>NC_087553.1:9378194-19378194 GCF_036250125.1 Pseudopipra pipra
TCTTCCTAAATGTGGAGTTTGTGGTCAGGAAGGCAGAGCAGGGCTGCAGCCTGGCCCTCGAAGGGAGAGGGGACTCAGGATGCCAGGATGCACTCAGGGAACACAGAGCAGGGGGTCCTGCATTTGCATGGCTTTACACAAGTTTGCATGCTGGTGTGCAAAGAGAGCAGCTGGAAAAGAGGAACAGAAAGACTCCAGAGTTTCACTGTTTTAAAAAATTACTTCCCCTCAAGCACTTCATTATTTAACTCACCCCTTCTTCCTCCAATTTGCTGTTTGCTCTATTTGCTGAGGAAGTAGGGATGGATGGACGACCCTGATCACTGCAACTGAGCTAACACAAAGTACAGATGTCTGCATCATGGTCCTGGGGCATGTTCCTTGTTGGCTGTGACCCTTGCTCCTGTAAATAAGTTGAAAGTCTTTTGTGTTTGTTTGTTGGTTTTGGGGTTTTTGTTTGTTTGTACTCATAGGCTTTGTGAAATAGGAACCTCTTTATTTTAGGACAATGCTAACAAACTTTTGAATGCCAGCTTTGGAGCAGTGGAACGTATGGATGCTTCAAAGAAATCACTGGAATGTTGGTTTGTGTTTTTTTTTTTCTTTTCTCTAAATATGATATTAAAGACTAATTTTCCTTCATGCTCTCAGGAGCAGATTAACTTAATTACTGATCCCCTCCTCCTTTAAACCAGCTTGAGGCATTGTTTTTGGCAAAGTTATAAATGACTGAAAATGAGAGGTTATAATTGAGAATGTTAGGCAGCCATAACTTCAGCTTTCGTTATCAGCACTGTCTACAATACCTAACAGTATTTTTTGACAGAAAATATAGACTGAGGCCATGAAAAGAGCAAAGCAAAGAGGGCTTGTGTTTATCACTTTGATATCATTCTTATTTAAGAGTTACTTAAGTAGCAGAATATCAGGCAGAGTTTGTTGCTGACTACAGCTTGCAATTCAGGACTGCTGCCTCCCAAAAGAAATGATGACCTGGTAAGTGTGCCCACATCCTTACATAACAACAGTATGTATAATGAAAGGGTAAAATTATATGGCCCCAAATATACTTGGCAGACAGGGAGCTTTGTAAATCATCTAGTGAGACTCTCCACCTAATAGAGGGTGGTGAGGATCGTATGAGTGGAGGGTAATGAAAGAATGGTAGTCACGTATGTTTCTCTTCAAGAGCCAGATGCTGGAGACAAGTGATTCCACTCTAATTTTCTTTCTCTTGCTCTATTTTTTTTTTTATTTTTAACATTTATTTGTGGTCCTCATTGCTGTGGAGGAAAGCCAGAAAACGTGGCCCCAAAGTACTCTAGAGGTTCAAAATCTATTGCCTTTCTTAAAGCAAATTTCTTGATTTAGCAGACTGTTGTGTCTGATTTGTGATTTAAAAAAAAAATCCCTCGTAATGCTGTATTTAGGAAGGGACACAAGGCTTGGCAGCATGAGGACAGAAGCAATGTTGTAGAGAAGTTAATATGTACGACTGTAGCTAACACAGAACTGGATGCTGGGAGTTGCACTGCAATGTCCTCAATACAACATAAGATTAGATATCAAGAACATCTAAATCACTGTGATTCAGATCACTTATGGTGAGTTGCTGCTTAGCCACAAATCACACACACCTTGCTGTTCCTGGTTTTGCCTGCTGAGGTGAATATTTTTGACCTGGACAGGTGTGATGTGGTTAGTTGCATTAATCTCTTCCTTCCTGTTCAGTCCTTTTGGAGGTATTATGTATATCTAATCCTCAGCACCCATTCTAAGTCTCTTACATGGGTGCCTAAAAGAATGCAGGAGAAAGGCCAAGTCCTTCCATCACAACAGCAAAGCAAGAGCTGGGCTGTTTGGCAGAAGCTGAGTCAGTGCTGGCACCTCGCTGGAGGGAGGACTGTGGAAAGAGTGCCCAGCTGTAGATGCTGGGTGCACAGGAGGGGGTGATTTCTGGCAGTGGATTTCTGAAAGAGAGAAAAATCGATTACATTATTTGCAGCCGGCGGGGTGAATGGTTTTGAAACGTACCTTTATGACTAGCCAAGAAAAGCTGTGCTTAGGAGTCCAGGGATATATCACACGAAGTGGTAAGCATGGGGTTAATTCTGCCTGACATCTCAAGGCCAAGAGTTGTGTGCCTAAGTAAGTGACTTGTCTGAATTTCTTTAGTCTTTGAAGAGATGAGTTGGTGCACAGGGATGAGTTTATAGGTGCATCTCCAAGTGTCTAATGCTCCCCATTGCCTACAAAAGGAGATAGGTGACACTGCTAGATAATTGTGTTTAGGTGAGATGAAACAGGGCCTAAGCACCTAGTTGCAGGTATGTGGGAGATAAGCTTTCTGCATAGTCAATTGAGAGGGGGTGATTTCTCCTGAGAATAATTGAGACCATTATGCTTCCATTCTAAATCATTCACTGAAAAAGTTGTCCATACCTTTGCCCGTATACCTTCACCTATAAAGGATGCCTAAAAGGTGCTTAGCTAAAACTTGAATACCCACTGACATAGCAACTTATCACAGGATGCATGTTCCTATAGCTCCTGAAGACATGCCTACAAAAGGCAAGGTTTTGTTGCAACACTGATTTCTGACCTTGTGTTGATGGAAGTTTTCATGTCAGTCTCCAGCAAATAATGGTGTTATGTCTTGAACTTATCTCTAATTTTTGTTAAAAAAAAAAGGCTTGGTGATGATTGCACATGCTTTTACATTTGTGATTATCAACAAATAAACTTTGGGCTCTTTCATAGTTCCTGCAAAAAGCTGAAGTAAGGTATTTTATGTCTTGAACTCTTGCAAGTGCCTAATTTCATAATTGCATAGAACTAAATAACCCAGGAATAAATTAGGGCAATATCCATGCTTTCCTATCAGCTTCTCTCAGGCTGCTGCAGGGCAAAGGGCCTTTTCTGCATTAATTATGTCCAGTCTGCTGAAAGGTTTGGCTAGAGCCTTAGTCCATGCAGCTTGGCAAGGGTATGACATGGCTAGCCAAGCCTTTCTCCCCACTGAGTTGACTACCAGGGCTGACAGCTGCCAGGTCCTGTTGTCCTCAAATGGAATTTTTTCAAAGGTTCCTTCTCAAACTGTTGCCACCGACTGTCATGGAGCAAGCCCCGCTTTCTAGGTCAGTGGGTTTGTGTATATTGCATGTATTTGCCAGCCCACCCTTGTAAATTGTGTGCCTGAAGAGACTGCTTTGAATGAAGTCACTCAATAACTCGCGTGTGAGCGCGCACAATGTTTAGCGCCCTCCTTTTGTCCCAGTCATGTTGATTCTTCAGGCTTGGACTGAAGCAACCAGCTGATCTGTATATCCATAAGATTGGCAGGATGCTCATACAGCATATGGCCTGATGGTTTGAGAAAGTGCAAAGTTGTTAACCCTGTCACTGCCTTCCAGAGGTGCTGAATTTAGAGAACAGAAAACCATCACTGCTGTAACAGTAAGCAGTTTTTCTTTAGTCAAATAAGCACATACCTGTTTTGGGATGACAAAATATGTTGTGTATATCAGTGACCACCACCTGTGTATCTGAGGTAGTGTCTTTGTTCGATAATGTAACCTCTGGTGTCACTGAATGTTGAGAAAATACCTGCATTACTAATCCCAAACCCTGTCAGAAGTGGTGTGTTTGCTCTGCTGGTGCCTTTTTCTGTTGTGGGCTGCCAAAATTGTAGCGTCCTTATCTCTTCCAGAATTCTGGCTTTCATTATTAATTGGAGGTCAACTTTATGCTACCAACACCTGTTTAAATTATCAGGCCGAACTTCATTAATGAACTTGCTCTGAGTTATAGCAGAAGGATGAAAGCCAAAATCAGACCCTCACCTGGTAATAAGGCAAAGAAAATGTTGGGCACAAACATATGGATTCTGTTCTTGAAGTCTAAATTGATAAAAGATTATGAAAATGTATGGTGGATGTCATGATGTGTAGTAGGAAAGATGAGGTAGCTGAAGATTATCCTCTTTATAGTTTGATCTAAAAACCAGCAGCAGCTGTGAGACAGGAGTTGCTGTCCTGTATAAATGGGAAAGTATATGTAATGGCATGGTTCTTAATATGAGTATTCAGACTCAATATTTATCTAATTACATGAAAAGATGGATGCAAGAGACATTGCTTAGGAACTGAAGAACTGGTTGATACGCTGAACGGGAGGGGGTTTAGCTGTAGCACTATAGAATAATCTATTTTAAAAGATACTGTTATCTTAAGTAATGGTGTCTATTTTATTATCAAACCTGGTCTATCACTTGTTAGATCAGAATATCAATAGCTGTGTTGGTAACATGGGTCTTTCAGTCTGTTTCAAGCTCTGGCATCTTCTGCTCTCTTCTCTTGGTGCAAAGGGTAAAATGCTGCCCCGAGGCTGTTTGCATAGTGATTTGTTCACAACTGGAGATGAACAGAGCCACTGGAGGGGAAAGAGCTTCTTGCTTTAGTCTGTGGGTGAACAGAAATGAACTGAGCCACAGAGTTTCTTTTGCATAACCTGCGGGTTTCATTTGGAAAACCTGAGTAACCATAGTTATCCAGTCTGGAATCTCTGAAACTCTGAAACAGTTACATTTTGAAAAAGGAACTTAAGGGGGATGGAAAAGACTACTAACTAGTTGGAGACTCTGCATCCCTGATGCTGAAAGCTGTACTTGTAGGCTCAATTGTATAATGATGGGGGTTTTTTTCCAATGAAGATTAAATATAACTTAAAAAATATTAGGGAAGAAGGGAATCTGCAAAGAGGTTTGTGTGAAGAAATTATAGAGCAGGGCTAAAGCTTTTCCAGACTTTGCCACTGCTGACATCCAGCATCATTGTAATTTTTATTATGTGCTGGCAAGAAGTTAAGACTAAGTAATGCTTTCTCAGGACCTGGAGACAGATTTGAGTAAATTCTTTATCTTCAGTGGTTCACATATGTGATCGTCTGTTCATTGCTTGACAGGATGGTTGGAGAAATGAAAACAACATTGTAAGAGTCACTTTCACAAGGGACCCAGTACTAAATCTCTGCTAACAAATTTCTGTGTAGTGGTGCAAGTATGGGTGTGAAGCACTTGCAGTACTTCTCTTGATGATAGTGTGTTTCTTTCACACTTAATAAAAGTGTTCTAGTTTTTATCCAGAATGGGTATATACTTGCAAGTATAAAGGTGTTGGATGTTAATGGCATTCAAGAAACATTTCAGTGATCCTAGGGGTTTCTTGGGGGATTCTCAGAGGTGTTTGTGCAGATGATACTTTTTTTAAGAGAGAAATCCCACTTTTTTAATCTCATTACTGCAGCTTTTGACTTTTTTAGATCATGGATTGTGCTTTGAATGCAAAGCGCCATCATTTAGATAAGACAAGTTCGAAAATACCACCGAACTGATGGCTTTGTGTTTAAAGTGGTTACTGTTTCAAAATACACACTAGCAAATATGCTCAACAGCAAACTTCTGAGAGAATTGTTCCTAATGGAATCCATTTTAAGGAAGGGAATTGCAGGATATCCTGGTGTGATCTCGTGAGTGATATGGCAAACATAAGTGGGATGTCTAAAGCTTGGTTTCATTTCAATAAATTGTGGTGAACAGCAAAAGTAGTATGAAGGGGAGGGGTTGGAAGATAAAGAAAGAAACAAAACAATAGGAAAAAAAGCAGGAAATGTGAGATAATTTATCTTCTCAGGAAGTGCTTTATGCCAGAGTTTCACAAGAAATGTTGCCTTCTGTTGAAGAACAATCAGGAATCAGGACAGAAGAGAGAAGGAGTGAAGAATTCCCTCAGCAGAGAAAATGTTAAGATTTTTTTCCTATTTAAAAAAAAAAAGGGGGATTCCTAGGGGTTTCCCTCCCTGTCTAACCCCTGCTCTAGTAGTGTTCTAGTTCATGTAGTGCCCATATTCAACTATTGGGAAACACAGACTTCTGATTCTATTTGTAACAGTCAAGAAGAGCAGCAGCCCTGTAGCATATTTGAGTGCATATTGTTTTGCCTCATTGAGGGACACTTCTCCCTGGGGGTAAGAGTTCATTTATCTTCATGTTAGATCCAGAGGGAAATTGTCTCAAGCAGAGAGCAGTTAGTTGTAGTAAGCTGTGCCTGTGTGTGCCGTGTTTTGATGTAGTTCACTGACAGCTGGTAACCAGACTTAATCTGTCAAACTCATTTCACCTAAGACCTGAAGTATAACTGCAGTTCTGATCTTTAAGCTAAAGGCATCACAAAGCTACTTGATTCCTAACCTTCTGTTTTTCAGTACCTAATACTTCTTCTTTTTCCCTATTTTTTTTTCCCATTTCCTCTTCAGAAACACTGCTTCTTTCAGCCACTGTTTTGGCTTTCTGAGCCAAACAAAAAAAACCAACCCCAAAACAGCAACAAACAAACAAATGCAAGAAGGCAGTCGTTAGTACTATACAAAGTGTTTCTTGAGTAGAACATATTATCATGCAGTGACTGCATTAACACATATGATGAGGCTCAACCCCATTCTTACCTGTTAGAGTTGTTCCTAATTGGGTATTTCAGTATTTCTTGCCTGTGTGTTACCTTCAGTTATACCTTTCAGATTAACTAGAAAACTGCAATTGCTGTTGTTAAAGCTTCCTAGAGAACAAGAATCTTGAGTGTAGAAATTGTTTGTTACCTAGGTAATAGTTATTAGTGAACGGGATTCCCAACTGCATGCTCACCTTGCCTGCTTCTGTTTCTTCTAATGGAATGGGAGAAAAAAGCACAGAGAGAAATTGCTCCACACCTCACTTCCACCTCTGAATTTAAGAAAAGTGTTTTTCATCCTCTTGAAACAGTTCTTATTTGTCTAGTTTTGTTTTCTTTTCTTTTTTAAACCATTGCAGGGTTGGCAATGTTCTCGTTCCTGTTTTATTCTGAAAGTCACTAGAAATATTCTGGGTAGAAGCTGAAAACACGACACAGCATTCTCTTGATGCTGAAATGTTTCACGGCCAAATGTTTGACTTTTTCCTGTATTATTTTTGTTGGTTCTGATGGTACTATAGCACACACAGAGATTTGCAGCAGAAAAGAGGGAGAGCAGCTGACAAGGATCATTCTTTATAGACTGGACATAAAGGGACCAACAGAAGATGTTCTTATCTCTTCATCTGTCACTTAATTCTGAACAGGGAATAAGGCTATTAAGGCTATATCTTTATGAATATTAGTAAAATGAGAGTGGCTGGTGGGGTGAAAAAGTGTTGGCCAGGGGGCTGTGCTGTGCTTCAGGAGCATCCTCTTGCTAGTGCCAAAATTGCCTGAGTGTGATAGTTTTGCAGGATATGTTACACTCGTTTTGTTTGGCTGAATCAAAGATTTTCAGTTTGAGATCTTGGCCCATAGGTGTTATTTGGCTTCCATTTGGACAAGGATTGTACGATATTTTGGGCTTTGGTTGATTTTTATTTTTTTAAATTTTGTTGAATTTAATTTATTTATTAGATGATTTATAGACATAAATGAATACTTTAAATACCTAAGTAAGAAATAAACTGTGTTACTCTCAGCATCAGGCCAGGTACAATTTTTCTACAAGTTTCTGTTCTGCTTCTGTTGATTGTGTTATTCTTCACATCCCTTGACAAAGTCATGTACAATGCATGCTACAGGAAATTATAGTTTCCTTGCATCAAATAATTAGAGGATATTGGACTGCATTTGTGTTGCTGCACAAGTACTGTCCCATAAGAAACCTTATCATAAAGCCCCAACAACTCATTTCTCTTAACAACAGGGGGTTTTTTTATTGTCTACTGGACTGTCTTTCAGAATTGAGACTTTATGGAGGAATTTGGAGGTACAACACAGTTCCACACACAGAGATTGCCGTTAACATTACACTTTGGTTCTGGCAAAAGTGTTGGCTGTATAAAAGCAAAGGAATAAAGGATGACTTCTGAAATTACTTTACCTGAGACATGGCTGAAGAAATAATACTAAAGTTTAGTAGATCTACATTGATGACATGAAGTATAAGGTTGCTAGATATCATTGTGAGAACTGTAGGGAAAAACAGAAGTAGTGTTTCACTATATACAGCTGAGTGTGTGAGTCTTGACAACACTTTCAACACAAAGAAAGCATAAGCATGGTGACTTCCAGTACCATGGAAGTTCACTCCTGTGAACTTAGGAGCTGCTTCTTACAGCCTTGAGGTTGCTCTCATGCAGAAGAATTTAAAGAGAAAATTGCTTTTTGTAATTCCTTGATGAGTGTAATCCACAGTTTATTGCTCTGAAGTTGCATAGCTGTGGGGTGTTTTATTGACAATCTGGTACGAAGCAAGGCTTTTCTCCTGAAAGTCCACTTTTTTATTACAAAATTGTGCTAAGTTGCTGTATTTACAGTATATTTGCATGTCCCCTATAAAATAGTCTAATTATGTGAATATGTACTATTTTATTCATGCAGCTGTGGGTCTGTCTGTGTCCAGATTATTCTGACTACAGGACTTAACTATAGCTCCTCTACTGCTCTGAAGTATTCTTTCACTTCAACTGAGAAGTTCTGGTATACAGTCAGACTTTGCTTGTGCTCTAGGATTTTGCATACCCAGTGAACATGCTATTTCTGGTTTTATTTCATGCTTTGTATCTATACTATGCCCCCTTTGTTCAGTTCCCAGCTGAGGGCACACACTGGATCTCTTCTTTTCTGGAGATATGAAGGCCTATATCTAGAAAGTATAGAAAGAAACTGCCCATAAGTATAAAAAGCAGTGGGCAGTGCCAAGGTGTTGGTCAAGCAGGGTCATACAGTGCTCTGCAGTGTTGGGTTCAAACAGATGTTATAGAGGTGAAAAGATGCAAACATGACTTCTGGTAGTGCATCATCAACTCCCTACTCAGAGATGAATTTTAAGGAGTTATGGGACATCACCCACAAATAGTGCTGTATAAGGTGTGACAGGGCTGTGGTTATGAGGGTGACAATACCAACTGTTGTGTCATACAGTGCCTGAGAGCCATGAGATCTTTGACATTGCTGTGATAGAAATGACCTGGAAACTCTGTTTGACATCAGGGAAGGCTCTAGGGAATAATTACATTAACCACAGAAGCTATTGTCTGAAGAGCTTGACTTGTACATTATATATTCTCCTAAAAAGGGTGCATATAAACCTCATAAAATCTAATACCAGTTTTTGAACTCTTGTTTCTCTTTCCTCTAAATTGCTACCTCTCTCAACGCATTAAAATGATGATGTTGTTTGGACAGGTGCAAGAACCAGACTGACACTACTGGCACATCTGTTTGCCCCAGTATTCTCTTGCTCCCTCCAATGAGCACCATCCACTTCTGTTGATATTGGGGATCCTGAAGCAGTTGTTTGTTACTTAATCTATTCAAATGTATGTTCTTGTCCAACATGATGCTGGCGCACATGCCAACTGCACTAGATTAAAAATGAGCACTTATCACATCTGTGTTGCTTGAGAATCCCAGTGTGACCATCAGATCTCATAGTTATCATATATATATACACTGCATTTTAATCAAACCAACAATTAATTTGGATTGTCTGTGCAAGTTTGTTATCAGTAACAGCATTTTTTTATCAGTGTAAATCTCTGAATGGTGATTTTTATCACTGCAAATTTTTTTTTTTAAAAAACAATTGAAGTAATAGATAGGAAACACATTGCACAAAGCTATTAATACCATTGACTCCCAATATGCTTCAAATTCACTGTAAACCTGAATTAACAATACATCTAATTTTTCACTTGTCTGCACAAGATCTAAAATTTTAGATATAAAATACATCTCCAATATAAATATTATTCTAACTTTGCAGAATAGAGAAGCCCTCTCTGAAGCTTTTAAAACTGTGCCTGTTCTCTTCCAACTGCTCATGAAAGTTTCCCAGTCTGGCAAACCATCTCAGTCTTTTGGCCTGACTGGTCATAGAAAGGAAAACTCTGTGGCTAGAAATGACAATTGGCTATTAGTTTTTTTATTACTTTTTTTTTTTTTAAACAGTCTAACAAGCTGCCTCTTGCCTATCAATTCAAACCTTTGCTCTTTGCACAGCACATCCACTAAAAACAAAACCCCCCCAAAAAAAGACTTTGGGTCAATTCTAGAATTCTTTTAATTTCTATTGTTGCAATTTAATGAAGCATTCCTCTGGCACATTGTGCTAAGAAGCCTGTGCAAATTCTGCCACAGATTTAAGCCACATCAGGCAGCAGAAACTGCTCTAGAAGACAAATATCCAAAATGAACAATTCTCTTTCCCTAAAGAATATATATGGGTCACCCCATATGAATTTAATTTAGATGGGGTATATTGACAGAGGATTTTAAGCTGCCTGTAACTAATTATGAGATTATGCCCATTATTCTGGTAGGTTTTGAGCAGCAACCAGTGTGCAGTTATAACTTAACACAAGTTAGGTATTTTGCTTTTTTTTTTAAAATATTTTTATTTTGTAGATCAACTGTGTGTAGATGGTGGTCCCGAAGTACCATGTAGAAATTCTTTTTCCTTACAATAAGCTGGAAGATCTTCTGCAGATAAACCTGGGGGGAAATGTAAACTCTCACTGTTCTCCCAAGGAATGGGAAGACTTGCAAGACACAGTGAGCTATAAGAGGACAGATTGCACCTTCACTCTAACAGTCCAGTCACTGAGATCTGCAGCTGGTAGCCAGGGCAAGCAGTTGGCTAACCAGGACTGTGTATTTCCCACAGCCCATACAGTTCTCATGCTGATACCCTGTTTGCTACAGCTCAAGACTAAACTACAGGCTTTCTTCAACATCAGAGGAAATATTTACATCAGGTTGAAGTTCTGCAGCTCTTCCCAGGCATAATAGCTCTGCAGTACCATTCTCCAGTGCCAGCTGGTTCTTGTTTCATGAGCCCAGAAGTGACTTTGTGGGGAAAGGCTGTTCCAGAAAATTGCTGTTCTTGAAGCCGCTCCACATCTTGCACAGTCACCAAAAGAGATCTGGAAATGCAAGCAGAGACAAGCAGTGGTAGTTACCATGGCTGCTCTCATGAATCATTCAACCAGGAATGCTTAGTGGTGTCATAGGAGCTGGCCTGAAAGCTGCTGCTGTTTGGCAATAGCACAGCAGACAAAATTGGCATGTTAGCAGCTGCCAGCACTGTGCCATATGGCAGAGTGTGGTGTTCATGCTGATCTGCTGGGAGCCTGAGAATCATATCACCTACTTTGAGGAATGGCAGGGAAGGTGTTGAGGGTCTGGGATGCTGATCACTAGATGCAAAAAGCAGTCAATTCTCCTTGACTTCTGCTGTTATGCCTGTATGCCAACAATCCAAGAAAAGCCTGACAAAGATGAGAGTGGGTTACCTGGCCATGTTGCTGTGCTTCTCCTCCTTCTCCCTCCCCTTTCTCCATGTCCTCTCATCATATGACTCTTAGTAAACACAGCTGTTAGTTTGGAGAGACCAGTTTGTACCAAGCACTTACAGCAAAGCCTTGTAGTAAATCTCTTTATCTAGACAAGCTTTTGGATAAATAAATTAATTGCTTGTGACTTTTTAAACCTGTGGTTTTCACAATTCATAGCAATAACATTTGAGGCTTTATTCATGGGTTCAACTGATCTCATTCTCTAGACTTAGGCCCTCTGACGTGATCATTTACATGTGCTGGCTTGTTTCTGTGTGTTTTGAGCTGTGCTCTGACACTGATTCTTGCCATTTCCTTAGGCAACAACATAGATAGATTTCTCTGTAATTTGCTTAGGACCTGAAAAACTGATGGTGATTGTATGATAGCAAATAAGATGTTTTCTGTCACTGAACTTCTCCTGTATACTAGAAATCTACGGTTCTTAAAACTAAAAATCTATTTAAGCTCTTGTCTTTCTCAGTATTAACTTGATGTGTGATCAGCACTCCCCAGAGCTGCATGTCTAAGAGTAGAGGCACTCTCAGGCACAGGCTAACAGACAACTTAGCCATGGTTCTTCTGGGTATTTTGGCATATTCTAGTGCCCCAGGAAGCCAGGTTATCACATGTGCTAAACCAGTAAAGAGCCTGTAAGATGGCAGCTATGACTGGGAGAGTTAGCTGTAAAAATATTTGTCTTTTTCCACAAAAGAGAAGAGTCTCTGTGGAATTGTTCTACCAATCTCCATCACTGTATTTCTTCTCCTCAACCTACAAGAGTTGTTCTGACCCACTTACCTTGTTTATACCCCTAAGCACCCACTAGTTAACTCCACTTGAAGCAGGAACATAATTTTTTTACAAGTCTTTCTTGCTTTCTTCCTCCTCTTTTTCTCCTTTCTTTGCTCCCTGCATCCTTTTGCTTCAACTAGTTTGGTCATCAGCAAGGTGCCAGGATTTGATGGGGCTTTGCCTCCAGCTCCTCATTCCCTACTTTCCTCATAGTACAACATCAGGGCGGAATCTGGTCTAGTGGTTAAAGTTTATACTCCTTCTTGGATGTGTAAGAGGATGCTGAATGTGATCATCCCCCTATGCTTGAAAACCAAATGGTGCTGATGAGTGGAGGGACTTAGGGAATTATAATTGGGAATCTGGTTGTCAAGTTCAGAATAAAATTGTGGGTGGAAAATTCCACTCAGATGCTGTAATTATGGCATCTATAAAAGTTTTTTGTCACACAGACTTTTTAACAGCAGAGTGCATGATCATAATGACTCTGTTGCTTAAAAAAAAGTTTATTTCTGTATGCAAAAAATCATATTTAAAAATGTTGCAGAAAGAGCTATTTTGCCCTCTACTCAATACATATTATGTCAATAAATAAAATTTTAAGTGGATAATAATCAGTAAAATGTTTGTAGAGGACAATGACATCCTATGGTAATAACTAATTCCAAAGGTAGATGTCCCTTAAAATAAAACTACTTTTTCTTTTTACAGTTGTAACAAAAATAGTATGTCTTTTGCTGCTAGCTGTAATAGAGGGTTAACCCTGCAAGGGTAACTGAAGTTCAAGTCAACAAAGTTTAACATAATAGTTGTTTGAAATTAATTTCTCACTCATTCAAATAACATTACCTGAATATCGATACTGTTCTATTTTGTACTAAAGTTTGCTTTTTTCCTCCCCAATTTTACATTAATAAGGGACGTATTTTCTTTAACAGTTGCAGAGAAGTCCCTTTTTCCCCACCTTCTCATACACAAAAATAACATATCTGTACTCAAACCAATAAAGAATGTGCTGTAGATAAATTCATACCATACCAATGGAGCGTAAGGATTCCATTAATGCTTTAGTGATATCATCAAGGAAGAAAAAGGCAAAATGGACTTTTACTCTGCTGGGTCTGTAATGAAGCAGTGTTGTAGAAGCTGCTGTCTTTTTTTTTCTTTTCTCCTGTAGGCATCAGATGGTATACTATGGAAGTTTTAAGAAAAAATAAATCCTGACATTTCCTTCTTTCTTTTCCTGTCTGTATTTTTTATTTTAAAGAACAGTCAGTTTCCTTTTGTTACTACTGTGATGTTCTTTTCCCTACTAACTCCAAGAGGGAGTCTGAAATGCAATATGGAAATTACTAATATGACAGAGAAATATGAGCTTTATGCTGTTGAAAAAGTGGATGTAGCAATATATCAGAGAAATTATTGAATGTTATCGGTCATAGCACAATTTATTATTTCACCAGTGTGCTGTGAAAAGTTGCTCAGCCAACTCAAAGCTTTCCTGTATTAGCACTGTCTGGGAATTTAACTGGTAGCAGTTTGCTAAATGCAAGCACAGTAATTATTTGCACATCAGGCCCTTGGATTCCTCCCTCCCCACCCCAGCCCGTCATCCTAACATACTGCACGTGCAGTAATTTGATTTACCTTTTTTACTTTGGACTTGGTGTGGTAAGGCTTTCACAGAGGAAAGATGGCTGAAAGATATAAGGGGGGGCTGAGAATTTGGAAACTGTCTGCTCTGCACTTTGTGTGTGCTCCCTGCCAAACTCACGTGCAACTCTCATTAATGCTAATGGGATTTAATACATGCTGCAAGAGGAAAATATCCTCATTTATTTTGCAGTGAATCGAGTGGTAGCAAAAGTGCTGTATTGACAACTCTGGAGCCCTCTATTTATCCACAGAACAGGCAGTGTCAGAATTAAGTTCCTCTTACAACCTGGTGTCTCAATCCTCTTCTGGAGGGACCTGTGAAGGAGAGCACAGCCACTGGCATTCTGCTACTCCTGACTGCACAGATAAGAATCTGGTAATGTAGACACCTCCACAGTAGCTGCCCAGCCAAGATTTCACTCACAATATACAACAATTTGGAGTTGCTTAGGTTAGGCTGTATTCACACATCTTTTTGGTGTGTGAATACATCAGTCAGAAACGACTTGGCACAACTGCCTGCTTGCCAAAGGCTCTGAAGAACTTAGCTGTAAGTAAAAAAATAAATGTGGGCTAGCTATGTAGTACACAAAGTCTTCTGCCACTTCTGTAGTACTTGGGCTGTTGTTGATGGTTGATCAATATAGTGCTGGCAAAGAACTGGAATCCCAGGCTTGAAATGCCGCTAGGAATAGACCATAAGTATTTCAACCCCTTGGCTAGAGACTTCAAGAAGGAAACAGGAAAACCAAGATAGATGACATGAAGGGAGGAGTCCAACATATGTGAACTCCTGCAGTAGGTTATGGGTGGGCTAGAAGGATGAACAATACAAATGAGCTCTTTCAAATCACAGAAATGGCCAGTTCTCACAGTTCTACATGTAAATATTTCAGACCAACATGCCTATGAGAGGAAAACTTTTCCTGTGATTTACTTGGACATTAGGTTGACTTTTAACTAGGGAGTTGCTCAGATAAGTCCTTTAAAATTGCTGTTGCCCTCAAACAATGCCACTAGATGTAGGTGACATAGCAGTGATGAGTTTTGTGTAATACATGGACTTCATTTTTCAGTATGATTGATAAGAATAACTTTGTGAGATGTCACCTGCTATATGTGACATGTGTGTATAATGGTCAGACAAAGCCATTCTATTGAAGCTTCTTGCAGGAATATATTGAGTTCAAAACGTATTTTGGAAAAAAAACTAAGGGGAAGTCCTTTATTAGAATCAAGAGAATATTGTGTTCTTTTGATTGTGAAATAAAATTAGGTAGACATAATTATATGTTATTTAACATGCTCAAAGTCAGAATTCAGAGAAAATTTGGGGTTCTATCAGAGAGAAAAATTTGAGTTGACTCACCTTTTAGTGGAAAGCTGTCTTGTTTATCTGTTATTTTCACTGTTATCCTGATTCAGCTAAACTTGATTGATGATGTTATTTCCATTAAATAGACAAGGAGGCTCACTTCAGCTTTCAAAAACAGCTGCCTCATACCCAACAATTAGCCAGGGTTGCACTACATTGTTTTTTTCTTTCACATCCTCTCCCTGTCAGCAGGGTTCTGGGTGGATTTTCTCTCTACCTGGCTGACCTTATACATCTTCCTTCTCCATCTTTGGTGTGATATAGAAAACACACTTCACCACAAGCAGATCTGTCTGTCTTCCAAATGGCAGCAATGTTGATTGTTTTTTAGAAACTTCCTATGCACTGGTGATAATAAAGAGTTTCAGAATTGAGCATTGTTGTTTTTTCTCCTTTGCATCAGAGGAGAAGGCTTTTAAGAGAATAAAACTTGCTGGGGAAGAAGAAATCAGAGCGTGTGTAATACCATCAAGCTTACTGAAAGTCAAGGTCTTATTGCTGATGTACATATTTTGACTTGACTGAGGTTCTAAAACATTCTGGACTTCTCAACTTAATTTTGGTCCTACCACCAAGGAATTCCTTGCTGAATGTGACTCCATGGACATGTCCCTTGTCTCAGTGCTCTGCCTTTTGCAGTGAAGATCTTTAGTTTCTCAGACTTCCATAACTCTGGTTGCCCATTACCCTCCTAAGAGCAGAGTAAATTTCTCTTTCTTCTTCCCAATCTTCCTCCTATTTTTCATTCTCCATCCCACTGGACAAAAGCACATGTCTCTGTGCAACGAGATGCAGAGAGCAATGACTGCTTGCTCTTCTACTCCTTGCACTACCCCACTGCTGAACCCCTTGAAAATTCCCTCTCTGTTTCAATTTTCTGGGCTTAAAACATTTGCTTACTGCATTGTCACTCCTCTTGGCTCCTCTTAAACCTTCATCATCCCCTTCTTGTCCAGTCAAAATGAAGTGGTCAACTGTGTCTTCCCAGCCAGCTGAAAATCATGGTTGCTGGATCTCAGCTTATTTTCAAGTTGCTGCACAAGCTGCTTCTCTCATGTTATAATTCACACCTTTTATTGCTTAGCCTCACCTGATGGTTTTGACTGTCCTGTTCTTTCTTTGTATCCTTGTTCTTTCAATAATGCCACATTGTTGTCTCATTTTAATCCACCTATCACTGGATTGTGTTTGACTTTTATAGTGGTTTTTTTGTTTGTTTGTTTTGTTTTGGGGGTTTTTTTGTTCTGTTTTGGCTTTTGTTTTTGTTTTGTTTTGTTGTTTTTTTTTTTTTGACCTCATGCTGGTGCCTATCTATGGAAAAATCTCTGAGTCCTATAATCTCATTCTAACAGATGTATGCTCTTTTCACCTTCAAGTGCTTAGTGTAAAATGGGCCTAATGGAACAAAAAGCTTGAGGTTTTATTTTGTCCAAGCTGTTGTCTCAAAAATGGACAGGAAAAAAACAAAAATTAAATCAGCTGGAAGTTAACACCATCCTTGGGAGCTCTGAAAGCATCTTGTAAAACCTATACCAAATATTGAGTAAATAATGGTTTAATCAGTTTCTCTTATTTTGTGTAATACCAAAGAAAGAGTTGATACCTAGGTAGTAGGTAAAAGATATTGAAAAAGGAAAATGATAATATAAAGCTAAGGTGTGTTTTGAAAGTTGAATATGAGCCTTTCCTTTACGTTTTCTTCCATAATGCTGCAGTTACTTGTTATTTGGGTCATTAAATCAACCTGCAGATGCCAGGAGGGGGACCTAATTCTAAAGCTTATGGTTTGATTTTTTTTTGAGGGCCACCTCACTTTGTAGTTGAACTGGACCTTTGCTGATACTAAAGATGATTACCTGCTGAGCTCTATCTCTAATATATAATTCAACAACAACAAAAAATTGTGCTTTCATTTGAGAAAGTGTGTGGTTGGCTTTTATAGATTTAGGCTGGTCACCACTGCCAGACCTGCTGGCTATGTGCCTTCTCATAAAAAAAAATTAATTGTTCTGCTTCTCAGTGAACAGAATTCAGACTTGTAGCATTTGAGGCTTGTTTGCTAGGCTTTTTAACTCAGCTAAACAGCTCACTTCTATTCAACAATTTATTTAATTAATGTTCATCTCATTAGTAGGGATCTATCTTAGCCATCTACCATTATACAGTAAATTGCTTTAATGAATTCTGTGATTCTCTCAAAATTTCCAATCAGATGAGAGGCTCTGCTAATGTAATAAGAAAGTACAGTTTTGGAGATTCATTAAATTTCATTTCTTATGAATTGTCTCTGGAAAAACTGAAAGAAGTGCAATGCTCAAAAGGGGCCCCTGGTAGACCAGCTTGTTATAGATGACCAGAAAGAACAAAGTTTAATTTGGCTTTGAAATTCATTAGTATACTGTTGATTTTTGGTTTGTTTTGAGGTGGTTTTGTTTGTTTGTTTTGTGCTGGTTTTTTTTTCCAGCTTTTGTTTATTTATAGCTTTGTATGAATGGGGGTCTACCACCAGTGTTATCATGGTCAAACTCCTTTTAAAATAGGCTGCCTGTGTCTGAATTTCCTCTTTAGCTTAATTCAAATGGTGGAAGATCATTTCAGATGGGTTTCAGAAAAAGTCCACAGAATATGTTTATTAAATTCAGTTGAAAAGTGATTTTACTTGCACTGTGTACTGGAAAGAACTGAACAACACAATAAAAAAAAGAATGCAGGATTGGTAATTTTCCACTTAATCATTTTTCCTGACTTTTTCATCTTCCCTGTCTAATTAAGGCTCCTCCACTTGAGTAACTATTCAACTTGATCAGAAAATCATTTGGAAAGCAATCAGAGCACTTATTGGAATAGAATAAAATATTTGGAATGGACTTAAAATGATCATTTAATCCAACTGATGATCACTTTGGGGCTGATCAAAAGTGAAAGCAAATTATTGAGGTCATTGTCCAAACACCTCTTAAACACTGAAAGGCTTGGAGTATTGACCACCTCTCTAGAAGCCCTGTTGCAGTACTGACCATCCTGTCAGTAAAGAAATGTCCTAATGTTGAGTCTAAATCTTCCCTGACCTGGCTTTGAAACATTCCAATGTGTATGATCAGTGGACACCAGGAAGAAGAGATTAGCACCCCCCTCTCTATTTATCCTCCTCAGTGGGAGGGAAGCTGTTCTCAAACTATTTGAGGAAAAGAAAATAGCTAAGATAATCTGTTTCTTCATCCTCTTTTATGGAAAATGAAACAAATGCTTGATTTTTTTTTTTTCTTTTAGCATTTATTTTCCTTTATATTCTTTACAGAAAAGGTAGACTTGTGTTGCTAACCTGTACTGGAGTGGTGGTTAGGGCAGATCATGCATTATTTGAATAATAACTATGACAAAGAGCTCAGTATCTGATTGTCAACCATTACTTCAGCCACAGCTTCCACCTGGTTGAGACCTCTAAATCTTAGAGGTGTCTTCTGCTCCACAGATACTTGCCCAATTTTCTGCCCCTGGAAAAAAGCTGTGCTGCTCCTCAGCCTCTGCTGTCAATTATTGCTGTGTTCTGATACATGCAGTTTAATTTTCAGAAAACTTGAGAACACCCTTTATTTTAGGGGCTTTAGTGTCTACATACTTCTTATGTCTTATTGTCTAGATACTTTTTAATATGCAAATATCCTTCAGTCATCTTTGACTAGGGGAGGTTTTTAAGTCTTTATATGAATAGTTGTAAAGATGCTGAAGCAAATGTAGCATCCTTTGCATTAATAGGCACAAAACGACAAGGTGTCCCTTCCCTGAGGGGAAAAGCACCCAACATGGCAAACTCAGTGATCACTAGACAATGCCATTTGGAGCTGTTTCAATGTAATGAATCAACAAAGTATTTTTTTTTTATGCTGCCAACAAAATTGGCAGTTCTGCTTTTACTCTTCTGTCTCTTTGTTACCCAGTGTCTTCCTCAGAGCCTTGAAGCTCACTCATCCTCTGGAAGGTGACTGTGAAAAAGCAACAGCTCAAAATATTTGCTTTTTGGTGTGTGCAGAAACATGCAGCTGCTGCAGTGTCCAAAACAAAGTCTTCAGTGCTTTTCTCCTCTTGTCAGCATCACAGTGCTGATATGGAGGCAAAGAGAAATAGGAGTGTGCTTTCGAGTGGCATCAGTGAAAACAATTATTTGGCCACAGTCTAGTTACTCTTGCACAGCCCTGGGAACCTGGAGTGCTGCCCAGGTGTTTTCACAAACAAAGTGAGGTGTGTCATGGAAAAGAAGCTGCTCTTCAATGCCCAGCTCCCAGGCTACCTTTGCAGGGCCCTGTAACATTTGGGGTGCACCTCACTGAGAAGGGATAAACTCCTCTGCACCTTTGTCAAAGCCAAAGGATAGTAACTTTCCCAGGAAAAAGAGGATGTGTTTTACAGCCAAATTCCCCATAAGCACGACCCTCTTTTCCTGCAGGAGTCAAGGATTTATGAGTCTGCCTGGATTATGCATGTTTTTTTAGATGCTGGATTTCTTGTGTAGAAAGTATAGGGGTGAGTCAAACAATTGAACTTTTTTCCTGTCCTCTCCCTCTCTCCCTTTCTTTAAGCTCTTTGATAGTCCTCATTCATAGGGCAGTAGAATGATGTTCCAATAATTTCCCTTCAGCAGCAGGAGACACACTGCTGTATATTATGCCCTTTAGCTAAAAGAAAAATTGATTCTGTCATGTATTCATTTATATCTCATCTATTTTTTTTCCAAGGAAATTTTTTAAACTTTTCTTGTGAGGCTGAGATAGAAAATAATAAACTATTGAGATATATGACATGATTCTCTCATCTTGGGAAGATTGTCCATCTTGAGAAACAGGAAATTCAGAAGCAAAGCTAAACAGTGGTTAGAACTCCAGGCAGGTAATCAAGCCATCTGGCTTCTATTCCTGAATTGTCCTGTGTGATGTTAGCCATCTCAATTAAAGTCTGTTTTCTCAGCTTTCAATGTGAAGAATTGTGATAATAGTTAGTTTGCCTCACCAAAGTGAAAAAAAAAAAATATAAAATGATGCTGCACATACAGTTTATATCACTGAGCATCCTCTAAGTTCTGTAGAAAACCAGATGCAGGCAGTATTATAGTGATATAGGTGGTCCAAAACATTGTTTTAATGGTGTTCCTATAATAAGGAAATAAGTAACAGTGTCTTTCAAGTCAAAGCAATCATTGGTTGTTGAACACTGAGTAGCTTCCTACGTAAAAAAAAAAAAAAAAAAGGAACTAAATTAAATAAAATAGGAAAAAAAGGGAACAAAATTAAATAAAATAGAATGAAAAATTTTCACTTTCTTACATTATGCAATACAGAAAAATCAAATACTTTGAGTCAAAAAAATCTGGGTTTGGTTGGAGTTTTTTTATTATATTTTGGGGGTTTTTTGCAAATGAAAGAATACTTTTTTGGTGTGGTGACTTTTAGCTCAGATTTAGCTTCAGATAAATTTAAAAATCCATTTTGAGGTGACTTTTTTTTTTTTCAACTTTTTTTTCACATGCTGATTTTGTCTTATCAATAGCAGGTCTGTAGCTCTGTAGTTATCAAGGTCCTTTTCCTGAGAATATACGCTGTCCTTGAGCCCCAGTCCTGATTGAGAAACATTGCTAAAATTGTTACTACCAAATCTATAATTTTGATTTTCCTGTTGTTTTGGTTTTTTTTTTCCTTTTCAGATGTAGGTATCTATGTTCCTGCTTTTTGGTTTGTGAAGGTGAAGGGCTCACTGTACCAGTTTGCTCTGAGTTAAAAACTTTATTTCTAAGCATTTCGCATTAAATTCCCCAGTCATTATCATAAATCAAAAATGAGGCAAATATATGTAGGTTTTTTTACCATATTTGCATTGCATTAGTTGTAAAGAGTATTTACAATCATTTTGTGCTCTGTCAGAGAAAAACACTACTGGAGACTTGAAGCTGAGAAAATTATTTTGGAAATTCTGAAGCAAAGTTAATCAGAATAGGCAAAATTATTAGTACCTATCTACTTTTCAGAAGCAATATTTAGGTGGAAAATCTAACCAAACTCAGAAAATTTGGAGCTGCCAACACTGTCAGAGTTCAGTAGTAATTTGTAAGAGTGATGTCTCATGTTCCATTCCCCTTGGTAGTTTAGACGAATTGCCTTTCCTGGGATTCCACACAGCCTCTTGTCATGTGAAAGAGAAATCTGAAATCATGGGAGTTCCACATCATTGCCCACCATGGGAAGTTGTAGTCTGGGTAAAATCCAGTCCAGTCTGTCTGATCAATGTCAAGCAGACACACCCCTTGCAAAATCAAGATTCACTTAAGGGAAAAACTCTCAACCCCGAAAACGCTACAACCGTATTTTCGTTAACCATTTTTCAGTGGTGAATTTTCATCCTCTACAGCATGGAATAAATGGATGAACATGTAGAGAAAGCACCAAGAATATTTTTGTGTGTGAATACATGGACAAACACATGTTTTCCTAAAATAGGACTCTTTTTGTTGTAACAACAGAGTTAGTATTGCTGCTGAGAGGGGAAATTTCCCTGATACAGAGGCAAATTCTTTTTCCGGAATGGGTTCCATCCTCTTATCTTATACCAGGAACATGTGTGTCTCCCTGACTGAGGATCTTCAGTCACCTTTTTTTTTTTTTTTTTTGTATTATTACTTTTTCTAATAGTAGCACTTCATGTTACCTATGAAGAAAAGTGAACCAAGTTTTTTTCAAGAACATATGTTTGATTATTTTATCTTAGCATGTTAAACTTTAAAAGGCATTTTAGAATTAATTCATTGTGGAACCCTGGGGGTAAGAACCACATGTCACAGGTAACCAAATTAGAAGTCCATGGGTTATGAGATCACAACTCCCTAGAGAAATATTTAGCGGTATGTTTACTTAATATCAAACAGCATGTGAAGTTTATTTATTAATATGCCTGCAGGTTTCTCTCTAATCCCACTTCTCAAAGATGCTCACACATAGATAGGAAAGCCAGGAGGGGGTGAATTGCCCTGGTACTATTTCCATCTAATAGAATAAAGTATCTTTTAAAGAAAAAAGTTAAGAGTACAGCACATACCTTACTGACTTTGACCAAATCACAAGTTCTGTTTTACACGGAAGCCCGTTGTGTCCTGTTTACAAAAAGTAAAAAAGTGTGTGCACAGCAACTTCCTCTTGGGGTTATGAATCTTTAAGTAAGAAGAAAATTTATTTTTTTAACATAGTCAGAAGGGCAATTTCTCTCAGCTAAGCAATGAGACAGACATTCACCCGTCCTTCCTCGTGCCATGCTGCAGTAATAGAGCTTAGTGGAAGGAATTCTGTAGGAATTCTTCCTGTTAACAGTGAGGGAGCTCTGGTCACCACTCACTGGTATCCAAGTCAGAGCTAGCAAAGGGAGCTTGGCTCACCCTGTGCTGAGGGGCCAGGCACTGCCTCTACCCCCTCTACCTCATGGAAGTCACCCAGAGCCCTGACAGATTCAGAAGTCTGTTCTGCACGGGGCTGGGGAGGTGCAAAATATATCTGTATCAGGGGATCTTGACTGTACTTCCAGATTTGCCACTACCCCACTGATTTTTATGTGTGTCTCTGCATCACAGGAGCACTGACATTTACCTCCTTAATGAAGCATTTTGAGATTTACTAACAAAATTTTTATGTAAGAATGAGAGGTATTAGCTAGTTTATCACATTTCTGAAGTACTAAAAAGGATCACTTCTTTGTGTTTGCCACAGCCATTTTAGCCTTCTTGATCATTTAGTGTCCTATTTATACACCAGATAAAACATTAGATCAAGGCACCACTGAAAAAAATATTGCATCAATTCCATCCCTCTTTTCCTGTTCAATCTGTGCAGCACATCACTACCTTAAATGTTAATAGGCAACTGCCTGGATTTCCTCGGAGTTTATAATTATTAAGCTCATAATAGACCTGAAAATTAAAGGCAAGAGAGGTATTTTTATGTTCTTGTTAAAATGTCAAAGCTTCAGAAAGTTTTACAAAATGCTGAGCTCTTTCTGTCTTCTGTGTCAAGGGCTATTACCAGGGTAGGTGCTGAGACAATCTGGACACCTGCAATCTCCAGACAGATTCCATCAAGCTCCTATCTGTTAGAAGCTGCAGTGCTTGCATTTGGATTCGATATCTAACAATAATGTGGTATTTTATAAACATTAGTGGGCTTGATTTTGCACTGGTCAGCAGAGGTAAAAAATAGGTACTTTTGGAAAACAAATAAAAAAGGAATTGGAACTGTCTCAATAAATAGTGCAAATTGTAAATTTCCCGAAGATGCAGGTTTTTTTCTCGAGCATAAGAAAATAAAGCTGGCAATTACAATATTGAGGAATTGTACAAGCTACTTCTGCAGTTAAGGCCTCATATTTACTTGACAAAATCTTTATATTATTATGTAGAGCATTGCATGCTTTTAACATATAGAATTGCAATGTCTGCTTTCTTTTGCATCAGAAAAAAATCACCTGCTACCTCTGTAAATGGAGTAAACACAAGAATTTTTTGACTCTTTATGTCAGTGATGATCTTAATGCTGCTGTTGATACTGCTTCAAAGGACTAAGAGGAATACTCCTGTTAGAAAAAGTATAGAAACTTGACTGAAATCTGGAAACTGATTTTTTGGGAGTCCCTTTCAAAGTCTTTTGCTTGGTATGACCTTGATGGAGGAATATGCTCCCTCTCTTTCCTGAGACTAGAGATTAGTTCCCCAAACCAAAAATGTAGGTAATGCCGACGTTCTGGAACGTGATTTCAAGGAATGCAGTAACTTGTGTCTCTGAAACCCCATTCTGATGAAAAATATCATAACCCTATTGCTGAACACCTGTTTCAGAGTGCCACTTTAGCAAGGCAGCTCAGTGAATGGTGATGTTTAACATATTCCACATTACTCCAACTACGGAACTTGGTTTCAAACAATTTTGTCTTTCACCCAAAAATACTCTGTAAGTGACAAATACATGTTTTTGAGATGGGTATTAATAACCAGACAGATATAGCCATGATTAGGTATTTGAAGAGGTGACCTGCTTTTCAGAAGAGTCAGACACATTTTCTTTGGAAGCCTGTGGCTGCTGAGAGCATTTTGAATGTTCAAACTCAGTAAGTGCCAATGCACATTAATTTGAAGTAGGATTTGTTCAAGTGTAATTGTAGAGTAAAATGTGGTAGAATTACCATCTGTAACCTAGCTATTATAGTGTAAAAAGTTTCAGACTACATGTATAAGAGAAAATGCCCATTCCTTCACAATGCTAACAGCTCATCTTGTCACACAAATCTGGTTTAATTTTTATGCTTTTGCTGTTGTCTTTGTAGTGTGCCTACCCACTCTGTGAATTATATATTTTTTAATATTCTCTCTTTATAAGTTGTGATTCTTTAGTTGTCTGAGTTGTAATGAGTTTGCAGGGGTTTGCAAATCTATCTTGCAATGATTATTGATCATTGTGCCCCTTGCACAGTTTTCATTATTAGGTAAAGTGTGGTTTCAATAAAGGAAGCCCTTATGAAGTGAGGAAAAGGGCATGCAGCATCCACACAGATCTGCTTCATAAGTAAATGAAGTGCCTCCAAAGTCTTCCTCTTCCTCCACTAAAGCAGAGTCCAGTTGGTGCTATGGTTGACCAAGTTTCTATTTATTTTGTGAATATTCTGTAAAAGAACATGGGGCTGTGTACTTGCTCTTACCTAGCTCATATCTACCCAACAAAAAAAGGGCTTCTTGCCAGACACTTTTCCTGCTGCGTTACAGCCTGTGGTGTCACAGGCAGTTTTGGGTTGAGGATGTGGACTAAGGTGATATTAACTTAGGTGGCTTCTGAACACACAGGTCACAGACAGCAAGGACAATTCAGAAGACCGACTGACCATCATCTTTCAATTGCTGGTGTGGCTGCAATTCAATCTATTGCTTGCTTTGAATCTGCACAGAAGATGGAATTATGAGCTGCACCTCAGACTGGTATAGCTGCATTGCATCAGCGTCTGAGGAGTTAGAAAGAAAACCTATTATTCACAATGAATTAAATTTCTAATGAAGGCAAAAAGCTCAGTCTTAAGCAGAAACAATTTAGAATTTCTTTTGTGAAGGAGATAGGAGAGCTCCTTTTATCTTTTGTTTATACGTTACCTAGACCTACCACCATGTCATGTGTGATCTATGATAGATGCTTTTGCTTTAGAAAAATACCTTAAAGATCTTAAAACTATATTTGAGCTTGTACATGCAGACAACCTTAGCTTGCAAATAGAATCTGTCTCAAGGAACTTTCAGCACAGTTTCCATCTGTCAAGCGCTGGTATTAAGGCCCCTTAGATGTTCTGGAATTTCCATTTCCATGGGAGATTTCAGCATTTCTGAAATAGTACAAGAATTTTACTTTATTTTACTTCTTTAGGCTGGAAACCCTAAAATAGATACTGATCTGGTACTTTTCCATTATAGCATACACTCACAAGGAGATCTGGAGTTCAGCAGTCTAATCCCTCTTTTTAATCCAGATGAATTCATTCTCCTGAAATACATCTGAATCATACAATTCCTATGACAAACCAATAAGCTCTTCCTTGCTAGGCAATCTATGTTGCACAAAAACATAGATGAAGATGGAGAGCATCAGGAAGGTCATCCTCCAGTGTTAGTTCAATATTGGTCCAAACATAGATTTCTTCTTCTCTCTGCGATATTTCTGTGGTACAATTTTTCTCAGACATTTTGGTGATTTAGTTGGCAACAAATGAACATCAGTTCTCTCCCCTTACACAAGTGAATGGTTTCCCTTGAATGAGTTGTTCTCCAGATACAAGGATGCAGTAGAGAAATGTACAAATACTACAGAACCTAAAAGTCGGGGGGTTTTCTTTTTTTTTTATAGCTTGCTGCAGGTATTATGGACCATATACTGATACACTTCTTCACTACTGAAATATCCTTAACAGTCCAAAACCATCACACTGACTTCACAGTGACTGTGTGCTGGGAGTAGGCATTACAGGCTGAAAATGGCTTTTTGGATGAGATGTTGTAGTGAATTAATATTTCAAAGCAGCAGCAATATATAGCATGATAAGAGAGGCTTTACTCTTTAAATAAGACAGTTGGAGAGTACCATCATTAGCCTGAATCGCACAAATTAACGTGGCATCCCATAACTACTGGTGTATGGAAGCTTTATTTATCAGGTATTTGTAAGTCTAATATTTTATTACTTTATTTTTTTAAGCATCCACAAGCTTTGCAGGTAATGGTGATATCTTTTCTTGAAGTGAGTGACAAAGTTGGAGGAACTTATACTGAAATAGAAAAAAATATTTTTCTCAACAAATCTGTTGACGAATTGATTAATTCTTCCTACAAAGCTCATCAGAGATATGACAGCACTACTACTGTTTTAATTGTATCAGTCTAAAACCTGTCCTGCCAAACGTGTTGTCAGATTCCAAATATTTGATATTTGGTTGAAAAGAAGTCTGTTAAGTCAAGTCATTTCCAAGTGAAGGAGCTTTAACAATGATTTGTGTTACATTTCACATACTTTCAGTCTTTGTGTTACAAAAGCCCTGCTTTGTTCTACCAAAACTGTTAAGAATTGCATGACAAATTGCTGGGGGTTTTGAAATTAGCTGGTGAATAAGCAAAATTTCAAAAGAAGATATTTTGCTTTATAGCAAATGCTTTGTAAGTTTATTTGCCAAGTGTAGTTAAGCTGTAATTATTTATGATAAAGCGTTATGCAAGACTTAACTGAACATTCCTCAGTGTAGTTTGCACAATTCAGAAGCGAGATAGTGGAATTACCTCCTACTGTTCTCAGTTGTAGTTGCACACATTTATTCTATGCCTGCTTTAGTTTTTAAGGTATTAGTGACTACAGCACTCTGCTGTTAAATTCAGATATTCAAATGGAAACTGAGTCTGTTGTTCATAAAAGAAGGCAAGGTTTACAAATGTTATTGCATGCAAAGTACTTATTCTATATGGTGATAATTGTTAATAGGTGTGACATAGGAAATACGTATTAGTGCAGCATGTATAATTCTAAATAATTTAGCTGAAGTGTAGTAATTACAACTTTAGGGTGAAATTTGTCCAGATTTGTAGCAGAACTGATAGGAAGCTACCCTATCTAGTGATCTTCCCAAATATTTCTGCTTAGAAAATAAAAATGTGAGGTTTGGATGTCTAAACACAAATGTCTAATGCTATTTTAGGTGCTACAGGCCACAAAGGATGTGTATGAGGGATGGCATATGCCCTAGCCACAAATGGAGACCTATGTCCTTTCAGACTGGTGGTCGAGGGATTTGTAGGGCACCCTCAAGTGACTAAAGTGGTGCTAGAACCAGGCGTAGGCAGTTGAGTCCAAACTTCTGACTGTGTTTAACACAGCAGGCATCTTAAAGGTGGGCTCTTAAGCACCAGATCTCTTCAATGAAATATTTGCCTGCCTGTGTAACAAGTGTTTGGAAAAAAAGTGCAACTTAGTTTTGAAATAGATATATTTACCTGATTTTTATACGCTTAGTCCAAATTCTTACAATACCTGCATTTATATTAATTTACAATTTCATGTGAAGGAAGCTGATTTGTGACTTATTTTTTTTTCCCCCAATTTATTTTATTCACCTTTGATTAGCACCAAAGGGTTGATGACTCTGGGTTGGGCATGAACTCTTCACCCTTGGGAGGCTCTCCTTGCAGGAAGCATGGTGTACGTTTTGCGCCTCGATTATCCTTCCCTTATCCAGTAGAAAGGCAAATTTATTTGGCCTTCTTTAAAATGTAGTTAAGGCAAGATAAGTAAGTAATATGGTTTTCCAAAGTCTGTGTGTGTAATGGATTGTAACCGAGGTCCCCCGACACCAAGTTTGTGGCTTAACCACAAGACCATTGTCTTCTGTTAAAGAAATGTTAAACTCGGAGTAGTGAAGGACTCTATAAGCTTTATTAGCTTTCAAAGTCTGGTTTAATGAGCTGTGGTGTCTGATTTTTTTTAGTAAAGGGGAAGGCACCATGGAGGAGCCTGGAAAGCTGTGAGATGTGAGTTAAACACTGCTTTTCTTTCATTTTGTATTAGTGGGTAGAAATGGTTAAATGAGATGCTAATTTGAGGAAAAGGATTTCCTCAAGCATTTTTCACCTCTCTCTCTCTCTCTCTCTCCATCCTGTATCTGTCTTGCTGACCACTGGGCAATCAATATTCTCACAATAAGTACTAGAAGTCTAGGGTATTGGAATAAAAAAATTTGTAAAAGATAAGGAAAATGTCCTTATTATTGCAGCTGATCATTATCCATTATTAATATCAGAGACTTTCTTATAGGCACTGAGAGTTTCTACTTAAGGTCTAGGGTTTGATGACTGCTCTCTTCAGTCCTCTTAGTTTCACCAACTTGAGCAGAGTTGTTCTACCTCAGAAGTCAGAGGAGTCCATGAGGAGACACAAATGACTGAGAGCTGGCACAGTTTACTTGCTTATATTTTAAGATTCTTCATCAAATATAGTGTTACATAAAATGGGCTTGCCCTCTAGTGTCAGGAAAACTGAAAGATGATCTCATTTTTATCGGTTTTGTGTCTCAAGAAAGATTCTTTCCTGTTTCAAGTGGTGGAGCTGCTGCTTTGCAATCTGTGACTTGCCAGGTCAAACTAAAGCAGGAGCTGACACCTCAGACAGGGTCACTCCTCAGTGCCTAGCAAGGACCATCTCTCTGGCAGTGAAATTTCAAAAACTTGCTATTTTACCAGACTGGTGTTTTATTTTTATTTTCAAAGAACTTTTAAAAAATATTTAAGTGAGGAAAAACACCAGAACAGGGGTTTGTTTCTTGTTTGTGTGATTAGAAGCCAGTTGGTATAAAGTTTAAATTTCCTGTGTAGAAAAGATGCTATAGTAAAACTGGCAATAAATGAGATGGAGGACTTTATGCACAGTGGGCACGCTATAAAAACATAGGATTATAATCACATTACAGTGTTTGACTCAACATGCTGTAAACAGACTCTCTGCCTTCAACCTCCCCATTTCCTCCTCTGGAAAGAGCCCAAATCCAAAACTGTTGGAGGTGACGAGAGGAGGAATCAAACCAGAAAGAACAGGTCTACTCCAGCTGAAGGAACAAAAGATGCATCCCAGCTGATTTTGTGGCACAAAATGAATGAGAACCCTGGCAGATTGTACCTCCTCCGTTCTGCAGCACCGCAGAGCCAATGAGAATCAGACAGGCAGGAGAAAGCAGGTTCTTTGCTTGATGGGCTGGGGGTAGGGTTGATGGTCTGAAGGAGAGGTCCAGAAGGACTACATGACCCTGAAACCATGCAAAAGACCACAGAAAACATGGCTGGAGACTGAATCTTGTGTAGAAAGATTAAGGTCTAATTCTTGACTTCGGTGAATTTTTCTTTGTAGGCTGCACATTTACTCACTGTAAGTGCACAGGCTGGACCAAGGGCAAGGACTTTGTCTCTGCAAAGGCTTCTGCGTAGAGGAAAAGTGTTTCAGCAAGTGATAGAAGAAGAAAGGAGCCAAATAAGAGGGTTTTTAAGGCAAGGCAATTAATGAGCTGCTGTTTTCTTCACTCTTCTAACAGAAGAAATCAGAGAGGAGGTGTAGGGGATCAATTCCGGTGAACAATGATCTGTGCTTTTTGTGCTGTCATTGTCAGTCTGTCTCCATTTGGCCTCTGTGTTTCCAGTTTAACAGTCAGCCCCTCCTCCTGCCCTTGCTTCAGGTTACCTTCTGCCTTTAGGTAGGGCTTATGAGGGTTTTTGGAAAGGCCGTGAGCAGTGGCTTGTGATAAAACCCTGAGAGCACATGAAATTGCAGGATGGATATTTAGAGTGTTGGACAGTATATATGACATTAATAGTATGTTTTTTAAAATGGCTGGCAGTGTCATTAAAGGGAATAAAATAAATGCTGCACATCTATTTGCAAATTTTATTTTCTTTTTTAAAAGAAACTTCCCATTTCAAATTGGCACTTAAAAAGTTATCTTCAAGTGAAAGACAGAAAAATTTCACAAACCAAACAAAAAAATTATTGAAGCCTTATAGTAGGTCGTAACTAAATGTTTAAGGGGAATGAAATGGAGCAGAAGAACAGTATTTCACAGGAGTTACAGAAATAAGGGAATTAAGTTCGCATCTTGATGTACTTCATCTTGCCTTCATACAATGTCTTGTTGGACCAATGCTGATGTGTGGAGACAACAAGGCTCACAGGTAGGGAAGGTCAGAAGAAATGATGTTTTATACTCTGTAAGGTAGACGAAGATCTGATCCAAATCTCTGAATTCCAGTTCTTTCCTTTTCATCCTTCCTTCTCCCTTCCTCCTTTCTGCAAATCCCTCCGTCTTTTAAAGCTTCAATATCCATTTCTTGTTCAGTCTATTTTAGCTGTATTTTGAAATTTGACAGTTATTTGATAATGAGGGAAAACATATGTATGGCTGTTCAGAAAAAGGATTTTTGCTTGACAAGAAACTTATACATTTCTGATTTTTAACCAGGGGGGAAAAAAAATAAAATCTTATCAGGGGTAAGTTCTTAAAAAATGGGAAATTGTAGTCCATAATTTAATTTGGTAATTTCTGATCAGTTCATTTTGCTCATGGCAAAATGTTGTCCTACAATGTACAACATGTAAATATATTTATCCCATATAATTTCATTAAATATCTGCTGTTGAATCAACGTGTTTGGCATAATGTTATATTTTCAAATAATCAAAATTATTATATATAAACCAAATATTATTATGTCTCTGAAAAAAAATTGCCTCAGGTTTGAAAGGGTCAGTATGGACTCCTCTAGATTTAAAAACAAACAAACGATATTTTAAACTAGCGCTTTCCTCCAATTTATTTTTTTTTTTAATTACTTTTTTGTGTTGGAAGATGGTTCTGTCAAATTTTTTTTTTTAGACCAGTTCTGCTTATAGGCTTATCATGGGCTTGACTGGGGCCTGTGAATGGGGAAGAGCAGCAGGAGTCCTGGTTCATTTGTGTCAAGCTTGTGCTGCAAGGTGTCCATGGTGCCTGTTTGTTTGCCTGAGATGTGAGTGCTGTCCCCCTCCTCTACTGTCAGTCTGAAACATCTACTCCAATAATAAATTAAAACAATAAGCTGAATCTGAACCAAGTTTTCTCCTTCCATACTATTTGCTACCATTACATCTTGTAATAGTAATATGCACTATTACCATGCAAGTTTTCTGTTAAATTAAATTAAGACATTCATTTAAAACTACTTATTTTCTCTGTGCCTATGTTAAATTTGTCATCTTCCTTGCTCTGTGTTGCTCAGTATTTAGTGTAGGGGCATCTTGCCTGTCAAGTCATTGTTTTAGAAATATATATTTCTAATACCTTGTCCTTTTATTTATGATCTTGCTACATTTTTTTATCGGTCCATGTTTGTTTATTTTTTATTTGACATTCAATGAATTTGCTCTAGCTCTGTCTTTTTAGTACTGGCTGATGTTTTATAACATATTGATTCCCAATATTTTAAACTGACCCACTGTTGATATGAGGATCACACTGGGAAGTAAGATGTTTACATCTCACTATGAATAGCAGATAAACGAAATAATAAAGGTTGTCAAAAGCTGAGAAATAAAGTACACATGATTCTTGTTTGCTCTCAAGGATATATGGCTATGAAGCTCAGAGCTAGCAAACTTCAGAATTCCAGGCAAGTGGTTATGGACTTCAGTTTTCTCTTTAAATCTTTTTATTTTCTTTTTTTGTTTGTTGGATTGGTTTTTTGGTGTTTCATCGGTTGGTTGGTTGGCTTGTTTTCCTTTGGGTTTTGTTTTTTGTGAAAGAAAAATAATACCTGTCTTCAGGACTCTAATTTACCCACAGTGTTCCATGACAATAGTGACTCCACCAGTGATTTTCTCCTATAGTTTTCCAGGTAGTTCCTTTATAAATAATCCATATTCTAATGAGCACATAAATGAAGCAAACAACTTTATTTCCTTGTTGTGTTTGATCCTGTTGACTAATTAGAAACAGAATATGCAGAGATATTGACACAGATTTTTACTGGTTTCACTTACAACTTTCTCCCATTTAAGTTTGTTTTTTTTTTAAATTATTTTTTGAATTGTAACCATTTCTTATTGAACTTAATTCCTTCTGGTGTTTACTGCAGTAACATTAATCATGATGAACTCATCTTGTACTTAATTTTGATGCAATTTCACTATATACTGTTTCTGAATTAAGATACTTATTTTGTAGACAGTGAAAAATTATTTACTGATTATAGCACAACTGTGTGTGTGTGTGTAGATATAGATATATTGTATACATTAGCGGTGACATGTAATTTAAATCTGCACATTTTGCATTATTCAGTAGTTGGATGCCAGCTGCTTTTCTTTTGTACTTTGTGATTAATTTCATTGTTGGTAGATTTTATGTTTCTGAAGAGTCTTTCACAGAACCTACACAGGATTCAATGAAGAGAATATGAATACACAGTTGTCAGTGGTGTTTTAGCCTGATCTACAGCACTGAAGTTCAATGGTCAGAGTTATACGATAATGAGGGAGGAAGAAAAAAAAAAAAGAACTGTGGCACTATTTTCAAAGAATACTTGATTGACTTTTATCACATAACTAAAAAGTATTAATCCTTCCCATCGACCTTTTTTAATTTCCACTGCCATACTTTGTCTGCTTAATGGAAACAAATGCCAGGTAGGGGAGTGCTTTTTCTGAATTAACATGCGAGTTTTCCATGCAATGGGAAACACACCTACAGCTCTGAAAAGCACATATCTGTTGTATGCATTTGAAGAGCTCAAATGCTGGAGTTCTCAAGCCTGTTTTATATATTGCATCTTGTTTGCTTGATCCAGACAGCTTGAAACAAGAGCACTTGGAAGAAAAAACAAGGAGTAGTAAGCATGAAAAAAAAAAAATAAATCACAGCTCTCAAACACAAACAGCAATTATAAGTTGTAAAGTTCTGTCTTTTGTGTTTGTTTTTAAAAGTAATTTAATAAACTACAAGACTTTGGAGTGCTCTAGTCAGGGAAGTTGCAGGTAGAATTTATACTACATTTCTCAAAAGACGTAAATTCCCCTTTTTTGTAAAGCATTAAGTCCCTCCCTTAATTAAGCCTTCTGGGGTTTAAATGTGTTGATCTCATTTTAAACCGAGCTCAGCACAATTAGACACACTGAGAAGATAGCAGATAATCAGCACATACAAAAACATTTCAGACATAAATGCTTCATCCTGCCAGGCCCAAAATTACTATTTCAGGTTTTTTTTTTTCTTTCTTTTCGGGGAGGGTGGGGGAGGCAGGGAGGGGAGAAAGAGAAAGGAAAAAATTGATTATTTTCAGCTCGTCATACATCTCATTTGTAGTGGGTCAGACCTTCCCCATTCACAATTACCACTAGTTAATCTTATCAGAGAAAAATTCAATTACATTTATCAAGGTTATTCCATACACTCAAGTTATTGCCTCAGAAAAATCGGGTTTCAGTGTTAAGAATGTCGGCATTGTGTATGTGTATGGGGTTTGGCTTTTTTACCCCTCATCTTTAAAAAATAAATAATTAAATCCTGCTTTTACACTGACGTTACTAATATATAGTTATAATAAAGTAATATTTGACAGCTTTGTAAAAGGGATCATTAATACATAGATTATGGAAGTTTAGGAGGGAGGCTCATAACTGTTAATAGACTTCAATTCTCAGCCTACACTGACATTTTAAAAAATCTAGTTTCAAATTTGATAACAGATTACCAGCTAGGCTGGGAGCCAGCCACCTGATTAAGGCAATTTAAATGCTTGCAAAGTGGTGAGATTAAAATCAAATAAGTGCCGATTTTTTCCCTGCTTCACTTATCTTTCCCTGGATTCGTTCCTTAACTACCAGGTGGCAGAGGACTCTGGGTAATTTTCCTCTGCGCCAATTACCCCAGGATGGTTTTTAGGGTGAAGCAGAATAATTACTGCACTATCAATCCAAAATGGGCTGCTTAATGTGTTTAAGAGAGATTTTGAGCCTTAGCAGGGAGGCTGCCTGAAGCGTGCTATGCTTGCGGTGCCAAAGCCCGCTCGGCCTGCTCGGGTAGTTAACTGTTCACGGAGAAGGCAGCACACACCCAAGGTGAAAGAAAACAAGGAAAACTCCTGGGAAGCTGTGGGAAAGTTAATGAGCTGCTTCCAACGCGTGGCAGGCTGCAGTTGCAGGTGGCTGACAAAGCTAGGCAGGTTAAGAAAATAATATTTATCATCCAGCTGCCAGGACCGTCTTTATCAAAAGTCTTTCTAAAACCCATACAACGCGCAGAAAAATGGGTTTGAAACAACAACAAACAACAACAGAAAAGGCATATGGGGGATAAAATGGGTGGAAAAACCCCGTCAAGGAAGCAGCTTATCCTTGGTGGGTCATTTGCAAAGCTCTGGAGGGAGCTGATCTGATATAAGGACACATTGATTTTAATTTTTTTTTTTTTTTTTTAAGTAGAAGGAAGGATGGGTTTGTGATTAGAGTCCAGAAGGGGAGAGCTAGGGCTGGCTGGCTGGGCTCTGCCAAAGGGCTCCAAAGTGCCCAGTTAGCACCAGCCTGCTAGTGAAGGTCTGCCCAGGGAGGGGGTGCCGGGCTAAGCCTCGATTCCGCTCCCTTACAAGCAGCTACATCCCCCCATTGGTTTTAATTGGCTCTGTGCTGTAATATGAGGTGCTCTCCAGATGCTCCCGCATTGATGCTCTAGATGGGAGCCAGCACCCCTCCCCCTAATCCTGGGACTGCTAGGGAAAAATTTGGCAGTAACTCCCCGCTTTACAGCTTTCTCCCTGCACAGCACAGAGAAAGTAACACTTGGCGAAGCCACGGTATAAGAAATAACTCGTTAATTATTGGTTCATTAAAGCATTTGAAGATCACGGGTGTAATGGCAATACAGAAAAGCTCAAGTGTGAGGTGAAGAAGCGTTATGTTCTGTTATCAAACTGGTGTGTGGTGGGGGAGGGATGGAACAGGGGAGCAGGGCTTAAGCTCAGCTGAGACTCTGAAATGACATTACTAAATAGTATACTGTAGCAGCCAAAAATTAAGTATTATCTTCCATCTGGTGACTAGGCACTGTATTTCTTTAATTATTATTATCTGAATATAAATTGTGAGTTTTAGCCAAGTATCCTGGAAGGTTGTCCTTAGAAACAGAGAGATAATTAAAAAACAACATTATATTTCGTGAAGGGGTTGCTGCTGTTGCTTGCCTTTCAGTGATATGCTTACACAGTTTTCCATATGATCTCTACCTACTTGATGTAAAGAGCTTTTTTATTATTTAATGAAAAATTGATCTGTGATTTTGCTTAGCAGATGGTTTGGATAATGCCAGTTAAAACGTTCAATTTTAAAGAGAAAGCAACTCTTCTGAAATTGTTTCAAGGTGCTCAGAGACCTCAAGTGGACTTCAAACATATCTAAAAATCACCAGATATTTCATGAAGGTGTTGAATACCTCCCAGGAGCACAGGGTATGGGTGTGCATTTTTGATTGGGGCTATGTAGTTTATGCGTCCACATTCCAGCCCAATTTCCCATGCAAAACTGTTTTACCTGTGCACACCCCCATGCTGCTGCCCTCCTCCAGCAGAACAGTGCCCTCCCAGGAACAGGAGAGGTGAAAGGAAGGAAGATCAGCTCTGTGATTTAGATTGCCAGTTTTTAAGCTGACCCTCTTTTAAACCACAGGAGTCTCACCTGCCACTGAAAACCTGCTTGTGTCCATCTCACCAGATGTGACAGTTTATGCAGAAGTGTGTCTTGTAAGACACAGGTAATCCATTTAAAGATTATCACATGAAACCATATTTACTTCAGAGGCCTGTAATAATTACACCTTCACTTGAAAAATCCCCAGGACTTTAGCTTCTGTGCCACAGATTTATACTCAAACATTTTCATTTGATGCGCAAAGTGTGAAGTACTCTTTAGTGGCAAGACAATTATCTGATTCTACTAATAAATGAATGCACTAGTAGTCATTTTTAATTGAACAATTATAGGATATTGCACTGTCAGTTGATTATAGAAGTCATTTCATAAATGTCAAAAATCTCTTTAAACGAATTATGGAGCTCCAAAATAACTCCGGCAATCAGCCAGCAATAACACAATAATCTGTTTACCCTGTTGTCAGGCAAACTACTGCCATTTTTTTTTTTTCCTTTTGAGGGGGGACTGAATCTTAAGGATTATACTCCTGCTCAGGCTGCAGCAGCTACTGAGGCTTTGATTAATATAGATTGTGAGTGTTGTCAAGTGCTCTGACATGTATTAAATAGCAAGAGAAATTAAAGTTGTTTTAGAAAAGCATCAATAGCAAACAGGAGGACAGATCTCCTCTTTGAGCAAAGAAGGTGAAAGGTGCTTCTAACATGTTTCTCTTTTCAGATGCTTCAGTTGACTTCAATTTTTTGTTTTGTCATCGAACACAACTCTTTTCTGTGGTTATGTGATAATCTATTTCCTCCCTTTTCCTTGTATGTACAAATGATAGACTTGGACACAAAAACAGGCTGGGTCTGCCTCTGTCTACAAACACCTGTGTTCATGAATATTAGTCACACTGTTTTATCTTCCTACTCATACAAATGAAGACAAGAGTTTGGCTCATTGTTTGGCTTGTCCTTCCCTGGTGGATTGGATCCCTTTCTTTCCTGGAGTATGGTAATGTGTAATAGTCCCAAGAGCAATTTAGGTAGATCTGTAAGGATGCGTTCCAGCCATACCAAAGACCTACTCTGGGAAAGGTAAATGGAGAACATCAAAATAAAGGAGGTTGAACCACTGCTGTTGAGGAAACTCGATCCATCTTCTGCTTGCTGAGAGACAAAGAAAGGGGGGAGTATTTTAGACCTTTTGCTTTTTATCAAAATAAAGTCAGTGTGACTCATAGTCTTACTAATAATAAAAGGCTTCGAAACATAATCAAAGGTAGAACTAAAAGAAATATATTTTGGAAAGTATTCGTTTTCTGGAGGTTTGGGGTATGTAGTTGCGGTGGGGACTTTGGTTTCACTGTTTTAAGTGCTTAATTCCAGATACCTTTGATCTGAATAAATTTAAGGATTCCACGACTTGAAACCATTTCTGGAAATCTGACACCCGATTCTAAAGCTGGTCATCTCAAAATGAATGATCTTGAAATAGTGGATCGTATTTGGGGGGCTGATGGTAGTAGAATACATTTACTGCTGGTATATGACAAAATCTTTAATCTCTTTTAATCCTTAGCAATATAGGAAAGATACCTGCAGCTTTGGGTCTGCTCCTTGACATATTCATATTTTCAGATGCTGAAAACTGAAATCCTCTGAAATCAGAGTGGGGGGCTGACAAGAATAAGAGATTTTTAGTCATAGATGGTGGTAGAAAACTTTGGTCTGGAGACTGCATGACCTCATGATGTGTTAAGAGAGGTATCACCGTAGGAGCAGAAGAGCAGGGGCCTTCTGTATTGTTTGTGCCTCATGGAGTAATCCTTTGCCAGCCCTGCATGAGCTAGCACAGAGGGTAGTTTTGGGAATGGAGCCAGAAGCATTATGCAGATTCAATGTCATAACTATCCTATGCAAGCTAGGTATGCCTGTGGCTGTGGCCATACTTCCAGCTCTGGAGTTGGCAGTAGTGAAAGTGGGGTGTATTTTCATATTGACCTGTTATTTACATTTGCCCCATGAGGACTCCTGGTTGGGATCAAATACAGAGAAGCTAATGGAAGATCTAAGGAATTATCTGTGTGTAGAGCTCTATGGCTGGAGTCTGAGCTTGGTAATAATGAATACTAATGTTCAAGTGCAGTAGTTTAAATCAGCAGCACTCCAAGGGCTTGATATGCTGGGAGCACCAAGTTGGCCTTACCTAGCCCTTTAGCCTGACTACTTTCTAAATAATAAACCCCAATATTCTATCCCTATTAATAGGCAAGATGTGTACAGGAGAGATCACATCCAATGTACTGTGTATTTCCTGAGATTAGTGCATCTATGTTATAAAGAGTTACTCTGTTGACACTAAGGGGTAAAATGGTCAAAAGCATTTGTTTAGACAAACAGAAAAATGAAAAAGAATATGAACAGTCAAAGGTTCATAATGAAATAGCAGAGAGTACTAATCCTTATTAGGATTACTTTATTTTGAGGCTTTTGTTTTACGGTTTAAGTAGTTTAAGGTGAGCTGGATGGCATTATGCTTGATGAAGATGTGGCTAAAAAACTGAGGATCTGCTTCTTCCCTGACTCACACCTGTGTCACCATGTATGCCTTTGCCAGGTCTGTGCCAAACATGGATGGTTTGGCAGCTTTCTTGCACACACTTAGTTCTGAATTTAACTGATTACACAAAGTGCAAGGCAGTCAAGAAGCAGCCTCTGACATTTTTAATTGGCATTGAATTTAAGTCATCATCAATTATTCTGCTTTAAAGGCAGCTTTATTCCTTAGAACTGCCATGCATGCTATTCAAAACTCTTGCAGGGATCCATTCCTGGTATCTGTCTTGGCTAGTAGGATTAAGCCCTTATGGCTAGTAGGTGGCTGAGACCTTACCATATGTTGCTGGTAGACAGCAGCAAAGCTTTACCCTGTGATAAGCATACTAAAAGCAATCTGTTGGGCTTTTTTTTGCCCTTTTTTTCCTCTTTAATATATATATAACACACCAGCACGTGCTTAATTGGCATTCATATTATTAAACTTACTTGTGAATAACGTGATTCTCTCAGGAATCAGTTGTACCAGGGGTAAGTTTAGATTTCAAAGGTGCCACAGTGCCTCATTCTGCGTTGACGGAATTGAACAGCATTAACCTTTTCACTTACACTAACAAAGACAAGTTAAGACAAGATGTGCTATGACTACTGCACATCTATGTTTTGTTTTTGCCCAGGGCCCTGTACAATTACCCAGCACTTCAGAGCTAATATTGGTTGAATGTTTACCTTCCCTTCCCCTCCCCCTTCAATATTTCTATAAAATGACAGCCTCATTTTTTGACCAAAAAAATAACCAGTTACATAATAAATATCTTCTCTTGAAGAAGAAGAAGAAGAAAAGGTTAAAAATATATTCCAGGCACTTTTAAAGAGATATAGCAATGAGAAAAACAGATAGACTCTGCAGTACACTTCAGCTAGTATTTTCTCAATGCAAACCATTCTGCTGTCATTCTAAATTCCACACTGCATACAATATGGAATTGATAGTAATGAAACACCATGCTGTGAATGTATCCCAGAAAATAAGGCCAAAAAAAATTCTCAACATTTTACAGGCAAAGAAACCTATTTTATTTATTTCTGTGAACATGCAGGTCCCTTACATGAGTGTAACTAGCTAGTTCAAATATTGTCAGTATTATTCAATGTTAGCCTCGACTGTCACACTGAAGAACTGAGTGCATCTAAAAAATCTGGCTGAGAGTCTGGTGGCTAGTAAACCATAGCCTTACCTGAGACGTCACAAGTTTTGAAATGGATTTAAAGTTAGAAAGAATACATATATGCAAACTGCAGTGGTTGTAGGGCTGATACTTTCAGGTTATTTCTTAGCACCAGATATATGTTTTTACTGATATGTAATTCACTTGAGAAGGAAGAACTTCCAAAGGGCTGACTGACCTCCCTTTCTGGAATGGAGAAACAAAATGTGGAAAATGGAGCAGAAGCACAGAGAGAGTTAAATGGCTTTCTTGAAGTCACATAGCAACTGTACAGTGACCAAGCCAGGGACAGGGAACTTATTCCTTGACTTTTATCAGCTACTCACTATATACCTCTATAAAACTGAGCAGATTTGCAGGGGGTGCATTCACATAACTTGTCAAAACCTGACTGGTTTGGCACATGTGAGGTTGGTACCAGACTCTATCCCACCTTCCACAGGAGGCTGCCTCTCACAGGTTCACCACAGGCAGACCAGCACTTGTGATGAACTGTCTCTCACTTAACTTTAGACATCTAGAAAGCAGATCTTGTACCTCTATCTTGCAGGTACCAGAAATTTCCTGCTGTGGACAATAGGCTGGAACACTGATTTGACTCATAGTAATGCTGACATTTATGGTGACACTCAGTTGCATCACAAAAGAGTCTACTTCTCTGTCTTGACCTGTGAAAATTCCAAACAACTACCTCTGACATAAATGTCTGTATTGTAAATACATCCCAGCACTCATTTCAATGTTCTTTGGAGATTAAGTTTATAAGAGTGAATATAATCTTGATAATTGGAGAATTAGCACAGTAAACCAATACATTATTCATTAGGTAATTATCAAAACATCACATCACAAAATCTTGCAGGGAAGACAGCAATGCATATTCTAACACTGACCACTCAATGACATTCATGCCTTTCATAAATGTTAGTGAATCTGCCAAAATCTGGAAAGATTTTAACATACAGCTTACATGAAAAGGCACCTAGATCCCACCAATTTTTTCTGTAAGACTAAAAAAATGTTCTTTCAACTGAAACATGGATCAACCTGCATGAATTTCTAGTACAGACTATAGTTATGATGACTGCCATCTTAAAATTTGTCTAAATTTTAGTAGACCTACAATGGTAAAAGTGATGAGAGGAGAGGTTGGCAATGCTGTAAGGGTAGGTAAATACAAGATGCAGCCTTACTTGCCTTAATGGATATCTCTGAGGAACGAATTTGTTTATTTGGTAGTCAGTACTGTGTGTAAACTTTAAACATGAACGTAGCCTGTGAAGCTTCAGTCTTAAAATCGTGATTATTGAATTTTATGCCTATGATATTTCTCTTTGCTATTCCATCTCTTTACACAAATAAAAATGTTCTCTGAACTGAGGTTTGGGAACTTGGTTTCTTGTTGTGGTTTTTTTTTTTATTACTATCTATGAAGTACCTACAGATTACAAACACATTTGGAAATAAATGTCGTGCACTTTGCATCATAGGGAATGTGGTACAGCCTTTAGTTTTTTGAGTGGTTGCAGATCTTAGACCAGTGGTAGCTGAATGATGTACTAAGGTTTGAAATCAGACTCCAGGCTAGTTTTTGCTCTTTATATGTGACTTTATATGTGATGCAGCAAGTCTGTTTTATTCAATCCAAATATGGGGGTATCTATAAAGACAAGCATAGCTGTAAAGGTGTTGGCTATGGCCTGGTCAGCAAGCAGATATTATTGATGGCTGTAGGCATTAGGGGTAGGAAGTAGATGTTCAAGTGAAAGAGAAAGAAGTTAGTCCTCAATTCTGTGTTCTTGACTTTCTATGCCCTACATCTCTGAGCTATCCAGATCCCACTCATGCCACTGTTGGTCTCAGGCTTCCTTCCTTTGGAGGTTTCCACCATGCTTTCTACCAACATGGTAACTGAGATGGAAGTAAGTGCCATAAAATTGGCTTTGTGTTTTTTTTTTTTTTTTTTTTTTATGTCTGTGGGTTAGAACAAAAATGTAATAAAACAAAAGTAGTGCTGAAATTGTTGGTTTGCTTTTTTGTTGTTGGGGTTTTTTCTTTCCTTTTTTCATTTTTTCTTGAAGATGCCTCTTTAGGATTGACATCAAACTGCATTGTTTAGGAGGTAAGGAAGCCTTTTTTTAGGCTATCTACAGGCATTTTAAGGTAATAAGCATTTAACTGTCATTCTTCTTCTGAACTCTTTGAATCTGAAAAAGAGTTTTCCTCTAATAATTTGAGATTCCTTCCTCTTTCTTATGATAACCAGTGTACAGTATAACACTCTTTCATAAGGCATAGCAATATACAGAGTTCTACCTCCACTGATCCCTGTGTTTCTGGATTATTTTGATGAAATTCAATTTTCTTGATTCCAGAAGGCTATTGATAGAAGAATATATTTAAATGAACACCTTATCAGTTCAGATATGGATGTAGAATTTGAGAGCACTCAGGAGACAGACTCCTTTTTGTAGTGAGTGGTGAAAAAAATGGAGTGTCACTCAGGGAATGGTGAGAGAATAGTCAAAAGGAGGACAAAGGACTTGGAGAGGACAGTGGAAAGGAGAAGCAAGGATTTAGTCCTAACATGGAAAATGGCCTTGAAGAACAAGAATTGAAAGCTGATCTAGTCAGAGAAGAACCAGTGAGCAACAGTTAAAGGTACACCATTAAACTCAGACTATCTCACCAGAAGACAAAATTATTTAAATTAAAATATGCTTTACACTGTGTCAACTCCTGAACTGAATAAAAATAGGGAAGTAGAATGTAAAGGAACAGGACTTAAGGAATGAAGAGATTTTAGTCTGGTGTCTCTGTGTCGCTTTCACCCTCCTAAACAGATTGTGGTATCGACAACTCTGGGAACTCGTTTCAGTCTATCTAACTTTGTTTTAAGGGATCATCTGGCTTAAGAAAGTCTGCTAGGTTCTGTTTATGAAGGCAGAGGCACCTCCCAGTCAGATTAGTCTCCCATATTCTAATTTCCCCCTTCAGCTAATGATGTAACTGTGTGCTTGAGTTGCCTGCTTCCTTTGACTTTAGAGAAAGTATAGACAAGTAAATTTAAATATCTAGAAATAAGACATGTAAAGCCAAGTGAGTTGAATCTTGTCTTCAAAACCTGGATTATGGGTTAGATATGCAACTCAGTTAAGCGGGCAGAGATGTTTTTCTGCCTGTAACAAAAAATATGCAGCTCACATCTTTTGTTCCTGAATGTGTGATAACTTTGATTAAACTACCAGATTAAATTCTCCTGGTTTAGATTTTAAACTTGTTTGAAACAAGGTTAGATGGCATTTAAGTTCCATATCACTGTGTCTCCAGTAATGAAAATTAGTCTAATAGGCCAAGATACCCATTATTCAGGCTAAATTAGCTTCCTGGGAGAGATCCCTGTAAAGTAGCCATCATGATGAAGAATGTACCAATTAAAAAAAGTAAACCAAGCTGATTATTGACATATTCTGAATTCCTTTTAAACCCTTTTCTCTCTTGCATCCTTTAAGCTTTTGCTTGTTGCAGAAGATTGGGCACTGTCAAATAGAGGGAAGAATAAAGACATATTGAAGGGGAAGGGTGGAATTTCCCCATGTCTTGTTACTGCCATTGTTTTGACTACATTGAATCATTCTTCAAAGAATACCCTTCTCTCTAAATCTTCCTTTAAGGTCATACTCTTCCCCACTACCTGCCATTGGATGATATGTCCCGAAGTTGCTTTTATGGAAAAGTAATCAAAGAAAAGTGCTTACAATACATATTTTTAGCTGTCTATTTTAGCTGCATTCTATCAATGGAATTTAATGTCTGGAAAAAGAAAAAGCAAAAGCTACTTGGCAAGCTAGCTTTTCAGCTAACAGTTATAGAAACATTGTCATGTTCTGTTTCTGCTGTTGATGCAATGATTGCTGAGATTACACTGATGATCTCAGAGGCTTTCTATTTAGAATTTCTTATGATTAAATGAGGAAATGGGATTTTGGAAGATCTGGGTATGTGATCGAAGTTTCAGAGGATGAAATCAGAAACATGCACTGGAATCAGTTTTAAGGAGCATCTGTCCCATTTTCAGAAGTTATTTGAACTTGGAGCAGTTTTTGCTACAGAGATGTAAAACATCACAGTCTGGTAATAGCAGAATGAAAATTGTACCAGGGACTTTGCTACTCCAGCTCAAAGTCCAGCTTCCTAATGTTGATATATCTTCACTAGCAATTTTAAGCAGTATCCTAGGACTTGCATTCTAATGGCTGAGGGATGGTCATATGCATGTTTCTCCTGTGGATGTGTTATGCACCACTGAGAGGTGAGGATAACAGTAAGAAATTGCATCAGAATACTTACACTCTTATATCCACACATTCAGGCATTAGTATTTTAAGTATGCTAAGGTGACATGTCACATAAAGGTGAATTAGTCATGACTTCCAGAAAAACGAAATTACCATTTTGAAGAATAGTCCTCAGTGACTTAGGTGGTCCTGACACATCCTGTGCCTCCATTTCACATCTGTGATATGGGAAAACAACACTTACCTACTTCTAAGAGATGTTTCACTGAACAGTTTTTATGAAGCACAAGCCTCCTGTGGAATGAGTGCAAAGTATTACTCTATTTATTTTTATGAACTTTCTGTTTTACTGCAGTAGGAAAGCTTAAATTATCCGTAGAGTTCTTGAGCACATTGGGGAAGCCAAAGATCCTGATTTTGCCCACTGTGCTCCTGGCAAGGAAAAGACCCAAGGGAGACTCCTAAATGAAAAATATAAACAAAACCCTGAAGCTACTCAGATCCTTAGAAGATTAGATTTTTGAAAATATGTTCTTTATAAGATAAGTTAAATGCATTCTTTCCCTTATTTTTTCCTCTGGTTTGGTCACAGGTTGCTCCAGGCATCCAAATTGGGGTATTCAATCCCTGGCTTTATTGATCCTGACAGGGACACATGTTATGGTGCACTGTCCTCCCTGAGGCCACCAGTGACTGCAGATTTAACAGGTCCAGCAAGGAGAAGGAGAGGTTCCAGAGGCTGTCATTCAGCCTGGGATCCATACTTCACCCTTTCATTCTCATCCACTGCTCCATATATTTCATTACTGTCAGGATGGGCAATACTTGAATTTCCAGTCGTATTGCAGAGCTCTTTCAGGACTGGTGGTTCTGGAGGGGGGGGTTTAGTGAACATCTTGCAAGTTGGAAAATTACCTGTGAGACCAAACAATGCTCTTTCTGTCACATGGAAGAGAGACAGCAGAAAGAGTGGAAGTGTATTTTTATGTGAATTCCTCTTCCAAGGTACTCTGGGAGCTGGTTTGGGAGGTAGGTGGTCTAGACATCATTTTTAGATTTTGACTGCACAGAGACATTTTAGGAGTTTTTCTTTTTCCTTTGCTGATTCCAGTGATTCAGAATTCTGCTGTGAAAAACTCATTCTCTCACTTTTGGATTTACAGAGAATCTTCCTTCTGCTTTTTTTTTTTTTTTTTAGTTAAAATGTTAGATACTTGTAAAAATTAAGTACCTTGATAAAATGCTAGTGTGGATCACAGCTTTTGTGCTGACTTTGACCTAGGCTCCATGAGTAGGTGTGCTACTCTGCAGGTTTGTAACTTGGTGCATTTAATCAATGTACTCAAAGGTACATTCTGTGACATAAACCAATGTTTATTTCATCAAGGTTTTTATTACTATTTCTAAGTAGCTTTTAACTGATATAGGACATAAAGACAAAATCAGCATGGGAGGGGAAAACAAAGTGGGTCAAAATTAAGCTGAGGATGAAATCACATTGTGTGGTTGAGTCTGAGTATGTTACCACAATCAGACTCTCACCACTTCCCATTCCCCCTGCTCATCCAACTCCTCCCTTGTCCTTAGAGGGTGATTTGCAACTTCCCTTTCACTGGATCTGGTGTGCCAAACCAATGACTTTTATTTCAAGACAGAGCAGCTCACTGAGGGTGATAAAAGCACTTGATGTTTTTCCAGTTTTTTTGGGGGGAGGTGGGAGGAAGGATCAGGGAACAACATTAGGAGCACATGCCTGGGAGCACTGTAGGGATGGGAGGAACGATGCAGGTGGGTGTAAAGCATAGGAGATCCCCTACCCAGTTTTCACAGTAGAAGTTACTGAGGTTGTGTTGTATAAGAAAGAACAAAGGAAAATGGGCTTTAATTTGGTCCCAAATGGCTTTATTCCATGTATGCCTACTTCTCAGATTGTTACAGATTTATATGGCTGGGAAATTTGTTTCATTCTTCGCATTGGCAGACAATGTTTCCTATTCCTAGTGCTTTCCCACCTATCCCTGGACAATATAATCTTTTCAGAAAACTTGTACTCAAGTATCATTTCAAGTAATTGAGTACTCAACCATAAAAAAAAAATTGGAGAATCTAAAGCAACTAAATGCAACTTGTGTGAATACCTTAAAATTAGCAGTTATGTGCTTACCTGCAGTTATGCAATGGATAACACCAATTAACAGTTTAAAGAGCAATCTCTCCTGCTTTTCCTCTGGCCTCTGCTCCTCCTCTTCAGCCTCTGCTCAGTGCACATCAGGAGAAATGTCATGTTTCTCCAAATACCTCATGCTGTGCTCTGTAAAATAAGGAACACAGGAGCAGTGGGATGGGTGATGGCTCTGTGCTCCCTGACTCTTCGAACTCAACCAACTATTAATAAAGCTTTTAGCTGAAGAGGAGTGGTGGCCAGGCACTAGCTACTCTGCTACAGGGAACAGTGTTTACAGGGAACTTGTCATTCCTTCATAGCATCTGTGATGATTTTGCCACCCTTGATATACTTCCACACTTGAATGACAACAACATGTATTACACACTTTATCTTGTACACTAAATTCCTCTGTCACCGACCAGATGGGTCACAGTAGATCATAGCTGTGGCTGCACCTCTGAGAACCACATCACATTGCTTTCTTTTTCCTTGACCATTTTCTTATGAGCTGTGATATAACAGCTTTGGTTCTGTGTTCATTAATAGTCATTAGCAGTCATTAACAGCGCTGCAGGATCTTGTACTAACAGAAGATATTACATGCATGTCTTCTGCGGGTATCAGCAGAACGGAACAGCTCATCAAGAGCTCATCATACTGTCTTTAAGATTTTTTTTTCAGTGTTAGTATTGTCTTGATGTTGAAGGACAGTTGACACCTAGTCCAGTGTGAAGTTAGAGAGATGATAACAGGTGATGCATAGCCTAGTATAGTGCCTATTAATAAAAAATTAAACCATTAAAACATTTTCATTTTGTTTGTTAGGGTAGTGTGAACTTATCCAAGACCAGTGTTTTCTGTTGTGTGGTCTCAGAGATTTTGATCTGGTACAGAGAAGACTAAAGCTGGGTGCATGATGATGTCACTCTGTGGCATTAAAAAATGTATACCTTCAGTCTGCTCTGACATCTTGGGAAACAATCTACCAGTCACTCTTCAGGATGAGCCCTCATGTCCATCTGGGGATAATGCTCACCTGCTCCATAGGGATCTGTAAAAGTAAACCAATTACTCATTTAGACAGTGTTTGTACAGCACTTTGAAGATAAAAAAACTGTGCTACAATTGTGATATTCTCTACATTACAATTCCTGGGTAATTACATATTTTTCCCTGAGATTCTTAGATATATTTTAATCTTTCTGCATGTACTAGAACATTATTCTATCTCCAGCTAAACAGGGTGCTGTAGAAGTTTAGGGAAAGAAATTGATGTATCTGCTGTGTTATCCACCCTGTGCTCTTATGATATTTTTGTGAACTGCTTTCATCAAGCTAGTAAGGATTTGTCAAGGTGTTTACCTGTTGGGAATCTCAACATGATTTCTTGAGGGTGCAATCTAGGGCTGAGTTATGTGTTCTCCTCTTCCGCTCTTCTAACTATTCGTACATCAAAGTCTCCACCATTGTAATTCTTTCAGGCCTGCTCTTTTATTCAGCAGTTTCTGTACAAAACAAATGTATGTTGTGCTTAGAGTATACTGTATATCATATACATTTATCCACCCAATGAAATGAATACATTAAGTGCACATAAGCAGAAATGTCTTATTGGGGAAAGCTAGTGGTAGCTTGTGGTTCATGCTGCAGAATGCAGTGTAAGGAGTAGTGTATTGATGCTGTAAGACAAAATTTAACAATGAAAATTTTGGATGAGTATCAGGAAATATTTCTTAATACTGAGTTCAGGCAGTGGAACAGCCTCCCAAGGAACATGATGGAAAGCCCATTGCCTGTGTCAATTAAAACTAGACTAGTTTTAGAACTGGGGAATATACTGTAGGGAACAACCCTGCACAAGTCTAGATGACCTAATAACTCTTTTCCATCTGTAGTATTTATGCCTGAGATTCAGAGTTATGTATTGCAATATGATTTCCTCCTGACTGAGAAAAACTGAAACATTTTTCTTTCATGTAGGATTTCATTCACACTATCCAGAAATTTCATACACACTAAAAACTAGTAGGGGAAAAGAAAGCAGAACCAGGTCTACACATGGCAGTACTCTTAAAACACTGCTCAGACAAGAAATTAGCCCACTTGATTTGCCCCTGTTGTCTCAGCATGGTTGCAAAAAGCAATCCCAGACATCATTCCCACAAATGACGACTTGAAGTAGGCCAAGCCTGGCAGACACCATGGACAGGGCAGGGTAGGGTAATGTTTTGTAGACAGAGATCCTCTCTTCAAGCAGCAATCCAAGAATTTATCTTCCTGTGACCTCTGCTGAGTCCTGTCTCATCTATACCCGAAGTCATTGTTGGGGAGCCATGGTTAAGAAGATGCAAAACTGATGTGCAGTTTCGGAGGAAGTAAAATGTTTCTAGCACACTTTAGATTTCTTTCTTGCAAGAGTCCTGGCAAAGTTTTAACATGACATTATTTTGAAATACAAAGAGGCATTGAGAATAATCAGTGATGCATCACGGAAAAGCCCATTTGTTTCCATTTAAGAGGGAAAAGGTTAGAGTAGTACATCATCTTGCTGCTTCCATTCTGTGCATTTAAGAAACGGTCTATCCAGCCACTAATTGAGAAGTGAACTTGTACACAGAGAAACCAGCTTAGCAGTGTCAGTAAAAAATTGGTAATTTTCCCACAAATGAGATGCCGCATAATATATGGTAATATGGTAAAACAACTCCCTTTCAAAGTGAGGCATGCTGTCTATCTGCTCCTTAAAGATTTCTTTACTGAAATATGAAAACATGGGTTTTCCATACTTCTCTTTCCTCCTGTTGTGCTTTTTTCTTTCCAGCATCCTGAAGCTGGGAGGAAACTTGTTGTAGCATCTGACCTTTCCTGGATCAAACATAACATAAAATAGCTGTTGCTCTGTAAAGACCTCCTTATCCTCCCAGCAAAGTCAACAGGAGTTTTACCATAAACTTTGAGGACATCATGGTGAGCATCTAGGGCTTGTACACTTGCAGTGTGGGCAGGAGGCCAGATGGGCTAGAGCTATAAGTCCACGTTGTGAAGTCTGAAAGTTTGCATCCAACCTTTGTAGCCTGTCAAACCTCTGCACCCAAATCGGTTACAAGTCTCACTCAGCTTGCTCTCTCTTAATGCTTTGTTTAAAAACTTCTTCTATATTAGCTTGAATCAGCTTTTTTGAACATTTACTTACACTTATTTGGCTTTCTCTCTTTGCCTTTTCTCTTGTCCCTGATCTCATTCTTTTATCCATATGACTCCATTTCTATTTGCATATATGCTGCTATGAAAAAGATAAACTAACTAATGGTACCAGCCCTCCAGCAAGGACTTTGAGGGACTTTCTTGTCTCTCTGACTAATTCTTTTTGTGGCCTTGGGAAAGTCACTTATCTTGTCTTTCTTCGTTTTCCCATACAAAAAATGGAGTTAGCAAGGTTACACTGACATCCAAGAGATCCTATTTCTGCTGCACTGAGAAGTCAGCCATCTCCAAACACAGGTTTACAATATGTGAGTTAATTAAAAGCTAAGATGTTGTAATATTGTGGATTAATTTTAGCTTCTGTGGTCAGCACTGACCACATCACTGAGGGGAAAAAATTATGAATTAAAATGAAGAGCTGAAGAAGTCTTAACTACTTTTTGTTGTTTATCATTGTGTTATTTATTGCTGTTTATCTTGTAATTATTGCTTGGGAAATAAAAAAATCTATCACTGCTCTGTGCCAGCTCTAACTGCAGCTGTGGATTTAAAGATGAAATTCAGGCTTCAGCCTTTCCCTGGGGCTGATGGACTTCTCCTTTCAAAGTAGGACACTTCTATCTGATGGCATTAACCATAAAATCCCCCATTTCAAGTCTATGATATCCTGAAGGACAACGGCTCATTTCATTTCTTATCAAGAAATCGGGCAGATCAGTCATATTTCCCGAATCAAATGACATTTTCAGAAAATTCATTTGAACCAAAAATGAGGTTTCCTCTCCACAGACTCCAATTAGTTTAAAAGTGGTTTTCTGATGAAAATTCTTGAAATAACTGAGCTGTATAAAGAAAAATCTATATCTATATGTATATAGATATATGTACACATGCACAGTCACTGTGAAAGCCATAGCCAGAGTATCCTATCAAGCAGTATAAATCTTTAATTTTGGCAATCAGCAGTAATGGTGAAATACCTTAAGATTTTTCATTGCTTCCTTCCCGTTTTTCTTCCTCTCATCCCATCACTCTGGCTATTCCAGTGGGAGTCAACGCACTCGTTTTCTCCCTAAGTACACAAAATTAGCTGCTTATCTGTTGATCTTCTTACATGATCCTTTAAAAATCCTTTCTCTGTATGTGTGTCCAAGGCCGCTTTTGCCTTCAGAGGAAGCCCAGACAAGCCAATCCTCAGCCTTTCTCTTACCCACTCACAGGGGGCCTGGGCCTAATTAAATTGCTCTCAAAGACAAGAAGGGATGAATTTCCTTCTTTCCATCTCCCTTGTCACCCATTTAACTCAGCTGAGATCCATTCGTTCCTTTTTAGTTATGTTAAAATGGAAAGGGGGGAGCTTGGATTGAGGGGGTCGTGCAGGGAAGGGGGAGGAAAGTAGGGGAGGAGGAGCAGGAAGCTCGTGGGTAGTGCTGCCAAGGTGCAGTGTCCCAGGCACAAACAAAGGAGTCAAACCCGAGTAAACAGGGAGAGAGTGGAAAAGAGCAAGCACCAGAACAGTGGTTTCTCTGGCTGGGGCTCCTCTGATTTTGTTTACTGTCTGTTTTTGTATTCAGACCAAAGAAAAATGTGGCATTAAAAAGACAAGAAAATATCTATGTACATTTCTGTGTATTTATCCACTCTTTCAGGGCAACTCTTGCTTCTTCCCCCACCCCTCCCAAGAGTTTTCCCTGATGAATGAGGAAATTAGGATGACCCTTGCCTACCCATGAGGGGTGAAGGTGGATGCTTTGGCTGCGTCTGTGGTTGGTCGGACAGGGAGGCAATGGGGAGTGCTGGGGCAGCAGGAGTGTGCTTGGAGAAGGACAACCCTTGCCCTGTCACTGCCAGGGTCCCCATACAAGCCAAAGCCCAAGCCTAGGAAGAGCCAAGCAATTAGCCTTTGAAAGTCATCCAAAGTTGTTGTTTTCTTTTTTTTTTTTTTTTTTTTTTTTTTTTTTTTTTTTATTCTTTTCCATTCCTCTCCCCCCCTTCTCTCTTCTTAGCGCAGTATCCTCCTCCTCCATCACCCAAACCCCAAACACATCTGAGGAAGCCATTCAATTAAATCTCTCCTGGCTCCAGCTGGCTCCTGAGTGAAAGGTCAGCAGTGTCCGGGAGGGAGAGGCGCTCGCAAGGAGGAGCCGGAGACAGTGCTTCTGCTGCAGCCGCCTCTGTCTTCCCCTCGCCTGCCTCCCTCCCTTCCTCCCTCCCCTCACCTCCCCTCTTTAATGATACCCAATGGTCAATCACTCCCCAGCAGAGAGAGAGATGCCCTGAAGCATCATTGTGGTCGGGAGCGATCGATCAGGTTTTTTTTTTTTTAAAAAAAAAAAAGATGATAATGATAACCCGTGGACATAATGTCAGTGAGTTTGCGGTGCCTCTTGGAGGCCGGGTGCGCTCTGTCTGCCGGCACCGAGGAGAGGCTTGGAGGGGCTCGAGAAAGCCTCTTCCCCCCACTGAGCCCACTTAGCCCTGCCTTAAAGACAGCTAATTAGACCGAGGGCTGTTATGTCTGCTTACAGCAGCGTGGGGGAGAGCAGGAGCGGGAAGGGCCTCATGCCAATGGCGAGCAGGGCTAGAGCAACCTTTGTTTTAGACGAGGCTCCCAGTTAACTGGAGGTAATCATGCAGAGGCACGGCCATAAATAATACATACCTGCGCTACGCGACCTGGATGCAGGCGGTCGTAAGGATGCTGCGGTGCGCGCCCGCGATCCGCCGCTCGCTGCCCCGCGCCCTCTTCGGGGGCCTTTATTTTGAGACAGATTAGTGCTCTGTATTGCCAGGCAGACAGAGGTAATCACCGGCCCGGAGTTGGAGATCTGGAAATCACCGGGAGGTCCTTATCAACATGCGATCTGAGCACCTGTGGATGCGTACGGACCTTTTAAAATTCTATTAGTATATGTCTGAGTAGATTGCGGTGAAAATACAAACAGTTCTCTAAAGAAAAACTGTCAGTCTCTCTGCCTAAATCTTCTACCCTGCAGCCTAAGCATGGACTTCTGTTTTTATGGATAAATGTGATTTGTCTTTTAACTGTTGAGATTACACACTCACCGGAAGGACTGCAGACCCTACTTGGAAGAGGAAATCTTCCCTTTTTTCCAGTGTACACCTTATCAGAAAAATAATAATCAAACCTGAGGGCTCTCTGTCCCTTCCTTCCATTGAGGAGATATAGGACAAATAACTCCATAGCAATAACTTCCCATCCCAACACAGGTTGTTTTTTTTTTTTTTTTTTTGTTAGCATCACATTATTTTCTGCATCATTTGATGAACAAAACTACATTTTCCTCTGCACCTATTAAACTATTTGATGATGCCTTTTATTTTGCACTATAATTGGGAAACCAATCATGTGATAAAATGTAAGTTTGTTGTGAAATAAAATAAGCAATGTTGAAAACATCCAAATTATATTGTCCAAGAAAGTTTCTCAGATTTTTTTTTCATTTAGGGAAATAATACTATTATTATTTTTGAGTTTTTTACACTTTTGGGAAGAAATCTTTGATTTCTTATGCCTTTGTAACAGGCATAACAGTAATGCCTCATGATTCTGTCACTACCTTTCTCTCTTGCAGTAAGTTGGGTAACAAGTGTTAAAATAGCTGTGGTCTCAAACAGGATGTTTATCTCTTTTCTTTCTTGGGCAGGTGGTTTCTGTATGTGAAATTTGGATCCATTTGTGTGATTGAGCCAGTACAGAAAAGCTGCCAGGAATATGTATTAATATACATTAGAAGGACTGAAAACTTTGTGTAGGCTTTGAGAAACACACAGAACAACATTTCATGCCATTTGGTATTCTGTGCTAAAGAATCACAAAACACCCACGTGGATTTTCTTAATAGGACACTCTTCTTTTTAATTAAAAACAGAGGTACAATTTCAGAGAAGGAGCTGAAAATTTGTCTGACCACTTTGGAAGCCAGGAGACAATACACAGAAAACTCTGTCATATATTCAGAGCCATTAGAGATTCAGGTTTCACCTAGAACAGTTAACTTTATTTTATTGTTCCCAAGCTAGTAAATCACTAAATGTGAAACCCCACAACTTCATAATCATGCAAGTTTAGAATGTACATAGCAAGTGTATGTGGAATTCAGGAATTCCTTAACCTTTTGAAATCAGGCATTGCATTAACCATGATGAGGCGCCAATAGGCTGGACTTAATTTCTGGATAAAATGTTATAATCTCATTTTTCTACAGGGACAAAAGGCTTTTTCATACCTGGGAACCAGTTAGCTGTGAGTAATGATGTTGTACATAAGGTCAATGATGACATAGCTTTTAACCATCAGTGACAGTCTATCATGTGCAAGTCTGTTCTAGGGAGATTTCTTAGAGCAAGAAGCCAAATAAAAAGGCAGAAAATGTAGTGTTTGGGAAAGTCTAGGTAACTTGTTAAAGAACAGAACTTTTCTACTTAATGAGGTTTTCAGAACTGCCAGTGAGGTGCAAAGCATTCCTCCCTTCTCCTGCCCACGCCCTCGTTCCCCAGAGCTTCGCTGTGAAGACAACACTGTTAGACAACATTGAGCCAGGCACAGGTTAAAAGGGTGAAGGTGCTCTGGTCTTACAGTTCAGAGCTGGGAGTTCAGGCTTGGTTATTGTTCCTGAAACTCCTGCTAACTTCCCGTATAACAGGGATGGGTGGGAGAGAAGAGGGTAGCTGTTAACAGTTCTCAGTTCCCTTTGCCACCCTCCCATTCAGTTTTGCTGTTTATGGACTTTGAAATCTGCAGATGGTGAAAGTCTTAAGCTCTCATCCAAAGCCCACTGAACAACTTTCATCAGGCTCTGCTTCAGTGTACTCGAATTAATATTTTTTTAATCAAATGTAAATGTAGGAGTGTAAGAATGCTTTTCTACCGTAGTCTTCCAGACTAATCTCATTTGGTAGCCAAACTACTCATCTCATAGTAGCCAAACTACTAGATCAAATAGCAAAGAGACCACACACACAAGCAGTCACTGATTCCCCATCGAGCTTTTGAATACCAAGTGCTGCTAGATACTACTAAATTATTTCATGGTGTACTCATCTCCCTTTAGCAATACCAAGTAACAGGTTAGTTACTCTGGTACCATTGCATTTGAAACATCATGAACTGCTGTAGCTGGAAGTATGAAATCTTCCTGTCCAGCACCATGTGTTATTGCACCGTTCTCTTCATGAAATTAGGTTACTGGCTGCTGTTGAAATAATAAATAAATCCAGAGAGTTGTAGCTCTCATTATGGTTCCTTTGTTGATTTTTAACTACTTTTTTTCTGCTGTACTGAGCTGAAAAGTGCATTTTGTAGACTAACATCTAAAGCACTTTTCTCTTTCTTGCTTTATTCATGGCTCCTGTTTCATCCCATGTTATCTTTAGACTCTTCAGTACTGTCCAACACACTGTTTAGTTTCTCAGAGAAGTAAGTGGGTGTGAAGTAGTGTGTGAGGACATTTTGATTCCATTTGGCTACAAAACATCCCAGGAAAAATGAATTAACCTTAGCACTGGTACAAAATTTTCTATGCATTGAATTTGCAAATTATTCACCCAAATACTGAATTGACTACTCACTGTCTGAATAGATAACAGATGTTCAAAATATAGGGGCTTTGGTCATTAAAAATCATTTTAATTCTGCGTTGCTTGCATAGTACAACACAAGTGATGCAGAGATGTGGCTTACTTAATGCAGAAAGAGCTTAAAAAAAGTGATTGCAAGCATACCCTCATAGTACTTTATTTCCTGTGGGTGATTTTATGTCAGATTTACTCATAGTTAAAATCAGAGTCTCTGCTAACTGCCAAGGCTGTAAAAAACAAAGTCAAGCAAATAACAACACCCTCCCAACCCTCACAAAAAACACTCAACCACCTGAAAAAGAAAATCCTATTCTGTTGCTTCTGTCATTTAAGTCATTGTCAGACTTCAAAATTATATTTGTCACTGATCTCTCTAATCACCTTTAATCTTCTAAATTTAATGAGTAGTTTTGATTGTATTAATGTCAGAAGTGCACAGGGCAAGCTTTTGCATGATTTAAGTAGGACTGCACATGGAGTTTGCTGCTATACACTATGGATAAGGACACCAGAATCTGAGCTATTCTGATGTATTTGATGATATTGTTCCAGTTGTCAGAAGGTAAATATTCTAGAAAAAAAAGTCCCACCTCAAATCATGCTGATTGAGCTAAGCAATGTATTCACACCACCTTCTGTGAATCCATTTGTCCTAGCAAGCCAAGTACTACCGGGTAGGGTAATAACTTGAAAAGTGCCTAAAATTAATAATAAACAAACAAACAAACAAATCCCTAAAACAAAGCACCAAACACATTCGGCATTAAAGTGCAGATAAGCATTTCTAGAAATCAGGCTCCTGCTGTAGCCTGAGGACTGTGGCCATTGCATCCCTGCCGGTGTTGGCTTGTTGCCCTGGAATGGACACGGTGCCAGTGGGTCCTTGGGCTGCAGTGAGGGTCAATCACAGCAGTAATCTTCAAACTGCAGGTACCCAGTCACACTTCAGTCAGCCTGAAAAACATCAGAATATCACACCTCTACCTCTTTTTGAGAGTTAAAGCTATTGTAACCACTCTCTTACGGTCTCCACTGCCTGATTCAATGCTAAGTAAAGGATGTTTGTACGTTTACAGTGCCATATATAAATGATAATTGCATTAAGCATTTATAGCAAATTTTACTCTTTAAGGTTCCCAAACCACTTTAAGAATTTAAAACCAATGTAAATGATAAAAAGGGATAGGTCTGGTTGAACTACTTATAATGAATAATTAATTTGACAAATCTATTTCTTTTTTCTTATTTGCAAATTATTCAAGTGCAGAGTTGAGTTCTTTTGTTCATCAGTTGAAGTTATTTGATTAATAGTTTAGGCAAAGTATTTCAGTCTGGGGATTGCCTGCAAGCTGTTTCACATGGCAATTATGTCATACATTATCTATCTATAATTGATCATTTTACCTGCAAGACAGTGACCTGCTGTAAATGAAGTGGTTTTATTTCTCGATGTTGCTTGACTAACTTCAAGAAATCACTTTTGGATTAACATTCTTGAAGAGAACTGAGCATAGTTCAGACCAGGATAATCTTGGAAAAGCCCATGGAAGCATCCTTTGCAGGACAATGAAATGCAGTCCTTCTTGACAGCTTCCTTGACAATACACTAGAAAGAACCTGCAGGATATTTCAGGGGCATAGGAGGACAACTGGCAATTTTCTGTTTTTCTAGATCAAAGTTGAAGAATTTGAAGTCAAGCCTAGGAGAGATTTAAGTTAGCAGGACGTAGTCTGGTACTAATACCTCGTCAGGCATCATCTGACAGGCTGTTGATGATTTCCTACCAGAGGGATGGGAAATTCTGATTCTGTTGGCCATCTCAGTAAGATCCATCCCAGTCAATGAAAATCTGCCAGAAGGACCTTAAACTAAGTGTGGAGTTGAGTAATAATACAGAGAAATTCTAGAAAATATGTACTTGTGTATCTACACCTGTGCGTGTGTATGAATTATGACCAGAACACCAGACATGCAACAAAACCAAATAACAAGGTACATATTATATTGTAAAAGAATTGCTATACTAACATTCAAGCACCTTGGTAATAAGTGAGCAGAAGCAGTATTCAAATATGAGAAAAACTATCCCATAATTAATATTTCTGAAACTTGATAAGGTGTCATAGCGCTGGAACATCATTGAAAGAGGTTAAATTTCTTAGTCTTCTTAATAAATAAGGAAGAGGGATTGAAGGTGGAATACTGTATCAATTACAATGTCACATGTTGAAGAGTAAAAAATAATCAATTAACAGGAACTCAGTACTTCCAAGTCAAAAGATAACTACAGACATCTGTGTACATTACAGATAAAAAACCCAGCCACGCAGATGATGGGATGAGCTGTTCTTTCAACATCTTTCCTTCACTGTGGGGAGAAAAATATCTATCACAGTAGCATTTAAACTGAGGACTATTTTCTGGGACTTTGTTTTGCCAGCATCAGAATTACCTAGAACTTCCAAAAATAGTAGCAGATAATCTCAGAATGTAGAGATTCATCTTTCATAAACAAGTTCAAAACTGAACATAATTTTGATGGACAAAATTATCCACCAGTGACCATCAAACAGGAAAAAGAGTTAAGGATTAGTGATCACAACATGGTTATATTTATTTTATGAATACAAGCTGTATATAACACCAAGCAGATATATTTAGATGTTTTAGAGGGCCAGTTTATCCAAGCTTGAATCAGTTAGCATAACTGAGCAGGAATGTAAATTTTAATTAGGAAGTATTAATGAATACTGGGAATTGTTCAAGGCCATAAACTTGCACACAAAAATGTATAGTAATCAAAATGTCCTGATTAAAACACAAAAATGTACCGCAAAAACATAAAACAGTGATGTGTCAAGAATGGAAAAAGCAAGGATAAGTTATTTATTGAGACTTATATCTAACTGATAAATGAAATTAACAACTCCATTAAACATCAATGGCCAATATGGTTAAAAACAACACGAAGGCAATTTAAAAACATTTTAGCATCAAAAAGAATCTTAGGTCAGATATAGTTCCACTGAAGATGCAGATGGTGGAAATCATAAATAACGACGCAGATAAGGCAGGAATGTTTAATAAATATTTCTGTTCTGCACTTGGAATGAAACAGGAGGATGTATCCATCCCATATGATGTTGTGGATGGAAATGAAAGTTTGCCATCTGTAACAAAGAAAGAGGTAAGGCAGCAACTGCTGAAATAGAACATATTCATATCAACAGGCTTAAACTATTTTAGACTCAAGAGTCTCAAAGGAGCTAAGAAGCTAAATTTAACCAGCTTGCCAAAATGTAGAAAATGGAGGTGTGAACCCTGCCCAGTTGTCTTGTAGGCACCTAATTCTGCTTTGGGAGATTGGTGGAAATACCACTCTCTGCCATGCAACACAAAACAAGCCTTACTGAACATGAAAGCTTTTACTTATAACATAGAGTATTCCTGAGACTCATACAGACATGGTGCTGTTGATGGCCTTTGTTCTGAAAATGATGATCTAATTTTATAAACTCATTTGAATTGCCTGGTTAACAGCCAAGAACCAGTGAAATATCTTTAATTGCAGCCAAAAGAGAAGTTGTACATTTAGGAAGAACAATCAGGGAGACTATCTCTGAACACAGAGGCTTTTTTTTTCCCTTTGTAGATGTATTCAACAAATTCTACCTTGCAAAAGATGGAGCTTTCTGTACTTAAATATTAGAATAGTTTTTTTAAGGAATTAGGCTCACCATAGGTTGGCATCTTTAAAATGAGATCAGATATCTGTCTAAAGAGCCTTATGTAAAAAAAAATAAATCTATTATCTATGGACACTAACAGTCAAATTTGACTATGACAGTCAATTTTTTTCTAGTCTGGAAGTTTATGAATCTATGAAAAGAAAAAATGGTGAAAATATTTTTGAAAATTATTTGTGGAATAAATATGAAGGGAAAATACTTGGGTTTTGGTTCAGCAAATCCCTGGAGGAATTTTTGCAATGCTTTCAAAGTTACCTGAATTAACTACTGAAATGCAGCAGTTCTGTGGCAGAATTCAGCAGCTGTGGCCTCTACAGCACGTGTGAAGTTGGAATTGGGAATGATAGATTCATCTTAAACCAGGGACAAAAGAGCGAAGACAGAAAGGATATGGTTGACATATGGGTAGGACATGGGATTATTTCAGTAATATTTCAATAAGAGCCCAAAATAGTAAGCCATTGAAAAGGTTTTAGCTATGTTTAGTATATTTTTTGAGATTATACAGTGCATTGAGAGAGAAGTGACTGCTTAATTGTTTAAATAGAATAAATTTTATGGTTGAAAGGCATAAGCTTGTTTGCTAGCATGGAAGGTATTTCATGTGGATAGATGCTTCTGTTAGCAGAAGACTCATAAAAGCTTATAACAATTACAGCATCTGATGTTACCAGGAAGCAGCAGCACCATCTACAAAACTTTTAAAATGTGTGTATATTCAGCAAGTGTTCAGATGCTACCAAAAGCAAATGTTCAAAACCTGTGATAATGGACAAATTTCAGAAGTGTCAACCTCCTGTGCAAGCAAGGGCAGGTTTTCAACAGTGCTTGTGAATCAAAAAACACCAAGCCCACCTAAACATTAATGGAGCAACACAAATGAAAAACTGAAGTTGGAGGAGAGCCAGACCAATTTTCGTGTTTAACAGCAGATCACTTTTCCAGCACCATCAAGGAGCCATCCGTCTTTAAGACAAGTTTTCATGGCCTCCATATTCTTCTGCAGCTAAACTCGAGTTCAGCCAGGCCAGCAGCTGAACTGGGCAGCAATAGGCCTGAGTTCATAAATGTTCATCAAATCGAAAACAGTGTAGTTTACTTGGTGTCTTACTAACCATAGTTTTTAGTTGGCTTGATTTGTAGACAAACTTGTTCCCATTTTCTTGTAAAATATTATACAGCTGCACCAGCAGCAGTAGAGCTGAAACATACACTTACAGGTGATGGGACTTGCCCACAATTCAAATGAGTTCAACATATTTCTCCAAAATTGTTTACTTTGTAGCTACCAGAAAACCACAATGTTCTGTGGTGCTTCAGAATATATATATATATATGTCAGTACAGTCATGGTGGGATCTCCCAGACTTTTATCTCAGTTCCACTGGGGGGGGGGGTAGGGAAAGTTAGCCCTCAAAAACACATTTGTAAAATTGTTTTGCAGAGCCTGGGTGCCATTTAGCCAGCAAAATTAAGTTAGACCCTTGAACAACGCTTTTAACCCTTTTAGGAAGAAAATTCCAGCTCTGGAAAGCTGGCTGCCTCTTTAAATGAAATTTTGGGTGGGAATTCTGAAGAGCACCTGCTTTCTTGCTGAGCAAAATGAAGACAAGTTAAAAAGTCCAGCATGCATCTGGACAGAATGAAGAGTGTGTAGGAGCCAGTGTAGGGCACTGGTTATGCAGCAGCAATTGATGTTCCAGAATAATATCTTGTCTGAGTCATAGCAGCATAATCATTGCCTAGGTGTGGAGATTTACAGTAACAGTTTGGCTCTTCAAATGATTCACTGTGTGGCCCTCAGCAAACTACTTAATTTTGCCTTTCAATTTCCTCGGCTATGAAATGGAGATAATTATATTTCTGGAGCTTTATAAACACTTTGGGATCTATAGCTGAAAAGTACATAAATGTGCTAGCAACAATACTAGATTTTTTTTTTTCTAGTTAGGGCATACACAAGACCAGCTTCACCTCGTTCTCATCGTGTAGGTGGTCTTCCTATAGCTGATTGAGTACAAAATTGCTCTAGAGCAAATTTATAGTAAAACTAACTTTTTTTATCATCTTTTTTCCTGCGTTTCTTAGGAATTTTTCCTTTTTTATGTCTCATTTTTAAAGGCTAGTATCAACTTGCTCTACTTTTCAATAGAAGTATAGCAGTGATGACACCAGATATGTCTTTCAGACTTGTAGAGGCTGCTGCTGAGCAAGATGTCTTTGGAAGAGAAGCAAGTGAACTGGAAATCATACCATTGGCATGGACAACAGTCACAAATTTGGCTATAATTTGGGTATATAGAGAAACTATCTTTCACCATCTTAAGGCAGCCAACTGTGATGTAAAACATTAACAGCAAACAGTGATTTTTAATTCAATCATTAAACAACAATTCGGGACAGAATATAAGGATGCAAAGAAAATTATGGGGGCAGTAAGTCAATTTTCTGAGTTATAATTTAGCTGAGAGCTTAATCATAATACCTTTTTTTTTTTTCCCAATGCAACACATGCTATTCTATGTATATATCATTATGTCATTATATGTTAGGAGCTGCCAATAGCTAAGGGTTCTCCTCTACCTCCCACCCCTTCTTGGCACTTCCCCCTCTCCCAGACAGAGGCTTGCACATGATGATCAGCTCCTGGCTTTGACACCAGAAGCATTGCTGTGCAAGAACATTTGCTGCACAGCTCTGACTCCCACCTCTCCCTCTGTAGCTGCATTTCTCCCAGCCAAAGTCTAAAAACCCACTGCTAGTGACAAAAGAAAGTTTATATGTTAATCAAAGTATAATACTTTTATGTTCACAGCTCTCTTGTCCCCTGATGGTTCTATGTTGCTATTTGCTATAATGTTTATATTTTATCTGATGATCAACTGTTATCAAATAGGATATTTTTTGGTTCTACAAAGCTACTGCTTGTGTTCTTGATTTGCTGTAGCTTCTCAAACCATTTAAAACAGCCATATGTGAAAAAAAAAGCCAAAAATTTCTCTTTCCCAGAAAGGAGAGGAGAATTGAATATGTTTTCATCTACTGTGATTTTGATATTACATGCAATGTTTCCTCAGCTGATTTTGCAATTCATTCAGATTTTTACATAGAGGGTTCAAAAGCAAAGTTGTACCTTTCAGATTTACTGATAAATCACTTTTTTCTTCTCTTTGTGGTACAACAGTCACATGGTGACACAGAGAGGTAAAAAGAAAACAACTGACTGGATAAAAGTAGGACTGTCCCTTTTAAAAACTGGAAGTAATAAGAGTAAAGTGACTGGAGACTACAGTTTGCTTTGGTCTAGGGAATCAATTTGTTTCCTATTACCTTCTGGTAATTTGTTCTGTTTTCTAAGTTGATCCATGAGCTCAGGGTTAACAGGCAGGGAGACAGGATCTCTTCTAGGCTGGGAAGTTTCCAGTAATGATTTCAGAATATTGCTGTCTTATCCTAGTTCTTTCACACTGATGACAAAAAATACCAGTTTGCATGGAAATTTTATCTTAGTTAAATTGAGACATCTCTGCTGATATAAATTTTGCTGCAACTTAAACTCACTAGAAATCCAGAGCCTTTCTTGATCTACACTTTGCTGATCTCCTGTCTTATCCTTTTGCACAAGACTAAATATTGCCAGTTCTGCACTTCTTAGGAAAGAACTCGTGTTTTTTCATCTTGAATCTGCAACATCAGAGAATTAGAGTTCATTGCACTTGTTTGGGCCAGTGTTTATGGTGCCTACTACTTAAATGACAGCTGGGTTCTGAATGTTTAAACCTTTATTGCACCGAACGAATTAGGTGCACAGCAAAAATTATTCTTCCAATTTTATGGCACTAAAAGAACCAAGAAATGAAAAGACAGCTTCCTGTTTATAACGAGGTCTCTTGGCTTCCAGTGTCATTTTACTTGTAAGCCTACAGAAAAAGAAAAATCCTAACTAATAATTCAGTCCTCCCTCTGATTTAGTTTCCCCAGCAGCCCAGCACGCTGAGCTAAACAAGGGTCCTGTGCTGCCAAGCTCCAGTTAAAATCCATATGTTCACCAAAATACCATCACTTATGTCATGCAGGTTCTGAATCATTAGGTATGATGTTCACATTATTACTCACTGAACAGTTTCTTATACTGTTCAGGCCAATGCATATCAACATTCATGAATTCTGATAGTTACAAAGAGCTTTTAATGATACCTTCCGAGGGTGAAATATATAGGTTTCAAAAAGGTATGCGAAAATATGGATATTAGGCATAATAGTTAGAGGTAGGAGGAGCAGAGAAGATCAACAAGCCAGACAAGTTCAGAAACCTTTAGTGATTGTGTAGTGATGTGTAATGAAAATTCAAGTACCTTCTCTTTAATGATCCATTTATCTCTCCGACATGATTTTCTATCATTCTAACTGGCATGGCTCCTGTTTTCTGAGTGTTTGTTGCAAATTTGTTTTGTCAAACAAGTCTTTAATACCAGACAGATCAGGCTGCTTCCTCGGGATTTTCTCTGAACAATTTCTTTATTGTAAGGAAAACACAGATGAATTATTTTATGTCCGAAGGAGTAATACTGATATGATTCTTGTGGTGAAGAAGGAGGAGAATTTTAAAGTCTCTAAAGCATGGTGAATTGTTTCCATATCAGCAGGTTAAACATATGAAGTCATCACTTTTAACCTATACTATGTTTTACATAGGTAAGGGTGGAATTCAATCAGGGGCAACAAGATACCTTTCCTCCAACAAAAGCTGCTGTTGCATGTATCCTCCAGGTACATCCCGTGGGGCTGGTTCTGCCACAGTGCAGAGCACCCTGTGACAAGGCACATTGCACAGTTCCATTGGTTACTACCTCTTCAGGACAAGACTTGGCTGTTTGAATTCTTGCTTTGGCTTTGCATGAGGGATGGAAACACTGTGCAACTGCAGCCTTCTGAAACAGTGGGCTACTTCAGTCTATTAGTTTATTAGTCAAATTGAAGACTCCTTAGTATCAAGGAGCATTACTAGCAAAAAATGACACGTTATTCGAATTCAGAGTGTTGGGAAAAAACCCTGAAACAACGTCCTGAAACTCATTCCTCCATTAAAATCTTTTAAATTAGTTGTCTAAATTATTTGAATCAATATTTACTTCGAATCACAGATTTTTTCTGTATCTGACATCTTATTACAGATCGTGAGAAATTGTCCTACTCTTTGCGGCACTGATCCCAAACATACTTTAACTTGTGAACAAAGGGAACCTGTGAGCAGTTAAGCTGGGGTGTAAATTCAGAACATGCAGGCACTCCACAGTATCTTCCTGTGCACAGTCTTCCTGTGGGTACCTCACTCCATTTTGAAAGTGGTGCATCACTGTAGAAAGAGAGAGAGCTGTTGCAGAATAGCTAATAACCTTGTAAATTCACACTCTGTAGTACAAAAACTTCCCTGAACCATTAGTAAGTCATTTTTATTGATTTCAGAATCCCATTAACCTTAAAGGTATTCCTCACACGTGGTAGAATCACTCAGGAAAGCAAGAGCAAACCCTAAACTTGAGGCTTTGAGCCCTAAAAGGCATTCACTTAATTCTCTCCCTTCTCCCAGCCTCTGCAATTCTGAATATTTCTGTTCCCTTTAGTGTTCCCTGTGACTTACTCCAAGAAAAGTCCTGGAGAGCAGAACAAAGACAGAAAGCTGATGACAGCAAACTGGAAAAGCAGCCCCTCTATACTTTGTGATAGTGATAAATGACAAAGTATGGGAACATTGGTGACACAGTAGGATTTCCCTGTCTTTCAGGCTCAGGTCCATTGTCCACATTAAAAGTAAGTGGGGATTCTGGGGGAAAAAAAGTAATACTGTGTATTATGTATATTGCATATCTTTTTGATAAGGCCTAGATTCTTCAAACTGGAATTAGGAGCATCCCATATCTTATGGGATACCTGAGAAAGCTACCTGATACTGAAGTCTAACAAAGTGGTAGTGTTATAGTGTTTTAGATGAATTTGGGAAGTCAGTGTTGGGAAAATTGTTTTCTGTATTAAATTCAACCTGGACCTATGGTAAGATTTCTTCTTCCTAGGAATATACATTAGATGTAAAAACAAATCCCCCTTATTCAGACTTTAAAAAACAAACAAACAAACAAACCACAGTTAAAGAAGTCTTAGGACTGATTCTAACTGTAAGAGTAATTTTGACAGGTGCTAGTTACAATACTGTTGACTGTGATGATATACCTGAATAAAGACTGCAGCATTATTTTGGAAGAAAGTAATCTCAAATTACCTCAGATCATAACTTTAACAATAAAAAAGCAATAGTAATGAGGACAAACATTTGTTTTGTGATTGTATATTTATCCCCATAATGAGAATATAACTTTATTTCCTTCAAAACAATAATACCCTTTCTTCAATTATTTGCAAATTCCCAACATCATATTTTTATGTACTGTGCTATAATCCTTACACATTAGCTTCTTTTTCTTTCTCTCACTCAACAAATTGAATAAAAAAAATAATGATGACAAACCTATATAGAGTTACCTATACCTCTTCCCAGCAAGATGACAAAGAGAATTTTATCATATTTCTCTGTTCAGGGAATAGGCAATACCTTTGTAAACTGGGAACCTAATATTGCAGATAAATTATCTGTTTTTTAGAGATTTTTCTTACCAAATTCTGTAGTTCATTTATCAATAGTGGCATATAAGGGAAGCATAAACCATGATCCAGCACCGGACTTGGTTCTGTAAATAGACACACTGAAGTCACATGTCATTATTTCTGTATGCAGATGCTTTTTACTGCATTGAATCTCTCCCTCATTGTCTCTGAAGAAGCTTATGAATCATTTTTACAATTAATAGACTGAAGCCAGAAAATATAGAAAAATGTAAGAGGATGCTCTCTGTTTTAGCACAAGTTCAAATGACCTAATTTATTATTTTGATTTGATGTTTATCTTAGGACTCAAGTGTTTTACAGATTAACCCAAAAGATGTGATTGAAACAGAAAACAGCTGCAATGTTTGATTAAGGTAAATCAGACTCAGCAAGTGTGTCTTATAACCACAGGCCTTTCAGGTATTGTGCCAAGTATTATTTTTGTAGCCCTTTCACCTTATTGTATCACCACAGTGCCTCTGTAAAACAGACCCTCCAAACACTTTCTTAATTTTATGCATTTAGACTTGTGCTTAAAGTCAACTGCATGTTTATGTCTCTTGATGACTTGCCCGTTTCTAATGCAGGATTTAACAGTCCTCGTACTGCTGACATTTGGCAGACTGTTATTCTGCAGGCTGAATTTGAAGACTTTTTTTAGTTGGGTAAAATGAAGCATTATTTTATTGTTTGCAGTTTATCGGAGGTGCGTTAAGCTCTGCTGAGGCTTCAGGGATCAAAAAAATCAAGCAAAGACAGAAGAGAAAAGTGAATCAGCTGGGTTATATTAGTAAATAATTTAGAGTGCTTAAAATAACAATGTTCACACATTTTTAATTTAAAGCCTGCTAAATCCTTTTAAAATTCATTTGTGTTTGCAATTACTTAAACTGTGAGCTGTGCACTGGAGGGAGTGAAACTATAGATTTTAAGTACGTAGCTGGAGGTAATATATAAATTCAATTGATCAGTCTGGCAGAGAATTGATGCCACAATTTGTACCCAGTGGCACTTTCTCTTTCTTACCCGACTGGCTTAGAACATTATCAGAAAGTCAATATGATACGCCAATACAATGATATACTTGCAGTCATAAGTCCCTTGTTTAGATTAAACCCTAGGTGCTCACGGTGTGGATGTAATGGACAGACAGCCTGACTCCATCCCACTATGAGCCCTTCTGAAAGCACTCAACTCGACCTAACTTCCAAGGTTTCATATGGTTATCAATGGCCCCAGCAGCCAGCCAAACCAGTAACAGAGGATGTCTGTCTCTGCAAGGCAATGCAGTGGGCAGGGAATAGTATGTATGCAATGCTCCAGTCTGGCTGCAGCCCCCCTATCAGCTGCCTGTCTCTGACGGGCTTTGCACTCATCGTGATCAGGTTTCCTTTATAAGTCTTCTTTAGTCTCGTGTTTTGGTTTCTCTCTCTTCCTTGTAATTTATTAATGATTTCACCTCCTCTGCATTATCTTTTGAAACCCTTCCATTTTATAAAAGGCATCTTTATGAAGCGTGGTGAGGAACAACTTCCAAAGTCTGACTTTCACGAATGTGACTTGTTGTATTTGTGGCTTCATGGAGAACTGGATCAGGCCTCTAGCCACTAATTTCAAACAAAACACTTATTTGAGTAAAATCCCATTATGCCTGGTGTGACATATAAAACTAGAAGGTCACCCATAAATCTACCCTGCATATATTTTCCTCACAGGATTTTCAGTTGTGTATAGTATGTACAGTAATATCTGACACATCACCGCATGTGTTAATTTTTTCCTGCAGCAATGACCTTTAACTCTCCACCTACATAACATGTGATGCTTAGAACCAGAGAAATAGTGTGGAGAGCTGTTGGGTCAACAGTTGTTTAACCCTCCCTGTGATAATGCAGAATTATTCTAGCCAGTACACCACAAGTACTTTGTTTTGTGCAGCTTTAAGTGACACAGCTGATTAGCTGTTCCACGATTTTCCCCTCATGACATTCTACAGGACTTCATTGTTGGGGATCTTTTCCTGGTCCTTGGACTAAATTCATCTGTGTTCTGGTCTATAACTGATATACTCCTGATCATTTGCTGTCTCTAAAACAGCTCCCACTTTTAGTGGTCTTTCTGAATATTTCTCTGTAATTCCTATGGATTTTACTGTAGAGCAATCTTTAGGAATGAATTGCTGTCAGGGGCATGGGACTACTGTTTGTTCCCTTGACACAAGGTTGGTGACAAGGGCTAGGAAATTACTCTCAAGTTACAATTAATGTATAAAGGGGGAAACATTTTTTACACTGTCTCACCAATGAAAGAGAATTGTGTCTATTTTCTTAGATGAGGAGAGATAATTCTGAGACCCCACAGTACATTTATGTCTTGCTGTATGCAGGATTATATCTTCTACTTTCATTAATGTGATTTCATGTAATATCATGAAAAATAAAGTGTCATAGTTATTTGGTGACCTGTTAAAGTCAATTGTAGGCAAGTCCACGTGGGTAAAGCTCTCCTGCAAGCACTCATACAGGCACTTGCCATTATGTTCATAAGTAGTTATGTTGTTTTCATGGGTAAAGAAAAGCTGACATGTGAGTGTCAAAAGGACAGGGTTTTAGGCCACAGCTACAGGGCTAGGCAGTCAAATATTTGTATAGCACAGAAGATGCACATAAATTTCCAGTGCCCTGCATATGTCCATGTCAATGACTTAAGTAGAGTGTGGGACCTCTAACCTTCAGGAATAAAATGAGCTGTATTTGTTCTGATGCTGTTTCACACTGATCTGTTCAATCTTCAGTGACAAAATCCTCTAACTCTAGATTTGATTCTACTCATGACAACAAACCTTTTTTGTTAGACTGAGATCAGGATAGAACCAGTCTCTTAATCCATTTGGCTTTTCTATTTTTGTACATTGATTGCTTATCAGGAAATAAATAAATGTGAAGGTAAAGGACTTGTGCACATCAGGGCAAAAAGCAATAGCCATTAAGCCTGTAACTTACAGTATATGCCCTTTTAGCAATAAGGACACTGCTTGAAATTGTCAGTGTGACAGATTTACTCTTAATAGCTTAAGCAAATTTCACAGTTTACCCAGGTCATTTTGAAGTAAGAATCATTAATGTGTTTGGAATAAAAACTGAAGATTATAAACTTCATGCACATCTGCAGAGAGTCAGCCATATGTTTCATGCGTTTATTTAAAATATTAGGAGGTGCTTGTTGGGGTAGAATATGTTTCCTCCATGTCTATAATATAAATAATGTAAAGGCATTTAAATACATTTTGACATTTAAACATATGTTTAAATCATGCTTAACATATTGATTCAGTTGTACAACCACACACCCAAGACTAGAGAGCGTAGAACTTTCCCTGTACAGGGAGCTTTATGTAGGTTCTTTATGTAGGGTCTTATTGTATCAAGTCATGGAAGAAAACAGGGAAGAAGAGAGAGAGAAAAAAGAGAAAAAAGGATGTAGCTGCAGTGTACAGTGAAGAGGTGGTTGTCTTCTTTCATGAAACTGGGCTACTCTTGCTGCTTTCATTTCCTTGTGGGATTGGGAGGGCAGCCACCATTTTGCAGCACTGTGCTATACTGCCAGCAGCATCAGGCTCACAGGCAAACATAACTTAACCAGGGCACATGTTAAATACAAGTTTTGCTTTGGACACACACTTCTTATTTGATGCAGTGTCTTGGACTTTTGCTCTAAGTGCCTCAGCTCTAAGGGGATCACTCTTTAAGCAGTACAACAGTGTTAGGAAAACCTGTTTAGTGAAAATCAGCACCAGTTGCTCCTGAAAGCAGGGTGCCAACAGCTTAGTTTGCTCCTGATGTCTTGTTGCTACAATGACAGCAGTGGGACACTTCAGAGAAACAAGGGTGGCGTAAACAAAGCTTTAGGTCTGTTCTATTGGATGCTGAGCCTCTGAACATAATCCCGGAAAATAATTCAGCATGGGCATAAATAGAGAGGGTGGCTCACCTACTCATAGCTAACTTTTGAGGGGTTGTTCAGGCATTGCTTGGTTAAACACACACCAAATTGCTCTGCTGGACTGGGCCAGAACACTTAGCATTCCGTAGGATTGAGCCCTGAGTGTCTAATTACCATAAAAAATATACGGTGGGGAATGATTATGCACTGGTAGGGGGGAGGGTAGAGTAACCCTAATAAATCTTTTTGATCTTTAATTTCTCTACTAAAGTATAAATCAGCTCTGTATTTTTCTAAAGCCTGGGTTGGTAACAGATATTAATGTAGCTGAGGCTAAAATTAAGATGGTGTGTCTGAATATTATTGCAAGGAGTTGACTGTATCTCTGAGGGTGGGGTTTTGTGGGTAGATGAAGACAGTTTGGTGAAAAAGCACAGGTTTAACTGTCAAACAGGATGCACACCACAGGATACACTTCCAGTGAAGGGACACACTTCCTCTATCCCCCTTGTAAATCTATCCAAGACAGTATGTTGACGATAAGGAGAAGATACTTTTTTTTTTTTGGAGGAGAATGAGTCTGAATGTTTATGTGCTAAAAGACATCACCTGAGATTACTCTCGTTGCTCATCTCAACTTTATTATTAATAATCCTTGAAGGCTATAGATCCAGATTTCGAGTTAGAATGGGTTTGCCTAGCACTGCACTTTTTATGTGGGTTAGACTTAAGAAATTAATGTGAGCAACCTTAATTCTCTGTTAACATTTTTGTGTGTATGGGAATATATTTATATGAGAATATATTTATATGCACATATACCCACAGACACACAAGTAAAATATAGCAAAGATGCATTAATTTTACATTGATTCAAAATATTTACAGTTTCAGTTAAGATGATCGTACTAAAGTGACAGAAAATAGTAAGTATTAACATTGCACTGTAAGTAATGACAAGTGCTGTAGATCCTCACAGAAGAACAATTGCCTGTGGCATCCACACAGTATTTAAATTGGTAATCTCAAAAGAGAGGATGCTTAGATTTTCAAGCTTGTTTTTGGAAACTCTTATCTGAGCTGAGAGTTGTAAGTTTAGGGGGATTTGATAATTTAGCATCTGTTTTGTTTTTTCTTCTTGAGAGCTAAGAGACTGATGTCAGAACTTCTTGGATAGGGGCAGTTTTTGCTACCTTTTGATATATTGCTATTTAACTACAAGGTTGAAATCTCAAAATGATCTCAAGCCTGGAAGAGTCTCAAAAGTTGCAGATACATTTCACCTGCATAGACCCATTTTGTCATTATATACTCATTTCATGATCCTTTTTTTTTTTTTTTTTTCCATTTGCTTCTAATTTTTTATATTGCAGGACAATTAAGCACCTCTTGCCACATCCCTGAAAGCTGCACTTCAACAGAGAGGTAGGATGATGTGTCAGTAATGCTTATTCTTTGCTAGTCTAAAAGGGTGAAAGGAATTTCATATTCCTTTGTTTGAGCCTTCCCTGTGTATGCTCATATTAAGTGGGTTCCTACTGTTCTGTTTGGCCATGAGGTAGAGTTTAGCACACTGTAAAATCAGTTTTATGGTCCTCACAGCCAAAAGGAAGGAAGGAGAATGATATCTCTCTCTAAAATCTGAGCACAGGGTGTGCAGAGAAAGTAAATGACTAAAATACTTGCAGTTGTCTGGGAATATGCAAAGGGGTTTGTTAAATACTGTAGATGTGCAGGACATTTTGGTTTGCTTTTTTTTCTATTGGGCTTTCTTCTCTTCTGGTAACACCAAGTCCTGAAATATTTCAGTGCTGGAAGACCAGCTATAAACATCTCACAGCATTCTTTAGCAATGTCTTTTGTATAGATAGTTTGTAATACTTTCCCACTTAAGTAGTTGTTCCTCAGTCACCTCAGTAGCAGCTGAAAGAGAACAGAGGATGCAGGATCCTGTGATGTACTGAGAAACTCCACAAAGGAATTATGCTTCTTAGGGTAACTCAGATTGCTCTGTGCCACATGGGTTCAGTTCTCTGCTAAAATTACCCACCCAAAGGAGATAACACATACAGAAAGAAGAGATAGAGCTGATGGAGGAAAACACCAAGCCTGCAATGCTTAGTGTTACTTACAAGCAAGTTTGACATTTCCTAGTTTCTTAAATTACATTTAGGTTGTTAATAGGGATAAAAATCTCAGATGTTCCCTTGGTTGTAAGGATACCAGAATAATTATTCAAAGGAGCCTATTAGGTCAAGTGTTAACAATATATTCTTTAAACTTAAAAAAAAAAAAAAGAAAGGAAAGAAAAGCACCACACACAAGAATCAACCATCTGTTCCAAAAGGCTCTTACAGATGCATCAGTTTTGGTAAGGATTTAAAAAATACAGTACAATTTCTGTTGTTAAGATTTATTATAAGAATTAACACATTTACTTCAAGTAAATGATCCAGAGTAACCCCTATACAATGTGTACTTACAATGGAATGATCATAGCCAGAAAGTAAAAAATGAACAGATCTTCTCATATGGCTGGGTTTGTGTGAAAATAAGATTACTTAAGACAAACGGAAGTTTTCAAAAGCAGTATCCTCGAAATGTGATGTAAAGTGACTCAATTCCTTTGGTGTAGAGCCTATGAAATATTAAGAGAACTTGGATTTTCCTCCCATTTCTGAATGAACAAAGTACAAGGAGTGTCAGCATAAAAGTCATTGAAGGCAAAAAAAATCAGAAATAATATTTTGGTTGAAAAAATCCTCATTGACATTCTATTGTCCATAGCAGGATTGAAAACCTACAGCTAGTTCTTTTACTCAAGGCTAACTTTTTTGTGTGTTAACTGTGAAGTAAAACGACTCTAGGCTAGGTTTTTGGTGGTAAGGAACTTAAATTTCCTTAGGAATACAGTATTAGCTGGTTGATATAGGTCTTGAGGAAGAAAACACACAGTTAACATTATTTTTTCTGGTAACCCTGATGTGTAAAGATGCTTTAAAGTAGGAGAAGGAGCAGGAGTTAGGGTAAAGAATGGGTAGAGTATTCTATCCATTCTTTACCTAGACTGCTCTGAAGGAAGCACTGGGCAAATTAAGTAAGCATGAGTTATCTTTTCATGGTATGTTGTATAATACAGTCACTGCATTTCAAGTTACGTCTTAAATGTGAACTGGGTAACATTATGGAACAAAGCTCTGGGAAACAATGCATTAATCCATATAATCCATGTGCTCAGGGCAGGGCTAGAGATCCAAAGGCCTGGAGAGCATAAATCTGGTGCTCAGCCAGCATGATTTTATGTCGTGGCCTGTATCATAGGGTGTCACTGTGGCCTCGTGCCCCCACTCATACAGGATTTGGGTTGTAGATTTTTGCTGTGTGCACTCCTACTAAATGGTCACACAATACTCACCCCTCAAAATCATGCACTCTCTGCTCCTCTGTTCTTTGTGAGTGTCTTCTGCTAAACTCTCTCATGTTTTTAGTGTTCATTGGAGGTTTATGGGGCTGGATATTAATTAGTCTTCCCAGCATGAAGCCCCTCAGTATATTATTACAGCAAAGAAAATATTGCCACTCGTGTAAGTGTTTGATCTTAGTTCAACCTATCTGTAGGTTTGGGTATGAAGTTGGGGTTAATCCCAGGCTGAACATCTACAGATTTGAGAGGAATTCAGATCAGCAACTGTATAGATAGTTCAGGTTTATTAGTAGTTAGAATTATGATTGGGCTTGACTCTTCTGTCTGGATTGATCCTGGAATGTGATGATCTTTTGCTCCTTTAATGGAGCTAGAAAAAAATAGTGTGGATCTTTGTGAGAGGCACTGTGTTGCCTCTTTTGTTCAGCACAATGCACTGAACATGTTGTGTGCAGTTTTCCATATTTAATGGCTCTTTTATCAAAGAGAGTTGCTTTAAGCAATGGAATAAAATGAACTGTGTGCGAGTTGTTTTCTTGGCTTCCGATATCCCCTCTCAATCCAAATATGCTGTTCTCCTATTGACTGCAAATCAAACTGAACATATAAAAAGGGAATGAAAAGGTTTATCTGCTTCCATTACCGAATACTATATCTAGCAAAGAGATTCATGTAATGAATAAATAAACACATAGGAGGCACACAGATGTTTTGCCTAAGTTTTTTTTTTTTTTTAAGAATTTCTGAAAAACACAGTTGAGTCGCCTTAATTGGCACAGGGGCCCAGCAGAGAGAGGAACATGACAATTAAGCAATCAGTCCAGTGATCATGGAGTATCTACACACCTTTTGTGTTGGTAGACAGTACGTGCCAAATCCACAGCTCATGTAAATTGGCATGGATTTGTTGAGCCCTGATGTTCTGGCCCTTAGTTTGGGCATTTGTGTGTTGGAAACATTTTAACTTCCTCTGCCAATGTCAAACCTCCTTTGTAAGCAGAAGTAAAGAACAGCAGAAATGAGGCAGGATTTGCATGCTGGGACACTTATGTCTGCTTCAGTGCCTTTGAAGGCACCAAAGTAGCCTTCAGACTAAAATCTAGACATGGAAGGAAGATGATCTACATATAACACCTGACTCTATCGTTGACCTGGAAGAACTAAGTTTATGTATTTGTAGCAGATATTATTACATTCCAACCTGTAAAAGTAGAATTATGGTATCATACCATTGTGCTGAGGTTGTCCATATCTATAAAAAAAGGATCAGTGCACTGAGGCAGAAGATGCTAGAGAAGATAAAAAGTCTATAATTTTTTATTAGGAATTAGACTCTGCCATTTATGGCTTTCAGATTCACTTATGTGCGTGGTCATAATCTTTCATTTGGCTACCGTGACTCCTGTAAAAGGTTAATTTGTAAGGGTTAATTCTGAGAAGTTGATATGTAAATATGTCCTCAGGGAGGGACTGGCCAATTAGAACTTCCTCTTATGGTGCAATATTTGCAACTTCATAACCTTTACTAAGCCTTTCATATGGCTTAAGGAAAAAAAATTGAGTCTGGTTGGTTTTCAGGGAAGATCCTAAGGTCCATAAATATGAACTGAATTTTAAAACATTACTTGAACTTGGGTTCTCAAATCTATATTCAGACGCTCAGAGAAGTGAAAAGATTTTTCAGAAGTGCTGAGAATTGAAATTTGAATCCAGTTTGAGCTGGTGGATAACTCGTCACTTCTGGAACCCAGCTTACAGGTCAGATATCTAAATATGGATTTAAACTATACTTTTAAAGTATTTATCTTGACATAACTATCCAGACCATGGAAAATTATGATTTTAAAGACTTACTTTTCCTCCCATTTCTTAATGAGTGTTATTGCACCCCAAGCTGTTCAATTCTCAACTATCTACCTCTATTGTGTCTGAAGCCACCGATATGAAATGGATTTGTGTAGACTACATACCAACTACATGTAAGGGCATTTGTAAGAACAAGAAATTATTTTTTTCACAGGTAAAATCTTTCCTGTAATATATGAAGCTGATGCCTTTGATCCTCAGCATTAGGCAATCAGTACGAGACAAGGATGCAAGGATGCATCCTAAACTTCATTGATTTTAATGGGGAAGAGGTGGCTTAGTCGATTGTCATCATTTGAAGATGCCACCTTGAATGCTTTGTGACCTTTCCATGTTCAGAGAACATTGTATGGTTGGATGGTGTTCTTCTCTAGTAGAAATGCATCATCTCTTATATAATGTGGGTCTGTGTGTTTTAGAGAAAATGTTAAACTACTTACTGTCTTCATTTTTTTTCTTCTTACTACTTTTTTGTTCCTTTTCAGTTTTCTTGGACCTATCCCATTGTTCTCCTCCCTCTGCCCCAAATGGCAGTGGCTTCTAATTTAAAGCTGACCTTTGCCAGTGTCTGTAGCTTCTAAGTGTGCTTTACCCTTTGTTGAAGTGGTTTTTAACTTTACTTCATATTTTAAAAAAAGATCAGTTGGGAGATTCTAATGTTCCCAATTCAGCTTTATTACTAACAGTGCAAGTTAAAAGTCAGCATGGCTGAGAATAAGGGATACAGAAGGAGAACATGAGCAAAGGAAAGTGCATATTGATGCATCAGAGTAATGCATAGGAAGCCTTATCAATGAAGATGTCTCATTGTTTCTAAGTAGAGTCCTCTAGGCAAGGATTGAATATATTTACTGCTAAATCATATCCAAAAATCTCTTGAAGATGTTGTAAGAGAGCTCTGAATCCCCATGAACTGTATTAAAGTTAGAAACCCTACTATTGTCTGGAATTTTCATCATCAGATATATATTGAAATGCCTGTAATTTTTATTGAAAAAATATTTACACATAAAGCTCTCTTGTGTCTCTGATAATATCTAATATTCTCTCATATTTCCGTGTCAGAATCACAGTGAATCTTTAGACATCTTTTTATATATAAAAACATAAATTTACTTGAAAAAATTGGAGGATGGATATGGAAGCAATGGTGGGAGGGGGGAGGACAGGAGGTTGGGATTTTCTATTGGACTAAAAATTGGACTTTTTTATGTAAAGAAGCACTTTATATATTTCTCCAGAGCAAGTTTCTTAAATAAGTCTTAATCTAAAAGTTTAGGCTTGCCAAAACCCATGTGTCCCATTCCCTATATGTATGTTTGTTTTGAAACTTAATAGGAAGTGGATGTGCATCTGGTGGTTTCACTCATACAAACTATTTTTCTTCAGATAAAAGTCTTCTGAAGGACATAAGACCTATAAAGCCTCATGGGGTCTCATACTGACTTGGATTTTATGACAACACCATGTTGAATTTTCACGAAGGTTTTAATCCCAGTACCTAACATCAAAAGGAGCCTGATTCATAAAACATTAGTTCTATCACTTTTTTTTTTCCCTCCTAGAATCTTGCTATAGATCTTTTGAAAATGGAGGTAGATATTGTGTGTTGAATTGATTCATAGCAAAAAAAAAAAAAGAAACCCAGACCTGGAAGTGTTAGTCAGTATTGGCCTGAGGGAAACATCTTGGCAATTGGACAGCTTTAATTTCTCAAATATCAAAAAAGAAGGGTAGAGAACAAAAAAGTGTCCATAAAATACATGAAACAGATGAATTTCTGTAGCTGCAACATTAATATATCAACACTGTCAAAAAGTCATAATTGTCTCAGCACTGTAACATTATTTATTTAATATTGAGAAGCTATTATTGCACTCTAGTTAAGAAAAAACACTCTTACCTTAAAAATGCATGAAAATAATATTAAAAATTAACACTAAAACTATACAATGTGGCAGTAGGAGGCTCAGCAAATTGATAATGGAATAAGGAGACTTTCAAACCAGGTCAGAAAGTACTACATGATATCTTTTTGATGACATATGAGAGATGAGACATTAAATATGCCCACTTTCTAGGAAAAAAAATGAGCCCATTTGTAGAACTTTGCCATCAAATAAAGGCATAAAATACCAATGGATGCCTAAGGTACTGAGACCAAGAATGAAGTAAGGGACTTTGCAGATTGAGCCTGGCTTTCTTCTGGAGCAAGCATTAACTAAAACATGTTGACAGAGAAGCATAATGAGCATTCATGGCTCAAGTAAATTGATGTGGATGGAAATGTACAAATCCAAAACAGGCAACGTCCCACTGTTCCTAACTGTTCATTTAAGTTATGCTTTGACTGTTCATGTTCACATTGTGGTAGGGCCTGAACACAACCAGCAAGTTTCTCTAATTACATGAGATGTGTTGTTAAATAAAGACCTGTCATCAAATCCGTATGCCTGTTCCAGCTCTGTACTGAAAGTGTAAATGAAGCTTCGTGTCAGCTTTATCCATAATGAGTTTTCATTCGTGGCATTGAGTCTGACCACAGTGGAAGTCCCAGGTCCTCACAGTTTCCTGTTGCTACAAGAGTTCCAAGTGGACTCTGCTCAGTTAAATGAGCATTTGGCTGTTTTCTTCTCCTTTGCTGGAAGTAGTAATGTCATGACAAAACATGGAATATTTTTGTTTGCAAGATGGCAATAGTATCTCTCTAGATCAACCTAAAAATGGCTCTGTCCTGGAAATCAGGACTCTGTTGTTGAGAACCTACAGAAACAGGGAATGAAAGACAAAATAGCTGTTCATAAAACTGAAGGAATTGTTAAGATGGCAAGTGTGTTCTGCAGAATGGCTGGAATGAAGCTAACAGAGTTTCTGGAAAGAGCAAGGTATCACTTCATGATAGGATGACAAAGTTGTAGTACAATAGCAAACTAAGAGATTACTACAAACCTGAATGTGATGCATCAATTTATTGCACAGTTACCTACACCATTCAATCACTACCTATACCATTAACCATTTAAGCTTTCCTGCTGTTGTTCCTGCACCCACTGATCCATCTTTTATGGTGTACTGTTTATCCTTCCAGGAAGTGTTTCAAACCACTGACCAGAAAGTATCTTCATTCAGTCACACATTTCAAATCTCCTTGAAGAACTTTCCTGGCCAAGCACAATTTCTTCTCGAGCACTTAAACTTGCAACTCTTTATTTTTTTCCCCTCTGTTCTGGATCTCCCTGAGTTCAACTTTGAAGAAATACTTGCCTTCCAGAGCTGAGTCTTCTCTCACATAATTTTGAAGTTATTTTTACATGCCTGGATTGAGGATTCACATGAAATAGTTGTGAGGTTTCACAGGACATAAAGATGCTCTAGCACTAAAGTGATATCTCATTTTAGAAATATTTAAGTTTATTTTGCAGAAAATGGTTCTTAATGTCACAACTAAACACAACAATGAACAGTAGGCTTGTATTGATACATATAGAAGTGCAAAGAGAACAAAACTCCCATCTAGTTTTTAGGTGAAACATCTTTAAAGTCAAAAGAAAACACAGCTGAAGGGGGAATGATTATAAAACATAGCAATTTCTTTCTGTTCCTTTTGTAGAAGGTGCTGCCCTGCCTGTGTTACTCTGATCCCAGCTGCCTACAGCTCGAGTTGTCATTCCCTCGCGAATATGATTTCAGCAGAAGACCCAGGTTTTGGGTTCAGGCTTCAAATGCCTGTGCTTTAGAGGGATTTGTAGAATGGGTTTTTGCTTCAGAAAATCTTTGTTTAGGTACTACCTACCTTATGGTAGGTATTCTTCTTAAAACATGAATAATTATGTTTCAGAGAAAGTGCATTATTACTTTAAGTTACAACTGTAGAGGAAAATGACAGTGGTGCTTAAATGAAGCTTGACAATCTGCATAGCAGGCACCAGCCATCTGTGCTATGGCAGCACTGTTTGTATTTTAATGTTTAAACATACAGCAAAGATAATTAAGAATAACTATAATTAAAAATGATTACAACAAATTACTTTTCCCTCAGCAGTGATGTGTGCCTGTAACTTATAAGTTACTTGATGAAGTAACCCTTTGGTAAGGCAGATAGGATAGCTTTGCAATCCTCACCCTGTTTCTGACAGTTCATAGATTTTTCAGGGACTTTTTTTTCCCCAAATGATGAAAGCATTTTACATACTGGGCTTCATACACCTATTTGATGCACAGTAATTATCACTGAAATTTCATCCTTCATATCAGTATCTTCACTTTTATTCTTTTTTTTCTTTTTTTTTTTCCTGAGACAAGATTAAAAGTAGCATATTTCTCAAGCTATGGAAACAAAATGACAAGAAAAGAACACAAACTCACACATTTATTTTCATTTTCAAAGAAAAATAGTAATATTTGCTCTTGACAAAAGAAAAACAAAATTTTAAAAGGGAAAAAACTAACTTTTAGGTTAAATTAATGCAATAGCTGTTGTAACTTCTTATACCTAAGAATAATAAACCCATTTTGCAGACTTGTTTTTTATAAAGTTCTAACTCTTCCATCTTGTGTTGAGTTTCCTATGGATTTTGTTCTTTCCATGGGTTCTGGTGTCTGTCCTCATGGATACAAACATGTTCAAAGTGCATGAGATGGGTTAAAGACAGTTTCTTAACTGGTCATGATAATAATTTCAGTTTCTGAGGGCCTCCTTTTGAAGACATAAGTGGGATGAAAAAAGAATGGTTCCTGCAGCTGGCTGTGGGAAACCCTTATTGCTTCAATTTTAACTTGTCCTCAGCCACAAGGTGAGATCCCTCACAGAGTCCGGATGTGGGCAGACCATGGATCCAGGCTTAGAAACAAGAAGGTCCTCTGAGGTTCCTGTACTTTAGACATAATCTACATCTTCTATGGTGTTCCACTGTCATCCTTCCTGACTGTTTGCTTTCTCTTTGGGTTTTGGTCTTTGGTCCCAAAGGCTCAATACAAAAGGCATCAGCAACAGCTTCTGTGAGGCACAGCTGCATTTCAGAATTCAAGTTGTTCTGGTTTGATAGGTTTCAGCTTTCTTAGAGAAAATTGACTTATTGCTTGATTGATTATATATGAAACCATTTGTCTGTCTGTCCATCACGTATCAGTTTAGATGGAATATTTTTTAACAACTCACTCAATACCTGTTTTTTTGCGATGCAAACTTGACTTAGTGTCACAACTACCATGAGATGTCTTGCAATAATTTCAGAAAGACTCCAAAGTCATTTGACAGAGGAATAAACAACTTACACCTACTTAGCATTTCTGAGGCATAATCAGAATGATAGGTCAAGATACTTTGATTTCCTTAATTGATAGAACAAGAATAAAATAAAAGAGAGAATTTTTGCCCATGTTTGTCCTTATTAAAGACATCTCTGCTTCACTGGTAAGAGATCTGTTTTGGACCACCACCTTCACATACTTTTAGAAAACTAATAAATGCCGTTTTGTAGAAACTATCATTTGAAGTTGCTCCAGAACTTACCAGCGTTTTACTTGACATTAATGGTGTGGCCTGATGTAAAGACAGATGAATTGTGAGGCATATTTCTGTTAAATAAGACTGCCACAGTGTCATTCCTCTTTCCCTGAAGGTGACAGAGGTGCTGGGCCAGCCCAAAGGAAATAGAACTTTGTAGAGCTGTGTGGTTTGATCACATGCTGGTCACTTAGATTAACAGAATGAAGAGAATATATAAGAGGGATATGAATAAAACATTGCAATAATGTGAGGAAGAATCCAAATACTTTTCCAAACTGATGTTTTATTTACCACTCTAAGTAGTTTAGCGCTCTTCTGGCATGTAATATTTCATGGGTATTATGTTTTATAAAGTTTGCATTGATAAAAGTATCCGTCTTTCATACAGGGGAACCACATGCTTTTCTTGCTTGAGAATAATATTACTCCATAAGGCTGATAACAGCAATGTTTGAAATTCATTTCATATTTAAATGGTGTGGGCCAAACTGAGGCCTGGTACAAATCTGCTTGTGCCAATGGAACTCCACCAGAGGAATGTTTGACCCTCTGGGTTAATGTAATGAAAAGATAACAGCATACTGTATGATCACATAAATTAAAGATGGGAAATACCAATTAGGTCAGCTAGTCCTTACCCGGGGGACCAATTTAGAGTGTTCCCTACACTCTACTCTCGAGTGCTTTGCATTGTTTTAAGAAACTCATGCAGCAAGACTCATGTCTTGGGAGACTATGCTGTAGTCCATCAGATCTCACCACTAAAGAATGATTTTTAAAACCCAGCTTATTTTTTTTAATTCTCAAATATTAAGTCTGAATATCCTTGTCATAAGCTTTTGCGTATACACAATATATCTGTATAGTATTTTGATTTTTTTTCTATTGGATTTTCACAGGATAGATCACACATGTTTTCAATCATCACTCACCTTGGATTCACTCGAAAATAAAATACAGGAGATTATTATCATTATTATATTATTAATATTATTACTACTATTACTATTATTTGTAGTGAGTTAAACTGCCTATATCAAATAAGAATTAATCAAAATACATTTTGGATGAAAAAGACATGAAAAAGAACTGACATTTCTGTGTTGGTTTTGATTGTTTGTTTGGTTGTTTGTTGGGGTTTTTTTTGAGAGAAAGTCTAAAAATAGAAATACACAAGCAATTAGGAAAGGTTTTACTTTCATCCCAGATAACTCGATGTAGTACTGGAGATTCCAGGCTCAGATGAGATAAAACCCAATTTCCAGATGTGTCTCCAGCGTTGTACGCTCCTGGCTACAGAGCTAACAGAGACATTCAAACTGTCATGTACAAGAATGGTGTCAGCCAGTGACTCAGCTAACAAAAGTTGGTGCACAGGCAGTGCCATTACAGGAATGAATGCTTTCCTCCAGTGCCACTGGGTCATCACACAAATGCTTTTGTCCTGAATTTGACCTTTCAGTGAAAACGAGACTCTACACGTGGGTCAAGCAGTCTCAATTCTCTAAATGGAGCAAATCTCCTTGCTTTTAGTATGAGAGACAGGCTTTGATCCAGTGTGTGCCAAATAGATTCAGGTGTTGTTTAGAAATTGATTGGCTAAATTGTTTCTCAGGTTGCCAGTACTTTTTGTCTGAGACAGACTTAAAAAATTTGCTTTGGTCTACCTGGCTCTTCCCACAGCACGCTATAACACAACAAATAAATTAATTTTGGTGTCTCTTTTTCTTTTAGATTTTATACTGTAGCAGGTTAAGTATTTGATCAGGTAATACAGTGCTTACTAACGCCAATTGTTAGTAATTTGAGGGGAGGTACATTCATGCAGTCTGACTTTGATACATAATTGTTAAATTATTTGGTTTAGTTTAGGAGCGTAATTTCACAAAAGTCCTAGTATAGGCAATGTGATGTCATAGACAACTTCAGAAACCAATTTTAAACTAAGGTATGTTTTCTTTTGCTGTGGCTTGCCTCCAGAGGACACTGCTTTTACCAGAAGGGGCTCAGGAAGTCTGTAGATACCATGAACAATTTCCTCGTTTACATGCCTTTTTGCAATGGTGGAAGAAGGTGGTGAGATACGTGTATTAAGTCCTTTAATAATGATACCAGTAACCATAGCAAAGGATTTTTATAAATGTGCACATCTATCTGAAAATACAGATCTGAAATTATTGAAAAACAAAAAGAATGGAGAAAAGTGAGGAAAATATAAGATAGATCAATAAATAGAAAAAATAGTATCTGAAAAGGATCCAAGTGAAATCAGTTAGGGTAACTGGAATAACTTAGAAGCACTGGAATATTAAGGTTAACAATAGTTTTGCCTCAAGGCCCACAAAAACATATATGAAAGTCTATTGTAATACTAGTTATCTATTGCTTAGGAAGCATACAGCAAGTTTTGCTTGATTCATAAGCTCTTTCTGAAGGACTGTCACTAGCCAGAAGCTCCTGTATCCTTAGCCACAATGTCACTGAAAGTAACAGAACTTTTTTTTAAAAACTGAATTAATTGAAGGAAGAGTTACAATCTCAGAACCACTATTGCAATGGCTGTTGGGCAAAATAACAGGCAGCCACTCCGATTGTTGTCTGCACTGGGTTTTGCTCAGCTATGAATGAACACAGTGCTGTTACCTACATCTCCCCAAATCCCAGGTGTGATGTCAGGAATGACAGCCCCCCTCAACCCCTCCTGCTCCAGGACCTGCTACTGCATCTCCTTCCTCTCCCAACAGAGAGGCTTGGGCAGTGAGAAACACGTTCCCTTTTTGCAACCACACAATTCTCTAGCAGGTTTTTTACAGTTGTTTTACAGCCCATTTTTTTGTCACCTCAGTGTCACAGGATGACACTCAGCTTTTGATACGGGCTGAGTTAATTTAATTTAGGTAAGAAGTGTATGTTGAGAAGTGAGAACACATAGTTTAAAAATGACTAGCACAGCTTCAGACAGAGTGCCAACATCCTTAATTCGCCTACCTTTTAGATCTACGTTCATGAGAGATAAGAGAAAAACAGAGGATGTCAGTGTGCATACTATTTCACACATTCTAATAATACACTATACACTTCTAGGTTTGCAGAATGCATCTGCTGAGTTTCCATATAAAAAATTATTAAGAAGAACGAGATGTAATGAAACGAAGTAAAGAATAGAAATTCTAAATATAAATCTCATTTATAGAGATTTATAGACCTCCCTGAATAACTACATTGGGGTTTAGTCAGGTCAATGGCCAAGCTCAGATACACAATAAAAAATTATTTTGGGTCAACTCAAAAATGATCAATTTTCCTTTAACATTCTGAAAAGCTAAACCGAATTATTTCAGTTCAAATTAAAGGTGTCATTCAGATTGAAACAAAAGGTTTTGTTTAGATTCTCACCTTCCATTGAATTTGTCAGAGTTTAGAAATATTTTAAAAACAAATATAGTATGTTTGTAACTCAAACCAGTACTAGATGAAAATGGGAACGTCTTCCATTTGATACCTAAACAAAATACTTTCAACTTGTTTTTCCTAATTTTTTAATTAAAAGTTACCTGAAATTGTCACACTGTTCTTGACCCGAATAAATATGTTTTGTTTTGTTTTCTTTAAGAATAACTTTTTCAGCTGTGAAATTTAGAAGGAAAATGGTCAGTAAAGGTCATGCATGTATTCAGTAGCCTGAATACAACACACATAGAGAGCAAGTATATAGATGTTTGTGTACAGGTATTTGTTCTGGGATTGTAAGGTCTTATTGATCAACATTAGGTTTTCATAAAGCTTGAGAACAAAACGTATGATTTGAAAGAAGATCTCCACCTAATACAAAACTAAATGAACAACATAAGCTTTATTATCATTCCTATGGAATTCCAGGAAGTAGTCATCAAACAAAATAGTTTCTTCAGGAAGCGGGGCTTGTTTAAATTTCAAAAGAAATGGCTGTAAGTACTGATGTTATGCATCCACAGCTTTGTATCCTGCCTACATGCTTCACTTTCTCTCACAAAATTTCTTGAAATTTTGGTATTCTTGAAAAACACCAGATCTGATTTTCTTGTCTTCATCCATAAGCTGTGCCATATGGAATAGTACGAAGTCCTCGTAGCTCAATCAATTAGCCAGTTCAAAGGGAACCATCTCTGTGGAAAACAAATTTCCCATAAAATCCCCGGTTACTGGATCTACAAGGGCAGTTGGTAGAAAATTGACTCTGAGCCAGGTGTTCACAAAGAGATGTTTTTCTGTTATGAGCTTCTCAAAAGTTTCTAATGCCTCTAACATGGGACACTTGACGAGTTTGCGTGTCAGGGATTTCCAAATGTTGGCAACTGAAGGCTGACTGGTGCTGGATTCCCAGTGTGAAGGAGACTGATTCCTGAGCCGTAGAGTTCTCATTCTCATTTTGCCCTATCACTTTTTCTTGGCCATCCTCTGTAAAACCTGTTCCCTTGTGTTGACAAACTGCAATTAGTGTATGGAATCTAAACGTTTATTTTGCGTTTATTTTCAGCAGTTTATTGTAACTTTGTTTGATTTGACCTTTGTCTTCCTTTTTCATCTTTGACTTAGATATGGTGTGTTTTCTTTTTACCCTGTCTTTATGTTAATACATGCTTCATATTTCCTTAGGCTCTAAGACTGCTTGATTGTTGCACAAGATCATGTTGCTGCTCAGGTGAAAAAAATCCGCAAGAAAGCTCAGAACTGAGGACAAGCCTGATTTCTAGCTTTTCTTTAGTTGCTACAAACTATGGCTATTGACAAAAACTTCCTTGTGTACAAAAGCACAAGGGGGCAGCATTACATTAAAATAAATTGTTGCACTGTGTGTGTGTGTGTGTGTGTGTGTGTGTGTGTGTGTGTGTGTGTGTGCTGAAGAATAATCATGTAGGTAAAGCTAAGGTTGCAGACAAAAATTTTTTTTTTGAGTTTGTTCAGACTGCCTTATTAGTTTACTTGTCCTGATGGCATTGGTAAGTTAGAGGAAAAAAATTCTGAGGCTGTGTGGAGTTTTACTTATGCTCTGTTGTGTGGCAGATCCCTCCTTTCCCTGCTTTTCCTCATCAGTAAGTGTTATCTGTATTTTAAGGACCAGCATATTTTTTCAGAAGACTTTCTTTTGTGACTAGTTGGCATGAGAAACAACTCTTTGCTCCCTCATCAGTATAGGACAGGCAATTCACTGTAAAGGATTTCTGCCAGCCTTTGAAGCTTTCAAAATTGGTCATCAAGGACCCATTTGGAAGAGCCCAGTTGAAATGGCTTGTTCTGTTGTGGCAGCACTTGTATCAACACAGTGAACAGACATTCAGCTGGCTTGATGCAGATTCTTAAAAACTTGGGTTTGGGTAGAAATATTTAGCTGTTGAAGTCTGCCTTCGAAGAGAAAGGACATTTGTAATGTCTTTGAAAGAATCTGGTCATGTCCACAGTGTTCTCTGTCGTTTTTCTGTCATTTATTGCAAATTGTTATTTCCACAATTTTGAGTAATTAAAATTCCCAGTGTCTTTTTGTATGGAATTAATCATTTGAGTCACTAAAATCTGAATTCTGCTACTGTAGATTTGTCAGTTACAGTTTAAATTGTCTGCAAGGTCTGGCCTATCTCTGCTGGGATGGGTCATCTTGGTGCTATTCCCAAAGGATGTAATCTAGTAATTTTTTTTCCAGGAAGTGTAGTACCAAGTGTAGCGCTAATAGAAGTGGCTCGTAATGATTCAAAATCCCTAATATATAAAGGTGTATTTCCTGTATTTATATTTTTTGTTTGGTTTTTTGGTGTTTTCGTTTTTGGGGTTTTTTTCAGCTCTACCTAGTCTTAGAAAAGAACACATAGGGACAAATCAAAAGAATGGTATCAATGACTGGGGAAGAGTGTCAGGACTTGGTTACAAAGACCTAACTCCAGCTCTTACTTTGGTTTTGTCTCTGGGGATGCAAATATTTTGCATATTATTTGGCATCACCTTCTGGAAGTACTCCAGAGAGTATTGTGTAATTCCACTTGTGTGAATGACTGCTTCCACCTGTGTTAATATACCCACACATCATTCCCACAGTCTTTCATATAATTTACTTTTGAAAAGGAGAGTTAAAAAGGCTCTCCCAGGGCCTGACTGTTGAGAGGCTGAGACCCCTCACCAGGGTAAGAGGTCCCTGGGATTCACTGCTTCCTGGGGTTGTCTCAGAGGATAAACAGACGTTAATGCACAGCATAGGTATTTGCACCTGTTTTAACTAAAATTTTGCTCAGATGAAAAGTAAAAAATTGGTGCCTGGCTGTGGGCCACACCAGTAACCAGCAATGCCATCAGTCTTTGGTGGTTGTCAGTTCTCCACATAAGAAATTAGCTGCTGCTTCCTCTCCCTGCCAGAAAGGCCTGACTAGTTTAGAAAATGGAGGCTTCAGGACTGAGCTATGTAAAATTGAAAGGTTGGTGATAAAATTTTTAAAAAGTTATATTTTTTTCCTCTCAGTATGCTTGGAACCTATAAGAATGACAGAGGACCTTGGTTTAAGAAGGACAATTTATGATAGTAACTTTAAGATAAAAAATATTGGAGGGATAACTCTTTTGGTTTTTTTTTCCCCTAGTTCTTTCATTAAGTGAAAAATGCACATTTTTTCTGAGGAAAAGGTGTTCATGTCACTTAATTTGAGTTCTGTCACCCTGTTGCTATTAAAAATAATCTGAATATGAACTTTGGGCTTTAATAATTTTTAATACTATAAAAATGTTTCCTTCCAACAAACTTGAATCTTTGTATTTTACTCTTTCAGCTGTGTTTTTGACCTGTTACTGTGTTAAGTTTAGCCTTTTGTATTTGGAATATTTTTTTCTGTGATTTTTGATACCTGTGAGAACCTCTCAGCAACTTTTTCTTTTTTCCCCAATATATAAAATGCCTCAGTTTTGGAAATCTAGTTACATTACTGTAACTGTCTGTTCTTCATCCCAAAAAGCTGTATAGAAGATGTTTTGAAGAATTTTCCTGGTTTTTTTTCCTACAAACAAACATAACAGTTGATGGCATCTGCCCCTATTTTTCACATGGGTCAATAGGTGTTTGGGTTATTGAGTTTTTTAGTCATATCAGATGATCAAGGAGATACCTTTTTTCCTCAAAAGAGATTATTTGTGTGTATCTTACCAATCATATCTGCATCTATAAGACATGGCTTTTATATATACATATATATATATATGCTCTGGTATCTTCTACCTGGAGATTTGAACAGGAGTTTTCTGTTTCTGCATCTCCCTTCTCCCCAAAAGGGCTTATTCTGATATGAAGCAGTTTTTCAATCTAGTGGCACGAGTCAGCACACTTTGTATCACACTGCTTCTACAACAGACTCATTGTTGATGAAATGCCTGGGACTCATCTCTTTCCACAGTATCAACCTATTGAAATCCAGCTCTAGTTACCTGTCCCAATAACTTCCATTTCCCACAGGAATTCCCTTGGCTTTTTAGGTTCTTAACAGATCACTTTCATATAAATATAATATTTTTCTTTCTCTAGATCTCATTTTAATGGACATCATTCATTGCAGTCCAGAATTTGTCTCTAGTGTCCTTCAAAGTTGGTGACTCCATATGTTGGTGGCAGCTATTCCCACAAAGTATAAAGAACTGTTAAATAATGGCTGTAGAGTAAATTATTTGTAGAGAAAAAAAAAAGGATTTAGCTGTATTTCAGTTATATTTTTTTTTAATAATTTCTTTCAATGTTTTTCCAGAATGTTGTCCTACATTTCATCCAGGTAAAGTATTATTCCTTCTACATTAGGATACTCTCCCACCCTGAGCTCTTAACTGAAATCAGTAAGTAATGTTAGTGAGTTAGTTGAAGATTTAGGACACCTTATCTATAGAATCAGACTCATATTTCATATTCTTGAAAGTCCTTTGGTTACACAAGTGGAACAAAAGCTAGGCAACTGGAAGTAAAAAGGAGTTAATTTGTTCAGTTTTGCCAGCAGAAAGGATTTTGATTTTTTCACATTATTAGGGACCAGATAACAACTTCTCTCTGGGACTCTTTAACATACTGCAAGTTTAGAATTTTTTGAAGGGTTGGGTTGGACTACATTACTTCCAGCTGTAAAAATGAACTCAACAAAAAGATTTAATGCACAGTTTGTTTCTTTGACTTAGCTCTTATTTCCACTTGAACAATATATGCTTAGTAATGTATTTTTTAAAATCTACAGCCAGTGTCACCTTATCTCTTTATTGGTCAGTGTATACCTCTCATAGGCTGAGGGTAAAGGGGATGGCATTCCCTAATGTCTAGACTTTGAAAATACTGAAATATTAAGGCGAAGCAGCTCATAAGAATCTTTAAAATAGAATGGCATAGGAGTAAGTGCAACTATGAAAAATAATATATTATTCTGTATCCTCAGCCTGAAGGTCTTTCAGCTTCAATGTACTCCATTGTATCTGCATCTATCACTGCAATATAAACCTTTCAGAAGAAGCATTTTCATACATATAAATAAACAAAAAAAAACCTCCTTCCTCCAAACATCCCCTCAAAGTGTGCAGACCTTTCTGAAGCATGTATTTAAAAGACATGTAGACGTGGTGCTCAGGGACATGGTTCAGTGGTGGGCTTGGCAGTGCTGGGTTGATGACTATACTCAATGACCTTACAGGTCTTTTCCAACCTCAACAATTCTATGATTCTTGCCCTGGCTGACCTGACTCTGGCCCCACACATGGTGCAACCAGGCTACAGTGAATTTTTGTGCCAGGGAAAGCAACGTTATCTCTCTCAGCCACTGCGAGACGCAGGAGCCAGATTGTCTTTGAGCAATTCCAGAGAAGCTGTCAAGTCTGCTGGGAAAGCATCACTGCATAGTGTAGTATAACACATTTACTTCTAATATCCATGTTATACATAAAACTAACACGCTGATAAATTAGGAAACATTTTTTTTCTTGACTTTTATTTTGCAAGTAGGATAAGATACCATAATATTCTGGAGTGTCCAAACACTATTTAATCCTTATATGTGATTTGCAGGCAGCTTTTCTAATTTTATAGTATTTTTATGGTGAGACTTCATTATAAATAGAGTTATTCTCAAAGTAAAAAAAAAAAAAAAGAAAAAAGGGTTACCTATTAGGTGTTCAGTAAGGTTGGTGATGTAAAGGAAGAGTAAATAGCATTTGCCTTCTGCCTATAACTGAGAATAGAGCTAAAGAATTGATCTATTATTCAGAGGTGCTGCCCTTTGTAATTCCCATTGACTTTGGGCTACATATCCAGGTACTTAAGTGAGATAAATTTTTAACATGCAAAGCTAGAAGTGATTTTTTGGCATAGGCTCTCATTTTTTCCCCAGGATTTCTCCCTTTTCAATTTTTCACTTTCTTTTTCAGTTGCTTGCTTTTGCTGAATTTAACCAGATGTTAAAATCTTAATGTAATATTTTGTTACACATTTTTTTCTTTTCAAATTAATGACTATACTGGCTAGATTAGTTCCTCAGGTTCTTTCAGCTTCTGAAGAGTAGACACTAGTGTTAGGACAAAATGGGGTGATATTGCTGTGTGTTAAATTCATTTTATTCTCTATTCTAAGTAATGGAAAAAAGGCAAATCTACTAATTAATAGAGAAAGGCTGATTTGTATAAACTTATATGTTCCTTAGGGGTTTTAAGAGGAGCCAGTGGGCTACATCTCTATGTTTAAATGCACAGCCATTTTTAACTTGTATGTATTATTCAACTGTATGAAGGAAGTTTCTGATCTAGCAAGTCATTATGGTTCAAACACATAGAAAAAAAAGTCCTCAATAATGTAGAAAAGAGCTTTCTTGGCCCAGGCTGAGTGAACTGTCCATCTCTGCTAGCACTCCACTACAACATGGACACGGGGTATGTGGGGAATCTTGTTTTCTGACTCCAGGTCCAAGAGCAGAGATGTGTTTAAGGGCTTGTGGGTTCAGAATTAAGACCTCTCTTCATGGACATGTTTACGTTTCAAGCTTGGGCATGACACTGAACCTCTTTGTGCTTTATTTTCTCACGTGTAAAAATGGATAACCCTTCAGAGATGGCATCAAATGCTTGGTGAAGATGAGACAGTTCTGTAAGATATTCTGATACTACAGAAATGGATGTTTTACAAATAAGAATAGTTGTTTGCCTGAACTGAAGAGAGAAGGAGATAAGGGAGCATGGGTAAGGCAGACATCTAATTTATCATAAGAACAGAGTTCTCAATATGCACAAAGGGAACAACTAAGAGAAGGAAAGTCTCTCTTCTCCCTTCCCAGAAATCTGCATGAACCATGCACAGGATACTAGTTTAGTTCACTTTCTCCTTTCCTAAATTTAAGAAGAAAACTTTGTACTCTCTTTAGAAAAGCATTTCTCCAGTTCCTCTGCATTGCTCCCTCTTTGGCCACAGATGTTACTGGACTTATTCTATTAATGGAAAACATGCTTCAGGAAGTTGATGTTGCTCAAGTGTGTCAGTCCCCTGCGCTAGACTCTTAAAAGCAAGGAATTACCAGATTCAGAGACACCTCTTAACCTCCCCTCACACCCACACAGCATGTCTCTATTGACAGTGACAGATACTGCATCTTAATAGGGAACCTACTTCAGCCTCCAGCGGAGAAGGAAGCACTCTACTCATTAATCTCCTTCACAGTATAGTCTGAACCCTTATTTACAGCCTCAGCAACATTAGCAAGCGTTCTGTGTTGACATATGCACACAGGTTAGGCGTGTCAGACAGTATGAGCTTCTGGGGGAAGCTGATGTTTTAATGAAGGGTTTGCCTCCTCCTCATCAGAGGGAAGCACTGCCTGCTCCGCCGTTCGCCATCTGTAAAGCAGCATCCCAACGGCATTCCTCATCAATCCAAGCCCACACCTCTGAAACAAAATACAAAGCTGTTTTGGTGAAGGGCTTCAGTCAGCTAGACCTCAATGCTTAAAGCCACATCTCCTTGCACAAGAAGGTCTTGTTTCTGCAGTAATGGACAAGACAGGAAAGCTTGTAAAAAGAAGAGATGTTTATCCAAAGTGTTCTATATTTCTGTGGTGTCTAGCTACATGGTCTGCATTTGGGCCGTTACAATTTTCCAAGGAAGAAAAAAAATCACCTAAAATAATTTCAGAAGCTTGTATGAATCAGCCTGTTGTCTAACAAAAACCTGATCTGGGCAAAGTCAGTGCAAAATCTTGAAGGTTCTGCAGTTGAAAGGCTAAACTCAGAAAACTGGATAAGCAAATAGCTTTGTGCTTTTTGCCACCTACATTTCAGTGTATGCAGCAGTAGGAAAAGTCTAGGTGTTGCTTGCAAGCTTATGATATGCTAAAAATGTACTACTGTCAATACTACAAAAGGGCCTGTTTGTTTTGAGCAAGTTATCTATACTAAGGATTAGGAATTAGTTATTTTGGTAGGGCTTAAAGAAAACTGACTGATGCTCTGGAAAAGAAAGGTAATGTTTAATTTAAAAACAAATATTGATTGCAGTATTAGAGGGATAGTGTACACTTGAAATACGATGCCAGCACTCAAAATCAAAGGAGCATTGTGGTTGGTACATGAGACTTGGACTGAGTCTAGTAAGAGTTAGATTTTGTTTCTGGCTTTTACTGCCAGTAAACTCCTGCTTGTCTCTAAGGATTTCCCTGCATCATATTTTCCCTCCTGCCTGAGGTCCATGCTCCCGAAAACAGGGACTGCCTGTGCTTGTTTTATGGTACAGAGCCATTCCCAGAGAAGCCTCAGGTTTGGCAAGGTGGTCTGCTTGCACTGAAGCCTCCTGGAGCATGTTTGTGAAAGTGTGCTGACTCAGTACATCCCTACAGTTTTCCTTTTACAGCTTCCTCGAATTTATTCAGGTTGGTGAGTTTGAGGGGTGATGCAAAGACATTTGGCCTGTCTGAACACCTCTGTGTAAAAGCACCTGGAGATATTCTGGCAGCTGAAGGATAACTGGGTGAAGTGTACTTCAGAGGGTTATACAGGTGAGTGGTTGTCCAGACAACAATATTCTTCCCGTGTACTCACATTAACTACAGGAATTACAAAGGACATCTGGTTGCTTGATTCCTCTCTATTATGTCCTATCTTGCCAATACTACTGACTACCTAAGCTCTTCTAGGAAGAAATAGTACTTGATTCTTGAACAGGGTAGGGAGAGGCCCATGTGAAGTTGGGAAGTAACCTGTATGTCATGTTTACATTTGGGGCCATATATTCTGAACCCATGACTCTTGGCCTTGCTATGTTTTATATTAACGTATTTAATTTAATCCAGATGGGTCTCTATCTGTTTCTGTGAAATTCACTTGACCCTTCCTTGCTCACCTATATAAATCCCAGTATAGATTTTTCGAGGAATATCATCTGAAATGTTTTATTCATGGTACAAAATCATACATTAGTATCAAGTGTCTGATCCTTTGAATAATGATTACTTGAAAACATGTTTCTTATCTGATCAAATGCTTAGAAACTCCTTATTGGATAAGGGTTATGGGCCATTTGCCACCAGATAAAAGACATCCTTTAAAATGAAGGAGGATGCTTACCCTAACTTCTTCAAATTTATCTTAAATATTCTCTGATATCTCAGTAACTGCATTAGGGTCACCTGCTGTGCTTAACAGCATTAATCTGTATTGTTCCAATATCCTTCATGGAATAAACCCAAGATTTATCAGTAGTCTTAATTAGCAAGCAGTAACAAACTGACTCAGGGGCACAGTAGTTCTCCACATTTGCTTGTATGCCTCTGTAATTTTCTGAAAATGCTTACTAGGATGAGATATATGAAAGGGGATTTCAAAGAATGTGCTTAGCAAAGGGTCTGAAGGAGAAGCCAGGTTTTCAGTTGAGTTGAGCCCTCCTTGTGCAATGGACTTAAACCTCCTGTGAGGTCTTGCTGCCGTGGACTGTCTTGCAGGCAGAGGCTGTTTGGAATTCAGTTTCTTTGCCTTCACCCCAAGTGCAGATGGTTGTGTATAGTATCAGCTGCTTCATTTTGCAGGGAAGGATTAATCAGATGCAAATGTCACTGAGATTGGTATCACTGGTATTTAACAATACTGAGATATTAGGGAGAAAAATAATGCACTTTTATCATGGGTTGCTCTTTAACTATAAAATTCCAAGCATTTTTAAAAAAGTTGGTGATCATTACCAGCTTCCTTTTCAGAGCACCAAAAGAGAGAGAGATGCTTACTTCTATTCTGATAATATCATCACAAGTTAAAGATCCTGAAAAGAACAGAAATTCCCAAATGAACAAACTGTGCCACATTGCCAATAAGTCTTCCTTCCAAGGACCCTGTGGCAATGAGCAAGCTCTTGGGACACTGAGTAATGGGAGAGAGGAAGGAAATCGTGGGGCCACAGTGCTGTGGAATTTGGGCAGGATAATAGTCCTTGGGGCACCGCAGGGAGAGAACTACAAAATGGGACAAGTCTGCTTTGTGTTTTTGAAGATATTCAAGATGTTCAAGGTAGCTTCAAAGCCATGACAACAGCCATGGAAATAAACAGATACATTTTTTTTCACCTAGCTTCTTGGATGGATTTTACTTGAGACCTTTACTGCCAGGGCCCCTTTTACCTTCAGTGCCAGACAGTACCTTATACTATGAAACTAGATGGTAGCTCATTTGGTTGAATATATATTGCATTTGCAGTGTTGAGACACCCTTTCAGAGACCTGTTGTGCTCTTTGAGTAATCCTGACAGGGTACCTCCAGCCCTGAGAGCAACCACACCTTGCTCTTGGGGTAAAACACCATATTCTCTGCTACCCTTACCCTAGAGGTTTGGGGTCTGTACCGAGGGGCCTGGAGGGTGGTCAAAAGGTCTCATCTAAAGTGATGCAGACCCTTGTGGCACAGTTGGATGCAGACCCCAGGCCACTTGACATCCTCAGCTGTGCTTTCCTCAGAGCTGTGCCTGGAGAAGACAGCAGCCACATTCTGTTTGCCTAGTACTGTTTAAAAATACTACTGAAAGAAAAGCGAGCCACTCAGGTTATGAAAAATATACCCCTAAAAATCATATTTGGCTGTTTAACTTCCCACTGTTGATGAAATTCTTTGTCATGCTCCCCTCACAGACCCACTTTCCGGTGACTTCTGCTCTCTAAGTTATGTTTTTTCAAGAAATGGTTTCATATTAGATAGTACAGTATTATGCTTCTTCTATGGAATGTGAGCTTATTTATTTGATGCATAATAACTAATCCATAACTGTAGTTTCTCAGCACTTCCAGGGTAGAATATCTGGCCTCCACTGGTTTAGATCTACAAATGCACACAAAGGCACTCTTTCACACACAAGCACACAAAACCTCGTTTACTGGTTCACTCTGAAAGACAATGTGTCCGATGATTTTGGTTTCATAGTTTTCATCTTCTGGTGTTGGTAGGAAATGCAAGGTGAAAGAAGTGTGGACGTGAGCACAGCATTTGGCATCTTCCCCAGCTCCCAGTTTGTGAGCTCCAGAGTCTACTGTTAAACCTTGCTAAAATTACAAAAAAGGGAACTAGCTCTCCCACCTTAGAACCAGCACAGGATTTGTCAGACAAGCTTTAGTATCTGTGCAAAAAATACCTTGCGGAAGTACTTGGATACTGACAGCTCGTTTCTAGTCAGCGTCCCACAACAAAGAATTATTACGTCTTATGATTATTTTTTATTTACATACACATCAACCTGACAACACGAGGTTTATGCTTTCTCCACTTTTTAGTTTCCAGCTGACTATCATTTTCTTTTAAGATTAAATAAGTAATTTATTGAACTGTAGCATCAAGTATTTATTAGGAAATTGCTGGGTAATTTTAACTGTATCTTTTTTTAAAACATAAATCTGCATCCAAGGCCTCCAGTAACTTTGTGCGACTCTGCACCATTAATTTCTTCCAGAGTGACATTCTGATATGAGCTGAACAGATGGAATTGCAGGATTGTTCTAGCAAATTTATCATAAAAAATGCATCCGACACCTGTGTAATTTGCCTAATCATTTTCCTAATAAGCTCCCACCATTAATTATGCACGATTTCCACAATGCAATCAAGATAAAAGTAAATCTGATGACTTAATACCCTTCAAAATAATTGGTTCACCCAACACAAGGCCTCCTTTGCTTTCCATAGCCATTCCAGTTAATTAGAAAAAGGGTGCACCCTGTAGGAGTCAGCAGAATGGAGGCTGAGCTCATGGTGGGAGGCAGGCCTGCTGGTTTTTTGGGCAGGAGTCAAGGATATTAACTCATAAAAGAGAGGAAGGGGCCCCCGCCTGGCCCCCCCACCTCTCACTGCTGCCTCTCGCCCCCCCTGCCCACCCCACCCAGCAGCAAACAGATGCGATTAGTGTTCTTCAGCCATCAGAAAACTGACTGCAGGACTCCGAGGGTCTAATGAGAATCAACTTTTCGGCGGCTGCTGTCTTGTGGTGCAGCCCACCTGTCACATCATTAGGTGCAGCATGTGCCTGGAATTCACTTTGCTAAATGAGATTTACAGGCCCCAGTGAAACCCATCCTGCAGCATTCCTGCTTCAATTAGCTAAAGATTAATTGTCTGAGAAAGGGAATGAAAGTTTTACTTCGACTGACCTGAAAATGGCGGGGGGGGGAGTGGGGTGGGGGGAGAGAGGAGGGAGGGAGAGCTGGGAAGGGGGGCAGAAAGTATGGCTCAGGTATTCCACATAGGCCTCAGGCAGTGTGGAAAAACGTGATAATTTAAAGGTGCTGCAAATTTCCTACACCTCGTCTGGATGAGTGAAATTAACTAGCACTAAAAGCTGTCAAATTAAAGGTTGACTTCCAGATATTAGCACCTTAAATGTCACTGAATATTCCCCGTCTCTCCCCTCCCCGTCGTCTTCCCTCCTTTCTCTCCCTCAGCCTCTCTCCCCCTGCCCCCACATCCCTCCCCCTGCATTTTTTTATTTTTTTTTGGCAAACAGGCGCCTCGGCACACCTGCACATGCACACAAACATTATCCTACTGCTGTTCCTGCTAACTGCTTGTGCGTGCTCGGGCCGGAGTCGCTCGGTATAAATCTCCCGTGTAACCATGGCTACGGAACAACTGGCAATTACAAAATTTCCTCCATTTTTAATGTTACACTAATTATGTTTGAATGTGTTTTAATGGAGAAAGGAATTGAGGAGATGAAACAGTGTTCTGCACACGAAGAGCGGGGGTGGTGGGGGGGAGAGCCTGTGTTGTCTCCCATCTTCGACAGCTTGAAATCCAAGCCCAGGAAAGGTGCACAGTGCCTTGAAGTGAGCTGGTGTGCCTGCAAGTATGGGATATGCACACCCAGTGCCTGAAATACATGGATTAAAGTTTGGAATGTGGATAATGACACCAAAACCAGCCTACAAACAGGCTCATAAATTGTGAAAATTGCAGCTTATTTCGAACTTCACTGCAAGATTAAAAGATGGTTGCTTGTGCTGCAGTGGCATTGCTTTGGATGTCCTGCTAGCCAAAGGTGAGGCTTCAAATCTCAAGCCGATTTTGAAGAATCATACAACTATAGACTGCCTTGGGTTGGAAAGGACTGCTGTGGACAGGGACACCTTCCACTAGGCCAGCTTGCTCATTTTGTTACCAGTCGTGCTCTCAGCCTCTAGGTCTGACACGTGAGCTTGTGTTCCATCTACTGTGTGTCATCCAAAAGCATATGTCCCACCAACAAATTTGAATGGAGCCAGTAAGTCCTTGCAAATGGGTGACTCCTGACCCAGCTGAGTATGGGAGGCACACTCCCAGTGCTTCTTTTTGATTGTAATGGCATGCTGGAGGGACATGTCCTGGCACCCTGACTATTCTGGGGCTGGGCATCAGCCTCAGAGCTTTTCATCAGCAGAGCTGAGGGCGTGCCCTGCCAGGGAATGGTTACAGCTGGGTCTTGTGCTGGTGTTGGTGGAATGTCTTCAAGCAGGGAAACAAGAGAAAAATAGAATTTAGTAAAAGAGTAGCATACTACTTCTGGCATCTTGAGCTGAGGACACGGAGGTGCCGTGCAACAGGTGCGAGTATTTGAGCAGTGGGGTTTTTTTATAGGACTCTGATTTGGTTCTATTTTACTGGGGGCAGTCAAGAAAAAACCGCAGCAAACAATATTTTGCATCATACTGCTCCATCTTCTTTCTTAACCGGGTAATTTAACATGCATGCACACCCACTGCTGAAGGTGGGGTGGGGATACTGTTACAAATTTCCTCGCAGCAGTGAGCTCTGGATCCCAGCTGTGTCTTCAGCGGCATGAGCCAGCTTGATTATGCTAAAGCACCCCTGGATCCCTTCCTCTTTTGTTTCAGTCTACACAGGGTTTTAAAGCTTAAACATTTGACATGCTTGGGTAGTTTCTTCTCTAATTTTATCCCAGCTGACTGTGCAATGAGTTTAACTTAGAGCCCTTAGGTGCAAGCCACTTTCCACAATGTATATTAAACCTTATAAAACTAGCCTGTATGTCATTACCCAGAATATAATTACCTATATTGGAATTTGGCCAGGATACTGGGGCTAATATTGTTAGCCTTGCAAAAATTGGCGTGGGACTTTTTAATGACCACATGTGGTCAGTGCCATATGTTTCCAGCTCATCTAAAGGATGGTACCTCTCATACAGCCATGCCCCCTTGAAATCACTTCAGGGTAGGAAAGCAAAAGCTCAGAGGCCAGACAGGACAGACAGTTGCTAGTTCAGAGACTGATGACATCTTTGATGTGGAGCACATAGAGCTCTGTGGTAAACCCTAGTGTTGCATGGCCAGGAGCTCTTACTGACCCAAATTTCCATATTCACTCCCTCTCTTTTGCCAGACTTCACAACCTTGTCTAATAAGAAGACTTGCTGCCTTTTCTGGAGATGAGGTATTTTACGTAAAGCTAAATTTTTTTATCACTCATCACACAAGTGATTTATATAGTTGGTATAGTATTTAAATGTTTATTCTGTATGCCACTATGAAGTTTGAGATAGACTCTCTCTCAGACAAAACAGGTGTAGTTTACCACTGCTCTCTGGTCAGTTTGATGAGACTCATCTCCTATCTGATCAGTTTGATGAGACTCATCTCCATCTCATTCTTCAAAATGTTAATAAAAACATGAAAAAGCACTGGGTTTTGAGCACTTCTGGTATAATGTCATTAGAAGGTTCAAAATGAAGCTTGCACTGCTCTCTGTTTCCTCCTTATAGTGACAAAATTGAGTATTCAGTGTTCTTGTCCTTCTCAGTTTCTTTTTTTAACTCTTGGTCTGCTCAGAGAGACCAAGTCACCCGTTCTCTTGTGCTGCTTGTGTGCATGGGGTTCTCTCCTCACTTTTTGTCTTCCTTCTTTCCTTTGAACTGCTAACCCATATTCTCTTTAAATTGTACAATGAAACCCTCCATTTACTTTAGCCTGCAATAAAATAGATTTTCATTATAAAACATTTGATGGTACTGCACTCCTTCTGGCCTATGTGGCTTGTTAAGGCACTAGTGGTGGTAGAAATGTGATGACCTACCACCTCTGTTTTAAACCTAATTCTGTCTTGATTGTCAAAAGTTGTGAAAAAGAAATCAAATCTATTATTGGACAAGGTTATCATTAAGGAGGTTGGCAAGCCTTCATCTTTACAGCCTTCAACTTTACAGCTATCCTTTGCTTGAGAGGTCATCGTTTGACTTTAATGACCTGTCTTGCCACAGGTAGTGTTTAATCTTCCCTTTTTTGATTAAACTAATAGAGGTGGTTTTGCCAAGTCATCTCCAAGGCTCTGTTTACTTCATGTCCTGGACTTTCAACTTTGTTACGGCTTTTATACTTGAATATAATACAAGGCTGGTGTTTGTGACTTTGGTTGTTGATCTTTTCCTATTAATGGTCAACTCATAGAATTGTAGCTCCATTTAGACGTGGTGAAAATGTGGCAGAGGAGCATAAAAGAAGAAATAGATCAACAGTCATTATTGTCATAGGGGTAAAGAAGCTCATAATTTCAGCATCTAGCTAGACCTGCCACTGTGTTTGGGTAATTAATTGTTAGCTGTGACAAGGCAACCCTTTGCCAGATATGCTTGTTGAGAAGGTACAAACTCCTGTTGCTTCCTGATTACAGCACAGTGACACGTTGTCTAGAGGCACCCCAGACCTGGTGTGGTTTTTTTGAAGCAGGAATAAGCTCAAACTTCAGGCCTCTTGGCAGGTGGAGAGGCACAAACTGGCTGTAAGCAAGTTCCTCCCCCGGTGTCAGGAGCGTGTCTGGGCAGGGTTTTCATGCTGTCAGAGGGTGCTTGGCTGGAGAGTGCTCTGGGGCTGGAGGGAACTCTGACTACTCTGCAGGTCACTCAGCCACCACCAAAATGACTTGCTGGTAGCAACTTTGTCCACTCTTACTGAGATCTCTGCTTTTCCAGAACTAGCGCAGTTTGAGACTTGCATCAGTTACCACTAAACTTTTGCATGAAAAATTTTGGAGATGGATGCTTTCCTTTAAAAGACTAAATTACCTGAACCAAATATACTTAAAGAGGAGGGCACTTTTTAGGGTTATATGCTTGTAATATTCCAACCAGGAATATTTCAGTCAGAGTGGCACAGGAGGGCTCTGACAGAGCTGGGTTTTCAGTGCATTTTTCAGCACTTTGAAGCTCACTCTTTTGAGAGGGACAGCAAAATGGAGGCAGCAAGGGATGGGAGAGATGAGATATGGTGATTTACTGGAAAAATCTGGAACTTTTGGGGAAGACAGGGCTGCCTGCATTCGATAAAACTGGATGTATATCTAATTAATGGCAGAGTGCCCAGTGCTTTTGGAAAGCACTTATGGACCCAAAAAAATAATTCATTGTACAATGCATCCCTAGCGAAGGACCCAACTGTGATCCATGCCAGGACCACTATCTAACTTGGTTTCTCCTTGCATTTTATGTTGTGATGTATATTTGCATCCCTTCTTGAAGCCAAGATCAATGGGTGAGAAGCCTGTTTTGTATCCAATTATACTTACTCCATCTTAAGCTCATAAAATTTACCTTTTTGCTATTTGGTGACATTGTTTTGGGGTGTTGTAGGTCTATTTACTAGGACCTTATGCACACCCATGTCTCTGGTAAAATGAGGTTGTAGAGATGTGCAGGAAATTATATAAAGGTCTGTCTACACCTTCAAAATAAATTTTGAAGTTGATGATCTGAAAAATAAGCTGACTACTTCTACAGCAAGGTGGTGTGACAGACTGGAAAATCTATTAAGCTGTTTTCCTACTTAAAAGAAAAATAAGTGCAGAACCATAAATAAGGAGGTGAAGCATAACTACTTAGCACAGGAATGTGTATTAAGTAGCACTTATTGGGAACATTTTACATTTTGTTCCTAAGAGCATTGCTGACCTGTGTAATCTTCAGTGCAGTAAAATGAAGGCCTTCTAGATGGATCTGGTGATATCAGCTCACAGGCTGTTCTGCAGAACACCTGGACAATTGCAAAGGAAACTGTAATTAATTCCAAAGGTTACTTTTAAGGTATGTTTTCTAGAGGTTTGAGGTCCACAAGGAGAACGTCATGGTATCTGAGGAAAACAGTATTTTATCAGAAGTTTTAAAACACATTTTGGGTTGTTTGGTCATATGGTTTTTTGGTTTTGTTTTGGTTTTTTGGTGTTTTGTTTTGTTTTGTTTTTGGTGGTTTTATTTTTTTTTTTTTTTTTTTTTTTTTTTGGTGCTTGTTTTTGTTTTGTTTTGATTTTGTGGTGATTTTTCCCCCCCAAAACTATGGTAGTATTTTCTTAAGGGATTTCTGAGAGCTGCTGAGGAAAAATTAACTTCAGTGAACTTCAATGGTATTGGTATTGTTATAATGTAATCACCACTTTAAGTGTTCTTCCACTCTACCTCTGTCTGGTCCTCTAAGAGTTTTCCTTTCCAGAATTTAGATCCCTTCTGCATATTCCATTAAATCTTACTGGTTTTTGATGATGTTTAAGTGTCTTCTAAGAAAGAGGCAAGGGAGGCAGTGTCTTAAGAATCATGAAATGCTTACTTTAAAAGACAATTTTCCCGTGCTAGTACGAAGCCCCACCATTTGTTTGTTTGTTTGTTTCTATTCTAAATTAATTATTCAGTAATGTTGGGTTTATTGCTACAGCTATTCTTCACCTTTCAAATAGTCAGGTTTGGAAGAGGCGATCTGAGGCCATTGCCCCCCCTCCACCAAGCTGAAAGAACCAGAGTTCCTGCTGGGACATCCTCTCTCCCAGCCGCAATGAACAGCAGGAGACTATTCGCATTTTTTTTTTAAAGCTCCCAGTATTTCTGCTGATACTTAAATAGAGATTGCTGACTTTTTGGTATTTCTGAAAATGTCTGTCTTGTCTTAGCATTCTCAGCAAATGGAAGCGCAGCTCTAGCAAAAATTTGGCTCCTGGTCTGTATACTTATGGCAACTTCCTCTGTGAATAGTGAGCTCTGTTGTTAATTAATGCAAGCTGTGTTATCATTTCATCTACTGTTGTTTCTTCTATTAGGCAGATTTTCTGCTTATTATAACTATCGTGGTAGTGTTTATAGGCCTTAGTCAAGAACTTGGGCCTCGTGGTATACAGAAATAATAATTATTAATGGTTTCCTTTTTTAGCTTGCTGTCATGCTGTTTGTCTGGCGGCCTACTCTGAATAACTTTGGAATCTTTTAACTAATTTTAACCAAAGTTTGCTGTGGGAGTTCTACCAATCTTATGGAAACTGGCTACCAGCAAGAGGAGAAGGTGATGCAAATTAGGGTTCCTGCTGCAAGGAGGACTGTGTGGCGAGCTCATGTTATTTTCTTTCTGGGAGCAGACATGTAGCCTGCTGGCCAAGCAGCACAAATATAGCTCTTGTGCTGCCTCTTCCCTATTCAGTAATTAGGAAATCCAGGAGGGAGGTGCTGTGCTGTGTCCTCGTTTTGAACAAGAATGAAAGAGTGGAGGGAGATTGGAAGCAGCATAGAGGAAGACTTGGATATATTGAGTGGGGATTTGGGAAGCGGTCTTCATTAGCTCTGCTGGTCTCAGATTAACTAGATTTATTTTTTAGTGTACATGGGAGTGCAGATATTCACGAGGATTTTAATGGGAATCTTCCTAAGGAGAACTGAGAAAATCCTTGGGAAATTCTAGAAGTGATGATGATGATGATTTTCATGACTAGTTATGGTAATTTCATTTGCATGCAATGAACAAGTAGATCATTCAAATTTGTGCACATTAGTGCACATTTAAACATGCACAAGTGCATATTTAAATTATAAGCTCCTTATTTTTATTCTGAGTTTGTTTAATCATTTATAAAGTCAGCTGAAATTTTGTCAAGGTTAGATAATTTTTCCAAATCTGAAATAAAAATCACAAGTGTCATGTGTTTAACTAGGAGATTACAATGAATAAATGTCCCCCAGAGAACATCTAATAGTTTTTTCCTCCTTTTTCATTACCTTTGTGTTCCAGAGAAAACCTGTTTTGGGTATCACAGACACTCTGTATTGACTGGTGTTGTGGGTGGAGTGGGAGCTTCAGACAAGGAGCTTCAGACAAGAGAAGTCCTCTTGTTGAGTTATGTGGTGCAGAAAGGATCCCCTTGCTTTCTAAACTCCTTCTCAGGGAGGAGCCTGAGTGTAGCTGGATTCAGTCATAGCCCCAGACTATTTTATTTTTTTTTTATATTTTTATATATTTTATATTTTATATATTTTTATATTTTTATTTTTTATATTTTATTATTTTTTATATTTTTATTTTATTTTTATTTATTTTTATTTAATTTATTTTATTTTTAATTTATTTTTAATATATTTAATTTGTAATTTGAATTTTATTTATTTTAACTTTTATTTGTTTTATTTTATTCTATTTTTTACTTTTTGATTTTATTTCATTATTTTATTTTATTCTTCAATTTTCTTTTTTATTTTTTCTCCTATTTTTTATTTTTTATTGTCTTTTTCATTTCTTTTTAAATTCAGTTTATTTTTATTTATATTATTTTCTATTTAATTTTTTATTTTATTTAATTTCCATTTTAATATTAAACTAGTGTTCTGGCTGTACTCCAGCTTCTGGACAAATTCCATTTTAAATAATTACATCTTATGTAATAAATTTCCCTATCTGGCATTAATTGGAAGCACTATTCTTCACTTCCTGTCCTAACATCATCTATAATGTTGCTGTGTGATATAGGTTACTTTGGTCAATCCTGGGAATTGCTGCATATTAATATGCACTGGGCAAGTTTCAGAACAAAGCAACTGGAGAGATAGGTCCATCTTCTGTGATGCATCACCTACAAAGCCTGAAGACTGCCCTTGTTCAAATAAAAGTATTACTGCTCAAGCATTAATAACCACACTCTCCTCCAGTAGCTGGAAACCTTAAAAAAAGAGGATATAAACTTTAATTCTACTGATAAGCATCAGAAGGGTTCTTTTTTGCTGGAGTGGCAAAGATCCAGAGTTAAAGGCTCTGGATTTGCTCCACAGGGTGTCAGAGGGACCTTGTTCAGGTAAGGCCTGGACATGTGCAATTGGCTGTGCCTTTGTTTGTGTGGCTATGGGGGGAAGGAGGAAACCTTTAAACACAATAAATCAAGTGAGAGTTCTTTACTACTGTTTTTGCAAAATTAAATTAAATTTCTCTAATCTCAAGTGGTATTCACAGCATAAATTATCTATATATATTTGGTCTGTTAGCATCCAATATAATTAAAGCCAGAAAACCTGTTTCTATTATTGTTTACTGTTTACAAACCCTCATAAATTCTTGGGAGTTTTTGGCCATATTGGCTGCCTGTTCTGAGTTTACCTTCCTCTAGTTGCATGTTGAATTTAAATATGCAGTCTTAGCTATTGAGAAGATTTTCTTCAGTTCCTTCTGTTTTGGAAGGCATGCTGACACCTACACATGAAGATAAATTTGAAGAAAATGAGTTCAACAATGCTTTGCACAATTAAAATGTGTGACGTCTCTGCGACCGCTTTCCTGATGTACATAGTTGAGTACATTGAATATAAAGTATCATTTTTTTTCAGCTTTCTCAACATTAGTATTGCTGAAGGCTTGTTTATGGCAACATGGCTAATTATTGTGTACACCTACAGGTTAGGTTTCCCCTTTTGAAAACTCACACAAGGTAATTTGATGAACATCTGATCCATCTGGCATATCAAAAGCCATCAGGCCTTGCTTGACATCTGCAATCCCAGTAATGTCACTATGGGATAGAGACCTTTATTGCAAGTCCTGATATAGAGACAATGGGTGATAGGAGAATTTACTACAGTCCTGCTGTCCCAAACCTTATTGCTACTCATGTGTGCTTAATGTCTGAGCTGAATGGGTGTATCTTCATATTCCAGCAGTTGTGCCTTATTACACCAAGGTCTTGGTGCCTGTCAAGAGCATCTAGCACCAGGAATTTCTTTTGAGATGTAAAATCTGGTTAATTCCTTTTTATGCCTCATCCACACACCTCGTGTGCACCACATTGTACATGTACCTCATTGTACATGAGGTACAATGAGCATGTGCTTCTTGTTAAAGAACTAGAAAATAGAGGTGGAAATGTTTCTGTGCATTGTTCACTGAAATGAGAATTATTAATAGCTGACTGGATACTAGCATGTTTCCCATGACTATCCATGTAAGCTGCTAAGAAAATCTAAATTAAAATGTTATTATATGATAAAACAAACATGCAAACCCCTCCACCCTTACTTTTTTCATTCAAAAATCTTTGGGAAGTTGCCATTAAGCCTTGAGTACAGGTTGTTACAGGGTTTTAAATATATAATTAAAGCAGGCTTGAAATGTTGGTAAGTTAAACAGTAAGACTGACCCTCAAACAGCCTTATCATGGCTTGTTTTGCAGGCAGTATGTACTCTGATGTACAGGCTGGCTGGCTGTACATCAAAACTGGAGGTTTTATTGATTAAAGTCTTCCTACAGTGGGGATTAAAAAAGCTCGCCTTATCTTGCTATCTATTTGAAAGATATAGATTCCTGTTATTTGCTGAAGTAAGGGAATGTTGGCAGTAGCAAGTTCTTTACATGAGGACTGACAAAGATGCTCCTTTGAAGATTGAACTCACTGTGTTGGAGGAACAGTCCAGCCACTCTGGGAACAAAACTACTGCATCTGGACAGCTCCTTCCCCAGCTATGTGACTGCACTGACTGGCTCTGAACCCTCTGAACTCTGAATGTGAGTAGGTTGGTTTTGGTTGTTTTGGGATTTTTTTTTTTGGTTGGGTTGTTGTGGTTTGGATTTGGTTGGGTTTTTTGGGTTATGGTGGGGGCTTTTTCCCAATTGCTGCCTTGCTTTTTGTTCATTTGCAAGTAAAATTGAGTGCAAGTTGGTTTTCAGTTACAGTCTTCACTTAAATCACTGCTGTCATGGGGAAGACACTCAGAGACACACCTAGCCCAGAGTCTGATCCCGGATCCCAGGAAAACTGTGTGAAGGGTTAGTGTGTCCCATATGAGAGAATTTAGAGGATGTTATGTGGAGCAGCTTCATTAATTTTTGGACCTTTTTCAGCAAGGACCAACTCAGACCAAATTAGCAAACTGCTACTTAGCAAAAGTAGCCCTTCATTCTCTCAAATCTGTCTGGTCTTTTTTATGGAATTGTTGGCCGTGCACAAGTGTTGGGCAAATAATGCATGCATATAAATTACAGCCAGTGATTTTGTGATCAATAGCACTAGTTTCTCCTGAGAATAAACTTCAAGTATTCTGAGCAAGGTACATCCAAACTCCCTTTCAGGGTTGAAGGTCTATCAGGGGTTTCCAGGAAATGTAGTGTAACCCGGATTTGTGGAGTTACAGCATTGGGTGAGGGAGCATGGCTGAGCACCACCCCACACAGAGGCCATGTGCTTGTCCCCCTCTGTACCTTGGTCAATTCATGCAGCTGGAAATCTCACAGCAAACACAACTGTTTATAATGCTTCCTAAGGGTTGTTGTTCCTACCTCTAGAGCTGAATGGAAAGTGGCACTTCTGCTTTTGTGAGCATTTACACTTATGATTTTTTTTTTTTTTTTTACATTCACACTGTACAAAACAAACTAACCATCCCCTGTTCAGTGTGGCTGGGATGGAAGCCGAGAGCTTGGGACCTTTGACTTTGGGAGCTGGCTAGGTTTCTGAGGAGTCAGAGAAGATTTCTGGCTGTAAAGCAAGGAGTGTCTGGCTAGAAACCTATTGATAGGAAGATTTCAAAACCTAAGTCCTGTTATGATCCTGCAGTCCTCCAGAAGCTTATTAAACCTCGTCTTTGTCACACACATATGTTTCGATGTCAACAAGCAAAATTCTTTTTTAAAATTTGCTTATCTCCATATTTATGTTTGCTGGTATCATACCAAGTAGTTGGCACCAAAACCTGACTGCTCTATGCCCAGTAATGGAGTAATGCAGGTTTTACTGGATTTTTGGATCTTTTGTAAACTACTGGATGTTAAGAACTATTCGTTTTGGCATTCCAGTTTCTTATTCATGATTTTTCTCATATGAAAAGTAATAATAGAAAGCTGCAGGGCCCTCACATTGTATAGCTAAAATATTCTTTTGTAAGATACCCCTGGTCCTTTTGTAGGTATTCTACCTTCAAAAAAAATTACTAAACAGGGTATTTTTTCTGCTTTCTTGTCTATTTTTTCTCATTTCCTTGAAAATTTATCCACTAACCGTTGTGGTATGTTAATATGTTCTTCATGGAAATAAACTGTGAAGCCAGAATAGTATTTTACTCCTTTTGCTTTCATACTTTATCTTGGGGATTAAAGTCAGAGCCACAGTGACCTGCAGATTTGGGGTGATCACATTCTCTGCCCACGTACAGAATGAACTCCAGAAAAGAGGACTTAGCACAGAAAAAGCAGAGCCACCCAGAAAGAGTGCTGAATTCTTCTCTCTGAGTTCTAAATTCCGCACAAAGAGATATTATCTTGTTTTTTCTTGTCCATTTTACACGTGGTCCATAAGGGGATGCTCTGAAAGACTAATAACATCTGTGTGTAGGTTGTAAACAGTGTAGATTATATGTCATGGATTTATCTCCCTGAAACGTAATCATGGCATGCTTGTTACTAATCACCCTATTTCAGAAAAGATGGCCTTCTTATTCAGTGGGATGGACTTTGGACTTGAATCAAAGACTTGGTAGCTCCTTCTGATTAGTAAACCTGTGGTCTTAATTTAGCAGCAGTACCTATGCTATGTTTTCCCCCATACTGAATTCTGCTCAGTTAAGCAGTGTCCAAAAGAATTAAACCAGAAGATTAATGCAGTGCAAACATTCATTTTGAGTTCTTATGATTAATAGGATTGATTTGTGAAAGGATGAAATTATATTGTAAAGTTAATCATTAGAGAAAATAAATGCCTGAAGGATCTAAGCTTAATATATCGTGCTTTTCACTGAGTCAATATAGATTGACAAGCCATATTTCCCATTCAAAGAGATGTTAAACATGTTTACAGATTTCCTGAAAGACTCTGAAGACAACATTGCTTTAACAACATTTTCTGTCAAAGGCTACAATAATAACCTGATTTCTGTTCTCAGTCATGCTGGAGTACCAGTCAGAAATGGTAGAATTTGGCCTAGGCATCTTGCAACGCTGCAAAAAAATGTAGTTCAGGGTTTTCCTTTATTTTGCTGCTTTGGTTTGAATCCTGTAGGTAGAGGTGACTGTGGGGTGAAGAAGACCTGTTGTTCAGACCTGCCAGTTCTCGTGGCACATCCTGTACAGCACACTCTGGGACCAACAAGTCACTACCCTGGGTGGAAATATCACAGGAAAAGGTCTTAATGTTTTTGGCACAGCATCATGTTGCAGTGTCCTTGTGTGTTTCACACAGCAGTGTTTCCCCTTGTGCTGAGATGGTGTGGATCTCTGTGGAAGTGCACAGTGTCCCTGGATCCTTGAAGTATTCATTGAGTGCTTTGCACAGCTGCTGCACTAGGCAACTTGTCTCATCCCTCATATCCCTCAAATAATAGAAAGCTGCAGGGCCCTTACATTGTATAGCTAAAATATTCTTTTGTAAGATACCCCTGGTCCTTTTGTAGATATTCTGCCTTCAAAAAAATTACTAAAATATATATTTAAGACCCTTATTTAAATATTAGAAGAGAATGGGAGTTAGAAGTTCAAACTTGTAGAAATCTAGAATTGTCATGGTTAATGGTTCATTTCATGTCCATGGAAGATACTCACTAACTTGGGACGTTATATTTTTTAACATATGTTTGCAAGCTAAACTTGCTTGCTTGAGGCAACCCCATAATCTGTTGGTAGTCCACAAGTTATTTAAGACTGTATATGACTTTGATGACATCCTTACTTCTCTTTGACTTTGTTGTGACTAAAGATCTGAAGCCTTCAGGAGTCATTAAGGAATCATATACTATTTGTCAGATACTGAATGGTAATAACATACAAGTTTTCTTAGCACTTTTGTGAGATATGCTGTGTTGTGTGGCAAGCAGCGTATTATAAATTCCTTTCATGCATTTCTTCTGGATCATACAAGATCCAACACATGTAATTCTGTCACCATATTTTATATTGCATTAATTCAGTATTACTTACTACTTATAGTTTGAGTTTCAGTAAGCAGAATTTGAGAACTAGAAACTAATTCCAGCTCTGGCATTAACTTTCTATGTGAACTCTGTTTCTTTCTTCTGTATAGAATGACAAGACAGTGTTTCCTTTCTACTTAAAAGTATGATGTAAGGATGAATTAATTACTTGGAAAATCCTTTGAGATTACTTAGTATTGAAAAATGAAAATTATTAATATTCGATTATTAAATTCTAGTATTATAGTTTGTGATAATAATAGAGCATATCCTAAAGCAAACAAATGGGAGAGACTGATTAAAAATGCATAGACAATTTTAACTTCCAATTTTTCTGACCTTACAGTACACCTGCACTCAATTATATCATCTCAGGTCTTTGATGTTTTCTGGTGTGTTGCCTGTTTTGAGTAATGGGAAAATATTTTTGTTTGCTATGCTTACTTTTTATTACATGCTTTGCAATTTCTAGTTTTGAACAGGAACATAAATACCGTGTTGCAGAGAATAATAATTTTATGCACATGCATTTTTGGGTTTTTATTTTTGTTGCATATGTAACCATTACAAAAAAAAAATTAAGCCTCAATTAAAATATCTCTGAGCTCTGAGTAATTAAATGAAGTTTGCAATACTTTGGCAGTAGGGATAATTGTTTGCTTGTGTGATTTAAGGGCAAGTTTGAGAACGAACTTTACTGGAGATAGATTCAACTTGCTTAAAAGAAGGCTCTATATAGAATCTTAGAATCATGAAATCATTTAGGTTGGAAAAGGCCTTTAAAGATCATGGAGCATTTCTTCTGGCACTCTACATTTACTGCCAGATAAATACAGCTGTCTGGAATAGCTCCATCTGGTGAGTCACAGCTCACAGGAAAGCCCAACTCTCCGCTTACTCTTGTTAGTTCTTTGACAAGTTATCACCTCATACTTCTGTTACACGGAGATCTTATTCTAAAAATGTCTATTACTTGTGAAGACTACACTGAACTAGTCTAACTGTTTATGTTGCTTAAGCTTCTTTTTTTCCCCCCTCTTATTTATTCTACTCCTTTCTCAATGAGGAAAAAACAACAAAGCAAAACAGAGAGGTTTTACTTATTGTATTCCCAGATCAGAACAAATCAGAAATATCAATATCTTGAAATATATAATCTGGTCTCTAAGACCCCAGAGCTTCTCTATAGGCAGCACTTCTAAGTGCTGATGCCACCCCAACCAATGAAGATGTTTATTGATTTAAATTTGTCAATGTTTAATTATGCACCATTACGGAAATATATGATGTCAATGAAAAAGAGGGATGTATGAATAAAAAATTCTTTGCAGCAGAACAACTGCATGCAGAGCAAAGCTTTTAGCTCTGGCTTTTAAAGTTGAACAGATATTTTTTTTCATGTGAACAGTTTTGCCCACAAGAAGGGTTTAAATTTTGGGGAGTGGGGGAGGAAGAAATCACACATTTAGAAACACAGCTTCTTGTTTTGTGTGTTCAGATGTCTGCTTGCATACAAAGAAATATGTGCATGTCTACTCTGTAAATAGCATCAGTTCCACGTATAAGTATGATTAAAGACCTGAAAGAGATCTTAGACAAAGGAAAATGTATTTAGAAAGAACTGATGCTGCAGTGACCTGGCTCCCATTGGGTTGACACAGGATTCTTCTGGAGATGAATGAGTCCTGATAGTAGCCCAAAATGTTGAGTTCTACAGTCCTGACATTATTAAGTGCTTTAAAAAAAACACCAAACTGAACAAACACAATATAATAATAGTTTGTTGTATTAGATTTCTGGCATAAACAGGACTTCTAATGACTTCTTGCAGATAACTGTGTAATCACAGGCATTAAAAACATGGAGCTGACAGAGGAGACTGCCAAAGTCCATTTAAAATTGGTTGACTTTTTCATGAGTGTATGCCATGTCACCTTCACACTGAGTTTCCTGGATCTCACCTCAGTGCTGTAAACACTGTCTTTCAAATAAATACTTCTGCTGTCAATGGGTTCAAGAACTGCTTATAAAATAGCACAACAGGCTTGCTAAGAGGGTCTCAGGAGTCCAGAGAGGGAGGTGGTCTGGGGTGCTGTGTGCTGGGGCAGCAGTGGCAGGACTGACTGTGGGAGCTGGGCCTGGTGGGTGCACAGGTGCTGTGCAGAATTTACAAAAGGGCTGAAAACTTCCCACTCCCAGGATGTGGGCTGCAGACCCCATTTCTCTGTGTTGCTACTTTCTTTCCTTGTGTTTTTCAGTGTGTAGAAGTTTATTAACATCAGAGGTAAGCTCAGGTTGCAGTATCGAGGTCTTGATACCTGCATCCTTAAATTATTAATGTATAATTTATCTTTGGTTTTAATAATGGGGGAACCAGAGGGTGGGTAACACTTTGAAAAGCTCTGTGAGATCTCCAGTTAGTCAGTTGATATTGTTGACTCGTTTCTTCTAAGCCATTACGAATTCAGTGTATGAAATCTTCGAAAATTATCTAATTGGAGAAGGTTGTCTTGCATTTGACCATTCCCTTTTTGCAAACCATTGATCTGCTGATATATTACAGTCAACCAGCTCAATGCACCATTGAGATATTTTATTGTAATACATTAACAGAGCAATGGTCATTGATTGATAACTGGGGAGCAAGGGAAGATTTCTTCTGTATATTTTGCTTAAAATAAAATATATTAAAAAAAAAAAAGATATGCTGGACAATATTCTGTTCTCACTCCATTACAAATCCAATACCATTTCATTGACATCTGTGGGGTTTCTCCAGAGTTAAGGTGGCATGGCTGAGAACTGAATTGTTCTTGCATGCACTAGCATGCAGTCAATATGCTCAGATGCTTTGTTTGTATTTAGATGGAAATCAGATATGCAGTTACAATTTGGGTCAGAATTAGCTCTGTTAGTTTTGAGTCAGTGTGTATTTAAACGTGCACGTGTGTGTGTGTGTGTCTGTATTTATTTGAATAATGAATGTTTTGTTTAGTTTAATACCACAGAAATAATTTGTTTATCCATTTTAACTCCCATTTCTCTTAAGACTTTCCAATTATTTTATCTTTGGTTTATATGGGTGGTTTCACACTTTGATTTGGTTTGTGATCATATACTAGAACCTCGTGGTTGTGTTTGGGTTTGTGGGACTTAAAAAGAATGAACTTGCATTAAAAATTCTCCACTGTAGTTCAAAATAGGAAACATATTTTATCCACATTATCATTTTTTAACTAGCTAAATATAAACAAGACAAATTTTTCTAAAATCAAAAAATCCCTATTTACCTGGGCAAAATTGGGAATTTCAGCTGAAAAAGGATATACTTAATTAGTTCCATATAATCTCTAGAAGAATTGTAGTTCTGATTCATCATATCCCAGTTTTTAAGTGTTACCTTCTACTACTCATGTTCATGGGACTACATTTTACATGGTGTGTGATGATGCCTATTCTTTGGAAGAAGAGCATTGACACTGAAGGGCTTGGAAGGTACAACAGATATACAGAGAACAGGTTAGAGAGATGTTCAAATGTTGTCCAGTGTATAATGAATAATGACTTGCATCATATCAAAATATAAATTTATTTATGCTTCTGCGTCTATATATATGCAGTTCTTTTATTTTCTAATTTAAACCCAATTAGTTTCCCATAGGAAACAGTGACTTTCTACTCAGAGAGAACTGCTTAGTTTAGAATCATATTTTGGCCTTGTCTATTCCTGAATTGCAGCTGAAATTTGTGCTTGTGACGTTAGATTTGATATTGCTTCGGTGTTTACAAAGAAGAGAAGGTTGTTGGGTTGGGCTGTTTTTAAGCAAACAATCACTTCCTAACTTACTAGTTCATGCTAAATTGGTTTCCATTTTAGCAATATGGAGTTGTCTTAGTTCTTGGAAACATGCTTCGCTGAATCATCGATCACTGTCTTCACTATGATGGTGCTTTTATTTATACAGCTGCATGAAGTGTTCACTGTGAAGTATTAAGGTATTATATGGAGTATTACTGTAGGAATATTACTGTATTAAGGTACTGTGGTTTTGTACTTTGTTTCAGACTCTCTTCTAGTTTGCTGAAAAGTTATTCTGTGGTTCATAATTCTTTAAGTAAATGTGGTCTTGTTTTTAAGCTAATTTTGTCTGATTTGAGGAAGGCAGAACTATTTGGGTTATTGATATATTAATTCAATGGATTTAATTCTTTGTTCATAGCTTGCTTGTAAATGCTATAGATTTCAAGACTGTGTCTCCTACTCAAAATTACCAGGCAAATATCTATTGACAAATTCTTGCCCGTGGACTGCCATTACACACCTAACTATTATTTCTGAATTTACTTTTCAAGCTGATAGGGTCATTTTCTTCCCATATATTTAATCCTTTATGTGATGCAATTACTATTCTAGAGTGACTCAATGAAGAAAATACTGAATCTTTTTCTTTTTTTTTAGAAAAAGATAAGTAGAGGCTCAGGTAATTTAATTAGGATACATTAACCTTTTTTTCCCCCTCAATTATCCAGCCACTCTCATATTCTGGCAATGCTCACAAACACCAGATTTAAAAAAAAAATCTTATTTCCTTCTGACTGAGGGATCATGACCTAAATTGCTGAATGCTAGACTTTTTTTGCTGCTTACAGCAAATGTTTACATTTAATTTTCTCTCACTACATTGACACCACAGAATAATGCATGCAATATTACTTCTGAAGAATTGAGTGAGATCTTTGTATAGCTACTGTTTCTGTGCTGAATGTAACTATGGCTGCACCAAGCAGTCTAAAATGCATTGATGTAATGGTACCCATTTGCCCATTTCAGATTATTAAAGGCATATTAGTGGTAGGAATCTGTCCTGAGACTCTGGGGCAGGGGATTCTTTTTATACATATACTTGTGCATAGGGGCTATTTACCATAGTAAACACTTCAGATGTGAATATGCATTATTGTCTGTCAATTTTAGCAAATTCCCCAAATTTCTGCCATTACTGTTCACAGGGACAATGAATAATAAAAAGAACAAGAACAGAATCCAACTTCAGAGTTGGTGTAATCCCATGCTATTTGCACAGCTGCAATCATGAGACATTCATATTTTTGTTGTGAATATTTGAATCTGAATATCAAAGTGAAACTTGCAGAATGCCACCCTGTTGACCAACATAATAGAAAATATTAGTACAAATCTCTCAAAGCGTAATTCTTGGGCAGACATGAATAATGTCTTATTGAAAATAATTCTTGTTCAAAGATACGATGATTTCTGAAATGTATAGAGCAATCAAATCAAGGGAGTCAAGCCTGAATACACAGATAGAAATCTGACCCATAATGCAAAGAATTCTTTTATTAATAATTCTTAAAATGGAAAGTAATTTCCAAGCATCTTCGCTGTAGTAACGTGCTCAGCTCCCAGGACTAGGTGTGTGTGTTTCTTTCCTAATCAAACAGGGAAATATCCAAGCTTTTATTGCCATCCATTGTAAAAACAATGGTGTTGAAATATCTGCCTTGGTGTAAAATCCCCATGGAGAAAAACTACAAGTAATTTTGCAAAGCATGAGGGTTCCAACCAGCCTAATATACTTTACCTGCAGTCTGCTTTTACTGGCTGCCTACAGAGAGGTTAAAAAAATAGTCATCAAAAAAATCCCAGAAAAATTTTATTCCCTGATTTATTTTTCTATTTGCCAACAACAAATTGGCACTGACAAGTGCATTATTTTCTATTTGTAAAATACAACCAGAAATACAGCAATAGCAGAAAAGCCATCTTTGACTTAAAATGTTGGATAAAACCAACATTTCATTCACCAAATATTTATAGCTGTAGTGTTTCAGCATTTCGAGTACAGATGAAATAGAAATGGGCCATTCACTGAAGGAAATCAAGAAGGATGACCAACTATATAGATTATATATAAAAAACTTGAAAGTAAAAAGGGAAAATAATCTAAAATAATAATTTTTAAACCCCTAAAAATTGGGACTCATCCTAAAGTTTTTTTCTAGTTAATTTACCACAGGTTATGTTACCAAAGAAAAAAATTATGTTTCTTTGAAATTTTGATATGAAGACTTCATAAACAACATGAAGAGGTTGGAGATTAAAATGTTAAAAGGAGAATACAGGATTTTATAATGCATGGATAGATTCCAGATGGCAAAAACTGCTGGTTCTCTGACCCAATGGCACCATTCTTTACAGATGAGATCCTGTATTCGGAAGGATAGGAAGAATTTCCAGTATCTCAATGTATTTTGCCAACACTATTCATCATATCTTGTAAATTTTACTTTCTTAACTGGAAACTATAGCAATTAAAAAGATATCTGGAATAATTAGTGCAAATGATTCAAGAAACAAAACCTAAGGACAATGATATTGCCAAAGTGACTGTAAAATATATCTAAAATAAATTGAAATTTACAAATTAATCATTGTCTTTCTGTATACCACCCAATGCTAACAGAACCAAAACCCCCATGTATTTAAACCTACATTTTGTAAAAGCTCACTGGCAAAAATCAATATAAAGCTTTAGTGGGCAGAATGTGTGTAATAGTAACAAGTAGAAAGGTTAGTGTAGAAGTTAATGGTTCTATCAAGAATAAAACAGAGTTAAAGTCTGAAGAAAAGCTCTACCACAAGTGGTTCATTAACCTTTGAGAACTCCAGCCTATCTTCAAAGTAAAGATTACAACAAACCTGACTCAGTCACTAGTAGCACTTGTTAGCTCCTGCCTTCAGAAATCAACAGCTTTTTCGTTTGCATTATGAAACTTTCACAAAGCTTTCGTTCCACGAAGATGTTTGACCCTGTAAACTAACTAGATTTGTTAGCCAAGGTCACATGGAGCAGAGGGGATGATGGTGAATACCTTACCTAAACACAGCACTCCCAAGTAGCTCGGAATTTCGTACCAAAATGATCAATAGTGAACAACACCCATAGTTAATTGGCATCACAATACCAGGGAACTAGCATTGCACTGATGGGGCTGGAGATAATTTTGATTAACTCTCCTATGAACAATTGCAGGCTTCCTAAAACAGCTAACACAGAGTTTTTCTGCCTGCAGCCTCACTGTGAGGCGGATGACGGACAAGAGGCCCAATTTCTGTCTCTGTTGTGGTTTAATCCCAGGCAGCAACTAAGGACCACTCAACTGCTCTCTCTCTCCCCCACTGCCCATGTCCTGGTGGAGAGGAGAATCAGAAAAAAACCTAAAAATTGTGTCTCGAAGTAAGAGCAGTTTAATAATTGAAACAAAGTAAAATATAATAATTATAATTAGAATAATAACAATAACAATAATAATGGTAACACTAGTAAGGAAAAGGAGAGAGAGAGAGAGGAATAAAATCTAAGGCAGACAAGACATGCACAATACAACTGCTTACCACTCACTGACTGATGCCCAGCCCAGCCCTGAGCAGTGACTGGTGGCTCCCAGCCAACTCTCCCCAGTTCATATACTGGGCATGATGGTCCATGGTATGGAATATCCCTTTGGACAGTCGAGCCAGCTGTCCTGGATGTGCTTCTTTCCAGCTAACGGTGCACCTGCTTGCTGGTGAGACACTGAAAAGTGTAAGTTATGACTGCTTAGTCATAACTGTGTTATCATTACTGTGTTATCAACATTGGTCTCATACTAAACCCAAAATACAGCTCTATACCAGCCACTAGGAAGAAAACTAACTCTGTCCCAGCTGAAACCAAGACAATCTCCATCTGCTTTTTCCTCAGCATCAATCACTGCTGATGGCTGTAGACCCTGGTCCCCTTCTTCCTACAGCTCTCCCACATCTCTTTGTAGACTTTCACTTCCCACTTAGTTTTCCTGGCACGCATATTTGTGTTTGGTTAATTGGATCACCAAAATGTTCTGGAATAAGAAGAAAACTTGTAAATTGACTGTAGTTGTTCAAATCTATAATTCATGCCTCTGATATTTCTGTTGGTATCACATGAAAATGAATGGGAAGGTAGAAACTCTGTAAGCCACTACTGTGTCCAAACTAGCAAAAAAATTTGGAGAGATCAGTAGTAAGCTACCATATGTAGTACTAGTTTGCAGTTCAATATAAAAAATATGCTTCCATGTTGTACATTAGAACTTAGAAAAGGCCCCCACAAATAATGTCTTTTGAAGATGCAACCATTTGAATAGCTGAATAGTAAGTACAGAAAATTTCTTTTGGGATACGTTTGTATTTCAGTTATATGTGTTTATCAATATGCATAATTATTTATATGTAATGTTGTACAACTAATATCTGTGATCTAATATCACTATATTATAACAATATGGTTCAATATTCTGCATAATTGCATATATTCCAATATGTCTTTCAATATGTGTTGGTACCCCAAGGATTCCTAGTTACAGGGCTTCATATTCCCTTTTCTTGCTAGATTTCAGGCTCTGCATCTGGCACTCAGTACGAAATTGAATGGCAAAATGAGATAAATACAAAGAAAATACTTTTGGAGGAAAAAGTACTGTGTAAGTTAAAACATGATTTCATACGGGAAATTTCAATGGAAAATGCATGAAAAGTCCTGAACTAGAGGTTCCACTTTGCATAGACTCTCTTGAAAATTGTGCTGATCATTTGGGTTACATCTTTGCAGATGATCCTAAGCTGCTGCTGCAATTTATCTAAATTAAGGAACCCTCAGTGCACTTAGTTTCAAATCTCACATCAAACTATAATGACACAGGTATCTGTAAAATCAAATTCACTTTTGGCATGGCAATCAAGAACCTCCTGACACACACAGTCAGTCAGTCTCAAACTAGGCTTTGCAAAGACCTTTCCTAGGTTAACTATTTTCAGGATGGAGTGACAGGGAGTGCACCCTATCAAATACCGTGTTTTTCCACTTTCCTGTGTAATAGAACAGCAATTCAGTTAAAATATTACCATAGTTGCAAAACCATAATTCAACTTGCTATGAAAGAACAATGGGAAAGTTGGTAACTATCAGATGTATTATGCTATAATGACCCAAAGATAAAAATGATGGCAGCCAAGGGGACAGTTGGGACCAAGAACCATTAGCTACACATTGACAATTCAAATGCATTTGTACCACAGCCAGTTTATTTCAATCTCCAGTCCTTCTACTATTTTTTTCCCCGTTTCATTCCTCCAATCTTCCCCCACCTACTGCTGTAAGTTTTCTTCCAGCAAGTTTTAGGGTGGAAGTTTAAATGAGCATCTGCCACAGCACCAAAGCCAACACTAGCTGGCCATCAACCAGCGGGGCTACTCTTGCATGGGATGCCTGGCTCCCCTTCGGAGACTGCGCTTAACCTTTATGACATACTCAGATTCCACCAGCTCGGTGCCTCAAATCCCGTGTTCCCGCTTCTCTCCAAATTTTCCAGTTGGTAACGAATCCTTATGACGAGACTCGCACCCTTGCCCTTCGTTATCCTTCGTGTTTCTTTGCGAGTCAAAACAAAGAATTTTTATTTTATTTCACTTTGTTTTATTACGTTTGTTTTTGCATTGAAAAAAAAATTTTGAAACGGGAGGGGGATTTAGTTCATAATTAGGGGAGGAGTCGTTTTTGGACTCAATCCCCAACATGAAATCTGTTATAAATGGATTCTGCCAAATTGCTGAACAGAGTGCAAATTTGTAATGTGCCAGTTTTTTAATAGGTTTAGTTCTGTGGGCTCTTTCTGCAAGTCCAACCCTTGTGTCATTTCCCTGACACTTTGTCCTTGAAAATCTTGTTCTGCAACCTCGTTTTAAAACTATGTGATACACATGCTTAAGCCTTCCCAGCTGTGACAGCTCAAGACAAAAAAAAAATCAGCCTAGGTTTTGGCACACCTAGGGTCTTCTTCAAGTAATCTCATTTGTGCTTGTCCTAGAACCCTTCTTATTAGTCAGCATCCTTATCTCATAGCCACAGCTGAGGATGGCATTGTGGCTTCCCAAAGCACAGTTACTACACTGGCTGAAGGGACATCCAGATCTTAGTTACAGCAGACACCATCTTTGGAATCGACTACGGTGAAAAAATTGCTGAAGCCCTTCATCTGTTTTATTTCCCTTGCTTGAATGATGGGTTAAACAGGCATACTTAAGAGTACAATAGCTCCAGCCATTTGAAATGCTAATTTTCATCTTGGCCACAATGTGTTGAGCATATCAACCCCCTTTGTACCTTATTGGTTGTAAAGATAATGAGATTCTTTTAAAAGAACAGCAGAAAATCCATGACACTCAGTATTCACATTCCCCTCAAATCTAGCTCATGCTGAGAGCAACTTCAGACATAAGAAAGCATTGTTTTGATTTAGAGCATATTTATAGTTAAAACATTACACCTGTGAGAAGCACTTCACACTGAGTAGAGGAAAATGGTAAATACTGGAATTTGCTCCTGTCTTTGAAGGCTTGTTGTACCTTCTAAATGCTTTTCATGAAATTGAATCTAGTGATCTGGCTATGTATACTCTTGCTATATTTTCAGTTTGTCTGAACGTGTGAAGATACCACACAAGCACCTTTGCAAAAGACCAGTCAAACAATAAAAACAAACATGTTGTTCATCCAGATCGTCTGCTGTTGACCCAATCTGTGCTTTGTACTTTCCAGACTGCAGTGTAAATGTTTCCAGGGACAGATGTTGTGAGAGAGCTCTGAAAACATCTGATGCTACTTCCAATCATTTCCAATGATACTTTTCACAACAGAGATATATCGCACATATTTGTTTTATGCAAGTGTTTTGGTTCATATTATATTTACATAATATACTGACCTATGCTTCAAAAATTTCTTTCTATACAAATAAACAGTTATAATGCCAATACTAGAAGCATGGTGGAGAGGCACACAGCAGAAAAAACAGTCCCAGATTTTCAGATTTCTGTTGAAGTTTGTGAAAATGTTGACCGCTTTTAAGATTATAAAAACAATTGTAATAGAAGTGAGGGAGTAGGAATAAACCTAATAGCGTAGATTCCAAATGGAAACTTTTAAAGTTTATTTCCACATTTTTAGACTTTAATCAGATTGGAAGTACAAAGCAGCTTCTGACTTAGAGTGGAATTTCAGATCTGAAGTTCAGCCCACACAGATGGATATCAACCATTCCAATGGATCACTTCAAGCTTTTAGACATCAGGAAGACCTGAGAGCTGCCACTGGAAAGATGCAGGAATTTTTGTTTCTTTGAGGCAAGATAATGGGCATCATGCCTTGTTATCAGGCCATGCTTGCTGCTGGCTTCCATGCCTAAAGACTGGGATTAGGGCATCTTTAATTTGAAAACCATCCTTTTCTGTAGACGTGTATCTTTTTTAATATTTTTTTTTTATTTTTTCCCCCCCAACTGTGATTTTCCTGTTGTTTCCATGAAGCAGAAGATCTCTGGACTCATGGAACACCTAGCTCAGCAGAGTAGGGTAAGGTAAAGCAATGTGGCCAACAAGCAAACATCATTAGAAAATAAAGATTTAAAACTGCGCGGCTCTTCTTGGAAAAGTGACCTCGGAAAGGCTTCTTTGATACAACAGATCTAACTATGGGATTTAGCTAATCTAATTCTTCAAGTCTGAGCGATGAATAAAACTATTTTGTTTTTCCTAGAGCTGTGAAGACAAGGAGGACAAGCACTGGAGGAGCACCTCCCCCAGGAAGGCAGGCTGGGAAAATTGAGGCTGTTCAGCCTGGAGAAGAGAAGGTTCAAGTATCTGAAGGGGGCTTACTGGGAACCTGGAGAGGGACCCTTCACCAGGAGCTGTAGTTAATAGGACAAGGAGTAATGGGTACAAATCAAAAGAGGGAAATTTAGGTAGATATTAGGAAGAAATTTTTTACTGTGATGGTGGTGAGATACTGGAACACGTTGCTCAGAGAAGCTGTGGATACCACAATCCTGGCAGTCTTCAAGGCCAGATTAGATAAGGCCTTGAGCAACCTGGTCTAGTGGGAGGTCTTGCTGCCCATGGCAGAGGGTTTTGGGACTAGATGATCCAACCCCTTAACATTCTATGATTCTATTATTATATGGTTCCTCCAGAATTATTATAGTAGTAGATACAAACTGTACCTCAGAGCACTTTTCAATGAGGAAATTACTGTTTCAATGAGGAATGAGACTTTTTTTTCAACAGTATATAAACTTTAGGCAGAGATGCAGAATTTAATAAGAGCCATGCCTCTGGGATGTCAGAAGAAGTTTCTGGAGGTGACAGCTGAAGAAATATAGATAAAAGTGAGTAGGGTTTATTAACTTTTTTTCCCTCCAATACTGTGTTCTAGGAAACCCATAATCCAGCCTCTCATCTGCACTTCTGGGCTTCACAGAATATGCTTGTCATCAAAATGTAATGATTTTTTTAAAATAGTGATTGTTACCTATTTGTATCACTACAGGTTTTTGTTTTATTTTTTTAGTTCTCTTTTTCCTATGGATGAGGTCTCCACAGGAAACTTTACGAAAATTTTGCTCTTAGCTGTCTCGCAGTGAGTTGAAAAAGAAACATCAAACATAGGTTTTCTTTGTGTTAATCATTTATTTATTTATGGACGTATTTGAACGTGGACCTTAGAAGCCTTAAGTCAATCTGGAGCACTGTGAGGGAGCCAGAATGAGTTGCCCAGTTAGGCTGTGCTTACAGATGCTTTGCATTGGCAGAGCAATGCCAAGCAGCTGGGCAGTGTGCCTTAGCTTTCCCTTTACCTTCTGTTCTCCAGGTTTGCATTGTTCCTTGGACCTCTCTTCGATTCCCCTGTCTATATCTAGCACAATTTCCTGTTGTCTCCTTGCACTGGTGTATCGATGCATTTGCCAGGGTTCTCTGTCTTGTTCTTCTCATATTCCCGTTTCCCTACTCTCCGGTTATTCTTTAAGGAGAGAAATATTTCATAGGAATTGTGAATTTGGCTGTGAATTTTCAAGAGCCAAGAGAAACTGTCCCCTCCTCCAAGTTCATCTCACTCTCAGAAGGGCTGATTCCTTGCACAGTTATGAGCAGGATTAAATCTGCAACTTCTACCTCGAAAAAATATCCCGGCATTAACCCTTTCTCAGCATTTTGTGAGAGCAGAGTCAACAGTGACAGAGGGTTTCTACACCGTAATTCAATGAGAAACTGTAGAAGATTCTTCTCAAAATGTCCACCCAAATGTCAATAAACCAGGAGCTAATATAATCACGAATGGTAGGAAATTAGTCATTTGTAGCAGACCTTCACATTTATCATTAAATCTCGCTGATTCTACCACTGACCTTTCAAAATCAATAAACTAGGCCGCCTGAAACAAGGGAGTTTCCTTTAAAGGAAAGAAAATGAAACTTATGTTTGGTCCTTCTGTCTGCTAGCTTTTTTCTGAAACAGCAAGTCACATTTTCACCTCTCCTTTATCAAGACACAAGTGTTCAAAATGCATTACTCACTTAATGAAAGATGATTTTCTTCTTAATTTGTTGTCTGATTATGGGAGATTATGAACTGTATAGAAGGAAAAGCTGAAGCATATTTTTAAGTAGACATTCTTTGTTATTCCTGGCAACTGAGGTATAAAATTGAGTAAAACTCAGTATAAAATCAGTTATAAGTCTACTTAGATTTTTTTTTAAGGATCGGAAATCTAAATTCTTAATGAAAGGTAGGTTATTTCTTGTTTTGTTTTGATGAATAAAAAGGGATGCATGTTACTTTCTGGTATAATCAAATCAAATGTAAAAGTAGTAAAGTTAATCAAAAAGGAGTATTCCAGATAAAGATTTTGTTGAAACTCTTTCTAATCCATTTCTGTGTTTATTACCTAAAGAATGTTATTGACCAGTTTGAAACATTTATTTACTGAGAACTGCCCTTTGGCAATATTTTGTCCTTCTCTCTTCAATATGCAAAATGTAAATGAATCAATCTCTGTATACAAATGCTGAATATTATCTTTATTTTTATGCACAAACAAATTATTTTTATGTAGGTTTATTTTTTATGCATCGACATGGTGTTTTGGTTGTTTGTTGTTTTTTTTCCCCATAATAAAATATTATCAGAATCTATTTGGTTACCAAAAGCAAAAGAGATGAACTTGATGAGAGTAGTTTTGTTTTTTAGGTCTGTCTGTCTCTAACAGATGTCCTCAAAACAGCAGCCAGATGCCACTGCCTCTGACCTTGTAGTGAAGAAATGGTGTCCCTTCCTCTGCAACCAAATCCTTCTTTGCTGGGGTGAGTCAGGAGGTTTAAAGAAGAAAAAGAAGTCATGTCTGTCCCAGCAGGTAAAGGAAAGGTGCAGGTGCTGAGTTTCTAAGCTAGAATGACTTTAATTTAATTCTAACTTGTGTATTTGTAAATTCCTTAGAAAACTAATCAAATGTTCACAGATCAGATCTGATTTTGACAGCCCTCTGTATCCTAAGGACACACAGTGCACATACTGTGCATACATATCCACCAATATAAACTAGGGATCTGTGAGTGACAGTAACATGATGCGTATAATGCATGTAATGGAATGGAAATATCACTTAGTAATGTACACACTGAATTCTAACTTTCACAAAAATAGCTTCAGGAAGCCTAGTGTTTGAAAACACGATATATTTAACCAAGTGTCATTGAGTAATAAGGCAAAGGGACAAATTTCAAGATCTACACTAACACAAAGTCAATAAATGCATGTGAAGTCCAAAGATGTGATAGACAGATATATTGTACAAAAAGGATTTCTTGGACAGATTCTGTCAATATAAATATATTCTGTCGACATACATGTGCCTTGTCATGCTGCCTTGTCATAATTGCAGTCTCAAGAGCTTTAATTATCTCTTTAAACCATCGGTATTTACATTTGGTTTGTCTCATGGTCCTTCATTGCTAATGTGTCACAATCTTTTTTTTTCCTATGTGGGGGTGACAACTGGTCACTCTTCATTAATAAAATGACAAGTCTCTTATCCATGTTGTATTCAAAATAGGCTTTAGAAAGCTAAACTTCAAGAGATTAAATTCCCTCTGTGATTATCCTACAGAACACACACTTCAACAGGAAATGCTTACACATCCTTGTTTTTCTTTGCCAAGACTAAATTCTGTGTTCCAAGACTAAGTAAAGTAAGGTTGGGATGAAAATAAGAATATGAATTCTGTGGTGAAACAGTGACACGTATGGTCAAATTTTATATACTGTAATGCAATAAGGAAAAAATATATTCCTGTGAACACTCTAAATCACTTCACTAACAGGATAAATCTATAAAGAAAGTCTTCTAACACTGTATTTTAGATACTCTTCATGAAATCCAGCAATAGCACTAGACTTCACAGAATCACAGAATAATCGAGGTCACAAGGGAACTCTGGACATCATCCTGTCCAACCCCTCTGCTCAAGCAGAGTCACCCACAGCAGTTGTCCAAGAGCATGTGTAGATGGATTTTGAGTATTGCCAAGGATGGAAATTCAATTTGGTCAGACTTATGTGTTCATATATGGAGGTGTGTGTCTTGTTCTTTCCATTAAAATTAGGGAGAGTTAAAGATATGTGGCATTTAGAAATGAGGAATTTTTACAACAGCATGAGTGAAACAAAATTGAATACAGCATCAGTTTAGTGTTCCCTGATATCTTTCTCATGGATGTGTTTCTTTTCATTTCTTGGGTGCAACCACAGAATTTGCTGTATGATAAACCATGAATTACTGGTACCAGTTTACCTTGAGACTGGGACTGTGGATACCTCGTAAGAGTTACAGCAATGATGGTGCCTCTGGGTGAGTTTCTTCCTATCTAAATTTGTAAGCTGTCCTCAACAGTGGATATAATTTTGCTGAACACAATGTTATCTGAAGCCATTTTCCAACAGGTAGAAAGACTGTCCCAGTCTGCTAATTTAAACAGGAGTCACAGAAATTGTCATTTCAGAAGGTGGTGTTTTCGAAGTGTGGAAATGCAGACCCTGGTTCCCGGGAATGCCTGGAACATGAGAGCACTTAAGCTCAAGTGACTTTTCAAACAAGTGACAAAGCAGGTATTTCATGGATCAGGGTGGGAAAAGGCAGTGCATGTGTAGCTGTGGCACATTCAGCCTTTCCCTTGGAAGCCAAGTGGTGACAAATGCAGGTGGCAGTAGCTGTGAAAGTCACACCTGCACAGGTTATACACCTATTCTCCAAAGTCCTACTTTTGTGCCTTGGCAGGCTGAGCTTCATTTCAGCAAACAGAACAAGAGATATAGTTAAGATACTACACTGGAGAGTCCAACCAGCCCCATCAGGGACCTTGAGCATCTGAACCAGGCTTTTTTCTGAATATATAGTATGAGATTAGACAAATACCAAGAAAAAGCTTGGGAATTCCTACATTTTGGTGAGGCCATAAGGGGAGTGTCTAGGCAAATATCCCTCAAACTGCTACGCTGCCCATCTGAATGTAAAACTTGGGGTACTACTGTACTAGAATAAGATTGGTTTCAGCGTGTCACGCCGCTGGCTGGCACGACACACAGGCTTAGGATGTGGGGTTTTGTAGAGGTTACACACTTGTACTGACTTCTTCCAAGGGTCCTCTTGGGAACCAGCTGCAGCGTGGCATGGGTTGGGCACTGCTGGGCAGGAAGGAGGCACAGCCTGGCACTGCAGCCGTGGCACTTTGGCCCTGCAGTTACCAGGGCACGAGCCAGTTACTCACAGGGCTGGTTTGAGTTTGCCTACAGTAGATTGCAGTGGCTGCAAAGTAAGCATTGCCCAAGGCAATGAAGCACTCCTGCAAATTTTATTATTCTTTAATGGCTTTTTGTCAGAAAGGGAGTGTTTAGGCCTAAAAAGAGGATAAGTATGGAAGAAAATCACCACCTCTGTCCAATGGGACCACTTAGAATGAGAATTAGTCATAAAACTTAACAAATGCTGGAGACATTTACAACTCTCTTCTAAAGTAATGGCACCTATACCAAATACTTATATTAAATTGCAAATTTTATGTTCCATAATGCTATGCACAATAAATTAGCAAAGCCTCTATCAATCTCGGTGTGAATATGAAGACAAACCCAAAAAATCATGTTTATTGTTAAGGATAAATAAAGTAAAACACTTTATTGCTCAGTGATAAAAGATTATGAAATACCTTACAAAAATAGAGCACATGCTATACTCCATCAGAACAAAAGGATTCTCTGATTATAGAACAGACCTAAAATTCAGGAGGAAAGGAAAAGATGAGGTTTAATGGTACTATTTTGTATTAAAATTTAAGTTATTCCACTGAGAATGAAATAAAAACTTTAAGGAAATCGATTCCTAGATTAAAAAAAAAGAAAGTATCTGTTGAAGCTTGGTACTGTTATAGTGAAAATTGGTGGCTTATTTCATAGGAAAATGTAGCATTTAGTTTTCTGTATGCATTCAAGTTTGTTTTCACAAATGGTGAGATAACAAATCATGCTTTCTCTTCTCTGGTTTGACTTAAGTTATGACTAGTAACCAACTTGTACTGTTGCAAGAAATGAAATAAGGAACAATTTACCTTACAATTACATAAAGTTTTTCATCCTGATTGATCACAAGGGGCTGTACGAAATGTGGAAAACCAACAATTTAGGTTTGGCTGTGCTGCCTTCAGGCAGTGTGGCAATGCAAGAGGGTGTGTAGAGTGAAGCTGGTTGTGTAAGAGCATGGTAGAGGTGTGCCTGGCTGGCACTTACCACATCTAACACTGATTTGGCCTTGGGCAGGCATTTTGTTGCTCTCATCTCTAGTCCAATATATGGCAAAGCCAAATATATGTGCTTAAGAACCTCAGCATAAAATACAGTAGCTCTTCCTATGTTTGATACTTCTTCAGAAACAAGGAGACCTCAGTCTCATTTACAGTTGCTAGGCACAGCTCTAGCAAAGTAATTTGAAGTTTTCTTCTTGAGTTTTCAACTTGATTACATCATTGTGGCCTACAGACGTAATGCAAAGGTAGCTGCATCTGTCTGTATGTATTTTTTTAACTCCAACGGAAAAAAAAGTCAGATTCCAAATCTCTAAAATGGAATGTTAAATTCCTGCAGCCCAAAAAGGAGACATCTGGATATCTTTTCCTTTTTTTCTGAGCAGTTTCTAATGCCGCAGATGTGAGTAAGTATTAGTATAATTAATTTTCATAACCTTTTAAACATGTAGTAATTTTCTACTAAAAAAATGAAACAGGGAAATTGTGCTTTAGAAACTTACATAATTCAATATTGTAAAGATTAACCAACCCTGAAATAGTATAATAAATGGGAGACAAGAGACGTTCAGGATACAAATGCATGACCTTTGGAAATAAATAAATAAATAAGTAAACAAAGCATGGAATTGTCAGTTGTAGTTGACTGTGGTTAGATTTTCATTGGAGGTAGCAGAACATTGATTCAATAAAACATCATTCAGCAAACTGTCCTTTTTCAGCAAGGCACATAAATATTTGCCTAACTTGTTTAAATCCCACAGACCTTAATTCTATGCTGAATCATGTAGTGGGGAAAATGATGCTTAAAAGCAAGGTTCAAATTTCTGATCTCATTAGCTCCTTGTTTCCTCTCTCAACCTTTGCTACTCTCTTAAGTCCTTTCCCAATTACTAGCTTTTAACAGCTGAACATCACTTCTTTTTTCATATTTAAAAAAGTATTTCAACAGTCTGAAACAACAGACTTGGCAGTATCTGGTGAGGCACACCTGGACCCCAGGCTGGGTTGGAACTCTTTTTTGTCTGCCAGAGGGGAGGAGAGGGAAAAGCCAACCCAAAAATTATGAAATCACATTGCTGATTACCCATAGTTGCTTCGCTCGTATCTGTTTTGTTGCGTTAACTGAGCTTTGTTTCTTTTTTGAAGATGTGAATAATACTGCTATGCTTTTGTACTCATGAAAGTGTACAGAAGTACAATTGGAGTGAAAACATAGCTTTGTTCCCAAACAGGTGGTTTCACTGTATGACCAAATCTATAGGTTGGCAGAGGATGACAACTCTTCTGGATGACTGGAAATTTTGATGTAAGGAGCGCTAATTTATCCTGGCTTCCCCTTTGGTAAGTGTTTGATCTATGGCCATAGTGTCATGGGGGCTGGAACTAATGCCATTGCTTCAGAGGGAACTTCACAGCAAAACCTAGCAGGGTTTGCTCCTTGAGCAGTAAAACAAAGCAGGATTGGCCTTAGCATCCAGCAGGTCAGCAAAAGCAGAAATGATGTCCAAGATCTGGTCTCAGATAAAGGCATCTGCTTAGGTATGGACACCAGGAGCTCCAACTGGATTTATGAGTAAGACTAAATTAGAGGAAGCTGAAGCAGATCTAGGACTAGCAGAGAATATAGTCTTGCTGTGGAACAGTGTATGTGACTCCTGTCCTGATGCCCATCTGCATGAGAAAAAAACAATGACTAATTGAACTTTATTTTTATTTCCAAGAAACTTAGTTTCAAAACACTCTTTTATTTCTGCTCCTAACTTCCTATCACTTTCACTGTTATCTGGCAACTATATTGAAATATTCATAGCCCTGGGAAAAATATAACCTAAAAAATGTATGTGTCCTCGTAGGATAACCATGGTTGGTGATTAGATTATATTAGATCTGGACTTTGTCCTCAGAGGTAGTTCACTCTTTAGTGATGGACTATCTTCTGGAAACTACATAGTTTGTATAAAGAACCTGAGAAGGCTTCCAATAGCAGTCTAAATTTTCTAAAAAGGAAAAGGACTAGAAATTAATGACTGTTTCTCCTTGCAGAGAAAGGTAAAAAGACAAAGACAGGAAAGTGATGAAGATGCAAAGTTAGCATAGTTTTGTTATAAAAATTAAAATTTCCCATGAAAATGAAAAATTATTCTTAATGGAGAGAGTATACAGATAATGATAGCTACAGCATTTCAAATAGTGATCTAGAAAACTACAGCTGCCTACCAGACAAACAGTACAAGCTGTTTCTATGTGTACAAGAAAGCTCCTCATGACTGTGCCCATTAGCAAAAGACTATACACACCTTCATGAGTAAGGGAGGAAACACTTCTACAACTAACTAAATAAAGAAAGGAATAACAAATTAAAAAAAAAATAAAATTAGTGAGTCTTTTGGATCCTGTCATAATAAAAGTGAAGGAAGAAAAAGGTTTTGAAACTTGATCTGAAGGCATCCCAATAACAGAAGTTCATGAATGATGAGCAGCCAACTGATCTAACTACTGATCTAACCAGATCTGTAGTAAAGCTTCTGACATATTAATGAAATTTGTTGCAAGTACTTTTTAAGTAAAAGCAGAATCACCACAGCACAGGGTTTTATGGTAATGGAGGCTGAATAATGAGAAAATGGAGAGTTGTCATCTAATCATGAAGATTCCTCCCCTTTGAACATAAAATGCATAAAATATCTGAAATATTAATATAATTGTACAAGGTCCTGAAAATCACAATGAAAATATTTTATGAGTATCCTTAGTGTGCCTGTGACCTATAGAGATCATTAATTTGAAGCCTAATAGCCTACCTGATACTGTACAACTTCCACAACCTGATTTGGCAGAACTGTATTATATGTATAATATTGTTAATAATGTATAACATAATAGAATGCCACATAGTATTATAAAAAACAGGAGAAGTAGATAATTATCAGTATTATAATATGCCAGTAAGAGATCAAAGATTATAAATGTTATATGGACAAATGAAAGTCTGATGATGCACTAATTTCCTTTTCAAGGAAAGATTACACCACTGGAAAAAAAACGGATACAATTCCCATTGCTTTTGTCTTTAGTGAAAAAAAAAGAAAAAAAAAAAGTAACTATGTAGAAAATTAGAGACTCAGTGCAGTAGATTTTTCTCACTTAAAAATATAATTTAAATGATTAGAAAGCACTGTAATTTTTTCAGATCAAGGATACTTGATTGTCCTTATCATCTGTACTTTTCTGCATCCCTGCCTGATATACCTCCTTATCATTTAACTAGCTAATCAATCACTAGACTTTTCCCTACATTTTAAGCACTGCAGAAGAGTGTCTTTCCATAGCAAGAAAGGTGGCAATGTGTTGCCCTTACTCTGAATCACCTCTGCTCACTTTATCATCTACATCCCAAAGCTTAAAATAGAGTGATTATATATTAGAATTCAACAGGGCCTCTAAGAATTGCACGAGTAATATTTATTAAATGTTCTCTTCATTAGGATTAAGATTGCCAGTAGTTGTAGAAATCTTCTGCAGGAAAAAAAAAAAAAAGGTAATTAGAAAGAATGAACTGAAAATGATATATTATAGCAGTCTGCACAGGCAAGGTATTGCCTCTAGTGGATCAGGGCTTCACTTAGCACTGCACGGAGCACAACTGCAGAGAGGAGCATGGAAATCCTCACCTGACTTACTTCTGACAAACCAAGCATGCCTGGCTTAGCCTGCCACTAGATTAAACTGCTGAACGAGACACAGTGCTGTGACATCACCTATCTCAAAAGGAACAAATGACTCCTAATTTTTCGACGTTCTCACCTACTTGCTTTCCTTTTTTTTCTGCTTGGTGGATCAGAAGCGCATTATTAAGAACACTGGGCCTTAATGGGATGATGATTTCCATCCTTCTGCTGCCCCCTCGTTTTGAGGGAGCCTGTGGTTTGTATACCTTAGAGAGAAAAGATGATTTATAGGAACAAACTCCATCAGGACTTTTTATTCTTTTTCAACCAAAATATCCTGTTCTAAAATTAAGTGGTACATATGGCTGGATTGCATTGAGAAAAATATTCCTGCTTTCTTTAGATTCCTATTGACAGGGAGGGAAACTGCTGACTCTGCTTTAGACTCAATAATATTAAAAAAAAAAAAAAGGGAAATTTCCATTTTTTTGAATGGATTTTTATGTCTAAATGGATGTCTCAGTGTTACCACAGAATTAAAAATAAAAAGGGAAATTTCCATTTTTTTGAATGGATTTTTGTATCTAAATGGATGTCTCAGTGTTACCACAGAGATATTTGAATGTAGAGGAGCTCATTTGCTGGTGCTGATAGGGCACAGCTGAAAGTGTTTCACGAGCAAAATGAGGGGTTGCAAGCTATAGACTCAGGGTGGCCTAAAAGGCTGAAAGTTGATCAAAGTATTAGGTCTGAAAATCCAAATGTTATTCTAGAATGGTAAGAAATATAAAGCATTTGGTGTATTTATTTGGAACTTACAAGTCATTCCTTTCTCACTACGTACTTGATGAAGTTATGAAAACTCTGTCAGAAGGGTTTTCCCCTGTATTCCATTCTACCCTCAGCTTCGCAGACCTTAGACCCTGCTCCTGAATTTTGTGTGATTCTGACTTTTGTAAAATGCTTTGTGAAGTTACCTGAGTTAAATATCTGTGAATGGCTATACCTCCCTTAAGAAAATCTCTTATCTCTCATTTTGTGGCTGTTGCTGTTTAAGAACGAGAGTTTCTAAAAGAATGGAAAATTTTGTATGAATTTGTGAAAATAGAAACTTTATTTTTGATATCAAACTATTAAACATGTTTGTGTTTGCACTCACAGACATTCTCAAAGAGTAAAGTACTTGATGTCACACAAAAACTGATCCTCAAAACATGTACTATGAAACTAATTTATGTGGTATCACAGGTTTTTGAAGAGTGAAAGTTAGCAGGAACAGACTTTCTTTTTCTTCTGTGTAGTCACAATGCTTGTCATAGTAGAGTCCTCACTTCTCTTTCTATGACAATAATATATATAAAAAAATAAATACTATTGATGTTATGGCAACATCTGTGAATGAAAGCCCAAGTGAAATGTATTAAAGATTTTGCTATGTGTGATACAAATACCTGGTGAGAGATAGTCCTGGCTTGGAAAGGCTTAGAATTTAAATAAACAAAGCAGACCAGGTGGGAAAGAGGAGATAGAAACATGGTCAGGGAGATGTAAAGTGTCTTGCCTGAAGTCACAAACAAAATCACTGGCTGGCAACAGATCCCTGGTCACTGAACTGCATTGCCTCACCAAGTGGTGCTTGTGTGAAAGTACATGGACTGTTTTCCTGCAGTGCATGTGGATAATCAGATCTGACTCAAACAAAAATTAGCAGTGAAATGTGTTCAGCCCTCTCCATAAAAGGCTGAGCTGACTTGCAGAGTCCAAGCAACTGCAACAGTTATCAAAGCAAGCATCTCTTTGGCCATTAGTAACAGAAATACCTACAGGAGAACGGAAATAACAAGTGGGTTTCTCTTGCACCTACTCTTTTGGAAAGCGATTTCTGTACCTATTAATCTGTGCCAACTGATAGGGAGAACTTATTTGTGGTTCCACCAGACTGGTATTTCATCACACACATAATTTGACACACTTTAGAATCTGATTTAATGTCCTTCCAGGTCTGTGCCCCAAGGCTGAGATGACTAGTTCTCATATGCATTTCTGGCTGATACTTTCCTGATTTTTTAAAGCTAGGAATAGTGAAAGTATTTTCTTCATTTCTCATCATGGTTTCTTCATGTTAGCTCAGTGGTTTTCAAAATAAGATTCCTTTTATCGAGTCATTACTCATTAATTACAAAATTGATCAATCTTAAATTTTCTTCCTATATATTGCTTGAAAAAGCACATGTTTCTCAGGTGTGCTCTTCACTGTGAAGACACGGAGCTGTGAAGTTTATGGAGGACATACGGGAAACGTTCTCTTTAGAGGATTTCTCTCTATAAGAAAAAAATAAAGCTTTGTTGCAACTAGATCAGTTCCCCACCATCAAACCAGAAGAGCATCTTGGCTGCTCTTTGGTAAGTGCTAATTAAGAAAGGACTCTGCTCCCTCAGACGGATCAGTGCTGAGCTGCTCCAATGGCATCGATTGTGCATTTGTAATCAAGACTCAAAGGCTACCGTAGGATTAGGTGCAAAATCAAAAAGTGTTATTGAAAAAGAAAATCTGCTGAATCTAGCAACTGTGAAGTACTCTAATCTCCAACATATAAATTTAACAAAGTCTTAAATGACAACAGAGCAGGAGAGAAATCAGGGAAACTTGGAGAGCTCCAAGAAGTGCACGTATCCATATTTAGACCATATGCATGTTTTCATACGCCCATATGCTGGATATGTAAGCCATTATGAGGAGTTACAATTACTGATTTTGCAAATTTAATCTATCAATAATATACACATTTGAATATCACTCCCAATCATAACATTTTATCTACAGAGATTATTATTAGGAGGTCATAATTTGCCAGTTATTTTCCTTCAGGCTATTGGCAGCTAAATATGAAACACTGTATTTGATGTTCTGATCTTTTCTATTTTCAGTTCAGATTCAGACTTTTGTTAATACTTATCTCTGTGTAGGAAAATATGCATGTGCCTCCGTGCTATTTTGAAACACTGCTTGTCCTCCTTTATGTTCAGTTATATCACAATGACCACAAAAAATACCTAATGTTGAGGGAGAATGCAAAAAAGAAGATAGATTTAAATTTCTTATTTCTGCAAAACCTTGTCTTGGTAAACCAATTTATTTTAAGAACTGTCCAGCCAACAGCTTGCCTGTGTTATTTTTTTCTTCCTCTAATTGCTTTTATGTTCAAATTCAGCAAATGAATATATTTATGGTTAGGTTCAATCAACAGGATTCCCTTCACTCTTAGCTTTAAACACATGTAAAGATTTCCTGGAAGAAGGCTTTTAAATGTTGTCTTTTGATTGCATATTCAAGAGTTTTGTCTCCTCCTTTATGCTTTTCATAAGAATTGCAAGGAACCATCATTTACTTCTTCTCATATTCTGAAATTTTCACTTTGGATGCGTATAAAAAGCCATGTCTTACACTCCTTCCTCCAGTATTGACCTCATATACTCCAGGTGTTGCTATTTTCATTTAATTCAAGAAAAATTATAGTTGCTAAACAAACTTTGTCATTCCCATACTGTAAATATACAAGCAAATATTTTCTATAACGGCATTTGTTTTTACAGTCTCAAACTGAAAGCTTAAATGAGTGCAAGATTCCATCAATAATATTAATGGAAATAATTTAAGCCATATATATCCTTTTAAATAGTACAGAACTATCAGTCTGAACAATGTGAGTCACATATGCAAGTTGACAAAAATGCAGCACTAAGCCCCCAGTAACGGGGTCACTGTTTATGACTGAACTGAACGTCCCTTATGGGATAATTTCTGTGCTCACTAACATCAAACACTGTGTTTTCCATGCACTTGTATGATTTGATCCGAGGGTAGAATTTCCCTCCAAATTTCCTTTCTTAAAACACTTGCAGTATTTGTGCCCACAGCCACCTCACACCAGCTACAGACTGGACCTCTTGACTTGTAGAAGTTAGAGATGGAAAAGATCTATTATGTCCTTTACTCCATTCCTCTGCTCATGTGAAATTGTTCTGAACAATCTTTTTGAGAAGATACTGCAAAGTATAATCCTGCCTATGCAGGGGGATGGACAGATGACCTACCAGGTCCTTCCCATCTAAAATATCTCTCATGTTATGACTAACTTCACTGTCCTTCTTATCTCCCACTTACAAAATTCAGGGACCAGACGTCTTCATGGGAACTGCTCATGACATAGGCTCTTGCTGCTGCAGTTGTCACTCTCTCTTTCAAGCTTCCTCCCCACTATAAGCTGTCATGCATGAATTTCTTTTTTCCACAATATGTGGAAGCTCCTATCTGTTGTAGGTGCATGCTGAAGTGTGGCTTGTATTGCTGGGCCGATATATTTGTCTAGTTTTTGCCATTTCTCTCTGGGAAGACTTCCTTTTTACTTCTGCTATCATATGCTGTAAGAGCTGTAGCAAAGCAATGCATGATAACTTTCATTCTGAAACATACAGATAACATCAATGAAAGGATGTTAAGTCATCTACATAATTAAATAGCAATTGGCCTTAGCCATTACTCATTATAGTGTAGCTTTTTGTCATTCTCTTTGATGCTAAAGGATGTTCAGCTGCTTGTAATTGATAGAGAGGTTTAATCTGCAGTGGTTTCGCTGTAATGAGCCAAGCATGAAACTATTTTTTATGTTAAAAAGGCTAAAAGACCCTTGTTTGGGAGAAGGCATGTGGTCAATGCTTGGGGTTCCTCAAATTCCCCAAGTATAGAAATCAGCTTTTCTTCTGTATTAGTTGATTTTCATAAAGTGTTAGTTGAGCAAATATTGCTTTTGCTTCAGATGTAAAAATGCAGACCTATTCACAACAATTGAATCACACTGAAGCTATCAGAATATTGTGTTTCTAATCTGAGGACTCAGAATAGCAGAGGGCTAGAAAGAAGCACTGAGCATTTTGCCAGAAATTAATCAGGAAAGAGCTTTCCTTGGTCTCTTAATGAGGCTTCTAAAATTTGTAAAACAAAATGGATGCATTTGAAGAGCAATAAGTGGATTATATCATGCAATTGGGTTTTGTGAAATTCTAAGCAAAATCCATAAATATCGGGTTTGAGGGGAAGTCAACAAGAGAGCCTTGAAAACGGCTCATTTTTATTATTATTTTATAGTAATATCTCTAACATATTAATGACCATGGCTGGAAATAAGGTTATAATGCATATTATCTTAGTTAAGTCAGCAGAAGAAGAAATGTCCAGCTAACTACACTGCAGGGTTCTGAGCTGTTGTCTTTGACTAAACATTTGCAGTGTTTTAATATACTACCCAGTTGTTTGCATCCCATCACAGGAGCAGCAGAAATAGGTGGGATTTACTTACAACTCAGATGTTCCACGTAACTGTGAATTCACCTTTATCTGTGGTACAACCTAATACTCTGACTTGCTATAGATGAGGCACAGGCAAACCTTTTTTTTTGCCAGCTCCAAAACTGTGGCAGAGGAGTAGATTTGACAGCTGTGGCATAACTAGCAAGAGCTGGTCAATGAGCCCTAAACCAGATGAAAGAGAGAAGAACCTTTAGGCTGATGTTAATGATCATCAGCTATCCAGCAGGCAGAATATCAATAAAAACTTAAAAGCGCTCCTTTTTCTCCTTTACAAATTAACCCTGCACCAACGGTGAAGAATTCCTCTGAGATAAATATGTCAAGACATTAGGAGGCTCGAAAAGTATAGGAAGTACTAGGAGGAGGGCAAAACCTGAGAGAAAAACAACCAGAAACCAAATTACAAAACAAAGCAAACAAAAAGCCTCACACAAGGAAACCCAGAACCAGGCTGCTTCTTCCTGAGCAGTGAGGTTGGTCTGGAAAACATTCCACAGAAACTGTCACAGAACCTTTGGCTAAATTAATGGACTATTTTAGTTTGAAGAGAGCTCTAGAAGCCACCTCCTCTATCTCACTGCTCAAAGCCAGTGGTATCGGATCATGTGTTTTATGTAGTTGGATCTTGAGCACCTCTAAGAGCAGAGGTGACACAACCTCTCTGACAACCTACTCCAGTCTTTGACTTCCCTTATTGCCATGTAGTTCTGCAGACAGTATTGAGAGGAGAAAAACAATCAGGAAAGTGAGAGTAGAAATTTTATATGAAACCCATGCTTTGCTCCTTATAAACATATGACATGGGGGAAATAATATTCTTTGTGCCTTTGAAAAAAACGCTTTGCATCAGCAGAATTAAATGAAATATAGAGGATGGATTCTCAAGTGTAGGACTTGGGGTTGATAACTGGGAAGTGACTTGCCTAATGCATAAGAGTAGGGAGAAATATGCTTTTGTGATTAACATGGTTGTTTTGTTTTCTGCAACAAATCAATGATTCTACTTGTGATGGTTGAAAGTTTTGAACTGTCCTCCAAGAAATGAATGAGTTTTCATACCGATGTGAATTTGCTATAAAAAGAAATTTTTAAAAGTCTAGGATGCATAGGCATTCACATGGGTGTAAAAATGAGAAATTAATTTACAGATCCAGGGAAAAATACGGGAAGATTTACAATTTTTCAGTTTGTTTGGTTGTGGGTTTTTTCTTAGAGAAAAGATCAAAACAGAAATGCATTCATTTTGAAAGGAAAGAACACTGCTTCTTCATCAGCACAAAGGAGAAAACATCATTGTTGTTTTCTATGTTACCTAAAGGTGTGCTTTAATCTGATTTTCAGGTAGCACTTTGATCCTAAAATAATCACAATCACAAAAAAAAGCAACACAATCATTGTCAAATAGACCTTTATTCTTTTTGGCACAACAGTCTAATTAGAAGGGACTGAAATTTCATTCCTTGTGAAAATTCTCAAGTTTTGATTTGATTTCATATCAGGATGAAAAATTTACATTTAAATTTTTTGTCAAAACAAATATTTCAACTTTCTCAAAAAATTGGTTTTTCACTTGTCCAGTATGTTACGAAATGATAGAAGTATACATTTGAAACAAAATATCTCGGTAATATTCCACATATTTTTTAAATTAAATTGATATGTTCCAAAGCAATATGTTAATATCATAAAATCATAATTTAATAATGTACTCTAGTGAATTATAAAAATAAATTGAATTTTTCCTAATAGTAAAGATAATCTCTGATCCTAAAAATCATGCAAATCTCTGCTCCTAATCAGTAAGTGGTTTCAGCATGGGATTCTACTGAATCAGAGGGAACAGTAGCCAGCTTTTGGAAACGCTCCTGCGTAATCTTTTTTTTTTGCTTTGTAAGATTTTTTCCTATGAATCAATAATGTAATATGCTGGCATGTAAATGAGTTATGTACCTCAGTTTTAGCAATTGATATAATATAGGTGTGAGCTGCAAACAGTGATTCATCAGTGGTACTCCACTTTGGGCTGTGTGAACATGCATCATGGTTTTCCAATAGCTTCTAATTTGTGACTTTAAACAATAAAATTGAAACAACTTGTAATAATTTCCCATTATTCCTTCAGAATTTCCATCAGCAATTCTGTGATCATCTAATAAAAATTCCCCTTTATCAGGTTGTTCTGTTCTTCATAATGAGAAAGATTTTAACTCCTGTTTAAGACAAAATGAAAGAGAATTTGGGGATCATAGCAGCACAGAATCACAGAATATGTTGAGTTAGAAGGAACCACAAGGCTGATCGAGTCCAACTCCTGGCCCTGCACAGGGAGTTGTGACACAAGAGTCACACCATGTGCCTGAGAGTGTTGTTCAAACACTTGAACTCTGTCAGGCTTGGTGCTGTGACCACTTCCCTGGGGAGCCTGTTCAGTGCCCAACCACCCTCTGGGTGAAGAACTTCTTTCTAATGTCCCACCTAAACCTCCCCTGATACAACTTCTGGCCATTCCCTCGGGTCCTCTCACTGGTCACCACAGAGAAGAGATCAGTGCCTGCCCCTCCTCTTCCTCTCATGAGGAAGCTGTAATTGTGATGAGGTCTCTCCTCAGTCTCCTCTTCTCCAGGTTGAACAGACCAAGTGCCCTCAGTCGCTCCTCATATGGTTTCCCCTCAAGGCCCTTCACCATCTTCATTGCCCTCCTTTGAACACTCTCTAACAGCTTAATATCTTTCTAATATTGCAGAGACCAAAACTGCCACAATATTCAAGGTGAAGCTGCATAGCCAAGCAATGCTCCTGCCAGTTCAAGTTATTCCTACTCATCAGGTATTAAACTGCTATCATAAATGACTTTGGGAGATAACTTGGCCTGTAAAACTTCTTTCAGAAGGTCTTTAAGAGCTTCTGGGTATTTAGTGAGTCCAAGGACCTCACAAGTCACCTGCATTCTACTATTGTTGCCTCTCAAACCTCTTGCACAAAGCTCTGTCTGTTGAGCTGAACCTCCATGTAGCAGCCCTGGTCAACAGCAATGCTTCATCCATGTAGTTCTTGAAGATGCAGAACATGGATAGCCATCCATATGACTTAAACCATACAACCAAGCAGAAAAGACAACCTGTTGTCCCTGACACTTAAGTGTTGGGAAGAGGGGAGTAATATAAGCCCTGGAAATAAATACTCATACAGTCTGTGAGGCGAGCTCTGGAGATCACAGATCAGTTATGCTTTGGAAGACGTATCTGAGTAATGTGGTAAAGCATTGCGGTGGCGTGGAGCTGCTCCAGGAAACTGCACTGCTCCAGTTGGCAGGAGGAAAAATCAAGATAGGTATTCTACTTGATTTTGAAGATGTTCTTTGGGAAAAAAAAGAGCATACATCAAGGCTCTTTCTGTGGCTTTACTGCCCTTCGTACTATAAAGGGAAATAAGGCACAGGTTGGCACTTCTTAAAAATAATCAGCTTGCAAAAGGAATTGAAAGAAAAGAAATTGCAACTTGCCCACAGTCTACAGGAGGAACAGCAGTCTAGTTTTTTAGCAAAATAGAGATGTAGTTCACTTTCCAGTCCCCGAGTCTCATTATTTTATTTCTTTTTTTTTTTTTTTTTCATTATTTCACATGTAGTTCCTTTTTCTGGAAAGCACTTGTGTGATTATTTTTTAAAATATTTTTACCCTTTTTTTAATTTAAAAAATGCACTGAAGATGTAAAAGTGAGATGTAAGAGATGTGTCAAAGAGAGATTGCTCTAATAAGACATTCACGGGTGATTTGATTTCCCCTGCTGTTGCAGTAAGTCAGTAGATAAAATCATATTTTAGAGTCTCCTAAAATTTTAAAACTGTTCATGAGGAGTATTGATGACATTGCTGCTGTAGTTAGGTATGTCCTTTAATTCTTCAATGAAGAAAAACTGTTGTTACTGTTTCCACTAGAATACTAAAAAAAAGATGTGTATGTTAATAGAAGGAATTGAATCTAAGTACCATCCAACAGAACTTAAATGTTGTTATTCAGGCAGCTACAATTGCAAATGAGCAGTGATTTTTCCAAACTGAAACTCCAGTTCTTAGTGCTTCTCACACTGTTAGGTCTCTGTGACTGGGATCTGCTTTTAGACCCAAATAATCTCAAAGCTCTTTCACTCTTTAAACTGTCATATATGTCAGGTATGCAACAACTGAAGCCAAATACTGTTCATCACATACATCCTTGACAATTATTTCCATGTTTTTATCAAATAATTTATGTGATGAGCAGTGTTTTGTTGCATTTGACTAGCTTCTGCAGCTTTGTTCGATAAATTATTTAGCGAATAACAGAAACATTCATCAAATAATGTAATCTGTAGTATTGGATCCTTTTGGTGTTTGACTGGCTTAGATAAAAACATATCAGGAAAATGGAAGCTATGAAAATATAGTGATAAGACCTTAGCAGCTTTCCCAAATGGTTTCACAAACCAGATTGGAAATAAAAAAAAAAAAAACACTGTTCATTGTACATCTTCTATTGCTCCTTACTTTCTTATTTATTTTTGTACCATAGGCATTAATTAATTGTTTAATTGGAACAGCAAAGAAATTGTGTTGTTGAGCATGTGATGCTGATAATTCAGAAGGCATACAGCTGGCTGCTGAAAAATGAAAAATCAAAAGACAAGAAAAGGAAGATTTAATGAGGTGTTTTTCAGCTGTTCAGTGAATCAAACAGGTGTCTTAATAATTAACATATACTTTAAAATATGTTTATATACCTAGTGGGGCTAAAACCCTAGACTATTGTCGTGGGTTTCCATGGCTGGGTTTTGGTAGCTGGGGGGCTACAGGGTGGCTTCTGTTAGAAGCTGCCAGAAGCTTCCCCTGTCTGGTAGAGCCAGCTCCAGGACGGGCTTCCAGCCGCTGGACAAGGCTGAGCCAATCAAGAGGGACAGTAACACCTCTGGGATAACATATTTGAAAGTTATGGTGCAGTCAGAATTCCAGCCAGGGAAGAGCGGAGTGAGAACATGGGAATGACAAAGTAGACACCAGGGTCGGTGCAGAAGGAGGGGCAGGAGGTGCTCCAGGTACCAGAGCTGAGGCCCTGCAGCCCGTGGTGCAGACCAGGGTGGGGCAGCTGTGCCCCTGCAGCCCATGGGGGACCATCGGGGTGCAGAGACCCCCCTGCAGCCCATGGAGGAGCCCAGGCTGGAGCAGGTGGATGCCCAAAGGAGGCTGTGACCCCGTGGGAGGCCCAAGATGGAGCAGGGTCCTGCTGGGGACCTGCAGCCCATGGAGAAGGGAACCCACACTGGAGCAGGTTTTTCCTGAGTGGGACTTGTGGCCCCTGTGGGGACCCACGTCAGTACAGCTCATTCCTGAAGGACTGCACCTCATGGAGGAGTGACCCATGGGACAGCAGTTTCATGAAGAACTGTTGTCTGTGGGATGGACTCACGCTGGAGAGGTCCATCAAGGACTGTTTCCCATGGGAGGGACCCCACGGGAGCAGGGGAAGGACTCCAACTCCTCTCCCTGAGCATCGACAGAAACAACAACTGACCACAACCCCCATTCCCCGTCCTCCTGCACCACTGAGGGGGAGGAGGGAGAACATGGAAGGAAGGAGGGGAGGTGTTTTAAGGTGTTTTTAAGATTATTGTACTTCTCACTCTTTTGCTTTGATCCTGTTAGTAATGAATTTAGGTAATATCCCCACTTTGAGCCTGTTTTGCCTGTGAAGGTAATCAGGAAGTGACCTCTCCCAGCTGTTATCTCAACTCATGAATCCTTAGCTGCTTTTTTTCTCTCCTCTGTCCAGTTGCAGAGAGGAGCGAGAGAGTGTAGTGAGTACCTGTTGTCCAGCCAGGGTCAACCCACTGCAACTATATGTTGCCATCATGTGCTGTAAGGAAAAACAATTGGCAGACCTCTGAAGGAGCTGTAACTTTACTGGGGTGCTCAAATCTCTGAATACACATTGATGTAATTTCCTCACACATAGTGTATAAGCTGTACCACAGCCTTTGGAATAACACAGGTGAGCTCAGAGGAATCACACTTGGAGCTCGTGGTAACAATTGCAGGGGTGTGATGAGTTAGGAAGCGTGCTCAGTAATGTGCAGGGGGACACTGCAGGTGAGTTTGGCAGTGCACAGCCTAGCAGGATGCCTGTTTCCATGGGTGTGATGTGGTCCTCTCAGGTTATCTATGCCAGCCTGCAAATGTTGTGCAGGTCTTTGCCTGTGCCAAACAGGAGCTCTGTGAACACAGGGAACATTGCTTTTTCCCATCTAAAGGAAATAACAGAATGAGGTCTAGACATTTTTAGTTTACAGCCTTGATCCAATCCCCATTTGAAATCTTCCTGCTGATTTCAAGCTGGCTTTGGTCTGGTTACAGGGGAAAAAGAGATTTAATTGTCAAGGCAGCTGGGGGTGATCTTGTTTAAAGTGTCTTTGTAAAAGGCTGGTGGCAGACAACAGCTGATGGCTTAAAGACATACTTCATCAAATTATATGTCCACTTGTGGTATTAAAAACTAATGCATTTGTCACATGCAATTGGTCCTAAAGTAGGCAAAAGTACTGCACAGCATGTCCTCTGAGAGCTATCATAAATAGAAATCAGAAGAAATGCCAAAATCTTTAAGGCTTGACAGCAAATGATGTTTTAATTCAGTGGACATACAAAACTCTCTTTGACATCTAAATGGATGTTTGCCATTAGAAATCTCTCCCCCTTCCCTCAATACTTGTGACAAAAGAAGACATGTACACAAACGTAATTGTTTATTTTAATTTAGAAAGCAAAATTTGCATAGTACAGGAAAGGTTGCATTCAGAAGGACTGAGGCAACATTCTGAAGATGGAGATGTCAGCAAATTGAGAAAAATTTTATCTCAAAGTGGAAATAGAAGCCTTTAAAACTGTATCACTATTTCCCTCAGCACAGGGTGGAGTATACACATAACATAAATTTTATAATCCCGATCCTTTACCGCAGGATTAGCCAAGTGACTGTAATTACAATGAAGTAGAAGGTCAAACTGTTGAAAAGGAAATCCTATTGCTTTTGCAGCTGTTACCTGTGTTAAAAATGTTTCTGTTGAATCCCCTAAAAACCTATCTACCAAGTTGTTTGCACTTCTAAACACAGAGCTATTAAACAAGAGGGATAAGACAAAACTAAAAAGATGTAAAACATCCTTCAGATTTAGTAGTTGTATTTGGGATGCTTTCTTAGAAAGTTACATTAAAATGAGCAGAGACAGCTTACTATTGAAAGGTTCTGACCTTTTAGCAAGGTTGCCTGTTCATTTATATGCTTCCTGAACTACTCATCACCTTCATTTATGATTAATAAACTCCAGTCATCCTGTTTACACTGGATCACAGGTTCTTTATTAACTTTTCTTTTTTGCATCCTTTGCTATAAATGCGGAGTGCAAAGTTTGTGGGAATATATTAGACTTTGTTGTGAAAGATGTTGTAGCTACATATACAAAAATTAATCAGGTAGGGCTCTGCAACCATGATCACAGCATCCCAAAATTTGTGATGAACTCTGCAGAAGGTGTCTAGATTACAGTAGTGCTGACTTAAGTTTTGGTATTTTCATAGTAGGATGTGGTTATTCATGTGTATGATTCTTCTTTTAATTTTTTTTTTATTTTTTTTATAGACTAGACTACTCTGCAGCTATCATTCAAACAAGCACAAATGCAACACAGGAGAGCAAAATTCAGGGAAAAGTGCATGGTTCTGCCACTTCCTCCAGAACTGGAATTGAATGCAAAAAAGTGTTCCTTCATAAACTTGTTGCTCAAGGCTCTAAGGTTCTTTGGCATGTCAAAGACGGGAGAGGCCCAATTCCTATCTGTCATCTTTCCTCCTGGAGGTCCTGCACATTTTGGAAGGACAGGGCAGGACACCTTAACCCAAAACAAAGTAATGTTTTTCTTAGTCTCTTGACACAGTCTGGCCTGAATTATGTCTGCAGAGTGGACAGAGTACACCAAGTCTTTCTGCATCCTATTTATCTTCCTACAAAGACATGCTGTTATCTCTGTATGTATAATGTCTTAAAAACCCACAAAAAGACTAAAGGAAATTTTGATTTTCCAGAAAAGGTAGACTGATCTGTCTTTTTTAGATTAACTGGTTTAGATACAGCTTTTAGCTAAGAGATAATAGAATTATAGTCAAAAACATCCCTCAGCAACTTTAAGAATTTGTCATGTTACTTCTGGGGGATGGGAAAAGACCTCCAGAACTCTTCAGGCTCAGTCTTCTTCTATGACACTAATTCACATATTCCATTTTATAAATTAATCTTTAATTAAATAGATTTTCTTTTCTTATTGTTTTTACTACACATCCTCACTGGGCCTGCAACATTCTAGAAAGTCTTCTTTAAAGGTCCTCCTATCAAATGTACTTATTAACTCCAATAATCTTTTCCTGGTGGTTATGTGCTAATATTTTTACAGTTCATGGATGTCTCACCGGGTTTTTAGAAGAGATTACTTTGCTTTTTTTAAAGCCCTTATTGTCAGAGCTTCTTTTTATTAACTGTATAAGGGAAATAATAAACATTATTTTGTTTTGTATAGTTTCTATTTCAGTCAAAAACACTTTAGCTCGAAGTTGTCTTTGCATATCAGGGGAAAAGAGGGATGGTCTTGGGATGAGTTTCGTGTTTCAAATCCCAGACAGTTAATTTCCTAGATTTTGGCAGAGAGTTTTTCCGTAGACCCAAAGGCATTGGATGTAGGATTGAATTAGTTTAATTTTAGCTGACTAAAATGTTGGTGTTTAATATAAAGAAATTATCTGGATTTCTTGAATCAGTGAACAGAGACAAAGCCTCTTTTAGTTTGGGAAGAGTCATTCAGCAGCCATTTCTTTCTGTCTCACTTAGTCTCCTCACTGGTGGAGGAAGTCCACAGGAGCTGCCCAGACTATAAGACTTTAGATATTAGATGAAATACGTCATAACCCCCTCTGGGCTTTTCCCTGAAAAATGTCAAGCCATGTAGCCAATCTAGCAAATAATTTAAATTCATTTAGAGTTTTAATCATATATATACTTCCATAGTTTTGTTCTAAACACAAGCATAATAGTTTTCTGGATGCAGCTACAGAATTTCTCTCTTTTCAAGACTCAGGTCTGTCTCCATGTCCATTTCCCAAACTCTTAATAGTGCCTTCTCCCTTTCATGACTGAATCATCTGAGATTATGTGTGTTCACTATGTATTTGATTAGTAAAATACTTGCACAGTGCAGCTTCATTTTCAGTGGCAGCCCTGAAATAATGCTAAAATACAAATAAAAGATAAGAACAAATATGATAGAAATTCTTATCCCACAAATAGAGATACAAAAGAATCAAAAAACCTGAGCAGCAAACCCGAAGCTTGTGTTCTTTCAGGCTCAAATGGGACTCACACTTCAAAGCTGAGAATAGTTGTCTTAGTCCAGAATTCAAATTTACAAGTGAAGTTTGACTATGTCAGAGCTAGTTCTCTTACCCTACATGTTGTAAATACCTTTGAACTCACTCCTGTGAAACAGAAGTGCTTTCTGAAGAAAAAAGTTGAAAAGATAAGTGGCTTACGAGCTTCTGTAATTAAAATCTAAAAGATGCTTTCCCAGCTGTTGCTTTTGAAGTTGTGCTTAGTTGGTGGCTAGGTGCCAGCATTCAATTAGAAGTATGCATTTTTATTAACAGACTATCATGTGTTATATTATGTCAATAATTCCTTTTAAATTAATTCTTTTTATTTTTAGCAATAGTCACAGGTGTCCAGGTCATTAAATATTAAAATGGGCCCCACTGACAATAGTGCAACATCCTAAGTTTGTTTGGTGTTTTATTTGCACTCCATTTGAAGTTCAAAATTAAAATATCTCTGAACTTGTAGAAAGGAGGGTTTGGCCAAGATAAGTTAATGCCTGAGGGGAAAAAATAAAAAGAAAAATTCACAGCCTATGCCCAAATTTTTGCCTGCATTTGGGTTTCTAATTATCATAGTTTCATCTACTTACTCATCATATGCATGTTGCAAGTGGGGGCCTCATTATTTCGATTCACTTCCTTAGATGTCAAAGTCTCAGGCTGGAATTAGTATTGTGAGGTGGGTTTGATATTCAAAGGCTGTTAGAGGTACTCAACTCAGTGTCAAAACAACACAAGAATCATCTTCTTGAAAACAGTCCTTTTCCTACTTTCCCAGCTTTTTATTGCAGGATTCATCTCACCTAATTTTAGATGGCTTCAGAGTAGATACCTTCATCTCAGCTTGATGGCTAAATTTTTTTAATCTGGCAAATTCAGACATTTTGGGTCAAGACGAATGAAGAATCTTTTAGTCTTCCTCACATGGTTACAGGAGCTTTTAACAGCAGTAAGACAGAAGTGTGTCTGAAGATGCCTGAAGTTAGAAGAGGTGTTCTGACCCATATTGTCTTCATTCATGGTTAAGGCCTTACTCAGTGCTCGACTGAAGCATATTCTCTTTTTTGGGGAGGGTGCCAGTGGAGGTTCAGGATACTATCATGCCATTTGTACCATTAAAAAACCTCAAAGTATTGGGTTTTCTCTTCCTTTACAGCTGACAAATCTCAGACTGCAGGTTGTATAGACTGAACTCTTTGATTGTATAGACTGAACTCGTGAAGCAGCTGGGCTGGAGTCTCTCTGTACTTGTTGTTAACCATGAAGGTCAGTTTTGAGACTGGGGCACCCTCTGCTCTCGATTGGGTTTTGCTATTCTTTTAGAAATGGAATAGGGAGAAGGGGTAATTACACTGTTAAAGCCAAAGCTAAAAGCAAGAGCCTGTCTGCTTGATTTTTCTCAGTAACCACTCTCTGAAATTGAAGATCCTTTGAAATACTCTGTTAATTACTAGATATCAATAAAGATTACAATTCAATACATGTCCAGTTGGTAAAATATATATAGTTGGTAGTGTCCTTCATTTGTGACTTACAAAGTGTGTTAAATAGTTTTGCCAACAAGAATTAATTTCTTCTTGCATAATATTTTTGAGTAGCTGCCCTCTTCATTTTACACATGGAAAAAAGTGATGTGCCCACAGTCACATTGAAAATGTGCTAAAAGCTAATTGAAAACCTAGAAATCCTCATTTCTGTTCCTGCTTTGATGGCTTTTGTGGATGTTCCTGGCAAATGCTATTTCTTGTGATATTCTGCAGTTAAGAACAGTAGGAAAGCAAGTGGTATATTTGCTTTTCTGCCCCCATTCCAGCTTCTCATCTTAACCTCAGTTAAAGAGGGCAAGCTTTTCCTGAGTTCAGAGGAGGGAGTAAATTGTTAGAAATAACAAAAGAGGAGAGAGAACAATTACAATGACAGAAGAGAATAAGACAAATAATATTTAAAACCCATTTCTTGGTAAAAGCCTTTTTAAATTATTTAGCTAATTAAAAAATACAGATGTTGATTTGACCTATTACTCATTTTTCACTGCACTTTAAAAGTTCTGGAACACAATGCATTTTTAACCATCTGCAAATAGCATAAGAAAAACATACATGCCAAAACATTCTTTTCATAACTAAACAGCTCTTTCAGTAAAACCTGAATTTTCACATAGATCTGTGCAAGAGCTGATGTTTCCTCTTTCTCTGACCTATCCCTGACATCTCCAAGAGCTACCTTCAGGAAATATATCACTTCCCTGCATTTATAGCCCATGTTCAACTGAATAGTAATTGATTGCTGGCCTTTGCCAACAACAAATTATGAGTTTAGCTGCACTGTCCAGCTGTGTTGTAGGAAAGAAAGTCAATGTTTTGTCTGCTCCTCACTTTTTTCTTCATGCTGTACCTGTCCATTCACTCCAGAGAGGCCCAGCACTCTCTATTTATGTCAATCCAATGATCTTAGGCTCTCAGTGGCCTTAGGAAGTTGCTCACTTGCCATTCAATCCAACACCCCACTCATGAACACATGGGCCACTTGTCCATACATGTGTAGACTAAGTGATGGATTGCAGGATATAGCAAAATCTGCCAGGGTCTTGGAAGGATTTCAGTTTCTTTGGCTAGTCTGTGACCTATTTGTGCGTGCTGTATTGATAAATGAAGTGAAAAATCTTTTACACCTTTCAATGAAGGTGCCGTTTGGTCTGGCAACAGCACTGACACTTTTAGTGATGTCCTATAGGAAACAGCTGGGATTATTAATTCATTTTTACACAGGTCACTAAGCATCCAGAAGTCAATATTTCTTTTAAATTGCTCTCAATCTGGACCAAATCCATTCTGAAGGTGAAAGGTTTCAGATATATACTGCTACTGGCCATTATTAGAGTCCTTTTTAAGTCTTGCCAATTGTTTTTCCTTGGTTCAGCCTGAGAATGACTGTATTAGGCAGAGCAGAAAAAGTGTACATGCTCTTTAACTTTTTTCTTGGCTCATGATGTGATTTCATATTTTAGTTCCTGGAAATATACTTTATTTTATTACAGATGACATCAATCAGAGTTAAGAAAAAGATGAGAAATACTTTAGATTCTGAGTCTGAAACAATTGCTCAGTGACTCAAGACTCAAATGTAATGAGGAAGGAAGAATTGCAAGAAGGAAAGATTTACACAGGCACAGGTAAGGATAAAGCTGAGCAGAACTGTACGGTTTCAATTCGCAGGAATTTCTTCAAACCTGTAATTTGACTTTGTGAGAAGACATACCTGCTGACTCTGGCACTTGATGAAAGTCAGAGGAAAAATTCTAAACTTGCAGGTGCACGATGGCAAAACTTTGGGTCTGAACTGTGACCTTAACATCCTCTGTCTTTGGAGGAGAAAGAAGGCAAAGTGAAAGTTCTTTGTTGGTCTCTCGGGTGATAATGCTGTATGCCCAGCTCTTCAGATGTTGGCATTTACACTGCTACCTGGCTGGCTTAACACATTACTGATTCTCTTTTATAATCCTTTTTCAGAGTTGTCAATGACTAAACAAGTTCCAGAGAATCAAGTCCTGTGTCTTACTTGGATATTAAACAGCTGGAAAGAGTATGGAGAAGAATTACTGTAACTATGCAAGAGCTGGAAATGCTGCCTTACAGCAAGATGTTAAACATGCAGTACTAGCTCTTTAAACAGAAGATTAAAGATTATTAGATTACAGTGTGTAAACTCCTAGGTAGTAGTGATACTTCAACTAAGAGAAGCAAGCAGTACAAGACCAGTGGCAGGAAGATAAATCCACATGTATTCATATTAGATACATAAACAATCTCTTCATCATGGAAATTAGAATAGCCAGGAAAAAAGTGGACCATGGTGTTGATGCCAAGCCTGCATGCTGTTGTGCAGTATAGTTTTCAGCCAAGTAAAATGAGTTAGTTGCAGTGTAAGGGTGTCTGGGTCAAGCAGTATCACTGATGTTGTACAAGGGTCACACCAGCTGGTTCTGTGGTGTCTTTGGGTCTTGGTATTTGCTGCTTGACAACCCTGACTCCAGCCTTGATATGAGGTTACAGAGTGCTCCTTATATTTGGAAATACCTGAATGAGATTTGAAGAAAACCACTGAGAGAAGTGGCTGGAAACTTCCTTTCATAAAAAGATTTCTCTTTAAAAGAAAAGTTTTCTGTAGGGAAAAAAACCACAACTTACTTCTGCAGCGAGTTTTTCAAATTACATCAGGAAATCCAGGACCAAATTTATTTTTGAGCTGGTTGGACCTGAATAAAATATCTCAATTTGTTCAACTGTCCAGAAAGAGTTAGTGATGAGCTGGTTCAATATTATTGTTTGGTTTGTTGTGGTGGTGTCCCTAGACACCTCAGTCTAGGGACACCACCAGTCCCTTAGACTGTTGTCCTAATTCATTCCCATTCTATCTTTTGTGGCCGATTGATTATCTGTACATAAAACAGCCAGGTCTCCTCTGGAAGCAAGAACTGGGCTGCAGTGTGGGAGTTCTGTGATGTCTTATGGGAACATCATCCCTGCAGAGAGCACAGGAGAAGGATCAACTATATGTATACTTTAGTCAAGTGGAAAAATGAAAAGCCATGACAAAGAATTATTTTTCAGGAGTATCTGCATTATGGTATTTATGATCAGCTGAGTTATTACTGACAGAAAAAATAAATTCCTTCTTTCCACTACTGTCACCTTTTCCTTTATCTCCTCTAAGCTGTGTTTTTCTTTTTTATCAGTCATGTTGAACACTGGTAAGATCCTTCATCTAACCTAAGCATTCATTTTCAGGAAATTAACTTGGCATTGTAACAGCTCTTAACATCTTTGACTCCTGACTGTGACTCCAGATAGTTGACTAAAGGGGCTAGGCAGAGTTTTAATTTATTGTCAATAAATTACTGACTTTTTTAAAACTAGAACTTAATAGTTTGATTTTTTTCCCTTCCATTGTATTAAAATTATTTGGGTATAAAAATAACATGACCTTTATAATGTGTTTTGTACTCTATCTCTGTAGAGAAGAGGCCAAAATAGAATATCCCGACAAATTTTGTCTTTGCTGGTAGAAAGACTTTTTGTTTCATTTTTAGACTGTTGATGATAAGCTCTTGCTGTGAAACTTCAAGTGAATTTAAGGTGTTGGGAATATTTGCTGCAAAATGGCTGTGCTCTGATTTACTCTCCTAGTTCCAGATCAGCATGAAATTCACCTGTATTTACACTATCATAAAACAAAATACCCCTGGGAAAAAAAAAGCTACCAACCAAGCATATTTTTAGAGAATAATGATTTTTAGAGAATGTGACGAAAACGTTTTTGTTCCTAATGAAAAGCTGAAGCAATAAAGAGTGTAATGTAACCCCACAATCTACATGTGAAAGATGGTAGGCACACTGAATCACTGTATCTAACTGCTTCTGCCCCTAATTTTCAATTTCTAATGTAACATTATACTGATATTCAACTTCCTTTACCCATGTTATTCCTGATCATCTTTTCTTCTTCATGGTCTTTCAGATTTTTCTTGATGTTGTTTACATTAATTAAGACAAGAAACTATGTCAAAGCCTTTCAACATGAAAGAACTCTTCTGCATTATAAGCTGTGTGGGGGTTTTTGTTTGTTTTTCATAATTTTCATTTTATTCCCACTCACTCTTTTCTATTCAATCTTCTTCCTACTATCACAATTCTTTAACTTAACTAGAAAGGCAAATACTGTATTTATTTCATAACAGTTAGAATCATAGAATCATAGAATCATAGAATCATAGAATCATAGAATCATAGAATCGATTGGGTTGGAAAAGACCTCCGAGATCATCGAGTCCAACCCTTGGTCCAAATCCAGTCCATTTACTAGATCATGGCACTCAGTGCCACGTCCAATCTGCGTTTAAAAATCTCCAGGGATGGTGAATCCACCACCTCTCTGGGCAGCCCATTCCAATGCCTGATCACTCTCTCTGTAAAGAATTTTCTCCTGATATCCAACTTGAGATATCCTTTCCACTGAGCTGGATCTGCCTTGGTTAGCAGTCACACTCAGACACAAGCTGAATTTGGTTTTAGGTTCTAATTTTAAGATGTTCCCTTTTCTGCAAATGAATCCCTCACACTTGACAATTTTGAATTTTTATATCTGGATCAGCATGTGGAAGATGAAGTCCATTCTAACTTTTCCACTCAAATGCCCTTCACTTATCTAATAGTACCATATTTTTTTCTGTCTTTAATTTTTTTTTAAATAGTAATTAAATAAAAACGGTGACTACACTTCTGCTTGAAATATTTATCCAGCAGAACACAAAAAACCCTACATACTTGGGTGAGAATTGTGTATATGATTTTTAAAATTATTGTATACTGAAATTAAGCAACTGCCTTAAGAGTGACTGTTCAGAAAGTTCAGAACTGAAGGGTTAAAATTAAGCCTGTTTTTTCAAAGCTGAAAGCACTGGCATTTCCCAGTGTATTCAAGTAGATTTAAGTACATATTTTAGATGCATATATTTGAAATTTTCAGTCCAAATCTGTAAAGTATGAAAAGAAAGGTCCTGTGCTATCACTAAGCCTTTAACAGTCCCATGCCAAAGCAGTATTAAACTGGCACACTTTGGTGTTCCTAAGACTTAGTAGATCAATATTAGGTATTTTACATGTAAATCCTCTGCATGCATTTCTATATTTAGGTCAACATTTTGAATCTTCCCATTTATCAGTTTATGGAAATGGACAAATAGCCAGTGTTTAGAAAATTTCAAATTTAAGACTTCCTTTACTCTTTTTTAAACAATTTATATTCTAGTTCTTCTACACTACAGGTGCTTTTTTTTTCTTCTAAGTGTAAAATTTGTCTCTTTAACCAAATGACTTTAAAATATTCATGCTTAAACTTCAGGGTTTTTTGTTACTTCTAGTACAGAAGATCAATATGACAAAAGTACTAAAAAAAGTTTTAAGGGTTGTACTTCCTACTATTTAGTTTTCGCTGATGAAACAAGTCTGTTCCATGAGTCACGTTTCAAATAATTGTAACCACAGATACTTTTTTATTTAAAGACAGAGTTATTGAAATTATTTCACTTGTGAGTACCATCCTTCTCCTCCTCTCTCCATCTTCTCTCTCCAGGAAAACTTCCAATGAGCCAAACATGAAAACCCTTTAGAACTCACCCTCAGCTGATGACTCCTGTCCTGCAGTGCATCCCAGCTCCCACAGGACAAGACTATCTATTCACAGATACTACTCTGGGCTTGTTGCCATTTCTACTACTTAGGAGCATTAAAAACCCTGATCCAAACCCCATGGGACTTCTGGAAGTACTACTCTGTCATTCATTTTTTCTAATTATACTGTACAATTTATGCAGGATACTGAGATGAATGAATGAAGAATTTTACTTCTTATTGTCTTTCTTAAAAGCATCTGATTTTTAAAATCTTCATTTAAATGAGTTTTCCTGATGTGTCTCCATTTTTTTAAAGAGGAAGACTGTGTGGGTAAATTTCCACTTAGAAACATGGTTTGGCTTTTGTTTGATTGCTTTTTTTTATTTTGTTTTTCTAGTTCAACATTGGCTTGTAGATAAATCAAAACTTTATAGAGGAAAATTGTGACATCAGAAAAACAGAAAACCTCCCTTGGTAAGAAAGAATGTTTAATCCTGGGTCACTTAAGACAATATTAACCATATTCAGGCAGATTGGCTTTTTTACTGGATTGTCGCTTAAACATTTCACCTGTATGTTCTAACTGAAGTAGTTGCCTTTTAGTTTGGTTTAATCACACGGTACAAAGTCACTGTTCCTTCTGCCTACCTGTTTGTGAGCAGTGGCACAGAAATCTGTGAGATCTGGGAGTCCCCAGAGGTGCCCTCATGCCCGGCATCGTCCCTGCTCTGGGTTGCTTTGTCTGACCCTGTCAGAGCATGGCTGAGGATGCTGTCCTCTCTCAGGGAAAGCTGGAGTGAGGGACCTGCAGGGAGTTCTGCAGTCCTTGGTTTGCTCTGTTTTGATTCCGTGGGGAAAGAACCTTAACCTTTGGTTCAGGTTTTTATGTGCATTGTCCTGTTCAATAACCAGAAACCAAGAGAAATTGGCATTTTCACGCTTTTCGCTTTCCTTCCTGATAACGCTTGAAAAGTGTTTAATTCCTCACCTGGAAAAAGAAAAATAAAAATCATCATGACTCCTTTTTAACCGATTAGCTGGTAATGAATGTTTATTCTCTGCCATCATTGCAAATCCTATGGTGATCAGCATAGTATAAGAGCCAAGATAGAAAAGAATGTGTGTTTGTAAGCTAGCATGCTGGGGATTTAGAATTTTCCCTTTTCAGCTCCAAGAAAATCTTGTAACCTGTGTGGGCCATCCTTTTAGGTCAAATTCATGCAGACTATTTTCTCTTTTTCTATATCAGTCCTAAATTAATACAGTAGGTGCTCTGCAGCCAGCATGGTTTTGCATTGATCTTGGCCAGCTTGTTTACAGTGTTTTGGCAAGTTGCTGATGTACTTCTCCCTGGGGATAGAGCAGGGGTTAATTGCTGTTAAACTCTCAGTGCCAAGTAATGGTTCAGACTCTGTGCTACATTAAAGATGACACTAATAAGGAAAGAGTGCACTGGATTGCTCTGTGTTGAAAATTGGACTTGTGGTGACAGAAACTTGGAGCAGAGCTGATGTAATAGGGAGGCCATAATGTAATTATAACTGCTGAACATGTGTCATAGCAAGTTAAATGATACATTAATGAATCAAAACAGGTGATGGAGTGTTGCTCTTTCAGCAGATAGAGGTGTTTTCAAGGTCAAATTGTCATTAATCTAATAATCTGTAAACTGTATATTCTTCAAATTATAAGCAAAATAATCTTTAATGTTTTTTTTAGCGTCTTTCTTGTCCTGTACCAAAGTGGCGTAAAAGCAGAAGATGCTGTTCTCAGTATAATTTTGTTTATCCCTCTTTTATTATATTTCCATTAAACCTAATACAATATATGTGTGCCTAACATTTTTCAATCAGGTGTGAGCTTCGGTTCCCTGTGCTCTGAATAGGCTGAACACAAGCCAGGAGGTGTGTAGACATATTAGTGTAGCATCGAGCCAAACTAATAAGCTTTGCTGAGGGACAGAATACATTACACTGAATACAGTCAGTAAATCACTTCAAGTCAGCTTGAACCATGTACGAAACAAGCTCATGCCTGCTCAGAACAGAAGTAAATGTGTAGTAATATTGTGAGTTATGTTATGTATATATTCTCTCCGCCTATTGTGATTCCGCAGAAAATGAAAACTATCTCGTACCTCAGCTGGTTCCTTGTTCAACTCCTGTGTTGTGGATGGAGCTCCTACTTTTTGATTCTGGTAAGATCACTATATTCAGAAGGTAAATAAAGGCTTCTGTTCCAGATCACGTGACAGCCCAAGACACAACCACACGAGCTTGTACCGTAGGTACTTGACTGCCTGAACATGACAGTATCTATCAATCTCTACAGCAAGTCCTGAGTACTTAAAGAAACCTATCACCTTTTCTTTATGTAATGAAACCTACAGTGTTTTTACAAGTAACCTTGACTGAGAAGTTAAAATTAGACCCCCATGGAACAATGAATGTATCCATTTCTGAGAAACAAGGAAAATCCTTTTTTGAGTTTTGCAGTCTTCTGATTTGTGCCATGTCTAAAAAAAAATCTGTTTATTTCACATTTGTCTTACTTCTTATAAGCTTCTCATTTATCCTCATGCTGTTAAAAATTGAAGCAAAGAGTTTTTGAAAGGGTCTAGCTGAGTCCATTGCTGAGTTTCTATTTAAAAAATGGGATTTTAATGCCTAAATCAAATTGGGTCTTTTGACAATGTCACAGTATGTCAAACTTTGACTTTTTTTTTTTAAATTCCTAATTTTTTTTCCTAATGTGGCAAATAAATATTAAAAAATGGAACTTTGCAACAGATTCCTTGCTAAATGGGGCTTCTGAATTGTTTTTTGTCTTTTCTTTGTCTATAAGTTTTTAGGGTTGAACCCATTTTGTTTAAGAAAATCTTGAACTTACCATATTTTCTTTCTGTCGTATTATTTAAGAAGAGCGGGGAAAGTCAAATAACAGTAAAACTACAAGTTATTACAGATCTAAGGAGACCTACTGGAAACCAGATCCATGTCAGCTCCGTTCCGCAGCATGTCCTGTCTTCCAGCACTGCTCTTTGGCAGACTAGCTCCTGGAGGCTGGGCATCTCCCAGGCACGAGTTTGTGAAGAACACCTGAGGTAGGAGGAACTATTCACATACTCTTTCTCAACCTTCCCTGTTCACTATCCTTTTGTCTGCTTCACTTCCTCTGGTTTTTGGTGAAACAGATGATAAGTTGTGGAGCTCAGTGGCTTCCTTTTTTGGCCACTGAAAGGATGAACTTGTTGTAGCGCTTGTCTTCAGCAGGTTAATTCTGGTTTGTTAAATTGCTTCCAAGTACCTTTCATAGAATCATAGAATCACAGACTGTTTGGGTTGGAAAAGACCTTAAAGATCATCCAGTTCCAACCCACCTGCAGTGGGCAGGAACACTTTTCAATAGCTCAGGTTGCTCAGAGCTCCATCCAACCCGACCTTAAACATTTCCAGTGATGGGGCAGCCACAGCTTCTCTGGGCATCCTGTGCCAGTGCCTCACCACTCTCACTGCAAAGAAGTTTTTTCTAATATCTAATCTAAACCTACTATCTCAGTTTGAAGCCATTCCCCTACGTCCTGTCACTACATGCCCTTGCAAATAATCTCGCTTCCTCTTTCTTGTAGGCAAGACAATTCGCAAGAAAAATTTTTGTTCTTTCCGCAAAGTTCAAATTTGACCTGAGTCATTTACATTTAGGGATTACAGAAATAAAAAACTTCCCTTTCAGAATCATAGAAGGGTAGACTATGCCAGGGAAGTCAAACCTTCCTGAAAGGAAACATCCACAGAGCAGACATCACCACAAGAAAAATATTCTTTGTGTAATTTGGCATCCTTGGTTCTTGAAATACTGGCCACTCATGTCTGGTGAGGAGAGACAGTAGAAAATACTGCTGCCATGGTATGTACTGTAAGTCATATGCCGTTGCTGTCAAGTCAGATGGAATCCTTGATTTTTATTTTATTTATTTTTTTAATTATTATTATTATTTTTTTACCCTGAAGATTTTATTTAAAGCCATGTCCATCTTAATAAAATGTGAGCATTGCTAATCATGCTGGAAGCATGTATTGGTGTATGCTGTGCTGTATGGTCTCCCAGCACTACATCTACTCTAGGCATTCTTACCATAGAGGCTTGACACCCCTGCACTGTCTTGTTTGGCTGGTCAGTTAACCAGATCTAGGAATCATGGATATTTATTATGCTTGCCAATCTAAGACTGAATTTCACCTCTGAGAGCCATAGGAAATTTTGCTGCCTGCTTTATTTATCGCAGTGTAATATTGGGAAAGAATGGCTAAGCACTGTAATGCTCAAGATGACATTTTTAAGGAAAATTTGTTACCTTACAAGGGATAAATTACCTACAACAATTCATTAAGAAGGCTTTTTGCAATACCCAGAAGTTGTACATGTTCAGGGGAAGTAACTCACTTTCCAAGGTGCAAACTGCTGTAGTGGGGGAAAATAGAATAATCCTTTACCATGAAGCAGATCCGATCAAAAATGTTATGTTGTCAACGCTGAAATGTTCTGTGGGAATATAGAAAATTCGTAGAGATACTGTGGAGAAAAAAAGCATTTTAGTTTTGGAATGGACCATTGAAACTTTTGGATTTGAAGCCATGTTTTGTGTCAAGATGTATTAGATTTTGGATTGTTAACCATCATCCATGATTTAAAAAGTCGAGATTAGACTAAAGGATTTTAGTTTTATAGAATCAGAGCATAACCCTAACACAAAATTAATTTCCCTCATAAATTTTTACTTAAGTGGAATAAAATAAATGAGACCTCTTGTTCTGACTGCATAGAAGGCATAATATGAAGAGAAATGTGAACAAGAGTTGGAACACGTGGGGTCTCCTCCAGCAGATGCTGTAAGTTTGCCTTCTGACATCTCTCATTCTTGGTGTTCCCTGAGACAAATACCTTGATACTTTTGCTAAAAGTTAGTGAGTGTATGAGATTCATCATATCTGGCTCACTAGTATGTTGTTATTGATTGAGAAGCAAAATAGATGTAAAAAAAAAAAGGATATATGCTGCAAAATGAAAACCTGGCTTTATACCAAACTTTAAAGAATCTCCTTATTCTGCTTTTCTACAAATGTCTTTCCTTGTATTCAGCCACCCATCCAAGGAATATCCCACTCTTTGGTATGTATCAATCGTAAAATTTGTTTCTGAGTCTTTATAATAATTAAGAATTGTCAGTGTCTGTGGATGTGCTCCCATGGTGCCATTGCTGTTACTTGTATGACATCATAGAAACAAAAATACGTGTAGAAGTAAAATTAGAAGTGCAGTAAACCTTCTTTCACTGACATCAATGGCAGGTTTTCTGTCCAGTATTTACATAATATGATAGCAGGGTCCCTTGCATCATTCTCATCATTCTCTATTTAAAGCCTATACTGATTATTAAACACAACCTCACATGTTACATGCCTGCTGTACTGCTGTATCTATGAGTGAGCCTTAATCGGTCCCTGTAAAATCTATCAGGTCCTTAAAAATAAACAAAGCACCACAGAAAATTTGGATGTCTTGGTATTTCTCTATTATCTTTTTTTAACCCATATTTAGATGTTGAGTTACAGTCTTGAGAGAAGGATTCCCTTGAAGTATATTGAACTGTGTAATGTAATTCACAAGAAATTGCAATTGAGTTATCACCTGTTACTGATGACCACAAAAAAATTGCTCAAATCAGCTATTTGAGGTTAATGTGCCTGAAATACTATTCAAATTTCTCTGCTTGGGTTGTAGAGTGATTAGGTTCTCATGATTTGGTCAAACGGATTTTTAAATTTCTCTCTCCAGTAATCTATTTACTATGGTCTGAATCCTGCTCATTTTGCTCTGAGGCACTGAGACAGAATAATGTACTTTAACATGTCTGAGTATAGAAAAAAATCAAGTCTTTGGGGTCACGTGAAGGTGGACTTGAGTAATACGTAAATAATACTTGGCCTAGGATAACCTGCTCCTTGGAGGAGGAACTTATTTCTTAATATTGCTCTTATACTTGCAGTGGCCCTTTCTGCCAAGTGTCAGGCCTTGAAGGCACATATGTCTTTTCTAAGGAAAAGGAAAGGTGCATTTCAGAGACATCAGCACATTCACAAAGTCAAGGCTGTTTGTTCTTCCAGTTCCACACATCTTTCCACTGGAAGCACAAATCCTTTGTAGAACAGACGCTTGAGTCGTGTGCATTATCAACATTCTCTGGCATCATAGTCCCTGTATGATGGAGTCAAAGTCTGGTATTCCACTTGCTTATCTCTGTACAAACACAAAAATGGTTCCTGCTCTAGGGATTGTACAATATAAGCATTAAAAATTAAAAGAATAGACAGTGGTTGAATTCAAGAACAGGAGACAAAGAAAGAAGGACACCAGTAGTTTCAGCACAGCTGGGACCTAGTGTTTTTCAGTTTCTGTTGGCATCACACCAGTGAATTTTAAGACTAGGAAGATGAATAAGGAGGTGGCTTTACAGATGATAATAAGGTACTCCTTTGAGGCCTATCTTCATCCTTTCTACGTTTTGAAATGCACATCTTCCTCCTTTCTTGTATACCCTTTGTAGCCTGAGCATAGAAGAAAGAGGAAGAGGTGCACTCCAAGGTCTGTAATAAGGTGGAGACTTGTCTCAGGTATTGATTAGGGGTCAGTTTTACATTTCAGTGAGCTCCTGTTTGCACGTGAGACTACCTGGAGATGAAAAGTGGACAGAGGAAAAAAGCCCCCCAGTAGGACAATAGAAGAGGATAAGGAGAGTTTACCAAGGAGTACACTGTAGGAATGGCTAGAAAATTAGGAAGAAAAGTGAAAAAGAAGAGGGTCTCTGAGGCCAAAAGAGAATAGTCTCAAGAACAGTTTGGTTCACTGCTTCAAAGGCAAGTAAGAGGTCAGTGAGATTGAGAGAGGAAACATTGTTCTAGCCATCCTGACGTAAGAGAGAAGTCGTTTTAAACTGGGAAGAATAATTTCATTGTACTGGAAGGAACATGACGCCATTTTTTATGGGATTGTAAAAAGTATAAGCATCAAGTTTGTATATAAAAGGAGTCTGCAGATAGCAACCATAGCCTAAACATTGCCTACTGTGTGATAGCAAGAATATTTAGTGAACAGCAATGGTTTATGTTAATTTATGAGTTAGATGAAGCTTTCTTTTATGTGGAAAGTTCTATTTATTGTATTTCCCTGAATTTTACATGAAATGTAATTATCTTTTTTTTAAATAATTCTTAGTGTGGGTTTGTGTCTTTTTTTTTTTAGTTTCTTTACCTTACCAATTTAGAAATCACAAATAGACTATAAGCTACTGCAGCATTTAAATGAGAAACATGTTTGCCTTAACCTTAATTTGATACTAAGGTTTTTTCAGTTGTTTGAAGAACCAATACCAAAATTACTCTTGCAAATTAGCTATTGAACTTCCAGTCTGATGCAATCCCCTTCCAGTATCTTCTGTACTCCTTCAAGCCTTCTTTAAAAATGGTCTTATCAGCCTTTCTCTAGATTTTCCTGAAACTACCATTATTCAGAGTATATTTATTATCTTTCTACTGCTGTGCTACTAGATATATACATTTCCCTCATAGGACATATACACTGGGACATTTTAGCTGGATTTTTACTGTGATGTCTTGTGTTGCATGTCTGAAAAATGTATTTATTTTCAAATTTGCCTGTATCATATGCTTTTGAATTGGCAATGAAGACCTAAATATTCTAAAGAGTGCTAAGGTGCTTCCATTGCTACAGGTTTTAATTCATGCCCTGGGAACTGCACAGCACAGGAAATTAAATCCTGTTTTTATTTATATATTTCAATTTTTCTAGAGCTTCCTCTTAGCTCATGGTGCAATCATTAAGGGTGCCAGTTTTCCACAAACACAATTACCTGTATACTGCTGCTTAAAGAGGTGAGTAAACCAGCCCTCCATAACCTCACTATTGCATGTGGTAAATCTCTGACCCCCCTAATCCATTAGCATTCCCCTCAGAATCCTCAGCTGTAGCCTCCTTAACATCTTCTAGGCTGTAGAATTGCACCTTAAAATGTGGTATACCTGTGATATTTACATTTTTTATATTTTAAACTGGATAAGTATCCAACTACAGAGAGAAAACATGAAGAACATTCCACTTCTGAGTGACTAGTGTTTCACTGCAGCAGGGACTCAGCTGATAAAGTTTTTTTATATTAGGAGAGTTATAATTTGCTAGCAGGATCTCGACAGTTGTCTTTAGAATGAGACAATATGCCTTTCCCCTCCCTACCGGGCCTAATTCCCTGGTAACCTTATTGAAAATGTGCATGGGCTACAAAACTAAAGATTAACTGTCCAGGGACCTGCTTCCTGGAGCTTATTTGAAGATTAAATCAAATGGCAGGCAATATATATTTGGTAATTCAGCTTTGTTTCAGACTTTTCCAATCTAATGGCAAGTATAACAGAAGAATCTGACACTCCAAAGCACTAAATGGGTTTTTCTTTTTTTACCTTTTTTTTTTTTTTTAATTTGAAAATGCCTGATATTTCTGTCCATAGCAAAATTAGAATTAATGATTTATTTCCTCATGTCTGAAGATCCTGTTCTTTTATTTTTGAACATGAAGCAAAGTAATTTTAATTACATATGATGTGAACAATATTCCTCTTTTTGTGAGATACTGTTCTTTCCTTATATCTTTACGTAACAAATACCAGCAGAAGAGTTTTAAGAGAAGCAATAAAATATCTACTACAGCATGACAGCATTCATTTAAACAGAAACACACTTATTGTTTTTTAATTCAGTGTTTAGACTATGTATCTGTTAAACAGATTTCTATTCAGCAAATTGGATTGAGATGGATGGATATGTTATGCTGTTTTAAAAAACTGTATTTAGAAGGCACATTCAAAGACACTGAAGTGCGATTTGTCCTCGTAGCAGACATCTGAAGAACAAGTGACATTCTTACACAAAATCTATATTGGTGATGTATTTAATTACAGAGTTGATTGAAATTGGCAGCTTCAGTGACCTATGAGTGCACTGGTACTGACTGATGGATGCTTCAAATCTGGTTACTTTTAAACCAATTCACATACTGTTCAATAATATCCTGTCAAACTGCAAACTGCATTTTTTTGCATGGATATGGACGAGGGAGAGAACATTTTAATTAAAATAAGGTAGAGATGAATGATGCTTAAAAATCGATGTAATTCTGAAAAATATGATCTGCGTGATTTGAGTAACTCTCGGAGTTATTCAGAGTGGCTGTATTCCTTAAGAAACATATATTTTACTTTCATACTCACTCATATCAGCCCAAAACCTCTCAAAACAGATTGGCTCTTCATCCTCTTCTGCACATATGCAGGCAGTTCCTCATTAATAGCTAGAGAGAGTCATTGAGAAAATGGTACCTGAGCTTTCTGAAAGCACGTGACATCTGCTGAGGGAGACTCTGGAGCTTCTGCAGTCAACTCCAGTGCAGAGACCAAGTCCCACAGAACCAAAAGATGGCTCCAGTGACCACTTTGTTCAGCCTTTCTGGATCATTAGTTGTGGTCTCAACCACAACACGTTTTTCATGCCTCTGTAATAGCACATGTGGTGTAGAGGGCAAACCCAAGTCTGGGATTAGCAGTGGGCAGCTCTTCTTCTTTGCCCCTCTGTCTACTTTGCTTCCACTTCTCTGTAGTTCTGGGAGGGAAGGTCATGCTGTTGAATATTGCCTTGAGACTCTGTGGATGGTTAGCTATTTCTTAGTGGTATTTAGAAGCACAGTTTATCTTCTGGAAGAGTAACCAACAAGGTATGAAATTCTGGCTGAAGGGTTCGTGTTCTGCTCTGAAGAGAAGTAAATGGCATAAAGGATGAACAGGTACCTGAGATGTTAAAATGTCAAGTAGCCTCATAATCTCATTCAGTTAATTTGTCCATATATCATAGAATCATATCCTGGCAGTAATGGGAGCAATAAAAAAAAATAAGCAAGCTTTTCCTCTTCCTGGATTTGTCGCAGTGATCAATGTCTTCCTTAGTGCTAAATTTTATTCTTGTAACTAATTATGTACACGATTTAAAGCAGAAGTAAAGTTAAAGCTCCAGGATATTCCAAATATGCCAGCTCACTTAGCCAGTGGCATCACTTCTCCATTGAACTTGTCAAGAACTAACTGAACAATCATCTTTCTGTTGATAACAGCTGCATTTTCTGAAAGAACGGCTAAGGTTATAAAAACTATGTGAAACAAATATGATCTGGGCACGAAGCATCAGGCTGAAAAAAAGAATTTTCAGTGAAGTTTAAACTCCTTAAATAAACTGCAAGCTTTCTGCCTTTGAAGGGGCTTTCTCAGTGTAGCTAAAGTTATTAACTTTGTACATAAGTGATGGAAAAATCAAAATTCCCATAGTCAAAACCTACATTTAAAGAAAGTGAAATGTTTCCAATTTACAAAAAAAAAAAATAAAATAAATCCAGTCTAATGGGATTTTAAAGAAAAATTGTAGTAACTTTTACATTAAAAAAAAAAGTTACTTTTTTTACTTTTGCTTCTGTTTCCCTAACACAATTTTGCATTTTAATCATATGAGTAGAAGTGATAGATTTTACACTTCACCCTGGAAATCTAAACTTTTCCACCTGGATACACTTTCTTCTCTGAAGAGCCAGCCACTCTTCATGTGCATTTCTTTCAGGCTCAAAATATGTGGCTTGTGTACTTGCTCTGTGATCTGGGCATAGATCAGATCCTTCTGACCTTTACCTGAACTGTAGATGTAGGATGACTTGAGTCTAAGCATGGTTTCTCTGTTTGCTCATTGTGTTAAGTGTTAATTTCCTAGACTAATTTTGGCTTGAATGTGTTTTGTGCGACTTCCTTTGCAATAAAGGCTACAAATTGTTTATGCTTTTGTCCACAGGTGAATGACCTAAGTGGAACATCTTAGGTAGAACATCTATGCCTCTAATTGCTTAACAATCCCCCTGTAATATAGGACCACATTTCTGCTGTTTGTAACTTTTTCAGACTTCAGGAATGTTGGCTGAAATTTTCTGGGTTGAATATCTGCCTCCGGCTGAGTAGGCTGAAATAGTTCAACTGTTTCTAAGAACAAGATTAAGAGAAATAAGCCTTGTTTTCTCATGTTAAAAACCATTATTTGCAGCGGGTTTAAGATAAAACCTTGCTAATGTCTGTGTTTTAATGGCAGTGGGAACTGGGCAATCAGATCTCTGAGTCAACAAGACAAGTCAAATTCAAAGCACAGATATTGCTCTGTCCCCTCTATGCCTTGATTCTTTCAGAGTGTAGGGGAAGGCTAGTAGAGGATCAGGGGTGCATCTGACAAATCCCTGTTTGGTTATTTGAGGACTGGTGTGATTTGATCAGGTTTGAGCCAGCAGAGCTTATGAATTATACAAGCAGCATCTGGCCCCTAGAGAGCGGAATCCCGCCACGAATTGGCATAACTGCTCCACTTTTCCACTTATTTTACAATATCCTCTGTAACTACACCACCCTCACTCTATCATGGGCAGGATGGGCCTTCTTTTGTACCAGGCCAACCTGAAATTCCCTTTTCTGATTTTGTTTCCTTGTTGGCCAGTTACAGAGTGCCTGTGATTTCTCGAGCAGAGTAAGTGAAGCGGCAGGTTAACTATGAAGTTACCTTCTGGACTTTGTTAGATTATAAACTGAGATAAGAGTGTTTGGTTCACAGTGTTGGAGACAGTGGCTTGCTGTGATGGTTGGGTATAGAGCTGAAATTTACTGAATCTGTCAAATATTCAGACCTACTGTCCTTTTTCGATGGTCTCGTGTGTAGGTATCTGAAACTTCTAGGAAAACTTCTCCCTGAACTAATTTTTGCATTTATCTTTTCTCATCTGATTTAACAAAGGTGAGTTAAGGCAATTCTATCTACAATAGTCAAATGTTAAGCCAAGTCTCGTGGTTTTTTTCCCATCAGCTTGTTCACCTGGCTGTAAGTGTAGTATAAGAATAATCTCTGCACATCAGGAAAAGAAGTTCAATGATGTGAGTATTTCACAAAATTTGAACTGAATAGCAGACTCAATGCAATTTTAGTAATTTTTCTTTTCATTCTCAACTTTTCTATTTTCCTCTCTAGCATTTCTAGACAGGCATTCCAAGACCATCAGTATGAATAGGATGTAACAACAACAGCCATCTGCAGGTCAGATAAACCCATCCATCAGCATATCAGCAAGTGGACCTAAAATATTTATAGAATTTTTATTCATGAGAGAAAGAAACCGTTAATTGGTGATTAACATAAGAAGGTAATAATGAACTCAAATCTGTGTAGTACAGTTTTGTTATTACTCATTTTCTGCAGGCAAGATAAGAAAACAAAATGAAGAAATTAGTTTTCATTTGCCAGAAGAGCTATTTTGTGTAGATTACTGATGAAACGTATTTTGAAATCTGATGCATCTGTACATATCCAGATTCATTTCTCTGATCTAGTGAATATCACAGATACTTCCCAAAAAGGGAGCTTTATAACAAACAGTAAAATCTATATCAATCACTGTGTATTCATAATAACTCCTAGCCGTGATACTTAATTACAGCTAAATATAATTTCTGTCTTGAAACATTTTCAGCATAGAACTCAGCATATTTCTAACTTAAAATGCACTTTTTTGGTAAAAAAAGTTCAAATACTTTAATGAATTTGAGTCTGTCACAAAGATATCTATATAGTCAGCAATTATTGAGTGAAAAGTATGAAAATAAGTTGAAATTGTGCAAAACAAGCAACTTTCTTTGAAAAAGGTAATGTTCCTTTAAGTAGTCTTCTTCAGAAAAAGAAAAGCTGAAGTGCCATAAAAAATTATATCCACTTCTCGTCCTCTCCTAGTTTAATTTTATTTTAACTTAAATAAACATTTCTTTACATTTAGCTACAGTAGAAAAGGCTGTTCTTACTCGTTTTGTATGATTAAAACTACATTAGCAATATAGATGTATTAATTTACAGATACAGATACTAATTGCTTAAATATTGAGTTCAAAACTAGACACCAGTACTGGGAAGGGATAATTGGTTCTTGCCGTAGAAAAAAAAAACTATAATAAAGAACTTGAAAGTGCTGTCACATTTCACATAACAAGCAAAATCTCAGAATATTTGAAAAATATTCTGAAAGAAAATGTCTTGGGGCTTTCTTAATGAGAATGAATGTGGTTTGAAAAGATCAAATAATATCCACATATGTCAAATACAGGTTCTAATAACAGTTAGAGATAATGAATAAAATTAAAGTAGGTCATTTTTAGTCATTTAGGATCCAATAGGAGGCATACCTCTTCATAACTGCTTGTTAAAATATAATTAGAAGCATTTGCTGTATTTACAAAAAATATCAATATCAAAGATTAAAAATATTAAAATGGGATCTTTTACCATTCTTTAATTTTTTGTTTTTGTTTTATTAGCATTTGAGTACTAAATGGCATATAAATATGTTAATATTGTGATAACTGGCATAACACTGTCATAACCAAAAGTAATATGGCAGCTATAAATATTCTGATAGGAGAGGTGGGGTTTTTCCTCTCCTCCTGAGCATGATGGCTTTAGCAACCCACAATTGTATATGAATATGTGGAACTGAACATACAGAATTATGGAAAGAAAGAGAAGTCCAAATCACAGCGTTCTTTGACCAAGCTAATGTATCAATTCTTGATAATATCAAATTTGTACTGAAAATGTTTAGAAATTCTTAAGAGAAGAGGAAAAAAAATTCATCAGGGTGAGGCATCTGATATTGTCTCAGTTCAGTCTCAGTTGTCTCAGTTCAGGTCAATTCAACCCAGATGCATTTCAGCGTTGGTTGATATTTACCCGGCACGCTCTGGTCCTTTGTCCATAACACTGATGGTGAGAAACACAACAGCTCGTCAGGATGTTTGTTTTAGAGATTGAATCAAATCGAACCAGTTCAAAACAGGTTGAACCAGATCCAAACAGCTCAGAATGGAGCCAACTGACTCAAACCAGACCAAACTGGGTCCAACCCGATGCTCTGTGATCAAAGATGCCCCAGCTCTTCCACAAATAAGCATTCTTTGAAGTTTAGACTTCTACTGCAGGGAGTTATATGCAAAATGGGCACTAGGTTAGTAGTGTTTTCTCATTTTACTGATCCTATGTCTACAGACAAACTGATGATAAGATATTTTTACCAATGCACAAATTCTTGCATTTTGCAGCGTGCGCCTCTTGGCTTTATAGGAGAATGGTAATTTAAAAACCAGCACTTTATTTATTTACTCTTTCACAGGCAACATAAGCTGCTCTTAAAGTCAAGTCCTCTTAATGACACAGAACCTTTTACACCGTTTTTTTTTCTAATATATTCTTCAAGAGAAGACTTGCATGTTTGAAGATTACTCTCAGACATAATGAAGAAACGACAGAAAGCCTGTTGGCCTAGAAAAGAGCCATTCACATCCATTCATTTATGCATATCCCACTCACATGCTGGTAGTGTTTTGTGACATGTATTTCTATCCCCTTATCCCTGCAGTTATCAGGCACCATGTGTAAGGCAGGCATTAAAGCAAGAACATCACCCGTGACACCTAGTTAGTTGGTTAGAGACAAAGTCGTTTCTTCTTATCTCAGCAGGAAGCCACACTACTTTGAGCCCAAAGCTTCTTGGTTCAATTTCTTGCTGGAATTGATTCCTTATAAATATGAATTACTCGTCATTTGATCTTTTCTCATTTGTGGGCAGGGCAGCAGTGCCCCACAGATCCGTGTGTGGAGGGTCCACACAGGTTTTCAATGTTTTCTCTGTGGAAAGCAAGAAATAGGGATTGGGTGTTTCTGACCATGAGACTTTGGAGGGTGCACTTTATTTGACAGAGCCCTATTGGAATGGGGGCTTAAAAGCTTAGAGGGCTAAAAAGCAAATGGTCAAATATGGCAGATATGCATTAAACTCCTTTTCATCCTGGAGAAATTCACCACAGACCCCAGGAAAAATCTGCCTTTAAATGGTGGATCTCTGCGACTTGAGTTGGGATCTTGTTCTGTGAATAATCACTGCACTGTCCTTCCCCAGGTATGCAGGATTAGAGAGGAGGAAAACAAAGCTTTAAACTGATGAACTTTGTGAAAATGTTACATAGATCCTACATTTTCAGGGAGAAATGAAACTATTATCTGCTCATTACTGAGAGACAAACCAAGACATTATCTTCTAAATCACCTTCCATGGGTTCAGGAGTAACAAAGACTGACCCAGCCTTCATCCACCATTTTGTGTTGTAGGAGTTTAATTTATACCTTTTGACTTTATTTTTATTCTCAATATAATATATGTATTATATACCCACACAGGTGGGTATACTTGTTAAACCACTCTGTGTGTCTCAGTGATGTGTCACTGAAGTATTCATATGCATTATCTTATAAATGTTTTTGTTTTTTAAGGAGCTGTAACATCACAGAATGACCGAGGTTGGAAGGTGCTTCTGGAGATCTAGTCCAACTCCCCTGCTCAAAGCACACTCAACTAGACTAGTTTGCTCCTGACAGTGTTCAGTCCAGTTTTGATATCTCCAGAGATGGAGGATCTCCAGCCTCTCTGAACAACCTCTTCCAGTATCCAATCAGACCTACAGTTTTTTCTTATTTTTAGATAGAATTTACTGTAGTTCAACTTGTGCCCATTGACTCTTGATTTGTCTCTAGGTACTACAAAAAAGACTATGGCTCCATTCACATATTTATATGCATTTGCCTGTTTTCCTGCACTGTTCCTGAACTTGCAGAAGTTGATCCTCCAAAATTAACCGACTCTCCGAGACCTCTGTTCTCTCCATGAGCATGTCATCATATCACAAATGATTCTTCCAATCAGGTACCTGAACAGGGCAAAGTTTGCCCTCCTGAATTCTGGGGTTGTGATCCTCTGTTTGCCTTTGTCCCTCTTCTCTTAGGAGCCTGAACTCCACCATCCCATAGCCCCTGCAACCCAGGATGCCTTTGATCTTCACATCATTATCAAGTTCATAATTTTTTGTAAGTATAAGGTTCAGCAGCATCTCCTCTTCTTGGTTCCTCAATCACTGATGTCTAGAATTTATTGTCAATGTGCTCCAGAAACCTCTTGAATTGCCTGTGCTCTGTCATGTTACCCTTCTGGTGTTTCAAGTCCTTATGCACCTCTTCCAGAGCTGCTTTGCTGCTTACAGGGTCTCCAAAGATGCAGTTGTATTTTATATGAAGTTTGAAAAACAGTTGCCTTATCTGATTAATTTTGATCATACAAAGAGATTTCTAAGACATGCAATTTTTTTGAAAAGGAATGTTATATGACTTTAAACAGCACAGGAAGACTCCATTGTAGAAGCCACTCACTAACTATGAGCCATCATGCTGCATGATGCTGCATGTTGCCCTCCTTTGGGTAGGAGGTAGGTATCTTTTTTCCCTCCTTTATGGCTTCTTTTTTTTTTTTTTTTTTTAATGTATGCCCCTTATTTTGGCCAACATTTCTGCTTTCTCTCACATTTCTGATATCTTGACTACGTATGATCTATTGCTGAGTGTATAATGAGAGTCAAGTTTGCCAACACAGTCACTCCATTATCTAACTCATTGCTCCATAAAGTGTTCTGAGATACCTTGAATATGAAAGGCCATATATCTATATAAATTCTATTCTATTCTGTGTGGTGCCCAAGCTGTGCCAATACATATTCAGTGTTCTGGGTGATGGAAAGAAAATAGGAGGGGGAAGAAGACAAATCCCATTCTTAACTGTATTACACTAACCTTTCTTTCTGCACTACAAAACTGTTTTCAGATGTTTGACATTCACTCCTGAAATAGTTTCAGTAGAGTTATAACTCTGTAATGAAACATGGCAAAGAACTCCATGTAAGTAACAAGACTTAAAGGACTGCTATTGAAACAGCAGTTTCTTTTTTTCTAGAGTTAAGGCTAAAAACCATATTTTAAATTATAGTTTCATGTGTGTCATACTTTTTGTACTACCAGAACCTTATGAAGGTGATACTGAGTAGTTCCTTTTACTCTTCCAGAATACTGCCAAGGTCTGGAAGAATTCACAATATTCTCTCCTTTTGATCTCTTCAGTCACCTTTTTGTGGCACATTGAAGTGGAATTATGTTCATTTTCTATGAGTCTCAAGCTTGTTACAGGCTCTTTAAAGGTGTTTTTTGGGTTTTGGATTGCAGACATATGGTACAGATATTCTGGGAACCTTCCTGATTAACATCCCTTGGTTGCACACACAGACAAGAAAAATATGAGATGTCTCATCCTCCACAAAAGAATATATGACCATAAAGGAGAGAATGTCTTTGCAAGTAATTTGACTTCTGAGCAGCTTTTAAAATATTTTGATAAATTAAATCTAAGAGTGGCTAAATGCAACTATAAGGCTGTTTCAGCATTTCAAAATATGGGTGTTCAAGTGAACTTCAGTAAACAACATGACCATCCTGAGGATGAAACTTGGCTGGAAAACTCTCAAGATTTGGCATAGTATTTTGGCATTAATGTTTCTGACAAGGCCAGAATCAGGATATGTAGAATGCAGCAAAGTTGAAAAATCAGAAGAAAAGTAACTTTTCAAGTTACTTTGTTTGAAGTAGAGTTGATTAAAGGTGGTGTTAAGCTCCAAATTCAGAAAACTATCTGGTCCCAATTACTTCATTGTCTGAATCACAAGTTTTTATTAATTCAGCGTGGGGAGAAGAGCAATGTACATGATTTCGGACTTCATGTTAGGTACTGTGACTGTATTTTCATCTAGAGCTTCACTACACTGTGTCTCAGCATTTGGCTTCATATAAAAATACTTTATATATTACTGATTTTTCTCTGTCTAGTTCTTCCATCCCTACTTGAAACTGGTCTCTATTATTTGTGTCCTATGACTCTAGCAAACTTGTGCTCTTCTTATGGGTTACCTGATGGATATTGCATTAGAAAAAAGCAGACATCTATCTTGAGTTGCATTAATTGTGAGCTGAATGGATGGCTGCACGCCTTCAGTATTCTGTTTTTAATGCTGCCATGGGTGTCATCTCTGTTTCCAGCTTTTTGGGTTTATTGCACTTTTAGTTTCTGTAATTTTCTTGAAATGTAGAAGGTAGAGTTATGCTGTGATGAATGAGTCAGGGAGCCTATAGCTCAGACAGTAGCTTGTTCAAAGATTGACCATTGAATGTAAAGTATGCAAGGCTAAGAACAGTTTTGATATGATCCATTGTTGAATGTGCAGTGATTCATTTTCCTTTTCTAAATATGCTATCTTTGCTGAAGTCCTACCATTTGTCACATTTTTCTATTAATAAGTACCCAAAAGGACAAAAGCATGAGCAGGCTTTCCAAAGTTCAGTGTAAAATAAATTAATATATAAGAAATATATTCTTGACATAACAGAACACACACCTGACAGCACACCATGTAAATTAGCGGCTTCTGAGATAGTTTCTGCAGAATGATGGCACACGGAAAGCTTTTCCAAAAGGTGATATTGAGACCTGAATGGGAATTTCATGAGCATTTGGGAATATTTGGCTCTCATTCCAGGTTATTTTATTCATAGTTCTGTCTGTGATGGGGCATGTATTTATAGGGACATCATATTTAAACCTGAGCAGGTACTGTTGCAAGTTTTAGGTGAAAAAAGTAGGCAAACATTTACTTTATGTTATCTTTCTTCAGGGAAGTTATAAACATATGATAAAAGTTAATCACATGTTTATATTCTTTATTGAACGGAGGGCACAGTGGTCTGGGTTCCTAAACAGATGTATGGCTGTATTGTTATATGGCTGTAGGCTGTGAGGTTCGTGGCCAAGTTGCTCAAGCAATTCATGATCTTGAAATACTGCAACATACTGGAATCTGCAGGATTTAAAATAAATTAAAGGAAAAGAAAAAAATTGTGGGTTTTATCCTACCAGAGCAAAGCCTCCTTACTGTGGATTCCACTGTGAAGATCGGGAGGGTATTGGTTATTCAGGCAATGATAGTGCTGGATTAAAAACAAGCCAGGTTGGTAGAGATCCAGGGTAAAGAGTGCTAGCTGAGAAAAAATGAAAAGGTAAGCACATATGGCTGAACAGCTGCTTTCAAATTTATAAAATATCTTCTTTAATCCCTGCAGCTTTCTTGGCTTTTTCCTCCTAATTCTGTTTCTTTACTGAAGACACTGTGAAAATCATTCCAGGTTTTTTTTACTGTAATTTCCCCCCAATATTAAATCACTTTCATTTCAAGTTTATAGTTTTGGCTTTCACCAGAATACCCCAAATGCAGAAGTAAATACATCTAGAGGAGTTAAACAGAGTTTTCAGTCATAACATGGAGAGAGAGTAAAGGAGAAGAAGAATTGTTCTATAGCAAGTCAAATTATTTATTCTTGCGTGCTGGTATGATTTTTTTTTTCTTACTGCTTTTGCTGCAGCAAACTTCAAACTGAATTTATATGCATGATTTTATACATAGTCCAAATAAGGGAATTCTTCTTGTCTGAGTCTTAGGATAATAGTTTTAAACAACACTAATTTTCTCTACTTTGCCTTGAAATTCTCAAAGCACATTTAAGGCATTAACTTCTTAAATTTAGCAGTACACCTAAAGGGAGAGAAAATATTCCAACTTTCAACCATGAAATACAGTGATTGTTACAATGCTTAGGCAATACAAGGAGTGTAGAACAGAGTAGAGATTGAATCTAGGGGAGGAGCTCCTGTTCATCATAGTCTTAATGCACAAAAACTTTAATATAGTTCATTTTTTATTGGATATATTTACAACTTCATTGTCTATCTCTACAACAGAGCTTTTTTCTTCTTTTAGTATACTCATTTTTATTTTGATTCTTATTAGCGGTGCGAACTGTAAGCCAAATGAAAGATTTTTTTTCTGAGAAAAAGGTCATGTTTCAGAAATTGATTTTCTTTTCAGGTTTCAATAAATGAATTTCTTTCAGATGACATTTTAAAGAACAATAAGTTTTTCAGGATTTTTCTCTAAAATTGTTTTTTCTGAGTCCTTCAACCAAATTCATGGGAGAATGCCAAACTTCTGCTTTTATTTTCAGATTTAGATGGGGATGTTCATGACTGAGTTGGATTTTAATATTATTTTAATTTACTGCCTTTTGAAAAGAAACAAAACTAAAAATGTTGCCAAAAACTCAGTTTTGTGTGTTAAAAATGTTCTGTGAGGCCAGACAGAGGTACTTGTTTGGGTTTGGGTGGCAGTACAGTTGCATCCTGATGACATTTAATTTAGCCTTCTGATGTTTATGTTTATGGAGTCATTATTTTGAGCTTACTACAAGTGCTTTGTCACAGTCCAGCACTATGCCACTTGGACATGGATTTAGACTCCTGGATCCCATTTTTTAAAGAATTGTTTAGATGGTTTTGGCCCGACTTTTCACATCTTTCCAAAAAATACCTGGTAAAACAGATTGCTACAGACTTAATTTATATTTAAAGAAATCTGTCATGGATTGCAACTGATGTTAAAGAGAAAGAAGATCCAGTCAGGTGGCTTTTTTTTGCCCCTAAATACCTTTAATACCTTCAATATTGGACCCAGAACACCTAAAGTATTTCAGGATGAGAAGCCCTTTAAGTTTTTGAGGCTTGTAAGAGGCATTTGGACAATGCTCTTAATAACATGCTTTAGCTTTTGTTCAGCCCTGAAATGATCAGGCAATTGGACTAGGTGATCATTCACAGGTCCCTCTGAACAGGACTGTATTTTATTATTATCATTATTGCTATACTGTAAATATCATATTAGTACAGTATCAGAAATAATTGGAAAGGTCATTCTTTTATAAACAAACAAGTACAAATAACTTTCAGGTTTGTTTCACTTTATGTACTTCGATGTGTGTTTTACTATAGAAGGATTGAATAATCTTGTAGTTGACGGTACAAATATATTTTGCAGAGGGGAAAAAAATCCCCAGAGTTATGACTACATCTGCCTTTGGCAGCTCAGTAGATCTGTATTTTTCTATTTTCCTTCAGCACATGGGAGTTTAATAGCTTACCTGTAGAACAGGAAGTTTAGACCTGGTCTTTAAAGACCTCTGTCCTATTCCAGAGGAGACCTCTATCATTATTCCAACTACGCTGACAACACGGAACACACTGTCAAAGTCCTCTAGGTAATACCCTTATTACATGTGTCATTAGAGGACGTTTGCCATATCTGCTTTAACACTGCAGACATTTTAAGTAGGTTATTCCATCACTTTGCCATTTTGATTATGACAACAAAATGACACCATATTGAAATGGATTTTGGAAAGAAAGGCTAACTGTCCAAAGAGGTCCATGCTCGCTCTAATTAAAATTGGCTTAGGTGGCACAACCTTCATAATTCAGACCATGGCTATGAAGGATATGCATGTTGAAAGCGCTCTTTGCTCATTAGTGCTGTTTCTGTCAGACACTGCTACCTGCTCTTTTCTTAATGAATGCTAAGCCATCTCTTCAGAAGATTGTGCTGCTTCCCTGAACTGAGGGAACTGTCTTATTTCCTCCCAAGTTCGTTGAGAGTAAAATCGGGGAGTCACCTCTTTGACATTTCCCAACCTCTGTACTTATTTATCTCTTTGAGACCCTGCGCTCCAGAGATATCACTGTCTTAATTAAGAAGAAGGATGTGACCATGGTAAATTGACTGATTCCATTGATTAAGGACTAGCTGTACAAGTAACATTGATTTTAACAGTGGGTCTACATAAATGTAATTGTTCGAACATGGGGCTGCATAATTATGGTGATGTACGAGAATAGTTGGTTTGTCCTTTTCAACCTTCACTAACATTCTTTTGCATGGTAATGTACCTCGTTCAATTAGCAGAAATCTTAAATGTTACAAAATGTCTTTTGTGAAGGCACACAGTAATCATTATAGTCTAATTTAATCTAACAGCATCAGACAGATACATCTCTTTCTTTTTGTTTCTTTGTTTCTAGATTTTTCTCCCCTACCCCCCTTTTTTTTTTTTTTTTCGATTCTTAGGAGCACTCATACACACAGAAATGAAAAAAACAAATGGGAGAAAGAACCTTCCTTGCTCTACCCAATCTGTGAAATATATGATTCTGAGCCAGAACCCAGAGAGCTAATTCATGATTATGGACAATTTGGTTTTTTTCTTCACTTCAGATTCCTTCAGGGCATACTGGACATATTCTTCATCTACCCAGCAACTTCAGCAGCCCTACCTTGAGTGGAAAAATCACATTTTTCCCCAAATGTGGACAAATTTCATGTCTTTTTTGGAATTAACTATCCAAATGTCTGTTTCTCAGCTTCATGCTCTTCTAAAAACAGTGTATGCTTGACTGCACATCTCTGGAATTCCTTTTGTGAGGAAATTCATAAGGCTTTAGTGCATGCCTTACTGTTCACTGGAATCAGTAAGCAGAATCTGGAGAGCCAGAAATTTAAGCAAGGAAGCGGTGGAAAGCAGCACAAGAGCTGAAGTTTTAATTGCTGCAATAAATATGTGGACCACTTTCAGAGTATAGAACTTGTGCTACCAGTTCATAATTATTTTTTATGGTATATTCTCCAGACAGAGCAGAACTCCATGGGGCATTAGATTGTTAAGTCTTTTGGGCAAGAACTGTCTCTTGGCACTGTGTTTCTATGACTGGTGAGTAATTCTTGGTAAGAAGTAATAACTTAGGTTTGTAGGGTTGTTTATTTGCTCAAAAACTGTGATTTTGTGGCACCGTAAGTTACCTGGAAATCTGAGTTGAAGAGCTGAATCACTGGCTTCCCTTTCAATGTTTTAATGTTTATTTTCAGTAAACACAGAAGTGGGCATCTTGGCATTCCCAAATTAGTTTGAGTTTACCATTTTCATGCTGCTTATAACTGGAAGATACAGATGTGCTTGAAACCTTGGTTCAATAAATAATATAGCTGGATTCAGGAGATCCATGTGGATTGAGGGAGTCACTCTTGCCAGTTTTGGATAAAAGTCTTGCTCATTAATACCCCAACCCTTGGATGAGTGCATTAGCTCTTAGGCAGGAAATTTCACCAGGCAGGCTCAGGAAAGAGTGTCTCCATGAAGATTAGGGCTGTCAGACTAAATTGAATTAATACTTCAGTTTAGCATCCAAATTCAATGGGGGGAGGGGTAGTGTACCCCAGAACAGGAGTTCAAGTTGACACCATTGCTCCTATTCAAACAGAGTGGGGACTGGAGCCCAGGTGCAGCTCTCTGCCAGCTGAGGTATGACGAGTTCTCCCTTTTGCCTTGCTGCACACATCAAATGCAGAAGCTTCCTCCTCTTCATCACCCCAGAGTCCAAGAAGTCAAGTGGCCCACCAAAGGATATAGACAGTTAAAACTGTATCCAACCTGTCCTGAAAATATTTTTGTTGACATGTATTTTCCCGTTGATCACTGTGTAAGTTGTGTCACACAGAGTCCTATTCCAACACTTGCTGCCATGCTGGACACTTCAGATAGTTTTTGTACTCACTGTATGGCAGGTGCCCTTGAAAAGTTTCATTTACCTTTTTTTCCCTACTACAAAATGCATCAATATTTATTCCCTGTATCTGCAGTAGGAAACACTTTGGATAATCAGTCTCTTCCATACTATCAAAAATAGGCAAAAACTGTCCTGGCTGTACGTGTCCATGAGTACATGATATATCTAAATGAGAATGAAAGCCCTCCAGCAATCAAGTATGCACACAAGTTAAGAGAAGTGACACCAATACACACACTTCAGCACATATACATGCATACTCACAAAAAAATCATATCCTGGATTTAAAAGGCTTCAAGATTAAAGGCCCAAGGGGCTTAAAACTTAAAGAAATATTTCTTCCACCTCATTGCATATTCATGAGCGAGTATTTTGGCAAGCAGACTGAGCAAAATAGCTTACAGAATTATGGAAGGAAGATTATTGTTGATTCCTGTGTGCCACAACAGTGCTTTCACAGAGAGAAAAGAAAATGTAAATAGTCATCCAAATGACTGCATTGACACCAGGTAGCTCTGAGGGCCCTATGCAACTCAGATCTTGTTACAAATTTTTGATCCACGTAAGCTGCAAAACTCGGGAAGAGGGTGCTCAAGACACCAGCCCCTTCCAGAGACAGGTCAAAAGGCAAGAAGGAAAACCTGTCCAGTGCAACATTGTGTTGCAAAGGCAGCTTTGCCATGGCTTCCCTCTGCTGCTTTTTGTTTGGTGCAGACCTAAAGCTGCCACCAGACATCAGGGGCTTATGTAAGGTTCTCATGTGTTCCACCAAATTTACTTTCAATTACTGTGCAAGATGAAGAGTTGCCAGAGGCCAGTTTTAATCACATGGGTTTTCATTTTTTATGACCAACCGCCTCTGCTGTGCTGGTTACTGATCTGGATTTTTCTGTCTTCCAGTGGTTTTGTTTGTTCTCATTACATATTTTGCCAAGGCTCTAACATGTCTGAAAACCTTTTTGGGTGGAAAAATATTTTTTCCTGTATCATTTCGACAGATGCCGTGAATAAATGTGATATTAGTGCTTTGTATCCCTGATTAGCAAGCAAGAAATTTCAGTGATAAAACTGGGCAATATTAATGAGACAACAGGAATAATAATAGGTAAATAAAATTAAAATAGCAAGAAAGCTGGAAAGACACTCATTGAAGAAGTAAAAAAAAAAAAATCAATTTGCCACTCGTGTACCTTTACTTAAATTGACTTAATTTACATAAAAACAGTGTGAACAAAGGATGGCTTCTTTAAAAAAGCAGTTTGCATGCACCCTCTGGTAGCAGATGGACAACTATGATGACAAAATTGCTGCTACCTCTGAAAGCAGAAAGGGTGCTTAGCAGTGTGAAAGAGGTAAGAATACAAAGAACAAAAGCATTTTTACATCCAGAACATGAGACATACCAAGATTCAAGTATATTACTCTAGCAGCAAAGCTCCTTGATTTCTGACATGAGATCACACATTTTCCAGAAAAAAACAAATCTTTTTTTTCTATAAGCAAATGAGCAGCTCTCATGGAAGGGGAAGTTCAGCCATGCTCCAGGTGCTGCAGGGATAGCTAACATAGAAATATGCAGCCATGAGAAAGGTGTTATGAACTTAATTCAGGAGGCCTACTTCCAGGTTAAAATAATATAGATCTCACAAAATACCTTCCTTAAAAATTTTCTTTCTTTTTTTTTTCTCCTCAAGACTTAAAAATACCTATATTTTACAGAAATATTTCCAGTTTGTGCAGAGGTTTCTTGACCTCTCCTGTGGGGCTGTTTCTCATATGATATAGTAACTAAGATGCAACAGCCTAGTTTTAGAGTTCTGTCCTTTATTTGCGCTCTTCTTTCTTTTTTTCTACCTCCCTACCCTTGTGTCTTTGTAGGTTATATCCCTTTCCTTTGGAAAAGGACTGCTTGACACCATCTCTCCCTGGGTCAGTTAAGCTTGACCTAGTCCTTCACTGGGAAGAGAAGGTGAGCTGGTAGGTGCATTCTCGAGAACATGAAAACCACGGTTCTTGCTTGTCACAAATTCAATTGCTGCCTGATCTTTGCAGGGACTTTGGACCCTGAGGCACAACAGGGCAGCAGGGCATTGCTGTGTCCCTTCTGTAAACCAGGGAACAGGGACACAGGGGTGGCTCAGCAGTTTTTGGCATGTGTAAGGGGGAAGTTATGATGTAGTTTTTCATATTCACTGTTAGTCCCAAGACCCACCTCCTTGCCCTCTGTCATTATCAGTGGAGACAGAAGTAGCTTAGGAAATCCTGAGGAGAGGGAGGAGAAAATGCATAGGCAGAGCACAGGCTTTCTCTAAAATGGTGCCTGGCCTGAGCAACCTTTGCCTTTGAAACAGCAGAGGTTCTCTCTCACTCCCATTTATACAGCTGGTTAAAACCACAACAGTCATGTATTTCCCAGTGTGACCTCTGTATTTGAATTAACAGCACAAATTGAATTTCTGCTGACAACCTGCAATTACTTCAGCAGAAAGCAAAGCATAGCCCAAAACTTCAAGTTATTTGTGTCTTAGACAAGGCCATTTCCCACAGGCCAGAGGATTAGTATGTGAACCAGTGGAAATATGGCTGTGGGGTATATGTGATGATGGTTCATAGCACTTCCATCCCAGAGGAGATTTATGGATCTGCAGTGTACAATACCCCACGTTAAATTTTATCTTGCTGACCCCACTTTGAATTAAAACAGCATTGTAAATATAGCACTGTAAATATAAAAGTTATGCTATTAAAATATTCCTAATATTATATTAGCATCTAAAGACTGACATTTTGTGATTTTTCAGTTGATTTGGGTGAGATTTTCCTACTGTCTTGAGCTTTTGCAATGATGACTATAGTATGCATCAGAAATGTTTCTCATCTGCTTCACACTGAACAGAGACTGTAATGATTTTGTGTGAAACTCTAATACTGAACCTACAATTAAAATTTCTTACACTTTCAATTAGATGCTACAACTTGACCCTTCTGCCACTGATTTTATTAACAATCTTTTGTTTTATCTTTCTGAAAATATTCATGCTTGTTCTTAAAGCAAGGAATATGACAGAGAAGAGCTCATTGGTAGATAGACAAGCTATTTGGAGTACTGGGGTTTTGAAAAACTCTTTCCATTTCCTGATAGCCTTCCATTTTCTCTTCTAAAAGCTCAATTCAGAAACACCTTTACACACAAACATTGTATAAGACTCGATTTTTCAAAAAGAAATACTGCACAGAGAGAAATGAAGGTTGGTTTTAAATTTTTGAAAGTATCAGATATGAACTCAAATTCTGGCAGTCAATTATAGGTCTGTGAACATTAAAAACTTTAGAAGGGAGTTGGTACATTTCACAAGTAACATTGAGAAATGTGTGGAGTTTTCAGAAGGTGAGTGAAATAAAATTGTGAATTCCTCTATAACCGGATTTTTTTTTAATTTATATCTAGCTGATTAATATAAAATCTTATAATTTACAAATTTTAATATTCACCCTGACACGAGAAACTGACAAAGTTTCATGTTTGTTTGATAAAGTATTTTGTATGAGGAGAGAAAGGTTTTCATTCTTTGTAAATGTTTCAAATACTGATCTGTTTGCACTTCTCTAGCACTTTGAGAATTCCTTCCTCAAAATGCCTTTCTTAGAATTCTCTTTTTGTGGATTGGTGTGTTTTGGTTTTTTTGTTGTTTTTTTTTTTTTTTTTAAACCACAGACACTAGGCTAGTATTTCCAAAGGCATGCAGAACAATTATCACCCACTGCCTCTCAAAAATGTCGGGTTTGCAAAACAACTGATGGATGAAAAATGGAGTTCAGTGGAACTTTTTTGCTCTTCAGTCTAACCCATGAAACCATAGTTTTAGAGATGAGTGTCCAGAAAGTTTCCTGTTTCCTGGGTGTTTTCCTAGTTCTGTTTGCATTTCACTGAACTCACAGGTGCATCAATAAATGATTAAGACAAATTTCTGAAAACCAAACTGGTAGTGGTGCTTCTAACCCATTTCAGAATTATTACTCAAATGTCATAAACTTTTTGAAGACAATTAATCCTGCAATGCAAATAACCTTGGATCCAAAAGAAATTCCATATTTTTCATTTTGGTTGGTTTTGTAAAAAGTCTAGTTTGAGGAAATTAGTTAAGCCAAGCTTGTCTTCACACAAAAGTCACACCAATGTAATTTGAATCGTTTTACACATCGATTTTGTTAAACCAATGTGAACACTTGTTTGGACACTCCTAAATTGATTTTGTCCTGGCTTATATTGATTTAGCCTAAGTCAGGAAGGAATTCACTTAAGATAAATTAATGCAAGTCTGAAATAAAAAGTGCCCACATAGGGTTTGCACGGGCTTGCTAAATTGATTTAAAAATGCACTTTTAATTACACTGATGCAACTTTGAGTAGGCCAGGCCTAACACCACAGAGAGAAATATTTGCCTTGCAGAAATTACAAGCTCTGTTGTGTCCTGAAAGGGCCTTAAATCTAGGTCAAGGTGTTACAAGGTTCCTCCATTGATACTTGGAATAGTTTACAGTAACTTTGCACATGCATAGATTTTCTTTCAATTCAGGGTAAATTTACCTCTTCTTACTCCCATAACTTTCCAATAATTAGCACTGTTTTCAATAAGATTAAAGACTAGTGTGAAACAAAATCTGATTCTGAACTTAAAGACTTTTCAAAATCTGTACACATGTTTTAGCTTTTCAGCTCTCCACTGGGTTTAAGCAAAACCATCTCAAAGGCAACTTCCTTCACATTCCACAGCATTGATTTTGTAACAGGGAAGTGCCACTTGCATATTGGGGACTAATTTCTAATTGAGGCACACTAGGACATTTTATGGCTTCATAATTAATGTTGTATTACTATTGCAAATCAGTCAGTTTTCATTGTACTGTTAATTGTTGGATTTTCATGTGCACTTCAATACACAATTATTAATTTTTCCTCAAATCTATTTGTCCAGCAAAGAGGGTCTAGACACCGATGCCCTTGTGAAGTAACCCTGAATAATGACTTGGAAAACAGGCTGTAACCTTCATGATGCTGTCTGGAATTGGCAATCAAAATCCAAGATTATGCAGAAACCTCTATTTCAAAATGTGCCTTGTTTGCTGAACTTTTACCAGATGCAAAGTACAATTTGAGAGAATCTGCATTACAGATTGTGATGGAGAAATCACTCCCATACCCAACTCCCTGATCTCCTAGGAACAGAAAATAACAAAATTACATGTTTTCAGAGACAAGGCTATTCATGGGACAGTAATCATAACTGGTGCTGGATAGGGCACACATGCCTGAGAGCTGCTTTACTTCACTTTCAGAGACTACCCTTTGCAGTTGGCTTGTTTCTGTGGTATTCCCACTTCTTCTCTTTGATTGCTCTTCAGGGAATGTGATGCCCTGGATTCTTGCAGTTCAGTTCACTTATGAACCAGGAAACCTGTGCTAATTGTAGATCTGGCAGGGTGACTTTGGCATTGCTGAATCAACCAGCTGTATTTTCCATGGAAGAGTTGCTATCATCTGAGTAAGAAGCTGAGTCTGGACAGTCCCCATTTCTTTCTGTGTCTCCCACAAGTAGGAAAATAAACAATGGATAACCTCCATCTGCATAGTCATTGTAGTGTCCTTTGCTTTTCTGCACACGCACACAAAAAGTAGTTTCTTAAACCTGTCCATTTTTTATTTTTCTTGTTGTTCTGCTTGGCACTGTTTCCAACTAACCCACATCTTTGTTAAAGTCTGGCAGCCAGCTGGCAACAGTGGAGTTGTTGTGGGACAGTGGATTCCTGTCTCTTACGTAAAGCACTCCTGCTAACACCTTTTAGAATGAGATTTACCCTTCTGTTGCTGCAAGCAGTTGGCATGTTTTGTTTGTAATACATTTCTATATCCATGCTTTAGGAGTCAGCCCTCATTTTGTAGCTGTGTAGTTGCTTTCTCTTTCCTAAGAGCTAAAGTTTGTACTTATCCATATTTAATTTCATCTTGGTTTTGTGAATGTTAGAGAGATCCGTATAAAGGTCAAATGGGATGGGGCAGGTTAAACTGCTTTATTGTCAAATTTAGTTTGAGGCACATTTGTGCAATGGAATAAAATACTTGCAAAACATTTGTCCCTGTCACACCTGTGTTTTGTCAACCGTCGTATTTCTAACACCAGACTGTATTTCAACAGTGAAAAACCTCTACTGCAGTCTTTAAACCTGGTATGATTACTGAATAAAAAGTGCAAAGAAAAGTACTTAAGAAGGAAAGGTACACTTACTGGAGGAGTCATTGGCTCAGTCTCCACTGCCTGAAGGGTGCCTACATGGCTCCAATGACCTCCTGAGCTTCATTAGTTAACTATACTGTATTGTTCACACTTCTCTTTATTTTTTTGTTGTTGTTGTTTAGGGGCATTTGTGCTTTCAGTAGCTACTATATTGAACTTAAGCAAGTCTCATGGTAAGTCCAAGGATTTTTTTTCTTGTTCTTGACTTCAGGGTCTTTTTGGATAGTTCATCTCTTTTTGAAATGCATTTTCCCAAAGTTTATTTTCACACAGAATTTTGTTATGTGGTTCTTCCCTAACTGTGTTGTGCCTTTTTTTTTTTTTTGGCAGAAACTCATAGATTCCACAGTTATACTTGTCTTTGTTATGATTCTTAATAATTCTTAAATTTTGAATAGCAGTAGATACCAAAGACACCACTTGAGACTTACGGTTACCTGTGCACATAAGAGAGATACAAAATTAAATACTATCAAGAAAAAAAAAAGAAAAAAGCCCCAACAAAATACCATGAGTTGAGGCAATCATCAACAAATAAAACACAGTTAAAAAAAAGGAAAAAGAAAAATAGCATAGATGGGTCAATTAGCCATAATGGCTACAACAACATTGAGGTTTGGCTTAAAGAGGGATATGAAGTAGTAGACAGTTTATTCAGAGAACTTGCATACACAGGGGCATAAAATGCAGCACAGAAACCAGTTTCAGCAGTGAAATGGAATCCTAGTGACAGAGCTATAGTGGGAATGAGTGACATTAGGACTGGACAAAAATGTACAGGTAAGAAAGGAAGGAAACAATTCCAGGGAGAGTGTTACATGTGCAGTGTATAGCAAAGGATTGTCTCTACATCTATCTCTGTGTATGCATCTCTGTGACTATGCAGTGAGGAAGAGAAGGACAGGGCATGCTGCTCACAGGGGTGGGGATGAAAATGAGGTCATAATGAGTGTAAAACTATAGATAATTATGAAAGCATAAATATATAATAGCAAAATGTCCTTACAGAACACATACACATACCTGGTACCTGCTGATAGATCTCATCTTTCCTTGCATATTGCACACTCTCTCGGAAGAAAAAATTTAGTCCATTTTTAAATTCTCATATAAGAAATTGAATTCAAGACTCTGCACCAGATTTTTACTCTATTCAAATCACCCTGAATTTGGAGAAACTGAGGTCAGATGCTACCTGAAAGTTGTGCTTTGTATTATAGATCTTCAAAGTCTATAAATTTTAAATTTGAGCTGATCTGTTATCATTTCTTCTTTTCTTATTGTTCTCTTTGGTCACTGCTTGCTCTGTGTGGTGAAGTGTAACAAAAAGGTAGTAATCAAGGTAAAATGCAGTATTATTTAAGGCTTTTCTTATTGTACAGTTAAAAAAATAATTCTATGCAGAGCAAGTTTAAGAGTAGCAGATACCTACGAAGCTGTCAAATAGCACTGTTAGCTATAATAATTTATCCTATAATTTAATGTAGCCCTGACCTCTGTCATAAGTTAATACACCATGAAGAATAGTGTGCAAAAAACATGCTTATTAATGAATTGGAGAAATAATGTGACATTGTTTTTTGCTATTTCCCATGAAATATCTTAATATTGGAGTTAGCAGAGCCTAGACAATTTTTGCTATGTAATTATGTCTGTCCATTTCTTACTAACTTGTGCTGTGATTAAAAGGTTTGTAATTTTAATTATGCTATCTGAGTCCAATTGTTTGATCCAAGACAAAAATAATAGTATGGAGGAACTCTACATCATGCATTCTTTTATTTTCTCTATTTTTTTGCCAATGGATTGTCTTAATTTGAAATTCTTTATATATAAATGCTAGCTACAGATGTATGTATATGCACAGTTCCTCAGAGACCATGCAGTGGCCCAATTATTCTTTTGCTAATGATCATCTCTTCTCATGGCTGATTGGCACAAGGCCCTAAATACATTGGAGCTCTTCTTCTGGAGTTTCTCTGCACAGAGGCAGGGGATGTATGTGAGGCTGAGCATCCACATGGAAAGGCTGGCTGCTGATGCTGGGATCGTATTCCAGACATTGCCATATCCCATATATGATTTTCTGTACCGTTCTTGCAGCCCAAGTACTCATTACTCCTTTGGCCCAGATGATGTGCTAGGCTTTAATTAACATGTTCCTGCATCCTAGAGAAGCTTTTCAAAAATACCTGTCTGTGTTCTCATACTTTGGAACTAATTCTGAAAGCCATAAATTAAGCCGTGGAATATTAATTAATCTTCCCTCTACACTTTATCTGGCTGCGTGTTGGAATTAGTAATGTGTAACTCTGCCTAAAATTTCCTGATGCAGAAGAACTATATGAAAATTGAGGATAAGCTCCTCTTGTAGCTAGGCTGGAGCCATACTCTTTGAGTATTCCATGGCACACTCTAAAGAGTCTTAGGCTAAGAAGCTTCAAGTCAAGAGGAACTTGTGCTAAGACTACTGATAGCTGTGGAAGGGCTGCAGCTTTAAGACAGCAAGTGTCTCCAGAAAAAGGAGACCCACCCAGCAGACAACCTCCACAGGGATTCCTACTGCTGTAGGTATGTGCTAATAAAGAATGAGTTTGCTCCTCTAAGAGAAAAATATATCAAGTATTTCTAGACTAGGCATCTAATAACACAGTAGTCATAGTGTAAAATGGGAACAATTTTTTATACATCTCCATTTTTTTTTTCAAAAATTGAGATCTTAAATTTTGTCTTTCAAGTGTCTGATTAAAAAAAACAGGTTTCAGTTAAATAAAGTATTTATTTATGATACATAGCTTAAATTTTCAATAAAATGTTTAGACATTGAAACCAATGGGATTCTTGGACAAGCCTAATAGTTTCTTTTCTTTTCTTTTTTTCTTTTTTTCTTTTTTCCATGGATGTCCCTAAGTGGTTTGGTTTTTCCAGATCAATGAAAACTAACAAGTTCTCACTGATATTGAATGTCTGACCACTTCCTTAACAATGCACTTGATGGACTAAATTCAGGGCAGTTTGAAAAGGCATTGCTTTGTTTGCTTGAGCAATTGTTAGGATTTTTTTGGATACCTATTTTCCTGGTAATTTTCAAATAGAAATATTAGGTCATTTTATAACTCATTTGATTCCTCTGAGGTGTTCTAACTTGACTTGTATGCATTGTTGAATAGCAATGGAAGGGTTAACTGCCTTGGTGTTTTTAGGCTTGTACTGTACACAGGGACTTGACATTTTCACACTAATTAAAACAGACTGCCTCAGTCCCTATGTACATGTAACTCATATTTAATTCAATGGAAACGTTGAGTGTGCATTGATGGAAGAGTTGGGTCCACACTTGTACTATTGTGATAATCAGGAAATGATTTATCCAGTGATATATTTAATTTACTCATAGCCTGAATATTGAAATATCCCAGTCTTTGTAGTATTTCATTTAAATTAGGTATTTGTATCAATGAGGCAGGTCTTAAAGACTTCCCTTAATCAAAACTTTCCATAGTTTGGGACTTGAGCAGAAGAGTACCACCTCCAATACATTAATGCTTTCGTTGAAGTTTTTGTTGTTTCCATGCAATATGGGTCACACTGATCTGCTCAAGGTAAAAGAATTTATGGTACATAATTTTTCATGGATTTAATTTCATACTTAAGTGCATATTTACTGGAATACCATGTAGAAGTGCAACCCTTTCTTTTTTAGTTACAGAACATATGGAGATTTCTGGTGTCTCTGAGGTACTTCTTATAGGTTTGCAAAATGAAAACCAGGAGCTCTGGCTACATCTAGACTTAAGGGTGGATTCACAATGTAGTGGTCATAGAATCATAGAATGGTTTGGGTTGAAACGGACCTTAAAGATCATATATTTCCACCCTTGTTGCCATGGACAGAACCACCTTCCACTAGATCAGGTTCCTCAAAGCCCCATCCAACCTGGCTTGGAAAAGTTCCAGGGATGGGTCATCCATAACTTCTCTGGACAACCTGTTCCAGTGCCTCACCACCCCCAGAGTAAAGAATTTTTTCCTAAATATCTGATCTAAATCTACCCTGCCCTTGTAAAAAGTGCCTCTCCAGCTCTCTTCTAAGGTCCCTTTAGGTACTGGAAGGTGCTATAAGGTTTCCCCAAAGCCTTCTCTTCTCCAGTTGGAACATCAACTCTTTAATAGAAGCCTCTCATCATAGGAGAGGTGCTCCACCCCTCTGATTGTCTTCTGGACTCATTCCAACAGGTCCATGTCCTTCCTATGCTGGGAGCCCCAGAGATGAATGCAGTACTCCAGGTGGGGTCTCATGGCAGCATGTTTTCCTTTTAATCCTGACCCATAAGCTCTCGGTTGGCCCCTCACCCATCCCTAGGTGGAGTTCCATGCACTTCAGAGTGTCACTGGCTTAGAAGGTGACAACCCCTCCTCATCTCCCCTGCCTGTATCTTTCCATTCCAACACTCCAGTCACAGGAGCCATCCCACCATGGCTTTGGGATGCCAATAAGATCACAGCCCTGCAGGCATGTGCACCTCTCTAACTGCTCTTGCCTATTCCCCGTGCTTTGTGTGTTTGCATTGAGGCATTTGAGCTGGACCCCCCCCATGAAGTCAATTTAGTGGCTGGAGTGGCTGGAATTCATAAGCTGAGGGTGTTGGTCTCTCAGTAGCCCAAATCACAGATTCATTAGGAGTATGTGTTATTGCTTCCAGCCCATGCGAGCAGTTCTCCTTTCGCTCAGAACCAAGCCGTAGGGAGAGGCTTTGTACCCCAAGGTATACTGATACATTGCTGGGATGCATTATTCCAGTGCTCCTAGTTGGGATACAGCCAATGCATAATGGAGTTGCATGAAGCTGGACTGTATCCATGTACCTTCATTAGGGTCCACACCCTTACCTGTGCAAACAGTCTGTTCTCCTGAGAAGATGAATGATGCAGATGTGGGGGAGGGAAGCAGGTTCTTAAGTAACCTTTACCTGGCAGAATAATGCCTCAATTCAAGCTGATTTTCAAGGTCCATAAGTACAGTTTTTGCCCCGATAGATGGAAGAAAATAAAACCTAAAGAGGAACAAAAGAACCCTCCTCAGATTTCCATTTAAATAAAAAAGACTTAGCAGCTAAATTATCACAGGTAGTTACCTCCATTCCATCCTGAGACTGCTGTGAGCACTCGTAAGTATATACAGTTTCTTCCTTAAGGTCCATGGAAATGTTGAACTATGTGTCTTAATATAGTTCCTTATATTTTAGTGAAAAGGCAGCTGTAGATGTCATCATGACTATGGACTTTTATAGTGCCGTAAAAATTCAGTGTCATCATAAATTCATGCTGCTGAAAATGTCGACATTTATGGCAACTTCTACAAGGACATATTTTAAAATGATATTAAAACTTTACGCAACAACTTTTATTTAGTTAAAAAAGTAAGATTATAAAGAAAAACATTTGCTCTCATTTTTAGAACAAAGAGGCGTGGCAAATAGTTTATGAAAAAGGAAGAAAACGAAAAGGTTTTGTAAAGCAGAGCAGACCTCCAGGACACAAGATGCTTGAATCCTGTTTATATGGAACCATGTAATTGAATCAAATAAATAATGTTCATGTATGTTGTCCTTATCATAGACTGTCTATCATTTGGTCATGTATCAGTGGCACAGATATAGTAGAACATTGCTTTGAGGGCTCAGCATCTCTTTGTGTGATTGGCACGGAAAAGTCTTTATTTCTACCTGGTTTTTAGGACTTGTGAAGCAAGTCAGCCTAATGACTACTGTTACGATTTAGAATTAATGGAAATCTGAGTTCTTGTATCTACTAAAATTTGAGCTGCAATGCTGCAGTCCTTTGGGAATCTCGTTAAAAAGGAACTATATGGAACCAGAATTAGCATAACCCTGCACATTGAAACTTCCAACCCAGGGACAGCTGATTGAGAAGCACCTAATCCAGATTTCTTACACCAGTTAAACCATTGATTTCAGACAGCTCTGCAGTAAGCACAGCACATATTTCATAGAAACCAACCAAAAGACAATGTGACAGAAGTAGGGGAAGGTAAAATGCATTTTGTTTTTTTTCTCATTGAAGATGCTCAGGAAGTATCAACTAACTTCTCCTGAGTTTCTATCAACTTTCATTAAAACAGCTTCAGAGACTGATGTACCTCAGAGAACAAAATATATTGAGTATTCCCTCAAAACAGTGACATTTATGTTTCAGCAGAGCTTTAGGGACTGAGTTTAGGGACTGAGCCCATTCCTAGTGAAGTTGGTGGGATAGCCCTATTAATTTTTTTGCAGCAATAGCTGCCACTAACACTGAAAAGAACTGAATCAAAGACTTGAACTCTTATACAAATGCATGAAGAAGATATGGAATTAATTTTATGACACCTATGCTCAGATTTGCCTAATTTTTATATATAGGGACAATCTTCTCTAAGTTCAATGGCAGTGTTACTTATGTATCTCTACAGTTCTCCATACACAGTTCTCCAGCATGTGTGATTCTGTTCTCAGGCTAATGAAAAAAAAAAACAAACCATCAAACAACAATATTAGAGTCTCTCTGAAAGAACAGCTAAATAGTTGCAGCAAATTATTATAAAAGAGATGACACATATATAGCAAATTATCTTCTTTTTCCCAGGGTTATCCACAAAGTTGCCTTGCTAATCATTTCAAAGGCTGTTGATATAGGTAGATATTCATTACATCTAGGAAGAATACTCAGTGCTCCAGCCCATTTCAACTGGGGCAATGACACAGTAGGCTGAATTTGATCCTCTGCAAAAAACCAAACAAACCCCACACAAACTTGTGTTCTATTGTCAGAGCTCCCTCTTCTGCTGTTCCTTCTGTTTTGCTTCCCTTATTATATTATTACTAGGCTTTATCCTCTTTAAACATCTCTGAGGGTACCCAAGGAAGACAATCAATAACTTTTTTGTTTTTCATTCTCATATACATTTTGTTGAGTCTTGTGAATTCAGCATCACTTCTACAAGCCAATGGGTTTGAGGTAAGAAGTCTTTTCAAGTCTCAGTTTTTGTATGTTGTACTCTGAATAACTAATACTTTAGCTTCAGAGACAGATGTACAGATGCATATGATGATTAAATAGTACCACCAGTCCAAGGCCATTTGGCTTCAGACAGAGAAGCTAAAAAAGACAGGATGTGGAAAAATACCTACTGGTTTTAATATCTTAAATATTTTTTTTATGTAATGAGGAGTAATAAAATAGAATGGAGAGGATTTTTTCCTTAGAGTTGTCATAATTTGAGATATTTTTTAAGTAAAGTAATAAAAGACATGTATGCTTGATACAGAAGAAATGTCTGTTTGCACCTAATATATTATAGAAAAGTTCAAAGACAGCTTAACCTTGTAAAAATGTTACCTTTGTAATGCTGCCAAGATCAGTAGCTGCATGAATTATTACTTTAAGTAGCACACATGACTTTTTTTCAGAATTTATCTAACTTATGCATTCATTAATTGGTGATTTTCATATACTGGTGATTTCATAAACTGATGATTCATTTCCTCTTTCATTTAAAATCCCACCTTTTAAAAACATGCATCTTTCTGCCCTCAGAATTGTAATATTCAGCTCAGGCATTTGGCGAATACTCCAGATTCAATGCATTCCAAATTAGAACTTATTGGAAAACAATAATAATTATTTTATGTTCAATATCTAACATCAAAGATAGGACTTTAGTAATGGCCCTGTGTTAAGGTTGTCCCCCCCCATCGTAGGATATAATTTGGGGGGGAAGCGGAACTGCAGAAACAGAACTGTTCTGTTCAAAATTTTCTTTGCAAGGCTAGACAATATGCTTAGATGTTACATTTCTAGAGTAGATAATTATAATGAAAACCATTCTTCTCATTCCTGGTAGAAAGAGATTTTTAAACCATTACTATGTTTGAACCTTTACTTGATATTCTTCTTTTTAGTGTGATCTATTGATTCTAGACACTGTGGTTACCTTGTCCATGGATCCATGGGAGTGTTTGGCCACATATGACAGTGGATTTAAAAAGAAACTTACCATTCATTGAATATCCCACCTGCCTGGTTTTGAAAATCCACCTCTTCTGCATTTTTAAAATGTGCTTCAATTGGACAAATGTACCTCTCTTTTGCTGAAAGAGAAAAGCTTCTCAACTGCATGGTCAGGCACAGAAGACATCACTCCTATTTTTTCAAAAGCTTCTCTTTTTATTCGTTATGTGAAATACAAAGATATAGGGGCATGTAAACCAATAATAGATATTCAGTCTAAACTCTAAGGATAACTTACTATGGGCACTGGAGGCTGAGATAGGATGTTGTATTTGCATACATACAGTATATGGAGAACTGTTCTGTTTTATGGAGCAGCAATCATATTTAGTTTAATGTCTTATAAGTCCCATAAAATGACATTAAGAAATTTTGCTATTTGGCTGGTGAACAATCTAAGCAGTGGTGTTAACTCATCATAACACCCCTACTCTGAAAGCTCAAGCCTCATAAAATTTGGGATATAAATATGCCAGCTCAACTAAACGAGATCGGAGATCTTGCATATATTCTTTCATAGGGTGGCATCCAAAAATCTAGTGTTCACCTAAATCTTTTAAGAATTTCTACCATTTTTAGGGTACTGGGGACTCTTAATCTCAGAAAAATCACACTCTTGCCCTTTTGTTTTTAAACATATTCAGTCACCTGGAAACCTAGCAGACAATCTAGCAGATTCTGGGCGTCATCACAGTGCTGGTAGATGTGACATGACACATCTGAGAGTCCTGCTCTCTTATGAAATAGGCAATAGGAAGTGTTCCCAGGTAGTCTAAAATGATATTAGATGATTTCTGGAGTGGAGGAGGTAAAGCACAAGATAGTGACAATAACACAAGTGCAACAGCATGTTAATCATTTTTATTTTCTTTTCAAAGGAAGATGATTAATGTTTGAGTTTCCCTTGAATTTTTACTTGAAGATTTAAGGTTGGCCTGACATAAACCTGAATAGTGTCTGATGATGCTAATCATGAGCTCTGCCAACCCAAAATAACGGCAACTACAGTTTAGAGTTCTTTTGTGTACTCATTGTTCATCTCTGTTTTGATTTCTGTCCTTCTTTTGATGTATTAGGAACTTCCAGGTGGTAGCAGGTGGAGTTACAAATGTTAGATAGCAAGGGCACAGATTTTGCTCCTGGCTACACTGATAACCTGTATACTTTGCAACGTGACAACAAGCTCGCTAAGCCTGAATGCACTGGCCTTACAGAGTTCTGTACCAAAACTCCATCTGGGCTTTACTTTCTAGTCAAACTCCTCCCATCCTCTTTATAGTGGATGTTGACTCCATATGGGTCTTGCTTTTCCTGCAGTTTCACGGAATGCGAGTAGAGATGGTATCCAAGAAATCATTCGCCCATGGTGACAAATTGCCAGAAGCTGATACTCACCTTCTGGTAAATCTGGGATTTGCTGCAAGTAGGGCTCCTCACTTGGGGACACATACTTAGTTCACCCAGAATATCTTCTTTGTGTTTAATGGATGCCAAAGGTAAGAGATGCCGAGAAGTCAGCTGGGCCTGCTGTGCACCACTTTCTGGTCTGTAGACTGAATTCCTTAATGACATTCTCATTTAAAGTTCCTGCTGCCAAATACTGTTTGCTTTTCCCTTTGGTACTGTCTGCATTAATAATGAGAGACTCATCTTGAAAGTTATTTACATAAAGTTTTATTCTCATGTCACTGCCACATTCAGCAGCTCCATGTTGGTTTTGGGCAAACTGAATACCCCGTGAATGAATTCACAGCAGTGTGGTACCCTGGGGGCCACAGGCTATCTTATCCCCTTCCTCCCATCCCTGACAAATCAAACCCTGTCTTTAGACAGTACCAACACCACAAATTCTTTATTAAAGGAAATGCCTTCTTGTTCCTTTGGCATCTGGTTCTGAAGTGACTGCCCCCACTCTGACCAGGTTATCTTGCTGTTGCTGGTGGGCACAGACAACCTATCCAGACAGAAGATAATAAGATCTTGTGAGGTATCTCATGTCAAGTGGGGCTACTGGTCACTTCCTCGCTCCACTCATAGGAGTGATGGGTTTGCATGACACCAAAGGTTCAGATGTTTCCCAGCGGAACACACACAGAGATATTTCATTAAAATACTCTTGTAGTGACCCACAACCTGCAGGTAAGGAATGTCCTGAGCCACAGATTGAGCCTTTGTGTCTGATGGGTCTTGAAGTTGCTCCAAGGATTTGTTTCCTAATTTTTTTTAAGTATTTAAGATCACAAAAATTATAGTGTATTAAAATTTTCCATCCGCATAACAAGTTTGCTTTTTGATTAAAAAAAAAAGCTCCAATAATTTATCAAGAAGTCATATTACTTTTAAAGTTAGAAGAAGTAGAGCTGTTTTCACAGTACTTCCTGTCCTCATGGAAAAAAAACCAAGTGTCTCATTTCCAAAGTGTGGCATTTTATGTCATCACCCTTTTTTACCTAGAGAGCTGCACTAAGTTAATCCCAAGTCTACAGTGTTTAGACATTCAGATAAATTTTAAGTAAGTATCTATGCTTCTGGTGATTATTCAAACAGTCTCTCAACCTTTTGTGGTTCACCCATCACCAGTTAATATTACATTAAAAACTGACAAATAATGTTGCATTTTATTGTGACTTGTACAAGCTGGGTAACCTGCCCATTAATTCTCTGCTGCTTCTCACTTAGCATCATTCTCTTTCCATGATAATAAAAGGGCTAAAGATTGTATGCAGCTAAAATTAGTTTTTTATTAGTAGACAACTGAATCTTCTTCATACTTTGTAACCTGGAGGGGCAGAAAAGAATTTTCATATGCACTGCGAAAAATTTATTTAATTCATGAAAATAAAATACTTTTGTAAGGCAGTAAATTCATTTAAAGTGAGTCAATTTTGTTTCTTCAAAAAATAACCTTTCCTGCAACAAATATACTTTACAGGATTTTCTTATTTACTTCATTAGAAATTATTTGATATGTCTGCAGAAGAAAGGAAAGTGATTTCTTTTGCTTCTTTTTTCTAAAATATGAACTTTCTTTTGGCTTTTAACAGTCAACAATATTGGATCTTGTTTTTCCCTGGGAAAGAAAAATATATTCACAGAATAACCAAAAGCATTCCCAGTGCTGATCAGTTCTACATTCACTTGAAAGAGGATGGTGAGATTTTGGCTTCTGTAATGGCTCTGCCCAAGAAAGATGGAATCCCAAGTTATGCACTGTGAAACACTCCATCTTCAAAGTAAGTGTTTTTTATGTTTTTATCAAAGACAAAGGCACTTGAGATGAAAGATCTAATTCTCTTTTTCTCTGTAGACTCACTGGCACAAGCACAAAGCAGTTGCAACATGATATTAAATGTGAATTGTATCATTTACACTCATTTTGCATTTCTGATGAGGGGCAATCTGAAGAAAATTAACCTAGGCTTTATTAAAGCACACATACAATTCTTATCTTTGTAGGTGGGAGATAATTGTATCTTTATGGATAGTTTTATACACATAAAGAGTCATGCAAGCAAATTAATGGGTTTTAAGATGCATTTCTAATTGAACTGAACAAAAGCCTTTAAACAGCTTTGATCCCTTATGTCCTCATTACATCAATTTGAGGCTGATGTAACTGGAGGGGAGGGTTGCTGATCACAAGGTTAAGGCTCAAGGGACCACAATCTCTCCTACACTGGGGCTGTGAACAGTGTGGAACCACAGGATACGGCAAAGGCAGCTTTCTATCTCCTCTAATATCCTTGTAGACCATAGGACTATGTTCCAGCTCCCTTAACATAGCCCCAGGTGTCAGTGCTGATGGGGATGCTGCACTTCTGTGCCCCATGAGGGGCTGTGGGCTTTCCAGGAGCTCCCTGCAGGGTTGATCCTGGCTCCAGACTGGGCCCAGAAAGCAGCATGACCTGCGTACCAACAGCCATGATGGAGCTGGGACTTCCAGGTTCAGTTCCTCGCCCTCACAGCTGCTCTGAGCCTCAGTCCCACTGTCTCTGAGAGTGCTTTTCTTTTTTGTCCTAGTGGTTGGAGGCTGAGTTCATTCCTGCTTGGAGAAGGTCTGAGGGAAGGTAGCCCAGAAGTCCCCACTTTGTTCCAAGAGATCTAGTTATAGCATTTTCTCAACATGACCAAGCATTCTAAGTCTCTCTCTGGGAACAATTTCTTATTATTGTTGGCATGTACAGCCTGATAATTTCAGTCTTTTACCATCTTGCTGTTTACAAATGGATGAGAAGGCAGTGCAAACCATTAGAACTAGCAGTGCAAAGTTACTCATTTTGGCAAAACCCTGCCTGCTGTCATTTTCTATAGTTAAGACTTTTGCCTGAAGCCTTGAATGTCTCACCCTGACACCAGCCTGCAGTAATTAATCATTAAACAGTGATTGAGGCAGTGGACCCCAGAAAATATCTTCATATTCTACCATATGCTGAAGCCAGCTGCAGCAAGCACTTGGAGAGAAGCTGCACAGAGGAAAACGCTGCCTGACAGTCCCCTGCTGTGAAGTCCAAGCACAGAAAGCCTCTAACGAAGGGCCATAGACAGACTGTTTGCTTGTATTGACCTTCATTACCTGAGATTGTTTAGAAGGCAAAATGTCAGTGTTAATGTGCTAGAATTTTAAACATTATCGCATTTTAATGACTATTTCCAGCCTCTCACATACTCACATCGTGGAACAAAAATGTGGATCAGTGTAACGAAAGGTTATAACAACAATAACAACAACAATAATGAGGGATGGGCAGATGTGCTTTGCTTAATTTCAGACTCCCCTGGAGCATCTCGAGTTTGGAATTAAGAGCAGTTTTCACCCACCCGAGGTTCATGTTTCGTTTGGGGCTGGCCCGGTGCCACATCTGGGCAGTCACAGGCCACAGAAGTCGTACAGAGCTGAGGGGGGAGCCTGCCTCCAGCTCTGCTGCACATGGCTGGGTTGACAGATCCCTGCAGAAATGCTGGGGTCAGCAGCAGGGTGCAGAAAGGCAATGAGCATCCTCTGGATTATGAGATTGTCAGAGCCGGGGCAATTCACAGGCTGCACACCAGTATTATGTTTTCAGAAGTCCCCTTAATCAGAGAATCATAGAATGGTTTAGGTTGAAAGAGATCTTAAAGGTCATCCAGTTCCAAACCCCCTACTGTGGGTGGGAACAGCTTCCTCTAGACCAGGATCCTCACTAAAACCCAGGTGACTTCCCTAAAACTCACAGGCATCCTGGGTTTACCTCATATGCCTTCCTCACAATGTCTCCATGGTGTGGTCTGCCTTGCACTGTACAAGTGAACAGCAAGCTATGTGAGAGGCACATTTTAAGGGATGTTCCCTTCAAAAATTATCAGTTTTGATATTCTGCTCTTTGTAAGTAGACACAAAACACTTGCTAATTGTGCTACTGGCACTCCTGCAGACACACTAGGGATGTTTTGAAGGCTGAGTTGTAGCATTTTTTCGCAGACTTGCTTCCCAGACTGCATGATGGCACTTACCTTTGCCAGAGTGCTAGAAACTGTCTTCCTCTGTCATTCCCATAACTGACCACTTTGAATACCTCCATTTATTTAGGCAAACATAAATCTCCATCTGAAGCCTTCCTTAAGAAGAGAAAAGAACTTTTAGGCAAATGTTTTGTCGGGATCTCCCAGGTCACACATTTCCATTAGAAATGCAGCAAGCGTTTTTGCTTCTGTTGCACCTCCCCTGCTCTATTCTTGCTTTGCAAAAGAAGTCAATCACACCTACTTAGCACAGAAGATCTTTGTTTCCTGGACCTTTACATACAGAGACAACAAAAAATATATAACATGAAGGAAAGTAATTTACCATGCAAATTATAGCTATAGTGTGATTATTTTTTGCCCCATGATGTTGTAGCATTCAAAAATATAAATGGTTTCAAAATAAAGTCTGGGAAACCAATGAAAGGAAAGTTTAACTGAAACTATTATAGAGTCACAAGAACAGTCTCTGGCTTAGAACTATGGTTGCACTGAGTTTTTTGCTGATCTAGAAGGAAAAGCATCATTCTGGGACTACTCTTTTACTTTATCCCTGAGCATGTCCCTTTCATAGAGAGGAGCTGGAGATAAGCACATCTTTCCTCCACCTCATTCATATGCACTGTAATGCAGGACAGGTCCTGACCATGGCTAAGTGCAGAGTAGGGACTCTGTATGAGAGGACCAGACAGTCCTATATCCATCAATCTTATTTCTGCAGGGTTGTATCTCAGTCCCCCAATACCTCCATCCAGGAAAAATCTGCTGGACTATGTTCATCTGGCATAACAAGTGCAAGAGTGCTTTTTGTTTTGCTGCAAAAGGTCAAATTGTTTTACTTTAAAATTGTTCAGTAAATCATTAAACAACATTTTTTTTCATGGGAATAGGGGTTCAGCCTTCCACTTTTTTCTGAAGGCCAAGTTTCTTGAAGGGTTTTCCATAATGCAATGTGAACCTCTCTCAGAACAGCCTTTGCCCAGGGCATGAAGCAAGTCATGAGATCTAGTTACATCCAGGTTCTCACAGGAGACTTGATTATGAGGAGCCTAAAGTCTCCTGCTTTTTAAAAAATTAAGAAGTAATTAAAAAAAAAAAAAAGTTATTCAAGGTACCTTGAGATATCTCATTCATCAAACAAGGAAAATTTTAAAAATTATGCTACCAGGTATGTTTCTGGCAGAGATTAATAGCAGCTTGATTGGGCAGACATTGGTACTCTGGTGCTTTGGCCCACCTGTGTGTATGTATGCTCTCATGTGAGAGAGAAAGATTGAACAGAAGTTGCTTTGTGGCTTAAATGACTTACACCATCACAGGTGCTCTCCATACAGTTTTTTCTGCTGTTTTCAAATTGCTGACACTAAGAACACGATTCATTCATGTGCTTTTTTAGACTGGAGAAAAAAAAATTTTGTTCTCAGCCTGTTCAGCTAGAAGATTTCAAAAATTAAGTGAAAGGATATATGCATACTTAAACACACAAATCTGACCTCCTTGTCTTCAAGTCTTTCCAGAAAATAATCAGGGATACACCAACTTTATTTTTCAGTTGAATAAAATAAGACAGAGCCTTACAACTACACAAGACTGTGGTCCAGTAGAAAATTATCTATGGGGATGAAATCTCGTTGTTTCATGTCCAGGATCTGATGTGGTAGTTTCATGGTCAGAGGTCTATCAATAGCATGCCCTTGTTTTTAAGTTTATTAGGTTTGAGATTACTTTTTTAGGAACTGGTGACTTGAGCTATTTTTGCAGTATTTAAATGTCTAGAATTACTGAGTTTGTATTTATTGTAAAACCAAATATATATACACCTATATTTAAATACACACATATAAATATATGATGTTTTATAAAAATGTATTGTTATGTTTATTTATAGACTTATTTTAAATAATAGGTTTGGGGACTTCTTTAAGTTACTATTATTACTGGCATAATACTATGTACTGTATTCATGGACCAGCCCACTGCCATATTAAATACAAAATTGGTCTTTGCCTCCAACAGGTTACAGTTTGAGAGATAATAGAAGTGAACTGTTTAATGGGAAAAATCAAGAGTACAAAAAGCCACTGTATAGGGCTATGATGGGGTGTCATCCTCAATATATTTCAGCAGTGTTTTATGAAAGTTTTCACAGGTATTCTGGCACTTCAGAGTTTTATTGAGAAATCTGTGGGAGCCCAAACCCAGCTTTCAGCAAAGGAAAACAAGGGCTGACAAAAACCTCGTGATCTGAAGGAGCTGGACCCTTCTCACAAGACCTGTTCAAGCTTGGCTCCAGCAGAAATCAGAAAGGACTTTTGAGATGATTGTATCAAACCATGTTTAAACCCCTGTAGTCCCTCTGTCCCCCATGTAATCCTACTAGAAGAAAAATTAACTATTTGGAAATTGCAGTAAAAATTTTTGTAACTCCCCAATTAACATAGGTTGTCCCCTTCATTAACATACAGCCCCAGATGCCTTTAAAATAGTGTTCTCGTGTTCAATAAACTATTCCAGTTTCCCCATACTGGGATCGTGTCTAGCTTTTATTTTTCAGACTGCCACTAAAATCTGAAAGAAAACACTGAGCTAACTGCAAATGTTTTCAGGTTACTCCTCCTGAGGACAAGGAGCAGCTTTGAGAGGAAAGTCAGAGGTGCTTTTCTAAAACCTACTTGGTGAAAAATGAAGACTTATGGACCTGGGGGTTGTGCATTCAGCGAAAGGCTACAGGTAGGATAAGGTTAGCTACGAATACCTGACACTGAAGATGCATGTGTGTACCTTATGGACAGAACAGGGGATTGGCAGAGCACTGTTTGCAGCAGCACTCTGCATGAATATGATCATGTTTGCTAAGGTAACAAAAACACAATAATCAAAACAAGGGATAATGAGCACCCGAGGAAGATATTAAAATGTCTGGTTGGGGAAGGCAGGTCGTATCTTAAAGATATAAAAAGTATCAAGCTGACTTATATTTATCCTGCACCTGGGGAGATTAGCATGAGACAACCATATTGAAATAACTATCCAATAATTATTTTTCTTTGCTGTAGCAGAGGAAAACTGACTTTGGCCCAGGCCCCTTGTTCTAATGTGTAAGAATTAATAGTCTTGATAGCAGAGTTTAGTGTTTATATCAGACAGACTGAACAAAGAAGGGAGAAAACAAGACTGTCAACCATGTTTTTCAGGAGGATTACAATTGAAGGAGACTTGTTCAAGGAAGTATTTCAGAGTACAGGGAATTATACTTTTTTTTTCCTCATTCTCAACCTGCTTTCCATGACCCTTCTGCACACACAAGGCAGAATAGCAATGCACTTTTAACATGGGCTTAAATTTAGCATATGTATGATGTGCTGGATCTCAGTTTTGTGCAATAAACATCAGATAATAGACAGAACTGAGTGATTGAGTTGATTTAAGTTTGTATCCCTTCACTTTAATTTTTTACACAGAAACTACCTAATTCAAAGTTTGTTGCATTCAGTAATTAAATAGAGAAAAACTGCTCATGGGTTTCAGAGCAACAATGAAGCTGGCTTGGGTCACTAGTCATGAACATATTGAGGTATGATGAGGCCACAAAACTTGAAAAGTGCTTTAGCACTTCTCACCATTGCGTGATAAGGCAAATGAAGGAGACTACAATGGAAACACAATGATTTATTATCAGATCTCTGAAGCAAAACCGTTTCAACATTACAGAAGGGATAAGTAATTTAGTTGTGTGATTATTGTTAGAGGCCATCATGCACCTAAGGTCAGAGCTGAAGGGGCAGAGAGGAACCATCAGGTTTTCTTTGTAGGCCCCCATTCTCTTCTTTTAGTCTTGATCTTTTGCATCTGAGGGCAGGACATATCTGGACAACGTTATTTTTCTATCATCAGCAAGGGAGAACAATGCAAGGAACATGTTTTAACAGTTCAGCCCATGTGTGGAGGTTGGAGAAGGGTATTACTGTATCAGGTTCTCCTCTAGAAAATGGTTCTGCTACCAGCCAATATACCTGTTTCATTCAAAAGATTTCCCTATGGTTAAAAAACACTTTATGATTTCAGATGAGCCAGAAACACCATTACCAAGAAAACAATAACACAGTTTTGATGCATCACTCTTCTGATACCCTCATGGGATCTTGTCCTGTATCAAAAATAGTGTGGCCAGCAGGAGCAGGGAAGTGATCCTTCCCCTGTACTCTGCGTTGGTGAGGCCACACCTTGAGTATTGTGTTCAGTTCTGGGCCCCTCAGTTCAGGAAGGACATTGAGGTGCTGGAGCGGGTCCAGAGAAGAGCAACAAGGCTGGTGAAGGGACTGGAGCACAAGTCCTATGGGGAGAGGCTGAGGGAGCTGGGGTTGTTTAGCCTGGAGAAGAGGAGGCTCAGAGGTGACCTCATCACCGTCTATAACTACCTGAAGGGAAGTTCTAGCCAGGTGGGGGTTGGTCTCTTCTCTCAGGCACTCAGCAATAGGACAAGGGGGCACGGGCTTAAGCTCCGCCAGGGGAAATTTAAGTTGGATATCAGGAGAAAATTCTTTACAGAGAGAGTGATCAGGCATTGGAATGGGCTGCCCAGAGAGGTGGTGGATTCACCATCCCTGGAGATTTTTAAACGCAGATTGGACATGGCACTGAGTGCCATGATCTAGTAAATGGACTGGATTTGGACCAAGGGTTGGACTCGATGATCTCGGAGGTCTTTTCCAACCCAATCGATTCTATGATTCTATGATTCTATGATTCTATGAATACAAAGATGACCACCACTAAACTTGTTTCTTCCGCAGATGAGATTCAGAGTCTGCATCGATGTACCCATATGCTACAATGTACTTTGGAAAAGGATAATGGTACACTTCTAAAAGATTATATGCAACACAATATGGGGCAGGATGTAAAATATCTTCTCCTGAAAAAAAGGGGAAATGTATCATTTTTACATTTTTACATCATTTCCAAAAATGGGCTTGATAGGGCTCATCAGCAAAGTAGCTCAGTTGCACTGTTACCTGATTTGTGAGAGGCACACTGACACAGAGCTCTTTTTCAGGGGAGTCAAGTACGAGAAATGAGTTGTAATCAACAAGCAACAGGGGTATGAAAAGCATATGAAAATGCATGTGATTGTGGAGGAGCCATATGAAATAAATTCCTTGAAACACCTAAGAGATGAGTAAGACTTAGCAAAACATTTAAGCAATTTGGTTATTTTTTTAGTGTAGGACAAGGTAGAAAGTATGAAGATGTGAAGAAGATATGAAGATGCCACTGTAATCTTATTTCATTGGCTTGTACCTGCATCCCTTAAAAAAAAGTAGACTCCTTCATACTCTTTTCAATTATTTTTAACAAATATAAACATAGAATTTACGGTTACCAGAAGTAGAGATTCTTTAGGAAACCACCTAGTGGGTAGGGTGTTTTGTCCCTTGTACTGGGAAAGTTATTAATGTTTTCTGGTAAACCTAAATTTATGGTGCCTGAAGATATTTGTATATGCTTCCCCAAACCACAAATTACAGCAGTCTTGTATTTTTTTTCCCTGAGGTCTTTTTCATAGCTCTATATGCAGATGATATCTAATAAGTTGATTTATACTTCTCTGTCTCATAACAGAATTGCCTATTGTAAAAAATACCTCTTGTCTTCAAAACACCTGAGTTTATAAACAATGAGTCAGTAAATGTGAATACTTAACAAGGCAGATGCTGCACTTCCAAAGATCAGTGCTGGTAAACACTCTTTTAATGGAATCCAGTTTAAAAATTTCTGTAATATAAAATATAACGAGTTCTCTTGCCTATTAATAACTATTTTGCTGTGCCCTTCTTCCTGATTTTGGAAAAGTTTTGAACTTCCAGTGGGATCTTTATATGACTGCACTTTATGGAGCAAATAAGACTTTGAATGATCTAATGCAAACAAACAAACAAATAAAAAAGTAAAACAAGCAAACAAACAAACAAAAAAATCCAACAACTTTCTCACTTTGTTCCTGGCAGTAAGTATTTTGTCTAAGGGGAAAAAATGAGGTGAAACCTAGTGCTTAACATGGTCCCCGTAATTCTTCATTTTAAAAACAAATTTTGCTGCTCTCCGTGGTCCCTCATTTGAAGCCATGTTCTTCACTGCCATTTCAAAGCTACCCATATACCATAGGTATTTTTTTACCTTTTATTTGTAAATAATCTCTCTTAGGGGAAAAAAAAAAACCAACAAAACAATACACCCCTCAAATTGTCCAACCAAATTTGATGAATCCCGCATCACAGGGACAGCCAATAATCTTGACACTGAAACTCATGTGAGTTGTATTTTACATATGTATAACTCTTTGAACAACACAAGCCTATAATATATGCCTACCTACAATAAGAGACTGTTATTGCAATATTTACTGTAAGATCCAGTGCAGTGAGGCACCCAAATGTGTAAATTTTCCTATGGAAATCAACTGGTTATTCATGAATATTAGTGGTTTACTAGACAAAGGTCTGGCCTGGCACTGAAAAATTTTCCAGCTGCAGGAAGCAGCTGTTTGTAGCTGTTTCTTGAGAGCTGCCTCCTCTGAGTGATTCTGAGAATCTGCACTTTAGCAATCCAGAAGAAATGGGTTTTTCTGAGGTTGGAACCCGAGAAGGCAGATAATGTAGTAGCTTGCAAAAAGTAACCCAAACTAAAGGTGTTTAGAAAAGGGAGTGTGTAGAGCTGTCTTCCACACAACCATAAAGACTGGGCATCTTCACTGCCTTTGGTCTTTGAGTTCAGATTTATTCTCTTCCACAGTCAAAGTTATACATCCAAATGTTGAGTTTTACCTCCTTTCCTCTCTCATATAAGCCAATGGAAAAATAATCTGCAAAGCTTTCAACCAGGAATCCCAGGCTTGCTCCAGTGGTTCCAGGTGTTCTCTCCATCTCAAACCTGAAAAGCAAAAAATGGCAAAAAAAAAGGCTTCAAAGTACCACGAGATATTTACCATGGGAGTAATTAACACTGTCCTGAATATTAACAAGCAATTAGAGTGAAGTCCACTTGTCTTGCAGTTCAAAAGGCTCTCAGAGGTCTCGAGATCCCTGAAGCAAGCCCAGGTCTGTATCTTGTGTCACTGCTGTGTCAGTGAGAATGCTGTCTCATCCCTCCACAGAAGACCTCCCAGCTCCTTGTGGTGCAGAAGTTAGAGGGATCCAAAGTGTAGTGTTCACACCACTGTCACTTTGCAGAGTGGAAAAATAAAAAGAAAACAAACATATATTTATTACAATTTACTTTCCAATAATTCACACATGCTGGGTGAGATTTTCAAGTGCAAGGGTGCCACAAACGTTCTGAATTCACCACAATACTTTTGAAAATACATTTCGTTATGAAGTTTAAGCTGCAAGGTTATCCCTGTCCACAGCAGAAAAAAACTTATATAGTTAAGTGACCTATACTCTTAAGTGTCTTAATTATCTTGTGATCTCATAAAGAACAAGAATTTTTCTCCTGTTGAAAACTGACTTTTTTTTTCTGATTTGAGACCAAAAAAGGGGTTGTTTAAAATTTTGTACCAGAAGGGGAAAGGAAAGAGAAAGGATTTGAGACCTAAAAATAGTGCTTAAATATATCACTTTAATTTTTCTAAAGTTCATTGTTGCACTTCCTTAAAAATTAAATAATATTATATGTAGATATTTTTAAAAATTATAATTATGTATTTTTGACAAGAACAGTTCAGCCAAAATATATGTTGTCAATTCTGTCATTTGGACTGACATTCCTGTGGCACCTGCAGATGGATAATTACTTTCATCCTATTTAATTAATAAAAAGTTTACAGCAAAGAAAAAAAGTCACATATATTTAATACCCATTATGGTGCCAAATTCCAGACTAGAAAATACACAGCTAAGGCCTACTATATTCTGCTACAGCCTGCAGAATTCTAGTTATATACAGGCAGGGACAGGAAAAAAACAAGTGGATAAACAACATTTTTTAAAATCATAGTTGTCCTGCTTAGAAGAACATACAAGAAAAGTTTTCTCACACCAAGTGCTGGCAAAATAGACATGAGATTCCTTCACAACATTCTTTACTTTGAAGAGATGAAACTTCACAATTAGATGCTCTAACAATAATACCTACTATGATATTAAAAAAAAAAAAAAAATCCATCTAAAACCAGCTAAATCAACTCAACTATGCTGGATCTAACCCAGACAAGAAGATATATTTATTATTGTTATTTATTTATAGGATGTCAGTCTACAGGGAAGCCAGAGAAGTGTCCCAATTCTTCCTGGGAGTCTCAAGAGGAATGCTGAGGGGTAGCTCCTTCTCCCTGTTGCGTGGAACATCCCGAGCCTGCCAAATTTACACATTATAGTCCTTCGTCCGGTGAAAGCAAACAGATTTGAAGGAGCTGCACCTCATGCAATATGCATGTACAGGTGTCTTAAAAGCAAACTTGGCCAAAGACTGTTACATTTTTAACTTAGAATTAGGGTTTTAGCTAAAACAAAAACAGTGCTGAAAAAATAGGTTTTGGTTGCAAATTTTCAACTAGTCTACAGACTTCTTCGTATTTCCACTGTGTTTTTTAAATGCCCTTTCCTTTGTCTTTCCTTTTCTCCATCTATCTTATTAAAAGCAAAGAGAAAAGAGAGAGAGAGAGAAAGAAAGGCACAGGAAGTCCTCAAAACATCTTATTTTCAAAAACAAAATCTGTTGGTTAAAAGGCAGAAGAAATCCGTTTCAAACAGCTGAAATCCAAGTGAATGCCTGGCCTTGTCAGAGAGTATGAAAGAACAGACATCTTGATGCTATGGCTGCTTCTTTCAAGGCGACGTTGGTCAACTCTTGAACATAGGCATCAGGCTCAAAAAGAAGGAAATTGTAGCAAGTTTACTGACAATGCAAATCACAGAAGATGGCAAAAATATGTTTCCTTGACAACATGACTGCCCTAGAGGATGCTGATTTTTTTTTTTATTTTATTTTGGTGAGGAGGGGCTGCAAAATGAAAGATTTCGATGAATGGGGCTTGAAAACTGGTACGCTGAAATCGCTGCAAATATATATTTTTGTGCATGATATCTCTTCTTTTCGATGCCTAACTGACACTGGAATCTGAAATGGAGAACTTCCAGCAGTTGAGTTTTACACATTTAAATCTGGCCGTGGAAACACATTTTGATATGTGAGTTACATTTCCTCCTTGCCAACAGCAGCCAGCTACTAAGCCGAGGCTGCCTGCTGTTAATTAAACTGTGTTCCATTAAAAACCTGCAGCACAAATACATGGTAGCAGAGCATGTTCTGTGTGCTGTTCCTCCTCATGTGATAAGCAGTGCATTTCCTCAATGGATGCACATTGCTTACATTTTTAGAGCTATTAAGCCAGGATAATTATGGAACAATCTAGGCAATGTTCAATAGCCCATGCAGATGCCTGACAGGGCATGTTGTCTCTTAATTAGGAATTTGAATGCCTAATGCTTGTATATTAACTGAAATAATTGGATAGATGTTTTACATTTTCTTCCCTTTTACTGACAACCGAGCCAGGGACCACAGGAATCAACCTATCTTACTAAAACAACTCATTTCATTTGCACTTCCTACGTGATCTGATCTGTTGTTTAAGTGGGATTTTTAAAGAGAATGGATGCTGGCTACTGGGTAAATATATGGTAAGATGTTCCTGAGTGAGTCTTGCAGTTTTAAACTGGTATCCTGTTGCTTCCCATACTATCATAACCTATACAGTGTAATTGCCTGGCTCTGTCTGTTTTGTTCCTCACAAGTCAGGTAAAATTACAATAGTTATCATTCTTTTATTGTTTCTAAGTGCTGGTAATGGGACACGCATTGTTTCAAACTGAGTTCTGATGCCATGCTAGCACAATTGCTACTGTTGATGTGAAAAATCTGCTTTGTTTTCCACAGATCGAGGATGCCTTTCAGGGGCTGGGCTTGTTGGACTGGACTCTGCAGCTCTGGCTGTAAAGGAAAGGTCTGCTTGGACACCCCAACCATTGTTCTCACTTTCACTAAACGTGGGGAGAGCCTTGATGAGTCTGGCCAAGCTGTGTGGAAATAGGCAGGACTTGAGTCATTGGTTTCAGTGGTACCATCCATTAGCCCATTTCCACATCTTAAACACCCTCCATCTCCTATCAGTCTAATAAAAAACAGTCCAAAAATTCCTTTGGGCTTCATGGTAGCACAACCGGGCCCCAAATGAGCAAATTGTTCAACCCACGTCATCTGTGTATGTAAGGAGTACTATGCCTGCCAGAATATGCATTGTTTATATTTAGGATGCCTGATAAATGTGTTTATTCACAACTATTAGTATAAAAGCTCCTTTAAAAGCAACAAATTGCTCTCTATTAGTAATGTGCATAATGACCTATTTCCATAAACATTTTTCGTAAGAGAAATTTTAATGTGCAAAACCCTGCAGACATTTTATGGAAATTTGACTGTATTCTGCAGAAGTGCATCACAGTCATATTTTGTTCTTTAATATTTTGTTTTGAGAGGTGAATTACTTTCATTCTGATATATAGTACAAGAGAAACAACCTGGCACAGGAAAAAGGAAAATGAGTCTTAATGTGTTTCCTTCTTGCTAATGTATATTTGCTTGATTGATGTAAGAATGTTTTTTACACAATACATACAACGCCTGTTGGTTGGTGTTTTGGGGGATTTTTTTGCATATTTATTTAAAAAGGGTAATGGAGTCTTTAAAAGAAAGCTCTTTAAATCCAGTCACGAGGGAAAAGAATAATAAAGGAATGTCTTCATGGTCAACAGGATAAATAGAACTTCTGGGCCTCTATCTGTTGTATTGCATCTGATTTCTATACCTAAATGAAGGTCAAACGTGGAAAACCATATTCATAAAATATTGTGATGCAGTTTTAGAGGCATGCCTTAAAAAATTAGCCTGAGGGGGTTAAACATGTTAGCTTTATTTTTTTTGTTTGCTTGTTTGTTTGAAAAGCAGACAAGCAAATCTTTAGTATTCTGTGGAGTCTTAACAGTATTTTGTATGTTATGTACTAACTGCAATCTGAACATCAGCAGGGTTTTTCATATTAATTTACTACAACTTTGGAGCAAATAATACTTTTTTTCTCCCATGCAGAGCTTAAAGCTCCTGAACTACCAACAGTTCCAACAAAAGTCTGTAAAAATAAGTCATATCAGGTGAAAACTGTCTCATCTGTAGTTCCACCAAATTATATTATTACGAAGAAAGCAGGGTTTTATTTTAAATCAAGCTAATCACAGAGCCACGCAGAGAAGGTGGAAATGGGAAAAACATCCACAGAGCTAATAGTAAAGAAACTGTGCAGTATTGCAACTCCACTTTTTGAAGGCACTCTAAGGCAACCATTTTTTAAGGAAACATTGCTCTGTGTTAAGGCACAGGCAGAGCTCAGCTCTAAGTTCAGTTCTGCCTTTGACACTAACTGTGTTAATTTGGACAAACCGCCCAAGTGACATTTTTAAGCTGGAAGATATTAACCTCTAGCATGGTTTCCCCATCCCTACTGCATACAGAGAGAGCTTGGCTAGCTAATAAAGTGCTCTGCAGATGTACAGGAAAAAAAAAATCATGAGGAAAGATGTCAAGGACATGAAAACTACTAAAATATGAACACCTCTGGAGTTATCTTTGAGAAAAGCAGGTTCCTATATTTCTGATTTTGTCTTGCAAATGTTGATACACTTGCAATATCCATATGTTCCATTCAAAAGATTAAGTATGTATCCCAGCTGGAAACAAAGCCTAAATTAAAACCTACCTTGGTGAGGAGATTTTCTACACAGAGTAGAAACGTAGCCTTGGATCATCATATTATTTAAGTAGCTTAACTTTTAGCATGTGCCATTGGCTCCCATGGTCTTTGAAAGAGAAGTAGTTATAAATGTGACTAAGAGGTTGACTATTCTGGAGTGCATTGGGAAGAGTGTGGCCAGCAGATTGAGGGTGATGATCCTGCCCCTCTACTTGCCCCTAGTGAGACACATCTGGAATGCTGTGTGCAGGTCTGGGCTCCTCAGTGCAAGAAAGACAAGGAGCTACTGGAGAGGGTCCAGCAGAGGCCACAAAGGTGATGAGGGGTCTGGAGCATCTCTCTTATGAGGAGAGGCTGTGGGAGCTGAGCCTGTTTACTCTAGAGAAGAGAAGACTGAGGGGATCTCATTAATGCATATAAATATCTCAAAAGCAGGTGCCAAGAGGACGGTGCCAGACTCTTTTCAGTGGTGCCCAGTGACAGGATGAGGAACAATGTCCATAAACTAAAACACAGGAAGTTCCACCTCAACATGAGGAAGAACTTTACACTGAGGTTGTCAGGGCATTGGAACAGGCTGCCCAGGGAGGCCATGGAGTCTCCCTGTCTGGAGACATTCCACACCCACCCGGACAAGTTCCTGTGTCACCTGCTTTACATAACCTTGCCTTGGCAGGGGGTTTGGACTAGATGGTCTCCAGGGGTCCCTTCCAACCCCAGCTATTCTGTGGTTTCATAAATATACTACTGAATATGAGGCTGGATCCTTCTGCTTTGGTGGAGGATCAGCTGCAGCACATCAGTGTTGCAGCTGCAGTAGTACAGTAGCTTTAAGATGTTATTTTTCTTTCAAAGCACTGGGCAGCTCTTAGTAGCTCCCACACATGCAATGAGAGATGAGCACATAGATGTATCAAGGCCTATATACAGCCCTTGTCTTATCTCACTGAAGTAAATGGCTAGCTGTAATTAATATCAGTGGGATCAGGACTCTATTACATAAAGCTTCCAAAGGAATCATCCTTCCTTCTCCCAGTCATTTTATATGAGCTTTCCTGCCATTACCACTGCTGAACATTCATGTAATAGACAGTTGTAAAACCTTATATGAGAATGAATGAAATTTTAAGTGTTGAATTAGTCAAATGAATTAATGACCATGATTTAGTGGTATTTTTGCTGCAGGAAGTGTAAAGAATCAGTCAAGATTTTCTCCTGTGAGGGCTGCATTGTATTGATTTCTTTTTCAAATGACCAAGCAATTAGCATAGCAGAAACCTGGGTGCTCAGCACCTTCTCCATTAAACAGAACAAATGTCAAGTCCTATTAATATAGTCAGCTGTTGCATAGTGGTTGATCAGATGCTATCTATCATTATACATTTATTATCTTGTTGAAATAGTGTTATGAGGTTTTGCTGACAATAACTTTGTGTGATGCACTCTTTTTCATTTTAATCCTTCTTTGTAGTTCAGGCACAAACAATTTCATCATGTCCAGGCTATTAAACCATTAACTGTGAGAGTCCAGATTTTCAGCAGTTCAGGCTGGTGCAATAAGTCTTATTTCTCCATCTACTCTCCCAAGTGGGGAAAAAAAAATCTGTATTTTTAATAATAATAAAAAGACATAATCACTTAATGCAGGAATGTCCATTGCACCCAAACAGCAAATCCAGCTTAAGTGGAAATTTACACAAAGAATTATTTATAGGAATCAATCATAATTACATTTAATGCATGCTGCAGCTGTTTATAATTGTGTTTTTCCCAAGGTTATTCTCCTCCTACTGTCCACCCACACACATATGAAATTTGTTTCTGTGGAAATGCTTAGAAAGCATTATAATTTTCCCGTAACTTGTTACAATGGCAGCTGACTGTTGTGAGGCAGACTAGATCCTCATTACTGAGTGCCACAAAAAAAAAAAAAAAAGACAAGACTGTTTTGTCGACCAGTAAAAGAGTCTTGAGAAACTGGTTGATAATAACTATTGGGACAAACACTTTCCATGTCATTCTGTTTTCTATTTATTATGACAAGCAAATCAGAGTGGTAAATCCGAAAGTTCATTTTTGGTAATCATAAATTCAAGATAGTGTGGGACAAATGAAAAAGATGTGCATAAAGTAATGTAGCTGGGATCTTCTCACACTGAATTAGAAACTTCCTTCCCCCAAAAATTCGCTGCTATAGAGCAGAGTGCAAAATGCATTTCTCTTTTTAACTACTGGAAAACTGACTTTTCATAGTGATATAAAAAAAAAAAAAGATTTAATTTGGAGTACTTCTTAGCTCTGGCCATTCCATAAAAAAAAAAAAAAAAAGATTTTATAGGAAAGAAAATACATGGTATACACATTTTTTGTCGTGTTGAAGGCCCACGTGTCCAACCAGAAAGTCTAGAAAGGAACACATTGGGCAACCACTTGATGTAAGATATATGGTTACCCACAAAGGATTCTGAGCTGTTTGTTCATACATAGCATGAGGCAGGAGAAGGTGTAAATTTAAAACAGCCATTCTTTTTGGCACATACTCTTCTGGCCCCTCAACTAGTACGTTTAAACTTTAAATTTCATTGCACGTGAGTAGATTTTCTGTAATGGTGATTAGTTCTGAGCTAGTTCAGTGGAAAGCTTGATCTGTATTGTATTCATCCCTCTCAAAGATGATCTGTGTCTGTGGTACTCATACCAGGGTTAGGCCATCTCAGTCAACCCAAACACTGCTGAGGGAAAACCTCTACGAAGCTTGAAATGTAAAATCCTCTGGACTTTAGGGACAGTGGTATTCATACTGTTGTCTGAGGGGCTTAGTTTTATTTTATATTAGTCCACCTCTACAAAATATCTCTTTGAACTGCAAACATTTGAATTTAGATGTTCAGTTAGGCACCTGAGTTTAGAAGTGATGTATGTGTCCATTATGAGCATCTTTGAGTCATGTGATAGAGAATTCCTGCAGTAGTTGTAGTGATTTTGGGCTTATGAACTGCAAAATAATTTCCGAGTGTGGAAATAGAACATGATTAGGTATGATTTTAGTTTCTCAATTCTGTCTTAACTTTTGGAGCATGATTGAGGGAATCCGTAACAGAAGGCCTGACTTATATATAATACCAGATTATTACATTTGTGTTTAGATGTGGAAAATCTTGAGTCAAAAGTTTGGTAGTTTGGGATGGAGCCCTTCTCCTGACACAGGTAACTGAAAAGTGACCAAGATTTGCCCCTTACTGTTTATGCACATTACCAGGGGTGCTGAAGGAACCAGAGATGTTGATGTTGGTTTGGTGAAGATGCTCAAGTGACTGAGGAAGTGCCTGACCCTCTCAAGAGCTTAGTCAGTGAGAGAGGCACAGTGGGGAGGGAGGTGGGATTCCCAGCACCCAACCCAGCTCTGAGATAAAGTTGTGCCTCTTGTGCATCAGTAGCAGAGCTGCCTCAGTTTACAGTGCAGCTTCTTCAGAAAATTCAGAATCCCAACTCTCAGGTCACTTTGTGGGCAGCCTTGAAAATCCCTCCACTTGTGCAGTGTCCTGGGGCATAAAAACAGGTCAAGCCCATTCCAAATCAATCCACTCACTTGCTATTTGTGCTTTTATTTCTCCCCACATGCCCTGTAGCATAGAATTTAACTGTAGCTGAGATATAGCATAAGTAAATAACCAATGGGGACCAATAATAATTGCAATAAACCTATAACTTTCATGCTCCAGTATTTAACATTCTGGATCAAACTCTGCCCAGCCTTACACTCTGAAGAACCCCCCTGAGGGCAATAGGATTTCATGGGGTATAAATCAGGGCAGAATGAGGTGATTTCAGAGCAGGTGAAATTGCTGATGTAACTTCCCCATCTTAAAGAGGCTTCAGCCAAAAAGTAGAGCAGTGATGGCAATAGGGAAGAAGGTCACAGTAAGACATTCAAAAATTATCTAGAAAAATGCTGAAATAGTTTATTGTTCTATGGATACTGCTCTGTTCTTTGTAATTATTAGACCAATTTGGCAAGAAAAAAGAAGTACTAACTATATCTGTTGCTGTATAAAATGTTCCAAAACAGGTGCTCAAATTTTTCTCTCGATGGTGATATTCCATATGAATGAAGAAAATAGTCTGTCCAGGATGTCTAAAGGTAGGTGCTGTATGAAGCATCATTTCTTAGCATCTAAGGCTGACCAATTTCAGAGCATTGTAACAATTTAACGCTTAGTCCCGAAAAAATTGACCATAGTTTTACTCTTACAGGCAGGAGGCCTTGAAAATCTATGGATTTGAGTTTGCAGTATGGGTATAGCTCTGTGGAACAACAGTTTCTTTTGCAAAGAAGTAAATTGAAATCTCATTTATTCCAAGAGAATTTTCAATACTAAATATATTAAAAAAAAAAAAGTATTTGTCTTACAAGTAATCTTCTATATAATAAGATTATTTTATTATTAATTTAGAATATAAAAGATCCAAATTGATGTCTATATGATTTTTTTATTTTAAGGAAACAGAAGTTTCTATAAGCATTTTTGTTCTCATTTATTTTCTTTGCAATCACTGAAAGAATTCATCAGATGAAAGCTTCTTCTTTAGAGAAAACCAAAACCAACAAAATATTCCATAGAAAAATAAGCTTCATGGAAAATACTTAACTGAACTAAAAGAACAGACTTCTTTGGCCCCTAACAGAATGGCAGAAACTTGCAGCCAAAAGATGCCATTGCTATAGCACCTAAAATGGAAGTAATCTATCGCATTTTCTATGGCCTATTAGTATAAAAGGGCATTTTTGAAGCAAACCTGTGGCCTGTATTTTGTCTTGTGTGTGACACTTGGCAACAGCTCTTATTTAACCAGCTTTCTCTAAATCAGCACTTGGCTTCTTTATTATTCACTTAGATAACTTTTCCTGCACATTGCAGCAGAATTGGACCTGTGAGCTGAGCCATGTTCCTCTTTCATCAGCACTGTTGAGGAAAGTGCCTTCAGTATGTATCTGGTGGCTTTGGGAACACAACCCTCCACAGCTGCACTGCGGGAGGGAGGGAGGGAGGACTCCAGAGGAGATGGGGATCATGCACCCCAAATCCCCAATGCCCTACACTCTCCACCACCACTCACATTTCTACAAGAGAGGTTTAACACCAACACAAACAAGGAGATTGCTGAAGCAACTTTTATATTAATTTTAAAAGCGGCACGATGTACAGGGTACTGAAATCAAATAATGCTTATGAGCCAGATACTAAGCACTGCAGTTATAGTGAGTAAGAAGGTGCCACAGAGGCTTAAAATGGTTAGTACAGCAAATAAACCTCTCCAAAAGAAAGCTCTGAATGTCAAAAGAATTGATTTCAATGTAACTATCCATACGCTGAGAATCCCCAAAGGGGCGTTTTCAGCCAGGGTTGAAAAGTGACTATTTTAGTGCAACGATGTATTCCTAAGCATTAAAAGGAAAACTCCTTTATTCATGTTAAGTGCCACAAAATCTCTGAAAGTCAAGGCCCCAGACACTGATTTTTGGGCCTGGATGCCAGATAGGCTATAAGCCAGTGCCAAAAAACTATATTTAAATGATCTCTTTGTCGTGTATAAAGTTGGTGCTGACAGACACACAGCCAAGAAGCACGCAAACCTAAATTCTGCCACTTTTGCTCTGCCTTGAACTACAGTCTTCAAACAAAAACTAAAGGAGTCCTGAGCTGTAGAGAAATGCTGGGTGGCATTAAGAGCCAGCATTTCTAGTTTGTGCTGAAAACTGCATCTGCATTCCCAGTCTAGTTCTAGCATCAGTCGCTCTCGGGAGGAGAGTGATGAAGGTCCTGTGCATTACCCAGATCTGGGCTGAGCTACTCTTCCCTATCCTCCCCATTAGCACTTGAGTGCACACCTCTGGTGCTGCTTGGAGGTCTGGGGAGGCAAATATTCCCAGCAGTTTGCAGGAATGGCAGTGTTTTGCCCCTCACAGCTGCCCTGCTCCTCGCAGTGGTGTTTCGCTGCCCACAGTGGCCAGACTGTGTGTGCATCATTATACACAGCAAGGATGTTGTCAGGGCTAAGGAGATTTAGATTGTGTCTCTTGTTTTATAGAAGCTTTGCTTAATAGTGGTTGCTTAGCTCATTTTCAGGAAAGCTAGAGGAAATTAATAGTAAGAGGGTTTCATAGAACTGTATTAATACACAGGGCCTTTCACACTGCCCTGTAGTTTTCAAGCCAGTACAGTGGGAACAACATGAGACTAAAAGCTTGCATCTTCCTGCCTTTCTTAGCTCTCATCCACCTTTACTGAAAACTGCCCTGCCTGACTGTTGTCTCTTCCCGGGCTGAGAGCTGTGTCTGTCTTGCAGGAATGTATCTCTCTCCAGGGACATTTTCCCGTTACAGATGTCTTTAGACCCTGGGCTCAAATAAGATCTATTCTGTAATTTAAATACCTGTTTCTGCCAGGTGCACAAAGTCACTGGCAACAATTAAAAAAATGGTATTTCAAGATTTTCAAAGATACGGCCACTACAACTGTTTAGCACAGACAGGCAAGGCAGCTATAGATTAATTAACTCGTGTACCATTAGCTGTTCCACACAGAGTAATCAACATGAGGTAAATTACACAGGCTCTTAAGAAGGTTTTACAGCCCACACTGAAATTCCTGCTGTTGAGTATGGTATGAAAACCAGGTAGGAATTGCCGTGCTTCAGTAAAAGGTTGGAAGAAGAACTGATGTGATGTAAAGTGTTCACTGCAGCCTTTCCTCCAGTTTCCCTGAAGACATTTGCCTTCACAGGCTAGCCTCTGGGAGAAACAAGAAACAAATTTTAAAAAATTGGCCCACGCCATGTATACACAATTCTTCTTGAAACAATGTCAACAAGCCGTAATACACCAAATGCTGAGTGTATATTCAAAGGTTAAGAATAAAAACATTCCTTGTGGATTAAAAAAAAAAAGAAACTGCAAATAGGATTTTTCTTCAGATGTGTAAACTGAGTCAGAGATATAGCTACGGCGGATTGAGGGGGATCTTGGGGGAGACCTCAGCATATGGCAAGTTCATTGCCACATCTAGCTAAGCTCTTCATATAGATAAAATCTTCAAACAGTCTGGGCTCTGAAGTCTTAACATCAAAAACTTATTTACATCATTACAATACACCCTGCCTCCATCAACTTCAAATTAAGGGTCTAACCTCCAAAATGCATTCACAGCATATACGTGGGCCCTGCATGAAAGGAAAAGTTAGTTGCCTGGAAGCAAAACTAACGTGTTGAGCAAAGAGCTCCATATCATAATGGATTAAAAAGCTCAGGACAAGATTGTGATAAATTCCACTTTTCTCTGAGGTGCCTTTCTTGGCAGTACTCAGTACTGTGGTTACTAAGGTCCTTTCCTTCAGACCAACCACTTCTATGTTTGAAAAATACGGTGTACAAGAAGGTGCCACATTTTAAACAGATTCTTAGGAGTCAAAGAATTCATTCCACTCATGGAAGATGTCAGAGCACTCATTCCAGCCAAGGAGCTTCAGTCGTCTTCTCTGCTGGAGGTTTCAAGCACACTTTCATGTCTGGCAGACTTACCTAACCACCAGGATACAGGCAGGCTAAGGAGAAAGGAGAGGAGGAAGATGGAGTGAAAATGGTGGATTTTGATTCCCAAGACCTGCTGTGTCTGTGTTGTTTTAGCTTCTAAACAGGGAAAGTAATGACCAGATTTTAGGATGTGCCAAGGTGGACACAAAAGCACTCATGCACCTGCCTACCAGTTGTGAATCTGGTTCACAAATTCACAGTGATTTTTAGATCTGAAAGCAGGATAAATCCTTGTCTTTCTATCAAATACGCTGTAAGTAAAGCCAAGAGGACTTGATCCAGAACTCATTTGCAAATGTTTGGCTCAGAGGAAAACATTCCCCATGCCTCTTTTGTTGGTAAATACCAAATCTCAGTAGAAATCCTGGCATGTTGTTGGTTAGTAGCAAAAGTTGCTAGTACCCATTTTCAAAAACTATGGTTAGCTGTGTGTAACACAGACTGCTTTGTCCATGAACATGCACATGCACAAGCACACACGGCTGCTAAACCTTATGCACAAATGTGCTTGTGTGTTGGTGTGCTCTGAGTTAGATTCATTTTTCCTGAGCAGTGAAAGCTGAGCAGAAAGTCTCTCACTTTCAGCAAATTCAAGACCAAGACTGTAAGCCATGAGAATTAGCTGCAGGTGCTTAGGGTTTAGAAACTGCTGAAGGGACCAAAGACCAAGGTGTTGGCTCCAGGTTAGTTCTTATGATCAACTATTCTTTTTATCTTCCCATAAGACCACCTCACTCTTTTGTTGGCAAGAGGGAGGGAGAATGGGGGGGGCAAAAAGAGAGACTGTTTGATTTCAAATGGGAGGTGAAATTCCTCAGAAGATGAGCCTGTAGTGATCAGGAAAAGCAGATTAAGAGAAGCAGATGTGGGGAAGAGGGAAGATGGGGAGGGGGGTGGATTTATTCATGCAATTTAGGATATTAGCAGCAAATTGGGAAGGTGGTTTGTTCTCCATTTAGTCTTATACAAATTCTGCCCCCCTTTTCAGCACATTTTCCCTTTGTTTATCTCCTGAGAGATGCCCACATGTGTACAATACAAAGAATCGAGTCATAAAAGCGCAGGCCTGTCAGCCTCCCTGAGGACCAATTAATGGTGTTCCAAATCTTGTGGGCAGGCAGATGAAAAGGATACAGATAGAGAAGGGGAGGTAGATGAATACTCAACGAGAGCAAGGCAGGTTTTTCTGATGTTGGTAGGAACTTCTTTAGGTATTCTTAGCTAACTTATTTGGGGTTTGGGCTTTTCTCCTGCTTCTGCGGTCCCCTGGTCATGACCGCAACAGAGAGAAAAGCTGCACTACAAAATATAAATTAGGCTTTTATCCAAACCAATAATGACACAAGGCCAGTGTGGGAGAAGAGGCAGAAAAAGGCCATTTAGAATTTCTCCAACCCTCCTTTCATATATTGGCAGTTTTATGGGTAGGTACTTGGGTTTATATTATCATTTGTATCTCTGAGCTGGGTATTGCTCTCAATGCAGCAGGCTTTGTAGTGCAACCTTTTACTCCTATCTCACCCCCTACGTGTCCACAGGCCTTTGAACAGCAAGCGAGTGGCACTTTGAAATCAGGAGTTGAAAGTGTTTGACATGGAAAGGGGAGCATGAAAGTCTTGCTCTTTGAACCTTTTCTTTTCAAAGTTCCACTGAAAGTAGAGACAGGACAATAATGGACAGGCTGGGAGCTCTCAGGGTGAAGTGGGGATATGTGGTAATGAGGTTTTAAGTGTTTCAGCAGTCGTTCCACCCCACAGTTTCCTCCCCTATGTACTCCCAGTGAATTAAATCTGCTGCAAGATATCGCAGAAATCTTCAGCTAGATGTATATTCTGTCCCTGCTTAATTGATTCTGTGATTAAGTTCTGGAAACAAAATTGAGCTGATGAAAACAGGAAAGAATGGTCAAAATTATCATTAGGTTGCTGACTACTGAAGGAAGATCAATTTTTTTTTTTGTTGCTGTTAGTTTTGCCTTCTAATTAAATGAAGCCAGATGTACAGTAAATGCAAGTTGCATGAGAAGTGCAGCCAGATGTTGCACCAAATATCGGGCACAGGCCACTCTGCACTCATGTGCAAACTCACTGTCTCTCACCTGTTGGGGTCAGGAGAGTGAATTAGTAACCTTGGCAGCTGCTAAGATTTGCTTCACTTATTTTACCTGCATAGGAGATCAGTTAGTGTGGAAAGAATGAAAGAAACTTGGAGGCTCTGAAATGAAACATCTCATTTAAGAGCTTCATTATATTTAAGAAGAGAGGAAGTGGAAGGCTAAGTTATTATTCGGAGAGGTCCGTGAGCTGATCTTTCACTCTTTGGAGAAAGGTTAAAAAAACCCAAGCTCAAAAACCTCTTTATAATGCATCTTCTCAATTGTGTAATCCTCTACCTGGAAAGAAAAAAAAAAAATCCTTTCTGAGTGATGTAGCAATCATTTTACACACTCAAGCATGAAATTTCATCACCATTACCTTAGCTTGGATGACTGTACAGATGTTGTTTGGCCATAAAATGTATTCAGTCCTTTTTTAAATCTAGCTACAGTATCTGACTCTATGACCTCCTGTAGCTATTGGTTCCACGGGTTTGGTGAGGAAAATTTATCCATATTCATTATAAAATTAGCAAAGGTAGGAGAAGAAGAGCTGAATAAAAACTCACTCTCAAAATGCCCCAAATTTTTCTGATCAGTCTATTTTGTCTGATCTCTTTAGCTTCTTGTGGCCTATTTCTGCCCAACATGGCCCTTTTTGGAGTTAGATCCAGAGAAGGAAAAGAGTGTCATTCTTTCAAAACGGCTGAACCTAGAATAATCCAGCCAAAAGTCACTTTTTAAAAAAATGTGCCCCTGAATTTGAATTATTTCAGATGGACTGTTCTCTCTCGTGTGGAACAGGCATAATGCAGACATTAATCTGACCTGATTCTGGCATCTGTTTCCAGTGAATACCAGTAAAGCTGATGCCACCACACTGCTGGGAGCCCACACAGCTCCAGCTTCCTTGCAGAACCTCACTGATGCCTGCAGACACTGCAGGGTCACTGCATCATGCTCGTGGCAGGATTAGTGCCTGAGAGGCTGACGTATAATATCTCCTTGGCAGCTGCCCTTTTGGAGGCCACTCTTGGAAACCCTCCTGTTTCAAGGATTAGAAGCAAAAATTGGATTCTTCCTTTCCTTTTCTAAATGTGTAGTTTTAGCCCTCCTCTTTGTACAGTGATGGGATCAAGACTCTCAAGGAGAAGGGTTCTCTAACTTCTGTGGCTCAAGGATGTCTTTGGATTCCCAAGGATACAAGCCTCTTAAGGCTTTTCAAAGGGCTGGTTACAATTTATTTTTGATTACAAGTACTGTGGTTTGCTGCACACCCAGAGCCAGACTTTCTTCCCATGTCTTTGCATAGCTGATCATGCCCCACGCTCATGAGGCACAAGACACTGTGTGGTGTGAGATGGAGTGGGGCAAGAGAACTATCACAGGGCTGATACCAGTCCCTCTGCAGCCTAGATTAGCTCACTTGACCTGCCTGCCTGACTTCCTCCATCCATCCATCCAGGTGGGATAGTTTGGACTTGGCTCCTCTGCCAAGCCCTCAAGGCCACAGCAAAATGCTCCCTCTCTCCATTTTTATGAACACAGGGGAAGGAAAGAGAAGGAAAAAAAACCTAAAAGACCAAAACAACAGAACCAAAGCAGTATATATATATATATATATATATATTACACTCATATACACTTACAGAAACTATATACATATAAGAAAAAGAACCCCAACACCCCCAAAAAAACCAGAAAAACAGATATACACAGCCAATAAAGAACTAGTGAAAAAAAACTTAATACTTTTATTAAGAAAGCGGAGGCCATGCCACCAGATCTCTCCTCTCAAATTGGGAAGAAGCAACAGTCTCTCAAAAAAACTTAGAGGCCAACACTGCCACAGGAGGAGCACAGCTGCAGGGAGGTTGAATGCTTTCTCCATCTCCACTGGAAGAGATCTCCCTTCCAACTTCTCCCCCCTTCTATTTATATCTCTGCTTACGTAAAGAATAGAATGGAATATTGGGATATGGGTACTTCCTTAGTTTTGACCTGGTTGCCAGGAAGAGGCCTAAACCAAACTACTACACCAGGTTACTAGTGACTGTCTGCATTATAAGCCTAGATGTGTTAACTAATTGCTGCCTGTACAAGGGTGTGTCTACACACAGGTGTCCAAACCACATACTAACAACCTCATCTGAGCCAGGGTTCTTGTGATTTGCGTGACCTCATGGATCACAAATTGCTATCCCTCTTAATTCTCATGGTTCTGAAATACTATTTATGGTCAGGAACTGGAGTTTGTTTCCTTTGAGATCAGGGCCACAACAACCATGCATTATAACACTTTAAGTAATGGAATTAGCTTAATAAATATGATGACTCATTGACTATTTTTTACTTTGGAAAACATATTTTTTTTCTCAATTGGGTTTGTTTCACCTCTTCCAAAAAAGACTTCCACTCCAAACTACCATCGATTTTGAAAATGGAATCTGAACAGGCTTCTCTGGAGCATTCAGAGCTGTATCTCACAGGTAAATTTTCATATGAGAGCATTCAGAGCTGTATCTCACAGGTAAATTTTCATATGACCTTAGCAACAGAGTTTGTTCCCCTCAGACCACATTTCAGAGCCTAACTGACCTCACTGCCAGGGTGCTCTTTTGAAGACCAAGATGATTATTTTTTTTAATTTTTTACTCGCAGCTCTAGTTATAACCTCATATCCCATTTAATTTGTTCCTCCCCATTCTCCACACAAGATTAGGAACAGTTGTAGAGCCTTAACATATATCCTCTCTTAATTATATCATAGCTGAGCCATACACAGATAGCTCTTTTTATCTTCCCTGATATGTAAATTCTTCTGGTCCCCTGACCATTTTTGTTTCTCTTCTCTGAACTCTCTCTAATTTGTCAATATGTTTTTGGTAATTAAGATTCCCACAACTAAATGCAATGTTCCATATGCCTTCATGCCAGATCCCTACAGATTTTCAGGAGAGGTCACTGCTCACAGCTGGGGCCAGGTTTCCAAAAGCACTTTGAATTTTGAGTGCTTTTGAAAATATGGCTATGAAATATCATTAAGGGAGCTTTTCGTTAAGGAGCATTTTGAAAATTTTTGCTCTCATGTAGGTGTCTAAACTGAGTTGGGACTTTGTTAAAAATGTGCTGCCATTAAAAATCTTGAGCAAATGAAAAACTATCTCCAATCTCTTTAAGAAATCTGTCCTATTGAGGAGAAGTTGTTGGGTTTCTTTCCTTCTCAGTATCTTCTATTTGTATTTCATGTTATTAAGATCATTGCTATCTGTTTGGCTATATTACTCTGTATAATTTTAAGTAAGCAAGGTTAACCTTTAAATTCTACTGAAACAGGTAATTTGTGAAGTTGCATTACAAGTAGTCAATAGTCCTGAAAGACTGGTGCCAAAAAATGCTTACTGATAAGGTGATTGTCTGTACCAGCTTGCCATGACTTTTACACTTCACAAACAGTGCAGACACTGAGCAAAACAAAGTAAATAAATCAGGCTCAATAGTTAGTTTGAATTTTTTTTCCTATGAATGGTGACCATTTTTACAAATCTGTGTGTTTAGCTAACTTCTCAGTGGAAAAAACCAAAACTGTCTCTCTCTTGTTGAATATACATGGATTAACCAACACTGTTTGGCACTAAGTTTTGGGGCTTCATACAGATGAGTTCAGTTCTTAACTAGGTCCTTTGGGATCAACTGGGATTTTATATTTTCTATTTGGGAGCAGAAAGAAAAACTATTCCAATTTCCTCTGCTAACTCTACAGAGCACCCGTATCATTGACAGAATAAGTTGGATCACGAATTTTTTAAAATCATATGTCTACCAGCCAGAAGTGATTGATCTGTGGTGTGCAATGAGTGCTTCAATGATACTGTTCACAGAACAATTCTTATTTTCCTTCACAGTTACCTCCACAAAGCTTCATACTGGACAGTACTGAGAGGAGAGGAGGGAGGAGAAATTTTTATTTTTGTTTGGGGAGAAGGCTTAAAATGGCATAAGAGCTGCAGTTGAAAAATAAATTACAGAAGGTTAAATAATCTGGATTTGTTTCTATGCTGCAGTAAACGTATCACTAGACAGTTAAAAAATTGTTTATGATGTGCCTAATAGAGCCATTCTAGTTTATCAGTTAAATATGTATTCATAATTTTTTAAAAGGAATATTATTTACCCAGAAGACCAGAACAGTTTCTAAAAGAGCTTTTCCAGTCCATAATGTAAATATGTATTTAGGACAAGTGCTGTGTGTACAGTATTAAAAAAAAATCCTCTGAAAATCTCTTTGAAAAGTTATTACACATGTCCACTGCTGCAGCAAAGTTTTAAATATTCATATCTCAGCTGTTTTCTTTTTCAGATTTCTCAATTTGGTTGTGAATATATTGTGGGTGAATTACTCTGCAAGAGCTTCATTTGTTGAATGTTAACAGGCTTGTGTCCTAAAGGACAACTCGTGTGTGTCAAGCCATATATGTGCTTAAATCTCTTCCAGATCAGGGACTTCACTTTGCGAGGCTAACTGAAATATCACACTCACATGTAAAGAAAGGTCTTCCTTGCGTGGTCACAGATCAGTTGAGATGGTTTATCTACCTCTTGCCTGTCTCTCCTTCCCATTTTACTGTTGGCAAATTATCTGCACACAACATGTCTGCGTTATTTGGACTCTTTGATCCAGGTTGGAAAGTCCTCACTGCCCTGCAAACCCTCATCAGAGAAAGCCCTTTGGAAGTTGTTTCAGAAGTCAGTCATACACAATTCTGGCAGATGGCAAAAGTGGCTGTAAGGAGAGGTGTGTGTCTCTGCTGTGTTGAGATTTGAGCTTGTATTGCCCTTTCTCTGTGATGCCAATCATTTGCTGAACAGGCAAAACCAGGTGACAGGATCAGTGCTTGGAAGAGAGAAGGGGAAGTCATCTTAAGTTCTCTTTGTGATCGTCCTGGGCACCAGGGAACTGTCTGTGTAGACCTACCACGTCTGGGTTGAGGTGAGAGTTGGTCAGGAAGTTCACTCTCATTTGCATAACATGCTGGGGATTTGGAAAATGTTTCTCTTTCCCTTTACCACAATCAAAAAAGGTGAAATTCTTGTAAGAAACACGGAGCTACATAGACCCTTTTGGAAATTAGAAAGAATAATTTTTTTTTAAAAAAGGAATGAAAGCCCAGCTTGATGTTTCTCAGTACGTACTTTGCATGAGCTTGCTTGAAATTCAGTTTCTAATTAATAAAGCTGTATAGGATAAAAATGGGTTTATTTCTGCATTGCTTTGCATTTGGTTTTTTGTTTGCTTGTGAGTACAAGATGGGTGTACAGCAGCAGCAAACCTGAGTTGGGGTATGTTGCATTAATTTGGCAGTCTTAGAAATGGTTATGCAATGTGACAGATTAAATAGAGAATCATCATTATAACAAAGAATTATTTTCTCAAGTAACCACTCTAATAGAGACTTGAATACATATTAGGTACAAGCTTTTTCTTATGTGTCCAGCTGTATGCCAGTGCAGAATGGTATTATGTTTTAATTCCATGAATTGGTATGTTAAATTTTATATAATTTTATATACTTTATGAAATTTATATTTTTTCAATTAATTTTCATTTTCCTGTAAGTATTGTAGAGATATAAGAATCAAATTTATTTTTTTTTTTAATCTCCTGTTTTGGATTTAATTTTTCCTTTGGTAACATTGTAAAAATTTGATTCTTCAGGACATGGAAGCATTTTCCACTGACTTCACCAGAGTTTTTGGCTGTTTTGATTATGTTAAGGTTTTAACCGAAGCAGCAAGCATGAAAATATCAAAATTTGGAAAATTTTAGTTTATTACATCATGACAGATACAATGAGAAAGTATGGAGTGTCTAAGCAAACTTTTTAAATGTTTTTATTGTTTCACAATGCTTTAAAATAATGTTAAATTCTCAGCAGAGGAGGATGGGTTTTTATGTGAAAACTGACAGCTGTCTTGAATTTCAAAAATGCAAATATAGATCCAAATTTTGAAATAGTCTGAAGTTCTTCCAATAAAATAAAAGCAGTAAAAACTACATGTGCTTATTGCAAAACAATCAGCCGGAACCTTTTTCAAAACTGAATATATTTACATACAAAATTCCCATCTCTTCCAAAATTCTTGTTGTGGAATCTGTCATGATATTTTTGTCAACATTTTAATTGAAATAGCTTTCAAGGTTTTTTTATGAAAACAAAGCTTTAATTGCATTTTAAAAAAAAAGAAGATAAATCAACAATTTCATCTAAAATTCAAATTAGAAACCCTGAAAATCACCTTAGACTTTATACAAACAAAAGATCAACATCTTCTTTAGAGCTGTTTTTCCACTTTTGAGCTCAACTTCAGAATAGATGTTTTTTTGTTTTCTATGTGGTTTTTTGTCTAAACTCCCTCTATATTTGACTGACAAAAGAGAAATGGAAAATCCTCTATTTTGTGTCAGAGCTTGTCTAGTTATTTTATTGTTTTTACTCCTACGATTGGTTTGTGTAAGAGATTCTGTTTTCTGAATTTCATTTGAAGACTGGGAAACTGATTAGGATATTAATGTTTTACTCCACCAATCTCTCTTTCCCTTTTTTTTTAGAAACCCATGGCCAGCAGTACCATCTGGACTCGCTCTGTGACTACCAGTGTTCCTTCTTGTTCATTCTGACATCCCTCGCAGTCTGTTCTGCTCTGTGCAGATCAGAGGCAATAATCTCCTCTCACTGGATATATGCGATATTTTTTCAGTGGATATGTGAGGCAAGTTTAGGGCCTTCCAGTTCAGGGTTCTGAGGGTTTTTTTAGCTAATGTGAGCCCTGTGACCAAATCTTGCTCATATTTAGAAGTGCCCCATTCACAGACCTGAAGACTTGCTTTTTAAGCCACCTCTTACACATTGCGTGGAACTTTGTTTTGAGGATTACCTTAATCGTTAATTTTTAACCCGGGGGTTATTAATAATGCTGTTAGCACCTTAGCATCCTCTTGTTTTTATGGCCTTTTATAACTTTCAGTGCTCTTATGTTTAATGTTTCAACTCCCTTCATCTCCTGTGACTCTTGTCACGAATTGGCTGTGGTGTTCTTCACTTTTCCCAAAGGGAGAATCTGCTTTGTTATTCCTAGGAGGTTGCTGAGCCTGCTTAAACACAAACATATTGCCCTATTTAATCAGTTTCTTGATCTTGTATTTCTTGTTATCTATTTGTTTTCTACTTTAGTAGTTATTGCAAGTAGCCTGAGGAAATATTAAACTGGTAAAGCTCTTCTGCTTCTAGGTCATTGGTTTTCATCTATATAAAGTTGATCAGCATCAGACAGTAAATCTATACAGAGAAAAGGTGATTTCTAACCAGTGGATGGTGTGAATTTATATCTGTTAAAATATACAGGTTGACTGTAAGATCTAAGGGGTTACATTCACACTCATAGAATTTAATGACAGAACTTTGCTTTCTTTCACTGGGAACAAGTTCAGACTCAACTCTTCAGATGACAGAGGTGCATATGCAAATGGTCTTGTAATTTTTTCCTGGTTTACATCTCTGGGAGTACCATGTTTTTTTAGTTGATTTCTTGCATGATGCAAGAAATAACTCATATTAAGTGTTCTACCTTAAAATCTGATTCCATTAAAACAGCACCTGGCTTAATATTTTTTAGTTATCCTCTGTAAAACCTTTTCAGCCTATAAATAAAGGTTCGTGGGGTTTTTTTTAATTTTAATTGCTAGTCTCACAAACTCCAAAACTTTTCTTACCATTGCACAACCTATCCTATATATAGTAGAAAGGTTTTCTGTGCCGAATTAGGCTGCTTCCCATGACACTAATACTTCAAGATCACTCATATGGCATATACCATTGATGCCATGACTTCTTTCAGCATTTTGTGTAGGTAGACCTTATTGAAATGCAAGCCATTCTGGTGATATTGCTTACCATGGAGTAGAGTCTAGGCAGCTGATCTCAGTTAGCTCTCCCTACAGAAATAAGTGAACTATGAGTTTCATTTAAATAATGTCTGTAGAGTTTTTTCCCTTCTTTTTTCTTTTTTTTTTTTTTTTCACCTGGAAAAACAAAGAAACCTCAGAAAGCTCCACGGTTTTTAAGACATATTTCAGTGTTGGTTTTGTGCTGTTCCAGTCCTTTGTTTTTAATCAGATCAAGCCAGCTTGTCACTGAGAAAATAACAGTAGTGCCACCAGACTGTAATCTGTCAAGCCCTCCTAGAAACCTCCTTTAATTGCTTTTGTAGCCTTACTGTGTCTTTAAAGAGTTCCTGGGCTACATCCCTGCTGCATTTTGATAAAAGTTCTCCTAATGACCTGTGTGAATGTCAACAATTGCATGAGAACACAGAAGTATCTTTTTGAGGATTCCAGAAAGTGCTGTAGAGTTCGGAGCATCTTTCCTTGCCAACCCATAAAAGTAAAATATGTCACTGACACCCGTGGAAGAATTCTTGAATGTGTGTACTTTGACACATTTCCCTCCTGGGAGCTGTTGTCTTATTTTCAACATTATTTAAGCTGTGTGCTGATAGAACTGACCCTAAAAAGCTCTCTCATGTTTTACATCGTGGATGTAAACAGTGGAGCCCTCCTTGTGCTATTTCAGCACTTTGGCTGCAGCACTGTGTCTTTAGAGAGAGGACTGGTAGGGTTAAGTAAAGACCTACATGAGCATCACAACATTTCATCACAACAGTGGCATTAAAGTGCCTCGTTTGCAGAAATATCGGCCCTGTGATAATCTGCTCTCCTACTTCAATAAAGAACATTTTATTCGATAGCTAATTTGACCTTGGAAAACCTGCAAAGCTCATTTTCTTCTGTTGCAAAAAAGCCTCAGTCCTTTCTATCTTGTTACGTAACAATCCCACACAACGTTTAAATTTTACTTCAGATGAAATATCTGTTTCCATTACTTTAGTATATTCACTCACCTATTCTTATAACTTTTTTCAGCCAGAGGAATTTTGAATTGAATCTATTAATATACATATATCTATAAGGAATCCAAATGCTGATCTTTCTATTAGGTTTGAAGTATGCAGAGAGTTGACAAGTCACATTTTCATAGAAAATTTCAGTAAAAATAAAAACATACAGATTGTTAACATTTTTCTGTAAAGATTTGTTGGTTTGCTTTGTTTTCAAATAATGAAAAGAAAAACATTTTGACTCAGGTCAGAATGTTTCGGTTTAGAAATGTCAGTGCAGTTCCTCGCAGTGGAATTCCTTTCCAACACTTCTAATCAAGAGTCCAGCTTCCTTTTCAGACAATATTTGCTGTTATGTCTAAGCTCCCTGCTTAGGTAATGCCTCTTGATAGGAATTCTGTACCAGAAGTACCAGAGACCTCCCATGGTACTGAACAGTCACCCTCACCTCTGAACAGTCCAGGAGTGCAAGGTAAGAGAACTACAGTTCCACAGTGCACAAACATGACATATTTACATTACATTTTGTTATGGCATGTGGGTGATGTGGGTTTGAATTTTCTTCAGATGCAGAAGACAACAACTCCAACTTTCACACCTTCTGGATAGCTATCCAGTCAATGAGACACTGAAAAAAGGGATGTTGACAACCCTCTCAACACTTCCGGCCAGACTTTTAATCACAGATGATCAAGTGGTGTCTCCTACACTCAATATTGTCAGTATGGGTCAGCAATTCTTGGCACATTCTGGTTGGAAGATGCTCCTTGGATCACTGATGCTCTGATCAGTGATCCTCCGTGGTTGTACTTGGTGGGGGATGCTCACCTGAGCTGACACTTTCAGCTCAGCAAAGAGGAGACAGCTTTGTTTTAGTCAATAGCAGAACTTCAGCAGTCTAAAGAAAAATTAATCCAGTTAATAAAGATATTAGTCAAATCAAAGCTTCCTACAGTTTCTCACACTCCAAACTGGAACCTACAGAGGATTTGTGAACTCCAGCACTTACTTTCTACCCAGGAAGAACAAACATTTTTCCTGGAGCTAACCTTACCTATCTCAGTTTCCCATCTGTATACAGCCATAATCATGCCTTCCTGGCTTTTGTAGGTGTTCTTCAGGATAAATATTTTAATTAGAGATTTTGACATACCTCAGAAAGCAGAGCTTTGGGGCATACAAATATCTAAAATGCAATCTACCATGTTTTAATGTGCAATAACACTTGTAGATTGTTCTAAAGGAAATTCCTGTACTCTGTGTCTATGGAGCTTAGAGCCTATGGTAAGGAGAGAAAAAAGTTATTCTTATGTACAAAGATAATCAATTCACCTTGCTGGTGCACGTGATTCCTTGTATTGGTTTATTTAGAAGCCTTCAGGTGATAAGCACATTTCTTTTTGCAGGAATCTCCTCAGGAAACAAAAGCATCCCAGATGCTAACACACCTGCTAATACTTTCACAGAACTAGCCTCTTGCAGCCACATGGGCAAGCTCTTTTTGTTCCACATCTTATAAAAACTTTACTTGCAGAACAAATTTAATCAAATAATTATGTGTAACAAACAGAAAAACTAATATAGTAATATAAACAGCTAATATAGTGACATGAACAACTAATACAAAAGCTGACTGGCACTTCCACTGAGGAAGGAGGTGTGATAACATCTGACAGCCCCTACTGAAGATGACCAGTTGCACTTTACAGAGGAAGCACATCATAGCTTCATAACAACTGGTGTGGGAGCACAGCACGTGCTTCTGTTTGTCTACACAGGTGTTTGCTAAGCAATCAAAAATAAATGCACAGTCTCAACTACATTTTGACCATTCCAAAGCACTATAAGGGTCTGAATTCTTAAATGACTCAGGGAGATCAAGGCTGTAAAAGTCTCACAGGCCCTCGGGCCATTTAATCTCTTTCCCCAGAAAGTTTTCCTTTCTGCTGTGTGGGTTTGGGGCTACTTCTGAACTGGGTCGGGGAACTCCTCTTTGAGTTGTAAATAACTCATAACCAAACCCAGATGGTTTTGTGAACATTTAAGAGGGACAGTGAGTGGTAACGGCAGGACAAAGGATGGCTCAGAGGTTATTTATTGCTGAAATAAATGGGTTTTTTAAATGCAGTTTAAGCCATCAGATTTTCTTCTTTCTCCTGATTTGTACTCTTTCATCCCACTTGCCATACATACCTCCTGGAGCTGTGGCTAAGCTTAAAAATTTCAGTCGTCCAACTGGAATTACTGAGGACTGGATTTCTGGTTTTGGTTTAATTTGAGGGTTTTTTAATTCAGTTTTCCCTAGCTGGCGTGTGGAACGTATTTCAACAGATGGTCATGGAGTTTTAAATGTTGTGAGTAGATTTTTAATAAGTCTGACTAATTTTATGATCATTGCAGTTCATGTGCTCTCAACATTCCCACTGACTTCAACAGGAAGGGTTGGATAGGAAAAAATGTCATATTGCGCTCAGCCGATGTAACTCTGGCAGCGCAGATAAATAAGGGAATTCTGGCCTCACATTCTGGGCTACAACAGCCAGGTTCAATTGTTTTCCTCTGTTCAGTTGAGTTAAATGTATTATGGGGCTTTTTTACCCCTCTGGATAGCATCAGGTATCGGTCACAGCTGGAGGCAGGAGTTAGAATACTCGTCTGATCAGTGGTGACAAATCCCATGTTTCTTAAAGTGGTGTGGTTTGTGAGTAACTCCAGCTGCTTCCTTCACTGCATAAAAAAATCCCAACATAACAGTTAAAAACTCCTGCTCACTTTTCCTCTCTCCAGTCTGAGGGCTTTCTCTCTTCGCTTCTTTAAATTCAGGCAATCAAATCACGACACCTCTTTGAAACCTTACCTGTTGTTGTCTCGTGCCAGAACATAATATGTCACGGAGGGATGGCCTACAGCTATGCCTTACAAAGCTGAGGTAGGAAAAGAATCTCTGCCCATTGTCACATATTCTTCCTGCACTATTGCCACAGCAGAGATACACTGTCGGCCTGCATTTTCTTCCCGTTGACAAGTTCACATCTCAGGCCATCTGTCCTGATTTGATAAAGTGTTTGGTCATACTGCAAGTCAGAGAGGAGCATCAGGGCAGGTCTTCCTGAACCAGCTGCTTAGAAAATTGCTATCAGCAAGTCAACAAAACAGCAAAATGTAATCATAACTAAGAGAGCACACCTTCAAATCTCTTTTCTGCCCATTTGTTGGGGTTTTCTTTAATTTTGTTTACCACTGGCAAGCATAATCTAGCCACACATCACAAACTCCCTTTTGGCAGCCATAGGAGTATATTTCAAGTAGGTTTTGTTTGATATCTATAAGAAATCTCTGTTCAGTTTATGTAATAAGACAAAAGTATGCAAATCTATCCTCCAATCCTGTGAATTATATGCCTGGAATCAGTAAGCAATACAGTAAAAGCTCACTAAGTTGCATTTTACCTATCCACATATCCCATAAAACTGACATAAAAAACAATGGTTTCTTTATCATTTCTCAGCAAATATTTAATAGCAGATACAATATTTTGTAAGGCCTCACATTATTGCAACTTTCTGACTTTTATAAAATGTAGTGAGAGTGATTCTTTATAAAAAAAACCCACTTCACAATATATATTATTGTTCTGCAGTGCAAATATGAGTGTAAATAAATAATTCTGAACTGCATTATCAGGCAAATGTAGCTGTTGAGATGAATACATTGGTTTTGTGAGAGTATTTCTTCATCTGCTCTGACATTTCTCACAATTCAGTAATTAACTGATAAGTACTGAATTATTTTTCAGTCACTTAGAACATTTTCAAAGTGGGATATATGCCTAGGACTAGTTCTACAGCCCTCACTAAAAACTAAATCCACAACAGATCACAATGCTGCTTGTTTCCAGCACCTTCAGCCTCAAATGCCTGCTGCCAGGAGAATGTACAACTCCATTGTACAGGCTGCCTAAGATGAGAACAATTGTGTCCCAAAGCTTAGGTCCAGGAAAGCATATATAAGTGTAAAGAGAGATGGGTCATCCAAACCAGCATCTTCAAACAGCAGTGGGCACAGAAGTGTCAAACACTGATCTTCTGCTATGCCTTGACCAACCCTGAGTCTTCTTGAGTTTGATACTGATGTCTGTCCCACCTTAAAACACATGTTGAAGGAAAAGCCCTTCTTCCTCTTTCTTTGTGTCACATTGATAAATGCCCAGAGGTCTTAATCTAGCCAGTGAAAGATCTGGATTTTCATTCCTGCTTTGTAAAAAAGGTTGTGAACCTGTGACTCTCTAGGAACCTGCCAGACAATGGTGTGTATCTGGGTGGATCTCCGACTGGTCCATCCTTCCCACTCTGCCTGTCATGAATAAGAACTAAATGCAACAGAAATGGGGAGGAAAACCACAAGGATTAGCATGACTGTTCCCTATTGGTAATGGGAGCTATTGTGAAGTGGAGAAACCCACTGCTCACAAAGTACTTACCACACTGTGCCTACAAATCTACACACATGTGTAAATGCACATGGACTTGTGCAAGTCTGCTGCCCGTTGGCTACAAAGTCTTACTCTTGCATTGTTTTCTTCTATGGTCTAATGTATGTTTATTATTCCATACAAAGCTTCAACAAGAAGGACTGAGCAAGATCATCATTCCCGAATACCTGTTAGCATAATGGTTGGAGTTTTCCCTTGGAAGATGCAGGTTTGTTTATACTCAGAGAGAGAAAAGAATTGAACCCACATTTCCCATATGAATGCTCTAATCAGTGAAACCATTTAACAGAAGAATGGAGCCAATCTAGCAGGCATGCTCAGAAAATGAGTAATGGAACAGGTCCTGCCAGACAGATACAGAGGAGAGTGACTAAGGTGTCTGTCTTCTGCTGCTGCTGAATCTGACCCTTTGATCAGAGATCATTCCTTCCCTCACTGAATAAGGGTAACAGGCTGTTCTACAATTGCAACATGTAAGAATGACCCTACTTACAGGAGGGTTTTTTTCCTGCAGAGACTGCAAGGGTAGACTTAGCATCTGCTGCATGCTTTTTCCCATTACTCTTTTCAGGATATTTGTTTCAAAATAGCTGTAGGAATTAGCCTTACAGCCACTGCCAGGAAACCAGAGCTTGTCCACACTCTCTGGTGAAATACCTTCCATTGTTCAAATGCTGGTTTGCCAAAAACCACCTGTCCATCAGGCACTTTGGGCTAAGAGATAAAAATAAAAAGAGCTTCCACTTTTCATAAGTTGTTTGTTTGTTTGATTGGCTGATTTTAACAAAAGATAAGGGTGATATGAAATAAAATTTATTTAAATCGAGAAAAATGTTTTTTTTTTTTCACAGCTATGTAGGACTGTGTATGATTGCCTTTTCTCCAGGTACACATTTACAGCATCTTTTTCAGTGGCATCACGAAGTCATTTGGGATTAGATACTCAATCCCTTAAATTTGTCAAGTTTCATCACAAAATTACTTAGTTGCTCTCCACTAGTTTTACTGGAACCTGTTTCAGCAACTTCACTAGTGGTTAGAAAGAGTCGTGTAATTTTTCGGCTGAAGTTTTTCCAGGGCGGTTAGTAACCTTTTTTTTCCCCCTCTTGCCTGAATACTCTGAAACTTAAGAACTTTAGCTCCACTAGCTCTTTGATACTCATCCTTTCGCTATATCTATAAAAATATTCAAATCCTTTAACCATAGTGTTAGACACGTCAAGTTTGAGATTTTGGGGAACTTGTGTTCTCACATGTCAAGCTAATCGAAAAGTATCTAACCACACTGGTGTTGTACTCAGCCTAATATACCCACCCTCATGGCCTTAGGACATGTTAGCTTGCTTCCAGCACTGTGTTGTGTCTGCTGTGCTGCAGAGCAGCTTGGAGCACAGACACACAGCTTCTTAGAGCATTTTTAATTTTCTGTTATAAGTAGGGTCTCCCTTCTCCTGACCAACCTACTAGTATTTTGCTATCTCAGTTCCAATTTGCATTCATATTTCTTGTAGGAGAATGACCTGAATTATATACAGCATTTCAGGTCTCACCAGGTGTTGTACACTCATACAGTGTCATTAATCACCTTTCCAGCTCAAATGTCTGTATTTCCCTGCCTTGTTACTGCCTCACATTTGTGGTTCACAGTCACTCTTCCTTCTCTTTGTCACGTTCAGTGTAGAGCATACAGAGAAATTGTGGGTTTTTTGGCTTCTAAAACCCTTGTATGTACTTCTACCTGCTTGCTCCTTTTTTTGTTCTAGATCTGCTTCTAATCTTATTCAACCTGCTCATGTCTCCCAAAATTGCCATCAAAATTCTCTAGTGTTTTGCTGGTTTTTCATGCTGGGTTCACCAGTGAAAACAGGGAATTAAACAAGCTTAGAGCATTCCCTCTCAGAACAACCCACAGCAGTCCTACCATTGGCCTCCACCTTGTCTGCAGTACTGCACTGGTAGGAATGGCTTCCCACTTCTATCTAAAAGCCACATTGGTCTTGTGTTCCAGTCTGTGGGAAGGTGGTTTCTCAGCTCACTCAGCATGCTACCTGTATTCAATACAAGTAGCAATTTTATTATTTTCTGTATAAAAGTGATGGTTTACATTAAGGTTCGCTCCATGTACTAGCTCTCTCCAGAGTCTGCCACAGTGATCCTCTAGTTCTCTTTGGCTGAACATCTTTAATTTTGCATCAGTGAGGTACATTAAAATTATTTTTCTTGCTTGTGCAAACTCTCTGGCTCCTGATTTGCCCTTACCTGCTCAAGTTTTACCTTTACTCAGAGCTGACGACAGCTTCTCACTTAGCTGATAGAGACCGCATTTTAAATTGTTTTTCCTGAAAAAGAAAATTTATTTATTTCAGAATATATGAGTTTCCATGGAGAAAACAAAATATTCTGTTCTAAAAAACTTAAAAATATGCATTCAGGGGTGGAAGGAGGGGCTGTGTGATGCATAATAATCTTTCTTCGTGGAACTTTAGCAAAACTCTGATTGGCACAGAATTTTTAGTACCATTCTGTGACCCAAAATACTATAAAATCTTACAAAACAAACTTGACAGGCAAGCTGGTGCCAAAATGTGCCATGTTTGTGCAGTTTTTATGAAGCAAAACATTCTATGGATACCTATCTTCTCCATAACAATTAGCAGATTTCAGAAATGACCTGATCAGCTGACAACGTCTACAGAAAACAGATGGTAACAATATTTGGTTACTTCAACAACCTACCAGAGCCCAGAATTTACAAAGTAAAAGGTTTGAAGTCAAATAGCAGTCCCTGGAAACTTCTAGTACCCTGTAACCTACCAGAAACGTTTTTTGGCAATTCTAAGAAGTGATATTGGAAGTATTCAAATCACTGCACAGGGCTTCAGCTACATATCTTACATTGACTTCAGTGGGAATCATGCAGTGAAATCCCCACTTATTGCTTTGAAAATGTACCCCTTAGTGTTTCATGTCATGCTGAGAGACAGAGAAGTGATCCAAGGTCCGGATCCACAGCAGGTAGCAGTACACACAATGTGCTGGAATCCTGTAAGGCACCACTGTGTTAAAATATGCAGGCTTTAAGTTAAAATGACAGAAATCAAGGGCATTTCAAATTAAGGTTCCTAACAGCCTCCTCCCCTTTGTCCCATTTGGTGACGGTCATACCTTTAGAGCTCTAATATGTAAAGTTCTTTTTTGTCTTCTTCCTTTTCTCTCTTCTATCCTGCCCTCTATATGACCTCTCTCCTAATTGGAATATATCTTGTTTTTCGATAATAGAATTTCCCCAGGAGATAGTCAATTTTTAGAGCTGAAAATTAATTTACGGGCCCTGCTTGATTGCATGCATCAGATATGTTTGTCTTTTACTACATAGTGACCTTCTTCTCCCCTCTCCCTTCACATCTTCATAGCTAGGAACTCACTTCAGAGTCAGAAAACATGCCTTTTTAGTCTGTGAGACAGGTATTTGTGTTCATGTGCTGATGGTTGCACACAGACAGCACTTTCGGAGAGTTGTGTCCCAGTCAAAAGATTTGAACTTCTGTCGTTCCTTGCACAGCAACTTGAGGGACTGTGGCCTTTCTGATTTTGTAGCAGCTTCCTCTTCATATATGGAGGCATGGCCAGGGTGGAGAATATGGTCCATACCATTCAGAGACACTTTTTCCTTGCAGTTTGGTACTTCATTATGAACCTCTTCATAGCCCCACAGGACCTCTCTCCGGGGCTGTTTGAAAAAGATGGAAGGGGTAGGTCCATAAAAGTTCATTGTCACATCATGTGGATACAGTGGATGTGTTTATTTCCAGTCCCCTTAATATCTACCAAAAAAAAAAGACCTTTTCCTTTCATATGATACCTTAAGAGTAGTAACCTAAATGTATTGAGGTTTTTGATTTTTTTTCATTTCATCAGTCAAGATTTCTGTTTTTCAAGAAGCCTAGCATGTTTCCACAAAATACACTCCTATGCAGAGCCAATCTTTTATTCTGTTCAACTGATGATGTACTGGAGTGCTCAATTTGAAATGAAAAGTTGAGCAAACACAGATGCTATTCAGAGCTGTGCGTTTGCTCACGCTCAGTGTTAAGGACACTCCTTCAATGTTATTTTGATGAGTTTATTTAAGACAGTGAGTGTGGGATTCACCTCACCTAGACTTAGATGGCCACAGCATAAATTTTTACACCTCAGCCAGCCATCCTCAGTGCCCTTTCTATTCCATAAAGAGGAATAGGCACATTTAGCTCGTAACTCTTCTGACCTATTTTAGACATTTCCAATCCTTGCATCCTAAAATCACTGCAGTGAGTATAAAAGGAGTCTAAGTGGCTATATCAGATCTAGATGTCAGCAATTGATACATTTACCACTGGTTAAATGGATCCCACTCAAGGCTACAGGGCAACATCTTCTACAAAGTGAAATCTATGTGGCACCCTTTGATTTTAAAAACTTGATCATCCAATTATGTGGTGCTAACAAAGAGGTTTCTGCTGGGGCTTAGCTCGGAGCTGACAATGCTTGGGTTAAAGAAGCTTTTCAGAGCAATCTATAACAAGTCTATTTTAATGGCTGGTTTCTCCCAACTTCCAAATATTAACATGGTCACAAGGTCAGTCAGTGAGTATGTTCAGGTGTGTTAGGTTGCTGTAAATAAGATCCTGGATTTTACATATATCCAGACACACTTGTGCATACATGCACCCACATTTTCCACAGAGTGAATTACTTGCATCTGTTGAGCTCATTGGGCTGTCAAACACAGAGGAGTTTGTTCTTTAAATCAAGTCATCCTGGCCTGTTTGGATAGACACTGGATTTAAGTCAGTATACCACACTGAAAGTCTTTGGGAACATTGTGAGCAAGGGGGAAAAACTGCAGATATCATAAAACAGTCAATTAGGTGAATTGGATAGCAGCAACAGGCAAGAAAAAACAACCTGATAATCTCAAAGTGTGAGAAAATGAGATAGTGTGCATATACACATATGTTGTTGAGGAAGATCCAGGTTTTCAGCAGCTATCAGATTTCTAGGCCTAAAATAAAAAGAATAAGAATAAGGATAAGAATAAATAAGAGTAAGAATGTCTGTAGACCAGCTCAGTGCTCTTCCCTAACCAGAGAGCTCTGCCAAATTATGCCAGCTGAGAATCTCAACCCTAGTCCTTATTCTGGACTAAAGGAAAAACAAGTAGAAAAAAGAACCACAATAAAATCTCTCTGAGCGAACTTTTATTTGTTTAGTGCAAGTGTGCCTAATCTTTCACTGTCCAAGAGCAAGAAAAATAAAATGTACAACAATGTCAAAATGCTGCAAGATTTTAAAAAGCACTTAAATTAGTAGTTCACAGATTTGTATTGGAATTCCAACTACAAGTAGACGATACAACATTAAACTTTGTTGACCTTCATTTGTCACAAACTTAATGCCGATAAATATTTTAAAATTCCTTGGTACAATACCAGAGTTTTGTTTAGTTCCTTTATAGGTAACTAACTTTTTTTGGTGAAAAACAGCAGTAAGAAACCTTGCACAATACACAGTCAGCATATAACCAGCCTCCTACCACAAGACCCTTATATCTGCTGCCTGCATCCCCAGGCACAAGCTCCCGGTTTCCAGCTTTGGCAGGAGCCTCAGCCTGCTGCTTTACTCAGGAACAGGCTGTTACTGATACCCTAAAAGTGTCAGCAGCCTCAGGTGAGTTCAAAGTCCTTCACCACAATGGGTGTAAGGTGGCTTAGGAGTCAGGCACATCCCATTTCATGTTATCTCATGGGGAACAGAAGAGCTTTTGTGAGAAGTGAAGTTCTTAGAGAAACAACAACGTACTGGAGAGGGGATAAAGTGGGTAAGTCACAACTCAGGTTGTTCTATGTTCTCCACTGTTTCATACCAACTGCTATTAATGTTTGCCTCTCACTGTTAGAAATACAAAGTGAAGCTCATAGGCAGGGGTGGAAGTAATTCAGCTTGTAGTTTCTCCTGTGCAGGCTGAAAAAACAGAGGGAGCTTCACAGACGTATCTATTAAGCTCCCAAGTAAAACCTTAGTCTCTTCCAGTACCTCTAAAATCTCCACTGTGGTATTTTATCATTTGGCAGTTTCAGCACAGGTGATAAACTGTCTGTTGTGCAAAAAACCCCCACTTCTTTTGCTTTTTCCTCACTTTCCTACCTGCTGTCTTCCTGTATGTCTGGCTTTTTTTCTTGTCATAACTCTGTTTTTGCAATTGTGGCCCAAAGACTGTCTTCATTTGTAGAGCACCTGGTGTAATGGGGTCTAAATCTCTGATTGCTTGTCCTCAAATGCTGCTATATTACAAAGAACTCATAAAACAATTTCAAAATACCTGTAATTTAGAGAAATTGCTTCAAGTTTAGATTTCCATCTTTAAAAAAAAATAAATTGTTACTTCTTTAAAAATTCTTGTGGATAAAAATAAAATTAAAATTCAATCCAAAAAAAGTAGGTTTTATATAACTCAGAGAGTTAGAAAATGTTTGCTTCTGGCTGACAATTTGTATGCAAATGAAAACAACGGAGCTATAGCTGGTGCTCTCCTGTAACCTTCATAGTGTTGCTCACTGGGTGCCTTTACAGTAAAGTGTGATGCTTTTGTCAGAATTACCAACATTTTTCGAGAAGTAATTTTGAGTAGGATTAAAATGACCTTCTGCACCTTAAAAGGGCAATGAAAGGGGAAGAGAGGGAAAAGAGAGAGTAAATCGGTGCATTCCTGTTCATTATGAATAAAGTATAGTTATTTAAATCAGGCCACTCCACAGAGTGAGACATGAGCTAATACTTCATTGCCAGGATTTTGAAAGCCACGTCTCTCAAGCGGAAGAGCCTTTTTTCGGCAGCTGCCCACTGTGACAGCATCCCTCTGTTATTTACAGAGAAATTCGTGGAGAACATCTACAGGGGTAAATGCCTAATTGTGAAAGAAGCTGAGTGCTCTCTGTTCTCACTGAGGACCACAAAGGTTAAAGACACCTTGAATTTCACAGGATTTTGATCCTCAGGTGTTACCTTGCACTAGTGAGTCTAGAAGTCTCTAGGGGAAAATATTCAAAATTTTCCTTCTCTTTCAGAAGAACCAGAAGTGTCAGTAACTCCTTCTTCCTTATTTTATTCTACTGTTTCCAGTACTGATTTAAAGAGGACGTACACTGGGACCTACAAGATGTTAGTAGTGCTCAGGTTTCAAAACCAGCAGAGTTTATTTTGAATTGGATATTTGGAGTGTGTTGCCTGTCTCAGTTTCTGTCTCTCACAACCAGGCAGATCACTGTACTAATAACAGCAAACAGGCAGGAAGACATATAGACCTAAAATATTTTTCGATTCTTGTGGGATCCCAGAGGTGAGTCCTTGAGTTTTAGTGGGGTTGAGGTCCAAATTAACAAAGGATTACCCTCCATCTAGTTGAATAGAGCAGGCTCTACATAGAGCAGAGCATGATCTGTGGGTGCTGTTGAAATGCACATAAAGTAATCCAGTGAAAACCGTGCAAAACTTCGGTTTAACTATAAGGATAAACAAACTCTGTGTTATTCTCTGAAAAGCAGATGTGCCAAAAAGACTTGGTGTCTTGTCAGTAGTGATTTTGCTCTGATCCTGAGCGATCCTTCAGTCGGGCTGAGCTCACAGCCTGGTTCTAAAAGTGGCTCTCAAAAAATCTCTTAAAAATCAGCTCTCAGAGTTACAGGATGATGAAGAAGGACTAAGAGTGTCTTATTCTTCAGGCTGAGTTAAGCTGCGTACTGCCCACTTGCCCACTCGTGTTCCAGGGCGAAAAAAAGTTTTGCCCAGTATTTCCTTTCCAGCGTTCTTATAAAGGTAGCGTGAAGTGATGTATTTTACGGAGAGGGGAAAGCCGGTGTCCCTGCCTTGCTTTCACATTTCTGCTGACACCCAGTGGCTTCCCAGCACAATTACACACCGCGCCGCACGCTGCACAACCTCCTCCGTAGCGATGGAGTAATAAAAGTTACAGCAGCATTTAGGGGACTTTCAGTGAATCTGACATCGTCGTCCTCTTGCTTTTTAATCGCTTTTTAGAGGGAAAAATAAAGATAGGGAAATGGCTTGTTTGAAAATATGATTCTGGCCAGTGACAGCCCTGCTCCATTACTAGGGAGCTGGATCCAGATCTGGAAGGCACAAACGATCTCAGCGAAAAAAACCCAGAGGAGAAGCACTCTCTGACTCCTGGCTTTTCATGCAAGGAGAGGTGAGGAATCGTGTTGTGACCGCAAAAGGCATTTGAGCATAAACCAATTTTTCACAGTACAATGTGCCACCGCCTCCAACCCCCAAAAGTTTTCATGTGCGGTTTGGGAAAAAAAAAAAAAAAAAAAGCTTTCACACAGCTTCAATTTTCTGTAAAATAAGGTGATTTCCTACAGAAACAAATTTCATACCCTGCCAAGTTTGAGTACCAGGCCCTCAATATTAGTGGCTATTTGATATTTTCTTTGGGTCCCTCTCAACCTTTGGTAAAAGAAGTTCCCAAAAAAAGGAGCTCTGCTAAGGATCTTAAGCCTGGCCTATTATTGCTTTCTTAACAACAGGTCTTTCTGCTTTCAGAGACAGCTGTCTTGTAACTCGTTCTGAGCAAAAGGGGAATGGGATTTGTGTAAAATCCCAGGCATTTGTATAAAAACTCATTTATGTGCAGGATCCAGCTTTGTGAATGTAAACAGTGGCTAAAAACAGCCTTCATCTTTTCTATTCCAGAAACACGGAAAAAAACCCAGCCTGTATAAAGCATATGGGATTCACTCAAACTTGACCATCCAAATGTATTAGAAGTAAAAAAAGTGAAATAATGAAGTAAAAGAAAGTCATATCAGAAAACAATATCAAAACCCCTGCATGGTAGTTCATAGGCTAAATGAAGCAGCAGCACAAAGAATGTGCAGGCACAAGGAGTGTGCCCACACATCAGGCATTTTGAGGACTCACCAGCTAATATTTCCTATCTTTTTCCAGAAGCCATACGGTAAACAGATAGCACTAACAAAGTCAAATATTAATAACCAAGAACTGCACATCTCCAAATCCCCTTCCCCCAACCAGCAAAACCCATAGAAATTTACACTGACCAAAGCAAATAGAAAATAAAAGTCAAAGCACTTACATGGTTGACATTTAGGGATAGAACCAAGTACCCTTTCCATCCTTTTGAATTTCCTAAGTTATAACATTAACAGAAAATAAATACACATTGAAATGGAGTAACCCATGATCGTGACATATAGTCACTGAGAAGTTACAGTAATAAGGTCTTAAAACAGAACATCCCGAGAAGAAATTTTAAACTGTCTCTAGACAGCTCAGATCAATTTAGCATTTTGTCACACTCTTAAGCAATCTGGTTAGCTTTGTCCACCCAGAACAGCTTTCTCAGTGTAATTACTTTCCAGCCATACAGTTCTTTCTTTTGAGGAGCAGCATATTTTCAACTCTTCCAACCCTGTGATTGATTTCTGGCACGATGGAAAGAGAAACAGTTTGCAGAAGCATGAAAACAAATCTACGAAAGTGTTGATGGAGGGGACACGACTGAACCCTTCACCTAAAACCTGAATGATGTTTGGGGGGGTGGGTGGTGTAGAATTAAGGAGGAGGAAAAAAAAAATCTATTTCATATTTTATTGATGTTTCTGATCCCCATCCAGCTTCAAAAGTAGATACTACAGAGTAATACATAGAAAACGTCTCAGCATCAAGAAACCATTTCTTCTAACCTAAGTAGCTGAGCAAATGACACCAAAAATGATTTGTGTGTTTTCTTGGTTGTTGAAAAGTCAGACCCTACAAGGCCTGCTCACAAAATTGTTTGAGACAGCTGTCTCAAATTCTCACATTTTAGTTGTGCAAAAGAGAGAGCAACTACATTGTACATTTTTCACCCTCTACCTTTAGCTCCTTGCTTCTTTTAATTTATGAACAGAAAACTGTACAACTGTACAACAACTTATTTTCCACTGAATTACATATTGAATTTAAATTTTGTAAGACTGAATGAAGCTTAGTTCAGAAACCCCAGGAATTATTATTAATCTAACTAAGATTTTGTTAAGATGGAGTAAACTGGAGTAAACTGCTCTTTACTGACACGAATAAATTATGTTAGTTCATGCAGATGAGAAGCCATTTTAAAAAATAGATGTACCAAGAGAAGATGAACTTTTTTGTCTCAGTGGGAGTATTTTCTTTCCTTCACCTCTTTCCATTCTGTTAATTTCCATTGTCTCATTCCATGAGATGCTTGTTTGAAAGGCAGAAATCTCAGCTTTTTAAGTCAAGAGTAAAGGGTGTAAGCATTTAGACATCAAAGTTAGATATGGTTTTGTAAAAGAGATTTCAATCTCCTTCAGAGGCCATGAATTTGGTGAGAACTTTCTGTTTGCTTCCTCCCTGAAGTGAAGGAGGACTTTCTTTTTTTTTAGATTAACTCTGTAGGTCAACACAATCTTTTGTCTTCTGTGGTAGGTTAGATGCTGCTAATCTTTGTCTATGTGGTCTTATGCAAGTAGATTCATTTTGCCAATCATTAATCATTAGAAAAACATTAGCCTTGTAAATATGCACACATAAAGCCTGGACATGAGAAACCCACACTTGTGCATATGTCACCACTGGTCCTTGCTGCTAAACAATACACACCAGTAAGGAAGTAGAGCCAGACAGTAAAAATGTGTTTGCACCAAGTTAAGCAAGGATTTTTCCCCATTGCCCTTTTTCTACCTTCTTATTCAGTATTATTACTGTTTTCCCCTGGTTCAGCACTGGTTCGTTGGCTTATAATTGATTCCCTAGTTTGGATGGAATTGGTTCTACCTGGATAAATGCATTTCCAACCATGATAACAGCGCTGTAAAACAGTGACAACTTTTTTTTTTTTTTTCACAGGAACCCAAGATGATGTGAATGTGAGTGTTCACCAAGGCAGAAACTGCTTTCAAGGCCAGGGACTCAGAGCAAGGTGAGTGACACTGTGTAAAGCTCTACTGAATAGTACTGATGGCTCACACAAACCACAAGTTTTGATGTGTCAACTGGAGGGCAACTGGTCCTCAGCTGAAGAACAATTTAAGGCCCTAGGAACAGTAGTTTACTGGGTAGCCAGGCCAATAAAGATTAAGCAATTTTTGGCTTAAAAACAACCAGTACAAAGAAATAGGGTCTAAATGGGCACAAATAGTTTTCCCAAGTTAGGAGGAACACACATATCTAACTACTGGTGCATCACTCAAATACTTCTTATCATAGCATCATAGAATCATAAAATCACAGGATCATTTAGGTTGGAAAAGAGCTCTAAGGTTATGGAGTGGAACCATTAACCCAGCAGTGCCAAGACTACTATCAAACCATAAGCCTAAGTGCCACATCTACAAGTCTTTTATGATGTATCATATTCCTTGTTACGTACAAGCATTAAATACACTTTTTGCACCCTTTGGGATTCCTGAAGACACTAAAGTACCAAGCCAGAAAGCTGCAGAGAAGTCTTGGACTTTACTGAAAATTTGGACTAAACTTGAAGAGTCTTTTTTTTTTACTGAACTTCTCTCTATGTTGACCTTTTGTCATGGGTGAGAGTGGAAGTCTTAGATGAAATTTATTTAAAAAGCCCTGCCATTGAATCATGAGGTGCAGAAAGGACTTCCTTGCTTTCTAAATCCCTTCTCAGAGAGGAATCTAGGTGCAACTGAATCCAATCTTAGCCTTGGATTATATCAACAGTTTAAATTTAAGGAATTACAGAGGTGTGACTGAACCACTTTTGTCCCTCAGGTTTTAACAATTGGCAAAATGAGAATATTTATATAAAATGAATAATTTATTATTACAAATGATCAGACAAAAGATGTTAATCAGAATTATTTACTATACAGTGTAAAAGCTAAAAATCTACTAGTAGGGTATTATATAACAAAGTAATATAATTTTGCACTGTAACAAAGTAATTATATTAAAGCAGTTATATCGAAGCTAACAAAGGAAACAATTATTAAGTAGAGATTGATATAACTCACCATACAAGATAGCAGGCAGATCTCTCTCTTTACTTAATCCCTGGAGAGTAACCATGAAGAGGCATCCTTGCTTCACTGGAGAAGCTCCACAATTCAAGGAAGTGTGTGGAAGAGTCTGTCCTATGGAAGTTGGACTGGGCTTTTAGAGTTATAAAGTGATGGACTGGTAGTCACAGATTTACAAGCTCACAGATTGGCTTATCTGTCAAATCCTGCTTCAAAAAGCAGGACATATATTTGAAGTCTGGTGAACCAGGATGGTTTTAGCATAATTTAACACCAAGAGAGCACCCTGGTGCCAGCAGCTGAACTTGCATTATGGCTTGCATGGAATGCATTCTCTGAGGTCTGTTCAGGGTGGGCTATCCTGCCACACCTTTACACTTACAACTTTCTCCTCTCTCTATGTATTTATTTACATTGGAACAGTGCTTGGAAATCCAAATAGTTGGTGAAGACTTCTCTGTGGCCAGAACTACGCGATACCCCACCAAAAACAAAAATCGCTATTTGAGTAATAACACCAATATGAAATGTTAAGTGGTTGTATAGATACAGTCATACAAGTGCAGAAAAAATAAGACTGCATGTTTGCATAATCCTTACCTCTGGTTTTTAAAACAAGGGAAAAATAAGCACTGGTATCTCAGAATTTTCAGCATACACTGAAGATGTAGTCATCTTGACAGACTTCTGCCCTCTCACTGAAACTCCCAGGCTTCACATATTTTAAAAGCTGTTATAAACTAGATTTGCAAAGGTAGGATCTAAATTTGAATTTCTCTAGCATAGGGGACTTGTTTGGCCTAAATTAGGAAATTAAGCCAAATATCAGTCAAAATTTACCACAGATATTATTGAGGTTTATGTAGTGCTTACATTTTTAGCATCAGTTATAAATTGTCTCAATTTCATTGATAAGCTTTTTGGTGTGGGAATCAAGTTTTCTTCTGACAGAGGAATGATGGATGCCACCAGTGATCAACAAATTATGAATAATTATACCTAAACTAGCTGGAGTATTTTCAGTTAACTACACATAGGATATAATAATAGTTTAGGGAGAATGTGTTGAACATGGACATCATTTCAGGGAAGGAATATGTGAAACTGCATCCAGTGTCCAAACAGGTGAATATAAAATGAGACTGAGCAACTGCCTGTTAAATGAGCCATAGAAATTATCCTGACATTATTTATGGGATTAGGTGCTTTTTTAAAAAAATAACAGTATTAAAAAACACACATGCCTGTACATTCTTAAAGGACTAGAGAAATTTGTTGACTGTGGTAAGATGCTGTTGGATCCATTTTTCTGAATACATTTGGCTAATATATTATAACAGATAGTGCTTTGCTTCCCATGACATGATTGAGATCTATAGCTGTACTGATTATATATTATTTCAAAACCAAATAAACGGAGAGAATCCCTATTTCTGGGTGACAGTATTCAGACAGATAAGTAATAATAAGAGGAATGCTTGTGCTCCAGAAATCCATTTATTCAGAAAGATCCCAAAGCACTTACTAGATTATTAAGAGAAATCACTTGCACAACCACTTTAACAGTGGCAATGTAACAATACTACCCAGATGTCTGGGATGAGAAGAGAAGAATGTCTTGGTGATTATTCCACTGCACTCTATAGATCATCAGTAACCTCTATAATCGTTACTGTTGGTAATTGGCCGTAAATATCTTTGTTAGAGCCATAGACAATGTATAAAAGATGAAGTATGAAAAAAGCCTGATCCAAAACTCTTCAGAGTAAATATCCAAGGGAGTTTAACAGGCTTTGACTTGGTCTCTTAGCTTCCTTTATTTCAGTGGGACTACTTGATTGCTGGAAGATGACTGTATTTTTCAGAGCAATGCTGTTTGGATGTGTTATAAAAACCATAGCTCAGAAATGTTTGGATTCAAAATTACAGTGGGAAGGAGAAATCATGAGATCTCAACAACAGACTGAAGTGAGCTGGAATGTCAGAGCCCTGGCTGCAGCAGAGGATGATGCTCTTGAAACGGTGATAACATAGTAAGCAAGGTCAAAGAAGTCAAGAGCAGTGCCTGTATAGGCATGTAGGAGATAGACAGGGAGGTAGTGAAATTCTTTCTTAAGGTAAGCAAATACAGAGGGTCTGCTGGCCATATGCAAAGGCTGCTTCTTACCCACCCCCAGCCAAAGGCTTCATATACTTTGATGCTAGAAGCAGAAACTGCAGTGCCTGGAGTACCCACGTAGTTCGACTACTGAAGACAGGAGTAGAAGCATATATGTAAATTAACCCTGTCACAGTCTGATTGCAATATATTGTTATATTCTACACAATATGGATATAAATATAAGACTCATTGTGAATATATTCCATTATCTTCCCTCCGAATCCCATTTAACTGCTTTACATTAAACCCTAGTTAGTCCTTTTTCTACTACAGCATCAATTCTAACAAATCAGAAATGTTGACAGCACTACCTCAGTTGTACCATCCCAGTGTGAACACTGGCATATATCAAAGGACTGTTAAATTACCAGTGACCCTCTGATGCCACTCTGATTTTAGAAGTCAGCACCTTCTAGAAGCAGTACAATAGTGGCAGAGCAAGATGTGAGCAGGGGCCCAGCTCCTCTTCCCTCACTTGCATGCTTGGGAGCTTAAAGTGAATTACTGCAGTTGATGGCTGCTGTCCCTCAGAGAACACCACCCAGAGACTCACCAACCAGGCTCCTGAACCACTTTTGTTGGAGAACCAGTGTTGGAGAACTTCCTCGTCCACCACACCTCAGCTTACCGATCCATCCTCCCATTCCACAGTCCCTGTGTGGGATGCTCCTCCAGTTGTCCACCCACCTGGTTTCTCAGTCTGTAGGAATGGTTGGCAGCATGTCTGGGTGTTTGGATGTCAGTGAGACAAAGTTAACAGCACTGAAGTACTGAAGAAAATAAGAAAGTTAACTCTCCACAGAGTATGTGACTGAGTAGAAGGGAGTATTGGCACTCTGTGCAAAGGACCACGAGGAGACAATGGGGCAGGAGTCATTCCAGGAAGTATTGGGTGATATATAAATTAGTTTCATCAGAAAGTCCCTTAGAAATCGACTTACCATTGCTACATTACAGAAATGAATTTTGTTTCTTCCAAGTAACTGTAGCAGCTAAACGAGCAGTGCTTGATTTAGTAGTGAATCAGCATTTCCATTTTCTTTCTTCCTCCCCTCTCCAAACTTAACAAGAGTTTTGTGGAAAAGAGTAAGACACTACCAGAAAGCAAAGGCATTCATAGGCTATGCTGAAATGAACACACATTTGAATCAGCTTTATCCATCTTTGCTTTAAATGGGGCCCTGAACTCAGCAGAGGCTGTTAGGTGCTTTTGTAATACAGATTAACAATAATACTAAAGTTCCTCCCATATCTCAGTCCTCCCAAAGAGAGAGACTTAGGCTAAGATACTTTAAAGCTCTTCTTAGGCTGTTGTGAGTTCAGTTTGAAAATACATCCGTTGCCATCTCACGTTAACACTTTTGGCTCTAGAAGTGGGGGTCTTTTGCTTTTACTATAGCTTGTCAGATTATGGAACTGAAAGAACCATTGATCCCTGAAGGATAAAAATCAGTGGAAGGCTCCTTAAAAGAAAAATACAGTATATTCAAACAGCGTTAGAGAAAGTCCTTTCTTTGTAGTTTGAGATGTTGAAGGTCAAGGGAAAAAAAAATAAAAAGAGCCCTACATAAAAGTTAAAAAAAAAAAAAGTTTAAGCAAAGCAGCCATTGCAGAGTTAAAGTAGAAATAAAAATAAAACTTTAAAGCTTTTTCTGGTATCTTTCCTTTGTTTTTACCATGTTAGCTATTTAAAAGAAAAAAAAAAAGATTAAGCCCCCTGTTTTCAAACTGCTGTATTAAGGTGTTGATAGTAAATAGAGTGTCTTATTTATTGTTTAAGACCAAAAATGTCAAGTTCATAAAAGACCAAATACAAACTTTAGGAAAATCATTGTTGAGGAATTCTGGAGGATTTGGGTATCTAATTGAAGAGAAGGCCATAATTTTTAATGGGAATCAGGTCCCCGTATCTCTCTAGAAAAAAGACCAGCTTTGGAAACTTTAGCATTAATCTACACATGTACTTTGTTGGAACTGGAATAACACTTTGCAGTGGGAGTGAAGAAAACCAGAAAATCTGGATGATGCTTTTAACTGGATAGGCTTGTGAATTCCTTCCTTTTTGTGCCTTGTGTTACATCCTAATAAAATACATTAGTGAGGCAAAACTTGGCATTTCCATGTCAGAAGTTTGTAAAAGGATTTGGCTGGTGGAGGCTTTCCATGGCAGTCAGAAGCAGGGAATGGGGCCGTGTCTCTAACAGAGAGTACTGCTCCAAGAAAAGCCAGCTCCAGGCATGCAAGTCACCAGCAGTCATCTCCTGAACGCTGTGGTCCTGTCCTCGTGGAGACTGATAAACCTCCCCCTGGCTCCAACCTGAGCAGGATCAGGCTGGCAGATCCCAGTACAGCTTGTACCCCGCCCCAGGGATCACATGTGGGAGATCCAGTGCAGAGATAAGAAGGGGAAACAACTCAATGAAAACCATAAAACTCAGAAAAGCGAGTTAGGACTCGGTGGGGGGGAGAGGGGAAGGAACCTAGTGAGGTTTTGCAAGAAAAGTCCATTAACTTTCATTCTTATGGTCATGGTTTCAAGCACTGAGTGTGCCTAGAAAACAATTAATTTCTTACTTTATGAAGAGACTTTCACACTACATTTTTTTTTTTAATATTGTACTCTGAGGAGGTTGCAGTCTTCTTTTGAACAATAATAATGGGATCTGGGTTTGGTTTAGAATTTTTTCTCTGGACAAACTATCTGGGTTTTGTTTTAAATACCTGCTACTTTTACCTTAATGAGTTGGGAGTATATTGTCCTTAAAGTGAAGAGCTAAAGCACTTTTTTTGTTTGTTTGTTTTTCACATACTAACCTCTGGCTTTTGGCCATGGCTACGATATGCTCACTTTATGCCTGCCAATTTAAATGAGTTTTGTTTTAATTTTTATACCAGATGAGTTCAAGTTGTGGTCTTCAAAAAGGCGAGGCAGAGAGTTTCCCAGAAACCTAGCATTTCCAAATAGTCTTTTCAAGTGGAATCACTTACTGCAATTTAAATATTTAAGCACTTTTATTTTAAAGTTAATATTGTTTATAGGAAGCAAATGCAAATAAGTGGTAAAAACCTTTTGGTATTAGGTCATTAAAAATCCATTCTTGACTTCCTGCCCACAACTACATCTTTTTTCAGACCTGTCACCCATTTCATTTATGCACTTAGCTTTCTCCTAATGAATGAATTGGCATTTCATATTACCTTATTATCCTATAAAGCAAAATGCATACTCAATAACATTAATGGTAATTTCTCATAAAGGCACATTATCGATCCGGGTGCTACCTGTAAGCATTGAAAATTGCAGCCTGCACACAGAGCTTTTCACATCTGGGCCTGAAGAATTAAAGAAAAATTAAATTTGACAGCAGTAAATTCACAGGCACAATCTAGGCACCAATTTATATGCAAAATGAAATGCTTTATGAAAATTTCCTCTATTTTCTCACGGAGATTTGGGAAAAAGATTTCACTAGATGCTTCTTTCTCTAATATCCCTCTACTTAAATATTATACTGCAGTCACTGCAGACTCCCTTTGATGTATAAATAATCAAGTTAAATTATGTGCAGCAAGGAGACTAGTGCTCTGCCATTCTTATTTTACAAAGTAATATCTACCCTAGAGGGTCAAATTTCCCTGACAAATTCTTAATTACTATGTTGCAACAGAAGCAGAATCTATTTGTGCATAAATCCCGGGCATTCCCATGTGGTAAGTAACTAATATTACCAACCATTTCACTTGGCCTGTTCACTGAACTCCATAATTAGATAATACTTTTGATGATGGTACATTTGAAGTCTTAATCCATTTAATTTTTTATGAGATTTTTTTTATTTTAATAGGGATATGTTAGTGACCGCTGCCTATTTAAAAATCATTAAAATTCTGTCCACAGCAGTAATAAAGATTAAAGATTACTAATATGGCATTCATAACCTTTCTGGTTTTCTAGAAATCTGGGGCTTAAGGTAAATGTTAAAGGTCATTTAATATGTTAGTCAGTAATTATAATCCTGGGTAATAGGTTCCTTTTCTAATTATCCTGGTATAAAAGTCCTATTGTTTGGGTCTATTCTTCTGATTTTCTTATTTGGGTTTTTGGGGGAATGAGTAATCCTGGAATTAAGTTTCTGAACATTGATGAAAGTAGGTAATGCACGATGATTAACTGGATAAAAGCCATATGTTTGAATGCCTCATAATATCTTGCCTTGAAGTTACTTACAAAAGATGCAGCACCCCTTTCCGGGAGAAATAAAGCAGAAAGGTCACTGCAGAGATTAATACCTTTTTTTATTTTAATATCAAACATTGACAAATAAGATAAAGGCTTTGTGAGCAACCTCAGAAGAAAGTGAGAGTGGTTAAACACTAGACGGGAGAGAATCTTAAAAGAATAGTCTGTCGGTCATTTCAGAGACAGGAAAAGGAAACTTCCTTCCTGAGGCTCCAGTTTGGGAAAACCTTCAGGCATGAGTTTCATGGAACGCAGCACATTCTGTGTGCTTTGCTGCAGCTTGGACCTGCACCTAACTGTTGCCCTGAGATGCATCTGGGGTTGCTAAGGCTTGCTGAAGAAAATGCTTTTTCCTCTTTGCTCATGCCAAAAAATTCTGTGTGATTTTGTCTTAGAGACACATTTCTTTCCTGTGATGTGGATGTTCAGCAATGCCTTTTTCCCCTTACCTAGAAGGGTACGTAGACATATATTTGTGATGTTTGTAGATAATGAATTAAAAAAATTTACACACCGGGACCTGAATTCTGCGGTAAGCCATTAAAACATATTTAAGTACAAGGCACTTGATTTTAAATGCAGTTTTAAGCTCCCTTTAAGTAAAGTGTGTCCTAAAACGCTGTGTTAGGTAACGGTGCCCTGCTGAATCAGCTCAGACCTTGCAAAGGGTCAAAAAGGACAAAAGTCCCCCAGCAAAACCTAAATTTCTATCCACACATCTTCCTGCTTAGCTGTGGATCTCACACCACGCACCACAGCTGAGTGCTGCAATGCTCTGACTGCAGAAGGAAAAGTGTAAGGGAAAACCAGAACAACAGTAAGAAAATGTCTTTGGGAGGTGACCTGCTCTTTATAGTGTTTTTCAATTTTAGCACAATACAAATACATAATAGCATTAAAAAAACCTCCAGTGTCACAAACTCTTATTTCAGCAGTAATTATATCTCACTAGCCGGCTTTGGGCAAGTCACTAAGGTCACATTTGAAGAGCATCTGCAGGTCATGATTTTTCCATGGTCACTGAGCAGCTTCTTGAAGTACAGATTTGTGCTGGAGTTGATGTCCTGTACTTTTTAAAATCAAGCTTTTAACGTTATAGCATGGGAGTAGAAAAAAATGTTGTCAAATCCATGAAAAATCTAGTCTTAGTGCATCTCCTTTTTAAAAGGATGACAGTGATAAGGTCTGTTGGGGTGGTCTGAAGTTTAAATGGTCAATTTTTGTAAAGCTTTTCCCTTTTCAACAGAAAGGCACTACTAGTACACCGGTTAATAAACCACTGAAAATCAGAGTTCAAATCTTTTTCAGCAGTCCTTTATTCTTGAAGATTTAGAAATTCACAGCCTCTTGTACTTAGAGTTATTTCAAAGGAGCTAAAAAGCAGACTGATGAATATAATTTAACTCTGATTGGTGAAATTTCAAGAATGCTAAATCAGAATTGTATATAAACCCTTGATTAAGAAATTAATCTCTTATAAGCATTTCCTTCATACTGTAACCCAAGTATATCTGAAGCTTTCTTGTAAAGAAGCAATAGCTGACTTGAGAAAAAGTTCAACTTTCTGATTTTATCAGTAAAACCATGTGAACAGCCTTCTTTCAGAGTTTTCTTTAAATACTAGAGTGAGAGTTTGCTAAAGTTCCAATTCTTTTATACTTTTCTGCCTTTTTTTTTTGACTCTTATCTAGCTGCAGATTTCCACTGAGTCTTTCATACCAAATACTACAAATATTCATTTAAAGCAAAATAAATACAGCAAGAGCAATTTACCCATTCACCAACTTTTTGACAGATAAAATTCATGAGCAATTCTCATGGCTACTTCTGAGCTAGAGTGCCACTCAGATGTCAAATTAACAAATACAGTTGAAATTAGTAATAATCTAGTTATGAATCTTCACAGAAACCTTTGGAGCAGTTTCTACCTAAAGAAACTGTGATTAAATTTTAGCTCTTTAAACTGAGTGTCTGTCCAAGGATAGAGCACTGGAAAAGGAAGAAATGTATATTGTGCATCACCAAATGAGTTTCCAGCCACTGGAATGACAGTCAGATGATGCCTGTCCTCTGGACCTGCATGGCACACCACCAGCAGCATCCACTCTCTGAGCCATCTTGGTGCCAGTCTGGGCTCTCCAGCCCTTCTCAAAAGTTGGAGCAGCTTCAAGACTTCATCTAATCTATATTTGGCTAAGATATTTTGTCATCTCTTGAGTCAAGATGCTCTTGCCATGCTACCTTCCTACATTATATCTCCCATGCTAGTGATCAAATGTAATTGGACCTGCTTTGCCTGTCCCAGACATGTTCTGTGGAGAAAAGACCCTTGTGGATAAGCCTCATCTTGCACAGCCACAGCTCCTTAAGGGCTGATGCAAAATGCCTCATCTTTTATGCAAAGCATAAAAAAGAAAGATTTAACTTATGGGGTATTTATTTTTACTGTCTTGATCTTTAGTATGCATCTTCAGAGAGTTTTCCTAAAATATTTTCCATTATTCTGCAATATGAATGAAAAGGGTAGCTAGAAATTTTATACTATTCAGTCATCTGCTACTTAATACAGCTGTGAAGAAAAGCTATTTTTCATGGGACCGTGGAGGAAAGAACCACATTGAATGACTGAATACAGTGAAAACCTGCAGCACTCTCAGCACCTTCTTCCCATCTTTAGCAAATGGGTATTCATGGTAGTTCTGTCAGCCAAAAAGTCAAACTGGTCAAAGTCTGTGCATGACTATTAGGTGAGACACGAATCATAGAGCTCCATGATGTCTTCTTGCATATTATTCCATTTCTAAGTGCAGCAAACCCAGGTAAAAGTAAATTTCAACATAGAAAAGAGTTAACATCAGATTTCAGCCAGTCACCTCCTTAATAAAAGTACAAGATTACATTTGGAGTCTGAGCCAGCAAATTTTCAAAACAACTTTGTTCATTTGGTAAGAATTAACTTGATAACATCTAAATGTATTTGTTTGTTATATCTAAGTTTAGGACTGTAAGTGAGCAGCTTATGTAAAGGGAGAGCTGAGAAACTCAGAAATGATACAAAGAAACACTAGAAAATTATTTTATATTTCATAGCTTATTTTCCCTCAAACACAGTTTCAAATTCTTGGGGCAGAATAAAAGAGAGAATAACACTGAGAATGTTTTAAGCCATGCATTAAAACCAAAACTTTCTTAATCTTTAATATATTTTATGCATAACTTTTCCACTGTTTATTTTCTTGCAAAATTGTCACAGTTTTTCCCTTATTCCCTTCACTTATGTTATAAGTGTATAACATACTACTACACCTAAAAATATGCCTAGAGAATCCTGAAGTTGATAAGACTATATAGACACAACTTATGACCTGTCTTATAGATCTGAGGGTTAGTTCAACAGCACAGAGCAACATAATTAGAACTATCAAGATATGCTACTTTCTGTCACATATCATTGCTTGAAAAACTTATGCAACAGAAACATATTCCAGTGCCTCATAGCCATGCTGAGAAACAGCAGAAGACATTACCAAAGTGCACATCTTGTGTGAAAAATTCACAGGCACATACACAGGTTGGTCTGTCTTATATCTGAGGTATTGAAATCTAAATTCAGATTTGACTCTTAGTTTTAATAAATAATATCTTAATATAATATCCCTGTTTTAAGTGTTGTATTACTTAAAAGGCAAAAAAATCACAACATTTAATTAAGTGTTCTTTTTTTCCTACTTGAATTCCAAAATAAAGAAAAATATTCTTATTTATTTTTAGTAAGTTGGTCTTTGCTTTTTCTTCTTTTCATTTATAAATCTCCACCTCAAATGACTCCTTACCTCTCAATCATCTTAATAGGCTAAATCCTGAAACTAGTTGCTGCAGCTGCATTTGGAAGGAGGAAAGCAGAGTGATATCTACCAGACACAAAAGTTCCCTGCTAGTGGGTGATAGGCTGGTGTAGAAGAGCAAGGATAGTTCTGGCAAAAATAACTGTGTGAGCTTGCCTGAGAAATGCAAAATTATGTTCCTTAAGTTAGTACTTCACCTCTCCTCTGTTTCATGATCCAAGCTGGGCTGTGAGCACCTTTTCCTTTGTGGTTTTGAGGCAACAACTGAAGGAATATTGCATGGTACTGCATGCAACCCCAGCAGAGAGGTGGGATTAGGGACTTGGCTGGTGACACAAAGTGCTCACAAAAATATATAATTCATGGTCTGAAATAATTTTGTGACTGGATACATCTGTCTTCTGTATGCTTTTAGATAGAACTACAGTCATAATGTGATTTATTCATCACAAACAGGGCTGAATAGAGGTATCTGAGTTGTAACAGAATTCATAGCTTCGAATTAGAAGATTTGGGACTAGTATAGGACACAGTAAACATTCTCAGTAGAACTGCTTATTGCTACTGAAAGGTGTTGGTGTACTGAAAATTGTGTCTTAAATGCTACCAGGTTTTTGTGATTTGTAACAGCTCTGGTAAGAGAGGAACTTAGTGGTAGCTGAGATACAGGTAGGAATCGTGTTAATGCAAGATTGGTTACACGCAGAAGTGCCAGATAAAAGCAGGGAGAGACTCAGAGAGGCATAGGATGGAGTCACTGGAGTAATGTTAATGAAGATTAATAAAAAATATATATATTTAGTAGGCCTTTTGTTTGATAACTATGTAAACTCCCTGCCTGCTATGACTGAATAGTCAAGGGATAGCAGGTAAGTGCTACTTTTGCCTAAATTAGAAAAGGCACAGTTCTGCATTTCCTTTGTTTTCCACCTCTAATGCCATGCAAATAGCAGGAATGCAAATAGTAGGCATCACTGTTGTGTCACTGTAATCACCATGTGTTTCTGTTTTTTGGTATTGTAAGACCAACAGAATTTGGTCTCTTGCTATAAATTCATGTGGGTTATTCCTACAGAGATTGCTCAATTTGTGAATCATGGGGACAACTGAGACTTGATCTTTTTGTTTTCCTTTCTTTGTATCATGGCAGTTAAAAATCACCTTTCAGACACCTCCTCAGTCCCAAGGTTATAAGATGGCGGATACTATAAGATGGCAGAGAAAAGATTATTTAATTCAAATGAAAAAAAAAAGAGAAGAGAAAAAACATTGTTTAGAGGTTAGGATTCTCACCTGGGCAGAATGAACACATAAACTCCATCCAGTTTTTGCTCTTATGGTTGCACACACACTTCACAACAGGCCACAATCTCCAATGGCCCTGCCATAGAATGCAATGCAGTGCTGAAGGAAGCTGTGTTTGGAAGGTCTAGAAGGAACACTGGTTTCACACTGCTGCTATAGCAGTAACAAAACCCATTTGCACCACTGTGGTGGCAGTGTGGACAGACTAAATGCCTATTGATAGGCTTACCTGGAGCTCAGGTATTTAGTAACTGGTCAGGACAGATGATAATGACACTAAAGGTCTTGTCTTCACTCTACTAGTCCCCTGATTCCAGCTTATCCTCCTGAGGACAGAAGTCAGAATTGAAAGGACTGAAACCTTTACTTTTAAAGATGCTTTCTCTGTAGTGTCTGGGCATCTGATTTGGTCATTGTCTGACTGACAATTTTTTGTTTAGAGTTTTCCTGTCTGTAAAATTAAAATGTTGTTACTTGTTGCACTGGGGCATCACAAAAATTATTTCAAGAGTTATAAACCCCTTCTGGAATTGTATAGGGATAAGTATTATTTGTATGCAAGAACCTGAAAAGGGGGATGTTTTGTGTAATCTAGAGCTACTCTATTGTGTTTGTTTTGTTTGTGTACCTGGATCATGGCAGTAAACACAGTTTAGAGAGCAAACATTTGATAGCATATTGTGGTGCATGAAAAAAACACAGGTGTCTAGTTATATGCAGATATGAAAGAATTAATGAAATTTTTAAATAACAGGGTAACCTTTCTGGTCAGACATACTGATATCCATTTATTTAAATTTTATATATATGCATATTGCCACATTCTCTTTCAGCTAACCTTTGTGTGACAGAAACTTCTGCTGATGTCAAAGGACCAGGAGGACATTAGCAGCTGATATTGGTGCCTGTCGGGTGCTGTTGGGTATGTCTCCCCACCACCAGGCTGGCTTCCCTCACTACTGCCAGTGACCTTGCAAACAGCTCCGACAAAGGTCGGAATGGATTCATTGATCAGCCAGGCCAAGCATATGACAGTCTGTGCCTTAATTGAATCCCAAAAGGGGGCAGACTGGGTTTTTATTACAGAGGCCAGACGATAGCACTCATTAAAAGCTCCACAGACTGTGTGGTTTACTAATTAGTTTATTATACAGACACCTTGACGATGGGCAAAGTTGTCATTTTGCCCTTTATCGCACAGGGGATGTTGTTAAAAGTTTAATCAGCTAACACTGACCAACTTAGCTTGGCAGGCTGTGGACAGTCATTACCGAGGTCACCCCTGCTGTAGCAATTCTGACAGGGTCACAGCATGAATCTCCAATAAAAAGCACGTTACATAAGGTAAGAGTGCACCTGAAAGGGAACCAGGAAAAGAGATGTGCTCAGTGGGGAGCAGGAAACAGATGGACTGTTAGGACAAGTGAAGCCTGTTACGGTTTCTCTTTGCTTACATTGTTTAACATATGCTTTTTGGAAATATGGGGAGCTCTGAGCTATTGCTGTGATATGTTCATTAGAACACAAGATAGCCCGAACCAAGTGGTGTGTGAACAGGCATTAGGGATCTCTGCTTTTGTGAAAGCAGGGATGATTTCACCAGTTAAGGAAAGCCTAACACCCAAGTAATGTGCTGGCCCGGAGAGACAGGAGAGCTTGCACTGGGAAAACCGAAGATCAAGACAGTGCAGGTTTCCCTGCAATGCTGCTTTTCTTTCCAACATTCTTCTTTCCTTCAAGAGAAGACTGAGGGGAGACCCCACAGCAGTCTACAGCTTCCTCTCAAGGGGAAGCAGAGGGACAGGCACTGATCTCTTCTCTCTGGTGACCTGTGACAGGACCCAAGGGAATGGCATGAGGCTGTGTCAGGGGAGATTTAGACTGGATATAGGAAAAGACTTTTCACTCAGAAGTTGGTTGAGCACTGCAACAGGTTCCCCAGGGAAGTGGTCACAACCCCAAGACTGACAGAGTTCAAGAGACATTTGGACAACAGTCTCAGGCACATGGTGTGATTCTTGGGGCCAGGAGTTGGACTTTGATGATCCTCGTGGATCCCTTCCAACTCAGGAGATTCTATGATTCTATGATTCTATACTCTGGGTAATTTTGCAATGTACCTTTGTATCTTTATTCCCTTCAGATGTGGGAATATGTTACAGCTCAGAGAAACTTTTCATAAGGTTACCTTTACTTGGTTTTACTGCAGTGACATCTGGAAGTCCCAGGAGTGTTCAGGGCCCATTAATACTCAGTCTTACGAAAATAAATATCCTCTATTAGCTCCGTATCAGAAGACATAGAGTATAATTAGATATGTCAGACTAAGGATGGTGTAAAAAACTGAAGTAAAGTGACAAAGCTCCTTGATCTCCTTTTCAGAGTCCCTTCGACTAAAACATCCTGTAACTTGATTTTTTTTCCTTAGGAAATGAGCTAAAAATAAAAATAGCTTGATCTGCCTGCCAGTCACACCTATGAGTCAACATCAGTCCAATCTTAGATTGGATAGGGGCCTTAGTTCCTTCAAGTCTTCTGGTAGTTGGTATTTTCCACAAATGCTAGTAGAAAAGTACCATGTTTAATGATTTCCTTGAGGAAAAACCAGGGAAAAGCTGTTTGGTGTCAGCTGGTTAGCAAATCAATCAGTCAGCATGCCTAATGTACCAGATCAGCCAAGGCTCATGCTGTCTCTTACTGAACCACAAAAAAATTCTGGTAGGGGACACTGAATGAAAAGAGAATCTGTGATAGACCACATGGAACAAGGAGATATCTGAGGGCAGGTTGGGGAAACATCATCATTTCACGGGGAGGAACTGGGGAAGTGGGTGACGTGGCCAAATAAGTTTAGAACAGACTCTTTGGAGAGGGATGGAAAGAAAGAGAGTTTGTTGAGGTTGGTATTTGCAGAGGATGTGGGACAAAATTCCGGATAAAATGAGACTTTGTTAGATGCTCTACATGGAACAAATAATTTCTTTAGGTGCAGAGCCGTGTGACATGAAAAGAAAATCAGTTTCCAATCCTTGAACAGGATCATGGCAGAAATTAATTAGAAGTGAATTTCCTGAGTCTAAGTTTCAGTTGACAGGGACAGGGGTACACCATCACGTTTCTGACAGGACAAGAGGAAATGGCCTCAAGATGCACCAGGAAAGGTTCAGGTTGGAATCAGAATGAATTTCTTCACGGAAATAGTTGTCAGGCGTTGGAATGGGCTGCCCAGGAAAATGGTGGAGTCACCATTCTTGTAAGTGATCAAGAAGCAACTCGACTTAGTTGCACTTAGTGCTGTGATTTAGTTGACATGGTGGTGTTTGGTCAGAGATTAGATTCTGTGATCTTGGAGGTCTTTTCTGACTTTAATGTTTCTATCATTCTATGTTCTAGAAACTGGAAGTGACTGTGCCTGAAGGCACACATTCCTGGAACCAGAGGTAAAGAAAGATATCCACGATACTGAGTCACAGTTACAGCCTGCAATGGAAAAAATACTGGTCCAGCTGGGAGCATTTAATAAGTGTAGTGACTTTGTTACCCTGTTAGAGCATTAGGGTATTTATTCTTGGCTTCAAGTCATCTAAGACAGAATGAGCTGCACATCGGTGTATTTTGGTATTGCCACAAAGCATCACCTATATTTTTTATCTCAGGTATGGGTTACGGTCTCTGATTTCAAACACCATTTACAGTCAGCAGCTGTAATTTCAGAGTATCAGTTCAGAAAACAGAAAAAAAATATTAGATATACGGGATATATTATCTTCTGGGAATTTGAGGAGTGTATGATATATATTGCATTTGTTTCATTTCTTATTTTGGCTTTTTTATTTGTACATAGACTGCAGCTGAAATTCTGGCTTTGGTGAATCAAATGGAGGATTTGCTTGTTGACTGTAATTGTCCTGATTGTCCTATCCCAGGGCAAGAATTTTGTCAGACCACTTGGTAGCTTTTTCTAGCCCAAAGATCTTGGTTCCTTTGCCAAAAAAGAAGAAGTTCTAATGTAGTGGAGCTCATATACCTGAAAATCTCATGCTGTTCTGAAGCTGGGATATGGAGATGGGCCCAGAAGTCTGGTTTCACCATTATATTCCCAAATAAATGCATATGGCAACACAAGAAGGTAAAGTGCAACCTGGTGTGCCACAATGTATACTATCCATTTTCATCTGAACATTAGCATAAGGTGCAGTGGCAGCAGATTTGTATCTGTCATCATACAGACTAAAGATCAATGAGTGTGTACTTACAATATGTCCGGAGCGCAGCACGCGGTGGGATGTGCAATAAAGGGAATGTGAGAGGGAGCCAACTCTGTGACAAAACACAACAGATGCACCTTTCTTCACGGCAACGTTATCTGAACGCTTAGGGCAAGAATAGAAAAAGAACACTGGACAGACCCTCAGCTTGCTTTCCTCAGCAGAGTTCCCTTACCCTTAATTTTTACGAGCTGAGTTTGGCTGGTGTCTCTGTTCGAAACACAGATCCATTCACATTACTCATGCAGGAGTCTGGCTGGACTACATCGCAACACCGGGGCGAGCAACGGGTCATGTAAAATGGAGGTACCATTGCTAGTTAACATGTCTTGGTAGTCACCCCAGGAGTCTTCTCACAGTGACAGATTGCTCTGTTACAACTGCACAGGCAAACGTTCCATCATTAACTCACTTTAAAAAAAGCTGCCTTAACTGTGGAACTAAAAGACTCCAACTTTTCCTTTTGCTGTAGCTCCCTCAGGCAATGAACGAATTTGCGATGTGTGTCAATGAGACTTTTGAAATCTCACACATTTAAATCGTCCTGACTTCAACAGCATTTTAAATACACTGAAACTAGCAGCATTTCTAAATTCAAACACTTAGCAGTTTCCTTCCCACAAGCTTGCTCCTATGAGCCTCAAAGGCAGTAGAAAATGTTATTATGCGAACAAAGCATCTCTCTGTGACTGAATTAAATATAAATCCATTAAAAAGAGAGAGATAATATAATAATTAATACTTTGTACTACTATATTACCTTTCTATTGCAGTCTAAAGGTATTAATTCAGCCTTAGCCCACTGTTTCTTTTCCTATTTTATAAATAGAAAAATTGAGGCACAAAGGAGAAAAGTGATACAACTGAAGTCACAAGGCAAATCAGTACCAGGGCAGGCATAAAATCCTGGAAATCTTGTTCTCAGTGCTGCATTCACCATTCCAGCACCAACCTTACCACAAAGCAAAAACACAACAGACAAACGGTACCACCAGCAGCACTGTCTGAAAATGGAAATACATGTGACTACACATGACTACAATCAAAAGCAACAGTGAATCCTCAATCCCCAGATCTCAGGCTCTGAAAGACATAAGGCTCAGTGGAAAGAAAACTCTAAGGACAGTGGCAATGATTTCAAACAAGCAACTGCATGCATCCGGCGGTGGGCAAATTAGAGAGACTTCTCCGCATCATGTGTGGTATTTCTCAGTCTAGATGAAGAAAATCTCATAATCCTATCCTCCAGTCTTTCACCATGCAAGTGGGTGAGGAGTTCCCATTCAGTTCAGCAGTGTGAGGCTACAATTAAACAGCGATTGAGTCACACAGTGCAGCCCACTGGAGGGATGAGCTGTGTTCTGGCTAACGCGATCAGCAAACAAACCCTTTGGAAGAGCTTCGGCAGAAAGAGTACCCAGCGAGAGGAATGGCTGTTCTACACTCACAGACATGCATCCGGGCTTCACTCAGCCCTGTAGATGGATAGACCTGTTTATCCTCCAGAGAGATTTCACATGGCACCAGCAGGCTGCCCACGATGCAAAATCAGGCCTTTAATGATTGCTTGTGAGAACTCAGAACGACAAAGCATTTCATTAATCGTCCATTCCTCATCAGTCTCTTAATAGATCTATAAATGAATAAATACCCTAAGGAAATTGCTACTTTAAAAAAGGAAGAAATTGGGTACCACTTTGAATATTGGCAGACACAAGAGTTGCCTTTTAACTCTGGAGTCATTCAACTTTTGTTGGAGTGTTACATAAAAGCTTTTAATTTACTGAGTACCTTTTTGTGAGTCGAGGGGATCATTTGTGACTAATGAAGAGCAAAGAACATTTTAATAATAGTGACAACTGGCTTTGATATTAATATTGTCTCAAAAAAAGTCTCTTTTGAAGTCTCTGAGATTAGGAAAACCCTTTATATTTTATCCAACCGTGTTAATAAAATTGCCTTGCCTACATAATGCTCTCTCCAAAGCGAAAGTAATTTTCCCCCATTTAGTTCCCTGTGCTATCCTTTGGATATTTTTATATAATTTTTTTTCTCATCTTTCATTTTTCTGTGCATCAACATTTCTAATTTTTTTATTAGTTTTCAGAAATCATATTTAAATGAAAACCCAAGTGTAATGTTCTATTTCTTACAAGAACTTGAACATATTTCATATCTGTAGAAATGGAAGACTTTTTTGCATGTCATAGATTTTTCTTGAGACTTTTTTGGAAGGAAAATAGGAGGATGTTTAGGATACTTCAATGCTTCTTAGAACTTCTGGAGTCTATTAAAGGACCAAAAATCCCCAGGTCACCCAACAACAATATTGTTTGGTAAAAAACCCTTCATACACTTACCTAGGCAAGGAAATTTAGCTGATATCCAGGAAAAAAAAAGAAGAAAAAAAAAAGTTGTATTATCAGTTTAAACAAGACACCAACCCTAGAAATGCTCTACTACTCCAATAGGATTTACTGTGAGTATGGGAACAGAAGTACAAATTAATATGGGGCCTTTATCCTTGTAAGGAGATGGAACACTGTCCATTTCCACACCCAGTAGTAGGCTTTATGATTCCTGGCCACTTCTCACGTATTGTTTCCAAGATGCATTGCCAGCCTGGTGTCACAGTAACAGGTTTATTAAATACAAGGAATTACGCTCTACAGTCTTCCTGAATTTTGCCTCCATTCCATTCTTCCTCCATTTCCAACAAGAGCTTGTTTTCTCATCATAAATGGTTGTGCAGTACCCCAAATGTTTTAGTACACACCATACTGTCCCCAGAGAGATCTGCATTTGAGTGGTTCATGTCACAGGGGCAGGTGCTTTTCCCTGTAAGGTTTCTGAACTGAAGCCTTCTCCAGGAAGGTATCAATTTTGCAGAAGTTATGACAACAGAAAAGAAGGAAAACATTAATCTAATTCTGTTCTAGGTTTGCTGTTCTATAAACAATGCCATATAGATCTTACTTATACATGTGTGACCCTTAGATCATATCATTTATTCAGGTGACATGGAGTCAATCACAGCTAAGTGCAGATTACTTCAGTTTTGCTTGCAAGTTCTGCATCCCTAGAAACTTTATTACATTTTGAAGACTTGTTAAAGTCATAGTGAGACAAGACATGTTTAGGAACTGAGAGACACATTAGTATTTACTTTCACTAAAGGGGATCAGCTACAAATGACTAATGTGAAAAAAGTATCTTTAAAAAGGGGTGAAAACAGTATAAGAGACCTAATTCCTCTTGAGTCTAACTTCTGTCCTCACTTAGTCTTTCATTTTTGAGATGAAACACTACTCATTTTTCCCATAGTTTTCAGAGAAGGTTACAAGTTAAAGCAATACACTTGCCTAGGAAGCTTGTTGAACCAGGACTGCATATGATGTATTGCAAGTCATGAATCATTTGAAGCATAAACCAGAAAAAAATTCTTTTTCTTCAGTCTTTTTCCTACTGCCCATGATGTATTCCCTCCAGCTCTTCCTTAATTAGGAAGTTAAGACCACTAATTCGTCTCCAGTTGTTTCCTCCAAACAGCAGCAGCAGTAGGGGACATTAGCATAGACTGAGCTCCAGATGCTTTGCCATGTGCTCTAACCCTGCTGAGTAGGTTCACATCAGTCCAAAAAAAAAAAACTATGGCTCTTGGTACGTTTTCCTAGAACAGAAAACACAGATATAAGAAGTCTACAATTTTATGCTGATTTCTGAAGGTGCTACATGCCCTTGATATGTTAAATGTGGCCCAGCTACCGCTCGCTCTCTCTTTCTTTCTCTCTCTTTCTCTCTCTCTCTCTCTCTCTCTTTCTCTCTCTCTCTCTTTTCTTGGGTGAATTCCTCATAGAACATATTTGAGGCAGTTCTGACTAGATCCAAATCCTGCTTTCTGTTTTGATTTTAACCATTTTTAGTCAGAGGAGAGACTGCAAGCTTTGTGCCACATTTAACCAGAAACTCCAGGCATGTGATAAACATAGAGAGAAGTTTGCTACAACAGAGGCCTACAGCTAATGTTCATGGACAAGTTTCTAACAAAGGCATGAGAGGTCTAGGCTGCTGACTCAGCCTTCCCTATCTGGGTAGGGATGCTGTCACTAGAGTAAAGATAACTGAGAAGGTTACAAGGGGCCACAGAGGCCCCTGTGATCTGCAGGAGCCAGAGTGCCCACAGAGACTCATTCACTTCTACTGCATCTCAAAGTGGGAGGAAGAAAGGACCTCGGCGAGTGTTCGTTCAGACAGGGAAACCTTTTATGAGAGTCTCTATAATGCTTCATTTTGAATGACTGTGTGGTAACTAGAGCTGGATGACTGTATAATAAGGCTCTCTAGCTCTCTGACAGAAACTTTCATAAAGGAAAAAGTTGCCGATGAAAGCGAAGGGGATTTCGTGTGCGTGTTTCTTGTGTGGCTTGAGGTTTCATCTGGATTTCAGTGCCTGTAAAATGAGGGACAACAGGGGAGAAGGCCACAAACCTTAACTCCCTGTGCTCTCTTCCTGAAAGGGAAGGAAGTGCATCAAAGGGAATGAGAGTGACAGAGTCTCTAACTGAAAGGCATTCTATATTCTTGCTTTAGGTCACAGTCATGGTTTGCATCACAGAGCAAAGTCTGTCTAATTTAACATTTATGAACTCCTCGTTTCCAGGGTGCAGTCTTAAGTGGGCTAGGAAACTTAGGGTGATAGTGCAGAGTTACAGTCATGTTTTTTTATTTGGTTTTTACTTTTGGCAATTTTAAAACTTTCCATCTGTGTCCAGGTGTTGGATGACTATTACTGATCCTTTCCCTGCAACTGTGTAACCTCTCTTCTTCTCTGTTCATCAGGCTGAAAAAGTAGAAGCCCTATCATGTCAACAAGTTTACACCAACACTTTTACGTGCATTCTTCCTTTGTTCATAAAATATACTAAAAAATTACAATGTACGAGTGAATGTGCAGAAACCATCAATGAAGTGTGCATAAATTGCTCCCACCAAATAGACAGGAGAACCTTGCCTATCTGATGTTTCTGCATTCATGTTAAATTCACTTTTGCATATGGCTCAATTAATGAGGAGGTGAAAAAAGAAACTCATGTAAAATAGTTATTATAATAGCTTGGGAACAACACGGTGCAGAACTGTAATTACTGTATTTACAATTCTAAGAAAAAGTATAAGGTATTTTTTTCCCCAAGATTTTAATAATTTTACAGATGTTGAAAGGTGTTTTGAAGCAGCTTTCAGGCTGTTTCATCTTCTTGCTAATTTGATTTTTTAAGTGCTCAGTATGCAATTTGTTATATATATATTCACACATATATGCACACACATGTGTGCCCATACTGTAACCATATGATCTCAGTTATGGGAGCAAATGGGCTCACCTGAGTTAGTGCTCACATTTGCAAAGCATTTGCAAACTGGTGTTCTGTGAACATGTTGAACTGGTGTTCCACTACTGTGCCTCAGTACCAGGCTTCAGCAATAAGCTGTCTTCTTTGAAATGCAAAGTATCTTTTTTGTCTTGTACATCAACAAAACAGGAAGATCAAATACACAAATCTGTTTTTAATCAGTTGACAGGATGGTTTGAAGGATAGAATTGATGTTGATAGGAAAAAAATTACAGTAAACCTCATGTCTTCAGTTAAGTTGTTGGTATGCATTTTGTATAGATTCTGATAATTTTGATTCTGCCTGGTAGAATCACCCATTAGTCTCCAAACTAGCTACTGAACTGGATAAAAGATGATGTTGAAATTCCCAATTCTTTATTCTTCACAAAAAGGAAAAAAAGAAAAAAAAGAATAAGAAAAAAAAAGAGTAAGAAAAAAAAATCAGATGTCCAGCATAAAGAAATCAGAGATTTATATAAGCAAACAATAAATTAGAGATTACTTTGAAAAATATGAACTTTTCCTATTATTTCTGGGTGTGCTGAAATAATCTAGAACAGGTGGATAGGAAAATGAGAGAATGATTGGAAACCTAGAATACAGGAAATGGGCAAATGTAGTATCTGATTTTTAAACAGCGGAGAATTGCAGATAAAGAAATTCTAGGCCAAATAGATAAGAAGCAATACTCAACCTACCTGTAAGCAAAGGATTTAAAAGTGATAAGTAACAACTGACAGATACATCAGACTGAGCTGTCAAACCAATCACCTTTCCTTCAACGCCAGAGTAACAGGATTCATGGAATGAAGTAGTCGTGAGTCACCATCTGATTCTGACATGATTTGAAAGATGTTACCATAAATAAACCAAGAAAATGCAGAATGGGTAAGTACTGCAAGCACATCGAGTCAGAAAACTGAATTTTAGAAAAGAACAATTATAAATGGGTTTCTGTTAAACTGGAGCAACACAGAAAAGGAGGAGAGGAGTCATACTTTGAACTGTCCTGAGTTTTGTATTATTCCTCATTTTTACCAATGAAGGGTGGAATTGAGCATGCATAACGATTTTTGTGGATTATACTCTCAAGCACCCTGGAGGACAGGATTAGAATTCAAAATAGTCTTAGCAAATTAGATTCATAGTGTGGAAAAACAAGAGATGGTTTAACAAGGCCCAGGCCAAGGTCTTATGCTTATTTTTATTCTCTGTGACCAAACTCATGACTTCTGCACAAATATAAGGCAAGGGAGGGCTGCCTACACAGGAGATTTGCCTGAAATTATTTTGAGGTTATAAGGGAAAATAATCTGTACGTAAACCAATAATTTTTACCACTAGTACTAGCACATGTAAAAAGTGTCACATTAAATCACGGCAAGTAGTCTTCTCAATCTTCTGGTAAAGCCCTCAACTCTGAACTCCTGTTCAAGTTACTACATTTAAAGAGAGATGTGAAGAAAGCAGCGGCAGTCCACAGGAAAGTGACAAAGATGATCAAAGACCTATACAAAAATGTCTTACAAGCAAAATTTGAGAGTACTGGGCTTGTTTTGTCTGAAGATCAGAAAACTGAGGAGAGATGTAAAAACAGTTTTCAAATTAGTTTATTCCTGTGAAGTGAATGGCAGTGAGTGAACTTCTATGTACAGTGAAGGTAGAAGGGGGAGGATGGTGTGGGGTGTTACATGGAATATCAGAATCTCTTTCTGTCTATGATTTTCAATCTCCTCTCAGAAGAAGGAAATAATTTCATCCCCCTTCTTACATCAGTCCTTTCTAAATTAAAATTATTCTGCAGGTTTAAATCCTGGAGCCTAAATCAGTATTTAGCCGAATGTAAAATGTAAAACTTTTCTAAAAAGAGGCAGCCTGGATTAGATTTAAGAATATGACTAAATTTAAACCATTCAAATACTTTAACTACTCAAGTGATTGAAGTTGGGTGCTGGTTGTTACATGTATCTGAACTTAATCTGAGTTAAGTTAATATATGTGTACTTTGCCAATTTAGTTCCTCTATTACTTTGATATTTATACATATTTAGATAGAAAACTGAGTTGATGAACTTAGGTCTCAAACTTCTGAACATATACGTTGTAGACCTTCATTTTTTCTCCTCTTTCCCTTGCCAGCTGGGGGTCTATACATCAAGAATTTGTGTTCTGACCTTATAGTTTGAAAGGTATTGAGTGCTTTAGCCTCCAGGATTGAAATCATTGGATGTCTGTTGCTGACTCAGATGGAAGCAAGGTTAAGCCTGTAAATAGTAACATTATTGAAAATCACTTTTTTAACTGCAATTTCCTGACTAACACCAAGGCTCATTTTTATCAAACCTCTCCCCTAAAATCACGTGTTAGGGCTTGTACACCTGCACAACTATTAACACCATGCTGGAGAAACAGTCAGCTTTGTTTGCCCACATTTTTGGGAGGACACTTCTGAACATGTAGCTATTAAAATAGTAATTTCTCTGTTGGTCTGCAGTCCAGGAAGGGACTGCAGCCCAGACCTTCATTCACACTGAACACCTGTGGGGACCCACAGTCACCAGGTTTTGTGTGGAAACCCATGCAAATATGTCACTGCTGTTAATTCATTCCCCCTTCACTGAGAAGAATGAACTGGTGCAAAAGAATCACTGCAATAGGAAATCAGTGGAATATCTGCCCCTGTAGAACTACAGGCAGGTTGATGGCCAAAAAGTGGCATCTAATGTTTGACCACAAGGAGCTAAACTGCTCCAGGTGGGTGTGTGAGGTAGTAGCTAGCTGAACAAATCCCTTTTACCTATCAAACCCATAGAGAACTGACTAGAAAATTCTCAGAAGGCACTATTATAGCTAACACTTCTAATGGATAATTTTTTTTTAATCTTTAGCTTTGTAAAATTTACTGCTAGATTGCAACATATCCTAAATTACAGCAGCATGCTAAAATATCATTCTCTATCTCGAGATGAAAGATCATTTCTCCATCTAAAAAAAAAATCTGTAAAAAATTATAATGTTGCCTGCTTAATTATTTGTTTTCATTTTATTTTTATTTTAGTATTTTTCTAATGATAATTCAAAATATTTTGGTTCTTTTTTTTTTTTTTTTCCAGCTGAGGACTATTTTTTAAGCAAAAGCACACTGTGATGCTGTCAAACCAATATAGCATGAAACCTGTCTATGACATAAAAACACAGTATGTATAAATCAAGTAGTAGGAATTGTTGCCTTTTCCATTTAGGCAAAAACAACCTTGCTGGTGCAAACAAATACAGTGAAGAAAAATGAAGGTCAGATGCTCACCTGATATGAATCAGCTTTGTTTCAGTTATTTCAAAACACTTACTGGAGTTTGCACCTTCTGAAGTCTGTGGCATATTGTCAGTAACAATTATGGGAAATTACTCTTAAGAAGCTCTGTGTTATACAAAGACTCATGTTATACACATACAACCACTTGAAATAGACCCACAAAATTGGAAAAATCTCCACCAGACTCCATAGCTGTCACTGTAAATTTTGCAGTGTTAAGGTTCAGGTAGAAACCTGGTTCTTGGGTTCCACCTGCCTGCAGTTGCCCAGCCAATACTACTTTGAAGTATTAAAATCACCTTTGGGAGCAGCTGATTCTGTAGGAAACATTTTGGTGACAAGTTGTGGAGGATTGAAGGTTGAAATGGACACCTCAATACCTGAACAATTTTGCCAAGGGGAAAAATGATGTCTGATGATTTACAATGAGTTTACCAGTTCTTCCTCTGCTCACCATTGTCTCTCACAGCCATGACTTTCACAGGCTGAGTTTACACACTGACTTGCAAACAGAAATGGATAACACAGGATACTCATATTAAGGGGTTTTGAAGAAATTATTTGCAAACAGATCTGCCCTACTTTTATTTTAGTCTACTTTATTATACTGAATTTTCCTCACTGGAGCAGGTGATTCTGGTGGGAAAGATGAGTTTTGTTTTTTGCTTTATGTTCATTCTTTCTTTTCAAAAAAATCCCTGTTAATTGAACCTTTTCCTGCTTTATCTGATCCAGTAAAACAGCTAAAGTCTGGTACTGAACATCAGTAAATTCAAAAGCTATTATGAATAACTAGTGGTAGTATTGCACAGTGGTTTTCCCAAGGTATTCCATAATAGAAACAAACATGCTCTTGCAGTACAATATTAAGACATACAGCATTTCAGCACTTTCTGTGCTTCCAACAATTAAATTACAGTCTACCCTGTGCTGGGCTACAGGAGGAGGAGCACAGTTCTGTTCCCATACGACTCTGTGGAGTATTAAACCTAGTTATTTTATTAACTAAAGGCTCTCTTGGGAAAGCCAACTAAAATTATCACATTCTCTCACACACATAATGTAATTAAGGCCCCTATACAAAAAGGTACTTAAGCACATGCTTTACTTTAAGCACAAAGGTAGATGACTTGATTCAATCAGGATTACTGCTGGGTTTACAATTAAGTGTGTGTGAAAGTGCTTTGCACCAAGGTTCCTATCACCAGAATAGCTAGGGAGATACCAGGAGATATGTTTTGCCTGTTTATTCCGAATTTAAATGGATGATCTACAATGCTTTTGCCTCTTAAGTTAGTCTTGATGCTTACTCAGATATTTCTTCACAGCAAAACCTGCAGGATCTCTGAGGTTCTCAGTCTCATTTAAAAAAAAAAAAAGATCTCATCTCAATTAAAAAAAAAAATTAAGATAGTTTTGATTTTCTGTGGGCACCATATCCTTATTTCCTTTTATAGGCCTTTGTTTGGGATTTCATTGGTTGTAAAGTCATTCAAATGATACGTAGTCATGGGTTTTCTTAAATGACTGTGCTAAATGAACAGTCCTGAAAAAGTGTAGGAATAATTGCTTTGGGAGTCAACTCCTCAGTACTTTTTTTTTTTTTTTGCATGAGCATTTTATGGTCAGCACAAGGTAAGTCTCAGCCATCAACTCACTGTTGCCACAGTTTTAGACCACTGAGCTATGAGACAGAAGTGGGACTATTCCCCAGTGTGCTTCTGTGCCCACCTGCAGTGGTGTAGTGTTCCTACTCCAAAATTCAGTCATGTCCTAGAAATAGGACAGAAAATCTCACATCAGAACTAAAGAAAATCAAAGGAGTTGAGTAGCTGCTCCAAGTTACCTGTCACAGATCTGAACTGTCCAAGGAAAAAACAACAAATCCTGTCATTCTGGCATCCTAAACCCTGCTTTTATCCTTGTGTGAGAGTATACAAGAACTCACACCTGTGATCTCCTACAATGTACACATAGACCCAGATGCTCCAAACTTGTGAACTGTTGGTAGCTGTGTCAGGACTGACATTTCTTTGGTAGGATTGCTTTAACAAATTTAGAAAAATTGAGTAACTCATGATATTAAGACCTTTAGCAAGACTCTTTAATTTTTACTTTTTAAAAAAAGCTCATGGCACACCTGCTGAGATAAGATAGAAGAGGACAAGGAAGGCCAACAGACTGTGGCTGCTCCATGCTAAATAGGAAAGCTCTGGAGATTGATTTAACATTACCTAGATTATTTTTTTTTATATTTTATATCTATATTTCTTTTTGCTATTTATATTCTGCTGTCAAATGCCATGAAATACATGTGACACAGGCAACACTCCCTTCCTGAACACAGCTGTAAGTGTCTGAGGTGTAATGGAAGTCTTACTATTCTCTGGTCATTCTCTGCTCTTCTGAGTACCAGAAATTTGCATCCACTCAAATCTCCTGATGGTGATGAGCCAGGGATGCTGCTGATCATGTTTCATTATCCCTTTAGACAAATCTTTGTTTGTTTGGGTTGTTGGAATCCTATCATTCCTGAGCACTAATTTCACATAGAAAATGTTGAACAAGCAACCACGTGTGTTATCTTTTGTGCCTTCCCATCCACCTGCTCCTTCTCCCTTTACTCTTCCTTTCAGTCCTAAATGCAGTTTTTTCCCTCTCCTGGCTGTCAAATGTATCTTTTACTTCAACTGAAGGAGAAAATCTCTTAAGCCACGGTGCCACATGTTCAGTGCAATCAAAAGGAGTTTGGCTTGTGTTAATCTAGGTGTGCTATATTGTCTGCACCTGGGGAGAGTGTGTGGATGTGCCATATTGAGAAACCATACATTACTTATCTCTGAGCTGTAGCACAGAGAAATAAACAGCCATATGGCAAATGAACTTCATTTTTTATTACTCGGTTTTATTTGTTTCAAAATAACGCAGTGCCACAAATCCAGAATATTAACAATGCTCCATCTGGAAAGTGAAAGGTTTTGCTGCTTTGCCATTCCAGCATGTTTGCTTTCTTGATAAACTTCGGTTGCTCTCCCTGCCCCCCTGCCTTGCACCTCAGGGATCTGCCATAGCCAGGGAGGTCAGTGAGAACAGAACATCTTTCTTTTGTCTTAGCTGGGCTCATTAAATACTCAGGTGCACAATGCATTATGTCAGATATGAAATAAAGGGAATCAGGTTAAAGCTATAGTTTGACAATGCCTTTACTCTGTGATTTCTCTTCCTTTTAAAAGGCAAGGAAGTCATCTGACACTCTTTGGCTGAAGAGCTGTTGTGGAAAGTCAGTGACCAGCTTTGTTGTTCCAAAATAAAATGGAGGTAATTCATACTACTATAAATAAAAAACAATGATTGTTATGGTATGCAATGATCATTTGTCATTATTCCTATATTGAAATGCACAGCTATATAACCAGTCCTCCAAGGAACCTGTATGTATAATTTAACGAGTTCTGAGCTACCATTCACTTTAGTACTGTTTCTTTCCATGTCAGAATAGCTTTTTGCCATCTAAATCACTTAAAATAAACTATTCTTGGCCTACATTTGTAACCATTATTACCTCTTAGGGGTGCAAAGTCACAGTGTTCATAAACACATCATGATGTTCTGATGCACAGCTTGTTTTGCAGAGCTTACAATCTGACCATCTTTGTACCTAATCCAGTTAATATGTATTAATGATTTATAACTTGTGATAATTATGGGAAAACTCCTAGATAGTAACAAACATAACTGCCTTGTTTTCCATATTAGAATTTTAAAGTAACATGTTTTTAATGCCTATTGTAACAGCCAAAACCATGCCAATAGAAACTTGTGAAACTTTGTGTTCAAATCCTAAGTCAAAGGAAAAGTAGCAGTATAAATATCCTTTAAAAATGTGATATGACCAAGAGTTATTTAAAAAAAAAAAAAAAAAAAGGAAGAGTGGTTGAAGATACAGATTAATATTTGCAGGTAAATAAGTTGCTGTGCTTATTAGTTATCATTTTTTAATGAGACAGAGGCTTTTTGATGAGTAAGAAGCCAGCAAACAAAGAGTAACATAGTGCAGAACACAAATGCAAACATTTATGCATGAAAATGCATTTGTCCATATGTTTGTTTACATGGAACTTAACACATTACCTAAGTTCAGATGCCATTTCTCAACTTGGAGATCATTATCCTTTTCTGTTATTCCTCTGCCCTTATCCCTTCTCTCTTCTTTCTTCTTTCTCTCAACTGGAACTTGTCATTCCTTTCAGATTTTAGGGGGGGAAAATTCTGGTTATGAGTATTTACATGTGATCATATTTTCAGTGTCTTTAGCTCTTTTCACCCTTTTCATTCCTCAAGCAACCAGGGGTATAAGTGAGTATATTAAAAACTTCTACAATCATGAACAATGCTGTTCTAATTATAGGGAAGTGCCATACTGTAGTCAATCTCTAAGCAGTTCTAATTATAAGACATCATCAGATTAAATTAATAAATAATGAAAGTTAATTTAGAAGAACTTCTGTAAAAATGTAAACGACACTTTGACATACAAGTAGAATTTGTAGTTAAACTGAAAAACGTCATACAATAACTTCACAGTTGCATGCACAAGTCTGTGAATTCTTTGCTTTGATCTTTTTCCTCAGATGTACTGGCAGATCATGTAGGCTGTCAAATGGACATGCTAATTATGCATTTACAAAATTTTCTGTGCTTAGTAACAGATATAAACTCAAATCAAACTATACTGCAGTCTATTCTAGATGTGGACAGCAGCACTTTGTCCTTTACCTGTGTATTTATTCTTCCTGTTCACCTCTTGACCATTTCACCTTTCTATATTTCAACACCTTAACCATACAGAAGAGACTTGAAGTCTTTTCATGATGAAAGCAGACCACTATAATATGAAAATTTTTATGCATTTCGTCCACCTCTCATCAAAGCTTAGATGGTTTTCTCTATTCTTGGCTTCTTGTTCTCTCCCAAAAATCAACATGTATTGTTCTATTTTGTTTTTTTAATATTTTTATGAAAGAAAAAATATCTAATAGACAAGGTTCTCTGATGCCTGCCTAATTTTGTGATTTCCCTTCATTTTTATGGAATTTCCCCCCCTACCATATAGATTCCTGAAACCAGCCCTTAGAAGGGAAAGGTAAGGTGTTCAAAACTAACCAATGATCAAGGGAGTTTGGAATGCTGTCAAATTTTATTCTCTCAAGTTCCTTTATATGTTTGGTGTCACTCAAACCAAGTATTCAATTCTCAAATTTCTCATCAAATGGACAAAATATATCCCTATTTGTAGATCAATGTCAAACAGAAGCCTTCCCTTTGATTTTTGTACAAACAGGCATCAAAACAAACATTTCACTTACAAAGGACACAAGACTTCAAGCTGCCAAAATTCCTTAGCTTCAATTTACTGCAGCTTTTTCTGAGATCCATACTCCTACTACTACAGTTGTCAACAGCACAAGATATGAGCTTGGAGTTGATCACAGCCTCAGAACAAGTGTTCAGTGGTTTAATACCAATGCAGTAAATGAAAGGAATGGGCAAAAAAAAAAGAATTAAAGTCTTCCCTGCTTAGCAATGGACAGCCTTGAAAAACTGGTGCCTGTGGAATAACTTTTTCTGAATATAGTGCTGTTTGTGCCTGAGAATTCCTGTTCTAATGACAGTGAAATGGAATAACCATGAGGAAATAAGCGCATTTATCTTCATCTCAATTTTATCTACTCTTGTGTATTCTTAAAGCTCAGCATCTAAAATCATGACAGATAGACTCTCTGCAGCTGTTCACTTCTGTTGTCAGCTCCATCACTACAGGGAGATCAAAGTGGTCTTTTAGTTCCATATAAACCCTTACTGCTCTAACATGTTTTACAGAGGTATAAAGAGACTCTACCACCAGCTTTACTTGGCTCTTCCAGTGCCTTCCCTCTTAAAATCATAACTGGTGTTTCCTGAAGAAATTTTTTTTCAGGAAGGACCTTTTCAATTCCCACAGCTACCCAACAGCACAGCTGCTGTGTCACACTCTCCCCTTTCATCCTCACCACAGGGTCCAGCTCCTTCCAGAATATGACACTGAATTTAAGGATTTGAGGAACTCATTGGAAAACCTTATCTCTTGTCCAGATCATGAAAATGAGTGATTTCAAATAAGTGACTTAGTAACAGCTGAAAAAGCAAAAGCTGAATAACCTTTTTTTATTACGTTATAACCATGTTTTCCTAAACAATCCCATGATTTCCATGGGACCTAATTTATAGTTTCTCAACATTTTGAACTGAATGTAGTGTAAACAGCCAGCAATAAAAAATTCATTCATCACATACACTGGTAATTTGCATTAAAGGTGAAGGATGCCTGGCTGACTCATTGCAAATTAACTGCAAGATTATGAAACATTTTTCTGGGTCTAAATTAATGCATAAACCAGGGCAGGGATGAGATGGGAGAGGAAGCAGCGGATGGCAAAATTACTTTTTTTCTTAAATGAGGACATATTATTATGATGACATACTTTCACACTCAGATTTTCAAGACTTCAGCCTAGTCGTTACCATTATATCTCTTCTGTAGATGAAACCTAACCAGAGACATGTAAAACTGTCCAGTATGCATGTTCTAGAATTGGAAAAATATCCTATGTTCTTGAGTTTCAACTAGTGTCTTTTTTACTGTATACCACTGTGTCCCATATAGGCTGTGTTGCTTGAAATTGCCACTATTTAAATCCACATAAAGCTTACTCCAAATAATGACTTTCATGTGCTTCAAATTATGCTGCTGGAGTCCTACTGTCTCTCAGAGACATAACATAAAATATGTCAGATTATCCTATACTTTCACATGAATAGCTTTTCTTAATTCAATTACCTATAAAGTGTGTAGGTTTTACTTTCCTTTCTTCCAAGATTCTTGTAAAAGTGAAACAAAGTTGGTAGACTTCTCAGAAAAATAAAAACTGCAGTATTAGTGCAACAGTGTGGTGTAATTTGTTCCTTGTAATTTTGCATTAATGAATGGTTTTGGAGAAACAGATTTGGTCTTCAAAAGTTTCTAACTCCAGGATAATTTTGCATGTTTAAAGAGTTGTCAACTGTTTTTAAGCCTGGGGGCTTCATGACTGGTTTGAATTCTACCTGAATTCAAATTATTGAATTTTAGTTGAATGGCTTGACTTTCAAAATCATCCTGTAGAATTTCTTGGCATTAGTCTCATGTGTAGGTTTCTGAAGGTTAAGGCTGTTAGCTCTGGACTTCTGTCATCAGTTTTACTGAAACCAAAAACGGGCTGAACACGGTGCAACACAACAAGAGTTTGGTTCTAGCTTGCCAGCAGACAACTGTTTTAGACCACAATTATCATTCATGAAAATGAGTGTCTAAGATAAAAAAATAGGTTCATTTGACGGGGGACTGAAAAGTTAACAGTAAATTAAAGCAAAATTAAAATTTTGTAACTTAGTTTATTTCTGCCTTACTACTTGCAATAATTTTACATTTCTCCTGCCCACACTGAATGCAATTAGCATCTACTTCTTTGCAAGTTTTATAAAAGTACTTTAATGCACATTATGTATCAAGCACAAGTATTTTTTTTTCTTTTGATCTAATAATTATTGAAGACTAAAGCACAGCAAATGCTAACATAGGTGTTAATTTATTTCTGGAGAGTGTGTGTATGTGTGTACACATATGTGAAATGTAGCTTGTAATCTAAACCTGGCAGGGGGAGCTATTACACTTCAGTAATATTTGTGAGCCCAACTTGCTGAGAATTCAAGCCAGATAGTTTTCTATTCCTTTTAAAAACTAAAAGACATGGTATTATCATGGCAGACAATACCTAAATATGCTTTTCTTACCTCATGTGAGTTCCCTTCATGTCCTAAAAGGAAGCCTGCATCTCTGAATGGAAATTCTCATTTAATTTCTAGTCTTGTAGCTCAGAAAAATTAGAGATGTGTTTCCCCAATGTTGCTTATATTCACATCTGGCCTCAGAGCAGCAGGTAAAAATCTACTCTGTAATCGACTCTGTACTTTGCCTGCTTTATTTCACTTAGAACGAGTAGCTATCAGAAGCATAAAGTACTTGGAATATTTAGGTATGTGCCAGGGTGCAGATGTATATGAAAACTGGAAATTTAAAGGTCATGGTAAATATTATGGTTCTTCACAACACTGGGAAATTTGGAATTTGAACTTTGGGAGCTAGGACTGCCCTGATAATAGTCCCTTGAACACGAATAACTTGGAGATCAGCTTTGCAGAGTGGATCACATTTAACACATGTTATCAATTCATGCAGGAATTGATGCTGAACTGCTCACAAAGATGGAAACCCAGCCCCGTTTCACTGATATCACATGGATTTTGTGAGAGTAAATGAAAGTCACAGGCAGTAAAATCAGACGAATATTTAGAATTTGTATCCTGGACTTCTGTTTCGCATATTTTAGATATTTTGTTTTAAAGAGGTATTCAAACAACAGCAGAAACAAGTGTTTCATGGGTAAGGGAGAGAATTCACATTACTTCACTCTAGAAGCATAACAAATAAAGCTGTTCTGATTCAGATGGGTCCTTGCAGGAAAACACCATGCAAAAGAGAAAATGTATGAAGACACTGTTCTTCTTTCCACTAGTCATCTTCAGCCTTTGGTTTCTGTAAGGTTCTCTTTTACTAGGCAGCCCTTGCAAAATCAACAAAACCAGCAAATTTTGTACATGTGATGGCTCACAAAGAAAAATTTTTAGAATGTTTAGAATGTTTCTTGTCTCTAATTCATATTGCTTATGTGCCTGTTCAGCACCTGCTCAGAGTGCCTATCAAATTATAGCTAAAATCTTTTTCTTTCTCTTCACAAAAATTCCTTAGGTTTAGAGAAGCGACTGTGTTGTAGTTCCACTAAAGGTGAGAGTGGATTGGAATTGCAAGACCAAAAATGGAACTGTATCCTGCACAGCCCTCCTGGACCAGGACATGGAAAGGACAGCACTGGAAGGCTTATGCACTACCAAGTGTGCTTTCACAACCTCTTTGGCTACAGAGACATCCTGCATCCCACATGCATCTCACCTGGTAAGAAAATCATGATATTGTAAAAAAAATATTGGGGAAAACATGAGGTTGAGGTTTTTTCCTTCACTTTCTCTATCTTTTTGTCTGAACAGGTAAACATGAATTTGCTCTGGCTATTCTTTACACCAGTAGAACACAAGAAAGTAGCTTTACAAAAATCAAAATAGTGGACAGCTCGAGCTCATGCACCTCCACAGGAATTAGTAACACAGCACTCTTTCTGTGTGCTTTGTGCTTCAGAACTGCTTTGTGTCTGGCTTATCTGGAGCTCAGGACGGACTAGTCTGTAGCCTGCCATGCACAGCCAAGATTTAGAAGCATTTCCTCAAACTTGAAAAAGTTACTTTTATTTTAGAAGGAAGTAGAGATCAACACCTAATCCCTTGACCACAGGTGCTGGGACTTTAAGAAGAACAACAAATATCACAACAGTCCCAAAGAAAACAGTGAGAGCTGGCATTGCTGCTGTTGGCAATTTGAATTTGTGAACAAAGTTCAGGCAAACTATTGGTTTCGGTCTCATTTTTACATTCAGGGCAGTGTTGATTTTTGAGTACTTCTGTGGTGTGATCTAAATCATTTTTACTCCACTAATTAGGATGACACCTTTGATGCAGACTGTAGCCCTTAGGCTTCTGTACTCAGTTCAGTTTGGTTCCTTAAGACTCAGGTGAGAGATCAACATTTCCCACTTGTCACAATTATAATTTGCGACACATTTGTGGCACAGAAGCATCTGTATGATGCTATATGATTGCTGTGCAAAGCCCAAAATCTGACTGTGATTTTGCATTGAATGAGACACACACATTTAAGACTCAGTGCTGCTCTGTTTTTCAACAACTTTGATTTAAAATAAAGTTGGATCTGTGATAAGGACACTAGACCAGGGATCAGGAGAATTTGGTGTTATTCCCCATTCCAATATTGGCCCAAGAAGTAAATCTATAGAAGTCATTTCATTTGTTGGTACCATTTTTCTGTCCAATTTTACTAGTTTAAAAGGTAAATTGGAGACTACTGCTGACTCTGAGACAAGGATGTGCCTATAGAGCTAAATGTAATCAACATAGTAAATTAAGACGTGGGTGTGCAAGTGAAACATTTGTACAACTGCTCACTAAATAGCTATACAAAAATGCCCATTTGAATTTGTGAATTCTGAGCTTAACTGACAGATATTTTACTGCAAGTTGTCTGTTAAGTGTTTGTTTCAGTAAACAAGAATTGTGTCATGGTGATGTTGTTTGGGTGAAAGTTTCCTGCATGTTTGGGATTCTTTGGATAAAATGCTGGCCTAAAAAACATGATCCATACCAATTCCTATGAAAAATATGCAGTTTGAATATGCTTGTCTCTATACAGGGTCCCTGTTGTGCATGTTACCACAATACACAAAATGTTGTTGACTGAAAAATTACATAAAAAAAAAGAACAAGAGTGTCAACAGAGGAGCTCAACAGTTTCTGTCATTTAATGTAGAGAAGTAAAAACTTCTTAAAAAGGCAACTTTTTAAGTTTGCATATTTCCTATTCTCACCTCGACCCCACCCCCCCTTTCAGACTAACCCTCAAATTTGGATCAGGTGGGGAGCTGTGGCTTAAATAGTTCCTTAGCAGCTGGAGTGTTAGTTGCTGTGCTCTCTTTGCTCTTCTGAGTATGCCAATGTTTTTATATTTCAGCTTTTTTATATTTAATAGGGAATTCTTTCAAAAGGAAAAAAGATATTAAGTCAAATTTTCAAGAACTGGAGCAACTTACAAGTCTCTTGAAAGGTAAGGTCTCTTGAAAGTTTCCTTTTGTGATGTTCATGTTCAGATGAAAAATTAAGGATGAGGTTATGAGGGACAGCTGTTAAGACTGTCATTTGAAACTAAGAAATGAGGAAATAATGAACAAAAAGTGGTATGAGTTCAAAACAGGGTAATTTTTTGCTGGGGAGGAGGGTGATGGTATCGCATTGAATTAACTTAGTCCTGCCTTCTAAGTGAAGAAAATGAGTGCTGCTGAGAATGCTGGGCCTTTCCAGAGCAGTATATGATTGGTTTTCAGTACCTTGAACACCCGGAGTCTGAAGAGTTGGGATTTAGGAAGACAGTAAAAGAAGCAACTGTAATATTCAAAATATGAAGTGATTAGGATTGCAACAGGATTGTAGGAGAGGAAAACTCAAGGGAAGGATAGATACAGACAGCTTTCTGAAGGTACCAATAAGCTTTTACATACGGAAACACTAGCTAGTGTTTTTCTTTCTTTTTTGAATTTGTTGGCAGTTTCATTGTTAATTTATCTTCTCACTTGAGGCCTTTCTCCTAATAGCGTAGAAATCAAAGTTTCTTGGGAAGGAGTGTCAGCAGCTCAATATGTTTAGCTAAATCTTGTCCTAAACTGTTATGTGCTGTTGCAGTGTGCTGTTGCAGTATGCTGTGTAATATGTACCACAGTCCCCTGAGAGACAATTGCATTTCAGTGATGGTTACAGTGATGATTATCCACGTACTGAGGAGATCTGTGTCTTGTGTTTCAGAGTTTTGTGGCATAATAAATCCTCCTATATCTTTACCTATATCAAGTGTACCTCCAATAAAGATCAAGCTTCTGGACAACCCTGAAAAACATTAAGTATCCTTTTTTTTTTTTTTTTTTCCTTAGCGAGGCCCCAAATTTCAAATTGATTCCCCTTTATAGGCAACCTTCCTACCTTGCAGGAAAGTTAATAATTAGGCTGGGATAAGCAGGATGTTTGAGAATCAATAGTAACTAATTTAGTGTTATTAGAAATAAGGAACTTGCTGTTCCAGAAAAAGAGATGCCCAGTTGCACATTTTAGTGTCGCTGCCTCATGCATGGAGGCCCCAAAGTACGGGATATAAAAGCAAGGCATGTTTGATTAATGAGGACTGGGTCGAGTTCATCTGATGGCTCTCGAAGCTACAATCTAACTATTATCTCCTGATTAATGTCAGGCATCAAATTTACAGTTGCTAACTATGACTGTCCACGCCAGACTTTATCTGTGCTGTGAGATGTCGGTCCCATTTAGATGGTATCAGCCTGCAGTGGGAATTATTATACTACCATGTGGTCATTTTAGCAGCTCTTGTGCATATTCTGTGTGGGATGTCTAAAAGTTATGTGCCCAAGTTTGAGCAAGTCACCTCAGGCTCCCTAAATACTCACGGAAATACAATACATATCTCCAGAGTGTGATTTTTTTCTGACCTATTTTAGACACCCCCTTCTTAGGGTAAGATAAATTGCTCTCTGGAGATGCTGTTTCTCTCTACAGATAATAAAGGAAACTGAGGGTACCTGCCTCAGACCTTGGGCAGATGGTGACTAAATTAGAGCAAATGAATCACACCTTTGCTATCATTCAGGAAGAGTAAAACAGGATTAGCCTCTTCATTTGTGTGGCAGGAGGAAGAAAGGAAAATAAGAATAGGGAATTAATGTACCTCCATATACAATGAAAGAGTTCCAATGCTGTCAAATAAAAAGGTGAGTGGTTTATTTCACTGATCTGGTTAAGATTTCCAGATCAGCACTAGCTTAATCAGAAGATGAAAAGTAATAATTAAAGGCAGAAAAGGTAACAAAAGGCAGCATCTTGCTGAAATACTTCATCTTCCTCCCAAGGCAGCCATACATCATGTAAGAAGGGAGCCACTTAGGCTCTGTAATAACCAAAATTGATGATGATGATTACTTATACTTACCTGGTGTTCTTTGCACAAAAATTTTAAACCTCTTCAGAAATGGGGATGAGTATGATTGTCCTCAACATATAGAGGGTAAAACTAAGGCACAGTATGGCTATAATGCATCAGAGATTGTGATTAATCAGTGCTAAAGTTGAAATGGGAGTTCAAATATTTTACTCCCTGTCATCAGATCTAGCTATTGGTGCTTTTATCTTTCTTCTCTCTACATTGTCAAATGCATAATATGGACTTGCTCCTGTGGCTTTTTAAAGAATATTTTGGAATTACTCTCCAACTTTTTAGAGACTCAAGTTTGTTTGGTTGGTTGGTTTTTGTGAAGGCCACAAAACAAGTTCAGCTTCTACTGCTGTAGGACCTGCTAGCTGAAGACAGTCTAAGTATTATCAAATTTATATTGAGAAAGCAGTGTGGAACTGCTCTGATGTGTGGTTACATTGTGTACAGGGAGAAAAAAGTTACTGAAAAAAATTTTATTTGTGTTGTTTTATTTGCTATTTCCTTTTTAGAAAAAAAAAACAAAACAAAAAACAAACCAAACCACTAGTCACATTTTATAAATATGAGTTCCAAGAAGCATATTGCTATCCTTTCCTGCAAAATAAGTTAAAAGTGATCCACCACAAGTACCAGCAACTCACTCCAATTAACACTAGAAATAATTCTGCAGGTGGCTCCCCTGATTTTAAGAGCCATGTCCCCTCAGCTTGCTGGGAACAAAACCAATCAAGATGACCCTGAGGAAACATCACATCCATTTCTACCACTCGTGATGGCTCACATGAGAAAGGTGTCTGCATAGGCAAGTTTAACTGTCCCAAGAGCGGAGCTCCTGCACTCTGAACTCGGTTAGCATCTGTTTGAGATCAGTGATCACAAGCAGGTTCTTCTCCTTCTGCTTACTTTTGCTTCAGCAAAAGACACTGTCTGTGGTCCTGAAGGCAGTGAGAAGGAAAAGAAAATTGAAGTCAGGGTATACTGCAGCAGCAGGACATATGTATGATTCCTAGAGCTCATGAGAGAGACCACATAAAGACAAGGTGTGTAACCACCTGACTTTTGTTGTGCAGCTCCTTCTAGCACTTGCATTATGTTGAGGGTGTATGAAAATACTTAAAGGTACACTGGTAGCTCAAATTCCAGAGGTGAGGTATGTGTTAGAAACATGAAATCACACTAGAAATATCAAATCCTAATTGAAACATAAATGTAATTAGAAGGACAATAACTTTTTTAAATTAAATTCAAGAACTGCAAGCACTGCTGTTTCAAAACAAATAATTTTATTTCCAACCTTAACTATGAAATTTGGTTGAACTATTATAAATTTTGAAGGAGATTCTGTATGAAGTGACACCTCATGACTCTTTCAGGGAAGGAGGATTTATCTGTGGTAGTTAGTGCTACAGAAATAAAAATGAATGAAATAGAATGCACTTAAAATTCTAATTTTAAAATGCCATGAAACCTGACAGACAGAGGTCCTGGACAGGGACCTGGGCAGCCATGCTACAACAAGGTCTATGAAATTACTCTTGCAGAGCACCAGTGACTGCAATTGCATGTACTACAGGCTCAGATGTCTGTCAATGAGCAATTACACTGCAAGATGGTAAGGGCATCAGGACTTCCAGGTCATCACAGGACAAGCCCTCATGCTCAGAGGTAATACATGGATAGTCCAAGGTCTTGCTGAGATGTTTTGGAAGAACTGATGTCAAACCAAATAGAGTTTTCTTTAAATAAAAAATAATTCCATTTTTTACTGCTCTTTAAGTCCTTGTTGAGTCACTTTCTAAGCCAATGAACTGATTATCCCCAAATTCATTAGTAGTAACAGCATTTTGCGTTCTGATTCCATGAGATTCTGACTGCCTTTCCACTCCTGTTGAAAATCATTAAGCATGCTCGAGATTTTTTTAAAAAGGATTAAGCCCTTTATTTCATTATTTTCTATTTTATTTTTAGCTGGCATTATCTTCATAGAGAGAATTCTTAAAAACATCATAGTTTCCCTTGTGATAGTGGGGAAAACTTTTTAAAGAGTTTGATTTTCATTCTAAATTAAACATCAAAATGAGGGAAAAAAGGATCATGTTTTTATTTTTTTAAATAGACAGATGAAAGATTTTGTTATTAATAATTGACATGAAAGCCTTTCGTCTTGAACACTGGTGTATGTAAACCTCAATAAAATCCTAAAAGTGCTTTTGTAGAACAAGAACAGTCACAAAAATCTGAATAAAGCCACCTTTTCAAAGAACATGATGAGAAAGGGGAAAACTCTTAGATGTGCAGAGCAACACATTTTACATTCATGCCCTAGTTATTAGGAAGCTTTGAAGTATTCACTGTTATTGAATACAGTGTATACTGTAATTCATTTAGTGCCTTCATGTGCAGCTAAAAAGTTCTAGCCAAAGTGCTTTGGCTATTTTTTTTGAGCATGAGAATTTGGATGCAGGGAGAAAAATGGTGTTCCAGTCTTAATCTCATGTAGTCTTTAAGGTCTGACTTTGGAAATTATCATAGCAAAGCCTACATGAAACTAAAATAATAAACACTTGAGGGGGGGTGGGCCAGGAGATGGGATATTTTTTTTGTCTTTGGATTATGTTCTTAGTTCTTTAATGCAAAGAATAATATGATGGTGGTTTACAGTGTGAAACTAGCTTTTGGAAGATAATATAAATTGAAGATTGTTTACAGAATAAACCAAAATCATCTCCTAATTCAGTGCAACTCCATTGAAACAAAGCCAGTTACCTACACTCAGGATACTTTTAGAGGTAGATTCCAGACTGTACTCAGACCACAAACCAATACTGCCTTTAACTCAGTTAGACATGAAACATATACTATCTCTTAACTTCTTCTTGATTAGTTGTTCCCACCTCCTTGGGAAGCAGAGATGCTGCATTATCATATTTGAGAAAGCAACAGTAAGAAACTCATCACTGACCCAACCCTGCTGGCTTTTTTCATTTTCATTGGACTCCTGTAAAATTATCCACTGGCACCTGACAAACATTGAGTAACCATCCATTAGATGAACATTACTGGGAGTTAGGGTCTATCCTTAGCTGGCATCTTGCTTCTTCAAACCCTTTTCCATACTATCCTCTCATGTATCCCAGACATGATCTGCTTCAAGAGGTGGCAGCAGTATTTCCTGTTCTGTCTCTACTCATTTCTCTCTGCAGAAACCCTCTCCCTGCCAGGTGTTACAGGGCTTGCCAATGCAGGATTGATGTGCTCATGTGTTTGTGTGGACATACATTCTGATGTGCTGAGATTATTGCATGTATTTTTTTCCAAGGCACTGAGTAAATGTCATAAGATTAAAACTGCTGTTGATTCTTGCTTGAATCCAACTGGTGTCCCCAAGTGGAAAAATGTGCACCCCATAACAAGGCCTGCTCTAAATCAATATAATTCAAGGAAAAGAGCTTCTCCCCATCTCTCTTTCTAAGATGGCTTACTGTCAGGACTTTATATCCAGTATTTACCTTCAATGCACTTGTGGTCAATATGGTGTCTGTTTTACTGAATTTCTTTCCTCCAGATTGCTTATGATTAATTTAATATCAGTTTCTATGCACTGCAAGCAGTTCCTGTGGAAGTGAGTGTAAGGGAGTAACCATTTGTCTTCAGGGGACCTTCAAGTAGTGTAGGTTAACCCACAATAGAAATATTGTTCTTAAACTTAAGACTGCCACTCAGTAGACTTGTGTTGCTTTTAACCTTCCTAAACGCAATCTCCCACTTCTTCTCTTTCCTCAGAGAAAGCCCTTCTCAAGCAATACCTCTGATTTGTTGCAAACCTGGAGGGGAAGAAAGGGACCCTTCAGCTTTGGCAATTATTTTGCTGGGAAAGGTGGATACTTCCTTTTTTTTTTGTTCCTTCACTGTGGCTTTAAACATATTAAGCAAAATGAAGCATGTATTTTTAAAGCTGTTTGAATGATTGTGGTAAATAACTGAAACAACTACATTTCTTTCTAAAAGCACTATGATTTTTAGACTGTTTGTTAGACTATAAGCGTAGGGAGGAACTGAATGTTCCCACAATATTGTTATAGAGGCATTTTATCAGAAAAGCAAAAGACCAACTTCTTCAGTATACCTGGCTCTACCTCTGGAAGCTGGAGGATGTTTCCTGCCTAGGCCCTTAGTTCTCAGGTGGAACTGAGAACTAAAGTGAAAGGAAATTGAACTGGAGCTCTACAAACCAAACAGTCTTGAAGTCTTTTATGGAGATGTTGAATTGCACACGGACATAACACAATGCTTTATCAGTGAACTTATTTTGACACTTCAGCTGACTGATCCTGGTGTGCTGACACAGGAGCTGGGAACACCTTTATCCATCTGCTTTTTTAAATTATTTATTTTTATTTTATTTCATTTTATTTTTAAGGGCTTTTCCAGCCAGTTTGATCTCTTCACAGCAGTACTCTAGGGCCAACCAAATACCTGTATGCACACATTTAAGCACATAAGGAATGGCAGCACAGGGCCATGAACAAGCTGTCAAATGTTAAATTAGTAGGGAAAAAAATGTAGCTTTAATCTACTAGGACCATCTTTTAAAAAACTATGTTTCCTGTATTGTGAGGCATCTCACTTAGGAGAATAGCTACAGAAGGCTTCCATATAATCAACAAAATCTTGACTGCCTCTTGAAGAATCTTATTTCTTACATCAGCCAAGAGACCCTTCCAAAGAGATTATGGCAGGAAATTAAATTGGGGTGACTGGACTTCCATATCTCTGTTATATGTGTTTAAGATTTGGTGGCAAGCTGACACTTAGCAGCTAGAACTTGCTACAGGAGCCTTTCAGAAGTTTGCTTCCCTGACCTTCCTGTCCCTAGGCAAAGAAGGATCTTGAGCAAGTTCTGTATATCAAAATGTAGGAGGAATGGGAGATATGACTTCGTCTGAGGAAAGAAAACCCAGCCAAGTATTGCTGCTACCAGCATCACCATTACCAGCCCTAAAAAGGGAGACAGGACAGCCAAAGTTCAGATGGAATGGTGATTGTTCTTTTCCTTAGAATGATCTCCCAAAAAAACCAAATTATTTGCCACAAGTACAAGTAGAACAAACAGCTCTTTCCTTTTTAACAATGATAGCTCAAACCACCTAGGTAAGATTTCAGCAAAATTAGTCAAAACTCGCCTGATCGTTGTTGAACACAGTTTTAACTGATGTGAGAGTGTGCCAAAAGAAGAAGACATAGGTGGATGGCTTTTTATATCTAGAAGATGCAATCAGTTCTAATGAGTACGTGGCTAGTTTGCATCTTTTTTCTTTTGTAGACTATATGTGTCTTCCAGATGGTAAATATTTTTAGTTCCTATTTTTGTCCTTGTTTCAGAAGAGATTTGAAGATCTCAGAGGAAGCATGTTCATTTTCCATTATGTCAGTTTAAAGCCTCTAATGAAGTTTGAGAGCAGAATTTGGCCCATAAAACATATTTCTATGTCTATGATAAATACTGCACGACTCCCCAAGGAACTTCAATAAATGCACTTATTGAACTACTGTAACACTAAAATATGCTGCTGGGCCCTTTGGTTTCTTCTATACTAGGAGTTTTCTGAGAATTGTTGTTTACATCAGCACTTGTACAAATGGGAAACTAAATCATTAATTTATAAAATGGCATCTGGAAGTCTTAATTTCTGATTGATCTAGCTCCCTCTGGATTTTCCATGTCATACAGCACCATAGTTTTTGAGCATAATGTAACTTAAGTAGGTTAACATATCACAATTCAGGGCAGATTTCTGAAGGGTTTCCACCCTGCTGAATTCTTAACCAAGACTGAAGAATCAAAAAGATTCCTTCTTAAATATCTTTCAAGCATACCTCAAATAGCAAAAAATTTACCAGGTAAATTTGAATAGTTCATAACACTGGCTCTGGATGGATTCCATTTTGCAGACTGTGTCCAGGGATCCCAGATAAACTCAAGCTTTCTATTCCTCTCAGTGGAGTAGAACCACTAGCTCAGGGACAAAGGCAGGGAAGAGGGGCCTGGGAGGGCTGGTGATGTTGACCCCTTTTAATTCTGTACCACATTTAACTACCTTCTGTTTCCTTCATGCTCAGGTCTTTCTCTCTGATGGAGTAAGGGCATAGCAATGGGTTTTTTTCAATTTGTGGCTACATCTATCTCCTTTTTGTGTTGGGGGAAGGGGGTGGGTTTTTAACCCAGACAGTACTGAGCTTTAGTATAGGCTATCAGCTGTTCTCACGTGCCCAAACTGGGCCTCTGGTGGAAGGCAAGACGTGGGAGACTCTCTGACCCAGGAAATTTCACAAATGCTTCTCAGCTGAGGGGTAGAAGCAATCCTGGACCTCTCTTCTTAAGGAAAATAACCCCAAAACAGAGCTTTTGCTCTTCTCAGCAGCAGTTCTAGCAGGCACCAGCAGTTAGCAAGATGACCTGCAGTGGGATGAAGTGACAGGCAGAGCAGGCTGGTGCCATGATCCTGAGCAGCTCTAGTTGCTTTCCACCATGTGTGAAGCAGATCTGCCAAGCTCTGCATGTAGGCAGTCAATGGGAAGAGCTGGGACTCCTGCCCAGCATCTGCCCCATGAGGCTGGAGCAGCCAGCACTGCACCTGAGCGGTGGCAATGCCCTCTCCTCCCTCTCTGTTGGACTAGGGCTGCTGGGGGAATCCTGAGAGGAACTGAGCAGCAATTCACTTGTTCATTCAGTCCTGGTTGAGAGTTGCAGAGGGACAGAGAGACTCTGAAACAGAGGATGTGGTAGCCCAAACATAGGAGATAAATGCAGGCAAGCCAAGGTGCAGGTGTGGGTTACTCTGGGGCAATCAGCTCTGTTGTTCCCTCTCCTCATAGGCACACTTAATGTGTCACATTTGTGTTTCAAAATCATCTTCTGATGAAGCAGTAACCTCTCTTCCCCTCTGGCATTTCCAAATATGAAGAGGTTTTTTCTTAATCTTAGATGTATGACCTGGAACTGTGTACATTACATATCTTTTCTGTGACTAAAGTCCTCAAGGACACCAGTGCTATGTCTGCATCAGCAAACAGCACAGTGAAGCAGGACCAGATTTGCTGGGTGAAACAGCTTGTGCTGAGGGCCCCTGTGTTCCATGCTTTTGGGCAATGAAGGCAGAGGGAAAATCCTACCAGCCTTAGCCTGGTCCTGTGTAACAAAGACCCAGTAACAACTGGGCTGCTCCAAATGAAAGCACCAATGCAGATGAAGCCCTGCAGTGTTTTGACCCTCCTGTATGTTGACAATATTTCCTGAATTACATAATTCTTAGAAAATTTCAACAAGCCTCTTTACTGTGTGTCAGGGTATTAAATGAAAATACAGATTTTTGCAGGGACAGCTGTTGACAAAGTATTTTTAGACATCCTCTGGCTTGGCAAGTACCCCTGCCAGCCTTGTGAACTCTTGTATCTGTGTAGTACTCGCTGTATAGCTACTAACTATGCAATTCCAATCCTCATCCCCTCCCTTTTAACTAGAAATGCCATCTGTAACACAAAATCCAGTGCTTTTCTCAACACCAAGTAGATTAGATCTTCAGTGTCACCCTTGTCTAGAAAATCGTATCAAAGGAGGATGTCAGGTTTGTCAACTCCTACCTTTAGCAAACCTGTGTTACATTTTATCTTACTCTCTACTTGTGTCACTATTTTCTTATTTTGCAATTCTCTTGTCAAGATTTTTTACTGGAGATTTCTTTCCTGAAGCTTTCTGTGCTAGTAGGGTCAGGTGATCCACTGAGGCAAAGAGTTGCTCACTTCCTCTCCAGTCTTTAAATACAGGTATGATGCTGGACTTGCTAATGGCGTATCATGCTGCCTGAATTTTAAAACCTCAAGAAATAATTTGCTACCTCATGTCCCAGTTTTTTACACCATACTTGGGCATATATTAGTGTTTTAACATGAGTTCACCCAGCTCCTTTCTCTTTTTCTTGCTTCAGCTCTATACAAGCTTACCACTTCTTTTATTAAACTATCCCAACTTTGACATCAGGTTTGGCAACGTGTCTCTTATTGAAAACCAAGGTTTAGCTTATGAAAAGTATCTAAATTATTTTAAGTTTATGCTCCTCCTCCTTTACATAGCAGTGGTTTTTCCATTTGGTTTCATATAGGTGAAGAATCATTTACTATTTATTTTCATTACTTTGCAGTCTGTTTGACTGGTCGTTCTCAATGCCTGTTGTCAGCTATGATCATAGCTTTCTTTCTGATAAATACCTTCTTCCTCTCCTTGAAAGCTTTCTGTTTCTTTCTGGTATTCTTTAAAAAACTGTTACTAATCCTGTTGTGCTCAGAGACCTTCTCTGTAATTCTTCCCTTGTGCAAAATACAGGTTCTATCCAATCCGTGTGCTTTTGGGGCTACAAATGGAGAAAGCTTAGGCTCTCTGTAATTTCCTACCCTTTCAGTACAGATTTTAACTGGTTCATCAACCTTCTTGGTCTTTTCAAACCAGAAACCTTAGTTATGGCTGGAGGAGGGAGGGGTCTTTGCTTCTTCCATTCAATTTATGTTTAATCAGCTTATTATCACTTATGGTGCTTATATTCTAAATCATTTTGCAATTTATAGAAACAAAGCATAAATAGTAGCATCTGGTGTTAGTTTTAGGGAATTTCTGGCTATCCAAGGTCTTCTGGAACTTTCTATAATTAGTCTAGCTCATTAATCAGCACTATAATTTTGTATGTTTTAAGGAGAACTAGAAGGTGCAGCAGACCCTCAGAATCAACTTCTTCTTTTCTATCTCTATTCTCAGTTTTTTATGACCTGAAATAAGTCGTTATTACTGGAGCAAATTTGCATAGGTGGGTCCACAGGCAATAAAAAAAGGCAAAAGGAGTTGTTCTACCACTAGGAACAAATTATATTTAAGACTTTCATATGTTTGGTACCTGCAAACTGAGCCTTATAGGGGAAAAAATATGCAAACCTGTTGAAAAGCTGAAACACTATTTTCAGTTCAGTTGTCACCTGATAAGGAAAGCAAAAGCTAATTGGACTCTTTGATATTTGCAGCAGTCTACACAGTAAGATAGAAAAAAAAGACCTCTGAAAAATTATGCATGTACGTAATAAACTATATTTCATCAAATCTGTAAAGTGTTCCAGACATACACTTGTTGAGTAAGATAAATTGTTGTGCTTTAAACAGTACATGTCAAGTAACTACAAAAACCAAAAAAGGTGAATTTCTTAAAGAAACCCTGAAAGAAATGAAATGCGACCCCCAGGTGCCCAAGTCTCCTAGGTGTGTTCTAGATTCACAGCTTTAACAGATATGTGTGTTCTATGGCCTCTGATTTTCATTCAAACCTCAAAACTGAACCAACACTTCTCCGTGAAACAGAGCATCCATTCAGCTCAGACTGCTACAATCTATGGGTTTTATTTTTCTCGAATCATTGAAGAGGGAGAATTTCAAAACCTGAATGCAACCAAAAGCTGACTACAAAGAAACTAGAAAGTAGTGGTTTGGCAAAATGTAAACAAGTAGAGCTTATTGCTGTTTATATTGATTCTTGTCCATCTCTTTTTTTTATTGCATAAAGACAGAGCAAGTTGAAAAATACGGTGGGGAGTTATTGTGTTGGCAGTGGTACGTGTATTTTCCAAAACAAACAATTTAAAGGCCCATTAAACAAACATATCTCACTCTTGACATAAGATCACAGTGCTGCTATCTGCTTTTTAAAGCCTGATTTACAACAGAAGGTGCAGAGTGGAATAAAAATGTGTGAGAAGCTTCTGATTAGGGCAGTTGTAAACATCACCCCTGTCAATGAGGTTTTTTCTTCTATAGGTAATGGGCAGAGCCACATTGTTGGCATCTTCTTTCAGTGGCTTTATTCTGTTCTGACCAGATGCAAGTTAGAAATCAAGGTTTGTTGCACTGTTTTCCAGTGATTACTGTTAGAATAACCCTTGATACAGATTTGCTGTCGTAATTTCACAGATAATATTGGCAGTGATCTTAGTTATGATGCAGGAAGACAGGATAAGTGTGTCTATATATTCCATTTCTATCTATCTGTGACCCAACTGATTGGTGACAGCAATACCGTAGTACCTAAATAGAGGCAGGCATTTATTTGTGAATCTGGAATAAACTAATCTTAAGTGATCCTGAATTTGTGCCTAGTGGAAGGGGAATAAAAAAAGACCATCACAACAGGTTATTATTTACTCTTCTGCTGTTAGTCTGGTAAAAGGTATCAAGAATTGAAAGGTTTCACTGGCAGGTCCTTTGGGCCTTGGACCAGACAACTTAGAAGATGCAAGAGGTAGGTACCAGCAAACACCTCCCCAATATCTCTACTTTTGCACCTTGACAGCAATTGCACACTCCAGGAAGGCATGGCATCCTTGGGGGGGTCTCGCTGACTCGACTGGAAGCCAAAATAAGCTCAGCATTTCAGGAGTTCAAGGCAAGCACAGTTTAAGTAGGTTAGTCAGCTGGTTTCTCCAGACTTCTTTCTGGCCAAGGGAGGGCATGTTTACACTGCAGGTGAAGCCCAGACATCCCCAGGTTTGAGGCCTGAACTGCTTGACTGTTGACTTTGTTAAAACCAGATTTGAGAGCTCCTTTGCTCTGAGATGTTCTGGAAATTGCTGTGCCCTCAAGGGTCAGCACAGTGAGGTGCTTATATGCAAGGTAAATATACTTGAAAGACTAGGCTTAGCCTTGCTCAGCCTGGGATAGCTGGAATCTTGGGTCATTACTGCTTTTGAGTTTTCTGATCCCCGTCCCTGCTGCTGCTGTGAGAATCCCAGCCTCAGCATCAGCCAGCTCCTGCTTCACAGGTCATCAGATGACTGCTCAAGCACTAGAGAAACCACAAAGCCCCTGTAGGGTTTTATTTCTTGTTAGCAGGTACATAAACAAAACACTGTGAGGCATTAGGAAAATTAATTGCTTTTTTAAAAAAGATGGGTGAGAGGGGCTGGCTACAGTCACTGGGAGCTGTCATTAGTCATTAAAAGAGAACTGCAGCCTGAGAGTGAAATCCTCCCCTCCTGCTGCAGCCACACAACTTCAAGAAGTTTGGCTTGCTGGTCTCCCGGTGCAGGAACCCACCCCTATAGCAGAGCCCGGGCAGCAGTGAGGAGATACCCACAAATTAATTCACAGATATCCATACTGGCTTTGCTACGTGGCATCTAATTGAATCCAGAGATGTGCTGTGTTTTTTTGGCTTGGAAGGTGTCTGTAGAAGCAGGTCCTGATCCTGTACAAAACGTGTTGGAGATTTCTGAGGTGATTTGGAGCATGCAGCCAAACTCCTGCCATGAGTCTTCTTCCCTTCTCTTTCTCTTTGTTTACTATAGAGTAACAGAGTAATGGTTGTCAGCTGATTAGCAAACAATGTCATTTTTACCATTCTTTATCTTGTGGGGTAATGCCAGCACGTGGAGGAGTCCTGAGCTGCTCATCACAGTACTGGGTGCTGCTCTCCACCCTCCATCTCAAAGATGGAGGTTAAAAACATTTAACCTACATCTTCATACAAACAAAGGACTTTCAAGTGCAATTGCTGAGCTCTGTGCAGAAACAAATAAACAAACTGACCTCCCTTTTTTCCTTTAATTCACAGAACTCCTGTATCAGGAGCTAGAGATGCCCCCAAGAAGAATATTTAAACTTCAGGTCAGAGGCAGATCCTGTTCATTATGGTCAAAATTCAACCATTGAAACTATCTAAAGTGAATCAAATACTAACAAATAATTGGCCTGATGTTTTTTCTTTCCCCATTTTTTCCACCCATGAATTTCAATAACGCTGTTCTATTTGTGATCACACAAAAGATTTTAGGCCAACACTTATTTCAATTGCTGTGGGCTAATAGTGTAAGTTATTTAGGTCATGATATTCTCTCCATCTTTGCTATTCTCCTTGTGCTTTTGGCCATTCCAGTGTTTTCTCTAGTGCTACAACTTCAGCTCTTTTTCCCCCTCTTCTAAATCAATATAATTCAGGGAAAAGAACTTCTTCCCATCTCTCATTCTAAGATGTCTTGCTGTCAGGACTTTATATCCAATATTTATCTTCAGTGCACTTGTCTTAATGTGATCCCATTACTTACAGAGATAAGCCAAGCAGTCATTTTCAATTTATTATTATTAGGAATAGGAGAATTTCAGTGATATTAGTAATTCCAGTCCTAGTTCAGGACTTCACTGTGCTTAAAACTGTGCAACCACCCTCAATCCAGTCCCCTAACAATAATGTTACTAAAAAGAGCTTGAGTCCATACAAACAAAAGGATATTTAATTTTGCTACTGGGCCTTTCTGGTTTTGCTTTTTCCTCAGTATGACTGCACTGATGGACAAGAAAAGGAAGATAAGCTTGGATATACTTGCTATTAACGTAAAAGGAAAATTCAAGGGACATGTGGTTTGGGGGTTTTTGTTTTGTTTTTCCACGGAGCTAGTTTAGATTGTAGCTCTAGAGACTTTCGTTGGCAGAGCTGAGTGGGTGGGAAATAAGCAGGTAGGTCTTGCTGTATGTCAGTCCAGAAATGACTGTATTTCTCATGAAAACCTTCAATTTGTACATTTTATTTCCCCAGCATATTAAACCAAACTGTTAGTGATTTAAATGTTCAGGCTTACTTTTTAGTGTACCCATAAAATAGTTTCCTGGAAAAGTGCCCAGGGCAATGTAATAGTGATTATGTCTTCTAACCCCAAAGAAAAGGAAAACTTTACAGGTACATAACATACAATTTCCTTTAATTTTGCAGCTTATTTTTCCTCGTTTTAGTAAGAATTTCTTAACTCTTAAGGCTAGAAGTAAACCTTCACTTCAAGGGCAAGAGACCCAAAGGAGTACAGGGCAACATCCAAGATCTAGGTTCTCCATGCTGATGGATTTTGCTCCTGTTCTACCACTGTATCCTCATAGGCTCTGCAAAGCTAAGGTTGTTGTTTCTGCTGTGTTTATGTTTGTGGGGATACTCAGCTGTTGTGGTTTGCTATTTTTTCACATCTTTAATTTTTTTATTTGTTTAAGTGGCAAATTTCACAGATGTATCAGAGACCTTTGGCCACCTCCTTGATTTCAGTTCTTAATTTGGTGAAATTGCCCAAAGGCCACATGTCTAATGGGGCTGCAGTGATTTTTGAACAGTCATGCTACTCATAAGGACAAGAGTAAGGAATGTCTTAAAAAGTGACTTCAATACACATTCACTTCTGATTTAACAACCACTTCCATCCCTTGAAAAGTCGTAACTGGTGTGTCATGTTATAACACAGTGTCAACTCTTTATTCAGAGTAAGCATGTACACGAGTGCTGCATGATGGCTTTCAGACAGCCAGACACCTTTTTGCTTTTCAGTAAGTTGGTTCAAATTTCCAGAGCTATTAACAAAGCAAACAGAATGGTTATATTTTTATATCTGAACATAATTATGCCACCACCTAGCTGTCTAACTTATCTTGCTGTCCCTGGTAGCTGACTATAAGAGCGATTCTTATCATTGGGAATATATTTGATTTAAACTCAACATATTTGAAAACTTCACTAAAGTTTTCTTCCTCTGGGCAGTGTTAGCAGAAGTGGTGTGCTTCCAGATTTTTAATGATTTTTCATTGAACATTAGTCCATATTGAGTCTCCAAATATTAAAATGTGTTTATTTAACCATTCCTTTTAATGAAAAGTTGGGGGAAATCCTTAACCTCTTATGAAAGTTAAGTGCTGAGCTTTGGGTTTTTTATATACTTTATTCCCATTAATACATATAATACGAACTGAACAGGGACATAATTCACCTATACAGACTTCACCCATGGTCTCTATCATAGCAAAAAGTGACCATCATCTCTGCTATTGTGTATCCTGAGTTTTGCCTTGAAAATATACTGATGAGTTTGAGGGATTTAGGTACCAAAGGGCCTCTGAAGAGTTTGTCCTTCTGCTGTCTTTCTGACAATCTCATTTTAAATATGCTACATGTTAAGGGAAATAAATTGAATAATCTCTTAAAAGTACCTTTAATCACTAACATTTCACCACATAAAGAACACAAATGTTAAGACATGAATATAGAAAAGAATGCAAGTTATAACATGCTTTTTACTTATGCATCTGAATTTTCTCTGTCTGACTACAGGATGAGATCTTTGCCTTCCTACATGTCAGACTCCATCTGGATCTCATTGCCAGTGAGGTTTCTTGTGAATTTGAAGTGGAAGATGCTGGGGATGGGGGAATTATACTTTTCCATAGGGTAATTCTAACTATACACTGAAATACTTAGCCCAAAGATCCATATTATGTTTTAATAAGATTTCTAGGTATTTCTTGTGATCCAATAGTTTGAAACTCTTCACGGGAATAACCCACAGGTCTTCTGTTAAACAGAGGCTGTACTGGACTACAGGTATAATAAATTGTATTCTAGGGCTTGGAGTTACTTCACTTACACCGATGTCGTCCTGCCACCTATGTACACCTAAATGGCATATTTTGAAACTTAGGCTTTTTCCAGCAGGTAAATGTCAGTGCCCTTGTTCTCATCACACACACCATTGTAATGAAAATGTCACATTTATTCATTTTGTGCCATGGTCTTTGTAACCCTGCATCAATAATCATAGTCCCTGAATAAGTTTAGCAAGGCTTTGAGTGTATTTTAGGTATATATCTGAGCATATCAAGGTTGTTGTTCATTACAAGATTAGGTCTACACCCATCAAAAAAATTGGGTGGATATGGGGATAACCATGGTTGACAATGCAGTTGTTAGTCTGTGTGAGAACACTGGGCATATTTTGTAATCCAAGCCTTTCTGTCCTGTGGTGTATTCTTGGGCCATAAACCATTCAGCAAAGACTAAGCATCACTTAGCAAGCCTGACTGGCAAATGAAAATCTTTCATGTATATCATTGGAAGATCCAGCTTTCCAGCAACTACTGTGAATTTGGAATTTGAGAGAGAATAAAGGCTGAAACAGCACAAAGGTCTCCGTACTTGTCATGTGCCAGTCTCCTTTTCCAAGTGCCCTGTGTAAACATCCTTCCACTGTTCTAGCAGGAGACATGCTGGGACAGGGCAGTGTGGTCTCTACTGCTTTGTCACCTTCAGACAGCATTTGCATACAAACATAATACAGTCCTTGCTCCTCACTTCCTTGCTGTGTGACCTCAGACAACAGAAGGAGGCCGATCACTTTGCTCTTGTCCACCATGTGCAGGAAACATCTTTCTAAATCCCTTTCAGCTGCTGGTGAGAATATTATATTTGGCAGCACCTGTGTAGACATCAGAGGTTCAAAAGCCAGTATGGGGAGAGACCTGCGTGCTTTAGGTTTACATCACACACACCGTTCCCCTGCCATGCCCTCGCTGTGCTGTTGTCTCGCTGCGGTGCCAGTGTATGGGGAAAGGGGAGGGCACTACTGCTCTGTGTGGCATTGAACATCAGGCAAAATAGGCAACAACCTGTGCCAAATTCTATGGCATGTCAGGAGGATGTAGGGCACACATTTTCAAGTATTTACCCCACCACTTATTCAGTGTAGGTCCTACTTCCATTTAACCTGTCAGTTTTTTAGGTGTGTCTTGGCATTTTGTCTTTTCCATAAGAAGATAAAAAGCCTCTGTTGGAAATAGTGATTTTTGAGCCCTGAAAGTAAGCACACACTTAACACTCCTTGAGGAATTGCCTCCTACTTTGAATATCTCTGATTTCTGTTTCTGGGGTTTTGTGTTTAAAAATAAAGTCCCCCTGTTATGCTGACCCTCTAGATACAGACATGGAACTGCTAGTTCTGTATCTAGTTCCACATCTAGATACAGATGTGGAACTGCTGCTGTGTGTTCTTCCTCCCTCCAGGCATGATTGGAAATCCTCCACTGCAACTAGAGTACCTAATAATTCCTGAGTTATCTCTTGGTAGCCTAGCCCGGTGAAGTAGGGGGATAGCACTCCTGCCAAACTGCAGCAGTACCTTGATGTTACTGCTTCCTGCAGTGATGGGACAAACCATGGGAAGATGGTGTTCCTCTTAACGTGCAGCTATCACATCACACAATGCTTTGGGATGCATGTAACTATCCATGTGAATTGAGGCCAATGTTCTGCAGAGGTCCAGCTGTTAGTCCAAGACCGGGATCAAAAAATTGTTTGTGACGCGTCTCTTTGGTTTGTGTCTGTGCCTCAGTCTCCTCTGAGGATTAAATTCTCACTCCTCATCCAGTTTTATATTTCCAAGCTGTGTATTTCATCAGCACTCAGCTCCTGCCCATCCCCATATGGTAGGTGATTGCTCTGATATTTCTGAGCCAGTCTTGGGGCAGGTTTATTGTCAAGTTAACCTGTGGTCCTGTATGATGAACTAAGGCAGATGGTGGGTTTACCTTGGCCTGCAGCAAGAGGGAGGCTCTTCTGAATATCTTCATTGCAGGTCTCTCTAGAAATACTTCTGTGAAAGTTGAAGAATCTCTTTCCTCTTCATCCTGCAGGGTACTGAAGTCTATCCAGTAAAGACAGATTCTGCCAGTGCGTCATGCACATTTTTTCAAAAACATTTATGGAGTGCCTTTTACTGAAGGATAGTATTTGCTTCCCTTGGTATGGCTTCAGATTTGTCTCAGTTTCTTCAGTTTAGTTCTCATACCAAAATATATCAAGAGCAGTACATGCAAAGCTGTGATTCCCCATCAATGAGGATAAGGGTACAAGTCTGCTTGTGGGACCAGGTGATGGGGGGATACGACCCCTTCAGCCTTGCCTGAAGTGTCTGTGTACCATCACAGACATCTGCTCAAATGGCAGCAGAACACCTTAGGGTCAAGTCAAATGCATGATTTCTTTGCAGAATGCAGAAGGGTCAGTGGATTAAGGTAAATGCTTTCTTGGCCACATTGCCTTTGACACGGGCTTTTTGACTGTATTCAAGACCCTTAGTAGGAAAATTAGGGGAATAGAAGGGAACTGTTTGATCTCTTCTGTGCCCTAATGTGCAGACTTCCCATTTAATGGACTACAATCTTTATTGTACAAATTTTAATTTCTTGTCCTCCTGGTGGACAGTAAGAGACTCTGGAGCAAGATGGGTTTGCTGGTTGGCTTCTACTGCCCCTCAGTTGGCTTTGTAATCTATCACACACAAAATAAGAGACGATCTGTCTTACTATAGAGAAAGCCAGGGGAGGGGGAAAAAAACCCACAGTATTTTCTTTGTTTGAAAACTGTAGCAGATGTCTGTGGCAATAAAAAGGCAATTATACTCATATTATCATGAGAATTTCCAGCAGGAAATCTTGACAAACTCGAAGTTTACTTAACTGAGATAAATACAGTAGATAAATAGCAAACTGAATTTAGTTTACTCTTGTACACAGGTGTACTACACATTTCCTCAAGCCATGATTCACAGCCATAACCTTTCCTAATCACAGGCACAGCAAGATATGTCAGAAGTAGGAATGGGCTCATGTTATGAAATACAGCTATAGATCTAAACTTTCTCCAAAGTTTTGGTACACTTGGAACTTATAAACAGGCTTGGGTTCATTTCTGTATCTCTAAAGGGGAGGAACCAAAGGGCTCAATTTGTTTTTTACCCTAGACATTTTATGCTGCTATGAGGATGCAAGGTTTTGATTGAAAATGTCTGTGGGGTGTCCTCCACTGACACAGAGCCAATGGCACAACTAAGAATTGATTTCTTTTCCCTCTTACAGCAGCCTGGGAAGCAGCTACTCTCTAAGGCTGCTCTGATTTATACTGGGAGCAAGGTAGACCCTGGCAGCACTTAGAATCTGGGAGGCCCACAGATAGCATGCAGTGCTGTAATATATGAATAAGGAGCAGTACTCTGGGAATTGGGAGAGTTCTGCTCTTGGAAAAGGATGCCAAGCAGTACTTCAAGTAAAATTCTCTCTTCATTTTTGTTTCCAGTCAGGCAAGCAAAATAATATGCAAAAACCAGCTGTTCTCTGTTTTACCACTGTTTTACTTCTGTTTTGTCACTTCAACTAGAAAATCACTAGATATGTCTGATAAGACACCAAATTCTTCTTACAATTTTGTTTGTTGAATTAGTTCTTTTCACCTCACTGAGAGTCTATTTTTATACCAAGAGTAGCCTTAGCTGGCAAAATCAAATTTGAAAGTGGTGATTTAGGCTTTCTTAGGCTCAGAAATCTGTATGCTGTTTAGTGGTTACACAGCTGTATTTCTGCAAGAGATTTAGCCTCTGCCTATACTAAGAGCTGAAAAACCATTGATGTTTGTGAGCACTGCTGAATTATTGTATAGTAGTTTTATTATTATGATAACCAGCTACAGTAAAAATAAGAAATTAACTGCAGATGAATATCCAATCTTCTCGGCCATCTTCTGACAGATCAAGAGGTATTCAAAAAGTAACAAATTTTGCATACATGGGAAAAAATCCCCAACATTTTTTGGTCACTTAAGAGCTGTAGCCCTTTAATAAAATAAGCAGATTGTTGAAAGACTTGTTTTGTCAACAATTTAATCTTGTTTGAAATACAGCATGCTGTATCACTTTAAAAGACTATTAATAGGTTGCTGTTGTCACAATAGACTATATTAGAAAGGATGGAACATTAAGACTGTCGTCCAACCCTTCTTTTTGCTGTTGAATATGTGTGAGTGTATCTGCAACTTTTTTCTATAAATCCTCAGATGCTGCTGAACTGTGTGCAAGGATTTTAAGCCACCTCAGTATCTGCTGAACAACTCAAGGGAGTTGTTCAGCTACTGGAAAAAGCATAAGTAAGAGCAATCTAAAGGTTATTCTCTCTTATGGCCACTGCTGTCCACACACTGTTCCTGTAATCAGGGGTTGTTGACCATAAAGATCTTCCTTCCATATACGATTTGTTGCAGCTGCATGAGATAAAACATCAGAGGAGTGTCTTTATATCACATTAGACTTTCACTGCATGTAAGGCAGCCTTTTGCTAATAGGGAAAATAGACCTGGAAGCAACCTTGAAGTCTGGTCAACATCCTGACCTGAGGCAGGACCAGCTTAATACTGACTGGTTTTTGCCACATACTGGCAAGAAGAGATGGCATAACCATACTTCTGTAAGACTGGATCACCCTGTTGAACACCAGCCTTAATAATTAGTTTCTTTTTTATGTTAGATATTGCTCTTTTTCTCAGATTGTGGCTGTCTTTAAATTGTTGTGCACAGTGGGTCATATAAACCTTCACTCGAGCTACTCCATAATGGGCAGAATTCAAAAATGAGGGGCCAAAATAAAAAAGCTACTTTAAAATTGAGTTGTGAGAGTATTTAATGTATTCAGCCTTTCAGAGTGCTGAAGTGCTTGTAATATTATTTATGCTTCTCAACTTTGAGGAAAAAGAGGTTACTTGTATAACTGCCATACATACAAGCAGACCCAGCTAGCCAGACCAGTACAAGTAATAATATATACAATGGAATTTTTATTAAAACCCATCAATAGACTGAAAATTGTATGTTAAACAAGCTCAAACAAAAATATAGTTAAGGAAATTGATGGGGTTTTTTTGATGTTCTGTGTGTAATAAGGTATGGGTGTTTAACATAGACCCTTTTCCAGGTACATCTGCAAAACCAAACAGCAACAAAACCCAAACAGAACTTAAAAATGCTGCACTCTCTCAACCAGTATATGCTTGCTAACATTATTTTTCTTGATGTCATAACAGACTGGGTAAAAATTGTCAGTCCTGGGACTGGTGGTCAAAGCTCACTTGCTTTCCACAAAAGCAGGAAGAAGTTGTTGAACTCACCATAAACTATGTTGAAAGGAGAGAGTGCAAAGACACACAGATTATAGTTCATGCTTTCAAAAGGAACGAGAAAGAAGTGGGCACTAGACAGAAAAGCAGCCAAAAAAACCCAAAAATCTTTGTGACAAGGGTCACAGTTGTGTTACTGAAGCAGGAACCACCAAGGTCATTTTCAATATTTCAATGAATAACAGTAGGCTCTGTACCATGCTAAAAAAGACAAACAAAACCAAACAAACCTCATAACAACCATAACATCTACTCTTATGATTTGAGAAGGAAAACTTCCATTTCCAAGCTTCAGTCAGCGTGATGTGACATACAAATTATATTTGCCAACCAGGCACATGAGAACTGCCCCAGGGCTCATCCATGTCCCCTGCAATACTTCCTGCTGGGGTGGTCTTTAGCAACAGGACTTCAGCTCTGTCCCCAGTTGCAGCACACATCCATTTACAGGGGCTGCTGGTCCATGTGACAGCAGCAAAGGAGGGAGAGAACTATTTCACTTATGTCCAGCTTTAAGGCCCCAGGTGAGTGCAACGAACGCTGAACCAAATCCTTACCTACAGCATAGGTAGACACGGGTTTTAAGCTGCTTTTCTCCTCCTCTGAATTTCTGAGAGTCCCTGGCAGTTATCCAAGTTCCCAGTCTAGCACAAAGCAAACTTAAAGCTGCTCTAGAGCAGTTTGGCTGCCTGTGAGATGCTACCACTGTGCAGCCTGTAGAACAGCGTGGTTCTGGCATCCCTACGCTGCACTGGGGAAGCGGGTGCTGCAGATCTGGCTTTACGAGCTGACTGCTGAGGACTGGATTTATGGCATCTGTGCTCCACGTGAACATGGCATTGACCAAAATGTGACTCAAAATTTATGGCTAAATTTACCCAGTATTGCAACAAAGAAGTTTCTCCTCCCTGCTTTCCAGCTCCGGAGCCCAGCGGTGCTCAGAAGATGGGTACACAGGTGTATAGCCTAAAGATCAAAACATGGCCCTCTATTTTTGTTAGCGTGAGGCAAAACAGAAGGAAAGCCAGGAAAATTGTCAGGGAGCAGATTGCAAAAGCATGTTTAATTTTGTTTGCAAGAGAAATAATCGGTACTAGCTAAAACCCGCAAGTTGTAATTTCTAGTACATTACTGTTAATTAGTAAATGTATTACGGCCTAATTTGATCTCTCAGAGAAGGCACCTTTTAGGAAAAAGATGTTTCTATGATCAAACAGGGAGGATGCCATTATATGAGATGGGTTTTTTTCAACCTTTTGCTGTTGAAGCACATTGCTCATAGGCAGAAAAGGACCTGGGAGTTTGGATTGACAGGAAGCTGAACATGAGCCAGCAGTGTGCCCAGGTGGCCAAGAAGGCCAATGGCATCCTGGCCTGGATCAGGAACAGTGTGGCCAACAGGACCAGGGAAGTGATTCTTCCCCTGTACTCAGCGCTGGTGAGGCCACACCTGGAGTGCTGTGCCCAGTTCTGGGCCCCTCAGTTCAGGAAGGACATGGAGGGGCTGGAGCAGGTGCAGAGAAGAGCAACAAGGCTGGGGAAGGGACTTGAGCACAAGTCCTACGAGGAGAGGCTGAGGGAGCAGGGGTTGTTTGTCCTGGAGAAGAGGAGGCTCAGGGGAGACCTCATCACTCTCTACAACTCCCTGACAGGAGGTTGTAGCCACGTGGGGGTTGGTCTCTTCTCCCAGACAACTATCAGCAAGACAGAAGGGCATGGTCTTAAGCTGTGCCAGGGCAGGTTTAGGTTGGATATTAGGAAGAAATTCTTTACAGAGAGAGTAATCAGACATTGGAATGGGCTGCCCAGGGAAGTGGTGGATTCTCCGTCCCTGGAGGTTTTTAAGATGGGACTGGATGTGGCACTTAGTGCCATGGTCTGGTAACCACGGCGGTGTTGGATCAAGGGTTGCACTTGATGATCTCTGAGGTCTTTTCCAACCTGGTTGGTTCTACGATTCTACGATTCTATCATTCTATAATTCTATGATATTTTATATCCATGGCGTCTGTTACTGCTCTTTTCCACTTTCTTCACTCTTTCAGGAAAAGTTATTCTCTGCTCTTTATCTGCTGGTCCTATTACTGTGCAAATAGTTCATGCAGTAGCCTGTTAGTTCTGCTCTATCAGGGTGCAATGGTCAGTATACCAGTGCTTATTCTCAGTTTCATTTCACAGTACCAGTCATACCCTCCTCTCATTCCTCTCATCCCTATCTAGGCCATGCCTGGCTATATGCTTTTGTCCCACACTTTCTGGGACTTTGTTGAATGAAGGTGACCCAATTGGTGTTTGTACTTGCCTCATTCTCACACTATTTGCCTGTACAGCTGCCCCAGTGAAGTCACAATCCACACAATACGTACATTTGTGTGTCTTAATTTATATCCCCATGTCATACCTACTGTATAATCCAGTGCTGTTAATGTAGTTTCTTTGAGAGACTTCTATACTTGAAAGTGTTTCAAGCCTCTTTTCTCCTGAACTGTGTTAGCAAAAGGGAGAGAGATTGCTTTGGTGTTTTAAAAATGATGTTTTGCTTTTGATCGGGCAGCTGTTAAAGATGTTTTCCAGAGGCTCCGTTTTTTTGTGCTGCCTTTTGGTGGAGACAAACCCCTATCTATAAGTGCTTTTTATGTATTGAAAAGCGTGTTTTTCCTAGTTTCTGCCTTAAGTGATTCTATATGCACTTAAAACATACAAATGCATGTGTGTTGGGACACAAACAGCCTCAAGAAAGCAAGAACCAAGAGCAGTACAGAAACTACTTACTGCATATCTTTATCACTAGGAATAGATATTGGATAGCTTTTTTTGTGGTTCAAATATTTTCAATTCAATTGGATTACTCAAAAATATGAGGTTACCGAGGGATGGAACCTCTTGCAGGTTGGGAGCTTTAGATTGGCTGTAATTCAGTTTTTCCTGGGTACAATAATGCTTAATTTTTTTTAAGCATGTTGTAACTTAAAATATCAGAAAAAATAACCTTGCCTAATAGCTTCATTCTTAATTAGTCTTTTTTTTTGTTTATGTTTTTAGTGGTATTGATTTATCTTCTAAAACACTTCCTCTGATTTAAGACAGAGCTGAAATCAAATCCCCCAGGCTTTATCTGTGAAGTTGGAGAGGCTTATTAGGATTTTTAACATTCCATGTTGCTTTCTGAACAGATTGCACCAGCTAGTTGATGAAACTTGAGCTAATTACTCTAATGTTGACAAATGCACTAGCACAAAAAGAGTCATCTATGAAAAAAATTAAAAATTGCACCTCTTCAAGAAATGCTAAGTAGATTCAGTGATTTGTGGGTGTGAGAAAGATGTTTGCAGAGGTTTCTTTAGGAAGAGAAGAAAGAAAAGAAAAAAAACAGAATGCCATTTATAAACAAAATGATAAATGCCTGTGCATAAATAAATTTGATAGTTGGTAGGGTGAGGAACTGCCTTCACCAAGTGGTCTTTCTATGTTAGGGGATACTGAGAATTCCTACAGAGCCTCTTGCTCTGTAACATCATGCCCAGGAGAATTGGGTCACAATCACTGAGTGCATCCCTTAGCTCCACAGGGTTCTCAAATGTGGTTGGTACTGCATCAAGTTCTCTGAGCTTTTGTTACCAGTCCACAAAGTAAAGAGGATTTACTTCCACTAAAAACCTCTCTGCACTTTAGCAGCCCATAAACCAATGGATCAATGGAGTTGGTTAAATCCAGCCTCAGAATAGCTATATTAAAATCTAGAGAGATCCTCAAGTCCTGAAATGAGAATAAATTCAGTCTGCACTCATCAATTTTTGAGGGTTTTTTGTTTTGTTTTGTTTTAAATTTCTGCTTGTCTATGTAGATGCACACTTATAAATTAAGGGGAAGAAATAAGTAAGGATATAATACCAAGATGATGAATATCATCATAGAAAAGCTTGGATTGGAAGATAACTTAAAGGTCATCTCATTTCAACTCCCCTGTCATGGGCAGGGAGACCTTTCACTAGAGCAGGTTACTCAGAGCCCCATCCAACCTGGCCTTGGACACTTCCAGGGACGAGGTAGTCACAACTTCTCTGGGCAACCTGTGCCAGGGCCTCACCACCCTCACAGTGAAGAATTTCATAGAAACATCCAATCTAAATCTCCCACCTTTTAGTTTAAAAATGTTCCCCTTTGTCTTATCACTATACGTCTGTGTAAATACATGTTGGAGGTGATCCGAACACCTTTAACCCTGTTTAAATTTTGTTTGTCAAAGAACAACCAAAAATGCTTAACTAATTGCTGATATTTCAGTACAGCACTCTTTAAGCTTAAATGGAAGCATTTTGGCTATGACATGAATGTTTCCTGCCATTTAAACTTATTATGCCTCAGAGAGAAATATGCTGTCTTGTCTTTTTTCTTTTTTTTTACTATTTACTTAATAGTTTTGACCTTTCAGCCAATTGTCCTTATCCGTCATTACAGTGTATGATCAATCATTTCAAGCCTTGTCATCTATAAAATACCAGCAGGAGGGAAATGTTTTATGTTATATTGCTTTTCTTTAGAATTTTTTTTTATCAGTGTCTTCCTTTCAGAGTGTTTATTACAAAGAAGGAAAAAAAATGCTTTGAGTCTCACTGTTTTAATCAACTTCGTGGGTTTCATGAGTGCAAGTAAGTGAATGGAACTCTACCGTGAGTATGGTGAGGCACAGATTGCCCAGAGAAGTTGTGGATGACCCATCCCTGGAAGTGTTCAAGGCTAGGTTGGATGGGCCCTGAGTAACCTGGTATAGTGAAAGATGTCCCTGCCCATGGCAGAGGGGTTGGAACTAAAAGATCTTTAATGTTCCTTCCAAACCAAACCATTCTATGATTCTAAAACTCACTGGAAGCTTATTATTTTAATTTAGGTATTTAATAATGGTCAGTACTTCAAAATGCACCAAACAAGCCATTTCTGTTTGTCACTAACTTCCTTCTGAATTTTTGAGCAATAAGCAGGGGCAGAAGTAACCTGTGACACTATTTACCTGTGCAAAGGCACACACAGATGTAAACTTAGGCATAACCACGGTCTGTCTCAGGATGGTTCTTCAGTTAGGACAGGATTTTGGCTTCCTGGAGATTCAGGTAATCATTGAAAAAAACTTGTGCCAAGGCAGAATATTCAGGAACACTTGTGTTGCAGGAGCCTAACTGGCATTTACAAACTCAAAGCATCACTTAACAGGCTTGTCTGCAGCAGAAAACCAAAGAGGTGCAAGGCTCATGAGCTGCTAGGAGTGCTGCAACACAGTGTGGCACTCTGCCAGCATTTCAAATCAAGTCCTGAAAACAGTCCATTGTTCTCAAAAAGGTCTTTCTGGTTTAGGTGTAGCGACAAGTAAACATTTCTAATGATTCTTTTTCCAAAAGGTAGGCATGTAGGCTGCTCCCCAGAGGAGTACTGTGCTCTGTTCCAGTGAGCAGCACAGGAAAGGCTGCTGGCTTAGCCACCCTGTTCCTGGAGCACAGCACAGTGTGACTTGTAATGAGGGTTAAGTGACTCAGGATCTGAAGCATTTTCAGAAAGCATACTTTTTGCTGTTGTCTTCATTTTCCTAATTATAAACCAGAGATAATAGCACTTCTTGCCTTCCCGTGGGGTATTGAGAAGATGAGTACATGAAAGACTGAGAGAGATGTAGCTGCTGCATGGTGACCCAGCAATGGGGGCACCCAAAGTGCCTTTAGGTAAACAACTTCAGCATAAACATCCACTTGCATCCCTAAACTCAGAAATGTCAAGTGTATGTTTAAAAACTTCACAAGTGGTTTGCATGATGTTGTTTTTTTTCGAAGTGGGGAGTTCTTTCGTGTCATTATTTCAGGGAGGCAGACTAGTCATGCAAATGATTTGGAGAGAATGAGGGAACTTGAGGGAATACACATCAGACAGAGTAAGAAGGAAGGAGACCAAGCATGTGACAAACTTCAGGCAAATGTTCTTTGTACAATTATTTGGCATTTCTTCTTAGCTGAAAGAAGTAAGTCTCTCCAGCGTCTCTGAACACCAAGGACATCATTTATTATCTGAACCTTTAAAGTATCTTGGTTTTATTTGGGTTAATTGGAGTTGTTCTCTCAACAGTTTTTCTGTGATCCTGCCACTGAGCATGAAAGGATAATATAAAGAAAGGTGAAGATACAAGCATACTGCTAAGGTCTTGGGTTTGTAAGGCAAGTTTTGCACCGCTCTAGCTGTAATTCTTCAAAATATACATTTGTCCCCTTGATGTTGTATCAAATTAGAAGTCAGATACAATGCTCCCAACGTAGTTGCTGTTCACTGCTGAAGCCAATGAGCAGCAGAGAAACAGGGGAGTGTGTTTTGAAGTGCCTGGTATTACACATGAAAATAAGCACTTCAATGAGAATGTACCATATGCAAGAGGCTGCCATTGAGATGAACTTTAAAGTCAAAATAAGGACAGCAGATAGAAAGTTCACATTCACGTTTGCATTAGAACCTTCTTGTGGGGATATTTATATCCTCAGCCAGTGCAACAAATTGAAAGGAGCAAAATTTAAAGTTGAGATCCAGATCGAAACTTTTGTGGATGATGGATCTGTGTTTGCAGTTCTAGTCTGGTTTTGATCTCTAATACCTTGCTCATCAATGGCTTTTCAGCAGTGCAGTTCAAAGGACTCTGTGAAAATGGAGGGGAGAACTGTATAATTAACTTTATTTTCCAGAACAGAATCCAAGGCAGAAAGCCATGTCCCAGGGAGGTGTAGTGGGACAGGTAGGAGTGCACCCCTCCTGTCCTACTCAGAAGGGCAGAGTGGTGCTGAAGCCATTGTCTCTTAACGGGATTAGTTCTCTTCAGCTGAATATAAATTCTATTAACTATATAAAGAATCTTATGCATATTGAACACAAGAAAGAATCATTGTAATGAATGCACATTGTCCACTGACCAAAAAAATAAAACAGTATTTTTATTTGCTTAGTATTTGTTTATTCCTACTTCAAGAAGGGTTACCCTTTATAGCATTTTTCTAGACTATTATTAGTATTTATGAACTCAAGTGTCTGATTCTCTCTACTGTATTGCACTTTCTACTGTTACTTACTGCAGCATGTTCTCAAACAAGAACATCTTTCAGAAGATGGGACAAAGGGGTTTTGGTGGTTTTCACATGGCATTTCCTACCACTTTGTGCAGTGGAAGGAAAAGCTTGATGCTCTTCTGTCTGGGCATGAAGGAGTCCATTTAACAGTTTGTGTTATTAAACAAAACTTGCTCAAAAAGGTGCTTTCTCACCCTCCCTCCCAATCAACAACAAACAGCGTGACTTCATAGTGTTTGGCACTTGGACATAGTCTTGCTAACAAGTGCCTATTTTCATACAACCCACTTATTTTACAACTTTCAGAAGCTGTACATGAGTATTCAGGAGTCTCATTATTAGTGAAAAAGGTAGTCTCCCTCTGGCACTTGCTGTTGTGTCCCCCTTTTTCCCCTCACAGTTGTTTTTAGTTTTTGTGAGTCTGAGGTTGTGCAACTTTGTTTTAATAATTTAGAAGGGTTAGACTAATTAATGTAAGGTGAAGAGGAGGAAAAAAACAAACAAATAAACAACAAACTCAATGTCTCGTGCCAGTTAGTAATTTTTGTGGGTAGAGGTAAAAAAAATAAAAACAACAAAACAACCTGAACAAAACCTTTTTTTTTTTTAAGACAACTTCATCCAATCTCTTTCAGCTCCAACTGAGAAATTGTGAACAATCATTGCCTAGTGACTTTGTGACACTCATGATATTTATTGCTTTCTCTCTGCCACAGCTTCCTTTCCGAAGAATCCTATTGAATCACTTGTTGAATGGAAGCTGTGCAACCTTTGCTATTCCTTAATGTCTTCCTGCCTTGACTCCTTTCTAATTCTGTTATACAACATCATGACAATATTTTCTGGTTTGCTCACTGTTCCTCTCCTACTTGTTCTTAACATTGTCTGCTGGTTTGATCCCTAGTAAGCTCCGACGTGGCATATTTACAGAACAAGATAAAATGCCCCAATGTTTTAACAGGAACTGGTTGGAAAGGGAAAAGAGTAACCTGGCTGGTTGGGGAGTTCATCCTATCAAATTCTTCCTGTACAATTAATCTTCTGTAATACTCTAATGTTCTGAAACAGGACATCTCTCCAGAACCCCAGTAGGGCTTTGTCTGGGCTTTGTCTTCATTCCCTTCAGGACCTTGTGAACTTCTCTCCTTAGTCCACAACTTTCGGTAATATGATTTCTCCAGGAGTGGTGGTGTTTTTTGTTGTTGGTTGGTTCGTTGGTTGTTTTTTGTTTGGGTTTTTGTGTGTGTCTGTTTTTTGTTTTTAAAGTGACTCCAAAATGACTGCAGCTACCTGGAAACCTAACTCTTCATTAGGATTTTATTTTTATTATAAAGCTATTGATATGGATACACTGCAGAGATGAGTTTGAGTGGTAAAAGGAAAAGAATCTGATAATACAGATGAGCAAATTGGAAGGAGGGAGAATAAATAAAAAAAATCAGTGATAGAGAAATATTTGAATGGTGCACCTTAATTATGCCTTCTTGGCACAGAGGAAGGAGATGAAAATAATTCCTTTCCCTGATTAGCAAAAGCACAGTTCACTGTTACAAGGAGGAAAACTTTTAACTCCTTAAAGGTACAAACTGTGCTGTTTGGTTTCCTTCTGAGTTTTCCCACCCATTGTGTTAGAATTGGAACCACCCAACCAGCTTTCACAGACAACAGCTGATCCAGCTGCTTGATGTCAGACTTTCTGACCTCTGATGCTTATTCCTGTTTTCATTAGGATCACCTGTTCCTGCTTGCTCAGTCTGTGAATAGTCATCAAAGAGTTAATTTACATCTTAGCATAAATGAAAAGATGGAAATTTCTAATAGGAGAATGGGAAACAGTAATGATTTTCTTTTTCTGATCAGTTACTACTTGTGCTTAGAAAGCAAAATGTACATCTCTAGTTAGGAAGGATTATTTCTTTCTTTTCTTGTTAGGTTGTTTTGTTTTCATGCACCAGAAAAATGCTATAATGCTTGCTTTGCAAAACCTTACAGAGAAATATCTTCATGAATATATACATTACAGGCATTTTTTTTTGAGGAAGGAAAACTAATAATAATAAAGAAAAACAACAGATCTTGAGTTTGAAAGGGTTTCTTTTGGGACTAATTTACAATTCTACTTCTCAATATGTTTAAGTAATACACACAGATGGTGGGAGAACTATACAAAGATAATGGATAAACTAGCAAGGGGGGCTGATTTAAAAGGATAGGCCTTAACATTTGTATCTAATCAATATCGAAGTTTTAAGTCAGCTCAGCCTTATGTCCCTAACCAAATGACTGAGCATAAGTGTATTTTTATATGGCTCTTTAATGTTAAGTGACAAGGAAAGGCAGCCACTTAAAAGTATTTGACATTCATAAGCATCCAAAAGACTTTCTGTCATCTTCTATTTATTCATTCATCAGACTAGAAAAAGCCACAGTGCTTTGTTTTCCCCCTTTCTTTCAGGGCAGCAGTCAATGCATCCGTGTCAAACCTTAGCTCTTCTCATCTCTGCTTCATGGTGTCCATATCCCTTGCTTCTCTTTCTCTTTACTGTCACTGAACTGCTTTTGAGTGCCCATTAGCAGTGAGGATTGCTGCATCTGGAAATTCTGACTCCCAGTCTGAAAGGATCAAAGGGACACCAAGTGTATTTCTGCCCCTCCTGAAGTCGGTAGCACGGCCTCTTTCAGCAGCAGCAGCAGAACTGGTCTGTGTGCCAATTGAAAGTAGTTTGGGAAGAATACCCAACCAATTTTAAGGGCCTTGCTTTAAGAGTATTTTAGGTGCCTTTCTCACGTAACACAGGAAATTTTACTTCAAAAAATATTGGTAGTGTTTGAAACTTTGAATTTCAGCTGGTGCGCGCTCACTTTGTATTTTCAGTTCTGCATGTAAAATGTACTCAGATTGCCTGTAACATTAAGAGTAGAGTATAGGAATGTTGGTTGGTTGGTTTTTTGTTTGTTTTTTTGTTTGTTTTAACAAAGGAAAATTTCCTCTTTCTTAAAAATGTTTCATGTAGTTGGTTCTGGTGTTTAATTAAGTCTGTCCAAGCATATTCAGGCCACTAAGCTACCAAGCTAATTGTGTTGGAAAAACTTGAAGATTTTGCCATAAGGAAATAAAAATTTTTTTTTGAAAGTCAGAGTTAAGAAAAAAAGCTTTCAGGAAAAAACACAGAAAACTTTCTGAGGTGTTCTAAGTAGTGTAATTGGCTCACTAGACAGAAAACCCCTCTGTGCCAAATACAAGGTCCTCTGCAAGTTAGTGTATTTCGATCCTTTTTAAAATGATTTCCTGAAAAACTTAAGCTTTTGAATTCCTATCTGTCTGCCCCTGTTAATAACTAGTGAATACACTGTCTAATTTTAACCGTGTTGAAGAGAGGAACAGTTTGAAGGGCACCTTTTGTCTTACAAGTTTCCAGAAAGAGAACTGAGTCCCCCCAGGTGTCCCTCCCATGGAAAGACTTCAGTGGGAACTTCAGGTTTATTAGTCCCTAGAGAACTGATACCTGACAGCATTGGAGGAACGAGTCAACCACAAGAAAAAGACTGAACTTCCCTCTGTGCCTTGCTAGATGAAAGAACCCAAACACAGTACACAAAACCACATATAATGCAGCTACGCGAGGTCTGCCTTGTGCTGCTGGTCTTGTGAGGGGTATTTTAGGATTCTGGATTTGTTTTCTTTTTATTAAAGGGATAAATATTTCAGCACTTTACTAGCTGGCACTAGAGAAAGCAAGGCCAAATGTCATGTGTTCTCTAGTGTGGGATTTTTTTTCTTTTCCACCGGAAAAAAGTTGAAGTTCTGTGGGATTCCTTAGGATGTGTGTGTGGAAAACTATGGTGTTGTCCCACTTTTTCTGCTATCTCCTTCTTCAAGTTATCATAACAGAAGTCTCCTCTTTTTCTTTGGAAGAAAAAGAAGACACAGTTAGGGTTATTGAACTGCAGGCTTGCACAAGCAGGCAAATACAGGTGATGCTGATCAAGGATGCAGGGTGCAGGGATATTCAAGTAATCTATGTGTATCTCCTGTCCTAATAAGTTTCAGGGTCTTGGTAATCAATGTGCAATAATGCCTCTGAGTGCCCTGCTCATGGGGTGGACGGGAGCTGATGCTTTGAGGTAAAGAAGAGGAACACCAATAGGTGTTCTTCCCAAAAAGAAGGATATAGAAGCGGGAAAAAATTGCTGAGTGTGATGCTTTCTTTGGAATGATTCGTGTTAGTGTTTCAACTGTGAGGTTAATATCACAATGTGCAAACAGCCAGAGCCACACTTTCCCACCAACCTCTGCATCTCAGTGTTTGCTGTGACATTCCTGTTTGTGGCACACAAAGAAAAAATTAGCAACATGCCGCAGCTTAGTTAAGAACCGCATAACTAAATTGTGTGAGCAGAGAGAGTTTGCTTATCTAGCAAGCACTGTGCATGCTTGCAGCTAAATTCTGCCTTGTATGTTTAATTTCATCCTCAGTCTAAACATACTGCTTTGGACCTGGGAAAAACAGGAGTTTAACAATGGAAGTGCTACTGATGACACGGCTGCAAGTTGCAAATGATTCCATTTTAGTACTTAGCTGATATTCAGGAGCTTTCAATCTTGGGTTGAAGAGATCTGATTGAAAATCAGACACAGGCATATACGGAGAATTCCAGGTTCCCCAGTTGCCTTGAAGTTAAGTGGAGTGGGCACTTGATTATTATGAAGGCTAGAATTGGATTGAAGAATCATACTTAAAGGTGTAATAGAGCTCAGAAAGTGTCAGACCTTGGAAGTACCTAGCCCTTGATTGTAGCAGCTGGAAGTGATTTAACAAGTACTTGAGGTGACAGAATCAAATGCTTTATGTGATGAATGGGCTGTTTCAATATAGCAAATGATTTTGCTCTTTAAAAATCAGAATTAAACAGTTTGTTTTTTGAGTCGTGAGATCACGAAGCAATGAAGTACATGTGTGCACGTGCCCAGAGATATAGAATTTCATGTTAATCTTGTCTTTATTATAATTTGTTCACTTATTTTTGAATTTACTACTATGCACTGGTCCTTCTGGGGGAGGGGAGGAGTCAGGGTGTATTTTACACATGAGGATGACTAAGGTAGAACCAGTTCTTTGCCTTAGTGACTTATAACATGAAAAATACATTGGCTAAATAACGCTATCGGTCAAATTCAAGAAGCAAATAATTTTAAATTTCTGTCACATTCATCATACTTGGCAATTGGGAATCCAGGTGTACATATACAGAACTTGATACAGAGCTGGGAGGAGATTCCTCAGATTTGTGCAATGGTAGTTTTGTCCAAGTAGTGCCCCATATTAGATTCAGTCATATGGCCTGTTTAACACTTGTACCTATAATTCAGGCATTCTGTCTTAAGCTCCACTCCACCTGACACCCCCACAACATGGCAGAAAGATTTTTTTTTTCTTCCTTTCATTATCACCAAGGCTTCAGCCCTTGTCTTGCTTATCAGAGAAAAAGAAAATCCCACTCAACCAAATTTCCCCCCAAAAAATAAGTCAAACTTGAACCTGATCCTTATAACTCTGCAGTGAACAGAACAGTTAATTATGTTCTCTTGCCTTTTTCTATAGAGAAGGAAAAGTGCAGAGATGAAAGTTAATCTTTTTTTTTTTTGTCTTTGCACTAATCAGAATTTCTTGGGCTGTTACTGCTCTGCTGTTCCTGAGGTTGAATTGTGAATGCTGAGCAATGGACACAGCCAGTCTCAAGTGACAAACAGAAGAGAAATCGTATTTTTAGAATCAATGCTTTAACTTAACTTCAGGAACACCTTTGAATGCCAAAGCTGACTTTGTGTTGGAATGGAAAAACACATGCATGATTTATTCACTGCCCCTTGTGATTTGTGATGTAATATGGGATCTAAGAAGGTTGCAGAAGGCTGGGGTTTCTTGTAGGGCAAATTACTATGACTGATTTAGTGAAAACCAGTTGGAAGTAAAGGATCTTCAAGTTTCAAGATTCAAAGAATCTTGCTTCTCCAAGTCAGAAACGAGATGCACCTTGCCCTTTGAGCAGACCCTGAGCTCCAGAATTTGGATAGATCCAACCTGGGCTCACAAATCCTTGATATTGTCCCTCTAATGTGCATCTCTTGGGCTGTGTATCGACTGCTGACCTGAACAACACTCAGCAGAGGCAGCAAATCTTTGCAGATTCAAGGTTTTCAGAATCACTGCTGAAATGCCTCTGATTTGACTATCCACCAAATCAAGAATATAGAAACGCAATATTTCTCTTTAAATCAGGCACCATCCCTCTATCACTGGTCTACCATGCAGAGAAATCTCAAGTGCTTTCTTCTCTTGTATATGAGACAGCCCAATATCTGTGTACAGGGTGTGAATACTCTGGTACATCAGGTTTTTGGGTAGGGCAAGGCCTTCAGCCCTGCACTGGAGCATCTCTCCACACAGCATCTTCCTCTTTCTCCAAAAGAAGTTGACACCAATGCTTCTCTGTTGTTATTTGACTTCACATCCCAAACATTCCTGGTAAGTGCAAAAAGGCCATATATTTACAAGCAGAAAGTGGATACAGCTCCCAGAACTGAAGATTCATATACAGCAGAGTGTCTCCTAAGCAGTGAGATACCATGGAATAGCTACAGATAGGAGGAATTTCACCAGGTTCCATCCCCACCTCAGGAGAGAGTGAACTCCAGCATTAGGTCAAATTTATATTCAGGTACACAAAGAGGTTGAGCCACACTGATGTGAGGAATCTGTTCAATTGAAGTTCATGGCACGCTGTTAGTGGTGGTATATTCATAGGTGTTACCTCTCAGTATCTGAAAAACATATGTTGTTACATTTCCCCGAGAAGTAAAAAACAGGTTTAAAAAGAACACCTTTTTTTTTCTTTCTTCAGAGCTATTTGCATAATTACACAGAGTGTGAGTGTTAATGAAGAGCAAGTAATAAAACTGGATGAATTAGCATGGCTGAGTGACTTAACGCAATCCTGTTGATCATACAGTGAGGGGTGGCTTGCATTTTGCCAAATCTCTTTTTTTTTAGCCTATCTCTTGCAATTGCACATTTGAATTTGAACTTTAATTATAGCTTTATTTCATGAACGTGAAACTTCATTGACTTAAGTGTTTACATCAGTAGAACACCTATTCTAAAATATGTGCATCTGACAAAATTCTTAATGAACACCTCAACGCCATCCCCAATATTGAATACATTTTGGAGTCATTTCAGTGAAGGAGCTTTTCTTTTTTAAATACATAGTATTTTTTATGCTTTTGACTTGCAGGGAAAATTCTTTTTTTTTTTCCTTAAAAATTAGAAATAGTAAAGTGTGTAATGGTGGGAAACAGCTGTAGAAGCAGCATATTCCTTCAATAACATCATTATCCCTCTTAAAAACATGCCTCTTCCATTGCCTTTTTTCCCTGTACTGTTTGTTACTGGTCTGCAGTTGAGTTGGTTACCTCACCTCTGAGACATCCAGGTGCACAAGGACACGTAAGAACAGCTGAGAAGGGAGAATTGTACCTAAACCAAATCACTTGGTACTGAAGAGGAGCACTTGTGGGTTTTGTGCTTCTGACTCTACTGGGGGAGGGGGCAGAAATCACTAGAAGGTAGTAAATTCCAGATCTAGGGAAAAATAATTTCTTAATCTCAACAGCACTTTAGCTGTGAAATCAATTGGGTATCTGTGGCTTTGGCTCTTAGGTGTAATTAAACCCCACTGCTTTCAGTGAAGCTCGGCCATAGGGCCCACAATCTCACGAAAAGTCAATTTTGTGTCCCTTTGCCTGCTTAAACATGCCTGAAAATATAACAAAGCACCAGTGTATATTGTTAAGGGATGAAACAACTTACATTTCCCCCTCTTCCCCTTTGGGCACTCTCAAAAAATGTACCCTTAAGCTAATAATGGCAACAGGGTTAGTGAAAAAGAAGATTGTGTTATATGTTTGAAATTTCTGCTGTCATCATCATTTTGGCAGGGAATTGCTAAAAGTTTCAATATCAAGTTTGCATAAAGGACACATTCACTCAGAAACTTTGCACATGTTATTTTATTCAGAAAGGTTTGGGTACATTGTCTCACTCTACATTTTTGAGATTCCTCATATTGCCCCACTTACAGGACTGGCATACTGAGATCATCAGTCCCTGAAGCTAACTCAGTACTCAAGCACAAAGAAAAATGCTGAAACTTAACAGTGAATGCATTCCTTCCCTATTCCCATTTTGCCTCCAAAGCTGGAACAGGCAGGGAAATATATATGAACTTTGGCTTTTATTAAATTAAGTGTCAATGATAATTTAACACTGATTATACATACAAAATATTCAATATTCTATTATATATAGTAAGTATATATATATATATACTTAATTATTTAGTAGAACAAGAGATAGCGATTTTGGTAAACAATGTGACCCAATATAAGATTTCATCAAAAAATAAAGAAGATGAGCTTATAGCTCATGGCTGATCTGAAGGGAAAACCTTCACAGGTGTATGGTAAGAAAATTGGAATTGCATGCAGGAGGTTAACAGCCAGAAATGTGTATATTGTGGTATATACAGCCTGTGAGATTAATACTGTCAGAAAGTCACATAAAAGGGTAAAGAAAGTTTGAAGTAAAGTTGAAATAAATTCGGCAGGTCATACATTTTTTTGACAGCAAAAATAAATAAAACATTCTGTATGGTTAATGCACTGTAAGATAGCCAAATCCATACTGAACACCAGGAATTAAGAGATTCCCTTCTACCTGGTGAAACGTATCCGAGGACTCATAAAGTGTTATTTGTAGAAATAAATGAGCCAAGTTGGTTTAGGAATACCTTGGTCTCTAAGAAAATAGGGGAAGGGCGTCCCTGTTCAAAGCAGGGCATCTTCATTTTGAGTTCTGCTAATCAACAACACAGGCAGAATTTTGCCCCAAAGCAGACACAATGCTCTCTACATTAAAGCCCAGGACTTTTACAGTGTTTTCTTCTGGGTTTTTGAGTCAAACTTCATGTCTTTTCTCGCTGGTTTTAAATATAAGCTGATAAATTAAATAAATATTGCAATTCTTGAAGATGCTTGTGTCAGACACAGAAAGAGAGAGAGAGACAATGAAGTTTCAGTTTAGGAATTTATCCAGGGAGCTTAGGTCTGTTTTAGTGACTCCTAGGTTTACCATTTCCTCTTTTCTCCCTATAAATCTGTGCCTATCTTGAGTATATAACTTATTTCTACAAAATAATTTTAATACTTAGCACGTAGATATAGCCACACAAATTTTTCAACTGTTACTACAGATTAGTATTGACCTCAATAGTTTTATTCCTATTTCAGTGTTTTTTCCTGTCCTTTCATTTTGTCATCTATCAATACTCTTTGCCTTGTATCATTAAATGTATATAAGTGTAAAGAAGCCACTGCAAACCATTAACAAAATTCTTAAAATTGTCCTCTCCTGAAATGGTTTGCCTAACAAAATCTGAAGGGCACCAGCAAAGTCAGAGACATTTCTATGGGTGGTTGTTCCCACTAAGGACCAGGAATTTTGCCTGTCATACCCTTGTCCTAGCCTCGTGTCCCCTTCCAAGACAGAAACTTCCACTGAAATCTTGCAAACATCACACTAGCCAAAAAAACCTTCCATGAAGAGACAATGAAATTTTTAAATTATATTTACCTGAGACCAGGTCAGCTGGTAAAACATCGTTGATGTATCTCAGACAAAACTACAAAAACAACAAAAAAGAGGGCTTTTGGTATGGGAATATGACGGGATGTAATTGGCAACAATTGAAAACGCTAAATTTTAGAGGATGGAACAGGCCCTGAGCAATGAACAGGTTCATATGTGAAGTTTTTCATTGCTTCATCAAATTCAGGCTGAGAGTTTCTGTTCAGGTACACCTATGGAGAACTGTTCATCTGAAAGCGATACGTTGCAAGTCCCTGTAATTTCTTCCGTGCAAGAAAAACTCCTTTGCAACTTAGAGCTTCTGCCTAAAAGCATTTCAATCTCTTAACCTTTGAATCTCTTTCCAGCTGTCTTCTATACGCCAAACTATAGCCTTTCTGCTTATGGCTGGTGAGGATGCTTTAGACCAGGCAGTTGTCTCCTGCAGCCGCGTGTATCTAGTGAGAGAGTAGCGTGGAGGGAAATGGTGCTCTGAAGCGCAGTGTCCCCAGGGATGCTTGGAGAGGTGAGTTAAGAGCAACTCTGGTTATCCATGCCAAAATGGTGTGCTGTTTTCTCTCACACTTGCTGCTTTGATCTTGCTTATCAGTCTGCAAACAAAGCTCATGGAGCCAAGCTCCTCCACTGCTCTCCTCTGCTGTTGTCTATGCTGGTATTTGCCTTAAAGTAGTTGCCTCTCACTGATTTGAAAATTACCTGTCTCTCATTGACACACACAGGGACAGCCATGTTTTATGGCATCTTGACTTCTGCTTTTCCACTTGAGAATTCAGCAACAGTCATCTTTGGTTTTCCCCCTTTAACAAACCCAACATTGATCTTGCAGATCATGCACACTGCACTTTCAGACAAGATAGATAATGACTTGAACTGCAGCAAATGGGACTATATGACATCACACTTTTGTGAGCAGACAAATCTGTAATCTTATTTAGCTTGACAGGTATAAAGGGCATTTCAAAAACTGATTATATCTGCTGTGATTTTAAGAAGGTCTGTGATACGACTGGAAAATCTTCACCCAGCCTATTCCCCAGGGAACAAACTCTTCAAAAGAATAACGCAATGCTACTGATTTGGGGCATTAAAATACACATTAACCTTTTTTTACTACCTTGTGGAAAATATCTAATATTAGTCCTGTGAATATTCCAGGGGTGAGAGTGAGGTGCTAGAGCTGAATCTCAATCAAATCTGGGGAGTTGTGTCTACAACCTGGCTTTGCAGATCAATGTGAAAGAAAAAGCTGAACATGAAGAACATCTGAATTGTTTAATGAAAATGTGGATCTGTGCTGATTTTGCAGATCCGTCTCTTATTGTGAAAGCCCCATCACCAGCTGTGGATAAGATTCATAAGCATTTTTGGAAGTTTCCATTAATAGTCCTATTAAAACCAGCTGTGACAGACTTGTGTTGCATCAGTCAAGATCAGTATGTGTAACACCACTTACCTGCTGGATACCACCTTTAGGAGGGAGATGCACAGACCTCCCTTAGCTGGATCCTAATCTCTTAGCAGAAGGTTTTTGGTAGCACCTGGGTTGTCATGACTGACTAGTTGCAACAGGCTGGCAAAAGGAAATGCTGAAATCCAAGTTTATTTTCCTGAAACTCGAATGCCTCTCTAAAACCCAGAGCTAGCAGCTGTGGGGCTGGGATTCACAAAGCCAGTTCTGCACTTAGATGTCAAAACAGCCTCTTCACATGTGGATTGCACCTTCACTTTTTTTCATTTAAAGCATAGCTGGCATAGGTGCCCATCTCTGACACAGGGGCCACCGCCCTTGTTCTGCAAAGTGCCCTGATCAACTAGTTGTGGGCACCTCCACTTCTCTTGGGAGCTGTGCCACTGGGAAGGAAGGCCAAAGTAAAGGTAGGCAAGTAGAAGTGATGGTCCTTGACACTCAGAAGGGGTGAAGAGGAGGCTCAGAGGAGACCTCCTCACTCTCTGAAAGGAGGTTGTAGCCACGTGGGCTTTGGGCTCTTCTCCCAGACATCTATCAGTAAGACAAGAGGGCATGGTCTCAAGTTGTGCCAGGGGAGGTTTAGGTTGGATATTAGGAAGAAATTCTTTATAGAGAGGGTAATCAGGCACTGGAATGGGCTGCCCAGGGATGTGGTGGATTCTCCGTCCCTGGAGGTTTTTAAGATGAGACTGGATGTGGCATCAGTGCCATGGTCTAGCAACTGTGGTGGTAGTGGTTCAAGGGTTGGACTTGATGATCTCTGAGGTCTTTTCCAACCCAGCTGATTCTATGATTCTATGATTCTTTGATTAGGATTTTATGTTTTATGATTAAGAGTCTATGATTCTGTGATTAGGATTCTGTGATTTGAGGCTATTCTCAGCCTTGCTCTTTAATCCTGCTGCTGAGCCACCCCAGTACTTTTCTTTTTACGTTGCCTGAAGATGCGAGAAGGTGGTCCTCTGTTCAAAAACAAAAAAATTTCATTTCTACATCTGCACCACAACACACTTTTCTGAAGAGTAACACCAAGACAAACTCTCGATGACTGAAGTGTGGCTTTGCAAGTTTCAGCCTAGCTTTGTGAGACTTTTGTCATGGGCAGGTGATTTACTCTGCACGTCATCTTTGATGCCAAAGGAGAATATTTCTGCATAGTCCAAAGAAGAAGCATTTAAAAATATTTTTAATAAGTCATAGATCATTAGAAACTGTCATGCCTCTGATAAATTTCTATATGTGTCTCTATGGCTAGAATTACAATCCTTTATCCTCTGGTTTCTAGTCTAATCTTTACAAAGGCAATTCTGTAGTAAATATTTTTGTTAATTCCTTCCTCCTGCCTTTTGATATCAACTGTGTGCCCAGTTCTGCTTTCACTAAGACGAACGTAAATATTTTACCGATTATCTCGGTGAGGAGAGAGCTGCGGGGACAGGGAGTAGGGGGTTTATGGCTTCCTATTATGTCCTGCAGGAACATAATGCTCCTGCTAATTGTCATAGCATAAATTTTAAATTTATGTAGTGTGAACTGATAAACTTCCTGTAGAAGAAATTCTTCCTGTCTGTATGATGCACCTTGAGGCAGGCTGAAACTAGGCTTGGTTTCACAGTGATTTTGGTTTTGTCCCATAGGACTCTTCCTTCTTTTTCTCCTCTTGGTTTGTGCGTTGGGGAGGTTCCTTAGGTGGGCTAGACCCACCATATCTTTAAACATTGCCTTGAAAAGCACTGTCACTTAGCAGTCACTGCTCATCTGAACAGCCTGGAAGCAAAGCAGAAGCAGAGAGAGTGTCACCTCTCTGCTGCAAAAGAACAGTCGGTGCTGCCGGAGCCTGATGCAAGATGTCTCCAACAGAAGGGTGAGATTCAGCTGCTGACAGGAACAGCCTTGACAAGCAAGCTCTTAAGTCTGTCTGTATGTATGACAGGGATTGAAATATCAGTTCTTGAAGAGACAGGCATGTATTTTATTGGCCCAGTGCTTATTTTTATGTGTTAGAATTGCCCTTAGCTGAGGTAGAAAAAAAACCAATCACAAAACACCATGAAGAATATGTGTGTCTTTAAGAAACCTCCACTTTGGAAAAAAAATCTTTATTGCTGACAGCAATTCCCTGCAACTTCACTCTTATCCTCGTTATTTTGTAAGCTAAGAACAAGGGGTAGCTTTGAATGTAAAATCATAAGACACTTACTAGATATTTTGAAAGATTCCGCATCGCTTGGTAATTGTCAAAGGACAAAGAACACATTGGAAGAAGAAAATCCTATTTCACTACTTCCAGGTATTTTTAGTGACTGTGTTCATTTTGGATATGAGAACAATAACATATATATATATATACAAAAAATAAGAATCTTTTTCTGCCCTTTGAGAAAATAAAAATCCCACTTAAAAGAAGAAAATACAACATTACGTGTTACTCCAAAAGGAAGTCTACAAAATGGGTTCTGAAAATCAAACCCACAAAATAATCTTCAACACTTGTAGTGTCCCTTCTTGTAGGGAAAATAATCGGTTGTGTTAATATTACCAACAAATAATCATATTAACATCCATATTAATTCACATTCTCGTTCACCTTATTCTGGCAAAAGCCTCTTGACTACAGTACGAATTTTTATTTGAAAGGCAATTAAAGCACAGACTAAATTATTTTACTGATAAAATCTTAGGTATCACAGATGGGCAGAAGAAGTGAGAAAAAATTGCCTTACATCTGGATATGAATTAAACTCAATAGTGTTTTCTAGCACTCATGTGAATTATGTGCACTTTATTTCAGACAACAGAATAAAGACACTTGCTAGTGAACCAGATAATACAAGGTCTTTAAAAGTGTCCTCAAATGCTACAGTAAGCTTTGTAAAAAAATCTCTTCATTTATTTTTAAATTAGCAAAGGCCTGAATAAATTCTCTTCTTTACTGCTTTGTTCCTTCATGGGTTTTGTAATTACTATGATTATTTTTAAGGAAAACTGATCTCCTACGTAAAATTTCAAATCAAAATAATCTGATTTTTACTTAAATATCCAAGGTTTTTGTAACCAAAGTTCATGGCCAATGGCTAAATCCTGATCAGCAGCCACTTTATTAGTCTTTGTAGATAAGAACTTATTTTATTAACTGATTATTTATGTTGGAACAGGGGAGCCTTTGTGCTGTACAAGCATGAATTGATGGGTTCAGCTTCTAAAAGAAGCTTCTGAACCCTGTTTTGAGGTGGTTGGGCTTTTTTTTTTTATTTGTTTGGGTTTGTTTTTTAAGAAAAATACCAAACCCAAACATTACAGTGCATTCCTTAGGTCACCTCTCAGCCCAACCTATCGTACTGTTTAACAGAATTACTTTGATTTTTCCATAGTATCCTGTAAGGGACTGAACTTCTACTGAAAAAATGTTGAATTCCCTCACAGCCTGTCAAGTGACACACTGTGACAACAGTACTTTTTGCTTCTGTGCCTCTTCTTTCCAAGTGTTAATGAAATACTCCCCATGAGAAAGTCTCAGTTAACACTCTCACAAGGAAAAGATTTTAACATGTCTGTAGTCAAGCATGAATTTTTTTTTAAGTATACAAACAATTTGATCTAAAATAAGACAAGCAGCTGCCCTACTTGCATTATTTTTCTCATCACTTCCTGGGTTGAGAAAATGTGAATTAACTGCTTTTCAGATTTACAAGTTGTTTTGCAAGTCGACAGTCCCAGGAACTTCTTAATTCTACATGAAACTGGCTGTTTCTGGTTCCAAGGGAGGGATTAACACAGTGAAAATGTAACATAATGGATCTGGTTTGTGTTCTCAGAATGACACAGAACCCTTGGGAAAATTCTCCATCTTTGAGCAGAAAATCACTGAACTCGCCCCATGGCAGAGACCAACACGTGCCTAATTTTGCACCCTGTACAGTGTTATGGCACAGGGACACTTGCACAGACCTGCACAGCCACTGGGCCACAAAAGGAAAAATTCCTGAAACAGTTAAGGATGAGGAAACACAACAGAATGCCAGAGAAAGATAAGAACAAATAGATTTGAGTCAAACTCCCAAGCAGTTTGGAGTCTCATACTTCTAAGTTGGTTGAAAAGAAAGGAAAGCAAAAGTTCTGTCTTTCATTGAGAGTGGTGAGGACAGTGAAAGTTACCTCACAGAACACATTCCAACTTGTCTTCTGCAAAAGTCTTTAAAAGTCTCTTTGGAGCACCTGTCTGTTGTGAAAATAATTCATTTTGTCATGCCCAGTAACACACTTGTAGTCGTTTTATGAAAGCTTATGTAGCAGTTTCACCTCTAGCTTTACCCTCTGTTATACTACATCACAAACTCATTTAAATAGTGATATTAATGTTTTTAGAGATCACTACAAATGGTTGGCAGCATCATTGCAGTTAATGTCTCATGGGAGCTATACAAGGGAATTTTATCAGCTTGAGGCTGAGGTATTTGATGAAGTAATAACAAACTAGCTTTGAATTGTCTTTCATTACCCTTTATCTCTCCTAGAGAGAATATAATCTTATTCAAATTATAATGGCCTCTGTTATCAATGTGGCTTACTATTTATTTACCTGCACATGGACATGCAAATGTACATGCATTCTCCTCTTTTTACCGTACCTGTAATGAAATTCCTTCACTATCAGAATCATGCATGATCACAAATTACAAACTAGTTACTCTGAAGTGTAATTTCCCTAGCATTAAAAGCATTAAAAACAAAATTAAAATCCAACTTTTTTTAGGAAAAAATAAAAGTACCTCGATAAGGAGTAAAATCCAATCATTAGACTTTAAACATACCTTCATTTATCTTTAAGACAAACATGATATTCTACCTCAGAAATAGATAGGCTGCCTCATGTCTGGGCAGAGAAAGAGATGGGAAGAAATGTTTAAGTAGTGCTGCGGGGGGAGGGGGGGAAGTCCTGGGGCTGGAGCACAGGAAGAGATCCAAATGGCAAAGCTTTGGCTGTCCCTGATCAAATCACCTAAACATTTCTGAGGCCAGGCTCATATCAGCCAAACAGGTAGAAATGTAAGAGATTGTCACACGGTTCTAAGTTATTTTTATTAATTACTCAGTGGTTATCAAATACTCAGTAGAGAAAAGGAATCTATAAATTCAGAGTTAGGGCATGACTCTGAAGACAGATACAGGGAAAATATATTTTTGTGAAATGACCAGGCAGCAAAACAACTGGCTATGTGCTGCTACACATCTGCCCTGTTCAGCAGAGTATACTGAAAAAAACCCACAAAGCCTACAATCTTGCTCCAGTGGCTCTAAGAGCTGCGAATCAGACAGCAGATATCAAAACATTTTGTTACTTTTTCTTCTCTTGAAAGACTTCTACGGTAAAAACAGGTGGGTGGACTGTTAGGATTGCCTTTTTCGCTATTATGAGTTCAGGTCATTAAAGTCTTACACAGGGGGATTTTTCTCCTTTTTTTTTTCACGTTGCAGGATCTAAATTCTTCCCTGGCAGCCACAGGACAGCCTGAACACTGGCTCTCCGGGCTGATCCCGACTGACGCACTGGATTTTTCTCTGCCCGTTTGCCACAAGGCCATTGATTCTCATCGATTTCTAGTCAGTGTTTACTTACTGTCACTTTAATTAAAACCAGGCAAGGGGAAGTGATTATTTAAGCCTGCCTTATCAGACCAGCCCTCAGACTGAGGACAAACACTCTGCTGCAAACGACAGATATTTTTTACCATGCAGTCTTCAGGCTTATGTCATGGGCAAGTGTTAAATATGATTTCTATTCATTCTTTTCAACACAACTAGATAGAAACCAGGCTTGTAACAATAAACAATACCCAATAATATTTATAGCAGTATCTATATTAAGCTTTCTTTGTAACATGAATAATTTGTTGTTGCAATGTATCTGAAACAACCAGATGTACATAAATACTGCATAGACAATAGGGATATTCAATCCTCAACAGATAAAAGGCTTACAAAGCAAAGTGGAATCAGAATTTAAGAACAATATACATACACTTAAGTAGATTTAAAATAAGAAATGCAGTTCAAAGTTTGCTGAATGACAGAGAAGCAAAGACACTCAGCAAAAAGTATAGAAACATCAAATGTGGAAAAGCTGATCAAGCCAGATTTTTACTTAAAATTCACATTGGAAATAATCTGGAATTAAGAGGTAGAGGTCATAAATTTTAAACATCACGCCAGGAGATTTTTGTTTTATTAAAAAGAAATGTTTCTTAATGAATACCAAAATGATTGTTTGAAACGGGAGGTAACGTGAGACGACCTTAGGGCATAGTTCTCTCCTGTTGTAAAAGTAGATCAAATTCATCAAAAGCATGTGGGCTAGATCAGTAGGTCAAATGTGACCAGGGATGCCTAGGCTGAAGTATGACTAAAAGGAAAGGAATGGTGATTTCCCACAGTCAACAAAACAAGTGCACTGAAAGGCCATGAGATATTTCATGCTGCTCTTGATAATCTGGCACCCATCACAACCATGATGAATAGTGGCTGGTACTTCTTATGGAGGGATGCAGATTCTAGAGGATGAAAGCTTCCTCCAGAATGCCAGAGATGTTAAAGCTCTAGATCAGATGCCAATATAAAAAAGGATTGGGACTTGCAGGGGTTAGAATTTCTGGAACCAGGGTTAAACCCAGGTCTTAAATTGTACAAAATCAACTCAAAGTGCTTCCTTTTAGTACATTAAACAAAAAACTGAAGTCCTTCCTGTTGCTTTTTACAAATTTTCCTTACTATTTGCAGAATGGGGTTTTTAACCTTTCCAAAGCAATCTTGTGCAATTCTGTTTAATCCCCCCTCTATGCTCAATTAGATCCAACATCATAATTCTTATCCTGTTCTAAACTTTAAGCAATTTTCTGTGTGTGCTAAAGTAGCCTCAGCGTTATACTTGCTATTGAAATGATCTCTTATGAGTCTTCTGCAAAGACTATAAAACAGCTTAGTAAATTTATTAAATATTATGTGTTGTCAAAGTAAAATAAATTTTTATAACAGCAAGTGACAATATTTAAAATTTATCTTCAAAGCATGGAAAGGAGTTCACAATCTGAATTTAGTTTGCTTGCTTGCTTCACTTACTTATAAAATTATAGTCCTTACAAAGTTTTCAGTATTCAGATGAGATATGAGAGAGAACAGTAAACCCACTACTGAACGTGTAAATTTTCAAGAGAGACTCAAATCACATTTTGGAATTATTTTCCCTCTTGAGTTGCTTAAAGTTTGAACCCTGAGCCAAAGTTTTTGGGCTTGAGTCTTTCCTGTAACCACTTACAGCTTGTAAGAAGTACTACTCATATTGTAGATCCAAAGAACTTAAACTTTTACTTAATAGGAATAATTAGGAACAATTCCTAACTTGATATTCTTGTTTATAGTTTCAGCATTTTTTAACTCTTGGAAGTGGGCAAGAAGCAGACAAACCTACTCCCTGGAACTTACATTCTGTTCAGCCAGAAAAAAATCCAAGTCTGTTGACCTTTCAAGATTACATAGAGGCTTAGGAATATACTCAGAACTTTTGATGGTTAAAGAATATGGGATTTTGTCTTTTAGCCTCTCTTGGCATTTGTGAATTCTGAATATCGAGTGTACTCTTTTACAAAATGTTTACCTACTTACATGTTTAACAAGAAATGTCTCTCATAAATCAAGAGTAAGCAAATAACATTTTAGGAGTACGTAGGCACAGAAAGGGGCTTGGAGTCATGATGTGTCATCTACACTGCCAAAAGACACTATTTGACAATCTTTACCTGTGTGGATGGCTGCCTCTATTTAACCTGGTAAAAGAATATGTATAATTTTACATATGCTTGATAAATAGCCATAACAGGAATGAATCCCAATCAGTATGTCACCAGACCAGCGTGTTTCAAAACAAATTTTTCTCCTAGTTAACCCTTCTAAATCACCAAGGAAATTTTTGTATTTGTTTCTAAATGTTATTTCTTCTCCTAGGAAAAAGGAGGGCTTTTTCCCTAGACATAACAGGTTTGGTGTATGGTTCATAATATACATCCAGTCTTTAACTGGACTGCTGTCTCTTGTGGGAGTGAACTTTGTTCCATCTACTGGCTCTGGCAGTACCTCGGTCCATGACAGATGTATTTCATGGGTATTGCAAATGTTCCTAATCATTGTGACAATGTTGTTCTTGTGAAGCAATTCTATGCAGAAATACACCTGGATATAGACCAAAGGTAGGCCTAATCTATAAAGGTCAAAAATTAATTCAGACATGAAGCTGTCTGGAACATGCAGGATATATAAGCAAGAACTTAGTTCAGCTTTCTACAGAGATAACATCCAGTCAGGAATTTTTTTCTGTTTGTGGGGGTGTAAAATTTCCAATTTTTGTGATGGAAAATAAGAAAAGATTTTATCTGACATAGGTTCATAGTCTGTTTCCAGTGAGGCATTGCCACTTCTTCCCCAGTCAATTAGGGAGAACTAGTTTGCTAGTTAGGGACTAGCAAAAATCTCCCAATTCAATGGCATTATGTTGAGAAAAATGGAACATAACTGGTCACTTTGAGAATTGACTAAAGTTTCAGTCCTTTTTTTTTTTTAGACACAACTGCCTCCCAAAACCCCTCTTAGCAGATTTTTATCTTGGAATAATTGTTTTTTACAGATCTATCCCTATGTACCTAACATGGTCAGTGAGCTCTTGCTCAAAAGAGCACAGAGGGGCACTGGGATTCAGCACTGGCATTCAGGACCGTACCCCAGTCAAGGGTCTCAGCAAAAGTAGGTCAGTAATTTGATAGTGCTTGACTTTCTCCTTCTGCATCTGCTCATCTGGTAACATTGGACTTCCCCTGCTCCCTAGCTGTTAGATCTCTGGAATACCAAGCCTGTGACAGCTCAACAATATTGTCCATTGAATTAGTAGGTCAGTTCTAGCTCATGTTATGAAGAATGCAAGGAAAATTAGTTTGGCCTCAGCTAATCTGGAATCTTCATGGCCACTATGCATGCTCTGCTTCCCTTTCATGTGAATTTGGTCCTCTGTGACCAACCTCATTAGGTGAAGGTTATGGGAACACCACTTCTTTATCCACATATCTGGGCCAAAATGTCTCCAAAAGACCAAATGTGCAAAAAGTCTGTAACCCTTCTCACCAGCACCTTAGCTGAGGTCTTTGGGAAGAGGAAACAACCCACCTGGGGATGGCTGCTGTCCTCATATTTCCTCTGGCATCATTAACCCCCCCCCCTCCAAATGATAGGTGCAGCCTTCACTTCGAGCCTGCCAACAATAACATATCCTAGTACCAGATATTATTTATAGCAGATTATCGCTCCATGCCAATGCTTGAATATTCTGGCATTTTGTGTGCCCACCTAATTCCAGTAAATCAATCCTATGGGGCACTCACTTAGAAAGGTGGGATGTCTGTGCAGTGTCTGCAGGTGTGACTTGTGAAACTTCCCATGTTAACAATGTGGTTTAAGTATGTGACAAAGGCAGGCACCAGATCTCTGCTTAAGTTGTTAAGAATAGGAATTACTAATATTTATAAATACTTCCAGGGTCTGAACCCAGTTTCTGCTCTAAGCTGGACATATTTGTTCTTTCTTGAAAGGAAGAGCATTGGGAGAGTGTGTCCTTTTTACTATTTACCTCAAGCCAGTCCTAGGCAGAAGGGACACTTCAGAGTACTTCAGTGAAGTGCACTGAAGGGTCAGGAAAGCAATTATGCTTCAATATATACATTAATACTGGAAATTTTCTAGTCATCACTGCTAGACTTTCCAGGATATTTGAATGGGTCTCGGAATACATCAGAATCACACCACTAGGATAAGAAATCAACAGTTTCTGTTTTGGACCCCGCAGAAGGGGCAAACAAAGGAGGTTTTATACAGATTAGGCAAATGTGACAGTCTGATGGTAAAACGAATAAAGTGCAATACTACTTCTATCATTAGAAAAATTGTATCACTTTCAAATGGTCCTTTTCAGTCTTTTAAAAGGCAGTAAGTTGTCCATAGCATTCTAAGCACTCTACAATATGCTGATATAAATTTCAGCTTTGTAAAGAAACCACAAGCATATCACCCAGCTCTTCCCGCGTGCGTCCGGGGCCACCACTGCTTATTTTAATAACATAAAAAAATATTTCATGCTATTTTGCCATCAGAAGTTATTTACCTAGGGAGAAAGCATGAGGTAATATCAGTTCTTTTTACTCCTCACCTACAAGAAAATTGGTTATTAATTTTCAATCAATTGTCACCTGGAAAACTGGTCTGGTTATGGTAATATATTTAAATGTTACACAGAACATTATTTTGTCAGCAGAACTTTCATTAGTTGTGTTGCCAGTTGTCGCTATTAATATTTAGGAATAGTAAGCCCTAATATTTAAGAATTTACTTTATATATTAAGTAGCATTTTGTATGTCCTCCAGACAAACTGTTTCATTAAAGGATAAGCGGGCATGCCAACCACAACATTACACACATTGACCTCGGCTGTGAGAAGTATTTGGCAAACTCTATTGCCTATGATGTTTCTGACAGACATTTATTTAGACATTATAGACTTCCCCCTGTTTCAAAACAGGAGGATCATTGTATGAGCCCATCTAACCACTAACATAGCACCGATACGAAACCTCAATCAGGAATTCCTACATTAAACCCATAATTGCTGTATACCAATATAAAGCCAGTACTTCTCACATTTGGGGAGAACACTGCAGTGAAATACAAAAAGTTTGAGAAATATTTTACAATATGATTTAATAAATATTGCATGATGACAAATAAGTGTTCGATGAGAAAGCAGACAGAGCTAGTGGTACTGAGTAATTTAGTGTGGAAACAAGTGTTCAAAGCCCTAAAAAAAAATCACTTTCTTCTTCTCAACAAGGAGAAAAAGAACAGACTGCAGCCTCCTTGGTGCCCAAAGTCAACAGAATTTCACATGTGATGCTAAATAGTACAGACCCCTTTTTGCCTTTGACGATCAAAATTTGTAAACTTCTTATCTCTACTGCCAGTGCAAAAAGATACTGGAAACACTGATTTTTACTGGAAAAACTGATGCATGTTTAAAAAACCTAAGAAAGCAGTATTAGTAGAGCATGAAATACCCTGAATCTGTCAGTTATTTTAAAAAGCCATATATCTCATTCCTTACTAATTTTAATACCCACTTCGTTGAAATCCTTGGTTTTCCACTGCTCCTGGAGAGTAGCAGTGCATGACAGAATTAAGTTTTGAAATCTTCAGGATCCTTAGGCCTTAAAGCCTAATGAATGTGTTCAGACTGTTCTATGTTTCCTCATCTGGGATCCCACCAAAACACACCAAAACAAGAATTCCTGGGTACAGAGCTGCTTTCAGGGTTGAGGCCTTTCCCATTAATCTTTTCAAAGGCCCAGAGAAGACCTGAAAGACAAAGGTGGAGTAGTGAAAGAAGCTTTTTTTGTTGTTGTTGTTACTGATATTATTAGACAAAACACAAACATCCACAGGCTTTATTGATCACCCCCCATCCTATAGCAAACTATCAGCCCAGCAGTCGTAGAAAGAGATGGTCTTGCATGCAAATGAAAATCATTTAATGACACAGAGAAAAACAATGAGAACCAGTTTCCAGATAATTTATACAGCTATTGAAGCAATCTTTTTCTTTTTTTATGAATTGAATTCACAGGAGATTTGTGGAAGTTGCCTGTTAGGTCAAAGGTTAGTGCTTTATCCACTTAATCATTCATCCCTGCTTGATTAATAGACTTTTTAAACAGAATCATATATTAATAATGTAGGCTTTAACTGGGCATCTTGATCAAAGAGCAGATTTTAGAAGTTGATTGGTTTATATCCTCTAGGCCTGTGATAAATGTCTAGAGATTTCTTGTAGTCGTTTTTTCTTGTCATTTTTTCATTCTGATATTCATTTCTCTCTTCAACATTGTCACATGAATATTTAAAACAAGAAATATAATCAGTTCAGTGCTTTTTCTTCAGTGCCAAGATCATAAAGAGAAAAACTGCCATTCAGTACAAAATCTCTTCATTACAATATTTAAGCACTGTCTGTTTTACCTTGCTTGTTGGGAAGCATGATCTGAACATTTTATATACATCAATAGGATTATGAATTGAAAATTATTCTTCAGATTTGGGGTTAAATGGGATTAAGGATAAGAAAACTCAAAGATAAAAAGACTATGGAGTTAGTAATTAGGGGGGGTTAGAAAAATTTCAGCAAAACAGTTAGTTGGAAAATGCTGTCTCAACTACTGATGAGACTGAAATGTTTTCTGGGGTAGGTCAATGTTTAGGAAATTCAGATATATTCAGGTAAATTAAACCAAAATGCACTCTTCCTTGTTTTGAGATTATCTTTTATTTCCAAATCTTATTTTCTTCAGAAATGAAAAACTGAAGTGGGATGACCTCAGTTGGAAGGAAATACTGTAACTGAGATAAATCATGGAATCATAGACTGCTTTGGGTTGGAAGGGACCCTAAAGATCACCTCATCCTGTCATGGACAGGGGCACCTTCCACTAGACCCAGGTTGCTCAATGCCACATCCAACCTGGCCTTGAACACTTCCAGGGATGGGTTATCCACAGCTTCTCTGGGCAACCTGTTTCAGTGTTTCATCACCTTCACAGTGAGGAATTTCTTCCATATATCTAGCCTAAATTTTCCCTCTTTCAGTTTGTACCCATTACTCCTTGTCCTATCACTACAGCTCCTGATGAAGAGTCCCTCTCTGGCTTCCTTGTAGGCCCCTTCAGATACTGGAAGTTTGCTATGAGGTCTCCACACAACCTTCTCTTCTCCTGGCTGAACAGCCCCAACTTTCTCAGCCTGTTTTTGAAAGTTTTACTGTCTTTTAATTTTTGTTACAACCTGGAACAAAATCAGTACTTTGAGTGAAATAGTAATCCCTGTTTCAAGCTTCCTGTAACATTCCTCTTAGCAACAGTAATATGCTTATTTAGGATGTAAAAATCAATACCTTAAGAAAGGCCTAAACAGAAAAGGTCACTTTCCTGATGTCCTTATCTTCAAAGATCGAGGAAAGCTTCCACTGTGGAGCAAAGCACACTGACTTACCTGGTATTACTCACATGTGAATTATCACCTCTCATTTCTAATTCATACTGTATGTCTCTGCCACCAGCTCTGTATTTGTCCCATCCCAATCCCAAGATTCCAGGACCATTTCTGAAAAATTCTATCCCATAGAGGCATGAATTGAGAGAGATCTAGGTGCTGCTGGTAGCCCAGCTGCCCAGCTTCAACCTCATGGATGAAATGGGATCTTGCTTCTGGCTGTGCCACTGTGTAAAAGATGTATGATGCAGAAAAGACCTTTGTTGCCTGCTTTCTCCCTCTATGCCATTCCTGGGAGGAAACAGAAAGTAATTAAAAGCACAAAATAGGCCATTAATGAATGATAATAAAAATGAAAATATTTGGTAGTGACTTGTGGAATAAAAACTGGATTCTGCAGAATGGTATGGGTGGGCTATCCAGGAGCAGTATATTTCTCTTTACTATCTTATGCTGCTTGGAGGTCCATATACTCACCAGAGTGAAGGACTTCCTGGAGGATCCCCTTATACAGCTGTAAATCTTGGTTATTATCTGCAGAAAGCACCTCCAACTCTAATTTAGCAAAATGAAACTGGGAGGTCTTGATGCAGACACATTGTGTTGTTGCAGGTGTCCCAGTGTCACTGATTTCAGCAGGGAGAGATGTTGCCATCAGCCTCAACAGCCTCCTTTCCTCGTTCTCTGTCTGACCAGTGCAAGTTCTGAGGTGTGTCATGGGCCATCATATCTGAGGCTTTTGGTGTATGGAAAGATGTAAGGCTCTAAAGCTTGTATACAAGTTCTGCATAGCTGAGAACCAAGAGAGCCCCTCTCAGGAGTGCATCGCTCTCAGGCGTTGAATGAGAGCCCCTCCAAGTAAACCCCAACCATGACACAGTGCACATTGGAATAAGGTACTCCAGACTGAAAGAGCATCATCCTAGAAGTCCTAAAAACCTCATCTAAATATTGTCACAGTTTCTTTATTACCACCAGTGTGGTGCTTCTCCCCTGTGCAGAAATGACAAAAGGAGAGCAGCCCTGTTCTTCAAGGCACTCATGGGGTGATGGCAACTAAAGGGTGCCTGATAGCTGATCCTAAGATCCTGTGGATGAACTGTGCCATCTGAATTGTTCCATACTGGCTTCTGCTGTTCACGTGGTGTCAGTGGGGAAATCAGACCCAAAAACTGATCCTCAGGGCAAATTTAAGACCTGTGTAATTTGTTGTTTTAAAAGTCCCTTTCACAGGTCAGAAAGGCTCAGAGTGAGTGTTTATAGATATATAAAAATAATAATTTGTAGTAATGCTGAGTTTTGCAACCCTTCAGGAAGTATAGACCCAAGTTTACTGTGGCTTAATTTGGACCTCTGTATATATACACTGATGTTAACAGTTTACTCATACTGTAAAAGTTTAATCACCATGAATATGGATTGACTACATTGCTTCCTGGCTGCTTTTTTAATTTTAATTCATCAGACATAATGTTGCAGGGATACAGTTATCCCACTTGATAATGGTAGTTTGTAAACATCACTATGTCCACAAAGTTATCCATTCCTTTTCTGTGTCCACCCACAGATTTCTGGTATGATCCTTCACCTGCATGTTGTATAGTTCTGTTTGTCTAACCGTTTCTGAGGGTTTAGTTATTTAATGAGTTGGTTTAATGAAAATTAAATTTGTGGAATGAAAAAAACTGCTTTCCTTCTACTCTTTTCCTTATTTAACAGTCATAGCAACAACAATAAGGTAATATATTTTACAATTCCATTACTTTGTGATTAATAGATTTTCAAATACAGAAGTAATTTTCAGTTTTCCTCCTGGTTTTCTTTTCTCTTTTTCTTCTTTTCCCTTTCTTTTGGCTGTTTTCTCTTCTGTGGTGAATGGATTTTTCACCTCTTCTCACACAAATACATGTTTTTTTCTTTTCACCTTCAGTGATTGTTTCTTCCAGCCTTGTGCCACACCAAGGACTGCCCTTTCTGTCCCATGCTGAGAACATCTTGGGGAGCACTGCCTGTCTGTTCAATGAGATCTTTTTGTCCCATTAAAAATAATCTTCCCCCAAAGCTAGCTGCTTGGCAACTGTGCTGTGAGAAACACATAAGCCATTAAGATGGATGGTATTGACATCTTCTCCTTTCTTTGGGGATTACAGCAAGCCTACCTTCCAATGATCCATAGTTAGCTTCGGGTCCTCTCCTAATGCAATCCTGCGCGACTGAGAATGCCACAGGCACAGACTGCTGAGAACTGAGTTTTGAAAGCCAAGGGGGCCAAACCAGACCTTATGCCTGGTACAGTGTGTGCTTCTGCCAGAGGAAAAACTGAGGAAAACATTAAGTGGAGTCACACGAGTCCTATCAAGTCTACAAAGTCTGCAGTAATGGTGAGAAGGGAGCCTGGGGCAAGGTGTGAGAGACAGCACATAAAATACTGGCTACTGCCCATTTGGGCTTCTTGGCTGCTAGGGCTGCTGAAGTTGCTGCTGATCTGGCAGCATCAGGATTTCTTTCAGATTCTGCTGGAAGCAATGGAGTTGACTTGTTAACTTTTAGTGGAACAGCACTAACTGACAAACCAGAATTTCTGCTGAAATCGTGGATGGTGGGTAACCTGATGCATTCAGCAGTTCAACAAGCAATATCTAAGGTGATATCACAGCTAGAATCTTTTTTAGTTTCATTTTTTGTCACATTAAAAAAAACCCACATGTATCCATATGAGTGCATTCACGTGTGTGAGAGATAGAAAGGTGTGTTTCCAGTTTTGCTTCTGGTCTGACTATAACTGAAAAGACAGCCTTCACGTGGCTCTATCAAACCTTTAGGGGTTCCAAAATCTAGAACAGAGAATGTGAGAGTGTTCTCCTCTCAGAGGTGAAATTACCTTTGTGGGTTTTTTACAGACAGTGTAATGGCAGAGACATGAGCCGATGATGTGGGTGGCAGAAAAGCTTCCACTTCCCTATTAGTCATATGTGGACCAGGGAATGGCAAAACTGCTTTTGTCCTGGGCCCTAAAGTTAAACCTGTAAGAACATCCATGTAGAACTCCTGGGACCTTTTTTTGTATCAGACAAATGCTTATCAAGGCTGAGATGCTAAAAAAAAAAAAAAAAAAGGGTGTTTTTTTAACTAGTTTGCCTTTCAAAAAGGGCACCTTGTGCCCACAAAAAATTTCAGGAGCATCTCCCCATGCAATACAGAGCAAAGTTCCACCTGCATTTATTTCACTGGTACCTTAAAAGTTAGAGCTACTTTGTAGACAATTTATATACTTCAACTAAATGTACCCTTTCCTGTTCTAAATTGTGAAGATAGTAATCTTCAAGTTTCTTCCATGACCTTGTCCATACTGTTGCCCCCATAAGTCAGCTTCTTGACCCAAGAACATATAGAGGGAGGGGAAACTAGTGTCTCTGCCTTCCTGTTTCACTCATATCTGTGTGTTCCCTTTCTTTCCACTTCTAGATTATCAAGGGTATTGGATTATCTTCCTTTTTTTTAATATGCTCAAAGCCAGAATACAGTTTGATGGCCTATGCATTCAACAATAAGAAACTAATCTGGGTTTATCTAAAATGTTTCTAAACCTCCACGACACTTGTTATTGTCATTGGAGCTTCACATTCATTTGGGCACTGGGGTCTATAGATGGTGCCAGTTTGCTCTGTAACTTAAAAAAAATGGGAAAAAAAAGAGAAAAATTAATTTACTAGAAAAGCTGCTTGCATAAACAAGTTTAAAAAATTTAGATCACTAAAAATTCAGTTAAAAGGATTTTGAAGCCTGTCAGAGCTCCTCAATGGCAGTCATTTCTATTTAGATGGAAAGGTATAACATGAGTTTAGTTATTAAGCATATTCAAAGGCCTTTGGAGTAGAAAGCAAAGGCAGTAATAAGAAAGTTGTCAGAGATGAAGGTGCTGCTAATAGAACATTCCACGTATTAAGAAAAATAAGATTTAAGAGTTGTGAATGGTTCTCAGGAAAAATTGCCTGGTCATACAGAGAAGTTTGACAGACTTCTTTCCACAGGTTATAAGTTCCAAGTTCAGACAGTCTTAGGCTGTGCAAAGTCTCTAAAGCACTGAATTCCAATAACCTCCCCACTCTTCATAGGAAGGCCAAATTTTTAAGAATAACTTGAATAACCTATGTAACATAAAAGTTTTGTATATACCCTTTGCAGAGGTGGTTGTTTTTACCATCGTTACAGTAGCTTTCCTAAATAATAAACTGCAAGGATGTGTCCAAGTGAGAAAGATTTGGTTTGGATCTTTTTTTCATTAAACTTCATTGTGATTCCATAGTTGTGATTAGACTGATGCATTTCTTTTGAGAGTCAGTTTATTTGTCTTTAGAAGTCACAAAGGCAGTGTTTAAGGCTATGTTACACAATACATATTTCCCATCAAAACCAATATCTCCACCTATAAAATCATAGTTATTGGGAGTATAATTCTGCAAGAATACATAATTTATTTTTTCCCATTACCGTAGAATCACAGGTTTGGGATGGAAGAGACCCTAAAGATCATCTAGTTCCAAACCCCTCTGCCATGGGCAGGGACATCTTCCACTAGACCAGGTTGCTCAAAGCCCCAGGTTGCTCAAAGCCTCAGATTGCTCAGCCTGGCTTTGAACACTGCCAGGGATGGGGCATCCACAGCTTCTCTGAGGAATCTATTCCAGTGCCTCACCATCCTCACAGTAAAGAATTTCTTCCTTGTATCTAATCTAAACCCACTCTCTGTCAGTTTGGAGCCATTTTCCCTTGTCCTGTCACTCCAGGCCATTGTAAATAGTCTCTCTTCATCTTTCTTGTTGGCTTCCCTTCAGGTACTGGGAGACCACAGTCAAGTCACCCCAAAGCCTTATCTTCTCCAGGCTGAACAATCACAGTTGTCTCAGCCTGTCCTCATAGGAGAGGTTCTCCATCCCTCCAACCATGTTGGTGTCCTCCTCTGGACTTGTTATTATCTATACTACCTTTCAGGCCTGATGATTTGTTCTTTGGTAGCTGTTGAGAAACCAATAACTGCTCCGTTCAAGGAGATATCAGTTAAGGTTTTGACTCTATTAATAGAGTCTAAGATGTGGAATGTTTCTATTTTATTGTTAATACTAATAATAGTAGTGTTGTGGGTCCCAAAGTTGAATTTTGTTCATATAAGTAAAGTGTGTGAGATATTTCTGAAGTGAACAACTTGTGAATTGTACAGACCTCAGGAAGATTTTCAATTATTTTTGAACTTTATTTTGCATTTCTCAGAGTTGTAAGACTATATTTAAAAAGAAATTTAAAAGAATGAAAGACTAAACTTACAACTTAAAGGAGGAGTTTTTTCCTTTAGCTTATCTGCAAACAGATAACTTATGTATACACATTATTTGGTGTGTACACTTATGATCCTTCTGTTTCTTCCTGTTTCACTTTATACATCAATATATCCATCAATCACTTTTTCTACCGTATCTCCATTTGGAAAGGGACATCATGCCTCAGAATCTGATTGTTTACCTCTGCTCTGTGTCTTTCACTGATAAAGAGTGAATCAAGGTCATCACTTTAGAGTCTGGCAATTCATCAAATATTCCAATGGTACAAAAATCTACAGCTGTACCTTTCACTACCTCTTATTTTTCATTTATGTAGTAAATAATGCAACACTTACTAAAGTTTTGATGTGGTTGACTGTGATTCATATCTTAAATGCCATGTAAAATCCTTATATCATTATATTATATTCTATTTTTATATCTATATACCTTTAATATCTAGTTGCATAAACATGCAAATTAAAAAATCAGTGGTAGCTATTTCATATTCTTTTCATAAGCATCTTACCAAAACCATGACTTTGAATTCACAGTGTTTCCTATCTGTGAACCTCACAGAAACTAATACTTTTGTGTGCTAAGAGTAGATAATTGAATTCATCCATGGATATCTAGTGGAATGACTACACCCTTTGAGTTAATTGAAATTTACATATAATTTTGGTTGATCTTGCAGTATTTTTACATAAGTCTGCCAAGAAAAATACATTTATGTGAATATTCAAAATTACCTCAATTCAATGCATCAACGATGTGAAAGAAAAGTACAATCAGTATTAATTATTTTCAAAAACGGTAATTAATTGCCATGTTCACGTGTTAGAATTGTAAAATACAATGTATTCTTCTTAGGTGCTGTGGAGTATCAGGAAGGTTACCTCATTTCCATCACAAGTTATCCAGAGCTCTCTATTTCCACAATTTTTCCTTTAAAGTGTCCATTGAGCTCCTCTCTTGAAAAAAATGCCTTTTTCAGCTATTACCCCAAGTTTCACTCTACAATCCATTTTACGTGGCCAATAACAGGGAGGAAAAATCAAATATGACATTTCAGCCACAAGTCTTCAAAAGGGCATCAGCCTATGAATCCAGGTGTGAATTAGAGGTGATGTTGGATATGAGGCCTCATGTTTGTGGAAATGAGCGTAAGCTAAGAACAGTGTCTAACATGGGTATGGATTGAGCAGTTACACAATTCAGAGATGCTTTGACCTAAATACCAGGGAGCTTTTGAATAACAGCAAAAAAAAAAAAAGTAATAAATTTTTATAAGCACATGAGTGGTTTTGCATCACGAGAGACAAAATGTGGGATTTTATCAGCAAACTTTCGCCTTAGAAGAGCCAGTAACAATTAAAGCAGAAGAGAGCTAAACAAAACTCTGGAAGCTGAGAAAATTGTGAGGCAGGCTATTGGAGTTTTAGCTCACTGAAATGAGAGGAGCCCAGGTAGACTTTTTTTTAGCCCAAAAATCGCATGAAAATTCTCTTTAGGATGAAATTTAGGAGAAATGGCATCATATAAACTAAAAATTCTTGCAATACAAAGAAACCTCGCTTACTGAATAACATGAGCAAGAGTATTGTCTTAGCAGTGTCCTGCTTAATTTAATACTAATACATATTAGGTGGCAGAAGAACCTATTGTGGAATATGAGTGAGATTACAGACAATTAAGATGAAATGGCTGTTGGAAAATCCCATCTGATTTAAAATGAACTTTCTTTGTTCATATTGCGAAAAGGGAACATTTTTTCAGGAGGAGTTAATGAAAAATTGGTAAAAGTTAAATATATTTTCATTAAATTTCTGTCCTGTTGTGTTTGGGTTTTTTTTTCTTAAGGTAATGTCAGTGTATGTGGTGCATTTATAGACTTTATTAATTTTGTATTTTGATTTCTCCATCTGCAGTAACATTTTTTTGCATAGGAAAACTGCACAAAGAAAATCAAACTGTAGTCCGAAGATAAGGGTTCTACATAGGCAGACATCAAGATATTTGGTTGTTTTGTTTCTTTCTTAAAGCCCATGCTCCTCGACTCCTGTGATTACTGGTAAATGCAGATAAACCCTCCATTAAGCCTTTCTTATAAAAAACCTGGATACCATTCAGGCTGCAGTATTTAGCTAACTTCTGAATACTGAATTCTTGGCAAATGATGTAGGTCAGCTTCTGAAATTAAGGTGCTGCTGTTTGGCATTGGGAACAAAAGGAAGAGATTAAATCTACTACAGTAGCATTTTGTTTGTTTGTTTGTTTACCTCTGGAAATTCAGGAGCTAAGGATAAATAGGTGGCTTTGCCTTTACCATGACCTCCAAACATCCAGAGATGTGCAAAACTGAGTGGCACGGGCACCTTACAGTGCTTTGTCTTGAAAAGAGTAAAGGACCAACATTGCAGCCCTGGAGAGGAAAGCTGAGGTTGACCTGAGGCCACCTCCATGGTGTAAATGGGCTGAGTTGCTCTAAAATCGGCAGAGTCCATACATTTTTCTCCAGCTGCAAATCTAAAGCCTTGTGGAAGAATTTAGTTCTTGGGGGTTTTTTAAGTCTTTGCACGAAGGGCCAAAACTGAAGCTTTAGCTATTTTTTTTTTCTGTTTTTGCCATAACATAAATGCTTTAATTAGGAAAAGTACATGACATTTTTGAATGCTGGGATTTTAAGCATAGTAGTAAAACTGTTGAGTAGGTATTTAGTAGGCAGTTGTATGACCTTAATTTACAGAGGAACAGATTTTTACCGCAAACCCCAGAAAACCAGTAAATTGAAGTAGGAATCAGGTTTAGGCTATGACAGGGCTGCTAAGGTTTTTGAATAAAAAGCTTTGTAGGTGTCAATTATTATTAAGATATTCTTTCACTGTTTGAAGTGTTGCTCCATACAACATGGGACAAAAATTTTGAAAAATGGCATCTGCTGTCATAAATCTTGGGGATTCCTGTAAGAGATACTACCATAAAAAAATAAGAAGCTCACCTTACAAAGTCATCTCATCAAGAAAAAAAGAGATCAAAGTAAGTTCTTCATGACATTCAATCACTGTTCCTGTTTCATATGCCAGAACAAGAAACAGAGATGACTGATAATTTCTATAATCATTCTTAATAATTCCAAAAGGCAGAAGAACAGATAATAATATATGTATTCTTGTGCTAAGCTGCTCTTCCTCCCTTGCTTTTTAGATTTGGCCATTGTGCTCTGTCTATTGCAGATAATCTCTCAGGTCAACAATATCAATAGTTTTTATTACAGAAAGCAGATGTTATCAGCATCCTATCTGTCCATTTAATTAGAAACGTGGTACTGCTGTTAAGCTTCAGTACAATTTGAGGAAGGAAAAAGAAAAAATAAACGCAGCACTTTTCAGATTTCTTAAAGGGGCCTAGTGTTTCCAAAAGGAGAAAGCTGGCAATTTCTTTAGGAAGTCATACACAAGCTAAACATATGGTTTATGGCAAACTATAATAATAGCTTAATGGCTATTACATGGCAGCGTGAGGTGACTGCAAATTGGTGAAGCTCAATTTGCTTAGAGGGAGTAAAGGCATTTTCAGCAGCTGAAATCTGTCTCATATTGTCCTCCTGTAAAGGTGTCTCCTGACAGCTGGGGCTCACACTGGAAGGGCTGGATATTGGAACTGGCTGCACAGGTTTTGGGTCACCAGCCCTGGAGGCATTTAGCAGACATAGATGTAGCACTTGTGGACGTGGTTTAGTGGTGGGTTCAACAGTGCTTGGACTCAATGCTAGGTCAACAGCTGGACACTATTATCTTAGAGGTCTTTTCCAACCCAAATGGTTTTATGATTCTATTCTATTAGAGAAGCATGCTTGCCATGTTGTGGAGTTATCTTATCCTGTGTTCTTGTGCTGAACAGCAGACCCAGAAGGGCACAGTGGCATAATTAGGAGACTTGATGATCTAAATTCACATCAGATTTTAACAGCCACAGGTAAATGTCCAGGGAAAAAAATAATTATTTGAACTTATGGGGAGGATTGATTGAAATATATATAATAACTCTGAAAAAAAATTCACTTGAAAACAAGGGGAATTGAGCTGCAGAACAGACTGGACAGGAGGAAAAAAAAACCTAAAATAAACACTACAATAAACAAATAAAACTGTTTCTAGCTCTCAACTAGCTGACAGGTACAGTTATTCCCCCAGGCCCTCACCATTAGTGTGTCTCTTAGAGGGGAGCATTTCCTTTCGTTTATAACCCCAGGGAGGGATTAAGCCAATTTTAGAGAGAAGTCTACGTGAGGAAAAGCAAAAGGATGGCTTAGGTATTCCTTCATGAATAATCTTCCTGGAACCCTGAAGTGGGGTTAAGTGGAACTCAAGTGTGCTACCAGGTGATGGCAGTCTACTTTAAAGAAGCAATCTCTTTTCTATACGTTTCTTAGGAATTTACATCCTGAAAGTCCCACCACCCCATCGTGGTTTTAGAGCTTGTATTCTCCAGCATAATGTTCATTATGTAGCTGTTGCCAACATCAAGTGCTCCAAAGTTGTCAGAAGATATTCTGCATTGTCTAGCAAAACTGAGAGGCAGTACTTTCGTAATTTCTGGTTTTTTAAGAAAAAACAGAATAATAATACTTTAGAAACAAGAAGAAAAAACACCTTATCTAGGGAAAAATGGTGGTTGCTTAAAAAGAAAACACAAACCCCAGAGAAGTCCCAAATGTTTCTTCCAAAATTTCCCTCCATTGTTTCCCTTAAGAAAAAAAAAAAAAAAAAGAAGTTGCCACAATGTGTTTCACTGAAATAGGGAGCTCTGCTGCTATAGATACATGCTGCTATTTTTTCTCATCTTTTCCCAGCTTTTAATAGTTAAAATAATATGACGAAGGATTATCTATACTATATCTTTTCTGTGACTTCTATATGTGCACCTCTCGCAAACAGTGTTCTCTCGAGAGTCTGTCTGAAGACTGAAAAAGCAAAGAAAAAAAATTATATATTAGAGAAATCAAATGATTTGTTGCTTGACATTACAACGGACAGATAACGTGACCCTGGTTTTTGTTCATAGTCTTGTGTATCTCTGGCTGCCCACTGGAAGCAGAAAGCCAAGGAGAATCGGCCTTTCCCTTCAGTGGCTCGGAATTAACATGCTTTTTAAGTGATCATAGTCATTTTAAATGCAGCTTGATCAAAATACTGGTATTAATTTACAGTCTCAAAACAGAGCCTGAACTCATTTGGCATGTCTTTGAAGGAGGCAAACTGGGGGGAAAAAAACCAGTGTTTTTTCAGCGCTAACAGCAGAAATGGGACTAATTAGTGAAATAATGACAGTAGTTCTATTGTGCTAGAAAAATTTACTTCAGATTTAATATCACAGAACAAGAGCAGAAAAACTCCAAAAAATCTGCTCGTCAATCAAAATATTTTTGGATACTTGGGAATATATTGTTATTTTTTCACTTAAGTGTCCTGTCATCTTCAGTGTCTTTCACATGAAAATATATATGTTTTATCTGATATTTAACAGAATGAATTCCAGTTACAAAGTGTTGGAAGTGTAACCAACAACTAAGTGTTGGTCTTCAGGAGCAGCCAGGGAACCTGTGCAGAGGCAGGGATCTGGTAAAACTCTGGCACGTTTCTGTCCCCTTTCCTGATCTTGCAGTCACCTTCCTCTGGTGTCAGTTCTCCACCAGGCATGGAAGCAGACTGCAGGTTGTTCAGGTCTACCCTAGCAGCTATAAAGGACTTCTCTGGTAGCAAACATACAAGGACTGTTTTATCACACTTCCTAACAGCTAGAAGAGATCCACATTAAAAAGTGCACTACTTCACTGCCATCCAGCTTATACATTAATTTGGAAAGGTTTCAGGGACATGACTTCCTTGTACAGAATGCTGGTAGTCAACTTTAATATCTTTTCCAAGGATTTTACATTGTAGTTCTCTCTCATTGTTTCATCTAGTTTGGCTGATGCTAAAAGTAAAGATTGACCATTTGTTGTTACTAAATTCTCACCTAAATCAAAACTTTAAGTACTGGAAATGAAAATATTGAATTCCCAAGCCTAAGAAGATTATTGGAGATACTTAGCTATGTCCTTGTGAAGCTGTCAAAAATAAAAGATGGAGAGATAGCAAACATGGTACTAAAGTGAAATATGGCTGAATCAACTATTTTTTTTTCTGTGCTTGTCCTGTCAATAACACCGTGTGTTTTCAATGCTGTTAGGACTTTCTCATCTAGTTCTGTAAAACGTAGGAAAACACAGTCATCTTTCTTCTGAAACAGTTTTATGTATTTCTTTTATGAAAATCACCGTGTCACTGCTAATTCACGTTTATACTTGTGTTCTCCATTAAATACACGCGTAAAATTTTGGTGACCAAATATGATGTCTTAGAATTTTTAACATTGGAAAAGGTGATGATTTCTAACTACCAGATGGGAAGTATTCTGGGTTAGATTCACATAGTCCTTATGTTAAATACGTCTTTGTAGCAGAAGAATAAAAGATCAGATACCAGATGCCTTGGGGAAGGGGTCCACATGTTGATGTAGTGTGTTGGAAGAGAGACACATTGGTTTCTTAATCATCACACTTTGCAAACAGCCAGGCACTTGGAGCATCCAAGGTACTCACAGGAATGCAAAAGAGAAAGTCCTTGTATCAGACTGGAGTATGGATTTCACTTTCCCAATTCATTCTCCTTCTCATGCAAAATTCAGTTACTTTAGCTTCATGCAGTTTAAATTAATTTCCTTCCATCAGTATAAATAATGTCAGGGAGATATTACACCATACATCTGTGTCTTTGCAGCCTGGGGATATCATAGAGCAGCAGTTCTCTGTAAGGGACTTTTTAATATGGTTATCCCAAATTGTCCTTCAAGACACCCCCAGGATCTCTCTCAGACGAACCACAACTGGGATGAATAATCAGTGTGGGTGGGTGGGGAGAAGTAGAGAGAGAAAAAGGAAATATTGAGACAAATCTGCCAAAGAACAAAGGTCCAAAGGGTCCACCAAAGAATTGTAAAAGCTTTTACAGCTCTTCTGGTCCAAAGTGCAGCGACATGCCTGCTATTTTATTCCTTGCTTAGTTCACACCAGAAGCTACTGCAACACCTCTTTGGGAGGCACTGAGTTGACAGGTCTAGTCATCTTAAGACATCTCATGTTACAAGCGCAGGACATAAAAGTATTTCTTGGCAGAATTACTTTTCTATGGATCTGCTGTTCTGAAGTCTGACCCACTAACTTGCAATCCAAAGTTTTAGGAATCCCTGTCCTTTGGATTATTCTTTCCTATTACTAATTCCTTTACGATTTTTAATTATCAAACCCATCTTTTGATCCTACTTCAAGATTCATGTTCGAAATAATCTTTTATATGCTGATATAATATTTTTATTAACTTCATTTAATGCAACTTTCATGACTTATAAGACTATAAAATAATGTATTGTTTGCTATCACAACTCTTAAGCATAGCATGGTCTGACAGTTCTTAGATAAATAAGTACCTAGAGATGTAGATTGTCTAATACATGAGGCCTAATTTTCTGATCTTGCAAATTGTTTCTCATTTTCATCCTATAAAGTGCAGTTCTAATTGGGATTTGGTAGAGGAGGGGGAGAGTATGGATGAGTGACTTTCATGAACCGTGGGCAATTTGGTAGCCACACCTGAACTTAGGGCTAATTACCCCAAAGCTCATGGGGTTTAGATTCGAATTGTATATTAGCAAAGCAAATGTAGTTGTGAAATTCTGAAACAGATTTGGAAATGCTCTCTTTCACTCTGCTCCCTGGCTTTCCATTAAAATTTATGTCTAGAATAAATAGGGAATGAAGAAAGGTGAAAAAATACCTGAAAATATATAGAATTGAAACACAAACTATTGATATTGTGTGTCTCTGTCTCTTCAAAACAGGTGGCATGTGGGGTTCAGATTGTCTGACTTGGATTTGTGGGGTTTTTAAACCATTACTTTACCCGAAGCCATCAACCATCATCGAACTCACAGGAATTCATCTCAATTCATCTTACTACTCTTGGGATTGTGGAGGAATTCTGAAAATGTCCTGAGAATAACCAATACAGTCTTGCCAACCTGAGTCTTCTCACACAACGGTGATAATCATTATAACAGAGTGAAAACTCTATGACCAAGAAATGCAGGCAAAGTTACTCCCACCAGCGCTTGCACCTGTGGCAAGAGAAGTATCACGGCCAGGATTGGGGCAGAACCAACCACAGCAAAACAGGAGACACCTATGTCATCTATGCCCTGAGATTTTAATTGCTTTCTGACGAAGCACAGGTGTCTCTCAAGAAGTTAATAGAGTTGGACCAAGATGGATTTGCTTAGAAATATTTCGAAGAAATACTTGTGTACTGAGTACTGGGGTGTGTATCTAAACTAGTCATGCCTTGAATTTAGAGAAGGCAGTTCACAGCCCCATCCAACAAGGTGTTGGAAGAGGCAAAGCTCTTAGGTCTTCTTTATGTTACTCTTCAGGGCCCTTGTTACTGCAGCCACAAGATATTTGTCATAAATTAGAATACCAATTACATTCATGTACTCTTTGTATCTGAGAAAATAGATTGGTTTCAATATATTCATTATTCTGTATATGCTGTATTAGAACATAACAATTCTCTGCAATACTTCCAGAGTATTTGCTCACTAGACATTGAGCTGCAGAGGTTATTGAAAACATTGTTGAAACATAAGTCAGAAAAGAGCAGAGATATTTTTGATGGCCTAGGGACAAAAAGTTTAGAGGAAAAATAATATTTTCATAGGTGTGGCCCTTTGATGTTCTCCATATTGCAGGATGAAAGACTTGGACTTTGTTCTCAGGTTTGATTTCTCACTCCATAAGTTTTTCAGATGAATATGCGCAATTTCTCCCTCTAGATCAGATACATAAAACAAGGATAAAAAAAGACTATTTGGATTAAAGATGCAAAAGAACTTGCATGGGTTTGGTCTAAAACAATTACTTAGTTACAAAGTAGTTAGTGATTTCTGTGTGTATTCTTTCTATAGTGAATTATTTGATGGAAATATGACTGAAAGACATCAAAGACAGTTCTGGCAATTCCTTATCTGTTGCATATCAGTGCACATTATACCTTAATGTGGCATCAGATAAAAGTTGCAATACCCTCTTAGGTGAACGGAAAAGGGAAATGAATGCATGTATTCCCTTAGATCATATTGCTGTATATATCCATTAAATTTATCTAGACAGTTTTCAAAAGGCATGATGATTCCTTGGTTATGTCTTCAGTTATTCACTGATGGTTATGGTCAGGTCAATTAATTTTAATAGTTTTGTACTACTGCATAGTAAAGTTTCACTTTTCCTAAATCAAGTTTTAGCTGAGCATCATGTATAAGGGCCATGAAATATAATTTCCATGTCTCATGACATGGGAATAAAACTTATTTTAATTTTTTCAAAAGCAGACAACTGGCAAAGGATCTTTGAGTATATTTACACCACCCTACATATATATCTATATATATATAATTAGAATTTATCTGCCTGTATCAGGAAATGCATTCTTGCACAGAGATATTTAATTAAGTCCTGAAAGTAGTATCAAGAGTAAATTTACAAGTGCAGGAACTAAGAGAATTATGCTTTCCTTGACCCGTTGACACCATCTGATGGAATGCTCACTGCTAACCACAAAATACAGGCAAGGGTGTGTCTGTGCATGGCCACAAAACTGTTCACGCAGGTGGCACAATGTCTAATTCTGCTTGTAGGCAGGTTAGCAGGACACTGTGTTCATACAAATTAATCTTGCCTCACAGCAAAGTAGCTCACTGCTGCCCCAGCTAGTGCTGCCAGTGCCAGAGCCAGAGTTTCAAGCTCTCTCAGATATCACCTCTGTCATTCCACAGTGCCCCACTGCAGGCTAGAGGTGTGCTTAGCATTGCCTCATGTGGATTTGGGCTCTTTAACCGCTGTGCAGCATGTAAAACATATTCAAGACACAATCTTTGTGAAATAAAATAATTAATTATTATTATTATTTTATTTCTAACTATTGACCACCAACTCAAAATTTCTGGAAAAGTGAATGATCAGTCCCACCCTCTTCCCTCTTGAAGATTTATTCAAGAAACCTTCCTTTTTCTTTTTTCTTTTTTTCCTTTCCCCTAAAGGTCCTTCACGTCCACATGAAGTTCTTGATAAATTCATAATTAGCTTAGGTTCACTTTAAAGCTAAACATGTGTGTGGTACTTCCTTCAACACTCTCTCCAAGGATCTGATCTTCCATCACTTTGTACTTCCTCTATAATTTTCCATATTTATGCTACTCTGAATGGAGCAGAGCTATGAAAGGAGTAAGGTTTTTCTGTTTATTTTTGGAGTGATTGAGATTACTGATAATTTAGAAAGAACTGTTTCAGTCCAACAGATCTTAATAAACTTGGGCAAACCACAGCAAATCACAAAAGTTTTTCTCTAGCACTTGACCAGTTTGGGAGCAGGATAGGTGCAATCCTATCTACCAGTTCCTGGGAAAGCCAGAGAAGGCTGAGCAAAGTTTAGGCCAGAGTTGACAAAGTAAATCTATGAAGTTTGATTTAAAATCCCATAATGACTGACTCTCAGGAGCTGAAAAGATTTTTGTAGATAATGAAAGAAAGCAACTCAAATACATTTGCTCTTTGAACTGTGCTGAAAAATAGAGGCAACATTTCAAATGCGAGAATTTTTTTTAATACTCCTTATTTTTAATCCATCAGTATAATTCTCTTACAATTTTTAGAGTTTCTTTTTGCGGTATCTCATTCACAGTTGCAATACTTAAATAAAATGAGGTGCAGAAGGACAGGTATGAGCCCAACTTGATTTCAGCATTTAAAAAGCTCTACACTGCCCAGCTATTTTCAGCCTTTGTGACAGGACAAGCAAAATGATCAGCCTTGACATATTTGGGAATGTGGGGAATTCTGGACTCATGAGTTGTAAGCTTGTGTTGAGATATTGAAAACTCAGTATATTGTTTCTTCTTCTGTCCCATTCATTGCATAAAGCATCACACAATGTTTTGAAAACCCCTTTCCACTCAAATCTGGTTTTGGTTTCCTCTGCAAATTCATGAAGGAGAGTTGAGTGAGATCAATTGGAAGGTTTGAGAATAACAGTCAACCAAAATACAAGGAATTGGTTGATATTTTATATGTCACAAATCAATTAATCTAGCAACTGTAGCTTAAATAAAATCCCTGCATAGCTCAGAAAAATGTTGTCCTGTTGCCAGGTTTCTATGTGACTTCTTTGCAGCCGTATGAATCATAGATCACAATCTCAGTGCAAAGCAGTCAGTATAACTTCAAAAGTAAACAAATTCAAAGTATATGCAAACTTTTAGCGAATGCAGTTACTTGAAGGCAGAAATGAGTGGTCAGTGCGTGTCCAAAGGACAGCCATAACTCTCATCAGTCTCAACATATCTCCATGGAAAATATGAGGCAAAACTCAGCGAGGGAGCCACTGCACTTTTGGATGAGAAGTAGCCACTTAGTCTGCAAAGGTTCCCTGGCACGTTTCACAGGAACAAAACAGTGTTTCTTGGGTCCCATCCTGATTCCTGCTTCACTCGGTGTACTCTAATACTCTGATGCCTAAAACCTTTACACAGGGTGAGCTATTCATCTCCTCTACCCTGCTACTGTGTTTCATTACACTGCCGTGTTTTCAAGGCTCTTCTACCACACTTTCATTTACCCAGCTGAAATTATTCTGGTCTTGCAATTGGATTTATAAAGTTTTCCAAATGTAGTGGGTCCGTAGCATAAAAGATGTTTCATTAATGTAACAATAAAGAGTAACACAGAAATACTGTTAGCGTGGCTGTCCAAGTTAATGATTTTTAGAAGCTTTACTGACTGGGAGTTAAGTGCTCAGAGTTGAGTGCTGGGGTTTCTTCTCCATGCACGTCAGCCCCTAGGAATAGAGTCTTGCAGCATTTATTTTCAGCTTCTGCGTGGTGGTTAACTGAAGTGCCGAGTTCTGCAGGTCCTCCTGTGATAGCAGGAGCTAATGAAGCTGCTCTGTTTTAAAGAGCTTCTTAATCTATGTTAATACAGTGAAGATTATTATAGAAGCAATAATAATCATAGAGAAATTGATAATGACTAGAAATCAATGTCTGGCTTGTTAATTATAAAGCTTTTGCTATAAAAAGAAATCATTTAGCAACCGCAATTAACCAGTTAGGAAGAATTTTTATTAGAAACTCCATTTAATGGATCTTGTGGTTTTTAATGTACTGGCTGAACCACTGCTATTTTTACTCACAATCCCTTCTCTATTTTGATGGCTGAGATGCAAAACTAGGTGAAGATTAAGACTTCCATATTTTTGTCTTAACAGAACAAAACATCTTTCTGCGCTTTCGTGCACAGCCATTCAGCAAGACACGTGGGTTGTACCCTCTCTGCTCTGTGAGGGTACATCCATAGGGCTCACAGACAACAGGGGTGTTTTTCCTTCCCAAGGAGGAAGGGTGTAGTGCCACTGAAGCTGAGAGAGCTGGGGTTCTTCAGCCTGGAGAACTTATAGCACCTTCCAGTACCTAAAGGGGGTCTGCAAGAAAGGAGGAGAGGGACTTTTTACAAGGGCATGCAGTGACAGGACAAGGGGCAATGGCTTCAAACTGAAAGAGAATAACCTTAGTTTATATATTGGAAGGAAATTCTTTACTGTGAGGGTGGTGAGGCACTGGCACAGGTTGCCCAGAGAAGCTGTGGATGTCCCATCCCTGGAACTCTTCAAGGCCAGAATGGATTGGCCTCTGAGCAACCTGGTCTCATGGCAGTGGTGGGTTGGAACTACATGATCTTTAAGGTCCCTTCCAACACAAGCCATTCTATGAAGACTCAGAAGAAGGGGTTCAATGACCAATCAAGCTCTCCAGCTTCCCTGAAAATAGTTCAAATAGGAAATGGAGGCTGTTGCAGGGCTAGTTTATGTAAAGGTGTTTAAAAGAATCTCTGGGATTTTTTTTCCTCCTTTTTTGGTAAAGTAAGAATAAGCTGTTTGTTATGTCTCAGTTTCAAATAGTTTCAAATAGAGCTGAGTGCCCAAAAGTTGATCTAGTTTTTCCACCTACACTATTTCCTCTAATAAAATATATCACCTTCCGAAAAAAATATGACTGTTTCTGCTACAAACACAAAGCCCTGATCAGATTTACTTGATTTCTGTAATTGTACATGTTGTTTTAATTGCACCAAAGTTCCTTTTCCAAACTTCTTTGCGTTCGTTTATATTTTTTTACCCTGGAAAATCTCTGGTTTGACATGGCATTTACATAAAACGATGATGAAACACACAAATGTTGCTTTTGGTTTGGTTCTTGAGGTTCATTAAAATCTCAAAGCTAACAAAACTGGACTGGTAGTAGCCTTGTTGTGTTGAAAAATGTCTAAATGTGTGGCAAGGAAGCTGACCCGCTCTGGCATTGCTTGCATCACTTTTAATTATTATTGTGCTTTCTCCCCCAGCTGCATCCAAGCTTGCCTAAAGTTTTAATTTCTTCCTGAACAATCTGAGAGAAGTTGATGGAGACTGGAGCTACCCTTGAAATGCCTGATATCCAGGGCTTGGAATACCAGTCTCTCTTAACAAACAGCAGCACAGCTGAACAGAGGCTGAACGTATTGTACCGTAAACGCTGCTGAATCGAACACTATTCTTGACAGACAGCATGCTCACAAAACATTCAGATTGCGTTAGAGCTGCAAAGTTTTAGACTTCAAAGGCTGCACTTGAGCTTCTGACTGCATTTTATTCCTGGTGGCCAATAAAGGAAGCTTCTGCTTTGCTCCTGCAGATTTGTGATGGGATGCAAACTCTTTTGCGCTCTAAGTGAAGCTGTCCATGCAACGACTGTGTTACCTCTGTAACTCAACGATTCAATTCAGCTGCACACCTGTGGGTTGTGCTTGGGTTCTGCTTGCAAATCTACTCAATTTTGTAGCCTACTTTCATATTTAACTTCAAGGTTTAGAAATACCCTGGCTATGCTTCGGTTAAGCCAGCGAGTACTGGAGTTCTATTGTACCCCTCCTGGGGATGTAAGTTCCACTCAAGAGCATAATAAACACATTGCAGCAGACCATGTGCAAAATGGAGCAAAGCTCTATTCATAAAAGCTGGTGGATTTTATCTGAAATGTCCAGGTGCTTTATGACTCATTAAGGATTTTTTACCCAGGAATTGGTCTAAGTTTCAAATCTCAGTTTACTGATAGAGAAACAGATGAGAGAATCTATGAGATTCCTCCAGAAAAAACAAACTGCAACAGGCATGCAGCAGTCTGATTAAGAAAGCTAATGTTGAAGGGGTTCATGCTTATACACTGGAGCCATGAGAAATGTTTGTGAAGAAATAAGAAGCTACATGAAAGATTTCTGGGATTTCTTTTTCATCTGTAACATGAAATTCCCATCAGGCCTGACAAAAAGTTCATGAATCTCTCAAGGAAATCTGGTGTCAAGTGGCTTGGGATTTTTTTATTATTGACACTCTTTTAAAGAAAAAAAATTCAAACTCAGTAAGAAAGACATCTATATAAGTGTAACAAATATTGCTTTGGGCTCTTAGCTTTCACTGCCTTGCTGTTTAGGTTTATTAATAAATAAAGATTGCCCATATAATTACAGGTATTTTCTGTGGATTATACCACATCATTAATACTTATTAAAATATGCCTCTTTCAATTATTTTTTTCAAGCTAGAGCATATTTTTAACTATAAATATTTCTCCCTACCTGAACCAGATATTTAGAATAAGTAGTTGAATTAAATCTAGGTAACATCAACAAGGTATATATTGACATATTTGTTCAGTAAAAAGATATTTAACTTTCAGAAAAGGGGAATCTGACATATTCCTATTTTCTTCAAAATATTTGAAAGTATTGAGCCAGGAGCTTTAGTGAGGGGGCTTATAGCAACCCCAAACTGAATTTTAATTCCTTGGTTATGATCCACTATTCAGCACTTTTCAATTTTATTTCACAATGTTTTAAATTTGAAAACAGAACCAACACCAAACCAAATCTTAAATGATCATGAGAATTATAACAATGACAGCAGGCCTAACTTACAGTATTTTGAGTAACAAAAACTTAGGGTTTGTGTCTTTTTTTTTCAGACACTGCTTCAAAGAAAGCATTCAGACAGCCTGGTGTTTCTGATGAATTTGCAGCCATAATTGTTCATGTAAACTACATGTTAGTGTGCTTATTGGGATGCTTACTATCAAAATATTCTGCAGGACCCTGTCTGGAAAATTTGGTAGGTAATGATTAAACCTGTTTTAAATCACACATCTTTCAGGAAACCCAGAGGATTCTCTGAGTAGATCTTAAAAAATTAATAAATAATTTGTGGCAGTTTTCAGGGAGGCTGCTGCTACAAAATATGGAGTCAAAAGCAAAATAAATACTGGAAATGAGGGCCTGAAACAGAAATGCATATGTCTGGGTTAGAAGAGAATAAAATGATATCAGGTTAGTGGGACTAGATAATCTCCATCCCAAAATTTTACAGGAAATGGTGCATGACTAAGCAGATCCAGTAGAAAACAGTTTTAATAAACCATTTGAGCCAACAGTGGTACCATCTGACTGGAAAACAGCAAATGTAATATTCATACTGAGAAGGATTATGAAGGGCTAATGCCAGCATTATTAGCTTTGAAGATTTTCCCTGTCTCTGGCCAAGGTACAAATCTGGTTTGGAGCAGAGTAGGGGAATACCTGCCAGCAGAGAAGAACAACAGTACACCATAATGGGGCTGAAGGGACCATCCTTTGAATGAGCAGTTGTCTGAGACCCAGGTCCTCTTCAGGGTTTAGCAATCTGAAGAAGTTAAGGCCATCAGTCATTCAGATATAATAAGGCTTTGTAAACTAGGCATTTTGGAAAACTCTTTTTTTTTTCCTATGTAATTTTTCTCACTATTACAGTATTTTTTTTGCATGATAAAAGAAGATCCCAAATATCAACCTTTTAGATTTTAGAAGACTCCTTTGCCACTGTCTATGTGTATCAAAATTCCCAAAACAGAAGAACCACAAGTGTCCAGACTATTTCAACCCAGCAGAATAACAACAATAAACCTCAAGAGTGCAGTAGCCCAGCCCCTGTTCCTCACAGAGGAGAACTGTGAGTGCTGCTGTGTCAGACACACATGCAGAGACAGGAAAGGAGGCAGGGGTGAAAGGATCCCTGCTGCCTGGACAGTACTGAGGCACACCAGCTTTCTCCTGTGTTGTGGCACATATGCTTTGAAGACATCCTGTGTCATCTGACTTCATGAATGCTATAATATATAAGAGGAAGGATGGCTTAGGAGTCAGGCACCGAAAAAGTGCCAGGCCAGGGTGTTAGAGGTTCTAATCTATTGCTTCCCTTGGAAAACTGTGGATGTTATTGAGGGTAGTGGCTGCACTGAGGAATTTTCTAATATACTTAACACTGATATCCTCTCTGTGGATATCCTTATTCTGCCGTAGAAGTCTCCACCTGGAACCTTACCTGCCAATAAAACTCCTAGACAAGAGCATAGTCTGTAATGTGCCCCAGTTACCCATCTATGAAATGAAAATTATGGCACCTCCATCCCTCACAGAGATGTCATTAGGATTAAATGCATTATAGACTGGGAGGCACTCAGGTATTGTAATGTAGTCCTAGAAGTACGATAAGGTACGGAGAAGAAAAAATGTGTGCCTCCGTAAATCACAGCTGTAGCAGGGGCATGTCAGACTCATGGGATGTAATCAATTGAACCCAGATTGAGTCTTGGTTGTCAGTGACCTAGTTTGTCTCTGTTTTCATGAGACTTTTTCCAGCTTTGAATCCTTCTCCAGAGCGGGGCAGAAAGAAAGTTGGAATTGCCTTCCACCTGTATGTGATACTTTGATTTTAATTCCTAAAGGTGATGGAGAGAGTAGAAGAATTCCATGGGCTAGAATGCACCATAAAGTAACTGTAAAAAGCAGAGGGATACTTTAAGGACAAATTTGAGTCGTAATGACTGAAAGGGTTTCCAGCCCTTTGGATGCTGTAGTGAAAAGTTTCACACAGGATTTCAAGATGCGTAAATTCAGAAGAGATACACAGACACCACAGAGATAACAGTGTGTATCCCTGGGGGCCCTGGCTGAGCAAGACACTAACAAACAGATCCAAAAGATAGTGAATGCCACCATTCTGATAGTAACAACATTGAAAGAAAGGGGAAAAATTTCCTCTCCTTTTGATGAGGTGAGACAACAGCTCAGGATCTCAGGGTCTGAGGGGGCAGAGAAAGAATGAAGGGAAGGTTGGAAGGCAGAAGAAATTTGACCTCTGAATAGACAGAGGAGGTCAGATGATTAACCTCTTATGGGTTCTTCAAAAAAAAGGACTGTTTGTTGCTGTGTGCAAAGCCCCCACTACGACATACGTCTCATTTACCCCTAATTTTTTTCCCCATGAGAGATCTGAGTTTGATGACTTAATCTGGAGTTTGGAGACCAGTCAGATGATCTGCCTGGATGCTGGCTGACAGCACATCTTTTTGGGAAACAGTTGTTCTACTCTCCTTGATGCTGCAGAACAAAGCAATGTGTGACAGATGTGTAACTGGGATTATTAGAGGCAGATGAGATAGCAGTAGCACACACAACTTTAATGTAGCCTACCTACTCTTCTCCACTGGGGTCACTCCATGGGACTTCATGGAAGTAGAACTATCCCCTTGTTTAAGGTTTTGGGGCAGCTAAGGATGTGCTGGTTGAATTTGGTTTGAAATGTTTTTGAATTAATGGGCAACAACTGTTACAGAAAAGAATAATCTATGAGACACTGATAAAACAGGAAAATAATATACTATCCTTTGCACCATTCAACAGTCTTAGTGGGGCAAATGATGCAAAAGATGTAAACTCACACTGCAGAGGAGGCCTAAATCTTGACAAACTTCTGGTTTGTCCTTATTTTCTTCCTATTTTCTTATTTTCTTCAGCTGCCTATTCTTATTTAGATAACTTCACATCTAGTCTTGATCTGCGAAATAAAATTTCTGTCTCTGCCTTACTTCTCTTTATTGTTTCTGTCAAAATGGAAAGTCTGCTTAAGTCCTCTGCTATGCTGGCTCTCACCCCCTGCTGGGGAAGCTGAATGCTGGGGCTCAGCTCTGCTGCCTGCCTTCAGCTCTGCAGATAATCCTTTTAAGTGGAGGTTTGAAGAGACAGACTTACTTCTGAAGTGTTTGCAAGGGAGGGGGAAAGAATTTCAGGTCACAAACAAAGGCACCTGCTTGTTGTGAACAGCAGAGTGTTTGGTGTTGCTCTCCATCCCTCTCCAGCAGCAGTGTAGAGCATGGCAACAGTCCTTCTGTTTTATCCTAGAAGCATAAGATGGTTTGGGTTGGAAGGGACATTAAAGATCATCCAGATTCAGCCACCCTGTCATGGGCAGGGAGACCTTCCACTAGACCAGATTGCTCAAAGCAGATTTTGGCCCCAAAGTTTTTCCCAGATGGGAAGTTGAACCAGAAAGATTCGGTTTCGATAATTGCAGGGGAAAACAGCTCCCATACCGGCACTTTGGGAAGCCTTTGGGAGCATGTGGTAAGAGCCCACTCCAGAGCCTTTTACAGCACAAGTGGCCAGAGCATGTGCCCCCTCTTACTGCTCCTAAGCTTGTGTGGAAATGGGAACCGGCACTTGAAGCAGTTTGCTCTGCGCATCACAAGTGCTTTCATTTCAGTTTATTGTGAAAAGATTTCAATAATTACATCGATACTCTTGAGTTAAAAGTCATGTGTTTTTCTGTGCTTATTAAAAATGCAAGCTAGGAGAGCAAGTAAAGAGGCTGTTCAGAGAGATGTTTACCTCTTTGTGTGCGTGTTTGTTTCTGTGTCTGGACACTGCTGTGTACTGAAAAATAGAAACACAGTAAAACACAAGATGTTTTAGCCTCTGTAGTTTTGGTGCAACGGTGCTGAGCTTGCTTTATAGGCTCCTTTTATAAATATACTGAAAAATGAACTTTTATCCTGCTGAAACATACTCTCTGCAACTCTAAATTAGAAAAACAGGCAGATTAATGTGGTGAAATATTAACTCTGGAGTGTCAGAATGGCTACCCATGGACATGTTTCTTCATTTAAAACCATATTTTCATTCTATTTAGCAGCAATAAAATTCTTGGCCCTAATTGTAACACCAAGGATGGGTGAGTTGGGCTGTGGGTTACAGCAGTGGTGGGTGGTTTTAGCAGCCTCTGGGTGTGCAGAAGTGGAGCTGTGGCTCTGAGGAGACGCAGGGGATATGGCCAAGGTTCTCTCCCCCTTTCCTGGAGAAGGAGGGGGGACGACATGCTCTCTCCTCCTCTTCCACTCCCTCTGTTACTGGGTCCCAAGATGAAGAGGCTGAAGAGGGGAAGGAAGAAGAGGGACCGGCATGATTTAAAAAAAAGTTCCTTCCAGTACCTGAAGGGGGCCTCCCCCTTAGCACAAGAAGGATGGAGGGGGATTATTTACAAGGTCATGTAGTGACAGGATGAGGGGGAATGGCTTCAAACTGAAAGAGAGTAGGTTTAGATTAGATATTAGGATGAAATTCTTTACTGTGAGAGTGGTGAGGCACTGGAACAGGTTGCCCAGAGAAGCTATGGCTGCCCCATCCCTGGAAGTGTTCAAGGCCAGGTTGGATGGGGCTTGAGGTAACCTGGAAGTAGAATGTGTCCGTGCCCATGGCAGGGGAGTTGGAACAAGATGATCTTTAAGATCCCTTCCATACATATTTTTTTATATACATATATATATATATATGTATTTATAAACATAGTGGCTGAACCTCATTGTAAGTCATCCTTGGTGAAATTGCTGGCCATTTATTGTGCAAAATGCAGTGCCCGCTTTAATTAATGAAACATCTCTGTGGCTTATCTCAACAGAGTGATGAACACATATGGCCTGTACAGCTCATGTATGATAACAAAGGAGATATTACAGCCCACCTGAAGAACTTGCTGAAGTTGTCCCACAGCGCCACAAAACTCTTAACCTGGGAAGAGTTTGATACCACTAGGCCTTTGACCAGTGATTTTCATCACATGTAGCTTCTGTAAATGTTCAGGGCCCTGTTCTGGTGGTGTCCATGGGTGTCCATGGGGATATTCCAGCACACAGTTAGGAGAGACTGTTAGCGAGAGACTAATCAGTCCTCTGGACTTGTAAATTGTCTGTATTCAGAGTTCACCATAGTTAAACAATTCAAAGTAGTAGTGAGCATTTGCATGCGTGAAAAGTGTTAGGTGAGGTGTCTCAGCGTGTACCAGATACTCTTTCATTTTATTTATGTCACGGAGTAATTGAAAATGTCATTGACATGATGTATGTAATGTGGGTAGCCAGGGTATCTAAGGAATAACATCTATTTTTTAAAAAGATGTGCATTTTTTCAGTTAATCAACCTAAGAGATGTGGATATACCTCATTTTTATTAGCTCCTCTTCTCTTTAATTCTTTTTTTCTGTTACGACACGGGGCAGTTTCAATATACTTATGCCATATATGTAAGCAAATGTATATACAGCAGATAGAGAATATAAAAGTGATCAATATTTAAGCACTTACATTTAAGGAGAAGGAAGAATATCGGTTTTACCAGTGGCATTCCCTCTTTTAAAATAAAAATTGCAGATTAGGAGGTTTTCAAAGTAGCCTGCGGGCATTGCACACACAGGTCCTGGAAGGCATTTCCTCCTGTAAGTTCAGGGGATTCTGTCAGCTGCTGATCTTGCTCTCACTTTTAAAGTTTGTAAACCACGTCACGTGGGTCGCCCAGTACTTTTGTGCGCTTGGAGTGAAGCACATCAAGTGTTTGTAAGTTGTTGGTTTTTTTGTCTCTACAGTTGGCCCAAAATTTCACTGAATAGGAAATGCCTGGGTCCATTCAACTACTGTTTCTGAAGGACTTAGTGATCTGGTTCTGGTGGTTTTGAAAATAAGAGACCGAAAGGCACACTTCTGAATTGAACTGTGTTTTGTCGATTTTAAGTCATGAACTCGGTGTATTCGTGTCAGTTTTGCAGAATAACCATACTTTTTCTTTACAATGGGGAAGTGCAGAACTCAAAATTACTTTTAAAAATTCAGTAAGTTACTAAAAAGACCAAAAGATGAAATACTAGGAAGTATAAATATACAAAAGATATTTATTCAAATATTTGTAGTAGTGTTCTCAGAAGCTGATAGCTCCCATGAACTGCACCAAGAATACAAGTTGTATAACTAGCATATTCCAACCTCCAAATGCCTTTCATGTCAATATGAGAGATACCATCAGGCACTTTGAAAGCACCAACCTATTTATAAAGATACCATCAAAAAACCTGCCTGATGCAGCTGACTTATGAATCAATTATCTGGACTTCACCAATGATATATCTCTTCTGAATTTTAGAGCCATATGTTTAGAGCAACATCGTACACAAGTAGGCTATTCAGCATCCCAACAGGGTTCTTATCTTCATGTATAGGCCTGTCAAAAAGAGAGAGAAAAATATCCTAACTGCAGGACCTGTTTCCCAGAAACAGTTTGTTAAAGGGGCAAAAAAAAGTTTGTGGATATCAAGTTATATATAACTGGAGGTAGAAGAAAAAGATTGATCAGGAGCAGCATGTATGGGGTGGTTGCTGACAGCAGACAATAAATTTAATTTATTTGAAAACAATTGAAGTTGGTCAGTCAGATTTGTATTTAAAAACAAATTTGTCTCAAGTGGTTGACTCAAGCAGAGACAAGTTTTTTAGCACAGAATTTAAGTTACTGTGAGACAGTATAAACAATCCTGCTTGGACACTGAAAGGAATAATTCTACTGATATTTCTGTGGACATTAAGGCCCAATGAAGAATTTTACAAAGGCAACCATCTGAAGTGTTGTGTCTTGGCTCTTTTCTGTTCAGGCACCTTCATTTCCTTGGTCCCAAATCCTCTTTTCATCTCTAGACACATTTGTAAATTTGGTGCCTCAATATTACTGTGCTTATGTTCTGTTAGAGTTTTGCTCCTGCTCTGATAAAGCTGTGTTGAAACAGTAGAGGAAGGGTGTTTGTGAAGCTCTTTGTGTGCAGGACCTTAATGTCACTTGTTACTCCTCGCACCGTCCCTACAGCTGGAGGCTCGAGCTGAGCTCTGGACCCTGGGCTGCCAGAAAAAGGACAGGCAAGGCAGCTGAGGTTGGGAGTAAAAAGCAGCACAGGTTGCTGAAGCAACTTTATCCAAGGTCAGTCTCTCTCTGTTTCAGTTTAATTTGTTTACTTCTCTGAGGAGATTACAGCGTTGAGCCGTTGGACTGAGTATTAACATTTTCTGAGTCCTCACGGGAAGTCTGAGTTATAACACACCAACAACTAGAAGTGACAAAGCTGGCACATCGTACCAGCCCACAGGAGTCTGCTCATCTCCCTTCCCGTAAGTCATGTCTGCCCTTAATCAGTCAGAAATATATCCTGTGGTGTTCCACAACACGACTGGTGGTGTTCGCTGGCGAGGAGAATAACTCAGAAGAAAATAGCGGGACCGAGTGAATAGTTGGCAAGTGAATGTATGAAAACATGACAAGTTTTAGATTGGACTTTCATATATGACACTGAGCTGTATTTTTCTAAAGTTACTGGAGATAATGATTATGCAGTCTGAGACAGATTTTTCAGAGGACGAGCGTTTGGTACTTTGGCAAATCAAGTCTCCTGAAAAGTGTAGCAAACCATATATCAGTTTGCAACCCCTGCTGCCACTTTGCCTCCCCCAAAAGAGTTGACATGAAGAAGTTGTATCACTAGCTCTTTCAAGATCTGAGTTACTACCTGGGTATAACTGCTGACTTTTTATATCTTTTTATTATTGGTAACTCTATTGGGATGGGAAAAGAAAACTACCTGAAAAAACCCAGATCTCTAAATCTGAATTCCTTTTGCTAATATAATACATTTCTGTGATTATGAAAAGGACATGGGCTTATGCTTATAAATACGAGCATACTGATAATTTGAGGTGATTGATATTTGGATATGAATTCATGAATTTGTAAATGTGGCTTGCAAAAAACTTGTTCTTTCTCATTAAAGTAAGTGATCTCAGTTTCCTGGAAGTTCTATTCTTTCAATACTGGTGATAGTACTTTCTCTAACCCCACAAAACATCCTAAAAGGCAAGATGTCACATAATCCTATCCAGATAATCTAGTCACAGTTTCTGTTTCAATTGCATGTAATTTACTACAGGCAGGAATTTTAAAGATAACCTCTAAAAAAAAAAAAAAAACAAACAAAAATCAAAGCCCCCCCAAGAACCTCCACACCCATGAAAAGCCCCAAAACCAACAAAAAAATCCCAAACAACAATTCATCATTTATATTGAAGTAAGATTCTTCCCTGTGGATGGACACTGTCCACCACAAAATCTATTGTGACTGTACATAAACCCCCAAAAGAGATCAGAAATGGTTCCCAGGTCATGTCTTCAGCCTTTCTATATGGGGTTAATTTTAAAAATTATTGGTAACTTTGGATTTATAAAGGTCTGCATGTTGTATCAGATATGTTGACTCCTCCTGCAAGGTGCTCTGTACCCAAGCTCCATCCAAAGTTAGCAGGAAGCTGCAAGGGCTTTAGAGCACCTCTGTATTCTGGCCATTTAAGCATTAATGGATTTGAGGAATTAAACAGCTTCAAGCATAGCAAATATTGACCTCTCCTCAGAAAATATTTACCATCTCATTTATTGTTGTATATCCCCTGCACCAGGATGATATGTTGACATTAGCAGCTATGATTTGCTAGGTGCACTAATGTTCTAAATTGACAAACTCAGCTATTTACTTAAAGGCCCCTCGGATTGATTTCTAGATGCTTTGCTCATTGTCAAGGCATCTGTTCCATGTTAAAATGTCACTATGGCTTTAGGTATTTCTGTCTTTATAGTATAATTTTGAGCCTCATTTATTTTATATAAACAACTTGCCAATTTTGTGAGCAATAACATGGCAACTGTTCGTACACATGAGGCGTGTTGTGAGCCAAACGTTTCCAAGCCTTGTTTAAGGAAACATTTTAAGTAGCACAGAAATTTTGCAAAATAAGAAACTGAGGCATATAGCTGGAAGGGATTCACTGCAAGAGGTTTTCATAGCAGCCAATCCCCCTTTTCATAAAGTACTTAGTCACTTGAAAAGTGTTGGACTTCCATGAAGTCAGGAATTTCTGAAACACTTATCTTTTTATATAGAATTTGTTTCCTGATTGCCAGAACCTGGATGCACAGTCCAACAGCTAGTGTATATTTCCCACCTCTCTTTCTCTGCCCATTGCTAGAGCTTCTAGATATTTCTCCTATAAATAGTCAGAAAACAGAAAAAAAAATCTTCCTGTCATAACTTTTTGTTCTTTCAAGAACTGTTATAAGCTTGAAATTAGGATGAGCACTGAGTCCATAATTTAACATTCTCATGTTTTATTTTGGCTCACCTTTACCTACCCATCTGTGTAACTTAGAGGAAGCTGGAAGAAAAAATTAGGAAGAAGAGAAAGGATCAGTTGACAGGACCTGATCAGTCCAATTACACATTCCTATGCTGTGATTTGAAATGAAATGTAGCCCAAATGCCATATCCATCCTGCATTCTCAGGCTATCCAGCTTTAAAAGCCTGTCACTTAAGTTCAGACTACAGAATCACAAGAACTGACCAAAACATCTTTCATAAAACGCTTTATGCTTTGCTTTGTAAATCTTGTCCGAGAAAGAAAAACAACACGTCAAGGCTTAACACAGATATTTACGTTGAGGAAACTATTTAGACTTCTGTTTCTGCCCCAAGCCCTGAACAGAAAAAGGGTTCTTCACTTCAGCTTCTCCCCAGCTGTGTGGAAAACACTTGTTTTCTTCTTTAAAGAAGAGCTTTGAAAAGAGAGAAGTGATTCACAAAGACAGAATCAAGAATCAAGTTGGTACACACTGTAATTATGGAAAGCACATGTTTAATGGTGATAGGCTATTAAGTTTTATAATCTGAAATCAGTGACATTTGCAATAATTATTATTAATAGCCCAGTTTCTTACTAGTCATATTTAAATGGAGCTTTATGGCTTAACTATCTGAAGTAATCAGCCTCCAGTGGTGTATTATATTAGCCTAAATCAGAGAACAGTTGGGTTGTAAGATGTGCATTCAGCAGCACTCTCTAACTACTTATTATGCTGTAAATAAGGTAAAAATAACTATGAACATTATTTAACCTTAATTACTCAGTGCTTACTAATGGAAAGCCCAACTGAAACCCAGATATAGTTTTCCATAAAGCTGAAGGAAAGATAGTGGCTCTTTGTGAACCTTCACTGAACCTGAGATTGTGCAAGCCAAGGCACAGCACCTTTATACCAGTTCAGAGAAAGTGATTCCAGCACCTTGGGATTGAGTCTCTCACCACCTAAACCTCACATAACACGTTCTCTAGATGTTGCGCCACCAATAATTTCTTTAGTGCTGACACCTTTGCTGGCAATACTGCTGTTAGTCATCTGAGAGGGGAAAAAATGAGATTCAAAGAAACAAGAATAATGCAGGTGAACAGAGGCTTATGAAAAATGAGTACAGCAAAGGACAATTTGGAAGACTCCTCTCAGAAATGAGTGGTGGGTGGAAGTGCCTGTCTGTGTCCTTGTCACATATGCTGGGGACTTGAGAACTCCATGTCATTTTAAATTGTCTGAGGATCCTACAAAAGCTCTTTTGAAGCAGCAAGGGCTGATATGCTTTAAGAAGTCACTGGGAGTGCTTTTTCTGAATAGAAATGTGACATTTTAAGAGCCCTTTTTTCTTTTTAAACTGCAATCATGCTTTTATCAAAGGCATGAAACTGTTTTATTTCTTAATACTCACGCAGACAGCATTAACTGTTTCTTTTAAATAGTTTAAATGTTAATTTCAAAGTAAAATGTTTTCTGTTCTTTGGGGTTTTTTTGTTGTTAATGCTCTGGCTTTCTTAAGGACAAACAACATCCAGAACACTTTTACGAAAGGCATTTCTGGATTTGATGTAAGCAGAGAATATCCATTGAAAGAGATAGATCAGGCTCTTTTGTAACAATAAGTGAAATAATTCTTAAGAGGCAAGGAACTAATTGACTCTTCAAAGCCACCTTTCTCAAAGGAGTTAACATCCACAGGATGCATGAAAAGAGCTTTTTTTTTTCCTTCACCTTTACTAACCTGGCATCTCTTTCATTTTAACTTGCCTGTGTGTTTTACACCTATTTTAAGTGAATTAAAGATGAGCAATTCAAAGAAGTAATGCATTTTCTGTCAGGCCATTACCACTTGTTTTCTCAGCATGTTCTGCAGATCCTGCTAAAGAATGGATCCTGTCATTACAGAAATCAATTGGTGTGCAAGGTGGTCAGCATTTACTGACAACAGACAGTCAGCACTACAGTAAATACAGGGTGTAAAGGAGGTACTCAAAGTATGTCTTTGTTGGACTATATTTGGGTCTGTTAGACCTATAACATGCTTTGTGTTATAGGTAGGTGGTGAATGTCAAGATTTGCATTCATTCTATATACTGCATGCTGCAGTGCCTGTTACTAGCTCTGTACCTGGCATGTCTGTCAATTTTGTGTCTTGATCTCTGAGTCTGGTACAAAAAATATGCTGTATGCCAAATGTAAATGGAGTGGGGCAAGACTGTGTTAGGATGACAAATGTCAGAGCCGAAGTGAAGGCAGAGTTATCCCACCACACTGGATTTTGAACATTATGTAAAAACTGGTATTCCAGCTATTCTTGGTTTTGTACTGTTTTGGGAAATATTTATTTAGATAATTTTCATCTGGTCATCTTAACTTCTGAAATTCTTTAGAAATATCCTTACAACAGGATATTGCAAGGAAGAGGAAGAAGTTTGTAGCCGCCATATGGCCAGACACGTCTCCATGACTATTCATAACAACTTGGCAATGATTCTTAGCATTGTCCAACCAGGTAGTCCAAAGAAAGCATCCTTCTAGCTCACTGGCTCTCTTTTAGAAGGTAGAAATTTCCTAGCAGCTCGAAGCCTGGAAGCTGTGCTGTCCCCACTGCAGCTCTGAGAGGTGAGCAAAGGAAGAGGATGTATGTGACAGAATCATAGAGTTGGACAGGAGAGATGGAAGTCATCTAGTCCAGTCCCTGTTCCAGTTGAGGCTAACTTTAGAATCATAGAGTGGCTTAGGCTGCCAGGGACCTTAAAGATCATCCAGGTCTAACCCCCCTGCCATGGGCAGGGACATCTTCCACTGGACCGGGTTGCTCAGACATAGATCAAGTTGTTCAGAGCATTTTTTGGTCAAGTTTTAAACATCTCCACAGACAGAGGTTCCATAACCTTTCTGGAAAATTTGTTTCAAGGTTTAAACCATAATCAAATTATTTTCTTATATCCAGTTGTAATTTTCTTTACTATCACTTGTATTAATTGACCCAAGTCCTTTTGCTGTGCATCTCTGAGAAGAGGCTGTTCAGCTACCCTAGGAGTTGAAATGGGCAATAAAATCCCACCTCACCCTTCTCTTCTCCAGGCTGAATAAACCCATTTCTCTAAGCCTCTGCTCACGTCGTGTGTCTTTATTAATCATCATCATAGCCCTGTGTTGAACTAACTCCAGCCTGTTCCTCTTGCACTGGAGGGACAGAAAGTGCACAGTCTTCCAGAAGCAGCCACACAAGTGCCAAGTAGAGGGCACCCTCCTCTCCCCTTAATCTGCTCTGTTCTCACTAACACAGTCCAGGATGCAGTTGGAATTCATAGTGACAAGAACATACAATTGACTCAATTTCAACTTGTCCACCAGGACAACCAACTTCTTTCCTGCAGAGCTGCCCTCTCACCTGCATAGTCCTCAGCCCAGCCTGTTGTAGGGAGCTATTGCATCCCAGCTGTAGCATTTGTGCTGCTGAACTGGTGGGGCTCCCTGTTAGCCCAGCCCTTGGGGTTCTCTCTTTTCAGGGGTCAGGCTTGCTCAGGGTGGGTTCTCTCCTGTTGCAGGGGCTGTCAATGAAGACATTATATAGTGTCAGTGCCAGTATCATCCCCTGACAAATGCCTGTAGAAACCAGACTCTGTCAGACTTTGAACCACTGAGTCTCCTTTGAGACTGACCATCCAGAGTCCTCCTGTACAGTCCCTCTCTCCAATGTGCTTTTGACTGTGTCAAAACCTTGCAAAACTCACGGTAAATTGCATCCACTGCTCCTCCTGCGTCCACACAGACACCGGTTTCACCACAGAAAGTGATCAGGTTGATCAGGAACAATTTTTAACTTGTGTTAAAAACTGAGTGTTTCTATTCATGTTCTTTTCCTTTTCGTGCCTGGAAATGTCTTCTAGGGAGACTTGTCACATAATCTTCACAGGGACTGAGGTGGAGGTGGCCACCTCAGCCAGGTGTCTACCCCCCTGGTACAGCTCTTCCTGGGGACAGCTGGGAATTGGAGGAAGGAGGGTTGGGATCTTAAAAGAAAATCTTACAGCTGCAGAGACTTGAACATTTTGCAAGAAATATGAAAGGCATATGCAGTTAGCTGAGCTGGATTCAAGTGTGCAGATTCATCATCTGTGAAGGAAATAATCGAGATATATCCTAGATAAAAAGCCAACTTCAGATAATCATTTCCAACTGAAAAACAAATATTCTCTAGGTTTACAGTCCCTCTTGATTTCTTTACTCATCTCTTTTCAAATACTTAGGGTGAAAATGAGAAATCTTGGGCATCAAGAATTGCAGGTTCAATTCCTAGCTTGGCTTTCCTTGCTCACAGAAGTATCTGCGTAAAATGACAATCATTTTATGACAGTGAAATGGGGGAAAGCTGAAGATTTTAGTATTGGATAGTTAGAAAAATTGCCATAAACAACCGGTTATTTCAGTAGAACATTTTTTTTTCATTACTAAAAGTATTATTGATTTCTGTTGGTTTTTTTTTTTTTCTCCCTTTGGAAAGTACAAAGCCCTTAAATAATCTGAGTTTTCACTTATTCCTCAGAATTGCGGCATATGACTGATAACTGCCTTTAGAACTCCTAATAGCTAAATTACAATTATTATGCAAAGACCTACAATAGACAGTTATATGGATTGTTAAATGACTTTGCCTTTTTTGCAAACCATAATCATTTTCCTTTATTAGCTGAAGGATTTCATAATTTAAGGAAGATGAGAACCTATAAGTCACACTTTCAAATAAGGAACATGGATATTGCAAACATTAAATTCTCCCATAAAAATGTTAAGGCATCATTAAACTAGGATCAGATTAATACAATTCAGTCAACTCTAGATAGATATCTCCTGTAATAGGCTGAAACAATACCTAGTGATATAGGATGTATAAGATTTTACTACGATCAATTTATAAACCTATAAAACATACAGGTATCACTCAAAGCCACCATTAATTTCTCAAGCCTTGTATTAAATCAAGTGAATTTGGTAAGGAAAAATATTCCCCGCCCTTACTGTAACTCCCTTTCTATTGTTAGCTGCTATCACAGCATCTTACTTCCACCGTAAGTCAGATGAGAGATGCCTTCTGGTAGAGGTTGACCTGAGAATCTGTGCTTGATTTATCCATCTGTTTAAGCATCTGAAAGATTTTTAAATGAATTTTCAGGGCATAATTTAGTTCTCACTTGTACCACTGTAAACCTGAAGTCATTCTGTGTTTGTTCCAGAGTAACAGCAAGCAGAATTTGACCCTGAGTTTAATCAAATTAAAAACAGAGGCTTGCATTTCCTCTAGTCAGCTGGGCAAAGGGAGGGAGTTAGGTGGGGAAAAAGAGGGTTTGGACCACAGGTTCTGTGCATGTTCCTTCCAAAGGTACAAGGTAGCTCTGTGGATCTGGAGGAATGGCACATTCAGAATAGCGTGGCAAAGCCAGTGAGACAAGTGCTTTATTTATCAGCATGTTCTCCCGGTCCAGGGAGTGCCCACTTGCTGTGAAGAGTACAGGTGAGACTGGACTGCACTGCTTCCAATTCCTAACCTGCTCATTAAAAATTTAGCTTAGGTCAGTTTTCACATGACTCTCAACAGGGCCCGTGTGGAATATGTCTGTGTTACTTGGACAGCAATTTTGTCACAAAGCATCACCTAGTTAGCAAAACAAACCAATTGGTGCAAAACCAGTCCTTCTATTTGGGGTAGCAGGAAATAAAAATACCTGTTAATAGCAGGGAGGAATGTTACTGGCTATGGTGTCCTCTTAGGAACAACCATCATAAATTCTCTTAGACCAGCATCTCTCTCTCTCCTGTTCTGCATGTAGGTGTCTGTACTCTGTGGCCAAACTGGAAACGCAGGAGTTCCAACAGATGGTCTGTGTTAGCTATTCATCCTGTGAGCTGTGCCTGACAAAAGTGCTCATACACACATTTAAAGTGTTGTATATGTTGCCCTAATTAAACCTGTATTTGAATGGGTGTACCTGTATTTGAATACGTTAGCATGGATTTCCAAAAACAGAGCAGATTTATTGCATGTGCACAGGGAAAGAAAAGAGAGAGGGAAATGTTTCTCCCATGGCCTCCCACCCCCCAGACACATATCAGTGCATGATATCAAAAACAGATCAGGGCATGACCATAAACTGTCCTATACCTGTTTTATGTATTAGTAATCAGAGTCTGCTACTAAATTCATCACAATAAGATCCAGAGGTTGAAGCTGGACTGAGAGGAAACAACATAAAGGAGAAAGAGTAACTTGCTAAGCTGAGAAGAGCTGGTGTGACTCCTAGAGATTTACAGCAGCAGTACAGACAAAATCTCTTCGGAGGCACTGTTTAAAAGGCTATATGGGGAAAAAATCAGTTTAACTTGTGTGAAGCCAGACTGGACTATTCAGGACAGACAAACTTGTATGTACTGGCCTTTTTTTTTTTTGACATAGGCCTAATTGCATGAACCTTGTACACTCAGAGATGCAGCTCCATGCACAACAGTATTTGTTTATAAATCTGTATTAAAGATTCAAAATGTAAGCAAACAGAAGGAGATTTCAAATACAGTAAAAGATGAGTATAGATTAGTTTCTTTGTAAAGCTTTCCCATTTGCATTTAAGATAAGTTATGTGATTCAGTTCAATATTTGCAGTATTCCCTAAGGTCTATATAGGACAGATCCCAGACTACCTCAGTCATTAAGTGAATCATCTAATGCAATTGAATTCTGAGTGACAGCCAAAATTATATGTAGTTAGTAAAAAATGTTGTTGTATTTAATCATATAATTGTGCATCCATTTAGATCAGCCCAGCAATCATAAGAACCCTTATACACAAGTAGCTTTACCTATGTGACTCGTGGTTAATAAGGAGGAAAGCTCACTCAGAGGGCTTCCTCAGGCAGAGAATTTGAAGAATGAGGCCTACATATATGTCAGCAAGAGACATTTTTAGTACTTATTATTGTAGATGAGAATTGTTTTTAAATTAGTTTTTTTTTGCACACAGCCATCTTGTTGCAAAGTAAAAGATGCTGCCCTGGTGATATCTCACATGGATGAAACTATGAAGCAATTTCTGTTATAGTTTACAAATTCAACAGTGTAAAGGGAAGAAAAGTGGAAGATTCAGCTTAGATTCCAGCCTAGATACCCACTGAACTTTTCCTGAACTGTCCTGTCAGTACATTCTCCCCCAGCACCTTTCTGAACCTGTAAGTCAAATCTGACAGAGGAAGTATAGTTTCAAAGTGCATTGCCTTCCCCTAAAATTCATTTTAAAAGTCTCAGAGTATCACACAAAGGCCCAGATTAGCACTTTCAGCACGGGAATCAGGAACATGCATGCTTCTGGGCTTCTCATACTATTGTTTGGCTACTGTGGTGTTGTACTGGGAATGTGTGACTGTGGTCTCACATCAAGTGGTCTACAGGAAACAGCTCAATGAACAACTTTGTTGTATAGTTAAAGTTCCCACTTAATGAAATATTTTAAGATTAGAGCCATTTGGTGCAAAATCCTCCAGTTGCAAAGAGGAGGAAGTGCAACAGCATCAAGGCATAAGTGATGCAGAGATTTTATGCTGTTTGCAAGTAATGAGCTTGGCTCATTCCATATGGCTGGTAATTGCTATCAGAATAAGTCACAAAGTGAGTTAATAGCTTTGCTCACTCACAAATTGCTGAAACATATTTTCCAAGTCAGAAAACAACCGATTAATTGAATCACCAGCTTGGGAGTCAGGAGACCTGATTTAACTTTCTGCTCCACCTTAGGCTTTTGGAGTTACCATAGCCAAGCATCTAAAATATGGCTTTCCTGCAGACTGCAGTGAAGCATCAAGGTCTGCTAGTTAGTTTTAAATGAGCTAGCTTGGAAGCAGTCTGTGGCAGTACTCAGTTAACTCATCCTCAGCTTCATTTCCAGTTCATCCATTAATTTAACGTGTGACAGTTGGATTTCAGGGTGTTTCGTGAAGTTCAGCAGGGATCAAATATAACCCAGCTCTCCGATCAATCATATGAAATAAATTTAGTATTAAATGACCCAGTGGTCATCTCAAGTTAGATGTTAATTGTCTAACCATAGGGACTCAATTGACTTTGTAAAGTAGGACAGATGGGCTCTGTAGTGCTGAAGATGAAGGACAGAGTAGCAGGCAAAGAGCCCCAAGAGGCCATATTTGGAACATGACTCATCTCACCCAACTTTAGAGATCCTCAACTCTAATTACCTTTATAGGTGGTGGAGAGTTTAATTCCTTTTAGAGAGAGATTCATCTACATCATTTGAGGCATCACCCTGATGAAGTAAATTGTTTGGTAGAAAGGCAACTGGCTGAGATGGGAATCTAGAAGCAGATCTCTGTATTGGGCTGGGTGAACCCGACCTTGGAGTCTTTCCAGAAAGTCACCTTGCTCATGTAAGGATTGACCTTGCACTACAGCTTGCAGATAAGAGAAGAAACAGTCTTGCCTAGCTCTACCTTAGCTCCCTGCCATGACTCTCTGTCATATTCTGGGGATAATACCTACAAGGAAACTGTAAAAAGACAAGGTGGAGGTCAAACCTCTTATCAGACCAATAGGTGTAGCTGGGAACGTGATAGAAGCTTTCGAGCCCTTCCTGAGGATATTAATATGCATGGACAGTGTGTTAACAGGAAACCTTTCAGTACCTTAGACAAGATAGCTGAACTTTATTTCAGTGAAACAGCTGAGCTCAGAAGTGTCAGTCGTGAGAAAAACCTTATCAACATCTGCAGTTTTATTAATAAGGATACTGTCAAACAAAGCCTATGAGATGTCACATTGTTAAACTCAGAATAATCGACAGCAGAACTTTATAGTACTGGAAGGCAGGCTGGGCTTCATCTGTACTTTGTGCTCAGCTTTCTTGGATTTATTAACGTTGATGCTACAAGCTGAGGAGAAGCCAAAAGGCTTCGCTGCTCAAGAGAGGGATGAAATGTAAGGAAAACGCCACGAGAGGGAGATGTTGGAAGCAGGAAAGCTGTCGGGTTTCTCAGCGCTATGTAGCGAGTTACTTTTAAAAGGCATTCGCCAAAAGATTGCTAAACTTTCAGGGGCTCAAAGCATCTTTAAAATAAAGTTTATTCTAGGAGGGAAAAAAAACCAAACCAAACCAAACAAAACAAAACAAAACAAAAAAACCATACAAACCCCCCCCCAAAAATCAAAAAAACCCCTGAACAACCAAACAACCAAAACTAAACCAAAACAAAACCCACAAAGTCGACCACAACCAAAAACCTGTGTGAAACCTATTTAAAAAGTTATGTCTATTAAAAACAAAATTTTCACTAGATACCAAAATGCCTGTCGTTTTAAGGTCAGATCTTTCAATTTCTGCTTCCTTTGTATTTATTTCAAGCAGTAAAATGCATTATGTAATTTAGATATGATGCCATTTTGCTGCTGATTATGAACAGAGGGGACAGAAGTGTTTAGATAATTTGGCTGAAGCCCCGTGGTAACAGCTCTGTTCACTTGTCCTGCTTGTGGTACGTATTTCTTTGTACTGTTAGATGCCTCCCTGGAAAAACTCTGGATGTTTTACAGAGTTCAACTGTAATTAAGTGCATATCTGAAGATTAGCCAGTCTTAAATAAATGAATGTAGCAGTAAAGGGCTCAAGTCGTGTCAAGTAGATAGGGCTAAACGTGGATATTAATAATATAACCATAGGGACTCAATTTACTTTTGAAGCAATTAAAAGATGACAGAAATTTACAGTCTGTTTCTGGAAAAGAGTAATGTCTGTTTAAAAATAACTTTCTACCCAGAATAGTCTGCCTGTCTCACATAATATCAATTGTGGGAGGGAAAGAAAAAAACCAAACCAACACAACAGAACACTTTGGCATTTACAGCACTGCTTCTTTATGGAAAAGTCAAAGTTTTAAAACAATACAAGTTGACAGTTAGGTGCTCAGGTGCACTTTTAGGCATGCAAACAAAGGCTTTGCTTTTCAAACTTGCTGAACAGCACATCAAAATTTAGCTTCTCCTTGTTTTTATTCCCCATGGGCAGGTTAAGGCTATTAAGAGGCCTGTGTTCCTATGGACAGGAGGTGGAGGGTTCATTTTTAATATACAGTGTAATATTGCTCTGGATTATCCAGTAGTTTGGTAATCTGTCTCTTTTTATTATTATTATTTTTATTTAGGGTATTTCTTGCTTCAGAGTGGATAGGCAGGGATTCTTTTCCAGCTTATTAATCAGAACTGGAGTTTCCACCTCTATCCATAACCAATGAAAATTTCACTAACCTAAAGCAGCTGCTCCAACAGGCATCCTGATGGAAAATTAACATATTCTTGGATATTTATTGCACTTTAGCTTTGCTTTGAGTGATATTCATGTTCCTCTTCTTCACAGTGTACCCTCTGAAAATACCACTGAATGATTTGGGTCTGATTGTCAGTGAAAACACCAGAACTATTCGAGCCATCATCACAACATTCACCCCTCTGTCTTGCCTCAGAGATGGACAGAATGCCAGGATCAGATATCTTCAAGTATCTGCTGGTGCTCCCTCTTCAAAGCAGTGTAGTCAGATACAAAGGAAAGCAATAAGACAGTCCCCACATGACTCACAAGGTCTTTGCACTTCTATGTTCTCCCTTCCATCACTTCAGAATTCAGCTTTTAGCAATGGGCTAAAAAATCTATGGTAGTTACTTTTATCTTCAGAGGATAGCACAGCATCAAAACTTCTGATCCACCTTTTTTATTGTTATCCTGATTTAAATATATTAGAAAGAAACAGCTTGGTTGGTTTACTCAATACTGCACTTAACTCTTCCTTTTTTTCAGGAGTATCATGGTTTAAGCTTTTCTGTGATGTTTTCCCCTCTGCCCTGTTGGGAATGTGACTATAGTGGGATTTAAAAAAAAGAGTTCAATGCATAGACATAATAGCAGGAAAAGAAGCTGAGGTGGTGATAGTCTTGACTGTTTATTTCAAAACTATAGTGAGAAATAGCTTCAAAAACCCCTGAAACCTCTCTGAGAGACAGCATTTGGGAGCCAGGGGCTATTACCTTCATATTTCAGTAGAATCTCCTTGCTTTTATGTCACTGTTTCTGAAGTAAAAACAAGTTGAAGGCAGGAAGAAAGCATCAATTCCGAGTGCCTTTCTGAGGCAAAATTTTACTGAAACTATAAAGTTCATATAAGCAAGGACTTCCAGGCGTGACAACAAGAAACTTTTAACTCTTATATGGCAATTTCAAAATCTTTTGGAGAGAAAGGATGGGGTTGTAAGCTGAAGCAATGTGTGGCAACACAAATAGCTGCCTTTCCACACTCTTCAATGAGTTTGATATGCTCTAGGTGATGTCACTGTCAGGGGTGAGCATCACTTACATCATTTACTGTGTGATGCAAGCAGCGTTCTTGCTGATTTTTTGTCTGCAATGTGGCTGCACCAGTTAACATATTACCTTCAGTATTAAAACTGCAAGAGCACTTAGCAAAATATGTGTATATATATATATATATCAGTCTTTATTGGTCTTTTAAGTATTTTCTAAAGGCCTTCGCTTTTAAAAAATATTAATAAAATAGATTTAGAATGGGAGAATGCTTTAAAATTTGGCTCTCTTGCTCATCTGCACTTACCAGCAATAAAAGACAAGTGAAATCCTGATGCTAAGAACATCAAATTTTGTGTATAGTGGGTGTTTTGGTACGCTCAAGCCTAAATGCATCCTGTGTTTCAGCTGGTTTCCAGGTGAGCACAGCCTAGCACATGGGTCAGAAGACAGCTACTCTCTGTTCCAACACTCACCCCATCTAGACAAAAAGAGAAGTAAGGCTATGTGGTATGCTACAGGTTCCACTTGTCTGGAAGTCCACATTCCCATTAGTATGAGCAAAACTAATTAGCTTCTCCGTAGCTGTCTTGACTGATTCTTAAAGGATAAAGAATGTTTTTAAAAGATTCTCTACTCTTCATTGCATAAAGGTACCTGAAGGCTTCTTCACTGTGTTCAGGAATCACAGCCAGAGGTTCACCATTATGCCAAGTGTCTGATTCCCAGATTTACTTTCTCTAATTTGAATTCCAGATCTGCATGGCGCTTCCATTTTACAGCAGTCAAAACAAAAGTCTGTAGCTTTATATAGAAGTAAAGGCGGGGAAAAAAACCACATCAGTACATCCATCTTATATCCAGTTTATTTAGTACAGGAGCAGTAAATACAAATAAGAGTTCTCAAATCTGGCAATGCCAGAACTGGTGAGATACAGCTACAACAGTCTATTAGTCGTTCTGGAATCCCGTGTGTGCTGGAAAGCTGAAGGGTGTACATGAGTAGTCTTCAAGTTCAGTTTCATAGATATGGACAATACAGTTAAATACGCTGCTCCTGATACTGCAGAGCAGCATCTGTATAAAAATAAAGCAACCCTGTGCCTGCCAACTGAGAACTATATTCCAATATTTGTATTTGTAGTCTTATAACAAGTGAAATAAACAGTATCTTTTCCTTGAAAAAAGGACATGATCTTTTGTCAAAACTTATTAAAACAAACTTCAGTATTATTTTACAACAGTAATGTTAAGATTATATAGCTTTCTTATGCCATCTTATGGGGGTGAACACTCAAAAATCAAAGTAACCTTACTCGTTTCAATGCAGGTAAAATTTCAGAGCAGAGGTAGGCTTCAACTCAGCAACTTTCAAAGACTGAATCCTGGCTGTCCCCTGGAATGGGCAGGAGGCAGTAATTCACCTTCAGATCACTTCCCTTCATAATTTCTGCATGAGCACAGCACTTTCAAACACGCTGGGCTAAGCCCTTATTTAGTTGTCTACAGTAAGAGCTCTGAATGTCAACTGACAACACATTTGGACCCATCTGATGTTTAATATCCACATTTGAAATGTGTAGCTAACATAGTGCTTAGTGGCATTTCAATACCACAGTGATGACTCGTTGTAAAGACATCAGTCCTTAGGAAAAACACTCAATGTGAGCACAGCTCTTACCAGCAGGCTGACCTTTAAATCCAGGCAGACATCCTAAAGAACTCGTGCTCTTTACCAGTCTACGTGCTTTCCAAGCTTCTGCTCCCATCTAAAACTGAACAGCCACATCCACCTTACAGGTAATGAAACTTTGTTAAAGCTCACAAAAACTGTGCTGTGAAAGGGATCAGCCCTGGCCTTATGCTGTCCCTGGCTGTAAAATTATTTCACTAAATAACCACCTTGCCAAAACAGTCCAATGTTCACTGACTAACATTTCACTAACATTTCAGTTCCCACACTTCCCAACCTTCTCTACTTTCTTTCATCACTCATTAAAAAAAAAAAAAAAAGATACCAAAACAGGAGACAATACTGCTTTATATATCTGCTTTCCTACTTCTGGTGCCTCTGCAAGGCAGCTTTGCAGGTAAATAACTTTTGTAGATGGTGACCAAGCATTTAATTCATAAGACTTTCAGTAGGTGTTAGGCACACAAGGCTCTAAGCCATCCTTCCTTCAGTGAAATACAAACACATTATCATAGGCAGCTACAGCATTTTGCTTTTCTTCAGTGCAAATGTTCTTGCACAAAAAATTCAACTGCTTCTCAGAATTCTGAAGTAAGATTTTGGTCAGCAAGGCTGAGTTTATCGGAAATTATGGAACACTTAAGGACATGGTTCAGTGGTGGATTTGGCAGTGTCAGGTTAATGTTTGGACTCAACGATGTTTTCCAAATAAGTGATTCTGTGGAATAACTGTTTGTACTTCAGTTGCACCTAGAAGCTCTACCCAAGACCATGTTGGTGTTGAATAAATACAGAATCAAACTCTCCTCTGGAGCAGCTTATGGTTTAAGTGGCACAGCCTTAAACACAGTAAATCTGGAGTAGGACTTGAAATAGAAGGTCAGTCTTCTAGGTCTAGACCATTCACTTGACCATACTATCTCCCACCTTTGGACTCTACCGTCTTACTCCTCCAGATACCAACCTTTGGAGGAAATTCACTGAATCCCAAGAGCTGCCTCTGCTCCATTATTTCAGCTTATTCCTACTTCAAGACTAACCATCTTTTACACAGATTTCCTTCTCTTTCCAAACATATTGTTGATTAACTTGGCCATTGACTTTGATCCACTCGGTCGTCTCTTTTCTTTCACTTTGAAATTTGAAGTGATATTCCTCAGGACTTTCGTGAACATTGCCACAACTTCCTGACAATGTTCTGCTGCAGACAGTTCACAGAATTGGCACTTGTTATCCATTGCCAGCTTCTGTCCTTCATCCCAGCCAACTTCCCTCATGTGGCATAAATCCTGTTTATTACCAACCAAAAATATAGATGACTCGACCATTCTGAAATCAAAAAGGTTCCAATTAGAGAAAAGATGTATCACAATACTGTGCTGTATGCTGTGCTATATTCAGGTGTGTATGAAAAGTCTCTATGTGCAAGATAATTGGCATTGCAAAAAAAAAAAAAATCCCAAAGAACCAACCAGCACCCCAACTCTGCCAGAGTTCTGGTTTTCCCTTTGCCACAGTCAAATGTCAAAGAATTTTCCAGACCAGTTATTCTCTATCAGTACATTTTCATTTTGGTTCCTCTACTCAATGAATTAATGTATTTTTAATCCACTGCTGTTTTCATCCTCTGTACTGCTGAGTATATTGTCAGCACCTGGACTTCACAAAGAAGCAAGCTGATCATTATCCCCATTTGCAGGTAACAGAATAGAGTCCAAGAGACAAACCAAGTGTCAGTGGCATAGCTCAGAAGAAAACATAGGAAACCTAATTCCAAGCTCCGCTAAATTTTTTCCTTTCAGAGAAAATTAAGAAACTTCAGCAGTAAAACAGAGAGGAAAGTGTTTTGGTTTTTTACTCCTCTCCAGATATAAGAAAGGGATTTCACTCTCATTTGTTTAGAAAGCACCTCAGCTGACAGATGCAGGAATACACACCACCACATGTACTCAGACTTGCAATTTTGGTGGTTCTTTTTGAAAGTAGTTTGTTTCTTACCACATGGTTACCCGTGTGCACAAGTAATGTCAGTGTCACTGCTAAAGGCAGTTTAGGAGACATTCATGGTATCAGACTCCTATATGTTGGGAAATGCTTCCTTCAACCCCCACACAGGTGCATCTCCCTCAGTAATCAAGTGGGAGAGTAAAAGCACAGACTGACTGACAGCTTTATAGCCATGCAAATCACAGCAGAGAGATTTACGGCAATTATTTAAATAGCAATTTTGTAAGAAAGAAAAACAAAAGTCCTGATGTACTTGGCATAGGATACAGTGAAATAGATTGCAATTTGCCACACATTTTACCTCCAGGTACCTTGTTGTTGGCATTGCATTATGTCACTTGGATGCTGCTGGATTTTAATTGCTACTAGGATGCCTACAGCTCACAGAAACGTTCTTGGCTCTTTATTATGTTTGCTGAGGGGAAAAAAAAATAATGCCACTTACTTTTTACAAACTCCTATGTGAGACTCTCGGATCCTGTACAGCAATGCTTTTGCAAATGCAAACGATGCTCTGTCACTGATGTCATAAACAATGATAAATCCATCAGCCCAGTGGAGCTCATCTGTGAGGGAGAGTTTCCCCTGCTGTGGCTGAAAGAAGTTCAAATTCACATGCAAAAAGAATGTTACTGTTGTCACATCAGAGCATTTTCTTTGTCACTCTGAATGTGAGAATGTTGTATCTTTTATTGCAAAGGATATTTAATAGGCCTAGGTACTGTTATCAAATTCAGGTGAATACTGCTCTAAAAGCCTAATATATAACCATCAGTAAAGACAGCACTTTGGATTACCAACAAATTATGAAAAATTTATGCTTTTTTTAAACAGTAAAATTGCATAACCTGTACAGCCACTGCTTATGCTGAATATTCTGCAGGGTTACATGTGAAAGAAACATACAGGAGCCATTGATATTTGTGCATTTTCTGGTTATAGCTCTGGTTTACGTGTATCTAATATTCTGACCACACTAAGCTTAATGACTTTCTTTGGTTTCTTCATTTGCTTGGTTTCTTCATTTGCTTTGTTTCTTCATTGAATTGTTCAAGTCTGAAACACTACCCAGAGGATAAATTTCTAGAGACAGCTAGAAAAAAATCTCCCATCAATCTGCAGTTGAGTTTAAAACAAACTAGTGACAAAAGCTGCTCTAGTGACAATGGGGTTATACCAATCCTTGAGTCCCTTCACCGCAAGAAACTGTCGCACTTCTGATTTCCAGAAAGCAACAGCTGCAAACTGTCCTATTAAGCAAAGGAATGTAATTTCAAAACTATTTTAAGTTAGCTTATCCCCATAGATGATTTGGCTGCAGCTAGCAAAACCATGTGACCCAAAATGGATGAAATACCGGAAGCTGATCAGGAAAAAAATAAAGATTAAAAATTGACTTTTGCTCTGTGGAAAACCCACCTTGAATAGTAAACTGAGGACTATTAAAGTTGGTCCCTTGCTAGTTTAGTACTTTGCTACTTGCAATGTATATTCTCCAGTGGGGAGGCTGTAGCTTACAGTGAGGGATGGTAACTGAAAGGTGGCAGTGAAAGGGGATGCATGAGAAAGATGAAACAAGTTTCCAGAACTGTCTGAAGACTTCAGCATCCTTAATACAACAGGTTTTTTTAGTGCTGTGGGGACTGTGCAGCACATTTAGGAGTGGGAATGGTGACGTGTGTGTGTGTCACAGCTGTTTCTCAGATGGATGAAGGGACAGTGAGCTTTGTACAACAGGTATCCAGCTACTAGAGGAAAACCTCAGAGAGCTGAAAGATTTCAGGAAGCAGAAACAAAAATGGCACCACTTCCTTCCCCATTCTGGTCTCCTCTTGGGACCTGCTTTTCTTCCCCATCTCTCATGGGATACAGGACCTCCAAAACCCATCTAGTCCTGTCAGAGAAAAGCAATACTGGCTCTGCCTGTTACCTACTCCTGTGCAGGCACTAAGAAGTTGGGAATAAAGCAGCAAACAGCTAAAGTTAGGCCTTGTTCCTCAGTAAAAACTTGTACAAGACAGCTCAGAGTGCACTAGCAAGAGGAGCAGCAATGTCTTCTTTGACCATTTCTGCAGACATTTAGTATAAACTGCTTGCTTTATAAACTGTAAGCTATATAAAATTTCATCCATTTACAGTATTTGAGAAAACTGCATGTAACCCAATAGCCTATCTCTGTATCTACCTAAGTAAGGCAAAAGTGGTAAAAGTTATTTGTTAGCAAAACTCCAAAATGAAAAGGCATTTACGAAAAATCTAAACAATGAAGGGCTTCTTCCATGAAATTGGAAAGTACTCAGCAGGTCTGAGCCACAGCAACTATAAAATTTCAGTCTTTAAAAGGAAAGGAAAAATTCCAACAGCAGACAAGAAGTTTGTAACCCCTCAATCCTTTTTACCATATACACAGACAGAATAAAGAACAGCCTTTCTTTGCCCCCTCCCACCAATTCTTACCTGTGAACAAGGGTCATAAATTTCCAGGTGTATCTGCCTCCCATCCAGGCACAAGTGTTTAGTGTAGATGCATTCTAAAAGATAGACAGTATCCAAAGAAAATCAGTGTTAGTGACTTGGGGTGACAGTGAAAATAAAAGGCAGCAATGCTGACATTGGATAATACTGAGGATTACATGAGTACTCTTTGGTTTGGTTGGTTTTTCAAGGGGTTTTGTCTGTGATTTGTTTCTTTTGCAGGTGAGGAGGGGGTTTGGCTTTGTTGGGGTTTTCAGGGTTAGAAGAGGTTTTTTGTTTGATTTTTTTTTTTAATTATTTTGTTGGTGTGGGGTTTTTTTGCAGTGTTGTTGACCGGCTGTTTGCTTTATCTTTTTTTGAACACACATTGGAAAGAAACATATTTCATTTTGCAACAACCAGCCCCTTGGGCAGACCAACACCACTTCAATTTGGTGCTTCCATCAAAGTTTTGGTGCAATGAATACTTTCAGACCATAGTTTTCCTCTTCTAAAATGGAGGGATGCTCAGAATCAGCTAAATGTTCTTGATCACTCAGCTTGATACTAAGGCTCAGGATTATGCAAGTAGTCAGCCAGACTATCTGTAGTTCTGATTCTGCACAAAAGCCATTACTGAGCAATACTGTTTATTTACCAAGACATCTAGTGCTTTAAGAGTTCTCATACAAGGCAGCATTAGACCTACAGTATTTACAGGATCATGTCCTTAGGATCTAGCCCAAAAATATTTCTGTAGTGTCAGTTCTCAGATTTAGGACTCTCCACCAGCAACACTGGGAACACTATTGCAGACAGACCATCACTATTCTTTTCACCAGCAGCCTGTTCTAAGCAAGTGTGACCAGATTGTGTTCATTGAGTTAGTTGTCAACAGGCTTTCTGCAGTATAACTTCTCAGTTTCTGAACTACAGAGACATGAACTGGTATTTGCCCTACAGAAAATCCAATTAAAACTGTGTAATGAAGGGTAGGTCTATAATCTCTGGAACTCAGCATCTTCAGCTCAGGACCATGTTAATCTTAAGCATTCTCCATGCCTATCATAAGAGTTCATCTGATGATGAACTATCAGTCCCAAGCATCTCAGAAAATAAAATCTGCAGCCCTTAAGTTGTTTATTATGGTTGTTTCCATAATTAAACAAAATTTTAGTTAATGTTTTGACTCCACTAACAGTGGTACGATCTTTACCACCCCTATTCCCACTTCCCTCCCCCTTCCTCCTTTCTAGAAATAGTGCTGAACGTATCTTACAACAAACATTTGTTAACAAATGAAAATGTTCTGACACTTGCAGTACTGGAGGCTCAGAACAGGGAAACCTGGTTTTAGCTGCAGGTGGCTTGGCACACACATGGAACACAGAGAGCACTATTCAACTTCCATGTGACAGCTCAGACAGACCTAGATCAGCCAGCTAGGACACAAACTATCTTTTCAGTCTGTGTTTGTATTGTAACAAGTATTGGTAGAGCACAAATATACAACTGTAACTCTCCCTTCATAATAAATTAATTTTGATATATTTAATGCAATTCAGTTTAGTACTTCTAATTTCTTTTTTATCTGTGGATCACTGGAAGCTACTCTGATCCCCATGAAAAAAAAATGTGGAAAGACTCCTCCACTTCAGCAGGGAAAGGGAGGCAGATAGCAATCTCTCTGACATATTAAGTTTTGGGACTTCTCATGCCCATCAGCTGGGGTGGCAGCACACTTCCCAAGTTGCTTGTGTATCAGTTAAACAGTATTTCTACCCGGGATGTGAAAGTTCGAGTCCTGCTTTGCCACCTCCCAAGACCTTAGAAGTGTCTTAAGGATCAGCATATTAGTTCTGGCACGAATGTGACCTTCTGTCCTCTGTACAGCGAGACTTTCCACAAAGCAATCTAACCAGCGCATTCCTGCTTCGCTGGGGGTTTCACATTATGCTTTGATTCACCACCAGTGCCCGATAAACAATCCATTCCACCTCTCCTCTGGAGCCGAAGAGCAGATATTCAATAGAATAGTTTTGGGGGTGGGTTTGTTGTTTGGTTTTGTTTTGGTTTTTGTTTTTTTTTTTTTACCTAGTCTGTCTCTTTTCTTCACCTCCTCTCTGACTGAGCTGACTATAACCCACCCTCACTTGACCGGACTCGCAGTCCGGTTATCCTCCCTTCCCCGGTTCGGGGCGATCCCTGCACAGACACCCCGCTCGTCCTTCTCCCTCCTCAGAGCTTACGCTTAGCCAGGACCTCCCGCTGAAAACCGAGCGGAAACTTAAATCTTCCCGAAAAGTTCTGCGAAACCGCGCTTTTACCCGATTTCCCGATCAAATAAGTGCTCGAACCGCCGCGTCTTGCGCTCCCCGGGGGAACCCCGAGCGGATCCCCCCCGGATCCCCCTCCCAGCCCTCCTTCCCTCCCTCCGTCCCGCGGCGCTCACCGGCGTTGGACGCGTATTCCCCGATGAACCGCCGGGTCAGGAACCGCACGGTCAGCGCTAAGGGAGGGAAGCACACGCCACGTTTAGCGGGATCGCGCCGCCCCCCCCGCACCAAACCCGAGGTACGGCCAAGGCCGGGGGTTCCCTGGGTGTCCCCCCTTACCCGACTTGCCGGCCCCGCTCCCGCCCAGCACGGCCACCTTCACCTCGGCCATGCCGCCGCCACCCCGCGCCCGCCGGTGCCGCGGCTTTAAAGTGCCTGCGGCGACACCGCCCCGCATCCCGCCCAGCATCCCACCTCCTGCCCGCTCCCCCGCCCCGCCGGCGACGAGGAATCCACAGCTCTCTGCGGGGGGGAGGTGTTTTTCAGCTTCTCCGAGAAGCGCCTTCCTCCTCCTCCTCCTCTTCAAGTCCCTCCGGCTCGTCCCCCGCCGCGCAAATTTTCCTCCAGGTCGCCTTCCTGCCGACCTTCCCAGGCAGGCTGGCGGGTCCCTCGCCTCCTTCTCCTCCTCCCCTCAGTGCGGTTAGGAACTGGAGGGAAAACAGGGAAGAAAGGTGGCGAAACTAAAAAAGAAAAAGGAAAGAGAAAAGGAGAAGACGTTCTCCAGCTGCGGGCGTTGTTTGTTTATTTTGGTTTGCAGGCGGTCACTGTTTTGTACCAGGAGTGTGAAAGTGAACAAACCGAAAGGATTGGGTTTTAATTTTAAGTGCTTTCTGGGGTAATTTGCTAAAAATTAGTGTTCTGAGCTTGTCTGGTGTTTCAAAACTCATCACTCACTAAACCTCTGATCTTGCAAAAACTTCTGCGGGCCTGCCTTTTTTATGCCTATGATTGTTTTTGTTGAATTTAAATTTAAGTTCTGTGTTGTGTGCTGTTCAGCTGAGGCATATAACGTGCCTGTGAAACAAGAAAATATAACGTGGAAGGTGAGGTAGAGAAGGCTAACCCTGCCAGAAAGACACCCTGAGTCTACTGTGCCTCTGTTTTGAGGCTCCTAAAGATCCTTCTAATGGCTATTTATTTCTGAAAGTGCATAAAAGGTGTGTGCAAAGGTTTAGTTAGTCCACTGGTGAACAACAGATTGCTTTAAAATCCCTGTTAAACTTGAATACTTACTGTGTTCATGACTATTTTACTTTGTTTATATAACTTGAATATATTTATTTATTCTGATATTTTTACCCTGTTCTGATGGAACTGTTGTGCATCATATAAATCATTCAATAAAGCACTGCTTCAGTTTGCTTGCTAGGAGGTATTACAGGTACAACAGATTTACATGAGCTCAAGAAAATAGACAGACGAGGTATTGGTTACAGCTGAAGGAAATGCTTAGTGGAGGAAAACATATGTAAGAATAAACAGGCAGATGCAGTTTGACTCCAAAGTCCCTGACTGAAAAGTTGCTAATGGCTGGAGGTGTGAGCAGGGGATACCTCTAGTTTGCTTTATCTGGGTTTTTTTTTAGAGAATCATAGAATGGTTTGTATTGAAAGGGACCTTAAAGATCATCTTGTTCCATTCCCCTGCCACAGATCAGGTTGCCAGCCCCACCCAGCCTGGCCTTGAACACTTCCAGGGATGGGGCATCCACGGGAACCTGTCCCAGTGCCTCACCACCCCCACAGTAAACATTTTTTTCCTAATATCTAATCTAAACCTACTCTCTTTCAGTTTGAAGCCATTCCTCCTTGTCCTGTTCTGCTATTGCTCACTCACGAGACAAAAGTTAATATCTAAAAGAACTTTAGTCTGACCTTTGGCTATTTTAACATTTGTTTTTTAAATAGCAGGATGCTGAGATCACTAGGCTGGAGTCAATTTGGTGTAACTGGCACGATTTAGTATTTTGCTATTTCATATACGTTGAAACCACTGCAAGAGGAAAGTCTAAACCTGCTTATCCATGTGCGTGCGTTATCAAGGATGCGGCTTTTTTGCAGCTGATTTAAATAAATGGTTCTGAAGTTTCTTTTAAGAAGTGTGAGGTTTCAACACAGCTGTCTCACAGCTCAGGAATGTCCTTTATTTCCTGTTGAAGTATGTGCAGTTTATGACTATGCCATGGAAAGGCTGATTAAGGCAGTTATAATGGCCCATGGTACAGGAAAACAGAGGATAACTCGTCTGAAGTGGGCTCAAGATGCACTCCTCAGGATGGCTTTTTCTTCTCCCTGGTTTGTTTTTACTCCTTGTTCCTTTTTGGCAACCTTGGCTTGTTGTAGTCCTCCCTGGCACTGACTCCTGCCCCTGTGGCATGGTGGGCCAGCACAGCTCTTCATGCAGGTGTTTTAGGAAACAGAACACTGTATTTGGGATGTAAATTGTCCAAACTCTTTATTTTATACCCTCTGCAAAGGGAAAAATAGAATCCAGCTCTCCTGTTCCCACTGCATGGACTTAACCACATGAGCACTTCCCTCACCTGGACAGCAGATGTGATAACCAAATTGGGGTATTGCACATGTTAAAGAATATACTGCCTGGCACTTTTATTTCTTTTAGTTGTACAAAGAAGTTTATTAAGGAGACTGAGATGGTTTGTTGTATGTATTCAGTATGCATATAACTTGAAGCATTAGAGAAATTAAGTTTTAATTGAAAATTAAGCAATGAGAATGTTTCTTTTCTGAAAGAGTGTCTTTTTCCCTCCCTTCCCAGAACTAAATGGAATTGAGAAAATTTATAATGTAAGGAACTCCTGAACATCCACTCTAAATCATTTAATTTTATTCTTATTCATAAACTTTTCTGTCCATTTTCTTCTATTACTGCTGCATTTCCATTTTGCAAGTGTATTCACAGAGATACTTTTTAATTTCTTCCCATACAGAGGACAAATCTCAAATTTCTTTTAAATCAACACCCCCGCAAAACATAACAGCAAAAGTTGCTTACCTCTCTAAGCAATGCCATTTTTGACATTTCAAGTTGCAATGAAAACTTTTGTTGATCATCTTACTGAAATGTTTTGATTTGCATTAAGCCTGAAGGAACATTTCATGTATTAGAAGAAATGATGCAAAGCAAGCATACTTTTTTTAATGGATTATTTGCCTAGATTTGGCATTTATATAACAGTTTGTGGTAGATACAGTAGTAATGCCTCTTTAAATTGCCTCAGCCTCTTGTTTCATTTTAGTGTTGACTGTCCTTACCTGTAGCTTGTACAACTGCCACTTTCAGTTCCTTCCAGTGCCAAATCCGTCTGTTCTGGAATGGTTTTACCCTCATTACCCGTGGGTGCAAGTGTCTCTGCAAGGGTAGAGGTGTGTACAAAACAGTTCATCTATCTAGGGAGCAGAAGTTTATGTGTGAGTTCAGATCTGGTGGTCAAAAATGAGTCAACTCTGTGCTGCTCAAGCAACAAGTGAGTAAACTTTGTTTACATGTGTAAAACTCTGCTAAGAAAGCAGTGAGCTTCTAATAGATACAATGGAAATAAATGATTAACCAGATAAAATTCCCTTTTTTAGGGAACGTGGTAGATGATTGATTTTGAATTGTTTAAGCTAAAAGTTTTCAGAGTTTTGCAGATCACTGATCAAATGTGGTCACTTTGCATTTCATTCCCAGTTCTGTAGATTGGGACATCTCTGGCCTGATGCCAAGATCTCTGAGAGTCAAAACTGCTTGTGGAGAAAATGAACATCAGAAAAACACTTACTTTCCATTTTAGCCTTTTTCATGCAGCTTGGCTGCTGGAAAGAAGATGGAATTGAGAGTATATTACTATTTGTACTTTGTGAACAACAATAATGCTTCAATCCAAAAAGCACAGTTAGGAACCACTGGCTGAAGCAAGTACCTGCTCTGTATGGTATAGGATTTCTATAACTTGCTGAGGTTTGTATCCCTGCAGAATTAGTCCCATTCTGGCTTATGGAGTAATGTCTTCCAGGTAAGATCTGTCTTTTAAAGCCCACTTTCCACCATACCTTCAGGTGGAGTGCTTTAAATTTTACATCTGCTACTCCGACTGCTTCCGTAGCACATGAACTGGCCAAGTAGATGTCTAAAACCACAACAAAACTAACAAAACTAGAACAACAGGATTTTCAGCTGAATGTGATATTTTCATCATCTATAGACATGGGTACATTCCTCCGTGGAATACTCAAAGGTATTATTCATGATGGAAAGAAGACATGACAGAGCATAATCCCATCTGCTCTGTTTATGTGGCGTAAATAGATCAAAACTGCCATTTTCCTCCTAAAAATGGTAAACTGCACTCAGAGGTAGGTTGTTATAAGTGATTGAAATTTTGTCTTGCTGGCCATGGGAAAGTGTTTGGGATTTTTTTAGCAGAAATTACAGATTTGATCTATGAGAAAGTACTGTTAGTACACAAAAAAAGTCGCATTGGATGTGAAAAACAAAACTTCGTAGCTCCTTACAGATTTCTCCCAGAGTCTGAAACTGCCTATCCCCCAGGGTATCATGAAGGATTTTGCAGGCTAATAATATGACTCTGAGCTGATAACCCTTAGGAGTAAGGACAGTGTGACAGGGAGAAAGTTTGGAGACCTCATGGTCTAGTGGGAATAGTATATGGTCAGTATTGTGGGAATGAAAACTGAGGCATTTAGGCTTGAGCATTTCTGCATTATGCTCAGACTCTTTAAAGAGACTTGTGTGTTTCTTGGTAAACAGTGTATTTTGGGTTGATTAAGGCCCACACCAACACCACATGACTGCAAGGTAAAACGTCAAGTTGATTTTTGGTTTCTAAACAATCTGTTTGATTGACTTCTGTTCTACACAACTTTGGGACCGAGATTATCTTTTGAATGTATAACTATGAAGGGACTGGCCCATGATAAAGACCTCTACATTTCACTGCAATGCAAATATTGAAGCATGAAAATAGTCTCTTCATATGGCTTGGACTGCCATATGGAAGCTTTAAAAAATGCTTCTTGAATAATTAAGGTGTTAATGACAAGGCAAGGGATTTTAAGTGGTATATAACTTCCTTATATATAATTATTATAAATCCTAATTTTAGACAGAATTCTGCTTTCCTTGAGTCTCATATAAGAGCCTTTTACCAGAAAGCAGAAAGCTTTAAACCCTTAACCTAATCCAAGTTCAGCAAAATGTGAGTTGCAAGGCTAAATGCTTGCAGAGGGTGTTTATACCCAAATCCCAACATAAAGATTACACTTTGTTATTTTTAGTGCCTAGGGGAATGTTATCTCAAGTTACACAGCTCCATTTGTAGCAAAAAGACAAAACACATCTTTAACACATCTGTACTAGCATTTATTGAAATTTGGTTTTGTAATGGAATCTGCCAGAAAGCAATATTGCTTATTGAGATAATTCAAAATGCTGAAGAATTTTTGCCCCTTTTTGGCATTGGAAGAAAAATAGTTACTTTTCAGATATGCTTTTCAAAGGTTTTAAAATAAGACAGGGAGTATAATCCTAAAGTAATTAAACAGCCTTGTAATTGTGAAATATTTAAGTTTTAAAAAAACCCAGGCTCAAGTCCCTGACTTGAATCAGGGCAAGAATTTAAAATTTTATTTCCTACTTCCCATGTAATTGCAAAACTCTTGAGAGGTGACGTCAGTTTTTATTCTCTGTCACTGATGTTATTTATACAAGAAAACAAACAAACAAAAAACCCCAACCAAATAAAAAAACCAAACAAACAGCTATAGTAAACTGCTGTAAGGAACCCTCACATTCCAGGGAAAATTAACCTTTGCCACCATGTTATTTGGTACACTGATTTTTTTTTTCCTTACCTAAATTTCTATCTCCAATTTGGTAAAAATTTTGATCAAAGAAAATTATTCTTTTAGAATCAGTTCTGGTTCTTAATGCTCTGATTGAGATCCTAAAATAGTTCCATGGGTTGTGCATACAGACTAAAGTAAAAGTGAAGCATTCAGGTTTTGTTGTATGGAGAAAATGTGAGGCAATAGTCAACTGTGGAAATATAGTTCTTGTTCACAGTCAAAGCTATAGAAAATCTGTATCGGTTTTCCTAATGATTCTGGACCTAAAGGTAAGAAAGCTTATTGAAAACCTCAGAGTGATGATCAGTGTCGATTTTCAAAGGGTAATGTCACTAACAGACATTGGAGTGTTCTGGCCAGAATAACATACAAGAGTAGCATCATGTACCTTCACATTTTCACATTTTCTGGTGTTCTGCCTGTTTGGATGATCATATGTAAAAAAAAAAAACCAAAAAAAACCACACAAAAAAACAAAACCAAAACCAAACAAACAAATAAAGAAACAAAAACACAAACAAAACTAGCAACGAAACCCCAAACAAACAAACAAAACCCCCAAAACAACTAATGAGCTGTCAGAAAAATGACACTCAGAAAAATACATAGTGAAAAAGCAGTTGTACCATTTTCATCAACTGGAGGAAACAAAACATGAACTTGCATCCTACGAGCAATTAAGGATTGACTTCTTTTAGGAAAGAACAAAAAGACTGCTTTATTTAATTAGGTTGGTGGGTTTTTTTAATTCCTTAGGAATAAAATAAGGGGCTTTTGTGATGTGAAGAGGATTTAGCATATTGGAAAAGCAATCCAAACTATATTTATATCTTTTTTCCTACAACCTAGAGACAAGGATTCCATACACAAAAATTGCACTGACCTCTTTCCCCTAAAACATGTGAAAGAAATAGGAGCCAGGAAACAGATGATACAAGCAAAGCATTAGGTTACAAGTTTTCACTGACTGTGAAGTAGGAAAGACAGACTGTAATGAACTCTGGAGTGGATTGAAGAGCCAGTCACTATTAAAGCTTAGGGCTGAAAATGACAGCCAACCTATTTCTGCTGTGGTGGCAAATGCTTTTTAGTGGTCACTGATGTTTATTCAGTTTAGTGGTGATGAAAGTCCTACTGAAACTTCTCAAATAAGTTACAGGGAGATAAACCAGAGTTTGAATTTGCAACCTTTTAACTGTTCTGCCATCAAAAGCCGTCACATCTGTTCTTATCTCAAATAAACGTGAGATATGTTGATCTGAAAGGGAAGTTAAGGTCTTTCTGCACAGTACTTTAGCTGTTAGTGTTGAGCTATAATGTCTTGCCCTCTGCTTGGGGCCCTTCAAGTTTAATGTCAGCTCTTTGGATAATCAAGAGGCTTGAGGTTGCTTCCATCGTTTTAGAGATGGAGACTCCAGCTGAGCATGTTCCTTGTCATTGGCAGTTTTCTCCACACTCTCAAAATCATATCTTGTGCATTTTTTTGATTGTAGATATGTTCTGAAAAATCTGTGTGTTTGAGCAGTGTATGAGGCAGAAGATGGATTTATTTTTCCCCAGCAAGGCTTATCTCACTGTAAATCCATGGCTTGAATCATTATGGGATGTGAGAAGGAGGAACACAGCTTCTTTTTAAAGATTTTATGTTTTCTTATTGTACATTTAGTGTATTTTTTGATGTTTGCCTGTGTTATATGTGTTATAATGTTTGTCTGTAAGTTACATGGCACCTCATACTATTATAATTTAGATTAGTTTTTTATTAGATCGCAGCATAAATAAGCAATTACTGAGCTCTTAATTTCTACTAGATTATTACTGTGAAGTTCAGAGTGCTTTTAAGTTGTGTTGTGGCCAACACATATTAGAAGAATAAAGTTGAAACTGAAAATAATCAACATTTATTCATAATTTCTTGCTCTGTGGGAGATGGTCAGTCTCTAAATACAATATGCTAAATGTATCAGAGTGTAATCATTACAGGAAACTACAGAACTGTTTCTAGCTCTGTGGTTGCCATGGTTTAGATTAATCTCAAGAAAGGATTTAATGTTCATCTTAATCTGATAGCAGGTAGTTTGCATCCCACTGTACCCTCTGTTACTTCCTGTGATTTCTGTAGCAATAAATCTTATGGTCTTGTGGCCCCTTGATTGAGTGGCTCAGCTTGCTTGTTTGATACAAAAATAAATTTAAAAAAAATGTTATTGCATTTAGTTTTATCTTGAATCACTCAACTGAATTGACTCAACACTGTATCACAAATAGTGGTATAAAGAAGGATGTGGGAATATGTAGCCATGAGCAGGAGGAAGAGCACAGCTACACTACTGAAATAGCTTAAACAGTGTTGGGCAAATTATAGCTAAACAAGTCCATGGGACCAGCTTGTCTGCATCCCAGGTTGCTGAAAGCATTCTCTCTCTTTGAAGGGTCATGGAGGTTGAGATGTCTTTGATGACTGGAAAAAGTTGTGTTTTGCATCCACCCTCAAGAAAAGCATAGAAAGGACAATCCAAAGAACTGTGGGTCAGTCAGCCTCACTTTGATTCTTGGGAAAATCGTGGAGAGAGGCCACTTGGAAGCTGTTTCTGGGTTCACAAAAGAGAGGAAGGTGATTGGGAACAGTCAGCAGGGGTATCAGAGGCACCATGATTTACCAAAGGTAATTCATGTCTAACTAGCCTACCTGCCTTCTATTATAAAATGCCTAGATAGTGAATAAGGAGAGAGCAGTTTAAGGTCATTGCCTCAACTCTAGCAAGGTCCTCAATGCTGTCTCCCACAGCATTCTTCCATCCATGCTGGGACATAGTGGTCTGGGTGGGTAGGCAACCACATGGGTAAAAGACAGACTAGACGATGGGGTTCAGAAAGTGATGGTTAAGAGGTCATGATTTACCTGGACCCCACTCAGTGGAGTCCCACAGGGGGCTGAGCTGAGACCTGTTCATGCCCTGGAGGAGGTTACAGCTTGCACTTCTGTATTTTCTGTAATTTTCAGATGACACTGAACTGGATGTACCAGTTAATACACTTGAGTGCAAAACTGCCACTGGGGGGGACCCTGACAGGCTGGAGGAATAGGCTGGTTAAGAACCTCATGACATCCAGGAGGGTTGAAGACAGAGCCCTGGCCCAGGAATCATAGAATCATAGAATCATAGAATCAGCTGGGTTGGAAGGGTCCTCCGAGATCATCAAGTCCAACCCTTGATCCAACACCGCCGTGGTTACCAGGCCATGGCACTGATGCCACACCCAGTCTCTTTTTAAAAATCTCCAGGGACGGAGAATCCACCACTTCCCTGGGCAGCCCATTCCAATGTCTGACCACCCTCTCTGTAAAGAAATTCTTTCTAATGTCCAACCTAAACCTCCCCTGGCACAACTTGAGACCATGCCCTCTTGTCTTGCTGATAGTTGCCTGAGAAAAGAGACCAACCCCCACCTGGCTACAACCTCCTTTCAGGTAGTCGTAGAGAGTGATGAGGTCTCCCCTGAGCCTCCTCTTCTCCAGGCTGAACAGCTCCAGCTCCCTCAGCCTCTCCTCATAGGACTTGTGCTCAGGTCCCTTCACCAGCCTTGTTGCTCTTCTCTGGACCTGCTCCAGCACCTCAATATCCTTCCTGAACTGAGGGGCCCAGAACTGGACACAGCACTCCACGTGTGGCCTCACCAGTGCTGAGTCCAGGGGAAGAATCACTTCTCTGGTCCTGCTGGCCACACTGTTCCTGATCCAGGCCAGGATGCCATTGGCCTTCTTGGCCACCTGGGCACACTGCTGGCTCCTGTCAGCCTCCTGTCAATCCAAACTCCCAGGTCCTTTTCTACCTGGCTGCTCTCCAGCCAGTCTGCCCCCAGCCTGTAACGGTGCAGAGGGTTGTTGTGACCAAAGTGCAGGACCCGGCACTTGGCCTTGTTGGACCTCATCCCGTTGGAATCAGCCCAACTCTCCAACCTATCCAGGTCCCTCTGCAGAGCCCTCCTGCCTTCCAGCTGATTGACACTCCCCCCAGCTTAGTGTCATCAGGAAATTTGCTGATGATGGACTCAATCCCCTCATCTAGATCATCAATAAAGATATTAAACAGAACTGGGCCCAACACTGAAGGACAAGTCTCAGCAGCCACACGGGCTGGGGTCATCCCACCCAGGGAGCAGCACTGCTGAAAGGCCCCAGAGCTGGTGGGCAGCGAGCTGGGCATGAGCCAGCAGTGCCCCAGCAGCAGGGATGGCCAGCAGCCTCCCAGGAACAACAGGGACGTGGCCAGTAGCTCATGGGAAGGGACCATCTCTTCTGCTCAGCATTCATTAGACCATGCCTGGAAAATGGCATTTGTTTTTGCCCTCCCTCTCCCCGTGCAGGAATACTGACTGACTGGAATAAGCTCAGCAGGAGACTGCCAAGATAAGCAGGGGCCTGGAGCACTTGTCCTGTGAGGAGAGAGACCTAACAGCTCCCCCAGTAGCTGTGAGAAGCTTATCAAGAACCTGAAGCCAGGCTCTTCACAGGGGTGCACAGTGGGAGGACAAAAAACAGCAGACTCAAATTAAAAAGGGAGAGTTTCATATTGGATATAAGGGAAATCTTACCTGCCATGAGGACAATTAGGCAGCCTAACAGATTGCCCATCCTCATAGACTGACTAGATAAATGGCCAGGGACATGAACTCAAAACTGAGCTCTTGGGCTCGAAGGGTTTTGATCAGTGTCACAAAGTCCAGCAGAAGTCCAGTCCCTGGTGGTGTACCAAGCCATCAATAACAAGGCCAATATTGTTTAATATCCTCAGTCACAATCTGGGTAATGGGACAGGATGCCTTACTGTACCCTCAGCAAGTTTGCAGATGGTACAAAACTGGGACAAGTGGTTGATACACAGTTGTGCTGATATCCAGAGAGGGCTGGAAAAATGGCCCAGCTGGAATCTCAGGAAATTCCACAAAGGGACAAGCCAAGTCCCCTTTCTTGAGAGAGAAATATTCTCTTGCACCAGAACAGACTGGCAGCTGACCAACTGCAAAACCACTTTACAGGAAAGGTGCTGGGGTCCCAATGAATGACCAGTTGAACAGGTTCCAGCAATGTGTCCTTGTAGTAAAGGTGGCCAACAGCATCCTGGGCTGCATTAGGAAGAGATCTTACACTGTCCCATCAGGTGGTGGTAAAGAAATGGAGCCAGACTATTTTCAGTGCTATACAGTGATAGGAAAAGAGGCAATAGCCAGAAGCTGAAAGCCAGAAAACTCAATTTAAACATAAGAAAAAAATGTGTTCACCAGGAGAGTGATTGACTACTGGAAAAGGTTGCCCAGAAAGGTTGTAGAGTTTTTATCCTCAGAGATATTGAAAACTCAACTGCACAAAGTCCCGAGCAACTTGCTCTAGCTGACAGTGGTTTGAGCAGGGGAGTTGGATTAAGTAATCTCCAAAGGCTCCTTCCAACTATTCCTAGGATTTCCTGGAAACCATTGGCTTCTTCAGCAATTTTATAATTCGGTTTTGTAGAGATACTTTTTATTTGATGGTGAACTTACTTGAATATCCTTTTAAGTTCATTCCCACTGCAATTATGATCGAGCCACAAAAAAACATCTTTAAAAGACCTTGGAAGTTCTTTAAGGTACAGTTATTGCAAGATGTAATCCATATGAGAAGGTTCTAAGCGCTCCAAAATCTATCAGCCTGAATAGTCAATTCCTAATGCACCATGTGATTTTGCTTACATTCTCTAATAGGCTTGTGCTCCTTCAAAATAGTCCCAGAGAATTTGCAAGTAGGGTATAATTAGAGTTATTTATTAGTGTATTGTAGTGTGTAATTCTAGCGAGAACACTCCAGCGGCTTTCAGCAGAACTGCCCTTGGAAAACTAGCAGTTAAAACCCTGAGGTTTTTTTAATAAGCCTCTGACACTAAAGCCTATGATTTGGCTGAAATTTTTATGGTCAGTTTTCCTAATTAAATGCATTATATTTTCATTTAGTTCTACTTAGTGTTTTACTAAGTGTAGTTTCATCAGAATAAGGTATTTATAGTCTCAGATAAGGGTTCAGACATAGAGCTCTACTGCAAATAAAAATGGCAGCAAGGAGTTATTTTGGTTATGTTTTGTATAAAGATAGAAACTGAGATTCTGGAGTGATTTTTATAATCCAAATTACTATTTATAATTATATCATTTATGTACCTTTTGAATTTTTCACTGTCTGGGCAATGGAAATTGTTAAAATTGAGTATGGCCAGCGTTACTTTCAGGTTCTGACTAAGGGATTTGTTTTTGCTTGATGCAGTAGATAATGCAAGCATTTCAGGGCTAGAATTGCTAATTTAGAAGTATTGCTATTGGAATTAAAACAAAAGCCATGGAATATTTTTCTTGGTCTGAAATCTAGTAGGAGCTGGTCTGACTCAAATTTGACTTGTTAGTACCATACTAAAAGTGTGTCTTGTAGCTAAGATCTGGAATAGATTTGCATTAAAACTTACTGAGCTATAATGTACTGGAAACCTCTTTACCACTTTTTTTTTTCCTTTGTTACAGCATAGGAGATCTGGAGATATTGCATCTTTCTGTCTTATAAGTGAAAAGTGGAAAACACAGCATGTTCACAGAAAGCTTTTGGGTTTGGGTTATGTTTTGTTGCTTAGTTGTTTTTTTTTTTTTTCTTGAGGGCAATGTGTAAATTTATTACAGAACTGTTCTTTGGACATTATTTGACTGTGAGAAGTTCTTGCACATAGGCTCTCATGAGAAATTTATAAGTGATTTTGTTCTCGTGCATATAGTGAGGATAATAGTATTAAAAAAAATAATCAAAGGTAGCTGTAGGATTGTGGAATTCAGGAATAGAAACAAGCCCCAGGTATATACCATTACAGAGCATATTGTTGAGACACTAATGGAGCTTATGACGGGGAGGGAAAAATACCTCAGGGTTTAACATCTTGAATTGTTTTAGATGCTTTGTGTGCCCACAGCTGTTGACTGCTACTGAAAGAAGCAGGAGGGAAAAGAATTACAAACATTTTCGTCAGCAGGTATCTTCATACAAATACACAGTTGCAGCCAGTTTGTTCCAGAATTAGTTTGTTGGGCTTTTTTAATTAGCTCAGGTTCTATATGAAGCTTTAATTAGTGTATAGAAAACTAACTGCTCAGAGCCACTGATATAGTGTTGACAGCTCAGTGTGTGGGGTGGGAAGAATCTCTTTTTCTGATAGATCTAAACAATTTGAAAAAGATGTACGGAAAGTTGGGAACCAAGCAGACTGTTACTGAATGGATTTGCAAAAGCAGACAAATCAAACAGGCAAAAAGATGCCCATTTTAGCGTGTTCTGTTGGGGACAACTCTTTGTGGTAAAAATGCTGCAGTGAAGGTAATGAATTTTGAATTTGAAACTTGCATGGAATGGATTATGTCTTTTTCTTGTTTTTTTGTTTTGTTTCCCTTTTGAGGCCTGCTGGTGTCTCAGAACTAATTGTTGCCCAGAGGGCAGCAAAACAGGAGAATTTTAATGGTCCTGCAACTTGATGATTTGCATTACAATGCTGCTGCTCCATTTAAAGGGCTCAAGTGCTCTTAGTGTAACTGGAGATGGGAGGAAAGAGTTTGGTGAGCAGAGAGTGTTGTGACTATGTGAGCTAACTTAGAGAGTAGCCCCGATGTTTTGGATGTGTTTGGCACATCCAAACACATTTGCCATTGAACATCCATTGTTCTTTGTACATCCTGAAAAACCAACAATGCTGTTGCTATGAAAACCAGGAAAACCAAGACCTCTCCCTTGCAATTTATTGCTTCTTGTGCATCACAGCTAGCAAAAGCAGATTTTCATCTGAAAGGACCATGGAACATCTAAGACATTACTTTGGTTTCAAAATGCTCCCTGCAGCCCACATATCAGGACCTTGATGTGTCATGAGTCGTAAGACTGCTAGCTCACTTCTTGCAGGGCAGACAGGAGCATCATTTTGTGAATTCACAGGAATGACATGAAAGGGGGTCTCACTGCTCCATGGCTGAACAGGTTTTGCCATGGTTGTGCTGGACATGTGACTCTGTTCCAGACTGGCCTCAAGAATGTCTTCTGTCTTGTTTTCTGATTGCCCAAAACCTGCCGGTCAGTGTAGACCCATTGCAGTTTATAAAATGCAGTCTTAGTCAGGGGGCTCTGCTTACCTTCTAGATACTGGTGAGTCAAAGAATTTCTATCTTATTACAAAACTGATGTTCGGATTCCATTAAAGATAGAGTAGGTTTTGTTTTCTATCATATCCTTGGCTTGGTTTATAAAAAAAACCCAAACATAAACTCTTCGGTTTGATGGACAGAAAACAAATGGGTGTAGGTCTCTAGTGATCTGAGTTGGGTCAACAGGGATATTTTCTGCCTGTCTAAATCATACTGAGATTTTTTATGTTCACTTCATATGTCATAAGACTATCATTTATAAGATAAGTGCAATCCAGAGCCTCATCCTGTTCCTCTTGAAGTCAATGGGTGTTTTTGCCATTGCTTTTCAACAGTAGTAGGATTGATGACTGAGACTGAGCAGCTGCTGAAAGGTTAGTTTGGAAGTAGAATTGTGGTCAGAAAAGCAAAGTGACCCTGTCAAGCTGACATGCTGAGAGCACTACATTTATTTTTTTCTCAGTGACATCCAGACCAAATCTGCTCAGTTTACAAGTCAAACATTTTTTTATTGACTTCCAGGACTGCAAAGTCAGCCTCAGTCTCAAAAATCAAAACTGTTGCTTCTGCTTCAGTCCACAGGAGATTCTGCATTTAGAACTTGGTTGATGTGTCACTGATGCATGACTGAATCCAGACTGCCTTTCTACGTCTGCCCTACCTCTGCAGGGGGAAAGCTGCCACAGCAAAAATTTGTTAGGAGAGTAAACAGACATGACTTGAAGAGATAAGGAGCTATATTGGAGAAGTAAGGGCCATTTTTATATCTTGCTTCTAGTTGCACCTACACTTTAATAATCCTTAACTTCTGCCATGATAACGATTTAGTGTTTTCATATTGTTTTAGTTTAGGACTACCATCTAAACTGTCTTCATTGTAAAATATATTTTCTAAAAGTGCTTAAATTTTATGATAAAAGTAATGATTTTGAGATCAGTTTAAGACTTCAGAAACTATTCCTGAAAGAGGTGACTTGTCTCAGATCATAGAAATCCTTGTTTACTATCAAGTGTTCACTAAGTTGAGGAATATGGATTGGATAAGTAATTCAGTTTATTACTTAAAAGATCTTAACATTATATAATCACAGGAGGGGCTTCAACATATGCTGGCTTGTCATACCTGTGCCTTAGTCTGACTCTGACCTCAGAATCTTGTTGTGTCTTCCCAGGCAACACATACATCACCTGATGTTAAACTGCTCATTTGATTAATATACTGTAGTTAAAATGTATGCTCAGTGCTAAAGTTAAGGCCAAAGCTCCTCCCTTCCATCACAAATGCATCAAGGGCAAACTGATTTGTTTAAAGCTTCACAGTGACTAAGAAAGCCCAGAGCAGAACATCAACTTTATAATAAAGGGACAGACCAGGACTATTGTTTCAGACTTTTAAAAAATTAAGTATCTTCCACTCTTCTGTTTTGCAATGCCTGTGGGCTGGTCTAGAAGTTCCTCTGGATCCTTATTTGTCAGTTATCAGAAAGAATAGTAGTCAGTGAAGTGCCTGAATGTGTGTACACATGTTTATGATGAAGTGCATGTGACAGATGCACATTTTAAAGACATGCTAATTTCTGCCATTCTTTATATCACAGAAACTGTGTTGAATAATGTTTTGTGGAAGTCTTCTGTCTGAAACCATAGCTATTTTTAAGGGCAGCCAAGTATTCATGATTCTTCTGAAATGTGAGCATGTGCTAATTGAAATCCTCCGATGCCACAAAAGCTTGCCAGTTTTTTACTGTGAGAGATTTTTTCGTAGGTTCTCTGGGGTTTCAGGGTTTTTTTATTTTTCAAATTCAACACCAGTGAGAGGTCACAAAAATATTGGCATTTGCTTTAATCTCTAAACTTCTTCTGTGGATGTAGAACTGTTTAATGAGTTTGTTAATGTACTGCAGGTGAGACTTTTTTTTAATGAATGTGGCTAGATAGGGGAGGAGCTGCCTCTTGATCTCTTTCTTCATCCTTGGTCAGCCTTTGAAGGGTAGGGGGGATTGCTCCTCCCCAGAGAATGACTGAGCATGCACAGGTGAGGGAAGTTTTTGTGAGATGCTGGGTGGGGTGAAGAATGGGATAAATGAAGCAAGAGGCACGTAGAAGGCTGGAGAGTGAGAAACTGAGAGGAGAAGGCAGCTTTCTTGCAAGAGGGGCTGCAGCACTGTTTTGGAGGTGGTAAAAAGAAAGAGGCTTTCTTGAAGATCCGGAGATTTGTTCCAGCCAGCAATTCTGCATGAGAAAGGATTTTGGAAACGCTTCAGCCTTCAAGAACACCACTCTTGGAGTGCAGGTTGGTTTCAAACGTTTCTGTTTAGGGTGTCGCCCTACAGATGCAAATTTACTCTTTTTTGAGGGTTTGGGTTTTTTGGTGGTGTGTTGGGGGTTTTTTTGTGTTTGTTTTTTTTTGTTGTTGTTGTGTGTGTTTGTTTGTTTTTAATATTATTATATTTGCTTTGAATATCCTGAAGTGCCATTGTCAAAAGTTGGAAGTGTTTTGTGTCTGTCAATGCGTTTGCATTTTTAAAGAAGTTGAGCGATTTGCGCCTCCTTGTCAAATTGTGGTAAAACAGGATCGGCGTTCCCATGAATCCAGCTTTCCTTTTGTGTTGTGTTGCGTAGACTCTTCAGGAGCTGTGAAGTCTTTCCAGTTACGTGAAAACTCTGTGTGCACACACAGTAAAACTGAACCATACTTGCATAGAGATCAATGAACTGCATCAATTGATCCACTGTATTCTATGTTGCTGTTTTGCTCTGTGTGCAGAGCTCAGATTTGTAGTACGAGCATTTAAGGTTTTTTTTCTGAAAGCACCCAGGTGTTTAAAAAAAAACAAAACAAACTAGGAAACAACAAAATCCCCCAGTTCGGGAAAACAAATAAACAAACCCACTGGAATGTATGGAAGTACCCAAGTTAATGGCATATAAACCTTAGCTCTCACAGTAGTAGAATATCCACGGGTTACTCTTTTTGCCACAAGAGCCCCCAAATCTTTCAGATAACAGTGAGCTTATAATTTAGAAGCAGCCTCATAGCAGAATGTTTCTGTGCTCCAGCTTGCTGACTCAGACTTTTTCAAAGAAAGATGTGTAGTAAGTTGTGTGTAAGTGCAGACATTAACTTTGAGGTGTGTTGTACAAAACTTGTGTATGTCCTGTACGCTGTTACAGAAGGGGAAAAGCTGTAAGAAGCTGTTTTATGTGATCAGAATATTTTATGCTTTAAGTTGTTCTGCAAAAGGCCTTGTTTTAGGAGTTTGTAATGACTTATCCCCTTATGTGCCATTAATCCAATTATGTTTGCCCCAAAGTTCTTCTGAATAGGAACAATGAGGACAATGTGGTCTCATGAGCTTCCTGCTAAAATTATTTGTTTATGAGCAGGGACACTACATGAGTAAAGCTCAAGTATCATTGTAGTTCATTACTGAAGACAGACATCCTCAAGTTTTTTCCACGGGAGAGAATTAAACCTAAGAAGTCAGTGCTATTTTGCTATTCCACTAATGTCATATCTCTCCTCCTCGTGATACATATATGTACAGAGCTTGAATTTGTGTTTCTGGTGTTGCTCATGTTAGACAGAAATGCAGATATATGGTGTTTATTTATTTCCAGTTTGTGTGTTGTAACAGTAACACGCTCTGTCTATACACTGAACAGATGAGTTTACCCAGTTTTTAGTTTACACCTGCTTTAGGTCTTGTCTGCCTTCCAAACTCAGGTGAAACCATTCATACACTAGAATTTGAGGAGATGTGTATGCAAATAAATATATGGAGTTATGTGAGGGGTGAAAAAGTGGGTGAGCAGGTTTGTACTGCAGGGAAAATTGTAAAATGAGTGCAACATGTCAAATACTTAGGATTTAGGTCTGCTCATGTGTTTTCTGATTTCCTCAAAAAATCAAGGATTTCTAGTTCTGGTGGGCTTCTCTTTAAGTTGTGAGAGATCACATCTGCAAAACTGTCACTGTTTATGCAGGTGTCTGTGTAACCATGTAAAAGCTGAATTTTGCCATCATAAGAAGAGGGTTCTCACCCTCTCTGTGTGTATCTCCTTGATGTCTGATCTTTTTCAGTAACTTCTGCCAACACATTTAATACGATACTCATCAATATAAATATTTTAATGTTATACTGTGTCTACTATGAGCACTTATTGATGTAGCAGTTTCAATAATCTTGATCTGTCCAGTGGCTGTAGGAATACTACTGATAGTTAAATTTCTTCTCTATTTTTAAAGAAGTGCATTAATATGCATTATTTAAGCTTTCCGATTTTAAGAGGTAAAAAGTTATGTCCATATTTATTGGTTTAAGTTATAATACTGTACATTTCAGATATTTTTTTGCCTTTAAGTGGCTTGCCCAGTTTTTTATAGAAATAAATACTTGTAACAAACACTTGTTACAGAAACAAACACTTTCTAAATCAAGTAGGAAGGGGCCCACTCTCTTACTATAAAACTATATAAAGCACAACTTGCCCAAAGTCAGTTGATATTTTTAATCTTGTTCTCTGTGATGTTGAAGTGGCCTCCGTTTCTGTCCAATTAAATTGGATTTACAGTTGTTTAATGTCAGTTCTGTGAGAGCTTTCATAATTTCAGGGCTTGTGAAACCAAAAAGGGTCCTTTGGTTTGTACAATCTCATCCATATATAGTTTATAAATTATGCCGTAGTCCCCTCAATTTGACACTGTTTACCTGTCCCATTAGGTCCCATGACTTCTGTTAACCTCAGCTTTAGTCAAACAAAGCTATTCCTGTCTCTAAGGAAGGCATTCTGCCATGGCTTTTATCTGGCCAGAAATGGAGCTCTTGACTTTTTATGTGATTAGCTGGTTCAAGTAAATAAATCTCCTTTAGAGTTAAATGATAATAATTAAGCATTCACTTCAGTCTGAAACTGAGTTCAGCTTCCAGTGGTCTATTCTTACACAAATCTTAAAAGGATTTTGGGTGCATCAGCATGTCAGTGCAGGACTGGGGTGCATTTCGAAGCAAGTTTGCTGATCCTTTTTAATCCCCTCATCCCCCCTCCCCTCGGAGAAGGTCCTGGAGCCTGCGAGCAGATCCCTTCGGGCAGAGCCTTCCCCAGCAGCTGCATTCCGGCAGCAGGAGCGTAGCTAATGCATCCCAGCTGCGGGAAGGCATCTGGAGCCGGGAAAGCTGCTAGGGCTGGGCTGGAATAGCTCTTCCTTTAGCTCCAGCCCCCCCAGACCCCTAAGGGGTGGGCATCAGGCGCTGGCACCCTGCAGAGCCTTTCCTAAATGGGACTGTGCTGCCTGTTAGTGTAAACAAAGCCTTTGTTAAAGGTCAGCTTAGTACATGGCAACTTCTGCCTGTGAAAGTGTTTACGTGGTGTGTTGTAGCATGATGAGGATCTAAAAAGACTTCAAACTCCAGTCTTTTACTAAAAGAGGGCTTTTTTTAGTTCATGGTTCTTCTGACTGTAATTTTTTAGTTATTCAAAGTTACTTTAAAAAGTCTCTCTCTCTTAAAATATCTCTAGAAATAAGAATATATTTATTTAAGAATATGATTATTCTTATTCATTAGTATCCCATGATCAGGATATCATGGGGTACTAATTCAAATCTGATATGGGAGTAAAGGATATTCAGTTTAAATGATAGAATAGTTTGGGTAGGAAGGGACCTTTAAGGGTCATTTAGTCCAACCCCCTGCAATATGAGCAGGGGCATCTTCAACTATATCAGCCTTGTCCAGTCTGACCTTGAATGTTTCCAGGGATGGGGCATCCACATCTTCTCTGGACAACCTGTTATGGTGTTTCACCACCCTCATTGTAAAAAATTTCTTCCTTGTATCTAGTCTAAATCTACCCTGGTTTAGTTTAAAACCATCACTTGTCCTATTGCAATGGGCCATACTGAAAAATCTGTCCCCACCTTTCTTATAAGCCCCCCATAAGTACTGAAAGGTTGCAGTAAGGTCTCCCTGGAGCCATCTCTGCTCCAGGCTGGACAACTCCAACTCTCAGCCTTTCCTCAGAGGACAGGTGCTCCATCCCTCTGATCAACTTAGTGGCCTCCTCTGAACTCACTTCCAACAGGTCCCTGTCCTTCCTGTGCTGGGCCCCCAGGGCTGGATGCAGCACTGCAGGGGGGGTCTCACCAGAGCAGAGGAGCAGAATCACCTCCCTCGACCTACTGCCCCCATTTCTTTTGATGCAGCCCAGGATGCAGTTGGCTTTTTGGGCTGTGAATGCACACTGCTGGATCATTTCCAGCTTTTCATCTGGTTGGAGATAAATCTAGTTGTCTGAGCCACAATGAAAATAGAACTCCTTCCCCCTCCTCCCCACCCCCCAGGTCAACCTAGTCTTCTTTTGGCAGCTAGTGATGATTATTTAAGCATTTATTTACTGACCTCTCATCATAACTTTTTGTGCAGGATTAAAATTCAGCCAAGTGAGGTGGAATTTTAGTGCATGTTTTATGCTTGCATCCACGCTATCTTTTTGGAATATAGATAGACTTAGGTTTCTTCAAGTCATATAAAATACATTCAGGGCATAAATTACATTTGATTTGGATACAGGTAGGCCAGAGAAATAACCTGCAAATATGCTTCACATATTCACTGCGAGTTATCTAAGTTATACTAATTTTAAGGCTGGTTTTTTTTTTTTTGTAGATGTTGTTTAACATATTCCTTAGTTACTAATGGACTGCAAGGCATTTTATCATCTTGCTATACTAGTCCATCATCCTGCTTCTCACCAAGCATGTAAGAAGAATGTACTGAATCTTTTGCCTTCTCTACTTCATTAAAATATTTTCACATAGGAATTTGCCTATAACTAGGAATTCTTCTAGTTTGTCATTGAGTTTACATTTGCCAGCCAAGTTATAGCAGCATAAACTTAGATATTAAGAGGTCTGCAATCTCTGGCTTCTACTCAGGCCCTCTGTTAGTCTGGGACAATTCACTTAGAGTCAAGTTGCTACAGATCTGGGGGTTGACATATTTGTATAGATTTTTCTTTGTTTCAAATTCATGTGGTCTTGCTTAAAGAATAAGTCTCCTGCCATTTTCATTAAATAAAGCCAACAGTATATTGCTGTGATTGGGAAAAAAAACCAACCTAAACCACTGTTGAGACACTGTGAGAGACAATTTTGGTAAGAAACGGTTTTAATTACAAGCTCATGCTTATAAAATAAAACTTGACCTTGGTGTTACTAAAAGGGAGAAACAGTCCAAAACTGCAGATATTGCTGTAGTGAACAGGAACTGAGCAGGCTACCATGTTTATCTGCCCTCATTGTCTTGACATGTAAGTTTGTTACTACTTCTTAGATGTGCATTTCATATTAAGTTAATGATTCTCTTAGATGGACACTTTGTAGTCATTGGAGATTCATGTGGATAACAGAACTCAAAATACTCATTCACCAGAGATCTAATTTAGAGTAACAATATCTTATTATCAGGAAGTATTTCAAAAAATGGCCAACAATAATCTTTAGTGAAAAGGTTTTGCCCTTCAGTCTGTTTAGTTCCTGGTTTTAAGAAATGCTACAAACTGTGAGCTCATCCTGTTTATAGCTGGCATTTTTTCCTGCAATTAACAAAATTGCTCATGACTCCTTTTTAAATACAACTTGGCCACCTCCTATGTATTGTTCTTTCATGAAGAGTATTCTTGACTTCATTGACATTCAATAATGTTGAGATATGTTGCTAATTATTCCCAGCATGAATGCCTGCTTATAATTGCAATTTATCATAAATGCGTAAGATCGGTTAAGGATTTTTGAAAATACTTAATATTTTTTCCTCAAGTCTTCAGGGTTTTATTGTTTCTAAAGCTGCTGAACAACCTGCTGGCTTGAAAATAGTAGTTAATGCATACCACCTACTGGCAATAATTACATCAAAGCTTTTTGCCCCTTCTAGTGTGCTAATGCTGCAGAGCTTTATGAATTCTTTCCAGCCACAGAGCTCAGTTTTATTTCAGTGCATCAAAGTTAAGAGGAGACTTCTACCAGAAGACAATTGACTTTCCTGTGTGCCAAACAGGTATATATATTGGATCTTACGCCCTGGGAAGTTCCTAGACGTCGTAAGGGCATTCTCTGGTGATATAGTTCATACGTAACCCACTTCGTAACACGGCAATAAAGAGCCCTGAAACAGTTTTGCTGAAGGCAGAGCACTACAAAGGAGATGGAAAGTTTGACTTCTCTAAACTTAATAATAGCAATTTACAAATGTGGTAGATAAATGCCTGGCTATGGGCTTTTCTCATAGCTCAGAAGAGGCCTGTACTAGATGTGGTTTGATTTATGCTAATTCCTGGAGCTGTTACTTTAAACTTGCTTTTCCCAAATTCTGCTTCATACTGTAGCTTTCCATTTCTCCTGGGATTGACTCCAGTTTGATGAGTGGCTTCACTGCTCTGCAGTTTTGTGCCTGGAACTGATTGCTTATGAGTCTGGGAATCATAATTTCAGGCTTGGAAGGAACTCCTTTGTATAGTGGCAGAGTATTGAATTTTATTCTCCTCTTCCCCCATGTTTTTGGGTAGAGAATGTGTCCTGAGATGGAAACAGCAACAAATACAAATTGTATACATTCTGCTAGTAAAGATTAGCTTTGTGTATTTTAAACTGGAGATACTGAAAAAAATTCCTTGGTTGTTCATGATACTTGTTACCCCACTTCAAAGTCCACAAACGTGGTAAGTCTTTCAAAGACTGACCAAAGGTGTGGTTCTGGAGATCCTTTACTCCAAAGTGAGGTCTCTGCTGGTACTATGGGTAAGACTGTGACAGTTTTGGCTTCCTCTGCTTTATATAATCCTTCAGTGCTATCCCTGAAGATCCTAGATCCTCAAAATATCTCCAGCTCACCAGAGCACGAAGCACTTGCTGTTGGCATGGGGCAGTGGAAAGCTGTGACATTACCCTCGTTATTTCAAGGCATGGTCTGTGGGAGACCCAGGCCAAGTGCTGTGTGCTGTCAGTGGCACCCATCTGCATTAGAGGCTGCAAATGCTGAGGTCTGCAGACATTCCATGATCAATCCCAAGGGTGGCTGCTTTTTGCAGCTAAAGTTTGCTGTTGCTGCTGAATATAGTTTTGGTACAAGTAAAGCTGCTGTGTGATGAGGTGAGTGGAGGTAATGGGCATGCCCTTGATATGCCTCTTCTGCACCAGCCTAGATGCCACTTCATATACTGAAATAAGCTAGACTTCAAAATAAAAACAGTTGGATTATATACTTATTTCTGGAGGAGGAGAAAGTCAAAAAAGAATGTATTTGGGTAGGACTTCATTCATCACTAAACTCTCAAGTAATCCTATTATGTGTTTTGGACTTACTGCTAACTACTGGATTATTGATACTGCTAATTGAATTTGGGGCATGGGCTTTCAAAGAGCTTTAATTCCCATTATATTGTCTGTGTTTGATATTGTATGTGAAGATTCAGTGAAATGTGCAAAGCAGCGAGGCAGATAAAAAAAGGAAATGATGACATGAACTCAGATGACCAGACAGACTCAGAAAGCAATTATGAAAAGGAAAGTTATGTTGTTTCTGCTCTGTAACTTCTTATCTGGACTATGACCTTGAAAGTGGCATTTCTACTGCCTGCCTGTGAAAAGCAGCTGCTTTCTCCATGCACTGATTAGAAAAAGAAGGGGTGGGATTTGCAGAGCAATTGCTATGAAATTTAAGCATGTGTCTCCAATTACTTTAAAAAATTTAATGTGGTGTAGAAATGATGTGAAAATCTTCATGTTAGTCTTGGATTATGGGTCACTTGGGTGGAGAGGGACTTTTAAAGGGATGAAGCTGTGAGTGGTGGAAATATTTGATATTGGAAGCAGCTAAAATGCTGAGAAGTAGTTCCTGCCTAAAAACCAAAAGCTACTATTAGAGTAGGATCAGGAAACAAGGAACTTTACTAGCTGCCTGACTGAGTGCCACCTGTGAGTTATAATATAACACCTAGTTCATATATACACCTTGTATAGTACACTTAGACTCTGTAGTGTTGAGCCTTTCCCCAGTGGGACGCAGATGTGAAAGGCCTGGAGGAACTGCTACCTCTTAATCAAGGGGTAAAACAGTAAGGATGGGGCTGCTCTGCAGTGTGGAGAGATACAGGGCTCATCTGCAGATCTGTGTCATGTTGTAATCAGTCACTTCTGAGCTTGTCTCTGTTCAGAGAAAAGATGGTGGTGGTAGGACAAGCAGCATAAGATACTTTTCTTCTTTCAGATTTGTTGTGACTGTTAGGGAGGAATGTGGTTTTTTCCTCACATGCACAAATTTAAAATATCCTCTTAAATGAGAATTTATTTGGAGCCAGTGAAAATAGCTGGAATGAGATAATTTTTTTTTTTTTCTGAAGTGAAAACACAAGCTTGGGAGACTGCAAGGGGTATGAGTTGTGGCTCTTTCTTTTTTTTTTCTGGTGATGTTGAGGTATTTTTACACTTTGGCAGTATACAGCTGAAGAAATTTCTTCCAGAGGGTAGTTGCCTGCTGCAGTTCAAAGTAAAATTGGATAAAGGCTCTGCCTACCTTGCTTCCAGAGCTGGGCATAACGGTGTAGAGACCCAGGGAAGGAAGTGGTGGCGAGAGGAGGGAGTGAGCTGGAGTTCTGAGCAAGCACAGAGCAGATCCTGTCTTATGTTATGGGCCAAATGTGCTCCTGAATGATTCTGGCACAGAAGTCATGCCAAAATCGCTTTTCCTCTTTTCTTCCTCTTATTCCAGCTGCCGTATGATGGATGAAGGAAAACAAAACAACGACACTAAATGATTTATTGAAGGTCGTGGACAGCCAAAATTTTTAAGCAGATTTATTATCATCGTAGAAAAACCAAAACATTGAAACCCACATTATTTTTAGACAAGTCTGTCTGCTGTTTTCATATGAATCTGATTTCTTTAAGAAAAGAGAGCCTGCGTTTTCCCAGAAATGACCTTTAATGTTGATGTACATCTGTATCTGCAGAGGCCAAATACTGAAGCAGCTAATAATGGCCTGTGTTCATGTAAAATCTATAGCATTTTAGTAAGTAATAATTCATATGCTTCAATAAAAATGAAGTTAAAAGCTAACAATATCGTACTTGGTGTTTAAAGGGCCAAAGTAATTCCCATTTTGCAGACGTAATAAAAGATTCAGCAAAATGTCATGTTGCTCAATCTCAGCTTGACTAGGAAAAACAGCTCCTAGTTTAAAAACCGAATGAACAAAGCCAAACCCAAACACCAAAATAACGTCTGCTTCTGTTGCCACTTCAAGTTGTTAGTGTCATGGCAAAGGTTGGTCTGTAGGTCAGCTACAAGTTCCTGGGACAGAGTTTGCTGCTGTGGCAGCGTCTTACATGAGATGGAGAGAGGAGGCTGCAGTTCCCTGTGCCGGTGACTGCCATCGTCTGCTCTTCACACCAATCATCCAGGGCGTGGAAAGGATTCCTCACTGATCTTCAGTATGAATTCTCATGTACCAGGGAGGTGTTTTAGTGAGAGCTCTGCATAAAAGCCTTAAGCTCTATCAGTTCAGGATTAGCTCCAAAACCACAGTTTTGGGCATATGTGTAATTTACCCTTTGGCTGTAGAGAAGACAAAGGGAAGAAGGTGATTTGCCTGGGCCAGGACACAGAGCCCAGGAACTTTACTTGGTGCTGTGGAGAGTTTTTTATCTTCAGTCACAGCCTGAGGAAGCAAGAGTTCTAATCAAACTTCCTAATCCTTTCCCAGCAGAGACTGCTGATCCTGGCGTACCTTGCACAGCTCTGCAGGGAAGGCTGAGATGGAGTGGGGCTGATGGCTTTTATTTCTTGGCCTGCTCATAGAGGTATCATTTGGGAGCTTTCTCTTTTGTTTGGAAGCATCCATTATACATGGTTTAGTTTCATCAAACTTTGTTTATTGTACTTTTAAAAAAAAAAGTACATTATCTGTTTTTTTTTCATTAAAAATGCTCTTAAGCAAGAAAGAACTTTGGCTGCTCCTGATGTCCTGCTGTTCCTCCCCAGTGTTCATGTCTGACTTAAAGATTAATTAAAATAAATATCAAGTGCTACTGAAATAATTAATAAATTATACAATTTACATTCGATTGTAAGTGGAAGAATGTCTTACACTTCCCTTTAAAAAATCAGCATGGTTCCAGAAAGGAAGGAAGCATGCTAATTACAATGCCTTCATGAGACTTTACAATTCATGGATGAGAGTTGATCAGAAGATGCAAAAGAGGCAAAGAAAGTATTTTAATGTTTGATGCTTCAGTGCCTGTAATCCCGAAGGTTGCTATTAAAATACATAACAGAATCTGTTGTGCATTTCCAGCAGTTTGATATTTCCTGAACTTTTCCATCGAGAAGATTTAGAGACATTTAGGATCGGATACTGGTTCCATGGCAACTTTTGGCACTGAGGCAACATGGCTGGAGTTTCTCCTAATTTATAGTGGTTCATGTGAAATCAGAATTAGTCTCTTTAACTTTCTACAAAATATCTGAATATTTCATAGCTTTTTTTAACATATATATCATGGCCAGTGTTTATGTAGATGTAATGTGTCCAGGGGACAGCCATAATGTCTGGTGTCATTTATAAAACAATTTCAAGATGTTAATGCATCTCTGAACCTATTTCTTAATTTGGAGAGTAACAACATCTGTTAATAGAACAGTGACAAGAGAAAGAAGAATAGACAAGTCTCTTACAGGGCTGACTATAAAGTTACCTACTGCTATGAAATATAAAGCTTAAATATACAATCATGAAAACAGCAGGGTAGGGTCAGATTGAACATCTGGCTTGGATGCCAGGAGATGATGCCCAAGAGACCAGTGGAGAACCAATAAAAGCATGGCATCTTTCTTATATAAACCCTTAGCCTCCAGCCCCATGGCTCCTGATCCAGAGGATGTGCCACTTCATCCCTTCACTTAACCTTTGCACTGCCTCTCTCTTGCTCCTATTCCTCTAGTGTCTTAACACTGGTCCTTCATGATATCTAAACACCTTCAGCAGGAGTACTGAGAATATAGTGGAAGCAGTCTGGATGCTCATTATTCCTCTCCCCTATAAAATGGAAGGGAACCAACTGTGGAAAAATCCAGCTCCATTTTTTTACCAAAGTTTGCTTTTCTCTCTGTGGGGTTGGTCTGTGCTCCAGGTGAGGAGAGGCTTGAGCACCTGCTCCTTTGAGAGTTTTGGAGATCTGAACAAGTCCTGTGGTGAAGAGGTATAAGATTTTGGGAGGAGGGGTGGAACTGTAATTTTCAGATCTGGAGGAAGTTGAATGGAAGCAGAAACTGCATTTCTGAAGTGCAGGTTTTTGCTGTTTCCTGCCAAACTTCAAATCCTTCTTTGATAGCATGGCAGGTTTACAGCCCCCATTAAAGTGTTTTCACTTGATGTTTTCAGTTTGTTTGTTTGGGTTTCTCCTTTCTCATCTTATTATTTGAAACTGTGAAAGCACTTAGGGAGGGGAAAAACAATGAATACCTGGAAAACATGAACCAAAATGGTTAGTGTGGAAAAGTTTGATAAGCACTGAAGATAGGATTTTGTAACTGGAGATTCTGGGGCTGCTCCTGCAGGACTAGCACTGCCTCATCTGCCTTTTGGAGGAGCCTGGGCAAAAGGTTTACAACTTCTATGTCCAGGATTAGCTTGAAATATGAGCAGTTAAGCTTCATATTGGTATGACCCAGTGTTCTGTGCTAGTGGGTAACTTGCCTAATGTAGTCTGAGTTATAAATTTGTAGTGATCTAGTTAAAACAGTAACATCTGGCAGGATTTATTCTAAAATTATTGCCCTTGTAGTTCCATAGAAAGCTTTTTCTGAGGAAGATGTTTCCTTGTTGCTGTGACCTGAGTAAGAGCAGGGAAGTGCATAGTTGCCTAGGACTTCCAGGCCTTTTCAATAATTTGTGTGCTGTCCCATTCCTGGTTATGTCTAATTTAATGCTGTAGAACAGTGAGAAACAACTGAAAATAGTTGGGGTTTTGCTGTAGGCATTTAACAAATCATCTCAGTAGAACTGAAAAATTACATCTGATCAGTGAAAAATGTGTCTGTTAATTTTGATGGTCATTAATATACTTAGGGCCTGGAATCCTGAACTCTTGTAACTTTGTTTTGCTACTTAATTTCAGACTTGTACTGAAAACAAAATGATTACTTATATGTATTAATCTCATAGTTCTCTTCCATAACAAGCACTGTCTTTTCATTTCAGTTGCAAAGCTCTTTTTTGGCACGAAAGATTGTGACTTCCATAAGTGTGTAACTAACATCTTGGTTACAGTTTGGAAAAACCAAATAGAAATGTATCTGATAAAAGGGTATATGATTATAAGAGGACTGTACAGTGTGGGTATAGCATTCATGCTTAGGAAAATTATTCTTGGGAAAGGATTTATTTTTGGTTTGTTTGTTTCTAATTTGGATTAGCAACATTTTTTTTTTTCCTAGGGGAAAAAGTGGGGAGCACAAAAGAAAAAAAATAGCTGTTTAATTTGATTAAGCTGATTACTATTGGTTTTAGACCTAAAGACTCATTAACCTTTGTCCCAGAAAGCTTATCTAAATAATTCAGGGTTTATATTGGGAGTGGGAGAGCAGTGGATGTGGATTTTTGAACTCTTCTGGAACATCACTGGCTCTGCATTTAGAACAGACTTGACCTTTCTCAGGCTCAGGTCCTGGGCTCAGTGTTCACCAGACTTTCTCAATGACTTTTTGTTCTTAAGGAGGGGGGAAGTCCACACTTGTCTGGCTTGAGAATGTTTTTAATGCAGGTTTTAAGTTTGCAAAACTAATACCTTCAGAATACAGGACGTTAGAGGTGCATGTCATGGAAAGAAAATATCATGCTCCATGGAAAATTTTGTGGAGTATGTGTTGTGTCCTGCATTGTGTGGGTGAGATGGATGGTGTTGGTGCTTGTGAGACTTCTTTGAAATTATTTAAATATATTTGACTGCACTCTTGCACTGGAAGAAGGACAGAATAGGGAGGTCACATGAGGGGAAATATTTCTTTTCTGTCAATTTATAGTACTGTGTGTCTGTCTTTGCAGTTACCAGCTGCATGGCTGACTATTTTTATTCCATTTCCCAAAGAGCAAAAGTGGACATATCCATAGTGACTTTCATTAGTTAAACCTACATATGTGTTTAATACATACAGCATGCAGTTAAATGGATTTGTTATAGACTTTAATACTTCATTTTTTATATTCTGTAGATACTGCTTTAAATAAGGTGACAAAGATTAGTATGTTATAGGGGATCTGTGCACATTAATTTCTCTAATGAAAATTTACAAGGAATTTTGAGAAATTGTGATCATCACAAGTTTTTAAAAAGGAAATGTGAGTTAGGAATGAATACCAACTCTCCTCAAATCCTCTAAAGACTGACTAAATAAAAGTCAGTTATGCAAGGAAGAGATTCTTTTCTGGAGGTTGAATGCAGTTCTTTGCACAATTTAGGGGAAGTTCAGAAGTTATGCAAGTATCAAAGGCATAAATTCTTAGTTCATTTCTATAAATACCTTATAAATAATAGCAAGACCTGTATGGAAAAAATTGAAGAGCATGAAACCGATACCTAAATAAATAAATTTGGGCAAATTAGTCTTTGCTGCCTTCAACGTTGAACAAATTCAAACTTCAAAACAAGTTGTAAGAAAAGTTTGTCTTGGAAATAAACATGATTTGTGAAGCAAGAAATCTTTAATAATATAGGTGGTACAGGGTGCTCGATGATTTTTCTAGATTGGGTTTTGTGTGCATCTTCTGTGACGTTAATTGGATGTACAGTAACTTCCAAGTTGTGAATTCCTTATGACCAGTCACAGTTGTGAAGAAGTGCTGTGTTAAGCTCTAACTACAAGGGAGCATCAAGCCAATTACAGCACAGTTGAAAATGCATGAAGCAACCCATCCACCTGAACAGGCTAAACTTCAAGAGGGAAAAGTCTGTTATGTGCTTAAATCAGGAAGGGTCTGGTGTATATTCCATTCTAAATCTTTTCACAAATAGCGGCTGATTACATCTGTTTAAGTACTTTGTGGTAATTTCTAGACTGAAATGCTCTTAAGACCTTTTTAGAAGTTCTAAACACTTGAACGTATTTCAATTGAATGTGTTTAAACTGGAAAAAAAAATAACATGCGAGAGAGAGCTGCGAGATCCATCTTGCCTGAATTAGGGTTCTGCTGTTGTGTTTTCCTGTAGTGGAGGCAGAGACTGGATTCTCTGTGTGGTCAATGAACACAAGATTGTGTTTACATTTGCATGCCAGGATTCCAATCCTAAACTGTCTGTTTCTTTCACTTGACTGAAGGAAGTCTAGACAACTAGATCACACCAGGATGTAGTTGTCTGAAGCTTGCTCAGCAGAGTCCTGTTTTTTATGCCTAACTCGAGGTAATTGTGTTGGAGACCTCACTTTTTGGTATTTGTTTTAAATATTTCCTTAAGTTGGCTTATGGTGCTTGTCATAAGGATTCACTCAGATTAGTGAGTAAATGTAGTATAGAAATGAGAACAAACTAGTTCCCATGATTAAATCAACACCTCAAATATTTGTATTCACTTTAAAGGATGCTGATCGATCTCTTTTTTTTTTTTGTTTTTTAATACATCTGTGTTAAAGCTGTGAAATTTCACAAATAAAAGGACTTCTGTCCTTGGCCTTGATTTCCCCTCTCCCACCCCCCCAAACAGAGGAGCTTGACAGACAACTCCAATGTTGTGACTGTGGATGGTTTCCGTAAATAAGCAGATGAGTAGTTGTGTTTCTAGTGTGAGGCTTTGGCAGCTGAGTTTGCAGCAAGAAACATCAAGTCCAGAAGAGCCTGTTCCGGTAGGATGAGACAGTGCTGAACTTCCTGACATGGAAGGATGCTTAGGAGGAGCTCTTGCTAGAACTGCCCTGAAGGAATAGGATAACTGAAGAACAGTCCTCTTTTGTCTGGATGTTTTTTTGTCAGTCTTTACCCAGTAGTTGGTTTTTGGTGCAGTGTTGGCTTTGAGGATGTTTTTTCACCTGTAAATAGTGTCTGTTGTTTCCAGTAAGAGAAGAAAGGGTGTGTGATTGCAGGTCAGAAAGAATAAAGCTGGGATACTGAGAGGCCAGTGCAACCCTTACTCTTGTTAATGCTGCTTTGAAATCTGTAGATGAAAAAAGACTTATAACAATGTAACAAATTATTACTTTGATTTGGTGTGACACAGTAGAAGCTTCTTAGAAGATGGGCACCACTCAAGTGCTTCACTGAGAAATCATATAAATTGAGTGCTTTTTTTTTTTTTTTCAGTTCTTTTTCCCTGCAGTACACCTTCCTGACTTTTGTTGATTGCACGGATGTGAATATTTGCCAGGCACAGAGATATATATTTAGTCCTACAGTCTCTCTTATTGGTTGGAACATTAATAAAATTCGACAATACCATAATTTTCTAGTTTAATTCAAAGAGAAATAGTTCACCCATAAAGAATTAAAATCCATTAATGCATGAAAATATAACTGGAATTCATTATAATTTCAACAGGAGAAGAGCTTCCCACTGGAAACAGTGATTTTTATTTTTTGATGAGAGCAGTTTTAAACCACGGAGTTAATGCTGTTCTCCAGTAGAGCAAACTGACAATGATACAACTTCACTAACTTCAGTCTTCTTTCTCTGTTGCAAGAAAGAAACCTGTTGCTGTAGGCAAACTGTGGTTCCAAAGTGTTTTCCCAAAGGAGATTTTAATTTAGACATTGTTCTTTTAAAACAGACCTGTACACAGACTAACCAAAAAAATGTGAATTGAGTTGAAAACAGAGCAGATGGGACCAGCTTCACTTCTTGAGGCTGTGACAAAGAACCTGCTTGCACTCTATACTGAATGTGAGTGTGCTCTGCAGAAGCCAGCTGAGATAATCTATGCTATGACTTGTCATCTTCAAGCTGCATTGAGAGAGTCTCTGCTTGAAAGTTGGCAGGAAAGGCCCCTGTTGGCTAAATTGTTGACTATTGTGGTAGCTGTAACCAGGTTCTTGACAGTGACTCTTTTCTGTGCCTGAAAATCACATGCTCCAAGTCTTTAAACTCGCCTGCATGTTGGTTTACATCTCTAAGAGCTTTGAATAGCAGACATTATTTTTTTTTTTATAGGACCCAGCCTTTCTTTGCTGTAGGTTTGAGGGAAAAGGAGCTTGCTACAGTAAATTATGTATTCATATGTTTTGCTTTAAGTTGAGCATGAATCAGTATGCACAGACACTGTCAAATTCCTAAACATTACTTACAGCTGGATGTTTCAATGTCTGCGTTGGAAAACCTGTCATGGGGATTAGTGGATTTGCTCACCTTGATAGACAAATTATTAATTCTTAGCTCAGGTGGCTTAAAGTACAAGGAAGAAGACTGCTTTCAACCTAAACTCCTCAACTTCTTTCAAAATGGATGCCACAATATTTTTTCAGTGTTAATTAATATTCTGAAAAAAGTTATGATCTCTCTCTCCTATGAGGCTGAATAGCCTCCTAGAGGGAGCAGATAACACTGAAGACCTGTGTAGTTTTTAATTACTTCAGAATCACACTGGAATTCCAGGCTGATGAACATGTGGTACTTATGCTCCCCACAGTCGCAGGGAGAGGAATGAAGAAATTTAAAATGGGATTCTCAGCCAGGAGGCTGAGCATGAGACTGTCTCAGGTAACCAGGAGAAAATGGCAAGCTTGATGATTTCAGGAACCTGTATGATCAACTCCGGGCTGATGAAATCTTTATAGTGCTAAGCAATAAATCTTTAAAAGTAAGAAAGCTAGAAATGCATGTTTTTACAAAAAGTTGCAGAAGACTTAGGTTTGTGTTTCTTTTGGGTTTTTTTTCTTCTTTTTCCCTTGTGGAGAACAGCTGGAGATGGAGGTTGTATTCAGCCCCACTGATGTTACATTGCACAGTACTTTCTGAGTCCTTTCCTTTCCCAGAAGATGCAAGCCAGTATCTGTTCCTTCTCAGAAGAATGCCCTGTCTTCTAGTCTAACACTGTGGAAGAACTCAAAAAGGCACAGTGAGCAGTTGCTGCCTTAAATACCTAAACCACTTCTTGCAATAGAAAGAAAGAAGTCCTCCTTTCAGAGAAGTACCTTAACCGGTAGGGTAGAGTCGTCCTTTTCTGATCCTGTGATTTTTTTAAATTATTCCATGCAAAGTAGCACAGCTGGAAAAGTAGGCTGGAGGCCAAGTCCTTGATATAAAATAAAAATTTGGTATTTATTAAAATTTGCAGGCAATTTTCTTTTCATAGGTCAAAAAAGAAACTTGCTTGGAGTTTTCCATATTCAGTGTGTTCTATAATGACTGTTGTGCACATAATGAAGTACACCCTATTTTCCCACTATTTCCCACTAATTTCCACCCTATTTCACACTTAAACAAAAGTGGAGGCTATGTTATTCCTTGTCAAGATCTGATGGCTTGTATGTCTAGTAGATGTGCTGTGTGTGTAGGAGGTTTATAGCTCAGGAGAGCCGGGAAGAAAAAGGGCCTAGTTTAAATACACCTACAGCTCTTGGGTAGGAGATGCTAAAGTTAACAGTACTGAGGTAGTTCTGAGGCATTTGTGGGGAAACTTTGGGTCTGATAAAGATCAGAATATCTACTTGACAGTTAGCAAAATGTAATTAAAATGTCTTCAAGTTATTCTGTCTTTGTGTGTGTGATTAAAACATCTTTGCTTGTGGGGTGGGTTGACCCTGCTGTCCTGCAGTGCCTGGAGGTAAAGGGAGCTTTCAGTTCCCTGCTGTCCTCAAATTTTAACTACATCTTGACTATGTCTCTGACTAACCCTTACTGCCTGTTTCTTGTGATTGATCAGCCTGCTTCCAAAACAGTAAATCCATTCCTGGATGGCAATGAGAAAAAGCAAGTGTAGTCTATGTATATTTGTACTGCTTCCACCTGCTGAGGCACTGGTGGTCTTGAAACCAACAGAAGCACAACATGAGAAGCACCTTGCTGGTGATGCCAAATGTTTGATTTTTTTTTTTGCAGACAGCACAGAAGTTTTGCCCTTTTCAGTACATAATTCCAGACCCTATTAGTCTGCAGGAGAAATGCAGCCTATAACAATTATTGTCATAGTTCAAGGTTCTACTGGAAGGGTATTAGTGTTTCATAAAATTGGCATTTCTAGATATTTTCAAGATAATAACATTATCTTTCAGTATCAACATCTTAAAATGTTTTGCAATGTTTGCTCTAAAGCCATTGTTTTAGAAGTGTAGGTCCTGTTTTTCTTGGAATAATGCTGTTGCACTTTTCCTTGCTAACTCGGTCATTTGGAAGAAAGCATCTTTTAACTGTCCTCTTACATTCTACAGTGTTTCTCTGATCATTTCACCCTGTGGGTTTCTATTTCCGAGGTTGGATTTTTGTGGGTTTCTTTGGTGTTTAGTTTATTTGTTTGGTTTTTTTAATTTTTGAAAATATTACATTTGTTGCAATGTTATGGTATGTTTGTGCCCATTAGACCTTGATGAAATGTAACATGACATGTTTCCTCAGTTGCTGCTTGGCAGCATCCATCTCTGGAAGGCATCAGACTTCTATGATCAGTCATAACTCAGTACAAGGGTGCAAATGCCAAATTAAACACACTTCTTAAAAGGAGTATGCTTCTGTCTGTAGGGGAGGGGCAGGGGAGGATTATGTGTCTTTGCTCCATATCACATATCTAAACTTTCTCTGTTTACCCTCTCCCTAACCCTAGGGCAGAATCCAGACATGTTTTTCATTGTTGTGTTTTCCTTAAGGCATGTTTTCTTTGAAGCCTTTTTTTTTCCCCCTGTGTAGTTTTGCCTTAGTTTTCCTATGCTTTTTTTAAAAAACGAAACAATCATTGGGAATAAAAATTTATGAAGTAAGTCCAATCCAGCAGTATCACTCTTCAGAGGAAACTGGTTTTAAAGATTTCCCTAAAAAACAAGGAGAAATGAATTTATGAAGAGCAAAGGAAAAACGAAAGGCCATTATGGTCTTTATCTTAACAAGCTTTTTTTGTTCATTCCAAGGTTTTAAATGAACTTTAACCACCTTTGTAAATATGTGTTTATAAAATTGGTTTAATTAACACATGCACAGAGCACTTACGGGGGAGTTTGGGAAGTCATAATGGGTCTTGCTTTGACAAATATTATCTTGGGATATGTAAACAGGAGTATAACCTGAAAAGCAAGTGATGTACTGCACAAGTTTTAGTTGGATCATTGTGTCCTTGGTTAGATGTTCTACTTCAGGGAGGACCAACTGAAGACAAGGCAGTGAAAATGAGCAGAGATCTGTCAGAATATTGAGTATTGGCCTCAAGAAGGCCAGTTAGCTTTGCAAAGGCTGCAGGAGGAGGACACAACAGTGTTAACCTGCATAAACAGCTGCTGCAAAGGAGCAAGAGTAGTCTGTATGCTGGATGGAATGGAAGGGAACAGATTTGTTCCAGCAAAGGTGACTTAGAATAAGCATTAAGAAAACTTGTAACAAGTTACAAAAAACAAACAAACAAAAACAACAAAAAAAACCCCACCAACACAACAACAACAACAAAAAAACCAAACAAAAAGAACACCCACCAAAAACTAACAACCAACCAAACAAACAAATAACCCCACCCAAAACCATAAATGAAAATTCCGTACTGCTTGATCTAATGCCCTGAAGAAAGACCTTTAAGAACAGGTTAAACAAATATCTGTCAAGAATTGCATGAGATAAGTGATATATTGCTAGTCCAAACAGTGGATTATGTTATCTTCTGGAGTCCCAAAAGATAATATAATGATGATAAATTTCTGATAATAAATTTTTAGTAAAGAATGATAGATTTTTAAGCATGGAAATAAAACTTAGGTTGGGGCACATCAACTGATACTGAAAAAAAAAGATCATCTTATGTGTTAAAGAGGGCTTGGTTTTAGTTATACATTCTCTGTGTTGGACTTTCATGAAAATGAGGAAATTTTAGTAGGATAAATGTTCACAGGGAATCTAAATTTATATTTTCATTTAGACTCTTCCAGAAATGAGTTTCGGTTTGCATGTGTATTCTGTATACTGGCAACGCATAAACAAAGTAAAAATCGGTGGCCTGGTTATTTTTTTCTGACAAATAAGCAGTAAAACACAGCTTGAATTTTGGCTATCAAATAAACATAATCAGTTACTTGTAAATTATCCACAAATGAAAACTATAAAAGAGAGAGGAATTATTATTATTATAGGAAATATTTATTTAATGATCAGGAAGAAACCACATTATCAGACAAAACAATTTATTCCACTTGAGTATCAATCTAGTGCTTGAAAGCAGACATTTTCTTTTGGAAAGCTAATTTCCAGTGAATAGTGAGGAGCAGCAAAAAATGGTGACAAATAAGATCAAAAGAATGATGGAAAGGGAATAAGCCAACCTAGTCAAAAATGCTGCTAGGACAAGCAGCAGATTGTCTCAAATCTACTAAAGCACTTTTTGCTTGAAGTATTCATGCTAATTTGTTAGAAGTGTGTATCTAACTAGCTATTCATCTGCTGTGTTCAGAATTGTTTGTGCCTCCTGTTTTTCCATAACTGCTATCCAGTGACTGAGCCAGGTTTGCAGAACTGATTTCACAAGGATGGCAACTGGCACAGTCTGAACTTTCACTGTAAACAGTCGTTCACTTATGGATGCGAAGGTACTGCTTGGCTTATTTATGGGTCTCTGCAAGATGAGAACTTCTTGTACCTTCTTGCTAATATTTTACGTTGTTGGATCTGTTCACCTCCTTTCTGGCACAGGCTATCCACACAGCAGTGTTGCATGCTGTGGTCAGTAGCAGCAAATAGCCAGGCAGGTTTTCTTTGTAACTATCCCAATGGTGTAGCAGGTCTCCTTACATTTGGGTTACCTTCAGTGTGCATCGTTTCTTGCTTTTCTAATTCAAGTTTTTACTGGCTGTCAAAGCAGTAAACTTCTGTGTACTGGACATAGCATGTCAATGTCTAGAGAACTAAGATGGCTTGTATTGTGGATTTCCACAATGTGGAGGTAGCACTGTAAGTTTGCATCATTAAATGCTTGAATTCAGCAATTCTACCTGTGATGATGGATCTAGAACCTTTTTTTTTTTCCTTTTAACAGAAGAGGTTAGTCACAATCTCTTGCCATGTTACAAGGAATTGCACAAAGTATTACCAGTTGTTTTGGAGAAACTGCCCATCCATCCTTGGCAACAGCTTCAGAGCTGCCATTTGAACATAACAGTCTTTTATTATTATTGTTTTCTCTCATTGGCACAGCATTAGTGAAATGATGGCAGTTTCTGGGACTCTAAATCAAGTTGAGACTTCTATTATATCTTTATCCTCAGTAATTTGATGTAGGTTTCAAAAAATATTTTTTTTGTTTATATTGTTCTGCTACATGTCAGCATCTGATAGCCTCTACATTGTTGTAATTTTACAGCATAAGTAAAAAAAAAACAACAACAACAATATGTTGGAGTTGGTATTTATTGTGCTGATATGGTCCTCCATGAGGAAAAGTAAGTGGTTATGTCTCTAAACCAAAGCTTTGATGCAGAAACCTTGATGCCCTGACTGCTGATCTGTAGCTATTGTCAGGACTATTGTCAGATGTGCTGTATAAGCAAGACTGTGTTTGATTCTTGTGTTTAGCCAGTGTGTTTCCTGAGACGGTCTCTGTACAGTGGGAATCACTATGTAGGGCAGCGTAGTTCGTTGGGGGAGTTGTTTTCCTTCTCTGTCATTTAAGTCAATATTGTTATTGTTTAGTCTAAGGGGATATGTGTTGTCGTATTTTTTTCCTCATCACAAATATGACCTCTTTTATAAACTTGATCTGCAGGAAGTCTGCTTTTTTATTAATTTGTACCTAAGTTGTATGCTGCTGTTCTTCAGCCACATCTTCTGTGATAAACATTCTTAAAGCAGTATCTTAGTTGTATCTCACCAGTGACTTCAGAATGGCTTTTTCCTGCTCACACTGAACACCGCTGGAGTTGTCAGGCATTATGCTTGTTTGTGAGCCAAGTTCTTTCTAGCTTTTCCATGGTTTGCTTGCCACATTCCTACCCCCACAATGCAATTCAGTGATAAGAGAGACCTACTGTCTTTCACTGTCCATAGTTGTCCTCCAACATCAGTGTATTGCAATAGGTTGGCTGTCAGAATTTCAGGGAGAGAGAAAAAAAATGGAAAACTTCATACTGAACAGAACCAAGGAATATAAGACCATAATTGCATGAAAAATCACCACTGTTTATCTCTGCTTCTATAGCCATGTGAAAAACCACTATATTTCATTTACTTTCTAATACTTGAAGAGTGCAGCAAGCTAACTGGAGTCTGCCACCAGGAAACAGGCACCACTGTTCTTTGACAGTTGTTTGGCATCCATTTGCAGCATCTTTGAGAGCAGGAAATCATCCAGAATGTGCACTGTCAGTGGTAGATTTTCTATTTTGGGTATGGGATCTGTATCATGAACTGAAAAGACATGCAGAAGCAGCACAAACATTTCTGGACAGCATCAGATTCTGGAAGCTGTCCATGTGTGATTCTCAATACTTTATGGCTTAATAGTGGAGTGCTGGTAGGTCTGCCAAGGTCACTGACTCATGGAGGTCTTGAAGCTGTATCCCCACGAGTCTCTGGGCTCGTTGCCATCCAAACATCCTGGCCAGCACTGTGTTCTAGATCAGTGTGTGCTGAAGCCATAGATGGGCATGCAGTGCCAACAACTGCATCCAACATTAGGGTCTTGCCACCAGCAGTGGATCAGAGACACCAAATCTGTCTATGATGGATGTATTCTGGGATACCTGTGCCCCCCTCCTGCTCCTTTGTAGCCATAAGCACAATCAGGCACTAAGATGATTCACATATATGCCTCAAAAGTTTATCCCTGTTGCCCCCTGCCTTTTCTTTATTTTTTTTTCCAAAGTCTGTCTGTATCTCTTCTAGCACAGTAACTTTCCTTTCACTTCTAAACACAGAGACTTGTCTTTGTTGATGCTCAATGGCAATAATCAGTATCTGGTTTAAAAAGGTTTGAAAAGTTGGTCCCCTGCAGATGCAGGCTGCCTCGCCTTTACCACATCACACAACCTACCTGCCTGTCCTGGCTTAGTGTTCTGTGCCCAAGACCCAGAGTTCCAAAGAGTGCATCCCATTCCAGGATTCCCCACTGTGTTGTATGTGCAGGTGCAGAGAAACACCACTGCTGTAGTAGGAGGAGGTTTGCTGGCAAGACTGTGTCCTTCAGGAACAGCTCCATTGGCACACTTAATCCAGAAGGGAGATCACATATCTATAGATACAGGGTTTGGATATTATATGTAGAAAATATGCATCTTTTCATTGCCTCTTTCACCTTTTTAGCTTGTTGAGGTCATTGGAAGTCTTTTCAAAAATTCTGCTTCTATTGCCTTGTGTCTGCTTCGATGACAGAGTTTATAGGGAGAAAGACCAAATATAAGCACAGGCCTTTAAGGTAGAAGGAAAAACAAGAAGGTATTTGGCAGAGCTATGTCCTTATGTCTGTAGTAAATGCCAAGTGAAAGTCATCAAGTATTTTTGCTCTTGCAAACCATGAGTCAGAACTGTCGGCTCTCTGTATTCTTATTTAGAAGGTATCCATATAAGCAAATACATTGAAGAACAACCCTTTTATAAACTGTTGAGTGGAAAAGGTGGGGAGGATGATGGCAATGAAAAAAACAAGTTGCATTTCTGCAACCTAAGATGTTTCATGACTTCCTCTGGCTGATCTGCATCACCACCTGTGCTACCAGGGCAGGTGCATTAGCTTGTGGGTCATCCCCTGCTGTTTTTGATGTCCTTTTGAGCTATGCCCTACATGCGTGATCCTCTGGGAGACTTCCTGTAAAACTGCTGAGTGCTCCAGGGAGTTGCCTCCCTTGTACCTTCAGCTGAAGTAAGCAGGTACCACAAGATGCTCCCTTGTGCCTTGAGGAAGGAATTGGACTTGGTGGCTGTCAGGAAGCCTGGCTGTTCCAAATGCAGTGTGCCCTCTCCTGGGTTGTAGCGGGAGATCTGGTTCTCTTCCACGTCTGCTGTTTGGTAGCACTCTTAGGATCATTATATTTTGTTTATTTTAGTAGTCTATCTTTGGCAGCCAAGAAGCAGCTGTATATAGAAACTTGACCTCTTTGCTGAAAAATAAATTGGTCTGCAGTGGGAAAACTGATCTGAGAGAGTTCTTGGAAAATTTGCTTTGCTGCTCTACAATAGATGAGTAGGGCGTGCTCTCGAAGAACTTTAAAAAATGTCTTTTAATAGGGTTAGTCCTAATAAAGACCTACTAAAACAATTCTTCTGACATGGGCAGAAGTCAGGTCTGTAGTATTTCACTTTGTTATTATCCAGAAACTTTACTGTGGATATGGAAGAGACAAAGAAAGATAAGACAATAAGGTATATGAAAAAAAGAGTAATAAGGAAGGGAAGGTCAAGTAATAACAAATACTCAAGATCTAGTTGTGGACTGTGAACAAACACTAAGCTCTTAGCTTAATGTCTTTGTTTTAAAAGAAATTATATATAAGCTTGATGTTTTCTTGAACACTTTGCTTCGAGTCCTTTCTGGGCTTTTAAAATGCATTAAATAGCAAGGGGATTTTTTTCTTCCCATAGCAAGAAGCTTAGCAAGTTTTAAGAGTAGACTAATGACACATTACTGGTATATCAGGACTAATACGTGCATTTCAGAATCTTGAAACATGTAACATTTCTCTTGGTTTCTGCAGCCAAAATCATCTTTTGTTTCTGTGCAGCCTCTCAATACAGTAAGGTTACTGAGATGTAACTGGTAGTAGAGCATTGTCAAACTTGTGGATTTTTGTCAGCCTTAAAGGATACAAGAAAGGGAAACTTGGGGACAAGGAGAGAAAATTAAAACCAAGTTTTCTATTTCACAACTCTGTAGCCTGAATCTAGAAAGCTTAAACTCTTCAAGGGATGTGTCTTTGTCTACATGAATATATATCCACATATAATTTGTTTTCAGTTGTGGAACCCTTGCTCTTGGTATGACTTGTCTTTTTGAAATGGCTAGAGCTTTTACTATTGAATGAGACTTTCTAGAAAAATCAATTTTTCTATTCCAAGTTTTCAGTTGACTTTTTTTTTAAATAATGAACTGCAAAATGATTGGAATTACCTGTAAGCAAGATTGAAACGATGCAGTGGTACTTAAGGAATTATAGTGGATGTGAATGCACAACAAAACATAGAAAGGCACCACAGATGAAAAGCCAGTGTTGAGAAGGGCATGAAATATTTGTGGTGTTTTCCAAGTCTGCATCCAGCTGTGCTGCTGTCAGATTGAACTGAAACTCCTTATTTTCTTCCCACTTGTAGATTTTGTGGAGTAGGCTGTGCCTGCACGGACTGTTATTGCAGTGCTCACATCTCTTCTGTGCATCTTCAGCACCTGAAAGTAAAAAGAAATTTAGATGCTGAAATAAAGTTTTAGTTGTGTTCAAGTTGGGCCAAAAAAAAAAATAATGCTGTCAAAGATGATGGTTAGAAATGCAGAGTGCTGAAGTAGCTCCTGACTTTCCAAATGTTAAAATTTTATTGCTTGGTACTGACAAGCCAACTATAAATTGTAGTAATAACAACGATTTTATTTATTGGGCACCCTTCCACCATTAATGTTCTGTTAGATGGCTCACAAAAGGTATAATCTGCTGTTAATGTCTTGCTGGGAGCCTCATAAAAGAAGTAAAATATAAAGGCAGTTTAATGCTTAATGGTTTATGCTTTTCTTTCATGTTGATGTAGAAGATTACAGTAAAAAGGCCAATTTTGCATCTTCATTGAAATTAATGGAGTTTCAACGACTTATCTTGGATCAGAAACAGGTCCAAAATATGTTAATGCTTGTTCCTTAGGTTCACTTGGCTGATGCTGGAACACTCTTGATTGATTTTCAAGGTACCCCAACTGGATTAATTAGAGAAGAAAAATACTGTTTTCCCCTCTAAATTCTGCTTACTGCAAAACCTACTTGCTATAAAATGTCATGTTCTGGAGGCTCCTTTTCCCCATCTTCTGACTAAATTGCCGTTTCTCGTGCTCGTTCTTTTCATCTTTTATGTTGTTCATTAAAAATGTTACGTTTTATGCCCAGTGTTGTTCACAGTCTACAAGGTTTTTATCACTTAGATAAAAGCAATCTACTTGATGCACAGCTGGTCTCCAGAGTGATCTGATTGCTTTTGTGATAGGCCTTAGACACCTAATGCTGTGCAGAGCACTTCTATAGTGTTTTCAAATAACTAAATTAAATTACTTGCAGATGAACTTGGTTTATAACAGCATATTTGAAGAAGATTTTTAGATTTATGGCCAGTCTGTTGTGTTTTCTAACATTTAATAGTGCTGTGGTCTTTGAGTGGTCTCACTGATTTCTTCAGTTTACAACTGAGATACAACTCAGCTTGAGCCTGACTTCCTTTTTCTCACTCATCTGGTTGAGTGTGAGAAATGCATCTTGATTCTAGAGAGGAATTGTATGCTTCTGTATTAGTGTGGACTTTGCCTAATTGCTTTTGAGGTCTAAAAGATGATGTTGAGCCTCTGCACTGGATGTGGGATACTTGGCCTACGTACATCTGTAAATTATTCTGAGTTCCTCGATGTTTCAATGTCCCTGAGGCACTGGCCACTCCAGCCCCAGCTCAGGATTTCAGTGGGTAGCAGGATACTCCAGTGCCTCAATAATGAGGTATGGTGCTTAAGTTTTCCTTGCTGATTTAGCCCTAAAATGAGACTGTCTCTCCCTCAGGATTGTGCTTTTACTTGTTTGGAAACAAGCAAAAACATCTTGCTGTAAAAAGTTACTACTTTTGCCCCATCCTCCAACATATTTTCATACAGTATCAGCTTATAATAAAGTGAACAGGAAGTTTTTAAACAAACCTCTTGTATTGTTTAGTGCACATACTGACACCACTCAACAGCTTTTCTTCTTTTAATTGAAGATTGAGTTTCTTTTTTTAAAGCTGTCAACTTGCTTCCAGATGGTATCATACATAGGTGGTAACAGTCAATTGGTACCAAATACACTTTCATCTGCACTTCTCTAGGAATATATGACTTAGCTGGCTTTGCTCCCAAGATGATAAAATAATTGCAAATCCTGGGTTATTAGGCTTCATCAAATTCTAGTTAAGGTTAGCCCTGGTCACCATGTAGCCAAGCCAAAGTCATTAGACTTTTTGCTCATGGCATATGTTAAATCCCATTTAGATTTGATTAATTTTTCAGAATTTTTAAACCTATTTGCTCTAACAAGAAGTGTGTCATCCTCTGTGGGCTTGGAACTGTTTTACAGAGTCTTTTCTGTGGCTTCTTAAGCACTGTCTGGCTTTGTCCACACTTCATTAAAGGCATGTAGTGGCTCAAGAGGATTAGGATAACTCAAACCCAGCATTTCTACTCCCAGTGGAAATTAATCTCTTGCAAAGAAAGCTGTGCAGATTTTGTTCCTGCTTTATTTCTTAAACTGCCTGTAGCTCTGTCATCATTTCAGGCAGTATTTAAAGACCCCAAGCGTGAGGCCCGGTATGTTAAAATATTTGATTACGGCTCTCCCTGATATAGTAATTAGGCTATATAAGACTTTATCTTTGGGCTTCTAAAATACTTCCTATAGTAGCAATGCCTGCTGCTCTAGATATTGCTGCAGATGTACAAAAGCTGAAAAGACTGAGATTTTGCACTGCCTGTGCATGGCACAAGGTGAGCTGCTTTTCCAAGCACTGTCCATACAGTTGGCTACCACAAGCTCTAGTCATTCAAACCCTTCAAGGCTGGGTTGGGTGGGGCTTTGAGCAACCTGGTCTAGTGGGAGGTGTCCCCCATGTTGGGGGTTGGAATTACATGATCTTTAAGGTCCCTTCCAATCCAAACCATTCTGTGATGCTCAGTGGTGGTGAAAGGTCTTCTCGCAGCAGACATTTGCACAGTGCTTCCAGCTGCTGTTGTAGTTCCCTTTTCCGCTTCTTTCCCTCTCCCCCACAAGAAATACTTAAAATATATCAGTAGTTCTTTAATAACTTGCAATTTTCACGAGTAGGAATGTTGTACCTACAAAGTGAATCTTGATGACCTGGCAGGGCCTGTTGTAAGAAGCCCTGTGTCTTCAAACAAAGTGGCCATGGATATAGATTCAGAGGGGAGACTGGAAATAAGGAGGAAGTGTTACATGCAAGTGTTTGTACTGTTCCCAGAAGCAAATATGTCCAGAAAACTGAAGAGCATATATGCTATTGGTCAGCACCAGGTGGTCCTCAATTTGTGGTGTTGTCAGTGTGAGGTCCCAGCTGAACCTACCAGTGGAGTACACCTGTCATGTACAGATGTGCCATCAGCAGTGATCAGACTAACGTGCTTTAGTTCACACTGGAGTGGCCAGTGTTCACACAAAGGAGAGCAGCAGTAGCACTGCTCTGCAGCAGTAAATTGTTGAGACTTGGTAGCTTATCATCTGTTTGTATGCCTTGCAGAATTATCTATTTCTAATTTTCATGAAACTGAAATTAAGATTCCCCTTACCTTTCTAATCAAAAGAAGATGCCTGACAATTCCCTTTGTAATCATACTGTAAACAGCTGTGGGTAACTGTTCTTTATTTTCTTTTGTTCTTCATTTCAGTTTTCTCCACTAATCTGTTACACATCACTGTCCAAAGTATCAAAGAAATAGAAATACATTCAGTGTTTGCACTTAGTTTTGTTTTCTAACTAAGAAATAACTTCAGACTGTACTTGGGTTGTACCTGTTCATATTCATTTCATTTCTGGGAGTCTCCTTTCCTGAAAGTTAACTGTACTTCTTTCTGGGTTCAAACACTGGAGCATCTGGGAACATGGACCTTTATTGAGTTCTGTAATTTTTACAAGCTTATAGAGAAAAGATAAAAGCTGAGTTTAATAAATATTGAGGTTAGACTTGAGACTCATCTGACAATATAGTAAAGCCATTCAAACTTTTTCTTGTGAAACTTCACCAGGCACTGGGAATCATCATGTCTGAATGTGAAAGTAGATATATCATGGTTTTGATGCCAAAAAACCCCATGCATTTAATGTGGAATTTTTTTTGTATTCCCCAGCTGTAAAACATTAGGGCTGTTATTTCCCATGAGCCAGGACCTGGAGTAAGAGTAATTTATTTACCATAAATTTTCAGATTTTTTTTTTTAATGTGAGTCCTTCACATTTGATAAACCTCTTTCTTTCCCTTTTCTTTCCACATATAAGTATGTATATGTATATATATATATATACACACACACACACACACACACATACATACATACACATCTTCCTTATCTCAGAAGAGGACTTCAGGTCAACATTATTTTTTTTTCAAATGCCTTTATAATAACTGCTTTCCACTACTGCCCCAGGCACCATCATACAGGAAATGTTTCATAATTCGTTCAGGATGTATGTGACTCTTATTGCAGTTTCTCATACTGCTTTGTTTTGTTGGTTTGCTTTATAAAGAAATATTTTGACAGAATAAGTTGCAAAGGGTTGTGGGCAAGTTCATTTTGCATCATGGCCCCCATTTAAAAAAAATACTTATTGCAGGAAAAAAACCCCTAAACCAATGAAACAAAACCTCACAAACAACAACAAAACCTAAAAATGCTTGTATTCAGTAGCATTTTCATTAAGGATGGTTAAGAGCTCTATAACTGTTCAGCTGTTGCCAATAGCATTTTCATATTGCACCTTCTGGGGGATACTGTCTTGCTATTTAAAAATAAATAGACTGATATATAGGCAGACACACCAAAAAGAGGTACTATTACTGACAACTCCACTATAACTTTCAGCCCGTTAACATAAAACTCCACCACTAAATCTCTCAGGGTAAACTATGCAGAGATAGAAAAGCCCCAAGGTATTAAGAGTGATTTTGATATAAATTCCAATTTTATTTTATGACCATTTTACAGCTGCTTCTAGATATCTTCTCTCGTAAACTACAAGGTACAAGGCAAATGTTACCACTTTTTTTTTTTTTCTGCAGGGTTTCAGACAGTTGGTTTATTGTGACATGTTAGCAGGCTTTTCTCTGCTCTACACATTCATAAGAATGAATTTTAATGAGACTAAGCTGGCAGAAGACCCATAAAGAAGATGCGATTATGTTTTAAGTATTCATAAAAAAAGTTACATTAAATTTACACATTTTGATTTTTGTCTGTGACAGTCGAAAGAATTAAACTGAGAGCATATTGCAGAATCACAAAATGGTTGGGGTTGGAAGGGACCCCTGGAGATAATCTAGTCCACCCCTCTGCTAAAGCAGGGTCACATGGAGCAGATCGCGTAGCATTGCATCTAGGCAGGTGTTGGATATCTCTAGAGATGGAGATATTTTCTTCACAGTCTCTTGGATTGCCTGTTCCAGCACTTTGTCACCCTCAAAAAGAGGTTTTTCTTATGGTCCATTGGAACTAACTCTCTGTGCTGCTGTTTGTGCCCATTGCCCCTTGTCCTGTCACTGGACACCACTGAAGAGAGTCTTGTCCCATCCTCTTGACAGCTGCTCTTCAGCTTTGTGGGTTCATTGATAAGATCCCCTCTGTCATCTCTTTTCCAGGCTAAACAAGCCCAGCTCTCCCAGCCTTTCCTCATAAGAGAGATGCTTCAGTCACCCTCCTCTGGACAAGAGCTCCATGTCTCTTGTACTGAGGAGCCCAGAACTGGACACAACGCTCCAGATGTGGACTCACCAGGGCTAAGAGGGTTTTTGACCTGCTGGAAATGCTCTTCCTAATGCCCCCCCGGATACTATTGGCCTTCTTGGCCCCCAGGATGCACTACTGGCTCACAGACAGCTTGTTGGCCCCCAGGACCCCCAGGTCCTTCTCCACAGAGTTGCTTCCCAGCAGGTCAGACTCCAGCCCGTGCTGATTCGTGGTGTTATTCTGCCCCAGGTGTGGGACCCTTTGTTGAACTTCATTGGGTTCCTCTCTGCCATCTCTCCAGCCTGTTCAGTTGTTGCTGAATGGCAGCACAACCTTCTGGGCAGTCGGCCCTATGGATCTGTATAAATCCATTCAGCTGGTGTGACTTTATTGTATGGGCTGAATATCTAGGAAACATTTCTCCATGCAAATAGAGAAGCTTTTTGCCTGGAGAAGGCCAGATGGAGAAAAAAGTACTGGAGGAAGCTCCTGGTTAGTGCCACAGTACTGACTCCTGTAACATCACTGCTGAATGATGCCGCTCGTGCACATGTGGTTATAGCATGAAACCTTTACTTAGTCAGTAGAAAAACAGTAAACCCCACAAAAAAAATTTAGACCTGTAAAAGGAAGGCTGCTTTAATAAGATATGGGATGATATCTGAAACTTGGAGCAGCTCCTATCGTGAGTGGGATTTCCATTTGCAAACTGGGGGGATATTTTCATATGTTAACAATGAGCTGTGAGTTTAAACATAAATAAATATTCCATGAACAATGATGAGTTATAGTGACGGGAGTGTCAAATTCTGTATGAATTACCTACAGTGAACGAGTAATTTGATAGAATCATTTAGGTTGGAAAAGATCTCTAAGATCATGGAGTCCAACTATTAACCTAATGATGCCAAACCCACAACTAAATCATCCCTAAGTGACACATTTATATGCAAATTTCTTCCAGCTAGTATCTTGTTATTTAGTAACTAATGTTACTAAAAATACTCCTATTGCAAACTGGCTAAAAGTAGAGCTTGATAGGACACTTTGAATACTGTGATGAAACTTAGTTTAAAAGTTTAAACTCTTTTGACTTATATTACATATAGTGCAATTCCAGGTTGTCTAAATTTCTTCTGTTGTACACCTTTTTACAGCAAATTTTGACATTATTACTTGCTGCCTATTGGAATAGGTAAAAATATTACTGTATAAAGCAAATAATAAATAAAAATTTCCACTGCTTACAAGGGGTGGGAAAAGTGTTCTTCTGCAAGAAATATTATTGCTCTTGGTGTGAAAATGAAGTTCTATGAATGACTTATAACTGAAAGAGAGTATGTTTATATTAGATATTAGGAACATATTCTTTACTGGGAGGGTGGTGAGGCCCTGGCTCAGGTTGCCCAGAGAAGCTGTGGATGCCCCATACCTGGAAGTGGTCAAGGGCAAGTTGGATGGGGCTCAAACCAATCTAGTGGAAGATGTCCTTGCCTGTGGCAGATGTGTTGTAACTAGATGATATTTAAGGTTCCTTCCAACCTAAGCCATTTTATGATTCAATAATTTATTGTTAAGAACATTAAAATTAAACATGTAGCATTTTTTAATATTATTTTTCAGCTTTGCTCATCATAGGTGTAGGATGAATAAACTTTGATTAAAAAAGAAATCAGCTGACTAAAACTGAAGTGTTTGGAAAATTGAAGCCTTTGTTGAAAGTTTCACTTGCCTTTTCAGTACTGGCATTTGTTTCCTTGCTGGCCTGCAACAGGCAGTTTCTCAAATATGTACCATGACTCTTCTGAAGTTCACTGGACTGAAAGGAGACCCAGGAGAAGTCACTGCTCTGATCTAATTTTCATCAGTGGGAATGGGTACTTTTTTTATCTAGTTTCTTCTTCGATTATGGTTTCATTCAACTACATAATTCTATCAGTCTATTACGGTACAGAAATTCTGCCTAATATTTTCTCTTTCATTCTGTGTTTAGACATGACTGGGTTTTTATTGGTCATTTACATCTTTAAAAAGAAAAATCACTTGATAACTAATTTCTATTTATATCCCTTTTAAGATAGCAAAAAACCCCCCAAAAAATCCCAACCAAACCCTAACCCCAAATCAGTTCATCTTAATATAGGCATGCAGAGCCCTACCATGCTGTGAGGAACCCTGAGTTTGTAGTCTGTGTGAAAAGCTGTTTTGTGAATGAGAATGAAAGCATAATGGCACCAGGAGTATTTGATGTGGAAGCACCTCAGTTCAACCTTGCTCAGCCTTTCTAGTGGTTCAGTCAGAGGGAGCAGCCAGTGAATCCTGGTCTGTGGATTTAACCTTTGAAGTTCTTTGCTGGTTCCACGTGGGAGCCTGCCCATTAGCAGGCCTAAATAGCTGTCTCCTGGTCTAGTGGGTATATCTACTTCTCCATGCTGGAGGTCTTTAAAATACCCCAAAAGATCTTTTTTCCAGCTGAGCGTGTATTTGTTCACAGACTGGACATGTGAAGAACAAATAGTTTCGCTTCGAAGTCTGTGAAATCTTCCTCCCTTGAGCCCCATTAATGATTTTCAATTTTTAGTATGGGATTAATTTTTCATAAATACAGATTAGCTCATCTTAAATATAGTGATCAATGTTATGCTATGGAAAGTTCCAGCTAGTTTTATTCTGAAAGAACTGAGAGACTTTAAAAATGAATCTTTTCATGGCCTGGTGTATAGCTTCAGTTTTACTTTACCCTAAAATTTATTTTTTCCTTTCTAATCTGAATGTCTAGATGAACAACTATCTCAAATATATGCATTTAGAAAATTGCATCTTGTATTTTGAATACACTTAACTATGGTTTAGATTAAGGACATTCTTGATGATGTAGTCTTTGTACAACTCGTGGTTGCTTCACATCAGCTAGTTTTAAAAAATATATTTTGTACAAATTTGGTACCTCTTGGCTGAAAGTAACACTTTCTAAACACAGTTTTGGAGGCAATGATAGAATAGTTTTCCACAGTAAGCAGTCAAAGTATATGCAGGTTAGATCTTGTTAAGTGTTGCATTCCTGCCTTTCAGAGAAAAAGTGATCTATGAAGTGCATTAACTCATAGTAAATGATTAGTGATGTGTAGATCATTAATTTTTCATTGACTATCAAACAAGAAAAGCGACTGAGCAATATTCATCATTGCAATAAACCAAATTAAACAAGATGCTTCCTAATGTGCCTTATCCTGAATAACAGGAGCCTGTGAAATGATTCAGCACAGGAAGGGAATGTTTAGTGCTTTCGCCCCAGGCTGACGTGCCACTGATACCATCTAAATAAATTGATGTTGTTAAACAGCACAAGCTCCTGGGGGGATGCTTACTTGGGTTTAGAGAGTGGTTTATTTTGGTTACAGCTTTTTCTTTTTATAGTCAATTTAAGGGGAGCTGGATTCTATTATTTGTGAACTGGGAGAAGGTTGTCCACGGTGGAATCTACCTCCATTGGTTTAACCAGACAAGGTTATAATCTCAACTGAGTATTCAGCTACAGCATGTATAGATAACAAGGTAGATAAATACTCTAAGTTTATGGTGCATTTGGATTTGGCTGACTTTCCTCATCTACGTTTTTAATATCCTCAGTAAATAAGTAGTAGTTTTATTCCCCTGTTCCTCTTTGATAATTTCTACCATTGTTGATTGAATAGGTGCAGTAATTCAGAAAAAGATTTGAGGAAGGCACTTTCCTGTTTCCCCACTGTGTAACCAGAAATAGCTCCTGGGCAAGAGGCTGCAGTGGTTTTTTATTTGTTTGTTTGCGTTTTTTGTTTGTTGTTTGTTTCAGTTTGGGTTTTTTACTTTTTTTGTTTGTTGTTTTTTTCAGTTTGGGTTTTTTACTGTTTTTGTTTTTAATATTGATTTTTAATACCAAAGATGAGTAGACAAGCACAAAACTGCCTGATCTTTCTCTTTTCAATATGTTAGAGCTTTCACACCTGTTGTTCACTCAGATCCTTCTATCTCCCATTTCAACAGTGTACTAGTTTTAGGGGTCTGTCATGAAGGATTGAACAAAGTTATTCTTTATTTAAAAACAAACAAAAAAAATCCAAATTTGGGTTATATAGAGAGCAGAAGTTGACCTCTCCATGAAAGCTTTAGGTATATCAGTGATTTGCTGCCCATAACTCAAGTCCAGTTTGCATTAATTTTGTCATTTTGCTAATTTATAGCTTTGTAGTTTCCAGGTGCTGCTTTAATTTGAGCCTCTTGTGTGAGATACATATTGTGCTTACTCAGTAACTGATCTCCTGGAAATATGAAGTGGGTTTTTCTTGTTTTGTTACCGTTCCCTCTTTGTCCCTTGATACGATTACCACCCAAGTCTGGCTTAGCTGTAGCTGAAAAACAAAACAAAAAGGAAATCAGTGTCTCTGCAGATGAACGAAACACCATTGCTGGAATAAACTCAGCTAATTTTAAAAAGTGAAACCCGCTCTGAAGATGTAACTGCATTCATTGTAACACCTGATCTGTGGTGGTAAATTCCACATTTCACCTTACCCAGTGCCTTATGCTGGTTCAGCTCTGGGCAGTGTGGTGAATGGACAAAGCTGCAGTGCAGGGGCAATTCTTTTCCTGCACAGGTCCTCAGAAAGCAGGACCTCAGTACAGGCTTCTCAGCTACTGTGCAACAACAGGACATCCCTCCCATCCTGGGACCAGGCAGACCAAACACAGGCTCTTTGCCTCAGCCAGTGCTTGAGGCATCTGTGGTCTGCATCTTGGGAGAGGGAAAGAGCCAGGACTCAACAGGATCCAGCTATTAATGTGGAGCAAATTCCTTCTGTGGCTGTAACACATCACCACATCAGGTACCACCTCCTAATACAGCTCATCGTGGGGTAGCTTCTTACTGGTGTGTGTTGTGCTACTTCTTGGGAAACTGCAGAGGTGGCAGTGTCTCTATTCAAGTTTCATAGAGACGTGAACAACTTTGTGTATGTTCTGTTTAGCATCATGTATCTGTGTTAGTATTTTGCTGACTTGGATGCCTGATTGTCGTGGTACCTGAATTGCTGTTGTCCCTTCATGTGTTGTCCTTGTCCAAATGAAGAACATCATTATGTTAATACCTTACTAGGGGATATTGTTATTCCTCTTGGTGTAATGGGTTGGCGAATAAATAGGAGCTTTTGGTTCAAGTGCAGTAAATCTCACAAATACCCAAAGTATTCAAATATCAATCCTCTTTTCCCCTGCAACATCTTAAGTGTAGAACTGAATCACAGAACAGGTGAGGTTGGAAGGGACCACAGTGGCTCATCTGATCCAACCTCCTGCTCAGGCAGGGCCATCCCAGAGCCCTGGGATTGTGTCCAGGATTGTGTCCAGACAGTTCTGGAATATGTCAAGTGAGGGAGCTCCATAACCTCTTGGGGCAATCTGTTCCAGTGTGTGGTCACCTGCATAGTAGAAAAGTTCTTCCTCATGGTCAGGTGGAACTTCCTTTGCATCAATTTCTGCCCTTTCAGATTTCACAGAAGCAATTATAAGTTCATTTAGACTTTTTTTTTTTTTACAATTTTCTCTTTTGGTTTTTTTGTTTGTTTGTTTTTTCAAATTTCATTATGATAAAAGCCAACGAAGGAAACAAAGTTTTGAACATAGATGCACAAGTTTATGCTGTAGACTGTAAGGATTAATTTTTATGTTTTTTCATAGGATTGTGGAAATTAGAAAAAGAAAAACAGTGAAATTATAGTAAAAGAAATGGTTTAAAAGACTACACAATCTCTGCAATAAATAATTTTAGAGTCACAATACTAGGTTCCTCTTATTACTATTCTCTATGAAAAAATGGCCACCAGAAATATTTTTCCCCATTTCATTTCTAAGAGGGCTTTTTTTTTTCGTTGGTTGGTTGGTTGTTTTTTGTTTACCTATCAGGCCCACTGCAACCTCAGTCTGCTAACTTCTGTTTTTGGGTAAATTGAAATGTGATTTTGATAAAAGCTGTGAAGTATTTTACTTGGACAGTAGATGGGTTGAGTGATGAGGACTTTTTAATTGAAATTTTTTTTGGTTTGGGGAAGAAAGGTTTCTTTGTCAGAGGAAAAGCAGAAAGCTAACTGAGAAAAAGTTTCATTAATAGTGTAGTAACATCTAGAAAGAGAGAGAAGATAATGATGATTTATCCAAAGATGTGAAGACTAAGGTCAAGAACATTTTATACTATAAACTGAAAATATCACTTAAAACTTTGTCACTGTATCTGAATGCGTTATTCTTAATTTATTTTCATAGCTTTGGGCATAAGACTTCCTTATTAATGCAGAGATAGTGTTGTCATATAGGTCATCTGTTGTTCATATTATCACATAGAATTATCTGAATTGCCTATTTGTATGTAGGCATGTTTTTATATAAGGGTGGAAGTTGCCTTGATTTCTGGTGCTCTCATCAAATACATCATAGTCATAATTCTGACCTTCTTTTTAACTCCTGTATCTTTTCTGCTTTCTAGTCTAACTGCAGGAAGGTGATTTTGACCAACCTCACAGTGTTGGAGGGAATGAAACTGTAACTTCTCTTCAATGACAAGGAAAAAAGAAATGAGGGGTGTCTGTGTGGTGTGGTTTTGTGGACTTTTTTTTTTGTTGTTGTTTTGTTTGTTTGTGTGGGTTTTGGGTGGTTTTTTTGGTTTTTTGTTTGTTTGTTGATTTTTGTTAGGGTTTTGTTTGGTTTTTTGTTTGTTTTTTTGGTTGGGTTGGTTTGTTTGGGTTTTGTTTGGGTTTTTTTTTTTCTCTTCTCCCTCGAGTTCCATACTTATTTAATGATTGCTCTAGGTGGCTATTTTGGGAGTGGATGGGGAAAAACTTGCAGTACCTGGTAGCACGAAGTCTAAAGATTGTTATGAAATTATTGTGTGTAATACAGATAATACACAGATTATCTTTAATGATGCTGAGTTCAAACACGTATTATGGGTTTTTGTGAAGAAATGCCAATTTATTGGGTTTCTGTGGATCTTTGTTTTTCCTAGTACGTGCATACCCCATATAAAATACTTGTTTTGGATTGTCCATAGAGTAAATCTTTCAAGATAATTCAAAGCAGGCTAATGGAATGCTATCCTTGTTTTGATCCTAAGCAAATTTACAGCCTGTTTCTCCATTTGTTTTCATTAGTTTTACTTTCAGTAGTCTATAGAAATATAATTAACATTTTCTTAATAGGGGAAAAAAAAGCTGGGAAAAGCAATACACAGTGATCCTGCTTTTGTAAGGTTGTTGATAAGAGGTAATCTTTGGTTTTAGTTGCTTTATTCAGGTTTTAACCTTTGCATCATATTCAGTTTCATTATAGTCTCTCCCTAATACTGATACTGTGCTTCAGTCAGTCAAATTACAAATAACTAAAGAATTATGAAAGTTGCAGTCAAAAATATACTGTGATGCTTCTCATCACTATATATTTAGTGAATTGGTTTTCCCACTGGCCTGGTACATAAATTAATACAACACCTTGAACCATGAAATAATGTATGTGCTCAGGAAGACTTGTATTAACTGTGGTGTGCAGTTAGAGTTGTGAAGTGCTGTCACATGATGCAGTGCATTAATATGGATGAAATAAATGTGTTAATATCGAGTCCCTCCATGATCACACTCGTTTTGTGGTTATCAATGCTTACTGATACAGATAACACTGAATCAAGCTATTATTTTGCAGCCCAGTGTAACAGGACAGAAGGAGACAGAAGAACAGCACTTAATACTAGGTATGTTTATAAATAGTAACCAAATGATGGAGGAATAAAAAAACAGGAGAAGAACACAATTACTTTATATGATGGCTGATAGTATATGTAATATAAAGAAGTATTTCTGAATGCAATACTGTGACTTTGCTGAATAGAAGTTGAAGTCAAATTTGCAGTTTATGCAGTGTGGACTAGAAGGCTTCAGCAGTTCTCACAATGTAAGTCTGTCCCAGTGAAGCCTGGATGAGATGCATTGCTCTCAGAGCACATGTCAGACAAGTGACTCTCATCTGCAGAACTGAAATACATGTATTGTACTTACTCTGACAAAAGAACCATTCTGGACTTCTAGTATTGGTAATAAATGTTGTAGTTAAGATTAGAGAAAATTTTAAGGTAAAGTAATTTGTCTGATGAAATGAGGATATCAACTGAAGAATGAAGGAACAACCCATTTTCTGATTATATTCAGTTATAACTGGACCACTTCACATAAAATTGAAGCATTGCATGCAGTATCCTTGTAACCAGCTTTTTTTGATTAATTCTGGTAAAATCAACAAGTTGAAAACTTGGAGTCACAAAGTGAGTGTTGCATAGCTCTAAGTACTGGTAGTATGATGAAGTGGGATTTCCTGAGTCTATACTATTTCTTCTAAGGTGACATGGAGATATTCAGTAAGAGAAACCAAAGTAGTATGAACTGCTCTGTTGATGACTATCCTGCACTGTTTTATGAAGTATTTATTCCAGTTAGTGACTTCTGCAGGTTAAATGAAAATCAAATAACTACTCTTCTTTCTTCTTAGTAGTCCATGCAAAAACATAGGTACGAAAATGATCCCAAAGTATTTTAAGGCAAAAGGCATTAGAGATATGAAGGAATCTGTGATTATGTGAATAGCTCTTTCCAGGTGGTTTTTGTTATATTTTTTTTTTAATTTATTTTTCAACTAATGTTTAGTTTTATAAAATTAAATATTTATTTTCACTGGGTTTCTTGTGTAAACTAGATTATATATTTACCTTACCCTGATTTTTGGGAGCATTTACAGGTGTGTTCTCAGAAGGAGAAGATGGATGGCTCAGCCCAGTTGTTCCACTGCCTCTTATGTCCTTTACTGTAATTAAAATGTTTATCCTTGAAGTTTCTGAGGCCTAAAGGATGGTGCTGCAAATAATGAATTAAAGAAATGAGGATTTCTTTGAGTCTGTAAGTCATGCTTAGTAGCAACTGTTTTTTTTTCTGAGTGAAGGAAGAGAAGAGTGGAGAGGAAGAAGCAGCAGGGGGGAAAAAAGATATTGTTACATTGCCCTAGCATCTTATCCAAAAGAGATCCTTACGTTTTACCCTGTTCAGGCTACAAAATGAGCCCTATTTTTAATCCCCAGTTCACAGCAGCAGAACACCAGGTAGTTTTTTCTGGCATCTGTTTGACATAAAGTAAGGTATACCCTAAAGAGGCACACTTCATAAACACTGAGCACCAGAAATACTGTCCATATTAAATTGGACCACATGAATAATACAGAAGTCATGAATTTAAATTATTACTGGCATTTGGAGAAAATGGCAGTATTTCAGCCATTAAATAACAACTTTGCTTTATTTCTGGAAACAGAAAGTTATTAAGTTTTAAATCACAGTGATGCCGTGGCTCAGATATATTTCTGGTTCTCAAACCATCCAGACATATCTTGGCACTGCTGTGTTGCACTTAAATTGTTTCCTCAAAGGTCTTCAGCCCACTTCTGAGATATAGTTGAGCTGTAGCAGTACTGCAGTGGCATTATTTTATCATAGCAGCTGTAGGTGCTGCTGTGTGTGGAGCTCTTGAGGTGGATTGTGTCACTCATGTTCCTTCCTTCTACAGTCCTGCAAATGGGGGGTGTCAGAACAGCTGTTTAAAACTAAATGGAGTACAGTACAGTAAGTAATATTGTCCCAGGAACTTTTTCTCTCTGTTCTTTGAATTTTGCCTGTTTATGTATCCTTAACAAAGTAGGACCAGGTGATAACCCACATGGGTAAATAAGTATCTTCATAGTCTGCAGTGGTCATGATTTCCGTTTCCTACTCCTAATCTTCCTTTACTCCTCGACATGTTTCCTAGCTAGTGAAATTAAGTTGAGATGAGTTGGAAAAATAAGCACTGAAACAAGTGACTGCTTATTGATGAGGTTCGTGTCAGAATGCAGAGGAGGAGAACAGGTTTGATTCAGATAATTTCAGCACAGAAAACCAAATGCTTCCCTGTTCTGCTTTTAAGAAAAATTTCCTGAATGATGTCAAGAGAAATCATTTAGTCTTTCTAAGACTTTGCTTTGTAAAGTACAGATGCTGTATTTGCACGAGTGCCAAAAAGTAAATATAAGAAGAACTGTAGATGCTTTTGGTTTGAGAGGACTCTCCAGTTCATATTAGTTAGTAAAAAATAATCTGGATATAGTGCCCATAAGAAAAGAAGGAAGAGCTTTCTTTGGACTTACTATCAGATCTCTTGTTACATCAGTTATTACTTCAAAAGGGGAGACTCATGAGAACATAAAAAGAACTGGTTTGAGAAGTCACCTGAACTGAAAATCTCAGAGACTTGAATGTGGAAGGGTTTCACATTTCCCTTCATCAGAGATACAAAAGATACCAGAAACCAGAATACTAAGCAGGGGAAAACACAGATACAGAAGAGTTGCAAATCCAACGTGACAAAAACAAACTCCAAGAGGAAAAACCCTTTGGAGATTGAAAGAAGCAATGAGTGTCACAGGAAGCTGCATGCTGGAGCTCAGGCTCTGTACAGATAAGACTGGATAAAAGTCAGGGTGACTTAGACCTTGTGAAAGAAGTCAGGGCAAATAGTTAAAGTTTTTTCAGCTATATACACAAAAAAAAAAGAGATTAAAGTGAGAAGGTTGTAGGTTGAGATAAGATAAAGAGTCAAAATGGCAAAATAAATAAGGTGTCTCACAATCTGCAAGGATGATTAGGCTGAGCATTGGGCTCAAAGACAGGAAAGAAAAAGGGAGAGAGGGAATGAAAGTTGAGATGTGGAATATTTTAGAGAATAAATTTGATTATCTGGAAATGATAAAAAGAAACTGAGGTTCAACAGTGCAAACTCTGAGGTATTTTTTTTTTTTTTTTTAGGATTAAAAGCATCCATTTCTGATGTAATGTACAAACTGCTACTTTTGAAGAAAGCTGAGCTGAAAAACACAGGTGGAGTGGGCACTCACAGAGTACTTCTAAGCCATCACTCCTGTGGTGTGTCTGTGGAACAGGAAAACACAAACTGAAAGAGAACTGGAGGCAATTATTTCCACGGGGACAGGGCAGTTGTTGCCATTCTGTGAGCCATGTTACCGAAGACACCTGTAAGATTGCCTACAGTTCTGATCACTCATCCTCCAGGAATGTGATAAACCCAGGCTGGGGTAGGAGAGGTACTGTAAAGATCTTTTAGAGAGTGTGTCCAAGAAGGGGAAACTAGGAGAGCTGGCTTTTTTCCATCTAGTAAAACTAAATCAGAGAGGTTGTTCTGTTAATGGAGCATTAAAATAAGAAGTATCACTGATATAGAAGCTATTATGCAGGGTGAAACTCTGGCATCATTGAAGTGGTTTTGGTTTTGGGTGGGGGAGAAAGGGAGATTAATCCTTTACAGTCATTAGCCACTAAGCTCTCCATTTTGTTTAAAGTCACATTCCACTCCCCCCCAGATATTCATATATTATTCATATCCCAGTCTCTTAAGGCCACCAGTGCATCACAAATTGTGTTAGTCTTTTCCAGCTATGACCAGTGGTTTTATTTAAGAAAAGCAGTAATCCCACATTCCTGAAATAACTTGCCCATTATCCCTTTCCTCCTTTGCACATGCCTGACATTCTCCTGGCTTTTGAAAGATCAGAGTTGAAAATTAACCACTTTTTTTTTAAGTTGTAATATTCTTTATTCCATCTCATAGATTTATGTGATCCACATGAAGACAACAATAAGATTTGTGTTATTCTATTGTAAAAGGGAAGATAAAATAGAAATACATATAATAGTTCTTCAGGCTAATTAAAGCAATAGCAAGGTGGCCACAGTTTAGACACTTCTCAGGAAATCAAATTAAGATTAGGTTAAGGTTCCCTTTTGGTGTTTCATGACGTACAATACTGTTAAAGCTCTACTCTTTAACTTTTTTTTGCCACTTTTCAGTTAATCTTCTCTTCACAGAAATAAACATTTTAATCAGCATATACAATAACACCAATCACCGATGGTAATTACTCCAAGTAAAATAGCTATTTTTATTGCAGCAAGTATAAAATGACAATTTTAATTATGTAGCATCTCTAATGCCTTAATGATTTTAGCCCATTTTCCATGTTTGTACATGAAAGCTGGCTCCATATTTTACTGTTACCAAAGTTACACAGAGATATTATTGGGCTTTAAATGTTTATTGTCATCTAGCAAAGTGGCTTTTATTTTTTGTTTATGTTCTAGAAGCTTGGCAGAGTAGTGGCAATCCACACACTAATGGCTAATCTGGGTTTGTGCCAAAAGAACAGTAATAGCTACAAGCACAGAAAAAAATAACAGAAGAGTAAATGCCAAATTAATCCCTGATGTAACTCTTTTGCCTTCGTGCAGTTGCGCTGGAGAATACATTTTTCACAGTGTGCATCCTGTTAGAATCCGTTATTTCCTAGGGGAGCTTGCATATATCAGGACAGTTGAGCACACAGGGTTTAGCCTCTGCTTTTTTTTGTCTCAAAGAATCCCAAATCACACTTCAGTTGTGACCTATGTGCCCTGCTATTCAAAATAGGTAAACATGTTCAGTCTCCCATTGAGAAGCCTAAATCAGTTACATCTTTACAACTGAATTAACCGTGTTATAAGTCTTGAATGCCATAAAATTTTAAAGTGATAAAGTGCCCTCAAAGACCAAATAGTTGTATGTTTTAATGGTAACACTGGTTTTTTTTGTCTTGGTTTTTTTTTCCTTTGTTCAATACTGAATGCTATCATTTTGATACTTTCAATCATTGTGGGTTTTTTTAACCTGTAAGTACATGTATTTATTGCCACAAAATAGGAGAATTTTGGAGAGAGTTTGCAGGGTTGTTTACACTTGCTATGAGCTAAGTGTTGTTCTGTAGAGAACAGCCTTTGCTCCCTCTGCAGGGATTTAAATTCATCATGCTTCCTCTGTGGCAAAAGGAGGAAAAAAGGAGGGTTCAACCTCTGTACAAGGAGGTTTTTGAAAAGTTTGAAAACGTGTTGTAATGATGATGTACTGAAAAAGGAAGTTGCTAGAGGCTGAGCCACCCACCTCAGTACTCTGTCATTAAGAATAATTTGATTTAACCAAACAGAGGGACACAGTGCCTCACTGATTTAAAATGGATGACAGTTGAAAGTACTTTGGACTTTTTTTCCCCCTCCCTTGTATTCCTTCTGTATTCAGGAGTGTAATTTCTCCACGACTTCTCTAGTCAGGTTTATAATCAAAATATGGTGTGAGAAACTCTTGATTCTTCTCCACCTGCATGGGATTTCCCTACTGCTGTTCTGTGATAATTGAATAGCTCTCTGCAGTTCTCTGATCACTGGTTGTGGACATGGTGCTTCCCTGGCCAGGTGACTTCTGTTAGAGCTCTAGCAAGGTCTTCTTTTTTAACTCTTACCTTCCTAGTCTGCTTTTGATACCTTTTATCAGTAGAACTGTCATATCTAAACAGGGGCACCAGTGCCTGTTGTAACTGGCCAATAGTAATATTCACATTCAGTGTTTCTGTTTCCTATCTCTGTTACCAGTTACTGCCATCAACCTTATATATTATCTCTCAGAAGTTTTATCCAGTGATAGCCTGGTCTTAATTCATCAAAATCCTGGCCACATTCATATCTGGGTCTGCAATCATCCCTGTTTGATTTGTTTTATACTGCTGTTACTTAAAGAGCTTTTGTATCTCCCCATCATTCATTGGAGCTCGTCCTATCATGTATGTCTTGAGCTGCATATTCTTTGTGGGTTAATGAGTATTTTAGCTGATAGATGCTCTTACTTTCCCTGTGTAAGTGAATGGGATTTGTTCTGAATTCAGAGCCTTCATAGCGTGTGAAAGATTTTCCTTGAGATATCTGGCAATACCACCTGATTCAAATGCTGTTGTAAATTCAGATTTCTACAATTGTTCTAATAATTCATCAGGTGTGTACCTGTACCTCTTGGGGAATGAAATCATATTTATTCTCTGTAAATCTATACACAACCCAGTGACCTGGTTTGGAAATTATAATCACTTTTTTTTTTCCCAATGGCTGTGTGACACTATTATCCCTTGCTTAAACAATTATTTTTTTTTTTAGAACAATTCAGCTTTTTCTGAGTAAAGTGTTTTACCTACAAGACATTCTCTAAGATATGGAAAATATGGTAGTCAAATGCAACTAATTTCTTGTTTTCCATAGACTCCATGAAAATGTCCTGAATTACTTCCAGTTGCAAGGTCCCCTTCTGTCATGGGTGTCATTCTGAACAGAGAACTGGACTATGGTTCAAATGGCATTGCTATTTGAAAGGGTGAGCAGATTTTAATCATTTAAAAAAAACCATGCAGTATGGTTACAAAGAGTTTTATGTGAAACCAAAAAAGAATGGAAAAAGTGAGACTCTGAAGATCATCTTCCTAAAGGTCTGAATGAGAGTGGCAGCTTGCTGATACTCTAAATGGGAGAATAAGTGAGCATACAATGTCAGAATGAAGTTCAAAATGTTCCTTATACTTTGTGGAAGTCATCAGGAGAAATTATCCGGGTCAGGAGGTAAGAATTAGCGCTAAGTGTCATGCTTTGAAAATAAAGCAAGAACATAAGTGAGAAGGGGGTTCGTGGAGCATTTTTGGTTGTGCTACAGTACTTGGAAGCTTAATCTGGCTGTTGTAGATTCCAAATTGACTAGAAGGAAGACTTGTTTTTAGGCTGACTCTCCTGTCATATTAAATATTGCATATTCCTTCTTTGAGCATTTGGCCCTCAACTATCTACAATAAACTCTCAACTCTGTTATAATTCCCATGTCTGTCTAGAATAGTTCTGAAGTCATAACCTCTGACATTTTTTAGTACAGTTTATATCACATAGAATTATTTTTTTAATTATTATTTATTTTCCTAAATTCTTTCTGCACCTCAGCGTGCAACTCTGCTCTCCAGCACTGTAGGTCTGTCACGTAACTTCAATGATCTCTCACGCTGGGTTCAAAAAAATGAGTTATATTTGGTGTTGGCCTGGTATCAGCTCCTGAAATATTTCCTTTCAGTTTCAGTTGCATTTGCAAAGGTGTTTCTGTCCTTGTCAATGATCCTTACTTTCTTATTCTCTTTGTTGTTTTTTAGATTAGAGGACTATATCACACTTGCTGTTCCGGTGTAGTTGTCCTCTCCCCTAACACTGTGCAAAGACTGACACGTGCCTGCCAAGTGCCTCAGTTCACTGTCTTTCTTTGTGTTGACACACAACTGCTGATGGTGGGGACCTAAGAAGGAAACTCTTCTTTCCACTGCATCTTCTGACAGCACTTCCAGTTTACTGATCACTTGTGTCTGAGCAAAATGGATTGACCATCTTGGATCTGGCTGACTGCCAGCATTCCTTGTCCTGGTGATGGATAAACCTGTGTAGTTTTTGGGAAGCAGTTCTGAGAATGTCTGTCTTTCTTTGCTGATGTGACAAAGATGAGAACTAGTTTGTCAACACATTTATGGCTGTTCTTCATGCCTCGCTTCTACTGAAATAGTTTTTTGTTGCTTAGTAAAATGAGTCCAGTATCTGTAGTTCTTTTCCTTGAACTTTGATCCATCACTGCATCATAGAATTTTAGGACATCTTTCAGTCTTCTAGAATAAAAGCTCTTTTTAATCACTTAAAACACATGTAGAATTAAAAAAAAAAAAACTAAAGAAAAAACAACCCAGACCAAACATTTCCATTACCTTCAACTACAGTTGGCACTGCACCCATTCATTAGCTCTTCTTTGCTTTGTTATTCTTGAATGATACTGAGGTCTTGTGATGGCACTCAAAGAAATAATAGCTGTTCCCTTTATTCTTCACTATTTCTGTTCTCCTGGACCCATAGGCTGCGGATTTAGGATGGTTTTTTCCTTAGTAAAAAAACACTAGTAATTTTGTTTACCAATTTAGAAAGAGATGTAGAAGAAATGAGGATGGGCTGCTCTGAAATGGTTGGGTTCCAGCCAGAATTAAACTGAAACCACATATTTCTAGCTTATGGCCCTGCCCATGTTTGGAACTAGATGATATTTTAAGGTCCCTTCCAACCCAAACTGTTTCATGATTCTATGTGCAAAGCCATAGGCACTTGATGAGATGCTCAAAATAAAGTTATTGAGATGAGCTGGAGTTGCTCAGCTCACAGCCTCCTTGTACCACTGAAGTACACCCCAAGAACTGCTGGTTGTCAGATTTTTACTAAGGTAGTTCCTGATCTCTCCCATCTTGCTGTAAAAAGTTGGGCCTGGCTAACATGAGAAAGCATTGCTGCTACTCTGAAAGACAAAACAGAGTTAAGCTGAAAAGCAGAGTGGTGTTTTCTTGTAATGATTTCTTCACTGAAAAGAAATTTTCTGGAAAGTATTCATGGAAGTCTTGGACAAGTTTTTCTTTAATCAGAGATCATATAGGGAAAGAGGAAGGGGAAGATCACTGTGGCTTCTCTGACAACTGGATTGTGTATTGAGCTGAGATACTAAAATATCTCTGGAAAGCTTTATTGTTAGAGGCTTGCACAGTTTAACAGTGGGGGGGGAAAAGCAAACCAGAAAATGAATTATGATAGGATTTTTCTTTTATCACTTTAATAAACTTCTCTGGGGTGCATCAGTAATCCACTCCACAACTTCTCCCACCCCCTCTTCCCTTCAAATCCATATATTCCACACTGACTGGTGTAACGTGTGAAGAATGATACTACAAAGAGACTTGGAAATATGTAAAGATCCCTGAGTCTTCCCTGCATATGTTAAAATAGTCAACAAAAACATGGTAATTTCAACTTCAGTTCATTTGATCTAATATTAAATTAGCTGCTCTTGGGATATCCTGTTTTTAATCAGTCAGAACACTTTTGTATGCTCACATTTTTCTGTGGGGTTCATTAAGAGTCAAGGAATTGAACAGAACTGCTTCAAGTGGAGATGAGAGAATTCTCCTTCCCCTGTCCCAGATCATTTTGACCTTGTGATATTTTGGACATCAAAAGGATGAAACCTACTTTACTGTTTAGAATGAGAGCCTACAATATGGGAATGAAAACCCCATTAGTTCTCAAAATCCCACTGAGTCAGGGCATATCAAAACCAGAATCAATTCAAGGTTTTGGTTTGGATAAAGGAGATGCAAAATTCTTACAAAAATAAGGTGAACTTTATTCCAAGAACATGAGAAAAGGAAAAGAGTGAGGTGGTGGGAGGAACAAAGCAGTAGCAAAGCATATGTAATCAGGAGATTTTTTTTTTCCCTTAATTTAACAATCAATTTTACACCTCTAAAATATATGGTGAATATCACTGGACTTGCATACAATCATGATAGGAGCAAAGAGACTCTGAAAAGGAACAGAGATTTATTACCATGAGTCATCTTGCAAGACCAAAACCTTAATGGCAGTGGAGGTTGCTAGTCATGCTGCTGTAGTCTTGTAGCTTACTTTTTTGTCTGAAGACAAGAGAAGAGAAAATGTTGCGGACCTTTTTATGTAAAAAAAAAAACCCAAAACACCCAAAGCAAAAACAACCCTGCACACACACACTGGAGTTTAAAAAAAAAAAAAGCCCCTTGAGTCCATTAACTTCATTGGATGCAATTCTAAAAGAAATAGCTGTGGATTAGCTGGCAATTGAAAATCCCATAGGAATGGGTTAGCTCACATACATGCTACCCAAGAGAAAACAAAATTGTCACATATTTTGCTTAAGGTGTGGGAGGAAAAAATCAAATCAAATAGCATTTTACAAGTGCATGTAATAACTTGAATTTAAAACAAGATATGTATTATTCAAGTAATTCTAAGCATGGAATAGTAAATTTTTCATGAAGGTTAAGAAAAAAATGACAGAAATATCATTTAAACTGAGTGTTTTTGATGCTGAACTTGAAAGTGGGAGATTTAATAGAACTTTTTTTAATATGACTAGTCTCAGATAACATCATATTTGGCAAAGTGCTTTATTGGTTTTTGGATTGGGATTTTTTCTAAATTTTTCTCTTCAAACTAATAAAATTGATGTAGCTGTCAGTTTGGATTTGATCCCTATTTTGTTTTGCCTCAACAGTGTAATCTCAATCAGTCTAACTTATTTTTATGCTGCTTTTACAGGGTATAAAGATGACAAATCACTCATGTCTCAGTGCTGGTATTTTATCGAAAGTTTGTATAAATATCAAGGCTGAGGACAACAGAGAAAGATGAGGCTCAAAACAACAGCTGTGTGTTGCAACCTGGGTTGGACAGATTCTTCTGCCTTTACACCACTGCCCAGTAGTGCATTGTGTTAACACTCCCATACAAATCATCTTTGCACTGGCAAATATCTACCTTATTTGTCCTGAGCAAAGGTAGCAGAATCCTCAGGGAAGGTCGATAATGGGGTATTTTTTACAGAACTCGTGAGGTCTTTGTCTTAACCTTCCCCTTGCTCCTGAATTGAGTGTCATTTGTGGTGCAATCTTTGAACCTTCTTTTGATGCCAGTTGCCTTCCTGATGTGTGAATGCAGGTAAAAGGAGGGGAATGGTGGTCTTGAGATATGTCAGAAATTACCTCAACTCTATTAAAGAAATAAGCAGGTCTAAGAACAGGAGCACTATATATAAGTGCATTTACTTTGAGTACTTTCTATTGTATTGGTTTTATAGAGATTTTAAACTCTTTAAACTCTGACTGTTTTTTCACCATGTTTTTATGCAGAATGTGTCAGAATGAGGTCTGAATCTCAGGTGAGACATCTGGTGCCATTGTTGAATGCTATAATAATAGGAATTAAACTCCGATAGCTTGAGAAATATGAGCTTGCTTTCTTAGGAATTTCTACTCTTTTTTTCCCTTCTTTCTCTTAAGATAGGCTTTGCCTGAATTTTTTGATTCAATAATATTTCATTTCTGGCACGTAAGATGTTGTTGAGAAGACAGAAATCCCCAGAGCATCATTTGTTGACCAGGTGAAATGTATCAGGGGAAGAAGTTGCACAGAAGCATTTTTCAATTATAGTTTCTTAGTCTCTAACTTGTGATGACTCACAAGCAGGCAGGAATATTAGCAGTGAATTCATCCTCTGAGGTTCCATCTCATGTGGCATTTGAGATGATTAGAGAATTAGGAGGTGGGATTAATGCGAAATATCAGGCACAGGAACATCTTGTTCCGAAGTTGGAGGATCAAATATCAACCTTTGGAAAGGAATTGCAAGCTCTGAATCAGAATTACAATGGTCTAAATGAGAAGGCTGAAAGGGCTAGGCATTTAGCTGTAGTGTCAGTAAAGGATACTCTGGGCCTTCGTGGGAAAATGAATGTGATAGAAAACTAAATTAAAATTAAGAACTTGATGTTGCTTGGCATGAAAATGAAGAACTGGATATAAATGAAAATAGGAACATGATATAGGAGTTGCTTGAACTTTACCTTTTAACTGCTATGGATGAGGCATAGAGTTTTACTGTGTTTCTCCAAAACTTTTCCATTGTTAAGGTAGATGTATTTGACAGTGGTGAAGTCTTTAATGGAACACTTGCCTAATTTCTTAAGAAGGCAATAAAGAAGTACTGATGAAAAGTGCAGGACAAGAAAATCACTACTATTGCCTAAGGAAGAAATATATACTGTCCTCATCTGGGAAAGAACAGTCTGCATCTTAAGAGCAAAACAGTTTCCTGACAACACAGAAGAGTTCTTGAAAGTTTGATAATTTAACAGTCAAACTCCAGCTTCTTCCTTGTGTATACCTGTGGGTGTCAGAAAAGAAATTATTAAGTTCTTTCTTTGCAGACTTTCTTGGAGGAGTATGGCTAGAGCCTTCTCTTAACCATATCTCTTGCCAGCAGGGTCTTTTATATTGTAATACCTTGTTAGGGACTCTGAAAGTGTGCTTATAATGTCTGATATTTTTCCAAAATGTGTGAAACACAAGCAGAAGCAGGTAATGCTAACTGCTGAATGTGTGTAGTCCCAGAACTCCATGGATAAATATCTACCCAAACACACTCTAATACATCCCTTTTCATACAGAGATCAGAGTACAACTGGCCATGGAAGCTAATGTGCTTCTTAGGCAGTGTTTTCATTTAAATCATAAGTGTTTAATATTAAAGTTAGAATCATGGAATAGGTTGTGTGGGAAGGAACCTTAAAGATCATCCAGTTCCAACCCCTCTGCCATGGGCAGGGACACCTTCCACTAGATCAGGTTGATTAAAGTCCCACCCACTCTGACCTTGAGCATTTCTAGGGATGGGGCATCCAAACCTTCTCTGGGCAACCTGTTCCAGTGCCTCATCACCCTCAGAGTAAAGAATTTCTTCCTAATGTCTAATCTAACTTTCTCCTCTTACATCATAATTTTTGTCATCACATGAGGTTATTTTGACATCATCTATTTCACTTCACTGAACAAGAAAAGTCCTTTTTATATGGTTTGTTGAAGTTTAGTAGTATTACAAGTGTGCTGGAAGTGGTATCTCTGTAGAGAGATGACAAAGACTCGAAGCACAGTCGAGATAACTACAATCTCTCAAAAAAAGCACTGGCATGAGTTCTTTTTGTCAGTATTAAGGATATGTTGATATATGGCCAATAATACAGGTATATTGTCCGTACAAATCCTCTTCAGTGGATTGAAAACCCTTCAGCACCTGGCCTGCTAACCTGGTTCTTTTTTTATAAATGCTAAAGTTCTGCTAAATAAGAAACTTTTTAAAGAATTTTTGTACCATCTTTTCATTATTTAGCATGAAAATGAATTTACTTCAAAGAATATTCTTGGTATCTTCCTAAAACATACTTTGTTTTTATTTCTGAGGCCAGGGCTGATTTATACTCTCATGAGCTGTGAAAACCCTGAAATCTTTTTCTAGTTGTATAGAAAGTAACAAAGAAATGAAAATCCCTGATATTTATGGGTTTGTTTTGTTTTTAGAAAGTTGCTATCTCTATATAATGAATTAGGCACAACTAATTAGCGAGGCACCACAACTGTGAAGATTCCTGTTAATTGAACTTCAAAGCTTTCATGGTGACTGTTTGCAGGGGAGTGTTCATGCTAAGATCATCACTGTGCTTCTCTGTTGCTTTTAGTAGTGTCAGCAGTACCATGAGATGTACACTGATTTCCTCAATAGAAGCAGGAGGGATGGGGATCCTGATGATAGTAACAGATTTTCAAAACCTGCCTGCAGCATATATAAAACTTACATCGATAGGGTCAAATTTTGTTTAGAAATTCCAGTTATGAAAACTGGGTCTGAAGTTGTGTTTAAAGTCAGACACACAGGACAGACTTTTTCATTTATCATGACTGTTCCCCTGGTAGTACAGACTTATTCTTCACAGGAGATTTGATAAGATACTATTGGAAAAAGAACCTGTGTTTTGTGCTTTAGTGGAAATTGTCACTTGTAAATATTTGTCAGCCTGTATTTCTCTCCCAGATGTGATTTTTCTAGGTTGTTTCTGCATGAGCAAAGGGCTCTTAATTCCCCCACTGAATGTCTGGATGTCCTTGTATTCATTCATGTGGCAGCATTTTTTTCCCCCCTAGGATGCACCCGCACCTAATACTCTGGGTGGGAAACAGAGACCAGACTTGGGTCAGATAGCAATGAACAGGAGGGTAAGGGCTAACTGGGATGAAAAGGGCAAAGACCTGTGCCAGCTTATATCCAGACAGGATTTCAGGCACCTTAGGCAAAGGACTGAGAAGCTCTGGCAGCAGTAAAAACAGGCTGAGTCCCTTGCAAGCAGTTTATTTTCCTGCTATGCACATGATTTCATGCTTATAAGTTGAAGATAGAGCATTATTTTCAAGTTGAAAACTTTTTTTCTTTGCCCATTTCATCAATTTCATTTGGTTCTTCTGTACTTTGAATTTTCCTTGGGGGTATTTGCAACATTTTCCAATGAAGTGTTGGTCGCGGGTTTAATTAACTTGTTGCTTATTTTTCTTTCTGCTATTCGACTTGAATTTTAATATATTTAGCATTAATAATAGTCTCTGCCTTAAGGGATGTACAGTAAAAAAATAGAGATATGTACAATATGTGACAGAGAATGTCTTATTTACAATTATAAACTTGCCTCTTGCAGCTATTGTGAAAGCACTCTGTTGCAGAATAGGACTTGAGTGAAAGGCAGTTAACAGCTTGGCTTTAACACAGCTTCTTCCTTATGCTAGTCAACACCTTCAGAAAAATGTTATTGACAATAACAATAACTACTCAATGTTCTCACAAAATTTCTGAAACATAAATAGTATCCAAGGAAGATTCCCCCCCTTTGCTTTTTCCTCCTACCCTTTATTTTTCTGTACTTAAATCGGTGCTCTGATGAATGAATAGATGTACACAGAGCACTGATCCTTATCTTATTAGCCTTCCAGATCTGATTTTATCTCGCTCAGACAGAATTTGGCTTCGGCTCAACACTTGCTGCTGTCACACATGTTGCTGGGCATACTAAGAGCCACTTTGTCACCATAATGGATTGCTGGTTTGGGGACCAGCTCATCCCTATTCAGCAAACAGCTGAGGAATATGCATACTTTTAGGAAAGTGTCCAAGCTGTTGACCTCAGTGCTCACTGTGGGGATGGTGTGCCCTGGTGTGCTTTGCTGAACTTGTACCCTCTTTGTTTATTAAGCACCGACAATTGCTTCTGCTGCAACAAGCCTGTTTCTGGCATGTGCTTCGTGCTACAGAACTGGGCTGTGGCCCCTTTGCTTCCTCTTACATCTCTCGTGATCACTTTTAAAAAAGCTTAAACCACTGTTACTAAGATGACAGTGGATTCCAAAGGGATTCTTTTTACTAGGGTTTTAAAAACCTATGCCAGATCTAACCTACACGCAGTTTAAATATATGTAGATGCAATTATTGTTGGAGATTAGTGAGGCTTCTGTGCACAAAAGAATTGTCCTCACACAACAGCTTTCACTTTACAGTGTGTGTCTTAGTGTGTAGTTTTCATGCTTACCCAGGCTTGGAAAGTGGTAATTTTGAAATGTGGATATAGAAGCAGACACTTGCTCAAAATGTGGTGAACCTGGCAGAGAGGGGAGTACCTTGTGTGCTGCTCAGCTGCCCAGATGGCAATTGTTTCTACTGATAACCACGAGGAAGAGTTTATAATAGGTTAAATTTACGCAGCCTCTGATGAGGAGATATCCTTTTAATTCTATGTAGAAATCATAGACTGTAAAGATGTGGTAGTTAAAGTCCTATGAACAATCTTCTTTGCTTGAATGTAATATCTGTAATCCCTGATGTTTAAAGCCCTCCCTCTTCTGGCCTAAGTGAAGATTTTAGCGATGATTGGTTTTAATGCTCAGCAGTTCTCTTTGTCCATTGCTTCGATGGTTCCCTGGTATGCTATAACTAGAAAATGGTAATATTTCTGAAGCTTACAGTTTAAGAAGTGTTAGCTCAGAAGCCACGTGTGGGTCAACTGAACAACTTCAGCAGTGCAAGCAGAAATGAGTGAGAGTGGATGCTGCATGCCTGTTTCCTTTGTGTGGGAAAACTGCTCGCTGAATCATCCCTGCCAGGCAATTTGAAAAGCTCCACTTGCACAGTTGGACTCTCTCTTCTTGGGCTTTGAGTAGTGAGGCTCACTTTTTGTCCAGCTGTCAGAATATTTTATGGATCATGCTTGTAATTTTTCACTTGCCTGAGCTTTCTGCTGCTTAACCCTCGGTTTGGTGATGATGACTGGAATCCTATTCTGGTTTCCTTTTTGGAAAATGCTTGATTCTCGTGAAAATGTTCAAAAGAATTTTTCTGCATGCTTTTGTTTCCTTGTTTGCCTTTTTTAAAGCCCCCTTGAATAAAAGACTGCATTGCTGGTTTACACTCTGGCAAAGTGTCATCATCACCTGGGGTGCTTTTGGTTTTTTGTTTGTGGTTGTTTTTGGTTTGTTTTTTTTTTTTACTAGGAAACCCATCATAGAGCTTACAAGGTTTTTTGGTAGAAAAAGCACTCTAGCAAGTCCTATATTATCACAAAAGGTTTTGGTTTTGAAAGATTAATAATTCTATCAGAGAACAGAGGTTGAAGTTGAAAAATCCATAGTTAATCTCCATCTAGGAATGTTCTGTTCTTGTGGTGCAAGTTCACCTATGCTCAAAGCCAAGCTGATTCTTACTGGGCTTCCAGAAATGTGCCTAGTGAGTGAAACAGACTTTCTTTTATTTATAAATCTGTTTTCACATGGGAAGACATCAATTTTAGCTGTGCTAATGCATAACAGATGTCACTGAAACAGGGAGCATCACCCATGTTGTGAAGAGTCCCAGCATGAGCCACCCTAACCAGAGTTTTTTACAAGGAGGAAAGAAAGTTCTAATTAGTTACCCTCCCGCCCCTTAAATCCACTCTGTTATAGACTAAATACAATGTGAGAGTTAAAGGTACATTAGTACAGTGCACCTGTTGGTGTAGCATTGCTTAGCTCAAAATCCCAAACTGTGTCCTGGTCTTGTCCCTCTTTTTAGCAAGATGGGTGCTAATCAGGAGCTGTAATGAACAACATTCAACAGTATCACATTCACATGCCATACCATTAATTCTTTAAGTGCTTCATTAGTGCTCCAAGTCTGGTTTGCTTTCCTTTCTTCACAGAAAAAAATGGAGTAGGAAGAGTTCTTGCTAAGGGCCTGCTTTACCAAAGCAGCTTGCTGAACTGCCTTCATTTTTTTATTTTTTTATTTTTTTTTTTTACATTATGAAATGCTGGAGTTCAAATCAAATGGTGGTGGAACAACAGAATCAAATCCACTCAAAAGCATTGCAGTCATGTCTGTAAGACTTCTACATTCTGTCCAAGTATTTTAATACTGAAATGGGACCCAGTTTTGCTGACCTGAAAGCTGTTTCCTGATTGCTGATTGTCTTTTGAGGGTCTGAAAGAGCATAATTGGGGCATGATTACTGGAAAAAGTTATTAAAAAAACCCCCTGACAAACTAATGCCTCAGAATCAGCTTTTGGAGTTACCAAGGCTGTTCATTTACACACTTCAAAGTGTAAGATTTTTACTGTTTTTACCCATGAAAAACTTGCAATACTTTATGTGTGGATGAGGATGTTTACTCAGACTTGGTAGTATAAGAGACCAAATATTGAATTGCATTGACTTTTTTTTGGCTTCTTGTTTCTTCTTGATTTTCTTCTCCTTAGAATTGTTTTCTAGTTTTTGTGGGTACCCTCTCATCTTTCAGTCAGTTACTGTTGGTTAGAAACAAGCACTTGTTATAGTGATCCTTTTAAATCAAGGTGCAAAATAGCAAGCAAGAAAAAAAAAGGTGTAAAGGGAGGAAGATGCAGGAGACAATTAGGGAGATAAAGTGAGGTTGGCAAAAATGTTGGAGTGAAAACACAGAAGAGAGAAATCCAGCTAGCCCAGAGAAAACCTAAAAGCATTGAAAGGCAGCTTATTTGAAAGGCAGCTATTACTCAGGGTGTGGGGTTTTTTTCCTTAATTCCCTGGAATTTAGTCAACTAAATGTAGGCCCCAAGTCACCTTCTGACTGCAATTAAATGTATTCCCAGAGGTGAAGTGGTGTCTCTTTCTGTTCTCTTTCTCTGCTTCATCTCCTTTACTTGCCTTATTCTCTTTTGTATCCCATTTTCATAATTTATCAGTTTGCTCCCTATAACTTTGTGTTCGGTTTCTGTGACGTCTCTGCTCTGTTTCAATATTTTTTTGCCTCCACTGCACTTCTGCTTTAGATAATGCCTTCCTTCCTCTGCTTATTTCTTTTTCCATCCTCTACTGCCCTCTTTGATGACTTTCTCTTTTGCTCCCATCCTTATTTGCTGTTCTTTACTTCTGATTTTTTGATCCATTGCCACAGAGCTTTGCCTGCTTTCTTTATTGCCTTTTTGCTTTCTTAATTTTCTTTCTTCCTTAAATCTGGCAGTATTAAGACAGCCTATATCTTAATGTGTTTTCATACCACTGAGATCAAGGTAAAATATTCAGACCAATGAAATTATATGTGAATTGGGATTAAAGGCAAATTTCTTCTACATTTCTCCTCATTTTCCTCTCTGAGGATAAGACAGAGGATCACAAACCTCTTGTATGTCAAAAGTGTTTCTGTAGTTGTCAAAATGAGTTTTAGAAAATAAGTCTGTACTGGTGACCAAATGTGCTTCCATTAAATTTGTGATTGACCTCAAGCTGCATCAGTTCTAGATATTATTTTGCTTGTGTTACATTAGCATACTAAAACCTCCAGTGAAGTTTGAGAGCACCAATATGAATGACTCTAGTAAAACAGATCCCTGAAACGAAGGCAAAAAATACAGCATCCCCTTAGATACAAGATGAAATATCTAAGATAGATCTAGAAACAAGTTCTCAGAGATTTTTTTAGAGCCAAATGTTTATTAAAAACCTTTCCCGTCTGCAAGAAGAGAGGGAGGTGAACCAACAGGAAGACCAGAGATGTAAGTGGATCTATAACAAATCTCACAGGACCCCTGCCCCTGGCAGAGCAAAGAAAGACTGCTGAGATCTTCAGTCTCCAGCCCCAGAGGTCACCTTTCTGTTCCATTCTGGAAGGTCTTAGTGATGGGACTGCTCTGTTACATCGTAGAAAGCTGGTTTTCTTTTGCTTTGTCCTGTGCCTCTGCTGAGGAAAACACATGTTTAGGATGTGACAAGATGGGACTGTGAAGGATTAGGACTGTTTTGTGGTGTTCAGCTGCCTTCCGCCTTGAAAACTACATGAAAATCCATAGTTTGTTCAGAAGGCTCATCTTTCCTCTCCATAGTAGATTTGCATAGAGAATGTAGCTTTAGGGCTAACCCCTTCAAAGACTTAATATCCTTGAAATAGCAATTTTTATAAAAAGCCTCAATTTCTTTCATTCTTGTGGTGGGATATCCATAATACCACACTCTTATGCAGTGCTTCCCTTCCATACTTTTTGAAGAGTTTTACAGGCAAAGGCAGTATCATTATTTGTATTTTACTACCAAACTCAGCCTTACAAAATAAATGTTCTAAGCTTGTATAACATTTTTCTGCTCTGCTCCCTGAAGCAGGGGTGAAATCCTGGCCTACCTGAAGATGGTGGCAGAAAGCCCCATTAACCTCCAGTGAAGATAGAATTCCACCCTGAGTGCCTGTCATCTATTTTACTTTCTCAGTTCTTAATACCCTGGAAAATTGAATTCACTGAAGCAACATCCCCTTCGGGCCAGGCTCCAGGGAATTCTAGCTGCAATTCAGCCCTCAGAGATGTGGATGGATCACAAGCTTTTGCCTTTTGGCAAATAAAAGAACAAGGGGGCCCTGAAACCCCACTATTCTTTCTGCAAACTCTCTAAAAAAAAAAAAAAAAAAAGAATAAAAGGCCACTCAGAGAGAATAGAACAATCCAAATCAGTGTGTTTCTATAAAGGATCCTTGTTTTGAGTAGTCCAGTTTTCTTTCAACAAGCTGTGTCCAGCTGCAAAAGGGCATATCTTGCCTTGTCCAAATGTTTCAGTGGTGCAACAAAAGGGTTCAAAAATATGGGACTGAGAAAGATAGTAACTGAACCTCAGCAGTTCCTCAGAGCTTATTTCAGATGTGAGGTAAAGAGCACATTGAAAAGAACACAAAAATGCTTGAATCAAAAAAATGCAGTGCAAGACAGTTTTCTTCACTGTCTGGTACCTCTGTAGGCTTATCAGGATGGCTTAAGCTTCTCTTGTTATCTAAAAGGGGAACCATGCCCTGCTCCCTGTTTCATCCTTTGGAATATGAGTCTAAATAGATGCATATCCAGTGCTTGGCTGTAGTTTACTCAGTTATAGCCTTCTGACTGGAAAAGGCAAAGTGGTGCTCTGTGCAATGAAAGCACATGGTTACGCTTAATCCGGCACATCGCAACATTTTAGTTGCCCTGTCTTCTAAAAGGCACTGTGGTTGGGACAACTTGGGTAGTCAGAAACTCAGGATTTCTTAACCCTTTCTTATCTCGTGGCCCTTTCATAATTTTATCTGCTTGAAGCTTTTTTTTTGGCACAAAAACAGTGATCATAATGGTTCTTACAATTTGGAACTCGGGAGGCTGGGGTTTGTTTTGCAGTCACAGTTGTTTCTGCTCTGTTGATAGCCCCCTATGTGCTCTTCTTATGTGCAGGAGTTTGCTATGGTACCCATCAACATGTGGGGTACAGGGACCACAAAATTGTCTTATTACTCCATGAATAGTTAGTGAATTCTAAGCTTCTCTTTCATTGTTTTCTTAGCCTTCTTAGTCTGTCTTAATCAAATTTTGCTGAGTAGTTATTTCATGTTAAATAGCTGCCCAGAGACTTTTTTCTGAATGGCATTTTTTTTTTTCTTTTCTATAAAAAAATTGCACACCAATTTAAAGCAGAGCCAGGCTAACCCAGAGAAATATGGTCTGAGTTTTGAATTTTGGGAGCGTGGAAGTTGACTGGTTATGTAGCAAAGCCAATGCAGGCTTTTTATCCAGACTTCCATTTTCTTTCTTCTTTCCAGTTTACTTCAACAGTGAATTTGAACCAGAGTCACAGAGGTGCATTCTGAGAATTCTCCAGAGAATTTGGGTGGATAAGTGAGCTTCCATACCTGTTTGGACCATTCAGCTAATAGCAGCTAAGATGTGTGCCTCTTGATTTTTGGGACTGAAGAGTTAAGTCTTTGATTATAACTTGTAGATTTGTGACCACTTAACTCTAAACCCCTTTGAGTCTGTGAAAATTTGTGTGTATTGCCTCGTGCCTTGATTAGAACTCACTAAAAAGGCTTTGTTTTACCTCAGTCAGTTTTGTTTGGCCTCCCTATAAGTTCAGCGTGGTGCTTTCCTGAACCACATCACTGTATGGAGGTTCTCTCTCCCACACAAAAATACCTTGCATGTAAGGGCCAGTCACATTCAGAGCAGAAAGCAGATGTATTATAGAAAAAGTGAATCTGGTCTAAGTACTGCACCCGTTTGGCCCCACTGTGGGTGCTCATGTTTTGAATGCTCTGCAAGAACAGTAAGATTTTGCTGTACCTAGTTTTTGAGTTAGAGAGCTAAATGGGGGGTTGTTTGCCAGGGAAACTACATGGAGGGGGAAAAAAGCTGGTGTGGGAAGCAAAAGGAGGAGCCCTTCTGTGGCTGCAGTCTCTCAGTTTAAAACTGTGAGGGTTTCACTTCTTTCGTAAAGGTTCAAAGGGTTAATAGAAAGAGGGATTTTCATTGCATTGTGCACAGTACCTATGATGGTCTCAGTTTAAACTTTAAAGGACAGGTGAAAAGAGAGAGAGGGAGCTGAATGCTTGCTTATATATTGGAGAAATTGTTCATTCATGTGAAATGCTGACCTCTGTCATCCTGCCAAGCTGACTGGGCCCTAGGGTGAGAGGCTGCTTGAGTGCTGGTTGCAAAAGTTAAAGCTGCCTGGGGAGTGCTTTAAAAGGACAGTGTCAAGGTTGGTCTGCCCAAAATTTGACCTATCTTTTTTTCCTCTCTCTTACATCTATTTGAAAGTTCATGTCATTTGTTTTTGTGTTTCTAAAAAACTTTTCATCTAAACCAAAATGCTTCAGTTGCTGTTGAAGGGTAGCGATTAGTGTTTGGTGTGGCAATGCAGACACTGGAGAGGAGGAAAGACCCTGAAGTAAAATACAAGTATGGGCACAACTGTCTTTGCATTAGGAGATAATTAGTAAATGGGAATTCAGGTTGAAATGGGGAAAGGGATCAATGAAAAGGAGCAAGGATAATTTTTACTAATTGAAAATATCAATGCAGCTCCAAACTTCATTTCACCACAAGTTAATTCAAAATCTCTATATTTTTATTCTGATATATTTTATTCTAGTCATATGTGCTCTTCCTTCTCCATAACAGTAGATTGTTATATACAATTTCTGCCATAACAAAAAATTTACCCTTCCTTCTTATTTTCTTTGCTTGATGACCTAATTAAACCCACATTATATGAGTATGATTTTCTTTTATATTATATATTATCCTAAGATGCAGATAACTCTCTCATAAGTATTTCACCCACTCAAATAATTTCTAGTCTAATTTGAAAATAAATGAAACAACTACCTATGCAACTTCTAAAGGGAAAAACCCAAACAAACAAAACAAGAGGAAGTAGTAAAATCAAAGTAAAATATTTTTTCTACACATAATTATGTTTACCAGAAAATGCAGGAGGGGCAAAGCCCACACAAAGCCCCCCAAAACAACTCATAACCTGAACTCTGAGGGTTGCCGTTCATCACTGGTTTACCGTACAAAATTTCCAAGCTCTCGAATAAAATGATCTCGCAATATCCTACATGACCACAAGAGGGCAACGGGATCAGACAGACGCGTTTACTTTAAAGTTGACCTTTCCAGGCTTTCATGAGTTTATTCCCGCTTCAGAAAAGTTTTCCTGTGAACTGCAAGGCTCACTTCTGATTTCCTTCTCAGTTCTGAAAAAAACCACGCAGCTTCTAAGAAACCCTGGTGTGTCATAATCTCTTTCCTAGGTCCAAAATATTATCCCTCCTTCACTTTGTGCTGTGCAGGGTTTTCTGAATCCTGGAGGAGCAGATGACCTTGCTCTGCACTGTGGGACAGAGCAGCTGTGGTGAATGGAAAGAGATTGGAGTAAAGGTCTCACAGTGGCCTGTCCAGCTTTAAGGTTACAGGAATGTCCACAGAGAGTAGGAAGAGTCCGTAAAATAATCAGTTCCTCTATCCCTTCTAAACCCAAAATATCACAAATCATCCTGTGCCTTGAGAATATCACTTCTGTAAAGCCTTTGAAGGATATACCAAATTCTAGTACTTTCTAACAAAGATGATTACAAGAAAAACAAAACAAAACAACAAAAAAAAAAAGCCCCACACAATCTTTTTGCAGGACAGACTTCTACCAATTAAAATTTCTTAATTCTCTTCCTCTTTGTAACTAAGATTTCCCATATCATCTAAAGAAGAGTAAAAACCCAGGCAGCAGTAAAGAAGCTGTCTTGGTTAAAAGACACTCTGCCTCCTGCCAACAGAGCTATTGAGTGTTTATCTCTATTACATCCATCTGTAGCTAATTGTATAGTTATGGTAATAGTGCCCTCCAGAGGAATTTTAAAGGAATTATAATACTCGGAGCTAATACAAAAGATGTTATAAAAATGAGTGCAACAGGAAAATGGAATATTATTAAAATGATAAAATACTTGAACCTCAGGGGAAAAAAATCTCAATATCAAAGCTCTTTCTATTTTGCATGTGCATTTACATCTAAGAAAAGCATATCCTAGCTACAATAGACTCCTTCATAGCTTGATAGCAAACATGAAGTTTGCGTAACTCCATTTGAATCAAGGATGTAAAAGGGGATCAACCAAGTGAAGAATGAGATAACTGTTCCTAGTCTGCAGCAGACATGAACAATGTATTATGAGTGGGCTCCAGCCTCAGTCTAGGAAGTCTGAATTTTCCTGGACTTGGTGCTATAATGTTGATATGGCACAGTTGAGGCACTCAGAAGGAAGTGCAGATGTTCAAGGAGTTCTGTGGATGAGGTTTATTTTAATATCAAGATAAATCACGCGTAGTGTCTCAAATTTCAGTATAGAGTCTTTTTTTTTTGTGGCCATTGACTATAACACGCTGTGACACCAGGCCTCAAATGAAGGGCATGTTGCTGTGGAACGTGATCTCTTATTTTAGACCATGTCCTGGAGGCCTGTGGTACAGCCTTCTGACATGACACTTCAGCACCTGAATGTCAGGTGGATTTAAATTACCTTGGTTTTCTTTTTTTTTTTTTTTGTCTTTTAAGGTGCTCAACCTATGGGGTCAAACTGCTTGTTTTACATTCTGAAAATCCTGTCCTCTTCTCCTCAAAGAAACAACCAGCCCTTAATGAAAACTTAAATGGTGGTGAGTTCTGTATTTATTTGCTTTTGGGCATACCCAAGGCTCATGTTTGACCTGAATACTTCAGGTTTGTATCAAGGACAACCCCCACACTTACACTGCCAGAACTGGAAGGAGCAGTGTGGTGTTCCCGTGCTTGGGATCAGATGGATCTTGTAAGTACAGCACTTGCTTGGGAAAGAAGGGAGATTGTTTTGCTGCTTGTGATGTATTTCTTCATAATGGGATCACCCCCTCTAAAACTCCTTCTAAACTGGAGTTTCTTATTTTACATGAACCACCAAGGTGAGTGAAGTGACCTAGGCACAGGCTGGTGGGGCAGGGGTGGCAGGGCATCACCACTGAATGTACCTAACCCCAGAGCTTCCTGCTTTTTTCACTTGCCCCAACAACTGTGGTGAGAAGTGTGTCTCTCCCTATCTGTGTTCATGTTGTCAGTGCATGGTGATTTTGGCCATCTTATAGGTGATGGTAAAGGATGCTACTACCTGTTTCTTTTATAGTAGTTGCCCTCACCCAAAAGTACCAGGAGATTATCATCTGTGCAAAGACTATGGAGCTTTTTGAATGAGGGTTTTTTGTGGGCTGTTGAATGGGTGGACATGAAAAGAGAGCTCTCTTGCTTTCTCTCTTCCTTTCTCTCTTCCTTTCCTAACCCAGGGTTTGCCAGATGATTTGACCTCATCATGAACTGGGAACCTCTCCTTGGAAGACACCAGCTGCCCATAAAAGCCACCTTGAATGGATAGGATATTAAGTCCTTGCCCTTTATCTTCCCCTAGGCACCTCTACTTCAGCATGATTTTGCCACCTGCCTTTCCCACCTGGGCCTTGCAGATCCCCTCTGACTGTACAGGTGTAACAGCTCTCCCCTGATGTGAAGCACTGTGCTCTTGGCTCTCCTCTCAGCACTGACTTACTTCTGCACTTGGGAGGAAGACAGAGCAAGGTAAGGAGGCCAGAGGAGTAGAAGTAACAAGGGTTGGCTGGGCTGCCCAAAGGTACTGCAAGGCAAACCACAAACCTAAGTCACGGCTGCTGCAATGGAATGAACACCTTTGGTATCAAGTAGGATGAATGTTTATTGCTGCAGAAGTGCTGCAGCGTGAGTGTCTTGTCCAGCCCCAGGGAATGCACCTCACCTGCTTAATTCTGGAGGTAAAGTCATCACGGTCTTCCCTGTTGCTCCCCTGGTTCATAAATACAAAAACATTATTAGCAAAGCCACAAGCAGGCTAGTGCAGGACCTGACACAGCAGAGAGCAAGTTGCTATTTAAGAATAATGTGTGTGAGTACCATTGAAGGGGAAGGCACTTTGGGATGATAGATGAAGCTGTGTTCTCAGCACTGCAAGTATCTCTCTGCCAGCCACTCATTCACAGGCCAGTCCAATTGTGGTGGAAGGCTGCTGTGAGCTTAATTTCCACACAGGAGTTTGCAGAAATATATTTTATTGCAGGTGAGCAGTCCCTTGCATTATTTATGTGAAAACTTCAGTAAATTATTGTTGGCTTTCATGCTGCAGGTAAAGTTTTAATGAAAACAGTAATGGATGCTTTGCTGGCATGCATAGGCAACCTAAGTATGCAGCCAAATTAGCTATCTAAGCAGATGCTTTATATCCTGAATTGCATATAAGGAATGCTGTTCAGTTGGTTTAAAAATTATATATGCACCCACAAGCTATTTTCTTTTTTTTGTAAAAGCCATATGGTGGCTTGTTTTTTTTTTTTTCTTTTTAAAGCCAGAGTTTCAGTCATACTGTGAGCAATTATGACAGTACAGTTAAAATCGATGATTTTAAGAGAAAAGAAAGAAAGATGTAAGAAGCTGCCCATGTACAAGAAGTTCAGGGAAAATTCAGAAATACTGCATTAATTAAGATGTTGCAGTACTGCAGTATACACTTTGTTGCAGATGTAAGCAAAACATCCTTGAGAAAAGGCAAATTGAGATAAGGTTGATTATACTGTGTGAGTAAGTTGTTCTTTGGGTTTAGAGGCCTGTATTATAGACTCATAGAATGGTTTGGGTTGGAACAGACCTTAAAGATCATCCAGTTCCCATCCCCCTGCCATGGGCAGGGACACCTTTCACTAGACCAGGTTTCTCCAAGCCCCATCCAACCAGGCCTTGAACACTGTGGGATGGGGCATCCACAACTTCCCTGGGCAACCTGTTCCGGTGCCTCACCAACCTCACAGTGAAGAATTTCTTACCAATATCTAATCTAAACCCACTCTCAGTTTGAAGCCATTCCCTCCCATCCTGTCACTCCAGGCTCTTGTAAATAGTCTCTCTCCATGTTTCCTGTAGGCTCCCTTCAGGTACTGGAAGGCCACAATTAAGTCACCCCAAAGCCTTCTCTTCTCCAGGCTGAACAATCCCAGTTCTCCCAGCCTTTACTTTTGGGAGAGGTGCTCCATCCCTCTAATCAACTTGGTGGCCTCCTCTGACTTGCTCCAACAGGTCAATGCCCTTGCTGTGCTGAGGACCCCAGAGCTGGATGCTCTAGGTGGGGTCTCACCAGAGCAGAGGAGCAGAATCACCTCCCTTGACCTGTATTTTTATGCTTACACAGTTATCAATTTGTTTTCTTTGATAAAGGCAGTAGAGCTGGTTCAAACGTTATGTGAGGTTTGCAGTACATACTAGCTTATGGTATCTCATATATTGGTTTATAGTATAAACCTAGCAAAAGGTGTTACAATTTTACTGGTTTCCCTGAAGGTACCTGTGGCACCCATAAGAGAAAAGGACTCAGTCCTGCTGGTTCATGTTCCCTTCTCTCACATGTGGGTCACTTTGGAGCTGAATTCAAAGCCATGTTTCAGTCAGGTCCTCTTCAAGGCAATTGTACTCACACTAACAGCTCCCTGAGATAGCACAGCCAGGCTAATTGCCCTGGCCCAGGTCTGCCAGACTGAGTGGTCAAGCTCTGTACTTTGGGGTCTTCTTTGCCCTCCTTCTGCTCTAGCAACGCTGTAGAGGCCACAAGCTACAATGAAAGAGGGTCTTAGGAAGGGTGATGAGCCAGCTCACTACATTTTCCATGGGTCAAAGCCTGCTGTAGTGGCTAGGGAGCTTATCTTAACAGTGTGTTAGTATCACGAGACTGTTTTTATATTTGAACACTCTATGATAAAGAACAAGTTCTGAAAGGTCAACAAACCCTATTTAATACCCTGGAATGACAAAGCAGGGTTTCACAGAAAGCCATTGAGCAGGCACATTGGACCAGGGAGACGAAAGCAATAGCATAAGAAAACAGTGGGAAAATCAGAGAAGGCAAGAGAAAGGTAAGAAAACAGCACAGAGTAAAATTTATAGTGCCTTATGAACAAGAGCTTTGGCTTTTAGCACTTCTCAGCTTTGAGATGTTTGACTCTCATCTGAAACAGGTGGCCTGACTTCTTTTCTGAATCACGTAAGCTCTTTTCTTGGGTCACTTAGCATTTAATAGGCATTTATAGGTATACACCTATTATAGGTTTTTACAGAGAGATCTGTTTATAAGTGTAAATGTGCACACATTTATGTTTTGTATGCATATGCATGTATGTGTAGATACACGTATATAAGCCTTACATATATGTGAGTGCGTTTATACCTGTATTTACACACATAAAATCTGCCTGCTTATCTTATTTTTAGCTATATATTTAAGATGGTTGCCTTAAGACTTCTACTTTTCAGCACCCAGCTTTTCAGTGATTTGATTTTTTTAAAGCTGGAGTAATTGTTTCTGCCAGAAACAACTCTGCTGAAGTGCACTGTTCCTTTCAGAGGATCAAAGTACAAAAGATGTTCAAATAAAAGGAGAGATTAAATTCTGCAGTCTACATTTAGTCATGGCTAGCTCTGCAGTCAGTGTGTGCAGACTGTAAAGGCTGATCTTTCACAACAGCATATTTCAAACCTCAGGAGGGTGTAACTTTGTATATTAGGTGTAGGTGTCAGCAGAGCCTGTGAAAATGTTTTCTATGTAAAACAATTATTTTCAATATTTTTCTTGAAAAAGTGAAACTTTGCTCCTCTTCTGTTCTTCTCTCTCTGTCCTTTCCCAGACTTGTTCTATGTGAGTAAATAGAGGGTGAGGAGTATTTTCAGAACTGAAGAGTCCTTCTTGTCCTTTGCAGAAAATGTCTCCCTTTCTGATGAATCATTTGCAGTTACTCAACCACTGTATTGTTTGTCGAAACTTTTATTTTCTTTGCCCAGCAGCATCTACCCTGCTGGGTTTTACTAAACTGGTAAGAAGGCATGACCCCTGCTTGCTGAAGCTAGTAAGTGAGAAAGAAATAAGGGCCTATAGTACAAAACAATTCATTTTTTTATTTTTTTTTAACCAGAATTCTTGTTCATCTGCTGCTTAAACACAACAAACCTTTGCATTTGTTTTCGTCAGCACATGGAAGAAACCTGTTGTATCTATGTAGATTTGCTGATAATTCATCATCACCTTGGTGCAGCGGGACTAATCTAGGAGTAGTAGTATCACACCCTCTTCAAGCAGGACCTCGGCAATCGTGAATCTTTCCCATAAAGAGCAGCCTTCTGACAGGGGCCATATCTGTCAGGGATGGCGATAAATATGATGACATTCCCTGTAGCCAGACACAAAGCTTAGTTGCCACTGTGCTCGGCACAGCGATGTCTGTCCCCTGCCTCACAGTTTTGGGGAAGTGACAGTAGGTGGCACTGGAGATTAGTAACACAGAAGGACGGATCTGTTATGAAATGGAGCCGTTTCCTCACTGGCTCTCTGTTTAACCAGTTTTCCATCCCCACAGATTGCTGAAACTTTGCTGCGTTCCTTTTGCAAGCCTACTTGAAGCCTGAAGGCTTCAAATGCAAGGGTGCTGCTTGGGAAAGCTCCATACTGTGAAGCAACACTGACAGCAAAAGCCTACTGAAGATGCTGTATTCCAGCTTGGGGTGTGTAGAGTGATTATTTTGCCAGCTCTTTATCTGCAGCTTTTTGAGACCTGGCTCACTCACGCATAGCTAAATCAAATCCATGATTCTTCGTTAATGAGGAGTGAGTGAGATGTGGGCTCCTACCGGTGGGTGGAGCAGCGAGAGCATCTAACAGAAGTAAAGGAAACATCCCGGGGAGTATCCAGTTTTCTTTGTCTCTAGAGATTTTGTCCCACACAGCAGCAAAAGAGGAGGAGACAGTTCTTGGCAGTTCTAGGAGGAATTAGGGTAGAAAGTGACTCAGCAGTTTCCTGCCTACTCCTTTGATGGGAAGCGGAAAACAGAAAAATAGTGGCCACCTTAAAAACCTAATATAATTCTGAAAATTTTCAGAGTTTCCCAGGAAAAGCCTTTGTAGCCTTCTCCAGGAAATCACCGTGGGGAGAGAGGGGGACGGATCCCACCTCAGTTTGTATTATCCCTATCGCCTTCTGTGTGTGCTTGGGAATATGAGCTCTTCCCATGCATATTTCCTGTTCTCTCAATCCTCCTCCTTTTGCTGTGTCCAATCACTGTGAGATGAAGCAGCATCACACTGCCATAAACTCTGAAATGGCAGCTCCTAAAATTGGTGTGTTCCTCTCTCTGAGGATCACTTCATTGGCAATGACTACAGCACAGCACAAATGCCACCAAATTGTTTGTGGAGCAAGTTGACATTTTAAGGGTTGGAGAATATATGACAAAAAAGGCATCACCTTTCACCAACTGAAATAAGTTTTGTCCTTGTCTATCTGCTTTTAAATCACAATGACATCATTGGCTGCTTTTATACTTTGAAGGGCAGGGTTTTTCCTTTAATGCTTTATCAAATTATTACTTCAGTTTATCAGATATAAGATATCTGATATTAATTATTAACTTTAAATGCTTTGTCCTAATCTGTTCAGTCTTACTGCATGGCTTTGTGTAACTGAAATACTGTTTTGTTGATACTTACTCCCTCACTGCTTTTGCTGGTATTTTCTTGCCTGTAACAACCTTGAAGTAACAGGATTGGACTAGGGCTGGGATTTTGTTTGAGTTCTGAATAGCCACTTGAGTGGAGCAATTTATACCTTTTTAAGGAATGGTATGAAGTGTGAAGGCAGATGGTCCCTGGGGGAACTCTGTGTTGTGCCTGGAGCAACTTGTGCTGCTCCCTTTTATGGAGGGTCCTGGGCTCTTGGAGGTCTAGGAAGATGTATGTGACCAGTACTGTGTTTACTCCAGCTCTTCACCAGGCCCTTTGAGGAGGGCCAAGTCCTCATTGGTCCCTCAGAAATATCCCAGCATAAGAGAGGTTCTTCCCACATTAGACTACCCCAGCTCTGTGTACTGAGGAGCCAAAGCCAGAGGGCCTCTCTGCCATCAAAGATCTGTCTCATCACCATCTCCTGTGAGTAGAGCTGGGAGCTCCTTTCAGAGCATGTGCCACCAGCACAGATAGATGGAAGCTGTGTGAAGATGGAGTAAAGTTTTTGAATCCTGTTCTTGTGCAGAAGTCTTCCTAAGAGGCAAGTCTTTCCCCTCAGTGAAGGTGTTATTTTAAATATGTGTGCAACTTGTACTGCAAGTGAGATCACCTACCACCCTGTTTAAAAAAAAAAAAAAGGTTGGGTTCCCAAATTGAGAAAGGGAACAGATAAGGTGTTACCTTTTTATTGTTACTTCTGTTTCAACTTTCCCTGAAGGAAGACTTGGGAAAGACTCATCACCACCTTGGTAAACCGGTTAAACAGGAAGGAAGGCCTCTGACGAAAAAGTTACACCCCCTTGATACTGAAAGCACATAGGTCATCTAAATGTGTCTGTGAACAGGAAAACACAGGAGACTGAATATTCTTCAAACGAATTATGTGTTTCAGGTAAGAAGTTGCAACAGATAATTCTTACCACTTAGCAAGTGGCCCAGTCGTCTCCTCCTGGGTGAAATGGAAAAGTGAGCCCACAGTGTGCCAGGCTTTGTGGAATGCATGTGCATGCTGAAGTCTGGGAAGTATTGTCATGTGCTTGGATGGCTCACATGTTGTGAGCATTGTGTGTTGCTTTCAAGTCTCTTGGTTTGTAATGAGTATTTTGGAATGCTTGTTGAGATTCTCTCTTAAAACCCCTGATCCCAGAACCACATGGTTATGTGAAAACGCAGCTGTCATTTAAAAGGAAAGGGAGGGTTCATAGCTGTAGGAGGAAAAAAACCAAACCCTCCAAAATGTGAATTCAGAAACCACAAGGCAAAGAAAATTAACCTAAAAACTTAGGTTGTTTGTTTGGTGGTGGTGGTGGTGGTGGTTTTTTTTTTTTTAGAAAGCATACCAATTTTTTCTCATTAGGTATTTTTGAAAATTCAGCTTTAGCAATGCAGTTTGCATGATTCAAATGATGTAACAGTGACAGGCAAAGAGCCAAATCACTTCCTGAATTTTGTATGCTGCTTGGAAGAAGATCAGAATTCGACCCTAATACAGAGCTTGGTCATTCTAACTGAACTTGAATGTGAGACTTAAACCAGTGAGATTTACACCACGGCATGCCAAGATTACAGTCTAAATGGTTAATTTTAAATACAAACCTATATGAAAGAAACAAACAGTGCTGTATGAGTGTCTGCTCCCTGCCAGGCCCTTCCTCTGCCCTGATCCAAGGCTGGGAGAGGGAGCTAGTTGTGCAGTCTTCCCATTGCTCACAGGAGCTTCCCAACCCAGCGAGGAGAACAGGGGGCAGAATACATGGACTGGGCACTGTAGCTAAACTCAGTGCTTTTAAAGACCACTGGGGAAACAATCATTCTCCTGAACAGTATGGAGAGCACAGGAGATAAGCATTGATACACAGATAGATGGAGGTGGGCTCTGTGTGTGTGAATATTTGTTGCAGAGGTGTAGATGAAGCCTTAGTGGTGAATGAGCAAGGTTGGTTGTTAGGCATTTATGTGTCATCATTAGCAGAACTTGTTTGAAATACAAACAAAATATTTTAGGAAGAGTTGAAAGGGTGTAAAAGGTAATGTATTTTCTGTGCCTCAATTATAGTCTTCCAGGTAACCAAGCTTTTCTAAGGGAGATGGGGCTGGAGAGAGATATCATTATTTTATCTTGTAATTTTCCTTAAATTCCAGTTTTTGAGATGGGTTAAAAAAGAATCAAAGACCTTAGACTTCTTGATTTAATGTCTATATCCTTTCCTTTCTTGTTTTCCTTCTTTTATTTACCTGCTGTAGAAATGAAACTGTAAGTTACAACTTTAGAACTGTAAGTTACAAATTTACAACTGAAGTTATAAATGGGGACAATTTCATACAAAAAAATTCCTGTTGCTATTCTTTTTTTTTTTTAATCTGAAAAAATGGTGCAATCTTTATCTAAAGACATAGTAAACTTTAGGGTTTGCTCTCAGAGAAAGGTGGAAAGACTGTAATTGAAGTTTAGATCACAAATCAAAATGGTCTCTGTCATTTTGGTTGTCTGGATTAGTGTAATTTCACCAATGCCTTTCTTTTTTTCAACATGGTTAAAGCAAACCAAAGCACGCAACACATGGCATTACTAAGCTGAGTTCTTAAAAGAGTGGTTCAGCCTCTAAGTTGGAGATTTCATTTCAGCCCATTTAAGTTTTCATTTCGCTTCTCATTCCCCACGGTGGGTGATAGAAGCTTATGTCACCTGGAGTTTGACTTAAAATGAAACAAAAATAAATAAAATTGTGTGTGTACGTTCTGTTGTAACATAGATTTTCAGTGCAAGGTGCTATTATCTAAACTAATACAATATCTTGGAGACATAATGGAAAAGCTATTTGTGGAGCTAAGCTTTAGCAATTTCTGAGCACATTTTTTATCTCAATAGCTTTTTCTTTTCCTGCTAGGGAATACATTTTTCATTGAATTATTAAATCAGATGTTTCTGTTTCGTTTATGTGATAAAGTACTCTAGCACAACAGTGTGCTGTATGTGGTATTGCTGTTCTGTGTCATCTGTGTTTTTTAGGCTACATTTGTATCAGTAGATGAAACAGGCCAAGGCCTTGAGGGCCAGTGGCCCAGAATAGATTGTGATTGTAGAACTAAACTCCCTTCCTAAAAAAAGAGATACCCTCATGCCTGCTGACAGCAGTTGCTAGTACATGCTGCCCATCTGAACCAGAGGAGTACTTGGTACATGCCAAAATTAGGTCAGGAAGCTTGCTAGTAACAGCATGAATAATGGTGAGCTGCTGCAGAAGCTCATGCCCTTGCCTGCTAATTTACTAAAGAAGATACGGCCTCAGGCTTTGAAGATAAATCTTTTTTGTAAAACAAAGAAACAAAAAAGGTTGAAATTGATTTATTTATCTCTTCCCCCACCACCACCTTTCTAAATGCCATATCTAAGATTTTGGGGTGGAGTGTTTTGAATATTAATTGGAGGTCCATGTCTTCTATGTTCTCTTAACTTTCTTCACCTTATTACACCATGATAAAAAGTGGTAGAATATGAAGAAATTTGAAGCACAAAGAAGAGGAAGATGTGAATGAAACTGACAACCATTATTACAAAGCTTTCCTAGCTACTTGGTTTATGTCCCTGCATTGTGTGGCATCCAAGTGTAAAAATAATGAAAAAAACACGGAGATCTTCTTTAATGTTTGTCAGAATTAGTATCTTAATATTTAGATCAATTGTTTCCAGCATCCTGTTGCTATATTTAGGAGTCAAGGATAATAATAGAATGAATTTGTTATCATTTGTTACTATTATTTAATAATAGCAACAACAATAGTAATAATAAAAATATGTCTGGAAATAAGGATCAGGCAAAAGAATATTGAAGCTCTACATGAAGAAAATATTTCCACCCTGTGGAGAAAGCTCTAAAGCAAAAAAGCATACTGCAGTGTACTCCTTTCATAATATTAGATATTTTTGGGATTAACCTTTATTTTCTGTTTCATTTCAGTGGTGTGTAGCTCTAGTTCTGAACATTGCTCTCTTGACCTTGGAACTCATATGAGACTTTCCTGAAGATTAATAAGACTGAAAAGAAGAATGAGCCATGGCATACTTTGGAAGGGTGCCTTTCTCACACAATGAATTCCATAAAGGACAGGCTGGGGACCAAGCATCTTACCCATTGTACCATTCTGGTTCTGATGGACAGATCCCTCTAGGATTTGATCGAATAGTTGATGAAGTTCGCAATGAATTTTTTTTTTATGGTTCATCACACTCACATCATCACGAAGAAATCTTTTCCCCATCAGATGTCTTTGGTCTGAATGTGCCTGGCCAGCATTTTTATGGTCAGCCTCTAGTTGCTTATGGAGAACCTAATCCTGAAAATCCAATCTCTCACTGGCAGCAAGGCACAGCGTCACCCGTGGCTGGATTCAGATCTTATTGGCTGTCTGATTACAGAAATTTCTCTCTGGTGGATCCCTACCCCTACAGTCAAGGGAGAGAACTCTGTGGGTGGAGTAGTGTAAATTCAGTCACAAATGTGTTTGGTTCAGCTGTGGAAGGGGGCAACACAAGTCAGGGTTTTCCCATAGGCTTTGACGACGCAGATGCTCAATGTCCCGTTTTCTTAGACAACCGTCCACTTGGGCAAGAAGGGAGAGATGAAAGTGGAAATGGGGAAGCTCATTTCACCAACATTTCCAGAAGATGCAGCACAGGACCTACTTGGCCCTATGGTTCTGGACATGACAGAGAGGTATTGAAATTCACTTATATTAACAGTCCTTAAAATTTTTTGTTCTTGTTTGTGTCCTTGTAGTTTGTGTATTCGCTCACACTGTTGCAACGTGGATTAGAAGCACTTAATTTGAAAACCTTATGAAAAATAAAACATTTATACCTCAGGGGAAGCAAAAGCATTTTATACCAGAAGAGAATCTAGATTATGGTCTAGAATGCTCCAGTAGGCTAATTTTTTGGCTCACTGAACCATAAAACTACCACAGAAGGATAAGTATGGAAATGTAGAGTAAGATGTGTTTGAAAGAGGTAAGATGACGAATCTGTATGGTCTGATATGAAACCTGAGATTCAAAATAACAATACATTATGCTGAATCTAATTCTTTTGCTGAATGAGATGATTGTCTGTGTGTCTAGCTTGGCTGACGTATTCTGATCCTGACAGATGAAACATACCATATCCTGCCTTCACCATGTTCTGCATGCACTTACGTGTGCATATATAATTATTTTCTAAAAACAGACGAGTCTGCTATAACTGTGGAAGCTAGATCCTATGACACACACTCTTAGAGCTGTCTTTTTGAGGCAAATCCTTTATCTTTTTTCCTCTTCCATCAGGTGTTCATAGCTCTATTTGTGATTTTACCTTTTTTAACAACCATGTCTTATGGGACTCTCATGACTCTCTGATGTTATATCTGTCCTCATTTTCTTTCTTTCAAAATCCTGACATAGAGGAGGAAAAAGAAAATGATAAATCCACCCTTTCCTCCAGTCCTTGTTAGCTTTCTGAATCATTACAGGAATCCTGAAATAGCCTACAGGATACCTCTGCACCATGAATATTAAAAGACAGTTTGGGTTTACTTTCTGCTTTTAACTCCCAGTGATCACAGTATCTTAAAGCAAAGGGGAAGACACACTTGATTGACTTGTTTCTGTGCCTGTGAATAGGGAGAACTACAGAAGTAAACATATGCAGGCCCAGACAGATGGGGAGGCAGCAGGGGGAAATATATCTGAGGACAGGAGCTCTTAAGACTAATCCTGTGCACCACATTTTGGAATTTGAGTGATGAATACAAAAGAGGAGGGGATGAATAGGTGGAGAGACAAAAGGCTGTTGTTGCTTTTTACTTATGACAGGAAAACCAAAGCATGCTGACATCATGATGAAAAGAACAAGCCCTCTCATGAGAAAAGTAGAAAATAGTGGGATACAAATGAGCAGGAGGAGATTAAATTGTGGTATGGGAAGAAGAGGTGCTACAGGAAGCAGGCATATAAAAACAGGCACAAACGCTTCTGTGATGGAGGAGGAGAGAACTGTAGAGGAGGGAAGAGGAGAGGAGTTGAGTCAAGGGCGACTACAATCAAATATGTGGGAGGATTTGATTAAGTCAGGGAAGTATTTGAGTTGTTTAGTGAGGAGAGGAAGAAATGGGAGAGAGGAGAGAATTGATTCGTAGCATAAAAATCAGTGTGGTCACAGGAATTCCCTCAGGGAGAAACAGCCATGTCAGGATAGAAAGAGAGCCAAGGCAAGGGGATGGCAGCTGAACTTTGAGATGATAAGGGGAAATAAAAGTGAAAGAAAATTGAGAGAGGGAAAATACTACTGTAAAGTAGTAACTCATTGCTTCTGGGCTGGGAGTTTTGGAAAAGGCAAGAAGTGCTGTGGGATGACGGAGCTGATGCCAACTGAAGACTATCAGAGTGGTTGGAAAAGTGGAACATGACAGTGAAAGAAGGAATGAGCACAGATTGGATTTGTGAGGTCCAGGATGAGTAAATGATGCATCCAAGTAGTAGAAGATGAGAACCAAGATTGCAGAGTGAAGTGGAAAGAATACGTGGAGGTTAGAATTGAGATAGGTCCTAGGCAGGCAAGATAAAACATTCACATTGGCTGAAATTATATTGTCACTCTGATCCTTAGCTCTTGGATGCAGTTGTATGGCCCTGGGCTTTATTTAATGTGTGCTAATCAAAATATGTCCACTGTAATAAAGGAAACTTTGAATTTCTCCTGTCTTGTCATCACCGGGTCAGACGTTCAAAAATAGTAAACTGTCTTCATAATATCCTGGTGAAAGGAGATGCTATTTTTTCTGTATTAGAAAGAAAACTGAAATACAGCCTAAAAAGTAATATATTTATCTGTTTATTTAGAACCTAGTTTTAAAAGCTAATGTTTTCAGAGTTATTAAGAAGACTGACATCTCTATCTGAGTACAATCATCAGACCAAAGTTCATGATTTTGTTTTGGGTGCTCCAGAAAGGAGATATACACAATTAGTTCTCATATTTGGGAAGGATGGTTCAGATGATTTGATTAGTATAATGTGATAAATCTGTGGATTGAAAAAGATAGAATCCAGCCATCAAGGAATGCATTCTGTTACTTCATCCCTGTTATCATCAATTCTCTCCATACACAATTCTGTTTCATTCATTGCTCTCTTTCAGATATTTGCAATGAGTAGGGGCTCAAGTCCTGTTGAAAAATAATGTGTAATAATATGATCATGTAATATTTCCAACCTGCATCTTTTCATGCATGTTGCACTTCCTTGTCCAGCCAAAAAGAATCTTAAATTCTGTTCATTAGTTATTATGATGATTACAAATTTCCATACTTTTATTACTAAAATTATAAAATAAATCTTTTGCCATGTCTCAGTTTCCTCCTCTGTGACATGTTATTAGTTGCTTCTCTTTCTGAAAGGCTTTAAAAGCCTCGTGTATGTCTCTGCCTGCAACAGAATGGGCTTGCAGATATAATAGTATTAAGTTCTTTCCTGGAGGTAATGTTCTGACTGAAAGGTTCTATGGCAAACAGACAAAGGGGTCCTCTGACTCAAAATCGTGGCTCAAGACCTCTGCTCTCCAAAGTGCACAGAAAACATCTGGGGATTTTTCATGGCTGGCTTCCTATTATCTGTCTTAGGGACTTCTGTGAACGATTCATAGTGTTTGAGGGGATCCTGAGCTTCCTGGAAGGCCATAAGGAGAGAAAATAAGGACTAAAATGCACTGCAGTATAAGCTTCAGTTTGCCCCCTCTCCCTTTTGTACACTCAATATGCAACTTCTGCATTTAGAGTTATTTGTGCTCTGACACTAGGTGAATTTTGAAAGCTTTATAATTCCTTATGTTCTGCATGGAGAGGAAAAACTGTTGTTACCCAGGGTAGCTGATGCTTTGTGACTTTGTGTTTTTTCTCTGAAAGCATTTAGAGTGCAGTCAAAACGGGGTCATTTGTGTTTATTTGGAACTCCATCAATCAAGGGAAGAATGATAAAGTATGAAAGGTAGCTCTCATGGAACCAAATGCAAGGTTAACCTCATGATCCTGCTTCTGATATCTATGTAAGAGCTCTGCTTTCTCTTTATATTTTTAGGGTGCAGGTTGGTCTATCCAGCTGGTTGAAGCAAATCAAGGAAGTAATGAAAACACAGTTGGTTTTTGCAGCGCAGTGGAGAAGTAAGTAATGAAACAAACTTCATTCAGCCAACTATCACATTTCATTTATTTATATTAATTGGATTGTTTATGCCTGTGTATGGAGTCTGACTGAGATGGAGTTAATTTTCCCCATAGCAGCCGTCGTAGAGCTGGGCTGTGCCTTGGCAGCTAGAAAGGTGTGGATAAAACACCAGTGTTTTGGCTACTGCTGTGTTCCCACAGCATCAAGGCTGTCTCTCCAACATTCCCCCTTCACCAGTAGGCTGGGAGTGGGCAAGTTCTTGGGAGGGGACATAGCCAGGAGGGGTGACACAAACCGATCGAACATATAATTCCTTAACATATGATGTCTGCTCAGCAGTAAAAACTGAGACAAAGGAAGAGGAGGAGAGGAGGGGTGATGACGATGTAATTTGTTATTACAACATTTGTCTGAAGCCCTTCTTCCTGGAAAGGGGCTGGACATTGCCCACTGATGGGAAGTAGACGATAAATATTTTGTTTTCCTTTGCTTCCGTATGCAACCTTTGCTTTTGCTTTTATTAAACCACCTTTATCTTGACCCAGTAGGGCTTTTTCCCATCTTATTTTCTCCCCCTGCAGCTTGGTGGGCACCTGGCATCCACCCAAGGTAAAGCCACCACACACTGCATTCCTGAACAATGCCATAATTCCAGTATCTACTTAAATAAGGAAACGCTTCTAATTTTGGTTTAAAGATTAAAGTACACAAAGAAATGCTAGTTCAAAAAATATTTTCTCTCTTAACTGTCCCTTTTATCAGTGATAAGTACATTTAACTCTTCAGTGTTGGTGGCTTATAGCATATAAAACTTAAGATCCTTTTTCTGTCGTTGCTTTGGACAATATTAGTGCCTGTGTAGCTCAGAGCAGGAAAAAAAGCTGGAGGAACTGACTGAGAACAGAATTTCTACCTACTGTCATGATGAAAAGTGAGACTAAGCAAGTGACAAAACCTCCTTTAGTTATTGTTTACCGTTACAGTTAATAGCTTGGCTTAATGGGATTGAACATTTTTTACTTTCTTAATTTTCTTCAGAAAAAGAAATTGTGTTGAAATCCAAGCACGCTAAGAAATATGAGCTTTTAGACCATCTGTGCAGATTCATGTGCCTTTGTAGATAGTCACTGATCACACTGTCAAGTTGTTAGCACAAATGCATGCTTTTCCCACCAGAAGACTAGTTGGAAAATAGAGAGCTGCTTTTTTTTTTTTTATTAGACCTTAATGAATTGATTTTGTTCAATGTCAGCCAAGCCTACTTCTCTTAAGGGGAAAAAAAATCCAACCACAAAACCTAGTTTGATGTTGCACTGAAATTAACAGTGAATATATTATGTATTCATATGGGGTGGATGGTCATTCTCAAAGCATACTCAGTCACATACATCTCAGTTTTCTACTTTTCCACAGTTTTTCAGGCTGAACTCCAACCCAATTCTTCTACCATGAGATGCACGAAGGCACATTTCATATGACAGTTTTCATCTCAGATTTTCAGATTTTTTTAATGTCTAAACATTCTAATTATAGGAAAAGCTTTCTATTGATTTTTGAATAAATGGTTTTATTTACAGGGCTAAAAGACAAATAGAAATAAGCCATTGCTGGTTTACAGGAACTTGTTTCTTGTGCATCCCGAGCAAATACTCTTAAAAAGAAAATAAGAACAACTTTTGCTTTTCTTCTATTAAATAAACAGAAAAACATGTTTAGGAGAAAAGGTCACAGCAACCAAAAGACCAAAAAAGTCATAAATTTTCAAACAACTTACATACTCAGTCTTGCCAAATGAGCATCCTTCTAAGGATGCTCAGGGTCCCCAATGAATCTCAATTGCTGGCGGTTTCATATGTCAGAGGCAAGATGTATAATTCAAATTCTGTGTCATGCATACTTGCAGCTCCAGCATGTAACTCAAATAGAAACCCGTCATGTTTTTCTCTAGGTAATACTTGTACAGGTAGAGGTCTATAATTGAAACATTTGGTTGTACATAATCATAAATCAGCCTGCAAAATCACTTTATCAGGTTACTTCTACAGTTATGAGCATAGCTGTAGTGAGCATTCATCCATGGGTGGCTTCAGAACATGTCCTGAAGTGAGTTTGATACCAAGATGCCAATAGTCTCAGGGTTCAGTGCTGCAAAATGCAGAGTTTCCTCCACCTCCCACCATCTTCAGGAATGGGCTCTGCACTGCTGAGAAATGCATCGTGTTATGAAATGCTGTGAAATAGCAAATCCCTGTAAACGTTAGTACTTTCCATATATGCTGAATTGTTGCAGCACAGAAAGCAAGTTACACGAGATTTTCTTCATGTAATACTTGTATAATAATTCAGCTGTGCTTTGGAAGACCTAAACGTACCAAGTTTTGTAATGAGCATGTTTTGCCCACCTGCTCAGGCCAGAAGCCCTTTAGTCACATGGAAATAGTAGATGGCCATAAATGAGCAATGCTTTCTGAAACTGGGTGCATTTTCAGCTGAAAATCATGAAAAGCAAATTTGTGTCCCCACGTTATCCTAAAATATAAGCAGTGTGTGGGTAGGGAAGGAGATGAGGTTCTCTTAGTTTTGAAGTGACTGCCAGTAAGTCACTGGAGGTGAGTCATGCCCCGTGTGTGTGTACACAGCCTGTTAATTTGATGCTGGAAGAAAGGGTAGTGAAATTTCCAGCCTTACTGAGTCCTTGGCCTTCTCACAGAAACAGCTTACAGGAGTGAATTTGGTGATGGGGGAAAGTTTTATATGTACCTTGCACACAAAGAAAATAGACTGACATCAGCTACGTAGGTCATCCAAACAGCCTCTGTAGTATAATGGGTTTAAACCATGAGTGTAAATCTACCTTGTACTGGGGGTTCTCTTGTCAAGCCTCATTTCCTCCTACCCCGCTGAAACATCATGCCCCCTGGTTTTTCATTATAAGAAATGGGCTGCTTGACTGGATTATTAATTTTGGAAACCTGGGCTTTTTTTTTTCCTTCTCATACTGTAGAAATGCATGGCACACAAGAGTAGTTCATATGGTTAAGAGACTTGGGCAGCAGCTCTGAGGTGAGGGTAACATAGCGATGAAGACCTTTAGGTGAGAGAACCATGGTTCAAAATACACTGTAATCAGGGATGGTATAAAGCTCTGCCAACCCAGAAGCTACAAAATGCTTCTTGAACTAACAAACAAAAGAGAATGCAGTGTGCTTAATACAGCATGTTCAAGTTTAGCTACTAAATATTCAGGGCAATTAGTGAAATGTGAAGCTTCAGCTGGTACAGTATGTACCCTTACCTGCAGCTGCAAAGTGTATTTGCTTAAAAAGCAAATTGAATCTCAGATGACAGACATAATACCTGTGACCAGTGTTCATTAGGAAATGGTACCTCAGGAGGAATTAGTTTCTGCAAGACCATGGTAATTGAAAGGAGAAGGGGCAGTGTATTTTATAGGTAATGATATATCAGAGGGACTCAATGACTGTAACAGTTACTGTGCTCTACAGACATTTATATAAATACCCAGGGTTTTGGTAATGAGGATTTCAGATTGGATTTGAGAGAGTTGTGAAAATAGAGACTGCTTAAGGTTTTGCATAGGAAGCATGCTCCTGTGTTCATTTTGTGTAGCTGTCCTAGTCACAGCACGTGCCCTTGGTTAGTTTTGTGTTAATACTCAGTTATTTAAGTATATATTTGAGCACCATTGTTTCTGCTATGCTCAACGTACACTGAAATCTCTGTTTAAACTCCTTTTGGTTTCACTGAGATCAAGCTCAGCAGTGATGCTGTCAAGTTTATGAAGATTTTACTGCTGGTTTTCCTAAAAGTAAAAGATGTAGTTATGTGTGCTATCTGATATGTGGTTATCTCACTAATGTAATGGGTAAACAGAGTTTGAGTTGCTACCATTTCTCTGTACAGAATTTTATTCTAGCAACTCTTTATGTGCTGTTCTTATACGTGTCTTCTAGAACTTGTGTTTTATTCTTAAAAGAGATCAAAAATGCACACCCATTTAGACATGGTTTCTTTACATTTACTTTCCAGAATCAGAAATGCCTATCCTGCTTCTGACTTGAAGACAAATACCGGGAAAATCTGGAGTGTCTCAACAAGGTTCCCAGACCATATCCTTGGTGGAACAAAATTTAGAATCAGTGTTTGGACAGATTTTTCACCATCTCCTGTACTTCTTACACAACAAGGTAAGTGATTGAGGTGTCCATATCCTTCCACAACTGAGTTCCATGGAGATGATAACAAAATGCATTTGTTGTCTGGAAAGATATTTGGAGAGCAAGCCTTATGGGAGTCTTGAGTCCAAACTTTGTCAAGCATGTTCAGTGAGTATATTTGCTGTAAAATTAATATTATGTTAAATATCAAATTCTGCTAATGTGTAGATCTCTACATTCTTTTGTTGCAATTGGGGTCAATTCTGGCAGTCCCAAATGGGCCATCATTCAGACTTTCATCCAGGAGGAATTCAAGCTTGTGCCTAATTTAGAGTGTAGGGGTAGCCCTTATATAGTCTTGGAACTTCTCACAGCCTTGATTCTGTTTTTGAATGTAAAACTTAAGAATCAGTGCTGAAACTCATCTGCACCCAAGGTTATGTGCAGGTCTGGGAAGGTACATCAGTCATAAAATGAAAAATTCCAAGTAGGTGGAAAAAATAGAGGAGAATAATTGCTAATTGGAACAGTTTGCCCATGGAGTTTGTGGAGTCTCCAGCCTTGGAGGCTTTTAAGGTGTTATAAGACAAAACTCTAAACAAGCTGATCTGAATTCAGTGTTGATTCCCCTGTGGAGGGGAAGAGGCTGGAATAGATGGACCTACTGAGGTTCTTCCTAGCCTAGATTATTCTGTCACTGCTGACTGTGGGAAGCTGCCACTGCTCCTGTGCATCCTGTACCTCTCATGAAGAGAGAATTCTTAATTCCAGCTCTGGTAATTTTTATTCCTGCAACATATGCAAAAATGAAATAAATTACATCTTCTTCCCCCTCTCTTCCTGTTCTGTTTCATTAAGTGATAGTCTTTTTTTTTTTTCCTGAATCATTTCTTCAGTTGTCAAGGAATTATTTGGCTGTAACAGGCTGAGTACTAGTTTGTGTGGCAGGTTGAAAGCTGAAAATCCAAAGCTTTACAGAATGTCAGTCACACATATTAAAAAAAAAAAAGCTTCATAAATAAGATAACCAAGACTTAGAGACTTGACAAGTTTTCTGCTTGATTTGAGAACATCTACATAGTTATTGGAAAGCCTAGAAAAACAGTAGATTGTATCATCTCAAACCAATGTTTTGTGGAAGCCATGGAAAATCTTGGAACACTTGAACCAGAAGGTAGTAATTCCAGCCCTTCTGTCAGCCAGGCAAGGGATCTACATGGAAATTCCCTGTAAAGCAAAAATCTTAATTACTGGCAAATATTTTAGCATTTAACATTACAGATTGTTTGATTTTTTTTTTTTTCAGTCTGCTTAACTTTGTTCACAAAATCTCTTTAGAAGGCACAGCTAAAACTGAAAGGGGATGTAAGAAACAGTTCTGTCCTAAACTTGCTTACAGACTAAGTAAGTGATAAGGGTAAAGTGCAGGAAGGGAGTACACTTTTCTGCTCCATCTGATATAAAGAATTGTTGAGTTATGCAAAAACCTTTGGCAGATAAAGGAAAGGAGAATGGGCCTAGAGAGTACAAATGATACTAGCAAGTTCCAGATTTTTTCCTGAGAAAAGTGCGTGTTACAATTTTAATTCAAGATTCAGTGTCATTCTTTGTTTTCTGGAGTGTATAAATTTAGCAAAGAGGCACTGCAGTTTGTGTCAAACCAACTATGCTTAAAACAGCGAGTTGTCAGAGGGCTAAATGTTTAAAACTAGTAAAACTGGTGGAAAATGTGTAACTGAAGAGGCTTTCAGAGCATAAGAAAAACCGTTTTTCAAAGAAAATGAGCATTTTTAGGAGACACTTTTGAATCCATTGATACATTTGTTTTTCCCTGGGGATGACCAAACCAAAAAGCAAGCTAGCTTTGTCTTTGTGGTAACCAACTCTGTTTTATTTATCTGTTTCTGTCACAGCCCCCTCCCCTAAAAAGGTCATCTGTTCTCTGTTTTTTTCTCAGTATCACATCCCCTTAAACTTCCCTGCAAAAACAATTTTATATTTCTTGGTTTGTTCTAAAATAATAGCATGGCAATTCTGAACCAGATTTCTATTCTGTTCTGTTCTATTTTTTTTTTTTCTATGAATTGGCTACTGTGGGCAAATGGGTAATTCAGAACCTCATTAATCCTGATGAAACTGGTTGGTTAGACTCAGTTTGAACCAGGTGTCTGAACCTGGACCAGTGTAAATTAGTCAACACACAAAGCATGTTTATTTTCTGGGGATTTGTAGGTAGTTTGTGTTTATATATCTCAAAGTTCACTTAAAACTTCCAGAAAGGGCTCCTATGGCTGCTGCTTTTGAAGCAATAAAGAAACACCACAAATGAAAAACAGAAAGGAAATTCTATTTTGTCTGTAGCTGTTAACAGAAAAGCTAATGAGATTGCCTATGTGGAGGAAGTCCAGGCCTTATTTTTCATTATTAAACCATCTCTGTACATTTAATGAAGGCTTTTCACTGAAGAGTCAGATTTTTTTCTGCTAGAGAAAGTTAGACTTGCAGGATCAGTGCGGGTACACTGTGCTCTGCATGCCTGTAAAGACAAAACCTATCAGACATTATCCAGATTATGCAGCTCTTCTTTTAATTTTTGATCAATTCTTCAAAAATGGACAGGGAGGAAGTGTATTGGCAAGTGTTGAAAAATGGCTTAAAAAGCTGAAGTAGCTCTGGAAAAAAATCTCAAAATGCTGGAGTGTTTCTTAACAGCAGGTTGTACAAACTGACATAGAACTTCTTAATTTATAGAGATTGTATACTTATTTCTATAATATTATGTGGTTATACATATATTAAATAATTTTGACGTAATAAATGACATATATATAAAATGCATTTGAGTAGAAATTTACTACTTTGTTATGGCTAAAAAGGTGTGCGTGGCAGAAACAACAACAAGTGAAATTCTGTAGCCTTCTCGTGTCATGAGTGGCTACAGAGTCAACTTTTGCATCAGGCCATATTTGCACATTGGAAATGTACCAAGATGTAAATCAGAAAAATTAAAAAGAAAAATAAATTGCCATTTGTTTTTTCCTTTCTTTTTGGAAATATTGCTCATCTTGTCTTCATTGCAGCTACCTAACAAATTGCTAATTTCCTCTAAATGGACACAGATCCAGTGACACATAAAATATTTGAAGAAAAATTTAAAAAATAATAAAATCAAGTGTGTCTTGATTTAATTCCTCTTGATGGAGCTAGTCTGCAGCAGTTGTTAGGACTTACGAAAAAAAAATCTTATTTTCTTTGCTCAAGTATCTAGCCTGAAATTCTCTAGCAAGCTACTATTAATTTTTCTTGCTATCTTTATTTACAGCTGGCTGTATCACTCATGACTTAATTGTAGAGATCCTCCATTGCACAAATCAATACCCAGCCCAGGAGGAATGCTTTCTAAGTGTTTATGGGTCTGATGAATTCTTACAAAAGTAAGTATCTCATTAAACCATGAGCCACGTAAACAAGAACCATAGGGAGAGTTAAGAGCATTGTGTTCCAAACACTTCATGTGTAGTTTCTGAAGCTCCTGAAACACACAGCACTTAAGTTCTTCAGAGATCGTGGTGTGCTCTAGTACAAGGATTCACATCCTTGCTCCTTTATATAAGCTTTGGGCAGCTTTTAATAATTTGTTTCACTCCATTGCCCTTCTGGTCTTTCTCGTCCATAATACAAGGATGCTGCTACTTCCACTATCTCATAGGGATGTTGTCAGCATATTCTCAAAGAGAGAAACAGCCAAAGAGAAGAAAAAATATTATACAGCTGCATAGCAGGGGGTTTTTCTTCATATTCAGTAGTAGTAAAGCAAATGAAGTCAGCACTTTGGTGCTGACTGCAGGTTAAAGAAAAACACATTATACATGCAAACAGGTCTTTCTGAATGTATGTAGTCTACTAGCAAGGAAGTAAATGTTCTGATTCACATTAATTCCAGTAGGCTCTTGTGGTGGTTGAAAGCACTACTGGACTCAGCTAGTTGGTTCTTGCCTTCTGGCAGCTTAAATTCAGCTGTCAGCAAAAGTGAGCAGATTCTGTGTTGAAGCAGCTAAAGTGCAGGCACTTGTCAGCTGTGCTGTGGGGATGGTGACTTTGAGCAGAAGGGGAGAAGTTGGCAGTGCTCTGTGGTAACATGTTAAGCTGGCACTGCAGGAATCGCAGCTCATCTATTAGAGATGTAAAAAGTGTTAGATGAAATAGGGTATGTCTGTAATTGAAAGGGAAAATTTTAGAAGCAGTCATATTTACAGTAGAGTGTAAAAATTACCTGAACCAGCCTAAAGCAAATCAGTTTGATTAATGAAGGTAATGTAGTTGTGAGAACAAGTGTCACACTGTATAAATTAGCTTTGTTCTGTATCCAGCTTGAACACTTGTATGCTAACACAAGCACATGGGTCAAAAGTTCAGATGTTTATGGTGAATTATGTTTGGAAACTAAAGATGGAGACTTCAACACCTGTAAGCCACCTCTTCCCTTGTTCAAATCTCTGTAAAGCAGGAGCTGGGACAGCAGAGTGCTGTGTGAAGCATTAGAACACTAGAACCACTGAGCAAAGAACCAGGTCATACATAAGATCTGTTAATTACAGAAGAATGCCAGGGTTTTGTTGTTTGTTTTTTTTTTTTTTTAATTATTATTTTCAAGACTCTCCTTATTTCAAAGTAACTGCAAAAAAAAATAGAAATAATGAGCTGCTGTACTGAGAGTGAGCTCAGTGTGTTTCAGTACAGTGTACAGTACATGCTGAAGAGTTTTGGTTTCACTGTTGGGAAGAACTCATCAACAGTGGACTGTTTAAATTCCTGCACTTGCAAAACCTCTGCACGTCTCATTAGCAGTGGAACACGGTCAGTAACGTTCTCAACTTTGCTTTGCTCCTTCACTGTCATACAGAAAGCACTAAGCTGCACTTCCAGCTTCAGCGGCTTGTAAATCTGTATTATACCTGTTAAGTTCAGCTCCCTTTCTTCTGCCTCTTCATCAGAGGCAGAAGAAATTTGAAACCCCAGACGATAATGATCCCTTGGGTAGCTTAACATGGCCTGCAGAGTTGCCTCAGGGTGAAGTTTTTCCTATGTGTGGGCTATCCTTAAGTGCAAATTGGTTTCCTCCCAATGTTGCTAACACAGTGATTTGATGTACTTGTGCAGAGTTCTTCCCCAGAAGAGTATTTGGAAATTATTCAGGGATGAATTCCAGTAGTTCCCCAAGTTATGAGACAGCAAAAGGAATAAATACTCTGCTGCTCCTGCTTTACCATAATCCAGAAAAAAACTAAAGTGAGGCCAAAATGGTGATGTGATAAATTGTTCTCAGACAAAGTGGAGCAGACAGCTTTGTGAACATCTGTCAAAAGCTTTCATTTACTGTTACATTGAGCTGCATTAATGAGCACTTCATCCCACCTCCTGCAGAAGCACCTGAAAGACTTGATGATTTCTGAAAGCCATTTAGTTTTGAATGAGATGAAGGAAAAAAATACGTGTGTGCTAATGACCATTACACTCAGCACCAAAAGATTTCATTGTCCATTATTCCCTTCCTACAGAGAGATCCTGGAGCTCATATCCCATCTAACTCACAAGTAGAATATCAGATTTTCAACATCCAAATTTTAAAAATATCAGAAGGTTGCATATAGACTGCAGCTGAATCTGTAATTAATAGAACCATCTGTGAAATTCTGATTTGGAATCTCATTTGGTTTCTGGTCTTTAAGTGCACTTTGTGTACTGATTGGAAACCCTGGCCTTGCTGCAACCTGCAAGCTTTCTTCTTCTTCCTGTGCTTTCAAGTATTTCTTACAGTGCCTGTAGAAGCCTTGAACCTTGTCCCTGCTGCTTCTGTCGTTGTAAGGTGTACTTTAGTTCCTCAGTTGATTTGCTGCAGTTCCTTTTTCAGATGTTCAGTGTAAGTGCATCTGGAGGCAGAATCCTGCCTGAAAGATTCAGATTCCTTGAAAGAAGAGAAGACTAAACCCCACTATTCCTGTCATCAAATTCTACCACTATTCACAGAAGTTTCCAAATTTCATACATATCCAAAGACTCTCCTTCTGTGGGTTTCCCAGCTGTGGGTGTGCTCTCCACTCCACTACACTTGTCCTGTTCATGATCATCTTATACCTCTTGGAGGGCCATCTACTGTTTCTAAAAATTCTTTATCATGCCATCATCCAAACCTTCTACATCCACCTTCAAATCTTGCTCTCACAGTTTACAATCTTTCCTTTGATTTAAAATGGATACCCCTAAAAATGATTTTATGATGTCCTGCATGAAAGATGTTATATAGAAGTAAATTAAATTGGGCTTCAGCAGCTTGTGTCAAATTACTCCTGGCTCTTAATGCCAGCATCAAGCCAAAAACAACCCTTCTCATGTGTCAGCAATGAATCAGTCCTCCATTTAGACTGCATTGCCTTTAGCAAAGCAGGCCACAAACTCAGGGCATCCTGAAATGCCAGATAAAGCAAAACACATCAGTGTATATATAAGAATAGGGGATTTATTTTTTTTTTAATTTCTTAATTTTTTTATTGATCTGTCTGCTATCAATAGGTTGCAGTAGTGCAGATCCAGCAAAGGAATGTAGTACAAGGATATTTATAAGCTTTATTTCTAAACATGCTTTGTTTTTAAGGCATCAGTGTATTTAAAGTTCCATCTGCACTCTACCACAGTGTAATTTGCACAGGTACCTTACTGCTTTGCAGTTCAGCCAACACAGTGAGCAGGGGTATGGAACTGAAAAGTGTAAATGGTTGTCATTTCTTCTCACATGCTTGCCTGTGACCTTATTGATGACATTTTATTATTTTGTTTTTTTTCCCTTACTAATTCTGTTCTCTGGGAATTGAAATCTAAATAAGAATTGGTTTTCACTCAAAATTTAATCTATTAATTATACACTAGGCAGAGACATAATCGTGTAGATTGGAGTCATAAGAAGCAAGTACCTTTGGATGAACATGTTCTTTGTGAAAAATAAATGTAATTTTCTCTTGTCACTGCAGATTAAGTTTCTCATTCGGAGATGCTGCTCAGCTGAGTCCCTTAAAAAAACAGTCTAATTGAACTGTATTAGGGTTTGGAGCTAATAGCATATCAGAAAACCTTGCTGTGGGGAAGCCGCTAGTAAGGGGGTCTCAGGAGAGAGGGATTTTCCCTTTCTCTGCTTCTGATATATTGTGAGACCACGGGCAAGTCCCTTTATTTTGACCAGTCATTACCATGTCTCCTAAAGACAAGGTCTGCCTTTCTCTTCATGTCATTTGTCATGGCATTCCCACAAAGCTGTAATCTCCACGTGATTTCAGAAAAAATTAGGGGAAAACTTGAGTTAATAATGTTGTAGTGCTTTTATTTTTTTATATACAGAGCTCAGAGGGCTGTAAACCAGTTACTAATAATCATATTATGCTCCAAAGGAAATATATTGCCTTTGTCTTAATGGTACAGGTGCAGTAGCAAATGTGCCTGGGGTACAGCTAAAATCTGTCCATCTGTGGTGAAGCTACACTTCTATTTCTTGTATTTCACTTTTCATCTAGACCAGGTTTCCACATTATTTTGCTGAGGCATTAATCCATTTTGTCTAGTCTCTTGTGTAACAATATCTGTCAAAATTTTTCTCTTTGTATTTGTGCAAATAAAATCCAGTCATGAAGTCAACTGCATGGCCAGTACTTCTGCCTGCAATATTTCAGGCAGCATTGCTGTGTCAATAAAGGATCTGATGATGTATAGTATCTGCCTGACACAGCAGAGCTAACACAAACCACTGGTGTCAATATAGTTATAATCAGAAAGTTCAGCTGCTCTTGGCATAGCTTGTGTTGCCTGGAAGTGTGATGACATGGAAAAATTACACTTGCAAAAGGCAGTTTTTATACATCTGTGGTACAAAACTGTAACTACAGAAGAGGGTATAGCTGTACACTAGCAGGACACTCCTCTGTATTGGTATAGGTGTATAACTACACCAATATATCACCTTTGGTGATGAATTCCTGTCATTGGCTTGGTGTGATGTTGGCATTGCAATAGGAATCTGTCTACTGGATGAATGAGGAAAAAGTGACTCAGGGCTCAGAGATGTGTTTTGTTGTGATTATATTCTTGTCACTATGCCTGTCCAAAGGTTGGAGGTGAGGCAGAATGCAAAGAGCAAGAATAATGGTGGGGTATAAGGTAAAAACCAGGTGTGAAGTAGTTCTAAAGTGTTAAGGAAACTTAGTAGTCTGACCATTCAGGAGCCACTGAGACTTTCACTGCTGGGACTGAAACCCCTCATAGCAAGTGACTCTGATGACCCAGTGGGTCCCCACTTGATTCCCTTCACACTCCACTCTTACACAGTTTCCTCACTGACTCAACTGCAGTCACGGAGAGTTCATCATCAGAGGCATGAGGCAGACTTGATTATCTGAAATGAGGAGAGGAAGAAGTTTCAAGAAAGCCGTGGGAAGGCACAACACAGAGACGTACTGAGGAGCAACAGAAGAGAATGTACACATTGGTACAGTCACAGGAACTGGGAATTGGTTGCTTGGACTTTTGCTTCTGAAGGGATTTGAGAAGGGTGATACACAGCACTAGTGCAGGTATTTCACTGTGGTACCTTGTCATTTAACTGCAAACTGTTGAGGTTAAAGAAGAAATCACCGTGTGCCTGAGATTAGATGGACATCACAGTCCTTTCTGGTGTTAGATCTGTGACAATACATCCTGTGTTGGTGTTAGCTTCTCTCACTCTTACATCTCTACATCATGATCTTGAAATCAAGAAATTTTGCAAATGTATGGAAGAGCTACCAAAGGAGAACCTTTGGCATAGGTATTAGGTATTTGTTTTGTCAGATGAAAATGAGTTTGTCCTCTGTGACATTTAATGTATAAGTTTAAAGAAAAAAAATCCTATATCTACACTTACACCTTTTGTCATCTCTAATGTTTTACTTAACTACAGTGTAGTATGAGTGCAGATTACTTATAATAGGTATTAATTCCCTGTAGTTGTGCTGAATGGCAATTACATACAGTGTATTTTTTAGTGTAACCATTCATTTATGCTGGGAACCTCTGCTGCTCAGTGTGAGATTTCAGTCTCCTCTAAGTCAGACTTTCCATGATTTATTCATAGGGTGAGCATTTTGGTTTTTTTTTTTTAAACTAAATCCAGCTATTTTTATTCAGACATTCCATCAAAAGCCTATTTAAGTAGAAATAAAGTTCATATCTGAATTCTGAGTTTTTCATGGCCCTTGACAAACCAAGAAAGAATCGTCTTTTCTTCATGGACCGGTGAGTTCTGAAACAACTTACCATACTGCAAAACTGTATAAATACAGAATATTCTTTTTTGTGCTTGTCTGGCTCAAGGCTTGAAAAAAGCTACATGAATCTAACTGAACATACACTAGAGTTGTAACTGATGATGCATACTAACTTTTGGTGATGAATTTGCCTTTGTAAAACCCATTGTTGTTTTTCCTACTCATTAATCCCAAAGGATTTTTTTCTGCTGTAAAAAGATGTTTGCCTTAACTCTGAAAAAAAAATTTGCATTATTTCACCCTTTTAAAACAAGATGTGGAAGGGAAACAGTGAAATCATTTTTGTTCCAAGTAATTTCAAGTGACAAACCAAGGTTGTATTATAACTTAGAAGAAGTTGCCAAGTGGTAAGTAGGCTAGAAGCTACTCTGAGGAGGCAAATAAATAAGAATAATTAATTCCTCTGTCATGGGGGGAAGAGTACCCTTGACCAGCAGCGTATTTCGCAATAACCACTCCAGCTGAGTGAGTAGAGCTCTATGTCTGACCTCAGCTGCCATATGACTTGAGAAAGACCAGCTCTGCTTTTACCACCTCTGTGTGAGCTGCACAAGGTGAGAACTTTGATATCTTTAAGAATCAAGGGCCACCTGTCTTAATATATGTGATTTTCAAAATTCTAGTTAATATTTGATTTTCGAGTTGGGTTTCAGACACTACAAGTCGTTCTGTAGTGATGCATTCATAACCAGGATACTTTGTATAAATTGCACTAACTTGGGTTTGAAGAAAAATGCATGAATAATCCCGAGTTTTGGGAGCACATGCTGTTGGTTAAGGCTATTCTCTCCCTGTGTCATTTTTGTTCTGTTACAGAACTTAATGGTCAATGATACAAGTAATCAGTCACTTAATTGTTTTCACACCATCAGTTTTCACAGAAATAGGCGCTAAGTACAGGGATTTTATTATTCAGTCTTCTTTGCACTTAGAATTTAGTCAACTGGTGCTTTTAGGAAAGGGAGCATGGAAAAAAAAAAAAAAGAAGGAAGTAGCAAGCAGAGATAACGATTTGTTTGTTTTCCCCCAAATTGCAGCGACCACACTTTGGGCAGCCATGAAAGTCTTCGCAAGGCAACCCCCTGCGTTCAGCTTCGGCTGCACAACACTGCTCACCAGAAGCAAAGTTTGGCTCGAACGGTAAGTTGTCTTTTTTTCCCTCCACTTTCTTTAAGCATCCCTGAAGGAATAAAATTCCACCAGTCCTTATACATAGCAACTTTCGGTAACAGTCAGAGAGATTATTTGCTTTCCTGAGGGTGCATATATTATTGTTGAACTCCAGGTGCAATGTACTGGGAAACATCTCTGCTTTGCTCCCATATTTATATCTAGTGAGTGACTGCAGAGAACACGACTGAAAAAGGACCGAAGGTTACTTTTTCAGAAAAAAAATCGGTTTTGTCAGAGTTTAATGCTGCTTTTTTTCAAGTGGTCAGAGAATTCTTCTTTTCCATTGGCCTTTCTGTTTTGAAATATAACAAGGGCAAAACTTCTCAAAGTACTGTGTAGAATGAATTAGATTTGGATTCTTGTCATTATCACTGAAAACCAGGGTAGGTTTATAAAAGCCAGAATCACTGATGGTGTGCTTGTGCATGCATGATGCCTGTGTCTGTGGTTGGTTGTACCCGTGCAGAAATGTCCTTGCAGAAAATGGTTGTTTTATCATCATCTCTAAATCCAGGGAGATTGCCATTAGGATTATTTGACTTTAAGCAACCTTGTAGTGGATTACTGAGCTTCAATGACACTGACTTGTGCTACTAAATGTGAGCTTTATTCTCAGTGGGCAACCTTGATTTACTTCCAGCCCAAAGTTTGCAGTGCAGCAGAAGCTTTGCTCTGGGCAGTGTTCACTGGCAGTGTGTTATCTCTGTTCACAGATAGTACCAATAACCTGCTTTGCATAGGTATGATAATAGCCTGAGTCTGTCAATACATGGGTCAGATGAAAGATGTCTAGCAAAAAGAGGGTAGGGACTTTCTTTTAATTTTTGTTATGTGTCACCATGTGAAACCTCAATTTCAATACAATATTTTACCCGAAGCATTAAAAAAAAGGACTATAGTGAAGTTGATTATGTATACATATTTAACATTTTAACCAGTTTATAGATAAAAGCAGTATAGTTTAGTGCTAATATGTGCTATCCCAGTTTAAATTACTGGCATTCTTCACTGCCAGTATTATTCACTTATTTTTGAAAAGCTATTGATTCTCTTTGACATAGCATTGTCTAAAGAAAGTAAATTGGGAAACATGAAACTTTTCATCACCAAGTCACTTCTTCAAATACGATTCAGATCAGTGAATTAACAACTGTTTGCTTTCAGTCTAGAGAAAATAGTTGATGTTTGAATATACATTCAGAATGGGCTGAACAAGTGTCCATGTCATATGTTCTTTTTCATCTCATCCTCATATCACATCAGTAAAAAGAACACATTCAGTGACCACTGGAATGGGTTTTGTCTTGGGAAAGTATCTGTTGTACCTTGCTGTCATTTAGCTGCAAGTTGTTGAGGTTAAAGCAGAAGTCACCATGTGCCTGAGATTAGATGGACATCACAGTCCTTTCTGGTGTTAGATCTGTGACAATACATCCTGGGTTAGGAGATGGAAAAGTTCATTCAGCTGCCAAAGGGGCTTGTGAAGAGTGAAGTGTTGGTGATTAGATGTAATTATGGACAGGTGTAAATATGTGTAATGTTGGAAACGTTATTTACCTTTTCTAGGTCAACATTACTACTATAGATCTTCAAAACTGGAACCTAATGAGGTGTTCAGGAGTCTCTTGTGAAGCTTCAAAGCTTGTTTGTGTGCTAAGGAAGTAGAACTCTACACTAAGGCCATCTGCAGCCTGATTCTTGGTTACCTTATATGACCCTGTTGAATTCAGGTTGCATGGTTAAAAATATCTGTCTGTTCATGCAAGTTACTATTATTTTATTATTATGCTTAATAGCCAATATAAGTGGATACTTTCAAGTAATGAGCAACTTTTTTTAAAACAGACACGTTTTGAACTTTAACCAATAACTTAATGTTCATAATTCTTTTGTAAATTAGGCTGAAAAACATGTCTTTTAAGGTGAATACTTGCTTTCTTTCCTTTTGTGGGAATCTGGCATTCTATTATGAAGTATTCAGAGCAGGAAATTGTCTTCAGATGAGCAATTACAAGCAAGAAACTTGGGCTTTACATGGAATCACAGGTCCTTCAGCCTAGTGGATGACCTTTAATTTGATTTTGGTTTTTGGAGACATGAGATTTATCAGGCTTAACACTCTTGCAGAAAAGTTTTTTAAGACATGAATTTTCAAGATACACAATTCCTACTAAACTGATATAAGCCTATACAGGGAGCATAAGGTTATAGATTTTATACCATCTAGACAGAGCTTCTGTTGACAGGAGTGGGAATTCTGCACCTTAGAGATTTTTCTCCACACGCTGAAATCTTGAGATTGACAGCAAATAGGGAGAAAATCCAATAGTCCTCTTGTGAAGTGGTGGCCCAGTGTACACTGATTGCAGTAATACTGAATAATGACTACTAGATTTGTTTTGACTGCACACCTGGCATACTCTGTATTTTAACCCAGATCACTAAGAAGTGACTCTTAAGCACAAACTTCAAGTCATAGCAGGTCAGAAAAGTTAAATTCCTAGCAGGTAGTTTGGAAGGAATGTTCAGTGGAACAGCGTAGAAGCAGAAACCTTTATCCAGATACCATATCCAGGGAGTGCTCTGCCTGTCCTAGAGACCCATTTTTTTCAAGAGTTTTCCCCACATTCTGATTATCTCAGAAAAACTGTTAATCTTTGTAATGGAGAGGCAGGAAAGAATACTTATGGGTTCCTAACAAAAGCCTCACTTGCTCCCAGAAAGGGATTTTTGGCCTAAAAGAGCCAGGAAGTGGTATGTAGTCAGAGGCCCATCATGGGGAGAAGGTGAATATTTTTCCATATTTAAATGTTTGTAGTTTTCTAGAGGGATTGTGTAGTACTCAAACAGAAGGGAGCTTTGTATTTAAGTATCCCTTGAAATTGTGCTACTGAAAAATGCTGCATGTTCTATTAATATGTATAAAGTCTCCTTCAACTCTGTTGCAGTTTGACATGTTTAAACAAGGTTTAATATACTGCAATGCACTGTGGAGGCCAGGAGCAGGAGGCTGAGCATCCTTGATGCTTCAAGTTTTGGAAATGGTTATAATTACCAGGTAGCATGATTACTAGCACACAGTAATGTCTTTCAGCCAGGTAACTAACAAGCTTGGAAGACAAATTAGCAGTGTTCAGGCCATCAGAAAATGTTCGTTATCTCAAAGAATTTGTGGAATCTACAGCAGGGTTTAACTAGGAAGGGTGACATTTTAAGATCTCCTCACGTGAATTATTGATCACCCCTTTACAGTAACACACAGCTCTGAGAGCTTCAGGCCATGAAGTTACTTCCAGTTACTAATAATAGCAAAGAACATGAGCAGCTCTTGAGGTGGAATAAGCCACAGACACAGAGTTTTCCTCCAGCTCCAGGGCATGCTTGTGACAGAGCACTTGTAAAGAAAGGAGAGGTTCTGCTAGCAGGCAGGAGTGCCAGTGAGTCTATCAGGACCAGAAAAAACCTAACAGAGGAGACAGATATGGTACATTGAAAGCTGTAGTATTTATTTCACTTTGGACCCAGTTCTATAGATTTCTTCAGCTCTTCTGAAATCTGCTCCAGTCACACTGAAATCAAGACTCTGACAAAGTCTATACTGAGCTCACAGTAATTTTGTTGTTGCTGTTATCTAAAACATGTGCCTTTGGCCACTGTGAAGTCACAGACTTAGTGTCAGGTTCTGGAAAATAAATTTCTTTCTCTCAGAGTTCATTAAAAAAAGATGTGTAAAAAGTGTTCTTTTAAAAAACAAAAAAAAACCTTCAAGACTTTTAAGATTCTTCAACTATCTCAGACAGTTATGCACTACTGTTTATTTTTGTGATATAATGTGCACTTTTGGGGAGAATTTGACCTGTGATCTATATGATCCTTCTAAATTTTGAAATATGAACTATGTTACATTATAGAAATCTCCACTAAGGTTTTAGTTTAACTAGTGTCATAGAAACATATGAATATCTTGTCACTCTTCTATATAATAATCAACCATATGTATTCAGATAAATAATTCACATACACCCTGTTGCTGTAGTCCATCACATCCTCTTTGGATCCTATCAGTCACACGCTCATGGTTCTTTACAGAGTGGGTGTTCAAAAACAAGTAGGTTCCCAGAAAGGTGGTCAATGCTTCATCACATCAGTCCCTTGGAAAGAGGCACTTGTACAAGCCCTTCATAATGGGCTTTAATCCTTGGCCAGTCCTGAAGAGGTGAGGGAGTTGGACTAGATGGAAACTGTAGATCCCAACCAACTGAACTACATTCTCCTTCCCTTCTTCCTCCCTGCTTCCCCCTCTCCCCTCTCTTCTCCTCTTCCCTCTATTGCATTCCATCACATTCCCTTGTGCCCTTCTTGTAAATTAGAATAACACTGACAAGCTTCCAGTCGGCAGGGACCTCCCCAGACTCCCAAGGCCTTTGCTAGAGGACTGAGGGGATCATGCCATAGGATCCACCAGCTCCTTTAGTACTCGAGAATGAATCCCACCAAGGCCTTGTGGACTTAGAAACATTCTTTGATCGTAACACACACGTGTGCTGGAAAGAACCATGCTGTTTATTGGGTGCGGGAGAGGGGGGATGCTGAGGGGCCGAAGCTACTCAGTGCCGTTGTGTGGGTCCAGGGGAGCAGCAGGGCCAGCTGGACACTCGCCTGCCCTCGGTGGGGCTGTCTCATAGGAAGCACTGGATGTGGGAGCCTGCTGGGAAGGAGCGTTGGAGGGCCCTGGAGCTGCGTCCTGCCCCTGGGCACTCTCAGTCCCCAGGAGGCCTCTTCTGCCAGCCAAGGGCTGTTGGTCGTGGGCCACCCATGCTGGTTGTAGCATCTCTACGCTGAGTGCCTGTAAGCCCCACTCATAGGCCATCAACTCCCTCGCGAGGGCGAGCCGGCTGATCAGGTACTCCTCGTAGTCGCGGTCCCCTCGCACTGAGTACAGCAGCTTGTCCATGGGCTGCCTGCACACGGGGCAGTCGTCTCTCGCCAGGGCCCACTGCCAGATGCACTGAAGGCAGAATTTGTGCATGCAGTAGGTCACGTAGGCCGGCTCCTTCATGTGCTCCAGGCAGATGGGGCACCAGGAGTCTTCTGCTGCCTCCAGCGGTCCTGCCTGTGGCGGCTGGCTCAGGCTGCCACCACTTTCAGCACAGCTGCTCTCCCCCATGTCTTCTTTGGCACCTGATGCCATGTCCTGCCAAGAGAGACATGCAAAGTGCTGGAGCTTATCTGGCAGGAGGGGCACTCGGGATCACTTGGGATGTCAAGCTGCTCCCTCTCACCAGCGCTGCAGCAGCGGGGACACAAGCAAAGGGAGAGAACCTGGCCTGGGGAGCAGTGGAAGAAGTACACAGGTCCTTCAAGAAGGAAAGCCTCCCAGCTGCTCAGGGTGATGTTTCCCCTCCCAGCCCACCTCTACTGCTGTGAGCTTGTCTCCTGGGTACCTCCTCTGCCCAAATGTGCCATGGCTGGGAAAATCCTTCAACGGTATCAAGAGCTGCAAGGAACAACTCCCAGAGACGAGCACCAGCACCAAAGGTCTTGCCTACCACTCCAAACCTCGCAAATTTGCTCAGCTTGTGTTTGGGGCGTGAGCTCATTTAAACAGCAAGAGATTCTGGGTCATCCGTGATGTCATAATCCATTGCTAGGTAGATCCATCACCCCGATTGGATAAGTAATTGGTGATGTCAATAATGTGTCACTTAGGCTAGATTATCATTCTAGGTCCCTACCAATTGAATTATATATTCTCTCCTCTCATCTCCTCCCTTGTATTTCACTGTATTCCATTCCATTTCCCTGTCCCTTCTTGTAAACTGGAATAATGTTAATTAGCTTCCACTCAGTGGGGAGCTCCCCAGATTCCCGAGACCTTTGCTAGATGACTCTGGGAGTACTGCCATAAGATCTGCTAGCTCCTTTAGTACTCTGGGATGAACCCCACCAAGGCCGCATGGACTTAGGAACATCTGAGTGATGCAGCTGGTCCCTTACAATTTCTGTATCCACAAAGGGAAAGCCACTGTTCCCACAGCTCAGAGGACCAGAGAGTCCAAGGATTATCACCAGTATGAAAGACTGAGACAGAAAAAGCATTAAATGCCTCTGCGTTTTCTGCATGCCCGTTTGCCAGGGGACCATCTTCATCAAGTATGGGATCCAGTGTTTTCCTAGGGCCTCCATTTACTACTGACATATTTAATAAAGTCCCTTCTTGCTTTCTGGCACAGCAAAAGCTGGTGGAAGAAATGCCCAGTTCCCTCGAGAAGGAAAGCCTCTCACTCCCCTGGGTCAAATTTTCCCTCCCAGCTTACCTCTACGTCTGCAAGTCATCTCTCCCCCCTGGCCCACCACTGTATGAAATCAAAGCAGAACTGATGCACACTGTAGGCAGTGTTGTCTGCCTTTCTTATGGCTCCCAGGTGGATGGGACACTGGAATATGCTGCTGTCTCCACTTGCCCTGCCTGGATTCCAAGTACATCCTGTTCTCGTGCTGAATCTAATTTAAAGCTCTACTGCTAATTCCAGCTCACTTCCTTTCCTGAACACTCTTACCCCCAATGGTACCTCTATAATACCACCCAGTGTACGAGAAGTATGATAAGATATTCACTAAATAAAATTTCAGATTGAAACATCCTGAACATACTTATGAACATGCTGACTTTGGAAAATACAGTACAAATCTCTCCAACATACATGCTTCTTGTCAGAATGATATATCTCACTATACACCTCTCTTCCACAGTGTGGGGATGACCAAAGAAGGTTCTGTTTGAATCAGCTGTTAAGAGACACTTGTGCCATGAGACTGACTCGGTAAGCTGGTATTTAGCAGTATTTATGTTTGCAATTGTTTGTATTTGCAGTGAACCTCCTTGCCCCAAAGGATAGTTCCAGAAGTACTGGAGACAGGAATGATAGCGAAGAGAAAGACAATTGTCTCAATATTTTAGACTCTTATTTTGAGACTTTAGTGCTTGTTCAGGAAAAATCAATAATCTCTTTTAGATCTGTGTAATTTTTCCTCATTCTCTTCCTGTCATGTCACTGAAGTTTTCATTAGAGATTTCATGTTTCCCAAAGATTCCCATGATTGAAGGTGCCATAATTTTTGAGATTAAATACTGTAAAAATAATAGGCTTGCTCTTCATTAGGTCTGTATTTTCACAGTTGAGTGATCTTCTAAAATTTTTTATTTAATTTTTTTTTTATGGAGGCTAGCTATGACAAGCTTTTAACTTGGAACTCAAAGTGCATCTGGCTCTAAAGCTAATCTGGGATGGACAAGCACTAAATGAGAGAGATTCCTCATTCAACTTTCATTATATTCTGTTTTGTGCTTTTAGATAAAGAAGTAGTTAACACTTTTTGTGATGTTTTTTGTCTATGTGTTATAAAGGACTTTGCCAGCAGTGGTAAATACCACACCTGGAGGAAAATATAGAGGTAGTGATTTGTTCAAGGTACCTGGTGCTTACTGAGGACCCATCTGGTTTCCTGGGACTGCGACCTAAATTTCCATTCTGATCCTTGCTATAAAGTATTTTAATGATGAGTCTATGAACTTTAGGACCACAGAGAATGTCTGCAGAACAGGATCACTTACTATAGGTCCCCCTGAGCCCCCTTTTCTCCAAGCTAAACAATCCCATCTCCCTCAGCTACTCCTTGTAACACCTGTGCTCCAGACTCTTCCCTGGCTCTATTGCCCTTCCCTGCACATGCTCCAACACCTCAATGTCCATCTTGTAGTGAGGGACCCAAAACTGAGCACAGGATTTGAGGTGAGGCCTCACCAGTGCTGAGTACAGGGGGACAGTCACTTGCCTAGTCCTGCTGGCCACAATATTTCTGGTACAAGCCAGGATGTTGTTGTTCTTCTTGGCCACCAGGACACACTGCTGGCTCGTGATCATCTGCTGTCGACCAGCATCCTCAGGTGCTGTGCCACTTTCCAGCCACTCTACCCCCAGCCTGTAGTGCTCCCTGGGCTTGTTGTCACCCAAGGGCAGGACCTGGCACTTGGTCATGTTGAACCTCATGCAATTGGCCTCAGACCATCAATCCAGCCTGTCCAGATCCCTCTGCAGAGCCTTCCCAGCCTCCAGCAGATCAACGCTCCCACCCAACTTGGTGTCATCTTCAAACTTGCTGAAGGTGCCCTTGATCCCCTTGTCTAAAAGACTGATAAAGATATAAAACTGAACTGCCCCCAATACTGAACCCTGAGGAACACCACGTGTGACCAGCTGCCAACTGGACATAACTTCATCCACCACAACTATTTGGGCCTGGCCATACTTAGTTGGGCAGCATGGTATACACGTTTTAGAAAGGGATAAACAGCATTTTAGAAAGGGAACCTAGCATGTCTTCAGTAGATGGTGCTACCAGGGAACTGAGAAATAAATGCTGTAAGTATATGATATAAACTGGTCATCTTCCTCCCATGTAGACTGACTCTCTTGTTTGTACTTTTCTTATTTCTTTTCTTTTGAAGACTATTACCTTGCTAAAAACTGTCATCAAAATCAAAGATGCACTGAATGTTCCTGGGTTAGCACTGCCATATTTATACACAACTATCAAAGATGGACAAATAGGAAGTATGTGTGATAACACACCTGTGTTATTATCTAGCAGACAAAGATATTCAGGATAGCATTGGTAGCAGTACTTCAATCATTGGTACAAGTTGCTGAATTAGTTTCCTAATAATTATGTAAAATTATGGCTACTTTATACAGAAAATTCCCTAGGGAAGAATAAACTGATGGAAAACACGCTAATTTTTTAAACTATCATTATAACTAATGAAATTATTCTGTAACCTGCATTTAGGCCAAGTATGCTAATAAATATGCTTACCTGGATGTAAAAAATCAACAAGGCAAGCTCACATGTTCAGAACTACTTTTGAGCTGGGCAATGCTATGGAAAAGATGTTACGCCTGGAGATTTGGTCAAAGTAGAGCAACAACTTGTATTAGCTATGATTTAACAGGATTACAGGAGGAATTGCCAGGCAGCTACTCCACACACAAAAAGCCTGGCTAGATAAAGCTAGTGCAGATTGGAAATAAAAAGCTGTAAAGGCAGAACTACCTTTAGGAGGAAGTGAATAGTACTGTCTGCAGGGAAATGCACTATGGTATTGGCACAGGGAAGGCCACCTAACAGTTCTCTATGATTATTTCAGTGCAGTGATCCTCCTTGTCCTGCTATATAGATAATGGAAGCCTAATCATGTACCTTGAAACCTGTACTTTAAGGCCCTGCTTGCAACCCTCATCTCTGATTTGTCAGCCCAGCTCAGATACATGAGGACACACACAGTTTCTCTGTAAACAATAGTCCATTTGCTCTGAAGAAATCAAAACACTTCTGTGACTTTCAGCTACCAGACTGCAATGGGGGTAGGAGATTGGGGGGGATTCCCTTCTAAGCCTTCTGAAGAGGGAGAACCCTGACAGAAGATGACCGGGGGATACAGGAATGCAAAAAAGTCAAGAATAAAGTAAAGAATAGAGTAAAACAAAATGCTTTCTTCATTAATTGCAGCTGAAGGTAGTTCAGTTGCAATTGAATATAAATTGCAATTTCCACTTTTTCATAAAAGCATGTGCAAACCCTAACTTACCTCTGATGACCATCAAGGCAATAATGTGTCAGTAGGGTAGGCAGGGTGTAAAAGTGGGGATTAGGGTTTCCATATCCTTTCCTGATGATTTGACCCTAGAGAGGAGGCTGACACAGAAATGCACCTGTGAGTCAGACATTAGCTTTCTCTCACAGGTATCTGTTTTTGGTTTGTTCCAGCTGACAAATAATCGACAGCCAGAATTTCACAGGGGTCGAAACACAGAAAATTACACAAATTCTTCCTAAAAGCAAAACTCTGATTTTTAGTTATCTTTTGGTGATAGCACTTGGAGCCTGTGATCCTGAAATGGTAAGATTTACAGCTGAAGCATCAATCCTGGAGTTCAGTGTAGAAAATGTATGCTCCTCTTCATAATCCTAATTAATTTAGTGAAGCTTTGCTAAGACGCAGCAATCTGCTTGTACAGACTTTGTGGTGATTTGATGTGTAGCATGACAAAGGTGTGGAACCATAGAGTGGCATAAGTCTGTCTACAGAAGTAAAACAAATTCACAGCTTAGGTAAGGCTAAGGAAAAGGCAGTTGCTGAAACAGTTTGAGAATGTAAACTTGAGAACTGTGTGCAAATAAAGTCTAGTGGGCTATGTAGCAATGGTTTCCCTTTTTATGACACACGGTTTTATACTTGTGATTTAGTATGGACTTTTGAAATGTAGAGCTTTTCCAGATGTTTTGCAGATTTTTTTACCTGATTCTCAGCAACTTTAGTCTGTGAAGTGATTGAGAAAGAAGGCATTGAGTCATAAAATCATCTAAGTTGGAAAAGACCATTGAAATCATCAAGTCTAGCTGTAAGAAGGTAGCACATGCTTAAGTTCATCCTTCTTCAAGGTAGTATTTAAGCACTTGCTTAACCTTAAAGAATAAAATAAATGGGATGTGAAGTTCAGTAGACACTGAAATAGCAAATCACTTCTTGGAGTTCTTTAACTTGGGAAACTTGTATCCTCCATGTATATGTAGATTTTTTGCATCTAGTCTTTGTGGCAAATAACTACCAAAAAACATGAAGATCCAGACTCAATTACATGATGTCTGCATACACACTTGTCCTTATTTTATACCAACATAAAAACACTGTCAATTAAGCTATTCCAGACTTACAGAATGGGAAAGGAAAAAAAAAAAGGAAAAAAGACTCAAACCTGTTCTCTTTACCTAATTGTTATTAACTTGATGTTGGTTTTTTTTGATTTCCAGGCAGAACCTTTTCTCTGTTATTATGAACTATAGAGATCAAGTGGAATATCTGTTGCAAAATGAGGTATTTTTCTCAGTTTGTTATACCTGAAAGCATTAACTTCTATGTGAAAGGTATCAAAGCATTAACTTCTATGTGAAAGGTATCTAACTATTTATCTGTCTCAGATGCAATTAAGAAAGACTTTTAATTAAGGCTGTTTAATCTGACTTTGAAAGGATATAAATTCTCTTAATAAAACTTGGCTTGAACTTAGGAAGAAGGTGCTACAAATTTAAAATATCAAAGGTGACCGTTTCTAAGCGTCAAGGAACCTGTAAATAAAAGCAGGATCATTTGGGTTGACAGTATAATATTTGAGATTAGTAGAGGTATAATGCATTATATGTATGTGCAAAATTTGTCCCTGATTTTCAAACCCACAAGCCTAATGTTTACATATTTAGGATATGTATGCGAGCATGTGATACTTCGAAGGATTAGGTTTAGACAGCAGAACTCCCAGGAGATTTTATTTTAAAGCATTGTGGGCTGCCAATTGAATGCTACATCCTTAAAGGAAAAATCTCTTAAGAAATCTTCTCTGCTAACTAGTGTTTTAAGGACAAGTGTCTAAAGGAAAAATTGAGTCATACCTTGGAAGAAACCTTGTGGTTATTTGATCTGAATTTCAGATTGTCATTATAACTGACTTTCAAGGGTTTAAAACTAGAAAGAAAACAAAAGGTGTTGGTAAAATCAAAGAATAGTGATGTAGCATGGAGATATTTCAGGGCATCCCTTCCAGAGTTATAACTCATTATGCTAAGTTGTGAATTTCTTTGAAATGTATGTTAAAACATAAAATTATTATTTTGTTTCAGAACTCTGTCACTTATGTTTAAGTCCAGATTTTAATCTCTCTGGATATTCTTGATCCATGGGTATTTCTATTTCAAATTGCCAGAAAACATACACTTGCATATAACTGTGTATACATGCACACGCGATATATAAATGCACATCTACATGAATACATAAATATATATCAATAAGTATGTAACTAAATATATAGAGATAAAAATATTCTTTATTTTTATGTAAGTCTTTGATACTTTTTCAAAATGCATGCAAATTTATAAGCTTTTGAACTGTACCTTGCTACAAAGTAAAGCTCTGGGCCTGATAACTGTGTAGGTATTCACTGAATTTTCCTTTGTAAGCAACGTCTCAAAGGAAAGTATTTAGTGTATAAAATGTGATGCAGCCATAACCATTTGGAAAATTGAGGTCCCCAAGCTGAAATGTGCATATATATTTCCTTACTGAAGTAGACCCATCAGGGTAATTATTTACATTCACTTGAAATTTTAGGGCCTAAAGTAAGAAGATTCTAAATTTAAAGAAGGCTGTAACCTCAACATTAATGAGACTTTGCAATCCACCCTCTGCAACTGATGCCGTGTAGATATTCCTCAGACCTATAATGAAACACTCTTAAATTTGTTTTTGCCACAGATTTTTACCTTGAGTAAGCAATTTCTTGAGATCATTAACTTTTTATAAAGGGAAGGAAGTACATTTTTCAAATATTCATACTATCTAAAAATATGTGTGTGTCTAGAGCTAAACTTCTCTGTAGTTAATTTTTTTTAATAAGGTCTTGCCTAATCTGGGACACTCAATAAAGTTCATATGAATTGCTTAAAAGAGCAGTATTGCAAATTAATTATATGGGTCAGATCACCATGCAGATGTTTTCATTCAAAGGCATCAGCATATGGAGCTTTTTCAAACCTACAATAATTAAAACTAGTGTTATCAATTTGTTTTAGTAAGTGGCAAAAAATTATGGAGCTGTAATGTAATAATGTACAAATATGTAGTAAAAAAAGCAAAAAATGAGCACCCTTTTTTTTGGCCTTTGAATCCTTGTTTATTTATTTTCTCTAACTTCTTACTAGATTCCTTGAAGAAGGTTTAAAGTTCGGATCTTTATAACTGCCCCACATCCCAAGGCTGCACAGGAGCCGTTATGTTGATTTTTAAAACCAGCACTTGCAGCACAGGGAGGGTTATTGTCCTTCTCTGATTCACCCCAATCCACCCTCAGCACACACTGAAATTTAAGGCAGTGGGAGTTACTGACATACCCCAAATTAAGTGCACACGTACCTGCTGAAGTTCTGTACTCAGCTGGACGTTCCTTAAGCATTGGTTTTAATCAGTCAGATCTTGAGATTCTCAATGAAAAAACCAAATCAACAGTACTTTGCACATGTATCTGCATATTTCTAAATTTACTTGTTCAAAGACTTGGAGACACCAACACTTCTGACTTATGTGACAAGCCCACTGTCATTATTAATAATGGTAAATAAATGGAAAATTCATTTTAAGATGGATAATGCCTCTATAAAACAAAAATGAAAAAAAAAATTAAGGTATTTGGCACAGGGAGGGGATTGGTGCTGTTAGAGTTGAAATGTAAAGAGTGTTCCTAGAGTCAACCAACCAGCCCTTTTGATTGCCCTGATAATCACTTGACATGCACTTTATTTAAAAACCTATTCAGAACGTGCTATTGCTGTAGCGAAGACTTTGTAAATATTTTATACAGAATGTAGAAGTTCTAGAATGAAGTAACATTTTTTTAATCATATAAATAATTGAAACACCAAAATATCTTTCTAAGGTTCTGCTGGTATTTAAATACGTAGAGGTAAAAATAAAAAAAAAATTACAAGTTGCTGACTGTAATTGGAATTTCAGAAGACGTGAAACTTCTGCAAGAAATTAATCTCTGTCTTCCCTTTCTTGGGACAGAAATCGATGTCCTACTCTACATAGGAAAAAGGAAAGCTCTTTACATGGTAATGTCCCAACAGAGAAACAGTGTGAAAGAAGTCACCATTCATATTATAGAGTATTACATAATTTTTTTATATGCTTACTCTATTTCATCTGCAATATGCTCTTCAGAAATAGCTACCATAAAAACAATGTGTTATAGGATACTAGCTTCTATAAATATTAAGTTCTTGATAATTTATCTATAAAGGGAATAGCATATTAAACAGAAATTGATACATCCCTCAAGACATCCAGCTCTCTTTATGGAATAGTATGTACATGTACAAAAATATATAGACTGTGGGTTTGGTTTAATTTTTTTTTATTTTTCCCTGTCCAGAGAGCTGCTTCTCTACTCAAGGATTACTTTTGTGTGTGCCCATTGCTTGTGTACTGCTCAGTAATCTCCCTGCATAAATGTGTATTTACAGGCATAAAATCCCATGTTCTAATAACCTATATCCCCCATGAAGAAGAAAAATGCTAAATTAAAATGTATTTAAATTAAGTGCTGAATTAGAATTATATTTAATATTCATTAAAAACTCTACATAGTAATTAAATATATATATGTACATGTGTTTAAATATAGACAGACATTTCTTCAACAACTCACAGTAAACCAGCATGTGTAACGCTTTGGGTTTGTCAGTGTTACACACAGTAGCAAAGCCATGCCATTTTTATGGGTTTCTACTTCAGCTGGCAATATATGCATGCACAGAGAGTAAATCCTGCAAGAGTTCAGTTATAAAAACCTACGTGGTAAGAAAGAAATAAAAAAGAAAGGAAATGTCCTCTTTGTAAATTGATAGAACAGCCAATCACCTTCAGACCAAAGGAAAGTCTAAAGTTCTCAGGAGATCACAGTCAGCCAGAGCCTTTTTCTCTCTAAAACCTGCAGTATAAAAAGGTATTGCTGTCCTTAATTACTAAAAAAACCAACAACTTATATTTAAAAAAATCTGATCACCAAATATTTGAGCATATTTTATGTAATTCATTCCTGCTTTAGTTCTGCTGAAGGCAGATAACGTGGAATTAGTCGCCTCAATATATTTTTTATATTTATTTGTATTAATGAGAGGTGTTAGCCTTCTCGGTACAGTCTGCACATGAACCCTAAGCTTGAAACCAGAAAGTTCATCTTGGTACAGTTTTTCTTTTTCAGGCATGAAATGGATGAGTTAGAGAAATGGTTTTATCGGTACGTAGACATGCTGTAGTGTACTAAAAGGAACATTTATCAGTACAGAAACATGGAGAATATTTATAGGAGAGCTTCTGTCTGTTCAGAGAATGTATTTTAAGGTTTAATGAAGTGATAGAACTATGCAGGAAACCCATGAATTTTTATTTCTTTATTTATTTTCCTGAACATAGAGTACTTGATATTTGAAGATTGCATTTTCCTTCCTTTGGGATCCAAATTTTTTTTCCTTGAATTCCCCAAAGTATTTCGGAGATTATTCATCTAGGGATTTTTTTCATATGGTAATATTTAAAGGTCTAAATTTATGATCAATAGGATTTAATAGTTTTAACTGTATGTATATTTTTGCAGAAAGCTAGTTGCAGAAGTACTCAGTCCACAGGTGTCAGATTATGCAGCCTCCCACACAGTCACTATTTTTAGGAGGAACATGGCTGTTTTCCAGCTCTCACAGAGATGGGTAGGAGACAATAGTGAGGATAAATTCAGAGAATCATAAAACCTTAGAAAGCTTGTGAATCTCTTGGGTTCAGGCTTCCTCAGAAGTTTCTTTACAGTGCTTGTACACCCGTGACGTTCAGACAAACCAATGTTCTGCCTTCAAATCAGTCCTTAGTACCAAATTTGTTGCAGTTTTCAACAAGGAAAACGATTATTTTGTGGAAAATAATTGGACTTCAACAAAAATTACGGTCTCCTTAGGAAACATTTGGTCAATAGTGATTTCAGTGTAGCCAAATTAATGCATGGGGTGTTTGAATTTTGCTTGAGCAGATACGATTTTCTACACACTCACTGGCATGAAGTTTATGGTAAGGCATTTCTGATAAATGCTTTGAGTCTACTGTTTGCCTTTTTTTTTTAACTTTCTTTGTTGTCAACAGCATGAAGTTGATCATGTGATTGAAGCAACTAAAGCAATCTGCAGTGTCCTCTGCTTTGTGGAAACCAGAGACATTACTGATGCAGTCAAGAAACTCAGTGCGTTGCCACTTGTGAAAGCACAGGTAAAAGAAGCACGTTGATGTCCTGTTTTTCTCCTTGAAACCGAAACTTGAATGGGTATCACTAATTTTTTGATTGATCAAGTACACTTACTGTCTTGCTACATGTTTTCCCTTTGACAAATATTAGGTAAGAGGCACTACAAAGAAAGAAAAGAATGTTGACAATGTGCGACAGAAGAGCAACAGAGGACTTGTTTTGTGTTTAACTGTAACTGATATTCTCTTCTGGTTCTTCTTTCCAGTTCCTACTGAACATACAAATCTCTGCCTCACCACATCACCTATTCACCAAATTGTGATTTCAAAGTGTTAGATTTTTATATTTTAGCGTAGGTCGTTAACAACAATAAAAAAATAGCCCAACTTGTTTTTCTGTAAATGTCACCTGAATTTTGAGGTTATTTTCAGATTGAAATGTTTCTGCTATTTATGCAGAAAAGGACCAGCATCATACAGTCCTGATTTTAGCTGAAATACTCTTAAAACACAGAAATGGGTTTTCCAGGAGTTTCTGGAACTTTCCCTTTTGTTCCAGTTTGTGAACTGGGACTTTTTAGGGCAGTATCTGTTCTCAGTTTTGACATCATCAGCTGCTTTGGTACGACCTCAGACAAGTCACTATGACCTGATTTACACAAGTTCTGAGCACCCAAAAATTCTTCTGAAGTCAGCATCTTGAAGATGCAGGTGCTCAGCAAATTTGAAAATCAAGCCATTAATCACTTGGATTTAGTCTGGTATAGTCATAAGTCGTGCTAATTCTTTCAAACTGTAATGAAATTCTCTCTTCACACTTTTTAAAAAAAGATTAAGAAGTTACTAAGAAATTTTCTTCTTTCCATATGTGTTCTTTTGTCATTCTTTCTCATGGCAAATGCTGTTTAGAAAAACATGCCAAACTGGGTGGAATGTTTGTGTTCAGAACATTACCTCCTTACAAATTTTTATTCTTTCTCCTTAGTATTTGTTGGTTTTGATTTTGGTTTTTTTCTCATGGCTTGTGATATGTGTAAGAACACCTATGACAGGGAAGTAAACAACGGGATAATTAGCATTAACCGAATTAATTAGTGAGCGTTAATTAGAAACATGTCTAGCTAAATAAGTGGAACTTAATATGCCCGATATGCTGTAAGACTAGGAAAAGTTAGTGTAATTCTTTTCATAACATTCCTTGTGTCATAGGACTGATACATATCAATTCTGTACTGTCATCTATATACACTTACTCTTAGCAGGTTCAAACCCTCAAAGAGTCACCATCGTACAGAGGCAAACTTCTTCCTGAGACCTGAAAAGACTTCCCAAAGAGCAGAAAGTATATTAGTTGAAAAGGCTCCAGTGATGTTCAGAAAACCTCTTTTCTTAAATCTCTGCATTTTTAGCCTCTGTTTATTCCTCTGAGATGGGGTCAGGGGGAGGGAACAACTTCCACCTTAAAGTACAGGACCCAAGCAAATAGTCTCTAGAACATCAGTGTAGCTCTCTGCAGATCTGGGTTGTAAGTAAATTGTAAGTAAATCCCTGCACCATGTTTCTGGAGCACAGGAGACAGATTCCACAGAGGTGATGCTACATGTCCCTGGGCAGAACCAGCTGAGGCCTTCTGGTGTTGGTTATATGGTGTTGGTGCTGTCTCTCTGAAGGCTGGCAAGTGTTCTGAAGGACCAAGCTGCAAGAAACAACATAGCTTTAGGGTTTTTGTTTGTTGCTCAGACCTGACCAGCTGATTCACTTAAACCTCTTCCCTTGCTTCCTTTCTAGGTCATGACTCAGTGTAAGTCTTGTTTCTATAGCATCCTAAATATTTTCATGTCTGCTTCAGCATTCAATTATTAGAAGTTGCTGTTGGGGATAAACTGCATAAATGGGTCTGCACAGCACACATTTTATGGCATGTTGTGGAATTAAATGGAAATAAGTATATCTCCACTTAAAGTTTTTCCTGTATATAACAGGGCAAATGCAGTAGAAAAAGAGATAAAAGAAGTAACAAGGGATTCATGTGGTCTACTTCTCAGTTAAACTCCAGACTGTCCTGAGAAGCATCAGGATGATCAACATCTTCTCCTTAAGAAAAGTATTTTGCCAACACAGAATCTTTCTTAAGAGATAGATAAAGAGCTGGGTCCAGTTAAAATATAGAAAGGACAGTAATAGAACTTCCCTGTAGAAAGTAGAGAGCAGAAGAACTGTGTTGGGACTAATTTGCTAAAAGTTGGTGTTTTTTTTTTTGTTGGGTTTTTTTTGTTTGTTTAGTTGGGGGTTTTTTGGTGGTTTTTTTTTGTTTTGTTTTCTTTTCTTTTTTTTTTGTTTTGTTTTGGGTTTTTTGTTTTGTTTTTTTGTTTTGTTTTGTTTTTAGGTTAGAAAAATTTAGTGTATTTTCTCTTTGAGTGTTTGGGTCAGCTCTGTGAACTCAACATAGAAACTACCTCCTATGACTGGCTTATATATACTGCATATCCCCATTTTCAGCCCCATCCTCTCTGAATTTGAGCAGAGAAATAGATACAGTGGTCAAAGAGCCAAATCAGTTCCTATTAGTGTGGCTTGTCCTGGACAGTCAGAAAACCCCACCTCATATCATGAAAAATAAGATAATGGGGTAAAAAACAAAGAGTACAGGTCATCTTTTTCAAGTGTAAGGTTTCTGTTGATGTTCATGTTTGCTTCTGATTGTCTTCAGAATCAGTGTTATTCAGAATTATTTTAGAGATGAAGTGATTGCTACTAGGCAAATAATTGAATTATGAGCTTATCTATCCTGTTATAAAAAGAAACAAACAAAAACCGACTGCTCTGTGTTCCTCTTTTGCTGTTGCTCATTCTCCAGCACGTGTCAAATTTCCAACTCCACTGTATAGACAGTCTCCAACATATACAGGTTCTGCTGAACCAACTTCACTTTCCTTTTTCTGTTTCCCCTATTTAGGTTATAAGCCCTTCAGAGCAAGGAACAGCTCTCCTTATCTATGTGTACAGTCTCCAGCACAGCAGAGTGCTGGTCCTGGCTGTGATCTCCAGAGGCTAAAAATGATAAGTGGTGGTGGTGGTGATGATAATGATGCTGTTTGTTTCTCTGTAATGAGAAAAATCATACTGTTCCTGAATACCCTCTTCAGAATGTTAAAAATATTGTGTCCTGATTGAATAGTCTTAAAATATTTTTCTGTCCTAATATTCAGTAAGAAGCTGCTCCACGTTTCTCTTGAAGACTCCTGACTAGACTGTTACTCATTTTTTAGAGTTTTTAAGTTATTGAGGTTTTGTTCCCTTAACATTACCTTTCAGGCTTGGTTAGCTGAACTGGTTGTCTCTCCCTTGAAGCCTTCCTGTAAAAGCTGCCTGTGACCTTTCCTGACACTCTGCTCTCTCTTACTCCCTCTTTGCTACACCAGACTTGACTAACAACTGGCTTCAAACAAGTAAAGGGGGATAAAAAAAAAAAGAGTCCAACTATTCCTGCAGCAGCAAACGCTGTTGCTGCTTCTTGCCTTTTCCTCCTTTGAGAAACAGTTGCTAGGACAGTCGATCAGACTGCAGCAATCTAGAAAATGTTCAGGTTTGAGTCTATAAGGAATTTCATCTTTCTCAGCAACTGAACTATAAATGTCATGAAAGCAGTGAAGTATGTTTCTGCATGTTTTGTAACCTGAATACCTCCATTTTATGAAAATAGAGGTTACACATTGTATGCAACTATCTCATGTATAGAATAGAACACGAGCATAACAAATCAGACTGTATCTATACTTATCAATATTTATCCAAAGACAATGGACCAGCTTTCCTGCCTGTAGTAACATATGTGGTCAAAATTAGTACTTAGCAGCTAGTTGTTTGATGGAGTACAATTTTTTCAAACCTCTTTTTGAGTTAAATTCATATTGAATTGTAGGGTCAATTTATGTGAATACGGGCACTGACAAAATTATTAAATATTGTGATATCAGTGTATCTTGACAGATTGTTTGAATTGTTTCTATTATGTCCATCAGCATAGTACCAAAATGTTTTTTTAGGTAGAAGAGAAGCTTTTTTTCAGACAAGCAAGTAACTTGCACCGTAAGTTTAGTGACATTTTTGAGGTTACCTGTTACATCTCAAGTGCTGCAGCATTACACATCAGGTAAAGGAGAAATGCCAAAAAAAAAAAAAATTAATTGCTTTTTCACCATGGTTTCCTGATTCTTTAGTGTAATGTATGGTGTGGTTTTGCATGGAATACTTTTTAACACATCCATTTGGCACATGTGCACATAATGCCTCAGGGAAACCACTGCTTAGTTCTTCCAATGTAAATTATGTAGGGTGCCAGTATATATTTGTTTATACATATCTGTACATGTGTGCTTGCACACTTGGAAAGAAATTTCAATGTGCTTCTATTTAATTCTGGTTTTATGGGGAAAAAAAAAAGAAAAGCAAAGAAACTTACTTTCAATCTTCTGTGTTTAATTAAATTGTACTTATTACCTCCTTACTGCCTCCTCACTGCCAGTGCTGTGCATTCCTGTACCGTGGTTAAGAGATTATGAAAGCAACTGGCACCAGTGATAGTTTCTTCTTAGCTGATTGTATCTCTTTATAAATGTGATTCATTCAGTCTCTAACTAACCTAACCTGGGATTTTAAAATCTGTTCAGGGGAGACTCTGGACCTGATGCACAATCAAAGTTTTTCATCTGTCTTTCTTTTTTTTTTCCCCCTTCCTTTCTTACAGCAGCTCACAAAAAGTCCTAGGAGATCAACTCCTGCCAGAACAAGCACTAATCCACTATATATTAAACAGGCTACACTATGTTGAAATTACAAGTGCTGTGCCAAAAGGTTGTTTACTTTCCAAAATTTGAGAGAATTGAACAAAGGTCTCTGTTCCCATTTGTCTCACTGCATTATAAAGATTGTGAAAACGTAATTCTCAGCCTGGATGTCGCTTTTCTCCCCTCAAGTAAGCATTTGACTTCTTCTGTTCATATTTAGCAGACAAGTGCTTGTAGCTCCAAGCTGGGTGCTAGAGGGAGAACGTGCATCCAGTATTTCTTATGCCACCTCTGCATGCTTTGTAATTTTTAAGAATCATCATGCTGAACGCATATGTACTAAAATGAAGCATTCTCAACCCACTGCAAAGAGATTAATGATTGCAGAGGACACTAAACCTTTCAGGGACACGGGTTCAAACAGCACGAGCCATGAGCAATGCTGAAACAGAAATAACTTTCTAGTCTCTCTGGTCAAGATTTGCCACTCAGTAACTTGTTTCTGTGTCACTTTGGTAGATGCAGGTCTGATCACAGAACATCCTGAGTTGGAAGGGATCCATAAGGATCACTGAGTTCGACTCCTGGCCCTGCATGTCCCTGAGAGTGTTGTCCAAACATTTCTTGAACTCTGTCAGGCTTGGTGCTGTGACCACTTCTCTGGGGAGCCTGTTCCAGTGCCCAACCACCCTCTAGGTGAAAAACCTTTTTCTAATACCCAACCTAAACCTCCCCCAATACAACTTCAGGCCATTCCCTCGGGTCCTGTCACTGGTCACAACAGAGAAGTGTCTACCCCTCACGAGGAAGTTGTACCTGCAATGAGGTCTCCCCTCAGTCTCCTCTTCTCCAGATTGAACAGACCAAGTGACCTCAGCCGCTCCTCATATGGCTTCCCCTCAAGGCCCTTCACCATCTTTGTAGCCCTCCTTTGGACTTCCTAGTAACTTTCTATCCTTATTATATCGTGGCACCCAAAACCTCACCAAATATCCAAGGTGAGGCCGCCCCAGTGCAGAGCTGAGTGAGACAATCCCCTCCCTTGACCTGCTGGCAATTCTTTGTCTGATGCCACCCAGGACATGGTTGGCCCTCCTGGCTGCCAGAGCACTGCTGACTCATGTCAGAGTCATGTGAAGACAGGGCAGACTGAGCAGCTGGTGCTCAGGCAGGGGAAGGTGTGCCCACACTTGCCTTTGGGCCAAGGCTGGGTCCCACCTGTGGCCCTGGGGCTGATGGTGCTGCCAGGAGATGCAGAACTACCTGCCATGACAGTTTTTCCTCTGTGGACAGGGAGGCACAAGCAGTGTCACAATATTTAATTCTGCCCAGAGCAGGCTCTGATGGACGGCAGTTATTGTGCCTGGGGATTTAATAAATCAGCATTAAAAAAACCAAACAACAAAAAAATTTAGTTAGGCTGGTCAGTTCAGTCTAAATAACTGGCCTGACCTTTCAGCAGACATAAGCACACAGAAGTTCCTGCTGACAGCAATGGGATATGAGAGGTGGGAATCTAGATTTTGCCTTAATGTTAGGGATCAAGAGCTGTGTTTAAACACCAAGGGCCTAAACACCCTCTAAATCCCCACACCTAGTATTTCCCGTTGGCTGCCTTTGGCTAGCTGCCTGCTCAAAGGCCACCGAAGAGCATAGCTGTTTTTGCTGATTTGGCACAGGAATGTAGGTGAAATGAAGGGCACTTGGGTGGAGACTTGTTGCTCCTCAGCTTTGAAAGGGTGCTGAGGCTCTGCTCACTCAGCATGGTTTGGGCTTCATGTCTGAATGTGTAAGGCATGCAAAGGGATGGAGAGGGAATTCTTACCTCTGTTATACCAACACAGAAGCTGAGAATGTGTATGTGTCTCTAATGTTGATAAGTGCTTCTTTTTTATCTTGACATACCCAAATGCTGTCAGAAATCAGGTCCTGAGTGACTTGTCTGAGATGGTAGAGGAAGCAGGTGGAAGAGATGGAGAAAGGAGGTCCTGGTACTGTGAATCCTAGTTATATCTTCTGTCATTGTAACAATAAAATATGTCCTTCCCCATTTTCACCTTATTTTCCATGAGTACTACTCCTGTAACCATTATAACTGCTACCTGGTCTTTTCTGAAGTAACTGATTGCTTCTTTCCCCTCTGGTTTTGTCTTTATAGGATTCACTTCAAAGTGTGGAAACACCCAGCAAAGGTAAAGTGTTATTTTTAAAATATGTTAATTCAGGTATATCATCAGAAAACACATTTTGCTATTTGTTTGTATTACTGAACTGGTAGAGTTGGCATATTGCTGACATTTACGTATTTAGTCGTATTATAAAGTAATTATGACAAGTTAAAAGTGTAAGTAAAATAGCATTTCCAAAAACTAATCTGGAGACTCAAATACGGAGAATGAATAGTGGAATGAAAGACCTGATTACAGTAAGTGGTGGTCATGGCAGTTGTCTTTAATTCCAGCTTTTCATATGGAGAAAAGGAAAAATAATGAACTTTGTGGAAGTCTAAATTACTTTTCTGTATGACTTTTCCACTTGGCTCCAAGAACTTTCATTCCCTCTCCTTAAGTTTTAGTTCTTTGTGATCTTTTGTTGTACAAATAGTGTTCCATCTAATGACAGACTGTCACAAAAAGAGTAGGTTAAATAACAGTAATGGACAAAATCATAGACCATTCCTTATTTAATTCCTCAGTTAAAAATAGCTTAGACTCACTGGCTGATGCCCAGCACTGTTGGCATTACTGTGAAGCACCTCACAGACCAAGGGATGAGCAGGAGTCTGTTCTGCCGTGGGCTGGATTCCAGGAGGGCTCACCCACATCAGGGCTCCTGCCACACTGGGTCCTGCTCTACTCCTCATGCAACTGGGAGTGTTACAAGGGTGCTGTCAGAGGTCTCTCCAGCTGAGCACTGGGGTGGGCTGGGATGTGCTCAGGAACTTTGGTCTCTCTCCATTTTGTTTGAAGAAAAAAAAGTAGCCTCTGAAATGCTCTTTTTCCCTCTTTCCTCTGTGTTCTTTTCTCTGACTGCAGGGTGCTCAGAGAGGCAAAAAGGTGAACCAACCACAAAGGCTGCAGCAGCTTTTCAAACCACAGAGGTGGTTCAAATGCAGGTTTCCAAATGCCAGGCTTGTTGTTTCAGCATTATTCAACTTCATGAACAGCAAAAAAAAGAAACAGCAATTACATTTGTAAGCTACCAGGAAAAGCTAAGCAGCTGGAGGGCCAGGAGAGTGGGGGGAGAACATGCAGGTGCAGAAGGGAGAAGGCAAATACAGTTTGTAGGATACTTCTCCCTTGGATATGGTCCTTTATCCTGTGCATGTTTTTAATGCTCTTGATGGCAACTAATGGCTGCTGCTGAAAGAATGAATAGTTACTAATCAACATCTACCTTAGAAACATCCTCTCCACACTGTTCAGAAAACCTGACTGAAAAGGATCTAAAACATTCCTCTACTGAAAGATATTTCCCAATTTGGATTCCATTGAATCAGCAGCTTCCTCAAGGAAAATCTGATTCACTGAATAACAATAAAGGATTCAGTGTTTACTCCTTACTTCTCTGTACCTATTTATTTGTGTCAGGAAACCTTCAACTGTGAAGTGTTGTGCTTCTGTTTGTTCTTGGCACACCCTAATTTCAAAACAATTGCAGAATCCTTTTGGTAGTGTAATATTAGAAAGTACAACTTACTGATTGCAAGCCAGAACTTGCCAGGCCATTAGTCATTCTGTAGAGGGGTCTATATTCAAAGTTGTCCACGGTAACCAATTTTCCAATTGCCCTCTTACATGCACTGATATATATTTAATGTATGTTTTAACATGCTAGATGCCCTGCATCTGCACTTATTTAATAAATTCCTAAAAGTCAGCAAAATCTTTAAGGTTAGGCTAATGGGCTAGCATACCAAAGCTGGTGTTAAGATAGTGTCTGAGAAAAAAAAAGTGAAAGTGCAATGACCAAAACTGATCCTCTGGAACCTAGGCCTGACACTCAAGAAGTGGGTAAAGCCAAATTACACATCTTTTCTTCTGGGGATGACAAGCTCTGTTTAGTCCCTTTCTGCTCAGTGCTCCCTTTCACGATAATGCCATGGGGCCTCCCATCCATTGATCTAGGAACACTGAGCCTGAGAGGAATCCAGATGATATTTTCACCTGCTGAAGCTAGAAGTAAAAATTTAATAGGTGGTGAGTTGTATATTCCTGCTGAAATCACCTTTGTGTTTCCTTTTCCACCTCATCTGCGTCCCACCCTTTCTTTTACTTTATTAGGCTTAGCAGTCTAGGATTGCAGCCATGCAAAAATCTGCAAGCCTCTGACCCAAAATTAAAGGAAAATCACAGCCTTGGTTCAGTGCTGGTAAATCTTTGCAGATCTCTGGGAAACTTAAACCTAAGCACTTGGCTTTCTCCAGCAGCACAGTTGCAGATGAAGTCAGCGTTGACAGCCAAGGAGCAGACAGACTGCATTTCCCATTTGTACTGTTCTTTTCTGTCTCTTCTATGTATTCGTGTTTATCTTGAAGAAAACAGGATCAAATTTGAACAGCAAGAGCAACTATCAGTTAATCCAACTAACAATTTCCTTTACCTTCCCTCTTTTTTTCCCCAAGTAGTAGTTATTACCCTGAGTATCATAAAAGAGTTTTGATTTTCTTCATTATATCTTCTCCCTACCACAAAAGAAGAAAAGATAGAGGATACTATTAAAATTAAAGCTTCACTTAATAATTTGTTTAGAAACTGCTTTAATCTTTCCCTTTAATAAAAAATTTTCAGAGGTTTATTATTAGTCATTCACCATGGACTAAGCAAGTCAAAGACTATATTCAGCATATGTAGCCTTGATTTAGTGTTGCAATAACTGCCTTTACTAAGAGTTATCTCTGTAGAACAATTTATTCCATTGCTGTGAATAAAGCAGTACTTATCCATGTTATGCCTGATTCTGGATCATGTTCTTTTCTGTCTGTGTGCAGTCCTTAGAAGATTGTGTTAGTGCTTAAAATATTTTTTTATTTCTTCTTAGATGTGAGGAACTATAGGCATTTCTAGACATTAGGACCTTTTGCAGCATCAAGTGTTCACAGAAAATAAAGACTAAGATTCCTTATGTTAATAGATATTTAGCACTGGAGTTTGTTGCAGTCCAGAGTGTGAAAAGACAGCAGGCTGGTACAAAACTGAGTCTGTGCATGTTCCTCAAAAGCTGATGAATGAATGTTTATTCAGTGTCTGCAGCCTTGCTACTTCAGGCAGGGATTTCAGCAGATCAGACATAATAAGCAGCTTTTGGAATTTGATCAGTAGTTCTTTGGGACCCATCCAGAAAGTCTAGTATGCACCAGGAACAACAGTCTTTTCCAGCTGAATTGCTGCAGTCACTATCTCTTCGAATAAATGCAGACCTGTATTGTTAACAATGAAGTCAGCATTATATTTGAAGAGTGTAAAGGTTCTCTCACTGTTCTTGGGATTTGATAGTTGCTGCTAGACCTGGTCATAAAAATATTCACAACAGAAAGCTGTAAAAAATAAAAAGAGAAAGAAAGGGGAAAAATGGAAGTGGTTTTTTTAAGGTTTTCCTTAAAGTTGAAAACTCCACTTCCTTCCTTTCTTATCACAAACCCATTATATTTTTGTTTTGGAAATAACACTTTTTGTTTTGTAATATGGAAGAATGTCAAGGGCTTTTTATTGATTGCGTTTCATCTCTGTAAGTGTCTCTCCTGCATTGTTTTCAAATCAGAGCATGGCTCTTCAACTTTAAGTTGTTGCTGTGTTACATTCTGATATGTTGGTCTTAAAGCCAGAGGCTTTTTAATCAAGACCAATTTTTAAATAATTGCAATCCCCCAGTTCTTCAAAAAGATTAGGCAGAAGTTATCAAGACCTTATAAAGCATATAGGAGCAGAAACATTTTTGATAACAGGACAGCAGATTTTTAAGTTGCTTTCAAGGGATAATCCATAGGACTCTTGAACTAGTAGGAAGCAACAATATGGTAAATATTGGTGTTTGGAAGTTGCATCCTATCGCTATTTGCATTACAGACTTTTCAGGTTTTTCATCTTTCTTATTACAACAATGATCTAGTTAATGCTGCTTAGCACTTTACGGATATGTTAGGAGGTCTTTTTCTGTTATTTTTTTCTGTTTGTTTTTATGGGGGGTTGGAGGGGTTTGTGTGTGTGTGACATAAACTGTATTCAAGATTTTTCTTCTTTTTTTCTCTCTGAAAATAAGTTAGAAAGAAAAATATAAAGCTCCATTTCACAGAAATATTTTTAATGTGTCAAAAAGGTCTTAAGCCTTCATTCCAAATTCTGTTCAACTAGATATTTGACATGTTTTAACCAGACAAAACATGTACAGAGAGAGTGTTTAACATGTATTGAATTGACATCATCTCTTGGTGCAGTAACAGCAAAGTACCTGCTCCATTGGAAGGTCTGGCACTAAAATGTGAATTGTAATACTGGCCTGAAAAGAAGACAATAAGTGGTGTTCTGTAAGGAATACACTAGTTCCTTACTAAATCCTGAAGGCACCTGCAGGTATATTCATTAATACTTTCAGGGATGGTGCAGATTGTTCTGCTTCTGACCAAGGGTGAAATTTATTCCTTCAGACTTCATGTACAAGGAGCGTGTCAGAAATAAGCATATCTGGCAGCTGTGGTTAAAGTTCACTTCCCTCGTTCTCATCTCATTTCTGCAAGTCTGATTTCTTCTCACCTTCAGTGAGAAGGTGATGCCAAATAATTTAACAGCAGAAGTAAATTACGAGGTTTGAGTTGTGAGATTATTAATCTTGGTCACAGTTCACTTTGCAATGTGGTCTGTTCATTGTCTCCTCCCTATGGGCTATGACTGGGGCATCTTTCTAGAAAATAAGTTCTGATACAGCTGCAACGGTGAATCTGCTGTAGGAAGTCCATAGCCTGTGCTATGTAAATCAGTGAAAGTCTTTTCTCATCTGAGATTTATTAATCATAAAAGTCATCAAACCCAGTAAAGTTCTCTGGCTTCAGGAAGGAGCGATATAATTTCAGTTTACCAAATCCTATTCAGCAGCTCATGAAAATTCAGTGGAAAAATGCTGACCAAGTTTTATGAGTAATGGACATTTACAGACTACCCAAGATGTTTGTCTCTAATTTAATTAATTGCTACTGGTCTTAGTGAGTGAAGAATGGGGTTTGAAAAAGGGTTGGCTCAGGCACAGAAACCATAGAGTTTTTTAAAACTGAGACTACTAAGAGTGAGAAAATGAATGTTGAAAAAAAAATCCTGGAGGTGCAGACCGGGTTGTACTTGGACATTTGCTTACACCTGAGGGCTTCTGTTCCTGAGATTATCTTCATTCTGTATCTCCTAGTAATTAGATGAATAATGCTGAAATTCATTTGATTCCCTTGGCTGGCAGCTGAACTGATTGCTCCTTATTTCTCCATTACTGTCTTTACCCCTTCCATGCCATTATAGCAAGAGACAGCCTGTAGTGCCCATCTCAGGCCCTGTTTCCAGACTGACTCCATTTCTGCAGTCAGGCACAGACCCAGCAAGCCCTCGAGTGAAAGATGGAAACGTGAGAAAGAGAGGAAAAGGAATAACATTTCCCAGCTCCCCTCAGCAGGGAGTCTCATGGACTTTGTCTGCAGCTAAGTGAAGACTTTCAACCTTGCTCCATCTCCCCACATAGTAACACAGGGGGCAGTTCTCCGACAGCGAGAAGACTTTTTGCACCTCATCACTGGCAGATAGAAGCATGTTATAATAATTATGGCAAAAATTCCCCACTCAATTTTGGTGGGTTTTCTTTGGTTTAGTTGAGTTTTCTCTTTGCTTGTCTGGTTTTCACATATCTGACATTCTGCTTGGTAACAGGTAAACCATGAGAATAGTTTTTCTGCAAACATGGTCAATGGACAAGATAGCTTGGATATAGTGATAGGCATCTTGCATCTTACACAGTTCCTTACCTGGCATGTGTAAATTTTCTGTTATGGAAAATACTCACCCTATTGTGTGTGTTTCTCCTGACTTTCCTTTTTTGGGAACCCTTTGTCCAAGGAGTATTCCCTTCTTTCTGTGGCTTAGCTGAGATATAACACATTTCCTCTTGTTCTGGAGACAAAATTTGAAACATTGCCTTAAATCCTATGATATGGGTTGTATAAAAACAACCTGTTATAAAAACAGTCTGTTTCCACAGATTCTGAGCTATGTTTTACCCTCTTTTGGAGAAAATGCCAGGAAGGTTCCACTCAGCAATCATTGACTGCAGCAGGCCAATTTGCATAAATAAGGATTTTGCTGTTATACTGTATCTACCTATCAGCCACTTTGAACAGCTTGGAGACAGGGAATCTCCCCAGTAGCTGTTTGCTTTAAATGTAAATAGTGTGGTACTTTTCAGATAAGGTAGGAAGTACTGGTTCAAACAATAGTCAGGGTATGTCCTCTTCTGGACCTCTTAAGGTTCTATGTGTATGACTATAGGTAAGTTCTGGGGATGTAAAAGAATTCAGTGCAAATTAAACATTTAGTTTGGAAGGTAATAAGTGATGGCACATCCAAGAGAACTGGCTATGAGAATGAAATGATATTCTAGGGAAAAAATCATTAGAGGAAAAGATTTATTCAAAGCAGTTATGATGGAGGATAATAAATGGTGAAATATTGAAGAGAATAAATAAAAAAGTAATTAAAAACAAGTGCTAAACAGAGAGGTATACACAGAGAGTAAAAGGACTGAGTTTTCTTAACCTGTTAATCTCTAAAATGATTCAGTTTTCATATGTGGAAGGTGATTACAACATACCAAGGTGTAGTAATCTAGGCAATCCTTCATGTGTGCAATAATTTGCTGTAAATATTTTTAGTAGCAAACCCCACTATATGTCAAACTATTTTAGTTTTATGTATATTTCTATTGTTACATAGTTGAAATTTGTCTATTATAAAATGAAGACTGAAATAATTTCTTGGCCCTGTTTGCAATTCATTTTGTGACTCAGTAGTTCTGAGTATTTGCTAGTTTAAAGGCAAAAGGTATCAATGAAGGAGAATAAAATTCCAGACTGAGGATACAGTTTTTTGGACACATTTCTGTCAGGAAACTGAGATAGCTAACTCCAGTGAATTGTGGTATCTGTATGTGATGTTGGGCAGGATTCCTGCATCTATTTCAAGTATAAAAACTAATAGATGTCTCAGACTTCCTATTCCTGGGTTGTTTCATTTTTTTTTTGCCCTCCATAGTCACTATTAGTTAATAGATAGCAGCTGACTACAGTGGGCACACAAGTTTAGGGAGCACGTCAAGAGCTGTAACAAGTGGTGAGAGTATGTTCTTGATCATGTAGAAACCCAAGAGTTAGAGGGGTGAAAAAAGGAGAAATTGTCTTCCTCTTGGAAGGCTAATCATCTTGATCTTGGAATGATATAATATACTATGACACTTTCTCTCTTAACCTGCCCCTTGCCTTAGAAATGAGTGCTCTTAACAGCTCTCTTCACTCGACAGAGGCTGCCAGGACTGGGGATTTTCATTTACACTGGTTATCAGGTGATCCCAAGTTGCTCCAAAAACAGAGAGAGGGATAAAAGTCAGTAATTGCACACACAAAAAAAAAAAAAAAAAGAAAAAAAAGGCACTGCAGAGCTGAAGCCAGAGGAAATAACAGTGATATTTCATATGTATTTCTGCATTTCATATGTATTCCTATGGGTATGTATTTCAGTGTCCATTGTTGTGTAATGTTATCACAAGTCCATGACCATCTGAGCGCTGACTATGTCTGATTGTGGCTGCTATTGTGTGTGTTTTGTGAATTGTTTACCTACAGTTACAACAGCTTATGGTCTTAAAATTTAACCAATGCCTTTTCTCCACTCTACTGCTGCATTGCCAGTTCCCTTGAAGTAAGTAGCTACTTAGTGCTGAAGTCAAAAAACACCTACTTAATAAAAATCCTTCCAGCACGAAAATTCACAGACTGAAATGGCATCTCTGAGGCACACACTAACTTGCTGTAGTTGAAAATGCTTACTTTGAAAATGCCTTAATTTGAAAGCACTGTAATGAAAGACTGTTAATGATACCCCAGAAATGAGCTAAGGCTGCTTTCAGAAGCACAGATGGCTAATTGGCTTCAGTTGGTAGGTTATGTCATTTTAATTAAATTTTATTAGGGAAGCATTTGAAAGCTCTAACTGATGGTTTAAGATAAATATGGTTCTTCATAAATGACCTATTGGTAACCTTTATTTATTTCTCTCTCTCCTCTCAGTGTTAATAGAGGCTGCTGTGACTGAGCTCTCTGTGGCCATCTCTCGTCTCATCCATGTTTACAGCAGCAGCTTTGATGCAAATTTCCAGCTTGCCAGCATACCCAAAAGCCCTTCCTGTGCAGACCTCAGCCTCGATTCCCAGCTCAGCTTCACTGTTTATGCTGCCCATAACATCCCAGAAGCCTGGGTGAACAGGTAGGAGGAGGTCCAGCAAGTGTTCACAAGAACACTATTTCATCACATATTTTTCACAGATACCAGCTTAGCTCTGTTGCTTTGGTGATACTTTTATATTAATGTTAGAGGCTGAGTGGGTGTATTTCTACTGTTTTTCTAGCATGAAGTGCATTTACTTAAGCTTGACTAGCTAGGAGACTTCCAGGCCCCATAGGTAGATGGAGAATCAGGGAGGTAGCCTGGCTGATTGCCCTTGACCAGTGTGGAAGGATGGTAATAGAAACAACCTCAGAGCACTGGCCTTGATGGGTGTGTTCAGAAATGCTTCCATGACTGACTTGCTCAGTGGGAAGGAGGAATGGGTGTGTACTGCAGGCCTGGAGAGTTTGGGCTGGGGCTTTGTATGGTCTCTGCAGCACCAGTAACTAGAAGGGTTGGAGGCAAGCTTACCCAGTTAAAGAGAGGGCTGATTTTGCTTCAACCCAACCTGAATGAGGCTTTCTCAGCAACTTTTGCTCTTGGTGTATTCAGCATTACATGGCTAAGCATCTGCATTGACTATCCTCTTTATGGAAGGTGATTAAAATAAATGTAGTTTGCAGATCCAAGTATAGCTGTTATAGCAGTGTAACATAAAAAGAAAGAGGGAGATAACTTTAATAAGAAGCTGATTGGAGCATTCTCTTCTGTATTGGTAAAATTTGGTAGAAGTAGTTGTCTCTTCTTTTAAATATCTGCTTTTCCTATTCCGAGCAAAACTGGTGTTCTCTTACCACTCCAGTGTGCTCAAAGAGGAAAAGGGGACCACACTCTGGTAGCATTATTTTTGAATCAAAATGTGGTTCTCAAAGTTAATTTTCCCTTGCTTCCATTTTACCTTGTATTCCAAATGACAGTGGATTCATTTGTATTAGACTGGGAGCAAGAGTATACTATACAGCATTAGATGTAATTAGCAGATTTATACAAATCTAAGAGACTTTGTGTTAGTTAAGATAATAAAAGCAGAACTATAATCACTATCCTGATTTCAAATGGTTATACCATTCCCACTGCATTTCGTTGTACCAAAAAAATTTGAAATTACATATGACCTAAAGGCCACTGATGACTTCAGTGCTATGTTCGAGTATGTGAAAATGAGAATTTCTCTTCCTCCTTAATCTCCCATTTCCAGTCTTTCCAATATTCATATTCCATAGCATGGATTTCTTAACATGGACTTCTACTCTGACACCTGCCTTCCTCAAGAACTTTCAGTAACATCAATCACATGCATATTCCCCATTCTTATTTCTGCACTGGATGAATTCATGCTGACTATGTCATGGACCTAATTTTCCCTTTCCTGAAGGTCACATTTAATGATTTTGTTGCCTTTTTTAATATATATTTTAGTATATATCTCCCTGCATATATATAATATATACTTATTTTATATATACTATGTACATATTTTTATACATATAATATATATATTATAAAGGCTAGAATTTTGACATCCCTCACTGTCTGTCTCACATTGGTTTTCCTATACATAAGTATAGAAACATACATGATAAATGGCTTTTCTTTTAATTCTTTGAGATAGTGGAGAATTGTCTCATATTTTACAGGGTCATGTTTATGAGGTGTAAAATCCATCTCAATTTCGCTTTTGTTCTTTGATTTTTTTGTCAATTTTTATATCTGTGTTCTCAATTTCAACATTATTATGCAACTTGTAATGTCTGTACAGTAATTCAGGAATATGTCTATATGAGGACAGGAATATGTCTTACTGTCCTCATAAAAAGATTGGTACAGACATTACAAGTTGCAGAAGAATATTGCAAAACTGGTAACCTTTATTTACTTATTTTAATTTCTTCTTGTTTCTTTTATCTGTTTGTTTTTCTATTTCATTTAAATTCCAAGCACATGTGCCTTATTTGCTGCCAGTGGCATAACACTGCTATCTTCATGTTTCACTGCATTTGTTTCTACACCCAAAACCAATCAGGTTCCTGTCTACATCTGGTTGATATGAAGTGATCTCTGGGACAAAACTATGGAATCATATCTCTGAATTCACAGGGAGGCTGCTTAGGCAAAATGCTCTGCAGAGACCTAAAATGGGTTGAAGTGCATGCACTCTGAGCAACCTGTTTGACTTCAGTCAGAATGAACATTGTATAAGCATTAATCTTCCCAGGATTAGATCCTTATGATTTATGAATCAGGAATATGTCTGTGTATTATGTATTGGTGCTCCTGCTTAAACAGCAATACTTAGTAACTTGATTGTATTAAAACCTATCACTTCCTGAACTATCCTCCAGCTGTTTGCAATGTTTGGACTCTAGGGGAAGTCTCACAAGGTATTTTTTCTCTCTCTGCATTGATGCCTCATAGATACTACAGATTACAGATCATTTTCTTGGAATAAACAAAAACAAAAAAAACACAAACAAACAAAAAAAAGAGAAATTGAAAAGCAAATCTGCTACAATAATTATAAAAATTATTATAATGTTCTGGAAGAGATCAGCCATCATTCTTATAAATATGACAAATTCAGGCACCTTCAGTCTGCAACTGCTTCAAATTTCCTGTTCACATTTGACTGTTTCCATGCTCATTATTCTTGTACAGAATGAGATCTAAAGCTGAGACTGGCAGGAAGATCTGGAAGTTACAAGACTCATTAAGAACATTAGTTATTTATACTCTATGGGTTTATTTTGACTGATATATTAAAAGATCTCAGTAAGAAGAATGTGAAACAACAGATAGCCCCAGTCCCAAATTTCACTATGAAGGCTGTTGGAGAACTATCTGAAGAAAACCAACACAGATGCTGTGTTGCTGTAAAGAATGTATAGATTCCCTTAAGTAGTAACCTTTTTTTTACAGGTTGGGAAAAGTAATTTTAAATAGAATCATACTATGGCCTGGGTTGGAAGGGATCTTAAAGATCATCTAGTTCAGGGACACCTTCCACTAGCCCAGGTTGCTCAGAGCCCCATCCAACCTGACCTTGAACACTTCCAGGGATGGGGCAGCCACAGCTTCTCTGGGCAACCTGTGCCAGTGCCTCACCACCCTGACAGGGAAGAATTTGTTCCCAATACCTAATCTGAACCTACTCTCAGTTCGAAGCCGTTTCCACTTGTCCTGTCACTATATGCCCTTGTAGAATGTTCCTCTCCAGCTCTCTTGTAGATTCCCTTCAGGTACTAGGAGGTGCTCTGGTGTCTCCCTGGAGCCTTCTCCAGGCTGAACAACCCCAACTCTTTCAGCCTCTCTTCATAGGAGTGATGCTCCAGCCCTCTGAGCACCTTTCTGGCCTCCTCTGGACTTGCTCTGGCAGTTCTGTGTCCTTCATATATTGGGGGCCCCAGAGCTTGTCACAGTTGTCCAGGTGGTAGATTTACTGTTGACTGTATGATAAGCAAGTAGTAGCACTTCAAAACTTAGGTCCAAAGTTTCCTTCAATGCAATAATGAAGAAAAAAAAAAAAAAGTTAACCTTAATAACAAAATCATGAAAGAGAACCCAGATGTCTTAAGAATTTTTTTTGAACTTAGAAAAATTAAAAAACTAAACAACCCAAAATAAACAACCCTTCACGCACACATTAATGTGAGATTCATTATTTGAATTCTTTTTTTCTTGTAAGGATGGATCTTCACAAGTTGGTGAAGAACCATTCTTCTGAATGGTTAACTCCAAATTTACTGTGCTGGACATGGTACATTACAATTAATCTTTTTTTGTTGTTTCTGTTTCCTTTTTTTTTTCCTCTTTGTAGCTACAAAGTTTTCTCTTTTTCCTGTTCGCTGACTTATGCTGGGAAGACAATATGCCAAGTGAAGATTTGCAAAAATACTCCAGTTAGAAGATCCTTCTTTTTCCTGGCTGACTGGAACGAGAAGTAAGTTTGGGTCTGTGTTTGATATAAGTTTGTCTGACAGATGTTGCAAATCAAATATTCATTTAAAAAAAAAACAAACAAAAACCAAAACCCAAACATCCACATCTTTTTAATGAATCTTCTTCTGAGCTAATTAATTCACAGAAACTTAGGGAGATGGGAGTGAGAAAGAAGTGGGGTAGCCAGAGGAAGAGAAAGAGGACTAAGGCAAGTCTAGTCTGAGAGCAGCTTTTATTCACTGGAGGCATCGTGGAGGAATACTGGAACCAAAAGGAGATGCAACTAAAGTCTGTGTTTCTGTCCTCTTTTGAGAAATTCCACCTTTTGGATCCAATTCTAGTATATATGCAACCCAGCCTGAAAACTCATTGTAATATTTCTGTAAAGGTTCTTTTTTACAAACCAGCAAGGCCGTTGTGGTTTGTTGGTTTGGGGTTTTGTTTGTTTCTTTGCTTGCTTGGTTTTGGGGGGTTGTGTGTTTGTTTTTTATAAGAAGGATCTTCAGTTTTAAAATGAGGGCTTTCATTTGAGACTGGAAGTTTAGTGTGAAAATTACTAATTACCTCTCACCTGCTTGTCTGCTTTGAAGAAAATAATTCCCCTGAAAAACAAAGCACACACTCGAACAACATTTGTTTAAGGCAATGGGATGACAAAAAGTATACTTGCAACAGATGAGAGAGAAGTATGCTTTTGTTGGTGATTTGGTAGTAATATGAAATTCTTTCAGCTTCCTGAGCATGACATGTTTATGTTTACAGTCTTTCAAATTTTTGGTATTTCGCATCAGTGTTTACTTTATTCTAAATCTGAAAGCAGCTTGATTACATTAGAATTGAGCAAAGGCTACAAGTAATCTGAAAGGTGTTTTTTAAAATTACAGTTCAGTACAGAGTGTAATTCATAACTTCTCTTTGCCTTTATGTAAGACACAGCAGTTGCAAGCTGGTCATATGGGAAAAGACCTTTTTATGTCAAATGTGTTATACATCTGTCTTAATGGAGATTTTACATAGCCTTCTTGTACAGCACTCCTAACAGATATAGGAACAGCAGTAGGTCTGCCCTATGATGAAGAAACAAAATGGGTGCACTTCTGCTGAGCATCCAAATGGGTATTTTTAGGGCTTAACATCTGCTTTGGTGCCTCAGTTGAGTCCAGAGTGTTTGAGTGTATAACCCTCAGTCTTTTGTATGATTGCGAAGCAAATGCTGTCCGTGTGTTTAAAAAATTGGATCATTCTTGTATGCATTGTAGGAATTTTCACCTTCTCCAGGTTTTGGTCAAGTACTTTCTTATGGTACCTGTAGGCAGATATAATTGAAGTGTAAGGGAAGGATTATATTTCTTAAGAGCATATTTGGCTTCTAAAATGTGGTTAAACCTTTCTGTAATGCATCTTACAAAAGCTTTTCTAAAACAAAATATAACGAGATAGAGTAGAAATAAATTTTTAGCTGTAACTGAAACAGGAACTCTGCTCTTCTTCCATTTCATGAAAATGTAAAGCAGTCAGACTGACGCTTCAGGCTTTCTGCTGAAACCTCTCCCCCTGCAAAATAATTATTAAATGTGTGCAATTCCATCCAAATGCTTCTTGGAAAAAGAAGCAGTTAAGTATGGACACCAAATTCTTTCATAGGTCACAGATGCTTTAAGGGGCTCTTAACATCAGAAACAAGATCTAGAGGTGTATAGAATAGTATCAGTTCATAAGAGCACCTTTTTACCTTTTATTGTTGCTTAAGTTTCAAAAATAATTTTCAAAATCCAATTCTAATAGATTCCAAAGTAAAACCTCCCAAGTTTATATCTGTCTGGCAGGCTTTTCAATGTTTCCCTCAACTATTAAAGGTGTTCACATATTTTCCACCTCAAACCTAATGGCCTACATTTGTTTAAGACTCAAAATGTGAGGGAAGGTTTGTTGAGCCTTATGTCCTGAGATCCAGAAACACAGGCTGAGAATCCAGGGAGCCAGATATGCTTATTTTTGTATGTTTTACCTTGTGTCCAGAACTGAGTTTTGTGAACAGATGCTATTTTGAGTCAAAATGCAGATGTCGGATGAGTATTTTAAATCAGCTAACAGTGTTAAACTGAAAGAGAGTAGGATTAGATTAGATGTCAGTAGGAAATTCTTTACTGTGAGGGTGATGAGGCCCTGGCACAGGTTGCCCAGAGAAGCTGTGGATGCCCCATCCCTGGAAGTGTTCAAGGCCAGGTTGGACAGGGCTCCAAGCAACCTGGTCTAGTGGAAGATGTCCCTGCCCATGGCCAATGGTCTTTAGGGTCCCTTCCAACCCAAACCATTCTTGATTCTATGCACAGTGAAGGAAATATTTATGTTGTTTTTAATTTACTTTAAATATTAAATGCTTGTCACAATTCTATAATGAGACAATGTGTTTCTTTGCTATTTGTGCTGCTAACCCTCTAAGAAAGATTAAAAAAGCAGCACTAAACTTGACAGAATAATCAGTATATTTAGAATATTTTGACATACACAGAGAGAAAGAACAGTATAGGTTATCACTGAAGGTGCAGTGTGCCTAGTTGGCATAATTTAAAACATGTAGGAACAGGCTGTTTTTTCTTTCCTAAAATAAATAGATGTATGCAAACACTAATTAATACTTTTTTTGCAAGAATTCAAGCTGAAATTGGTTAAAAAAGTAGAGTATTTTAATGAAGTAGGTATTACTGAAATTGTTTTTCCATGTCATACAGTGATAGGAAGTCTGTATCACTCAAAACTCTAACCAAGCTGTGTTCACTCTTTGTTATCTTTTGGCTGTAATATTACCTTTTTTGAAACAGAAGGGAATATGTTTACATAAAAAGTTTACAGAGGAGGCAATGTCTTTATTGTAAAGTTTCTTGCTACTTTGATTCTAACCTATGTACTATTTTCTGTTGATAACAGCTGTTGAAAATGCATGTGGTAAAAGGTCATCAGGAAGAGCTTCTATTACATTAGGAAGTCAGATATTTTCTATATAGCTAGGAATCAGGCCAAAAAAGAAAACTAGCTAATTCAAAATGAGTCCTGATCTGAGATTAAGATTGATTTGAACAGAGGAGAAAAATACGGAGAGTAGTGTTTGGGTGATTAGGAATCTAGGTAGGGAGCTTCTACCAAAGACAAGGCTTGCTTTATTTGCTGATTTTCATGTATTTAGTTTCTGTTGTCAAGTGCTTCAACCAGTTAGCACCTGAACCTTAAGTTGATAGGTTTTTATGTATAAACATGAGCTTCTGTTAAAGTCTGTTACCACATTCAGTCCTTCCCAGAATGTTCTTGGGAATGATGGGTATCATTTGCTATGTACAGAGGTTGCCTTGTTCAGTGTTTCTTCTGTCTGTACTTTTTCAAGAGTATGCTTTTGCTTTAGAACTTGTGTATTGTCTTTGAAAAGCGTTATTGTCTCCACGGTGCAGAGTTTGAACAGACTAATACTATTTAGCACATAATGTGTAAAGTCCAGAAGTTGCCCTCTTATTTTCTCACCAGTTTCATTTTTCACTGACTGAGACTCTTATATTATCTTCTGTCTTTTCTCTTAGCTGGTTGCTCTTAATATATTTATTCCACCTTTTCCATCCTCCATAATTTATGTTAAACCTGCAGACATGAGGTATGGAATTAACGTTAAGCCCATCATTCATCACCTCAGATACTTTCTTGGCACTGCCTTTCCCTCTTCTCCATGTTTTGTTTGGCTTGTCTGTTTTGTTTACACTCTCTCAGGGCACAGCCTGGGTTGCCCCAGAGCTCTTCTGTGTTGAGTGCTTTTATGATATTAGGCCCTTGGCTTTGAATTAAGCTGTATAACTTTATCTAATATCTGTGAATAGCACCTTCTCAGCGAGCAGCTTCTTTGTTCTTCTCAACTACTGTTGAAATTGTTCACCCACAGAGTGTCTTATATCTGGCCAGGGTTCCATTTCCTCTTTCTTCTTCTTAGTTATCTGTTTGACTCGGCCTCATACAGTCAGAAAGGATGAGACAACTGGGTAAGTTAAGATATGTATTAATCAAAGTTCTAAAAGCAATACAGATATTCCCCTACCTTGTGTGTCACATGTCACTGGAAGGGAAATGTTAGTCCTCTTTGGCTCATACTTTAACTCTTGGGATGTGTAACTTGCTGTAGTTTCCAGGTTCTTTTCCTGCTGGAATTAGTGCTGTACAATGTGTCCTGGGGAAACTCTGGCAATCATTTGCTTTCTTCAAATTGTGAGGGTTTTTTCACTGCCCCAGGTCCACTAGGAGTGTTAACAATTGTCTGTATCATAAAATGAGTGTCTTGATTTATTTTTTTTTTGTCTCTTCACAGCATGGGTGATGCCTTAAAGTGCAACTCTTTGTCAAACATTTTTGTGTTACAAGGGCAGTGTTGTTGGCCTGTCAGTGAAAGAGGCAGAACAAGCCATCTCTAGCATGTGAAACAGTTGTTTCCCAATAATTGTTTCTAACTATGAGTAAGGAAGAGGGCATGAGACAGGGAAAGCAAAATTGAAAGCTGTAAACAGGGACACGTGGGACGACAGTTGGGAATTGCTTCTCTATTCTGTTCCTGTTAATCAGGAGTGGGAAATGGCTGTCTTGCTTTGTTATTCAAAGAGAGAGGTATGCAAATTTGCATAATTTCCAAATGTTTAGGATTGATCATCTGAAATTTTGACACTAATGCTAATGTGGAATACTTCAGAATTTCAGCTGAAAACCATCTACTTTCTTTCAGTGGCTCCTCAGTGCATTCAAGGAAACTTTCTCAAATTCAGTAGAAATCTGACAGATTTGGAAGCAATCTGCCAGATAGGAGCAAAATCTTATGCTAATTTTACCTTATACTGTTACCATGTATCATTTCTGGTACCCATAAGTCCTATATTTTTCAGGCTACTATACTTTTAAAATATAGTTTCTACTTCTGCTTGCTGTTTGAGTATGACTATACCTTTGACAAAATGCTGAGAGTTGCATTGCTCTGCCGGTGTATGTTATTTAAATTTATCTTCTGGTTTGTTTTTTTAATCTCCATTATGCAGATCTTCTGTTTTCTTAATGATTATGTTGTCAATGTGGAATAATTCTTTTAGCCTCTAGCTCCTTATATTGATTTTGTTTATACAGAAACAGTGTAATTAATTTTCCTCTCCACTTGAGAAATTTAAGCTTGCACTGAATATACATGAAAAAAAGCTAGAAATGCGCTGTCCGCCATATACAATCTTTTCAGAAAAAAGAAAACACAAACCTGCAGATGTCTGGGTAATTCCATGCATGATTTATCCATACAGCATGAAAGTATCTGATTTATTAGAATTATTCTAAGTTACGTATTTAAATCAATTTTTATAAACTGTATAAACAAATGGAATGACCAGCCAAGATTGCTAATGGTCAATACTAGGTGGAGATGAATATTGATAAAACTGGTTTTTTTCACTAAAAAATGTGAATTGCTCATTGCTGTTAAGACAAAATCTGTCTGTAAATTATGATTGGGAAATATCACACCACTAAAGCACAGCTGAACAAGAAGCAACATTTATTTTTTTTAAGTGGTGTTTTCTTCTAAAGACACAAGACAGCAAATAACTAACTGTTGGTTTACAATTCCCCCTTAGGGGTTTATTTATTCTGAAATAGCCTTTCATTAATAAGGTAATATTTAAAACAAAGTTTAACTAAGCTTTTCCTGCCTTTGTCAGCTCTGGTGGTTACCACTGAAGTGAATGAGTTTTTATCTGCCTCTTCTCAAGTACTGGGACTCAAGTTAATGGGTGAAAATACTCCTCAATGTATTGAAGGGATCTGTCAGTCGCATTTTCCTTCAGAGTGTGACTCCTGTAATTTATAATTTGATATATGTTAGGGCATCTAGAAAAATGTAGAAAGAACTCACTTGTGGTAACAATGCTCAATTTTTATTAACTTTTATTTTTCTCTTTTCTGATTTTTTTTTTTTTTTTTTTTTTTTTTTTTTTTTTTTTAGAATCAACTTTCCTCTACGAATAAAGGCTCTTCCGAGGGAAACTATGCTGACAATAAAACTACTGGGAGTAAACAGTGCCTCTAAAAATACAGAAGTGCTTGCTTGGACATGCTCCCCACTGTATCCAAAAGAGTAAGTTCAGTCTGGTATGACAGCTTAAGACCATTCTTGAAAAGTATCACACTCAACTTGGGAGAAATATAAAAAGACAGAAATACTTATTTCAGGACATTGCAGTAATAAGACTGAGACAGTCACAGTAAACTGCTTTTGATGTCCCAGTAAGAGGCCCATCCATAAGCTTTTCTTTCTTTGCCATACATTGTTTTTAAACTTGGCTTAGGTGACTGTTTAACACTTACAATAAAGTTCTGTAGGCATGTTGAAAGGCCTTGCTGAACCCTTTCCTGTAGCTTTGCAAAATCCTTTTCAGCCCAGCCTCTTGTTCACAATGGTTGGTGGTTTTTTTTCTATTCTCACACTCATTCATTCTCCTTAAATTGGGACAGTTAGTGATGACCACAATGAGCACCTTTCCCTCTCCACACCACTTTAGAAGCTTTCTCCCTTTTTTTTAACCTCTTCTTTCTACACAGTACACAATGTAACAATACTTTAAAGGTACTTGCAGCTTTGAACTTCTCTGCAGTGATGTGTAGAAACTAAGGTAAATTTTCTGCAGTGTTCTAAATATATTTTAGTAACACTGTGACATCTGAATTTAGATCAAGTCTTTACAATGATACTAAAATTTTTATTTAGTAGCCCATAGCCCTGCATACCCTCTGAGCAATAGATGGGTATGTCCAACACGTACAGGTCCCTTCATTAGCATCCATCTGTAAGCTGTAGCTCTCTCCTCACATTGAGACATCTTGATCTACTTCTCTATGTCATGGCAATCACCACTTAAAGCAAAATAAAACAAATAAAATATCTCATTGCACATATGAATTTGCCACGTTTGAAAGACCTTGTGTTTCACCAAACTTTGAAGCTTGAGAGGCTTAGAAAATAGGTTGGACTGGGCTAGAGGCTTTTTCCATGTTTTTAGAGAAAATTCAGTTACTCTGCTCTTTTCTGACTTATTGACTAGAGCACTTGGCTTGAAGGAAGGAAAGAAACATAAATCTCTGCTCCAAGGATTGCTTGGGCAATTTATTCAATTACTTTTCATAGTTAGCTTCCAGAAGGGAACATCACTCATTCTTTGACTGCGTATGTCTTTTTAAACAAAACATGCAATATGTTTATTTTGAGTATTTCTACCATCCTGGTGTTTAGGGTGAAATAGAGAGGGAATATCTTGGCAGCAAATCTAAATTGAGATGAAGAGGTAAGTTGTCCTTATCCTGATATGTGCTGAGTACATTCATTCAAAAACAGAGCATTAGGCATGATAATGGGGGGACACTTATTCCATTTACCTCCAGCAGTGCCTGTGTGGGGATCCTCTTCTTGAGGACCTGTGTTGTTCTAGAGATTTTCTTGTTTTTCATCATTCCAGTCCAAAAGTAATGATTTTTGGAAGTTCTGACAGCCCTCAGCAACCTGTGATTTTTTTTTTTTTTTTAATGTATACCATCAAAGCAAGCATGTTGATTTTCGTTGAGGAGATCTCCAAATCACCCAGACAGTTTCAAAGATTTTACTGAAAAATGGCTCCATTCTTTCCTGGCACACACAATGAGCACAATGAAGGGGATAGAGGGCTACTTTCCCTGCATTTTCTACGTAATTTTAGAGATCATTGCTGCAATGACCCCTCAAAGCAGAAATGAAGGGTGAGTTGTTGGGGAGGAATGATTTAGGAATAGCATGTTCAACACCCCCTAATCTGATAGCTGTGTCATTTGCAATTATAGTAATTACTAACACAAAGAAGCCTAAATGCTTTTTCCTCTTTTAGCCAACCACAGCTCCACAGAATTATTCTTTCACCATGATTTCAATTGATAGACTGATTGGTTTAAAAATAAGAGTTGCCCTGAAAGTCCCCTTGCTGCTGGAATGCAACTAAACTGCAAGACTTATTTCAAAAAAGTGCTTCCAAACTTGAAAGTATGTACCAAGAAAAGATTTGTACCTGTAGTGTCATGCTAATATGTCAAGAACACTTTGTATTACTGCAAAGATTATTGTATTAGGGTCTCTAAATAACAAACTCTGTAAATGTATATAAAGAGATTAAAGAAGTCTGACCAGAAAATCTTTGACAAAACATTTCTAGCTTGGAAAATACCACTTTCTCAAAAGAGAACATTTCTCAGAGGTGAATATGAGTTCTGTGAAAGTCCTAGCATTCTCATGTCCAGGATTTAATTTATTGGGGAAAGGACAGAAGTAAGCTCTTTGAAGAAGCCAGGAGCCCTGAGGTATTTACCTGGGTCATCAAACGTTCTTGTTCAAATCCTTGTCTCAGTTGGTCCCTTCTCAGGGTCAGGGAAGATAAGGACAGAGTGTGGCCCCTCTTTCTCTATTCAGATGCTTGTTTAAAAATAATAATAAAAAAAGCCAGATTGTTTTGTTAAATATTGGAAAAATACAATAAATGTCAAACATTTTTAAAATACAGTTCCTCATTTGTGTCCCATTATATCTTCTGATTGAAAACACAGGAATTCAATCAAGCTCATTGTGGCTTATGTTGAAGAGAGAAGGGAAAAAGGACCAGTTTTGGGTTATTGCCAGATATTACTTAGGAATCTTGATCTGCTAGTGACTTAGGGCAAAAGAACACTTTATTTTAAAAGATTTTGAATTTACTCATCTCTGTAAATTTTATACCTGTTTTCTCTTCCAAAGTGATTATTGTCATTGTATGGTCACTTCTGTCCTTCATATTTGAATTCTTTATGTTTAATTTGAACTGAAGATTAAGAAAACATGAACATATTTTAACATATAAAGTATACAAATTCTATTCTTCTCTTTCAAGAAGTGTGAAGGTTCTCATGCTGTTGGGCAAGACCACATCAAAGTATCTTGCCAGATTAAAGGTCTGTAGTTATTTTCTGAGATTTTAGCACTGCAGTTCTCCTCTAAAAAAATACTGAGCAGACTGTATGAGAAATATATATACATTTATAAAGAAGCAAAATCTAGATCTTTATTTAAAGTATATTATTTTTATTTTTTTTTTACAGTCTCTTCATACCTAGCCCATTTTGAAACCACACAATACCTAAAAATTTTCTCAAGCATTTGGCCTATTTTAGGCTTGTTGTTGTTGATAAACACTTGTCAGTGAACAGATGATTAGTAAATTTCAAATTTGCCTAATTTTAATTACTTCCTGAACTCTAATTCTGTCAGTTTTCTTGCAGTGTGAAGATTTATCACATAACTGGCTACTGGATATAAAGTCTTTACCAAACGTGTGTTGGGATTAATGCTATCAACTTTGGATGTTTCTGTACAAATAGTTTCACTCTTTCCAGAAGTTACTTCCTACAAATATTCTCCAATGGTTACCTAAATGTACTTATTTACCTGAAAGTTATTGCTTGTAAACTTAAACTTTACATTTTTGAGGAAAAATTTAGGAAGTAAACAGGAATGTAACTGCAAATTGGTTTTAAAAGTCTGAAATAATCTGATAATTTTGTATTTGATCACCTACAAACTTAAGAAAGTTATTTAAACTGGAAGCTGTGGGGATGGAAGTTCTGGCCCTTACAAATGTATGTAGGACACTTAGCATTACTTTGCAGTTGAAAATTTTATCTCTATTTTGAATTTTTTAGGGCTCTGTAGTATTTGTCATTGCAATAAAGTAGTTATTTCATGGTGTCATTCCAATGCAGAATTAAGACTGCTTGGGTCATAAGCTATGGGGAGTTTTATATTTTAGGAGCTTTGAATTTAACCTCAACTCTGAATTTCTGAGACTTATAATGTCAGGTTTGGGGATAATTACGTTATTTTTACACAGTACTTTGTCCTAATTTTCCTGGTATATCCAGCCTGAACGGTAACTCCAATGTTATATACATTTGGGAATGAACAGGGTAATAATGAGTGCAGCTGACAACTTGTCCAGTAGGTGAGCCTCCATACCTGCATTTCTCAGCCTTATCAAGTAGCTGACTTCAGTCAGATAGTAGCCCTAAATCATTGCCAATAGAGTCCTTGATGGTGCTTCTGTAACAAGAAGTCTCACTAGACACAAGAGGCAGTTCAAAAAGTGTTTGCAATGCTGTGTGTCCACTTTCCCTTCCTTCACATCAGAAACTGTGTTCGTCTCTTGGGCTGAATAGTTTAGTGATCCAGAGCTAATTAACAATCCATCACTTGGGGCAATTTTGGAGTTGCAATGTCCCCCATAGTGCCCACTGCTCTGACTCCACTGACTCCAACACCACAATTTATTTTGAACTGGTATTTCCAAATCAAGACAGAGCAGGCAACAAAACTTTTCTCTTGCAGAGCGTGGGGAGGGAAGGCTGCCGTGTGACTTCAGGGTACAAGTTGACTTTGTTAAGTAAGGATACCTTGAGCTGCCTTTTAATAATAGTGTACTCTTCTGTGATAAGATGGGAAGTTTATTTTATCTCTGGTAATAAACAGGAGCTGAGGATCTGTGTAATTCCAGGGCTTTCCATCTGCCCTGGTTATGCAGGAGCATATAAAAAAGTAAATGGTAGTAGTGCATTTGATTATTCACCTTCTGATATGGCTGGGATCACATCTTTAGATGGCTGTTGTCACTGGCCTCACCTTACAGATGGGAAGACTGGTAGGCAGAATAGGAGTGGCCTGCCTGTCATCAGCACAACCAGGTGGCAGAGAGAGGAATCTGTCCGTTCAGGAAAGGTTATCATGCTCAGGATGATGGTTGCTTCCTTTTCATATGGGTGCTGCACACTCTCCTACTTCTTTTTCTAAAAATAATGATGGAAGAATATTGACTGTGCAGTGTGTACAGTGCCCAAGAGATTGCTAGGGAAAGCTGTGCTTCAGAAACATACACCCTAATTCCCAGCTGATGTGATCTTTTAAAAAATGCCTCCTGTGTGTTTACAGTCTAGCTTTAGCCCAAAGAGTGACTTACTGATGGAAGATACATAAATTGCTCACTTATTTCTAACTGTATAAATTAGGCTGCTTTATATACAAGGCATTAATGTGTCTCATAAAATTCATTTTTTCTTAGGAGATGTTATTTCCACGCTGTGGAGGTGGCTTAACATCTTTGGTTTTACTAACAGTCCTGTAATCTGCTTTAATCTATGAAATTGTCTCAGTCCAGCAAAGGCACATTGCTTTACTTGCTGTGTCTCCAGTTGAGGCCCTGAGAAGCCCATCTGATGATTCTTCCTTATCTTCCTGGATGATCTTTAGCCAAATTAGTACTGGGTGTAAATGAGTTGAAATAATGAGCTCAGGAAATGTCTCAAACACATCTATGGTACCTCTGAGGTCTGTGCTACTTCTTGTTTTTGTCTACACAGGTTTTCCTTGAAAAAAACCCCACTGTATGGCTTCTTCTTTAAAGCCCCCCATAGTTTTAGAGTACAATATGAAAGTGATTAGCAGTAATGAGAGCTCAGAAGGATAATTTAGTCTTCATGTTCATTTGTTCTAAGCTACTCCTCTCCCTTCTAACAAAAGTGCCAATTAGTTCACATGATGATGTACATCTTTGTCAACAAAGGAATGGTTGAAGAGATGCCACTCATTTATTAAAGGTCATCTGAGTACACATCACAGGAAAACAACTTTGAATCACTGTTGATCATTTCCACATTCACATCAATTACCTAAATGAGAAAGACTTCATATAACACAACTGCTGCTTTCCCTCAAGTGCTCTCTTGTTCACATCACAGCTCTTTCTGCCTCCATTCTCCTGTAAATGTACCTACAGCTGCAAAAGAAACTTCAGAAAATGGTTGTCTTTAATCCTCCTGAGCTGTGCTCTCACAATAAAATAAAATGTTTGCACCAACATGAACAGCTTGAGAGGTGAAAAAGAAAAATTAGTCCTGAATTATGTCTATACTAATTTATGTTGACTATAACAATGACTTTGTGGGAGTCTCTTAGACCTTCCTCAGGTGACTTTAAGCAATTTATTTCAGTTTGCAATTCAAGAGGTACTTTCATACAGAAACATTGCAAACTCATGCTAGAACCAAATAGTTCATCTGGATTCTCTTGTAGCTCTAATGTCCTCCTTTTAGGTAAAAGCTGGACATTCAAACCTCACTTATCCGACTGGCTCTTTCTGCTGCAATGGGCAGAAGGATATCTAGTGCATTCCTCAGTTTTTTTGACTGACCAGTGTTTGAAAAGATATTAACAAAAATTTTTTGTCAGTAAAAGCAGAGATGCTGAACATAATCAAATTTCTCACCTCACTAATCATTAAGATATGGACAAATAGGTCCAGCCTCACCTCGAATATTATGGTAGTTTTGGTCACCAGAATATAAGAAAGACATTAAGCTCTTAGAGAACGTCCAAAGGAAGGCTACAAAGATGGTGAAGGGCCTTGAGGGGAAGCCATATGAGGAGCAGCTGAGGGCACTTGGTCTGTTCAACCTGTAGGAGACTGAGGGGAGACCTCATTGCAGTTACAACTTCCTCAGGACGGGAAGAGGAGGGGCAGACAATGATCTCTTCTCTGTGGTGACCAGTGACAGGACCTGAGGGAATGGCCTGGAGTTGTGTCAGGGGAGGTTTAGGTGGAATATTATGAAAAGGTTCTTCCCCCAGAGGGTGGTTGGGTACTGCACCAGGGTCCCCAGGGCAGTGGTCACAGCACCAACCCTGACAGAGTTCAAGAAATGTTTGGACAACACTCTCAGGCACATAGTGTGACTCTTGGGGATGATCCTGTGCAGGGCCAGGAGTTGGACTCGATGATCCTTGTTTCTCCCTTCCAACTCAGCATACTCAGCGTCTCTGTGAAATGAAAGGCTAAATCCAGGATGCTATATCTTTCTTTATTCAGGTACTGCATTCTTAATTTGAGTCGATTGGTTATGCTTAGTTTTCACCCAAACTTTCTGATTGTATTCAAGTCCTCTAGACTGAGTTGTGTTGACATGCCAAATCATGCTGGTTTTCTTATCTGCAGGCCACATGCATGCCTGTTTTGCTGATAAGACTTTCTTGTATGTGTAGTGCTCAGACTGGTACTTCAGACCATAATCTTTCATCTGTCCAAAAACCATATGTGGTATATGTGGTACAAACTATCCCACTCGAATTTCTTTCAGCTCTTTGGAGACTCTGATATCATACTCTCTCCTCCCTGCCATCTGAACATAAAATCAGCAAGGATCCTTCATGGTTGCAGTAGGTTACCATGAGTTTCTTCTTTTTGTGGAATAAATGTTTGCTGCCCTCCACTTTTTACACTGTGTTGACACTTCACAGTCTCTAACGTATTTGTCCTCAAAATTAAATCTTGGGATAGAAATTACATAGATATAGTATTATCCTTATTTTACATCAAGCTTGAAGGGCAGTGCCTGTCACACAAGAAATCAGTGGTAAAGTGCAGAGCTGGCTTAGAATGTCTTGGGAATGTGATTTGTGTCATGAACCCTGCAAATGCACAGATAGCAGTGAGACCACCAGCATGCAACCTCTCCTGATCGAGGCCAGATTTGTACTAGTCACATAAAGAGAAAAGGTTTGTTCTCCTTTTGCTTGTCTTTTAAGCTCTCCAGTTCCATGTTCTTTGATGCAATTTCAGTAAAACCTGTTGGCCTGTTTCCCTCTGTGTTTATCGCAGGCGGCTCGTTCACGGCACTGTTCTGCTCAGCATGAGGCTGTGCAGCACACCCACAGCAGTGATCACCCCGGGCATCTGCAGCACCAGCACACCAACCTCGGTCACACTGCAGGTAAGAAAGCCAGAAAGCAAAGCAAAGGGTTGTTTTCTAACAAAGTGCAAGAAGGCAGGTTTTCAAGGCCACACAAAGAAAGTGTGTTAATCTTCAGGGTGACAGTCTGTAATTCTGTGCAGTGGCAAATGCCTAATGCTTCCCATACCAAATAACCACTTCTGAGAGCTGGAGAAAGTTTTTGTAGGGTAATTTTTGTTGCTGTCATTTTGGTTCCAAAAATACTTTTGACACAGGTTAGTGAGCCGGTACCTGAATGTTTTGATTCCCAAAATACTTCTGACACAAATAAAGGACTTGGTACCTGATTTACAGCTGCCTTGTCAAATCTGAGCTTTTGTTCTGATGCTATTGAATTGTGTGCCATTGTGAATGTAACACACAGCTTACAATAAGAGTGAGTAGCATAAAGGAAAGTGGCTACAAGCAGCTGTTAATAGGTATTAGTGTAGCTCTCCTTGATGACTACATGCTGAGCACAGAATCATTGAAGTTGGAAAAAACCTCCAGGATCAAGTCCAGCCTTTGACTGATCACCACCTTTGTCAGCCAAATCATGGCACTAAGTGCCATATCCAGCCACTTCTTGAACACCGCTGGGATGATGACTCCAGCACCTCCATGGGCAGCCCATTCCAATGCTTAACAACACTTTCCACAAAGAAATTCCTCCTGATGTCCAACCTGAACCTCCCCAGGTGCAGCTTAAGGCTTCTTGTCCTATCTCTGGTTGCCTGGGACCAGAGACTGCCCCCAGCCTGGCAACTCCTTTCAGGTAGTTGTAGAGAGTTATAAGGTCTCCCCTGAGCCTCCTCTTCTCCAGGTTGAACACCCCCAACTCCCTCAGCCACTCCTCATATGATTTAATCTCTAGGCTCTTCACCAACTCCATTGCCCTTCTCTGGACACACTCCAGCACCTCAATCTCTTTTTTGTACTGAGGGGCTCAGAACTAAAAATAGAGTTTGAGGTGTGACCTCACCAGTGCCCAGTACATGGGGACAATCATTGCCCTGATCAAAGTTCTCACTCATTCTGGGCAGAATGGTGCTCCCAGTATTGAAAATACATTAAGTCTGCATGATGGTTTTGCCACCTTTCCAGGTTAAGTTAGCAACTGGATATTTAAAGGGCAAAAGCAATTTTTTTCTGTATTGAGAAGCTGAATATCTATTAGCAAATCACATGTAGAAGCAGATAATACAGATAAAAAAGCCTGGCCTAAAAATAGCCCAGTTTTAACAGACAAGCAAATGGGAATTTTCTAGTCTGAGGAGTTCAGTCAAAGACCATGACTTAAAATAGCTCCCCCTATTAATAATAAAGGGATGTTGAGACAGTAAATGGCTATTAATTTATAATCTCTCTCTACTGAAAGAAATGGAACAGGATCTCTCATTTTCAGTTACTCCCATGCATGTGGCAGTATCACCATTTGGGAACATGCTGGAAATGTCATAAAGATAGATTTTCATAGAATGAATAGCTTGGGTTGGAAGGGACCTTAAAGATGATCTGATCTACAAAAGAGTCACCTCTTTTGTAGGGAATAATTTTTTTAACCTTTAGAAGAGTGTTGCATATTAAATAGATATATTAAAAAGTAGATATAGATAAGAGATTGTGGTGAGCAATAATAAAACAAAAAAGGATGCAAATTGAGCTGATGTTTGAAGAAGAACCTGAGTTTTCAGACAAGTATGTACTCAGACTATCAAGTACTTCAAGCATTGTAATTTTGGTTGAATGTTTACTTTCTCTGCATCTTAAAAAACATTATCCTAAATTTCTGATGCCACATGTAAATGTAAAGAATGAAAAATTGGTAGATATTCTACGGTATATATGAAATTGAACATCCAGAAATGATAATAGAATCATAAGTAAACCTACTTTAAAAAAAAAAAACACACAAAAAAACCAAAAACCCCCAAATCTACATTAGTGAAAGTTTTCCACTTAAAAACCATCCCATTAAAAACCAGGAAAGGAGGAGAAAAGGAAAAGGTTGCTTCAGCTTTGTGTCTGTGCAGTTCTAATAAAATTGAAATACACTAGATGAAATTCTCTCAGGAAAGTTAGCTTCCACTGATTTCTGCAGACTGAATTTCTCATCAAAACATTTCAGTAACATATTACATACAGTGACCATCCCCAAATAATTATCTGTTCTTCTTTCTGTCATATTTTGTATACTTACCATACAAATCCAAGATAACATTTATTGACAGTTGTATCTGACAATACATATTGCTAAAATCATTTCTGCCTTTTTTCTCATCTTTCTTTTTTTTTTTCTTTTAATAAAGATTGACTTTCCAGAAACTAATCTGAAGTTCATTAAACCTGAACCTGAACAAAGAAGAGGTGATCTTGAAGAGCCAACCCAAGAGTGCCTGAAGCACATTGCAAGGCTTTCTCAGATACATTCTCTCTTGCTGTAAGTTGTACCCAGGTAGCCCTGCTCATTCTTGGCTTGCTGTACTTATCCTATCGATCACAATTAGGTGCATCCAATTCTTTAAAAACAAAATTTTCCTCTGGAGGAGCCAAGCTTGACTGATGTGAGAACTAACACCTCTAAATCAGAGAATATATCACAGCAAAGCCTAATAGGCCCCTGGAGGTGGCTGTGTATTTTACCAGTTTAGAAAAGGATTGTTTTTCTCTTTCTATTACTGTATCTTTTCATGTCTTTGAAGTGAGAAACTAATTTTTGGTTCAAAAAATAAGATTTTCGGGTGATGCAGTACATCTATATCAGTATCAGCAAGAACACCTTTGGGTTCAATGGAAATCACCCTCTCTGTTATTATACATTCAGACTTCAGATATAGTAGTTAAATGGCATTTGAAAAATCTGTTTCAAGTTATAAGCAAGGAAAGAAGTATGTAAAGTTTAGCTTTCACAGAAGGTGGATAATGACAAAGTGAAACAAAACACACTGTATATACTGAGGCAGATTAGTATGCTCAGCTATGTGCATGTTATACTACCAATTAGGATTATGTACTGCATAAAATAATTTTGGGTATAATCAGAGGGGAATTTGGTGCTTACAGGGAGCCATTTTACTAATGACAGTTAATTGTGTGAATTAATCCTCCATCAAAGGTCAAAAGGTGCATTAATTGTACAATAACTAAATAAACTAGAGTCAGTTCAGCCCTCTCAGTGTGATACAATGTATCTTTTAAGAAGACTTTTCTGTTCTGATTTCTATGCTGATGGCTTGGAGTTTTTAAAATCTTTTTTTTTTTTTTTTTTTTTTAAGACAAATTTACTGTTGTATTTGATATTTACCTCAACTTCTAAAAAGACAGGATGAAATGTGAAATTATTTTTATTAATCATGGGATCTGTGATTTGAGTTTTTTTATTTTATTTTGAAATGTGAATGGGATGTCAGTATTTTATTGTGGGTGGCCATGGTGCCACGGCACTGACAAGGTGCCAGCAAAATTTCCAGCTACAAGATATGCTCCCGAGTGATTTTGGGAACTTCAAACCAGTGCTTCTGATCTCTATTCATGGTGAAATGGTGGGTTCAGTAAGAAGGAATAAGTTCATTAAGAATTTAGCTAAGTATGAAGTAATTTGTCAGGAAAGAATCAGTGTGGCTTCTGTGGATAGAAATCCTGCCTCATCAAAGTGTTGCTGTCCTAGGAGGTTGTCAGTCAGTTCTTGGATATTGGGGGGTTGGTGAACATAAGACATTTGGATGTTCAAAAAACAGCTTGTGAAATAAATTATTTTGCCATGGGTTTAGAAGGAAACTGGCTAAAGGCAAAGATAGAATGTTTAAGATAGGATTTTCAGAATGGAGGAATCACTAGCAGGGTCTTCCAGTGCTCAGGGTTGGGACCAGTTTTATTCAGTACCTTCATTGATGACAGGGTGAAAGAAGTGGGCAGGGAAATCTCTAGGTTTGCAGATGGTACTAAACTCTGCCAGATTGTCATTGTGCTATGGAGGAAAGATCCAGAAGGACTTAAAAAATTGGTAAAAACATGGCCAATGAGCTTCAGTGTGGACAAATTTAAGGGGGTATATTTAAGGAAAAAATAGCTAAGCATGTTTATGTGACACTGTTCTCAGAACTGGCAATTAGAATGCAGGAAGTACATCTTGACATTACTTCTGATATTTCCCTGAACTCGTGAATGCAATGTACAGCAACACCTGAAAGTGCTAATAAAATATTGGGCATCATCAGGAAGGGTAAAGAAGAAACCAGTGTGTGCCATTTCACTGCTGCCTAAAACCCTGTGCTGTATTTTGAGTATGCTGCATAGTTCTTGTCTCCCCAACTCAGGAAGGTCACAGTAGATGTGGAAAACGTACAGAGAAGGGCAACTAAAATCATTGAAGGGATTAAGCAGCTGTTTGACCAAGAGAAGCTAAAAAGGTTGGGACTCTGTAGTTGGGAGAAAAGACTAGAAGGTATCTGTGTGTGCAGGATTAATTTTTATATAGTCATGATGGTGATAGACAAGGTGAATGCCTCATCAATTCCTACAATATTTGAACTAGGGACATTAAGTGAAAACAGGTAGGAAATCACTTGTCAATGGGAAGAAAATAATTTTTAAGTCAGTCAGTGGTGAGCTTTTAAAATCTACTGTCACAAAGCTGTGAAAGCAGACAATGTCATCACATTCATGAAGACCATGCACAAATTCATGGATAACAAGTTTATTCAATAGGTATAACAAAGAACAGGCAAGGGTAGACCCTATATAATATGAAAGGAAGAGACCACTGAAAGTCACCAGTTTGGAGTTAAAGCTTTGATAAGTTCAGTAACAGATTCTTGGAGGAAAGAGAATGGTAGTCCAGTGTTTTTCACTCTTAATTGTTTTCTGTTATCCTGTCTTATAGGCAAAGCTAATCTACCAATTGAATCATGAAGGTAAAGGACTTTGAATGAAACAATTACATTTTTTAGTACTTAGTGGGAATCTGTCAGCCTGCAATTTTTGTTTACCTTCCTCATTCATGAGACTTTCTTTAAAAAATTTGTAACATATCAGTATCCAAACACATTATGACCATGATATCTAAAGATCTCCTCCTTCCTTTTTTCCATATGTCAAGAAAAAGAAAGGAATCTAGGTAGATTTTTAGCCTTAAATACGATTTTGAGATACATGGGTTTCTGTGGTCAGAAGACACAAGAAACCTTTCTCAGGCTGTTCATTCTACTGGAAGTGGAGGGAATATGTGAATGGATAGAAAATGTTCTTAGCCCAATGATAGAAAAGGAAGAAACAGTGGCTAAAAACAGACAACTCCATGTTTGTCTTTGTTACAGGCTGTTGAATCCAGTTGTGCTATGAATGCAAGGCTGCTGTGGAAACGTGTCCCCAGGTTCAACCCTCACAGAGGCGGATCATGTATTCCTGATAATATCAGTAAATCAACAGAGTGAAAAGGCTGTACTTTACTGCCCAAACAGGGAACAGTGCCACAAAACAGACAGCACAGACAGCCTGATTCTGTTCCTCCTCTCTGCCTGATCAGGATCCAAGTCTGCTGGTGGAATATGTACACATGCATATTTATATATATATATCTCTCTCATAAAAAATATTGATTGTTCCAGTAGTTGGGCTTAGACAGTCTATACAGGAGCTGACCCCAGATTTTACTGCTCTCCCCAGCTGCTGACACCCAGGCATATGATCCTCCAAGGTTCACGACCACACTCTGATTTGGTTGCTGGTGCTTGGGCCTCTTCGTGCTACATGGCCAAGGTATTCTCCAGTAGCTGGTCCAGACCTAAAGTCTTCCCAGTAGCTGAATCTCAGACTCCTGTGTCTCTGTTAGATAGCTCAGATCACTGGTCCCCATGGCAAACATCTCTTGGATGTTAATTAATGAAGATGTTCAGTGGGACTGAAGGCAATGAGCTTCACCACGTGGCTCTTGTGCTCCTCACAGCCCTACACTGTGTGATCTTTGGTGTCATCACCAAACCAGACAAGAGAGTGCCAAGAGGGGAATTTGTTAGTTACTGACAGCTGCTTTGGCTGAGTTCTGAAAACATTTCAGATGTGAGCCTCTGATTCCTTTCAGGACTACTGTGTTTGAAATACAAACCCTGGAAGGCTAGCCATCTGAGATGAAGGCTGCTCTTCCAACCTCATACAGCCCAGTATCCCAGTGTGAAGTGTGTGTTCCAGGGTAGGGATCAGAGACTGGTTTGGAGCTAGGAAGATGACAGCCTGGTTTCTACCATCTTTATTTTATCATTTTCCTTCTACCTTTTCCCTCTCTTTCAGCTTCCCTTTCACTTTTTGCCACTTTCCTGGTAAGAATCTAGTTTGCCTACGAGTGGTCACAAGAGTGCTTTTGATGTGAGTTGTGATTAGAAAGGCTGCTTCCAGTTGGATGAATAGTGGAAGAGGTCTAAAAAACTGTGGTAATGGTGCACACTTTTCTAGAGTGTCCATGGCAGAGAAACTTCCAAGTGAAAATCAGTGCCAGGGGACAGAAATTTGTATTTTCTAGCTTTGCTGCTCCTTCCTCTTTTTGCCTTTTGTCTTATTCTGCTTTAGTACTGAACATGAACAACAAAGGAATCTCATTTGCATTTAAACTCATTTTTTGCCATTTCCCCCCCCCCCAAAAAAAAAGGTAACAATTAATACCAGCTAACAAAGCTGTCACAGAAGCTGTTCTCTTCATTTAGCTAAAGGGATTAATGAAAACTTAAACTAAAAATTACTGAATTATTTAGGTTTTTTGGGGTTTTGGGGGTTTATTTGTGTTAAGTAGAAGGGTATATAGTTTAATCTAGATCTTATATGGAGAGAAATTTGGATACGACTCTACCTAAAAAACTATAAACTTCATTTTTATCAATAAAGAGGGTTTATTAGCATCTTATCCCTGTTGAGCCAAAGAAATGTCCTTATTGGCATAACAATCTTCAGATGCTGTGTATGCAAAATACTTTTACCATCTATTTTAAATGTCCTACTACATGTATATGTTAACTTTTGTTACAATTAAGAAGCTTAAATCAGAACCTAAATAACCCCTACCCCACCCAACCTTTAATTTCGTCTCTGATCTTTAAAGCATGGAAAGAGAAAATGACATTGCCTCTGGAGTAAAGTCAGAGGGAGAAACCTGTTGTTTAAAAAACATGATACAAGGATTGATTTCTTATCTCCCTTTGCAAGCTCAGTAGAAGCTTTAGCTGCTTTAATCTGAACATCAGATTGTCTAGTTTGGAGAATGCTGTTTGAAAGCTTAAACCTCTGCTTAAAGTTAACATGTAAAAGAGGTCCTTTAGGTGAACTGCCCTGCAGAATACCATCCAAATACATAAGATAATCAAGAGAGGCAATGAAATCTTAGGCCTGCTTTTATCTTTTTCTGTGTGTGACTTCACACACTCACAAAGGCATTTATCTATTGTCACTTTAGACAAGCTGTGAATTCTGAATCTGTTTCCTGAAGTGATTACTGAAATGATACTTTTCCTGAAATGATTACTGGAAGTCACAACAGAATTTGTATCACAGTTAGGTTCATCTCTGCATACATCTATAAGCTTATTTTCCTTAAGGAAAGGAATTAACATTCACTCTTGTTATAGTAAGAAACATGCCCATCCTTGTGCTGCTGCTCTCTGTTCCTAAACGTTTGGCAATTCAGAATGGCAAAGGAGAAAAGTTCTGTAGTGCATAGAGAGCCAAAGGAACTCATTGCTATGAGTTGTGAAAGACACAATCTTGACTGTTAGAGTGTGGCTAAGATATTTTTTTGGGGGTAAGAACATCCCAAAATACTGCAAATAGAAGGACGATGAACTTGGAAAGAATGTAAACACTTGGATTTTTGAGCTCTGTTTACACATCTGGATAATTAAATGCTTGACTGGAAACAAACTATTTACTTACTGCCTTCTACAAGATTTCTCACACCTTCTGAAATATCTATGTCTGTTTGAAGTCACAATTATGTTATGTTATTAAGTAGACAGATCACCAATCTGGTCAAATATGACTAAGAAAAATTATATTCTTAATTTCAGTAGTGATTTATATGAACTGGACATCGGTTTGCACTTTCAGAGCTTGCTTTTGAAGGCTCTGGTATAAAATTAATGAGATTGTCGGGGCTTTTCTCTCAAGGGGAATTTATTTTTCTGTTTTCTGGTGTGTCAAAACCTGGGATTTAATATGCATGAGGCAAAGGCATCCGAATTGTTGACAAATCAGAGCATATAAAGCAGAAATTATTCTGTGGCATTTCTCACTGTGGTGAAATATGGTGCGATGACTGATCATTTTATCAGTATGTCCTTTAGACATCTAATATCTCTTTGAGGAATTTGGTATATTGCACCCTTTTTTGTGAGTACAGCAAAGCACAGCATGCTAGGCTTTGTGAACAGATACAGAAGTTGCTGGGAGCTTTTCTTCCCTTTTCTAAACTCATACCAGTGCTAGGCATAATCACACTCTGTGTGTGTGCATGTGCACATGCTCATGTTCTTGTGTGTGCACATGGATGTGCTTAAGCCCTATTTTAAATACAGATACATTAAAAATAGGCACACCTGCTTTAAACAGTCAAAGCAAGGGCAGAAATGAAAGCAATGACACTGTGTGTCTACAGTAGTTAGAGACAATATATAGCAGATGGATGTAACAATAATTTATCTGGTGATAACTGTACCTTCTTAGTGGAAAAAACAAACAAAGAAACAAAACAAAACCCCATACCAACAACAATAAAAACAAACAAACAACACCAACAACAGAGATAGCGGAGAAGAAAATTGAGAGTGCTTGGGATGTGAAATAATCATATGTGTGTGTCTTCTGACACTTCATTTTTATATGACCTAAGGCTGACAGATCCAGAGTATAAGTATCACTTTTCTTATAAAAGCTGGTCTGCAGAAAATGATATCCTACCCCAAGGAAAACACGTACTTAGCTGAAAAGCAGTGTACTGTGTGACTTGGCCCCTCTGCACAATAAAGTTTGTTGCTACACAAGGCTCCAGGTGGTTTTGATTTCAAACTGAATTTCTAATCTTCTTTTCCAGACTCTCAGAGCAACAGAGAAGAATCTTATGGTTTTATCGTTACCACTGCACTAATCAAAACTGCTCCCTTCCTCTGGTGCTGGGCAGTGCACCCAGTTGGGATCGAACGACTGTGTCAGAAATGTATGCCACGTTGAGGAGCTGGAGGTTTTCTAACCCTTTAGAGGCACTTGGGCTTCTGACTTTCAGGTAAGGGAAAATTAACCAAGTAAAAAAATAACAATAAGCAGAGTGATCACAAGGTGATTAATTCAGCTCGTCAGTTTGCTCAACACAGGATCACGCTGTGGTTCGCTGATTGTGCTTTTGGCTCCGTCTCTTGTGTCAAAGTGAAAATAGAGTTGCAACTCTTGCGATGACCTTGAGTTGAACGTGTCAGCCCTGTCTTCTTGGCTGAGGAGGTTTTCTGTTTCTCAGGATAATGAAAAGAGTATTTCAGTCTCCATAACAGACTCAGTTTCTGGTAACAGGTGATCAGTCACATACTCAGCACTTACATAGCACTCCATTATCTTCAAACTGCTGTACAGACATGACGTGACTAATGGGAGAGGAGGACTAACAATAATCTATGTAAATACATAGAGTCCCACATGTAACCTATCTTTCTGAAGTAGATTGGATGAAGCTTTAAAGTCAGTTCCCCACACTCTGAATAAATTCTGTTGCGGTGCCTTATGTTCCACCCCCACTTCTTACACTGGGAGCTGTTTGTTTGTCAGGAGACTTTCTTGATGCTGGAGATAGTCCTACCCATGATGTAATAGCAGATGTCAGGGGACAGAATCTGTGTCAGCAGTTACGTTTCCTCCAAAAACTTGGGAGGTATTTTGCATTAAGTGACCTACCTGTGAAAACATTAAACATGCAGATGAAATCCTTGAGCAAATTTGGTTTATCAAGCCCTTGCTTGTCTTGGGTAAGCACAGGCTGCACCAGCTTTGCTATCTCAGTCTCATGCTGTACCTTTAGAAAAAAAACAAACCTCACCTAAAGCTTTACTTGAGAAATTACTTTATACACTTACCTCCACAGTATTAAAAATAATTATTTAATATTCTAAAACCGATTATTGACTGTTATTTCCCTCTTGATGCAATTTCCTCAGAATCCTTTTATCCCTGTTTTATATCTGAACTATTAGCAGTTTCACATGTTTGCATAAGTGTCTTTTTTTATGCATAGTGGGAATGAAAGATCATTCAAAGGTGGAAGCAAAGATCCTGAAAGATCATGTTCTGGAACATAGTATTGTTACCTTATTTACCGTTATTAAATTATTAGGATCCATTTCTAATTTATAAAAGATCCATGTAGAAAGGAGTGTATGGAGAATGTGTGTTTACATGCCCCAGAGTAGCAAGAGATTTTGAGATTTATTTTTTTTTTTTTTTGGTCTGAGCATGCCAGGTTTTCAGATCAGATCTTTCGTCTAATTTTGGTTTTGTGTATGGGTGGCATTTCTGCAAATGAAGAGCTTGATTGTTCTTTGAAGATGCAGCTCTGCACCACACCAGGGTGTGGTGCAGAATATCAGTCCTGTCAGGTGCTTCTCAGGTTATTTAATATGACTCAGTCTGTCACTGAGCTTCTCAGTGTGTAGCGGATGCAGCAGATGCATTGTTCATTCTGGCTACCACAAAGATTGTTGGCATGAAAAGATGGGAAAATGTCATCACTTTGTCTCTCTTGGTGCCACCGTTGGGAGTGGCTGGCACCTGCAAATACTTCTCTCCTGATCAGGATCTTAGATTGCTTGTCCCTTTAGTTTCCTTCTCACGGAAGATAATATCAATCCAGTTTTTTTGCTACATGGTAACACCACAGAAAGAAGTTCTGGATCACAGAACAAATTCTCTTTAAAAAAAAAAAAAAAAGAAAAAATCTGTTCTTCTCATATCCACAATATTTTGTAGGTGCATGAACAACTGGGAAGCTAACCTTCAGAAACAGAGAGGTTGCATTTCCTTAGAGATGTCTAGTTTCAGAGACATCTAGGTTGCATGATTTAACAGCTGAGAGACATGTATATGCAAATTGATAGAGTGGGTTGAAGGAGGGGAGTACTTTCCATATAAATGGGTTTCTGAAGCTTCTTCTCTCAGTTCTCTTTTTCTCAGATTTCTGTCATTTTGAAAAGTACAGTAGCACTGGATAGGGTCCAGCTTCCCCTCACCATTACCTTCAGTGACTTTGGATCTGGGCTCTTTAACTGAGCTGGTTTTGAACCTTCATTCAACTCTATCCTGTTTGGCACTGACAATTCATCAACTCAGTTCCTCACTTCTATCATCCACAAGACAGCTCTCTGATTTCTTGTGATTACTGAGGCACAGCTGAAAGATCCAAGTTCATATAAAACACGAGCAGAATATGAAATGAATGCTTTTTGTATATTCATGCCTATTTTAAGGACTTGTGTTACCATCACCATCAAACCACGGGTAAGTAAAATGTATTAGGGCTGATCTTTGTCTACATGTACTGCTAACATGAGCAACTGCACTAAATCAGCCCAAAAGTCTGTGTAGTGCATCCTGTCTCCAATGGTTACCAACAACAGTTACCCAGGGAAGAGAATAAGAATGGGCCAAACTGAGCTACTCTCCCAACTTCAAGTAATCTGCAGCTCAGAGGCTTCCCGAGACAGATTTTTTTGGTTTCAGAGCCCTCTTGCATTTTTCTTTCTCTGATTATTTTCCAGATAAAAATTGATTCCACATAAACATTCAGCTTTCAGTACATCCCATAGCAAGGAAATATGCAATTCGGCTTTGTGTTGTATCATTTCTAGGCACTGCAATTTACCACATTTATCAGTAGCATAAAAGAAACCAAGAGTTCCCAGTCAGTCCAAATTCTGGATGCTTTCTGTGGTAGAACTTCCATTTGCAGTGTCTTAAAGAGTATCTGAATTTCTCCTGTGGGTGTGTGCTTACTCTTTATATAGTTTAGTAGGGTTTAGAGAGGGTACTCAAAATCACTAGTTCCTTCTACAAGCATTGGGCTGGGGGGCTCTAAATTATCCTCCTTCTCAGGAAAAATGCAGCATCTGACCTCATGATTAAGCTCAAGCTCACGTTTGCAAGGATAAAGAAATGAAAATCATTGGAGGCACTTCCTCATTGCCTGGGTTAGAAGACAGCACCACAGAGCTTAGAGGGAGGTATCACAGCCCATCAGAACAAGCCCCATTATCAGGCATCTGAGCTAGAAAGCTCTTTGCAACTTTCTGAAACTTCTAAATTATTTTGCTCGCTACACAGATAAATGTACAATTTAATAGATGTTTCATGTTCTGTGAGCATGTCTCTCTTGCTTATGCTCTTCCACTTTGCAGGCGCCTCTCAAGGCAGCCAAATGATAACATACTCATTTATGCAGTGGAAAGGATGAACTTTCATAAATTGAAAACATAATCATGGTACATTTCACAGATAAATTCAGTAGCAATGTTGCATCCAGTACTTGGAGCAAGTGCATTGATTTTTAAAGCCCCAGAAGCCAACACTTAAAAAAACAATTTAAAAAACAATGAATGTTCCTTTAATCAATAAAGATGGGATGGAGAGGACGGGAGGGGGAAGTGTAGAATAAGATTTTACACTTACTTTTACCTCTAATTTCAGGGAAGGATGATTATAAGCCGTTGCCTGAAATATAAAATTATCCCTTAGGCAGAAGGTACAGAGCTGGTCCCTCCTACTCAGAACAGCTTATTGGTGCCCTGTGCATTTTGCCGTTGACTTCACTTATTGAGTCTGGCAAAAATCCAAGCCTTAGTGGAGTTAGAGCTTTCTGTGACTGTGTCTGCATTGCATGGCACACTAGCCAGGGAAATAACACCAGTACACTCCTTTATTCAGAGAATTTTTCTTGATGACAGAAAGAAAGCAAAGGCAGTGTTAGAAACGCCATCATTTATGTTGTGTTGCTAGTGGGCAATTGTTTTGTGTATGTATAGAACAACCATACTTGCAATTTTTTTATCTGGTTATCTTGCTATTCAAAAATGAAAGTCCAGACATATTTGTTAACCACAAAAACAGAATGTTTTCTTCAATCTTTTTTTTTTCTTTTCTTTTTTTTTTTTTACTGGCACATCTAGAGTGCACTTGCAGCCCTGTGAGGTATCATGGCTAGGAATCAGGAAAATTGAACTAGAATAGTTCAGCCACCATAGAAGAAAGTGTGTTGTTTTCCAGCATTGTGAATGGCTGGAACGACTTTGAAGAGAGAACCTTTTGATGTAGATTGTGGAGGTGAAGACATAACCTCCCTGGTAGGATTAAACATTTTCCTAGAAACTTCCTGCTGGATTCTAACTGTCTCAGGGCAATTGCACAGGAAAGGACATTCCTGTAAAACCATGTGCCAAATCAGTGGTGCCACAGGGACTTCCTCATTTGATCCCTTGTATGGAGCAGGCAGAGTAGGGGAAGATATGGCTCCACCTACCTCTCCTTGACCAGAGAAGATGCCTTGGTTCATAGAATCACTCAGCCTTTGACTTTCACAGTATTATTGTTGATTTTCACTTTCTGCAGCAGAGTAGCTATTGAGTTTCAGAGCTTAAGATATCTAACCAGTAATAATAATAAAATGTGATAGTTTGAAGACAGATTTTGTTCTTACACCTTGGCAAGCCAAATTGATTTAGAATTGTTCGATCAGATTGTCATTGTTTCAATAAAGGCAGAATTTAAAACGTTCCCTTAGAGTTCACAATGGAATGCCCAACAGAGTATTTATAGATAGAGCAGATCTTGCCCGTTTGCATCTTACTTGTTACTTGGCTGTAGTTCTATATCAACTATGCAGAGCAAACATGGGCTTATGCAAAGAAATAAGATAAGAACAAAGTAACACTCTACTGTTAATTTCATACTTTGATGTACAGAACACACTACTGATAAAGCTTGAAAAGTGCTTATGCTCAATATACATGAAATTTAGTGATAACTTAGATGGGGCTGTATGCACTGGTAGGAATAGACAACTCTTTATTTTAGGCATCAGAATGTGATAAATTCTTTTTTTTTTTTTTTCACTTCCTTTAACCATTTTTAGCTTTCTTGGCAATACATATGAAGGTACTACAGCCAAAAACTACAACAGGACAAATAATAGACAACTATGTAGGATATGGCATGCTTTCTGTGCATAAATGTGCAATCCTGTCAGGAGGCTAAATCTGTAAAAAATCACATTTTCCATGGTTTAGTCTTTAGTACTAATGTAGCAGAGAACAAAGTTTGTCTCTGAGGTGGGAAGAACCTTCTAGATCATACAGGTTTCAAATGAAAAACTGCTTTTGTTACTTTCTTCCTACTCTTGTTCTCTCCTAGGATATGGTTTACCATATGGTCGCCATGACATCCTAAACTTAGTTGTTTTAGTCAGAATTTCGTGTAGAAAAATCTATATAAGCATCTTTTAAAGTATGTTTTCTGTGGGTAAATTCAACACATCTATCTGCCAATCAGCCAGCCAAAGCAATTGCTGGTGAATATGACCATGACCTGTGCAGTGTGTGGGGATGAAGAGGGTTCATGTGACTCCTTGTAATGAAGAGTGAATATGTGACTCTTTTTCAACAGAAAATTATGAAAATACAGTGTCCTTTTAACTGATGGTATTTTTTATCTTTCTGTACTTTCTTTTAGTTCTTACCATTTTCTAGTCCTTACACACTCACTCCCTGTTTTATTTAGAAGTCCTCAAAGGAATGAAAAAGAACACCAACAGAAAGTCCTGCTAATGTTGTCTGTAAGCTGAAACTAAATCATTATTCTAGTAGTTTGTTCTCTCTTCCTGTCTGTTTACTTTTTAAATACTTAAACTACCTCACAAAACTTATCTGTCTATTCTTTTAAACAATTCTTCCATATTTTCTCTCCTGGCCCAGTTGCACCCATCAGGGACATGATACCCTTTACTACTTAGAGGGTTTTTTGTTTTCAGTTGGTATCTTCATTCCAGCAGCTTTGCTAGCTCTCCTTTCCTTGTTTCTGCTGGACTTAATAACATGCATTTCACTGGACTGAAGTCCTTCTTTTTTGAAAATGCGACAGAACTTAAAATGTGAAGGGAATTGCAGATGAAGGGAATTGCAGAAATACGTGGCATAATATAAGCCTCCAGCTTAAAAGAAGGCCTGTGAAAGGCCATACTGTTCTCTACAGAGATCCTCACATGCCAGAAGATATAGTGAATTGTACAGTTCCGTTGACCTGACAAATATATTTCAGCATAGGGTTATTTAAAACAGCACAGAAAAATTAGGATAATAAAACTGTTAAAAATGAAATGCACATCTATTTCTCATTTACAGTCAACTCACCACTGGCAGATGCTAAAACCTCCAGAGAATTTCACAAATCCACAGGATGCCTCAGCAGTGCTTAGCTTTCTGTTTGAATCTGATTTAGCTGAAAGGTACAGCTAGACAAATAGCTCCCGACTGGCTGTCTGTATGAAAAGAATGAAACACTGAAAGTTGTCCTTACTTCTAAAGCAAGTTGTAATCTATGCTTATCCAGCTCAAAATTCATCTTTTACAAAAGCAGTCTTAAAGTCTTGAGGGAAACCTAATAATCTACAGCTACTTAGAAGTTAAAGAATGGGTGGCTGTCAGTCATTGGCATCATGCAGGGAGGGAAGAACAAAACAGCAAAAATAAATATCAGAGTAAAACAGTTTCACAATTTATGGAGAATCCAAGGCGTGAGAGGAGCTGTGGAGGGGAAATTTGAAGTCCTGCAGTGGTGTGACCTGTTAATAAAGACTAAACTCAAAACCAGTAATTTACATATTGTTTGTTATTCAGAAGAGTCTTCGAGTGTGTAAGCCTAGAACAAACTTGCAAGAAGTCACAATCTCTGTTGTAGAACATGCATTACCTGAAGAGAGAACAAACAAAGTTAGTTCTCTCAGGAGCAGAAAGCTACAAGATATTACAATGCAGCAAGGCAAATAAATGGGGGATCCATAGTTCTGTTCCCTGAAGTATTTGTTGACCAAAGGTCATTTGTAGAGAAAAAAAACCAAAACAACTAGAAGTAAACGGAAACCTAGAACTGGGTGAAAAGTACCATTTAATTTGCTTTTTTTTTCTAGCTAAATTCTCAGATGTTTTAGTGAAAAACATAAAACAGCTAGAGAAGATGAGTCTCCAAATGTCCTGCTTCTCTGAAGCCATTGTCAGAGGCCACATGTCAGGAATCTGACAATCTGTGGTTCAAATCCTTTGCAAAACTGATCTGATGTTGACAATCTGCACTGCAGATGACCTCCTCTTTCTTGGGCATGTACCTTTAAAGACTGGAATATTGAATTTGTTGTCATAAAGTCGTCTCACTTCTCTGCTTTCAGAGTTTTCAGTAGGTTTAAATAATTGCATATTCATTGTAGGAAGCCCTGGAAATCAACTGTCCTCTAATATCCAAACTATGAAGCTCTTTTTCTTAAGCCTGAAGGGATTTCTCTTGCACTGAGTCACAGAGCCAAAAAAATCAATTAATTGTGTCCTCTAATCAAGAGCAATTTTTGGATTATTAAAATCAGATTTGATGCAACTCAAATGTTTGCAAGATTATTCACTGTAAAAAAAACCTTCCAGCCCTAATTAATTACCAGCCTACAAAATGGCATAGTTTCCAGGCATTTGAAGGGTAGATTTTTTTTTACTCAGATCTGCTTCTAGACCATAACCTATTACTGGCTTTAGAAAATAAACTGATGTATCTAAGCGTGAATAGCATAAGCACCATGTAATACTAGTGGAGTTCATAAGAATTTTCCATAATTCTAATATTTTTGAGGATGTTAAATTTTTGCTCAAATACAAATGTAAGGGGTGAAACAAATAGAATTAAATGTTGTACCTGTGTACAATATTTAAATACAAATTAAATGTTGTACCTGTAACCTGTTGTACCTGTGGCCCTGAACAACACTGAAATTCAGGGGAGCACTGGCTGTTAGATCCAGGGCTCAACAGATTGTCAGGTAGTTAAAAAAATGTGCTAACTACCCATTCTGTTAAAAAGACTCAACTAAGCCTCAGGCTGACCTGGAGATTTACAAGCTGAAGGAAACATTTTAGTAACCAGGACTAACAAATTACCGAAATCTTATTCAAGAAGAGTGACAAGAGCCACGTTTCCTGAAGCAAACTGCCCTGCAGATGTTTCACCACAGTGCCCATGCCTTTGAACTCATCATTATCCTAATCACATCTCCCTGTACTGCTTCTGGTAACTTAGTTAGAGCCCCAGTTTTGACTTGCAGCAAATTAATTCTAAGTAAATCAAATGTTAGCTGTCGAGTTTTCTTGAAAGTTTGGGATTAAAATAATTTTGTTATTCTTTGTTTAGCTGGAAAAAATAAGAGTTTCCCTCCTCATAGCACTGCATATATATTTAGATCTTGGCTGCTAGTAAGGACAAGCTGTAACTAATAACATTTTTCTGCTTGACTTGGTGCCTCTGTGAAGTGTATTTCACTGTTCAGTAACCTGTTGAACTAGGGGAGAAGGGAAGGGGAAAGACTAATTTCCATATTATGTGCACATGCTTGGTGCATCACCCTTTGGAGCAATTGTATAATTAGAAAATAGGATGATATGAAAGATATTTTTTTTTTTAATATGTAGATCTCCTTCAAATATATTTTTTTCTAAATACTCACATGGTTATTGAAGTAACAACTTCTCATTCCTAATAGGTTGCCTACAATAAATAAATAAAAAGAAAATAAGCCTTGCAGAAGATGCTAATTTGGGCCTGTCATGATAATTTATTTGTAATGTATTCCTCCTCTCCCCATCAAGGCCTTCTCAGCATTATACAAAGAATTATAAAGTGTATTAGAAACATCATCAAAGATGTACCATAACATACAAACAAAATAATAAAACCAGACCTGAGCTGCATTATTAAAAGGGGGGTTGAAAGTGCTACAGGTGGCAGCTGGTTGCGGCCCAGAAAACCAAGCCTTTCAAGTAAGTCCAGCTGTTCACTGTTTGTTTTTTGATTTTTTTAATCAAAATATCAAATCAAATATATTTGATGGCCTGTATAGTTAATTCACTGATCAAAGCATACCTATTGTTTTGCTTCAGCTTCTTTTATTGAACTCAAAAGCTCAAGATTCGAGCAGCAGGTGCCATTATACTGCTGAGCACTCAGCTTTACAACTTCTTCTCTTTTTATCTTGATAGCAGTGGGCAGTCATTGCTGCAAATACAGCATTGTCTCCTCTGTTTCACTTCTGATTTTCATTTCTGTTGGGTATGTTGTTGGCAAAAGGTGCTGGATGGGAAGGTGGGAAGAGAGCAGTCTGGTTTTGTGCTGAGCTCCTGACGCGGTGATACTGTTGGGCTGTGACATCTTCTGCCATGCATGATGGTTCTGATTTCAGAGGACTTTCCTCGGAGTGAATTATCAAGATAACCCATGTCCTTTAGTCATCATTTTTATGTGTACCTAGACTGCCAAATCAGAGATTTTCCAAAGACCCTGACAGCCTTATCAGTTCAGAAGGAAGGGATTTGCTGCTTTCTGTGGGGCAGGTGCTTGCCCTCAAGAGAACTGGATCAAAGCCCAGCAGCTCTTCTGAACATTATCCAATTGACTGGGGTGCTGTTTGAAGACATTTTTGCCCCTTAGGCAGAGATGATCCTTCTTGCAGCTCTGGTAACTGGAAGGTCTCTGTGAATAATTCCAGTTTGCTTCAGGAGAAGACAGAAAAGATTCTTGGGATGGCAATGGGCAACATGCAAGTACTGATACACAGATAAGGGTGACACCACATACAAGGCACACACAGAAGAGCAAATCAGTTCTTTTCCTTGTAAAAGCAAAACAGCAGCAAACTCACTGAATTTGAAGAAATCCAGGCAACTTCTGTGTACCTGAAATTCTCCGTGTATGGAATCATGGAATCATTAAGGTTGGAAAAAAACCTCCATGATCATCAGATCCAACCTTTAATGATTAATGTCACAATTGCAAAATGTGAAAAGGTAGCAATTATTTTTTATATTTTCAAGAGAAGTCCTTGAAATATTATTTTTTGGCTTTCAGATGTTAGAAGAGATACTGTACACCCTTTGATTTTTTTTCTCTAAAAAGAGATAAAATGGTCTCTTGAGAGTCAGTTTCAATCAGTCAGATTGCATCAAAATTTCATTCTCTTTTAAAGAAAAATGCTTTTTTACCAATTATGTTATCCAGCCTTCTTTCTCTGTGTTACCCCTGCTGCTGTACTATGTTATCCTCTTATTTCCTTTTTACAGTCAGAGCTCTCCATCACAAAATCTATAATAGGCTACAGCCACTCTGGTTTCAACCAGAATTGGTTGAGAATGCAGCTTATGCTGAAAACTCAAACATTTTCCCATCAAAAATGTCTGTTTCACTGACTTGGAACCTTTCTGGGGGAAGATGTTGGTTTTTTACTAAATTTTGCATTAAAAAAACTAAAACTAAAAAAACCAACCCATGTTTTCAGTTTCAAAATTACTTCTGTTTAAAAAGTATTTTTTATTTTTTTATGATACAATTCAGATGAGCTGATATTAGAATAAATTATCTGAAATGAACCCTTTTGGTATGGGAAATCTCAAGCTTCTCTGGTGTTGCTCAGAACAAAAGAAGTCTTAAAGTTGAAAGTTCCCATGGCACAGAAATTTCCTATTTCAGGTAAGTAAGAGCACCAAGAGATCTCTAATTTACTTCATATCTCAGGAAATTACAATACATGATAGCTCAAATTAAAAAAGGTATTTGAAGATCAGGTTGGGTGTTTTTCCCCTGTATGACACTGTAACAGTCAATCCAATTAAGTTATCTGTAATATGTTTCTTGACTCTCATTACAATAAAACACATTAATTGATTTTTTTTTCCTGTTCAATTTTGAGAGAAAACCATTTTTTCTAACATTTTATATCAGTGAGAGCTCAGGAGATCAGTGGATCGGTAGCTCTTAATGATACCTCTTTATCTTGCTCTAGTTTTCCAGATCAAGATATTCGCAGAACAGCAGTCCAACAAATAGAAAATATGTCAAATGATGAGTTGTTAGAATACCTCCCACAGCTGGTTCAGGTAAGGAGGAAACTGATAGCCAAGGAAGTGGTCTGTCCTGATCAATAACTTCATTAAATGCTTTTGATTCTTTTGGGTGGGTTGAGGCATTGTAAGAGGAGTAAATAAGAAATGCTGGTCACCTGATGCAATTATTGAATTAAAAACAGGGCTGAGGTGTAGACTGTTTTCCGCTTCTTTTGGCATGCTGATTGAGCTTTTCTGCATGCTACATGAAGGTATTTTCAAGTGACAATGAAAAATAAGGAAAAAAAAAAGAAAACTAAGAAATTAAAAAATGCATCTGAACAATAGAAATTATGCTGTGGTCCCCCAAGCAGGTGGCAGGGCTTCGTTGCACTCAAGGAAGCAAGTGGTGTTACCACAGATTGCAGTTTTCTTAATACCATATATACACCAAGAAAATCACTGTCAACGCAGAGTAACCTGGACATTTGGGTGTAGAATTGTCTCTTTAGAGGTGTGAGTTGCATTTCACTAGAAATTAATGTTTTGCAAGTTATGGCCTCACTGCTTCCAAAGCCCTTGGTGATTGAGTAGGTCCTGTGTTGACACTGAGCAAGAAGTCTTGAAAGTTTTATTCCCTTATTTTGTATCACTGTGCACATGGATGACTTACTATTCCACATTGCAGAGTTTTTCAGGGGGTGTTTTGTGTGTTTGTGGTGTGTGTATATCTAGATAGATATCTATGTATGCATATATGAATATATTTACTGTGAAGCAGGGGAACCTTCACAGCTTTACAGCATTCACACACTAATGTGACCTTTCACCTTCCACGGCTTCTGTTTCACAAATAAGTTTGTTTTGCAAACCAGATAGTCGGATAAAAAATTAAATATAGCATTGATAGTTTTAAGTGGGGGAAGAAAAGCTGCATATTTACATACATGCTAACACAGCCAGAATCAGGATGGTATCTGCCTGTCTTACAGGTGGTGGCAGATTCTCGTGTCCTGAAGTTTCTTTGCCCATTCCATTGCTAGAGCAAACTCTGTGTGTCTGATTGCTTCATTCAGGCTAAGCACTGGGTCCTTTCTGATTATTTTTGTTATAAAGACACAAAAGCTGGCATAAAATTGATTCTTAATATCAATTTATCTGTTAAGGTACTCAAGTTTGAGTGGAGTCTTGAAAGCCCTCTAGTGAAACTCCTGCTGAATCGTTCCCTTCAGAGCATCCAAGTAGCCCATCAACTTTACTGGTAAGATCATTTGCCAGTGCTATCATAGTAATTTTCTGTCACAGTGAAATTTATCCATGATTCTGTTGGTGAAAAACTCTCTTTTGGTTTAAAATCGACAGAAAATGTAGGTTTTTGCTCTTTTTTTATTCTACTTTTAGTGCACGGGTGAATTGTATGAAAGACCTACTTATATCTGCCTTCATCCTGCCCCCAGGTGGGAGGGAGAGGGGGAGGTTCTGTTCATTGGTAGTTTTCTGCATTTTTTGGTTTGAGCCAAAATAGTCTTCCTTAAAATTTGTGCTCTAAGCAGTATTGGCTTACTTATAAAGAATGCTTCTCTGACATCTCCTGAAGCTATCAGAATTCTCATTTATGTCTAAGTATCTCTTGTACCCCTTTGCATCTGAGACTGACTTGTGATGGCAGAGTTTCCAGTAGTTCCTATTCTGATATAATATAAGGAGCCCTCTAATTGTATTATTGCATGGGGTGGTTATTCTCTTTGCTGTGCTGTTACCTCAAGACTCTCTGAATAAGCATGTGGCTTTCTGACATCTGAACATCTGCCCTGTGATCTGAAAATTAAATTCTTGTGTGTTTTCTTTTTTCTCCATCTTTAGTAATGATGGATAAACTGAACTTTCATTTACAGTTCAACTGGTTCAGAACCCTTGAAGCAAAAGCTTTCCTCCCTGCAAAGGAGAGACAGCAATTTTAAATGTGATCATTTGGCTGATGAAGTGTGGGGTCAGGAAGAGCATAGATCATACTTTCATACCTGCACAGTTTCTGGAAGTGTTAGTGGGGATAAAACAGAATTATGAATGTGTTTGTTTTACTGAAATGAGTAGGATAACAATAACGTGCCTAATGAGCATATCTGTCAGATTAAGTGGAACCACATTTAACAAGGTATTTTTCTGGCAGTGCCTGAAACATGCCCAAGATGATTTCTGCTAATATTAAACTTAGTCACACTGGATATAAAATGTCCAGTCTGGAGTTCTTAAATATGCCCCAAGAGTTGGTAGTTTTCCTGTGCAATTAGAAATTAGTCTAGGGTTCAGTGGACAGGGGAACATCATTGGTTTGCCTGTGCCTCTCTTCCTCTCAGAAGAAAAATGACTGACTATGGTATTCTTCCTCTTTGCAGTGTAGACCTGTGTAGATCCGTGCTTTTCCCCAAATTTTGCTCAAGCTCTCTAATATTATAATATTAGGTAATATATAGCAGATATTCCATCCTGAATAATACGTATCGTTATCTGACACAGTGCAGTTTTTTGTGGCAAAATACATTTATTTTATCCACAGCTTAATATGTAGCATAATGATACCCACATCAAGTAGATTATTTCTCAAGGTTCATGGTATTTTCTGCCTTTCAGCTGGTAGTAGGCCTGTTCATGCTGAGTACATCTTTTTTTAGGTGTCCTTTTCAAATCTCTTAAAATTTTGCTGCTTGTGCTCATCACAATATATGCTTTTATTTTCTTGATTACTCTGCTCCACCCTGTTCTTCAGCAGTAAGTTGTTTTCTACCTAACATTTCAATTTATGCAATTATTCATATTCTTGTTCCAGTATTTAAAAGGCAGTTTCCCAAGCTATAAATTACAAATTTACAAATTTATAAAGTGCAAATTTACTTACAAAATTTAACAGTAACTTCATTGATTTTATTAATAAATCCTTAAATATTTAATAAAGGCTTTCCTTCACAAATTGAATTTCAGTCCTTATAAAAGAACTAAGGGAAAACAGGTTTCTTCTGCTTACCTCTAAAGAGACTTTTAAAGAAAGCTCAGTGAATTAATAATATGAGGAACACATGTGCATGCACACTCACACAACTTCTTTTAACAAATGAGATTAGTTTATATTTTCTTCTCAAATGTTGCATTCTGTTTCATTACCAAATTAGAGATTGAGAAGCAAGGACTGGCAAAAACAAACTTTAGCAAGTTTATATTTATTTTTAATTGTGATTACCATTCTACTATTAAATAATGTAACGTTGTGTACACTGTACCTCCCAAAATAAAACTTGGACAACCAGAAAACTGGTCATGTGATTTCAGAGCCACAGGGGAAAAGTCAACTGATTTTAACTTCCATGTTTTACAACACTATTGTAAATCTAGAAACTAGTTACCAGAAATGGTGGTGACACTAACTTATTTTAGTGGCAAATATTATTTATAATAGTGTGTCAGTTATTGAAAATTGACTCAATTTCTCTGATAGACCAGAGATAATCAGCTACCCAACAATGGTGTATCAGCTCATCATCTTTTTAGTATTAATGTTGAGTGGTAAATTGTTAACTTCTTTCCATCAAGTAGTCATACGTTTGTTTGAAGATTTTATTTAAAATTTATGGGACAGTAATTGTCAAAGGTGGACAGAACAGAGAGAATATTCATTCTTGGGACACATCTGTTGTAAATCAGGATACTTTCAGTCTGTTCTCTGCTTGTATCTGCTGCAGATTTGTTCCATTAATTCTGCTATTGAGAATGTAAAGGATCTTACAACTTATTTGGGTGTTTGGGGTTTTTTTCTTATCATGTGTGACTTCCCCTCCTCTAAATTCTTGAGGAACTTAGGCCATCTGCATCCATCAGTGTTTCAGCTCCTCTTTGGTTCTTCTAAATGCACTCCCCTTCCCAAGGAGTCTAAAAAATGCCCACGCACACACAGTGCCAGCACCGGACACGTGTACCACTTAAATCCCATTTCAGTTTTATTTCAGAAGTTCCTAATGTTCATGGGACATGGAGAACTGTCCCAATATCTTCTAGACATTCTCTCTGATTCTAGTCTTTTCCCACCAGAGCTCTTGGAGGGGAGAAGGCTAGAACAAGTTTTCCCAAGCCCTGGAGCTATTAAGGAGAGGCTGAAGGAGCTGGGGTTGTTCAGCCTGGAGAAGAGGAGGTTCAGGGGAGACCTCATCGCTCTCTACAACTCCCTGAAAGGAGGTTGTAGCCAGGTGGGGGTTGGTCTCTTCTCCCAGGCAGCTATCAGTAAGACAAGAGGGCATGGTCTTAAGCTCTGCCAGGGGAGGTTTAGGTTGGATATTAGGAAGAAATTCTTTACAGAGAGGGTAATCAGACATTGGAATGGGCTGCCCAGGGAAGTGGTGGATTCTCCATCCCTGGAGGTTTTTAAGATGAGACTGGATGTGGCACTTAGTGCCATGGTCTGGTAACCACGGCAAGGTTGGATCAAGGATTGGACTTGATGATCTCAGAGATCCCTTCCAACCCGGTTGATTCTATGATTCTACGATTCTACGATTCTATTCTAAATGACAAGTTATTAAACTGGTTCTAGCAAAGCCCAGAAGCTGCTTGAGGGGAAAGAAACCTGCCGTGAGCCCCTTTGGGCCCTTCTGCTTGCTGAAAGTCGCTGTTTATCTCCTCATGACTTGATGTTTCACACACAGGTGGGTTTATGGCAGCTTTTGTGCTGGAGTTTTAATGCACCCCTCCGTCTCTGGCAGCCTGCCAGTCGGTTTCCCTCCTGCTTGAGTGGTTTTTGGCTTTTAGCTACTGTCACAGGTGGCAGCTGTAGAGTAGAATGGGAACAGCTGGCTGGGGCAGCAGGTGTCCAGGAGTGTGTCTCACAGATGGTTGCCTTCCACGGGAGGATTGAATAACAGGGAGAATTACGGTGTCCTCTAGGATCTGTGGCAGCTGCTTGAAGGTGGTGCTAAGAAATAGGTTCCACCGTCATGGAAAAGTACAGTGTTTGTAAATTCTGCCAGAACACAAGAATCTGGTGTGCTTAGCTAAAGAAAAGAAAAAGTCAGGTGAAAACCTTGCTGAAGGCAAAATGTCCTTTTTTAGCTTGTCTTCTAAGTCAATAAAACTTTACAGAACTTTCCTTGTTTTTGGCATTTCTCAACTACATTTTGACTGACAATCAAGAGAAAAGAGAGTAGTCTTCTATCTTTTGTAGTCCACAACTTATAGAAAAGTAGGAATGTGGGATTAAAAAGGAACTCTTAGTGGAATCCAGCACACTGAAAACAATGTGAATCAGACTATTGATTTCATGGCTAGAACATAATATTTTATTTTTATTTCTTTTTCTGTATGAAAAGCCCTGTAAGAAGCAAAAAGAACACAAGCAATGTATAAAAGTTAAAAGACCCCAGTTACATTTTCTACTACTGGGAGGTTTGTACCTCAATACTTTCTTTACCAAATTCATTACCGCTTAGTTTCATTCAGCACTGGAACAATAGATTATTGTTTCATATTTTCTAAAAGGAAATATATTTTAAACTGTCAGAACTGGTCTATGTTAACCATAATTTATTTAAAGACTTCAAAAGAAGGGATAAATCAAGCAGATACTCATCTGTCCAACACTCTCAATTATCTGAACATTAAACAGGCAGCCATCCTCCAGCTCTTCCTCTTCCTGCATTATGGTGTCTTTCTGTGACAGTCAGAAGTTATCAAGTCTGCTAATTATTAAATGAACTTCCTAAATAGCTGTGCAGAGCACGTTGAAAAGCCCAGCCCATTAAAATGACATGAATGTAAATACAAAAGACATCTGTTTTGGTTTTGTGGTAATTTGGTCCTTCTTACTGATCAGAATGAAAAAATAACTTAATCATATCTATAACTTTAAACCTATGAAAAGCCAGTCTATGTTTGATTCAACCAAGTGATGATTATAAATTTCATTGGGATTCAGAGTACTTGATGTGATCATTATTATGTTTTGGAGTGCTGAGAACCCCAACCTTAGATGACACCTAGGGATTTTAGTTCTGAACTCAGAATTATTACTTATGAAATGCCAGTCATTTGGAGACCTTTTTTTCTGTAGCAATTTATGTGTATAGTAAATAGCACCATTAGAGCATTATTTTTGTGAGATAATTATTCAACAGTCTACTGTGCTAAGTGCTTCATTATTAGTCATGTGGGACTTGGATTATTGCCTTGGAAAACAGACTGATAATTATTTTGTTTCCTAATTTACAGACTTTCAATTTTCTCAGACTCCAGTTTTAGAAAAAAAATGGTGTCAAATGAAACAAAGAGATTTGTTGTGAGCAAGCACAAAGGAGTAACACAACTGTTGGGTTTGACCTTCAGTAGTTACAGACTGAGTGGGAAAATGGTACATTTAAATCAACAAAACCACATCTTACTTTTAATTAAACACATTGGAGATTTTAAGAAAAAAAACAGTATTTTAGACTCACTTTTTGCCAGCTCTTAAGAAAGAGGAGTGAACTGGCAGGGCCCACAGCTGGAATTGATAAAAGCAGCTACTAACTGCTGTCAGTGTCTGGCTGTGGGTCTGTCGATACTGCCCAATAAAAGAGGACTGCGGAGCAAGACCAAGTGCTAGACCTTTGGTCTGCCATAATTCCTAACAGCTGCCTTCCTCTCTGGCCCCTTTTGGGACTGCTTTTTTTCCAAGATAACGCTGGAATGCAGTTTGGGAAAGGTTCACTCTGGGAACCATCCCTAAAAGGCAAGGTGGGCAGAAGTGCTTCAGCTTTGACACACTCTGTCCTGCGACACCGCTCCCCCCGTGCTTGCACGGTCACGTGAACCCTGGGAGGTGGATAACCCTGACTCTCAACCTCTCTGCCATTTGTGTACTATAACATAGCCATCACAGTGTTCCTGAAGCTCTGGTCTCAGACACACACACACAGATTTGTCTGTTGTGACCACAGGGTGTAGCACACGAGCCCCAGGGAGATCCAAAGCCCGCTGGTGTGTGGTGAAGATTCAGCCTGGGTGCTGCAAGAGGAACTCACCCTACTCCTTCTGTGCCCTTTGATTCCAGGTCCAGGAGGTGCTCCATGGCTCTCTTAATCTTCTGAACATGCCCCAAAGGACAGATTAGAAATGGTTTGCCTGCTAGAAATGATACAGGCAAAGCTTCAGGCACGTTGGCAGGTGTTCTACACTTTGGTAGGAATTTAAGTTGCTGTCTATACTTTCCTATATATAAAGCAGGGAAGTCTGAATCTATACCCCTTTGCAGTTCATGAGACTCTTTCCACTGATTGTAGTAGACTTTTTATCAGGCAGTTATTCTCTGGGACTGCCTTGCTAGAGCTAAGTTCACTTATTTTATTTAAATGGCTTTGCACATAACATTTAGATGTTGCAAATGCTGTGATTTCTGTTTAAAAATGAAATATTCTGGCATATTCTAACTAAAGTAATAACATTTTAAACTTTCAAAATTCAAAAAGAAGAAAGGAAAATGAAGATAAATTCCAAGGAATTAAAAATCAATTTGGAAAAACTACTGGTAAAGGTTAACAAAGAATCTGAATATGGTATTTTAACATTTTGAATATAAAGAGGGAGTTAGTTTTCCCATGCTGTTAAAAATTACAGCTTTTTGAAAAATGAATCTGTTTAAAAACTAATAAAGCAATCAAAGGTATGCCTTTTTGTAATTTAGTTAATATAAGATAATCTGGTGAGTCCTTGACAAAGGACATAAGTAACATACTTTTGCATGTGTCTGGTTTTAATTATTTTAATGATTCTTAGTAGAATGAATGTGTTCTTGAATGTCTAGAAGTCTAGGAATGTTAGTTGTTTTTTCCAAATTGGGTGTAAGCACAAAAAGGAAGAGGTGAGGCTCCCTTGTGATAATATATATCAAGGTGAGAATGGAGTGAGGCATGATTGTTCACATCATTAATTGTATTTGTGCAGGCAGCTTCACTAAATAAGTTGCTGAACATAGAGATAACTCGGTGTGTGTCCCACCTTTGGAACAGAGGAAAGTCCCTGCCAAAAGTCATATTCAAGGAGGATTAACATTGTCAAGTGCAGCATAAAAAAGCCTGTAAATGTCAGTTATTAGTGCCTGTTACTGGAATGAAAAAACACACCACTGTGTGTGTGTACAAGTGAACCTACTTAGAACTGCAAAGATAAACTAGAAAAGGTGGAAGAGTTCTGAAAATCTTTAATTCTCTTAATTGTTCCTTGATTTATAAGACAGCACTAAGGAAGATGTTTTTCAGTACATCGTTTTTTCAAACATGGCTTGTCTGATTTATTTTGGGTTTGGATCCTTTTACATTTGAAAATGCTCAGTCTGACAAATCTAGTTTTTTGGTTATGCCAGAAAACTCCCTACAAGCTTCAAGTCATATCTGTCATAACCCCTCCAGTAATGTAACTGCATATGAAAGATGGGTTTGTGTTTTGGATAAGCTCTGTAGAAAGGATTGCACAGACCATTTTGGTGGTCTGTTAGGATGCCTCTGATGCTGGGATGTGATGGACTGTAATGACTCACTTGTGTATGGAACAGGACTGAGGAAGCAGAGCAGTTGTTGGTGAGGAAGGGATTCAGAGCAGGGCTCTGTGCAGCTGTCACACTCAGCTTTCATCTGTGCCTTTCATCTTTTTTCCATTAAAAATGTTTTATTGTTGCAGCGTTCAAAAAACAAAACTATAAGCCAAAATCTTTCCTGACGGATACCTCACGTAATCTCTGCTCATCCCAGAGGAACATTTGGGGATGTAAACCAGAGTAGTAATAAATCAGGAAAACTTTTGACAAAATATTCATCTAGCTCTGTGACTTCAAGTGGATAATTTTCAATCATGAATTTGATGGATGTGGCGTAGTTTTGTTATTTTATACTGTGAAAGACCGCTGGAAAGAGATGACTGAAAGTAATCCCAGCAGCTGTGTCTTTACACTGCAGTTTGCTTTAGGGATTCATTGAGCTAGGCCAGTATTGAGTGACCAACTATAATAATCTGATATGTTCAAATCATGAATAACAAGAGTTGCTGCAATTTAAGGATGATGCAAATTTCCCAAATGATGTTGTAATGATTTTGGAGACTGAAAGTCTCAGCTGGAAAACAAACAGCGTGGAGACTCTCCTGTGATTCTCAGCTGAGCAGCTGGTGCTGTGTTTCACTGGGGAAGTGTTGCCTCTGAAGCCCAGAGCAATCCTGCAGTTGAGAGGGGTCCTCCAGTGGGCTGCTTCTCTGCTGCAAAGTCGTGGTGGTACCTGATTCTGATTGCTGAGGTGAAATACAAGGAGAGTATGCCTCACTTCAGATTTTTCAGATATAATATGTACAAATTTTTAATGTTCTTTGCATTTCGAGCTTCCACTTCCGGGGTTTACCTTTTGCAAATGTTTGGAAACAATTCCATTATTATTTCCTTTGTATAAAGCCTTTTTTTTTTTCTATAAATGGCAATTATTGTATGCAAAATGAGTCTTCAGATGCCTCAAAATCGCATCAGATTAGGTAAAACATTTTATTAGATTTGTTCTGTTATAAATCCTTTTCTCTTCCCAGCTTAGCAACCTTTTGTGTTTTAACTATAGCCATTTTAACCAATTTCTGGCAAAATTCGTCTTGAGCTGCCCTAGAGAGTTGTTTTCAATCCATTTTTCATTGAATGCACATTGCACAGCTCTTGTCTGATGACTTGAATAAATGCAGTTCAGGCCCTGATTTTATTGGATAGATATGTTTGGACTCCTCATTTATGGTTAGGCAGTTGATCATAGCCTTGTCTGACAGGTTGGAGTGCTGTAAATCGTTCCTGTTTCTGAACACTGTCAGTGAGAACTTTTAAGGAAGAGTATGAATAAACAGAGGCTTCAAGTGGATATAGGATATTCAGTGTAATGAGTTATTGGTCGTGTTAATGTTGCTGTCAGTTGTATGTTTCTGTGGTTAATATTTCTAGGTTTAGTCATCGTTATCTGTCAGAATGAAAACTGAGCCTTGGACCTTTGCCTAAGTAACTGGAACATTAGAAAAAAAAACAGAATCACGAATTAGACATTTTTGAAGGTGTTCTACCAGTACATGACTTATCAGAAAATTACTTTGTAACTTTCTTCAATTTTGGGGAATTTTTCTGAGAAAAGAATTCCCTAATGTAAGCCCAAATATTATTATTAACCCATTTTAAATAAATCAGTAAACTAGAATAAAAGGCACTATTTCTATGGAGGAGAGGGAGAGGATTGATAAAAAGATAAAAGTGCAGAATTATTATTATTCAGTATTTTTAGATGTTTGCAGATGATGAGTATTTCAGGATTAAACTCATAAAACCCTTGCTGTTTGAAAATATTTCCCTAAGCATTAATTACTTTCTGAATGCTCACCCGTATTCAGTGGTATATTAGTCTGTAATCATAATGTTGTCATTTGGACAGCGACCAAATTAAAAATAAGCTGAGAGAGGAAGGAAAGAACTGTCAGATGAGTTGTCTTTGCATAGCTCTTCTGCTTGAACAACACTGCAATCACGTTGTAATAACCTACATTTAAGTAACAGAATTACTCAAGGGGCCCTTGTCTCACATCATCTCATTCAGTGTTCCTTGGCTGAGAACCCACTCAGTTGAAACCGATGTGTGTTAGGCCCTTGAATTAAACAGCAGACAGTGACCAGTGAATCTAAAAGAATTAAGATCCATTCCAAATCTAGAGCCTGTAAAATTCTACCCAGTAGTTCATACAAGCAGTAGGTGTCTCAATCAAAAGACAGAGAGCTGAATCGTTCTTTAGGTTTCTCTGTGGTGTCTGTCAAACACACAGAATACCATTTGGTAAAGTTTATGACATTATTTTTTTGTTTCAGAAATAAAACCAGGCTACTTTTGCCTCTGAAGGGCCTTTATTCCCATATAAAGATGTTCAGAGATACCTTATCTCAGTATTGTATCAATGGTGGGTGGCTGACAGTAATGTAAAGTAGTTATTAAGGATTTTAATTTTTTTTTGAAAAATGTTCATCAAAATCAAAGCTTTTCACAGGACCACTGAGCTTAGATGCAAACATTCAGATGGTATGTGAAATGCCAGATGAAGCTGAAAAAAAAGTCTTAATACTTATACTTTTCACTGGGCATGTGGAAGAGACTCATGGCTGAGATAGCCCAGAGTGCCACAATGAGCTGTTTTGAATTATTTGCTTCCCCACTGCCCCTTGTTGAAAATTATCCCATCCATTCAAAAGCAAGTCACCAGCTTGTTTTCAACTCAACTTAGAGGACACTCAATGCCTATTTTAAGGCAATCCCTAATGTAAAGGTTGTTATATCAGGCACATCTCCTTCTCTTGGTGTTCATCTGAATTGCTTAAGCCTAAACCATTAACAGATTGTCTTATTTCTTGGCTTGAAAACACACCATCTTTTAGACATAATGATTTATGAAATACCATTGGTATCTCACCTGTGCAGTATGTCACCTGGCTGCTGTTCACTCCTGGCTGTTACTTGAGGGGAAAACCCATTTGTTTATGTTAAGAAATAAAAAAAAAAAAAAATTTAAAAAAACTAGTGTTATGAAGTGAAGGTTGGGTTTTAAGTGGGATAAATTGCTGGCAGCATATATACAGGAAATTATTTGTTCATAAATTTGATCAAAGCCTCAGTGCTGGACCAGCTATTGCTTTTCAGTTGTCTTTCTTTCTTTCCACTGAAAATTTCAAATGGTGAATGCAAATTTGTTTCTATTTATACTTTTTTTTTTCTACTCAGTTCAGGATTTAGTGGACAGCAGCAAAATCATGTGCTGGCTGTTGACCTCATACCAAGAAAGATCAGAGGACTGAATTTCCAAGCTGTGGTTGAGCCGTGCAAGCAAAGCCCAGTGGAATATTTCCAGCCCTAGGGTGGTGCAGGTTCTGCTGTGTGGATAAACAGATGTAAAAAAAAAAGCCAGCATCTTTTGATAGTGTTCTTAACAGTATTAACAATGAGAAAACTGCAGAGGTGACCAATTTGAAGATGTTTTAGGAGGTGGCTTTTAGAGACTGCCTGGCCCAAACTAGAAAAAGTATTTCTCTACTGCTGACTGTTCTTGCTTCCCTTATAAGAATCTAGATAAACTGAAGTAAATGAGCCATCTTGTTAGTAAAATTAAGAAAAGTAAAGTCCTCCTCATTAAAAAAAGAGTGCTAAGACGGGTATTAAAATAATATAACATAGCATGAAAAATTAAATGGTGCCTTGAATAAAAAAGCAGAGGTGGATGATCCTTTGAAATCAGTATCATCCCTCTCTCACAAACTATTTCCTTTCTCATCTCATCTAATAAATGGTTTGTAGAGTTAAAATCCTTAGACATAAAGGGTGACTCTTAAGTATTTCAGTGTAAACAACAACGTAGCCTTCAACATATCTCTCAGTAAAATCCTGTTTTATGCTTCTTATGCTTCATTTTTCTAGCTTGTGTAGCAAGGCTTATATCCAAGTAGATTAAAAAAAAAAAAATTTTCTTTTTTCCCCTTATATAAGTGCTCAGTTTTCATGTTCAGCCTCCCCCAGCAATTGTTCACAGTCTGTCATCCAGTGAAATTAAAATAACTGTTCCCCCAAGGCCTCCTTCTGCTTAATTCCCAAGATTCTTCAAGATTCACTTGGAACTGGGTAGATGATGTAATGTGCAAAGTACCATGGTTCTGGCAGTTTGAAAGGGTTGAAACTGGGAATTCCCTCCACCTGGCCCTGCAAACATTTCTGTCTCTTCTGCTTCAAGATCCGAGTTCTTCTCCCGGGGACAGAAGTCTGGGTTGGGAAAGGAGGGAATTGCCACAATGTTCCCAGTGTCTGCACAGAAGTGTGGACCTGTTTGAAGTGATACAAAAGAGGCTTTAGGCAGGCTGAGGAGTGGTCACTGAGAGAACTGAGAAGGATAGCAAGCAAAGTATTTTTATAGGAGGGAGGATGCAGAAAAGCAAGAGGAGAGCAGTCATAAGTAGTGCTGTAAGTAATATAGTTCTACTGTGTTCTCTAAGAAGTAAATAATACTTTTTCCCAGCAGTTAAGTTTAGATTCAGGTGACTTCCCAAGAGAACTGGGGCATCTAGAACCGCTTCTACCAGAAACCATTATTCCCAAGTATAAGCTGTGCTGCTGCTCTTCTTTTTCTATACAGTGTAATTTTGATTGCCTATGTTGCTACATGTTCCTCTAGAGACCCTTGTGCCTAGAAATGTAACCACTCTGTGCTTCTATCTCAGTCTAAGTTATTGATTCTAGAAAACAAACAGCCATCAACTTCCCTTTTGGAGAAGCCACTGGAGACTTTTACTTGATCGTTTCACACAAATCCTGGCTCTGACTGAACTGTCCTCCTTTGCCTGACATAACTTCACTAAGAACTGTAGACTGTAGGCCAAATAGTGATAAGTGAATAGCCAGCTGTTTGTTCAGAGAAAGGAGCTCTGACATTTTGTGCGTTGCAAACACACAAGAGAATGTTGTCCAGGCAGTGGCATAGGCAAACCCCAATCTCTGCTATTCTATATACAAGACTGACATGATTTAGACAGTGTAAAGAGTAATGTGGAGTCTTTGTTTATGCCTTAAAATTAATCTGTATCACAGAAATTTTGAAGTATTTGCTGTTCCTGTGACAGCTGGGCCCTGGCTAGAAGTGCTTGCCAGAAATGATACTTCAGTTTCAGTGCAGTTGATGGGACTGAAGACAGACCAAAGTGATGTTCTCAACTCAGAAATGCAGCTCTTGGCACTTTTACTCATGTTACTGGATAAACAACAGGCCTGTCTGTCATTAGGTCATATCTTTTGAAACCACCTCGTGTTTTGGGGACTCATCATCATATGGTCCAATTGCACTGCAGTTCCTTCCCCAACTCAGGAACTCTCCTAGCCTTGCTGAGGTCAAATCCTCTGAACAGCCTGATCCTGCTTCAGAACTAGCTGAACAGGGAGGTGTTAGAACAGGGACCAGACCAGAGGACCTGCACAGGTTCCTTCTGACACCAGCTGTTACGTTTCTGTGAGTTACAAATGAATTCTGTCTTTGCATTTTTACTGACCCCATTTCCACAGTACTTCAATTCTTGAGCCATCAGGGTAGCTCTTAGGTAATGTCTTGCAGAAAGAGTGCTCTCATCTGTGGAAGGATTGAGAATGATAAGCATATTTTCTAAAGAAGCAATCTTGTGATAGGTATCATCTGTTGGACAGAGACTTTCATCAGTAACTTTCTGTAGGGTTCCACACAGATCATGTTACACCTGAAAGAAAAGTTTCATTGTGAAAACCACAGGATAGGATTCCAGACAGACAAGTAGGTCAGATGGCATGTCCAGCCTCAAGGGGGTTCCACTTGCCATCAACGAGAACAGTGTTGGGCGACAGCAAACATTGCATTGCACAAATGCTTCTTTCACCCAGTAGTGCAAGCAGAATGCTTCTCCTTACTCTTGTCTCTTCCTTGATATATAAATATTGGCATTCCATTGCAACCAGTGAGGGATTTTATTTTTTACGTTATAATATGAGCAAATTGCAGAGCAGCAGGAATGTGCACTTTCTTTTGTAACATCTGAAGAAACCAAGCCTGAAGGCAAGTTGAACAAACCCCAAAATTATTTAGTAGGAAAAAAAAAACATAGCTAGAGGGGCTGAGTTCAACACTGTTTAAATGAATAGTTGTTTCTTTTGTTCATTTGTTTCAATCAGTCCTTTTACAAATATAAAATGGAAAGTATGGAGAAAAATTGGTAAAATAAATACCTTTAAGAGAAATTACCTGATTTTTCCATTCTGCACATATCACCAATCACACGCTTGGGTATAAAAGTTCTGCAGCTAGGCAGAAAACACAAAATTTCATGATGATATTATTTGAAAAATAGCTTTATAGAAAGCCATAAGTTATAAGTGACAGCAAATGCTCTTTAGAATAAGAAACCAGTAGTTTTCAATTAGTGTTAAATGAGAAATTATGTTATGTCAGCTGATATTAAATCAGTATAAATGTCTGGATTAGTACAAAATTATCTGATGTCTGCAAAAAAAATTTAATTTACTGAATTGATATTAATCAGGCTCATTAGCTTTAGTGTGGCAGCTGCCATCTTGGCTAATGAAGAAGGGACTGAACAGGGATTTCCACAGTCAAATTCATGGGCTTGGATTAACTGAAAGAACAGTCCCTCATCATGAGTATTGTAGCACATTATACATTTTTAACTGAAGTAAGACCTTGTTTGTACATCAGCAAAGGAGGTGGGTTTCTGTCTGGGAAACAGGGCATTGCCATTTGTAATAATTATCCTGTGAGCACTGGGCACGGAGGAGGTCAAACAGTAAACAGGATTTCAATGCTTTTGTAGCATTTCCTTTGTTGAGCCTGGTATTAGAAGTCATCATTTATTCTTCTGCTTAACCTGCTTCACAATGTCACTCGATGATTTCTATCAGGAGGAGCTCTTTAATAAATTAAACTTTTCTAATAGACACTGCTTTAGCCAGCTTTTGAGTGTCATGCCCATCCCTCAGATCCCATGTATGTGCTTTTGTTGATAGAGCAGTTTGTTGAAATGAATTTCAGCAGCCATCGTGGCAGATATTCTTGAATTGTCAGCGCTTTGTTCTGCGTGTTGCTCAGAAGGACATTGCTTCGTCATGGTATGAAAATGGAAAGTCATTTGAAGAGCTGCCTCTTTTTAATATAGTTTTTTTCCTCAATTTAAAGCTGACACAAGCTGTCCTCAGCTGTTGCCCTCCTTTATAATCAGGAGTCTTTGAAACAGCGATTTAAAGGTGGTTTAAACAGTAATTTGCTGGGCTCTGTAAGGCTCACCCTGTGAGTATTGCCAGTGCTTTGCTGTTATAGAAAGCATGGCTCTTATCCATATTAATTTTTGTCATGCACTTATTTTTGGTCAGTCAGCAGAGCGCACATCTGAGAAGAAATGTGGTTGATTCAGGGATGTTTACAGAGCATATACGTGGTGGGAGAGGGGAGGAAAGTTCAGATTTCTGCCTCAGTCCGCTATCCAGCTGCAGCCTCACATGGGCTGAGCATGAGGACAGCACTTTGAGTGCAAGAAGGATGCCTGTAGCCGAGCCAGTGAGTTTCAAAGTCCCAGTAGCATTTTGTGTCAGATGGTTGATCTATATTTATTCTGCCAATGCAGTAACTGCCCCTGGAGAGCTTGCTCCACTCTTTACCTGACTCAGGACATATGGAAATATGACATCTGCTTACTGCAATAATACTTTCACAAATGTGGTTGTGAATCTTGGAACCAGAGCTGAACATTTCATCGCAACAATTGAATCTTAATTCTGCTTTTCTCATGAGCAAAAAAATGCCCGGGGCTGTTATTTTCTCCCATATGATTGAAAAATGCTGGCTGTATGAGCACCACATGGGAAGGAGGTGGCAGTGTTATTAAAAAGACCTATTTGCCATGGCATTTACCTCTGTGGCGTAACAGCAGCTTATAAACAAAACACAGCATCCTGTGAGAAAGCCTATGAGAAATAATCCTTTCCATGTTTGAAAGGGAAAACAAAAACGTGTAAAAATAAAATAATTTCGTCAAGGTTACTCATCAAGTAAAATTCAGGAATTCAAGATGGATTTTCATTCTTATACCTGCCTTAAATTCCTCTGACATTAAAATCTATGGATTTTAACCCCAAGACTATACAGCTTGATCTGAAGAGAGTGATGTAAGATTTCCTTGGTAAAAGCTTAACAAGTAATACCTTCTTGGTTAGGGGTTCATTAAAAGGGATTTTAGTTTATTCAGGAGTTTATTCAGACCTGGTCCCACAGTTGAACGTGTCTCAGCAGAGCTAAGATGGACTTGTAAACCTTGATGAAACTTAATGTCTACTTCCCAGCAACGAAAGAGCAACAAGCTGTCTGAAGTGGGAGATTAATTTCAGCAAGCCTCTGCAAACTAAGTCAGTCTAATTTCATGTAGGTCTATGCCTCACTTTCCTACTGTGCCTGCCCTCCAGCTCTTCTGTTTTCCATGGTAACTAGGCCAGCTGTCGACTAGGGAAATACCCTTGGGCCAATTTTCTCTTACTAATATCTTACAGTGAGCTTTCCCTGGTACGTGAGCTTAACTTCAAATTCCCACTTCTCTTTTTACAAAGCCAATATTTGGTGGCAATAAAGCAGTGAAATGGAAGGAAGATCAGAACCAGAACAGTATTTAAAAAAGATAAATCTAAAGATATTTCCTTCTCTGCTCTGCTCTCCTACCTTTGCAAGAGATACTATTACTATGTGTGAAAAATTAATAAAGACCAGGAAAAGAGGATGAAAAATAAAACCAGAGTGGAAGAAATAAAGCAAACCTGAAAAGAAAGGGATGTGAAGATAGAAACATCCTTCTTTATAATGTAAATGCTTGTTCTTCTGCCACTGAGAGGAATGAGCTGACAAGAACCATCTTTCATGGTCCCCTCTGTTTTAATTAGATTAAAACATGGTAGATACCATCTTGTTTGAAGAAGATTTCAGGGTAGCCTTATGCATATGGAGAGCTGTAGTCTGACAATACTTCTCCACTAAAAGTCAGAATCAGGAAAACATGAAAAAATTGTTATTTGGACTCCAGAGACTCCCCTTTGAAAAGTTTGATTTTCTCTCTTCTACTCCCTGAAAACAAATGAATTTTGCTAGTTATTTTTGAAGTGTAAAGGACTGAATGCCTTCCTGACGGCGCTCTGAGCTATGAAGGTTCTCTCAGAGTTGCTGCATTGACAGAGTCACACACGCACATGCACTGAGTTAACACGTTGCTGTGATCTGACGGTCTGATCCGTTCACCCTTTGTTGTTGTGCAGCGTTGAGATGCCACAAAATTGACAGCAAAAGAAGACTCGACATCTTACAGAAAGAATACTGTGTCAGATATGAGAGGACTACTGAAAGCAGCGTTTTGCAGTCTTGTAATTACGCTGAAGTACCATCATTGCTGAAACACTTGTACCTGCTGAGGCTCATTTTTCCTCACTGTTCCTGTGTAGGCAGTGATCTGAATAAAGTTCCCTTTGTTAGATATTGGGAAAATAAGAAGCCAGGCTGCTAGCTAGAGCAGGGATGAAAGCAAAGATCCGGAAGAGACTGACGTGTCAGAAAGTAATGTGGGATCAGTTCTTGTTGTATCTGTATTACCTGTGCTCAAAACACAATGAATCTACAGACAAGTTCTTCCAGAGAGGTAGAAAGGATGCTGCCTTGAAAGAAACATTGACTCCCCACGTATCTGAAATGTATCAAATCTCATACCTCCTTCCTCTGCTGTTGGCATCTGAGCACTGAGATGTAAAAATCTGAGACTCTACTTGAAAGATAACAGCTTTGAATGTAGATGTCATTAAGCAAAGCAAATTCTTGCAACCAAGTGCAGAGCAAATAGGAAAATTAACAGCTCTGCAGAGCAAGTTCTTTTGAATGACACAATATTTGAAAAACAATGTCACTGTCTCATCCTATTTTCCACCCCCCCAAAACCAAATCCTTCCTTCCCCATGACCAGAGCCATAAAAATAGTAATCTGAAAACTCTAGGATTATAAAGTACAGATCTGGCTCAGAATGTATGAATAAAATCTGGGACTGCTCCTCATATGAGCAGGCAAAGGCCTTAATGACCTTGTAGAAAGACAATTTTAGTTTTCTCCCTGAAGCTATTTCAGTATTAGTATATTAATGTCACAGTTTAACCCCAGATGGCAACCAAGCCCCACACAGCCACTTGCTCACTGTCCCCCACAGTGGGATGAGGGAGAGAACTGGAGAAGAGACAAAACTCGTGTGTTGAGATAAAGGCAGTTTAAGAGGTAAAGCAAAATTCTCATGCACAAGCAAAGCAAAACAAGGAATTCATTCCCCATGACCCATGGGCTGGCAGGGGTTCAGCCATCTCCAGGAGAGTAGGGCTCCATCACACATAATAGTGACTTGGGCAAACACCAGCACTCCAGATGTCTCCCCCTTTTCTGCTTCTTCCCCAGGTTTATGTGCTGAGGGTGATGTCATATGATATGAGATATCCCTTTGGTCAGTTGTGGTCCAGCTGTGTCCCCTTCCAACTTTTTGGGCAGCCCCAGCCCACTCACTGGTGAGGTGGGATGAGGAACAGAAAAGGCCTTGACTCTTCAAACCCTGCTCAGCAATACCTAAAACATCCCTGAACTATTTGCAGTTTCCAGCCCAAATCCAAAACACAGTCCCATACCAGCTACTGTGAAGAAAACGAACTCTACCCCAGCTAAAACCAGCTCAATGAAAAAAATAAAAACAATTAAAAAATCAAAACAAATGAAACAAAAAACAACAACAACAAAACAACCAAACAAACAAAAATGAGGGAAAAAACCAACCAAACAAAAAACCAAGCAAACAAAAAACCAAAATGAGGTTGAGCAAAGTGAATTGCCCAGTGCAGAACCATACAGAATTAGTTCTGTATCATACATTTTGTTTTATAGTGTCGTGAGGGATTTTTTGTTCCAGCTGTGAAGCTAATGGGAACCACAGATGCTATCTAAAGCCCCTTTTGGTAGACACAAACTACCCAAACAATAGGCAGATGAAGAAATGCATTTTCAGTTTCTCCTCAGTGTCTTGCTGTGATAACTGTGGCCTAAATGCAGAAGGAGTACAAAGCTTAGCAAGTGCATTGGCTCCAGTGGGCTCCTTCAGTCTGAATTAATTTTGTATTTTATTTATATGGTTTGAAAGTAGAGTAGCTTAGTCACCTCCTGTATTCAATTAATTGCTGGCATGTTGGACAGCATCCCAATAAAGCCACTGGGTCTGCTTATTTTAGTGGTGATTATCCCATCTAATCCCATTCATTGCTAGCTTCCAATGCAGTTACCCACTGGGAAGAACACAACAATTTCTGTTATGCCTGGAATGAATGGCGCATTTTAGTTCCTGTGCATGAATTTACTCTAAGCTATTACAAGGATAGATTGTTGGGAGCTTTCAGGCTTGCTGATTCTGGTGTAAGATACTGTGTGAAATTCTGAAAACAATGGAACATTTGTTTTGAGGAGAAAATCTGCAATTTTGGAAAAAGTGCAGACAGGGACGTGCCCAGTCACGTGAAGAAAACGCTGGCAAAGATGGAACCAGACTTTTCAAAATTAGTGCCAGACTTGAGTGCCAAGTTTCTCATTGAATGCAAAATAATAGTGTCCCACTGATAATCTTCATGCAGATATTAAATGCAATAACTCTGTTAAACAGTGCTTTTTTAAAAAAATTATGAATACTCTTTTCAGAGGGGAGGTTTAATCATTCTCATTACTGAGGCAGCAGTGCTTTTTCTACTAATAGTTGAAAACGGACTTACTATTTTAAGCTGGAGCTTAAGTCACTCTCGGTATTAATGTCACTTCAGGATGAAGAGTTTTATTTTCTGTAGCTTTGGATTGATGCTTTACTGGGGTGGGATATTTGGTGGACCATGAATGGTCAGTCAGAGAGCACTGTTGTATACAGATGCTGTCAGAAACAATCACTACTTTTATTATGTTGGTGTTGTCCTGCAGGTATTTTTTTTGTATTTGTGATAGTATGTTAATAAATTTGGTCCTCTGCTGCTTGCAGATTCCACCCAATTTACAGACTGGAGCAGAAAAGGACAGACAAATTGGAGAAGGCATGTTATGAGGATGATCATTTCTTGCTTAGTAGATTTTGGCCAAGTAACATCCATATCTGGTGGTGGTACCTGTACACTATTATATTTTCCTATTAATTCTAGATACAGTTAATTTTCAAGTTTCGTTTCAGTTTCGGTTTCAAGCTTTCTTCTTGGGACAAAACCAGTTTTATCTGGGGTTCATTTTCTTAATGCAGAAGCGTGTGCAACCAACTATGTTATGTATCAAATAAAACATTTCTCTGCAAGACAACCTCAGCAGGGCTTGGTAACTTCCTTGCATAGTGTAGCATAGCCTTTGTTTTCACTGATCTGTTGATTTTTTGTGAGTCAGCAGGACACGCATTCCACAGTTAAGGCATTCAGTGGGAGTGGGAGGAGCTGTGTTGATTGAATCTACTGCATCAAATTTGTCTGAAAGCAAATTTTGTTGCATTGTTCATAAAGATCTTTGAGTGAAGATTAGCAAATAATGGCAACGTTGTGTTTCTGCAGCCTAACCAGCAGGCTTTGTAATAAGTCTGCAGCAGTGTTTTGTTGTCTAAGAGAGACCAATGTGGTAGATGCCTGTTTTAAGTTATGTTATTATAAAAAAAAAATCAGAAAAACAAAAGCAAATTAATCACACGCTATGTTAAAACAAAATTTCACTTTAAGAAGAGGTATTTTCCATTCAAGGGTAATGCTTTGAAAAATGAGTCTATAAAAGCAGCTCTGTTATATGAGAAGCAGCATGTGGAACTGACTGCAGGTTTCTTATGTGAGAAATGTGAAGAGCCAAAAGTGGACAGGTGCTGCAAGTTATGGAACAGCTGCTGTTCTTCCATCCTGGAGACTGACTTGGTTAGAGAGATTCAGAGAAAATATTGTACCACACTTCACTCAGTTTGCTCAAGAAACATAAACTTTCACTCTCTTCTTGTTATAGAGTAGAAAGAAAGATGAAGGATCAGCAGATTGGGCACAGTTTTGCTAGCCCTCTTGTACCTCTCCCTTTCTGTTTGGCTTTGTTGGGAGAGCAAATGAAGCTGTCTTTATCCTTCCAGTGAAGTTGATGATCTTGCACTGTGTTTCCCTAAAGTTATGGAAAATGCACAAGTCACTTGGGAGAACTGCAATGCCCCTTCCATCTTTGTTATACAGTAACTCTTCTGTCTAATTGACTTTGCTCCCCATTTTCCCCTGCAGATATTGTGTTGTTCTCGGTGTGCCAAGTGTTTTGTGCTTCTTAGTTAGTTTGTCTTTATATCTGTTGTTTTGTTGACTGCCATGCCCCAGTAGGTCTACCCAGAATGGTGCTGTTGTTTTCTGTTTTCTCCTTTCTGACTTACAGTACATAAATCACACCTTTCTAGAATTTGAGGTTAGTTTAAAAACAGAGGTGTTTTCCTGAATCTGGTTTTTGAAAGGAAGTTGACAGAGATAGCCTGCATGTTTCTCTTGGATAACAAAGGACTGTGAGAACAGAGCCACTGGAAGGCTTTCCAGCAAGCTTAGTTAAATTAAATTTTTCTGTTCAAGAATGGACAGTGTTTCACCAAGGCTGTGATGGAGGCTGGGAATAGAGATTAAATTGCAACAAGTGCAACAAGTATGAGTGGTCCTTTCAGTTCTCAATGGCAATAACTGCCATCCTACAGCCACGTTCCTGGGGGCTTCAACAAGTTCAGTCATCCATCCTAGGCACTGGCAAAGAGACCAGAAAAGCCACAGTCATATTTGCCAGCTTGGCACTCTGCTGCCTTAGAGTTTGGCTGTGTCTAAAGAGGTTGTGCCTGACCAGACCAGCTGGCAAGTGATAAAGACTTGAAAAGACAAGTTCTCAGACTTGGCTGTACTCTGCAGAGGAGTAAGGGGAGTTGCAGGGGGTGGAGGATGAAAGGTACTTTTAGAACCTGGAAGTTGCTGGAGTTCAGTGTTTGTGCAGAAGTTTCTATAATGATATCTCTATCAAAGGGATTATTCCCATTATCACTGTCAGGGAAGTAAAAACCTTGTCCAGTGTAATCCTGGGGAGATAAAGAAGAGTTTTATTTGCAACTACTAATTATTTGTAACTAATAGCAGCAGTTCCCTAATCATCCTTGTGACCAGGTGGAGTCATCTTCAGCTGCACATTTTTGTCATCTCTGTCATCCATGTGTCTGTGAATAACTTGCAGTGGGAGCTACAAAGCCCAAATGCAATCCCACTGGCAAATCAGCCCTGTTACTTATTGTTCTGTTTAAGAATGCAAACAGTAAAATGTTTTCTTCAAGGAGTTGAAAATTAAATCAGTTATATGTTTCAGGCATGTGCCGTAGCTCCATGGCACAACAAAGCACAAAGGACTGCTTAGGAGTTTTGCAGGATGTCTAAGGATAATCAAGACAGATGGCAACCTCAGACATGGGAACTGTGCAGTGCTAGAGAAGTGTTCTTGTGTGCTGATCTTTGATATGAAGGGCTGTACAGAACAATTTTTAAGCAATTATTGCCATAATGAGCAGCAGTCTTGCACTATTGTTTTCTCCTTCTGCGACTCGTCTTGCCTCCAGCTTAGCAAAACAGAAAACAAGCATGAAATATAACTTCAGAACAAAGCATATTGACTTCCTTGGTCGGGTTTTCAAAGACTGAGCAACAATAGGAAGTACCTCAGCCCTATAACCCTAAGGCACCTTCTTTTCATAGTCTGTCTCCGAATTCAAAACACCTTAAGCAAAGAGTGCAGTGTGTGTGTGCTGGTAGGCACAGCTTTTGTGTAATGAATACCAAGCATCACTTGGAAGCATTAACTGGGGTCACTACTGACACCATGTGTAAATAACCCAGTCAAAGTGTGCCTCGCTCTCTCATAGCAGGTAGGTGCTAAACCTGCAATAATATACTGGAAACTCTGGCCTTTTCTTGGTTTGATTTGGTTTTGCTGCAGCGTGGTTTAACAGGCTACCTGTGAGCTAATCTGTCCTGTCAGGCATCGCTCTCTGGTTCACCCTGCTCCCCTTTCTGAAGGAGACAAGGAACAGATGTTCAAGCAGCAGAGTTGTCTGAGCTGCCTCACTCTTTCATTTGTCTGCCAAATCCAACTCAGAGCAGACTCTGTCAGCTTCCCTGTCTTCCAGCATCACAGAAGGAGAATGAGGCCAGCTCACCTGTTTTGCTACCAAGATCCATCCAATCTCATTCCTTTCCTTCCTTTTTTCTTTTCCTCCTTTTTTTCCCCTTAATTTCCTTTTTCTCTATAGCTGCTGGGTTTAGCCCTGTTTCTCCGTCTCTGACACAGCAGCCAACCCAGCCTGATTCAGTCCCAACTTCCCTTCTTCCCTGTGGCAAAAATCTCTCCAGCACACTTGTGTTTCTACACCCAGAAAAACACACACTCTTCTGCAGCTGTGAGTGCCAGAAAAAGGGATTGGAGCCACCTTGCAGAATGGAGCAGATGCACGCAGAAAGGAGGAGAAGCAGCTGCTTGCAGAAGTCAGGAGGCATCTTTCTGGGCACTCCAGTATTTGACTTGGACCCTCTGACTGCTGCTAGGCACAGGCAGTCTAGTTTGCTTCCTTTCTAAATTTTAGGTCATCTTCCTTCTGTGCTATTCACAAAAGGGACCTTGGGACAGTGTCTGAATTCCCCCGGCCTTGCTGAGAACGAGGGTGTTTGTCCCAAATGGGAGAACCCTGAAGAGTAAGGAAACCTCCCTGTTTTTAGGAGCAAGATCCTCTGTCTAGGCCTGGCATAAAACCAGACTTTTATATTTAGTTCTGTCTTGCAGAATCCTGTGAAAATTGTCAGGAAGAAAACCAGCCTTTTTGGCTTCTTCACTGGCAGCCTTGAGTTTTAAATCATTCCAATTTTGTCTTCCTCTGTCACAGCTAAGCATCCTGTTCTAACTTGAAAATTTCATTACTGTCTTGAGCATTTCTCCACCCTGCAATCTCAGAAGCTGCAGCCTTTCCTATACCCACTGAGTTCTCACACTGGCAGGGTGAAGATGTGCTCGCCAGGAAACTGAGAAGACAGAATTACAGCAGCATATGTGTTCATTTGTTGAATAAACATTTTAGCAAACCCTACAATGAGTCATCACATTAAAAGCTGTCCTTTGTATCCTCTTTGGGACTGTTTTTATAAAAAGAATATAAAAGTCAGACCCAGTCACTTCAAATCAATTTGCAAATTAAGGTCTGCAGGCTTTCAGAAGCACACCTACCTCAGTGGGCAGGGAGAAGGCAGCTGTGCTGCCTGTGCCACAGTCCCTCATGGGGCTGCTGGGGAAGCACATGTGCTGTCAAAAGGTGACATGTGTGTTCAGGCTGTGGAGTGTGTGTTGGGCACGGAAATGGATTTTACCAGTGAGATCATGATGACTGCCTCAATTTTCCCCCTGGACTGGGCTCAAAAATCACATGTGAGAGGATTCAGACTCCATATGTCCTCTGTCCTCATGTACACCTTATGCATAAGCTCTCTGAATCTGGCCTGTAATCTTAGGTAGGAAAGAAATTTTTATATCATATGTGTGTATACAAGCTTATTTCCTGTGAACACTCAGCCATAAGAATACAAAAGTGGGTCTTTTAAGTTGATCTGAGTTATGCAGGGAGTAGCTCTGTTTAAAATAGTAAACCATTTTGGTTTGCTGTTTTGCTTCCTGTATGTGAAATCCTAAGCCTTTCATTTTAGGGAGGGAAAAAAGCTGGTTTAATATTCTCTATATCTGAGAGGATTAAAGGGACATCTCAAACATGAAAAAGTAGCCTTTCTGGATTCCCTAAATATGTACTGTTAAAAATGGAGTATTTGAACGAATATGATTTAGATGTTCAGAAGCTGATTTCATTGCAAGCCTAAGTGCAGACAGAAGGTTCTGCACCAACACATCACAGTGACGTTGTCTTTTCTTAAATGCACTTGTCTTTTCAGGGCAAAACTGAACAAGTTCATTCTGCCTGTGTGCCAAGAGAAATACAGGCTGTTTAGCTGGACTGAGGCTGAGCTAGGCTTTGCTGTGGTACCCTAAAATTCTCATATGACAGTTTGAACTGTACCAGTGATGCTTTTGTTTAAAAATATAATCATCAGACCTCTTCCTGATTTGCTGCTGAAGTGGACAGAGTATGTTTTTGTTTTGAATCACCTTGTTTGCTTACAGCTGAGCTAAAAGGTCACTGCAGAGTATGATTCAGTACCCTAAACATTGGCTATTTTAGCCAGCATAGGGAATCTGAAGCATTTGCATGGGAGTGGCATACATGAGATATTCCCTCTAGTGGACCCATACGCTTCTAAGGCAGCAGCAGGAGGCCAAGTAGGATATCCTGAGATATCTAAAATGGCATGAACTATCTACCTTTAAGCAAATGAATCCCATCCTGTTTAAGCTGGGACTTACTCTCACTGAAAAAGGAAAGAATTTGTTTATCCACTGCCACATATCCACTGTGTGTCCTCTCAGCCTTCTTCCGTTTGTGAGGGGTTCAGGAAAAGAATAAAACTACCTCTGTGTGCTGGGGTTTGCCTTCCAACAGGCATTGCAATGACAACTTGTATTTCTTTCTGATCCAAAAAGTAATTATTTGTTTTTACCAGTCTACAAGAAAAAAAAAGTAATTTCAGACTCCTCCAGAGAGTGCTGATGATAAACTTCTCATATCGCTTCCCTTTCATGTCCAGGCATTTCTGATGGAAACACCACACTTTTTTTTTAAGATTTTCAAGTCCTTAGAAGTTCAGAGGTTTTGTATAGCTGCAAAGGCTTTTCAGAAACCAGTAGGTGATATTGTTCTGCATTGAATTATACAGGAAAAGGGGACCTAGAAGAATCATTGCCTTATAAAAGATGACAAGAATCCCTCATCACCAAAAGAGGCCTGTGCTGCAGTAGCAACACTGTAATGTCTTCTATATGATTTCAAAGGGGTTGAAGTGTATATAGGAATTATGGTTTTTTACCTATAAATATCAGTGCTTTAAATTATATCTTATTCTTGCTTTTTGTTATGTGATATATTCTTATGTGATGTGCCTTGAAAGTCAACAGCTTCTCTGATTTTCTGTCCTGTGAAAACTAGCATTATTTGTTAGGTTTGAGTAGCCTCATCAGGTAAGGGAAACTGCACTGAGATTGAGACATTTTTAAGGAATTTGAGGTTTGAGATGTTCTTAAGGATGAAGTTGGGGGGGGGGGGAAGTTCATACAGAAGCAAAGAGCAGTTTATCAGTCCTTCAGGCAAAGGGAAATCCCAGGTGATGGGCAGGATGTTAGTAGCAATACAGAGCTGGTGATTCCGTCTACACTTACAAAAATAAATCAAATAGTGTACAAAACCTCTGGTCCTCATAAGGAAAAAACTTCCCAGTGATTAATTCAATTAACTAAAAAAAAAACCTCTAAAGCCACAGCTTTCCTGACCCAAATAAATGTGTAATTAGAGAAGACTACATGGTGAATATGGTTTTTAAAAGTCTGTTTTTGGTTTTATTTCTGACTTTTATGTTGGCAGTAACTCCAGTTCCAAAGCTTTTATAGACTTCAGTAGAACTAAAAGCTGAGTTTTTGCTTTAGACCAACACCAGCAAAGAAAGGAATAAAATGGGCTCATTTCACTCTTTTTAGCCATATAGCCAATTTCAGAAATGTCTCCTCAGCTTTAAATAGTGAAAATTTCTAGAACTGATGATACATCTGAGACTAAAACAGACTTTAAATGCACCTCACAGCTGAAAGATGTGCTTGCTTGTGTAAATGTACTTGTAGGAGGAAAAAAAAGAGTAGATTTGTTACAACCTGCCCAGCAAGGTAGAAGTAACTTTTGCTTTTCCTAATAAATCCCTTGCAGTGAATTTAAATAAATTGATACTAGATGATCAGTGTTTACAGATATAGATATAGATAAATATGATTTATTTTTATAACAATGTGGTTGCAAAGGAAAACAGGTATGTAGCCATTTTTGTTGTTATAATATGTAGTAATATAGCAATAAAAAAGCTTAAAGATGTCATCCAAGAAAATGTGTAAGGGAAAAGGGAGAGAAAAAGAGAATGACAGTTACATAAAGAAAGAGAAAAAGTATGTGTTTACAGTCAGAACTCAGAGGTCATTGCCAAACTTGGTTGTAGTTGCTGTTTGCTGGTGTGGGAGTGGTGGAGGGAAATAAACCCATGGAACATAAAGTCCAATGGCTTCAATCTCTTGGCAGGAGCGATGTTTTAAGGCAGTTAAAAAGTCCCAATTCCTGACAAGATGTAGGGGTATATGTTTAAGACTGGACTTCAAAAATACAACTTCTTTTCACTTTGTAAACTTTTCTTGCAGAAATAAGAAGCACTACAGGCTCTGCACTGTGTATGGCAACAAGAAATGGCAGGTTCCTATTTATTTAACACTCTTGGAATCTCATTAGTTATGAAGTGGGACTTGAGTGCTGCCTAAAAATAAATTTTTTTTTTCTTTCTCTGCTGCCCAAAGTTGCCAAACATAGATTAGTCTGGAGCCCATTTATTATTCCTGCTAGAAGTGATATAAAATAAAAATCAGTTTTTGATACACAGATTTTTTTTCCTCTCTTTCGTTCAGGCTGTTGAAGAATGCACAGAATGAAGTTCATTTCAAAATTTGGTATAAGAAACTACTGGCTGCTCTCCAATTCTGTGCTGGACAAACCCTGAACAATGAGTTTTCTAAGGAAGAAAAACTCATCGGAATTCTGGAAGACATTGCCACGAAAGTGAAAGCTGCCAGTGACCCAAAAAGAAAGGTTTGTTAAAAATTATTGCCCCTTCCATCTAAATTTCTTCAGGTAATTTTTCTGGACTGACACCTGTTTCCTTTAACACCCTTTACATAAACAAACCAAATTTGACTAAACTTTGTAAAATTTTTTGCTGCTCTGAAAACAAGTAAAACATAGATATTTAATAGGACAACTCTCATCACTATTACTATTGACATTAGCAGATCTTGTAAGTCATTCAAGTTCCTTCATCAGTGGTTGCTTAACAAGACTTGGAGGTGTACAGAAGTAATGGTAACAAAGCTGACTAACATTTTACTGAGAGGAATGCTCCCATTCACCACCTCATCCCAAAATATTTGACTCCTGTCAAGCTGCAGTATTTCTTGAAAGCTTTGCTAAGAGTTGTTCTTGACAGGATGGACACGTTGTCATTTAACAAAGGCAGCCAGAGTGGAATGTACTTAATATCTCAAATGTAACATTTAGCAACGAATATTGAACTCATATCTGTAGAGATACATTCCTGGGAGTAGAAGCTTGCAGTTGTCTTCTCCAGCAATTGCAGCTTTTATATTGCATCAGTACATTTTCAGTTCAAAACTGTTAATTTTCCAAGACAACTGTTGTTACTTACCTGATGTGTAAAACTGCTTCTTGCTGAAATCTCAGCAAGGCAGAGAAGGAAGCCAAATAAAAATATACTTGCCTCTGCTGGTTGTCGTGAAAGATACCATGAATCTTTTTGCCTTGTTAAGGATTCAAAGATTTTCAAAGGATTTTTCAGAAAACTCTCAGTGTTTCGCTGCCTGAGAACACCAAAGCAAACAAGGAAGTAAAAAGACAAAAATATTTGCAAAAGGAAGATCCATGTAAAGAAAAAGAAATAGTAGTAGTACATTATACATTACTGATGCATAATTCAGATTTAAGGCTTTAATCTCGAAGCTGCAGTTACTGTGATACTGAGAAGTACCCAAACCCTGCAGTTAACACACAGAGTTAGGCAAAGGAGAGCACACCGTTGAGACAACCAGCAATAGATTGTGAAGTTCTTGGGCAAGGCAGAAAAAACCATGAGCTGCAGCAGAGCAATGGAAGGCTAATTAGCTGCTAACGAAGGTCATTGAATCGCAGAACGGTTTGGTTGGAAGGGACCTTAAAGATCACCTCCTTCTAACCCCCCTGCCATGGGCAGGGACACCTTTCACTAGACTAGATTGGTCAAAGCCCCATCCAACCTGGTCTCCCAGGAATTCTGCTGGAGTAAGGAATGGGGGAAAACCCGGACTGGATTTAAAAAAAAAAATAATAAAAAAAAGAAGGGTTGGACTTGATGAACTCAGAGGTCCTTTCCAATACAGCTGATTCTATGATTCTATGCTGGGGCACCCACAGCTTCTCTGGGCAATCTGTTCCAGTGCCTCACCACCCTCACAGTAAAGAATTTCTTCCCAATATCTAATCCAAATCTACCCTCTTTCAGTTTGAAACCATTTCCACTTGTCCTGTCACTAGATGCTCTTGTAAATAGTCTCTCTCCACCTAAACCTACAGGTCACCATGAGCTCGTTATGCATCTAGGCTGAGAAAGCATGAATGTGGAGTAAAATCACAGTTCTTATTTTTAAGAACTGCATGTCAGTGTGACCTCATTAGCTTTACAGGGATGCTCCTGGCTCTGGAAATTGTACTGCTTGTTTAAAATACAGAAAGACAGTCAACAGTTTAAAAGCTGGTGCTGTGTTCTTTTGTGTTGCCATAATGTTTCACCTGTTGCAGGAGGTGTTAGAGGTGGAACTCGACAGACTTCAGCAGTTCTTCCAGGAGGTAAAGGTTTGTCGGCTTCCCCTGAATCCTGCGCTTGTTGTCCAAGGCATAGAGGCAGATGTAAGTCTACCTTGTGTGATGGATTGCATTTTTAATTTTATTTTTTAGTATAAAGGGGAGAGGCAGGGAGTGCCTGCATTGACTGGGAAGTGATGTTACTGAGATTAAGCATAAATCATCTGGTAAACTGACATCAGCCTAATCCTCTTTAAACTGGAGGCTGTTGTTCAAGACAGAGGTGAAGGGGCTGGTGGGGTTGGTGCTGCATGTATATCACACATTACACAGAAATGGCACCAGAGGTTTCAAACTCTGAGCAGCCCATTCCCAGCTCAGCTGCCCTGCTGTGGTGTTGGGATTGGCAAGGACATTTGGCTTCCCTAAAACTGAGACCTGGTTACCATCTAGCCTACCCAGGTAGCTCTTGGTGTCAAATTTTTTCTCATCTGAAACTCTCCCCTGTCACATATAGTAGCAGCTAAAGGTCTAGAGCATGGTGTCTGCTGAGCTGAGACTTGCTCAGAATTACTAAAATATTAAATATTCATACTCACCTTCGTCTATTAACCCCTATTAAAAATGACTTAAGGGTAAAGGAAACAACAATGCTCTTTAGTGATACTTGACTTTACTTTGACCACAGTGCTAAGATTCAATTATTCTTTGTTCAGAAATATTTTCGTAAGCAACATTAGGCCAGGAATAACCTGTTCCATCTCTGGAGAAGGAAAATGTATCCAGCATCAATTAAAAAACAAACCTGAACACCCATACATATTAGCAGTTATAGCTGTCTCATTACAGCAATTTGTGCTCTATTTTTGTTGTCTAGTTCATTATCCATAGTGGACTTGAGTCTAAGAGGTGTTGATCCCTTGAATTGTCTTTGACCTGTGTTTCTCCAAGTAATTGCTATTCAGCCTTGATCTGGCTGAGAACTGAGGTCTTCCAGCACCCCACGGGCTTGGGCCAATTGTGTATGAGATAAGTCAGAAAAATTTGAAGCCTGCTGCTTCTCTCTGCTTTCAGGCTTTTTGGAAATGACTAATGGGAAGGTATCTCACCATAAAGTCATGCTATTTATACTGCTCCAGCTTGGCTGGACAGATACAAAAATGTTTAAATGTAAGTATCTGAAGAGAGATTATTTTTTTTTTCATTTTTCTTATAGGCTATTATCGTTCTATAAATACATCCAGCTTCTTGATTGAACTGTACGTCAGTATAATCATGCAAATTAGAACTTTTAAGTGCTTATAATTACCTAAATTTAATTCATTTTGGTGTCATCTATTGATTTTACCAGTAGCAAGCACTACTCCCAGCTCTGTGATGCCTTATCTCCTGGTAACCTTTCAAGCACTTACTGAGACATTTCAATTGACAAAATTCCATAGGGGGTTGGGATTTCATCATGGATAATGGCTGCTGCACTTTGCAGAGGTTTGATGTGTCTAGGACAATATTTGCATGCTTGTACCATGCTTTGAGATGTTTAGATGAAAAGCAAGAGAACAGCTGTGTCTGGTAGGGTTTTTGTTCAAATTAGCCTCCATTACACTCCACCCTGTAAGGATAGCAGCAGCTCTTGTGGGGCACTCATTATTTCTAGAAACCAGGCCATTAATTTACCATTGTTTTTAGTTGTTTTTCAGTGGGTTTCCCCGCCACCCCCCTCTCTTTTTTTAATGAGGATAGTAATGCCACCCTAACTCACAGAGGATTTGCAGTGCTTGGCTCATTAATGCTTTTTGAAGTCCTTTGAGGTCTTCCGGTGGAAGGAGCTATAGGGCATGAGAAGGCAGAGTTTATGTTTAATTAAGATAAATTCCACGTAAAATAGATCATGATTTTTGGAATTTCCTGTAGCGTCAGCCAGACTGAGGTTGCCAAAGAAATTCACAGGTTCTTTGCTGCCATAAGGATTTTCTGATTGGGCAGGGGTGGTTTTTTAGAAAATAATAGGACCCAAGGCTTTTCAACGCTTTACAGATTCCCATTAGATCAGTCTTACATACTTAGACCTCTCAGTTCCAGCCAAAACTTATCATTAGCAGGCCTGGGTGAAAATGAAAAACAATTAGTATAGAAAATATTATCCATTCTTATTATCTGATATGGAAGTGAAACATTGTCTGGGTCGTTTTTCAGACCCAGTTAAACAGTCAGTAATATCAAGAATTATTTAATTTTTGTTATCAGTGCTATGAATAGTATTTAAACATGGTATCTTTTTCAGAGGTATTGTTTTGGCCTGATGTTTTGTGTATGTGACCTTGTTGTTCTTCTGTCTCATTTTGTTTTCCCCTGAAGTCGTGTTCATATTTTACGTCCAATGCTTTTCCATTAAAAATCTCCTTCATTAACGCCAATGCTCCAAGTGGAAACATCAATGTTATTTTTAAGGTATGTTCTTTCTCTATTCCTCTGGTTTTTTGGTATGGAAAATGATTAAAACTCACCTAATATATGTTTTAAACTTTGAGCCCAAGCTGATTTGGCTTTGCTGCTCACTTATCCCTGTTATTTTTGACACTAGAACTTTTAATGGAATATGTTGAGGCAATACACTGAGTATCACCTTTTTGAGTGATACCTTTTTGAATCAAAAAATTTCTTGCAATTTTTTTTTCCTAGTGAAGACAACCAGACTAAAATAAAAAAATTATATTTTAAAGCTAGTTTATTTATCATGCTGAAGTCAGTAGGCAAGTTTCAGAGAAGAGATAGTTCAGAATCACTGAAACCATTAGCTTTTCCCAAAATGTTTCTCAAAAATCAAAATACTGGAGGGTTAGAAGCTGCATTTGCCTCACAGAACTAATTCTACTCCTGTCAGGCAGCATGGGGAAATGGACTGAGGAACACGAGGTGGAGGAGACAGAGAGGAGCTCTGTCTCATTGGAGTTTCTTGGAGGAACTGACTCCAAAAATAAACTCCGGTTTATTTTCCAGTTGTCACCTAGAAAAGCTTCAGAGTTCAGAACGGTCCATCTACAGAAAGACAATACATGCATTTTAAAACTAGTTCTCTTTCAAAAAAAGCAAAAGTTTCCCTAAGAGTGGATACTGGTTTTAGACAAGTCCATAAAATGCTGATGGATACAAAACGGTCAGTGTTGCCAATGGCATTATTCCTACATCTTTTGCAGAATCATTTTCTAAACCAGAAGTCTAAAAAATTGATAAAAATAAATAAGAACAAACAAGCAAACAGATTTCTACACTGCCTTGATTTAAACTGACCTTTAGAGCAGCTGTGATTCTCAGAAAGGTGAATCTCAAGGCCTCTTAGGGGGAGACTAGCAATTCTGAAGGTTTTCTGAACATTTAGAGACCTGGTTCTTATGCTATTTAATCTAAAAATCACCTTCTCCTGTCAGCAAACCATTGTATTAAAGTATCTTTTACTTGTACTCTAGTTCCATTGCTTATTCATGGCAGATGATGCATGCATAAAATGATATGCACTGGTATTGTACTAAATTGTCTGCTGACTGCATATGTGAGGAAAGGTAAGTGGAGAGAATAAGATTTTTTGCAGGTTTGGGTACTAAGAGGAGTTGCTTGGGGTCAGTGTTACCTTTAAATGAAAGAAAAACAGGTTTGGATATTTTGGTTTTAAGATGAGTTTTATGTCTCTTCAAGTACTCGTTTCATGGCAGTAAACGTCTGTAAATTGGAATGTTTATATGAAAAGGATGTAATAAAAAAATAAAGCTCTTTAGATACTAGTAAAAGTCATGTATTTTACATAGGGTGAGATGGGAAACAAAAAATCAGGGCTGTTGTTTTCAAAGGCCATTTACTCAGCCACCGTGGAAAATAATCTCTTCATTAATTCTTGTGGCTACAATTAAAGCCCCATTTCACTGAGATTATTGTTTGACCAACTCCATGGGGAGGGGGGTCATCACTGTTTGAAACTGAATATGAATCATGTCATGGATAAAATGTAAATTCATGATAAAATTCCCCTTCAGCCTCCTGCAAATACCAACTTGTGAATCTTAATGTCAGACAAACGCTGCCATTTGTAAAAAGAGGTCTAACATTACGTAAACTTTAAAATGTAACTAGATTAGGATCCTACCTCTGGATCAAATTTTCAAATTCTAATAATTACATAGGAATAATAAGCAGAAAGGCCACGCTTAATCAGAGAGCATTTGTTGCCATCTCAGTAGCTGCCAAAACTGTTCCTGCTTATGTGTGCCATCTACTCTGTCCTCTTCTGACACAGAGAGAGAAGTAGCAACTGTGAAGAAAAACAAGAGGGATTTATTGTAAAATGAATGTAGCTATTTTGGTGGGGGAAAAAAAGTCCAAATTAAATAGGAAGTTATTTCTTTCTGGTATTGAAGGAGAAAACTAAATTTCATGTGCAATTTTCACAGATAGGTGATGATCTGCGTCAAGACATGTTAGTTCTGCAAATTATTCGAGTGATGGACAGCATCTGGCTCCAAGAAGGACTGGATATGCAAATGATCATTTATAGGTGTTTATCTACAGGGAAAGGACAAGGTCAGTTTTAGATTATAAAAGGAACTCGCATTACATTATTCATATTTCATGTAAATGGAAGTATACAAAAATAATCCCTTTAACTTTTGTTTTCATGGGTGTCTTATCTATATTACCACGCAAAGAAAAAAAAACATCACTCAGATTTTCAACTTCTTGAGCCCTTGATTGTATACTTGCCTACTCCTGAATGCTGACTTTAATTTATTTATTCTACCTCTCCAGAAGTACAACGGAACTCACTAGATTTTGTAGCAACTTAGGTTAGAATTTTCCAAAAGCCTCAACAGCATCAGCTGGCACCAGATTCTTAAAAATAACTTCACCCATCAAAACGAGGGCTTTGGAGAAAATTGGCCATAGCTACTGAAGTTTTAATCCAGAGTGGTCCTACATAGATGCTTAAATGAGCCTCCATGCACGTGGCTACAGAAAGTACCTTTAGACAAGTGATGACAGCTTTGCAGTGTTGATTTTGAAATATTACTCTTGTGATTAATGTTGCTTTGGGCAGGCCTAACTCATCTGAAAGCTTTATTTCTCTCTTTTATGGTTGTTATAGCAGAGCTGTAGCAGGGATACCAATTGCTTGCTAAAGAAATCTGCTGACAGCAGTAAGCTTGCTATTTTTTACTGACCAAATCTTTTACTGGAAATAATCCTTGCTCAAATAAAAGACTGATGTATCCAGATTACTTGCTGTACCAAAGCTATTAAAATAGAAAAACTAAAAAAAAAAATTCATTGCTTTCTGAGCCACAAAGTGAAAATGGGAGAGAATGAGTGATCTGAAGGAACTAAGAGAAAATACAGATGAGTTCAGGCATGTGGCAGGTTGTTATGGTGACCTGAAAAAGTCTCCTCCCTTCTTTTTAGAGATGGGAGTCAAAGCTTGAAAGCTTCTGCTTCAAAGACCAACAATATAAGAATACTATTCCTGAACATAAGATTTTTATATAGACTCTTTCATATACCAACAAATTGATTTTTGCCAAGGAAGATACAGGGAATGTCTCCAAATAATATTCTCTGCCTGACAGTCTCTTCCTTTCAGCATCATAGCAGCAGAAAACTTCTCAGTGTCTCACAGTTTTTCCAGACATCTTTCCTTATGAGTTACAGAAGTGTTAATATAATTTATTTACAGTTAGTGGTTAAGGATGAAAGGACCAAGTGACATGCTTGTGGTCATGCAAAATGCCTTCTTAAGGAGACTTGTGTATGCAGGTTTTCCAAGTCCTGGGCTAATGCCTTACTCCATAGGCCACCTTGTCCACACAAGGGAATAGAAGATGATAATTTCATGGCCATGGGAACACAGAAATCACTTTTCACAGAAATGTGAAAAGCCAATACAGCACTGGTAGAATGCTGCTTTCCAGACATGGTATCGGGGAGGAGCCTCTCACCAAATGAAATTATTAGAGAAAGTCCTTCCTGTAATGCAGAGTTGAAGGGTGGTGTGCCAGGGGACCACACATGGGGACAGGGACAGAAGGCTGGCAAGCCAGCTCTCAGTTCCAAAAATGGAATTAAGTTCATGCAGTAGAGACAGAGGATTGAAGTGAAGCATTGCAAAATGTTTGGCTTCTCTCTGCACTTCAGAGTCCCAGTTTATGACATACTGGATCAGACTAATTTCAACATATCTAGCATCCTTTCTGCCAGCTGTGATCAGCATCATGTACTGCAGAAAAATTTGTGTAGCTTTCCAGACAATAAAAACATCTGAAGTAACTTTATATTTAATAATAAACATATAATTCTATTTTTCATATTTTTTTTTAGGTTTGCACATATTCTACCCACTTTGAATCTCATTAAATTGTTGACCTTGTTGGTACCTTGAGGCAGTTTATCCACACTGTTGTTATTGGTGGTTTTATTTCTCATTCACAGGACTGCCCCCTTTTACTAAATGTCCTTTACTTTTCATTTCCAAAGAGCAAAAGAAAAACAATGCTGATCTATATTTTCTGTTGCATTCATTATTTATAAGCTTCTAATTATGTCTTTTTTTTCTGCATGGAGCGATCCAACAACAGGCAATATGTATTGATGGGTCTTCATATCTTTTTAAAGCTGAAGATTTTTCATGCAATCTCTTTTCTGTCTGATTAGGGTTGGTACAGATGGTGCCAGATGCTACTACACTAGCAAAGATCCACAGGGAGTCTGGACTGATAGGACCACTGAAAGAAAACACAATTAAAAAATGGTTCCATCATCACCATCCTCTGGAATCAAGTTACCACGAGGTAACATCGTAATGAAGCTTATTACACATTTTGTGTTATACCATGGGAAAAAAGAAACCAAATTACAGTAGGCAGCAAAAAAAAGTGGCTCAGACATGAGACAAACAAGTCACATGCATAGAAGTCAAGGAGTTGACTTAAATGCCACTTTCTTTCTAAGTATTCATTCCTCTGTTTCAGGTGTATTATATTACATTTTCTGAAAAATGTGTCATAGAGATTTTTTGAAATTTAGTAGTAAAGTGAAGAGAACCTGAAGTAGAAATTGAATCTTGAATGCAGAAACATCTATTTTTTAGGTCAGCTCTCTCCCTCTCTAAATATTTTATTTTATGTAAACCATACAGAGTTTTGATGAATTTCCTGTATCTGGAAATTACCATGTCACTACCTCCAGTTTTTGAAAGCTGTTTTATTAAAACTACCTAGTCATATTATACAAAAGATCATGTTTTTCATATCATATGTTCTCATGGCATCCCATAAAATGCATCTGATTTTATGAAACTAGATTTTATGTGTGAGCCAAAAAGTTGGGAATTTTGTTTATATAAGTGAAGATTTTCCAAGGAACTCTTTCTGTTAGTTCTCTGTTGACTGAGCACATTGAGAGGCCCGTGAGAAACCTTTTAATGTTTGTGTTGCTGGGACGATTTTTAGAGCCCTTTCTTGTGCCAACAGTAAATCAGTAGTGAAAATTTTAAATTTAAAGGAGTGCTTTGAGTATTTACCACTCTGAAAATGAAGTGGGTTTAGAGCAGTTTGTTAGTAGGTGTAAAGTATAAATATGTTTGATAAACTTTAGTATTTTAGTAATTATTCCATAGGCATTTTTTCATCCTTAGTCACATTTTGACTAAGAGCACTTGAATTCCTAGTATATCATTTGATTCAGTTAAACAGGAAACAATCTCTGTAGCATGCTTTTTTCCAAGTTTGAATGTTTACAGTGTTATGGTAGAAGTGCAGGCAATATTTCAATTCAAAAGTGAAATACAATTAATTATTGATGGAAAACTCGATTTCTTGCTGCTGCTGCTGCTGTTTGTAAAAAGTGCCACTAATGTGGAATATTCTAAAACTAATTTCCACCCATTTTCTTTCAATTTTTTAAGCATATAAAATGCAGTCAGATCTGATTGCACAGGGTATGCATAAAATTACTGCTATACATTCACTTTGTACTTGCTAGTGAATGAACCTTTGTCTTCTTTTACTCCTTAATAATTTTTTACTCATGCAGTACTGCATCTAAGGTGCTCAAAACATTGATGCAAAACAAGCTTTAATATCCTCATTTTACACTTGGGTGAACAAAATCACAGAAAGCTGAAGTGTTTTATCCAAAGTCATCAAAGTGAGCAAGTAGCACAGTTGGGAAAAAAATTCAGCCAACTCATGTGCTGTGGCCTAAGTCTTGCACAGTGCTGTCATCCATATCAGCCATTGCAGGAATCCCTGCATCTACAGGGAATTCCTGGGTGCCTAAATAATCATTTACCTTGGCTGATACAAGTTTTGTCCAGGAACATAAAGATCTAGATAAGGATGGTTTGAGTTTCTATGTTACATAGCAAGCAGAAAACTATTTAGCCTTCCTCTATTTCAGTTCATTTCTGTAAAATGGGGTTCAGTTTTTTGGGTTGGAATATTTTGAGAGTTGATAATTAGGATTTGAGAAAGGCAGCTGAGTTCTGGAGAAAATAAGATCTGTGCTGTTACAGAACATGACAGTGGGTATAAAATAACCTACTTTGTTTATGAAACAAAAGGTTAAATTTGTGAATTTTTGTCTAATTTTGTAACAATTGTTTTTACAATATTCATGCAGAACATTGAACAGAAAATTTTTGCTTCCTGCCAAGAAGCTTGCTTTCCTAACGTACCTTCCCCCTCAAAGTTTTCCATAGACTTCCAAGCATCTGTAAAGCACAAGGTGAAAACCTCATGCATAAAGTTGTTCTTGCATTGTAACTTTGAAATCTGTGTATTACTTGAGCACCATTCCTACAAACGCCTGTCTCTTAAAGTTTTAGCAACAAGCAAAGCATTTGTAGAACTGCTTTTTTTGTTTTGGTTTGGTGTTTTTGTGGTTTTTTGTTTTGTTAGCATCACAAACCAATGAGTCTGCGTATTTCATGTAAGTGCTTTCATTTTCCCAACTAGGCAACAAGGAATTTCTTTTATTCCTGCGCTGGCTGGTGTGTCGTTACCTTCATTCTGGGAGTCTGTGATCGACACAGTGACAACATCATGCTCACAAAAGCTGGGCACATGTTCCACATAGATTTTGGAAGATTTTTAGGTCACTCACAGATGTTTGGGAACATCAGAAGGTTAGTATCTGCAATAACACCCATGGTAAACTTTAAAGAAGTGTTCTGAAATTTCACAACCTTATCAACTCCCATTAAAAAAAATACAAAGGAGGTCATGCTTCTTTTTCTTTCAGAATTTTCCAATATGACGTATTTTTATTGTTTCTTAAAACCTCCATAAAAAGTGGAGGAATGACTGGAAAAGGAATTAAAGTATGTTGGAGATCCTCTTTCAGGGTAAAGGAGAAATCTAAATCCTTGTTTGGTCAGAGGTTTGAATGATGCAGTTCAGTGACCAGAACAGTAGACTGGCCTATGATAGAAACATTCTGATGTCCATCAGTTTTTTTTCCTGACAGAGAAGTGGTCCTGTAATGGATCCAAAATCATACATTTATCTAATTGACAACTTTTCCCCTATATTCAGAAAAGAAACCAAATTTTCCAAATAGACATGGAGAATAATGGCATTATGCAAACTTTTTCATGGTCTTTTGAAGCTCTGCATCCAACCACACCGAGCTCAGGGGTTGTTTTGCAAATATCTGATTTACCTTTGTATCTATCTATGATGTAACTATCCCATGACAAAGATAAATCAAATAGTGTGATCACGTATCCAAGCTCCTAATGTGAACATACTATGAAGGAATTAATTGGAATGGAATAAGAATAGATAGGATAATATAATGCCAGTATGTCCAAAACACAAAGCAGCTGTTAAAGCAGAGTAAAGAATGGATGAACGATCCCTAATAGTGACAAGATGAGTAGTGTGTGTATGTCTTTCCTCTGTGTGTCCTATGTATCAGAATTGTTTGAGCTAATTGTTCTTTTTTTTTTCTTAAAGCTGGCCTTTGACTGCTCTAGACTATCTCAGTGTGTTAGACAGACATAACAATGTGGGAGTATTGATATGAGAGAAGCTGATGAGGATAATAAGTACTTCTAAGCCAGGCAGTCAAAAGATTTAGTTGCTGTGCTCAGAATTATCATCCATCATTCAGGATATGCTCCCTTAATCCTACTTATTTGCTGTGGAAAGAATAAAGCAGAACAGAAAAATAAAAACAGATACCCATGCACACTCCTTGTCAAGTGGTGCATCCTTCTCTCCAGCAAAACTTCTTTTGGAAACTAAGAAGAATTTCTTTGAGTATTACTTTTACATAAGCAATGAATTACCTAGTTCAGTGAACAACAGGGTGAAGCAAATATAGGAGGGTAAACAACAACCAAATTTAAACAGAAATCATGTAATAGCAATAATAAAAATAGATATTAATTTTACTGTTTTACAGCTCAGTTACCACATCTTCTTATTAAGTCTATGAAAATAACTTAAAATATAGTCACTTCCATAAATAGCAGTGTTTCTCAATGCAGTGTATTGTTATAAGCTACAGAATAAAATCATACATTTAGGACCTACATTCATGGAGTGCCCTCGTGGTTCCTAAGGAATCCTTAGGTCTCCCACGTAACAGCAGATTGTAAAGACCATGGGATAATAATTTTTTTCCTCAAGCCTACATGCAACTGAGAGATACAGTATCAATGACTGTAGTTCTTATGAGCTGTATCCACCTTCATGAACTGTAACATATTATTTTTAATACAGGAACATTGGGATATCACATTTTTATATCTCACATTTTTAAGGTTCCCTCAAAATTTGAAACTCTCAATGCTATTAGTATCTACTCATTCCCACAAGGAAAGGCCTGCAATAGGCTTAGCCTCTGGCTTCTTTAGCAGCTCTTATATTATACTTTTATTTGATTTCTTATTAGATTTTTATTTGAGTTCTTTGCACCCCCAGCATATCATACTTGTAAAATAATATTGAAAAACCAGCAGCACAATGCTGTCAAACCTTTAGAATTATTAGTGCTGACTCTTGGGGGTTCGTGTAGTAGATGCCCTACAAAAACTTGTGAGGTTCTATAGGTGGCTTTAAATAATGAAAAGCTTCTGATGCAAATCCCTATACATGCAGCTGTTCTTTACACACATCACACAAGCAAGTTTTTTTTTTTTTTTTTCAGGGAAAGAATGAAATCTATGCAAGTGAATGAAGGCTTATAGAAAAGGCATCCCTGTCTGAACTGTTTAAAACAATAATTTCTTACAGAATTTAGGAAGCTGCTTGCCACAGCTGTCCATTTTCTATTCTCAAGGAATGCTTTTTGCCATTATGAAACCCTAATTCCTTATAAAACTTCCTGAGGATAGATCCTCTGCAGTGTTCTGCATAGGGAGTGTTTCTTCTGAAGTGCAAGGAGTACTTTGGCAGCTGTCATGCACGGGCTGCAGTTCTTGATATCAAATCCAGTATGAGTCTTCAGAGAACCTTTTGAGGCTGATCTGATTCATGCAGTCATGCTCACTTTTGTGCTCCTGATGTATAACACCCCAACAAGGGATTCGTTAACTTTCCTAATTCCTACCCTCATCTTTAAATGATATCCAGTAAATCTACTCAGTTTTGATTGCAAGTCACAAATCAGTTCTTTCTGATTTCAGATGGAAGAGGAATCAGGAACTTGCTGTCTTTGCTACTTCCATGTATCTTCACAGTGCAGCAAATACTTTAAATACTACTAATAACCTGTCTTTGCTTGCATCTAGGAGCTAATATTTCAGAAGTGTTGGAGGGAGACATATGATGTATCTAACCAATAGCATAATAACAGAGCTTGGCAGAAGAATTGTTTCCAAAGTCCCAAAGGGATCTTTCCTACTGAACCATGAGATTTTATTATCTTTTTTCTTTTTTTTTTTTTTTAAATAATACTGGATGACACATTTTGTTAGTGGTAATAAAATGCTCCTTTCATTCTCTAATCCAGCCTCCACTTTTGATATATAATTTCATATAACTGCCTTATTCTTCATCTATTGAGTATCCTGTGGCAATCATCTTAGACCCATTCCAACTTAAATAGGTACAATATTATCCAGGTAATCATAAAGGACTAGGTCAGTCATCAAATGGTTTGGAAGATGTCTGGCTTATGGTTGTGCCTGCCATGCTTTCTTTGGCTTTTGTTTTCTTCTTTTCAGTTCTGACCAGTTCCTTTGGAACATTTCTTCTTGGTGAATTAAGCAGGAAGAGATTTATTTAAATCCTGTGCTAACTGAACTAATCCAAACTTCTGCAGTCTCATCCTCCCCACTGCCAGCCACTTCCAGCACTGTCATCTGTATTTTTTCAGTCAGTGATGTGTGGTGTGAAATTTGGTGGCAAGATATGAAGTAGTCCAGCTCATGGCACACTGTAAATTCACTGTCCATTCTGTTATTTAAATATCAAGTCATCCTGATTATAGGCAGCACTCACTGGCTGTTCTTTTCCCTGATCAAAATCGCAGAGAGTCTCTTGTCTCTTTGCCAAACTAATCCTGGGTCTTGGCATGGTTCTCCCAGAAAATCTGTTAAGCTGGTTTCCTTCTACAAAGTTAATTACTAGAGGCAGCCTAACTATTCCATTGGGAAATTCCAGTTATTAAGGAAGTTTCAAAAATATGGGAAAATTATGTTTCCCACACTTTCTTCCTAAGCCAGTGTTTTCTTACACTGGAAAGTACCTAAGAAATTCTGAGCATATAGAAATGTAGAAGTGCCTCTTTTTATTTTAAAAGTAAAACACATCGTTTTTAGTGTTAATAATCTAAAATTAGTGTTACTGTCTCACTGGAAGTGTTTATTTGAAAAAAAAATTCTTTTTTTTTTCAGGTATTTCTTTCTAAAACAGAAATGTTGGCACACGGACATGGAAAAAATAAGTTGTACCTGCATTTTTTGGCTATATTGTATCTACATTTGTAGCTGCTTTGGCAGAGGAAGAGCTGTGTGCCTGAAAGTGCTAAATATGATTGCTATGTTACATTTTTAACACTTGGACATACTCGTGAGGTGCAGGACACGTCTCCATCCGAGCAGGAAAGAATGAGCCCAGGGCTGCAGGTTGCAGCGGGTTCGTTCGTGCAGGTCCATCAGTGCAAGTCCCAGATCCCTGAGGTGGTTTTGATGGTTTTGAACAGCTTCTAGGCACAAGCTGTTGTCAGGGTGTTCTGTTTGTGTTGCCTGCTGCTCAGAGTGCAGTCTAATCTACACACTTGGTTGCCTGTGGCTGTGTCCTTCTTAAGGTTCGTGCCTTTCTGACTGCAGGTCGTGTGATTGTGCCCCTCGAGGTAGCTGGCATGTTGAGGAGGTGTGAGGGTGGGCCACCTGGAGCAGGAAAACTGATTGACAATCAGTGAGTTTACCTCAGCTCTTTCAAGTAATCCAGTCAAAGAGGATTTTGCCAGTATTTCCACCTGAAGCCTATCATTGCTGTCTTGCTTTTTATGAGTTTGGGTGGCTGGTAGATTGAGAGGGACAAGAGGTTGAGAAATGGTTAACGAGGGCGTGAATGTAGTTACTTTTTTCTTTAATTGCTCCAAGGCATCTGAAAACTGAACTTCTAACTAGACAGAATGGGAGTAGCAGAATTCATTTAAAACTACCTTTTCCTAGGTTCAGCAAATTCATAGGCTATTTACCACTATGGGTCTGGTAATGTGGGGATTCAGAGCAGGTTTACAAAGAGGTGAGTTTATAAACCATCTCCCTCAGAATAGGGCAGAGCTTTTATCTCATCTGCTTGACAATCAGGTTACTGAAAAATGAGTTTAAAGTAAAAGGCTAGAGTGTGGCCTCTTGTTAAGTCAACGTTTCCTCATCTATGTGGTCAAGAAGAAAACTGGCCTCTGACTTCAGTAATGGCTTAAAATTTTACTCAGCTCGTAAGGAAGAGCAATATCTTGAGATACTTTGAAGCAATTTTGAAATAAGACTGAAGTGGAAGAAAGCAGATTTCAGTCAAATGACTCAGTTTCTGTAGTCATTACATAGGTGAGGGTTTGTTAGAGATGAAAGTAAAAAAAAGGAATTTCAGCCTTGACAAATGAAAATGAGTAAATAGAGGTGATGAATCCATTGTTTGCATGTCCTGCCTTTTATTTTAAGAGGAGCTTTAGTTCTATTTGAGTCTACCGAGGTGCCAAACATTCTAAATGCACAGGTGTGTGTGATGAGATGCCCACGATTATCTACATATCACCAAAGCTCATATGCTTGCCAGTCATTTATATTGAATTACACAAATGCTTCACTCAGATACATTCTGAGTTGTGCTGTTTAAAGTTAATTATTTGGTTTGGGTCTGTGAGGTTTGTGAATCAGGCCTTTGCATTTTTTCACCAATACCATGAAGTCACAAAGCAGCTTTTAATCCACTCTGCAATAATAACACTTTCTAAGTTATTTGACCATCTGTTTCACTGGGCAAATATATTTGCAGTTAAAATGCAACTAAAATACACTTCCATAAACAGAAGCAGGAATTGTTTAGTTGATGCTGCAATGGGGTCTGGTTTTGGTGGTAAGCACCTCCCTGTTTCATTTGACAGCATGAACTTCTTTGCAGATTTAAAAGCCACTGAGTCAGACAATGATAGGAGTGTGGATTGATTATAACCCCAGACTCCGAAATAGATTAAGTAAATGATCTGATCTGCAGTGGTCTCAATTCTGATCTTTCAGAGTGAGCTTTACTGATATGAAAGAGAACCAGGTCCCACAGAATGAGTTAACGCTTTTCATTTTCTTTTTTTTTTTTTTTTGGAGGAGCTGTTGTGAAGGTTTTCTGAAGATAAGATATCTGGCCCTTCCCACTGAGAGGTGTAAAACTGTTTTGCCAGCACTGCAAAGAGAGAGCTATTGCTCCTGGGTAAACAAGCCCACCTTCCTCAGCCTCTCCTCACAGTCACGTACCACCAACACTGCTTTTGCTGAATTACTCCAGTTTAGCAACATCTTGCTTGTTCTGGCAGGGTATGACTGCCAAGTACTAAGTAGAAGATCTTTCAGTAATAAGCAGAACCTTTTTCTGTTTGGCATCTTTCAGTCTTTTCATTTGTAACCACTATGATGGGATGGAGAATGTATTCGTTCATTTTTTTAGTAGAAGTCTATTGTAAAAGGTTTTGACTGTGACAAAAGTTTGGATTAGCAGTGTTTTAGAAGGGGATCTGGGAGTTATATTATGGTCAGGTTGAGTACAAGTTGATAAAATACTGAATTGGAAAGCTTGAAATGTGAAGTAATCCTTTTGCTTCATGTAAAACTGGGAAAACTTCACATTCAGCTGGAGTATTTTTAACATGTTACTTTTAGATAGATGTGGATAAGGAGTCCAGAAAAATTACAAGGGGTCCGAGAAAAGCAATTAAAATTATCAGACATCTGAAAAACAAGGCTTGTGAGAAAAGGTTGAAACAATTGTCTACAGAAGATTGAGAAAGACAGTAACAGTCTGAAAATACATTAGAAGCTGCTGTAAAGGAGACAGGATCTTCATGTTCCCTTAGGAAAGAACAAGAATTAATAGGATGAAAGCATAGCAAGGGTTAGATTAGGCATTAAGGAAAAAAACACTGTGAGGGAACATACTAGAAGAGAAATTTGATAGGGAGGTTTAAGAAGAATTCAGTCAATAAAAGTCTGTGAGAATAGGCTAAATAAGCATCTCAGAAGCATGTTTATAGTTGATCTTGTGCTGATAAGAAAAAAAATTGAGTATCTCTTGTGGTCCAGGCATATTTCTTTATGAATCTTTATGTGTTTGCTGGAGATTAACTGTGTTGTGCAGTTGTTCCCTGTTTCATTCTTCAACGTATAAAAGGAACACAATTGCATATGCTTTTTTCTATTTCTACAAATATATGTGATTACTATGATTAAATATTTTCATTTGGCTTAGAGAAATAAGCACTCATGTGCATTTATTTCGTGCGAGTGCATTCTTCAATAAGCTTTTGGCTTTTGCTGCAAAGGATGTCAGCAGTCAAGCACTTCCTAAAATCTTTTCCTCTTTTATTGGATACATCTAAATTCCACATAGTCATGCTGAATACTATCAGTCACTCTTGACTCAGCCAAAATGGTTTTAAAGCAGTCAGGGAATATCTGGGGGGGCGTGTGCTGCTGAGCAGCTGGTTTTAAATTGCACAGAGTTCTGTCTGGTTTCTCACGCACTGTCCAGATGACAGCTTGGCCTACAACTGTTTTGATCTCATTGTATTAATGTGTGTGACTTGCACTTTTCCATAAGTACACCATTGGGAAGTTTAGATTGGATCAGAGTAAAGGTCATTTGTTGTTGATTATCTTACCTGCTTTTAATATAAAGGGAAGTCAGTGTATCGTTCTCAAATGTTCTGTACTGTGAGACTCACGGTAGGAAAAACTAAAACAATTGTTGACCTTACAAGCTTTGTTAATCAGTTTACATCTAGTGCTTCATAACAAATCCTGATGATCTTACTGGTTTTCTAGGAATGCAGCATATTTCTATCCTACAGTTAAATCCCAGTAGATGTTCCCATCACCCCAGACCAAGTTTATTTTTGCATGATGATCTCTTCATTTGCTTGAGGTTTCCTTTCTTCCTTCCCTCTCATGACATATCATCCAAACATTTGTAATCTCCAGAGGAACTGTAAAACACATTCCCATAAAAATCTTAAATCTCTAAAAGCAGTACATGAGAAAAAAAAAAAAAAAAAAGAATAAAACCACCATAAAACCAGCCTTGCTTCTCACTGAATGGCTTGAGTAAGCTCTTTTGTCACAGCCATAGTAAAGTATAAGTCTTTAAAGTCCAGGACTGCAATCAGACTCTGTCATAAACAGGAATATTGCCTTTTTGACTGATTTCTATTATAAAACCAAAGGGTTCATTAATCTCATCTGGGGCTTTAGTGGGGAGGAAAAAAAAGAAGGAAAGAAAGGAAAGAAAAGAGTAGTTGAGTAAGGTAGGTTTAATGATTTTGGGAGGTTTATTGGCTGTACATCTTTGGTCTTTGGTCTGTCTCAAGCCTAGTTCTCTCAATGAGGCTTTTCTTCTCTAGAAATAATGGTATCTGACATTACAATTACACAGTAGAGGTCATTCAACAATGCTTCAATTCCATATTTCTTTGGCACGCCATAAAGAAAAGAAAAAAGGCTTTTGGTCTACAGAGATATAGTAAAAGGCTTTTACTTGAAAATACTTCGTCATACCAGTTTTGTTAAACTGATGCCAGTCATTTCTTTAATTTGATGGAGGCAGCAATGTGTAATCCATACAGATTTTAGGCCAAGGGGCTCTTGTCCCATTGGCTGTTACACAGATATTGGTCATTGAACATCCTATGCATGTAAAGTATGACAGGCCTTAACTGTGCTCTTGAGGGTCTGTTTTAGGGTAAGAGATATCTAATGTTTATATCTTGTAGACAACTTCATGCGAGCAAGCTCTGTAATAGATTTAGGTCCAAATGAATATTATTATTACCAGGCCTTTGGATGCATTGCTTATCTTCTGAATAAATGCCATCATGTGTTATGATCTTGGCTGTGTGCCAAAAAGAAGGCTGTCAAAGAGATGTACTGGTTTGAATATGGAAATACAGGCTGTGCACCAGGGTGAGGTTCATTTGCACATGTGTGGGGGGCGTGGTACATTGACAACATTAGGGCATGTATTGCTTTTTTTCCTCATGCAGGCTAAAACAACCTCTGTTGTTTCCTGATGTAAATTTTCCCATGTGTGGTGGACAGTGACTGGACTTGGCTGTTTGTAATTCTGCTGGAGCAATTTTTAGGCTATCCCATGTTTTTTATTTTCCAAAGGGGTTTAGGAAAGCAGTAAGGAATATTTTGCATCTATACACAGACATTGCGCCTGTCAATTGGTTTTTCAGAATCCTTTATGTACTCTTCAGTGATTGAGCGTCTCCTCCCACTGAAACTTTGGTTTTTTAATACTATTGTGAGAAATGACTGTAGTTTTCCTTCTAGTGGGTCTTGCCTCCTGTATTCTAAGTTGGTTTTATGTGTTGGGTTTTTTTAAGTTTAGATTGCAAATAGTTCCCTTTATGACCAACCAGTTTATTTAGACACACACAGGACTGAAGCTCCAGCACCTGACTAGTGCAGGGATTACCTCATGGGAGAGGGTCTGATATCACAAGGCCTTAAGCAAAACCAGGGAAATCAAATTTTGACATCATACTTTGAGGTTAACAAGGGAAAACAGGCCTACCACCTTAAAAGACGGTGATAAACGATACTGAGAAATTTAAGAACCTCGTAAAACTGCTTTACATCATTTTACAAGCCAAATTAATCTACAAATAAAATGTAAATACCAAAATATCAGTTGTGTGTTCAAATGGATGCTTTTGCAACAACAGTAAGAGAATTGACTAATGTTGCAGTGATTACATTATGTGGAAGTTGGCCCACAGCCCAGCCCAACAATGTTAAACACCATACTTCTTCCAGTAAAGTAATTTCTGATTGCAGTATATGTTTTCATCTCAAGTAGCTCAATGTGGGAGACTTGGCCTAGCTCTGAAAGGGCTGTGTTTTCATGGTGTCACTGTGTCTCTTGATGCAGTTGGACATCAGAAATCAAATATGAATTTTGAAAAAAATGCATAGTATTTACAGCAGTAGTTTTGACTTTGGAACACTTTAGCCCAAGAACAAGTTTGAGTTTTAGACATTCTTGAGATGGTAAAATGCTTTCAAATTAGGATTTAGATTGGACTTCTGTCCATAGATAAGTCAAGATGTTAACATTGCTAAGTTTCTGGATTTGTCTCTTTCCTATGGCCTTCAGCAGATTGGCTTCTGTGACTCTTACTGTATCAATTTATTTAATACCTAATGTCAATTTTTTTAATGCTTAATGTCTATTTTAAATACTACTGATAAACAAAAGATGAGCCAGAAGATGGATGAGTGAGTGAAAGAAGGTTCTGGGAAAATCTCACTCTTGGAAATCAGTAATAGACACAGGTTTGCAATTCTCTGAGAGCTACAGCACAAATCTACACAACAACTGTGTAACAGTCATGCTATAATATAGCCCTGACACTATGAACTCCTGTCTTGCATCATTGTGGTGGTGCTTTTTTAAGCGACCTTAAAACACTCATTTCACAACAATTATACAGAAAAATGTGGAAGAAAACAATTACTGTTGTGGGGCCTCACCATGCCTAGGACTACCTAGCTGAAATTGAATAATATATTTAAAAAAAAAAACAAAACAAAACAAAAAACACCTTAATGGCCTGGACTACTTTGAAGGTGAATGACAGCCATGGGAGGTCTGGATTTAGAGTTAGCTGCCATGTAAACCGGGAAGAATTTCCAGACATAAGGATGAGAAGGCCTCAAGCAATTCTTGTGACTAAAACCTCCAGCTGCAGCCTAGAATGTCATGACAACTTGTTTTTCTTTCTAAAATAGTAAAAGTCAAGCATCTTTACGGGAAAATTAGGAAAACTCTGAGGAAAACTAAAACTGCTATTTATGAATGCATCAGGAAGCAGAGTGTGTTCAGACTCGGCCCGTGTTTGAGGTTTTAGCAAGAAATAGACATCCTTAAATTTGCTTCTGCATTCAAACTTCACAAGAATATTTATTTTATTCAAGTCCATTTTGAATTGAAGGTTAACACACGTATATTGCCTTGGAATAGAGCCCTCTAATCTGTTTACATGGCTCTGTGTACACAGTTGTGGTGAGTAAATCACTGCAGTCGTTTTTTCTGTGTGAGGATGCACTTTATCAGGCCTTTCTGAAACTATGGAATGATAGGATTGTTAGCAGAAGCCTGGCTAATCTGTTTTCTTCTGCAATAGCATGCCATAGCCACAAACCATGCCAGTGATAAGAAAAAAGGCAAGCCATGTTGTAGGATTCTGCATCTTATTTATTCTAGGGTGAATACAGAGTAAATGTACAGACAACCAAACAGTGTTTTTATATTCTGTTTTAACTTGAGTCAGAAATATCTCTTCAGAATGGTGTATATTTAATGATAGCACCATACCTGTTGGGTTTTTTTTGTTGTTGAATTGTGGAGGTGTAGGGTTTTTTCTTAAATTCCCTTCTTGTCTAGTAGGGAGTTGATATTTATAACCCATCCTCTTTGAGAACAACTTTTAAATATTTCAATACCAGGAGAGAATTTGCTTCCAGATTCACTTTCAGGCTAGAGTCAAGAAATTAAAGCAATGAGAGTTTGAAAAGAAAGGCAAAGAAGAGCCAGAAGAGAACACCTGTTCAGTTGTTGGATTTCTCAGGAGGAAGCTCTTGCTCTAAAACCTGTCTCTGCCCCAATTAATCAGTGACACCAGGCAGAGCAATAGAGATTTCCACACCGAGGAAGGGAGAGATGAAATAATGAGGAAGGTAATACTGGGAAAACAAATGTGAATAATGAGTTACAAATATTAACTGTCGTGCATGATTAGCTGCTTTCGGTGAAATTTCTCACGTAACTGTTCTCTTTTCAAGGGACAGAGCTCCCTTCATCTTCACATCAGAGATGGAGTATTTCATCACGGAGGGCGGAAAAAACCCACAGCGTTTTCAAGAGTTTGTGGAGCTTTGTTGTCGAGCTTACAACATAGTCAGGAAACACAGCCAGCTACTCTTGAACCTGCTGGAGATGGTAAGAAGCTCGAGGATGAAACCAAAAATCAATTTCCTCTGGTGTTTTCTTCCCTTTTACCATTTTGCTGCTCCCTCCAGTAGCACTGTGATTTGAAGAGGTATCAGCTGCACTGCTGGAAATGTTAGTGCTGCACTTCCTGTGCAAAGAAACTATCCAATTTCAGTACTAATTTCTGAGAAAGGAAAAGCTAAGCTTCTTGGTGTTTTTTCCTTTTTTTTAACGCGTTACTTTTTACAGAATAGCAGAAAACTGCAAACGAAGCTGGGTAGAAAAAGTTTCACATTCAGGAATTTCACTTAGCCCTTTTTCTAGGTCTTCAAAAATTCATTTACCATTCCTGTTTGTGGTTACAAGGCAAAGTAAGCTAAATATTTCACAGAGTGGGTGATTTGACAGTACATAGCAGCACTGCAGCTACAGTGATGCCATTAAGAATGGGTTTTTTCACATTTTTAGAATCATAGAACCATTTCCACAGTCCCTTCTTAGGATGGCAGACACAGGAAAGAAGGAGCACCCATACTGACACAGGTTGAAAAATTCTTTTTATGGGATTTTGAGACCACTAGGGGGTTTTATGCTTAAGTATTCCCACTGATTCATGTGCTGTGGCAGATTCCATAACTGCTTTATGCCTCTATTTACTTGTGTGTGAAAGGTTAATGATTTGCCCTTACGGAGAACAATGAGAATATTAAATTAACTAATATTTGCTAAGATGCTTGGCTAAGATATTAATCCAAAACATATGTCCAGGGCCCCATGACAGAGGGGACTGGTCTGTGCATGAAAAAGTCTACATGACCTTATAAACAGAACTCCTGCTGAGATTGGGGTACAGCCAAAAAGTTGCTCTATAAACACAACTTTATTGTCTCCAACTTGTGCTGTGGGGGAGGGGGGGAGAAAGGGTAAGAATCTCTCATCTTGCCTCTCCCATCTTGTACTTCCCATGTAATGACACAGCAAGGGATTTCCCAGTACGGAGCAGGAAGGATTGTTCCAGATCTCTTAACCTTGCTGCTGAGTAGTCACAGAGGTGCAGCAAAACTGCATTCCCATCGTAAAGCACAGTTTTGCCCTAGAAGCCAAGCAGAGTGTAGTTGTAGGAGATGCTGTCCAAGTAAAAGAGCCTCTGGAAAACTCAGGAGGAAAACACCCTTGTTCTCTCATCCACAGCAGTAATCCCTGCATTTCTGAACGCTGCTGAAAACTGCATGCTGCAAATACACCTACGTCTTCTGCCCACCTCCTTGTCCCCAGTGCAGTGCCTTTTTCTGCAGGCAGCAGAGATAATGATGTTAGATTACTCTGGGATAATAGAGAGAGCGTGTTTAGGAAAATGTTCCCAGCAGGGGCTCTGAAATAACTAGCTATCCCTGCCTGAATCTAGCTCAGATTTGCCTGTATTCAGTATGTGCTGCATCTTTTGTTTCTGCTGATCTTATAGCAGAGGTAATAGTGCTGAGCTGAAAGTCAGCATCCAGACATGTTTTGATATTTGTCAATGGGCTGCAGCTCAGTCAATTGTATTGCATTTCATAATTGAAAAATTAAACTGGCAGCCCACTCGCACCCCATCGATGAGCACTTCATGTCAGAAGGAATTAAACAAACAAGACAAGGCTGCAAATGCCTTGTTTTTGCCAGTAATGTTTGGAAGGGTGAGTCTGGTTCTGCACTCGAAATGGGGTGTTGGTCAGAAACTGTAAATATCATAATGTTTAATTTCCATGGGCCATTTCTAGAAAAAATAAATAGACTGTGAAGTTCCACTTGGAATTCATTTCCATTCCCAGAAATTCAGATGTTATCATGAAGGGATAAGATCAACTAACCACTGCTTATTTGTATCAATGACAATCTAAGATTTCTCTCAGTTTGGAAATATGCATCATTAATCTTTCGTTCTCGTCCCACATTCTGTTTTCGGAGATGCTATTTATAAAACATGGTTAAAAAACTTAACAATAAGGCTATTTCTATAAAGTAGAGTAGTAGAGTAAACAGAAGTAATACACTGTGCTCTGGATCATCAGCAACAATTAGTGGTTGCTAGCAAATATAGTTATGAACAAATTAAGGGGTTTTTTGGCCCAGTTTGGGAATTAATTCTATTTCTTGTTGGTAAGCAGCATGTTTCTAAAGCTGCACTGACATTTTGCTACTGGGAGTAAGAAATAATCCATGAAGTTTCCACCACTTTCAAAAGCAGAAACATCTGTGGGAGACCCAAGAGTCTGCTGGCAGAGTTCAGCAGCATAAATGCCTGTAGTTCATCAGCTTTGCTCTCATTAAAGATTTGATGTGAACTGTTATAAAGAGGGTGATTGCAGGACACAAACACCTTTCGACTAGTTTAAAGAAATGCAAACTCCATTACTGTTGTAAAGATTTTTCAGATAGAAAATTATTCAAACTGGCTTAGATGTGACACTAGAGAGCAAGTAATTAATCCACTGTCAACTGAATCGTATGAAACAGGAGAGAGCATCTACATAGAACAGATCTAAAACTCAAGAATCTGGTGTCCCCATACAAGTCATTCCACCCTTCTAAACTCACAAACACCATCTGAGAAACAAGGATGGGGAAACACCCCCGTTTTGGAGGTCCAGCCAATGAAAATGTGAGGACCATTCCTTTTCCATGGATGGTGGGCTGAGCATCACACACTAGTCCTGAATCCAGGCCCAAGGAGAGTGTAGGCAGCTCCATTCAATGAGTCAGAAGGCCTGGGATAAACAAGGCTGGTAGGTCAAACCATATGTGTGGGCAAACAAAGGTAGCAATGCAGGCACTTGAACTTAGGCATCTAAGTGACATTTGAGTTTGCCCCGTGAGACCTGTAGTTGATCTTCAAACAGTTGTTCCATCTCTTGTCTAACTACCATCCAGAATCACCAGCCACAGTATTGAGAACCCTCCTCCATCAGCGGACTAGAAACACAAAAAATATGCTGTATGGAGAAAAAGAGATGAAGGAGTATAATAAGCCTCTAGGACCCCCTTGCAGCAGCAAAGCACTGTGTAGGTACTGCCCAGCTAGAGGATTTTTTTTTTTTTTCACTTAAGCAAATGTCTTTCCACCTTTGACAGTGCAGAGAACCTAAAAAAAAAATCCTGATTTTCTGTTACGTTACAGATCGTTCAGATTATGTTTATATCTGGTATCACCCCCCTTTCTAATGAAGGGTAAAGAAGCTTAATTTTTTTTTCCCTTTAAATCTAAAGGGAACAGGAGTTGTTATCTTTTATAAATTGGTTGAATGTATATCGATAAATAGCAGTGTGTGTCCTCCACTGCTGAATATTGTTATTGCTCCTGCTGTCAACTCAAATTCACCTCATGGAGCTTTCTGCCTCTCTGTTCCTTGCTAGGTAGAACTCTGTGAAAACAGCAATCTAACTATCCAGTGGTAGTATGGATTGGGGCTGATACAAAACAAGATTTTCCTCATAATGCCAAAAAGAAAATATACAAAATATTGAAACTTGACTTAAAAATACTGAGAAGGTTTGAAGGAATAAAGAAGATACATGCCCCATCTCCTTTCCCTTTACACTATTCATCTCTCAATCAAACCTTAAAATAAAATCAGTGCTCCCTTTTTTCTTTGCTGTTACATGAAAAACTCAGTGGGTCTTTCTCTCTGAGCTAGACATAAATATCAATGACGAATGCACAGCAGTGACTGCAAATTCAGATACATTTCCTTCTGAGCAGTGTGGAGGACTGATTCTCTTTTTCCATTAAACAAAAAAAGCATCCCTCTCAACTTGCTGTGATTGTCAAGTAAAATCATTAGGTTTTGAAATGAGTAAAATATTTTGTTGTTGTTGACATTTTAAAATGCCTGGAGAGAGCTGAATGGGCAATTGTGCACATTCTATTGTCTACCCTGCTCATGTTGTTACTTTGCAAGGGGAATATTTGCATTGTGTTTTGAACCTAATTTAGTCAACTAACTAGAGGAGTTCTGTTCCTCATCGATGGAGAATGATGCCGTCTCCAGAGGGCAGTTCTCACTGCCCACCTCAGGGCTCCTGCTATGAATCAATGTCTAAAGAAGCTTTTCTCCTCCATTGACTGTAAAGGGAGTGAATCCATGATCCCCCTGCAGGAGGAGTCCAGAGCAGTGATGGTGGAAGGAGGAGTTACAAATGAGAAGGTGATGTTGCGCTAAATTGAATTAGGACAAAGACAACGCTGTGAGCATAACAGAAATGTGGTTACTATTGTTCAGGTGGCTGGATGTGGTCACCTCCCCTTTATCACTATTAGAAGGCTTTGAAGGAGGCTGAGCAATTAACACCTTGAGGTTATGGTACCTGAAGAGAAAATAAATAACTGAAATGGATCATTGATTCTGACCGGTGCCTCTCTCTGGTCCCTCAGTGTGAAGGTTTACAGTGCAGTATATTCACTTTAGTATTCCAGGCATTGCTGTAACATCAGGAACACTTTTCAGATGACCAGAACTTTATGTTTTCCAACAAGAACTTTTGGTGTAAAACTTTTCTTTTCTCAGCCCCATTTCACTTAAATTTCTTTTCAACAGAACAGTGGACTAATGATCTAATATTTCTTTACTTTAAGATGCTGCATGCAGGGTTGCCTGAGCTAAACAGCATCCAGGATCTGAAATATGTGTATGACAACCTCCGTCCTCAGGACTCAGATCTCCAGGCTACAAGCTACTTTACAAGGTAAAACCAAAATATAATCTAGAAACCTTATCTTCTTCAGACATGAAGCAGTTTTTCTGTTATGTTAAGAGGTTGTAATCGGGAAATTACACAAAAGGATAATTGGTCTTCACATGTTTACTTTTAAAAGTTCCATTCCTTATGCATGCTATAACCAGTTTCCTCAAATGTCTGGAAGAAACAGTTGTTCATTTGTTTACACTTGTATCAAGTCACTTACTCAGTGCCTAGAGATTTCTTAGGCTTTCATGGTGAAACCATCCTGGTTTCTCTCTGCTTTTAAATGCAGCAGCTACATGCAAATGGATTTGAACTGCATAAAGAGGTTCAACTTGTTAATGGACTGTGTGAGAGTCTTCAATTTCTGCATTTTACTCCCTTTTCTCTTCTTCTTTTGTCCTTCTATGTTTCTTCAGGCAAGTTGCTTTCTCTCTGCTAGCCACAGTTTCTCCATCTGCAAAGCAGTACTGGTTCTTCCTTTTAAACATTCAGCAGATCAATCACAGAAAAGCATTGTGTGTGAATATAGATATATTTGAAGCTTGATTCGTGTTAGGATAAAGAAACCTTTCCCTTGCTTGTGATAATAACTGTGGACTATTGATGAACTGCAGGTGATGTGCATAAAGTCGGTTTAAAGCCCTCAGTCCTGATCTCTCAGGTCAGACCTCTGCATTCCATACAGTTCCAGCTGTTGATGTGAGGATGCTGTGGATGGAAGCAGTGGAGACTGTCTGGATTTGGAAACTCTCTTTCCTGTTCTAGGCAAAGTATGAGAGAAAACCTCCCAGTCAGAGCCTGCCCTGAGCAGCACCATCATTCTCCAGGGACAGTCTATGAATTTACACTCCCTGGACACCCCATACACGTGCAAAACAAGCCTCTGGTGCCTCCCCTGGTGCAAGTGCAGGACACATACCCAGTTCACAGCACTGGACTCTGAATGAAGGGCTCTTTTAAAATTCCAAGCCCCAAAGGACATCCCCATAAGGCAGCACAGTTCTCTGCAGGGTGCAGACTGCCTTCAGGCAGGAGCAATCCCCCTGCCCTTCAGTACAGCCAGAGGGAACAGTGCAAGGGATAAAAGAGATGAAAGCTTTGACTGGAACAGCTGGGCCAGTCTCATTACTGTTACAGGGACCCATATGAAAGTTTTGGGCAGTTTGAATTATGCTGTTTATATGTCTCCTTCCCACGTACTAGAATCTGCTAGAATCTGAGAAAACTGAGGCAGCGGGTTTAGAGAAGGCTGGAAGAGAGACCTAGAGACTTTAAGGATTACTTTCTTTGGAAAACAAGAGAGGAACTTCTCCAACAAAACTGTTGTTACATTACTTTGCACACAGCATAGCACTGAGTTCCTCCTCCTTTAACACTTGTTTTTTTCATCTGCTTTCACTCTTGTCCCTTAGCAAGATTGTTATATTTTAAAATTTAATTACAGCTTCACGTTTACCATCAACTCCTACATTATCCTTTCCTTTAAAATTTTACATATTCCCAAATTACAGACTTACACTTCCACTTCAAATAGGAAATACACACTGTCTAATTAAATTGTAAAAGTTTTGATTCTGTCAAATAGTTTGGGTGGTTGTGTCTGTCTCTCACGGGTGAAAAATCCAATTCATTTACTTAGTGAAAGAGGGCTAGGATATACATAACAAATAGGAAAATCTGAGTCTTCAGAGTGAAAATTGCATTAGTGTCACGCGAAGCTCAGAGCTGGTGCCCTTCTGGAGGCGGCAAGGATCAGTATTGCTCTTCAGTTGGGTAAGATATGCTTGGTGTTGGCATCACTGCAGCCTTGCTTAGCTGGGAGACTGAGGATGAAGGCTTGGTTCAGGGCAGTTGAATCTCCACACTCTTTCTTGGAGTTGGGCAAGGTAGTTGTGGGTATTTTGAGGGTTAGGGCAAAGAAGGTGAGGGACTTCAGAAAGAGAATTTATCTGCAGTCTTCCTCAGCCAAAGCATATGGAATAACAGCAGGCCTTTGCAAGGAGATGTGGCCCAACAGGAGTTTGGAAGTAAGAAGGGTTGATGTGCTTTGTTGCCTGGTAGAGGTTTGTATTTGGGATAGGAAATCCTGTTCAGCTCAGAGAGACTATTGGTAGGACTCAGAGATCAGCATGTCCTTCTTCCCATTAGATTAGGGATGGTGTTAAGGAAATGGAGGCTTTCAGAGTGGAAATTCCACTCAATTCCTGCACATCAACAAAATGGTTCAGACCTCTGCAGAGCTCTGGGCTCTGTTCTTATTTGAAACTGCATTTTCTGCTGTGTTCAGTGAACTCCAGAGCTATTGTTCCAATTTCCTTTGAAATGCTGAAGTGTAGATCTGTTGTTGTCCACAGAGATCATTACATCGTGTAGAAAAGTCAGGTATTGCTGGAGTGCATGTTTTGTTCATTAATATTCTTAGGATATGTTTGTATTATAGATGCTCATTTGCAAGAAGAAAATCACTTTACATTAGCTCATGAATTTCCATGGATTCTATTTCTCTTGGAGCTTTTTTTCTCCTGCTTTATTCTAATTTCTATTCAGTTGAACATCATTTGTGTTAAGTCAAAAAAATATATTAGCATTTTTACATGTTTAAACATGGACAGAACATCAGGCTTCATGTCTAGTAGTATTTGAACTTCTGGAAATTTTATCCAGGCACTTTCCAAAATTAAGACTTTAGGATGGCCTGACGACTAGATCCATGCAGAACTTGCCCCCGTGTAAAAACATTTTCCAACCTGCTTCTAGGAATGTTAATATCTTGAGATTTTTGGGAGCTTTGTGTTACCTACATCATCTTTATTGCTGTCCTTCAGAAAAATTCATTCTTATCTGCTTGTTATACAAAATATTGATGTTAAAAAAAATCCAGTTACATACTTCTCATGGTCATTCTGTAGCTTATTCATCTATTTTTCAAGCTGTCCTTAGAAAGACAAGGAAATTGGAAGCTCTGATTATTAGCACAGCTTCTAGTAGCTTTTAAATCCCTTGCAGTTTGTAGCTCCTTTTTCTCTATAATTACTTTCAGAAACACTTTATTGTTTTTCAAATGTTCTTTTCTAGACAAGGAGTGTGGTCATTGGAATGTCAAACACTGCCAACAGAAAGTTTTTGCTTGTTCTAAGTACAAGGTAGTTATTGTAATCTTTCAGATTCAGTCATATAATGTATCTACTGAAAATCCCAATCTTTGGCAGTGCAAATAGGAGAAAAGTATTTCTCTGTATTTCTGTAGAAATGCATTGCTTTTAGCAATTTTCTGAGTTTGGTTTGAGCAATAATAGTGACATTACCCCTGCTGTTGTTTAAAAACAACGTGAAATGATGAATGATGTCACAAATATTCCTGGCAGAACAGTGTTAATTTGTTCTTTGCTGTCACCTTTTTAGCCAGCAGAACAACTCTCTCAGAGTTTGGACTGTAACATACTGACCCCTGTCAGGATTGTGAAACATTCTGTGTTTTACTAAATTCCTTTAGTCTCATTCTTGATTTAAGCTATGTTCAGCAATCTGTGGTCCCATTTGTGCACTGTATTCTTCTCACCTCGGGTCAGTTCCCTGTTAGGAGCTGATGAGCAGCGGCGTTAAGCCTCACAGCTCCCAGCCTTCTGGAAGGTCACACCCTCAGGTCGTGAATAAACAATGCACCAATTGAGAGTTAAACAAGAGTTTCTGTGTCTCCTTGTCAGGCCGGTGCACCTCGTGCCAAACGAAACATCGTTGTCTCTCCAGCATCTGCCCTGAACTCAGTTTGATCCTTGAAACTCAGTTTGATCCTTTATCCTCCCTCTTTTCCCCTTCCCCTGACAACAAAGTTTTACCAGAAACTGGAAACCCATCTTACCCCTGGATATAAATTTTCTCTATGGTTTTCTGCAGATGTCTTCAAATGTCAGGATGGTGTGGGGCACTGCCTGACATTTTTAACGCGCCTGCAAAGGGATGTATTTAAAGGGGTATTTAAAACTGGTTTTAAGAGCATAAAGTTAGCCTAATGCAATGAATGGAGCTGATTTCAATTGATTGCAGCATGCAATCTAACCCACTCATAGAAGCCCATGAATAAGAGATGCAGGGTGGATCTGGCAATTACCAGGGAAGCTCATTGCATATCTTCAGCAGCCTGATTGAGGGAGGTGCTGCTTGGGTCAGCTACTGTCTTTGCTTATTTATTAATGGAGTCATTTGTTAGGTATCTCTCATTGCCCAGGTCAAGCATATCCACTCCAAGCCACAAATGCCAGCAGTTTTCAGACTAGACAATTCACAGTAACTCCTTTCAAAGCATGACACTAATCTCAAACTGCAGTCAATCCCTGTTTCTCAGGTGGCTGCAGATATTTCAGCAAGAAATTTCCCAAGCAGATAAAAAGCACAGTGAAAGCTGATGGCATCCAAAAGAGACAAAAATACAACACTAAACTTTATTTCAGTGGCATTCAAGTAGTTTGTAAAGATTGTGGTATATGTGCCTCAAAGGAACAGAAGGCAGACTTCCTCCTTGAATTGAAGTTGTTTGAGGCATTGTGAAGGCTGTTGCACAAACTCCACATGCCACCAGCTCAGGGGAGAGGAATGTCATCTGTCCTGGGAGAGGCTCATGGGAGGACTAGTAGGGAAACTAGACTGGAAGATGCATTTCAGGAAAGTACTCGCTGTGCTCAGCCTGTGGGATAAGAGTTAGTCTGGAAGCAAACCTGGATTTTAAAGCCTAGCAAGTCAAGCGGTAAAAGGAATATGATTATTGCTTGTATACTATCACAGTGGGAAATAAATTACTAAACTGAAGGGTTATCACTGCTGTACATGGAAAGGATACCAACTGTCCATGAATAAATGTCACTGAGAATTATAAAAGGTCTGTTGCTCAAAACAGTAATATTCTGGAAAACTCTGTTAAAAGCTTCTGGGGGCATACTACCCAACTCGTTTTAAAGTGGAGCCTGGTAAATTCATGGATGTAGAATATAAATGAAACAACATTCATTAACATCTGAGAATCCCATGAAAATAAATTTTGCTCATTATCCTCTAAATTATTTTCAGGCCTAGATGGAAATGAGAAGCAGGATAACATCAAGAATGATAAAGAAAATTATTCTGAAGTTAGGTGTGAATAATAATTTTTACATATACTAAGACTAAGATCTTACTAAGTCAGTAATAATGAGTGTATGTGCTGTGTTGAAATGCTGGTGTGTCCAAAGAGATCCAAGCACCAGCCTTCAGAATACCAGTCCATAAGAAATGGTCTGCTTCTTAAAAATCAAGTCACTATCACTAGTCACTGCTGAAAACATTAACCAAACTTTTCATCCATCTCTGTTTACACAAGCAGCCAGCCAATCTGTTCATATTTTACCTGATACTGTAATTTGACAGTTCTGTAGAAAGACTGAGAGCCAAATCTTAAATTCAAAGTCAATTCAGCAGGTGGAAAGAGGAAAATCATTACTTTTCAGTAATCCCAGATGTTTACTTCACTTCTCTGAGAAGCAGGTCAGACACCAATGTGCACAGTTATTACTGTGTGGAAAAATAACTTTTTTGTGCACTTTTTTTGTGAAAAATATTAGCAATATTTTGCAGATAGTGAATTGTGATTCACTGCTGATGTTACTCTAGTTAATGACAGATTCCTGTTTTCTTCTGATTAACCTGTGCTTTTGATGTCCTTCGTATTGGTCACTTCAGTTTTGCTTTCTATGGACAATCAGGCACTAATTCTCTAAGCAGCTTGGGCTACCAGACCTCTGCAATAAATAAGACACTTTTATCATCTTTGCTGAGACAGAGCCAGCTTTGGGCACAGGCAAAGGGGGTAATGGCCAGGGAGCAAGGAATACCCATGACCTTACCAACTTCTTTTCAATATTGCTAATCTTAAAATGGCTACAGAAAAAAAAAAGGTGTATGAGGAACTGGGGGAGTTCATGGAGAAACTTCCACCACTGGTCCTCAGGATGAACTTTAATAAATGCTAACAGAACGGGGAATCAGATACCACAGCGTGATAAACTGGGTCATTGAACTAATCCAGGCCAAAAATATACTGCAAAATTTCAAAAAGATACAACGCATGGGTTTGATGTGCCCCATTGTTCCATGTATAGTTAGGAACCAGCTTTTGGCAAAGAGGGTTCCTGTAAGCCAATTTGTCCTTGAAAGGAAGTGCAGAGAACTGTAACCAGAGCTGTTTTACCTTGCTGTGAAGACACACTCAGAGATGGCATCAGAATAACAAAGAGGCCCTCTCAATTCCTTGTTGCTGGTATGATATAAGGATTGCTGAGTGTTTTCTATTCTAACAAAGAGGACTGCATACAGACAGAACAGAGTATCAAGAGGGGGAGAAAATAATGTATACTTCTGGTTTTATTTGATTTTAAATGTGATAATTTAAAATAACTCACAGGAAAAATTTGCAACAATGACAAAACAAACCTCTGTTTAGATTTAAAGTATATGATTAGCAGTCTGGGTTTTAAAAGTATTTTAGAAGCCTAAAGGACCCATGAAAAGAATAGTGGTACTCTGATATCAGGCTGTTCTACAGAGTGATGATGTCTGAATCAGTACTAATTTACCAGCTGAGGTCTGCTTTATGTGAATTAAATTACACCATGTTTAGCTGAAAAGTTATCATGTCTCTTATAGTAATATGGCTGATTCCCTAATTGCTTTGCTATTGTATGGCCAGTTACAGATTCTATAACCTAATAGCTCAGTGACTTAGGAAGTGTTTCAGTTACACATTAAATTAAGTATGTAAGAGTTAAAAAGGAAAAGTTCACCTCTGATGCAGCCTAATTAATCAGCACTGAATTGATCTTGTACTAATATCTTGAAATTAGGTTTGTTTTCTTGTTTTACATTTGAGTGTTAATTTGTTTAATTTATTAAATAGTCTGCATGTATCTGTTTCTGGAGAATGTAATTAATAATTAAGTTAATTAACCAAATCAGTTCAGAGATATTTTTCCTTGTATTTCATTGAGAAAAATATATACATCTTCTCAGTTTACCATGCCTGATTAGTGTATGATAAATTCACACACTATTTTGAATAAAATCTGAATTTGGAGGGGGGGGGGTTGAGCTGGGGAACTATCTGTAGGTGGAATATTCTTTCTGGTATGGTTGCATCTGTGAAGCTACAGACTTTAGCCAGAGCATCTGAGATCATGAAAATTAGGCTAATGTGATGAATGGAGCTGATTTCAAATGATTGCCCTACGCACTCCAACCCACTCAGAGAAACCCATGAATAAGAATTTAATTTGAAATGACAGGTGAAGCATTTGCTCAGCTTTGAACAAGGGATGATGGAGGTGGTTAAGGATATCATCAGCCCTTGTAACCTACTTAGATACAGTCAAAAAAAAACTGGAAGAAAAGAAAGAAAAAAAAAAAAAAAAAACAAAAAAACACAGCAAAACCCTGACAATTTGGTAGAGGTTTGCTGCCATATGGCCTGAAACTAACGGATTGTTGTTCTATAACATCAAAACCTATCTTGAATATCTTCAGAGAGCTGTAGAAATAAGCAGGGAAATGAAAAAAAAAATTACCATCACAAATTAATAGGTCTTAACAATTCAATTAGCAATTGAATTCAAGAGGGCAAGTGTTTTCTAATGATTACTGCATCTTACTCTTCAAAGACCTACGATTATCTTACAGTGTTATTTCTCAAGTCAAGTTCATTTGACTTTAAGCCACATTTGCAGTATATATCTACATGTATATCTAGGTTGCTTTTATCTATTGTGTCTTTTCTGATGAAGGATCTTAAAACTCTAGGAAATCAGAAGTGTGTTCTGGCTTCCCTTGCACGGGATGGAGGGAGATACCAGCAGAAAAATTCTCTCTCTTCATTTTTTATTTTTTTTTTTTAATTCATCTTAAGCAGTTCCACAGGGATAGAGCTTTTAAGAGCTGGGTAGAGGATTTAGCAACACATCATGCACAGCTAAACCACAAATTGAATCCAAGAGCCTTGCACAAACACGTGTAAGTCCATGTGAGGTTAGCGCAACCAAAAATAAATACAATAACTAGTGCGTTCTCTCCTAGCTGTCAAAATGAACACATGTTGTTCAACCCTGGAACCCCTCAAAACACACGTGGAAGTGTTCTGCTTGTCTCTATTGTCTGCAAGAAAGCTGATGGTATCATGCTAATGAAGAATAACTGCTCCAAGCTAAGTCATGAGGCAGGCTATGGCAAGAGCGCTCCTTTAAGCAGTAGAGCTCTGGGCTGGATGTGCTGCACTGCTGCAAATAGCAGTGACTGGTGTTTGTGTGGGTATGTGTTTGTGTGAGGTGGGCTTTAGAATTTGTGATTTTTTTGGTCTTGCCTCCATGAAAACAGGGATCAAGAAATGGAAGCAAAACAGGTGCATAAATAGCGCCTCTTCTGTTTGTTTGTTCTTCAGGAAAATAAAGGAAAGTTTGGAGTGCTTCCCTGTTAAACTCAATAACTTGATCCACACGCTTGTACAGATGTCAGTGACAGGCTCTGCAAAGCCTCCAGCTCCAGAGGCTGTCCCCCAAGAATGGATGATGCTGGACACAGAGAAGTCAATCTCAAGAGCCACCATTTTGGGATTCAGCAAAAAGCCTGACACTGTATGTATTGTATTCTTTCCTTGCCCTCATTGCCTTGATCTTTAACGACTCCTCTGAGAGCTTATATACTCTCCCTCTTCCTTTATAGAAGATTTACTTGTGCCACATTAAAGGGATCATGGGATGAACAGCGGTGCCATAAGAGAAAGAACACCAGGCAGGCAGATATTTGCAGGGAGCCATTAAGGAGAACAGTTCATGCCCTATAGTGAAAAATAAATCAGGAGCTAATTAAAGCATCCAGAAGGAAAGCATGGCACAAAATTAGGAAGCCTAATAGAAATTGGAGGCTGTTATATGATGCTTTAATGGTGCACTATTAGTTTTCACACACTGCAGTGATCTTTCAGTGTTTGAGTTGTATGCTATCCAGGCAAGTTTCTCTTTCTGTGCAGCAAAGACTGTGAATTGCAAACTGAATTCTCTGGCACTTGGCACTACATTAAAGGAAGGTTTTTCTTTGTTAAAATCACCCTATATTTTTTCCTGTACATTTTTTTTAAACGTGCCTCTCTGATCATTTCTCTTTTCTGCCTCTCCCTTTTTCCCAACGCAGATATATCTAGTCCAGGTGGTGCAAACCTGCAACGTGGTCACTTTCGTGGAAAAATCGTTCGACCAGTTCTCAAAACTTCACAGCCATCTCCAGAAGCAGTTTCCATCTCATGCCCTCCCAGAGTAAGGCAGCATATTAGTGGATGTTATTCTGCTGTTAATTGGCTCTCTCTGTGCTCGGATAGATCTGTGAGAAGATGCAGGGCAGACATATTTTTAGAAACACAAAAGGCAGTGCGACGTATTCTATCAAGGCTTCTATTCAGCCCCAGAAGAAACTGAATCATAGACCATTGTGACAGTCTAGCTTTTATTGTTCCTTTTTTAATGGGAGGAGAAAAGGGAGAACAGCTTGGACCTGACAAAACTATTCCTGAAATCAAAGGATAAGTGGTGTTGACTCCATTAAAGGCACGATGAGGCTTTTAATAGTTTTTATTTTCTTCATGGTGCTTATCAAAACTCATAGAAAAATCCATATATTAAAGTAGTGTTTACATTGGAATATTTACACTGGATCAGAACAGAAACAAGCCAATCTCTGACACTGACTGGCATGAACAACCTGCTTACAAAAAGATGCACATATTCCCCAGCTGAGAGATATACGATAATCTTATGTACTATCCTGGCTCCAAAACCCAAACCTTGTGCCTTGCATCATTCAATTTAAAATCTTTTGAAAAACATGCTGTCATTAGTTGCAATAATTCTGAATGTTACTTTTTGTGCATGTCTGTTCCTGCTTTTCATCTCTGAATCTTATTTCTTCACAGTTTCCTGGGACAGCAAGTCCCACAGTTTATTTCTGTCTTACATAAAACTGCTTTTCCTTAGGTAATGATTGGCCATGGCTTTAGTAATACAAGTGGAGTTATTTTTTCTACAAATATCTACAAATATCATATACATTATACCAAATCTCCCATGAGAACAAAGTAGTCCTCTCCACACAGTCACTCTGATTCATCTTGTACAAGCCCTTCTTCAGGCTCTATCTACAATAAAACGTAAAGCTGGCCTAAAATACAAGCAGTTTACTTGAACCAAGTTGAGATTCAAGTGAAATCCTTGAAAAATATAAAGGTCTGGCATTTGACCTGAAGTACACAGCCACAAACAACATGGTTTTGACTTAAAGTCCAAGAATTTTAGATCCAAATTTTCTATTCCCTCAAGCTTGTGAGAAGCATTCAGGTAAATGGCTTTAGATTAGTTTATTCTAGAGAATCTTTCTTCTACCTGAGGGGACTCCAATTTGATTCATTATGAGTGGCTCACATGAACTGGTTTGCAGCAGCTGGTGAGAATCAAAATTTCACTAAACAAATACTACAAGTGCTTGAATCATGATTTTGATTTGGAGATATTTACACGCTAACCTTTAGGTTGTAAAATGAAATATTTAACAAGTACCTGTTTATGACAGAGCCCTTTGAAAGAAAATACATTTCTCTGTAGAAATGCACAGACCTCAGAAACCCTGTAGTGAATTTCAAAAGTAGTACTGGCCATTTTTCAGATAAATCTACTTTTAATAAAATCCCTCACAACATTTTCACAAAGAGTGTTTCAGAACTCACAGAGGGTTAATCTGCATACACTGAGGCTGTCTCTAAGAGCACCAGGGCTTTGTTGTCATAATTCAGTCCCAGCAGTAACCCGTCAGTGCATGATTTTTCTCCAAGATTGTGTTAAAGAAATTCATTTTATGATATTTCTTGATAACCATGTTTTTTAATATTAAAGTTTTGGTTTGTTTTCCAACAGAACTTCATTAATTTGAGGCTTTTCATGTATCTCAGATTTTATCCTAATAATAAAAAACTAATTATTTCTTTAAAAGGAAATTGTTGTTATTACTGAAACTGCCATACCATATCAGACCATTTGTCTGTCTGTGCGTTACAAAGCTCCAACTCTGTCTGATGCCAGATGCTTCAAAGGAAGGAAAAAGCCTTGTTCCACAATATAACCACAAAATCAGTTTAAAAATGTATGATTTAAAAAGTAAGATGTTCATTATTACTAGAATAATTGGAACTGCTTACAGAAAGGGCTTGGTTTCTGCTTTGTATTGATTCCATGAAATTGTATATATTTATGTCTCATTAGGAGAAAACAATGCAATATGAGAGTGCTTCATACAAGTGCCAAATACTGACTATATTACAAGAAACTAATGGCAAAAGCTCAGAGTTCTTAGAATCTGAACTTTTGCTATTGACATGTGAATATTCAGCCCATATTTACAAACCAAAGCACAGCTGCCCCAAGCAAGCCCTTGCATTTTAGCATTCTCCTTTTTATTTGGTTTCAGAGAGATTATTAATTGCATTTAGTTATCGTTTTGCAAAAGGCCAAAACTCTTTTCACCCAGGAAAGCATTCAAAGGACATAATTTGTACACAGAACAACGTTCAAGCTGACAAGGAGGGAGTGGAATCCTCTGTGGAGGACATCTGCACATCGTGCAAGTTTATGTTTTTCTGATCCACTTAAGGTAGATGCAAAGCTGAATGTCAGGTTGGGAAGTTCACCTCTTCTAACACAAGAGCACTCACAGGGGCAAAACTGGTTTCAGCCACAAACACAATTCAGCAAAAGCTCAAAGGCCTCCTAAAGAAGGGTTCGGTGCCACCACAAGGTTCATATTGTCCTTCAGCAGTTATTGGTGCTATCAATCAGCAGTTTCTCTGTCCTCTGTTTGGCCACTGTGCTTAGGATGCATCTTCTGAGGGCCTGCATTTTACAGCCAGAGCCTTCTCTGTGTCTTACACAGTCTAATTCATTTTAAACTGCTTCCAAACAGCTCCTCCCTATAATCCCTTGAAAGAAGTCCTTTTGTGCCCCAGAGGGGAACCCAGAATATTCACAGGCTATCTATGTGTGCCAGATGACCTGGGCTCTATTTTTATCTGTGCAGCTCATCTATGTCATGATCCTGGGTCGTATGTCTCACTTCCCCCACTGCTTTATGTGTCCTGCCACTGTGATTTCATGAGGCAAGAGTCGCCTCTTGCTGCTCATCTGTGCAGCCCCTCACTGAGCCCCAACCCTTCAGTCCCATGAGCAGAAATAATGAAAAGTTCATACAAACATACAGTGTGCTGCTGTCATCCTGGTCCCTTGCTGGTGTAATTGCAAACTAAGTTATACCAGCACTGAGTTTTTCCTCACAGTATTGCCCAGCTGCCTTTCTAAAGGCTGGCCAAATGTCCCTTTCCAATGTATCACATGCTAGACAGCTCCTTAGTCATTTGTCTGAAGCCTTCAGATACCTCTTGAGGTCTAGTGGATAAACAAGGTTGTAGCAAAAAAAAAAAGAGGTTTGTAAACAAGACACAGTTGACTATTTACAAGTGGGGGCGGTGGAACATGAAATATAACCAGATCAAAACTTCTGCCTTCCTCTATCCCATACATTAGAGGACATAAAGCATAATGTTTATTATGAATCTGACTATTAGCAATCCATATCACAAAAGCCATTACGTGCAATTTAGCACAGATAGCTTTTCTAATGCTCCTTCGACCTGAGAGATAAATACCCTTCGTCAGGGCAAGGTTAATATAAATTGATTATGTGCATTGTTAAAAATCTAACCTTTTGACTGATTTAATGTGCGTTGTCTCTAAAATGCAAAGATGATTCAAGTAAAAAAATGTGAGGTTTTGACATTTTCAACCACCAAAGCATTGGAAAATTGACATAAGGCCATTCTATGCATATGTGATTTATTTACTAAACTGAAATTAAATTCGTCTTAATAAAAATTCAGCAAGACCATTACTTTTACTATTATTATTGCTATTGCTTTTGTTGGAATTGATTTTTTTGGTATGGACAATCGTTTGTTTTCATATATTGCTTTTATTAGGCTAGTGCCTGAAATTACATATGGGATCAGGGACCTGCTCTGAAAAACCTATCCACACTCTAAATAGCTGAGGTAAAAATGCAAGCAATGATATATTCATCAAATGTCACATTGTTTCTGTGGGGCTTTGGTACTCAGTATTCTGTTGTAAGGCTGTGTATAGCATGAGCCCTGGGCTGAGATCAGAGATCTCTTGTGCTGGGCACAGTGAAAAAAATGGGGAGGGCAGTGCTTTCCTTTTTCATAAAGGGCTAATTATTTAAATATCACAAAATGCAAATAGCTGCCTTTTAGGTTTTATTTATTTACCTACTGTTAAATTAATGATTTAGACAGAAAAAGTGCTACAGTATGAAACAAAATATCAGCAAATTATTAGAAGAACCAGAGTGAGAGGGAAAAAATCCTCTGGACTCTGTACCCATCCCTTCCTCTACCTGCCAAACCACTTAGAAAGTCTTGACTTTCTTCTGTTAAGTAGAGTTGGAAACGTTTTCAGCAAATACAGTACAAGAGTTATGCTTACGAATATTTTTCTTTTGCAGGTTTCCCCACTCGTGGCATTTACCTTTTGCAGATCTTGAACATAAAAGAGTGAAGGATTTGAATCTCTATCTGAAGCAGCTATTAAGTGGCTCCAGGAAACTGGCTAATGTGAGCATTTCTAGTTGTTTTTTTTTTTTTTTAATTTGCGTATGACTTCTAGTGGCGTTGTACCAAATGATTCAGGAATCCTTCCATTGCCCCATTTGGGGCAAAAAAAAATTACGTAAGTGACACATCTTCTAATGCAGCTGTTTTGGGATGGAGCCATTACAGCACTCATCAAAACTTAAGACAAAGACAAGCATGACGGAGAAATAGTTTATTAGACCTGGCAGGGCATTTTTCAGAAAAACTTTTCTTCCTTTGCTGCCGTCGAAAAGTAGTGATTCACTGAATTTTTGACAGAAAGGAGTAGGTTCTGAGGAATGTAACGTCTAAAAAAGGAGTAAGCTTTGAAATATTGAAAAGTCTGATTTTGACAGCTGTTAAATGAAAAGTTCCATTCTTTCAACCCAGAAATACCCATTTCAAAATGTGGTTAACATGTAGAAGAAATTGTTTTGCAAACATAAGACCAGATACAGACTTTTTCAATATTATCAGAATGATACACTGTGTCCATTAAAATTGGGGTTTTCTCATTTTTTATTCATTATTACCTTCTGAGATTTGAGGTTCCTCTGTTTAAAAGGGGAAAGTTGAAATGGTAACAAACATTGCCTTTTCATTGTCTGGGCCAGGACAAAGCCTTATGCACCTCAGCATCATAAAAGCCATGGCTGAGAGTAGCTAAGGGGCCTCTGCCAGGTGAGCTATGTCATGGCCTCAGGCCTCAGCTCAAACTGGGGCTGCTTTGCTTTAATAGCAGAGACAATCTAGGTTACCAAAATAGGGTACGACAGGATGTTTGTTCTCCAAAATTTCAAGCATCTTGGAGGAGGAGAAAAATGTTTACTATCTAACTATAACATTTTCCCAGCTGTGACTGTGTAATGGAGATTAAAGAGGAAATTGTCCATATGCAAAACGAACAAGATTTCTCTTATTAATATGAATATAAATTCTGAGCCCTCTGTTGAAATTGAGAAGACTTCCAAAGAGGATAAAAACCATCTGTTTCACAGAGTTACACCTAATTTGGTACAAACAGCTGATTTGGGTGCTTGGCTCCCTTGGCTGAACCTGCCAAATAATCTGCACGAGTATGGGTTGATTGTTGTGCAATTAAAACACGAGAAGTCCCACCTCAACATGAGCAAGAATGTCTTTGCACTGAGGGTGGCAGAGCACTGGCACAGGCTGCCCAGGGAGGTCGTGGAGTCTCCCTCTCTGGGGACATTCCAAACCTACCTGACCCCATTCCTGTGTCACCTGCTCCAGGTGCCCCTGCCTTGGCAGTAGGCTTGGCCTAGATAATCTCCAGAGGTCCCTTCCAACCCTAACTATTCTGTGATGCATTTCTGATGCTCACATTTGGGTCGAGGGTTAATTTTACGTTAGTGCCTCTTGGTCACAGCTGAGGGAAAGCTGATATAAGCCAGTGACCTAGAAATGAAAAGCTGGGTATCTTCTGCTGTGCTCTGGGCTGCTGGAAGGTACACAGATTTTCAATTTGGGCCAAGCACTGCTGTGTAGAAGCCTAAGCTTCAGTTGAAAAATTATACTGCTTAAGGCCCTGGGATAGCAATGAAAATGTTTCCTGGTCACACACAGAAGCTTTGTTCTCCCTCCCACTCCATGGTCTGTGCATGGGTTAGTGATCAGCCAGAGCAGGCTGCCTTGCAATGGGTTTCCTAATGCCCTTCGTGCTCCCTTTATGGGCCTGCAGCATGCACCCATGGAGCTGGGGACGTCCTCCCAGCACATTGCTGCTGGGACACAAGCACAGCTAGAGTAGTCGGAGGTAACTGTGGGCAGATCTGCCTGGGGACACGTGCTGTTGTGGCTCTGAACAAGCCCAGGGGGGCTATTTCCAGGCTGGTACAGCCTGTAGCACTGAACCATGAGGAGAAGAAAGCAATTCTGTGCCTAAGAGGGCTGCGCTGCTCCTGGTGTGCTGGACTTGGAGGGCACGACAACAAATGGAACAATGAGCAGGTTGTTTCCCTCTGTAAAGTGCTGCTGCATGTGGGAAATCATCTTGCTTACCCCCGTGCAGCTAACCTGCAATTCTAGATGGTAACCTTTAAAGTTATTGATACTCCATAAACATTGAATCATTATTTTTACTTCAATATGCTTCTCCTGCTGGGAGATGTGAGAAATTTAGAAAATACTGACGTGTTCTGACCCACTTAGAACAAGGAGATCAGCCGGTGGGTAATTTCCTTTGTATTCTTTTTTTACTTTTCACTTTGGTATGACTCTTTTAAAAGTGTCATGGTGTCTTCTTGGCTTTAGCCTGAACGGAAAGCCAAGGTAGGAGGCTTTCTTGATAAAAATAAATACAATTGTTTTGTCTCTTTTCATACCTATGACAACTTTGCAGTCAAATTTGCCCTTTTTCTCAAATTGCCGAGGAGCCTGACTGAAACCGTTTAGTGAGTTGTCTGTTCTCAAGCATTACCAAAGTGTCATTCCTATGAAATAGTAAAACTATGTAGGAATAAATAATTAATTCACAAATTTGTGAAGAAATCTGGTAAGAACAGATGCCCATAAGGCAGAGTCCCTTTTACTTTCTTGCCCCAGTCTTTTCTTCATGCTGAATGTACCTGTACCATATTGTAGCTGTACTGTAGCTGTGCAGAAGGCTGGAGTATTGTCTGAGATGGAGAGAAGAGCTTTTATTTCATTATAAAATACCCTTGTTATCACTGTAAACACATTACCCTGATTGACTAGACACCATTTTCAGCTCTGAAAAATTTAGTCCAGTCCACACAGGACTTGGTTCTACCAATTAAGTAATTATATATCCTAGAAATGAAGAAAGAATCAGATTATGTCCAAATTCCTTCCTCAGTCATGCCTTAAGTGCATGCTTTTTAGTCCAGACTAAGTTCTGATTATGCTAATTGTATTATAATTAAGAGTATGTCAGAATGTCACTGACCTTTTCTGCTAAATGGTTGGAATGAAGGAGTAGAGATGGAAAACAGCTGCCTTCTCATTTGCACTGAGTTCAAATGGAATGAAATGTTTCTTTACACCCTTCTTTAATATAGAAACTTTTCCTTTCTCCATCACTGAACTTTAGTATCAGATCCAACAAATGCAGACACATGAGTTGATGGAGATACTTTTTCTTGGACCAGTTTAAATGCTTAAATATGCTCATGCCCATCCCTAGTCACAGCATGTTTTTTAAGTCTGTTATTTAACTTTGAGCATAAGCCTCACTCATTGACTTCGACATTTATTGAAGAATTGCCTGGAATAGGAATGATTTTCTTAAATTCAGGTTAACACTGTTATAAATAACTCCACCAGCAGACTGTATACATGAACAACAAGCTGTATTCATTACATCAATCACTAAAATGCAGAAGCTGATGCACCTTCATTTTGCACTGAGTCAATTAGGACAGGATCAAAAATAGGTTTCAGCACCTTTTTTTAATTTCGTTCTACTCCTCCCAAACCAGTGGCAATATTTATGATCACAGTGTAAGAATATTTAGGTTTGGGCCAGTTGCACCATTGCTGACTGACTCACTGCCTGCATACACTGAAGTACCTGGGTTTTCTAGATCTGCAAGGCAACATCCCCAACAATCTTTAGACTTCTGGAGGTTTTCTTCATGAAATGGCAAAACAACCAAGCGATGTCACCAATAAGAGGTGAAGCATCAAAACCCAATGAATTGAAAGTTGGTAACACAGAAGACGATAAAAATATATGTTCTCAAAGTGTAAACAAAATCTGTGACAAAAGGCAGCTGCTGCTGACGACTGTTACCTTTTTCTGTTTCACTCAACTCCAGCTGAGAGATGGGCTGAGTGGAGATTGCAGCCCAAATCTCCTAATATGAATTAGGGCTGCCCTAGTGGCTTGTCATTGCGTGACTGTATTGTAGAAGGGTTATACATTGCCTGGGGACACAAAAGCAAGGTAAGGCTCCATTAATTTAGTCTGCTTTTGGCCCTGGTGTCAAACAGCAGCATTGACAAAACCGAATGTCTTCATGCTTATCTTGGAAAGACAACTTCCACGTGGCTTGGGCATTGCAAGTGAAAAATCTAAAACTGACCCTAAAGCAATTTCTTATATTGCAACTATGTGCATTTTGTGCCCTCAGCCAGCTGGTAACATTGCACGGATAATCTTCCCATCTCTCATCATTTAAAAGATGTGGTATTTAGTTTGTGGATATTATACGGTTATTGATATAATAACTATAATATAATAACTGTCTTTTATATAGTTATTGATAACACAGCTCAGACACTAGATGTACACACTGATCTTGCAAAACTACGTAGTCTTAAATAAACTGATGTTATTTGTCCCACATCTTTCACATAGATTTGTTTTCTGTGCAACTTCAGCGGGCTTGGATATTTGAGGGGGTTTGTTTATCGTAGTGAGGGCATTTGACAAACATAATAGTAAGTGCAGGTGCACAGTAGGCTAATCAGGAAAAAAAAATGAAATAGGTCTTTTGGGGTTTGAGTCTATAAAGGTTTTTCTGAGTATCCAAATTAAGTAAGGACTTCGGGGGCAAAGATAAATCTAATGCAAGCAGGTAAGCAAACAGTGGCAATGTTTCAGCTATGGATAGGTTCTATAAACAGCTTTATGGTGACTTATAGGCTGTATAAAAGGGCTTTAAAGAGGGTGTAAATGGAAATGATTGTAAATTATGTCCCCTCATTTTCAAGCGTACAGTAAAAATGAGGACCGCAGCATTGTTCTAGAGTGAGTAATGTTTTACACTGTGAAAGTAATCACCTTTGATAAGAGCTTCCCATATTTCATTTGCGTTTTATTCGCTGGCGCTACTCGGGGTTTGCAGAGAAAACAGCTCCCACAGTGCCCGTGTGGGGGCACAGAACGTGGTGGTACAAAGCTCCCCCCGAGGTGTGTGGGTCCCTTGAACTCCCACCACTCCTGTACTCCCGTGGCAAGGCATCCAGCAGATCCAAAATGGGGAGGGTTCAAAGTCCTCTCTTTTTCGCTGTCCTTTCCTGAAGTTTTAACAGCTGCACCAAGGTCAGCTTTTTCTGGTTTCTTTCTTTCCTGCTGATTCTCCATCCTGTTAAAGTATAACAGGCACATGGGTGTTCTCTGACCCCAAATCTACTCTAACACAGCTGAAAAGAAAGCTGAAAGCAGAGGGGAGGCTGCTTTTCTTTCTATCAGAATTAAATCTGGTTTGAAATCTGGCTGTGTTTCACTACCAGCAGAGTGCTTTTCTAGTTAGTCTCTGATGGAGAGCAGTAGACAAATTCTACCCTGCTAAACTGGTGCAGGACTGTGCCAGTCCCCCCAGTGCCACTGAAATTGTTTATCCTAGTGTAAGTAAAGGTGGAACTTGTACCTTTTGAGTTTAATGGCTGAAAAAAAGGGGATGTGTGAGTTCTAACCAACTGGCTCCTCCCCTTTAGGCTAATGCTGTCGAGTGACCTGCAAAATATCAACATTACCTATTAAAGCCTGTTGTCTTCTTAGGTAAGAATGGTTAGGCAAACTATAGGAGGCATTCCAAGAATCCATATGTAGAGAATTTCCATTTGCTGATTTAAAGGTAAAAATTTCAGCAGAGAAAAGGGTAAGTGGGTGCTTGTGGTCATCCTCAATGCCTGCATATCTGCCAAGACCATCACAGGGTCTCTTAAGATTCCCACCAAGGGTCACATTTTCCTAAAAAGCAGTTGCTTGTTTAGAAGTGGGCTCCCTCCACTTTATACAGTGTGCCTGTGGTCATACACATGTTCAAAGCTCTAATATACTTGTTTCTATTCAGCAGTGTAATTCTGAGCTTGTACCGTCCCATTAAGTGGGGTCCAGCTGATCGAGGTCCCACCGATTTGGGAATCACCTGAAAGTTCAGTGTGTGCTTTGGAGCTCTGCTGACACAGGCTGAACTTAAGGTACTGACACACTTTGCTGGTGGAAGTCAAAATGGTGGAGTTCTGCAGCAGGCAGATTAGCACAGTTCAGGGGGAAATTGCTGTCTTATGAATAACAGCGTGCAAAATGCTTATCTCCCCAAACACACAGGAGACATCCCCCCCATTGCTTTTGAAGCACTTAGCCCTGGACAGCCTGCTTCATCTGTCCCTGCCACATGACCTGTTCCATTAGGTTTCTGCATTCCTTTTGCCAGCATTAGCCTTGCTGCTTCCTCCTGAGCTTCAGTACCTGTTGAATGTGATGTTGACACAGGTAGGGAAAGCTTTGCAGTCAGTGCTGTGGCACCAGCACTGTACATGCCTGTCCTGTTCATGCCTGTTGTGAGATCTGCCTGAATTCCACTTCTGTACTTAAACCAAACGTCTTTTTTTTTTCAGAGTGTTGTCTCCTTCAGAATGAATTTTTGGAACTATCGCCTGAAACAATCCTTGCATCTCCTATTTACAAATCTCTCGGTTCACGTATTTCCATTTTTTGCAGAAAGAGTAGGTGGAGAGGAAGCAGAAAGAACACCATGCTGCTCAGCGTGGAATTTTTTATTTCTCTTTCAAGTCAGTTTGTGTATCTTTCTTTCCAACTCCTGCCCACTTCTCTCAAGATTTTTGAACTTGAAGGGTTAGAGTTTCTCTGCTTATTTTCATGCTGTCAAATAAAGGCTGGTCTGCTAAAAATATACTCTCAACCCTGGAGATTTCCTGCACATGGGATTTGTGCTGAAAGAGGGAATGAAGGTCCCACAGGGAATAACTTGCCTGTTTAAAGCTTCTGGAAGCTGGAGCAGGTGTATGGGCTTTCCCCTGTAAGCTGTTTTTATCAGATGAGAGAATAATCAGTCATGCTCAGACAGGCAGGTGTATTGGCAGTCCACTGCTAATAGCTTGAGGATTTGTCATTCAGTTCAAGGAAAACAATTCTGTTGGTTTCTCCCGTTTTTTCCCCCTGATTTTTCTTTTAAAGAAAATATCAGAGTGGGAGGAAAAAATCCAACCAGTAGAATGAAAAATAAAAGGCAACTGTTAAAGTAAATCCCAGTTGCTAAATCTTATCTCTGCAATGAACATACTCATCTTGTTCCTCTGTCTGCTGTAACCACGTTAACTCCTCCCTAGCTGCATTTGTCAGTACCCTCTTCCTTTTCTTTTTCTCCTTGCACAAATTACACCACATCTTGTCAAAGTGAAACAACACAAATGCTACATGAAGTGCATCTTCCCAATAAGAGACACATTATTTTCCGCAGTCTTGAAAAAAACAGTGGTGACATTTTAATGCTAGAATCTGAAAAGTCTCTTGTTCTACCCATTCATTACATTGTCAGTCTAAGTAACATCAGCATGAATATAGCAATTCTAACCATCCTAAAGAATGGCCATTCTGATAGACGGCTTTATGGAAAAGCTAATAAAATGCAATTACTGTCCACCTTTGATTCAGAGTCATAAGAGTCCATTTCAGAATTCACATTTTTATTGCCTTGCCCAATACTCAAATCTGGGGATTTGGTTTATTGTTTTAATTCCCTACAGCTGAATGTAACTACCTGTTATCTATGTTCACTAGAGCAGCACAGGTCAATACATAAAAATAAAAGTTACAGTGCAGTGCATAAGGTGGATTACTCTTTTAAACAGGATGGTGAAATATGATCATCCCTTTCACTCCCTGTGGGTTTCTGGTAGGATTTAACTCTGTATGGAGCTTTTCAGTGTAAGTGTCCATTAAGCTGACATGTGAAGGAGATTTATACAATATCCAAGCCTCAGGGAGGCCCACACGATGCTTGGGGTCAGTCCCGTGCCAAGGGTGAGTTTTGTGCTGACTGCACAGGACACAGCAAAGATGGGCTCCTGTGTTTGTGTCACAGATGGGCTGCTCTGGAAAAGCAGTGGCAGCTACTGATACAAATCTTGAGCTACTGGAGATCAAGCAAGAGTGCAGATCCATGGCCCACACAGCACACTGCTGTCTGGAAGTGTGTTGACAGAGAGGGGCCAGGTAGGCACCAGTGCAGCATCCCTGGGACAGTGGTAACAGGCACCACTGTCTTCCCAGTGCCTGAGTAGAAGTCATTATGATTGCCCATAATCATAAGGGAAAGGCTCCCTTTTTTTGCTAAATCTAATATATACATAAAAAAAATTAACAGCAATCTTCTTTGAGGGGAATAGTTTAAGGCACAGAGCACAACATATGGTATTACCTAAGGTATTTTTATTCTCTTTCAGAATGAGCTTGTACTCAGCTTCTTCCTGAATTGGTCCAAAAATACCTTGGCAGAAGATTCATCGTCTGTGACCTTAGGTATGTGGATTACCCATCTTTTTTTTTTTCCTAAGAAGGACTTCTTTAATAATATTAAATACAGTAAAGCAAAGGTGAGCCTAAAGTATTTAGGCACCTTTATTTATTTTTTTTAGGACATAAAGATACCATCAAATAATTCCTAATTTCTCAAGGTCTCTGAAAATGTGTTAGTAATGTCACCTGTAGCTTTCTTTCTCTTTTGCATATTCCCCTCAGCCTTGCTTCATTTCTTTTTGAATAAACATGCCTGTATGCAAAGCAAAAGTTTATTTACACAAACTGTGGCAGGATTCTTGTTCTACAAAACAAAATATTCGTAGAAGAATTTGGAGGAAAGGATGTGAGTCATGACAAAGCACAATGTGTGCCTGCACAAGCGAAGAAAATCAGGGGTGACTTCTAAGGCAATTTTCGCCATGAGTGGAGCAGGTAAATAAGAGAACATTATGCTAATGCTTAGGCATACATTATTAATGACAGTAGTAATTCACTTCTTGCTGAATGAGATGCTGCACTATTCCCTTAGCCTTTGTAAACACTTAACCCATTTTCCTCTTCTGTCCAGTACCTAATTTAATCTAATTTCTGACATTACAGCATTAAGAGCCAAAGCATAAACTATAAAAAGTAAACTGTGAATGTTTATTGTCTTCCATTGCCTTAGTTCTGCACTGAAAATAATCTTCCATAGTCAGTTTTAGGCAAAATAAAATCTCGTAAAGAAGTCTGCAGCTGCACTCTGCACCACAACAATTCAGCTGGTTGCTATGTGCTCCAAGTGATAGGATAGTTTCCAAGATCGCCAGTTTTCCACATTTCAGAAAGGAGCGCGAGTATCTCTGCATAGTTAGTTTGCATGTCCATTAAGTTAATTTAATCCCTCTGCAGACCAAGGTTTCATTATCTCTTTTGCTGAGACCATTTTTTTTAATCCATCAGAACAAAATAAATCCCATTTTTTCTTCTCAGCCTTCAGAAGATTCCCCATGTGTAGAGTTTATTTGATTAGGGCATGCCATTATCATATTAAACCCATTATGACTATTGAAAATTACTAATGGTTGCTCTAACTTTTACAAAGGATCAAGGAGATAATGCAAAGATGTCCTAGGTGTTAAGGACATAAAAGGCTAAATCTCATCACATAAAATCCAAACCAGAGTTCAAATGGAACACGTAGTCTGGGTCCATGGTGGGCTACATCTCTCTGTAGCCATCTTTAACCAAAGATATACAGATGTGAGAGTGAGCTGAGGCACAAGGGAGTTAAAGTCCCTGGTCTTTGGAAGAATTTTGACATTTCACCAATATTTAGGTGCCTAATTATTACAGAACATCTAGATGTAAAAGTCTTATGCAAAAGCATGAACTGAGTCTGTGATAAAGCTGAGAAATAACTTGCAGCCTCATAATTCCTCCTGTGGTGTCCTGAGCTGATATAGTCTGAAGGATAAGCCATTCATTTTTGCTGCCAGTGACAGCAAAATCAAGGAAGAGAATGAAGAAACAGAGGCAAAAATGTGTTTAGTGGGTGTTTGAAGAAAGCTATGTGACAGGTAACCCAATCTGCTTGTTCACTGTACAGTTAGTGGAGATGAGGGTCACATCCTGGGCAAGGAAGATAAATGTATCTCTGGCCTTGAACAGTGTGGTTACAGGGGGATTTTTTTTTTCCTTTTGAAGAACTCTGCCCTTTAAAGTTTGGACGCTTCAGTTCTAGACTCAGGGCAAATACGGGAGAAAATAACGATCAAACCCCAAACTACAAAAACCCCAACTCCCTTTAGCCCAGAAGATTGATCACTATCATTTATTAGAATAAATAGAATAGATAGAATGCCAGTAGCACACAGGGCCCAAATTAGGACCCAATTAGCTTAGACCTTGTAAAAACAGAGAAGAAGAAGCATGGGCTGAGTTGCTCTGGGTACTGCACCACTTGTGGTCAGCAAGGAAGGGTTGACAGTCAGTTGTAGTGAATTGTGGAAGAAGATGAGCTTAGCTGTAAATGAGCTACCTCAGCTATCAGAGGAACACCTGCCATACTTGTGCTAATCACCCACTTGAAAAATTATTTTCATATATGTTTGTCTATTCTTCTTCTGATTGTCAGACTTAGGCTGCTGCCATACCCCAGTGAGCTCACTGAAATCTTTGCTGCAGGGCATTTGCACGCAGTTGTTGTCCAGAGAAGACACAAGTCCAGCTAAGGCAGGAGGTGGCTGATCATGCCAAGCTGCCAGGTAGCAAACAAGGAGTTGCTGGGAAGAGCACAGTGGCCCTGGAGGCTCTTGCTTGCTGAGGGTGCCCAGAAAGTCTTGATTTAAAAGTAAACTCTGTAGTAATGCCAGAGTCAGTCTGGGGAGGAATTAAGTTCGCAGAGCCTGCCAGAGAGAGGTAATTACCATGAAAAAAAGTATGTTCTTTCCCCACAGATATCATTGCTTTCCAAGGTTATGAGGGTCTTAATATTAGTCTGTTTTGAAAAATAACTCAGGTTTAATATGGGCTGTAGCTTTGCATGGATGTGGTGATTTCTCTCTTAGCCTTTATGCAAGCAAATAATCTGTCTCTTAGTTAGGATCAATATAAAATAAAATTAATGCCCAATAGGAACAGGTTATGAATTTTGATCAAACCAGCATCTTTCTCTTACTCTGCTTTAATTTATAAATGTTGTAGGTAATTACACTTACTAAAGTAAAATAAAAATTAAAATTTATGAATTTGTACTTTGCTCCTGGTGATGAAGAGATTAGAAATCAATGCTAAATTTATTTTGACATGAATACTGAATCAGTGCTCCCAGTGCGGTGAATTCTGAATTATACTGAATATTGTCAACATTTCATTATACCAAGCTCACTACAAGGCAGTGAGAGCAGATAAAGCAGATATCAGGAATGATTTCACAGACAGCCTTTCATAAAGGCCCTTTTAAAAAGAGGAGAAAGAAAATGTATCAAAAACATTTTTATATCAATCTTGTTTGTTTTTCTCTTGAGTTTATATCTCCTGAAAATATTAATAATTCAGACTGTATTGGTTTTGCTGTGGGTTATAACATTGTACAGCCCAGGACCAGTTCTCCATAGTGCTCCATGGCTTTTTATGGATTTCTGTGGCTTCTGTCCTTGTAGTACAGAAGAGGGACTGGCTCCGTGTCCTTCTAAAGGAAGATCCAAGCTTTCCAAGAGAACTGTAATATGATATTCCTCTCCATGCAGAATCACAGTCCTCATGAGGAGTCCCTGAGGAGAACAGGATGTTTTGCTCACATTATGTAGTGTTTTGATCTTCTGAAGTTGCTCATTCTTGATGTAAAGCTTTTGCCACAAGTTGTGTTCCTGATTTAGTCACATTTGGACTCTTTTGCTGGCCATAAGTACCTCTGGTTGGCTTGGAGAACAGAACCACTGAGATAGTCAGTGTATTTACAGCTGACTATATGAAGTCAGATACATTGGAGGCTCGTAAACCCAGCTAAAGCAGGCAGATGGTTGGCTTGGGGCATTCAACCCTAGCCCTGGAAAACCAAACAGGTTCCAGTACTCTTTGATGCCAGATGTCAAAACAGAAGAAAGGTCTAAGAAAAATCTGAGGGTGCAGAATACAGAATAATACTGAGCTCCCCAATGGCAGTGTGTTGACACTTAGCTAATTAGTTTTTCCACATTGCTTTGCAGCTCACGTGTGAAATGCAATGTATTATTAAATTATAGTTTCCCTATTGATTTTGTTGGTAGCATCTCCCTTGCTGTTTCCATTCCTCATGCATTGTGCAAAATGTAATGCAGAGCTTAATTTAAAATGCTGCTAATGGAAACATTGCACAAATGATAGAATGTGGAGCTGGTAGGTCTCCAACATGCAAGAAAAGGCCTTCTAGATAAAGAAAACAACTAACTGCATCCTTGACCATTGTGAAGATCATTTTACCTTCAGTAGAAATCTGAAAGCCAATTGCCTTAATTTTGTCATTTGAAAAGATGAAAGGACCCACAGTTTTCTCGTGTTTATGTTACTTGATAAGAGATTATAAACTGGCAGAGTGTTTGAGGTTTTTTGGGTTCTCATTGGGTGTTTGTCAGCTTTTGCATTGACACCAGTGAGGGAAAATCAATCCCTGGGAGGGGAATCTTGCTTCAGCTGTAGTCAGTGCAGCTTTGTCCTGTATCTACAACAGAGCAGCATTTGGTCTCTGTCTATAATGGAGTGCAAGTAGAGCATGACACTTCCTAAAAATGCAGGGCCTGAGTTCAAGTCCATCTGCCCAAACTGGATAGATCAGAAGTAATTATTGTATGTGTATTCTATTATCATTTGAAGCTAAAATCACCTGGACTTCAGAGAGGCCATGACTTAGCACTGAGTGTGGGAAAAACTAAAATATACCAACTAAGAGTAACTCATTTTTATTATAAGTGAAAGATGTTTCTTCCATTTTTATCAGATTTCCCATGCTCTCTTTTTTTTTTCTTTCTCTTCCTTTTATTTTTTTTTTCATTTATACTCTATTTATCACATAGTAAGAGCAAATATTTTAGTAGTTATCATCCCATAGAGTCTGTTTCAGACTTCATTTTACATATTCAGCTAGAAATGCATTTTCCCCTCCCATGTTTCTCACGAATTTCAGCTTGGTTAGAAACTTATTTACATTTGTTATTTTAAAATAAATAAATAAATAAATAAATAAATAAATAAATAAATGGCCAATTCCCACAGAGAAATTCCTTAACTGGATATAAGCACCACACTGGAAAACTTAAGTAATGCAAAAAAAAGGTGCTGGTAGTGCTGGTGGGAGGGGGAAGGCACAGGGATCAGATGGATTCTGATGATGTAATTTAGCCTCTGAAATGCTTAACTGCTCAGGGTGAGTCACTGCAACTCACAAATTAACAGAGCCCCACAAGTGAATTGTGCCCTTACACTAAAACACAACTCCCCTTGTGTTATGCTCTGTGTAATGGTCTAGGTTTCTACATTTCCTATTGCAGCTTAAAGGCAAAAGGACTCACAGCTTTAAAAAAAATAAAAAACTGGTAAAGTGACTTTGCATGAAGAGGGGAGGAACTGATTTTTATGGGCTTCTTCTTACCCTGGAAAAAACTCAGCATTGTCTGGTTCATGGAGTTTTCATTCCCTATCCCTCCCTGTTCTTATTTGCATGCCACAAGAAAATGAAATAAGGTACAGTCTTGCCAAGTGATTCGTCAAGGTTCATAAGGGAGAATAACAAACGAAGAGCTGCAACTCAGTCTTCTAAGTCCCAGCTTAGTGATTTCTTTGTAAGATTTCAATTCTTCAAGAGTATTTCAGGCCCTTCTTTAATTAGGATGTGATTAAAAATGTATTTTTATAATCTCTAAAGGGAAGAAATTGGAGATGGATTCATATTCTCAAATTCCATTCCAAACATCAGAAACTCAGAAGTGCTGATATCCAGGCTGCCTGGAAAAATTATGTTATGGCATTTGTGTGTTATTTTTAATTCATTTGAGTGCCTTTCCTTGAGATAAATGGCAATTGCACTGGTGCTCTGGCTGTCACTAGTACATGACACCACTGTCGTTCTGTCTGCTTAGTGGTTATTTTAGCCTCTGTTCACTCCAGAGGTTACACATTTGGTTTCTTCAGAAAAATAGAGCCAGTGTGGCTTATTCATTATAAGTTCCCCTCTGAGAGGAGAGGCTGAGGAGGGGGAGTTTGATTTCTTGCTCTCACAGTGCTGGCTGTGAGAGCTCTGGTGCACGTGTGGGACAGAGAGACCAAGAGTGCAACAGAGAGTGCACAGGTGTCTGCTGAGGCTGGAAGGGAGATGTGAGAACCCTGCCTGCTGCTGAGGGTCAACAGTCCTGATGCTCTCCTAAAAGCCTCTTGCTGACAGCGCACAACCCTCGTGCATGATGGTTGTTCTTTCATTTTCATCATCCTTTCTCATTCCTTCTGCTTCTTAGAAGATATGTTTCCATTTAAAGAATTAATTGCTACTATATTGTCTCGTGTCATTATCTCACCCTGTGGTGGGTTTAAGGACTGTGAGTCAGTGACTGATCCCAAGGTGCTTGCAGGGGAGCAGGACTTCTCTGACTGAGGTCTCAAGCTCAACTACTTTAATGGGGAGGCAGGAGAGCAGAGCCCAGCTCATGAGACATCACTGTTTTGTCATAAGGTTAGCAGGACTGAGTTCTTACTTTTTCAAGTGCAGTAAATACCTAATACTGGTTGCAATACAGCTTTGGTCTAATTAAGTGAAGCCCTGTTTGCATAAATAAAACCAGGCTACTTCACACAGGCAGTATCTGGACTGTCTTTGATTGTGGCCACGTGGGGAGAACCCCAGGTCTCAGACCAGGTAGTTTAAAATGGCTCATGTCCACCCTGCTCAGGAGAAACACTGCCAAATAAGAAGGTCAGATAGATATTGAGGAGGGGTTGTGTTCACCACTACCTGGTTTACTGTGGTAAAAGGCACCTGTATTTTCTTTCCTGTCCCTGCAGGGCAGGTAAACCACCTTACTTATCCAGCTTCAAGGACACACCTTTTTGGCAGTGAGGACAAGCTGGCTCAGTGCCTCCAGCAGAAAGATGGAACAGGGCATGCTTAGTCATTTCTTCTGCATTATGAGACTGATCCTTCTCGCCTGGAAAATGAAAAATGTTTTTTTTTCAGTGGGAGTGGAATCAAGCTCTTTAAGTGCATTTTAGTGGAAAAATCTGTGAAGGCAATGGGTTGCATGAAAAACAACCTGGAACAGTAAAAGTACACAATGAGGAAGGGAGAATTTATATATGATAGATGCAGATGTTGTTTCTCTAATTTGTTTTGGAACTAGTCAGGAAACTTGTTCTTTTTTCTTTCCTTTTTTTTCTTTTTTTTTTTGTTTCCGTTCTTTTGGGAACTGAAAAAAGAAAAAAAATCTGGTGTTTTTAACCAGACAAGAGAATTGCATCAATAGTGAATAGTGTCATCAATGACTGCCAAAAAACCAACCCAATTATTTGTCACTCAAGCATAAATTTCCCACTGAATTTCAGATTGATGGCAATTAGAAAACAAAAAAATCTTACTGTCAGTTCATAAGCAGGAAAGAAAATGAGCACTGCATGTCAGACCACTTTCTTCCATCCCACCCCTTATCTGTGTCCTAATTTCATCCCTGATTTAAACATGCAGTAGATTCTTTTTATATATTAGTTAGGATGTACTTCAGTATTTTACAAATCTACTTCCTCTGAGCTGTTAACTAAAAAAAATCAAACTATCTGTCCTTTTTTAGGTCCTCAGTCAACTGGTCATAAGCCTGGAGTACAGTTAGTCATATCCTACGAGAACACACGCCTGACAATAATGTTGAAACACATGAGGAACATTGTGAGTACTTTTGTTGTGATGTATAGTTTGTAAGTCCTTGCATTTGCAGAGTGCTGTGAAAACATTAATCTTCAAACACGTTTTCTGGGATAACTAATTTTAGCTCAAAGTAATGACAGTGCTGTTCTGTCATTATTTAACAATTGGGTTTTTTTTTCCTTTGAGCTCACTGAGTATGGTTACAGGCATGGGACAGATACGGAAACTGGGTTTCCTTGGTGGCTGGTAATGGCCTTTTCCATGAAAACCAATTCTGATACTGTTTTGGCCTCTCAGCTGACACATTTTGACACCAGTCAGACATAAGGCATCACACCACCACTTGACTTTTTGTAGCATGTCAGTCTGGCATTATGGATTGGTTATCCATACGTTTCCTTCTAGTCTAGCACAGCTGCCTACGAACAGGGCAGGGCTCAGCAGAGGAAGCAGTGGTGTGTTTTAAGCAGCAATGTTGTTCTCTGCGACGCTCAGCTTTGTAGCACAGTCTCTGTCAGGGAGGTAAATGCTGTGCATTCCTGGAGCCAGGCTATGGGAGGGGGAAGCAGGTAGTGCTCCTGCAGCATGAGGCAGGTGGAATTGGCTGATGAAGGTGTCATGACAGATCCTCCTGGGCCATGTGCGATCTCTCGGCTGAAGGAGCGTGTCGGCTGTTCTGTAAAGAGTTCAGCACCCAGATGTGCTCTTGAATTCCCAGTGGCTCATGTCTCAAGTAATGGCTGTGGCAAGAGATCCTATCTTTGTTTAGCTAGGGGACTAAAGCGTTTATTAACTGTTGTGGGTTCTCATTGCATACACCGATGCCCCCCTCCATCCCAAACCGGATTGCTGTCGCCTTCCCAAACTAAGAAGTTTATGTGAGCACCAGCCAGTAATAAAATAAGGCCGAATGTTTAATTAGTTGTATGATACACACGAGGCTTATGTAGCTCTTACTGTTCTCTGTTGGCCACTCTGGCTTCTGATTTGCGATTCAAGCATGTTCATTTTGGTCTGTAACATTCAGTACATCTCCGTCCTGAGACTTGATTTCTGTTTCCTGTGTGCTGCCTTGACAGGTGAGATCAGCCTCTGCTGACAGGTCCAATTTATACAAACTTTACCTTCAGGATGTATCATAAGACCCTCTTTTTTTTTTTTTTCTGTTGTGCTTTTTAAATGTAAATGACTTTGATAAACTTCTGGTAAAGTTCTAGTGGGAGGGGCATATTTAAGTGTTTGCCATGCTGATGATGTCATTGGGTGTTTAAGGAGAGAATGTGGAGATGCACAGAGTTACAGGGGTTGGAATTAGTCTTTCTCTTTATTTCTTTATCCAGGGTCCAGTACTTTTCATTTTATGGAAATGGGCAATACAACTTTAAGTTATTGTCTGCTTTTGTAAGTAGGCAACTTAAATCAAATCCATTTTAGTGAGTTTGCAGAGAAGTGGTAGGATCCCCATTCAGTAAGACTGGCCATGATTCATGACTTGAAAATAAGGTCATTGTTTTGGCAGCCTAACTTAGGCAATGATGCTTTTAAATCCTGGGCTTCCAATTCTTTCCTTCCATCTGGCCATCCATCCTTCATCATCTGATCTGAAATATGAAATTGTACTGCTTCAGGGTACAGTGCTACTGGACTGCCTTCACACTAGCAACCTATAATAGAAAGATTCCTAATCCTATTAGTAATATTCTGTGCTTTCCAATCATATAGATCTATCTCTCTGACGTGCTCTTTTTTCTTTTGCCTTGCCTTGCCTTGCCTTTTTGCCTTGCTTTTTTTTGGTTGAGCTGAAGAGGGATTTTAAAAGCATGCCAAGATCATATCTTATTCAAGATGTGTTAAAGCTATTTCAGGTATATTCCGCCTTTTGCAGAGTCTCACTAATTATATTTTAGTGGTTCATCTGTGCAGAGATTACTTTGCTATCTTGTTTTATTTCATAATTTATAGTAAATAATTTTTGTGCTGCTCTTCCCTATTTAATTTATCTCTATAAAGAGATTTTATGATGTGTTCAGATGTGAAAATAATTGTAGTGGGCCAAATTAATCCCAAATGTAGCTTCATAGAACTGACAGAAATTGTGATAGAGATTTTTGATCCATGCAAATAAATTTTATTTAGTATTTGTGTGAGTTTACTTCTAGGGGTTTTAATAAGACATCTAGATCCTGCCACGAAAATCCTATATTGATATATAATGCACAAGAGACACCCTAAAGAGCTGGTGTTTATGGCCATTGTCAAGTGTCATACAGGTTCTTTAAAAGAGAAAGCCAAAAGACTGCAATGCTATAGCTTTGCAGGAGTTTTTCCTGAAGGAAATTTTCCTATTCATCTGGGATGTCATAGAGAAAAAATGCTATAGCAGTGAAGACCACTGTTCTGGTGCAGCCCTGCCAGAGGACTGTCTGGTGTGGGTACATACATGGACTTTACAGTGCAGGCACTTCTGACCTGAGGCATCCACATGTGCCAGATGTGCTGCAGATGTACAAGTCAGTCAAGCTGTAGATCAGCTTGAGAATGTCCTCTCCCTTACCACTACAACATTTCAGTCACGTGTTAGGAAAGCCTGTCCTGCTTGAGGAAAACTCTATCAAAAAATTCTTCAGAGACAAATAATGGAAAAGAACAGCTTTATAGATTTTGTGACTGGAAAGGCCCATTAATCTAAATGAACCTCCTGTAAAGAAAAGGCTGTATTTTTTCACTGAGAAAATACTTGCAGCCAAGGCACTGTTTGAACACAGAGATGTTAAGACTGGTTGTTAATGTTTGCCTACAGTTTAAGACTGTGGGTGCACAATGAAGACAAGTTCTGTTAAACAGATATTTATAAGATACCAAAAATGTTTCACTCTCAAGATTTCCCTCAGCAATTCATGGTTTCATTTGAATTTTCTGATTCTGTAAGTCAGCTGGCTTACTGCTTCTGCTTATGATTTGAATGGCATCACCATGACTGCTGAGGAAAAAAACTTTAAATCCAATTTTCAAACATACAAAAGCCATGATGGTAATAAAATGAAATTTTCCAAACATATCTATCACATAATTGTAAGTCAGTCTCTTGGGGCATTGCTTGCTCCTCTCAAAGGCAGATGGTGCAACACTGGGCTATACTGCATAGGGAGTACAGGCAGTATTGCCTTAATAAATTGAGGCTGGGATAAAAGGAAACATTTGTGTAGGGGTGAAAACCATAGAGGCCTGGAGAGTTTGCCTCTGGAGTCATGGAGGATGTGGCAGCTGGAGGGGATGAGACAGGGCAGGCTTATTCTGCACATACAGTAGCACAATGCCTGGCAAAGCACACTAAGTGGTCTTAGGAGGAATACACAGGAGCCCAGGGGAGGTTTGTTTTGGCATCTGAAAGGATTTGTTAGCCAAGAGCAGAAACAGTCCAGTTGTGGCAGCACAATACCCAGGAAAACAGCAGTAGGCAGGAACAGGAGCGCAGTCTTCCTTAAAAGCATAGGCATGTAAATCAGTGCAAAGGCTGTGGAGATGGATTTATGAAAATTGAAAGACACATAGGTTTTGAACTTGAAATGTTCAAGTTCAGTTCTGTTCATCTGTATTAACACAGAGGACTGGGGATACCAACACCCTACCAGGTCTCACACAGGGCAGACTGTGGGCAAGCTTAGTTCCACGCAGCCAGAAACAGCCAGGCTACCTACTGGTGCTGCTGGGCTTGCTCACTGCTCAGAGACAGCAGAGGCAACAGAAATGGCCATTTTGGAAGTTCAGAAAAGCTTGGCTAGCATATTTCCTTTCCAGCTTCACAGAGAAGCAGAAGAGAACAGTGGTTCTCTTCAGCGTTGGCTCAGGAGGAAGTGTGCTTTCTCAGCTGATTTCATTGCCATGACTTCAGGCATCCCCTGTTTTCCCAGATAAGGAGCTAAACTTTCAATCCTCACTGCTAAACATTTTTGCCCATTACTTCTTGTGGACAGAATAAGTCCTCAGGGGTAGAGGGGAGGAGAAACAAAGCCAACTTATCCTCAGCCTCATGCCAATAAATGTAAGATGTTACTAAAATTCAGGAAAGCATGCGTGGGTGATGAATTCAGAACCAATTTTACAGGGGGAAAATTTGCTGGAAGAAAAATAAACTCCTACAGTTCTCTGCAAAACTACTTCCAGCTTTCCTTTTATAAAAGCTCTGAAGCTGTCACGTACCACTCTTGGTGATTAATGATTCTGGGATAGCTGATATGTGGGTGACAAATTAGTAATCAGCTTTAGGATTACACAGACATCCAGCCTCTTTTCCATTTCGTGTCCTACGCCATCCGAGTACAAATTGCTTCCAAAAATGTTTGTGAGATGTGATGGCTTGAATGTGTTGTGAAGAAAGGTGAGAGCCAAGGTTTCCCAAACCCAAAGGAATGAAATCTAAGCCTGCAGGTACAGGGCTGTAGGGAAAATCCCACATACAGTACGGGTAGATGCTCCTCTGCCTTTGCTAGGTTTTGTCTCAAGCTTGATTGGGTAAGGGTTGGGATTTTTGTTCAGTCTTAGTTGGTTCCCATGGTTCCTCTCATGGGCTCACTAACTTTTACACTTCATGACTATCACTATATAGGTTTAAATGGAAAATATATACTACCTGCCAACAATGCAATGCCTTCCAGCTAAATAAAAAGCCACATTATCCTTTCAGAATATTATGAAAGCATACTGCTTTCCTTGCTGCAGTCCATGGAACAATCAACAGGGATTGGAATGAAGTTGCATAGGGAGGCAAACCTGGTCATCCTGGGATAGAAACAAGAGAAAAAAAAATGTCTTTGAGCTGAACAAAAGTTATCCAAAGAGCATCAGTGACTGAATGAAACCAGCAGCCTGGCTGATGGATGGAGGTAACGCATTCAGATGAAGTTCTCCCTAGACTGGCACAGGAAAACAAAATAAAAAGCCACAGGGAGAAAGCTGTTGTACTTAGTCTAGCTTATAAAGAATTTGGATTTAATTTTATATTCATAGGAAATGCTTTTACTTTTAAAATGAAAGGAAATTAGCTTAGATAGACTGTGTTCTCTTTTGGACTAAAATTAGCTGAACACCTCTAAACAAAGAGTGCAACTACTCAACAGTAGTTTAAATTGGAAAGAGATGAGGTCTGTTCTTGTGGCACAGGGATTACTGTTGGATTTGAACATATTTGTTATGAAAGGTGTTTGACAAATATGTTGTACAGAAAGTTGTGTTATTATTTCTTGTTAAACCCTTTAATCTGTCACACTCACAGTACTGCCTCAGCTCTAAATTCTAACTGCTCATTTTAAAATAAGTAATTCTTTACATAGTTGATATGTGTTGAATAAGATTTAAAAAAAAGCAAAAACAAACAGTGAGCTCTGTTTAATAGTATGAGTGATCTGGGAGATGAAAGTGAAAATAAATTAAATTTGCCACTGGTTGCAAACGAAGAAGACATTAAAAATAATAGTGGAGACAGAGCAAGATCAAGAGAATAAAAGTAATTTCCAGAACCCTACAACGAGCTTGGACAAATGAAAAGTATTTCCTCAGGGAGGTAGAGATCTATATCCCAGAGTAATGTGAAGATAAAACAAGCAAATGGTGAGACATGAGGTTGCTATGAGATGCCAATGAGAAAGGCCAGATCCTGGTGTCATGGTGCAGAAAGAAAGCAGTTCATCTTTATAAGGCTTTGATAGTAACATATTTCTCTCAGGATGGTTTTTTTAACTAGAATACAAGTTCAAAGAACAGTTCTCAGTAGGGTTACTTAGGAGTGATTGATTCTTCAGGAGTGATTTATTGTTGCTGAAACTTAACTTAGTTAAGAACAGCCTAACAAGGACAGGAGTCAATTGTGCAAATATTTAAGGGAGAAGGCGGCAAGGTTCAGGAGGAATTATTTAGCACACTGAGCAAAAATGTAAGTAGAGGTAATGAGAGCTAATTAAGGAGCAGAAATTGCATGCCTCATGTAGTGAAATGCTTTCTTACAAAGGGAGATGGCAAGCTCTAGAATAATCGAAAGAAAAGTGGAGGGACCTCGGTACAGTCTGAGAAATTAAAAATTGTTTGGATCAGGCACATGCAGACTTTTGTAACTAATCAAGAAATTGAGAAGAAAAATAGTGCAGGATGAAGACACAGATAACAGTCTCACTGTTTGTGCATTTTTATATTTACTTACTACCTGGGCCTAGACAAGGAGAGAAAAAAATATGTATGTGAAAAAAAGAAACAGAACAACAGCATTTGCTTGTGTTTCTTTTTTCAAAAGCTAATTTTCTTTCATTCCCTCTAACAGGCAGCAATGCTCTTTAATCCTGAGTGTTTTCAAAAGCAAAGTGAAATGGGAATTTGTCTTAAGTACTTTTTCTCCTCTGTACTTTATTCAAAAGAGAAGAAATTCAGAGATCTATGTTTCTAAGGGTCAAACTACATCAGTCTTATCTCAGCCAGTGTCATAGACTCTGAGACTAAATAGTAATCTGAAAATTAAGTGTTCCAAGCACAACAATAATACAGGGTTGAAAGCAATGGAATTTAGTTTCTTGTTGGTTTGGTGGTAATTCTGAAATAAAACCTTCAGAGGCTTGTTCATGAAATCTGCTCTCTGCGTTATACACCCTGCACCAACACTGCTTATCCACAGAATAATAATATTTTAAAGCATGACTGAACCCTTATTTCTTTCATCTATGCAAAAAAAAAAAATGGAGTTAAATGACTTAATGATAGTAATACAGCTTGTGGTTCAAGAATCTAGAACATGTCACCTCTTTCTCTTATAGAAAGAAAGTGTTCTATGTGATTCTTACTCAAATCTTTTACTGGGAGTTGTGCATTCACACTTTGGTTATACAATCACATGATTTATATTATTTTTGCAGCCTTGGTAACTTTTTTTATGCCCACGTAGTGCAATGTGAAGCACCCAGTAATCCAGTCCTGAGCATTGGTGTAGGGTCAGAGGTTTGTCAGAATTCAGAGCTAGAATTAAGCTCTGAGTGGGCTGGGCAGGAACACAAGTCATCCTGTGATATCTTTTTCTGTGTTGTTTGTTCAGAAAAGTAATAAACACACACAAAAGTTTTGTCATTACTTGCTGGAGCTGAATTCCAGCCCTCCTTGCCTGCTACTGTCAATGGTCTGTAAAAGACAAGAGCCAGTCATGGTCCTGTGGTTGTACAGACTCTTCCCCATTTCATTTGGGATTGTGTCTGTCCTGATACACGACTCCTTCTGGAACATCAAGGCAATAGATTATTCCTTTTAAACAGGGCATCAGAGATACATCTCAGTGCATTTCTCCACCTTTCTGATTTCAGAGCTCTGTAGAAATAAAGGCTTGGGAGAGACACCCTTATGACCTTCTGGGTATCACGGGCCAGCTTTCATCTTATTTGCTTCATTTGAGCAGGTTTACATGGGCTTTCCTCTCAAATGTCTGAAGCAGATCAGAAACATTTTACATAGTTGTTAGAAAGCCCTGAGTCTTTTGGGATCCAGGCTATTTCCCAGAACTGTCTTTCTCCTTAAAAAACAAACAGATGAACAAACCTGGGTTTGTTAAATATTTAACAAATAGTTCTTCTTCACTTTGAAAATCCCGATGTCTGTGTTCCTTGGAGTAATTGGAGTGGGAATCAGTTTGCAACTAAGATACTTATGTACATGGTGTGCTGGAATCACATTTCCATCACATTGTGGTGGATCAGTTGCCTCATCATGGTTATTTTGAATACCATGAATTATTTTGCTTGACCTCCAGTGACCACTCCAGAATGGTCCATTTTCCCATAAAGCCTGTATCATATTTCCAGCTGCATACACACCTTTTGTCATCTGTGGTGACATGAGGCAGCAGCATTTTAGAAGCTGGATCCTTGTCTAGATGACTAAGCTCTCATTTGATCAGTGGAGACCTAAACTCCATTTTCCTGAGTCTACAGGAGATGACTGAACATGTCCCATCTGGCCTCCAGCTGCCACTGCAGAAGAGGAGGGCCTGTGTCATATCTGACAGTTTAAGCAGATACCTCAAGCATCTTTTGTGTCTCAAATTGGGCCAGGCACCAACATGTGGGCAATTTAACCAAGCCAAGCCAGGAGATGCCCACAATACAACAGGTTGAATCTCTTTCTGGCCTCCCTCCTCAACAACATGACAAGAGATCAGCTGAGACTTCACAGGGCGCTTATATACCCACCTCATATACACACCAGGACAGGTCAGCACTGGGATATTCTGCCCAGGACTGGTGTGCTCATTGCAGTGTGTTAGCTGAGGTGCTTACTTTCCCTCTCAGTGACCTTGGAGAGTGTTGGTTGTTGGGTTACTCTTTAGAGATTTTGTGGCTCAGGACAGCTCTAGACCCTGTTTTTGTTGGCACAGTTCTCCCTGCCAGGAGTGAGGTGTAAAGCCAGGCTGCCCAAGTCCTGGCTATTCTACTGCAGGTGGGCTGATGAAGCTGCTGAAGATACTGGATATAAGCTGTATTTGGATATTCAAATCAATAACATGGATGGAGCATCTCTGCATTTTTATCATAGTAAATGACAAAGCCATCTGGAGTTTCCTTCCACTGACACTGCCAGATTTCTGAAAGGTAGAAAATGCCTGCTCAAAAAATGCTTTCCAGAGCTTTCCTGACAGCAAAATATATGTTGTTCTAAAACCAACTTATCTTTTTGTTTCCCTGCATTAAATTGAGATAAAGCTAATTTCTTTTTTGGTTGCCTGACCTCCATGTCAGTGACCTCTGTCACAGTGTGTCTTCTCTCTTTATTACCTACCCAGATGCATGCATAAAAAAGGAAAGAACTTAGGAAAAGGAATGAGGCATCTCACAGAGAAGATGGAAAAAAAATTTGTATCAGAGAATGTAATACAATAATTCCTATCTTGCAGAGAAGCAGTAAAGTATTTTTTAATTTTAGGTGCAAAAAGCAGTTGTTTGGGGAAAAAAAATACCTTACTTGTGCAATCACTTTTGGCCAGTTCCTTTTGTGATTTGTCTTGCCAATAGCAGAGAGTGCAGGGTGCACCACAGTGATATAGTGGATTGTCTTCTATTGTAATTATTATGTGATTACTGCAAATGTGATTTTATTTTTAATTTTCTTTGAAGCAGTTTGAAGATATTTTGTGAGAGGAAAATTAAAAACCTGGTAGCAGAGTGGAATAGAGATGTTCAGTGCTTTGGGATGTGCAGAGCCCAGAGGAGAAACAAGGAAGGATCTTTGGTCCCGCGTTAGGATTGATGAAGTAGCAACACAACCACCTGTTCACACAGCAATCCTGTTTGTCCTGAAGGTTTATATATCTTATTAATCTGTTTTTGAAGGCACCTCTTGCTTTGTAATATACCAGTTTCTCAGCTCTTTAAGTTTAGAAGTAGCCCAGAGGATGTTCTCTTTTCCTGAGACAGAGGCTGTATTTGCTAATTAGGCTGCAGCTTTGAAAGACAGGATTTAGCCTTTCTCTGCGAAGTTACAAAGGGACTCGGAGAAAGTGAAAGACAATGTAGCAGCAGTGATGGCTTTTCCACATTTCTTACTAATTTTAATTTAAGTCTAGAGGCAGCTAGTAATTTATAAAGGTTACTGCAGAGCAAGGCTGATTTCTTCTGTGGATTTTTTTCTAATCCTCCTTTATTGGATGATAATCAAATCCACCTAATGTCTACACTTCATATATAGACATTTTGCTTTGTAGCTGTGAAGGTTTTTTCTAACCATTTGTTATAGTGATATGGTTTTTAAAGGGGTAAAGATATCTTGATATTAAATATTAAGGAATATTTTGTAGTCCTTCACTATGTAAATAATCTCATGGCGGTGTATGTAAGAACACAAGATGAAGGTAAAGGATAGGAAAACTAAGAAAACTACTGGACAAAGTGAATTATTTTTATTTGGGGGCAGCAGCCAAAATGGGAGCCTTTCTAAAGGCTGGATATCTTTTTTTTTCACTGAAGAACAGGAAGAAAGCAACTGAGATTTGAAAATGTCCAGGAAATTAATTTTTTAGGGAAGAGGGGAAGTTATTTATAAAGGAGAAAAGATGTCATTAGTTAATACAAGTTACCTTTGATCATTATTTTTTATTGTCAAGATGGTTGAAACTGAAAAATGGGAAAAAGAGAACAGCAGCTGGAACTATCAAATGTTCAGGAGCCATCAATCTGTTTCACTCTAGGACAAAAGGTGATCTGCATCTCTGACACTAACAAAAACTGATGGCATGATTTAAATGTTAGGCAAAAGTCACCTGAAAAGAAAATTTTATGTCACTTAGGAAGACGTGAGTTTCAAAAACGTTTCACAATAAATTATCGCTAAAGTACATATGTTAAAAATCATAAAACTTTCTTCAAAATTCACATGGGTATGGCCCAACATTCATACTGGTTGCCAAAACACTAAATAGTTTAATATATGGCAAATTTAGAAGTAGCTAGTAGCTGCCGTAATGGTGAAGGGAGAAAAGTCATTAGGATAATACAATTCTTGTGGAAAAATTAATTGAATTTCATCTATTATTTCCCAGCTACAGCTACTATATTTAAAATTAAATTACACAAAATATAACCTATCAGTGGTGTGGGTTTCTGTAAGTAAATATCAACTTTTTTGTTTTGGAAAATAATATTGAAATGAAAAATGGAACACAGCCATAACAGATACAGGTCTGTATTGAATTAGAGATGTGGAAAGTAGTAAATCCAGACTGTTATTTCCTCTCCCTCACTTCTACTCATTCTTAAGTATTTCTCTCACCTTCTGCCTGACTTTAGAAGAAAAAAATAAAATAAACTGCTTTTTTAAACATATATAAAGGCAGTTGTAACTGAGTTCCTTAAAAACACCTGTCATTATCAAGGTCAGGTAGGTTGGTCATTCTCTGAGAAAATCATTCCATCATCATTTGGTTGCATTTGAAGGAAGCACAGGGAGTCAGCTCCTAAATTCAAATTATTTTATTGGCAGATCAAAATCAGTGGGGTTTTTTTGTGGTTATTTTGTCCACAGGCGTATCAAGGGGACCTATGGCATTTCTGTTAGGAGCTTGGTTTTGTATCTGTCCAGCCTTACAGATTTTTATGGCTGGGATTTATTCGCAAGCATACACAATCAAAGATTTAAGACAGTAATTTAAATTGGGATTAGCTTCTTCTGAAGGAAGTAAAAACCCTTTATTTTGGGGTTAATGAAATGACTACAGAATGAAACATAAATAGAATTCAGTCTAAAACTTTGGGGTTTTTTCTGTTTGCTTGATCACGAGTTCATTAAGCTATAAGGGTTTTGCAGAGTAAAGCGCAGAATGTCATTGCCAAGGTAGCCTTTGATTTTCCTTCTGGACTGGACTATGGACAGAAATCAGTGATTTTTTTTTATTCTTTAATAATAACAAAAAGGGTTTTTGCTGGATTTCAGAATTACTCGTAAGCCTGCTAGAAATCTCACTCTGTGTTTACAATGGGCTCACCAGAACAGATTCTCTTTGGTGCAAAGGTAGAAGTTCCACCTCAAAATGAGGATGAACTTCTTTACTGTGCAGTGACTGAGCACTGGAACAGATTGCCCAGAGAGGGTGTAGAGTCTCCCTCACTGGAGATATTCCAGAACCATCTGGATGCAATCCTGTGCCATGTGCTCTGGGATGACCCTGCCTGAGCAGGAGGTTGGACCAGATGACCCACTGTGGTCCCTTCCAACCTGACCCATTCCATGATCTTGTGATTTTGGTCAGGCATTCTTCATATTTGCCTAAATTTATAAATATGTCAATGCAGTCTCAGTTAGAAGTGAAAGGACAATCCAGGGAGTTTACTCACTGAACATGACAGAAGACATAATCTTTAATAAAAACAATATTTCTGACGTTTTCTCCATTTTTCCTTTATTCTTCATTCTTCTTTAATTCAATGCTCAACTTGTATATGACACCTGGGAAAGAACTAGCTTGCCCAAAACCTTGGGGGTTTTTGCCTGCTATGTCAGTTGTCTTAATAAAACTTCAAATTCCACCTACTTAAGGTTTAAAAAGATATTTCTGCCATGTTAGTCCCACTCTTGTTTTTGCACTATGATTGTCAAACTGCCAAGGTCACTCCTTGTCCCTGCTATAGAGTGTCTAGCAAAGTACAGCTCCTTCCACTGCAAAGTCTTGCCTCAATAAATCTTGTGGTGAAGCAGGCTCTTCACAAAAAAAAAAGTTCAACTGTTGTGCCAATCTAAGGAGAACCAAGCATAAACTTATCATACAAGCTACCTGTATTCTGCTCTTGTAAGGCCATGGCTTGGTTATACCTGCTCTTAATCTGTAGTTTTGAATTGTAAGTGTGTGGTGGGACAGAACCTTTTTAACAGTTGGAGCCCCTAATTAGACGTGTTGTGTCATAGCAGGAGTCAGGGGAGGGCGGCTGAGAAGTGGGAGATGTGATCAGGCTGGAAGAGTGCTCAGCTGAAGCTTTTTTCCTTGTTTGATGCCATAACGGTGCCACTGCAAATGGAGAACTGGGACAGTTGTGGAATTTGGAGTGGCCTCTTTGCCTTTTCTTGGCAAGGGAAGACAAAGTGGGAAAATGTCACCTGTAAAGCAGGGGAGAGGGAGAAAACCAACACCCAACAACCAGAACTAAGATCTCTAGTTGGAGTTCAGGTGGCTGCAGTTCAAATCACCTCTAACGCTCTGGCTGCTGATTGCTACTATTCATGAAAAGCGGCTTTATTTTAGTTCTGAAATATCCCAGGGCAGCTACTCTACCTCGAGTTTTCCCCCTCTGAATCGCTAAAATATTCTCTTTTTTGAATTTTCTCTCTTGACCCTCTCCTCCCACTCGCCTCTTTCAGCATGTATTTAGCTAAATTCAAAGGAAAAGCGAGGAAGCAGTTTTCAGTCCCTGTTTCACGTGGCCAAAGCACTGCTGCAAAGTGCCTTCTTTCAGTTTTGGGAGGAGTCAGCTACGGAGGAGGGTTAGTTGGCTGAAGGGTGGGTGATATGCCAAAGAGCAACTCAAAGGCATAGTGACAGTTTTTACCTGACTTCGTTTCGATTCATCACATCCACTTCTGGATGCCCAGGTCCTGTTAAGCAATCTCATGGCAATCAGCTTGTATTCTTTTCCTGGCAGGTGAATGTCAGGCTGAGCCTGTTTCTGATTCAAACAACGCTGCCATGATCTGTGCCCTTGCTGTCTGGGGGTGTGCAGTGGGGCACAGCACTTGTGCCTACACCCTGTCCTACCTGGGCAACTCAACAGGAGGGGACGGGACAGGTGCAGCCACCTTACCTTTGTAGCCTGTTACCTGCTACCTGGGCTCCTCAACCTGCTGCCCTTGGAGGCTGCTGCTGACCTCAGCTTTCAGAATCAACTCTGGCATGGTCCCTGGTTAGGCAATACACTGCTGGGATGATTAATAAAGCCTGACATTTTATGGGACTCTCCCCGTGCTGTATTTCCGTGCTGGAGATAGTGAAGATCATAGTGCTGGGCCTCAGCAGTTGTGCTGATAAGGTCTTAGTCAAGAATGACCCTTTTTTTTTCCTTTTTATTTAACCAAGTTCCCTTCTTTGTCTGAAACAACCGAGTTGAGCTTCAAGTTACAGTGATATTTACCTATTCACTGAGAAGGGAAGAGCTTGATTACAGTTACGATCCTGCTTGCTTGAACTGGTATTTAAAGCTACATTTCTTTCTCCTTCCTGATTTTTAAGAGATGTTCAATTTACTGTTACTTGTAATCTTCAATTGAAATTTTAGTGCAGTCCTAGATCAACAGAGATGTGCTTTCAAATGGGCAGTGTGAGTTATAAATCCTGCATTAGCAACAAGCTACTCTGCCCTAGGAAAATACCCGTTGCTTTCACTGCCCTTTAATGGCTTTCTTATGTCAGCCATTGAATCCCATCTATCTAAATCCCATGTGTATTTTAAATCAGATGTACTTTGGGGGGGCTTAGCAATAGTAATTATTAATCACTCACGTGGTGCTGACAATATGTAATGATTTGAGTAGTGCATCCTTTGATGCTGTGTAGTGTTAACGATAGCAATAATGAGCTTTGCAGTTGGCCACATCATTTCCCTTGAAGGATCATTTCAGATAACGAAAACCAGAGGTTTGTTGTGCAAGCACTGGTTGCTCACACCCACAAGCAGTGTTTTTCTTCCCAATAGAGAAGTTATTTATTGCTAAGAGACAGTGGTTTCTCCTATCCCAGGGATATGTTGTTGATAATGCCTGTAGAAAGCCCCACATTTCCAGACACATACTGTGAATAATCAAAATCTGAGAAATTACTTTCTTGTGAGCCAGGTGTAAAATTACAATGGGAAATACAAATGCAAGTGGCTGTATAATACTCTGGGTTCATTGGTTACAAATGTTTTAAGATCTCTTCTCCTGTGTTTCTATTTGAATCCTCTCACTGGATTGCCTGTGAGCTGCCAGGTAAACCTGCTGCTTAAAATGCTGATTATATGATTAAAATGACTGATATTTTGATATGCCCGATTTTGTGCTTTCTGACTGTATACTGTGTAACCAACACAAGGGTTTGTGCTTAATTATAAGGGAAGCATTAAGTGACATGTGCTGGCAAAATACCTGCTCCATGGTTTTTCATTAGTATGTTTCTTGTGTGTTCTTTTGAAGCCTCAAGTAATAACAGTGTGTTTTCTGAGTAGTTGTAATGCTCCTTTAGGAATAACCTTACAGCTCCTCAGAAGTTATCAAAAAACTCTCCACCCACCAGCACTGGGTTGTGACTGAGCCTGGTTAATAGATTGGCTGTGATCTCGAGTAGCTACCATAAGATGGAATATCTGGAATATAGTTCAGTAACCTGAACTGGAAAATTAAAGAGAGATTGCAGCTGTGTGATGGGTGAGATTGGAAAGACTGTTATTATAAGAATCCTTATTGCTGCAGGAACTGCTCCTGGACCTTCTATAGTAATATGTTCTGTGAAACACCCTTAGAAACAATCAGTTCTACCCAGCATCAGCACTGATACTTAGGAGTTAACATCAGTAGGAGCTTACTGGCTAAAATCCAGTTTCTCTGGCAATGCATTGCTCTGGAAAGTGGAAGGGCTTGACTTTGTATCAGATTAAGCTGAGTTAAAGTAGATTGAGGCTTAAGGGTTTTTCCATCAGAATGTAAAATATTAAAGATAGGCAATTTTACCTTTCCTTGTATTATTTAATTTCTATTATTGATTCAATTTTAAGCTGAATTCTAATAATTCCTGTTATTTACTGCACTAGCACTCCAATTTAGCCAAGAGAACACTGAGAATCTAACATGTTTCTGTGTCTGCCTAAAATCCAGACTTCATTTGGTACTTTTTATTTGTTTTCTTTGCTAGAACGTGGGCATTCATATTATGACCTTTTTGTTTTTTAGCACCTCCCAGATGGCTCTGCCCCAAGTGCACATGCTGAATTTTATCTTCTGCCAGATCCTTATGAGGCCAGTCGAAGGAAAACAAGAACAGCTCCAAAAAGCTCTGACCCTACTTACAATGAAATTGTGAGTACCATTCACTTTCTTCCACCGTTTCTTATTTCACAGAGTCACAGAATGGGTCAGGTTGGAAGGGACCACAGTGGATCATCTGGTCCCACCTCCCTCCCTCAAACAGGGGCATCCCAGACCACATTGCACAGGATTGTGTCCAGATAGTTCTTGAGTATGTCCAGTGAGGGAGACTCCACAACATCTCTGGGCAACCTGTTCCTGTGCACGGTCACCCACACAGTACAGAAGTTCTTCCTTATGCTCAGGTAGAATTTTCTGTGCATCAGTTTCTGCCCGTTGCCTCTTGTCCTGTTGCTCAGCACCTCAGAGCAGAGCCTGGTCCATCCTCTGGCACCTCCCTTCAGGTACTGACAGCATTGATGAGGTCCCCTCGTGAGCAGCTTGTTGTCCACCACGACCCCCAGGTTCTTCTCTGCAGAGCTGCTTCCCAGCAGGTCAGTCCCCAGTCTGTGCTGGTGCAACTTGTTTGATCTTCTTTGCCCACTCTTGAAATGAAATTATAACAGTACAGCCTTTAGAGCTGCTGCAATGAGGGTGATCAGAAAGAAGGAATGTTTCATAAGCTGAACCACAAGTGGGCAGAACCATGGGCTGTGCATCTTTCTCAGAAGCGGAACAATCTCTTTTATGTCTCTCTCTTCAGGAAAACAGTTGGATTTTTCACACTGCTCTATCTTACCCATAACCACATGTTAGCCAAATGAGACCAAGCATCATTGCACCATAACCTAGTCAGTTTTGAATGCAGCTTTGTACAATAGCATGAAAAGTACTAATTGAATGGATGCTGTTATTCAAATTCACATTTGAAAATTGGTTGTCACTGTCCTAAGTGATAACACAAGAATAAATAGCCAGGTTCTTTTTATGTCAGAATACTAGCAGTTCACAGCTATATATGTGATTATTTCACACACCACTGAAGTGCTCAAGCCTCTGGGGTGAAAGGAAATGTTTTTATGGAGAAACATTTATGACAGAATAGGAAGTGGCATAAACTATGTTCATTTGTAAGGGCAGATGAGATTGAAACAGTAGGTGGGATTGGAGATTGTAATTATTACATATAATAAATCTCCTAAAGATCTCAAAGCAATTTACAAATGCTCTTTCAGCAGGCTATAAAGTAGAACGCATGGAAAATATTACCACTCCACCCTGTTTCATAGATAAGATATGATGAAGCTTAGGTTAGTCAGCAGAGTCTGAGTCCTTATCTCCTAGTTTCCCAGTCCTGGAGTTTTAATATTTCTCTTTTCCCACATCTATGTGATTACAAAACTTACCTACTTACACTGATGACTTCCAGTGCTTCTGTAAGAAGGCTCCCTGAGTAGTAGGGTTGCTCACAGCTGAGACAAATTTCCCTCCCTACGGTACTGCAGTGGAATAACAAGGAACTAGGCTTTATTTTCTTGTTATTTCTTTCTAACTTTGCAATCAAAGAGAGAGTGGAATGAGTCCAGTTAACCCGTCTAAAGAAATTCCTTTACATTTGAAGGATATTTAAAGCAAAGAAATACAATTGGATGTATAATAACATTTGTTGTAAAGTATCCAAGATGGACTACAGATAAGAACCAACCAGCATCACAGGAAGACAAATACTTTCAAATCATTATTAGAGCAATTTGAATACAGGAAAATCCAAAATCCTGTCTGCAGTCAGACAGTAATCACAGGGAGGAGATTTAGTTGTGGTTAAGGAATACTCCACTGCTGTTAAAAGAAATTCCATGAAAACTTTAATATCCTTAATCAAAATTAGAACTTTCTTCACAGATGCTCAATCTTTTTCACCAGGAACTCCTAATCGCAGTGGGGACATATGGTTCCCTTGAACTTGGACATTACAAACCCAATGCCTGTGCTGTTAGCAGCTCTGTTCTCCCATATGTGATGTCATTCTGTATGCATTTTCTGTCCAAGGCTGGTAGACTGAGGCAAAAGCTGCCCCAGGGAAGAAAACCTACTAAAAATATAAGTCAGCTGTCTTTTAAGTTAGTTACTGTCCAAAACACTGTGCACAGAAATGTACTACCCTTTTTTATGAGTTCATAAGATTTTATTAAAGCCAAGTGGCTGGAAGGAAGCTGTATATTAATTTCTTTCTTTGTTCGAGACTGAGAAAAATCTGAAATGTGCTTCTCTCGGGTATTTCTGATTTTAGTTTTTTACTTCTGTTGCTTATGACTGCCTACAGCAAATTATCAACCTTGCAAAAGTGCTTTTTATGTTTGATTTTTACTCATGTGTGTGAGAGTGAAGATGAGAAAATCCAGGAGGACTGACAATAAAATGTTTTGGATCTGCTTTTAACAAGAACTCCTTTTTTTTTCTCTTGTTCCTTTATTTGGATTTTGGAGTTTGTGGCATTCACACTGGTATAACATTGCATTAAAAAATAATGGTTGAGAAAAAGAGTAGGTTCACAGAAAAATGGAATGCAAAGAGAAAATTAATAACATACCTGTTATAGAATACATTTAGGAATAAAAAGGAGTTCTGAGGTTTCAGAGTAGTTTAGTGAAAATGAAGTTAGAAAGAATTGAAAATAAACCTGAATGACTTAATTTTAAACTCTTGCCAAGAGAAGCCACGATGACCAGATCCAGCTGCAGCGGGTCCTTGCTCCTATGTGTAACTTTTGCCCTGAGAAATGCTTCAGGGTTCTTGGTTGTCCTCTCCTGAGTGCCTGCCTGCAAGCACAGACATGGAATGAGCAAAGCTAAAAGGCAAGGCAGAGTGTACATTCCATAACGAGAGGGCACTCTCTCTGTCCTGCCCTTTGGGCACAGCCAGATGTGAGCACACAGACCTGGGCCACACCAGTCTGTTGGAGCTGAGGGGGAGCTGAACTGGAGAAGCCTGAACAGCCCCAGCAAGTCTGATGGAGGGGGAGGAGGGGAACTGCACCAGGAGCCACAGCCACTCCCTCCAGCACCACGCATCAAAGCTAATTTGGATTAATTACCCAAATCTAGGAACTGTGCCATGGCTACCTAAGGAGAAGCAACTGTCCCGCATTTGTGATTAAAATGTCATTAGACTCCTGTAGGTCAACAGTGCTTCGCTTTTTGGAGCCAGGAATACTTGAATTCCAGCCCTAACTGTCCCACTGATTTGCTGCATGGACATGTATTAACTCACCTCCATCTGATCCAGCTGTACAAATGGCAGGCAAATATTCTTCCTGCACAATCATTTCAGGATTTAACTGTTGCAGTACGAAGTTCTGGCAGGTGGCATTTGTTTTACCCACGGAGTAATTCAGCTGTCTCCAGACCTTCCTTCTGTCCCTACATGCTGATGATATATACCTTGCTCCAGCTGAATTTGCAATACCATTTTAGAAACAGTTTACTGGGATCATTTGAAAACCACCCACCGTGCACTGTAAAGGTCTGTCATTGCTCAAGGCTTTTTTTTTTTTAACTCCTTTTGGCCAAAGATTGAAAGTTGTTCATTACCCCAGTTCATGCCTGTTGTGATCCACCATACTGAAGATTTCTTAGCTTTTACAGCTTACATGTATACTTTTTGTTGATTTAAAGCAGCAGCTGGTATCTTTAATATATTGGCAAAGAAACAAGGCAGCTTTCTTCAATAATATTAGCATTGCTGCAGTGTCAGATCATAGATTTACTCTAAATTATATTATCACTTACTGTACTTGCCCTTGCTTTTCCGATTTTTTTCATCATTTCAGTTTTATTTTGGTGGGCAAAGGCAACTGGGGAACAGAGAAGCTGGAATTTTTAAATCATGTACAGTTTGGCAAAATAGGCACAGCAAACACCAAAAAACCAAAAAGCACCAGGTGTGACTTTCATGACAGCTGTTCCAAACCATGATTTCCAAAGGTTTCTAAATGGAAAAGGAAATGCTGCCCCTCCTAAGATCTTTCTAGTAAAAGCCATTTAAAAAGAGTGAACGGGACAGTTTTTCTTTCCCCCACAACCCGTGGCAATAAGTGTTCATCCCCACAGCACCAATTATCCCCTTAAACCAGAGAGCTTGGTGTCCTGCCTGTCAGTGCTTGCTGACAGAGTTCCCTGGTGTCCTGTCTGTTCCATGCTCCCTGTGAAATCCCTCCAAATCGCAGTGCAGACAAAACCCAACAGGCAGACGAAGCCAGCTTGGGTTTGGGTGGAAGAACCAACAGTTTTGTGCCTCCCGGGTCCACCCCCGATCCTCAGAACCACCTTTCTGTTGCCACTCAGCGTGAGGAACATCGCAGGGGATGAGCCTTTACAAACTCTGTCCCTGCCTGAAGGACATCTCCCATGACTGGTTCTTTCCCGTAGGAGTGGAGGTGCAGTGAGGGTTTGGCAGTTCAGCCCACAGAGCTCCAAGCTAGAGGGGACTCAGTCTGATGTTTCCTTTCCTCAGCAGTGCCTCAGGTACAGCCTGCGCTCAGATTGCACGGAAAATCCAAGCAGGTTGCGTGGCAAACACCTTTTAGGCAGTTTCAGTTTCCCATTCTCCAGAAGTGACAGACTGTCACTGCGTTTGCTGCTTAAACTGCGCAGGGAGATTAAAATTTAAAGCGTTCTTCCATTGCAGCTAAAATAGCAAAAACATTTCCAGCCATACAGATTTTAGATTGAATGTACTTCTCTTAACAAAGCTTACCTTTCAGGCCTGAACTAGCTGAGAGCGTTCTTTCGCATTTTTTCAGCCCACATGCAGTTCACTCAGCAGTTTTTGATTAATGCAGAGACTGAAGCATGGGAATCTGTTCTGAGTGCAGCTCATTCTTGTTAGCCTATCGCTCCAGATTGGTAGTTTTTTTCTTAAATTCAAAAAATACACCATTAACATTTCATATTTAACCTCAGTGTGTTCTCACAGTACCAAGGTAATTTAAAAGATACTTTAAAAACAATAGACCTTAGTACTTTTCTAAAGAGACGCCGAACAACTGTCTCATTTATTTCGAGAAGTATTACCAGCACTTCTGGAGTAATGGAAAAATCGAGATTGAGTAAATTCCACTTGCTAAACTGGGTTCAATCTCAGAGGTGTTCCACATCTACAGCTTCTACTGAGTGGATTGACCATTCTGTCATGTTTAATATTTGATGATTCCATAAAAAAATTCTAGCCTTTTTATAATCATAGAATCAGCTGGGTTGGAAAGGACCTCTGAGATCATCAAGTCCAACCCTTGATCCACTACCACCGTGGTTACTAGACCATGGCACTGAGTGCCACATCCAATCTCATCTTAAAAACCTCCAGGGATGGAGAATCCACCACTTCCCTGGCCAGCCCATCCCAATGCCTGATTACCCTCTCTGTAAAGAATTTCTTCCTAATATCCAAATAGGCACATTTGGGTATAGTTAGCATCCAGAATCATTCATGAAATTATTTGCATTAGAATCAGAGAATCATTAAGTTTGAAAAAGACCTTTAAGATCATCAAGTCCAACCTTAGCACTACCACTGTGTTCACCATTAAACCATGCCCTCAAGCGCCACATCCACACTTTTTTGAACACTTCCAAGAATGGTGACTGCACCACTTTCCTGTGCAGTCTGTTCCAATGCTTTACAACCATTGCCATGAATATTTTTTTCCTAATATCCTATCTAAACCATCCCTGGCACAACTTGAGGCCATTTCTTCTTCTTCTTCTTCTTCTTCTGTTACCTGGGAGAAGAGGCCAACCCTCACCTCACCACAACCTACTTCAGTCAGTTGTAGAGTCATAAGACCCCCCTGAGCCTGCTTTTCTCCAGGCCAAACACCTCCAGCTCCCTCAGCTGCTCCTCACAGGACTTGTGCTCCAGACCCTTTCCCAGCTCCGTTGCCCTTCTCTGGACTTGCTCCAGTGCCTCAATGTCTGAATTTTTTTTACTATTGAATTAGTAAAATTTATAGACCATTTTCAAAGGAAAATCCTTATCTCTTTTACGATGTGGGTCTGCTGGAGCTAGGACAGTTACAAAATGTTATGGAAGTCTTGGATAGAAGAAATTTTGGGGTTACTTTGGCTTGATCTTTTTTTTAATTCTGGTATGTAACATAAGATTTAATCTCAAGTACAGTACTGGGAAAACATTCTGAGGCACTGTGCCTTGATGTGACACACCTTTGTAACACATATTAATGCAACAGAAAGTTGCTTTAAGGTGCCAGTAAGGAATACGTAACAAATAAAATATACATAGGTTAAACAAATTGACATCAAAACTGTTTTCCCGTCTTTTTTCTGATTTTTGCAGAAGAGCAATACCATTTATCAAAGCATCTGCTCTAGAAGGATATTGAATAATTAGAAAAATCTACGCTTTTACAGAATTACCTATATTATATTTTCATGCCACTGTCCATAATGAGTGCCCTCCATCTGAATTTCTCCTCCACAAAATCAGACACACTATGATTCCCTGTGGAACTTCATGGAGGTTGTGATATTTTTTTACATTTGAGTTCAAAGCTCTGCTTAAGTTAGAGTTTCAATTTTCAAATGGAAAATTATGTATACTGGGTTTTTTTTTTCTCAAGCGTCACACAACACAGTTTTCAAATTTATTTACAAATGGTAATCAGATTTCACAAGCCTAAGCTGGCAGAATCTCTTTTATATAAACTAGATAAGGTCAAATATATATCTGAGGTAAATTCACTAAGTGATTTTGTCTCATGGTTAATATTTGACAATTCTGGATGGAAATTTAAAGCAATTATCACAAGGTTGTAATCATCATCCTGATTGAAGTAAGTAATTTGCTTTTCAAACAGGTTAACAAATTTGTATTTTTCTTTCTGTTCCATTGTATATTATTTCAGGTTGTGTATGACAACGTCACGGAGCTCAAAGGCCACGTACTGAAGCTTGTTGTGAAAAGCAAAGGAACTTTTGTGGGAGCGGTTAACATTCAACTGAGCAGTGTCCAGTTAAATGAAGAAAAGTGGTATCCACTGGGAAATAGTATAATTTAAATGTTCTCTGAGATAATTCACTTGTTTATCCACTAATTTTTCTTTATCCCATTTCCCACGGTACATTTTGTCTCAGTTGCCCTTGAGAATGTGCAGTCATCTGCTGACCACATTTTTTTAACATTCTAATCATAAGGCTGTTGTCTTAAAATTGCTACCATCTTCCTGCAGCAGATTCCTGACAGTGTGAGTTTAAGAAATCAGATGCTAAGGACTTGTAGCAGCATGTAGGAAATTCTTATGACGGCAATAAAGATTTTTGGTTATTTCATATTCAACTGGACTGTAAAAATACTGAATTCTGTACACATCAAAGTGTGGGGCCTCATTTCTTGCACATTAATTCCACTGGCTGTGTTGAAACAATGCTGATAATGGTGTAATTTATCAGCAACTGCTGTGACCCCACTGCACATGATGATTTCACCAGAAAACCATGGGATGGTTCCCCGGGTGCCAACACATTTCAGATGTCCAACAAATTTCACATTAAATCTTATGCAATCAATAATTTATTTAAAAAAAAAAAATCTTAAAAGCTTTTGCTATAATGTAACATCCAATCCAGGGTATTAATTTGTCAGTAAGGATATGTAGTTTCTTTTATTCTGACATTCAAGGAGCAGATATAACTGGTGGTTTGTTATCACCAGAAAGGAGAAGGGAGCAGCTAATGCTCATGAATAAATAGAACATATTGAATGTGAGCTTTCAGTGGGGTATTTATTTGAGATCAAGATATCACAAATGCTTGTTCACCAGTCTTACCACATATGCTTACCTCTTATGCTGCATAAGGCATTCAAGTCAATACATGCATTGAATTGACCTTGGGGCTATAAAATATATCTTTACATATCAAATAATGAACATGAGTGGTTCCTTTGAGTTCACTGAGGCTAATTATGGGCTCTGTTGTTCAAGGCATTTTTACATAAATTGAGGAAGCACTTAAGCACATCTTTAAACATTTGGCATATGAGCAGCCATAATAAACTGTCCATTATTGCCAGACTCTTACACACACTCAGCTGACCATGTATAGAGACCTTTCCAGGACCAAGGGCACACTTTTAAGGCACAGGAGAAATGTTGATTTGTGATCTGCTCTGCCAAAAATTTTAAGTTACAATATAGTGGATAGGTCTGACATTTGTTCTACCAGGTGGAAAAGTGGTCAACATAGGGATAATAATGCCAGAAGTGAAGATAATTGCCTTCTTTTCCCAAAGGACACTCAGAAATGGATCTTCGGAAGGTAAAGTTGTATAAAGCTCCTGAAGTGGGACCAGTTATTTAGGAAACAAAATAGGCTGGAGTTTTTCTCTGCATCAAACCAATTGACTCTGTCACTTGGCCAGTTTTTATCTTAGAATATTCTCCCCAGGCAATCTGCTGTATTAAGCTCCTCCTCAGTAAGAGGAGGTGGGGGGAACTCTGCTTGAATATTAATAGTGAGAGTATATGCAGAGCTGTAAGAAGCTATAAAATATTTACCATATAAAAAGGATATTGGCTGGCACACAGATACCACTACAAAGATCAGTGTGCCTAGCATTTTAGATTATAGGCTCACCTGGGTGAGAAATCAAGTGCCTTGTCATTCAAGCACAGAAAACACACTGAGGCCAGCTTACAACGTTACCAAATTACCTGACCTTACAGTTCAATATTGATTTTAGATTCTTCTTAGTCTACTGTCTTAGTTTCCTTATTATAACTATAATGCAGTTTTCTAATAGTGTTATTTCCTGTGACATTTTCTAATGGTTGTTTACCACATACCCTGATTTTCCATCTTAGAGCAATATTAAATAAAATAGCATTAAAATAGCAATAAATAAAAAGAGCATTACAATATAGTATCACAACTGTCTGCAAACATAAGCAATATTTTGTTTGGCAATAAAGAAAGCTGTAAACATAATATCCTTTTTTAAAAAAAAATCATGTTTGAATAAAAAATCTGCCATTAATCGGGTAGCTACAGTCCAGTGGAAGGTCAACAATACTTTAGTTCTGTAAGGAGGATGGGAAGATTTTGTCTTATGGGCAAGATCTACACTGATAGCTGTCAGGTGAGAAGTAGATCTTAAATGACACAGTTAATCCTTGCTTTTTCTAAAATTCTTCTAGTTCACCTCAAAACACTATGCTTCCTATTTCCTGAGTTCACAGTAAGATATATCCTGAGCTCCCTGCTTCTATGAGGAACGTGGCCCTTAACAAATTAGTCCATGAATTTTGTTGTCTTTCTTTAGCAGCAGAAGGTTCAAGACTTAGCTAAGAAAAGGTACCAATATTAGCATGTGATTTTTTTATTATTTTAAGAGCTACTTTTTTTCTCGAAACTATTTTTTCAGGTAACAAAATTACAGTGAACATTAAGGAGGAATAATAATAAATAAAGGAATAAAGGGTACATTGTATGTGTAGTTTTTCCAGTTCTCTTAGAAAGATACAATGGAAAGAAATTTTTTTCAATATAATTGAAAATGTCAATGTAACATGTTCATACCATAAAAATTAGCCTTATCTGTCAGAGGCTATATATTAGAGTATTATTCTCAGTAATTAATCATAAATTAGAAGTTAGCTGAAAATGACATTATTCACTGAATTTTAAAAATATACAAAAAATTTCAGTACTTATGAATTGTTTCTAAAGAATCATAGAGTTATAGAGTCATAGAATGGTTTGGGTTGGAAGGAACCCAAACAGTTCCCAGCTCCCTGCCATGGGCAGGGACACCTTTCACTAGACCAGGTTGCTCAGAGCCGCATTTATCCTGATCTTGAACACTTCCAGGGATGGGGAGTCCACAGTTTCTCTGGAAACCTGTTCCACTGCTCACTACCCTCTCAGTAAAGGATTTCTACCTAATATCTAATCTAACCCTGCCTTGTTTTAGTTTAAAGCCATCGGCACCCCTTTTCCTGTTGCAACAGCCCTAACTCTCTCAGCCTGTCTAGAGAGCAGAGGTGCTTCATCCCTCTGATCATCTTTATGGCCTCCTATGGACTCTTTCCAACAGGTGCTCCATTTTTCTTGTGTTGGGGTCCCAGAGCTGGATGCAGGTGGGGTCTCACCCGAGCAGAGCAGACAGGGAAAATCTCCTCCCTCGACCTGCTGGTGGCTGTGCTTTGGATACAGCCAGGATGCTGTTGGCCTTCTGGGATGCCAGGTCATGTTGATATTCTTGTCAACCAACATCCCCAAGAACATCCCCAAGTCTCTCTGAGACTGACCAGCCTGTAGTTCCCTGGGTCTTCCTTATTTCCCTTTTTAAAAATGTGGCTTATGTTTCCCCTTTTCCAGTCAGTGGGAACTTCACTGGACTGCCATGACTTCTCAAATACGATGGATAGCAGCTTAGCCACTTCCTCAGCCAGTTCCCTCAGGACCTGTGGATGTACCCTGTCAGGTCCCATGGACTTGTGCACCTTCAGATCCCTTAAATGTCCTTGAACATTCTTCTCCTACAGCAGACAGTTCAATAATAGCGGCAGGGCCAACGTCAGCAGCTGTTACTGACCCAGGTACCACTTACACAAGAAGTCCCATTATCTTCATAAAATCATTGAGAACGTGCCACTCTGGAAATCAGACCACTGGGTTGTTGCAAACCCAGTAATGCCACTTTATTGAAGCGGGGTGCCATGCCCCAGAACAATTCCTGTTGCAGAAAACACCATTAATAGTACCAGATGTGGGCAAACAGCGACGCAGATTCGATCTTGATGCCCTCTCTGGTCAGCAGCGGAATGTTACGGTAACCTGGAAATGCAATCACACTTTATCAGTGTGCTAACCACAAGCACAAATGTTACCATGGAGTGCTTTTATGATATACAATGCAAATAAGGCATAATTTATGATTCTCTCAATTAACTCTTTAAAATAAACCGAAATGATACAGAACCCAAGTACCATTTCTGTTGTTTTTTTCTCCTCTACATATGCAGTGTTTCAATTCTGGCATTTTTGGTCACAGAGCGAAAAACTCCAGTGTTTTTCACGATGTGGTATTTTTTCAAACTGAAGACTTTTAGCCCAGTGATATTTAAACATGGGGAAAGCATATATTTTAACATTCAAAGTTATTACGTGCTGTATCATTGTTCTGATAGCAAATTAAATAACCTGTGAATCAGAGTGCCTCAGAGAAGAACAGTATTGCAGCAGCAATGCACTGTCCAGCTGAGGCAGAAAAAAAAGTGTAGTGAGCTCTACCATGACATCTACCATGACATCTTAAATCTGTTAAGGTTCTTCTTTTGCATATGAGTAATTCCTGTTATCAGAGATAAGGCATGCCTCAGAAACTGTGGTCATCTGGTTGTTGAAGCATTTGGAGAAGCTGTACTTATCAATTTAAAACAATTAACTTACCTGCTTGAAAAACAAAACAATCTCGTCTCCAAAACCCCAACCTGTATTGCTTTATATGACTAAATGTCTGTTATTTCATAACGATAAACAATGTTACTTTTGATTAAAAAACTGTCCTGTGTTTTATCTATTTATATTTAACTGCAGTTATTTAAGTAAGTCTCTGTTTTGAATAAATATTTCCTGGGCTGCGGTTTTCCAACCTAAATGATTCTGTGATTCTGTATAAAAGAATCAATTTACTCATGTAAATGAGGGTCCCAAAGACATCCAGACATACCTAAAGAAGGATTTTGAAAAGACCTCTAAAATCAAGTCCAACATTTGACCAATGACCACCTTGTCAATCAGGCCGAAGTGCCATGTCCAGTCTGTTCTTAAACACCTCCAGGGATGGTGACTCCCCCACCTCCCTGGGCAGCCCATTCCAATGCTTGACCACCCTTTCAGTGAAGAAATTCTCCGTGATGTCCAGCCTGAACCTCCCCTGGTGCAGACTGAGGCCATGTCCTCTCGTCCTGTCATACTACATGAAAGTTCCCCTGGTATCTAAGGTTCAGCTTCTGGGCAGCAGACATTAAAGTTGCTTCCAGGTAATTTACATTTGAAATCAGTTTTTAGGGCATGCACACAGTATGTGGAAGACTCAGTGTATTTCCTATCCAAAGATACACTTCAGGGACTAAGACTAATTTCTGAAGATGCTGTTCTAGCCCCTACCTACAAAATATTCCACAAAGTTTCCTGAGAGAAGTAAAGCTTCCTTTTTTTCTATTCAAATTGCTCCAATTTGCATTAAATAATTAACTGTTCCTGGATCCCATGATAATAACAGTAATAACTGAATTGCTGTCCTGTATTAGTATTCTCCACTCACTGGAACCAGGACTGTAACACAGGACTCCCCACTCTTGCCTTTAACCACCAAGGTAGAGAATTATTTTCAGTTTGAGCCCCTCTAACAACATAATCACTGCATGAAAAACCAAAGTCTGCTTCAGCTGGGCTGCAAGCATTCCTCCCCAATGTAGTCTGCTGAGTTGGGAGGCTGCTTGTGGGGAAAGGATACAGATTTGAATCCTTTCAAAAGAAAATGTGGGGGAGGGTGGCAAAGGCACATCTTTGTCCCACTGCCCGTCAAAGGGAAAAGATGTAAGCACTGCTCAGCTTTTGGAAGCAACTTGCCCTCGGGGAAACCTCAGGGATATGAATACTAAGGAAAGAGGGACAGTCCTGTAGTACAGATTAAAGCTGAATTCTGAAGAGTAAGACTTAAATCTTAGCTCACTCTTCAGCATTTTAGGCAGTTCTTCCCTAGGAAATGTAGACTGTTGTGACTCCCTCTGTAAGAACATTATTTTCCCATTTTACTGTCTAAAGAGCTTGGGTACCTAAAGCAAAACCATTGTTCCACACCTGGTTTTAGAGGTCTCAGCGTTAAGCATTGCACTAAATTCTGAAATTATTTAACACTTCACCTCTTAGAAGCATTTTATTTATGCCTCTGGGCAATCCTGATGGCAAATTACATTTTCTTTACATTGTGTTAAGTGGTGATTGGGACAATTTGTTTGGCACCATTTGTAGTTTTTGTACCTACACTGGTTTCCTGGCATTTTGTATTATTCCACTCAAAATACTTCCTACAGAATCTGCAAGCTCTTACTTTTCCAAAATATAAATCCCTCATTTGTGGCCATAATTAATCATACAGGCACATTAGAGCCAGAAAGAAAAATTGTATATAAGAAAAACCCAAATCAGTTATTTTACAGGCGTACGTAAACATCGTTTTCTGATATTTAAATTTGTCTCAGACACTGCAAGTTGTCGAGTTATTTATTTTTCATTATCTGGAAATATACTAAGGAAAGGAAAGTAAAAGGTTATCAGTGTGAAAATTGATGTTGTAGAGAAACAACTGTGCTCCAAGAGTAATGTCTTTGTTCTTGCGTAACTCCTCAACCTCAACTAAGAATCACAAGCAGCTTTATGACTTTAGAACACGGGGGAAAAAAAGCCATTTAAAATCCTGTTAAGCTTAATAAAAAAGGCGCAGTGCCTGTTGCCAGCTCCAGTGTTTTCCCTCCACATCTTTATTCACTAATAAAAGCTGTTTGTTTTGTCAGAAATAGCTTTAGAAACCCAGTGTGGTAAACAGCCATTTTACATAAGCCTTTCTCCTTGGCCTACTGACTTCTGTGTGTGCTCTTTATGCACAGCCTATTCATTACAAAAGGTTCCAGGAACCGTTCCAGAAACTCTAGTAAGAAAAATACCATAAATATTTTGCCTGATTTATATTCTTTGTTCTCCACTCTGAAAAGTTGCAGATAGGTTACCTGAGGGTTTTTTGGTGGTTGGTTTTGTTTTAATTTGGTTTGTGTTGGGTTTTGAGCCTAACTGAGTAGAAAGTGCACAAAACTGTTGCCTTCATAGCCATTCTGACTAATCCTGCTCCTTGTAGTGAATTAAAATACCATCTGAGCAGTTTCTATCTAGAGTGGAATATTGCAGTAGGAATAATTAACTGTCATTAATATTATTTTGATTTCAACATCCTGGATTCACATTCACAGGGATTTGCATACTTCAAAAACCAGGGAGTGCCATTTTTACATATAGTTATACAATCCTCCTTTAGAAAATAGACATAATGCTGCACTTTCTCAATGCTGCTGTAATGATAAAAGCCTGGAATGTCACAGATTTTTTTTTTGAGCTGTTATAGGTGGCTCACATAAAATTGTTACCTGTATTCAGGCTCAGCACAGGTAAAGTGTATTGACCAAGGAATTCATTGTTAACCAGAGAGACCTCATCCTCCACACAGAAGCGTATCATTGCTAGTTCTGGAACTTGGATGTTAAAAGAGAAGGTTTCGTTCCATTTAGGGCACAAAGCTAATGGGAAAAAAAGAAAAGAAACAGGATTAAAATACAATTTCATTTTTTCTACTTAATAACTGAATTATTCTATCTGCTGTCACTAGTTTGAACTGGTGAGGGTTCATTCTTCTTCCCTAGATTTCTGTGCCCATTTAAACAGATGATGAGACTCCCACTGACTGCGGGGGTACGTAGATCACATCTTTTGTATAGATTATGGAGTTAAAACTCTCAGTGGGAAGCTCTGAGAATGAAACAAACTTAGACAGCTTGTGACTTGCTTACAGTATATAGGCCAGCCCCTTCCTAAGGATTTGTCATGGATTATCATACTGTAAAACAAAAGCCTAACAAAGTCGGTGTCATCTCTTAGAAAAGCAAAACAGCCAGGTTAAGAGCCCCTGCTAAACCTAAATTTTCCTACAGACATATAGGAACTATATGTCTATATAGACATATAATTTCATGCTTTTGCCAAAGTTTCTCCTTTCACAGTGCTGGAAATGAGGTAGGAGCTAAATAAATTCAGGTAGTAAAACATTTGCTAGACTAGAAATACAAAAAGAGGATGTGAAACAGGAGGGGGTTGCTTTGTCTTGAGCAATGATCATACAGAGAAAAGAAATTCAGGGGCTGATTTAAAACAGCAACCATCTATAAAAAGGCAATGGAAAAAAATAGAAGACAGAAGTACAGGAGAAGGAAGATCACAGGCAACTTGTAGTCTGAGACATCAAGAAGATCTATATGATAAAGATAAGGGAGTGCTTGAAGGCAGCTACAAAGAGTACACACTTCACCTGTCAAGCAATTAAGGGACTACTCCTACTAGAAGCTTCATATGAGCTAAGTGATGAAGCTACGAAAGTTTCTTCAGAAAAAACAGTCTTTAAATGTACCAATTAGTGTACTGATTTAGGCTGGTTGATTTGCTTCATATCAACCCTTATGGTGCTGTGTTCTGGATCAAAACAGTGTTGATGACACACCAACGTTTGAGCTGTTGCTGAGCAGGATTTGAACAGTGTCAAGGACCCCTGTCTTCTTTGTGCTGCAACACACCCTCCCCATCCCAGTGAGCAGGCTGGGGGTGCACAAGAAGTTGAGAGGAAACACAGTGGGGACAGCTAACCCCAACTACCCAAGTGATATTCCAGACCATGTGGCATCATGCTTGGCAAAAGAAAGTCGGGGGAAGGGAGGAAAGGAGGATGTTCAGAGTTCAGTGTCTGCCTTCCCGAGTAACCACAATGTATAACGAAGCCTTTTTTTCCTGGGAATGGCTCTGTGTCTGCCTGCTCTTGGGAAGTGGGGGATGAATTCTTCATTTTTCTCTGCCTATGTGTGCAGCTTTTGCTTTACCTCTTAAACTGTCTTTATCTCAACCCAAGAGTTTTCTTCCATCCAACTGGGGGAGAGTGGGCAAGCAGCTCTGTGGGGCTGTCCAGGGTGACAGAAGGGTGTAAAAACAATTCCATCTTCCTTTAGGAGAGTGCTCCTAACTAGGAATTTGTGCTTCCTGAACCTACTAATCTACAAAAATGGCACATAGCACAAGCTTCTGCTACAAATTTTGTGCCAAAAGAGTCTAGTCTATAGAGAAATAATTGGAGTTTCTGTAAGTTAATACCAATGCCCTGGGATGCAAAACTGATAATTCCTTATAAAATACTACTGTGCTTTGTTCACAGTCAAGAGAATCAGACTGATGCTCACCATTGCTTTTTACAACACTAGATTTCTTTTTTGCTTGATCTTCTGGCACACCATAGATTTCTATCTGCACTAAAGGGTCAGCTTTGTTAGTCTTCGACATGCTGCTGGGTGGTAACTGATGACCACTGATGAGCTGGAAAATTAAAGTTGTAATGGATTGAAATAACTCTAAGAATCAATTATACATAGTAACCATATAGTAGCCATAGTAGAAATAGCTGTTTCATAAGAAACTACTGTAAATAGCATATACCAGCCATAAACTCTTCTAAAAATGTATATTAAACACAAGAAAATTAAGAATATGGTCCTTCCCATTTAATTTTTTGATAATTTCATAGAATCATAATGGTTTGGCTTGGAAGAGACCTTTCTTTAAAGGTCATTTAGCCCAACCCCCCTGCAACAAACAGGGACATTTTCAACTAGATCAGGTTGCTCAGGGTCCCGTCCAAGCTGACCTTAAATGTTGACAAGGACAAGGCACTTCTTTGGGCAACCTGTTCCAGTGTTTTGCCACCCTCATTGTCAAAAAAAAAATCTGATATCATGCTTTAAATAATAATTTTCAGGTTTAAATTTTGATTCAATAGCTAGACATAAATATTATACTTTGTTAACATGCAAAATAATAATGTTGGAGGAATCAGTTTCATGATTTCTTGCATTTTCTGATACCAAGCTCTTGAATTCCAGTTTGTGTCTAGTGAACCAGCATTAACATCCATGGTGACATCAGCATTGTATTACAGGGTATGTAGCAGACTGCCTCACCTATGTTCCTTCTCTTGCATAGTAATACATAAAACCTCTGCATTTAGTAAGCTCCCCGATGTTTTTCTCCTTAATTTAGTTAGCTACCTAAAAATTTTGCCTCAGACTGCCCTGTAATCTGGCACCCAGCCTAAGAAAGGACTCATGAAAGTCACAACTTTGTGTGCTTTCTGCCTGTATTTCAGGACACCTAGGAGAGAATAACCATCTGTGCATAATCTGCTTTTTAGAAATTGGTGTATGGAATGTACCAATAGAGAGATACAACCCTGCAAGCCTTGGTGAAAGATATGACTCCTGATCCTGGTGTCAGAACTAAGCATCAAAACTCAGAGATTCTTATTCCCCTGTCAACCACCAGAAAATCAAACCCCACAAATTCCACCTTTTGCTCAAGTATTTCACCTTGCTCCAAGAAAACTTCTAGCCTGACATATTGAAGAGCAGTGGCTTAGCACACACCAATGCTGTCCCCTTTCTTCCTAAAAAATAGCTACTACCTTCACTAGAAAGCTTTGCAATCACTCATGGGGTGCCCACTTAGATCCTGGGGAGGTTCCTTGCCATGTCCTGAATGTCATGATGAAAATGCAGCCCCACTGGCCAAGGCCTGCATCACACTCCTATCCCATTGCTAGACCCAGTCTAAGTCCCCCATGGGGTGGGAAAAGAGTGAGCTCTTTTCAGCACACAATGACCTAAATCCATAAATCCAATTAATTTTTGAGACCCAAGGTGAAGCAGACATACAGAGAGTAGGAAAAAATGTTGGGCTCAGAAGTTTCCTTATGAAGCACCTTGAATATCTGTATTTGTCCTTCCAAGGCTATATACTTCTTGGTGATGGGAATGGTGGTACATCAGCTTAAGAGGGATATTGAATTCAGTAAAATCAGGCCCTGTGTGATTTTTCTGTTCAATTCTGTTCTTCATTGATTGATTCATTCCCAGTCATTCTTAGACATTTGGCCCCCAGATGTTTTATATCTTTGCCTTCTGTTAAATAATTTCTCTACTCATCAAGGTAGAGACGAGTAGAAACTTTCTCAGCAGAAACTGCTTCTCCTTTGACTCCTGCTCCTGATTCTTTTTGTCTTCAACCACCATTTCCTGGGTTTTGCTGCTGACTGTGAATGGAGATCCCTGTGCCCTGCAGTTCCTCAGCTGGTGGGATGCCATTGCTCCTCTGTAGCCTGCACCACCCAGCCTGTAATCTCAGTCTGTGCCCTCAGCCTAAAAAGCTGCCTTTCTCTTTTCCAGCTTCTCTCACACTCAGGTATTTACATCCCATTGTCAATGAATTTGTCTGTCTCCTGCATTACAGCTGGGGAGTTCTGCTCATCTTAATTAATTCCTGCTTTATACAAATAAGGGCTAAAATAATTGAGGTATTTGCCTGGCTGCTTGAAATCATTCAGCAATGTCTATTCACAATTGGTATGCTCACTGTCAGGACACTGAAATGGTCTTGATTAGGTGCATGCATTATGTAAGTACTTCATAATTGGTATTAACTAATGTTTTATCTCCACTCTTTATTTTTCAGAAAGAAACAAAATAGCAATTATACACTAATTTTATGCTAATTAAATGGCATTTATGCAAGTAGTGTACTGTGTAATCAGAAATATCAATTTTTCATTGGGAAAAGGTAGTTTTCTAACCAGTGAACAATTATAAGGCATCTACTTGACCTCAAAAAAAGGGTTTTTCTAACCCATTATTTGTAAATGACATGTATTTCTAATATTTTTAGAATATTTTAATTTGGGAGAAGTGGAAATAATTCAAAGGCTTATTAATTCATCCCTCTTCACACTTATTTATATTATTCTAGGATGATAAATAGTCTTTCATGTATGCACAGGAAGATAATGAAACTTAAAAGAAACATAAAGCTTCCTATCATATCTTTAAATATTACTATTTGTGAGTTAACATTATAACAGTACATGTGGTATCATTAATATTTAAAGAAAAAAAAAAACACCAAAAAGGCACATTTGATTTCTGAGTTTTCAGAGTTCAGTCTCCACAGCCACAACTGACCGGTCCCTTTGTCAGCTACACTGTTTATATTTCTGTACACAACACCACGAGAAAAATCATGTATTTTTACAAACTCTTACAAGCTCTGAACACCTACATATTTTAGCAAACATGAGTCAAGTACAAATGGGAAAGCACCCAAGCAGCAATAGATACTGAGTTTTGCCGTCTTGTTAAGAAACAATATTAAACTTCTCGACGACCAGAAATGGGGATGAGAAACCGATAATAGATAACAAATACATCTGAACTACAAAACATTTGTTTTCCCATTTCTAAATAATCTTACCCTTATTGACAGAGACATTGGTTTACTGTATGCTCCCACATTTTTGGGTGTAAACGTTGTGTTGCGATCTCTCAGGAACTCGGGTTTCAGCACGTAGCCACAACCACCGTTGTCTAGGAATTTTCCATCTTGCAATTCCATCTGTGTTCCCGGTGTCTGGAAGTTTAAGGCCACTGTAAAATTGGATAAATATTGATTTTAGTGAATTAGATTTGAGACCATTTTATAAAACAAATAGTAAAAAAAAAAATGCAAGTGGAGTTAAAATAGGTATATCTTTCAATTCATCTGTAAGTTCCTGTTATTTCTCTTAAATTTAGCAGCATTCAGTAATTAATTGTTTGCACACAAAAGTAGTGCACTATTTAGAACTGCACCACTTTAAGAATTTCCCTATAGATCTTTTTTATATTGCAGTATGACACGTGTTTTCCATTTTCTTTCTAAATTAGACCTTGGAGAATGTGAAAGGAGACATCTTTTTTCTCTATGAGAACTAAATTCACATACTAGTTTCTCTACAGCAGCAAGACCCTGCAACCCAAACTTGCTAACAAAGTTCTGGTGCAGAAGGCAAAACTCTGGGATTGTATCTAACCTTAGTTATGGTGCAGAATTCATCACAAAAACACGTCACCCAGAAGATCAAGAAGCTTTATCTTAGAGTTAGAATATTCAGTGCAAATACATATAAGTTTATAGAAGCAATTTTAAAAGTGTTCTTAAATTTATGTAAGCATTCAAGCTTAATCCTCCAATATTGGTGACTATTGTCAGAATACACCTGACAGCTTTTCCTTTCCTTGGCAGTTCAAAACATTCCTGGTTTGCTGCAGCAGCAACAATACAATACTCACGTCTCGTCAACAGGATATTGTAATTCATGAGATAAAGCCAACATTGAACTAGACCTGTTTAATGAAATTTCCCCTATTCCAGTACATTAGAGCTTCCTGTCACATTCAAAATAGAAAAAGCAGAAGTCAAATCAGCGAAGTGATAACATGACACGTGTTAAATAGAAAAGGATAAAAAGTCATTTCCTTGATGGCTTGGTAAGAAAAAAAAAAGGAAGACTTTAGCAGTTTAAGTGAGTCCTCATAATTCAGGAAGAAGATGTTATTAGATGTTCCAATGAAATAATATAAATGTACTGAATGAAGATTTGGTTCAATTCAAAAATCCTCATCTGATGTGGAAAACGCACAAAATGTTTTCACTTCAAAATTATTTGTTTCTTCACTGCTTTGATGATCCTTTTAAAACATTCTCTAGTAAATGACAAAATAGAAATGAAGCAACTGGTGCTATGGACCTGGTGTTTGCACTACACTTGTTTTTGGTGGGGTTACTTCAGAAGAGCTTTAGCCTGGTTCCATGGCCTCAAAACCAACCAATGGCTGGAATACACCAGGTGCTCCCCCTGTGCATCATCTAGTTCATCTGAAAGGAATGCCATTTGTGCTACCTGAGATTGCTCTGCATCATGAACCAACATGGAACGAGTAGGAACAACTCAAAATCTTGCCTAAAAAATCCCAAACAAACAAAAAAGCCCCAAAACAACAAAGACAAAACACAACATGCACTCCTGCTTTGAACTAAATGCTAATGTAGATGCAGAGAAAATTTTGTGTCAATATGCAAAGGAACTTTTTCTACCTTTGACAATAGAAATCAAAGTGTTCATAGTGCCCATTACAGGGTAAGTATTCTCCTGGTATGGTTTTGGCAGTGGTTCACAATTCGGTTTTTTATGAGTCAACACATCATCCAGAAACAGCCCCAAATGTGGTGCTATATGATGCTTGTCATATCTTAATGCATTGATTCAAGCTGTGCAATGATGCTACAGAGCTGCAACCCCAAGGGCCCTGGAAGTCTGGGCCCTGGTGTGATCTACAGATAACCCAGTTCATAGATGATTCCTAGACCATACTCAGAAAATGTGGTTTAAAAAGTGTAGCTGAAATTAGGCAAATTGAACAGTTGTAGCTTCAAATAGCAGCTTCCACACAATGAAACAAATTACATAATGAGACTATTGCTAAATTTGCTAAGTTTTATAGGCTACTAAGTAGGAAAATCTGATGTAACAACAGAAACAAGCAAAGGAGAATACTTTACATGTCATCACTTTTGCAACACATGTGAAGGGCAATGTTATTATGGGTTCATATCTTCAAACATCAACACTATATTTTCACTTAATTTAATTTTACCTCAGAGTAAGTTAAAGACACACAGAACAGTAGCTTTAACTTACCTACTGGTTTCTTGGCATTGCAAGTTTTAGGGAGGTTAAGGCAATGTGAAATTTTGCATCCTATGCTCTGAGATGCACACCTCTACTAAAACTGTTTGCAAGGTTTGCAGCTGCTTGGGGCCTCCTAGGACACTGTTTTATGGTGTATTGTTGATGTGCAGTTTTTCTTTTTAATTATAATCCTTACACTTTTTGAGAAATGGGAAGGATCATAAACTAAAGCCTATGCCTAGCAGTGTGGGCTTAGCAACATCTTTCTGCAAGGAAGACCGAATTTCTACCCAGTGTTTCATTTCAGTTTTGCTGAATTCAGGAGCAGAACTGTCAATAACAACCTTTTACTGTTGTTTTATGAAAGAGTAGAAATTTAATGCATGTATGAAGAGAGCTTTAAACTGACAATTTCTTTTGGAAAGAAGCCTAAATGCTCTTACAATGAAACCATTTGAGCAGTACATCATCTTAATGTGTGGCTTTCATGGGGAAGCACAGACACCTGAAGTTTAGCACTGTGTACATTTAACTTTCGCCTCAATCCTTTTATTGAGCTCTGAAAGCCTTTTAATGTTGACATCAAAATCAAAAGAGCAAAGCAAAACATGGTCTTGGAGGACAACCTGAGCAAAGGAATTCCTCAGTGTGATTCCTGCACCTGAAATGGATCTATCTTCCTGGAACCACATGGCCAAATCTCCTTCAGATCAGAGTATTTAATACTCAAGTCATCTTCCACAGCTGTCCCAGTAGGCCCCAAATGTAAATAACTTCCTATAGCACATGGAAGTTAGGAAATTGCCTAGCTCCAAAAGATGAAACAATCCACACTGCACAGAGGAATACAAAGGGTATATTTGACCAAAACCCTCTGTATCACAAGGAGTTAACTAAAGTCAGTCCTACAACTAATAGCAGAACTAACAACCTTCTAAATATTCAGATACAGCGCCTTCCATAAGCACTACCATTCAAGACGATTTATAGACTAAAAGCAAAAGCTTTTTAAAACCAAAATGAGCCCTGTAACTATGATTTGAAGGCAGTTGAGGAAAACTGCACATCTTCTGTCTGTGATCCTGCCTCTCAATTAACAGTCCTGCTGGGACTTTAAAATTGCCATTTTTTATTTTTTATTCTTTGCTCCTGGCTCTATCGGCTGTATTACTTACATAAGGTTTAGTGTATTTTCTCCATTTAAAAGGGAAGATTTTAAAATGGCTAAGGACACATTTGTCATCAATTTTTCTTAAAATGAGCTGCTTAATTGCATTTTATGCCATTTAAAATGCATCTCAAAATTTTATGTGATTTCAAACAATATCATATGTAAAAACCGTTCATTGCCAGTGTTCCTATCTCCATGATTTACCTCACTCATTTAAGTCTAAAGAGATATAATAGATCACACTTCCAACCCTTTTGTCAGCCTTGTTGCCATCCCCTCAGCTCTTTCCAATTGTCTCTGTTCTTAAAACGGGCCACTCACAATGAATGCAATGCAATTCTGTGCCTTAAATATTTAAAATTTGAGCTGAATTCCACACAGACTGGGAAATGCTGGTGAAAACAGGACCATATCCTAATGATCTGGTATGTTGCCATTGGTTATGAGATGATCTATGTGATTGGATTTGAAGTCATTGCTTTCATCCCACGTTAGCACTCCCAGCTGGGCATTGACAGTCTATCCTTTCTTCTCACATGCAGCTCACAGCTGCACCCAATCCATCACTGCCCAAATTTAGAGAAATATTTCAGAAGTCCAGGAAAGATGGAGAGAGACAATTTGCAAGGGCATGTAGTGACAGGACAAGTGGGAATGGCTTCAAACTGAAAGAGAGCAGATTTAGATTAGATATTGGGAAAAAATTCTTTATTCTGAGGGTAGTGAGGCACTAGAACAGGCTGCCCAGAATACAAAGGGTATATTTGGCTGCCCAGGCTGCCCAGAGAAGTTGTAGAGACCCCATCCCTGGAAATATTCAAGGCCAGGTTGGATGGGGCCCTGAGTAACCTGATTTAGTGGAAGGTGTCCCTGTCCATGGTAGGAAGCTTGGAACTGCATGATCTTTAAGGTTCCTTCCAACCCAAACCATTCTGTGATTCTAAGTTCTCATATGGCTGGGTATTCCACATGACCTTTTTTTAGAGGGATGAAAGGGGCTTTTAAAACTTAGTATGAGTTGACTCAAAGTCTGGATGCAAAGGGAGGATATTCAGTCATCAGATTACATTAAAATCAACTGAAGACACCTGAAGGAAGAATAAACTGTAACATGATGACATATTGTCACCTGCTCCATATACCAGGAGGCAAGCATTAATTTAAAGGAAGCAGACTACACAGCAATGGGATCTCATCAGTAGTAAACAAATTCTATCAAACTAATACCATCATCATCTGAATGATAAATACAACACCCATTTCTAAGCCTTGTGCAAGCATTAACTATCACAATGTGCTCAAATACAAATAATATTTCTCTTTGAATACTATTTTCAATATACTAAATCTAATATGCAGTCTGATGAGTCTGCATAGGAGAAATGCAATGCATATGTAGTACCCTATAAACCTGTCTCACTGACAGTAGGTGTAAGGAAGATAATGTGCTCCATCACCAAGTGGTCAGAGTATGAAACCAGGGAAAATGGTCTTTTTTTAAGCATGATTTTTAACTTTATCTATCTGAGAAAGTAGAAAGACTTGCAGCATAAGCAAGCCTCTTTGCCAAATTACAGCAGCCTCCTCAGATGGCTCTGAGCATTGCTTGCTGTTTTGGTCTTGTCTTGACATGTCACTCTGATCCCCACTGCCATCTCTGGGCACTTAATTCAGGCTTGAGGACATCCTGTCCAAAGTCAGTCTTTTAAGTGTCCTCAGCATCCCTTTTGCCTTGAGCTTTTTAATTTTTCTAAATCTTCATGCAGCTCTAGCCCTCTTGCCAAGCCTGTGAATAGGTGAGATCCCACCCAAACTTTATGAACAAGGACTTTGGTCTACCAGAAAAAAAAAAACAAACATAGTGATCAGTTCCCTTGCAACACAGAGCAGGCTTAAATGGACAGTGCAAATTTTGGCACACAAATTCTCATCTCTTTTTCTGATCAAAAAAATTCGTCAGACTTTTTTTTGTATTTTTCCTTCTCCTTATGTATGTATTTTTTGTATGTATTTTTTCCTTCTCCTTACAGAATAAAATTGGGCTTTAGATATTCAGACTCTGAATATTATTAAGCTTAATTATAATTTCCGGCTTTATTTGTCACTGATGTATTTTGAAATGGTTGTTCTTATTTTACAGACACTTAATTTCTGAATGACTTACAATATGAGGGATTCTGCCACGGTAAGAGTAACTACTCTTCTGAGAACTGAGTAAATGCAGAGCTGCCTGACATAACATGCTTAGAATGGGCAGTCAGTCTTTTTTTTTATTGTCATTGAACCAATTCAATTCAATACTTTTGCTCTAAAGGCGCTGTCATTTGAAATGTTAAGAATTCAGCCCTGCAGTTCATAATTGCTGACATTGTTCCCACATAATTACAAGGAGTTCTACTGGACAAAAAGATGTCGGGTGATTAAAAGTCATCCATTTTCCACGTATATCCACGAGTGGTTTCAATTAAGGATCCTCTCTCATGAGGTTCTCATGGGAGAAGTACCTAAAGCATTTCTGATAAATTACCAAATCTAAAATCTAAATTGATTTTTGCTACCTAACGGATGTGTCAGTCTGAAAGTTACACTTCAGTGTAAGTCTGAGAATCTTTTAGTTGTCATTTACCTGATTTCATTCATCATTAAACAGATACTTTTACAAAATAATTTAATTTTTTTTTTAACTTGTGACTCTTGGCAGAACAGTGTATTTTACCAGCTTCCCTTTCCTGTTTTAGTCTGACTCACTGACACAGAGTTTAGAATAAGACCAGCAAAGATTTCAGAGGTATATGTGTCCCTGTAATTTTTTTCTGTCTTTCTTTAAAATTTACTGGATTTCAGATAAATGATTTACTATTCTACTGGTTGTCTGAAGTGAAGGTAGCTGGAAAAAACTGATAAAACTAAATTCAATGTTTTGTGCTTTTAGGTGAAATTCCAGTGTATATTACATACACCAAACACTCTAAAAAATAAACAGACTACAGAGCAGCCCAAGAGCTTTCTCATAAACCTGACAGTAGGCACATTTCTGCAGGAGAAACATGAAACTATCATTCAAAACAACTCCCAGACCTTGGAGCCATTCCAAAGGAAAGCTGAGTACATTTAGGGAGCTTCATACATTGAATGATATTGTCCCACCTAACCTGTACGTGTCTACACCTGAGTTAACTGCCCCACCACAGCTTGTGACGATCAAATCAATGAAGTTTAATGGACAGTATATTAAAAAAATGGGTCCTTACTGGAAGTATTTCATTAATCATATCCCTGGAGTCTGCAATTCTAATAGCTGTCCCACTGGGCTGAGGACTTATGGGCAGTAAGAAGCAAAGCAAACTTTTTTGGGGAGGTCCATAAACCAGGATGGCCATGTGGCCTATTACAGCTGTGGAACTTTTTCCAATTATTTAATAAACACACTTATTTCTTTGGCATCTCGGTATCATCTTTACACAACACATTATTCATCAGTATTTAGTAAGATTTGTGATAGTTGTGTAGAGACTGTTCTGCAGCAGTTGGAGGATATGGAAAACATGGAAGGGGAAAGAATGTTAGAAAGAGAGTTGTATGAACTTGACCAAAAACAATGCATGGCCCTCCAAGACTGTGTGTGGGCTCCCCTGGCAAGCAGGTTAAAACACCTTCAAGAAGATCCCCCTCGCCTAGGAAATGAAACAGGGGAAATGCATCAGTTGAATTCGTTAGCCAGGTTGTAATAAATCTAGTTTTCACTTCCTAAAGAGGAATTTTTGGACTGTTAAAACCATATTAGGAAGAAAATAATAATATAGGTATTGATACAGAACCCAAGCAAGGTCGGACTTCAGTTGTTTTAAGTTGCAAAGGTGAGGCACACCAAGATTTAAATAAGCAGGTTTCTTTTCCCTAGGAAGCTTCAGAGGTTAAAATCAGAACTAGTTAGAGAGCTTTTTATCACTCCTCTTTTTATGAAATTTTTTTATCATATTATTGCACACAAGATTAAGCCACAAAACAGATGTGACAAAACTGCCAAGATACATTTCAACATCACAGACCAAAACAAAACCTAGAATAAGAAAAAAAATCCATCATGCAAGTAGAGGAACTTTCACAGCAGCATACAAATTTTTATGAGTGCTCCAGAAAGCAGGTGCTCTATGTGGCCTCCTCTGATCCAAAATTCTGTACCTGCCATACCATGGCTTTCTCATAAAACCATGTTTTAGTGATTCCTGTAGAGTGTTTTGATACATGGATAATGTTTCATACTGCATGCAAAGGCCATATTCAAAAGGATATTTAAGTCTTTCTATTTTTATTTTTGCTGAAGCTTTCTTATGTTTTGGATTTTTTGCTCTGTTTAGTCAATATAATTCAACTGATATATGTTTATTTAAATAACTGTCCTGAATTTTCTTTCACCGCATGAATCTTTACATTCATTTTATTTACTACATAAAAATGAGCTATGGATACACCAAGCCAGTTCTTTCCAGTGCCACACTGCAGTTGTATGCAGGAGGCATACTAATTTTCCACAGAATATTAAAAGGGGTTTTTTTTCTCCATAAGACTTCTTTGTTCACAAAACCTACCCTTCTCTTATGAGTCTCAATTTTCAGAGAATGGACATGGAGAGTGATATCCCAAAGCAATTTTGTGGAAACTCTGTACTCTTAACTGAGGTTTTTAACTTGCCTTCCCCTGGAAACTAGGTTTACACAATTACACGTCTCGTCCTCAGCCCCAACAAATCTCGAGCCTGTTGGACCATTTCATCCTGCTTTAGCTGAGTGCCAGACTGCTCCAAGTTAATATGTTCCAAGCAATTTAGGGAAAATTGCTGGCAAGGTAAAGAGAAGAGCACAGTTTTGGGTCGATCACTAAGGGAAGTGAAGGAATAGCTCAGCTCTCATGTCATGATGGAGAGGCCTGGCAGGTGATATTATATGTAGGTTTGACCAAAACCTAATATATTTTCTTTGTCCAGCCAGAAGAGTCATGGATGTTAAAGGAACTTAAGCTAGCAGGTGCAGGGAGGGTAAAAGGAGCTGAAGAAGGGGAATAGGTGACATAGGAGAAATCTGAGAGTCCTGTGAACAGTTTTAGGGAAATGGCAGAAGGGATCTGGAGGGATTACTTCTTTGCATGGGATGTAAAGTGCAATGGCAGGGAGACAGGAAGGGTATGTGGACTATGCAGACAAAGGAGAGACACAAAAATTAGAAGATCTGTGTCAAGGCAGTGGAAGGACATCAGCAAAAGATTCACTGAGATTCCCTCTGGGACTTGCATTGTGAAGAGCAGTTATATTTCTGCCAAACAGTTATCTAAAACAGATTAGGGAATTAAGAATAGATCTACCATGGTTTGGAAATAATATACGTGTAGAATTGTTTAAATCAGCCTATTCCCATGAGAATATATATTTTTTTAAAATGAAGATGCAAATGAAGGGACCAAGAGGGCAGATTTAACCACTTCCTGCATATTTTCAATTCTTCCAGGGAGGGCCTCAAGCCCCCTCTACACCAAAAAAAATATGTTTTGCGTACTATTGTTTAGAATGACTTTTCTTTAAAGTATACTCTGAGTAAACAGTAACTTTGAAAGACTTCAGTTCTGTCTGAGATCTAACAAATGGATATTTTTTGCAGAGATAAGTATGGAGATTTACAGGCTAGAAAGAAAACTAGTAAACTGCAGCATGATAAGCCTGGGAGATTAGTTGAATTTTAAATTAAGGACCTCTGGCCAGTGCTTTCTCCAAGCATAAAACAAACTTACTAGTGTTTAATAGCAATGGGGATAGTATATACAGTGCTCATTCTAAGTTCTTGAACTGTAAGAGCATAGCTGGGGATACATTAGGGGGTTAAACAATAAATAATACATATGTGCATGATTCAGTGGAAATTGCACATCATTAACAATATTTTGGAGAAGATAACTTGCCACAGAAGATATTTTTGGAGCTGAGAAAAGAAACAAGTGGAAAAGACAGCCTGGAACAAGGGTGACATCAGCTTCAGGGCCCTACAGGCAAAGTGAAATCTGTGCCTGTCCTTGGATGAGTATTTTAATGTAACAAGGTGAGCCCATACCTGTCACCTCTCAAAACTGGGAGCCTACGGCAAACTGCCCTGCTCACCCCAGAGCCTCCCTCAGGTGTCCTTGGCATAGACTCGGAATAAAAGACAGAATATATATGTGGATGCAAAAAATACTGTTCTCTACTTTACCTAAGGCTGAAGAAGGTGTAGGAGACAGACACAGAAAAATATTCTGCAAATGAGAATCTTTTCAACTGAAGAACAGAGAGACGAAGGCAAGATTGTCTCTAAAGCCATTAAAAAGGGGAAAATGCTTGCAGATGAGAGGTTTCTCAAAGCCTGCTGAGTACAGAAGTCATGGTTATTTTTAACAGTTTTAAATTAATAACTTGAAACTAAGAGAAGCAGGAATTATTGTTATTTCATTGTTCAGGGAGCTTTGTACTGGAAATTAAGATGTTAAATTTATGTTGTGTCTGTACATACACTGGAGACTCCCAGCAGCTCCCAGCTGTACCTGGGTGTTGTGCTGACCAGGAGTGTTTGAGTGCCTCCTTGCAGTACCATATCCTATTCTGGGAATTCTTGGCACCACTATTAATTGTTGTGCCCACATTTCCTGCATCTGTGCAACTTCTGTCACAGAAAACCACTGCAAACCCACAGATCCTTCAAAAAAGACTTCCACTACTGAGTAATGGAAGCTTAAAAATGTTGTATCGTTTAAACAAACTAAAAATAAACTAATAAAATATAATAAATGGGATGTTTGGGATAAGATACAGCTATTTAACACAAAGTGATATTTATAATTACTAGGGATGAAAAATTGCTAGGATATGTGGGCTGAAAGAGAAGTTTATATAACACAAAATGAAATTGATGCCAGTGGGGGAAAATATGTAACTTATATAACAAAAAAGTACTCCAGGAAGCAAAAAACCCCTTGTATCTGTAAAACCATGAATGCAACAGTCTCTGCAGACAAACATACCCATTTGACACCCCACATTCCAGAATTCTTGAGGATTATAATTTGAAGAGGTCATTCTTGTTCCTCTCGGGTAGATTCTTGTAATAAATCTTGTAGTATGTGAAATAAACTCTTTAGCTTAAAAAACAGAATGATAAAAGCTTGGTAAGAAAAACTTTGTTATTAAAAAGAGTCTATTCAAATAAATAACAATAAAAATACAATAATCTGATCCAGCAATTTTTTTAACTCAATATCATAACAGTGTATTCTATTTTAATATTAATATATGTATTATATAGTAATATATTGCTCTGAGATACAGCTAAAATCCTATTTTAAAACTTCAATATTTGACTCATATTGCTGTGTAAATGCAGACTTATTTTAAAAGTTTAATAACCAAGAATCATTCCTTCACTGAAATATTCTGTTTCTTCACTCTTTGCTAGGTAAATATACAATTTTTACACTAATGCCCACTGTGTTCTCATGGAAAACTAAGACACAAAACAGGAAAGTGCTCAAAAAGCCCTCTCATGCTTTAGTAGCTCAATAGGAAAAAAAAAATCACCCTAAGATGATCTCAGCTTGTTTACTGTTTTGAGGATTAATAAAATGACTGAAGAATATCAAGATGCACAGCACACTTTTAAATGACATTTAAATGGTTTTTAATAAGCCTCAGAAGACAGTAAGTGGATTGGTTTTCTTCCTGCTAGCAGTGTTCCCTCCCTCCTCGTATGTAGGCACAAACTACTCCCATGTGGGAAACTTCAGGTGACTTCTATCTACACGATTCCTTTTTAGAAATTAAACGAAAGGTTTTTCATTTTCCACCCTGATCCCTTCCATCCTCCTTTAACCCTATTTTTTGGGGTTTTTTGCTTGGTTTTTGTTTGGTTTGTTGCTTCTTTGATTGGGGTTTTGGCTGGGGTTTTTTGTTTGTTTGTTTTCAATATAACTACTTTTATGTTCACTAGATTGCCAGAGGAGCCAGAGAGGTCTGTCTGTTGGCAAAATCCTACTTGTTTTGATGCTGTTCAGCACCATTCACCCACCCAACCACTGAATCACCTCCACAAAGTGGTGGGTGGCAGCTGGGCTGGCCCTGAGTGAATGGGCATGTGGCAGATTCATTGTCATGGCCACTGATCTCTGTCCTTAACACTCCCTCAAGGCTCTTGGCAGGCAGCTGGAGTTCAAACAGCAGAGCCTGAGCTGTAGTGGCTGCACCAAATGGAGATGCTCCAACACAGAATGAGTTTTGAATAATCCAACTTGGCTGCTATGAAAGGTCTGCTCCAATGGAGCAAATTCCCTTCTCTGGGATTTATCCATCCTGTCAGTCTTATCTTATCCCAAAGCCAGGGAGATTCCATGCCCAGCTCCAGTGAATGCTGAGACCAGACATGGAAGGGAGTGTGAAACCTATTCCACGTGTTTTCAACTATTGGCTATAACTTCTAAATTATTTGATGCAGAAAGCAATTAGTCAAAAGGCAGCCATACATTTTATAGACTATGTTAATATTTGCTCTTATAAAGCCACGTGAAATTAAAAGAAAGTTGCATTTCAATTTTCCTCAAAAAACCAACTGAAATAAAAAATGCAGCGCAAAGGACATTTCTAAAACAGTATTATAAAAACAACCACATAAAATCCAAAGGTATGTGTTTCATAAAATTTTAACCCTTCCAATGTCCTGACAGTGAGCCGTATCAACAATGTAACTTTTAGCTGAATAAATCAAAATAAATTACCTGAATGTTTTACAAATTTTCGTGCTTTAGCCTCTCCAATTGAATTATTTTCATAGCACTTCTGATTCTCTAGGGAATGCTCAAAGCTCACAAACTTTGAAGATTTGGTATAAACCACAAGGTCTGACAATGCAAGGGCAATTTTTGGCTTCTTCACCTAATAATCATATGAATAATGGAAAAATACAAAAGTCACAATTTTCATATTTCATTATTATTATTGCTATCTTTAATTCAGAGAAACTATCAATTTGTATGAATAAAGTATGAGAAAATGGGTCACGGTTAATGAATTTATGACTTTTGATAGCGAGAGTTGACACAGAGATTATTAAGGTTATTGTGTCCATGTTTATCACAGCAATTGTAGGGTGAATGGAGAGATGCTGCCAGTGTTCTTTTGGATAGCTTTATAATTGTCCTCATTCTGAGACTGGTATGTAAATTAACATAATTTTTCATGGCTTTAAACATCACTCATTTAAAATATACATCCAACTTTATATTCATAAATACATAAAGCACTGGAAAAGATCAATAGCATAAACTCAACTACAAAATCTAGAATAACAGGAGAATATTTTACCGTGCCAAGCAAATTAGTCATAGGAATATTCCTCCAAGCCTCGCTCTGAAGTTAAGAAAAGTCTTTTCTTCTTAATTAAGACAGAAAGTTCTTTTGCCAAAATCTTTGTTTAGCCTTGCTCCATTACCAAAGCAAGCAAAAGCAAAGGGACTGAGATTTTACCAGGGTCTTCTCTCTCACTGTGAGACACTTTGTGACATTTTTACTTAGCATCACTTGTGAACTAAGCAGGGGCAGTACCCAGCAAAGAGCTGATGATGCTCATAATGTTTACAAGGCATTAAAGCTTTTGAAGGCAAATTCTCACCTGACAAAATAATAGAGATTGCCTGCTCATGGCTCTTAAACTATGCAAAGTTCAAGTGCATTTATTATTCTGGGGCTATGTCCCATGAGGAGCAATAGGAATCTACTGTCACAGAAGTCCTGAAGAACACAACTCTCTGGATGTGGCAGACAGGGACACTGGCAAAGCCAACAGCATCACTGGGGTATCCTGGCTGTGGATTGCAATGCTCTCCCACCCTCCCATAATGGGATCTCAGGATAAATACTCCAACAGAGTGGAATCCTGGAAATCATTTTCTCTTCTGCCTGTGAAACATGACCAGATACCTGTTGTTGCTGCTCTTGAGTATGTGGTGTTTTTTCTGGTCTCTGACATGATCTTACAAATATATTTGACCCTATCATCTGGAAAGTTGGCCTTTCCTCTTCAAAGAGGACTCCACCCTTCCTCAGAATTTTTCCTTACTATCTCTCTTCATCAGGTGGAAAGAGAAAAAAGCAAAGATCTTGACCATCAAATTGTTTAAAGGAAAGGGACACAGAAGAAACACTGCCTCTCAGCAAGAACACTGGGCTCTGAGGAGCACTGCCAGTTTACCCACATTCAGGTAATTGGAGCATGATGTGGAACAGTGGCTGGATACAGAGTGAAGCTTAATGTCTTAAAAAACTTGAACAAAACACTTTGTATCCTGATGATGCACCAGATTCCCATGGTAGAGAATTATACTTGGTTAAAAATATGAGTTAAGTTCAATTTGACTTTCAAAAAGATCACATCCAATTTTTGCTCTCTCTTTCAGAAATAATACTTAATGTCAAGTCTCTGCATGAAAAATGTAAAAACACCTTTTCTATTCTAAGTGTTGAAAAATGTTTTAGCACGACCAGACATGGTTGTGCACCTAATTTCATGCATAAATCCAGAACAGAAGAAAATAGGGGAGTGGGAACTCTTCAAGATCTCCAAGATAGACCGATGGACTTCAGAAAAAATAGTTACCTATCTGTCATCGTCAAGAACTGCTACATGTGTTCTCCATACATAGCTCCAGGAGGGCCTTGGGACCCACAAAATGTTTGGACAACTTCATCTTAGATCTACTGTGGTACTGAACACCTGGGGCAAGCACAAGACTTGAAAGAGGAAAATGCAGTTGAAGCTCAAGATGGAAGCACAGGGAAGGGTTGCCTTTTATTTGGATGCTAAAATGTGGTCCAGTTTGGAGTTTCTTGTAAGAAGAGGAAAACTTTGAAACCTTGAACCAAAACATGTCGTTTCAAAATGCATTGCTCTAAGTTATTTTAAAGCCTAGCTTTTAAATTTAGTCTCTATTTTAGGATAACATATTCCTTCTTCTCAAAAAAAAAAAAAAAAAGAAAGAATAAAAAGGAAGCTGACATACATCTATGTAATTTCTATATTCAATCAAGACAAAAGTTACCTTTGACTTTTTTGAAGGTGGTGGGGTTGAAGTTCTACGATCTCCTTTTCTTTTGGAGGGACTCTTGGATCGGTAAATAGGGGTTGTGTCATCAGTCTCTTCGTCAGACAGCAACTCAGACTCAGATATGTCCTCAGTATCAGCACCAGTCTCAGCAACAGTCTCAGCAACAGTCTCAGCACCGGTGTCAGTAGCCTCAGCACCAGTCACATCACCTGTCCTGAGCATACCTTCTTCAATGGTTCCAACTTTTTTATTTTTTATCAGAACTTTGAATTTTAATGCCTGTAGAAAAGAGGTTAAACAGCAGTAACCAGAATTTTGTATGGATTAGTAGTTTTTTATCTCTTGGTATTGTTTAACCCATGTTCAAAGTTGTTTATTACGTACAATGAAGTGAGTTAACAAAATGAAGATAGATATCAGTGAGGCAAAAGCCAAAAAGAAGTAAACCAAACAGTCTGGGGATCAAAGCACATGACAGAATGTGACTATCTAAACCCATGACAGGAGAAAAGGCTCTCCACCACAAATACACAGATGCTGAAACCACGAAAAGATAAAAGTAGGAAGTAAGTGTCAGAGGTGATGGCCAGGCAAGGCATAGAAGTTATGGTTTTTTACTATGCATAATATAATCTTGAATATATATATATATATACTTAGAGACATGTATCTGATGTTAATTTGGATGTTGTTTTAGCTATTATTGCAGCTGCAGAAAATTTTTTGCCTTATCTGATTACTGCCTTTGTGCATATCTGTCTAGTTTACCAAATTAAAACTTTTTTGTTATTTTACAGTGGATCCTCATGCTGATCTGGTCAGGGAAGTAACAGAGTTTTGTGAGTTTGCTTAAGCAACTTCTCTGTTTTTAAATGGGCACGTTTCAGCTTCTGTAACATAAAATGCAGGGGAAAAAAATCACTAAATGAAATCAATTCTTGCAACATGTCTTTCACCTATGCACCTGAATCCTAGAACAAATATTTCCCTTAGATTTATGAAATAATATTCATAGTAAAGGAGCTATTATTTAGCAGACATTCACCTCTACAGCTGTACACAGGAACTTTGAGTAATAGGACTTACTATAATTCTTGAATAAAGTGATCCACAAAAATATTCCCTAAGTTTCATAAGCACTAGCGAAAAGGAAGGTTACAGAAACAGGGAACATATAATCTCACAGTAAAAGAAAGGTAACTGAAATACTGTGTTTTAAGGTATCCATTAAGTAAATATGAAAAGTACAGATGATACAAACATATAAAACCAAAGTTCTGTAATGGAAACTACAGCCACAGGCAAGGAAACAGCCATTCCATTTATTTACAGGGCAATCTCCATTGCTCATAATCCCCTCATCACTTCAGATCCTGTATTAGTAGTTTGCCAGTGTGCCAGTGGAATGAGATATCTTATGCTTAATATCTATCAATGCCATGCTACTGTAAGATTTGATTAGTCTCTCTGCACTGGTGACTCAGAATAAGGATGCCCTTTAACATTTCCTTCATTCCTTATTGATGCACTCATTTTTTTTCCCCCGCGATATTTTTAGGAGAGTTTTAATATGATTAATGCTGCTCATATTTTTTGAGAGTTCTGAATTTTCCTTTGCATGTTCACATTTCCCAATATTTAAAAGCAGTTCTGTCCACTTTTGGTCTCGCATTTTTTTATTTGTAGGTAAGATTTAATCCTAGAAATTTAAAAAGAAAAAAAGGACCTAGTATTTAAGGAAGGAAAACCTTTCTATGGCTACATTACTGCCTCCTATATGTAAATTTGCTTTAAGTAAAAAAATGCCATAGTATGTGTGTGTGAGCCTGTAAAAATGGGCCCTGATGTTTGAAGTCAGTTTCTAAAGCTCTGTTTATGAACTATTAGCAAAAATGTAAATACCCTGAGGAAGGAAAAGTTTTTTAAGGGTTTTTTTTTTTTTCAGTTTTCTACCAAGATAACATTTTAAATCACAGTTCTATTTTCAAAACCAGTTACAGAGAATACTCTAGCAATATGAAATTTTGCTATTATTTGGCCAGAAGCAAATTTCAGTAATAGTTATCCCAAACCATGGAAAGTGAACCCTGAACTGAAAAAATGACACATCAAGGATTTTAAGTCTGAACTTCAAATATATCTTCAAAAAAACCCTTATAACAAATGTATGGTTACAAAACCAGTGACTGTGTGAAATTGGAGTTCTTTAATTGATAATCAGGAGTGCTAAACACACAGCACCTTATTCTCTGAATGTCCAAGTCTTTTAGAAGAGCTGAAAAGTCTTTTAATGAGCTGAAAGTCTGAACATTCATTATAACTTCTCCTTTCTAGTTTTAATATGAAAGGCAAAATATGTTAAAAATACATTTGCTATGTGCTTCTATAGAAACTCTAAGCACAATAAAAAATTTAAATATGTAAAACATAATAGATCTTCCCTAGAGCATAATGGGACTTCAAGGCTGGCATAAGCAAAAGTCTCCAAGTACCATCAACTGGAACAAATATTTGCATAATTAAATGAACAAAATTTATTTCTTGTACATTCTGGTTAATGTGATGTACAACACAAATCAGAACAGCCAAAGTTGACTCCAAGACTCCAAGACAAAATCATGGATTTGGATCAGGCAAACCCATCTAACTGAGTACTGTAACTAATGTAAAAAAGGACAAAATTAATTCCTCAGAAATGTAGAGAACAAACTCTGGTTTTGCATGATGAGTATTAAAAAGAGAAGAATAGCTTCCCTTATTTAAAATTAGCATGGAGTTTTCTCTTCTCCTAGCCAGCCCTAGGTGCTTAGTTAGAGGAATATCTAATCCTGAAAACCTTGCTAAGTAACAAGGTTAAAATCAATTTCAGTTTTACATAGTTTTTTATTTCAAGACTTATATTTATGCCTTAAATACTGATATAGGGTGAAGATGCAACATCAGTGAATTCTAACATAGGGAAAACTTATAAGACAATGACAAAATTTCTTAAGTACAAATGTTAAAAACACTCAACACCAACATTCTTCACTGATTCAAGAAGAGAATCACACTTAGTGAAAGTGAGAATGGATGTCTTTGTGGCAGCCTTATAAATCACAGTTATCAAGATACTTGAAATCAATACTACCATCAGTGTCTGAACTCTACTTAAACAGATATTAATTATATCAGGAGTTCCACTTTAGCTGTCTCACTACAAGTTTTCATACCACACATTTACCCAGTGAGAAGACCCCTGCACTGAAAATTACAGTCCTGTATTGTGCTCTGTAATAGACTTCATGTAAGTCTGATCCAAGGCTAAACAGCTGTGCCATATTAGAGATGACATTCTGCCCAGGCAACTAAATCTCTGGTGCATAGATTGGAAGGAAATCCAAAGGATTATTACTGAGAAAGATGGTTACAGGTTGGCCAGGCTAATTAGTGTAGTGTGCTCAGGGCCTTCATTCACAAATTCCCTACCACAGTTCAAGGTTCCAAGAAGATACCTTGGATCTGATTTTTATACATCAAATAAACCATCAGCCTAAGACCTACCTGATTTATGATATAAAATATGGCAATTTTTTGTTTTTAATTATCTTCTGAAGTTGTTTTACAATACAGAAAAATTATTAACAAGAGGTAAGTGACTTTTGCATGTTTAATACATTTGTGGGAAAACCATGATCCCTGAAAAAGACTGTAGAGTGTAATTCCCAGAAATGGTATAGGAACTGGATGAGTCTTCTGTAAGTTCTCACTAGAACCTAGAGAATCCAGAAATTTTATAATAAACAATACTGATTTTCTTATTTTTGAGGTCATCACCAAGGCATGCTACATTTTCAACATCTTTCTTCTCATTTTTGTAAAGAATAAATGCCATAGGCATATTGAAAGGCAAAACAGTGGACTAGAAATGTTTTGACTTGCTAAGAAGAAAAGATATTCCTGATGCAAAGACTTGGTCGAGACATTTGCATACTTGACTTGTAGGTGAAAAAAATAGGAATGAATCTTATCACTGAAGCAACAAAATTTGACATGCTAAAGCAGCCTTGGTCTTGAATGTCTCAGTGAAAATCTTCGTGTCCTGGTTTTTCAATAACAAAGAAATAAGATTATAAAACCCTACAATGTTATACGAGAGAGGCAAATATGGGGATGGTTAAACTGAACATTGGGTCCTACAGCCACAGGTTAATCTGGCCATTACCATTTTGTCAGAAGTTACAGTTAGTCAGTAAGGATCTATTTGCCACAGGTCATAGACAGCCAGGTACAACTAAGTTTTGAAAGTTTCTTGGTGCAACAGGTAGGAGGGAAGAAAGTACAGTAGCAATATGAATCTCTTAGACACACACTCCATTATTATATCTAGATGTTGAAGATTTCAATAGTTGGTTCACCAAGACTGGTGCATTCTAGAAAAACAGACACCATGACTTTAATAACTCTGGGGAAACCTCGGCAATCCTGGCCAGAAATGCTTCTGAACCACCACAATGCAGTAACTGATCTTGCAGCTGTGTGGTAAACATTAAAAACCACTTGTAAAATAACAGTAGTTGCCACTTCACTTTCAGTTAACAACACATCAATATCTCATTCCACTTTTGTGACAGGAAACCTGCAAATAATGGAAAATTCCTAAGCAGCTCATGTATATATCCTGTCAGCAGTGTAAGGCAGTTTGATGTGCTACAAAAATAATTGAGAAACAAACCTTCATCAAAAGCACCAATGTGTTTGCATTCTTTTCTCTGTGTTACATTGGAGACTTATTTCTTTCAGTAGCTGTCAAACTTCTTAGAGAGGAAGGATACAGCTGGGTAAGTGAAAATATATCTCTTCTTGGATTCTAATATTTTCTAAGTTCATCTACAGGCTGCTGCATATGACACTACATTCTGTCACTTTATATCAGCATATCACCAGGACTGCTGGTGCAACTGGCAGGGATCTCTGGCACCAGCCAGTGATGTCAAATGTAATTTAATGTGGGAACTGACTCAAAGGACCTGATATTCCAGTGACTATTAAAGGAAGTTCACAAAGCCTCTTTAGGAGCCCCATAGTGGCCAAGATGTGAGGAAAGAATGGCAGTGGGTCTTTTGCTTTGCATGGAAAAATATCCTCCTGGGAAGGAGGTGGAAGAGATTGGTGAAGCTTAAGAGTAGCCTCAGTTTGTCATCGAATAAGGGGTGTGTGAAAGGAAGAAAGAGAGCAAAAGTCTTCCCTTCCCTTTCTTCCACATGTAGAGAAAGAACTATATGTTGAGATGCTACGGAATACAGTAATATTCCAGGAAATTAACAGTACTAGCATAGTCAGCTGGAAGGGTGCATATATGGCTGAGAACAAAGAATTAAAAAACCTCTTTTCCTGAAATTTTCTGGTATTTTTTTTTCAGGGCAAGCAAGTGTCAAGAAAAAGCAATAATGTTCAGTGATCATCCAATTTTCTTTTATGGACCTCCTTAAACCAGGTCTTATAAAGGTCCTCTTGAACCTTTCATTTAGACTTACAATGGTAGGAGACATCATTGCATGACCTGTGGTCCCTAAGAATGGGTTTGCTCTGCATTTTATTCCTCCTTCCTGATGCACACAATCATCTCAGCTAAGAAAGGTATAGCTCAAAACCTACTTAGAAAAGGGATTAGAAGATTGACCAGACAGAGGAGAAAATAATTTCCACAGAAGTCTTCAAAACTCCAAGATCTAAAAAGAACCTGTAATTGGCAGAAGTTTCTATGAAGTGTTTGGAGAAACTTTGTGGTGTCCCACTTCATGAACACTCAAGAGAACCATTTGAAGGACACTGAGATGGTTTGTTCCCTTTTCTTACCAGTGCTCCATCTTGAAAAAAGTGGAAGAGTAAACTGTATAGGTGACAGGTTGTTTTTTTTTTACACTAACTGAGAATCTTTCTCACAAATAGCATTTTAAATTCATCATTTATGGTTCTGTAACATCCCTTTTGCACAGCTTAAGTGAAGCAGGTTGAAGACCAAGTTCACCATCTGACTTACTCAAATGATAATGATTTTACCTAGGCCTTGAATATACACAAGTTTAAAGACGTGATGTCACTAAACTCCTTTTGAACATGGACCAAAAGTGGTTCTTCTAAAAGATGCTCCCCAATAAAAGTCAAACTTATTACTCAGTTTACAAATTCAGTCATAGCTGCATATTTCCATTGCTGAGTAAAATCCTACTGATTTTTCTTACATCCTTGATCAGGGCAGCTAGGAGAAATGGAGATGATCCTAATTTTTTTTCATTCTCAAGATAACAATTTATTAAATTCAGACTTTTGTAAACACCTGAGGACAGTGGTATTATTTAGGTAACCCTTACCTCTCATGTAGATGTGGAACGCATCTCACACAACTTTAATATATTAAAAGTTCAGGAGAATGAATCTCACCTGAACAGCATTTCCAGCAATGCATTTTCAGGCAAAAATTCTGCAGGGCTGACATATGAAAACTTTGGGCTATGAAAATATGAAGTATGAATTCCCTGCATCGCAGTAACCTCATGGTAAGGGACATACCTCTTAAGAAGTAATATTTTTAATTATGTGATTCAGTGACTCCATGATTCATATGCAGTGCAGTGATTTTGTGCTTGCTACAGAGAACATATGATCCTTGGACATGTAATGCACTAAATCCAGTCATGCTTTGAGAAGCTTCAAAACAAAGCCTCCTGTTTAATATAGGTTATATTTTTTCAAAGTTACAAAAAAAACTTGCAAGGTTTCAAAGTGACATTGGACACTGTGATATAAAAAGTGTAATGCTACCATCAAAAAAAAAAAACTATGTTGGGTGAGAAATTTATATAATAAATATATTTACAACTACATTGTTATGGAAATATAGCAGTATGCATATTTCTTTAGCACATCTTTTGGACACGTCTCTTCAAAAATTTTTTTCCTTGATAAATTCTTAAAATTCTTGTATTCCTTTATGTGTATTTTTTTTTCTTGTGACAGTGTTTCCTCCCCATATTTTTATTTGCATTCTTTTTCAATTACTGTAAACAAAAAAAGGTATAAAATATATCTATCACTGGCAAGAGCAACAAGTCTAAATAAGTATTTTGGATGTATGCATTGTGCTACAAGAAATTAAAAAAAACTTTTGCCCTTGAAAGAAAATTGTGTGCAAAGACTGGAACAATGGGAATTTATTTGTTTTAGTTAGCAATAAAATTTTCAACACCCATCTAATTGCCTTTTCTAACTTCATATCCCAGGGGTCTGAAGCCACCAGCTGAGAAAGTCTTAGGGAGAAACACACTGAGAAAGAGAGAATGTCTTTGCAGTAGCAGAACTCAATAAGAAAATTTCATCATCACAGTTATTGTCAAAAAATTCAGATTCAGGTTTCCAGTTCAATAATATGTTTAAATTTCAGGAATTTCCTTCACTTTAAACAACAAAAAATAAATGAGCAGATAACAGATACACTAACATGTATCTTTTCACGTGGCTTCTGTGTGCTGTTTAAATATTGTTTTGTTGCTATCTGAGATCTATTTCAGACACAAGAAGTGTTCCATACATTCAGTTGCAGAGAATTAAAAACAAACAAGACCCCCAAACAAACAAACAAACAAACCACATCTTTTTCCATGTCTTTCATAGAGAAAAGTGCAATCTTATTACCTCAGGAGAAGGTAGTCTAGTCATCTCTGTCTCACCACCAAGTGGTGAAGAAAGAAGTTTGTCACCTAGAATACTTTTTAAACAGTTTGCCATTACTTCCTGTTGTTTAGGGCTGCAGTGGTTCTCCAAAGACAGCACAAGTGGATAGGCAGATGACTGAAAACATAATTTAAAGATTTTATTATTCATAAATAAAAATAGGATCGCTTGCTTTTGCAAAATATCTTACAAAAGTTCCCTTACCAATCTGTATTTTCCTTTTTTTTCAAATGTTCAGAATATAGGTCAGTTGGAACAACTGTGTTAATAACACATAATTATGTGTTGATAACACATAATAAACTCTCACAATATTTATGGAAAAGAGAAAGTACAATTGAAGAAGAGAAAAATGTATCTTCGGGATGTTTGGGGGGGTTAAAACAGTGCTAGACATATACAGAGGTGTAAAAAGAACTGTTTGGTTTTTGAAAGGTAAAATCATATTCTAAAATTAAAATTGATGAAGTACAGCAGGATTAAATGTCTTTTGCTTTAGTTTATGACAGATTTTAACTGATATTTCAAGCTCAGTATCCTTAAAGCTTGCTCAGAAATCATTGCCTTCACATTAACAAGCTGTGCTTCTACTTTTTCATAATATCACGAACTTTTCTTGGGACTCTTCACACTTTGCTCATCACAGTGCTCAAGCAAGACAGGTAAAACAAGGGAAATTGAGTAAAAATCAGAGAATAGCTCAAATGAAACCCGTCCATATAGACTGCAAAATTAAATCTCATAAATTGCCAGTAATACTGGTGGCTACCGAAAACAAAAACTCTGAATAAAATCTTTACTTCAGCAGGGCTTGAAATGATCGGTTTCTAAGAGAAGTACTGTATTTTTACCCTGTCTTCACACTCGTCTCCTGAGCACTTGCTATTAACCACTAATAGAAGCACAGCTGGTATGAACCATTATCTATTGTGATTTTATCATCTTACTGTAACTTGTCCCTGTGAAATGAAGTTTGCAATATAGTCAAGTACAATATGTGGTGTATTAGCAAGAGCAGGAGAGTTATATCTAATGGGTTTTGAAGAACAGTGAAGTAAAACCACGTTTTTTATTTCACCTTCAAAATCAGAGGCTAATTAAATTGTATATAGAAATAAGAATAGAAAAAACACAGCTTTGATTAACACTGAGAAGGCTATAAAAATACATGCACAAAAATCCCTATAACTGTATGATCATAGATGTATATATTTAAATATAATGCTGGCCTGAATTCAAGAGTTATCTTAATTTCATTCAGGACTTTATTTGAGCAGGAGTTTTGTCAGAAACCTCTATAAAAGCCTGTGCCAAGAGCTCTCCACCTTTTGCTGCTTTGCTAGAGATGGGCAGAAGGGACACTGCCCTAATGAGTCACCTGACAAAAAGACATCAGTAGCTGGCAACCTGTGTCAGGTTCAACATTTAAAATAAAAGGAGAGGAAATGGAAAGCAGAGTAAGTCTCAAACTCAGCTATAATCTAACATTGTTGTCTATTTCATAAGCTCACATGTAGGATATAAGACAGTCTGATAGCAACAGAAGAATAAGTGAAGCAAAAAGATTTAAAAGATATAAAGGAGTAAAACACCAGACTGATTCTGAAGTAGTTGTTCACTTTATATTCAGTCCTTGCTTAAATGATCTCAGGTGAGCATTCCACCTAACAAACTAAGTAAGATCACCTGAATTCTTTGCAACTAGTTTGGTTTATAATCATTCAGCATGTTTACTCTTCCTTAAAAAAAGATTAAAAATATATGAAGAACAGACAGCACGATTTTCCTGTAATTAATTTCAACAGTGCCCACTGCCACAACAATCTGCTTCCTATTGTTTTACCCTGGAGAATCTCCGACAACAACCATGTCCCTGGGCTTTGTTAAAGCCCCCATCACATTCCAGCCAACTTATATATACAGACAGGTGTGCAAACATACCATAAAGGCATACTTGTCAATCACATGGATTACAGAACGAAATGGAATCTTGCTTGTTAAGGTGTGCCCATGGTACACCACGGGTTCGTTGTTGGAGCCATCCCAGCAGTCGATTTCCAGGCAACGACACCCTTTTAAGAGAGCACTTCGAAAGAACAAGAGAAACAATTGTATGGTGAAAAGAAAGACATCACGCTTTTTTATACAAGTTGATGTATTTCTGTTTACAAGCCACATTGGTTAATTACAAAAAAAAAAAAAAAGCCTCTACTTTTTCATCATAAAAAAACCCAAAAGAAATCCTATAGAATTATATAGGTATAAGACAGAGCAATAGTTTCTGTTGTTTGTCTTAGGTATGTTAGGTAATAAACTATATTGGAGCATTAAAGAGTAAGGGATTACCTGAATAACCTTCACCAAGAAACTAAAAATGAGGGTCAAAGATTTCACTAAAGGAATTGTGGGATAATGGCAAACTGTCGCTTAAAATAGAAGAATAAAAGTTTGAAATGGCCTTTTCTATTACTTTTCCAGGACTTGCCTGCAAGTTTGAGGATCACTGTGCTTAAAAATAACAGCATTGCACTTAGAGAGTCAGCTTGTGCTTGGTCTTTACACAATTCAGTTGTTCTACCCCCACCCTACTTGTAAGAGGGAGTGCTAAAGTTTCTCAGGTGCCTTAAATTTACTGGTTTAATTTTTAATATGCTAATGGCATCCCTTAAAGGTCTTAGATCTCTAATATTTGCCTTGGAACTAATTGAAACATTTCTTCCAGATTATTTCACCTAATTACCAACCTGTCTCTTACATGCTGCCCTTCAGGTTTACCATATCTCAAAGATGCCTCTTGCTGATTTTAGCATTTTCCTCACACTAACAGTAGATAAAAATGAAGAGATGGGGGCTTATACCCTCTTTGTAATTACTTTCAGCAATGCAGTAAAATTATATGCAATGCATATAATTTTAAATCCTGTGAGAAATTCACTAATGTTTCTGATGATTGCAAGTCATTATGGAATATTCAGAGAGCCACCAAAACAAAAAAAGTTGAGATAGGTGACAGTTTCAACTGCTTTCTCGTCACTAATGTAGTACAAATAATAGGAATGCTGGACACTTGTCTTCCAAGTTCTTAATATTTTCTGCCCCCTCTGTGTTCCTGTTATTACACCATCCCTTTTCTTCTTCCCTTTCTTGGCAATAAGGCATCCTGGTCATCAGGTCATCATCATCTTGGAGTTATACACTGCAAAGTTTTTTCTCCCTCCTGGCTACCAGAGTGCCCACGTTTTGTTGTTGTTGTTGTTTCTAAACTTGCAGCATGCACTGATCACAGATATCCTTGACATACTCCAACACGCTGTGCCCTTACATCCCATATATTGATCAGATTAGAGTTTGCCTGGGAATTTTATATTTGTAACAGGGAGTTATTTATTTTTGCATGGCATGTTGAGATTAAAAACTGATTTAATCGTATACTGTGCGCCATACTATAGATTTCATTTGCTGAAAGGTTGAATTTTTGAGATGTAAGTGAAAAAAATAGATTGTTTCCAGACTATGAACAGATGGTTTGGCAAGTATATTGAAAAGTCTATACACAAAATAAAATACCATTCTCACATTTTCAACTTGTATCTGTGATGGCTTTGTTCCTGATTGCCAAGTAGGATTATACGTGACCTAGTATTCACTTAAAAAAACACCCAAAGAATGTTTAAAATATTAAAAATCAGTATCTAAATACCTGGTATATCCCCACAAATGACTGGGTCCCATTAGCTGGTCAGCTATCAAGTAGGTGTTGTGGGAAGATGAAATAAAATAGTCACACAATGGCTGGTTCATGTCTTGGTAGATGGTCTTGTGCAGGCTTTTAAATATCGAACATTCGTCTGAGTTCATGTACCTTACAAATCCCTCAAATGACATCTGCTTTTTTTTCCTCACTGAAAAAAAAAAAAAAAAGCAAAAGCAAAATATCTCTGATGTGAAGCTAAACTGACAGTTTATATACTTTCCATAATTTTGACAGTCAATTCTGAACACTGCTAAAGGGTACTCAGCACAACACTTTCCTGCAATTTTAAAATTCCTAACAAACATACAAATACAAACATCAGATAGGCAAGATTCTGGGGCTGAATTGCTGTGCTTCAAACTTTTGAGAGGAAATAAATGTGTTCTGACATTTTTATTCTTCTATGGACACCAGTAAGAAGAGTTTACAGTAGTCCTTGCTGTTTAGTTTTGGAAAGTAATGTGCACTAAGATAACATTTTTTTTCTCTTTTTAAAAAAACATAGATTGTTCTCCAAAACATCAGTCAGAAGCTGTCAATATAATCTTGCAGAAGCTATGATTCCCAGCACCAAATGTCCTTCTTAATGGTGGAAAATCCCAAATAAATATTGATTAAACAATGCTTGGAAATATTTGAAATAAAAATAGCATTGTAACAAAAGAAACGACTGCCCAGACAGATGAACTGCAAATCAAGGTTATTACATTACTGCATTTATAACAAAATGAGCTAATTGCCTCCATAACAGTGATAGTCATCCCATTTGTTTTGGTTTTAAATGATTTAATGACAAGTAGAGCCATTACACTGCCAACTGCTGCTCCCAATGTCATGTTTTGAATGTAATCATTTTGCAAATGATATAATCTCAAAAGTCAGCTTTGCTTCAAAACATAGTTTGAATTAGTGAGGGATTTTGCCCAGTTCTGACTGTAAAATAACCATTTTGTCATCATGGTAGGCTAGTGATGTATAAGCATTAAGTAATCCAAGATTACTTTATGTTAACAATAACTTACAGATGCATGTATACAAACCTGGGGGGAGGTTGGGAATGGAAAAAAAATAAAGGAAAAAAGCCTGCACAGAAATCCCTTTTCTGACCTCTTAATTCTTAATACAGCTATAAGAATCAGCATTTATGAGCTAGAATTGCAATTATCGATCTTCAGTATGGGTACAGACTGAAAGCTTTACACCTGAATGAGAATTTATAGAAAATAATTATTTCTAAATTACACAGGTTTTTGAACAAGAAAACCTGGAACATTTCGAAATTATAAATAGAAATAGAAAATAAGGATGAAAGCCACTCAGACATCATACATATATTCATCCTTCTTCTAACCCAAACAAATGTTATTTCTACTGAAGTCTGTTTGAAGCTATTCTTACAGACATTCATTGATGAATAATCCCCAGACAACCCAGTAAAACCACTTCAACACCGGAGTAACCTTATTGTTAGAAAGTTTTACATAACTTGGAAACAGAAGTTTACCCTGAAACTTCCTTGCTATCCAAAATATTTATTCTGTTTGATACTATTCCTCTCCTCTTTTTTCACACTTCGTCTGTTTGACAGACCAAGACTGCTACTGCACTTCCCCTCAATCCACTGCTTTCCAGAAGAAACAAATCCAATTCAGGGCATCTTGCTGTTTAGGTCAGGTTTTCTTAGACTTCTGAGAATTTTCATTTTTCTTCTATCCACTAGTGCTGCTACTTTCTCACAGAATAAAACTGGATACTATTTCTTCATGAGATGTCCTGACAAACTGCTACTCATCCTTACCATCTTAGAGATCATTGCATATTTGTTATTTGTTCCAGGTTTTTTTCTGGTAACTGACTGTGTCTAGTTCCTTGGATGTTACCTTTCTAAAATAAATATTACATTTGATCTTTCCCAGTCTTTCAATTCCTCATCCATTTTCTCATATCTTCAAAGGTAGCCCATATTAGTCAAGCTTGTTACAGTCAATTTTCTAGGAACTTGGCTTTGTCAGCCTTTCTTCACTGATCTGAAGAAGTCATTTAAGCATGTCCTACCCTGATTTATCCCTATTTTTGACTGAGATTTTAATCTGGTCCTATTAATAATATTAGGCCACTAGATCGTACTTAGGTAGTGCATCAGGAATTTCTTTGGTCATCTTTTACCTAATATATTTGCAGAATTACATGGCTACCCTGATGACTCTTGATAATTGTGTCTTATTTGGTATCCTGACTTTGATTTATCCACATGCACACGTTGTATTATTCAATGCTTGTAGCAAGTGGTTTAACTTTCTACTTTCTGGGTCTTTAAAAAGCAGTTTGAATTTTTTTTTACATGTTGCTCAAAACAGAATACATTCATTCTGGATGCTTAGCATATAATGAACTGTATGAGTCGTAGACAATTCCTTTGAAGTGAAGGCTTTTCATCAATGATATCTAGTTTTTATTTATTTTTTATGCTCTATATATTTATCTCTGTAACTAAAAATAAAGCTGGTAACTTTGGGGGGGGGAGTGGTTATTTATTAACAATTCTTACTTTTATTTACTAACAATTCTTACTTTTTATACATTTATCTTTTAAATTAGTGAAAAATACTGACTTTCCAAAGTTTTGCTTATTTTCTGAATTATTTATGATCCTTCCCTGGCTGTTCTTGTCATTAACAAAAGTTAATTATAATATTCTCCAGAAGAGAAATTATATGTCGATAAATAAGCTCATGACCATAATCCTCACAAAATAAAAACATATTATTACTTTGTTAGTCCATATTTAAGATCTTGGACTTCAGTAAAATATTTTGCTCCTGTTTCTAATCAAAGGAATACAGATCTTTGTGTTTTTACCCAGCTTGTTACAGGCCCTTACATTAAACAGGCTTATATATAATTTTCTCAGGGATCTCTAGTTGCTGTCACTGAACTGCACGCAGCTGAAGTCACCATCATGTTTCTGGAGAACTACCAAAACTACAAAGTTGTAAACTGAGCTTTGCACTAAAAAATCATAGAATCATAGAATCACCTGGTTTTGAAGGGACCTTAAAGATCATCTCGTTCTGCCCCCTCTGCCTTGGGCATGGACACCTTTCACTAGACCAGGTTGCTCAGAGTCCCATCCAGCCTGGCCTTGCACATTTCCAGGGACGGGACATCCATAACTTCTCTGGGCAGCCTGTTCCAGTGCCTCACCACCCTCACAGTAAAGAATTTCTTCCAGATATCTAATTTAAACCTACTCTCTTTCGGTTTGGAGCCATTCTTCTTTGTCCTGTCACTGCACACCCCTATAAGAAGTCCCTCTCCATCTTTCCTGTAGGCTCCCTCCAGGTACGGGAAGAGGGGCAGAATCCCCTCCCTCACCCCTCTGCCCTCCCTGCTTTGGATGCAGCCCAGGACACTCTGGGCTTTCTGAACTGTGAGTGCACATTGCTGGCTCACATCCAGCCTCTCATTCACCAGTACCCCCAAATTCTTCTTGCCAGGGCTGCTCCTGATCTGTTCATCCCCCTGCCTGTATTGACAGTGGGAATTCTCCCCACCCAGGTACGGCACCTTGCACTCGGTCTCGTTAAACCTCACCAGATTCCCATGGGCCCAGTTCAGTTCTGGCAGCATGGGCAGCTCTGTGAATTGAGATATGCAAAAGACCTTCACGTGTACATAAATGACATGCCATGTGATAAAATAAATTTTCAGAAATATGATGTTTGGTAGGTCATAGTTTTGAGAGTTTAAGATAATGGTACACTTAATTTTTTATTACTGCTACTATTTGTTCACCCCTCTCGTACCAGGGGAGAAAACCTACTGTGTTTCTTCAGAGCTCTGTCCTATCTTTGTCTGATGAAGATACCAAAACTAGCTAGAAGTGGAAGGACCTGCTTGTTAAATTCTAAGGATTAGCACAGTCATACTATTTTCTGACCATTTACAGACATTTTCTCCTTTTACATTAGAGGAAGTGGGAATTCATCTCCATAACTACTCTGCAATGAAAAGATACATTCATCAGGACCTCACATTTCTTCCTGAGAGGAATATCAGCTTTATCTCCATCAGGATCCTTTAGCAGTAGTTAGTGTGTACACATATCCATTTGGTGTAGAAAGAAAAAGAGAAGGCAAGAAAATATACTTGTCATCTCTTTTTGTTTACAAAGTTCAAAGCTTTTTTCTTGCCTTCCTCTTCTGGATAGTCTGGAATATATATTATTAATAATAATCCTTTTTTTTCCAAATCTAATTTTTAAAAAAATGGTTTTCCCTATTCCTCCTGTTAAGGTAAAGTCCAGATCTGCCACATATACAAATACTGTCATATCAGAGAGAAATTATAGATATAACCTGAGTATTTGAAAGACTTGGATTACATGATATATTATTTTTAGAGTTTATTACATTCTGCTTTCTAATTTATCTTGGGGCTATTGTGAAAGTATTTTTCTTTCTTTATGGAAAGAAAAAAAGTGAAAACTTTCATTAGATATTTGCTACCCTGAAGGGACTGAGGCCTGTGCAGATCCATGCTGAAGCAGACAAAATAAATAAGTCATTACATGCTGACCAACAGCCTCCTACGACACCTTTTCCCCACTGAAGGGACTGAGTACAACCTGCAGCCATCAGAAGTGGGAGGAGAGGTGTCTGGACTGAAGTAGAGACTAGGAAGTGGGGATGAGAAGAGCCTGAATGGAATTTGAGACTAGGAAATGGGGAGAAAGGTGTTTTCCATGTTTTTAAATGTATGTATGTGTTCTTTGTTTCCCAATAGTTAACTTAGTAGTTAAATGTATATGTTACTTGGCCACCAGAGATATTGAAATGTGTACAAATAGGTGTGCTGGGAATTTAAAGGGTGAAGTCATGAGAAATGCAACCAGAGACAAGGGTTGTTACTCTGCTATATTGGAAGAAGGAAGCTTTCAACAGTTGTTACAAGTCAGGCAGAAACATTATCAGTTGGAATTTCATACTATGAAATTTTACTACTTAACATCAGATTAAAAGTTTCATCCTCTAAGTGAACAATAAAGACAGTAATATTTCCATGACTAAAGAAAGAATACAGTTGTTCCTTTTCTACTCTGAGTTTATATTCTGGGGAGTTTGTTTTCCACCTGACCCACACTTATAATTGGTGCACACTTGAATAAAGTATCTGAGCAGCAGTGGAGTTTTCTAAGGGCTTATATCTCATAATTGTCTTCTTCTGCTGAAAGCTTTTCCTGAGACTGGATATTTACACACTCTTTCACACATCTGAACTCTTATGTCTCATAAATCCAGAGACAGGCATTGTCTTAGTTGAGATTTTGTGGAAATTTGGTTTGCAATGGCCAATGGGATCAAATTTTCTCTCCTGCAAATGAATGCTCTCCATCTTGCTCTGTCTTTAACACACTCATGCACACACACAAAAAAAAAACCCAAAAAAACCCCAAACCAAAAAAAAAAAACCCTAAAACAGCCCAACAAAGTTTAAAAGACTGTATATCCTAGGAACAAACTGAAAATGTGGGTTTTTTGTTCACAAATACATTTTGGATTACTCAAACTCTTTATCTGGCAGATGCTTATACTGTTATTTACAAAGTGAGTACGTTTTCAAGACAAGATTGTATTTTTGCCCTGTTTTTGTACTGCTTAGCAGAAAAATAGAGAGACAAGAGCAGAGTCTTTGAATGGCACTACAATGTAAATAATAGTGGGATGCACCTTCTTATCCTCAATGTGCCTCTAATCCTATCCATGTAAATACTCAATAATAAGCAATAATTTTTTTAAAAGAGATATATTACCAAGCTTTTTAAAAAAGGTGCATTTAGCTGACATGTTTTCTTTAACCTCATTTAATGACTCAAGACTTCTATTCAAAATTAATAATAAAATGCAGAGATAGTGGAATATTTGTGTGAAATAAAACTGACAATTGGATGTTAGTAAGACACAACAGTCAGGTGTGAATCACATATTCATATTTTGTGATCAATTCCACAAAAATGGTTCTTTCTGCCAAAATGCAAGCTTTTAGCACATAAAAAAAAATCTGTTAATGCAGTGTTTTCCCATCAGACATTTAAATTGTACAGTAAAAGGGATGAGTGATGTATTCCACACCGTTCCTGAACAAGCTACAGTACCCTCAGAGAGTTAATACTGATTTATCTGGCTCAATAGCATTGGAAAGTCTTTTCTCTCTGCACAAATGTTAGGGATGTACTAAATGCTATAGATGCACTTATCAAAGCTGTATATAAAGTCTAGTCACTGTTTTCATCTTAATCTTGACATGTGAGTGCTATCAAGTTTATCAGATAATGGTTATTACTCTTAGCAGACCAGTCAATAGAGTGTCAAAATCTGCCCTTTTCCCTTTCAGAGGACAAGGATGGCTGATGAGTCCAACAGATCATCCTGATGAAGAATATTCTACACCAAACTGAGAACAACAGTTACACAAAATGGTCTATCACAACACCACATGAATCATTGATCGTGTCAATCATAACTGGAACTTTCCAATAAATGTGTTTGAGTGGGAGTTTTAGTTCACTCAAAGGAGCATTGAACAATACAGTTATTATTCCGTTCAGCAAGATTATTTCCAATTACAAGACAAACAAATTTTATCACAGATGAAGAAACAAACAAGAATTTGGCTCAGCATCTGAAATTTAAACCAGACATTAAATTAAACCTGCGGAAACTCCAGTTGATATTTACAAATGTGTTTTCTAATGGACTAAAGATTTTTTCATTGTTTAAGTGTGTTATAGCTTTTAGTTTTCCCATCAAAACAGGTAATACAAAAAAAAAGGAACCTTCTAAACTGGTAACTTATGCAACTACTTAGCAAACACAGTAGTCCTCAGAAAGAGCAGAATATGTTCAATAAAATACAGCCTAATTTGAAAGGCAACCTTAGAGAGTAAAGGCATAAGGAATCACATGTTGTGTAGTTGCTACTGGACAGTAAGTGCCTCTTCAAGAAACTTTTTGACAGAGTGATTCATTTTCTTCTTCCACCACAGGATCAGCATAGATATTTCAGGATTATTATCCCAAAAGGAACACTTCTCCTTGGGTTTATTTTTTTTAACCAGTTATCAAATCCACCCATTTTCAAAGACCAGGAACCAAGGAAACTGAAAAATTAAACATCTGAGATTCATATTCCACTGAACAAAGTAACAGCTTGCAATAAAATGCATTTAGGTCTTTTTCATAGCTTAGTTGCAAATTTTGCCTCAAGTTATGTTCAGTGAAACTCAGCAGAAATATTACACTACAACTTGAGGCAGCTTTCAATAGCTGAAGAATACATGTTACAGCTTTATAAACCTCTCCTCATCTCAGAATTCTCATGATTCAGAAAGGATGATCATGAAGATCATACATAGGGCTTATTCTGCAAGCAAGTCAAGGGGACAAGTCTTGTCTGCGGCCCTACATTGTCAGTGAACGACTCAAGGGAGAGAAGACAGTACAATGGGCAGAGAAGCAACATGGCAGATAAGAACCCTAAGAAAAACAAATTAAAAGTGTTTTGTTGTGACCATCAGTGAGCTGAAGAACAGAATACGTGAAAGGACAAGGGAAAAAGAGAAATAAATGACAGAAAAAAAGAAGAGAGCAGAGAAAGGATAGCACCATGAAAATAAAAGAAAACACACAAAAAAATAATAAATACACAAAAAGGGATTGCTTTTAAAGTAATAAACATATGAGGTTCTTGCAAACCCCAGTCATTGACAGAAGCTCTACAAATAAGAGATATCAAATACTTAAGCCATGCATACCTTCATCAATGGGTTCATACTTCGAAATAAGTTCAAAGGCAGTTGTTTCAGTGGCTTCAGTGTAAAACTGTTCTTTCACAAGGAATTTAATGAGCTGGCTGTCAGGGAGAATTTTGCCGTCTGGCGAGTAAGCCCGGAATAGTTCCTGAAATTCAGATCTGTGCACAATAGCTCGATAAATTGCCTTGAAGTCTTCCATGCTAATTATATGTCCTGAGTGTTTGTCAACTGTTTTCTGGAAAAAAAAAAAGCAACCAAAAAATCCACCACAAAACCCAATCAATACAAATATATGCAACAACACAAAGAGACACACAAACCACTTTATTCTAACTGATCATAAGAGCAAGAACCAAAGAAGAATCCTCAGGCAACAGTGTGTTATCTGATCATATTCTTTAACTTTTAGATTTGATTTTGTGTGGTAAAATATTTTATACAGATTAAAATGGACCATATGACATAATTAGCACCTAAATAATTACAATAAATTTATATTTAATGTGTATGCAATATTAAAACACATTATGCAAAGTCTCTAAAATGATGCAAATTAAAATAAATTTGCAGCATAAAAGTTATCAAGTGGAAAATATATTTAATATAATATTTCTCCAACAGCAATTTAGAGCATATTGTAAATACTGTCCATTAAATTTCCATACAAAACACAGCAACCAGTAATTTAAAAATGAAATAAGGATGACCAAATTATCATGAGATCCAAGTCTTTCAATACCTCAGATAAGAAACACTATTAAAGTTTGAAGACAAGGTATTTTATAATAACCTATGACATCATGTTCTATTCTTAACAAGCCAGACTGGTTAAGTTAGATTAATTATTCACACTTTCAGAATTCTTAAACTGTAAGCTTGTTTTTATACAGCTTACAAAATGTTAGCATAGTAATTAATTTCAATGTTCCAGTATAAAAGCCACTACAAAGTTTAAAAAGGCAAAAGAATTTGAGTAGAATACTTTTTTACCATTTCTGCCTTGAACACTTTTCTCAGATTTAATGGTTCAATATTTCCTTTAAAATTTTCTCCTCAAGTAATTGTGCATACAAAATACAAATATTTCTAACGTTTTAGCTTGCATTATTGTTAAAAGTTGTCAAATTAAGAGAAATTTGATGACAAAAATGCTCACAAAAGTCACAAATAAATGGCAATTAATTGCCTCAATGATTATCACCGAAAGGTGATCAAAATTCTTAATCCTTGGCTCCTCAAACTGAGACTACCAAAGAGCCAAAATTTCACCATCTAAAACATGGCACTTACTTCCCCAAAAGTGTCCATAAACAGGAAATTACTTACTTGAGCTCTGGCTTTGATCAAGACTTAAATCAAGACTTTTGATTATTGCTAAGTTAGATTACTTTTGAAGCTATACCATAAAACCTAAAAGTTTAATGATACATTACCAGCTCCTTCCAATGTACTTCTGAATAAATACAACAGTAGGGTCAGAACATATTAGATAATGGAAACAAGTACTAAAGTAAATTTCATGAGGAGTTATAGTGAAAAATCTTATATATCAGTACTTCAGTATTTGTTTTGAGTTTGTGAAAGAGAATAATAATGATCATTTTTAACAGAAAATATTTCAATACAAATGCTAATTACACACATTTCACTATCACTGAGAAATTCCCCAAGGTTGATACCTTCAACCTGATTTTTAACATCTTTAAGAAAGCTGCAAATTTGCTCATTACTGTTAAAGAGGAAAAGAAAATACCAATTTATTTTGGAAATAAATAGTCTATCAGGACTTGGGAGATGTTCACTTAGGCACTGGCATGGATTGAAGCTGGGCAAAAAAATTAAAGTTTCTATCTCACTTGCCTCTTCATGAAATACAGGCAACAATGCTCCACAGGAGAGCTCTTCAAATTAAAGTTATAAAAATCATGTTGCTATAAAAAGATAGTTATAAATTTCTTCTTGGGGGATTTTTATTATTCTTCTTTTTATTAACGCACATCTAATGTTTGCTATTCAGAAAAAGTATCTAGACAAAGAGTCTTGAGAGGAATCATATGAAAATGTATTATTCCTTAAAAATCTTAATGTTCATAATTCTGATATTGCTCAAAGAAGCATTACATTAAAATAAACTAAAGAGGACAGACAAGAAAAAAAAGCAGATTTTTCTTTACAAACTATGTTTTCTATAAAATGTATTTTTTATGTACAACCATTTGATTAACTGTTGATGTGTAGTTACTTACAACAATGTCAGTAAGATTCCCTTTCAGACTCCTTTGTATTTTTACATATTATTACACTGATGAAATATTTGGACCCCCAAGCTTAAATTTCTCTCAAATGTCGAAGAATGCCTGTAAGTACAGCTACAAATATCTAGATCAAGCTACTGAGCATAATATGTTAAATACAACTAGATCAGACTTGTTCTTTGCAGATCAATTCCTCAAATAATTACTCTCCTCTCTACCCACAACCAGCCACCTCTCTCAAATTTCTGTCAGAAAGCAAAGTAGATGGAAAACTGAGGAAACTGAGAAACACTTTTAAGTTCTCATGAGATTCTCAAGGTTGGCAATTCTCTCAATGCAGTGCAAGTTCCAAAACCACAGGAAGCCTCTTTAGCAAGCGTTGAGCTCATGCTGCCAGTTTTACCTTAGCTTGACAAGGCAGAGAACAATGAGAGAGGAACACAACAGAGTGAGGAAATCACAATGCCTTCCCTCTGCCTGTCTGACTGTCAGCATGACATGACCTGAAAGTTTCTGACTCACCATAGTTAATTCTCCTCTGCCAAATTGGGACAGAATCAGCCAGTTGGTTACAAAATTCTCAAAAGAATCACACACACACGCACACACACACACATATATATATAGCCACTTGGTTTCATTCCCTTAGGAAAAGAGTTTTACCACACAGCTATTTTGGGGGGAAAAAATGAGGTAAAAAGAAAAATCATAGAGCTTTTGAGTCAGTACTAGAAAGGACCTGAAGAACACGTAAACCCAGGATGTCCTAAGACCCCCTCAAATTTGCATTATTTGCTCACTGGGACAATATTCACCTGCTGATAGTTTTCTTCCCTACACTAAATTAACCCATCAGTAAGTCCAATTTCTAGCTGTATCATGTAACCTTATAGAAATCTCTTAAACACTTCCATATCTCTAGGCCCAATACTTTCCCTGGGGGTTAGAGTGTAATTCCTATCCATTCAGGCACACCTCTTAAATCCTAGAGAAGAGGTATAGTGAAGAATGAATGAATGTGTGCTGCATCTATGTTGTTCTGAAGCCCAAGCAGCTCAGACAAGTCCATGTTGTCCTGCTGGCAAAAGGATTTTTAGGAAGTTGCTCTAATGGCTCTGTCTAGGATCAGACAGGGCCATCTGGGTTCCTTAGCTTGATCACAGAAGAAACTGGATTAGATGAAACCAGAATATTTTAAATTTTCCCAAGTGCAGACATGCTACAAAAAACCTGGGAATCAAAACTTATGTATTTTCCACCTTACACTATTTTGTTGTGGCAAAGAGAAGGCGTTATGTGAGTGTTGGTCTTTTCTCCGACTTAAGAGGACAGGAGGGAATGGCCTCAGAGTGTGCCAGATTACATATTAGGAAAAATTTCTTCACCAAAAGGGTTGTCAAGCATTGGAACAGGCTGTCCAGGGAAATGTCTGAGTCACCATTCCTTGAAGGTATTTAAAAGACATGTACATGTGGTGTTTAGGGACATGGTTTAGCAGTGGATTTTGCAGTGCTGGAATGGTTGGACTCAGTGATCTTAAAAGTATTTTCCAACTTAAATGATTCGGATTCTAATGCAAGCCCTTGGTTATCTATTTTACACAGAAACAAAAATTATTTGCTGATTTTGCACACTTTACTAGCATGAAATACACTTCTCAAAAAAAAATTTAAAAGTCAGCAAATGTAAGACACTTATGTAACTGAACTTCTAAACTTATTTAATTACTTAACCTACATATACCTTACCTTGAAAATATGTGTTACATGTGCCTCATCAAAAGGTATTTGCATTTTTTCAAGCAGCCTCATGCAGCCCTCTAAATCAATATTCCCAGTCTTAAAATCATTCTGAATGACAGACCAGAACCACGTAAGAGAAATGAGGTTAAGGAAACTTCTGGCCCACGACATTGCCTTCTAATAGGGGAAAGAAGGGGAGAAGTTTAGTTCTGTTAAACCTAAGAAGTTTGTGCTTTGCTTTTCTCATACTCTAGAACATCCTTGTCTTCTGGTCTCTGGGAACGCAGCAGGCTCTGAGGCGTGCAAGGAGAGACTTCTGCTCTGTTCCCAAAGACTCTGAGGGCAGTGACAAGAAGGGCCAAAGGCAGCGTGTGAGGGAAATCAGGGGGTGGCCAGGGTGAAGAAAGGGGTGCAGTGAGAGGAGGGAAGTGTGGGGGAGGCTGAAGGGAACGATGGGGAGTGCCAAGAAGCCTCAAAGAGTGAGTGTGCCCAGCACTGCGCCCACCCAACCACCATCAAACTGGCCCCGGTTGACCGGACCGGCTGTCCCCGGCCATCCCTGACACCCATCTGGGGGTCCCATGTGTGCCCAGGCTGGATCCAGGCCTGGGGGGAAGAGGCATGTGGGGAGTGTCACAACAGCAGCTGTCACAGGACAGGGAGAGGAGGAGGAGGTAGAGCAGCCAAAGGATATCTGTTCTCATCCATGCTGGCTGTGCATCGCCTGCTCCGGTGCCTTCACTGCAGTGGCGTTGCCAGAACCTCGCTCCAGTTCACAGTGGGCTCCTCATCCCACAGTGCCCTCTCGGAACTGCACAGAATGTTTGCTCCCCCATCCCGCCCGTGTTGTCCCGGTGCCGCTCTGGTGATGTCACAAAGCGTGGGAGCCCAGCACAGGCCCCTTCCAGCCACTGCTGCTGCCCCCCCGCCACCATCTTGTGCCTTTTCCTCTGAGCCCAAAGCGGCCCTCGTGGCCTGCCCTCGCCCGCCATCTCCCACCCCTTGGACAGCCCACAGCCCCAGAATGGGCACCAGGAAGGAGCTGTTTCCTATTTTCAGCCAGCTGTGCCAGTGTCCTGCTGGAGGGTTGGGCCAGTTTGTCCGAGGTGTGTCTGCTCTGGTCCAGGACGACCAGCTGGCGAGGCAGGAGGCTGCCACAGCAACATCCTCACCCTCGTCCAAATAAATGGGCACACCGTGATACTGACCCACTGCAACAATTTAGGGGGAAACCCCTTTCTTTGGCCCTCAGGATAAACTCCCTTCTGAATCTGCCCACCTGGGCGGGGGAAGCAGCAGGTTCCAGGGCACAGTGTGATGGCAGACATGGGGGAACATCCCAAGGGATGGAAGCCCACATGGGTTGCTGCGTTCCTACTGTGTGCTCAAAAACACCCCGGGCAAGAGGAGCTGTCTGTGCCCTGCTTTGAGACCCACCAGTATCAGCCTTCAAACCACTGGAACAGCCTTTGGAAGTCAGGCTGGACTTTTGCCCTGGCTCCACGTACCACTAATGTTACAGGGATCCTTTTTCTCCAGGCACACTGCTTCGAAGCTGCCAGCCTCCATGTAAATGTCAGCAAGCCTGAGATTGAGACTCTAAATGTGACAGACCAAAGGCAGTTTGCCACAGATTTTGTGAAACTTGTGAAAGCTGAGGACACCAAGTTTCATATTGCCATTCTGGAAAACATTCAGGTTTTGTCAGAGGATATATGAGGGGGAAATCTGTCGAGGAAACTCCTTGTTAGTCACACTTTTAATGAACTGGAATAAACTATTGAATGATCAGCATCTGAACACCAGTGTCTCCAATGTCAAAGTGCTTCCATGGTACTGAAATAAACCCTTTGATATGGTGTCCTAAATATAAAAAAAGAAGAAAAATACAAAATGGGGTTGTTTGTTTGATTTATTTCTGGATCACTCAGGAGAATACAGAAATTTCCATCAGTCAACTACCACTTTAAAAATAATTCAAGTTTGTAGTGACTGGAAATAATTTGCTGTTATTTTTTTTTTTCGTTTACTTCATGTACTTTTCAACTGCTTTTAAAGATACTAGTAGTGGTCAAAATGTCAAAGGGAGGTGAGTCAGCAAGCAAACTCTTACTTTCCTCTGTAATTTTAACCAATATGACATTCACTTATGTAACTTCATACTAAATAAAGCACTGGTTATAAGGAAAGTTGATAAGGTAGGTTGGCATTGTATACAGATTTTTTCATTGGTACTGTGAAACTCTGTAAATTCAGCCTTCAGGCTTGGCTTGTACATACCTTTCTGCATGCTCAGGAGACATCCCTAACACAGGCTCATGAACAAAGGGAGAGCAGTACACAGGAGGAATAAATTTCTTATAGCTAGTGCAGAAGATATTTCAGGACTGATCAGGGCTGTGTGCTGGGTGCTGAGGCATTACAGAATAAAGCAGTGCTACTTCCCTTCTCCCAGTGTTCCTTACAAAGGCCAAAGGAATGTATGTGATTTTGGTTTACTTTCAAACTATGACAGTGATTATTTCCTAATATTTATCACAAGTTATTACAAATACCTCCCACCTTTGCTCTTTTCTGTAAATATAACTTTTAATTACAGTTTTATCAGAAACAAAAGTTAATTTTAAGCAGTGATGTAAACACTACACTTCTAAAAAATATTGACGTGAACATTTAAACATTATTTTACGAAGATTTTGCTATTGTTCATCACTGATGATGGCAATTGCAGTGTCATCTGTGAACATGCCCTCTCATCTGTGGCTTTATAACTTCACTGATCAGACTGGTCATGATTGCTTTCACTGTCTTGGTTTAAAAATGTAGAGAAAACATCATGCAAAAATGCTGTTTTCAAGTTTCTTTTTTGATAAAAAATGAAGATTTTGCATTCGTACTGACCCCTGATTTGGGAGGTTCCATTTTCTATACATTTGGAGAAACCAACAATGAAAAGGTGTTTAATACAAAAACCATGTTTCTACATCATTCTGCATTGTTGATGACTAAATCATATGCTCAGTTTTTATTAATAAGCACACTAATTTACAGACCTTTACCACAGAAGACTATGTTGCAGTGTTTTCAATATTTGAATGAAACTGAAATAAATGAAATAGTTCCTTTGATATATACTGAAATTCTTCAGATTTGCGTTGACTAGAGCACATTTTTCATCTTTATTGTCATTCAGCTCAATGGTTCTAATCCATGTGCAGGAAGATGCTCATCATGCAGGTTTCTTTCCTGCAAGCAGAAAGCAGGCTGCTGCCCTTCTAATAATGTCCCTTAACAACACCTTTTGCAGATGGACATTTGTTAGAGAATCTGCACCATGCACTTGAATAGGAAGAAGGTTGGAGCATGGAGAGCATTTTCTGTGCTCCTTTGGTTCTTCAGAGAAAGCTGCATTACCTGTGGGTCATTTCTCTTTTCACCCCACAGCTGCTACTGGGTTCCATCCAACACCAATCCAGCCCTTTAGTGCCCATGTTGCTGCTGGAGAGCATTCAATGACCAAGCAGCTGTCTTTACATGGAATTTGGTTGAGTATGTGATTATTCCTTTATTGAAAGTAAGAGGAATTTATTAAAAAGTGTTACAAAACCCAGGGATGCTTTAATGAAGATAGCCTGTTGTGAGTGTAGTTCACATCTGCAGTACAGAATAACAGACGAAATTTTGGACATAAATTTAAGTACTAACAGAAACAGGAACAAAGCACTAAAAATTCTGGATTGTGAAAAAGCACTTTATTCAAACAAAAATGGTGAATGTGAACAAGCAATAAGGAACAGTAGAGAACAATGAAAAAGACTGAGCAGTCAGATGACTTTCACTTTCAAGGTTTATTCCACCAGACCTTACGAGATGCAAATATATGGCATTTTGCAATATACTGTTTGGTACTGTAGAACTCAATTCTCTCTTCTTTAAAATGCAGTTTCTCTATGGCAAAATTGTAGCAAACAGCGCAATAATAAAAACATTTAATATTGTAGGATTACACAGTCTTCCTATCTTCCCTATTAGTCTGCCCTTATAAACTTTTCATTATCCTTCCATTTCCTTTCTCTATAGAAGAGGGAATCTGTGAAACCAGAATCTGCAACAGAAGCTGCTCAGAGGGATGGAATTTGGGCAGAGGAAATGTTCTAATCAGACTGAAAATGCTCACTCAGTTTTCGCAAGGCCTATGAAATTAATCTGGGAAAGGTAATTCCAATACAGGCTTTGTCATTTTTCCCTCTACCTTCTCCGAATGGGCTTGGAATTTTTTAATTTCTTTTGGAAAGAGGAAACTTGGGGAGGAGTAAACATTATGAGAAGAAAGTGAAGACGCACAACTACATTGAACACTTGACTGAACTTTTACCTATACACCTTTGTGACTCTGCATATCTTTGAGATTTGGTTGTAACTTCTTACCTTTTTGTCCATACCAGGAGGTTTTTTTGCTGCATAGGGAATACATGACATCTCTCATTATCTTTATTCCTAAAATAGCCCTCTTTTTCTCTCTACTGCTTTGAAAACAATTCACATTCTTATAGATCCTTGTGAATCCATCTCTTTTTGTTGTCATCAGCACCCTGTATTTTAAGAACAGAAATGAAGGATAGGCATGTGTAACAAAAACAGAAATTCAAGTTGTCCAGCTGTATCATGCAGTAGGTGTCCACTGCAGCCAGTACAGCATACCTGGAATTGGAGCTCTATCTACCTATTTACAATCATAACTATCTGCTGTTAAAGATTTGCTCTGTGCCAGCAAAAACATTATCATCAGTTATCTTTCTGTAATATGCCCCCAATACTGTTTTTTTGTTCTTATCTTTGGTGGTTACTGAGTGGTCATGGTTCTTTGTCACAAGGAGAAGATCATCTACTCCATCAGTTCAGAACAGTTACACAATAAGATGCAATTTTCTTTCAAAACAAAATAGAACTTCTGTTGAAACTCCATTTACAGGCTTGAAAACTCACTGGAATTATCAAGTCAGTACAAATGTACCTGAGCCAAATTGGTTCAAATTTTTTTATTTCTGGCAATACTTCTGAATCTACCATTAATTGTTGTTGCAAAGAAAATCATCATTTTTGCTATGCCAGTAACATTAGAGCTTGGCTTGGACTTCATCGTCAGCTTACAGCTGCATTAAAATTGGAAGATGCTTAAAATTAGTACTTGGACTGAATATTTAATGTCCACATTATAAAGTTTGCTTCATGTTTTGCTAGTACTACAGCAGGTGGAAAACCTATCAAAATGAGGACACTTAGCAAAACAAGCTTACTCATTTCATTTTCATATTCATTCAAATATATGTGTGGAATTAAAAGCTAATTTGTTTTTAGTTTCAGAACAGATAGACAAATCTGTAATAGGCAATAGAGACTCCAGTTATCTGTTGGCAGAAATCAAAGTCTGTCAATACTCACAGTCTTTGGAAGAAATTCATGTTTTCCCCTTTACATTCTCCAAAACAGTACTAATTCTTTCTTTGCTTCATTCATGGAATGAAAAAGGAATTTTTTTGTAAAAAAAACTAGCCTTACTTGTATGTTTTCCAGGCTGTAGTCTGTACTAAAATCTCCACTGTATTTCTTACTCCCTATTCCTTGCTAAGTGATGGAAAAGAAAGGAAAACATGATTTTGAAAGAGGAAATAAAGGTGAAGGAAATCCAAAGAACCTTCTGTCAAGTGTATCTCTCTCACTGATCTCAAACAATCAGTGCATTAATGCTCCAGCTATAGTGAGACCACATTCAAGGATTATTTTCCCTTCTATGGTAAGAATGGTTTAAAATGTTCCAACAAATCTGAAAAAGCAGATTACATGCCAAGAACAAGACAATTTTCAGGTCTGTATGTCAGCATCCACAAGTAGTGGATTTTATAGTTCTTTTTAATGAAAGCCTCAGAATTACAAAAAATGAATGTGAAATGGTTTTGAAAGTCATTATTTCAAAAAATAACTATTTTGAACTATACAAAGCATACTAACCTGGGATTTTCCAAGGTTACAAGAGGTGTTTGTTACAGAAAGGCTTAGGAATTGCCACCATACAAAACTGAGGGAATAAGATACATAATATTTAAAACTGATGACCCATATCATATTAGGTCATTTATGTAGCAGATTATCCTTAACAAGAACAAGCATAATCTAATCTACTAATCTAAAATAATCTACTACACGTCCTTAAATTCATACTCAGAAAATGTCCTGAGATTGTGGGATCCTAATAATCGGATCTGGTTGGACTTGGTGGGATTTTTTGTTTCTATATTACTGTTCCTATAACACATTTGGAAGAAAAGGAAGTGTGGGTCAGCTTTTTTTGTAGATGTAGGTATAGGCCTTTTAGTCCTGAATCTTTACACATAACTAAAGGTCGCCAGAACTGCATATGGTCTGGATGTCTCTCCTTAGGGGAATGGAAGCCCAGTGTCTAGAATGGCATTAGAGGAGAACTAGTAACCTGGAAGGAGGGATCAGGGAAAGGGTGTAAGTGGGGAGATGTTGAAGAAAAATGTAAAAAGGCAAATTCACAATTGGAGAAAGGAAGAAAAAAGAGACAAGCATTATAATTCCACTGTTCTGGGACTTGAGGAGACAGTTCCAGAAGAGTGGAACAGAAATCTCAGCTCCCTTGCTGTCTTTCCTTCCTTGTCTTTGGGGCAAGTCACATTGACTCAGAGATCTCAAATCAGTACTCCAGTATATGTAATCTTCAGCCTCTCTGTACCCAGAAAAGCCAACCATTCTCCCTGATCCCCCAGGTATCCTATCAGAATGCATTAAGATGATAAATAAATAATACAATAGTCAGCTCTTAATAACTGAGGTAGGGAACAATTTAATTATATGTGACACATGTGCAAGGTAGCCATGGTCCCAGATAAAACTCTTATTATTATTAACTATAAGTTAATGCAAGTTTTTTTCACAAAGTTAAAAAGCATTAAGAAACAGGAAATTTTCTATCCTGTCTGAAATTTAGAATTACAAACCTACATCCTCAAGCACTCTACTGTGTTCTCACGTATGACAGGTTTTTTTACCAGCAAAGCTTCATGATCTACCTACACAGATCACAGAGCAGTGCACCAGCCCTTGGCAAGCCTACAGCTACTTAGGTGTGCTCATCTTCACTGGCAGAAAGCTCATGTTCCAGATAGGAACAGCCCTCAGGGGCAGACTGGTGGTAAAGCAAGGGATCAAAAGGCTTTATTTATTCACTTATTCATTGTTTTTCCTTAAACACATATTGTTTATTCTTAAACACAAGAAGTTTAGAGGCCTAAGGGAGACAAGAAGACATCGAGTACAGTGCTGCTCACATAATTTCAGTGTTACCTGACTTCTGAGACACAGACCAAGGAGTTAGACTTTAACCCAAATGCATGGTGCAGGCCATACTAAGTCCTATGCACTCAAATAAGATGAAGAAACATGTTTGTGTCCATAGTCATGCATGTTCATGACTGGAGACTGTCACAGAGGCCCATTCTGGCATTAGTCCTCCAGTCATTCTGCCTGGACACATGGTGGAGTGCTCATTTCATACAGCTCTTTTTTTGCCACACACTCACATTTCTTTCCCTTGGAAGTTAATGTGTATTTTTGGGGTTCTGTGATAACAGGAGGTTGAGACAGGACTGGGGAATGTATCCCACTGTGGAGATTCAATGGCTGAAAGAGTTTGAGTTCCTCTGTAGGGTAAGAAAAATACATACTCACCCTACAAGCCTCCTAGAGAGTGGTTTCAGTGGAAAAAAAAGTAGCTTTGGTTTCAGACAGAACCATTTGCTTTCTGGAATGAGATAATTAAAAGGAAGGTGAACATGAACAGATTATTAGGGGGTGGGTTTTTTTATTTGGTAGAGTTTGGAGTTTTTTACCCTGCATTGAAGTTACTATTAAGAGAATGACCTTTGAGAAGCTCACCACTCAGAGGTCAGGGTCACAGAGAAGCAGAAACTCCTGTGTATGCCTTTAACAGCTGTGTTGTCCTGTGTGTAGCATGAAATAATTAGGACTCCATTGATCTTGAAGCAAGTTACATAGATGACTTACCTTTAAAACCAGGTATATTCCAAGTTATAAAGGTTCTTTATGCTGTCTTTCTTGCTCTATGGCATTCAACAGATGAGAAAAAGCACTTTTTGTTTTTAATGCTTGTGAGTTCATTAGTAAATATTTTTTAAAAATCTCTCAGATTGTTTTTGAGAAAAAAATTTTTGCCAGTTCACTGAAGATATTATTAATTTTACTAAAGAACTTTATTTCACACAAGACTTCCCATTTGCAACTTTTAATTATATCATCATTAGAGACAGATATGAGAAGCACAGCTTATTTCAAGTATTTATTATTCATTCTTGTATTGTTAATGAATCAATGCCTGAAGTGCATCTGCAGTAGAAAGTCACCTTCTTGTTCATCAGCTTTGCATGTCCATAAAAGAAATGTGATTTCTTCAGGTATGGTATTACATAGAATTCAGTACCATTGCTTTCCATATATAACATCTACATGCAAATTTATTCTGTTGTTCTTTCTTAAATAATTAACATTATCTGCTAATATATTCTTGCTCAGACCAGTTCCTCTAGTAATTAACATTGAGTGTGCAGTGTGTATTCACTGAGCTTCTATAGTTCATTCTTCCTCTTTCCATCAAAAGGTCATTTTAAAGGCACATCGACAACATGCTTTCTATGATCTGTAAGTCCTGCAAGAACCAAGCTGTTATTTCAGCCTCTGGGCTGTAGTTCTCTATGCCTAAATCCATTACAAAATATGGATTTATCTGAAGCCAATGAAAAGCGTAATTAACATTTTGGTATTTGGTGTGGGATAATTTATTTTCCATTATCAAAGTTACATAGGCTGCCAAATGCGTGATGCAGATTATGGGACAAACTGTGCTTAAAATTCAGGTTTTTCAAAACAACCTGTTATTTCCTGTGAAGTATTCATGGGGAGACAGAGAAGATTAAAATGCATAGGTTCTATTTTGCCTTCAGCTGTTTTCTGGCTCCTCTGTTCAAGTCCCAGTTCGACAAAGTACTTAATTGTTTGATTAATTACAATCATTTGACTATTTCCACTGGGAGGAATAGTATGATATAGGTACCATGATGTTACAGTTAGTTAAACTGGATCATACAAAATGAAGGACCTGACAAAGAAGGTACAGAGAACAGGAGAAATGTTCCCTTCTTTTGACTGTGAAGTTTAGAGCCACTTGGAGAAAGTTCCTACAGACCAAGTTCCTGTCTTCCAGTGCTCCAATATATTTTATAAATCAATTTATATCATCCTGCTGCATTTTTTTGTCCTAATCTATGAAACATGTTAATCATAAAACAATTAATTTTTAAATTAATACCTCTAAATCCAGAAACCGGCTGAAAAGTCTAGAAGCTTCAGTAAATTAAATGGTAAGCACTTATTTATGCTCTAGTCATAAATAAGTCAAGGGAATCACCTATCCCATGGATATTTAGACTGTGAGTTCTAGAGAGTATGCTCACTCTGGGAGTGTTCAATGTCTTCTTCATTTAAGGAAGTTCAACTCTGTGTCTCATTTTTCCAGTGGAGTTCCCTTGCAGCTTCGTTATGAACCAGCATTTGCACACACCTGTAGAAAATGTGTTATTGTGTGCTACAGAATGCACAATCTCTGGGCATAAAAAGAGAAAGATTAGCATAATTCATGACTTAGCTGGAAGGCAGCTGGATCCAGCAGAGCAAAATTCTTTTCAGTGACAACTGACTACTGTTTATTGGGAAAGTAAAAACATGAAACACTCTGATCTGCTGAGATTCTGCAAGAGTGGGGGTTGCTTATGGGTTTTCAGATAACAGGAGGGAGAAAAAAAATTAAGTGCAGAATGAAGGTGGAAAAAAACTTGGATTTTTGCCTGCCATTAGCATGCTTATTTTAGAACTTTAGGTTGTTTCCAGTCTTTAAAAAAAAAAAAAAAAAAAAGCAATAATAAAGAACTCCTTTAGTTCTGAGAATTTCTTTGAGTTCTGTGAACATGTAGGACCAGACTAGAAGAGGTGAAAGCATTTTCAAGTCTACCCCTGTAACTGAGTAGGTAATTCCAATGTCTAAGTCCTACTGATATTGGCACAATATTTTTATAAGCAAAATATAGTGAAAACAAAAAGAACTCAATATATTAATCATAAAATTCTGCAGTGAAAAGTGACTTTGACGCATCTGTTCCTGTTTCATTAAACCCCTCATAGGCAGCATAATCCTGATAATTTTAACTCCCCAGATGAATATTCTCTATTTCATTTGCTTCTAAAAGACCAAATTATTAACCATGTCATATTGTAAAATTATCATCTAAAGACTTCATGATGTGCTAAGTAGAAAGGAAATTGCCAAAGGCTGTAAGCTCTGGGTCAAAGGACAGTTGTTTGTAGCTCATTGGTATGATGAAGTGAAATCAGAAATTATATTAAATGTTAGTTTAAGATGTAATTAGTGAGGAATTTATGCATTTTCCAGTATTCCACACAGATCCATAGTCTCATATAAACAGTGGCAGTAATGCTTGCCTGGGTACATTATTTGCCTACTCCAGAAGCAGGAAAACAATGCAAAAGCCAAAATATATTGCTCAGCATTGGTTTGCTTTTATTCCTTTCACCACTTCTCTCTTTACTCAGTTGTGCAACCCTGACTGCCAAACTATGGTTTCACAGGAGAGCTCAACTCAGTCTGTCTTTTTCCCTTTCTGCCTTTAGATACTCACAGAAAATTCCAATAAAACCTAAATTACCCTTGTGACTTTATAGCACTGGGCCAGAAGTGAGTTTCCAGGTTGGTGTGACATGAGTACTGAGTACCTCAAAGGCTCTTTCTCAGGTGCACAAGCTAAATGCTGGGCAATCTCTTTGCTTAGGCTGGTAAAAAAAATAAAGACTTTGCACAAAAGACTTCAGCTGGACTCCTTGTTTTGATGTGAGGGAATCTGGCATGAAATAGGAGATTCTCTTTACCCTTGGGAAATTGGTCTTAATGCCTTTCTCCCCTCAAAGTACACACTGTGTTATCTGTGCTGCATTCCCAATTTAGTGGTTCACCCAGTATCCAGAACTCTGAGCACCCCTATTTCCTCCCTTTAAGGCAAATTCTGGATGCAGACCTTCAGACCAAACAGTAGAAGCTCCTCTTTGATGTGTTAGGTGGAAAGGATTAAGATCCTGTTTTCCACAAACACACAGAAAGGAAAGAGGGCTTGGCAAGCAGCGCAGTGAATGTGAGCACCCACGTCAAAAAAAAAGAAATGGAAGGAGCCAAAAAAAAAATCTAAGTATGCTGGGGGGAAAAGAGTGGTTGTTCTTAGAGTACAGTAGTGCCTGACCTGTTTCTTAAAAAGGACAGAGAATACAATGGATACAGGATGTATATTTCTATCAGACTGCCGAAATAAGGACTAGTGAATCCTGAAAAACTTCAAAGGACAAGAGCATTTTGGAATGCTCAGAGTAAATACGGCATCCTCTAGATGATATTGTGCTTAAATAAGAACAATGCACACAAATAATTCATTGGAATCTGTTACCTGCATGTTTTAAATAAAAGAAAGGGTATTTGGCACTCAGCATGTAGCCATTATTTAGAGGGAACAACTGAGGATAGTGACATTATTAAAACAAAAACCTATATGACCAATGGCTTACTAGTGTCAAGGGACATGTTAGCTAAATATAGTGCACTGAAACACCATGTTGCATTAGGCATTAGAAAAACATATCCTTTACTGCATTAAAAATGCCTTTTTACAGTTAGATCAGTTTGGGATATTTTCATCACAGTTTAAATACTCCATTTTGTACCAGGTGAAAAACTGGCCTCAGGATTTTACTACTGGTGTGACAAGTACTGATTGCTGTCTAGATTCGGGATAGTACCTTCTACCCAGCAACAATCTCCTGTCCATTTGGTGTTAAATCCATCTAAAATCTTTGTACAATTGATCCTGGTGCTGGGATGTCAAAACACCAGTCAGCCTAGTTCTCAAAACAGATTCGTTACTGCTCTGTCTGAAGAGCTTAGACCCAGCCTAACGAGATTACATGCACTGTGGAACTACTGCAGCTCAGCTGATTTTGGAATTCATGTTGTATCTCTGGCACAATCCCAAGCTGTGCTGCACAGTATGACTGTTCTGGCATTGATGTTGCTACCTCTGGGGTCACTGAAAATGCATTTGTGGGCATGAAATGCTCTATATAGGACAGGACGGACCTACCAAATAAATTTTAGGGGAAGAAAAAAGCCTATATATACATATATAAGACATAAAGTGTATGTGTGTGTGTATACATAAATATATGAAAAACATTAAAAGTCTGAGTGTGTGTGTGTATATATATATATATATATATATATACTTTGATATAGGCTTTGAGGTGAAATACAGCCAATAAAATTAGGAGACCTAAAAAGTTTAAAAGGGCTAAGCTCTAATTTGCATACAGGATGCAAACTGTAGTCACTTATTCAATGTTTAATGTTGTATCATTGAAGATTCAGTCTATGCAGATTCCAGATAATCCTCACAAGAAACAAGGTCGTAGTGAAAGGCATATTTGAGGAATTATAGAAAAATAAATGTGTCTAAGCAAGATGAACCTCAGTACGCTGGTTACATCTGTGTTAGTCTTCACATTTCAGGATAATTAAAGTTTTTCTTTGAAAGAAAATTTAATGATCCCATAATAATTGGCTGACAGCTAAACTTTTTCCCTGGTTGCCAAATGGATTTACAAATATGCAGTTAAAAATACTGATGTAGCTACTGTATCTAATATAATTATAAAATATTGAAGCTTTATAACCAGCATTTGTTGATATCTGCACACTATTTTAAAAAAACAGCAAATACTATGTTTTTCAGAATAACAGCCTCTGAAAATACTATCTGCTCACTTAAAATATTGAACTTAAAATAATTTTGATCATAGATTACTGTAAATACCTCTAAAACCAGTTACTATATATAAACTTACTATGGCTCATGATAAAAATCTATCCCACATTAAATCTATCCCACTCCCATGTTCAATCTAATTTGTTTATAAAAAGACATCACTTATACAAATAAGGATAGCTTTAAAAATAATACTTAATTTAAAAGTTGTTATTTATATTAAAAGAATATTTAAATGCCTCGATTGTGTCAAAACAGGTGAAATAGCACTAAGAGTGAATATTTCTTGCTAAAAGCTTCCAGGCTGAGTAAAGGCTTGTGTATGTATGAGTTTTGTAGCTATGACAATGCCCATGTAAAAACCTAGACAGAAGGAATATAAATATTTATTAAAGACGTGTTTATCCTGCTTAAAATAGTATTGCATGTTGTCAAAAATTCCTGAGAAGAAACTGTACTTGTACCCTGTATCTTGCAGCCTGCATGCATCCTATGGGAAGCCACATCCTAAGGAATTACTGTAATGATACAGAAATACTTGTGATTGCATAGACAGAGCAGCAAGGATAAACAGCATCAGAAAAATCAACTTCCACCCACGAGGGGAATAAAACTGTGACAAGTCTTAGGTGGGAGAAGCAGTGAGTCCCTGGAGAGAGAAGGAAACCTGTCCAGAGGGGCAAGGTGGAGCTAATAGTAGAGCACTGGCATCCAATAGGGAAGAGATGCAAACTGACCTATCATCCTCATTCCAAGCGGGATCAGTTGTATCAAATGCCCAGTGAGATCAATGACTATACAGTTCCTGCCCATGCCCACATTGCTCCGAGGAGAGATTGGGGATGGGTGTGTTCAGGAACCATTGCTGCCCTTCCTCACCCCCATGCACATGCTCCTGCAAATCAGGCTGCAGGGTGAAGGAATGCCCGTGGTTACGGCAGGCTGCTCCCCAATTTTTCCATAGGGCACATTCCAGCTCATGTGGACTGGATGTGTGTTGTCACATGACACAGGAGGAGAGAAACATCTGACTTTCAGGAGAGGTGGTGGCCAAAAGTAGCCTGCTGTTGTTAGAGCAATTAACTGGCCTCCCTGAGGGGTGTTTATAAAAGAGCACAGCCTGAAAAAAGCAACAGCGTCAAGGCTTCTCTGGGCCCCTGTTCCACTGCTGGAACAACCTCATGATAAAAACTCTTACTCTTTCTAGCGAGTCACAATTTCTCCTGTTCCTACTTGTGCCTGTTTTCTCTTGTTCTTCCACAGTGTGCCTCTAGGACACTGGACCTGTCTCCATTACAACCTCCTGCAAGGCGGTTGTAGACAACAATCACATCTCCCCTTTGCCTTCTCTCTTTAGGGCTGAACAGCTGACTCTGCCTCTCCTTATGCATCCCACCCCTCTAACCAACCTGATGCCCCTTTATTGGACTTGGGTCAGTATTTCAATGTCTTTCTTTTACTGGGCAGCCCTTAGGGGACACACTGCTAAAGGTGCAGTCTCACAAGGGCTGAACAGAGGAGAAGTCTTCAGGCAGCCCATCTTTACTGAGTAGATTCCTTCCAGGTTTATGAAGAATCGCCCTTGAAATTGCAGCTACCAGTGAATGCAGGCAGATAATCTCTCCACACAGTCTAGAGAAGTGGGAATTCACTTTTTTTGCAATGCAGAGTGGTAAAAAGCTTGTGAAGGATAAAAGGGGGATGACTAGGGACAGGAAGTTAAAAAAATGGGAGTTGGATCAGGGCTGGAGGCAAATGGATTTTGTAGCAGCAGACTTGCCCATAGCTCCTGAATAGTATTCTGCTTTTTGCATATAGCTCAGCTCTGAATTTATTCTACTGTTTCCATATAATTCTAAAATTCAGTGCCAAACTATAACCTCTCAGCTTGTGGATAGTTCTCCATATATCAATTTGCCATGACCTTTTCCTTCGTTAACCAAAATGTAGCTAAATGACCCACTCTTATGCATTAAGAAATATTGATGTTGTTTAAGGTTTCAGAACTGTTGTTTTGATCAGTTTGCTCTCGGAAATTCTGTCTCAATTTTCTATTAAAAGAACAATATATTGAAAGTAAAGAACTAAGATGTTTACCTTTACATATTTGTAGTTTCTAATACATTCTTTAACAATCATGCCTTAGTTATTTTTAGCTTGCTTGGATGGTGTGTTGGTTAGTTTGGTTTGCATAAGAGTTCTGTTTGATCATTACCTTGTTTCATCCCTTGGATAAATTTGGGATAGAATTTACATTTTCTCTCTTTTTTTTTCTTTTGTTAACATGAAACATTTCAAGAAAAAGAAGAAAGAACATTATTTCGAGGTGGGCTGTTTTAAAAATGGATTAAACAGAATGCTATTGCTGTATAGGATGCACAACAGAATGGCACAATTTAGTATCCCTGATTTCATCAGCAGACTCTCAGCCCCAATTCACTGTACGTAACTGTTTATCTTATATCTTTGCAAAAGTACCTGGATGACCATTGCAGATTCTCATTTCTGTCATCAATTAACTGGAAGATTGTGGATGGAAAACAAAGGCAGTTAAGCCATTAAACTTGCAGCAACACACACTCTCAGCTTTTAAGTTACTGGACGTTTGTTCCAAGTCTCAAGAAGATGGACTATGTTTCAGGAAATCGATTCTGTTCTCATTTAAGCCAAAGGACCTTGCTTTTGCTGCATATCCTGCTCTTTCTTCAAAAAGATTTATTACAAATGATGTAGAAATTCTAATGAGGTTCCCTGAAAATTTAGATTCCCTGAAGGCAAACTCTACAGTGTGTAGCCTCCCTCTTGCAGTGGTGTCTTATCACACAAATCCCTAAATGTTGCTGCAGATCTCCACTGTTTTAGCAGGGTCTGTATTGGGGCACACAGGACTGTGGCCCAACCACACAGATGAATCTTCTGCTGTACTGACTGCTGCTTTGGCTAAACCAAGAAAATCTGTATTCCCTCTAGAGATTAAAATCTAAAGCCTGTTAAGACTGAAACATCTATTCTACATAATGTTAAAAACATACATAAACTTCACAGGTTATTAGGTCATGTACAAGCAGAGGAGCAATAAATTACCTCTTCTTCTCTTTTAAACAGGTGAGCTAAGTAAAAGGAGTTTTATCACCACAATGTGCCTTGTTATTACTTCCAAATATATCCATTTAGGAATGAGGAGTGAAGGATATTAAGTTTCACTCCTTACACAGCATAGCACTCTCGGGGCAAAAGCTATCACAGAGAAACCTGGGGTACAGTCACTTGCCACAGGCCATACTCTGCATTGCTGTGAAACTCTCTCTGAGCTGTTCAGTAAGCTGGACATGTACACCCTGGCATACCCCTCCTGCTTTGCCAGCTCCTAGAGGGGGAAGGAAATGCATGAACTCCAACCTCACCATTTCTTTCTGCTGCTATTGATCTGCTGAGAAAGCAAGCAAGGAATAGAGAGTGCTCACGGAACCTGTCGGTGTGATTTGATTCCACACAGGATGTACAGCTGAAAAGCCTCCATTTGTGTTTGAGGAAAGGCCAGTAGTAATCAAGGCTCAGATGTTTTGAGGTAAGAATATATTAAAGGCAATTACTGTAATTGTTGGTTAACCTCACGAGCTGAAAACATGTGACCGTTGTCTCATCTGCTCTTTTGCGATGAAGGATTGCTTCTGCTTTTGTTCTTTGTGCAAGCAGAAAGCCACCTTCCCTTAAAATATCAAACAACTCCTCCTAAGAAGTTGACTAACTGACATAATTAATTCTCATTCTCCCTTGGGGTTAGAATATTGCAATTTGACTTACTTTGGCCTTGTGAGCCAGAGAGTGCAAGGGGATGTGGGAAAATCCTTAGATATCCAGAATGTCATCTCAATTATTTTTGCTTGTAGATACCTGAGAGACAGGAATTTTCATCTTTAACAGGACTCAAATAATTAAGTCATGATTTTAAACTAAAGGCTGAAAAGTTCCTAGACATACTTTTTTGGGGGAAGGAAGAAATGTAATCATTCCAGCAGATGATATCCCAGAAGTCAATCCTTTGTTATTGAATTTCAGCCAGTCTCCAAGTCTTTGGAACTACAGCCTTCCAAATGTTCTATACTCACTTATTATGGACAGTCACGTATCAAATAATAACAAGAATAATTGATTTCCTGTCCTTAAGGTTACCAAAGGCCATATAAAATATATGAATGTCTTTCATCAGCTTTTCAATTTGTCAGTTCCTAGGGGTTCCTATCCAGAGTATTTTACCTAGCACTGCTGTCAAAGTGGTGAACGAGTCTCCACTATTCACAAGGCAGGTGACATCATGCTGTTCTGAACACTGAACAGAAGGTTGAAGCAGAACTCTAATCTTCCTTGTTTTTGTCTTCCTGGTTCCTTTTACAGCACCTCTGTGTTGTGAATCACAGCAGCTTTAGTTTGCAGATCTTTGCTCACCAACAATAATTCAAAATGTAATTTCACTTTGAGATCTAAACACAGAGGAAATCCAAAAAAAATTAATTGAAAATCAAAATTAGTTATATGAGTAAACCCCTTTGAGATCAAATTATATTTCTTATCCAGCAATTGTTTGCTCACATTTGGTTTTCTTGCTTGCCTTCACCCCAGACTTTTTTGAGAGATCCCCAGACGTGTGGTAGTGTGGTGATATATTTACCTGTTTGAAGTCTTGTTTGTTGTGATCAGTCATCAAGAACTCACTTGTTGATAAACATACTCTGTTTCCCTTATGTCCCTGCCTAGGTGATCATAATTCATAGGATCAGAGGGATCATTTCTGCTTGAAAGAAGCTAGCTCCATTTTTTCTGATGTAAATCACATTTATGTCAAACTCAGACATCTTAAAAGCATTCTAGTTCTCTTCCCTGTGTCTTTCTGACACAGTCAGATTGTATCCTAGTAAATTTATTGTCTTGTCTAATTTCTTTACGGCATCTCATATTTATTTAATATGAGAATCTCTCAATTTTTCAAGGAAATATGACATTGATTCTCTCGTATCATCAACCCTCATCCCATGATACATTACACTGTACTAGATGCCATTGCTGTACTGCATCCTCCCTTTCACTCCCCTAATTAATAGGTCACATTATCCTAAAATTTATAATTAATAATATTATTCACTCATTTTTACATAAGGAATGGTCTATCTGTTCCCTTGTGACATGAGACAGAAGTGCCCAGGACAAAACAGACAGGACAGGAATGCACTGCTGGCTGATTTCCCCAAGCAAGAATAACATGTCTAACCCAAAATATCCTCAGACATCATTGGCATTTGGACAAACATTCATCAAAACCCCACAAACAGTTCAGCATCCAATAGCTGCTTTGCTGCAACCCTCCTGATAGGGTCTCCCACATCCCAATAGCTCTTCTGCAATTGTACAACATCCACCTCTCCAGGTGAAGCAACTTTTTTTTAATAAGTTCTCTTAATAAGCTTTTTCTAATAAGTTCTGCTATCCTTTACAGAGACTGTGTGCTGTGATTGGATTGATACAAAAGTCTTCCACAGCCTTCGAGTTTCTGTTCTTAAAACCATCTCAAAATTGGCTGTTGCTAGGCATGTTTTAGTCAGAAAATTGAATAGCTGTTTGACAGGGTATTAAGGGTAACACATATTTCAATATTTCCTATTTTAAGCCATTTTGTCATATTTTTGAAACTTTAACATAGATGAAGAGGTATCTGATTGCTTTCTCATAGACAAAATCAATATAACATTGAGGGATGAAAAGCTCTTCTGTTTTTCCTTGTTACCTCAGCAACTTTATACAGAAGTACTTTACATTTTTCAAGGGAGATACTCTAAGAATGACTATTTTCTTGGAACTAAATTTACAGTGATAACATTCTGAGATACAAAGAAAATTAATGTAAGCTGATGGATAAGATGGGATGAGGAACATTATGTATTTTGCCTCGTGGCTCCTGTCTGTAGGGTTGCTAGTAATACTTCACTGATGAAATTACTATAAATATACTGAAAATTGTCTTTGGATAGACAGCTACAAGACAGCACTATATCAGGAACTGTGAAACAAATGTTATGGGTTTTGTAATAGGTATAACTGGGTCTGATTTGGGATTGAAGAGTGCTGACAAGCCAATTTGCAAACACAGATGTGTGGGCAGGCATATTATACGTATCCTGAACAATTCTGCTGTGCCATTCCTTACAGAATTATTGTGGGTACAACTATTTGATAGAGCAGCAAAGCACAGTTAAATTGACACCTAAAATTAGATAATCTGACTCTTTTTTGAAGGTGGCTGGCAAAAAAAAAAAAAAAGCTGGTTTGCTAAATAGTTTGCCTCAAATTTGTTAGAAAATGCTTGGTAATAGTTACCTGAATAATGCATATGTGTATACTAAAATATGCTTTATGCAGGTATTATTGCCAATACAGTTTAGGATTTTTTAAAAGACAGTATCTAGGCTTGTCTTCATATATGAAAAAAAGGTAAAAATTAAGGAGTTATAGTTTATATCCACCAAAAGTTTCTAAGAAATTTTTAGATATCAAAGTTTTAAGAGCAATAGCTGTTGTTCACTTGAGGTTGAGTTGCAAGGGTAAAAGGACAAAATATGCAGCAATATAGCAAACAGCAGATCAGATTAATTACAATGATCTCATTGACATAAGACAGCACAAAATTTTTGTCTACTACCCTAATTTAAACCAGTGACCATAAGTCTACTATATTATATTAGGAAATAGTAGCTTTGAAATTGGGGGGGAGAAAAAAAATCTCCCCACTTTTCTTTTTTTCTTTTAACAAAGGGACAACATTTTCCATAGCAATTTGCCTCAGTATAAATCCACAATAATTGTCAGAATGATCATAAAACTTTGCTGGCAACTGGTATACATGGTGTTTCACCTTGGATTATTTATTGGGTGGTATATCTGCATTCAACTTTTGGAGTCCTGAAGCTTTTCATAGATGGGAGAAGCTTCGCCCCTGTGGCAGCCAATGAAATCAAAAAAAGAACTCCTTAAATTTCAGCTCTGACACAAATCATTCCTTTTCAGAATAGCTGACTGTCAAGGTTATGGTAATATCTATCAATTCCATCTTTTCTGAAAGGTACTCATGAAGAATGATTTAAATCTTGATTTTAAATCACATGCTGTCCAATAATATTTGTGTGGTGGGGAACCTACATGACTCCTCTGCAGAATACTGCATCCTGTCAGTCCTTGAATTTGATTTATGATGTACATAGTTTGCTCTCAGGTACTCATAAAAAAATCTCGCTGACTTCCAAATTTAGCACAGAATGTACTGAATTGTTTTTTTTAATTAGTCTCCCATTATTTTTATGTCAGTGAATTAATGGACATTAAGCACACAAGTTTGTACTTTAAAGTGGACTCCATGGGCAGCACAATAAGTAAAAGAACTGGATTTACAAGCATTTCCTAAACTAGTTCCTGATTTCTTTTTGTTGTATTCTGCTCCACAAGTTTGATGTTTACATAATTTGCAAAAAGGTCACGTGCTGATATTAAATTAGAAATTATTACCTCTTAATTAACCTACCATTAAAAATACATTAATATTCAGTTTGTTCCAAACAATAGAGATAAATCTCCTCCCATCAAACAGCGTTTTCCCTTTTCTTCCCCACCACACTCCCTTATAATACATAACGAGATCACAAATTTGGATCCCTGGAATATCAGGGCAGAAAGCAGAAGGTTAGAGAGGGAGCAAGCAACAATGTCTTTTATACAAAAAAATTGTTTAATCATTTATATGAAGACTAAGATTAGCTAAAACATATTGATGTAGTATTTAATGCTGTGTAAAGCATTATTATAACTTTATTTATGTTTTGAAAGATATAAAAAAATTCTCATTTAATCAACACAATCACAATATATAAAACTAATCAACTCAATCATGTGTTATAAAACTTGCCTGCTGGATTTGCAGAGCATTTTACAAATACTGTCGTGATGAGTAGATATTTAGGCACAGTTTATCGAGTGTAAATAAAGATGGGGTTTTATAAGTTTTCTCTCTCCCTTCTCTGGTTTTCCTGCCTTATGCATTGGTTTTTTTTGCATTTTGTCTTTTATTGCTCTGGGCTGTGTTTCTGAAGATAGTGCCAAATCTGAGGCCTATTTAAGTTGTTTCCATTTAAATGCATAAAAGTAAATAATTTTCGGTTATGTAATTATTGTCACTCCAAATAGCTGTGTCTTTGTGATTTGCTTTATAACTCCTGTCACTTTTCAGTGGCTACCAGGCATTCAAATACTGTAGTCTGGCTGAGAGCTATCATTAGCAAATCAAAGCAGATGTATTTGTATGTGTATTTTTTCTCCTCAGTCCTTAGAGTTCTCTGTCCTGCTGCTACCTTAACTTTTGACTCCTGCCAAACCATCAGCCTGCCCAATAGCAGACATGGTTTTATCTTAATACTGAGGTATTCTAGCCAGTACATTCCCTATATTAGAGACAAAAAGATGGTGTTTGCAATGGTTTTATATAGCCTTCCAGAAAGCCCAGTGTCAAGGCTATGAGTTATTTGAGTTTGTCATGTTCTGGAGACTTAGATTTCCTTGACTATTATGAACAATTTCCTTACAAAATTATTTTTTTCCCTATTTAGTAGGAATCCTCAGCAAAGAAATAGTTGTGACCAAGAGTTCTTGAAGTGAGATGTATGAGATGTGAATTAATAACTACCTCATCAGAGATTTGAGAAAATGACCCACTTATTCTGGGCCACAGCTCTCTGTCTGTTGAGTGAGGATGAAATAGTCTCCTTCTTTTAACCTTTTGTCACCTGCTTTGAAAAGCATAGGTCCTCATTTCAGTTGGAGAAACTTTAGGAGTGAATTCATTACAAGGGTCAGGAAGAGGAGGGACAGATATTAAGCTGATTAAACATTGCAGAAGCATCAGTCACTGAAAGGGTGAAAGATTTGTAATAAGCAATTTTCACTGAAAAAACAGGCAGAAGAGCATATTCCTGTGCAATCATACCTACTCATTAACCCAGTAATAATCACAGCTTTGGCTAGTGAACTCCATGCATTTCAGACCTGGATTTTATTTAGCTGAGACCACAACCATTATCAAGACTCACTCCTCTTCCCCCAGCTTATTTTTAAAGCTCACTGTAACAATAATCCTACAATAGGTTAATTTTTGCATCTTTCTGCGGCCTTCATGCACTAAGGTCATAAAATTTGTGCCACTACTTTGTTTTGTGCTCTAATGCTGGCGCCTGGAGTGGGTGGATCACCAGTGTGTTGTTGAGGAACACATTTAGTGCAGTCCAAGCTGGAGGTTGAGCTCTGGGAGGCGGGAAGTGGCATCAGCACCAATCAAGAGTCTGTGAACGGGCACAGACCCTTTGCACAACAAAGGGCACAGGGACCTGTGGCCCAGCCAGGTGGCTGGACACTCATGGGCATGGCAGGAGCCGGTGGCTCATCAGGTAGACAGACCCCAGACTATCACACACATAGACTGTGAGGGAATAAAAGCCATGGGGTTCTTTGTTCAGGGTCCCTCCTTGGAGTCACCATCTCAGACTGTTTCTGTGTTCATGGCCGGGCTTCGTGAACGGAGATTTGGGAAGGGCACTACCCATGTTTGTTACAAGAGCACTGGTGACTAAAAAGGCCAATATGAGATAGACACATCTGGCTGCAAAAGGCACAGCAGAAGGACTCCTTCTGGTGGAATATTCTGCAAGACACTATTCTTTCTGTGTTGTCTTTTCTCCTCGAGAGTGATCCTGCAGGCGTTCTCAAAAGCATCAGCAGCGTTATAGATGGTGTGTCTACAGATCTCCCGATTGGAGGCCAGAGTAGACCAGTTGTGATGATCAATATGGCCAAGGCTGAGATGTTGTTTCATGTTTCTGTGTTACTGCGCTGTGAATAAATTGCTTTAAGGATCCAGAGTTCTGAGACTCTCCTATGGGAAACCTGGGGTGGGGCTGGTGAGGAAACCTGGTCTGACTGTGTGAGTGGCTGGGTAGGAAGTCAAATGGGACACCCGGAGGAATTCCTGGTTGATCAGACAGAAAAGTTTCCTTAACTGTTTATTTTTTGAATTGCCTGGAACATGCAGTTTTGCTTGAAAATAGAAAGATTGTAGGGATTTCTAATATGGGAAAACAGCAAGAAATGGACATTGTTACACTGGTGGGATAGAAGCCGTGGGAAAAGTGAGGAGGAGCAGTTCCCTGGGGTAGGAAGAGGGCCTTGAACAAAGGACAAAAGGAACTAATGTTGCTAATAGGTAAAAATGTTATAATATTGTAGCTAGCAGCATGGACTCACGGCCTAAATGAACAATTGCAGCCTGTTGTGTAAAAGGTATAAAAAGACTGATGAAATAATTAATAAATGCCTTTGCTTTCACCATCATGCAAAGTCCGTGTCCTAATTCTTCACGAAAGATGAAAAAAAACCCAACCAAGCCCCCCAAAAAACCCTAACAAACACTTCTTGATATTTTATGAAGACATATAAAAACCCCAAGCCCAGTTAAGGACATGATTTCCTGTAACAGAAGATGAAAATGTGCAATAAAACGCAAGGTTTGGTTTTGCTTATTTTTTTTCTTGTTCTGTTGTGCCCAGCTGCCCTCAAACAATAGTATCCAGAAATTAAAGTGTCTTATTCTGGAATAGGAAATAAGGTCCTTTGTAGAGACAGACGGAGTGGAAGACCCCAGAAATTTATTAATTGAGGAGGTGTTTATTTTTAAAAAAGACTAAAATAATTTCAGTATTCAGTTTGGGAGAGGAAGGGAAAAGAAGACACTAAATAGGTAAAGAAAATAATAATCCAGTAGGAAGAAAGGTGATGAAAATATGAAGGATGAAAGAAGCCAAAATCATAAAGAGAATAAATAAATGGTTCTGTGGAATGACAAATTTTAATCTGGTTCATTGTTGTTTTGGCTACCTAAAGTCCCAATTTTATGCAGTGTCTTGTGCATTGTATCCTGTCTTGTAAACACAAGTAGAAAAGGTAGCTCTGCCATATTTAAAAGCTTTCAAATTCAAAATTTTAAGTGATCTTAAAAATTATCCCTTGGCCACAAGTTTACTTTCAAAAACTTGTTTTCGTAGGGTAGACAAAAGTTACAAACAAAAATAGCATTCAATATTTACTGACTTTTTCCAGCAAGGAAAATATTACTTCTACCATATTTCAGAAGAATTTTTATGAAAAACTAATGCATTAGATATGCTGAAGTTTTTTAGCCATTAACTGTGCCATTTGACGACATAAATGCTTTGCTTCTAAGACTCACAAAAACATCTTTTTAAAAGGAAGATAAAGCTGTAGATTAAATTTTTTTTATTAGAGATTTGGGTATTGTAAAATTAAGTGCTATAACTACATTGACAACTTAAGGGGTTTGAAAAAGCACAGTAAAACACTCTTAACCTGCACTAATTGTAGGTCCTGTTTTTTCTACTGTTCTACCCTAGCTTATCTTGTAAGGATATAAATTCAAAGACTTAGCAATTATCTGTGCTGGCATAGTACAATATTTTTTTGAGCAGAATATAAAAGAAGATGAAAATAATAGTGTGTAACCATTGGCGTCTAGAAAGTGCTGTGTAAATAATAATTGCAGTGAACTTTCTTACACAATATACATGTACAGTTCTTCTCCCTCTCTATAAGCAGCAGATAAAGCTCAAAGCCAGTCATTTAAAATTCAGGGTTTGAGGAAGGGCAATGCAATATTTAATGCAAGTGTTCAGTAGACAGTGTCCCTCTGGCTGTATTAGGGGCATCCCTGCCTTGAGGAATACTTGAATTAGTGTTAAGGCCTCTCAGCTATAGTACCACCCACAGTGCTTGCTGTTCTTGTTTTAAGGATGGCAAAACTGAAACACTAAAACCCTAATCTTACACTATCCAGTCTGTCCATTAGATTATCTAAAACCAAGAACCCAAGAGAGGCCTGTCTTGCAACTAAATCTTAATAGTTTTTTTCTCCAGGAACACATTTTGTCCTTCATGACAACTGCTTTGATCATGGCAGGTCTTTAAATAACCTGTGAGAGGCTAAAGGAGGTGATTACTGTTTTTTTGTTGAGGGAAAAAAACCTAACAGACAAAACCCAACCACTCATATAGAATAGCCACACAGAAATGTTCTGTTTGATATTTGTTGTTTGGTGTTTGGCTTCCTCAGTAAATTCTCCAAAAAAAAAATGTATGGTGCCACATGCTGTGTGTCTGTGCTGCATATATAAAGCTATACACAAATCTAGGCATGGAGACAAGTGACCAATATTATACAAAATACACCTTCCTTTCCCTCTGGTGCCTGGGAATCTGTAACCACTTTGCCTGAGGTCAGTCCCAGTGTAGTACTTAAACACTGAACTCTGAGTGCTCAGGACAGCATAACACATCCCTCAGTGGTTTGCTGAGGTTGACAATGAAACCAAACTTTCACAGCCCTGAGTCAGATTTACACAAAACCAGCCTCTTGCTTTTAACAGGCATGTGCAATAAATACATATCGCACAGCAGAAGCAACCGAGCAACTGTGACTGGTAGGTTGTGAGAATCCCATTTTCCATTCATGACATTTGTAACTCAATTGAAGTATTTTTAGGTTTTGATAGATGAATACGATAGAAAGATTAAGCATGAAATTCAAAATAAGCAGGTAGAGTCATCCAGTACTGTGTTTGCCTGTGGCACAAAACACAAAGTACACAGAACAGACCAGGCTCAGCAGAAAGAGGAAGAACTTAAATGATGTGATGATGGGTCTTTATTCTTTTGGTTGTGTAACAGGCTACAGTGCAATGGTGATAGGATACCCTCCAGCTGTCCTGGAAAATAGGAATAGAGGAGTTTATTATATGGTGAGTGTATAATAGTGAATGTGTCATTCATACTGCCATTTGTTTCTGCTCACAGAACACTATAACGCACTTCTGGAGAGTCCAACAACACAAATAACTTGCTCTCTGTTTTCAACTAGTAGGAAAGTACTGGCTGCTGTGTATTCTTCACACAGATTTTATGCCCTGACAAAGCATGTATTATCTTTGTTTATAACAAATGGACGCTCATAGCCACAAGGAACGTGCCTAATAACTTCAGTGTGTATTTTCAGAGTAGTACCCAAGAGTGCCCTGTCCACTGCCTGACTAGGGGAAGCAGGAGAATTCCCAACTCTAATGTAGTCTACTGCTTAAAAATTGAGGCTTTCTTGTTTCACATGCAGTTCATTTGAAGAAGAAGCAAGAAAAATGCTTACTTGGCAGAGATACAGCACATCCTAACTAAATGACCTCCATTATTATTTGCTTTATTAATAAAATGACATTTTTGCTGTTACCTCTGTATTTGCCAGTGAATATTATGCAATTACTACAGTTTGTCACAGTACAAACTGTATGCTGGTTAAATAGGCACAGTGAATAGGAAATGGAGGTGTCTGTAAACAAATGCTGGTTTTTTTGCTAGTAATTTCAGAGGCCAAAGCAAAGCAAAACCAGAAAAATTATCAATACATAGATCAGAAATGTTATTAAGTTAAAAACAAAGGAGAAAGAGAGAAACTATAGCAACACCTCAGTCAGAAATGGGTATGGTGGAGTAGAAAACCCATGGGAAATTAATAAATAAATGTTCCTGAGAAAGAAATCCCATCTTGCCCCTGGCAAGTCCATTTTTCCTTTATTAATGGCATCCAAAGGATGTGGGTCATACATAGCAGCCTAGTTAAGCAATCTCTAATTTCAGGCATCCAAAATTTGGTGACATCAGAGTCTGACTTCAGATTAATTTTGAAAATTTCAGTGACTGCACTAGAGCAAGGGTACTGAGGAACAATCATACAGTGGTTCTCCCCTGTCAAATTTAGTTGAAAGTGAATAATAGACCTGGGCCTTTCTAGGGTTGTTGGAAATTCATTACCTCAAATATGTCTATTGAATAGAAATTCCAAAATTAGGTCTCCAGCTGGGAAGGAGGACTAATGGAAAAGGGAACAGTACACTATTTACTGTCATAATTTGTGCAGAAGAGAAGCCACAAGCTGGTATTGGAAATGATCTTGAGCTGTTTCTTTGAGTCATGAGGAGAAAAAAATACCAAATTAATTAAATTTATTTCACTTGTGGTGCATTGTTCTCTGCTGTGTTCTTCCAGGTAACTCACCAAGCAATTTTAGTATAGTCTTTCTGTGAGCTGTGGAATGATAGTCCAAAAATAACTTCTTCAGTGGAGTTCAAAGGAACAAATAGGTACAACTTTGTTTTTCTCCACTGGACTTTGTTTTCTTCCAGAGATTGTTTTTAGAGAGTTAAACAAAGTTGTCATACTGTATATCACTGCTGATACAGTATGTCTAGCATGTATACATGTATACAGAATGTACAGTATATATATCACTGTTAATTCCCCTCCAAGCCCCAAAATGCTTAAATAGATTTCTAGACAATAAAGCTTAGTAAATTCTCCCAATACAGACAGCATTGATTTAAGGGAATGTTAGCTATGTCACATCATTTGTAGTCTTTATTTTGGAACAGTAGTAGTGATGGAAATCAAGCTGGCTAGCAAGCAGCTTAAAAACACAAATATTCTCTTTTAGAAGAGACAACAAACTTCCATCTGCTTTCATATGATCAGTGAGCTCTCCCTAAAGGCAGAACAGCAAGTGAAGTGTCCCCAGATGGCCTCTGCATAAGCAGTGGCAGAAGAAACCAACCTCTCCAGGCTGTCAGAGGAATGACCTACAGTTTCCCATTTAAAGGACTGAGCCGTATTAGTGGCAGGGAATATAATCCAGGGGCAGGGAGATACGTAAAAAGTAGGTAAAAAGTGTCTGTCAGTATTTTTGGGAGACTGTGTGTCTTGAATAATGCAGCACAAGTTGTTTTTTTTTTACAACAATAAGAGCTTGTCACAAATTTTTTTGTAGCACAATATCTTTCCATTGCTCCACACTCTGGCATGTGATGTTTCCTGCACAGTGGGCTACCCTAAAATTGTCAGCGTGCAGTGTGACTTACTCTGTGATCCTTCCTGACACTGCTGAACCAATCTTTCCTCTACTGGTCTAGCATCATGACTCTCAATGGGCTCTAACATCATTCTTTTACAGCCATCAACAAAAGCCAGTGGAGAGGTAGAAAGGCTGGACTGAGAGCAAATAAAATATCCATCAGACCGGCTCTGTGCTGCAGAACTGATGTTATGGTGATTTGGTTATAGATTTCCAGTAAGATGATAGACAGTATCTCAGATTCCAGCTAACAGAAAAGAGGGATATTTTGCCAATTTCATGTCATGCATGATGGTTAAACCCAGGCCTTTTTGTTGCCTGTTAATTAATCATGTTCTGCCTGTACTAAACTAAAAAAAAAAAAAAAAAGACAAAAATAGAGTATTAACTGAAATACTTTGCATATAGGATAATAAACTCTCCAGACAGTTCTGGTCTCTTCAGCTTTCTTTATCTTTTACTGTTTTCTTGGAGTGGTGATCAGTATTCTAAGTCAGGCCAGCCATTAATTCTCTCACAGAAAATATGGATCAGGCCTTTCAAGGAGCAGATGAAACAAGCTGATTGTTGCCAGCCTTGATAAATTTTGCTTAATTGGACCTGGCAAACGCACAACAAACACTGTACTGTGGAGTTAATATAGCACCTACTCTTCTAAAACTTTGTAGAGCAGTTGGCATGGCATACAAAAAGTTCTGCTCTCTACATTTAAAGTGCTGCAGTAATTTATTCTAGAGATTCACAAAGAAATTCATTGTTGGGGGTTTTTTTCTGGGGTAAAAAAGTGAAAAAAAAAAAAAAAAAAGAAAGAAAACCCAGTGAAACCAAAACTTAAAACTCAAACTAAAGTTCTTTAAACCCCTTTCAGTCTGTTAATAAATAAAATGTGTAGGAACAATCTGTTCTGGAGACATCACCCTGCATATAACCTCGATTAACTATTAGAAACCAGAAGAGCCTTTTGGGTCCTGCAGTTATTTAAGAACTCTAGCACTTAGACAAAAAAGTGTAGGTGATATTTGTTCCTTTATAAAGTTAGAGTAGTGAAGTCCTAGCTGAGTAAAAGCAGGTTCCTGTTCTACTGATCTGTACCAACCCAGCAGGATACAACCTCTGCCTTATAATTAACCACTTCAAAAAGACAAAATGACACGACTGCTAGCTTATATCCATCCAGCAAGCATTTGACCTGATGCCAAACCAGGAATTAGTCTCCAAATTTCTTTGGTCCTGAAGCACTGTGTTCTCCCAGAGAACACCCACCTGTGCACAGCACAACAAAGTAGAGAGCGCTGACAGCACCGTAGGCCAAGACTGCTGGCAAAGACCTTTTCCATTTGGCCAATTCACAGGGGACAGCAGCATTCCCAACCCTGGATCCCTGTTACTCCCTGCCCTTGGGAGAACAGACCCTCCTGCTCATGAGTTGGTTTCATCCACATCTAGGCACTAGTGAGCATGTAAAGTACTGCTGAGGGTGGCTGGTGGCTGGTTACTTTTGCTCTTGCCCGTTGTATCCTGAGATAGGATGGTCTTGCACATTTTGGGTTGTTTGGTTATTTAGTTTTCCAAGTTGTTGGTCAGTTACTGAGTTCCCCTTTCATCTCTGCTCCTCAATAATGTTCTGCCTCTCTAAATCACTTCACCATAGTGCTTGCAAATGGAGATTCATAAGCACTCCTTACCAAGAATCCAAACAACATAATTCATATCCACGAAGGGCTGAAATGTGGTTTTGTCTTTCCTTTCCTATTTTCAGTACTTTTCCAGTGAACCTGGCCATTGTTTTTGCTAGTCAGTGCCTTGACAGAAAGGTTACAGCAGCTTGCAAAAACCTGGCTACCACTTCCCTGGATGTAGATAGCTGGGTTACTGAATGTGGGGTCTGCTGTACAATAAGCACCTTTGTTTAGGGCTTTTGCAAAGTTTGGGAGCGTTGGCACTTTGCCTGGTTCAATGTAGCTATTAGAGTCTTTTCATTGACTTTAATTGGAGCTGGATTAGGGCCTAATCATTAAAAAAATCTTCACCCCACAGCGAGCAGTGGTCACATTTGACCTCGAAATTTCAATAAGAGGCATTGATAGGGCAAAGCTAGAACATAAAAGATAGAAAAATAATAATTTCCTGTCAAACAACCAGTGATAGATAACTATATGTAGTACAGTGACCATATGCCTCATATTTGTCCTGAACTCCTCAAATTTTTTCTACATACGATCTGTCCAATTTTGATTTTTGGCAGCTGCCAGAGCACAGTGGAAGAGAAAGCAGTTTGTCTGCCTTTAGCTGGTGTGGGATTTGCTGTTGGCAAGCACAGATGACAAACACTTCGGCTCTGTGACTAAATGTCTTTGTCATTGTTTTCATTAGATTGTGGGATGTTTTGTCTGATCTGCGGAAAGATATTTTTGACAACTCATTGCAGCATAATAAACAAATAAAATATCAGAGAATAACATATTTTATTGCATGTGTCAATATGTACATTTTAATGTATAAAAGTATGATAAATTAGTTTGTGGGGTTTTTTGGAAAAGATTTTACAGTTCACACAGCCAGTGCTGGATCATTGTTATAGATTTGCAGTGACTGTCCATCTGTGTCTCTTGCTCCTTGCCTTCAATTTTTTTATATAGTCCATGTACTACAGATGAGAGGTCCTGTGCTTCCTGCCCTGTGAAAGTCCAAATGGAGCATGTGAAGTGTGATGGAAGCACAGCTGAACTGAGCCAGAAAGATTAGAAATGCAGGACACTCTAAATACTGTAATATGATTAATACATTTATAATGAATTTCTGAATCTTAAGTTTGTTTTGAGGGAATTAACTTTTTGACAATGCATTAAGGGAGTCGTATTTTGGTTTGAGTTTTGTAGTGTATTACATGAGTTGTTACTTTTTGTTGCATCCAAAACATCTGCTATATGGAAGGCATGAAAAGAATAGTGTACATTAGTTTTATTGTATCTACCAATATGAGATATGGGGTCAATGAGATATGGTGAAAAAAATCATGTTAATTTATTAATGTCACAGAATGGGGCAGGTTGGAAGGGACCCATAGTGGGTCATCTAGTCCAACCTCCCTGCTCATGTGGTTAGGTGTCCTGTGAAATAAGTCTATTTTCTCTCTAGGAAACCTAAATAATATTCTGGTAACATTTTCTTTACAGGAAGAAGTTTCTTTAGCAGTTGTTTATCGTGTTTCTTCTCAAGCGTTGAAGATTTTTATTCCTGGCATACAAAATGCTAGTTGCTTTTTTTTCCTCTTCTTTCTCATCATGAGAGCATTATTACTTGCATGCAGTCAAACGTGGCAGACAATTGAAGAAACTTCAACATGGGAACAATATTGTTAAGCCTGGCAACTTGTACATAAAACAGTGTTTACAGTGTTCTGATAGCAAGAAATGGAAGTTGCTCCGAAGAAAAATTTTCTCTCTTTTTTTTTTGTTTTGTTTTATGTTTTCCTTCTCTCCAAGGCAAATATTCTCAAGCCAGTCTCTTTGATTCATATACTGATGGACAAATGTGTCAAAACTGCTGGAAGCAAATGCTGTAGGGCATGTGTTTTAAGAGGCTCTTGATTAATTTATGTACTTATAAATGTTCTATTTTTATTCATGGTGAGCATACTTCACCATCCCTGTCACACCAGCTCAGAGACTGAATTGGACTTTTTAATGGTTCTATCTTCTGAAATATCTATAAAGTGTATTAGTTTGTTCTTTGTTTTAAATCTCTACTGGATGCATAACTACACATCCAGTTTAATTCACTATCACTACAGCACATCTTTGCCATCCTCAGAATTGTCTACTCTTGGTTCTACCAGACAAAACTCCTTTGCCAGTGGAATAACAGAGACAAAATTTTGCCATCTCTGCTCCTCCACTTTTCCCAATTTTGTTGTGTTTTTTAACTGTTGTGTTTTAGTAGCAGTTAAAAAGGTTCAACACATGCCCTTGCGGTTTTCATACTCTTGCTTCTGTGGTTTTGAGGTTTTTTTCAATTTTGTGTGCAATGAAACTACCTGAATAATAAATACTTTGCAGTTCAGGCCGTGTTTTAGGTTTCCAAAGAAGAAGTTAATGACCAAATTTCTTGTCCTTATTCGGGGGGTGGGTAGGTAAGGTGACCTAATTGTCACATTTCTCTGAAGAATATGTACTAGAATATTCAGGATTTATTTCAAGATTTGACTTCTATTTGAGGTGACAGAAATTCCTGTTGGCTTCAAGGAGAATTGGTCAATACTCTTGTAATGAATCCTAAGGGTAGGAAAAAGTGGGGATGGTGAAGAGTCCTTTTGGGTAAACAAAATCACATACACCATTCTGGAAACAGGGGAGAAATATTGTTTGAAGATATAAAGCATAGAAAGAAAGATTATGGGATGAGAAAAGTTGATAAAATCATGGTCATTTCTCATCCTAGAGCCAAAGTGTTTCTCTTAGCTAACAAAAAAAAAAACGTGGGAGAAGAGAATAAACAGTTGGGCAAATATTGCACAGTGAAGTCTCAAGCCCTGCTCAGAGCTGGGCTTTTTACAGAGTTCTCAAAGCCAAGAGTAGAAAATTAAGAAAGTGAATGCCAGGAACCATCAAGCTGTGGAAGACAAGGCTGGAAAACACAGCTGTAGAGAAAATGGCTTTCCAGGGAATGAGAAACTTGCTGGCTACAGAGGGCAGGAAAAAATAGAAAGTGCAAGCCCACAAAAAAACATTAGAAAAAGAGAGAAACAGAAGATTAGTCCCAAGAAGGGTTATGAATGCAAGGAAACTGATTTACAGAAGTAAAAATGAATTATGCCAGAAGAGAACATTGTTTTAATTATTTTGAGCAGAAGGGAAGAGGGGAACCTGCAGGACTGTTCTAGGGCTTGAAGTACTTTGAGACCCTTTCCATAAAAAAACCTGACAAATTCTGAACTGATGTACATTCAAACTACAAAGTGTGTCACACCCCTCTGTTGTCTGCCTCTTGTTCTGGGCATATCTCAATGTTAACAGTTTCTGCTGTTTCTCTATCACCTCATTTCTTGGTGACATGTTTGGTAAGGATGCCAAAGTGCTTCCTAGGATTAATGGGGCTCGATAGCACTGTAATAAATGCCAACAGGAAGCATCCCTCTTGTTTGCTGCACAGCTTTGACTTTCAGCTCTGTATATGGGGAACAATACATTCTGATACAAGTGCAATTTCTTCGTGGATCATTTAGTCCTATGTTCAAGTAACTTCTAGACTTTTAACTTTCAAAGTTGGGGAATACAAGGGAATACAAGGTAATATAAGGTAATAAATCTGCCATGTATTACCTTTCCCCATAGCTATATAATTTTTCTCCAAACATAAATTTTAGCCCCTTGTGCACCCATCAGGACATGGATCAAGTTGGTCTCCACAAGCCAATATAATGACCCTCATATAATCAACTCATCTTTTACATTCACCATTCAAAACAAAATTCATATAAAGCACTTTTTTTTTGTTTGTGCAATTATTTCATGTGACAGCAGAAACTTCTTGCTTTGTGTGTTAACCACAGTAAACTAAACATATTTTTTCAGGTCCAAATCAGCAGTATTAATCAATTTACTATAGAACTCTGAAAAAAATGCTTATTTCTTCTCTGAAAATATGTGCTTATTTCTACTTTGAAAATATATTCTTATTTCCTCTCTGAAAATATCTGACTCTATCATCTTGCTTCTAGTGATAGGCAAAAAAATCATATTGATGCTGAAGAATTAGTACCACTGCCTCTTAAAAACTTTAATAGTACAGAAAGATAGTAAAAAAATATATTCAACTACATTTTCTAAGGGGCATTTTTAAACCAGCCTCTAGTTTTGCCATGCCTAGTGAGCTATGTGAGTAGCCCAAAATCTGTGTACCCAAACAGGAAAAGTGTCAGCAAACCGTGAAGCAAACTGCCATATAAGTGTACAACAAATAAAGCCTTGAATGATGGAACCTGCTTTCTTTTTCTCCTGTAGATCTCTGTTGCAGCCATTATCACCACCTCCGAGCAGAGAAGTTCCCAGAGAGAGCTTCAGGCTTCTGGAATTTTGCTTCACCGCAAGGCCCGGGAACTGCGGCTGTCGGGAGAGGGAGAATGAGGTGAGGGGAAAGCATAAAACTGAGATGAGGAGCAGCTTGGGGCGCTGGGTGTCCTGCTGCTGCCAGCTTGGGGCCACCTCCAGCCCCGGCCACAACTGTGCCCCCCATCCTGCCCTGGCCCAGTGGGAAGCAGGCTGGCATGTGCTGTGCCAGGGCACCAGCTCCAGTGGGCTCCTCCACTGACAAATGGGCCCCTGTGATTGTCTGACATCTCTGGGTGTCCAGTGGAGCAGCAGAGACCTGCTCAGCCTGGCTGCTTAATAGGTAGCCTTGGGCAGGTCGTCAGTGCAGATGTCAGTCACAGCAGTGAGTTTTTTCAAGTAACTGTGTCCAGATGTCAGCTCTTTAAAGGTTTCTTATGCATCCTTTCTGATGTCTTTGTTCAGTTCCACTGATAGCTCTGCTGACAACCCCTGTGCTGCTGGCAACCTGGCACAAGGACTGCAGTATTGCTGTGGCAGTACTTCGTCTTCCTGAATGCCCTCCTGCTTTCAGTCATACAGGATGAAGAGTGTTCTGTCTTGCTGAGGTCAAATTCATAAATTCTTCAAGAGCAAGAGAGTGTAAGACCCTTTCAGGGCTATCAGAGAGCAGTTACTGACACACAACACACACTACCCACAGCCCTGATGCTTCCCTTATACCTGATGTTTGTCGTTACAATAAAAATCAGAACATATTTATTTCAACAGTCTAATTGCAAACCATAGACTAAGTATTGAGAAGTTAGTGACTACAAGTGTGCAATGTGGCTGTTGCCTTCAGACCATTATTTAGCTGGCCAGAAACATGATATAATGTATGTTTTCTCTCCACACACAGACTTTACTGCAGTCTGGTCTCTAGTTCTTCGCTAGCAGTCAATAACAAATAATTTCCCTTTCCTCTGCCCATCCCTGTAGCCCTTGAATTTTTGGCAGCTGTGATGTAAGTGTAGAGGTGGGAGGTCATGTCAGTGGAGAACAAACAATGTTTCTTCAAACCTCGTGGAAGGGTGAGAGGAATTACATAGAAAATACAAATTTTTCCCTTTTCCTTTTCAAAATTCTCAAGTTGTGGGTGTGTAAATGTGTTTCTATTGTGAATCATGTTGGAATAATATGATTCAGCATGTGCCTAAGTAATAAGTTTCTATGGCTAAAAATAAAAGTCTTATGTCTTTAAATAATGTTTAATACAAATACAGAACAAATACTGTTCTGTATTTGTTACAGAAGTCCTCTAAAGGTGAGGACTCAAAGGAGGATCACTGCACATGCTCTTATTGGATCCCGTTGGGAAGTGATCAGGTGTCACCTATAAAGAACTAAAAAGACATTTCAGGGAAGCACTTTTTTTTGTTTCTTTTCAGAAGATTCTGAAACTATGGAACTAAATGCAAAGAATTTGTTAGTATAGGCTAAACAGCTGAGCCAAGGACTAGCAGGGGCAAGACAATCAACAAAATTGCTGCTTTGTTTTGCAGTACCTGGCTTGTATTTTTAGCATAAATTTTGAACCCCATTTAAACTGCTGATCTGTTGCAATCCTTTGCTGTGTGCAAAGTAAAGAAAAGTTAAGCTACTGCACTCAGTTCTCATATAAGACATTTATATATTCCACTGCTGTCTCTCTAGCTGTTAGCTATAGGTGAGCATTATCTTTTTGACAGTAAATGTTGTGACAGAATGAGTCCTTGACTGATGTTCTGATTGCAGGCCACATCAGTGATAATAAATGCACACGACTGTCTTGCAGGTGTTTTCTCACAAGTGTTCAAATATCTCTAAATGCTTTAATTCTTCCCATGTTTGCATAGTTGATTTCTCGGTTTTCAGAAATGTAAAAGTGCTTTTTAATGATGTGTAATGTAGACTACTGTGTCTTGGTATTACTTAGGGGACTTCAACTTCCAGCCTCCAGTTAGCAAATGTGTACAGGTGATTTTCTTAACCAGAGTAGGGGTTTTAGAACCAATGCTAAGTTCTGCTTATGAATTCTGCTGGTTGTGATACTTCGCAAAACACAAAATTACCAACCATGCAATTTGCCCAAATAGAGTTTGGGCAGAGAAAAATCTATCTGAAAATTGTAACTTTTGTATATGAAACACATGAAGCTGTCTAATCATATTCCTTTTTTTTTTTTTTTGCCTGATTTTTCCATTTCATGAAAAAAATATATTTTCCAGTAATTCATGCTTCCATCTTCTATAGCTTCAGCCTGAAAATATAATGGCAGCTTCCATATATTTCTTGTTTTCACTCTCACATTCTATCACAGGCTAGAAAATGCTTTAACAAATGAGAGACTTGATTGATTATATAACTGAGATTCAATCACAAAGCAATAGTGAGAGGATAAACCATCATGCTGGTCAAGCTGCTGGAGCTTTAAACTTATACCACAAAGCCAACAGCTTTGGAATGGTACAGTTCACTCATATAAATCTCTAATACACAGGGTGTATTTTACCACAAATCACAATAGTAATTCAGAATTGTATCATTCTCTGTAAAATATAACACCCTTGTGGTTTCTGAAGAAAAGACTCTAAAATGCTCTGCTGGAAAGTGAACAGCTTCAGCAGGGGATACCAGACAGACTGTAATTACTAAAATTTTGCCTACAACACATCACCTGTATTCTATTAAAATAACCCATGAATCCTATTGAAGGAACAAACAAACAGCTTCCTCTTCAACCTAAAAACATGGTTAGGGATGTGGAGGTGGCAGCATTGGCAAGATATCCTGGCAAATAGCTGACTAAGGATACTATTTAATTGTTCAACTCTAATTCACAGAAAAAAACTAGTGTGCTGTTGTGGCTTCTGGAAGTGTACTGGGTTCTGTATATGGTGATCCAACACAATCCTCAGAAGGACTGAGTTATAATGAAAAGAGCAGGGTTCAATCCAGGATTATGCCTGCAGACAGAATGATGAGCTACCATAAAGCATACACAATAAAAGAGAGCTGCTAATGTTAGGAGTCTGGCTCATAGATGCTTTGGAGCAGGTTCTGTAAATCCTAGTTTCTTTAGCCTGTACCTCATCCTTATCTTTATTCCTAATACCCTATCAGAGAAAATGATCCTCTCCCACAGCAAAGTATAAGACAATATCTGCCAGCAATGGCTTCCTCCCTAATCTTACTGTTTATCTGATGTTTAACACTAAGCATAGCTTCTAAATGTTACAGTCTAACCCCTAACACCAGTTTTGCCCCTTGTCATGCTTCATAGCCCATTCTGTGCTGTACCTTCTCAAAAGGTACTCTTAGAAATCCTACCTCAAGCTACAGCTCCATACCAGGACCTGCCCAAACACTCCAGGAACACTCCATTATGTTGTGATTATTAGAGCCCTATAGTCATCTATTCCCCACTATAACTACAAAGAAGCCACTTGCCCTTACTTGCACCAGTTCTTACACTTGCCTCACCTTCTTCAAATTCTGCACCACTTCAGTAACTCCTCCTCTGCAACCCTTCAGGGCTGTGTTAGTTGTGGAATGAGAATTATTCACTGTGATATGAATAAGACTGGAATTAGGGGTAAATTTAGGAAATTGAGAGATTGAGGACTTGTGATCACTTCTGAATGCAACTAAGTCTAGCATCTCCTGCAGTAAGGAAACTGCACCTTCTTGTTGCCAGGAAGTCTTAAAGTTAATTCTGGCGAGGTTCATGTTGGTTTATGTTGGACTGTTAACACAAATCTAAGTCAATCCTGTTAGTCAGCTATGTCTGAAATAAAGAGTTTAAAACTGGGCCAGTTAGATGCTTAAGAAAACAGATCCAGATTTCAATAGATCTGTCTTTCTGAGAAGACAAGCCGATGGTTTCTACCTTATCCTCCATCAGTTTAGCCACAGAATCCCACAGTGACCATCCCAATACAACCCTGCTTATTTTGCCTCCAGTTTTTCTCTATAGCAGGACAATGTCTGAGGATACATTTGTTAATGTAGAACATCAAAACATTTGAAACATGATGAATTATTGTTGTGCCCAAGAGACAAGTGGGGATGTTTGAATCAGAAAGTAATTATAGATCTGTTGTAAGCACCTTAACTACTAATCTCCAGCCAGTTATGTAAGTTTTTGGGTCTGCTGGAGAGGAACTTTGAGGGAGACACGTAACCTCCAGTTGTAACTTCTTTCACCTCTTATGTAGTTCAAGTTCAGTATAGAAAGGGAAAAGGGCTGACAGAGGGAGCAGCTCTTTATGTGAAGGACAGGAGGCTGGTTCCTGACAGAGTGCACTGAACCTCCCTGCTGGGAGGGAGTTGTGTTCTCCTGACTAATATTATTTGGGCAATGTGGCCTCATTCTTTCCTTTCTGGGGGAGGAAGATGACAGCAGTTTAAATTCTGAGTTGCTGTGGCATTCTCTGAGCTGGCTGGTAGCAAGCCTGGCCCAGCTACATATGGGCATAGGCAAATATGGGTCTATAACCTCCTGTCAACAGCCTCCCCAGGCAACTGCTTATGTCTTGTGCCAGTTCTACCAAGAGGTTGTTTGCCCATTTAAAAAAATTAGAAATAATAATGCCTACCCCCAAACATTCTTTGAAGGACATGCTTGCCTTTAAGTTATTTCTGTTGTACTCGGAGAGTTACTTGGCTTGTGTATAGTTAACATGACTCATTTAATCCAAAAATAGGATTTGCACACACGTTTTGCAAATCTGCTAACAGCCTACATTAGTTCTGCACTCAGTTGTGTTTGCAGCAATGCCTTCTGGGTGCATATCCCTGCTTTTTGAAATTCATTTTGGTCTTTCCTATTTTCCACTTGTTCGTATCTCATCTTTTTCTGTTCAGCTGATGAGTTCAATCATGGACTTCGGTTTTCATAACAAAGGAAAGGTCACTGTTTCTAGATTTTTCTGTTATATACCAATTTTTCTTCTGCAATACCTTTGTATGGTAACAGAAAAATTAAATTCAAGAACACCTTCAAAAGTCTGCTCGCTTGGTGTACTAGAAAAATAGGATTTAGTAGTCCAAAAGCTTCTTTGAAAAACTGCAGGTAAGTGAACTTGTGATAAATCAGTTCAGGTACAACAAGTCACACAAAATATAATTGCTTGGAAGACCAAAACCCAGCTGCATTTATACATATTTTATAATCCTTGAACAAAATACAGGAGCTGCCCCAAAAGGGTGTAATTTGAAACAGATATGCTTTTGATGCCTGTCTCTTGTTTTAGTAGATATAATTGATTCAAACTCAATAGTCATGAATTGTAGTATATAAAAGAGTATGTGAATCTGTTGGTCACTTAAAATGTGTCATCTGGACTTTTCTGGATGGGGAACATCTTGTTTTCTAATCGATTTGGGGGGCAGTTATGGGGGTTTTACGTTATTGCCTTTTTTTTTTTTTTTTAAAAAGCCATTCTTGAAATATTGTATTTGTCACGGCAATTAGAACTGTTTGGTTTTCAGATAAGACCTGCACACTTGGGATCAGATGTGTACAGATCAGGAAAGCAGCAGACTTGTTTGCTGTGCCCTAAAACACAAAGAGACTTTGGCACACACAGGAAACTTGAGCCCTGATCCATTATTGGAAACCATTAACATAAATACTCTGCCAGGTCATTGACATCTGCATTACCAAATCCCCCTATGGGATTAGATATTCAGCACCTAGATCATGCTATTAGTCTCTCATGTGGTAATGAAATAATCAGCAAAAACACACGTGTCTAGGAATTCCTGGGTTAACATAGGACTGGAATAACATTGAAAGAGCACACAGCTCCCTAGTTTGGTACATGCTGTGTAGTGGATTGCTTTAATGTTCTAAGCACAAAGCTTTGACTCACATTCAGACTGATCCAGAGACTTAAGTGTAGGTAGAGCTGGTCCTGCTCAGCCCTTAATGCTCTTTAAGTAGCTAAATCATGCACAGTCGCTGTATTACAGCAGTTGCCAGAAAACAGCTTCCCTAATTGCATGCTCCAACCTTTGTTTGCATCTCATCTTGGAATGATTTTCATATGTTTCTTGATAAGGGCAGTTCAAAGCCACCCACTTAATCTTTTGGAGTTAAATATAGGAAACAAAGGTACGGGAGGCCATAAACTTCTCAAGTTATCTTTGATACCAAAGAATTTGCCTCAGAAGTAATTTTAGTCAAAAAAATCAGAGGTAGAAGTTAATGTCTCCTGGAAGAGGAGAACTGCAGGGGCAGTTTATATATTTATAATTTCATCTTATAATTTTCAGATCCTTTTGTTTTAACTCATCATCCATCCACAAGACCATCTGTATCATTAGGATGTTATAGGAATTGTAATTTTTTCCAGTGTAGGGAGTTAATCATGACTCCTGCAGGCTGTGAGGGTATATATGCTCTATATTATGCAACTGCAACACCCAGACATTGGGCACAGGTGTCCAGGGCATGAATTTCTTGTTCTTCTATCCTAGTACAAATAAAACCAGCCATAAACTGAGCAGCATATATTTCTTGCCTTAAAATCATATTTTGCAACAACTATTTACAGTGTTTGTCCCATTGTCCTGACATGTCCCAGAATGCTTCTGGCAATTAACTGGAGTGGGCATTTTAGTAACATTAATCTTAACCTAAGCGTCCTGATTTTACAACTTAACAATTGAGGAGCAGGAGATAAGCTTTACAGCTGCCTTTATCCTACTAATTCAGGCCAGTGTTATTAATAAGGTAAGTGAGATTTACACTAAGACCCTAGGAGGTAGATTTAAGTATAGAATCCAGGAAAACTAAATTTTGTTTGCTCTAGATTCAAGGCAGAGAATACTTGATTTTTTTTAGTTTACTTACCAGTAAGCTTCTTTACAAATAACACCATAAATTTTACACTACGGCTTCAATTACCAAAGGCTTTAGGCACCTGAGTAGAATAATAAATTTCCATGCAGGTAAATACACCCAACATTCCTTTAAAACAAAGAAATTTAATGACTTTCAATAAATAAAAACCCAAGATCCTCCATGGGTAAAACGTGTGTCTCATACATACTGTGAGAAATATAAACAATACAAGGAAAAGGAACAGGCTCTTAATTCTTACCCAGGAGTAAGTATGCAACCATCAGCAGCATCTCACAGCTTTCAGTATTTATGATATTTATATAATACCTTTCCCTCTGCCATTTCAAAGCATTTTCTTTATATTAAGTTTCACAGAAGCCTCATGTAGTAATATTATCCTCATCTAGGTGATAGTGCAGAAGTAACAGTAACAGACACATGAAGAGTGAGTGGCACACATGGAATACAACCAGCTCCTACCCTGTTGCACCAGCTCTTGTACACACACACACTTCTGGAAGTGTCTATTCAAACATAGGGGCTTGTGATCTTTATTCTGAATTGTTTTCAACTTATTCTGCTTCTGAAAACAAATCTATGGTCACCAACTATGATCACTGCTGTCAGCTCCAGCGTGCAGCAGTGTGTCCCTTCATACCTACAATAACACACTCTTAAAATAAATAATAATACAGGAAAATGGCTTCCTATTTGGCAAAATGTGCCAGATAGCTGAGTACATTTTTTATTTATTTTGGTTGTTGTCACATGACACAGTTTGTGACACAATAATTTGGGGTCTTGGTGATCTGTATGGAGACGTCACCACAAGCCCAACACGAAAGTCACGTTATGATCATTTTATCTCTCAGAAAATTCACAGCAAGGTGGAGATACTCAGCATATTGAAAGTATAGCTTTATGCAGTACTCACTGAAGAATGAGCATGCTCCTACAATCCCCTGTGGCATTTAAAATTTCCTTGGAAACGTCTCCTGAAGTTACTCTGAAGTATTTGCCTAAAATGACCCTGTTCTGTTTGCGAGATCACAGCTCACAAATAAACAAGCTATAGCAGCTTTAGGCATTGATCCTATTACTCCAGTACTTTATAAGAAGGCACTATATAATTGCTCTTGAAATTCTAGGCTAAAGTGTTCTTACTACTAATATAACCTAGAGTGCTGGAAGTAACTATAAAAAACCCTGAAAAAGTATTAGAGAGTACAGAACACAATTTCACTTACAAATGTGTTGATCTTTTCTATCACTAGATCCTCTAATTAGCAACTCATGACATCACCTGACTTTAACCATGTTGGCTGACATTTTCTACACTACTTGCCACAGGCAGAAGTTGCTGTGACTCAATTTGCCTTTGTAAATAGGAAGCCATGAGGCCATTCAACTCACAGGAGTGGTAGGAACTAATAATTAATATCAGTTAGGCACTGAGATATCGTAATGTAGGTAGAAAAGTCCATGCGGGAATGAAAAAAATTTTTTTTTCAGAATGTGGTTTGAATCTATGAGAGGCCTGAGGCTGCACACTGAACCAAATGTAGAAAAATCCTTAGGCAGCAAGCGCCATCCATTCTGTGCATGACTGACTCTGGAGTCTAGAAAAAAAATTAATATATGATCGTGTAATTAGACTGTAGAATAATTAACATACACAGGGGAAGGATAACTTCAAATACAGGTAATCTTAATTCCATTTTTTCCCCAGTGGTTAATATTGCAGCCTTTATTTTCATTCACTGTAGTTTTTCTCGATGTGATATAATGTATAAAGGAAAGCAGAAGTGCAGGACTACTAGCTGATGTTTTTGCCCCTTTATTAAATTTTAATGTGAAATCTGCAAAAAAGAATGCAATTGCCCATTTACTCTTCTACAACAGTTCGACCTTCTTTCAAGCAAGAAAAACTTCTTGGTCCTTTAATCCAAAAAACAAAGTCCAAATCTTTCACCTTATCTGCCAGGCTTCTAAAGCTCTTAAGTATATGCTTGAACTTTGAAATTCCTAGCTCTGTGTGCAGAAGTCATGAATTATTTCTAGTTCACCAGGAAGGACACGTCTCTATTGCAAACCCAGTGATGTTAGGTGATTGCCTTACAACACTACTTCACCTTCACTTGGTTTGTACAGAATTAAAACCTGTAGAGTGCTGGAAGTTAGTTGTGTTGTGACTGGACTAAAGGATAAACTTTTAGATTTATTATTATATAATAAATCTTTAAAAATCTATATATAAAAGTAAACTTTTATATTTATTTTTATTAGATTTATTATTAGTTACAATAAATATAATTTATATAAACTCCCTTCTGAAAGTTCTATTCAAGTTCAAAACTTTATTAATGATACAAGAGTACAATTCAAGCTTTCTGTAAGTACCACCTACAGTTTGACTTTCCTAGGATATACTGCAACAGATAGCTCATCCCTCTGAGAAAATGGTCATGAATATGCCTTTGCAGAGAAAAAAACAAGCACGCACGGTCTGTACCTATATTGGTATCAATAATTAGTACATTTTCCTTATCTTCTAGCAGGCTTTTGTTTACGGAAATTGCATTGTGAAATACCCCAGAGCAACAAGCAAATACCCAAGGGTTGTTTCACAGGACAATTGTCATTAACTCTCATTTTACGCCTCGTTCTAGGGTAATTTCCTGCTGCCTCGCATTTCCAAGAGCTCGGATCCTGCTGCTTAAGCCCGTGCAAAAGCGACGTCAACACTTGTCTTCCGAGGCTGCTGGGACAAAGTAGGTGATACTGCACAGTGTAAGAGCTGATACTACACCGTGTAAATTCAACAAACAGCCCTGACAATAAATGTTCAAAAATACCCCAAGTATTGTCATAGTATCACAAGAATATGTACATTTATCCTGGGGTAGTGCTGCAGGATACTCAGTTCTACCTGCTCAGAAGTGAAATGCAGAGCACGGAAAAAGGTTTTTGTTCACATGCATTATTATTATTATCACAGACAAAGATAACTCGTTCATTTTAAAAATTCCTTTTTTTTTTTTTTTTGTCCACCTCTGATGTCTTTTAATATAGAGGTTGGTGATTACAGCTGCTCTCACGTTCCTGGTCACCTTTTTCTCTTCTTACAGGACTGGCAATATGACTCCACCGAAGCTGTAATTTCAGCTTGCACTCCTGCCTAGCTCAGCTCAGAAAGAGAACAATTTGCGGTTTACTTTTCATTAAAGACATCAACACATCTCTCAGAAGTCAACAGCAGGTCTATCACTGAATTCAGTTATGCAAGATCGGGTTCTAAATTGGAAAATTCAGCAGATATACACCGGTAACTGAGAGAAGAATCAGACCACTCAGGCAGAAAACTTTGAGGTTCTTATTTCTGTTCTTCCATAGTCAGAAGTGAAACACTATGGTAATTCATAGCTCTGGCTGAGAAAGCATTTGTTCAGTAGCCTCAAAAATTTTGAAAATGTCCTCTAATAAAAGGTGAAATTTAAAACCTAGGATGTTCTCTTACCAAAAGAGCAAGAAATAGTCTAGATGATTTTAAAGGGATTTGCTTTCAAACAAGTGAAAACTTTGATAACCACAAAGATTACTTTTTAAAAATCCAGTTCCTTGCTCAATAAATTCAGAAAAATATTTTTCACTCAGACTTAAACTTTAAACAGTGGAATCCAAGGTATACAACTCATCCACAAAGTTAAATGATTGCCACACTGTTCTTTTGATACTGCATTACAGTTTGAGCTGAGAAAACAAATCAGATTAACTTCTTTGTCTAATTCCACGTTTTTCACATTACAAATTGTATATGGCTGGGTAACTCTTTTCTTGAAAGTCAGTCATTTCACAGCACTGGTTTCAACTATTTATTCTGAGTAGTTTTTAATATTGGAGCTATTTTGGTCCTGACTGTACACAAAGGTTACCTAGAATGATCCTCCATCTGCTTCTCCTCAATTTTATATGAGCTTCTTGAAATATAAACTAAAGAATTCCTGTAACATTTCAAAAAGTGAAACCATTCTTTAAGGATTAAGGTCAGGAAAGTATATGTGCATGGGATATAAATGTTCATGTTCTTAGTGTCTTGATCCTCATCATTTGCCTCATTTGCTTCATCAGATCTTTACATTTGTGTTCTGCTGCAGACCTTAATATCAAATTAAGTAAGACTACAGGATTCTCAAGCATAGAGATAATCACTGGGAAAATACAATTGATGAGAAGTCTCATAAAAAAATGAGATAAATATTGATGAGAAAAGAATTGTGGTGTCTGCCAACCTGTTGTTATGCTGTAAAACCACCATTTTGTAATGCCAAGCCAAACATTCAGCCACTTTTTTTCCTCTGGATGTAATGCAAGCTCTATGCTTCACCCAAACCTCCTTGAAGATTCTGGCTAAGTGCACAAATATGAACAATGTTTTAAATCTGGGGTTGTAACAAGATCTGAACCCAAGATAGTTTCATACAGTTTAGGAATTTCTAAGGAAAAAATGGAACAGAACTTAATAGGATTCAATTTTTATCTAGAGTATGAAAGTAAAACTTGCACAGTTTCACTTACAGTGAAACGCTTTCTCATCGTGGACTGCTATGGAAAAATACCTGACCAAAAAAAGGACTAAGACTGTTCTCAGCATCATTTAGAATTACAAATGTTTATTGTCATTATTTATTATAATGAAATTACTGAAAGAAACCTAATGTGGTATGGCCACAGCCTGTGTTAGGACCACAGTCCGTGATAGTCCCTGGTGCTGTTGTCCCAGATACATAGTAAGTAATGCATCTCATTGAACACACTCCATTTTTCTGGTGGAACTTACAGTTCTAAATGTGACAGCAAATGAACATTAGACAAGTATTTAGTACTTAGAAAGAAACATGTAATTCATGCAATAAAATGTCAGATTATTACTTCTTCATGTCACTAGGACTTTATTTAGCAAAGGTTTATTCCTGTTCTCAGCCATATGACTGGATTTGAAATTAAGGTCTTTGTTTAATTTCTTTAAAACATCATTCCTGTTTGTACATCTTCTGAAATTCCTTTTTTGAATGTAATTGCTTCAAAATCTCAAAGGATATTAATAGCTGCCTGAACTGATACATTTTAATACTAAGTACTGTGATTTAAAGTACTAAAGAAAAAAATGAACAAAGCGAACTTCACACAATTCTAATCATGTTCTGGCAGCTGATTCTTTTATTTTCTATCAGCACCACTTTTTTTAGTGTCTGAGATGCAGCTGTAGGTTTACAGTTCCGTAAGGCCACACTGCCCCTGTTCCCAGGGATGATGTGAAAACCTAAACAAGCCATTCCTGTATTAGAATCCATCATTTCTTCACTTTTACTAAGGGTGAGGACACTTTCTGTTGACCAATACTATTGGAAAATGAATTGCTTTTTCCTGGTCAACTCTCATACTTTTTCAGAGTACTATTCTCACTGGGGAAGTTGTCACTGAGCTTGTACCTATATCTGCAGACAGCTCTGTTCAATAAGAATTTAAGCAATACATTTTTCAGTGTCTGATGTTAGGGCAAAGGACACTTCTGTTATGCAGATATCCTAAAATGGCAGAGGAAGGCTCTTTCCTCATTCACTAAGAAGTCCAATTATCTATCTTTTTCACAGGTAGATGGTGGAAATTACAGTCTATAACTTTGAGAATGCCTGTAATGTGTTTCAGAATCTGATGAGGACAATTTCTTATTACAGAGAAATCAAGAAATTGCATTCTCTTCACACTTCCCCTCCTACCACCCATTTTCTTGCTGGAAGAACGACTGTCAGACAGTCAGGAATGAACCTCCTCCATTTAATGTATGTGCTTATTGTCCCCAGCTGCAACATATCTTAGAGCCCAGTTCCTGTTCTATTTGATGACACCCATGACATGATTTAAATGGACACACCAGCATAATCTTCAGAGAATTAATCTTGATAGAGGCAAAGATATATCATCAATGCTGCTTTAATAGCAGTATGATCCAACCAATCTTTTCCATTCTCTAGCTACTGAAACTTCTAGATTGTGAGGTTTAGCAGTAGTCCACATTACATCCTCCCCTCAGTGCCTTGTAGTTGGTAAGCACAAAACTCTGGGGGTTTTAGGTCTTACAGAGAGTCCTGATCTTTCTGGATTTTTCTTTGCCCTGCTTTTACTGTTCCTCATAAAATACTGTTTGTCATTCTCATAAATATGTGTGTGTGTGTATAACATACGAGTGAAATTACTTTAACAGCTCTGTTCTTCAAAATTCCTACTGAAGAGTTCTGGCATCAGTAACATTTTACCACTCAGTAAGTAACTGCAAATTGGTTCCACCTTTTCTACCATGAAGACCTTGTGGTGTCTGAATGATGAGAAGAAAAGGCATTTCTGTTTTTTCTGCCTTAACCTAATTTCCTTAAAGAGCAGTTCCAATTTTTTTCTCTTTTAGAGATCATGTTATGCTCACTGAGGAACATAACTATGCCAAAAAAGGAGCTGTATGTAGAGCAGCTCAAGAGAAAGTGGAGAGGTAGCAATAGACTGAACACTCCTTGGTCACAGATTAGAGTAGCCTCAATTACCTCTAATTATGTGTAGCTGCTATGGCTTGAATGAGACATTTCAGCAACCAAGGGTCAGCACTGGAGTACTTCACCTGCTGCCCTTTCTGTGAGACAAATACTCTTTTTCAGGTTCCAGAAAAAAGGCCTGCCATAAAATATTTCATCATATGTCCAGGACCTATGATTTTAGGCAAAGAGTTTGTGCAACAGCCGAGTCACAAGTTCTACTCTTTCTTTTAATATCTTTTTTTTTCTTTATCATTTCTTCTTTTTCAATCTACAGCTACTTTCAGTCCTGTCACTGTCTCTTCACTTGTCATCTAAGTTCTTTTCCATGGCATTGCATTTTTATGCTTCTTGCTTGTTCACAAACATATTCCATACAGCTACTAAGAGAGCTGTCTCCTTTAGCTCCATCATGACAATACGCTCACTTCCATTTTCCTTGAGTGATGCTTTTCTTCTATGTGGTCATTTTCTGATCTGCTCTGCCTTCCTGCATCCTGACTGTGCTTTCAGACTACAAATGCATTTTCCTTGTAGTACTCTTTCTTTTCATGTTATATTTCCATGTTGTTCATGTTTTTCCACTCTTGGGGAGGTGACTCAGTGATTCACATCCCATACCTGTTGTCCAGCAGTCCTTCTCATTAACCCACACTAGGAACTGTGCTATGAAGCCTGGGCTAATTATCAAAGTTTTGCAAGATGTGCCTGTGTGGGCTGAGTGGAGCTGCTCCACTGAGTTGCACTGGTGAAACTTTCCAGAGTCACCCTCACCTCCTCCACACAAAACACAGGCACAAAACTGCTCTCAGGTCAGTGAGATCCTTCATTATCCACACAGGGATGCACTAAGACATTGCTGTTTTTCCTTTGATTATGTCTACCTTGGACGTTTTGCCCAGGCCAGCTGTCAAGAAGTTAGCTCAAGCATAGAAACAGTCCAGCTGTGACAGGTTGGAGTCACATTTAGACTGATTTCCCACTTGCTGTTCACAGTTACACAGGGTGTTTGCAGCCAGCAGTGTAAACACACCATTTTCCTTCCCAGGACTCGTTATCAAGACAGTCATGCAAACAGAGTTCTGAATCCTGAGCAGGGACAACCACCCAGGTTGTACACCCACCTCCCTTTTACATAAAGCCATTATTCCATCAAATTTCGCTGAGATGCTGTAGCCAGTCTTACTGGATGAGTTAGAAATGTGAATTAACAACACTTGCATAAGTAGAGGCTTTGGAAAGGGAAAGAACTCAGAGACAAATTCAGTTTTGCAAAAATGGTGATATATTACATGTAATTAGCCTGTAATGATGATAACACTTCTGAAAACCTGCAGTAGCTTATGAAATAATCTAAATTTAGTGCAATCAGTTTACTAGTACTTACATGGTTGATTTGGGGATTATGGTTACAAAAGTCTGATTTCCCAATATGAATAACATTTTGTATGTAAGAGAAAAATCTATTTTTAAAAGCAACCTTTCTTCCTTTTATAATGGTAACAATAATAAAGTTTTCTGTATGATTTATTTGCACCAAAATATTACCTGAAATAGGATCCAGTTTTAACTTTAGCTAAATACCATAAATAGATCTCAGCATGTCAGTAAATGAAAATGAAACCAAGTGCAGGGGGAAAAGGGCAAATTAGTAAGTAGTTCAGTGGTTTTGAATGTTGTTCTGAGTGAAAGAAAAAGCAATAAACAATTGTCATTCCGTGTTTCTGATCGTATTCATTTGTAGTTCATGAGTTGTTGTATCTTGAGTAGCCAGTGATCCTTTTAGTTTGGATAAAATTCCTGTGCAATTGCTAAGAAAATTAAGATGCTCTCAGCAGTTTAGGTCTTTCTTTCTCTGTCTTGTCTGCCTTCACGCCCAACTCACTTTTCAGTGTATCTTTTTTCTTACAGACTAGTGTAGGATTACTTGGAAAGTGTAGAGAGAAATCAGTTCTGCAGTTACCTTTACTTCTGAGTAATGTAAAACTAGGAGTGGCCAAGCCATCATTTACATACAGGACAGCTGACCAAAGTGTTGTATGCTGGGGAAGAAAAACCTACATTAAAACAAAACAAACAAACAAGATTGTGACAAAGGAAAAAATCAGAGAAACAATAAATATTATAAAAGCATATAGGTTACCTAAATAGTAAATTCATCTCCGATATATCACTTCAAACCAGTTGTGTTTTTTCCTTTTCTTCACTGTTTTCTTTTTCTCTTTGGAAACTCTTCTGCAAATAGACATTCCTATTTCTGAGTCCTTTCAGACAGAAAATACACTCCAACCTTCAGTCCAGCACCTGGGAATTTATTCTGTGGAATGTATCTTACTTCAAGTGTTTTACTTGAGCCAGTATGCATTTACAGAATGTGGAAAGAAAAAAACCAAAATCATAAACATTTTCATTCTCTCCAGCCTCCTAACTTCAGCTGAGGTTGTTCACAGAATTCATTTAGCAATGATTTAAGTGCATTTGAGGTCTTCAGACAGAATTCACATTTGTTACAATCTCAAGAGCTGGAGACTGTAAGTTTTTTTTCTTTTCCCATAAGCTCAAAACTTCATTGGTAAATGCTGTTTCTTCCTGTACTATACAAATCTCTCCTGTTTGAACAGTCCTTAGTCACTCTGTCCCATACCTACCACCTCTCCCCAAAGCTATAATGCTGATACTTCTCCTTCCAATGACATTTTCCTCCTGAGGCAGTTCCCTCTTCTTGAGAGTGGTCAGGGCACTAACATTAGCTTGGAACTCTTTGAAAAAGAGATGTCACGGTTTCTGGGATAATTACCCCAGAGGGTTCCATACTTCAGATGTGATTTGGCATCTTGTAGGGAGTGAAACCACTCAGCCCCTGCACTCTCAGCTCAGCCACGTGTGATACACCATGGATACCAGAGGGATCATTTTCACTGACTCATTCAGAGCATTTGCTGGCCCTACAAGAAGACTTAGCACCAAGGCTTCTGGAAATAGAAATCAGACAGAAGTGGATGATGCCTTCAGAAAGATAATTTGGTCCCTGTCCATGCCTAGCACCTGGCAGGTACCATCTTTCCAGGACCTGCTTGTGCCTCTGTGGAGACCAGAACTGCACATATAGCCGGACCATATGACACAAATAGCCTGGCTACTATCTGGGGAAATACCAGGCTGCTGCTCACATGCAGCTGGACTATCCTGTGGCCAGACAGATCCCACAGGGAGGTAGGAGGAGGGCTTGCATGTGTGGTGCTTCTGCCACCTCTGCAGTAGCTTGAGCAGCCTGATCTGGAGAGCTGGACACTGATGCAGCACAGGAGCAGCTACTGCACAGCTATTCACGTGCCACACAGAGGGAGCCACTGACAGATGTTCAACCAGGGCAGGTTACAAATGCTTTGGAAAAAATATATGGCATTCCAACAGCTGGGGAGCTGGGACATCACCAGTGTCATAGAATCACAGAATGGCCTGGGTTGGAAGGGACCTTAAAGATCATCTCACTCCAACCCCCTGCCATGCACAGGGACGCCTTCCACTAGACCAGGTTGCTCAGAGCTCCATTGAACCTGGCCTTGAGCACTTCCAGGGTTGAGGTATCCACAGATTCCCTGGGCAACCCCAGTGCCTCACCACCCTCATAGTAAAGAATTTTTTCCCTAATGTCTCATCTAAACATACTCTCTCTCAGTTTGAAAGGACACGATACTTGTTTACATCAGCATCTCAGTCATACTGTAGCACTGATTATCTTCAATTTTGCCTTCCTTCCCTCCCCCTCTTCTGACCCATATATCCTCTAATTGTTTGTTAGGGGATCATCTTTTGGCCACATGGCTTCTTGTTTGTTTTCCTTGCGTGACCTCCAGAGGGATCTGTCAGAGAGGAATTCTTATCTTCAGCCCATAATCTCTTTAAAATCTTTCCCAGCTCATGGCACTCTATTCAAAAGAACCTAATAGCTGTATTAGGTTAGTTGGCTTTGTTATTTTTGTACAGTTATTCATTAACTGCAGATGAGATTTTTAAAAACACCATGGGAAAAAAAAAGAAGATACAAAAGATACAAAATCACAAACACATTCTGTTCTGTGCAAGCTGAATTCTGCCCTATACTGTAGGTCTTAAATAATAAGTTTTAAGTATATATGAAAGCCATGAATAGCTCTGTATTTCAGTTTGATTGTGATTCTGTTATTGCAAACCGCTCAACCACTTTTATTCTAGACAAGGATCTTCAGAAATACCTGAATATGTATCTACAGCCAGTTAAGAGTAAATTTCATTTGAGATCATAAATAATGATGATTTTTAGCCTTACAAAGACTTGGCAATCAGATCAATATTTAAATATCGGAGGGCAGGTTGTCCCATATGGGTGGGTCCTACTATCACGTACTCCATCTGTGAGATGTGTGCTACACTTCCATTTTGCAAGCCAATGTTCTTTCTCAGGAATATTTATGTCTAAATAAATTATGCTAAAGCTATAACAATCTTTGCCAACTCAGTCCCCTTGCAAAGGAGTAAGAAATCCACTTCTGAAAGGCAGTCTTTGGAGTACTTTAGCATGCCTGGACATAACTAGACAGACAGTGAATAGTTCAACTTTCTTGCTGCATTAGGCTTGCAAAGATAAGCCAAGAAAAATAAAAATGAAATGTAGCTGTTAGTTGGTGCTGCTATTGTGACTTTGCAGTTCAATAAGTCAGAATATTCCATAGCTTATAAATAGAATTTCATCCTACTTCCACTACTAATAAAAAAATAGATATTAGGTTGATCAGAAAACCCAATTGTGGGCAAAACACCATAATCCAGAGAAGTTTGCCAAATGCTATTTGGACATTGACCATGGTTCATGCAATTGTTCTGACATTTTTTATTCAATGAGAACTGATGCACAGTTATTAAAAACAATCAAACATTTTCCAAGAAACAAACAGAATACCCAGGGGCAGCATTCCTCTTTGGCACCAGAGGATAAAGAACTTTGTGTCTCTCTCAGACTGTGTTGACATATGGGTATATTTTGTCATGTGCCCTTTTTTAGAACATTTTCACAGGGCACAGGCTTGTGTCAATGGATGTGGGTACTACAGAATGTGTGATTCCTGGTGAGCATCTTTGGAAGATAGATTTCCAAGTGAAACTTCCAAGAACTCCAGACACTCCTGTAGGGAAATAGAGCTCATTAATTTATTTTTGCATTGTGTTAACTATAACTGTGAAATAGGAACAAGACACTTCAATGTTACTGTAATAACACACGTGCATATGGAAAGATACAGTAAGTTCAACTTTATTTGGCTCATCACCTATCATTCCTTTCAGAGTGGGTGAAGAAAATGAGAAAAAAAAGGGTTTGGAAGAGTTTGTTCCAGTAAAGCAATTCTCTGCTGCATCAAACCTTATTAATGAAAATTTAAAAACCCCTACATCTCTTTAATAAGTAAGCAAATAGTGTGTGTATATAATGGCACAGTAATAAAAATGCTAATTATTCAATATTGGAAAATAATAGATCTGCTTGCAATAGCCTTGTGTTAATTAGTAGCCTTTTTTTCCCCCCAATGCAGTTTTATTTTCATGAATAACACTATGCTGTTTCAACAGAGAATGCTTCCTTTTTTGGGTTTCATAACTCTCCAGGGCACACTAGACAGCAAATCAGTTACGCCCAACATGGAAACATTAAGAAAACAGGAGACTCATTGAAGTTATTTTGGTATCTCCTCTTTGATTTATTGCGAGTAATTTCAGCAAAATATCCTATAGGAAGAGTGCAGAACTTTTCTGCACATTACATCCTAAATTAGGCTTACTTAGGGAAAACATCTACGTCGTGCTCAGTATTACTATGGGGTATTAATTTGATTTGGGAAACTGCATAAGAGATTTTATGACTAAAAATGTCTGAAGAAAAGAAAGGAAAGTCATTATAACACTTGGTATATATTCTCTGAGGCTTTGATCACATGTTAGTAAAGCTGTATAATGCCTCTGTTATTTAGACATTTTTGCCAACATCTATATACCTTGTGGGTAAACCGAAGATTAAAAAAAAAAATTATCTCCATTATACTGCTGGTATTGAAGCTGTCTTTATTTCCCTTCCAGTAACCTAAGCAATGGGGTCATCCCAGCCTCTGAATTCCTGCACACTTTTGGGAAACTCTCTCCTAAGTTGCAAGAAATATTGAAAATTGTTACCTCCATTAATACCCTGGATTGCATACTGACATTTTTCTGGTCAGTCCCCCAAAAACATCCAGCAAAAATCCACCTATATTTGATGTCAGTAGTAAATGTTGTATACTTTGCTTTAAATTTTACGTTCTGTCTTCCCTTTTTTTTCCCTCTGAGATGGTAAATAACAGTTGGAAACTGTTTATCTCTACAAATACCTGTTTGGAAAGGACTTGGAAAGGAATGGACAGAGAAAGCAGATATTGGTTGAAACAGAACATTTAAGAATGTAACAAACATCTTTAAACATCTTTAAACAGAGGTATGGCGTAAGTCTCTCAGTGATAGAGCAAATCTGGTTGTGTCACTGTAATCTGGATGACCTAGAAAGAGAAACTACATTACCTTTTTCTATTGCATAAAATCTGTCCCATTGATGGGAATGAAAACAGCCTTTAAAAAAATGTGATGTCATGGTGCTATTCTCAAATGATAAATTCTACTGTCAGTTATGATTTACTCATAGAGAGAAAAGATAATAGAATTTCAAAAGAATATTGCAGGGAAATCTTCCATAACGTTCAAGGAAAATACGTATATTATGAGTGGCTGCTGGTGGTATTATTATTATTAAAGTTTTTATGCTTATTATTAAGATTGCCAGACACTATTTGCTGCAATACTGGGGTTTTTTAATGTGACAGTCTTCTACTGAAAGGGCTAAAATTTGCCATACTAGATATCTGCCTCAGTCTAAATGCTAAGTACAGCCTGAGCTACATAATCCAACTATATCACTGAATAAGGATAATAAAAAATATTTTTTCCACTTTTGCTCACTGGGAAAGTGAAACACAGAGTCTAAATGTTGGTGAAGGGTAGTTCTGCCATGAGGGAAGATTCACTGTGTGAGGAGACTGAAAAGTGATGCAAGGAAAGGGAGCTGCAGAGGGTTATCTTGACCTGATGTAGCACTGGATTCCAGAGAACATTTAACAGGGATAGGAGAAAAGATAGGGCAGGGCACAAGGGAGGAGACTCCCTGACCAGCCCCAAGAGAGAGTCTGTGGCTGGGAACAGGGCATGGGAGCAACAGGGAAACAAGAATCTGGGGGCAATGGTCTGAAGGTTGGCTGGGCAAGGAGCCCAGAGGAAGAGCTGGGAAGGAGTTGGGCCCAGTTAGGGTTGTTTCTGAGTACTCCCATTTTTCTGCTATCAGCAGATAAAAGCCAAAGACAGTCACCCACTCTTCTACAGAGCAGCTCTGTGGAAAGTGCTGGAGTACATTCCTACTTGTTGACTGTGATATCAGTCTTCAATTAAATGGAATTACCTTTTAACATTTTAATTTAAATTGAAAAAAAAAAAAGGTGGGAGAGGGCAAATTTCATAGAGTTTCTTTCCCTTCCTTGACACTCACTTAGGTAGCATGTCACATTCACATTTGTATTCTTATTTTTTATTCATTTCTCATTAATACTGTACTCTAATACTACAGCTCTAAAACTGTGCTTCTTGTCAGTAAAGAAAACCAATTTCCCTACTTGCCCCAAAGGAGTCTGACAAACTCCATATATGAGTAGAAGCAGAAATAAAGAAATTAAAAAATTAAGATGATGGGAAGCAGGTTGCTTAATATGAGAGGCAGAGAGGTTGGAGACAGTGAGGGTCACATGGGGACGCAGAGTGGCTCAGAAGAGCAGAGAAATCACAAAGTTGAAAGGCCAGAGCATCAAAGGAAAAGGCAGGCAAAAGAACCACAGTTATGAGCATGAGTCATCAGAAATGGCATTTGACAGTCCATGGTCAGCACGGCCAGAGGGTTTATTAGTATAAAAATGACATCATTGTGCTACTTTCTAAATCTGGTAACAAGAAAATATAAACAGCTCCTCATGTCTCGTTAAAATCAATGGCATTAAAGAAGGATTAGTTATATGAAAGGAAGAGATTTACTGAGGTGGTGTGGTGGGTTGACCTTGGCTGGATGCCGGGTGCCCACCAAAGCTGCTCTGTCACTGCCCTCCTCAGCTGGACAGGGGAGAGAAAATATAATGAAAGACCACGGGTCGAGAAAAGGGCAGGGAGAGATCACTTACCATATTTATGCATGGGCAAAACAGACCTGACTTTGGGAAATTAGTTTAATTTGTTGCCAATCAAATTAGAGTAGGGCACTAAGAAACAAAAAATGAATCTTACAGCACCTTCCTTCCACCCCTCCCTTCTTCTTAACTTCACTCATGATTCCTCCACCTCCTGTCCCCCAGTGCTGCAGGGGGACAGGGAATGGGGGCTGTGCTCAGTTCATCACACGTTGTTGCTGCTGCTCCTTCCTCCTCAAGGGGAGAACTTCTCACACTCTTCCCTTGCTCCAGCGTGGGGTCCCTCCCATAGGAGACAGTCCTCCAGGAACTTCTCCAGTGTTGGTCCTGCCCACAGGCTGCAGTTCTTCATGAACTGCTCTAGCATGGGTCCCTTGTGGGGTCACAAGTCCTGCTCCAGCATGGGCTTCCCATGGGGTCACAGCTTCTTTCAGGTATCCACCTGCTCCAGTGTGGAGTTCTCCAGGGGCTGCAGGTAAATCTCTGCTCCACCACAGACCTCCAAGGGCTGCAGGGGCACAGCTGCCTCACCATGGGTTGCACCACAGGCTGCAAGAAATCTCTGCTCCAGCACCTGGAGCATCTCCTGCCACTCCTTCCTCACTGACCCCACTCCTTCCTCACTGACCCCACTCCTTCCTCACTGAGAGTTGTTGCTCTCACATATTCTCTCTCCTTTCTTAAGCTGCAATTGCCCTTGTGAAGGTCCTTTCCCCCTTCTTAAATCTGTTATCCCAAAAGCACTACCACCAGTGCTGATGGGATCTGCCTTGGCCAGCAGTGGGTCCGTCTAGGAGCCTCCTGGCATGGGCTCTGCCAGACATGGGGAAAGCTCCTGGCAGCTTCTCACAGAGGCCATTCATGCACCTGCCCCCCACCCCCCCTCAAAACCTTGCCATGCAAACCCAATACAGGTGTCTCAGTGCCCAGGTCGAATTAAATAGGTATTTTATTGTGCTAGACAGCTTTGAGTGTCTTATCCTACATGCTCTGTGTCCAAACCAGAGAGAACAGACAGTCTGCAGCCTTTGCAATGGATATTTGAATTGTATTTCCACATTTTCGGGCACAAATGCCAATCATACAAATATTTGTGGCTTTTCAACTGCCTAGATATTTTTAAATGAAATTATTTTCACAATCAGAACGTAAATCATTTACATAAAAGGTTCTGAATGGTTCCCTTAGAAACATTTTAGCCTACTGTACAAAGTGTACATTTTTCAAAGTGAAATTTTAGCACAATGGCTTTCAGCAGCTGCTCTCATGCTTATGTGGTGCTTTGTATGAACTCTGCCTGCAGTACTTCATGCCTCATTTTCTCTAACCTGACATTGCCTATATTTGTTGAATAATTGGTGAAAACGTATCATTGTTAAAAATGTTTACCACTCTATTCTAATGGGAATAGCAATAAAAGGGTAAGGGCAAAAAATATGTCATATTACACAAAAAGCAGCACAACTGCACCCTTCAGGGAGGCCTCAAAAGGAACTGTAAAATTCATGCTGTTGAGAAACTATTGGGCTTCTTTCAGATGTTTTTACTGCTTCTTTCTTTTTTTCTTGTGGTGGATGTTTGCATGAAAACAAGAGGTCAAGTTCTGCTCTCAAATCAGCATAAATTTGAAATTCAACAGTTACAGTAAACAAATAGCAGTGTAAGCAAAAGAAATCCCACACTGGCTTTTTGAGTGTGTTTTATGGCCAGTGACCTAGATGTTGGAACAAATTTTTACCCAAACTGCAGTGCACTCAGACCTCTGGAATTATTCTACTTCAGCCTGATTTTTAAGGGAAAAACTCTCATTTTTATCTTTTCCTTTCTTCTTCTTTTTTTTTTTTTTAATTAGCATCTAGAGAGTGTCTCACTGTTTAATTGATGAACAGTGAGTTTTGTGCCTGAAAGTGTAGAAAACGTGTACTGGTGCCTGTTTTTGGCCATGCAGTCTCTCTGACAGTGGACTACTCAGATAATATACTTGTGCCTTAGTTTTCTCCCCTTGGGGCAATGCAGACTGGCCTTAACAAAAGTTTTGAGGGACACGGTGATATGTGAAGTGTGCTTTGGTTGCAAGGGGCCACTGAACTGCAGCAACAGCTGAATAGGTTCAGTCATTTTTTTATCCAAAATATCAGAGTAAACAATACAAGTTGGAACAATGCACTGTTTCCAGAGTGTGACTTTAAAGAATGTGTTATGATGATGATGTTGTTGCTATGGTTACAGATCCATCTAAAGAAGTGAATGCACTAAATATTATTAAGAAAATTAAGAAAATATTAAGCAGCAGATAAAAAACCAGGTGTGTAGGAGTCAATGGTTTTGGTTTTGTCATTGTAAATACTCTTAATATTTGTGAAAGTGGCAGGCTGGAAGAGCTGTCCAAAAAAGGGGTGTAACACCCAGTTAGTGTTTGGGAGGTAGATCTCTGATGCTGATACTCACTTTGCAGACATCCAGTACTCTTCACTACTTCTCTCCCTTTTTTCTGGACTTATTTAATATTCAATGAAAAATCATGGTATAGGAAGAACAGAGTATACAATGTCTTTCTATAAGAGTTGTTGTACTAAACCCAGGATCTTACGCAGAAGGTGACAAGAAGCTTGCTCTTTACAACTTACAGATGAGGATCAGAAGCTCCACAAGCTCATAGAATCATGGAAACAGTGATGTGGGTGTTCTTTTATTATCTATTTGACCATGGTAGCACTTACAGCCCTTAGTCAGTATAGCAAGACCACATGGTACCCTGAGGGGCTTCTATGGTGCTGTGTAAGTGAGGTCCCCAGCCTTGGCTGTTGGTTATTCCTAGTGCAAGTATTCCAGGGCCTTTCCAGGCTCCTTTCTAAACGACTAAACTGGTTTCCTCCAGGAGGAAGCTGAGGGACACTTGGCACAGCAATTTGCTTCAGGGTTCACTCCAGGCAGAAAACATGAAAGAGGTGGTGTCGAAACAGGCTCCTTTAGCCTCGGACAGACTTGTGACATGATGCCAGCAGGGCCTGTGCCCACAGACAAGCACATACCCTGAGGACAGGCTGCAGGGCAAGCACTGCATGCTTTTGGCATCATGCTCTGGAGACACTGCTCCAGGAGGCTGCTTCAGGAGGCTGAGGTACAGATTTCACTTTTTTTTTTTCCCATATTATCTCACTTCATTATCACTTTGAAAACACAAAATATTCTAGTTATGTCTCAGGGCCACAGAGCCAGGAACTTCTTCCTGAGGCAGAAGAGTTGGGTAATGTAGATGCAGCCAGACATACTTTGCATTTGTCTTGAACACCATCATGAATGTATTTCCTTCTATCTCAACAGGAAAATTTCAGGAAAAGATGGAGCTACCGATTATTAGTAAACCCTGAAAGTTTAGTTGGAGTGTTCACTTTCTGTAATCATAGAAGGGATATGCAATTTATAATGCATACGTTCAAATACATGGCAGGTGGTTGTCTGTCAGAAACTTATATGTTCTCGAAGAGTTTGTACCCTAAGGACTTGAGCTTTGGGAGAGACTCGGCATATGGTTGTTAGAGGAAAGCTGTTTTTAAAATTGTACTGCCACTATATCTAAATATAATCTTAAAGAGAGAGAAAAAAAAAATATCAAAATCCAGGACTGCAATTATGCTTACCAACCTACTTCATTTATCAAAGCACATTAGAAAATGAGCAGAGAATTTAAGTCAGGGAACCTGCACCACTTTCAATTATCAGTCCTATAAATTACACAAGCAGTGAAATGCAATGAGATCAAAGACTCTGAACCATTTGATTTTCTTACACGAGTGAGTGGCTACTGGGCACATTGATTACTCACCAGTGCTGAATAACTAGGGCAGTATTGAACTCCATACATATGGCACCACTGACAATGGCAGAGAAATGAACCAGGGGATACTCTGGAGGTTTGCTCAGCAACAGAAGGCTGGTGTATAGATAAGCAAATGTCTTATGAATGTGCTAATGAGTTTGCCTTCTAACCCCATCAGCTAAAAACGATGGGGCTAATTTATTTTTCTTTGTCTCTTCAGAGTATGTACCATCTCTATAAATTGATATGCAGTTCTCTTGTGTGTATTAAGAACAATTTCTAATTTCTGATCTCTTCAAGGCATCCTCCAAAATTTGGATTATACCAGTATCAGCAGCCCTTATTATTTCAGTACGTGTTTGTTACAGACTAATCAACTTCATGCATTCATCATCTATCTGAACAGAGAGGGTAGGTGATTTGACAAAATTGACAAAATTGATTTTGTGGAAGTCTTAGGAGAAATGACAGAAAATGCTACCTTTAGTTATGAGGCTGATCCAGGCTTCTTAGTCTTCCTGTTTTCCACTAGCTTTTACTCAGGTGTTAGTTGTGCAATTCTGCTTTTGTTTTTTCACATACTCTCCTGTATGACTTCTACGTGTACGGTGGAAAAGGAAGCAGGGAGAAGTGAAGGAGAAAAAAAATCTGTGTGAAGGCCTTATCTCCTGACCCTCTGAAGTATTTTGACACATACCTCATGTACTAAATAGTCTGTAAGTATTTCCAGCAATAATGGTGATGCTTCTTCCTACACAAAGATGGAGATGAGTTTTGTAGGGCTCTGCACCACCCACCTCCACTGAGTTGGCTGTCAGGGTTTCAGCTGGTACCAACTCAGCAGACAAATGCTTCCTCCTCCTCCTCCTCCTCCTCCCAGTGATAAGGACAGTAATTGAGAAATAACAAGTCCATCTTTGGCTTGTCACAACGACTGTACATCATTCCTAATTTACGCTGTACTGTAAACCAGCAAGCCAGCCTTGTGTTTTTACCTCAGACTTTAACCTTGGGGTTTTTTTATGTATTTGCTTTTACCTGTAAAGGTGGAGGAGATTTTGCTAGTCACACAGCAGGTCTGTGTGAAAATCTGTGTGTGCCAAACCAAGTTTTTTACTAAGGAGAATTTTAAGGCAAAGAGCAGAGGAGAAGAGGCAGTTCAACTTAATTAATGTCAGAGTTTGTATAATCCACTGAATGTGTAAAGCACTATATAATTGCTAGGTGTTATTACTAGTCTTGACTGAGTAATTCATGTTGAATTATCTGTTTGCCAAATGTCAGCTCTCTGTTTGTGAACTGTCATTGAAAGAGCATGATTTTTTTTCCCCTGGATTTGTTCAAAATGCCTCTCAGAATAGCTTCTGTCAGTAATTCTTAGCCTGCTGCTTATTCATGAGCAATTCATCGTAAGTGTCTGATAGTTGCAATTTGAGTTGTTTTGACTGCCCAGTTAGGTATTGGATATGCTTCTTTTCAGACATTTGATGGCTGTAACTTTGAACTATGTAGTGTAGATACTCATGCAAGCCAGTATTAAATTTGCTTTCCATGAATACTGGCTAATATCTGGCTTAATATGAAATGCAGCACTGTTTTAACATTCATATTGTGGCACTGACAAGAAGTCAATCAGTTTGAGAATACATTATTTTGAGAATGATACAAATATTGAGTAAATTATAGTCCCTGTTCCAAAGTATTTACTGTATAGACGAAAGGACTGATCTTTCTAACATTCTTGACTGTAGGAGAATAAATAGAGTCCCTGTGAGGTGATCTGAAATTGGAAATGCAAATGAAATGTTTTTACAAGAAAGCCTCCAGACCTATTTATCAAAAAGCTACAGATGGCTGTATTTCAGAAAAATGTCTGTACATATGAAATACAACCTAACACTTTATGCTAACTGGACAAAACCACATGGAAATATATTGAGCATTTTCTGAACAAAGGGGAAATTAAGATGTAAATCTGGCATACCAAAGGGATGGGCACTAATTTCTAGAACATTTGCCTAATCCTATCTTAATGCTGCTCCATTCTGAGAGTGCACCCAGTGTTGTATCAACTGCTATTGTCTGCAAATCAAAAGTAGTTGAAAATTGTGAATGGTCTAATTTTAAAAATTATTTCATCTCTGAAGTCCTTAAAAATTCAAATTTAATGCCTCTGTAAAGGTAACATTTATTATTAAAGTAAGGGTTTTCTTTTTTAAGAAAATAAAATAGTATAACAGTTTGCTACTTACTGGTGTTTAAGCAGTTAACAGACAAGGATATTATGAGAAATCCAAAAGAAATGGATGCACTAGGTTCCCCTCACTCCAATTAAACTAAGCTGGTGAAATTCCAAAAAAAAATTATAAATTCTCTGTCAGTAAGAGATTCTTTTTCAAGGAAAAGAAACAAAGTTAAAGTGAGGATTAAAATCGCTTTGTCAATATATACTGCGTGTTTATAGAACAGAACAATCCCATCAGTCTCAGTGTAGTTTGGGTTGTGTCCACCTAATGTTTTTCAAAATAGTGCACATTCTTCATTATTTTTTAATGAATCACTCTCTTAATCTGAATAATTCCATTTTTCTGATTTTTTTTTAATTTGAAGTAACGTAGCCTTTTGAAAAATCACTGTGCTTACCTGATATCAGACATGAATACCTTCTGCTCATGCAGGAGGTTCCAGGGAAAGTAGAGAGAATATCCTGGTTTAAGTCATCCCTGAAATTATCATGCATCATCTCTACAAAGTAAACAAGTACCATTTCACTGCAGTTCTTTGCACAAAAGAGATACAGAAGACAGAAAACTCTTACTGTATATGACCATGGAAAAAAACCCAGATGCTAATATCAAGGGGAACAAGGAAAAAGTTAGTGCTTTAATTTTACTGAGAAAGATTATTTTCAAGAGCAGCCATTTGGATGGAAGAATTGGAAAGACTTTGCTGTGATGGCAGAACTTTTAGATTATGGAGGAACTCCACATTTCTGAGTGCAATTTGCTCACAGGCAATGGAATTTCAAGATTTCTGAAGTGTTTGTGCACCTATAATGATAGACAGCACTGACACGAATTCTAGCTTGGACTTGATCTTGCACTCTTGGAAATGAGTGGCAAAACACCAACTGACTTCAGTGGAAATAAAACCAGGAGCCGTTGAAAACACATATTGATCCATATTCTACTCTGCTGGATGGCTCATATAATTCTTCTTGAATAAGAATGTAAGGAAGGCATTTATAAGTATTATGCCATCTGCTTAGAAAAAATGAATAGATTTTTCATTTTAAAAATCTATTTGTCTGAAGTATCTGAAGTTTCCGGAAAATGAAATAATATAAAGCACCAAACTAAAAGAGTTCATGGCCTTATTCTGTCGTGGTTTATATGCTCTGCATATTATTTGTCTTTACTGGGGTTGCCCAGACATATGTTAGGATAATTATAGGGGAAAGAATCTAATTGTATTGTACAGTGCTGGTTTAAGCTGACAGATAACAGGTTGTTATGTATAAAACATGTAGAGTAACAACATGTTAAATATCTCATTACATCTCGATAGATAGATATTGTTGGGAGGATGTAAATTAGAGTACCAATTATTCTGATGTAGTGGTAATGAAGCATTAGCGTCTTTATTCACATGCAACTATATTTGTGCAGCTAACAAAGACTCTCCATGGGGAAGCACAGTGAGTGGTTTGATGTTGACCTCCAAGCTATTGCTCCCACTTTTAAAATTCTATGTGTTAAAGATGCATCTATATGAGAAGGAGGGCACTAGTGACACTGCAGGAAAAACAGAACAGAGCAGTGTAAGTGGTGTATATTTTAGAGCGAAGGATAACTAGGGAAGAGGGGACTTGAGGTAAAGGGAAACAAGTTATGGGACATGACATACAGAACAGTGTTTCAGACAGGAGAAATACTGTAGAGAGCCAGGAAATTGTCATCATATGCAACATCAATCTCAAACACTGATCCACTGCTCTCTTTAGAAAGGTTTCCTTATACATTTGCATTCCACAGTTATTTGTCAGTCCAACAAATAGAGGAACAAAGATGAAATGTCAGTAAATATTTCAAGTTCTTGCCTTCTTCTGTATGTTGTGCTTTCCCAAACTGCCAATCCAGTCTACCAGCTTTCCAGTTTGAAAGATGTAGCTCCTTTCAGATCTTGAAGGAGCAGATACTGGCAGTAACAGGGAAGGGCTGGTAATACAGCTAAAACATGTTCAGGTTAAATAGGAGGACCAGATTTGCTCATTCTAAAATTTCCTTTGAGAGTTGGATGGCTGCTTTCAACAGATTTTAAATCTTCATTGTTTTTCACATCTTATGTAAATAACTAATACATCATGCCAAATAATTCCACTCCATATCGTAATAGATAGCTCACACAACCTTTGGAAACGACAGAAAATAATTTATGCCCTCAGAGACATCAGGAGACACAGTCTCACAGCCAGCAAAGCCCCGTGAAAGCTGGGAAGTATCTGAAGGAGCACAGTGGTCGTCTGTTGGATTTACATCACCAATGGCAGAGGCCTACAAGAGAGGAGGAGGATGTGAGAAGGAAGATTGGTGGGGGGAGAGGGGAAATTTTTTCAACAGAAGTAGCTGAAACATTGGTCAAAGGGTATATACTGTGCACTCAGGTCAGAGACCCAGACAGGCTGAGGGAAGAGGCCACTGCAGCCCAGGGACATCCAGCAGAGCTGGAGACAGAGCCCTGCCCCAGCATAGACTTTATAACCCCTTCCACTGCCTAAAGGAGGCCCACAAAAAAGCTGGAGAGGGACTTTTTACAAGGGCATGTAGTGACAGGACAGGGGAGAATGGGCTTAAACTGAAATAGAATAGATTTAGATTGGATTTTAGGAATAAACTCTTTACTGCAGGGGTGCTGAGACACTGGAACAGGTTGCCCAGAGAAGTAGTGGTTGTCCCATCCCTGGAATTGTTCAAGGTCCAGCTGGATGGTGCTTTGAGCAACCTGGACTTGTGTAAGGTGTCCCTGCCTATGACAGGAACTAGATGATCTTTAAAGACCCTTCTAACCCAAACCAATTCTATGAATTATTATGATCCTTTGATTTATGTATCTCCCATTTGAGAAATCCTTATTTTTAACACTTTGCAAGCATAATTTGCCCCATATCTGGAAAGAAATAGCAGAGACAATGCAATTCTTTTGAATGAACTTACACTACCTATCTCACTTTTGGGTGGAATATGCCAATTGCCAGCACTGTTGGGCACATTTTAGGGGATACCATACACCACAGATTGTTCAGAACAGGACTTTGGAGTTGACCATCCTGTTTTGGGCAAAGGAAAACTTGGGCATGTCAGTGCAAATCTGCTACATTCCCTGATATGGAGCTGGGCAGTGGACTCTGAGCTGTTACTAACTAGAACAGCCTCATCCTGCTAAGGCCTCACAATGGGATCCCTGAAGGATCTTATCTAAGAAAGTTTGCTTCTGTAACTTAAATAGATATAAATTCCTATCTGAATTATACTAAGCTGCACAAGTTCAAGGACCTGCTGTGGCAACCTTGTTCTCTAAACAAGAGGAGAGATTAGGGAGGGGGTGAGGTGCCCTCTGAATCCCACGGGGTTTCTGCAGGAACTGATTTCATTCCAGACAGACTTTTTGTATCTCCTCTGAATTTGGTGCCCTTGCAGCTTACCCCTGCTCATAGAACATGAGGAATCCAACTCACTATTCTGCCACAATTCTGTCCAGGAAATAAAAACTTTTCGGGTCCTGCACTAATACAAGCAGGGGACGTTTCTGAAGGATGAAGTTTGGTTTGCTATTGTGGAACCCACAGTCACATAGAACAAGTAGAGGTGGGAGATAATTGTCTGATATGTGGTGAATTTTGACACTGATAGGGAAGCCAACACCTTGAAAGTCTCTGTAGGATATGCTGACAATTTCAACAAAACTAAGGAAATAACAGGAATTTCAAGGAAAGTAGGACATTCAGCTTCCTGCCTTGCTTCTTCAATTCTTTTGAAAATCAGATCTGGAGAGTATATGAATCCAGTTATTAAAGAGATGAGTGCTGAGAAAGGAGATATGCATCCTGGATGGATGCCTTTTTTCTTTAAATAATGTTTTAAACCCAAAAATATTCAATGTCGAAAATAGCTTTAGCAATATGCAGGAGCTATACCATAAAATGATAATAATAAAATTTGACACCAGTTGGTGTTTCGGGGTTCTTGTATGACATTCTGAGAGGGAGGGTTATAATAAACAGCTAGGTACAATGGAGTATAATTTTACAGATACATTGCATGTTTGCTCCCTTAAACTTGTGGGGTTTTTGTATTCTTTAACACCATTTTATCTATAATTATCAAGTGGGAGACTTCAAAGAGATGAGTGTATTACAGTGGATTTGCCTGCTCTTCCTTAGTTATTAAAAGAAAGAAAATAAGGGAAGTCATAGGCAGATCACTAAATGCAATAACAAAGCAATGGAAAAGATAAAGGGAAGACATCTGTTTCATGCAGGATTTATATTTAGTGCTGAACAGTAGGAATTTTTCTCCTGTAGTTCTGCAGATCAGGTCACTGGAGAAGGAAAAGATTATATGAACATTTGCAGTGGGGTACAGTATTATTTAGGTTTGAAACTCATGAATTGCGAAACCTCAATGAAGACGAAGAGTGCTACAAATCACTGCTGTTGAAACCTTTTAGATCACAGTGAAAAGCTGACAATTGAGGAGAAACTAGCTACTTTCTAGAAATGTATTGCCAGAGTTTGGCTCGAAAGCTCTTTTTGTGAGTCACTCCATCTCTTCTGTAAATAGCCATTATTAGAATGGCTTGAACCAAAACTGTTGATTCTGACAACCCTGAACTTTGTGAAAGTCCTTCTCTGAAATCAAAACTTTTTTGCCACTTGGGATCATTTTAAAAAATAAATATATAAATATTTTGTTACGTGTTAATGTTTTACAAATTGAGCCTTAAATTACTTAAAAGCTCGCATGATCTTATGTAAGGCTGTGGAGTAAACCAGAATACTCAGTATTAAGTGTTTTAATTCAGAGTAGGTTGCTCTGGAAGAGTTTCATATCAGGTTAGGAACAAATCAGAAAACATTCTTAAATATTTAATCCATAATCACTCAATTCCATGTGTGGTCTTGTGTCATTTGCCACGGACGGGCTTCCTGAAGGAAATTTATCCACTGGGATGCATGTTTGCTCTGATTAGTCAGTACAGAGAGAGGGCAGTGTCCTCCCTGGACATTTAGCTGGTTCCTCTGCAGACAACATCCTTACTGCTGCTGTTTTCTTGGCTCAAGTAGTCACATGAGACTGTCAGCCAAGAGAACAGGTCACCCTTCCCCGAGGCAGGAAGGTTGGCATGAACACTAACAGTGAGGTATCATGGTTATCTCTGTATGTGGCAAAAACTAGATGACAACCCAAGAAAAGCAAGATGCAAGCAAGAAGTAATACTCTTTGCCATATGATCAGTATATTGAAGCTAATGTTTTTTAAGAATAAGTTCCTAGAACTCCATCACTCTTCACTCATTATGTACATTAAAATCTGGCATGTATTTTAACTTTATTTTGATTAATGACTTATGTATTTGGTAAAACTGTCTTTCATCTGCTCATTGACTGCATAGATTTTACAAGGAGCTTCTGGATCTACTACATTTACTAACATCTCCTTCAATAATGCAAACATCCAGCTTTTTGCAGTCATATTGGTGAATTAAATGCTAATAAGATTGATATTGGCAAAGATATCAAAGGAAAATATATGTGGAGCTCAGAAGTGATTACATATGTTTAAAATAAGACATTTTTAATGGGATATTTGGACAAATATCCCATTTGTCCAAATCACAAAAACTGTGATTAATCTATTTATATTTAAGAAATTTTCTAGTTTACAAGAGATTTTTAAATACCCTATAGTAGCCATGCTATATCAAAAAAAAAAAAATGCCACTTCAAAGACTTTGATTTTCTTTCTGTAACTAAATTGGCTACAATTAATTTCTATAAGCTTCTGCAGATAAATACTCAGATTTCTGTCAGAATGAGCCTTCACTTGGTCTGAGATGCTGCAGATTTTCAAGGTTTTTAAAAACAACTGGTAACCAAACCATTCCAACCTTCCATTCCTTTACAGTAATTTTCCTTGCAACTTCAAGGTTTTTCATCAAGTAACAGAGGCGGTGCCTAAACTGGGGGACTATAAAGATACCTCCTGAACAGAAAACACAACAACTGCTTATTGTTAGAAATACTGCTAGTGAAAAGGGGAAGGAACCTGCTGTTAGAAGCCAACAGTCACAAACAATTCATACTGGCCCATAAAAGCAAAGCAGGGAGTGACCTTAAGAACGTAGCGGCAGCAGGAAAGGTTGGGGACGGTGGTGTTTGCCTCAGAGACTGAGGCAAACCATTTGAAAGGGGCAAGATGTGAAGAACGTTTCCAAAAACTGCTAAATTATTGGGCCAACATCCAGGCATGAATCTGGCTTCTGCTTAACTTTAATAAATAGGAAGCTCTTGAGTCCCAGTGGAGGAGGCTGAGAATATTCTGGTGGTATAAACTGTATATTTACATCTTCTCCGAACATCTGCAAGCAGCTGGTCAGAGAGCACAGGCCCTGCTGAGAGCTGCCGTGGCTCTGCTTACCATCCCAGGTACCTGTTGGATGGATTTTGCAGACTGAGTTGATGGAGGACTCAGATTTAGAGGGTGAGAGGTTAATAGATGCACACAAGAATGATTTTTTTTTAACTGAGAAAAGTGTAGTGTCGGTTTCCAAATATTGTGACTTTCCTGTATAGTCATTACAGACCCCCCTGACTTACACAAGGTTTCTGACAGATGAAACAGCAGCAGCATTGTTAGTTCAGGGCTTGCTGTGCTATGTGAACTGCATCACAGAATCACTTGTTAAGGATGTGAGGGAGCTGGTGTTATGTCAACTAGTATTATGGAGCAATCTAATACTAATTAAAAGTGTTTGTTGTGTTACAGTATTAAATTTTAATTAGAATGCATAGAGTTCTCTCTTGACTACTGAAAAATTAAATAATTATAGAATCACATTTTAATTCCAGATATTAACTGCCATCTCACTGTATTTTCAGTATTTTCAGATTTGAAAATGCTATAAATTGATACAACCCCCCCCAATAACGAAATTTAAAAGCAATAGTCTTTATGCTAAGTGAATTCCTCTCTTGTGTTCTTTGCATTTTAAGCTTGCTTTTGTAACCTATCCTGTTCAATTATTTCTGAGTTCTTAATCAGGGCTACCTAACTCCTGTGATGTATTGAATCACCCAGGAAATTGTCCGTTGTTTAACAATTAACCAAGTTCATTTCTACTTCTAGCAATAAACATTTAAGACCTTTGAACTGATATTTGCCTCTCAGCTTTTAACAATGTGCATCTGTATAACAAATAAGTTAGCTACCAGAAAATTCACATTTCTTGCAGATACCTAGAAGAAAAGTAAAGAAATCACTTTATTTCAAAGGTATTAAAAAAAAAAAAAAAGCAAGGTGTTTCTTAGCCTTGAGGACTTCACTCTAAATCTGAGTGAAATCTAAATCTAAATCTAAATCTAAAAATGAAATAATGTTTTATTCAAAATGGAGGATTTATCAACAAACACATGGAAATGTACTGAAAGCTTCCAACTGTGGCAACTTGGCAAAGCAACACATTTTGGCATTTTATTCTCTCTGTACATATGTTTCACTCACTTAAATGTCATTGAGAATTAGGATGCATACTCATCAAGGGAGTCTACCACTCTAGGACCAGATTTGTCTTCCTTTATCTAGCAATGAGTGGTCTCATTGAAATTAGTGGGCATAATCCTGATTCTGAAATAGTTAACAGAAGTCAGCAAGTGCACATTTTCAATAGGGACTCTGGGCTTGCATCACGCTGTTTCCTGGAGGAAAGAAAATGTTGAAGTACAGTAATCTGATATTGTGGATCCATCTTGATTTCTTCAGCTTATTTACCTAAATTCCTTTGGAGTTTCACTTGGACAGTCCTGTATTTCTCTTTGCTGTTCCCTTAGCCCAAATAGTTTATACCATCACCTCTGAGAACCCACTGATTTCTTGGGCTTATTTTCAATTATGACAGTGAAAAAATGAGAGCCATAGGCTTCCTTCTTTTTTTTTCTTTTTTTTTTTTTTTTTATTTCTTGGAAGGTTTATAGCATTTTAATTAACCTCAAACCAGAAACCTTGCAATCTGTAACTGATGTGCATGTGTTCTGCTGCTAAAAAACAAAAATAATTTGTCATTAGCGTGATATACTAAAATAATCATGGAATTTATCTCCTTAAAAATAAATTTATCCAATTTTTTCATGAATATAGATACTTCAGCTCCCCATATTTGAATAGGTGAGTTTGTATTAAGCCAGGCAGTATAAAACAGGCTCTCAACTTGATGCCTGCTCTGTTAGCACCTGCTACCCAGCAGCATACAGTGACTGTCAGCAGCCACTAAAGGCTGATCTGCTGCTTTGTTCTGCACCAGCAGACCAGTCCTTTAAGCCATATGAAATAGTGATGCAGCGGGAGAGACTCACATTTAGGAATTGCTTAAATAAAGAACAAGGTCTTTTCTGGCTTTCACTCAGTGGTGAACAAGAATATGTCTGCATATAGCTCATACAGATATCAGGCCTTATTCCTCATTGCTGACAATAAATGGGAATGTAGCACACTGTTTAAACTCTCTTAGGAAGATTTAATAACCCAGCCAAAGTGCATCACTTTAGATTTGTCAGTCTCCTTCGCATCTTTATAAGAAAAAGTCCTTGTAAATCTGTCTTAGTACTTTTTAATGTGGCAGATAACACAACTGTATAAAACTGAATTAACAAGAAATTTTACAGTCACCCTTTTTAATGCAATGAAATATCCCAACTTTATCAGTATGATCCATCCATTCATCTTAATACAGCAATTTAATAAGTTATTTCTTTTTTCCCTCTCTCTTGCAAACAGGTAAATGGAAATGATAAGTCGCTATTTGCCATTTGGATTATCAAAAAACAAGAAGTTAACAATTACTAATGCCATGAAGCTGTGTTGGGGGTGTTTAGGTTGGATAATAGGAAAAGGTTCTTCACCCAGAGGGTGGCTGGGCACTGGAATGGGCTCCTCAGGGAAGTGGTCAGAGCATGAAGCCTGACAGAGTTCAAGAAGATTTTGGACAGTGCTCTCAGGCACATGGTGTGACCCCTGGGGATGGTCCTGTGTAGGGGCAGGAGCTGGACTTTGATGATCCCTGTGGGTCCCTTCTAACTCAGGACATTCTATGGTTCTATGATTCTATGATAAAATATGATGCTCTAGTCAGTGGACTTGCACAGACTATTTCAATTTTACCTGTGAATTTTTATCTGTGGCCTAGGAAAAGTTTTTCCAATGATGCAATGGTGTGATTATCACTGGTGTGGTGATCTCTAATCAGGGGAAACAACTCACATCTAAATTAGTTATACTGACCTGCTGTACAGGCTTACCCTTATTCACACAGCATAAGATTTTCAGGCAAACAGTAAGTTTCATTTCTTCCATATTTTGGATTCCTCACCTCACAAATGTAAAGCTGACCTAATTGCCTTTTTTATTTATGTTACTTCAAGTGTAGGTAGACATGGGAAATAAAGATGTTTCGTGATTGTGACATGGCAATATCCATGTTGTATAAAGGGTATCCTGAATGCTCTGGTCACAGCTCTGTTCTTTAACCCCAGAGTGAAGAGGTCCTGTAAGAATCAAGAGAAGGGACTCCACAGAGTAATACAATACCCATGGGAGCACAGCATTTCACAAAAATGTGTGCAAAACTATTCCCACAGGGTGATAAATTGGCACGTGTGGGTTTCTAGAATGATAATGTTGATGAAAGTTTTTCTGCATTGACAGAAACCGCTCTGGCTTTAAGCTCCTTCTCCTTCAGATGATACTGTAAGGTAGTATGTGACCTTTTAGGATATTTATGATGTGAACTGAACTGCCTTTAAAATTATAATCCTTCAACTGTCAGCACATCCTTGCAAAGTTCAATATATTCATAAATAATGGAAGTTAATATTCCACTACAGTACTTATGTAAATTATAAAGGCAGATATATATATGGGCTGGAAATAAAAACACAATACTTTTTTCCAATAGTATTACTTCAGGTTCAGATGAGAAAATATTCCAAGAGTCATATTCAGGGTAAAATTTGTACTCCTGATGCTGGTAGCTTATCTTTTTCTTTCAAGAGAGTTCATTCTTGCGTTTTCCAGTGTGCTGATTTAGTCCTCTTGGCACTTACCCAAATTCAAAAGTAAAGTAAAGCCTTGATGCTTCAGTAACATTTCCAGCCTCCTCTTTATCTCCATTGTATTGCAAATATTTATCCTTTGCTCTCATGCAGCCTCCTACTCAGAACAGTCTGCCAATCTTTTTAAAAGCTTAGGTCAGGAGATTCTTCTCAGCACAGCAAAGCTTACTTGGAAACATAGGAAAGGTCATACAACAATAAGGGTAGCATCAACATTTTGGCATCAGGCCTTCATACCTAACTGGCTATGACTTCTATGAGCATAATCATTGGTTCAGTAATGAATGCTTATGGCAAGGGCTGTAATTTAACTTTCCAAAACCAGTGGTGATTTTTCTAGGGAGCTTTGCCTGGTGTAGGATGCAAAAGATATTGTTTCTACGTATTAGTGAGCATGTATTAACATGCTGGTTTTATCCTTTCTTTACAGAGTTGGGAACTGAGGTCCAGTAAGATTAAGAATCCCTACGAAATAAAGGACTTTGTTATCCAGAAGTAAAGGTCTGTAACTCCTAAGCACCTGCCCCTCCCTAGGCTGTGCTTGGCACACACTAGTTGCCAGTATGCTGCATAGAGAATATGAGGTATTTTGCAATAACATTTAGAACTGCTACTATGCAAAAATCAGCAGTATGTCGAAAACCAGCACACTTAACAAGCCACAAGTTTGTTCCAAGCAGCAGGAAAACAGTAGAGCAGCCTTGCCCCTTGGAGGTGCCGGGACACAGATTTTCTTTCCCTTCAAGAACTACTTTTTTTTTCTTTTTCTTTTTTATTCGTTCCTTCTGAAGCATTGCCTGAAGAGAAGGGGGTAGTTTCAGTCCACTTTTCTGATCCTCCTGTGGATTTTCAAGGGAGGCTTCACCTCACAGCTGCTAATCCTGTAGTTCATGAAGAAAGAGAGAAGAGAAGGAGGCAGTTATCTCTGCCAACATATTGTATGACAGAAGACCAAGACAGACAGAAAACACTGTTATCACAGATGTCTGCTGCAGCTGGTGCATCACAGAATATGAACCAAAGCTGGGAGGTGTTTACTGCCCTCATGTGAGAAAAGGCCACACATGGGTATTGACCAGTCAGAAGTGGACAAGCTGTACTCACTCACACCTTGCCTTGCCCACACCACTTACTCCTCCATCCCTTTACTCATGAGGGAGCAGCACTTGGATTTATCTGCCCCTGGTACTTGGAAGGTACTTGGAAGTCAGCAGAGGTTTGATTAGGAAACACCTGTATGTCAAGACGGCTCCAGACTCCTCTTGTCACAACACAATTCTTCTGCACTGCCAAAAATCCTGCTCTAATGCTGAAAATTGTAAGCCAGCAAGTCACACTGGCAGCATGACTCGTCTCTAAACTCTCAAATATGTGGTGAGATATTCAGTCATTTATAATTGCCTCAGTATATTCTGTTGTTATGAAAAGAAACTGGAAACTCAAGTGAAGGGAAGAAAGGTCCAAAGGAAAATAAATTACTTAACTGGATGTTAGAATAAGTGGAGTAAATTATTTAGATTTCATGATCAGAGAGCAATGCTGTTCAAAGTCTTTCACCAATGGTTATAGGTAGCCATGATTTGGGGATGGACTGGTAAACTCTTTGGGTGTCCAAAATCTTAAGGAATCCTCTTTCAAAGACTATCTAGACATGTGGGGGTTTTAGCTTTTCATCTTAAAACACTCACCATTGAGAGTTTTATGTAAGCTCAGAGTAGTCTGAGCATCACCCAAAAAAACCTTATAGACAATGACTTCATTGCTCAGTTACATTCTCAGGCAGTGCCTATATCAGACATTTGAAAAAACAACAGCTGTACAATTTAAAAATTTATTTAAGCTTTAAATGTTCGATTTTAGACACAGTAAAAATCTATTCTCCTTTTGACCATTCACACTATTCAGACAAGGGCAAGATTTCCTGCTTGAAGATTTTCCAGGAATTGCCATACCTTCTTACCCTTCAGATTTCAACTAGTGCCTGTTTACTGTGTGTTAAACAAATTTTCTGCTGTCTGAATTTAGTCAACTACCTAGAACATGCTCCATGAGGAAACCTATTTAAAAATCAAATTTTTAATTTTTGTAAAACAAAAACCAAGACTGGCAGAAAAAAAAAAGAAAACTGGATACACCTGGGTATTTACCTTCCAAAGTGAATAATGAACCTGGTTAGCCCTACAGTATTTTACCATACAGCAATAAAACTATCAGATTTGTGCTTTTCTGCAGGGGATATCAATCTCATAGCTCACATTTGAGAAGAGTAACTATTCAAAGAGGCATATAAAAAACCTCTGTAACATTAACTATATGTCCATAAGAAACAAGCAAAAAATGTGAGGAATACAAAATATTATGAGCCTTTATTCCAAGTAGAACATTAGGCTTCACTTTCTTTTTACTAAACTTTTTGCTTCTTCCTTTACACACCTGTAGTGCTTCAAGTTTGCTAAGGGCATCAAAACAGAAAACCTCTTTGATGTAACTAAAATTTTAAAAAGCTGTTGGCCTTCCATTAATGCACAATTATTGTATGTATTTCTTATAACCACATTTTCTAAGAACTGTGCCAAACAGAGCTTTCTGTTTTCCATCTTTGCTGTCTTCTAGCTGTAAGACAGGAGCATATATTGTCACTCCAATTCTTTGGGTGCCTCTGACACATTTTGTGCTCACTGCCTCTGAAAATATAGCCTTATGGATACATCTGCATTGCTGAAGGTAATGCTCCAGAAAGGCTGTCAAAGCCAAAATTGGTACCTGGCCACAGGAGATGAGATCTAAAGCACTCCCAGGGCCAGCTCTGGAGAGAATTTCCTATAATTATTAGAGAAAACCTTGACATATAGAGGACTTTTCAGCAATATCCAAAACATCAAGCAGTTGCATGCAGTGTAAAAGGGTTTGGGATCTCGAGCTGTCCCATCCACCCTCTGAACTCTGGTTTTCTTTGTAAAAGAGCCCTGATGGCACCTGCCACAAAGACAGATCAGATTCCTGAGCCCTGGGAAAGGCAAATTTCAAGGCAAGCCTCCCACAAGCACCGGGACTGGATTAGTACAGACACAAGGCAGTGTCACAAGTTCAAACCATTCCACAGTTTAGCCTGTAAGTGCATGCCACAATTTTTCTATACACTCTGTATAACACTGGCAGCCTCCATTGAGTCTTGTGAGAGTTAATGATTGTAACAGTCCTCGGAGCTTTAGAAACTTAAAAAGCTTTTTTGTGGGGAGGGGAGGGGAGGGGAGGGGAGGGGAGGGGAGGGGGAGAGTGAATTTGCTTTTCTCTTTGCAGAAGGGAAAACTTAAAATCTTCGCTCAGTTTTTGAAGGGTGTCTGGATGGATGCATCTCTTGAGGCAGATGTACTGGAACTAATATGTAATGACTGACTGACATTCAACCCGTGACTCTTCAGTGTTAGTTAGCCTAGATTGCCTAAACCCTTGATTTCACCTAACTCTGGGCATAACTCCATTAATTCTGTAAACTCTAGTTTTGCTTTTAACAGTTTTCAGTGATTTTTTAATGTGTCTTTACAGTGTGGCCGCAGAGAGTTATATTTGCAAGTTCATTGTACAATAAAAAGCCAACATCAACTTGCTCTTAATTCCATTGGCTTCTGGATGCTTTTTTCTTTTCAGCTTCAGTGTTTTATTAGAATCATAGATGTTTTTATTTGATTCACCAAAGTCTTTGCAACAAAAGCCTAAACTGAAGCAGAGACATTGTGAAAAGATCTTTAGTCTTAACAACTTAAAATGTGTGAGCTTCTGTGGGTTAAATTGATATCTTACACATGTTGTACTCATCTTCCAAATCCAAAGAGCATAAACACTTTGTTAGTTTCTTAGGTTTTGGTGAAAGTATCTTTAAGTATACATGAAGGACAAAGAACAACCAAATATACAAATCAAAATAAAAATTACTAACAGTACATGGAAAGTTTTCTCAATTTCTTCAACAATTGTTTTCCAGAGCCTGTTTTTGCTCGCAGCTAAAGCAAGGCAGAGTGATTCCTACCACTTGCTGCTATGCTTTAGCACAAGAAGCAGAGCCAGCCCATTTCTTTTGTTCTTTATTACATTCATTCTGCATCATTTTCAGATGCAGCTGAACTGTCATAGAAGTCTGGTGCAAACAGCAGAAATACTGTCCTGAGGTGGGCATTGAAAGTTATACACAGAGCCTGCCCTGCATGGCCCTAATCACTCCACAGTAACTGACTTGTCTTTTATATTCTTCTATGAACTGATCTGAGGGGAGAAGTTTAATATGGTCACTGTCCAAAATGCTTGAGCTCCAGAATACACATCTGCTCATAGATAGCAATTATAGAGGCTTAGGTGCACACCTTTTCATCTTTGCTATTTGTAATCCTACATGGCATATCGAAACCTCTTTTGCAAAGTGAAAAATCAAGTTCAAAAGTCGCTTTGATGTGAAGACAAAAGGCCTGATTCTTCTTTTGGACTAGTTTAAAGTGAGTCTGTTGAAGACTGCATTGGAATTTCCAAAAATAAGATCAATATTAATTTCTCACCTTTTTTTCTATTATTTAGCTTTACTTAGTGTCACAATTTCAAATATGTTCCCAGGCAAACAGTAAAAACAATCAAAGAAACAACTGCCACAGTGCTTCCCTCAAAAAATTACTTCGGTCTAGAAATAACTTTATTAGTTTGCATTCATTTCCTTCAATTATTTAGCCATAAACCCACATATTTAAATATAATTATCTGCTGAAAACCTCACAGTGAAATCAACATTAGTCACTAAGAGCTGCTTTTTTTTTTTTCCCAACGAATAAGTTACAGAAATTGTTATTTTAAGTGAAGGCAAAGATGACTAAATTAATTTTAATCATTTCATATTAGGGAGAAATTCTTCATCCTGCAGAAGCTTATGTAAAACAAAAACAGTTTAATTTCTCTGCAAATTGACAGAGCATCTGGTAATATCTAGAAAACCAGAGTTAGATCACACAAGACAGGAGTGCAAAATGGGCAAAGTGGGGTCACACCAGTGCTGTGGCTTTGATGTGCTTGTTGCTTCCCAGGACTCAGTAACCCCTGAAAGGAGCAAAGACTGTGGCCACTCAGCCTCCACTTCACAGCCACAGTTCCCTGCTCAGGAGCCTTCAATGACTTTGAAAGGAGCACAAGGCCTGACCTAACACCTTTCCTTCAAAAAGCAAGACTTTTCTATGCTTTACACTACCCTTACACTGTGCTTTCCCCGCTCAACACAACACTTGCCTAAAAGACTTGATCTGACAAGTATCTCTCCCCATCCAGAAGAAAAAGTGGTTTTGCAATTGGTAATAAAATTAAGGAAAGAAAAGCAGAAAGAAATTCTAAAAAAAAAAAAATATATATATATAAAAGAAAAAGAAGGAGAACCTTTCATTAGGGTGTAGGAATTGCATATGCAAAGTAAATTCTTCGGCACCATCTGTGGACACTGGCTTGCTAATAATTTGTAAATGAAAGGAGATAGTTCTGCACAAAGAGGGGAGAATACAGACTGGGGGATGAGGGGTGTGTGGGAGTTGTTGGTTGGTATGTAACCAATTCTTTTGGACCTTCCATAACACATTTAACTTAGAAAGACAGAGACCATTCTCTATCTTTCTCTGTCACATTCCCACAGAGTTTACGTGGAAGTCCCATAAAGCTGAGAACTTGCTCTATAAAATAAGGGGATTTTCCAGCTGTGCTCCTTTAAGCAAAACCAAAAGAACAACAAAATTTACTTATTAGAAAAACAAGCTGCGGGCATATGCAAAAGCAAACAAGCTGCCACAAAACTTGAACACTGTCTTTCTTCTGTGAAAGGCCAAAAGAGAGAACTGACCAAATTCTCCTTTACAAACAGGGAAAGAAAACCTTTTTTTTTTGTAAAATTAATAGCAAACCAGGACAGGCTGTGAAAAAAAATCTAGAGAGACTCTCCAGTTTCAGTAATTCAGTGCCATCCAGACTATGAAATGAATAGCTGTAACTGTTAAAGCTGCTGTGTAATAAGGCTTCAAACAAAGGGATGTTTTGGAGCAGCTGAAAATGCTAATTGCTTTTTAGTTTAATCAAAACAAAAAATAAAGAAGAACAAGATTTCTACCTGAAGTCACAGTGTGTATTTCCCAACCAATTTGTTAAGAAACAAAAGCAAATCTGATCTAAAAAAATCACTGTTTTCTGCATACTCACACAGTCTTACAACCAAAGAAAATACAGCAAATAAATGGAAAAAATCATGACAGCTACAAGCACCTCAAATTTAAACATCAATGTGCCACTGGCAGTGCCTGGATTGTACAATAGTCTTATCTTGTTCAGCATTTCTAATTTTGAAATTGGGATCTAGCATTTTAATACCCACTTGTACCAGAATGTTTGAGCCACATATTTAAAAGAGACACTGCAAACAATGTTTGAAAACTGGAACACAGATCTTTAGCAGACCACAGCCTAATCTAATGCATTTCCTTTCTCAGTATCGTTATCAACACGGGCCTCCAAAATGTCTACGCAAAGTAAAAACTTCCTGTATGACTGCTGTGTGGAAAGGACATTTTGGCTCTGAAATATAAATAAACATTTTTATGGCTAACAGTGATGTTTCATCTCGAGTCTAGTACACGTTGAGCAGAGACCTGTCTTAGGGAATAATCATTATAAAGGATCACTGTGTAATTAAGGCTAAATTGAGATCACATGACTGGTACCTTTTCACTTTTTCTTTTTGCTGAGCTATACAAGAGCTTATAAATATTCAGTCTTGATAAAATACCTGAATGAAAGAATCACTAAGAGTATGCTACCTCTCAGATAACAAAAAAGTCTCGTTATGACATGCCTGAACGTTTTGTTTCGCTGACAATTTAGAGAATCTGTTGCAAAATCCAGAAAGAACAAGAGCAAATTGTATGAATACTTAAAATGATATTCATTGAATTTTCTATGTGTCTTAGAAAACCACTTATTGTTGCTGCCAAGCTGAGCAGGAGAGTGCATGGTGCCAGCAGCGAAGTAGCAAAATGTGTTTTTCTTTCACACAAGAGAAGACTTGATTATTTTAAAGTTCTGTACTTCTTAGAAGATAAGTGCCTGAATTACAGTCCAGTGGTGCTCTAGGAGTGTTCACAAACACTGAATGAAGTTTAACCTCCATTGACTAGCAATAGAGTTGCATCAATAAGCAGCTGAGGTTGCCAAGACTGGTTAGGCTCGTTGTGTTGACACAGCCTATTGCTTTCTGCTACAGGAAATTCACTGTTTCAGGCAGCTGAAACCATGACTTAGCTTCCAGTGCCATCAGCCTTAAATGGCACGTGTTTTCTGATCACAAAAAAATGACAGCCTCTTTAACTTCAAAGGAAAAAGAGTTTTGAACTGCTTTGTAGTGTAGGGAGCTTTCCCCATGTTTGGACAGGTGTTTAAAAAGATGTAAGAGTCACCCAGTACCTCACGTGGATACATCAGTTAGCATTATTATTTCCATCTTGCATTTGAGGCTTTGAGGGGAAAAGAAAGACTTGGTTGTGATTCACAAGCTGGAGTATTTATTGTGATTAAATATTTTTAATAATGAATCATCAGAATTCTGCCTACTCCTAATATTAATGTTACATTAGATGAAGTGCCTTGGCACTCCCATAATTTGGCCACTGTGTAGGACTTAATTAGACAAGGCCCTACACTGAAAGATCTATAATTTTGTGTTGAATCAAATGACTTGCATCTGCAAAACTAGAGTACAGGTAGATTTCAGTATGACTAGTGAATCGATCACATTTTTTTTTTCTGGATTCTAAGTACAGGAAGTGGTTCCAAAACTTCCTCTAAACTCTACTAAACATGCTCACCAAGTCATTTTTGATTTGCTCTCTGTAATGGTTAAGATATCTGTAATACAGTCAGCCCTCAAGTTTGTAGCTTTGTAAACAGCAGGCACAAAACATGACAAGGAACACCATGTGGCCAACTGCTTGATCCTAGGATGAGTGAGTGGAAAGCAGAAGAGGGAAAATGTATTTAAACTTAATTAGAAGTCATTTGCACTTGTAAGTCAAGAATTTGAAAGTCAATTCATCCATCATTCACCTGCAAATCTTGGGGATTTTTTTCTTCTGAACCAGTAGATAGCATTTTACTTTCAGAATAGTACCAGCTGAAAAATAGAGACATGAAAGAGTAACCTGACAGAAATGAGTCAGTAGTTGCACAATTATATTTGACCACTGGTGGCAATGTGACAGAAGTGAAAAAAAAAAGACTTAGAGAAGCAGAACACGGTCTTTCAAATCATGTGAAAATGTTAAAGGCTCTAAATTACACAGGGCTTTGCACCCCTAAAGCTCATGCTAGGCTTCTGTCTGTTTTCTTTGTAAAAAAATTTGCAGCAGAGCCTCAGCCTCAGCCTTTGCAGTGATCCCGTGTCACCAGTGCCTGGGCTGCTGCTCTGAACATACCAACAATCAGGACAAAAGACCCTACCCAGGTGCAGAGAGGAGGCAGTCATGAGTTCAGTAAGCTCAAAAGAAAGGAGATGAAGTTTTTCAACTTTCACTCTCTCAGACTCATTTAGTAACACCTGGCATCTGCCCAAATGATTATGTGAGTGATTATGTACCATTCAGTACCCAAAGGGCTCGTAAGCCTTCCGAAGGGAACTGTCAGGAATACCCATTTCCATCTGAAATTCAAACTCCAAAGATGTTCCAGTACATCAGGAAGAAAGATTGCACAGTCTCTGGATTGGCAGAGATCCTTAACCTCCAATTTTTAAAGGCTGCAGAGCCTCTTAAGTGTTCTAGCTAACAGGCAGAGGGCAACTAGAAAGATACCCAATTATCAAGTGAACCTAGGACTGCACCTATGTTTGCTCTGCTTGTTTACCTGCTTTTAGTAGTCTGGCTGATATCCTGGCATCAAATCTTGCTCAATAAATGCAAATGTGTGTGTTTGCATGGTTGTGAGGGAGGAGTTATTCTAACCTACTACCTTTGCCTAGTGTTTTGAGTGCAAAGTGCAGTGAGGTGAAACAGGCAAACCCAGGTTGATCCACCTCCACGAAGGAAGCAAATCCAAGTAAAGCCAAATATGCAGAGGCTTTTGAAGGCTCTGTGTTTGCAGGAATATCACAGACATAAGCTGGTAGTATCTCTGCCAAGATGCTTAGGGCCAATGTGAGGGCTGGCACACACAAATGTTGGGTGTTCGGGATATGTCCTCTGTGGCAAACATGATCTGGAGCAACAAGCAGAGAAGTTATTTACTCCTCATGCTTTGAGCACGTCCAAACAAAACTCCCAATTTTGCTTTGAGCACGTCCAAACAAAACTCCCAATTTGTTGAATGGAGTGTAGAAAGTGAAACCAAAGTGCAGTTTGATGCTTATCCAACGAAACACTTATTATTTTTCACTGTATTTCCTTATACAAACATCACTCCTAGAAATCCAGCCAGTATAGGACACAGCAACACTTGTGTCCTGGCCTCCAGTTCTCTGGCCAATATAAAGAGCAGAAAGTTTTGGTAGTATTCCAGAATATGAAACGCAATGCAGTGAGATCAGCTGTGTTTGCTGATCAGTTTGTGAGTAGAAACTCCCATAACCACATGGAGCAGCAACAGCTTCCCAGAGCTGTTCGCTGAGGGTCGACGTGACCGGTCTGAGTATCGAACATGAACAACTGGGTGAAACCTCTGGTCTTCCTGGAGAGCAGGAGCGCTCCACATGTGCACTAACCCTAATTAAAAGACTTGGAGGTGCCACATGCCTGTGACAAAGCTGGTGACAGGCACGTGTGGTTTTATATAACCAGACCGACGCGCTCTATTTCGCGCACAATAACCCTCTGTACAGTGGGCTACGAAGACAAGATGAAAAAGAAAACAAAGAGGCCCAGTCAAGGGGCACAGTTTTATTTCTTTTGTTACTCGATGGTATTTTAGTTTTCAGCATTAGGCATGACTGGTTGAGTCACACGAGGAGCCGTCAGGGCAATACAACAAACCCTCAGCTCACCTGTGGCCTTGATAGCTGGGGATTTTGCACTTGTGGCAAATGCTAGCAATGGATAATGGAAAACCATTATCCATCAGGAACCAATGGCTATAGAAGGTGTTCGATACACCCATGTGTAAAGCAGGTGTTAAAATAGTTTTAAGTAGACAGTTAGGAATTGAAGGGAAAGACGGAAATCCCCAAATGGCCACACTTGGAATTTCAGTTTTGGTGGGAATGCTACATGGCTGCAAACTGCGAGAGCAAAAATTCCTTTGTCTTATTTATTAGCATAACGTTTTCCAAATTATTTTGGTGTTTGTTTTCCTGCTCAGTGTGGAATAAGAGTCTTAAATTATGATAGTAAACCTTTTAAATGTCCTTGAAAGCACAGGGATTCAACAGCACACAAAGGGCAAAATGCATCTGCCAAACTTTCTATTTTTACCTCTTTTAAGCTATTTTAATACCACTTCACTTGGGAGAGAAAAGAGTCCCTTTTACTGTCACTAATATACTATTCTGCTCTTTTGATTCTTATGTTTTGCTTCCTAATCACCTAAATGTCATGCATGCCTAATAAATTGGATAAAGGGTATTGATTACGCCTCTAGTTTTTGTAGTTAAGCCATAGAGACAATTAATCTGCATTGTATATTTAGGAAGATAATCACTTATTAAAATTGAAAGAAGGCAGGCAAAATTAAACTGAAGAGTATTTCAGCAGATGAATCCCTATCTAGTATATTATTCACAAGAATTTCACACAGTTGTGTTTTGAAATAGTAAGCACTGGAAATTATTGGGAGGCCTTGAGGAGATGCTGGGTTCATGTTCTACCTGTTCTTGCAAATCCAGCTTAGTTTATCAAGCTTTGTAGGGTTTTGACAGCTATTAAAAAAATCAAGCAAACAAAGCAAAAAAAAAAAAATTAGAACATACACACACACAAATAAATGAGAAACCCAAACAAACCCCAAAACAGCGAGAAAGTGCGACATTAGGAGCAGTTGATATGAATGCATACATACTTAAATTTTCTCAAATGCAGTCTGAGATAGGACAAGGGAAGGGGAAAATACAGGAAGTCATAATGTTTTACCACTGCCTCTGCTCTCTAAAATACCACATGATCTTGGAAGCAGGCAAGGAGATGGGGTTAGTTGACTTGAGCTGAGGGCTGCTGGTGTTCGGGCTGCCCCAAGTCAGCGCTGGAGCCTGAGCACCACGGCCAAGACCCCAGTCGGGCCCCTCCTCCTCAACCCTGAGGTCAGGGCTCGAAACACTTCAGGATGTGGGGTCATGCAGAGGTTTCCCCGCTGGCAGGTAGGCTGGAAGCTCTGGACAGCCCCAGCGTGGCCAGGACGGAGGCAAGAGGAAGGGAATCTGCCCGGGGTGCTCCTGCAAGGACAGAGTGCCCCAACTGAGCTAAGTATGTGAACTCTGCCTTAAACGAGGCTAATGCTTTCCTGTCAGAGGGAGGGAGAGCGAAGATAAACATATTAAAGATGTTCACTTTACTGCAGTGCTGGCGGCTATATAAGCCAACGTTGGCTGCATAGATTAAATGCCAAAAAGCCCTTCAGCAGTGATTAGTCTGTGGCTGCACCGACTGCTGCTTCAGCTGTGATCACAATCACCTCCCTCCGACCGCGCACCACCCCTCGTCTGCTCTTCAGTTGTTTCTCACATTCTGCTTAGCTATTGCTTTAGAGGAGTTTTACAATGAGCCCTTCCATGTGTTTGTACAGAGCACACACAATAGGGCCCCGTCCCCGGCTGAGACCTCCAGGCACTAGAAGAGTACAAATGCCAGTAGTTAATTGCACACTCCTTGAGGATTCAAGTCTCTCACTGGAGAAAATATGATGGCAAGCAAAGAATGACAAAGAATTGGGCTTGTTTTCTGCCTTTCTTTTCAACATTTCTCTAATAGCAGCATTTGCTTCTTTTCCAAGGGAATGTGACTGTTAGTGCACCGCTGCATTTCTGGTTTTCTTTTCATTCTCATGTTTTCCGATTCTCTGAAATAATCTGAAGGAACCTGTAAATCTCTAGTCTTGATAAGAAAAATGTTATGATTTCAAGTATAATTTAAAATATATATTTTCAGAGGCAAATAGCATTCTTAACTTTCAGCCTGAATCAGTTCCTAGGACATACAACAAAATATTTGCATTGTCTTTAATATATAACAATGATTCTGAGAGAAATCATCCTTCTGGTCTTAATGTTTTCTAAAATACTATGGGGTACTAGAAAAGGATTTTCTTCTCCAGACTCCTTTAAAAACTCTAATATTTTTTCTTCAGTTAAGGGACTATGTCTAGAATCCTCTTAAATATTAGCAAATTCTACAAGCCAGAAGGATTGCATTTTCTAATGAAAGCAAATGAAAAACAGCAGTAAAGGTCATTTTTTTTCTTCAGGTTTTATTTAAGCAAATAGATAAAAGAGAAAGGTGATTCTGAAACTGTGAAATTTTGTTCCAACTTACCTTTCAGTTTCCTGACTCAAGCATAAACAAACAGCCAGTTCTGCTCCCGTTACTATGAAATGCTGTGTAAGGGATTCCACTTCCCTCAGGAGGAACTGAATCCAGACCCAGGGTGAACACAGCAGCACCAGTTCTACAGACTAAGACCACTGAACAGCACACACTGGAGGGGACTTCTGGATGTCCTCTGCTCCCACCTCCCACTCAATGCAGGGTCATCCCAGTAAGTCAGGTAGCAGGCAAATTGTGAAGGCCTCGAAGGATGGAGACTCCACAGCTTCACTTAGCCCCTACTTCACTCCTTCATCATCCTTCTGGAACACTCTCTGTACACAAGACAATCTAAAATACTGATTATTTGTTTGGGTAGCATATGCTTTATCAGCTGGGTAGTACATACGTGTGCAAAATCGGTATAATCAACAATTTAAGCAGATTAAAAAAAGGTTTGTAGAAGGTAACAGGTCTCTTTTGTCATATCAGTAGTGTTTTTTTTCTTCTATAAAATTCTATTCTACATTAGGACTATTTTAAATGGAAATAAATGAAGAGAAGGGAAGGGAAGAGAAGGAAAGGGAAGGGAAGGGAAGAGAAAGGGAAAGGGAAAGGGAAAGGGAAAGGGAAAGGGAAAGGGAAAGGGAAAGGGAAAGGGAAAAAGTAGAAAATCCCAGCCATGTTCATGCAAGAACTGCTCTATCATTTATTTCTGGGATTAGTCTTTTTCTAACTTACCCAAAATAACTTGGTTTTAATCACTGTTGCAATCACATTTCCATTGTAAATATGAATGGGAGCCCTGAAGGGTAAGAGTCAGAAAGGCCTGAAGGGTTGTGCCTTGGGCTTAGGCATCAGAACAGCTGTATCCTGTTCCTGCCTCTCCTGCCTACTCTGTTTGTGAAGTACACCCAAGCTGTTTCATCTCCTCATGCTTCTCACCATTTCTTTTTTCTAGGGCCCGAGTCTGCAAAAAACAGAGAAGACTTGCAAGATTGGCAACTTCATTGAAAACTCTCTTGAGGGGATAGTGTCTCTCTCCACAGTTCCCCACGCCTCCGACTCTACCATGAATGTCACTGAACTTCTCAAGGCTATCCCCTAAAACTAATAATTAAAGATAAAATTGAAAGGTTCAAAACTCATATTTCAAAAAATCAGTTTCATCTCATTAATGCTCCCTGCACCCCTCCTACTTCAATTAGGATTTTTGTCACATATGTTAAAGATCATTAACTATCATACTCCGGGATCTTGGCAGGCAGTTTAAAAATAACCATGTAGCCTTTGGAGCTTTGGCTTCAGAGGATTAGATCATTATATTGTGAGGTTATTGTAGAACCATCATGCTTGTGTTGTCTGACAATAACAACAAAAAAAAAGAGAAATGTTTAAACCAGGTTTTTCTCCTCCTTCTTTTTGTTTAAATATATTTTCATTGTCACTTTGCTGCGAAGCCAGGCAGTCAAAGATTGCCAATTACAAAATCCAGATGTCATGGAAGCTTAAGTAGCCATATTAGTTGCTTTGTGACATATATTAAAATATATTTTGTAACGTACATTAAAATCAAGACACTGAAAAGTGTTACTCTGTTGTTCACCTAACGGATGTACTACAGATATTTAGAAAAAAAATCATTCTTTCTACACACATAGGCATAATGTAAAAAGGTGGAGGACAAGAAAACATAGCAAAAACAACAGAAGATGAATTTTCCTCTTTTGAGAATAAACAATTACAGAAAATTTCAGGGTGCTCTTAAAAACCACAGCTGACATTCTTATAGCAGTGTTATGTAGTGGATTACAATTCCCATTTGCAGTCTGGCTAGATTTTGACATTATTAATTTCTATCTATAGATTGCAGATAATACATTATAAAAAGAAAACCTAACAAAGGAGGTCATGATATTTGGGATTATGAAGAGAAGGAGAAAAGCATAGGTAAAGGTAGTGGGTGAAAGCAAAAGCGAACTGCTAAACTGCATTTTTTTTGTTGCTGGGGTTTTTTGTGTTTGGTTTGGAGCTTTTTTGTTTAAAAATGTAATACAGACATTTTGCCCAAGTTCAGTACACAGAGATCCCCACGAGAACCACTGTTGCTCTTCTGCCAGAATATCAGATATCTCTGTGCAGCTCTTCTTCCTCCTCCCCATCAGCCTCTGCGATCTAGGATTCATCCTCCAGGGAGAAAAAGTGGAAAGGGTAGAGCAAGGCTTGGTAGCTAGTACGGACTACACCAGAAAAGAGATGCCATGTCAGCAATATATCCAGGAAAAACAGCCTTAGCTAACTCATGTAGCTCTAAAGAAAGTGTATTGCCCGAAGGTGGGAAAATACAGTGGGTGTTCTGCCTTCCAGCAGGTCTCCAGGATACCCAGCAGGCAGAGAAGGAGGCCCTGGCTTTTCAGAGCGAGGGACACAGCTCTGGCCTTGGCCTCTCTCTGCAGGGACTTAAGGGCATCTCTAAGGATTTTCGTTCCCATGTTTCTTATCAAAAAAGTCACAATCCGGCCATTAAATCAAAATTTAAATCACACATTTCCTCCCATGAGGACTTCTAAGCCCCCTTTATTCCTTTATGACCAAACAAGAGTGTGATGAATGGAGATATTGTGGCATGGGAATAGAGCCTGGTATCTGTCTGATGGTAGGCAGATACGAGAATCTAATGTTCTTTTGGAAGGACCACCCTTATTTATCCCACAGGATTAACGGAGTCATCTGTGGGGGAAGTGGCTGCCCCACTTACTTGACTGAGGCTTTGGAATTCAAAACTTCACAAATAAAAAAAAATCCTATAAACCTGGATGAATTCAATTATTATGAACTTAGGAAGAGTCCATTCTGAAGAGCATGTCATAGGATGTCATAGGAATATATTTAATCCACCACATCCTCATCTGGAGCAGATCTTTAGTTAATAAGAGTATGCTGAGTGTCTGGCTCATGATACTACATTATATTACATTTTTCATTCCAAAGAATTGCAAATTACTTTACAAATTATATAGACAGTCTGCCTAACCACTTTAGAGCAATTGCTGACAGGGACAAGATCAACTAATGTAAAGCTCTGGCAGGGTAAATGTAGCTTGTAGAAAACTGAAGCTGTGTCAGGAGTGACCAAGGTTCAGTTTGATAACCTATGTAACACTAACAGGTTGCAGCCTAAAAAGTGACTATCACTGCATGGTGTGATCCAGTAAACAGTGTGGAGGTGACCAGAGATAATAATGATTGGAATTTTAAAGCTCCTTCTGTATATAGCCAAAAAGGATACATCTTTACCCAAAAATTACCACAAGGTGCATGACTTGGTTTTCAAGATCTCATGTGAAAAAAAACCCTGAAAAGTAAATTGTATGAGATGCACCATCGGTATTCCAGAATAGTGAAAGGCTCGGTGGATCTCACAAGACTGAAGGCATTTGGGTATTTTAAACATGATGCTTAAAAGACTAAACTATTCCCTCTGGCAATGAGTTAATGTTTCAATTCCAATTCACTTTAAAAATGTCTTACTGGCATGATAAGCTAGAGGCATGTTGCCAGAGCCTAAAGAAGGTATTCCAAGTGTTTGTCAGGAGTGGATAATGGATTACACTGCTGGTTTTTCATGTTTCAACATCACAAGGAAGCACTCCGTTCCAAACCTACTCCTACAGCCACTGGAGACCAGGGAAACAGTTCCCCAGCTCTTGGTGTGTGTGTGACCAGGCTGGATGCTGTAAGGTGACTGTGAGGTGACTCTGTGGTGAGATACAGGACCCCTGAGGCTGAGAAAACTGGGAGGCAAAGCTGAGGAGTCCAGTAAACAGGACATCCATTCTAGAGCTGAAGGAGCAACTGCCTTGGATGAAATCAGCTACTAGTTTTCTGAAGGGGAAGAAACAACGCAGGGACTGAAATACTGTTTTAATAGTGGAGATTTCTTTGAAATCCATCTGTTGCTGCTCAGGGGGAAAATCAGAATGCTGCAGGCTCTGACAAAAAAATCAAGTTGTTTCCTGAGAGAGGGAGGAAAAGTGGGGCTGGATTTCAAAGTTTTTTCCTGCTGTTTCCTCCTGTGAAGTGGTTCCTGTGTCTCGCCTACTCCTGCTGGCCAAAGGGGCTTGTTTCTCCAGGTGGCCAGTGCAAAACTGAGACCTGGTTATTGCTCTCCAAAGCCTGCAGCAACTACCACATTTTAGGAAAATACCAATTACAACTCCCTAGTTAAAATTAGAGATATGCTAATTCGTCCTTTAAAAATTAGCAACTTCATGCAAATTAGAAACAGATGTCTGTGTCTTCAGTCAATGCTAGTTAGTTTATGCACTTATTCTTCACACAACCTGTTTTACCATCTCCCCAGAGCCACAACCTCCTAAAACACACTGATCACAGGGCATGCAGCACTAGTGCCTTACACCCACCCCCTCTGTGCTAGGCAGCTCTCTACCTTGGCAGTGATCATTTCTGTCATTTTATTATTGTTTTCTTTAGTGGGCCGCCAACCTCTGATGATTTGAAATTCCGGGCCTGAAGCCAATCCTCTGGGCTTTTTGAAATTTGCTTGTCACCGGTGTAAACCTTAAGCCACTATTGTGGACAGGTGACAAATTCTCCCTCTTCATGGTTGTAACCAGCTCTCAGTGTTTGTGTTGTTAGTACAGTGCGCGCATGTAAATCAAACTGCCAGCAGTGAGGACAAACACTGACACTGCTGGAAAATGCTTGATGGTGTGGGGTTGTGGGGTCAATGATGCAGACAGAACAAACTTTTTCTGAGTCACTTTATCGCTGCAAATCCACAACCCGTGCATTTTTGTTTCAAAATGCTACGTTGGTTTTAGGTAACAAATTTTAAATGGCTGTACAGAGATCCTTGCTTAACAGTATCTGCAGTGCTGCTTCATTACTGCCCATAATACCCCAGTGAATCACAGTACCTGCAGAAAAAATGACAACAAGTTTCCTTTGTAGAATATCTACTGCAGGGGAAAAAGTAAGCTTGGTGGAAATATAAATAATAGATTCTAATAGTCACAGCTGTTCATAAATAAGGAGACATATACAAACACAGTCTAGTGAAACAGGCACATTTCTCTCCAAGGCTGACTTGCTGCGTGATTTTGTAGGAAGCACTTTGTCACTTCTTGGCTCAGTTTCCAAATATAAAATATAAACTGATATGATTCTTACCACTCAGTGTAAATAAAATGCTTTGAGAACACAAATACAAATCAGCATATAAATGCTAATATATTATTTTTGATCTACATCCACATTCCGCACAGAGAGAGAAGACGGATTTTTGCTTTTTGCACATCTGTGCTACTAGTGGAAGTTTTGCAAGCCAGATTAGGTCCTTGGGGACATAAGTGCATTCCTACTTCTCTCACTGTGTTTGTACAGTTGCAAAGTGGCTTAAACTACTCAGCAATTCAGCTCATGGGTGTACAAAAAATAACAGCCGTCATCTTACTCTGTTAGCTGCACGGGTTCTTCAGTGCAAAGCAAAGGAAAAATTGCACCCAAAATATGAGAAATCAGGAGATAAATGATTTATAAAACACAGCAAGAGTTTACAGACCTATTGGGGTGGGAAGAGACCAGTTCTGCCTGGAGAAACTGTTGGTTTACACCAGCAGAAAATTTCTGCTAATTCTGCTTGTTAAGAAATTGTTCTCAAAATAGTAAGAGGCTTCACTTAATTAAATGTTAGCAGATCCCTGCATAATTTAAATTTCATTTTGGTCAAAAGTCATCTGAGAACCCCCGAACACTGTGGCAGGGCTGCGTGTTAAATTCTGCCTTCGTTTTTATGGCTGCAGTTCCAGTGAGGTCTACAGAATACTGTGTGATGATTAGGCCTTGTTAAATTCATTTAACATAGAAGACGAAATTTTGGAAAGCCGAATAACTTGCCCAAGGTCAGTGACACAACGAGGAGCTGAATTACCAGAAAATGATGAGTTCTGTTTGCTTGCTGAATTCACTAGACTCATTGAAAATTTAATTTCTGCTCTGCTGACTCATGTGTAGCCACATGGGTGTGGCTGCAGGATAGGTCATAAAAGGCTTTCTAGGGACGCTGCTGAATCACATCTTCTTGTCTGGGCCTATTCTGTGTGCACATTCAAAAAAGGATTGCCAGGACTGGCCACAGTGATAGCAGCTGTTCAAACTGAAACACGACCCTGTTCCTGCTGCCATCAAGCACTACGGTTTTCCTATTAGTTAATAAACAGATACTCTCCTCTGAGTTTAACCACAAAAATGTCTTTCACTTAACGAACAATTCTTTTCAATAAAGATAGAAAAACAAAGTTAGAGGTGTGTATTTGCACACGCTCTATTAAAACAAATAATTTGAAGGTTTTAATGCACTCTCTAATTTTGAAGTGTGCAGCTTTTAAAATATTTTTAGAGTCTGTATGACTCAGGAGAATAGTAACAGCGTCTATGTACTTCCTTTTTTTTTTTTTCCCTACTGTTCCCATCCAGTCTGGGGTCATTCTCCTGCCAAGAGTTAGACAGCAAAGGACTTGGCATCAGCTCTCACTAAGACTTTTACAGGCTTATGCCCAATGCCTAGTCCTATCAAAGCTAACAGGAATGCTCATGTTGTAAAAACTCAAGCACATGCTAAACATCTAACAGATCTGAGACCACATCAGCACTGGTTACTGCTGACTAAATACAGGAAAAACTTAAGTGTTAGAAGTAATCTGGAAATATAAAATTTGCAAGAAAAATCAGGCTATATTTTTGTAGTCTGTAACCCCTTGTAAATAACTGATCCATCTATATATGTATAAAAATGAGTGAAATATATTGTTGACAAGTAAATGACCTGTTCACAGCCATGATGGTAAGAGATGTGTAACTGGCTACATGGTTTTCTGTCCACACATTAACAATTCTTGAGTTTTTTATCGTGGCACTGACATAAAATGTTTGAATTAAGAACAGCTTTAAGATCAAATCTTTTTTTCCTTAAAGAGAACTCTGTGGCAAACATCTTAGAAGGTTTATGGTAATTTCTTCTTTGAAATTTCTGTTCAATCCTTTTGGATAGAGATTTGCTATAAAAGGTTTAAAATATGTGGTAGACAATGGCTTGATGACACTGTGCCTCTTTTTTTTTTTTTATAGGATAGTTTTGATCATGTTAGAATGAATCTGTGCCCTTTGGGAAATTTCTGTAATTTTTAGTTTTGGATTTATACCGTAGAAGCATTGTGCAGGTAAAAGGATTGAAGTCCATCAGGGGGTCAAGTATAAGCTGATGAGGTCAATATTGCAGCCTATGTAAGAACATGAAAGCATTTTGTTTGATATGACTGCTCTAAAGTGCAAAATGTCTGTGGAAAGTCCTGGCTGGGGCCCCAGCTCTAGTCTTGACTAAAAGGGGGTTGCCACTCTTCCTCCTAGGCCTGCAGAAAGCATCTGCTTAGCCTGCCCAGGAAGAAAGAAGTGTGGGACTGCTTTCGGGATCTAAGAGCAGCAGCCTTTCCCACATGAATCTCACCTCACTTGAGAGCAAAATGGCATTTGCTACCTACTTGAAAACAGTGCTGGTAAAGGTCATTCTTTGCAAAAGTGCTTTCTTTTCAAAGATGACCTATACATGAAAAAAAACCACCAAAACAATTAATGAAATGGTGAGCATCACAGCAAAACCAAAGTATGAACATATACCTAAACATAGGGTTGGCAGCTGTAATTTCTTTAATTTCTGTGGTTCCTTAGCATTTTGGAGCAAAGGCTGCCATGAGAATAGAAGACCCCTTCAATAAATGTCGGAGTAAACACTGCTTGTAACCCCCAAAGAAAAATCTTTCGACACTAATACGCTTTCAAAATTCAACACTACCAGATAAATAAAAAACTCTATAAGAACTTTCTATTTTTGTATTTCATGAATCAGAAAGGTCACAAGCTCAATTTAAAAAAACATGCCTTGCAGGCATGAAGGGTAAAATGCTGAACATGAGATGTAGTTTATTAGAAAATATTGCACATTATTTGTCATAGGAATGTATTCCTAACATAATAAAGCAAATCTGGGAGAGATTTCCCACCTGATTTTACCCTCTCTTACTTCACCATTAGATGCTCGTTCTTCCATTTCTTACTTGGCAATTTTGAAAGCATCTCTCTGTCACTTCCATGCTATTCTCCTGATCTTCCATGCTGAGCTGATCCATTTACTGAACTTGAAGAAGCAGAACTGCCTCCCCTAAGTTACTGAGTACATGTACCAGTGCCAGCAGGAGACAGGCAGAGAAGAACAGTAGGGTTTTAAAGAGCAGGGGAAGGAGGTCTGAAAGTAGTAAAGGACTGAAAGGAAGAATATTTGACAAGCTTTTGACATCTAGTAAATTTAAAAGAAAGTTAACAAATAGAGAGTAATAAGGAAAAAAAGCATTTGTGGGTAGAGAAGGTCATTGGGCAGACATTAAGTTTTGAACATGTTAGGGCCAAGTAGAAAAAGGAACTGGAGACAACAGACAAGAGTGGAGATCCAAGGAGAAGTATAAAAAGTGGAGTTGAAGTATTAATAGCTGTGCATTAAAGGTCAAATCCTACAGAGTGTAGTTAGAGTTTGTTTCTTTCATTTATAATTGCTTAACATTGATGTAACTCTACTGACTTAACTACAGCAACCTTCATCATCTGACTTTGGCTGGGCTTTTTTTTTAATAAAGCCAGCAATTCCTATTTCAAACCATCAGATCTACTGATACTCTGGACTAGATTTTAGCCATAAGCAGGAAGTCAGGAAGTGCAAAAGAGCATTTCTTTAGCAAAAAAAAAAAAAAAAAAAGAAAGGTATTTATGGCAAAAGATATAGGACATTTGTTAATCTTGATTGCTCTGACTAAAGACAGAGAGAGAGGGAGGGTTGAATCCCTCCATGTATTCCTATTCTATTAGTTTCATACAGTTTTCTCAACAGTAGTGAGACAGGGATAGCTGAGCATATCCAGTCTTATTCATATGTGGGCAGGGCATGTAAACCCTAACTCCCCCCTTACATATAATGACTGACTTTCAGTGAAACTTGAGAAAAATTTCAGCAGTTCTGCTGGATCAAGGAGGTGATCTGACTCCAATTATTACAAAGGCAAGAGATGGTAGCCTATTGAATATAAAAAAAAGTGGAAAATTACCAGCCTAATAAGTAACCAAGCAACAGAGGCAAGCCATTATTGCTATGAAAACTTTAGCTTTAACATTCACTGGTTTCTACTCTAAGTTTCCAGAGCTAAGGTGACATTATCCCCAGGCTTTTGACAAGAAAGGTCCTGCTTCACTATCATCTTTTGTGATTTTCACGCCAGTCAGCAGCTTTCTCACCAGGACTCCACCAGACCCCCTTAGTCTTTCCTTTCTTAGCAGCCTAACAAGAGCTGAGCTCATTTAACATCTGTCACAGCCACCATGTTTACACACCCAACTTAGCTTCTTTGCAGAGCAAATTATTCCGTGCAGACAGAACCAGCAGATGCCGCGTCCGGCACCCCACCTAATCTGGGAGAAGTGTCTCCGGCATCTCAGCTTGGCACTGCATGGAGTGCTGGAGATGTATTATTGCTTGCTTAACAGCTTCTGCTGCTTCCATTATCTTAAAATGGGGTTATTTTGCTTCCTTACGGGAGTGCTGTAGGGATAAAGTCACACACACCCCTGCAGTACTCAGGAAGGTGAAAGAAGCCACGCAGACACCGTGTCCCTCTGTGGGTGGTGCAGCTGAGCCGGCCCCTCCGTGCACTTCCCTCTGGCCTCCCCACACCCTGCCTGACTTGCTCCCTTCCTTCCCAGCATGAGTCAAGCAGCGGATCAAACATGGGGGAACTAGAGAAAGAATGATTACTCCCTGTCCCCAGCCAGATTAGTGGCCATCCAAGCATGTAGTTTTAGAGGAATATGCTAAGCGAGGAAAGGGAGAAATTACAAGGTGGTGAGAGGGCAAGAATGGAGAGTAGCTTAATTAAATTAACTGAGGGAATATTTACACTTCCCGTTTCTGAGATTTGCAATTCTGTAGAATAGTCTCCCAGAGGAAGTAATGAAAACCTCATCACTGAGCCATTTTAAATGAGTTGGAATAGCTCTACACTGAGCAACACTGTGGGGGCTGTGGACTGGCTTAGGGTTTCTCTTTATAAGTAATCAAGCACGCTCCCTTATATCTCCATGGCATGAACTGTGGGATAATCCATATCAACTCCTAAATGTATTTGACTTTTAAAACCTGCATAGATACTTATCCAAATAAATTAATACGATTACCAACAGGATTAATGTACTGTTGTTTGTCATTGTTCTGTTTCCTGCATTCACACAATATAAATGTTAATTTAAAACTTTTGGCTCACTTCTGAATGCATTTTGTGATGTGGATTCCCCATGCACACACATATCTGTGGAAAGCTTTCCCTATAACTTTGCATAGTACTAAATATTTCTTCTCTTGTCTAATCCTAGGAAACTTTAGGTAAAACAAGACCTTTACGGGTCACAATCCTTTGCATTCTTTTATTGTGCATCTTAATATAGACATTTCCAGGTTAAAAACTGAATATTTCAGAGGATTTGAGCTGGTATTGCACAGCCTTAGGGACAGAGCCCATCTTGGATATACCCCAAAGGGATCCTCTGCAGAAGTGATGAGAGCAGCTGCATCAGAGGTCACCATTTCATTTAATAATTACTTACATTGCCTCTAATAACTGGTGCTGCAGTTGTGGAGTACCTTTTTCAGGTGTTTGTTCTCCCATCTATGTAGCAGTTAAATAACAAGGTCTAAATATATAGGCTTTGCACAGTACATAAGCTTACTCACCTCAGAGTAGCTAATTCTGTTGCTACTGTGCAGAATTAATTCCTTTATCTTACTATGATAATTTTCCCTTATTCACAAATATCTTAATTCTTTACCAGAAAAAGGATTACAATTGAAATGAGAAAGAAGGATGTAAATGGTATTACTAGGAAGAAGGTAGTGGTTACTGGACCCATTGAAGTTTTTCCAACTATTTCTATTAGAGACAATATTATGCTTCACTTTCTCTTGGAAAATTATGTTTAAAGTTTCCATGAAAAACATCTGCTGCATTCCACCCCAGCACTGGCAGTCATTCAGTGATAGATTAAATCACTCATTCCATATATGCTAGTAAATTTAGTCTCTCTTCTGCTAAAGTTGTTATTGACCATGGCTTATTGAAGGACTCATTTTGTAAAAGTCAATTTCTAACTTTTTCCAATTTGGCCACACTTTGCAAGTAAATAGTTTTTTATTTCTCTGTCATTTGCACCTTGAAAACAAAGGTTGATTCCAGACACACAGTGTTTTGGAAAATCAGGCCACCAGACTTTCTCAAACATAACAGAACATCTATTTTAATCTTGGCTTGTGATGATGATGCAGACAGTATTGTTCAGAACTTTTTGTTTTGTCACAAAGGTCTTATTATAACATGGGCAAAGGTAATCAGGATCCGAGCTGATTACATTTTACATTTTCTATCTTGAACTACAAGAACAACTCACTGAATCACAGTTGCAATACAACAGGCACCAGCCATTCCCCGAGCAATGGGGCACATTTGTGCAGCTCACAGGGCAAAACTGTTTTACATATTTGAATGCTTTGGATCAAAGTGATTGAGCTATCTTAAAATTAAATATTCATTTTGCAATCCGGGTTTCATTATTGCCCTTTTGCAATAAGACAAACTGAGCTTTAAAGATCCCTAGCAAAGATGACATTGCTGAATGTCACGAGAAGCAGAAATGAAACCCCTCTGAGATCTGTGGCTTCCTTCTTCTAGACACCAGCAAAGGAATTTCAAGGGGAATTCAAGAAGTTAAGTACCTAAGTCTTAATGACATGGTCTAGACTGTGGGGCAGTTATGCTTCATGGCATGTTTTACACTCCTGGTCTGACACTTACCTTGAACTTTTCCAGAGCACTGCAGCTGCCTCCTGCCCCATCCATCCAGGTCTTACAGGTGCACACCCAGGTCTCATCCTGAGGAGGAATTTGGACATGACTGGATATGCACCTGGACTTGAGATCTGGGGAATATTTGTGGAGCTGCAGAATTTAAACGGACTGTTGAAATGGCAGTTAACACAAAATCACAGGATGGGTCAGGTTGGGAGAAACCACAGTGGGTCATCTGGTCCAACCTCCTGCTCATGCAGGGTCATCCCAGAGCACATGGCACAGAATTGCGTCCAGAAGGTTCTGGAATATCTCCATTGAGGGAGACTCCACACCCTCTCTGGGCAATCTGTTCCAGTGCTCGGTCACTGCACAGGAAAGAAATTCTTCCTCATGTTCAGGTGGAACTTCCTGGGCATCAGTTTCTGCCCTTTGCCTCTAGTCCTATTTCTGGGCACCCCCAAGCAGAGTCTGGCCCACCCTTTGACCCCTCCCTGCAGACTCTGACAGACACTGATGAGGTCTCTCTCAGTCGTCTTTTCTCGAGGATGAACAGTCCCAGTTCCCTCAGCCTTTCCTTGTCAGAGAGATGTTCCAGTCCCTTAATCATCTTTGTCACCCTCTGGTGGACCTGCTCCAGGATCTCCAAGTCTCTCTTGTGCTGAGGAGACCAGAACTGGACACAGCATTCCACACAGGGCCTTAAAAGTTGGGGTTTGTGATTTTTGAATTCTCCTTCCATATTTCTGTATTCTGAATTATGGCTTAGTCAGAGTCAGAGTTTCTGAAATATTGACACCATTTTTGATAATTTTCTTCTATTCACCTCAACACTCAGCTTTAAACTGAGCCCTAGTAGAGTCCAACATTTAAAAGCACATTAAGTTCTTAAACCAAAAAATAATTGGTCCATTTTGTGTTCGACCACGTCAGGATTCTGAATTTGCTACAATGTTGATTTTCATGCTGATGCATTTTGAACTTCTGAGACATGAAGTAGTGTTTGAAAACACTTACATGCCAACTTGACCCTTGTACAATAACTGCCATTGTTTCACAAAGACCTCTCTTTATTTTAGAGTACGAAGAATCATCTGCAAAACATTACATGGATCATAACACATAAATTATTAGCGTCTCTAGGCAAATTTTGCACCTGTCAATTTTTACACCACAGAAATTGCCCCTTAGATGTAGTTTACAGTCCTCCTGCTGGTACTTAAGGATTATTATGTTTGAGAAACAGAATGATTATTTCCTTCTTATGATAATTCATTATGTTTTATAGATTTTTATACAGAATATATATACTAATATGTAGGGTTGCAATTCTTTTGTTGTATCCAGTTCGAGCAGAGGACTGTGAAATAAAATGTCTATTTACAACCTTTATTACAATAAGATCTTGTCTAAACTTCAAGAAATAGGTTGTTGCTGCTTATTATGACTAAAAAAACAAAGTGTGAGTGAGGCCAAACAGTGTCTCTCTAAAACTACTAAGAAACTTCCAAAAAAGTGATCAGCAAATGTGTCTTAGGGATAATGTCATGTATGAAGAGAAAGTAATGAGGCTTGGACATGCTATGGATGCAAAAGGAACTGATTGGAAAGTTCAATCTTTATGCCTTTCTTTTGCTTCTTATGCAAACAGTAGCTGAGTAAAGCTAAAAAAAAAAAGTTTGATTAGAACAAAACTTCTGCAGCACACAGACCGAGGCTTTCAGTCACCAAAAATGAAAGTAATGAAAATCGGGATGTGAACACTCACTGTGTCAGGCTTTGGGGAAATAATAGCTGTGTTTCAAATTAGAAGGCTTCACAGACCCTGTTAGAGAGTGCACAGAAACAGCCCACATAGCTCTGCCCTCATGGTAGAGAATCCAAAACACATTACCACCAGCAGTGCTGCATGCAGGCTTCACAAATATTTGATTATACCTCCTCTAAGAGCCTAAAAAATCTAAATGATTATTTGGGAAGATGAGTAATAGCTTGGCATGAATATTTCAAACAAGCTGTCCTATTTGTATAAAGGCACTCAAATGAACCTGCTCATTTGTGTGTGTCTGTACATCTAGATCAGTGCATTTTCATCCCTTTTATTTGTTTCATAAAGTTTGTTTCATATGTGCTGCACAAACACAAATTAGAATTACTTACTACCTGAGAATAAGCAATTGATTTACAGTATAGAGCATTAACATCCACTAAAACATTATACTTTGAGAGCAATTTGTTCATCTTCAGATTTTTTTAATTAGCTGTGCCTTTATCAAGCTCAACCCATCAACCTGGTTACTCTACCATTTGATTAACTTTAGGCTCACGTTTCCCATTAAGAATATGGCAGACAGTTTGAGGCCTTAGAACATGCCAGTCTTGGAAATATCATTCTCTTCACCACATGAGAGCAGAGGTAGCTGAAAGATCACAAAAACAGCTCCAGCAGAAAAAGCCTTTAAATTTTATAAACCAAGGCCCTGAACCAGAAGTCATTACTGTAACAATGCAAAGTGGAGGTAAAATATCACCTCTTCAGTGTCACAATATTTTACAACCATTTCATGCTTATGCTTATTGCATATATGACAGGCAATAATGAATTAATGGATGAGCCACGTAGTCACATCAAGAGTAAAAATACAGATTTATTTAGGGCTCACTGGAGTTATAGAGCAAAATTTTAAGCTACAGAGAGACTCTTTTCCCTGGAAAAGTTCTTCCTCACATTCACATCACTTTTAGGACTCTCATCGAATTCCAGTATGCCTTCAGATGGATGTGAAAAACGTTGTAATACACAAAATTTGTAGTTGCTGCAGGATGTATTAGTTGCCAGCGGGATGGGAGGGTGAGACCCCAATGAGTTGACAATCTTTCAAATAAAAGGTTAAATTTCTGCTCATTAAACTGTAGGAAAGGTAGGGTTTTGATGAGAATCTTTCCTGGATGACTGCTAATCTTTTCATTCTGCACACAGATATTCTGTTGCCTATTGTCATGGTAACAGGCAGAACTACTCTGCTCTGCTTCTACCTTTTCTTAGGCTGTTGACACCCATGCACTTCTCCCTGGGTATAATCCTGTCATTCTTCCAGTCTTATCCTGAAAGTTTTGCGTTGGCCCTTACCTTTCACACTTGATAATCCACTCCTTCCCCAGAAAGGGACCTTTCTTTGTTCTCAGGGACAGGACACAGTTCTGTGTGTTATTTTTTACTGTCCTGCCATGGAAGGCACAGGCACCAGCTCATGTTCATGCTCCTCCTCACTGTCTGTACAGGTGTAATTGGATCCCACTGCTGGGCTCCCGAAACTCAAGTCGACATTTGAGGATGTATAATGTGATGCAGGCATATGCATAATGACCAACACATTATTATAATGAATACTTTTAGTAGCTGGAATAATGCTCTGCAGCAAGAAAGATCCAAAATTAGCATACACATTTCAAGCATGTTAAAGGTCATCCAGTCTTTTCCTTGCCTGCAAACTCTCTCCACCTGGCTTGGCCAGCAAAGCACATGTCCCATGAACCAGCCTGATTGCACCCGCCTGCTGCAGCTCCCTCCCTTGTGTTCCCTTTGCTACTTGCTCTGTCTCAGCATCTTAAAGACCCTTCTTTTATTCAGATAAAAGCACAATTTGCTACTGCCTCGATGTGTAATTCTGCTAACTAGACAGACCTCTCAGAGTGAAATATTTATCCTGCTCATAATACAAACACACCAGGCGAGTGACAGCCTTTCCCAAACTATTACAAATCACCCAGGATCACCCCCACACTTGTCACACACACTGTTCTCAAAATGGAACCACTCGCTGGCAGATTGTTCAGTCAGTTCAGCGAAGGGAGAGCGGGTGATACGAGGCCCGAGGGCTATCCTAACCTACACCAACTGGCAGTGATCCCAGAGGGAATACACTGGCTGGGGGGAGCCATATGTGCTCCAGGGGCCAGCCTCAGACCTCCTCCTTTGGGAGCCAAGAGGGAAAATGGTGCAGGGCACAGGAATGCTGTGACTGATGAAATCAGTTGCCAACTTGCCAGAGCCAGGTACCTTTTTAGCTCCTTTGGATAATTTACACAGCATAAAGTCTGGAATACTCAAGGGTGTCATAGAATAGTTTGGGTTGGAAGGGACATTAAAAGGTCACCTAATCCAACCCCCCTGCAGTAAGCAGAGATCTCTTCTATGAGGTCAGGTTGCTCAGAGCCCTGTCCCATCTGACCTTGAATGTTTCCAGAGATGGGGTATCTAACCACCTCCTGTGGCAAAAAGATTTTGATATAATATCGACTAAAAACCTTTGCATTCAGTTCTAGACCTTTTATTACTTGCCTTGTAATTTTTTTTCATTGGTCTGGCAGTGTAAAAAGAGTGTGAATTTCTGATGTAAAAAGCACAGCAGAAAAAGAAACAACAACAACAAAAATGGGTGTTTCAGACCCTCCTTACTTTTCATCAAGAAACAAACCAGGGTGAGAGGGATATTATTTATTTTCCTTTTCTGGCAATCTTTGTAGAGAAAAGGCTAGCACAGCCAAGAAGCATCTCTTGAATCATTCATTTAGCATTATTAGAAAATTTTGCTTACCTTGTTTTTTACCTAGGGCTAATCTGAGTAAAACTTAGGTTAAAACCTGGATGGAGACCTCAGGCTTTGGCCCAGTGTGTTCTTTGGATGCAAATGGAATGAATGAATGTATGAATGCATACTCAGTGCTACAGGCAATATTTATCATAGTAAATAGTAATGTTGTGTCCTTACTCTGAGGCTCCCAAAGCATTTAGTATTTGCAATAGTAGTATTGTTATTAATTATTATTGTGTTTACAGATACAAGTTGAGGTAAGACACAACTAAACCTTTTCAAAGACACGAAACACAACCTGAATCTGTGGGTTCTCAAGAAAAGTGTAAGCTCAGAAGTGACCTGGTTTTCACCTCTTCATCATCTAGGCAGTTGGCCTTTCACTTGTTATGGCCCATGTAATTTGTCCATCATTATTAATAGCAGTAGGAATACAAAAGAGCTAGAGAGGCTCAAAGGGCTTGTTGCCTGTGTATAAAAATAGAGAAGGCCACTGGTGCAGTAGAATGTCAAAGTCTTTCTCAACCATGATAATCTTACAAAGCAATTGTAAGTGACATTGGACTTTGGAGATAACACAGTACTAAAAAAATTCGACTAGTAGATTTTACTTTACTTATATTTTCTACTGTAAGCTTTCCTTTCTCTCTGTTTTTGTAGTTTGTCTACCCAATGCCCTTACAGGCTTCTAGGCAGAGCCTTTCTCAACACACAAAGAATCTATTAAATCTTCTTTGGAGAAGGTAAACACGCATGAGGAAAGATGCTGGCATTATTTTGCACTATCTCATCCAGATTTCTGAATGCAAGTACAAAATGTGAGCAGCAGTGAATGACAGCTAGGGGTGAGTTTTTCATATAAGAGCCCATATTTACCCCAGAGCACTTGTATCTCCAGCACAGCACAGTTTCTATGTTAGTGCAGCAACTGGCTCGTATATGAAAAGCCTGCTAGGTGTACTGTGGGTGCTGTGACAGCTAATGGCCTCAGAAACAGGCAGACAGCACAGTTCCAAATCAAATGACTAATATGAAAATAACCTCAGACGTCAAGAGTGAGAACCCCAGACTAGCGATGGGGTACAGAAAAGAGAGGTGCATAGAAACAGAAAAAAGAAATACCAGTGCACTCAGAGGCAGAGCTTACTGTGACAATTGTCCAGCAAGATAAACAGAAAAAGGGGAATTTCCCCCCTCTTAAATGCAGCTGTAGAGCAGAGAGCTGTATGCCATACACCCCTCTTATTTTTACTGGGAGCCACAAACAGGCTGCCCTGTTATATATGAACTTTAATAATCTCACTCACATAAACATGTGCACTAAACCAGAGGATTGATTGTAACGTGCTTCCAGATAAAACATGAAGCTTTTGGGCCCACAGTCTGCAGTCAATTTCCAGACTCTGCAAAGGTGAAGTGAGACCTGAATATTTTTTCTGATTCCTAAGTTATTACTGACTCAAACATCCTGAATACAGATTAGAAGAATTACCTGATTATATTAACCTAGGGAAAGAGTTGAATAAAAAACCATGATCGTATTTCAGTGAAATAGTCTCCATTAGAGAGTAAAATCTCTCTCCCTCTCTCTCAAGTATTTATATGCAGCATGCAATGCTTTTTATAACCCATTTTTGGGATACTTGAATACAATTGAATATTGTCTGAAAGATGATGAAGTCACCTAGGACTCATCTCCTAGGACAGAATTAAGCTATCCCTCCTGCCAGTCATAAACACATAACATGCCTGCATTTAATGTTTGCTCTGTTCCGTTTGAAATGTTAATCATCTCTATGTAAATTCTAGCACACTGAAACTTAGTTCATATTAACTTCGAGTTACCTGATTTAGATACGGTAAAGGACAGCCATTTATCGGCTGCTTTTTTAAAGATCAAAGAAGCTTGGCCCTAAAATATGCCCCATAACATGCAAATGAATCTTAATGTCTCTAATTAGATTATAACTTGAGGGTTCTTTCTGCTGTTGAAATAAAGTGTTACTGTATCACGGGGCTTAATACACTCCAAGGATCTGATCTTCTCAGCAAGTCACAGCCACACTTCCTACTGTGGTCTGTGACGAGCCTCCCCTCGTTGGTTTTGTTACAGAAAAATTCAAATCTTCTTTTCCAACACCTCCTCTTCAGCTGTGACACTGATGACATTGTGGAAACGCCTGGGGAGTCGAGACTCCCCCACGGTGGGTGTCTGAGTTCCTGCGGCTCTGCTGTGCAACGTGCTCAGCAACCGTGTGTGACGAGGTTTAGAGGCTCCACGGACCTGCTGATGAGTAAGAAATTAATTCACACTCCAAGATTATTCTCCACTGCTGCATCTTTTACAGGGAGATAAGTGTGTCACAGTGGTTATCTCCCTTTAAAATCCCGGCGGTGAGAAACCCTTATACTTCCCCTGAGAGGTAGAAAAGTGAGGTCAACACTTCATCACATGCCTGTAAGTGACTCCACCTGCCATGTTTCACAGTAAAATAAGAATTTGCTGCCTCCATGATGCTGTAAAGTGGGAAACAAAAATACGGGGTAGGAAAATATTTTGTTTGACTGTGAAAGAAAAGCCTTAGTCACCTGGTGAAAATATATGCATTTAAAACTAAAAAGGTGTGGTTGGCAACTGGAATAGCACTTCCAATTGCACAGGGAATACTGCAAACTCCCAAACAGGAGCTACTTGGTAAGCAGGAGGTGAGAACAGCAAACGTGAAGAGATGGTTGAACATTTGTTACAAATGCAGCCCTTCTTCCTGCTCATGAATCATTTCTTAACATCCTGATTTCTTCAAGTACACTTGTTGATATGCTACAGGCTATATCTGTGAAGCAGCATTGCCAAGGAGCAAATATCATTATGAGTTATGTGCACAAGAAATGGGAAATCTGACCCATCTCTCTCTGCTGTCTTATTGTATCAAAATATTATACTGTAAGGTTGCCGGGGTTCCTGTCTGTATGTTTCTGTGTTTCTGTGTGGTGGTTTTTTTCAGTTGTGGTCTCTTAAATTATTCCTCAGTAAGCACTGGAGTGTTTATTTGGGCATCTCTAGGTTAATAATAAAATCAATATAAATGTTTTTCAGCTCATTTGTGAGACTTATTTTAAGCATTTGGATTTTCTGGAAACACAGAAGTTTACACATAGGGCAACTCTATTTTTTTTTTCCACACAAACACTGGATGGCACAAGAGCAGATAAAGGATTTTATCTATTAAAGAAATCATAAAATCATAGAATGGCCTGGGTTCGAAGGGACCTTAAATATCATCCAGTTCCCCTCTGCCACAGACAGGGACACCTTTCACTAGACCAGGTTGTTCAGAACTCCATCCAGTCTGATAACGAAGAAGAATTAGGGAGAAAAAAATAAGAACCTTAAGATATGTAATTATTTTCAAGAATATTCAACCTTGGCTCACAGATATTGGGATAACAAATACTGGGGCTGCACAAACAGTAACATAAATTGGAGATGACTATTTTTCAGCATGTTTAACATTCAGTTGTTTGTTAAAATAAAACAAGTGGTAATTCCACGATCAGGTTTTACACTCAAATGGGTTGTTTCATTGTGTATTTTTCCAAGTACGTTAGAAGACTTGGTTTGCATGTTCAGCACAGATTTGTAAGAATAAAAAAATGTGCAGAATAGATTTGAGGACTTTCACTGCCAGCCTGCAAGTTTCACACCAAAATCTGTGATGTGCAAATGCCAACATTCTTGAGTAATTAGGTCAGCACCTGAGCATTAGTGAAATACAGACCTTTGCCGTAGGATTTGACCAGAGATTCTTTTAATGGTTGGACAAGATGAGAATGGGTATTGTGTTGTTAGTCCATGATAGGGCCAGGGCAAGGAAAAGGGTCTTCAGATGGGGCTCAGGTGGATCCACTCTGTCTGTGGGGACACGGACAAGGAGTTGGGCACTGATGAGCTTTAAGAACACCGTGCTCTGAAGAAGCTAATGAAAGGGGATGGCAGCAGAGTCCCTCAACAAAATAAAAGTTGTGAGTCTAGGAATTAGAGAGGGAAGCCAAAGGCTGTGGCTGAGGCTCCCTGGAGAAACTATGAGTTTCCTTCATGAGCAGGAGTTGGCAGAGAATTAGAGAGCTGAACTCCCTCAGCAAAGGTGACCTAATATTTCAGCTGGAATGGTCAGAAGAGGCTGGCTCATACCAGACCTAACGAAGCGGAGCTTCCCAAAAGGAAACTTTTTTCCATATGAGTCATGCTCTTGCAAGAGCTGAGAACCTTACAGTGTCAACAGTGTGCAAGGAATGGGAAAGCAGATGGATGAGACTATGCCTGAGCCTTACATACAGATATGCAAATTTAAAGAGAACCACCCAAAAAAGTCATAAGCTTATGGTAATAAAGACATGGATTTACATGTAAAAATTCTAGGTCACTCTTCTACAAGAGCAAATCTCTCACTGAAGGAACCTTGCCTGCTCCTCACGACTAAATTAAACCAAAAATATAGTCATCATGCCAGCTACAGTCAGTATTACAAGATCTGCAGGTCTAATCCACTTTCCTGTAATATGAGTGGAATTGCACTCACCTTGTATGCTGTAAGTTAGTGTAGGTCCATTTGACACTGAGCATTTTTAACTTCTTTTCTTCCCAAAATTCATCATACTTGTGTCAGGATGAAAAATTACAGCAGAAAAGGCGAGCTAAGTTAAATACATAACAAAAATGGGATATAATTAGGAGACTTTTCTTTTTTGCTCTTCTACCAAAACAGATTTTCTATATAATTTTGTTATGAATAATCTTCTATGACTCTATTTAACTAGCACAGTTTGCTCTAAAAAGCTACACACGTGCTTCTAACACTATACTAAAGCAATGTTGGATCAGATGTAGCTGAAACTGGCAAAAGTATTTTTTTCTAGTATGTCAGAATAAACATAGAACACTGGATTTATTATTCTGAGGTTAAATTGCCTTTTGATTCTAGTGTGGTAAATATTACTCAGATGATTTTTATTCTAGTGGCATGCATAGTCTCTAATGACACTGGGCATTTGCTGATCCCAATATGGTTAGCATTTGGGTCCATTTATGTGGGTGGTGATGTGTGATAAAGATGAAACATTTGGGTTTTGTTTTCTGGATGTTCACTAAGTCATTTCCAACTCGATTTGTTTGAACCAAAGTGAAAAACTTACTTTGCAACAAACAGGCCTGAATTTATGAGCCACTTTTTTTCACATTTATGTCTTGAAAAAATGAATGTTTTTAGCCCACAGGAGCCTGAGGCTTTACTTGAGAATAAATTATTTGTAATATCCTGATTTATTGTGGTGTTTTGGGGCCACATGTTTCTGCCTGGAGTGACACCAGTTAGAGTTAATAGCATCTGCCCAAGGTAGTCTGATTTCACTTCTGGCCACTTGGTGCTATAAAACTTAACATGGATCTTTGACAACATCAGACACTTTCTGAAGACAGACCTTTAATTTTATGTTTGCATTGCACAGGAAACATTGCAGATAATGCATGAATATCAAAATGTTATGCTTTTTTCCACAGAAGGCTGATCTAAATGAGTTTAAGGTCTCTTAAACTGGTCTGTGTTCGACAGCCAGAGAGAGTGCTTTAAACAATTACATTATCCTGAATTAGAAGATATTTGGATATGTAAGTGATCTGGCATAGCTTTAGAAAACTGGTCTAAAATGTCAGGTGAAAACTCCTTGATTTGGTCTCCAGTTTGTCAAATTTGGTCACCAGCAGGCAATTTTGGAGTAGTAGCTTTCTCAGTGGATCACAGACGAGAGACCTGGAACTGAAAAGCAAAAAGAAATAAAATATGTTCCAATTGGCACTACAGACTTGGTTTCCTTTGTACTTTAGGGGACTGTGGTTAGTCTGCTTTAGCTTTGATGTGCTATGTAATTGTTCACCCTCTATCACATCATCTGTGTGCTTCTGGGACCTTCTGGTTCCTGGCAAGCTTGAAAATCAGGCAATTTATTTTGGTAACTAGGTATGGACATAGGAGCCCAGATTCAGATATTCATTTTCCTTGCTGATAAATCACTTCTGGGCAGCATCCTGCCAGCAGCACAAACGCCATGCTGGAAATGAAGAGCTTTTAGCCAAATCAGGACTTCACGAGTATCATGTATTGCAATATTGATTTCAATTTCTTTATGGATGAGATTCTTTCAACATTGTTGCCTGCTTTGTATATTTAGAGAAGGAAATAACTACAACATTTCCATTTCAGAAAAACAGCTTTGTGGCCTACTGTCTGCTGAAATCCATTAAGTGACTCTGCAGGGTGGAAAAAGAGGTTGCTTTTTCTCTTTAGCTTGTATTTTATAGCTCTGTGATAGAGTCTGAGTCTTCCTGTGTGGTCAAGGCCATCCACCTGGCTGTTGTATTTTTGTCTTACGTTTGTTTATATCTGCATCCCTTGTGGAAAGCACAGAGCACTTACTCTCAGAGCACTGAAATCGTAAAAATACGCCGTTCTTTCAGAAACACTTTGTCAGCGATAGGGAGGTCATTGCCAAGATGAGAACAAACCTGGCAGAGACTCTCTCCTCCAGCTCCACCCAGCCTTGCGCAAGCTTCCAGCCGGCTTTTTAGCCCTGCATCCCTAACTGGTTCCAGTCTGCTGCCTGATGCTGAAATTGCCGTTGTTGTTGTTGTTCTTGTAAGGTCAGCAAAGGCCTCGGGTTTTGTTTGTTTGTTGGGTTTTTTTTTCCTTGATTCTGAGCTCTTTCCTGTCCTGTTATTGCGTAACTGGAGCCCTCGACAAAACATGTGTCCCTGAGACTGCGCTCTCTGGGAAGCGCCGGGCTCGAGGAGGAAGTTGCCAAGCTGCAGTAACAGCGTTTGTATTCCGGGTAAAAATTCCTGAAATGATTTTGGACTCCACCGTGCTGCTAAAAGCTGAAAGAGACCTTTTTTACAGCAGAAAAAAACCCCCATACCGAACACTCAGCAAGCTGTTCAAAAGTTTGTGTCATTACTAAGACTTTCATTTCCACTGGGACGTAGCGCCGGGTTGGGTTTGTTTGTGTGTTTGCAACGCTTGAAATACGTGACAGGCTTCTGGTTTTCCTCTTCATTTGTTCTTCTTAAACACAGTTGTTAAATGTTACAAAGACGCCCTGTTTTCTACAGTTGCTGAAGCACACAGTGAATAGACCTTTTTGGTGAACCAATGATGCATTACCTTCATTTGAGATTCCCCAAAGCTTTTGGTGCATAGAGAATCTGTTACAAATAAACAAAATAAATAAATAAGAAGTAATTCTTATGATTCTGCTTATAAGTCATATATTTTAAGGCTTGAAAGACTTCTCATTTCTGCTTCAGATTTTCTAGTTTTATGTTTCCTTCTAAGTAAGGCAAGGTTGTCTTGTTAGACCTACATGTGGTATACATTTTGTTAAGCTTTTTGTTCTCTGTCAGCTTTACTAGTCAGATATTACACTCGTAATCTGGTCCCCATAAGGCTGATCCTTTCTGAAGACTAACAGAGCCCTGAAGAAATGTTTAAGGGATGTGACTGTAAACACAGGGATTGTAGTTAGCATTGATGCTTTTGCAGGAAAGCATTTGCCAGAAGTTTCTTGTGTCAATTATTTCTGATAGGATTTTGGCTTTGGATAACCCAACAAATATCTGACGTGCTGAATTAAGCAACATTATTCCAAAAACATACTTGTATTAAGTTTTGTGATGACTATGGAAGTAACTGGGTTCTTACTTAAGAAGCACTTATCCAGTACTTCCTGTCTTGGAAAGAACTACAGTGCCTTGATAGTGAAAAGCAATGAAGAGCTGTGACACCAAAAGAAGTGGCAAATTATTTCAATCTTATTTTGTTCCTTTTTTTTCTAATCCTGTGTAGACCTGTGAAATCCATTTATTTATAGATTCCTCTCTATCATCAGTGTAACCAAGCTATCTTTCTATATCTAACTCTTTCATTTCTGGTAATCACAGTAAAAGTAGATGATAATTTCTCATATTTTTCTTGGAACAATTTCTTTCCTTTTTCTAGTTTCCTTAGGAACTGGCTATAAACAACTTATATATGAAGTATAATAATACAGCACATGTCCAGAACTGAATCAGGTCTCTGTCAGGTCTGCAACTGAACAGGCTTGGGTTGGGTCTTTTTGTGGGTATGGGGTTTGTTTGTTTTGCTTTGAGGGGTGATTTTGCCTTTTTGTTGTTGTTATTGGCGGTTGGTTGGTTGGTTGTATTTTTTTTCCCAGTGACAGCTACTTTAAAAGCAATTTTATCTTTTTTCCACTCACATTCAGTATTGTGGTTCTAGCACTTCCCTAGGAACTGCCAGTCAACATCTAACATAGCTTTACTGGGGGAACACAGGCTGACATTTACTGGGTGAACGTATTTTCAGATATATGACTGAAACATTTGTACTCTTTTGGCACAACTGTCCCTTGCACAACCATTCCAGAATCAATTTGAGTTTTCAACCTCTTAGATTTATCTTTTGTGCAGTATGGTGCTGTCTAACCCGTTCCATTATCTCCTGTGGCAACATGGAAGCATCTTCTGATCTCAGCCCCCTTTGGGTAGCTTCTAATATTTTTAGTTATTTGCATGTCACTCCAATGTGGTTACACACTGTTCCCTTTCTTTTTTCTTGTCACCTGTGCTGGATGCAGCCTATAACCCCAGCCTCTTCTACAGTTTATTGTTACCTTCTCTGGTGTGAGCATTTCTATTGCACTAATGCTATTATGCTGGACAGATAGCTTTCTCATTTCTTTCAATTTTATTCTTTTTTGTTGACTTGATAGCATTACTGAAAATAGCATTACTGGAAATGTTGTATATTCTGCTGGTGGCGTAAACAGTGCTGCTGGTTTACATGATCTTTTCACTAGTGGTCAACAGCACTGAAGAAATTGTTCCCTGGGATAGCTGGACTAGTAAACCATTTTCTTTCACAATCACATAAACAGCGCTGAACAACTCTTGTTGAAAAAAACATCCTTTCTTCTGCTTGTTTTTTGTTGCATCAGGCAATCTTCATAAGTGGTGCTAGAAACAAAATCTGTCTATCATCAAGCAGGAATCAAGCACGTCCTTTTCCCTGCAAACTTTCTCCTTTCCTTTCGGCATGAATAAAGGGACACGCAGAAGATAACAACTGCATTGTCCCATCTCCTACCACACACATCAGGACATTTATCTGATGCTCTCGTGGCTTCTTTAAATGCAGTTTAATACACCCAGGAGGGGTTTACACAACTCCTCTAGCATGGTGGCCCTGTGGCAGAGAGCTCTGCTGCTGCAGCTCGCCGGGAAACACCAGCAGTCCTTGGGCCTCTGGCATGCTCTAATTGCTCCTGTTTTCTATTGAGCAGGGTTGCTTCATTTTTCAGCGCTTTTGCAATCCCCTCTGCAGTTGTCTTTATTATAGGCTCTATTTAAATGCCCTTCCCCCTCCTCTTACTGAGGAATTCTGGTTTTCTTTTGCTGTCATTTCCACAGATTCAGGATTACTTAATTTCTTTCGGTTTCAGAGTGCTCCTGTTTTTCTTTCAAGCTTTTCCCAGCAGCCTGATCTCACTGAGATTTTCTTACGTTCTTTCTAATTTGAGAATAGTATCCATTTTTTTTTCTCATGACGTTTTTAGGAATAATAATGCATAGTGGCAAAGCTTCAAGAAGTTAATCTCTGCAACCTGCAAGTCTACCATGTGCTTTCTTGTCCTCTCTGAAACCTGAAATATTAAAAGATACATGTTTAATGTTCTCAGTGGCTTGGCTGATGGAATTAACATAAGCATGCTGAAATGTCATGGGGAAAGCAAAACAAACAGAGCTTATCTGGAAAAATAAAGCAGCTGATCTAGATTTACAGAGGAGCACAGATTTCAGCGTGGAAAATGAAATCATCAACTGCAGAAAGCAAAATGGAAAGCCAGAAGTCAGTTGTAACGGAAGGCTCGGTACAAGAGAGAGAAGAATGGTGTCACATGGACATTAAACATAGAAAATGAGTGGGCAGGTAGAAAAAAAAAGAAGTGATAGTCAGAGCAGACAGGAGGGAGGGAAGCCTCATTATTCACAGCACGAAACTGGGTCCTCTGGGGACCAGCTGGAGGAGCAGAGTTTTGCAGAAATTATCACAAGAGAGGACAGGTGCACAGCCAGCGTTGGAGAGAAGATGCAGCCTTGGGGGAAAAAGAAGAGCAGAGGACAGGTCATCCTGTCACAGCTTTTACTGTTTCTGTCGTCTTGAGAAGGAGCAGAAGTGTAAATGGAGGGGGAGAGCAGTTGAGTTAAAGGGGAATGCTGGCAAAGGCAAAGATGATGAGGAGGACGTAGGGTTCAAGACAGAATGGGAACCAGCAATTTCACAGGAAATAAAAGGCAGTCGAGAAAGGGAGGCAAAATGAGAAAGTAGAAGCTAGTGGAGCACCAAGGCAGAAAGCAAATAGAATCACAAAATCATACAACTCTTTAGATTGGAAAAGACAAGATATTTTAAATATGCAAAAATCTGTAAAAAAATTTAGGATGAAAATTCTTCAATGCAGAGAATGTAATTTTGGAAAACCAAAAGTATAAGGATAAAAAAAAACTACTGCAAATCAAGGTGGGTTAACCTTTGCTACAAGCTGGGACAAATGGAAATAGCTGGGGGAAAAAAGAGATGTATTAACAGCAATATTTAAGGGAGCTACAGACTGTGTGTGATCTGTGAACCACTAAGTGTTTAATGAAAGATAACCCTGTTTTCAGCTAATACAATCCTGCCACACGGGGCTTCTGCCTCCCCTGGAAAAGAGAGCTCCACACAAAAAAAATAAAAATAATAATAATAATAATAAAAAAAAAAAAAAAAAAAAAAGTTGGAAACCATTAGAATGACAAGAGTATATGAGAATATACAGAGTATGACAGAATTACACAAGCATAAAACAATGCACAGATGAGCAACTGAGACAGTGGGTTTCTGGCTGTAACCAAGTGACCCATTGCCTTAGAGGCTGGAACGCTCCCCAGTTCAGCAACTGTTGTCAGGGATATTTGGTGCCAGAAACTGGATTAGCGGAGCATTTTTAGTTTATGTTTCACAAATTTCTTTCTCTCTTTTATCTTTGTTACTTTTACATGTATTCATGTTGCCCTTTTCTTCGTATTAAAGGTGCCTTTTTATCACCAATCTAGCATTTTCTTCGATGCAACTTAAAAGCCATACGTGTAAGCACTATCAGAGTGAAAACAACAGATGCAACAGAGAAAAAAAGGACCAGAAAAACTGGTAAGTAGAGAACACTATGGAGTAGAAACTAAAAAAGTTCAAAGCAGATTAAATTCTCCAGAAATGGAGGATAGTTGGAGTAGATTCAATCAAATAACACCATTTTTCTTTAAAAAGGAGACAGAACTGATGAAAAGGAAGATGAATTAAGGTAACTCTGAGTACTGAAAGACCAGAAGCACCAGATTGCAAATGAGAAATCCTGTGCTATAGAGATTTGAGAAAATATTGCGGTCTTGGAAAGACTGGAATATTTGAGACATGGCCATTGTAGAACTCAAACTAAAAAGGAAATCTTTCAAGATACTTACAGTGTTTGAAAGTACTGTTGATCATGTAATTTTCAAAATCAGATCTGAGACCAGAATACTATAGGGATCAAGAGACCTTCAAAAAAAGGCTGCTAGAAGTACACAGTTTCAGCTTATTAAAGACTGTGAAAATTAAGTTGGCTGCAGAACAGAGCTAGATATGATAACAAGTTTTGAAAGGGAAGCCAGCTGATGCTACAGAACCTCATCTCAACATAAAGAAGCAGAACAGGTCTGAATAGTCAGAGGTGAAGTGTAAAAGATGCAATCAGCCAGGGTGAATTTTCAAGAAGTAATGGAAGAAACTGGAAGAAAATGCACAATTAAATTCATAAGAAGTAAAAACATTTTGCAAAAGCTTCCCATCATTGGCTACAGTCATCTTTAAAAGAAGTGCTCTATATGGGAGGTTCTTCATGGGAATTGTTCAAATGGCAGTTGTGTTTCAGGTGGGATTTGTCTTCTCTGACTGCAGCAGTTTGCAAAAGAGGTCTCTCCTTCTGCCTGGGAAAGAATCCCATCGTAGTTAACAGAGTGCTAGTCAGTGTAGTCAGAACAGCATAAGGTGTGATTCAACTGTGCAGAGACAGGTCCCCACACCAGAATAAGAACTGCACCCTAGACTATATTGACTACACTGATGAGCCCACTGCTGCTGTAAAAAGAGGCCTTGGAAGACACCTTCATTTTGTCAGAAAAATCCAATGCTAATACTTAAAATGCAATGAGTACGAGTTTGGACACAATTTTGCAAGCCAAGTTCCAATAACATTTTGTTCAGCTATGTAATTATTCAGCACAAGTAGGTAAAAATCTTGTCATGCAGTGAACAAAATATTCTTACTGTGAGTAAAATGTAAATCAGATGTAAAGGAAACAAATGTGAAAGAACAAAACTCTGTCTTACCTCCCATTGGGAGAGATAAAACTATGGAAAAACAAGAGTTCATGACAATAAAATGAAAGAGATGTGCATAGGAAAGCTGAAGTACCCAAACCACAGCAAAATAAGAACAGAATTTCTAGTAAACAATCCAGACCAGAAAGAACATGCTAACATGATAAAAGGTGAGTGCTGTTAACAACAACACAAGTGTTGAAACTGATACTACCTCATATCTAAATATACTCAAGGAAATTTCAGATCAACAAGTTAAGATGTGGCTTGGATTTGCCTATCATGCTGGGAAAATTACAGGCTAAAAATAGATCACTTTTCTTTTTATTTTGCTGTAACACTATTACAGAATATCACTGCAACCCTGGTAATCTTATGTCTCATCCATAGAGACTGACACACATATTACGCCAACCGTAGTAATTACAGAAAATGGACCAGGATTTGATTACGATGCTAAATGTCTTGCAAAAATACTATCACTTAAAGCACTTCACAGCCAAGACATCCACAACATAATGGTTCTATGGAAAATGTCATCAAGGTTGCAACAAGGGTGTCTACAAAAATCTCAAGGGTGAAACGCTATTATTTCACCTTACTCTGAAAACAGACTGTCAGCTGCTGAAAGTTTAATGGAAATAGCTTAAAATTCATTATATAATTGGTATTAAATACAAATATGCTTTAAATTCTTACCAGTCCCAATACAAAAAAAAAAAAGGGGGAGAGGGAAATGCACATGAGAAAAGGTATGAGAAAAGACCACCTAAGTGGTGGCCCTTGCAGCCACAGGGCCCTGTATCTCACATAATCCAAGCCTCAGGTGAAGCTCTTCCACACATTCCACGTGAAGTTCCTCCTTATTCATTCAAGCAATAACTGAACAAAGACAATTCCTAGGAGAAACTCATCTTCTGCTTCTTTCAGAACAGAGAGAGCTTCTGCATCTCCTATGATTTGAAACAGAGCAGGTTTTTGAGCAATAGGACAGCAGCAATGAAGAGAATTGTGTGAAGAAAAGCAGATGCTGAAGTCTACCAGATACTGCAGAGATTTATGAAACAGAAAAGCCAGCTGAGAGACAGACAGAGAACTTGTTTGTGTTCTACTGTATATGATTTTCTTCTGGATGATTCAAATGAGAGGGTTATTTGAAAGATGAAATCCCCTGCTTTCAGTCAGGTGTAGCTAGAGATAGCAGCTAGTGAGAGGAAAAGTGGAATATTGAGATCACTGAATTTCCCTCACAAATTCTTTCCTTCTTAGCATTATTTTAAACTAATCCTAGTAATAAACATGATTTTAAAATATCATTTTGCTGTTGTGTGAAAGAGCCAGACAATCATTGTCGTGGTAGGCTTGAGGGTTTCCTAAGCAAGAAGGCTGTGAAATGGTGTGGAAAGGTATGAAAGAAGGTTCCAGCAAAGTAGTTTTTGATCTTGAGGCCTCAATCTTAGTTGAGATATTGAATATGATAGGATCTGCAAAAGAAATCTGAAGATTCCAACTATGGCATCCATCATTTCAGGCTGGAAGACTTTGCAAGAAGCTCATCATGGTATACATGACACGGACCATACAGTAAACGAGTCTCTGAAAAGAGACTTGTAACCGAAAGTGTTCTCTGTTCAAAATTGCACTGAAGAGTCAATAAGATTCTGATAAGATGATGCTGGTTTGGGGAGCAATAAACCCTTTTGCTTTTCTGGTGTTGCCTGCCAGGGAAAGGCAAATCTTACATTCTGGCTTTGGAGTCTGTTTTGCATTAATGTGACAGGATCTTTAACAGAAATTGGCGTCATTCACTGTCCTCAAGGTAACAAAATTTGTACACAACAGAGTTATACCTGGAAATCATTAATTGCAGCTAAAAAAAAAAAAAATTAGTTGCTAAATGTGAACAACTGCTTCTTCTGTCAAGCACAGATTGCAAAACTTATTAAACTGTAAAATACCGCTTTGTTTCTACTGCCTGAGTGTGCACAGGCCTTGGTTCTGAATCTCACATACTGTGAGAACAGTCTGTGAGGGTATCTTGTGCTGAAGGCAGGGAGGCTAATGACCCAATGCTTGTTCAGTCAGATTGATGCTTTACACTGACCCAGAAGAGGACTCCTGTGCCACTTGTACCAGTGACCCCCAGAAAAACATCCAGCCTCCAGAGCTACCAGACAGGAGTCCTGAACTGTTATCAGGCTTTTTATTTAGAGCAAAGGAGAGGCTCCATTCTACCAACAGAGCTGTCTGCAGAGGCTGTGTTCAACAGCTTTTTTCCTCTTTCTTATTTCCTCTGACCTAGGCTAATTGCTTCTTTCATCTGCACAGAGATATCCTGACTCCAGAGAACGTCAATTAGTGGATTTGTTGATTTTTCTCCCCTCCCCTCCCCATCACTGAGGAATGTAGCCTAAAGGAGTGGTTCCCCTCTTCTCACCCCATGTTGGATCTAGTTATCAAGTGACCTCAGGATGTGTTGGATCAGCTTGTTGACCTCATGAGAAATTAATTATTTCAGAGAATCTGTGATTTCTTTTCTACCAGATCAGCAAACTGATGTAATTCACCATGGACTGCAGTATCAGTGCAAAGGCAAGAAAAACTAATGTTTAGGGATGGGGTAAAAAGGAACCCAGCCTTCAGAAGTGGTTCCCTCGTGAGAACACGTAACATAAAACTGCACCTCCAGCAATGGTCTTTTTCTGCAATATTAAATGTTATATTGTCTCATTAGTTAAACAACATAAAAATGTAAAGACACAGACTCCATGAAATAACCTCATCCAGTTTGATTCATATTGACAGAACACACAGAATCAATCAATCCTGGCAAACGCAATCTCGTGAAGAGGTTTTAGTTGGAGTGTCTGCACCTGGAATTGGGGCAATCCTGGATGTTAGTACAGACTGGGGAGTGAGATGCTGGAAAGCAGCACCATGGAAAGGGACCTGGGGTCCTGGTTGATGGCAAATTCAATAAGATTCAGCAGTGCCCTGGCAGCCAGGAGGGCCAACTGTGTCCTGGGGGGCATCGGGCAAAGCATCACCAGCTGGTCGAGGGAGGGGATTGCTCCACTCTGCTCTGCACTGGGGCGGCCTCACCTGGAATATTGGGGCAGTTTTTGGCACCATAATGTAAGAAAAACATTAAGCTTCTAGACAGCATCCAAAGGTGGGCAACAAAGATGGTGGAAGGTCTTGAGGGGAAGCCTTGTGAGGAGCAGCTGAGGGCACTTGGTCTGTTCAGCCTGGAGAAGAGGAGACTGAGGGGAGACCTCATTGCAGTTACAACTTCCTCAGGAGGGGAAGGGGAGGGGCAGACACTGATCTCTTCTCTGTGGTGACCAGTGACAGGACCCAGGGGAATGGCCTGAAGTTGTGTTAGGGGAGGTTTAGGTTGGATATCAGAAAAAGGTTCTTCCCCCAGAGGGTGCTTGGACACTGGAACAGGCTCCCCAGGGCAGCAGTCACAGCACCAAGCCTAACAGAGTTCAAGAAGTGTTCTCAGCCACATGGAGTGCTTCTTGGGACTGTCCTGTTCAGGACCAGAAGTTGGATTTTGGTGATCCTTGTGGGTCCCTTCCAATTCAGGATATTCTATGGACTGCATCCACTCCCTGCTTCAGAGGCTTCATCAGCTGCTATGCTCATGTGTAGTCCTTTTTACTTGGCTCATCATGTTTGTTGTCACCTCATACCTGTCGGGAAAGGTGTGGATGGAATTCTCTGAGTCTTATTCAATGAATGTTCTCTCAACGCTGTTTTTAATTAATCCCGTTTAAAGGGATTCATTGTTTTGTGGGTAGGGTTCCTTTGCCCCAGGAATTTTAAATATTTTGATTATGAATACATTACTGAGCCGAAATTATTTTCTTAAAACATCAATATTCTTACTACTCCCTTAGTACTTTCTGACACTGAGAGAGTTGCTAGGAAAGCTACTGTCATAGGGAGGTGAAAGAGGAAGGAGAAAAGGCTGGGTCAGAATGGATAAACATAGGAAAAATCTCAGAGTGGATGTGGGTCTTTATCCCAAGCTCCCAAGCCAATATACTGAGGGAGAGCTCTGCCCACACAGATTAAGAACTTGCTCTACATCCTCTATCCAATTCCCACCAGTGACAGGAGGAGCAGATAGCTCAGGCCATACATGCAGAACGCAGAGAATAGTTGTGTCAGTGGTCACCTCTTCAACAGTTTTACTTCAGCTCTTTTGGGAAAAAAAAGTGTTGGCCAGATGGGAGTACCCCAATAGATTTCTCAGTCTTATAAATGAGATTGACTGATTTCACATTTGGAATCACTAGTTCATTTTTATAGTAAAAAAGAATGAAGTGAAAGGTACATGTGTGGCATCTTAAATTATGCATGCAGCTTTTACAGTAATATAAACTGCTTTCAAAGGAGACTTTTGCTCCCCTTAGTGATGTGGCTTCTTTTTTTCTTAAATGTTGTTCTCAAGTCTGTCTTGTGAGAGCATTCAAGCACTTATCTGACTGTAGGAAATTTGTACCATTACTGAACTTTGCAAAAAACTCCATGTGTAATTTGTTTTGATCAAACTTTTAGACTAACTTTGGAGCAAAAGTTTTAACTATGGAACCAACAGCACCTTTCAGAAAGACAAACTGCTGGCACCAGCCTGCACAAATGATGCAGGTGTGGTGTCCCTCATATCCTTTGGAGTTCATGAGCTCTGATCCACAAAATGGTAAAACTCTGGGCTCCCAGAAATCACTGTGAGTTCAGGGCACATGGCTGGATTAGCATTCACTTGCAGGATTAGCATCTGCAAATACATTTTATTTGATGACTATTTTACATAGAATACTTAAGAGTCACTGAACAATGAAGTAGAAACAAGATCTTCCATCACTCCCTGGATGAGCTTCCTATTCATGAGACCAGCAAGTCATGCCACCACCCTATAGCCCAATAATTATATTTGCAAAATAATGTGACTTCAAAGGAGGAGGAGGAACACCTTCAGTATCCTCCTAGAATAGTCTCAGCTTCAGAATGGCTTATACCTTGGAGCAAAAGCATTTTCCTGGGAATAGACTGACATGGTTTTAAATGCCCTTCATCCTTGAGGCTGAAGAGGTTTCCTGTGATGACTGTGCTGCCAACCTGTTTGCTATGAGTTATACAGAAACTAAACTTGTAAGTCCTTCTTAGGTGTGGCCTGAATGTGGCCAATTTATCCGGCCTCTGTGGCACCTGGGGGAATAATGCCTTGCCTGAGAATTCAGCCAGGCTGGGACATATTTTAGGTACCACACTCTAGGTTTTACCAAGATGGCAGCAATTCTAAGCACGTGCAAAGCAGGAAGGAGGCTGCAAGGCAAGGGACTGGCAGAACTTAGTTGCCTAAGGAAGCCGTTTGGCAAAGCACGTGCTGGGATCAGGCAGGATTTATGCACCTAAATCCTGCCTAAATACCTAATTTATGGATCTAGGCCAATGTAAGTCTAGCCGTGCTGCATGCACTTGTCTGCTAGAGAGAAAGAAAATGATTCTGCATGGTGGAAGGTATCCACTGTTCTGGAAATCAAGAGCACTTGCTCTGCGCTCTAGTAAGGCTGCATGGAGAAGTATCAGGACATGAGCATTACCACCCCAGGAGCCCATATTGCATGTGATTTCCCCCTTGCTGTTGTCAGGCAGCTTTTTGCAGCCCTTCACAGGAAGAGTCATTACTCACTTTACTCATCATCTGAGGGCTCTTGCTCTTAGGACAGAAGGGAACTGTTTATAGAATAAATTGTTTTCCCCAGCGTATCTTTCCTCTGGTAGTCTATAAATCTCAGGTGCTGTCAGTGGTGAGTGGAAATGAAGGGTATTGCTGGATAGGGAGGAATTCTTATCTTGTATCCAGTTACTTAAAAGTGACTCCAAGTCTTCTCACATGTACACTGCTCTTTATGTCTGGAATACCTTGTGTGGGGCAACTGGAATTTAAGGCTTTGACCACATGGCATGGTGGGGACCAAACCACACAGCAACTTGTCTGTCAGATTTTATTTTTCCCAAGGTGTTGAGAATGGTAGAGAGGACAAAGCTGCTACACAGAATACTCTCAGCTGTGCATTTCACATGTTTTGTGGACAGAGGAATGCCTTCAGACATCCCAGCTTTACTGCTTATTCAGAAAGTGGTTTTGCAAACCAAGATTCTCTTAGAAACACCACGGCCACGACACACTTTTAGTCATTTACATTTGCCATGTGTAACTTAAACCGAAGGGGTGTGTGGCAATGCATAAATGCACATGCGATTGGATTATTCGCGTGAATAAAAGTATACACGCAGGTACAGAGATTCATTTTTGCAGGCGCAAGTTTTACCTGCATTATCACCACCTCCCTAAAACACTGAAAACATTGAAAATACCTAAAACGCTGAAATCCACGCCGTATCCCAGACCTCCTTTGGAAGACGGGCACGCAGCGCAGATGGTACGATTTACATGAAGGAAAAAGATGGAACAGTTTACATGAAGGAAAAAGATGGCATCTCTTTACGCTCGCTTATGAGGACTGAGCCTTTATGTAAAAAAAAATTAAAAAAAAAAAAAAAAAAAAAAAAAAAAGGCTGGAGCCCGAGAGAGTGAGAAGAGGGAGGACATTCGACAAAACTTTTAATTTCCTGTGCCGTCCGGGTCCCGACGCGGGTCTGAGAGCGGCGGAGCCCCGCGCTCGGAGCGGGCAGCGCTGGGATGCGGAGGAGCGGGGCCCCCCCGTGCGATGGGACCCGGCCGGGCACAGCCACGTCCGGACGCGGCCTCCGCTCCCCGCATCACGAATCCCACCTTCCTTCCCTCCCCTCCCTGCGGGACGGCCCCGACCCCCTCCCGGCTCTCCCTCCGTGCCCGCGGCTCCCGCCCCGCCCGGGCGCGCCCCCGCGCCCCGCGGGCCCCCGCGGCGGGAGGGGAGGGGCGGGGCGGGGCGGGGACGCGCGGGGCGGGGCGGGCGCTGTGCCCTCCCTTCTCTCCCTCCCCTCCCGTCCCCTCCTCTCCCCTCCTTTCCCTCCCCTCCCCAAGGTGTTGGCGGCGGCTGCGGCGGGGACGCGCTCGCTCGCTCGTGCCCGCGCCGCCCCCCCGCGCCCGCTCCCGCGCCCGCTCCCCGCGGCTCTTCCCGGCTGCGGCGCCTCGGCCATGGCGGAGCTGAGCGCCGAGCGGCTGCGGGCGCTGCCCGGCAGCTGGAGTTACGGGATCAGCCAGGGCGGCCGCGTCTTCTTCATCAAGTGAGCGCGGGGCCGGCGCGGAGGGGAGCGGGGCCGGGCCGGGAGGGGCGTGCGGGGAGCGGAGGGGAGGGGGAGGTGGGAGAAGGGGGCGGCGGGGCTGCGCCTGCCTGACTCGGTCCGTGTGTCCGTCCCCGCAGCGAGGAGGCGAAGAGCACGACCTGGCTGCACCCGCTCACCGGAGAGGCCGTGATCACCGGGCACCGCCGCAGCGCAGGTACGAGCCCTGCCCGCAGCCCTGCCCGAGCCCCCGGCCCTGCCCCGCTCCGCTCGGGGGTCTCGCCGCGCCCCGGGCGGGCTCAGCGCCCCGTCCCCCGGTCCCTCGGAGCCGCCGCAGCCCCCCGGGACAACTCGTGGTCCCGCTCTCCCCGCACTCCGCGCAGTTGTTCGCCCCGGGCTGAGCGGGGCTCACATCGCCGACCAGCCCCGCGTGTCCGGCTCCGCTCGGCAGTTCCTTAAAGCGCCTTCCCCTGCCCACGAGTTGTCCCTCCGTGCCTGTGCAGTGTGTCTGTCTTCGCTCTCTCTGCGTTGCCTCGCATCACCCCTATAACGCTGTATAGTTACCATTAGAGACCGCCGTGTTCCTCTCGTGCTTCTCGCTGCCTATCCCGTCTATTCACCTGCGTAGCATCCTTTCTCAGTTTAGCACGAAACCACTCATCTGAATCCTGTTTCCGGCAGTACCTAGATTTAACCACGATAAGTGTACTAAAATATAGAGTCTGATTTCACTGGTCACCCAGACACTCTTTTTTTTTCTCCCTTCACTTCCATCTAGGCTGAGTCTGTGTGGTTTCTAAGAGAGACTGAGAGAGGTGGAATAGGTAGGAGGAAAAGGGACTTGAAACATTAGAAATAACTTGGAGGGAGGAGGGTGGAACCAGTCTTTGCCACTGCTGTTTTGTTCCACTCTGGAGAAGTAGCAGCAGGAGGTGCTGGAGGAGGAGGATTTACAGCAGACACTCTGGAGACCAGGAGCCAAACTCCGACTGCTGGAATTGCACACAGGCTACATATGCCACTGGGAGGTGGTGGAGTGTAGTAATAAGTGCAGTTGTTTTTATGTATGTAATCACTTGGATAATCGCAGGGAAATCTGCAAGTGAATTGGTCTATATCAGATTATTTGCTTTTTATGTTTGGTTAATACTCATGCATTAAGAAATCAGAAACAGCCTCTTAGAAAACTGCAGGCAGCCTTTCTTTTCTTTTTTCCTTTTTTTTTTTTTTTTTTTTTTTGAGTTGAGAATAGTTTAAAAACCACAGGTTTCTGGCTATTAGAACTCTGCAGTTTGATTTGCTGTGAAGGTCTGTTGTTTGTAAGAAGTCATTTAATGCTGGGAAATGGAACTACTGATTGCTATCAGGCTCCTTTTGCTCCTGCTTTCAGTGCTCAGATTAAAAAACTGGCCTTCATCTACAGCAATATGCATGGGGGCAGATGTGCTTTGCTTGTTCAACACTAGCATTAGCTGAGTATTAATTCTTTTTTTAAACTATTCCCACTGTCTCTTTTGGCTGATGGTGATTTCCCAGTAATTTTCCAAGTGTCTCACTTGTTTCTGCCGTTAAGTGCCTTCTAAAGGAAATGCAGTTTGCTTTTGAGTATCTGGGGTGTTGTATGTAACATTGCAAAGTTATCATGGGGTAAATTAAACTTATTTCTGAACACAAGAGTGAGGTGTGACCTTGGATATATTGACCATGATTTATTAATCAGATACCAAGGTGTCCGCAAACCAAATCTGTTTCTGTAGTTTCCCTCGTTCATGTGTATGTTAATGAATCTTTCCATGCAGAGATATAATCAAACAGATTAATTCTGGGGTTTGTGTCTTGTTTTGCTCTGACCATCGTTTTGGAACCTAGTCAGAATATGTTCAAATGATGTCTTCTTTTAAACAATTTTTGAGTGAATATCACTTCTTTTGGAGATGTATGTTATTGTAAAGCTGCCTATTAAATAATGCTGTAAGGCATGTACTAGACGATGAGGAAAGCTTTGTCCTCCATTATGAATTGAAGTGCTTTTTATTCCTTGAGATATTCAGCACTGAAAAGGTATATTTTTGCAAAATTCTATAGCAGCCATAAATACTTCTACTAGAGGGACTTCCTGTTTGCTGTACTTTGCCCTGTGCCATTATCGAAAGATGCCTTGATTTTTCTTCTAGAGAAGACAAGAGTGAAGAAAAATGCCAGACAGAGCAAATAAGCAATGGGGGGGGGGAACAACACATAACCCAGACTGATTTTTTTCTTTTTTTTAGGAAATGCATTCTTGCTTTTATAATTCAATGAGAGAGTGCTATGTCTCAATCATTATTTTTATTAACTGGGGCAAACTTTTAAGGGTAATGATGCATCTAGAGGTGCATAAATGTACCCAACATCCTCAGAGCTTCCATTACATCAGGAAGCTGTTACTTGAGAAATTGGCTATTAGTGGTGTGGGGGTTTTTTTATATGTGTACTCCTAGGAGTGATAATAGAAAGGAAGAGATGTACCCACTTCCTCCACTAGATTTGCATTGAAAATGATTTTCATGTAAAATGGGATAGAGTTGTAAACACTGCAGGAACACTTGTTAGTCACAACAAGTGGTGGAATTATGCTAATACAATGCTGATGCTCTGTGGTGTAGTTGGTAGGATGCCTGTTAAGGTGCTTGTGACTTGCATGTAACTGAGTAGATGGATTTTTGTTTGGATCTCTGCCTTTCAGGTAATTTGATGCTGCTGAAGTTCAAGGCAGAAAGATCTGGAGATGACCACGAGTTCTACTGGTCAGAGGAAGGAACGTTGTTAAATAAGGGCACACCTAGACCCTCGTTGTTATTACTGCAGAAGGAGAAATCCAAATCAGATTTTCATTCCTGTAGCTTCTCCTGGCTTGCAGAATTAAAACTGAGACAGTATTGTGAGTCAAGTCTGAAATATTTGTTCATTGGACTAAAGGTTTCAGCATGTGGAATCAGACACACAGTATTTTAACTACCTTGGTGTTAGGGAGTAGACCAGTATGTCCAGCATCATTTCAAAAGGTAATTGGGATGTTTTGCTGCTTGTTTTCCAGACTTACCCACAGGTTGGGAGGAAGCATATACTTTTGAAGGTGCAAGATATTATGTAAAGTAAGTTAAATGTTTGTCACAATACTATAATTTTCAATTACTTTGTCTAAATGTTGCTGTAATTTTGAATGTGTTCCAAACTGAACTTAAATGTTACACTGTAAATCTAAAAGGCTTATTGAAGCTTGTAATAGTGTGTAGCCCTTTGTTTACTGAATTCTGCACAACTAAAACAATTTTTTGAGTTTTTGTGTTAATACTTCTAGTTAAAGCTGTTTAAGGATGCAGATTCAAATGCAATTTTTGCTGTGAGTGTAACCATCTAGCAAGAAATGTCCTTGTGAGTCAAGAATGCCTTGAATTGGTTTGTTTGACATTTGTGTGTGTGCACTGTCCTGCTGTAAATGCTTTCACAAAGGCAAGCTCTTACTTCATCACAGGGAGAAGAGCCTTGGTTTCAGCCCTGTTCTCTAATTACATTGTTTAAAGCCACGCTGAAGGTTTAATTTGGCCATTTTCTTTGTGGACCTCCTGCTTCTGCTTCTAGCATCGATTTTTCATTATTTCTTTTGTTCCTGCTTTAGTATGTTTTGAGGAGTATGTTCACTATGGTAGACTTGCTGTATGTATTGTCTTTTGAATGAGAGACATGGAAATACAGCTCTTATGCAGAAGTCTAGAGGGCGTATTGATTGGATCTCTACAAACTTCTTACAAGCTTTTCCTCTCCAGGTAGTTAGACCATCCTTATCTGGACAGTTTTAAAGTGGAACCTATGTATATTTGTCAGATTAATATGCTTCCTTTTCTATTATTTAAGAATTCACAGGCTTTTCTCAACACAGTCAGGAGTTTTTACTCACTGTACTGTGTGTTTGTTTTACTGTGTTTAAATGAATAGTGTCATCAGTGGGATAACTTAGGAGTGAAAGCTGCTATTAGTCATAGAGGTTATAAGCTACAGCTTATAGGTTTTTTTCTGTGTCTTAGTGTTGAGCAAAAGGTTGCTGCTCTGTGTAAGATGCATTGTAGACATTGTGAGATGGACGTTATGTATGTGTTGCATAGTTTATTTCATATAAGAACACGCTTGATTTGATCCTAAACAAAATTTAAAAAGATGTACTGAAGGAAAATGCTCCCAAAAATCTGATCAGAATGGGTGCTGTCCTTTCTAGCAGGGGGCTGCTTGTTAATAGGTGATGGGTTTGTTTTAGTGTTCTATTCTGCCTCATTGCAACTGGCAAGAAATGCACCTGACTGAGGACAGGGATTCATAAGAATTTCACCTCCAGAGTTCTCTGCAGATTATTGAATGAAGACAAATGAAAAAGAAAGCTATGTTTGTGTGTGTATGCAATATAAAAAAAAATTCTTGTAGACTTTGAGATGGAACTTGTTCTCATAGAATAAGCCTATAGACAATGTTGGCTGGCTGTAGTAACTGGAAAACAGCGACTTGAGTTTTCTTGGAATAAAAAAAAGTGTGTGAACAGCTATTGTAGAGCAAGTGATGCACTTATGGACAAACTTACCAAGTTCTGGTGTTCAAGGTGTTCCCATAACTGTTAGGATGTACATTGAGCTGATTGTTTTGCTGATAGTGAGCTCTAAATAGCTCAGTTTGTATTTGAAAGTTGTGCTGCATCTTCTCTGTGATTTGATAGACGTAGGAGGATGGCAGGGATGGTGCTGTCAGGCCTGCTGAAAGGTTCACGTGGTCTGACCAGTTTGGCATCCTTAGCTGAATACGTGTTTGTTGTGCAGCCTCCCAGGCTGAATTTGAATTTCTGCCCAATGATAGCTTCTCCTTGTAAAGCTGTCTAGCATTCAGCCCTGCTGGTGCTAGAGAAGATGTGAGAGCTAACGTAGACAGGGTGACAACATTATAATCGCTGCCTTATAATCCTAGGCAGTGTAACTCTGGGTGATATGTTGATTATAATAATTCTAGTTGTCTGAATTTAAACTACTCTGGGGCTCCCTCATGAGGGGCAAACAGTGTGGGCTGTTGTGACCACCTGCTATACAAGCACCCCCACATGTGGATTTCTAGCTACGCCCTGCTCATTTGTGTGTGCTGGTTTGCTAAATATTAATGTTTATAATGTTGATTGCAGCATAACAAAAACTGTGTTATAAGTAAATCTATTGAAAGCTTGTTTGTAAGTTGCAGGGAAATGACTGTTAATAACCTGCTATTGATGGGTTCAGCCACGTGAAACTTGGCTGCTGGATTTCTGTGATGTGTCCGCTAAGAGAGTTAGACAAGAAGGATAGTCAAGTTTCATGATCACATAAATAGTTTGACCTAACTTCTGAGGCACAGCTTCAAATATGTGGGTTGAATAGAAATGTTTAACAACCTTGCTTTATGGTAAGATCTTATGCTAGACTGTGTTTGAAAATAAAAACCTTTTGAAAATTATTCTTCTGGTTCTTTAATAATAGGTCTTCAGTGTTCCAAGTGGGTGTGTTGCTGAATCTATTACTGTGCTTTTTTTGGCTTTGATGTAGTAAACACTGTATAATCAAATTGGGATAATGTCGAGGAGATAATCGTCAGCTAAATCTTAACATTCCTTGGACTGGAATTTCAAACAAATGACTCAGTATAGAGACTGCATTGACATGTGATTATTTTAAAGGACACTGAATTTTTCTTGGGATGTGTATGCTCATTTTCAGAATAAGGAAATAGTAAATGGTGACTTACTTACACATTTTTTTTTCTTCTACTTCCATGACATTGAATTTGTTCTAGCTTTAAGATGGAAAAATACACTGAAACAGGGATAGATAAGGAGTTGTTTCCATTGCATAACGTGGTTTTCTTTTGGCATAGGGTTGTATTAGTAAGTTGGTGCTGGCTAGTACTTTGACCTTTTTTTGCTGGGGTGTTTGTTTGTTTTTTTTTTTTATTAGTAGAATTCTATACTTGCTAGTGGCAGAATCCTTTCCCAAGGTCCTTCTCATCCCTTCTAAATGCAAATGACAAAAGGTATTGTTTGTTGTTTGGAGTTTTAAAAAGTGTAATGTGATGATACACTGTATGTGTTCTCATGCGATGTAGTTCCACTGTTGAGGTGTTTTGTCTCTCTGGGAGTGAGAAAGTCTGATTTTGTTCACTTAACATTAGACATGTGCACAGAAGGCCCTTCCTTGCCTTTTGGTGGGAACTCTGTCATTAAACTTTGCTGGAGTAATGCTTGGTTTAGTATTTATACAGTAACTCCTACTGAACTTTTACCTGGAACACAGAGCTGTATGACTGTAGAATTGATACATTCAACTATAACCTTTAATACTTTATTATCAGTTAACTGTTGAGTCTTTTGTGTTATGAAGTAAAGCAAGGTATGGTAAAACTCCTGAGTTGGAAAATTACAGCACAGCAAATTTGAGATTTTTGTTTTGCCCTGCTTAGAATCCTTCACTGAACTAGTTATTTATGCTGAGTGTCTTGAGCACTCATTGAGCTCTGAAAAGCTATCCCCAAAACACGTCTAAGCTATATGGGAAGCTTAAGTTACTTACATTATTTATAAGTGCACAAGGAAATGGACCCATGGGACAATCCCATTATGATACTTGTCAACAGAGAAAAAGTACCTGGTCATGGGCTTCAGACTCCTCACCTATTAAGATCAATGAGAATTTTCAACTTGATGTTTTTAGTACCTTGTGATGACTTCATAGTCATTGGGCACCAGAGCACTGGTTTTGAGCACCATAAAATGACATCGATCTCTCTCTCTCTCTCTCTGTCTCTCTCTTTGTGTTTATTCATATGCATGTGTTTAAGAAACCCTTTTCTCTGGTTAGAACCACACAACTATCAGGCATTTGCTTACTTTTCTTGCCTTTTTCCTTTTTCACTGTAGTGGTTCTGAACATACCTTTAGGATTTTTTTTTGGTTCTTTTCAAAGCAGAGTTATATTATTTAGGTTATTAATTTACCAAATAAAGTTGTCCTAAAAATCGATCCAAAGGTGATATTTGTGGAATTTTGCATCAGTCTGCCTAGTTTGGCTTCTACAGAAGTACTCTTAAATAAGTGTTTTGTGGGTGCTAGAACTTGATATTTCTTAACTTTGTTGTAGGACTGATACTTTTTGGGCAGTACAAAAGCTGACTGAAGACATTTTTATGACTTAAAGAAATAAGAAGGTTAGAGTTTAATTTTTAGGGCTTTGTGTTGAAGTTTACCTTTTTTTTCTGTGTTTATCAGAACAATTTTTGCCTGTTGCTTGCTGAAGCAAGGCATTACAAACCCTGTCCAAAGCCGAGGTGAATTCACTGTTGTGTCAAATAGAGGTTTTGTATGCTTTTATAGGGACTTTTTATCAATGCAGGTTTGTTTATTGTAGACACGTAGCTTGAAAATTGGGAAGGCAAGAAAAATTTATTAAGTGATTAAAAGGGATAAGATCTCTCTTTCAGCTTTGAGCTTCTATTGTTTACTAAAATAAACCTGTGCTCATTGAGAATTCAGCTTTCGTTTGAACCTTTGTCTTTTATGTGCATTCTAAAGATCCTTTCCCATTCAGCTGAGACTTTCTCCAAAAAAAATTAAAGAACAACTAGCCCTGTTTGCAGAGAAGCTCTTTCTTGAAAGGAAAAATGTAATTTGAAAAAAATAAGAACAGATCAAACTGTTTTCCTCCAAGGCTGAGAATCACAGTGTTCCTCCCAGAAATTCAGTTCTTTTTTTGTTGCCTCTAACCTTTATTTTACTAAAATAAAGGCTTAAGTTTATTCTTTTTCTTACATGGTGAGGCCTCTAGGTCAAATAATGGCATATGCTTAGATGGGTGAGCTGGGACATAACAACAAGCTATCCTGTGCCTTTTATAGTGAGCAAAGCTGTTCAGATAAGAAAAACTTTTTGGGAATGCCTGCAAATTTATTATCTATTTTAACGTTTGCTTCTTTATTCCCCTGAAATATTTCAAGAACCAAAAACAGTGCAGTGCTGCAGCTGGGTGTGGAGATGGAGGGATTCTAGACACAGGAAGAAATGGGTGTGGGACAGAGGAGAGGTGGGACAGCATCCAAAAAGCAGCTTACAGGTTGGATGTGGAAGGACGAGGTTCTAGGTAATGGTGTAAGAGGGTGGGAGTAGTTGCAGAAAGGGAAGGAGTGGAGACAACCAGGCTGAAAGGAGCAGTGACAGTGGAAAGTCAGTAAAAGGAGTAGGAGTGGGAGCTGATTTCCTAGGAGCAAACTTAATGGAATTTCTCCCAGAGGGAAGGGTGGCAAAAGTTCACCCTGCAAAAACAACTTGTCTGACTCGTGTGCAGGTCTGGCAGGGCCCATTATCCCTGGCTTAGGAACCTGTTTCAAAGTGAGTCTGGGAGGTAGAATATCAAATGTGAACATTAGGAATTACTGTGCCTATAAAGTCCCTTTTTGACTGTGACGTCTGTGGTTGATATTTTGAGCTGTCGCTTTCCTGAAGTGTGTTTCTAAATTGGGCAATACCTTCAATGCTTCAGTTTCTCTAGGATGGACTTGAAAGCATGAGAAAACTTTCACTAAGATAGACTTGAAAGCATGAGGAAACTTACTGTTTGTTTTGGTTTTTTTTTTAAACCATTACCAAGTTTTTAAACACTTGTAAGAATTAATGTATGATTATTTAAAAACACAAAAATACCTATATGTAAGTTGTTACATGAAATGCTGAAATCTGTGAGAAAGACATGGAAGATACTCAAACCTTTTGATATTTGATAACAAATTAGTAAATTAGTCTCTAGTTTTAGTTCCTTGTTTCCAAAGTGCTAATATTTCTTCCCTGACCTGGGTCTTTATTGGTGACAGAGTAATAATAGCAGATGAAGCAAATATACTATACTTTTACCACATTGCAGTGAATTGTTACATTGTCTTTCATTTTTGCTATCCACTATGTGTGGAAGATGGTAAAAAAGCACAGGAAATGCTGATCAATCAAAATTTTGTGTGGGTGGTTGCTGCAATAAATATGAAATGAATAAATGCATTTTTTCCCCCAAACCTTCCGTTCCTTTGCTAAAAAAAGATAACCGATGTGCCTTCTCACGAATGATTTTGGGGCACGTACCAGTGTTTCATCTTGCAGTTGTGTTGGGGTGTTGCATGGGTTCTTTTACTTTTCCTCATCTTGGTTCCCATGTCCTGCAGCACTTGGAGCTGAGGGAAACTTCCAAACACTCCTGAACTGGCAGGCAGGTGAACCTTGTGAACTTCCCCAGCAGGGAAGTCCACATGCTGTAGCTCCTGTTTGGTAGAACTTTTACAGGTCCAAATTTTACCTGGTGCCTGTTACGTTCTGCTTTTGCTTTAAAGGAATTGCACCCACTTTTTTTTTTTTCTCCCCCCTCTGTGGTCTGAAGGTGTTTGGTTGTGCTGGATCAAAACCGGTGTCTGTTGTGGTGGTTGCGCCAAGCCTGTTTTTCCTGCATGTGTTTATGTTACACTGGCTCTTATTACAATGAATTACACTTTCATTAGACCTGAGATACACTCGGGCTGGTAGTTCAGAGCACCCCTCAGTTTGCTTCTGTGTGAGAGGGGAAGAGAGCTCCTGCGAAGCTGGAGGCAAATGCTGGCTGGAAGCAAAGCTCCCCAGCCCTGACTGCTGGGATTTCTGCCAGCCTGGTGCCTGTATATGTGGTTTTTTTCCTGTGTTTCAGTAAGTAAGTACCTAAATTTAAACTCTCCTCTTTCCCTTGCCTTCTTTCTTTGGAATGTGGATGATAACCTTTCTGCTCACTTCACTTGCTCTTGCCTTTGGCTGAAGGGAAGGTGATGTTGAGGGGGGGAAAACGTCACTGTCAGAAGTAGAAGTTTGGGGATGGGAACTTAATAGCACATAAGCACTCCAGTAAAACTCTCTGGGAAAGATTCCTCCTTCCCAATACTGGGTAGGACATGAAGATCTGCTTAAATAAGTTGGTTGAGAAGTTGCATCTTTCTGCTCCAAACCTATGAAAATTAAGTTGAATACTCATTTGAAATCTGTGAAATGGGGAAAAGAAGTCTTTCAGAACACCTGTGTGGCCTGTGATGGTCTTGGAGCTTTATATAAGCTATTAAAAAGATACTTGGTTATTCAGGAGGCTCCAGAAACTTAGTTCTTCCTGGCTTTCTCCACTGTGATTTAGTAAGAACAATTATTTGTAAGGAAAGGTGTACTGCCAAGCAACCTAACCTTTAAAATCAGCTCCCTGTTTCTTCTTCTTCAGGAATCTGTTATAAATCATGTTTAATGGAAACAAATACTTGAAACTAATTTTGTGCTTTATTAACTGGAAACCTTTCATTGTGTCAAACCAGGTAAGAGAGGTCCTAGAAAGCAAAGGTGTTTGAAAGCAAAATACCTGGTGAAGGTTTTGATTTCAAATGCCATCTTTGAATTCCAGGATTTCCTGGAAACTTTTATCATCTTTACTACTCGCCGAGTAATTAGAACTACTGAAAGTGCATAAGGCCTGCAAAAATACTGCTTTTGATTCCCCCCCCCCCCGAGCTGTACTACCTGCAAAATTCTGTCCTATTTCTTTCTGTTCTATTTCTTTCATTCTCTAATTTTGTGTTGAATCTTGCACATTATGCAGCTGCTGACCAATGTCTCTAACATTTATCATTTTTGAGATTGTATTGTGGGATGAGTAAAGGTTACATGATCTTTAAAGGTTTTCCATGAGCTTGGTTTATAAGAAGGACAGAAATCTCACTTTGAAATAAAATTTTGTAAGCAACAGGAGTAAACACATGGTGCTCTCAAATGCCTGTGATGAAGAAGAAAACCTTTTAATCTGATTGAATGTCTAAAAGGGTTGCTTGTTTTCTGGATGGCTAAGACTGCTGGGTGGGTTTTTTCTTTGGTTGATATTACATGTTGACCACAGCACTTTGTAAGGTTACTTTATTTTGTATTATTCCATGTACAAGGAAAGTCCTCCAGATGAATATAAAACTCTTGGTTTGAAATCTTTCATAAGGTTTGGTACAGAGGGTTGAAAAAGAAAATTGCAAACAAGGATATGTGTTTGAGCAATCAGTGTCATAACATCAAGTGTTTATTTTAATGATGAATTTTAATGAGAGGAATGATGCAAGTTAAACCTCATTAGAAATTCATATAATCTGTTCTAATCTTAAATCTCTTATGGTACAAACTCTTATCTTCTCTGCTTAATGTGGGTATCAGTTGCTTACCTGGTCTGAAACGGTGGAGTAACACAAGTGATACTAAAGTTTTTTTGTAATCAATAACATTTTAGCTTTTGATTCGTCCTCTTTGTTGTATCTGCAGAGTTAAAAGAATTTTACCTTTGAACCAATACATTTTTACTTGGTTGAATTGAAACCTAAAAATATCTCTAATACGGTGAATTTTACTGGAGTGGGTCACTAAAGTTACCCAGGGGGTAGTTGTTAAAATTGTCCTACAATGAATTTGAAGAGTTTGGGAGCCTAAACAGTTCTGCTCATCATCGGTGGGAGTCTTGGGCCATCTGTCTGCAGTTTGTGGTCAGTAAAAAATACTGGCTCAGGATTTCTCATCTCTTTCCACAAGTACACCTAGGGACTGCCCCAGGCTGATGGACCTTGAGACAGTAGTGGTGTGTTCTGATCTCTGTCTGCTGTTTGTGTCCCTCCTTTTTCTCAGCTTCACATAAAAATGAGCTGACAATTCTGCAATCAGCAAGACCTCTTCATAAATCTTGCCTTGAAGTGGTGTGGAGATGAGACTAGAAGGAAGCTGAGTGCAAATTGTGCTAACACTGTTGGAAAAGGTGTTTTGGCTTGTATTTCCTTTTGTACTGAGCTTTGTATTTCTTTATCTGCAACTCCTGTCTGTCTGACAATTCAATTACTGAATGAAAGGGGATTTTTTTTTTTCTGGAAATTGAATTTAAAACTTTCCCAGGTTAAAACTTCCTCTGTAGTGATTGCCACAAATAGGGTTTAAGGAAAGTTTTTTCTTCTTAAGAGCAGATAATCTGACAACCAAACCATTAAATTTGCCTAATTTTTTAGCTGAATACATTGCACAGTACACAGTAAACAGCATAAAAGGTGATGTTTTAGAATTATTTATATGAGTCATGCCTAGTAGTGTGGTAAAGTGACTTCTGTTTAAATATAAATTTAATGACAGAGTATCCTTTTGGCCCTCATGTTGTGAGTAATGCTTATATATTTGACATATATATATATATATAGGATACATTGTTCTTTGAAGGACCACCATTCCAAGTTTCTTACCTGGAACATTTGCATTTTTCTTCACTTTCAAAATATAATCAGGAAAAATCTGAGCCTTTTCCTGAAGTGCTCTTTTTGTATTCTAAGCTAAACATTTTGCAATGTGCTTCAGAATAGAGCTAGCTCACTCTGTGGTTTTTGTTCAGCTTCAGGTGAGAGTGCCAAACCTGTCTAACAAGAAATTCGGGATTTCTGTTGCCTCTGATTGCTCACTTTGTGGTTTAAAACAACAAAAAGTGCTATCAAATTCAGCAGTCAATTCAAATGCCAGTGCTTTATCCTCTTCATTATAATCTTTTGTTTGGGTGCCTGCTGCTTCAAAACATTTCTGAGCTCAGATAGGTAAGTTATTTGAAAATCTTACCATTTTGTAGCTGAAAAAGAACTAGAAGGGAGACATAAGTAGAAAACAATCTTGATAAAAGCAGTGATGTCCTATTAGCCTCTAAGTGGGGTTTGTTGTGTTTCACAGCTCTCGATGCTTTAAGCAAAGACTGCATCAGGCTGAGGAGTTGGAAATACCAACATCTTGGTTTTAAATAAGAGGGGGAGGAAGTCTTTTGCAGTCGTTGCTCAATAATTGAGTTGTTTTTTTTTCTTTTTGACTTTTAGCGATGCTGTTTTTAAGTCATTACAGCAGGCAGAGACTTCTCAAACTTTTAATGGGGATTGAAGGTGCCGTCATTTTTGACAGGTGTTGCAATCATTAACTTGTACAACAGCCCTTGCACTTCCATTGTTTTGTTACTTTGCTTAAAATACTGCCTTGTGCAATTGGAGATAGGGTTTTCAGAGACATTCTGGTAATTTAAGGTTTTTATTTATTTTTTTCAAGGAGGTGAAAAAAATAATCTGGCATTGGTTCAGAACCTGTGTCTGGTAGATTCACCAGGCCTGGTATATAGGAGATTGTGTTGCTGGCAGAGTGAATCTGTAAAGAGAAAACATAATTTCTCACTTGTTTGAAGATGTGTTAAGCCCTTCTAGGAAAAATTGGAATAGGATTTGCTGACTGTCTCTTGTATTCCTATGTAATTTCTTTGCAGCAGTAGGGACCTAAGTTGTAATGAATGGAGGTGAATAGGTTTTGGATTTAACTGCTGAATTCATCAACTGTCTCTGTTAGAACTATAGTGGGAATGGTCAAAAGCAGAGCTTATGGGGGATTTTATGGTTTGGGTTTTTTTCTGTCCAATTTGACATAGTTATGTTTACCACAACAAAAAACCAAGCTCAATGCAGACTAAGCTGTAGTTGGCAGCTGTTAATTTGTTTTGATCAGAGACAAATATTTCAAGTCTTCTGATCAGTTTATTTTCCTTGAGCTGAAGTAATTTGGTTTTATAATAGTCAAAAAGCCTGTCTGCACCACTGGTTTGAAAGCAAAAAAAATTAGGGATTTATTTATGTCAGAGAAACAACTGTCTCCAACTCTGTCTTTTCTTCTGCTGTTTGACCTTCTCTTTCTCTTCCTTTTTATTTTATTTCTGTATATGTGCCCTTATTGTTCACCCTACTATTTTCACTGTTACTCTGCTTGCTTCTAGCACTGGTAGCTCAAGCAGTGTTAGACATGATCTTCCCCAGTTGGACTGCATGCCAGATTTTCCTAAGGGGAATGTAAATACTGTGAGGTCAGTTCAGTATCAAATGCCTGCAGCCTGAAATGAACTCGGCAGGATTTTCTGCTATTCAGTCAAAATTAAGACCTGCTCAGGATACACTGCTAAATAGTAAAAAGTCAAGGCTTTAAATTATATATTAAGCTTTACATATATTTTGGGGTTTTTTTTAACTTTAATTAAGCTTACTTTTCTTACCCTGCAGTAAAAGAGTGTGCGCTAGGGAGAAGTCACTGTAATTGTGGTAATTAACAGATATGTTTAAAAACTTCTTCCTATATATTGATGGATTAGGTTACTTGATTTACTTCTAAAAATGATGAAGGGGTATATGTGTGTGCATGCTCACCTGCAACATATTTAATACAGTAACACTTAAGCATTGAACTAATGTGCTTTTCACAGCAAATACAATTTTTAGCCCATCTATTTCTCCGTGTTTGTCCTTCACTTCTCCCTTTCTCCCTGGTAAAGAATGGTGGGGAGAAAGGACTGCAGTGAACTCCCATGGCAGAGCAAAAACAAATTGCCATTTATGACTTTCTCCTGTACTTGACAAAAACCTGCTGGCCATTGCTTTGAGGGAGGATTGCTCACTGTGTTTCCTTTAGATCAGTGATGCTCTTTAATTGGCCATACCACAGTTTGAGTGACTTGCATCTCTGTACTGCCAGGGACTAGTGCTTCTGGTTTTACGAGGAGTGGAAGTATAGATTAAGAACTGAATTGAGGGGGTTTTGCTCTGTAGTGCTGCTGCCAGTAGATTGACATACTTTAGGCCTATTTGTCTTTCAGACTCTTGTCTGTGAAAGACTGGCTGCTGTTAGTTTTGGCAAAGGAATCCATCTAATTGATGACATTAAAAAAAATAATCTCTGAATGTTAATAGGCAAGTTGGGGGTTGAGTTGTTTTTTGGTGTTTTCCATTGGCCATGCTGTGACAAGACTGATTCATTGGCCATTTATCTTCAGGTCTCCAAGATGTCATGATAATGTCACCATGAAATGACAACAGCGAAATATGACTTGTGGTTGGAGAATTTTTTGCTTTCTTTTTATTAAAGATGTTTTATTTTTGTGAGGAGATAGATAGTGTTGTGGTTGTGAGACAAGTCCAAACTGCTCTACAGTGTTTTTGTTATGTTACTGGTAAAGTTTCACCAACATATCTGTGGTTTTGTTTGGGAGACTTCATGATACTCAGATGAAGAAATATTTGATTATTGAATGCTGTGCTTTGATTTTCTTAATGGTGGGTCTTGAAAATAGCTGTTAGAGGTGTTGATGAAAAACTACAATGTTGAACTGAGAATAAAACAGATTTTAAAGTGGAAAGCACTTGTAGCTGTCATGTAAGCAAACTGTTAAGTTTAAATGAATACATTATGAAATGGCTCATTCTGAAGCAAAGATAAATGCATTATGGAGTGTATAATCTGTCCTTCAAGAATGGTACTAAAATACAGTTCTTGAACAGTTTTATTAATACTTAGTTTTGTGCCATTGTACAGCAGTTTTTACTATACTTGAAATTGTTTACTTGTGAGATCAACATTACATACCATTTCTCTCTAAAAATGAAAAGCATAAACACCTGTGTGCTGGTAGGTCACTGCTTTAAATACTCAAGTAAAAATTGAGGTTGTTGGCTGTGCAGTAGTAGGAACAGTTCATCTATCAATTCTGTGCTTGCTTTTAAAACAAAACGAAAAGCTATTTTTGTTGCTTAATCAAAAGAATGTGTGCGTGGGTTTCCTGTAGTTGAAATGAAATGATGTAATAGTAATTTCTGAAGTCCATTTGAAAATGATGGGAATTTCATCAGCAGAATTACAAGTAGCCTGGCACGTGACTAGCTGTGATTTGTGAGGCTGGTTTGGTTTTTTGGTTTTTACAACACTTTGCAGCAGTGCTGTTTAATTTCTAAAGTCAGGGAATAAGGATGTTGTAAATACTAATATGTGGGTGCCTTCCCCATGTGGATTGACTGGGTTTTGGCTTCTGGAGCTGCCTGAGTGATTGACAGCTCATCACTGCAGCAGTGCTTTCCTTGGTCTAATTCTGTAACCCCAGGATTTATTTTGGGAAAGATCCAGTACTGTTGGCTGAGATGTCTACAAGGGAATGTAGGGCTTTTTTTTTTTTTTTCTGTCAAGTAGAACATTGGTCTTTTTAGAAGCTTCTTTTGAAGTATTTAATGAATCCTCTTCATGAGGTGAGATGATTAAACATAGTTTCCCTGGGCATCATTAAAACTTTTAAAAAAAAAAAGTGCTGATATTTGTTTTGCATTTCAGTAGGAAAGTGTGGAGGTCTGTTCTCTCAAATTTGGTTGCATTTGCTGCCTTTTGTACGGCTACATTCCCATTAAAATGCTGTTTCTTCCCATTACTGAATCAAAAATAACTGGTCAAGAGCTCTAAGAACAACCATAGTTTCCTCTGCGTGTCCACTGAGAACTTTGGGACATTAGGTATTGGAGTGTTGTCTCTCTGCAAACCACTGGAAGCTCTTATATCTGTATTTAATCAATTTGGCTGTGCCCCCTTTTCTGCAGATTGTCTTGCTCTTTCTAGTCAGTGGAGATGGATTCTTGGAGCTCTGAGGATGAGTTCCATTGGAATACTGAGAAGAGTATGGCTGCAATGCCTGTATTCCAGGTGCACTTAAAAGTTGCATCTATTAGATTTTGTTATTTTAAATAATTAAATCCAAAATTAGAGGAATTTGTTAGCATCCTTAGAATTATGTGAAGCTTGTTGGTAAATTCTTCATCTACAGTTTTTAATAGCAACTCTAAACCTAACTTATTTTTCTTAAATGGGGGAGATTAAACTGAACACAGCTAATTGTTTCACATCCTGATCACACCCTAGACAATAAAATCTTATATCTGAGCAACTACTGGAGTATCATCATGTAAAAATTAAAGTTACAGGAAATTATATTGCTGTGGAAAAATTCGTTTGCTTTATTCCCACAGGCTCTAATTATCAGTGTTCTAAACTGAAACATGTACTTTTCTGCAAAGGATCCTTGTAAGGAAAACATAATCAAGAGCCACTAAAATCTCTGGTCTTTATTTTAGAGATAAATTGTGCTATTTCACTGGTTGCTTTCCAAATTATGTATTGAAATGGTAAACCCAAAAAAAAGTTGCTCGACTAAATTCCACATAATGGTACATTCTTAGCACTCAACACTGAAGAGATGAGAAGGGAAAAAAACCATAATTTCATAATACATTTCCAACTCGGGTTTCAACTATGGGTTTAAATACATGATTTTTTTATTTATTTTTTTTTTTAATTTTCATCCAAACCCGCTGCTTATGTTTCTTAATTTCTCAAAGCAGCTCAGCTTTTCATACTTTCAGACTGTGTTTTGTACTGCACAAAATATCTTGGAAATGTTTGTTCTCGAGTTCTCTGGTGATACTGCTTTGAGCTATTTCTGATTGGTGTTCTGATAATTCTTTGGACCACTGAAAGGTGTACGAGACCACTACTAGTTTGTAAGCTATACTTAGATATTTAATAAACTAATACATATTTACTTGCCCAAGGTGTAATAGAGAAGAGTGTATAACTATTGCGTGTGGAACAATCTTTGAAGCCATGATTTTATTTTCAGTAATTACGTGTAGTCATCCTCCAGTGTTCCTACTTTGTGCTGTTATGATTCACCTGGTGGTGCAGTAATGGCCAGGGTGATAATTTGGAAAAAAACTGACTCACAGAAAGCTGAGAAGGTACAAGTCCTAAAAAAAAGATAATGGTGTCAGGGTAATAGCTGATGTGCATCAGCAGCTGTAGTGATGGGAATGTTCTGTGAGTAACACCAGTAAACAGGGAGCTGCGTGGGGAGAGGCAGCATCCTTCTGACTGGCCACATTTCTTCAGAATGAAACTTTTAATGGAGGAAAAAAGAAATATCCACGAGGAAGAAAGACTGCTTTGTGCCTCTCCAGCTACCTGGGAATAGAATTGATGCACAATCCTGGCAGCTGAGGAGGGAATGATTAATACCCTACATGAAGTTAGGGCAGGAATTTACATACAACAGCTGCTTCCTTTAAGCTGAGGAGAACAGCAATGTTTTCAAGATATGACCTATCTTGGCAGTAGATGAACTGAATAGTGTGAATTCATCAAAAGTTTATGTATCTTTGTAACCTGTTTTGAGGCAGCCAGAGTGGTTCATGTTAAATATTTTACATGGCTCAGCTCTCCCTTTTGAAGAATTTTTTTTACGTAACCAAAGTTAAGCATCTGCTTGTTGGAGATATTTTTGCCACAAAAACAGGTTAAAGGTTTTCTTTGTGGTACAAGATTAATAGGTGGAAGAATATGAAGTTAGAGGCCAATTAAAATATTTGCTTGTTTACCCTGTAGAAGCAGTCAGTATTAAAAAAAAAAAAGAGTTCTCTAATGGCGTTCTGTAGATGATTTATTTTGGTGAATGTTTTTTCCTCTTTATAAACTTGTTAGTTATGATTAGTTAATTGATTTTTCTGGTTTTTGTTTTTTTGGTTTTTTTTTTAATTGCCTGGAGAGAGAGACTTTCCCAAACTAAAATAATAACCAAAAAAAACACATCTGGTGTTAATACTGGGTTGTTGTTTTTGGTTTTTTTGGTGTTTTTTAGCTGACATGTAGTGTTTGTTCTTTAGGTAGTGACTTGAAAATTGAAATCCCTTTCTTTGCAGATTCTACCACTGGTTTCTTTAAAAAATAAATATTAAAAAATGGCATAATAATCTGTTTCTTATTTAAGGGAACTTGGAACAAAATTACCTCCTCACTTTAAATGTGCCATGGTGGATACTGAATTCAGCACTAACACACAGTACAGAGGAGACTATAAGCTCCATATTCTTTCAGACTGTCTTTGAAAGGTTCTCAAATATATCCCAGTTGTTGTGAATAGTAATACGAATTTTGTGCTGTTTGTTTGGTTGGGTTTTTTTGTTCCCTGATGTGATTTGAACATCTCCTCAGGCAATCTGCAGATGATAGATGCTATTTTATCACTTCAGCTTATGGAGCCACCAGGTCCTAAATTTTAGTGATGTCTTTCCAAATCTGGATAAGTTGGTTGGTTTATATTTTTCCTCTTCGTATCTCCTTTTCAGCCAGTGTCTTAACTGAATCTTTTATTTCTCCTTTGTAAAAATAAACTTAGACCAAATGTCTCTTCATAGAATGAATATTCTTGCAGTTTCAGCGAGGAAACTCTTACATGCATTTAAAAAAAAACTTCACATGCAACTATATAAATTTATCACCTAGCTGGTATTTCCAGAAAGTGGTGGGAACTCACCAACAGATGATCATCATTCCCACTGCAGGGACAGCTGAGTGGAAATGGAGCATCTATACATAACTAACATTTTGTTGGCATGAGCTGCATGGCCAGTGCTGTCCAGAATTAGCAATGATGGCTTGTTTATTGGAGGGGAACAGGAGTTGTTCCCACATTGTACCACTTGCCACAATCTCCTAGCAGTGCTTAAAGTTCCTAAGCCTTTCAAGAAAGTTTTGGGGTTTTTTTGGTTTTGGGGTTTTTTTAATGATTTCATTTGGAAAGTAAAAAGGAGATAATTCTTTTTGATTCTTAGATGTTGGGGGGGGGGGGGTTGTTGTTTTTTTTTTTTTTTTTTGGACACATTGCCACTGCTTTTCACTGACCTTTTCATGCAAGGATTTCTGGCTCCTTTTAACAAGATTTCCTATTTGAAAGGCAGCACTACTTGCTCAAATTCAATTGACATCTTTGTGATGTTAAGCTTATGAATTGACAGAATTGCATTCCCTCGGGATAGGAAAAAGTATAATCTATTGATATCCAGGTTGTATTTTATCACTTTCATTTGGGAAAAAAAAAGTGAAAGCTGTGGCCTTCATCCACAGTGCGGAGCCAGGCTTCTTAAAATCAGACTCCAGTTGGAAAAGTCACATGACTCTAAAGGCTTGACATCTGAAAAAATATTGTTTCAGTTAAGCATGTCTGGAAATATAAGCACAGTTTTATGCTCAAGCAGTACTGGTTTAACAGGAAAAATGATATAATGGAAATAGAGAAGATACAGAGAAGTTTGAGAAGGATGATTGAAGATGGAAGATCTTCATTTGAAGAACATCCATGATACCTCACTGAGGGCTGATGTGGAAAGTGCAAGTCTTAAAAAATTATAAATGGTAGAAGGAAAGAGTAGAGAAGGCATTTGCTTTATATTCCAGTTAAAGAACTAACAGGAGGAATTACGGATCAAGAACAGTTGACCCTTGTGCCTGATGTTCAAAAGGTCTGAAAGAAACATCCATGTCATTTAGGAAAAGGACTGAAAACATGTAGAAAGTATAGCTCAGCATGGCATGGGCTTTAAGGTGCAGTCATGGAAGAAGAAATGTGGTCACCTCTTTCATTTAGTATCCACTTTAAAGGCTTGTAACAGCCAGAGCAAGGTATCCCTGTGCATCCCTGTGCTTCTGATGGGCTCTCCAAGGTGTTTGCTGCTAATCACAGCTGGGAACAGGGCACTGTGTTATGTGGACCTAACCCAGTTCAGCAGCTCTTAAGAACAGCTCTTAATCACCAAGTTTTAAATAGTAATTTACTAGTAGTAAGTGAGAGGAATGTTGTTTTAATTAAGGTGATGCAGATTATTAGGAATGGTCTTGCAGAGTATCTCTGGCTGGTATCTTATCACTGAAGCTTTGATGGATGCTGTGTGTGCACAAAACATTGCTGGATGGGAAGGCTTAATAGCTTGCTTATAGTAATGTTTTGGTTTTGACTTGTTTTGAAAATAAACTATGTAAACATGAAAATGCTACTGATCTTCCTACTTAAGCTTTACTCCACGCAGAGATTTAATGAGAGGAACATAAAAGTTATGAAATCAGTAGATACTGTCTGCTGGCTCAGTATTGATTTAGACTGCTGGAACTGACTTTTTGCACAAAGAGATTTGTGTGAGGTGGTACCTGGCAAAGAGATTTTTGAAGCTGAATTGTTTTTCAGATTATAAATAGATTTGAAGTATTAAACTTGTACCTGCTTTCAGAAATCCTATGAGATCATTTTAGAGATAGCTGGAGATTAATTTAGATGATACAAGCTTGGGGAGGGTGGAGTGAGATGCTTTCAACAGTCTCAATGACTAAATGTTTACTTACTTGGAAAAAAAAATCTTCTCTTTCTTCTCCCTTTCTTCCCAAAAGACAACAGCTGTTTTATCTAAGCACATGGACATCTGAAGGATGATTTTTCTTCAACTTTCAATCAGTACTTGGATTATTGGGAAATAACTACCTTTTCTATATTACTCTCTCAAGAAATAAATTCTTTGGAAAATATAACAGGTGGGATACAAACATAGTAGAACTGTAATCATAATGTATACAACTTTTTTCTCTAAAGTTATAGATTTGATTTTTTTTTTCCTTTTTAATTAGTGAAGCTGTTTGAATTTATTTGAGCAATAAATCTGGAAGCTTTCTTACATACATGTCTCAACATTGGTTAACTCTGAAAGTTAATTTTCATTTTCCTAACATGCAGCCTATAATTGATGTCAGGATTTAGAGTTGCAAAGTAACAGGCATATCTGTAAAATCTAAAAGACAAGGACTTATTATTGCTTATACTAAATCACTGTAGGCTGTATACACAACTCCAAAAGGGTTTGGAGTGCAAGAACTCTCTACTAGAAGGCTTTGTGAAAGGTTTAGTTTTTTGGGCTCAGTAGTATCTCATGTTTTTAAAGAAAAGAGAAAGCCTGTGCTGTTGTTCCTTTTCAGGTGTTTGGAAAAATGGAAATACAGACTTCCTCTCTGACATAAATGATGTTCTTTGGCTGTTAAACTGCATTTGTGGGGATAGACTTATAAACTATCTCAAAGGGTAGGAATCAATTCCTAAATTTGCTGGATGTGCCTCTGGAATATCTTTGAAATATGAAGAAAATGATATAAAGAGAATTTAGGTGGTAAAAACTGCTTAGTGTAACACCAGCTGGATTCCTAGTCTAGTATTTATGTGCATTTAATTTCTCATTTGGGTCGGGAGGAACAAGATTAGGAATTAGTATATAGTAATGCCAGTAACCTGACTTCTCATATTATCTAGTAAACAAATAACAGAGAACAAGAATATTGGAAACTGATAATTTTTAGATCAAATTTGTTCATTTAGCTGCTCATCACCAGGAATTAGGTTGTAAAGCCAACACACTTCTACCAATGGTGCCTGACTTTATTCCTACCAGGTATTCAGCGAAGCTTTTAAAGGCATTTGATGACTTTTTTGCATGGATTCTCCATTTCTGAGGAAAGAATAAGAAAATAACGAGACTGAAGAATAACTGAGTTTCCAACTGTTGAGAAAGATCTTGCCATCCTTTCCCAGTTTTCAGGCTCTTCAGTTTGGACCATTTTGTGACTACTACTTTATCCAAAAAGAAGTCAGTTTAAATCCTGAAAAACAATGGAAGAATTTTTTGGCAGAGAAGTCAGCAACTAGTGTCTTGGCACTGTCTTCAGCTTTCTAAGCCAGGTTGCTGACAGCAAAAGCACGAACAGAACTTTGTCGGGGGGGGAAATAAATCTCCAGTCTTCCAGAAGTAAATCTAAATGGAAAATGGAGTCCACTCTAGAGAGACTACGTCTTTCTATGCAGTTACTTTGAAATTCTTCTGTATAAAATAATAACATTTGAAAATTATTTTTACTTAAAAATAAGTTCTGCTTTCTTTACAGGCTTATTAACTCTTATAATTCCTTGCTCCTGATCTTTAATCTGTGTGATGGCACGTCCACATCAAAAATGAGAAACTGTTGGGATGCAGCTTTCTAATTTTCATTCCCTACCAAAAATACTAGGACCTAATTCTTGCAGAACACTTTGTAATAGCTGAAGAAATTTGAGTACAGAAGACAATATGAGGAATTATCTTAGAAATTATGTCAAAGTCTGCATTTGTCCAAGTAGCAATTGCTTTCTACCACTGTTGGTATATAATTTTTGAGCAGGCTTGAAGCAGTGGTGAATTGAAGCTGCTTCAAGTGCTGATACTACAAAGTGCATAATCAAAATAGGGAAAAGATGACAATGAATTGTCTTTGGTCACTGCTGTGCAGTCATGGATAGAATCATCATAGAATGGTTTGGGTTGGAAGGGACCTTAAGATCATCTCTTTCCAAACCCCCTTGCTGTGGGCAGGGACACCTTCCACTAGACCAGGTTACTCAGAGCTCCATCCAACCTGGCCTTGAACACTTCCAGGGATGGGGCAGCCACAGCTTCTCTGGGCAACCTGTGCCACTCCCTCCCCACCCTCACAGTAAAGAATTTTTTTCCTAATATCCAATCTAAACCTACTCTCTTTCAGTTTGAAGCCATTCCCCCCTGTCCTGTCACTCCAGGTCCTTGTAAATAATCTCTCTCCATCTTCCTTGTAGGCTCCCTTCAGGTACTGAAAGGCTGCAATTAGGTCACCCCGGAGCCTTCTCTTCTCCAAGCTAAACAATCCCAACTGTGGTCAAAGAATTATATAGCATGGATGTGGGTTTGCCAAGTTCAAAGTTAATGGCTCACTCCAAGGAGAAAGGTGTTCTTTATTTACTTAATTTTTTTATTGTGCCTTTAGCACTCTTTTCCAGGATTGGTTCATCTTAGCTTAAATTGACTTGAAACTGTCTATAAAAGTTACCAGTCCCACAGATTCCTTTCCCTGTAGTCCTACAGTGCTTCCTCTCTTATGATGGCTTTTGCAATCATGCAGTCATAGTGCAAGTCTAATCAAACTGAAAATATCTATTGTAGGAATAGTTTTTAGTCAGATGTGAGCTGACTTGAACCTGTATCACTTTTAAGAAGAGCTTCTGCAAATACCAGCTCATCAGACAGTATCAGCTATTGAGAGAAAAGACCTTTGTTGGCATAGGCTCCATCTACCTTAAGAGGATTTGCTAATGCTGAAATGTTTCTCACTAAATTTCATGCTCCCTGGTACTGCTGTATGGGGAAAAACCTGCCAGGTAGATTTGCTTGTAGTTTTTATACAGTGTTTTTATGTGCATACTTAAGTAATGCCAGCTCAGTATTTCCCTGCAACTCACTCATGTTTCTATTTATACTTAGTTTTCTTTGATTAGCTAAAACAGAAAGTAGGTACTATTTCTAGCATAGGAGGCATATTGAAATAGAGATGTAAAAATATTCTTTGAAGTCAACTTTTATGGTTGCCTCCAAAATCAGCAGAAATTTAGTATCCAGCAACATTGTTAATACTATTTATTGATTTGCCTGAAGTTTGAAAAAGAATGCTGTCCTGTATAGCTGAAAGGGAAGATGGGTCAAGTTTAACTGTGTAACAGGAATTGGTCAGAATAGTAGAATTAACTGTTCTGTTTGACAGTGTGTGTTAAGATCTTTAACAGCTAGAACTATTCGAGATGAATTTAAAAGCTTGTGGATTACACTTGTAGGTGCAAGTCTAAACTTTTATGAGCTTTTAAAAGTGACTTTGGGAGTAGGGGAAGTCTACTTCCTCTGCATGTTTTCTCCTGACTTATCATGTGTGTGCACCAGGATGTGCATACATCACACAGCAAGGTTTGATGTTTTTCCTCCAGTTTCTATGTTAAAAGTTCAGGTCCTCTCTTGGACTTCTAGATCACAGCTAGAGGACTGCTGAGGTTGACATAAGGAAATGAATGCCAAGCTGACAGAGCAGGTAAAGATTTTTTTCTCAAACTCCAGGATAATACTTTTAATCACCAATCTCTAGTTAATAACTGTGAGAAAAGGTAGAGATGTATTTAGGTAAAAGGATTTATGTTTGAGATCTGTAAAATTCCAACAAAACCAGAGAAGAATTGACTTAAGATTGCTAATGTCTTTGTGGTAAAGCAGGCAATGAAGGTAGAATAGAAGAGCAGGAGGGAAGCACCAAATATAAAATAATGGCAAAATGAATGTTTACCTCTGAGGAATTTGAATCTTTAGGTTGTCTTTGGCTCATTACTATAATAAAACTAAAAACAATCAAAAACTCAAAGAACAAAAGAAGATGACTTCAGCAGTGAGTGGTTCAGCAAGTCATCCATCACATTGGTAAAATAAGGGAAAAGACCATTTATTTATCTTACTAGTTTGTAAGCAGTGTTTTTTCTCCTTGGATTATTTGATGTGTCTGTTGGTTTTAAAGGCAGAGAGGATATGCTGTATTTGATCCAGCTGTTATCACAGTATAGCATTAAATACATGGACTTCTATGCAGAGAAATATAGGAGGATTTCTGACTGAATACCAGGAGTTTTGTCAGTTTTGGCAAGATGACTTAAGGAAATGGTTCTGCTTTGAAAAATACTGTCAGAAACAGTTTTCTGTGCAGAACAGTGTTATTGGGAACTGACAGATGTTGCTGCTGCTGCTGACTCTGTCAGTGCTATTTGCCATAGCAATATAATTTTGTCAGCAATGGTAGGGGCTTTTGCCAGCTCCTGATGATAAGGAAATGTAATTATCCTTGAGAAGTGTGTAATCTGTGAACTGCTTCATCTCAGTTCTTGACCAGAGAGGCCGTGGGGTCTCTGTTGAAACTTGACTGCACAAGGTTCTAATTAACCTGAACTAAGTTTGAAGCTGGCCCTTCGTGGAGCTCAGGGTTGGACTAAATGAGCTCCAGAGGTATATTTCCCAGACTAAATCATTGGGTGATGTTTTGTGAGTGAAACACTGGATATTCCCTAAGATGATAATACTGTAGTGACTTTTTTTCCCATGGACATCAGCTTTTGGCTGAGACGTGGAAGGATGAATACTAAGCAAAAAATGTAACTACAAACACTGATCTACTGGTCTGTTTTCTGGGCAGTGCTTGATATCACATTGAGTGGAGATTGGTTTTTTGCTGCTTTTGTGTTTACCAATAGAGTTGTAGCTTACAGAGAGTTGTAAATGTCTCTGAAATTGCAGTTTTTTCAGTAATGATGCAAACTGGGCACCTTCGTGGATCTCGGTGCCAATGAGAGGAGATTTTCAGTTTAGTTCTCTTAAGCTAAAAGAAATCAAGAAACACTTGAATGTAGACTGTAAAATCTTGGCTGTGTGTACCTGGGAGGGAACTGAAGCCTAAACTGAGGTGGTTGACTCAGAGTATGATGTGGTGCAGTCTGGGTTGGGATGGATACTGGGAGCAATCCCCCTCCCCAGGCTTCTTGCCAGAGCTGTGGTTTGAGTTGTTTTGCAGTGTTGGAGCTCTGTGTGATGCAAAGAGAATCCATAAAATGTGTTTAGGGGGAGAAGGCCCCTTCATATCTGAGTGGATATGAGGAGAGGTCAGTAGTTGAAATATAGAATAAAAGTTAATAGAAATGGGTTAAGGCACCAACTCCTGAACGTGGTGAGCTGAGGAGGAGGAACTTATGTTGCTTTTTCTTTGTGTAGTATTTTTAGTGATTTTTTTTTTATTATATTTATTGATTTTTTTTTTTTTTAGCAAGGATTATGTATACTTCATATCAGTTTGTATATTTTGTATCAAAGTGGTAATTGCTACAATAACTACTAATAGAAATCCTCTCCACACTACATTGAATTTGGAACGTAGAACTTTTCAGTTTATGTTAAATGTTAAAATTTGTTATTTTATGCAAATTTTTTTACTTTTAATCTGTTTCCATACTTTTATATGTGCATGTCCATGAAACATTTGATGCTAAATCACTTAAAATTGAATTGGAGGATGATTGAGTGTGACAGTTCTTGTGGATGCTATAAGCCAAAATATGGTCTGTTTTGTGGTGTGTGTTTCGTCTGTTTGACGTTGTTGTTGTTATTGTTGTTTGGTTGTTTGGGTTTTTTGTTTTGAATTCAGTAATAGTTGAATACTTGCTTACAATTTTTGCAAGGAAGACTCTTGCCTAAATGTTTCTGGTTTTCTGTGTGAAATCAATTGCATTAAACAATGCTAATAAGAGTGTTGCTCCAAGTATGTGTTAACAGTGCAGATATAAGCTACCATTATATATTTGTTATTGGAGTTGGCTATTTGTTGATGCAGTGTATTCAAATGCACTGTTAGGAAATCTCAGGTGTATATGGTTTCTTTAGGTACTAAACATCTCTCTCCATAATATGATTGTATTATATCTATTTATTGATATGACACTTTCTTTTTGCTCTTTCAAAAAGACCTGGAAGTAAGGTGGAAACCAGTAGAACCTTATTTTTTGTGTTTCCCTTAGTTTAAATTTATATAATGTAGCTGTGAATGTTATTTGTAAATATGGTAAAAAGAGTCAGAACATCCATAAATTTGGGGATCCTGTTGTTACTTCTTGAATATGTCTGTTGCAGTGTGTGTTTAATAACAGTAAACCTGGTTTAATATATGTTTCAAATATTATTTAAAAATTAAACAAGTTGCCTCTGTGATGTGGGAAGAGAGGAACATGGACTTTTGTAGAAAATGTGTATGCTGATATACTCATCTTTAATTTTTTTGTTTGTTCTAGAGGATCTTTTTTAGGAGTTTGGTAACATGCACTTCTTTTGGGAAGTTTAATTTTTTTCATGCCAGTAGATTCATTTCCTAATCTTAGTTCATGAGTATGTATTTCTTGAAGAAATAAACTGGGGGGAGAAGTTTGGGGATTGTAATTGTGGTCCTGCTGATGTACATGCAGACCTGTAACTCAGTTGAGATCACTTTTTTTGAGTTGCCTGGGTTTTATGCTCTCTCTGCAGATTTCAGGGAGTGTATCTTTCCTGTGTCAAATGCAGATCACTTCAGGGCAAAGTAGTTTTGCCTCTTTATGTGGGAGAAAGGCAACAAGTGTAGGTACAGCTGCTCTCTGGCATCTTTGTTGTCTCATTCTTCTCTCTCAGAGTCTTCCCCCATGCCAATGTATATTCACTTTGTCTTGGAGCTCTTGTCACCTGGACAAGGCCATCTGTGTCAGCTTGAGAGCTCTGTGAGACTTACTAAAGGACTCTTGACTTACATGTTGTTGCCCTCTATCTTGATTGTCAGCCAAGGAGGCCACGCTAAGAGATTATTAGAGGTCAAAAGTGACCGTGAAGAGATGAATTGCTACACGTATATAATGGCACTTCACTACAGTAAGTAATTTCAAGCATGCCTTGTCTGAGTTAGAGCTCAAAGATGATTAATCTCTGTGGAGTTTTGTGGAAAGAGGAAGAAGCATTTATTCTGTATGGGAAAAATATTGAGAGCCTCAAAAAATTGATTTCTGTGTGAGGTGCTAGAGAATCCACTACTTAATAGAGAAGTCTTTCCTGAGTGAATTTTCTGGAGCCTAAAGAGGTTTTCTGATTGTTTTTCATCTGTGGCACACTTCTGTGGTAGTTCCAGACCAAAGCTGCATTGCTGCATAGCTCTGTGCTGTGTGCTGGTATTTCCAGTTTGGTTGCTGTTAGAGATTTCCACTGTGCTTTTACATCTTTAACGTGTCCTAAATTTTTTGACATTCCTTAGTAAAGCAGAGTGAAAGCTGCCTAACCAGATGTCTACAAAGTGTGGTGTTTTCCAGCATTCAGAAAATAGAGCAAACATGAACTTCTGGGCACCTCCTAGAGAGAATCTGTGTTGGTGAGATCATCACTGCAGTTAATTTTAGTTCGTGCGTCTGGAAAAAATTTGGAAGCATAAATGGAGAAATGGTACAGTGAGGAATAGACAGGAGGAAATTCCAGCTCACTTTCAGGGTGCATGGAGTGAAGTTTGTCATTTTTGTGCAAGCAACCCCAGTTGCCTGTGCCATGGTAGCAGCACCTGCTCTGAATAGCGTGGGGGGAAATAAGTGGGGAAGAAAAGACATTTGGATGATTCTTTTTGAACGCTGTAGTTTCATGGGGACAAGGCAAACTACTTGTAAGAATTGCAAAGATACTATAACCAGCTCACTTATGGACCAGGATATTGAGAACACCTTACCTGTTGAGTCTGCAACTATTCCACTTTGTCAAACCTGTTTCTTTCAGGAATGAATGTGAGTCATGGCTACAGTTGTGTCACATTATATGAAAAACTTTGATCATTTATCTAACTCATGCTAATTTATTTGACAGTGGTTCTTGAAGTAAAATCAGTGTACATTTGTTGTGGGATTTGGGGGTGTGTGTTTTTTGTGGTGGGTTATTTTGGAGTATTCAAATAGTGCTGTTCTAGTAGAAATGTTGTTATTTAGAAAAAAAGCTGCAGGAGTTTAGCAGAGGGCAAGGGACTACAAATGCTGTACTTAAAGGCTAGAAATGATAACATTGAGGCTTAATGGGCTCAGGACCTTCCTCTTAGAAACAGAGCTTGTAAAATGAGATTGCACACATCTGTACCTGGGGGGAGTGCTATCTCTGTTCAGAAGGAGTGATCTACTTCTGATTGCATAAGTTTGGGTTTGCTTACCTAGAAATTAGTCTTACCTTTACAACTTGATTGCTTAAGAGGATAATCATTGCCAGGATAGTAGCTCAGAAATCTGAGAAACATTTATTTGAGAACTTAAGACATGGATTGGTTTCTGACAAGTGGAAGCAGAAGAGAAACAGAGCTTAAGCTTCTTGTTGAAGTGACACAAATATTAAACTGTTGCCCTCATCTTTTCTCTCACAAGGCACAACATAAGTTAGGACGAAGTGAAGTAAGCACTTGTATTTTAGACTAATAATATGTTTCAAAGCATGAAGCAAAACTTGCTTGTTTTCATCTGTGGGAGAAGGAGTCCTGTTATTATGTCTGTGGCAATGTATGAAAATACCTATTTTTTGAGCTTCAAAGAGCTATCTTCTAGTATTTTCCCCTCTTTATTTTGTTAATGGCATCTGGATGTTTAATCACTTTTCCAAATTAAGAAAAAATCCATCAAATGTTTTTCTTCGACACCTCTTAAAGACTAGCTGTCCTGTGTCCAGAACTTCATCTGGCATCATGAAATAGCAAATGCTTGTGGAACTTCTTCCACAGGTGCTTAGCATCCCTTTTGATGAGTATTTGCCCAAACACAAGAACCTCATCTTTGGGAGCGAGAAAAATAGTCGGTTGCTTTTGTGTGATTCCTTTCAGCAGAACCATGTGGAACAATGGAGGACATTCATCAGCCAAGTCAGATTTATTGCTGTAAGACAATATTGTCACTATTAGAAATCACCCAGTGAAGCTGTGATGAACGTGGGGTTTGTTTTAGGATTATTAGTGTATTGCACAACACCGTGTGCAGGTGATTTTAGCTTTCCTAATGCAGGTGATGAACTTACAGTTTACAACAATTTACAACCAGTTTAGGACCTTGTCTTTCAAGTGTAGTTAAACAGGTAGTAGCAATAAAATGCTGGCTTTGCTGTTAGTGTTGCTTTGATTTAAACACAGTGTCTCTTAAGCTTTTCACTGTTTTGTTCCACTTCTCACTTAAAACACATGAGTAATGCTGGGGTGGAGGAGTCTTGGCAATGAATTATCTTACCTCCATCTATAAATGAACGAGGACTAGCACAGAAGGAAAAAGTAAACATCCTTTTTGTACACCACTGCTTAATTGGAGTGTGTTCTTCTATGCTAAACTATGAACTTTATGGTTGGTGTGGTCAACAGGAAAAACTTGTTTTATGCCTCAGGGGCGAGTACCTGATGGCTGCTGTGAAGCTCTTGTGGGTTTTCTTTTTTTCTTCTTTTTTTCTTCTTTTTTTTTTTTTTTAATTTCTTCTCCCTTTTTAAATCATTTGGGATGACACAAACTTCAGTGCTGGTGTTGACTTTTTTTACTTTGTTGAGAAATTGTGCCAGTGTGAAAGAAGGAACGAGTGAAAACTGTACAGATTCATAAACACGGCTTTGTATAACTGGGATTTGTAACTTTTCAGACCAAAATACTTCAATAAATTTGGTTTAGGTTATATTAAAGTTTAATCTTTTTGGAAGAAGATTCAACAGTAAGAGATAGCAAAAATCCCTCAAGGCAGGAAGTAGTTTCATGAATGTCAGCGTGTATTGATTTTTAACATGGAAAATGGTGTATCACTTTGGTACCTGCCGAAAAATAAGGGTAAATTTGATTTATGACATGACAGCTCATAAGTTAAAATAAATAAAAACACCAACAACAAAATTAAAACCAGAAAAGAGCAAGTGCAGAAGGAATGTTTGACTCGATATAGTGCATTTAAAAGTTGTTCATCCTTAAGGATTTTGAGATTTTGGAGGTGGGAGGGTCGAGCTTTTTCAAGCAGGAATATGACTCTTGGAAGATGCATGTCTTTGCATTGGCTTATGTTAGTAATAATGTTGGTGATGCAAAGCTTTATTTTCCACCACGTACCAGAAAGGATAGTTTGCATGTATCAGTCTGCTTTAGCTCTCTTAAGTATCTAGATGTACACATGTTAATTAGACTATTCTTAAAAAACTAAAAAACAAGCCTCTCAAAAACCTTAAACTCCCAAAAACCTCCACCCAAACGAAACTCCCACCAAGCTGTAAAATTCAAGTCTTTATTTTATTTAGGAAGTTATTTGTTGGGTGACGGAGGAGATAAAGATAAAATGTTGGGAATTAAGAATTCAAAAATTATTTACAGCAAGGTACGATAAATATGAAATCAATTGGTACAGTTATTTGGCATTTTTAATGTTTGGTGTTAGTCCTTTTTGTGTCCTGCCCACAGTCCCTATCTATAGGGATTTTACCTGTAGAGGTTAGAATTCACCAGTTAACAGTGAAATTATTTAACATTTGAACTTGTGAAATAATGAAGTGGAATAGTTATCAAAAGTGGTAGGTAGTTCAGAACTACTTTAAGTCAACTTTAGGATGAGAAGGTGCTGAAAGGGGCAGGTGCGACCTGAAACACTCGGTGGTTTCCTGTAGGAAGTCTCTGCTCTTAATATGGCAGAAATAAGTGTAAAGAACCAATGTAGGGTAATAATGATTGGAAACTTGAAAAAGCTGAGTTGATGCCTTAATGAGTCTATTTTCTGATAGACTTCAGCCTTTCATGGTGGTTTAAGAGATTTCCTCCCTTAAATTCAAGAGGTTACTTCCCCATTCTTCTACCAAAGACACTTTTGTGTCATCCTCTTAGGAAAAGCATCACAAGAGATGTGCCTGTTACTTATAGCACGTCATAAAGGAATTCCATGGCTTGCAGTTCACAAATTAACTTGGAAACTGATATCTGAGTTGCTGGTAAACATAATCTTCTTGAAGGTACATGGGGATAGGATGGCAGCCCGCAGAAACAAATTGTAGCGAGTGAAAATTAAGTATTAAGGAAAAAAGCCTGCTGTGAGGGTAATGACATATTAGGACAGAGATTGTTGAATCTTCCTCCAGGAAGATTCCTCAACAGGACCAAAACCTGATCCATGTTGGGCCTGCTCTGAGTGAGGAACTGGTCTAAATGATTTCTAGAGGTCCATTCCAGTCAAAATTACTCTGTGATTTAGGATTCTGCCTCCCCTGCAGCAGGCATGGAAACTCTAAGGATTGAGGTGGGTGGGGCAGCTGTCCTTCAGCATGTCATAGGCCTTGCATTGCCAGAGTGCATCCCTGAGCTGTCAGGTTATCGATTTTCAGGTATCCTTTGGGGGAAAGGATGTGTGGAAGTGTATTTGGAAGTCTTCTCATAACCTCAAGTAACCCGATAGAACTAATATTTCCATTTTTTCACAAAAGTAGGCAGATATCAATTGGGTATATAAAATGTGAGAGGATTTTGCTCATTTGTATTTTATCTTTGTTAGATATCAACTGGTAGCTTAATTAATTAGTTACAGATCCTTGTCAGCTCTTAATGCTAGCAGCTCTTTCATGTGAAAACACTTGAAGTGTCTTGTTTCTTCTTCTGAGAAATGTTAGGGATATGATTTTGCTTCTGCAAGAAATTCAAGTGCTAAAAATATAGTTAAAATCTTGGTAATTTTAAGACTGTCTGGTAGCTGCAGTATGCATGCATGTTATGGATATGATTAACAGCCACCTTCTTATCTTCCCATCTACATTAAAGAGAATCTCTTGGAAGTCTTCTGTCAGTCAAAAAGTAATTTATAAATGAAGCCAAAATACTGAAGTCGGCATCTGAGTTTTACTGCACCTTGGGGGCAAGGGGAAGAGCCCTTTTAATTTAAATCCACATCAAAGAGTTCTTTCACAAATTGTCCGGAATCAGGATGGGCACAGCTTGACATTCACACTTAGGACAATGAATAATTTGTTATCAAGGTTTGGAATTACAGGAAAAGATAAGATACAGCAGTCCTGTGGATTTTTAGTGACTTTTAACACCAAAAAAAAATCTGCTAAAGTTAATTCTTTTTTTTGTCTTGCAGTCATGGTTACATCTTAAGAATCCCTTTTAATAAAGACTAGTTTTTAGATCATTGGGATCGTTGTCAGATGATTTGCAGTGTTTCCTTCTCTGCCCCGTTTGATGGCCCGTTCATGGCCTGGAAGCAGAGCTGCTAATTGGAAAAGATTTCAGAATTGGAATTGCAAACCCTGTAAAACTTCCGTACCATTTGTGTGCTAGAACAAAACCCAGCCCTCTGCAAGGCTGTTTGAGGTGCTCACTGCTAGAGCGTACTTTACTGGTTTGTAGGCAAAAACAGTGAAAGGGAGGACGCAGGCAAAAAAGAAAACTTTTTTTTTTTTTTAAGCAACCATATTCAACTAAAATATCTCAAATAAAACTACATCTTGTTTTCCTTCAAATCTTTTTTTTTGTGTGTGTGTGTATGAAATAATGCAACGTTTCCCCGTTTTTAAATAGCCTGACTGCTGGCATGTTTAAATTCTGCTTCCTGCCAGAGTGTGAATGAGTTATTCTGGGTGGTTGGTTTACCTCTTGGTTTTATTTTGAGACCAGCAAAACTACCGTGCGAGTTTGGCCAGCTCCCTCTGTTGGAAACTGGTGGGATTTCTGTCCTGTGGTGGGCTGAGCATCTCTGTGAGCTGGAGCATTGTTATCCTGCTGTGTTTCCTGCTCAGATTGTCCCTCCAGGAAACGAAAGCCTTCAGCTCTTCACAGTCAGCCAAGAGGGGCCATTGAAAGAAGTAGTTAGTAATTTAAATTTTCCTTGTCCTATACTCTGTTGGAGGTGTTCAACCTATGGAAGCAATTTGTAGCTACTCAGAAGTATTGGAAAACAAAACCAGACTTAACTGAAATGTGCAATGTCCTTGGCACCAAAGGTTTTGCTTTAAAGTTCTGCTCTTGTTTCTTTCCTCTACTTGCTGCTGTAGCCAATTACTGTTAAATGTGCCTGTTATGATCTTTAAATTTCACACGAGGTTTTAAAATATCCCTGGTCCTTATTTATCAGCAGGAAATACAGAATAGTCAAAATAATATAATCAGTTTCTGATGCATTTCCCTGCTTATTTTCCTGTCTGTTCAAAAGTTTTCATGTGTTGCCACTGCTCAGGATTTTAAACATTTTGTGAAGTGATGTGCCCTTTTTCAACTAGTGAACCTTTCTAATTTAGCATACTTTTCATACTTTTTACACTTCCTTCCTTTTGCAAAATCCGATAGTCTTTGGTCTTGTAAGATGTGATTGATTGCTGCTGCTTTCTGTTCAGAAGTCTAGTTTTGAAATGCCAGTGCCAATTAAGGCAGCAAAGTAATAATTCTTAATTTGTTAAATATTTTGACTTGGTGAATTTCCATTCAGGCCTCCTTTTTTCTCTTCCCTGGGTTTGCTTAGTGAATGGTAGTGACCTTTTCAGGCAAGATGGTCACACAGGATGCATTACAGTGTAATGCACTTACTGTCCAGAATCTATAAATTATATAAACACTTACTGCCTAGAATCTATAAATTTTACATAGCCTATAACTGGATGTACGTGCTTCATTTAAATACTTGATGTAGAAATGGAAAACTAATCCATTATCTATTTTTATTTAAGTGCGTGAAGACTGACAACGTTAGTTTTAACTGTGACTTTTATAGCAAAAGTAACTATTGCAGCACACTCAGCTGTAAAAATACAGAACAAAAAGATGAAATATGTCATATTTTCCCTTGTGTCATTATAGAACAAATCGCTGAGATATGTGTTTTAAATATGGACCATTTTCACAGAGCAAACTGGCTTTTCTTTAAAGAATTTCCTTCAAACGAAGGAGTTGTATTTAAAGAGAGATGCAAACACAAACTCTGGCAACTCAGTTCCTTAAAAGATTGTGATCTGGGCCCCAGAGTACAGTGTACTGGCAGAACTGTGTAGAAAAAGGGGGCCCTTAGGTATGAAATGGGCCCCTGGCGTAAGTTGTAGCTTCCACAGAGTGAGGTGTTGATGTGAGTTTACAGTGCCTGTTTTGTGCCAGAGTAAGCAGAATCACTGAACTGAAACGTGTTTTGGACCCTGGACACAGACTCCCTGGCCAGTTATATATTACTGGGAGACTGATCTAAGCAAGAGGAATACACAGTTGTATTTTGCAACATGAACATGGAGTGTGTTTCGCAGCAGAACGTGTTTATTTGAACCTTTCAGTTTTGTAAATGGGAAAATGATTCTAGTTTTAACTTTCTCAGCAGGGAAACTGGACTGAAATAAATCTATAAGGGAAACCTGTACGTTACAGCCCAAATAGTGCCTTTCCACCAAAATTTTGCTTATACTGTATGCTTACCAATTATTATGTGTTTAAATTTTCCCTGTAAACGTTTGGATTCGGGAACTGTTCTGATATGAGCAGTATTTTGAGCTCATCAGAAGCCCAGAACATAAGAAAGCTGAAAAAAAGTGCAATAAAAAAAAAAAAAGTGTTTTGCTAAAGTTTTAGTTGAGATACATAATCATAAGAACTGAATCTAAAGCTTCATTATTAACTGGGGGTACTTGTCTTTATTTTTCTTCTACACGGGAATTAGGGCAAGTCTTAAACTGCTTAAATGAGAAGAGTTTGTTAGCATAGTTAATCACTCATGGAGGTCTCTTTTTACCTAAAGCATGCAGAGTATTTTGAAAAATATCCATCACTATGGATATTGTAATTTTTAGAAAATTTTCAGTTTTCCTGAAAAATTATTTGTTTATAAAAAAACCCACCAAAACGTTTGGTTTGTGCTTTTGATCTTCATCTTCAGATGTACTGCACGTGCAGATTTTAGCATTTTATTCATGGAAGATACTTGTAAATGGAGGTGTGAAGACATTCTGGAACCACATGTATATATTTTTTTTTTAAGCTTGGATATTTGTGCCAGGTGTTCATCTCTACTTTATATCCTCCCTTATCCTACTCGTGTCCCATTCACATTCTAAGCATTTCTCCTATTTCCTTTCCTTGTGTGAGCAGTCTCTCCTTTATGGCCCCCCATCTTTCCATATGAAAAGACTGGCAAGAATGTTAATAGTTGTTATGGCAATAAGCAATTTATGAGGGTCACCCCCACCCCCCATTATTTCAGTATTTATTCTTGCCAGTAAAACACTTTTTGTTAACTTTCTTCTTGTTTTGTTTGTTGACCGATGGAGAATCACATTTTGAAAATGTCATTGTTTGAAGGGTTGGACTGTCAGTGTGTTTGGGTGTTAAACAACTCTGGTTTGTTATAAATGGAAATGCAGAAGAAGTGATAAACTTAAAATGCATAGCAACTTCCAGTTGCCATGGTGCTTCAACTTGAAGTAATTTTCTTCAGTATTAAAATGCTTTTGGGGTATCGTCTTTGCTTTTAAGTAGTCACTATTCAAGAAGGAAATGGCCCTGGGGAGAAGTGATGAGAAACTATTTTGGAATATCTAATGTGACAACCAATGAAGAAGTGTCAAGCAAATTCCTGAGTATTCTAGAATCTGTTTGGGGCCAGGTTATTTTGGCAATGTAGGCCTTTATGGCACAGCTTCAAAACACAGGAGAATAGTGGGTTACTGCAGTTCCACCCCCCAGCCCTGTGTAATTGAGTCAGTTCTTCAAGAAGCAAATATGCAGTTGAGTTTGTCAAAGTATGGAGTCTGTGAACTGGATCAGTCTCCCCTGTATCCTGTCCCTGGGTGTAAGTCAGCTCCTGTGTGTTTGTCCTTCTCACAGTTCTGAATATTCACACCAGTCTGAGATGGACACGCTGCTATACTGCATTTACTCCTTCTATGCTTGCATAGTTACAAGGGTTATGGCTGATTTTTTGGAAGTAATTCATTGCATCGTGATCCTCTGTGTTTGTTACAATAAATAAGACACTGTTCCGGTGTCACTTTGGGAGGGTCACACCTTGTGGTGCCTCTGTCGGGGGTCCTGGTGCTGCTTTGGGGAGGGGGGGGGGAAACCTGGACTAGATTTTTCAGGAGTACAGAATGGGGGAAAACCCGGACTGGATTTTGGCTGGAGTACGGAATAGGGGAAAACCCAGACTGGATTTCATCTGGAGCACGGAATGGGGGAAAAACCTGGACTGGACTTCAAAAAAAAAAAATTAAGGATTAGACTTGATGATCTCAGAGGTCCTTTCCAACACGGCTGATTCTGTGATTCTATGAGCTGCACTACGGCTCCCTGCCTTCCCAGCCCCACTGCTGTTATTTACTCTTTCTTTTGCCTGGTCTTATTGGCTTTTGTTTGTTTGTTTGTTTCAAATGGGCACCTTCCATATGTTCTTCTGAAATGAGACCTTTGGTTTCTAACAAAATAAAAATGATAAAGAATTCTATCAGTTACTAACCATTTTATCTTGTTCTTGGATATGGCACAGGCTTGCAAAAGCCTCTGAAGTGGTGCATGACTTTGATACATAAGTAGTAATAACCCTCAAATGGTAGTCTAGAAACTGGCTGTAAATGAATTTATATCGAGTTTTATTTAAAGGGTAATGATACAGAGCATTTCTCTCTGACGCTTCAGCTTTGTCATGTATAAAAATCAGCAAAAAATGTCTCAGTAAATAACTTCAGGAAGTTGTGGGGTTCTTTCCATAAAGTAGTTTCTATTTTAAAGCCATAACATTTAATTTTTAAAATCTGGAGATAAGATCTCCTCCTTTACTGTAGTCACACAAAGTTTGCAGCTGGTGGAGTCATTCTGTGAAGTGAACAGGCTAATTAATTCAAGTTGCATAATATAAACTTCAGATTGCAGCACTAGCTTCTTTAAAGAGCTTGCATCATGTTTATTCAAATGATCAATACCACGTGAACCAAACAGGGCAGTTAATTCAGAGTGCCCAGGTTCAGAGTTAATTTGTACCTCCATACTTTGGCTGTTGCTTACATAGCTCTGAAACTCAAGGTGTCTTTGCAGAAAAAAAAATACTGCAGCTCGTAAGTTAAAAGTCTTACCCCTGTGTTCAGTTAGGGTTCACTCTGAGTATTAGGGAACCATCAGTAGAGAAGTGAAGTTACTTATATTTCTAGGAGTGAAAAAAAATTGCCTCGGGTGTTTTTTTTTTTCTTGGCTTGAAGGCAACATTCATCTTTGTTTTCTACTTAATCACTGAAAATATAACAATCTACTACTAAATACAGCATATACATGTTTTGAATGCCATTATTTCAGGCTTCTGGCTAAGGCATAGCAGGACATTCATCTTCAGAACTCTAAAAGATGACCTCTTTGAAGCAGCATCGTGCAACTGTTCAAAAGCTACTAAAGGGGCAAAGCTGAAATTAAGTTGCAGCTTTATCCCTGCTTCGCTGTTCGGTGGAGCAATGGGTGGTTATTTACTCTTGCTGGAAAGCCCTGTGTGTTCCAGCAAGATTTTACACAGTTTCCTCTCTAAACCTGCAGCACACTGCTCACGTGGCTGGAATGCAGTAGGGCTGTGTGCCACTGTCTGGGTGAATGTCTTGCATTAGGTGAAAACATGGTGATAAAAAGTGTGCATTTTGACACCTCCAAGTTGGGTTGTTTGACTGGGAAATGATTTGGGAAACATTCAGAAAAGCAGTAGTGGAAACTGCCTTCTAAAGGATGCCTTTCTGACCCTGTCACGTTGTGACGAGAACCAGAATGTTTACGTTCTGCTTCTCAGTCTAATGCTCCACCGGCTCAGGAGCTCTGTCCTCATTTCAGAGGCAAGAATAAATCACATCACTTCAGACAGCGGGTCAGTTTTTGAAACGTGCCTTCGGATTAGTCTTGCTGTCTGTCAGCAGTCGGCACAACTCAGGTTGCTTTTCGCTCAATTAAGGGGACGTGACGGAGCAGTCCGGTGGCCGGAGCTGAGCGGTTAAACCTGGGATGGGTTTGCCTGCCAGCAAATTCTGCTGGAACCTCCACATCAACAACACTCAAGTCGTTATTGTAGGTGGGATAGTGTTTTGAGTTAGAATTCCTGAGGGGTTTAATCCTGTAGCTTCAGGCACCTCAGAAATTATTTCAAAAGGGATGCCTGTGCTGACACACTGCAGTGTAGCGATTCCTGGGCTGGCTTTTTTTTTTAAAGAGTTACACACCAAAAGAGGTTACACCGTAGTGAAAAACAGAACTCGACATATTTTTGAAGTTTTCTTCACAATGCCTCAGCTGTTCTTTCACCTCAAAACTCCCTCTACCATTCCTCACTGGTAATTCCTATGTTTTTATAGTTGTGGGTGTTTCAAGCACCTTCTATTGTGCCAGCTTTCAGAAAGGGCATATGTGGCTCTTCTGTGCTCCTGCTGCTGCTGTTATGGTGAAGTTCATCATTTTAAGCACATTTAGCAGCTCCTTCATTCCCAATCTGTAATTGTATATTACTTCCTGCTCAATTTTAAATGCTTCTGTAGTTTTTAACAAGATTACTTTGTGTTTTGCAAAGCAGAACTGTAAATTTAATTGTCTCACTCTCGTAGCTTCTCTAGATGGATACCAGATGCTTCCAAAAGGTGCTGTTACTGTTGCTCAAGTTGCTTCTCGTGATGAGAATTTTTTCTCTTGTTCCTGCTCACCATCAGGTGTCAGTGATGAGAAGCATAACCTGAAACTGTGAAACTTTGAGTTGCTACCAGAATGACACCATCTTATGCAGTAACACTTACTTAAAGAAATGTCATCTAGGATGTTAAGTGCCTGGAGTTCACTTTGGATGGTGTCTGGAAACTGTGGATCTCATTGTCTTAACAGCTGAGTGTGTGATACCCTCATCAGTTGAATATTCTTTACTAGACTGATCTGCAGTGTTAAGTGCAGTTTGTGATTGTGTTGCTGCTTTAAAAATGCACAGAACTTTTAGTTCAGGAGGTGAGGAATCTCTTCACATCAGCATCAGAGTCATCATCAGCTCCAGGCTTCTGTTTGCATCTGCTCTTTGGATCCCTGTGGCCCTCTTGTGTAACTCTGTATAAAAAGATGCCCATTTCCACAGTTCATAAGTGTGTTCAAACTGGCTTTTGAAATAAAAATGATGCCTTGATGGTTGCTACCAGAGCCTTCAGGCTGTCATCTTGGATTCGTTCCATACGAAGAAAGACCTTGTAACTGACTTAAGATTGATTTTGTTTGTTTGGGGGTTTTTGACATCCCACAAAAAAGATGCCAAAGCTTTCTTAATGTCAGGAAAGGGGTAGGGGTGGTGTTTAGGAAGGAAATTAAAATTTATTTCTAAAGTCAGATCATGATCTCTTAAGTAGTGTATGAGGAGTAATGGGTTTAATCTGTGTGAAATATGAGGCAGTTTTTGGATGTACTCCAAGAAAGAAACTACCTTAAAAATGCAGTATTTAGTTCTGATCTTCATTTCCCTTGCAGGAAACCTGTAGAGATTGTCTGGATTCTTAAATTTTTTATATTAGAATGGTATCAAGAGGACTGAATCTGTCCTAAAAGGAAGTAAAATAAAGAGACAAATCGACTCAAGATTTTAAGTCTGACACAAAAAGAGGATGTCTTAACTTGGAGAAGTTAATACAGTTGTGGATGTGTGAAATGAGAAGTGAGAAGTCAGAATATGAGGAGAGTGGAGAAAACTAGAATACACATTCTTTTCTTGAGGTAGTTCTTACAGCACATGTGATAAGTACTTAATATGATAAGTACTTAATATCTAGTATTGGTAGGGGAAACCTGGACAAGAAAGTCTGTAAGTCTGGGAAAGGTCTTTGAAGATTCAAATAATTGATTAGTTTGGCTAGAGTAGCCCCAAAGTGTTTCAAAAATCTACTGTAGGCTGAACTAATTGGTAGCTTATGAACTTGATTTTTGATCCAGAGTTTCTAGTTAGCTTTGTAACCCTGAGCTAAAAGATCCACTACAGGGATTTGAGAGGAAGGACTGGCATTGACTGAATTGTGTTTGGTGCCTCTATGGCTTGTTGGGGTTTCCCCAAGGTTACTTTCAGCTTATTTCTTTAGAAATACTGGAGCATTTCTTGTGTGTCTTCCTACTTGATTTCCTCCTTTGATCTCTGTGTATTCTTGTTGTGAGATTTGGTTCCTCAACTTGGAATTGGTGGCAAAACCAGGTTTGCTGCTGGTGTAGTCTTGCACATAACCTGTTGTTTTTTTGTATTCTCACTCACTCACATCTCAGACAGGGGAAAAGCAGTAAAGGTGGATTGCCTAAATTTCACTAGGGCCATGCTCTTGTGCTTTTGGAAGACTTTTGAGTCTGCTTCCTTGCTGAAGCCACTCCTCTCTCATTCTTAGGAGCATCTTGGAGATTGACTTCTCTGGTCAACCTTGGTAGAGGTCGATACCTAGTCCACTGATGCTCAAGTCCCATTAAAACCCATCCTGTCTGAAGTGGTTTTGGCAGCAGAGGCTCCATGAGTGCTGCAGGGGCAGGTACTGCCAGTAAGATTTCCATGTCTACTTTTGTCCTGTATTCTGGAATGATGAAGCACTCACATAAATATGCAAGTATAATAGGTAACTTTATATAATATTGTTATATAATAAAGGGGAAATAACTCATCATTTAGGGAAATTGCAATATTTTGTTAGGAATAATTTATTTATTAATGTATACATTGATTCTGTACTATCACTTTCTCCTTTTGTTCCAAAACATATGTATTTTTTGCAATACTGATGTATTGGTAAAATGAACAAGTCGGATCAGTACTGCTGTTGCTCCTTTACAAAAATTCTGTTTCTGCAAATTAATATTGAAAAAGCTTGATTCATTCAGTGCTCATTACAGTTATTGGTCTAGGATTATCAGTAGTTATGGGGGGGAATATTTGGTATTAAAATATTCAATCAACTTAAGTTTTTTTTATTAAGAAAATACACAGGAATAAAGAAATAGGTATTGTTATGTATTAGACACAGTTATGGGTTTTGATGCCATAGTGATGAACCAATACTTCTGTCTAGGAGCTGAAAGCACATTTGTATGTGAACCATTCCCAGTCCATAGTGCTCACTGCATCATGGTGGCTTGTTTGCAGTTCTCCTACTGCTGCAGATTTTTTCATGCTCAGAAAACAGCAAGGGAGGAACCTCAAAAATCGCTCTATTTGCCTCATTCAGGGAAAAATTAGAGCAGTGACATAAGTGGTGCAGATCTGGAAACTGGTTTGAATGTTCATGCAGTGATTTTTGCTTCGGAAGGAAACTCTGAAGCAGATTTTTGGGGCTTGTAGGATAGAGTAAGCATTTCTCCATAAGTTGTATGTGCTTCAATGATATGTTTGCTTTGTTTAAAAGAAAGTGTTGGTATTATTCTAAGTTCAACAGGAGATTTTTGTGCATTATGCTGTTCAGGAAGCTTTCCTTGTTGCAAGATCACTTTCAATCTTATCTGTAATTAATTGACTTTCAAAAGCATCTTGATTTCCCTGTCAGCAGTGCAGTAGTTTTATAATAATAGTTTTCTAATTCTTATGTCTTTGCTGGAGGACAATCTTGTTAGTATTCTTTCTTGTTAGTATTCTTTCTTGCCAGGATTTGGTCATCCTGGATAGAATTTATAATTGAATTGGAGGTTGTTGGCTGTACCATTGATTTGTCTTATTGTGAGAGTGCTGCATCCTCAGCTGTAGAGTTGAACTAAAAATAGAGCAGAATTGCTTTACATTTGGTAAGGTGTGATGGAAGTTTCCACTATTGGATTTGTTGGTTGAAGTAAGTTGTAAGTCCTGTGGTTTGTAGCTAATCCTGAGTGCCAGTCAGCCTCTCTTTCCAGAATTTGTTGGATACCTGTGTTTATATCTCTGTCTGTGATTGTGTGTTTGTTGTGTAATATCTGAGGGTCGTAACTGCTTAACTTTTTCTTGGCTTATAGAATTCCCTGATAGGGAAGGAGATCAAAAAACCCCCCTAATATTGAAAATATGAAATGTGCCTCTGGAGGATGAAAAGTGCCAGTGATTTCATCCATGCTGGGAATCTTGGATTGCGAAAGCCAGTTGTCCCTAATTCTGTTTATTAGAATGGAAACCTGCATAACATGATTAGGGTGAATTAAACCCTTGTTAAAGGCAGTAGTGGACTTCAGAATATGCAGATTTCTGCTTTCTTCACCAGTCACATCAAATGTACTGTAGAAAACTGCAAAACAGTTTTAAGTTCGTGGGTGAGCTGTATTTAAGCAAGAATAATCAGGTGCACACGTGAAAACACAGGCAGCAAGTGCGGACTTTGAGATACCAAAACCAGTGCCAGGCAATTGGAGAGTCAGGGAAACACAACCTGCAAGGAGAGATTACGTAGCCTACAGAAGAGAAAGCTGAAAGGGAATGTAACTTCAGAAATACATTACCAGCTACAGCAGCGTGAGAGTACTTGGTTTGCTGTGTCTCTGGTAGTTAAGCTGCAGCTGGGGAAAAACAGTCAGAAAGGAAGAATGCCCATAAGCCTTGATGGGACAGACTACAACGACAGCCTGTGCTTGTATACATTCACGATGCTGACACACCTGCAGATTGTTGTTTTGTTTATTAAACATGCGATGAAAACATTAAAATAACTAACTATAGCCTAGATTTATTGGCTGTGCATGAGCATTTTTGTTCCTACGCTGAAATTAATGTGTCACTTTAGGCACGCATTAAACTTTTGCGTTGATTGTTGAGCTGATTTTTTGTTTGGTTTTGGGGTTTTTGTTTGGTTGTTTTTTGATGTGGCACTCTGCATTTTGGAAGACTTTATAAATACATATTACTTGCAGGATGGATTTGTTTGTTCTCCATAAATAATTCATCCGTTGCGTTCTGTTGCTTATTGTGTGTGTTTTTGGGTCTATCTTTCCTCTTTCTGTGTCTGAATGTAAACCTCTTTGATGAAGAGGTTTTATTCTATGCTTATATGTAAGGTAAGGTACTAGTCCTTCACTTAAGTTTTGCTGTGTAGTGTGGTGTACAAATCAAAACACCACTTGGTTTCTGGGACAAGAAAGAGATAGATCTAAGTCAAAGCTGTCAGACAGCTGGTAGCCTGTATACATTTGTAATGATATCAGAGTATCAAAGCAGCTGTTTTATGTGGTAGCTGTGTTAAGTGCCACCTACTCAGTGGTTATTAAAGACTGGAACTAGTGTAATGTAACTTACTGTCTGGATTATTTAGGAATCCTGCTGCAGGAATCCTACTTTGCCTGCTGCAGCAAGTGTTTTCAGCATTCTTTGGGGAGCTGAATTTTTTGTTTTCCTCTGTTCATCTGGTTACACAGTTTTTATATGTAAATGCTCTTTTCTGTGGGGAAATTAATTTTTGCCTTTTGGGAGTTAATGCTGTTTTCCTGTAAATACATACGTGTGTAGCAATGACTTATTTCACACTGCCTGTGAAACAAGTGGAGTCTTTTAGTGCTTTAGTACCCAAGTATTGCTTTTTGTGATTGCTGGCAAAGTTCCTGATGGAAAGCACAGTCAGTTCACCTGAGTTACAATGTTGATCTCGCTGTGATATAACGTATCAGGGTTGTTTCTGAAATTTGGTTTGACGTCTGAAGTGCCCTTCGTAATTAAACTTTGTGATAGAGTGTGAAAATATTCATGTTGGGAATAATAGATTCTTTTATTTGTTAATAAACTGGTTAACTGGGAGTGCAGGTTCTATGCTCTGACATTAATATTGATTTAACATATTTTTTAGTAAGTGGAGGGGAGAAAAACCCCGCAAGCATCAGTTTATTCTCTCATAAAGGATTATATACTCATTTCAAAATGCTAGCGCATTCCCTAAATGCATATTTAGGGGTAGGATTTTATTGTAATCTTAAGTGTTCTATTTTATTATTACACTAATACCCATGTTCCTGTGGAAAAAACATTAAGGCTGCCCTAGGGATGTTTTGTCCAAGTGGTATTATTTTATAGCTCAATTTTAATTGTCTAGTAAATGGAGGGTTGTTTTTTGTTTTAATGAATGGTCATCCAGAGTGTAACCTCAAAATGGTTGTACTGGGCAGACCAAAGAGACCTGTGTGTGATGAATGTTAAGACCTTAAGGAAAGAATACAACAAAAATAGGGTAACTGTGAAGAGTGTGGGTGCAGCTAAAAACTGCACCAAAGCATTATTCTGCATATGTGTGTGGGTTTTTTGCTCTCCAGAATGCTTTGTGATCAGGAGATCCAGAACTTGTTCCATTTGTGTCTTTTGTTAAACAGAACTTGCTTTTCAGTAAAGTTAGTGTTGTCATTACCACTTCTTACATCTTGAGCAGTGATGAGTGCTTCATGAGTAGAAGTAATTTTCAGTATCACTTTTCAGTATTGTTTGGCTGTTTGGCTTTCTGGTTTATCTGCACCACTTCTCATGTGTGTCTCTTCCTCGCCCTCTAAGGTTGAGTCCTGCTCAGTTGGACCTCAGCTCTTTTAGACCATTCCATGTTTCTGATGGTCGTTTTAGGAGTCCTTCAGTACATGTTTGGAGTGGGGACAAGGCTGGATCTCCATGCCCCACTGAGTTCAATGGCCTGGTTAGCTGCTGTTTCAGTTTCTCTAACATGTTTGCCTTTTTGTCTACCACTGAGCTGATGCTTTTTGAAACCAGCAGGTACCTCTCCAGACCTTTCCTGAGAGGCAGCACCTAATCCAAGCCTGATCTTTGTCTGTGCTTCTCTTTCCTGTAAGAATCCCTTCTCAATTAATGGATTATATTTCCCTTGTATCTCAGGCACAGGCTGTTATTCTCAGCAGCTCTCTTCAATCTAGTTTCGCCTGTCCTGAATAATTTTTTATCAATTGCAAATTAGTCCTCTGCTCTTCACTTGCCTTTTCAGATGACTTATGAATATCTTGAGTATAATGGGTCTTGTATTCTGCATCTTCCTACCTGTACATACAGAGGGCTCAGGTTTTGTTTCATTACAATTATGCTTTTTTAAGAGGTCTGATGGAGGACTTTAAAAAAAAAAAATCCCATTTTTACAGAAAGCTGTAGGGATCTGTTTAGTATGTTTCCATTGCTGTAAATGTGCAAGGTGAGGCTTTCCCCTCTGGAGGTGATGTTGATTTTTTTCAGTATACTTTATACATTAAAATATCTCTTGATTATTGTTCATTGCAATACCTGATAACCACCCAACACAGAAACTAAACTTGAAAAAGTAGAGCACTTAATAGCAGACAGGATCACCATTTGGCATCTTCATTCTTCTGATACAAAAGTCAGTTTATATGTGAGGTATGCCAGTATGTCTTACTGCTATTTTTTTTTTCCTTATTTCCTTACAGTAATTAAATAAATACTAATTCAACCAGGTGGTTTTATTGCAGTTCACTTACCAGCCCTGTAAAATAAAGCTCCTGTACTGACATTGCTTTGAGACACTTCATAAAATTCTCTTGCCTCTAAAGAAACACTTAAGCACTTCTCACACGACTTTGGTTTCTCCAATGAGAAAAATGTAGCTGGCTGTTTTGCTGTGGTTTTGTCTGTCTTGAGTGCTCATTCTGCACCTTCAGATCAAACCTCTTCTTCGATTCTGAGAGAACTTTATGTCTTTGGAGAAAGCCTCTGTTCGATTTTTGTGCCATATGCCAGAGGCGATTTTCCTTGGCCTGCTGTATTGCGGCTTTACGTTTTTGCTTTTCACACTTGGACTGAGTTCCACTTTTCAAAAGGTCTTTTTTTTTTCTTGAGGGTTTTAATTGGTAGCTTTTATGTTTTGGAGATTACAACTGGATAAGAACTGGCTGCTGTGTTTACCCAGCAGCTCCTCTGCCTCCCCCCTGCCCAGTTCCCGGCTTGCTTACTGCCAGCTGAAATGGAAAATTCTTGACTTTCTGGTAGATGGCAGCATTTACTGCCTGTTCTCCTGCCCATCCCGGTGCTCGCTGGAGGAGCTGGATGGCTGGATTCAGTGAATACGTGCTCATATAGGAGTAACACGTTCAAGCCAAGGCAGGGGGAGGAGGGGGAGATTTTTGCCAGCTCTTTTTCCAACTTGGAGCGAGCCAGGGGCGCAGTGCTGGCTGTGCCGATGCACATTTGTCTTTTTGGAAGCATTAACGTGGCTTATGCTGAGCACCTCGGCTGAGGAGGGATTTTTCTTTTTCAGATGCTCCTTGTGAGGAAGCTCTCACAGTAGACTGAGTAGCTCAGCTACTCAGCTCTGAGTAAGAGGTGATGCTGCTCTGTTGCTCTAAATACTGGGTGCAGTATGCACATACTCTAAATACAGGATGTACAAAGAGCATATGTGGAAGATTAATTAAACTGAAGCAAGGCTTTGAATTTGCACATAAAGACTAGGATTATTCTAGAAAGAAATCTCTCATTAATATTGTCTTGCTTTAATAGCAGAGATTATTCAGGCTGTTTAAAGCAGGTGGTGTTTTCAATCTTTATTTCAAGCTCTCAGTATTTTTTCCTCTTTATAACTTGCTACAAGAACACAGTCGATGTCCAGTCTAACATTTTACTTTGGAATGGGTTTAGAAGTGGACTGTGAGGATAAAAAAGCAATGTTGGAATAGGATGTGGAGTAAAATTTAATGGGATACAAATGAGGGTGGCTTGGGAAAAGCAGGTACATCAAGGGTGAAGAGAGTTGCAATATTGGTTGTTTCCATTCTTCCTGTGAAAACAGGGATACTTGGCTTCATTGGGTGGATGTGCTTTAAACAAGTTAGTATATGAGAGGAGGAGGAAAGTGGCAAAATATTTTTGACTGTTGCTTTTTATGTCCTTGAAATGATTGAATGTTGGGGGGGAGGAATTCAAGTAGTTCACTGCATTGTGGAAGTACTGACTTTTGTGTCCAAATCAATTCAAAGAAAATAATGAAAATGCAGTTAAAATGTCTTTATAATGTTCTTCCTGGAACAGTGCCATATATTATGGCATTGGAGTATTTTTTGCCAATCATATCAAAGACACTTTAAAATCATCAGAACGTAGATGGAAAGTCTCCTAAAGAATTTGTAATTAACTGCCTGGTAAAAGCATCAGCCTTTATAGAAGAGATTTATAATACCTGTGCTGCAGGTGGTAAATAATGTGTCCCTTTCCTAATGAACATCTCTAACTCACTTTGTTTGGCTACAGATCTACTGGAACCGACCAAATCCTTATGTGTCCTGAAGGCAAAGGTCACTGATGGTTTAGGAGTATCTCAATATGACTAAATCAAATAATTGAATCAGAAGAGGAAAGAGAGTGACTTTTGTAATGATAAAAGATTTCATATGTAGCATAATTCTGTTATTGCTAGAAATTTGTGACTGTATAATCCATTCTTGCTCTCTTTTTCCTTCTCCCTCCTCTCTGTCCCAATCCTGAGTAGATGGCCTGGAGGAAAGAAAGAAAGAAAGAAGTATTTTTCCCTGGGAAACTTAATATTTTTATTTTCCACATTCTGAAGGCAAATTCTGTTCTTTGTATAAAAAATTATGTAAAGGATTTTTGGGGATATACCACAACAGTCCTTTTTCAGTATATTTGAAACTTTAGATGAAGTCATGGACAAACAAATGTGAGAATATTTGGGGTTTTTTTCTGAGTACATTTACCTTGTGTCCATTCTACTTAAAAAACACATTGTTGGGGTAAGACCTGTGCCTGTGTCAACCCTCCTGCTCTGGCTGTTCAAGCCAGAAGGAATATATGAGGCTCATTTTAGTAAATGCAGACTGTCTTACATTATGAACTTTGTCTTTTCAGGAGGAGCTAAATGTTTGGACGGGATTTAGTTTTTGTTTGGTGGGGGAATGTTATTCTTTTTTTAAGTTCCATGTGTATATTAGCTTACACTGCAGATCAGGTTACTCCTTTGACATACTTCTGTGAATAAGTTACGTATGTTCCACATTAAAATATTAATGGAGGATATATTTGACTCCTTGGCACAGGAATAAGATTTTCCAGGTGATGTGACTTGAGGTTGCAAAAGCCCTGCCAAGTACTGCAGTGCCAAAGAAGACAAGCTTATGTGTAATTATTCTCAGATGTGCTTCATACAATTAACTGTTACATTGTACTTACCATTATGGATAAACCTGTAAGAGTCAGTTTTTCCAACTCTTTAGGTTATGTTTATATGAATTATTTAAATATGAATTGTTCTGGGGTACTGGTTAGGATTCTGGGGAAGGGAGTTGACATCTGAGTAGAACTTCTTGGTGTTTTCAAGTGTGAAGAGGAGTTAGGGGATGATTTTCAGAATAGACCTTTTGCCACACTAACCTTGAAGAGATGCAAACAATCAGTGCATTGTTTGAAAGCAGAAAGTTGCTGTGAGAGGACACCAGTGTACTAGTCAATTCATCTTTCTAAATTTGCTTCTGAACTTTAAAACCTGGGTGAAATATCTGAGGGTTAATGTTGCTTTTGTGTTAATAAAATTGAAAGCTTTGGAGAAAATGCACATTACAGGCAAATGTAAATGCTGACGCTTTACTTTTGAGTGTCTCTTACCAAGGCTTAAAAGAGCAGAAATACTAGATCCTGTCTTTAAAATAAAAATGTAGGTTTTAAAATTCACATCCAGAAGGAATAAATTTGATAATCATCAAAGGTAACTTCTGTCTTCACACTCAACAGGAAATTCAAATGCCTGTCAGTCAGCTTACACAAGTCATTTCTCAAGCACACAAAAACCTGAACCAGTTTGTCTAAAGAGATTAAAAAGAAAAGGAAAAAAGTAATATGCCAAAATGTAACATTAAAGAATCAAAATACCCCTGTGTCTAAGAAAAACAAGCCAGCTTGATGTGCTTTTGTACATCATGTTTGAAATGTAGTGTTGTAGTTTCGATTGATTGTACAATAATGGCACCAAAATATCCATATGCATATAATTCAGATACTTGTATTTCTGTCAAGTTTTTGATAGCATTTTTTTTTCAGTGTGAGCTCTCTGGATGATTCTTATTCCCATTGGTTGGCAGTGGAGTACTGGATTATTGCTTATGGAGATCGATTTTTTTTATTATTTTTTTTTTTACCTCCCATTATAAAGCTTAAAGGAAATAGCAGTTCTAAAATCTGGGGGTAGGTGGGTGAAGGATTTGTCTGAATATTATCCTATAACAAGTTACTAAAAGAAACCTAACCAAACAAAACCAACAAAAACTAAACCATCAACCCCCCCCCCCAAACAAACCATACAACTTCTATGTTTGTTAACAGGAAGCCTTTAGTAATACACTCAGTAATTGATGCTATGTGTGTCTGTGTTAAATACATTTATTTAAGAACAAATATTTTAAAACATACAGCAGAATTTAGTTTTTTAATATTGCTCATAGGGTATTTTGATGTTTCAGTCTGAAACCCTGGCAGTGTCTTATTTGAGCTAATTTGATCTTAAAGAAAGAAACAACACAACTCTGAACACACCTTGCATCAGAGAGAGGGATCAGTATGTTAGTGTATGAGCACTTCATTGAAACTCACTTTTTGAAAAGCAGTTTTTTCTTTGTCTATCAAACTTCCACTTCTAAACAAGTAACTGAATTTCAGACCCTGTTTTTTTTTGGTTGTGGGGGTTTTGAATGCAGGTTTTGTTTTGCTTGTTTGCTTTAACATGTGAGCGGATTATTCAGAATAGGGGAGAGATGACAGTGAACCTTTAGGCAGTGCTGTGCAACCATGTATATCCCAGAACTTCCTGCTGGGCTATGCTGTGACTTCCAGTGAGACAAGAGCTGCAACTATGTGCCTCAGGAGTTGCCCTCCTGTAGGCGGACAAATTAAAAATCCATTAATACTCAATTAATAATCCTCGATTAATAGTCGGGGGTTATTTCATGCTGCCGTCTCATTAGTTCTTGCAAGTTCAAGATTTGCCAGATGTGAACACCTGTAAGACAGCCTTTGCTAAGGAAATATAACCAAGTCTTATTTTTCTCTAGTGGCAGAATGCTGCCAGCCTATTGCAGTGTGGCTGACGTGGCTCTACAGCTGAGAGCCCACTAATGCATTTTGGTCATGCTGTAATATCTCAAGCATTAGACTCTTAGCAGCTAAGACTTTACCAGTAAGGAATATTAATCCATAATTAAGGTTATTTCGTAATTACTCTACAATACTACATGTTTATGTACCGAGTAAATTAGATCATTGTTTCAGGGGTTTTCAAATACAATTTACTTTGAAGTGCAGCATAGGATATTGCACGGAAATCTGTAGCTCTACATAAATTGTTTAAAAGCACTTAATATCACTAAGTTGGTTTTGTTTTTCTTTTTAGATGGAGGAATTCGTGTGATAAAAATGTTGAACTTCTGCAGATGGTTTCCTGAATATTTTGTAGCTGGATGTGACGTAGAGAGGGTCCACAGGAGGGTTTGCTCTGTGTGTGTTTGAGTTCTGTATGTCAAACAAATGTAGTGAGTTGTCTACAAAATCCCTTACTGTAAAACTGCACGTTGCAGTTGTAAACTTCTTTGTGTATAATGCCTTGTAGTAGACAGAGCTGCTATTGGGCAGAGAAACTTGTAGACAGCTTGGAATAAACACATTTTCAGGATATGTCCATTTATGCTGTTTGTGTACTCTGGGCTTGCACTGCACTGTGCCAAGATTCTGTTTTCTTAAGCATTACTGCAGGTAATTCAGTCTTTTTTTATATTTTTCTTCGTTTCAACGTAAGACCGACAACAGTTTGTCATCTTTTCTTCTTTTGTTTGAAGTTATGCAATTGTTTTAGAAGTTTGCTTTGAAATCTTGAGTCGCACATGGCTTAAAAGGTGCAAAATCAGCAGCAGTGTTGAAACACAGGCAAATTTTTATTTGTTCTTCTCATCTCCTCAGCAGAGGATTAAAGTCGTCATGTTCTCATGTAATAATCAGTGAAGAATAAAGCATTTATTCTTTTATTTTTCTGGTTTTCAAGTAGGATGTCAAAACAATTTTTTTTTTTTAATTTTCACTTTCAGTACTGCTTTATGACTGTTTGTATTTCAGTGTGTGTGTGTATATTTCTAAATAATGCTTTAGCCTTAAAAAAAAAAAGCCCTTCAGAGGCTGCTTAGAAGTAAAGCTGTGAATGAATTGCCTCTGGCTTGCATTGAAGCCACACATACTGGTTATCTTTCTCATTAATTTTTTGTCTTTTCTTTTTGGACTAATTGTGGTTTTGTAGTTTGGTTTCAGTGTGTAATATACCATACACTTCACCTCTCCAATTTCCTGTGATTTTTTTTTTCCCCAAGTATTTTGGCTGATAATGAGTCTTATAGGAAGTGAAATCTGCAGTGTTTACCCTCATCTTCTAAAAGATACTGTAAATACACGTTTTTTGCATGTCAGTGTGAGTACATCTTTAAAATTAAAATGGGTGTTTTAGGAAAATAATAGCTTGCAAGATATTCTTGGTGTATGCTATCTTAACTACAGTTTGACTGTAGGATTCAAAACTGAAGAAATTTTTATTAGTCATGTAAATTCAATTTAATTGTTGCTTTTTCTTGTGTTTTTGTTTTTAGTTCATTTCCTGTGAATCATGTTTGAATGGTATCCTGAGTATAAACTGTACAGTTTTTGAAGGACTTGAAATATTGGAGTAATAATGAAACTTTATCCCTGGGCTATTGTCCTGAAAACAAAAGTCAATTAAAAAAGCATTTCAAGTGTTGCTCCCTCTAGTTTTTATTGATGTATGTAGGCTTTTTCATATTGAGGAATATAAAGCCAATTAGATCAGTTAAATCTACTTTAGCAAAAAGGGAAAGCTGTAATGTGATGATTTTCATTCTGCGCTGGTTTTATTTTAACTGTCACTCTGATTAGATTTGCTTTCAGCAGGGTTTGGTGGTTGCCATGTGACAGTGGAGTTCTGGGTGAGGAGAACTCTGCTGAACTGGGGGCAGCTTGTACAGGAGGAAAGCCTGGGATATTAACAGCTAATCCAGCACAGTGCTGGATCAGGTGATTCACTTGAGAATGAAATTAAACAGCTACACTCTAGCTTGCAAATTTTGTTGACCAAGTGTAATAAATAGTATCCCTGTTTCAGGCATCTGTCTGTGAAACCCCCCTAACAAGGACTCTTATATCAAGTATCTGATTGAAAATTATAATTACAGACCTGTGTTGTGTAGGAAAGTTCAACTGCAAATTAGCTGTGGATCATTCAGAGTTTAATTATCCTGTTCACTGGTTTAATAATCTTTCGGTGTCTGTGGCTTGAGAATTACTGTATTCTCTCTTCCACAATCCATGCTGCATCAATTTCCAGGGAAATAGGGAACAGTCAGTAAGCTCTGGCCTGCTGGAGGGAGATGTTCATATTTGACAAGCTAGTGTAATTTGAAGTGGATGTCAGCTCCGTGCCACAAGTTGATGGATCATTCCCTATCTTGATGAAAAGGTGAAGAAGCCAGGGGAATAGAAAAAACTGTTTGAAAACATTTGTAAGTTTGAAAAAAGCCCCTTGGATTTCTAATAAACTGGGAGTATAATATCATTCCTACTGAGCTTTGCTTTAGCTGAGAAAAGCAGCCATATGTAGGAGAAGTTGTCTCTAGTAGTTTGATAAGTCCTGTCTTCAAGGACCCTTGAAGAGTGTATTTGCTGCTTTTCACAGCATTTGCCAGAAACTGAGCTAGCCAGAGGTGAGGGTTTGTGTTTTGTTTTTCTTCTGAGAACCCACACAGGAATTCCTGGCCAACAGCAGTCTGTGGTTCAGCGACTTCCAGAGGCAGAGTTCATATCTGTGCACTGAACTGCACCTGAGGGGTTTCTGTATCCATCCCTGAACCCGTGCAAACTCTCCATGAGCTGATTTCAAAGCTCTGATTCCAAAGCTAAGCAGAGCTCTGTGCTGTTTTGTACATGTGTAAGGATTATTCTGCACACAAAACTTTCCGTCAGTTCTCTGTGAGATGACCAGTCCATGAAAAGGTGACTGTTGGAATGAAAAGCTTTTATTCCATAGTAGAAATAGTGATCTCAAAGCTCGTAATTGAATATCGTAGAATCATAGAAGGGTTTGGGTTGGAAGGGGCCTTAAAAATCATCTTGTTCCAATCCCCCTGCTGTGGACAGGGACACCTTTCACTAGGCCGGGTTGCTCAGAGCCCCATCCAACCTGGCCTTGAACACTTCTGGGATGGGACATCCACAGCTCCTCTGGGCAACCTGTGCCTGTACCTCACCACCCTCATTGTAAAGAATTTTTTTCCCCAATATCTAATCTAAACCTGCTCTCTTTCAGTTTGAAGCCATTCCCCCTTGCCCTGTCACTACATGCTCTTGTGTAAAAGACAGGGGATGTTTTTCATGTTACATTACCACTATTTAATCTCTCTTACTGTTTTACTGCTTGTGTTCCTAATCTTGTACAGTTCCTCTGTCATTCTTCAACTGGGCCCTCGTTGTCATCCTGAACAGCATCCTTGGTCCTGAGAATACTGGTAAAGTTTAGCTTCTGTATTCATTCCCTCAGTGAAATCAGGATGAAGAGTTAATGTGAGCTCAAGCCCTGCAGATCTCACTAATTTGTGTCCTTTTCGTTCTTGCAAACCCATCACCATCTGTGTGACAGCCTTCCCTCCTACCCTCTGGCAGCTTAGTTCATTTCAGCAGCTTTGATGAGTGACCTTTATTGTGGGGGTTTTTTTTGTTCGTTTGTTTGCTCACTTGTTTGGTTTGTGGGGTTTTTCTGTTGTTGTTAGTTTGTTTTACTACTGTAAGTCTAATAGTTCTCTGAGCTACAGTGTTGGTTTGCAAAAGCTGTAGTGACTCTTCTCTGTTGCAACATATTTCATACCTGTTAATTCAGTTATTTAGAGTAATTCTTACTGCTTTTCCTGGTACAAACCATGGGTCTTACCTGTCTGTAGTCCTCTAGGTGACCCCAGAAGCTCTGTAAAACTTGACATAGAGTCAGGGACCTTCTAATTCTGTGGAACTGAGGCAGTTTGGATACCTTGGACAATAGATGAGCTCTGTGGTTACAAAACACTATCTAACTGCATCACCCTGTTCCACCAATACTTTAATTCATTGGACAGTCTGCCTTGAGTTAGTTAGTTGAACAAGGGTGTCATAAGGACTTCCCCAAGTGTGAGAACAAGTACAAAAAAATTACCTTCTTTACTGTGAGGATGGTGAGACACTGGCACAGGTTGCCCAGAGAGGTTGTGGATGCCCCATCCCTGGAAATGTTTCAAGGCCAGGTTGGATGGGGCTCTGAGCAACCTGGTCTAGTGAAAGGTGTCCCTGTCCGTGGCAGGGTGGTTGGAATGAGATGATCTCTAAGGTTTCTTTCAGCCCAAGTCATTCTGTGATTCTGATTTTTTTCTTTTTTTTTAAATTTTCTTTTGATTGAGAAGCTTCCTAATTCTGAAGTTTGAAAGATGAGCTATCATAGGCTTGAGTTACAGCATCTGTCTCTCCCCTTTTCACCCTCTACACATTTGCATGTAGTTCCTCAGAGCCTGCAGTTTATTTTTTGACTGACCTGTTTATGAGTTTTCACTGAACCTAGTATTCCTTTTCCCATTTGAACACTTCCAGAATTTTTCATTCTTTCAGTAAGCTTCTCTTACCTTACTATTTAGTGATGCCAATCTGTATTTTGTGTTTGTCCTCCAATCTGTCCCTGCAGATATTTCATGGACTCTAATTTTTGCATGTGGAGAGACCTGGGAGGTGGGCAGAGATCTTAGTGCTTGTTTAGCTTCGTTCAGCCAGTGCTCGTGTCTGTAGCTCTGCCTTGGGTACACAGTCAGCAAGTTGTCAGAGTAGCACGTTTTTCTAAGTGGTTAATTTTAAATTCATTATATTTGTTTTATAAAGTGACAACTCCAGAGAAGATATTTTTACTACAATTCCTCCCATTAATATAAAGAAGCAGCTTAATGAGCACATGTGTAACTGCGATTCAGAATGAGTTTGTGTTGCAAAGCACTTTGGCTGACTGGAAAGTTAGTTTGAGAGGAGAATTGAGATATTTTCCAGATGGGATCTCAGCAGTTTTAACTCTGGCTTTATCAGTTAATAAAAGGGATTTGTGCTTTGTGACAGTTATTGAATAAGGATTTGAAAATGTCTATAGGTCTTGCAGCACAAAAGAGCTGCTGAGCTTCAGTGCTTCTTACACAGAAACTTGTATTTGATGGGTTGTTTCACTTGTCTTCTGTGTTGCATCAAAAACTGAAAAATATGTTATGCTGCTTTTGTTGATGCTAAATAGAGTTGAAGAATGGGTTGTCAGCTGACCAGGTCTGCAGTGATGTTGACTTGTACAATTTTTGCAGTATAAAAAAATTGTAGAAAAATCAATTGAATTGAATACGAAGAATAAGTGTTCAGATTGGATTCCTGACATGGTCAGTTTTGTAGCAGAAGTAAACATTTTCATGTATGTAATCACTTACTAGATTTCTTTTAATGACAATTCTGTGAATAAACATAAAATAAAAAGGAATGGCACTGATAGGTTGAATTTTAGAAGCAGTCAAAAATTTGCCTTACCAAGTACAGTTCCTTTGTCAAACTGTTGTTCTTTTGCCCATATTGAATGTGTTTCTAGAGCTAATGACTATTTTTAGAAGACAAGCAAATTTATTAAGAGAATAATGGCTGAAGGGGCATTCAGTCTACTCTGAGGATGGGTAGAGAGTTGGCAGTATCCATGTAGGTAGAGTTTGTTATCGGGCACATCTGTAGCTTGTATTTATTGAAAGGTGGTTGGTTCATACCTGGTCTTAGTCTCAGACACCCTATAATATAAATATATATATAAACTTGTGAAACAACACTAACATTCTGGGCAGCAGTGGCAGTTTTATATGTTCTGGCACATTGTCTGATACAATTTTCCAGATGAATCATTTATGGTCATGTATTAAAGACCAACAGACAGTCTGCTTTTATAAGCTGTGTACAGCAGACATAAACCTTGTTTTTTCATTTTACTTATTCAAGAGCACGAGCCCAAACTATTGTATCTTGAACATTTAGGGTCCCTATGTTTAATAAGGAAATGATAATATGTATGGGAACTCAGCACAAACTCAGAGATAGCTATTCAAACTTATTGTGGCATTTGAAGAGTGAAAGACTGTCAAAAGACAGACTTATCAGGAGATTGCAATAACTTAATAAGGAGTCTCTTATCAGCTGATGTAGTAAATGTGGATCCTTTAGTTCTGTCTGCTCTTTCACGCCGTGTCGTTGTTTAGTTGTAAAATTTTCTGTCATGAAGCCTTCAAATGAAGAGATGAGGTGAGGAGGACACATCTGCTGGAGAAGGTTCTTTGAGGCAATAGTGGTAATTTTGGGTGGGATGTGCCCCTTTCTTTGGGTTCTTTCCAAGTTTGCTGCAGGTGCACTGACAAACTCATGTGAAGGAGGAGACTTCTAATCTCCAGACGTTCAGAAACACAACTACTCAGATGAACTGTGAAAACTGAGGTTGTGGCAGAGGTAAAACAAACACTGCAGATAATAAATACTGTCTTTCTATGGAATCTTTATGTCCTAGTCCTGATTTTGGCATTAAATCAGTTCCTGATGCCTTTAGCCATATTACATGTAATAATAAGTTCAGAAGTTCCTTTTCTGGTTTCGTTCCTGATTGTTCAAGGTTGCTATTCATGGGAAATATTCAACATCTGTTTAATGTGATCTCAGTGTTGAGGGCACTAGGACATGAGTTACTGAGGAAAATATTAAAGAAGACAGTTAAGAAGGCAAAAATAACACATGGGATGGAAAGAAAAGCTGTAAACCAAGATAAAATTTTCAAGTGAGATGCAGGAATAACTACAAAAGAAAAAAAAGCAGAGAAGTATGCTGTTTGGTATAGGAAGAGTAAAACATTACACAGTAGACACACTGAAAATATGTAGCACAGACAAAACTATGAATAGAAACAAGAATCTGAATGATATTATGTAAATAAGAGAAAAATTACTCATCATTTGAACTTTGCATATGTAGTTTTTCTCTTGTGGTTGTCCAGATCCAGGTACATGCTTTTTCTTCATTCTGTTTGAAAAATGTTCTTTCCACTTGAATGGGTCAGCTGATAGATAAGATGTAAAACCATAATGGCAAACAGATTTTAAATTGCTACACATTTCTGGAGAATGTAGCTTTCTATTGAAAAGGAGGAATTCTTATGTAGCTGTGATGTGGTGTTTGAGAGGGACATCTTGAGATATTACTTCTAGTAGACCAAATCCAGGAAAGCTGCTTGTGTCATCATGCCAAAACTGGGAAGAGAGCTGAAAGAGCTCATGTATAAGAGATATAATTGTGGAATTTTTTTTTTAGGATACCAGAAAGTCTTGTGAAACTCAGCTGTATATAATTTACTGAAGAATTCATCATGTTTAGTTAAAAACATCCATTACATAAGTCATTGCTTTTAATAAAATCCGTACAAAGCCTAGTAATAAGCTTAAAAATGCATCATACTTCATTCTGAAATAGTGGTGAGTTTGATACTGAGACTTAAACCAAACCCAAATATAATACTGAATACCCATCTTAGTAAAATGAGCTGCTCTCCTGCCAGAACAGGTGATCAGAGCTGTTCGTGTGTGAACTGTTGCCAAGAAGCTGTTAATAAGAAAGATGTCTAAAGTATTTACCACCTGATTTCTTGGTAAATATATTAAAATTAAAAAACCACGAAGCACCACCACCACCACCTCAGTCACTGGACATGTTCTGTCTCATCTTCCGTGTGTGCTGAGTTTACTGAAATGAGTTGTGTTCCTGTCACACTCTGGGAGGGCTCACTGAACTCAGCCTTTTTAACACGGGAGTCTGGCACAGTTTTAGTGTGTTGTGTGACAACAAGACTTTGGTTTAAATATCAGTGGAGAAACTCTAGAAAAATGTTTCAGCTTCCAGGGCTGGTGTTTGATTTTAGTACCAGCTTTGTCATGTTCAGAAGAAGAACTGTCTTCCAGAAGTCCTGTGTACAGGGTACATTTTCATACTTATGTATTAATTCAATTACTTTTTTCTTTCAAGAGATGTTTATTAGATTAAGTTAGCAAATTTATACTAATTTACTGTAAAACTTTCTTATCAAGTATACAGATCTCGAAACTCAAATTTATGTCATTGTAAAGGAACCCTTTCAAGTTCAGCAAGAGACTTCTTTACAAGTAGTTGTGGGATCAAAGTATTTTGGTTTTATGTGCTATTCATAGCCCCTTTGCATTTCATTATTGACCTACAATTTGTAGGTCATTAAGAGACTAAAATACAGATTTGTCAAAAGAAAGACCAAAATTGTCCTGAAATTTCCTTAACCTTTTCTAAAGTTGAGCACTTGTCCAAGAAATGCAGAGAGGGGTTTTTTTCCATTAAAATTTGTCTTCTGGGGGAGAACATACCCACAAAAATTTAACTTCAGAACAGACCTTTTGAACTTGCAAATTGCTATCTAGCTTGAAGAAAATTCTCGTAATTTATGCTCAGCTCGATGGGATTTTGGGAAGTGAAGGGGAATGAACTTGAAACAAGAGAACAATGTTTACTTCAGTTTTAAGGGATTTTGTTAGTGGCTTCTTTTTCCATTTCATCTTCTCTATGTGGAATCTGCAAACTACTGGTTAGGTAGCTACAGATTTGTACAATTAATCTTTCTTCCATGACATTCATTTATTTTGGTTTTAGAATGAAGCTAGAGCAAACTTGCCTGGATGAAAATATTTCTCACTCAGGAGGCAACTTTTATGTTGTCGACATCTTACATTTTAAAAATATGTTGTAATTCACCAGTCTGAATCTGTTCAGTTCAGAGAGCAATAACAAAGTAAATGATGAAGAGTTAAGTGATGAGAGAAGATTAGATAAAAATGTGATATGTGATTTAATACTAATTTCCTTTTTCTTTAAAGTGTTCATTAGCTGGTGAAGAAATATTGAAATTCTTATCAAGAAGCAGACTTTTCATCTCCTAGTGGTAGACTAAGAAATTCATTTGAATTTTCCAACCAGGACAGATCTTAGCAAGGGTTGGGGTTTGTATGTATTGGTGTAAGAAAAGTAACTATCCCAAGATATTATGGGATTAAAAATCAATTGAATGCAGTTAGTGTTACATTATTATCAATAAAATTCTTTTTATAGTGCTGTAATATTATCTCTGGAGTATTAAAGTGAATGTTTCAGTTTGTTCATGAAATCAAGTTCAACTGTGCTATAGCTCTGCTGTGCATCTTGACTTCTGGGTTTATGCCTGGAAGAAATTTCTGAAGTAAAAATACATCCTATAATTTTGAGTGAGCTCAAAGGCAAAGGGCATGGATTAATGTTAAAATAATTAGCTTAGTAAATATTTTGTTTCCATACCAAGAGGATTTTTAAAGCATAGGAGTGCAGTGTGTAAGTGTTAGACTTCAGATCTCTATGTCTGAAGTTGCAGATTCTCAGAGTAAAAATGAGCATTTTTGTATGGATAGAAAAGCCTCATTTTTAAATTACTTGTAGATATTAGTGAAGCTTAAGAATAATGTCTTGCTTTTCTTCCAAACGTTGTATTAACCAATATCCACCATACTAAAAACAGAGAGTCAATAAAGGATGGTAGAGTTTATTCCAAGTAGTTTTGCTGTGCCCAGGTGTGTTACAGACCAGGAGATGGGTGGTGCTGGGTTTTATACAGTATCTTTTAAAATATAGCATTTATAAAGGAACCTGCCTGGCTGTGCTTTCAGCTTCAATGATAAACAGGAAAGCATTTAAAAAAAAAAAAAGAAGTGCCTGGGGTGCAGCTTTTTGTCTTCTTAAAAGAGGAGAAAGACTTTTTGTGTTCATTTGTAAAAATGAATATACAATAAATATGGAAAGAGGCCTGTGAGACAGAGAAAACCAAAACATAGAAGACTTCTGTACTACTTGTGTCTGTCTGTGGGTGTATTAAGAGATATTAATCTCTAAAGGGAAGAGGTTTGAATATCTTCTTCTTTGACAGAGGATTTTTGCATGTGAATAACCTGAGTTTTGATATCAAAGTAAATGGTTTCATTAAGAAGCTAAATGGTTTCCTTATGTATAAAGAGATTTTAAGTGGAGGTAAACTGCTCTGGAACATGAATCACTTGTTAGACAGTTCTCAAGCCATCACTTGTTAGACAGTTCTCAAGCCTTCCTTCTTGCCTTCCCCACCCTAAAAAAAATAAAATAATAATAATAAAAAAGCTGCCCAGAAATCACCAGGTAGTATAATTTTTAAATCAGTTTGGAGGATACTCAGCAGATTTGTTGTCTTGGTCTGATTTATGAACTCTGCTGCTGAGCATTCATATTATATGGTGTCCTGAAAAGGTCTTTCAATCCGTTACAGTGGCATGGTGTAATTACAGTGAAGCACATGATGATAGTGTTTAAGCCTTAGGATGCCCTGCAGGGAAGTAGTGCAAATAATTATCTGTGCATCAGCAGAGATTTAAAAAAAAAAAAAAAAAAAAAAAGAAAAAAATCAATACTGCTTGGTGGCTGAGTTTTTTTGAGTATTCCAGTTAATGATTTTAGATTTGACTTAAAGTTCTGAAATTGTTTGGAAGTAGGCCATCTCACGCTGGGATGAAACATCAGGCCATTTTAAATTAGGCACTGAGCATGCTCATCTCAGGTCCCCCCTGTTTCAGATTTTGCGGCGTGTCTCGGTTCCCTGTTAGTGGAGCTGTCACTCAGCTGAAGTAGAGGAGAGCACAGCATGCCCTTTTGTCATCTTTCTATCAGTGCACATGTGATTTCTCTTGGAACTGGGAACTTGAGATGTGAGACAAGCCTTGCTGTTAGATCGCCGGTGGTTTTGGTGAGTTGATATTCATCTCTTCCCTTTCTAATGCCTTTAGATATCTCAGATAAAACTCAGCTTCGTGCTTGTCTCTACTCTCTTATAAATGGTGTCTGTTTGAAATGTCTCTGCCATTGCTCACTTCAGTAAAATAATTCTGGTACATATGTATTAATTTCTTTACTGGAGAAGAATTGCTTTTTGAGAAGGAGTACTGGGCTGTGCAAAAAAATGAGCATATATCTTTTTTGTTCTGACTTCAAATTAGCTAACTATTCTAAATATAGCAACAGTTCTTCAACTGCCACTTCTCAGTCATTTTTCATTTTGTTCTTTTAAGCCAATTTTGGTTTAAAACTGAGCTTATTTTGTGTATCTCATATTTTAGAGGGAGTTAGCGTAGTCTTGCAAAAGAGAATTTTATTTCTGTAAGACAATGCTGAAGGATATTTACAGTACTTGGTTTCAACACAAATTGCTTAATGGGGTGACTTAGCTGTTGTCATCATTAGTTTTGCTGATATGCATGTATTTCCTTCTTTAACCAGCAAAGGAATAGAAAAAGGTATCTCCCAGTTCTTTGTTATGACTGAAACTCTGCACTTCTATAATAAGAATTTTTTAACAAATTTATAGTCTTTGTCATAGATAAAGTGATTGTTTGATGCAGCTTAACATTTAATTAACTTCTAAATAAGGGGAAGGCAGGATTTATGATTCAAAGTACTATCAAAGCTTAGTTCTTGCACTTGATTTAAAATTTTGTTTTCCTCCTACAGCCTCTGCAAAATATGACTTCTAAATTCTTTAATGCAAGGCATTTAACTTGTAGCAAAGCCAGTTAGCAACATATTTTTAAAACATCTAAACTAGGGTTGTAAAAAGCAGTGAGTGAATTGATAAACTCTGACACCACCCACTCCCACCACCCACCCTTAGAAAAAGTTGTTTCCTGGTTGCACTTACCTGTGAGTGAGTGAAGATGATTTAATATCATGATAGAACTTCATGAGTGTTTTAAGGTTTCAGTAGTGACATGCTGGAGTTTATCACTAGATTGAGATTGGAGGTCTTAACTGTGATGCATTCACATGCATTTTTGGGGTTGGGAAGCCAGTTTGTTTTTACAAGCGGATGCTCTTTATCCCGTTGGGATTGCACGCATATACTTCTGGATAAGAGAGTTGAATTACAATGGGAAAAACTGCTTGTCAGTGAATTCACTGAGCCTGACAAAAGAGATCTGTGCCAAGCATAACCCCTGTTATGATTCCAATTGACCTGGTGAGGGGGAGTAAAATCAATAAACCCACAAGCTTCATCAGCGCTGTGACAGTCCCGGCTGGAAGGGTGGAGAGTGGAGTGTGTGAATCTTGAGTGCTTGAATGTGAGTTTGCTTGACCCCCTGGTGCAGAGTTCTGGGGAAAAACGGTCTGAATGGACGTAGTGGTTAAGATTTTTGTTAAAGCCTGAGGATAATGCATTTAATTGAGGCCTTGTGGTGGCAAAGGGCTGTCATAACCCATCAGAAAACCGGCACTTTGGCTGCCAGAACAGGGTTGTGCCACTCTGAGAAATGATGAGAGAGAGACAGCCAGGGGTAACTGCAAACCTGTGTTGTGCAAAATATATCACTGTAGTGGCTTGTTATCTTCAAAGCATGCTGTTTCTAATACTAAGTTTTCACTCTTATAACCGCAGTACGTCGTTTCATGATGGTGCTGCCTTCAGGTGCCCTGAGCTGTGTCTCACAGAGATGTGGAAAATGCTGTGAAGCTGCACAGATTTGCCATAGGACAATTTCTGGATAAACAGCAAACCTAGAAAACTTAAGCCCTTTTAGAAAGGTAACGAAGAGATAAGAAAGGAAAAGACTTGCATTAGTGACTGCAGATCAGGCAATTGGAGTGGCAGTATAAAAGAAACACTTATAAAAGATAAATACGTGCAAAAAAAAAGTAGCGTTTAGCTGTTTTGGCTTCATTCCTTTATCACTGTGAGCATGCAAACATGTGAGATTACTGATTTGGGTTGCTGAATAAGTTTGGTCTTAGTATGATTCTACTGAGATATCCCTTTGAAATGGGATATTTAAATTGTAAAAAGTCGTATTTCGCAGGTTTTATAAGGGAACAGTTTTTAGTCTCAGGGAAAGCAGAAACTTGCAAGCGTCGAACATCTCAAGTTATTTTTATAACCTTGATCTCATCTATTTTACTCTTCAGAATAATATTTGTTCTTGCCTTTGAAGTAAGTGCTGACTCTGGTTAGTTTTCCTAAAAGAGGAATTCTTACATTATAGTTATAGAGGTTAACTGAGATTTTATAGACAAGATACTGCCTACTCCGCAGTGCTACTCTTGTCTATACCCATTTTATTTAACATATAAGTCCACTTTTGGTCATGGGTAGCATGTAGAAAATAATTGCCTTGTATTTTATGATCTTTATGGTGATTGTGCATAAACAGGTTATTTTGAGATCTCAGAGAACCTGACAACAACTGTGTTAATTTTGTTGATTTCCTTTTATTTCTAGGTGTGTTGCACATATATATTTACACACCCAGAATATGCAGAGAAGGAGGATTAATGTGTGTAAGGGCTGCTTTATTCAGAGTGCATTTAAATTGCACTGAATTGAGAACTGAAATTGAATAAAAGTACCCTTCTTGATTTTAAGGAACTATATAATCTCTTTTTAGACATGCCAGCCATCAGTAGGATTTTATTTTATTTTATTGTAGATCAATATATTGTAACTCACAATAAAATACCAGAGTGTAAGGTTTGAGTTTTTACAACTCCACTATGTAGACTTCCCTCTCAGATTTTCAGAAGCTGTAGGTCTCTGGAAGGATCTTTGTGGACCTCTTTGTGACTGGCAATATAAGGCCTGTATTTCAACTGGTTCAGTTATTTTTTATTTTTTTTTTTTAAGAGGATGAAAAACTGTATTCTGTTTTTCACATGAATAAAGAGTTACTGACTTGTGTGGCACTTCTTCACTAGGACAGCAGTAAGAATGTGGTGTAGTGGCCTTAGTCACTTCGAGGAAGCGCCACTGCTGAAATAATGTTTAAATAAACTTTGCGCTTGAATTTATTTATTTTTTTTAAATATAAATGTTTGCACGGGGAAAAGAAAATCAGAAGAGGATGTGGGGTGAAGGGGAACCTCTTGTATATGTATCACTTAGGCTGCCTGCCAACTGTTTTCTGAATGATTAAAATCTTTTGGACAGTGAAGGCTCAGTCTTTTTCCATTCACGTTGTGTTCTAAATGAAAGATTTTACTACTGCTGACAATTGCACAAACTCAGTTGATGGGCCAGATGGAGAGAGCCTGTGACAATTTTTAGGCTGAAGGTTGTGTCTAAAAACCTTGTCAGCATTCTGCATCAGATCTTGACCCATTTTAGACAGTGTGCTACAATCTGATACTTTCAAGAGAAGAATGCCATTTTTTAGTTTCCTTTTTTTGTAGAGTGGAGGAAGGAGTGGAACTATGTTTCACAAGCATGAGCTAAATTTACTTTGCTAAATGAAAAAGAAACTGCACACCAGTCCTCATTTAAAATAATTGGCTGTAATGTCAGCATTCAGTCTGAGACTTTATGGAAAAATAAAGAAGGCATTATTAGTTCTTTCTATATGTATCTATTATAAGTTGAGAAACGGGCTTGTTAAAGTGAAGACCTAAAATGTTTGGAATTGGTTTGGTTTTTAAAAAACTTCAGTTTTTTTTGTACCAAGAGAGTGGAAATGGTAAGGAGTTGGCTAAGTCCTTGCTGAATGAGCTGAGAATTGTGTCTGCATTTTCAGTACATTGAGGTTTAAAATGAGTGTTAGATAGTGCTGTGATTTTGGGCAGATTTTAGCCAGGTATATGCCAGATCATTGCAATTCAATAATGGAAAAGTATTTAGTGGGAATGTCCGTTGATAAAAGTTTAGCAAATGATTTTGTGTAACGTGAGTGTTTGGAACTTAAAATTTCCTAAAAGATTCCCAAGAGTAAAATGTTCCTTTTTGTAGGTCAGAATTTCCAGCCTTACCTCTTCTCCAGAAAAAAGTATGGGAATATTTCTCAAAATGATACATAAGTGTTAACATTTTTTCAGTGTGTTTTTAGTGCAAAAGAGCATCACTATCCTTATGTTTATACATACATCCATATTTTTAAGAGAATATGGAATACTATTTTATGCTTCAGAGAGCATCAGTATTTAAAATATTTTTAGGATATTCAGTCCTATGCACATTTCAGTATTGTGGTAGGGAGACAATAGCTTTGTATTTTGAACATCTCAGTGGCTTTAAGAAAGTGGCAATTGAATTGTGTGTTCTTAAAACAAATCTGAAGTTAATGGGAGTATGTGCCATACAGTGACTTTTTTGTATTTAAGCCAGTCAAAAATTTATGCTCTTCCAAAGCACAACCATTGAGGGGATAAAAAAGTTAATTATTACGTACTTCAGGCCGTTTGAAGGGACTTGTGTGCAATTCATATCTTGTCCGAAAACATCAAACAGCAAAAGGTTTTCATGTTCTGTGCTTTCCTGTTTATGTATAAATGATTACTTTAATGAGCAGTTCAGTATTTTCAGTCTTTAAAGTTTATTCCTAAATTTGTCTGGTTTTATATTTCTGATGGTCCTTTTGCATATTCTGCCATGATATGTATAATAATGTGTACAGGTTTTCCCAGGGAATTGTACAGGTATCATAACATAATCAAATTAGTAGATAATCTGTCATTTACATGAAAATTAGCATATGGCAATTAAATAAAGACCTTTTAATCTGTGAAAACATAGTGTTTGGTGACAAAAACTGAGTAACATCTTTAGTGGAATGACCTTCAGGGTTTTCACTGAACAGTATTTGTTATGGAGTCTTTTTACGGAGGTGCCTTTAGGTGTGATCCATGATTAAGTTAAAAACGAAAAAGGAAAATGGCTGTATTGCATTATTTTAAATATATTCAGAATATGATGGAGGTTTTTGAGGGGGAAAATGTATTGAGAAACAAGAAATACAAAAAGGTTTTCAGAACTGTGTTTAAAAAGCAGGAGATCCATACAATTTTGAACAATTTTACTAAATAGAAATTTATCTGATACTAGAGACTGTACCTTACCTGGGAAAACTAAGTTAGACTTTTTCTTTCTTTTTCACTGTTCTGAAAAATAGGGTGAAATATTTTATTTTCTTCCTGGAGAAAATACCCTGACACATCAAGGTTGTCATATCATGGCAGAGAAGGAAAAGGCACGACTTGAACAATGCAATTTTCAGTAATGCCATCTGTCTCATCCCACACTGCCCGGCGCGTTTGTTTTCTCTACGAGCAAAGAAAAGACAGATATCTTTAGTAGCTCCCACATTTAGACTGTCAAAGTGAGTACTTCAGTGCTGCCTCTGGAAGTATCTCCAGGTACTGTGTGGTTCTGGCTGCTGCTCCATGGATCATGGCAGTGCCAGTGGGAGGCAGGATTGGCACAGAAGATGAGGGACTGAGGCAGTGATGTGACTCAAATGAAATAATTACGAGTGATGAGACTTCACCAGATCCTCAGAATTTTATCTGAAAATGTATCTTACAGAAACATCTGTAAGATGTTGCTGGTTACAGATGGGCACTGGTCAGGGGGAAGAGGAAAACCAGCTACTGAAGGGCTTACTTGATCTTGAATGTTTCCTAGACCTAGAGAGTTTGATTTTTAAAAATGGTACTTGACAGGTTTAGGCTGAATTTAATTTCTAACTGCATCAGTGATCAGAATGGGATGAGAACATTCCCCACAATCTTCCATTACAGCCTTAGTATCTCACTGTTGTATTTACTTGCTTTAATGATGGGGAGTATTTTGTATCATGATAGCACAAATAGGAAATAGAAACAGAGGTTTACTTAACCAAGATCACAGAGAAAGTCTAGTGAAGCAGAAAGTGAAGCCAAAGGGCATATCCTTGATTCAATTAGCTTGATGCTGTGATCTCTCAATGACTGTCAGTCAAATACCTCAGGCACTGAAATGCATGTCAGTGCAAAGCTGCACCTGGCCCCACAGGAAGAAAAGCCAAATAGCCCTAGAGAAGCTTCTTGCTCACGTGGCTGGACTGTTTTTGAGATCTTCACTGCCAGCTCTGTGTTATCCCATTTAGAAATTCCAGCTGACCCACAGTCCAGTCCGTTCGGGTATCTTCACGTGGCACTGCCCTCTGAAGGTATGTTTAGGGTCCTTAATTCATCAACTCGGGGCCCTGAGCACTAAGGTGTTCTTGTCTTTGTTCTGTCCTGTAATGATTCTCATTCACAGGTTAGATTCAAGGTGATAATTTGATCCATTGAATGCAGTTTTTTATTTCATTAGCTTGTCTGTGTTGAAATCAAGTAAGAACAGTTTAGATTTTGTTTAAATAGGACTACTGAATATATTAATCAGTGTGAGACTTCAACAAAATTAGATTTATTTGATTTCTTCGTTTAATGTTATAGTGACACATCTATTAGAGTAGCAGTGTGTCATTTTCTGACAACTGTGTTGAAGTGATATTGAGAGATTCTGACTGCAGTCCCCTGCTTCATTTTCATGTAAAAATTTCTGAAAACTGCACCTCTGTAAAGCTGGAACAAAGACAGAGAACTGTGTGGAAGAGTAATAACACAGCACTCAAGGGAACAGAAGCTAAGAAATGTCAAGAGTCACTGCAGTGTGAGTGCATGGGGTGTGTACACACCTGCATGTGTAAGTCTGGCCTGTACATTACACTAACTACAACCAGGTTGTAGTTTCTCAAGCACTTCTAGACTTTCTGGTCCAGAAAGCACTTTAGCTTCCCAGACTGAATTTTTTGTTTCTTGTTACCTCCACGGTTTATTTAAAAGATTAAATTAAAATGGTAGAGCCATTTCCTTGAAAGACATTGGAAGAAAATATTCTTAATAGTTTTAAAATGTTTCCAGCTGATTCTCTGCAAAGCTCTGATATCTCTGTGGCATTCAGGAAAAGCTTACTATTTAGAACACAGGACCCTTTTTCATTGAAAGGCATTTCAGTGTCTGCAAGTAGTGCACACTGTTTCTACTTTTAACTTGTGGGACCTTTTGCACACACCAATAGCATTCTTACTGCTAAAAATGTAGACACTGTGACTGGTGACTGTATTTCCAGTTCTCTACAGCTTTCTCATATGGATGAACATAATTGAAGACTTCATTGAAGAATTGCAGTAACAAGTAGTAATAATCAATAAGACCTTTACTGCTCTTTATCTAGAAAATAAAGTAGTTGAAGACAGTAGATTCCTCAGCTGATTCTGTTGTCATGGCAGTCCTTACTCTAGAGGCAGAAATTATAATTTATGGATGGTTTGCAGTTGGTTTAAAGTTATTGACAAATGAATGCCTCTAGCATGTCATCTGTGTTAGAAACAAATACCAAATATGTAGAATAAAGAAGCTTGTAAGTTCTAACTTGATGGTTTTTCAGAGTGTGTCAAATCCTTTATGACACTGGAGATGGTTACCAGTAATTCTGTTCATGTTTCCTGACAGGCAGTATCCAGTAGATGTAGATCAGAATTCATTCTGCAAAGAGCTGAACTGTTTTTAATGTGAATCTTCCTGTAATTATTGGGGGAAATGTTTGAAATCCAGATTATTTTTGAGATATCAAAAGGACCGGCCTAACAGTATTTCATTTGATGTACCTCAGTGGAATGCACTCAGGGAAGCCATGCCAGTGAAGCCAAAGAGCTGCTGTGCACTGGTATGAACACTTGCAAAATCATTAAAAGAGAGCGGGAGGAAAATTCTTACAAAGCTGCTTCTCACACTGTCATCTTAATCCTCAAGGAAAATCTGCAGAATACGTCGGAAAGGCAAGCATGGAAATGAAATTCAGAAATCTGTTAGATCTTAAAACTCATGAACTCACTGTTTTTAAACCACATAAATGACCGCTTCAGCCAATCCCCCAGTTTTATCACCTTCGTCTTTTGGGAGAGAAAAAAAAATGGAATAATAATATAAAATGAAATTATCAAATCTTGCTCCCCCTCTACTTGTCTCTTAATTCCTTTTCTTCTCCTTGATCTGATGAACAGACCTTGTTTAAACTGAGCATGTTGGTTTTCTGCTTTCCTGAATGGATGAGCACTGCTGCTTTTACTTCAAGTTTGAGCGATGGCTCTTGCTTTACGGGCTTGTAACTCATTTCCAGGGTTGTCAGGAGATGCAGTGAAAGATGGTTGTGTAAACCTTGCCTCGCTGGTTTCAGTGCTGCTTGTAGTAGTGCTAATATCAAGATGTGACATGATTGCTCCATGTGGGTAGCATTTATTTCACTGGCTGTTGGAGTTCATCATTTTGTTCCTCAGAACAAATGAGAGACGGGAAGGTTGGCGAGAACCACTTCGTGACAGTTCAAGGGCTTTGACTTCAAAAGCACTTAAGAAACTTGAAGTATGCAAAAATAATGAAAGCTGTTATTCTCTGATTTAGAAGTAAAGGGTTGGTGCAGGAATCCTTGACAATAAGAGGGAAAACTCCAGCGTAGAAGTTCTTCAGATGCAGTTTAAACCGTATTTATTGCAACATTGTTTGGGGATACTCTAACCTACTAGATGGCTTCGAGTTTGTTGAAACACTGCACACTTAAATATATTTAAAAGCTGCACAGCATATAGGTGATTTTCAATACCTATGCTGGAAAGTTTTTGGATTGCATAAAACCTGGGGTAAATATAAGAATTAAGCTTTAAGTTAACTTAATAAAGCACTGAGTTCAGTTTTGACCAGTGTGATTTGGTAATTGGTTTTCTTAAATATGGTATTTAAACTCTTGTGTTAATGTTTTGGCCCTTCAGATGTGGGTTCATTATCTCACCTCATTCAGCACATGAAGCAAAAAAGCCCTTGGGTTCTTTTCTTACCATTCCTTACTGAAGGTAGCTGGTAAGGAAACACAGGATTATTCAGTCCAAAAGTGACACAGGACATCATTTGTCCAACCTCCTGCCCAAAGCAGGGTCAGCTCTGGGCTCAGCCCAGGCTACTGAGGGTTTTGTCTTGTATGGTCCTGAGAGACCCCAAGGATGGGGATGCCACAGCCTCTCTGGGCAACCTGACTGTTGTACACAAAGTCGTTTTTCCTCATGTCCCGTGTGAACCTCTCTGGCTTTCACTCGTGTCTGTTGTCTCTCAACCTCTGCCCAGCTCTGTTGTGAAGAGTTTGGCTTCATTTCCTTGGTCTCCTCCTTGTAGGAACAAGCAGGCTGCTGTCAGGACCCCTGAAGCCATCACATCTTCAGGCTAAGCCAGCGCGGCTCCCTCGGCATCTCTTTGCAGAGCAGGTGCTCCAGCCCATTGTGGTGTCCCTCTGCTGTTGGCTGCAGTGCCATTCCCAGGGCTTTTTCTGGGTTTGTGCCATCTGCCTGCCTGCTGCTGAGCCTTCTCTGGAGCGTGTAGTTTGAACAATACCCTATCCTGACCAAAAGGACAGTCCTTCGATATTTTTGTTACTAAACTGAAGACAGGTTTGTCAAAGGGCTGCCACGGTGTTGCTCATTAACAACTGCTAAAAATCAAGCATTTGCTTAAGTAAAAATTACACTTTTCTTGAAGTGTTTCAGTAGTAAGTCAATATCCCTGTCAGAAGTGCTGAAGTCTTACAATGTTGATGTTTTAGTTGCACTCCCTGGTACCCAGTTGCTAAATTTTGTTGTTTTGTTAAGCAGTTTCTAGATGTCACCTCACACGTGTTATGCTTTTCCATGGCTGTTGGCTGTCTCCCATTGAATTCAGATTTGTAAGACTCTCTAAGATTAAAAGTCGTTTTTCATAAGTGGTGTGCAAATTTTAAATATAGGTCAGTTAGTTCTTAGATGAGGCTATTTGCTAATACAAGCAAAAAGATATTTGAAATAACATAGTTTTGTGGTCATTCTTTGAGTATAGAAAACTGCTACTTACATAAGTGTTTACTGTGTCTAAGATATATCCTCAAAGTTACACTAAATGTCAGAATTATTTTTTTAAATACTCATTTGGTTCACCTTTCAGAAAATACTATTCTTACTATGCTCATTTCTTAAAAAAACTTTTTGAAGCTGAAGAGAAGGAAAACATCAGAAGGCTGATAAGAGCAGGCAAATAATATCTGTATCTGCATGGCAACAGCTTTCTATGACTTTTTCTTAAACAGAAGATTGCTACTAATACTTCTATAAAAATGTTTTTACTTTTAAAGGTGGCCTTTTTTCCCTTTGTCATAACCTGAGAAAGTGACAGTCAAGTTTAGGATTATAGATTAATTTAAAGTCTATTTTCATTATGAACAATTTAATGTATTTACCAGTTCTTAAATTTTTTTTGCTCAAATGTGGGTTCAAGATGAATGCTGATTTAGACCATTTGTTTGTATTTTGTAGAACAAACATCCTTTACATACTGGAAATTTTTGGTTTGAAGAACCTCCAAGAACACTGTTGTATGAGCAAGTGATGCTGCTTTAGTGGCGTCCTTGTGGATTATATTTGAGTTTTTGCCACTGGGGGGAGCAGAAGACTGTCACAGGCTTCAGGAAATGGAATAAGAGTGTCTGTCTTCCATCTCATAAGATTCAGGCTTTAGTGCTGAGCTGTGGGAGACTGTGGGTCCTTCATGTCTGGCACATGCTTGAAAATCTGTTTTACAGTGAATAAAATTCCTAGATAATCAGGTTTCATGACTGCTCTTTTCTGAAGAGTTGCATTCTGAATTTAGACTGGATTAAACGTGAAGCGTGCATTAGAAAAGCAAGGGAAGTAACTGAGGGGGGTTATAAAACGGAGGGAGAGGGACTTTTATACGAGCAGACAGTGACAGGGCAAGGGACAATGATTTTAAACTAAAAGTAGATTTAGATTAGGTATTAGGAAGAAATCCTTTGCTCACAGGGTGGTTATGCACTGGCACAAGTTGCCCAGAGAAGCTGTGGATGCCCCATTCCTGGAAGTGTTCAAGGCCAGGTTGGATGGGGCTCTGAGCAACCTGGGATAGTGAAAGATGTCCCTGACTATGGCAGGGGGATGGGAACTAGATGATCTTGAAGGTCCCTTCCAACCCAAACCATTCTGTGATTCTGTGATTATTATTAGTGGGAAGAGTAGATTGTGACTGATGTTGGCTTAAGTAGTGTGCTAAAATTCTCTGAAATGTTACAGCTGGGCCTGATGGCAAGCTCTCTCAGCATGAGAGTGAGATGGGACTACATCACTTGGATTGAGGTGCAGTTTGCTTTAACAGAAGATGCTGTAGCTGAGAAATACATTTTTTTTTTTTTATTTAATCTGTACTTTAACCAGACATTTGCTTTAATCCTGATCTTCCAGAAATAAATCTAAAAATACTGTTTCCTTCCTCTAAAAGCATTGGAAAGAAGGAAAGGGGAGTTTCTTTTTCTTTTAAATGCATAGAATCAAAGGCTGCATATAAACTATAAACGTGTTATTCTGGAAAGGCTAGCAGCTCTAAATTGCTGACTGTTTATTCCCAAGCTTATTTAAGGTTCTCTGTTAGTGTCTTTGTATGTCACTGTAATTGGGAAAAAGTGTCCCACAGGCTGTTGTGGGGCCTTGCCTTCCCTGCTAAGGCTGCTGGACTGGTAATGTTCATGCTACATGCAGTTTCTGTTACGTGTCTTTAACTTGTTTGTGGTTTGGGACAGAACAAGACATTCCAGTTGCAAGCCAAGGTTGGGCTTTCCCTCTGGGAAGATTTGTTCTGTCTGTTTTGTGGACAACAAACAGTAAAAATTCCTACTTCAAAATTCATTAACATTTTTGTTCATGGTGTATAGAGCTTAAACTAAGCAGAGCAAACTTAAAGGAATGCTAGGGTAACACTTCAGTGCTTTCAGTCATAGGTTTACAGCAAGTTTGTGGATTTAGCAGAAATATCAGAAGATGTGTCCCAGTAGGTCCTGGATCATACCAGCAACTTGGGCTAGGTGGCAGCCAGGACCAGTGATGTGTTTCCTGTGGGGTCATTTGTTGTTCCAACTCTTCTTTTTTGTTTTGACAGATATAAGCTGCCTCAAGGTCCTTACTCCTCCTATGTTGTTATTTTTTAATATGACATTCAGTTGTGAGTTATTTTCTGACTGGTGTTTGAAGCAGCCACGGATTCTTATTATTATAGGAACATAAACAGCTGAGGGTGCTGAGTGAGCTGACAGATGTCACCGTGAGACTGTTTTTTATCAACATGGATAACCCTGGTGACTGGAAAAGGGCAAACATTACTGTATTCAAAAGGAAAGCAAGAAAGAGAGTCCAGGGAACTAAACACTTTTAGCTTCACCTCTTTCCCTGAGAATATTATGGAGCAAATTCTCATAGACACTATTTCTAGGCTTTTGAAGGACTGGAAAGTAATTAAATGGGAACAGCCAGCTTGCGTGTAACAAGGAAAAATCCTACCTGACCAACCTGACTACCTCCTACAATAGTTGCCTCTTCATTTGAGGGGGAAAACAGTGCCATTTACCTTCAGCAAGGCTTTTGATGTATTTTCCTTTGTATCTAAATGGGGGGGGGGTATGGATTGGATGAATGGACTACACGATAGGTGACAAATTGATTGCACCGTCAGGCTTAAGGAGTAGGAATCAATAGTTCGAAGTTTTAAATCTCCTTGTTTACAAGGAGTCTTTCTGGGAGTTGATGCTAGGGTGAAACTATTTTAACACTCCTCAGTCAGCAGGTCAGGCAGTGAGGCAGAATGCACCATCAGCGAGTTCCTGGAGGACACCACCCTTGGGAGGAGGGTTGGGCCGGAGGGCAGGGCGGTCCTGGCAGGGATTGGAGCCCTGAGCCAAGTGGGATGTGCTTGAGTTCAGCAAAGGCAAATGTGCAGATTGGAGGAGCAGCATCCTGGAAAACAGCCTGTGGGTCCTGGTGGACAGCAAGCTGAATTATTTGCTGGAATGGTGATGTAGGCTAACCATGTATAGAGCTGCCTTAGCTAGAATGGTGATTATTCCCATTAATTTATCACTTTGGAGATTATCTCTGGGATAATGTGTCTAGTGTGGGTCACATCAATATAAGAGAGAGACAAACATGAGTGAGTCCAGGACAGGGCTAAAAGATAGGATGTACTAGAAGAGGCTTAAGGGGTTTGATATGTTTAGCCTTAAGAGAAGACAAAAGCAAGGACATAATTGTAGTCTTTCATTAACTGCATGGGTTTTATAGAGAAGACAGCTCTCTTCAGAACTGCACAAAGCTCAAGAGGCAATGGTCACAAATTGCAATAAAGTACATTCTAACAGGTTAAAATAATAGTAGTAAAAACCCCAAATCTGTTGATCACAAAAAGGCTATGGCGTCACTCTTGAAGATTTTTGGAACTCAACTGGACAAGGGCCTTTGCAACCTGATCTGGTATTGAATTTATCTCTGAGCATGTGGTGGAACTTCAAGACCACCAGAAGTCTTGTTCATCTTACATTTTTGTATGAGTCTCACTTCTGTGTAAAATCTTTTTGACTTAAGGTTTTTATATATTGTAGCATTTATACTGACTGTTCCTAAGGCAGCCTGTTGCACTAATCAGAAGCACATTCCCTAAACCAGATGTCCAAAGACTTTAGTAATAACGTGAACATAAAACCCTAAGTTCTGTGGAAAACAGTGGTAAAATTGCCGTGTGGTCATCTGTACATATGTACCCAGAACAATTTTATTTTCCCCTCCTCCTTCAGCCCAGTTATGTTGTTTTGTCTTTGCATTGATTTGGGTGAAAAAACCAAAATTTTTCTTCTCACTTGAAAATAACAAATCACATTTAGTGGAACAATCCATAACTCTCTGGGATAGTTTGTTCAACAGTAGCAAGGACCTGTTGTCTTACTCTGATTTAGACTTTCAGGATTAGTCTCACCTATCTCACATTTTTATGAAATTAAACTCATTAAAATGGTGATGCTTCAGTGCTGGGTGAAATCTCAGTTTGCAGGCCATTCAGAAATGTGGGTTTTTTTCCTATGAAGTTACTATTTTCTTTTTTTTTTTTTTAACTGAAATTGAAAACTGGAAAATAGCAGAAAGATGGTGTAATTAAATACTAAGTTTTTCTCTCATTCAAATTAACCCTTACCTTCTGATAAGCTGCCATGTCTCAAAACTGGTAGTTCTTCTCTCTTCCAGCTCCTTGGGTCTTTGTCTTCAAACGTCATGTGCTAATGCTTTATCAAATCTTAATGCTGAAATCAGTGCTGGAGGCTATTAATGAAATTTAGATTCTTCTGGAAATAGCACAAGTCTTACAAAGAGAGGCTTTAATGCCATGGAACTATCAAGAGATTAATTACATCTATAAAGCTTATCGTATGCTATCAAAAAAAAAAAAGGAGGAAAAGATTGCTAACTTAATTTCAGGCAGTGGATCAGTTTGGTAAATTAAATGTGCAAATGAGTGAGAAAAGGAAGCATAGTCTCTAATATTGACCACTGAACTCATGACTTACAATAAACTCCTCAATTTTCCAACTGATTTCTGGATTGTTAATCTTTGCTTCAGGTCTCATATCACATAGCTTTTTGGAAACAGCATTTCTCAGGTTTTGCACTCCAGACTCCTGCTATTCTAAGTGTGACAGGTGAAATTGTTTCAAAATAGGTCACTTGCCTTAAGGGTTGGCGCTTGTGGTTTTTGAAGCCAACCTCTTTCTGACACAGAAAAGTTTTATGATCTCACCCGTTAGCAAGACCAGCCTCTGAACAGGCTTGAATTTTGGCAATAGACTTCCATGCATCAGTTGATTCCTGGTTTTGCCCTTGGCTGCTTCCCTTTAACCAGTTTCTTCCCTGCCCCAATGGCAGCAGTTTCAGGGTATTCTCCAAGTCCTTATTCCTTCTATCAGAAGAATGTTTTTAATGTGGCCATATCTTTACTTTGAAGGCCTCTGTGTTCTTTCTGGCTTGTTGCTTTATGCATTCCTTAGAATTTCTTGTTTTACACCATGTGGGATCATTTTTTAAAAAGCAGTGATTGATCATTGTGAATCAATCAATCCTTGGATCCTTTTGCTGCAAGATTATTCTCTTTATAGGTCACAGATGATTTCACTAATAAATGTACTAAAATTCAGTCCTCTCTGTACTGAAAAGCTTGCACTGCCCTCAGAGTAGTTGACTGAAGGCAGTCCTTGCCCACACAGTGCCCACATTGATTACTAACCAGCTCTAAATTAGCATGCTGTTGGTTCAGGACTGCTGGAAATCTGTGGGCTGTCATATTTAGAGATGTGTGACGTTAAATTTGAAAATATTCATGAAGATAATCTTTGATGTTTATGATTTTAATATGGAAGATCTCTGTGCTCTAATCTAAATTTTGAGATTTGTGGAAGACCCCAGCTGTCCCTGCAACTCTTAATTTTTACTTTTGCAAAAGTGGATTTAATGTGCCACATAAATTATTCATGTTCTTCATCTCCTTTTTGCTTTATATTTTTAAAGTGAAATGTTAGTCCCTCGTTTTTCTTTCCTATATAGAAATTTCCTGCAGTACCTGTTGTGATCATTCTTTTCTGAGGTGTTAACAGTGTGTATAGCTTCACATCCTGCATTAGTGGTTTGGATGCATCCATTTTGGTATTAAAGTTTCTGATCTTAGCACACAAGGATTACTGGTTTTGCTGATTATTATTTTTTTTTCTTTTCATCCAGTTTCCTAGCCTTTGCTTCTCAATGGAATTAGGCAAATATTTTCTGAGGATTGGGCTTCCAGGTGCTTCCTGCAACTGGCATGAGGCATGTAGGATGAGAGAAAGGGTTGTGGAGCAAATGTTGGGGCAGAAAGAGGTCGAGAAAGGGAGAAAAGTGGCCTGTCTGGGGGCCACCATGCTGAGTTGAGATCTTGGCTGAATTAGCTGGAGCCTTGAGAGATGCCTGGTGCTGTGGTGCCAGTCTTTGCTCTTCCCTTCCATCTCAGGAAGTGTTTTCTGAATATTGCTGTCACAAATAAAAACTTTGCAGGTTGAAGGTAATTAGAAGAGAGTCCTTAGGTAACGTAGCCAGCGTCTGTCCTTTTTCACTTCCTCTGACTGTAGCGTTTTGTCTCATGTGCTGTTGAAAATATTTACTATTGGCTCCTGGTGAAACTTAATCCTGTTGCAAAATGTTTTTGCCTTCCATCATCTAGAGGTAGGGATTTTATTGGTAGGAGAGAGTCAATAACTTGGAGCTGCAGTAACATTTCAGAAGAACGTGACATCACTCTGGTATCAGCTTTCTCGGAGACTGGCAATCCTGACAGCTAAGTTGCTCTTCCTCTGGGTCAGGGTTGTGCAGTACTCACTGGGGAGCAGCTTCCAAGAGAAAAGGGTTGTGCCTCACATCCTTATGTGTTTTTTGTTTTATGTGTGTCAAGCTTGTGGTAAAGAATTAACTTCTCCGGAGACTGGTGAGTAATTCTTATACATTTTAACGACTGTTTTTCTTTAGACATAAATCTCTTTGGAAAATGTCTCTTTTAATTTTATTTTTTTTTTCTAATCCATCATTCAGTAATGCACAATATGTGCAAAGTAGAACACAATATTTATAGCATTGAGGTTAAGATTTTAAATAGAAACCTAACTGTAGGTAGAAGAGTTTACTGATTTATTACTTACTGTAACTGTGTCTAACTTCCAAGATTTTTACTGAGACATGCTTGTCTGCTAAAACACGTGTCTAAGAGACTGAATGTAGCAAGAATTTGAGCTTTTTTAATTAGCTTGCAATGCTGAAATGGGAAGTACTTTCCGAGTAGACACGTGTGAGTTACCTGAGTTTAACATACAGCTCACACAGCAATGGTAGTAGATGACCATGTTTCAGATGTTATTTTGGGGGTTGTATATGCTTGTGGAGGACACCAAATGGAAAACCAGGTGCATTTCCAGTCAGTTATATGTGTCTGTATGTATATCATCTGCCAAGCTGGATGGTTATTTCTGTATGAATGTCATATCTTGAGCTGCAAAATCTGTCAGCATAAAAATTATTTAGGGAAAAAAACACCAACCAACCCACAAAACTGTATCAGGTTGTGTATTAGGTTTTAAATAACTGAAAAACACTTCAGTTTCCACTTCATGGTAACTGTTTTCTCAGCACAGAAAAAAGTATAAAATACAAGTCTTTTTTTCTCCTTGCTTGCACTTAAAGGTCTAAATTGTAAAAGTGCTGCAGCACTGTGACATTTGGAAATCTTGGCAGATTCCAGTTTTGAAAAGGTTTTTATTTTAATATGCTGATAATCTTCCATATTAAAGTTAGAAAATTACAGCACACTTACCTACACAGAGGTATTTAGCAGGGGAAGCCCAGGGTTTTGCTGTGTCACTTTGGGGTTTGTTTCTCTTGGTGCTTATCCTTTAAGGATGACAAGTCTTGATGGATGAATACATGCAAAAATATCTTATTCATCTGTTTGACGATTCTGGGGAATAGTGCAACTCATCTCAGTAAAAGTTAGATATTGATTTTCATCAGGAAATAATTCCCAGACTGAATTGAGATGGTCTGAATCAGAGCTGTAGGTGGCTACGTGGATGTAATACATTAGCTTGCAGAAACCTGTGCTTAGGATAATTTCATTAATGCATCAACTGGCAATTTCTGTGATACAGTAGTGTGGTGATGATATACTGCAGATGCAGAATTGATATAATATTTATGATTTACGTGATTTGGAAGATGACAATTAGCGTAGAAGTTCCTTTGTAGCTCTGACTCTTCATGTAGGTGGTTTGGCTCCCAACCCAGAACTAAAAGCAATGAGCTGTGGGAAATGCTCTTTAAATTCTCTGGTCATGAATAGAAGAACTATTTTCTGTGTCATTACAGTTGGCAAATAAATTCTAATGTTGAAGTTAGATAAATTTTAATGTTTCATTTTACTGAGACGTTTATTGTACCTGCTTGACTTTTTTTTCCTTAAAGCTTGGTAAGTTAAATTTTATTACCAGTTTTATCACAGAGATTTTTTTGTTGTTTTTGTTTTCATTTGGGTGGGTTTTTGTTTGGTTTTGTGTGTGTTTGTTTGTTTGTTTGTTTTAAATGTAATTTGAGCTTGGCCAAAATGGGGCAGTTACATCAGACTGTCTTCAAAGATGTTTAAAGTGCATTGTGCTTTTTGATATATATAAACCCTATTGAATGTGCTAGTAAATGGGAAAAAATTGAGAAGCTATGCATAAAAATGAGGTGCTGGTAGCATTTTAGGTTTGGAATCATTTTGCTGTTCTGTTGACTGAAGTTTAGGATTGTGCATAAACTTCTAATTTGCTGCTTTTCTTCAGCAAAAGAACCCATCCAGCTATACTTATAAGTTAATCAGGATGAAGTGCTTAAATCCTTTCCAGAAAAAAACCCGAACAGGGAGTGGAATGAGAGGCCTTTCTTAAATATGGGTCTAAGGATGCTTATTACATGTGTTAGCTTTATCATGATTGCTGCTTTGAAACTTTCTGGTTTCATTGGTTAAGTGAATAGAACCATAGTTTTGGTGTGGTGATGGCTGGACTTTTCCAGTTACTTTTTCCAAGTATAGGAGGAACATTCTTGCTCTTAAGTTTCCTGTTCTCTTGCAGGATTAGGTTGGGGGGTTTTTTTAGAGGAGAAAAGGATACAGTTTAAACCTTAAAGTATTTCTTGATTTAAATGTGAGGGTACCTAGTACAATCTGAAGGAGGAGTATACTGATGTATTTAAAGCTTTTTGTCACCAAGCCAGGTGATTGAAAGAAACTCCTGGCTTTGTTTCTAAACTGAGCCACTTATCTCAGTCTGCCTGTTTCACTGGGGGAAGGGGGTTACGTGTTCCTTCTAGTATTGGAACTCTTATTTTATCTGAACAATACAATCCCCAAAGGAACACAGACTGTGAACATTCAATGTGATCTGTATTTTCCCTTATCCAGCTTTAGAAATAAATTTTCTTAATTAAAAGAGTGAAATCCACCACTCTGCCAGAAATTTTCTAAAGCTTAAAGTACGGTGTTTTCTTTGATGGGTGGAAAGAAGAAGGGGCAAATTTCTGATTTCATTTGAGCATTGAAATAGTTTGGAGCAATGATCATTCAACAAATTCTTCACCTCAAAATACCTCCTGCCTAATGAGGAAAACTATGAACAACATTCATGGTGAGGCATTAAAGCTTGTTCACACTTGCTTTTGGGGAAGCTGATGAATTTACTGCTTGTCCTTAACATTTTTATTTGCCTCATACATTGATCTGTTTTCATCATTTAGAATGTTTTTTTTTGCAAAACACTGAAAACACGTATTTTGTGAAGACCATGTTTACTTCTATAAAATACATACTGTGGGATCAAGCTTCTAGCTTGGCATTAAATCATTAAAAACTTAGTTATGTAGCAATGCCAGTCATTTTCAGGGTCAAAACTCGCCAAGTAAAGAAGAAAATACATTTTATCTGAAGTTGTTCTACCAATATATATTTTGGCTGGTGCATTTACTGTTCCTTTAAAATGCATAAAGTAGGCTGAATTGTTTGGTTTGGATGGTTTTGGCTTAATTATCACCAGGAAAAGGGCTTGGGGAGGGAGGAAACCATGGCAGGCTTGTTTTGCTGACTTGTCATTGGCAGAGAATCCCCATTCTCTCTGCCTGAGGCAGCCAGGGATCAGGAGCACGTTGTGTTAGCACATCATATAGTCAGCAGTCATTGGGAAACTTCCCAGCCCAAGGCAAGAATACAGTCAAACTCCCTACATTCATACTCCATGGAAGAGTTATTCAAGTGACACTTTTGTTTTCAACTTTGAAAACTGACCTTAGTCCCCATTTTTCATGTAGAATGAGAAATTGCTGGTGAATTGTTGTCTTCCTTTTTTTAAACTCAACCTTCCACCGTTAAAATTCTTCTCTTTATGAGATTCAAAAGGGATAGGAGGAGAATTAATATTCATTAACAGCTTCAAAGGCTCTGTCTTCAGATGGCTTTTTTATTGTAATGTCTGCCATTAAAGAGTAGCATAGTTGTAAATACACCTCTAGCCAGTGGCCTGTGTTAGAGATTTCATTGCCACACTGATCAGAGCAGGCATGCACAATAAAAGGCTGGAAAGGGGTTAGAGCTGGTCTGTGATACCTATTCTGTGAGCTACACAGTGCCTGGAGCTTTAGTGGGCACCAGGAATCTGGGCCTAAAGCAAACAAACAAATAAATATTGGTATTTTCAGCCAGGAACAACCAGTGCCACATCCAGGGTGTTGTGTTTTTTCCTCTTTTATAGTACCAGTGATAAAGAATTGTGCTACTATAAACCTGCTGGCCAGAAACATGTTTCAGAACTTGCCACACTTCGTAGCTAGGAAAGGGAATAAACCCATGTAGAGGTTGGATGCCCATAGAAAGTGCTAGAAAATTGGGGTTACCAGGAGGAAACCATTCTGAAACAATTTAATGTCAGAAGGTACAGAACATGTGGAACTGTATTGAGTAGCTGCAGAGCTGTAAAAATTTTGCATCGCATAGTTAGTTTATAGATCTGGAATACCCCTGGAATTGCTGATTCTGCAAACAGTCTATAAAGTAACAGATACTGTAAAAATATATTTCTTTACAAATCCTCTGTTTTATACTCTTGAAATGTAGCCTAAAATCTGATTTTTTTGATACAATGTGTAATCCAGAAAGAAAAAAAAAATGAGGGAAGGAGTTTTCACTTCTGGGTTTCAGATGAATATTCCCTGCCTTGCAAATCTCTTCCTTATGTTCATGTTTTGTACGGGTAAGAGGAGAAATGAGTAATACTCCATATGGTAAACTGCAGTTAATTTCACTTGTTTGGATATGATTTTACTAGTCCTTTAGTATTGTTTCCAAAGCCAGATTCAACAGAAGAAAAACTTAGGCATCTAAGTTTCTAAAGAAGTTGATAAAAGATGGTGTTTCCACCCAACACAGATGGTGGTATTGGATTTTCTTTGCCCTTTAAAAATTATGTGAAGTGACTGACATTGAGTGTGATGTCTGCCATCCAAGTGTCCCTCTGTCCCTGGCCTCTTGCTTTGACACAAATGAAACAAACTGATTTGGCACTTTTACATAAAGTGTTTCTTAATGAAATTATTCTTGATCAGGATGTTTTTTTCATTACCCTTAGAAATGTCCAGTACAGATGAACTGCTCTGATACTGAAAACATCACTTTTTCACTTTTGCCAGCTTGAGGCTGAAGATGTAGTTACACCAAAGCAATAGTCAGCTGTTGTCAGAAAAGCTGTTTTTCTCTCCCCTGGCTGTACCCTCTCCTGTGGTCCTGCAAGGAAGGTCAGTGCCATGGAAAACAGTTCATTTTCAAGTTGTGTGAACTGGATCACCCTGTGGCTGCCTGAGCCCTGGTGCCAGCACAGGAGCAAAGGGTGAAGTGAGCTGGTGGTTCTGGTGGAGCTGGCCATTTTCTCAAAGCAGTTGTGAGAGTGGAGCTCCAAGTCCTGGCTTTAAGCAGAAGAGGTGGACCTGCAAACAGATCCAGCCTGCTCAGGTGGTGACAGCAGTCTCAGTTGCTTTGGAGGGGCCAGGCATATGGAATTCCAGTGCAAGGAGTATGTGGCACTGAACCTGAAGCCTCTGCTGCCTCTATCCCAGTTGCACGTTGTGGGCTGTATCTTGTATGTAGCATCAAAATACTTCGTATTACAGCTGTCCCTGCATTATGTTCGTTTCAATGGTCTCTGGGAGGTGTGTGAGTGTGTGTCCTTCCCATCAGAAAATTCAGCTGTTGGCATGAAAGCTCAAGAAGTCGTCACTGATGCTGTTAAGATTGTATTTCTCAGTATGTGAGAGAGCAGCCTCCCAGAGCTGGCCAAAGATGGCTTGCATGGAGGCTTTGAATGGCATGCCACAATTCCAGCAGCTTGGAGCCTCCCAACAGCTTGAAAAAGCCACCTGGGAAAGAAAACAGCTCCCAGATTCTGGCTCTCACTGAGGTATGAATTTAATGCAAGAAAATGCTGGCAAGGTCATGAAGGCATTATGTCTGTTCAACAGGAGGTGTTGTCCTGTAGCTTTTTCTGCTGCAGTTAACCTGTGGTTTAACCTTGGAAAAGACAACCTGCTGTGCCATTTTCTGGAGTGGAATGTGTTGCTGGGTCAGCAATAGCCTTTAATAAAAATTAAGTGTTATTTCCATTGGATCGTGGGATAAGGATACAGTTGTGAGAGTCAGGATGTAAAACTGAGGGACTACTGAATTATAATTCTTTTTGCTGGATATGTTTCCTGCATAGCTGTCAAATGTGCTGACAGTTCATTTTGTAAATAAACTGCAGTTGTTCCTTTGCATTTATGAGGTAAAAGGATAATGCAGAACAATCTGTGTAGGTGTTGAAACCGAAGATGTGAAAATACAAGGGGAGGCAGCCAAGAAATACTTTTGTCAAATGAAAATCTCTAAACTTTCTAGAGCCAATGGTTTGATTAGATGAGACCAACTGACATCAAAGTGATTGACAGTCTGCATAGAAGCAGTGGGTGGTAGATGAAAACTCTTGATGAGATGGGGTACTAAAATTTCAACAAGTAAATTAAATAATAATATATCCAGCTCCCTAAATGTCCTTGTTCTTGTGGTACTTATTTTGGCCAATTCACCTTTTAAAATACCTAACTGTGTGCATGAAGCACATTCTAAAAAGCAAGTCTTTTTCAGTGTAGTGCAGTCATTTCCTAAAAGATAACACTTCAAATAATTCGTTTGTGTTTACCAATTATGAAATTTTTTTAAATTTATTTAAAAAGGCCAAATTGCTTTAATTAGAGAGATAGTGTTACTCTTCATCTGTTCCACTTCCCTAATAAACATGGTGTTGCTGAAGTTGTCGTGAATTGTCGCTGCCTCTTCAGCAGCCTGTCTAAATTGTGGGGTTTGTCTATTTTATAAGAAACTTGGCATTGAGATGGGAAAAAGTAGCAAAAACATTACGTAAATGAAATAATATTTAGTCTTGTATTCAAGTTGACTTGCTTTTTTTGCTATTTCTTAGGTAGGCTGGTTCTAAAAATCAGTGCATTTTCTTGCATCCCATACTTCTTTATATGGAAGTATCCTTTTAACTGCTTTTCATTTTTAATTTTCTTTTTTTAAACTAAACTGGCATTTTTGAGATAATTTTGGGGAAGATGTTTGAATGATGTAAAAAAAACTCTACACAGTTAGGAATCTTCTTAAGTATTAGACAACAACATTTGATTAACATTACCATAATGGTACTAGCTTTTTCTCTGTGTATTTTGAACTAACAGAAAGATATTCCAGTATCTGGGGTCCTGCCAGTTGTGATGATGTGTATAATAAGAGATGAGAGAAAGCAAATAAACTGTGTTTGAAAGAGCGTTTGTTACTTGGGGTTTCAGGTTGGGGGGTGTGTTACATGAATCTGTTACCTAACCTTGGACATTTTCTTTTTAGACCAGTCATCTAAATTGTAGAACTATAGAATCACAGAGTGGTTGGAAGAGACCTCAAGGGTCATCCAGTTCCCCCCTGTCATGGACAGGGACACCTTTCACTAGACCAGGTTGCTCAGAGCCCCATCCAACCTGGCCTAGAGCATTTCCAGGATTGGGGCATCCACAACTTCTCTGGGCAACCTGTTCCAGTGCCTCACCACCCTCACGGTAAAGAATTTCTTCCTGGTACCTGATCTAAACATGCTCTCTTTCAGCTTGAAGCCATTCCCCTTTGTCCTGTCACTGCATGTCCTCGTAAATAGTCTCTCTCCATGTTTTTTAGGCTCCCTTCAGGTACTGAAAGGCTGCAATTTGGTCACCCTGGGGCCTTCTCTTTTCAAGGCTGAACAATCCCAATTCTCTCAATAGGGGAGGTGTTCCCTCCTCTAATCAACTTGGTGGCCTCCTTTGGACTTGCTTCAGCAAGTCCATGTCCTTCCTGTGCTGGGGACCCCAGGGCTAGAGGCAGCACTGCAGGTGGCGTCTCACCAGAGGAGCAGAGGAGCAGAATCCCCTCTCTCACCCTGCTGCCCACACTGCTTTGGATGCAACCTGGAATGTAACTGGATAGATGCCCCCACTGCTCCATTTTGTGCCTGGTAATAGAGGGAGGGCACCAGTCTCCAGTTCCCAGCTGTAATTTGGCTCTGCCTTTTTCCATGGCATATTTCTCAGCCCTTTTCTTGTTGCATAAAACTGTGAGTTTCCATTGCTTTTTGATTATACGTATCAAACCAAGGAATTAATGCCGTAGTTTAATAAACAGCACGGAAGGATGAATTCAGTGCTGCAAAGGGCTGGTTTTGCTAATTACTGGCAGGTATTCTTAGCACCAACAATTAGGTGTAGACAGCCACTTAACTGTGACAATCAGAGTTAAACTCAGTACAGCAGCAACGAGGCAGAGATGGATCAGACGGTGGGTCCATCTGGCCTGGCATTCCCTCCTTGAGAGGGACTTGTGTCGATGTTTAAGATGAAGTTGTGAGAGGAATTAGCACCACGTCAAAGTGTGATACTGTTCAGTGGTTTTTTGTGGCTAATACAGTTGTTTTTTTCTGAAAAGCAGTGTTTGCTGAAGTCTTGAGGCCTGTCTAATTTTTAGAAATACTTGAAGCTAATAAGATGAATAGTAGGGAACAATTAATTTAAAACCAAATAAAAGAGGGGAAATGTGGCCTCTTGGCAGTCAGATCAGTTCTCAGGGTTTCCCCACAAGCCTGATTGGCTTCCACACCCCTAGATTAAAATATATCTCCACCAGGATCTGAAGTCTGAAATATAAGCAAAACGAACATTAGGTGTGAATGTTTGAAGAAAACAATTGTAGGTGCTTTTTTAAAGGTTGTGAGTATGCAGAGAAAATCCTGAGATAATTTCTCGTCTACTTGTGATGTCAGACAAATCCCAAACCAATTTTATTTGTTCCTTTATTTATTTCAGTCTTTTGGAGCCTTCTGAAACAACTTGCTGCTATTCTTCTAAGACAATAATATTATTATTTTTCTGAAGTGATCAGCTCCTGAAGCTGTACCCAAATGGGCTGAGGGAAACGAGAAAGCTGAGCAAGGCTCAGCTGTGCCCTCGGACCTGGGAGATGACAGCTGACACGTTCAGTGTTCCAGTTCAGTGCCACACTTTATACCCCATGTGTCTCTGCACTTGGACTTTACGTCACAAGCAATGAATATTTTTAATAGAGTTTGTACTCTTTTGTCTGAGATGAATGCAGGCCCACACATGGTGTAAGCTTCAATTAATTATCCTCTGGGGTCTGGTGCACATATTTGCATATGCTCTATCAGTGGACCACCAAGATTATTCAATTAAATCCTCACAATGGCTTTAAAAAGGCCAGTGATTAAAGCCTTAGTGATGTCTGTTCATTTATAAAATAATTATTTTTATAAATTTCAATCGCTACCCTTATTTCTTGCAAAATAGGATCCATTGTGAGAGACAGCTCGAAATATAGGATGTGCCTGAATCAGTACCACAATTAAAACTGATATACAAGGGGATGCTCCAACATTTGAGCTGCTTCCTTCTGTCAGATTTTTAAAAGGAAGATTTCTAATCATTTCTCAGATGAATGTATTTACTTTGCAGAAGTTTGCCTGACAGTTTTCTTATCTCAGGAGACTTAGGAGGTGTCTAGTTATGACCTAGTATTTTCTGATATAAGTGCTTGATAAGCATGGCTTTCTTTTAAAAGTTTTACTGGGTTATTAATAGAAATGTGGTTTTATTTAGTAAAAATGGCTGTTTACTAGAGATGTAATTGTGTAACTATGGCAACTCCCAAGTATTGGATAAGTGATCAAGAAATCATGGAAGTCATGTAGCTATCTGAAGACAGTGTAATGTTAGACTTCTGTGTAACCTTGGCTAAGATGAATAAGGGCTTTGCTGCATAGACAGATAATGATGTGATTCACATAATCTTAAACAAACAAACAAAAACCCCAAAACAACCTCAACATACACAAAACAAAGAAACCAGAGTAATGATAAAGGAAAGATATCTGTAGAAATCTCCCCAAAGGTAGAAAATTTTTAAGATAAATAAGGTATATAACTACTTCAGTTAATGAATATCAGATTTTGATCCTGATTTGCTTATCTGGATTTGCAAAGCAACACTGTGGTTTTACCAAATGCCTCTTGAAATTCCACTGTTGAATTTGAGGTAGTAATTGACTAAAATTATGGGGGTTTACTATTTTTATATATATATTATATATATATTGAATCTGTAATTCAATAAATTAAGGAGCTTTACTTTTTTGCAGTTCTGTAGCAGGATTTTATTGAACAACTGTGCTGTAACTTCTGCAGTCATTCTTTAAAGGCTGTCACTGCTGCAAGTAGTTTGAGACTAAACAAGGTTCTGAGTTATACTATACAAGAGTAAAAAAACTACTAGACATCTCATACCTTTTAACAAATAAACAAGCAGTCTTGAGTGGAGGTGATTGGCAGCTGAGGTCGAAGGAGACCAACAATGGAAGCAAAGTGGAATCTGAGTTTTGCTAGAATGCACAAAATTGGGGTTTTTTGACTAGCAGGTAATTGTATACTGTTACAGAAGAGTGGAAAGTAGGGAGAGGGAGAAGGCATGATGGTGAAAGAATTGAAGTCGTTACACAGAAGGAGTGAAGTTGAGGAAGGAACTACATGCACAGCTAATCATTTTGTGGTCCTCTGGTTTGTTAACTGGGAAAAAGGGAAAGGCAGAGACAAGGCTTTAGAGTGCTAAATACTGAAAATGGAAGAGTCATGCAGTAGATGATGGGCGTACATTCTTTTGTCTATTCCTTAAGCAAAAAACCCAAGCCCAACACCCAAACCTCACACAATATAATAAAAACTGGGATTAAAAAAAATTGATGTGTAGGGGACAGATCATTAATAAGAGAGGTATAAATAGGAGACAGTTATAGCAATTTACGAAATACTAGATTTTATGAAGGGGAATTGCTGGCTCTTCTGAAACACTCTGTATCAGACAGTGCTTCAAACTGGTTGAAAGAACTTGAGGTGAGCAAGTACTTGTAGGATTTATTGTTCTTGTTATCAAATGCACAACTGTTTCCAAAAGAAACCCAAAGTTTTCTTGTTTTTCTGTGTCCTCTGATTACCAGATCCATTGAGATGCCTTTTGAACTTTAAGTGGAGAAGGGCCTGGGGCTGAGTGACAGGACAGTCAAAGTTGTGAGTGCTTGAGAGGATAGAGAAGTGACAGGGATGCAGGTTGTCCAAGCCAAGTGGAAGTTTAGACATGGCAGAGCAGCTTTTCTCAGGGTGTACTAACTGGAGACATCTTGAGTTCTTTAAGCCACAGAGCTTGCAGAGAAGCCTGACCCAAATCAGACTTTGTCTGGGAATACTTTTTGACAGAAAGATTTGCTTTTTGCATAGGCCTTATATTAATGTATTTTAAAATATAAATACACATATATGGGTATTAAACTGCTTAAATTGTCTGCATTCACTTTTCTTGTAGGTATCTTTAGCATTTTTGTTTCAAAACAGAATTCTTGAAAAGCATGTTAAAATTGGGAAGAGCAACTGTTATTAAAGCAGCTTTCTCATGTAAAATGTCTCTAAATTTCATGCAGTGAAATGGAACCATAAGTCAAAATTGCTTTTTGAGTTCCTACTTGTGTTGTCTAACACTTGCTCAACTAACTGTACGTTTCACTTACGCTCCTAATAAATCATGAAGGCCAAGGCTTGCATAACTGAGCTTAGGGATATGTGGTTGAGATAATTTTCTGTCTAGTGAGCTTTGAAAACATTAAAAAGTTGGTATGTAGCTATAAAAGCGTTTGCTGAAAGTTTTTATTGAATTTGATGCTTATAGTTGTGGAGGGTGACTAAGACAACTGAATTCTCTGTAATTTCTTGGTGTGATGAATTGCTCCTCATAGTGTGGTACAGCTGTGATCATGTAGCCAAAGTTTGTTTGTCCCTTGTAAATTCAAGCCAAGTGTATTTCTCATTCTGAAAACCTGTAATGTAGTATGTGTAAGAAAATGTGAATTAGTAGTTTTTAATTAACTCCTCTTAGTGAAACGTCCCAGTTTATTAGTGTGATAATCTGAGTGGTCTAACTCAGTGAAGTGACATTCCGTGCAGCATCAGCTGATCAGACACCTGCTGTCGGTCTCCCTGGAATCACAGAGTGGGTCAGGTTGGAAGGGACCACAGTGGGTTGTCTGGTACAACCTCCCTGATCAAGCAGGAAGAGGCAGTAGCAGTCACACTGGAAAACCCAGTGGTGCTTCTGGTCCACAAGCTGAGCCATGCTACTCCAGATCCCCTTCCTCCTTAGAAAAATAGTGTGGGTTTTCACTTCAGAGCTGTTATGTTACTGTAGTCGTTGGAAGCTTTCCAGTTAGTCATTTTTACTGCAGAGTAATACTTAGAGAATTGAAAATTTTCTTCATCTGCAATGCTATTATCAAGGTACTATATTAGATTCTGTGCCCAGGGCTTAAAATGTGTGTAATGAAGTGTTACATAAATTGATAACACATGACAGGTGCATTTCACAAATTACCACGCTTCTAGTTAAAGGTGTTTGGCTTTTGGGGCCTTTACCAAGTACTTTATAAATTCCCAAATATTTTATTCCCAGTATTTTATAAATTCCCAAATATGTTACCTGCAGAGTGAAGGACACCTCCCACAAAGTTTTGGGAAGCCTGAAAACAGTAACTTTTTCTGACAATAGAGTGTTTGATTAGAAAAAAACAGTCTCTTATTAAAAGCTTCTCAATCTGTAATACAGAATATGCTATTTTAGCAAGTATTTCATCCTAGCATTTTGAAAGAGTTTTTAAATATTTGCCCTTGCTTACATAAACTTAGTTTTACATTGGAAATATGGCATGAGGGCATATTAATCATATCTGCTCAAGCGAGAAAAAGCTTTGTTTTTTTGCATGAATATTTCCCTTGGTATATAAATGTGGGTTTATGATGGTCCCGTTGAAAGGAAGGTTTATAGTTTTGGGGCAGTACTGCTTATTCTTCTGGAAAATAAAAATCAATAGTAAATGAAAAGCTGGAGTACAGTGAGTTGTATGGAAATGTCCAGGTGCTTTCTCATTGTGGCAGCAGCAAGGATACCAAAACTACTATAACTGTAACTGTCCTCATCATGACTGGGCTTCGAACGGAGATTTGGGAAGGGCTCTACCCACGTTTGTTACAGGCATGCTGGTGGCTAAAGAGGCCAGTATGAGATAGACAAGTCCAGTTGCAAAAGGCACAGCAGAAAGACTCCTTAGGTGGAATATTCTGCAAGACACGGTTCTTTCTGCGTTGTCTTTTCTCCTCAAGAGTGATCCTGCATGCTTTCTCAAAGGAAGCAGCAGCATTATAGATGGTGTGTCTCCAGGCCTCCCAATTGGAGGCCAGAGTAGACCAGTTATGATGATCAATATGGCCAAGGTTGAGATGTTGTTTCAGGGAGTCCTTGTATCTTCTCTTTGGGGCTCCTTTCTTGTGGCAGCCAGTGGCAAGTTCACCATAAAGCAGGATCTTAGGGAGGCGGTGGTCCTTCATCCTTGAGACGTGCCCTTCCTGGCGCAGCTGTGTTCTCATCAGCATGGCCTCAATACTTGTGACTGCTGCTTGTTCTAGAACAGATGTGTTGGTCACATAATCTGACCAGTGGATGTTTAGGATTGTGCGAAGACAGCATTGATGGAAGCGTTCTAGGAGATGCAGGTGGTGGCAGTAGATGACCCATGATTTGGATCCATATAGAAGAGTAGACAGCACTATGGCTCTGTAAACACTGATCTTTGTACTTTTCTTCAAGTGTTTATTTCGCCAAACTCTTTTATGAAGCTTTCCAAAGGCACTATATGCCTGTTGTCTATCTCCCCGTCAATCCTACCATCCGAGGAGATGAGGCTGCCTAGGTAATTAAACTGTTGGACTGATTTGAGTTCTGACTGGCCAGTGGTGATATGGGGATGATGGAAGACTTCCTGAGGTGCCGGTTTGATGGAGAACTTCTGTCTTCTTCAAGCTGACTTCCAGCCCAAAGAGCTCAGCATCATCTGCAAAGCAGGATGTTAAACGCTGCAGAGCTGCTTCTGTGTGGGCAACAAGGGCGGCGTCATCAGCATAAAGCAGCTTCTGAACAAGATGATTTAAGGCCTTAGTGTGGGCCTTCAGTCACCTTAGGTTGAAAAGGCTTCCACTGATACAATAAGGAGGGCTCAAAAGGAGAGTCTACAGGATTGACACGTTGCCTGAAAAAATAAACTCATAGACCAGAACGGTGGCAGCAGCAACTACAGTTTAGGTGTTACACTATCTGCCAAGAAAATTTGTGGGATTTTGTCTGCACCTTCCCAGGCGTGTGCACACACAAAGGGTTAGAAACACTTTGTTCTTTAGCAGCACATGTGAAGTGTTACAGGTCTGTCAGCACTTTGCAACTGGCTGTCTCTTTATACCCTCTCTCGTTCGGGCTCCCTGATGTTAAGTTACCAAACTCAGATGTTTTGTGGTGGACCCAATGCAGCCTGGTTTCCAAACTTGCTGTTTAAAAAGCTTAATTGAAAAAAGGCTCGTAATTCTAGGGTATGATAGCACTGGCAAAAAAGTGCTTGCATTTGCTGTTTACTGTGCAGTGTGGCATTACAGATTTAGTAAAATAGAAGAGTTAGTACAGCCACAGACCACATCCTTGCTAACAGTTGTGTAGGGACTGCATTTACTTAAATTTTTTCCCCTCTTCGTTAGATAATTCTAAGTGGCTGCATTTATTTCAATTTCTTATGCTAGAAAGCAAGCAGACATGGTAAAAATTGCTGATTTGATTCACTCTCCACCCCCCTTGCCCCGCTGAGGAATGAAGAGCTTCACAGAAGCAGAATAAAGCTGGCCTAGACTTGTCTTATGTTTATTTCCAGTTGAACCTTACCTTTAAATATCAGTGCAAAAATTTAGCATTAATACAGAGAGGATGACTTCATTGCTCAGGTAATTTTGGTCTGTTTGCCTTATCTGTAATCTTTTAAAGTATTTTGTCATGAAGCAAATACGAAAAATGCATAAAACTGCTTCTCATAAGAAATATCTCTGAATACATTTGTGATATATTTCCATAATAGAGATTAGGTTGTCAGCCTGTAAATCTTACCTAAGGTGTAGAATAAATGTTAGGAAGGAAATATTTGGTGTAGCATTCTTCTGAAATGTGTTCTTCAGTGTTCATTTGTCAAAAGGAAGAGGGTTTCCAAATCAAAGGTATGGAGGCCTGTTAAAAGTTGTGTCCTGGTTTATGATTTGGTTTTTGTTCAGCCTTTGCTTTGATGACCATATTGAGAATGAGCAAATGAGAAGGTCTTAGCATTTAGGAACACATAAATAAAGGCTACAAAGAAAGGGCATGAGAGGAGCTTTGAAGTGGTGTCTAGTTTTAATTCTAGTGGGAGAAAACCAGATGTGTCTTTGGGAGTTCTGACCCAGCTCTTTCTTTTTTTTTTCCTTTTGTTTTTCTTTTAAGAGTACAGGGAGCTCAACCAAATCATACAATGGAGAGACCCCAAACCAACTATCCCCACCCTGGTACTTTGATCTTTGTTGCCGCTTCTGAGTGAACTGCTCTGTTCAGAGGAAAGATGGTCTAACCCTTCATTTCTAATTGACTTACATCATCCTGTTACAGCTGGATTATGTATCTCTCTTTTTGCAGCTCCAACTGCAGTTATCTGAGTTCATTTCCTATGCAATATATAAAGATGATAGTGTTTCAAAACAGCAACACTGGTCAGAATTTGGATTTTGCTGACTTTTCGAGGTAATGTGTTTTAGAACAAAATACTGGTACACAGTATTTTGGGTCAGCAGTCCTGTAAACACAAGAGAGAATGAAAACAAAGAAACCTGCTTGTGTAGGGCTTCTGTTGGCAAGTGCTGCTCCTGGAATGATGCACTCAGTTGCTACTTACAAATAGAATAATATCTCTGAATGATATATTTGAGGGCTTTTTTTTTTTTTAAGTAGCCTTTGGATCATATTAAGCCAACAAAAAGATTGCTGTTGACTGTACATGTAGTGAGTAGATTAAAACTACACAACAAGGTTTTTTGAACATGTCGAGAAAATAAGTAAAATAATCCTGTCTTCTAAAGAGATTAGGGGCTCAAGTAATGGAAAGGAGAAGGAGTCGATAAGAAGGCAAATAACATAAGTCAAATTCAAGGTTACTGTCAGCTTCTAACCTGAACAAGATAAATCCTTTTGCTCTGAGGGCTTGTCCATATGCCAAAACTAAGCTATGTGCTAAACTGATGCCAAAGCTTACAGTTTTCAGAGGAAAGGATTGGGAAGGAGAAGTTTGAAATTTCTGGAGAAAAGAGGTCAAGTAAAGTAGGTGCGTGTTAAGTTGGTGTCTTGCACTGAGACAGCTAAAAATGGAACCTGTCCCCGTGTGAAGCTGTTTTGGTGTGGTTAGGGTTTTGTGTTGTGGGTTTTCTTATTTCTTTAGTGTTGGTTTGGTTTAGTTTGGTTTTGATTCTTCTGTTACAGGTACCAAGTCACAACTGGAATCAATTGTCTTGGTACATGCAAGAACATATCTCGATACATACTTTATTTTGCAGTGAAGTGCTTATCTCATGTCATCCTACTCAGTCTGTGTCGATTTTTGAGGCCTGACACATCCTGGTAGCAGATATTAATGAGGAATAGTTTGTGCCACATACCAAGTCTGGAGAATATGCTGATGAATAGTAATGAAATACACTGGGAATTTTTTCCTGTCTTTGTCTCTAGTGTTTAGCATGCCATTAGTGGGGATCCTAAAATAGTAAGGATCAGTTATGTCCCTCTGTATAAGTGTAGCACAGTGTATGTATAGTTATCCTGTGTTCTCAAAACATGTTGGGAGGAAAAATTGGAGAGAGAAGGAAGAGGAGTGTTGTTTCCATATACCTGTTGGAGGCTGTATCTCTGAATAAGTAAAAAGGAACACGCTGGCTTCTAGCTGCCTGTGTCAAAGTGAATCACTCTCTTTCCACATAATAAAAGTACAGACACATAAATATGCAGAGTTGAAACTCTGAGTTATGCGTTGGAGTTTGTATAAAATTGAAATTAGAGTTCTCAGTAAAAAAATCCAGTTTATTGCTTTATTTCCCCTGAGATTTATCGATGAGATATATATTATTATAGTGCAATGTGAAATTCTAAGTGTGTATATGGACCCAGAAATTTATAGATAACTGAACAACTGTCTAAATTGAATGTTGAAGATTGTGAATATCAAATTGTAGCTCGGTTCTGATAAAACTCTCTGCACTCTGCAAGATGGAGTTTAAAACAAATGCCTTAACCTACTGTTATGTGGGAGGATTATGACAATAATTATCAAGCTTCTCTACACCTTGTGCAAGTATTTTGAGGAGTCTTGTCAAAATATCAGCTGAATTACTGCCAAAAATGCCATAATTAGGTGAGTAATGAAAAAGTTTTCAAATGGAAGTATTTAAAATCTATTCATCCAGTTAGACATATTTACAGTCGTCACACTTAGTTGCACAAACTGAATTTCCAGTGTTCACTCCTGAGATTTCACTTGCGTCTGAGCCGAAGAGAAAGAACAGGTTGTTTTTCCTTTGCATTGACTTTTTAGGAAGAACTGACTGTGCAAGTCTAGAAAGAAGGTACTGCATATCATGTCTGTGATAACGTTTTTTTACCTTTTTTTATGTAATGTCAGCTACCCCCCTATACATCTCAACATCAGTTTGAGTAGTAAGGAAACCAGTATTTTGTCCAAGAACATTCTGATGTTTTTGGAATACCAACTTGGTATGTGACTCAAACCTGAAACAAAATATTCTTGAACAGGTTTGTGTCAATGCTTCCTCTCCTCTCACTCTTGTTTTCCACCCCCTCCCTGCTTTCACTCCTGGTTTTATTTGGCCTCCCCTGTACAGTCTTGGAATGTGGGCTCTTCCTGTGTCAGTGTGAGCCAGGTGCACTCACACAAAACTTGGGGATGTGTCTCCTCTGTAGCAATCCCAAGTATTGGTGGTCCCTGAGCAGAAGTCCTGATCCATTTATTTCTACATTTCTGGATGTCAGCTGATAGCCCCCTGCCAAGGTTTAATTGTGAACAAGACAGCAACATTTTGGCAAAGCTTGCCGAGCACCAGCTCGTCTCCACAGGGTTCTTTTGGGTTTTTTTCAGTTTGGTGTGAGAGTTTCTGAAATGTCAGAGGGAACAAAAAGAAGATTTTTTGGAAGTGAAGAAAAAAAGGAATGACCCCAAAATAAAACAAGGCCGGATACTTCCTCAGGAGGGTTTTGAAATCGAATCCTCTTCAATCTGGGTCATTTTTGCTCAAAAGGCATTGTATGACCATGGCAATTAGGAATGGCACAGAATGTCCTCATATCAACTCTTTCTTGTCCTCTCATTGTAATTGATACATTTCTGCAACAGCAGCTTTTTTAGAAGCTAAACTTAGAATTCTGCTGAATTTAGTACAAAGATAAAGTACCAGCATTTGCTAGCTCATTAGTTACACTCTGTAACACATTCTGTCCGTTTAGGTATTAGTAGGTTTTTAAAATCCCAGCAGAGAAAGTGCAAAGAATTGGGCTATCTTTCTAATCTTGCACTCTAGGTTTATCTAGATTTATCCATTCATTCACCATGAAAGTAGCGTGAATTTTTTATTAGGCTTTGGTTTGGAGGCAACTTTTAATTAATAATGCTCCATAATTGCAAAATGTTGTGATTCAAAGGAGTTTTTTTAAAAAGTGGGGAATGTAAAGATAGTCTTGTTGAGGTTGTTTTAAGAAGCAGGAAAGGTAGAGAGCATAACATTTGTGAGATGAGTGTGCTTCACAATTTTGAAAGCCAAGATGGTTAAATGAATAGACAATAAAAGAAGTAGGTATTAGGGGTAAAGTGCCATTCAAAGGTTTTGTTGTTCTGCACCCCTTCTGCCATCTTGCAACTGAAGCACTTCTTTTTGGTCCAGGCTCATTCTCTGTCCAAGAATATTTTTAAGAGCTGAACTTCTTATAAGAAAAGCATAGTATTATGTAAGGTACCTTACATGAGAAACAGTATCACCACATATTCTTTGCAAAAGTAAATGCTGTCAAATGGAATTACTTTTTTCATGATTTACAGTGCTGATTTCAGATACTGGTGGGTTTGTATTGTATACTTTTTTGTTTATAAATACTTTTTGAAGTGTTAAAAATAAAAGAGGTTAGTTTTGAAACATGTGGATGACATCCAAATAGCACACCTGCATTATATCCTCACTGCCTTTTCTTAGTCTGATTTCTGCTCATATGCTTTTTAAACGCTGAACCAGGTTTAAATTTTGTCAGCATACCTCCCCCTGCTTTCTTTCCTATGTTTTGGGGCAGGAGAGTTTGGAGGGGTTTGTTGCAATCCAGCCATCCTTGCCTCTCCTAGCCTTGTCGCTGTGCCAGCTGGCAGCTCTGTGCTCTCAGGTGTGCTCCTGATGTCACTGGGCTGGGATCCTGCCGCTTGCATGGAGGGGGTGGAAAAGCCCCCGTCTGCAGCAGGCACAGGTTGTAACAGCCAGCTGATTGACATATCTGGTAGGCAGTAAATGGCAGAATGACAGATTGCTTAGGGTTGGAAGAGGCCTCTGGAGATCAGGGTCACATAGAGCAGGTTGCACAGGATTGCGTCCAGGCAGGTTTTAAATCTTTCCAGAGGAGACTCCACAACCTCTCTGAGCAGCCTGTTCAGTGCTTTGTCACCATCACAGTAAAAGAAGTTTTTCCTAATATTCAAGTGGAACTCCCTGTGTTTCAGTGTGTGCCTGTCACTGGGCACCACTGAACAGAGTCTGGCCCCATCCTCTTTAACACCTACCCTTCAGATACATGGGTGCATTGATAACATCCCCTCTCAGTCGTCTCTTCTCCAGGCTGAACAGGCCCAGCTCTCCCAGCCTTTCCTCATAAGTCCCCTCATCATGTCTGTAGCCCAGTGCTGAACCCTCTCCAGTAATTCCTTGTCTTTTTTGAACTGAGGAGCCCAGAACCAGAGAATTCCTCCCCTTCTCTTCCTTCCCCTCGGAGGCTGGAGGACTCAAGTCCAGATATTTCTTTGTGTTCAGGCAGCATCTGATAGTTGTTGAATTTTAGCAATTTCTTCCAAACTGTGGGAGCTGCTGTGGCCTAACAGTACCTGCAGTTCAGGGGAATGAGATACTGCAAAGTGAGTGTTTTTGTGCTGCTGAGGGTGAAGCTCTGGGCTCTCGGGCTCCCTGACACTTGAAGGTACTCCTGGAATCACTGCAGGGGAGCAGTACTCTGAATTTAAAAGTCACCTGCAAAAGTAGAACCATGATTGTAATTCATCAGTCTTGTTCCAATTGTTGGATATTTGTAGTTTCAGAAATTTTAAACTGGTATCTTCATGTTCTAAGGTAGAAGACAGTTGCTTTACAGCAGTGATATTTTATCCTTACAGAGCAATTATGTGTGTCTCAGGTTTAACTTGTCCCTGTCTAGCTGAAATCTTGTTTATGAACACATAAAGACATAGCTGAAGTGAATTATCTATGTTCATATATGAACTAATAACTCTTTTACTGGCTTTAGTTTTTAAAATGCAAAATAATTACCAACCCAGTGCCAATGTTTTCTATCTCTTTCCAAGGTATGAATGAAGATTCTTTAACAGTTGTTCTCATCCTTTTTATTTATATATATATATATGCATTGTGTGTGTGTACACAGATGTTGTCATATGCCATAGTGAAATATTCATAATTGTTTTCATTGTACCGATGTATTCGTTGTACCGGATTTACGTATTTGAGTTGGAAAATCAAAACATCATTGCCTAATACTTTTCTTTATCTCTCTTTCACAGTCATAATGAACGAAAAGTAACCTGCAAACATCCAGTAACGGGACAGCCATCGCAGGACAACTGTATTTTTGTTGTGAACGAACAGTAAGTGCCATCTGTTTCACTCCATAAAATATATGTTTTAAAACCTGTTAATGTTGAAGCAAGATTCAGTGAATTACTAATTGCAATATTTATTTTCCCCGAGTCGGATCAGCATGTGTATAGTTTTACTTGATTAAATTACTTGAAAGTAGTATTAAATATTTAATGCTAATTTTTAAGATCAAAACCATAGCCCAGATTAGTTGTAGGATAGAAATGCACTGTGTTTATGCAGTGTGTGAGTTTCCACTTGTCACTTCACTTATTCTGTAGGTTTAGCAAACGACCTGTATATTATATCATAACCAAATAAACCTCCAAGAAGCAATAAATTTTATGATCACTTGGGGACAGTCACATGCTGTTAATCTATAATGTTTTCCCTGACAGTTTCTCCTCAGCTGGTTATGGTTTTGGCCAGCTGGGACACTTTCTGAATCACTGGATAACTGCTTGGATTTGCTGTGTCTGCATTAGTTTTGTAGAATACACAGCAGTGCAAGGAGATACTCATGGAACTCATACCTGATCTCAGGACTTTGTGTGTGGTTGGTTTTTGGGTGTCCTGCTCACCAGCATTGCTGAAACACGTTGTACAGTGGCGAGAGCGAAAACCACGAGAACTGCAGTTTCAAAACCTGCCTGTTCTCAGCAAGTGGGGCAAAGCCAGAAGGGCTCTTTGGAGGGCATTCCTTCCCATTTCCATCTCATGCTCATACCTGTTTTTTTCCCTCCCACCAACACCTTACACTAATAGAGAAATCCTGGTTTAGAGCAACGCCTTAAAATACACCTGTTATAGATTTGAGTTAAAAACACAGTGCAGGTAACTTTGCATTGACATGTGAATTGCTTTCAGATTGGAAAAGTAGGACACAGGCTGTACTAGGCTACATCTAGGAGTGCTTTTTATTAGCAGTCTGCACACACAGCATGTTCTAGTGCTATTCCATATTCTATTTTCAGGACTGCTGCAGCAATGACATCTGAAGAAAAGAAGGAGCGACCAGTAAGCATGATATGTGAAGCAACTAACTATAATCTGACATCAGATTATGCTGCTCATCCAATGAGCCCTGTGGGCAGAGTAAGTCTTTATGTCCGAATAAAATTAAAATTAAAATTATTCAGTTATTCCACAAGGTACTAGACAGTGCTATATATTAGCATTCCACTGAAAAAGAGAAACAGAGGATATATCTCTTCTTCAGGGCACTTCAGCTCTTTCATGTTTAATTTGGAAACTGAAGTGTCTGAAACAAATTATCACTGTAACTGTAATTTTTATCAGCTAACTCCGATCTTATGACTTGCACATCCTTAAATTGTTCACAGAATCTGACCTTTCTAATCTGTGTGAACAGCAGAATCTTGAGTGACTGATGAGGCATCTGGGCAACCATTGTTACAGAAATTGCTCAATCACAAATAATTGACTGGATTTCTCCAGTAAAACAGTTATAATTGTGTATAAGAAGTAGTTATAAGAGAGGTGGAGGGTGACCCTGTGGTAAACAGCAGCTGACATGATTTGCTGGCATTGGACGAGAAGTCCTCCTTTCCTAGGAAAATTCCTGGGGAAGGTTCTGGAGGTTCCTAGGGTCCCCTGAATTTGTGTCTTACTTCTCCATTTGCCCAGCTTCTCAGGGGGTTAAGGGAAATGCCCAGATGTTTTTATCAACTTCTAAGTTTACCAGATAAAGCTGATGAGCCTATTGTGTGCATGCATTGTTTTCTTTAGTTTTCTGGGCAGCCTTCCTGAAAGGAGAGTGTGCTTGATACAAAATTAAGAAGTCCCTTAAGTTTGCTAAGACATCAAGATAACTGCTTTGGTCAGTGATGACAAACAAGAGCCCTGTCATCTCTTCTACTAGTAGTTAACATTTAAACAAGGGGGAAAACCCCTATACTTTTGCTAGGCAATGAAAATTTTAACCCTGTGAAGTGCTTTTTTGGCAGGTTAATCCAGCCTGCAAGAGAAAAATAAACTTTGGAATGTGTTTTAACTGAACAAATTCCTTAATTTCAGAAACTTGGACTGAAATACTTTGTTTTCCATGTGGGAGAAAATATCGTAAGGTTTCTTTAAGTGCATTTTGGAAATATTTATTGTTTTAGATGTCTAATGAAACAGACAGAATCCTTGACCTACATCAGAAAAGTTATTTAATGAAAAAAGTGTCTTAATCTGTTAATGTTACTGGGGGGAAAAATAGTCACAGATGTATTATAAACAGTAACAAAATCCATCTCAACTTTCATATGATCATGTTTAAGTCCATGCAGGAAAACCAGTTTAAAACAAAACAAACTAGAAACCCCCCAAACAACAACAGCAAAAAAATGAACTCAGAACCAGCTAAGCCCTAAAACAACCAAGCAAGCAAAAAACCCAAGATAACTTATTGCTCTAGTCATAATAGTGATGTAGAATGCAATAGTTACAGAGCTAGTTCTGTTGAAATTAATTTTCTAGGAAGCAATCTTAAGTTAAATGTAGGAAATTAATTACAATTTAGGAGCATGTGTTTTACAAGCATATTTTTCACACTCCTCTTTCAAAGGAGAAGTTGAAAATGCCCTTTAGCCTAATGTTTGTTTCATAACATTCTAGAAGGAAATTGAGATTTCTATGGCCCAGTTACTGTGATTTCTTTACTTTCATTGATTAATGACACTTTAGCTTTCTGTGAAAATAATATTTAAAAAAAACAGATTCTTGTTGTACTTTTCATTCTTCCTGTTCCAGTTATTTAAATGGACTTAAAGTATTAATATGGTTCTTGTGGCTGTATGTGTAATTACTGTAAATCACTTTTTAAATGTGAATTTGTCTGAATTATTGCCACACCATTTTAAAATTGTTGTGTTTAGGAGGTGAATACTTGTAAAGTAGAACCACAGCTGATACCAGTCAGCATTTTCTGGCAAACACTTTTAAAGATAACTCTGTAGAAAGGGCCCATGGGTTGTACATGGATACAAAACTGATTTTCTTGTATGTTTTTTCTCATGTCTTCCAGCAGTAGGACCTGAAATTCTTAGCTGTCTTACCAACTTTTGAATGTAATATATAGAGGTTCCATGTATTGCAGCACAATGTTGTTGAGGAAAGTAAATTACAGAGCAGAAGGATGCCTTGTGTGGTTGCTTCATGTATTTTTTAGGTGTTTCTGTTTTCAGAGATAACTCATGAACACACCTGATGTTGGAAGGTAATGAGGAATAGAACAAAAGTTTGTGGTACAACTAAAGTTTCAGACAGATGAGGGGTATAGAAATAAGTTCTTCCTTTCATTGATGTTAATTGATCCCAAATAGATATGGAACTTGGAGAAGTTTCTGTTTTGTGGCAGAAGGACTCTGCTGCTGCCCAGAGGCTAATATGAGGTGAGGCAAAGGTCAGTCTTGCCCCAGTAAAAGTCTTAATTCTAATCCTCCTTTCCCACTGTATACATGATGCTGGCCAGATAACACACTACAGCTCTGTTAAGTGCTGCTTCTTCCCTTGTTAGCTTGAAGTGTATTTCTAAACTTGAAGCCCCTAGGACAGACCTCTGACTGTGAAAAAGATCTGCATAGGCCTGAAATTGCTACAGAAGTACATATTTTCACCTCTCTTTGTAAAATTAAGAAATCGATTTTGTGGTTGTCTATTTTGTTTTATTTTTTCCCTGCTGTTAAAATCACTACCCAGACAAATACAATTATGAAATGCATTCAGGGAATCAGCTTTTTTAATGTGTAAAGTCATATTACCAGTGACCCTCCACAGTTCATCTCTGCTGCTCTTCATTGCTGTCCTGATTATCAGCAGAATAAAGGGAACAATTTTCTAGCAGCAAGTGGAGTGGAGTGTTAGCCCAGGACAGATGCTGCAGAGCTCCTGGTGACTCTGTTAAAGTCACTGTGATGTATCACCATGTTTATAAATGTTTATCAGTTTGTTTATATATATTTCATACAGTGCTCAAGCGAGTCCAGCTTTTAAATGGTTAGTTTAGGTATAGCCTTACCTAGGCTGAAAATTTTGGATTGATAGTCATGAGGTTCATTAGCAAACAGGAACAGTGTGAAGGGCAGTATTGGTGCTCAGGCTGAATATCTGTACTGGGTTTCCATAGTCAGACTAGTCCAGTAGTGCTCCTTGTGCATCTTCCATTTTAGTCTTACCCTAAATTAAATCCAGTTTGCTTTGTTATGCAAACCAAAGCACAGTAAAGCATGAATGATTGGGATATTTGCTTTAAGAGCAGCCTCCGAGTCCAAGCTAAAATGCTGAGGCAGAAACCCACTGAGCTCATGGAAAACTGCAACATTGGAAGGCACTGAAATTGCCTACAAAATCCAGAAGGCAGCATCATGTTGCTTTGTGGTTTGGAAGATAATGTAAGCCTTGAAGACTGGAAACATATTTTTAAACAGAATTGGAAAGTAACAAAGATATAGATTTCTATTCTCTGAGTTTACATGCAGAAAATTTCCATAATAGCAAGGGTTTCAACCTATGTTTTTCAAATATATATGCAATAAGTTTAAGGTTAATGAATTACTTTTGTGCTAGTTCCGAAACTGGGGAAGAAGCCTCACATAAATCCTGTGTCCTCTACCAGCTAAGCAGGGAGAAAAGCATCTTGCAGAGTGATGAAGTGTGCAGCCCCAGCTGCTGACTGCTCTGTTGCCCAGAGTTCAAAACCCTGCTGGTGTTTGTTTTTTCAGTTTGGGGAAAGAGTGAATATCACTGGCTGGACTTCCTGGCTTCTTTCTCAGTCCTGGAACCATACAGGGTCCCTCACTTAGGTTCTGGTTTTGGAGGCATCACAGTTGCCAGGACCATGCCTTAGAAGGGATCAGATGGTACCAGATGTGACTATGTTTGCTTGCTCTGTTAACTTCTACACCTCCAGCAAGTACTTAGTAGCTGGATTATTTATTCACTATCCTCCTTTTCTCTTTTCCTTCTCCAGAAGCTGGAGCTGTGCAATATGTCCTGTATTTTTAGTGCTACGGGGTAAAAAGTACTTGAACCCTTCAATTCTTTTTTTTTTTCCCCATCTTCCTGTGTCCACAGTCTGAGATAACTAGATATGTGTGGGAGAATATGGAATGGGCAGGGATTCCAGGCATAACAAGAGGAGGAGGTGGTGTAAAAAGTCTGAGCACTCATAATTAGTTTATATATGCACCTTCAGTATTTCAGTACTTATTGTCTCAAGGCTCAGAGTTTGTTGTGAACAGTTATTCTCTTTATGCAGTGTGAGGTAAAATAATCACGAGTCATCTAAAGTGTTCTCTGTATTAACTAAAATTAGAAAGCACTTGTGATGCTGCATTTAATTAAAGGAAGTTTGTATTCACAGTTGGTAGGATGTAACCCATTAAAACTTTGCTGTTAGCTCAGGGAAATTGGAGTCAATATGGTTTTTTATCAGACCTACCTTAGAGAGAGCTGTCTAAATTATCTGAATTTGTTGGTAGACTTGACATTAGTAGTACTTGTGGTTCGTTGTGTTTTCAGAAGCATCTTTAATACCTTAGCTATTTTTACAGGTATAGGAATTCTAGAACACTCTCAAGAGGTTTTGAACCTTTAATACCTAATATTAGAGCAGCTATGAGTGTTATAAATTATTTCTGATCAAAGTGTTGGCAGAGCTCGTGTGTGATATTCCAATATCAAGTCATGCAGGTTAACTGAGAGAGATGTAGTTCACTTTATAACTGGATTGTTATAGGTTCTCTGTATATTGCTTTTTCACAGCTGGATGTCATAATTCTCTTGGCTTCTTACAACCCTTTCTCCATTTTGCAGTGGTAGAATTTTTCAGGTGAAAATGTGGACATTTTTTACTTTTATTCTTAATTTGCTTTTGAGTTGCTTGCTCTGTCGTGCTTCCCGGAGCTGAGCCAAATTGCTGTATCTTCAAGGGAAATTACAAGCACTCTGCTTGTTTTTATATTCCCTCATGATTCTTGCAAGGAAAGAGAGACAAAACGTCCTTGTTTCATTGTGTTGTAGACTTTAGGCAAACACACGTAGTTTGTGTAATGTTATTCTTTTTCAGCCGAGCGATGTATCCTTTTGTCAACTGGCACCCTTGACAAAAGCTGCACAGAATTTTGAATTAAGTTTCTGGTTTATGGTTTTTAACCTACTGTGGAATTCTCTCTGAAGCATGTATAAAACCCAACTCAGTTCTGTGATACGTGTTGAGAGAATTTCCACAGAGAACCCCCCCCATACCCTAATTTGCAACAAAACCTGAGTGTGTGTTTAACATTCCTCCTTTGGGAATTTTGGATACACTCATGATTAGTCTCAGTAGCAGAGATAGGGAAGCTGAGACACAGGATTATGTTGTCTCAGTTCAAATGGTGGATTTGAAGCAGAGCCATGAATACAGCTTAAAAAACTTTACTTGAATTTTACTTCTTTTGCTCTATCACATGGCATGGTCTCTGAGGCACCAGTTCTTACAGGATTTAAAACACAAGTAAATGTTCAGCTCATTTAGTTACAGCACAGACTTCTTAATGTAGGCTGAGAAGAATGGAAGTGTGAATTGGCAAAGCACTGCACGTTTCTTTGTGCCTTTTCCAATTTCTTTTGGTTATTCAAGTAGAAGGATAAAATCTAAAATGGGTTGGTTTTCCTGCTTCTCTTAGTCATACGTGATCATTGCAAGGTTTTAAAAGGTACAAGCAACAGCAAATAAAAGCACTGGAGTTTCAGGACAAAAGTTTCAAAGTAGACCTTAGTGCAAGCAGGTAAAATAGTAAATATTCAAACTAGCCAAGAGATCACAGAGCAAAAGATTCTTGAGAAGAAAGAAAGAAAGAATAAAAAAATTAGTATGTGTTAGGAAAGGGGGAGTTATATCCTATTGAAATTTGGACAAGTTGTCATATATTAGGTCATAGGTTAGTGTTGGAAGCAAGGAAGAGCAGATTTTTCTGCCCAGGTGATGTAATTTCTCGTAATTGATAATAGTTCTGAGAGTTTACTTCTCTTTCTACAGCTCCGTAGGCATTCTGCCTTCCTTATAAGAAGGTCAGATATCTGTTTGTTTGAGATTTTTCTTGTTTAAAAAAAAAAATGTTCAAGTACTTGTCTTGGGATTTGTCTTTATATTTTCTGCAGAAGAAATGAAAGAAATGCTTAAACCAGCAGAACCATCACAATAATTATTCATCTGAAAAAGGAATGCAGTTTGTGTTCTGCAGTCCCCCAGAGGAACACGTATAAGAAAAAGTTCTTAAAGCAAAGGAAATGTGTTATGATTTTTCAGCAGATATTGATGTCATGGTTTCTTTAACCTGTTCAATTCAATTTAGACATCACGATCTTCAAAGAAGGTTCATAATTTTGGAAAGAGATCGAACTCCATAAAGAGAAATCCTAATGCACCAGTTGTCAGACGTGGCTGGCTCTACAAACAGGTACTCTTACCTAATTCCCCCCCCTTTTTTTTTTCTGTAATGTGTGTAATGTGCAAAAGACAATCATTTATATAAAATACAGTGATAGCAGAGTGAAGGTACAAACTGAGAGGAACTGACTTGTAGTTTTCAATTAATTATCTACTTATTGGATGTCATTCTGATACAAATAAGGACATCAGACAAGTAAAGAACATTGATGGATTATATGTACATAATTCTCTCTAAAATACGTGGAGGACTTGAAAAATCTAGGCAGATGTTGGCAGCAAATAGCTGATTTAATTTCCAGCATGTCAAGATGATGGCACAAGGATGTATGGCCCAGAATATTGGTGGGGTTTTTTGTGGTTTGTTGATGTTGGTGTTGGTTGGTTGATTTGTTTGTTTGTTTGTTGTGGGGGGTTTGTTTTTTTTTTTGTTTTGTTTTGCTATATCCTTAATTTTTTCTCTAAAAGTAAGTAAATATTTTCAATAAAAAATTGGAAGTGGAGCCATTTTTTCATATATTTTGCATAGGTGTGCCTGTTTTCCTAAAGATAATCATCTTAAAACCAGAGATGATTTTAGGTTTTCCTATTGAAAATAGGCATTATTGAAAATATTCCTAGTATTTAGTGGCAGTGTTCCTAGCCTGCAGTAGATTTGCTGTTCTGCAATACCAGACCACTTGCACTATATTGTTTTTCAGGAATTCAGAATAGAGTAGCATGATCAAAAAAAATGAACAACAAAACTGATTAGGCCATATTAGGACTATATTTTTAAAATCCACCAACAGCCCTGTAAGAACTTGTAATTTTAACTCAGCTGAGACATGTGTGTATGTAATTTTGATGTACATTGTCATTTACTGTGCCTACTCAGATAGACTGGAATGACCTGCATAGCTTTCTGAATGCTGTTGATGAGTCAGTTTTTAAAAATTACTCCCCAGATAATAAGATCTAGAAGTATCTGTTTAAGTTAAAGACTTTTCCATGTTTAGACAATCCTGTGGCCTCTACTCTGATTCAATGTTGAGTGTGAAAAACTCTCACAAAGGTGAGAGATTTTGTTGCTTTGTTATGGGGCTATTAAACTTTTTAGCTTGAAAAAAAGGAGCTCTATTCCTAAAGCAGTGTTTTCTGGATATATTTTAAGATCACAGAATCACACAGTTGTCATGGTTAGAAGACACCTCATGATCATGTAGCACAACCTCCCCTGCTCAAAGCAGGCTCAGCTAGAGCAGGTTGTCCAGGACTGTATCCTAAGGGATGGACACTGCACCACAGCCTCTCTGGGAAATTTGTGACAGTGTGTGACCACTCTCAGAGCAAACAAGTTGACCTCTGCTCAAGTGGAATTTTGTGTTTCTTAATTTGTGCCCGTTGTTTCTTTTCTTGTCACTGGCAAGAGTTTGGCTCCACCTTCTTCATACACTCTTACATCAGGTATTTCTACACACTGATATATGGACTGAACAGTCCCAACTCCCTCAACCTCTTTTCATATTGAAGATGCTCCAATCCCTTCATCAACTTTGTGACCCTTTGCTGGATTCACTGCAGTGTGTTCATGTTTCTCTTGTACCAGTGAGCCCAGCACTGAACCCAGCACTCCAGCTAGACCTCCCTGGTGCTGAGTAGAGAGGAAGGATGTCCTCCTGTGGCTCCTGGCAGCTCTGCTAATGCAGTCTGGGATGCTGTTGGCCTTCTTTGCTGTGAGGGCTCATTGCTGGCTCGTGGTGGTGCACGAGGTTATTGCTGTCCAGATGGAGGACTGAGCATTAACTTTGTTGAACTTCAAGAGATTCTTCTCTGCCCAGTTTCCCAGCCTGTTGTGGTCCCTCTGAATGACAGCACAACCATCTGGTGTATGAGCCACCCCTCATAACTTATGTTATCTGCAGACTTGCTGGGGGTGTGCAGCTCATTAATGAAGTTGTTGTATAGTCTTGGCCGCAGTATCAACCCCTGGGGCGGATCACAAGGAACTGGCCACCCACTCATGGGCCTGGCAGTAAAACCAGTTTTTAATCCACCTCCCTGTCATACTGCTTACTGTGTAAAATGATTTAAACAGTGTGATGTTTGGTTGGTGTCTGTAAGGAAAGGGGCTGCTCAATATTTCCATGTCGTAGTAGTAATTGAAAGCCAGTTCAGTCCAGGGTTTTATCAACAGATACGATCTTCAGAAATTTATAGTGAAAGCTTGTGCAGGTTTCTTTTTGATAGTGCAACATGTTTGTGTAATCACAGAGAATGGCAATTTTTGTTTAACTCAGGGTGTTCTGTCTTAATGCATGTGATGATACCCTTCTTCCATTTTTGTACTAATTTTTAAGTCCAGAGCCAACTCTTTCTTTGGAAGATGTTTACAGTGAACATACCTTTTCTGAATAATGTTTCTTAGCTGATGCTTGGTTTACCTTTTCTTCTTTTAGCTCATTTCCCCTACCCCAAAAGGAGAAGAGCTTGAAATATGAGGCTAAAAATTATGCTAACTTTTGCCAGGGGTGTGTTTGGGAGGGGGGAGGAGACCAACCCCAAAACCAAACCCACTCCACCCTACAGTTTTTCATTATAGAATCCCTCTCGGTTACCACAAAAAACCTATTTACTACAAGAATATTGATAATTCACACATACTTCTCTTCTTGGAACAGATTAACATATTTATTAAATCCGATTCAGCCAGGATGTGTGTGCTGCAATGCTCAGGCTTATTTACACTGCAGTAGTGGTGGTAGTCTTTCATTCTGAGTTGTGCAGTGTAAATTGGTTATAAACATAAAAGAAAATGAAATTGCTTTAGGAATAAACTTTATTTGGGAAAGAAATTTGCTCTAAATGTGAGTGGTAGTAGAAGATGAAGTTCAGCAGAGTTTCTTCAGAAAACAAAGGAGGATGTACCCCAAGTATTACCTTGCTCTTTTAGTAAAAAAATAAATTATATATATATATACATATGCATATACAATTTTTTTTTTGGTTAATTGTATATTGTAGCCTCTAACATGCCTGGAGAAAAGGAGGCTTAGGTAGGGCCTTCTTGCTCTCTACAGCTGAGAGGAGATTGTAGTGAGGTGGGGGCTGGCCTCTTCTCTCAGGTAACAAATGATGGGACAAGAAGAAACAGCCTCCAGTTATGCCAGGGGAGTTTTAGTTTGGATATTAGGAAAAAAAATTCTTCACCACAGGGGTTGTCAAGCACTGGAACAGGCTGCCCAGGGAAGTGGTTAGGTCACCAGCCCTGAAGGTATAATTAGATGTGTTGATGTGGCACTTGGGAACATGGTTTAGTGGTGGACTGGCAGTACTGGGTAACAGTTGGACCTGATGATCTAAATGGTCTTTTCCAACCTAAACAACTCCATGATTCTCTGTTACCTTCAGGCTTCCTGTGTCACTTGTATGCAGTGACAAGTCGTGATGAAAAGTCAAAGTTACTTAAAATAGCCAAGAAAATGAGCTACTGGCACACCACCACAGTTATGTAGTACCTGGTTTGCCTTATGAACGACTGCTGTCAACAGTCTGAGAGCTCTTACCTGATCCCTTTGGTTCATACAGGATAGCACTGGCATGAAGCTGTGGAAGAAGCGGTGGTTTGTGCTCTCCGATCTCTGTCTCTTCTATTACAGAGGTGAGTTCCACTCCTGACACCTTCGTTTGCTAATTTTACTGGAAGCAGATAAATTTTGACACACCACTCAAATGTAAGAAGTAAGAAGCTGCTGCTTAACTTACTGGATTAACAAGGTTGTATAGCTGTCAATATCCAGGCCTGCTACTTTTATCTTTTTTTTTTTTTTTCTTTCTTCCTTAATTACCAATTTCATGTAATTGCTTCCTGCCTGTCAGGGTATGCTCAAAGGGCAAACCCATTCACAGCCACCTCTGTTATTAAATTCTGGATTGTAGTTTTCTCACTGCTTCTGTTGCTAGAAACTAAGTATGTCAGTTTAAATCTGATTTTTCATGCAATTTAAGTAACTGAAAGGGATGGGGATAGGGAAGGGATAGTGCAGGGGAGCTGAAACTCTGCCTTTGGAATGATAAGAGGATATATACACCTTTGGGAACTCTAATCAGTGTTCATGAATACTTATGAAGTGAAATGTTGTCCAGTTCCATAAGAGTAGAAGTCTCTGCTGTATTTAGAACAAAGGAATCTGTTAGTAACCTTATGTAGCTACATCAGACTTATTTTACATGGGAAAAATTAGCTGCTTGTAATTCTAGTCTGGAGTTATGTGTGTTAAAAAACTGATTCCGTCCCCATTACAGATTATTAACTGTAGTGCTCCTGAGGAGATAAACAAATGGGATTTGTGCATATGGAAACATATTAAATCCTGAAATCAAGAGCAAAGAGGGTTGTAAAGCAAAATAGAGGAACATGAGCAGTTAGGGCCATCTGCAGCCTTAATTGAAGGTGGAGGGTAAGAAAGGGTTTCAGCTGTAGGATGAGACTTTAGAATTGGTGGGAGTGGTGCTGATGCTGGTGATGCTGAAAGCAGTGACAGATAAATTTAAAATGGTGTTCTGTTAAAGTGCAGCATGGATCTAATCAAAGACAAATCAGGTCATGAAACATGAAAGCTCTGTGACTGCAACTCTTTGTAACTGTTTGCAACTTGTAACTACAAAGTTAACAAATTCTGAGTTATTGAACTGTAATCATTAGGCTTCATTTCTCTACCCTAAGGAATAGACATAGTTTGATAAACCACTGCAGAGTCAAAATTAGGCTGTAATTTCAGTCATGGAGGCATCAGCTGATAGAGTTACACTATGTTTACTTAAATGGTCATTATCTGTGCTTTCTGACAGGGTTTTCTTCTTTTTAACAAGTCTAGGTTTTCTCTTCCAAAGGTTCTAAAGACAGTTCTGCTGTAAGAACAGGTTCAATTGCTTAAAAGCACAGCACAGGAAGTATCTAAAAATAAATTTTAAAAAAGCAATAAGCAAAAGAAACAACAAATAAATCCAAACAGCTCTATAATCTTACTTTTTAATTTCTACATGTTAATCTGCCCAATAAGTTGAAATTCAAACAGAACAGCCTAAATAATTTATGTGATAAATTTAGCTTTTAGGTACTAGAAAATAATTAAGGCTGTTAAACTGTGATTAAACTTGTAGTGATAGTCCAAAAACTTTCACTCTATGCCCTGTGCTTTTATATTTCTGTTAATTCTATCTCAGACATTGAAAAATAGAAAGGGAGGAGCTGTGCACTTGCCCCTAGATTGCAAATCATGTTTCTGGTTGTGTGATTGTGATTGTTTGAGGCTCTTTTTGGTTTTATTAGTAACTCTTGCTGAACGTCTGCAATTGTGTTCCAGTGTTAACAGCTCAAATACAATCTGCAGGTGAAAAGAAAATCATGTCACTGTATTTTTTCAGAGCTAAGAGAATACTTTGTTTCACGGAGGGATGAAAGACTGTCCACTGTCATATTGGAATATAACAATTTTATTGTTGCCACAAGTAAAAATTCTTAGAATTAGACCGAAGATCTGCTATTTTTCTCTTATACTGTTCATACAGAGCACACAAGTAAAGATGGGTATGGAGTGGTGCAATGTGTAGATAAAAGCAAGTCTGATTGGGAACAGATTTTGAAAATCTGGAAGTGGAATGTCTTTAACAGAGACCAAAGTCCTCCAGACCTGCAGCTGTTCAGTGGAACGAAAAATGCCTTGTGCTCTTATATGGCACTAGTGGGTGTGACTGACTCAGTAATAAGTCAAAATATAATCTAGCAGAAGGGAAGAATTTTTCCCCCAAACAGCAGTCCAAACAAAGTAAACCCCAGCATTTGCCATGTGTTTGAGGACAGAGGGGGAAAAAGGCAGGGGTTTTTTGTGGCTCACAGGGAGTAAATATTTGAGAGGAGAAGGTGAGATGGTTTCAGACATACTTATGAGTACAGTTGAGTACCTGAAAGTAGATCCACTCCATCTCTGCCTTTTAATCAGAATAATTTTATGCTCAACTCTCCAATTAAATAACTGTCCTAGAAAGCATAATTTTTACATCTAACCTGTCATGTAATACTAAAATGGCTGGGCAGAACTTTCTCCATATAAATAACCTAAATGAAGGTTGTGGCTTTTCAAAATTTAGTGAGTGAAGGAGAACCAAGGAAGTATTTTTAAATCCACGTATAAGCAATAGCCCTTTTGTGCTGTTTAAATGCATTTTAATTGTGACAGTGTTAATTTTTCATGCTTGAAATTTTGGAATATCTGTGTTTTCATCCTAATTTCATAAATACACAGTCATTCATTTTGGGCACCGTGTTCAACTATGAGAAGTGTTATAGGGGACAGTCTCTAAGATACGGCTGTGAATAGAAGTTCTCTACATGAAATAAAATTAAGACTGACTTTGTGAATTGCATTCAATTATTCCTTTATTAAAGTGTAATTGGATTTAAAAGCTGGTTGTGGCTTTCAATTAAAATGTCAATTTATTAGTACAACGTATTGTTCTAAAATTGTACGTAAAACAGGGTTCTGGGAAAAGGGTGTTTGTTTGGGGGGAGAATTTGTTTCTTACGAATTATCTGAAACATATGCATTCTTACAAACAGAATGTAATCAAGTGTAAACTCTGTAGGAATTACAAAGGGAATCATAATTAAGTACTATAATGGGAATTATGTAGCACAATATGCTTGAGATCAGAAGAAGAATGTGCAAATTTTCTCAAAAGCCAACAATAATGAGAGCTTTAGAATACTTGTGGCGTCACAGGTATTTGCGGTTTTTACAGAACAATAGATAGCAGGTGGTTACTGTTCGTGTCACTGAATTAGAGGCTTGGCTTCCATCTGCTCCTCAGGTTTGAAGTCACAGGCAGGTAAGCACTGATCCCCAGGAAAGCTGTGGGCGTAGCTATTTGTGGTGTTTTCCATCAGGCAGGTTCCACGAGGGAGCTCACGTGCTTACACACGTACGGAACCGCGCGCTCAGGAGGGGTCTTTGCGCTCGTCCGTCTCGGGGAGAGAGTCAAAGGTGGACGAGGTTTCATGGTGCCTGGCAGGTTTTGGGGGGCACCACAACGTTCTGTGGCATGTGTTGGCAGAGAGGGGCTGCACAGTTGCCCTTTAGACTGCACACAGATACCTGTAACACAGTTCAGTCTGGCTCTCTGGTTCTCTGATGCCTTTTCCTCTGAGGTGAATGTCTGGTTACTGGTCTTGTGTGATTGAACACAAGAGTTTGACTGAAGTGTCTGAATACAAACATCATGTCAAAACACTGTTTCTCTAATCAAAGACTGTGCATTCACAGATGAGAAAGAAGAGGGAATACTGGGTAGCATACTTCTGCCTAGTTTTCAGATATCTATGCTGTCTGCTGAGGACCACATTAACCGCAAATACGCCTTTAAGGTAAGGGAATCAATTTTTCCACTTGATTTTGTATCTGAAAGCACAATAGCCTGGTGATAAGAACTCATTTTACAGAGTTATTATGTACAACAGGATTGACAAACAGCTTCTGAGGCTGATTTTTGCATAATACAGTAGCAAGAAGCTTCAGGTATTTAGCCTGATGTAAATACAGAATTACTAGAATGGGAAAGTGGATGGATATCACTCACTAGTAGTATCTTAGATCTTTAAAGCACCACTTAAAGACCAGTATCTGCAACTGAACTTACTTTATTAATGAATGTTCTTTAGTTATTCAGATACAAAGTATCTTTACACATAAATAAAAATAAGGATTTATTATCACTTAAATCATAATATTACATGAACCATTGTTAGGAGTGTTTCACAGCTGATCTTTTAAATCATGATATAAATGACTTCACTAAATATTTTCTCCTGACTTTTTTTATTGTTGTTTTATGAGCTTCTTTTGGCACTTGGTTTGGTCTCCTAACCAGCACATCATTTATTTACAATGGTAAGTACAACTGAAAACTTACTGTATCATTCAGGCTGCCAAAACCTATTCCGAAATCTTATTTATAATAATTATATCAATTTACATTAATGAGTGATCAATATAGTTTTTAATAGATTGAAGAAATGTAAGGGCTTTTTATTTAGCCTATTAATGAAGAAACAACTATGATTGAAAATTAGTGGCAATTATTTTGAAAATATGAGTGCAGTGACCGAGAAACATTGTAGTATTCTTTTTCATATTTTTTTCTGATAATATTATTTGCAGAAATCTTATTATATAAAGCATTAGAGGGAGTATGCAGTAACAATATTTGCCTCTTTTCTTTTACAGAATCTTATATTTTTATTGCAATGACCATGTCATTTCCAATCAGGCAGCTCATCCAAACATGAGGACCTATTATTTCTGCACAGATACAGGGAAGGAAATGGAGCTGTGGATGAAAGCCATGATAGATGCAGCACTTGTGCAGACAGAGCCTGTGAAAAGGTAATGTGGATTGACAAAAGAGTGGAACAGTATATTGCTTTCTCTTATTTAGTTTGATTTATGTAATGAAAAGGTGTTCTTGAAAACAGAATGTAAATTGGCTGAAGTAATTTCTCCTTGTATTGAAGAGCCCTTACTAATGTAACAATGCTGGATAAAATTTTGAAGAAGTAAAAATAACCTAAGTTCTGTTCTGAATATTAATTGTAAGGAGCTAGAAAAAAACCCTGCCTTATTCCTTTAGCCAGTGGCATCAAAAGAAGTGCAATGACAAATAGTATGTGTAGGCATGTTTGACTTCCCCTGCCCTCCCGACTGAATAGCAATAGCAGCTCAACTGGTGGTAGCCCTTGGCTGAAACCTGTCATAAGTCTCAAATTCGCAACTGGATTTTCTGGCTAAATTAAATGGTTGTACCTGTGGGCAACCTGTGGGGAGCCGTTCTTGTTCATCATTAAGCTGTCATCAAATTTATACTCCCCTATCTGGAGCCTTATCTTTCTGTATCCGTGTGTTGACAATGAAAAGCCAAGTTCTCACCGGGAGCCTTGTGCTCTCAGAAACAGAATATTGTCTGCTGCTGTCTATCCAGTGGGAATCGTTTTCTCTCGGAATGTGGTCCCTTGGGTCGGCTCCATGACATCTCTAATGGAAACCTCATCAATTGGAAGTTTAAAAGCTCCTCATTATTGATGGCACAGAAGTTATTGCTGATGGCTGCTGTCACTTGATCTATTCTCCACTCTGTTAGTTCCTGCTACCCTGGAGCTAAATGAATGTCAGAGATGCTGAGAAATTTTAAGTTTAAAAAAAAGTAGTAAAAAAAAAAAAAAAAAATTGCATAGACACAGCACCAGAGAAGCTTAGTGAATAATAAAATTAATCTGAAAAATCAGTCTTGTATTGCAGATACAGTGGTAACTTACATATGGAGAAATTATTAAACCAAATCAAACCCACATAACTTCAAACAGAAATCATATATCAATTGTATAAGCACTTTGTAGAGGGAATAATACTGAAGGAGGTCATTCTGAATCTTTTTTTTTGAACTGCTGAAATAACCTTCGTTTGATATTTGCAATACTGTGAATCTCTGCCTGGGTGTCACAGGCTGAACAGGCTTGCCAACAGCCAAACAAGTGTCAGAAAAGCAACTTATGTAACACTATCTTGTTGTTTTAATTCGGGCAAGAAACCTTAGAATGAAACAGAATTAGATGTGACCTCTTTGAAAACTTGCTTAGTAACCTTGAAATAATTCCTTCAGAGAAAATACATTTCAAGACCAAGTCTCGAAGACTTTCATGTCTGTTAGCTGTAATAAGGAAGAAAATCCTTCAGACATCTGTTTTCTAAGGAATCCATCTTTTGGCTATCAAACCAGTTCTTAAAATGAAATGTAGCAGGATATGATCTTATGCAGAAGAAATACTGTTCCTTCCCTGTAAAAATCTGTTGAGTATTAAGTGTTTTATTACCTCATCTCTAAGTAACCTAAAGTTTGGCATGCATGCAGCTCTAAGCATAAGTGGTTTTGGTTTAGTCAAATTTAGCCAGTGCTTTTGTTTCTCAATTTTGTTTTTTTCTAACATTGTACTGAATACAGTTTTCTAACAGACTGGATACTTGCAACACAACAGATGAGTTATTAAGAATTGCTTCCTTAAATATTCATGCAAGCTGATGTTGAGCCACTCTTAAGTGCTTGTTAATATAAAATACCCAATGATAAATCAAGAGTTTTTACAGTATAGTTCTTTAAATCTAGAAATCAAGGTACTTCACTGCTTATGGTACTCTGAAAATCAAACCCAACAGTCTTTTAGACCAAATGTTTTAGCTTTAAATAATTGTAGAGTTTTAATCTGTGTCTTGTTTTTCTGGGGATGTGAGTTCCTTGGAGAGAAAAAAAGATAAAAAGAATATTTAAAACATTAAATTGGGGGAGGGAGGGTTGCCAGTTTCCCACAAACTATTACTTTCCACTTAGAGTTAGCCATATAAAACAGAAACAAGATACCAAGGTGAGAAAATAAAAATGGGACCATTTCTCTCAAAACTAATCTGCATTAACAGCAGAAAAACTCCCTTCTGATGTATCGCTGCAGGGAAGGACAAATACTATTTGGTCCTATTGACTTAATTGTAATTGCTCCTTTCTAAACGTTTTTAATTTACCTAGATAGTAAATTCAAGTTTAATAGTGTACTGAGAGGCTTATCAAAATAATTAAACACAAATAATGTAGTCAGTGAGGATGTTATGACTCAAAATATGATCTCAAACACCCTCTCTGCATCAGCAAAACATCTTGCTTATTCCATGTTGTGTCACTGTGGGCCACAGTTGAATTGTATCTGAGTACTTGCATGTGTTTGTAGATGGTAATGTCCACCAACATACTGATTTAACATTTGTACCCTAAATGCTGATTTCTCTGCTCTCCCCTGTTTGAGTGTCATTTTTCTAGCCTTTCACTGTCAGCTTGTGTATTGGAGCCTTTGTTTCTTCTCAGGGATGCAGGATGTACTAAGAAAAGATTTCTTTTTTTTTCCTCCTAGTGTAGTTACTTTTCCTAAACAGCAGAAGCTAGGCTGCCAAAAAAGCACTTGTTAGCATAGTGACATCCACAGTGGGGGCTTACTGACGTCACTGTGCTTGGAAAAGGTGGCTTTTTCTTTTCAAATGCCTCTGCCTGGCTTTGTTAAATCACAGTCCTCACATCCATCTGATAATTAATTACATGCTTCCCCCCCCCAGCCCTTTCAGAATTACTTATTTATATAAACCAGCATAAAATGATACTTTTTTTGTGTTACAGTTCCTTTTTGGTTGTAGAAGTCTATAAATTGCATCCAGCATATGCTGAAGGACACGTGTTCAATGCTCATTCTCTTCCTCTTCTCCCTGTCCCGTCCTCAAATAGCCTGCAAGTCTTTGAGAGCTAGCTATAAATATGGAGCCAAATATACATAGGGATTTATGTTTCTTACATTTGCCTGTTAGTTTCTGATAATTTTTTTTCCCTTCTGGATCCTTCACTGTGCAAAGATATCCCTTGCTCACAGAGTTGACTGATTTGGTGCAGCAAGTTAAAGGAGAGCCCAGAAGTCTGTTTGAACATCAGTCATTCAGGCTCTACACCATTACAAAGAATGTCAAATATAAATGTTTGGCTCTGCTGTGTATAACCATAGTAACCAGTGATACAGCACTGAGATTACATGGAAAAACAATTCTGTGATTTGGGGGTTTCTTTTTGTTTTTTTTAAATTAAGATAGACAGTGGAAAGCAGTGTGAGACTGGGAATCAAACACTGTTCTGAGTCTTGACCACATATATGATGAATGTCCTTAGAGATGCCACTCTCCCTCTGCACTGTGGATTTTCCATCTGTAGAATGGCAGCTGTTTCTCTGCTGTAAAGCCTGAGAAAAATTTATAGGAAGTGTTATATAAAGGGGTAGGTGGTGCTATTAAGGCTTGCTGCATATATTAATGCCCACGTTTAGGATTATTTGCAAGCTAGTCCATGCGTTTATTTGTAAACTCTTGAGTTCTGGCTGAAAGCTGAAATCTTAATGCCCTTTTTTGACTTGATAATTGTGGGAAACCGAGTTTTTCATTCAGATTCCTGTTTGGGGAATTCCTTTAGTTTTTGGTAGAAGCCTAGGTAGCAGAGTTTTGAGGTGGGAGGGAGGAGGTGATTTTTTTTTTTTCTATAATCTTGAGAAGGAACCTAGGCAGAAATATTTCAGTTTTGGAACAATTTGAAGTCTTGGGGACAAAAAAAAGTAAATTTAAAAACCTCTCACTTTTAAATTTCAGTGAGAGATTAGCGTAGCATTTCTTTGCTGATACTTGGAAATTGTAGGAAAGGTGATGCAGGTGTGGTAGTTCCACCTCCCTCACAAAAGTCTACGTAAAAACTGTTTCAGCATCGAGATATTTTTTTCTCTAGAAATTATGGTTGGCAGAAACACTGCACACTCCTTTCTTCTAGCAGAAAACATCAGATGTATCTAACATCTGCATTGAATAGTGATGTATGAGAAAAAAACACCGTGTCTAAAAATAGTGCCAACACATAGAGCCAAAGAGATGTTCATGTTAGATTATGAGTAGGAATGTTTTCATTTGCAGTACATTTGACATGTGTGTACACTTCCATGTTGGCAGCTCAGGAATGATCACTGAAAGACAAGGACTGTTTTGACCTACTTATACTCACTTATAAAGTGAATTTTGGAGGACTTTTTAGCATCATTAAGTATCAAGCAGAGATTGGGGTCATCACAACCATGTGAGGAAGAGGCATAGGGGGAAAAAAATCACACCCTTGTTAGCATGGGCAAAGTGAACAAGCATTTTGTTTTAACTCAGGTACAGTATCCAGAGGACATCGACGTCTTGATGTTTGAGCAATGTGTTTGAAATGGTGTATTTGTCAAGGCAGGAGTCTCTTGATTCCTTCCACATCACAGAGCCTTCATAGCAAGAGTAGGGTGGTAATGGGAGGTGCATTTAAAATTAAGTGTCCAATATTATTAGCAGTGGGAAGTATTTTATTAGGACCGTATGTTTTTCAGTCCTTTAGGTATTTGCAGAGGTTCTGTCCCAAGTTAGGTGGCCTTTTGGGAATTCTCAACTTAAATAATCTGTTGGGGAAGTGTAGACTTGTTGAACATATTTAAGCCTCTTGTTCAAGATGGGGTAAACAATAATGTTTACAGCCATGTATGTAGTTAATCTGCCTGGAATTAGAGCCCTTTTCAGAGTGGTTCTGTCTGTGCTCTTGGTCAGCTGTGTATGTGATGGCCTTTTTACAGACACTTGAACTGGGGACAGCTATAAAGATGAATAATGCATTTGCAAAAAGGATGCAAAACTATGAAAGGTTAATTTGACATCATCCTAAAAATAAAGTGTTGCTCCTAGTTTGGTTTTATACAGAGATGTAATCTTAAAAAATTATATCTCTTCCTCTTCTTTCCTCCCATACCAAAAAATGTTGATCAAAACATTTTAAGATGGTGAGGGTTTTTTTTCTAGTGAACTGAAAAAGTCACTCTTTGACCTGGAATTGAAGTTCAGGTCCCAGTATGGAAAAAGACACAGCTTCTTGACATCTTCAGATTTTAAAAAGAAGAACATTAATAAAACTGCACACATTGAGTGCTTATGTAAATACTGTAAAGCACTAAAGGCTTCTAAAAATATCATTATTTTGTGGTACAGTTCCTTAAGTCAGCAGCTATTTTCCCCCTTAAATTTAGAAAAGCCACAGTCATTTCCCACAAAGTGTATGCCAGCCAAAGCGATAACATACCAGAGAAACCTAATTGATACCAGTGACCATGAAAAGTCATTTGCTTTCTTTAAAGGAGCTCATTATATGTTAAATTCAGCAGTATTGTGAATCACAAGCTGACTGTCAAAATCATCTGAATTTCAGTCTGTTGACATTTGGAAGCTGCAGCTCTTGGAGAGCCACTGAATATTTTCACTCCTTGAATGTCCAGCGCTCCAGGAACTGTACATCCACTTTTTCAGACTCTGGCTTTGTTTCCTGTTGTGCACATTTTCTCTAAGGGGTTAATTGAAGGGCGACTTAAAAAATTTACTTCATGTAACAATTGCCTTTAAAATAGCGAAGAAAGAGAGAAGTGTAGAAGGAAAAATACGCACACTCTCCCAACCAGAAGAACCACAAAGGAGCCAACCAAAACACAAACCAACCAAACACTACCACCAACCTCAAAACAAAGTTAAAAACAAAAGAAAACAAACAAACAAGCAAAAATTCAGGAATAACAACAACAAAAACAGAATAGGCAGAAGCAACAAAACCCCACAACCTATCCTTGATTATTGTGAAAATATGTCCTGATTTTTTTCTCTCAGAGTCATTATATTGTTATAAAATGTCTGGACAGGGATTCACTGAAATAACCCTGATAAATACCAATATATTCACTTTTAATTTTTTATTACTATTTTTAGGAAACGTTCTGTTGGTATTATAGCTTGTCGTGTGTTCCCTTCCAGAATAGAGAAGCTAACCATTGAAAATACATCACCTCGAGAGGCAAACAATATTTCAAACCACCGGGTGCTAATTAAGCCAGAGGCACAAAATAACCAGAAAAACAAAGAAGTGAACAAAAACGAGGAGAAGAAAGCTTTGGAAGCCGAAAAGTACGGGTTCCAGAAAGTCGGGCAAGATAAACCGTTAACAAAAATCAACAGCGTGAAGCTAAATCCTTTGGGATCCGAGTACAGGACTTTGCCCATAAGCACCATCCAGGCTGGACACTTCAGGCCAGTCCATTTGAATGGGTCTGAGGGCAAAGGTGGAGTTGTGCTGGCGGATGCTGGAGATGGAGCTCATCACAACGCGCTGCCGTCACACGTGGAGTCCGAGCGGGTCATGCAGAGAACTAACTCCATGCTGCAGCTGGAACAGTGGATTAAAATACAGAGAGGAAAAGGACAAGAAGAGGAAACAAGAGGGTAAGTACTGGGAAGTAATTTTATTACTTTTTTTTTAATACTTTTTTTTTCTGCTAGGCTTTCTAGCAAATAATACTTAACACTTGTATCCTGGTTAGGTTCTTTGGTTTAAGGTCTGTATGACATAAATACATTATTCATTGTTCTCTGTAAGAAGTGCCTGGGTGACTGCTTGGAACAATTTTATTGAAGTTTTTCTTTTATTACCATTTGAGTGAATATTATTAATTAAAGTATAATAATAGCTCAATAACTAAAAAGGACCAGAAACCATTTTTGGGTGTTAGACATTTCTCTGTCCTAGCAGAGAGAGATCATCAATCGTAGCAATTCCTTTTCCTCTTAAAATGTGTTCTTGAAATTGCCCTGTCTTCTGGCATTTTTATTCACAAATTCTTGTAATAATATTTTATTTAAAATTCTTAGAAAATATTCCAGGGAGCTTTTAAACTTTAAACAAGCTTTAATTGAAGAGAGGCAGAAGCCTTACCTAACAGTAAGACAGAAATCTAACTAACTTGATGCTTAAAGCTCCTCTTCTTATGAAATTAAGTATCTCCCAGTTATAATATTCAGTTCTAGTGCTTATTCCTGAAGCTATAAAATTATCTGTGAATGATTGACACTATTGAATGTCATGCTGATAGCAATTTCTCTGTCTGACAGAAGTGTAGGGACGTTGCTTCCAGGCTGTCTTACAGACAAGCAGCTCTAGCAGTAAAATATAAAAGGTTTTAATATTACATTTGATAGGAAGTATGGAGGTGCTATCACTGGAGAAATTTTGAAGAGCTGGAAATTAGGGAGTGAGTATATGAGATAGATGGCAGAGCAGAGTTTAAGATAGAACAAAGTTCAGAAAACGTGTTTTCCGCAAATTTCAAAATATGGGTTGGGGGCTTTTCAGTTCTTGCAAAATCTTGAAAAATTTCCATTAGCTTGACTTCTGCTTGCCAAAGTTGGTTGAAAATTTCCTCGTTGCCTTTAGTCCTTCATTAGATAAAATTAGGAACTGTTAAATGTGTTGTTTCATGAAATACCCAACATGAGTAGTTTGATCGAGTTTGAACTGGCAGTGCAGACAGTGCCTTGCACACCCTGACATTTATTTTATTATACATGTTTGCATAATGAGAACCAAGAAGGCTCTCTGATGCAGTTAATTTTTTTTATTGGACTGTAAAGCTTGCAACCAAACAGTAGAAATTAGAATAGCTTGGCTATTTTTCAATTGTGAACAAGTATAAAACCCCTAAAACTGATTTCATTGTGGGAATCAAATACAAGCAAGTGCCATTAACAATATGTTACTAATTAACAATATTTTATTCTTGACTACAGGGAACACTTGTTGCCTAAATAAGGGTGGCATTGATAGCATTAAAGGGTGTGCATTCAAATGCAGTTCTGCATAAAAGTTGCAAACTGAAAAAGAATTGGCCTTGAGCTACCTTTTTTACTTTGTGTGGAAGTGGCTTTGAATAATGATCCATATTTTCTAATGTATATAGTGATGTCATTTAAATGTGGTTTCATTTAAATTTAAAATTTTATTTTTGTTCAGATTGCCAGAAATTTAAGTAGAATTGAAGTTAAAGAATTAGAGTAGAAATAAGCACCAGCTTATGTTAAAGCCTAAGGTTGGGGTGAGAGGTTAATAAGGCTGTTTGTATAAGACCTGTTCAACTCATAACTTGAATTTTTGACTAAAGTAGTCTTTATTTAAAGGGGAAAAGTTGCTGACTTTTAACAAAGCTGCTTTCCATTTCATCTATCTCTCTCATGTGTTAGAGAAATCATGGAGGACCAAACTGAGTATCTCTGGTGTCATACTGAAAAAAATCAGCACTTTAAGAATGCTTAAATGTCAACAAATAGGTACAATTAAATAACTATATATAAAATAGGAGCTCTTAACTGTCCTCAATGTGGAATGAAAAAGGTTCACTATACAACTACTAATTTTTTTGAGGAATAGGCTGAGCCTGTAGTAGTTTGATTCCTCAAAAAATGAGAATGATGACAATGTAGGTTTTAGTTCTTGAAGCTGTTATTTGCCATTTCCATGGATCAAGACATCTAGTTTTTAAAAGCCACAGGAATAAAGACAATTGCTGCCTTGGGGAAGACAAACCTCTTTTAAAACCAAAAAGAAATGTGTTTTAAATAAAAAAATAAAAACATTCCACTTCAGTATCATTTTATTGAATCAATTTTGCACAAGTCACTTTTGAAAAAATGTTTTCATCAAAAACGGTTCACTTAAGTGGTCTTTCAAATGTGAAAATACAGAAAAAATACAGAAGAGTTGCATGGTACTGAGGTATTATGTTGCTGTTAACCCAGGATGTGAGACTGTCTCTCACCTTGCCCATATAAGCCTCATCCTAAATAATACACCAGATTTCTGTCTTCAGTCTGTGCCACCCTTTGCTTAATTCACACGTGGAAGTTCTGTATTCCGGGCCAGGAGGTAGCTCTGTTCTTCAGGATGAAGGTCTGTTTTGAGGTTCCAATCATCACAGAACTGAGCCCCTAAAGGTTTAGCAGCAAAGTTGCTTTCCCAGATAGTCCAGCCTGGACACCAGAACCACTATTGCTACCCAACAGTAAGCCTAGAGACAGCCCCTGAAGATGTCTATAAGGAGTCTATGAAAAAACATGGAAGCCTTTTTTTCATATGGGAGCACTTATAAGGAGCTATTTATGATGACAGATCCAGAAGTATTTTGCAACCTCAAACCCAGCTGCTGTAGTCTCCCCTTGTGTGCAAGGCAGTAGTGTCTGGAGTTAGTTTTTGGATTTGACTGGAATGGTATTTCTGCAGGTATCAACATTGATGTATCTGTTTTGATTTTATTGAATTATGTAAAACAAGGCTTAACACTGAGGGGATTGGGCTTTTTACAGTTTTCATGGTTTAATAATTGAAGATGGATTATGTTATCTTTCTAAATGTTCTAGAATATAAGTAATTGCATGCAGACTTTAAATTGCTATCTTTAACATAGTAAGAATTTCAGATAGCTGTTCTTCAAGTGGTTCAGGATATCTAAAGGAGCCAACAGGGTTACAATGCTCATTTAATTAATAAAACAAGAGAGGAGCTTTACTGAGTGAGGTGGGTGTAACTGCCAAATATTTTCATGAAAATGTCAAGTTTCACTATACCTGTTATGGGGTATAGCTACACTTATATTTTGAAAGTTAGAAGTGGAGCTCAGAAGCATCTGGTTTGTTTGTTTTTAAATATGGAGATGGAAAAAAGCCTTCTAATTAATGGTATGTTACTACAGAAATTTAGAGGTATTTAAGCAGATTTTGCAGCAAAAGACTAGGACTTAGAATCTCTTTCCCCCTTTTTATTTTCCTGGGAGAATGGAAAGCTGCCCAATCTACAAAATGGGGATAATACTTCATTAATTCTTGAAAAGCTCGAGAAACTGTAGCAGATTTTGTATGTAAAGCTCTTTATAGCAGTTTTCATCTCCAAAATGTAACAGGTGACCATAAATACTCAGCTTAACTATTTTCAGTGAAAAATGGGTTTTACCATCATCAATTACCTCGATAGTTATTCCATAAGGATCAAATATGCTTTATGCTGGTTTACCTTTCCATTTGCTCTACTCTATTTCTTTAATGTTTTTTTTTTTTTTTTTGGCACTGGAGCAATTCAAAGCCATCTTCAGGTTCTGGTGCCTGGTGGTGGCAGGGATTTTAGCTGGAGTTAGTGTTGGGGTGTAGCTGGAAGCTGCTGCCCTCTGATGGCTGAATCCTGCCCAGTTTGAGTTGTGTCCCAGCAAGCATCTGTCATATGCATGATAAGTAGCACAAGGTTTTTAAGAGCACCTCATTTGCGTTTTAGATAAGGGATGAATGAATCAATGTTTATGACCCAGATTTTAACCTCTGGGAAAAAAACCCAAGGAGTGCTTTGTCACACTTAGGCACGCGTCGATACTCGGTATGGAAAATTCTGCATTTCAACTAGTGCTGAAAGTTGCTAAATGACTGTAGCACTCCAGAATTTTAATGTGGCAACAAGTTAAAGAATAAGCCTTTGAATTCATATCTGAGTTGAAAAGCAATACAATGTTATTATCAAACAAAGAAATATTTTGCTGTTTGTTTTGCTTGAATAGCTGATACAGAATGGCTTCATCTTGACAATTACAATACATAATTTCTTTAGACAATTGGTGCAGTTTTTCCTTGGTCTGCTGGTAGAAGAATCACTATTTTTTTAATGTCCGTAGTAACTGCTGAAGATTTTCTTAGGGAAACAACAGGATATTTTTTCACTTTTGGAAAAGAGAACATTTCAAATGGGCTTATATGGAAACAGCGTAGAACTGTTAAAACTTGGTATGGTGCACCATGCAATTTAAAGTCTGCATGCAGTTACTTATATTCTGGGACATTTAGAAAGATAACAGAATTCATCTTCAATTGTTAAACCATGAAAACTGTAAAAAGCCCAATCCCCTCAGTGTTAAGCCTTGTTTTACATAATTCAATAAAATCAAAACAGATACACCTGTTTTTTAATAGATTGGAAATAATTACATAAAAATTACTCCTTCAGTCCAGCATATAGATAAGTTGGACGATATGATATAAACTTGATACACTAGACTGGTGAAAAGATGAAATACAGATTATATCAAGAGCTAATAGGAGAGAGGGGAATCCAGTTTCAGCTGCTACAGTGCATTGTCAGTACAATTGATTCTTTAATTGTTGTCTTGTCTTCCATTTTTTTAAATGGTGTTTGAAGTATTAAAAAAGGTCAGAGTCAGCTAGGTAAACCTGACCCATGTTGAAAAACTTAGCCTTGCCATGATATTAATGCTGTGCACTGACAAAAAGAAAATTTGCCTTTCAGCGTAATCTCTTATCAGACGTTACCGAGGAACATGCCAAGCCATCGCCCTCAAGCCTTACCCCGCTACCCAGAGGGCTACAGAACACTGCCAAGGAACAGCAAGGCACGTCCAGAGAGCCTCTGCAGCGTGGCACCCTCGGCCTACGACAGGGCCATGGGACCCGTCAGCGCCGAGGAGAAGCGGCGGTCGATGCGCGACGACACGATGTGGCAGCTCTACGAGTGGCAGCAGCGCCAGTTCTACAACAAGCAGACGACTCTGACGAGGCACAGTACCATAAGCAGCCCGAAAACTATGATCAACATTTCCGATCAGACCATGCATTCGATTCCCACCTCGCCCTCTCACGGTTCCATCGCTGGTTTCCAGGGATATTCCCCCCAGCGGACCTACCGGTCGGAAGTGTCGTCGCCGGTGCAAAGGGGGGATGTGACCATTGATCGCAGGCACAGGGCACACCATAGCAAGGTAAAAATACTTCATTTCATAGCTAAACCCCCTTGGTTACAAGGATGTTTAGTAGGAAGTATATGGTTACTGCAAAACTCGTGTTGCACTGTAGTGTATTTTATTATAATGAAGTTCAAGTGGCATCACGGTTTTCATGGAGAAAGGTTGGACTTTAAAAAGCACTTAAAAATCTAAAGGTAGTAAAAAGGCATTTTTCTAATGTGCTAGGTGAAAACGTGCTGTCCTAATACTACTGCCCATGGTATTAACATTTCTCTAAAGAAAATAAAAAGGAGTCAATAGGCAAATCATTCAGAATAGTTTGTTATATGTACAGAAATCTTTCCCCTTTCTAGCTCCAAGAGGACTCGAAATCCCAGGTTTCTTTCCACATGCTGTTTTCTGATCTTCAGCCACAAGTTTGGCTGCCTCAGGTTCCAGCAGAAGACAAAATATTGTTTCTTTTTATGCCTTTGAGTTGTTAAGGTGATCCCTAAAGATCAGAGTCTAAATACACACACCTTTAGTGTTAACTCTGCTGGTCTTCACCAGTGAGTGGGAGACGTGGAGAATTGTAAACTTGGGTGGGTGCTGTATATGGCTCTGCTATATTTGTCATGCTTGTGCTATCATGGTTTTTTAATAGATTGGAAATAATTACATAAAAATTACTCCTTCAGTTGGTGCAAAATGCTCCTGAACATTTTTTCCAAAAACTTTATCTCGGTGTCTTTGTTTCTTAAAAATCTGTAACTACATCTTAAAACAATTTAAACAATTTAGAGTTGATTATTAAGTCTTGGGTTTCAAAGTTTTCAGGTCTCTGTCAACAGAGTCATTTTGTTTTGACATCCTTTGTGTCTCAACTGCTTTGAAAATTTAGTAATCAGTGCCTCTCACACATGTGACAAATATCACTATGTCAGTGCAGCAGAGCATGTGCTTACTTGTTCTTTCAGCCATGTTTTGCTTCCTGATATTTTTTCCTTCTCAAACACTTTATGCTAGTATTTCATTGCATATTTAGTATCTTTTACGCAATACTAATGTTTCCCTTTGGTTTTTCAAGCTGTCTGTTTTGTATTTCATTAGTTACACAACCAGCTTTTGCTATTAACTTAAAAACACAGACCTGTTTTGAAGATTGGGTAATTAGGAGACTGATTATTTGAAATCAGTAGGGTTAAATTAAAGTTTTAGACCCCATCTTCATAGAGAGCTTAGGTTTTTCAGTGGCTTTCAGTGGGAGGTGAAAAACTAAAATTGTTGTTTGCACAGGCTATCAGTCAGGCAACATTAATTAAATAAATGATGAAAGTTGGGGTATTTCTAAAACTTAGAGGTAGACTGCTTGAGTGTCCTACATAGTAGATCAGCAGGGAGCATGACTGGCACAAATCATAGCAAATTTTCATGAGTGTGAAGTTGGCTTGATTTTTCTTTTGTGTTTTTTTTTAGCAATTAAAAGTTTTGGGGTCTTTAGAAATAACTTTGGATCATACTGTGCTCTTTTTTTTTTTGTGCAGCATGTCTTTGTACCCGACAGAAGGTCGATGCCAGCAGGCCTGAGTTTACAGCCTGTTACTCCTCAGAGCCTCCAAGGCAAAACAGTGAGTTGGTTTTTTTATTTTGTTCATCAGGGGCTTTTAAGAATAATTCTTTAAATAGGAAGAGGCAACACTGAAATCTTATTGTATTCAAAACTTGCGTTAAATGTAGCCTTTATTTTAATTATCGGAGATTTTTATAACAAGTAAAGAAATACTCTGTGGTTCCTCTGAATGCTGAGAATATCATGTAGCTGCTGAGTCAAGATTTTCTTTGAGAAATATAGATTTATTATTTTTTTAATCATTGTTGATACATTGCTGAACTTCCTGGGAGAGGGTAGAATACATCACAGAACACTTATTTCTCCATTAATTATTTAGGAAAACCTAGAAATAAAGTTTGGCTTTTTTTTTGGAAATCTGAAAGATACTAAAACTGCATTTTGTATAATTGGCCTTTCTGACATCTCCCATTTTAGTGTGGTAGAGCTGAAATTCTCACTGAAGGTATTTCATCAAAGTAATATTGGTGAATACGGTTTGCCTTCCTTACTGAAACATGACTCATCCTAAATCTTAAGATATTGTCCTCAGTTTATATATTTTCTTTACCAGTTTTTGCCTCCATTCCATAATCTTTCTCTGTCCGTCTGAAATTACTGATTTCAAGAGTTACAAATTAAGAACACAGATTTTTTTTTTTTGAATCACACCGTGGGCAGCAACTCGCAGTCAGTCCTTCCACTGCTTCAGTCCCTGTTTCTTGCACTTCCCAGCACGAATCTCTGGCACCTTCAGGAATTTGCGGGTTGGCCTTGGGCAGCTGGTGCCTTACAGACATTTCTTTGGGTTCAGGGCCCCCTCTGCTCTCCTCAGCTCTGCTGGAGCTGGGCTGATGAGGGGGGTAAGAGGCAAGAAGGTCCAAGCTTCTGCCTGTGGAAACAGCACTTGCAGCAGCATCAAACATGTTTGCAACGTTAGGAATGTCTAGAGACGAGTAGGAATTACGGTTTGATGGGCTCCTCTTTGGAGACAGGTTTACTTGCAAACATTGGATTTAAGTGCCATTAAATATTTTATTTCTAATGGACTCAAACTGGGCTTTTGCAGAACATACTGAGAGGAGTTTTGACCTTGAAAAAGTGGATCAATGTTTCTTTTGCTTGAAGATGCTACTTTCAGTTCTCATATTCCTAAAAATAAGATGTCTTGTGCTTTGAATTGATGTTAATTTTCAGACTGAAAGCACTGTCACTTATTTTTGGAGAGAGCTTGAAAATGCCTTGTATAGCAGTCTAGATTCTTACATTTACTCTCTGAAATTAAATATTTTAAATCCAGGTATTGAAAGAGTACTGTAAGAAGAAAAACTGCCATTAGACAACTTGGGTTTGGTGTTGGTTTTCCCTGAAAGCAAATGGTTTTGCCAACTGAAGCTATGTGGAAATCCCTTGCTCCCTCTTGTGGGCTACTCTTGCCCCAGCTCACAACGGTGCCAGTGCCATGCTTATTCTCAGGGATGTTTCCTCTTTATTCTAAGAAACTGGTATTCATTTTTCAGTGTTTCAGTATGTGGTTCTCTGGAGCTTTTTTCTTTACTTCTTTGCTTTGGGGAAATTCTGTGACTTTGGGAGACAGCAAGCTGGGTTTTAGGAGGTTTTTGTGTTTGGGTTTTATTTAACTCGCAGAACTTGTGAGAAAATCAAAATGCTGGGTGAATATTTAACCTCTTGTAAGACTGACTTCTGGAGAAGTGTAAGAAACAGAAGCAAACACAAACATAACAAAAAATACTCGTTAAGTGGTTTGTTTTCTTTGAAGTATTGCTAATACAAAACGGTTCAGAATGGTTCAGATAGAGTTTGCCAAACTGACCTAAACTGATCTGTGTGGAATTACCTGACAAATACCCATTTGAGTGTGACTTTATTTCCATAATATATATAATCTTGGGGTTTAAACGCTGGTCCTCATCACTTCTCAAGCGATGACTAAGCTTTATTGTACAGCTTAGTCATAAAGCAATAAAATAACTGATAGCCTCAGACCTGTGAAAGGTGTGATGGAAAATTATTTTTTTCATGCCTGTTCAGTTTTATTTTGTGAAAGGTGATGGTTTCTGAGGCAGTTCAGTTAAGATGGATTTTTCATTATTTTTACTCTCAATTTTGAGGCATACATTTGAAGAATTGTATTAAAAACTAAACTTCCTTGAGGGCATGTTTTGATTCTTTCACCAAGCTCAAATGGCTGTCCATGTACAAGTAGTGATATCCTAAGAACTAGAATTATCTCCCCCTCCTCTTAAGCCAGTATTGTCAATTTGATGTGCACGTCAGAGGAAGTGTGAGGACTGCACAGACTTTGTCCTGCAAAATCCTCCCTTATTTTTGTCCTTTATGCAGAATGTTTTACTCCTACAGCATTTGCAGCATCAAATTGTTTTGAGCAGTAAAAGTTAACCTTTCATTATATATTTGAAAGTGGTCAGTTTGGGGAGGGGGTGGAAATGGTGTTTCTTCTGTTGTATCGCTGTAGAAAGTTGTTTGGGTTTTTTTTGTAAGAAAGATACTCAGAAGCCTTATTTTATTTAAGTGTTGTTTGGGATTCCAATTAACCTTTTTTCTACTCTTTGGCTTCTCACACTGCACTCCTTCAGCCAGAGGAGCTCACGCTGCTGCTAATAAAGCTGAGACGGCAGCAAGCTGAACTGAGTAGTATCCGGGAACACACACTAGCACAGCTCATGCAACTAAAACTTGAGGCCAGCAGCCCAAAGGTCAGCTATAAAGCAATGTGTGTCATGTACCATTCTCACTAACCTGTAGTCATCCATTAATCGAAAGTTTGCTTTTTTACTTTTGTCGGTGAAAAATTTTCTGACCGTCGTGCGCGAGTAGAATAGAGTAACTTTGGTTCTTTGTGTATGTGATGTTCTGCTATTAACCCTTTGAGGTTTTACTGTGGGGCTTTTCCAAATGAGCCAAGTCAAAATTGCAGGGGGATATTTTAAAATATCTTGTAGTTAAAGGTTTTTAATCTATTGGTATCACAAAAAAAAAATCAGTGGTGATAGATCGTGAGATGAATTTATTGTTTATACTGCCTCATTTCAGGTATTTTCTTATTCATAATATGTCTGCCAACAGCAGGACTGGCTTAAAACACAGATTTATCAAAGGGTTTATAGTTGTCTGTGTAGTGGGCATTTATATGAGCTTACTATATTTTAGATGTAAATAGAAAATGTGATATAGTGCTTCATAGGCCTAATTTGTGGTAAACTTCCATCACTTCTGTTTCGGGATCAAGACTTGTTACAGTTCACCAAAAAAAACAGTTTAAAAACATCATTATATTTCTGCATAAAACAGATCACTGTCTAGTTTACATCTTTTAAAGCTCTTTTCATGCATTCTGCACCTTCTGTCCCTTTCCTTTTGCCCTCTGACTGCTGCCTACTAGAATGAGATTCTTTCACATCACCTTCAAAGGAATGCTATATATTTGGATCACCAGGTGGGATTTGCAATTTTCTTGTGCGTTTGAGTTTCTTAATGCTTTTTACCTGCTTCTATCAAAGCTGGAAATATTTGGGGAGAAGGATTTTCAGTGCTTTTTAAGAAGTTGGAGGATGCCCATAGCATGGAATGTCTTAATCAGTTACGAATCTGACATGTTATAAGGCAAAAAAAGCACCCTCAATTTAAAATTTGTCAGAACACAGCAGCAACTTGCCAATTAATTTCTCTGTTCTTCATTTCCTTCTCACAATAATACTAACTGTAGTGTTTTACCTTCTTTAACCAAAGTCATAATTTATCTCCAAGCTCATATGACACACATGCAACTTATAGAAAAATTATACTTCTGGAAATTTCTGTTTTCCAAATTAAGGAGAGTTAGATGTTTCTGCAGGACATTAAATTAAAGAGAGGTCAAACATGAAGAAATGTTTTAATCAGATCATAACATGGCTCATTTTCTCATATTTTTCTCAGTTAATTCTTGAAGATTTATATAAGAATAAGATTTTACTTCTTTACAGTTTCTCATAACTTGCAAAGCGAGGGTACAATTATGTCTTCACTAACATAATTGATTGCCAAGTGAAGAGTTGTGGTATCACAAGCCTCTCTTTATGGCTTTGTTGCATGATCAAATGAGATTTCACTACAACTTACGTGTGAGAAGTTTTTAAATGGCATTTCTTTTTAACTAGCATTTATAAAAGACAGTCGTAAGTGCTTAGAGGAAAAAGAAGCAGCTAGGTGACCATTGGTTAAAAATGTAAAAATCACTGTGGCTTTTTCTTTTTCTAATAACCTGTCTTTGAATGAAACTTTTGAGCTTTACACTTAAAAAACCAACTGTTAGAACATTTATATCCTACATGTTCCTCTAATGGGATTTCAGTGAGTTATTAAAAGCCCCACCTGTACAGAGACACACACTCTCACAGGGACTTGGCTCACCCAGTGGCTTTATTTTCCTGCTATCTCTTGAAAACAAGGTGTGAATTATGATCAATTTAATTTGATTCCAATGCATTTCTAAACACCTCTGTCTTGTTTTACTTAAGGGGTTGCAGGAGGTCCAAAACAGTAGGGGAAAACTGCTTGTTATATTAGACCAAAATATTTCATCCGACTCAAATATTTCCAGTTTATAATGATTTGGAATAAGGGGGTTGTTTCTGTCTTTAATGTAATTCATTGCCAAGAAAGGTTAACAGTCAATGTGAAGTGTAAAACCCTGTACCATGCTGTTGCTTGATTAGCCAAGCTTGTGAGTATAATGGGCAGGATTAAATGGAGGGAATTGCCTTTGTGCAACATGCAAAGTGGTAAAAATTATTTTCCTTTTACTCGTATCAGATAAAATTTAGAAATGTGGTGTGGTAAGCATTAATTTAGGGAAGTGTCTAAATCTTATAGTTATGCCATAATTACCCATACCAGAGATGCAAGGAATCACTGCACTTCTTAACACAAGAAATCATTATTGAGTCTAAAATATATTGTCTTAAACACAAAATCATGGAAGAGCAGGTTGGAATACTTGTCCCAGTTTCTGATCAGTTTTTCTTTTCTTCTCTCGTTTTATAATACTGTCATCTACCTGTAGCAAATTAATCTCCTTGAGAGTCTTTTTACTTTGTGTATCACTGCTTCTAGGGTGGTATCACATTTATATCTTTTCATTACTTTGTCCAATGTCAATTTTCCTTTATGTTGGAGAGAAAAAAAAAATCAAAAAAATCAAAAGGCCTTTCCTCCTTGTCAGCTGCATCTTTAACCAGCGTGCATAATCACTTTCCCTCTTTGAATTTTAAGTGTCCACTGTAATTAAATTTGGTATTTTCACTTGTATTTAATCTCTGAAAATAGTGTCAAAACCTGCTTTGCCTAAAACATGTGGTGGGACTCCAGTTATCTTCAACTCTCACTTTCTTGGTCACAAAGATAGTAAGTGTGTACTGAGGTTGCACAGGTGAATTTTCAGGCACACTCAAGTTCATGTGTAGGGAGGGTTACTTTTATATTGTTGCAGTAAGTTGTTGTCTGCTGGTTAGGTGGTTTTCTTATCAGGAATCAAGAATATTCCATCACCTTTTTGAAATCATGCTTCGTTTTTGTGCTGCTGTTTCCTTTGGAGATGCTTCAAAAATCTTATGTTACACTTTCTGATGTTTTGGTATTATGCTTTCAGAATTTTTGTTGTTGTTGTTGGAGTTCAGAGATGGAGGAAAAAAAAAAAGATCAAAGAGACTGGCACACATATATCCAGCCATATGATTTCTTTGATGTCTTATGGCCAAAAGAATGATTGTCCAGCACCCTTTTCTTTTGAAACCACTCTGCTGGCTCAGGGTTTGTAGAGAGTTGGGAGAGGGATTCATCTGCTATTTAGGAAGTTCTGTGGACATAGCTAGCAACCCCAGGCAAACAATGATGATTTGTTTGCCAGTGTGGGATGTTATGAGTACATATTAGCAAATTTTAAAGGATCACTTACTGTGTATTATTAAATCCAAGCCTGCCATCTCCATAATTTATTTGTACCCAGTAATTACAATAACAGTAATGAAAAACAGGAACATAAGGGTGTTTTTTTTTAAAATACAGGCTAGACATGCTTTTTTCTCCTTTGTAAATAAAGCCCTGGCAGGAGGTCCCACTTGAATCTTTCTGTTATTATCAAGAATTCCAGCACACCAGTCTTTTAGTAAGCTTCTGAATGTTATGTTGGTAGTAAAACTTTTCTTGGGCTGAAAAGCCCTTTTCCACTGAGCTCATGCAATCTATGTAAAACTCTCCATGTATGTTGTCTGATTGATCTCAGCATTTCCCATGAAGGTTTGTCACAGTAGAAGTTTTACTAAATTCCATTTCAATTAGCCTTTTTTTCCCCCCAATTTTTTGAAATAGCTATTCACGTAAATAGTTTAGGTGTTAAGTAGTTAAAATAATTCTGCTGGTACTTTCATTTTTCGTTTCCTTCAGTTTTCAAAGGGTGCCTAAAAAATAAACAGAACTTGAACAAGAAGTTGTCAAATAAAGGAGTCAAAGTCCCACAACCAACATCCTTACTGTCTTGGTCATTTGCTTCTGTTTTCTCCTCTTCAGCACCTTCTTTCTGACATGCTGAAGGTGGTTCTGGGAAAAGGCAGTAAATTAAGGAAGGCTGGAACAGTACAAGGAGGTTTGGATAGAGTTGACAGATAATCCTCTATTATATCTGGTATCTTTCAGCCTAAAATTTTATGTCCTGTGTTAGCAGCATATAGGATACTACCCTTACATGTATTTTTCATCTGGAAAAGGTACAGTGGCTGACACAGCCACCACTGTTCTTTTGACTGCCTTTTTTTTTTTTTTTTTTTTTTTCCCTTTTCACTCCCCAGAGGAAGAAGGGAGACTGGAGGACAGGGACTCTCTAGGGTGAAAAAAAGACTGCGTGGAGGCAGAATTGCTGTAAAAAGAAGACAGGAAGGAAAACTGCTTTTTCCTTCATTTTTTTTTTTTTGGACAGAGTATTAAATAGCAGAGGAAAGGTGGGAGAAAAGCTTGGTCAGGTCCTATTGCCACTGTCCTGGTAGGCAGCCACTGTTCCAGCTGATCGCTGCCACCAGACCAGCACATCCTGAAATGTCATCTGGGTAGGGTGTTACCAAACACAGAAGAGAATTCAGGAAAAGGAAGGAAGAGGAAAAGTTGTCAATAGCTTGACTTGACAGTTTAAAACACAAAATACCCACTGAGATGTTCACTTGTAAATAAAGTAGCTGTTCATATAGTTCCTGTGTCAAGGAGGTGGGGTTTTATTGTTTCCAGTAGAGAAAAAAGCAAAGATGAAGCATTACTTCTGGGGAGAAAGGAGTTATTAGCTAGAAGTAGAAAATTATAAATCCAAGGCTGGTGGATTTTATTTGGATTTATTGCTGCGTTGCTGTGTGACACTTTGGTTTGCTTATGGAAATCTATTAATTCCAATTTTTGTGACTTCTTTAATTGGAGAGACTCTATGAGTATAATAATATTACATGTAGGATCTAAAATCTGTCCTTTGTTGTACAAAAAAAAATAATATTTTTTTTCTGAAATGACTGAGAATCAAGGCTTGCTTCTGTTACGAACAAGCAATTATTTTACCTTGAGCTATTTATTCAGTGTGAATAGTGTCCAACTTCAGTTTGGAAGTAGGTTTATGATAGTGCTTGAAGAACACAAAATAGGTATTCTCTTCAGCTTTTAGAGCATGGGACTTGCCATTTTGTCCCATTTAACTGGTTGACTTTGCCAGTTCTTGAGCACGCCCTGCCTCTGTGTGCACTACCTTTTGTTTCTTGGAAGATTTGAGATGCTCCCTCAAGGTCTGAGTTTCTCCATAGTTGATTGTCAGTATTTTTTGGAAACATTATTTCCTAAAGGGGAAAAACTCTTGCTGTATTTGACTGCTACAGAGGCTCTTTGGTTGGCACTACTTCACCCATTACCTGGTTTTTGTTTTTTGTTCCACAGGGGTTTAGGGAACTGCAGCATTTCTGTATATAAGTGGCCTTTGAAAATAGTGTTAGATAAGAATAGTTAAGCACAAATGGTAGTAAAGATATTGGAAGAAATGCTATAAATCAAAGCTGGAGCTGTCTGGAGGACAGAACGTTACTTCAAAATGTCCTTTGAGCAAATCCACTTTGCTTATTTTCTAATCTGGATGTAAACAGTCTTTGAACAGGTCAACAGAAATTAATTCTGGCCTTGGCTGTTATTGATCAGAAAGGAAAAATTTGAAATATTGTAAAAAAATATTAGCTAGAGAGTATTGAAGCTGTTGAAATCCTCCTAATAAAAATGCATCCAAACCTGTATCTCCTAATAAAATATCTGAGCCTCAGAGTAATTTTTCTTTTACAGTTATTGAAGTTGGCTGTAGTTTGATTGCTCAGCTTCAGACCCTACTGTTAATCTTACTGTTGAGATCTCTTTTGAGATCACCTGTTGCACCCAATCTCTGGACAAAATTTTAATATAAGGGGAGAACAACTTCTTGGGTCAGTTCTAGTTTTCTGTTTATGTGTGCTATAGATGATGGAGCAAATGGTAGGGGTTGCTCGTTTAGTGTTTTTCCTGCCTTGAACAAACAGAGCATCATCATAAGCTTGCCTTCTTAAGGTATTCTGCATTGGCTGATTAACTCATCAGCTGATCAGACTTTACTATGTGCAAAAAACAACAACAACAACAACAAAAAGGTCCTCTATCTATGACAAGAAAATATGTTTCCTGTGAGGAGAAAAAACCCCTACTTCTCCAAACGTACAAGTTGGGTTTTTTCCCTAAATAAATAGGAGCAAGAAGTTTCAAAAGGCATTAAAAACTCATTCTGTGGCATTTCAGTCCGTGAAACAAAACCTTGCTTTGTAATTTCATGGGGAGTGTGTATATATACACATACAGAGTGAAGGATCATAAATATTCCTTCACACACTTCCTGTGTAACCAACTGTACTCGAAACAGGTATTCCTCGAGTTTCCAACAGGTCCTGAAGTTTCCAACAAAAATAGGATTATGCATTAAGTGACTTTTGAGTTTCTTTTGGAGAAGAAAACCACCTGTTCTCATAATTTCTCCCTTACTGTTAGGAAAGCCTCCTTTCTAAAACCAAAAGGCCCATACTGTTTTCTGTTGCACACTTTTCTGAAATCCTAAATGTATGCAATGTGTAATAAAGCATCTGGTTTTGGCATTTGCACCCATATCAAAAATACTAATCACTATAGAAACTCTGTGGCCAGTTCCAAAATGATTTCACACCTGTATATGGGGGTGGATAAATGCAACAAGCAATGGTTCAAAGTCCCTAAGGATGTAAGTCAGTGCAGTATATAAAGGCATTGTTTGATACTTGAACATGAACCTGAACCTCACTTCAATATTCACAGGCTGGGGATGCTTATATCTTTTTAATGTACATTGAGTTATTAAATCTATAATTTAAAAGGTTTTTGATAAAGGTTTGAGTGTTCCTATTGCAAAATCTGATAATAATTTTCATTTCAATATCGTGCGAAGCCAAACTTACCTTAAGCATTTTTATTTTTAAAAAGGGAGAGCCTTGGTGAATAAATATTGCATTGGTTCTGATCATTTCTGTGATTTTGATATATTTGTTTGATATTATTAAACTTTCCAGATGTTGCTATTACTGAATGATGGAATATATAAAAAGCATGGGTTAAAATGTAATCTGCTGCATTATTAGAAAAAAATTAAAGTAGAGGCTATATTTTACAGTGTCGTCTTTCAAATCTAGCCATGCTGTAAACTGATGTTTGCTGTATGCTCCTCCTGATTTGAAATAGATGAAAGAGAATGAACCTTTAATCACCTTGGTTCACACTATGATTGAGAACTCGGCGCTAAGACCGCAACTGTACCAGCAAGTAAGGTCTTGGATAGTGAATGAAATTTGCTTTATCATCTGCGAAAATTTTCCTTAGTGACAGTTTTGGTTGTTCCTCAGATTTATTCATGACATTGGTGTTTCTCTTCTTTGCTTTGGAAAACCACAAGTCATCCATGCTTTATACAATGCTGCAATATTGTTAGCATGGCTTCTGCTGCGTTTTTGTTGTTTAGTATTAAATGTACACTTTTGAACAACTTTTTTCTGTCTAGACGATTTAATTAGTTGATGCTTTTATGCAGGTGTCCAGTAAATTCATAAACCTTCCAATAAGCTTCCAACATTTGTCTTAGCATGATTCTCTGCAATTAGTGTTCAAAGGTGCTTCTTTCTTTTTGACCACTACAAAAGCATGTGAGTGGTGTTTACCTGGTCATCTCTGGCAATTTTGTTTCGTTCTAGGAAGTGGATTTACAAGTTTTTGTTTGCACCTACCCAGCCTTTAGCCACTGAAGAAAGGAAGGATCAAAATTACTTTGATCTGGGGACTGTAAATCCAAAAGGCAGTGTCTGTTCATAAAGTCACAGCAGTCTTAACTGTGCACACTTACTGAGTAACTAGTGATGGTTGTAAATGGTAAGATGGAAGAAGAACCAGAAATGTGAATGGAAATATTGTCTGTGAGTTGAGACCTGCATTAACTTATGAGCATGGCCAATCATATCTGTTGGCACCGCAGTGTCTTAGGGGTGCTGGGGCTTAACTGAATAGTCCCTGTCACATCAGGGGATGTTCAAGAAGTTTCTTGCCTCAAATACAACGAAGATGTTTTTCTTACAAGGGATATCTGACCAGTTGCATTGCATTTACATTTATGCTCTTGTGAGCCAAAATTGCATATAAAGGTTGTGTAACTTGAAGAAAAGGACATGTTCTGCCACATAAAACTGTCACTTATTAGTGATTAAGGCTTTGCCGCGTTTCTAAAAATTTCCGCAGCTTAACTGCGTTTCATTTTTTTTAAAAATTAACTCCACATTATAAATTTGCTTCTGATCCAGAAAAGTTGCAAAAAAAAAAAAATCTCAGCTTTCCAGAGGAAGTTGAATTGTGAGTGACTGATTTCATCATCGTCCACATTGTGCTTCTCTGTGCAAAACGGGATCTTTAACATGGAACCTGAAGGAACTGCTTGGAGAGGAATGGGAGAAGTAAGGTGCCCTCAAGCCCTAAATTAAATTTTGGAGTTTCTGTTGTATTATTTTAAAGAAGCCTAGGGGTTGCAGTTTTTTATAAGTGGATCAGTTTTCTCTGATAGAGTATGTAAGACAAGTCGACGTACGTATAACGAACAGAGCTGGTTTAGATGTGTCAGGATAAACTGGCTCAGGCTTCTAATATTCATATAGACATGTCTGAGGTATAGCTGTGCCTGGGCTAATCTGCTCAGGTATTTAGGGATACCAGTAAATTTCCAAGTGCTGCCCTAAGGAAGCTGTGCTGCACAGCGCTGCCTTCACCTTATCAGCACAGCTGCTGCTTTGTCTTTGACACTGAATAAACACCTTTCTTGACGTTCTTGTCAAAGAAACACTGACTAACAGGTCGTGAAGACTGAATAACCTGTTGTCACTAGAGATGTGGTCTCTTCAGGTCAGGGTGTTTGCAGCCTTGTGTGGAAGGAACCCACGTGTTGCCTGAACTGTAGAGTGACAAGATGGTTTGCTTTCATGGATGAAATCTCCTCCATGAGATACTACATTAACTTACTTCCAGGAAAGGATAAAAAACACGCTCAAAATTTCACTGCCTAAGTAGTGTTCTGAACTTCTGTAATGCAAAACTAACCTGTTTAAAATTCTGGCAGCTTATTTAAAGTCTAAACAGATGTGCAGGTTTTTTATTCAAATAAAATAAATTGGTTTAACAGTCACCTTTCCTGCTGCAGTTTTAACGAGTTGTTAAACAATTGGGAGAAGCCTCTGTGCAAGTGACTGAAACCTGTTCTGTTGTCAAGATGATAAACTAGTTTCTGATGACTGTAACCATTCCTGCTGATAAAGAAAAGGATCTTTATTACCTTCAGTTTGTTCAGTTCAGTTTTATGACTGAGCTTATTTAGAATTAAGCAAAGGAAAGCAAGAAAAGCTTGTACTTAACTAAAAAATTAAAATGCCTTGCTTCTTGTTTGTTTGTAGTGATTAATGGTTCTTTAGTAAAATAGCAAAAATATCTGCTATTTCAAATGTGCATTTTTGTTTGTGATTTGTTACATCTTCACAGTTATTTAAATCACTTTGACTTACAGCAGTCTGCTCTACAGACTGTACTGCAAATTCACAAGTACAAGCCAGGAAGATGATTCCATGTGTACAGACAAGAAAAAAAAAGACACTTTTTACAGATTGGACCCATTTCTGCCTTTTTTGGTTTTATTTCTAATACTAGATGAGGAGTGTTAATCTTGTTTTCTAAAGCAGCATAGGCTGATTTAAAAAAGTAAATTTTTCCTCAATTATTTTTACATGTGTGAGTTCCCTGAAGGGAGAAAAGTTAAAATCTTGAGTGCAACAAGCTAACATCCAGGTCTTTCCATGGATAATTGTTCCTAATACATTAAAACCAGAGAAAAGTAGCCTGTGATTTTTTTGCTCCTATAAGAATGGGGAGATGTTGTTTATGGCATATTATTATCGTTATCACAGCTGCATACATTTAAACTATTACACTTGTTAGATTTTGAGATTTGTAGGCAGAAATATTTTTCAGGTTTCGTTACAAACAGGAGGTGATCGTGTTTGAGATAAAAATCTTCTTTTTCCAATTTGAACATGTTATATGACAACATTATTCAAAATTAGAGGAGAACCTTGCTTACTGGGGGCTAAGTATCCATTTGCCCTGCTTCCTGGTAGCAAGAAGTATTTTAAAAACAAAAAAAAAAAAAAAAGCTCCTCTTGGAAGTCTTGACTTTAATTTAAAAAATGCCCCAGACTGTCCTGTTTTAATTTCCTAAGTGCAGAGCTGTGTAGTGTGGTATTGGGGTGTGAAATTTCCTGCCGTATATTTATTGAATCAAAACCATTAGTGGAATCTGAAAATAGCTCATAAGGTAATGAAATAACACTGTCACTGAAATGTTTTTAATATTGACAACTTAAATAGGTTTAACCCCTCCTTTCTGAAGCACGTGAATTATCCGCTCCTGTGATTCATCTGCTGTTGGTGTCTGATGGAGATGGGGACTGTCCAGTGGGACTGTACAGTTTAAAACAAATTGTTTCTAACCTAAGATGAAGGTTCAGTTGAGGTCACGTCACTTTTTCATGTGCAAGGTCCACGTTTGGCCAAACTCTGCGTGAGCAGTTTACCTCCCAGAAATGGTAAGTTCTATTTGTAGGAGTCAGGGTGCTGCTCCCTAGTGTTTGGGAATTGTGCAGTGAGAGGAATGGACTTTTGGTGTGGTTTAAGCAGGCAAATGTCGAGGGAAAGCGAAGTCAGCAGCAAGTCACGTCGCTGGTTCAGTAGGTGGCACTCTTGCTCTGAAATTACTGTCCCGGCACAGGATTTGTAGGAGCGGATTTGGCGAAGAAAAGGCGTTTGTGGAACGTGACAGAAAGTACATTTTGATAACTTGGTCATTGGAGCTCTTATAATGCGTTTTCCAGGGTTATGAGGTTGTTAACCTCGCTTGAGATGTGTAATTGCGTTTTGTCTGCTGCAGTTCCTCCTGTAATTCCAGTAGGATGTGATAGCATTCTGCACTTTTTGCCTTGAGTGGATTTACTGATGTGCTGTGAAAAGTGAAGCTGCTGTTCTGTCAGAGATGGATTAAGTTATTCATATTATTTTTGGAGTTTTTACCCTAAGTCTATGTAAAATGTTGCAGTAGAAACGTTGAAATGAAGTGGCTCTCCAGCAGTGCCTCTTGTGGGGAACTGGTACTGCTGACAAAAGCAAGAAGTCGGCAGCAATTTTAAAAGGTGTCATAGGATTTTAATAAGAAGAATTAGCACGTGTATGGTGTTCTTTGGAAATGTGCTTTCGTTTTCTGAGTACTTAAGATACATCCCTTTCAGGAGGCACATAGGGATAAGGATGCTGAATTGGCAAACTGTTTTAAACTCAGTTATAATTAAGGTTGAAATGCCAAAAAAAATAAATGTCTCTCTTTTTTAAGAAAGTATAAAAATACTGACTCGAAAAAACAGTATTATATTTTTCCAGCCCGGCCACATAAAATGCTGAGCAGTGAGTTGGGAAGCAGTATTTATCTAATAGGGGATAATCTTTCTTTTGTGAAAATCTTTCTGTTGTGAAATATAACTAGGTTTTCTCTGTAAGTTAAAAGACATTTGGCCATGTTTATGAGTTTTATTTGAATATTTCCATTCCTCATTTTTCTCTCATTGTGATTAAAATCGACAGTAAAACAACAAAACTCTACCATAGTAGGAGTTTAAATAGATATCTTAATTTGTGTGACATTCGTGAGGTGCAAAAGTGCTGTGGCTTTTTTCATAGTCCAACATTCATTTTCATAAAATGTCCATTTCAAAGAAAGTTATTGTGTGGTTTTAATACACTATACATACTTTTAAATTGTCACCAGGTGCATTTGCATGAGGTATGTGGACATAATATCTTGAAATGAAACACTTTGGTGTGTTGAAGATTTATTTTATGTTTGGAATGCTTGTCTCATTAACCCTTCCCTAGTCCTTTTATTTATAAGTGTCCCCTAACATGGGCTTGTGTTGTTATAGTCTTTTTTGTACTGTTAACTCATTATGACCTAATTATGACAGACACATGGAAGGAAAGCATCTATGTTGGGACTCAGTGTTTTTAATTAAATTGATATGAAAGTTGATAGTGTTATATCCATGCTTGCTGTATGAGATATTAAGTAGTGACTGTGTGTGTCAGTCCATTCTAAAATGGGGAGCTACCTTTTTTTCTTGTAAAATGTTTTAAAATCTCGTTACTTGTCAAGTAACAGACTTGAAAGAGTTTAGAACTTCACGTGAGGAGCTGTATGAAAGTAGTTTGAGGATACTTTGCATCCTAACTGGCAGGAGAAGGCAAGTTTGCCTAAGTCCAAAGATAAAATAGAAAGCCTTCTATTTATGGCATTTCTGGTAATACTCTCGTTGGATGGGAGAGAATCCCTATAAAACAGTATCAGAAGGTGTTCACTGGCACTTAGTTGGCATATCTATAGCAAGATATTTTACATATATGTTGTAAACTTAGGTCATTCTGTTCTGGTTTCATAGTCACATCAGAATATGCTCCTTGTGGAAACACCTGACCTTAGTGGGCCTAGAATGATTAATTCCAAGTAGAATGAGCCCTTGTATTTAGAATTCACAGAACAAAACTTAAATGATGATGTGTAACTGTGCCTAGGTTTACTCTGGCAGTTTCATCTTCCCACATTATCCATGTTTGTTTGAGGTAGTTGCACACCTTTAAAGCTCCAGTTTGCATTAGAAATGTAGCCTGTTAAGTTAATGCAACTTTCTACTGATAGTCTGCTTGACATTCCATTTACTTACCTTCATTAATATATATTGGCTAAAAATATATTGTTCAATGTGGTATGTTTGACTTTTAAGCAAAAGCTGATTTCTGTGTTAAAACTCTTAAGCTGAACAGTTGTTTCATTTTTATAGTCCAATTAAGTTGTTTTATGGCAATATTATTCTTCCTTATAGTTAACACAAGAAGAATGTAGGGGTGCACTATACAAATATAGAACTGAAGAGCTGGATATTGATGTAAGTCATTTGTGTTTCTTCTTCCTTGGAAATGTTGGTATTTGTCTCTTTATTTTGATAATAATTTCCCCCTTGGCTTCTGTGTTTGAAACCCATTTCATATAGGTGATTGTCAACAGAATTCACATTGTTAATTTGAGGGACATGAGAATCTTTTTGTAATAAGCTTCTAACTGCAGGAAACGTTACATTGTAGGCTGAAATTTCAAGTATTACAGCTGTTCAAAGGTGAATATCTTCTAGAAAGGAATTAATTACTTTACCAGTGAAAAACTGTAGCAGTAGTTCAGTTATAAGCACGAGAAATGTAATTTCTCTGGAAATATGATGGAGACACCAAAACTGAAATTTGGCACAGGTAGTTACCATTCAGAGCATTGGGTTGTTAGTTACTAAAGAAAAGGGGACTGGTGTAAAATGGGTGGTGAAAAATACGTGCATAGTCATACTGTATATGCACACATAGATGCACATCTAGTCATTCTTGCACAGTGCAACTAAGAGTAGACATCATGATTTAAGAGACGTTATTTTAAGAGTAAAAAAGAAAAGGCAAAGTAGCACAAACTGAACCAAAAAGGTTGTTCAGATAGAAAAGTAAGCTGTTTTAAATTGGTTAGAGTGCACTGAGCAGTTACTTGCTCAAAGTGGATCTGGAGTGCAACAGTTTTAGTCATAGCCAAGCCTCGATGGGAGCTAAATCAGAGAAGGATATGAGTAGTATTAGTATGGAAACTATGGGAAACTATCCCCTGAAAAACCATGGGACAGGCTGTGAATGTATACAATAGTCTTTATAATACTAAGTAATATATAAATTAAAGTGGTATTTAATACCTGTTATTAAGTTGTAAAGATTTAGCTGTAGAATCATAAATTGCATGTTTTAAGCTGTGCTGTCTCTTAAGTTATAATAACACTTATTTCATAGTTTCTTGAGAGGGTTTCTTAAGTAATTTGAAAATGTAAGACTGATGCCTTCGTAATTTTAGAATTCATATTTTGTTTTAATAACATTTTATATAGATTCATGTAATGATTCAGTCAAGTTACATTTTGATTACTGAAGATGTAAATAACAAAATTCTAATTGTGATAATTTTGTGTTCTACACTAGGCTAAGCTTAGCCGTTTATGTGAACAGGATAAAGTTGTCCAAGCACTGGAGGAGAAGCTTCAACAGCTACACAAGGAGAAAGTAGGACAATTGTATTTATTACCTAAAGTGGCTGTTATTTTACATGCTTATTATCAGAACATTGATAACTGAAATAAAACGAAAATCAGCCCAATGATGCAGAACATTAAAAATAATTCTTTTTATTACAATAGTACACGCTTGAGCAAGCTTTGCTATCAGCAAGTCAGGAGATAGAAATGAATGCAGATAATCCCGCAGCCATACAAAATGTAGTCTTGCAGAGAGATGACTTGCAGAACGGACTCCTTAGCACTTGTCGAGAAGTATCACGAGCTACTGCAGTAAGTAACACCTTCCAAGTGTGAAATGATTACGTTCATATCCTTAATTGGCTTGTCTGTGCTTAGTTTTTATCGCATTCCAGCAAAAATCAGTTGTCTTTTACTCGTCTGTGTTTTTGCCAAAGGCAGATGGAAAGTGATCTTTTCCCTGCATTCATCGAGTAGTGGTTTTTTTTTTTTCTTGCTTTTTTTTTTTTTTTGGATGGTAATTTTTTTTATTGGTGTGGTAATTATCTTTATAATACGAAAATTCGATGAAGTAAATAATGCAAATAAACTACTTCGTGTAGTGGCAAACAAACTTTATTCAAGCAGACGGGTGACTTATTTTAAGCAAAAGCAGCTGCTGGATGAAAAGAAGAAAAGATTATACTATCATGGTCTCTCTTAATAGTGGGCCATTGTATTTAAAAGATTTTTCAAGCTATGCACTTTGAAAAACTTTAAAAAAAAAAAAAGAAAGGAAGGAAAATGCCGTCTGCTGTCCTTTTCCACTTTGTGATGGTTTCTACACTGAAATGACAGGGCAAAGAGTCATTTTTCTCTACTGACATATATATCCAGTAAGATATTTCAGTGTCAGATTCCAGTGGTGAGCTGTGGTGAAATTGATACGATGTAGGTTGGTTTTAATCTGAATGTTAGACTGTCTCCTAAAAGGAATTGGTTGGACAAGGAGAAGGGGAACCAGGGGAAAGGAAATCCTCAAGATACGCTTTCCCTCATTAACTTTTTAATTTATGCTAAATTGAGAAAATTGCTTGATGTAGGCTGCAAAAGCGAGATGGTAGAGCTGACCTCAAAGAAGAATTTTTTTATTTTTATTTTTTTTATTCCACCTTTTCCTTCTGGTGATTGCAGTTTCACTCACAAAAACAGCGGTGTATTAGTCGGCCTGGGGCACTCACAGGCAGCTTTACAGGCAGGGTTGGATGACTTACATTTGTCCTGCATAATGCATTGCATATGCACACACATGCTGTGCACTCACACATGTGTATTCTGTGTGATAAAAGACACAAATTTGCATCCATTTTTGTGAGTTTTCTGCCTCAGTGGAGAGACAGCTTAAGACCCACATGCCTGCTGACTAGAAAGACATGTTCTGAAGAATTTCCCCTTGCTTATCCTTTTTGTTTGTGAAAAGACAAAATGCTGTTTGTTTGAATTCCATTTAGTATCGTTAGAAAATCAAAAAGCTGTTTAAACATCGTATTCTCTAAATTACATCTTTATTTATTGCTGCTATCTATTTATGCATTGCTTCTTGAAGTCTCATGCCACTGGAAAAAGAAAAAAAAAATTGTTTGTTTGGGGTTTATTTGGGGGTTTTTGTTAGTTTATTTTTTGTAACTTAAATATGCATCTGTAATTCTTTACTTTTGTACATACTTAGGAACTGGAAAGAGCTTGGAGAGAATATGATAAATTGGAGTATGATGTAACTGTAACAAGGAACCATATGCAGGAGCAACTTGATCGGCTTGGAGAAATTCAGGTGTGGCATAGATCTTAAAGTACACTTCATTCACTTGGATTTTCTATGAGTTTGTTTAAAAATTGTATCTGTGAAAAAAGGTGGACAAGTGGTGCATTTACTTACAAACTTGTAATTTATTTTTATACCTTGTAAGCTCTGAAGAACTCTTCAGCTTTTCCCATTTTTTTTGAAGCTATAGCACTGGTTTTCCTGTGTCTGGAAGCTTCCTCTTTCTGTTTCAGTGATGTTCATCTCCACCTGTTTTGAGATTGCAACTGATGGTTCCTTTTCTATTGTTGTACATTGGTCTCCTGTGCAAAGTTTGCTTGGATTTTCTTTGGACACAGTCAATACTATTCAGTTCTTTAAGTGAAATTTGAACTAGCAGATTGCTGTCAGATTAACCAGTGCATTTTGAAATTCTGGGCAATATTTGCATGTGGCACTTTTATGGGACTTTATTACTGTATTTTATTTTCCTTCATCATGACAGTGTAGTCCAAAGAAAGAAGAAGGTTTTCCCTTTTCTTTTTCCACTTGCAAGGTATTCTAATGTATTGCCCATGTATGCTGTTTACTCACAGACTGAGTCAGCAGGGATACAGCGTGCTCAGATTCAGAAGGAACTGTGGAGAATTCAAGATGTCATGGAGGGTTTACTTAAACATAAACAGCAAAGAAGCTCTTCAGAGGCAGGTAAACTGATTATTTTTATCTCACAGGAAATGAAATTGGATCACATACCTTTTTAAACTAAAGCTCCGTCGTTGTTTTTGTATGTTTGAAAATGTTGTACAGTTACTGAGAAAAAAAGGAAAAGAAATCATCTGTTTTAATTTGATGCTTTTTGTAATTTGATAGCAACAGGTTGTAGTTCCTATTTTAAAAGCTGTGTATTGAAAACATTTTTTCTCTTTGTTTTTCTACACCTTTCCCCCTTCCCTCAAACAGGCATCATGGTTTCAAGAACATTTTCATCCATTAAATATAAAAATGAGGTATGGTTTTAGCATATTTACTATTTTAGCATCACTGAATTTGTAACATAGCTATGACAAAAGTAAACATCTTAAATATTTTAAGGATGGCTGAACTATGTATTCAGTATGTTTCTGTGAAAATATTGCTTTATGAACTAATTTTAAAAACTGATAGCTCCACTAGTAATTCTAACACTTTCATTTGTTCTGTCTTTAAATTCTCACTGCTGTGTTTCTCTTTTCCATTTCTCACCTTTTCCTCTCCTTAGGCTGTTACTGTAGAAATATAAACCCCGATTTATGGATTTGTTTTCTACCCACCACATTTCTCATGGGAAAAAAATAGATTGCTTTATATGTCTGTTCAAATATTGAGCCGGGTTCTCAGGTGGCCAGAGCACCCACAAGAAGAGCTGAAACTGTGGGAGCTCCCAAATGTTCAAGTCCTCTGAAAATCTGGCTGGAAGTTACCGTTTTAAAGGGACATTGTCATGGTTATCTAAAGTATATGCAAAATACATTTGACTTACAGAACCTTCTAAAAGTCTCTTCATGTAAAAATCTTTAAAAATATAATTAATCTAATTTTTAAAAAGATGATTTAGAGAGTTCTTGAGAGTTCATGTCCAACAGAAAGTGCAGGTGTTAGAATTTCTTTTTTTTTTTTTCTTTTTTAAATGTGACATTGTCCCTTTAATTCCAAAATTTATAGCTGGTGTAGCCATGGTAATATATTTTTCTTTTTAAGTTATAAACAATTGTAACAGGTGTGCACATCTAAATAAGGTGACTATTCTACAATCTTTAGGAAGAGGAAGTAGTCCCACCTCGTCCTCCACTCCCTCGGTCCTATGACTTTACAGAGCATCCTCCCATAATCCCCCCTCTGCCCAGTGATAGCAGCTCCTTGCTCTGTTATAGCAGGGGCCCAGTACATCTGACAGAAGAAAAGAAGATTTACCAAGTTCAAGGATATCAGAGAAATGGATCTTACTGTGTAAGTGGCTTAAACTGCCACGTTGTTCTTGAAGCATCCTCCTTCCTCTGCGCTGTCACAGTTTTTATTTACTCATCCAGCTACTTTCGTGTTATGGTTTTATTTTTGTGTTATGGTTCTACTTTTGTGTTATGGTTCTACTTTTGTTTACTTAGTTTTATTTACAGCCCCATCATTTGCTTTTCACATTTTCCTGTCATATGTTCTGTGCATATATAAAATGTCTTAAGACTTAAATTTTTGCACCTGAGTACATCTCAGAAAATTAGATTCTTCTCCTCACTGGTTCTTAAAAAAACCGTGGGCTCGGTTTTTGAAGCTTATACCAGTTTATTTCAGGAAAATCATTAAAAAACCCCACAACTCTGCATTCTCATGGCAGTTTTTTTCTGTGATTTCTGAACGTCTGCAAATGTTACTCAAATTGACGACAAAGAAATACTTCTGTAATAGCACTTGAACAATGGAACACTGCCTTAAAGTGAGAGCAGAGTCACCACAGAACAACTGGTTTGAGTCTTAAGACATGAATGCTTGTACAAAAATGCCTGTTTATTTACCTCATAACTTGATGTTCCTCAGGGTCCTGATTATAGGCTTTATAAGAGCGAACCGGAGTTAACTACAGTAGCAGAAGTAGATGAGTCTAATGGTGAAGAAAAAACAGAACAAATGTCAGAATCAGAATCTACTGCTAAAGGTTTGTCCCCGGGTGCGGTGTTTACAACCTTTCAGTTTTTTCACAAGGAATACAGAGCTTAACTGTGTTACAGAAGCTGCATCATGGTTTGGATCTTTGCAGCCTGTCCGTTTCCCAGTTTGATGAAACAGCTTCCACAATAAAATAATGATTTAATTATATGACGAGAAAGATTTCAGTCAATTACACCGCAGAAAAATCAAACATTACGCTCACCAACAACCCTGAAATCCTTATTGACACCATGTCTAATCACATCACTCACATTCCCCACACACCATTCCCTTGAACAATTACCCATTTTATGTTCTTGCCCTTGAACAATTACTCAGTTTTTGAATCAAGCTCCCGATGTTATGTCGCTGGAACGTCCAAAAAGGCAGCACCACAGAATTTTCAGGCTCTCATAAGGCAGGGAAACAATGTCTTTTTCTTTTTTTTTAATCTTGTAATTGTTGAATTGCCTTCTGTCCTCTGATATAATAGGAATAATGATCATGACCTTGGAGTGTACAGACAATAAAGGTCTTTGCAATTGCTAAATGCTTTAGATTCTTCTCTTCATCTAGCTTCCATAAAAGCTACTAATTGCTTGGTAGAGTCTTTTACCAGGAAGTGCTTCTCAATTCTGTTTGTTAAAACACACAGAATAGTTTGTTAAAGGTGACTTCAGCAAAATGCTCAGCTTTAGCACCTCCCAAAAACCATATTAAGAGCTTTGAGAGAAAGTAACTAAATTTAGGGGTTTTCTTACTGTAAGATTGATGTTTCCAGTGCCAGCAGGATCACTGCCTCTTGTTTTGGTAGTTTGACTCAGGGTTAACAGAGCAGGCTGGTGCAATGGTACCAGAATTTTATCGAGAGTTATGATCATACAGGGATATTGTTTTCATCAGAATGGTAAATGGAGGCTTCTAAAACTAAGGTTAGCATAGTTTGGGTCTAAACAATTTGAGTGGCCCTATGACATAATTAGTCAGTTCAGATTCTCTGTGGTATTTGCTGAGATATAACGTTAAGATATATATTAAATTTCTGTTAACTTGGTGGAAAAAAAATGCAAGGTTTAGCCTGAGATTTGCTAATCATCAACCACTTAAGTTGAGGAGCTTGCCTTTGTGAAAACATGCCTAGGTTTTGTTGTCCTGTGATGTACCAGATTACTCATAGTAATTTATGACAAGAGATAAAGTAATGATCAAGATAAAATAACAAAGCCTACACTGACCATGTAAAGAAACCCAGTACTTTTTGAGCACCCCAATCTGCTTTCTGTCCTAAGGACAGAAATAATGTTATTATGTCCATTTGTAGAAAAACAGGCAGGGAAAGCAATAATACAAATTCCTCTAATATAAATAATATTTAGGGGTAGGGGACAGAATAACTGCAGTGAGAGGCTTTCTATATTCTTAAACTCACTTCATTCTGTTCTTTATCATATCTGTGTTTTATCATCCAGTGCACACGCTTGAGCCTATGAATTTTCTAACAGATATTTCTTATTCTGGGCATTTACTCACAATAACAGTCCCCTTGCAGCAGGAAGAAATCTAACCATTTCTGATTGTTTGTCTGTTTTTAGGGTGTATATGCCATTTCAACAAACATTTTTATGCCTTTCTGTCTAAGCAGTTTTTAAACTGAAAAGGAAACAAACTCAAAGGCAGCTCATCTTCTGCATTTTTTCCTTCTTGCTGTTTTAAGAAGTCACACCTAAATGATGTAGTTGCTTTTTGAAAGTGGTTCTAAAAACTAATAAATTTCAGAGAAAATTTAAAAATGTTTTTCTAGCTCATTGTGCACATTACTGTACTAAACAATTCTCATGTCAGTCTTCCCTCCCTTTTTGAACATCAGCAAATAAGGAAAAATATTTTAATGGGACTATGTGAAGTAATCCTTACATCTGTCTGAGACCAGAGGAGTACTTATGGCCTGTGTACTACATAAACATGACACAAAACCAAAATGAACTTCTGCTATGTTTTATCCTTTTTATGTCTAAAGGAGACCCAAACTATTTGGAGAAAGAGATGAGCCTTCACTGAATCAATATATCCTCTAAAATCTGTGAAACCTCAGGAAAAGCAAGTAGAAATAATTTGATTGTTAAAGAAGTCATACCTAGTTTTTCAGGCAAAATCGTCAAGGAAACAATATTTTTCATAGTTTTATTTCCTGCGTGTACAAAGAAGCAAAAAGGAAGAGTTACTTAATTAAACCTGTATATTTTGTAAGTTTTAACATACTTCAGTTTTCCACCAGCCTAATTACATTTTGGCAGGGCTTCTCTAGGTAGCAAAACTGATGGTGAGGATGGTTAGGAGAAGCTGAATGCAGCAGGCATCAGGACACAGAACACAGTTCTGTCTCACCAGCTGACCATGCTCAGACATAGGGTCTCCATGGTAGCCCAGCCCCAGAGATATTCCCATTTTTGGCTCCCAGACCTCTGATCTTCTGTAGCTGTCTCCTACTCACAAGCTCACCTGGCTTGAAGATCCCTGGCATCTCTCATGCGTGGAAGGGAAAGCATACTCACATAGAAAATGGAAAATACTTTACAGAATAAAATCTAATAAGAAGATAGGACACTATGCAGTGCTACAGCATGGGCCTTGACCAGACAAGCACCTTGACAAGCAGCTTGCTTATGCAAAGCTGGCCCCCTTTTTATTCCTCTCCCTTATTCCATGCCTGTTCTTTCTCAACTGCCTTGCCCCCTCCCTTTCACAGGCTTTGTTTCTTCCCAAGTAAGCAACCCACACTTAATTACTTTTTGTCTTTGGTCCCACTTTTGGCTAAATTCTGTATTTGGATGCTTTGCAGTCTTGTAAGCCTGGCCTTAAGTGACAGCACTGGTAGGGTTACCTGGGCATCTTGCTGGCTTTGCAAACTCTGCTCCATAAAAAGTCCCAGTATGGCCATCCATGAGGTGGGAAGCTCAGCCATCTTCCCTGGAATTCTCCCTGAGCCATCTGTGAAGTTGCACAGAGGGCTGTCTAATATTTATCTGTTTCTCACTGTTATTTTTATGACCAGCAGTCTCTTGTGCCACATGCAGTTGTTCCCCGTGTTTTGTTCCGTTCATGCAACCTCAGGCCAGGGGGTATTTTTCCTTAAAACACACGTAGGTTAGTGTCGTGGTTTGAGACCTCTAAGATCCTTGCTGTCTTTTGAGGAAGAGTTCCCAACATGTATTTCCTAGAAAACAAATCAACAGTTTCGGTGGTGTTTTGCACAACACTTAGTATATTTTGCTTTACTGTTTTGCAGGCTCACATTTTCCTGTGGGAGTTGTACCACCCAGAACCAAATCACCAACACCAGAGTCTTCAACAATAGCATCCTATGTCACTTTGAGGAAGAACAAGAAGATAGATCTAAGAACGGTACTTTAAAATAACTTTCCAGCATTGATGGACAGTGATACAACCTTTCCAAGTTTAAGTTCTGTAGTTACTCCAAAAGCTGAAGTTATCTTTTTAATTTTCTTAGCCAAAAAAAAAAATCACTGTTATTAAAGCATCATATAGTAAATTAATGGAGACATCTGTAGAAAGGATGATAATATTATAAATGTTGTGTAGGTTAAACTGCACGGAGACACTCGGACTTGGCAACAATTGAAGGATAATGATAAATCCACTAAGCTGCTGAAGTTGAGACATGAGTTGAAAGATCTTAGATTAAAACTTTGAAGGACTTGTATTTGCCTTCTGGGGCTGACTTTTATTTATTTCATTACTAAAGTGATTTGGGAAACACCTAAAGCAGCAAAAAATAAGGATACAGTACGCAACGTGCAGGTAATAGGCCTGAAATTTCAGATTAGAGAGTTCTGTAGTCTGTGGGTTAAAGACAGACATTTATACGTAGTAAAAGGAAAAACGTATCGTAGTTGCAGCACAGATAGGAGAAGTAGGAAGAAGGGGAGAGGAGAGAGAAACTCACAGGATGTTAACTGGAGAAAGGACTTTTCAGTTTTCATCAGTGAAATCAGTTACTCTGGATGTACTGAATGCAGCTGATTAGCCTGAAGTCGATTTTTATTTGTCATACAAAGCACAGATCTGCCTGTAAATCAGTGAATTTCAAGAAGAAAGTAGGTAAAGTGAAGGTTGTTATTTTGGGAAAAATATAATGCTTAGAATTACAGATTTTTAAGTGCTAATAAATTCACTTAGTTTCAGCCTGCACTTGCTGTTAAATGATGCCCAGCTGTAGTTTTTCTTGAAATAAAAAGGCAGAAATCACTATTAGATCAACTGGTATAAATGTCCTGGATCGTTAAATTTCAATTATGTTTCTGTCTCAGTCAAATAACTCGTGTTTGCCAGTTGTGTAATGTCTGGTAAATTGTTTTAGCTCGAGAGGATGGCTTTGAGAGAGCATCTACCCATTCTCTTAATGTTTATCATTGATGATGGCAATGTTATTGCTTAAAAAAGCAAATCATTCCTTCCTTTTATTTTCAAATTTGGTGTTCATTTAATAATAATCGGTTCTTGTACTTTTTTTCACATATATAGGAGATCTTTATTTGCTCACTATTTTTCTGTTTTTTAGTAAGTCATTAGGTGATCTCTTCTGAAGCTGGAAATCGTGGGTTTTTTAAATCACATATATACATGTTCTTCCATTTAAGGAAAGACCAAGAAGTGCAGTGGAGCAGCTGTGTCTTGCAGAAAGCTCACGGCCTCGAATGACTGTGGAGGAACAGATGGAAAGAATAAAAAGACACCAGCAAGCTTGCCTGAGAGAAAAGAGGAAAGGACTCAATATTATTGGCGTTTCAGACCAGTCTCCTTCACAGAGTTTGTCGTGTGTCAGAGATAATCCATTCAGATTGGCACAGGTGGGTCCCATGTTGATCAAAAGCTTTAATGTGTGCAGTTAAAAACCAGAGGTGTCTATTTGAGACTGCTTGTATAGAGTCACAGTTCTCTGCCAGACCCAAGAGAAAGGGAGAGCACAATCTTCATGCTTACACTTCTTTGTCTTTTTGGAGAATAAATAGTTCAAATCTACATACCTTGTGATATTTGTTAACAGGGTTTTGTCGTTTTTTTTTCTTTTTTAAGTTTAGCAAACAACATGAAATTGCAGGGTTCGTGACTAAAAGCAGTATCAAGGAGAATCATGGTTCAGTTGATGTTGAAAGTAATATATTCAAACATCTGTAACATTTTTAGGTAGGAATGTATATTTATGGTCATGGCTTCTAACTGGTACTCTTTTGCTGTGGTTTTTGAGCTCATAAATTATACATAAAAATAGAACTTGCACTTTTGTTTTCACTCATTCTTAAACTCGCTTCTTTTACTTAACAGTTTATTCAAAGGTAAAGGGTAGGGAGAGAGAAGGAAGCTATGAGTGCTTGTCATTAACCAGGAAATACTATCCTGAATATTTATCTAAAAAAAAAACCCCTAACAAACAAACAAAAAGCAAGAGCCCAACTAAATCCAGATTCAGGATAGTGGATGTTAGGCAGCCTACTGCTTTCTAACTGCCGAGAAGTAGTTTTCTTTTTCAATAGCTTAATGGGGTTGGGGTTTTTTGTTTATTTGAGGTTTTAATCTTCTGGCATATTTTTTAATTCAGACCACACTGTTTATTGATTTGAGGTTTTTTATTTTATTTTTTTTACACTGGTAGGGAAATGCCTTCTTTTTTGTTTTGTAGGCATTTAAACATCCAATTTTCCAAAACCAGATTAAATGCGTTACAGTGTTAAACAGTCACATATTTCCAAATAAGTTTTAGATTGAGTGGGTTTTTTTCCCCTCTGAGCATGCTAAGCTGCCTTCAGAGCTACACAAAAGTTCCTTTTCCTTCAAGAACACTGGATCCCCAGAAGACACTCAGTATCTGGGCTGACATCATGAATGCTATATATGAAGGGAGTTCCTAGAAATACTTCTGTGATGAACACTGCCTTTCTTGAGAAGAGGATGTGCAAAGCAAACCTCTGCAGACCTTGCTTTGGTAGTTTTTACGGAGGTGTTCAAGCTTTACCACTCTCCTGTGGTATCATTTCCTACCTCAGGGTGAGGAAGCTGCAACTACATCTGTCATAACGTGGGTAGCCAGCACAGTGGGGGAAGGGGCCAAATCCTCTGTGCCAGAACTCAAAAGAATATTGTCCATGTCAGCATGTCCTTCAGCCTTCTGTGTGAAATCAGGGCTCTGTGGATGATAAGAACTTGACAGAACACGTGAGAAGATGTCTGAATTGAATATTTAGCTAGTAGTCTGTGCTATGAAGTCACTTCTTCTACCACAGCTTTAATTCTTCTACAATGCTATTTGGCAAAAAGCCCTAAGATGAGGTATTATGCTGTAGTAATAGTTTTTATTTTTAAAAGCATAGTTTCTGTGTCTATTGATTTTTAGAAAAGTGGTGCAACGGCATTAACTGCTGGAAGTCTTTTCGTCTGTGGTTTGGTTATTTAAGAATTGTAGGAAAAAATGGATTTTATAAATGGCCTGCTGTGTAATTTTTAAGTGATTACCATAATACAAAAGGAAGTTGCTTCACAATTGTTATTGGGAACAGCATATGATAAGGATGCAGACTTTAATTTAGGAGAATAAAGAGATTGATTTATGGACTGACTTACATGATTTCCTCTTAATAGTGTGCATGTGTTAAATCACAGGAATTCAGCCTCAAGATTTACTGCTTTTATGGCTCCCATTTTTCTCAGCCCCAGTTCTTTGATAAGATGAACCTCACTTCAGTTTGCTACTCTGACAAGATAATGTTCACAGTTCACAATCTTAAGCCACCTCTACCATCCTCCCACAAAAATTTTATATCAACTTCTTCTCTGTGCAATGGATTTTTTTTAAGGAATAAGTAATATCCTCTACTGTTATCAAATGCTATGTTGTCCTTTATTAAATCAGTTCACAGCATAGGCTTGGAGGATACCCAAGATAATTGGAGAAAGTGCACACGGGTGCACCGTGAATTTTGTGCTGAAAGCAGATTTTTATCCTTTTTCTTTTTTTTAGCCAAGAAAAGCTGTTTTATAAAAAGAACAGTGGTTATGAATGCAAGTAAGAATGCTACTAAGCTTGTGTGTGACTGAGCTAAATATGAATAAAATTTCAGAAGATAAAGGTGACATTGAAATGCTGGGGATGAAGGGGGGGCACAGGAAGTACAATAGTCTTACAGACAAAGGAGTGTCAGGCTGAACTGTTTTAAATGGTACAAAAATGAGAAAATTCTAAGTCCTTAACAATTTCCATTTTCCTTATTGCAATGTGGTGCACAGAAGGTTTTTAGAGTATTTTATTTTAACACAGTCATAGAACACCACCAGACTCAGAACTGAGACAGTGACAATTTTTGTAAGAATACATCTATATATCAATTTTGTTCCACAGAATCGAAAAAAGGATGATACTGTATATAGTAACATGAAGGAATTAGAGAGCACCAGTAGAGAAAATAATTTGAAACAAAATAATGGAAGTCCTGGAGAAGAAATAGCACGACTAAAGCACGATGGAGAACAAGAACATAATTCAGGTTTTACTAAAGAGGTACTGAACTGTCCCTTATTGAACTGTTCATCACCCTGCCTTGCAGTAGAAAAATATTTTTAGCCACAGACAGCAGAGTGTGGGAAATTGAGCCAGTTCCTTCTGCTTGGAAAATAAAGATTTCTTTTGGTATATACAGTTTTCTGTAGAGAATCACAAGATTTTGTCAGATCTGCCTACAGCTGAGACATTGAGTTCTCTTGTTCATGGCTTTTAAATATCTGTTCATTGCTTAGACTGTCCCAGTTCTTGACAATCATTTAATACACCTGAATTTTTGTTTGGTTGGCTGTAGTGCATCAAATAGTTTATGGAAAGCAGAATAAAGGTGACACAACAATTTATACATGGAAGTAGGCAATAACTGTACTTTTTGCTGTTTGGCCACTGATTTGATTTCTGTCTTGAAACAGTTTCAGACTCACTTGGCAGTGAATTACCTTGGTGTTTCTGGTGCTAAAGTGCCCTGAACACTCAGCAAAACCAGGCTGATTATGAGAAATAGATTACTGGAGTTGTTTTTGCATAATCACGTCCTGCTTATAGTTTAATATTTTTTAAAATATTGTGTAGAGGTTTTTTTCTTCATCTGTACCTGTATTCCTCAATCATCCTTTGCTTTTCCTTTTCCTCACTCACTTTTCCTTTCGTTTTCCTATTTTATATTTAGTTTTTATAAACATATCTCTGATGGAGAATGGTAAAAAATCAAATAACTAACTTCTGTTTTTATTCTTCAAACCCACTTTCTCTTGAGAGTCTGTTCCTTTGTTAAACATGTAAATCTTTTAAAGGAAAATTATGTCATACACTTATATTGGCTATATCTAATCAGACCTTTAAGGGCAGCATTCAGCCCTATCAGCAATATATTCCAGTATCTGGAATCTCTGTTGGCACTGTAAATAGATGGATAGCATGAAAAATAGGCAGGCTGCAATCCAAAGAGTTCAGATAAGTTCTGGAAGTTATTTAGTCAAGCCCTGCCCATTGGCTCTGGTATAAGTTTCAGGATAACTCTATTAACCTGAGTGGTATTGATAAAAATTTCTTAAGTTATGTAATTCTGAGTTACTAAGTATACATGATGGCAAAATTTGTCTGTTAATAAAACTGTTTCCTGGTACTGTATTTCTTATCTGCCACTTAGTGTGTGTTACAGCTTTTTGTTTCATGATTTCAATTTTTTTATAGCTGTCAAAAACTGATGAGCTTTTATCAGATGCACATGTTGCATCTGACTCAAAAGAAGTGAGTAATGAAGAGAAAGCAGAAAAGAAAAATAAATTGGAAGAAACACATGATGGTGATATAAGGTAAAAATAAAACAAGATGTTCAGAGGCTATTTTAAACTTGCACATTTTATTTATTAGCTGAACGGACCAGGCAACTGCCATAAATACTGAAAAGGTAGATTTATATGTTTCTGAGTGGTTTACATATAGGGAAATCTGGTGAGAAGCTTAACTGCTGCAGGGGGTCAGTAAGAGGTGATGAGTTGGTGGGTGAAACAATGTTTATTTTCAAGTATTGCCCCAGTGATAAACAGAATATGTTCATAATCCTTGTTTGGCCTTGTTATGTATTTCATAATATCAGTTCAGGCTTTGTATCAGTTAATTGTGAACACTTCAGCCAGGGCTTCCATAGCAAGCTCTTTACTGCTGGTATTTAGGAGCAAACTAAACAACTTATTTTACATCTCCTGCTTTAATTTTCACTTCACTGTTTTGAAGCATTGCAGAATTAGAGGGATATTACGTCCTGGATATTTCTCTCTAAGGATCCATAACTTCTGTGTGAGTTGCACTGCAGGTCCTAAATGAGTTCTTACATTAGGTCATAACTTTCTCACAGGACCCTTCAGCAGTAGAAAACTGCAGGAGGATGTAAGGAGAGGAATTAAATTTCGAGTGCCTTTTTTTTTTTTAAGTGTAGCTACACGAAGTAGAAGGCTTCCAAAATGAGTGCTCGGTTTATTCTACGCGGACTTGCAAGTTGCAACTTTTTCCTGTTAACGGGAGAAAATTAAATGATAACTCCTGTACTTAGTGGTTAACACCTGAAATTAAGTTGGAGCGAGTTCTAAACGCTCTGTGCTTTTTTTTAACCAGCTTGCAGAGTGTGACCACAGTTACAAACCACAAACCCAAAACCAGCTCAGAAGAAAGTGAAGTAGTTAGCGTTCGAGATCAAGAAGGGATTATGTCTTCATTTGAATTAGCAGCACAGTCTTCAAAAGGAAATCAGGCAACAGCAGGTATGGAAAAAGAGTTTGGACTGAAGCACAGCTTACACAGTACATATGTAAAACTTTATTTCATTTTGGTTATGTCTTTTGATGCTCTGAAACCCTTGTGAATTGAAAGTGCTGAGCTAGTCTACATGTCAAGTGCAGAGGTTTATAATGCAGAGAAAAATAGTTTCCCACTGGACAGCTACAGAAATTCCATTTTTCTGAGGTTTTAATGTAGATCTTACAGTTGCATTTAATTTCAGGGATTTAAATAACTGTTGCCAGAAATTAAGTCATACTGTAGTTGTTGGTTGGAACAAACACTTCCTTATTCATCTTGTAGAACAGCATCTCAATCTGGATATGCATAGATTTTTTTACCATTGCTCCCTGCTACTGAGTGGCCTCAGATATGCCCAAGATTGTGGAATCCTCAAGAGTTTCCAGTATATCTAGCAGACTTTGAACTAGCAAGTAAAAGACCCCAGTTTGGTCACATTTTGAGGAGTAAGAAAAGATGAAGAACCAGAAAACAGTGGTACAATGACTGGTGGTGTACTACTTTGCAAGAAGAAAAGGCTGGAATAAAGCAAAATGTATTCAAAGAAGGGGAGAAAGAGAGGAGTGAATGGGGGAGGAGGCAGGAAGAAGATAGAATTTAAGACAGTATTAGGATTATTTGCTGATGGGAATGGTTAAATAAGCCAAATGGTTCAATTTATGGATATAAGAGGTGATCTGGACCTTTGTAGTACAGTCAGCAATCCTTTCTGTGACTTGATAATCAAAACCAGAACTCGTGTGTACATTTTGTAGTGCTCAGCAGAATAAAACATCTTAGTTAATCTGAGTTGGGATATAAGGGTGGGTTTGGGAGAGTATCCCAACTACTTAAATTTTAAGTTTGGTTTTTTCCTCTCTCTCTCTCTTTGCAACATAAATAACACATCAGCATTCATGTGTTTGTTCTACTAGTTATTTTTAAGTCTGATAAATGATCTTTCTTGAGAACAAGTATTCTCTCCCCTGATGTTGTGCTTTTTGTGCTGATCAGATTTTAAGTCTTTACTTGTGTAGCTTGTGTACTGAGTTCCTGCTTATGTTTACAACGGCTTGAAATGGCGATTTTCAAGCTTGTATTTGTTGTGGCTTCTGTAACTGGTATTTTTTTGTATTTATCTTATTTCTTTTGCTGTATGACTCGCAGTGAAAAGTTTGCCTTCTTCACCAGAATCGTCATTGTCACCAGCTCCATCTACACAGACACAGCTCACAGAAGGATCACATTTCATGTGTGTATAGTTACAGAGAAGTACGTCCTTTTTTTTCCCCCACCCCTCCTGTTCCTAATATTTTTCTAAGTACATGTACTCTGGTTATTTTCTTGAGAAACATCTGTAGGCAGTACTCAGCAAGACAAAGTTACCTGTGATGTTGAATATAAGCTAACCAGAAAACAAACAAATTCATGTATTGATTTGCTTGCAAGGAGTGTATTCTCTCTCCAAGTACAAAGAGAAAGGGCTAATTGGTTTATCAAGCTGAGTTCTCCACAACTGGCAAGATAATGGCCCTTTGAATTACATGAGAGACCTGAGCTGTTCCGAAGCTGATAGTTAAGGTATGAGCATCACTGCAGAGGTGCAAATGAATCTTGATGCTTCAGTCCTGGTAATAGGCAACTGCAGCTTGGGCTCTCAGTGCTGCAGGGAATGGTCTAACAGCCTGGAGAGGTTATAGCTTAAGACAGGGGTGACTGAGACGTGACAAGCAGAAGGGGAAAAAACGGGGGTGAAAGAAACATAACAATTACAAAACTTTTTTTTTTTTTCTTTCTGTAGAGGAAGCCCTTGTCACAGTGGGTGATTGCTTCCAGGAGTCAAGTTAGAATGCATGAGTTGGGCTAGATTTACATGTTCCTACCTGTAGTGTTACCTGCTTAATGAATGGCAATGAAAATCCAAGTATGTGTGTTTGTTTATAGGAGGGTTTAACGAAATTAGTAGGATACCAGTGTGAATGCCTCAGCACTTTACCAGCGTTTAAATCAATCCACATTTCTTTGTTGTCAGGAAGTACCTGTTTAAATAAGCTTTCTGCTAAAAGAATGAGCTTTGTTTCAATGGCAATGTCAAATGCCATAGCTAATGTAACTTAAAAAAAGCTTTAAAATCGAGAAAGTTTTAAAACTGAGACATTTTCAGTCATTTAGTGTGAGGAGATCTGAAAATGCATATTCTTAATTTACCCTCCCAATATCCATTGCCAAGCTTTCATCTTAACAATATTAGACTTATTAGTCATCCCGGGCACCTTTATTATAGGAACTAAGAACAGGAATCTGTTTATACTCTTCAAAAAAAAAAACAAAAGGAAAATTATTTTAATCTTCTTTCCTTTTGAGAGAGTGGAAAATGCCATCTTCCCATTCAGTCCTGACAGTTGCTGCCTTCCTGATGGGTGTGGTCTGTCATGGTTAGATTTAGCTTGAACCTTTGTACTTTTTATTCAATTTTTTGTTACAGATCTATTTAAAAAAGATAAGTAGGACTTTTTTCCTGGAAATGCTGATTTGTGTTCATGCCTTTCAATTTCACTATATGGATAGACACACATTTATCATGAATCTCCTTTTTAAATAGGGCAAACATTCCCCCAGCAGCTCAGTTTTGGGTCATTGGTGAAACTGAAACTGCACTGCTGGATTCTGTCCGTGGCCACAGCATGCCTGTCTTGAAAGGGGAAGCAACCAGAAATCTGTCACCAGTTGCATTGAGTTGCTTTCAGTTCTTGTCATCAGCTCAGATGATCAGATCAGCAAAATCCATTTTCTTCAGGATTTGTGCTAAATATGAGACTAGCAAAAGCAAAGCCCTCATTTAGTGATCTGCCTTGCAACTTACTGCCCAAGCCTTGGCACCCTCAGCAAGGTGTATCCCAGTGGCCAGCACTGCAGCATTTCCATGTCAGGGACAGTTCTGCAAAGAGGCCTTAATTGTTGTGACAAAATGGTACATCTGGGATGGCACTTGGAAAACTAACACTCTGCTTACACATGCCTGTCCATGATGAAGAAAGCATTCCAGAGCTTCAAATGCATCCTTTGTGGCTGTTTAGTATTTGATTTGAGTTGGGGAAAAAAGCTTTCAACTATGTGCATATACATTCCACACTGCTGCATTTGATGCCTCCGTTGATTGTTTCCCAGGAGTTCCAAACCAAATTCATGCCATGAGCTGGGCTTAGCACTCATAGATGTGTGAAGCACAGTGCTTGCCTGCGGTGTTCACTGCCCCTCACCTCCTGGGGCTCTGGTTCCAGTATTCCAAGTGCTTCGTGCTTTGCTGAGAGACCTCACAGGGCTTTTAATGTGCAGGAACTCGGTGTCTCTCAGATGCAAAGGAGTCCTGGGTGGCAAAGGCAACTTCAAAGCTGCGGGATCAGCCCTGTTCACACGCAACCAAATTTTTCAGGCAGCATCTGGAAAATGCATAGTAGATTTCAGAGAATAAAGAGGTAATACCTATATTTGGCTTTTACAGTCAATTAGTAAAACGATACTCTTGGCCTGATACCGGGGGAATTTGGCATAGGAAATTGGTGGCAAAGGATACTGTAGGACTAAGGAGAAACCAGTTAACACAAGGCTACTTTCTATTTCACAGTCCTTGCTTTGCAGAGACAAATCTGTATGTTTATCACAAACACTGTTGGATTTTAAGCACAACGTTTTCTCTGCACAGTGGAGGGATAATGACATTTTATACAGCACCTGGATTCAAAGCTCAGAAACATTCTTAGTAATGAACTGTTAAAAAGTATTTATAGAAGTCCTAGCATCAATCATCAATATTCAACAAGCTCTGGGTGGAGCACTTGAACTTCAGAACACCTTTACAGCTACGCTGCCATTACGGTGTAGCATCTAAATAAGTCTGCATCCCTCTTCAAATTGTGCCTGTCATTTATTAGAGCAATTAGGATCTTTGTTATTATTGCTGATTTTTTATGAAGAACATTTGGGGATGACCATGAATTACAGGATAAAACTCTAAGAATAAGCACGCTTTTATTTGAAGTCGTGTAAATTTGAAAAAAAAAAGCTTGGCTTTGCTTCTTGCTGTCGAAATACCTTGGCATCGCTATTGTTCATCAGGAAAACAGATTTTGGAAACAACTGATTCCTAAGATACTTTGTTATGTTCTACACCTACATTGCTAGGATGAGGTCAGAAATTCTTTGCTGTGTTTAGTCCCATGAGTTGCTTTATACAACATTCTGTTGCTAAAATAGAGTAACTTAATCTACGTCTGTCTTTCAGCACCGACGGCTTCTGTTGAAACAATTCATGCCTGAGATGTATGGACCTGACCTATGAAAATATGAGAAGATATTGTACAGTATATTTTAAATCTATGAAATTCATAGTTCTGATGCTTTTGGCCACAGAGCATCGTTTTATCACTTCCTGGAAAATGTTTATTCCAAGAGAGCTTTAACTGGCCCACGTGTACACTCAACAACCTTCAGATTGTTCTCCTGATACCAGCTTGCTGCTATGATTTCTGTGCACATAAAACAAAGGCTCTTTTTAATGTGCAGCCTACAGTCAGAACCTTATTTGCTGTTCTCCAGAATTTAATGTTCTTTTAATTATGGATCATATAAGTTTACTTTTCTGCCTCTTTTAGATGCGTAACTCGGTTAATTTTACATATCACCACTAAAACTTGTTTTACACTTTTTAAACATTACAATTTATTGGTTTGACATTTTATTTGTAAAATTTTTATATATATATACATATAGATATATTTAAAATGTGCCATTTTTATTATTGCTTAGTAAAATATGTCCTGTTTCTGCTGTAATTATTTCTTGGTCAGGTTGCAATGTCAGCAGTTACTGCCACACTTCTGTCAACATAGACATTAATGTTAGTGGTTACTTTTTCTTGAATAAAATGGAGTGTAGGTATTTTGAGGTACTGGGCTTTTCCTTGGGGTTAGGGTGTGTACAGCAATAAGCAGGTTTTCAATCCAGTACTTAGTTTGTGTACAAATGTAATTATGTTCATTGTGTATATATTATACAATGAGCACATATGATGTAAGTATAAGAAGCCACTTATTATTGTTCAAAAATACGAATGTTCATATCCCATTTCTTTTATATCATATTAAATAAATGTTGATGTTCTTAAGGACTTGTATGGTTAGTGTTTCTTCCAGCAAACGGATGTCACACTGTGTTCCACCTTTTGATGTGGGGAATGCAACAATTCCTGTCTCATTGGCAACATCACCTGTCAACCAGAGTAGCAGTGACAGACTCTTAAGAGATCCCAGTCTTCCTCCACGGGAAAGAATAAGGCTGCAACACAGAACAAAAAAGACAACCTGAGACTGAGACACAAGAAATACAGGTTCAGCTCCTGACTCTCCCAGACTTGTATTGTGATATTGGAATAATCACTTAGTCATTCTGTGCCTCCATTCCCTGCCTGTTTACGTGAGAGGTAACAGCCTGTCTTAGTGGGGTGTGGTGAGCAGTAATTCAATATTTGCAAACGTTGATTGTCAAGTTCACTTGGGGTTAAGGAGAGAAGTGTGATGATTCCTTGAGGCTTTGGCATCTGCAAGGCATCTCCCAGAAACTGAAAGAAAACCTGAAATAATTTGTCTGGTGTTGTCACACTGCAGATGTTACTGTAGCTTCGCCTTCCCACCTTGCACAGCTGTCTGAATTTGCCTGAGACAAAAAGAGGTTTAGAAGAGAGTGATGAAAAACAAAACGATTTAAAGGAAAGCTTTTGAATCTGGGAATTAAAGCTGAGGAATCTTTCACAGGTTGAGGCAACTGCTCTGTGCTTGGGTGCATGTGTGTGCCATAAGTGGTAAGGCAAGTTTCACAAGAAGACAACTGCCAGCTCCTGTTGCGCTTTTTTTATCGTACAAATCATATCCTGATCAAGTTAATATTGCTGTTCTAGAGACTGTATAATTCATTGTGTTTTTCCATAGAGGAATGCCTGAGATTAATGCACAGTTTGAAATAACTCTATCGTTGCCTCCCTCCCCAAGTAGGAGTTTGTGTTCCTGGGGCTCTTTGCTACAAAGACACAGAGTACACTGTCTGGCTACCTGTTCTTCTGCCATTTTCTTAGAAAAGTGAAAAAACAGGAATCAGAATTTAGCAGCAGAGCTTGGAAAGTCACAGGGAAAGAGGTGGCTAAAGGAAAGAAAATGAATCATGATGCAGGTAGACAGCATCCATCTGAAAATTTGTCCAAATAGCCATCTTTTTTTTTTTTTTTGGAGCAGTAGCCCTAAATTAGTGCATCCTTCCTTCCAAAAAATAGAGTGAAGGAGAGGAATGTGATAGTTTTTTTTTTTTGCTCAACCAGCTGAGGTTTAAGTTCAGTGGCATCACTGGAACACCTGAGGCAAAGCAAATAGGACACACCCTGTTCTCTCCCTAACCCTTCTGGTGAGATCTGTTTGCTGTCAAATTTTGCAATCTTTCTGCCCTTGCTGCCAAGAATTGCAACCAACAAAGGAAAGAATGACTAAGTGATTTTTGGACATTTATAGATGTTGGCTGTGTTTAAAGCATTAAAGGTTTGGTGTATCTGCAAGGAATGTGCAGTTTGTACTGAAGCTGCGTGGAAGAATTAGCAAGTTTTGCTGGTATAATTGTTGGCAAAGATAGCAAAGGTAAATGATGCAGGAATGTAGTAATGCTCATAGACTACAATTTCACTTCCTGTGGGCACTTTCAGCAAAGACTTGGAGTTTCATTGGGTGCTTTATTTTTTGTCTTACAGAAAAAGAAAATATGGCTTTGTGTTATCACAGAGCATCTACTGTTTCTTACCTCATCAGAATAACTCATCCCAATGATCATACTCCTGAGATATAGAAATATCAGAATTCTGATATGGTCAGCTTTCAAACATCTATTTTAAGTTTGTATCTAGGATATTTTTATATTTCTGACTGATTGCTTTATTGGCTATTGCACTGACACTTGTATATATGGAACGTGCTTTTTTTCAAAAGCAGGAGTCCTTAGGAATAATGCAACACATTCTCTACAGATGTTCATGCTTTTCAGAACCAATTACATCTATTTTTGTCTTTTGTTCACCATTTGCATTGTTCCAAGGCTACTAGAGAATGTGATTCTTTTAAGTCCCTTAATAAAGTGACATTACTCAACAGTTATAGTTGGTGTCTTGGCAGTTTTTGTATGTTGTGGACTGGCTCAAAGAGAAAGACCTCACTGGGCAGTTGAAACCCAAACCTGGTTTATGTTATTACTGAGGGGGGAAAAAGTAGTCTTCAGTTCATATTTCCTCATAAATAATCTGTAATAAAATTAATCCAATAAGGTTCTATTTTCAGGAAATTGGGGTGGGGAAAATAAACGTTTCTGTCTAAATCACAGTAATTGGACAGACCGTGACAGAATTACTGCCCACCCTCTTGGATTCACTAAATGTACCAGGAATACATACATGAAAAATATTAATGAATTACACTGTTAGTGGTAGATCTACTAAATTCTTTAGAACTAGGGCTGGTGGGTTAAGTTTTATCCTGGTCAAGCAAAGCAGCAGAATAAAAGATCTTTAATCAATGGTGCTGTTGGATAAGTCTTACCTTAAACTTTTCATTATATTGTAACAATAAGGTGGAGGGTTTTTTTTTTTCCTTTTCTAATAAACCATAAGTAGTACTCATTCAGCTCTCAGAAGTGAGTCATCATGTCTTTTCTGCACAATGCTATTTGATCCCTGGATTTTGCTATACTTATTTTCTGAAGTTATTCTGCCTTATTTCACTTTGATTCCTCAGTTAAAATGTTCTTTTCCATCCTTTAGAAAGTTGACATTTAAATGGCTGATAAACAAATTGTCCATACCTGGCATTAATAATATATTTGAAACAACTTAATTTAACTTTTTTAAGGATGCACGTGGAGATAACAAAGCAACATCTGGCCTTCATTTCTTCTAAAGAACATTATATATGCTTGCTATTATATCCTAGGAGCTGTTTAGCTTGTCCATATGGGAACACTGAAGAAGCTGCCACAAAATAAAATGGAATATACTGGTGGCTGAAAACAAATGCCTGGCCCAAAATGAAGGCTAAGAGCAGCTGCTTTCTGAACTTGACACGCACAACTTGTTACCCAGCTGTTCCAGATGTGTCAGCATTCAAATGTTACTTGTGGAATTAAGGGTTTGGTATTTTTATTTTTTTTTTGTGCTGTTTCTACATTCTGTGGTATGCCAAAGAAAATGTTTTTAAGTCTGTCTAAATATTACTTGGCTGCTGTGGTAAAACTGCAAGAAACTCTTTTAATTGTAGCTATGGGTAAGTGACATCAGCACAGTGGTTGCTAATTGGCTCATGTGGCAGCCTGGCTATGGATGTGTTTGGAACACTTACTTAGGCTGGATTAGGTTCTGTTTGGGATAAAAGAAAAGCCATAAGCAAATGGTGCTGTTTCCAGTGGACTGAGGTAAGAGTATATCTGGACAAAACCAGATGTGATATCATTAACTTCTTTATTACTGAAACCAAACCTAAAATAAGGAATTAATTTTTTGTTTTTGTCAAATTCTATCCAGATCCCTGTTCTATGGAACGGGGAATACTTCAAAGAATTTCAGACTAAAAATGGAAACACGCTCCTGCTCTTTTGAAGGTGAAATGAGTACAAAAAAAAAAAAAAAGAAAAAAAACCAGCAGAGCCTGCAGGTTTAGCTTTATATGTAGAACAAGTGGGATTTACTTATGGCCTAGAGATTTGATCAGTGAAAACTTTCAGAAAAACACCTCATCCTCATCAGTTGTCATCTGGTAGCTTTCCTGAGTCTCAGTGTAAAGTGACTGGTACTGTGCAGGTCTCTCTTCTGCAACTTTAAACCCATTTCAGCCCAATTTGTAAAATGCTCTGCATTCCTTATCGTGGAGGAAAAAATTGCCTTTTCCATACCACAGCTGTCTGTCCCCTACATAAGCAGCTGAATCCAGGCCATCAGTTTCTTGCTTGGAATTGCTAAAAACTGGAGGTGCTTATCATCTTGAAAGATCAAGCTCAAAGCATATCAGGTGAGGCACCCAACATTTCCTAGTAACTCGCTTGTGAATCTCTCTTATTTTCAGCAATAGCTGCTATTTAGAAAAAAAAATATTTTTTCCAAGTAGTAGTCACGTTGCTAGAAATCAAAAAATAAGTAGGAGGTACAAACAAATATGTAAGAATTTATTTGATAACATTGTCATTAATTGACAAGAGTACATTTCAAAGCAATTGAGTAGAAAAAAAAAGCTGCAAAATTCAGCAACTCAACTCATAGATCACCTCTTTACAATATGAATTTCTGGTGGGTCTTGACACTGATTACACTTGTAGTCGACTGCTCTGTATTGTGCAACTTTCTTGGTAAATTCCCAAGTCAGCCAGAACATGGAGGCTGTTTCAGATGTTTTAGCTTTAAAGATGAATGATTTTTATTTTCTTTTTTTTTTTGGTATTTTCATGCTCATCCAGCAGTCTAGGAAGCAGCTGTTAGCGGCTGTCGGGTTTATTCTTTTTATGCACTGAAATGGTCACATCCAGACAGTGGGGGAAAAAAGACAACTGAACTTTCTGATTAATGTTTTCTGATGTTTGTGGCTGCTGCTGTTTTGTGTTTGGTTTCTGGCTACCTGGAGACTGCCTCAGAGGGTTTGCACATGCAAGGGCTGGTACTGCACGGAAGCCAGCTTGTGTAGGAGTGAGGACTAGATGAAGGTGTCGTTTTGTGAGCAGGGAAATTGCCTGGAACCATAAATCACCTTTGAATAACATTTCTGGGCTGTTTTCTTAGCCTGTGCCAACATACCTATAATATTTTGTAGCTACTGTTTCTAGTATATTGTGCCTACAAATAATAAGTATTTTGAATAAAGACAAAGTGCCTGGATAATGTGATTGCTATTTACAAGGTAGCAGCTACAAATTAAAGAAAACCAGCCTCTCAGCCATTTAGGAGATTGTCTTAATGAAGAGGAATTGGTAATACTCGTGGATTGCAACACTGAGAAAACCACATTTGCTTTTATAAGCTGATTCTTTGCAATATTGGGGGAATAACAACTCTGAACTCACAGTGTTTTATTTTAAAACTTTTATTTCGTGCTCCTAAAGCTATTCCATTCTGTGTGATCAGCTAAATATAACCTAGCTAAGCTCTGCTTCATTTCCAACATCCCGAATTTAGGACAAGGAAGAACAGAGGTCATGACATTTTGATCATTTTTGCCTCATTAAAATCTTATGGACCCCAAGGAGCACAGCTGGGTCATGTTTGTAAAAGGTAGGACTCTAAAGCCTTGCTTTGAGCCATGCCTGTTTCACAGAAGTGCTCTGCACGAATTACCCTGTACATCCTTCCCTGGCTGGCTGGTTCCAGGCTACAGCACTTCAGTTATTTCACCTTTGAACAGAATCCCTAACTTTTACAGCATTTTCAGGCAATTAATCATAGGCAGCCTGTGAAGTCTAAGATCTCTTTACAGCTGATGGCTCCGAACTGTTAGGAGGATGACAGTATCCAGGAGTGAATCCTAGTTAAAGCGTAAGCACTCCAGGCTCCCTGGGTAATTCCCAAACCCTCGGATGCTGTAGCTGCATGTTTGAATGCAGCAAACCAGATTTCTATTAATTTGATTAGATGGCCTTCTCCAACAGCTGTTGAGGAGCTGTTGATTTTAAGGATGCCCAGCAAGCAGGATTTGTGTTCTGAGAAGTGCTGCTGGCAATCAATATTACTGCAAGAGGAGGCTTTCCCTCCCACAGCCCTCCCTTTCTCCTGCAGCTGTCGGTAGGCACGGACTCACTGGCTTGTGCTGTAAAAACAGTGTTATTACCTGTTGGCCTTGATGCAGAAGCAGCCAAGCTAAGCTTCCTTCCAGTATCTGCACTGGGGAGATAAGTTGCGTTAGGAGGGGAAGCAGGAGATGAAGGGCACGTATGTTATCGGTCCAAGTTCAAGTGCTCACCCAGAAGGACCCCGGGAGAACAAAGTTAGCCCGGCTGCAGCTGCTGCTGCTGCCTTCCCACTGCAGCTTTCCTCCTTTTCCCTCTCTGCCTGTGCCTTTGTCCTCACGGCGTGGCTGCCATTGTGTGGCAGTTTTTAAGGGATGAAAGCGAAGGATTGCTGATGGGTGACATGATAGTGCTTTAAATGGGAATGCAGATCGGTCCCAATGCCGCCCGATAGAGTAACGAGGACAAAGCAAGTGGCGGCGGCACAATGGGCTCGGGATGATCGCCGTGGCCGTGGGGGGCTGACAAAAGAAACAAATAGCAACACGAGTTTTAAAAAAAGTCCAGAGCTGTCAAAGGTCCTGTGGGCTGAGAAACTTTGTAACTTGCAAGCTGTGCAGATGTGGCCGAACTGCAGCTGACCTGTCATCTTAGTGATATTTAGTATCCCTTTTTCTTCTGACTTTCTGGGAATCTGGGTGCTGAGCTCGCGCAGGAAATCGGGGATTACAAACTTGTCTGAACTTTTCACTGCCAGACATTAACATGCGGATGCAGCAGCCTGTATGTAAATGATGTTATCTGAGCTGGTTTATGCATGTGTTTCCAGGATAAGAAAGGAGATTATTTCATTGTGTGAACTAATTACCTGTGAAGAAAAAAAATTAGAGCCTTTTTAATGTAAATGCCAGGCTGTATTTTTATTAACCTTCATATTCAGTGATGCACTGTTGTGTATTTATTGTGTATTTTCAAATGTTAAGGACTTGATCCTTTAACCTAAATGAAAGAAGTTCTTGATGTGACTTTGCATAAACAGGTTTCTTTGCAAGGTTGTAACCACATCTTCCTTTGCCCATAAAATGAAGTTGCTTCACCAACCATAAAGTGACTTTAAGCATCATCATATTGCCAGTTAATCGTGCACAGCAGCAATTAAAGATAAAAAGGGGACAATCATATTACATTGGAACTACAGGACAAATTACTGCAAAACGGAGAAAATATGCTCTTGTCCTAATCCACAGTTGCAGGCAACCAGGGCAACAGAATTTGTGTTCACACAGCAAACCTGAGCACAGATGGGAACAGCCCTTTTGGTTTCAGGTGGACAGATTGAATGATTTAAAGTTAAACATGCTCATCCTGCAAACATTATGATGCAGGAGAGAATTTGTGCAAGAATCTGATCTCTTGTGGTTACTACATCTCAGCTGAAATTCTGTGTGTTGCTTATTAATAGTCTAATTAGATACAGGAGGAGGGGAGTAACTTTCAAGTACTTCATGTTTTAATATTTGTGTAGCTTTTAAACCAGCATTTATTTTGTCATACTTTGTTAAGCATGATGTAAACTGGGTTGTTGAGTTTTTACTACAGAGCACAAGCTGATGAGAGTACCTTGCATGTAATGGAAATGAATATACCTGCAATATGCCAAAAGAATTAGCACAGTACAGTGCAGGTGGTGGACTGAGATCCTAGGGCAATAAAAGAAACTCCCAAAATCTGTATTAGTATGTGAAAGGCCTCCAAAATGTGCACTGTTATAAAAAAATCTGAAAGACAAGTGGTTCACAGACATTGGTCCTGCCCTTAATTTATGTTTTATCAAGGATGGTGAGGGGAATGTTTGGGGTTTTTTGTGCTGTAAAGTCCCATTTTAAATTGGCTGCTTTGCTATCTCTCTACGTGAAACTTGTGCTTGAGAAACTGGGATGTGAATGTGGCTGAGGCACCTTTGTGTAAGATCACGTCCTCAAGGTAGCAGGGAGAACAGAAACCATGGCCTGAAGTGGTGCCAAAGGATTTTCCTTGGAAGAAACAAGGCAGAACTAGGTCATCTCTCTCTACTGGGCTGCTACCTTAATGCTTTTCAGTGCCTGAGTTACACTTCTATAATACATACCTCTTTGTTGTACCTCTTATGCACTAGCACAACCTAAATCAAATACTTTTCTCAACTTAAAGAGTCCCCAGTTTTATGTGAAGATACATAGGCATGAATTATAAGATTCACCACATTTAAAATTAGGTCTTTTTGACCTTGCTGTAAAAAGTTTCCTATATTTTCCAGGCTTTAAATAGCTGAATCCAACTTTTCACCAAGATAAAACAAATACTTATCATTGCCAAACACAGACAGAAATTCAGCTGTAAAGATGATGGTTCTGATAAATTATCCAGTTAAATGCAATATAAAGCAAACTGCTGCTAAGAATATATAGTACCCCACTTCCCTACTGTAATTTAAATACTGTAGTTGGTGGTTTTGGGGCACTGAACTGCCTAGAAAAACTAGTGGATAGTATCTGTTTCTTGAATACAGTTTACATGTGTCACTAAGCAAAAATCATTAAGCACATAATGTTCATCTTGACTGAAAAAAAGCAGTTTTAAAAGACTGAATAGACTCAAAAGCATTATGTCACTAAAAGCCAGGCCCACCTCTATTGAGAACATTCCATGTGTATGTATTACAACAGCTTTCACTGGAAGACAACTCTACCTCAGAGCAATCCTGGGAAAGAGAGTCTATTATGCATATCCTGACCATGGATAAATTGCTGCTGAACAACATGATAAAATGCTTTGCTCACTCCTATCCAGTCTGCTGTTCAGAGAATCTGGGAGCAACTGAGCTGGGACTGGAATTCATGAGAGGGGAATCGCTGCTTTGCCTATTAGAAGACATGCAGCATGTCTGTAGGGCACATCATCGGGGCATTAAGCTAATTTAGGTTCTACATCTCCCAGTTCTGCAATGTATTCTTGGCTTCCTGAGAGAGTGAACCTCTGAACTACTTAAATTCTGAATTATGGAGAGGTCACAGTGCAACTTAGACTCTCCTGTGTGGTACGTGCCGGGTCCCCACCTCCCAGCAGCCATCCACCATAAGCCAGCGATCTCAGGATTTGCTCTGAGTTCCTCAGAACTCCTTAGTTCTCCAGCTCTCAGGCTGAGTTTGACAGTCAGGCCCCACCGAGGTCAATGTGAATTTTGCAATCAATACCAGAGAGGCTGAACTTTCGGACAAGGCTCGTAGAATTCACCTGAGAGCACACATCTCTGATTATTTAACTTGCAAAAAAGGTGGCTGTTGTGAGATTGGGTGTAAAGCACTCAGTCATGGTTTTCATTCCAGTAGTGATAATCAGTGGGAGCATAATGCAAGTTTCCAATTGTCCATATTTCCAGCTGCCTCAAATAAACAGCATCGAAACTCCATCAATATGTGCACAGCCAAAAAGAGCTCGCTTTCTCTTTCCTTGTTTACATCATGAGGATTTCACCTATGCAGCAATCATTTTCAGTCATTTCTGTAAAATAAAACTTCGCTGTGAATGGAATAGTCTTGTAGGTCTCCCAGAACTGGTGCTTGTGGTGATTCCAGTGGGGCAGTTGGCATAGATGGCAGGTTGCCTGACTGCAGTGTGAAGGATGATGCATTTACTTAGGTTGGAATTGCCAGAGATGAACAGGTAAGATCCCACCTTTGTCAAGAGTGTGACCCCAAGGAGCTGATGCTGCCACAGAAATTCTCTCAGCTTCTTGCCCCAAAGCTGCCATGAAAACTCCACAGCGTGGGCCATCATCCCAAACATCACAGTCAGACACGCTGGCCCCTAACTGAGGTCAAAGGAATGGCAGTTGTTACATCCAAGGAGTTGGACTGCAAAATTAGTTTTTAATTGATTAGGTTTTCCATAGGTTACTGTTTCTTCTGCATGACACAGAAGAGAGAGAGTACAAGAAGGCTGGGTGCTGCCCTCATTAAACCAAGGGGATAAACAGAAGGTATCTGGAGCATTGAAGGGGGAGGAGGGGGTCAGGAGAGATCCATTTTTGCCAGATTGCAACTATTCCAGCTTCAGAGGACAAGAGCAGGGAAGTTTGCAGAGTGAAGCCACGGAGATTTGACAAGCAGGCATTCCCCTGGCTCTGTTGTCAGCATGCAGACAGGCAGCACAGTTCCTTTGGCACAGAATTGCTGCAGTGAGCTGATGAAGATCTTTTCAGTCCCAGGGCTTCCCAGTGCTGTCATGACAACAGCTACTTTCCCGGTGCTGCTGAAACCCCCTTTCACATTCAGTGAATGCCAGGCACAGAAAAGTAGGTTGTTCTCATCAGTCTCCCTCTCTCTCTCTCTGATTTGATTGATTGAGAATAGGGAGGGGCACTGTACTTCTACAAGCTTGGCTTATTTTCCACGAACATGATGGATCCTTCATCCTAAGGGAGAGGTTTGAAGAGTTATGAATGGCAAACAGTGTTTTAATAGCTCAGAAGACAAATGCACTATCTGTAATAAACATTTGTCGTTAATGGCAAATGACAATGAGGTTATCCTGCTGGTTTTGTAATTGTTAAATTAGTTTTGATTACTCTGAGTATGACTTCTGCTGTTCAGTGAATACCCTAATAATGGCAATTCAAGTTTTTGGATGCAAATCTAGGTTCTGGCTGCAAATCTGAACTTTTATGAAATTCACACGTTTGCTTGTGCTCAAGCCTACCTAATAATAACTTCCATTTAAATAAACTAATTCTGTATATCTCTAGCTGTTTGATAAACTTTCCATGACCTGGATTTTTCTTGTAACTTAAGCAGAGCAGTGGAGAGAGAAGATGAATTGTCCAGCTGTTAGGGTTTTGGGAAATCTGGACTTTGACACTGTTCCATGACGGTATCTTGCCCAAGGCTGGCCAGACTGTGTGATAAATGCTTCTCTTAAGGATAACCTCTCTCCCTTAAGTCTGTAGCGTGCCAAGATCTGGCAATCATGGGAAATATATAATCTCTCTTGCTTGTCATTTCTAACCTCACAGGATGTAGCAGGACCCTAAATTTGTCATACAGGCTACCAGGGCATTTCTGAATGCAGTCCTCAGTCTTTCAGGCTGCATCTAAACCTGCCTGCAGTGACTCAGTGCTTTGTCCCAGTCACACAGCTCAGCTGAGGTGCTGTGGCTCCCACCCAGGGCCCCCTTCCCATCTTTATTAATCATGGTGCAAGACACAAGTGGTGTGAACGTGGTTTTTATCCTCATGTGGAGCTGGGGCAAAGCCAGGGTATATGGTTAAATCTGGGAACCCAGAAAAATGCTGACTGGTTTTGCAGATTCAGCAATGCCTGTGTCTTTGTGTAATGTGGGAATAATATCTCAACTCTACAGAATCACAGAATAGTTGGGGTTGGAAGATACCTCTGGAGATCGAGTCCAACTGCCCTGCTCAAAGCAGCGTCAGCTAGAGCAGGCTGTCCAGGACCATGTCCAGGTGTGTTTTGAATGGAATAGTGATGCCACAACCTCTCTGGGCAACCTCTTCCACTGCTTGAGAGTGAAAAAGGATTTTTAAAATTTTTTCAATAGAATTTTCTCTGTCTCAGTTTGTGTCCATTGACTGTTGCCCTTCACCAGGCACCACTGAGTTTGGCTCCATCTTCTTCACTTCCCCTCTCAGGTATTTATACCTTGATAAGATCCCCCTGAGCCTTCACTTCTCCAGGTTGAACAGTCCCAGCTCTCTCAGCCTCTCCTCATCTGACATGCTCCACTCCCTTAATTATCTCCAGGGCCCCTTGCTGGGCCCACCACAGCATGTTCTGGGAAGCTGAGAGCTGTGGTTGGAAGGACACGTGTTCATAAGAGCTTGATCTTGGAAAAGACAAGTGATTCTTTCAAGAAAAAGAAAAAAAGGCAGGTGTGAAAAAAAGCACAAACTTTATAGCTAGATTTCTTCAAGGGGAAATTTCATTTAAATTTTATGAAACATTACTTTTAAAAACCCTAAAATTGTTCTATGGAAAACTCATATTCTAGTTATGACCACAAATTGAAGAAGGGGAGTTTTAAAGTAATCCTAGAACGTGGAAAAGCTGTTGTAAACTTGTACTCTTTCCAAGCTGTCATTTGTATTTAATTAGCATTCAATTAATGATGCATTTCTACTTGGTTGTAAAGGTTACACACCGGTTTTGCAACATGCGAGATCTTGATTACTTTTATGGTTAAGAAAAGAGTCTCCATGTGTGCAAAGAAAGCCTCTGCTCCCGACTTCACATCTACATTTTTAGAAAAAAAAAAATGGGATTTACTGCCTAGTGGGCTTGTGCAGAATCCCCCCCTCCCTCCGTTGGGATGATGTCCCCCTGGTTTTATTGTAAGGCTCTGTGGCAACTGACCTGCAGAAAATATATGGACATACTGGAGGCAACCCTGTGTGTGTGCTCAGGCACACACCTTCATTTAAGGCTGGAATCCAGCTCTGTTTTGCATAAGAATGTTGAAAATACAAATTCTCCAAATTAACAGCATGTAAAGACTATAAGCTTGAAGAAAATATGTTAATTATCTCTGGTTAAAACTAATCTAAATTACACCATTTAAGAACGCTGATTTTTCTGAGACTTGGGAATTTTGGCTGCCTTTTATTGAAAAGGAGGAAACTCTGCCAAATAAAAAATGTACACAAGGAGGAGGTATAGGATACTTTGCAAGGAAAAGATAATTTATATAGTTTTTTAATCATAATACAAAATATTGGCAATGTTAATGACAGAAAATATGCTCTATTTTCTTGTACACTACTGCATATATTATCTGTTTGTACGATGTATTGCACCAATTATTTAATTTTTTCAATGTGGCATTTGGAAAACTTTCTGAATAGTTTCAAAGAAAAGCACAACTCATTTTCAGCATATACTTATGCAAGTCCCTGGGACTCACAAAAATTGAGAGACACGGGGTGACAGGATTAATATTCAGATACACAAGTGCAGAAGTACTGCAAGTAGCTTTTGCTTCTGAAGCAAATTCTGAGTTTGTTCTCAGAATAACTAGTCCATAATACCTAATAGCTTATCACAGCTAAATAGTCCCTACTTGAAATTCTGTGCTTAAGTTTCAGTTTTTGCAACAAGCTGTGGAGCACATCAATGAGCCATATCACGAGGCCTTCTCACGCCTTGAACTCACAGCTCTGTATCTTCCACTTACAAAAGATCTTCATGCTTGTTTTGCTTTTCATGTTTTCCTTCAATATAATTTGACAGCAAATTGAACATCAATTAGCGTGCATTTTAGAGAAGAGGTTTTATGCACTTGTAAGGTATTTGATTCCTTTCAATTACATCAGAGCATCTATGGAACATGGGCTTCCTCTCCCTGTTTGTGTTTATAGATGGCTTTAAGCAGAGATGCCCTCATCTCCACTGGGCTGGCACGTTGTTTCCAAAACACAAATGCAAACATAATGAATGTTAGGATGTGCTTTTGGATAAGCTCCAGAATGACAGAATGGAGGTTTGCATTCCTGAACTAAGTCCTGCTCCTTTGTGTCACCTTAATAATTTTTTTAATTTTTATGTTCTTTTTTTCCTCATCCCCAGAGGGGATGTGGCACAGTGACATTTAACTGAGCTGTCTGGAGTTTCCTGAAGTTTCATGACCTAACAGCAACAGAATGCCATTTGATTTTTTCTTCCCTCCTAGTTACCATAAAAAGCAGTTCCTTGGTCTAGCTCATGGCATGAATTTCAGAGACAGCTGTGCTGGCACAACAGAAGAGGCAGCGTGTCACTGTGAGAGCTGTAACAAAGCAGGAGCAGGGCAGAGGGGGAAGAAGGTCCCGAGCAGCATCCAGAATTCACTTTGCTGCTAAGTGCTTCGCAAAGCCAGTGCACAGCCCCAGCGAGTGCTCCTCGCCTCACCGGGAGAGAAGAGGGACCGAGCCCAACATTCATTCCCTTCTTTTGGTTTGACCCAACCTAAGCATGGCTTAGGCTTCTTACAGTCGTGGTACCCAAGCAAACAGTATAGGGCAAGATTAAAGGCAGCCTTGAAAAGAGCGTGGAAGCTGAGTTTAAAGGGGGAATTAACTGGGTGCTCCAGGAGAGGGTGGGGTCAGAATTGCAGCGTGAGGCAGTTTCAGTCCGGTCTGAAGGGAAGGGTGAGAACCCAGCGCTGGGCGCCTACTTGAAGCAATGAGAGAGAGCAGCCTCTTCCTCCAGACCTCGAATTTGGATGGGGAAGGGTGGGGCAGAAAGAAGGGAAGGGTGCAGTTTACAGAGGCTGCTGAGCAGGCAGAATACTGTGAGCAAGGTGAGTCATAAGGTTCAGGCAGCAGGAATTTCCTGCAGTGCTTAAGACATGCATGTGGAGGCAGGGGCTGGAGAAGGGAGCTCAGTGACCAAAGGCTTAGTTTTACAGAATCTCCCCTGGTATCCGAGCAAGTGCAGGACAGGATGTCACCTCTACTGTACCTTAGGCCTGTTTATTTTTTCTTCTCTCTTTATAGGACTTTCTTGCTGTTTTGAAGTGTTTTACTTGCATACTATACATCACAGTAGTGTGCCAATCAAAGTTAGGGCAAAAACCTCAAGAAAACTGCCTTACACATACAAAATCTTCTGGTGATCTCACCTAACTGTCCTTGAAGAAAACCCCACAAAACAGCAAAATTGTTGTGACTTAAGAAAAGACGAAACTACTTCCTTGGAGTTTGTTATTGATTCTGCTGTCAGTGTGAATGCCCTGCACCCTGGTGTTCCTGAGGTAAGAGAATAAAATCTCAATTTCTTCTCCCTGCTTGCTGTGTCTGCAGGTTGGTTGTTCTTGCACTGGTGGGTAATGGTTCTGCTTGGAATCTTTTCCTGTGAACGGTTTTCTTCTGGTTTATCTACTGACTTTTTTTTAATTTTGTACTTTGTTGATTCCTTAACACAAATATCTGAGCTTTAAAGCATCGTTCCTGTTGTAAGATGATCATACCAAGCTAGACTGAGTATATCAGAAACTCTTTGTGTGAACAACAGAGTAACATTCATCCACAAAGCTCAAGTGGACGTTTGGGGTTTTTTTCCAAAGGGTTTCCTAACAGCGGGTCTTCTGCTTTGAGCTTTTATCAGACCATTCAAATGCAAATGATATAGATGCTTTTGCAAGTTCTAGACTCACCTGTTCTCTGACAGATCTCATTTGAGGAGAGTTTTGAAAAGTGAAAAAAACCTTGGCAAAAAAAAGAAGGTTTAGCTTTGGTAGGTTTGTACAGAGAAAGCTCAGTAACCAGTAATCATTGCTGCTTGCACTTGATTAGGACTTTACAGCACTCAAGGACCAAGCCTGGACACAAATTTTGTGATTTTGAAAACCTGAGAGCAGGACATCAAGATATTATCATTGTTAGCTGACTGCCTGCTGCAGCAGTGACCCCTTTGGTACTGATCTCTTGCTTAAATGCCAAGGGATTTCCATTAGGCAGTGGAAATGTCCTGAGGTTTCCTTGCCTGACCCTCTCTGAATACACAAATTACCTAATGAGCTGGCGTCCCTACCGCCCTGCTTAGGAGAGCGGGAAGTGGGAGGTCCGAATCGCCCTGCTCGCCTCTCGCTCCGCGAACACGGGGAGCCTTTGCGAGCTCACACCGCCTTAAAAACCGAGAGAGACGTGGGAGGGCGGTGGGGGGTGGGAAAGGGCAGTGATCGGCTTGTGAGCACACAGCGCAGTGAGTCTGGGCAAGTTACACTAGGGTACATTGAGTTCTTTGTGATAACTTCCCCCCCTTTCATCTCACAGTTTGTGGAAGGCGTCTTTTAGCCAAGTCTTTTATGTATTTTTGGTTTCTCATTACTTGATACCTCTCTGATTCTGCCCCTCGCAACAGCAGAGAACTCCAGAAGGGCATCAGTGGGTAGAAGAGACATAGGAATTTTTTCAGCTACTGCCGTTTTTTGACTGAATCAAAGGGGGTCGTTTGTTTTCGAAACGTGACGCTTCGTGTTCGATTAGAGCAGTGACAGCAACACCCTCCGGGAGCCCCGCACCTTCCTCAGCGGAACAGCACACACTGTTCCCGGGAGGAAAGGCAAGCCAGGATGTAGAAGCTCAGGATTTAGTGACTATTTTGGTGGAGTTAGTAGACCTGCTTTCCATATCTTACACAGATGAAACAGCATTACAGCTGTTCTTGCCCTTTTTTCCCCCTCTATTTTTTTAAAAAGCATTCTTACCACTTCCACTTTCTAGCTGAGGGTGGCTTCTAGAAACCTGAGAAACTTAACATTTTTTTGCTGTTGTCGGTTTCCAAAGTTTGTTTATGCTCCTCTGCAGGTTAAAGATGTCATTGGTTTGATTTAGAAGATCAACCCAATTGTGTCCCTTTGTTGCTCTTTCAGTGCTGTGGCATCTATTTTGATGCTGCTACACCACGGGTTGTTCTCTTTGCTGAAAACAACTACTACGTGTGCTGATGGGCTGGGAGCCATCTCCAGCTATGCAAATCCAGGTCGTAGGAGCACCTTTTCCAGATCTTAATCCCACACGGTTAACTTCTCCTGGAATCTAGGATCTCTGGGGATAAGCCAGAGATGCCTGCTGGAACTTGAATTGGTCATGTTCTTCCCAGTGTGCAGAAGGCACGATGTTTTTCTGGACTGAGTTGTGGTTCTGTGTTTTGTAGTTTGTTTTTAAACTAAACTACCACAGCTTCATGATTTTGGTTTTAAATGCAGCAAGCTCTGTAAGAGTTGGGTAAAGACTGACAGATGAATGACATTTACAATTCACGTGGAAGAGCATTATATGCTTTCAATTGCCCTCTTCGTCTCTCCAATAATTTGTCAAATTACTTGATTTTATCTCTGTGATCAGATTCTACTCATCTTCCTGTTCTATTGCAAATCCCCATCCTATAAACTTTTTCTAATCGCATCCACATGACACTTTATCAAACGCTTTCTTGATGCCTGGGTACACAAGGCTCTTGTCAAAAGGCCTGTCACATTAGTCTGGCATGATCTATCTTTTGTAAACTTTATCCTATTTTACATTATTATTATTAAAATTAATTTTCAAACTCTGTCCTGAAGCCTTGTACGTGACTGACAGGCATTCTGTTGAGCTATCCTTCACCTTTCCCCTTCTACACATACACTGATGGTTTCTTCCTTTTCACATGGCACAATTCCCAACTCAACATCTTTACTAACCCAGTATCTCCAGAAGTGAGTTTAGGTTCGAGAGGAAAAAAAATTAACAAATTTCCACAGCTTTAGTACATTAAACTCTATGGCTTTAATTTTGTTTAAACGAAGTAATTCAATCGCTTAGATTGGATATTAAGAAGAAATTCTTTACTGTGAGGGTGGTGAGGCACAGGTTGCCCAGAGAAGCTGTGGATGCCCCATCCCTGGAAGTGTCCAAGGCCAGGTTGAACGGGGCTTGGAGCGACCTGGTCTAGTGGAAGGTGTCCGTGCCCATGGCAGGGCGGCTGGAATTCCACGACTCTGTGATGTTTCGCCTTCCCTTTGGTCACACAGCCTGTGCCCGGTACCCAGCGAGCCCCTGCTCTGCCAGGGGATGTTTACGGCCGGTGTGTCCGAGTTTATTCTCTCCCCTCGCGGCGCAGCGCGGCCGCTCTCCCCATTCCTGTTCATCAGTATCACGGAAACCCTTTTCCCGGCTCCTCTGTGCCTCAGCCAGCGCATTCCCCGTGGCCATTCCCCCAGTAGTTTCCCACCGTGAGCCTGCAGCTCCGGTTCCCGGTTTCCGGAGAGCTCCCTGTTCCCTTTTCCCCCTCACTGCCGTGAGGGGAGCGCGGGGCTCCGCAATGGCGGGGCCGGCACTTCCACGGGGCTTCTCCCGGACCCTCTGCCCCCTCCCTCCGGCAGCCTGAGCCCGCCCAACTCCCGGGAATTGCAGCCGGGAATGCTCGTGCCCTGCTGTGGGACGCTATGGGGTTTGTCCTAAAGTGGGACCGGGAACGCCTCGTCCGGCGGGATTCCCGCTTCCCCCCGGGGCGCTCAATGGGGATGACGCGATTCCAGCGGGTCGCCGGGGTCCCTGAGAGTTCGCTCCGGGATCCCCCCGAGATTGAGGCCTGGATCCCTGGGGGATTCAAGCCAAGATCCCTGAGGATTCAGGCCGGGATGCCCGGGGGTTTCAGGCTGGGATCCCCGGGGGATTCAAGTCGGGATCCTTGGGCTATTCAAGCCGAGATCCCTGGGAATTCAAGCCGGGATCCCTGGGGTATTCCAGCCGAGATCCCCGGGGGATTCCAGCCGGGATCCTTGGGCTACTCAAGCCGAGATCCCTGGCGATTCCAGCCGGGATCCCTGAGGATTCCAGCCCCGTCTGTTCCCTCCGCCACTCTGCCCCCCCCTTCCCCGTGCCGGGGGCGGCGGCCGCCGCTCCGCCCTCCGCGCCTTGTTTGTCCCCGGGCGCGCTCCGTAGCGCGTGCGGCAGCGGCGGCACGAGCCGGGCCCCGCCCCCTCCCTGCCCCGCCCCGCCCCTCCCCGGGCGTTGCGGGTGCGCGAGGGAGGGCGCGGGAGCGCGCACCGGGGGCCGCGCGCGGGCGCGCACACGGGGCTCTCGCGCGCGCACGCCCCCGCCGCGCGCGGAGCGACTCGCAGGCGCCATGGCGGCCGCTCGCTGCAGCGACATGGCGGAGCCGCCGCGGCGCCTTCCCGGGCAGGCGGCGCCCGGCGCCGGGGAGGAGGAGGCGGAGACGGCCGTGGAGGTGCCGGTGGAGGTGGCTGCGGCCGCCGCCGCCGCCGGCGCGGCTGGGTCCTCGTCCTCGCCGCCGCCCTCGTCGTCGGCCGCGGCGGAGCCGGAGCCGCTGCTGCTGCTGAACGGCGAGGCGGAGAGCATGTCGGAGCCCAGCCCGGAGAGCGCCAGCCAGGCCGGGGACGGGGAGGACGAGGACGAGGAGGAGGAGGAGGAAGAGGAGGAGGAGGAGGAGGAGGAGGAGGGCGGCGAGGAGGAGGAGAGCAGCCTGGTGGGCAGCAGCAGCAGCAGCACGAGCAGCGGCTGCTGCAGCGACGAGACCCGCTCGCCGAGCCCCGGCGGCGGCAGCGAGGCCGACGCCAAGGAGGAGCCCAAGGGCCCCCGGGGCAGCCAGGGGGACGGGCCGGGCCGCGGCGGCGGCGGCTCCAGCTCCTCCAGCAGCGTGTCCAGCGGCGGCGACGAGGGGTACGGCACCGGCCCCGGCACGGGCGGCGGCAGCAGCTGCGGCAGCGCCACGTCGGGCGGGCGGCGGGGCAGCCTGGAGATGTCCTCGGACGGGGAGCCCCTCAGCCGCATGGACTCGGAGGACAGGTCAGTGCCCGGCGCCCTTCCCCTCCCGCGGGGGTGTCGCGCCAGCCACAGGTTTCTCCGGCCAAGTTGTGCCGGGCCCCCGCCCCTGCTCCCCGGGCCCCCCCCCCGGCACAGCCCGGCCCTGCCCGGGGAGGAGGGGGCGCTCCCCCGGCCCCCAGAGCCCCGGGCGGCCCCGCCGGGCGCTGCCTCCTCCCGCCGCCTCTTCCCTGCGGGTCTTTTTCAGACGGTGCTTTCGGGGTTCCTCAGGGCTGTGTCCTGGCGTAGGTGGGGTGTACAGAGGCTTCGGAATGGGAAATGCGTTCTGTGGATGCGGTTCTACCTGTGCCCGCAACAGGGGCTCTGCTCTAGAGGCAGAAAGCCGATGGTCACATCTTAAAGCGTAAGGGGGAAAAAAAAAATCTAGTTTGCTAAAATAAAAAGGAGACCAGCCCTTCTGTGTTACGTGTGCACAAGTAATAGTCACGCACAGCACTAAGCGAGGCTTCGGAGGCTCAAAGTCATCTTTGGGCGAGTTCTGAAATAGTAAATGTAAAGATTAGTTCTTGAGGGTTTTTTGTGTTAGAGCTACACATCTCATATTACCCAGATTTTAGCTTGGGTTCCTGTGGAAAGACACCACCAAATTCTCACACATGGTTGGATATTCCACCTTTCAGGTCTGTTTCAGCCTCCTAAGTCAAGCATTTCAAAGAACGTGGCTTGTGTAATAGCTTTCTTGGATGTTGTATGCAACAGTTTAATTGAAAAGCTGAAAATAGGATGGAAAATAGACATAAGAACAGCCTTACAGTGCTGTACGTCCCTTTACTAATTAATCCTTTCAAATAGTTTAAGAAACTTGTACAATTTTTCTGTTTGTTTAGCAAAAAAAGTATCAGACTTCCCTGCTAGAGTTACATTTAAGTAACAATTACAGTTTTGTTTGTACTTTCTTAAGATAATTTCATTGTTAAGTGTGAAGAATTATGCGGTTTGGTCCAGAAACGTACTTTGAATATATGTCAGATCAAAATCTGTGTAACTACACAAATACCCCTATTTCAGAAGTGGGCATGACTAGATCTGACCTCGAGGCTTAAAACCAACCAACCAAAACCCCGTGTGAGTCAGTTCCCCAAAATCGTGTAGTTGACCTAAAAGTCTGAAGAAGACAGAAAAATTTCAGTTCTTTGGTTTCCATCTGACTTTTGAGACCCGTTGAAGTCACGTTTTCTTTCGTCCAAACTTGTGCAAGATGGAAAGGGGGTGTGGATGTTGGGGTTTGTTTGTTGTTCAGAAGCTGAGATTTTATGGGAACTTGAGTATGGGAGTAGACTTCTGGAAAAACAACAGGTACATAAAGGCATTTTAAGACAGTATTTTAAGATAGTAGTTTCTCATTTTTCGTGGCATTAAAGTCTGGCTCTCACCCTTGATCTTATCCAAGCGTGTGTCAGTTTGTGGGTTGAGGAAATAACGGAAATAACTCGCAGGGGTTTTCTGGAAGTAGTGTCACTGTGCCTTGTGCACTCGGAGCTGCTGTGCTACTTTCTTTCTCTGTCATTGTTCTCGTGGTTCTCTTGCTGTAGTCACACCATTAAATCCACGTGTGTGCCCTTCGTTCCTCCTTCCCTGCACCATCGACAGGGACTCAGTTGCAGGAGTGGGACTCGTGTTTAGTGGTTTAAATGAGGACTGTGCCTTGTTTTTAATCTTTGCAAAGTTTTGTCTTGAACTTGGGGTGCTGAGAGGGCATTTTGTGCTGTAATTTCAAAGCCTGCTTGTTAAGTTGGTTAGGAAAAGAGCAATGCTACCAAGAGTGCCATTTGTTATTCCTGGGGATGGAAAATTTCCTTTGGTGTGCACTCTTTGCTGCAGTGTGTTAGAATGCTTTATTATTTTTGTCACATGTAGTCCATCAAGTCTCTTGCTTGACATAGTGATCCAAATGATTGCTGCTGCTTGGAAGGCAGCCACAGCATAATCCTGTGCCTTTCAGATGATCAGACAGAGTGTTGTAAAAGGTAAGGGATGTGCTGAAGAGCTTAAGAGAGAGTTGGGATGGTGAAATATCAGAGATCTGGGAACAGTTTAGTCTCAAAGCTGGAGGTACAAGTTTATGATAATAGATATTGAAATCCTGAAACAATTCATCATTCATTGATTTGGTCACCTCTGCATTAAAATGGAAGTTCTGTAACTATTAAGAGAATGATATTTTATCTGTTAAGTGATGTTTTATATGAAATCATTTATTGTCCAGTACTTCATTGCCTTTGCTGACTACCTGTGTCTCTGAAGTCCCCAGGAACTTGGTGTGGTGAATCTCAGAGTGTTGTGCAGTAAGATTACCTGGAGGAGGGAAGAGAGAGAAAAGGAAAGAGATGGAACTGACAGGCTTGACTTTGCAGTCTGTGGGTTTAGCAGGAGGAAGGTGGAAGGGTGTACTTGGTAAAGACTCTCCTGTTGTAGGCAGGTTTGGTAGCACTGAGATCATGCCCCTGGGCTTGGGATTTTTTTTCTTGTTTCCTCTTTAGAAAATTTGAATGAATAAGTGGGTGTGGTAAGAGGGCCTGAATTCCATGAGTGATCAAATTCCCATTTCCCTATGTATGATCTTTGTCATTCTCCACAATGTGTTATCTCTGATTTTTGGCTTAGTGGTATCAAGTAGAAAATACAAATAAAACAGCTGAAGGGGAAAATCTTGCATATGATCAAAATCTAACTTCTGTTCAGCAACTTCTGTTATTAACATTTTAATGTATTTTAAGAGTATCTGCTAATAGAATAAATAATTTGAGGCATTACTGTAGGAAATTTGTAAGTATTTATAAGAACATGAAAAACAAATATAATGGTGAACGACAACACCCTGAAATTTAGAGTGAATTTTAACATTCCATTTCCATACACACAGACTTTGTACTTTTTAAAAACATGCTTATCTTCCCTCTCAAAAAAACCCCAGAAACAAAAAAGCAAACCCCAGAGCAATACCTGGGATAAATAACCAGGTGGGATTTCCAGCTCAGCGGGAGAGTTCAGTGCAGTAACTCCAGGACTGGTAGGTACCTCGTTGAGCTGTAGCCATTCAGTTTTTTTTTCCCTGGGAATTGTGCTAAGTTCCCACTACCGTGCAGAAGTTTGTGTAGGACTTTCTGAGCAAGCTGGCTGAGTAATAATAGTCTGCATTCAAGTCTAGTTATCCTCTGGATTTACAGTTAGAACAAAGACTATTATCAGCATGTGAATGCTGGTCATTTACTTGTGCCTTTGCCTAATTTGAGACATGTGCTGAAAAGGATGGATGTGTCCCTCCAGGGTCCTTTGGAGCTGCTAGTCTTACTGGAATGCTGAGAAACATTTGATAGGAGTTTTAAAAGAAGAAATAATGGATCAGTTAACTTATAAACACAGTACTTGAGTTTTGCATTGGGCCACAGGTACTGAAGCTGGACCTAAGCAGATGCAGGATTTGGGTATAAATCAGCTGAGGTGAATGCAGTGGAGATGCATCTGCAGCTCACTGGTGTGTTATTGCTGAACTGGGATATTTTCTTACAAACACTTCAGTGTTAGATTACTGAAATAATTGAATTCTTGTTTCCCGGAAGGTTTATTATGGAAGTATATTTAAATCTGAAATAATATAATCAGATTTTGTTTGATTTAGAGAACAGTGGTAGATCTTGCAATTTTAAGAAGTTGTTGATCAGAAATATAAGTAGTAAAGCTTTATGAAGGGGTTTTGTTCACCCTTGTACGTTTGTCTTATGTCTTTGTACTCTCACCTGGAAGTTATCCCTGGTTTTCTGTTCTTGCATCATCTTTACCCTCCTTAGCAGTTTATCCTTTGCTCCCTCCTCTTACTGACTGGGCAAGGAGCACTGGAAAAGAACGTTTTAGCTGCAGGTGTCAGCTGTTTTCCTGACTGATACCTGAGTGCTGATTGACTTGTTGGTAGGCCAAGTGTAACAGGTTGTCTTTAGATCTTATGTAGTGATCTTTCCCTCAGATACAGCACTAATTAATGTCCATCTTTGTCACAGAGTGGGCAATTTTCATGTAAATTGTAAGGCTTTATTTTCTTTTTTTGTTTGTGGGTTTTTTTTTTTTTTTTTTGGGGGGGGCTTTTTTCATATTTGTTTTTCACCAACACAACCACTTAATGTGGAGGACTGACTCAAGGAATACTCAGTAATACTCAAGGAAAATTTGAGTTATCTTAACCACATTAGACTTGCAGAATACTTCTAGAAATGTTATTATTCTGTTCCTATTTAATAGAAGGATAGTTTTGAAACCAGACATTTCAGAAAGGTTTTTCAGTAATAAACCTTTTTATGCTTCAGATTGTCAAGTTTGTTAACTTTACTGAGTGAAATGGGGCTGTGTCTAACTAACAACTTGAAAAATAAGAAATCTAGAGGTAAAAAATGCAGGATCTGGTCTGAATCTTTTTAATCTGGTTTAAAATGGAGGCCTGAACCTTTAAGATGTATGCTGATTTTAAAATGTTAGTCATTTCAAGTTTTAATTACAGTCTTTATCTAGCTTTTGAAGTCTTAAAAGTGAAGAATTTTCGAGACTGACTCAGCAGTGGCATGTGAGTTGCATGAGTGATGTTTATATGAAGGCAGAATAGTAAATTTGTAATATAATCAGGAAGGCATGTGGTGCTAATAGGTGTGCTTCATGTATCCATGTGACCAGATTAAAAAGTGCTTCAGGCCTCTCTGTGCTGCACAGCCTCACTTGTTCCTATCCAGGAAGTGAAGAATCATTCATTAGCACTTGTGGCAAGGTGGTTAAGTCGTTAGATTTTTTTTTTTAGCCTGTGTGTAATATTGCCATGTCAGAGTGAGCCATGTAGAAGTTCACCCGAGTTTCCAAAATTCTGTTGAAAAATGATATTTTCAGCATTTCTAACTGTATGTATTGCTGTAGTTGTTTGCTTTCAAATTGCAAAATAAACCCCTTGTTTCTGTAATGGTTATGTTCAGGCCTTTCTGGCACTGGAGAAAATAGCTTTTGATGGGAAGACAAAACAGCCCAGATATTTTGTATGGCGAGTATCTTTATTGCTAAAGCTGTTGGTTGGTATAATTGAGTGGTTAACATGAGGTCTTTTTGTGAACTAGATGAAAGAGCTTGGTATAATGAGCTGTTATAGTTATTGTAGTAAGATGTAAATATACTTCACAGAATTCGAGAAAAATATTTTCCTATTCAGTGGAAGAGAGAAATGGTTTTGCTTTTATGTTGGGTTTGTACATCCACTCAGGTCTGTGTGCATTTTGTGTAAGTTTGTGACATCATCAAGCCTGGTAACTTCTAAATACAAGGTTTGATTGGTGGGCTTTTTCAGGGAATTTCCTAGGCTGTAGTGGAAAAAACCTGTCTGGGTATTTTTTTCTTTTTCCCTTTTTTACTTTTCAGAGGAGTTAAACAGGGTGTTTTGTGCAGCCCGAGCAGCTTTTTGGCAGAGATGTGACATCGTGCATTTGTGGAGCTGGTCACAGATAAAACTTAAATCTCTTGGATGATGCAGTGGAAATGTTCTACCATACCACTCTTTCCACAGCTTCCCAGTACCTTTAAGATATTTAGGTATTTTTTGGAAACCCCTGCCCGTTTGGAGAGTAACAGGAGGGGAATGAGCAGCATGGAAGAAGTCTGGAAGTAGGACCCATTGCACTGAGGGAGTTGTAGAGCTGTCTGCTGTTTGGGTGGGAAAGTGAGTACATGGATTAGAAGGGAGCAGATGGAGCTGTTGAGATGGGAATAGAGGTTTCTGGCAAGGGGATGACGTGAGGTACACACAGAAAACTTTTGCTGTGATAGGGAGTGAGATGTGTCTGATAGCCTGAGGAGAAAACGAGAACTTGACCCAAAGGAAGTGAAAAATTGGTCCCTCCTGTAAAGGAGCCAAGTAATTGCAGGGAATCCTTGAAACAGGTGGGAATGTAATCTCCAGTTGTGCAGGAGAAGGGAAGAGAAGAGGGTAAGGAACTTCTTTGTATGAGCCGTGAGTTTTATCCACTCTTCCAGCTGCTGTTAAAAAAATACAGTGGCATAACTTGCAGAAACACAAAAGTGGTAGTTTTGTAAGATTTTTTTTTTTTTTTCTTTGAGGTAGAGGTTTCTTTGGTTATCTATCTGTGTAACTGGTTATTTTTTATAGCTTTATATGTATTGTATACAGAGTTCACTTAGAATATGAACGTGTTCAAATAAATTTGCATTAGAAAATGAAATACAAATATTCCATGTTCTGTTTGCTGTTTATCACTGGTTTTGTGATATGCTAAAATAGTGATTACAATTCTCACGTTGTGGTTTTGCAGTGCTAAAAAACAACAAATAATTGGGGAAAAAATGTGAAGCCTCTCACTTGCATTACTGATGTACTTTTTTCCCTTAACGATGGTAACATGCAAAAGAAAAAAGAACTGGGATTTCTTTTCCCATACCTAATTTTCTTCTCTCTACTAGAATTTAAGTTCTTAAATAAATTTTGCTGAACTTCAGTTGCTAATGCTTAATGGATACTTTCTTTAATAGAGGCTTACTTAAGGTGTATGCCAAGATATTTGATAGTGACAGAAAAGCAAAAGATTTGTTATAATCTAGAAAGTCCTGTTGTCATCCTGCTGCACTGTAGGGGAGTGGTGTAATTCAAATAGCTTATGTGGGGTCAGAGGAAGAAAAATGCAACTAAGTTGTTTGCATTGAGAGACTTGCAAAAAACCAAGATTATTGGCACGTATCATGGTATTATAATTTATTAAATATGCCTAAATAATAACAGAAAGAATCTTCATTAATGTTGTTCCACGCAGCATCTTATACAAATTACTAGTTCCCCTGTAAAATTGCTGTAAAACCCTTATTTTGGTCGTTATAGTTTATTGTGTGCTGTAATAACAACTTAGATTCCAAACGAAAAAAAATCTTAGAGGTGCAAAGAAAATATTTTCGATATATGCAGAGCAAAGAGAGAAATGTAAATTTTTGTTTTCCTTTGAAGTAAAACTACTTTTGGCCTATCTTTAAGTAGACTTTCCTAGGCTAACTTGCATACTAAGTTATAGATTAGACAATTGATAGAAATGGAAGGTAATTCAGTGTCCAGCAGAACAGGAATCAGACCTTAATTTGTGACCTTTCTATTATGAATTGAGCCAATTAGTGGAGTTTTACTTTGTGGGCTTCTCTGCTTTTGATGCCTGGTTAATACTTGAAGTAGCAACTATTCACTGGGGTATAAATAGGCAAAGCTGCTACTTTATACAATGCTATCCTAGCTGTTTTCCTAGTATTTTCCTAGCTGCTACCCTAGTCGTTTTATTCTGTATTAAATTGAGCCTAACATGATGATGACTAACACTGGAGGGGTTTTTTAGGTCTCCTCTGTGTGTTTTCTCTGTGGTTATTTAATCTTCTGCTAGTTTTCTGTGTTGTGTGTGCTGGGGGTAAGGGAAGGTATCCTGAGGTTGGGAGAATGGGAGGGTAATAGTTCCAGTAGTGTCAAGGAAATCTCCCCCACACCTGGAAGCTGTTACCTTCTAGTGCTGATCAGGCTCCTTCAGACTGATTAGAGTTCTTGGGATGGGAAGGAAGCACTGGTGAAAAACCAAATTATTTCTGGTGGCTCTTTGAGTGAATGTGTTTCTTCTCTCCTTTTCTTCAGCTGTGCTAGTAAACATAGTCTTTTATCATTTTCAGTTATGAACCACTTGTTGCTGTTCCCTGACTTTTCAGGGAGATGATGAAGTTGAAGGTAATGTGGTTCCCAGAAATGAGAGTCAGTTTTATTTGTATCTTTAAGGCAGAATTGCTTACAGTTTCTTGATTTGTGTAATCCTTTTTCACATGTAGTCTTTGTGCTGTCATATCACAAGGCACATATGTTTAACCTGCTCTATTTTCTCACTTCTCAGTGGATATTTTGGCATTCCAAGTTTTTTTATTGCGTTGCCTGTTCCTCTGTGTGCCACAAATTCTGTGATAACCTGAGTTTGTGTTATGTAAGTGTGATGAGCCCAAATATTCTAGGGCTAGCAATCTAAATAATCAGAGTAAGTGATCCAGAAGAGTGGAAAAAGCTCTAGAGGTGGTGAATCATAACACACTTTCTCAGTCTTGTTTTGTTTCCTGTGCATGTTTGTTATTTTAAGTTCCTTCGATTTCTCTATCTCAAAGAGCCTTCCTATCTTCCTTGGTCTAATATTATCAGTCTGAGTGCAGTGTTGTTCCCTTTTCTAGGTATTTATACTTTATCTAGACATAGCTTTACTCTAAAAAAAGTTGCTGCTTCAAAAAGAATTTCAAAACAAGTTTGTAATGTTACCACTTGTCACGCTGTATGAAGTTCTGTCCCTTGACTGCTTCATTTTCCACTGTGTTGATTTCTTAGTAGTCATATGACAATATGTATAGTCAATAGAATTCTGCAGTTTTGTTTTTAAGATTGATTTATAAATACTTTTTAAGCCTTATTCTAACAGAAACTTCTCAAAATGAACAACTTAATATGTGTAAAGCATAGATTTGATAGGTTTGATTTAAAAAAAAAAAAACAAGCATAAGTGATTCAGAAGCACAGCTGCTTCCAAGTGAGTGGGTGCTTTCTTCAGTCACGCAGTCCTGGAAATCATGGTCTTTTTTCTTGGTGTAGAAAGTTGCTTTAATGTAACTTTTATTTACCTAAAGGTATCAAAAGCTTAAAGGTGCTTCTGGAAAATGTTAGAGCACCAAACATGGCTGTTTTCCTTTCCTATCCCTCTGGACATTTTAGTATTCTGTCTCTTACTTCCGAGGTTGATTCTCCCTCGTGTTCATTAAATAAATTGTCTGACATAGTCAGTTTTTTCCTGTCCTATTTTGCCTCCCTTTCCTCTGAAGAGCCACAGTCAGTTGTGTGGTCTGTCTGCTTTTGGGGTCTTTGTGGGTGTGATGTGCAAGAGCAGATGTGAACAGAAGGTACTGCCTTCAAAACACAGTGGTGGACTTTCACTTCTCGTAGTTCTGGCTTATTCTTTTGATCCAGGTATTCTAATTTCTTGTTGCCATGTGAATTATCTTTCTGTTTGGCAGCCATTTAGTGTTCTGCAATCTGTTTTTGTTCTGGGTTCGTTTTGATGGTGGTTTACCTGTATACACTGTTTTTTCTCTTACCGGTTGTAGGTTTTCCTGAATTCAGAAACCGATCGTTATCAGTCATTATTTTGGATGCTTTTTATTTAAATTAAAGGCAAATGTTTTTTTCAGCAAAATCATAAAAAAAGAAGCCTTAGAAATACAGGTTGTTGAAGTTACTTTCTGTCTGCTTTGAAGATTCTCTCTGGGTTGGTTGCTAGTTAGATGAAAAGAAACAGTAAGAGCTTTAAAGCATTATGGCATTTCCATACCACAGTCAAAACTACATCCATTAAAATAAGACAAACTATTTTGCTTGTGAAACAAAAATGTTTGGTTGGGGAATTAAATTGATAAATCATTGAAATTTAGTAGCAGGAGTTTATCTGTTACCAGTCTAGATGCATGATAAAATACCAGATTTACCAAATATGGGCAGAGGAACAAAATAAGATCGGGCAAATGTCAAACTTTTCTGTTCTGCTGTTGACTCATGGGGGTTGCTCATGTTTTATTAACTCTCTTTTCCTTAGGATCTATTTTAATCTCACTTTTAAATTGGCATGATCATTTGGAGAGCATGAAGCAAATATTAATTAAATCTGCTTGGACACCGGTGTACTTGAGCACTGCATTTCATTGCATCCTGGTACCCCAGTGCAGGTGTTCTGAGAGTAACTTCATGAAGAGATTGGCATTAAAGTTTGCTCAATACTCATTGAAGGACAGCAGAAGTTAAACCTTAGTCCAAAAACCATAGGAATTCATTCTGTTTTCATTTAGGAGACAGTAGAGCAGTTTCTGTTACTGATCTGTTGTGTCTGTAGCTCCCATGTTTAGAAATGATGGAGATAGTGATAGAGATAAATAAAATCCCTAGGACAGGTGGAGGAGCTTCCTGTCAATGATGGGAGCTCAGGGCTGATAATTTGATCATTTTCAAGCTTTAACTTTGCTTTACCATTGATTGCATTAGAAGTAGTGATTGTAAATTTTTTAATTTGGTGGCATCAAAAAGCTGTAAAACCACAAGTGAGCTGCTGTTTTTGTGGAACTTGTCCGTTGGCCAGAGCTGTACACCACACTTTTCTACTCCTTGTTTTGGAAAGGAGTAGAGTAATGGGAAACTTGTGAAGTTTTTGTTTTCACTCCAGAATTTTCTTAGTGAAATGAAATAATGAAGTGCTGGGGGATGTCACGAGGCATGTCATCATCATCATCATCATTATTATTATTACTATTATTATTATTTTCTTTCAGCGCTTCTGTTCTGACTTGGTATTTGAATGATTGCATTTGGTGCTGTTTGTTTTCTTTTGGGATTAGTACCTAGTTGAGATTTAGTTTTCCAAGTGGAAAAAGCTTTTCTGTTGATTTCTAGGCTTAAACCCTTGAAGTTGCTGTAAGATGTGACTGTCATTTGTAGTGTTCCTGCTATTCTGAGGTTGTTTTGTGTGAGTGTTACGGTTCAGTTTTCTCTCCTAAGTTTCCCTCGTGTATTGAATCACTGTAGCTGAAGCTCCATGTGGTCACTGACCACTAAAAGGGAAAGAAACTAGCAGGGTATTTATTTTTGTTTGGTTTGTTTGTTTATTTGTCTGTTTTCAATCCCTAAGATGTTTACTTACTTCCAGTGAGGTTTGTAGTGTTTGGATTCGGGGACAATCTGCCGATGTGATGTTTTATGACTGGATTATCGTTGTGTATTTCAGAAGAAACGGTTCTTCAGACTCAGAGTGGTGTGGTGTGCAGGGGGGTTGGTGGTTGGTTTTACCCACCCTGCAAGGCGCGTTCCCCGAAATTTCTGCTCGTTTTTAATTCGATGCTTTGTAAGACGAGGTTATTCCTTATAGGATGTGTCACAATCATTTCCCTTGGTGTTGGCTGAATTCAGCCGGGTCCTTTGGTCACCTCCTGAGCTGAACATCTGGGGACTGGGAGCTCGGCACTCTGGGTGGAGGTGCTGTAACCCTGAAATGAGCTCCTGTTGATCAGACTGAAGTGGTGCTTGTTGACCCTCAAGGGCACGGTATAAGGCCCATCTGTTAGGGCTGAATTTTGCCTGAGGGAAGGTTACTTCAGTTAAGGTCTACAGGGAGTATGTTTAGCAGACATTAAAAGTATAATAGCAAATTGATTGGGCTTTTGTGCATGTGTTCGGTGCCTGGCTCCACTATTGCTTCAACTGGACAGTTGCTAATGGGAATTCATGGAAAATAAAAATCATGTTGCTGTTCTTTTGGTTTTTTTTGTTGATATTCTTTCTAGACTCTTACTGTCTGTTGTTCTGAAAGATAACAAAAAAAAAGGGAAAGAAAAAATTTTGGTGATTCCATTCATTAAATTCAATAGAAGGGATTACTTGCAACAGTGAGGAAAATGATCTCCTCAGAGAGCCAAGTGTGTGTCAGGAATGATGTGCAAAATACCATTTTATTTAATGCATTAAGTCACAGGCTCGTTATATTTTCATTCATATTTGACTGTACACAAAAATTATGTAGTTTAAAACTTGTGCATTTTAAATTTGGAATAATTTCGATTTTCTTTTATTCCTTGTAGAAAATATCCATATTTATGCAACTCCAACAGTGGCTTAGTTTTGTTCAGATTCTGAAAAGAAAAAAAATAATCCAGAATCTAAAGTGCTTGAAAAACTTACGTTTTCTATGAAGTGAAAATGACTGGCTGTTATTTTTTGTTTCAGGATTGTTTTTAAATAGAGTTTGAACTAAATTTAGCTGGCTAGACGCATTTGCTTCACATGCACATGTAGCTTGTGTAGGTGCTAGTCTTTTAACATGGAGGTGGTGCTAAAAAAATCTTAATCAGCTTGATAATGAAGATGTGTTATTTCTAGCCACAGGTAAAATAAGTACAGGTAAAAATAAGACCTGAAAGATTGCCTCTGAGGTAGTGATTCCTCTATTTAAAGCTTGCATGTTTTTGCTTAGTGAACACACTTTAAATGTCAGTAACGTTTCAAAGCTGTTGATCTCGTGGTAGAGGGAAAATTTGTAGAAGGAGGGGAAAAAAGTCTGACCCTTCTGAGAAGATTCTGTGTTTTCAGTTCTACCTTGCTGCGTTTGGCAGACACTGCCAGTGTTTGCAGACTTGGTAAAATGAGGTGTGGGTTTAGGAAGGTGTTTCAGAAAGGCAGTCAGTTCTTGCCTCTAGAGCTGGGATTTTTACTTCAAGTTGATTCAGGTGCTCACATTAGGATGAAAATAGGGACAACATAAGCTCGAAGACTATGTTGTGCTTGCTGTAACAGTTTTAAATTTTAGTAATTAGTCAGTCTTTTGAATGGTGCTTCTTAAAAACTGCTATTGTGTGTGCAGGCTCTCTCCAGCAGTGACTGTTTTTGATGCTCTATTGTTTGGGATGACCCCTGAGCTGAACTCTCTGAAACTCAAATGTCTAATGTTCTTCATCAGGCTATGGTCTATAGATCCATTACAATGGAGCTGGAGCCTGCTTACAGCTTGGGAGCAAACCCAGACCTGTCTGTCACTGGCAATAGGGGAATGCCACAAGCGCTTAAGTTCTGCTCGTGTCATTCTGCTTTGATAGCGGCCGTCAGGATTTAAACAGATCTCCTGGCTGCCAGAAAAGGGCTTAGAAAAAGGCAGAAAAACTTGCTTTAACTTACTTAGATAAAAATCTGTTTCAGTTTGTTTTATTTCTTTGTTTTATTACCAGCGTTCGGAGGGTTTTTTTGTCTTTGTTTCATTTGCCAGTAGTTTGCCAGGATGTCTGTGTTTGTCTTACTGTGTTTTGTTTTCTCCTCTTTGATGCACATTATTACTTTCCCACTTGTAGGCTTAGTGGATTTCAGATGAGAAAGCAGGAGGACATAATTTCCATTACTACCTTCCCTTTTTAAAGGAATTTTTCCATGTGTTGTATCATCCCAAGATTGGACTGAAAAGCCCCATTCATAGATAGAAAGATACAGACACTGTTTCTGTCCAGCCCTTCTTGGGCTGAGTCGATGCTTTCAGTGAGGAAAAGTCTCAAGTGGACTAGTTAATATGGTGGAGTATGTGCACACCCCATGTGTCCTACCCTCACACCCTTTCTGAAATGAGGAGAAACGAAGAAGTGGGTGAATCGGCAGCTCTGACACACACAGTGTTGCAGTTCAGTCTTCAGACACTCAGCAGCAGCCACAGCTCTGACTGTAAAACTTATCTTTCTGCTTCATCTCGAAATGGCAGGTCAAGAGACCTCCCAAGGCAGTGTCTTTGATGCTATATATACTGCAAACTTTTCTCTGAAAAGCTTCCTGGTATTTTCTCACTGTATGAGAGACGAGAGAAAACTGCACACGCTTGAGCTGGGCAAGGTACTCGAGTTTCACAGATTGTCTTTGCAGCCTTTGCCTCTTCAGGGGGACAGAACTCTCTGAGTGAGACAGACAGAAATTAATTCTAGGTTCTCAGCACTGTGAGGTGCCTGATCACCTGAAATATGCTGGCTCTGGAGGCACAGAGGAGGAAACAAAAAATGTATTTTATATTTTTATTTAACGGGTTGTTTCTAGAGAAGGAATGTGCCAGGGCAGTGAGTTTCTTGCATTTTGGCAGGGGCTGTCTAGAGAACCCTCTGAAAACAGTGGTCTGTTTTGGTGTGACTCCTGGCTATTTTGTTTCATAAGCAGTTTAGCTGTTTCTCTACTAGATCCTGTTACAGCAATATTCATCTGTGCTTTTTGATGCCCCACACAGAGGTTTTCAAACTAGAAGAAAGGAGAGCATTTTGTATTAAATAAAATACTGAACTGTTTCTGCTCAACTGTATTTGAGTTCTGTTTTCCCCCCTTTTTAGACAGGATCTTGAATAAGTTATAGAATCATAGTCCAGTGTAGCACTTCATCCTCAATATCCAAGAAATTCCGCGTGCTACTGCTTGGTTTAAGTGTTACAACCAACCTTTTTCTAATTCCAGTTCCTCTGGTACAAAATTTTGATGCTGTGTATGCAGCTCTAATCTGTTAGCCCTCAGCAAACACTTAGGCTATTAGAACCAAACCCAGCAAACATTTAAACTACTAGAAATAAATCAGCTTTCTAAGTGTTATTGGTTTCTCATGTCATTAATAACCCTACTTATCAGGATAGCTTTTTCTGGGTCAGTATTATTAGTTGACTTTTACGTATTTTTATCCAAAAACAAGAGGAATTTTCTACAGGTAGGACAGAATATAAAAAAGAAACCCCAAAATCTTAACATTTGCATTTCTTAGGCTGTAAAATTAGAGAACTGTGATTTTACATCAAAATATGTTGCACTGTGTTTGCAATGTGAAATAAACTCTCACACGGGTTTATCAATTTGAGGTTTTTTCATCTCAGAGGAATTAAGCAGATTTCATGCCTGTGAACTGGAGAAACCACACACAAACCACACACACCTTCTCCCCCCGGCCCCAGATTTTTTCCTGGAACTTGTTCAGCATTAAGTTCTCTTCCCGCTTCCCTGCTTAAAACCAGCCTGTAAAAGCAGGGCTGTGCTGAACCCCCCTTGCAGTCTGTCCTTGTGGGCACCAGCACTGTTCATCCTCTCAGTCAGAAGTCTGGGGGGGGTGTGGGAGAGGTACTGATGCTGTCCGTGGATGTGGAAACTCGTACTGACTATAAACAGCTTGGAAGTTTGAACTCCTACTGATAAGAGTGTTTATGAAGCTGTTCTTGGGTACCTTGAGCCGTGAGAAAGGCAGGGTCACTCACCCACCTGAACTGGTCCGAGGCAGCTGTTGCAGGAGTGCTGCTGCAGTACTTTGCCATCCTTGGCTAAGCAGCTTCCTGTGGGGACCACTGATCCGTGTAACATCACTGTCTGTGACACAAGTGGCTGGGTGCTGTTTTGTGTGTGCCCAAACCTACTTCCAAGTGCTGATTTTGAGAGAACTGTATTGGGATAGCTTAAACTGAGGGTAGAGGTGTGTGCCTGTGTGTGAAAATTAACTGTTTAATAACTAATTATTCAGTTTAGGTAAACTTTGCTTTCGCGGTGCAGTGTTACAGATTTTATTTTTGGGGATAATTTTTGGCCTAGGCATCAGCTGAGGAGATGTCAGTCCCATAGTTATTGTGAGCCTGGCATGGTGGAAAAATTGGGATTGCTTGCAACACTTTTTGTTTTTAAAGCTTCTGACAATTTCCTGCAGGGTTCCTAAAATGCTGTTGCCAGTAGCTGTAGTTAGTGGCTGTTAATGCTCTTGAGGCTGGTAGGTTCAGCTCAGGGCTAGTTGAATTTTTTTTTAAGCTTCCATTGAATATAAAGTAAGGTATTTGGGAAAGGCAGTAATATAAAAAACACCCAAAACTGTATCTCTGGTTGGCTGCCATTTCTTTACTTGCTAATCACAGATTGGAAGATTGTATGTCACAAAAGGAATCAAGACTACTGGGTGGGGAGTCACCTACCTGGGGGGAGGAATCATGGAAAGCTGTGTGTGTTCAGGGTGTAGAAAAAGGAAGAAAATAAGAATAATGGGTACATGTGTACAGCAAGTAGCCCATGACTTTCATGGGTAGAAGCTGTGCCTTCTAAATAGTTAGGTGTTTTTTGAAATTGGGAAGGTGGGGGGCAGAAAAAGGCAGGTGGTGTTCATGTAACATTTAGGAAGTATGTGTTTGATATACCTTTGTTAAAGCAAAAAGCCTGTTGAAAAGGTCTCTAAAGCTTTCTTTTTAACTTGGAAAACAAAGGCCTAAGAATAACTGGTGAGTTTTAATAATAGGTGGAGACTAATGGGTTGGAAGAAGATTTTTAAGGGGTCTGTGTTAGGGATGTGGTATTTGGCATTTTCATAAATGGTACCTTGCTGGTGCCTCTGATAAGAGTTTGCTTATGAAACCAAAATACTCAGGGTAGTTAAAACTAAAGCTTAACTGGGAACCATTGCTAAAGAGAATCTGGTGTTTTCACTAAAGCAAGATTTTTTTTTTTAATTGAAAAATGCAGTGGAATCCACATGGTGGGTGAGAAGGGGAAATCTAAAAAAGCCAAATATCTGTGATAATTTCAAAATATATCACAGAAAAAAGCTGCTAGCACAGTAGTGATTAAAAAAGATACAGATAATTTGAGAAGTCACTAGTAGAGACTCCTAGAGCAAAAGAACAAACGTGCCAATTATATCTTCTGATTTTTAATAAAGGTGTAGTTTTTCTTTCATCCATATCTGAATGTGTAATAAAACAATACTGGATATGTAAACAGTGATGGTCAAAAATATGGAACGGCACCTACACCTTAAAAACAGAATGATTTAACATAGAAATTATCTACAAGAGTTAGGGAAGAAAAGGGATGTGATAAATGATAGAAAATCATAAATATTATGTAGATCTGAATAGGAAATGACTATTTTCTTTTTTTTTTAAAAGTAACGTAATTAGATTTTTTTTCCTTGCACTTTGCTCAGAAGAGTATTTAAGGATATTTATGCAAAAATTACTGCTGCATAATGGGCTGTATTAGCAAAAGTGTATGTATATGGTCAGGAGAAGTGATTCTCAACTCTACTTGGTACCATTAAGACTGTGGATTACTGGGACTCATCCCAGTTACTCACATACTGGAGAGTCTCCAAGGTGGTTTGGATGCTGAAGCAAATGCAATACATGGAGAGGCTGAGACAGTGGGTTTCTTTAGTTTTAGGATAAAGGAGGGCAGGGTTGTTGCTGTGTTCAGTGGTCTGGTAGGGAGGTTTAACAGTGGAGGAGGCAGAGTCATCTCAACCCTGCAGCTGCCAAGGATGAGAGGCCACAGACAGAAGTTACAACACTGGAAATTCTGATGAGATGCTGGGAAATTTTCTCCCTCCCGCACAGCAAGGTTAGTCAGACATCGAGAACATTGTTCAGAAAGGGAGCAGAAATTCCAGCCTTTGAAAGCACCCATTAACAACTCCACTGGACAAGAGCACAAGCAATCTGATCTCACTTGCTGCTGTTTAAGGAGATTTGACCACCTGGTCTTTTGAGGTCCTGCCAAAGATGAGCTGCTCTGTAATGCTGTGGCTTTGTGGAAGACAAAACATAAAGGTCCTAAAAGGCAGTGAGCAGGTTACCAAGATAAAAAAAAAGGTGTATCAGTAGCTATTTAATGAGGAAGAACATTTTGTCTCCATGCTTTTTTTTCTTATATATGTGGAAAGAGCACACTCTCTGCAACCTTTTTCTGATCATTTGATGTTTTCTCTGTATCTGCCGAGGTAGAGAGCTGGAGGGCTGATGAAAATGACCCCTGCTGGCCACGGATTCCCTCTGCTGCCTCTGACTTCTCTGGAAAGTTTAAAAAACCTCGAAACAAAAAGCATTAGTTTAGGCAATGCATGTAAAAGACACTATGCCGGGACAATGTGGGAGTACCTTAAACCTGTAAAACTTGAGTTTTGTATTCTTTTTAAGCATCTAGTGCTGGTGGGGGATGCTGGTCTTTTTCCTTTTCTTCTCTCCTGGGAAATAAATATAACGAATGTAGCTTAAAAATTACTTTGTTAATCAGCTAAGAGCTAATTTTCTGACGAGTCAGTGAAGGGGAGAAGTTTCCATTCATAGAATCATAGAATCATAGAATCGATTGGGTTGGAAAAGACCTCCGAGATCATCGAGTCCAACCCTTGGTCCAAATCCAGTCCATTTACTAGATCATGGCACTCAGTGCCACGTCCAGTCTGTGTTTAAAAATCTCCAGGGATGGTGAATCCACCACCTCTCTGGGCAGCCCATTCCAATGCCTGATTACTCTCTCTCTGTAAAGAATTTTCTCCTGATATCCAACTTAAATTTCCCCTGGCGGAGCTTAAGCCCGTGTCCCCTTGTCCTGTTGCTGAGTGCCTGAGAGAAGAGACCAACCCCCACCTGGCTAGAACTTCCCTTCAGGTAGTTATAGACGGTGATGAGGTCACCTCTGAGCCTCCTCTTCTCCAGGCTAAACAACCCCAGCTCCCTCAGCCTCTCCTCCCTTTTGTTCCCAGTTTACAGAAGTTACACTGTCAAATGATAGTAGCTGTTTCCTAACTGTACATAAATAGTAAGTTTGTTTAAGTTTTTTTTTTCAACCTGTCTAAATATATCCGAAACAAAAGAGCTACAGTTTTTATTTGTTCTGTTAACGTGCAACAAGTACCAACCTGCCTTCTGTTTTGCTCTTGTTTTGTCCTGCAGTATAAGCAGCACTATCATGGACGTGGACAGCACAATTTCCAGCGGGCGTTCCACCCCGGTGATGATGAACGGCCAAGGAGTTCCTGCCTCCTCTGCCAAAAGCATTGCCTATAACTGCTGTTGGGATCACTGCCACGCCTGCTTCAGCTCCAGCCCGGACCTGGCCGATCACATTCGCTCCATACACGTGGATGGGCAGCGAGGAGGGGTTGGTGTTTCTTTTCCCTCCTTCTTATTTCCCAATGTTTTGCTCTTGAATGACGGTAGCAAATGTTGTGTTTCAATGTACCACTTTCTGACTAGTGGCAGCTAAGGCTGGGCCTTGTTCAGTCTTGTATTTGGCATTCAGCTGTTCTCCTTGATTTGTTATTCATGTTTTTAGCTGAATGCCTAACTTTAAGGATATAGTAAGTTCTTTTGAATAAATTATTTGAGACTATCAGGTTTTTGATAGTGTTTTAACTTCTCAGAATCCTGAGGCTGCTGGTGTGTCTTTAAGTGCTTTTATACTTTTTTAAAACTATTAGTGTACGTGTTGCTGCCTGTGAACTCAGGTGAAGTCACATCTTAATTACTGTTACAAATGGAGTCTCACTAGAGGTAAAACACATCCAGAATGTATAATAGGGAAGACATAAGACTGACTCAAGAGTGCAAAGCCTTACCAAAACAGCCCTGTGTCTAATACTGATGGCAAGTTTACCTTCAGTATAATTACATCTAGTTGTTTTTTTTTTTAAATTGAGGTGCATATATAAACATCTAAGTTTCACTCTAATCCCTGGTCAAATGATAATTGGTCTCAATTTTAATGTTTCAAAACATCTTCCAGTAGAGTAATTTAATTTCAACTGTGTGCTTAACTACCTGCCCCTCCCCAGCCTCCCAAATTACCTTTGATGCCTGGAATATATCATGTAAACTACCTTTACATCAAACACAAACAATCTGCCTGCTTTAAGTGCCGTATGTGGCAGCTCTTCAATTTTTGAGGGAGACAATATTAGTTCTTAAACTAGAATAGTCATTGTCTTTTGGCTTTTTGTCCTGTCACTTCTCCAGAAGGAAAATGTTAGGCTGTTACACCACTTTGAGTGAATAAGAAACTTAAATAAAATGCTAATTTGCATTACTTTAAATAATTTGCATGTAAAAGTGTCACTGACAACCAGGATCTGGTTGTATTTAGCTAATGATTTTTGATACGTTTGAACTTTTCAGCTTCATATTTGATGGCTTTTTTCAGTCCAAGCTCTAAGCAGAATTGGCTTTTTAGCCACTCATGAGATGATGTCTGAGTTCTGTTTGTAGGTTTATAGAAGTCTTACGTGAATTTTGGATGAAACCATTAAATGGATGAGATATATTGGTATCCTGTGGGCTTTCATGTAACTGCATCTCTGGGAACCTTTGTTTTCCCATCCATGACCCCTTTACATTTCTTGAAAAGGGCCTAGAAGATTTTGCAGGTTTTGGTTTGATTTTTTTGAGGGATTTTTTTGGGTGTGTTGTGTTTCTGGTCACATTCCACATAACAAGATTTGTGGGTAATTTTGTACAGAAAAGGTTAGCCAGTATTTGTCTTTTTGAAAGAGGAGGCTGTTGGAAACAGGAAGTGTCTAATAACTGTTGCATTCAGTTCACACTTTTTAATCCTCCTACTGGAGATGGTTTATTTTTTGAAAAGTTCCAACTGGGTGCTGTGGAAGAGGGATGGATCCTGGTGGTTTCTTTTCAGGGATTTGTCTGCCACCTGCCGGTGAGGTGTTAAAGTGTGTTAGAGATTGTATTCTCGTGGCTTCGATTGGATTTCAGGTATTACTTAACTGCAGTGACTCTAAATTTAAAGGAAAGGGGGGGATTAGGAATTTGAGAACAGAAAGAGTGTGATAAACATCCTTGAATGGTAAAATGTATATTTTCTAGCTAATACTGAGGTAATGGCTCCAGTCCAAATTAGGTTCATCCATGAAAACTTTTTGACAGAATAGTTTTACTTCCAAAAGATTTTTTTTTTTCCCAAAAAAAAAAAAAAAAGGCTGGATTCAGCCTTTTGACAGGAGTTTCCAATAAGCCTTGTCTGAACTTCTGGTGGGTGGTTGTAAAACCAAGTTCTTGTATTTTGGAGGGATTGCATTTCCACAGTCTGTAAACTTCACACCTTTACCAAGTGCCCTGCAGTTGCTGATGGAATTATTAGGACAGTTCTGGAGCTGTTGCAGAGGCAGGGATCTTGGAAATTCCAATTCTGTTGCTTTGGGGGAATCTCAGAACTGAAGAGTGGCAGCCATCAAAGCTTTAGGGGGCTGGGCCTTGTGTCAGTAGGTCTGGCTCAATCAGACAGACATTCAGGGTTTTCCAGCTTTGTATTAGTAAAGCTGGGCCATCTATCTATTATACAGCAAGTACGTAGCACTCCTGTGGCTGCTCTTTTGTTTTGAAAATACAATCTTTTGAAGATTGAAGGTTTTTATTCTCCGAACGAGAACAAGAAACTCAAATCCAATTAGTTTCCTGCAGTTCTGAAAACGTGTATTGTGGACAGTGCTGTTTCTGGGGACTGTATTTTGCTGTGACAAATTAGGGCTTTACCTCCCTTCACACACAGACCTGTTGAGGAAATTCTAATGAAAGGCAAGTTCACTGAGCGTTTTTATTCCCTCAGTTATAGATAAACACAATGAGAGGAGAGAGAAAAGCAGCATGAGTAAGTTCTGCTCCTGTTAATGCACTATTGTGCATGTGACTGCTCTGTACATTGGAATCACAAAACACCCATACATTTTGAATCCTATGAAAAATGGTAACTTTGTTCATCAGGAATTGAATATAAGGTCCTAACTAGAGGTATCTGTTATTCCATAATACAAAACTCAACTCTGGTATATAAAGAACTGTATTGCAATTAAGAGTTTTTACGTTTTCATGCTGAAAGAATGAAATTATTAGTTGTTTATAAGAGTAAATAATTTTATTTCTGTATCTACTACCAAAAAAATGTAGACTTCTCATTTAAAAATGTTTTGACTCAGTATCTGGTGGGTACAGAGACTGAATGCAAACACAAACTCTTTGCAGCAGATCCTGTGGCTTCAGTTGTGTTTATTTGCAGGAGCATCTGTGTTTTGATATTTTATTCCAGTGACCTGTTTTTATGGAATACTTGTGGTTGTAATTATTTTTCTCTGGTGAGATATGAGAAGTATGTTGAAAAGAAATGGTTATTTCTTAAAATCCTTTGATGTATTGTGAAATATGGTGAAAACAGGCTTTTTTGCTAATCTGTCTTTTTATTTACTATTTTCTTTGACTTTCCTAAACTTACCACGTTTTTACTCTATTAGGTGTTTGTTTGCTTGTGGAAAGGTTGCAAAGTATATAATACACCTTCAACAAGTCAAAGCTGGTTGCAGAGGCATATGCTGACACACAGTGGGGACAAACCTTTCAAGGTAAGGTTCACTGTGAGATACGACATCTCTTGTTTTAAGAGAAATTCCATTTAATTTTCCTGATGCAGTATGTCATTGAAAAATACCATCACAGGAGGATTTCTTAAAAAGCATCCAATGAGCTGAACCTTCATCTTTGCAATAGTAGTACCCAAAGGTCTCCTTCTTTCCTGGAAACAGGTGAAGATGCTGTTATTGCTTCTCTATCCCTGTTTCTTTTAATCTGTAAATGGCAGGGGAGTGTAAAACTGAATAGTGCTTAAGTTCAGGGGGTTTGTGCATTTTTCAGTTGAGCTGCTTACACTCTGAGATGTTTTGTATCATACTTCCCCATTAAACTTTGGATCATGGCTGATGGTGCCCATTCTGTGTTTGAGTAAGAGCTGGTTTTGTTAAATTCGTTTGAAACGCTGTCAGTGATTATTTATGGTGAACTTCTCTGAAAATAATAAGGAAGTCAGGAATGCAGGGCCATTGAGCTGACTGTATTTCCTGCCTAGTATTTTCTAACTTTCTCTTTCTTTCTCCCCCTAACCTGTACCTGCAATTCTAGGTATAGTAGTGTTTCTCATTCCCATATCCACCAATCCGTTATTAATGAGTTGCTTCATCCTCTTATGGATACAGTTGGGGCAGTTCATAGCTGTCAATCCTGGATCACTTGATGGTAAGTCCCACCCACACTACTTCAGACTGAAGTTCTCCTTCCATGTAGGATATGAAAATTAGCTAGGTTTGTTTTTTTTAAGTTTAGATAGCATTTTTTTGCCTTCTTCTCCCCCACCCCCAGTCCATGAACTTTTAGTCGTTGTTTCTCCACTTCCTTTCCTCTCTTTTCTCTCAGGTAATATCTTCTGCTTTTTTTAAAATTCTATTTTAAGGCAGCTTTATTACTAAAAATACTTTTCTGTTACAGTGGTGTCTTCCAGAAGTTACTTGTTCTATGTAGCCTTTAACGGTAGTTATGACAGAAAACAAAACTAAACTCAAAACCTAGAAAGTGAAAATAGTGCATTTCATTGCACATGAAAAAGGTGGTTTTTTTTTCACAAAGGTCAGACTTTTTTTCCATGCTGAACTACGTAGCTGAGTCTGAAAATTTCTGACCCGGAGAGTGAATAACAATAGGAAAATTGGTTTTGAGGTGGTTATACCCTTCGTTCAAAGAGTGAGATTAGCATGCTCTTGGAAGCATAGCACAAGGCTCTTAGACCCCTGAAAGTTTGGATATGGCTGTTACAGGAACTAATCTTAAGTGCTAATCTTGGAATAAAAAAAAAGAAAAAGCAACCGCCAGCTACCAGGGGAAACCTCAGGTTTTCTCATTTTTGGGATTAAATATTTTAGATACCTAAAAGTGTAATGGCAAGCTTTGGTCTTGAATGAAAGTCTTTTGATAGGTTAATTTGTATTGTTATTTGGTCTAGATCAAAGAAACTCAATTTTAAAGATGTTGGGTTGAAGAAGTGGGCGTAGCTCAGAAACACCAGGAATACTTTTTCTGTCAAGGTTACCTGGCAAAGTTGGTATCCTAGTTTTTGGGCAGACTGGTTGCAGCTAGAGCCCTAAAATTTGCAGTAATTACTTCTAATAATATCTGTTGTTTCACCAGCTGATTTTCTGTGCTTTCTGGTCATAGTAAGGGAGAGAGCAGAACAGGATTGCAGCAGTTAATCATCGTGGCTCAGTGTGTGTCACTTCAGCAGTTTTTTTCCTACTGTTGTCTTGAGTCCCTCTTTTTATCCCTGTATTTCTCAATCTGTTCCTGGGAGCTTTGAATGGAGGATAATTGTGGTCTCAGTAGAATTTTGTAACATCTTTTGTTCCCCTGTCACTTATGCTGAGTACAGGCTTCAGGGCTCACATGAGGTAGCCAAGTACGTAAGTGTCTGTGATGGCAACCTATTAATTAACAAGCCCCCTTTCCTCACTTGCTTCTTTCTTTTACTATCTTTTGAAATCTATTCTCTGATACAAAAAAACACTCAAAGTGTTGGATATTAATCTTGATCAGTCCAAGAACAGCCTTTACTAATTGTTTTGTGGCAGTCAATCAAAAATGGAGCAAATGTTTCCGTTTGCATTTAGCTGTTCTCACAAATCTTAATTACTCACCTTTTTAGGGGAAGCCAAATTTTTTCAAGTAATAGTTGGTTTAAGGACCTCTTGTTCTTGATGATTATTGCAGACAAAATATCTCCCAAAACCTAAATTGCAAATGAAACTTCAGTTGCCTCATTAGAATATACTTGAGTCCTGGCATAAAAAGGAAGTACTGTGTCATTTTAGAAAACTTGGAGAAAATACCTAGTTGTTCAGTGTTTGGTTTAAAAAAATAAAGAACTGAATGTTGGGATTTTTGAGGAAAGCTGTAAAAGGCAGTGATGGTGATAGTACAGTTTGATGCTGTTATCTGAAGACCTGATGTTCAGGATGTTTTAAAGAAAAGCAAAGAATATTAGCTAGGAAAGTAACAACTAAAAGCATGGAAAATTTAATTTTGTAAAGGTAAAAGTACACTATAGTCATGTAATGACCAGAAGAGAATAATAAATATATGACAGGTTGATATATTCTTATATTTCTAATGAAAATAAGAGACAAAAGTCTTTTCTTAAGATGAAAAGCAATTGGGGACTATCTGAGACATAACACTCTCCTTGGCAGTAGAACTAATCTGCTGAAGGATATATCCCTGTCCTGTCACTCCTTTGCTTGCAAGTGGACTCATTTTGTGTAGTTGCACACTTTGAGTTTAATTATCTGATTTTGTGATCCACATGGTGTTGTCCTTTGACTCCATTCAGCTGTAAACAAGCTGCAACACTTTCATCTTAAAATGCCCTTGTGGCTTTACATGCCCTTGCCACGCATTCCTATAAACCTGGGGACTGTGGAGTTCACTTGTCACAGAAATAAACCCACTTCTAAATTGCAAAGGCAAAAGGTTTCATATTTTCATAAATTTATCCTGGTTTTTTCTGTTTCTGTGGTTTAGTGTATCCCCCTCAGCATCAGTTTTGCAGCACCTGTGTCACAGAAAAGGTAAAATTTGAGACCTTTGTTATTCTAGCTCCATTTTTATGTGGGGCAATATCCTAGTAGTGTATGTCCAGCTCATCTCTGAGTCACCTGCTGAACTAAAGGGAAAAGAAAATAATGGTACCCTGGATCTTTAGGCAGAATTTAGGACCTCATGTCCCCTTTAGTTGCCATATTGCTTTTCTGTTTGTTCCCTCCAATTTTTTTCTAAGTTTTTAATGCTGATGGTCTTGGGTTTCACGTAGAACAAATGGATGGGCTTTTTGCCTATTTTTTTAAGACCATCATCACTAAGTTTTGTTACTGAAAAAGTTCTTTTTGTAGGGCACACATCAGTCCTTCCACCAAAGAAAAAGTGTCCATTAAATGAGACTTAACATTGCAGTTAGCTCTCAGGATGTAGTCAAATGTGATTTCTGCAAAGCATGTGCTTTTTAATCCTAATTTTGTTAAGAACCACTTCCTAGATTTGTTTTTCTTGACAAGAGCAACAAACAAGCAAACTCGTCTCACAGAATGTGTTTCTGATTGAGAACTTACCAGCCTTCTTTGGGCCACTGTTAAGTATTTTTGAAGTTATGCTGCTCCTCTAAATACCTGAACTTCATTGGTCTTGTACTGCAAGAAATTTTCTCTTTGCTTATTACAGTGTGATTTTAGCCAGCTTTTTTCTTTTTTTTTCTTTTTTTTTTAATATTTTTTTTGTCATTATAGACATTAATTTAATGTGAGTATTCCCTCCAGAGTCCTCCAGTATGTTCATTTTTGTTTATGATTTACAAGCAGAGTTAAGAGAGAAAAACCTCAACATTATTCTTTTTTAGACTTCTTATTACATAATATTTTGCAGCTTTTTAGAAGCTGGTGGAATGTTGTGGAGTATCATCAGCAATGTGGTCCTGTTGAGGGTTCAGCAATTTGACTTTCAGGCTTTCAGACCATGTAGACAGGTGGATTTACAGGAATAATCTGAGTTGGAAAACTGATGCCAGTGACTGGCAAATAGAGAAACAGTGAATGAAGAAATTTTCTCTTACTTGTCCTAAATTTGACTGTTACAAATAATAAGTATTTGAATAGTTAAGGAGTTGTGACAACCTGCATTTTCCAGCATGGTTTTTGGGACTCAGGGGGAAAAATACTTTATGGAAGTATTACTCAGCATTGAAAGTTACTTTAAGACACATCAAATAAACCCTTAAAACATAGCCTAGGTGACCAAATACAAAGTGTTAGGCACAGTGAAAGGACAAATGGGAGATGAGCACAAAACAGTGGAGATTTTATGCAAAATAATTCCATATTGGTTAGCATTATGGTTGGACTTGATGACCTTAAGGGTCTTTCCCAACCTGAATGTGTTTGTGATTCTGTAAGGCTGCATGTGGGTAAGCTGCCAGCTGCTTTCACATATGGATTCCAGTGGATATGCTCCTCATGTTTAAGAGCAGTCACGCAAGGTTTGCTCACGTGGGGTAATTGCTTTCAGTGACATTGAATGGCAGAGCACAGGTTCATTGGAGGCTTTCATCCTTTGCTTAAAAGGGGGGAAGAAAGTAATAATAAAAATGAAGTTTGGTGCTCATTCTTCCACCTGTAACTTCTGGAATTCATTAAGGGGTGACTGTGTTTGATATGACTTAAGAGAGCAACAGTTGCTGAAATGTAGAAAACACAGCCGAGCATCTTCAGTCCTCATTGGAAATTCATGTCTGTTACTCTCTTGGCAGAATATCTTCCATCCATTAGAGCATTGCAGATGCAGATATAAAATGTAAAGGCATGTTGCCTGAACACTCAGATGTTGAGACAATAAGAAAGTTTATCCAGATGTCTAAACTATTGCTGTTAGATTTATTAGAAAAATTACACATTGAATGGTCCAAGTAGGAGATTTGGTTATTTTGAATTTAGAACAAAATCCTGTATTGCTAGACTTTTTTACATCCTGTTTGTTAAAGTCACTGGTCATTACTGCCCATTAATAATGGTGGGTATGGGTACACTGGAGAAATTAAACTTCTTATGTGTTTACTTATTTTCTCTTGAAGTAACATATCCACCAATCCGGACCCAATCTGTCCTATTTCAAATCGACTGTGAAATTTTGAAATTTAGGTTTTGGGGGAAAAATGAAAAGATTTGGTTTAAAGTTGTGCATAATAGTTGAGTTTGATTTATTAGAAGCCCTCTAGAGCTGTATAATTATCTGGTGGGAAGCTGATTTGGTGTGACTTACCGTCCAGAGATCCTGAAGTGACAGCCTGAACTGCTCCTTTATCTTTGGAGAGAAGAGACTTTACCCATTAGTAACGGATTGCTGGATATATTATTTTAGAGAAAAAAAAGAAAAAAGCAGGTAAGATTTTTTTTTTTCCTCCTCTTCTACTATTTCCTGTCTACTGCAAAGGCATTCTGTGTCATCTTTGATCTGTCAGCTGTTGATTATTTGATGACATGGTCAGGTAGTCTCAAAGTACGCAGTATCTGTATGTAATCATTTCTGCAAATATTTGTCTTGTAGTTGTAGACTATTAATAGGCTGTCTGGAAAAAGATAATTTCTAGTTGCAAGTTGCAGATATTGAGGATTTAAGGATGTTGGTTTGGGTATTTTGGAAGTCAAATTTGGGTAGAGCAAGAAAAGTAAGTGGTAGCTTCTGTAGATAACCCATGTAGAGTATCTGTGATTATTTTCTTTGTACATGACTAGAAAAAAGGCAAGTTATGATATCATGACTCAAACTGCAGTTTGTCATAAAACAATGTTTCCCATCTGACAAGAAGTTCAGTTGTGTTTTAAAAAGTTTTGGAAATGGGCCTGACACAAAGTTTGTGCTTTTTTCCAGAACGTACTACCTTTTGATACTGTACTTCAATAAATATGGAGTATAGTAATGCATGCACTGTACCAAGACTTTAGGTTATTTTTGACCTCTAGCAGGCATTGGTAAAGCTGATATTTTAATATCTCAGTGTGACTGAACTTCAGGGTATGGGGTTTTTTTGACCCAAGTTTTCTTTTTTTCTGAAAATGTTTGTATGATCAGAAAGAGCTGGAATCTGAAGGCAGGAGCACATCAGTGAAAGTTAATCCTAAATTTAGATGTAGTGGCTGAGTTTAGTTTCATGAAGCTGCTTTTATGGGCAGAACAGCTATTTCAGGCACATAAAAACTAGACAACAAAAGATTTCTTGAACTAATGCACACATGCATTTTACAGGTATCTGTTGATTGTGAGTTCAGTCACCTTTAATACAACTGAGTGGTTCAGGTTCAAGGCCAGGTTGGATGGAGTGTAGCAACCAAATCTAGTAGATAATGTCCTTACCCACAGTAGAGGGGTTGGGTCCCTTCCAACCCAAACATTCTATGATTCTATAAGTGTAAATTTAAATCTTCAACATTAATTTTGAAGTGATGAAAATTGTGAGGTTACTGTAGTGTAAATGAGATCAGGCTCCAGAGTGTTCTGAATTTCACGGATGTGCTGGGATTTCTTACATTGTAAGTCACTGCAATATAAGTAGACAATATTAGTGTTGTTTGATCATGGGAAATTATAGGGCAAGGTAAAAAGGTATAGAAAACTTTCCCTCTAAGTATTTTTCCCTTTAAAATAAAAAAGTCCTTTACTGTCTTGCAATCTATGTTCATATTTTTAGTCCTCTGGCAAGTATTAACTTTCTGGGGACAGCACAGTTCTTTCTTTTCATGGATACTGTGTTTTATGATTATCATGGAGAACCATTTTCTAGGTTGAGACAGAAATAGGCTTTTAAATTCTGCAGCCAGAATTTTGTTGGAAACCAACACAGTGGGGTTTTAGGGACAAAAAATGGGACATGTGGAGTTTTACAGCCGTTTACTTGTCTCTCAATCAAATGTGCAGGACTGGGGCAGGTTACTGTAATCTTGCAGATTTGTCCTTAGTCTTCAGAGATGACTTAGCACTATGTATGTTCATATTTGCAGCATAACTTATTCCCAAATTCCTGTTGGAGCTGCCTCATCAGTTTGCTGTGCAGGGAAGTGCTAGAGAAGGGAGACACAGGTGAAAGAGCTGCGAAAGAAGGGAAGGGAGGGGAGGAGCAGAACAGATGTGGAAGGGGGAGAACTTTCCAATGGTTTGGAGTGGTGATAGGTTTTTTGCTAGTGGCTGATCAAGTCATTTGCCCCACTGCTGTTGTTTGGATCAGAAGGAAGATCAGTCATATGGATACACAATTAATGGCAGCCAGTGATGGAATGTGTATCTTAAAATCACTTTGCTATTACCCCTGTAAGCTCAGAGCACAAGAAAAAAAGGTTTGTCCCTCCCTCTCCAACGGTATTTGAATACTTATTTTGCAAATGAAATAATTGTAAATATAAACTAAATCCTTACAAAAATACCATTAATAACTGTAGCCAGTACTAGCTTAGTTGCAGCTATCTTCCAGTTTCTGTGGTTTTGCTTAATTATTGGTGGATCTTTCCTTATTTTTCTGTTTGAGAAAGAGAGGACATTCTCTTTAAATAAGAATTTCTTAAATGCTTCTGAAGTAATAGTAGAATCCCCAAATAAATTTATAAATAATTGTTAGTACTGCTTTAAATCTCTGAAGTTTAAGTTTTAGACAGACGTGTAAGCCAGCTGTTCATTGACTTTGTGTAGCATTTACAAAGAGCATTGAGCTGTTTCCACTTTAATGTGGGTAGGGATGGTTTTTTTTACTTCTGCCTTGTCACAAGAAAGGAGGATGTTCAAATGCAGAAAATTGGAGAGGTGTTGAGAAACAGAATAACAGTGCAGTATTTTGAAAGATAAGGGAATACTGGCTTATGAAAAGCAAAGGTCTTCAGAAGCATTTATTTTCTGTACAAAGAGTTTGCCAGTGCATTGTTTGAGATTGGTTTTATGCTATACAATATTTCAGAATATGACATAGCATGGAAAAATATTATGCCATGGAATAATTACTGGGAGTTAAAAACTTCAAACAAATTTGCTTCAGAATATGTTTATTTTTTGTTTTTAAGAATTGCATGGTCAGTAAGAATTTATCTTCCCTTTAATATGTTGAAGTTGAGCCAGAAAAGTCAAACAGAGATCTGTCAAACTCCTGTGCACAAGCACCTGACGCAGTTTTCTGGTTTTTTTTTCTCCCTAGTGTGTAGTTGGTGGGTGCAATGCCAGCTTTGCATCTCAGGGAGGACTTGCCCGTCATGTGCCCACACACTTCAGCCAGCAGAACTCTTCAAAAGTTGCCAGCCAGCCAAAGGCCAAAGAGGAATCTCCATCTAAAGCTGGAATGAATAAAAGAAGGAAATTAAAGAACAAGAGACGACGATCACTACGTAAGTATTTTGCAGAAGTTCTTGAAAGTGTCGTCTGGGATTGGAAGTTCCTCTCCAGTGTGGTGTTTTCTCTGCATATGTGGATCTGGTAGGATTGGCATTCCTTGTGGTGAGAAGAAAACAGTTCCAGATTCTGTTTGTGTTCCTTTTCAGGGTAAATATCTTCACGTTCAGGAGAAAAGATCAGAGTTTCCTGTGAGAAACAGTTGGAGTTCACAGTTGAAAAAGCCTTTTCATTTCAGAGTCACTCTCTGTTTACTGACTATTACTGTTGGAAAATGTTCTGTTTAGTGTTGATGAGATCTGAAGTTCAGTATTGCAGACAGAGATTGCAGATTCATATAAATTAGAGATAAATGCATGTTATATAAGCTCTTCTTTGAGCACAACATTTAATTATGTTAATGACAGTTTTATGAGCATAACCAAGATCTAATTTTGGGCAGAATTGACTTGCTACGTTTTTTTAATCTGTCTCCACACAGTTGATATTCATTAATTTTATATGAACCAATGTGCTGAGAGGTGTAATTTGTCATTTAAAGTGAGAACTGTTACCTATAGCAAGTAGTAATCACTTAGCCAGTACCTTTTCTAGTCCATTTAGATCTAGATGTTTGATTCCTGAGTTGTCCTAGTATTAGACTATAACAATGTCACATTTATATAGAGGTTCTAATGTATAAGAATGGTTAGGAAAGACTAGGCAATTGTTAAAATATTTCACTTTGTTTTATAATTGCTTTGGGTGCAACTCTCCAGTACCAAACTGATTTTGAACTGTTACTATGACACCTGCATCTTAGAGATGTGAAAAACATTTAGATTTTTTTTTCTGTTGGTATGTCAACAGCTGAAGAAAAAGCTTTTTACTTGTGGTGCAAAGTCCATCTTACAGTATTGGAGAGCAGCACAAGATGCCTTTTTTATGCACCTGTTAAGTCTCATACCGTCCACAGTGTTACTTTGCCAGAACTTTTCTGTGGCAGAACACTTAACTGTATTCATCTTTCTCTTCCTGGGAAGAAACACAGTTACCAGTTATTCAAGTGGTACTGCAACAATGGATGCACATATTAGTGGTCTTAAGTGATACTCTTTATCACGATTGGGATTTATTCTTATCTTAATACCTCACCTGTGTCTTAAGGAAGTGAAACTTAGGAAGCAGTGGTCATGTTTCTGCCTTGAATGCAGAGAAGCTTGTCCTGGAAAGTTAGTGTCACCTAGAGTTCTGAAAAGTTTATTTCCTGAGTCACTATTAAACTTCTCTTTTGAATTTCTTTTTTTTTTTTGAAGGGGGAATGCTTGGGTATTCTTAAAATATATATGAGCAGATTGGATTGTGAAACACATCTCAGAAGCACAGACTTCAAGAATTCCTCTAATTTTGATTTAACATCCAAAGAAATTAGCAAACTGTTTCTGTTCTTTTCAGAATCTGTTTTTAAAAGGCTTTCCCTTTCACTCTAACAATCTGTGTAAATGAGAAGGTTCAGGAAGGGAAGGCTGGTCAGTGAAGGGTTATGGGCTCACTTTTTACATCTTAGATGTAATGAGAGAGACATCTACTTGGGACAGTTGCAGGTTCCTAAAGGAATATTGTGATTTGTTGACTGTGTTACTCAAATCAAATATGCGTCTAAGTCTGGTCACTTCAAAATTTTCACTTTCAGAGGTTCTCAAGTTGCATCTAGGCTTGTTTCTCCGTATTGATTTTGTTAGGTGGCTGATTTAAAGCATCTTAATTCTGTTTCCCCCCCCCAGTATATGTAGAAGTAGTTTTTCAGGTTGGCATTTTATTAGTACTTGATGAACATTATCGACTTACAGGTTTCAAATCGGAGCTTTGTAATTAAAGCTTCAAATTACCTGCTAAGATGCTGTAGTTGTAATAAGAACTTACTGCAGAATTCTTGAATGAATCTATGGCAAAAAATGGAAGTAGTAAATATTAGTAGGGATTGTTAAAGACTGGACTGTAGTATTTGAATGATCTGCTTTCTCGATCAAGTGTTGCACAGGAAGAAAAATGACAGCTGCTTGAGCAATTTCTTGTCTTCCTACCTCTGGAGACAAATGCAATGCTGGCTGTAGACTTTTGCCTTAAGGCAGAAATCATCTCTAACTCAGTTGGGAACTGACTGCTGTAATGTATTTCTCCAGAGGGTATGTGACCCAGAAATGTATCCAAAGTTGATGGCATTTTCTGAAAATGCAAAGTATTGGCAGCTTTTCTTTAAAACTTCGTGTGGATTATTGTTGATGAGGTGAATGAGACAAAGGGCTGATGAAGTTTTACTCGTCCTTTTGTTTCTTAGTTTTAGTTCAAGAATGAAGTGTGCAGGTTTGTGTGTTCTGTCTCTACAAGAAGAATAAGGGAAAGCAGACACCCTTATCTAAGAAGTCAAAGTAACACAATAACAGCATTGAGTATTTTCAGTCTAAAGTATATAAAGCTAAGAACATGGATTTATATTTAGATAATTTTAAGTGCCTAAAAGCAGAGGTGTTTAACGTAAGTACAGGTTCTCTGCAGGTTGGGTTACAAGAAGTTAATGCCAGGAGTGTAAAACAAGATGCCTTTTGATAGTGCACAGTCTTTTACAATCAATTGGAGATAATCATTGAGAGAAAATTGCAGTTTTGCACCACAGAACAATTTGTGTCCTGAAGAAATGCTGTCAGCCTGTTCTTTCTACCTCCTCATGATCTGATTAGACCCTGGATTTTTACAAGGTGTAAGCAGCTATCTAAATATTTATTGGCCATCAGTTGCCAGTATATGCTGCTATTGAAGCATCCTCATGTTTAACTTCTTAATAGTTTAAATACAGCAGATTTATACATTTGCTTCCTCTGGTTTATATATGAAGGTTAACACTCTTCTGTGAGACAATGTATAAATAAAAAGGAGACTTTACTGTGGCTATATGTGATGAAAATATGTTCCATAAAGAGAATTCTTACTGTTACTTGATTTACTTTTTTTTTTTTTTAGCATCTTGCCATTCTTAAACTCTTTTGCATTTCTTTTGTCCTGTCTGTAAACAATACATGTTCTTATAAGTTTGGAAATTAGCACTTCTATGATAAAAGCATGTTTTACTGGAGACACCCTTATAGCTGGTTACATTAGTGATGCTGTAGAGATGTGATTTGTCTTAGAAATTTTGATTTTTTTTAGAATAATTCAGGATTACAGTCAGTAGATTGCTTTCTCACCTGGATAGCCTTGTACCTGTTCCCTGATCTGTGTAGTCTGGTGATATTTGGAGGTATAGAACCAAATATATTGAAAGTGTGTATCTAAAATAGGTCACAGTGTTGCTATTCTGAAGCTGCCTTGAAGAATACAGGACTGTCACTTGCTTTTCCATTAGCAAAGGTGACACTATGGTTAATAAAAAGAGTAATCCAGTTCTCTGGAGGAATGTAAGAGAGATAAGGAAAGGTACTGTTCATAGAATTTACAGTAAAACTACCTTAGTTACATAATGCTTGCATTTTCATTTAGGAGGTTCCTGGTATGATGATGTTAATTTATTTGACTTTAGTCAGTCAAGCAGGATTGGCAGGAAGGGAGATACTTAAATCTGTTCCCTCAAAATTATTTTCAGATTAAAGATATATATAGAGAAGATACAGCACTAATGTTCAGTAAGGAGCAATATAAGGGGTAAATAAAACTATTCAAGTGCCTTGGAAAAATTGTGCCCTTTCTTCTGCATCTGTTGAATGTTATCCAGTGGTAAATCCTGAAGAAATTTGTTGTATGAAACGAAAAAATGTGGTTGTTTTTTATTTTTTTAGCTTCTTTCCATCTTCCCTTCCTTCCTCCCTCATATTTATTTATAAAATATTTATATGCTTGCATCACTGACCACCTGCAGCATGAGCTGCAGTTCCACATTACCACTTAGAGCGAGAAAACATTGCAGTGAGATGATTGCCTAATTGGCAGTATCCAACTGAGATGGAGTAGGGACAGAACATAATGTACAGATGAATGCTTAACAACAATTAGTCCCACGAGTGGGACTAATGCAAATGCTAGCTTTAAGTGGAATTTGTAGTTCATTTTGAAATAATGGAGAGATGAATATAGAAGTTGTTTTAAATTAAGGCAGCAGAACTTTGAATCACTGTGCAGATTTCAGGGTAATACATTTTTGATAATGTAATATCAACTCCTCTTTGTAGTTTTAATTTCAGTGTGTTATTTAGCAACTACTAGTCTCAAGGCTTAAAAATGGGAATGCTACTAATGTAATTTTACTACTGTATTGTATGGTATATTTTCATTTTTTTTTGCAAATTATTTTTAACACTTTGCAAATATATGCCCAGTAGCAATTATTTTTTAGTTAAAATACTTTTAGTGTAGAGTTGATAGACCTTCTTTACACTCCAGATCAAAATTCTTTTCAGTGTTTGAGACAAACTTAACTATAGAAGTCCTTTTCTAAAAGGAAAAGGTCCTTATTAGTTTCTGCTGGTTATAGACTAGTTGTAAAAATATTGTATGGATGTTAATTGTGCTTTACTCATATAAATTGAAGTGTGGTGTGGGATGCAGTTGGTTCTTCTTGGCTAGAAAATGTTTACTGATTGTCAAAGAACACGGAATGACACCTTGTACATGGAAAGAAATGTGTAGTAGTGTGGAGTTTTTCACCTGATTATTCAGCATTATTGAAACCAAAATGAAAGGAGCCGAGTACAGTTACATTTTTCAAAACAGCTGTTTGATCCACAGGGAGTGTGTTTTGACCAAACCTGAATTGTGCTTCTCTTGGAGTAATTTCTTCCTCTCAGTTGATGTTTGCAACTCTCTGACAAGGTAGTGCTGCTGCCATAATGATAAATGATTTGCTAATGACACTTCAGACTTGTTTACATGCTTGATTCTGGTTTGTGTGCTTTGAATTTGTTGAACACTGAGGATCTCTTTTCCTTTTTTTCCAGCAAGACCTCATGACTTCTTTGATGCACAAACACTGGATGCTATAAGACATCGAGCCATCTGCTTTAATCTCTCAGCACATATAGAAAGTTTAGGAAAAGGCCACAGTGTTGTATTTCATAGTACTGTAAGTATACATATTATGCATTCTATTTGTTTACCTATGTGTCTGAAAAATCTAACCCTTCAGAAAGATTTCTGGTTTCCTCTTATTGCTGTAGGCATTTAATCAGAAATGAGTAATAGTGGGTATTTCATATTGTTAATTTGTCCATTGCTGTTAGTAAATTAACTTTTAAAAAGCAGTGTTGGTAGTTGTAGCTCACAAACTGTGAAAGGCTTGCTGTCTGATACTCTTGGGGAAATATCTAACAGCAAGTATGTGTTGCAGGAAAATGTGGTTCTATCTTCTAAATAGGAAAGCAGTTCAGATGGCATTTCCTTAGTTGTGAGTGCTAATTTATCACAAGGAATATTTTGACTGTAATTTAATATTTAAAGATGCTGATCTGAAATTCGTGTTTATTTCCTTGTTTTTCCCCAGTTTAAAGGATACAATCTTGAATAAATGTCTTCTTGTACCCATTTTTTTTCTTTTAATAAACTTACACCAGGATGTCAGTGAATTGCTAGAAGGAGGCAAGTACCAGGTGGGGAACTGGCCTTTAGTCCTGTTTCCATATCCTATTTTGTGAATTTCAGTTGTATTTGGATAGGAAAGACATCCTTTTTCCAGAGAAAAAGTAGGGAGTTGGAGTATAGGGGTCAGAATTTCAAAAAGCTGTGTAAGCTCAGGTTTTGTTAACCAAACTGAGAGATGTGGGCACGTAAAAGGTGGAGACTCAGCTGAAGAAAAGAAGAGATGGGACGAAATGAGAAGGGATAGTTTTTGAATTGGCAGACTAATACAAGATGAACTGCAGTCCAAGGAAGGAATGCTGACTGACATGTCCTCAGCTCCAGTTTAATCTTAACATGATTCAAAGTCTGGAACTCTGTCTCTTTCCATAAATAAAAGATGATTTTGTGTGCACGAAACTTATTTCGTACTATTCTATGAGACTGATGATTGTTATAAATATCTGTGGCCTGTATTAGAAATTTTTTCCAAATGATTACTCCTGAACTTTATGTGCAACTGAGCAGCAGCTGCAAGTGGAGATTTGCAGGTGGTTTAGCTGTTACTGTATTTAAATCTCATTCTAGTGTTCTGGGCAAACGTGGATCTTAAAATGCTGTGAGAAAGGCAGATTCTCTTCCAATTCACAGCATGCTTTAATCTGAAAGGTTATCCAGCCAGACTACTCAGTTGTGAAAGCTCAGCTCTGTCTTTTGGAATAATTCATAAGGAGGTGGAATTAGAGGGAGGAACGTGCTCTAAAATTGCCTCAGCTGAACTTGAAGGAAGTGCTGAAAATCCTTTTAGCTTATCCGTGCGTGCGTCACTCGAGATGGTGGGAGGTTGATTAGATCTGAAATGGCTCAGACCTCAGGTGGGGAGAGGTTGTACCAGTGGGGGAACTGCTCCAAGCTCCCAGCCCTCTTTTGCTGCTGCAGTTGTGTGGGCTTGTGCTGGGCATCAGCTTTATTGATGAGACACAGCCTAAAACTGGCTTTAAAAAGAAAAGGCAGGCTAGAAGCAGTCCCGGGGATGTGCACTGTTACACTGAGCTGATGATAGCTCAGATGCAAACACATTTTGCATCACTTAAAGGCACTAGGGCGTTAAATTTGAGTGGTGCCTGGCTAAATAGCATAATAAGTTTGTGTGGCCCACCTTAAGATGAAGAAGAAATATGTAACTATCATGGGCATTAATTTGAAAGGTGAAAAACATGAAGATAAAATTGCCTTGTTGTCTGAAAAGGGATGTGAATGATGTAAGTTTTTTTTTTATGTATCGTAAAAATAATGCCAACACAATGCAGTATTTACAGGACAGATATAATATGAAGAATTTCTAAGCAGCTGCCGTAGATACCCTTCATGTCCTATGAAAAGGCACATCCTTTTATTGATATAGACTTATTTTAACCCATCCTTTTCTTTGTAGATATAGAAAGCTTTAGAACGCGGTCGTTAATAAAACCTTTTTCAAGAAATGTGTTTGCCATCCAGAGTTCTCCTTTGGCTTGATTATGATTTTTTTTTCTGCTTGTTTTTTTTTAAATTGGAGTCAAATTTTTGTGCTTTAATTCTTTGAATTTTTAGATAGAAAAAGTCAAGCATTTCTATATAACCTAAACACCAGATATTACACTGATTAAAAAATGCAGCTTATATGTTACCCTGTTGTGCCTCCCCCACCTTTGACATGGCTTGAATTAATTCTGTAAAATATTCGAATACTGAACTGTTCTCTGGTTTTAGCTTTTTTACCTATTTCAGTCCAGTGAACTGACGTATTGAAACATGTTTTGAAATCTTAAAACTTTGTAACAGTAAATGAATAGAGTGAGACGCACAGCAATTTATAGGGTGAAATTGTTTTCTTTTTCCAGAAGAGGTCAGCAGAACTCCATTTCTAATTTGAGACAACTCTGATGCACATTTCCTTTAAATTTCCATTTTGTTTCGGGGACAGTGCATGCAATGTGTGGAATGTAGGGAGAACGTTTTCGAATAAAGCTGCAGTGAGCATACACTGCCTGGCTGAATTGTGGTTTGAAGTGAAAAATTTAAATGAACATAAGTTCTTTGCAGAACAATTTCAAGTCTTCAGAACATATTTGTTACAGGCACACGATTTTACTCCCATTTCTGCTGTAACTTTTGCAGACTTGACCATAAATCTCCGATTACGAGTGTCAAAATAGCAAATAATTTTTTAAATTTCTTTCTTGCAAACATCTTTGCAGTTTTGCATTTGTTTGCACCATAGCTGTGTTTCTGTTTTATGCTGGCTAAAGGTGGGAGTCTAACCTCGGGCTCCTACACTTAAAAACTTAATTCTCTGGAGAGTACCTTAGGTACTGGGCTGCTGTGAACTGGTGTGAGAAATCCTGAGAAAGGAGTTCTTACTTCTTGTCTGTGACCTGACAGACAAGAAGTAAGTATGTACACTTTATATAGAATTAATACAACTTGGAGCAAGTAAAACAAGCAAGTCTCCCTTTTATGAATATGCAGTTGAACATGAAGAACAACAGTTTTTGAGCAAAAAATAGGGAATTTGGTTTTAATTATGATTTTTGTAATTATTATAGGTAATAGCTAAAAGAAAAGAAGACTCTGGAAAAATAAAACTCTTGCTTCATTGGACACCTGAGGACATGTGAGTATATTGCTAGTGATATGCTACAGGATTTAAATGGGGAAGGATTTACAGCGGGGTAAATGAACTGCCTGTCACTATATTATTTTGTGCTGTTGAGTATTTAAATTCAAGTTAATATTTTTAAAATGCTTTTCAAAAAGTAATTTAGAAAATTTTAAATTAATAAGCAATGTTTAATTGATTTTTTTTTTAACGGATTAACTAAATTTTCAAGTCTTTGGGCTCTAATATGTTTCAGGTAAATTTGAGTATTTTTTTAATGTATTTTGTCACTATGCACTATGCAGCCATATACATAAGAAAACTTAGCACTGAGGCAACTTTGTTTTACCCACTGATTTTTCATGATCCTAAAAATACTTTCAGGTACTGAAAAATGTGCAATTATCATTGTCACAGTAGAACTGCATGACTCTTTACCTGGGTACCACAATCCAGCAGTATAATAACCACAGCTGGCCCCTTAAGGTGTCCATGTCATATTGCTGCTTCTTTGCATTCTCCCACTGAAGCTTGGAATGCTTTTCCAGCATGTTTGACTGTTTTTTTTTCCTCTTTCTTTTCAAAGTTTTGCTTTGTTCCAAATGAATAGCAGGATGAAAGTACTGCCCTCGGGTAGTCTTGGGATGTATGAAGTAGTACATATCCTCTAGAAATAATTTATCTACCTTGAAAGTGCTGAGTTCTCATCTTTCTTTTAACACTTAGAGAACAAAGAGACCTTTTTGATTTGGTGATGCTTTCAGGTGATTGAGTGGGATAGTGATAAAGCTGCGGCATAACAGAAATTTACCTTTGCTTTGGTGGTTTAAATCACTCACCTTTGTAGTGTCCCAAATCAGTCACGTGCAGTGGTGTGAAATGGGCAGCATGAGTCTGTTATAACTTGTATTTGTAGAGGACTGGAATTGCTGATAAATTATCTGCAGCAATGGTTGACATCTTGGTGGAATTTTCAAGTGTCTGCATCTTTGCTGCTCCCTGCAGCACTTGTAGACTGCAAGTTTCAGTTCAGCTTGGGAGACAATAACTAAAATATTCTAGTAAAAAAACAGATTTTTGATTACCTTTAGGGCAGCTGGCAGTACTATGTGTAACAGCATTCTGAAGTTATTATTTTTGAAATGTTACAGATAAGGACAGTTAATTGTGTTTTAAGATGAAAACCATTAAAAAGTGTAGTAACACTAGGAACGTGAAAAATAAATAAAAATAGCAGGTTTTACATTTTTATACAGTCAAATGAATTTTTTGCTCACGCAGATGAATTCAGTATTAAGAATCTCTGCATTGGAGAAGCCAAGTTGTTCAGAAATGTTAAGCCATCCCTGATAGAATGGAGATTTGGTTGGTCAGGTCAAAGGAATAATGTTTCATATTGCTGTTGCTTGCATCTTGGTTGGGTTAGGGAGAAGGGTATATTTCATCACTAAATGATGTAGTGTTGGATTACTGAGTGTACAGTAGATTGAATTTCATCTTGATTATTACAGTTAAGAACAGCAAATGCCAAGGTCTCTGGGCACATGCCATCAGTCTGTTTTTATCCAAGCCGTGCACTCACACTGTAGAGGAGTGCAGTGCACTCCTGGGGATGACTTTCCATCAGCCTGAATTTCAGATGGATCTGGGAGTAATGATTTAACTTCTTCTGAGCAACTGTTAAAGTGCTTAAGGTCACGTGTACATTAAGTATTTTTTCAGGAAAAATAAAAACTAGTCTTTAACCTGTTTCCTATATAAGAGGGAAAAACTTTTAATTTCTTCTATTTTTTTTTAGAGCAGGAATTTAGTCTTGGTGCCAGTACTTCTTAGCTTACTGAGTTGCTGTCTTTATGTATATTTCAAATAGTCTTTGCATGTGAGAAGTTTTTTTATTTGCTATTTGTGTCATTTTGCATCTTCAGCATCTAGTTTCTACTGAAAACGTCTCCCAAATGTTGTTTGTCCAAAAACTGATTTTGGCATTATTTGAAAAAGTCTTATGATGGTTTTCCACCTTTTATGATCCATAAGCCTTAGTGGATATATGGATTGCCTCCTGGGTTGTTCCTGCCCCACTTTTTTTCTTTCTCTTTTTTTCTTCTGCCTTTATCTGAAAAGTTTTGTTGGAGAAACTCCATTTCCTGCTGGGATAGAAATTCTTGGTTTCGTTTCATGTTTTGAACAGCTTGACCAGAAAATTGAATTTGAGTTACAGCTCACTTTCATGGCTGCAAAATGAAGATTCAGGAAAATAAATTGCAAAAGTCTGTAGAACTGCATTTATCTTTGGTCAGAGAAAGGGCTGTTACATTTAGCTGGTTTCAAGTGTTGGGTTTCTCAATTTGAAATTTATTCCAAAGAGTTAGATCTTAATTACAAATGTAAACTTTTCCCCCAACCTAAAATTAATCTTTGGCTTCTAGGACACGTAAAAAATAATAAACCCAAACAAACAAACACAAAAAACCAAAACACCAAAGAAAACAAGACCCCGGAAACCCCAAATGACTTTGTGGGCCAAAAAGAATCACAGGGGGTTGTTGGGGTTTGGGTGGGGATTTTTTTGTTTGTGGGTTTTTTGTGCTTTTTTGGGAGTTGCCTTTTTTTCTTTTCTTTTTGTCTGGTTCCCCCTCCTCCCCCAGTAGTGGAAACAAAAGGGGTGCCTTGTTTGTTCTGCACAGCCCTGACAAGAAAGAAGGTTTTCAGTAAGACAGTGATGAGCTCTGCAAGCCCAGTGCTTCTCTTAATAACATGTACCTGAAAACCTCAGCAGGGCCCTAAGAGCCCAGTGTACCTCTAATAAAAGAAGCAGCAATGCAATAACTCTGAGTTAGGCATGTTTGGGCTCAAGTAATTAAAGTGCAAAATGGAGATAATTGTGTGTGTTATCTCCAGCCCTCTTCACAAGTTTCACTGCAAGTGGCACTGAAGCAACAGTTCATTTTAATGTGTAAAGACCAAGTTTTATTTCATCTCACAGTGAGAACTGTTACACAGCCAAAAGATTTTGTGGCGATTGCCTGGATTTCCTCAGAAGATAGTGAAATGATCAACAAAGCTGGAGGATTTTGAGGTTGAAACCTTTGAACTTGGAGCAAGTAAATTAGTGTAACGCAAAGCTTAGTGTCTGCCTTATATTCTGTCCTTTACTTACTTTTTTTAACAGTATCAAAGAATTTTATGCCCAGTAAAATAAAGTATTTTCAAAGATGCAGTTGTTTTTCCTGCTACCCATTTTCACATTAAGTTGTTAAAATGGAATAGGTAGTGGAATTATCATTGTGTGTATGTTTAGCATTCTTCTGGAATAATCTAAATTCTGTTTCACACTGAGAACTTAAAAAAACTTTGAAGTGTAATGTGTAAAGATTGGCTGTGTTTCCTCATTCCAGTGAAGATGGTTTTTAAGCAGGGAAATGTGGAGATTACTTAAAAAAAACTTCATATGTACTAGTTTACCACATAATTTTATGGTAAGAAAAACAGTTGATCTTTTTTGAATATTTTTATTTTATTTATTTATTCATAGTCTGCCTGATGTGTGGGTAAATGAAAGTGAACGACATCAGTTAAAAACTAAAGTAGTTCATTTATCAAAACTACCAAAAGATACTGCCTTGCTTCTGGACCCAAACATATACAGGTAACATCTTAATTTTGAAACTTTCTTTACTTGAATGTAATCTTAAGCCTCACTTAACTTTTTGACGTTGGAAAATCAGGATTCCTAATGTACTATACACCAGACCAGGGAGCCTTGATACTGTAAACGTCCAGGAGTTAAGTTCTGAGGTCTTAAGTTATTTCAGAATTACTTCTTGAACTGAACTCTAGTTACTGAGAAACGGGGAATGTGTGTATTTACCAAGTGTATTTTACTTTTTTGTGCTTGGTGTACAGAAATTCTAGTAAAGGAGGTACATACAGTGGAATCCTGAAAGATCCCTTCTGTTAAGATCACATACTGGTTTGTATACCAATTTTTTTAAAGTCCAAATTTATCTTTCCATATTTTATATTCAACTGTAATACATGCAGTATTACCTTGAAATCTGTACTTGTATTCAAGTACTGTTATTTTTTAATACAAGATTCTTTATATGGGGACAGAAGGGGACAGTACATGTTACTTGCCTTTAAGCTACTTTCACATTTGTGGTTTTGGGCCTTCAGATTGGCTTCTAATCCATCTGGTTTCTAATAATTTCCTGATTTTTCCCTCCCCCTCTTTATTAGTGCACTCACATAATTGTCAGTACCCACAGTTCTCTGTGTGTGTACAGTTTTTAAAGGTAATCTGAAATGCTTAATTCATTCTTAAATTTTGAATGTCCAAAGATACATATTTAAGGGCTTATGTTAAAAGTTCATGAAAATGGGTCATGAAAAATAAAAAGCTTTTTCTGCCATACAGAAGTTCAGTGTTCTGATGTTTCTTCCTTAACATCCAGTGACTGAGTGTCTAAAGCAGTAAATAGAACACTAATCTGAGGTCTTGTAATGCAATAAGCCTTTCAGTTCACCTTTAATATTCAGTGTATTTCACTAATCAAATTAATGAAATCTTGGTTTACAATATGAAAATAAATCATACTATATCTGCTATTTTTGTAAATGTAAGTATTTAAAATACTTACCTTAGTACATGAATTATTGATGTAGATCATAAAAATGTTATGAGGAAATTGGATTGTCTGTTTTAAAACTGCTTAACACAGTGACTGTCTTATAATCTAATTGAGATGTTAATTTTACATTGTTTACCTTTGCAGAACTTAATAGATTAGTTTGCCTTGAAAAGAAAAAAAATAATCTTTTAAACTGAAAGTGTAATCTCTGGGATTAAGTCCTTGAAGAAAAATGACTAAACCTTTCTACCTCTCCCACATAAAATTAAGATCCCCACACAAAGTGTTGTGCTCGATTTTTAACAGTATGGATCAATGTGTTAGTGAAATGAGATTTTGGGACCAACTGAGGGAGATGAAAGACATAAAATTGGAAGACCAAAACTTTGCAAGGGAAAAAGGTAGTTAAAGGAATTCAGTGACAGAGAGTCATATCATGCTAAAATGATGACTTTAATAGAAAGTTTGAAATAAATACCTGAAATTGTACGCTGATTCGGGATCATCAGAAATGGCTTTCAGTATTAATCAAATTAAATGAAAGTAGATTTTATATAGTCATGATTTCATAGTATATTCTAGCTGGCTGAAATTCACATCTCAGGGTTTTAATGTAAATCTATACCATCTTCTTTTACAGAACAATGCCCCAGAAGAGATTGAAGAGGTAAAAACCAAGCAAGTGGGGACACCTGCAGTCTTAGTCACTGACAATGGATTTAGAGATAAAGTTGCACATTAGTCAAATCCCATCTTTTTTTTTTTTTTAGATAAATATTTATGCTTAGTGTAAACATTCTGTGAATGAAGTTGATGCTTCCGTGGAATATATATTAATATATTACTGTATATCCACATTTTCATGGAATGGTACAGTGGGAGACTGAGCAAACACTCTTCTGGCAACTTAGTGGAACAACTAAAAGGCTTTGCATGCTTGCTTCTTTAAGCTGCTTTTTTCTTTAGTGGATACAGTAGTCTATATTGATGAAAAGAAAAAGTAACCATCACCATTTACTCACAATTCCCAGGAGAACTGTTAACAAGCTACTGGGCTTCTTGTCCATGTTAACTGAATATAACACGTGCCAGACAATAGAACAGCTACCAAGGGATTATCCTCTTGCCCTCTGAGTATGGTGGATAGTAATCATTTGTCATTTGTAACCTTGTGTCCTTTTGCAGATCCCTAAAATATGTTGGATTATGATGTTTAAACAAATGTTGATGGAATGCTTGTCTTTTCCAGTCAACTCTGAATACATATAGTACGGTTTAAAGATGTTAAGAGTGTTGCAGTATGTCTGACCCCCTTTTCAGGAGTAGTGTAGTGTGTTAATAAGATCTGCTTTTATGTGATCCGTATCAATGGACGGGTTTTGAGAAACCTCTACGTAAGCAAATAGTGTTACTGGTGATTTATTTTGCTTTTTTGACCCTTTAGGATCCCCATTCACTTGTAAAGTATACTTTATTTGGCCTAATGTTTTCTAGATGTAAAGAAAATGGTATTTTTTAAAAAGAAAAAAATAATCTAGAAATTCAATCCTTTATGCACCAAAGTTGGCTTTGAAAAGGAAAGTAAAATCATTTTCTTGCTTAATAAGCAAGAAGCCGTGGATTTTTTTTAACTGACAAATAGAGATGCGTCTAACCTGTTAGTCTTTGTATGGAGACAAAAATGTTGCATATAGATAATAGGACATTGCTTGTAAATATTTCAGCAGATTTGTAATATATTTTTATATTATGAAATGTACTGTAGATGTTTTTCTAGAGGCATGAAAGTTAAAATGTATATATTACGGTAGAAATAATATTGAAGGATATTGTAATTCACTAGTGCTGCCAGAAGAATTGTTTAAAAAAAGCACCTTCCTTAACAGTAAAATAAACCTTCTTTTACATACCTAAGGGACTATATACTACTGTTAATATCTGTTGTAAGAACAAAAATACATTGAACATCCTTCCCAGAAATCTTAGAGGGATGAATAGTACCCATAATTAATTCATGGCGCTCCTTTCTAATAGTGAACACAAAATTAGTTTTTTCCTTGCTGTTGGAAGGAACTAATGTGTAAAATTTGTATGGATATATGCAGTCAAACTGCAGAGTTAGTCCTCCTTGTTGGGGAGGAATTTACTACAGTGAAACTATTAACCAGCAGTTTTTACACTAAATTTTTATTAAATAGATTAAAACTTAAAGTAACCCTTTGGTTGCAGAAGTGAGCATATCCTAATGTAATACAAATGCATTCTGCATTGGTACTGACACGAGTCTTGCTTAGCTCCAGTGGGTTAAAAATGTTACTTATATACACAAAAAAATAATCTTATCAAACGATATGAAGTGCAGATTAAAAGCACCACTAATATAAGATGTTCTGGAATGGTTGTTTAACAAGGGTATTATTCATAAAATCTGTAGTGATGTGACTTTATTTTTGAAAAAGATGCAGTGTTTTGGTTTTTTATTTTTTTGCTTGAGCACTTCACCTACTGCTTTTTCTGTACCTATAAAGTAATCCGTAATCTTTGTTTCTTTTTTTTGAATTTGTTATAAAATTGCCAAATAGAAGTGTTTCAGATATAGTTTGTATTTGTATTTTTTTAATTTTATTGCTTCATGAGTTTCTTGTAAGTCATTTATAATTGACAGATGATTGTAGACCTTGCCTGAGTATTTTTTCTAATAAAACAAAACAAACAAACCTCATTAGCTTCAAAATTGTAAGATTTCAATGAAGTTTAAATATAAAAACAACGCTCTTTCCTCTGTAAGTTGTAACACATGTACCTTTACAAAGTGGGGAATTCGTGGATCCAAGTCATGTGTTGTTCATGTAAACTTTGACTTTTCTTGGGTTTGAGAAAACTGTTATCTGGTGTTCTCATGGTACAGTTGCTGGTTTGGAAGGAAAAATCAATTTAAATTCAAACCATCTGTGAAGAAATGGATACACTGGAATTAAATTTCCCACAGCAGTGAAAAGGTGAGTGGACTTAAGACTCTTTTTCACCTTGAAGTTACCAACGTGAGTTGCTGAAAGTGTTTATGCCTATCAGTTGTCTGTGTTCTACAAATTATGGAATTACCTGGTGGTGTTTTGTTTCAAATGACAGTCATGTCTCTTGAAAGCTCTGCTGCAGTTTTTGTGTGTGTCCCTGGAGGATTTCACTGTTACTGGAATACCCGGTCCCTGGAACTAGCACAGAGTGCTGGGGGGCATTGATCACTTTGTTCTGAAAATGATCTTATCATTGTTACTCTTGGCAAGTGTTAATGATATAATTGGCCTCTCCCCTTTTAAGTAATTCCATCTGCTTTGTTTTGGGATGTTTGGGATGTAACATACGGGGGTTTCTTCCTGTCTTTCTCAAACATTTTTTTTTTCGATAGATTTTCCAAATATCTGCAGATTGCATTCCCTCCCAGCTGGAGTGTTTATTTGCTTTGTAGAGAAATATCAGCTCTCTGAAAGTCTTGCTTTTCAGGAGTTGCAGTGCACACAGATACAGGCTTCTAAAATCATCAGTCCTTTTGGAATGTGTTGGCTTGAATTTTACAGTTTTCTAAAACTGAATATTAGGATTTTTGAGTGAGGAGTGCTGTTTTGGGATCAAAGACCATCTCTGCCTTTTGCTAAAGTGGTTGGAAATTCTTGTCTGGGAAAACTTCCTGACATAGGGGCACAGCACACAGCTGATTGTTTGATAGTGGATCTTACTCTGTTTACTAAAACACTTTAGTAGAGCAGAAACAGATCAGTTCTTTTCTAATACTTACGTTGCATATAATTTTCTCAAGTTGCTGTGGATTTTTTTCAGAATTTGGACAAATGGTCACACTATATTTTTCTTGACTTCTGTAGTCCATTAAGTAATTATATCAGTAGTTTCCAATTTAAATTACATGTTAATTCTGGACTAGCTTCATTTGGGAACACGTGTTAATTGTGTTCAAATCTGCTTTGTTTTTAATAATAGAAATTCAAGTGGTGGACTTCTGTTCCTCTCAGCTTTTCAGTGCAGCATATGAATTGATATGACCAGAAAACTGGTCTTATGTAGTACTTCAGTCTGATACTGATGATTTATTCTCACTTAATGCTTTCCTGCCTTGACATTTTAAACTTGTGAATGAACCTATCATAAGTACTTCTGTTGTCACACTAATGTATGATGACTAAAACAGAAGATGAAAATCATATAACAGGAAAGTTTAAAGAAGCAGCCAAATCTGTGGCTTCTTTCAGTCATTTTCTGTAAGTTGTTAGATAGACACTGTGAATGGCTCCCATATGTACATGGCTATCAATGAAAAATGACAGTTTGATCCTTAAAACAAGATATTCTTAACAAAACATTTCAACAGCAGAGACGGTCTTAACATCACATGAATTTTCTCAGTCAGGTAAAGGTACCCTTAAGATCTTTTATCCTACTGTTTGCCTACTCCAAGCTGAGAGTACTCTGCTAAATTCCCTTGCTTCAACTTTCAGTAAAAATTTCTGCATTATGTGGTAGTGGGGGGGGAACCCTACCAGCACTACTGTTTTGAACAACACATTAAAAAAAAATACTGTAAAATGTCAAGAATATCCATTTGTAACTGCATTTTTAACAAGGATTTTTTTTTCTTTTTAAATTATGTGTTCTTGTAATTATATAATGTAAATTGAAACTAAATGAATTCTGATAATATTACAGCTGTAATCTCCTAGTGATTATAATCAGGTATAAATACTAGACATTAATCTCTAAAAGTGTATTTATGAGAAGAATTATTACAGTGTTAAGGGGCTTCACTATTGTAGTCTCTCTTGTAATTTCTTTTTTTTTCCTAAGTAAGGATGATCCTAAATCTGACCAAAAATAATACCTCAGTCCTGGAAGATTTAAGATTCTTCAACCCTCTAGTCTGTCACATTTCCCTGAATATAGCTGACAAACTAGAAAAAACAAGCAGATTTATATCTTCTGCCAAATCTCAGGTTATCTCCCAGAGGGGAGGAAAAACCATGCTAATGTTTTGTATTTAAAGCAGAACACTGGTTCTGGGAGACAGGAGCTGGGAATTTACTTTTTCCAGATAAGAAGCTGGTGATGAGCTTAGACCAGCATTGCAAACTGTATTTTTGGCTTTTAACTGGCAGTGGCAATTCTGAGTATTTATTTTCCTACTGTGTTACAGCAGCTCTCTTTACAGTGAAAAATTCTCCCAGGCTGTGTCCACGTGTCTTAATTTTTATACTACAGGATGCAGCACTGTGTGCAGTAATTAGAGTTTGTATTTTTTTGTAGTTGCCTCTTAAGGGTTTGTAATCCTTCAAATCCAGCCAACTTGCCTGTGAACTGTCCAGTACCTTCCGTGCTAATCCATTTTCACTCTGTTGTACCATGCAGTGATACAAGTGTCAGTGTGGACCAAAGTAAAGTTCCAGGTGTACCCACGTTTCTTGCATGCCCTAATTCCTGAAAACTTGTATTGCAACCTCAAAGTAATTCTATTTGTAATTTATTAAATTATTTAAGACTATTTACCAGTTCTGGTACCTAGCAGCTTACTGTCCTTTTCAGGGATGAGAGTGTCTGTGCACTTCAATCTCTAATTCTTTCCTAGAGAAGAGTTAAAATCAAGATGTCTTTGATGTCACAGTGCAACTTACAGTGAAGTAAGGAAATGTAGTTCTAAGTGTGAAGAGAATAAAATTATGTTGATTTTATACCAAAAGTGGGCTTTTAGTTGACAGCCAGCTCTGGATATATTCAACTCTTCCAGTTGCTCTTGAAGATTAATATGCTGTGATTGATGCTACAGTGTTTGTTTTTACTAATTCTAAAAATGGCCCTTTGAACTCTTTAAAATCCTCCACGGTAGTTAAGTGACAAATACTCTTAAGTAATATGATAAATCTGTTTAATTCATCCCAAATGAGAGATAATTGCTGATAGCATCCCGTGGGGTTGGCTTGCATACAGGAGATCTGAGTACTGTCTACTGGATGCTGTTCAAAACTATTGTCTAATTTTAATATCTTTTTTTCTTGGTATTTTGCCTGTGTTTGCAGTCTCAGTGGAGGGAGGATGTGATATCCCCTCCTGTATTTACTGTGAAGAACTGCTTCTGATGTGAGACAGTAGTAGCCTTCTGACCAACCAAGGGGAAGACTTTGAGAAAAAGGCAGTTAAATAGGACAGAAAAGGGAGGGGAAATTGTAACAAAGGTAAAAGAATATAAAAAATAAGAATGAAGCTGATCACCACCCACTGACCGATGCTCAACCCGTCCTTGAGCAATGGGGCTGCCACCCCCTGCCCAGGTTCCCCCAGTTTTGGTGGTCAGCATGACTTTCTGTGATGTGGGACATCCTTTTGGTCACTTGGGGTCAGCTGTCCTGTCTGTGTCCCCTCCCAACATCTCGTGCAACCCCAGCCCACTCACTGGCCTGGCAGCATGAGGAGCTAAGTCCTTGACTTAGTGTAAGCACTGCTCAGCTACAACAAAACATCAGTGTGTTATCAGCATGATTGTCATCCTAAATCCAAACCAGCTCTGGACCAGCTACTAGGAAGAAAACTAACTCTATTCCAGCCAAAACCAGGACGTATTTAATGTCCCTGTGCAGACTCAGAGATCTCCTTTTTCTCAGTGTCATGACTCAGTCATGTTTTTTGGCTGGTTTCATTCAGGTCATGTCTAAGGTCGCATCTCTCAGTAGGATTTGTACAGGCATATGGAGTCTGACTTCAGGAGGACTCCATTATGGGTCTTTGACTTGTCTACCTCTGTTCAAATCTGTTGTCTGAAACCCAGATTGTGAAATCAGGGGGAACCGAACATGCTGTTGTTCATGATTCATTTAAGCCAAAATGCTCAACATGAGCCACTTAAACTTGTTTAGGCACTGAAATATATGTTTGGATTTACATAATTTCAAGGCCAAAAAATCAGTAAATATGTTGTTTTGGGAGCAAAGCCTTGGAATGTGAGATTAAAACTACCCTTAAGTTCTAAAAGGCATTTTAAACACTTCTAAATGCTTTGCAGCTTTTACTTTATGGTGAATATGAGGCAGGGGCTTGGACCCTGCTTACTTTTTCTTTCTTCATGTCATAAATATTCTCTCCTAGAGCATGGAAAATAAGTCAATTACACTTAAAACTGTTTATTGCAGAGCAGATGTGTGCATACAGCAACTGTAGCTGAAAGCCCAAGTATTTAATTAGCAGTTGCCTGCAGCTGGATTCTTTCTTTTTAAATAAGTGGGGAGGTGGGGAAACATAAAAGGATGTCAGGAGACATTCTGCTGACAGAGAGTAAGTTCATGTGTAATTATTTATTAAAAATCTTGCTCTGCCTCCCTACTTGGAGCCATCACATGGTGGTGCTGCCATTTCATCGTGCTGTGCAGTCATCCCTGAATTCCATGTCCTCACTGACCTGATACCTGTGCTGCCTCGTTCCTGTGCTTTAAGGAAGGAGGATCGTAGGGATTTATTTTAATATTTTAATAATCTTGTGCTTATCTGTTAGTTTTGTTGTAGCTGTTCCCTCTGCGGTTGTTGAGAGTTTGCCTGTGATTTGAAGGCTGAAGATTTCTGTTACAGTCAGAGCTGAGGGTCTGGAAGTAGCTTCCTCAGGGGTAGAACTGTATGGATTTGCTTGCTGACACATTACACACACAGTCTCTCAAGCTGTAACATAGGCTGCATTGGTCACATCTATGGTGACAGTTCTTTGCATGTTTTACTTCTCACTGACTAGTTATTAATAGCTTTTGAAATGAACAGATTAGGATAAATGTTGAATTTATGCTGGAAGAAATTTCCAAGAACTGGTTTTGGGGTAAAAGGTGGCCTCTGTCTTAAACTGCATTTCTTGTTGTTCAGAAGTGAATTATTGTGGCGGAAAGGTGTAAACGAAAGTTTTGTCTTGGCTAATACCTCATCTGGGTAATCTGCTGCAAGCTGTGCAAACTGCTCATAGTAGCTACTGGTATATCTATCACCTTGGACTCCTCTTACTTTTTTTTTTTCCCTTGGCTACTATATTTGTAAATTTTACTCTTGGAAGGTATTGCCTCATTGAGTAACCATTACATGCATTCCACTGGGAGCTGATTTCAGCAGTAGAGGATATGAAGGTATTTTAAGCTGGAAGATGGTATGTAAATATCAAGACATGCAACCACACACTGTGCAGTTTACAGAAAGTACAGATGATGTTCCTGACCCACCCCATTGTCCTCCAAGATGCTCCAATCCCACACGTCACGGTACATTTCCATTGTGTGTGTTTTAGGATCAAATTTAATTCCATAACAATCTGTAACCAAAAGGTGGCAGCAATCTACCACATTATGACTGCAGAAATCTAACGTATTGCTCAGTAGTGATATTACTTAAGGTGTCAAGTTGCTTTTCTAAACCAGCCTCCTTATGTGCAGTTTGTTGCCTTTGTTGATACAAGGTGGATTAAAGTATTAACATTTTAACAGCTCTGGTTGGTCTGTATCTCTCAGGTATTGCAGAGGAGTATAGAAACTGCCTCATCTTTTAATAAAGCTGACTACTGAGAGGAAAAATACTTCAAAGTGTTTTGTTATCCCACTACAGAAAAGGTTGAACATTATGAAATTTTGTAAAATGTGGCTGGGTAATTACGGTGCCTGGTCACTTCTGCAATTACCTTTTCTTTGCCAGGGATGCCCAAGATTACACTTTTGACCACCTGATCATTTTCCTAGAGGGATATGACAGGAAGTTTGTTTATGGAATTTTGTATTCTTTGGTCCAAGTAAGTTGCATATAAAATTTAATTGTTTAGGTAATCAAATTATTGGTGTTGGTGGTTTTTTCCCTTCCCCAAGTAAAAAATCAGGCAGTTTCAGGATGGTTTAAAAACAAACTAACCCAAACCAAAGAACTTTTAAGTTCCTATCAATTGCAAACCCTTTCAGTTTACTGTTCACTTTAGGAGATTAACTAAATATGCTGCTAGAATCAGGACCACGCTTTCTTTTCTATCCCAGGATTCCTTTCAGAGGACAGTGAAACTTTTGTTTATAAAATGAGTAGCCACATACAAGGCAAGATTAAAGCAAACTTCCTAAATTCAGAGCTGCATTTGCCCTCAGAATTGTCCAGCAGCAGCACTGAACTGATGGCAGCAAGGTGTACCAAACCTCCTCTGCTGGTATTTGTAGAACTTCTCTGAAGAAAACCCTTTTTCCAAAAGATAATATTAGTTGCTTTGCTTTCTACTGTATTTCTTCAATGGTGTGAGGTGTCTACTGGCTTTTGGTGCCCCAAAACTTTGCTGTGCATCTCCTGTTTTGTAGTAACCACCTGCATAACCTTTATCCTTCAGTAAATCAAAGATGATGAGACATGATTCTGTTCCCAGTAAGAAAGGGAATTAGTTTGCATCAGTGCACGTGTAGTGCAAGATAGTGCAGTAAAAACAGAGCTGTTGAGATGCCCAGGGCAGTGGGTGAGTCTCCATCCTTAGGAGTGTTCCAAAAACGTGTGGATGTGACACCTGGGGACATGGTTTCGTGGTGAACAAGGCACTGCTGGGTTAGTAGACTTGGTGATCTTCTAGCTCTTTTCCAACCTTAGCTGTTCTGTGTTTCTGTGACATAAATACAGAATCTCTCCTGCTCATGCTTAAAGCCTGAGATTTAAGCTGACATCTCAAAGCTGTCTTGCATGGCTGGATGAGGAAGAAAACGGCAGTGGATGACCTGTGCCCCACACCCAGCCCAGGAACTGTAGACCTTGAACCTTGTCTCATATGAGACCTTTGGCTGGTGCTCTCATTCCTTCATTCAGTAGTTGCCTGGGAAGTGACCACCTTCTCACCCTCTCTGTGGCTCTCTAGGGATTCTGGTAATGTCACTGTCAGGTTTCTGATGTACCCACATTTATAGTCATGGGCTCTTTGCATTTTCAGGTATAGATGGGTACCTCATGCACACTTGGGATATACTTTCCAGTTTATAAACTCAATGATGATGGCTGAAAATAGATTAATGGCAGGTAGGTCTGCTGCAAAGGTGATCCCTTGATCTAGACTCAAATCTCTAAGGGCAAGGACTTGCAGGGAGAAGGTGGTAAGATGGAGATTTCTTACACAGCATCCTTTCTCTGCCTGCAGATCCAGTTCTTGATTTGATGGTGAGTAAACATGAGTTTGCGGAGTTTTTTTGGCAAACGTCTCAGCTGTGTAAGGATTTGTTGAGCCAAATTCAGTGTTGCTGTTCAGCTCGGTAGTCGTCCAAAATGGGTGCAAAACACTGCCAAAGCAGAAGTATAGAATTTATTTACTTGTCCTGCCATGATGTGAAAGGAAGCAGATGATTATGAACCTAGAAATAATAATGGGAATAAATGAGTCACAGTTGAAAATTGGATTGAAATGCTTTGGAGGATTTTTTTGTCCCCAGTGATTCAATTTTTTTTTTTTTTATTTTTATTTTTGGCCATGTTTGTTTGTGCAAAGAAAGTTGCTTTCTGATGATCCAGGTTGTTTTGTATTAGCAAGGTGCTCATCAGAAGTTGCAGAAGAAATCAGATTGTCTTTCAGTTGCAATCCATGGTGCAAGTTGTTTTTGCTGTTTCCACAAACTGTCCAGTCAGCATCTTTGCCAAAGCATATAGGTGCATTTACTTTCCACATGGTTCCCCTCCCTGCCTTGAGCAGCAGTGGCATCACCAAATAATCTTTAGGTTTTAAAACACTAGTTTTATAACTCAGGGAGCTGCTTCTTGTTTATCCCTGAAGTACTTCCCATGTGAGTGCACAAGTAAATGCTGAGTAACTAAGTCATTGCTTGCATGTGTCTCACAAAGCCAAATGTGTTCTCATGTAAGGGGTGATTTGAGTCATTAATAATGTATGTGTCCCTGGTCCTTCATGTGTTTTGTATGATGTACTGTGGACTTTATGGTGAGATCTGTTTTGTTACAGCTAAAAGGAGCACATTATTTCTATTACTTTTTTCTTTTAATAAATCCCCTGGTTGATGTGTGATGTACACATGACAGTCTGGCAGGTGGTGGCGAATATGTCACTAAATTCTGGCTGCATATTTAGGAAAGGTTCAGGCTTTCATGGAGCTTAGCAAGATGTCTTGAAATTACAAGTCAGTTATTGGTGTATCTTTTTTGTGCATGGTCACCATTTGTTTTCAATTAGGGATAACTTTTTCCAAAGCTGATTTCATTCCAAGCAGTGCCTAAGCATGAGGTCAGTGAGGAGAAATGATTTATTGGGCAGGTTTTATCTTTCCAGTGGTTAATTTATCACTTCTGTAAATAAAAGATAATCTGGACTCTGCGTTCTTTTATATTTCATTGCTAAACTCCAGTCATGCCAAAGAGTAGCAATGGGCAAGATATTTTGCAGTCCTGTATAGCAAAAAAATTGCCAAGTGATAATCCCATTTTTATTCCAGATGGATGAGGTGATCCATTTTGCATCCACCATAATTACAGTTTATGAAGCAGCCAACTCAATACACAAGCTGCCATCTGCACTTCATCAGTTTCTTTTATAACAAGGAACAAAGTTTTAGCTGTCAGTGTTAGAGATGATGTGTGTTTTGATTGATTGTATATTTTAAAAGTATAAATCCAAAAGTCAACATGTCCTTCTGTTCTTGTGTGCACTTTCTTCCTCCTTCCTCCTTGGAAGATCAGTTGGCTTCAGTTTGGGGGCTTTTTTGCTGTCATACCACAAAAGAAGCTGTTCTGGGTTTTTTTCACAGAAAAGGGGCACCCACAGGAAAGGAGCAAATGGTTCACAGGGAAAAAGCATAAAAGGTGCATAAAGATAAAAATGTCATCCCCGTCTGGAGGCTTTTCAGGACAAATCTGGGTTGGTGATGGAATAGAGTAAAAACATTTAATGTACACCCTCCATTGGAGTCTGGCAGTTTCTTCTTCATACGAGGTCATAATTCCAACATCTACTGCACATTTTTCCATGTGTTTCACTCCTACTGTGGTTATCCATCTCAGACTCCTTTCCTCTTTGGGGCAGCTGTGCCACAACCTCCCAAGACACCAGTGACCACAAAGGATTTGGAGGCAGCAGACCTGTGTATTCTGTTTCTGCACAGTTTAGTAAACTCACTGGCAGTGGTTTCTTACCTTTTCCTGGTTTGGCAATCATAGGGACACCTCACCTAAGCATGACGTTTGCCAAAGTTGATAGGAAACTTTGGTCCCGAGATCAGCATTATGAAAAAAGAATGAGGACAGGGGAGGAGTGAAGGAATATGCTGCTTACAACTTCCTTTATATCCCTAACTGCTTGAAACTTTAATTCTGCTGATTAACAGTGGATATTAAAACCTGTTTTGAAGCAGATGTTCTATTCCAGCATGTTTTACACTCTAATAATCAGAAAGAGTCTCTACTGCTTTTAAAAAGTGCTACTGAAAAGTAGCCACACAAAATTCCAGGTGTTGAAATAGAGTGTGATGTGGGATTTTGTGTGTTGATGCACAATTCGCTTCAGAAATCTATTTCAAAAATAAATTGAGACCCAACACTTTGATATTGTTCAAATGGTCTACATCAGATAATTTTTGTCTTTATTGATTGGCATACACAGCTTTTCCCCCTGTAGTTGTCTAAAATGTTTTGATGAAGGAAAATCCATTTTATCTAAGTCTTCCACAAGGAAGAGGGTAGTTTTTGTTTATTGTTTGAAATGAGTTTTATCAAGGAGTGACTAGAAAAACTTATATGTTTTTCAAACAGACATATAAGGTGTATTTTCTGTGTTACATGATATAAACTATCTTAACTGTTCAAGTTAACCTAGTCCTACCTAAGAGAATTAATGTGTAATCTGAGTGCTCTGTGATGAATTTTGTTGGAACAGTAGTCTCTGAAGATGGACCTCTTTTGCTAGTGATGCCTCTGGATTTGAAAGAGTGAATTTTGCCAGAATTTTACACTGATGAAAGACATGAATTCCATGTAGTCACTTTTCTACAGTGGCACCAGGGCTTTTCTTCAGCCAGATGTATGTGAGAAAGGACATCACACCAGGCTGGAGAGTGACTGGGATAGAGATGCCTTTGCGCTTACATTGGTAGGTGAGTTCAACTTGTATTAGTGTGTCATAATGGTAAAACTTCTGTACAGACAAAGTCTTGTTTTCCCACTGTAAAGTCAACTTACAGTTCATCATACAATATTTCATGTCTGTGAGTCTTAATGCAGTAAATTCTTTAAAGAAGAAAGGACATTTTTACATTTAAGGGAGGAAACAGAAAAGGGCTAGAGCCTGAAGAAATCTTTCTGATTTCTTCATCACTGAAGGAATTCCCCTTCATCATCACTGAGGGAGAAAAAGTGCCCACAAACCACATTAAAGGCGGCCTGTTCTGCTGATAATACCTCATTCTGCATCTCGTTTGTCCTGCTGGTCAGGGGACTCTTGGTTACCTTCGTATGAACTTTTGGGTTCTGGCATGATTGGTCATTTTGCTACATTCCTGGTCTGTTTAACACTCTTAGATAAACGACCCCAAATGACTCCTGTCTTCTGGACCTGTCCACTATTATTAGCAAGGTTCCATGAGAAATACAGGGACTGATGCATTAAGCGAGTCTTTCAGTAAACACAAGTTATCGGAAAGTCCTGTTTTAGCAGCAGAGAGTACAGCATGTCTAGGACTGATGCTTGAGTTAGCTGTACTAGTATTTCTAAATTAACAAAGTATTCACTGTGTTAATACTGTTTTATCAGGCAGCTGCCTTCGAGATGATTACGTGAAAGGAAAAAATTCTGTAAGGTTTTTTTTTTTTGAGTGCAGGCTTTGTTTTCCAACCCTGTGATGGTGATAGATTAACTAGTCCTAGCCTGAAGTGTGTATGTGAATGAGAGAGAGCAGGATCTAATGCATGAGTAAGGGTACATTAAGTAATGACCAGCAGACTGCTCCTGCTTATAACATAGCAATAAAATATGAGGCATTGGAAATTGCGTCTGCTTGTATTACGGGACCAAACAGAAAGGTCAAATAAGGTTTGAATCCAGATTGCAAAAGAGCTAGCACAGAACTACACTTTAACATGCTGTTCTGTGAGAATTGTCCCTCCCTTTTTCCCTCCAAATGGCACTTGTCTTATTGCTTGCACTGAAAGCATATATGCAAGCAGCACACTTGACTTTTCTTGTGTTGAGGTTCCTACAAGGTGGTACAATGCTCAGTGCCTGAGCTGCAGATCAGAAGGCCCCAAGTTTCATTTTCTGTCCTTATGTGAGTTGGTTTGAGTACCAAACCCAGCCTTACTGCTTGCTGCCTTCTGATTTGTGTTCTGAGGGGTCAGTGACGCTAAGAACCACTTCTGAGAGCTCAGCTGTTACCAGGGGTTTGGTGTCTCTGTTGGTGTTGGAGCCCAAGTTCTGTTGCGAAAATGTTGGGTTATTTTTTCCCCCTCCCATTTCAAGATTCACTGGTTTGCAAAATAGAGCTTCAGTCTTCATTGTACCCAGGAGTTTGGTGCTTGGCAGAACTACATTAGTAACATGTTCTGCTTACCTTGTGTGCGTGCCAGGTGGTGTGTTTGTGTTCATGGCATATCTACCTGATCACAGAGTTGGTACAGGGTGTCAGACTTCATGTCCTTAATGGAAATTCCTTACAGAATATCCTCAAACAGCTTAACTTGCCGTTCCATTTACTACCTTCTCCTTGGCTACTTGTCCAGTGCACATATTTAAAAGATTGAGTATTCAACAAAAATTATTATGCCCTTTCAACTGATTCTCTCCCTATTTTAGTGTCGTTCAAAGAAATTTCTGGAGTCAGGGGTAAGTGGATTTTGCACATGTAGGCACAGTAATCGTGCCTACAGACAATTCATACAGCTAACTCATCTTTTGTGCACCTGACCCTACAGCAAACATCAGGCTCTAACTGCTCATTGTGTCATAGGTAAAATATGAAGGCCTAGTACAGGATGCTACATGAAAAGGACAAAATATGAGACTGGGTGTAGCTACCTGTCACTTCAATGTCTTTGAAGTCAAGAACTAAACTGAGGAGCGTGTTTTCAGGTAGATGGGTTTTATCATCCCCCAAGGAAATGACATTATTCACTGTTTAAAGTGGTTATCAGATGTGCTGTAGGATGCTATTGGGATTTCCAAAACAACCACAAATCCTTAAAACTGCTAACAAATAAAGTTGAGTATGGGTCTCTTAAGCTTCATTGTGTAATATAAGATAGTTGATAGACTGAAGAACAGGATGTTCTATATATTCTGTATTTATTCACATATAATACTAAACATGTATTTATTATCTATACACAATGTATATACTGTGCTTATTGGTGTCATTTCAGCTTTTTGGTTGATGGGATCCTAAGTATGTCATAATATGGATAAATTAGGAAAAATCAATGAGAAATTAAAAAAGTACAGTTAAAAACTGCACACTGTAGGAGAGTCAGCTGTGCTACAAAGGAAAAACAAGTCTGGCATGTTCGACTTTTCTTTCATATTCCTTATTATGGGTTTGAGGCTTTTTTGTTGTGGTTTGGTTTGGGTTTGGTTTGCTTTGCCTTTTTTGGTTGTTGAGTTGGTTTTGGTTCGGTTTTTTTTTGTTTGTTCGGGTGTTTTTAAATTTTTTGTTTTGTTTTTTTTAAAGACTGTGGTTTAGTGTAGATGTCTTATATGCTGCTGGTGCTGTTGGGACAGGTCTGTTCCTAAATATGATAAAATTAAAGGCAACAGTGTAAAATGGTGTTTTCAGAATTGATGGTCTACAGCTGCCTAATTTGTTGTGAAGTCTCTTGCATGAAAACCTCATTTACTGAAGTTTTTCTTTCTTCATCTGTCTGCTTAGTTGCTTTAGTAGAGCTACAAGATGCATTTCTGTGTCAGGCTGCTCAACTCCATCCTAGGTGTAATGCTTACTGGTTAGAGTCCATGTTTTCCCTGATTTCTCTATTTTCAATGCCAAAGTGTAAAGCCCTTGTTCTATGAGAAGGAGCAAGATTAATGCTTTTAATTTAATGAGATGTCTTGGATAGAAAGTGCTTATTCTTCTGATGGGAGTACCAAAAGTTTGATGTATATGATTATTTTTTTCTTAATTGAGAGCAGATGAACTCCAAATGAAAGAGCATGAAATGAAAGTCCTGATCTTTCTGTAGTAAATTTTATGTGAACAGGGGTCCCAAGGACCAAATTTCCTTCAGCTTCATCAGTGATGTTTTATGTAAGCTGTTGAACAATGAAATTTTATTAATTGCAGCTGATATGCTTGTAACCAGATATTTTTGGGAATTTGTGTGGAAGAAAGGCTTTTTCATAGGCACCTGAGACTTGATCTGAAATGAGGCCTTTGGATAGGCCAGCATCTCTCAAAAACAAGGATCTTCTGAGGACAGTGGGGGGTGTGGAAGGCATGGAAGTGCACCTGCCAAAGGGGATATGGAGGTGAGGTCCACCAGAATTATCTCTGGTAGATAATAAGATTAAGCATCTGAAAGAAATAGTAATGATGAATAGGCAAAGTTGCTTCCAGACCACTGGCACAGGGGAAAAGGTGTAATTGTCAGTTCTCATGGCATTTGGTCTCACGTGAGTTAATGTAAGAGATAAGTTGTATGTAACTCTGAGGGCTGCTCTTAAAAATCCGTCTAAATTTGCAAGTCAGGCTCTGAACATTAGATCTGTTGTTCCTGTTTTATCTGAGTAACTTAATCCCTCTTCTGCAAAGTCCTGAGATTTGGGTTTGTTTTATGATGTTGTTACAGTTTTTAGCTGTGCACTCTGGTAGTGGGAGGTGAGCCTCCAGCCCTACAGAGGTGAATATGCTCCAGTGAGAATTAAAAGAAGGATGTTACCAATTTTGTTCCTAAACCAGTGTCTGATCCGTTTATTTTTAAATATATTGCCAGTTATAGGTGAGGCATCAGCGGAGAACTGAGGGTTTAAGACTCTGGTTATGTTCTAGGCTTTGGGAACAGGATGTGGTATAGCTTCCAAAAAGAATTATGTGCAATCCTACGCAAAGCTCTTAGGGTGTGAATGTTTGTTCTTATGTGATATAGGGATGCTCTGACTTTGTGCTGTCCTATTGCAGGTGTAGGTTATTCCAGGGAGAATTACAAACCCCTGTTCAAGTAATGATGGTGGGGAAATGTGAAAGCACAACCTGCAGCCTGAGTGTGAGGTAAAAGAATGGGATCACTGCAGCTTTTGGCATTTCCCCTCAGCAACAGTCATTTTTCTGGAACATGTGTCAGCAGGAGAAAGAAGGGGTCTCTTGGAATTCTGTTTTTCTTTTACAGAGTATACCAGGTGTTTGACACTTGCAAACCTGGAGCAATTGAAGTTCTCTAGTGGGGAGCAGGAGACTGTCCTGGCCAATGTTATCGTAGGTTTGGATATTTCAAACAGAATCAAAATGCAAAGGGATTGCCCCACTTGCCCAAAGCAAGTTTAAATTTAAATTTAAATGTCTTCTTTCATTCAGCCCCCTCCTTCATGAGTACTTCACTTGCTGATGTTCTGTTTCTTTTTCCTATCTTTTTGGGAACTACACTCAGTTTTCACGAGTATGTTTTAGTGCTTTCCACTGTCATAAAAGAGAGGCTGGTTTACAAATTGGACCACCCAAGTGTGCACTGTTGTGTCAGATAGGATGGTGTGGGAGGTCTGGGCTTGCTGCTTTTATTTATTTATTTATTTATTTATAGCGTTGGAGGTGAGTATAGTTCCCAGGAGATTGCCAAAGCTCTGTGGAATGGGGAGTTTATTTCAATTCACCTCCAGCTAATGGATGTAAGCCCAAGAGCTTCAGTTGCTTTTGATCCAACTGTGACTCCAGTTATTTTTCTTTCAGTCTAGGAATTTTTTTTTAAGGCGGCTCCGTGACAATGGTACCTCTGTTGCATTCTAACAGGGCATGCCAATAATTCCATTATTCAGATGCACAAAAGAGACTTTTCAAGAAAAGTAGTTATTGAAGTAGAAGTCAGTGTAGGTGTGCAGAAGCTCCAACTGCAGAGGCATTGTAGTCTCCTCAATGGTGACGTCCCTTGTCTCCCCGTGCTTCTGTTCAGGATCCGTGACCTTTCCTGAGTTTGACCCCAGCACTCTTGAAAACAAGCTGGAGAGTCTCTCATCTGCTGCTGCTGTTTGTTGCATCCTTAAACTTATGTTTTGTTTTGTTTTCTTCTAAATTTCAGTTGTTCCAGAAAAAGAGAGGGGCACAGAGAAGGAGGCACTGTATATCCTAGTGACTAGTGGGGTGTGTGTAAGTCCACCCAACTTAAACTGTATTAATTGTGCAAAGGTTGTCATAACCTTAGTCACAGGACATCCCTCTTGCCTCAGAAAAGGAAGCATCTGTAAGAAGCAGTCACTCTGGTTAGTTATTAAACTGCACCCAAAAATTTATGCTGTAAGGCTCAATACAACGTATCTGGTAGCAATCCCACCAAGGCTCTTGCAAGATCAGAAGAGAACCTCAACCAAACCCTTACAGTCACTATGTACCACCTCCCAGGCTACCCAGCAGTTTGGACACTAGTTCTCTGCTGGAAGAAAAGGGTCTCATATTCCTGTTTGTGCTGGTGCAGTGTCTAGAGAAAAGGCAGGTATTTGCAAAAAGAGCTGCAATGAATGATGACTCCAAGTGTGGCCATAGCAGTCATCTGGAGAGCAACCACCCACCTAAATATTGACATTTGGTGTGCATTCTAAGCCACAGGGTGTTTGCACAGAGATGGTGTATGTCCTATGGGAAACCCTGCTCCTTCTGTAGCAATGACTGAAAACAAGGTGGGTCATGCTACGGTGTCTGGAATTTCATGAGACACATGAGTTTTGTCACCTAAAATACTCCCCTGATAACATCTAGAGCTGTAAGGGAAGGGCTATAAAAGAAGAAAGAGAGTTGAAGATGGAGGAGGACTCTTCTAGAGACAGAGCTCTTACTAGTCTGATGAATGAGATACTTCCCTTGTTGAATAACTTGAGGGCAGTAGTGAAAGCATTGCCTCTGCTGTCAGGTGTTGGTCCTCAGGAGGACACAGAATAATGTATTTTACCTCTCACTTCCCTGGTGAGGAGTGGCCACTCATCCTTTCTTTCTCTCTCTTCTCTCTGCTCCCTGTATAGTAGTCTCTTTCCAAAGGCAGTATGTTTAATGTGGAGTGTTTGAGAAGCCCATGCCAGATCTGATTTGGAAACATTACCTGTTCTCCTTCCCATAAGAAGAAATTTTACTATTTATACCCAACTACCTTCTTTTTCCATGCTTTGGAGGAGTCTGATTCCATTCTCTCTGCTTTTTAAAGATGTTATCCTTAAAACTGGCTACTTTGCTTCATTTCAGAGAAAGATTCCACAGGAGGAGATTATATGCATGCAAGCACATATATGCTTAAATTTACACGTGTATGTCTGACTGAAGATACATGTACAGGGACAACTTTGTGTCACGTATCCTCAGGACTGTTTTTTAACTCTGAGCTTGCAGGAAATGCATATACTTTTACAAGGACACAGCTGACACTTATCAGAGAGCAAAATTATTACCACATAGATGTCCATCTGCACAGATGCAGGTAGTTAGCACTACAAAACTAAATAAGCTGAATTTGTGTTCTCACCTGTTCATGTCTTAAGTGGTGTCTAAGCTGAGAAGACACTTCTCTCACCTCTTACAGCTTCTTCTCTGTTCATTCACCAGATATCCTCCCAAAAGAAACCTCTGTGTGGGGAGGAAATAATGCATACTTGGACCTTGACTCTCCAAAAGTCAGTAAGAATTTGCACAGACCTGAGCAATAGGAACCACCTTGCTGAAACCACGGTTTGGAAATGTCCTCAGGAATCTGCAATGAGCTAATACGTGTTCTGTGGTGTGAAAGTGTTCTGTGGTGTGAGGCAATTGTACGATTTTTCTTTTCTTAAAATGGGAACCAAAAAAAAAATCATTAACAATGGTTTATTCCCATTACAGCCGTTATCTAAAGTGGTACTATGGTACTATCAGCTGTGACTGTAACAATCTGGTCTTTTCTAAGCTGACTAATCCACCTGCTTTTCAGACTTCAGGATCTGTAAGTAGTAGAGCTTGGACTTAGCCTGATTATTCTTTTCCAAACAGTCTTGTTAATCAATTAGCATAAGGACAACCTGGTGGTCCTTGTGGCACTAAATGATCCCACGGATTATGGCACCTCAACACTGCTGGTGTCTAAAATGGAGCTGGCTTTTGTGACCATGTCTTTCAGAACATTATGGTATACCAACTGGAAAGCTCGTTCATTGTTGAAGCTCTTGAGTACTTCTGTGAAAATACTTTGGTCTTTTGTTTAATGCAGCTGAAGTACAGTTCCTCAGCAAGTTCTGGTATGCAGCCACTGAAACTATGGCTACTGTCACTGGACACTGTCCAAATAGTTTGGAAGCTTCATGTTCTTGGTGACTTGTGAAACTCCCTCCATCAGGCTTAGATGGTGTTCTTGGTGCACTTCTGGGAAGGACTGATATCAGATGTGTAGACTGGTGTGTTGAGCTGCTCTGTGGAATTAAACCTGAGCTGCTGTGTCAGATAATACATCTAGATTATTGCATCTCCATCTGCATTTAACTGTGCAAGGTTCCCCTCATGCTGAGGGGACCTTTGGGTTCTGTGTTGATGTCTCACTGAAGGAGGAACAAGTTACCTTGTTGTAAATGGTGACAGTTGGAGAAGTTTTTGCTGTGGAACCCAAAACCTGACTCTGTTCTTGGACTTCTGGGCACTGTGAAGTTCAATTAAAGGACTTTAGAAGAGTCATTTTGCACTCTTGATGCCTCTTTCATGGGAGGAGGAGACAGCGTTTGCCACACGATGGACAAGAATTTTCAACATTTTGGGCTTCCCCTGTGAGAGCGACAAACATCAGGGGTGAGATCTATGCTGACTGGTTCCTCAGTGTTAAGCTAAGTGACCTTTCTTTACTCTGCAAACACTTTGGGCATCATGCATATTTTGATTTCAGAGTATTGGAGTTCAGAGACAATAGTATCTTTTATGGGGTCCATAGGATTTACTGAGGTTGTTGCAACTGGCTTGCAAAGCTGCTGTTATCCTATTTCTCAGATATTTCTGGGATCACTGTCTTAGCATTAAGCATAGTCACCAGCTGAGTTAGAAATTGGTAACACCTGAGTACACAGAAGGCAGGGAAACCATGAAATGGAAGAAAATGTCAAGGCCCCAATCCTTCTTAGTCTAGGATGTAAGCCAGTTTCAATGGGGGTCTTGTTTGGCGAGTGAGGTGCTTACAGGATCAAGTCCTGAGCTGTCCAAGAGCATGTACAAAGCTTTGAAGGGGCACTGTTTCAGGCTGTTCTGTTCCAGGGTAGCAACATGTTGTGTGATTGTACTCCAGGCGCCAATGGGAGTGTGTATTACAAGGGTAAAACTGCCTGCAGCACTTGGGGTGAGTACCTAGGCCTACGGTGTGTGAGGCAGAGCAAACATCCCCTTTGTCCAAGCAAAACATGTCAATCAGTTTAAACTTCTTTGAAAATAAAACAATCCCTTTTCTTCACATAGCCTTCTATGCAGGAGTTCAGAGCAGCAGTGTTGGCTGGAGACATTATGGCTACACAGTGCACAAGCCATGGCATGAAGCAACGTGTTCACTGAAGTTTGGGGAACAGCGGAGGTAGTAAGCAGGAAGCTTTGTTAGGACTATGGATCTAAACCCTGTGGCTGGTTCTCCCACAGCCCTGGAATCTCCTGGTAGATGCCCTGGGCAGTGTGGTGTGATGAGCTCCCCTTTGCTCTCCTCGAGGGGCTGTGTGAGGAGATGGGTGTTGGCCAGAGCTCAGCCCTGATAGAACACTCCTGCTTTCAGCCACCTGAGCCTGGCCCAGGTCAGTGGTGCTTATTTCAGGTCTGTCTGCAGGGCCCCAAATGCAAAAACCCTAAAAGGGTTGATTTGCTAATGTCCTTAGACCTGTAGTCTAATTCTGCTCTGATCTTTTGGCAATTGTAGAGCAACTGGAAATATTGGAGAAGAGCTGCATCTTCTCATGACAAACAAGGGTGCACAAAGATTAGTTTTATCAGTGTCATTAACTCTGTTTCCTTGCATCAAAAGGGCAGCAGACAGATCTGTTTTGCATGTTGGTGAAATAGCCCCATCCTGTAAGGCTCAGGGCTTGGCATGTCCTGTACATCTTGTCCATGTCTCTTGGGCACATGTCTTAGCAGGATCAAGCCCTTGCTTTCTGATGAGGGGAAAATAGAGCTTCACTTGAGACCAGTGGGGATGATAGTTATTATCATGTGCTGTATTTGAGTGGTCTCTCCACTGGCTCCAGCTCTGGATCAGACCCTCTTGGAGTCTCAGTGAGATGCACCTGCTGCGTATGTAGGTGCCAGAAATACTCTTTGGACTGAAGGGAATTTCACTTTGGGTGAAACTACGTGATATGTGTATTCTCTGGCAATAAACCCCACAGTTAATCAGCCCTTTCCTCCCCCTGTGGTTCCAGTGGGTGGATGTTTGGCAGCAGGCTGTGTTTTACACGCCCCTCCATTTCAGCCCTGACCCCTGTAAGTTAGTGGGAGCTACAGCACTTTGGGATTGAGTTGTTATTGTCTAGCTGGACACATTGATTGGTTTTTCTTGGACTCTTAATCAACTGCAATGTTTGATGTGGAGATGCCTTAAGTTTGCTTTGAAAAAATGGATGTTTTGAATTACCTATTATCTTGTACAAAGTGAAACTATTTGCCCAACCCCATGGTTGCCTTAGAGACTTGTTGCAAACAACAGATAGAAGCATGAGCTTAATATGAGGAATGTCCAAAGGACAAGTATGTGAGTGTTGAAAACAGAAAAATGAAACAACATCATTGCGACATCTGTCAGAGTAGGAGACTATTTGAAATACTTCAATTTTATTGTATACTGCTTACAGGCCTCTGGAACCTTAGGTCAGCACCTGGCATTTGTATTTCTTCCTGAAGGCCTTTGAGTGTTTCAGTCAACATTTAATCCATCTCTTCCCCTCTGAGCCCCCAAACCCTCTTGTTTGAAGGCAGGAAAAATCTGCTTGTTTCAGACAACATGGAAAAGAATTCATTCTTAGCATTTGGGAAATAGAAACTCAAACCTCGAAGTTCTGTCTTTGGGTTTTATACGAAATCATGGGTTCTGTAGCATTTACCTACTGTAAAGGCTTCTGCATTTATCATAGTTTTAGTAGTTTATTATTAGTATGTAAAAATTAAAGGTCAGAGTTGTTGCTAAGCTTTCATTTATAAAACAGTTAAAGGTGGTTGTCTAGTATCTTCTAGATGTTTATGGAAACATAGTTTGTTATATAGGCTTATAAGCCAATTAGTAAAACATCTGTGAATCGTTTGATACTACACATTGCAAGCAGAATATTAATGGGTACAGCAACAATCTGTGGCCAGCTTAGGATCCCAGTCCTTTAATAAACTTTGCCCAGCTGGAGCTTTTATGTTCATGCATTTCCCTACTGCTTCTAGAGGGAATTCCCAACAGAAGCTGGGATCTGCTGGCATGATTCTATTGAAGTGGAACCTTAGGTGTTTCATCCCTTTTGTTGTGCACACATCTATATGCAGTGGAGAAGAACAGTTTGCAAGATCTGTATTTTCTCAAATGCTTAAATAAGAAATAAATTATGACCTTCAATTTATATGGGAGAGGGCTACCTTGCAGTAACAGAAATAATTGTAGTTAAATTGAATTTAGCTCTATTTTTTTTAAAGGTCCCAGAAAGGAGGTAATATTTTTTTTTTTCAAAGCTGTAGCTTGTATAGCATCTAACCTTCTGCTTATTTGACTGTGTATGGAAAAGGTCTATCTTTCTGCTGGGTTCCATGTTTAAAACAGTTGTAGTAGCTGTTACTCTTCACCTAATAAGGATCTTGAGGTTTTCAATCAAATTTAATTCTGCAGGTTTTTAAAAGCACGAGGAACCTCATCTTCAGGCAGATCTGCATGGCATTTCTGAAGCCCACTGTTGAGTCCAGTGAAAGAGAAGCTGTGGGCAGACCACCAGTAAGTACAGGACCATCAGGGTGCCCCTTCCAAGCACAGAGAGGGAAAACTTAGAATTTAAAAAAGAAAAAAAAACATGTCACGGTGGGGATGGTTTGGGCAAAACCTGTGAAAGTGGCTTATCCAGCCAAAATTCCTGTTTCACAAGAAAGGTATACAGCTGAAGCTCCCTAATTTCAGGATCATCACCTGATTACAGTGGCTCAACTTCTTGCATACCATGCTCCTCCTCTTCTGTCCCTACTGAACTTAATGGCCTGATTTCATGTTGTCTGCCTTGTCTTCCTGTCTTTCATTCCATTATAAATGTAGGTTACATTTCATGACAAAAAGTTTCTGGGCTTTGCTGAGGGAGGAAATCACTAGTTAGACTTGTATCTCAAGACAACTAATTGATACAAGTGGAATAATTTCACAGATACTGATGAATATTCTGGTTTATGAGCTTAAAGGCTTTTGAGAGTAATTCACATGATGAATAATTGGTGCCAAACAACAGAAGCACAAATAGGACTTTTCTTCCAAGCAATTTTTTTTTTCTGAGCTTTTCTGTGTGTGTTAGGGAGAGTGATCTGGTTATTGTTATATGACATGTTAAACTTTCAGAATGAAATAAAGGTTTGTTGTGTTGTCAAGGCATCCAGTCAGTAGCTAGGAAATGAGAGCAAACAAAATCAAGTTCTAGAGACAGGAAGTTTTTGTAACTGCAGAGGCCTATTTATGCTTGAGGATCTATCCTTCTGCTAAAAGGCATAAGTTTGCTTTTTATTGCATCATTGTGGCTGGAAAATTCTGATTCCTTGTTGGCACACAAACCATTCACGTTTTCAAACGAAATTTTGTCTTCCCTCTGCAAATAATGGCTTTGCCCTTGTGGATAAAAAGAGATGTACTCTGTGAGAGACCTGACTTTGCCTAGCTCTGATCCGCTTGATTTCAATAGGGATTTCACACATAATGCATGTCCTGGTATTATCACCATCAGGGCTTGACGTTGCAGCAAGGCAGGGAAAATGTTTTCCAGTGCTACTTGGGTAATACAATACAGGGCCTAGAATGAGTAGAAGTCTGTGGAGTTACTTCACTGCAAGTGAAATTTCAGCAAGTTTTGCTGTGTATGAAACACTGACCAGAATTCAGATTGTGTGGTTATGTAGGTCTTGTATAAGGTTTTACATGCAGCTTTGTTCAGAATTGTTCAGTGGACATCACTGGCCATTGTTTTAAACTGCTTCACAATAATGCTCCTGATCACTTAGAATCACAGAATGGTTTGGGTTGGAAGAGACCTTAAAGATCATCCAGTTCCAACCCCTTGCCATAGGCCAGGACACCTTTCACTAGACCAGGTTGTTCCAAGCCTCATCCAACTTGGCCTTGAACACTGCCAGGGATGGGGCATCCACAGCTTCTTGTGCAAGTTTTGAGCTGGCTTCTTGCCAAGTTCCCGAAACTTGACAACAGGCTCTGCTTCCCAGAGAGGGAAGAAAAAAACCAAGCAGCCAAAGCTATAGCAAAAATATATGTTTTACATATGAAACAGATATATACAGCAAGAATATTATATACCTATAACCCCAGAAACCCCTAAATAGCTTCCTAAAGGGAAGAGGGGAAGGGAGAAGGGAAAAAGGACAAAATAGGACAAAAAGGGACAAAACCAAAACAGGTCTACACAATCTAAAACCTGGTAACCGGCAATGTCTAACCTAAATTTCCCCTCTTTCAGTTTGAACCCACTGCCCCTTGTTCTGTCACTACAGCTCCTGATGAAGAGTCCCTCTCTGGCTTCCTTGTAGGCCCCTTCAGATCCTGGAAGGTTGCTGTGGGGTGTCCACACAACCTTCTCTTCTCCAGTCTGAACAGCCCCAGCTCTCTCTGACTGTCTTCACAGGGGAGGTGCTCCAGTCCCCTTATCAGCTTTGTGGTTCTTGTGCATTTATATCCTGTTCTTTCACTAAAGCAATGGCACTTTACTATTTTTGTGGCCTCATGGCAGTGCATCCTCAGCTCCTGGTCTCTGATGTGTTGAGATCTGGGAATGGGAGGGAAGGTGCAGCACACTGCAGCTGTAGGGTGGGATGGACTTCCTTTGGGTTTAGCTCCCTAGTGAAAGATTAAATCCATCACCCAATGTGCTGGCAAAGAAATGAGCTCCTGTTTTGTGTGACTCAATGTGTGGAGCTGCTTTTCTTGCAGGAACTCCTAAATCTTGAGCATGATGAGACTGTGTGGTGCCCAATGCACAGGTAAGGTTCAAAACAGTAGATCACTGGTTTCATGAATACCATTACATTCAACCCTTCCCTGATAAGGAGTTAGAATTCAGTGAATTACTGTAAAGATGCAGAACTGTTGTTTTGTGAGTAATTTAGCCAAATGCATAACTGCTGGAATTAGTAATTTAGCCAAATGCATAACTGGAAAAAAAAAAAAAAGGGAGCAAAACAAACAGATGTCTGGTCCAGTCTGTTTCCTGCTGCTTTCCAGATGCAATGTTTTCCTATAGGATACTCACCTTGAAAATCTTTGAAATGTGCACACCTTTACCTAATTACTTAAATTAAAAAAAAAAAAAGAAACCACAACAACCAACCTCACTATAAATAATGTGAGAGAATTTTTTATGCACGTGTGCCTTGTTTCTTGAGAGAGAGAAAATCAGACCACCTGGTAAGCGAGCTTTTAAAACACATTAAATTCAAGCATCTCTGTATGTGTGTGGTCATAGATAATAACCTTTAAAAGCTACATAGGTCTCTGTATGTATATATTTAAATAAGAAACAAAGTGACATTCAAGTCAGGGAAACTTCATAAATCCAGCTGTGGTGTTAATCTGACACTGTATGTTTTTTGCACTTGAAACCATAAGAGTATGCTGTGATGTGAAAAGAAATGGAAAGGTGTCACCACGCTGTTATGAATCCGTAAATTTTTTTGGTCTTAATTTATTAAGTCACTCACTGAATTACAGAATGTTCACAGGAACAAACCCCAAAAAACTACCACCCATCATAATTTCCAACCCATCTGTGCCCTGAAGCACAGCTGAAAACCTGTGTCTAGCACAGGGAGTCCCAAAGAGAGTGATGGGCAGAGCACATGCAACACAGCACGGGCAACATGTGAGACACAAGGGATCAGCCAGGGAACATGAGTTTCATGCTCAAAACCAGGGACTGAGACTGGATAACTGGTTAGACTGGAACAGTGGACTCTGTCTATGATGCATTCCTTGATGATTTATGGGATGGCAGCCCCCAGGAAGTTTTTCTGTAAGACTGCCTCTGCATTCCTTTGAAGAGACTTAAGGCTGTGTTTGTCTTTGACACAGTGTTGGATCTGTGTTGTCCGTAAATGTGTCTGTCTTTTCTGCATCCCTATGAATGCAGAATGTATGAATGAATTGCAGTGAGCATTCATATACAGTAAAAATTCATAAATGGGAGACTAGCTGAATAAAGAGAGGGAGAAATATGAATGGATCAAACAGCTAAATACTGCATTAAAAAAAAATAGGAAAGTTGATTCAACCTCAGGGAAGAAGAGAGCAATGAACTAGAGATTTTGCACGGTTCCTTGGTTTGCTGTTCACAGAAAATTGCATGGTTACCCGAGCAAATGCCACATCAGATGAATTATTTGTGATCTACATGACATCTCCTTCAGCACACCACACGTGCCTGTCCCAGTCACGTGGGCCCGTCCCCGCTCAGATGTGTTTGTTTTTGGAGTAGCTGCAAGAAGCACAAGGCTGATGCTTACCACTATGTGAGTTTAAAGCTATACAGCTCCCCCCTTCCCCTGCCTCCAGAGTCTTTTATTTGCAAGGAGATTACTCAGTCACTGTATCCCATTTCCTTTCTCCTACTCTTCTCTGCTCCTGTTTTCTCTAGGATCCATTCTTCCAGAATCTCTGTTTGGTTAACAAATTATAAAGTCCTCAGAGTGCTCAGATGTTTCTATTCATATCTAGTGACCTTTTCATTCATCTCTTTTATCCCCTGATCAGCCAAATCACTCTAGCCTCTTGGTGCCTTGCTCCATAATGTGTTTTATTGCCCATCGGGCATAGGGGTGATATTGTTCCTGCTTTTACAAGCATAATAGTCCCCATCCCAAAATTTATGTAAATCTTTCTATTTTCAGACATTGTATAGGGTATATCTTGCCTGTAAATGTTTCATTACAGATTTTTTTTTTTTTTTAGACTTTTCAGAATTCATTTAGAATGGCTTATGTCCCTCCAGGTTTGTGCTGGAGCTGTTGGAATCTCGGCTTTTTTCCTGAGTAAACAGTTACAATGTACTTTCTATTGCTGGCTTCTTCCCACCTCTGCTCAGAGGAATGGCACTGGCAGAAGGTTTCTCCCCCAGCCTTGAGCCTCTGCAGGTATGAAAAGAAATCTTTCCATAGTTGCCCATTCCCTTCTTATGTTAGTAACTCCACTTCTCCAGGGACCCTGCTTCTGCCTCTGCTCCCAGACCACGGGTGGTGAGTCTTTGATTTCAGGCTTTGATCTGTACCTGCAACAGAAACTGAGTTCAAAATGGAAAATAGCCATATGCATTGGGAAGGATGTGCAGAAGACAAAGGTGTGGGAACATGAGGATACAGTGCTTGACTTTTCCTGGTGTGCTTTGGTAAGTGTTACCCTGACAGACTGGTCAAGGGATCACCAGAGTGAAAGTGGGGTTTGCTCCTGTGCTCTTTGAGTCACTACCTGGCAACTTTCATGTGTCCCTTTTGTTTTCCGTCATAAAAAAGAATCATGTTGAATGTGCATTATCTGAAACTGTTCCTGACTTTCTTCCATGCACTGCATTGGGTTGTTCCTAAAACAACTACCAGCTGACTAAGCTGTGTTTAAAACAATGAAGTAGAGACAATATATTTCATCTGTCTCATAATTGAATATATTAACAGGAAGAAGTAAGTAAAATGTGTACAGAGCAAGGATATTTACTTTCCAATACTTACTTGGCATTTAAGACAAAAATGCTAATAGAACTGTGGATGTGGGGTTGTTTGTTTTTTTCCAGACAGTGATTTCACAGTAAATTTTTGCTAGATCTCTGAAATGGATTTTCCCCAAAAAACTATGTCTCAAATTTATTCCTCCAAACGTGAGCTGCCAGCTCTGATGCACGTGAGCTGGAGCTACCTGACTCACTTCAAACCTGGATGGCCCTAAATCAACAGAGACATCTTTTACATCAGCAGGAGTTGTTAAGTGCTGCTAAGGGGCTACTTAAACTGCCAGCTCATAAATCAAATTATTTTTGGTACAGCTCCCTCAATGGTGCAGCTCCTAATTGAGTGAATTCAAGCGAATCTTTTATATTTTTCAGCTGAGAGAGGGGTGATGATGCACAGATTAGACATAGCAAGCCTAGCTTTAGCATTGGGCAGATGGTAAAATGGGAATGCAGAATGGGTAATAGGCAGAAGCCAGTGTCACAGTGATAGATGAGGCTGTGCACTTCTGGGTAAAAAAAAAAAAACAACAAAACTTATTTCTGCTTTTTCTAAATCAGTGTAAATATTTACCCTAAGATTCTAAATCAAAGCATGAGGCAGGGGCAGTGATAATGCAAAGCTGCCCAGCTGTGTCTATGTAAAGAAGTGTAAAGTAGAATGTCTTTGAGGGACCTTATGCCACTCAGCTTGCTGGGTTAGATTGTACCAGCAATGGGGATGACAAAATGCACTGAGAATTAGTGTAGTAGTACCTGGAAAACCCTCACTCACCAATGAGCTGTAATAGAATGATCAGGTGTAAGGAAGAGCAAGGAAACCACAAAAACCCAGGCAGCACAGGATCAAAGGTGTAATCACAAAATTAGAACAAGGAACAGAACATGTGTCAACCTTGACAGTCCAGGCTAAGTCATGAAGCCTCTGGCAAGTTCTGAGTTTGACACATCATGTAATCTTTGGTTTCTGTCTCCTGGGCCTCATAAGAGCAAAGAGGTCTCTCTCAGTTAGACTTTGAGAAGTATTTTAACTTGGCCCTGTTTACAGAAGCTGTTTAATCCCTGTATGAATCTGCTGAAGATGAACCTATGCAATACCTCCCTCTTCTCTCCCCCCACAACATGCTGCACTGCTCCTGGGTGCTGACCATGTGTCTGGTCCTTTTCTTGGGCTGTGCACTCCAGAGTCTGAAAACTACAGGTTGTGAAGTAACTGTGATACCCTTCCTATCTTTTCACCACGGAAAAATACCTTGACTGTGGGAGTTGACCAGATGAACCCTTAGGAATGATGTAGCTGGAGAGCAAGACAATAGGATTAGCAAAATGTATTTTTTAACCATAACCTGAAAAGCTTTAGAGATCCCAACAGTCCTTTGGAAAACAAGAAGTGGACCTGAGTGCTCTGCCTCTGCCTGACCTCGTCCCTCCTGAGCCCAGAGGCTTGGTTCAGCATCCTTGTGCCTGGCAGCTGGCCTGTCATGTGGGCTCTGCTGGTGGTCTGGGCTGGTGCTCTGAAAAGCAGTCATTTCTTGAAAATAAGCTTTGTCTCACCTCTGCCAATGTCTTGCCACTCCCTGACCCAGCCTTCCCCACTTTCTCAGTAGAAAATTATTCAAATCAACAGCAGTACTTTAATTGCCCGTAGACCCAGTGAAGGAAACTTTTTAAATATTGTGTTGAATGATTCTCATCTGGTTTATCTTTCTTCCAAGCATGTGAAGGGCAAAACCAGGGAGTCAGAATGGGCAGGTATTGTCAAACATCAGTCAGATTTCAACAGAAACTTTGTGTATCAATTCACCATGGAGGTTAAAATGCAGAGTGAAAGTAATAATTACAATGACATTCATAAAGCAATGAGCAATTACAATTTGACACAGAAAAAACCCTTGTCTGACATGAGTATTTAGCACATGAACATTGTAAATGTGCCTAAGCTGTTTAGGTGAATAAGCACTGCTGTCTTCCAGCAGCCCCTGAATGCTCCAGACATTTCTGAAAACAGAGCCCTGTCACTTCTGTGCTCTGAAAATGTCACATGATTCTTAAAAGAGCTTTTGGAGAAGGCAGGAGGTCATACTTGAATGTTGTACAAGCTAGTTGAAGATGCAGAATCTTGAAAAGTTCTCTGTTGTCTTGAGTCAAATATTCTGTCTGAGACAACAAGAAAAATACCAGATGTGTTAATTTTTCGTGAGACTTCCAAGGGATAAAGTTAATATGCTGTAAAGATAAAAATACTGATAGCTTGCTTATTTTGATAATAAAACAATGCAAACAGGTTATTTGCAGATATCTTAAAATTTTACAAGTAGGTACTGTTCCAGTTCAATGTATATATTACATCAATATACTGTTTAGCTTTCCAAATGACTTGTGGAAGTCTGTGTAGTTCTATCCGGCCAACTTTAATAAAAATAATTTAGGAAAAAATCTCTTTTCTCAACAGAAAAGAAAAAACCTTGATGGGACATGGATCTTAGTGTGGATCAGAGAGGGAAGAGGGGGGAAAAAATGCTCTCCTCTTGAAGAGAAGGTGGAACCTACAAAAGGAATGATGGGATTTGAGTTTTCTTTGGGTTAGTCCAACGGATTCCAAGGAAATGACTTGGAGTGCAGGTACCTTGCATGTCTGAGCTGTCTAAGCTTTATAGGAGCCTGCCCTGCCTGAGAGCATAAAGAGCAGAACTGTCAAACTACCCTTGAGTTGGTTCTTACAAGCTCTTGCTGGGAGGCAAAGTCACTTACTGGGTCTCTTGTGTGTTGTGCTGTTCCAGTAAGGTTGTTGTGAGTTTGTGCTGTTACAGTAATTAACTGTGAAAGGAGGGAAGCACATGGACAAACCAGCACTGAAGCTGAAACTGCTACTGAAGGCAGCGACGGGAAGATGTTGTCATACCTCCAGAAAAATCCTCCCTGCAAAGACTGCACGGGTTGGAATGTTTGCCAAGGGTAGGCAAGAAAAGGTTTAGATGCAGAGAAGGAGTGACAAGCAGTGAGAAGCAATGCATTCAAGTCATGCTGCCTGAGTGCTGTTTCTCCAGGACACTGGCAAAGGAAGGGGTAGAGTCCAACATCATGACAAGAGAAGCAGAGCTTAAAAATGAAGAAAAAGCTGTAGCTGAAGAACAGGTAACTGTAGAGGACAGAAGCATATGAAGGCAAAATAAGTGATAAAATTAGTGACTTAAATGAAGCGAGTGATGAGGAAGAACTGTGGCAAATACTTGTGTGATCTTATGCAACTTTCCTGAGAAGACTCAAGTTTGAAGGCGAAATTAGTCTCAGCCTGGAAGACCATGAATTGCATAAATTTCTTCTGTACAAGCATCAAAGGTGCCATCAAACGGAAGGGAGAGGAAAGCCAGGCATAAACTCACAGGTTTTCTTTAGAAACTTCTACCATAATCCACAGAGGAATGTTGTAAACTATGATGTGCCAAGAAAAATAGCACAAAGGCCTGATGTTATTCTTAATTATCAGCTTGAACAATTGATCCATTGTAGATGTTAGCATCAAACTTGAATGCATTCTCTCACCTCCAGTAAATAGCATTGTTATTGACTTCATTATGAGGAAGCTCAGAGATATACACACTGAGTAATTACGTGCCTTGATAACAAGATACTAGAATAACTGCATGTAGTTTGTCTATCTCTTTGATGTGACAGTTCAGTCAGGAACAAGTAAACACGAGAAAACTATCTAAAAAAAGAGGGAGTTGGTCATCTTTTTTTTTTTCCAGAGAAGAGCCCTGCAAATAAATTTAATGAGAAATCAGAAACTGAACTCTAGAAGACAGAGACAGAATAAAATGACTCAATTTACATATCTTGGCAGTCATATCCTCATGAAAACGTTAGAAGCTGGCTAAGGCAGCATTGCATTTGGCAGCTTAAGATTTGTTTTTTGGGAAATCTGCAGTTTAAAGTGAATCACTGAGTCTTCAGTGTTCAATTTTAATAAATGCATTTGAAAGTTGTAGGTCTTCTACAAGTGCAGAAGGAGATCTGAAAACTGTGAATTGCTACAATAAATTTCTAAGAAATGCAGGGATTCAGCGACTGTCAACAGCCCCTTAGCTTGGAAGAAGATTTTATGAGAAGTGGTTGGAAAACTTCAAATGCTGTGTTGAGAAAGAGTGTCTACTTGAAGGCTTAAGTAATTTAGTAATTGCCAAATTATGCAAAAGGCACTAAGGAACCTAGAGTCCATCCAGAGTTACTATTCAGAAAGTGGGAGAAATACTCTCCAGGACACTAAAAGAAAGGCTCAGTATAGACTGGCTTGGTGAACACTTCTTCGTGGACAGTGATATCTAATGCACTGAATTTTAAAGCTGGTGAACACAGTTATCTAAATTTACAGTGACTCTTGGCATGTCCTTTAAAAAATATACCCAAAACTTTTATGAGAATAAGACTCTGTTTCATGCATCTCTGATATCCTAGGAACTGAAGATTAGATGTGTAAGTAGAAACTTTCTGTGGTTTAATTAAACCACCTGTTTCATGTATAGCACACAATGCTGCTCATCTGTGAGCACTCTCAGTGCCTTGCCTGAGAGACAAGGATGAAATTTTGCTAGAAAATTTGGCAGGTTCTGAAGGGAACTTTTTAGAATAATTGCCTTTTGCAGGTTATTGACCCTCACTTCTGCCAGTGAGGCCTCAATTCTTTTCAGTTGTGACAAGCAAATGAGGCTCATCTTACATCTGTGACAATGCCAGTTTGGGGGATAAAGAATTGTGTGTTGTAGACATAGGTTGTTTCTGCCAGGTATGGAAAGAGAAGATTCATTGCAAGTGGAGGTTTGTTTCTTGCTAAAAGGAATAAGCTCTTGTCTAGGCTCCCTGTCTTAATGACCAAGACAGCACATATGGTACCTTCCTTCCTATGGTGCTTTCCTCTGTAGTAAATCAACCTTAATGCTGGTACCAGTGCTCTGGGGTTTTATTTTAAATCTAATTGTCTGCCTCTACATCTGTTTTTATATAACTAGAGTTGTTTGAATTAAACTAGTTGCCTTACAGCTGAAACGATATCTATTAGTTCATTACTGGATTTGTGGTGGCATATCCAAGTTAAAATTTCTGAAGAAACTTAAAGAAGAATAAATGAATGGGTCTGTCCTTTCCTCTCTTTACTCTTTCCCCCCCCCCAGGGACAGGACATGATTTATTTTTTTCCCCCAATTATGGCCTCTTTTAAGAATAAATGTGTGTAGAAACTGCAGATAGGTTGGTGAAAGGGAAAGTGTGACTGTAATATAGAATATGATAGAAAAAGGACTCTCAAACAAGAACTAGATGTCTGGGAAACTCAGCCAGCTGCGAAGGCTTGATAGGATGTTGCTAAACCTAGACCAAGAAGGATAAGAATTGGACAAAATACAAGAAGGATGCTGAATTAATACCTTGCACTTCATTTATGTGTCTGGAGATGCCTAGAAATAAACCAGAAAGGTAGTGCAGAACTGGACAAAAGGGCTTTTGAGTAGTGGAGAATTGACTTCAGGCTGGTGGTCCCAACACATCACAAAAATAATTACTCTTCTTCTGCTTGTGGATGCACCTTTTGGCTTTCCTTTCGTCAGAATCTTCCCTCCCTGCAGCTCAACTTCCAAAAAAGCCTGGGGGTTGCAGCAAGAACTCCAGAGGAACTTGTCCCAGATAGTGTGTATTCCCTCCCTCATACAGTTTGTGATTCTGGCTGAGCTGACATCTCCTCTCACCCCTCAGCTACACTGTGTACTGTTATCCCACAAAGCCAGCATTGCCCAGTGTTTCCAAAGAACAGCTCTTCGCTTTCAAAGGGTGCATTAAATCTTCTCATACAACTCTGTTTCTCCAACCCCAGCTATCTGACAAAATGGAGAAAAACCTCAAACTCCAGCAGAACAACATCCAGTCTCAGCTGCAATATTCTCATCTTCTCCTGGCATCTACAGACAAGCTTAAAATTTTCCAGAATTTAATGAAGTACATGGCAGAAATCTTAGGCATTCTCTAGAAGGTTGTCCAAGAAAAACATGAAAACTCTTGGAAATATTGCTCTTGTCAACACAAGCAGTGTAACCATGCCCATCTGGCATACACCTGTATAGACCCTGACAATGTCCAAAAAAAGCAGAGAGAAGACATCAAGCTCCTGCAAAAGCTTTTTTTAACATGTTTTTTTGCTCCTGTGCCTGACTGCAGTGCTTGAGGGAATCGAGTAGAAGATCCACCCTTAATGCATGCTGTGGGCTAAAGACACCTTGGAGGATTTTGTATGAAAGTGTTCATCCTGCCTTTTTTTAAATTTTGGTGATGGATTAGCTGATAATGTTTTTGTTAGAAAATCTACCTGTGTAACTCAGGAAAGATTGCTAAACAAGCTACAGCTCCAATCAAGTCATCTCCCTGCCTCATGTGTCTCTAGGTTACACTAAACATAGCTGGCACTCCAACATATGCAATGACTTTTTATGGATGCCATTCTGATTTTAGCATTCTGAAATCCTCTGAGTGATCCACATAACAGTTGAGGACATCTGTCTGAGATTGTCTTCATCAATGGTGCTTGTGATGCTTTCTACATCATAACATGCTCTCGGGCAAGTTCTGCAGGCTTCTGTGTCATGATTCCTTAGAAAACCAAACCGGAGCAACAGAAAACTTGTGACAAGGAGCATATTTTAGTGTGATGCTAAACACATCACCAGCCACTAAGATTCACAGATTTAACATGGCAAAACAATAAAAGGCAACCCTGTGCTTTGGATGAGGCTTCCCACAAGTATTAGCTTTGCTGACAACACTAGGGTAATTCTGAACTATTTTTCCATTCTGCTGTTCTTGAGATCTGAGGAAGATTTCATAATGAAATTCTATCAGATCTATTTTTTGCTTTCGTAAAGGTCAGATAAATCTACACAGCTTAGTGTCCTTGCAAACATTTGGCTGTTTCCTCTCCTTCTTTTTTTCCTTCCCTTCCCCTTTTATTATTCTTTTCACAGGAGGAAGTTAGCCATCATCACTGTTTGGACCTGTTGATGGAGGTTCTTTTCAAGTTCAGAGGTCTGTCTTTCATTTCTAATGTTTTCAAAGAACAAAGGGACTGGAGACACACTTTATTGCAAGTGTTTAGGTTGTTTGCTGTTTCAAATTTTGAATGACTTCAGCCAGATTCCCTACATTTCATCCTTGTTATGGCTTATGTATCTGAAAGCTGTGAGGTGTCTGCTTTACTGTTCTAATCCAGTCAGTTAACCTTCTTTAGTGACTCAAAGCTCTAGAGAGAAAACTCATCTAAACAACCTTCTAATTCAGGATCTCTGAACCACTTGGAAAGCTTGCTCATGCATAAGTATGTCTTAATCTGAAGCCCATGGCTGGTCTACGAAGTTTTCTCCTCACTTCCTGATGGATTAATTAGTCATACAGGTGGATAATTGCATAATAGTGCAAGTAACTAATAAACAAGAGGTGAGAAGACAACCCCTCACTTTGTAGATCCCTTCTGCATTCTGGCCCAAGATATTTCAGTACCTATGCTTGTTTCTTTTAATTAGTTTGAATTTTTCAGTCTTAAAGACTTAGTCATCAAGGGTCTTTTGGATAAAGAAGATTCCCTGGAACAGAACCACTTAAAATAGAGGAGCTGTGACCCCATGTGCTGTGTGGGGGATGGCTTCTTTTTCTTTTGTACATCATAATTGTTGTACATATTTAATTCCGAGAATTCTAACAAAGTAAGGCTGAGATTTCTCCATCATGAGACAGATAGTCCTGGTATTTTGCTCTGCTGGTAGTTACAAACTAATTGATGGCTTCACATACCTTACCAGATAATGACTTGCAGAACAATGAGAAAATCCAGTATGCAGTCTCTTGATCTAGTTTTATAGCAATTTAGTTTTTGCTGGACTGAAGGACTAATAGGAGTCTTGTACTATTTCAGAGGTTCATAGAATTATAGACTGAATCATGAAATCATGGAGTGGTTTGGGTTGAAAAGGACCTTGAAGTTCACCTCTTTCCACCCCCCCTGCCATGGGCACACACACCTTCCACTAGAGGTTGCTCAAAGCTGCATCCAACCTGGCCTTGAACACTTCCAGGGATGGGGCATCCACAGTTTCTCTGGGCAACCTGTGCCAGGGCCTCACCACCCTCACAGTCAAGAATTTCTTCCTAATACCTAAACGTACTGTCTTTCAGTTTGAAGCTGTTCCCTGTTGTCCCATCACTACCTGCCCTGGCAAAGCTCCTTCTCCAGATTTCTTATTCCTTCTTGAGAATACCACGAAAGCATGCAAGTACAGTATTGATTGGCATTCACTGAGAAGTACAAAAGTAAAAATAATGTCTGGGGAAAGATTAAAACCATTGACAATTAGATTTAAAAATGATGAGGCAAGACAAATTTAAGCTGACCAGGGGAGAAACTTGGAGAACTGTATGTTAAAGAGCAGGTAAAAGCTTTGGTTGAACATCTGATTGGATCATTCACTGATTAGGGAGACAGTATATGTACAGACTGGAAGAGAATAGTCTGGACTGAGTTAAGAGGGGTCATGCTGTTATTACTCTATTCCAGTCTTTTGTATATGAAAGATTATTTGAACTCAAAGAAAAAAATTGATATTTCTGTTCTTGGGAAGACAGGAGTCGAACTTTGGTGATCCTTGTGGGTCCCTTCCAACTCAGATGAAGTATTATATTATGTTACATGTTAGGTATCAAGACAGAAGAACTCCAGTAAGATGACTGCACAGGTTTGGAAGATTGCTACTAGATGCTTAATGTTTTGGAAATACTTGTCCTGTGAAGTTGTAATCAGCATTTATTTGGTGAATGGTTTCCATTCTTCGTGAGGCACAAGCTTTGATTGCTGTTACCAGTTACTGAGCTTAGGGGACCTCTGGTCTCATCCTAATCAGCCACATGGTTTAGAGAACTTAATTTTATATATTTCTGAGAGGTTTGCTGAAAGGGGACTCAGAGCCTTTGTATGGCCAATTCACAAAAGATACACTTTGGGAGAAAACTAAAACTATAGTGGAAGATAAAAAAATGTGAGTATCTGAAAAGGATAAAATAAATGGGATTCATCAATGACAGAAATTAAACCCAAAGAAAGGATTGGGAAAATTACTTTGACCTGGAAAATCTTTAGGACAGAGACTGTTTTTATTGTTTACTGAGTCTGGCACAATGTGAACCTATTACAGCAGCTCTTCAATGCTCCTGTATCACAAGTGAAGTAAGAATAGTAGCTGTAGATGAAAAAGGGCTCTGGCAGACTGTCACTGTAGATAAGAGCATGTGGGATAATGTAATGACAGTGGTCAAATAGGTAAATATTAAAACTGATTTACTGTAAGCAATGGAAACGTGGAGTTTGGGTTATGGAAAAATGATTTGCTACTTGAAGACAGGGTTAAATCCTCTGCCTTGGTGGGATGTGGGTGAGCTGGTTGATTAAGAGGATTGTTTTCACTGTCCTGGTGTTCAGGTAAACTGAAGGGGTTTGATGCCTTAGTAAAATGGCTCTCTGGAAGGATCCTATATCTGCAATAGCTGCAAGATACCATGGAGGAAAGTATATCTACCATTCTGTAGAGAAACACCTGCCTGATGTGGTTTTTCAGATCTTCTCGTGATTTGTACCATTTCATATGTGACCAGTTCCCTCAATATGCTGTGTGGCACAGTTCTGTAAGAGCAAGGTGGTTTTGCACTTTAAAAAAATTATCCCATTTTGAACATAAATCTGCTAATCTGGGTGGTATTAACATTCAGAAACAAGGAGAAGGAGATAGTAGGTAATGTTATGATTGCTTCCTTCAAGAAACTGTCTGAATTTTGGTAGATCCAGATAATTTGGAGCAGGGTGAATTTTTAAAGCTCTCATGGTATGTGTGCTCAGCTTTGAAAAGTGGAAAATTGAAGCTCTTGCTGGACATCCAACTATTCTCTTTATGGGCTCCTCTGTGTATGCTTCACTCTTCAGTTCATTAGGGCATTTGATCTCGGGGTTTTTTTCATTATCAGTCTTAGAAATAATCCTGTCACTCATTGCTTCCCATAGTATTCCTGTCTGTGAAGGACTGGGACACTGAGAAGCAGCAATGCCAGTGTTTGAATGCTGATTGAGAAAAGCTGATGAGACTAGGGAGATGTTCTTAGAGATTATTTTTCTTTTCTTTCTACTAGCCTCCACAATTTTAAACAGAAGTTTTTTCTGAGTTCCAGCATAGCTGACCAGGCAGCTTCCTTGGGGATACTCTGGTCACAGGCTCCGGACAGGACAACTCTCCGTTGTCTGCAGAGATTCTGAGGGGTTTGTCCATAATTTGGGAAGAAGCAGCAGCAGGAGGAGTTGTGCTCAGTGCTTTCTTTTCTTTGGCTCCTGCTGGGCCTTGTTAAGTTATTAGTACTTTCTTCAGAGGAATGAGACTCCTGCAAGGTCCCCTCTGTGCCCTGCTTTCAGTCGGCAGACCTGGCCTGGAATTAGTGGTTTGCCTTCACACTGCTTGCACACTGGAGTTGTTACAGCTGTGAGCAATTGCAGTTGGCCCTGGCAGCCGGGGCAGCGCTGTTCTTCACAGCTGAAATGAACACAGACCCTTTAAAAAACTTGAGAGGGATCTCTGAGGTCAGCTCCGAGGAGTTGTTTGTCCTGACTGTGAAAATAACTCGATTGTAAAAAAACATTTATGACACTTTCAACTCTATCAGGCAGTCTGTGTTGTCAAGATTATTTTGAAAGATAGAGGATAGACTGGGGATAGAAATATGCTTATTTTTTAAACAAGCCGAGATTAGAGCGAGCGTTTACGGTTTCGCAAATCAAAGAAGCCTGGGACTTGCGTCTTTGGAGACCCCAAAGGCCAGCTCTGCCAGCCAGAAATAAAACTTGCTAGATAAGACAGCATAGCGACACGCTGAATCCCCGTCCCTTGGCGACACGGTCCTGCTGTGCTGAGCTGCCTGAGATCTGCGCCATCCACGGCTCCCCCCTGGGAGAAGCACGACCTTCCGTGACCTGTCCATGCATCAGCTCGTGGCCCTGGAGGTGGAGCTGTTTGCACAGTCCCTGTTTGATTTTGTTGGTTTTGTTTCCCAATGGTTGCTTCGTTTTGTCCAGTGCCACTCGTCCCTTTCTTCTCACCTTTGGAGAATTTTGGGATGTATTCCGGACTTTGGCCGGTGTGGCCTTGACCAGCCCCTTTTTCTAGGGGGTGGAGGAAGAGGAGAATAAAAGAAACCAACAACCACCACTATTGATTCTGGCTTTGTTAGTGTAAATGCCACTGTGCTACAACAAAGAAAATCTAAGCATGCAGCCTAGATATCTGACTTAGAAATGTGTGCTGGTAACTGAGTTTCTGAGGGTTTTTTTCCTATTTCCTTTTAAAATTTTTTTCTTTAATTTTTTTTTCCTCCCTTGAATATGATTCAATTAAAGAACCTTTTTGACCAAATTTGGAGAGAATTGGGTTAAGGCTTTTGAAGAATGCCTTTCTGCTCCAGCTCTCAGTGAGATTCATCCAAATATATGAAATGAAAGGGTTGTTGATACAGTTTCTTTGGAAGCTGTGTTGTATTTTCTCCATGTTTCAGGCTGTGTCCCTGAGCTTGATTTTTGCCTGTTGCTCTTTTCACTGAGCCTGAATCCAAAGTAACAAAAATTAAGAAAAAAAGAAGAAGGACGGGAAAAAAAAGGAAGGGACAACAACAAAAAGATGAGAACTTCTGAGTCTGTTTTCATTTCTCTTCTGTGGCTGCCATAAAAACACTCTGCCAAGATTTCCAGTGAGCACTCTATGCCTGGACAGCTGTAAGGGTAAGCTGAGGCAGGGGAGTACTGAAACAGAACTGTTCAGAAGTCCTTTGTGGATTCAATAATTGTGGAAATCGATCCCAGTTTGACTGTGCCAAGCTCCATGTCCCTCAACAAGACACAGGATTTCCTTTCAAGCTTAATATCAAGTTTAAACAACAATTCCTCAGGTTCTACCTAAATTTTTGCCACTTTGGCTCAAAAGTTTGTCAGCTCCTTTTCATCTCGGTGGTGGTAACACCATCCCCATCCTCTTCTACCTCTTTCTGCCTTTTATGGAAAAATCCTTCAGCTGCAATAAACTGGGCCTTTTTCCTTTCCTCTTGCTATTCTCGTAAGCCTCTTCTGAGACATCTCAAGCATCAGTGCCTAAAGTCTGTAATAAACTAGAACAATAGTGGCCTTCCCTCTGTGTTTCCCTCTTGCCAGTCGTATTGGCAACTCCTCGTTGCCAAGACAAGTCTTTAAAGTCAGTCCTGCATATTACCAATCTCTCCATCTGACATTTTGTTCCATAGACAGTGTGCTGTGGTTTGTGATTATATTGTGTGTATCCTTGACTTCATGAGTAATTGCATGTCATAAACATTACTACTGGAATAGTTTTGACAGTCTTCCATAAGAATACTCGACTAGCTCTCCAGTATGCCTTCCCATAACATAAGAAGTTATTTATTAGAGATAACTGATTTGAATACTCTCTTTAAGAGTGGTCTAATTTTCTTTCTGCTGCTTTTTTTTTTGTTATTGTTGTTGGGTTTTGTTTTGTTTTGGTTGGGTTTTTTTTTAATGATTTCAGCAGTTTTAGAAATTGGCAATGCTTAGACTTGGTAAAATTTCTTAGTAATAAAGGATTCCCTATGTCTTTATGGTTCTGCTTTTGCTTTGTCTTTAGTGTGGTATCTTCTGCCTGATCTGTAGTTCTATTTCGAGGTTGGATTAATGTTTTTTTTCCAGTTTAGACTTCTCTGAATTTTTTTTGTAAACTTACACCTGTGGGGTAGGGGTTTTTTTAAGGATCAGAGGGGGTTTTTTGTTTGCTGGATTTGTTTTTTGAGGAATTAGGTTCCCCACACGGGCTGGTAGAAGAGTTTTTCACATTTTCCATTAACAAGACTGTTCCTGGGGAACAATAATCTCTCAGGTATTGCTAAGCAGTCATGGTATGTTATCTGTGGTTGACTTTAGTCTGTTACTGCCCAGACTGCCAGAGTGGCTCCTGAATGGTCAGACTGGGAAGTTTTCTTAACAGCCTTGTTGATGACTGAAGCCAGTTTTAGCTTACAGTGTAACTTGTACATATATGTGTGTTCTACATATCCCACTTTTCATGCTTAGTGAAATAATATTTACACTTATTTACATTCATAGTAGTATGATGCTTTGATGTTAACACCTCGGCTTAGACATAGTTGCCAAATGCTGTTCCTTAGCATGTTACATGTGTCCTTCCCTTTAAAGATTTTAATAATTTCAAATAATGATTTTTTAAAACCATTATCAGACTGGAAATGCATCATAATGATGTGCATATCATTCACAATAAGAACTCACTGTCTAACAAAAAACATCACCTTGATAGGGGGGCTCTTTCAAGGATTCTTGGCCACTGCAGGAGATTCCAGATTAGGATTTAGTGGTGACAAGTAGATTAAGTTGCTTCCAACTTAATCCAGAATGGACTAGAAGAACAAAATATAGATTGGTTTCCTGACAACACTTTAAAATCTAAATCCATATATTTTCCATCCACTCATGCTGAATAGAAGTTGTGAACAGCAAAACAAAGGAGTTTTAAGAGCTGTTAGTAAAAGGCTAAAGAGCTTTTGTCTGAGCACAAATAGACCTAATTAACTCACTGTAGGGAGCAGAAATGACTTTGTGTTTGTGTCACAAGCACAAAATCTGGCCAGCATCCCTGTTTCAGTCTCAGACATAGTCTGCTACACCACAAGAGTGACTTAATTTCTTTGAGTGGGACCTAGATCCATTTTTAGGTGAATAAAGAGTGGTGGATTTTCCAAAGTTTTCCATTGATTGTATTGATGTCTGGTTACAGATGATTGTGCTTAATCATCCAGGCTTAAAGCTGCTGATCTTAATTGGTGATCACATATGTCAGGCGTTATTGTGATGTCTTAAAATTATGGAGTTTGTACGGCCACTATCATAAGAGGGCTGCCTTGAACTGGGTAACATGGAATTTGTTTTAAGTCAAGCTCAGCCTTATCTGGTTGTGCCAAAAAGCTTTAAAACTTAATAATCTACCGTGATTGAGTAGCAAAAAGCTGCTCTTGCACTCTGTTTATGACTACCTGCTGCAATGGGAAGAGGTAGGAAAATAAAAGATGGTGGGAAATCCATCTGCTGTGATAAAACTACTGTTGGTTTACAGCATGACAGTGTTTGTTGACAATGAGAGGGAAAAACTATAGAGATGGGGTAACATTTCTTCCACCTGTTGTTAAACAAGGTGTGTGGGCTTTGTTTATCAAGGCTGTGTTCTCTACAGCACTTATTTGTGGAAAGAGAAATGTAATCAGAGGAAAAACTCTGCTGAAAAAAAAATAGGAGTGCTTTGTTGTGCTGCTGTCAGCAATCTTGTTACTGCTGCTGGCATGACTGTATGCTGTGATTTTTTCATTGAAAAGCATTTTTTCTGGAATTTTACATGGCATCTGCAGAAAATGCCCAAAGGCATAATGGCTGAGATGCCCAGAACTAATTGCCTGCAACGTGGAGGGAAGTTCATAGAGCTTCTATTTTGAATGAGCATCTCCAATTACTTGAGGACATTTTTAAAGCAGTGGTGTATTTTACAGAGGGAGGGGGAAAACCCAAACACAGCTTGTCAATGGAATCTGTTGACATTGGCATTCAGTGCTGTAGATATTAACAGTGGGATAATACTTGCAATTCATTTAGCCTGAAAACAAAAAGCAGCCAGAGTAAGGCCAAGGTTTAGAATAATGAGTCTCCAAAGGTAGGTTCCTCACTCAATGTTTATTTGCTTAATAAGGACGATAGCTTTTTAAAAAGGTGTCAAGTACTCACCAACTGCTATTAATATCAGCAGAATTAGTAGCAAAGGAAATAACTAAGAATGGTGGCATAGTCATTAAGTTGATTTCGGGCAAGTTAATCTGTGCATGTGGTCAGAGACAAGCCAAGTATTCAGTCTGCGGGTCCTGGCCCAAATGAGCCTACTATCTGATGTAAAATAATATCAAAAAACAGAATTGTGTGTTACAGACAGGAAGGTAACAGGGGTAGGAGAAGAAAGATCCTATTGTCAGCTCAGGGAGGTGTACATTTCTCCGGTGGATTTGATGTGGTGTTTTAACTGTCCTCATTCCTCCAGGCAGCATGGGAAGCAAACGTTGAGGGATGAGGTTGCTTGGCAGGTGGGCTTGGCCTGTGTGCCCTGTGCAGCAGGGGCAGCATGGAAGGTGACACTGAGGCACCTGTGTGCCTTTGAAGGAGGAGGCAGGAGACACGGGCAGATTGGAACACACATGGCCAGTGTGATGGGAGCTCAAAATGTAGGCTTGCTGTGCAGGGGACTGAATTAGTGTCAGATGACATCATATGCAATTACTGATTATATTTAGAATGTGTGGTAATATGTTCTGAGACCTTCCATATGTTAATTATGCAAGCTTCGATGTACGTCTACAGGAAGCTTGTGAAGTCAAAGCAAGCCAAGGTAGGGAAAATATTTTCTCTATATGAACTTTAAACATAGTTCTGCGAGAAGGTAACATGCCACAACCAAATTTATTTTTAGTTTAAAGTTAGTTGTCTTTAATGTACACAAGATTTGTGTACTCGAGTATTAGGGCTTAGTTGATATTTTGAGACATGAAAGTATTTGCTCCATTGTTATCAAATGTGATTTTTGGGAAAAGCAGAGAACAAATGTTTCTAATGCATTACATTATAAAATTAATTTTAAGGCTCAAAGACCTCTGTGGAATCTGCTAGCCAATATTAAAAATATTGCCTCTGAAATACCTTAAAAACTTACTGTATGTGGATGAGCTAAAAAATCCCACAAACAAGCCCCCTTCACACAACAAAAACCCCCAAACCAAGACCCAGAAAAGCTCTTGTAAATTTACATTTTATGTGTAAGGTCTCTTACTATCCTTCTGACCATCCTTACAGTGATCTCAGCAGCATAATACCAAATACTTGAAAATGTGACTGTTCATGCTGATAAGCAGCTTTGTGTATGTGAATAGCCTGGGCCCTTAAACTCAGGCAAAGGGAAGATTAAATTAATTAAAAGCACATTATTAGTCTAGGCTGAAGTGGAACTGGGGTAGACTACCTGCAGAACTTTCCCTCTACCTTTAAAAAATCCTAATCTATTTTACTGCCAGTAATGCATGGGTTTCAGCTAAACATCTGGGGGAAAAAAGTAATTTTTATAATTTTTTTTAAATAGAAAGTCTTTGTCTTTTGCAGAAAATCTAGTGAAAAACTAACTTTTCTGAACAGATTGAACAGTTTTGCCTGTGTACTTAACAATTTGATTTGAAAACACTGCAGGAAGAAACTGTTGGAAATTGTAGTTCAGCTGTCTTATGTTTCCAGTCTGTCTGGATAGATTTCATAATAAAAATTGCAAAATTTTTGGATAATTAGATATAATCTGTTTGAGGAGCTCAGTTCAGACATTGTGTAAAACAGTAAGTTCTCAAACTAGAACATGGTATCAATAAAGACTTCAGATTTGAGATGCAGTAGATATTTTTCTGTAGAAAGTCTACTCTTCTTTCTCCTCCTCCTCCTCCCCAGCATTTACTAGAAAGCTTAAATTTCAGAGTTTTTGTGGAAAATATTTGACTGACCTGCTTAAAGCTTTTTGTTTCAGAATAATGGTTCACTCAAAACTGCTTAAAACCAAAGCTGTGATTTAGCCCAGGTCGCATGGCAACATGTCAGGGCTGAGAGGTGTCTGGGGCAAGAATTTCCCTTCTTCCTTGTCTTTTGACAAGTACCTCTTCTCCCCCAGGTAATTTCTCTGTTATATGTGGGACTGAGCTACTACTCTGCACACACAAGGAGTATAAATACCTCTTGGAATATTTAATTGAAGTTGTTTTTGTAGTAAAATCCAACGTGGGAGTGTCCCATCACCGGTGTTTGAAATGTGAACTTGCGCCTTAACATTTCACCTAATGCTGCCTTTTTTTCATCAAAGACTTCCAAATATATAACATTTATTTCACTGCCATGGTGATATGAAAGAACAGTGACGGCACTTGCTGTCATTGGACAAACTGGGACTGTTTGCTCTTCTGAGCTGGCTAATGAGGAAATGGAAGAAACCAATATCATCAATCTCACATTTTTGCGCTCCGGTATTTTTGTGAAAAGAGAATTTTTTTTTTTCCTCCCCACGGATAAGGTGGAGTAATAAACTTTTCCATAACTTTCCTAAACCAGATCACATAAGTGCTGTGGAATGGGCAGGCAGGAGTTGAGTGACCCTCAAAGTCCTCTGTGGTGTGGCTGTAGCTGGTGTGAAGCAATGGAAATGACTGAATGCTAACATTGAGGGGGGTGAGGAACCAAAGGGAGAAATTTGTGCTGGTGGTAGGGAAGGTGAAATGGGCATCATAGGGACAAGGTAAATAGTGCACAGCAAAAGTCTTGACTGGAATAGAGGTGAAGGATGTTTGATTTTCTGTTAAGGCAGGCGGTTTTGCACCAGGTGTTAGTAATAAAATTTTCTGCAAAAGAAAAATGAAAAATCACCTGGGCGAATGCTGGAATAACCTCTGTTGGACACCCTCATTTGGGCTGACTTTAAAAGGGAGTAGAGGTATCTTTCTGCTGTTAGAAGGAGAGCAACAACTGGGAATTGTACTATTATGTGAAAGTTCAACTTCCCACATTAGAGACATAACGTTGCAGAGTCCAACAAAACCCAATGCAAGTGAGAGTATTTTAGGTTTGATTTTGGTAAGCTGTGAAGGCCTAGAAAATAACTTTGGCAAATAACTTTGAACAATATGATTGAGCATAAATACAAGAGTTGTCATAAAATGCATTTGCCTCCATTTTATGACTGCATTGTTGTAGTGGCTGGATAGAATATTTTCAGACACCACTGCCCATTTCTTCCTTGCCTGTTTTTGTCAGAGTTCTTCAAAAGCTGCTCAGCATGAACTCCAAACTGCTTCCCACGGGGTGCAGTGTTATCTCTTGTTCTGATTTACAGCTACCCAGGGAAGTTCATCTGCAGCATTGCTGTGTTCAGGTTAACTGTCTATATGAAAATAATGTGCTTAAAGTTTTAGAGTTTCCTGTCCTTTTAACGGTGCTGCAGCTTTGGTGTTTCGAGATGCTGGAAGCCGATTCTTTGCCTTGGAAGGTCAGTCTCTTGTTTCGTAAGAGACAGATTGGGAAAGGCTTCATGCCTTTGTCTTTTTTAAATCTCGTATTTGGCTTCTTATAAAAAAGAGAGATGCTTATGGGAGCGTTGATTTATAGTTTTGTCAGTATGAACAAATAGAAAAGCCAAGAGATGACATCTTGACATAGATTTTCTATACATGTAGAACCCCCCCAAAATGCTTAAAAATGGAAGTCTGTCTCCTACTGTAGGCTCATCTATAGGTGGGAATAGAAGAATAATGAGCAAAGAGAACTGCTATATATATGAGAAGTCAGCTGAATAGCATCCTTTCCTAGTGTTATGCCAATAGAATTACAGCTTGCCACTCCAACTGTCTTTAATCATTTGCTTGTCCAGATCAAGACACCTTGCCTCTTTGAATACTTCATAAAATGCAATATATGATATATATAATTTAGAATAATATATATAAATATATGTAAAAATAACATATAACTATATAATTTCTGTATAATATATATGTCATGTTGGATAATGAGCTGAAACAGACTCTTTAAAGAAATCCCTTTTGCTGTTACAGAAAGGAACAGGATTCCCATGATGTGTATGTACAGTGCAGAGGGAACTCAATACCCAGTTAGTAGTTCACTGCATGGCATTTAAAATCAGTATAATGATACCAAAATTAGCAATGGTTTATAACAGCAACCTTTTCTTTGCTTCAGGAAGATTTTAAATACTCATGGCCAGGATCTTACCGAGAGGAAGCTCTTCAGAGGATGAGGGTCTTCCTTTGTTGCTGTTGACTGGACAGTGAATTTCCCCAAAGGAGAAGGAACAGAATTTGGTGGCATCCAGAGAAAGCCACACAACCTCATTGCAATGCTCACTTGTGAACAGACTCACCTAAGAGGAGAATCATGCAATCTCTGACCATCTGTCCATTATCTGCAGCTGGAACTAGATATTGTCCAGAGGAGAAATGATGGTCAGTGAGTGAGTTCAGTTCAATTCCCTTCCCCCTTGTAGTGCTCAGGGATAGACCATTGAGTGCTTTCTGCTTACCAGGGTAACTACCTTGACTTATAAAGTCAAATAGTCTGACTGACTTGTTAGGCACTGAAAACACGGGGCTTGGTCTCTGCTTAGGCTCCCAAATGTAAATAATAGCACAGAGGTGCCCTGAGGATTGGAAGAGGAGCTTGGCTTGGATTCAAGGACAATCAAAACAACAGAAGAGGCAGAACATAATCAGTGGCCTCTCTGATAAAGGTCGAAAAGCATCTATGGCAAAGGTAAAAGGAAGGACCCTCAGAGCCCCTACAGTTGTGTTCTATCTTTGGACTGAAGGGGAAAACTGCAAGCACTGAACAGCATCCTTGTGGTACTGCACTCGAATTTAAGGACTTTTCCTGGAAACAGCCTAAGTGCAACTCCAACCAGGTAATAAAAATCCCTCCTCAGACATTCACCCTAAGAACTGACGTAGTTCTGATGCATAAAGACGCTGAATTAGTTGGACAATGCTGTAATCTTCTTCATTTCCCAATGCACAGGAATTAAAGAACTGAGTAGTGTTAAAACACTTTGAATGCCCCTAAGACCTGTTTGGATGGTTCTGGCTGGAGAAACTGTTGTCCTGCCATTCTTGTGTGACCAGAGCTCTTTGTCTGTGTACCTCTGGTGTATCTAATGCACACCAAGCAAATAGCATTGCCCCATGGCAATGCCTGCTGCCATTTCAGGTTTGAAACTCTTGTTATTTCAGATTTTAGAAAACTTGAAACTCTCCACTTTGGTCTGGCTTTGTATTGGTTTATCTTCATGTTCAGTTTCAAAAAGAGGTTTGGCTAAATGAGACACTGCATAGCTGTGTGCATAGTCACAGATGTGCACAGTTGGGCACTATCTGAGGCTTTCCCAGTTGTGCTTTCATTCCTTTCTCCAGTTCATACATCCAAATGGTTCCTGAGAGAAGTCGAGCACCAAACATAAGAGAAAATATTTTGCCCTTTCAAGTTTGAATCTCTAAATGTTACTGTTCCCCTTGAGGTCAGTGCAAGATTTTTATTTCCCTGTTCTAAGCAGGGTAGAAAATTGCCAGTATTTTTTTTCCTCATCTTCACAGGATTTATCCATGTGCAATCACTGCTGATTGGATTCTCCCTTTTCAGGCACCCAGCTGTGCTGCCTGAATGCTCACCCCAGCCTGCCTGCCAATTTTAAATGCTTTACAGGGTCATGTTTTTATTCAAGCCAATCTGAATTGCACAGCACATCAAATGTTCCACTTCAAAAAAAACCAAAAAAAACCCCACAAAAAATCTGCCCAAACTAGCTACCAAAAACCAAACCTACCCTATCCCCCAAACCCCAACCTCACGTCTTATATTTGTGGGATATCCCACTGCAGAATGACATTTGTCATGACAAGAGCTGCATCTGAACAGAAGTGAAGTTGGGCCTCTCCTGAGAATTTCGGTGGTTGGGTTGCCCTGTTCCTCCTTGAATATCTCACCTTTTCTACCAGGGCAGAACTTTTTCCTTAGTCATCACCTTTGGAAGCTTAAGTTGCTTTATGGCAACAAATCTCTTCCAACCACCTTCTGCAGGAAATGGAAAAAAAATGTCTTGTCATATAATGAATGAAGTTGCATAATTGTTTGCCCATGTTGAAATCTCCATTATTTTGTTCAGAAGGTCCTTTCTGAATGTACTTTTTTCTTCACTGATTTGAAAGCTGAGGTACTTTTGTGAGCCAACCCATTATGAGCTCGGGAGAATGAAAGCTGATTTTGTGGCTCGAGGGGAGTACTTTGTGAAACTTAAAGTATTCATGAGCTTTTTGACTACAAACCAGAGAAACTGCAGTAGTTTTAGTTTTGATTGCTGTGGCTCAAATTACTGTCAGAGACATCTCTCTCCTGGATGATTGTCTTCAAAGTATTTCTCCTCTTAATATGCTTGAATGATACCATGATATGTTCTGGTTAGGCTGCTGAGGCTGCAAGATAACAAATGTGTGTTTACATAAGTTGTCACTGTTCTTTCTCTTCTCTCTCTTTTTTTTTTTTTTTGGTCAAAAAGTGTGTGATATTTTTGTCAAAATCAACTCTTGAACACTTCTCCAATGTTATTGTCATAACAGCTTCTGCTAAGAAGGCTTTAGAGGGTTCATCAAAAACTAAAGATAATCTTTGAATAATAACATATGTAAACTTTAATTCACAGACCTACTGGAAATAGTGGAAAACTGAGAAAAAGTTGTCATGGAAACCACTAACACCGAGATATGGGTGAAAAAAGAAGCTTTCATCCAGAGACCACAATTATTTGCAAAGAATCTGTGAGCTTCTGAAACACTTTTTTCCTGCTCAGTTCTGCTGGTAAGACTGCTTTTAATTTTCACAAATATATGTGTGGATTCACATGTGTACACAGATGAGGAACACTGTGCTTTGTGCTAGATAAATAAAAAAAGAGTTCTGGAAGATGAAATTGCTGAGGATCAAAGAGACAGACTAAGAGGAGGATTTTGTTGGCCTCTCATGTTTGATTAAAGGTTTTTCATTTTTGATAAAATGTGTTTATGTTTTATTGACTGAGCACAAAAGAGAAAAACGTCTGTCTGAAATAAATGTATGGGCATGATGTGGAATAAAAAGAGAGTATCTGACAAGCCTGGCTGATCAGAAAATGAAATGGCAACTGAAATCAAGAAAAGGAAAGGAAGTCTGTGTTTATAGTCTGTATTTTAGATATTCTTCTGTTGAGTTTGCATTGCCAAAAGTTATTCAACATTCCTACCAAATGTGTAGTTTGTATTTAAATACGGATTTATACAGCAGTTGTTTTTAATTCAGATGTTTAAATTGTTTAAAGATTGCGTTGGACAATGACAGGTCTGCCTAATTTAGGTAGATCTAAAATTAAAATGTCGCCTCTATCTTTACAGAGCTCTTTCAACTCAAATATTTCAGTGTTACAAAATTCTTTGGAATGTACTGAACTGACAGTTCTGCACAGAAGACTCAGGCTATGTTCTCAAAGGCCTGTGACATACACTTTGAGAGATCTGAAGTACAGAGTGACTTCAAATAGGGAAAGACAAGTCAGATCTTGAATTTTTTTTCTGTTTCATTCAGCTTCATAAGAAAAATACATTTATAGAAAAGGTTTGAGATGGTTCTTCAAGACTAATAGAACTTAGAACAAGGTTCTAAGCTGGAACAGACAGAACAAGACACGTTATTCAAGGAATGAACAAATCTCCAATACAGCAAAATAGCATATGGATAAGGAGGATTACCTCAGTTTTTGTAATAATCTCATAAAAATAAGGCCTGGCATTTCTTGGTTTGTTCCTGAAACATGTATAAGCAATCTGTATTCCTCTGTGCCTGCCATGCAGCACTTCTTTTCAAAATTCAGCATCATTCAATAACAGGTTTTGTGTCAATTTTGCAGGAAACACTTTTCAGGTTGTGGTCTTTTTAGACCTGGATGTTCTTAGGTCTGTGATGTGCTAGTGTGCATGGAGTGGTGGTTGTTGTCAGTATTACTGTGATGGCTGGGCACTCAATCCTCCTTTTCCTCACAATGTTGAGAAGGCTTAATAACATACAAGAGGTAAATAAGTAAGACTTAAGGTCAAGTTCCAGCTGAAAGAGCTGAAATACTTGGAGAAAAATGAATCTTATAAAATTGTAATCCTCGTTGTAGCTCAAAAACTGGGTAGTCAGCTAAACACTAAATTTTCTTTCTAGAGGCACTGCAGGCATATTCTTGCTATTACAGATGGAGGGCCTAAAGTCCACAGAGTTCAGTGGATTGCTGCTTTTGGATTCTGACACAAAGCTGGGGAGACAGGCTTATACCTCAATATCAGGCTACTCTGTGCTGGCAAGCTCTCATCAGTGTCTTTCCACCCTATCTGTTCTGACTTGGAGCCCTAACAGCTTCATGGTATGGTTTTCATGGAGTTACTCAACTATTGCTGTCTTCCTTCAGTCACAGGCATTGATGACTTCTCTCCCTATTTTATTTGTTTGTTTATTTCTTACTCTAAGCCTAGGTTCCTATTTCTAATCCAAACAAACACATTTTTGGAGACTTGCATCACCTGCTGCTGTGGTATTTAAAATACAAATGTAAATAAGCTCCCAGCTCTTCTCTCTGGGGATAAGTGCTTTGGATGTTTGAGGGGTATTATTTCTGGTTTGGTTTGCTGCCCTCTGTCTAATGCAGAGTTTTTAAATGATGCTGTGCTTCTTTGATCACTAATACTTAGCCTTTCCAATGAGGGATTATTTACTGTTGCACGCTTGATTTTGACTAGGAATAGTGAGGCAATAACCTTACCTCTTAATTAACCAGAATTCATGATGCAGAGTTTAAGCTGAGACTCTGCTTTGGTGTCAGTGCTGTATGACTCACTAAAAATCCCAATACAATAGTAAAAAATCTTAACTGGCAAAATGATCACTCTTGTTTTAGCACTACAGGCCCTAGAGACAGAGTTAGTGAATAAAGATGTCAGACCCCTAGATACCTGATGAGAGCTGCTGTTGACTCATGCTAACAATTATATAGAAAAAGTAGGGTTTCTTCTGCATTTTGAGTTTGCCAATGAAACTTCATGTTGAACAAGAATGACATAACTGGGCCAGATCCATCTAGTCCTGCCTGTTGTCTCTGACAGCAACAGTAGTGGCAATAGAAGATGGGAAAAAAGAACAAGGCAGTGTTATAGTTCCTGAGCCAAAGGTAGTATCTGAGTTTAAAAGCAAGGTATCTGGCAGGTTGGGTAGCAGCTCTTTATTCCCCCTGCCTCATCTGTCCCCAGTGTGTATTTATTGCTGTCTGCAAAGTGCTGCACTGACATTACTGCGAGCAGGACCAAGGGCTGCAATGCCTCAGGCTGCAGTAGTGATGTCCTTCACCTGAAGAGAAGGCCAAACCCTAAGCCAGAGAAGTCAAATAAAATGGCTTGTTTTTTCTGTAGCTTGAATTGATGCTTTATCTTGAAATGTTAAGGGGCTGCGTTATGCCTGTGGTAGAAATCATTCTTACAAAAGCTTAGTTGACTACTCTGCCTCGTTCTGTTGATACTGGGATAAAACAAGTAAAGGTTTAATAAGGATTTCAAGCAGCTAGCCCACACTATTCATTTTACATGAATGGTTATATACTCATGGCTGTTTAGCTATTCATTACCTTGCCCTTCAGAGCAATTGCTAACTAAAGACTAATTCATTCCTATTTTTATTAAAGCAAGTGTACTTGGTGCTGTTATGATGAGCAACAGACTAAATCCATTGTGGAAGAGAATTACAGCTGGAGCCAGAAGGGGTTTAGGAGATCAACATAACAGTTTTTGGTGGAAGAGAATGGTAGTTTAATAAAACATGAAGCAGGATTAATGGTGTAGATAACCTTAAAATACTGACTAGCAAAGAGCATAGTTGCAATTATACATACATATATAGTAGTTACTGGCTGATGGTGAGTGCCTGTGTTTCAAAAAGACAGTGAAAATGGTATAAAAGGCCCTAAAGACTGATTTTTTTGTGTTCACATAGTTTAATTTGAATGTTAGCTAAGCAGAGAAGCAAAAAAAAAACTAAGTTATTTCTCCCATTTTGTGGAAACTTAAACTGGTTCTGGAAAATGAAATTCATGATAGCAAATTTCACAGAGTTTAACTGTGGTGCTGTAAATGCTGGAGCAGGCTCAACAATCTCTTGGGTTGGTTTTCCATTCTCAAGCAAACTGACTCTCTGTTCCAGGACCCCCACCATGCTCCAGGGGTGTCCATGTGGCAGGACATGTTTTTCTGCTGGGAGCAGCCTTTAACCTGCTCAGCATGCAAAGTGCTGCATGAAGCTCCCACAAACGGCAGATGATTTCTTTGGTGTCAGGTTTTTGGAGACTTTTAGCCATGGGCTATGCTGGGAAATGAAGTCTTCCTCCAGCAGATTCTTCCAGACCTCTGAGGGCAATAAACTATATTTTTTCCCCAAGACCTCACTCGTTAATTTTATAGATGCTCATTTTTTGAAAATAAACTCCAGCAAGCATTTCCCATGTGTCTTGGTTCAACTGAGATGTGTAATAGGTCTTTGCCATAGCCTTTTGTACTAATCTTTTCATTTAATTCACAGCAACAGTGAACAAAAATTGATAAGATAGTGCTGAGATTTGCTCACAACACCCAGTGTCAACAATATGGCATTATAGGAATGGTTTGTGACTGAATTGCCATTCACCTTTTGTTATTGTTGAGATTTAGGCTATGTACACTGAAATGTCACTTCAATGAGGGTTGTTGTTTTTTTCTTAATATTTAATGCATTTTTAATAATACTATGACATAATTTCAAAGATGTTGTTTTAGTTCTGCTAGAAATTGATCTGGTTTTATTACACTTTCCAACACCAGTAGTACCTGGACTTATGCTAACAGATATTTCATAATAGCTATGCTTTGTTTCATTTGTTGTACACATGTCAGGTAATCATATGCCCACAGGTATTTAGGCTTTGTTCCCCCAAGCACAGGTTTTTGGTGCTACATTTGCAGTGCAAGAGTAGAAGTCTTTGGTGCTCACTGAAGGAACTTGCCAAAGAGGTTTGGAAAAACGGAGTGGCTTCATGCTTGATCCTTTCTTCTGGGATGTACTTGTGATGTGAGGCAGTTGCTGTGTGACTTACGACCAAAACCAGTATGGCTTCTTTTAATAACGCTCACTTATCTTAACATCAGAGCATTTTAGTATTAAATCCTCCTTCTGGGCAATGAGTGTGGGTTCTAAGTCAATAACTTCAGTGTGGGCTGAACAGGAGCAGGGTGCTGTGTGCCCCCATGGCTTCTGCACGTGCCAGCCCCTGAGTGTGCTGCAGGCTGTGAGGAGGGATGCAGCAAATGTCTGTTACATGTTGTTTAGTCTCTCAGCTTTTGCCCTGGAGGGTGAGTGTGCATGCTGTTGTTTGTACCATTTCCTGGGGGTTCTGCTTCAAATCAACCCAAAACTGTATTCTTGTTGTAGAAACAGAAAAAGGAAAGGTTAAAGAAATGTGCTCTGCATACAGGTTGGGATGTGGTAAGACTTGCCTTTAGCTTCTGTGACAATTTTTTGACTGTCCTTCGGGAAAACTCCATCTCCAGCACAGTGAACTTCACCTCTACATAAACAAAGTTGTGTTGTGCTAGTGTGTCATCACTGCTGACAATGTGACTTTCAGCCTGCAGCTCTGGGAGAGCTCTTAAACATATACCTGCAGTACCTGAAGGACATTTTGTAACGAGCAGATGAGAACGGTGACCTGGCATTAGGCTTTTTTTTTTTTTTCCATGTGGAAAGCTGTGATGGGAGAGCAGAGTAAGTTAGAGCTGCTTCTGATAGTCTGAATTGCACAGGAGAGGTGTTTCAGCATCTTTATTTATTAGAAGCTCTTGGCTTTCTGTCTGTGCATGCTCTGCTGTTGTGCTAGTGTAGTAGGTGTGTGTCAGTTAAGACTGTGGCATCTTCCACAGAAACAGGCTAAATCCTTTAGTTGATTTGAGATGGTAAGAACCTACCAAAAAGACATTGCTTCCAGTTTCTCTGTGCAGTTGAAAGCAGGACGATAGCATTCAATAGGGAATTAGACAGGAAACAACTTCCTATTTCTAGAAATTCCTTTGTCTTTTTTTGCCCCCACAAAAAGTTCTGTAGAACTTGATAAAGAAAGTGGAGTTTAATGAGCTGCTGCAGCAGTATACTGAAGTACTTGTTCAAGTTTCAGCAGATAGACAGTCCTTTGGAAATCTGAAGATTAAACCCTGGCACCAGTGGAGTGAGTAGCAGACTCCCATTGACTTCAGTGAGCCAGGATTCAATCTAATTTCCTAATTAAATGATCCTGTTCTTCAGAAAAAGCATTAGAAAGATAAATGGTCGGTAATTGCTTTGGCTATTTTCAGTGAAATCTATTTGCTTAGGATAACGTTTTTCCATGACAGTGACATAACTACTTCTGTGATTTCAAACTGTGCAAGAGATGAATATGAAGGTGAGGTAGTATATTTGGGGATTATTCTCTCAAGGCAATGATGTTGGACTCCCTTGTTGTGGTGAATCAGTTTCCTTCATTTGCTCAGTGTCCTGTTTCAGACTGTTGAAATCAAAGACAGCAAAAGATGTTTAGAATACTTCTGCAAACACCAGCTCTTGAAATAACATTGCAGTTTTTTACATTCAGACATGAATATAATTATTTAGAAGATAAAAGCCTGTGCGAGGAGGATCTTTCTCTCGTGAACGATTTCACCATTATTCCTTTTGATCTAATTGGCCTAAAGCAAAATTCCTCTATATTTTCCATTACAGAGGAAGAAAAGGGAGGGTTTTTTGCTGCTTCAAGGAGAAAAAAAAAAAAAAAAGTGATTTGACTGCCTCTATTCAAATAAATTGTTCTATTTACTACTTTTGCACTGGAGAATTATTTCGCATTTTTAGAAGTAGTCCTAGAGATTTGAGCAGGTTTTCTGAATGAGGTGAATTGTGTGTTTTAAATAGAACAATAAAATCAAAACCAAAAGTTACCTGAACAAGTCCCACTGCCACAAAAGAAAGAAGATCACATTGTTACTGAAAATGTGGGTCACAGCAGGATATGCTTCATATGTTTAATTGAATCTTTTTATGAATGGCACACTTCCGTGCATGTCTTATGAAAGGAAACACAATGTTTTCTCTTATTGGGAGGTAGGAGCAAGACTTGTATTAAAGAGATTATAGGGTATGATTTATTCACCACCGGCTGCCAGTGCTTCTGACCTGTGAGATGATACCTTATGAGAGGGCTTTCTAAGGGCAGGGGAGTTGGGATTTTATCTGATGCCCTGGGGGAATATGTTGTTCAAGGACACGCTCTCCTGCTCCGTAGAGATCTCAACTCAAAGACCAGCTGGAGGGTGGAAGTGCCATTGGAACACTAAATCTGGTAATGCAGCATTTGAAGGAAGGTTGTTTCTCCTTTTCCATGTCCACGTTGAGCAAGGGAGTACAGCACAGAGACACTGAGTTACCAACAGCAGCTCAGGTGAGTATTCCATCCAGCATTCCATTTCCAAGCAGAGAGTTCAGCTGTAAGCCAGCCCTGTTTCTGGTTCCTCTGTTAGCTCACACAGAGAGCCACCTTGAGTGTCTCTGCCCTTCATTGTGTTGTCTTTCCATCTTGGACTAAGTTTGTCAGGGAGCCAGACAGAAGCCTTTCTTTATGTCAAAATATCCTCAGCAATGAAACTGTGACCCAGGCAGAGGGTTAACTGCAAAAAAAAAAAAATCTAAAAAAAAATTCTTCTCTACCTAGGAAAAATTATCCAAGATTACAGTTCCCTTGGACTCTGAGAGAAGACAAGACTCTAGCAAGACTGGAGAAGATGCAAAAGCAGTTTACTGATCCTCTTTATTACTACATCAATCCACAGGGATGAGGTAGGAAGATGATGCTGGATCCTGTCTGTACTGATACAGAATTGCGTGGGGATGTTTTCATTTGATTTAAATGTATTCCCTCTGATGGTAAGATAACTTCCTGAAAGGAAATAACATCTGATTTGGACAGATGTCTGTCATTGTAATTATAAGCTTTCAGGTGGTTAATGACAGCAAAAATGGTCAGATTCAAAATATTTAGGCTGCCTCCCAAGTGTGTTCTAAATCAGATTGAGCCCTTGCACAGAAACCTGAAATAAATAAGCACATCCTCCCTGGGGCCTCTTGCACATGCAGACAGAAAACAAATTTTGTCAGGGGAAGGTAAACTGTGTTTGGTAAAGCCAGAAAATGAATCCATACAAAAAGAAAGAATAAAATTCTCCTCTGTATCATTAGCATGAATCCACTTCACTATTTCCTTTCCAATAACGTCCAGAATTGGGCCACAGTTTCAGTCCTCCACTTCTGATTTGAAGCAATAACAATAATAACCACAGAAAGGTTTTAGAAAGGCTTTTTGTTTGGTCCTCCTTAGAAGGACTAGAATCATCTCAGCCAAAGATTTAGGGGGTTGATTTTAAGATCTCAGCTCTGCTGCTTTCTTTTTTTCTCTCTCTCAACAAGGTCCTCAGCTGGTGCAATTTCTTATCACGAAATAATCTGTTCTATGTCTTGCAGGGAAAATATAATCTTTGTTGTCTATGTTAGCCAAGTCATCAGCAGGGAGAGAGAAGAATATTTGAGCCTCTTGAACACATTCTTTGCTTGGATTTCTTGCTTGCTTGGGAGTGTTTTCTTCTCCCCAAACACCATTCAAAGCAAGCACTTTTCCAAGCCCTGCTCATTACCCAGGACTCCCTTTCAATACCAGATTCATATTAGTCAATGTTTATGCAACTTTCCAAATGTTACAAGAGAAGGAAGAATTCTTTGCCAGCCATAAATCTGGGATGTGGGCATATTTGATGGTAATAGCTCATCACATGAGCTAATTAGTAGGTGATTACTTTAACATGAAAGGAAAACATAGTATAAAAACTTTATTGTATTCCACTTGTCCTCCTCATACAATAACCCTGAGTTACTTCCATATATTTTTTCCTTTTTGTTTTGATTTTAACATCCTAGGGCTGTTAAGTCTGCTTTACTGCTTTTCCATATCTTATTTCAAAATGTGACCTTACGCAGGATTCAGTTCATCAGTTAACAATTAACAAACAGGCTTCTTTCCAATCATAAATAGTTAAGTTCTTTAAATGATGTTTATTCTGATCTCTCTTAAAGCAGAATAATTTATGCAAACTCCTCTAACCTTGAAATGGAATTCAGACTGCCTGCAATTACCTGCAAAGTTCAAATTAACACAGAAGCCTTTTTCACTTCACAAGCATCTTTTTTTTCTTTAAGTTCAGGGTCACTCCTCAGCCTCACCTACAGAAGGCAGAATGGTTTTGGCTTTTTGTGTCCTGTTTTCATGTCACATCTTCTTAAAAGGATGAGCAGCACTGGCCCTGCTCCAGTGTGGGCTGAGCGACAGGTCGCTGGCAGCAATTGGCAGCTGCCAAGTTATGAGTGGGCAAATTTTCTGTGTCCTGCACCCCATGTTCCCACTTTGCAGCTCTCTTATAGCCATGGTTGAAAGATGGCTTGCAACAGGTAAGAAATCTCCCCAGTTAGTGGAGCTTCCACTGGAAAAGGTGTTTCCTGTGTACCCATCCACTCAAAATTTGCCATCTCTGCGTCTGTGACAGAGTGAGGGACTCTTGGTTTTTTTCCTGCTAGAGTAGAGCAATCATGGAATTTTCTGTTTGATAAAGGTTTGGAGGTTTTAAAACTGCACTTGCATGGAGCTAATATTACCTGTCTTTTTTTGAAGTGTCCATCCTGCAGCCACCCCCGATCTTTGGGGAAAAAAAAGCGAAGGAGTAGCCATGTGGAGAGGCTCCTGTCTGGATGATTCCCCAGCTCACAGCAATCTGCCAAGAAGCTGGCAGGGCCTAGGCTCATCCACAGTGAAGCTTGGGATCCCAGATCACTTTGAGAGGCAGCACCAGTGAAGCCAGCCTGTGAAAAAGCTGGAGGTAGGTCTGTGCTTGCTTACAGGCTTTCAGCTCCCTGTCACACGGTGAGGAAGAATTCGGGGATTAAGGGTAAGGACGAAGTCAGCTTTCAAGCTGATCCTCTCTCTGAACCAAGTCATTCCAGTGGAACATTTCAGTGAGAGTCATTTCCCAGTGGAAAAATGTAGTGCTGGAACATCATCCGGCCAGCTCTTGTTCCTGTTTTATTCAGGACTTGAGCACTCTGGTCCTAATTCTTCAGTTCCTTAAATTTCATCCAGGCATTTACACCTGTCGGATGTGGGTTTAACAGGCTTTGCTGTTCTGCTTTTATGCCTTTCTTTGTACTTTTCCCAATATAAATAATACTAGAACAGCAAAAGCAACTGAATAAATGGCTGGAAGAAATGAGATGCAATAAGAAACCAAGGTGTTCGTTTTCAGAAAAGCAAGATCTATTCAAAGCCATTGCCTATCTGGTTTTTAGGTACTATTTACTCAAAAAGGGAATAAAGTATATTGGAAAATTTTTGAAAATCGGTCCCTCAGAGGAAAATCAAGGATTGTACCTGCTGGCAGATGGTTTGGTTTGCAGATACCTGTGGTTTGTGCCATGTGCCAAAAGTTGTGCTGAGTTAGTTCAAAGGCTTGGGATGTCAGGGGGGAGAACAACAGGACTGCCTGAGTTCTGCAGTCAGCTGGACTCAGCTTATGAGACTAATGCAAGAGAGGAGTTATCCTCCTATCTCTGTCCTTAGGTGCTCTGAAATTTAAAAAAGTTTTTATGGCATTTTGGGAAGCCTGTGATCTGATTCTCCACAGTGTAAAAATCAAGCAGTAAAGTTAGAATTGTTAGAAATTTCTCAGCTGCTCCTTGTGGCTCTTGACGTGGTTGTAAGTGGAGTATATGTGGCCTGACCATTTCCATAACTGGTTGCTGATGGTGTCCCAGGGCTGGTCCTGGCAGTTTGGGCATTTGGCATGCTCTTGAAACAAGCTTATTTGTGATAGGGAATTGACTGGGCACTCATCTCTCCCTCAGGTTCTCGAACACTCTCAGTGCAGCTGAAGGGACATAATTAGCATTTTAAATAAAGGCAGTGCTTCAATGAAATTATTTTGGTTAAGATGGCCCTGTGGAAGGGTTTCAGTGTATATTTTATGCACTCATGATGGCTTGCCTCACCTGAAAGACTGAGGTCTGCAGTAGCTGAGGCTTCTGGTGGAGTTCAGGAACCTCTTCAAACAGAAGTGGGTTATGCCAAGTCAACTTCGAAATAATAAAATTTGAATAATCAGTGGCAAGAGATTGCCCTGCTCAGATAAACTTTCTGTAAGTCCATGTGTTTTTAGCATTCATAGTAAGATAATGCTGAGATAAAACTGTAACAAGGTGATCTAGCTCCAAGATCACAGAGTTGAATTTGGAGAAGCTGATGTATAGCTGCATTGCTTTAACAGAGAAAAGTGTGGGTCTGAGTCAATGGTGTGTGTTTGGGGTCTTGGTGTGTATCCTAAAGGTCAGACACCTGCAGAAGGGAGAGACTTTATGACATATACACCACCTTCTTCTTAACACTCAAGCAAGTCAACTAGCCAGTTGAAAGTTTGGTGTCTGAACATACCAGTTGGTCATAAGATGAATGGCTGTTTAAGAGAAAATGGCTGTTTATGCCTAATTAGAATCCTGCCAGCTGTGTCTGCATGGCTTTGGTCTAGTGAGGCCCAAGAACATCTGGTCCTCATAAAGACTATGAGCACAGAGAGGGATTTTGGTCGATGGGAGGAATGCATCGCTCATGTGACTGCGAGGCAGATGGCAAGAAGTGTGATGGTAGAAAAGTTCCTCTGGGAGTCCCTGGTTAAGGGAAGCATGTCAGAGTCAATCTCTAAACACTGCAGGCCATGTTAGCTGGAGGAACTTTCTGCCCACTAAATTGTTTCCTGAGGCAAACTGTATCTGAACAAAATAGATTTTTGGTGTAGCATGTTTTCTTCCTGCCTTGATGAAACAGCTGGCCTGTATATCCACAGAAACACACCATGGCTCTTATATTATTTTCTGCAAGGGATAATCAGTAGTGAAACACTGGAACATGGAATTCTTAGCCTTTTCTCCAGCTTGTTCAAGAAAGTGATTGTGATTAAAATAATGAATGAATGAAGGAAAAGAACTTGGCCTCCCATTGTTAAAATGTTCTGTATTTCACCAAACTCGTTAATACATTAATCTTCCAATCCTGTTACTGCTGGATTGCAAATAGCAGGACTTTCACCAGCTGTAGGGAGTCCTGGATCCCTGGAGCTTTGATAAGCAGAGAGAAAAGTCTAAAAGTTCAGCATATGAGGAAAGAAGCCCAGATTCCTTTTCTGGTGAATAATAGCAGTGAAGTGGTATTGTTCCTGTGTTTGCATTAGCTCGTGGAAGTCACACAGTATTCCCCTTGTGCGGCATCGTTTTGCCTGTACGTCCTCTTGACCTGACTATTGCAGCTCTCTGGCCCAAATCCCAGCTCTCCAGCAGGAGCAGAATGCTGCAGTCTGCCCTCTTATAGATGTGTCAGGAAACATGAGTGTCAGCCTCGTTTTCTAACAATTATGTTGACTCCCATCTGCTTTAGGATCCAGCTCGAAGCGCCCTGCTCTATTTAAAACTCTGTTTGACAATCTGGATATTAGCACCAAGCACAGGACAGCACAAGACTTCTCTTGAAAACAAAATAGATAGAAAGGAAATAATTTTGTTGAAACACGTTAGTGGATATTAAAAGCTGGACTTTGTTTCAGTCACTGTGTTCTCCATGCATCTGACAAAAACAGTGTCTGGCTTATCTGTTACAGAAAACTCCTGTGATCAAAACTCATTTCAGCTGCTGGAAACCATTGTAATTTTCTTATTGCTCATTATTTACACCAGGAGAATGAAACCTAATTAATTTTTTTAGGTACTTTCTGTGATTGCTCGGCTTTCTCAAGGGAAAACTGAGGTCAAGAATCAGAATTCTTGGAAGGATTTGCTTTTTCGAGATGGTTTCCAAAGGTTTTCATTGCACCTGGAATTTGTCAGCCATATCCCCTTGGGCTGTGCAGAGAGAGCATTATGCATGAACTTTTGGAGCTAGTGAAAGAGGATGCTCCAGGATTAGAGTCTTAAGCAGTCACACACACTGTTCTTCCTGTTCCATTTCCCCTCCAGTCCCAGCACTCCCAGGTCCAACCTGCTTTTTTTGTGGCAGAGATGATACTTTGGGGGTAGGCAGTGACAAGATTGTGTAGTTAAACTGTGAGTATCTTTTGAGATAAAATTCACAGCCTTTACCTAATCAGGTGAGATTAAAATACTGCAGCTCAACTAAACTTAAAAACATTTATGGTTTTCTCTTTTTGGTCCAAAGACCCTCTTATCTAAAACAGATGAGAGCTTTTCTTTGTCTTTGGAATTCATTATTCTTAAATTTTATGCTTATAAACAAACTATCAGCACTTAATGAAATGAAATACTTTTTAATAATGGCATCTATACTTTACAGTAGTAAGAAATAAAACTTCACAATAGTCGTATTTAATGAACAGATAATCAGCACCTCTTCTAACATATTTAAATGAGTTTAAGGAAGTGGGGTTTTTGGTTATAATATTTGGTTTTCCTTTATTTTTTTTTTCTTACAATGAGATTTGGGCATTTAAATCTTAGAGTGCTTGGAGAACAGAAGTCTTACTCCGTTTTTGGCCTAGAATTCAAATAGGGGGGAAAACTGTCAGCCTGGAGCTGGATAAAACATTTCCCAGATTTTATAGGGAGTTTGAACTTGGGATTCTGAACTCATTCATTCCAAGGAAAGAAGCCAGACAAGAAGCTATATGTATTGAAATATTTTATATGTATTAAAGTATTTGTATGGCTCTCATCATGAGTTTTTGAGTGAATAGGTTTGGATCTAGATTTCAGCAGCGGTCGAGAGCCTGGATCAAGGCTTTAATTTAGGGCCATCTTGCGTTTTAAATGGCTTCTGTGGGTTTATGACCTTACTTGCATTGATTTTTTTTTTGTGTTTGAAACTTGATGCATTTCAGACACTTCAATGATTTAAATTGGCAAAGCATAGCAGAGTTGTTTGCAGGTAACTTATGAATATCATGGGAAGCTGACACCTGTGATTGTCAACCTTGACCTCCAGCCATCTTTGCTTTAATTAAAATCTTTGTGAAGAGCTTTGTCTAGTCAAAGGTCTCTGAGGAAAGGCAAAAACACAAGTATCATTAGTAGTAAGTGCACCATAAAAGCTTAAAAATAGAAATTAATTTCTAATGATAGAAAAAAGGAGAAACATGTATATATTATATATATATGCACCAGCTCAAGCTTCAGGATAAATTGCCTAGGGATATGGGAAAATCTAAAAAGGCAAGAAGTTCTGTGTTGCTTCCTGACATTTGAGCAAACAGGTTTTTGCAGCTGTGTGTAATTACAAGAAGTTAGAGAACTGTTTATTTAACAATGATATATTTATACATTTACTAGGAAATACAGCATTAGTCAGGCATTAAAATATCTGTTAAGCTATCCATTATAGTATCTGCAAACTGAAGCCTTTAAGTAGTCATATTCTTCCGTAGTATTCTTTCATACAATCATTTTTCAGTTTCCTGTAAACACAACAAGAGAGGGATAATCCAAGGGGGAAGTTCATGGAAGTTCACACAGAAACAGAGGTGTGCACCTTGAAGTTTATTTCTCTCCCTGATATAAATTTAACACCTGTTTACGTGTCAGGGCTTCTGAATTTTGGGGTGGTTTTGGTATGTTAGCTGCACTTTTGTTAGGTTAGGAAAGTGTAGTATAGTATATTCATTCCTGATGGGGAAAACTGAGCTCTGGACTGATAAATGCAAAAGGCAGAGGGGAGACTTAGATGCCCAAATCCAAGACTAACCTCTTACCTGCAGGCACATCTGTAAGTGAAGATTTTTGACCATATGAAGTAGTGCATGTCCTGAATGACTTCTGTTACAGCAGAGCAATCTGCTGGTGTGCATTCCCTCCATGGCCTGGCTCCTGTCAGGATTCACTCAGGGTTTATCCTGTAGACCAGGCTTCACGTGGAGTGTAGCAACAGCCTCAGCATTCATGAGAAAAATGTGTGGAGAAGGGCTGGATGGTGACAGTGCTCCAGTTTCCACACCAGTCTCGTGGTTAGAGCATTTGATGATGTGATGCAGTCTCTTCCCTATGGGATTGTAGTCCACGTGCCATAGATGGGGTATTCTTGAAAAAAGAATGCCCCAACTATCTGAGGATAAGTGATATATTGAAAATACTTGAATTTCTGTTCTTCCTTTAAAAGTGTTCTGTTAAGTTAAAGAGGACAGGGAGCTGAAGCCAGTTTTTCAAAGTCACAGGCTAACATCTTACATATTCATATTGAAACCAGAAGATGGAATTTAGTTTTAATATTTTTCTTGGGTAATTTGTCTTCCTTCTTCATCTTCTTGAATTAATTTAGTGGTGCTGAAAAGTTCTGAAATTATTTCCTGGACTAGTTTAATTATTTAAGACAATGGGACTTGTTTATTTGACTTCACTGTGAATTAGAACAAGTAATTTATTTAAAGGCAAGATACAGCACGAACAAGCAGTAAAGCCAACTCTCCCTTCTCTTGTTCCTCTTACAGAGACACAGAGGCACTCTCACTTGTAATTTCAGCTTTGATCTCTAATCATGGAAACACATTGTTCTCCAGACTTTTTCACTTCAACATTGAGAAAAGGTTACTAGTAATGATGTGCACACCTTCCACCTGGAAACTGGATTAGTACCATAAATTCTCATCACAGAATTTATCAAATGAGTACTAGAGTATATAATAAGTGTTTAGAATAGATTTTTTTTTTCTGGTTTGAAGCAGTTAGATGGTGTTCATAATCATATGATGTTCATAATCATAGAATATTAGAATCATTTAGGTTGGAAAAGACCTCTAAGACCATTGAGGCCACCCAGTAAAACAGCACTACCAAGGCCAGCACTTCAACAATGTTTAAATGACTCCCTTTCTGGCACTTCTGCCCAGTAGATTTCAGGGGTGGAGAGCAAAACAGAGACTGTGATTGAAAATGAACAACCAGTGGGATGAATTTGCTATAATGCAGCATCTTATTATTGGTACTGCAGTGCATCTTGCCCCCTCACCAGTAGGCAGCATATTACTGATGTGCTGTTATTGCAGCTGCAAGAGTTTTTCTGATTTGCTGATTTTACTGATAGATCTCCTGAAGTGGGCAAAGCTCTCCCATCAGCCAGCTGGTTTCTGCTTGTGAAGGGTAAATGTGGGAGCCCTTTTTCCCTGCTTGCAAGAATATAAGTTTTTGACTTAATTACTAATTACTCCAGATTCTGCTCCTGTTCCACTCAGGGTCAGATCTTTGCAACTGATATCAATGAGAATGTGATCAGGGCAATGGAGGAGAGGGTGCATCACAAAGAGAGAACCCCAGTAACTGTGTGAGGGATGTTTTCCCATCCCTGCAGAAAGCTGACTTTCAATTTGGTGTAAAAGGCAGACTAGGCACTCTTAACCCATTCTAGGATTTCTTCCACAGATAGAAAATTAAACAGTCTCTGAAGTAAACAATAAAAGATGGGAACCTGAGGGAGTAGCACAGGAAAGGCAATGTTGTCAATCAGCTGGGAGGTAGTCTGAGTGGTGGAGAGAGTATACAATGTTTTATCTCACAGTGGAGAAGGATGTTGGTACTCTACCTGATGTAGAGTTATTGGGTCTCAACCCTCTTTTGGGCAAGAGCTAATAAGACCTTATTTCTTTTGATGCCACCAACTATGGTTAGAAAACCAGCACTGAACAATGCTGTGACACTAGGGGGGGAAAAACCCCAACCCACTGACTTTTGCTTTTGGTCTTACTCTTTTAAACTCTGCTAAAGAGGGATGGAACTGATTGGAGTTAATTTTATGGAGAATCTTAAAGAATATGCCTTAAGGCTTTTGCTTCTTTGTGCTGTTGGTGATACTGCTGGAAGGCTACATGTGTTGCTCTGGTAGAACAATCATAACTTCCCATTGACTTAAAGTACCATCTTATTTACTTCAGTGAAGGTGACTTGTGCAATCATGATTGCATTCAGACAAGGTGGTTATTTGCATGACATGTTCTGCCTTAAAATTATTGTCTGCTTGCCTTCCTTAATTTTAAACAGCAGGATGCATCACCCTACAAACACCCTTACCCTGCAAACCAACCTGAATCTGGTTTTGACCTTTCTATTTTAATAATACTTTACTTTTCATAATGTTAAGAATCTTTTAATCTCATTCTGCCTCAGGATATGATTTTCATCCTTCTCCTACTGAAGTTAACAAAAAGGCTTCCATTACATTCAGTGGGAGGCAGAATTCAACCAACTTTAATCCTTTTCAAAACAATAACTGGTTCATAGACTCACTTGCTGCCTGAGCCCTCAAATAGGAAATTACAATCTTAAAAATAAGGGAGGTTCAAGTCCCTACTTTTCTGATGCTTACATCTGCAAAATGAACTTATTTGTCACTTTTAAGAGAAAGAATGCTGTCTTGTAACTCTTTCATCTGTTATTGCTCCCATCTGTGCATTCAGTGCAGGGAAAAACTCTTGTAGTAATGACTCCAAACTTCTCATGGTAGTCCTAAATTGACTCCTTATTAATTCTGTGTTTTCCTGGCTGTATACAGGGATGGGAATGTAGACTGTATGGTGAACTGCTGTGAGGTTACCCTGCTGATAGTAATATTACTCTAAAATTATATTTCTACAATACGTTGCTTGAATCTGCACCCTAAATTCACAAGGAAGACATAATAAATTCTGACTCTTCCTGTAGATTCCAATAATCCCCAAAATCACAGCCAATCTTAGCTTTTCAACCCTCTTTGATACCCAGTGGTCCTGTATCTTTTACAAACAGTCATTATTATTATTGCTTGATCTTGTTGCTGCTTTCTGACTATTTTAATCCTGCAATTAGTCACGTGTGCTCCACAGAGCTCTGTAGAGGCATAATCAACTTTTCTGTAAAGACAGGAGATGAGCTTTGCAACTGGCATGTTGTGATGGGACCATTTGGGACCCTAATGAATATATTAAACGGTCTGGGGGAGATGGGAACTGTTTTGGGTTTATCTGAAGACAATCTTTGGAGCAATTCAGCAAAACAAAATAAGGGGAAAAAATTTGTTTTCAGCACTTCAGTTGCGACATTGTTTGCTTCAAAATGAAATGCTTCAGTTTTAGGTGACTTAAACTTCAGGCCCAGTTCCAAAGAAAAACATCTCGATTTAAGAAAGAATATTTTAGCAAAAACGTTTAATTATTTTGATGGACTGCTCCTTTTTTGTGCCCTCCCCTTTCCTGTGTCTGAAAATGCCAAAGTTGTGGCACTAGAGCTGTAGGCTGACCTTTACTTTTTTTGCCACTGCATTTTTTGCATAGTTCCAGTTGTCCTCACTTCACACCAGAGTGAAAGACAACAGTGAAAGCAAAGCCTGGACAGTCAGAGTTTCCTTGAGCGCCCTCACAGGCCTTGAGTCACGTTTGAAGCCACGTCTCTGGGCTTTGCTTTTGTCATCTACAGAACACAAATGGACTAAAGATAAAGGCTAACAGAAATTGTGTTCAAGAAAAATGTCCTGGGAGAGACTTAAATATTCCTGTCTTAAGGGTGTAACCGTTGGAGATGAAGGGGTTAAAACTTCTCTGTGCTTATTTTCTGGTTTCTGATTCTGCCTCTGGAGCAACTGTGCTGGTCACTGCAAGGAGTAGGAACACTTAACCAGATAGAATACTAGTTCCAGCTGGTACAGCCACTTCTAAAATCTCTCCTCTGTAGTGAGATGGTTATAATTAACTGTCCTTTCTGGTGTTTGTGAAGACACTCAAATAAAACCCCCCACCACTATATGAGAACAAAGTGCTATCAGTGGGTAATGCTGATGAATGCAGTTACTGGTTCAACAGAGCACTTGTGGGAATTTGCCCAGGATTAATCTTGATTTCCCAGCACATTTGCAGGTGAAACATATTCTGAAGTGAAATAAGAGGTTAATCATTAGAAGGCAGCTGACTGCTCTAAGCAACGGCCTTTTTCATCAATGCTTCTGATGCAAATAAAAACCCCAAACAGCTCTAAAACTAAATATAGCATAAAAGTCCTCAAAAGCCAGTCAATAAACAGTAATTATCTCTCACAGCTGGAAGCATGTTCTGCTTTGAGTGCAACCAACAAACTGTGCTTGACTGTGTGATGATTATTTCAATCAGGTTATAAAGGAGAATGCTATTTGGGAGCTGCTCACTTGGAAGGTGTTCTTGTAAGTGTGTTCTGTTTCCAAACCCTTCTCCTCCTTTCCATATTGCTACAGACCTTGATAAATGGTAAAGCCTGGCTGACTTGAATGCAAAATCAATTTATGATTCAGATATTGCTCTTGGGAAGAGCTTCATCAGCTCTCTGCCCTGTGTTCCCTCTTGCTCCCTCCTGTGCAACCACTGGCCTCAGCAGAGCCAAGCAGACTTTGAGTATGGGATTGATCCTACCAGGTCCCATGGATGAATGCCTCCTGAGAGGTGGTGAATCACAATATTTTGGGAAGGGGAAAAGGAGCAGAATAGACAATTTTGCCATGTTTCATCGTCCCAGGCACAGCCATTTGAAAAAACCTTTGAAAAGAGCTGAGGAGTGGCCTAAGCTATGGGAGCTTAAGAAACACAGTCCTTCCTGACTGGCTACTCTAATGCTGTCAAACTGAAGGACAGGTTTGAATTGACTCTCAAAATTAACATGTCAGCAACCATATCAGGAAACTGAATTTTATGACGTTCCAGTGATGTGTCCTCCTTATTCCAGGAAATGAAATTCTGTGTCCCACCACCAAACAGTTCACAGAAATCCTGGGCTGGTGTGCATAATGTCCATTTCAATAAGAGCCACATTTTTCAGTATCATCTTGCAATACATGGGACCTGTTTTAGAAACAGCATGACCTTTGAGGTTTTGTTTTTCCATGCTAGAATGATGGTTGTCTTCTGGAAAATAGCATCTATTCTGATGTTCATTCTCCATTTCTGACAGTATCCACGTATCCAGTTGTTTTCTCAGGACATAAATAAAATAATGCAAGGCCCTTGTAGATGGATGTGCACTGCGTGTCCATACTCCAAATTGTTGCAGACTTCCCTGTATGTGCTGGGTTGTGAAAAATTTCTACCTGAGATGCAGCTGCAGTTTTTAGATATTCCCATCTTTCTTCTTCCTAATTGGGTTGGTTGAAATTTTCCCATTTGTTTTCATATCTTTGGTAAATTTGAGAAAGCAAAGAGGCTGCCAGTCATTTTAGTTATTAGTTAAGCAGAGCTGTTTTACTAGAATGACATGAGCAAGGAAGGTTTGTTGGTTGTTTTTTCAAACACTGGCCTCTCTTACTTGGAAGACATTTCCATTTTTGTAACTAGTATCTTGGGATGCTGAATGTACCTTTTACTTCATTGAGTTGTTCAATTTGTATTTCATTACTTTAAAAGTATTTAGATTGTCACTAGAAGTTGAAAATAAAAGCTGTTTCCATTCTAGGTCAGGTGCTGCTTTCTTTTGATTTTGCATTATTTGTGCTGCGGGTTAAATTTGAAATTACTTCAATTCACATGAGGAATAAGAGTCTGAGAAGTTTTGTGGAATATCTCCATATTTTTTTTTTTTACCCCTACTGTAGCCAAAAGGGAAGGATCCTCACTGTGGTTAAAAATTGTGTTTGATTATTTTGCAGTATTATATTGTGTCTTACTATGCTTGTTTTGGGGATCTTTATAAACTGGTATGGAACAGCAATTTCAGCAACGATTTCCAAGACAAAAAGAAGTACAAGAGCAAAGCAAAGTGAGCTGTTGGTGGAGTGGTAAATACTCAGCTTGCTTGCTCTAGGTTATTGTGTGCCATGGCATGGGATGGCTGTGGAGTCTCGGGATTTTTTGCTAAACTAACCATTCTTCTAAACAGAATGTCAGGCAGGACACATAAGATATGTCTGAGGGTTTTGCAGTGGTGCCATTTCTAGTGTGTACCCGATCTATTCTCAAGAACCATAAAGCTTGCTCTAGTTCAGAGGTATTTTTTTCCTTTCATTGCTTTTTTCCTCTTCCTTTTTTCTAGTCTTTCAGGAAAGGCTTTATCAAGACCACTGAGGAATAGGATAGATGGAGTTGGGTGTTCGCAGGTAGCCCAAAACATTGCAAAACTGTGATAGACCATAAAAGTATGATACAGTGCAGAAATTCATCACAATCAAAAAAAGTTCTCCCGAGATTAGTGTAGAACAACATATCTTGGTGTAGTTCAGATGTTCTCTCAAGGCTACATTCTTGGCAGCTCCTCACTTTGGCTGGTCTTTTTGTTTTTCCAACTGTATATGGACTTCTTTTGTTTCAAATTAGCCTGTTGATTGGCTGCAGATGTACACCAAAATGTCCTTTGTTTTAGTGTACATTTTCAAGTGAATAATGATTAGCACTGGTTGGAAACTTTTCCGTTGAAATGATTTGACAGACATTTGTGGTTACAGCAAAATTGATATTTTCTGTGGAAATGCATCACTTTTGCCAAGGAAAAAAAAACACAACTTTTTTTGTCAAGTCATCCTGAAATTCATGGTTTATTTTAGGTCAGCTCGTTAAATGGCTCTAAGTTGTTGCATTGTTTCAGGACACTACTTAAGACTTGTCTTTTCATGACCTCTTTTTTCTTGTTGCTCTGGGCTCCATTAATCAGTCTGTTCATCCATCAGTACCTCTTGCTGGAGATGGCAGGATAGCAATCTGGGAACTGTAGTAGCTGGGATGCCCTCAGAGAGAGAAAATATCCCAAAGAGGAGGTTGTGGATAAGAGCACAGCTCTTGTGGGGAAAGTGCAACAGCACTAAGTTTGCAGTTACAACTTGGAAGGGTTTTGGTTGCTTCCTGTGCCAAATGTAGTTATGGAAAACATAAAGCTTTCTTTGGAAAACATTTGTATCTGGTAATATATAATAATTAATAATTATTAATAATTTAATCCTGTCCAGGATTACAATCTTATTTATATGATGCCTCCTGTTAGCATCTGTAGTTTTATCATTGTATTTCATTCTGCTGAGGTACCTTCATGCTCAGTCTTAAGGCTTAAAAAAACCAAAACCACAATAATAATAATAAACTCTTTTGCTTCTTTTTATTTGAATTTTGAGGGTATTTTTATGAAGCCTTTAAAACTCCCTCAAGTCCCATCTTGAAGCTCTTCTCTACAAGCACGAAGGCTTGAAACTTAGCTTTCATTAAGAAAACACAAGATCATTAAGTAATTACTGTTTTTCAGGAACTGTGGCTCTAAGGGAAAAAAATAACATTACAAGACTTTCATTGGTATATTGAGAGCTGGGTATATATAGTGCAAGTTTTCCAATCACATGTGAGAGCCATTGCACAGGAATAGTGGTGATACTTGTTTTGGTGGTGATTGCAGCAGATTCCAAGCCTTTAGGAAAAATTGGAAGCAACTTTGACATTATTATCTTTCTTCTTGCTTCATAAGGACCATAGTGTACACACAGCAGTTATGTATTGTGTGTCAAAGTGTTTTTGACAGGACCAAATCAGTCAAATGAAAATCCTTTCCCCAAGAAAATAATGGATTGAGGGAGTAAAGAAAGGAAGAAAAAAGAGAATATGGAAGGAATGAGGAATTAGTGGCAAAGAGGTCTGGGAGAAAGGCTGCCAGACCCTCCCCTGGTGTAATTTGTTTTCACTGACTCCAGTGGAGCTGTGTTGTTCCATAGGTGAGGAATTGCTGAGAGTGCACAAGGTTAGCAGGTAATGTGTCATTGCTTGATAACTGGAAAAATGTAAGATGGAAATTCTCCTGGCAGCGTTCTTACCCCCTAGCCCCAGTGGCCATTTCAAAAAGGCTGATGAATATCTGTAGCTGCCCAGGGTCAAACCATCAAGATCACTTTTCAGCATCCTTTTGTCTTCTCCCACTAAGATACATTTCTGCCTGCAAACTACAGCTCAGAGCTGCTGTGAGCTCAGTTGTGTCTTGACAGTGAGAATACCCTGCATAAAAATATTTTTCCTAGAACTCAACAGTGGGCCAGAGAAATTTCTCTGAAGCCTGCAGTGATGTGCTTGGGGTGAATTGAATCCACCAAGTGTAACTTGGGCCAAGCTATGATGGGATATAAGCAAGCGAAGAAGCCAAAGTCATTGGAAAACTTTTCACCTCCAACTTACCAGTGTCCTGAGGTGAAAGTTTTCTAGTATTTGTTAGTCTGATTTGGAGCTAAGATAAAATCTTTTTTTTCCTCCATTGCATTTATACCTCACAAGGAATTTTGTTGGAGTTTGTGCAAGACAGAGGAAGTCCTTCTTCCACTGCAAAATTACATTATAAAAAAATCTACAAGATTTTTTTTTTGTTATACAAAAATGTTTGTTTTTAAAACAAGCAAACAAAAGGGTACATTTTTCTCTTTTGTGTCCTTTCTCATACTTTTGCTAAAATGGTTATCCCTAGCCTTGATTTTTGCAGTGGCTCCGTCTCTATGACTGTAAGTCATTAAATGTTCACAAAAGTGAATAAGCTGCTTAATGTCCTATTCCCCTATGACTTGAGACTTTATCTAAAAAATCCCCCCTAATAAACATCCTCCCAAATCCTTAAACATCTGTCTTAGTACTGTGCAATTGCAGCATGGAGGAAACAGAAGGGACTCACTAACCAAATGTAATTCCTGTAAAACAGGGACATAAGGAGATCAGATTGATAACTGAGCACATCAAGGATTTAACGTTATCTAAATACTTAAAGTCCATGCTTAGGCAAGTACTAATAACCTCAGACAATATCTACAATATCCTTAATTTCAGAGAGAATAGAAAAGCCCACTCTTTTGTACCAAGTAATGTACACAGATAGGGGCTCTAACTTATTAAAATTAATTTTACAATTAGAGAACACACTGAATCTGTTAAATTAGCACATAATGACGGGAACAGATGTCACTTACTGCTGAATGAGCAACACAAAATATCAGGAGTGTACTGTGCAATGCTGTCTCATGCTCTCTGACAGCCAACTCGAACTCCCTGAAGTCAGCCTGCTCCTTAAAAACCTTATCCTAATGTTTGTCTAGCCAGAGGCATATTGCAGTGGTGACAGAAGGCACCCCCACTGCAAGTCCTAACCCTTTCCATCCTCTTTCCTCAGTCTGCCAGAAACCCTAGGCAGAGTCTATTCAGTGTAGTCATTCCCCTCCAGGGATATGTCAAACAGAAAATCAAAGTTAATTCTCCAGAGGCCTCTCTTGGACCAAGCCACATACAAACCTAATCCATAATTACATAATTTTCTATTGTCAAACATAATTTCTCTGGGTCAAGATGTTACTTATATCTCACGAGAATGCAATTTTTTTCAAGCACTAGGTTAATTTAAGGCAGAGTTGTAGACTCTTGCTTCTAGCTGTGTGATGCCAGAAAAATCATAGGAAGTATTTTAAAGGAAGAGCAAAAGGATTGAACACAATTTTACTGTGATTAAAAAGAGAAAAGAGAAAATATGATGATTGGAGTGTAAAGGGTGAACAGTCTATAGGTTCCACTAGGGCAGACATTGCTGCTACTTTGGTGATGGGAACCTGTAATGTGGCTTTTGTGTATTTGATTAATAAGCAAGATGGGGTTGAAATATTCTGCACACCATAGGCATGCACTGTTGGCTGCACATTACTAAAAATATGCAAAGGAGTAATCAATAGCTTGGAGTCATCTGTAGGGTATCTGAAGTAACCTGGTGGAAAGATTGGCCATGCAGTGGTTCTTCAGCATCCTCAACACCCCTACAATGCTGCTGCAGAAGGCTGTTGCTGTCTCTTCTCTCCTCCTTGTGGCTTCACAGCAGAAATTGTACAGGCAAATTACAGCCAAAAAATGAAGTGATAGTTTAGTACTAGGCAGCTTTTAACTGAGTGATGTTATAGTGTGAGAGATTTGAAGAGACAGAGCCCTCATTCCCAATCTGTTTACACAATTACATGAATCAGTCATGGATATGGATAGTCATATAGTCCAGATCTACTTTTTGTGAGCGAGCCAGGGACAAGCTGGTTCCCACGTGCCCCGAAAATGGGAGTAATGTGTTTTTTTCAGAGTGCCCTTTGCAGCAGTATGACATGTGATGTGAGGCACTTGAGGTTTGCTGGCCATACAAACCCTGTTCCTGTTCTTGTTTGGTTCAATGCAAGTGATTTTGTGAGGAAGTAATTAAATCAAATGAAAGCATTATGTTCTCCAAAGAAACAGCAGAAAGCCAGAACAGTATTTACAAACCATATACTCTTGTTGAGCCTCCAGCTTGTTCAGGAGGGCTTTTCTGCTCTAATTCTTCTGATTTGCTTTGGTGCATCGAGCAATTCTGTGACTTAACAAGTGTTCCTATGGACACATACACACAAAGGTCTTGGATCACGTGGGAGTTTCACTGAGTTCTTCTGAAACAATAATATGGTTGAGATGAAAGAATTCTGATCCTGTCAATTGAAACACTGAGCTTCAAGCTCCACGTTTGGCAGCCATCGCTAATACTTGCTACGTCCTCGTTTCTTATTTTGGAAAGCTCAATTTCCTCTCCAGATCCTGAGTGGCTGGAATGTGTCTTTCAATTCCAAGAGAGAACTGCAGGCATGGTCTCCAGGATGCCTGTCCAGCGTTAATTTTTCTGCTGAGGCGTGTGAATATGAGAACATTGCATCCTTGGAGCACACCTGTCTTTATCATTGTTTTTGGGGGGGAAGTAAACTTGTTCTTGGTGGTACCTGAGTGTGCTTGGTGAGTTGAACATGTAAGATCCTGCCTTTCTTTAAGCTAATTATGTTTATGGTACATGTGTATTGTAATGCTGGGAAAGCCATATGAGACTTCAGCCTGCTGAGAATGCTCTCAAGCATTTCATTTCAGCAGAAACCACTCTGGTCCCTCAACATCGCTCACTGTGAGCTGCGGCGGGCGGGATAAGCAAAGTGGCTTTTGGGATCTATTTTATCACACCTTTAGGACATAAGCTCAACAATTTCTTTCGTTTTGCTTGCAGCTGAAATGAATTAGCTTTTTTTTTCACCCGATTCCCATCCCGGGCCCTCCCAGGCATCCCTGTTCCAGGCGAGCCCACGAGAGGGCACCCGGGACACGCCGCTCCCGAGCCCGGGCAGCTCCGGCGCTCCGCTCGCTCGTTTCTCCCGGGGAACTTCGATTCTAAGGGACTGACGAGCTTCAGCTGCTCCATGTCACCCTTCCACAGGTGTGGGATGGACCGTGTGCGTGGGCACCCTCACCTCCGCCCGCTAAAATCCGCTGTTCGTTTCGCGAAAACAAGTAGGCAGCCAAAATTGAACGGGCAGCCCCGTGGCAACAGCCCGTTTTTGTGCTTGTCCAAGCAACAAGAGCAAAAGTTTTCTAGTAAAGTCGGGAAGCTCAGAAAAATATTCCAGCTTGCTAAAGCTAAAAAAGAAACAGAACTGAGTTGCTTTGAGTTTCCAAGTTTAAATGATGTTTATTCTCATCTTACTAGGCAAACTTTAATGATTTTCCTGGTGTTATTGTCATCCGTGCCATTGGTTATGGCAATCACTTTGTACCTCTGAGTTCGGGTAATAAGTGCTCAAAAAATAGATGCACTTTATAGATCCAGGCACCTCTCATGAGAAGATGTAGGTCAGATAATTCCTGTCCTCCACCTTTTTTTTTTTTTCTTCATCCTTCTCTATCTGTGGTTGAAAAGGACTGCTGCTGGAACTAGAAAGAAGTCAGAAATATTAGCCAGATTAAAATATGCTTCTGCCAGCTCCACCTAATTTCTTGGGAAGGGATTAGCTGCCTGAAAGCTACAAGCCAAATAAATCATCAATCTGCCATCAAAGTGTCAGAGAAAGAAACACTTAGCTAGAGAACTGTAGAATCATAGAATGGTTTGGTTTGGAAGAGACCTTAAAGGTTATATAGTTCCAATGCTCCTGCCATGGGCAGGGAAAGCTTTCACTAGACCAGGTTGCTCAGAGCTCCATCCAACCTGGCTTTCAACACTTCCAGGGAGGGGGCACCTACAGCTTCTCTAGGCAACCTGTTCCAGTGCCTCACCACCCTCACAGTAAAGAATTTCTTCAAATTTCTAATCTAAACCTGCCCTTTTTCAATTTAAAGCCATTCCCCCTTCTCCTATGACTCCATGCCTTTATAAAAAGTCCCTCTCCAGCTCTCTTGGAGTCCCCTTTAGGTACTGGAAGTGACTCTAAGGTCTCCCTGGAGCCTTCTCTTCTCCAATCTGAACAGCCCCAGCTCTCTCAGCCTGTCTTCACATGGGAGAGGTGCTCCAGCCCTCTGATCTGTTCCTTCTGTCTATCTTGAAATAGTATTTTACAACAGGAGGAATTGCTTCTTCAATATTCTTATTGTTTGGGGTTTTTTTGTTTTGACTTGTCTTGGTTTTGTTTTTGTGTTTTTGTTTTGTTTGTTGTTGGTTTTTTGTGTTCTGTGGTTTTGTTTGCTTGTTTTTTGTTTTGTTTTGTGTTTTGTGGGTTTTTTTGGTGTGGATTTGTTTTATTCCCCCCCCCCCCCCCCCCCGGGAATGATAGTAAAAAACCCTAGGGGACTTGTTTTTGATGGCTTAGCTGTCCAAGTTGAATGGAAAACCAGAGGACCAAAATGGGCTTGCAATAAGTGAAGAGAGTCTAAGATACTTGTTGTCTCACTAACATTACTGACCTTCTCATGCCAGCAGGTAGTCTGTGAAAGCTCTGTCAAGAGACATTTATTTGGCTGATACCATTCCATATTTTAATCCTGGGACTCTCCTTAGTGAAAACATATAGATTTCAGTTTGTTTGTTATATAAGACAATGGGTATCAACAAGGGAGTAAATACATCACAAATAAGACATCTGCTGTTACTTTTTCTGACTTTTTTTCTTTTTTTTTTTTTCTTGTTTTGCTAGAAGTTTTTGGACAAAACGTGAATGATTTTAAAGCTGTTGGAGACTTTGCAACTTCAGAAACAGGAAGCTAAACTTTGAGGCTACTCTAAGGCTGCCGGAACACTGAGCAGAAGTTGAGGAGATACTGAATGTATCCCATGGCCTGAAGGCAGGATTGACACCAGACCTTCTACACTTTTCTTTGGCTGTGAGTTCCCCAGACAAAACCTTTCTCTTTCTTTGTGTTTTATAGAGCTTTGGACAATAACAGCAGAAACCCAACAGGACTGGGACTGTTTGTGATCTTGTAATAAGAGTGATCCATGGCAAAACACAGGTATCTACTGTGCTCTTCAATACAGCAGCATCATTGTTATCTGTCCTGGGTTAGGCACAGAATAATTTTAATTAATATAGGGAGCTCTATATGCTAAAAAAGCCATCAATATGCAAAGGAAGAGCATATGTATAAAAATTTGGCCAGACTGCAATTTTTGTTTTGTTCTGGAAGTTTAATATTTTCAGGAAAACCTTATTTAGCCCTTTATTATGTTTTCATAACCTTTTAAAACGCAAGAATCAAGATACCTGTGATCACATTTTAATTCATCACATCCATATCCTTTCTGTAGCTTTAAATAAGCTTTTTTTCTTTTTAACTTACTAGTTTGGTTTCTCCATTTGCAAAATGTAGGTCACTCCTTTCTCAGGGGTGACATCAGGGTAAAATCCATTCATGCTTTTGAGGTGTTCCTATTAAAGTTTTGAGGACCGTATAAGTACCGAGGCGTCAAGGAATATTAAACTATCTGCTGCAAATGTCTCTGCTTTTTTTCTGTGTGGTTCACTAGTGAGCACTCAAGAGATGACCTTAGTGTTGCTGGTGGCACTCTTTCAGATCCTGTTTAAAACAACTGTTGAATGACTCACTGTTTCAGGAACATGGAAAGTTTCCCAGAGTGTGTTTGTGCTCCACTGTCTTAGAGTCAGGAGATGGAGCCGCTCAGGAAGGCTGTTGCAGATGACTGAGTGTGCTTATAATGGGTGGACTATTCTCCCCTGCTTTGGAACATCTGCTGGTGATTTTAAAAATGAATCTAAAAAAATAATCTGTTGGCTGGTGCCTGGTAGGAAGCAAATACAGGTTGTTTTTGTGTCGCTGGTGATGTATCTTTAGAGGATTACACATGCCAGTTGCTTGACTTCAATGAAAATTTTCACAGTGGGGTGATGTAGTGTTGATTTAGAATAATTTTTATTTTTTTCCCCAGTACTTCTATTCTCTCTTTACTACTTTAGGCATGGCACTAAGCCTTGCAGCTCAAATCTGAACTCCAAGATCCTTAAAATGTGATTTAGGATGTAGGGTTTTCACACGAGATACTTTCAAAATTGGCATCTCCTTCTTCCCCTGGCCAGGGGGAAGAACAGTCTTCTGATTGTTTCTTCAGTGAAATTTATGAGCCCATGTTTTTGCCATGGCATGCTGTCACTTTGGGAATTATTATGATTTCATGTATCTGAAAATTATTACTTCAGATTAAAAGGAAATAGACTGCCAAGCAAACAGAACCTCGTTGAGTATACAATTGTGTTGGAAACAGATGAGTGAAATGTGAAGTGAGGATGCAGAATCTAAATTGTGATGGGAATTTTCCCAGAATTGGAAAGGCAGGAACTCAGTGCATGGTCTCCAGGTCTGTTCCTGCTGCAGTCCTGAGCACGATGTCACAGTCATCTGTTGTCTACAAGTTTATTTAGAGGGGAAAAAAGGAAGTTAGATATAAGTGACATCTGATATTTTCATTTGAAAATGAAAACTATTTGAGATTAGGAAGATTTGATTTCTTACTTGAATTGCTGTTTTGCTTTCTACATTCTCTTTTTCTCTTTTCCTTATTTTTTTCCCCTTCCTGACTGAAATTCTTTAGTAATTTAGTTGTGAGAAAAGCTTTGAAAACAGTGACAGCAGTGCTCATATCTGCCTGCAAATGAAGGTGGTGTGACTCAGTTGGTCTGGAAATGAACAAATCCTCTCATCTGGAATAAATGTAAATATCTGGTTTATATGTCAATGTTTACTATTTTACTGCTGGTCAAAAAAATGAAGGGTGAGGTGGTCAAAGGAGGAAAATGTGCATGAGATCTTATCTTCATTCAGTCAGTGAAAAATACCTACAGATCTGAGTGGATTGGGTTTCTGAGGGGTTTTTTTATTTTTCTTCATTGAGCATGGAGGAAGACAAGGGAAACAGTTGTGGAGAATGGTGTGTCCTTTGGACTGACTAATCAGTAGATGAAGTTATGAATCTGAACATAGCACCCAAGCTCAGCAGAGAAGAAAAACCCCCAGTACTCCTAAATTCTGCTAAGAGTTAAGGGTACAGAAAGTACACCTTTCTCTCAGCTGAGTTTGAATACTGGAACATAGAATCAAAAATTCATATATTTAGCTGTAGCAACAATTTGAGTGGGTAAATTCAGGGGAAAGATGGGCTTCACTGATAAAAGTGTCTCAAAAGCTGGAAAGTTAAAGTATGTTGTTCTTCTAAGATATTCCTGTCACCTGCAAATTACCACTGCCTGAACAAGATACAGGGCTAAAAAGATTGGAGGTGAGAAGATCTTGGTTGTGATTTGTACTTTGCTTTACAGTGAAACAATTAAGATAATTGTGTCTTGTGAAAAAGAAATAAGTTCAAGTAATGATTTTTGAATGCCCTTATTAGTCTTCATTGTTATGATACACCTCTTTACAATGGTTTTGGTTGTCTCCTAGATCACTATTTTGTTAATTAATCATAATTTCATTGGTTTTTAACTGTTATTATTATTGTGGTTGTAAAGCTTTGCAGTACAACACAATGAAGTCTAATGAGCTGTTGTGAATAAGGTATGAAGGTTACTTGGTTTAAATAATATCTGAAAGAGTGAATTTGGCTCATGAGCTGCTATGACCTGAATTTTCACTAGATAGGGTTCATTTTAAAGTAGCATGAGGCTATGTGGCTTGTTTAAACTTGGCAAGATACTGGTTTTAACTTGCAAGAACCACCTCACTGTATTTTCAGAGACATCTCTCTCTATCTATAATCAATGAGTTTGTAATTTTAAACTTTATATATATAACAACTATGTATGTTTATGTGCATTTAGAAGTTAAAGTGCTGTTTCTATTGTAAAAATTGTATTTGTGAAAAAAATGTTCCAGTAGGCCAGGAGTGAATAGTGTCCTGCAAAGAGCATCAAAGACACGTCAGGGACATTTTCTTGGATGAACTTTTCCTGTGCTGCTCGTTGATTTTATGTTGTGAAATGTTCTGGCTGTTTGTGAAGCAGAGAACAGAGGAGTTTCCTGTAGTCCTAGGAGGTGTCAGGGATATTGGATCACAGCATTTCTCCTAATTACAGCTGAACACACTGGTGCCTTGTGGTCAATGTGACTTAAAAAGGAGAAAAGAGAGATGCCAAGTCTTTGTGCATATTCATTAGACTGATGTATTAAGAGAGAATATTTATGAGAACATACCATCTCACTGAAGTTATCAGAGGTCTTTGTTGGGGGTTGGGTTTGCTTTTCTTTTTTTTTTTTTCTTCATTTTTTTTCCTTTTTTCCTCTTTTTAATTTTTCTTTTTTTTTCCATTTTCTTTTTTGCTTTTCTTTTCCTTTTCTTTTTTCTTTTTTCCTTTTCCTTTTCCTTTTCCTTTTCCTTTTCCTTTTCCTTTTCCTTTTCCTTTTCTTTTTCCTTTTCCTTTTCCTTGTTCTTTTTCTTTTCCTTTTTCTTTTCCTTTTTCTTTGTCTTTTTCTTTGTCTTTTTCTTTGTCTTTTTCTTTGTCTTTTTCTTTGTCTTTTTCTTTGTCTTTGTCTTTGTCTTTGTCTTTTTCTTTTTCTTTTTTTCCTTTTTCTTTTTTTTGTTCTTTTTTTTCTTTTTCTTTCTTTTTCTTTTTTTCTTTTCCTTTTCCTTTTTCTTTTTCTTGTTCTTTTTTTCCTTTTTTTTTCCTTTTTTTTCTTTTTTTCCTTTTTTCTTTTTCTTTTTCTTTTTCCTTTTTTTCTTTTTCTTTTTCTTTTTCTTTTTCTTTTTCTTGTTCTTTTTCTTTTTCTTGTTCTTGTTCTTGTTCTTGTTCTTGTTCTTGTTCTTGTTCTTGTTCTTGTTCTTGTTCTTGTTCTTGTTCTTGTTCTTGTTCTTGTTCTTGTTCTTGTTCTTGTTCTTGTTCTTGTTCTTGTTCTTTTTCTTTTCTTTTCCTTTTTCCTTTTCTCTTTTTCTTTTTCTATTTCTTTTTCTTTTTTCTTTGTCTTTTTATTTCCTTTTTCTTTTCTCTTTTTTTTTTTTTTTCTTCCCCCCCCTTTTTTTCCCTTTTAATTTTTTTTCTTCCAGGAAAAAGATCTACTGGTACCTGGATAATGAGGCACTGCACCAAAAGTATTTCTTAAGCGTAGGTAGTTAGAATAAATATTACCGAGAGTGGCAAATTATCTGGAATAGTTCCTTTTTAAAATAGCCCCATTTCCCACACACCCATATAGTTGTACTCAAGAAAAATGCTGTGGTCCCCCTAGTCTGTATTACAAAAATCTCAAAATCCTGCCCTGAGTTTCCTTTACTTCTGATTAGGATTTGAGAGATTTATCTTATTGCACAGGCTGTGGTGCAAGGCATCTCCTTGATCATAACCCTGCCATGCCAACCCTAAATACTGCAGTGGAAAAACTGTGTTTTCTATGAAGTAATTCCTACTGAAAAGATATTTTCATGGGTTCAAACCCACAGGCTGATGTGGGCCATGAAAACACAACCAGGGTTCTGCCAGCAAAGTTTGGGTGAAATAGGGACCCTTTTTACCCTGCCTAAGATTTAAGTGCAGATAGGCTGCTCTTTGTGTCTTACCTTGGATTCAGTACTACAGGCCATCCTTTGAAATCAGTAGGAGAGCTGATGGAGGGATGTGCAGCTCATCAGAATCCAGGGACAGAGGGGGAAGAGAATCAGGTCAATCACTGGCATTTTTAGCAGCAGTGCCTAAGGGGCTTCTGTGGCAGAATTCCTTTTCTGGGTCTGCAGCTGGCTTGGCTTGGTCTCAGTTGGAAAACATAGGGATGGATCTCATATTAGGGCTTGTCTTTGGGGGAAATAATTTTAAGAATAAGGTATGATCTCAGGTCAGCATCATTATTCTGCAATAAATTTCACATAGATGCTTGGCTTACATTTTAGCCCATGCTAGTTTTGGATATAGGTTAAATTAAATAGTGTGAAGGCAGGTTTACTGTGCAAAAAGAATGTCCATTTGGTGAGCTACAGCCAAGTGATTAGTTACAGCCATTTCCTAATATTAGACAAGCTCTTACAGGTGTTTATACAACCCCTGTCCTGTGAATGATAAAGCATATGGATCATTAGAGCTGTCAATCAAGCCCTTTCATTCTATTAATTTCTGGTGACACAAAAATGCTTTTCTTTCTTGATTATGAATTGAGTGGGATGAGCTAAAAGCCATGATGAAACACATGGTCTCAATCCTCAAACATCCACGTAGGAGAAAGAGTTCCTCTTTTTGCAACATATGTGTGTAACATTCATCCTGAAAATGGCACAGCAGAATTTTAGGCAGATAAAGAACTTGTTTGTACTGTAGATCTAAAACATATGAGAAATTGGAGCTTATAATATAATCACAAATAACCAAAGGTGATTGGAAAACTATTTACTCTTAAATGACAGCCCAGAATATTTAGAAATAGAGAAAAAGATTGTGGTCTTTTTCCCATCAGAAATATTGAAACACATCAAAACAAACTTTTCATGTTGCTTCTAAACAGCCTTTCAGAAATGGTTTTGAAGAGCATGTAAGAAATGGAAGAGAGGAAATGTAATTTTCTATTTCTTTTTTAAAGGAAAAAAATGCTTAAAAAAAAAGAGGTTTGGTTTTTTTTCTCCTTCACTAATAAGTTCTATTTGGGGCTTTTGCTTTTCTCAGCTTTTCCTTTAAAAAAGAAAGACAAATGAATGGAAAGGGATGAAATATCATAAACACCACATGAAAAGTTGTTAAATTTTGCAGTTCTGCAAAACGTGTTCAAGCAACATTTTCAGAGGAAATGCAGTGGTATCATTTTCTTTTGACCTGCAGTCTCAACCGAGGTTGAAGCGTTGAATTCTTTTTTGAAAAATTAAAAGAATTAATCAAAATTCCTTGGCCAGATACAACATGTGAAAGTCACACATTTCATCCTGCCACTTTTTCAGTGCTTCTAGCAACTTGCTATTTGAGGCTTTGTGTATATGCAAAATTTCTTAAATGCTACATGTTGGTCAGGTATATTTTTTGTACGCTGTTGTATGATTCTAGAAGCACAAATTTTTATGCAGGAGATTGAAATTAGCTTCTTCTTGCTTGCAGTACTGAAAATATCATGAACTGATCCAAAGTAAGGGAACTATTTTCCTGTGAGTCCTGGCAATTGGCAACTGTGTGGTTACCTATTTCCCATGACATTCACCTCTTGTCCTTAAGGATAACAATTTTACTGGCAAACATCTTATGAGCAGAGGTTCCAAAAGAGGACCACTCCCAATTTCACAAAAGTCTTTGATTCTTCTTTGCTGTAACTTATTAGTTTGATGTTCTGTTAAGGCAGAATTTTTTAGGGGTAGATACAGATACTTTTGGCTGCAGGCACAAAGTTCTTTAGACTCTTAAATTGGATTTAGTTGTCCAGAAACCTTTGCAAAGCTAGGTCTTTAGAGAGCTGGAATTCACAACATTCTACATATCATTCTCTCATTAAGTCTAAAATGTCTCGAGACCCTTTTGATCCCTAATAAGTTGACCTGCTTATGGTAGAAAGACTGAGGATGGAAATAAAGAGACATAAGAAGTATAACAAGCAGCCCTGATACTGCAGCATGAGAGAGAAGTGGTGAAGTCTCTGGCTTTATGAAAAGATGGATTTTGATGTGGGAGCTGAAGAATGTCATAGGGAGGCTATATTACATGCTGAGAATAGCATCTAAAGACCTATATTTAGGAACCTGACACATTCCTGAAATGTAGCTCTGTAATTATTTTGCATGTTATTGTACGGTCAGATTATTAAAAATGCATCTGATGTTGGATACTAAAAATGCCAGCTGTCATGCTGCAATAATAGCTGTAATTAATTGTTGGTAATAGTTAGCTGTACATGCTGTTTATCTACTGATCTCAGAGCAGTTCATAAAGATCATCAGTATTACTGTCCCAACTGGGAAAGTGTCTTTTTAAGGAAGCCAGGTTTCCTAGCTCTTTGCTGCAGTTCTTCACTTGTGCAGTTCTATTTCAGCTTTTTGCTCTGCCTCAAAACTCCTTCTGCCCATCTCTCCTGACCCTCTTATGAGTGATTTCAGTTCTTTTTGACCCTCAAGGCCATTTTGCTCTGCCACTCACCTCTGAGATTAGCCTACTTTTACCTTTTACAGTACTCAGGCTTAAGTAATACAAATTCTGACACCTCTGGTCAAGCAAGCAATGTTTAGGCCTCAGTAAAATATCCTTATACGGATGTGTTTTCTGAATTGATTTCTGAGAGGATGAAATGGAATAAAAATAGAGGATTCACCAAACTGTGGAGAATGAGACAGAGATCTAAACTGCAGAATCTGCTGCCGCTGTTATCAGCTAGTGAGTGGGTAAAATTAAAAAAAAAGCAATGATTATCTATAGAATCTGAACCATCAGAACAGAAGCATGTAAGTCAATCTGTTTAAAAATCATGGAATCATCTCTGCTTTTCCTGTTATGTTGATATAATTTGCTCTTGTCACAGTTTTCTTGCTTTCATAATGAAATGAAGGAAGTAGAGAATACTGTCTTCTGCACCATAAAATTAATCACTGTCTAATTTCACAGTTGCTTTTTTGACCATTAATACAGTACCAGTTAAGGGGTTTTTTTTTCCATCTGTGGTTTCTCAGCCTATATATTCTAGTTAGAATCTGTGGAAGTGTTCAGGAGTCTACCTGGAAGATGAATACAACCAATCTTTTTATGTGTACTGATTGGCATCCCAAAATCAGTCCCTCAAGACAGGCTTTTCTTCTGTTATCCTGTGAACTCCTTCATATCCGTATCATATGTTGAGGATTTGCTTTCATCATTTTCTCTGTTGCTTTCTGTTGCTGACAGTGTTTATGGGTGCATCAGTGCCTACCTCTTTGCTCTCCAGAACAACCTACTGTTTCAATTTACTTTCTGGATGTTGCACAAGTCCCTCCCATTAGAATCCCTGGCCTGTTTAGGAGTCAGACCTGAAATACAAAATCCATCACAATATTTTGGTTCAGAACAGGTGCTGCTTGGTAGCATGTTCTTGCTGCTCCAGCTCAGCTCATGCATCCTGTTAGTTTATACTCTTTATATATTTATACTTCCTACTGTTAGTTTATAAGTTTATTAAGGACACAGGTGAAGTATAATTGTCACAGCCTTTTAATTAATACTCTCTTGTTTTGCAAGGAGAGAGTTGTTTTTTCTTCTGGTGCATTTAATATTTCTGAAAGGTATCAGATAAGTGGTGTAAAGTCTTCCAGATGCCCCCAACCCATTCTGACAATATGTGTCACAGTTCTTATTGCAGTGTTTCCTTACTGAATGGCTTGTTTATGGGTAAGAGGTTTAGGAGCAAGACAAGTGGAGATCTGGATTTTCTCAGCTGAGACTCCAGCTTAGGCTAAAGTGAATTTTAATAGAAATAGCTATGGACATAATCTCCAACTGTTAAATAGTGGTCTGAGAGAGTGATCTGTCTTCATGCAACCCACTGACTCCACCTCCAAACGTCAGAAATTCTTGATCACTATTAACAGTGTCTCACAATTTAGAAAAAAGCTGTTTTGTACTGTGGAGTGACAAATAGGTCAGGAAACAGAATGTTATGACGTTCTCTAAAACAATATATTGATCCAACCTCAGAGGAATTTGTACTGGACAGAAAGCAACAGTCAATTTGTCAGGGGAAAGAAGAAAATTTACTAGGATTAGGAGAATACACAAATGGTGAAAAGAAGCTGTACTTCTGGAACAAGAGATTTGATGCCAAGTATTTATTTAATTTGTCTTTAAAATTTCAGAGCAACTATCAAATTACTCCTCAAATCCAATTTGGACAGCTTTTTTTCCTGGCACATGTTGGTGGACCAGTACAGTTTAGAAGCCATGTTATGTAGTGAAAGAGCATTTAGGATGAGAACCTCATCTTTTCCCCAGTTCCTAGTAGCACTCTGGACACCTAAGCTATTAGATAAAGCACGTGAGATTTAAGCAGCTCTTTGCAGAAGTAGCTGTCATGGTTTCTCATTTGCAAATCCCATGAATTTGGAGTAGTATGGAGCTCTCCCAAGCTACTTTAAGATTGTTTTGCCCTAAAGCACGTGACTGATGCACTGGTGTAAATTCAGTCCATGTAGACTTTACCTGCAATGTTTGTTCAAACTTGTGGGTTACGGAAAACTTCTTTGTAGCAAGTTTTTCTGTTTTCAAGATGTTGGTACTTCACTTGCTGCAATTAAAAGGAGTTGATTATAGCTTCAGTGTGTTAGGTATCAGACATTCCACGTCTGATTTCATGGGGGAACTGTTAAAACATCTGAAATAACGTTTTGGAGAAACGTTATTTGTGAAATTTAGCTGTTTTATGCAAAAATGAGTTTTATAATTCAAAGAAAAAGACTGCATGTATTTACCCAGGGACACAAATATAGGTTTGAGACGAGTGTGGGATAAAGGCATTGTCTGAGGTTTGAACTTTAAAATTCTGTCCTTACATGCATTTCTCCATGTCACATTCAGAAATGGAAAAGCCCCTTTTTTCATGGATCCTGTGTTGTGGTAACTGTTGTTAAAATTGACTTTTGAGTAACAACTGTTGTATGTCTGATTTTATGAAGTTCATGTTCTCATAGCTGGCAAAGAACGTTACTAGACTAGACTTTCACAGCTAAAAATTAACTCCAGCTCTATCTGAGGTTTCTTTTCAGTGAATAAAGTAATATATTCATTAAATTTCCCTTACTTACATTGTAAGTAAAATTATAGGGATTGACTGCTATGGTCACCGAAAGCAGCTAAAGAGAATATTTGTGGGAAGGAAATTTTAAGCTCATAATGATGACTATTTGCTCTGGAAAACTGATTCAATTCTGCTCATCTGAAGAAATGGAGCATGTGACCTGTGTGTCAGTGCAAGGAAGGTGGTTATGAAAAACTAAATGCTACAATAAATTTAAGTAGAATTTTGTGCTTAAAGTGGCTGGAAGTTCCTAGTGTTTAGGCGAACCATCTCTTCCCTTCTTGTTTCTGCATGTGAGTTGTTGCTTTTGCTCTGTTTGAATCAAAGCACAAGGCTGAAATAAGACAGTTTATGAAGAGCCTGATTTGAAAACTGTTGTCATAGTTATGCATCCTACAGTCACTGAAGCCACTTATATTCTGCAGCCACTCCATCTGATCCTGGGAATTGCTTTCTCAGGAGACTAGTCCCAGAACATCTAAATTTGGGTGCAGAAATACTGGATGGTAGTTATAAAGTAGATCACAAATTATTTTATAAATGGTGACAGCATATATAGTAAGATCTATATTTTCAGTCTAAGTACTGTCTGATAAAGAAAGCTATTGCATTATATCCTGTTGTAATATATGTCATGTTATAACAACTGGAAGCTCCCAGTTAGGAATGTGATTTTCCTGTACTGAGTGCTATCACAAAATACAAATTAAGTTCCCTGCCAAAAATGTTTTACAAACTGAAATTTCAAGTCGAAGTTCTGTGTTTTGTTCAAATGTACTCCCAGCTACTGGAACCTCTGTATCCTTCCACTAAGTTCTGCTTTCAGAGTTTAAAAAAGCCTAACTGATACCTCAGCTTCATGCCTGTCTCTCTCTAGCTTGCAAGAACACACAGTTCTGGAAACTACATTTGGAATTCAATCACTGCTTGCACTGCTTTGTCACAACCCTTAATATTTCCTGTGACTTCCATGCAGCAATTGGGGTTTGTTTTTCAGAAGTATGTGCAAATTAATTTTGGGTACCTATGGGAAATTAAAGTAGCATTTTTGCAAAACTTGTATTTGCAACGTTATTTGAACATTCGAAATTATTTGGTCTACTGAGAAAGATTCAGACCCACTGTTCAATTATACAAAACTGGCATTTGTTCTCTCTGAGAACATCTCAGGGATGCTTTGTATGAGCTGTTTACAGACCCTCATTGCTTCAGAGACTGTACCAGCCTAATAAAGGCTTTGCTTGGTCATATGTTTATGGGAACAGAACCTACACTGTGACAGATCAGAGGTTTTCCCAGGATTACAATCCTGTACCATAACTTGCAAATCTTCTGGAGCTCTTAAGCTCTATGTCCATGGAGATAAAATGTCTGTGTGTAAACAAATGCTGCACTTTACTGTCCAATGCTGTAAATAGGTATGGTAACCTCTCATTGTGACTGCAGATAAAGCTGGGCTGATGGGTGTTGTTTTCTTATATCAAGAACCTGGTAGAATATGACAACTACTAGAGAAGTGTTTATTTAACCACAGATCCCAAATTTTGAGGGACCCTTTAAAAGGAACATACCTTTTGGAATACCTGAATGCTTTCAGAGTGGTGTCTTTTTTTACCAGCTGCATAAGAGGAATGCAAATGGATAATGGGATGCTTTTATTTTTGTAATAGTTAAAAGTTTCAAAGGCCAAAGGTACAGACCCCTGCTATGCTCCATGGTGAACACCCCGGTGGAATGACTTACCACGATAAATGTGTCCATCCATCTGTCCTCATACTATATATAGTCTTTATAAACTTGCAGCTACATAGTTATGTCTTAAAAACAGGGCAGATTTTTCCCTTGTGTATTTGTTCTGGCCATGAATCTCAAAGTCATTCCTTTCAAACCAGGACAGTGTTGCTTGAGGCAGGCAGATACAGTTTTCCTGCGATGACAGTTGTTGTTTTGCCTAAAGGATCAGTGTAATCCTCTTTTAAGTGTATGCTGGCTACCATGACAGGTTGGGGCTGGGAGGCAGAAGGTCTAACAACATGCTTTGCCCCAAGTTTTCCCCACTACACATGGAGAAAATCAAGTATTGAGCCTGCTTTGTGTGTTGTAGTTAAATACCAATACCCCTTCACTCCCTCACGCTACTAGTGCACATCTCCAGCAAAAGCAGGTGACAGTTTTCTACTAAAATCTACATATTCAGAGAGTCAGGCCACTGTGGTGAGAGAAATGTAGAGCTTTCAGTTGTTTATCCATTTTCCTATTAGTCTGGCATTCAGCAGGCTTTTTTTGTTAGTTTTAACAAATTTGCTGCTGATAACATCACTGGCACTTCAGTTCCATCCCAAGAGACTGTTAAAACCCGTCAGAGGAGCAAAAATCCAAAAGCTGAGTACAAATCCTCTTTCACCCCCCCTTGTACCTCTTAACAATATACTTCTAGGGAGATTTCAGCCTCAGTGGATGGGGTGAGATCCAAATGAAGGATAAAACATTGTTCCCTTTACAGCATATTGAAGAATGGTGTACAGTCCTCATCCAGCCAGTCCTCTTACTGCTAAAATCAGTAGTTAAGTTCTGTGAAGAAATGTTTTGCCCTTCTTTGTGCTCCTCAAGTCTAATTAGAGATGATGCCCACATATTGCCTCAACTGACAGTTTCTCAGGCATCAGAGGAGTCTGATCTCACTCCCACTGAAACTGCCAGGAGACTTTCCATGAATTTCTCTGGCAACTAAATGGGAAACTGTTTTTACCAGGTACTTTGATACTTAAAATATTGATGAGTCTGGAGGCTGTTTCAAAACTTGAAATGACAGAAGAGAAAAAAATCCCCCAATGGTAACAGAAAAATCTGTGACCTGAACAGTCTTGAAACAATTGGTGAGTAGTGAGCAGTAATGGAAGCTTGAACAGGCTCTGATTGGCAAATGTGGAACTTGAGATGTTTTACAATGCACCAGTAATGAAGAACTGGTTTATAGACCACAAAATTTTAAGACTTTTTATAAAAAGTGGGATTTTTTGGCACAATGCAGCAGTATAAAGTTTGCTATTCCTTTCAGTTTGCTCACAATAGGAGGGATTCTGCAACAAGATCAGTGGCAAAAATGCCTTTATGTTTCCATGGTGTTTCTCTAAATTAAATATACTTAGAGGTCTGAACGAGTGGGTTTAGTTGCAGGGCTGAGACCTATGTTTATAAAACTGAGGTGTCATCAGAGGGAACAAGCATCAGTGTGGTAACCCTGATGTGCACAGAACAAATCGTGTAACTGGACTCTGAGCAGGGAAATACTTTTTTAAGACTGTTTACTAACAAACTCAGAGGTCAGTAGTACCTACCATCAACCCCCTCTCTTTAAAAATCTTTTAACTGGATATTCCCATATCAGCTCCTATGCAACATGTAGAAGATAATATCATCAGAGATTCTCTCATGCAGTTTTGGTGACTGTAACTTTATGTATGTGATTATTCTATAACACACTAAACACCCTCACTAGAGCAGAAGGTATTTCTGGTATCTCTCCCAACTGATATATATGGCAATATCTCCTAAAGCAGTGCAGGAGACAGGACTCAAAGGCTATTCAAACAACTTTTCTAAGCTTTTTTGTTTATTTAAGAACAAATATGTTCTTTCTGTAACTTGGGAACAAAACATATGCAACAGAGAATAATTACAGAGATATTCTTAGAGAAATGGTATCAGTTCAGCCACTACAGCTGGTATGTAACATGTGATACTTCAGTGAAAGGACACCTGTGGTGGAAAATGAGTCTCAAGTGAGCGGTTCTGTACTTCCATACACCCAATTCAAAGCCTTTACATCCAATCCTAGCAAGCTTGAACTGAACCCTACGAAGCTGTTTTAGTTTTTTTATAATTGAAAATGTTTTCCAGGTTCTTTTTTTCCATGTTTCTAATGTAGTTATTTTTTCCTGTCAGATAAGGACATATTTGGCTGACCATCTAATTATGACACACTGTTGATACAGTAAGTCAAAAGAGGTGTGAGACTGATAGATATAGAGTAGCACTACTGATAAGTTGCTCAAATATTGCATTTTATTTACTTTGCCTTTGCTAACTTGCATGTTTGAACATTACAAAAGATTGAGCACGTGTGAGCAAACAAGCTTCTTACTGTAATCTACACTCTAATAGCCACTGTTTGTAAATGTTTGTGTTCTGGTTTGCTAGCTTTGGAATATGTTTTGGTCCTCCAGTTCACACCTTTCCCTTTCTCCTGGAGGCAAGAACTTACTCCAGCTGAAGCTGAGATTCTTGGTCAAACTTCAACAGCTGGAGCCTTGACAGCTATCAAATCTTGTGAAATTTCACAATAATTGCAGAAATGGGTATTAAAAGTTGTTCCTTTCTTTTATTAGGAATATTTTGTGGGGACTTTGAGCTATGAAGTTGTGCAATTTTTGGAAGGCTGTGTGGATCATGATTAACATATTCTAGTTGATCAGGACCAGGAAATTAGCAAGGTCCTTACTGTGGTCTCTATGGATCACCACATCTACAGTGCCAGAGTGGAGTGGGTGAAGTCACCTGAACCTTTCACTCTGATGAAAGACTGGGAAAACGAGTACAAGGCCTCCATACTTTCCTAGAAGCAAAAAAGTCTGAGTGGCTGATTGCCAAGTGCACCATGCCAAGAGTTGTTGGGATCTCCCACACATTCCAATGGGAATATTAACAGGTCTACATATTGCTGGGTAAAGTCTTCCAAACTTCCAAGAGAGCTATGAATATCTGCTGTTTAATGTATGTACGGTTTGTGGTCCCTTGCTATCCGGAAACTCTCAAAACTCTGCAAATACCTTATGAAACTCTCACACCCAGACAGCTCTCCAAACATTCCTTCTCCTCTCTTTGAACATATGTGGTCTCAAAATCCTAAAACCATCTGGAAGTATCGGCTATAGGCTTCCAATCATCACCTTGTAATAGGATTAGCACCCCATCAAGCCCACAGATGCTGGGCATCTGCTGAAATAGCTGTAATACTTTGAAATAGAAAATGTCATTAAAGGGGTGTGTGCAGCCTGAACCAAAGCTCACCAAAGTCAGTGAATTCTGCTATTCCATGTTGCTTCAGTGGGTTTGGGTTAACCCATGGTCAATAATGACTTTGGATCTTTTGAGTTTTTATCCCATCTGAATATACTCCGAAGTAACTTTTAAAGACTGACTGAGGTGTGTTCTGTCCCTTTATGCTGTGTGAAAAGAAATAATATAAAGTGGCTACCAAAAGTCTGCTCCTGGACACGACAAAGACACTCTGGAGAATCTCTGGAAGAACCTGAATCCACGTCCTTAGGAAGGTGACAAAGGAATGTGACAGTGAGTACTTGACTGACTCCTAGCAGCACTGTAGCCTGTAAAAGGGTAAAGTCCAAAAAAGTTCTAACTTAGGTTTTGGGCTGTCTTAGTGATGTTCCAGACAGAAATCCAATGACCTAGAGTTGGGGTGTTTGAAAGGTTCCTTTGGTCTCTATCCTGCTGCACTGTGGGTGCTGTGCTCTGCCTCCAAGGAGAGCAGTCAGGGAACCCCAGGCTTCTTGGCACCTATTAAGCTCAACTTTCTTCTGTAATTTTATCAGAATGACAAGAGACTTCAGTTCTAACCTTAAAAAACCAGTTATCATTGATAACTTTTACTATTTTAGGGGATCTACCTAAGCCCTATCTATCTTAAAAGACAAGAGCATTTTTAACAGCTACTTGTAGATTCTTGGTCTGTAGGTTATAACTTTTTCATTGCTTGTTTGCCTTTATTCTGTGTTCTTTTTGGTCATTCCATTAAAAAGTGCATCCTGTGTTGAACAATCAATCCTTCCAGCAAATTATAAGCCATTTGGAAAACATCTAAATTAGTGCCATTTTTGACGAGGAGGTGACAATGGCTCTGTCTTCCAAGAGACATAAAAAGGTTATCAGGTATTATTACTTGCCCACTGAGAATTTGGCATGAATTCAAGTCCTTTGCTGGATGTGAAATTTCCTGAAGAAATACAGAGATGTTGTGGGATTGGTTGGTTGTGGGCTTTTTTGAGCAACATGAATTTTCTACTGGAAAAATGAGATATGAGTCAGCATCGAAATTTCTGCAAGAAACAGCAGGCATCTGGGTTTTTGTGTTTTTTTTTTTTTTTTTTTTTTTTTTTTTTTTTTTTGTTTTTTTTTTTTGTTTTTTTTTTTTTTTAGTCTCATTCATATTTTCATTTCACCCATCAGGGGAAGGAATCTAATGATGCTTGTTTCTAGATCTGAACATCATCTGAGGACATTTGGATCTCTGTCTTTGATGTGGACCCATCAAGCCTTCTAAGTAAGTTCGTGAGAGAACAGTAAAGGACTGGAACTGAAAGTCAAATTAGAAATTCTTCAAATGGGAAGGCATGTGTTTGCTGACAGTAAAGGAATTTTAAGAGGCAAGCACCAGCTGTTACACTAATGGAAGAAAGACAGAGCACATTTGACCTGGCAATTATTTGGGGATTTTATTGTAGTAGAACAAAAGGAAAGTCTGAAAACACATGAAAACTCTTATGACTGGGGGAGGGGGAGGTAGGGGGTGGAGAGAAGGAGAAGAGAAAGAAGGAAATTGCACGTGCCTTCAATTGCCCTTTACAGAGTGCCCTGGTCCCAAATGAAAATTAAGATGCAAATTGTTTTGTCTTTTCACATAAACTGCAGAACTTATAAAAGGAAATTCAACTCAGCACGTTCATGTTGGGCTTAATTTGCTCATTCAGTTGTGTTTTCCTGGAACAGTTGAAGGTGGGAAGTACTGCAGGAGTGGTCACCTTCCCCTGAGGTTTCCTGCCAAGGTGGTACCTTTATGCTGTAGCTGCAGGTTGCCCACAGGGTGAGTTTTATCACTGTTTCCCCCTACACCTCACTCATATGCCCACAACACCTGGCACTGTTTCTCTGGAGTCCAACTGGGCAGCTGTGAGGTCCCAGCAGAGAAAGGTGATGGAGATGCCAGAAAGGTGATGGAGATACCAGAAAAGCACAGACTCACATCCCTAGAGAGACTTTCTGCTTCCTGAGTTGCTGTGGCAAATGTCACTAAACGGAATTTAAGATTAGGACAACTGTCCTTGAGTGACAGAGACATCTTTTGCAAAACTTGAGTCAGATTTCTGGCCGAAGTTTGCAATTATTTGAGTCTGAGATTTTGGTGTGGTTTTTTTTCTCTATAGTAGGAATGAAGAAAAGGGATTTGAACAAAGTGACAAAGAACTCAGTGTTCACTCTCAAAATGTACTGAAACAGTACATTTTTTTTCTGTTTGAAATTAATTTTAAGTTATTAAAAAAACCCAAACTGAAAAACCCTAATGTTTTTCATCATCTCTTTTTTCCAGATTTGGCAGTGAAAATTAGCCACCCTTGCAGAAAGTCTGTTACAATAGTCTCATCAGCCAGGAAATGCACAATCTTATAACTGGTAAATAAATTGTTGCTTTGCTCACTTCATGTTTAGACTCGTCATTTGTTATTGTTACTTCTGGCAATCAATTTAATAATTTGGCAACTTGAACAAATATAAAGCTATACATCCAAAATGAAAAAAAAAAAACAACACAAAACAAAAAACCCCAACCCAGTACAAACACTAGAATAAGAAAACTTTGTATTGAAAGGTAACTTTGCAATTAAGAAGTTGAAAAATGTTTAGAAAGAGTGACATTTTAACAGTGTAGTTAAAAAGTACTTCAGTGAATGAATCCACTGAGCTCTGACAACCATGTTTTTTGTAGGTATTCCAATGTAATAGTGGTATGTGTGGAATATTGACTTGATGGATGATGAAGCCACCCACTCGGTTTCAACTGATTGTGAATCAAGCCCTAAATGCCTGGGGATGTTTCCTCAAATTCTTTTGTGCATCTTATAGGGAAAAATGAACCATTTCAAGGGTGGCTGATATTGGGCTAAGACAAATAGTTTTAGAAATGTGAGAGAAGTTGTGAAAGGGCTGCTGTTGTTTTAAGGAACTTAAACAAAATAGATTGCAATTATTTTTCTGCAATAAGAAATGTGGAGAAAAAAACGCAGGATAAGGATGCCATTATCATCATTTAAGAATAACTTTGTTTCAGAAAGAAGCCTAATAGGCTTTTTTTAAAGCCTATTAGGAATAGAAAAGCCATTTGTTTATTATTTCAGTGATATATTTATGACAGACCAAATGTGTCTGGTAAACTGAAAAAATCTGTTTAGCAAAGAGTGATCACTGGAGTAATGTGAACCTTTGCTTTATTTATTTCTGTGGTGCAGCTCTTTTGTGACTCTTGACTTTTTTTCTGACAGTAACACATGATGAGGGGCATACAAGCTACTAATTATATTGTACAAACACACATGCAACACAAAAACTTCGTAGTGCTTCAAAGAAACTACAGTTTGTGTTTTTCACATGGTGTTTGTACTTGTAAGGATCATGTTGTTATTTCTGTCATTCCAGGAGGAGCTGATTCAAAGCCCAAGGAAGCTGTTGAGTGAAATAGCGGTGAGTTTAATGTCATTAAAAGATGTAACTATTAAAGAGAAAATGATTGTGTTACATTCAGTCTAATGTTACAACAGCTGACTCCAGGTGACTGAGTTTGACCTCTGTGAATGCCAGAGATGAAATTGTCAAATTATTCAGGTACTTATTTGGATGAAATGATGCAAAAAGCTGAAAAAGATCCTAATAGGCAGGGAATTCATTGAGGCTAGAAAGACAAGGGTACCTAGTGAAGTGTGAAGACTGGGCTGAGGTTCTGAAATAAAAGGAGAAATCCCACCTAATGAGACCTGAAGTAAGATGAACTAACTGAGAGAGAGGAAAAATTTGCCTGTGCCTGCTAAATCAGGTTCCCATTAGAGAACCAAAATACATTATTTGTGATTTCAGTGTGAAGTGGAGGGAAAATACTGTACCATCAAGGAACCGAATTGGAGGAAGAGCATGCCATGGGCCCTCACTTAGTGCTTTAAAAATATGTTTTTAGCAGTCCTAACTGGATGCATAGCTGAATGACAGTGACCAAGGGAGGAATGTAAAGCTGCCACCCCTCCATACATCATTTGGGGATTCTCTGGGGTTAGGGAGACTTCATCACCCTCTGAGACTCAGACCAAGAGCAGATGACAACAATACCTGGGAGAGCAGAAAGAAATCTTTCTTGGCAAATGTAAACCCAGGCGGGTGTGATGAGCACCAGGCAGCTCCTATCACAAGAGTTAATCCATCCTGTGAAAGTAAGTTTGTCCCATTTCTTGCAACTATTCCAATCTAGCACTTCTCCTCTGACTGACAATTTTGAGCAGATCAGTTAGACTGCTGCCTCTTTTACCTGTCTTTTTTTTCCCCCCTCAGTCTATCCTATTTGCAGGCTTGTCTTTTTGCCCTTTCTGTACTATCACCTATGTCTTGCACTGAAATGGTTTTCTCATTTGTTTCTGTCCATGAGGGAGAGTGAGAAGGAAGAATATGCCACAGGTACTTTAGGAATAATAGAGTGTTCCTGGACTAAAATAATCAAGGGTTGACACACTGACCTTTTCCACAGCTCTGTCTGGCAGGAACAGCTATCAGCTGCTTTGAAGGGCATTCCAATGAGACTAATGAAATGGCAGCCCCACTGCAACCAGCTACTCTGCCTTTCTTTTGTCAGCCAGTGATTATCTGCCTTAGGGTGACTCCCTTTTCTGTTCCGTAGCCAATTTTCGGCTGATGGAGACATATCTTCTTCTGCTTGTCCCCGCTTCTCAAGACATTTGTTGCAGCTGAAACATTAATCTCCTGTGAAGTTTGTTACATGTTTTCTGAGTGTCTCAGGAAATGCTGTCCCCCCCCTCCGTGTGTGTACCCTGGCCAACATCCCCCGTGAGAACCCCAGCCAGTCAGCAAGACGTGAACTCCTTTTTCCTGAAGCCTGGTTGGCCATCATTAATCAAGCTGTTCTAATGGCTTGTTTTGTTCTAAAGTCAACTTCAACTCATGTGTGTGTAATTTCCTGCTGCGTCCCCAGGATCTTTCAGAAGCAGTGACATGATCTAGGGCCTTTTCTGGTTGCTCAGGCTGCTGAGGGATCTCACATGTTATAAAAGCCATGGCTAAGAGAGCAGGACCTTCTTCCTCAGCCCTGCGTGAGTATCATGCTGCAAGACTGTGATGCTTTTCCAAGAAGGGAAATAAAGTCACTGTGGAGATTTGGGGCACACCCTGCTCATTCCTGCACCAGCACTTTGTGAGAAAAAACACTCCCTTGGTGTGGTGCTTTGGGTCACTACCTGCCCCTGATGACTCTGGAAAATCAGAGCTAACTCCTCTGAAGGGACTGATGGACTTATGTGAGGATTATTGACATCAGAATCTCTCTTCTGAGGGAAAGGACAGGAAATTATTAAATCATGGAGGAAAATTATGCACCTTTTCTAGATTTTTTAAATTAATCTTGACAGGGAAGGAAGACTAGGGTGGCAACAGTTTCTCTCTTGCTGCTAATGTGGAGACAGAAGTAGACAGTGTAGGGTGGACTCCCCTCAGCTTTTACTCATGGAGTTTATAACCTTAATGTTGTGTCCCACAGTTATGTGGTTGGTCATCCTGCTGGAGATATTCCACTTCAGTATTATGTATTCCCTGAATGAATCAATGGCAGAACTTCCTTGCCGAGTATATTTATTCCATTTATGATATATTCTCTTTCCACAAAACCCATGCAATTAGTTAGGCCAAACAAAATTATATTCTTTGAAGAAACAAAAGTGTCCAACTGTATGCTTAGGTAAGAACCTGAGAAGATAGTATTCACACCTGATTAGGAAAATAGAGGCATAAAGCTCAGTCTTCAGCATCCTGTAGTTCTTCTGTTCTTCTGTGAAAGCAAAGCAATCATGAGAACTTCAAATGTAACTCTTTGCTTTGCTTTGTTTTTCTTGGTCCTTAAAGAAAGGGTTTCTTATTCGGCTGTATGGAATGTTTCATTTGACACAAACCAGATTTCTCTCTCTCTCCCCACCAACACTCACCCCCGTAAACCCTGTAAGATACTTTGATTTCTACAGTTTCATCATGATATGTTTTTCAAAGATACGTTTTTGATTCAAATTCTGAACAAAAAAGGATTTGTGCTGCCCTGCTTGATATATTAAGAATATTACTTTGTATTAAACTGGTAGTTTAATGGCTTTTTTTTTTTTCAGTCAATGAACTGATTTTGTAGCCTTTGGATGCTCTCTCTATGTTCTACCATGCAGTACAATGAGTTGTATTGCATTTTATTTAGTTCATTATTAGTTCCCTTCCACTTATGATCGTCTTAGTCTCAGTGCTGCAGCTTAGCACTAGTCCTGACACACTGCACTGTTATATTGCCAGTATTGACCAATTCAATCTGTCAAATGAGCTGTGAGATCATCTTTGTAAAAAAAAAGTAATTAAAAGTGGTTTGGTTTACAAGGGATCCTATTACTTGCTTACAATTCTTTAATTCTTATTTTTTTCATGATAAAAAAATGAAATGTGAAAAATATGTGCTACTGTTAGACAAATGGGATGGGTCCTCTTCAAAACCCTCCACTTTTTTTTTTTTTTTTTGCAAGATGAAGTTTGATGTTTTGCATCAATAGAGATGTAGCACAAAAGGAGCTTATTTTTCTGTAGGCAAAGACTAATCTGTGATTAACAGTCGAGGAGGCAAAACTTAAGGTGGTGTCAAGTAATTTTTAAGGTGGCAAAATGCCTGTCAAACTTTTACTTTGTAACGTGTTCATTTTACATGTGAAGCTCCTGGTTCTTCGATAAGTCTGTTAAAAATATGAAGCTGTTCTTATATGGAGGTTTTAAAACTAAATTCCTCTTGCCCTTTAACATCCTTCAGGAAGCCATCTTTCAGAAGGCTTTAAAATATCTGCTGCCTTCTGCATCTTTTCCTGTTGCTTGTCAGGCAGGTTTAAAAAAAAAAAAACAACAGCAGTCTTATATTGATCCATGGCACCTTCCAAAGTAATCATATGCCTTTTATGTGGCTGAATAAGTGCCAGGACTTTCATGGAGCAATGTGAGGGACACCACTGCTGTGACAAAGGCCTGTAAGAGGGGTGTCTCTCATGGGAGGGGAATGCACAATCAGCTCATGGACAGGGGCTGCAGGTGGGGTCAGCTCCAGCCTTTGGTGAGGCAGTGGGTTGCCAGGTTGTTAGAAGCCTTAAGTTCATCCTGCTTGTGAAGGAAACTTCCACAGAGCCCACAAAGGGTGGGAAAACCAGAGGGGTGGCCCTTTCTGGGCTAAGGGTGTTGAGCTCTTGTCAGCACCAGCTACAATAGGACAGGTTGGCTGACACCAGAGGGGACTGGAGCTGGGTTTGGTGGGCTGAACAGCCTCCAAAGGGCACCCCAGCATCCAGTCAGACCTTCACACAGAGGCAAAGGAGAGGCTGGCAGAGATGTGCGGGGAGCAATTCAGAGAGGGGGGTGCAAAGCTGTAAATCCTGCCCACACGCTGAGTGGTGTGATACTTCTGCTTCCTTGCTGAGTGCAATGTAGTGGTGCTGCTGGGAACAGTCCCCACAGCCACTCTGCTCTTAGGGAGCCTTTTCTTTGTTCTGGAGGTTTTTTTCTCTGTGCTTAAATGTTTATAGACTGCAAAAATGCAGGCTGTTCTGTATGGAAACTATACTCCTGTTTGCATCAAGAGGCTTTGTTTACTAAACCAAATAAGAATTAGACATAATTTATTATAATTATTCACCAGCTGGTCATTTAAAAAGCAAAAACCTTGGTACTATGTGCCTGGTGTGCCTGAAGCTGTTCAGTTTAAACCTTTATTAATAATGTTCTCATGGCTTTTTCTTTTAATTCCCATAATGGCCGGATATTGAGCTGCACATCAAAGGAATTTTGGTTTTAAAAGCAATGGTGAGTGCTACGCATTGCATTCCCTCCCCTTTGATCGCCATCAGCAGCACAAATAAATCTCATTAATCAATATTTTCTCTATTTCCTCCCTGCCTTTCTGTCAGTGCCAGAGATCTGTTTCCGATTTGCTTTGCTTTGTTTTAAATGAGGGGAAGATTTCTATGGCTATCTTCTGTCTAAAAGGTAAATTTATCATTACTTGAGGAATGAAACTCTATCTGTTGTAACTAGGACTTGATCTGAGCCTCCTCAGCTTGAGCGTCAAAGCAGGAATATTGAAGCAATTAGAACAGACATGAGTCTGTGAGCAATCCATTGGCCAGGATTCATTCACAGAAAATATTTGGTGTATTCTTGCCAACTGGAGGCAAATTAATAAAAGTCACAGTCTGTTCACAGGCAATTCTTGAGAAAAGTGATAAATTCCCTGAAAAAACTGTGACTTGCCCATCCACTTCCAGTTGTGACTAGAAATTACTACGAGTAACTGGTGTACTCTCCACAGAAGCCTCCGAGACACGGTCCTCTTTCATTTCCTCCTAAATACACAGCTTTGTAGTTTTGCTGTGTGACCCCACACTTGCTGCTGTGGTGTGAACGAATAACCTGAGAAGCAGTTTCAGTATAGTGAATGTGAGGAGGAACTGGAGACCTTTGGATAAAAGCCTCAGTCATCAGCAGTCTCCTCCTCCACAAAAGAGAGAATCCTAACTTTCAAATCCTGATCTCCAAATCCTAACTTTCTTCAAGCCAACTATTTAGGCCATATATATGTCCAGTATGTGGGAATATGGAATGCCTCAAAGCACTGTCTGTCCTTGAGAGCTGTGGGTGACAGAGAGGATCCGGTAGCGGTAAGAAGCTACATCTACATAACTAATTTTGGGAACCAGGAGTACATGATAACTGAAATGTTATCTCAATGTATAGGATGTTCTTAAGGTAAATAAAACTGCTTCTAGCCTCAGAGCTGCCCCATTCCTAACCTTGACTATATGTTAGCCATGCCATACTAACCATTACTTCACCATTCCAAGTGTGTTACCTATTTTAAGGCTTCAGTGTAAAACATGAAATGCAGCTTCACCTCTCTGCATTACCTACACTTGTAGTTTTTTTGTTTTGTTTTTGGGGGTTTTTTTATGTGGTGGGTTTTTTTCCTCTGTTTCCCCCATGTATGTTTTTTATTTGTCTTCAGTTTCCTGGTGCCAAACATTTTGGTGCATCTGCTGCCACCAATGAATGGCTGTGCCGGGAAAATCCAACTCCTTGGGGGCGGAAAGGGAGAGAAAGGATGATTATTTTTCCATTCTATTGAACAAAGCTGGCTTCTGTTGCCATTTTTAACACTCCAGTATTACTGGAATTAATTTGATGCATCTGTTCCTGAATTACCTCCCATAGTTTTAGTTCTTACTAGACTTCCAAACCACTGTTGATTTAGGCCTGTTTGTTCCAATCCATATTGCATTCCCATAAACTCTCTGCTATTTTAAAGCAATTTAATTGCTTTTTAAATCCTTCAATATTAAAGTTACAGTAAATTTCAAGCTTCATTATGTTATTAAACGTACATCTCTAGATTCTCTGTAGTGCTGTATAAAGCCTGGCACATATCACCTTGTCCAAGTATGCCGTGAATATTCATGTTCCAGAGCCTGGTCAGGAACAATTTTATGGGAAATCCACAATGTGTAAGCACTCTTTTTATAGGGATTCTCCAGATCCCAGCTTGAAGCAATTGCTGTTGACTTAAACAGCATAAATGTTGAGAGAATAAGTGCCTGTTGGTCATGGATAATATTTTCTCACAATTAACCTTTTCAGGCAGCTTGCCATTGACAGATAGTTGCTTCACCTTGAATTTAATGTTTTCCTACTTAAAACTATGGGAAGATAAAGACTCATTTAATCAATATATATTTGAGCTGATCTTGTTGAACACATAATTTCATTTGACTGGTGCCACTGTTACTCATCCTCTGTTAGTTTTCAGAGATGCATGTCCTCCTGGTTCTTATGCATGGATTTATTCAGAAGCAGGAGGAGAAAGGTGGGGGAGAAGTGTCTTGTAGATAGGGGTTAAAGAGATAATTCTGGAACTCCCATTAAAATGAAAGGCACCCTATTAAAAATCAGTCTTCAAACATGCTGCTGGGGAGATCCATATTTTCTGCCTTCTTCAGGTTAAAATAATTTAACCCTCTAGTCCATATTTCTCCCTTTCCTTTCCCCTGCCCCAGGAAACAAAGCTGAAAACACAACGGAAGACCTAAAAACTTCCCCTAATCTTTGTCCAGCCTGGGACATAAATTTAGAACAGCATTACATTACACTTCCTATGGCCCCAAGAGGCTGATACAATGGCCAAGAATAGCTGAAATAGAGCAACACTCTGGCCATGTTCCCTCAAGCTCTCTCACACTGGGAACCGAAGCGGGAGAGGTACCGAGTTGCTGGGAAGGTCCCACGCTGCCCAGGGAAACCAGCTGGGCCAGTGCTGCCCTCCCTGCCTCCCTCCTGGGTGTGCTGACATGGATGATTTACAGCACCAGGAAGGGCCAGCAGGCCTGGGACATGCTGAGGAGCTGATTTTGAATAGGTTGTCCATATCAACAGTGAGAACAGTGAGGGGTCCAGAGGTGAAAGATTTATTTTAGGCTGTAAAGAGGTAAAAAAATGTAGGTTTGATACATGCCTTTTCCTATTATTTATCTAACCAGAGTTTCAGCTCCTCACAGTTAGGCTAAAATCCATTTGAGATTTTTTTTTTTCCTTTTTTATTTTTTTCCCCCCTAAAACTGAAGGTAAAAATAACTACTTTACCCAGTCAAAAGCACTTTGCATATCAAACGGTTAGATGATTTTTTTTAATGAAAGAAAGCAGTGGCTTATTTAAAAAAAACAAACTGTGAAGAAAATAATTATAGCCTATTTGAGTTCTAAAACCTGATATTTGGAAATCAAGTAAAGTACAAACCTGTAATAATGTGCTTTATTTTGTTTTTAGTTTATTTGTAATGCTTTTCCTTTGTATGCATGAAATAACAACAGCTCCAGATAGGCCAGTTACCAGCAATTGTAAGGAAAGAACCCACAAAGCATTAAGTCACTCAATTTAAGAGAAAAACTCCTTGTCCTTAAAACATTCCCTGGGGGTCAGTGACTTCAGCAAAGGTGGAAGAAGAGGTGGTAGGTAAACATTTCTGCTTTCTGTCCCACTCTTTTAAACCCTACACTACCTTGGACATTTTGAGCATAACGGATTCCTATGAATAAATGAAGTTACTTAATTTTGTTCTGGTGAAAGAGGAATACTGGTGCTAGTTGTTTTGGTTTTGTTGGAGGAAAGCAATAGTGAAGAGCTGTTAGGGGTGATCTACCTGGTTTTTATTCTTTTCTGGCTAGTCACATCAGTGAATGAATATTTACTCAGGCATCACTTATAGTCTGTATTGCAGGAATATTGAGAGAGAAATTCTTCTTGGTCCTTTGCTTCAGAGCATAATCCAAGGCATATTTGATCTCAAAATTGACATCTTGGGGAGAAAAATGCATACTTGGGATGATGTCCACCTATAATTTTTGTGCATGTAAACCTAAGCAAAATTCAACAACTTTCCTTTCATGTGTAAAATATTGTAATGCACCTTCCCTTTGAGGAGACAGTAACTTTTTAACCTCAATCGGGTGGTTTAACCTGAATCAGAAATCTCAGTCCCATTCTTTGGAAACCTCAAAAATTTCCAAGTGTTGCTGTGCTCAACTTTTTTTCTTTTTTTCTTTTTTTTTTTAATTCACCCCTCTGACATAATGCCCTTCAGATTCCCTTTCCCTCTCTTCAGCAGCAGAAGTGGCATTGGCTGTGTGGGTAGGACAGCACCATTCTGTATTTACTTCATGCAGCTGGAATGTCTCCATTTCCACCACCTTTCAACTGAAGGCTCCAGGTATGCTCTCAGGAGGTCTGTGCATTGTGATGGCACGGTACATGTGTGAGGTAAGCATACAAATTGAAGGCTACAACAGGTGTGCATGTGCCTGTTCTTACAGGAGCCAGGCTGTAAATCCCTCTGTGGGAAGAAAGGAAAAGCAAGTTCAGCTGCCAGACCCAGCCATCGGCTCTGCTCGTTTCAAGCACTTTGTACCCACCTTTGTGCTTGTGAATACAAGAGATCAGGGTGGTGCTGAATAAAGCAGGAAGATTTTAAATCTACTGTTCCTAGAAGTGAGTGACTGTGCCAGGTGCAGGAGAAGAATCAGTCAGGCTGAGACTGAAAACTGAGTTAACTTTTTGTGTATTCTTGGTCTTTAGAAGCAGCTAATTCCTTTTGGCAACAAGCAGAAGACATGCATATTGTAAGATTTTTTTTCTTAAGTGCCCAAGGGGCTTGGGAAAATGAGTCCCATTAACTTTCAATGAACTTGTTCAGCTCAGCCCTGAAGATGTTTTGGGTATTTTTCCCTCTGAGAGACGGTCCAAGTAGTTCCATATCATACGCAGTGGAAATAATGTTCATGTTTGCTTTACTGTTTCTACAATTTGTGGAAATAAGCTGGTGTGAAATTAAATCTGTTTCCTTCTGTCTCTCTGTCCTTGACCTTGCCAGTTCTTCTTGCCATTTCTTCCTTGGCCAAAGCCTGTATAATGACAAAAGCATGGCAGTTGCCTTGCAGCTGGAGGAAAAAAAATATAGATTAACTTCAGTCCTGCATTTGTAGAAAACTTCTTCTTGGCCTGATGGAGGAGGTCATAAATAACCTCTGGCTTCTACTTCAGCCACGATTTTACCTGGGAAGGTCAACTACATACCTCATTTCTCATTTTCTATGGTTATTACTAGTAGAAGGCAAAAACAGAACAGGGAATCCACTGGGACTACAAAAATGCTCGAGAATGCCAGGAAGTGCAGTGAAGCTACAAAGGGAAGTGTCCCCTCTAATTAGAGTTTATAGCTGCTTCTTTTTATCCATGACTGCTTTACTGAAGGCACTTGTCATGGAGAAGCACCCGCTGGTCCGAGTGTAGTTCAGTCTTCTCTTCCAGCTTGGGATGTCTGTGCATTGTACTGGCCCAGAAAGCCTTGCTGTCTGACTTGGCTCTGCTTGGCTACTGTTATTTCTGGTTTACCTCTGTGTGAGCTGAACCACGGGGATGTTAAGTTCATCCAGGCTGAGCAGTTCATTTGCTTCGCATCAGCATAAATCCAATACAGAAAGTCCCTGATTCCAGACTCCCACGGTGTGCACAGCACTGTGTTATCTCTCCCAGCTGCTGTGATGAGCCAACACTGAGTGCTGTGGTACCTACTCTGACTTTTCCATGATTAAGTGAGTTTGGGTATTCACAAAATTAAAATATCTTAACTGTGTAGAAGCTTAACTCAGAGATTGTTCCCTTTTTCTTTATGCTCCTTATATAGTCATAAGAGAGGGAGATAAGATCGTGTTTTGCCTGTTTGGAGAAACAAACCATCAAATCCTGTCAAATCAGAGTCGGCTTCTGGCTTACGTAATCCATATTTAGAGACTTAAGGTAGAAAGTGTGAGCAATTAAGGAGGAATTTATCTGTGCTACTAAAACGTGTGTCCATTTAGCTGCATGCATTTGGCTGACTGGATTTGAAGCTGGTAGCAGATGGGTGCCCAAACAAAGGGATGATACAAGGATCACTTAGAGTAGGAGCAAGTGGAATTTTGGTTTTCCAAGCAGAAAGAAGAATGTGTCAACCTCTTGCAAGATGAATTGTTCATTTAGTGTTTATTTTCAAAGTCTGCTGAAATAAGATGGTTATCTTAAGAATTCCGCCCACTGAAATCTGTGGATTTCTGTAGTTATCTGGTCCCATATCTTTTATTTTTTTGTGAGCTGGAAAGAAAGCAGGGCTTGTCTGGAAGGTAGTACTGAAGTTTCAGTGTCTTCTACTGAGTTAGATTCACTACTTGGCTATGGAAATGATCCCCAACCTATCAACAACTCTGTACACTGACAAACCTAAATTTATTAGAAGAGTACTGACTTTTTTTTATACACACAGTAGATTCTAAAGTGCTTTTTATATAGTTCAGTTCAAGTGTTTAAAGAGAGAAAGCATGAGAAATGTAAACATTGTTGACATGAACTGTTTTCTATTAATTAACTTATGCATATCAAACAGAATGCTGTTGCCAGCACTTTACATGCTGTTCCCTTTCCCCAGAAGCTTGTTTGCCAAACACAACACAGGTTACATGGTGGGAAAAATAATCAGGGGAGTCAAGGCTTGATCTCAACTTCTGCTGCCATGTACATGTCCCTGGCACACCTGTGGACATGTTTACAGGAGCAAGTAGTTCTACTACATAAACACAAGGGGCTGGGCTGCTGAATTACCTCCCTGGAGCTTTCTAATAGGTGCATTTGGAAGTTTTGGGTCTAAACAAGATCTCTGCACTGCTTGATGCCTTCTTGGAAAACTGGCAATCAAAGACTGAGGTGCTGGCTGGGTACTTGCAGCCTTGCTCCTTGGCATCCAGCCCTGGTATTCTTTTGTCTCAGTTCTGCCCAGCGGTTATCACACTGCCTCAGCATGGAGAAGGAGCAAAAACATTTTTTAAAAGTGCAAAGGAAGAAGTAGAATTAAGATAAACATTTACATAACTGGGGAAAATTACCCAGGAAGGACTGGAAATCTGATGACATTCTGTTTACCTAGTGCAGTATTAAAGCAGTTTGTGAGAGATACAAACCAGAACACTTTGTATAAATCACTGTGAATGTAAGGACCTGTGAAGCGAGACAGTAAACATTAAAATTATCAAGCTGGCTCAGCACAATAGAACTTACTCAAAACAAAATTTTGCACCATACCTTTACTAAAATTCTCTTGAGAAGGGAAAAGAAGAAGGTGGTAAAGAGCTTCATGTTAAGAAATGGTACTATATACTCAATATGTAACATCTACCAACTTTGCCCATTCTAACCAAATCTAGGCCTTGCTATTCTGTAAATGCAGGTCTTTCTGAGACCACAAAGTGTTCATCCTTGCTTCATTTTGTTAGAATGCTGTCACTAACATTAGGTAATCATGAGATGTGCTTGCACTTCTCATGCATTTTAGCCAGCAAAGTTGTGCAGAAATCTGGGCTTTGTATTGACCAGTTGTCTGCTTGATACAACCCTTGCAAGATATCAGACCCCATGTAAGAAATGCACCCTGTTGTTTCACAAACAGAGGCTTCATTTGGAAAGCTACCACAATATTTGGCTCCTCTTTCTGAAGCTAGTCTGAATTTTTCATGCCCTCAAATTAGATTAGATGCGTGTTTTCTCCCAAGATTTTGTTGTAATCCTAAGCAGGATTTCTCAAGAGTTAGGGTTCAGTTGCAATATTGGAGGAGGTGCTGGCGGGCATGGAAATGGATATTTCCTTTTTATTTTGGCTGGGCTAATCTAGCAACCCTCTTGATTACAGCATGTGGTGTGTGAAAGCAAGCATCAAACCAATCAGATAGGCAAGGCTGGAAAGGGAAGTAGCTAAAGAGGTCTGGGAAAAATCCACAGTGGGAGATCTGAGCAGAAAAAGAAGTTAGGGAATTATTAATGTGCAGATGGATAAGAAATTCTTCTCCAATGGGAAAGGACCACAGCAGCCACAAAATTCATGTTTTCAAAATAAAACACAGAGATCATTTCTTAATGAAAGCTTCTCAATAATAACATAAGACAAGCAAATGAATTAAAATAACATAACCACCCTTCTCACTGCCTGGGAAGAGAGAGAAATAGTTTTGTGCTCAACTTAAATTTTGTAATAAATACTGTATAAGAACATAAGCTTGATAGCATATGTCATGATAAATGGAGTCTAGTCTACCAGGAGGCATTTATTAATAAAAACTGCAGCGACAGCCAAAACAAACAGGCCTCCACAGAGCTCAAGTTTCTGCTTCATGTTCTTCACTTGCCAGTGATGTCTAGAGCTCTGTGCACAGCAGTGAGACACAGAGTAGCTGAATGATAAGTCAGAAGATGGATACGAACTACTCAGTTACACCAGTAGATATGGAGACACGGAAAAGAGTCTGGCATGAGTCTGATGAGACCAGGGAGTGGTGAAGAGGCTGATGAAGCCCAGGGAACACAGGAGCGTGACAACTGTGAAAGGAGTTCTGGGAGGAGGAAGGATGAGTTGCTTGAGTGCTGGAGCTGATTTATTCACTTTCTGTGGGAATGAAAACTAGCGGCAAATCCCAGTCCACTGTCAGTTCTGAACATCCAGACAGATTCTGGACTCGCATCCAAACAGTGTGTTCCCCTTTTCTTCTCACAGTTTCTTGCCCTTCTCTTTGTCTCTCTTATGTGTCTCTGCTTGCTGTGGTGGCAGCTGTGTGCTCCTTGAGAATGTAGTGTTTGAGGATTTCCCCATGGGAAATGTTTCTGGACTTTCTCAGGTCAATGGGAAGCTGCTCCTTGGATGAGTACCTGTGGTCGATGTGGCACAGTGCCCACACCTACTAGCTGGCAGTAAAATGTAAATGCACCTTCCTTCATTCTCTCTTTGTCAAAGCAGCAGTGTTCACACAGCAGGAAGATGTCAGGGCATTTTGGGTGGTCTAAGCATGTTCATATTGTGTTCTATTTTATTTAGTTTTATTTTGTTACATTTTTTTAACCTTTGGAAGCAGGTTGTGTTTTCTTCCCTTTGAAAGTAAACAATTGATTCCAAGGCCAGTAAAAATGTAATCTCTTCACAAGGCCTGAAGCCGAGCCTTTCCCAGTAATGTTATGGCAGGTCATTGTTCTGTCAAAAGATTATTAACTTTTTTTGGTGTTAAAATATAAATAAATAAATAGGAAAGTTGTACGTGCCCCCTGGGCACTCACTCAGCTATGAAAATACAAAGTACAAGTACATTTCGTGTCACAGAAAAGAGAATAGGGATATGCTTGGAACAATAGCAATCAATTTCAGAAATGCTGTCATTTATTAGGCATGGCTGCTTCAGATTTTTAAGGCATGCATAATACAATCTTTCTCCCTTTTACCCAAGCAGATAAAACTTTTGGTGGAATCAGGACACAACTCACATGAGGCTGTATGCAGGCAAACAGTAATTCATGACAATTCGTTCTGCTCTTCTCTGAGACAGATTGTGTTACCAAAGATTTGGTGTCCACTCTAATAAGAATTTTTTTTTTTTTAGATATGGTTCATCACTTCCCCAGAGCTTAAAAGCCATGTATATACCATGAAGAACAAGATGAGAATTCTTCTCTTCCAGGTCAGCTGCTATTTAGGTATTATAGTACATAAATACATGTCTCTCTATTTCTTCTCTAAGACACAGAGTATCATAACTCGATTTATTTTCCATTACAACAGTGTTAAGTAGCTGTTATCAATGACATAAATGAAGAGTACCGTAATAAAATTCTTCCATAGTATCCAGGAGTTCCTTTTTCACACAAGAAACTCCCCATCCCAATACCCAGAGCCGAACTTGCTGTTGGAGCCCTGGCTTACTGGTGTGTTAAAAGTTTTTGGCACTTGAAAGTAGAACATATAAAACTGATTGGTGTTGAAGCTTAGTTTGGGGAAAAAAACCAAAACATTTCATATCTGATCTCTTGCTCAGCTTTTGCACTTGGGAGGTCTCTGGCTTACTATAAAAATCAGATAAAATTTCGTGCCAAAATCAAGAGTCATAACAATCCATTTAACAAACTTGCCTGATTTGCTGGAAGATCTAACACTTGATCTTCAGACATTTGTCTTTGCTCTCTCTCTCTGTCACTCAGTAAAAGAATACTGTGTTCCTAGTTAAGCTTGTTTCTCCCCATACTCAGTGAGGCCATTTTTGTCATCCTACCAGAGACTTTGTGACCCTAGTTTGGTTGCTGTGGCTAAAAAAGATCGTTGTGACTCTCATTCAGTGTGAAGCTGCTGCCACTAAAAATGACAGGCCAGACTTTTGCCTTCTTTTTTACATGAAATCCTTAGTTGTCTCTACCTCACATCAAGTCCTGGTTTGTCCCACCACAGCTGCTCCCTGGGAGCTTGCTGGCGGAAGGACGGTTCTTACACTTGTCACCTATTAAAAGATTAATTATTTCCGTGTTGAAAACACGTTGGGACCTTTTGGCCCCAGGTTGTGATCTGTCACATCCACTCTGTTCTTTCTCACTTGCTGGAGCATTGGGCAGGGCCAGCACGATGCCATCAGGCAGAAGGGTTGTTCTGGGACAATGGAAGTGGCAGATGTAGCCAGGAGCAGGCGATGACTCACAGCAGAGGAGTCCTCCTGCCGCGCTGGATGGGGTCCTGGCACGCTCCGCTCTGTGACTGGGAATGTCATGGCTGGCTTTGGCGAGATGTGCACAATAATTATCCAGTGGCTTAAGGAGGAAACACAGAATGAAAAACATTCTGTAACTTCAGCCTCAGTGACAGCAGGGTTATTTTGCTGCAGTGTGACTGCTTCCCCTCAAGCCAGCTCATGTATGGCATTTTGTAGCCGTAACATGACGCTCACCCTGCTTCACCCCAGAAGGCTGGAGCTTCTCTTTGCCATGTCACTTCATCACCTAATTGTTGGTTGTATGCATTATGAGAGGCAGTGCTTCTGCACAGCAGGCAGAACTGAACCTTGTTGCAAGTCCATTAACTCAGATGGAGCTACCTCCAGAGATGAATGTGTATGGAACTTCAGCGCTACTTTAATCAGAGTATTTCATATTCATGAACCTGTGTGTAAAGGGAGCTGTGTAATTAAGATCATTCATAATGCTGTAGGGTATTCAAGCTAAGATAAGGAAGGTAACTTTTTTTTAAGGGCACAAATTGATCTCATGCTGGTGTTAGGAAAGCCTGTTCCAGTGCACGTGTTCGGTTGTGCTGCTGTTCTCTGAGTGCATGTAAAAACAACAATAAGGTTTTCTGATAAATAACATAATCATTTTGCTCAGTGTTGATGACTGTAACCAAGGCTAAAATACAGTGATGTGCATAAAAACTGTGGTGAATCAATGCAGTGCTTGTCTGTAGCCTCCTCCTGAACACTGGGAAAGGACAAGACTTCGGGTGATAAACTGCTGTGCCTTTCCCTTCTCTCATCCTCCTTAGAATTCCTCAGCATGTGAAAAGACATGCATCTTCTTCTGAAGGGAAAGAAACACAGCAGGTATAAGGCATATGCACAGTCTCATAGTATCTCACTGTTTGCCTGGCTCATTCAGAGCCTTGAAACTCCCCTTCACCTAAAATATGACCTGCTGTGGGAAAACAGAGGACTTTCTGTCCCCAGGAGTCTGCAAATGGTAGTTATGGAAGAGGTTTAAAAATGTGTTTCAACACATCATGCAATTAATAATCAGCTTTGTACTCCCTTCTGGCTTAAGTTACAAAGGAAAGAGGCATTCAGCAAGGCTGTCCTTGCTTTCCACAAATCTCACAGCAACTTGCCATGAAATTGTTCGGAAGAGGGGCCTGAGAGCTGATCCACGGAGGCTTGAGAAGCAGCTTGTCTGTTGTTGCAGACTGAGCCCTCTGCTTTTGGGGTGAGTTTGGAATTTTCCTTGAGAAAACTCATCTGAGGTAGAGGAAAACACCACCTTCTCCCTCTCTTGGTGAAGTGCAGATCCGATCTGGAGAAGAAGCAATGATTTTTGTTCCACTTCCTTACCTGCTGGTTCTGAAATCCAGGAGACAAAACTTCCTTCTCCCATGGCAGCATCTGTTAACCTGTTGTCAGTCCCTCCTCTCTTCAGTGTGGATATCTCTAGGGGCTTGTTTGTCCCACAACCTGCACCAGGTCCCCTAGTTCCTGACTCAGTCCCATGTATTTGCCACTTTTTGTGAAAGTGGAAATGTTATTGCCAGATTAATCACCTGGGAAGCTCTCTAGGTGGATCTGAAGTCTTTGCTTGGGGTTCAGATTTACACAAATGCTCCTGCTCTTATTTTTGTATCACTTTACTGAAGAAAAATGCCTTCTTAAATTTGATTCTGATGTATTATTCTTATTTCCAGTCGAATAGTTTTCTGTCCTCAAAAACAGTCATTTGCAGTTTCAGTGAAGGCTCACTAGAAGTTTCTTTGATATTGTACTTTAGAAAATATGACAACTTTTGCTGTATTCAATTCTATGCCTGGCAAGAACACTGTTCTAAATGACACTGGAAGTCCTGAAAAGCTGATATAATTTGATATAGCAATCTTTGTGTCTCTGCACAAATAGTCTTTCACAAGAATAATGGTATTGTCTCTGATGCTCTTGTCAGGTTCTAAACAAGATTGTTCTTGATTTGCAGAACTTACCAGGATGCTGATAAATGGCTGTCACCCCTTATTGGACATGAATTCATTGGTGAGTGAACTGACCCAAGGTTTAGATCACAGAGAAGTAGGTCAGGTTTGCAAAGGGGTTTGAGACTCTCTAAAGAAATGCACTGCTGCAAATAAGATTGCAATGCTGAACAGAGCAATCCTGAACACACTGTATGCTTCATGCAGAAAACTTGCAGCAGCTGAGGAAGAACAAACGATGGTTGCAAGTGGCAGCACTTGCAGAAATTTATCTTTTAAGAAAAATAGACTTCTAAATGCTTTTCTTGACATGGAAATCCAATATTGTTTTAGCATCCAAGTCCAGTCTCGGGCCTATGGAAATACCTTTGCCATTTCTTAGGGCTAGATACTTTCCAAAGCATAAAGTAGCAAATATGAATGACTACATGTAAGGCATTATGCAGTAATGAAGGTTTTAAGTGAAAGCTAAAAGATTGTGCCATAGAATTTTCCATGAACTGTAATGGAAGATGCATGGTTAAACCACCCATACTGCAATCCTTATTTTCATTACAAGTTCTACCACTGTCTTCTTGCCCTTCACTGAGGTCTCAGTTGGTTTTTGTATTTTTCTTTTTCGCTTTTTCTGGTTTAGACAAATACCACAGTAATGAATATTTTAGAATAGCTTCTAAAATAATGGAATTTCTATAGTTTTTCACTGTTTTCCCCCCTCTCTTTATCCATTTTTACAAATAGATAACCAAGAGCCAAAACAGTTCTTTGGTTTCAGAGGACTCCAAGCAAACTATCCAGGAGATTCTAGAAAGCTCAAATAATTTATTTCACAGTAACTCATATATTTATATTCCTGGGCATCTCTCAGCTCTGGAAAGAGGGAGAAACACCAAAGTACTGTGGCACAGTCACTTTTTTAATGATATTCCTGCTTTAACCTCAAATGGGAGAACTTGCCATCTAGACAAATGTCCTAACCACCCAGACCTATTCCAGTATGAGATCCTCTAAGTTCCTGTGAGAAGCTTTAACATCTTGGGGTTTGTTCTGAAGAAATGCTTTGGTGTTTTTAACTTCCTAAGCCATTTCAGGACAAAGAAATTACTTCAAACTCTCCAACCCTTTCCTAATATTACATTTTATAGGTAGGTGGATCAGTACCTTTTATTTCTGAAAGCAATAACTGCTAAAATGCATTTATTGAGTAGTTTTCCAAACAGTAAACTTATTACTGGTAAATTATAAAAAAATAGTATCTAAATTAGTTTGGTAAATAGTATCTAGCTAGCACTTTATATAATTTTGGTGCATATGGGATAGAGAACTAAGATTTTATCTGAAGAGTTGTGCTTTGGAAGGAGATCAGATAGAGTTTCTCTTCTGATGGCAATTTTGTTTTGCTTCAGTGTTTTTCTCTGGAGGATCTGGATTATTGTAGCCAAATAGAAAAACATCTTTTCCCGCTGATTTGAAAGCAAAATGGAAGAAAAACTGATGTTCTAAGAAAAATTACTCCATAAATACAGAAAAGGAAGAAGAAAGGAATACCCTCAAACCAAACAATCAAAGAGACCCATTTTCTTTTCGGGTTTTCTTTTTTCTTTTGGTGATGACATTCAGTGGTTGATTAATGTTGCGTCAGGCCAGGTTTTGTTTAGCTACATAATATCTTTCTGCAAACTCTCCCCACGCCTTTGTGGATGGTGACAAGAGCTTGGATTTTCCTAGTGATGATTAGTGCCTTGGGGCTGTTCTCAGTGTGGTGAGTGATGCTCTGATTGTCCCTTCTCATCAGGCAACATTAGAAGCAAGCGCTTTCTATGGAATTTTTCTTGTGCCAGAGGATGTGCATCATTATTCCAACTCTTTGGCTTCTCTCCTTCATTGAAATTCATTTGGATCTGCAAAGCTGTCCCGTGAGCATGAACACTGTGCAATTGGAAATACCCCATTCCCCTCTAAACTCTCTCTCCCTTTATACCCATTTGTACAAGACATGGCTCATTCTCCTTTCTCCTGTAACTCAAGCACTGAATCAGGCTCGGTAGGTTCTGCTAATGCTCCTGTCACTTCTTTTTTTAAATGTTCGAGCAAAAGTGACCTGGCCTTTTGGTATCTCAATCGCCTCGTGTTTTAAACAAGGATAAAATCCATTCCTCCTTCACTCATTACCGATGTTTCTCAATCAGAGCAGCCAAGTCTATTAATCTGAAAAGGAAAACCAGAGTAGCCACAATTGTGTGTTCAGCCTTTGCTGGGAACTGCTCCTCCCGGACAGCACCCCTCTACTCCTTGTTGTGCTCCCATTCCTGCACTTTGGTTGGCCTTTCCTGAAGAGTCTCATTCACGAGCCATATGGGGCTACCTGCCCACTTCCAGATCCGATGGCACTGGAGCCTTCCTCGTGGATTCAGTAGCACTGTCTGTGGTGTGGAATGTGTCAGAAGAACAGTCAAAGTCAGTATGTCTGCTCGGGTAGCACTGACACATAGAGTTCAAAGAGTAGAGAATTATATGTCTGAAATGTAATTTTTTAGAGGCCAAATAAAAAGAACTGAAGAATGTATATAATACACTCTGAAGTAATTGGGTTTTTTTTAAAATTTTCAGAATTTGTTTTAGACCAGTCTCCAGAAATTACATTTGAAAGTTTTTTGGTTTGGGTAATTTCGAATACTCTACTCTTTCATTGTGTGGTAGAAAATCACGTAAGTTTGCTTCAGAGATTGGTGTTGCTTCATTTCAGTATTAAATATAAATGCATTCCATTTTTTTTAAAGAAACTGGTTAATTTACTACATAATTTCCTGCTTATTTTATCTGTATTTGTATCTCTTTTGCAGTCCCTGTGTTGCAGTACCTGTGTAAATAAGGATTTAAAAATTGAAAAAAAAATGTTTTGGTTCCTACAACAGAATCACAGAACAGAAGAACATTTACAGAACCACAGAATAGCTCAGGTTGGAAGGCACTTCTGGAGATCGTTCAGTCCACCCCGTCTGTTCCAGATCAGCTACAACATGTTGCTCAGGGCTGTTTCCAGTTGGGTTTTGAGTATCTTCAAGGACAGAGAATCAACAACCTCTCTGGGCAACCTGTTCCAGTGTGTGACTTCTCTTATAGTAAAAATCTTTTTTCTTATATTTAAATGGAATTTTCTGTATGAGTCAGACCTGTCTTATTTACTATCTTCCATTGGGTAGGATTCTCCCATATTGGTAATATCCTCCTGAGACATTTTTTTTCCTCCAGACTGACCAATTCCAGTTCTCTCATCCTTTTTATGGTCCAATTTTTTCATTGGCTTTGATGGACTCAGTCTGTTAATAAAACTGTGTCCCTCTTGTACCAAGAAGTCCAGAACTGGGCACACCACTGCAGATGTGGCCTCACCAGTGCTCAGTGGAGGGCATGGATTACTTCTCTCAACCATGTTGTCAACACTCTTCCCAATGTAACCCAGGATATTGTTGGCTTTCTTTGCTGCAAGGGCACGTTGCTGGCCCGTGTTCAGCTTGGGGCTCTGACTTTCCTCACCCCGTCCCTTCACACTCAAACACAGTCTCTTTATTTCTCCTGAGTCACCTGTCCCTGCTTCTACCTCTTGCATGTTTTATTTTCATGCTGGAGTCATCAGGAACATCTTGTTCACCCATACAGGCCACCTGTGCATGACTGTTCTCTTGTCAGGACAGAAGAGCAGTTGGATGAGTTAGTCCCAGCTCTCCCTTCTCTCCAGGACTGTCTGCCATGGGATTCTCCCAGGCAGACCCCGGAAGAAAACAGTGTGCTTCTCTGAAAGTCCTGCTTTTTGCCTTGTTTCCTCCTTACAGGATCCTGAACTTCACCATCTTGTGGCATTTCAGAGAAGCACCCACTCATGCAGATTCCCCAGAAAAAAAAGAGGTTCCCCTGTAGTGTCCTCTCAGCAGTTCTTTGTTTGGGTGTACTTGGCCTCCTTCTGCCCTGTTGTGGTGCATCAACTCAGGACACTCAAAACAGAAATGTTAATTGCTGATAAGATTAAATGCGTATCATAAATGAATTTCCACTCATAGTATCAACACTGGATATTAAGGAAAAGACACTGACTTGCAATTGTCAACTGTGGTATCTTTTTTTTTTTTCTCTTTTTTTTCTGATATCTGCATTTACACTCAACCCTATAGCTAAGCTGATTCGAACTAGCTGTGGTAAGAACTGTTCTGCTGGCTTGCTGCCCAAAAATAATGTTCCATCATTTCCTGAGGGGGAAAAAAATTCTTGTAGACTTGCGGCCATTTGTCCTCACATCTATTTGCAGCTCCCTATTTCCCTTGAGAAGCGTCCAAGAACATTTGGAAGTTGAATTTTCCGATGTCCTCACTGATCTCCACCCCCTTCCCACTCCAGTTCTTGGAAGGACCAGCTTATGAAGACAAATCTCCCACATTCCTTAATTCCATTATTCACTACTATGTGTCCATTTTATTTCTACCCATCACACAGCGTTTTTTAGCTCCTCCTTTTTCTGAACTTACTTGGAGATCTGCCCCCTGTAACCCTTACAGATGCATAAACATAAAAAGTGGACACTTCGTCATGTTGCAGATCTTATTTAACAGCAGATCCAGCTATCAGTTTATCATTAGGCAATGTGCTGACACACACATCCCTGAGGGAGGTGATTGTGAGCTGTTGGAGACAAAATGATCGAGATTAGTCTGCCAAATATATGGTAGGTATTAATCATCATCAAATACAAGCTGAAACAGCATTTTTTTTTCTCAGAAAAGCACTAAACTACAATTCAAATCTTGTCCTTTTGTCTGCAGAATTACTGTAGCATGCAGTGAACTGGTTTTTTTTTTGACTGAATCAACTTTGACAGCGTATTGATCTAATAATTTTACAGTTGCTTTCTAACATTACAATGTTTTCTTTTCTCCTCAGAATTCCCCTTCAACACATAAACATATGGATTTTGATAAAATTCGACTGAATACACATACAACTTGCATTTTCTCCATAAGGAGATTTCAAATAAAGTCTTTATTCTCTTTACTTGATATTTCCCCTCACTGAAAAGACCAAAACCTACTGGACCTTTCCAATAGGTGTGTGCCTCCTTATGCTTGGAACAGAGTTTACTTAACATTGCATCTTTGAATTCAATATCCACTCCTCGATACACAGAATTAAAGTTAATATGCTTGTATGAACTACTTAAGCTTAAGTCAGGGCTTGATATCTTCAGCCTAGAGAGATTCAAATTCAGATTTTTCACAGAGTAGATTGAACTGCTCCTCAAATGCAGTAGATGACTCAGTTTTCCACTTCTCAGTGTATCTGTTTTGTCCTCACTGCAGAAATCAGTCTACCTTTCTTTAAAATAAGTGCATTCAGTGTTGCATGTGATGTCAAGGAGGGAGCTCTAGTTATGCTGATCATGGTCTTAGGAGCATGTTGCAGATCACAGTGTAACTGGTGACACCAATACAATAAAAAAGAAAAAATGTTTTGTTGTTCTAGTGCCCCTAAATTTGCATTCAAATAGATATTTGTGTAGCTAACAGATCACTTAAAACTGTGCTCTGGGCACCTCCTAATACTGGGAACTCAGTATAAGTAGCAATTTGCCATTAAGATTTTGCCAGGAGTGACTAAATGGCACAGTTAAATTTGCAGTGTTCCTTCAAGGTTCATTTCCTTTCAGGAAAAGATCAGCAGTCAAACAGAACAAGAGCTGTTCTAGAGAAACAGGATAATCAATTAGCGACTACTTTTAGCCAAATGATTTTACCCATTAGTATTTTTTTCCCAGCACTGTTTTATTAGAACAGCTAATGATGTTAAACTTCAGAGCCCAGATGGATTTCTTGCTTCAGACTGGGGACTGAATATTGTAGGGAACTTAAAACTAGTAATTTTGGGAGGTTTGATCAGGAAAGAGAGTAAATTTCTCCATTAAATGACTCTTTGTGGATAATATCATCTTCTACATAGAAACTGCTGAACTATTAATATAATACCACTAAAGCTTTTTTAGTTCCCATTTTTTGGCATAAAGATCTCATGTTATTCTGCTGACAGCATTGCCTTAAATGATACAACACAGAAGTATGTTAAATACATTACTGTTTCTATTTAGATTTGCAAGAACTTACATCTGAAAAGAGGAGGTGAGAGGATGGCTATTTAAAATGCTTTTTCCTTCCTCACATCAAATACAGTAGGTAAATCTGGTGCTGAAATATTATTGTCTTCTAGTTATGAACACAAGGTATCACTAAGCACAGCTTTCTAAAAAATCTCTTGTAGGAGACCTCCTGAGAATGAATTAGGGAGTGATAACATTGAAATAAAAGGGTTTGTGTAGCAGTAGCTGGAAGTAGAAATTGGTTTGTTCTCCTGCCAAATGGATATATACTGACTTCACTGGGCTTATTCAGTACTGGGGGAGCAAACTGTGTCTTTGTTGAAACCAGTGACAGAACTCTCACTGACCTCAGCAGAACCTGGAATTAATGCTCTGTTTCTCTGTAACTTATGTTTCCATGTAGTTTATAGGAGGGGACTTTTTTGTCTTGGTCAACGTGGTAGGAGCCAGTCAGAACGTCAAGGAGATCTATGAAGTAACTGCAGACTAATGTGAGTGGAAATGAGAGGAGAGTTTGACCTGCTGTCTGTTGGAGAGGAAATGTGAAGTAATGAAACCAGAGTGCAAGGAGACCACTAGAACTGGAAGATGAGCTGCTATTTGGAAACAGCACGACAAGCTGGAGCTCCAGGTTTGCTGTAGCTAACATGTGACATGGAAAGGAGGGTAATTTCTTATACCCAATCCATTATCATTACAATTGAAGCTAGAAAATGTTTGACTGCAGTGTTTCTTTCCAAATTCAGGCAGGAGTTGTAGCAAATACGTAAAACCTGTGGCTTTCCTCAGCAAATGGAAGGATACGTCAGCTGAGCTTTTCCTGTACTCTCAGTTCCCTGGAAAATTATGAACATCGTAACATATTCAGAGATGACATTGATGCCAGGTCACACAGCTACTGGCTGAGGAGTGCTGAAGTGCTCTCTGAGGATGGTTAATGTTTCTTTTTATTGCATAGTCAAAATAAGACAGAGCTATACTGCAGACTCTTTTCCACTTGTACTCTGGGGATTCTTAAATATTTCACTTTTCCTGGTGGCTATATGCAGCAAAACAAAACATCAGCCAGTAGTTTATGTTTTTGCTGCCTGCTTTATTTAGCACCAACCCTGGAGTGACTCTGGGCATTTATAAAAAGAGAAGTCTCACAACACTAAGCCCATGTGAAAGCTGGTGTTGGCTTTCCCCTGTGGAGATTAAAAACAGAGGGTGTGCCGTGCAGTGCCAAGCCCAACTTCATGGCTATGGTAAGCCAGGGAGCCTGTCCCATCACTGACTGTGTAATACTCTCTGCAGAAGTGCGTTGGGGATTAATGGTATAACTTTTTCTGTCACTGTATTTCCAAGTGAATTCACTCATCTGAGGATGTGACTGATACTTAAAACCGAGCCCTGAATCTAAACCCGTGCAGGACAGTCCTTCCCAAGAGAAGGATGTGTTGCAAAATGGACATGAATTGCCATTTGTCAAAACCTTATATTAGTAAAACTGGTACTAGAATAGAATATAAACATTTTATATCCCTGAAAAGTTAGGAAGTTCTCAGTGTTATCGTAATGAGACCTAATTTATTAGAAGTTATGGAAATATAGCTTATTTCTTTCTGTATTTCACTGTCTTCATGCCAGTAAAAGATGGTCAATGACATGTTAATGTTAGGAAAACACTCAGGTTCTTTTTAGATGTCTTAAATTTTACAAGCTAAAAGAAGAGAGACAGCCTAGTGGACATTTTCCTCAGGTTGCTGTTCAGCAATGGCCACAGTTCAGAACTTCCTCAAAGAGTATCAACACCCTTATGAACAATGTAAACCAGCCTGCTGGCATTGGAGAAGTACCTGATGGTAAGGGCTCTGAAGAAAGCATGCTCTGACAGCCTGTTTTGCTTATAGATATGGATGCTCAGAACAGGAATCTTTTTTTTTGAGGAGGGCTCAGCACAGAATACCAATAAATCAATACACCAGAAATGCTTGTGGGACAAAATATTTCAGTCTTTCAGGCAGTTGAAGTCCAGACATTCAGGGGAAGTAAGTTAAATAACTGGTGGTGCATTTGAATGAGAACATTCATCTTGTTTGTCAAAGTCTCACAGAAATTCTTCAAAATGACAGAAGCGTCTGACCACATTTCCCCCTTTCCCTACCCTGAATGAACTTGTGAACTAGTTAGGCGCTGTCTGGGTTCCGGACATTTCAATAGTTTTGGCTCTATTCTAACATTCAGCCTAGAGGAATTCCTGTTAATTTTATTTATGCTCTTTCTTAAGCTTTTGTTTTTTTACTTCAGGCCTTTTCTGCATGTTGAATGGGAAAACCATTTTATCTGATGAAATCTACGCTTCCACAATTTTGAGAAATGGCTCCTTTCTCTGAGAACATCTTATGCAAAGACTGAGAGTCGAAAAATTCCTGAAATTTATACTGTTTGTGAGATACACATGGATCTAGACTTCATTTCTGTGAGTGACTCTGCTCTATATATAATGAGAAGAAAGAAAAGTTTGATGCTCTGCATCTGAATTTATTATGGGCAGCTCTAAAGCCCAAACAGTTTTGGGGTTTCTGCCACTGAATGTATGAGTATGCTGGAGAAGTGGTGATGGGGAGGGGTGCTTGCTACTTCCTTAGCAGGAGGTGATCAAATAAGCAAACATCTGGGGTGTACTGGGTATTATTATGTGAGAGTCTACAGATAGCAAATCCAGAAACTTGGGTTTCAAGCATGTTCTCTTGGCACGTGTTGGAGCATCAGGAGAACTACACTGAGAAGCCTGGAAGAGATCAAGGTTTCTTTTGCAAAACGTGATGTGGAAATAACCATCCTCATGCCACAAGTATTGTGCAACTTCCACCGTCAAAAGCAACGTTCTCTCTCAGCTGATTTTCTGGATAAGCATCGTAATGCAAATAATCAAGGTGAAATGGTGCCAAATTCATCAGTCTCGTAGATCCTGGGTTAGTCTGGCAGGTGGGTATGCTACCTAAATTCATCCTGTTTGATGTTTGTTTAATGTGGTGAGGCAATCCTGCTAAGCCTTCTGACTTAATAAATCTGTGGTTGTACTGACCAATCCACTGAAACTGCACATCAATTCCTTTTGGTGTAGCTTCAGACATAACTGCCATTTTGCCTGATGAAGCTTTTAAATATGCCCTGATTTTTTATTTTTATTTTGGAGATGTCAGGAAGCTTCATGAAAACTTGTATTATAATGCTTACACTTGGCTCAGAGTCAATGAACGTTTTCCCCTCCCTGTTCTTTCAAAGCCTACGGACCTCATAGAGAGATTTAGAACGTTGGGTTTGCTTGACCATCACTCCTTTTCTGTCTCTGTTTTTATCTCCACAAATGTAAGGCATAAACCAACATAATCATCCTTGGGCTATAAGGAAGAAGATCTTGAAGGCAGTAAAAAAAAATCTGTTTTTATGCTCTTTAAATTAAAAAAAAATACAATTTTACATGTTTTTGCAATTCTCTGCAGCAGATAATGCTGAAGTACAAAATATTAATGAGGACTGTACCTTGTTCAGTGGAAGCTTTATGGTCTGGTTCTGCTTGATTTACGTAAGATGGGTGTTTCTGAAGAAGAGAAACACAAAAGAGTCTGCAAATCCTATGCCCTGATAGATGGTACATGCTTTTTGAATGGCATTTTAAAGGAGCTGAGCAGCAGTTGAGCAAGGAAGTGAGAAGAGTTGATGTTATATTATTGCTTATGAGACTCCTGATTAATTCATGTTGGCCTCCTGCCACTGTGGACTCGTGGCACCACGCAGTATTCACCTGAGCTGTTTGTGCAACTCCCGAGGGAAGAGAGTTACTCCCTTCTCCATCTTCCCACAAATTGTGCAAGACAAAAAAAAATTGATGTCTCCGTTGGTTTTCCAGGTACAGTGACTGATACTTGTCTGAAGTTCTGAGATCAAACTGGGTGAAACAAATCTACTGCAAACAAGAAAGCGAAACAGAAATGTGTTCTAGCTGCTTAAAACTTTGTTTTCTCCCCACTTCACACTTAGCTCACCAGGCAGATTCTTCCCGTAGAATAACTTGACAGTTCACTTTGGAAACAGTCTTCTAGGAAAGGTGAGACTGCATCATGGGCTGTGTGATGAGGTAGGACTCTGGTCAGATGAGAACTAGCTCAATACATTATACACCAAATTTATAAAGCTGGCTTTGACTTTACCAGGACAACAGGAGCCTTGTCTAAGCACCTGGCCCCAGGACTGGCACTAGTTATGAGACTGGGCTTGCTCTTAGAGTTTCACTGGGGAAAGATTTAGCACCAGGAAGTTTCCATTTGCTTGCCTGCTTGTGTAACGGAGGGTACGTCTCCTTCTTTACTGTTTCAGGTTTTTCCTGGCTCACACAGCAGCATCTTGTAACATCATAACACCCTTTATTTAGACCCATCTGAGGAGGAACTCAGATTGGTTGTTTATTTATGCTTGGAGGTGGGTTAATGTCTTTCTCCACAGCTTTCCTTCAGCATAGGGTGAGAAGGGACTGACTTAGCTCAAAATGAGGCAAATTAAATATTGGCAAAACTAAGAGGAAATCTGATTTCACTGTCAGACTACTCTAAATGACTAGTTGATCTACTGATTATTGGGGAAATTTTTTTCAAGAAGAAAAAGACTTGAGTTGGGTTTGCATTTAAAACTTAGAGCTATGTTATCAGACTTCTTTCACAGCAAACCTCTCTTAAAATTTTCTTTCCTCTATTGTTTTTCACATATCTCTGCATTTCCAGACCCTGACCTCAACTGTAACTGGCATGAATATGTCCACTTGGGAATTTTGGATGTTGCAGTACTTGCTTGATAAGCATCCTCATCTGGTGATGATATAGGCAACCTATCATAAATATAACCTCTTTCTAGTCTTAAACCCATACCTTACATTGAATGAGCAGTGTTCACAGGTGTGTATAAGTACTAGAGAATCATGGTGAGACTGAGAAAAACTTCTGTAAATGCTTCCTTTAATGCTATGAGCATCTCTGGTTGGATTGCTCAGAAAGAAAATTTCTGCATTAAAAATGGTAGTGAACCAAGTGCTGCAGAGGTAAATGACAGGTGAAAATACGTCATAGCCCTGCTAAATACTTTGAGTTCACATTTAACAACCAACACCATTAATGTGTAAGGTGGTTGACACTTCTGTTTATGACTTAAGATGTTTGTCTTCATTGACCCACAAGGATCTCACACATTTGGTGCTTGTTCTTTGAACTTTCTGTAAAGGCCCCTGGCAATATGAATCTGCCCCTCTGGAACCTGATGGTAGGACCCAGCTCAGTTGTCTTCCTCACCTTTAGCTTTGGCTACGCTTTGGTTTCTTCCTGTGTGCGGTGGGACAGAATTGGAACGGATCTCTGTCATGAGCAAAGTGATGCCACCTTCAAGGGCTCTTTTCTGCCAGTAGGACAGTGCTCAGATAACCAGGGTGGGAAGGGTCTGCTGCTCAAAGCTGCTGGGTTGTCGGGCAGGCACAGAAGTCTCTGTATCCTACTAATTATTTGCCTTTTTTTATGCCAGTTGCTAGAAAGCATCTTAAATGTGTCCAGTTAGGTCTCCTCCTGCTCCCATTTAATCACAGAGGAGTCTCCAGCTGACTTTACTGGGGCAGAATCCAGCCCATTGTGCTGGTGGCTTTGTTTTCAAGTGCTTGACTGAGACCACTAATTCACTGCACCCAAGTCAGATGGTTGATTTAATTGACAGCTTTTTCAAAGAGAAAGTTTGTCTGCACAGGCTTTTTCTTGATGCTGTCTCATACATGGTTTGTTTCGTTGTTTCTTTTTAAATCTCTGTTAGTTTTTAAGATAAATCTGTTACTTTTTAGACAGTAAAATTAAAAAAAAAGCAATCTGTACTTTAAAAAACAGCATGCCTCCCTCCTCCCAAGTTAAAAGAGTGTGCATAACCCTTCATGTAGAAGTAGCAAATGATTTTGTTCCCAGAACCACTTTGAAAGGTATAGGACCTTCCTCCTGGGACAGCCCTGCAGTGGGACAGCTCCATACACTACTGATCACCAGACTGTGCCATGCCAGCCCGTGCCAGCTCCCTTTGACAATGGAAGGAACCTTTCCAGTGACTGTGAGGTATCCAGCTCTAAAGCCACGTTTCACCCCCAGCTGCTAAGCAAACTCTCTGGACTGAATTATGAACTCTCGACCCCTCTTACTTAAATTTGCAAAGTCAATATGAGCAGTTTGGAAGTTTACCAAAACAAGTATTGCCAAGGTGAATTGTTGGACAAGAATTTACAGTGTGGTCTTCAATGCCTTTGACTACAGTTGTTCTGCATAATGATATAAGGTCTGACTAAATCCAAGATACTGCTAAGCATTGTCAAACCTATCTTGTGGTTTGACAAAATATACTTTGTGATCTATTAAGAACGTTTTTAGCTGATGGCAACTGTTCTTGCTAACCTTAAAATCAACACAAAACTATTTGTTTTAAATATTTAAATCAAGGTTTCCAGCAATGCAGAGTTCTTTTTGTCCCACATAGAGAAGAATCCCATACCACTAAATGAATTTCCAGTTTTGCTACTACTAACAGAGCTCAATACGATTATGAATATGTCAATAATTTCTGCACCCTGTGTTGAATGGAAGGAGAACAAGGGGTCACTATGTAGTTCATATTCCACAGCAGGATACATTCCACTGAAAAAGTCCAGTAAGTAAGATGTGACTATGGGAAACAACAAAAAAGGGAGGAATCTTGAGTTATTTAATTTTTCATTATGTAATTAAGAGCCGTATTTTTCCTTGTGAGTCAACTAGTATTGGGACCAAATTTAATTTTGGGACCAAAATTTATACCTGAAAATGTGGACTGGAATGCTACTGATGGGGGGGGAAAAAATGATGCAAGATCTTCAGCTTGTATTAACTTTCATGGTGCTTCTGAGCACCAGAGTTGTACTGGTCAGGACAGTGAACTGTACTGGAAGGACTGAGTTTGTCAAAGTTAAAATAAAATTATAACCCCAAAAGCCTTGATCCTCAAAACTACCAGTTTCTTAAGCAGTTTAAACATTTTATCAGTTGCATTTAGTATCTATGTATATGAATTGCATCTATAATTATACTCAATAGAGAGATCCCATGGTCTTTCATTAATGAGGTAGAAAAACACTGAGAAGAGATGTAGAATCAGGCCTATGCTCAAAATGTATTGCTGCCACAGTAAATAGCCCCAGTTGAAGAGCATGGCAGATTTACTTCTCTTGCAGAAGACATAAAGCACAACTGTGGCCAAAACCAAGCAACAGGAGAGATTCTGATGTACAGTCTGCTTTGCTTTGTGTGGTTTCATGCTTTGCTAATGCCACAGTACCTTCCAGCATGCATAAGCCAAATGATAAACTGTCTTAGGTGACTGTTCTGTGTCAGTGTGTCCCCAAGAAGAAGCATCAGGATGTTAAACTGGCTAGGTTTTTCTTTTTAAAAGTTGTTGAAACAAACTTGCATGGAGGAGAAACCTCAGACAAAATCATGTTTTATCATCTGTTAATGTATATTGTTATTATGTTGAATAATTTCAGTCTATTTTTATCTTAAAAGCCTTTATGTTTAAAAGGCTGACAGGCAGAAATCATCTTGGTAACTGGGCAAATCTCATTTTGAATTCCTTGACAGCTTACAAACCTGCAACTATGTGAATTTTTTTAGAGTGATATTAGGAAGTGTAGACACACTTTCAATCGAGATCAAATACGGATCTTAATATACAGATTGGATAGTCAAATGTCCCCTGGCAAAATCTGATACAATACCAAGAGAGATGGCCCTTGATGCCAAAAAATCAAGAAATACTTGAGATGTGGCTTATTTCAAAGGCTGACTTTCTGTGAGAAATTCCAAGCCTTGGCAGACGAATCCAAGAGGAGGACTAGAGGCCTTGGGGTGTGTAGAAGTAGAACATGATTTTATAGTTTATGGTTCTTGATGAAACTTATTTGAGATATTACCAGTGAAAGCATGGTGACATTTAAAGGGAACCTGTGTTTCTGCTTAGAATTTCTTGGCTAGCTTATTGAATACTAAAGTCACAAAACTAATGATGGAATCAAAAATACTGTGTATTTTTTCTGGATTTGTAAACATCTATCCCTACTCCAAATTAGCAACACTGAGTGCAGTAAATTAGTCCTAGAATGTTAGGTAGGTACTGTGTTATATGTGAAAAACATACAGGGTTTGTTGTTGTTTTCTAATAACATCATTTTGTAAACAAGGACAGAAGTCTACGATTGTCAGTAATATCATAGAATGGTTTGGGGTGGAAGCAACCTTAAAGATCATCCAGTTCTAAACTCCCTACCATGGGCAGGGCCACCTTTCACTATTCCAGGTTGCTCAGAGCCCCATCCAACCTGTCCTTGAATATTTCCAGGGATGGGTCATGCACAGCTTCTCTGGGCAACCTGTGCCAGGGCCTCACCACTCTAACAGTAATTTCTTCTGTAGATCTAACCTACCTTTCCCCTCTTTCAGTTTGAACCCATTAGTCCTTGTCCTATCACTTCATGCTCTTGTAAATAGTCTTTCTCCATCAGTAATATATGTCCTTAGAACTCAAAGAGTGTTTCTCTAATCAAGGCAATTAACCCCCTTCTCTTACAGTCTTGATGCTGAGATGAAAAGTCTCCGGCATGTTGGTGCTGTGCTGTATAAAATTTTGACTTCTAAGAAGGGAGAACATCTTAAAATTCTACGCAGAAAGCAGCTCAGTTCTCTGAGTGGATGAGTCAGTCAGTGATGATTTTTCCTCTGCCAAATCAGTCAGTGGCTGAGGCCCCTCTTGCTGTGCAAAACCAATGGAATGGATGAGCAATATCTGGTGGGCTAGAGAAGAGGTCTTTAGATGGTCTCAATAAAACTAGAGAACACAGGGCACAATATGCAAATGCTCTTTCATAAGCTGCGCTGATCAAATGCTGTTTCCTAACTAATAAAAAACCTAATTGCTTGAAGGGAAGGTCACATATGGTGATAATAACCAGGGATTGCACCAAGGACAAAGATCTTCATTAAAAAAAAAAAACTTTAAAATTAAAAATGTAAATTTCTACTTAATATTGGGTGCAGAACTTACTAGAAGCCAGGAACATTATTATATTCCTCTCTGTGCAGGAGACTCAGAAGACACCTGTCAGTGCATATTGTTTAGCTCTTGTGGCAACTGAGTTCTGGTGTCTGTCAGACTGTCCAGTCTGCCTGTTGACACTGGAAAGCCCTTAGGTGCAATAGAAGCAGAGAGCAAGCCAAAATGGATGGTATTGATGCTGCATTATCAGCACTAGGTGTGTTTTGAGGCAGGAATTGGACTGGATTTGGTCTGGTCCCCTCTAATGGAAGTCCCCAGGATCCATGTCATTTGAAGCTGTCGGCAGGGCTGATCTCCTCCAGGCCCTGCGTCCCTGGTAGAAGCTGGAGGACATTTGGTGCACATCTGGAACAATGTTCAGTTTCCTCCTAAGGAATTTAGTCCATGTGTAGTGAAATAACTCTGAGAATCAAACTAATACCCAGCAAATGGGCATGACCTGGGAATTTAACTCAAAACTGCGTGACTGCTCTGAACCGAAACAAATGTAGGTGTCATGTCTTCTCTCCTTTGTTGGACTTTGTGCTGGTAGCCTGGTAAAGGTAAAGAAGGTCTGTCTTCAGGAATAAAAAAAAGATTTTCTTTTTTTCTTTGCAGGCAATGTGGCATTGCTAATTTGAAAATCAGCATTTTTGTTGACTCAAATGCTATACAGATGAATCCTGTCTAACTCTGAGCACAAGTCAGGTTTTCCAAGGTAAATCCTGTGACTGAGAAACATTAAAAAAGGGAAAGAAAACTTTTACAATTAACCTCAAATGTGCATTCATGTGTAAATACAATCATGAGACCTGTCTAAATGTGAAATCTTTAGATGTGTTTGAATTTGTTTTATTTTTCTGAATGCAAATGATCATGTGTGCAAAGAATTATTTTAATTAGCATAACTGATATAGTTTCTTTTGTTTAACTTCATTTCACATTGCAGTAAGGGGGGATTTTGTTTCTCCTGACATGGGTACAACTCACCTTTTTGGAAAGAAGTACTGTTACTTCAACAATGAGTGTTGCAATTTATAAAAATATTTTGCTGCTGCCCAATAGTCTTGAAGGGGAAGAAAAATCTTTAGAGACTCACAGCCTGATTCTCACACATTTTTGCACATAAAAATAAGGCTCATTACTGAGCCTTAACCCAAAAAAAGATCTCCAAAGAGACATATCTTATTAATATATTACCTTTTTAAAGTCACTTTCCCAAACCTCTGCTACACTTATAACACCATTCCCTTTCCCCATGGTACCTGCTTAAAAGAGATCAAAGGATTTTTTACAAATTCATATTGATTATGGTGAACTGGTTTACTCAGAAAAATATTCTGAATTGTTTCAGGTTTAAATTTAAAAAAAACAGCATCTTTTTAGTGTTCAAATGGTTTGAACAGAGTTCTGAATACTGAATGCACTACTAAGCACTGCAGTACCATAGGAAGTTTAACTCACACAGTTTATACCCTCTTTCAAATGTCAAGCAAAGTAAAAGGTGCTGTTTGTGTAACTCTTAGTGGAAGCTCTCCTGCATGCTGCCAAAAGGCAATTCTTACCAAGTTCTTATGGTCTACATATGAAGTATGTAGACAGTATGTGTATAGTATGAAGATGGCTAATCAGAGCTTGCTATGCAATTCTTAGTAGAGTATAGAGAGAAAATGAGATAAAAGTGTGAAGGGCGAGGTTCAAGAAGAACCAAAGAGGGAAAGTGCAGTGGGAAGAGGGATAAAAAAATATGTAAGCTCCTATCTGCCCCAAGGAGTCCAACAGTGGGGGACCAAGTGCTCTGCAGTGAGTGTTTGGGTTTAGAAAGGAGATGGCAGAGAATCCTGACTTGCTCAATGGAAATCTTGACAAAACGTCTGGTCTCAGACTCATTTCTCTGATAGTCGTTCAGATTGCTCCTGTCTAGTTTTCCCTATGCATTCTTTCCCCTGCTTTACTAGGGCCTTGAGACATAGAAAAGAAGATGTCATCTCAAGCTAATTCTATAAACACTGCTATCAGAAAAGACATTTTAAACTATCGTAAAAAGACTCATTGTGCAACTGAAGTCTTGGAACAAGAGTGGGTTATAGCTCAACCATTGTTAAAGGTTAATGTTCCTATCATTGCATTCCTTTTTCTAGTTCCCATAACCAGGCTGTAATGATAGATAAATATATGAGCTATTTCTTTGTGTTGGCAAAATCACAATTCAGAAAGACATAGTTTCCTAAGTTATTTTTAAACTAATATGCTGGTTTATAGCTAGATGAACAAACCCATCTTTTTTTAAGTGAAAGGAGAAAGACTTTTTATGTTATGTTGCTTTTGCAGAAAGTGAGCGTTTTTATCTATCAACACAGAGTAGCAGCTTTATGAAGTCAACTCATGAACTGAAAAGGAAACTAATTAAAACAATAACATTAATTTTCTGTTGCCAATTGTTAACCAATCTGGTACTTTCCAAAATTATTTTTACGGTTGTAAAATAATTTGAGTGTCTTTGCCATTGTTTTGTATTGTTACGTTCCTGTAAGTGCTGAATGCTGATTCCAGGGCAGAAATTTTATTTACTGTTAGCTGACTGAGCAACAGAGTGTGCACATCTCTCTTCCCAGATCTTTCAATTCCCCTGCAAGGAGCAAAGTAATGTCTTCTCTATTTTGGTGGATTTCTGTGCTTCTTGATTAGTGCACGAAGAGTGCCTTTTATCAGTGAGGTATTCTGATATAATATTATAATTCCTAGGCAACTCTGCAGATTGAGGCCTAAAGGTTTTCTTATGGCGGGGGAGGGGTAGAGCATCTTAGCCCAGGCTTTCTTTAGAAGTCAGGAGCAAGAATATTTACTATTCACAGTTTAATCAGATTTGGAGAAGCTTCTGAGTTTCCATAAAATTCCTCTTGCCCAGCACTACAAGTCTGCTCAACCACCTGCAGAGTCTCAGGTGCTTCTGAGCTGGTAGTGATGGATCTCGTGTGTTGTTCACTCTGTGTTTTACAGGCAATTTTCTGAGTGAGTCTTTAGCACAGCTTAGCTGTGCTGTGCTCAGCACCTGTTCAAAAAGCTTGAATACCATTTTACTGCCACTGCTTACGGGTTTTCTCATTCAGGGACAAACTGAGAGGAAGAAGCAGGCCAGTTGCAGCTACCTCCTATTTTTGGAGTCCAATCTACTGGAAATGTTTCTGAACTAAAAGTAATCCCAAACAATTTTTTTTTTTCCAGGAAAAGAAAGCATCCTCTTAACCCTTTCCTGGCTTGTGGTGGTTTTGAAGGAAAGTAAATAATTGCCTCTTTAACAATCTCAAGGGAAATACCTGTGAAAGGTAAGTCAGATGAGACATTTTAATAGCATGATTCCATGGCAGTGGTATATCCTAGTGAACAGAGCCACTCAAACTGGGGCCCCAGATGGTGTCTGAGTAGAAGACCGTGGTTCCCTGCAGAGGTTCAATAATCAGATTGTTCTTTAGAGTGTGTGTTAAGTGTCCTTAAGCAAGAGATGGATGGGGAGCCTTTCTAAGGAAATTCTTATTGAAACATTCTTGGTTTTTTAACACAAGACAAAACAATGAAGGTACTTCTGAAATTGCTTTCTGTCTATTAGTGGTATATCTGCTAATACTGTTTAGGTAAATTGTTAGGTAATCTTTTAATGAAAAATTTAGCCTTTTTATTTAAAAAAAAACCCAACAAACAAACCACAACCCCCCAAAAACCTCCAAAAAACAACCAAAGGGAAAGGCAAACATGTATTAACCTTTCAGCAAAGAACAAATACTGCCAGTGCATCTTTGTGAACAGTGAACCCTTTATTCATTTTCTGAAATTGTTAACTCTGAAATCTAACAAGCCCTCAAAAAATTTTGGGTGCTAGCTCTTTGGTTCCTGCTATATTGACCCTGAATGCAAAGAGCCAGTAATAAACAATTTTAAACTCTGTTATCATTAAAGTAACCTCCTGCATCTCTTCTTTTGTGCAGATCCACTGTTCACGGTGCTGTGTGTTGGTTGTTTACACAGAGGAGCACATAGTACTGTTTATAAGCCTCATGTGAATATAACTTAAATTTGCCCCTTGTTAGCACTGAAGTAGCAACTCTAATATGTTTTTTCAAATTCTACTTTTTCTCTATAGACTGCTTTTAGTCTCCTGTGCAACCCTTCTGTTGTGTCTGACAGAAAACATCAGAGAAAAGAATCTATGGCATTTGAGGAGGAGGTTATTAGGGAGAGCGTGGTGGCAGTAGTTTGGACTAAATATGTTTTAATAGATACAGGGGTACAAAACTGCTGCTTCCATAGCTTTTGCCTCTCTTTCAATGATTTGGTAAAGATTTGAATTTCTGATTTTATTCCCAGCTGTGGGGTTTACTATATTAAAATTGAACAAACATTATCTTTAGTATTGTTTTATGTGCTGCTGAGACGGATATCACTAAAGGATGAGACAAATGTGTTGTATCTGTACAGCAGGAGAAACACAGGGCAGGGATACCTGCCCTTTAAAAGAGCTTCAGTGACTAGTGCTTATATGAAAAAATTATGTTCTTCTTTTCTTGACTGACACCATGTACTCAGCTCTTTGCAAAACTTAGAAACTCAGCATCACACATTATGTCTGGTTTGTCTTCACTGGGATTATAAAATTAATATGGTTTCAGGTACTAGTTTGGGTGCAACCTCTTCAAAATCTATGCAAATTTTAAGCAATGAAGTAGGCCTATAGATTTTGGCCTCTGGTAAAAGACTATGATAATACAACTAATTACATTGTTTACCCACAATATGCAAGTATTTGTAAGAAAGCAAAAAAAATCAGTGACATTGAAAGAGGTCTAAGAGCAGTTTTATTCAAGAGATCTCTTTAGGGTTAAGTAGTATGCTTTTTGTTTACACAAAAAAGCTCTGTTTAATTAAATAGGGTGATATATAGTATACACACTTTGGTTGATGACACATAACATGAAGAATTGGGAGGTTATGCTATATATAATAACCCAGTTTGCTCAAGGCTGTCCCCTGAAGTTTTACTGAAGATGTTTTCAAAGCCTGCACAACTACCAGATTTCATGAACTTCCTGTAAAATGTCACCCATGCTTATGCAGTACAGTTTATTCCTCCAATTTTTATGGAATATAATGCTAAATACTGAGGTTCTGCAAAAATCAGCATGACTTTATTTTTTGCACATTTTTATTCAGCATAGAAATTAATCTAACTCTGAAGCATTCTTTTTATTAGAAGCAGCAAAATTATAGAGCAATTTTTGCTAAATTGAAAATTAGTATGTGATTTGCTGGTTTCAGAGTTAGAGATATTATTTTGTTAAATCCAGTTTTTCTTTAGTATTGCTTTAGGTTTTTAAACTTAGTTGTGACATTTCTGTACAGTAAATTAAATATTTTTCAAAGTTATAAATTTTTAACTTGGACTGGTGTTGAAATTGAAAACTTCAGCATTGAGACACAAATTTTAACTTTTGAATCTTTCACAAAAAATGAATAAGAGCATAATGAATTGTAAGAAAGGACTGCATTTTTTTTCACTGTAGGTATTCTAATTAGATTTTTGCAAACCCCAAAACTATTTCTAAAAACATATTTTGCAATCCATTCCACTCCCTCTGAAAGCACAGTGCTTTAAATAAAAACAGTTCAATTTATCTTAAAGAAGTAAACACTCAAAATCTTGCAACAAAGGAAATTTTGACAGACATTTTTAAACTGCATCTGATCAGACTATCACATTAAAAATATGAAACACGATTTGTAAGAGGATATGAACAAGTTTGGGTGGATTTTTTTAATACATTTGTGACATTTCCATATGAAAAGGAAAATGCATTTTTGAGAAAGTAATTTTTATTTCATAGTAATAAAAAAAATTAAGCCCTGATCCTCCTTTTACACTTAGGTATTACTAAGTAATACTTTTTTGAAATATACATATGGTAGTCCTTCAAGTGCAAGGGAACTACCCCTGCCTTGGAATCAGTAAGAATATTCATTTTAATTTATCTGAATTATCTTCAGTGTTTGAGGATTTAGGATAAAAAAAAAAAGTCTATTATTTCCAAAAGAGGGACAGCATTTGTTGTAATATTCATTGATAGGAGAAATTATCTTCTATTAAATATGACATAATATGTTTACCTGTAAAGATTTAGTTCAGAGACATGAAAAAAATTAAATAGAGAGAGAAACTGATAGCCCAGAGTCTCCATACATCTTAATTTTTCAGCAAGACTTTATGGTAGCCCCTGAAATTTTTCCATCTTGTTCTTCTGTTTTAAAACAGGCTTTGCACAGATTGAACCCCAGAATTTTCATTGTGAGAAACTGCAGCATTTCAAACCAGATTTTTGTTTGGCACAGGTAGTCTAGATGTCTTTTACATAGGAATTTCAGTCCAGAGGCACTGGATAATTCCAGGTAAGCATCCAGGATGGCCACCATGCTCTTACTGAAATGGTTTTGCTGGTCCCTCAGCACCCTTCCACTGAGTGCTGATTCCTCTCTGCCTTCTGTGCACTGGAAAACGTTGACAGTTCGATCATATTTGGGTTGTTTTGACATTTGATTATCACCTATGACTGGTGTGAAAAAACCTATCTTGCTGTGCTGGTGCAGCTCTATCTTATGGTGGAGCTTTGCAGATCTGCAGACTGATCTGTGTGTGCACTCAGACTGTACACTTAGAAGGCTCTCACAGATTTAGTTGTCTTGCCAACAACTTTTGTTCAGTAAAATTGGCCGGCTCTTCCCAGCCTAGGAAAGAGAAGGCAAGGCCAGAGTTGGTCCTTACAGGAAAGGGAGGGTGCAGCCCTGCTAAATTGGTGAAGACTTTTCCCTAGCTCTTAACTGGGACTTAAGCTGGATGCTGTGGTGCAGTTGTGAAGAATGTTGCTCTGCAACCTGAAAGAGAAAGATTGATTAGGGAACTTACACAAAAACAAACCCATCCTTCCCTTTCTTCCCCCTTCTCTCTTTTCCCAGCCCTTCACTCAAACAACCTCCTGTAACAAAAAAATATTACTTAAAAATGTGTGACACATTCTGAGGAAGATTGCTGGACCTAATTTCCTTTCTGTTTTTCCTTGCCTCCCTATATAACCTTCAATGTCACAGCTCAGAAGCTTTCTTTGGCAAGAGGAGAGGGTTGTGTCAAGAACAGAGACAGCAAGTGATATGCTTTAGTGTATCATGATATAAATGCAAACACATAGCTTGGGTACCAGGCGAAGGAACATCAGGAACTGCTGGGGGGAGAGAACAGGATGAATGTGGCCCATGAGAAATGCCACTGTAGGATACAGTCATGCTTTTCATGGTCCATGTATTGGTCACATCATGAATATTTTTTCTTACAACTGATTTTGTTGCACATATAAAGTTGTTTTTGTAGTAACAGACCACGCAAAGATGGCTGGTGATGAATGTGTCTGTCTCTTACCTGTAAAGCAGATTCAAGTAACAAGAAGTAATTGTCCTGCTCTGTTCTGCTCTGCAGAATTTTGAATATTGTGGCAGTTTTGGGCACCACAATATAAGAAAGGCGTTAAGCCATCAGAGAGTGACAAAAGGAGGGCAATGAAGATGGTGAGGGGACTTGAGGGGAACCTGTATGAGGAGTGGCTGAGGGCACTTGGTCTGTTCAGCCTGGAGAGGAGGAGACTGGGGGAAGACTTCATTGCAGTTACAACTTCCTCAGGAGAGGCAGACACTGATCTCTTCTCTGTGGTGACCAGTGACAGGACCTGAGGGAGTGGCCTGAGGTTGTGTCAGGGAGGTTCAGGTTATATACTAGATAAAGGTTCTTCACCCAGAGGGTGGTTGGGCACTGGAACAGGCTCCCCAGAGAAGTGGTCACAGCACCAGGACTGGCAGAGTTCAAGAAGAATTTGGATGACACTCTCAGGCACATGGTGTGACTCTTGGGGATGGTCCTGTGCAGGGCTAAGAGTTGGACTCGATGATCCTTGTGGGCCCCTTCCAACTCGGCATATTCTCTGATTCTGTGAAATGGCTGCCTTGAGAGTGTAGTCAGTGCCCCATTATCACTCTTTGGGTGTTCCCATTTACAGTGCAATCCTCTCAGCATCACCTTCATCCCTGTATGATGTCAATAGTTGTTAGATCCCGTCAAACATCACAAACAGCAATGACTCATGCTGAGGCAGATGTAATTAATTACAGTTGCATTTTTTGTGCTAATACTGATGTTTTTCGCTCCTTATGTAAAAGAAACAGGGAAGAAGGGAAAGGGACAGCATTCTCCTTTCTAGTAGCAACGTTATAAAGAGTTTGTAGCTTTCAAAATAAATGACTGTTCTTTTCCAATTTTTTTTAAGGGGGGAAAAATATCCTGCTGAGATGCAATCTTAAGCAAAGTACAAGAAGTTCCCAAAGGATGCTGAACATGAACAAAAACATTTCCAGCATTCTTATAATAATACTGTGTTTACTTTGTCAATTAATGATTCATTACCCAAAACAGCTTGTGCATTACAAATGGCTCTGCACTGTATTTATGGAGCTGCAAACTGTAAAAGGCAAAGATGGCTTCACTTTTCTTGCAGCCATTTGTTTATCTGAATAGCAGAAAACAGACTTTTAGAGAGAGTTAGTATATTATATGTTTGTTTACTTAGTCTTTCTTCTAGTGTCTTTGATGAGGAGCTCATATCCTATCAAGTTTACCACACTAGAAACGAACAGGTCTGGGTTATCTTTATTTTCCTTTACAAAGTGACAGTAGGAATGTAGGCAGGACTTACAGACTGGATATACAGCCAGGAGTTAGTCCCCTAAGTCTGGGAGTATCAGGTAGAGGACTTCTAGTCCTGTTTATTTCTTCAGATTTAAAGAGAGCCATAGCATGGCCTCTACCACTGCCACTGCTCCTGGGTCTGAGAGACACCTGGGCCACAAATTACCTCTATTTCCCTTTCAAGAAGACGTGTTGCCCCATTACCAGCACGGGCAGAGGAGCAGTGTGAGCCCATGACTGCAGTGTGCCCAGAACTGAAGGTACAGAGGCAATGGGTTTCCAAGAGCCATCACAAGTTGGTCATGCAATTACTGCAGGACAGGAAAGAGGTCAGACCAAGCATTCAGCTGGCGTAAATCAGTCCAGCTTGTCACTGACTTTAGTGGAACTGGTTGATTTATATCCGTTGAGAATCTGACCTGTCACAGACAGAGATGGAAAATGTAGCACAGTTGGATTCAGTGGGAGTTGTGCTCCCCTGTCACGTGTGTAATATAACTGAGTTCCTGCAGCTGTGGGAGCTGCATCTCGGATTTCCCCACTCTGGTGGTGTTCTTCAAATTATGGCAGAGCTCTTCAGTCACAGAACATTTTTGTTTTATGTTATTGCCATTAGGCCATCTGAGCTTGGCTAAACATGTGGTTGTAACTTTATTAGACTTCTCCTAAAATTAATTTCACCCTTGATGGCTTTCACCTTGATAAATTGCATCATAAATGGACATAGGTGAAAGCTGGAATCTTCTTAGATTAGTCTAAAATGACAGATTTAATGGTTTTATTTTACATATAATAGTTACAGAATTTGATCCAAAGCCCAACATGGAGAAACTCTCTTGTCTTCAAAAGACCATATTAAACAGACATTGCCATTGCTGGTGCCAAAAGATTCAAGTTGTTTATTTGCAGTCTTATCTTCAGAACAGTTTGTTAGACACAAATCCACAGAGGGATTTGCTCAAAAAGCCTCAGATATTCAACTCTTCCAAGAGAGTCCAAGGTGCACAGACTCCATGTCTAGCATCCAAAGGCAGAGTCAGTACTTCATGAAAAGAAAAACAGCCAGGGCTTTTCATATCAGCAGGTAGAGAGGATAAAGGACAGCAAATATCTTGTATCTGAAAAGGAGAGGAAGTACACTGTGCTCAGCATCACTAGACTATACTGCTCTCCACTTGGGATTCATGTAATTGAGCTCACTTGAGAGTTGTGAGACATAAGAGCTTTGGATCCCCTTAGAAGTTATTATTGTTTTAAAAATAAACCTGGCATTTCCTGATTGTGCAAAATTTGCATATTTCTTGAATATTAGTGTATCAACACAGAGATATTAATCAGTAGTATCAGATAGTGTCTGCAAAATCATCTTTACCTCCCAGAATTTTTTTTCATTCTTATCATTATCAGTTTTTATGAGCATTATGTATCTTGTGAATGTTAGCTAACTAGGCTGATATAAATCTTTGAGCTGTGAGAACTGAAAAGATACTTGCAAGCAATTGTGCAATAACTATATTAAAATAAAACAAATTGGGTCCAAAGTCTAGACATTTGCCTTTTAGCTATATGATTCTTATCTCTGTCATAGAGTTTCTCCATGGAGATGGTCAGTCCCCACAGAAGAAAAGATAAAAGGTCAGCAGCAGCGTTGGCCAAACAGTACAGTTTGAACTGGTATAGTATAATTTTTCCTTATTGAGTTAATTAAAAGTGTAAAGCCAAATTAAGCATTATTTTCTCTGATAAGCCTTCTATATGTTCCAGTAGTAGCTCTTCTGCTCTTCGAAAAGCCCAGGTCTGGATCCAACACCTTTTGGAAAACAGTAAAATGAGGCTGATTTCCAGCTGAGCAAAAGTTGAACTCAGATATGGAAACTCAATAAGGACTTTACTCTGCAGGTCAGGATTCCAGAAGAATTTCAAGGTATCACAGGCAAGTCCATGCTCTCCAACTGGTTCCACACATCCTTTGGCAGGGAATGCTCTTTTCAGGATTTTCAGGAACTTACAGATGTTTCACCACTGTGTCGTTTCAGGGCATGGCATTACTGTTTCCTTCCTGGAAAGAACATATGGGGAGTTAGATGGAGATAAGGCCATGCAAACTTGAGATCCTCTTTTGAATGGCTTCTTTTGTGAGTATACTGTGTATCTTTGCAGACTAGTGCTGGTAGCCTTTAATTTCCCCTGCAGAATTTGACTCAGTGACTTGAACTAAGGGCTTTGCATGAATTAACACACAATGGGAGTAAGTAAAGAATACCTACAGGTACAGAAAACTGCTCAAGAAATAATCTTATGTAGAACTGAAAGGATGCTGTGGCTTCAGAGCATGTTCAGTTTGCAGTTACATTAGCAGTCCTACAGAAGCCACTGGGTGTTGTCACATAAGAGAGGTTATGAGAATTTGGACTCCTAAGCAGATTTTACAGCTATTAAGTGATATATTGTGATTTGCTTTGGATTCTGTAGAGGAGCTTTTGTCCTCAGAACATACAGTGGAGGAAAGAGAAAAAATAATTATCTTTTTGGAGAAAACAGATCAAGATAGCAGGGTTGGTACCAATCCTAAGTCTGATGGGATACAATTGTCTGTTTTCCCTAAATGCTTCTCATTCTGTTTTGATTTATGAAGAAAACTTATGGAAGTTTCATTGTAAGGCACTGGAAACTAGACAACCTCAGAATACAGGTGATCTTTTGTTTATTTAATGTTAGGCAAGCAGACAGAATGGTGGAGAATTCCTGTGCTTACATCTTTCTTTCCAAAATCCTGTTAGATGGCCAACTCAGATGCTTTTGTAAACCTGGACTAGTGCCTTCATTTAGCCTGTCTAGGTAAGCTTGTATTGCATTCATCAATGTCATAGTACTCCAGCCATGTATTTGATATTTTTTTTTCTTTTAACTTGAAAGCATATTTATAAAGTGTATTATTTTTATTTAATGGTTCCTCCTTTTGGAAACTCTGGATAACCATTAATGTATGGGCACTACTGATGATTCTTTTCTATTAAGCATTTACACTTTCAACACTGGAAATAGTTTGTTTAAAGCAAAAGCAGTTTTATCTACCTGAGCTTCAGACAATTCTCTTTATCTTTTCTTTTTTGAGGGGGAATTGGCAATAATTCTTAAGAACAAGTATTTTCATATATAATAAGAAAGAATATGATCAGAGAATGGTTGGAGAATTGCTCACAGCACCTAACAAAGATAACTCAGAGGGTGTTCATTATTAGGTAGTAGGTAAATTGCTTGAGATGTGGTAGAATTATTGCCTGTTGATATGTAAAATGAGTAACTGGTTCACATGGGTTCTTATGAATTGGCAAATTCAATAATAATATATTTTCACTGTTTCCACAAGTTTTGCTGTTTTGAGAACAGAAGAGATTTCAATTTACTCAAGCATAACCACTATATGTTTTTACAACCAAGTTCACGATTCCCAGCTCAGTTTGCTCCCTACTTTATCAATTCCCTCCCACCACGATTTCTTGTTGCAAACAGAGAGTCAAGACCTATGAATAAATCCCCTGCTGTCACCTCAGACATGCTGTTTTGAGGTTGTTTTCTAGCTTATTTCTGTGTTGACATCTCACAGTCATGATTCTCTCTCCAACCTCTAATGTTATTTCTGAGCATTTTTTCTTGAACTGCTTGAGACTGTTGACAGGAACCACTTACTGAAGAGCTCTACTGACACCACTCATAAGAATGCCAGAATCAAAAAGACAGAGGATCATATCTTTATAAACTGAAATATTTGAATCAGTAAGAATATTCCTTGTCTTCTGGAACCACATGATTTCACCCTAAATTGCTTCTCTAGCACTGAGTGAAATAGCAGTCGAAGTTATTTCTTCTTGGACAATTCTTTTTTTGCAATTAGTTTAGGTGGGAATTGAGGCTATTACCATCTCTTGGAATGTTTCTCTCTCTGTTAGATCTCCTTCTCCCAAATTGCTCATCTAGTGTGTTTGTAGTGTCAATTAGTCTCCCACAGGGGTTTTCTTTTGGGTGTCTTTTTAAAGAAGGCGATTTATGAGGTTACCCTTTTAAAGTAATGAGAATGTGCTTTATTGCAGGACAGACATGGTTCAGCCTCTCTCACAACACTAACTCGAAGTGTTGGAGCCAATCTTTTCAGGGGGTTTTATTCAGGAAAGTTTGCATGGAGCTGTGTTCTGTCAGAAAAAGTGAGTGCCAGCCCAAACATCCTAAGCACCTCCTGACACAACCTCAAGAGAGAGAAATAAAATTCGAAGTTTTGAACTATAATAATTTAATAACCCACCACTTCTAAGACTGGCACTTGACTGCTTGCATCCACTGATACTGGCAGACAAGGAACTTGGCACCCAGAACATTCAAAATCCTTCTCCTTGAAGTTCACAGTGTCAGTGCTATGCTTGGATAAAAATTTTTGTTTTAAATTTCATACCTGCCCTCCAGAATTGGGCCTGTAAGCATCTGAGGTTTTGGATTCAGGCTTTTTGCTAGTGGATGCATTCTCTCCCTTTATAGACCCTGTAGAGTACTACAATTAAACAACCTGAGCTGTTTCTGTGCTCTAACACTTTCCTAATCTCGATCCTGGACTAAAAAACATGAAGAAGTAGCATACTTCAAACCCACTAGAAAATAACTTTCGACATATGATAGTTAAAGCTTAAGCTAGTTCCTATCTTATCCCTCTGTGTATTTATAATCCCTCTTGAATTCCAGCACATTTTGTTTTGACATTTTTCTCAAGAGTTACCAAGACTAATATGAGTAGTTTCAATCTACTGCAAAACTTTGATACAAAATAAAATACACCAAAGATTTAAATGATATAAACAGCTATGTAGTGAATACTTAACCGTATCGTGGCAGGAGAGCTCAGGGACTCAGTTTCAAAATGGAATTTTCTTTGTCGTCCCTATCTGTTAAAATACATTTAGTTAAAGTGGTTATGATTCTAAACCATGAAACATAAAGCACTGAATGTACAAGGCATCCTTAAATGATTTATTTTGATACTTAAGAGATGTATAACAAACAAACTGGGGCTTTTTTTCATAGGTCACCCTCCTGCAGGAGCTCTTCTAGCAAAGCAAGTGCCTTTATGGCACAACCCCTTTGGTGTCCCCGTGGCAGCCTGTGTGGGAGATCCCACCACATTTAGCTCTGTTCAGGCTTAAAACTGAAATCAGCCTCACCATGTTTACACTGGGGAAGACCAGCAGCTGCCCTGGTAGTAAAAGGTTGTCTGAAACAACTGGTAGTTTTACAAGATGAACCAGTACTTTTTTTCCCTTCCACATCCCACCCCCCGACCTTCTTTCATTGCTTAATCTTGCAAGCCCATTCCAGCAAAACACAGACTCACTTGCCACTTAGCCAACACAAGTAGTGCTGTTTCCTGTTCATTGCTTACCATGTTCCCTGCTTTTGGAGAGCTGGCAATTCCAATATGGCAGAGGGAAGCAGCTGCTGCCCCGAAGTGCCTGTGGGAGGGTGCCTGCTTTTTTTGGTTCTTCATCTCCTCCGATCAGTGAGTGCCTGGTCTGCCTTCCACATGGTCTGAGACCTGCACGTCCTTTGCAGCATTGCACCACATAGACTAGAAAGGTTGAATTGTGCAAACAATTCTGTGATAAAATCCCTGAGTTGTCTCATCCCTTTGGAGACCTTCTCCTGTGGGAAGGCAGGGAGCTGTGCCCAGATGTCCTGATGGACATATTTTGAAAGTATTTCCAGGCAAGGCTGAATCGACGCTTGTGGACAGCCCTGCTTTAAATGCATTTTAACCTTGTGCAAAATTAAGCCACAGTGTAAATGTCTTCAGATTAAAAGTCTTCTTAAGAAAATTGCTTGGATATTATGTTGTGAAGTACTCACAGCCCTCAGCTTGGATCTTGTGCACCTATGTCTAAGGCACTATGTCCTACTTAGAACCCACCCTCGTAAAAGAGACAGTGAGAAACTGGAGCAGTTTAAACAGTGACATCAACTGTGTTTTGAGCAGAATGTTGGGCCAGATGGCCTCCATAGGTCCCTTGGCCTTATATTATTCTGTGGAGCATTGATCCTCTCAATTTTGTGTTACTGATGTTTTCAATATGAGTGTCAGGCTGTTCCTAAATTACTGTACTTTATGTGTATGGAGAAAAACAAAAGCACACGGCCTATTGCTGCAGAAATGACTGTGGGAAAAAGGATTTAGGCATGTGGTTGCAAATGGTTGTACGTTTTCACTAAAAAAGGAATCAGCAGTAGCATAAGCTCTACTATCATCTATGTTCTTTATCTTGTCCTTAAATCACAGAGGTTTGTATACATACAAATTAAGGACACACTATACAATGGAAGAATCATTTCTTTTTAAGTCTCCAGTTGATTGATAGTGCAAATAAGAGAATTTCTAAAATGAAGAAATGCAGTCCTAATTTCCTGAGTTATGTGCTTACCTTTTTGTACTATATTATTGAATTGAGATGTTTAGATTGCATTTTTTTTACTGTCATATTGCAGTTATGCCTGGTTATTTTGATTTAAGTTTTTTTTAACTATTTGTTTAAGGAACTTTGGAACTACAGTAATTTATTTTTTTTGTCAAATTTCATATGAGTTTATTTAACTCTATCTTGCAATGTTATTGCTGCACACAGTGTGAAAAATTGCAGTCATCAAAATTGGTTTAGGAGGCCAATGTATGTGTCAATATTACATTTTTTTTTTCTATTCTACAGAATTGTAGGATAAAATGTCTTTCTAATTGCACAGTCCTTTCCCTTTAGGACTGATTACAAAAGGGAGGGCTCTTCCAAAGTACTTATTATGGTTGTTTCTTATTTCTGTTACAATTGTCTGAGGCCCCAGTCAAAATCATAGTCATGTTATTCTAGGCATTAGTTTAATACATAGAAGCAGTTCTTGCTCAGTGAACTCATATTTAAGAGGCAATGCAAATAGATAGAAGAAAATATAGAATCCATTCCTTTACAGGCATCTTGAACTTTATCTTCAGTGCAAAAAGGCAGCACAAAATGTGTTCATAAAACAAGACTGCTAACTGAAATTAAAATTTGAGTGAATCGATGGAGCAAAAGTCATAGTTATCTGAAAAGATGTAGCTGCCATGGTGGACATGAGATTAGCAAGCATAAAATGTGCTGCCTAGAATTCTACTTTGACCAAAATTACTTGACATAAAAATATCATCTTTCTAATCTTCCCTACCATCCGCTGTTGCTGATACCTCAGCAAAGGGTTTTAGTGTTGCTTATGAGGCTTTTTGTAGTGAGAAATAATGAACTCCTGCCTCGAATTCTGATTCAATGAGAGGCAAACTAAATGTAAATTGTCATTACAAAAAGTTAGATGTCTCTTTGTTAAGGTCTTCCTTATCCTGTGAAAAGATACTACCTGGCTTTGGTCTATATCTTTATGAAAATGACCATTTGTTTGAAAAATGCAATTAATAAGATCAATTAATCTCTTATTTGCTTTCCCTCTCCAATTGATTTTAACCACATCTCCATGTGTAATAGGTCTAGTTAATTGTCATTGCAAAGTTAAATATTTATTTTGACACCAGCTGTTAAGATAAGAGAGGACACCTTCCACCAAAAACCCATGTTCAAAACTAACTTTCTCATATAACAGAAAAAAACCCAAATTCATTATTCACATTTCAGTTGTATTATAGGTGTTTATAATTGATTCTAATTCTATTCCATCCTTTTATTGTTCCAGTGGGGTGCTCTTCATTGCTATTGCTGACCCACTTCCAATAGTGCATTAAGCTATGTGATTAACATCTGTCACATGTTGTTTGTACTCTCATCTTCTCCCCAGGGATGTAAGTGTGTGCAGTGAAGTGTCCTGTTAATTTGTTATTTTAAATATGCATGTAGCTGTGTATTTATTAAAGAAGGCAAGGTCAGAAAAATAGGCCTTATGTGTGGACCAAAAAAGAGTAGGTTCGTGATGCATTTTTTCCTCAGTCCTGATGTCAAATAATAGTATTGTGAGTAAAATTAACACAGAGACTTCATTTTATAGGGGTAATATGATGTCACATGTTCTTTTTACAGCTTCTGTCGCTGTTTTGTTTTGCTACATTTGTTCTTACAGAATGCACGTTTGCTTACCAGTGAATTATCCTCAGTCCAAAATGCTTTTTGGATCATAGATGATATTTATCTCCAGGAGCAACGCTGAAGATATCATAAGCATGTATATGTATGGTACTATCTACCAGTATTTTAACCTTAGAAGAATTAGTACTGCCAGTAAAAACCAGTCCTTCATCAAGAAGTGATGGGCACAGTTTTACAGGGGTTTAATTTTTATTTTATTTTTCTCATTTGTGGTTTCTGAAGTGGTTCCTTGTGCAACTTGTCTTTGCTTTCCTTGCTCATTTTTTTGTCCAGTTTATTTCTGGTCATCTTGGCCTATGCAAAAGCTAAAAGCTGCGAGCCATTAGCTTTTAAAAATGTGAAAACTTGTTTTTGTAGTTATTGGGCTGTTTCAGACTAAAGTTTTGGAAACAGCTGGGCGGCTAATCAGTAACTTTCTGAGAAATGCTAATTAATGAAAAATTTAGTGGTCTGGATTGCTTTTAGAGCAAAAGGCTTGCTCCTTGTCAGGTTTCTATATCCACTGGATGTTTGCTTTGTTATCCTAAGAGCACTTTCTAAATGGAAAAAGGAAAGTTTGAAAAAGAATGCACGATAACAGAAAATGAGAAGATTATAAATATGAACTCTGGCTCTCTTAAGTGGAATGGCTAAACTTTTGGGGCCAGGATTTCATCCTGAAGGTTTCTGATAATGTTTTTTCAAGCTACAGAATACAAGTGTGAGGAAATACTATTATCAATGCTATACAAAAGTGGAGGATGCCAAGAACTACAGTGTATTTTATGTCACAATGTTTTCTCTGTGCCACTGAGAGTCACTGTCACCAGACTTCCCACATGGGACTGATTGTCACACTCAACTCTTTGAAACAATCATGATTGCGAAATTTGGCATATCAGGTTTCAGTACTGCCACTTGCATCCCTTCTCCTTCCCTCTTTGTTGACTGGCCTAATGTAATTCTTCATTTTGTTCTGGTTTTGCCCAGGCTAATCCAAAAACTGCAAAAATATCCATTAGCTTTGATTCGGGTTAACTAGGTTTCCAAAGCTTAGCAAGCTGATAGAACAGTTCCTATTTCAAGTTACATTTTTCAGATAAAATAAGACCTCTGAGCCACTGTTGGTATAGCAAGGATAGCTAAGATTGCAACAGAGAGAAGACCTGGATACAGAAGAGACTATTTGCTCCACAAAATCCATTTCAAGGTTTACCAGGCTAGGCTGAGAAGTTGTCATTCATTAAACTGCTCTAACAGGACACCTTTGAGTGACCATATCCTCAGGCAGAGAGGGCCAAGATTAAACTGTTCTGTCAGAAGTAAAGCAAGAGAGAAGATGGCCGTAAAATTGGACAAGAATTTTCAAAACTGAAGAGAAAATTCAATTCCTGATGTTAAGCTGAAAGACTGCCAAAACTTCAAGAGCACACTTGAATTAATCTTTCTCTCCTGTATCAGATGCTTAGGAGTCCAGAATGAAGGGTCTGTTTTGTGCCATAAGCTCTTTTCAGTCTGCCCCTAGTATTCAGCTCCTGCTTCTGGAACCTCTTATCCTCTATGGCAGTGGGAGATGACAGAAGAAGTCTTTCACTTCCAAAAACTAAGTACCACAGATACCTGGCCTACCCAAAAATCCTAGGCCTACCCAAAAATCCAAAGGCTGGGCCTTTGGCCTCTGTGTAAGGTACTTAATCACTGAGCCAACAGGAACTTTGTGACTACACCTAATAGTGAGCATGAGTTACTGAAGTTGCCATTCTTCCTGTCGAATATTATTATAGGGGTAATTTCTCATGTAGTTAATTATGTCTAATGTCAAATTAGAATTTGCCAGTGTTGATTATAATTGGCTGTGTTTTGCTGCACACGGAAATTCTTAATGCTGCGTTGTTTAAATCATAGTTCTGGATTAGCAGTTCAGAAGGATTCTTTGGAGTGAAGAACTGACAACTGTAATTGTGCAATGGACTAATTGAAGCAGGCTAAGCAATTAAGGAATTCTATTTATAGCCAGAAAACATTTCCGACTCTTCTTCCCATCCTCCTCTTTTGTTACCTTATGTACAAGGGAAAGAAATAACACAGTTTATATTCCCATAGTTTCACCAGAAACGATGAATGTGTTGTGTAAAGGTAGACCCAGTGGGCAGCACTGAGGTCTGAATTAGACATATGTCAAAATGTGGGTTTGATGGCCAAGTCAGGGCCAGGGACAGATTCTGATTTGTGTGAGTCAAAGCACTTGGCAAATGTCTTGATGAAATTTCTCATCTTAAATGGAGTCCTGTTCTTATGCTCATCTTCTGGGACAGTGCTCCTCTTGAGCAATGTGGGTCAGCTGCTCCCTTGTGAAAGTTTCATCACTCATCTTGGTCTCAGAAAAGTGACAGACTGTTCCTTCAAGATTTTGGCAACAGCTGAACCTCACTGGAAGAGGGACCTCTGCATTGTTTGCACAGGGGCTGGGGCCAAACCCATGAATCTGGTTTATGATTCAGGGGTTGGAGTCTGAATAATCTGCAGGAATTTGTACTTGGAGTTCTGGTTTTGGCCTATTGTAACTCCTCTCTTGTTTTTATTTCTTATATATTGATGAGGTATTTGAGCAGTATAAATCACAAGGAATCAAAAAATATATGACCCAGCCTGGGGCAAAGAGCATGGGGTTTGCTTTGTCCTCTGACTCCTATCTATCCCTTGCCCTCTGTTTTGTGATCCTGAGAAGACAGGGTCCATTTTTCATGGGAGGGGAGATGATTATCACTAATGCAGAGAGGCATAAGAGATTGGAATGAAAGAACTAAGGTCATAGTCCATGGCAATCAGGTGAAATAAAATTTTGGTTGCTATAAAGATGGTAACTCTTTAGCAGTAAGGAATTAGTTCTTGCAATTTTTATGTGGCACTTTTGTGTCAGAGCAGGGTGCATAGCAGCAAAAAGCACTGTGATATCTCTCATGTTCCATTTCTTTGACATATTTTAATCATTGTTCAAAATTATACCAAAGGTCTTCTCTTGGATTTCTCTTCCCACAAGAGATGACATAATTTCTTTGCTGCATAATTTCTATTTGGTATTGGTATTTTCTTTCAAAAGTTAAAAATTACTTTTCTCGTTGTAGAAGCAAATTCCCGTGCATTTTATTTCATACTGCAATTGAAGTTCTTTTAATTGGAAAGACTTTTAAAGGACTGAGGTGCTAGTAAGACTTAAAAATTATTCACTTTTAACTCAATTTTACCTCACTAATAGGTTAGCATTAGTTTCCAAACACGTATGTCCCTTTCGAAGTTCTTAGGTTACACATTAAGCACAACAAGTATTATGGTCAATTGCCAGCAGTCCAGATAAGATCAGATAAGATCTGCTATTTCCAAAATGACATGAAAACAACCCTTCTTAATCCTCTAAAATTCAAGAAAAAAAATAAACAAAAACTCTGAGGTATTTCTATTTGTCTAGAGGTAAGCCCAAGTATTTCTTTTTCTACAGTAAAACCTTCTGCTGTTGCTAGTACATTAACATTTAGGGACTAATCAAGGACAAGGCCCCACAGATGATTTCCTACAATCCTACTAGAGATGGTGGGAAGCAATCTGGCAAGTTATTTCCTCACTGTGGTCTACCATTTTGACAAACCTTCAATAGGAAAGCTGATTTACATCTTCTTATACTAAGTGTCTTTCTAGGCTTTATGGCCCTAAATGTGCCACCAACTCCTTCATCAGCTGGTTTTCCAGGCTTCCTTGGTGAGTAGCTACAAACCCAATGCCACCAAGGTTTGATCCAATGTAGCCTTTCACCCTTCTGCTTTGCAGAACAATCAGTTATTTGTGTTGGCTCTCACTGCAAAGAGATAGGCATGAAACAGAAGTACTGCTGTTCCTGTGAGAAGGACAGAGCTAGTTTGTTGCCTCAATAAAGAGGAGCCAAAGGCTTGGAGAGCCTTCAGGGGGCGCAGGAGGCTGCCTGTGTGCCAGGTGGACTTGCTGGGGAGGCAGCCCTGTGCCCCCAGGGTGCAGAGCAGACCCAGGTCCTCCCACTCTCTGTTTGCAGGGCAGCAGCAGTCGTGGTGTTCCAGGAGGACCCTGTCTCTGTGTCATTGATCACACTGCTGATGGTAAGACAGGCTCCTTTGCTCCACACGCTCAATACCCAGTTTCCAGGTCATGAGAAGTGTGTGGATGAGCTCTAGACGTAAGTCCCCACCCTCGATACAGCTGAGAGGTTTCTGGGAGAAAGCCTTTGTGAGGGATCTGAGTGGCAGTTCACCTAGAACTTGATATAGCATTGATGGGAACATGCTGAGGAGTGTGCCTTAAGTCAGACAGTGTTGTGGGAATCTTAATCACGAGGACATTGTGTTATCTTGGAGCTAACAAGACAGGCAATCCCCTACAAAAAATAGCTGTTAAGCCAATATATTTGCCATTATACTGTCACTGTGGGCCTGCTGTGCTTAAGAGCAAAATCATAATCTTGCTGAAGGCTCCTTTATTGCCTACACCATTTTTCATTGTTCAGAGATTCCAGTTTCTCAAATGAAAATTAGGGAACGTCATTCCCTTTATTGCTGAGATGTGCTTTGTTGCTAAGCATTTTAACTGAAGTGCTTTGAGGCTAAGATCAAGACAAAGCATTTCAGTGTCATCTCTTTGCTAAATCAATTCTCTGATGTTTATGTTTGCAGTAAAAAGGACCTAACCACTGAATCAGCCTGAATATGTATTAAGATGACTCAGACTGAAGAAATATGAATGCTGCCTTTGTAAACTGTAATATGATCTTCATCTGCCAACATACCACAACATTAGGAGCTTAACATCACGCTGAAGGACATGAGGGTTATATGGATTTAAAGATGTTGAGTTCATCTAGATAGAAAAACTCCATGCAGCTCTACAGGTTGGAGGACAATGTAGCTTTGAAAAAAAAAGAGACCTGTGGGTCCTAGTGGACAACAAACTGAACAGGAATCAGCAGTGTGCTCTTGCAAAAAAAGAAGGTTATACACATACTGGGTTGTACAGGTGAGAGTGGAAGCAGGTTGAGGGAAGAGAATCTTCCCCTCTATTGCTCTAATCACAACGATAACAACTTTATTTTATAGAAGTCAGAAATCCATAAAATGCCTTACTGACTGTTAGCAAGGAAGATCCTTAGAGAAGTCTTGCCACCATACAGAGACATTCAAAAATATCAAGCAACTACTGTCTAACTCCACATTCATCCATTACAATGAAAAGAGGCTGTTGCTGATTATGAGCTATGCACCTTTTTGTGGTTTTGGAGAGATTCTCAGCTGTTCATTAAGAGACGGAATTGAAGCACCTTTTTCTTTCTCCAGAAGAATGCTGACACCAACAGAAAAAAGTATGAATTGATTAAGGGCTTGCCACTCCTAAGGATTTGCTTCAAAGACAGGCCAACAGCTTCAGTCATATTGCTGTGCATGCAGTGATGGAGTTGCTTGTAAGCAGTAATTGAGTGCTACACTAAGTGCTTATGATCACACAACTTTTTGTGAGCCAGAAAAATAGATTGCAAATGCCAGTGTGTGGAGATGACAGCCATTGCATATGCCAGATTTTGCTCCTCCACCTGCAGCTGAATTCTCAGTGCTGGAATTCCTCCCGTGCCTTTTCAAGCCAACCATGTCATGAAAATGGCTGCCAACGATTTATCCAGAGCTTGGAATGAGTCCTTGGCTGGATGGGGAGGAAGAGGTTGGCCAACAGAATAAATGAATAGAGTTGAAATAATTTTTAACCCAGCAATTTGATCTGTCTGCTTACGAAGAAAAACTTTTGCTTTGCTATTCCTACAGGAAATCAACAGATTATTTTTGTTTTAGTTACATTATGTGTAGCAAATTTGGATGTACTGCTCCTAAAAAGATTGACCAGATGTTACACGTGATGCTCTGGAATCAATGCTATGATGGACACAGTTGAATGTGTCAGCCACCAATAAGCACAGTGTTTCCCTAGGATATGGTCAAGGATCAAATTCACTGCCCTGTCCTTTTGAAAGAATTTCTGAGTGTCATAGGTTTCTATACAAAATGGCTTGAACTGATTTTTATTGTTACTGTGAACATTCATTTCGACAGCCTCAGCTCTTTCACAGCTATTTTGCACGTCACACTTACTAAATCTGTTGTATTTGATGCCAAAACTGCCTTCAATTCTGGTAAGTTACAGTGTTTTCCCCAAGCAACCTGGTTTGAACTGTTACTACGGCATCATGCCTTTTCCAGGGAAGCAGTAGGATCAAATGGCTCAGTCAGAGATGTTTAAAAAGGATTACAATAGGCTTACTCCCCATTAGTCAGCACACTTACTCCTATCCAACTACTGGAGTGAGCCCAGATGAGCTAAACATGGGACAGGTCAAGCTAAAAAACACTTCTGTCAGTTCTTCCTGTGTTAAAGTTGTGACACAGGTAAAAATAAGCTGTGGAGTCATCTTCTGTAATTTTATTTCCTTTGTGTTTGCAGAGTAAATCAAATCAGAATTGCAAGAATCTGTGAAGCTAGACCAAGTTAAGTTGCCTTGCTCAAGCTTTTGGGAGTCTTTACTGGAAGGAGCACTTTCAAAGTGTCAAGCAATACATAGAAAGATCACAGTAGAAGTGAGTGCACACTGACACATGGCTATGTTATCTATTGGTATGTGCACAGAGGGAGCCTGTAGGACAAGAGGCCAATTGTGCTGCTCTGTTGATATATGTAGGAGTGTTTTATCTCGATGCAGAAAAATTAATAAACTAATGAATGTTGTTCTTCCCTGTCTCTAGTGCTACAGCAAGAACCTGACATACAGGAGGGCCTCATTCATGGGGCTTTTTGGTATTGTGTTGGTGATACTCCAAAAGTCATGTTCAGTACTCCAAAGGTCGTGTTCACTTGGCTGCCTTGGTTTGTGTCAAAGGGCAATAGGGAAAGAGAGAGAACATGTAACAAGAAGAGTAATGGTGTGAAAACATTGCCTTTGTTCCACTGTTATTTAATCCATCATTTAATCCCTTCAGTAGGCTTGCAGAGGATGGGATCAGCAGAAAGAGAAAAGCATTGAAGAAGATATCTGGAAGAAGGAAAATGAGGTTGTCAGAGCTTGGGTGACAAGCACGTGTGAACGTGAGACTAAGGTGAAACACTTTTATCTTTTGTTGTTGAGCTAAAAATTGAGGGGGAAAAAAGAAGGAATTAAGCTGACCTTCTTGGATCCAATTAGCTGTACAGACACATTGCTGCTTTGGTGAGACTGATGTCCACTGGCAGGGGTAGACATGGTGGGATCACAGGTGCCAGTACCTGCCTGCCTGGCTGTTTCCTGCCGGGGCAGAGCGCCGTGCTGCTGCCCACAGCTGCCAAAAACTCTTCAGATGTCTGAAGCCATAAAGAAACCTGCCAGTCTGAGTTGCCAGACCTACTTGAGCCCTTAGATTCAGGCTCCTATCAGGGGTTGGAGGAAGGGGGAAGAGTGAAGTGCAGTTCTTTTGGGGTCTGGGCTCGTAAGATGATTGTAGTGGTTCTGAGAATCCCCTGTCAATTGTCACCAGCCCTATGCAGCCTTCTGAGGTTCCTAAGTGTTAACCTCAGTTCCTAGGATGAACTAACCTTCTTCTTCCTTTGAACTTAGCTTACTAAATTAGTTTTGACATAGAATATTTGAAGTACAAACAGTCTATAAAATGTTAGTGAATAATGGTCTCTTTCCCCTGGCATAAGAGTAACAAACCCAGGCAAAACAACCAAATACTGTGCAGCTGTACCTAAACTGAATAACATGAGCTCTTACAACAACCTTCAGTGCAGAAATGAAATAAATATTCCCTAAGAGTTTATTGATGATTCCCATTATGACGCAGTACATATGGTTCAATTAATTCAATAAGGTTTTATATATAAAAAAAATTGAACCTATAATTCTGCCATAATTGCCAACAATTAATATTACTTCTGTAGAAGGAAAGTCTCCTCAGTTTGATTCTTGATAATTCAGTCTCAGAAATCAGTAATTTGCCTTTATTGCACTGGTGCCCCTTGATTAAAAACAGAGAACACAACAACTTAGAGTGATTTCTAATTGAATTATGTGTTTTTTAAAAAAGCTATTTTATATTAATGATTTCTTATGATGGGAGGAAAAAAATATCACTCTCTAGCCTTTCAGGAAATGCAGTATACAGATAACAAATCTCTTAATCATATTTTTCTTTCTACAAAACTTCACCTATGAAGTGTTTTGAGAATTAATATGTAATCTTTTCATCTGAATAATACCATACTGGAAGTCTGGTTTATGTAGTCCTACCATAACATGCCTATGAGTCCTCAGAAAATATTAGAAGATCCCTAATGCCTTTCAAACATGGGGCCAAATTATTAATGTTTTTGCTTCAAATTATAAATTAGTGCTTTTTCTTCATTAAAGACTGTAGAGTTCAGATTGTATTAAAGCAATAAAGAAATCAAAAAGTTCAGCAAAAGAGAACCTCCCTAAACTCTTTCTGTCTTTATAGGAGAGAATGATATTAGAGTTACAACTAGCTTTTTACCCTTTTTCATTTTGATGTGCATCATGCAAGGTTTCTTACAATGAAAGATATTTCTATGTAAACTTTTTTTTTTTGGTTTAAAGTAGAACTTGTATGCTAGAACTCTCTTGAAAGTAGTCTATAATACAACACTTTTTCTCCTCTTAGTTTATTTTCCAGTGAATACGTGTGTTAACTTGAAAAAAAAATGACATGAAAAATTATAAGACAAAGAAAACATAATAATGATCCCCTAAAATAGATAAATCCATGTGAGTTTTGCATTAGAAAGATTCTAAGGATGTGTGCATATTTTTGCCACTGACCCTCTGTAGGTGACAGGAAGAGTAGAAGTTCAGAAACATCACACTCAGTGCCAGAGCTGCCATCAGTCTGATGAACAATACCAGGTTGGATGTGGATCTTTACTGAGGCTCGAGAGTGCTGCATGGCATACTCTGGGGTCCTGCTGATCATTCAGGTCTGCTGATCATTCAGAGCTGGCTGGAGCATGCTGGACATCCATTCTGTTCCTCTTCTTTCCCTGAGAGTAAAGGTGTTGAGAAGTAGCTGGTATTCATCTGGATTTTATTGTCATATGGGTAAGATATTAAATTTTTTTTTTTTTTTTTGAAGCACTGCCAGGACCAATTATTTATATGTAGCTGGTGAAGAGATAAAAATGAGCTACAGATTGACTTTGATAAGAGAAAATTAATTATTCTCACGGTATAGGATATATCCCAGTACCATAATGCAGGAAAATAGCCCCAAGCAATGAGTCCTGGAAACTACAGTTTCATTCAGTCAGCCCAATGCTGCCATCTCCAAACCAGCAACTTAAGGAAGCTGTGTAAGAAAACCACTTTGTCACACTGTCCAATTTAGTAAGTAGCATCAGAGGGGTTGGGGAATAATCTTGTGCTGACTTTACCCTACCACCACTGCTACTCATAGGTCAGATACTTCTATTATATATTATAAAATCATAAAAGCAGGGTTGAATTCTGGCCTGCATTGTGTATGTCAGAAGATTCTTTTGTCTGAAATGTATGTTTTAAAAATCCAATTCAATATATTTTTTTTTCCCCCGGGAAAATAGTAATATAAAGCAGGAGTGACTTATGGATGGTCAGGGGAGAGAGAAGAAAATGGGTCATGAAAAAAGGAGAAATAATGAGACCAGAATCACTCCTGCTATTATGGGTTCAACATTTTTGCCTGTTATGTGGTGTTGATAATGAATTGAAAGAACAGTTGTTTATTGAAAATCTGGGAATAAAAATAGAGGTTTGGCTGTTGTTTTACATGGAAAAATGCTGCAATGTGTAAAAAGAGCTATATAAGCTACTAAATAAATAGTTGTCTAAGAATTGTCATTACTCCATCTGATAGGAGCCTCATTTTTCATATTTATTACCTTTCAGGATAATGGAAGATGATAAATGAGTTTGTGAAATTGGGAAATAAGCTATGCTTTTCATCAGGTATTTATTAAAATATGCATTTCTGGACTTAGTAAAAATGTGAACATAAAAATGTTGCTCATCTAATATTGACATGTGCTGAATAAGGTCATCTGAGCAATCCTATCTCTATACATTATCAGTATTTTTAGAATTCTTTTATGGAATTCATCCTGGCAGGTAGTTGATCCCAGGAGAGACATCAGAATCTTAAATGGGCAGAAAAATAAAAGAACACTGATCACATGAATATTTATGAGAATTATGATTAGAGAGAGCTTTTAGCTACAAAAATTACATCTTGATTCAAATTTACTAAAAATTTATAGATGTTTCTTAAAGTATCCCTGAATTAACACTTAACAGGCCAATTCACTGCTGTGAAGTTGAAAGTCTTGTAGCTACTTTTTCCCTTCCTTTTTTAGTAGACTTTGGGTTCAAGGGATATTAAGCCCACTCGTGATCTGTATGAGCAGTCTGTGTCCATATGAACAGTGAGTGATCAGAGATCCAAGTTGTCAAATATCCAAATCATCCTCTCTAACTTGGAAAAATGGACCTCTGAGTACTGCATAAGCCTTACAAGGCTTAGTTTGGGTTATCCCAAAGCTTGGATTTTGCTTTCTATCCCAAAGATCAGATTTCCCCCCCCTGGAAATTTTGAAAATAGTGTATTTCCATCTGTTATATCACATGAGGCAATATTTGGCTTATGTGCATTGGCTGTGGTACTGCTTTTTTTAATGTTTCTCAGGTCAGCAAAGGCACCATTCACTTTTTGTATTTATATTCCTGCTCTGATATTTCCTCTCTTCAGAATTCCTAATCCCTTCAGTTCCTTTCCCCCTTTTCTTTGAGGAAAAAAGTCTGGCGGTTGAGATTGCAAAAGCTGCAGACACACTGTGAGAACATCTGGGAATCCTGACAGTAAAGTGTTGAGTCCAGCAGCCAAGTACTTGTCTGAGACCTTTGCTTTGCAACTGCTGGGTTATCTCTGTCCTTTGAGACCAATATCAAGTGAGTGTCTTTTTAAGGGGATCGGTGGAAGTGTCATCATGGAAACATTTGCTCATCCTTTCAGTCACTTTATCGAGTTCAGTGAAGGGGTGGAAGAGGTTCAGGCTCACAGGAGGCTTCCTGGTTTGTGTTATGCCCAGCTGAGATTCTGTCCCCAGGCCTGATGCAGTGGTGGCACCAAGCAAGGGATGTGCTCATTGATCCTCAGCTCTTCTTCATTTTCCCACACACCTTAGGGGGTAGTTCTTATGTTGGCATAACCTCTCACCAGAACTAAACCCAATTAAAATCTTCACCCCGAACTCTGATGTTTTTAGTTTCTATTTGTATCTTTCTGTATCTTTACCCGAGTTTTAAAATTATTTTCAATCAGAATCATTGCTTGCCATAAAAAAAATTGCCATTGCTCTAGTTTATCTCGAAAATCAGACTAAGCTTTCTGCCTTACAAGCTCAGCAGACCCTGGGGGCCTTAAGACTTTCCTGAATTGCTTGTTTTAACACATCATATGACTACAGAGAAAAAGCACAAGGCAAGGAAGACATTTTGCTACTTCTACCATGCAACACTACCATCAGCATGAAGTATTTGAATGAGATGACTTTATAGACAAAGAACAGCTGGTAATAACTAGAGGGAGACAAGAAAACATTTGCAGTAGTTTGATCCTGGGAAGGTGTTCCCTTAGGTTAATTTATTTATTTTCTGACCTTTTGCAGGTCTTTTTACACTACCTTTCCATCAGGTAATATGGTTGTTATGGAGTAAATCAGGGATAATCACAGCACTTGATTAAAAGCAACAAATTCAACAATGATTATTTTGGAGGTAAAGAAGTAAAATTGAAAAGTCTACGGGGGAAGCAGACCGAGAGTGCTGTAGAGATACCAGCAGGGGGGAATGCAGGTGAGACCACAGAAATGGCAGGTGAGCAGTCATCCAGGTTTCATGAAGGTCTCCTCACTGTACTATGATCTGACTTGTGTTAGGCACTTTTTAATGCTTGTACTGCCCTGGGGCGCCCTGAAGCCCCCAGCCCCCAGGGCACTGCCAGCCTAAGCTGCACTCTGCCATTCTGTGCTGCTACAATTACCTCAAAAGATAGATTTCCAAAATTTTTTAACCTTAAATTAACCTCAGGGAAGTATTCATAATTCCCCATATCTCTGAATATTCCATCTTATTGCACCATACACTGAAATACAGTACCTGGAGACACTTGGTACCTTCCAGTGTGGTAATGCCTCTGTTCTTCATTCCTCAGGTCTAAAGATCCAGAACCTTTAAAAGTCCCCAGAATGCTCCTTTCAAGTCTAAGAATCCACAGTAAGTAAAAGTACTTTTAAAACCAGGGTTTTATGATGCAATTAGACATTCTTTTTAATGGTTTCCAGAAAAAGAGATGAAAGTAACAGTACAAGGAGTAAATTAAACTTTAGCTTTTTAATGCTGATAATAATAGATAAGTATAATTATGCTAAACACTACACCTATTCTGAGAGATACATCTGGAGTACTGTAAGTACTGCTAAGTAGACTGAAGATATAAAGGAAAAACTAAATAAGAGGATAACAAAACTCTGAATATTCACATCATGCTATTAGCATGAATGTCTAAATGACAAGATATTTTAGAGGTAAAGAAAATAATACAGATTTCTTAACATATTTCATACAAATACCGATAGTCTAAGAGTAATTACTGAGTGCAAATGGCAAAATTCCATGAATTATATTTCATGCAGTGAAATGGAGCACCCACCTGCACTAGGAAATAATTATTTCATAAGTACTGGTAAAGATTCAGTATGTTTTTCTTTTTTTTCCCCTGTCACAGCACACAGATGTGCTCATTTTCAGAAATCTGTCAGCCACTTATTGATTTGGACTTTAAAAATACAAAAAATTTCCATCAAAACTTCCTGAAATCTGTCCTGATTTAAATTAATTCCTCTAATACCTGCAACTGGACTCACACTCTGCTATTTCATAGAATCTGCCCAGCCTGTACTCGTGCTTGGGATTGCCCCAACCCAGGTGTAGGACCTTGCACTCGGCCTTACTGATCTTCATGAGGTTTGCACAAGCCCACCTCTCATGTCTGTCCCTCTGGATGCCATCCCTTCCCTCCAGTCTCTCCAGTCACCCTCACCACACAGCTTGGTGTTGGGAGCAAACTTGCGCTTGATCCCGCTGTCCATGTCACTGACAAAGTTGTTAAACACCTTAAACAGTTAAACAAACATCTCAAACATTTTAACATCTAACATTTTAACATGTTTAGTGGTGCTGGTCCCAATAGCAATCTCTGAGGAGCGTCACTCGTCACTGCTCTTGACTTGTACATTGAACCATTGAACACAACCTGTTGGAGGACAACCCTCCACCCAATTTTTTACCTACTCAGAGGTCCATCCATCAAATCCATGTCTCTCCAGTTTAGAGACAAGAATGTCATGAGGGACAGTGTCAAATGCTTTGCACAAACCCAGGCAGATGACAAGTCCAAGTAGATTTCTTGGCCCTCTGAAAAGAAACGGGGATTCTCCATGCCTCTTTATAAATACCTGATATGAGTTTCCCGGCTTATCCAGAGGGCTGAGACCCAGGTGCATCACAGAAGAGATGCAGCTTTTGGACTTCTAGGGAAAAAACTGGCTACCCTGTCCCTCTTTTAGGTATCAGTAAAGCTTCTGCTCAGACATGGTCATGTATAAGTGTGACTGTATGTAGGTTATCACCAGGGCTGGCACAAACTGACCCATTGTGCAGCCCTGCCAGAGGTCTGTGACTGCTCATGGAATATTTTGTTCGATCAATGTATTTTGAGATTTTTTTGTTTGCTTTTGGAAGAACTGCTTAGCTGTGTCTTATAGACTGTTCTTAACAGTGCACTTGACCCTTATGTCTGCAAGCAGACAACCGAAATGCCTTGCTGAAGTCTCTTTCCAGTTTCTTGTTTAAGTTCTTAATAATTCCGATGTCTTTTATTTTTTTTTTCCAGGCTTCACACTAAAAGGTTCTCCAGCTGAGTTATGCCCCTTAGTCATGGAATTCACACCCCACCCCCTCCACTGACGCAAACTTTGGAGAGCAGCTCTATGGAGGATAACCTAAGTGCTGCCTCCAGAGCTAAAGTGAGCTGTCCTTGCTTGTTATTGTAATGTTGATATACATATCTTCCTTTCCTCATCTGTTATATCCTAATGTCATTAGGATGAGCCTGCAGCAATTTTAAAAGCTGGCTGCACAGCCTCTTTGACGTCATTACAGAAAGGTCTCGGCTGCAGACCCTGCATATACTGTCTGTGATATAGTGTATAAAAATCCATGTCAGTCCTGGCTCTCAGGGAGCACTGGAAACGATTCAACTGTCTGGAATGGGCAGATGGCTGCTATCAAAGTTTTATTATCACCATCATTATTATTACAGTGGTTTGTGACACATATTGAACTTTCAGACTGGTGTTAAAGCTTAAATATTTGAGCAACACTTTCAGAAATTCAAATCCTTTCCAATTCGACTCCAAAAAGCGGGAGTACGTTTTTAAAGCTAATTAGACAGATTGCTTGGTTCCACTTCCAACTTTCAGAATAATTATCTCAAAATTCTTGTTCTCATGTAAACACAACTGTTAACTATTTTTAATTGCTTTGATTTATTGCAGAACTTAAATTCAGTACATATTGAACGTTCAGCAGGGTGGAAAGAAAATCTGAGTTAGTTAAGGGTGCATATGGGTTGGATTGTCTACCAAGTCTTTTTCTCTTTGGAAATGCTTGTAGTCAACACAGGCTGCTAGATACTGCCTGCTGCAGGCATCCTCTATAACCAAACATATCAAGGGATATAGGATTAATTGGTACACATTTCTTTAAAAAAACTGAATTTGCAACACGTGTAGGTTTGCTTGGCAATTGCAAGAGTAACATCTTGTTTTTATCTTGTAGCTACTGCCTGCATTCTGTTGGGCATTTGGGCATTTCACCTCTCATGATTCTCTTGTGATACATCAGCAGATGGCTGAGGATTTTTCTGGGTCATCATGATGGTGGCCCAGTCTGAGCTATGTCTCCTGTCACTGAATTGCACTTGTCCTTAGTTTTGTCTCCACTGCTGTCCTGCAGCTCACCAGTGTGAGGTATACATAAACCACTGCTGCTTGTACCATTGCCTTTTTATGGGTTTATTTGGTCAATGACCTGAATGCTGCAGTGTTGGCTCTTGTATTCGTTGTTTGGGTCAAGCTTTCTGTTTGACTTGGTGTGCTCTTCCCTCTGTCTGCAGCTGGCCTGACAGCAGAGGTCCTCTCAGCTGAGGTATGATTCACTGGCATATTAATTTCCATTTTCAAGAGGGCATATTGGCCAGAATTTCTAGGCAGACATCTTCTCCTGTTTGTTTTTCCTTCACCATCTTTCCCCCACACCCAGTGATGTCTCAGGCAAGGTATCTAGTAGGCAAGCTTTGATTTATTGACTAAGAGACATTACCTTCTCTTCGTAACGTCATCTTCTCCAGCACCTTCATAGCACCCTGGAGTCCCTTTCAGTGTCGGAATCCCCTGTTATGCCCCTGAAATTGCTTTTGTTGCCTACATTGGGTCTGGGAAAAGAGCAGCCAAGCAGAAAGGGACCTGGAGTTTGGATTGACAGGAAGCTGAACATGACCCAGCAGTGTGCCCAGGTGGGCAAGAAGGCCAATGGCATCCTGGCCTGGATCAGGAATGGTGTGGTCAGCAGGACCAGGGAAGTGATTCTTCCCCTGTACTCAGCACTGGTGAGGCCACATCTCAAGTGCCGTGTCCAGTTCTGGGCCCCTCAGTTCAGGAAGGATATTGAGGTGCTGGAGCAGGTCCAGAAAACAGCAACAAGGCTGGTGAAGAGACTTGAGCACAAATCCTATGAGGAGAGGCTGAGGGAGCTGGGGTTGTTTAGCCTGGAGAAGAGGAGGCTCAGGAGAGACCTCATCACTCTCTACAACTCCTTGAAAGGAGGTTGTAGCCAGGTGGGGGTTGGTCTCTTCTCCCAGGCAACGATCAGTAAGACAAGAGGGCATGGTCTTAAGCTGTGCCAGGGGAGGTTTAGGTTGGATATTAGGAAGAAACAGCAGTGTTGGATCAAGGGTTGGACTTGATGATCTCAGAGGTCCCTTCCAACTGATTCTGTGATTCTATGGTTCTATGATTCTATGATATGCTCTTTCACAGAGACAAAGGGAAATAAAGCCACTTTTTATTCCTCTTGTTTCTAAGTGTGGTTCTATTCTGTCTTCTGTAACAGTTTTGTATCCAGGTAAGTATAACAGTAATTGTATGCATAATTTCACTGCCCTTCCTCTATGCTACAGTTGTGGAAAAGTCCACTGCAAATAAAAAACTGGGTTTGAAGTGGGGGAGAAGGGGAGAGGCAGGCAGCTGTATTACCTGACTGACTAGAGCTGCTGTACTCTGGATTCAACACATTCACTTACAAACTATACTGAACAAAGCTTTTCCTGGGCATTGATTTCTGCCAGCGGCAGGAGCTGCAGTCTGTAATGGATCCAGAGGTCAGCTCCCAGTGACGCAGTTTCGAGGAACACGAACAGAGCCAGTCTGAGCTCCAAAAAAATCAATCACAGGGAAATGGCCTCCAGTTTGTAGCCGTCAGAAAAAGTGGCAACAGTGGGGCATTACGGGCCATTACCCCACTGCTTGTCAGCTCAGTGTCTTCTCCAGAAGAGCAGGGTCAATCCCTCTGCAGAAGTTTGGACCGTGTCACCTGTAACCAGGCACAGCTGAGCTTCTAGGAAGTTTGTGTAAGGAAGGACTAGTGATTGTCACAAATGTTTATTTTTCCTCTTTTTCTTTTCGTACCTGGTTTTTGGCAAAATTGGGCGTGTGAGTCTCAGTGGTGCCAGAGCTCATCTCCTTCTGCTGTTGAGGGAAACTCACTGTGCCTCAGCTCTTTTCTTCCCCTTTGCTGCCTACAAGGCATGGCTCTGTAGTGAAGGTCACGGGCATCACAAATCTCAAACTGGGAAGGAAGGGGAAGTGTGTGCTGCTTGCTATTCCAGACATGACCGCTCTCAGAGGATCACTAATTGTCTCTTATCGCACTACGTTTAAGTGGAATGGAATCTCCTGAGAGACTTAAAATAACCTAATCACCAAGTGAAGGCAGTCTAGGGAGCCTCTGTCTGCGCTGTTTTCAGTTAATTTCCCTGGCAACCTGGAGCTGTCTGCCTAGGAAGCTGTGTCTGTATTGCCTGAAGTTTTTCTCAAACTCTACTCCCACCTGATAGCAGGTAAAAAATACATTTTGTTGGCATCTTTTGTATACATTCTCTTGTCTTTCCCCACTAATTAACATGACAGATAGTGGCATAGGGAGATGGAGTGAACCGTGTAGACTAATTTATACAGTGCTTAGGGTTCGATGTATGATTTAGATATGTATCCTCTCTTCTACCCCCTCACCTAAGATATTCAGCCTGACTTACTCACATCTGTACTTCTATGGTTGTGCAAGCATAAGTTACTTGTCAGATGTGTATCTGACCTTGTTTTCAGAGGAAAATAAGGCTGCAAGGAGAGCTGAAAAAAACACCAATTAATGATCAGATGAAGCAGCGTAAGAAGAATTGACTTAAAAGGATAAATGAATTTAAGTTGTGGGGTGTTGCCACTGGGTTGCTAATGACACTCAGGCTAGTTCACTCACAGGTGATTCAGGAAACTCCTTGCCCATTTCTGGGACAACCAGCTTTTGACACAGGTTTGTAGGATCTGCAGATGTGTGACCAGCTTTCCACACCCTCCGAACTGCACGTCCACATCTTCTTATGATCAAGACCACAAACATATGCTTTTTGAGCTATGAGGAGAGTGATCTGAAGGAGACTTGCACATGCAAGACATGATGTTAATTCCTGAGAGGTCCCATCCCTGTACCCTAAGGCTGAGTCTGGTGTGCAGCTAAGCCCTGCAGCAGGCTGGCAGTGTCTGCCTTGGCAGCTCCTTCTGGCCCACTTCCCCTCATAGCCATGGGTGTGGATTGACAAAACCGTGCTGCTCTTGGCCATGGCAAAGCCATGCTTAGGGTGCTCAGAGGCAACATGTGGTTTGGCAGTAGCAACTGGCCCTCCTGGAGAAAAAAGGTGTCCCAGTGAATGGAGAGAGGATGAAGAGGGAGTGCCCTGCACAAGTTGTATCTCTCCCAGGCAGGTCAGCTCGTAGCCCAGGCATATCCAGCAAGTGGTACCACTGGATGGGGCTCCTGAATTCCAGTCCTCAGCAGCCTGATTCTGGATTGCTCATTCACCTCCACAGACTGCTACAGCGGGCTGGAACCAGGACAGACTGTTCAGATTAATCCGACTGTGAGCTCGAGTCTCCGTGGTCTGAGTTAAGCGCGTTCTTCAAATAGGTTTGACATGGATCAAAGGGAATTAAAGCAGAGTTTGCATATAACAGAGTCATAGAAAGGCTTGACTTTAAAAATCACCCATTTCCAATCCCCCTGCCAAAGGCAGAGATGCCACCTGCTAGACCAGGTTACTCCTTTGTGATCCCACTCACTTGAAACCAGTGCTAATTCCATGAAGTTTTTCAAGTGTATCAGCTACCTATTATTGCTGGATTTTCAGCTCAGCTACCTACTAATCCATGAAATTTTCTCTGTGTTTCAGAGACACATACATTGCTATCCCTGAACTCTTTGGGTAGAACCATTTATTCTATCAAAAGTCTTGTATTTGTATTTGCTGCTAGATTAAAAAAATAATCAAGAAGAGTAAAGGGTAACACAAGATTGCTTTGTTAAATTTTTCCAGTTTTTCACAGAATATTCTGTTTTTTCTCAATAATAGTTTTACTCTTTATTTATTTATTTATTACATGGCATTTTGCTGTAGGACTAGAATCAGAGAAGTTTGAACAGCAAACAGATATTTTCTATGTTTGGGGTTTTATTCTTTAATGGAAAATTCTAACAGAGTGCTTCTTTCTTATTGCTTTTAAAAACATTGCCCCTTGACCTATTTTATTTTCAGGTTTACCTACATCCAGCATTCTCTGGGAGAATGGAAGAGAGAACATGGAAGCTTGGGAGAACATGGAAGCTTGGGAGAACATGGAAGCAACAGGCAAGAAATAAAAAGCATTGGCCTCATAAAATTACAATATGATCTCTGAGTTTGGCTGGTGACCATGCTCTAGAAGCCACAGCAGACAGGACACAGAGTCAGTTGTGAGAGACACTTTGTATTCTCAGGACTGTTCATATAAAGAAAATTATTCCTTTAATATGGATTAAAATGCACACAGGTTTAGTGGTCCAGAACCAGATGTGTGACAGGTGAGGTAGAAAGGAAAGGGAGTGGGACACCAGGGAAAGAAAAGAAACAATGAGGTGCTCAGGAAACCTGAAAACACCATTTTTCTTTAACAAAATAGTAGATGTTTATCTTGGGAGTCAGTATTCCATAGGTATATAATTTCATGGATATATAAGAAACAGTATTTTTGAAGATGTTGGAAATACGTCTTTGTGAACTTCTAAAAACTCTGAAAAACAAACACTTATGGGATTTTAGCTTATTGGATTTGCTGATGTTTTTTCTGTGGACCAAGAGATGACTTGGCATTTGAAAGAAATAGATGAATGGGACATCCAGGGTATGGACATTCATTTTCATTTGAGATCATTTGACTGCGGCTCACAAAAAGAACATTTTCATCAGTCATTGCTTGGTTAGGATTTAAGACTATGGAAAAAAAAAAAGAAAAGGCAAAACCAACTGTGAAATACGGTTTCTAGATATAGTTAGATTTTTTGGCCATCTTGATTTCCTGGTGCCCTGTATTCTACACACAGTACTGTGGCCAGAACAAGCTACTGTAGATGTGAGAAGAAAATGCAGGTCATCCTGATCTAAAGCACATGTCTCAGCCACTCTATCTTTCCTCAGAATTTAGCCAGTGGTAACACATTAAAACACTTATGAGTCCATTCAGCACAGGGCTGTGTTACATATGTATGCTGGCCTACTCATTAAAATTCATGAGTAGTAGTGCCTTAAACTTGCCTACTACAAGGATTTTTTTGTTTGGATAGTCCAGACAGGCTCATAAAAGCCACCAGTACTTTATATTCTAGATCCAACTCTGCAGCAATAAAGCTCCTTAAAAATTGCATAGATACAGAACTAAACCAAATGCCACAATATAAAGAAAACTGTAAAAATCCCACACTGTATTCTTAAACTGACAGCTTAATCATTCCCTGTAAGATTAGTGTCTGCGCACTGGCTGAATTAAAGCAGATCTTACATTTCATGGCTAGAATTCCAGTAAAACTGCAGCATGATACGCAAATATTTTCTTCTCCATTGAATACTCCAAATTAATCGTTTCTGGAAAGGGGGCTATTTTTTTTCTTGAAGAATGGTAACATAAATAAGTTCTTAAACTAGGCTAGTAGGTTATATACCAGACTGCCACTAATCCTTTTAGCTAATCCATCTATTTTGTCATTCTCACCTGAGAAGAGGTCTTTTTTCTTCATTTCTTACAGAAAGTTTAATGTTGGGGTTTCACACGTTAGAAAAGACTTCACGATGTGTACAACGAGACAAATGTGTGTAATCCTGCTGATGTGAGAACCACTGTGAGGGAGGTTTTGGACCTTGTGGCAGAGACTCCTGTGACAGCCTCAGAGTGAGTCTGCAGGCAAGTTCAGCTCTAGAAAGGCTTTGCATCTAAAATGGTTTGGTTTTAGAAACTATGTACAGACTACTTATTGGAACTAAGTGAAGTATTTAATGAACCTGTCTAATCAGTTATGATGAGAATAGATGATATGAGTTTCCCACCTAAAATGGCAAACCTAAAAAATAAAAGAATCTTTGAGTCCTGGATTATGGAAGAATTTCTAGTTTTTTTAAATCAAGTTTGATTTAAATTCTCAGCAAAAATTACCTTCTAAACATATGTGCAGGATCTTAATTATATCTTTTGAATATGAATTCTGCAACTACCTACAGACTTTTTAGCAAACCCTATAAACTAGGAAATGCAGCAATGATGAGTAATCACTGATATTTCCATATTTTTAATGCTTACATTTCAATTGAATTTATTTACTGCAGTTCCTTACTTTTTCACTCTTACATTTTCTAATTTTTTTTTTCTTTTTGAATTGATAACCTAATAGTCTGAACAGGTCTTGGGAAGGTCCACAGATGTTAGTAAGGGATTTTGATCTCTGGGCATCACAGAAAAGGGACATTTGGAGTGTTCTGCAGAGCAGTAGGAGTCCGTGCTTGAACAGTTAATGGAAACTTGCCAAGGATCACCTTTACTCTTTCCATCCCCTGTGAAACATGATGACAAGTGACTTTATTTGTGGGTCACTTGAATTTCTGGTGCTTCCCTTGTAATATAGGCAGTCTTTCCTCTGCTTTTTTAATGAAAGCTACACTTTTTGTGTCCTCTGCCTTTCCAAAGGACAGTTTTGAAGTTTTCTGTTTGTCATGCTCTAATGTGTCTGTATTAAGTTGTTGGTTTAGACTAGTCAAACCCCGTAGCAGTGCAAGGAATGCAGTGGTGATGGTGCAGAGCTTGCTGTGTGCCAGCTGCTTGGCTATTTACCCAGCATTTTTGGGACAGGGAGTAGCACCCATGTGCCTGCAATTTGCTTTTTTACTTATCAACGTAATTTGTGATTTGCAATTAACAATCCCTGGCCTCTGGTACTGCAACACATGTCCCATTGAGCCTCATCCTTGCTGGGATTATGGTAACCTCTGGCAGAGGAGCAAGTGGGAGGCTGAGAGTGATGACTTCTGTAGCTGTCCCAGTGCCAAATGTGATGCAAGGGGTTGGTTTGAGAACATCTGTGAGCTGCACTTGAGGAAATGACCACTCTGCAGGTATCTGCTTAGAAGAGCAACTAAAAGCACATTGCTCCACTGGGGAGTCCTAAAGGAGATGTGGCATTAGATTTTTTTGTCATATGATATCATTTAATTTAATAAAATAGGCTAAAGGAGAAAAGACTTGTCATGGTTTAACCTCAGACGGCAACTTAGCACCACACAGCTGCTCGCTCTCTCCTCCCTGTGGGACAGGAGAGAGAACTGGAAGGGTAAAAATGAGAAAACTCATGGATTTAAGATGTAAAGCAAAGGCTGTGTGCACAAGCAAAACAAACCAAGACATTAATTCCCCACATCCCATGGGCAGGCAGGTGTTCAGCCATCTCCAGGAGAGCAGGGCTCCATCATGTGTAACGGTGACTTGAGAAGACACTATCACTGTGAACATCCCCTTTTCCTCCTTTTCCCCCCAGCTGATATGCTGAGCCTGGTGCCATACAGTGTGGGATATCCCCGTGGTCAGTTGGGGTCAGCTGTCCTGGCTGTGTCCCCTTCCAGCTCCCTGTACACCCTCAGCTCAGTCGCTGCTGGGGCAGTGTGAGACGCAGAAAAGTCCTTGGCTCTGTGTAATCCCTGCTCAGCAATAACTGAAACATCCCTCTGGTGTTGACTCTGTTTCCAGCACAAATCCAAAACTAGGACAAGTAGCCTAAAAGACCCCCTCTCCTTTCCCACTTTCTGATAAAGCAGCTGAACTTTACATGGAGCTGGACATTCCACAGGCAAATAGATTGCACTATGAATGACTTCATGTAAACATAAAATATTAGAGAAGCCTGGTCCTCCTTTAAATCCATTTCATACTGTGGCCAGAGAACGTGCCAGGTGTGTCTGAACTTTGTCACCTTGAGAAAATCTGGAGTCTTTCCCTTCTCACAGGCCTGATGTTCTTCCTTCCCCATTCCCACTCTCCGTGTTTCCCTGTTTGCCATGCCCTGCTTTATCAGTGTTAGATCAATCTTTCAATGGGAATGAATCTTTGACCGACCTTCCTCATACCTTTTGCTGTGCCATATAACTCTGGCAGGTCTGAAGTGGTTTATGGATTTTATTTGTTTACATAACTCCAGTGTGAAGATTACTCTGTGAAAGTTCTCAGAGCGTCCTGAGCAAAAGCAGGAGTTCAGCTCCTCCTTCAGGACTCTTTATAATTAATGTATTTTGGAAGAAAAAAAAGGTGGGATTTTTTTCTTGTAGGCTATCTGGGAAAGTCTTACTTTCTCACAATAAATATCAGAGTACCTTTCATTTTTGACCAACGAGGTGGCTTACTGACAGGACTCTGGTTTCTGGTGTATGTAGGAAACTCAGGCTGAAACTCATAACCTGTCTATCTCGTTGTTATTACGGGAAGAAATTTAAATAATATATATCTGTTTCAAAGAAGTTGCATAGTTATGCCATTGCCTTGCTCTACTGCAGCATCTGGGATTCATCAAATTATTATACAGCTGGTTAGATGTAAAATACATTTGTGTACTCAGTGCCTGTGTTTTCTGTTTCTGTGAACTGTTGGTGTTTTATTGTCTCTTTGTTTCAAATAAGCAAGTTTTTAGTACTCTATATTTGGATTGTGTGGACAGCTGAGTTTGGCAGCTTACATCATTCTAACCAAATTTCGATTATGGAGAGAATTAGGTTACATTTTATAAAGTGAATCTATAATTCATTTGAGTCATTGTGAGAAGCAACAGATAGTGTTACCCTTATTGGGCATAAATAGATATGTGAAGACAAATAAATATTATTCTGTTTATCCGTTATTGGAAAGAAATTTTATTTATGCTTCAAAGTATAGCATCGCTAGTTTTAATGTTACACTTCAATTACAACTAATTTTGTATCTCTTTTTTTTTTTTCTTGAAGTAGAGGAGTTAATTGCAGAGAAGACTTGATCTTAGAAGCTGAACCAGATGGTGATCTGGCCAGCAGGGACGTGTGCTCCTTCAATCCGCCCGCCTTCCCTCAAACTGAAAGCAGTACATCAACACTGGTAATGCCAACTTCCATGACCTCAGTATTCAATGATGTTTTTCTTACAGTCTTACCATTTTTCAATCCCATAATTTTTTGAAGCCCTGCTCATAATTTTGGAATAGCTGAGAGTTTAGCAAAATGGATTCTCACCAGGGATAGTGATTATAGAATATTTTTGAAGTCAAAGTTGTTTTGACAACATAGGAAAGGTTTCCTTGCTTTCTGTTTCTTATAATGCTTAATACGCTGACAGTCTTTCCTAGAGCAATTCAAGAGTTTAGGTCAAGAGATTAAAAAAAAAAAATCCTCTCAAACTGCAGTACCAAATATTCTATTTGTTCTTGTACTCATGAAACAATTCTTGTTGTCTCAATGCTGGTGGAAGAGTTAAGGAGTCTTTCACTGATTTTGAGCTTCATGAAACAACACCCTGCCTTCTTTGCATCATCAGCCCTTGGGTTAATTACACTGCTTCAGAGCAATGTGGTAATGAAGCTTATGTAGGTTGATGATAAAGGATGTGTTGACCATCAAGAAGAGTATGGGGTTTAAGAGAGTCTTAGATGAGCTTGGCAGGCAGGATCTCAACCCCTACAGGCAGTCTGCTGTGGGATCACATGCCATTTGTGCAGTGATGTGTTTGTTGACAAATGTGACATAAAGAAATTTAGGAGGAAAAAGAAACCACATTTTCTTAAAGTGTTTTAGATCACTTTGTGGTCTAACCACATGCTCAAAAACTTCCTGAGATGGAAACAGTCTCCAGATGACCTACAGGCTTTAAAACTTACCAAAACAAAAAGTTCTCTACCACAAAAGCATTCCAATTGTTGTACTCTGGTTGAAAATAGTTTCTCATCATATGCTTAAATACTGAAAAATGTTCTGGTTCCTTGTCACCTTTTATTCTTCTGCAGAAAATATAAACTTCTTATAGTTTAACATAGCTTTTGGCTTATGGGATAGCTTTGTATACACAGCAATAAATTGGGGCATACAGTAAAACTTTAGGGTAACTTGCCAAATTATCTCCAATGTCAGCCAGGCACAACTGTTTTTCTTGGCATCAATTTCCACAGCATTTAAACAGCATAATGCACATTTCTACCATCTTTTTTCAGAAACAGCATTTTCATTGGAAAACTAATCTACTGTGAATCTGGGGAATAACTGACCACCATGTCCAACAGTAATTTCAATTTAACAATATAATTTGTCCTAGATTTCAGTGGGACTTTGAGGATTTATCACTGAGGCTAACATGGGTAGAGTTTTTTTCTGATCCTTGATATGTATGCTTTCTTTTACAAGTTTCTACCCCGTGAGAGCATCGACACTGTACCTTTCCTTGGGATTTTGGGTTTCTTTGAGCATACAGAATTGTGCAGGTTATATATTTCTCCTCTATACCCTTGTGTCTTCTGTAGTCAGATGTAAATGCACTTCAATTTGACTTACCTGGCTGTAAACCAGGGGGCTGTTAATCTAGATCTCTGCACAGCCTACATCACCTGCTGAAGAAACTTGGCTCTCTGCTCCCAGGACTACATTGTTGTCAATACTGGAAGTAGCTGGTCTCAACCCAGTTTGGGAGAGTTTTCATGAGCTATTCACACCTTTCATTACAGGCTAATATGCCCTTAACTAGTCAAATATTTATTGGAATCCAAGCTAACGTTTGGAGCCTGGTTTTTAGCTCTAGTTCTCTCTCTTGGCAGTTCAAAGGAACCCTAAACGGGATGCGTGTTATGTTTGTATAAAATTATGGAATATTAAGGCAGGAGTAAATGATCAAATTTTAAGGCTTCTTATCTTAACATTGTAGAAGTATTCCCTGCTTATAAGTGCACTTGTGCATCTTGTGCAACCGTCTCAAAGCTTAAATAGGCACAAGTCTTCAAGGTCTGTGTTCACAGACATTAATACACGGCGACCCTTCCCTCTCTCTTTCCCAGTAAGCAGCTGATCTTCTTGTCTCTGCTCATCTGAGAAGATAAACATCCTTCAATCCAGGTCCCTCCAATCACAAGTATAGTTAATATATTTTTCTCCAACTAGCTAGGATTCATTCTAGTCAATAAACTTCATCATTTGGAAGGATTTACCTTTATGTACTTCAAAGATCTTTATTTACCTCAGTTTTATATGTGGCTTCACATCTGCTCCTAAAAATAAACCTATGATTTTTTTTTTTTTTTTGCAGAAATTGGAAGCTAAACTAACAATTCAATAGAGAAACTTCAGCTTTTCTGTGAAGGTGGTTATTAATGATTTAAAATAAAACAACATGATAAGTTTCAAGGTCAAAAAGGATCCACTGTTTTTCAATCTTCTTCAACCTCTCAACTTTTAAAATTTAGGTTGATGGTGGAGGTAGAAACCTATAGAATTTAGACCAACTAGCAGCATACTTTAATTATTTGTGGCTATTTTGTATTCCTTAGAAATAGTCTGTAGACTGCCAGCACTGGATATAAATGCCTTAGAAATGAGAGTTCTGGTTCTTGGGGTCCATTTTTATTTCTTCAGGAGTCAGCCCTTACTTTTTGTCAGTTATAAGACCCTATCTTTAAGTTTTTTAAGCTTAAAAATTTGTACAGTTGGGATATTAGCTATATCCTTCTAGGAGATGTTATTAAGCATCATTATCAGCGAAATACTAATCTTTTTACATCTTTCAGAGTAAAAGACTAAGTATATTACAAACTAAGCAAACATGATTTAAATAATAAAACAACTTGAGGTTTGAAAAACTTTAATGGTTGGACAAACTGTATCTGACCCATATAGTTCTAACACTTGCAATTCTTGAAGATGAAGTGGCTGCTATAAGGATTCTTTTAGTGTCACTTTAGATATTTGTCAGCAAAACAGCATAGGATAGTTCCCAAACTATAATTTATTTCCTTTTTGAAGCAACAAATGCTTTCAGAAAGTTGCCGTGACTGTGGGAAACATATTAATAACACTTCTAAGCAATATTTCAGTTTTTGTGGAACTTTACATCAAGTTCTGACCAGCTGTACTGTTATGTCTGCTAAAAGCTGGACTATAATAAGTTCTGGGGAAAGGGCATGCCTTCAGTACATGCTTATGCCTGTGGTATAAGGTTCTGCTTTCTGCTCCCAGCCTCCCTGACTCTCAGACCTGCTGCACGTAACACCTCTGCGGTTCTGCTGACGTCTTTGCCTGAACTTTGTGGTGTGGTTTTTATACACTTTGTTATAGCTGAACACAATAGAGGTTTGTCTTGGTTTAGAATTCAGTGCACAATTAACTGTTCTCTCCAACAAGATAAACAATACTGGTTAACTATTCCTTTGTGTGTAAAGATAAATCTCTAGACGCAATTCCTGACTCTTTGTGCTGTGTGATACGTCAGCCTGAATACGCAAAGAAAACAGAGCAAGAAATCATGCCCACTTTCCCACTTGCATTTTTTTTTTTTTTAATGAAAAATGTGGGAAGTGAATTAGAGGCTACATTTTCAAACTTGATCTTTTTAGGGTATTATTTCACCAGGCAGATTCTACGCAATTAGGAAATGAATGGACAAGTGTATTGGCAACAACCCGATTTGCCACACTGGTTTTAGTAAGAATTTCTGTGCTAATTATTCTGACTTAATCTGCAAGTTCACATTTTCTACCCAGAAATCTATTGATCCTTAGAGTTTGTTGCTTTTGTCTCATCATAGAGAATCTATGAAGATGGAAGGTGCACATCTTCCAACAGAGTCTCTATTTGGAATATGAATTACCAAGTGCAAACAAATATGATGTTTGGAAAATTGCAAGATCCATTCCAAACATTTTACATACTGTTGGGCCCTACTGACCTTTTTTTTCTATCCTTGACAAAGCAACAGTTTGGGTTTAGTGCTCATTATTTCCTTTGTGAACTGCTGAGCAGTTTTGTATCTCCTTGTGTAAATCAAACCAACGTAACACTAATGAAATTCTTGAATACTCTTCCCTCCTCCTGTTGTGACTCTTTTTTTCCCTGTGTCCTGGATTTTTATAGCATAGAATTACAGTATGTGAAATGTGAAGCAGATATGCAACATACAGCAAGTTTTGGTATCCCTCAAAACAGAGGCTGTTCAATTACTGATACAGAGCTTGCACTAAAAGTTAATCTAAAAGTTTCAAAAACTTGCCACGCACTGCTTCTTTTCATATATCTTTCTCTTTTTCACACCATCCATATTAATACCTAGGAATCTCCAATGGAAAAAAAGGCATTATTTATCTTCTCTTCCATTTTTTCTGCAACAGGATCAGATGTGATTTTTCTCTAAGTAATACATCTTGCTTCAAAAATACACATATCTCTTTTTATGTTGCCATTGATTTCAAAGGAGATAAGGCCTTTAATGGAATCCACCACTGACCTGAGACTTCTGAAATATAACACACGCCCTCAAGTTGACCAAGGGTCAAATACACTCCTGTGCAGTGGGTTAGCACAAACCTTATCACTGTAAGTGCCTCATAAATCTTGAAAATAGGAATTTTCTCTTTAGGGGCATAAATTTTGCCTAACTCTAGGTACACCTTGTAGTGAATGTAGATGTTTGGAAAGGTCTTTGATTACAGTTAAGAAATTGAGAACACCACAGGTACGAATATTGCAATCCAGTCTTTATTATCCAGTGTTCATAACACTGATTTATTAATGAAGCTCAAAAGAAAGAGATGTGACTTAATATGTTAGATAGTAGCTGTTCCTAGTGTAGATTTACCATTGTTTTGTGCGTAACCAGGGTGAGTCACTTCACTTTTGTAGGTATGAAAAATATAAAATAGTGTGCACGAGAATATTTCCTTTGTGCCTAGTGTGGCAACAGAATAAAGTAATATTAGTTACTAATCAATTACTATTAGTTAATGCATCTGCAGCTTTATAAGGTGTAAGTAATATACAAAAGCAGCTCTATGGAATTTTTCCCTAAAGGCATAGAAAGCCATATCTACTTTGGATGAGTTCTATTTTCTCCATGTCAGCTGCTTTAATCTTAAAGCTCTGGAATTCAAGCTGTGTTTATGGATTACCACTGATCACAATCTGTAAGACTTTTATATCCTTGACTATGCAAACTTAATTCTGGTCCTATGTTTCTAGAGAAACTGCTTGTGGAAGCAAGATTTAAAATTTGTTTTCCATTAGTATTTAAGCTCGAGATTAAAATTCACACTAATGAAATGAAGATGTACAATTTTACTTAGAAGCTGGATGTGGGAGGATCACTAAGCTGGCTAGAATTAAAAAAAAAAAACAACCAACAACGAAACCAAAAACCCAAAACAAACAAAAAACATAAACAACCCCCCAAAAAAACTAGCACTAACTGGCAAATATTTCAGAAAATAGTCAGACATTGCTTATGTGGGTCTAGCAGACAATTTAGAAACAGAAAGTATTGTCATGGGTTTTATTACTCTCCCCTATCATCTGGGGGTTCTGTTGGTGATTGTTTGTGTGAGGCTGGATTTTACATTCAAAGTGATCTCTGATTGTAGAGCCACAGACTCAGTAAAGTTAGAAAAGTTAAAGTTAGAAAAGGCCTCTTTGCATGACCCCAAATAGGGTCACCTGGAGCAGATTTCCCAGGACAATGCCCACTCAGATTTTCAATATCTCCAAGGATGGAGACTCCACAGCCTCTCTGGCCGACTTTACAGTGTTTGATCACCCTCTCAGTAAATAAGTGTTGTTTTGTATTAAGATGGAATTTCATGTGTTTGGGTTTGTGCCCATTGCCTCTTGTCCTGTCACTGGGCCCTACAGAGAAGCATTCTGGCTTAATCTTCATCCCATGGGCTGATGCCTGGCGTTATTCCTCCCCAGACTTGGCACTTCCCTATGTTCAATTTAATGAGATTTCTGTAGGCCTCTTTCTCCAACCTATCCATGTCCCTCCAAACACCAATATAACCATCTTGATCACAATTTACTCCTCTACTTTACATATAATTTGAAAACTCACTGCAGATGTACTCTGTCCAATTTTCCAGGACATTAAAGAAGAGGTTAAATGGCAAGGACATGGTATCAACCCCGAGACACACCACCAGTGACTGGCTTCCATCTGGATTTTCTGTGACTGATTATGCTTCTCTGGGCTCAGTCATTTAGCCAGTTTTCAATCCACCTCCCTGCACTTATCTAACCTGTACTTAAACTATTTATCTATGGATATGTTATGTGAGAGAGTGTCAAAAGCCTTGCTAAAGTCAAGTAAACATCATCCATGGCTCTCCTGTCACTCACCAAGATAGTCAAGCTATCAGGCTGGTCAGGCATGATTTACTCTTACCTGCTTCTGACTGCTCCTGATAACCTTAATATTCTTCATGTGTCCAAAAAAGGTTTCCAGGATTATTTGCTTCACCAGCTTCAGAGGGATGGAGGTGAGGCTGACCAGCCTGTAGTTCCTTGGATCCACCTTCTTGCTCTTTTTGAAGATAGAGATGATATTTGATTTCTTCCATTCCTCAGAAACCTCTTCAAATTGCCATAAGTTTCAAAGATAAGCAACAACATCAGCCAGCTTCCTCAGCTCTCATGGCTTCATCCCATCAGCTCCCATGGACTTGTGTGTGCCCAGTTTGTTTAAGTGTTTCCTAGCCTTGCCCTCCTCAATTGAGGGTAAGTATTTCTTGCTCCAAAAATAAGTCCATTAAAATTAAGATAGAGCAGCATACTGCCATCAGTATTAAGTCCTTTGATTTTAATCTAATGGAGCATTCTGATTTTGGTTTTTTTCCCATCAGAACAAACCTGGAAGATGCTGAGCATCCAAAATTCCACAGGCATTTTCTTGGCATCTGAGTTCTCAATAGCATTATGTAGGATCAGCCTCTCCAGAATTGTTCATAAATTTCCTGTATAAACTTGAGGAATAAATCTTGGAGATATGACATTCATTTTGTTTGTTATTTTAGGCCACTTTATACTTGATCTGATCTTCAAGGTCAGTGTTCTTGTCTCTTTTTTTTTTAAGATAAACAAATTTGTATCCTTTTTTGACCAGGACATCACATCTCAAAAGTATGTGCGACAGAGCTGCAGTTTACATTTCATCTGCTTCAACAGTTGGTTCTGACAACTGCCAGGAAAGGAGCATGGCGTTGTTCACTGCCTGGATTTATGGCTGTGCCTTCATCCTTTCTGTAAGTCCATGTTGCAGCAATGTCCTGGGAAAGTTTTTATCTGACGTGGGTAGGTGATAACACAGTGGTCACACCAATGTGAAAAAATGGGGATGTTAATGTACCCATAGCAGGGTTTGCCAACAAACTGTTGTCTTCCCTCCACGCTGTGTCTGTGCTCTTTACCAAGAACCTTCCCACTGAGGGATATTCTTGCAATATTCTAAAATTTCCACATCAGGCCTTTAACAGAAAGAATTAGTGACAGTAATCCAGGCAGTTTGCATGTGCCTCGATATATTTATACTGCAGTTTTTGTTTGTGATCTCCTTGTGGATTGTTTCGTTAATCTTCTCTCACTTTTCAGTCTACCCATTATCACTTTCTGGAGATTTCCCATTGTTTGGTCCCCTTGGACCAAAAATTTAGGCTAAAATCTTGGTCATTAAACACAATTTCTGGTGGGAAATGCAAAATTTTGGAAATTCCCCAAATGACAAAAAGTCTGCAAATTTTCACAGGTCATTGTGATTCGTTGTTTAAATGTATTGTGTGTATTATATGTAATATAATATTATTTAAAGGACTAGTGGCACAAAAGGGATCAAAATTACAAAGTCTAATCTATACACTTTCTTTAGAAAAATTATCAGAAACTCTGTTTCATTTGAACACTTTTGCTGTTGAAAAGTTATTAGAATTGGTATGTGAATTGCAGTAATTTCTTCCTGGGAAACTGATCCTTTAAAAAAACTATCATTGTTGTTTTATCAGTAGCAGCATTTGCACAAGATTTTGCATGATTTTTCTGTCTTCTGATTGGTGAGCAAGTAAAGTTAGCAAAACCAGTCTGTTATTTACAAGGAGTTTTGTCCTAACTCTGTAGTCTGTTCTTTCCCACTTCTCTCAGCTTTTAAAAGAAATTCTAGGTATGTTAACAGAGGTCATTTCTCTGGGACACTGTGCCGGGAAGAGCTGGCAATCTAAACAAAAAAGGGAAACGAGGGTAGAAATGTTAATGTCACCATTTTACTAATGGAGTTTTGATAAACACACTGAAGTCACCGATTAACCTTGTCACAGAGCCAGAAACTGAACCCTGTGACCCACTCCCTGGGTCTAGCACAGTAATACCATCTTTTAAGAAGGAGTTTTGCCAGAAGTGACAGTGAACAAGAGGCAGTAAAAACGAAGCAATTTGTTGTTTATTTCCTTATGATGGCTTACATTTTACAACTGTAGCACCAATACTGAAATTCACTTCCAGCCATCACAATGAATAAAGCCATTTTCAATAGCATAGACATATGTCCATTATCAGGCAATAGACATAATCTATTTACCATTTAGGCTAATTTCATTTCATTATTAAGACATTTACATAACATATCACCTTTTTCCCTCCCACACAAATATTACTAGTCCTGCTCTGACAAAAGTAGTTAATGAAATACTGGCCCATATTTCAAACTGTAAATAGGTTTACTTATCTAATTCAGAAAGCTGCCATTGCCATCGTAGAGAAGCAAAGAGAACTTCCTTCTATTATTTGTAAACTGCAGGAGGCTAAATAATCTCTTACATTATAAACAGCACTCACACACAGATATTCACATACACTGCAAAAGAATTCATGCTTTGTCTGGAGTAAAATGAAGTCCCAGAGGTAATTTCTGGACTGTGTGGGAAATAGTGCCTCCCGCAGAAAATTTATAGCCATGATTGTTTAATAGAAATGAAAAATATAGTGTTAAATGTTTTTAACAAAAGCATTCAATTGTTTCATATTTTTCATCTGACTCTTACCGCTGCCAATTTGTAGAAATTACAAATCCTGGACCAAGTTTTAGGTCACTTCACAGGAACTAGTTTAACTAATTCCAATATATTGTTTTGGTCACATCATAAAATTATTCATTGAATATACATTTAATTTGAATTTATTGCTGGCCTACACTGAAAATAATAGAGTTTATACCAAAGCTCATAAAAAGCCATTTGGGAGTAGTATTAGAAGACACTAGAGAATTTTTTTATTTCAGTTTATAACTGACAGGAAGAGTTGTCTGAGGAACAGCAGATTATTAGTCTTGAGAATGATCTTTTCAACCTCTATTTAGGAGTAGCTGAATGCTGTAGGTGTGATTACCAAACAAGCAAAAGCCTTCCACTGCAGATCCTGAGGCATCCATTCAGTTCTTGTCCTGGGCTGATACCACCAGCCTCCTCACATGACCCTGCTGCAGTTGGACTGGAGGCTTCACATTGATCAGACACGGTAACAATTATAAGCTCCCTTGCCTGCTGTTTCCTATAGAAGCTGCCACGGGCACGCTCAGCCTAATGAGTTTTCTCATCTGTTATGATGAGTTTCTCATCATCTGCATAGAAAAGGGGAAACTCTGAAGCGAAATTCAAATTTCCACTCATTTTCTTTAATCAGAACGGGGTTTTTTTTTCTGAAAAGAACAAAGTTTGATTTCCCAACCTGACTGCTCTCTGAAAAAAGCCCAGAAATAATCCTGTATGACCTATCTTTCTCTCTGCTTATCTCAGAGTCCTTTGCACACTTTCAGGGAGGTGTATTAAAACCCACTCTCTTACCTTTACTGTCTTTCCCCTTTCCAGCTGTCCTTCCCTTCTGAGATCTCTGATAAGGTTTCTTTGGAGTTTAGGGGGATTATCAGCAGGTGCACAATTTCCCTTTTGCTTTAGCTTCTCTGTCAGTAAAAGGAGCATAAATACAGCTTGCCTTTTCCACAGCAGCTGTGAGCCAAAAGCTCATGCTTATAAAGCACGTTAGGCTGGGTACATGCTAATGTCAGATAAGGGTAGGTGGGTGATTGTTATTTCTTTGGCTTAATTGATAATAGGAATAATTGAAAGTGAAGATAAAATTTAACCCTTTGGACTTATGTAGATTTGAGAGGCTGTATTGTTTTCATCCACTGACTCTGATGATGTGAGTTTTATCCCTGAGGAAAAAAAAAAATTGATCCCAGCAGCAACACTGAAGAGAAATCCTTTGATATGCAGGGGAAAAAAAGTCATACATGCCCTTTGAATCCTCTGTCCCTTTCTCCTCCAATCTGAATTCACTTTTCCTTTGTATAAGACTGGCATTAAACAATGAAAACCTCGAGACACTTGTGGTCTTGCAGTCACCATTTAAGGGATGCTGGGAGCGAGAGAGAAGCACTAAATTGCTTGTCTAGTGATAAGCCAAAGCTATCATTCACTACATGGGTTTTGGACCAGGCAAGGGGTTCATTTTAACTCTGTACTTGCAGAGATTCCTCGTAGTATGTTTTCTACTGCATTTCAATCCCTTACTATTAACCAATGATGCCCAGAGCAGCTTTTTTTTGTTGTGCTTTGAGGAGAGCTGGGAACTGTAGATGGATGATGCAGACACAGCCAGGTATTTCCCTGCAAAATATCTATCCAACAGCTATTCAGCTTCTCTTGTTTAGCTAAACTAATAATTTAAAGATAACAATCAGACATTTTTCAGCAAACCCCTCACTGAAACAATTGCATGTTTCATAGTTTCCAAAAGCTTCCGCAAAAGTCAGCAGATTTATGATTTAAAGAAAAACACCCTATCACATTCAACAGCTTGCAAAAACAAACTTCCTCCCAATTTTGACGTTCCCTGATCACAGTGTAACCTTGTTTAAAGGGCAATTACTGGATAAGACCTTTGCAACTGTTTAGTTGAAAGCTTAATGCTGTCTCAGTGAAATGTTCACAGTGAGTATCTGCTGCTACTCGCTCTCGTGGTGCACTTGAGCTCCGCTTGCTCACAGCAGCTCATCGCGAACAGGTTGTGAAAGAGCTGACCTTTAGCAAAGAGGAAATAATCCTCAGCCCTTGAAGACACAGAAACTTCCACAGAAATTAATCATCACTTCTCTAGTAACTTCTTTAGGGGCTGGACTGTGCTTTTGGGACCCAGCCCTAACCTCACGGGGTCACAGTTCTTCCCACGCGCCACTCCTGGGCTTGAGAAAAGGAACTGCGAGCAGATCTGGAAAAGGAGCAGGTTTTTTTCTCTCTGGGTAGCCAATTCAGTCTCCCAGGTGGGAGTATTGCCATGATACTCTCATTTTTTTACTCGATGATTCTAAGTGATGTGAGGAAAATACAGCACTAGAGCCAACGCAGTGCGTGGTTAAAGCTCGTCTGTGAAGTCAATGGGGTCTTCACCATTTTCTGGCTCTTCCTAATTAAAAAAAAAAAAAAATTATATTTTTGTTGCATAACTAATCTTTATTTTCCTAATGCATGCATTTTTCAGGTCCCAGTGTTTCCCTGTCCCTTATGGACTGGGTAAAATAACAGTGCAATCAAAAATGCTTTCAGTTGCTCAGCAAACCATAGCCCATAGAATGCTGCATACTACTTAGGAATATAACCACAGAAAAATCAGGAAGCTAGGACATCTCTCAGAAAACATAACTAGACTCTATTTCACTTATTCTCTGAGGTACCTTTAAAAATTCAGTTATGTAATAAATGTGGTCGGGAATTATTTGTTGAAATGGTTTATATGTGTGTTGGAAAGGGGCACTTCATCAGAACCACAACTCGTTTGGTTGTTTTTTTTTTTTCTGAAATGTTATTCCAGTTTCAATAAAACTTTCCACAACACAGATACTTAGAGTCCAAGGCACAATTTGGTGGGACTGGAGCTGGAGCTGGTAGCTGGGGGTGTCTGTCCAGGAAAAGTTGTTAACCCAGAGGCTGCAGTGTTTGCATAAAATGTAGCAGAAACAAATCAATGCACTTTGCCCATAATTAGAATCTAAAAGACAATGTGTAGTGATGAGAAGATGAATGTAATGGAATAGCTTTCCAACAGGAGTAGCAAAAATACTCATCTGACAAGGCAAAGGTCCTATTTTAATTAACAGAGGGCTTCATAAACTTCTGTTTGTGCAAGGGATTATTTATTTGTTTGCCTGGAATTGCAGAGAGGGAAAGAGAAACACCAGCAGGCCCATTGAAATCTTGTATTTTAAAAAAGCCCCTAAAGTCTTTTCATCTTGCTGACATATGGTAGCAGGTTTTGAGCTTAAGGTGAGATGGAATAATAAAACTGTTCCCTTTGCAAATTTATTTGTGAACTCAGGCCTCATACAAGCATTGAACTAGTTGCCCAAATGGTAGCTAAGTTATAACATCTAAATTTTGTGCATTTTCATGCAGTTGCATTCCTAGTTATACTTGCATTTCTCAGTGTACCAAAGCCCAGGGACAGGGAAAATGTGACAAAGAGCTGCTGTGAGGAACCGAAATTATCAGCTTAAGTATCCTGAAATGGTCTTCATCAGCAAAAGATTCTTTAGTGTCTCTTTTCTCTCTTTTTATTTCTAGGCTGAAATATGTGCAAAATTTTAAAAAGTAAGGCATCATATTTTCAGCAGGAGAATCTGTGAAAACCTTGAAAGGTACAGTGCAGTAAGGCATATGATATTTCCTTTCTGCTCCTTTGAAATTATAGACAGAAGTAAAAACTTGTTCTTTATGTATTGCGAAATTTTAGAATTTAATAAAAACAACCTGGTGTTGTTAAAAAAAGAAAAATAATACTTAAAAATTACAGTAGTTCCCAGTGAACATAATTGTCATCACCAGGCCAAAACCAACTCTAAAATTGACAGGTCTGTCAATTTTAAGATGAGAGAACCTGAAGTCATTTGAATTTTAGGCAAGTAATAGAAAATGGCAGATGGTTTTTTTCCTGAGAAAAGAGGGGGTTAAGATCTAGATAGCCTATTCTGATAATGACATATTAAATAGAGTACTTATTTTCAAACTGATGCAGGAAAACATGAAGATCTACAATTAATTAATTAATTAAAAATAGTTACAGGTGCATCTAATCTGCTAGGTAGTTTGTCATTCACATTCTATAAAACTAAAGAGTTCTAGCACCTAAAATGCTAACAGAGTGAAATGTTACCTGATAAGATGTACCAACAAGCACTTATAGAATTGGGTGCTGGATAAGGAGAATCAAGGTCTTTAAAAAAAATTGTGACTATTAATGAACTCTCATTTTTCTGTCACCTTTGAACACATGGTGGTATTATCCTGACAGGATACAGAAGAGCTCATTCCTTCTGACATGATTTATGGGAGATCAGTTCCAGTAATGTGTCCTGGTTGTATCAGTTTTAGCTGATAGAAGAAAAAAAGTAAGATTTTACCATGCTTTCAACTTTGTCAAGAGACCAGAGGGAAAAAAACCCCAAACAACCAAAAAACTATCAAGGGAAATTTGTACATATTATTTTGAAGATGTGCTTTAGGGCTGGGGTTAGTTTCTCTGTCTCTCACTATGTCACACAAGGAGCCTAGATTAGTTGTAGGGCTTCACAAGGGAGAGGTGTGCTCCCTCCAAAGATATGCTGCTTGAAATCCAAGAAAGACCTTCTTTCATTTTGGATTCCTTGTACTTTTGAAGGGGATGGGGATAGGGGAAGGGAAAGGCATTCCTAAACAGAAATTCCCAAACTGTGATTAACCAGCCACATAATTGATGGTGGTAGCATTTGGCACTGAAAAAAAAAAAAAGATATTATAACCATACATTAGTATGGGATAGTACTAATCCTAGTTCAGAACTTACTGGTGAGGGACTGCAGCTGTTTATTTTAAAATCTGTTTGTTTGTTGAATCTTGCAGGATCCTTCCCATTGACATGAGGAAAGGGTTGTGTTTGAGAGAAATGTCCATCTAAAGGGGACCATCAAGGCACCACGTCAGGGGCTTGGAGACCTGTGCTCAATTTTCACCTTTGACAAGTTTTTCTTGACTCAGTGTGAGCGATTTGCTTTTCCTTGGATTGCATCTGCACTTAGAAAATGAGCCCACTCCTGAACAAAGGTGTTGAAAGACTACATTAATCTTTGTGGGGTGCTCAGACACGTCACACTAAGTACCTGGATAGATGGCTGACAGCCAAGATGAGGCAAATTACTAATTGCTTTCTTTCAGCTCAGGTTTTTGGGTTGCTTTGTAATCCGTTGTGTGGGAAGACACCAAGATACATGTGTTAACTATTAAATATGAGGCTGTAAAATGTAGATTTGTCTGTGACAGAGCCATGACAGAATGACAAAGAGAAGCTTCCCTTTTCTGCTCTACTATTTTTCTTCACACAGCAGGATGAAGGTTGGTTACATGAAGATTTGAACAACATTGTGCAGAAGAAAATGAGAAGAAAAATCTGAAGAATTCTGTCAAGAGTACCTTTCTGAGATGTGATCCGTCTCCCAAATAAAATTTGTAATGGGATATAGTAACACATGAATTTCCTTGTAATTCATGTGTTACTATACATGAAAATTAAGCAGGCAATTAAAAGCTGAGCCAGCTTTTAATTGCCTGCTTACAAAGATTTGAATTGGACTGGAACTGATACTAATATCTCTTTCCTTTCAAGGATATCTATTGTGTACATTTTCTTGAGTGACTGCCCACTGTGCTTTTGTATTTTTGTCATATGCTATCATCTGATTTGTTTAATTAAGTACTTTGTAGGTGTTCCTGTTCCCCAGGAAAAAAATCCCCAGACTCAGAACAATACATAATCATGCTTCTGAAAAGTAATTGTATTTTTTAAAAGGTAAATGGTAAGAAAACGAAAGAAACCAAGAATACCTGTAGTGCCAATTCCATAGATGACTTCTCACAGAACTATTGCTACAACATAGGAAAACTGAAACACCATTTTTGTGCTAAATATTAACAGCAGTAACACTGTTACTCTGAAATGTTGACCATGTGAATCCAGAGGTAAATGAGATATATATATATATATATATATGTTTGGGCTTTTGACCTTTTCAGTATTTGTTTGCCATTTCATTCTCTCACCTATAACCTGGAGATTTATGGCAGAGTAAACTTGTTAATCCTAACAACCATATTTTCATTTGGAAGCTGGACTGACCGTCAGCAAACATCAAAGGAACTCCTTGGTTTTCAAGGGACACCTGTTAAAAGGGAAGGTTCATGCGTCACCCAGCACTGCTGGAGTAAAACATGTTTACTGTGCTACTGATGGTTGTTATCACTTGGAAACCTTGCAGGTCTCCTCAGACACTGGGTAGATGAAGAATTAAACCCTCTTCAGGTGTGGGGGGAGCATGTATCTTCTTGGCTTGGGTTTCAGCAAGTTCTTCATATTTTGTATTAGTCAAAAGTATCTTTTAGACCTAGGTCTGCTGCTCCTCCAAAGACAAAGAGTCTTTGCAAAGCTGACTGGAGCTGGCTGATGTGGGTGAGTGTGCCTCACACCATGGACCCGGGCCAAAGATCATTAAAGCCAACTGTGATCTTTCCACTGACTTCTGTGCATTTTGCCTCAGATCCTCGGGGCAAAATAGTGCCTCTGTGAGTCACACAAATGCATTTTGCCCCACAATTAATTAAAATTATTTGAATTCATGAGACTTCTCATGAGATCAAAATGGTAATCAGTATGAGAGTGAGCAATGTTGTCATTATCACTATGTAGTCCATGTTTTACATTTTTCCTTTGACTTCTGTGTTATTTTATGATCAGGAAGTATCAGTTTTATTTTGGGAGTATCCTGCCTGATTGTGTCTGTGCAGTGTGCATTCGTTTAATGTTTATGCATCAGTTTGTGAGGTTTAGTTGAAGATGAAAAGGTATATCTTTTTAAAATTTCAGCAGTGTTAGTGCAGAAGGAAATCATACAATATTGCAAAAATGTATAAGATTTAAGGCACTAGAATTAGAAACATGATATTGAAGTAAGTGGTCTGACCTTTAAAAAATTCAGTCCTTTGTATACTTGGATAATAATTTAAATTTTTGTGTCTGAATGCACCTTTTAAAAATGCTCTTTTTTTCATGAAGATTAAGTATCATGTCAAGAAACAGCTTGGGACTTGACAGGCCATGCATTTTATGTTCCATTTACGTGCAGGATTTCTAGGTGCCAGACCCTACACTTACAGAAATGAAAGTTGATTCTCTTTGGTGCCAGCAGTGTAAGTATTCATCTACATGTAAAACTATTTCATTTTGGTTTTTTTTTTTGTCTAACTATGCTCTTTAAAACAAACAGCTTAATGCAGCATCACCTGTGAAAAAATTCAGTGGGGAATGCCACCTACACTCCAAATGTTATCCCAAGAGAAGTGTGCCTTATGCTTTTACAAACTGCTTCAGGGTGGCTTCCCAGACAGACCAGATTATCCTGCTGCTCAAGTGCTCCAAACCATCCTCCTGTCTTCTGTGACTCTTTTGACCTTTGCCATCCAGGTGACCCCAGCATGCAACAGCATTCCCAAGCTTGCTTGGATCCAGGTGCTACACAAAGGACTGGTATGACTTCACTCCAGAGTAGGTGGCACGTGTCTCTGGGAGTACTTGAGCAGCTCCACACTCTTCCCACGCTCATGTTTTCTGCCATCCACGCTGCACTGACACTTTCTGGCAGCTGCATAGACCTGCCTGCCAAAGCAGGCCATCCTGTGTGAGGGCAGCATCCAATAATAATATTCTGTGAGATCCGCTTCTGGTTATAAACAATTTGCCACAAAACCAAAAAGTACCTACTGTTCTCAGAATTTTTTTTTTCCCCTCCTGCAAATTCATGCTTCGTTAATCTTCCTAGTTTTCTATCAGTTTGTTTTTCAGGAGTTTGTTTAATTTATGGGTTTATTAATTTTCCAAGAACTTTTGCTAGTAGCATGATTTGCTTGTGTTTTTCCAGCAGGAAATGAAATCAAGACTGGTGAATGATGCCAATTGTCAAAACTTTATTAACAGCAGAGAAATGTTTCTTGGAGAAAAGTTGAGTTTTACCACCTGTGTTCTCAGTCCTGAAGATAGTTTTCTGTGAGGACTTGGGCAAATCTCCTCACAGCACTCCACCTCTGCGCAAAATGGGGATAATGCCTTATCCAGTCTAGAAAAAACACAGTCGAAAGTACAAATGGAAAGCCTGATGATAGAAATGAAAACTGTTCTAGCTGACACAGATCTTGGAGCCTTGAGGTTTTTATAATTAGCTTTTGATGTCCTGTTCATGATTCTCCGGAGTTTTAAAAAAATAAATTAAAAGAGTAAACCAAACTGAACGTGACAGAATCCTTCACTCACTTTTCACTCGGACAATAACTGAATTGTCAGCCAGAACTTGCTTACGTGCATGCTGAGCAAAAACTATTAGGAGTCCCTAGAGGGATAAAACATTTTTCATTGTAATCTGTGAGAGTGTCTTCTCTGACATCCACTGGCTTAGATGGGTTGCACTGAGTTGTATGGGAAGAGAAAAAAGAAAAGGCAACCAAAACCCAAACTCAAATACTACATTACTCAATGAAAATTTTGCTTTCAAAGGTTTTAAGGGTTACCCATGTTACAGAATGGCAGTTGTTTCTTCCACCTGAATAGTACAAAACATCTTTTATCAAGATAATGCTAGCAAAAATAATTTTTCTTTTATAAAACATGCTAGTTCTACTGTAGGGTATTGGTTTGGTTTGGTTTGGTTTGTCTTTTTTCCATGCTTAACTTAGAGTTATCCTTTTTAGAATTAAAACTGGTCTCCTGATACAAGCAGAGGAATAGAGTTATGTTCTGCCTTCTGGAGTTTGTGCCTTGATTAACAAATGCAGGGGAAAATGGAAGGATGGTTATCATCCAATACAGCAATGGCATAGTTTGAAGCTTCAAGAGTGTTAAGAGATGGACAAGGGCCTCACAGTGATAGAATAGCTTTTTTAGCAAACTCCTCAACAGCAGTATGCTGGCTTTATTAAGATAAACTGAAGGAGATAATAATTGGAACCATCTGTATCCTTGACAAAATAGAAGAAAGAAAAATGTTTGAAGGAGAGATAGAATCAAATGAAAAGATTGGGTCTAACACATATTTAATATGATGCTGACAAGCCTGAGCAAATGCACTGGAACTTGAAATATGATCCCAAAAAGCTTTAAGTGAGGTTCTGAAATTGAAAATTATAAAGCATATCTTATAGACTGACATACAAACTCTTTGAGGGTTTGGCATCAAGCCATCCAAGTATTGAATATAGAGCAGATGGTGAGGGTGTTACAACTCTCAATCTGCTAGAGGTAATATTTAAGAAAATTAGAATAATATTAATCTTAAAAACAGTGTTAAAATGATACTTTTTCTTCCTGACACTACTAGCAACAAGAAAAAATATGAATGCAAGTTCTAGTCTTTCCTTTCACTAGAGAGTTTTTCTTGTCTTTACTGGGTTGACTCACAAAGTGTCTTTTTATAACAGGTTATTTGGATTGCATTTTCTACATATAAAACTTTCTTCTGTAAAATGTGTGTTTGCATTCCTGGTTTATTATGCTCCCATTGCTGTTCCTAGTGGGCCTGTAATGTTTACAGGGTGAAAAGAAGAGGGAACTTGTTTTTAGTACTATGTGCTTTGTGTCATTTGACACAGAATGAGGGAAGACTGATTTGGGTGTGAAAGTTGTGCGTGGCAGGCCTGAGATAACATGCTGCTATAATACCTACAGGGAGGAAGCAGTGAGAAAATCCTTGGAGCTCTGTATAAACAAAGTCAGGATTTTGATGGTGGTATGTGGAAATTCACATTTGCTCTCTACAAGAAATGTCTTTCTCCTGTAAGTTTTGGAAAAAAGCCATGCAGGTAGTAATATTTTTTCCATACCAATGGATCCCAAAACACCCTATAAAAGCATACATATGTAGCAAAACAAATATGCCTCTGTATGGGCTACAGCATAAACCACACAGATAACTATTGCAGAGCAGACTTGCAGATACAAGAATATTTTTCTCTCCCCACTCTTTTTCATCCTTATTAAAACAACCCACATTATCAATGCACCACAGACATCACCAGATTTTTTAAAGTTTGCCAATTAGTTTTGTTAAAACAGCCTAAATTAAGGAGATAACATCAGATTTACCAGTCTGGGTTGTACACAGTGATGTGACTGGTGGAGTTAAAACAGTGTAACAGAGAAATGAATTGAACCTTTTCTTTCGGAAGAGCTGGGTTTTTTTAGTGAGTTTCACTGTTATAAAATTGAATGATACATTTGTGAATTATGAATTATGGAATTAAAAACTGTGGGTCTAGGTAGCTCATACTTTAAGAGCTACCTCTACCCTTCCGTTAGAAAGAATCTCCTCGAAAAAAACACGTTTAAGTCTGACTAATGTTTCATAGGAAGCAGAGACTGTGCCATACGCTTTTTTTATGTGGAACAGAACCTATTAAGCACCTCATGATGTGCAGGCAATTCCAATTACATGAACAGAATTTTCTTGATTTACTGGCAACGTTACTTTTCACTGCTACCTCTAGTGGCCACCGGCATGCTTTAGAGCCAAAACAGCATTCAAGTAGTCCCACCCTGGTAATTTTCTAGCCTGGTTTGGATGCAAGTCACTTAGAATTCCACATCCAGTAAAAAAAGGGGCAATAACAACTTGCCTGTTCCTTCTTCGTAGTTCAAAATTATTGTCTTTCTGGAAAACACGCTCTTGTAAGTCAAAGCTGTATTAAAGAAAAATGGCCAACATAATCATCTTTTTAATCTGAATCACGTCTCCTTTTAAGAATTGACTAAAAACCAGTAAATGTTAGTTCATTTTGGTCTCCGTGACGCACACAAGATAGGGCAGAGTTGACCAGCTGAGTTAACCTACTGCTAAGCTCGGCCAATAGATTGCTCCATACTCCAAGCAGATGTTTCTCTTTTAGGCTAATGGAACCCTTGCAGACCATATCCCTTCCCAAGAGAAAACACCAGCACAGTTGGAAGCTGGAAGGACTCATCTCAGTAACAGAAGCAAGGTGCCAGCAGCATCAGCAGCATTTAGTTAATAAAAATCCACGAACAGAACAGGGACTACATTTTAGTTTAGCTTGTTTAAAAAAACACCACCACACAAACGCTTTTTCTTCTCTGCATGACCCTCTTAGATGTAGTGGGGCTTTTTCCCGTAAAAATTGACTGCTGGGTGAGAGAAGAGGAAATCAATCTCTCCCTGTTAGCTGTGCTGTTGTTCTGTGTCAGCCATAAAATGGGAGAACTGCATTTATGGAAATACTCATTGCTAAAGTTCACGTCACAGGTGATAATTGATCTTTATGTTCTAGGCTAAGAGACCTTAATTGTAGCTTGAACACATAGACTGGATTTGATTTGAATCTTATACCTGAAGTAGCTCTTCTAAAGTCAACCAATTCATGCTTGTTTGTGACACTGTAAGAACAGAGAAATGCTTATTATATTTGCTCCAGAGGATGAATGGCAATGAACAGAACTAGGCTCCCATATTAGACTTTGAATAAGAATTGTTTCCAATTCCTGGAAACACTCTCTTTTCTCTTGGGACTTGTACATCCGTTTTTGTCTAGTCAATGGCTCTGAGAGCTCCTTATGAAATGATAATTAATGCCAGGGCTTTATATCTTATGTAAATGTGACCTGAAGCCTGGAGAGCCAAGTTTCATAGAAAGTATATTAAAGACAAGGGAAGCTGGGGAACAGTTTGTGTGGCTTTGCTGCAGTTTTCCAGAAGTGGCGGCAAAGACTTGAATCTCCTCTCTTGGTATAGCTGTTGGAGAAGATGTTATAAAATTCTGCTAAATCTTTGGAACAAAAGCATCTCTACTTCTATCTTTTTTTGCTCTAATGGCAAGAAGAAGAGAGTGAGGAAAAACAAGATGTTAGTGCCAGAATACCCCTCTTCAAAGGGAAGGCAGAGCGAGCACCCAAGGAAAACCTCGGCACAAAATGGGAACTGCAGTTGCTTCCAGCAGCCTGGAGTGGAAGTGCTGGGCAGGTTGCTGTTCATTTTCTCCTGCCATTCACGTTGGGTTGTGGGACAGGTAATACTTATTAGCCCTCCAGTGTGTGGGCTCAGCTACACAATGAGCATTACACTGTTACTACCAGCATCATTTGTAACCTGTTTTGCCCTGGTGAAACCTCTGTTATTGATGTTGAGGGAAAGACTAGGGAAATAAGTAGTTTCCATTATAGTCCAATTGAAAGGGAATGGCAAACAACACCATATCTCCCTGTTCATTTGCTGCATGGAAGTGTTGGCTTTTAATAACATCTTCTGAAGATTATTTATATAGTCTATTTGCCAATATCCGTATCAGTTCATGCCCTTTGTGTGTTCTAGATAACATTGTTGTGTTTCCTTTGACTTAACATTTAGTGTGCTGTGAACTTGCCACTAGTCAGAGCAGTTCAGGGTTTCCTCTGTCTGATTCCTTCCATAAGCTGTTTATTAAGGAACGACTCATTTTTAGAGACTGTGAATTCGGCTTTCACGCTGGAGGTCTCTGTAGCTACACTTGCAGGGGCTCTTTGCCTATGCTTCCTCTGTTTAGATTTATAGTGGGTGTTTAAATGCTGAGAGATCTTTCTAGAGTGAAAGAGAAGAACTCAGGCAAAGCTCAGCGTCTTTTTCTGACTGATTCTTGGAGACTGTGCAATGGTCAAATCTGAAATTTCCTAAAGCCTGATCTTGTTCAGTTCTGGGAGTAAAACTTGGCTTTCTCTAAAAGATTGGCCACCCACATAAGTTTTAAAGATCCAAACTTCTTCTGCCTGTTCTATACTCTCTTCTGCCTATTCTCCAGCCAATTTCTGTGCAGGATCCATGAAGATCCATTGAATACACCAGTCAGAGAAACCCCACTGTGCATCCTTGTGGTTGAAGAGCTAGGGTAGGTCATGGGACACAATCATCTGAATCAAAAACTGTGTATAGTAAAAACCCCTGAAGAATCACTTAATTGCAACCAAACAATTGGCAAAAAACTTGAATTAATATTGACTGGATTGCTAATGACCTACTGATGCTGATTGCTAATGATTAGAAATGTAAAGATAAGAAAGAAAGATGCTTTCGGGCCCTACACAGTCTAAGTAATTGCTGTACCTGCAGAAAGAAGTTCCTGATTAGATAGGATGTAAACTAACACAGTTCTCCCTTGCCTGCCTAAAAGCAAATCCAAAAAAGTGCATCGAGGACAGGAAACAGCTCTTCTCAGAGGACAGGCATCTATGAACCATCATGATGGCTTAGTCTCCTCATTTCTGACTCCCCAGTCATTTGAGAGTCAAGCCCCTTTAAAGGATTAGTACTATATCTTAAAATTTATGAGGATTAAGAAAAGTATTGTGGGTTTGTTGGTTTTTTTCCCCTCCTTTTGGGTCTTATACTACATGTGAATCTGATGGCCAAATCACAACTGTGAGACCGTGGGACTTTGACTTGTGCTGACAGTGAGGCACGTGGCATTTCACTTGTTTAGTTTTTGTTTTCAGTTTCTAGTGTTAAAAAAATATTCTGCAGGGTAGACTTTAATTTGTATTACAAGACAGACTACCTCTACCATGAGAAAAACTGTATTTGATGTAAAAATTCCTCCTCAGAAAAGGTTCCAAAAAATGAAACAAAGGAGGAACAAATTATTCTTTCCAAAGTCTGTGTTGAGAAAGACTCAGCAAGTTCCCTCATTGAGGGAACTTCCAAAGAAGATACTTTTCTCTTTTTAGGACCATAGAAACCAGTGAGGGTACTCCTATGTCATCAAAAACCAAGAACAGTAGAAGGACTATTTGCAACATTCTAGGTTGTTGCCTCCTGATAGTCACCTGTACCCAAAAAGCAGCCAGGTGTCACAGGAAGGATATGTTGTGTTGAATGGATTCAGTCATGTGAGACCCCACCTGCAGTCCTGCTTCCTCCCAGGAACGATATGGACCTGGTGGAGTAAGTCCAGAGGAGGCCATCAAGGTGTACATACAGTCAAGGAAAGGTGGTTAGTATTTCCTGTAGGCTGGGTGGAGTTTTGAACCAACAGTAGTGGTAATTTAAAAGGGAAATGTAGATATGTCATTCTTACTCTGTCTCCTGCCAAGTACCCTTGGAATAAGGATTACATTTCACCAGTCTATTCCCATTGACACATTTCCACAACTCACTAGCCCTTTGCTAGTTACATCTATGTTCTTTCTCTAAACCTTATTCCCATTCTGAAGGTTCATCTCAGTTATTTCTTTGCCTGCACCTCTGCTGTCCCTGTCTCCACTGTCCTTCTTGTCCTCCATTCTTCCTCTACTCCATCAGATCATTGTTCATCACCTGCTTTTCCCACACTATTTTGCAGTTTCATTTTTATTCCCACTATTTGCTCAACAACTGTCTCTCTTTTCAAAGTTTGCACCCAAAGTCTGTCGTGTTCTGCATTGCTGATATCTTGATCTTACAGGTGTCCTTCTGTAAGTGAAATAAGAATCCTGTTTGCCCTGAAGAGAGTTTAAGTGCTCTATAGAGGAGACAAATCTGTGGCATTATGTGTTGCAAAACACCAACGGCATTTTCAAGTTTTTGGTCTTAACAAATGACACAAAGGACAAAAGACTGGAGTAAAGCAGAGACATGTAGCATGCTCCAGGTTTCAATTAACTGTTCTGACTGTTAATTCTCTGGGAGACAAAAAGAGTTAAGCTGAGGAATGCTCCAGGCTTTTGTGATAGTGGAAAGCTGGAGGGGAATTCGTTTGTGGATTTCAGGACAGAGTTCACATTTTCTCACTCCTTAACCACTCCCATATCCTTCGTCCATTCAGCAGATAAAGCTGCTATCTAAATCAATAGGTTTTAGGCTTAAGTTATTTCCTTATCATAATTCTGGAACAAAAACAACTTCATTTGTTTCAAATTGGAGTCATTCCCAGTTCTTAGTGGTAAAACAAATACATATATACACGTCTATGTAAATGCACATGTACACGAGGATACACGGTGGCGTAAGACTAGATATATAATGTGAAAAATGGAACTAGAATCATCAAACTGTATTTATTAATGAATTTTACATCAACAAAAAGTAATAACCTCTCTAGAGGATGCTGTTTGTTCAGTGGGCAATTAAAAACTGAACCTTTAACTATCTTAACAAAGGGATGCTTGATTTCTGAGACATTGGGAAGATTTATCCTTTAATATATTTTTATACAAATTTACATTTCTATTTTCACTGTACTTTAATTCGGTACTTGATTTTGGATTTTAAGAGCATCAGCCAGATCTGGTTTCAAAGGAGGGTTTCAGCAACTACTGTTGCTGTTTTGCTCTTTAGCAGAACTGAACTGTGTCTGAGTTAGATGCCACTTCCTTGCCTTTCCCCTAGAAATTTCCTAGAAAAATTCTGGAGTTGCTACATGCCTCTCTCATTTTTCTTCTACTTTGCCTTCATGCCTTAATTCTGGAGGAAGATGACCAGCTCTACAGCCAGTATAATCCAGCACAGAATTCCAGATTTTCTCTTGCCCTACTACCTGCTTAAAAATGCTTCCCATCTCTGCATGCCACAGGGCTTCCTCCAGAGGTTATAAGCATCCACCTTGCTCTTCCCTGACTGCTGTCACTATTCTCTAGCTTCATAAATGCACTTTCAAACTGCAATTAGTAGCATGTAACTGACTCTCTGCCATACCAGTTAGACAAAATCACTAACCATTCCACCTTCATCTTGTGCTGATTTCAAGTATTATTCCTGTGCATTCTGAGATGCCTCCTTTTTTTTCCCTCCTGGAAAATGCCTATCAGAGTCTTTTACAGCAATCTGCAGTTATCAAAACCTTATGTTATATATACATTGCTTTTTTTCCTGCCTAATCAATTTGTAAGGCTATTCCAGGATTTCTTCTTTCCAGCAGTCAGTAGTGAATAATTTATACCTACAAGCTGGTTATACACTGACATTTCAATTTGTCCTATAACTTTAACAGCTCTTAATATCAAAGTATTTACAGATGTATCCATTAAAATAACCTTTTGCTAGTGTAAACAATTAAAGAATTTTCTGTTTCCTTTTAAAATAGATGTTCTACTTCCTTGCTCATTCTGTAAGTCTTTATCTCTGCCTGTTACAGTTTGAATTAATATTTACTGAACATGAATGACCATGTCTGGGAATTACTACTATGCCTCAGTTTATTTACCTAGGAAATTCCAAATTCCCTTCATCCATCTTGAATTCATTTAATTTTCTCCCACAACTACTGATTCCCAGTCTTCTCTGTCTTAATCAGAGCCTCTTTATTGAGCCATTTCTGGCCTGATTAGTTTCTGTATTTGCATCCTGATATCCAGGTGTTGTTTTCCTCTGTAGTCTCAGTTCATTTGTCTTCATTCCTTTGTCTCAGTTTTCATTCCTCTGTATTCACAGCAGGTTTAACTCAGCAATCAAACCAGGCTCTGAGGTGTAGCAAAGTGGTTGCCAAAGATCCAGAGCTTTCAGGTAAGGTGATTAAAGCTTAGTCCCTCAGCAGCAGTGCATTCATGTGCCCTCACCTGGGAAACACCTAGCAGAGAGTGAGTCTTTAGAAGCTGATTTGGAAAAATCAAACAATCTCTTTTCGAGCTTGTGTTAACTGTGAATTTCCAAATGACTGTAACATGGCCAAATTTGGTGAACTTCTAGAGGATGAATAAAAGACCAATGTAAAGAGCTGTTCCCCTTCTGTGTCAGGTTTTCTGCTCCCTTAAGAATGTTCTCTCTTTCTTGGAAGAAGGTAAGTAAACTGTTCTTAAAATGAATAATAAGTCTCATTTTCTTCTGCTCTAGTTTTTAGTAATGATTGGACTGTTTTGGCTGGAATCTTACATCTTCCTTTCCATTTAACTAAAACAAAAAGTCAATCTGAAACAGAAAATGAGCCTGGAAACTTTCAACCAGAACAGTTGGTTTAGTCATGTTTTAAGTGACGGGAAACAGTGTTCAATGAACTTTAATAATATAAGTAGTTCCTATTTTACTTATAACAAGAATTTCAGTGTAGAATACGTGTGTGTGTTTCATTAAATACAGTAAGCTGAAGTCCCTATTACTTTTACTATGTAATGATTATTGTATATTTAAATGTAAGAAATGTACCAAAACTTACTGGAAATCGTGAAAGCATGTGAGCTCTCAAGGTGTTTCAGTTTAACCACTTCTATAGGACATACTGGATAGTTAAATTTGATGCACTTCATAAAACAATGTATTTTTAAAAAATTTCTATCCTATTAGAGCAAAAGCCTGATGGGAAAAGAATTTTAGCTGCTTTCTTGGGTCTGCCATGGATTTCCTGAGAATGAGCATGATAATTTAGCCTTCTGTTTTCCTTTGCCTTATCTTTAAACACTTGTCTATACAGAATCCTTTTTCCTCCTCTGTTTCTCATAAATGCTTCTAAAGCCAGGATTGTTCTTTAAATGGGCCTGCAGTAACTTCCATGCTTAATGGTCTTACTTTTTCTCTTGATTACTGGCAGAATTTTAAATAGTGCTGTCAGCTAGTTTTTTTCTAAATCTGTTCCAATTCCATATGATGACATGCGTGGCTTGAATTTTGGTTTAAATTTATCCTAAATAAGCATAATCCTGTGTCTGGAGGACATAGAAGTGATACTATGGTGATTCCTTCACTAGCCTGACTGGAGCAGCGTGGATTTTGTACTTGCAGTGTAAGTTACTGGTTTCGGTTTGTTCCTTGCTTGCAGACAATAGATATTTTCTTAATGCCCCACAGCCTCTGTGAAACTTCAAATTGAGTTGACATAATAATGTGTGTTAACACAGTTCTGTGGCATACATTCCTGGAATACTCAGCTGGTTGTTGATGCCATAAACACATGTGTGTTACTCATCATGAGGTGCACGCTCCTGCTCAATGTGTGCCAGGAACTGATGGCCTGGATGAAAGGGCTTTGTCCAGTCTTTAAATACAAGTTGTTCAGTGTGCTTATATACAAGTCATGCAGCCCAGTGGGTTCAAACACACGCCACAGGAATCTGAGATCACAAGAAACTTCCTTTTGTGGTCCTTTTGCGAGGATCTGCATTTTGATTTAGCTCAAACAGAAAGTCCATGTGAATGTAATTAAATGACTTTGATAAGATGGAGTTTTTTAATAGTAAACTGGAGTAAATTACCTCCAGCAGTCTGGAGTAGATTTAGAAACAAGCAATAATGCAAGGGAAGATGGTACATGGCATTTTGTTTTCTCTTTTGACTTGTTAAACCTGACTGCTTGGACCTTTTGTTGTCTCTGGGCACTTATCGATGAGACTTCCTTTGAGCACCAAAGACTTCCATTAGGAAAACAAAGTTCTTGGCTTATTGAAACAGAGACATGTTGACTGAGCTGCCATAATGTTATTTGTTTTTTCATTAGACAGGTGAATTTCCCATGGGGTTAGAGTCCTGTGTAACAAAATCACCTTGCTTCAAAACCATGTGCTTCAGTAAATGCAAAGAAGTATCACGTTTATCTGAGTGTCTCATCTGGGGCTATCTGAGCATTTAAGCTTCTCTTCAGAAGGCAGAAAGATCTTTTGCTCTCTTTCCAAGAAAAACTCAGGAACTATTGCGTGAGTGTTTTCCAGAATTATGAAAAGACTGGGAAGCAAGGGGGGCTTGCTCACTTTGCTTCAGTGCCTTTAGTACCAGGCTGTTTTTTACCTCTACCCTGCTTCATATGTTCTTTCCATTCTTCAAGCCTTAGCTTTTCCTCTCTCTTCTTTTTGTTGACCAAAATGGAAGACAACATGCAAGTGTATGGTTCATCCACCCTTTTGAGTAACGGGTACATTTCCTTAGTATCAAAAGGGCATCATTGAACTCGAGTGCATTCAAAAAAGGCAGCAGTGATGATTGATTACACAGCATCTGGATAAGGAATGACTGAGAAATTTACACATCTCCACCCCAAATTTTGACAGCAGATGACAGATGTTGACCCCAGATGTTGACAGTAGTATTAAGGCAGTTGATAGATATAGGTTGTTTACTATCCCTCCCAACTGAGTGAACCTAACAGGAGACCAGCTCAAAAAAAAATGGGGTAGTTCCTCAGGAAATTGAGAACAGGCCTGTGGAACTCCTCAAAAGAGAAAGCAGATGCAAGATGTTCGTGTGTCAAGAGATGCCTGCACAAGTATTCAGAAATCTTAACTAAATCATGTCAGGTTTGGGGAACAACATGAGCTGAAACAGTTAGAGAGGAGGATACTTAGTGGAGCTGTGATAAAGGCTTTCCTCAGTGGGTTATGGCTGCTGTTTGACTCAGGATCCAGGTTCAGATGGACATTTAGTCTGAAAAAAATATGGCTATTCTACTTTTCCCCCCAAGTGCAGTATTGAGAATACTTCTCTTACATCAGAAATTGTTGTCATTAAGTAGGAAAAAGACCATAATATTATCTTGGTGATTGCAATGGCACCATTTTGTCAGCACAGTAGACCTTGGTTCTCCCATGACAGAGAGCAGGTTGGATAAAAAAGCATTCTTGAAAGACATTCTGATTCTTCTCCTTTGTGTGCTAAGTGTATGTGGTAGCATAAAATTTTCAGTATTACCTTACTAACCCAAATGTTTGGAAGACAAAATATTAATTCTCTAAGCACAGGTTTGAAACTTAGCCTGGGGGAACATGGATCAAAATTTCCTGTCTGGATGTAACTTGGAGATGCATAGAAGCCTCCAGAGGTTTTGCAGATTGGAACCTGATATATTGTAACTAGTCAGGAGGTGTTCCAAGTTGTTTAAAAAGAAAGCTTGAGAAAACAGGCACAGGGAACTCCCAAAGACTCTGATTTGGCTGGGGGGAAAAAAAAAAAAAAGCTTTTGGCTCTTGTGGGTGTAATCTCCATATTGTCATGCAAAAACTCTGAACTTGGGTTGAGCTTTCCTGAGTGTTTTGGCTTCTTCAGCTTTAAGGGTAAGCTGTTCACAATTGCATACTCCCACCATGTACATGGGGGGTGGAAATCCCCAGGTGAGTGAAGCAGAGAGACCAGAAGGTGGTTAACCTGAAGCAGGTGAACAAACTAAGAGTTATTGAAGTCTTCAGGACTGGTTCATGTGGCTTTAGCTAAATCTAGTCATTAAGAACATGTCCTTTGGAGATGTCAGAAGTGGTCTGCACTGGTTGTGCCAAACTAACAGAGATGTTTCCTGTCCAAAACAATCTCAAGAAAGCAACACCACATGGAGATTTCTGGTCACCTTTCAGTCACACTGCTTTTTTTCAGAAGGAAGAAGAAAAGGTTAATTTGTGCCCAGTCATCTTGGTCCTCCTTTATTCTCACGCTTTGCTTCATGTATTTTCTGTAGGTATTTCCTCAGAGAAGCCATGAGGCTGTGTACATATACATGTTGGTTTGATGCATGTGGATGAAAGTTTCCATATACTTTTCTCCCAGTTGCTGAGCAGTTGAGGCACCCCTTCGTTTTGAGGCAGATATTCAGATTGTTAAAGTGGTTCCAAGTCAAGTTGCTTTTCTAATATATTTTCTTGGAATTTGTTCCATGTTCTGAGGTGAGTTTGCTTTACGAGTTTGCTGCAGTTGTATTAGTTTTAGATAAAGTTGTTTGTAATATGCGATATGAGCTGAAGCAAAACCTAGAAGCTGAAGCCACATTAGGTGAGTTCTCATGCAGGCAAAAAAAATCTTTCTGGCCTAGAAGACCCTGCAAGCTTTAGTGCAGGACTAAAGGTAAAAGGTGGATGTGACAAGTGTCTGGTGGAGTGTGACACCTGCAGTGTGACACCTGCTTCAGTTCATGTCCAGTGCCTTGTAGGTGACCTGCTTTACATGTGGCTGAATGTCTCATCTGAATGAGGATGGCTCACATGGCACATGGATCCACAGGAGATTGTCCAGTAATATAAGTGGATGAGTTTGATATAAGTGGATGAGTGAGCAGTCATCATATATCTACCAGTGAAACAAAGACAGGAGTTGGAACTTTACATGTCTCTCAGTGACTGATAGGGTACAAATATGCCAAGAAGCATGTTGGAAATTAAGACTGGGATTTTGCAACTGACGTAATTAATTTTATTTGATTTTTCTGCTTCAAACTTTGAACATCAAATGTTGCCCTTTTTCTTTTTTTTTTTTTTTTGGCTAAAGTTTGAAATCAAAATCATCCAGAGTTAGTTCTAAAATATTCAAAGGTATAGATATCAGTTATATGTTGCATATATTTTTCAGCAGCAATCCCTTTCAGGTGCCATAAATTAAAAACTAATTCTTGATGTTAATCTATGTCAGGAAGACAGGCACCACAGAGAGGTATTATCTTACAGTCCTGTTAAGTGATTTCTATCAAGTTTCCTTCTCTTTCCCTATAGTATTGAGTTTTAATTTCACACCTGCCCAACAACTACATCAGCCAAGCGAGACTGAAAGTTTGCATAAACACTTAATAAAACCCCACAACTTTCTATCTAGAGAAACTTTTTGTGTACTACATCCCTTAGAAATTTTGCTACTAAGAGAGAGGGATTTTTTTTTCTTAGCTCATCTGGCTCAGGACATTGTTTTGTCTAAAAAAGAACTTGTGGGTTGTTTGTGGTTTTTCATTTGTTTGTTTGTTTCCTGATTCTAAGGCAACTCTTGCATCCATATTGATCTTGGCCTTAGAGCACTTGAATTTGGGAGCACACAAAACCCCTCATGAATCCAAATTTCTAGTCCATTTCCCATTTAACTTTGTTATACTTTGAGGTTTGAATGGACTTTAAGAGCTCTGGTTGTGTGGGTTGGGTGTGCACCCTCCAGCAGAGCAGGAAGGGAGTGAGGTACTGATGGACAATGTGCTTCCAAGTCTCTGGACACAGAAACCTGCAGAGAGATACAGAAGGCAGTGAGGCAGGTTTGGAGCTGCCTCCTACCAGAACTTTCTGGTGGAGCAAAGCTTAGCATAGAAAAAAAGCAAGAGAATTTAGTAATCAGAAGGAGGATATCCTTAGATTATAAACCATCACTCAGGAGTGTCTGGAGTTTGTTGGCTTTTCTGTGATGTGTTATTTTGTTAATAATGAAATTTCAGAGCATTTACTTCACCGGTAGAAATTGTTCTTTTCCAATTAAAATAACCGGTATATCCATTTGACCAATACAAATCATTATTTATTTTCTCAGGCTCCATACACTGGGAAGAATCTTTACTGCATCTGTTTTTAAAATGAAAAATAGGGCTTTATTCTTGGCAGATACCCATCACATTTTAAACCACCTTCTGACAGTTACAATGATAAGGAAGCTTAGAGCTGTCTTACAACTATTGTTGGTGGCTATATCCTGGCCTGTTGTTGTTTTTTTGTTTTGGGGTTTTTTCGTTTTCTTTGTTTTGGGTTTTTTTTGTTTCAAATAAATACGAACAGAACTAGACCTCAGGGTTTTGTTACTATTACTGCTCAAGCAAATGCTTGCTTTTTCTCAGTTTATTCATCTGAATGCTGGGTTCATGAGAAATGCATCTTACACAAATGTCTCTGAAGGTTTCTATATTTTTTGATAAATACACATACACACAAAAGAAATTACAGTACATGAATGAAAGACTAAGCAAGTGCTGTTACAAGCTCCTGAAGCTGTAACACCCTGCAGTTGATACAAGCTGTCAGTATCAGTGCCTTCCAAAAAAAAAGCCATTGAAAGCCAAAGTTTCATGCTAGGCTTTTAATTTTTCTAAAGTTCTTGAAATTAATTAATTAAAGATTGCTGCCATGTTTGTAAATTGATCAAATTTATGGGGCTGTTAGTTTTGTTGTCTTTGTCACGTCATATTCTTCTTGTTCTTAATGACATGAGTAATAGTTTTAAATTGTACTGAATTGAAAATACATTTTAAATTAAGCCATCCAGGTTGAATAAATAACAATACACTACAGACAGACAACCAAAACTGAGTCAAACATGAAGTGATGAGTCATTCAGAATACAGAACACAACATTAGTTTTGATATAATTTTACAGAAATGTCCATTTCTGTTCAGGTATTCCTATGTTTTTAATACGTGGATACACAGTGTAAGCATTAAGAATGATCCCTATACCTTTCTTTGAAAATGACTTTCAGGATATTGAAAGAAAACTCATCTTCAAAGTGTTTCCAGCTACATTTGTACAAAGGCTGTTGCCATTTTTGTGTATTGCTCTTTTGGCACCTCTGCACTAACACCAGCCTCTGCTGCAGCCACTGGAATAAGCAGGGTGCTTTTTTTTTTTTTTTTAATTTAGATAGGGAAGAATGAAATTCTTCAGAAAGAATAGTAATTAGAATTTACATTTTAAATTGTGATTTTGCAGTTTTTTTGTTTCTTATTTGAAAAGTAACTTCAGGCTACTGGCAGTCAGATAATGTACCATACCCCCTTCTTGGAAGCTCAGGGTTCATCACTGACTGGGTATCATGAGTCTTACAAAAGATCTACTTTCTAAAACTATCAGCTCCTAAATGTGCTCCTGTGAAATGGTGTGATTAAATATAATCCATGCCCTGGGGCAATCAGGAGTATTCCTGGATGAAGGGAAAAATCAAACTAATGGTGAACAAGCCCCTAGCAATTTCCTGTTATGTTGCTTAAAAACAGAGACATGATTTTATTTCCTTTCTGAATATCAGGATAATTACACGTTTCTGGAAGGTTTGCTCTTCATAATGGAGAGTTAAACATGAGTTCAGATCAGAATTTAAAAGAATCTATAGTCCAGTGGAAGTGTCTGCAAGCATTTAATTTGGCAGGATGGAAGCACAAATCCAAGTGTTCCAAAGATTCATCAGGATTTTGTTCTGTGTTTCAGAGTTGGCATCAGTTCTGATCTACTGTAATGGAAATAGAAAGTGGAGTTAAAAAAAAACAACAACCTTTTTGTTTTTCTTACCTTTGGCAAAGATGTTATTGTGTCCTCCAGAATTAGTGTTAGATCAAGGGGCTTTTTCTGAGCATTGTTCTATGATGTCATCTATTAATTCTATTAAGAGTAACCAAAAAAGTGTATTATTTCTTATGTATTTTCAGTTTTTGCCTTACCTGTATGCATATTACTATAGATCTCTAGTTTAAGAGTTCAGCTTATGGCAGTGAAACACAAGTTTTCAGGTTTTGCAAATGAATTGAAATGCTGGAGGACTAAGGTAATACTCATTTGAATGTATCTGAACCCAATGTAAATGAACAACTGTAGCACCAACATTGCAATTGATATAATCACTTTAAAAATATTTCCCTATCTTAAAAAACTTTGTGTAACTTTTTTTTTTTTTTCATTGCAGACCAGTTAATCTAACAGTTTTGGGGGATTTCTTTGCTTTATTTAGTTCTTTTTTTAAACTTTCCTTCAGGGCGCTATGTTCATGATCAGACTAAAGAAATGCTTGCTCTTCATCTTAACTCCTTTTAGAAATGTTGTCCTTTTGCAGAATTGAACTCTAACTTCTTAAAATACTGAACAGTTTGATCCACACAGAAGGACCTTCAGAACAACATGCATTTAGCGGTTGCATTCACATCATCTTAAATTGTGTCAGTGAATTTTGATAAAAAAAATCTGATTTGTATTTATTCTTTGACAGAAATCACAGTGTTTTGCCAATTATTTATTCCTTCTTATGTAGCTTCCAGACTTTACTGATTATATTCAGTTCTGGGCAGTGGAAATAAGCTGTCCACCCATTGCAAAAGCAGCAGTGAAACCTAAGTTGGTTACTCTTTTGCTTTCCCTCCAGCTGCTCCTTACAGTTCTCTTTGTCTGGATAAGGCATGAGGACTCCAAAACTTTCATTTTCAGACACTTTTCACTCAAAATAACTGAGCTTAACTTAAATAACAGGTCCTTGCTAACCCAGCATAGGAATGTCCTGCTATTAGTGGAATCCAGTGCCAGACTATAGTCCTCAGCTAGAATTTACTTGTTTCTATGTGATTATATTCTTATCAGAGTTGATATTTCTCCTTTTGTCATGCCTGGGAGCACAAAAAAGCAGTCTGCAGGCTGCAAGTAAATTACAGGCACGTATGGATCTTTCAGCAAGAAAGATATAGGAATGCAAATTATTATAATTATTGCTGCTATAATAATGTACTACAACATGCTCCTTTTGAATGGTGATGGAGATTCAGAGTACTGGGAAGAATAAATCAAAAGCCTTTTCTTCCTCTTGTTCAAACACAATACTCTGAATTTTGCTCACAAGGAGTTTCTTACTGTAGAAGAAAAAGTACTAAGAGCTTCTGCTGCTCCCTGCTCTGCTATTCCACAACCTGGACCAAATTTTTGGGCAAGTTGTTTACCTAATTCTGTTGGCTATGAAAACATGAGTATATATTTCACACATGAAAATCTAAAATTTTTGTTATTTACAATGTATATTGCCAATTACAATCTTTGACAATTTAATATTTTGGCAAGCAACATGAATTTGCAGTCTGTGAGTCAATGTAACTAAAAGAAATGCAAAAATATGCAGTTTGAAATATCAAATATGTAATTATTATCAAAATTAAAATAATTTCAATATAGCCAAATATAATTTTAAACACTTGATTTACGAATACTTTTGCACCAAGAAATGCTGATCACAATAACCACAGACTCTGAGTCTCCAGAACCTTCATAAAACAATAAAGAGACTTCATTTTAACTTGGATAAAATATTTTAAAAGAGAAGTGGTATAAAGTTAAAGGTTTGCAGAGGGGGAATAATGTTGTTTGTGACTCACCTGGTCTTTATCAGAACAATCAGGCCCTGATGGTGCCTGACCATGACAATGTGAATTACTTGGCTGCCCACAATGTCTCTGCTTCCAGCAAAGACCAGTCATCTCAAGGATAGTTTAAGAAAGCTAATTTGTCCTTGTCATCAAACTTCTCATGTAATTGAGTGGATTCTGAAAATTTGGGAGTGTTTTAGCTGTGGAGAGCTCATCTATCACTAATCTACTAAATTTAATTAATGGCTGCTACTCATTTTTTCAAACAATTGCATTTTTGATATAGTTTTTGCTCTGTAGTGTTAATCATTTTTTCCCCACTTTTCTGATGGTCACAAAGACTAATTTGCATTTTTACATCATGTATGAGTTACAGTTTCTAACCTCTAAATGTTGAAAGTAAATATCCATTTCTTTGCCCTGGCAGAACAGAGTTCCACTCCCCAAAATATTGTATCACATGTATTTTATTCTCAACCATGTTAAACCTTCATCTCAAAAATGTACAGCAGTTACTCAGCCTGTCCATAGTGAACTTTTTAAAAGATCATGTCTTTTGTATTTGCTTCTACATCTGGAAAATATCATCTGTATCAATATTTTTTTTTTGACTCGTAATAATACTCCATTCACTTTGAGGTGAGTGTCTGCACTCAATATTGTTACTTTTTTCTTTTTTTAATGTGCATTAATTAAAAGACTGGAAGGACTTACCTTAGATTTTTCTTCATCTTTGTCCAAGTATATCATCATCTGGTTTTAGATGTGGTAGTTGATTCCTGTGAAATAAGACTATGGGTCGTGTTGTGTCTGTATTGTGCTGATTCCAGGCAAGTTGTTTTGGAGCCAGAAGGGAAATGTATGGAAGTCTTTGTTGCATCACCATTCCCATTAAAAAAACCCCATCAAAATAGTGTCTTGTTTGGAGGGCATATATAAAATAACTTGTTCTTATCAACATAACCTATGGGTGTTTTGGGGAGGAGGTTTATTATTTTGGTTTGAGTTTGGTTTTTTGTTTTGTTTTGTTTTGTGAAAATTGCAGCAGGTGAATGAGACAAGAAATAATGTGCAACAATAAGGGTTTGCTTGAAATCAGACATTTGTCAACAATTAGGATTTAGTGTTCTTCAAAGAAACAAATGGTAAACATACATGATGCCAGCAGCCATGGGTAAAAATAAAGTTGAAGGGTTTGTGTGGGGCTTTTTAAAAATTTTTTTAAGAAGTACCAAATTTGGACCACAGCAGTTATGTGTGTGTGGTATCAGCTGCTATAACTACTGTTCAATATACAGAGTAATTAATGCAAGACTAGTTCCTTTTTTTACCTTCTATGTTTTTGCTGTTTTCATGTTTCTATGGATAAGTTTTTTAGGTAACGATTTATAGGCTGCAAGCTAGAGGAGACAAGTAATATTGTCTACTAGAGTCTCTTCCTGGGCATAGAATATCACTTCCCAATTTATCCAGTGAAATTTACTCTCATACATAGTGGTTGTCTGTTGTTAATCAATCTCTTTCTCACATTTTAAGGAAAGACAGTGAACTGTCTTTCACTATAGCAGAAATGGGGCAGGGTTGTGGAGTGTCTGAAATCACGAGGGAAAAGTCCTCATTGCAATTGAAGCTGACTGTGCTCCATGGCATGATATCAGCAGAGGTGTGATGCTGTCCATGCTTCAGTTTTAAAGACCCTTATTCAAATATTTTGATGACTAGTTCAGAATCCTAGAAATCCTCCTACTCCCCTTTTCCTTCCAGTTAGTCTAAATCATCCATGACAGAATTGTCTAACCTATCCTTGATGAAGAATTCTCTTTTGTTAAACTGGTCCCAGGCTTCACTGTCCTTGCTGTCAGAAAGTTTTAATCTTGTGTCTGTACTCAACTCCCCTTCTCAGCAATTTAAGCTCATTACTTCTTGCCCTGTTACAAAAGAAAAAAAAGCCCCAAAAAACCCAACTACCTTTTTTTATTTTCCCAGTTCCTTTTTATATATTTGGAGACTGCAGTTCACCTCAAAGATCTCTCAGATTCAAGTGCTTTGGTCACTTAACCTTTCCTCAGGGGCCATGCTTTCATCTGTTCTCATGGTGGCAATGAAAGCCTCTTTCACCATTGTTTCTCGGTGCCTGTACGTGCTCCCAGCTCGCAGGTGCATAAAAACGCTGTCAGGAAAGATTCAAGGCTGAATGGATGTGACGTGCTGACGTCAATGACCCAGGCTTCAAAACAACTTTATAACCTGGAGAAAACAGAACAAGCCTATAAAAGCTGTGGGAATAAAAAAAAATCTGTTGATTTCACGGTGCTGCATAATCCTTCCTCAAATACAGTGAGCCCCCAGCAGACCCACACAGCTTGCTCAGCCTCTGGCTAGTCATTACACGTTCAGGCTCAACTCTTTCCTCAAGTAAGCAGATAAAATAACTGTGTTCAAAGCATGTCTTATTTCCTTGCTGGAAAGCCTTTGGGATGAGTTTTCTTGCAGTGACAGGCTCATTCTCTCTGGCATGAGACAAATGAGCACACAGTTCAGTTGCTGCCTTCTTCTGGATGTCCTCTGGTGTCTTTATGTCCACCCCAATCTCGTGTGACTGAGATTCTGTATTAATCTTGCACAAGGCAGCTGGCTTGGCCCTTGAAAACAAAAGCTATGAAGGAAGGGTTTTCCAGACCACCGAGTTCTTAACAGTCACCTCTGTTTTTTCCCTTGGGGTGTGCTGTTTCACATTTGTTTTAAACCTGTGGTCCTGGGGCCTGTCAATGAAAGGGATGGGTTTCCCCCATCCCTAGCCACAGATCTTGCTTTGTGTTCGCTATATCATCTGAACAAGATCGTTGGACTGATCCAGCTGAAAATGAATTCAGCAATAAAAGTAACAATGCATTGTCTGCACATCTCCTCTGATTTACTGTGGGGTGGCACAAACACCACTGGAGGAATAAAGAATAAATTGGGGCTGGTGTGGGGCCAAGGCAGGGCAGCAACCCAGACTTAAATTCATTGAAGTCACTCTAGCACCAGCTTGGAGGAATCTAATCATTATTTATCTCAGCCAGATCATTAAATTTCAACCTTACCTCCTCAGTAGAGTTGTTGCAGTGATTTAGGCTTCCTCCCTCACCAGTCAGTGTGACAGGTGTTCTCAGTGCCATCCCCACATGCTGTTATATTATTAGGCAGGATATCACTTTATTCTGCCTATTCCAACACACCTGCATCACTGGGAGTGTTGTTTCAAATGTGTTTGTACCCATAGCTTTGTATTCTTAAAAAATTATTTTATGGGTTCAGTACTTCCTGGCTTGTCAGTGTTTTTGGAGCTCATAACTGAGACAGGTGAAGCTTTAATGTGAAGCTACATAAGCTCAGGAACATCAAAAGCAGCAGCATGAGAAGGTGACACGTCCACATTTCTACCTTTTTGGATACCACCAATTTTCTGCACACCAAACCAGTTCTGCTCAACTGCTTCTGAAGTGCCACATTTCGGCACAAGCACAGCAAACACTGCACCCCTGCACCAGCTTGGGTGTCTTGCACATGGCTTGAACTTTAGGCACAGAGGTTCGTGCTTTGTTGCATTTGGGTTCAACTGAGTGACCCTTCAGAGCACCAAAAAAGGCCGCTGAGGCCACATCTCAGTTGTGAGCAGAGCACCCTAATCATAAGATGCTGGTTCCTTTTTGTATTTGCATTTCTGCAGCAGCATATTCTGGATCCTGTGGGATCCTTCTCAGGACCAGGTAATTCAACTAATGTTGATGTGCTCCCTATCTAACACAATGTACTGTACAATAATGCAAGATATTTTTCATCCTTTCTTTCCAAATTTTTGCATTTCAAGAATCCCCTTCTGCTTGTACTGGTAACAAAGCAAAACCCTGCTCAAACCTGTCTCTACATAATTTTTCTTATCAAAGTCCTTTTCCCATAAAAACTTCTGTTGAAATATCCAACAACCTTAGGAAAACATGTGACTTCCCCCCCCAATTAGTGCCTACCAGAAGTTGGTTCCTCTATTTAAAATGAGACCTTTAGACCATTTGGGTTTTATCTACACTAAACCTACAGAAGAGGTTCCTCCTTGACCCTGCAGCTGATTGTGAAACTGTCAGGAGAGAGTTATGCACTTCAAGAAGACATAAATCATGTAGTTAATCATAATCAAGCTGCGGAAGTTAGACAGGAATCAGTTAAAGGCACAAAACCAATCCAGCAGTCATTGCAGCTGCCCTTTTTGCAAATCCATCATTTGAAAAAAGATAAGCATCCGAGGAAAAACAAGTGCCTCTTGCTTGAATGCACACAATTTCCAATAGAGAGGTGGTTGCCTTGAAATCCCAGCTGTAATTTAATTTTCTTTATTCAAAACATTAATTAGAGGTGAGGATGGAGGAGGGGAGAGGTTGTTTTGGATTTTGTGGGAGTTTTGTTGGGCTCTTTGGTATGTCTTTTGTTTGGTTTGCACTTTATTTGGGAGTATTTTGTGGCTTTTTGTTTTCTTTTTTTAATCATACTTATGAAGTTCTCTGTCCTGCCTGATCCGATAGGGATTATTGTAAAAGAAGGTTTCCCTGTCTTCTAAAAATCTATTAGGTATTGGACTGAGTGAGCACGGACCTGAGTTCAGAGGAGATGTGCAAAATTCAAGCCAGACTTATAAACTGGAAACTGAAATTCTAAATGTAAAACCTCAAGGAGTTTTGAGTCCCTTATTAGAATTTCTATCAAAAGATTTCCTGTGGTTGTTACTTAAGAACATGGAGAAAGGATAGTATTGCTCTAGACAAACACAACTACAGAAAACAGGGCTTGGGACAAAAAATATTTGCTGCTTGATTGAAGCGAGGGCAGATAAAAGGGTGGGAATCCAGTTTCACAGTGAGATAAAACAAGGCCCATTACCTTTATGTATTTATTTTATGCTAGGGTTTGGTGGATTTTGGTTGGTTCTTTGGCTGGTTGATTGGGTCTTTTTTTTTCAGTGTGGAGAGGGAGAAAAAGAGGGAGGAGGTAGAACAAAAGATCAAGAATAATGACTTCTACCTGAGTCTGCCTTATCTAGGGTGAATGCCAAGATCAGCTGTACTGTCAGCTACTCTGGCATATTTAAAAAAATATATTTTTAAAATAGTTCCATTTTATATAGAGCAATATACTTTGGAGAGGAGGGTTTATTCCTCGTTGGATCCAATGTCCAAGGTAAATGAGTATTCCATGGCAACTGGAGTGTGGGAGCATTTCACAGAGAGGGCATTAGCTGTGTACACAGAATAAAAGATCTGCAGGAGGAGATACAGAGGGCAGCCCACTAGCAAGTCTGATCATAACCTCAGCCATCTGGTACACTGGCATTAAAGCAATTTCTATGGATACATTGATTTTTGACCAGGAAAAGGGGAAACTGAAACTTGCTTGTGTTATGGAAGTGCCTTAAACACCGGATTTCTCTGCTATTATTTTTCTTCTCTGTGCCTCTCATCCTGTCTCTGTGATTTTTTTTATTTTTTTTAACTGGAAATTCCATTTTTCTTGATGCAGCTTGCTTTGTGCCTGGTACTGTTGCACGAAAAGGTTTGCTCTTCACATGTCAAGAGTTTGTGACAAAAGAAATCATTTCACTAGAAAACTCCTGATCAAGCTGTAATTGGCACACTTCACCCCAGAGTGGTTCTGTACAAAGGAAGAGAATGCACATTGCTCTGCTCTGCTCCTTATGGTCCTCAGCTCTGATTAAAGATGCTTTGCCATCTGTGAAACAGTTGCAGCAAGAAATGTGACAGCAACTCCATTTACATTATAATCACTTTGAGCTTAGATGTTCCTTTAATGCTTGCTCTTTTGTCTCCAGGTAATTTGGGAATAAAACCCTCGGTGCAAACATATTGGGTGGTGCACGGCCATTTCTGAAATGTTTGGGTTAAGTGTCTGTGTTATTCAGGAAGTCAGATTAGGTGATCACGGTGCTGCCTCCTGGTCATAGGTCCTGTTTAATTAACATTTGCCATTTCCCTTGCCCTTTCAAAGTGTGAAATCCAGCCTTGACACTGTGCAAGGGCTCTGTGTGGAACAACCCCTTCTCATCCCCCCACTTTTTTTCTTGTATATTTTCGGCTGCCACTTACCAGAAACTCTCTGGGATAACAACATGAGTAGTGGAAGTCTGCTGTCCCAGGAGAGTATGCTCAGACACAACAGGTCTGAATTCAAAGTATGCTCAACTCTTTTGGAGCAAAGACCTATAGAACTTTACATGGAAAAGGAAGTTGATTGGACATTGCTGAGGCACTTTTTGTTGTGGGGTCTTTTTCTCTTCTTTTAAAAACAGAACAAACAACTAAAAAAATACCAAAAACAACGTCCCGCACAAGATTTAATGACTCTGCATTCTGAGGGAGATTTGTTGAAGGAAAATCTTGTCTTGCATTTCAGAGGATAGTTTAAAAACTAACAGAAAAAACAGAGCTTTTCTGTGATGGTCTTCAGCACCTGCTGTTGTCCAGCAGATGGTGCTGAGGAAAGTAGATGTTCCTTACAAAATCAGGAGTGGATGTTATTGCTGGGTATGATTCCCCCGCTGTCCCATGCAATCCTTACTGCTTCTGCTACATACATCTCAAATGGCATGGGGGAACCTCCCTCCACCATCAGCCACTGGAGATGGAAACATTCTACCTCTGTTTGCCAACCAGGTATGCAACATTCCCTGGGGAATGTTATGTTCTGCCCTTGATTTAGCACACAATCCTAGAACTTCATCTGTTGAAGTTCTGGCTATTGGCATTTTGCAAAATGCATCTCATTGCCCTGAGAGATGGGAATTTGGACCAGACTAGCACAGCTATATCCCCAAAACCTTGATTTTGCCTTCCACAGATTTACCAGAAGGGTTTCTACCTTTGGCTTACACTATCTGACAATTATCTGGCTGTACAATACATTGCAGTTAAAGCTGAACAAGTAGATTAAAAAATTTGAAAGCACTTGTGACATCAAGGGACAAATTAAATCACCAAGACAATTGAATCATATTTTCAGTAGAAGAAAACATTGGAAAATGATTAAATCTATGAGCTGTTTTAACTGCCTTATGTCCTATGCTTCAAAATATTGAGGCCAAAAATACTGGAGACCTCTGCTGCTCAAAATGCCAGTTTGAATAGTTCTCTAGGGCTATCAAGTCTCCCCTGGAAGTAAATCTTATAAAGGCTTCAGTGTGAATCAAAGTTGAGGCTTGCAGTGTTTACATATCTTATTCCACAGAGGCTGATCCAAAGCACTTGGTGGAAAGGGAGTGGGTGATGCCCCCATGTTTATCTATAAGAATTGCTATTTTATTTGTACCTCAGCCATGGTTAGTCCTAATGGTTATTTAACTTACTGAGTTATTCAGATATCTGGACAGAGCAGTCATATAGGTCCCTTTTTGTAGCTGAGACAAAACTGATCCAACATCCAGCAGAATTGGCGCTACAAAGGAAAGATCACAGCCAAGGGGGTGCCATGAAGTCCCCAAGAGAAGAACGAAGGAGGCAAAGAGAGATGGCTAGTGCTGATTGTTTGTGAAAGATCAACCTATTTGGTAATCTTTGAGCAGGGCTTACCTGCCTGCTCTTTACTGGTCTGGGAAAAATAAAGAGTGGTGTTCCAGGGTCAGACTGGGGCTGTCATGTTGATTTGGGTTAGGACTTGTAAACTGGTGTTCAGTTCCCTATTTCATGCAAATTCTTCCTGTACCAACCATCTACCTTCCCTCTTTGTCACTCCCCTATCTACAGTACATAGATAAAAGCCTCCACATTATCTCAGCAAGGACTTAAAGAGTGGAAGGATCTGTCATAGCGGCAATAGGGAATATATTTTCTTTCAAGTTTGTCTGATAGGCATGGGGAATGGATGCTCCTGGAGGGAGAGAAAAAGATTGTCTTTTAGAAAGTAAAAGCAATCAGAAACTTCTGCTGAGGAAATTATCTGATGTTTAAAAAAAAAAAAACAGAAATTATGCTTATTTTTTCTTTCTTTGATTCCTCTTCATTCTCTGAAAATTATTTCTTTCTGAACCAGCTGTTTACCTGGTTAGTATTATTGTCTTACTTAAAGCTTGCCAGACCTTATTTGTTAATTGTTTTGCTGTGTCTCTAAGTGATAACGTTGCATCCTGTGTTAATTTGACTTGGAAAGAGAAGTACGGGATAGTTCCATTCGGTAATTTGCAGAATAATTTATCCTCACCGAATAATCCAAATATTCAGCACCTTAATGCTGGGCTCGGCAAGATAAAATATTGACACATACCATGAAATAAAGTTTAGAGCAGTGATTCTGGAACTAGGGCTGACTGGGGACTGGTTGTGCTGCCTGGGGAAAACTGTCCAAAGCCCCACAAATGTGGTGAGCACGGTAGTATAGTAGATTTCTGTATGGTAAGCTCTGCCTTGCAATTAATTCTGTGCCTCTGTTTGATCTGCTTCAGGTAACACTGATGGATTTCTGTAGGAATAAACCTGTGCACACAAGGAAACAACGTTGTAAAGGGGGGCTAAGGCTGGAATCTGTTGTGACAGAAGTAGGGGATGGAGGGGCACTGCCCCCCAGGTGTGGTGTGAGCTGCGGGCCAGGATGCCTCATGCCCTGCCTTCAGTTCTGCAATGCCTCTGAGTCCTGCCCTGCCTGGAGAGCTGTGATAGGCATTTCTCCCAGAATCCAGAGTTATTGTTTTATCTGGCCAGAATCCACAGCTTACATATAAAACCCTTGTCTTCACCTTTATGGTCAGAGCTGTCCTTTGAATGTTCTACTCACATTTGGCTAAATGGCCGATGACACACAAAGGGAGTATTTTCTTAGCCATTAAGGTGGCTTTTCTAAAAACACCGAATATTCAGCAGTGTTTAACCATGTGTACACCCAGCTGCTTGTCTGTGCAGTGAAAAATGAGTTTAGTGTTTTGATACACGACAGAAGAGCCATCTATATATTTCAAACTAAAATGACAAAATAACTTGGCGTATTTTCTTAGCGTGGTCACATGGTATTAAAAATGTTTTGTGGAGGAATTATTTTAAGCTATAAAATATTCTGTTTGTTTTTTCTGACTACTGAGATAACAGCAGAATGTTTTGTCTGCACTTATACAGTCTTCATTAGCTGCTGGAAGATGTAAAACTGATTCTAACTTCTTGGAACTTCAGCTCAAAACAGAGATAATTTATAGTGCTTTGGATGGGAAGTTTCTGAGAAAGGAACTTACTTTAATAATAGGAGATCTGTTGGTTGGTTTTTTCTTTCTTTTCTTTTTATGATGGCTGATGTTTAGAATATACATTAATTGCTATTAGTGATTGTGTTACTTTTCTTTGGATTTATTTCCATCTATATGCTTAGACCTCTTGCTCATAGTTGAACTGTTGGTACTATTAACCATCAGCAACAAGACTAATTATCTTTAGTGTGATAAGACCTTGATACCCTCTAGAAATATGATTTTGTTTCACTAGATATTATATAAACAGACAAAAGCAATCAATGGCTGAAGGTTTCACAGTTTGAGTATGGCATGGAGCAATGGATTATATTAAACAGATAAACATTACATAGGGACAGCAGGTTTTCTCTGCTTGGTTTATTTAATTTGATTTGGTTTATTTCATTTGTTTAAATATTAGGTAAGTGGTGCTCAGTAAAAATGGAAGGAGATCATTTGATTAGGAAAACAAACAACAGAGGAGAGATGGAAAGGGAAGCACTGGACTGAACTCAGCAGGGAATAAAAGAATGGGAAATAAGGCAAACAGGTAATCTAAGGGCTAAAATGAAGTGTCAAAGTTGGAAGAAAATACCTGGATTGAAAACTATAGTAAAATTCCTGAAGACATCATGAGCATATGGTATTACTGTAGGTATTGTGCTGGTCAGCCTCCAGTTTTCCTGCCCATTTTGTTTAGAAAGACCTGTTCCTGTTCTTCACCGTGTCTGTGCACATGCTGGTAGAGGGTTGGGGCCAGTCCTGTGCTGCTCAAGTCATCCTCCTCTGCTGCACCAGTGCTTCCAGGCTCTTGGCAGCCTGCTCAGGTTCAAAGATCCCTGTGGGGTTTTCTATTAAATGTGAAGCACTAGACCAGCATAAATTGATCTTGACATCAGGAACACGAAAGGAACTTAAGCTCCCTTCTGTAGTTCTCATTACAACGGAGGTTCTTGGTGTCTGCAGCTTGCTTTGGGAAAGGAAAGCAAAGGAAGCTGGGCTGTTAAGGAGTAGATCTGTTTTCCATCATGTCTCATATTTCAGTGGTCACTTTCCATGCCTCTTTTATTAAAACTCTGGCCATGACACAATGAACACTAGATGTATTCTTTGACCTTGATAATGGTTCAGTTAGTAGGTACTCGGTGACTACTTTAATGTGCATATGAATATTTGGAGAAATTAGTTGTTTCCCTGTACTGTTTTTAGAGAGGAAATCTTAATCTGGAGCCTGGTCTCTCACATTGTTGCTTTTTAATGAAGTTGAGCCTGTGCCATCTGCTAGATGTACTGATTACTTGGGGAGCTTTCATGTTGCTATTCACTTAAATTGATACATAATTTATGTTTTATGCTAGTCACCTTGAGGCCTTTCTTGACTCATTCCAATGAAGACATAAGTTATCTCTTGCTGTAGTCACTGCATCATCATTATTCTTTTAAAGCAACAGCCAAAAGAAAAAACAGTTAAATACATTTTCTGTCATAAACCTGAAATCCCGAGCCAGTACCTTAAAATGCAAGAACAAGCCATTAAAAACTGCCTACAAACATGAAACAACTGTTTTAATTTGTTGCCAAAACCAGTTTATCAGATTAAGATAACTGACTGGCCTTCCTAATGTTTGCACTTCAGACTTTTTCTGGTCTGTGGTTTTACTGTGCGGGGTGTCTTCGTGTCACCAGTTTCAGAGCCTGACCTTTAGTTATGAGAAATAATTTTTGTTGTTATGAGTAGAACACAATGGAAGTATAGCTTCATTTTCACCATGCTGCCTTTAACATAAAACCCCCACTACAGCTGATTTGTACAGTGTACAGGAGAGTAGTTGAATCTGCCCTTAACTCCAGGGAAGGATGTTGAGCATTGTCCTGCTATAGAGACAGAGGGACCTGGACAGGTTTGAGAGGTGGGTCTGTGTGAACCTCATGAAGTTCAACAAGGTCAAGTGCAAGGTCCTGCATGAGGGTCAGAACAATGCCAAGCACAAGTACAGGCTGGGAGGAGAATGGATTGAGAGCAGCCCTGGAGAGAAGGACTTGGGGGTGTTTGTTGATGAGAAGCTCCACAGGAGCCAGCAGTGTGCACTCACAGCCCTGAAAGCCAAATCTGTTCTGGGCTGCATCCAAAGCAGAGTGGGCAGCAGGGTGCCCCTCTGCTCTGCTCTGCTCTGGTGAGACCCCACCTGCAGTGCTGCATCCAGCCCTGGGGTTCCAGTACAGGAAGGACATGGACCTGTTGGAGATGGTCAGAGGGCTGGAACACCTCTCCTATGAGAACAGGCTGAGAGAGTTGGGGTTGTCCAACCTGGAGAAGGAAAGGCTGTGGGGAAACCTTATAGCAGCCTTCCAGTATCTAAAGGGGGCCTACAAGAAAGCTGGAGAGGGACTTTCTCCAAGAGCATGTAGTGACAGGACAAGGAGAAATGTCTTCCAACCGAAAGAGAGTAGGTTTAGATTGGATATTAGGAAGAAATTCTTTACTGTGAGAGTGGTGAGGCACTGGAGGAGGTTGCCCAGAGAAGTTGTGGATGTCCCATCCCTGGAATTGCTCAAGGCCAGGTAGGATGGGGCTCTGAGCAACCTGGTCTAGTGCAGGGTGTCCCTGCCCATGGCAGGGAGGTTGGAACTAGATGATCTGCAAGGTCCTTTCCAACCCAACCCATTCTATGATTCTATGGTTTTTACTCCAGAGATCTGGCATCTTTAGTAATTGTTTAGCTACTCCTACAATGTTGTAAAAATGAATTCGTGTTTGCAGAGGGCTCGGACATGATCAGATGAAAGGCTCTGAATAAGTACAAAGTATAATTATTAGCCAGTGTTTAACAAGGATTTATGATTAGCACGCAGCCTGTGTAAACAGTATTTGACGTAGTGTTAATACAGAGTGAGAGCTGGGCAGCCTACTTCACTGAGTGCTACCTTTTTCACTCACACTGAATCTCATCTTAAAACATTTGAAATCTTTGTTTTCAATTTGTTGCAGCTCAGTCTAAAACTCTCAAATGAGGCTACTTGGTTGATAAAACATTGTTTACTTAAATCTTGAAAACAGGCAGGAAAAAACCACTTTGTTTCAACAGCTGCTTTTACAAGGGTGTCTTGGCAAGAAATAGTCATTTATTCAACAATCAACACAGAATTAAGAAGTTAAGGTAAACTTAAAAAGTTTCTTTAGGTCCTCTAAAGCAAATATCTAAGTTTGACATATTCATGTACACCGTAGTGCGCATTAAACAAATCTCCTTCTGGCTCCAATTAGCAATTCTTGGGTTTCTGAGGCGTTTTGCAGTTACTGAGTGTTTACTTCCTAATCACTGCTGTTGTTTGACCACTCCAGGAACAGGCTATATGGCACATAACTCCTGACAGTGATCGAGTTATAATTACTTTGGTTCTTATCCAAAGAGCCAGTCCAAAATTTCTTGTGATTCTCAGTGCTCCAGTTATCATTGTGGACGCAATTCACGCGCTTCGTATCTTAAAGGAGTTATTTTAAGGCAACAAAATTCAGCAGGTAAGAGAGATAATCTTCCAATAACATGGATATTGTGGTCACATGTGCACATCGATCTCTGTATTCCAGCTCAAGCTGCACGTTGTTGCTCGCTGTATTTATTCAAGATCTCTGCAGTAGTTTTGATGGCAATAAGAACTCAGCATATCTTTCTGCTCCCTGTTCTAATGGACTCCAAGAAATTTCTGCCTAAATTCCTACAAGTTCGTTAGAGCTTCTCTATAAGGTACTTAAACTGGTTTTTACCTCGTTACTTGAGAAGAAAGAGCTCTCTTTTAATACAGCTGGACAGGGGCTAGAGAGAATGAAAAGAAAATGCAAAAAGAAAAATTAAAAAGGATGATTTAAAAGCTGATAGTGTCAAAGAGAATTTGCGGGGTTTCAGTATTTCGCAGTACTTACCATGAAGGTCAGCATGTGTCTTCTTTGCTTGAAACCTGTCCAGCTTTCACTCAGATGCAGCTGCTTCAAATGCCTTTTCATCTATAGGTTTGAGTGTCTCCAACATACTATAGAGGAGAAGGGAAGGAACTAGAAGAGCATCCTGACAAAACTAAAGGCCTTGTCACAGTTTATCACAAAGTAAAAGGTGTATTCTTGTGAAGGTCGTCCCAAGGCTGGTCAGAGCACTGGCTAACACTGCCCAGAAGAGCTATAAATAGAACCTTTTCTCTCCCTAGTGCCAGCTAGATGCTGGATTTGTGATTGTGGCATTTGCAGTTCAGCTCTGTTCAAAGGGGTTCTATGCCAAACAGTAGGTGAAAAAAGCAAGCAAGCAAGCTTCTTCAGATCTCAGCAGAGGGGATGTAGAAAATCAGATGATGAATTCATTATAAGCACAGAGTCTTTGTGGCTGAAGTAAATATTACTCCCTTTCTATCTTCCCTGATAAATGAACTGGCGTCAATGGGTGTATTACAGAGTCTTTATGCTTTGGCTTTAGAATATTCAGACATATAGACAGAGGAAAGGAATGCATTTTCCATCCAGCCAAAGACCTATTAATTCCAGCTTTGTGTGAGCTCTGAGGATCCAGGTCTAATACACTAATAATTACAGAATCTCATCATTTATAGTCTCCCTTTTACCAGTTTGCCTTACAGTGATCTGTCATTCTCCAAGAGAAGTGAACCTTAGCAGATAACACTCGGAGCAAAGACTCCTTGGTGCTGGACACAGACGTGTTTGGAAACTCAGCAGGTTATCTTGTCTTTGTTGAACTGGAGGCACTACAACCCAAAGGTTTCAGGGTTTGGATTTTTGTTGGTTTTGTTGTTGCTGGGGTTATTTATATTGAGTCAGAAGACTTCTGGCTTTGCTTGCTGAAAAAAACCCAAACAAACAACAAACTGAATATTTTTTTAAGTATGTGTCCATCTGTTCATATGACTGATTTTTAGAGGCAATTGAGAGCCTTGCATGTGAGATGATGGTCCTTACTCTCACAAGTTTACAATCCAAATGTGAGAGAAGGAACAGCAGGAAACATAACAGATTCAAAGGAAGCCCAAAGTAAGAGCAGAGCGAAAGATTCAATAAACAGCTCTTCCAAAATAGCAAACATCTGTCTGTTACCAAAGCTCTGTTGCAATAGCAGCTTCAGAGGAGAAAGTGAGAAGGCAATCTAGAGATCTATTAGCTGTGTTTAAACAGCCTTTAAAGCCTGAAAACCATTCCATTTACAAGCTTAAAAACAAGACAACCTTCTTCCCTGGCCTGCTATTCTGCTAGTAGTCTTGAGTAGTGTTTTTTTTCAAGTGTGTATTGGTTATCATGCCTTGCCCTTGCTATCAGATTTGCTCTTGGTTACACCTGTGCTATTTTATGGCTTTTAAATAGGCATCAAGTGATTGCACTTAGCTTTAAAATAAACAAATTGAAAAGTTTCAGCAGACAAAAATAAGCAAAATTTAGCTTGCTTATATTAAGTTTTGACTTTGTGGGACTAGCAAAAAAACCATACAATATATCCAAAACCATCCATGGATGATTCAGGGCATACATGACAGATGTGTTAAATAAATTGATGTTGTTCTGTATAAAGCTGAGTTTAGCTTCTGCTTTAGATGTAAATGGCTTGTTAACACCTCAGAGAGAGAAATAGCCTGCATGCCCTGGAAGTAGGAGAGTTGCAATTGTGGACATGCTGTTTTGCCTTCAGGAGTGGAAGGTAGGAGAAGGGAGCCATGGACAGCTGTTATTTTTATTAAGGCTTTTATCACACATCAAAAACCAACCTGAGTTCTCTGAGGGCAGCGATTTAGGACTTTGAGGCAAATTTTCCAGCCTATCTAGAAGCTGATTTTATTTCATAAAAACTGAATTTGCAATCTTGTTTTGCTTCAGAAGTGACTTCCAAACCTTTTTGACTCTGTCAGATCTTTCTGGCTTCTGCCTCGTGGCATGGCTGTACCAGTTCCTCTGAGCTGCTGTCATTTGGAGGAACTGCTATTATATCCTAAAATGTTGGTTTGGGGTAGGGGGGACGGGTGTAACTACTTTAGTTTCCTTCTGTGCAGTAAAACAGCCTCCTGTTTCCCATGGGTTAGAGAGCTGTAAAACTCTGGGAGAGTGCTTTCAGGGAAATGAAGTTGCACCTACGACCACAGCCCTTTAATAAAAGAGAAGGAGGTGATTATGGAGTGAGTCAACCAGTCCAGAGTGTGTGGAGTCTGGGTACAGCCTGTTCCTGAGGTCTCCAGTAAAAGCTACTAATTCATGCCCCCGGGGACACACACTGGGGTGGATTATACTGTTCTTAGCACCTTCTTAGTTTTCTTATGGTACCAGAGTGTCAGCCCTAAGGTTTGTCTTGTCTTGTTTGGAAAGTAGCACTAATCAAGGCTTCCACTTTTTGGGGGCTTTTGTGCTCATTTGTTGGATTTTTTGTGGGGGAGTTGTTATTTTTTAATTTCTCTGCACCTTTGGAGATTTTTAGAGTGGCTGCTTATGCTCCTGTCAAGGAGGAGCAGGATACTGGTGAATGGTCTGTGTTTAAAACTCTGCAGATTGTTTTGGGAGCTTTGAAGTAAAAGGTGATATTGACAAAGATCTTTGAAAGAAACTTTAATAATAGAAATTCAGCCAGTTCCTGGCAAATTTAATGCTTTTGTAGTGTGCCTCTAAGCTGACAGGAGGTTTTGTTTAAGTAGGTGGTTATTTGGCTTTGATTATTATTTGGGTTTTTTTGTGTGGTGGGGGAATTTTTCTTTATTTTTTTTTTGTGTGCTTTTTTTGTAGGGGATTTCATATGTTTAGAGTGGATTTTTATTCAGTTTTTGTTTAGAGAGTGGAGATACAAGCAAGCCAGCAGAAGAGCAGTGCTTGAGTGTATCTTTGATTTCCACACCCCCTCCTCCAGTTAAAGAGCTTCCTGTTCTCTATTTCAGGTCTTTTTTTTGAGCTTAAGGGTGGACTCTGAGAAAAAATATGCCACTAATTCTTTTATAAAAGGCTTCTTGGAGAGTCATGCTAAGAAAGTTTATGAGCAGCTTCTGGCTGACTCACTATCAGAAGTTACTTATGATGAGAGTCAGTAAAGGGGACAATTGATCAACATCTGTGACCATTTTTCTAAGAAGTCATTTGGTAGGTGACAGAGGTTGGCAGGCTTGGCCAAGGAGAAATTTTGGTGCAAACAAGTACAGGATGAGGTTCTTTAGTAAGAAGTGGTGGTATAAATCTCTAGGAAGGCTGCTGATGTCCAGCAGTGACAACATGCTACACTTCACATGGCCTTAAACACAGTTTACAGTAGCAGACGCCTTTGGGCAAACAATCTATGTTTCAAGCTTTACACTTGTGTATCTCCCTCCTAAATTGTTTGTCTAATAGAAGACACTGGATTAACTAAACTACCTTTTGTTAATTAAGCAAAGGTTTGCTCTGCACTCGTGTAGCCTTACTTGGCATAAAAGCTTGTAAAAAAACCCAAACAACTACTAAACTACTTGTCCAGATTGTCAGAACCTTCCCAGGAGAAAATTGTGCCAGTAGCACTGTCCTTAGATTTGTTAATTGCTTCAACAATTTTTACATGAAGGGTAGAGATTTTTAAGCATGCCAAAGAAGTGATTTATTGAAATAATCTTTTGTTCACGTGATTGTCTGAAGGATATAATATAATTTGCCTAAATATGACTACGTGACAAACAAAATAGGAATATCTACCATTGGTGTGCAATATGCCCAAACTAACTGTGAGAATCATTGATTTCCAATGTTTCATCACTCAGTCTTAATTTTCTGTCAGATGAGTTTTCTGTGTTGTTTAAAGATGGGCTTAGAGCCAGATGTGGGATACAGAAAGCCACAATTATTTCTCCTTTGTAAAAGGGTAGTTTCAAACATGATCCCCCCTATTTTAAAATAATTTATCAGCATTTTGTGCTTTGATCCCACCTCTCATTTCCCAAAGAAAACTTTGCTTTGTGTGTGAACCAGTCTGGCAGAGCTGTAACCAGTTAACCAGGAGTTTCATCTTTCTGTACTATGTTGCTAATGGCAGGTCCCACATACCTTCTGTTTAGTCTCTGTACTTTCACTCATGGCAACAGATGTTGATAATCTTCTTTTAACACTTTGACCTGTTTTTAGGAATAAGCAGGTGCCAAGTGAGGCAAAGGCAGCAGCAGCACTCACTGGGGAAGGTGTCAGCAGGTGGTGGGGGAATACAGGAGCATCTGGCCCCTCCTGACTGCATGATTAGGAATTTAAAAGCAGATGTAAAACAAAGATGTGTGTATGAGGTCACTCCATCAGCAAAGCAATTGGTAATATAGCAGATATGGAACTAAGGCACTCCATGAAACTTCCCACCCATAAAGGGGTTCCTCTTCCAATGTAGGTGGAAATGGGTAGAGGTAGGGAACTTGTTTTTGATAGTTATCTGTCACATTAATCTTCCTGTCACACTAATCTTCTACAAATTTAATATAGGATACCATGGTCCAGCCCAGTACCCAAAGCATCTGTGAGAAGAGGCAAATGCTGGGTTGTCTGAAATAATTTCTATGCCTGTGCACTTGGCAATGTATATCCTAATTCTCCCAAACCCTCTTCTGTGTTCTCTGGAGGAAGCTGTCTGCTTTGTACTCTAAAGAGCCTCCTGGGTATCCCGGCCCCTTTTATCCCACCTCCTTTTAGAACTTCCATCAGGCACCTTCCCTAGGCCTCCCCATGTTGGTGCCGTGTGCTGCCCTCACGGCCACCCTGCCCGTGGTCCATCTGGGTCTTAGCTCTGGACATCCTCGGTGCAACCATCCATGTGAGAGCACAGCCCCTCACTGGCGTGTGGGATTTGAGAAGGGACCGGGGAGAGCAGCTCTGCATTTTCTTAGAAAAAAAACGCCTCATGGGAAAGGAAGGATGCGCCTGCCAAGGTTTGAGTTCTGCAGCACGAGCTGCTCCTCGTGCCTGGCGCGGGGCAGACACAACGTTCTGCCTGCAACCCTCCCAGTGGCCAAGGCCTGAATGCTTCCTTGTAAAGAGGGTGTTTACTTTACATGAACTCAAGACGAGGCTTTTGAAAACTTTATTTTGATGAAGTTAAAGGTTAGCTAGATATTTAAAGAGATACAGGGATGGTTTACTTTATCCTACCTTTAAATGTTAAGGCTAGCTGGTAGAGCAAAGGCAGTGCAGAAATTAATGGAGTGTATACATAAAATGGGAATGCTGTCAGAGCCAATTTTCTTAAGCATTGTGAGTACTGCTGACGTAAAACAAAATAATATTTTTTTCATTGCTGTGCTCTTATGAGTGCCTGTGAACTTGTTGGAAAGTCAGACACGAAGTTTTGGGTATGTTTTGGAGGGCATGTACAAAGAATAGGTGCAGTTGATGTCATTTTCATGTTTATAAATCACTTAAATAGTCTTGACTCAGAGAAGTTTATTGAATCTAGTGCTATCTTTCATGTAAAATAGTGTGCCTGTAGTCTACAGCTTTTAAGGATCTATTTTTTTCCTCCACTGTATATTGTAGAATTGTATTCTTTCCTAATATGGTGTTTGAGAGATGTTTTAAAAATAAATCATATTGACATCTGGATTTAATTATAAATTTCAAAGATAGGAACACATAGTTTATACAATATTTCAGCACAATGTTCATCTGAGCAGTACACAATGAAAACATTTTATTAAATTTACATTATTCAAGGAGCCCAAATACTTAGGTTTTTGAGAATTTGTATATTAATGTGGAGAAAGGTCAAAACAGTTGTCTGCTGAAATCAACAACAAACTCTGTCTTCTACAGAAATAAACCTGTGGTATCCACGTAAGTTACTCGAGCTGCAGAGCAAATGCAAATCAGCTTCCCTTCACCATTTATTAGAAGATTTTGTGAAACAAGAACTGCAGAGAGTGGTTGTAACACTCTGTTGTTCGACACAGTGTTGGTGTACAGCTCATCTCTGACCAGCAGTATTTCAACTCGCCTTTTTGCAGCTACAAAAGCTCAGAAGGATTTCTGTCCGAGGCTCTTTGGGGTTGGATCCTTGCAGGGTAACTGAAATATTTGACGCAGGATTTGTTTCATGATTTTACCATAGTTTGCTTGAGAGGTAACAGAAGCTTATCCTGAGCTCTGCCATGGTTGGTACTACATAGATTTGCCTGGAGCACAAGTAGGAGGCAAAGTACAGCAAATGGGTTTATCTGGAATGATGTCCTATAATAGTATCCTTATAGGCAAATTGGTGAGATATGGACTGGGTAAATGAATGATAAGCTGAGTTGAAGACTGTCTGGACTGTTGGACTCAAAAGGTCTGACTGTCAGAGTTATGGAGGCCAGTGGATGGGCCACCACCAGTGACATCACTGAGGAGTGAAATGGGAGTCAGAATTATCTAACATATTTAGGAATGACTTGGGTGATGGGGCAATCATGAAATTTATATAGACCAGTTAGTTGATGACATTCTAAGACTTCTAATATCCATGTGTTTCTGGTTTTGCACTGAATAGTATGCCTCCCCAGAACTGAGTGCTACGGTGAGTTATGCTTGTCCATAGTGTCTCTTACAAGTCCTGTACAATGGAGCATATTCCTAGTGCACAAAATCCTTAATTCATGACATATATTTCTCTCACAAACCACCAGTTAAAGCATTTTTGCTTTACTATAGGTGTTTCTCCCAATTTCCCAAGTTCCTTTGTACTTTGAACTTTATTCACCTCTTTGCAGACTGCCATCTCCTTTTTGTAAAGTTGTACACTCTAGACACACTACTTTATGCAAAATATTGTTCTAGATTCAATAAGATTTTTCTTTAAGACTGTTAAAATGATCCATGTGTCATATCTCCCAAAATATACCGACATATGGGAATTTTCCAATACTATAATCTCCAGGGTACCTCTAATGACTTCCTGAATGCAATCCAATGTATTCCAGGATGCTGAAGCATAATTTGTCTTCCTAATGTTACTACTTCCAATATTTACCAATGGTTCAGCTGTCTGAACCTGAAAAGCAGATCAACAAAAATATACAAGAGGAGAAAGAAAAATGGGAATGGTGAAAAAACACATTCCTTCACCAGCTTCTTGAAAGAAACAGATGAGACTGAGGAAGCAAGGGGTTACTTGAGGCATTGAATCAGACATCTGGAAGGGGTGAAGATGGAACAGCTGGAAGTGCAGGTATAGAATTCCATTCTCCTAGAAAGAGGATTTGTCTGGCTAAATTAGGAAGAAAGACATGGGAAGGCAAAACCATGCAGATAATGTATAAAAGTAGCCTGATCATGGAAACTTGGTGAAGCTGGAGAAGGAGGAGTACATGTTAGGCTAAGTTGAAGCTGTAATTTAGCTGGAGTTGATCTAGTGATGAGGAAGAGTAGGAAAAATTATTATTGAAACCTAGAAGGCACAAAAGTAATCATCCAGACAAAAGCACCTTGCAGATTTTAAATACTGTGATCAATAGTGGGTTTTTTCTCTTTCTTACATGTTGGTGAAAATACAGTTATTCTAGCAAGTTTAGTGTCATAAAACCTTGATAAAAGTCAATGTAAAGACCCAGGAAACAGTATAAATAGTGACAAACATATCTTTGAGACTGCTGCTGCAGAGATGCAACAGGCACTTTCACTGAACTATTAAACTGTGTTTACTGTGATATAGATCAATATAGTAGAATAAATTATTTTCCATTGCAAATTAAGAATGTGAATAATCTTTAATTTCTATAGATACCAGTTTTACTTTTATTATTCTGAAGAATCAGAGTGGAAATGTTGGGTAACTGGTTCTTAATCTGTTCTTATCCCACTGACTTACTTTAGAAAACTTGATTTTTGACTCTTCACTGGATGGACATCTAGTGTTCAAACTGATAACAAGAGCAATTAGTTGTTTCCTTTCATCCAGTCAAAATGAGCAGCCAGTGACAGAGAGGAGTGGGTGGAGGGGGAAGGACACATCTCAAGTTCAGTGGAATCCCCTAATGGATAGGGGAGGATGAAGTGTATGTTTCTTTCTTGATTTAAAAGAAAGGACAAAACTCCAAGAAATAACAATGAACCTCTATAGACCAAATTGTTACAAGCTCAGATCTAAGGTCAGATCACTATAGTTGCTCTGGGCTGCATTTGTTTTCACAGACAGCAATGCTACTGAGACATTTATAAAACTTTCAATACCAAAGTCCTCTCCATGTTTCCAGCGACTGAGTACTTACTCTGCAAACTTACTGAGGCAAATCCTTCAAAAGACAATTAAATTTATTGTCTTATTTGCCTAGGTGGTGGTTTGGTTTGGGCTTTGTTGTTTTCTTGTATTCAAACATTTAATGAGATATTAAGATCTAGTAAGATCATAGCTCAAATTTCTTTAGCAACTGGATATGAACTGGAGAGTTGTCAGATGAGTTTCCATCTTAATTATAGCACCACATCCGCACTCCTGAAATTGAGATTGTTGGCTGTATCTTCAGTGACTGAAAGGAGTTTGATTATACCCAATAGCATCTGAAGGTCAGTCTGCACCTGAAGTAATGTTCTTAGCTATTCAGAAAATAAAAATATTTCACTCAAGCTTAACCTTTCCCTGCCTTAAGTGCATGAAGCTAATACATCACAAAGTTTTAAAAATTCATTTCCATTAGGTTTCCCTGTATGCAGGACTCAAAAATGGTAGTGAGGATCTTTGGAAAAATACTATCCTGTAGCCTATAAATAATTTAAAAATTTAAAATCTGGTAAAGGAGAAAAACCCTTGACTAAAAGCATGGTAGTTGCCTCTTTTATTTTTTTTGTAGTAGAAGTGCTATATGCATCAGCATCTCTGGTAAGCTGCAGCAAGTCTAAACCAAAGAAACTCCAGGGGCAATTTCTTGCCCTGGATTTCCAATATCAAAATTGCAAATGTCTAATTAAAGTGCTTCTTAGAAATGGATTCTATATTTCCATTTGATAAAGAACCATCTTTATTCAGTATAATATAAATTTAACTTTCTAGGAACACATTAGTAATCTCATTTTTCTTTTAATCACAACAATGAAGAAATTATTTGGAGACTGTAATTTGTATCCCATCTATTCTTTGGCTGTCTCTGTTTGTATTGTGTAAATATTTTGAATTATTTCACTTAGCCTTTTGGAGAATATTTGCAGTCTCTACATGACATTAAAAGACTTGTCTGGAGATGTCAAAGGCTCATGTGCATCTGACTTTTATGTCGGCTTCTACATACTTTGATTATACAAAGTTATGAAAGAAAAAAAGGGGGTTTCCACAGATTTGTTAATTTTGTAATGCTATTTCTGCTGGCAGGAGAAGGATGTCTTTATCTTCTTGCTGAAATGTTTGCACACTCTTGTGTTGAGGAGCTTGGGGTAACAGAAATGACGCAGTAAGAAAACATTAAGTTCCCTCTCAAACCCATTATTTTCGTTGCTGAGCAGACTGCTTTTTAATTTCTATAATGATCACACTCCCTTCAAAAAAACAAGAAAGGACTAAAAACACGTACAAAGGCAGGAATAAAAGTCTTATTCTACTTGTTGTTTATTTCACAGTTCTTAGGAAAAAAAAAAATCAATCTTAACTCACGTGTACCCTTCTTTAATCCAAAGTTTTCAGAAGAACAACAGATACCCTGCTATGTGGTGTGACTCCTTTCTTCCAATTTGCCTGGAAAAAGGGATCACCACAGGACAAGAGTCAAAATGAAACAACAAAACTGAAGCCATTGCTAATATGAGTTTAGAGGCCAAAGAGCAAGAGCAGACTAAGAGTGTGCTTTGAGTGTTCTTCCAAAGATGCCAAAAAGATATGCCCCACCCTGACCAGTTCTTTCAAAAAATTAACTGCAGATCTTGGAGGAAAAGTAAAGGAAATTTGCTTTAACTTAGGGTAGAGAAAAAAAGAGTGTCTTCTGGGTGCAAAAATGTTGTAAGTTCTCAAGTCATACTGAGTTTGCAGGCATTTGCAAGGTTTTAGCTACATTGGTCCTTCAGAAGGAATACATTGCGCTGCCAAGAGCCACTTTAAAAACCATTAAACATAAGTAAAACTGTCAAGCCCATTTCTTCTGCTTCTGTCTCTTCCGTAATAAGCAAGATTAAAAACCCATTTGTTTTTAAGATACTCACTTGCTTCCTTTGTTGCTAAGATGTTTTGCTGTAGCTGAGGAGCTCTGCTGCTGTTACAGTCCTGTGCATTTCATTTTCTGGAGTGGAAAAAAACCCTAGCATACCTTATTATTCACAAATAATAGTTTCTTGCTGCTCTTAGTTACTAAAAGCTACTTTGAGTTGACTGCAGCAAGTTTGCACTCCAGGTTTCAGCGCAAAAGTATTGCTTAAAACACTGTGCATTGTTTCTTCTGGAAAGCTTTAATAAATCGAGCCTTCCTTCCACTCTCCTTTTTTTTTTTAATTTTTTCTTTAATTTTTTTTTTTTGTGGTTTTCCACACACCCTTCTTGATATACTTCCCACGTATAGGAATGTAAGATTTGTGGAAGCTGCACTCTTCTCTCCTTCAGGGCACAGCCTTCTGTCCTTTCCTTAATGCTGCATGCACTCACTGAGCATCCCTGGTATTTTGCAAGCTCACAAAAGAGGTCTGAGAGTAGCAAAGTTGAGACCAGAATCCTCAGCAGAGCTTCCCTAGGGCAGACATTCAATCATGGCTTCTAAAACTCTGTATTATCTGAGTTTCTTAAAATCACAGAATGCTGGGCAAACTAATATGGCTGCTAATGATCCCAGCAACAGCAGATTTCACTTTCTGCAGGGTTTTTTTTCTCTGTTGTTTTTTTTTTTTCTCCCTATCAATGCAGCTGAGCTTTTATATTATAAGAAACTCTCTTTTCCTCAATGTACCATATTTTAAAAAAAAGCACACGAAAGGTAAGGCCAACAGGTCTTTTTTCTCAGGAAGCTGTTTGCACATCTGCATTCTCTTGCCTTTGGTTTGCATGGATTATCTGTTTGTTGCATGCAAATTACAGAACAGCTGCTCGAATTCCCACTGGTTTGCTTCTCACATCTCGTTAAGGGCAGAGGAAACACAAAGTTCATTGTTAATCTAATTATACTCCAAACAGTCTAATCAAATACTTATTAGTCATATTACAATGGTACTAATACTTCTGGTTGCAATTATATGCAATTAATGTACAAACAAACTCTGGGGTATCCTTTTCTCGGCTGCTGTGCTTACCTCTGCACTGACCCTCTGGGTCCAAGGGTTAAAGGTTTCAGGGTAGCAAGGGCACAGGGTTTGGCAAGTGATCAGCATCCCAAGTCCTTTACCAGGAGGAAGAGGAGGATGTAGCTTGTTTCTTCTTCCCTTTTTCAGTTTCCATATGTGATCATTTTCACGTTTGTTAACATGCTGGTTTTTATTTAATGGACCTGCAGGTTTTATCTCTTATAAAAATTTACAATATCTGTTCTATACATATTGAGTACTTGTTCTTTTTTTCACCCCTAAAATAATGTTTGCCCAGTTCCTTAACTGACTGTGACAGAGTGGTTTATAGCCCTGGAATCATCCTGCACCTTTGCTCCTATTGCCCTGTGCCTGTAACTCCCCCACACTACTCCTCCTTTGCTATCATGCTGTGCCTGTATTCCTCCAGGAAAAGCCTTTGTGCTGGTGTGGTCGATACTTTATTATTCACAAATAACAGTTTCTTGCTACTGTTAGTTACTAAAATACACGTAGAACAAGAATTACATCACACAACTGCACAATGCTAAGCAAACCAAACAAACCAGGTTACCAGTCACTGGATTATTAGATAATTTCTGTTACAAGCAAACAAGTGAAAACAATGTTCCAGGTAAGTCAAGACGAGGCCTCAGGGGTGCTGCCTGTTGCAAGCAAGGCCATCCCCATATCTACTGGTCTACAAGGCTTTGGGTGTTTAACCACCTCCACTGGCACAGATTTTCAAATGTTTCTCTTTTTGGGCCCCAAACCCACCCCAGCTGTCACCAAGGGCAGTGTGTGTGATGCCTTCTGCTGCACATGGCCCAGTGCAGGGCACACGAGGGCAGCTGGTCTGTCACCAGTGTCCCTGAGCCTCAACTCTCCTTCCTCTGCTCCGTGCTTGTGACTTCCCCTCCCATTTGCGTGTACTTTGCTTGCTGTAACTGATTCAAGATCATTTCAGACAAAGGATCTGAGGTTTTTCTCTGTATTTTCATCTGGGAGGACTGGTACTCTCAGGGGAGATCATTTGATTTTAGTATGATAGGGTATGGCCATACACTTTAATTTAGTAGGCTCTGTGTGTTTGGCATGCCTACAGGGAGAGGTGAAGGTAAAGGGGATGACAGAGACAAGTGGCATCTGTGAAGTAATACCTCATCCCTCCCTTCTACATGGAGATGAGAAATAAGGCAAAATTCTTTATTTTGTCTCTTTTTTTCCCCCCACCCTTTTCTTTTTCTCTGATGCTGCTATTTGCAAAATCTTTGAGTTGCTTCACTTGCTACTAAGTGCTTTTTGATAGAGCAGTGGACTTCAAAGAGGATTCTTCTGGATCCCTAAGGGTTTGCAAAGGAAATATGTGGAACAGACTGCAGGTTTGGGACAGCCAGAGGAAGAGGTTGCTGACAAAGCATTCCAGTAGGTATAGCTATCAAAATTGCCACTACATTTGGAAGTAAGCTTCTTAAGGAAAACCTTTTTAACAACGGTACCTATTTAAAAGTAGTTCCTGCTTTCAAAGTCGCAGATAACAAATGAGGATTATTTTCGTTAGGACACAAGGTTAGTTTCTCTCTGGTGAAATGATTAATTATTTTGACTGCAAACTGTCAAAAGGACAGGCTGTATCTAGAGAAATGTGCATATGGCCCTTCTTTTACTTAGTTCAAGTGCTGCACTCACCATAGACAAGCAAGATCTAATCCATAAATCAGACAGTGGTGTTAAGGTGGCATTACTGTGGGCTACTCTAGCACAAGACTCGTGTCTTGAGACTGGAAAAGTGAGTTTTTACCATGTTTATATCTGGTTTATTTTTAATGTATGAAAATTTGGGGTTTTATCTAGATACTGTCATGATGATTACAACCTGGAGAGTAGCAGCACATCGCCTGGTTTGTTCCAGATGCTGGAAAACTCATGCAATTTTCCTACTCTACTGTGTTCATGCAGCCACTTTGAATTAAGAATGGGCTAAGAATCCGTGAAATTATTCTTCTTACGAAATATGTTTATCAGGAGCCTGAAAATGTCTTCTCTTGAGGTAAAAGGCAACTAGCAGAGATACAGTTGTGTGAAGGAATGAAGAACAGATACCTGTCTGTAAATTTGGGGCTATGACTCAACATAAAAAGATGGCTCTGCTGAGATATTACAGTGAAAAAAGTAATTTATAAGATTGAAATAATAACGTATTTTATGCTTTGAAAGTAAAACGTAGAGACAAAGGATCCAAAATTTGGGAAATGGTGTGCATGTTCAACTTTGTCCTACTCAGCTTTTATTAGTAGTATCAGACTGTGGAATGTGACAGGTTCTGGGGCAGCAGGCAGCCTTGAAACCCGTTTTGAATGGTAACTTCAAACACAGTCTCTTTTCTCTTTGGTTATCAGTCTATTTAGGTGTTTTATAAATAGCAAAGATAGATTGTTAGATACTTTCAATAGGAAAGAGCGGGGGCAGAACAGGGAAGTAATAAGTTATACGAGATACCAATCGTATTTCCATCAACAGAAAATGACTCATGATTCATAAAAGCCTTCTTTATACTAGAATACATTGTTTAGAATTTTGTTTAAAAATTAAACAGAACATCTAACTTTTCAGCAGCTGTAACTTCCTGGCCTGATTATCAAGGGACATTCTATAAATAAAACATGTATTTCAAAGCTTGAATTCTCCTTTGAAAAGCCTATAGGCAGCTTTGGTGGGATATTGGTTTTCAGCACAGCTTTATCAATTTGCCAGCTGAACAATGCTTTTTGCAAGGAAAGCAATGAGTAAGAACTGTGTTTTGAGTTGGCAAGTCAGAATAAGGCACCTTGCAAAAACAAATGTGCAAAAGAAAAAGCTGTCTGCAGAATGCAAAGCAAAATTTATGCCAAGATTGCTGTTCTGAACAGCAGTGTACAGCAGCACCGTGAGGTTTCGGTCAATTCACCACCTGTGAGAAATCCTCTAAATAAAGGTATAAATTTCACAGTAAATCCCTCTGCCAAGCTTTCTAAGCCCTGCACGTTAACAAGAAAATATACAGGGTACAATTCGATAAGATCTATGGGGAGAAAAAAGGAAGGTTAAAAGATAATCCCTCTGTCAGTTTTCTGTTATACAGGCTGCCTGCACATACTTACATAAAAGAACCAGTTTCTTTTCTGGTGCCTTTGCTGAGATGCCATATGACTCCATGATTCAGAGTGCATCACAGGCACTGGAGGGCAGGCCTTAACTAGGCACTAGTAAAAAGGAAAGTCCTCTCTAAAAAGGCTTTCCCACCCTTTATTATTAAATTCTGGTGTCAGGAGGAGGCGCACAGTATATTGGGAGCAACTGAGCTACCTTGGAGCCAACAGAGGCAGAAGGTGGACACATCATGCAGTGCTTGTTGGCAGGCTGTTTTAGTGTAGGGACAGAAGATCACACTGTGGTGATAGTTCCCATTTGACACGTGTATGGATACACATTTGCTTTATTGCTTGCTTTTTAAAATTTAATTTAGCCAGAATAAGGTATGAGATCTGCTGTCTCCTAACTTTAACTGTATTTGTACCAGGTACGACTCCTGGGCCAAGTGGCACAACGTAGCATGGCTTATGTCTGTGCACTCCAGCTCCTCCAATTCCCCCAGACAAGGTGGCTACATCCATGCCTAACTATGAGCAGTGCCTTGCATGAGCTATCCCCTGAACTGAGGCCAAGCACTGACTGGGAGGGTAAGCCTTCAAATGAGCCAGAACTGTGCCAGGGAACATGCCAAGAGCGAGGAGGTAAAGATGACTGTGGCCCAACTCTCTGTCTGTGTCCTGGCCTCATTCTGTTTACTGGAATAGACAGAGCTCATAGCCAAAGAGGTCAGGAAGAGAGCACAGTGCTGAATGTTTTTAGCACACTAGGGACATTTGCCCTGCTGGCCTTGGCAATGTTTTCTCATGCACCACTTCTGTGCATATGCTCTTTCCTTTGCCCTCCTTGCATTCCCCTGCTTCCCCTGCCTGCACCCTACCTTCTCATGCATGTCTGAGTCAGATGGCCCAAGCAAAAAGCTTGCTGTTGTACTGCATCCTTATTGTGTCCTGTAATGATTGAAATAATTTTCTTGAGTTTTAATCTGCTTTACGAAGGCCAAACACATCCGGTCTGGTAGCCCCACTCAGACTTGGAATGAAGGACTGAGAGTCTACCACCCTTTAAAGAATAGTGTTCCCAGGAATATACAGGACTGCAAAAGGCTACTTGCTGCCCTGCCAAGGAGCCTGCAATAGTATCTGTACTCCTGTGAATTTCTGCAGAAACCACACAGTTTAATTTTTGACTTGGTTTGATTCCAAGGGAATACAGAGCTCTAACCCAGGCCACCCTGTGTTACACACCGGTGACTTTCCCACTTACAGACTGTGTATGCTGCCTCTGGGGTACAAACAAAAGTTATGGGCAAAGATAAAGAGAACCTTGTTAGAGTGGAATGATTGTTAGCACAAGTAATAGTATTAGAACTGGGTATTTTCTCCAGTTAATTTGGCAGAAGTGTGGCAGTTATGCCGTCACAGAAAAGGTAGTGGTAGAAAAGATGGGTTTACTATGTGGATGACTAATGTGAATTCTCTCTGGTTTATTTAGGTGAGTTAATAAAGTGAAAAAAATGTTCCCCTAGTGGTCTATGAGTTCATGCCCTGCTGCTTTCCAGCAGGACAAGAGCTCCCTGATGCCTGAAGCACTTTTATTTAAATACTATAGAGGCTCTAAAATCACTGAAGTGGTTGAAAACTTTCCCAACACTAAATTTGTCTTTTTGTGATGGTGGAAACCTGGTGTAGTAGTAAGAATTGCTTTCAGGATATCCTGAGACAAACCTTAAAAGCTGAGAAAGCAGCTTGATTTGGGCCAATGATCCTATGGGCACAGATTGGTTAAGCCCTGCAAACCATGAGCATCACTTAGAGGAACTGTCACTGAGGAGGGGTGTATGGCTGGAGGTTATTTTAGTTCTTTTCGTAATTTACAGAAGAACTAACCAAAGAGAAGTTGTCTTCTAGGCAGAATGCTGCAATGACTTGTCTTTACCAGTCAAAATTCTGAACAGGGATCTGGAAAACCAGAGAACAACCCCAGAAACATGGATATAAAACTATGCAAGGGGGAGGAGGCATGAAACTTTGGACTCCAACACAGGAGAGCTGACTCTGCTTACACTGAGACTCAAGGACAAATTGTCTACTGGCTTTGAACCAAGCACTGGTTCAAAATTAAGATAATGGGAAAATTTCCTTTTTATTGGACTATTTTTTTCCCCAAAATGTTTATTATCTTGCTCATTTGAAAGCCTGTTGCCTCTGTTCTAAGGGGTTTTTTCCAGGATCAGAGATGTCTTACATTCCTCAAGTGCAATTCATTTCCAATAAAACGCTCTGTGTTCTGTATCAACCATTAATGTTTCCAGATTGTAAACCTGACAGGTTTAACAGATTTATTCTTGTTTTCTATTAGTGTGAAGCTAAGATTGTGAGATTAACATTTAGCATGCTGTGGAGACTAAGCAGCTCTTTCTGTGCCCACAACTTTGCTCTGTAGTGAAACTAAACAGCCAAAATAAACCAGAAAAAGCAGCTCTTTTCTGAAGTGACTGAGGTCTGAACAATTGTAGTTTTAACATTTAACAAAACAACAGAGGAAAAAAAGATGCAGAATACAAAAATATAATAATACTTTTTAAAAAAAAACAACAAACAAAACAACCAAATTTAATAAGAAGATATTCTGTAGCTAAATATTTACTGGAGAACAAGTGACTATGCCAGAAAACAGAGGTAGAGGAGAACTACACAAAAAAAGCTAGGCTAGTACAAATTGTCAGTATTTCCTTTATGGTGAGTTATGAAATCATGGATACCAGCAGCCAAAGACTTGAGAAATGTCATAGAATTGTGACTGTAGCTCCCACATTCCCTACCAGAGTCGTGGGCAGAGAGAGAGGGATTGCCAACCTGCTCTTTCCTGGTATTGCTAGAGGGCAGATGGAAGTCTCCCATCGGTTTGTTCCTGTAACATCAAGTCACAGCATGAAAATGATTGAGATCATGCCTCACATAAGCTCTTGAGCAGTTCTGTGCTCGACTGTAGGAAGGTTGGGGCAGAAGGGACAGCTTTGTGTGCTGAGCAGGGACAAGTGAAATCCTTCTTACTTTCCTGGTGAGAAGCTCTGGTTGTACCTATTCAGGCATTACCTAAGCCTCCCTTGAACAACAAGGGGGTTTGTTTATTTGCATGTTTAATTCCTGCTTAGTGATTGAAACCATTTTAAGTATTTACAGTAAGCTGTGTTTGGATTCTTAGTCGATAAGCAAGCTGGGGGTTTATGTAAAGCTTATGTCTGTGAAGCAAACACAAAATCTGATTCATTGTTTCAGTATTGGAAAAATACAACTTACTATAAAAAAATCACACTAAGAGCTTTATTTATTTATTTATTTATTTGAAATCATAGGCTTATAGAATGGTTTGGGTGGGAAGAGACCTTAAAGATCATCTAGTTCCAACACCCCTGTCATGGGCAGGGATGACTTTGGCTAGACCAGGTTGCTCAACAAGCATGCAATAAACCTATAACTAGAAATACCTTTGTAGGTTCATTAATGGGAACAGCTGCCAAGTAATATGGAGTATAGGTTTTGATCCAGTTTATGAATACAATGGGAACAAACTAGGCAGTTCTAGATGTCTCCATACATGGACCAAAGGGCTGCCTACATGTGTAATGTGCCATATTTCCTACCTAAGCCCTGCCACAGAAATGCCTGTTGATATCTGAAGAACTTTGGGTCATTTTGAAAACTGATTTTAGTGCAGCTTGGACCATAGAGATATTCCTTTGAATTTTTTATAACACTCCAAAAGAATGATTGTCTCATATTGGGAACACGTAGCAGAGCTTTTTAAGAAAGTAAGAACTTGATGTTAACTTTAATGTTAATTGAGAGCACCTAATCAACCCTGAGATTAACTCAGTTGGTTAGAGCATGGTGCTAATAAAACCAAGGTTGTGGGTTTGATCCCCATGTGGGCCATTCACTTAGGAGTTGTATTCAATGATCCTTGTGGGTCTCTTCCAACTCAAAATATTCTGTGATTAATTCCACCTCCCCAGGCATAATTAGAGTTGTGGAAAAGAAATGGTAACGTGAATAGGCATGAATTAAGGAATTAAAATGACTTTGCAATAAAATTCTAAAGCCAAACTGACCTTTGTTGATGGAAGCAATTTGGTAGAGAGCTTAAAAACAGTAAGGTGGATCCAAATGGTCTCACATTTGGATCCCCTTCTCACGTTTGGATCCCAAGGTTGCAGTTTGGTTTCACTTCTAATGGTGGAGCCAGCAGGCACATACTGTACTCAACCAGAGAGCTACAGCAGGACCACCTGGCACCATTCATACTTAAATCTTTATTTGCATAAATAAAAGAATTAATCTTACTTAGAGACTATTGGCTATAAGATACGAATATATTGACTAGATAAGGCAAACATGACCACATTTGTCTGGCTAAGAACAGATAGATTATTTTTTTCTTATGATTTGTGGTGACCCTATGTAAGCAAAACATGATTTTTTTTTTTCCCCCTCTGAAAGAACAGGGAATGGTTTTGTATTCATCTCAGTAGACTGTGTTTAATTGGGTTCAGCACTGCCATAAGTTGACAGTACAGATTCCTGGTCTGGTGCCAGTTAATGTTTACTGCAGATGTATCTCGAGATTCTTATAGGCCTGCAAAAACGGAGCTGCTGAGAGACCCTGCAAAGCAATATATTTGTGTTCCTGCTGGAATAAGTAAGCTGCAACTTGAGGTGTATTGGATTACTTGACATGCTTCAAAGGTCAATTCGTGGAAAAATGTCAGTGAAAACCTCCCAACAGTGATTCTCCATCTCTTTCTCTTCCACCGACTGGGTGAAAAAAAAGTAGAGACAGAGAGGAAAATTCTGGCAACTGCACACTTTAATTTAGAGGAGGTTCTGGTTGACTTATAACGAGCACTTCATTGTCCTTGTAGTTTCTGTTGTGTTTTTCTCATTTTCATAGATTTTGGTAGTTTTATTACTTTAGTAGCAAACTTCATGATCTATTACTTTTAATATGTTTTCTTTGCCCCCAGTTTAATGTGCATACTAAAATGGGTTTACTGCAATATGTGACCACGAATGAGAATTATGATTATTTTTAAATACTGGCACCAATGCTTTTTGTTAAGAATTTGAGATCCCGACAAATTCTAAACCAAAATGTTGAGTAGTAAATGTCATGTTCAGTTTGTGGGGCACCTGGAGGTAATTCTGTACTAAGAGGCTGCTCTCACTATCTGTATTGTGTATCAGCTGGGAAGTTTAAGACACAAAATTCATTTCACTCCTAGGAATTATTATTAATACATTCTTTGTCTAACAGAGATTGAAGTGTTTTGAATTAACATGAAAATACTCAAAAGCAAAATATTAAAAAGTTAGCAGACAATCCTGTACTCTTACAGATGTGTAAAATATTAAATATATATTTGAACATGTTCAAAAAAATCTTATTTTTGTGTGCAACGCTTAGGTAGAGCAGAGCCACAGGGAAACTACTTTATTTCATCTTTTTCTTTCACATAAACTGGCAGCATTTTTAAAACAGCTCTTTCACGTCAGCTCTGTACATAATTGTTCTGGTTTGGCTGGCTAGTATTATTTGCTGAAATACCACTTCTTATCTTCCATCTCTTTGCTGGCTCTTGTCCACTTTTCAGCTACTCCTCTGCATCTTCTGACTTGCTGGCTTCTTTGAGAGACGATTTATAGTGCTATAGATTGTCTCTGTATGCTGCCTGCTGTTGGTAATTTTTATTTATTTCTTTTAGTAGATGTCCCGCTGTTGTTTTAGCAAGGACAAGTCAGACTTTTTGTGAATAAGTGTAAAGGTGGTTCTTGATGTGTAACTATATGGCAGTGATGAAGGAATGAGATTATTTCGTTCAAAGCCATAGTTCTTAAGACATTAATTAAGATTTTCTTCTGATATGACAGAAAAGTTTCCATGCTTACATTTCAAACTGGATCCCTTACTGTTTTAATTGTCACCATTCTGTAATTGCTCAATGACTCTAGGAACAAGAAATATCTCATACTTTCTTTCACAGGGAATGGCACAGAACAATGTCTCCACGAGGAATGACAGAGGACGGTAAGGGATTGTTCTCATTTTTCTTCTTTCTTTCAAAAAACCTGGAATTGCCCGTGTTTAGTCCACCAAGGCTTTTATGATCCTCATAACAGGGAATGCTTTTTGTTCCAGTGACTTTTGTGAAGTCACATACCAGAGTGATGAGCATCAGAAACCCTAGAGAGGCAGGAAGACAGATGTCCTATAAGGTTAAATTATTTTCTTCTCTGTGTTGGCTTTTTCTGTTGAACATACCATGATGTGGCATTAACTGCAACTCTCACTCTTAAGAGTAAAGTGAAGTCATTATTTCAGGCCATATACTTAATGTCTCTTGTTTTAATTTCCGGTTTTACATGTGTTGTAAAGCTCAACAAGACAATTTCTGTTGTGAGACTTAAATACAACTTTATCGCAGCGTATTGAAAAACATGATGACGGTTGTTTGGTTAGCCACCAATTTCCTTTCTCATGCTCTCAGTCTCAGATTACTAAACTATCATCTGGCATTCTCAGACATGTTCACTAATTGTCCTGTAGTAGACAAATAAAGAGCACATTTTACAAGTAATGTGTGGGACGTACTAAGTAATGTCAATTCATATGTTGCCTGGTTACAGCTTTTATATGTGTTTAGGATTATTTAATTAACTTCTTAATTGTAAAGTGCAGAGAATTGAAGCATGCAGTCCAAAGTCTAGTCAATGCTAAAACTCAGTACTGTAATGAACTTTGGCTCGGACACCTACTGCCGTGATCGTCAACTATATTGGAGTAGCAGCATAAATGAAGAAAATTAAAAGGGCCTAGATGAGGTTGAAGGAGGCTGTGTGGAGGGGGAGGATGTTGTTAGGCATCCCAGATTAATGAAAATGCATTTGTAGAGGGCATTGTTCAACATGCGCCATATCGAAGAGAAAAGGAGCATTGAACAACTGCTCACGTAAAATGTTTTTGGTCTTTGTAATAGACTAATCACAAAGGTCCTTGGGAAAAAGAACTATTTGTGGTGGTGGGTAGTGATCTCTGGGGCCCTTCTTAGGTTTCTGGGATGCAAATTGCAGGAAATAGTAAATGTTTGATGTCGGCTCAGTGTTCAATGAAGAAGCAGTGTGCTGGTTTTGGCTGGGGTAGAATTAATTGTCTTCCCAGTGGCTGGTCTGGGACTGTGTTTTGGATTTGTGCTGAGAGTGGGGTTGATAATGTGAAGATTTTTTGTTGTTGCTGCTGAGCCGAGCTTGCAAGGAGCCAATGCCTTTTTTCTGCTTTTTGTACTGCCACGCTGGCGAGGAAGTTGGGTGTGCTTGGAAGGCTGGGAGGAGACAGAGCAGGGACAGGCGACTCCAACTGACCAAAGCAATATTCCACACCATATGACATCATGCTCAGCATATAAAGTAGGGAGAAGTAGAAAGGAAGAGGCATTTGGAGTGATGGTGTTTGTCTTACTGAGCAACCAACACGTGTGATGGGTCCCTGCATTCCTGGAGATGGCTGAACAGCAGCCTGCCCATGGGAAGCAGCTGCAGGTGCACGGCCTTTTCTTTCCCTATTAAACTGTCTTTATCTCAACCCACGAGTTTTCCAGTTTCCACCATCCCATTTCTCTCCCCAGTCCTGCTGGGGGGGGAAATGAGTGAGCAGCTGTGTGGGGCCTGGTTGCCAGTTGGGGTGAAACCACAACAGGCAGAAGGACACACAAAAGTTGTATAGGTAATGTTTGAAAGTGAGTCACGGCTCTTTCTCTGTAAACTTCATGGCTTGGCTTCGTGAACAAAAATCTGGGGAGGGCTCTACCCACGTTTGTTACAGGCATGCTTGTGGCTAAAAAGGCCAATATGAGATAGACATGTCCAATTGCAAAAGGCACAGCTGAAAGACTCCTTAGGTGGAATATTCTGCAAGACATGATTCTTTCTGCGTTCTCTTTTCTCCTCAAGAGTGATCCTGTGGGCGTTCTCAAAAGCATCATCAGCATTAAGGATAATGTGTCTCTAGGCCTCTCGATTGGAGGCCAGAGTAGACCAGTCATGTTGATCGATATGGCCAAGGTTGAGATGTTGTTTCAGGGAGTCCTCGTATCTCCTCTTCAGGGCTCCTCTCTTGTGGCAGCCAGTGGCAAGTTCACCATAGAGCAAGATCTTAGGGAGGCAGTGGTTGGTCCTTCATCCTGGAGACGTGCCCTGCCCATCGCAGCTGTGTTCTCAGCAACATGGCCTCAGTACTTGTGACTGCTGCTTGTTCTAGAACAGATGTATTGGTCACATAATCTGACCAGTGGATGTTTAGGATTGTACGGAGGCAGCGTTGATGGAAGCGTTCTAGGAGACGCAGGTGGTGGCAGTAGATGACCCATGATTCAGATCCATATAAAAGACTAGACAGCACAGTTACCTCTGTAGAAATGTTTGAGTTAATTAAGGACAATGTCTGAGGCTGAGGCCTCTGCCCTTAAAGATGTTGATCCAGGAAGAACTCCTCATTCATTTCCCCTTAAGCTGTGGCGTATTTCCATCCAGGAGGAGAATGGGAAACAGAACAATATAGCAAAATTGTCAAGTCTAAGGAACTCTTAACACCAAGTAAAACCTGAGTATATAATCAAGATGCATTAGGCTGTCTGTGCAAGATAAGATGGGGCTGTCAGTTGTTCTTTTTCAAACTCAGTTAGAGGTACAAATAGTCCACAAAACCTTAAATGTGCGCTGGCTACTCTAATATCCTCTCAAGCAGGTTTAGGGCACGTGGAAGCAACCACAATAGTGTATCTTTTAATGTATTTGTGTCTGCTAAATCTGGTTTGTGGTGAAATGAGATGGTTTAGTGTAAAATATCTAATTTTAGCATTGTCACGGGCAATAAGACAAGATGAAATTACAAAAAGTCATTGATAAAATGAACAGTGAACTGGTGACCCAGTTCAAGGATATGGTGGAAGACCATCTTAGTAGATGTGAAAGACTCTAAAAGAGGACTTTTCACACACAGTGATGTGGAAATAGCTGTCCAAGCTATACTGTCATTTTCAAAGCACTGCTGCCACTCAACCATCCCTTGGGGGATCTAGGAAGCTGGGGTTTTATTATTCTTTTTCTCTGCACATACTCAATACTACATGAGACTGAGTACCTTGCTGATCGTGTATATCTTAGCTGGGATGCCAGATGTTAGTTCATGGCATTACCTGGGTAGATTTACTAAATTTTCCCAGAAAAAGGAAAAAAAAAAGGAAGGGTTGGGGAATATTAAATGAAGGGATTCATGTACTGCCTTAACAACCTCAAGCCAAATGTGATCTCATGAGTTATGATGTGCAGAACTTGTGGGAGGTAAAATTCCCACCACGTTACTTCTAATTGTGTGAAAAAGGGAGAGTTTGCAATGGGGACTGAAATCATCCAAAAGCACTGGAAAGTCAAAGGGTAATGAATGTCTGGTGCAGGTGATGAAGAAGACAGAGATGAGGCTCGGGAACCAATGGGCACAGAGCTGGCATCCTTGGTTTCCTGAGACTGGAGGCAGCCCAGAGCAAAGTAAGCTTTTCCTGCTCTGCCCTGGAGGCTGATGGCTCTTGCCTTCTGTGCTCATCCTGTAGGTTCAGAGACTTTCTTCTTGCTTAGTCTGCTTTGAATGAGCAGCATGAATTAAAGCACTGGGAAACTTATGCATGGCATGGATAGATGAGGTGCCTTGTCTGAAGCAGAACCATCTGATGGGTTCTAAGGTCACTGTATTTGTTTTCAGAAATGTTTTTTACAGAGCTGAGGGTTTACTGACTATGAATACTTTCAAAGACCTGCTTAAACAAAACTTGTGAATTTAAACCAGTGTGCTTTATTAGAAGCCAAAGGTTTGCATTTGCTGTAATCAACGGAATTTTCTACTGCCCTAATCTGACTAGAATAGAAAATAGGATAAGATTTGTGTATTTAAAACTTAAATGAAAAAAAAATCTTTTTTTTCAGCATCTACATCACTCATATAAACATAGGTTGAACACCACCTCTTTCTACACTCCTCCAGAATGTTGACCTCACACTGAATCCCTTCTGACCTGTTACAAAAGGGAGGCTCAGATCCTCTGCAATGATGCACCACAGCTTAATAAGAAAGAAATCCTCAGGGTGTTTATTTGAGTGTTATTTACCTGGCTTGGTTTATACCATTGCTAAATCCATTTAATTTGTTGGATTTTTCTGATATTGTGTGCTGTGGAAACACTAAAGTATTTCAGAAAGGTTTCATTTAATTCAGTACAGTCTGTCTCTAACTCAGCTTTGACAGACTTTTAGGGTAGCTATCTTACAGCCCATTAGTCCTTCAGAATAGCTGATCCAGGTTTTATAATCTTTCATGTTTTTGGTTTGGTGTGTTGTTTTGTTTTTTTTTTTGTTCCCCCAGATGATTTTTCACAAGCCAGGAGTTTCTCTCTAAAATCTCTTCTTTGACTCATTTTTTCCTGGCAATTCTAAGCTGGCTCTTTGTTTCTATTCCAAGAGTCTGGAATGCCATAATATTTCTCACTCAGTTTTTGAGGAAGAGATGTCTGCCTGTCATGTAGAAGTTTCACTGTCCTGTTCCAAAACTTCATAATAATTTTATTTAATATTTTAACACACCAGTGTTTCACTTAAAACAATATATCTAGTGTTTTTGTAACAGTGATGGTATGGAGATTTAAGGGAAGTAAGGTGTGTAAGGATATATTGCCTCCCCTTCTACAACTGGCTTCTCTTAAAAGAAAAATGAAAATTTCTTCACACAGTGCTGCCTTGTGCAGTTGTCCCACAGTAACTAGAAGAATATATTTCTAATAAAATATTTTAGAAGAGTGCCAAGTCATTCCTGAAAGCCAGCTTCTGTCAGAAGTTCTTCTTTCTCCTCTTTGTTGCCTTTCTGTGCTAATTGGGATATTGAATAATTTTGTTTAATTCTGTGTGAGTAATGTCTAGTATACTATAAGTACTAACACCAGGACACAGGAAAAAGTGGCACATTAATCTGAAGCCTCCTATGTCCAAGACACACATTTTCATGGAAAAGGACATGTCCCTAAAACCCTTTCCACCATCCAATGCTTCAATCATCTATGGACATCAGGATTTCTGACCTGTAATGCACATCTTACTGTAAAACCTTAAGTGTGCAGGCATAGCACTCTGTGTCCACTAAATATCTGGGTGAAGTTGGCAAAACTGGCCTTGTTCACCATCAAACAAAATACAAAGCCCTGAATCCAATATGTTTTATCATGTTGAAAAATAACTGCCCTTTTATGTCACGGATTAACACGTTGGAAGAGGTGTTAATGTATCTTTGCTGTAAAAGAAGTTTACAATATGGAAATGCTCCACAGGGATAGCTTTCAAGCTGTTTTTCCTCTGGGCTTTGGCTCCAAATTATAAGATGTTGAAAAGAATAATGTTGTAACTTTAAAAAATTCTCGAAGAAAAGCGCTGTCTTAAAACCAAACCCAGAACCACCAAATGTTCTGCCTCTCACGCTCTCTCCTTCACGAAAAAAGCCCTCTGGGCAAATAAAATAAAAAACCCAAAAAACCCCCAAACTTCCCTCTACTCATTTCAGGCAACAAACTACACAACCCCTTTGCTTTTTATTTTGGTTAGCAGCTTGGACTCCCTTACTCCATAACTAACCTGAACAAATATTGTGCCTTAGATCATTTCAAGAGACTAAATTCCAAAACAAGCAAAGAAACAATAGACAATAATTGTTGTCCCAGGGAAAAAAACAGGTAATTAATTATCCTTTTAAGAAGGATAACTAATCATTTATGGGCATTGTTTTGATCAACAAAAGTACAATTTATGTAGATTTTTAACTCAGGAAGGAAAAAAGAAACCCGTACACAGTAGTTTTGAATGAGCTTCAGCCCTACTGTGCTGTGTACACAGTGTAATAATATCCTTAGCAAAACAAGGAATCGTTTATACACCCCCATGCTGCATAGGAACCCTGTAAATTCTGGAATTTTACATAATGTACGAGTGTCACGCTTTATAGAGGGTATTACATATTTTTGCTACCAGGAATGAAGTTTTGTGGTTAGCGAAAATATTCATCTATAGACCTGTTGCTGATGTTGAGCCATATTGAATTTTAGAATCCCTGTTCGAGTTCAGACCCCTTTATATCTCCTGCAAACAAAACAAAGGGCGATAGCAGAACTTCCCACTGTGCTGACCCTTCCTGATTCCTCCCAGCGATCCCCCCAGGATAGACATGGTAAGTGCCTGCTGATTTCATGCTTCCTTTGAAAGGGAAGGGAAATAAAAGGCCCCATTACAACTCAAAATCTGATTAAGCTTTGGCTGTGGTGGACAGCTTCCCTGGTAGCTCTAAGGCTCAGCTCATGCTGTCTCTCTGAAGCAGGACAAAAAGGTGTCTTCTCTGAATTCCTGGGGGGAGTACAATTACCTGCACATACTGCAGCTTTTGCACAGTGGTCCAGCCTGGGATTGGAACTGTTTCTTCCATGTGAAAACTGTTTATAAGCTTTTGTGTCACTTGTTATGGTTTGAGATCATCTCTGGGGAGTTCGAGTCTTGTTAAATACAACAGGGAAAAAGAACTCTGCGAGGATAAAAAAGAAGGTTTGCTAATCAAACTTGGTGGTCACAGCAAATACCATGACTGGCAAAGAACATGTACAGAACTGTGACAGCTCTCTTGGAGCTGCAGGACCCTTGTTTTTGAGAATGAACTGTCTGTGACTAAAAGCTCCTCAGGAGTTTAGTGCTTTCTGCTAATCTGTCCCTTAAAAATCTACCTGGAAACCACTGATTTACAGCCTTAGTACAAGGTGTGGTTGTCTCTAAGGGAATACGCCTAAGCAACGAGGAGGCTGAGAAGCAGGATTGGATTCACTTTTTTGGGGGTTCAAGATACATGCTTCACCCTATTGGAAAAGGTGCCAGGCATGAGGTCTCCATAACAACGTACTTAGGGGCATATTTACCTGGATGCATTAAAGCAGATATGCATCCTGTTTTACTCACAAAATGAGCTATTCAGGCACCAGCTGTCTCAGGAGGCATTTAGCTAAGCTGGTGTGCTACTGTGCAAGCCAGAACACTCATTAGCTGGTACCCATGACTGCACTAACACTGCTGCCCCACTGCAGCACAGTGCTGGCTTGCCTCCAGCAGGTGCAGAGAGTCAGTGCAGCAAACACATGAAAATCTTGCACCAACAAGAATGATCAGCCCACAGGAGAGGGAATTGGAAATCCTGTTAAGCCCATGAACAGTAGGGAGACTCAAACAGTGAGCATTTCTGAAAATCCTGTTACTTGTTCAGCATTCTTACCATGGATCCAGATGACACACTGTGGGCTTCCTATCCCAGCTTATGTTGTTTCCATTTCTCACCTGGATATTTTCACTGTTTTCACTATTTTTTACTGAGCAGCTGTTTCTGTTTATCTTTTACTAGACTATTTTGCCTGATACTTAACTGAAAGCAACTCTGCTATTGCAGCTGAAGAAGGGAGCATTGTTGTTCCCAAGGGAACATTCTCTTCCCGTGAGTATAACAAGATGCTTCTGAGTAAGAACTCCAAATAAGCGATGTCTTTTTAATTTGACACAACCTTGGATTATGCTTTCCTGTCTAACACCTTGCCTCATAACTACTCTTCTGTCTTCCCCTTCCTGCCCACAGTGATCTGCCTCCTGGGAATTTTTGTCTTTTGAAGTATTCCTAATCCTGACAGTAAGAGTGAGATCACATGAAGCATGAACATGACAGACAGACCATGCAGACTCAATGTAATGTGTTGCAAAGTAAGCATGCTTTGTTGGATAGCTCAGCTGTGTTTAAAAAAAAAACCACAAAACTCACAGATTTTTAACATAAAGACTACCAGATCAATTAAAATTGATTTTTTTTTTCTGCTTTTTGGAGACCTTTCTGGCCTCATCTTCAGCAATAAAATGTGTGGTGAACCCAGGTAGTTAGAAATGAAGGGCACCTTCACATAGTGCATTAGGAACTGAATACAGAAACAAATGTGTTTTGATTTATTCCATGAGATATTTGGGACCCATGGAGACAGGGCTATCTACTAGTGTACTTATGCCACACTACTGCCTTAATAAACAAAAATAAGGAGAGATTCTGGGCTTTGGGTCTAATCTTCTGATGTGCCTGTGCACCCTTAGAAATGCCGAGTTTCATCCTATTCCCACGTGAAAGGGTGATCTTCACCACCCAGTAGTGCCTGATCTCTATTCCAGTAGAGCTGGAGTGTTTACATCCAGGTGTGACAGACTGTGTCTATATGAAAATTTGGCTTCCACACAGCATCTTATGGCATGACAGAAGATTCTGGTCCAGTGCTGATGTTATTTTTTCAGGACTGGGATGTGAAGCTAAGTATGCATTCAAAAGTAGGCTAAGATACTCAAGTGAGTTGATGGTAGGTCCATTATAGCCCTCACTTGCAGCACTACTGTGAGAATTACTTAGTTTTCACCTTATTTTAATTTTTTTAAACTGCTGAATATGAACAATATTCTCTCAGTGTAAAGTGCTTTGATAGCTTCCAAATGGAATTGCTGTAAGTACACTGTGGGTTTATTATAATACCAAACTTCCAATTTCACTCTAGGGAGAGTGCATTAATTATGCAAAGCAGATTAAAATTTAGCAATGCTAATGGCACTCAATCTATTAAAAATTTCAAGTCTTGGAACTTGGGACTGTTGCTCCTATACTCTTGAGCTGGCTCAGAGATTACACAATCTGTTGTGATCTTCAAGTGTGGGGTTGAACATTGTGCTCTTGACATTTTTAAGGGTGGGTAACTAGAGACAAAAATGGTTACTTGCTGTAAAAAAGTAGGATTGCAAGTCTGTGTCTTCTCTGTGTTGGATGTGCCTGTGCTCATTTCTGTCCTTAGCCTTGCAAACCCCATGGAAAATATGTCCTCAGATGTGGGGCCGATGGCCAAGTGGATCGATCCTTCCAGGATCACTGCAATTTTTAAAAGATGTTGACAAGGATGTTCACATGGACATGTAAAGAGGTAGCACTAGTTCTGCCCTAGAGCAGATGATTCTTGTACCCAGTAGTTCAAGAATATCTGGACGAATTTCTCCAACAGCGCCCAGTGAATGTTCAGAAGGACTAAGAAAGATGACTAGAAATTTTGGGTACCCTATCCCTTTGCAGTGAGATGAGAAGAGGGATGTGGGAAAGCATTCAGCCAATGACATGATAAGCTTGAATGTCAAGAGTTTCCCACTGGCACAGAATGAAGTGAAAGTATTCACTGACTCCTGCAGCCTCAGGGCTGGGGCACAGAAACCAGGGCATTGTTTCTGAATGTGGGTTTTGCAAAGATCACAGACTAAAATCCCCAGTCTGAATGCCCAGAACCTCCAACAAAACTTGGATCCTTAATCTGTGGCTCAGGTCTGTTCCTGAAACCATATCTACTCAGCTAAGTGAGCACTGAACTATTTCTTGATTTTTCTGCTTTGCTGTTTTCCTACAATGTGGACAAAAGTGCAAAGCTCCCACAGATAAGATCTTCATTAGCAAGCTGAGTTCCCAGAGTTGAAAGACAAGAGAAGGAACTACCATGGTCCTGAAGAAGGAAAGTGGCCCAGTTCCAGAAGACAGTAGTGCAGAGACAGAGCATTTGGTTTCATCAAACCAGATGGGTAAATCTCTTGCAGAAGTGTTTCTAAACTTTAGAGATCAATCCAGTTAATTTTTATGGTTTTGAACCTGAAAGGTTTTGCTTAGAACTAATAGCATAGAAATCCATGGCCAGAGTAGCTTAGGACTAGATGCTATGGGAAGTATTCACTTTTGAGCTCATATTCTGAGTCTTTTTACAGCAAATGGAGAAGGAGAGAGGATTAGGACTGCCATGTTTGATCCATTTTAGATACTTATTTAAGGAGGAAATAATCACACACTAGGAAAAACTTTCCACTGAGAAGTTTAGGTGAGAGTCTCAAATATAGACATATATTGGTACAGATGTACCCCACTGCAGATTGTGACTTTCTGTAACGTTTTTTCCATAGTTCAGCCTTTTGGATGGAACTTTCACTCTGTGCCTCTCAATCTCAACTGGAGAGTTGTTTTCCAAATATGGGCTATGACACAGAACATTGCTGATAAAACCCCTGGGGAAAAAAAAGCAAATCAAAATCTATTTGAACAGCTCTCTAAAAATCAAATTAAACATGTGCTTTCACAAAATGTGTTGCTTTAATGGATATTCTAAAACCAGAATATTTCTTGTTTAGTTTAAACAAGTGGCTTTCAGTGGAAATTCTTCTATGACTCTATTAGCAAGAAACAAGTAAATGGAATTTAGAAAGTGTATAACACAGATGTTAGAATGCTGTGTGTTCTACATCTATGTTATAGGTAAACACAGCATGGATATAATTAAAATGTGCTTTCTGTTCCTTTTTTTTAAATTCAAAATTATCTGAAAAATACTGTCCACCTGTCCACTTAAAGCCACTCTAATTTGTTGAAGCAATAGAAATGTTTAGGTGCAGCCTCCCACACAGGTACCCATTCGTATTCTTCATCTATAAGAATTTTTACTTCCACCTAAAAAACAGTACTTTTCCCCTCATATACCTCAGATACTAAAGACACTCAGCTATTGAAAAATAGCGTGGGGCTGGTTTTTCTTTTTTTTTTTTTTTTTTCCTAATGTTTCTTCTTTTAGAGGTCTGTTTCTAGGTTTACGCCAGGACAAACTCGCTCCAAGGCAATCATACTAACTCTGCCGTGTTTCCTAACTCTTTAATGTTTGGCCATGTATCCTGCACATTTTGTGGTGTCAGTTCTGCATGGGATGTACATCCTGCTGACAGTCTGAGTGCTCGCTGAGTAGCTCCCACCACAGTGATTTCTGGCCAGTGAGTGAATGACCACTTTTTTTTAGTTCTCCAAACTCCTTTAAGCTCCCCACTCCTTTCCCACCTTGCGAGGTGATGTAGCTGGCTGACAAGCAAGGGGTCTCAGCCTCCCTGTGGTGCTCACCCCAGCTGAGGTTAGGTGCAAGCAAAAATTTACAAATTGTTAAAGTCAGAGAGGAGAATTTTATGGTGTTTCGACAAAAATGTAAAAATGTGAAGTGGTTCTGCTTTTTTTACTTGTGGAGCCAGGTTAAAAGCCCAGTAGGTGCTGCATATGGCTGTAGTAAGCAGCTGGTTCAAACTGAGGAGCATCCATCACCCTCCCAGCACTGAGGCTTCACCACCCTTCCAGGTGGGAACAATCAGTATCACAATTTTTTGCACCCTGTAAAAAGGTTTAGTCTGTGCTTTTTCACCTCTGGTTTCTTTTATCACTCTTCTGTGATCTCTGTAAGACGGGACATCTGTTCAGGAGTTGCCTGTTATTTGAGGAGGAGGTTCAGTGGGAAAGAGTCAGTCCTGGCTGAAGGGGAGGCTTCTACACAGCATTCCTGCTGTGGCTGAGTTCTTGAGAAGAAGAAAGAGAAAGATGCTCTGCAAGATTGTCTGGGGGATGTGAGGGGCAGGGCAAGACTTGATCCTTTTCAGTTGAGTTGATTTTGGAAGGACAGTTTCCTCAACACCCTCAGACGGAGACTGATACGAGTTGAGTTCTTGCAGTTAATCCCCGACTCAGCCTGCCCCCACTCTTGCTGTTTTCTCTCCTCCTTGAACTTTTCCTGTAGAGACCTGGAAGATCTTGTTGGTAGAGATCAGGAAAGAGAAGGCAATGAGTGTATTTTATCTGTCTGCTGTCACTGAATCACTTATTCCTTTCAGTAACAAGCCCTTATTTTCCTTGCTCAGCGTTTGATTTTGGCAACCATGTTCCTCAGAGGTTTCTCAAGAAAGCTCAGGGGTTTTGAGCTAATTTCAGCCACTGAAGTCTCAATATCTTTACTTTCAGAGTATTTTTGAATGATTTTATCTTTTTTTTTTTTCTTTTTGGAATCTCAACAATTCCTTTAACATACTTTTACGAGTCTGTATGTAAAAGAATTGCTATCCTATCTCACAGAAGCATTTTCATCTGATGTAAAAGGATCTCAAAGCCACAGTCATAAATATCATGGAAGTGTTTGTATTGCAAACATGTTCTTACAGTGCACCTATTCCAGAACCACAATCCAAATTCTGCCTTTGTGGAAAAACTCTTTGATGTCTTCCAGAAGGAAACTGTTGGTAACTAAATTTCAATGTGAGCATTCAAACAATAAGAAACATAAGATGTTTTCAAAACAAAAGGTGGTTTCAGAGTTGTTTTTAAAGGCAGGGTGCACAGTTCTCATGTATGCACTTGCTGAAACATGTATCATGCCTTGTCTTATTGTATATTTATACAGAACTTAGCCTGATAAGCTGTTATTCCATTTAACAGCTCCTTCCATACACTGGAATGATCTCATAATTCTGTATGTGGGCACCTGTTCCAAATTATTTCTAGTGACCTTAACTAGGCTTATTTAAAATTTGTATATATTAATTAGCAGCCTTTATTTGTAATCAGATTCCTGTGAATTTGTCAGAAATTGTAGGAGTTGTAAACAAAGTTCCATGCACTAACTACTGCTGCAGCAGCTGTAAACAATATACATTACTCCCATGACATTCTTCAAGTTGCAATAAATTTGTTTCTGTGCCTGCCTTGGTACTTTAACTGCTTGAAGTAAAAATTTTAAAGCAACCACCTCTTACTAAATCGTTGTCTGAAATTAGTGTAATAATTACCTTTTTAATGGTCAAAGAGTGCAGCCAAAACAAACCAACCTGTTGACTAAAGGAAAAGATGTACACATCGATACAAGCTGTTAAACATATTATAATTTTTTTCCTAAATAGCTTGTTGTGGCTTTTTTACTTCCTTTAAAAGTGCCAGGCTGAAATTCATCCTGTCTTTCATTTTCATGGGTAGTCATGTGTATGACAGTGGAAACATCTTCAAAAACATATTAAATCCATATATGCTGACAGAAAAAAGGCATAATTTAGCATTGGTAATCCATTTAATCAGCCTGATCCTGGCTGGTTCCCTTCCTGTTGTGCACAACTCTCTTCTTGGTGTCAAGAGCAAATTTGAAGTGGGAATCATGAAGGTCATGTCTTGCTTACCCCTTCAGCTGAGAGGAGACCTTGCTGTAAAATATTCCTTCTCTCTTGTCATATATCCCTTCTTTCCTGTACATCAGTCGCTTTCCAAACTGTGGAAACTCAACTTTCAACACTTTAAAGGTTGGAGACCTGCTGTGTCAGTAAAGGACAGAACACAACCAGCAGGCCTTTATGGTCTTTCCATTCCCCTTTAGGTCCCTCCGGTTTCCTTTGTCCATCCCCACCGGTGAGGGAGAAAGGGAGGCTTGGATCACAGGCCCCTTACTTCAAGCACAAGGAATGTGGCTTTCAAAGTTCAGCCAAGTTTGAGCTACCAAGATACAACACTTTTAAACTGTAAACTTTCAGCCAGCAGCACCTTATTACCTATATCTGCAGTGATCAACACAATGCAGACCTGCTCTTTCCTGGAGAAGAGTCAACACCACAGAATTACTGATAGTGCTGAAAAGTCACACACACTCCACCCCCCCCCATATATATATATATATAGATATAGATATAGACATATAGGTATAGATGTGCATGTATAGCACGTCCTTTGCTATAATGATAGAGTCAGCAGTGCTTTTATTTTCACCCTGATTAAAGAAACCTTATCTCAGTGAATTTTCCTCCTTGTTTGCACCAGTTTATAACCTTCCTCAGCTAAGTATCAGAGTGCTCAGATGTTTCTCTCAAGCTCACTGAACAGAAAGAATGCTAGGGAGGGAAACAGAGTGACCATACAAACTTCCGTGTGTTGAAGGTCCTTAATGTATTATTTTCATTTGATTATCAGCAATCAGCACTCAGTAGTTGGTTAATATGTGAATATGTGTCAAATCCAAATGACTAATTGGTAAGTAAGTTACTCTAATGGACTCTGATTCCGTTTCACTTAGATATGGTTGCCAAACTCCCAGAGTATAACTCGCAACCAGGAATATATTTTCCCCAGGATTTGAAATTACAGTAGCTTTTCAAAACACTGCAGCAAAGTTACCACTGAGAAATTTGCTTGGGGTTAAAAATATACTGTGATTATATACATTTACTTGAGGGCAGCAATAATCACTGGTGGAGTACTGAGTATGGTTATCCCTGGAAAGCAAGAGGCAGGGATTCATTTGAATCCCTGCCTGCTGCTTTTTAGGGAAGAGCAGTTTCTCAGATAGTTGCAAGTTTGTTTCTCTGTAGCATTTGCTACATTTTGCATGTATTTATTTTTCTCATTTGAGTCAAGGAGGATATATTGAAGAGCCTTTTTTCAAGTTGATAGTGTATGGTGATTTAACCCCCTGTATTCCAGAACTTGTGCATCTTTCCTACCGTGTACCCCTACAGGGCACAGTGTGCCTTTAGTGTATTCATCACAAAGGTCTTTCCATTTTCATATAATAACTGTCATTTTTCTTTTTGACCTTAAAAGAATGTATTTTACATATCTGAATTTTAAAAGCAAGATGTTTCCATCCTTACATTACTGAGAATTCTTAAAACCCAATGCTTCCTGTGTGCATTACAGCTAAAAAAATGACTAGGTAACAACTACTATAATAAATACCCTTTAATAAAGGGTTTATGTAATGAAGATGGCAATTACAGTGTTGCAGTTAGGTATGTGCCAGGACCTGGAAGTCACAGACAAATTTCAGCTATGCTATCACTCAAGATATTTAGATTTCAGATTTATTTTTTTTTATTTATTGTTTAGGATGATACAGTAGACCATGTATTTTTCATGGTGATTGGACTAAGCAAATATGAGATCAAAGCATTTTGTTACCATCTCAAGTTGTTGGTAAATAGCAACAGAAGCGTGGTGTGGAACAGATGGGTGTTCTCACTCGTTTGGCAGGTGAGTAATTTCTCTGCTAATGGAAGGCTTCCAGCTCAGCTTTGTGGCACTGCAGCACACTATAGTGAACAGTGCAGAATATGGATATCTATCTGTCTAGTTTCCTGGGAAAATAAGGAAAAGGAATAACCAGTTCACGCTCAAGAAAATGAACTGATCAACTAGAGAGGGAAGGAAGCCAGGAAAAATATCTGAAGGTGTCAGAGTTGGTAAGAAACAATGTGATGGACTATTTCTAATAAGATTTCCACTGAGAGACATCTCAGTTGAATCGTTAGCTTTCTAAATAAGTATTATTTTCAGATAATAAAGTTTCACAGAAAAATGCATCCTGTTTGGATGAGAAAAGTAAGATTGCTTGTAACTTCGCTGTTTTTATGAAGAGTATTTTCATTTTAAGTTCTCTCTAGTTTTATTATTTTAAATTTCATGGAGTTACAACAAATCTGCCTGTGGGTTTGTTTCACACAAGTCTCATTACCAAAGTGATTCAACACAGGGCACTGCAGTTCAGTTCCCACCTGTTAAAGTTTAATCTTTAGCCACTTAGTTGTTCTGTGACATGCTTTGGACTGCTGACACCATAAAGCTACATGGCACGTCTTAAAATTAAATAGAAACAAACTAATAGAATATGTGTGAAACACCAGGTAAAGTTAAGACTTAGAGACTGTTAATGTGAATAATTGCTGCCTCAGGCTCAGCTCAGCTGAGGGCCTGCAGAACTCATGGGTAGATTGAGCTGCTTTGCAGGATGCTCTTGGGAACTGCTGTACCTCTCTGAGAGCTTCAGGTAATACTGTTTTCTATGTCATTTGTTATTAAAATGAACAATCAAACCCAAGCTCCACAAATCTACGAACAACCTGCAATATGAAAGGTCAGTGGGATCCAAAATCCCAAGGAAGGAATTCCAGTTCAGAACTGAGCTGCTAAATCAGGGCATATTACAAAGGGCCCTGGATAGTTCCATACAGGAAGATATACTCAAAGTGAATTCCAGTGAAGATTACAGTAGTAGTCATTGGACTACACTGGTATTCAGAATCTTAGAATTATTCATTAAAAAAAAAAAAAACAAACAAGCAAAATATGATGGCATCTGTATCCCTTTAGCAGCAGCAAAGATATTGGGCAAGGCATACAAGATATTGGACAGTATTAACTCGAGTGAACTGATGTGTGGGGAACTGAATGCTTAGAGATGTTATGCATCATGAATCATTTAGAAATATACAACTTTCTCTTGTGCTGGAAGTTCTATTTGTTTTGGGACTTGAGAATATAATTTAGTTTTCTATTTTGAAAGCCTGAAGGAGGTGGAGGTGGAGGTCCCACCTTCTGGAGTGCTCCAAAAGAAAGCAAATTTTTATGACTTTTTTTTCCCAATTAGAAGGATATAATATATATTTACATGGAAACTATATTGATCTTTCCTCCCAGAGTGTCAAGTCTTGGGACTGCATTGCATGGTGGAGCTCTTAAGTGTCTCTGATGCCAACAGTGAGCAGATACCATGTCTAGGCAGTTGGAATGTTTGCTTTAGTTACATTTCCAAAACTTCATGAAGAATAACTGCACATGTACATACATTTGTGCCAAATCTACAGGAGGCTGAAAGAACTCCCTGGCAGCTTGACTGCTTTTGTAGCAGGGTTATTTTGTGGCTTTTGTTGGCTGGTTCTTCTTAATAGCTTTTTTTTTTCTGCAAACAGCTTCAGCAAGATAATCCCTGCTGTCAAAATCATAGCATTGGAGTGGCTGTGAATTTACCAAGAGCCTGGTACCCAAAGAGGTACCACTGAGAAGAGTTTGTTTGATGGTGTCTGTTAGAGGGTAGATAGCTTCTTCTAAAGATGAATCCAAATATCCAACCCCCTTTGGGAATGAAACAGTACACATTGCTGTGGACAAATATAAAATACTGAATCCCAGCTTTCAGTCTTGAACTCTGAAAAGCACTGAGGCCCCAAAGGAGTAGAAAAAGACTAGTGGTCTAACTCTGGAGAAGCAGATTTTTGGGGAGGGGCTGTATTCAACTGAGTTATTGACAGCTGGAGGCTTTCCTTATAAACAGAATTGAGAGGTACTATTGCCTAACACCAAGGAAAGTGGAGAGGAAGGCTGTTCATTGAGACAAGTTTCTCTGTTCTTTTGTTTGTTTTCTGCAGTAAAGCTTGGTTGCTCAGTTAGAGCCCATCTTGTAGAATTATAGATATAATGGGAAGTAAACAGAGACGAGAACCGAGGCAGTAGGACAGAATATGGGAAAGAACACAGTTTGAAGTTCAGACATAAAAGAAACAGCAATATGATGCACCCCAAGATGCCACTGAAGAACTATACTAAGCACATGAAAGGGCAGGCTTTTTGAAACACAACAAAAAGCTCATTTTAGTGCTCTGATTTTTTACAAAAGGCTTCTTGAAGTATCTGTTTGATGGAGAAGATGGAGGTAGAGTACTATGATGAGTCTGGTACAGCTGCCAGTCAGGACAGTGGAGTATGCTTTGCCAACTGGAGTTATCATCTACAGGACAGAATATTATTACTATTGTTGCTAAGCAGCTTAGATAAATTGAACGTGAGGTGGCAACAGTGCCATGAAGTAGCACATGCAATAATTCTGATATGCACTACCACTTTTATGAGCCTTGTGTGTATTAAGCAATCTAAACCAAACATAGATATTTACACAGTGAAACCTTTAAGAATAAGGAATGGCTGCTGATTTCATCTGAGCTTGCTGGTAAAGACTCAGGACACCAGCATCCTGATGTCAAAAGGAGAACTAGCTAGTCGTTGAGCAGGACACTACTGGATAAGAAACCACATAATATGTGACCTAGAAAATATGATGTTTTTCCACCCAGCCTTGGAAAACATAAAAGCAGAGTTTCTAAGGCAAAGGATAGCAACTAACGCTTCCAGAAGAGATGAGGAATATTAAAAGTGACTTCTTTATGCTTGGGCTCAGTTTGAGAAGGGATCTGCTGTTTTGTGGGTTTTTTTCAGTTTTGGTTTGTGGTTGGGTTTTTTTTGAAGGCACACCCCAAGACTGTTATTAGTGGAAATACAGGGCTCAGTTTCTAAGAGAAATAGAGACCCTGCTAAACTCTTAATAAACTGGAGTCTTGTGCTTTGTCTGCTGCCACACTTTACTATTTTCATAGTCATGGCAAAATTTTGAGAAATAGAAATTATATTACTGACAGATGGAATTGTTTCTGTTTAAAGACAGATGCTTTTTATACAGCTTTTATTTAAAACTAGTTTTGAATAAGTTTTTGAATGCTTGTTTACAGAAATTTAAAACAGCAAATTACCACTTTCCTAATAAAAATGAGATTCCCTCAGTAAAATCTAGTTTTCAAGAACCTCATGTTTGTGCAACATACCATATAACTAAATTAATTACATAGCCATATAACTAAATTAATTACATAGCCAGTATTTGTATGATATTCAAATATCATTTGGGGAAAATAAACACTTTCTGAAATAACTCCAAAAATCCTTGGACATCTTTTACTTAGATGAATAAGCCTCCCCATTCCTTCTAATAACAAAGATATTACAGCAAAATTTTAATAAGGAAAATGCATTTTTTTTGTTGTTGTTGTTACTACAGTAAGACAGAAGCAAGGCATGGAGGAAACTCACTTCATCATGCCAGAGATGAAGCAACCCCATATGAACAGTGGGAGAATAAATAGAATAACAATGGGGATTTACCACAATTGTTGTCTGAGCTTCATCTCCCAAGATACACTCTGTGCCATGAGTCTGGTGAATGTGCCTTGCAGCTTGGTCCCCATTGCCTAAATTGAATTTTGGTAGATGTCAGCTCTCAGGACCATAGCAGAAGGGAGCCAGATGCAAATGACAACTTTGAAAGTGCTGTGCTGCATCAGAAAGGAAAATTAAGTGAAGAACACTTTTCAAGTAAACTGAAAAAAACCCCAGTTCTTTTGTTTTGTGTTGTTTTGTTTGTTTGTTTGTTTAAAGTTTTGTTTTTCCTGAAAATTTACTTTTAAAAAATTACTTGCAGAGAAAGTTTCACTTCTGAGAATACAACATTTTTTTTGTTATGGGGGCTACCCAGGAAAAAAATTCTGTCTGGCTCTTGAAATACCTCAAAAATGTAATTCTGTCTCTGGCAAATGAGAGGTGCACTAACATGCTTTAGGTAGCACAGCTAGCTGGTACCATCCCTATAGCAGAAGAAAGCAGATTTGTATGAATTTTAGCTGACATGAACTTCATGCATGTGAAGCCCAAGATTAGACTTACAAGCTGCTGGCAAATTTTAATACAGTGGGAAGGTATATTTTTTTCTATGGTAAGTGTGGCTTTATATTGGGATTATTTTGGTTTTAGGTTTTTTTAATATAGATTACAAGCTTTGTCTAGTTAAGCTTAATTTCAGTCAGATCACCTCCCTCTGACTTTCAGAAAAAAAAACCAAACCAATGCCACTCTCTAGATGTAACTGGGAAGACCCAAACAAAGGTTAATATTAAATGAGACTTTCCACCATGAGGTAAACAGAAATGAATACAACTGTGCCATCAGGAACACCTTAGTTACACTTGTGAAGCCCAAGTACACATCTGCTATAGACAGTAACTTGTCTTCCTATGACTGTCTTACAGGTTTCAGCAGAACATGTGGCCAAAGCTCAGTTTTAAGATGCATCATCAGAGTAATTTATAATATGTACAGAGTGGTTATCAGGATATAAATATATAAAAGGTAAAACACACATGCAGAAGATAAAACCCACAGACAGTTAAGTAAACTTTGTTTCTTGAAAGCTAAACATCTTTAAAGAGGTATATCGAAAGGCAAGTAATTTCAGAACACATAAGTGACAATTGGATTTATAAAATAGTTTTAGACATTCCCACTTCTCATCCCATTGCATTGACTTTCACATGCCTAAAGAGTAGGCACTTTTTTATAGCAGCCTCAGCAGATAATTGGGAAAGATGAAGAAACACAGGTCACATGGAAAGGAATTAAATCAATTACAAGAGGGAAATGTGAAATGCACTGCATGTGGGATCATTTGATATGTTTTCTGGGGAGAAGTGGTTTTGCTTTCTCTTTCACCTTTTCCCTTCCAAATTTTAATGCCTTATTATCTTTAGGAAGATGGAAGAAAAAATACTGATTTTTTTGAAGTTAATTTTGAACAATAAGCAGCACTTAGAACAAGATAGACTGAGGTGACTTTAGCTAAATTATGAGCCTCTGGGATCGACCCAGCCTCTGGCTCCACAGGTGCTCACCCTCTGATAACAGCAGAAAAGGGCAAACTCGATGTGCTCATCAGGAGCCATTACTTTCTCCTTTTAGGAAACTCAGCTTTTCTTCAGGGAACACAGGTACAGCTGTTATTTGTGAAGCATTTGCAGGATGCTGACAGTGAAGTCAGGTGCCACTTCATGCCAGTATTTCCTTACTCTTCAGGCTTGTGAGCAAGTTTCAGATGAGCTACTTGCACTTCTTGGGCCAGGAAGTCTCTGCAGCAGCCCAGGTGCCATACAGATGGTGAGTTTGATCTTTTAATATGAGTTTTTAAAATCCTGATGGTGTTATTGGAGCTGTTACTTGTCTTACCTCTGACCTCAAGAGGACATTAATTTCTCTCTTTTCAGGACTGGGGAAAATGCAAAGTCAATGTGAAGTGTTTTCATCCTTTGTACTCTGTGAGGGGGATTCTAGAGAATGGTTTTCAAGAGGGTTTTGGTTTCTTTAGGTCTTATTCCTTATGTGTGCTGTAATCAGACCCTTTATAGAGGATTAGTTTTATCTTCCTTCCCATTTATACATTGGGATGGCTCCAAGGCCAGTAGGAATGTTATTGAGGAGTAAGTGATTGAGGTATTTTTCCTTTATGTTGAATTCATCATTTGCCTTCAATCTCAGGTGGTTACATCCCAGTCTCTCAAGGAATATCAGCCTTCTCTTGACAGCTGAAAATTAGCATAAAATTGAATTTTTGTCTCTCTGATCAGGAGTGTTTCCTTGCACGTGTTTGTAGCTTGGGAACACAACCAGGTCTGCAGCTAAAATGATCAAGTGGTGGAGGACAGCTTTCTTTTATTTGAATTTGGCTGTAGTTGGCACGTGACCTTCACATTTGGCTGCCAGATCCCCATGCCTGAATCATGTGTTTCTTATCTGAGAATATGACTGATGTAGTCCTTTCTGCTTGGGAATATTAAATATACTTGGTAGTTATTAGCTGAAGTTTTTTCTCATCATTATGTCATTAGATTTGCTAACTCAGATTTTCAGTAGATTCTGAGATGCTGGTCTTGCTCTTCCAGTGCCTAGATAATATGATAATTGGCTAACCTTCTGCATACTAGTTCTAGTCAGAAATGCCAAAGTGGAAATTTCTTATATTTGAGAAGGCCTATGAGCATCTATGGACTTTGGAAAATTTATTCTGGTCTCATAGGCTTCTTTTCACTCAAGATATCATCAGCAATACTTTAGGAGGATATTTTCTGCTGTCTGTTTACAGGAGTATCAAATGTGCCCAGAGCACAGGATAAATGTTTGCAAGTCTTCTCCTTAACACAAAGAAGAGAAATAAAAAATTATAAATGAAGAAATGGTGCTTTCAAAACGTTTCTTGGAGTCCAGCTTTACAGCTGGAACTATTCTATTGGAACATTTAGCTAGGTAGCAGTATTTTCTTTGTTATGGAGCATAATCAATATATACAACACAAAGTATATGTGTAGGTGCAATAAGTTCAGTAATACAGGATGAGGGATCCCATGAGTGGCCTTTTCTTTTCAAAGAAAAACTCTGTGTCACTTTTGATAGACAGTCTTCACTCTATAAAGAACAGACTGGAAAAATCTGTGTGGAACAAAATGTCTTTGAAGTGCACAGCTCCAGTTTATTCTTTTTCTTTTTGTTTGCCAGTTCGAAACCAAAATGCTAAATCATGCCATAATTTTCTTTTCTATTATATAGAAAAAAAAAAGAAATAACAGTTATGAGCTTTTTTGCTGCTAATTAAAATAAGCAGATATAGTTTGAAATGAAACTCCCAGAACTTTTTAGTAGACATTTGTGTCTGTTTTCAAATTTGTAGTTAGTCTCCACCGATGAAATGGGATGGTAAAGAACCCTAAAAGTAATTCCTCAGCCTCAAGCTTTGTAGGTGATTGGACCAGGCTCTGACCTACACAGAACTGTAAATATAAAGCCTAGTAAATAGGAAGACCTGCAATTGGATCCAGGAAACCAGTTTCATGCAAAATTCAGCAGGACTTAATTGTCAGCTTTGATCTTGGGATAGAGGCCACATTCTTTTTCTTCAAGTCTTACGTAATGCCCTTTCAGAAACCTCCCTGTCTGTGTTTTGGAACTGAGTAGAGTCCTATTTTACTTTGCAGCTGGAGTGGAATTATTTCAGGAGGACCTCTGTTCTGGTTTTTAGCTTAGCTCAAGAGGCCACACACTCAACCCAGTGGCATTTCTCTGTATGTCTGTAAAACAGCAGCTTCTGAACATCGCACCCAAAGGCTTTCAAAACTTAAGGGAAAGTTACAGGTTTTGATGGCTAAAATCTCCTTGATTTCACAGAAAAGTAATAAGAGAAAATGGGAGACACATGGAGCTTCTGCTTTTTCTCAAGTACAGCCACAGCTGGAGTACTTTTGAGTCAAAGATGTGGGTAATGGTTCCTCTACAGCAGAGTAGTAATGCCATCTTCTCCTCACAGTTGTTTAAGGTGTTATTACTCTGAGGGACAGCTTCCTACAAAAGGATTGTTGTTAGGAAACAAAAGAGAAAATGGGAGATGTCAGGAAGTGTGGAGATGTAGTTTGTGGAGTGAGAATATTCTAGTAAAGAGAGAGAACAGCTCAAATATCAGCAGGGACAGGAGGAGCAAACGAGAGTATGCACAGCTAAGGAAACAGGTTTCTGTTATTTGGGACAATTGTGTTGCACGAAAGAGAATTTGTGCAAAAAAAAAAAAAAAAAATTGGAGAGTCAGCTGCCAGGAGAGAAGGAGCACTGGGGCAAGTTCAAAGACATTAAGGGAGTAGTAAGAGATGGGGTGAGAACTAGAGGAGGGGGTCTGCAACATCAGAGGTTTCTGTAAGATGCACCTGCAGGGTCCTGGTATGCCAGAGAGGAGGTGGTGCTGTGGAATGGGACAATGCAAGTGAACGGGGAGAAATTTTGGATATTAACAGTAGAAGTGACAAAGATGTGTAATACAAAGCACCTGTGGGAAGGAGGAAGGAGGCTTTACAACAGAGGTTGATTTGGACAGATGGGGAGTGTGGAGGAGAGACTTGGGAGGAAGGCAAGAAACCTCTCTGGCATGCTGCAAGCTCAGCCTACAGAAGCTACAGAGTGTGTGACCCTCTTGTTAACTTCATTTCACAATGTTCCCTGCATGCTTTGTGTGGCTTCCAAGTAATGCATGACATCAGCAATCTTAATAAGAACCACCTGCTTGGTACATTTTATGTTCAACTCCGTTAAACTTTCCTAGTTCAAAATATCCAGTGCTATCTGGGACAGGAGTATAATTAGTTTTCTCTAAATTTGCTGAGCTTTGTTAAATGACTTCTTTCCTTAAGGAGTAAAAATGTGAATTTTTATGCTTTAGCTCCACATTTTTTGAAAATCATCTTTCAACTGTTCAGCTTTGTAGGCTGATAAAAACATCTGTCAAAATCAACTTCTGATCCTCCTCTTAACCTAGTCTGCTTCTAGCCTCATTCGTGACCTGTGATTCAGGAATGAATGACTGACTCACATGTACCAGGAAAGTACAGGGTGTAAATGGCCATAGATCTAGTGTTCAACACATCCCAGTAGATATCCTTAAGCTTCAGGTTGCCTGGAGTCTTTCAAGTCAGACAAGAAGCAATGTTTATACATCCCTCAGCACAAGCAAGAAGCTGATGTGGGCCAGAGGTAATTAATATCAGCAGCTGTTGTCTAAAAAACCCACTAAGTAGCATTAGAAATAATTGCTTAGATTTCCACTGTTGTGACCCAAAGAGTCTCAGGTTGTGGTGTTCCTATCTCTTAAATATTAGATTAGTATCTCTCAGTACATAACAAAAGAAGTACCACTCTTTTTCTTTGGGCCACTTTGCAAAGTTTATTCCAGATTTTGTTTAGCTGTGATACAGGTTCACAAAGTTCTCAGTACTAAAGAAATAGGTGTAGTGGCCTGTCTCTTTTTGAGGAGTCTAAGCTTTCATTATAGAGTCACAGCCAGAAGACAGAGCTCCTGCCTGTGGTTCCCTTGCTCTCCAGTTTAATCTCTCATTTAGGGACACTGAAGAATGTTTTCCTCGAGGTAGATCTTTTGTTTTGAGCGAACGTAGCCATTTGCAGAAGGTTTCTGAACCTCTTTTTGTTTTATCAAAAAAGTCAGGCACTGGGGCAGCTTCTGAAAACTTATTTTAGGACAAGGAAAGGGGTCATGACCCTGAGGCTCTGCTGTTTAAATCGGCATAACTTCTTTGGAGCCTATCTGGGATAAACGAAAGGGCATGGGCTCTGCTGGTTGTGTCACAAGTTTTCCAGAGTGCTTTTTCTGAACAAGCCAGAAAAAGATTTGCCTGAAGGGACACATGAATACGTGGCACACGAATAACTTTTTAGCATAGAAGTTCTAGGGTTTTTTTAAGGGATAAAAATAAAAGGTCTAAAGAGTGGGTACCATAGAGCCCAGTGAAGAGAAGCAGGGACGAAGCTGACCTTTGTGCACTCTCAGTAGGATGTGCAGCATGGTGGGGAAATTGGGTGGTCTTCTGAGACCACTGGGCCCTCCTTGAAATCTGCTGCTGGAGCTCAAAGTCTCAGGCAGTGAAGTCTCTGTGTCAAGTTGAAACACGGGGTTCAGTCTGGAAGGAAAAAGCGGATGAGATGCTGTTTCCCCTGGTTTCCTTTGAATTGCCTGAAGTGAGGCAAGTCAAGTGAAGAAGGTCTCTCTCTCTCTGACTGAGGATTTCCCCTTCAAGTCTTCTGGAAAGAAATGGAGTAAATTGATCTGTAATCAATACTACTCTCTTGCTGCCTTCTTGCAAATGTTGGTGTCTTTGACTCTTTTGAGGGTGGACCATGAGGGCATTACTACAGAGTACAAAGAAAAAAAAAAGATTGTTAATAAATCTCCACACTTAAATGCCCCAGACCTCTCTAGACACATACTTTTAAATTTATTTCTTCACTTTTCTCCCACTGTTTTCATATTTAGATATGGTAGCTGTAGTGTAAAACAGAAGTATGTATTTTTGTCTATTAGGACATGAGAAAGGGCACAGTGCTCTCTTTTTCAGCAGCTGTTCTGAGGCCAGTGTGCTAACTGTATTTATTTATTAGTGGGTTGTTTTGGTTAGACTATTTTTTCCCCTCGTATATATTCTGCTTTAATTGGTGGACATGCTTTCCCTTTCCTACATCAACAAAGAAACTGGTCCAAGAAAATTCCATGGATCATTCCCTTTTGACCTCTGTATTCTCCAGGTAAAGGTTTTTTTTCCTATATGGTTCTTCCATTATCATCTATGCTCTGAATGCACCCTCTTGGTATGTGAAATAGCAGAAGTATATGCCACGTGTTTTCTGAGTACTTGAGCCATAACCCTCAGAAGTAAATTTGCTGCTTCTCTAACCCAGAAGCCACTGAAGAAAGGATGAATAATGAAAATATATTCCAGTCAAAGAACAACTGAAGATTCTTTTTGACAGCAACTGTGGTTTCTAGTGCTTCCTTAGTTTTCACTTACACATATCTGAAGTGATGATTAATGCAATGAAATCTGCAAAATTGCCCATGTAAATCCAACTTTCATAAACAGGAATTATCTTAAAGACCCATACAGCATTCTAACATTCAGATGTAAACCTTTTTTTTGTGATGCAAATAAGCATCATGTGTATATCTTCACTTCTCCAGTTTCCAGTAGTTCTGGAGGAAGAATTTTCATCCACTGGAAAGCAGCATCTTTTTCTGCAGGGATTTATTCATAGCAAGAGCAACTGTGTTTGTCAAACAGTAGCAGAAATGTGTTGCCTGCCTCTGGATTAAGAAAAATCTCAAACTGAAGACTAACTTCCCCTCTCCCTTCCTGTTCAAATTGGAAAATTGGCCTGAAAAATATTTTTCTTTTTTTTTTCTGAGCCATTCTGATGCTCTGGGTTATGATCAGGATTAATGGGTCTTTCTCAAAAAATGAAAAGGTGAAAGGCTGGTCCTCTTGATTCCAGCTGTTCAGGCCTTAAGATAAGGCAAATGTCCTGCGTATCCCAATGAATCCTGAAAGCTGGTACAACAATGGGGAAAAAAGTGATCAGAAGCTGTGCAGCAATGCACAGATGGAAAGAATACTTTGAGGGCTGATACAGCTTTTGCTGACTTTTCTTCTGGTGCTTGTCTTGTGACAGCTGATGGCACTGGGTGGAGGCACCAGGAAGCAGCACGTTCACCCTAAAGCCCAGGACCTGACCTCCCCAGTTCTCTGCTTTTAGGTCTGCAGAGATAAAGCTGGGGAGAAAAACAATAATTAGTATATGAATATGTACTAGATATTACTGGATAGCCACCTGTAAAAGTATTAAAGTATGCTAATCTTTCAAGAACAGAGATAGTACCTCCTAAAATTTTTTGTAGATCTTGTAGCATGGTCTCTGTTCTGGATTTAAGTTTGCCCCAGCAAGAGGTCTTCCACTTGCCTTATATTTTTAGTAAATATAACTATTTGGGCTCTGCTACCCCTGTACTTTTTCATAACAGGTTTGTTGCATGAAGACCTTTTTAAAAAAAAATTACAAGAGTCCACATAAACATTTCCAAGGCAACAGACTCTGAGGTAGTAAACATATGCTTGTGACCTTATTAAGATGAAGAGAATTTTGATTTGAGAAGAGGAAAAGCTTGTGATCAAGCAATTACAGTCACACAAATAACAAAGGAAAACAGAAAATTACTGTCAGCATATTATTTTGGGAGTTTTGTGTCTCTGTGCTGCCCAATGCTGCCTCTTTGTGACAACCTTTATTTCAGGACACAGTTAAACCTAACTGAAATGTAGAAGTGTCATAACTGAGGAAAGTTTGTGTAAAATTTTTACTTATTATATTATTCGAAGTAACAAAATTAATTTTGCAATCCAGAATTGCTACGAAATGGAAGTTAGTGCAAGTGTTTCCAACTGTTATCAAAATGGCTGTTCCTTGAAGGATCACAGATATCAAGATTATTCATGTAACTTAGTTCCTGCGAGCGCAGAAAGATACATTAAAAATGGGATGAGTTTTCAGTAATTCTGTGTTGTTCCTGTTACTAATTAACCCCACAGGCAGCACCAAAGGTCACTGCAAAAGTGGCTCCGCCTTTCTGACACGGCTTTTCCAATAGGTGATGTGTTTGATTGATTGTTTTCTGGCCTTTTGTTATTATCAGCGTTGTGGTACTTTCCATTATACTACCTGTGATGAAGATAGCATGTGTAAATAAACTCGAAAAGAGATGTAGCTGGGGACAGCTTGCATGTGTCAGTGTTCATTTAAGTTAATCAACCAGCTGGTCTTTCATCCCAGTTCCTTATTCTGCCCTCTTCCCTCCCCAGAGCAAGAGAGAGATTCATGCTTCCTGACTGACTGCATGAAGAGGGTAGATTATGTCATTCTAGTGGCCAGATGGCCTGACCACAAAATCCACTATGTCAGCCTTGACAGGCTCCGAAGGGAAGCTCCCGGCCCCGGGGCTGTCCCTTCACAGCCAGTGAGGAAGCATTTCAGTGCTACAGGGCATTTGCAGAAGCTGGCCCGAATCTTTGTAAGGCAGCACTTGTTTTATAGGGAGGGCTGTTCATCTGACACCTCTAGTAAGTGGCTTCTTCCTGATATACCAGTATGAAGGAACTGAATAACCCCAACACTGTGCACAGCTGATGCAGGGACACACACAGTGTTGCACCACCACCTAAAGCACACACACATGCACTCTTGCCATCCCTAGTCCAAATTTTGGCTGCAATGTTTGTTTTGGCATTATCACCGTACCAGAGCTGCGTTTTGGAATACGTGAGTTTTATCTTGCCCTAACCCTTGTAATTCTTTTGTATATACAGGGCAAACCCACCACATTAAGAATCAAAATTTAATGCAGGAACTTCTTTTAATTGAGTCAGACACATTGATGGACAAGGAAGGCAAGTGGAATTAAAGCATGGAGCTGTGGGGAGAAATGTTCTTACTATTCCTGTCCATGTCATTCTAACTTGTTTTCTTTAGATGCTGAATTACATCTTCAGCCAGGATATTTTAACTGTTTCACTGACATAAGCCTTGTTCTGTTGCTCTGACTTAAAAAAGGCTTAAGGTTTGACTCACTGTTTTTGCCTAGCCCTTAATTTAACAGAGGCTTTTCCTCTTTCAAAATTTACTTGAGTATTGGGATGAAGATGCTTTGGAAAGAACAGCTTCTGACAGATCTTCTCAAGTCTGCTGCCAAATTAGTTCTCATTTTGAAGGAGCTTTAAAAATTTTAATTACAGTATTTCTACAAAATCTTTGAAGTACTAGTTTTATGCATTTTCTTACTTTTCAAGAAGGAAGGAGTAGCTATGTCTCAACCACAAAACAGAAGACATTTGTTTTAAAAATATATAATTTTCCTCAATCCATATCCACATTCAATGAGTGTACAATATGTGTTTTCTAGTCTGTTTGTGTGGCTGGTGATGTGTGACAGAAGCTTAAGTTGTAAATGAAATCCATTCCTAAAAGAATAGGTGACAAGGGAGTGTAAGATTTAATTCCCATTGCATGAATCACTTCATTTTCACATCTCTTTACACTTGATTGGACATAGTGATATTTTAAATGCATTACAAATTTAATCAAAAGCATCAAATAAGACACACACCGTTGAAATTACATCCAGGAAAACATCTGGGACTATGGAGTGGGAATTATTCTTGCATGAAAAATAAAGATTGTATACTTTCCTAAATTAATTGAATAAACAAAGGCTTGTTGAAGATCCTCAGAAGTTTATGTGGAAGGTCAACTCATGGCATTTCCCAAATTGCAAATCAATGCATTGATCTGAATAGACTTGTGTATCTGAACACCTTCAAGGATGACTCCACTGGATTTCTTCCTCTGCAGTCTGTTACTGGTGCTGAGATGAGATCAAGAGGACTATTCCCATGTGGAAAGTCATTCACAGTTGTAACTGTTATCAAGTTTGGGGGGCTGAAGGTTCAGTCTTGCAAAGTTCATTCACACAGATATATCTATTACCATTTGAAGAACTATAGCTCAAAAAGGATCTTGAATTGAGATTGATAGTAAAACAATTGTTTTACTATCAAGAGAAAATACCTTCAAGGTGTCTGAAGCTTTGTTCTTTAGCTTCCTGCAGAGTATTTAATCGACTTCATGTTTATAAAATGTATTTCCTGCTCTTGAAACTGAACTGCAAAACACTATTTGTTTTCCTCACCAGATTTGCTCCATATGGAAAACATGATAGAGTAGAATAACAGCAAGAAAAACTCGAAGATATAAAATTTCAAAATTCTGTTCAGGTGAATGGGTGATTTAAAACAGTTCAGAAATAGTCTACACAGCCTATTCTATATTGTGGATACTTTTCTACTGAATTTTTTTCCCCAATAATTTTTTAAGTTGAGACTGAAGAGAATAAAATCAATCAGAGTAGTATAATGAATATGTATAATTTTCTCTCTTACAATGTGTGAAACCTACACAGTTACATTTACGTGCTCCAATCTGAATAGAACAAAATTTCTAAGTCGAAAACATCATAAATCTCCTCTAACATTGTTTAATGAAATCTCAGGTGTGCAGTGCATGTTGAAAGAAATAGTTTGGCAAGTTTATATGAAAAAAGCTGGTAAAATTAATTGCAGCAGACCTTATAAAAATTTTCATTCATTGCTTATGGAATGGGTTATTATACTGAAAGAGGGTCATATCAAACTTAAATATTGCTGAGTAACTTGAACTCTACAAAAAAAACCAAATACAATCTCTCTGCCAATACATCTGACTAAGTTTGTCTTAAGTTCTTGTGTGAGAGCCTTTTCTTGGTCTGTCTTTTTCATTATATTCTCAGCTTGGATGTCAATACTTAAGGAAGCAAATAGTAAGTACTGAACTGGTGTAACTCAGTAGTAAGAGGTTTCTTGTCCCATGGACTTGTACTGTCCTGACTTCATTGTTGCTGTTTGAACTCTGGGTAGTTTCAGTGAAAGTTTGTGCTGTGCCTTAGTCATAGAATACTCCGGAGATACTTTGGGAAACAGGATACAGAAATGCCCAAGTCTTAAGAGGACATACATGAAATATTTGCTACTCAGGAGCTGATAACCGGGAGATCCCATTTAGACTTTCATTTATTGCTAGGATCAGGTTCATGGAAGGTGAAAGAATTTAAAATTTTAGTAAATGGGAGGTTGTTCTGCAGACATAAACAGGTGAACATGTATTCTCTTCTAGAATGTACTATTCAAAGCAGATTACTGTAAACAAAACCAATTATGAAATCCAGGAGGATGAAATGTTGTAATTTACAAGATAATTATTTTGTACGTTCATGTTTTCTTTACCCTTTCTCATGCAGCAATTTCTGAGTTGTTTTGCTCTAGCCTAAACTGGAAGATGGGATGGTTGTTGTGGTTTAAGCCCAGCTTACCACACAGCCATTCGCTCACTCCACCAGCACTGGGATGAGGGAGAGAATCAGAAGGGTAAAGTGAAAAACCTCAGGGTTGAGATAAAGACAGTTTAACAGGGAAAGAAAACGCTGTGCATGCAAGCAAAGCAAACCAAAGAATTGATTCCGTGTTCAGCCTTCTCCAGGATAGCAGGGCTCTGTCACGTGTAACAGTGACTTGGAAGACAAACCCCATCACTCCCAATGTCCCCCCCCTTCCTCCTTGTGCCTCCAGCTTTACATGCTGAGTATGATGCCACATGGTGTGGGACACCCCTTTGGTCAGTTGGGGTCAGCTCTCCCACCTGTGTCCCCTCCCAACATCTCATGCCCCCCCAGCCCACTCTATTCCAGCCAAAACCAGCACAAAGATATATTTTGGAACAGGTCAGTCCTTCATTTAATTTGATGCAGCAATATTCAAACGTACTGCATATTCAGCTCTGACAATACACAAAGCATAACTTCAAAAGTTATTTGTTGTTTTAACTTGATTCGTTTTGCACAGAAGAGCAAACTGAAAAAAATCCAAGGTTCAGTTTTCCAACAGGTGTGGAATATTCTGTCTTCTTTTTGCTCTTTTATTTTTTTAAACTCAGACATGAATGAGAGACTTCTGAGAAACTAAAAAAAAAAGCTCAGAAGCTGAAAAGTATTTGAAAAACAGAGATCTGAAAAAAAAAAAAATCCAAAACTTATAAGCAAGTTCCTCTTCCTGCTGCTCTGATCTGCTTAAAGGACTGAGGGACATTTTGCCTTTCTTCCTCTTAGCTTAAGAAAAAATGTTGAAAACCACATTCTTCATAAATAAGGCTGGAAGGAAATTGGCCTGAATGAATAAATTGCACAGATGTGTCACCTTCCATTATGCAGATAAAATAAATAGCTATGTTTTGTGAAAGCACTGTCAAATTACCAGCTACACAATGCCAAAATAGTGCTGTCTAAATGAGCGGGTTCATAGCACCTGTGGTAAGCTTGGTAGCTGCAAACTGGCTCTTTCTATGGTTATGTGCTGACTTCATGCCCTTTTGATACTGAACAGTTTTGCTCCATCTTTTTTTGGGTTATGAATGTCTTTCAAATCTGGAGATATTTGTCCAGTTTCATTTACTCCTTATTAATCTGATTGAAATGAGACAATGTAAAAAAAGCTGTTGTTTTCACTGTACGCAGAAAGTGAGTATCATCTGATTTATTTGTTCAGGTTTCTGTTTATTTTCCTATTTGTAGAGGATTTTTTTGGTGGAGTAAGTTTGCTTTTAAAACAGGGGAAGTCAGAAGACATCCCTATATCTAGTTTAGAGAAATGAACAATGAAAAATGGATTCATTGAAGTCTGGTTAAGGACCCGGTTAAAACTCTGGCTTTCTCTAACAGTAGGGAATGTGTTCTATTACTCAGTTTCTTGGATTAGATCTAAAAAACCTGTCAAAGCAAAAAATACAAGTTATTTCCTCCTTGCATTTGTAATAGAGGCTGTTCTAAAGCTCATACTGAATATCTGCCTCAGAAAACTTTTGCGCTAGATTTGCAGTGTTTAGGGTGACAGGAAAAACCTAAAGTCCTGTCTGCTTCTGGAAATGTAAGCATTTCATCACATTTTTGGTTTTGTTTTAATTTAGGTGTGGCAGTCTTGGGGTAAAATTCCATCACGGTTAATTGTGTTCTGTCTTTCCAATTGTCTGCAGTTAGACACAGTCATTTCCCTTCCTTCCAGCCCTGTTTCTCACTGTGGTGTTTATATGAAATGTTAAACAGCTGCTTTCTTAAGATCCAGAGGTGGATATATTTCCAACACAGGTAAAGCAATTCCTGTGAATGCTCTGTACTCTAGAAGGGCCTTGTTGTTTGAGGGGGTTATTTACTTATTTATTAAACCCTGGCAACCCTACAGCAGTCCACAAGCAGTTGTAACAAAATTCAACATCTTGTAGGGAAAGGTGTAAACATCCTTCAGTCAGTCATGCTTTTAAACTGAAAAAAAATTGCTCGAAAGAGGTAGAAAGCTCATTGAATAAACAGAAATTCCTTTGACACCTTTTGTTGAAGGAAACTATGGAAGTTAAAAGTGTCAGTGCAGAACTCTGTGCCTTATGGAGGTGGGAGGAGTTGACTATGGACCTTGTTAAAGGATCAGTGTAAAGTCAGGCATTTTGGAGTGATCTATAATAGATGTAAGTAGGTTATATACATTTGGGAATATGCATTCTATGCAAGTCTGTGCTCGTTATTACAGCATGACCTAGCTTTGACTCTGCTCAGTCAATTAAAAGTAGAGCTAAGTCAAGTGAAAAAGGCTCTATCCTGTGCATTAAGAAACTATCCACTCCTTCATTGTGGATCTTAAAATACTGACAATGAGGTTTTAAAAAGTTCAACATTACTAAGCTTGTGAAATGAAGAACCCATGAAGTAATTCCCAGCCTGTACACTCCTGCCTACACGGTTTTAATTTAGGGTTTTTTTCCCATATATAAGGTCCTTCATTTCTTATTAATGTATTTAATTATTGTAATATTATTTATTTGCTATTTATTTATTTATAATGATCCTATGCTATTTTTCTGACAGGACACTGGCTTCTTTGGTGCACAAGTAGATGGTGCTCATTTAATAATCTTTATTTAATAAACACCATTGTTTGGCACAAGGCCTCTTGTACCCCATTAGTAAAGGTCTCTCTGAAGACAGAATTAATTATTTCTCCCCTTACTTTTTTTTGCAGTGCCCATCACTGAATGTCACAGCTCTGTGTAGGCTTTTTTCTAGCTTCACACCAAACTTATGAGGTAAGGGGCTGATATAGTTCCCATTTTATGCCCAGAAAAAAAGTGAAGCCAAAGGCAGACTTGAGTTGAAAATACAGAGTAGTTTTTAATATGTGAAGCCTGAACTTTTTCAGACTCCTGGATGTTGTATAAGGATTTTATCATTTCAGTGCCTAGGTCCTCATATGAGTTGCAGCTAAGATTTGTGCACAATCATACATTTTACATCCATAAAACCAAAGCACAGTATTAATGACTACTGTTAAAATTTATATCTCTAATGATCACTCAGCCGTTGAGAGACATAGACTTAAAATCCAGGTTTTGGTCAACTTTCACATGCCTCTTCTTCTTGTAGAACTCTGTTTTAATCTGGAACCTGCCAAGAACCATTGTTCCAAATATATGAATATTTTCTCGAGCCTCAGGAATTTCTTCATTCAAATCCAAGCTGACACATCTTCCCTCCACCTTTTCCCCTAGCACCTGAAAACTGCATTTGTTGCCCATCCAAAACTCAGCAATATTTCATTTCATGAAGCAGATGCTGTTTTCACAGCACAGACTGTTCAGTGTTTCAGAAGCAAATTATATTCTGCTCTGGCTCTGGCTCTCAGACTGAGGGATTATTGAAACACCAGAAATTCTTTCTCCTCAGTGATCTACTCTGAGGAAAGCATGGTCTCCTCAGCCTGCCCTGGTGCCTTTTCTACCCTTTGTCCTGTTTCTCCCAATCCTCTCTTTTCCTGCCCTGAAATCTTTTTTTTTTTTTTTTTTTTTTTTTCTGTGAAATGGTTACTTACAGGGCTGGAAGGTGGAGGAATGGAAAGCACAGGGTACAACCTTCATACTTGTCATTCAGGTGCTGTGTTGGGTTTGCCTGCCAAGGTTTTGGTAGTGGCAGAGGGGGCACAGGGGTGGTTCCTGTGAGAAGCTGCTGGAAACTTCCCCCGTGTCTGACAGAGCCGATTCCAGGCAGCTCCAACATGGACCTGTCGCTGGCCAAGGCTGAGCCCACCAGCACTGGTGGCAGAACCTCTGGGATAACATTTTTTAGGGGAGAAAAATCCCTGTGCAATGGAAACTTCAGTCAGAGAGAGGAGTGGGAATCTGTGAGAGCAACAACTCTGCAGGCACTGAGGTCAGTGAGGAAGGAGAAGGAGGAGGTGCTCCAGCACTGGCACAGGTTCCCCTGCAGCCCGTGGTGCAGCCCATGGTGAGGCAGCCGTGCCCCTGCAGCCCATGGAGGTTTGTGGTGGACCAGAGATCCACCTGCAGCCCAGAGAGGACCCCACACTTGAGCAGGTGGACGCCCAAAGGAGGCTGTGACCCTGTGGGAAGTCTGTGCTAGAGCAGGCTCCTGGCAGGACCTGTGACCCTGTGGAAAAAGGAGCCCACAATGGAGCAGATTTTCTGGCAGGACTTGTGACCCTGTGGGGAATCCAGGCTGGAGCAGCCTGTTTCTGAAGGATTGCACCCCATGGAAGGGACCCACACTGGAGCAGTTGGAGAAGAACTGTAACCCCTGGGAAGGACTCATGTTGGAGAAGTTTGTGGAGAACTGATTCCTGTGGGAGGGACCCCATGTTGGAACACAGGAAGAGTGTGAGGAGTCCTCCCTCTGAGGAACCGCAGAGACAATGTGTGATGAACTGACCCCAGCCCATCCCTGACCCCTCTACCACTGTCAGGGAGGAGGTAGATAAAATCAGGAGTGAAGTTAAGCCCAAGAAGAAGGGAAGGGTGGAGGAAGGTGTTTTAAGATTTAGTTTTTATTTCTCATTGCTCTACTCTGATCTGATAGGTCAGTAAACTAATTCCTCCTTGAATTTCTGTGACAGTAACTGGTGAGTGATCTCTCCGTGTCCTTAGCTTGATCCACGGGCCTTTCTCTTCCCTATATTTTCTCTCCCCTGACCAGTTGAGGGGAGTAACAGAAAGGCTTTGGTGGGCACCTGACATTCAGCCAGGGTCAACACACCACAGGTGCCCATCCTCCAGCAGCTGAAAATGTTGGTATGTGCTCAGTGTCAACATCTTGGAGGGAGTTCTCACTGTAGAATTGAAGAAAATTTTGCTGAGCATGTGCAAACAGGTTTTTCAAGTACTTTTAAAATGGTTTGAATTAGAGCTCAGCTCTAGGGGATGAAACAGTTTGCCTTCCTGACATGGGAAGACCAGTTCTTTCCTATTGTCAATCTCAGTGTTTCAAAATGTTACGGATGGTTGAAAAACACTAAAGTGAACTGAGAAACTGTCACCTAATTTTGTTATTTAAACAGATGGGGAGAAGAGGGAGTCAAGTAACAACATATATTTCACTGATTTTGCCCTTAGAGATGACCAAACAAATGTCCCAACAAATTCAGCCTGAGGCATACCCTGAGCACGGAGAACATGAGTCTCAGTGGCTTCAGTTTTTCATGACTTTCCTGGACTTCAAACAAGATCACATAAATCGGAAGTATTATGCAATCTTAATAATAGGGTATGTTACCAATCTGCTCAGAACAAACCAGTCAGCATAACTGAAATTCCTAGGTACATTGTGGTTATTAAAAATGAGTTTTCTGTGACTTGCTGCTGCCCTTCCAGCGTGTCATAAGTATATTAAAAAAAGAGAGTTATGCTTTTGCTCTTTAAACTTGATTTTTCTTCAATTTGCTCCAAACCATGGTGGATCATATATTGCAAAAGAAGTTTTAGTTGCACTTGCCTTCTTACTCCATCCCTATGGGTGATGACTTTCTATTAAGTGACGGGCTCTGTAAACTTGACATAGAATCACAGATTCATGGAATGGCTTTGTTTGAAAGAGAAGATCATCTGGTTCCAACTTCCCTGCCGTGGGCAGGGACACCTTTCAGTAGACCAGGTTGCTCAGAGCCGTGTCCTGCCTGGCCTTGAACACTTCCAGGGATAGCCAACATGAACCCAATTAACAGAGCCTGATTTTTCATGGACATGAGACAGTGTTGTTCTGATTGTATAAAAGGTGTGGGAAAATGGTCCTAGTAGCTACTGTGAATAATTCAGGGATATAATCTATAGATTTTGCTATCTACAGGCACCGGTATCTAGTACATTCCTTTTTTTCCCAGCGTGCAGATAGAATTACCCCATAAATCAGCCACTGAGATGAAGTTTTTCTTCTGAAACAAGCTTAGGAATTAACTAAAAGAGGCCTTAGGCACAGATATTAAAAGCAAACTAGAAAACTGAAATAAAGGCTGCTCCAGCAGTAACAGGGCCTGGTTTTACCTTGATACTATTAGCATGTGACTCAAAATGGCCCTGAGTTGATCTTGTGGTACCAAATGACTTTGCTGTCCTTTATATCAGCAGTGTATTTGTCCTACAGATAAATGAAGTATAGTTAACCTGGATTAACAGAGCAGTGAAACAACTTTATTGGATTTTTAGTTAAGTAAATAGCCAAATTCAAGCTCAGATTCTCCCACAGGTTTGGATTTCTACTGAGAGCTTAGTTTAAATAACAGATTTCGCTGCTGTGTAAATTGAGGCAACCAACCTAGGTTAAGCCCCCACAAAGACAGGTGTTCCTCCAGCAAAGACAGGATATAAAGCTTATTCCTGTACAATATGACTGTAGTCTTGGAAAGATTCATTTGGAGAATCAGTGAAGTTCTCATGATCCACAGCATCCTCTGAACCTATCAGAAAAATATGGTTTCAGCCCTGAGCACTGTAGGCTGTTGATCTGTCTCTGCTGCATTTCATGTTGTTTCCTTCTATTCCTGGGGGTTATCACAGTCTTTCTTTTTTCCTTCATCTTCTGCTTAGTAAGGATATTCTGGGAATTTTCTTAAACTTACCCGCTGTAAGAAAAGTGTTCAAGGCAACTTTGGAAAACTTTAATATGGTCATTTTTCAACTAATTAATAGAGTTAACAGATGTTGGCCTTTCTAAATTCACTTTCAGGAACTTATCTAATTTTCCTAAAGTGTCATATTCAGTGAGGTGCCTCTGAAAATCAAGAGATCTTAAACAAGTTTCATGCTTTGCCACTGATCTACTGCTAGACATTGAGCCAGGTGTCTTCTGTCACAGTTCTCTCACTCATAAAATGTGGATAACAGCTGTGCTAAAGTACCTGGAAATATAGATGCAAAGTATCACACTCAGGATAAAATGTCCCTTACTGCATAGCAAAGAAGTACATGCTGCAATGTTTTATGTTTTATAAACAATTCTGAAATCTCTGAAAGGTAGTGTTTGGAGTATTGGGAATCTGTCAGTACTACATACTTACTCTGGGTTTTTTCTTTTTGATACAGGCTGTATTTTGCTATGAGTTTTGCTGACAAGTCCCACGTGTTGGAAGACAGTTGGGGCACATCTCTCTTTTCAGCTAGGGCCTGAAATCCTCTGCTTATGAATCAGAATAAGGAAATGAAGCTACTGTTGCAAAAATAAAGCCCCAGCATTCATATCATAGATTGATGAAATTCTCAACCAATACACAGTAACATTTTGTAAAATCACTTCCTTCTAGGTGATGACAGGTTTCAGGGACTAAAAGTTGTATAATTCCATTTCCAGTCTTGTAATTCCTCCCATAATAATAGACTGATTACTCTCTTCATTTTAAGCTTCTTGGCCTGTTTCTGAGTGGTGCTGAATATCCATTGCTTCCATGGAAATCAGAGCTGTGCATGCCCATTACCTCTCTGAACTAAATGTCTGGAGCACTTTGTGATGTAGTCGTGTATCGACTACAAATTACAACAGCAAGTATGATAAGTTCATCTATGCTTTTTGTTTTGTTCTAATTAAGATAATGTGAATCACTTTTATGACTGTTTATTTAATCTAGACTTCACTGTTAAGTATCTGTACCACCAATCACCGTCTATACAATCGGGCAGAATAACAATGACAATATTTTATTCTATTCCTGGGTCTTTTCAGAATTGACATGAGCAGATGCAGTCTATAGTATTAGGCCTGAATTCATAGAATCATAGAACGGTGTGAGTGAGAAGGGAACTTAAAGATCTTTTGTTCCAACCCCCTGCCATGGGCAGGGCCACCTCCCACTAGACCAGGTTGCTCAGAGCCCCATCCAACTTGGCCTTGAACACTAACAGGGATGGGGCATCCACAGCTTCTCTGGTCAGCCTTTGCCAGTGCCTCAGCACCCTCACAGGGAAGAATTTCTTCCTTATATCAACACCAAACCTACACACTTTCAGTTTTAAGCCATCTCCCCTTGTCCTGTCACTACATGTAAAAAGTCTCTCTCCAGCTCTCTTGTAGGCTCCCTTCAGGTGCTGGAAGGCTGCAATTCAGTCCTTTCTCATTTCTTCTGGTTGAATATTTGTAGAAGGGAAGAAACTTTTTCCCTCAAGATGTTTCCTTAAATTCCACCCTGTGGGTGGTATTGTGAGAGATTAGCTGTAAATTGCTGACAAAAATGAGATTTTATAGCAATGGATAGCAAGCTACTGTCATGCAAGACCGTTTGCTTTACCAGGAGTTCGTACTATTCCAAATCCAAAGGCTTGACTTTAGCCCTTCCAGAACTGGGGTTTGAGTTGCAAAACTTTTAGCTCCAGAGTTGGAATTTCATTTAGAATATAGCATGCCTGGGTTCCACATATGTTATGTATACAGTCTTTACTTCATTTAAATCTTGTCTAAGTTTTAGGCTTTTTAGAAGCAGATAAAATCAGTCAAGATCTGCGTAGATTTATTTTTCATAGCTTGGGTAAATTCTCTGCATATATTACTGCTGCTGAGCTATATTGCTGTGGAATTGTTAGAAAACCACTAGAAGAGTCAACTGAACTCATCACTGTTTCTTTGTGGGTAGCACTCATATATGTGGTAATTCAAAGTTTGCTATCTAATTTAGAAAGTAAAATATTTTTCAGTTTGTACATAATTAGATAAGATCTTTCTTCCATGTGTAATTTGAGAGTTAAGCTAAGATAATGGAAAATCTGTTCTGTGTAGGGAAATAAGATTATCCTTTCAAAAAAAAAGCTGGAGTAAAAGTATTTCTGCACTAAAGGGTCATATGTTATTTGGTGACAGATCTATAATGTTCTTAAGGTCTTTAAGGTTTTTTTAAGTAATCTTCTAAGAGTCTTGATATTTTTCCTATAATTGAATTAATTTCTACACAGAGAGTAAGTATTTGAGGTCTGAAAGGCAGGACTACTGGGAATTTGGGTAAGCAAGGCAGAAGTGAAGGACCTCTAGACCTGCTTAGTCTTTAGGCAGAAAAAATATACAGCCAACCACTAACTGGAGGTGTTGAGAAACAGCAAAAAGATTATGAAAATGATGACCTTAAGTGTCTTCTGCCATTTAGGATTAATCATATTGAACAATCTGGTGCCCTTTCAGTTGAACTAGAACCCTGGCCAAATTTCAAATTCATGTCCCACCTTACAGCTTTGTTTAAGTCTGTAACCAAAGAGCAAACCTGTGAGTCACCTGTAACTTTTAACAGATCCCACTGTGGTTCTTTTGTGTTAACAGAAGGAGATTTTGGCACTGTACCATGGCTGTGTTCCTTTGTTGATTGAGAGGAGCTATGTGGAGCTGCTTTGAAAAATTGAGTTCAGTTGGAAAGAGTGCTAAAGGCCAGAAATTCTCACTTTTTTTTTCCCAAGTTTGGCCAAATTCTTTTCCAGGGTGGAGAAAACTGTATATTTTATTGTAGCAAGGAGCGGTAGTACTCCCTAGATTAATACCTTTACTTCCTTTATGGAGTAAGTTTGATAGAGCTGCAGTAAGAGCTCCTGAAGGTACATATCAGGGAAGGAGCCTCCCTCTAGCTGAGTTCACAGGAGCTGCACTAGCCTCTTGTCTGCTGAACACAGTTCTTTGCATATCTGACATGCCATTAAAATGCTAGTGAACATGTTTTATATTTTTTTGAGCTTTTTGTTGCTATCATAGGTTCACACAAAATGAATGAACGTAGTTGTAACTCTAGCTGGAGCCGACCTCGTTCAGCTGAAGTAGCGTAACCTGCAGCTCTCGTTGTTTCCAGCTTTGGAAACTCAGAGCATCCATTTTGTGGTCAAAAACAGAGGATACCTCTTGGAGCAACACTTGCTTGGCCCGTTGGATGCACTGTGTCAGCTTGTGAGCTGCTCTCCCATACACCTGCAGCCGTGGACATCACAGTAATGGCACCGTGACGCTGCAAACCAGGCTCACTGCCCACGTCGGTGCCTGTGCAGAGAGGCTTCAGTCCTCTCATTAGAATGCTTGTATGGGATCCCTAATTGTTGCTAATGGTGAATTACATGAAGGGAGCAGCATAAGTTCAGCCTCCACTGCATCTGCTGTTCAGTGCTAGCCTAGATGGAAACGTGCAGCAGCACATGGCTGACATTCGCTCTCTCGTGTTTTGGCAGTGTGCATATTTGCAAAATAGCAGGAAAATCTCCTGCTGTGGACTAATATGCTGAATCGACGGTGGCTATTGAACTTTCACTGAATATTAACTTCTACTGCACTTTGGAAACATACTTAGCAAAAGCTGGTCATACCAGCCCAAGCTATTGATTGTAATGCAGATCTGCTACCGCTTACCACCGCCAGTTCTTCCTATAGAGAATGCCAGGTGAATGCTCTGATATGCTTTTCAGCGTCATGGTGATGAGGACTTGTGAACTGTTCTTTGTCTGATGTCAGGCGGGTTTCGTTTGCCTTTTGAGATAAAGCCATCTTTTCCTGCTGTGGTGGTAGTTGTTAGCAACTTAGTATCGAATCTCTTTTATGTTGTGCACTTTTTTGTTTGAACTTTTCTACAATGCCGATTAAAGGTCGAATTTAGCAGTCTCTTTCCATAAACTCTAGAGTAAGCCTTTCTGATATCACCAGGATTGTTTGGATGTACCTGGGGGAAGAATTGGATCCTGTACTCTTGCTCAAGAGAAGTCAAAAGGTGAAAGTCCACCTAAAGATTCATGTTATCATCAGAAATGCAAATAAAGGAGATGGAAGTCACGAGGCTGAATAAAGGATGATGGGTCAGCATCTTGGGCACTCCTAGGTGATGGCATGTGGAAATCCTGGAGGGAACTTTCAGATCTAGGGATATCACAAATTAGTTAATTCAGTAGACTCTCTGCAGAGTGTAGGATCACAGCAACGTGGAGTTTTATGGAGATATTGCCTGTGCTCCAGCCTGGAGAGGGTGAATGAGGCATCCTTTATTTATACCCAAATTTGCTATGCAAATCCTGCACTCTTTTTTCCCCCACAAAGTAGTTCCTTTTGCTGCAGTCCACTGATCATCACTGAGCATTCAGTGTCACATTTCATGGCATTTCTTTGTTGAAGATTATTAACTCTGCAATATTGCAGGTGCAATTAATTATTAAATTATACTTAATCTACATAATGTAATAATAGTAGGCATCACCTATTTCCTGATTATTTCTCTTCTCAAAGAAACTGTGGCTTGAAATGAGTAGATCTACATCCTAAGAAGCTTGCTTGCAGAGATGTACTTTTAAATGACAGGGCAATTCAGTTTTCTGCTTTACATTACTCTGTTTTACTGTGATCATGACTTTGAAGATCAGCAAAGCAACCTTTGAAAGCTGTTTCACTTGGACAGCTGGTAATAAAAGGCTCTGTGTCAGTAAGTATTATATATCTGATAAGAGTTTGTGACTTGAGCTATATGTAAATCTGAAATGAACTGGTGTTCCTACTGATCATGACGTGCAAGGTCAGTACAAACTACTGAAATATTGGATTGCAAAACAATACACTCTTGGCAGTAAAAGTCCAAACTCAGTACAGCTTGATCATTATAGGGAAGCATAGAGCTGTACAATAAAATTAACAGTTTGAAATCAGTTTCCAAGAAAGGATTATAAAATCTAGAAGAAGTTTAATTTTTTTTTTGGTTGTTGGTTTTTTCAATGTTCTGTGCCATTCCAATTCTTGTGCCTTTTTATTTGTGCACTTAACCTCAGTGACAACCACAGCTGAGGAAGGAAGTCCAGCTGAAGCCTAAAGGATCAATGAAAGGGAGGGAGAGGCAATTCCCTTTTCTGTGTCTGTGTGTGTATGTTGGTGTATTTTTTTCAACACTAATGATGAATGTGAAAGTGATAAAGACTGAGAAGCTAAAAAGCTGGGACTTGAGAGAAAGAAGTACTTCCCATAAGGACAGTAAACACATGAATATAATGTCAGTGAAATTGCTGGAAGCAAAGAATGTAGCAGAAGTAAGTTTAAAAAAAAACTTTTTTATGGTGAAGATGCAGGTTGATAAAAGCAGGACAGTGGACTTATTGGAAAAAGAAAATAAATAAAACAAGTCAGGGCTACATCCTGTCCATAAATTTCATATGTTCTTTCAGCCATTTTTAAAATGCTTTTAACTCCAGTAAAACAATGGTCCAAAGGATTGAAGACTTTTCCACATTAGTGGAAACTTCACTGAAGCTAAAAGAACTTCAGTATGAAGTTTTTACTGAATGACTCATCATATTTGATCATTTCATTGGACTCCAAGAGGAAGGAAAAACTGAGTCTGCTAGTTCTCATTTTTAATCCCCTGAAGCGAGTCAGTATTTTGATATATATCTAGCTCTACAAAAGATGGTGGCCATATCGTGCTTCAGTGTGCAACCTGAAGCTGATTTATGCTCTCAGTTATATGAATAAAAGGCACTGGCAGTACTGCTGTTCCTCCAGTTCCTGGATGCTTGCTGCTTTCCTACTGACTGCTAAAAACGGGGCTGGGATGGAAAATTTGATCAGCAGTGACTGTCCAGAGAGCTGAAGAGACTGCAACCAAAAAAAAAGGGGGTTACAGGTCTAGTAGCCAGGCTGGGGACACACAGCAGCAGAGCTCCATCGGTTTAGGAGCATGGCAGAGGTCCGTTCCTCCCAGAAGCACTTCTCTCCCGAGAAAGCACAGCAGGCAAACTCCTTTTGTTAGCAAATGGGCTGTTAGGTCTTAATGGTAGTGAATCCAATGTGCTGGTTCACACAAATGACCACTGACAGGATCACCCTGCAGTGCAGTCCAGCAGATGCCAACAGGTCCAACCAAGGGAATGGCCCAGGGTGGAATTTGTTCTTTTTTTAACCTTACGGTGCTACATGTCAAAAGAACATAAAAAAGGAAATAAAGCATAGAAAACCCAAGCAAACTCAATTCCCAACCTTCTTCAGCCACAGTTGCAATGGTCCTTGCACAGTAATGGTAACTAGTTTCCGTGTGCCTGCAGGCACGTCACCTCTCCCATTTGCTCTTTAAGAATGAGAATTTGAGTTGACTTTGCTGAGAGATGGACTCCCAGTTCCAGGAAGGAGGCTTGGTGTTCTCCCAGCCCAAAGGTTAAGGCTCTAATCCACCCCCCGGAGCTAAAACTAGGCGATGATAAAACTTTCCCACTCCTTACAGAACATAATTGTTGTCAGAATATTTTGAAATCCATAAAGGTTACAGCGAAAAGTTTCCATTCGCACATCTTCCCTATTGGCTTGGTTGCTTCCATTGTTCTGATTTTGAGAGTACAAAGATTCTGTAAAAACACCTTATTTGTCGTGACATTAAAGAATTACTGCTATTCGTAGCTTGGGGAAACAACATCCTCCTCCTCTTCTTTGCAATGATTATACAGTAATTACTGACCTTGGACTCACTGTCAATACTTCACCAAGATCCATTCAGGCCCACTAAAAGTGCCCCATCCCAACAAATGGCAAACCTTGCATGAATATGTGTGTGCATAAAAGTTCCCCTTGTGTTCCCTTTATCCGTTACTTTGGCTGAAAACCAGATTTATAAGGTTGATTTGAAGAAATTACTCTCTTCATTCCTGTCATCTGTTTTTCTGAGAATCTCTGGACTACAGCTTTGTGTAAGAACTTTTCTTTCTTGTTCCTCTGTTCAGGCTTTCCTGTCTTTTATGCCATGGCATAAAGGATACCAAGAAAGTTCTTGATTAGCTTAACTGAATCAAAATCAAGTGTGGTTTGGCGATGTTCCTTTTAGGACACCATTATCATAATGTGCCTGGCCTTTTTACATAGCTAAATTACTCTGTGGTTTGAGTGGTGAGGAAAGAGTCCTGATGGGTTTGTGCTGTCAAACTTTTCCACACCTCACTGTTCATTTCTCATAAGAGCACACTTGGAAAGAAAAATCCCTTGTTGCCACGTGGATGGACTTTAGGCAACTCTTTGCAAGAGCAGGCACCTTAACAGAGCTGGAGCTGAAGTTTTTTGTCTTCTTGAAGAATTGATTGCAGCTTCAAAGTGTAATTTTATTGAAATATTTAATGTAACCCTATACAGCTGTTAGTTGTTTATGCAAGGAGATGGAACTGCATAGTACAAGTCAACATGCTGAGCTAAAACATGCCCATAAGTTGCAGCTCTAAAGCTTCTTCTCTCAATGCCATTTTCAAGCAAAAGCCATGAAATTCAATCAGTAATTCTTACTGATGATTTAGCTCATGGATTTTCCAACCTGATTATTATTGAATTCAAGGTGCTTGCCAAGTTCTTATGGCCTGCTTAATCCACTGGTGACATTAGCAGGTTTGTAATTAGCTGGACTGAGCTTTTAAGGCCATTTTCTATCCTGTAGGATAAAACTTGTGAACTAACGCCATTAGCCAGTCAGCTAAGTCATCAGCATGTATGGGAATTAAAAAACACCTTTGAGCCCAAACTCCTGGGCCTGGAAGGAAAATGAAATCCACAGTGAAGCTCCTGCATTGTCAGGCCTAGATCTGCTCATTAAGAAGACAGTAGTAGGAGATAGTAGTCTACCAAGCAGTCTAATTAGTAGCTCAGCAGTCTCCAGATTCCAGGGCTCTGTGTAAAAGACCCAAAATCTTTGGCAAAAGACATGCTCCTAACAAGGCAAAACTTTTCTTGCACTTCTTCCATGCACCCATCCTGCCTTTTTCTGGATTTATTGGTTAATGAAGACAGAGTGTAAGTCTGAACAGAAAAAAGAGGGTTAAAGTGTTAGAAAATGGATTGGGTTGTGCTCTTCTGTTCTGATAAATAAAACTCAGACCTTAATTTCTCTGGGATTTTAGTGGAGGGTTTTGCTAGCCAGGGAACTGACTGACTCAGAATCAGCCTTGAGTTCCCTGTGTAAAATTGCCTTTTAGGTATAGTTCACCACTTTTTTCTTCAAAGAGTTGTTTTAAATACTGTGAGGTTTAGTAAAAATAATGGAAAATTTGAATATCTGTATCTTTGTCCAAGAACAAGAAATTTCAATCTAAGACACTACAGATAACATGATATCTTTTATTAAAACAAGAATATTTAATCTAATCTTTATATAATAATACATCCAGAAGAGGAACTTCTGGGCCCTCAAGCATGAACTTTCTAAAATATTCTTGTTCCAATAAGAAGTATCACATTATCTACCTTGTCTACTTAAATGCATGTTTAAAGTGATGGATTAGTGGCTATTTTGGGTGCATTTTTACTGTGTTGTTATCTTGAGACTCATTTAACTTACGCAACTCTTTTCAAAGTTAGAAATGTGTACTCTTTATGTGCCAAACTGAATCATGATCTCTTTTCTCTCCGTGCTCTAGCCACACTTTCAAAAGAAGTATAGTTTACACAGTTACAGAATGTTGCATTGATGTATTCTTGGTTTATTTTTATTATGTTTTATGTCATTTTTGTCAGTGAGAGAAAATACTTTCAAGAAAAGAGCCAAGCTTTTATTAAGTCTTATGTGGGAAAAATAGCTACGAGCCTAAAGTGATTACTACTGGAAGTGTGGTATCTGTGGAGACATACTACAGTTGTTATAGTATAGAGGAAAGACTGTGTTACAATCACTGCCATTATCAAAATCTGCATGATTGAGAACATTTGAGGATCTCAATCCTTTAATTGCAGGGGTTTTATTGTTTGCATCACTACTTAGCTGGATCTGTAGAGATATATAGAAATAAATCTTGCCCACATAGCCTACTGTGATTGCACGTGGTTTACAAGCCTGGTCCACATCAAATAGAAACTTAGGGCCTGAGAAAAGTAGAGAGGTAGGAGTAAAACAAGAGTAACTGTGGCAGAATGGAGTCTTTGATTGGATTGGAACCCTCGTGCTTTTGTGGTATTCCCAGGGACCAGGTCTTGAAGGGCAGTCAGAAGTTACAGATCTGTTAAATGAAGTTACAGACCTGTCTTTTGTCCACGCAGAAGTCTCACTAAAGTAAGAGAACAGTGTTGTCTCCTAAACAGAAATGTACTAAAAAGAGTAGTTTCTCTCCTTAAAGACACAGCTGACAAATGTGTGACGTGAAGGTCAACACTTAATTTTACCATTTGACAGGGGAATGAAAGGTACAATAGAGGACTCGTGCACCTGTGCCACTTTGGGTCCTGAGAGAGCTCGAACAAAGGATGCAAACTGCTCCCCATTGCATTAATAAGGAAATCCTAAGCAGAACTACCTTTGTAATTTTTCTCAAGATCTCACAGAGGGAGTAGTTTGGAGCTGCTGCCAGGCCTACCTCGGAGCATTTCTAGATAGGGGCTGTCCAAGAGATGTGCTGCAACAGAGCATCTCCCCTGCCAAGCCTGACCACTTTGTGGGCTGTGGCATCTGGCTCTGGGCCTGCTGGAAAAATGAAGTTTGCCACGAGCTTTCTTCACTTCACGACCACAAAAGACATAACCCTGCTAAGTGAATGATAGAAGGCTGCAAGATTCACTGAGCCCTTTATAAGGTGCTTTTTTTTTTTTTCACTTGAGGTTTTCAGAGTGGTTCAGAAACCTGAAGTCTCCTCGGGAAAATAGTGATAGGTTTTAAGAGCCGGTTTCCTGATGAAGGAGAAGAAAAAAATTACCAAGTCTGAGTATACACTGTGTTGACTAGGCTAGTGGCAGGTGGTTAGAGAAAGTCAGAAAATATGCAGATATATTTCTTCCCTTTCCCCACCTTTTCCCAAATTTCAATTAAAACTGTAGCCCACTCTCTGGAAGCACCTATTCTCCAAGAGCCTTTTGTGCCTGGAGAGGTTCAGCACAGTGCACTCCTTTGCTTTTTGATGATGGATTCCTGAAGTATTTCCTTTGGTTTAAAAGTGTTTGAATAGCAAGAGATATGTATACCTATAACAGTACTTTCTGATAAATTCTGCAGTAGAAACTTGTCTTTGACATCCTCAGGAGGTCCTTTGAATCTGTAATATGCCATGTAACATTACATATGTAATTTGTAATATGCACAGTACACACCTGTAGCTTATCTGCACACGTACTATGCAGGAGCCATTGTTAGGAGGCAAAGAAGAAGAAGCAACTGAAGATGTCAGGTTTACAGGAAGCCAGCAGCAAAGATGAAACTAGGGGGAAAAAGAATGGGAACAATCCTAATGTTACCACATATGCCATAGGTCTGTTAAGGACCATGTGAGAGCTTGAACTGGAGCTTAGCCAAACCCAAAAAGAAGCGGAGACAAGGTTTGGCGTAAGTGGGATGTCACTGATCGGCTACAGCGTTCCTGTTCAGCTGTCAAAATGCTTCTGGTGGAGATGCAGGAGCTCAACAGCTGAGGAATGAGCCAAATTCAGGAGGTGTAAGGAAAAACAGCAGCTGCCACAAAGCTGCTAGTTTTGTGGTTATTGTCTATGCTGCTCAATTCTGAGCTTTAGATGAGGAAACTTTGGGGCACCCCTTTATCTGTGGGAAAGGGGCAGAGCCCACAGCTGGATTTCTGTCTGGCAGCCTGAATGTGCATGTCCTCTGTGAGACTGGAAAGGGAGTCTGTCTGTAAAAGCAGCTACTTCCACCTACGTTTATCCTGGCTCCTTTCAGTTATCCATTCCTAGATAAGTTCTTTTAAACGTGGTGCCAAAACTGCAAGGTGCTGGTCAATTTTTGCAGGCTGCCTGAATGACTCACCTCATTTCTCAGATTACTGACAAAACAGGGGTGGGAAAGAAAAAAAAAAAAGCCTAGTGGGATTGAAAGCACTTGGCAAGCCTGAAGTGTCACTTTTGTGAATCACAATGGCTCTTCTTTTGCAGCGATTTTCAATTTTTTGATAGTGGCTGTCAAGATAAATGTATGGTTATGTGCAAGGGGGTGTAACAGCAGTTAGTTGTACTGTGTCAGGGAGACAGTGTTGCTGCAGATGCTTTCCTGGTGATAATACTGTGGAGGCTTTGCTAAGTATACAGACAGCACAGGAGATGAGGTGTGCAACCATTTCAGGGTTTCTGGCTAAGGCTCTGAGGTGTCCCTGAACAGGACAAGCCTGGAGAGAATTCCAGAGAACCCGAGTATGGAGTAGCAGAGGCTGGTGGATCCCCAGGTACCAGGATACAATAGGATCCATTAATACACCCAGTAACCCTGGAGCACCCACTGTACCACCTCCAGATTTCACAGCAACAACCACTGGGGATTCCCAGTTAATATAGGGGAACCACGTTGTTCCTGCAGGATGTGAGTATTGCTGTGAAGTGGTTTGTAGAGCTTCTCCTCTGACTGGTCATTGGAAGAGCTGGGAGGTGCCTGTTTATTCCAAGCACCCTTAAATATAGTTGTTTTTTTTGCTGAGAAGAATACTTTTAGGGTGAACAACAGTTTACAACAGCTGCCTGCCACAGATCTGGTCCCCGCTTGTGTTTGCTGCAGGTGACTCTCATCGTTCATTTTGCAGACACAACTACTTCTGGCTGAGGTGGGTCTGTGAAACAGGAGGCTGAACTCATGCTGGAGGTGGCTTGGGTTGCATTAGAGGGATTCAGGTTGATGAACATTCTGTCTGTAGACATGAATGAAAATTCTGGCCTTGAGTTCCCTCGTTGCTGACCGCAGTAGTCCTTTACTGTGTGCAGTGGAAGGCACTAATACTTTAATTTGTGGATGATCACACAGTTTATGTCCTTAATAGGATTCACCAATAATATAGTGAGTGCTAAAGGCTAATTACCTGTAATTGTGTATCCTTCTGTCCTAGTGTTTTTTAGACAAATAGGTTGTTACTTATAAGCAAATATTTGATTGTCATCTATGAGTACAGCTTTCTGAACTTTGGGTTGAATTTCTACACAAAGCCCAGCTGAGAAACTGGGATTTCAGTGAGCTGGTACGAACCCTTCAACAAACTGTTGCACTGAGAGAGTTGCTATCAGCTGTTGGTGTGGGTGCAAGTCAATTAAGCCAGCTAAGGGAAAGATTCTGCTAGGAAGAATGTTCCTACATGTAATTTTAACATGGCCCTGGAGAGCAAATCAAAAGGCAACAGGCTACTCCATTCTTACAGCAAGTGTGCAAAATTTAGGAGTTATGAGGGATATAGAGTGTAGCTCATCGATCAGAATTTGTAGCTTGTTGATATACTTTTAATGAAATATCCTAACAGAAGTCTCAAAGAAGCAGGTGCTTCAGTCAGGGTGCTTAGAAATCATGTCAGGAAGTTGACTGTCTAGGGGAGTTGGGACTATGATACAGTGTCATGACAAGTGTGAAAGAAATGAACAATAAATGATCTTTAAAACCAACACATATTAAGCAAGCACCTTTCTCAGGCCTTGGAACTAACTTAGTAAAGCTCAGGGAAAAAAATTAAGGTTGGCACTTGGTAAATTTATATGCAAAGAAATTATAAAGGGGACATCCTCATAGCTGGAATTTTCCAACCTTTTATTGGGTTTTGTGCTTTGTTTATTTAACATTTTGATATCTTCATTTGTCTTCATAAATCTGTTGCATACATTTGAAGACAATCATAGTTTCAGCAGCGTGGTTTTGGCAGAGGTTAGTGTCAGAATTGGGCAAACATTGTTCATTTTGTTTCTCCAAATCATGTTATGATATACTAGAGTACTTTCTTCTCCTGTTTGTAGCAATGTTTGTCATGTAAAGAGACACTAATTTAAATTCTGGGAGTAGAGGTCATTGCTTCAGCAAGTGATGATCAAGGTCTTTGCTTCAGCACCCACAATTCTACACTCACATACCTGTCTTTAGTTTCCTGCATCAGTGTGTGTGTGTGTCTTCATGTATATGTTCTCCTTTTCTCCATAACAGTCAGCCAAGAGAACTCTCATAATTCAGACTGAAAGAGGAATGATGAAAACTGATGATCCAGATGCAGATAAGAAAAGAGACAAGGAATTATTTTTTTTTTTTTGCTGCAACCAAGAAAGAACAAATTGGTTCTTACCTTCATTCAAATCCTTTAAATTCAGCGAGTCACATTTAAAACTGATCCAATCTCGGGAAGAATGCTCCCTGTAAACATGGACAACAATTTTGTGTCAATTTTAATACATGTTCTAGCAGATTATGTAGGCTGAACAGCAAGAGGGGTACCCATATGTCTCTTGGGCAGAAGAAGAACACAAGTGAGGACTATGTCTTGGTGTGAGGGAGTGTGAAGGAAGAATGTGTGTGTGTATAAGTGGAGGGAATGATGAAAGGTCTGTCTTGCCCAGCTAAAGGGTCATTTGGGGCCATTTTATCTGGGCATTTTGAAAGAAAAAACCAGGCTCGATGGATTTTAAAATCTACTTTTAGGGTGTGTCTAAAAAGAAGGTTGTTTTTGGAACCGAAGCTAAACTTTAGGAATCCAGAATTAAAGGAATAGAGGTGGAGTATGGGGAGAAGTTACAGAAGGGTTCAGCCCTTGTCATATGGTCAACACCCTGTGTCAACACCTTATTTTCATCGCAACTACTAGTAATTTGAGTCATTTATACAATTAGTTCTTGATATGTGCATACTTTGGAATAGAAAAAACATTCCTGATGGACCAGCTATGTTTCTGGTTAACTGTGATTAGCTAATATTTTTTCCTATGGATGGCCAGGGTAATTTTTTTTTTACTGTATTAGTAACAAATCTCCCCTTAAAATTTCTGTACGAAACCCCAAAGGACATCATAATAAACATTGTACAGTGTCATTAGCTCTTGCACCAAAAAATCATTAAATAGAGGCTATAAAAAAAGGGACCAGGATAACAATTTTTATCTGTGTTTCTTGTTTCTATGACTGATCAATATGACCACAGGAAAATCCTTTAACCTGTCCTGCTGCAGTAACAAGTCAAGCTTAGTACTTGTCCTGAGCTTAATTTGGCTTAATAATTTTCCATAAAGATCAGTTTATTTAAAGACAAGGCATAACTGAAGCAAAGCATGCTCTTAATGCTGTATTTTCTAGTGCCAAGATGAATGCTGATAGAACAAAAAAGAGAGAAATACAGAAGGAACACTACACAACCATCTGGAAAAATGTTTTGCATGCTCCCTGTGCGCTTTATCTTCCTTGCTTTCCCTCAAGGAAAGAAAAGTAAGATGTAATGGCAAAGAGTAGGATATTTGGCCAATTTATGATAGAGGAAGAAAGCAAAATGCCTTACTGAAAAGTAGGACAATTCTAGCAAAAGTAGGGCAGCTTACTGCATGTTAAGAACCTTTGGATTACGTGTATTGTATCATGCTTACTTTGCACACACAATTAGTTCAAATGTCGGGCTTCCCATGTGAGGTAACTGAAGAAGATTTATCTCACAAGATAAAGCTCTAGTACCACATCAAACAGGGTCAGAACACACACCTATCAAGAAAATAATCTGGAGAACAGCTACAACTGGCTGAGCTCATGTGAAAAATGAAAATGTCACTGGCACTTAGTCCAGAGGTCAAATTAGTTGAGGAAAACAGAGTAGATCAGTGATGCTGGAGCTGCTTACACAGATTAAAATTCTACACCAGAGCAGCTAAACTTGTATTTAGAATAAATGTACAAAACTTGTGAAGTTTGTGTGCCTTTAAGGACAAGATCATTTCAGTGTTGGCAAAGGGTGCAAAAGACACAGCACCATGGAGAATTTTTTTAATGTATTTTTTTTCAGAATGTGTTAATGGATAAATGATTTTTTTTTTTTTTTTTTATTGTTCCAGCGGCACTTTGAGGACAGCACTTCTAGGAGCCCTTCTCCAGAAGCAATGGATCTGTAAGCATATCACATGCAGACTGTTTATTTACATTCCATAAAGTAGGGAGGGTGTTTGAGTTGTTGGGCTTTGCCCTCTCAGATGCTGCGTGTACACGGTCCAGGTGAATCACTCCTGGCTAGACCTACAAAGGAGCCCAGCTCCAGAGGACAGACTGGAGCTTTGAGTTAGGCTACTTAGCTTCTTACACTGCACTTGGGAAGCTACTCTGTGCAGCACAGGATTCAAAGGGACAGGTACCTTGAAAACAGGTATTGCCTCTGCTGGAAATAGTGGCTGCTAAGGGAAGGACACATCTTGAGTATCTTTTAATGTTGATGAGAAGGGTAAATAGAGAGCTCAGGGAGAAACACAGTGGTTAAGTGAAAGGATTTAAAGGTTATTAATAGTTACTTGATATAAAATGGTTGACCTGCTACCTTGAAGGTTACAGCAGGCAGTATGAAAACATCCATCCTGCAATTCGTGTCCAAAGTATGCCTGGGTCCTGTTTAGTTGCTAGAGCCCTTATTTGGAGATACTCTGAATCTTTTTGTCCCAGCAGGATCTCCTGAGGCTTGAAGCCAAGCTAGAAACCCAGCATGACATAAAGACTGCTTTTCTGACAGAACTTCTGAACCTTTTTATCCTATTCCACTTAAAAATTACCTTACACACACATAGCTGTGATTTTTTTTTAAGGATATATGCTGAAATATGATCTGACAGTGCAAAAAATATGTGGGAAAGTGAAGATGAGGGCATATTAGCATGCAGAATCTTAATATAACTGCAGTGCACTACTCCCTTCCTTCAAAATAAATCGATATATTTGTAAGTAGGACCTGCTTGGCCTGTCTGTCTGAAACAGTGACCTTCCAGTTTTGTTTGTGTACAGTCAAAATGATGCTTTTATTGGCAAGAAAGAAGGGACACTGCTCCTTTGTAAGGTTAATTACAGATGTAATTTTAAAGGGGAAATTTCCCTCTATCTGTGTCAGAAACAAGTGTCAGCATCCAAGGCACAGAAAACATTTTTTTCCTGGTTATAAATTTGAAAGACTTAGTAAAATGAGTCAAAAAAGGCAGTGGCTGTGAGGAGAAGTCTCAGGGCACAGAAGTGAGAGTCAGTAAGATCTGAAATGTAATTTATATCTGAGAAGTGTTGCAGCCAGAAATTAGGTTTCCCTTAAAGTTTCTAAGAGATTGAAAGAGAAGTGTGGGTGTTCTCTCTCTCAAAAAAAAGCTGTGTCTGACCCACAAAGTGTCTAGTTGGGATTTAACTAAAACAGGCAGATCTTCAAACATCAGAACTCCCCTGTTTCTAAGCTATGAAAGGATTTGCTGTGGGGAGCACCGATGTTCAGCTGAAGAACAAAAATTATAATCTTTAATATCAATTTCCCTTCGAGGCAAGAAGACTGATTCCAGGTTCTCCATCGACAGAGACATGAATAAGAAGGCTCAAGAACAGAAAATACCTATCTACAAATATCCCCAAAGACACTGAAATATGAGATGACACCTTTTCACAATCTCCTCTGCACTGAGGGAAAATATCTTTGCCTGGAAGGGAGGAAAGTGGGGTACACCATGTATGAAATATGGAGACTACAGAGAGAAGCTAAATCAGATTCCTGATTTCCAGGTACTGTGCTCAAGCTACATCCATCTGCCCCAAAAATGTGAACATTTATTAGTTTTAAATCTTATATTATATTCCAGCTATGCTATCTATTAATGCCTGAGACTGTAAATGTTTGAAATTCTCCAGAACAATTGCATGGATCCAGTGAACACAAAGTGAACACTTTTTCAATGTGAAATTTGGTGCTTTAAAGGGATAGTGAATGGAAAACCAGGTAATTTTTCAGGCTACTTGTTCATTGTAGTCCTTTGTTGACTCAGTTTTAAATGCCTCTTTTTACTAGCTGAACAGTAGAAGATTAAACTTCATGAATGTGCTCATTAGTAGAACACTGCTGAACTCTAAACCCATCCATTTCATATACTATTTTACTATGTACCACTTAACTAATGCATATGGCTTAAATGCCTGTTAAAAGAACAGTACCTGTACTTCTGCCAGACTGCCTACATGCAACAAAGCTATACTGTAGGGAGAAATTGTTGGTGACAGGAAAACCAAATGCAATGAGAACTGAAGTTTGCATTAAAGCCAACTCATGGGCAAAGTACATTTAATAGCTCAACTGGAGGGATGATCAAGTGCCCTTAGTGGAAAAAAAAAAAAAGCGCTGGACTGCCAAAAGCATTAGTCTGGAGCTTTATGGGCTGCCCTCCTGTAAACAAAGAGCCCAGTTATCACCAGCTAACTCTGTGTTGAAAGTAGAAAGCCAGGGGAAAAGCTGGGTGCATTTTGACAAGAGTATTGTAACCCTCAAATTCTCCCTTTCATATAAAGAATCATTCGAAGCTGTGAATTTTGACTGGTGTCTCAGGCCAGAGAGACTATTCTGTATGTGTTTATAATTCCTAAGGTTTACAGTGGAATATGTGAGACCCCTCCACTGGCTTAGATGAAATCTGAGGAGCAGCATTATATTTTCTTTGGTTTAGGGTTTTTTTGACTTTTTACATTTTTGTCTGACTTCATCTTTCAGTCTTTAATATTGCATTATTGTTCTGATCAGCTAGAATGTTAAAGCTACAGAGAGAGGCTACTTGGAAAATATTGAAAATTTGAAAATAGGTGCAATGCCTTATAATATGGAAGTGAATGGCCCTCTAGAACTCCTAGTTGAATAAATCAAAAATTTTACCCTGAGAAAAGGATTAAGGGAGTTTAGGGGAAGTGATCTCTTTTTTTTTCTTTTTGTTATGCAAACTATTTTCTAAAAAGACAAGGTAGAAATTATCATAGCTTTGAAGGATGAATGGGAGAACTGCAGTCTCTCCAGCAAAGAGGGAAGCACTTGTCATCTATCAGAAGGACTAATCTTCAAATGTTTGAGGAAATAGGATCACAATCAATTCTTTAGTCTTCTTCCCACTGGCTTTGTCTATTTATCTTATGGGAAGGCTGCAAGGAGATTCTTCCATACAATGAGGAAGACTTACTGGTCCAAACACTTTAAAGTCTAAAAAGAAGCCAAAGTTAGCATAAATATAGTGCAGATTTCTTCTTATCCAAATACTGTGGCTTCTGAGACATTGGAGTAGCTTCATGAGGATGAGGACTTCAACAACTCTAGTAACATGCTTGTGATCTCTGAAGTGCTGTGATGACAATGAAAATACTTCCCCAGAATTAAATTACAATAGGTTAAATAGCTGGAGTTTCTTGTGTAGATGTACTTTTTTACTTACAATTCTTAAAAAAAAAAAAAATTGATTCTGGAACTTCTCATTTGAATAATATGAAAAAAGGTTGTGCCACATAATGTCCATCTTCATCCTTCCGCAAGTGAAAGATTACCACTATGCTATTTTGTTTATTTAAATTAACTCATTCCAACACTTATCCTGTTACTTTCAGGTACTTTCTATTCACAGTACCTCACTTCTGCAATGAGTTACTTCCACTTCTTGTGATTTTTTCAAACACGAGTGCATTCATTGTCTTGATCAGACACTAGATGATCCAGCTACAACTATTTAGTAAGGAATAATAAAAGACTCCATTTCTGTATCTGTGCAACTACATCAGTGCTAAGTAGTTTCACAAATGCATTGGAATCATCTCTGATTTGAGCAGAGGTTACATAAATTAAAGCTTATTTAAAAATGAGTGTTCTTTCTAGCCAATCAAAATCTCCCAGTCCACAATGATATAAGCTATCATACATACAGTACATCTTCTGCTGAGCATGATATAACTTATTACTAATTATATTCCCCTCTGAGAGATTCTTGCCTAACTACATTACACATAGGAACAGTGGGCTTACTGCAGCGGGCAGAAATTCAGTTTTAAGGGGGTTAACTGTGAAGAAATTAAAGAACTCTGGACTACAGCTCTAGTGAAATTTTGGGTGTCTGGAAATCCTTTTCTCAGCAAGTGCTCCCCACTATTTTTAGAGTGTCCATTCACCTTGTAATTCTCTCCTTCCTTATTTTTGCTCTCAAAGGGATTGCTTTCTGCAGATCATAGGAGAGGTTTGCATATTTCTATCCTGGAAAATGCTCAAGGCCAGGTTGGGTGGGACTCTGAGCAACCTGGTCTAGTGGAAGGTGTTCCTGCCCATGGCAGGGGGGTTGGAACTAGATGAACTTTAAGGTCCCTTTCTACCCAAACCATTCCATGATTCTATGATATGTCTAAGAAAACAAAAAACACTGCCAAATATGCAAATTGCAAACAGGTGCCAAGATGTCTTACTTTTTTCCCAGCATTAGGGAGAGGTTCCCAGTACAGTGAGGAAAGCTCATTATACAGAAGAAAAGTGGGATCTGTTGACAGAAACTACAGTTTGAGTGCCATCAAACATACCTTATTCACTTTCCTCCCAGTCTCTTCTCTTTCACATGACTGCTCTTCAGGATTTCACTTTCAAATAAATATTTGGCACTTGTATCCAAAAAGACAAACAAATATGTAGAGAAAAATTTGCCTGAGTAAGTGAACACTCCTATTCAAAATTCTGTGGCTGGATGAATGGATAACTGACAACAGCGATGAATAAATAGCGCCTGGGCCTGCCAAAACCCAGCATTAGAAAGTATAAACAAAGCAGTACTGAAAACAGATGGGTTCATTTTAAGTTTTATCCTTTTTCAGTCAAGGGATGCTAATGAGGCAACTTCACTTTGCACCACGATCCTGACACATTGTGTGCCAACACCAGAGAGGAGGTGGACTGACGCAGGGACTGAGCGCGCAGCTGCCTCTCCTCAGGGCGAAGTAATTATTACCAAAACTCCTAAAAAAGCATGGATCTTCCTGCTGAATAATGACAGAAGTGAGCTGCAACGGGCACCAGAGCTATGCAGTTCCAGTAATTAGGTATTTGTGAGTATTTGCACTGGACTTAACTGCAGAAAGCTAAAACATGGGGATTTGATTGCTGGGGAGGAGGAAGGTTGCTGAGATGAACTGAAATCTGGTAAGATTTTACAGGCATGGGAACTGCTCTGTCAAATCAGCCCCGTTGCCTGTTTACTTTGATGATGGCCAAAACTCTGTGGGTATCAGAGGCAGGTGCAGTCTGTTCGGCAATTGGCAGCAATGCAATATGGCAACTTCTTCCTGAGGAAATCAGTCTTTTAACTGCTCCTCTCAGAATCCAAATAACAAAGGTTGTCATGAAAAACATAGCTCATGGGAGTTTGAATTTCAAACTGGCTAAAGCAAATTTTAAATGTAATGGAGTTGAGCTTGAAATAAAACTCCGGATTTGAAAATTATGTATGTTTGGCAAGCTCTGGTCCAAATATCCAAAATGTAATAACATGGATGGACAAAAAGCCAAGAAAAAACACGTCTTTCTCTGCCTGTGTGGATTTGGATACAGTTTCTAGAAGGAAATTATAAGAGAAATAACGTCTCCCAATGACAATTGCTTATTCTTGAAGTTCGCAGGGGAACTTTCTAGTAATGGGTCTCAACTTTCCTGTGGTCTCAAACTCCCCAGAGCCTGCTGCTGCCTGCTCCAGCTTCTCTCCTCCCTGTGCTGCACCTCTGTGTCTCCTTCTCCCCTGTGCCTTTGATGCTCTTTCCTGTCAGAAGAAGAATTGTTCCCCTGTTTTGCTCTGCAGCTTTCTCCTTGTGCCATTGTTGGGTCCAACAAAATTGTTCCTATTTTTCAAAAAAAGTCTATTATATAGCAGTGATGTATCCAGCCTGTGCTGCTAAGAGATGAAATATCTTCTGATACAGCTATGTAAAGTCACTTTTCGCACGTATTTTCCTTCCAGGCATTTTGGAAACTGCTTCTAGCCTTTGACCCTGTTCTGGGAAGCTCATGTGTGACCCTGGTATAATTGTGGCCTTCCCAGTGCTGGGATCTGTGTTGGGACACCTGCGAGCTGGAATGTGTCTCACCTGTTGAAATAAGTATTTTATAGCTACATGAAAGGTTAAGGAAATATATAGCTGCAAGATTATTTCAAAGAGAAGCCAAGAAAAACCAAGCTTGTGACTTCTCAGCTGGCAGGAAAATTAAATCATAAAGCAAGAGTGTTTGAAAACAAAAACCATGATGCTCCCTGCTTTCTCTTCCACTTTCCATGTCATATAACCCACCTTCAGCACATTTGGTTATCTTACAAAGGTTGTTATAAAATAAGCTATAGATATGTATATGTATAGATACACACTCATGTATGTATTTGAAGTATAATTTCCCTACAATAATTTTGTAGTACTCTTACTGCTAAATGAAGAATTGACCCTAATTTTTTGACTGCACTAGAGCAAGAGGCCTAATGGCTTTTTCTGTTCTTAGATATATTTGCTGAAAGGAGTTTAATTACATAATAATGTTGCTACCCTCTGATGTCATTGCTTGGGTTATCTATCATCTATTTGATTGGAATAAATTCCCAAAAGAGTTCTGGTATTCTAGATCATTTCCTAATCCAATACAGTCATTACTGATGTAATTTTCCTTATCCTGCAAGGGGGGAGGACAGGTTTATTATCGTTCATTCCATGGAGATTTTGAAATCAAAATCATATCATAGTCCCATTTCCCATCCTCTCCTCTCCTTGATTCTGTTTTGTCTAGTCACTTGGAGAATGCCTTCATGCTCGTACTTTCTTACTGAGGAAATTGTGTTACCAAATATATATAATTTGTTGACCAACAGTGGGCGCTTTGGGAGATTGCAGAAGAGCCATATACCATATTCATCACCCCAGCTGCTGAGTTTTCTTGATTGCTGCTACAATTTTGTTGAATTAGGTGGCCCACTGGTTTTCCATCAGCCACAAGATGATAATAGTCGTTTAAGCCGAGCTATTACTAAGCTTCCTAGGGATGGTTTACCCACAGGGAATATTCCTAATTTAAAGAAGCTATAACTGCCAGTGTATATAGATTTTTTTTCTTAAACATTTCTAACTTTAGCTATCAAGTGAAATAATAAATGTTATTCCCTCTTGTTTTTGTTCAGGGACTGTGCCTAATCCTGGAATTACTGACATCTGTATATCATTTCAATGGTAAATTACAGTTGGGACATGCTAACCCCGAAGTGTGAGTAAGAACTGCTCCTAAGTGATTGAAAACTTCTTGGCACTATAGTTGCTTTATAGTAATTAGCTTAGTCTTCATTCTCTTTTGATAGTTGTGTAAATTTTGTGCTATTTTCTTAGCACCAGAGTTGATTGTTTAATCAGCAGAAGAATGGTCTCTCTGGTAAAAATTAGATTTCAACTAAACCTCGTTTTGTGTAAATTGCCCTTCCTCACTGACAGCTTCCTCTCCTTCCCTCCTTCTGCCCCCTCCCAGCCCCCACCTCCAGTGCAAGCAGAGGAATGATGGAAACCTGGAATTACCATTTCCATGGAGATGGTGTAATTTCCTGAGTTGCTACAAAGTAACTTCAACTCCAAAACTCTTCTAACTGCTAATTTGAGAAAAAGGGTAATAAATAATACAAATATATTAATGGCTAAAATATATTATCTCATTTTAGATATCTTACTCCCAGTTCTCTAATAATGCATTCTGTGATTGCCTAACAAGAGACTAAGCACAAGAAATACAACAGTGTAACTCAAAATTTGTGTTACTTATGTCTGTTGCCAACAAATAATATTAGAGTAACTGTTTATACATCTGTTAAAAGCTACTCTCCTTGAAAACAATGATGAATAATGACTTTATAATTTGGAATATGGTGGCCATGGCTGACCAAGGAAAAGTAAAATTAGAGATCTATTTAGACAAGGGCCAACAATTTAAATAATAATCTATGATTCACATGCAGCAGTGAATTTGGTCTTTGACTGCCATATTTTGTATTGTTCAGTTGGTGTAATAGTAATTATAAGATGGTTTTGGTCACCACTGGAAACGTCTTTTAATAATTTAATGCTGCTTATTGGGAACAAGATAAAAATATTGGGCCATGGGGCAGATGAATGAGATTTTCACTGGCTTCATTAAGACTATCAAATGCTTAATTTGACTATTAAATGCTTCTCTTAATTGAGAAATGCTAAAGGAATTCAGAAAACCTTTACCAAATCACCTTTCTTCTTGAAGATGCCTAAACTGGAAAGTTAGAAGTTTGGAAACCTTCTGAAACTTCTCAAGAAATGATAATTTGTAAGTGTAAATGAGAATTTGAGGAATAACAGTTAGAAGAAATAGAAATGAAAAGCTATTTTTAGAAGATGATGGTTGGACTTCATCTTAAAAGGATTTTTCCAATCTAGACAATTCTATGATTCTCTAAAATAAGTCTTGCTGAAATCTGTAGGATGTATTTCCATAAAGTGCCAGGAGGTTATACACACAATAGTTGGCTCTATATCCAGTGCTATAAGATTATATTATATACAGGTCAAAAACATTGTTTCTTCTTCTGCTACTTATTCAGTATATATGTTCTACTTTACTGACCCTTAACTATTTCTAAGTGGTTTTCAATAAATTATATTGCAGGAGACAGCTTCAAATAGTCTTTGACTCCTAACTGAAAAATCTGTCTTTAGAATAGAAGAAATAATGTCCTAGAAGCATGAGGTATCTTTATTATTTCACTAGATTTGTATATTTGGTTCACAGTTCCTCCTTCCTTTTTTTCAGTTCTTTTGTTGAGTTTTTTTTTTTCTTGTGCTTCCCAATATTGTCTTGTAAGCTCCCAATTATATGTAACACTTTGGAATATGCATCATTTAAGGACAGTAGTGATGTTGTCTCTGTCCAGAAAAATCAATTTTACATGTCCTTAATTCTCATATTAACTAAGTATTTGCTTATTCTGTGTATGCCTGTCTAGAACAGAGAAGACTTAAGTAAATTCAGTAGTCCTGAGCACTTTGATGGAATCTTGATTTTAGCATACCTCTACATTATAATTGTATGTATTTATCTTTCTAAGACACACCAGAAATAACTCTACTACTTTCCTAATACTGGTAATTATTCTGTGCTTACTTGCTTTTAATTTCAACATTTGTTTGCTCTCTCTGGGAATGATCACAAACACCATAATTTTACATGATTTCTATAATTAAGAGTCCCTCCCTTCTATATTGTAATTTTAAATATTAATGGTAAACTGTTTAAAAATCAACTTCTGGTTGTTTCTAGGAAGATCCCTCAGTGACATATGGAGTTGTTACGATTGGTTTGGATACAGAAAAAGAGTTTAATTAAAATATTCTTTCTTAATCTGAGAGATGAACCTCAGAATAGTCTTTGAGGACTTCCCAGAAATTAAATTTTCATAGTCAGCATTCAACTTGAATTTCCCCTTACAGGAGACATAAAAGGAAGCAGTGAACTTAAAATGCATATAAAGTGACACAGAGCTTGATAACTTAGCAGGATAATTCTGTTCTAATTTAGAAGAAAACAACAGTCCAATTTCTTCATCTTCTTGAAGCAGCAATAAAATTCTAAATCTATTAGCACCCTCAAACACTCAGAAACTTTAATGAAAGTCATACTATTGAATAAGTCAACCAAACAGCACCAATTGTGAAAGCAAGCCTTAACAATGTGAAAGAAATGGTATAACCAAACCTGATCACGAGTCATGCATTCATTAGCTCATTCATCCTAAAAAAAAGCTGGGTTTAAAATCAAAAATAAGGATAATGCAAACCATCAGTGTGGTTTGTTTTGTGGAAGTCTAGTTATCCCTGCTGCTCCATTTCCACGGAGGGCCCAGTTTACACTCACTGAAATTGTGGCTGGAATGAGTTTCCATATAAAAATCTATCAAGACATATACACATGTATATATGTGTGTGTGTATACATTCATCTATCTATAGGGATGTAAATATTTTTATCTTGGTCAGTCACGTGTGCAGTTCAGCAAGGCTGCCCACATGCTGAAGTTCTGGGCGTTCCTTTGCCAGACAGGGAACTAAAGATTGAAAGGATATGTTAAAAATTGAATGGCCTATGTGATTTTTGGTTTATGCCAGACTGGATCTGAAAAAGCATCTGTTTTACATAAAATATTAAAAGGCTAAATAGCAGCAGTGGCCATGTGTCTGAGAAGCTTGTTTTATTTCAGATAGCCAGGAGCGATATCTTTCCTCCCACTTCTACCCATTATTTCATTTGCAAAACTGGTTCTGAAAATAATTAGTGTCAAGGTCCAAAGTGACAGAATTTTATATCACTGTTGTGTGTCTCCTCATTTTTATTATTACCTTAACATGAATTTTGTATATGTATATTTTTAGTCTATTACATATCAAACATGAAAAACAAAAAATGTTACAATATTCCATTTAAATGCCAATGTATTTTAATTATTCATTATCAGATTTTAAAAGTAGACAGATCATACATGATTTGCTGCTGCAGTCTTGCTGCTGCTGTATTAGTCTGATGAAGAGAAGATGCAGCACTTTTTTTTTAAGTAATTATTTTCCTAATGGATTTATTTGTCCTGAATAAGACAATTCTTCCTCTGTGTCAAACATTTTCAGAATTATAACTCTTATCTTAATTTGAGGGGAAAAAAAAATTTACATACCAGATGAAAACTCCTTAACTTTCCTTAATAAGTAAGATTTATAAGTAGCCTGATGAAAAAATCTGTTGGGGATGTATGCTCCAAAGATAGAAGCCTTTTCTTCATGAAAAGTGCAGGACAAATGGATGGGTTTGTTCAGCTATAATTATATAATCTAAAGGTTTGTCTGAAAAAGAGTAATTGACTTCATATCTTCAGTGGATTTATCTTAACTTTAAAGCTTCCTTTGCAGACACAGCCCAAGAGTAGAAATGTGTATGCAAGAAGTAACTGTACCTGTGATAATGTATGTAGGATGCAGCAAAGTCTTGTTTTATTTTTGTGCTGCTGCAGTCCGGCATAATGAGGAAACTCAGAAATATTTCATGATATGCTGTGATGTAAGAACTATTTTTATATCCTGAATGGATTTTAATGTCTTTGGAAGAAAAGTGCTCTCTCTCTCTCTCTCTCTCTCATGTACACACAAATTCTGCACGTTATCAGAATAAGATAGGAAAACATAGTCAGATCCTTCTAAATATTTAATGAGGACATGTTACTATCAACTCAAAAAAGCAAAAGAGGCTACCTAGGACCATTTTATCAACCTTCTCTATCCTGAACAGTATTTCAACTCGAGTGAACTTGTTCTCCAATTCTTTTTAGGTAGCCTTTCTTGTTTTAAAGTGGGCTGAGCCTGATTTTGTTAATGTTGGCATTAAACACACGGCTGGGGGTTTTGTGGGATTTTTTTATGGTTTTGTTTTGGGTTTGGGTTTTTGTTTTGGTTTGTTTTTTTTTTAATCTTGAAAGGCAAGTTTCACTCTGACAATAAATTCCAGTTTGGTGTTTAAGTAAGGGTAAATTCTACCACCATTCAAAATAGAGCTTTTTGGGACTTTTTTTGGTTGGTTGGTTGGTTGGTTGTTGTTGTTTTGGTTGTTTGGGTTTGGGTTTATTGGGTTTTTTTGTTTGGTCTTTTTTGATTGTTGGGGTTGGGTTTTGTTTTGTTTTGTTTTGTTTTTCATTGGGTAATGACGCTTCAGTATTTTCTGAAAATAGTGCTTCTTTGTAGCCTGGATCACTATCTGTTTATTTTTATTTTCACAGAGTTTCCTTCTTTTCTTATGCATTTGAAAGAAAATAAAAAGCTCAGATACTATCATAGCTGTTATGGGTCTCCAAGAATATATATATTTCAGTCTCTGTATGGTGATATCTAAGAGGTATTGGCTGGGAACCTATATGGCTGTGTCCTCATCAGTATGCTCCATGCTGTGAATATTAACTTTTTTTTCCTTTTGGGGGGCATTTTTTTGTTTGTTTCCCCCCCTTTTTTTCACTTCCTGAGACTTAAGTTGATGAAGCCCTGTAAATCCCACTTTGTGTTTTAAGGCACTAAGCCAGACAAATAATTTTAACAAGATGAACCAAGCCTGTCACAAATAAAGAAGGAAATAGAAAATAGAAAAAAACAAAAAACAACAAAACCTTTAGAAGTTCTGCACTTCCTCTCCTGACCCTGGCATCAGCAGTGGAAGTCCTGTTTGAGCACCATCAAGCACTCTCTAAGGTAGAACTCATTCTCTTTTTTAATTAAAAATCTTTGACTCCATTTTTTTTTCTTACAACAATAATCTTCTATTTTATTACCTTTATATTTCCCAAGTCTGTGTTCTGAAGAGCAGAGTGAAGCACAAATTCTATGAAAAAAGAAAGCCTGCGTAACTGACTGAAGATCCATCTTGGAAAGAAGCGAATGTTTCTGGATGTTTAAGATGACAAATCGGTGCTCTTCATAAAAGAAGTATCTGTCTCATGAAAGGTAATGAGCCTTAGATGGCAGATGGCATCTTAGACACTTGAACATCATCTTGGCTGAATCTCCTTCTAAAAAGGTACTAGTGAGGGGATTGTCTTTGCCCTTAGGGCCTCTCTTAAGACAAGCATAACTTTTAGCCTTGATTTCAGAAACTGCACTTCAAGAACAGCCTGCCATAACTTTTGTGGGCTCCTCTCCATTAGAGTTTTGTCTTATAACATCTGTTTAAGATAACATGGGCCACATCAGCTTCAAGCAGGGAGTGGGATATAACGATTTAACATGCAAATTGTAGCCTAGTTTTTATTAACTGAGCCAAGCTCAGCATTGTAGGCTTTTAAAGGGCCGTTCAAAGCCAGGAGTCTGACCCGGTCACTAAATCACTGCCTGGAGGAACCTTTGTCTCCCCTTACCCGAGCTCGTTGGAGGATTCACAGGAGATAATTCTCCCCAGGATAAAGTTATCCTTTGTGACTATCTCAAGACACGTCATCCACGAGATGCAGCCCTGGGTTCCAAGCTGCCCAAGGCTCCACAGAGCACCCCGGTTCCTGACCCGCTGTCTGACCGCGGTTGTGTGACAGCAGACGTGTACAGTAACGTGCTGTGTCTGTGTTTTATGAATGTTCCAAATCTGGGTCTAACAATATTTGCTCGGGCACTGAGAAAGTCTGGGAATTTGATCTTGGCATGCACTTGGAGCCAAAAATATAGAGCAGCAAATGGGCATATGAAAGACCTGGCTGAAATTCACCCCTGTTATCCCAAATGTCACTCCGAACGTTCTCAGAGACTTTTAGACTCCCAGTAGACACAGTCGTGCCAGTGGTATCTGAATGTAATGAGAGGGACCTGTCAGAAGCAAGTCTCAGTCAGCATATTAATTCACTAGCTTTACAAATGTGATTATTTAAAAGGTTTTTTGTCTTTGTAATACAGATTTTTTTTGATTTAAACTTTAAATTAACACCTACTGCAGTATCTGTCTCACGGTCTGTGTCCCATTACACAGACCTGCAAGTATGCTTGGGAATGTAATTAAATTGCTGTTACTGCAGGGATATTTTATCATCAGTCAGTAAAACATATTCACAAGTGGGAAACAGTGTCTAATTTCTCAATGCTCTAGAATAGTCTCCTCAGTTGTTCCTTAAGTCAATATAACAAAGATATTCAGAGTATGGCCATACGCCTACATTTTGTTTGCTCAAGTACTGCATTGCACTCAGGCTGGCCCTCAATCCACAGTAATCTCTTCAAAGTTTTCCTTTGTACATTATGCTCAAGATAAAGGAAATTATATATGTGATAGTAGATGCCAAATTCAACTTGCTAAACCATACCTAGCGTGACTGGCTAATAACTTCCTGATCCATCACTGCTGCATGTTTGGGGCTTTGCAGGGAACTTCACTTCTCAGACTGAAATGCCTTTTTTTTTTTTTTTAATCAATTCTGTTTAGATCAGTATCTGCTGTCTATGAAAACTTGTTTGGATTAAGATTTCATTATGGATTTGAGACGGCCCAGATTAATTTAAGAGGTTGTCTTAAAATACCTCTGATAAACTTGGGTAATTTCTGATCATGCTTTAGAGCCAGCCACTGACTACAGGACGAAATCAAAACCACCCCACAGCTCACAGCTTTGTTTGCCTTAAGGTTTAAATCCAGTTCACAGACAGGAAAGGCTGAACTCTCCACCCCAAGATTCTCTCATCTCTTTTGTACCTGTAGAATATTAGAGAGCAGTTATTATTGGCAATATCACTGAAAATGTGGCTTTCCTCCTCTACAAGGGTCTGTTTTAAGTAGTAAGTTCTTCTGCAATTATTGTAGTGGTGTTGTATTGATAAAATACTCTATTGAAATATGAATGACACTGCATGAAGTCCTCTAGGAGGAATACAGAATCATGCTACCATCATAAAGACACTACAGTCTAAAGCAACTAAATGAAGATACAGGGAAAAAGGGGAACAGAAATGCCTATAATTTGTTCCAGTGTATGCCCAGCTACTCTTTATGTTATCAGTCTTTGTTGACAACTTCACAGTTGTTTAGCTTTGCCTAAGAGCAACATAATTTGGATTCAGTGCATTGCTGTGTAAAGCAAACTTCATTTAAAAATGCAGTCTGATTTTTTTTCTTCTTAAATTAAAGATAAAACATTATTTTTTGATGATATATCTAATTTTTCACTTTCTAAAAAGATACATTATGTGAAAAATTTCACAAGCTCTGGTAGCACTGATGTTCTTGTGTCTTGCACCAGCACAGTTATGTTCAAAAAGCATGAAAAGTGCAGATATGCTGTGTTTTCCTTCTATAATCTTAGAAAGAAATTTTGTTTGTAAAATCTGTCTCTTTTAGATATTTGGATATACAGCTTCTTGACAAGTGTCACTGCTATATTTTAATTATTATAAATCATGGTTATCTAGAGGAAATAAGATGCAAAAATGAATGCTTAAGCTCTAATTATATTAGTAAACACATTGTGAGTGAACCCTTGACACTTCTAAAAATTAAATATTTTTTTTTTCCTCATCTGCATTTCAGACCTCTGGAATAGACCCACAGCCAGTGCCCAGCTTGGGTGCTTGCTCTAGATGCTGAAGCTATAGAGCTAAAAAACTGCCTGAAATGTCCTCATGTACTTGCATTATGGTTATGGAAAGGAGTGGAAATCTGTGAAGCAGTGGGTTCTCTAATTTCAGCCTTCTGACATTTGCTGCATTCCCCTTGTGTGGATCTTATCTACATTTGCCCAGCATTGCATTAAGTCTGGTTGGTTGAAATATGTGATTCTAGATTCTTTTTCTATTATACATGGTTTCGAAAATGCACTTAAGTTGTTGGATAGATTGCATTTCACCCAGACTTAATTTAAAGTGGTGTTCATTAAATGCTGCCACGAATTGGATTTATACAACAGTCATAAACTTACAGTCCCCCTCAGACTGAAGGTTCTCAACACACTTTACAAATTCAAACTGTAAATGGAGAAAATAGAAAAAATACCACACTGTGTAGCTATTAGTTTATTCAGCATTTAACTGCCTTGCAAGAAACAGCAAATGGTCAGATATTGACTATAGTTTTATCAGAAAATGATTCTTTATCAAAAGAATATCTAGCATGACAGAAGAAAACTCATCTATTCTCCACTAGTAATATTAAAAATACTAGTATTAATGAATAAAACCAGAAACTAACTAAATCACTGGAATACTTTAGAAGGAATAAACCATGCATCATCCTTGCGAAGGCCATCAAACACTGGTGAGCATACCAATGTCTTATTTAGTGATTTTATTTAGCACTGTACTTATGAATGAGGAATTGTTCTTAGTTTAAAGCTCCATTTCTCCTGTTTCAGTCCCCTGTTACTGTACCTTCCCTTTGAGGGAACCACACACTCTAAATTAATCCCTTTTGCCTCTCTGCAACTAGAATTACTCAATATGATGATGAATTTTTTTCCTTCTCTGGTTCATCTCTGTGCATTCAACACTCTTAAAACCATTCAAGTTCCTCCCTTCCAGATTATCAAGATGAGCAGGGCTTTCCTGAAGTTGTAGTGTGAGTGGGGATGGTTTGACTCAAAAACTCATTTGGGCGTGAAGGTTTGCTTAGCCAGCAATGAACTGAAATGTGGGTGGAGGCCCTGCTCATGTTGTTGTAAACCCAAGAAAAATGACACAGTATTTGAAAGGAATTATTAACAGAAAAAAACCCATTACTCATCTCTGAGAGTGAGATATTTCTAATTAGAAGACATGCATCTAAAATTTTAGAAATGTTGCAGAAGAGTCAAAGTTGATTAAAACATCTTGTGAAATTGGGCAGGTCTGCCTTGGGTTCACTTGATGCTAAGTACTCTTCACAAATCACTGAGTAAGTTCAGAAGGTTCCAAAATTAATATGAATTTTTTAACTAATGTAACAGACTGAATTCTAAATTTGGGCCTGTCATTTTGCATTTGGTTCAGTTACACAATGAAATCTGCAGGCATGCAAAAGAAGATCATGCAGTGCCTTGGATGTAAGCATCTCTCCTGCTGGCTGGGTAAACATGGGATAAACATGGGATTGCTGCTGCCTGCCTGCTGTGGTTGTCTCTTCTGCCCCACCAGGCTGCTACAGAGACAGTGCAACCCAATTCCCATGTCCAGTTACCATACTAGAACTTCAAAAGGACAACTAACCTGATGCACAAACAGGCCTCAGGTGGGAGACAAAACATATCACATCTTCTAATTAATTGTTCACGTGTTTGTTCAGAAATGGAAAATCACCTAAATCTTAAACTCTTAGGAACCAGCCACCAGTGAGGTAAAACTGCCCTCCTAGGGGGCTTGATTTGTGTGTGACAGAAACAAGGATTGAACTACGTAGTGCCAGTTATCTATGTCTTATCGAGAACTCCTACAGAGGTGAGGAACTTAAAATAAAGCAAGCTTAAGGAAAGATATCTAACTAATTTTCAGATTTTTAAGTAAGGCTAGACCATCCCCTAAATTTATTCCAAAACTGGTTGTTCGAGCAGTGCTAATTAATGAAGCCTGATCCCGAGGGAAAGGACTTCAATCCATGGCGAATGTTTGTTGTTCCCTTATTTCACAGGAGCTTTCTCTTAATCAATCATTCAGGCTTTTTTTTTTTTTTTTTTTTGCCACTTAATCATGAAGCAAGGAAATGGTCTTTGTTTGTCTTTTCCATGTTCCTGAAACTTTTGATTTTGCTCTTTTTTATTGAAGAAAACAATTACAAAGACTTCTCAAAAAAAGCCCCCATTTTTCACATTAGAGAGAAAAAAGATGAACTCTGACAGAACAGATATCAACCAGACATTAACACTCTCATTTCTGTGCCTGCCACTGCTGTGTCATCTAGGCATTTTCATTCATTCTAAGAATTCATTATTTTAATTTAAAATGCCTCTATGGGAAATTCAGTGGAGATATTCCCATCTTCAACAATACATTTGCCATAATGTTTTCCTCCTTCCTTCAGACCTCTCTGAAATCAAGCACTTCAGTCCATTGACATGTTGACAGTTTTGCATGAATTAATGAAAAAGGAGTTGGAAGAAGCTGAAAAAGATTTATTTATTATTATTATTCAATTGACTATGTATCCATGCTCTCTTCTGAAAAGAAAATTAGAAGGAGAAGGAACTGAAAAAAGGGGTTTGAAATGTATGGTTTAGAATTTATTCTGTTCTTCAGTCTACAGTATATAATTTTAAGAATCAAGGGTGCTGGCTTGAGGTGGAAATTCTTCCTCTGAATTGTAAGCAAGACTGCTTTACTGGTATTGCTTAATAAGCTGAGAGGAAGTGAAAATGGATGTTTCCAATACTGGGAAAAACATAAGGCCAAAGTTGGTCATTTAACAGATAAGATCTAACTTTTATTTAGTTCCTTTTGTTTAAAAAGAAAAATATTAATCATCTTTGAAACAAAACACGAAGACACAAGACTTAAAACATACCTGCTGAATATTTTCTTACCTACTTCTGATAAAAATCTAAAACTCAGAGGTCTACGTGATCCAAGCGCCCAAGTGACACCTAATCATTCTGAAGCAACACACTGCCCTGTGGAATGTGTTGAGTTGGTAATATAAGTCTTGTACTCCCTTCATTTGCAGGCACTGCTCTTTCACAACCATATTTCCTTTAACACTTCAGCCTTCCCTGTACATTCCGTGTTTGGCTTTGCCGGTCTGTGGTAATAACCCCAGGCAAAGAGCACACGGGGGGAGGAGGCTGCCAACAGCAGAGACCAGGGTTTGTGTGGCACATGCCAGCTCAAACACGGGCGCTTCCTCTTTCTGTTTTCCTGCCTTCTGGGGCCAGCCAACCAGAGATGAAATTTCCCCATTCCTGGAACATCTGGCTTAGGCTCTCAACGCTCATAATTATCCTCCCGGTCCCAGCTCTCCGCAGGTGCAGGAAGTGTAGGGCAGGTTCTCTGAGAACACAGCTCTACAGTGGGTAAGTTCATCTATAAATCTTAGCTAAATGCATGTCATAGGATTTAACATAGTTGGTTTTTTTCTTTCTTGTTCTCTCAGAAAGGGTCTCCTGAAAAAATACCAGTTGGAATAATATTACACTATAAGGTCATGAAACCTAGGGCAAAATCTCCAACTCTTAGTAAATGTATGGTTTTGTATTGCAATAAAAATCTTCATGTCAGCATCTTAAGATGCTGTATCACTCATGCTTTTACCATCTACTCCTACATCACTCATTCACTTTTCACCCCTTTTCTCAACACAGGTGTCACTACTCAGACACTTATTTGTCTTCACACACTGCTCCTCCCTTGCCAGTCAACTACTTGCTCTCCTCATCTTGCCTGGTAACACCAGGAAAACCTTCCCATGCATTCCCTGGCAGTCAGATGCTGTTGCAGTCCACATTTGCTCTTAGAGAGGCTCTGACCTGTCACCGTCTTTGGAGCTGTGACCTGTTCCTTGTTGGGCTCAGCACGGTTTGCCTAAACAGATGGTGAGCAATGGCATGCAACGCCTACTTATCTTTCTGTGCCTCTCTCCATATGGTTCCTGTATCAGACCTGGAAACAAACTGAAGGGAGTTAGTGTGACTAGGAAATAATTTCATTACGCTTGACAAAGTTTCTGTTAAAAATTCCTGTGTTCTTGCACTGGTATGAATGGCTGTGTGATTCGGTTCAGATTTGAGATGGAAATATGCGGTTCCCTTGATTTTATTTGGGTTAAGCACACCTGTACTGTGCCTAAAGCTTACTCTGTGAGGTGTGAGTCTGCAAGCCACTTTAGCATACATGTGAATTTCTTGTTTTCTCAAAAAAAATCACCTCGTGACAGGTGTGAGATCTTGCAGCATTAATATCTGTTACATGTACATCGCATAATATATGTAAATGTTCTGATACTACACAAGATTACAAAGTCTTGGAAATGGATGATATCACTGGCTCCTTTTGGTAGTGGTAGGGGAGATAGTATTTGAACAACCTGATATTAAAATGGATGTTTTTAGATGATAGATTCAGTTATATCCTCTTGGTACTTAAAAGGAACTTATTAAAAGTGTCAAGATTTCAGGGTCTAGGCTAACATCTCAAAAGGAGCCTGTAAAGGCTCATAAGTCTAACTATCATTACAAGATTTAGCTTTCAGAGAGACTTAATGTCAAAGGCCAGAATTATTTTACAGTTACTTTTGATATATTTGTTTCTCAATTAGTCACTTGGGGCCAAATCCCCAAGAGGGAGCTACAACATGAGGGATGCACAAAAACCTGAGAGACAGTGAGCCATAAAGCAGATCAGTACACAAGGAGTACTCCCTACCTGGGAGTAGGGACAAGGCAAGAAGAAACTTCTTGTTTCTATTACTAGGCTTCTAGTACCTTCTCTGGGGTTGGCTCATGGATTTTGCATTGAAAACTCACAGAACAAAAGGCACAATCAAGTGGGTTTAATTTCCTTTCCTGACCCCAGACCTCTCTCACACCCTCATGTGTTTGCCTTAATCACTTGTATGTAGTAAAAGCAGGGGAGGAGGCCTTTCACCCCCCACTCTGACATGAAATGGGGCCAACCTACAAGAAGTAATTAAGGATTCCTTGTTTTGAAGGACAGAATGATTACCTATAAAACTGACAAGTACACTACATATTACTGAAAAAACATTCCGAGCAGAGAGTCATAGAGCCCCGAACTTGTAGAGGTATTGAGCAGGTCAAGGACAGTTTCTAGGGGCATTTTGGCTGAGGGATGATCTCTGGAGTTGTGAGTTGGTGCAGTGGGTTGTGGAGTAACTGGAATTTCTGTTTTCTGGGGTGGAACACAGCAGTTCAGGCTGTTGAAGGTGATATTATAACATTACCTTAGGACCCAACTGCATGGCTAATGCATTCTGATGAAGTAGTGAGCTGGTGGAATTCCTGAAGAGCCAGAATCAACTCCTGCTGAGAGCTTCTGCTTCCCAGCATATGGGGCATGAATGTTTATTGTGGCTTTTAGCCATATGAAGTTTTGGGTATACAGTCCACATAGGTAAGGAAGCTGGCAACATTAAAAAGTAGACATACTCATGAGGGAGACACCTGTCCCTGCTCCAGCAGTTACTTACTGTATTTTAAATATTTTTTTTTTATCTTACATTCAACATTTATGTTATAAACCTTACATAAAACCAGGTGAACAGGAGCTGTGATCCAGGTGTCTCTGCCCCTCAGTGAATGTTCCTACTGCAAAGCTGTGGTATCGTACTCGTTGCTTCTCTCTTTTTACCACAGGTATTTTTTATTTATTTGTACAAGGTGAAATAGCTTCATCAACAAGGTTTGCAAGATTAAGAAAATATTCCATAGCCAGGAATTTAAAGCACTCTGTTAAAGAATGGGAAGAATTTGCTACCCAGCACTCTGTGCTTTGTGACTAGTGAATTTGGGAAGCCACTACATGTGCTCACCACATGCCTCTGGGATAGAGTTTCTCAGGAGATACAGGCAGAGGAACTGTGCTTGTGAATCCTGCCAGGCGTGAATTAGAAACGGAGAATTCAGCTTTGCTGACACTGCAAGCCCAGAAGTGAAACATTAGCACCTGGTTTAACACTGGAAGCAGAGGACTGTAGGGATAGCTGAAGAATTTTTGGATACAGGCACCTTAAGATGAAAAATGTCTTTGAAAATCCCACTGAATCCTCATTTGCATCTTTAGGTACTTGTCTTGTCTGACTGCAACAATTTGATTCCCAATCAATTTAAGAACTTGTGCTTCTTGCATGTTATTTTAAGATTTTGCATTACATTTTTTCCACCCAAAAAGGAGCTTCCTAACTTGGCTCAGAGGGAGATTGTTATTAGTAAGTCATTAATGAGCCCGTACCTTTGACTGTGTGTGTTACATGTCAAGTGAGAATTGTTTCAATTAAATGAATTACTGTTTTGGCTAACCAGTAGGACAAGTTAGCAGCCCTTTACTCTGAGAGATTTGGTCACTTTGCTTGGAATACACTAGTTAAAACTTACTTTCAGCCTACATTTCTCAGATATTTAAGCAGAAACTCATTTTGTTAGTCGTACTAGGAAAAGATGCCTTGAAAATATCTGTCCCATTTCCTGGGGTGTCTTGCTAAGAAGCTGCATACACACTTACAAATCACAAGACCAGAAAAAGAAAAGCATAAAACCCAGTGTATGTACAGAACTATCTAAAAATAATAGTTGTTTGGTAACATTTAGGGTACTGGAAGCTCTGGAACACAAGATAAAATGGAAGTGGCACCAAAGACAGTATGCATGTTAGTAAATATCTTGATTTTTCAGAGTCATCTCCCGGGACTGTAACAAAACAGATTATGTTAAAGAGGCAAGCTGAGCATCAGCATTGGAATTACTTTTTGAGGAACTTTTGATACTTCATGTAGAGTATTTTTAAGCATCAGAAAAAAAACCCCAACATCAGAACCACCAGATAAAGAAAAAGACCAAGAGAATGTTTGGTCTTTAGAGGCCAAGTAGATGGATAATACAGTCAAATGAAAGCCTATGGAAAGTAGGACCCCATCTTGCAAACATATATGTATCCACTCAAATTTGTTGAGTGAGCAGGTTTTTTAAGTGCATATTAAAAAAAAAAAAAAAAAGGAATAGTGGAAGAGTTAACCTTAACCTAGTGATCAGAAAACTAAACACCATTGAAGCACAAAATAAACAGATTTGAAACAAACAGCAAGAGTACTTATTACTTTTTATTATTTAATTATGAGTAATTATTACTTTTAAAATAATTGAATATTTGCCTTCAGAATCTATACTTCAGGTAGCTTCAAAATTATAACATACAGCATCTTTTCAGGTTTTTTTCCTGAACCTACATGTATGACAGAGAACAATTTATGGCATAATTACCTAATGCTAGCAAAAAACTAGCAAACCAGATTTCTGGAACAATCATTCCAGTATTAATAATTCCTACTGGCATCTTTAAAAAAAAAAAAAAAAAGTAGAATGCTTGTGATCGGGCCATTACATGATATTTCTTTCAAAAATAACAAGAGACTGCTAAAAGTATGTGAATTCTACATACCAAAGCAGGCAATACTCGCAGAAACCCAGCCCATGTGGTTGAGGTTCAGTGTGTGTTGGTGGGAATGGACACCTTTCTGCTGAACCCTGGAAAGGAAGTTGAGCTTTTTGAAGGATTTTTGCCTGTCTTGCTATAATACCTCATTTGCTTATAGCTCTACTTGCCCTATGACTTGCTTGGATTTGAAAGGTAAACATGTCTTGTTCCAGGAGAGCATGTTTTTACGGTACTACTTGTGTACATAGGCATAAGCACAGGTGATCAATTTTCTGCTGCAGCAAAAATCTATGCAAAAAGTGAACTCTCAGTTATGATAAAATCTATCAGTCTTTGAACACTAGATCCCCTTCATGGGCGTCATCAAATACATCGTATTTTTAATAGCTGTTAAATTTATTTGCTAGTGGTGAACATTCTGTGAGTGCCCTGAAGTTAAAAGTAGATGGAAGTTTAAATTTGAAATAAAGAAGAAATCCCTGACTACACTACCCCAGCCTTGTAAGTAGCTGCTGGGGGACAGGCTGTGTTCCCATACCTTCACTGGGAAACCTGAGCACAATATTCCATGTATGTGCATTTTACAAGAGCATGTAGTGACAGGACAAGGGGGAATGGCTTCAAACTGAAAGAGAGTAGGTTTAGATTAGATAAAAGAAAAAATTCTACACTGTGAGGGTGGTGAGGCACTGGAACAGGTTGATCAGAGAAGCTGTGGATGTCCCATCCCTGGAAGTGTTCAAGGCCAGGTTGGATGGGGCTTTGAGCAACCTGGTTTAGTGAAAAGTATCCCTGCCCATGGCAGGGTGGTTGGAACTGGATGATCTTTAAGGTCTCCCCCAAACCAGGCCATTCTGTGGTTCTGTGATTCTACTAACAAAAGATACATAGGCAAAAAATAATATGCCAAAGTTACAAAAGATAATGTATAAAAGATTACAGTCACAAGCTTTCCTTCCCAAAATCAGAGTTTTAGCTTCATTATAGCGTGACCATTCCAGTAAGATAAAAGTAACCCATTTATTTCTGAACAATACTGATTTTGAAATATAAAGTTTGACCTTTCTTAAATGTCTCTAATGGAAGTATAATGGCTTTCAGGGACTGAAAAGCTCACTTCTGTACTTGGGAAAAATCTGAATCACAGCCTACCCTTTACAATGCATGAGGATTGTAATTGTTTTCCTAACACAGCAATTGTAATTCCTGCTATGCACACCACAATGAAAGGCAGTGGAACTTTTCATAAATTAATAAATTTGATTTGTCATCAGATGGATGCTCTCCACAACATAGGACTTACTTTTTTTCATTACATACTTCAGTCTTCCCCTTATGAAGAAAAGCTTGAAAATGTGAATCAACTGAAGCAGATGCAGTGTGGGTGTTGTGAGTATGCCTGCACTCAACCCCAAAATAACATTATTTACTATTTCCCTGCTGAAAATGGTATAAAAACTGATCTAATTCATATGGTAAATATATTTCAGTGGCACATTCACTATCAAAATCATTGAATCAGTGAGACAAATCACATGATAAAATCTTCTACTACGTACTAATCTGGATGCTTACTATGTTATATGGAAAACTTATGAATTTCAAAACTTTAAATTGAATTTCATGTGACAGCCTTTGTGAAATGCCACTGAAGTCAGAAAAGTGCTCATGTTTATAAGTAAGCATATTTTTAACTGCTCCAGTAAACAGACACATATAAATCTGTCATGCAGCCCACTGGTCATCACCTAAACTTCTGAGGATTTAGATGACTGAAGCAAAATGTTTGTAAAATAATTTGAAGTCCTAACAGAGAAAAGAATCATTAAAGTCCAGACCATTATCATCATGTATATGTTTTAATCACAGTGAATTTCACAAATTAGGCAAATTTAACTTCATTCAGTGAACTAATATTCAGTGACATTATAAAAATTCATATAGAACTACCCATACACATTGTGCAAGGTCATAGGAAGGTGAGAAAAGTTCAATTACAAGGAAGAAGAGAGAAAAATTAGCAAAAAAATGTATGAATAATCAGCTTAAGTATAGACCAGGAGTGATACAGATGAAACTCCTTCTCCCCATGGCACCCCCCAGTATGACGTGGTGAGGAATTTAATTGGTTTTTCCTATTGCTTCTTTACCCCCAGGAGAGCCTCTTCCCACTTCAACTTCTCAGCTCAATCACAGCATTTCTGCATGCTTTGGCACTTTTGTTTTGTTGTACCACTACTTTTGGGGGGACAGGCCATGTAACCTGCTATGGGATGTGGCCCTGCACATGTTTCTTGTGGCCCCACTGACTGTGACCACAGACCAGCAGTGGCATGAGAAAAGACTGCAGGGAAGTGTGGACAAACCAAACAAGTGGTGGTGGTCTGATCTGTAGAGCTGGGCCAAGAAGTTCCATCGTGAAACCTTTCCTCCTCTCCTTAGTGGTGAGGGAAGCCATTGTTTCCCCCTTTAAATGGAAAACCGTGTTCCTCGTGGATGCTTCATGTAAAGTCCCTTGAGTGGATTAGATATTGCTGGACAACGTAATGAATAAAATGTACTTCATCTTCTTCACTAATTACTAAGGATGAAGTGATTCTGAGACAGAAGATTGTCTTGGGGAACAGCCAGCTGTTCAAAGCCTCCTTAAATCTCCTGTTCTTCATTGTCTCCACCTCCTGCCCTTTGTTGTCCAGAGCAAACTGCTTTTTTTCAGTTAAATCCAATCAGTCTTTGTTAACTAATTGGATGTTCACCATTATGTTCTTACAGGCCTTTCTGTATGGTAACCATGAAACTTCCTGGGTTTGTCTCCTTTGAAGCCTCTAGGAAGTGTTATTATTACCATGGAAGAATGCTCTCCAAATGGAAAACAGAAGGGTATTGCTGGGTTTTCACTGCAGCACGAACTGCTGCAAGTGGCAGTTTCTTTGGTGAATGACTGATGCAGCTCCAGCACATTTGTACAATGACCTTATCGCATGTAATGGTTCCCATTTTCTTTGGGTTATTATGGATGTCTATTCATCAAAAGGAGGCTGTTCTGCAAATATGCCAAAAAGCTGCATCACCAGAACTTCAGTGAAGTCTTGAGCTGTTCACTGTTTGCAGGACCAGAGTCTGCCTTCCCAGAACTTCTCTTCTCTAGAGAAGGAAGACGGCATTTTCAGGTGACCCTAACCATATGCTCAACATACTGTTTGAGAGGTACCTATCATCTGTGGGGAGTCCAATCTGGTGGAATCCTGTCCTGAAGAATGAACTAACACAAGCACGCTCCCACCCTCCCTCTTCTTTTTATCTGTCTCTGCATGGGAAGTCTCCTAAATGGTCCACATTTCTCATCTGTGAAACTCACTTTCTGCTTGGCTACCACCTACCATGGTCTACCACCTGGTGTTGCTTCTGATGGAGACGCTAAAATTAAATTACTGCTGCTTTTTTGTGAGAGATCTTTACAACTTAAGTGCTTAAAACACCCACAGATAATCAGTAGACGAATAAGAGACAATTATTGCTTCATTGAGAAACATGAAGAAGTACTTTTATCATCTCCCACATGGTAGAGAGTACAGCAAGGTTCATCTTCCCATGTACTAATCCATAGATAACCTCAGTGCTCAGAAGAATTTGTGCCTTGACCTTGCGAGCCTTGACTTTCATCATGTTATCTTAAAGCTCCTTGATGTGAGAATCAAGATACCAGGAAAAAAGAATCCAAATTTGACTTTCTCCTATAAACTTCAACGCAGAAAGTAGCAAATGGCTTGGGGAAGTCTAGTCCAATTCACATGAGGCTGGAAAGGTGCTGTCTCTGGCTTAGAGTTGTCAGCTTCAGGCGAGCTCAGCCACTGACACCTTGAGCCTTGATCCTTGGTGAAGCCTAGCACCCATAAACCCCACTTTGCCAGCTATGCTTGTGGTAGCCTCAGAGGTACAGGCAGTCAGAGCTTAGAAATATATTTCAATCATTTAATGAAAAAACCCCCTTATATTAGGCTCAAATCATAACAGTTATGAAAATGAATAAAAGTTTCTTTACACTAACATTAAATCTGTCCAACCAAAAAAATGCTGCTGCTTTTAATCTAAAGTTAATTATTAAATTAAATAATTAATGTTTTAGCTTAAGGATTAAAAGAATATAGATCATTATCTACTTTGATCCATATAAGTATTATATATTTAAAGGGGGTGGCAGCAAAAAAATAAAGGTGTAGGGAGAGTTTATTTATCTAGTTTGACTTTTATTTATGACTTTATTTACAGTGTCAACATTTCTGGCAACTGAATGGCAACTGCTGCGTGTGTTTTCATCCAGTGTCTCAGGATCAATTTACTTGGATTCTGTTTTGATGCATCCACACTTAGAAATATTCAAGAGATGCATCTTACTCATACAAAGCTGAAGAGGAATTAGGAGTCATACAGTTATTACTATCTGGGCCCTGATTCTGCCTCTGGGAGGTTGATGCTTAGGGTAGATGGAACCCAGCTATGTTTTTCTAGGTGTGTATGGCAACCTGCTGATTGCTGTCTCACCAGAATAAACTCTAAACCTTTCCAGCTGTTCTTAATCTGGACCCTTAACCTTTAAAAAAACCAGAGGCTTTCCACTCCTCAGAGCCAAACTTTGCTAACAATATCTAGGTTGTTTTCAAACCAAGCTTCAAACATAAAAATGACTAATAAATCCATATTCCATAATAGTTAGGCTGGAAAACTATTATTTAATAACAGACTCAGTTTTTATGACCCATTTCTAATAAAAATCCCAAGTATGCTTCACTAATGCTACCATTTCAGATACTCAGATCCTGGATGATAGGCATGAGATCCAGATAGATACACCAATAAATACGTAAAGGCTATAAATCTGTCTCAAATTAGTGATTTGTGGATGTGGGAGGAGGAAGAGAGCTGGGAAATTCTGTTTTCTAATCTGTTCACTTCCTGAGTCTTAATGCCCTGTAACTTCACAGCTGGTGATTGTATTTTTCTGTGGTTTGTATTATTAAGTGCTAAATACATTACTCCATGCTCTTCGGTGGGAGCTGGGGCTTTGCACAGCCTTTTAGTCTGCACCTGATTCCACTCCTGCGCAGACAATTTCTGTCAGCCCGGGGGGCTGGGCCAGAGTTTTGCCCCTAGCATGCTGTGGAGCCCTCCTGCGTGAGCGTGAGGCAGGTTTGGAGGAAGGAAAGAGCAGGTTTTGGGAAATTCGTAACGCTTTGGAGGACCGACCGTGGCCCGCTGGCTTCGGGATTCCAGTTCGGGCTCCCTATTAAAACAACAACAAACCCAGTAATAATAATTTATAAACATCCATCTTTCTGACTCTTTTATGGCCTCGTAATTGCCCCGTCCCTGACAGGCCGATTTATGCCTTGGCCGGCAGCGCCCGGTGACCGGGAGCTCCTCCGCCCCGGTGGCACCGCCGGCTCCAGCGGGGGGAGAGCGGGGCAGGGCCGGGCAGCCCTTTCCTGGGAGTCGCTCCGGCCGCTTTGGAAGCGGCAAACCGCGCCGCTCCCCGCAGCCTCCCGCGACAGCCCGCTCCGCTGCTCGGGTTTGGCTTGTTCTGTTCAGGTTCGCTGCTGAGCTTTGGGCAGCCTCCTCTCCCGGCCGAGGGGAGCGCTCATCACTTGATTTTTCAGCGCGTAAAACTCAAGGATTATCCCAGCAGTGTTCAGGAGGGAAACCCTTTCCTTCTCGCTCTTCCTCTTTTACTCTTCCCAAGCAGCCTCCGTTCAAGTCCCTCCCGCGGATCTCTCTCTCGCCCTCCTGGCAGTACTTCGCAACTTCTGCCCAGGCTCCCCTGGCCTTTTATTTGCCATTTTTTTCGTCCTGGGCTTTGTTTATTATTTTTTTTTCCCGGTCATTTCTCCTCCCCCAAGGTCCGCAACGACCGGGGAGGCTCCTTCCCTTGGCCCGCGGGGCACGGCCGGGAATGCCGCGGGCCGGGCACAGACCCTCGGGCGGGCAGCGCCGTTCCGCTCCCCCCCTCCTCCTCCCTGCCTCCGCCGGGAGTGCCCGTGAGGCAAAGGATGGCCTAGAAATTAAGCAGCACTTCTGAGGTGGTACATCTGCCTCTCCCCCACCCGCCAGCCCCCCCCTCTCCGATTTCTTACACTGTTTAGGATTTCTCGCGTCTCTTCCTCTCCTGCACTTTTAAAAAGCAGTTATAATTCACCGCCCTGCCCCCCCGCAGGCCCGGGGTGGTCGCGGAGAGCCGAGGCGCTCCCCAGCCCCCCATGCGCGGCGCTGGGCTCCCGGGGGGGAGGCGGGCGGGGGGCGAGCCCGGCGCTCCGCAGGAAATGCCGGCGCTGCTCCGGCGGGGAGCGCCCCCGGCCCGCGGGCGCTGACCGGACCCTGCCCGGCCGGGAATCAGCCCCGGGGCGGGCGCCCACCCCGGCGGGGGGTGTGCGGGGCAGCCGGTTGGGGCCATGGGCGGCTGCAGCGGGCGCTGCCCGCCGGCAGGGCGGCGGCCGGGCGGCGGCGGGGCGGCAGCGGCGGGGCGGGGGGCGCCGGCCCGGACCGCGCTGCTCCCGCCGCGGGAGACCTGGCGCCGCCGGAAACTTTCCTGGGCGCTGTGCGCCGGCTGCCTGTCGGTGCCGTTGGCCCTGGCGGTGAGGCTGGTGCGGGGGCAGCGCGGCCGAGCGCTGGCGGGGCCGCGGCGCTGGGGCTGGGTGCCCCCCGGAGCGGTGCCGCTCTGCCTGGCCGGCGCCTTCTTCGGCGCGGGGCGCTCCCCGGTGCGGGGCCGTGTGCGGGCGGCGGCGCTGCTGCTGCTGCTGGCCGCCTGCTGCGGGGGGGAAGCGGTGGCGCAGACGGCGCTGGCGGCGGGGGAGGAGGAGGAGGAGGAGGAGGAGGAGGATCACTTGCTTTCCCTCGCCGCCACGGGGGTGGTGCTGAGCTGCCTGGCCGCCGTGACATGGCTGGTGCTGAAGCTGAGGCAGGGCGTCCTCATGCTCACCGTGACTAGCGCGGCCAGGACCACGTCCCTCGTCGCCTTGGAGAGGGTCCCGGCGTCCTGGCGGCCCTACCTGGCCTACCTGCTGGGGCTGCTGGGCATCCTCCTGGCCGGCTACACCGACCGGCTCTGGCCCCCCCGGCGGGCCGCCCCGCTGGCGGAGCCTCCCGCCGCCCCCCCGGCCGCGGACGAAGCCCCGGTGCTCAGGCGGCGGCGGCGGTCCAGCTCCATGATCTCCCCCGAGATGTCGGGCGGCGGCGGCAGCGGCAACAAGACCCACCGGAGGACCTCGCTGCCCTGCATCCCCCGGGAGCAGGTAGGGCAAGGGCTGGGGGAACGCGTCTCAAACTTTGCTGGGGGTCCCGCCGGCGGCGGAGGCGCGGAGGAGCTGCTCCTCGCCGGAGGGGCCGCGCACGGTGCGGGCTTTCCCCGGTGCCCCGCGGCGCGGAGAGCCCAGGGCGGCCGTCCCGGGACGGGGCTGGGAGGGAAGCGGGGGAAGTGGGGCTGTCCGGACGCAGCCTGACTTGCCCCGGCTGCGGGCGACGGGGAGAGGGCTCGGGGTGTGCTTTTCTTTCACAGCCATCACCGGCGCTGGCTTTCCTTAAGCCTGGCAAAAGGGCTGGGGAGGACGGTGCTCTCTTGGCTCTCGGAGCCGGAGGGAACCTGCCCTTAGCGCAGCCCTCGGGTTTCCCAGCGCATCACTTGCGAGCCTCGCATTTTCAAACCTGTAGTTTCCTAGAAAGGTAGCTCAGCCCTGTTAAACTTGCTTTAAGCTTTAAAGGGGTGTGTGTGCGTGAGCCAAGCAGCTTGTCCTCGGTGGGAGAAGTCCCTAATCAGGGCGGTAGCGTGTCCTCTGAGGCTGGCGCGCCCGGCGCGGGGCTTGTGTTTGCACTTTGCCTCCCCGAGGCTGTTCCCGAGCGTGTAATCAATAGCTCCCGCTCCGCCGTGGCTGTGGGAACCGGTGCGAGGCACACGCGATTTATCTCAACTTTGTTTCCTTCGGGAGGCTGCGATTGGAATGGCTGAGTGAGAACTTTGTTACCGGCGATGCGTTCTTTTAAATGCACGCCTCGGGGAACTGGAGAAAGGAACGATCAAACACCAGTATCTTTACTGCACAGCCCTATAGGGCGCTGCCACCCACATGAGGTGGGCTTAGTTCTGCGCTTGAAGTGTTTCTCAGTTTTTTTGAGATTTAAGATCGTCTCACGAAAGAATCATTCCATGGGTCGAGTGTAACTGAGCGTAGCACAACCCTTGCTGAGCAGCGAAAAGGGAAACCTGAGGGGGAAAATAAGTGTCAAATGGTGTTAAGCTTTCTTTTTCAATTACTATTGAAAATGATTCTGTGCACTGTGGTCAAGTGAAGCGTGTTGCCGTACACCAAAGGTTTTCTTTCAGGTTGCTTGCTGGGTAAGCAATAAAGTATTTTTCAAGCAATGGCATCTAACTGTATGGCGTGGGTGGCAAGTTTGGTTCTGGAAATGGTTTGATTACATCTCTTTGTGGTTGGTTGTGACATTTTCTAGAAGAGGGCCTGACAACCTTATATACTTGAGACTTTTTTTACAACAAATATACTTATTTATTTAACATTTTTGCTTAGGTAAAATAAATATTTACTACAGTGTGAAAAAGTAGAAAGCTGACCCAGTTCTGACTTTAACAGGAGCTGAGAGAGAAAGAAGGGTGTAAGAATAATTTGTAAATACAATATCTAAGGCACGAAATTCTTTATACTTACTTGATGATGTTTGGCATTTCTGGTTTTTCTTAAATTTGTAAGGTTTTAAACATATTTCACTCTCTCACACTTCTAATAAAAGCAGTTTTTTAATTAACATCTCTAAGTGTAATCATTCGGAGACAGGGCTCACTAGTTTGTGACCATGGTCCTTCTCTTTTCTTATAGAGAGAATTCATGTCATCTGTAAATACCAGAATGTTAAACTGGTGATGGTTAACAAGGTAGACTTCTTTTCCCTCACCAGTGGTGTGTTAGTTGGGGACAGTGGTCAGCTTTGCCCCAGCAATTCCCACTCTCAGGCTGTGGAGCTGGGCTGGAGTTAACTGGCAACTGTTCGGTTCACCCGTTGCAGGATTTTGGCAGATTTCTCTGTCTTTTGTTCTCACTCACTATTAATCAATAGTGAGATCTGGTATTGCTTGCGTCACTGTGTGATTAGAAATGGATGACTACTTTTGAGACTGGAAAGACTTTTTGTCTTTTTTATTTATTTATTTTTTTTTTTTTTTTATTAGCACAGTATGGCTGTGTGTACGTGAACATCCCTTCCTAAAAACTGTCCTCTTAAATATATGTTAGCAAGACAGAAAAATTGAAAAGCTGAAACAAAGCTCTGTGAGGAAATGCTGGGAGAAGTGAGACTTTTTTATGGCAAACTGAGTTTATGTTTATAGCGAAAATCAGCTCCCTGTAGACTTAAAGAAGCCCTAGGTAAATGTTTCTCTTTTGGACAGTTTTTAAATATAACATGTTAAAAATAGAGATGAGGCCTTTATAAACAAAACCAGGCCTTCCCTTGCCCCCTGTTTTTTAAAAAAACATCCCCCTGAATGTTTCTGGTCATATCAGTACATCTGGGAGCTGCCAATAATCTCCATCAGGAAATAGATCCACTTTATTGCTTTGAAATACATACTTTAATTTAGTGAGTAACATTAAGACAAAGTTTTAGAGATGTTTCCCATCACCTCCTGTGTAATCTTTCCTGTTGCTGGGCATTTAATTGAGCTTTTATTTTTCCAGTGTGATTCCCTTCTTATCTGACTGTCTGCATTAATATGAGATTCTATAAAGAAAGTTGGAATATCAGAATTTTTCTTTTTTAGTCATACACGTCTCAATTATAACCTGAATTTTTCCCTACTGGAATACCAAATAGAATCTATGTGGCTTTGTGATGTAAAGGACAGTACCAGGAATTGCAAACTGACATCATGGATAGAGGTCTTAACATATGTCTCATGTTAGTTGCTTATCCGTTTCAAAAAGAATTTAAAAAGAAAAACTTTCATTAAAAAAACCCAAAAAACTACCCTCCAAAAATCAAGGCATACCATGACACAGCCTTCTGTTGCTGCTGAAAGTGCTCTTTCTCAGTTTTTAGTTTCGTTCTATTTTTTTGCGGTTGCTTTTTGTATGTGTTCTCTCTCTTTCTCAACTTTGGCAAATTCTTTGGGTTGAAAGCTTCCAGACTGGCATGTGTGTAGATCTCATTGAGAAGTGTGTGCTTCCTAATAGCCTGATCTTGCTCCCAGCTGAGTGTCCTCTCCCTGTGATTTCATCAAGGCTGGCTGAGGATGCTTAGCTCCTTGAGGGCTCGCTCACCCAGATTTGAGAGAGGATGCAGAGGGAAATTGTGAATGGATGGATAACACAGGGAATGAATGAAGAAATGCCTTTTTTTTTTTTTTTTGGTGGTAAATGCACAAGTGCCACCAAGATGACGGCTTTTGGAGTTTTTTTCTCCAGGTTTTCGCGAACGTTTTAGTTCGTCCTAAAAGTGTGGAGAGGAGGTTGGGGGCTGAGGGGCAGAATTGTGTTACATGTATTGATGTTTCCCATTAAAATATTATATGGCCCATGTGCTCTGAAGCTTATGCCTCTGATCTGTGTGTGTTAATCTTGACATACAGCAGTCCAAAGGGATGATTTCCACTGGTTGGGTAAAACACCCCACAGGAGATAGCAGCTGGAGAATTTTAAACCGTGCTGAAGTCTCCTGATTTTGCTTTTGAGCCTTGTTTGTTGTTTGTTTTGTTTTGGGGGGAATGGAAATCTTTCAGCTAACTTGGCTTTAGTACAAGTGTGCGTTATTTGCAGCTGCTGCAAATAGTTTGCTTTGCCTTTTTAGATTTCTTTTTTCCTTGGTCAGAAGACTGTCAGAGGGACAGGACACATCAGGGTTTGAAGTACTTTCTAGCCCCCAAACCAGTAGGTGACACAACCTTGTGTGAGAAGGGACTTGTGAGGTGCTGAGCCTTGCCCTGACCCACGCAGGAGGTAGCACCAGGATGGAGGAGTTTCTCCTGCAGCTCTGATGTCCCCAGCTGCCGGCCCACCAGCTCCTTGTGCAAACTCCATCCGCGTTCTCTGGCTTCTGAGGCAGAGAGGTTTTCTATCAATTTTCCTTCTGTATTTCTTTTTGCTCTTTTCTGCTTTCTGGGCAGTTGGAGAAGTGAAAAGCTTCTTGCCTCGTCAAGGGACATCTGAGGGTCCGTCACTTATTTTCAGTTGGTTTGAGACTTGGTAGCTGTTTCGTGCTGCCACATCTTTCCCATCCCATTTCTCCTTCTCAGAAGTTATTTTTTCAGATCAGTGACTTTGGTGCCAGACTCCTCTATCTTCCTCCAGCAGCAGTGGAGGGTTTTTTGCTCAATTTGACTGTTTTTCCTGGGGTTCTGGGTGGTGACTCTGCTTGTTCCCAGCCTGTAGCCTGGGAAAGTTGCGAGCCAGGACCGTCCTTATCGCTGCCTGTCTTCGGAGTTGAGAAGACAGTACTGTAACAGTTCACATGGTTAAAGATATCTCTTCAGTGATAAGATCTAAGAAACAGTGGAGAAAAAGAAATATATTTGTTGGGATTTTTTTCAAGGGAAAATTAAGGCTTTATCTCTTCTTATCATTGTTTGACAGCAAGAGCTTTGTAAGTGCTGGGAGTATGTTGCTTCCCCCCCCCCTTTGCTGGTTTTCTCCTATTCTGCCTTAAAACCCCAGAAAATGTACCCTTACATTATAACCAATTTTTAAGATTATGTATCCTGCTCTCTGGCCTGAAAATAGGAGCAATCAGGGTGCAAATATAGAGAAATTTAAAATTTTGGAGGGGAGAAGGCAGATTAAATTTAAATACTGAACTTTGTCTATGTCAAAGTAATGGTCTCCTATTAGACATGTTTTGTTTTATATGCCATATACCTCCTGCTAATAAAGTTTATTGAGCTGATAAGATTAACTGGCATTACCATTTAGGTCACCGAAAACTAAGGAATACTGAGGAGTTATGTCATCTGGTGGCTTGCAGAAACACAACTGTGTAAATTATTTAAGTAAGGCTCCAGGAAAAATCACCCAGGGATTCCAGACGTAAGACTTTATTTTCTTTTGCATGGCTTCATTTACGCAAACCCGCTCTACTTAGATTTTTTTTTTTCTTTTTTCTTTCAGCCTCACAAAAATGTTAGAACTGCTGCTGAAACTCTCGCGAATGGTTTAGAATCTATTTTTGGTCAATCGGTTAAATCAAGAAATGTATATTATGGCATATTGGCAAAAAAAGTAAAAGTACAGTAGTGACTTTCTGCTCTTTCTGCCTGAAGTGTGAAAATGCAAAGCTAGGGAACTGAAAGAAATCCTGTGTACTCTGGGTTGTCATGTTAATTAAATAAACAGCCAGCACAGTGACCCTGTGTATGAAATGTGTTTTGAGAAGCTTGTTGGGGGTTGGAGGGGAAAAAACAGTGACACATGATGTTTTGGACGTTAACTGTGACATTTGTATGAATCTGTCCTAATCTGCTGTTAGTGTGCTTACGTTCCAACTCTTTTTTTTCTTTTTTTTTTGGTGTGTGTGAGACTGAGACATAGCTGTGTTTTGCAAATTGAAGGAATATTGCTTGGGCTTTTTGCTTTAAAAAAGATATATGAAAAAAAATAATCCTAGAGTGGAAGTGGAAAGATTGCTGGGTTCTGGTGCCTGCAAACCACAGGGCTTGGAATGGGGTGAGCTGACTGCATCCTAAATGGTTTGAGAATAAAAAGAACACTGCTGCAATTAAAGCTTTGAGCCAGTTGCTGTGATTTACTTATGTAATCTAATGGTAGATGTACGGCTTGTAGCATATCCCTTGATGGACAGGGAAAGAAATGTACAGATTCAGATAAAAAAGTGGAAGTTGGATTTTTCTTTATGCATGGATTTTTAATTTTTCTTTTTAATCTCCTTGGTTTTGAAGAAGCTTTTTTGTTAATTACCAAACCCTTTCCTCAAAGTCTTTTCTGTGTTAGTCAGAGTGTCACTCTAAGAAACGCCTCTCTCGTTTGGGCTATGTAGTTTTTCAGGTTCCTTTTTTCTCATTTTTTTAATGTCCAACTTGTCTTGCTCTAAGCCCTGCTGCAAGTATTGCTCTAAGCCCTGATGTAAGCAGTAGCATCAATTCCCTGCATGGGGATAATGATTTGGGAAGTAATAAAAACAATTAAATAATGCGATATCTGTCTGAGTTTTAAGTGAGGGGGGGAGGGGAGGAGAGGAGGGGCGGGATTATTGGTGTCTCTCTTTCTCGGAGCTGCTTTTGGAGATTCGGTGAAGTTGTGAGAGGAAGAAGTGCCGTATCCCTTTGTCGAGCTTTGGCTTTTTTTTTTTTTTTTTTTTTTTTTAAATAAAGGGTTGGAGCTGCTTTTCTTCTCCCTCTGTGCGGGCGTGTGTCATTGTCGCAGACGTCTCGTGGAGGTGATGATGATGACGGTGATGATGATGATGATGGTGATGAGGGTCCCCCTCGCCCCGGGCGGTGCCGGCGCTGGCGGGCGCGGCCCCCTAGAGGGCACGAGAGCCCCTGCGCTGCTCGGCGCCGCCAAACCGGCCACGAACATCATCGGCAAAATCTGTCCGTGGTACTTAACCCAGCCCCTGTCAGCGTTCGGTTTTTAAGCTGCTGTTCCAGCTGCTGTTCCTCGCTCCTCGGTTCCGGCGCGTCAGCCGAGGCGCTTTGCCCCGGGCAAGCACAAACCAACACACCTGCCCTAAAAGAGCACTACGGGAAGAAGAGCAGTAGTAGGTTTTGTATTTCGAAAAGCCAGTTAAGATTGAGATGTGGTGTGTGATTCTTGGGGCTGTCCTGTGCAGAGCTAGGAGTTGGACTTTGATGATCCCTGTGGGATGCTTCCAACTCAGAGTATTCTGTGACTCTGTCATCATTTTTGGAGATGAAGCAGCTGCCTCCTTCTCTGCCAAGAATCCAAGAAAATAGACTAAATCACCATTATGATTTAGTATTGCAGCACCTCATGGCTCTATTCACATATGTAACTTTTTACAAATAAAATGGGAAATGGCACATGGTAAGTGCAGTAGCAGAATATTCCCTTCTCTTCTGCCCTGGTGCGGTCACGGCTGGAGCTCGTTGTCCAGTTCTGGGCTCCCCAGCATAAAAAAGACAAGGAACTACTGGAGAGGGTTCAGTGCAGGGCGGTGGAGATGATTAGGGGTCTTGAGCATCTCTCTTGTGAGGAAAAGTTGGGAGAGCTGGGCCTGTTTAGCTTGGAGAAGAGGTGACTGAGAGGGGATCCACATATCTGAAGGGTGAGTGTCAAGAGGATGGGGCCAGACTCTCTTCACTGGTGCCCAGTAACAGGACAAGAGGAACAAACTAAAACACAAGGAGTTCCATCTGAATATGAGCAAAAACTTCTTTACTTTGAGGGTGACAGAGCACTGGAACAGGCTGCCCAAGAGAGGTTGTGGAGTCTCCTCTGGAAAGATTCAAAACCCACCTGTACACCACCCTGTACACCCACTGAAGTGTATAGGTTCTTTTTGCCAAACAGGTTGAAGATTAGAAAAAATGGCTTTTTTTTTCAGTCTGACACTAGTTAGGAAGAAAGTTCCCAGTTTGGTCACTCTGTTGTGGTGTGCTTTAGTGAACTTGCTGTTTAATCTGAAGTGTCTACTGACCAGGATCTATTTCTGCATGACTCTTTGTATTTTTACGACAATTAACTTCTGAAAAAAATCGGGGAGAAGATATTTATAAGCGTCAATACAGCTAAAGGCTCTCCTTCTGCCCCTGCACAAGGCTGGAAAATTACAAACCCTCCACATATCAGAAATAGCTCAAAGCATAGCTGAGGCCTTCTTGGCTAATGCCCCCAACCCACCAGTGAAACATGCGGGGTTAAAGTGGTTTGTTTGACTTTTGTATTTCGCAGGTTGCTTAAGTTGGCTTTGTTCTGTAGTAAGATTTATGCTTTGGTTTGGATTTTAGAATAAAGTAAAATTATATTCTGCAGCATTATTTTTTTTAATGGGATTTCTGCCTGCCTAACTCTGTAGGAGTGGTGCTTTTCAGATATACTCATGATGCTTTTCTGATGGTTGCTCAAGTCCTGAGGCACACCCTGATGATGGTTTAAAAAGCAACCATTCCTCTTAGACTGGTTGGACCTCTTAGAAATATCTCAGCTTTGTTAAAAGCTGTGTGAAATATGAATATGATGATGCCTGCTGGAAAACTGTATCTCTGTGTTTTGAGGATCAAGTCACTGATGGCTGTTGGTTTATTTATTTATTTTTTTTAAAAAAGCTTATTTTTTCTCACATAAGCTTGCAGTTTTCTTTGGGTAAATGATAATACTGTAGGGGAATAATTATTACTAAACTTCAAAACTGAATATTACTAATTCTGAGCAGCAGCCTTCAGCCTGATGTTTGAGTAAATCTGTCCATAAGCACATTTTTTGAAATGAATTCCAGAAGGGGAAAGAATCAACTGTTTGAATGCAAAAGGTTAATTGTTTTTTGAACTATTGTACTCCCAGCAGGTTGTTGATACCTTGCTGGCATCTCTGTGTGCTGGAGCTGCTGCCAGGGCATCAGCAATAACCTGAACTGCTCCTCATCCTGGAGTACAGGTACTTCCCCGAGTCTCTTGCACTTTCTTTATCTATATGGTTTTAAATAACCCCGTGTAGGTTTGTGTTTAATGCCATATAGAATAGGCAGAGCGTGCTTCTGTTTTGTTACCTCTGTTACATAAAAATACCAATCCTTAACAAATGCATACACCCCAAATTTACCTGAAAATGTGAGTGTGGGGCTGCTGAAGAGGCCGGAGTGGTGGGTTGTCTGCCCTGTGGTGTCAGGGAGGGCACTCAGGTGGCAGCCTGCAAGGGCACCTTCAGGAGCATTTGTGTTTGCTGCCTGAGCAGGGCTGGATGAGGGCACTTGGAAAGGGTGATGCATGGGTTGAGAAGCAACGTCCAAGCAATTTTTACTCCACTTCTGTGAGCAGTAATCTAGATATGCTCTCCCAAGCTTTTTGTTGCCTGCAGAGTAAAACTTGTGAAACCTTGTCTATGCCCATATATTAAATCTCAATTGAAATGACAGCTGTAGAAAGGTGCAGACCTCTGTGCAAAAGTGTAGATTAAAAAGGGCTGCACAACCTTGTCTTTTGTGCTGTCTACTCTTGCCTCTGTTAATGCAGTTTCAAGTGCTTTTGAGATTCCTTTTTTTTTTCCTTCTGTTTTCTTTCTTCTCTTTCCCTTCCTGGCTTCTCTTCCCCTTTTCTCCTTTTCTTTCTTTCTTATTGATGTCTATTAGAGCTCACCAGCTAACAGATCTAACTTGGGTTTCCTTGCAGAGTAGTCTATGCTTCTTCATTTACACTATACAGACAGGGCTGTTTCTATATTGATAATGCTGAAGTCATTCCCCTGAGACTTGTTTGTGAGTGGAAAAATATCTGTTGGATGCTGGTGGAATTCTCTGGTGCATTTCTCTTCAGTTTTACTGGTGATGCTAACCATAAGTTACTCCTGGCAAGGTCTGATCATTGTATTTTGTGTTGATAAGGAGCTCAGGGATGTTTGGATACATTTGTAATTGCAAGATAACTGATAAGATATTTATCATGTAGCTGGAGTTTTAGTTTGAGTCTGTCAGTGGGATTGTTACAGGAATCCTTGTGCTGAGATGTAGCCCTGCATCTTACTCTTGTAAGACAATGAATACCTTTAACTTCTCCTGAGGGTTGTTCAGTGATATTGTACAATTTATACTCTGTAAGTCAACGTTTGTTAAAAATGCTGTTTTTCTTATATTCTTTTTGTAGAAGTTATTGATTATCTCCCCCCCGCCTCTGCTGTCTTGAATGGGAGTTGAGAGTGCTCAGCCCTCAGGATAACAGGGTGATCCTTTAAGTTCAGTGCTTAATGCAGGAGGAGTGTATTTACATCCACAAATCCACAGAGAAATTTTTAGGGTTTTTTTTAACAGCTAACCATCCTCTTTCTTATTTTAAAGGAAGTAATTCAAAGCTAATATTTGTTGTGCTGCTCAAAATGTGAGCTGAGACCTTGTAGCATGGTTTTACAGATGCATGTGCATGCACACACATATATCTTTATATATATATCTTTATATATATGTATCTGTATATACACATTTTTTTGTGCATATATTCAAATTCAAATTGGTATTGTACAATCTAGAAGGATAGAATTCTTTCTTAGACTCTGGTAGCACAATCAGCAAGCCTGAGTTGACAATGTTCTTTCTCTATATTTAATCCTATTTTCTGGTGTCTCCACAGGCAGACTTGTTTCTTAATATGGCAACTTCTGTAACCATTGCTTGACTTTTTATTTGTTATAGTTTAAGTCTTTGTTCTTCTTTATTGATTTGCAAATGCATGCCAAGTTTGGTTTTGCAAATATTTTTTTTCTTCTTTTATTTGCAAACACTTGAGTGGTGACTTTGATCAACAAATAACTGCTTGTGTCCTACAGACACATATGTTGCAGTGTTAAAATTGGAGCTTGGTGCCACAACTCTGTTCCAGAGATGCAAAACCTCAGAGGTGCTTTACGTGGTGTCCCTGGTGCCAAGACTGGCTTGCCACTGGCTTTAGCTGTGATGTGGAGCGTGGGGCTGACTGGGCAGGAGGAGCTGATAATGTCCCAGAGCAGCCTGAGCTGGTGTCCTGCTTGTGGGTATAAATGGGGTGTTGTTCACTGGAGCCCTGGCTGATGAGAAGTATGATAAGGGCAGTTGAAATAAACAGGCAACTTGTATTTTTACAGATAAGGATGATGAGCTTTAGCTGGTAAAACTTAGTCTGTTATGTGTGGTGAGTATGTTATTGCTGCTATGGATTCTCTGGGAAGCTGTGGACTAGTTAGTATTTGCTGTTCATTGAGACAGCTCTGAAAATTTATTTATTACAACAGTTCCCTGAAATTCATTGCATTTCTGTTGATTCTGAATTCTGTACAAGCTGAAATGTTGCAACATAATTCATATGCCATTACTGAGGGTTTTGGTTTTTTTTGAGACCAGCTTAATTCATATGCAAGTGCCATTCTTAAAAGCAGTCCTAATTGTCTACTGATTACACAAAACTGCAAATGAATAAACATTTTCTGTTACAGGATTTAATGCTGTACTTCCTGTGTGCTTGTGAGGAACTGTGAGGAAGACTCTGCCAGAGATTTGGAAGTTAAAAGGGGAACAAGGGTGGAAAGGGAGCCCTACCCTTTCCAGCAAGGCTTCTGCTCAGAGTTGCAGAGCATTCATCTTTCCTGTGACTTGTGGAGAAGCAAAATCTGTTTAGAAGCAGTCAGGTATACCAGTAGGCATGCACAATTTAATTTCTTTAGGCAGCACGGGCTCTGTATGTGCCTCGTTACAGAGGCCATACTGAGGAATCTGTTCAGTGGCAAAGAGAAATATTTTCTGTGTGACATTGATACTGAAAACTGCCTTCTGGGCCAAAGAATGCTGATTCTTGCTAAGCTTGCTGTGTTTGTGTCAAGCCATGTAATAGAGGAGCATGGGATAATAGTGCAACAATTAGACGGACCGGGGTGCCAGCACTAAATCACATATTCCAACTTAAATTCCGCTTGAGGATCCAAGCCTGTCGTTTCCTCTTGGCGAGGCACCTTTGGGGTCCGAGCCAGCTAATAGGAAATACAAGGCACCGGGGCTTAACTGAAATTTAGGACATCTAAACCAGGCTTTCTGCATACATGTGTTGTGGTGAGACAGAGGGAGATGGCAAATCCAAATGTTTCTTGGAGAGCTCTTGGACATTTTTAAGTGAAGTAGTAAAGACAGATTGTCTATCTCCTTCTCAAATCCATCCGGTCTTTATTTCAGCTTTCTCTTCTGCTGTTTTTGGTGTATAAATCTAGTCCTAAAATATGTGATATTCTTATTCAGGGTCGATGGATGATATGTACTTGTGACAGCAGTGACTGAGGTATAGATTCAATGGGTTTCATTCCAATATTTTAGCTGCCATCATCCTTGGATCTAGAATTTTCTTTTCCTTTTGTATTTTGTGTAGACAAACTAGAAGATTCTTAAGATTAACCTTAAGATTTCCTGACTTGTGCTATGATCTGCCACTCGAGCAGACTCTTTGAAAACCCAGGATTTTAAATTCTAGGTTCATGCATGGACATGCTGTTGTGTTTAAACCTTTAGATTTTATTGTTCTTTTGAAAACTGCAACTAATCTGTTATCAAAAATTCTTGTGGCTGCAATTATATGTGCTTATTTCATGTTCTTCTTTGCCTTATACACTGTCTCTTCTCAAATGAAAGCAGTGATGCGATGCTGAGGAAAACGTTGATGTTTAAGCTGAAGTCAGGGTATTGCAAAATTTACTGAGGTGCACCTAAAAAAAAACAGCCTAAAAAAATCCTCAGATAGTGGGAGCGACTTCTTTACTGTCATTCAATGCACTCATGAGAACTTGGCCTAGGGGCCTCTGGGTCTTTTTTTGCTTAAGGTTTCTAGAACTGAGATAAAAGTAACGATCAGATTGTCTTAATCATTCATAATAGCAGGTTAGGGAGGTGAGAACTTTAGGCAGAAACTTGATAGCCCAGAAAATATCTTTCCTGTGATCTTAATGGCTTGCTATCTAAACAGTGAATCAGTGTTTGAAAGCATAATTATGTCATATACTATCTTTTGAATGTTGCAAATTCATGCAATCCCAGATGTTTTTAATGAAATTTTAGATATCTAACTTCTTAGCTGTATGTAGTTTGGTTCCCCCCCCCCAAGTGTTTGTTTAATAAAAAGCAAACTTAAAAGAAATGTCATGATATTGATGCCATGAAAACATGCTTTGAGTAACAGCTTCCTCAGTGCCACTCTTGTGAATGGTCAAATGTTCCATTTTGATCTAGGAATGTTTACATCAATGAGCTGATTATTCCTGCCTCATTCCCTATCTTCCACCCCAGCAAATCTCCTCTCATGAAAGACAGGCCAAACAATTTGAGGATGGGCTTTGGGCACTTGTTTATCCTTCCTGATGTAAGAAAGGTGGAGTAGATTTGTTTCCTACTGTCTGTGACTGACACCCAAGAAACACAGCAATTTTGACTGGTGATATATTTTTTTTTTCCTTAGCTCATCTCACTTCTTTCCATTCAATCAGATTAAAGAGCACCTGGTGATTTTTGTTTTGGTTTGGTTTTAGTTTTTTTTTGTTTCTTTGGCTTTGGTTTTGTTTGTTTTTCTGGGGGAGGGGATGGGGGGAGAAGGGGGAGCATGTGTATGTTTGCTGAGCCAGAGAGGTTCATCCATGGATTTCAATCGGTGGAGATGCTACCTAAGATTTTAAGGGATGATAGAGTTACCTGGCTGTAAGGGCAAAAGTTTGAAAGCAAAAATTCATTGGTACCTTGGAGGAAATTTCCGTACATCAGTGACAGATATGCTCTGGTTACAATACGTGAAATGAGCGTGAAAGGCTTGTAAAGTAAATAAAAGAGTCAAAGAAAGAGAGTTTCAGATAAGCACAGATAAAATTTCCCAGAAGTGGATGAAGTCTGTCTTAAGAATGTATATTAAATGGAGAAAGATGTTCATTGGTTTTTCTTTTGTTAGCACCAAATCAAGAAATGCATTTAGATGATTACTGCTGTTATTTCAGCTCTCTCCCTCTTAATCCTAATGATAGATATATTTATTGTTTAATCCTTTGCCTTTCCATAGGCTGTAGTGGCCTTTCACCTTTTGGGACTGTTTGTTCTGAGCGATGGCTGCAGTGATAGTGGGGCTCGTGTGACATCATAAACATTTGTGTTGGCAATCCCTCCTCCTGCAGGACTCTGAAGTCTGACAGTGGTGAAGATGACTAAGTAGAGACAGATTTATGTGGAAATCTTATTAATACCCATAAAAGAGAGAATGAAGGCATAAGAAATTTGGCTCCAAATAAACAACCAAAAAATGCTCTGTTCTTAGAAGCATTTGGCATAGCTCCATCATGCCTTTTGTGGGAACTGGCTCTTTGTCTGGCCTAATCAAGACTTCTTTTTTTTTTTTTTCTTAAAGATTACTAAAGACTTCCACTTTTCCCAAACTTTCTCACAGTAAAATAAAATTAATTTTCACTTTAGTAACGCACAAATCAGTTAATTATTTCGAAGACAGTGTAGTACAGATGTCTTACCTTGTTTCTCAGCATAGATTTAATGGTAGACTTGCTGTGAGATCTTTCACTGCCACCAAATGTCTGTAGATGTTACATGGTGCTCATAATCAAAGCAGTTTACAAAGAAGGGGAAATAATTTTCACCTACAGTGTGTGATGGATGCAAAGAAATTGTATCAGAGATGTGAGAGTCATAATTGAGTTTTTTGGTACATCAATTTAAAATTTACCCAGATTTTTCAAGTGCACAGTTTGAACTTCATAGCAGAGATCCAGCTGTTCATAATGGGCTTTCTGGTAGGTGGTTCTGGTGAAGTCCCTTTTAAGTCAGCTTTTTGGAAACAGAAGGTTAGCAACTAATTGAGCATTGTGGGTTTGTTCTGTGTATATATTCATTTTATGCAGGCTGTGGCACTGAGAGTCTCACGGGATCGCCTGCCACTGCTGTCAAGGCTCCCAAGAGCAGTGCCCTGCTTGGCACACCCAGCACTCTTATTTCACATTTGCTGTTGGCAGCAGAAGGCCTTCTATCATACTGCTGGGAAGAAAATACCCTTCAGTCTTAATTCAGTTCAGCCCAAGGGGTGATGAATATTGAAATGCCTGCGCGACACCAGGAGAGTGAGCTCAGTGCTTGTCAGGAAAGGCTTGCCAGCAGTCAGCTGAAAGGCTCCTCACAGTGTGTCTGATATTGGCCTTGGAGAGGAGCCTCTGACACTCAGTGCCTGCTAAAGCATGTGGTCTTGTCTGTGCAGCTGCAGTAAGGTTTTCTTACTGCTTAGAAAACTCATCTTCCATTTTTGCATAATCCATAGTATGTACAGAAATATTTTATACATAAGATGCCTGCATTTTTGTTCTTTGCATTTGTCTTGCAAATGATTTCTAATACGTTGTTCCTATTGCATGTGTAATTGAAAAAAAATCTGGTTTGCTTTAAGCTGTTACTGGAATGACCTGGGCATGTCGTTCATCAAGACGTTTTGTTTGAGATCTTTAACTGATCCATGTACCCGTGAGTGTCTTGTACTTTTTCCATGTGTGTATTATTTTTCCCAGCAAGTATGATATTCCAAGCTCACTCCTGATGTGAGCCCATACTGATTTGAAATAGGAAGCAATAAATTAGCTTTTAGGTCTGGCTTATGAGCAAGATCTTATTCTTTATTTGTTTACCTCTGCTTCTTGGATGTGTGTAGTTTTGAGGCCTGCTGTTAGCACTGCCACTGAAATTGTAACCATTTCAGAACTTCAAAGCAGCAACCGAATGGAGAAAATAGGAAAAAATTCCTATGTGGGTGAGGTCATAATTTGTATCTCCTCATGTTTCCCAAGGCAAAAATCTTCACCATAAACTGTTGCTTACAACTTGGAGTGACAGCTCCTGTGCACTGGTCTTTGGTTGTTTCCCCTTATCTGGTAGTGGTGGGCAGATGAAGATGGGATTGATATCCTGAAAGTGACTTGTTGGCCAGGAAGTGAAATTATCTTGGATTTGAAGTCCTAGGGCTGCGTTCCTGTGATGGTAGCAATTACTGTGCTTCTCATCTTCCTTAGATGGCATAATTCCTTTTATTAACTTCTGGTAAGATTTCAGAACTGCAATCTCCACCCATCCTGTACTTCCGCTCTTGCACTTTTTTGTCATTTGTGAGAGCAGTAAAACTGCAAGAAAACATGTTTCCTCAGGCCAGTAGGTTTTATCATTAAGAGCCTTTGTTGGATGTTTCCACACAGAGCTGCCAGTATTGAAATCTTTTATTTCTTTGGTGTTTTAATATCAAGTGGCAAATTGGTGTCCCATCTGCTAACCTTGCTTAGCATTTGTATTGGTCTTACTTCTTGAAAACCCCATAGAATACTGGCTTGACATTCTGAGTTGTATCATGTATTCAACTTGGGCTGAACTGGGTGGGCAATGAGGGCATTTTGGCAGCTCACAACAATGAATATGCTGATAGATTCATCCTGTGCTGCCTTTTATATTAAATGGTGTTGTGGAAAAGCTGCAGAAATTAGTGCTATTTCTTGCTGAGTCAGAGACATGGTTAAAAGGTGGGTACTGAAATTGTTAGCTCTGAGCTGCTGTCTTCTGAGATCAAGAGTTGCCCTCTATCTCTGTGGGATTCTCAGAGACTGAGAGTAAGGGAAAGTCTGAGAGCCCTGGAATATATCTTCTTGGCCTTACTTGAGGTAATTGAAAGACTAAATCAGGTGAAGTGAATCAGTTCCATATTCTTCTTCTGTTCCATCTTGTTCCTTGCTTCAGCTGTGTGATTTACCTGAGACAGCTGGCTTGGGCTGGTGCAAAATCAATGTGCAGGTGCATTTGGATAAAATTGAGTTTGGAGGGGAGCATGGTTCTCAGTCTCCCCTTGTTTGCCATGGGGGCCAAGTGCATCACATCCGGTCTGGGCTGGATGAAGCCTGGAAGTCCAGAGTTCCCTCTGAATTCTTCTCGTACTTTACAGCTCCTCCCTGCTTTGTATATACAAACAACATTCTTTCAGAGGACTGGAGGGCGGAAATGGCTATGAACAAACCCCATATCTTTTCTGATATGTCAGAAGATACCAGAAAAGAATAGTGTGCTCCGTGTCAGCTGGTAGCTGATTTCGTCTTATTTATTTTGTAGAAAAAGAAAGCTTGGTTGGATATTAGGGGAAACTTTTCTATGCATACTGGTAGTAAAGCACTGCAACAAGCTATGCAGGGAAGCTTCATCTGTGAGTGTGAAAAGTTCATTTAGAGTCGCCTTTTAGATATTTTTCCAAGTTGGTCTAAATACCTTCTTTTTCTCAGACAAGCATAGTTTTTGCTAGCATTATTCCCCCCCAACCTGCCCCTCCACTGCCTGCATCTGATTGTGAGCTGTCCCTCCCCAGCTGCTGGCCAGCATCCTTGTGTGGTGCCCGTTGTTCTCCCTGTTTGGTGCAGACCCAACCAGTAAGCCCCATTTGTGTTCCATATGATGCTCATGTGCAGTGTTAATGTTATTCCAGAGCCAGGAGTTTGCAGTCTAGTGCCTGCCCTTAGACAGGATTACTGAGGAGCAGATCAAGTTTCTTTTGTCTCTTCTGCTCTTGCCCTTCTCTGATTCAGGAGTTGCTGTGCTGTTTAGTTTGCATTATCAAGTTGTGATTGGTGACAGACTCTCTCTTTTTTTTTTTTTTTTTCCTGTTTTCTTCCCCTTGAATGATAGTGTTCAAGTTCCAGGTAGGCTCCTAATTGCTCTTCGTTCTGGCCCAGCTACAAGCTGATTTATCAAGTCCACTTGTTAACTTAATGCTTTTATGGCTGCCAAAAGAGTGTTACATGGCGTAAGTGAGATGAAGTGGCCGGGAGTTGTTAGGCTTTGTGTGTAGGGTGGTTTCCTAGCAGCCAGATAAGAGACAGCAGTCTGAAGGGCATGACAGTGCACCAGCACCCTTGCTCACGTGAGTTAGCAGCACTGGACTTGGGAGAGAGCTCCTGCAGGAGGAAGGGCCCGGGGATGGGTGCGTGTAGGGTACAGCATGTTCTGCATCTTACGCCCTACTGCCCAACCCAGCCATTCTTGTGCACTTGGTTTTTAATATGCTTCTTGTCAGCTCATTTCCCCCCCTCCCCTCCTTTTTATTGTCATTTCAGTCTGAACTAACTGGATGGTTCTTAAAGGCTGTTAAAATCTCAGCATGACAGCTGTAAAATTGCTTAATCAACTCCAGGAGAGAATCTTTCCTAGGGGAGACCTTTAAATGCATTGACTGTTGGCAGGAATAGGTCAGATGCCTCCAGGTAGCTTTCTGGGAAGGGAGTCTTCCAGACCATATCTACCTACTTTGTTAAGAACTGAGGGACTGGTTAGTGGGACCTGTTATAAAAGTCTTCTTTTACAGTTGTGCTAAATCCTCTTAAAGAAAGCAAATAACTCTCTTGTTAGTGCTGCTCTGCTCAGCATAGAAATAAAGCAGCTGTTGTGACTGTCAGAGGCTTTAAGAAAGACTTCAAATTGGAAAGAATTTCTAGACTTGATGAAACTCAGTGGTTTATGGCAGTGTAATTTCATCTCCAGTTTCTCTTAGGAGTCTGGAAAATGTGTTTGAGTTTGGGCCTGAGAACTAGTTCAGAACTGTATTTTAAGAGGGTAGGTGACACTTGGGGGAGATAAACTGTGACAAGAACTAAGACTTTCGTAATTCCTCTGTAAGTCAAATGACTAAAAATATTTGAGTTTTGGTGTATTGAACCTGAAGAATAAATCCCTTCCTTCCTGTGATGGATTCCAAAACTCAGCAGTGGAAATACTGAAGAATGTCACTTGGAAGTGATGCTGACCATATTGGTGGTCTAAAATACCTGGTTAAAACTACTTCCAGAGCCTTTTATAGCTTTGAAATTGCAAAATTGAATAGCTCTGAATTATACTAAAGCTTCTTCAGATATCTTGCCCTCCTTCTCCTGAACTGGGGGAGCAGAAGTCAAAAACCACAACCAAACAGCCAACATTGCTCAGACTTACACTTCTCTTGTTCTGGCACTGCCAGTTGTGAGCTTGCAGTGGGTGCAGAGATATTGAGTTACCTCCCTGACACCTCTGTTTTTCCCCATGCATGGGGCTCTGTGAAGTGTAGGACATCCTTGGGATCCTGGGCTCACAAGGGGGAGAGCAGGGTCATGCTGTGAGCTCAGTGGTACAAGTGCAAATGACACATTTCAGGACCAGAACAGTGTTACGTGTGGAATTTGATTGCAAAATGCAAGTGTTTATATATAGAATAAGTATATATGTATGTTTTTAATTGATGTGTGAGTACATGCAGGCCTATTAATAGATGGAAGTAAGGAGAGGGAAGAGAGGAAATAAAGCACCACAGCTGTGATTTATCAAGATTGACATGAAAACAAATATTATTCTAGTAATCAGAGGAAATTCTCTGTAAAGCATGTACAAGAAAGGTATTTTAACCCACCTCAACGATTTCCTGACCAACTATATCTGAAGAAAATCAGACAGACTTCTTCCCCTGCCCCCCATTAAGGGTCACTTTTAAATTACTGTTTCTCCCCTCCTCCATTTCTGTTGATTTTGAGCTTTTTGTTTGCTTTGGATGTTTTTCTTTTCTTGTCAAATGCTTCTTAAGTGATTTTTGACCTGGCATATAAAACTGAATCTAAAAGTGCATTTTTGACCTGGCTTATGAAGCTGCATCTAAAAAAGTGATTTCTGACCTGGCATATAAAACTGCAGCTGGGACATGAGGTAAGGATTTAGTTTCACATTCAATAAGATGTACTGAAGCTGAAGGGCACTGATATTGCCTCCACCAGGAGCTGGAAGGTTGGGAGAACTTGGTATGCTTGCCTGGTGTGCTCTTTTTAGTAGCTGAGGAGGTGGTGCCCCTCAGTCTCTTTTTATCATAGAATGGTTTGGGTTGGAAGGAGCCTTAGAGATTATGTAGTTCCAGCCCCCAGCCATGGGCAGGGACACCTTTCACTAGGCCAGGATACACAGAGCCTGGTCTTGAACACTTTCAGGGATGGGGAGTCTGCAGCCTCTCTGGGCAGCCTGTTCCAGTGTCTCAGCACCAATCTGAGTTGGCAGGTTGACTCTGAAGCAGCTGTTTGGGTACAGTCACAGTTTTTGTACAGCTGGTCAAAGGAGGCAAAAAGAATAGCTTTACTCTCTCTGCATCATAACTGTTTCCAGCTCTTAAACATCTGTAATCCTAGCAGTGTTATAGGAGAAAAATGGTCCAGCACCATGTGTAACCAAAGACATGGAGATAAGTGGTTTAGGCAAAGTCACCTGGAAAATATTTGGTGGATGCAGGGGTTGAATCTGTCTCTTAAAATGCTGCAGGTTCATCTTGTCAAACTTCAGCTGCCCGAGAGCATCTCTTAGGACCCTGCAAGTGCCTAAACCTCTCTTGCATATTTCTGTCTTTGTTATTAGAAAGGATTTTTTGAACTCTGTTTAACAGAATTCCTGCTTCAGTTGTCTGTCAAAAACTAACAAAATGCAACTAAAGGGCCTTTTTGAGGTGAAAAAAATAAAATTAAAAAAAAAGAGACAAGAAATAGAAAGGAAGATACTACTTAGAGTGGATGCTCTACTTTTGGCTACCCAGGGAAGTTTCCTATTTCTTGTTGGCAAAAAGACTTTGAATGCCTTGTGCTCACAAGTCTTCCCTCTCAATGTGTATCGCAAACCACAAACACACCATTTGTCTGCAGGGAATTATATTAATAATTTGGAGAGTGACTAGAAATAAAAACAAATCTGGTTAACATCATCCACGATCCAACTTGATTAAAAGGAATTTCCCCCTTGAAAAACTGCTCCAAATGCTGTTTCTGAATGAAACTGTAGGTAGTAGCAGTGGCTGATAATACAGGACAGAAAAGCATTTGCAAGAAATGTAACTTGGAGCTCCCTTCTAGCTTGTAATGAGCCCATAGATTGGAAAGGAGTGATATTTGAAGACTACGCAAAAGGCTTCTGGCTGGGGCTTTTTTTGTTTTTCTTCTGTGATCTTCTTAATATTTAATGATGAGATTTATATTTTCGAACATCGCTTTATCTCCTAAATATGTTGCAGTAGGTGAAGTTGTGGAGAGAGGAGAAGGAGTGAGGGACAACTTTTTCTGTAGCATTGAAATGCAGCTTTGGCTCCAGCATTTGAGGAGTCAGAGGTTTTGGCAGAAGTCTTTGGTTAAGGAGCATTTTCTGTTGCATCCCAGGTGATCTGGTCTCAAAGGAAGCCGAAGGCATTTCTCTGAGTTTTACCCATCTAATTGAAACCACACTTAAAAGGGGTCCTGGGACTACTGAGCCCCTAACCCTTATTCCCTGGGCACAGCAGACCCTCCCTGTGCCAGCACACTGCTTGGTGTGGCTGTTGAGCCGTGTGTATGGCAATGTGGGCAGAGTCCCTGGGAAAGCACTGTGAAAGCCCTCTTTTTGGAGCGTGTTGGTTTACTGAGGCTGGGTGGTAGGAGGACAGGGAGGGAAAAGAGCTCAGTCATTTGCCTGTGTAGGAGTGGGAGTCAGCGTGAAGGTAAAGGAAATTACTCTTGATGTGGGAACAGGTCAGGAAATTGCAGGGAGAGATGGAATAGCTTTGGAGAACTACATCAGTAGGGTACTTTTATTCAGCATCCTGTATGGGCTTGGGACTAAACTTCAGTTTAGGACTTAGATTGACATAGTTCTTGCCTGTGGCTCAGTTAGTTTTGTTGGGTTACATTGAAATATCTGTATATAGACTTGCAGTATAAATGGAATTTGTGCATCATTTTCCCTATCCTTTGCTTTATCAGTTCAGATCTTAAGTCAACCCTAAGAGACTTTTTGGAGAAGGATGACAGAGGGAATGAGCACATGATAGTAGTCAGTGTGTGGGTCTCTGGTCTCACAGGGGGGCTGTAATTACTGGAAATTACATAACAAAATACCTCTGGAGAGTGCCCTTGCTTTGCAGCATTAGTGTCTGGCACACATACCCAGTGCATCCTAGGCAAGAGGATACCCTGCTTCACGTGTCTCCTGCAGGCAGCATCTTCCCTGAGGATGCTGTTGGTGCAGTGCCCCTCTGCTTTATCCTGCTTTGCCCACATTGTGGCTAAAGCTTTCTCTGCTTGTTATTAACCATTAGCAAAGGCACCACTTTTGGTCTTTATTACTGTAGGTGGGTGCATTAAAGTAGCTTGTAGGCCTGGCAGTAACCTTGCAGGTGACATTTAAATTTGCCCCTTTTTTCCTCCAAACCCATTTTTTCTTTTCTGCAGGCATGGATTTCTGGATTATGTTGTTTGACTAGTGACTCCTGCCTCCAAAGATGCTGCTGAATGCTCTTATGGAGGTGTGGAGTAGTTCTTAAGGGTCACCTATGAGCTGCTTGATGTCGGTGGCTTTTTTGGGGCTGCAGGAGGAGCCAGTTGAAAATGAGTTGCAACTATTAGCTGTACTTGCTGAGCATCAAGCTGTTGGTTTTCACTGCTGACACACAAGTATCTGTTTCATGTTGTTTCTGCTTTAGATATGAAACCCTAAGATCTTAGTTCCATTGCTTGTCTCACCTTATCAGGTCAGACACATAACCTCTCTCTGTTATGGCAGTGCATTATCCTCCTGACAGCCTTGCATTTTCCTGTGTGAAGGAAATGCTTGTGGGGTTGCTTCAGGCAGTGGTGCTGCAGTTGTGCTCGGGGCTGTTACAGTGCAGCTTATATTGCTGTTTCCTGAGCTCTGTGGCTGAGCTGGTGGTATTCCGATAGCTCCCGAAGGATTAGCAGCCCGGTGTGTGGGTGCTCTGCTCCTCTGGTGTGGGTGGAATCAGGATTCTGTGCACAAGCAGGTAACTGTGACTTCAGAGGTAACACCTAGTTCAGTCACCTCAGTTAACTTCGAAGTACACGGTAAATAAATTTCATTAAATTACTGGACTTTACTCAAAACATCGCATACAAAGAAGCGTTTTATATTCCAGATGTTTTAAATTGCCCCTGTATTTATAAAAGTGATACTTGGTCAAAAATCTATTCAAGGTGACTTTGATTAAAACTGGAATTTATTTGGAATGTTTGTGTTGGGGGAAATGCTAGTAAAACTTGATTCTGCTTGATACTAATGATTTATTTCAAGAACACTTTATAAGCACACTACTAGATTTCTACAGAGTTGAAATGTAGGAAAAGGAAGAGGAGATGTCTGGGAGTAGCCATGGTGGAGGCAAGTAGCTTGTCTAGATGGAGAATAACTCTTTTTGCTGATATGGGGAGTTAAGCTGTTAGCTCAGAGGGGAAGATGTACCTAACAAGCATTAAAAGGGCCTCGTTTGGAAACTGTGTGGTGATGCTGAGGTTCTGGTGACTTTCCTTTAAAATAAAAAGGAGTCTGTGCAGTCAAACTACCAAAAAAAAAGATAAAAATCCTATCTTACTTAAAGAAATTCTTTGTATGTTTTGCTCTTGACGTGAGCAATAAGAATGGGGTGATGAGTTTACTTGGGGAATGGAAATCTGTTTTTTAAGTGCTCTGGGTGTCACTTTTAAATCAGTGCAGATAGGCACCAATCTACAGTGTCAGGCCTTGACTGACATCTTTCACAGTGAGAAGCAATCGAGGGAGGTGAGATCAACTCATCTGCCTGCTAAGAGGTACATAGTAAGACTTTGGCTGCCTTACCCAGGAATGGGAAGGAATAAGTAGCAACACAAGGAGGTCAACAAAAGGGTTTAACTCCATAAATAAGGTTATTCTGTGTCCTATATTCATTTATGTTGCTCAAAGAGTAAGTGATTTGTAGTTGATGGGTATAGCAATTTGAACAGCACTTATTTAATTCAGTTTCTTTGAGATGCAAAAATCAAGCAGCTTCCCTTTTTTTCTGTGCCGGGAGATAGCAAGAGATTGCTGTTTCCTTAACTCCCATCAGAGGTTCATTACTGCTAGTCTTTGTATTGTATTTAAAAATTAAAACTAAGATATTAATTTGCTAATTTAAAAGGGGACTCTTGTGTAATTTCAGTGTCTGCACTTTCTGAAGGACTGTGTTGGGTATTCAGTAACAGGCTGTGTGTGTCAAACTGGGTAATCACAAACTGGACCAATTGCTACGATGAAGTGGGGAAAGTCCTGCGAAATGAATGCAAGTGCTGACACTGACAATGGGACATCCACTATGTTTTTAAAATAGAAAAAGAAAAGATACTTTATTGAGACTAGGCACTGCAAGACGGTCTTGCACAGTCTGGAAAACAGACATATGAGCAGGAGTTGACACTGTGACTGCCAGAAAATGAATCAGCAACATCATCTGAACTACTCAGGGTGGCAGGTTGTTTCTAGGTACTCAGATGCACTGGATGTTTTTCTAACAAAACTGTAATGATCTCAGGCACCCAGTAATATATTTTTTAATCTCTTTAGTGCTGTTGGAATAAAGATGTTGATACCTATATTGTTTCCTTGAAGAAGGATGATTCTTAACTTTTTTCTTGCTTTTGTAGCTTGGGTGTTTTGTTGTGTGTGTGCCTGGGGGCTGTTTTTTAAAAATTATTGTTCTTAAAGGACTACCACATATATGGATTCTGTTAACAAGGAGTGTTGCTGTGTAAGACAGTGATTTGTTGTACAATTAGGATGTCTTTTACCCTCAAGGAAAAATAATTGTGCTTGATCAAGCAGACAGTTTGGTCAAAATTTTGTAGGAATAAAGAAAATGCATCTCTTTGTCTCAGAATTTGCTCTTGTGATCTCTGTATGTGTAATTTAAATCCTCCACATTTTAAAGATGGTTCTTGTCCTGTTACTGTTTGACAGCCCCAAATGATAGAACCCATAATAGTTTGTGTGCACACTCCAAATGCCAGAACAGCGACACTCAGGGAGTCACTGCTCAGCTTTTACTGGTCATTGGTCCTGGAGCTTTGTATTTCCCTGTACTTTGTTTCTCCTGGGTCAGAATACCAGATTATAGGACACGTGCTGTTTCTTGAACTGCTTTGTGATAAGGGGCAGTCATGGGGGTTGCCCTCTGCATAAGGGCAGTAAATGTGTTCATTCTGTCTTGGGGCATGTGGCTGTTGGTTGTTTCGCTTGGTCTTGCTGCCATGGTGGTAAATGTTCATTTTACCACTACCTAAATCAGGGCAAAAACAAAGGACCCAGTTGATCACACTTAACTTGTTGCTGGGGAGGCCTTTGCTGGTTTCTGCAGCACAGCTCTGCCTGGCGGCTGTGCTTTGAGCTGTGTTTGTTCTGTGTTTCTCCTGTACAGACCAGTCCATGTGAGCAGGCCCAAAAGTGGTAGGTCAAGTCTGTCCAAAGATGAATGGCCTTCAGCAAGATCTCACTAAGCAAAGGGTTGTGCAGTTTTATTTTTGTAGAGAGCTGCAGGTAAAGGAGGCTTTGACTGTAACCTCGTTCCCAGCCTGCACCAGTTTATCCCAGTGTACAGTACTGCTTTTGTATTCGTCACTGTGGCTCTGCCACCTCTTTGCCCATCTCAGTTGCTGCTGTGGGGATCCCAGTGGGGATGACAGAGCCCTGTGTGACTCTGCTCTCTGGGCAGCTCGGCTCTTTCTGGCACCCAGTGCCCGTGATTGCATGCATGGGCTGGGGGTACCTGAATTAGGCTGGCACATCACTCACTGGCTACTTTTCAGCTGTGGCCCAGAAGATTGTCATGTAATTAGTGTGACTTCACACCACTTCCTTATCTGTGGGTGTGTAGCACAAAAGAAAGGATGACTTCACTGTTCAGGTCACAAGCCCAGGGATGCTCTGTCAGGGAGCTCTGTTGGAGCCTTTGGTGGCAGATGCAGCACCTCAAGAGATTTTTTAAATGCTTTTTTTTCCTTTCTTCCCCCCTCCCCCTCACTTTGGAAAAACTTTTTCAATGTAAACCATGTTTTGGATTTTTTTTTTTCTTTTTCTAAACATGAAAACAGTGACATTTCCTTGTTTTGCCAGCGTTTGTCCCTTCCTCACTGCACGCCTTCACCCTTTTCCACAAAGACAGATGCAGAGGTTTCTTTGAAACAGATGGAAATGAAAAAACAGACAAGGAAAACTTGTGAAAGCAAGCATTTTCTGTGAACTTGAACTAGCAGTAACTCTCTTTTTCTGTCTTCCAGAAGGCTTGTTGTCGTTGTTGCGTTGTTTCATGCCTGGGATGGCTGAGGGTGGAGGTCTGTAGAGCTGCTGTGAAAGGGCTGTGCGTGATAAGGGTGGGAGGCACAGTGTCATAATTAACGCTGTCAGAAAGTGTTTTTTTAATGGGACTAGTGTTGTATTTCCAGCATATTGTATTCATTTTCCTTTTATTGTGGTCTGACAGTACACCCTGAGCTCAAACCAATTTTTTAATCCTGAAAAGGCTCTCAAGTCAAATCTGGCTGTGGGAGTTTAGGCCTCTAGGAGTTTAGGGCTGCTTCACAGCTGGAAAAAGTTACTTTTTCCATTAAAACAGGAATTAACTGGCTTTAAGGGACTTATGATCTTTTTATCTTAAGAAAACTCGTCAGTAATAAGAAGAGCTTAAATTGTGATGGTCTGCTAATCAAAATGAAGATGTCCTGATTTATGGTGTTTCCATAGCATTGAGTGTAGTGAAATACCATCAGTGTTAACAGAAACGGGATGAATATCCTTAATGACTCTCAAGGAAAACAGTTCTGAATTAAATGCATATGTGCAAGCTTTTGAATCCTGTGGTAAGTTTTATTTATTGATTGCATATTTAAGGTTTGATTGCAACAGCAAATTGCTTGAAGGGATCGTGAGTGCAGGACTGATTCTGCCTTTCCTGTCTGCAGCTTTTTGGAAGCAGTGTATATGTTGGCATCAAACTAATCCTGTAGCCTTTCGGTTTGTTTCTCCTCATGAGGTTTGCTGTGCATAACTCCCTTGTGTGACATCTCAAACATCTGTCCAAGAGGGGCATCTGACTGCAAGCTGCTTGTGGTCTTTGTGAAATCCATGTTCAGGATGGTTAGACTTTCTGCAGGAAGCACAAGTATGCGTGCTGCCCTGCTCACTGTTTTCTGATTGCTCATTTCTTAAACAGTCTAAGAACTTCAAAGTTTCTAAACATTTACTGGAACTCCTGTTTGCTGGGGTCTTTTTTGATGTTTGGGTTTTTCTTCTTTGTGGACAGAGGTACTCTGGTACTTCTTTTCAGTGTAGAGAATGCAGGTAACGTAGAAACACATCAAGCTGAAAATACTTCTGGTTTTAGATGCACATGTACATGTGATGTGTGGACATACATTTTATACCTTACAAGTAATAATATTTAATTGCATTGGTGTTCATCCAGATATAATGCTGTTTCACACTTGTGTATTTCAGTATTTTGTGCCATCTTTTCCTCTTTTGCTTGAATTTTGTTGGAAGTTACAACATTAATTCTTTGTATGGTGACAGTTGGTCGAGGACTTTGAGAGACAGAACTGACTGAGGTTGGATCTTTTGCATGAGCTATTTTATAATGAGAGAATGAGTTTGTTCGGTGAGAAACATGAAATGGTGACCCCAGAACAATGATTTGGGCATCCCCAAGTTGAAACACCAACCTGTTATCCCTGGGGAAATTTTCTTTGGCTGCAAAGAACACGTGAGCGTTTGAAAACAGTGATTGGGAATCAAATGTACCTGTCTTTGTTACCTCCTCACAGGAAGTAGCGTGGATTTTGAAGCAGGTTGGTGTTTTGTCTGTTTTAAAAAGTAGCAGATTTCATTCTGTAACTGGAAGAAATTTGTATGTAAATATACTCGGATGGGAAGAGAATTTGTGGATTCATTTTGGTTTTGAAGCTTTTAAGTGTGTGCTTGCAATTAAGAACATGGTATTTTTGTCTTTAATGTCAATTACTTCTGTGTTTTCTGGGGAAGAAACTCCATCGAGTTCAGAAGTCAAACATTCCTTTTAATTGTTCCTGGTAGTTCAGTGATGTTTAGAGGCCCCAAGCAGATCACCTTGTACCTGATGGTGTATATGCACGTACTTAAGAGATGGTATCCTAATCTGATTTTTTTTTTTGGTAGTATAAATAAACAAATAAGTGATAAAGTGGGGCAAAGTCAAACTTCCTAACAGGATTATTGCCTCTAGTCACTAACCTAGGATACATATACTGTAAATGTTTATTTCTAGTCCCAGCTTAAAACGTGAGGTTCTCATTCTCTACAGTTCTTATACCTGCAAGATCTTCCTTGGGACAGATAGAAATGCTGGTGAAAATAGAAATTTTGTTTCTTGGTCCTGAAAACCAGATTGGTTGCAGCTGCTAGACCTGCATGTGTTGAACCTTGTGAGTCTAACACTTGGAGAGACAGAGGCATTATGCAGGTGAATGGTGTTTATGTCCCTATCAAGGATACACTTGCAGTGAGATATGTTTAGGTGTGTAGTTCACTAGGATTGGCGCTCACTGATACTTTTTTCAGTGTTAGTAATGTACACCTTGTGATGATGAAGATTCCTGTTTCTGGAGGTTATTGTTGCCACTGGCACAATGTTGTTCTCTTTCCAGATGGAAACTGTTACTTGCTCCTTTTCTCCTGGAGGAGAAGGGCAGGGAAGGTTTGTATTTGCCACCAAGCCTGTCCTGAGGCCATAGGAATTAAGGTCACTCCTGGAACTTTGACTTGTGTATTGTAATTAGCATTTCAGCTGGGAATGAAACTTGTATTTATTGCTGTTGTACTTCTGAGACAAAGAGAAAACATAGAGAGGGCAGAGCAAACTTCCAAGCAAACCTGGAAGAATAGTTGGGTAGTGACAGGAACTGTCTTGGAAGAAGTCTGTGAGCTTGAGGAGGAAGGAAATATGCACTAGAGAAAGTTTTCAGAGAACCCTGATTGTATATCCACATGTCACTGGTGGCTGTGACATTTGTGAGCTCTCAGACTGAGCCCCTGTGCTGGTTTTGGCTGGGGTAGAGCTAATTTTCTTCATAGTAGCTAGTATGGATTTGTATTCGGGATTTGAGCTGGAAGCAATGTTGATAACACAGGAATGTTTTAGTTATTGCTGAGCAGGGCTTACACAGGGTCAAGGCCTTTTCTGCTCCTCACTCCATCCCACCAGTGAGGAGGCTGGAGGTGCACAAGGAGTTGGGAGGGGACACAGCCAGGACAGCTGACCCCTGCTGACCAAAGGGGTGTGGCGTAGTGCTCAGCATATGAGCTAGGAGGAATAAGGAGCAAGGAGGGGGATGTTTGCAGTGATGGTGTTTGTTTTGCTTTGCTTGTGTGTGTAATGTTTGCTTTACCTCCTAAACTGTCATTGTCTCAACCCACGAGTTTTCTCATTTTCACTCCTCTGATTCTCTCACCCATCCCACCAGGGGACGGTGAGTGACTGGCTGTGTGGGGCTCAGTTGTTCACTGGGATTAAACCAAAACAGTCCTTTTTGGCACCCAAACTATCCCAGCCAAACCCAGCACAGCCCCTGAGCAGCTTTTCCCATGGAAGGAGTGGCAAAAGCTGCTTGGAGCCAACCTGCTTTGCTGGGTTCCCTCGTGGGTGTTTCTCTCTCGTACTTTTTTTTCTCCCCCCCAAAATCTGCTGTTACAGGTTGTCCCACATGAAGAACAGCCCTGGGTCAGAGTCAAGCCTGCTGTAGTGTTGTTCCCTTGATGTCAACTGTGTGTGGCAGATCTTTAAATCCAATCTGTATTTCAGATACACTAAAGTTATTGTTCGTACCTATTTAGGAATTTAGTGCTGTGAAATGTCCTGCTCTTTCTGGCTACTGAGCTTTGCCTTATGGGAAGGATAAGGTAATAGCAACAGAGAAGTTTTTGCTCCTTAGAGATATGCCATAATTTTCTTCTCCCCTCTGTAGAAGGGTATGTTACAACCTCCTACAGAGGAGAGAGAATGTGCAGTTGATTGTCTAGATTGCTTGCCTGAGTTTTATGCTGCTGCTACTATTTAGAAAACCCCTTCTGGCTTTCTGTTAACCTCCCTCATGGAACTTACGCATATTTCTGTTTAGCAAAAGTCCTGGTTGTGCATTTTTTCTGCCTTTGCCAAATTACAGTTTTTAGAACAGTTTTCCACACACGTGCAGTAGCTGACTAAACGTGAATAGCTGTGTTAGGAGTAAATAGGCTCTGTAAAATGCAAATAAATGTAAATAAATGTCTTTCTGGTTTTACCCTTTTTTTTTACTGTCTGACCTGTAAATTTTGACTTGTCATGTACTTGAGAAACAAAACACCACTGAGGTATTAAAATCATAATGGTAGATAAAGCATAATAACAAAGAAAACATGCAGTTTTCCAGCTATGTTTTGCTAATACAGACTGCTTTATTTTTCAGAGTCTTATGTATTTGACTACAAGACACTAATTTTATGTGCATTACAATTTAGTGAAAGATTTCATTAGCTCTCATAATTCTTACTAGTTTTAAAGCATTCTGATCTCACCTCTTATTAACAGAAAGAAAGGACATGGATGTTACTCAGGGGCTGTAGGAAATTCCTCTTTTGCTGACTACACTTTCAGCTTGTTCAAAAATCTACCCAGAATTTCCTAATGCCTGGTAATCTGTATTAAGGAATTTCTGGGTAGGGAACTGTAGAGTGTCTTTGTGAACTCATGGTGGCAATGCTGGAGGTGCCAGCTCTGTAGCAGGGCCATGATTCTGGATAAAAAAGGGTTGACAGATTTTACACATTAGATTGAAAAAAAACTTACAGATGCAGGGATTTGTTGTTTTCCCTCTTAAAAACTTGCAAATACATTAAATAAGAAGTTCAAGTAGAAGTAGATCTGCTTAATACACGAATGTGGCCAGAGTTAGCCATGGTGATATGAGTGCCAGCTGATCAAAGAAAGGAGTTTGATGATGTTTAGTAGGGCAGGAGTGTAGACATACTGACTCATAAAAGTGCTGTAGAGTTTATTATTTTGGCTGTTGCTAAGCATTAAGTTTTAGAGAATGTACGTGTGACTAACATTTGATTTGGGGAAGATTTGCTAAGTCAACCAGAAAGTAAAGCAAATTTATAATCGCACGTGTCCTTAAACAAGGCTTCAAGTGATGACAAAAATAGGATGGATGTTATTGTAAGGAGAGTTGGTAACTGTTTGTATTTTTAGATACATAGTTTCCATAAAAGCTGGTGTAATGGTGGCATAGGAAAAGGATGCCTCCTGTGAGCTGGGCTTGTTGAGGCTTCTCTTGGAGGTTGTTCGTTTGGTCCCACTGGAGCATCTTTGCTATGCTCTGGAGATCCAGCTGTCAGCATCTCTGCTGTCTGCAAAGTGAAGAAATAATAATGGCAGAGAGGAAAACCTTAACTGGTAGTCTCTTAAAAAAACCAAGAGATTTCCATTTTCCATCCTTTATTTCCTCTGAGGACTGTCCTGGTTGGCCAGACTTGCTCCAGGACCTGCCATTGAAGAAGGGAAGTCTTAGACAAGCTTGCTTGCAGGAAGGAAGGAAGGAAGGATGGATGAGTGCTCCTCGAGGAACACTCCAGACTTGCAGCTGGGCTTCACAGCTACCTCTCACAGCAGCAATGCACAGTGGCTGACTTCCAAGTCAGCTGTGCTTTTTAGGTGTTTTTTTTTCTTTTTTTTTTTTTTTTGCCTTGGACTAGGAGCTTCAGGTATCAAGGAAAAGCTACGTGACTGAAGAGAAAAGTAAAAGCACTCACATTTCCCACATTTCTGTATCTGGTTTCCTTGCCAGTGGCTGTCGCGTGAGATGGTGATACTGCTACACCCAGTCCTGCACAGTTGTGCTGGTGCTGGATGCACTCCAGCTTGTTGAAGGAAATATTATTCTTTTTATCCCTTCCCTGAGGGCAAAAGTCCTTCCGTGGTCCATTTAATTACTGCAGGTTATTGTGATTGAAATTTCCACTATAACAACATGTGCCAGGAACTGCGGTGTGGTTTGTTCTGAAGCCTGACCCTATGCTTACTGATTTTGCTGGCCTGTTTGGGTTGGTCAGGAAGCGATTCCCTCCCACATTTTCCCCCCTCCACTTTTACCAGCATAATTCTGTCAGCAGAAGCCCAGGTGTAGCTACACTCATTCCAAGCATGAAAGTCCTCTTGGTGCTGTTGCTAATCCTTCTGCAGAGTCCTTTGCCAAAATAAGCTGTGTCTTGGCTAGGCAATGGCATTTACTGGTATGGCAAAAGTAAGATCCTTTCCAAGACCCTGATGAAGGCACCCAACACTTTCCTGGTGTGCTGAGAAGACTGTAGAGTGTGCTCCAGCCTGGGTTGTGTTTGTTGGCTGGAGCCATGACGTGAACAGACCTTCTGCACTGCAGCTGGGCAAGGTGTTACAAAGGAGCTGTAGAATCCCCACAGCTGATTTAGAGGAGACTGTGGAAGCTGCACCACAGCTTCTGAAAGTTCAGTTTGGATTTCCCTCACCCTGAGCAGGGTGGGAATGGGAGACCAGTCTGCTGAGGAGGCTGTATGCAAGAGAGGTTTGTCCCGGAGGGGTACACCGACTGCAGTGTTGGCAGGGTATGTGAGCCTCTGCTGAGCTTGTATTGTCGTGGGCTCGCTGTTATCGGTTCCTGAGCTAGCTAGTCACGTCTAGACGGTGGGGTAACAATATACCATAAATCAGGCTCGGGATCTTTCCAGCCTCGCACAGGAAACCTGGTGCTCCGCGCAAAGCAAATGTCCACGGGCGTAATCACAACAAGGCTGTGTTCCCATGTGCTGTGATGGGCAGCGAGTTCAGTGCCTACAGAATCTCAGCAGGTTATTGCTTGGAAGGAAGTAGAATGTTTTTTATTTTTGCATCAAGTAAATAACTTCTTTCTGAATTCTGGGAATGCACTGGGGACTTCAGCACCTTCATCCTCTACTGCAGTACTGGCGTCACTCCGTTTTTCAGTGTGCTGTTACAGGGTCCATAATTTCCAGACAGAGATCAGGTCTGTGCCTGCACTGGCATTACCATTCCTTGATCTTACTCCATCATACAATATGGATCACAAAGCTGTTTTCCTCTTCTTAATCTAACACCCAAGCCCAAGCTGCGAAGAGTCTTGAAAAATATTTCAGAAACATTATTCAGTTTTTTAACTGAATTATTTAATTGTGTAATTTACAGCCTCTTCAGTAGCAAATAAGAAACAATCTGAAGTTCTGTGAACTTTATTTTTTAAGCAGTTTAGTCTTGTTAGTTTGTTTTTAATTTAAGAACTTGTTTGATTTCAAACCTCTTTATTGCAGGCCTTACAAATATCTTGTGGGTTGGAAGAGAAGAAAACTTTTACCCTAGTTACTAGAAACTAGTTGGTTTTCTGGTTAATAAAAGAATCTGTGATTTGGATAATATTCTAAGTAATATTGTAATTAGCATAAAGCTGCAGTGCTTTTCATTTCTCTTTGAGTAGAAAATGCAACCATGTAGTCCACCTCTACAGGAAAAATGGCAAAACCGTGGATGTTTTGCTCGGATTCATCCTTCTTTCACACATGGCTAAAAGGTTTTGAAATCTGATAAGGGTTCAGGCCCTTTTTGTAGCAGTAAACAATTGCAAATAATAGAGCCATGTGTACGCGTGTTGACTTTTTGTTTACTTTTCTAAACTCTCTTTGATCTTATCGTGGCTGCTGGCAGGAGCAGCGATCAGCACGGACTAGAGTGCTGTGTGCCCTGGCATTCCCGCTCCGGTGGAGGCTCTGCAGGGACCTGACCGCTGCCGGGACCCCACGCCCATACCGGCAGATTTCTGGAGACTGACACAGGAGAGGGCTAGAAGGCCGTCCCAGCCATCTCTCTTCCAGCACAGTTCTTTCTTATCACTCGATGATGTGTTTGTTTTATCTGTTTTTCTGCCAGTCTCTTTGTAAAAATCTTAAAGCTTTGAGAAGGGTGAGTTTTTTCTGAAGCATGTAGGGTTTTGGTATAGGACCCCGTTGTCCCTTTGATGGAAATCTTCAGCGGAATTTTCAGATTTTCTGTAATCCTGTTCTTGTAATCCTGTTTCCTGTAATCCTCTTCTGATCTCCAACCAAAATCTCCTCTCCCCACACACAATTCCTTTTCTTACTTCTCTACCACTCTTCAATCCATTCCGCTGCTCCGATGCTGCCATAGGATCCCCTCATTCTTCCTTCCTTTTTGAATTCCCTGTGCCACACATAACGTTCCTGGTAAGGTAACCTTTTAGGAAAGATGTCACCTTTAGTCTAATGTGTGGCAATTGCTGATTAAGACATCAAACCCTAGAGACTTGATCGTGCTCATATTTGTACATACACTTGCACAAGTGCAATTCTCTGTGTGTATTCCAATATTTTTTCAGTCTTTCTGGAAATAAATTATAATTTACTTTCCAAGTAGAAACATCTACATTTTTATAATTTTTCCCCTCATCTCTATGCCAAGTGTATCTTGGCTCTACCCAGAGACCTGATTAAAAATATTAAAACACACTTACCAATGTGCAGTGGCTACATTTATAGCATCTGACTTGAATGTTTGTTTCATAGTCTGGGTTGTAACAATCTGATTCTCAGACTGCCATTGACGTCAGTTTAATAGGAAAATTCAAATAGAACCTGTATTAGATTTTCACTATTAAGTTAACAATAAGAACTTTCTACAGATGCCTTACGTAGACAAGGCTGTTAACAGATACATTACATTAATGAAAATCAGGCCTCCAGAAACAGAGACTAACTTTTTTTTTTTTAAAACAAATAATTTTGTTTTCCATTTTCTAAATCACAAAAATACTTGTTTTTTAACAGTGCTAACGGTTTAGATGTTAAGTATTAGGAGGAGGCAGCTCTTGGCCATTCATGGTCATGTTGCAAATCTCTTAGCTTTTTCGTTGCTGTAGAGCCCTTCCAGAAGTGTTCACTTGACTGGTTTTGTTACTCTCAAACTCAGCTTTGCCTCTCGGTTTCTGTGGCACACCATGTTTATCAGCTCTTCTTAACCTGCTCCAGTCAAGGTCCTCACTAGGTACTGATACAAACAGGAAAACTCTGGAGGTACCAGGTTGGGTCACAACAAACATCTCTCAGTGTTTGCACCACCTGTAGTGGTCAGTAGTCCCCGCCGTGAGGACTGTGCAGTGTACTGAAATCAAATGGTGGAGAGAGAAAATAATGTTGTTGTCCTTTTAGAGGTGGATGAATTCTGGCACAGACCATGTAAGTGACTTGCCTGTACTTAAATCAGGAAATCCAGGCATGGTCTTCCCAAGGAAGTCAGAATGTTTTGCCTCCTCTGCAACAGCAGAAAGGGACTGATGCTATCTCCAGAGATCACTTCCCTACAGCCTTTAGTAGAATTAACAAAGCCTTTGCATTCATGCTCCATTCCTTGGTGAGGAAAGAAATGGGGTTTCATGAAGGGGCCAGTTGTGGTACTCAGCAGGGATGGTGGGGGTCCCTTTCTGAGTTTCAAGTACACAGGTACATCTGGCCTTTTGCCTGGGGGATACAAATTATTGGCATCCCCAGCGTGGGTGTAGACCCACTGAGGTGCCCAAGATGTCCATGTTACGAGCTAAGAGTGTTGGGGAACACATTCAGTGCTCAGGGTGCAGCTGCTGTGAGAGCTGCAGGTTGAGCTCTGGGTGGTGAGAGCCTGAGACGAGGCCAGGAGACCTGTGGCACAGCCAGGTGACTGACACGGAAGGAGCTGAGGGCCCCCAACTATCCCACGAGGTCCCCCAACTATCCCACCCTTGGACTGTGAGGGGATAAAAGCACAGGAATTCCTTTGTTCGGGGTCCCTCCTTGGAGGCACCAGCTCAAGCTGTGTCTGTGTTACTGCACCATGAATAAATTGCTTTATGGAACGGGACATCTGAGACTGCTGTAGGAAACCTGGGATTGAGCTGGTGAGGAAACCTGGTCTGACCATGTGAGTGTGGGGGGGTGTAGCTGGGAGGGGGCCTCAATCCCAGCTCAGGTGGTGTGAGTGCAGCTGCCAGAGTGGCTCCTGGATGGTTGGACAAGGAAGTTTCCCTAACAACAGAATAGTGCCACACTGGCACCAGCTCTGTTTGCATGGTAGGCTCTGAATCTTCTCCCTCCTATAAACCACAACGTGGGCCCAGCCTAGCCTGCCTGTGAAGCTGAGGCTGTGTGTGCACCAGTGTATTTCTTTTTTCGTTTCATTTTGTCTTTGCCAGCTGAAATAACAAGACCTTTAAGACACAGCTGCATTGTGCTACTGTGGCTCAGGGATTTATGTTACTTTAGCAGTGTTAGGCAGGTATACTGCACAAATGGGCACAAAAAGTGGCATTAAGGGCTTTGTAATGAACTTTCAGCATGTGACAAGGGCAAATGAAGGGGTGCTTTCTACTTGCCCTCCCTCCACCCCCTCTCGAGAGCCTGAGATTTCACGAGGTGTGTTTTGGATGGATGTAGACTTGCTTAAACACAGTTCTTTCACTTGTCTGCCGCTGAGATGACAATGTTCCATTGAAATGTTTGACAGCCCGAAGTAACTGACAATTATTTCACATGTGCAATGTTTATCTCCGTGGTGTGCAGTGTGACAGCTCAGAAGTGACGCCGACATTCAGTGGGAATCTCACTGTTCCTCCCATCAGCTGTCCTGGTAGCCTGCAACGTTTTAAAAACACTCGGTGGTTTTTACATGTGAACAGAGGCTCTCTGTTCAAAGTCACGCCAGGTAACTTTGTGTTTCCTTAGCCTTTTTCATCCCCTGGCAGGATACTATGGAAAAGTGCATCAGGAAGTGGGGACTAGGGGTTTATAGATTAATAAAAATTGGAAGTACTGTTCTTAATTTTGACCACACCAGCTTACAGGAGATCTTGTGAAAGGTCATACATATTTCTTTGAATAGTTGAAAGGACCAACAGCATCTGTTAATGTGACTTGGGGCAAATACAGCATAGGGCTTTGGACACAGGCCTGCCAGAGTAGCTGAGTACTGTCTTCTTGTTTGTATTTTGTTTGCAGATTCCCATGAGGAGAATCCCATAGCCATGAAGATCAGTGTCCTAACCTAAAACACCTTGGAGTTTGAAATGGTTTTAAAGCTTTAAGAATGTATAATCATCTGTGATTAATCTTCTGATGATTTCTTTATGTAGTTACCTAGTCAAACTCTTAATTTGCACTCTGTTTGACTAGGGATGAGTTGTTATCTCAGGCAGGTAATGCATGTGTTGCAAAGGCCCTTCAAATATAAACCAGCTACACAATTACTGGAATGCTTACTAGGCAAGTGATTAATAGTGCATTTGCTGTAAAAGACACAAATATCAGAAGACAGGTAGTCAGTTTGATGGCAGGTGGGAAAAGTTGCTTTTTTTCTGTTCTGTTATGCTTTGAAAAAAAAACCCCAACAAATAACAACCCAAAGCCTGTCCTCCTATTTACTGCTTACAGTGAAAGGCAGACTGATCTGCTTCCAAGTCAGTCTGGCTTTCTGATTTTCATGGTTAAGCACAGTGCTTTTCATTATAAAGTCAGAGACAAGCTGTAATACGTTCAGTATCTCTGTTTCCTTTTACAAAGTTAATTCTTAGAATTTTTGGCAAATTGACTGTTCATTTGTCAGTGTCACCTTAGTCTACAAAACAGATAGTGAGCAGCTCCTTCATCTACTTTTTCACGTCTTTGTTTAAAGAAATAGACAAAATAAAACACAATTTGCTGAGGTCTTTTCTGAGTTCATACATTTTGTCCATATTACAAAGGTTATTTTCTGTGTCTATAAGGTGGTGTTAAGTTTTGGCAGTAAAAGGAATTTGTGAAGGCTGTAGGCATTGCCATGGTGAGAATTTCCTCTATACTGACATTTAGGTAAAGGACAAAATGCAGGGTCTTTTATTAGTAAGCCACATGCCTATTTTGAATGTGGCTGTGGATTTAACTTACTGTGCTTGGCATAACAGGACTCTTCTAGGTCTGAATTATTCCAACCTTAAAAAAAAAATAAATCCTAAGAAATGCTGCAGCTATTTGGACTGAAAATTCCCTTCTTTCCTATTAGCAGCTGAGATTTATTTTGCTGTTTAACTAGCTGGATCTTTTGTTTGTGAGAATTGGCATCCTGCAGTGGCATGGTGTGTGTCCAGTAGTGAATGTGAACCTACATTGTAATGTCAGGGCAGAGTCGGCAGCGGGATTTATTATCGAACCGGGCAACTGCTGAGCTTTGTGAAGCACAGGCAGCCCACAGAGGTTCAGGGATGGGTGACCTTGGGTTTTCCTCTCCTCCTGCAGAAGTGAAATTTGGGGTAGAGCCAGGCTGGGGGGGCTGTGTCCTGGCTGGACTCTCCTCGGGGCCATGCAGGGGGTCTGGTGTGGTCCAATGTGTGCGTTGCCTCGTGGCTCTGTCTGGATCTGGTCAGGGACCTATGTGGGTGGTTCTGGTGAAGCCCAACTTATACCATAGGTGTTTTATCAGTAAATAATGGCATTTTTCTTTCGTGATGTGGGGAGTGACGCAGCTGCATGTTTTCAGTATTATCTGCAGCGAGCATATTGACAGCATTGTGTTTTTCTTCTTTTTCTAATCCAACTGGCTGGCTACAGTGCTGCTTCAGTTCAGTGCAAAATTCTGAGCTGTGGGTGATATAGTTTGACAGTTCAGGCTCCCCAGCTGCTGATTGCTGGTGATACATGAGACACCTCCAAGCAGTGGGTGAAGGCTTTGCCGACAGCGTGGCTCTGCGCTGGCCGGGCTGTGGCAGCGGTGACCTGGCCCTCTGCAGCAGTGGCTTCCCCTTTGCTCTCAGCAGCTACTGTGGAGCCCGAGACAGTGCTGGAACCTGTTTTGTCTGCTCAGGAAGCAGGAGTGAGGCCAAGTATGTTGTCAAAAACAACTAGGTGTGAGGTGATGCTGCGTGAAAACTTTTGAAGAACAAAATGTGTAGCACTCAGACTATTTGAGGTAATCAGAAGCTCTGCTGCCCTGGGTAATCACAGTAAAACACTACCTAACATCACAGAGATTATTCTGCTTTATTCCTTGTTTTTCAGGATGGAAGCACGCTTGCAGTAATTCCTAGGTGGTCTCTGTGTGTGTGTGGTGATGTCAGCAGCCTGGGGAATTAGCTTTGCTGAAGTTTACATCTGCTGACTCATCTGTTTAAAGAAGTTGTTTCTTAATTTTCAGTGGGTAATAATTTTTCCCCTCTCATTCAACATTTGAGGAGAAAGAGATGGTTATGAGGTTTAGCAGGGGCTACCACAGTACAGGGTTTCCTTGCAGTCATTTAACTTACTGCATATTTTAATGGCTGCAATATACAGAAAGCCTCAGTTTCATGGTTCTTCTTGGACCTTGTCCAGCTTCTGCTGTGAAAGTACAATTCAGCAGAAAAACCTTTTAGAATATTTATTTATTTTTAGTATCCAAGAGTTCTGCATGTGGTATCCTGCATCCTCATGAGAAGAGTTGTAGCAGTGGTGCTTTGGCACTAATGAATGCCTTGATATCTCTGTTTGGGTTTTTTTCCACTGTTTTTTTCATTGGGTAACAGAAAGTGAAACCCCCCTCTGCTTTCCTGCCCTTAAAATCCAGTTTTGCTGCTCTTCTCTCTCTCTCCTCTCAACACCCCTTTGGGAACAAGGAGGAATGGTGTCTCTGGCAAAGAAACAGGTAGGGTTTGGTTGGTAAGTGGAACTGATTTAATTAAATCTCCTTTTCAGCCTCATAATGGAGTCATTCAAGAAGGCAGAGGAGTTGGAATGTGGCTTCTGTGTCTTTTTTTCCTCTCCTTTCTCTTTCCTTTCTCTATCCACATGGTCAATGGGAGTAAAACGGCTTCCTAAACAGAATGCTTTTTTATTTTATCCTGACGGTTTAAAAAATAGGCTACCTTAAAATTTAAATCTGATTTTTAGTAGCTCATCTTCACATTCCTGAAAATATTGGAACAACTTTAATGCATGTATAGTATTTGCTCTAGACACATGGCAGTGTGACAGCCAGGACTGCAGATCGATCTAACGCCACCTGAAAACTCACAAGCATTGAGCAATACAAATTTAATGCCACAGAAGTCTGCTTCCCGTCCTAATTAGCTCATGGCCTTGTATTATTAGTTTTGCTCTGTCAGTGCACTTTGGTTTTGTTATCTTGACAATTGATGTCAATGCTAGCATTGCTCAGAAAAATTGGACTTGGAATTTTGTTGAAATGTTTTCTTGTTTTTGGAGCCAGACTATTTTGCAAGACTCATCAGTTTTGATATTTTTTCTTCAGGGGAAAATGGAATAGAGTTCTGAAGAAATTCAGAGAGAAAGTGTGTGCATGTGAGTGTGCAGATGTGTGGTAGGCAGTTAAGGGACTGGCTTCAGATGTGGAAGACTTGGTTCAGCTTCCTGGTCTGCATGGTACAGAGCAATGTAGGATGGAAAACTACTCTCTGACCTTTGAATTGGGTGGAGTAAAAACTCAATCAGTGGTTTCTTTCTGCTAGGAGATTGCTCTGACTAATGGTTTGCTTTCTTGAACTGGAAAGCAGGGATTTTTGATTTTCAGAATGAAGTTGTCACACCGGGATCAGCTGTAAACGTTAGGCAGAAATACTGGTCTTTCAACAGATGGGGTGACTCGTGTGAATAAATCTGAAGGAACTAAGACACGAGTGAGATAGTTGTTTATGGTACTTATATAGTGCCATATAATATATGTACACCCTGTGACATGGGTAAATCTGAGCTGGCTTTCTTACCAGGAGCAGTAAGACTTTTCTCTGACTAAGCAAAACGCACCCTGGTTCACTCTTCAGCTATATTGTTTTAGATAATTGACCTAGCTCTGTACTGCACTGCATCAAGTTGAGAATATGTATTCATGGTTCTTATAAGATCGTGCCTTTAGCTACCTGTTTGTGTATGTCCATCTTCAGAGGGGGAAATGAATGCAAATATCTCATGCTGTTGTGCTTGCTGGAAAACATGACTTCCCACTTAGTTTGCTGCTGTTGTGGTTGTTTATTGTTGCCCTGAGAAAACAGAGCTGCACTGCCTATGGGCTGCTCTGAGTTCAATGGAAAATTGTGCTCTCTGACTTAATGTAGTTTAAACTGAACAACCCTGTGCACGTGTTATGGCTCTGCTCCATCAATATGCTGTACCTCATCCATTTCCTACATACTTGCTTTGTTGGACATCTTTTAAGGCCAGGATAATTGTTATTTAACTTCTTGTCTTCACATCTCCGTGCAGGAATGGGTACAGATTACACATACAGAGAGGCAATGCACACGCTGAACGTGGATGAGAAGCCCAGAGCAAAGAGGAACAGCTTGTTCTCTCTTTCAGAATTGAGCAAGGGCAATGATTTACTCAGTGTCTGCAGTTCGTAAGAGTCTGTTCTGTAATCCACATAACTGCTCCAAAGAAGTAAAATTGGTTGTGCATAGGTAGATGTCTGACACAGTAGGCTGAATGTTGACATTGTAAGAATCCTGACTCCAGTCTCATCATCTCTGTGCAAATCCTCTGACAGCATAATGTTGGTTGTTTGCTTAGAGTTGTTGTAGATGGATGATTTTTTAAGAATTTTTTTTTCCTCAGTGCTAACAAATCAATGCATATTCCCTATGTGTGCATGTTCCCATATTGTATAATACAGTGCTTTTCTTTCCTTGGGGAAATGGCCCTAACTGTGTAACTAGAGACTTTATAAATGCTGTAGAACAGCTGTGCTCAACACGCCAAGGACTTTGTTTACTTACACATTATTTATTCATGTATTCTTTTTCTTTTTCCAGCCCCCCCAAGTAACGGTGCCTTTTTTGTTTTCCTTTTTCTTTTTTTTTTTTTTCCTGAAACTCCTTTGATGGAGAATTCAGCTTTCTCTATGCAACACCATATTCAGGGGTTTCATGACTCATTTGTAGTTGGAATACCTACTGGGGCAGTACAAGAAGCTTGGATGCAACAAAATGAATCACCATGACAAGCTCTACGTAAGAGCTGTTTGGTAAATGTTCTGATACAAGAAAATGCCAAATGAAACAATTCCTTTTCTTCCTTTGGCATGAGAAGCTACTGCCCTGAAGATGAAAGCAATTATTTGTTAATTTCTTAGACATGTTAAAAAAAGTAATAAAAAATTGAATATGCTTTAAGAGTAGGTGCTGCTTGCATTATGCTGTGGTGTTGCAATCTATGTAGAAAAGACTGGGCGTGATCACTGGCTTTAGCATTCAGGCTGAGGTCTGCATTGACAATAAATTTTTTGGGGGGAGTCATTCAGTGTTCTTGTGGGTGAAATGGATATTTTTTAATAGCCTCTCATTAGTGGGTTCATACTGTTGGAAGTCAGGGCTCCATCCCATTCTGCATGGCTTTTCCAGCTGTGGTCAGGAGCATTCGATGCCGCAGAGAAGGGAGAAGAAACCAAGCAGCACATTTGAAAATGGATGGAACTTTTTTTGAAGCAGTTTTGTGAACTGAGTAGATCCTCTTTATCCAGCCAGGCTTCCAGGGATTGCAGCATAACAGTGAGATGGCAGCACAGCCCTTTGCTGTCTTTAACAGTTAACCTATTTAGGTAGCACAGTGGTCTGAGTGAATTTTGGTAAATGTTTCCATTACTGTTATATGGCTGCAGTATGCTTTGCTCAGCCATCATCATTAGAAGGTATTTTTTAATTAACTGCATCTAATCTGTGTTTCAGTAATGGGAGTTTAACTGAAGAATTAATTTGGCCAAGCTGTGCTTATGCAGGGCTTAATATAATAATCCATCCACACACACTTGTGCTCTCTTGCTTGCACTTAGTTCTGTCTGTCTCTCATCTTTAGATCTTATGTTGCTTACTGGGCTTCAGTTCTGTAACTTGAGACTCCTAAGGCTGGAAACTGTTTTGAAAAAAATATTTTCTTTTTCTCAATGAAAACCTAAAAACATTAGAGCTGGACGAAGTGTATCTTAACTTCTTTCATAACAAGTAGGAAGGAAATGAGTTCTGATGACTAATTTACTCTTCTGGTGGAGGGGATACAGCTGGCTGACTTGCTGGCTCGTTGCAAGGTGCAGTGCTGGTGTGGTCATCCAGTGCTACCACGCAGAACACGTTGCATCATGAAGCTGCCATCCTAGTTCTAAAGGCCAGTTTCAAAATCAAATGAACCCCATGAACCAAGTGATGAGAGTTAAAGCATAGTCAGAAAATAATTTGAAATCGTCATTAAAAAGCAGTGAAGCAATTTTTTAGGCAATATCTTGGGGTTTTTTTATTAATTGAGTTTAATGGTGTTGGTATTGCAGATAAAGCATTCTAGTGAATTCCCACAGAGGTGTCTATGGAGACTCAAGTAGCCTAATTCTCTTCTTGTCCAGGCATTCATTTATTATTGGCATTGATTAGGCAACAGATACAAACCTAATGATGGACTGTGGCCTGGTTCTTTTGTCCTGAGGCTACATAAATGTTTTGTTACCTTTTTTATATTTTATCTAAGAAGTCTTGTGGTAGCAGATCCATGTCTCTCCCCCTCATCTCCTGCATTGTGGTCTAAATTAACCCATGAAATAGTTTTACATCTTCTTGCACTCATGGAAGAGAGAGGACTTTGGACTCATCAAATGAATGACCACCTACAGAAAGAGTGGGCACTATAATCTCTCACTTTAATGAGGAATAATTTGATTCTGAAAAAAAAATTGCCACTGTAGAGAAAGTATTGCGGAATAAAAACCGCTAAGGAGTTAGCAGTTAGAGAACTAGTTTAAAAGGATCATGAGCTTTTTTTAAAGTATGGAAAGTATTTTTTTCTCCTCTTCTGAGCCTTTAAAGAACCTGCAAGTTATGTTTTCAAGCTTTTTCTTTTTATTTATTTTTATTTCTCCACAAGCATGAGAACCTTGAGATATCTTTTAAAATAAACAAAACAAAAATCCTGCAACTGAGATATTTGGATTCTCATGCAGTCTTACAGTTGCAGCAGCTGGAGCTTTGGGAAAAATGTGAAGCTTGTAATAATAGTCACCCCACCCAAATGGGTTAAAATCTGGACTTCCAGGGGATTACACATTTCAATTAAATGCAAGACACAGTAATGGGAGCAAGGTCTTGAGCTGAGTTCCCATTACACATGCTTATTCAGATGGACAAAAATTCAATTAAGGGAGCTCAAAGGAAGTGGGCAGCATTAGGATGTGTGAAGTTTGGAGAAATTCTTCAGTTGTTATCGTTCCTTTCTTCTTAGTGTCTTTGCTTTTACATCTTTGTTGCACCTCCGATTCACCCTGTTGCCTTTCCTTGCTTTTAGAAGCAGAGAAGTGCATAGATTCCCTGGCCTCTAAACCTAAAGGATCTCTTCTTTCTATGTGTGTCCTGTCTTCTGCAACACAAGCTTATTTTTATGATCTTCAGGGAACTGAGGATGTTGGGTGGGACACGATGCCAGGTATGCCAAAGGCTTTGCAGTGCTCACGTGGTTGGGATGCAGATGGAAACAGGACAAGAGTTTCTTGTTGCAGTAGTTCAGGTTCCCTTGTTCACCTTTTGAGGCAGGTGTTTTGGATGTTTCTATTTGGGTCTTTGTTCTGTGTCAGGAGCAACTGGGGAACTGGTTCCAAAATATCTTCTGATGAGCACACTTCTGCAGCTGAATTTCTCTTTAGTTCATAACTCATAGTTCCTCTCTCTCTCACCTGGTGCCCAGGACTGCCACGAGCCACTGCCATAAGGTGGCTCATCTCTCTTGAACACATTTTGGAATAGGTACAAGCACCTTAGGCAAAACATGTTTTTCAGTAAGAACTAGTCTTTAGGCCTGTGATATCTTGGGCAACAATTTGGCTAATTGTAGAGAAGCAGAACAAAGTTGTTCCCAAGCTTTTCTGGAATGAGTGACTGCTGTGCAGTCAAACTTTCACTTCTCCAGTCCTTAATGAGTGACAGGCAGAGCAATCTTCTGTCATAGAGGCACAGATCAATGTCTAAGAGTAACTCCTGAAGGCTGACTCAAGCACTTGGGTTGATGGAGATTGATCTGTGGCAGTGAACTGAATTGGATTTTTGTGATGGAGTTGGTACATTTAATATGCCCTGCCATGTCGGTTGTTTGAACAGATACCAAAACTTTTTGTCCGTTGTTTGCTTTCACCCAGGAGTTCAGTAAAGGACGTCTTTTAAGTCCTTTAAAGACTTCTTTAAAGTGAGTTGCTTTGTTTTCTAATACATGGGCATTCTTCCTAAAAATCAGAAGCAGCAACCATGCTTGTAATGAATGCTCAGAACATCAAAAAATCAAGCCCAACCAAGAAATGCTTTGTTTCCTGTCCAGATGCTGCTGTTGTGAGAAAACATGGTGATTTGCAGAGTGCTTCTGTTTAAACCCTCACAGTAGTTTGGGAGTTTCTGTGGGGTTTTGTGTCTTTCATTTTTGCTTTGCCCTCTACCTTTTTTCTACTGTATGTGAGAGATGCCTCCGAAATCTTTCCATCCCCTTGAGGGGGACTACCTGCATAGTCAGTGGGAGATAGTCTTGTGCATAAAGCTGCTTTTCCTTATGGGAAAAGAATTTTCTATTAGTTTTTTTGGTGTTTTGGTTTCTGTTTTTTGGGGTTTGGTTTCTTTTTTTTTTTTTTTTTTAAGAAGTGTTACCGTAGCATGGAAAAAGGAAAAGGTTTAGTGTTTTGTAGTTCAGTAGTGCTCTGTTTTAAACCTCATAAAAGGGATGTTTCTGTCTGCTCATGGCTTTTGTACTTTTTAATTAAATGAACAACAAAAAAAAGCTTATCTGTTGTTACCCATAAATATTACATGGCTAAACTTGCTGTGGATTTCCTAGAAATTGCACCACGTATCAGAGCTGTAGGTTAATCAAAGGGCACATCTTGTTAACCCTCTTTGGTGCTCTGGGTTTTGGGACAAAATGCTTAATGCCAGCAAATAGCCCTTAGTGGTGCTCAGAAATCTTAACCACTGTGGACCCAGTGGCCCAAGAGCAGCTGGGTGAAATGGCCATCACAGCCATGGATGCAGGGCTGAGTGCTGCAGGTACTTCATTAGCACCTGTGCTCCTGAGGATGGTGCCACGGGGTCCTTGGTGAGCACGTTAAAAAGGACTGAAAGCTGAGCAGCTATTTAAGTAGGAGATGAGAGCGAGGGAGAAGCAAGGGGGGCTGACTTGGAGAGGTGAAGCATTTCAGCGTAATGTGCTTTTATTTAGTCTTGGTGGTGAAAGACAAAGGCCAGCTTGTGATTAAATTCTGGCAGGGCAGCCCTACAGCTCCTTCCCCTACCCCCTTTGAGGCTGGCCCTGTTGCTCTGCCTGTCTTCTGGCCTTTTCACTTCCCCCGTTCCGAAGTCCTGCCAGGAATAGCACATTTTATACGATGCCAAATGTATAAATTCCTCAGACCACTCGGTCTGGGAGGAATGTACTAATGGTGTGGCTGACTGAGTTTTAATCTGGGATGTTTTTAATTTTCAGACCATGTTAATTTATTTTGATCTGAAAATTACAAGATTTGATTCAGTTCTCCATTTTACAGCTTCTTTTAATACATCTTGTTTGCTTTTTTCTTTTTATTTTCTTTAAATTAGGCTTTTCCAATCTGCAGTCACACCTCCTTTTTCTATGTTTGATAACTGATAAAGAGGCTTTGTAATGCAATATGCTGTGAATCCCCTTGAGATGGCAAGATCAATGCATATATTCTAGTTGGTTTGTGTCACACATGGCCTTTATGCCAACAGCTGTTTACTAAACATCCAACTGGAACTGGTCTCCAGATTGTTAGCACCTATTCAGAAATGCTCTGTTCTGTGGGATCCAGTTTTGGGATTTTTACTGTTTTATAGCTCTCCTCACTGGAAAAAGAAGGTAGACTCCAAGCTGAGGGAGTGATAGAGAACCCTGTGGTATTTTTGTTTTTCTTTGACATGAAGTCTGTTTTTAGAAATTTCCTTTTAGTATGTTTTATTTTACACTAATGGCACAGGCATCACCTGTTATCCCTGCTGTATCCAATTTTAGTGTGAAGCTACTGACTTCACTGACTGAAACTGGTGTCTTCAGTCCTAGCTGCTTGCCCAGTCTCAAACTTAGTGGGAGATAATAACTGTCTGAGTGCCTCTCCTGAGTTCCCAGTGAAGAATTTCCATTCCTGGACGAGCTTTTGACTATACTGGAGTTCTGCATCCTCCTCTTTTGTAGCTTTTATCCATGTTAGCTCATTTCACACAAACACATTTGCTTTTTAATTATGGTTTCTTCCCAGTAGCTGTCTTTTCTTCCTGACTGCTGTAACAGGAAAGTATGGCCGTGATAAGACTTCTACTGCCATGCCATTAGCAGGTCTGTGATGCAACTGCACCAGCCAAGCACAAGCAGTCGATCAGACAGCACATTTACTAAAGCCCTGCTTGCCTGGACCCACAGACTGCTTGGGCTGTGCCCTCCCAAGGGCAGGATGAACAGCCTTCCTGCTCCAGCAGCCACAGTGGCACGGTTGGGAACTGGAAGTTGCTGTCTGGACATCAGGGATGGCTGTAGCAGTATGTGCAGCAACCAGTCCAGAAGTATGGCCACCAGTGATGCCAGCACAGCCAGTTAATGCCTGGAATTAGGAGAGGCTTCTTAAAGTAGCTGTAAGTCAAGGAGCTCTGCAGAAGGGGCGTGGATAAATCTTTGGTTCCTGTGTGTCAGCTGGATTTTTGCGCTGCCTTAGTTTTACTGCACATGTAGTTGATGGGGTCATTTTTCCCCCCCTGCTTTTTCAATAGACCCTTTTCCAGCTCTTGATATAGTCTCAACTCTGTTTAATTTATTCCTTAGAAACCAGGAGATCTTTTGCTGTTTTTAGCCCTCGCAGACTACTGACTGGTTGTTGATGTAGAGGCTGCCTGCTGGGTGCCAGTACAGGCTCCGTATTGGCCGGTGGAGAGAGACAAGCTCTGCTTTGTTCGGTCCTTTCTCAAACCTTACCACCAATATGGTGGGCAGATGGCAGAAACACGAGCCCTGTGTAAATGAAACCACGGTGCTCGCTGTGAGAAGGGTTCAGGGATGGAGAGCTCATGGACTGTGAGGAGGAAGAGATTGCTGAAGGGCAGCAGAAACCTGGTGTCCTGAATTGTGCCACAAAGGATGGCAGGGGGCAGGTGTGCGTGTGTAAAATTTTAGCATTTTCTAAAGGCAGCGAACTGTAACAGAATCTTTGACCAAAACCATCACAGATCTGTTGAATGTAATGAAAATCAAGGCTACCACCATGCCTCCCATAACACCAGGAGAGGATGAAATTTATATTATTTTCCTCTCTAATCACACATCCTGTTTCTGCAATGATGCTGTTGGTGAGGGCACTATAACAGGTGAGCAAAACAATGTTGCCTGTGCTTTTGTCCTGCAGAAATTGCCTGTTTACAATACATGGAAGATTTAGTGCAGCACATTGTGACCTTGCACTAGGTAATTATGTAAATGCTCTGTGGCGCCTCTTAAATGCATTTCTGTGCTGTTTGAGTTCTGTGGATGGACTGATTCCTTCTGGTCTGCATCAGAAGACAATGCAAAGGAAGAAACACACCATGGGGGGTAGGGCAGGACAGCCAGTACACTTGGAAAAGCTCTTCAGCTGGATGCTCATCTCAGTTATGGTTGTCCCTCTGCCAGGTTGTATCATTTGGGGAGTAAAGGAGGCTTTCATGTCATTTTTCTCTCTGGAGAAGTCTAAGATCACTTGTCCATGTATATTGTTTTTGTATATAAATACGTAAACATTGGAGCAGTGGTGGTAAGAATGAGTATGGAAGTTACAGCCCGTTTTTTTTCAGAGATTTCAGGCCAAGCCTTTGCCTCTGGAGGCTGGGAGCGTATGTGTCTCAAGAATTGGCTCAAGTAAAGCAAAGAATAAATTCCTTGAGTGCTTGCTATAGAACTCTTGAAAATCAGCATCACTCAACTGACAATACAATGTTAAAGCAATATCAGTCTTAAAGTTTGCATGCTAGAAAAAAAAAGCCAGATTTTGTGTGGCAAAGCTGCCTTATGACCCCCTCTTGGGACAGGCTGTTGCCCTTCTAAACTGAGAAATGACAGTAGAGGGATTTCTTTATCCCAGGACCTTAAACTTTTGGTGCCCAAGTCACAGTAGGCCACCCTAGGGCAAATTCCTTGTCATCCAGAAGCAGGATAGTTTGTTTGAAGCTGTACTGATACGTGCGTGCGGTACAAACAATTGCTTTGACTGTGAAATTTTTCTTCTGGCTCTTCCTTCTGTTTAGGCAGTTAGACACAAAAGCTGAAACTGGAACAAGGCCACATGTTTAACAAAGCCTAAGTTGATTGCTTTCTCTATTGTATCACCATCTTTATTATTTTTTTTTTTCTCCTTAACTAAGTTAAATCAAGGTTAAATCAAACAGGAAAAGATGTTGTTGCAAGTTATTATCTTCTTTAAGACAAGCATAAAATAGTCCTATTCCACTCTTCCCATGCTCAGAAAAAAAGAAAACAGAATGAAAAGGGTTGGGTCAAGTTAGCAGAATTGTTTTACCTCTTCTATTGTGTGTGCTCCTCTGTATGGAACTTCATGCTGTATTACAGCAATTTACACTGTGACAGAAAGTGTTCAGAAGCCCTGTTTTGAGTAAATGTTTAACTTTTGATAAATGCTGTATTGTTCTAGCCAAACAGCAGTACAAACATGTCACCATTTGGTGCCTTTCCAGCATGCACACCTTGTTCTTCTGGGATGCTTTTGTTAAACTTGAATGAAATCAAGGTACATTAGGTACTCATCTGAAAGATAGACACAGAACTCAGCCAGCACTCTTCATAGTCTGGTTCATCCTTGGTGTAAGGTTTTTGCTGCCCATGGAGGGATGAGCTTGTCCTGTTACATGTCTTTTCTTGCTGGTTGTGTTTGAGAACAGGTCCATTTTTCTGGGACCATCTCTCTTGTCTGGAAATCTATGATGAGTAGAGATATACCATCATATTGTTTTCTCTTCTGTCCAGATAAGATCAGAAGGTGGAGTGCCAGGGTGATATTACTCACTGAAGTATTGCTTTGGTAGTCAAAGGCTGAGGTGCACTGTGTAGAATTACAAGCATCCCTGAAGGTGTGGGAAAAGAGCTCTGATCAAGCAGATCAGCAGAACTGAGCTGCAGTTGAGATGGGAAAAGTAAGGATGCTTCAGAGACCATAAAATAGTGCTACTATTTCAGGAAAAGGGGAATGTTTGGTCTAGCCAGTGGTTGCCTCTAAAAATACTTCAAATATCATCTGAGTCAAAAACAGGACAGGCTATATGCATATTTACCAAAAGAAGAAAATTAACCACCAGGCATCTTGCCTTTTGGAACATTTCACTGTAGGTGAAAAACATTGTTATCCTTCATGTCTGTCAAAATTTCCCATGACAAACTTGATTAGAATAAGCAAGTGTGAGCCCAAAAGTACATCTAGACCTGGCAGCAAATGTGTGAGAATAACTCTGGTACAGAGGTTTCTACCATCTTCTTTCCCCTTCTGCTGTCGGGCTGTTGCTTCCTATTTTCTGGAAAGAGATTGAGAAACAAAGCATGTTCATGAGCAGAAGTCACAGTAACTGCCTAGAGCAAACAGCTCAGTCGTGAGGCACAGAAATGAGGACTCATAAAAATGGACAGCTCTGTGCTTTAAGCCAAAGCTATTTGGTATGATTAAGCAGTGCCCTTGAATATGGATAAAACTGTATTCCTGACTGACCACTGTGTACTAATGGCAGATTTGAGCTCTCCTGAAAGGAGGACTGGATGTGCTGAGAACGAGACAGTAAAGATGAGAACCTGCAGCATGTTCATCCAGTACAAGGAAATAATGTAGGGAAAATAATTACAGAAATTCCAGCAAAAACAAATCTCAGTGACTTACAGATTGCTTCTTTGAACCAATGAAACAGTGCTTCGAGGTGATTTTTTAAAAAAGTAGTAAGTGTGGTTTTTGTAAAATGACAAATTTCATCAGCATCAAGACATTTTTAAACAAGACTGAAAAGTTGTCTAGAAGAGTTTTACCTTTTGCTCAAGAAGTTGAAGCAAGCACAGCTTTTTACAGCTTGAATTTTCCTGGGAATTTGGTGGTGAATAATCCACCTTAGTAATCCAAACCTTACACTTCTGCAGCAGTGTAAATATCACTCGAACAGGGCACTCTTTTAAGTTGGGACATTTTTATTTTAGGCTTTTTTTTTTCCCTCATGAAAGCAGGGCTGTGTAAGCATCAGTGACATGCATATGGTTACAGTATGATGAAAAATTTCTCATGTTCCTTGCAGTTCCTGAGTCAGCTGGTGGAGGTTGGGTGGGGGAGTAGGTTTATCCAGCTGTTGCATCACCAGCACATGGCTACTGCAGGTGTAACTTCCGAGCACACAGTCTGAACTTGTTCTGCATCTGCGTTTGTGTAGTGATTTGCTAAGGGCTTGAGGTACTGGAAGCTTTCTTCCTAATGTCATAAATCATTACATTGTTTAGGATTCTAATGGATGGTCCTCTTTCTTAGTGTGTTGTGTGTTTTCTACACTTCATTTTCGCTTGTATAAAGAAAAATTACTCCACCCCATTATCCTTACTCCTTTTTCTCAAATATTAATGTGTTAGTGCATTGCCCATTTCAGAGTTGCTTTTTTTCTTTTCTTTAAAAGCAAAAGATCATCATCATTAGATGATGATGAGAGTTCTCAGTATAAAATTATCTTTATAATGCTTTACATAGTAAACAAGCTACATCTTAAAATACTTTGTGGGACCTTCTGGTAACTTGGACAGTATGCAAACAGATCAGCATCTCCATGGAAACCTCAAAACCAGCCATTCAAATCCAGTGGGACTATATATCTGCAAGAAAATATTTCATTAGGAAAAAGGTATTATATGCTGGAGCTTAAGGTAATAAACTTGTGTGTGTATTTTATAGTCCAAATCAGTATTGGTCTGGCCATAGTCATTGTCTTCTTGTGCAGGGCTGGATCACAATGACCTCTTTCACTGTTTGGGAATTCCCAAGTCAAGCTCCTGCATCCCATGCCTCTGTAATGAAAGCCAGTCTTTGTTTTATTGTGGGAATGCACCCATGGATGTTTAAAGAGGAGTATGTACGTGTGAAAGAGAGTTATGGCTCAAATCTGGGGAAAGTTGTCCCCAGGAACTTGAGATGTGTGGCCAAACCTGCTGGACTTCCCCTGGCTGCAAAAACCAGATGTGACTCTTTGATCTTGCATTTATTAACGTGAATGTGCTACCTACACCTAATCAACAGCCAAGGCACTGGACCCTTCCCAGTGCAGTGACCCACCTTAGCAAACAGAACAATTTGCCTGTGCCCATCCAGCCTCTCCAAGGAGAAGGCTGGGGAACAGAAACAAGCAGTGATGGATGTGCTGCCTTAACAGACTTGTGGGAAGCACTCAGGTTATGTACCTGGCGTAGGGAGTATGTGTTTCTGAAACTTGCCTTTATTCTACTTAAAACTGTTGATGTCTTTAAATTTGTACCACATTTCACCATCTGAAAGTTGTATACTGCTGCAGTGCACGGCCTGGAAAACGTGTTTTTGGGCAAGCAGGACTGGGCCTTTAATTTTTCTAGCTGAAAGAGCAACAGTGAAGCTGCAGCTTCGCTTCGCATACGTGGTTTCTGCAATTAAGGGCTGCAGCTGTTCTACTTTTTTTGTCTCTGTGACGCAAATCAAAGCGCGCAGCAATGGTATTGCCTGGGGGAAGAGAGAAAGCTACTTGCTCGCTTCCCCATGCTGATAACTAAGCAGTGATGACAAGAAACTGGGGCAAAGGAAAGTTCAAAAGCAGAATCTGAATATTATAAATGACTGGAGAAACACAGGTGCCTCTTCTTCAGCGCAAAAGGAAAATAGAACCGTGTGAGCGTCGGAAGAAATGATCAGCTACGCAAAGGAAAAGATGCAGGGCTGTAAATTTTGTGGTGCTCAAAGGAATTCTGACATGTACAGTAGTTGGGGTCTGTGTGCTATCAAATATACAGTCAGCCCCATTTTAAACGTGATTCATTTTCACCTGGTGACTTCAGCCTTAAGAACCTCGATTCTCTCACTTTCTCATGTGAATCCCCTTTTCACATGCATTTTGATATCGACCTGAATGGTGAGATCTTGTTCAGTATTGTTATGCTCTCCTTTCACAGGAGGAAATGGTAAGGAAACAGAGGTATTGAGAGCATCATTACTTGTCTGAGGCCATGCAGCAAGCAGAGGAGAGAGTTTGGATATCCTCATGTCTTGAATCACAACCTGCTTTCTCCACTAACTTCTAAATTGATTTGTGCAGCCATCCCAAATCTGTGGATTTGCTTATGTTGTCTGAACTGGACTTCATAGGTGTTTATTACAGATAAATTTTGTAGGTTTGGTGTGGAACTGAAATGAAACTAGAGCTTTGTTCAGGCAGCAAAGGTACTTAAACAGTGAATGCAAACTTCTGCCAGTGAAGTCCTTTCTGCTGGGTGTTGCTTTCTCTGTGCCCCAGCCCTGGCAACAGGCAATTTCATCGGGAGGGCAGGAGTTGCAGGGATTAAGGCATCCAAGGCTCTGCTCAGGATCTCCTCTGCTCTCATGTTTCACATGAACTCCATCCATCCCTACTGCATTGATAGTCTCCACTGCCTCTCATTTCTACTCCCTCACCCCGAGCAAGTGGGGACAGAAGTTTGGTGTTCTGTCCCTGTCCTTTGTATTTCTCCTGAATGATTCCACAGCTCCCCAACATTTCACAGCTCTCTCCTAATTTCTTTTCTTTCTTTTATTTCTTGTGTTCTCAGCCCTGTTCCTCCTCCTCTATCATACCTCATAGTACCACTGTCCATCCCTCTTTTGCCTTCCAGTGATTCTCCTGTCTTTGATTAGCTTTCCTTCTCTTTAAAGTTTTTCCACAGTTTTCTCCCAGATAAAGAAAATGGTTGTACCTTTTTGTGCTTTCCATAAATGACTGTCATAAGTGCTCAGAATGGAGAGGGAGGCAAACTCAGTTTTATGTGTAGTCCAAGACTTACCTTGCCCACCAGATGTTAATCTTTTGGGGCACCTCATGAAGTTTAATTCCATGATCTGGAACAAGTCAGGCATGGTTGAGATCTTTGCAAAAGTGCTGCATATTTATTTAATGGGTGTTTTTAATAGTAATTTTGAGGAACTTTACTTTCATTATCTTACAACTTGGCCATTTTGGGTGATCTTGTCAGAGAGACAGCAAATGACACATCTGCGATACTGCGGCCCCCTCCAACCTCTCAAATTCATGATCTGAAATAAGACTTACTAGAAAACAGATTTTATTTTCCACATGGGTAGAATAATGTGTTTCTATGTCACCCTGCACAGTGAGCATTCAGCCACCCATATACATAATCTTAGGCCAAGTAAAGAAGAATCAAATGTTGCAGATGCAGCTTAAAATGTGCTGTATGGAAAGTGTTGGGCCACTTTGAAGTTGATGGCTCCAGCCCTGCCAGTTGCTTGTGAGTCAAGTACAGGCTTGAGTCAAGGCTTTTTCTTCTGGTGGTACCTGCATCAGCAAACCCTATAGAAAATAAATCCACATTTATTGCAAGGCTGGGATTTAAGATTTTTTTTTTAACTCGATCTTTATTTTTTTTTAAAATAGATTTTGGGATTGAATAATTAACATCAAGCTAACTAGTTTATAGCACTTGACTTAAAATAAGGAAATAGTTTTGAAATATGTTTATATGTTTGCTACTAACAATTTTATTGGTAATAAAGAGACTTGTTGACTCCTTTGCTGGAAAGCAGATTTATGTCTTGGTTTTCATGGCTGGAGGCTGAGGAAGTGCAAGTGCTTTATGATGGTACCTTTTGAGTAAGATCTTCAAAAGTACTCAGGAGTTTTTCAGTCATCTGAATGTTACTGGGTAGCCCACAAATGACGTACTCACACTTGTAGTTATTCTTTCCTAAAGCATCATAAGATTTTACCTATGGGATCCCTTTTCTGTAAATGCAATTTCCTCAGGCTGATGCAAAAAGTCTCTCTGAATTCTGCAGTTCCTCATTTAGTTAGATGTTCTCTCGACTTAATGAGTTGCTGTATGAGCATATTTTCACAAGTCTTGTCTTTTAATGTAATTTTTATACTAATGTTTAGTTTAGGGTGATAAGAGAACACTCCTTTCTATTTGACCCAGTTATAACCATAATGGCAAGTGAAGTTAGGACTGGAGTTCTGACTTTTTTAGAACTCCACTCCTTCATGAGGAGAAAGTGGAACTTCAAATTCTGATGTATACTGAGTATTTATTAATGATATTTTGTAATATTTGTTTCCCATCGTTCTGCTGTCTTCAAATTAGTAAAGTAATGAATACTAATTAACTTTATTATGGCACATCAATACCAAGCCCTATAGTTCTTACTGTAAAATGCTTTAATATGAACTTCAAATGCAGTATTAAAATTTATTAGTCATTCCCTAAAGCTGATTGATGTGCTAGGGATTTTCATAGGAAAAAATACCTAGATGAGATGCATGCAGGGCTAGCCTGATTTCAATAAATTTTAAAACTTTTTCCTGCTGTTTATAGTTATGATAATTGGGTGTTAAAGACTTTCTACTGAGGCTGATGATGACTCTCCTTCTTTATTACTTCCTGCTTCTAATCACCCTTGAACTGGATTCATCTCTGCCAGTGACATACTATTTAGCACAAAAAGTCCTTGCCACTATTTGTAGGATTTTCCAGGGCTTTGGTACCGATTCATCAGCAGGCAAACTGTTTGTGGTTGTATTTTTTGCAGTTGGAACTGTTAAATGTGACTGAATGTGGAGTTCTGAAAGGACACATGTGCTTTCCATTTCTTCATGAGGATCAGGTTGTCACTGTGTCAGTCCCAATCCCCCTGTGTGCTGCCCATGTGCAGCTTTAAACTTCACCTGTGTGATACTCTAGGGCTGTATAAATGATGATCAGAATCTGCCACTTGTCTTTAGGGACATCTCCTTTGTTTTTAAAAACCATTTTGAGTTGGTAAGTAATTTATCTGTTTTTTGAAGATAAGGCCTTGCCTTCTAAGTAATCTGAAACGCTACTCCAAAGTGTTTTCTGATACATTTATAAGGCCTTGAACAAATCGAGGTTTGCCCACTAGTTGTAAAAATGTTTGATCTACCTCCAGATTATAATACTATAATCTGGTCCCCTGAGTCACTTATTGGACAAGGTGAGGTCAATTTGTAGCAGACGTGTTTCCATGCTTGCAGCTCAGACTTGCTTTAAACAAGTGTAAAAAAAGACATTTTAACTTTATTTTCTGAGATGTTATGAGTTTTAAAGGTGTAACAAAATCTGTGTTAATTTTATGGGGTTTTAAATAAATTCCAGTGGTCTGCTGAAGAAAAGTTTCTTACCTTTTGCTTCCTCCTCCTCTGACAGATTCCCCACTCTGTCTGAATGATGCCTGTATATGGGAAGTACAGTAAAATTATTCGTGTAACTTCCTAGGAAGGGGAAGAGTCCTCCTCTGGCTTTGAACATCACTGAAATCTGTATTCATTAGACTGTTGAATGTAGGGATGACTGCTGACAATGTTACCTTTGGCAGTAGGGTTTTGGTCAGGTACTGCTTTGACATGGGAATTAAACAACTCTGCTAGCAGCATCAGCTGCTTGTAAGAAGCAGCTCTCCTCTAGGAGAGATGACAACAGTTGAAAAGAAAAATGCTGTAGAAGCTGTCATTGCAGCCTCCAGTTTTCTGGGAGGTTTTTTTTTTTTTTTTTGCAGTCTTATTTCAGCTTTGCTGTTGGCCTTCAAGGAGACCTGGCTTTAAGCATCCCAGTTCTCTGTGGCTGTGCTCCTGTGATCCCAAACCTGGGGAACAGCATTGACGCCCGGATTGAATTTAATGGGATGCCAGGAGAATCAGTTTCGGGTTTTATACATTTGGTACCAAGGAGGAGTGTGTGGGAGAGTGAAGAAGATTGCCATGCAGATTCGCCCCCTCAAAGAGAAATCTGGGAAAGAAGAGAGTAGTTAAGTTTTGCTCTTAGTGGTTGAAAAATGTTAGTGTTTCTATGCACTTGTAGGTTGGGGTGCTGAGTGGAGGTGGGTTAGCAGTGAAGTACTGGAAATAATCAAACCAGTCTGCAAAGATATTTTATTTACCTGTTGGATACTTTTAGTTCAGCCTCATACACGGTACAGCTGAGCACAGTGTACATCTCACATGCCATAAGCAACGTTAGTTCTGTTGATGTGTTTTCATCACCAAGGGCGTGTCAGTGCTAATTGCAGTGGGAATTTGGGAGAGTCTTTACAACTTTCAGCAAAAGCAATTGGTCTTAGTTCTGGCTGTTATATCCTCTGTTTGGAAATTCAAGCAGTTGCATTAGCCAGCACAAATGAACGCTTGTGTGTTTGCATCTTGCATAGTGTTTTTCCAAATTCAGGCATTTCAATACTCAACAGCTCTTCAGGTTCAGTCTAAGAGAAGCAGGGAGAATTTGAATGATAAAATGACCTGTTTTCTAGGTCTAAATCTGTTTATGCATGTTTTCAAAATAACTTTGCTTTTCCTTTTCTCTGTTTTTATGTGAACTGCAGCTAAACTTGTTTTTTCCATTACTTTCGAAGTTTGGTATTTAACTTTCAGATTGTTTTGTTTGTTTATTTGCTTTTTCCTCTTGGATAAACTCATGGGCAAGACCTTAGGGTACCATTCCATTCTTTTTACCTGATGTAAAATGTTAAAATACTGTCACAGAAGCAAGTAGCATTACTTTTTATTCCCATATTTGCTGTTTGACCACTTAAAACTTAGGATTCTCAGCCCTTCAGCCTCTCTAACAAAATGGCTTGGTTGTGGAATAATTTATGAATTTTTACCTGCTTATGGGAGACTGGGTTTTGGAAAGAAACAGGCAGGAATTATAACTACTGTAGTTTTTAAATTATTAATATACTACATCTTACATAAGCACTGAGCATGGGAGGAAAGAAGTTTCAACTGAAATGTTTTGGGTTTTGCTCCTAGCGACAGCCCTTCATTGGCCTAAGGGGATTTAAAAAATACTGTTATTCTATTCTATATTTGTATTAATGTAGTTTTCTTTTGTGCTTACAACCTAGTATTAAAAGTACCCAACTGTATTCAGAAAGTAGCTCTTGGGAACCCTCCTTGAATTGCTTTGCACAGGTTTGGTGCCTTTAGAAGGCCGAGGCCAACAGATCTAGAGATGCAAGCACATCTTGTCTTGGTGGTGCAAGTGGTCACCTGCATGAGGGGCCTTAGTCTGTCCTCTTGTTTAATTTCTGTTGAGATCTCTTTCAGTGAAAGAGATTTAAGAGAGCAAATGCAGAGGGCTACACATTGCTAGAAAGAGAAAGAATATTTGTATCTTTTGATGAGTTCACCTTCTACTCTTCTTCTTTCACCATCTAATGTATTCCTCCTCCATTATTTGATTTTTCTTTTACTCCCTCTGTTACTGTCAGTAACAAGGGAGATTGTTCTGGTTATGGGACAATGCCAAATGCATGTTTTAAGTAGTTTTGCAGCTGGACACGTGCTGTTTTCCCATGTCAACCACACTACTTGTATTTGTATGTAGCTGAAAGGAAATTGTAAAGGTATAGATAAGATAAACAAGAATGAAAAGCCATGCTAGGATCTTACAGCAAGATTTTCACGTTTCTTAGGTGCAACAGCCAAAATATCCATCTCTGATTGGAATGTCTCTGTTAAACTCAAAATAAGCGAAGCACTAGATGTGTTAAGCTCAAAATAAGAGGCAGTTAAAAGGGAGAAAGGTGTAGAAAATGTGATCCAGTGTATTCCCCCCCACACACCTCCAAATGTGTTGATTTTAAATGCATCCATAGAGCTACATGGCTTGTTTGCAATTCCTCATAATTATCAAATGAGCACTGCACGGGAGCAGACAACGGTAATCAGACAGTCGATTAGTTCCTCTGCTTGCATTTGCATCTATTTTCATTTACATTACTACAAGGAGTTTGAGAGGATTTGCAAAGCCTGAAAGCAACATGAGAGGTGAGAATTACATTTGGCTTTCCTTTCTCATGGCCTCCAATGAAGTTTTTTAATGTTTGCTCCCAGATGTCCATTTGATTGCGGGGAGGGAGAGAGACAGGATTTCTTCTTTGCTGATTTCCACCTAACAAGAAAGCTCAGTGTGCAACAAAGTGCTCAGCATGGAAAAAGCTTTGGAGTGCACTGACAGTTTTATTGACTGTCCCTTTTGTAGTGACATGCCAGCCCCCTTTGAAATGATAGTTAGCAGAAGTGAGTGAATACACATGGCTTTTGTAAGACAGTGATAAATTGGTGGGCAGTTGGACCATGATGGCTTCAGGAGTTACGTGTTTGCCATCAGTGCCCCGAAGCCATTTATGTTCTGTGTCAGTGGGGTGCATCTGAATACCATATGTCACAAAGACTAATGTCCTCTCCCTTCCTTCTAATGGGCACGGCAGACACCACGCACTTGGAAATTTCCGTGCCTGCCTCCGAGATAAACAGTAACAGGGCCAGCTAATTGTGTATGTTGTTAAACACCAGAGCTGTTCCCTTGAAAGGTGGACCCTGGCAATTAATGAGAGCCATTAAAGGGAGTGAACAGAAAAAAACTATAAAATAAAACACATTTTTTTCCTGACATGGGGCTTGGTGGTAGCAAATTAGATAGGCCCTTGTCCAGACCTATTGCTGCTTCAGTGTTAGGAGAGAAGTTAGGAAAAGGGGTTGGAGTGTCCTAATTTTAAAAGTACTAGATGATACTTTACACACTTGTTCACAGAGGCCAATGAAAAAATAACCCTGAGACAGGGAAATTTGCCTTTTAACTGGGACCAAGAAACCGAATTTCTTAAAATGTATAATTGGCCAATGTGGTGTGCAAAACTCACTGTTGGCAAGAGGTCACATTGCAATGTCTATACTTTAAAGACAAGGGGTCCTTGTGCAATATGTTAGTGAACAAGCAAAGTGTTCTGGAGCAAGGCTTTGGGGCGAGCACAGTGTTGTCACACATGCAGGGTGGAGCTGATTACAGGGGTGTACTCTGGATTTAGTGAATTCTGGAATTAATTAATCTCTGAATTAACAATAAAGTCAAGTGCTGATACCTGCGTTTCTACAGGCTTTCCCTTGCTTCCAGTCTTATTTAGTGTAATAGATTTAATAGAGTTTAAGGTAAATGGAGCAGTCCCATACTTTATTTTAGATGCTAGATGTTTTGGCAATGCCTGTGGCCAATGGTTGAATGACCAGCACTGTAAATCACAAGGAAATGGCAGCAATACAAAGGATAAAACCTATTGATTATGGATGCATTTCATCTTTTTGGGCCAGTCATGAAAAGAATATCCATACAGTAACTGCTAAGATCATGGGTCTGTTCTTTAGTGTTTTTAGAAGCACCAAAATTACACTGTAGCACAGTCCGCCCAGTGATGCTCATCCTTCCATTCATGTCTTGCTAAATAAAAGGAGGTGTGTCTAAGTTTCTGGAGCAGAGGATGGCTGGCACTTGTTCTTTAACCAGAGAAGCTAAAAACTGGGAAGGAATGGCAGTAGCCATGTAAAGGGAAGGACCAGCTGGAAAAAAGAGGTGATCGTTTCCAGACCGGGTCAAATGTACAAAAGCTCATATTACACTTTCTTACGTATCTGTTTGTCTGTGCTAAACTGTTTAGGATTTTTAGGGCATATTTGGCATGTGGGAGAGGGGTTCCTCTGATCAGTACCTGCCTTTGCTTAGTGCTTGAGCAGATAATAGCAAAGAATTAGTAGGAACGGCCAAAAATGCCCATTTATTAGAGAAACTAGAATTTAAAACTTAATGACTTTGGAAGATTTGAACACTGTTACGAATGTACATCTTTTACAAAACTTTGCAATTTTGGAACAGTGCTTTTGTTCTTATGTAAACTTGCTGTTTAGTGAACAGCAATATAATAAGCTGTAGTAAAATCTGAGTCCATTTCTTTTGCTACCTCTTAGAAATGTGACCTTCAAATCTTCTCTTTGTTTTGTTCTTGAAGAGAAATATTTTGTAGCTGATTCACTACTATGCATTTGTGCTTTGTGTTTTTTTCTGTTGCTTACTTAGCTTTTTAATGCTTTTTAAAGCATCTTTTAGCTTTAAAGGAACTTCTTCAGACCTCAACTGATGTAGATCTTCATGCTCCCACCACAGCTAATTAAAACAAAGGGAGAGGTTAAGTGTCCTAGTCAAGGTAATGCAGTGAATCAGTGCTGCAGTTTGGAATGGGAGAGAGGGCTGCTTCCCATAAATTCATTTTTCCATTAGGCCGATGATGATGAGCTGTGGAATGAGATCCTACAATCAAAAGTGTGTCCCTGGTAGTTTTGTTTTGTTTTTGTTTAGCCTGTGTTGCATTCCTAGTCTGTTACTTCTTAGTTCCTGGGTTAGTTTTAGGGAGTTGAAGACAAGTTGTGCTGCTGGGCTGGACAGCAGAGGTGGGTAATGAGAGGCAAGAAGGTGGCAGAAGGTAAACCAGTCCTGGACAATACTGTGGGGGCCCAAAAGGGCTTTAGAGCATGAGGTGAAAGCTTTTGCTACAGTGGTGTGTGCTGGAAAGCTTTGTTGGTGGTTGTAGTTCTGCAAAGCTGGAGTAAAGAATTTACAGCTGATGGGCAGGATATGGTCCACAACTTATAGAGCCTGTGGCCCCATTTCCCCGCTGCTGTTCGATTTTGTTGTGGGGTGTGTACGTGAATGTGTGGCTCATCAAGCACATTTGTAGGACCCAGGCAGCCCTCAGCCTGTGACCTTCCCTGGGGAGATGTGAGAGGCAGAAGGGGTGTGATGTGCCAAAGCCAATTGCAGATCTGGAGAGTAAACCCCTCATCCTCCCTGGTTGCTGAGAAACCAAGTTTTTACATCATGTAATAATTTGTGTGTTTATGCTGGAGCCCTGAAGTAGGAGGCTGGTACTGAAGGTGACATAAAGCACACTCCTTGTCTCTTCTAGGGAGTGTGACAGCTTACTCACAAACCTTTGGGCTTAAACAGGAAAAAAAAAATGATGTAAAGATCTCTGAATTCTAGTCTTTCAGTTCATCTCAACAGTTCATACCTGATGATGCTTCAGGTTGAAAATATTGTTATCTGAAATAATACATTGACTAATTTTAATGAGGTGTTGTTGGTTTGGGTTTTTTTTGGTTTTTTTTTTTGAAGGAGAGTTGGTTTTGTTTCCCTGATTCAGTCTAATCCTGCTTCCTACGATAAATGGCTTTCCATGTAATGGGTGCACTGATTACTCCAAGGCACACATCTGCTAAAGGATGCCTTTGAAAGTCAGGCTAATTTGTTGGATAAGTGGCAGATTTCTGATTGCAATCTCCTTTCAATACAGAAGATTACTTAAGCAAGACAATAATCCTCTCTATTTTTTTTCCAAGCCTTGGGCTTGGCTGGTTTTTTTTTTTTTCATCTCTGTCTTAATCATCCTACTCTTAATTTTTCCTGCTCTCTAGGTACACTTTGGTTTCTCTTTCTTCATAAACAGTTACCAAACACGATTACTGGCAGCTTAGGTGTAGTACAGTTTGCATATGACGTTGACACAACTGTGAACTCAGAAGCAACTCTACATGAAATTACAGGTTTGTGTAGTCTACTCTGGCTTCAAAACAGAAATCATCTACACTGGATTGTAAAATCCACATAAAAATGGCATCAAAACACAAACCATCTATATTAGATTCTAAAATCCACATAAAAATGGCAATTTTGGAAATAGCTGTCAGAGAACTGCTTAGCTGAAATTTTCAATTATTGCTACAAAGGTTCATGTGGAGTCTCCTATCTCTCTGGGTTATTATGCCTGCATCTCTGTGTTGATTGTGTGCATAAGGGCAGAGAGACTCAGTATGACACAGACACAGTATGACATTATTGTATTCTCTAATAAATGTCAAATGTTAAGCACTTCCTTTTTTTTTTTTTTAATAGCTCATAGGCTAAATCTGCACTGCAAATTTTCAGAATTTAGGGATGGGAATTTATTTTCTCCTTTATTAATGCTTACAATCCTCTGTGTATGTATATCTGTTAAGCTAAAAGGGCTTGTGTATAACATAGCCTGTTTCGCTGCACAAACTGGTCATGAACTGCACGAGTGAAACCACTTTCTGGTGTCTGGGAGCTGCATTAGAAGGCTTGGCTTGTACACCTGGAATGTCAGAACCAGAAAAGTGCTTTCTTAGCACTTTTCAAGCCTTATTTTAAAAGTGGGTAAGTATGAGGAATTCCACTTTGGGGATACACCTACTGAGAGGCGAGTTAACTTACTCACACTTCAGTGTATGTAAATGTTGTTGCTCAGAATGGAAGCTGGGTCTTCTAGCTCTCTATAATGCTGTGGCCACTGTATCACACAGCCTTCATATATAAATTAATCTGTATTTTTCATATATGCATAAAATATGTAAAATTTGCTTAACCAGACAAAACTATTGCTTTTATGGATAAGGAGAAATAGGATTGACAATAAAGTGAACTGAAGACTGGGCAAAGCTTCCCATCTTCAGTTTTGCAAATCAACAGTAGCCTTTGGGATATTCTTTTTGCCCTGATATTGAGTGTGCTCTGCCAGAGGTGCAGCACAGTTTTCAGACACAACTGCTTCCCAGAGGAGAGGCCTCTGAGGATATCTCTTCACTCTTACTGGTACTCTAGAGTTAGTGCTCAGATAGGGTGTCTGGCAGAGGGAAATGACTCTATGGATGAAATATGGATGTACAGTTGGGTTAAATTGATCTCTTTCATGCTTATTAGAAGAGCTATGGATGGAGAAAACCTTGAGATCATTTTGTAAACTCTACTTTTTCTTTTTGATGCCTCGTGATCTGTTTTTAAAACAGCTAATTAGAATATATAATTGATCAGGTATTTGTGTTTTCTCGTTCCTAGTCGTTTCATAAAGAACAAGTTGAAAGCTCTGTAGTGTTCTTAGTACTTTCTTATGAGTTTATTTTGAAGGGTTTTTTCCATTGTACTTCTATTTTTTTTTCCTTTTTTCCACAATAAAGTTTGCATTTGGAAGTGTGTGCGAATTCGAAGTAGCAGAGTTAGGAGTCGTCTCCTCTGGCTTTCTAAAATAGTGCAAGGCACTGAGTCACTTCTTGCCACTAATAAGTTGCGTCACTTTGCCAGGATCAGAATGTTCCAGTCTCAAAGCAAATAGTTTTAAAAGTGAAAAACCGGTTGTTACCATATATGTGTGTGTGTGTGTGTCCATATACACACACACACACAAACACAATAATATGTCTGCTTATCCAAAAATGATGATTGATCCTACTGTATATAGGACAGTGAATTAATAATCACCACTTCTTTCCACTTTGCCACCACCTTCAGTTTCAGCACAGGAGGAGATTAAAAAATTCAGACCGTGCTGTTTTTAAAGGTGAGGTTTATAAGCATGAATGAGGAAAAATGTGGGGAGATTCCACACGGGGGGATGAAAAAAAAGGTAGAGAGAATGCTAAACTTGTTATATTAACTTCTTATTGTGCTTTTATTTTCAACATGTTCAATGTGTGATTTGTTGTATCTTGTCTTGGAGCGATTACTGTCCTAAATGTGAGTTCTGTTGCAACGCTGTAAGGTAAATTCTGCAAAAAGCCAGGTGTGTTCCTGCTCCTAGTTGTTTGCTCTGCTGAGCATTTGATATGTTGATTTTCAGACTTTATCAAACAGGAATGAAAAGCACCATTTTTACACTGATTATTTTATGTCTGTTTATCCTCATGCTTTGCCAGCAAACCTGGTCCTTTTTGCCATCGGGATTTCATCAGGCTAAGTCAATGTTAATGTTTTAATATCTTCACTGGTAGAAAATTCCCCTCAGATGGGAAAAACAGACTGCAGAGGAAAGCCAATGGCGAGGTACTTGTGTAGGGACCCACGAGCAGAGAGGCTCAGGTGCTGGGAGAGGCCAGAAGGGGCTGGGCTAAGGCAGAGGCAACCCTTGGCAATTGCCCACAGGTGGCTCTGGTTTATTCTAAATAATCATGCTAGACCCCTGGCAGGGCACTGTAAGTGCCCGTACACTGAATCTCCTCAGAGAGGAATCAATTTGTGAAGCTTTGGAGGCCTGGTTCTCATTCCACTGAAGCAGTCACACCCCAGGACTTCTGTGGCTTTGTTGCCCATGTCTTTGGCAACGCTGGCATGACTCTTACTCTGCTTCTGTTTTTTGCCCCTGACTGAACAGAAAAGATAAAAAAAACTGGGATGCTGAGATAATTAATTAAAAAAGGTGAAGGACTTTTTTTTTATTTGCTGTTTCAAATCACCTTCAGAATGGAGATTGAATGTTGGAAAATCAGTGGAGCAAAAGGTTCCAGAGGATATTGATGGTGGCTTTAGAGGATAGAAGCTGAGCAAGAGGGCAGAGGTTGACATTTGTGAGGTTATTGAAAGCCCTGTACTGCAGAGATCATTTTGGTCTTCATGCTGACAAGTTTTGTAGCAGCCATTGGTTGTACCTTCTACTTCTGGGGGCTCTTTTTAGAAGAACCCTAAACATAAAAAGGCATTGTGTAGCAAGATCATAGCAGAGTGTCTAGTGACCTGTTCCTTTAGGAAAATAGTGTAAATGCTGGATTTCAAAGGAGAGCAGGGTGGTAATCAGTACAGACCTTTAGTATGAAGAGGAAAAGAATCTTTTTTCCCCCCGTAATAATTCCATAAGGTTAAAATAGAGAGCAATGTGTTTAAAAACCTCTCAGTTTAGATACTTACTACATGATAAAGTTCCATGGCCACAGAGCATGTAACAGCAGGTAAGGAGTGATGCTTTTATTTCAATATCCTTGCTCTCTTTCCCTAGCCCTCATGGTGTTTGCCTGACACTCACAGAAGCTGTCTGCACAAAGCTCATAAGGAACAATCCCATTTTTTCCAGCCCAGCATGGACTACCAGCACCTATAATCTGTACATGGAAAAGTAATTTAATGGTACATTTCTTCACTGTGATGTCTTGAACAACTGAGCTGCCTGGATCAGCAACAAATTGCCATGCTTTTATGGATCAAGGTAAGAAGTCCAGAGGGAATGTGGCCTCTGAGGTGCAGCTATTTTGGGTCATTAGAGGTCATACATGCCTAATGTCTCCTAGCAGAGCATCATCCTACCATCACAGGAGCTAGAAAATGTTTGGTCTGCTCCAGCATGACTCGTCTTTTGCATCGATGCTCTATGTAAGGGTCTTATAAAACCCTTCAGTTGTAACAAAGAGGAGAATAAGTCAGTCTGTCATAGGTGAAGCTGTGGAAGCCCCAAAGACTTGGTAGATAGATTCTCTCAGATATACAGTGTATATTTTGCATGGTTGTTTGATCAGGCATGTTTTCCGGCTGCCTCAGCTGGAAAAATTGGACAGCAAATTTCAAAACAAACACAAAAGAATTTTATAGCAAAGAAATACAGCTCCACTCTTACAGCCAAATACGTTATAAATTATTGTGACCACTGCCTGAATGAGCCATGTCTTTCCCAAGTTACAGAAAAGGGGAACAAACCCTTTATGTTAGTGTATATACCTGTTAATATCAGTGTGTATATATTGTTTTTACTTTTCTTGTGAGTGGGTTTTGGGTTTGGTGTTTTGTTTTATTGTGGTTTTTTTTTTTTTTGATACATTTCTCAAGCTTTTCATAGCCTATTGTCACGGGAAACTTTACTTTAAAATGAAAACAGATAATTCCCTATTGTTACCTTACAGTAGGCATCAAACTGCTAAGGGAAAATAAAAAATACCCAGAGATTTAGTGTAGGACTGTGACAGCTCATCATACTTTAAGTGGTTCTATGCAGAAATGAAGAACCCAAACCATGCTTTGCATTATCTAGTACAATAGAAATGTGACGTAGTTATCCTTAATGATTCAAATTATCTGAAAATGGATAAAAATTCTGCATAAATTCTGTGCATCATGGTGTCTTGATAGTGAGTTTTGGTCATGCTCTTCTCTATATGGCAAAAGGCATTAATTATATGATGAAGGATCATGAAGTATTTCTTTTTAGCTGACTTTCTTGTTCAAACAACAAGAAATTCCATTTTCTTGTTGTTGGTATAAATGTTTTTCTGTGTCTTTTAAGACTTTGAGCTCGTTGGTTATTTGCAAGCAGATTTCTCTGAGGATATAGAGGTGAAAGGAACTTATTTCCTACAAGCTGTGTGAAAAGGTGGCTGGGCAAAGGAAACAGAAAGGACTCAATTCAGTTCCCTCCCTTTCACAACAGAAGGGAAAAACCTAAGATGACCTCATCCTGAATTTCACATGAGAACATCTGTGTGGGGCAGGGATGTACGTGGACCGTGGTCATGGAGTCAGGCTTGGGCTTTCCCATTGGCACTGGACAGATACAGGAGGTTGCAGACAAGGTTCCCTAGGGAAGTACTCTCTCTCTTAGAGTTGAAGGGAACTACTTGCCCAGGCTGAAATATTATGATGAGAGACAGAAAGCCAGGTCCTGGTTCTGAAGTAGAACAACATTCTAAAACAGTGAAGTTGTGCAGAATCCCACTTGGCTGTTGCTGAGCCAGCAAGAAGGACTCACAGCATTATCATTTAGTGGATTTACACACTTGTCCCAAAAATATTTGTTTCCAAAGACTATCCTTTCAGTGTCTTTGTGGCAAAGTGCAGGAAGCTATTTATTGTACAGCTGGTTTAAATTGAAACTTTTGAGGATAATGGGGCAACTCTCCATCTCCTCCCATCCCCCTCCTTACGTTTTCATGCAAGAGCACATTTTCCATGACTCCATTATTGTTTGAACATCAGGATATTGCATAAGCCTCTCTTGGGGAAAATAGAGTATGCAGAAGCAGAGAATGACCTATGCCCACCCACAAGGGCTATTAAATGCAGCTTCACATATAGTGTCAATAATGAAGAACATCAGAAAGAAAAAAACACGTGTGGGCATTTGAATGTTTTAATTAGTGGGGGAGGCAGATTCACATCCAGGTTCTCACGCTGCTTTCTGCAATGACTATCTGCAGGGCCTGGGTGTATCTCCCAATCTCTCTGTTCCTTTCCTGATTTGAAACAGAGCTCTCCTTTTTTATCGTGGTAAAGCGCAGTAGGTAGGGGAGGAGAGGATAAGGAAATGCAATTCAGTGTTTTTTTTTTTACTCCTTTGCCTATAGAATCTTAGATGAAGAAGTCATTAAAGAAAAATGTTAATAAACAGGCTAAGCTGTTAGACAGCTTGTGCAAATTACACAGTTTACTTTGGAGAAGTAGCTTTGGTGGCAATATCATATGACAGGCTTCATCCTAGACAAGAAAAGATTAATGCCTGGTAAATTTACGTAACAATTGCTGAAGATGAGCATTCCTGGGTCACACAGTGTTCCTGTCAAAATAATCTGGAGTTTCAAGCATTGCACAAATTGAGCAAATACAGTCCTGTGTTCTGTGATCTCTGGTTCAATTTTGCAGTTGAAGTCAGTGGCCCAGCTCATTTCAATGTGAAGACAAGTACAACCCACCATTTCTGGGTTGAAAGAAACAATTCTCAAAGAGCCTGTAGTAGTGCTGGAGGTGCACAGGGCAGGATGAGCAGGCTGTGGCCTCTGATTTCCTGATGGCTAGACCATTGGAGAAGGTAAAACAAATGTTCTTTTCATGTTGACATGCACGTGCATTGAATCCCAAAGAGTCAAAACGGGACCCTCTGCAACTTGATCATAAATGCAGAGTTAACCTCACGAATGCCTTACATGTTTTCAGATCAGTAGTGTGTGGAGGTGGAGCTGCCACTCTGACCTGTTGGAAGGGCAGCTGAAGTTTAGTTTGGTCTCTTCTGGCAGGAAATCTCACAGACAATGCGAGGTCTTTAAGTTTTCTCCACCCCTGTCTTCATCACTCTTCTTCAGAGAAGTCTGTTGGCCCATGGAGCCGAAGAGGAGCACGTTGCATCCTTTAAAACCCTCAAAGCAGGAAAGAGTGAGGGTGACAAAAATGGAGTGGATCATGCTCCAGAAGCTCTTCGGTTTTCAAGTGCAAATGAAGGGGATCTGTTACCCAATAAAGCTCTGACACCTACACAGCACTAACAAGGCATATTTACACCATCATGCAAATCGGCACAGCTAATGAAGTATCAACAGGAACTTCATTTATTTTGTATCTACATTCAGGAGGGAAAACAGACCTTTTAAACGTTGATGTCTGCTTGCAGCATTATCTTATCATATCCTGTTGAAGATAGGATTGACAAATGGAGGGAAGATTTTCCTTTCTTTATTTTGAAACGTATCTCTCCTTAAGAGAATGTCTATGTGGGACAGAAAGAAGAGAATCTGGTACTATAAATCATTTACTTGAGATAAAATTTTGATAAGCTTATAGAGGAATGACCTCACTGTTTTATTATTTCAGTTAATGTGAGCTGTCACTGTGTTTATTGCCCCTGCAGTTAAAGTTTATGGAAGTTCCTCAAAGGGATGCCCTTGAGTCTGGGACTTAGTGACTGCTCCCTCTACTGGAATTACAGCTTCTAATTGGAGCAGCTGAGATTAATTTCACCTTTATGTATGAGTAGTCATATACAACCTTCATGTATAAGAACCCAAATCTGCAGAACTACAGTGGTAAAAGCCAAGGAACTCTAGGCCAGTGCATCTTCAAAGCTTGGAGAGGAATTTGAAAATCATGATTATAAATGTCCTGAAGTTGTTAGAAAAAGGTTCTTCATCCAGAGGGTGGTTGGGCACTGGAACAGGTTCCTCAGGGAAGGGGTTGCAACACCAAGCTTGACAAGAGTCAAGGAGCGTTTGGACAATGCTCTCAAGCACTTGGTGTGATTCTTGGGGCTGTCCTGTGCAGGGCCAGGAGCTGGACTTCAGTGATCCTTGTGGGTCCCTTCCAACTCAGTATATTCTATGATTTCATATGAGTAAATGCGGCTATTTAAAAAAAAAAATTCTTCAGGGTTTGTCTGTTCCAAGCTCTCTTCCCACATGTCACTCACAGGGCTGGGGTCCAGTGGTTTTGGTTTAATCTGGGTTTTTTCCTACAAGCAAAAGATCTTGATGTAGTTCTGAGATTGCTGCTGATGAGTATTTTTGAGAGAGAACCTCAGCTATGGCAAAACTTGTTATAGCCTTGCAAGCACTGAAAGTTGAATGAAATAAGAAATTTTCTGCTTTGATCTCAGTTGCTTTTTGGGAGCAAGTTGTTGCAGACATGAGTTTCACTGGCTTTTTTTCAAAGAATGAAGCAGGTTTTCACGAGCCTTGTTTGTATTCATTCCATACAAAATGGAAGGTGCCCCATTTCAAATGGCAGCAGATCAAGAAACTGAGGGTTTTAAACCAAATTGCATCCTGCTTCATTCAAACTGTGCAAGGTTCTTAAATGTGAGGAAAGCCTAAAAATGTTGAAGTAAATTAAAAGGTCTCCCATTATGAAACAACCACAAAAGAAGTGTGAAGACTGACATCTCTGTCTTTAGGCACTGGTTGAATTTTTGAAGGAGTGGAGCCTATGGCAGTCTCTGTGAAGGTCGTACAGAAGTGCACGTATGCTGTGCTTCTGGAGGTCACGGAGCGTTCAGCTGGCAGAGTTCCATTCCCATTCTGTTCTAATGAGGTTTCCTTGGAATACTGGGGTTCTGATCTTGCTTGCTTTTATTCTGGATTTTGTTAATATTGCCAATACAAAAGAATTATAACACATTCTGTGTATACTTCTGCTGAGGTCTTCAAGTTTTGTGTTAAGGCAGAGCTCAAAAAATTGCTAATTTCACTTTCCCCATTTCCCTCTTTTTTTTTTTTTATTTAATTGGCTGCTGTGATGGTAGACTTTATGGGGCACACCAGGTCTTTATCTCTGCCAAGCACATCGTGTACACCTTGTACACTAGTGAGAATCATTAACTTGCCTATATTGTAAAAAAGGTTATCTTCAACACAGGTAGGTGAGCAGTCAGAGGGATGGAAGCACTGCAAAAGAGACTTTTATGTAGGTCATTGATAATCCTTTTTATGGACATGATTGAGTAAAACACTGGATACTTTGGCCTTGAACCAGGTGAGCTCTTCAGAGCTCTTAACTGTGAATGTTGAGCCCAGCAGTAAAAATGTGAAGACCTGCAGTGATTTCTTTTCTTGCTGACGTTTGAGCACCTGTTTGCACAGCCTTGGGGAATGTGGCCCTTCTTGGGTAGAGCCCATGAAGGTGTAGGATGGGAAATTGCAAACCCCACCTCAGGTCTTGGCTCTGTTTACCTTTCTGGCGTTGATCTGCTCTGTTTTGCATATCCTAAAGGACTTCTTGCTTTGCCCCCATGTCATAACTTGAAGGAATCAGTCCTGGAAATGGTGAAACACTTTGGTTTTTGCAGACAGGGGCTTCGTCTCTGGTTCTGCTCCTGTGGAGTTCCACAAAGGGTGAAGTTGAGCAAGATATTTTCTAACATGTGCATCTAGTAGGTATATTTGCTTTCTCAGTTTAAAACACAAGAGGTTGATCATTTAGATTTTGCCACTTTTGCTTCCTTGAAAAAGAAATTATTTTGCCATAATGTGTACTAGTTGGCTGGTTGAAAAGAAAAACAAACAAGAAAAGAACTTATGTTTTCATGGTGGACTTGTCTGTTGGTTTGTTCTGATAGCGTATGATTTGTAACACTGTGCATATAGGCTAATAAAAATCAAGTATAGGATTTCTTATTCTAGAAATAAATGGGCTCAGAAGTATCCAGAGGATTTGAAATTTAATGGGACACAAAGAAACAAATACAGTAGGCTACAGTGAAAAACCTCCTTCCTGTTTTCATAATTTTATTATTTGTTCAGTAATGGAAACATGATGTGGTAGGTTTCCCAGAAAATCTCCAATTTCCTCACAAACTTTCTGTGAGGTAACTCAGAGACTTGTCAAAATCTGACCTATTTTCACGCTGTTGTTTACATGGAGTCCTAAGCTGCTTCTTAGTAAAGGAAGTTGTTTGGCTTCAGAACCTGATGAATTGAAGAAAAAAAAAGAAAGAAAGTTGGGCTTGCTAACTTAATTGCTTGAATAAAGCAAACCTGTCATGAACAGCGTGATTTCTGGTTTGGTCTTGTATTTATATAAACCAAATATAAGAAACAATTATAACTTAGTTACCTCTTTTTCAATACAGTACTTTAACCAGCCAAAGAATTTAATGACGTAAAAAAAAGGAAAAATTACTTAGTATGGGGTAGTTCTTCATGGCTTAGTGACACTAATTAGTAATATGGGGGAGAAAGTACAAAGTGTCCTAACTCCAAAGCTACAGTTTTGCAAGAGAAAACAGAGGCACTCAATGAAAAAAGAGGGGAGAAGACTAAACCACTGAGTGAACAACTGGCAATTTATCTAAGTTTTCTCCTCAGTAACCGTTTGGTATTTTTCCACAGCCATGAGTTGGCACTCTTAGACCTGACTGTACCAAACATTTTTCAACACGCCGAACACAACACATGGCTGGGTGCAGAGCTGGCAGCCTCGAGCTGGGATTCTGCCGGCATGCAAAGCAAACAATAGTTTCCACTGAAAAATGCGGGCAAACCGAAGGTGAGAAAAATGGATGAAGAACAGATTTTGTTGCTGCTGGAAGCTTGTGAAATTGGGTGTTTAACTCCTTTGTTCAGGTTTATGTTCCTTCATTTGGTTGTAGGGAGTGGGTGTCGATCATATGAATGAAATTAGGATTAGAGTCAGCTGCTGCAGAATTGGTCTGGTGTTTATAATAAGTAAATATTAGGAGGTAGGACACGGTGTCCCCCTGAGTTCCCTTCCAACCTGAATTGTTCTGTGATTCTATGGGCTTGTATTTGAAGCTACAGAACCTTTGCAAGCATAAAGATTGTCTTTGATGGTTGTTAAAAAGGACTATTTACTGGCATTTTCATTATAGTGACACACTTAAAGTTGTGTGCCTTCTCTGTTAGTACCTCTATACTGCGGGTGTTACTCCTTTGTGACTGGCTAGTTATGTTTCAGTAGGCCACTGGTAGATCTCTTCTCTCCAGAGCTTAGACCTAGTCACTAGTTGTGTCAGCTTTAGCCTGCCAAGAGAATATACTTGTCTGGCTTAGAAGAGTAACACAGGGGGAAGGTGTTGCACATGTCTATGTAAAAAAACTTCCTTCTAAAAGTGACTGCAGCTCCTTGTTTTATTGCAAATCGGAAATTGTCTAGAAAAGGTAGTTTGAGGGCCTATCTTCTAGAGCATGCTGCAAGTCAGTGGTGAATCCAAAGAAGGAAATGAAGAATGGAAGCAGACCAGGTTCTAGTTGTTTTGTTGACAACTGAAATGGCAATCAACGGTTGTGTTTTTTCCATGACTCAAATAAGCACAAGGGCTGTCGTCTAAACATGTGATATGAGGGAGTCTGTAAGCTACATCTGTTAGATCCAGAGGCTCAAAAAGGAAGAACTGGTAATTGATTTTGCATGTGTTTTTATGTTTTTTTGGAAGGCAGGGCTGAAACAGCTCCCTTAGCTCTTTGTATGTAGGTTAAATGTGTTTAAGAGGGTCCCTGAGCTCTCCTGTGCTTCGCAGTGATTTTGCAGAACATCAGGAAAACGGGAGAGGCAATTGTGTGAATTAAGGCTTAAATGAAGAGCAGGGGGAGAGAGAGATTCTTGTTATCGTAAAAATTACTTCTTGTAAGTGGACTCCAGTGATGTCAAGTAATAAATTCAGGGAGCTTTTCCTCTGCTCAGTGTTGATGCTGTTTGATGATTAGCCAACATAAGGGGAACATAACAGGAGAAGCACCTAAGAGATTACGGGAGGATTTGTGGACACTAAAACTGTCCTGCGTCATGATTTCCTGGAAATGATGGGTTATCCTTTCCTTTCTTCTCGCACTTTATCTAATCTGAATAGAAATAAAATCAGAGGCGTGAAATCTGCATTGTATTCTGTAAACTCTGAAAACCATTCCACAAACTGTCCAGGTGGTGTTTTGGTCTGACACCTCTCAGCTGTACTAGTGTCTCTGGCTCACATGCCCTTTTCAGTGTGCAGCCACAGGAGAGGAAAGAAAGAAGGTATTCCTGGAAGAAAAGCTGAAGAAAAAAACCCCTGTATTTCAAAATATCTGGTGAGATTGCTAGAATGAATTGAACACAATTTTTATGTGGGCTTGATAGAGTATTTGAAATATTGTTGCTTCGTGTCGGACAACTGGAGATGAGGCAAACTAAATGCACAAGAGAACAAATTGGCCAAGGCTATGAGATTTGATTGTCATAAATTTGATCATTTATTCTTTGTGCTACAAGGATGCTAGTTTTCATAATTTTTTAAAAATCTATTCATATAAATGAAAATTCTTGCAGTACGTGAAGTAGTTCATCTTTTTACTGGACTCATTTTTCCTCTGCCTATAGATATAAATAGAATAATGACGTCTTACTCTCTGGGCTTGGTGCATCATTCATACAGTACATCTCCTTTCTAGGTCACAAAGCTTTCCCACACATGCTTTTTTATCAAACACAGTGACAATGGTCAAGAAGGCAGGATTTTTTGCTTCTGAAAGCAGTGCCTCATTGCAGGATGGCAGCAGGGCACAAAATGATGAAAATATAAGTTTGATTCAAAATTGTAAGATATCCTTATTTCAGTAAAAATATGCTTACTCTTAGGAGTGACTCACAGATAGATGATGGTGAGTTTGAAGGGGCTTTTAAATTTTATTGGTCCTGTGGTTGGCCTTGGGAAGTTCTGTTGAAGGGTGTGGTAGGTGTTACACAAGAGCAATGAGTATATGGTAGAGTTGTCTTCAAAGCGAATTTTCATGAGGAAATCATGATATATAGCTTTTATTTCATACAATCAGAGCACAAATATGCTCATATGACTCCAGAGCAGTTGATGGGAATTTTTGGTAGCTGAGAACTGGGATGGCTGTTGTATCCCACTGGGTCTTCTCACTGACTAGGGAAACAGATTTGTGTTTTCCTGGCCCTTCCTGTGCATTGGCTGCTCCATATCCAGCAGAAATAATTGGGTTTCTAGTAGTCAGTTGGCATTTCTCCAAGTGAGAGAGATTAAATCACCCCAAGACCTCTTTTTGTGAGTACTTCATAACAAAGTTGCTTCAATATGAATGCTTTTTCCTGCATTTCACAGTGGCATCTGATTCTTCTTAGAGAAGGGGGTTGGACTGGATGACCTCTGGAGGTCCCTGCCAATCAAAATTATTCTGTGATGTTTTTGTATAGGCAAAGTAAGAGATGCCAAAACAGGGTGGGAGCACTATGTGTATATTAAGCACTTAAGTACAAAGCTCAATGATGCAAAAGTCTGTGATCCAAGACTAAAAGCTGGAAATCTTAATCGTTTGGTCCACATCTTTAAGGAAGGTAAACAGGAGTTGGTTTTAACCAGGGAGTCAGTCCAGACTGTTCTGCTGCATCTGCTGAACAGTGATTGAAGTAGTGGTGAGATTTCAAAGATATCAGTTTTGCATGACAAGGGATGCTTTGAGTAGCCTGGTGCCACTTTGGTACACAGTCTAGACACTACTTTCCATCACAGAAGATTTTTCTGTGCCACAGGATACCTGAAAAGTGATTTCTAGCTTGATAAGTACTTCTAGCCTTGTAATTTTTTTTTTTTTAAAAAGTTGACTCTCACTTTCCCGAAGAAGCCATTTTTAGCCATCAGCATTTTTAGTAGTCGATTATTTTATTTTAACCACCACCCCCGTGCTAGCTGCAGGGTAAAGTAATTTAATTATGGTTTCTAAACAGATGTACTGGGAAAAAAAACTGGCCAGAAATAACACATCAAAAGACAGTTACCATTTTGGTACTTGTGTATTAGGTAGCAAACTCTTTCCTTTCTTGCCCTTCATTTGTCAGCTTAAAACTTCTCCGGGTCCCCTTTTAGAGGTGTACCATTTGGGGCAGCCAGTGGGGAAAAGAAGGAGAAGTCATGTGTGTCTTGTTTCCTTTTTTAGCAGGAAATCAATGGGAATATACATTAGCCTAAGTAAACGAGCAGCTGTTCTAAAGCAAGGTCTTGACACACAAACATTGTAATGACGTACAAAGACTAATATATGTACACACAGAGAAATGTCCATGTTTTTTTTTTTTTTCCTCGCCAGGGTCTAGAGGAAAAAAAAAAAATCCTGTTCGTTACCATGGTCACTGTTTATAATGATAGCATTTGCCAAAAGTTACCACACTGCACTTCCTTCAGCTCAGTGCTGCAAAACCCTCTGCCTTTTAATTTCTGGTGAGGTTTTGCTCCAAAACAGATCAGATGCAAAGGATTTGGTCTATATTTTTTTCTAACAACCATCAAAATCCATGACAGAATTTCCCTGTTTTAGTGATGTAGGATCATAATCTGAGCACACGCTTTATTCTTAAGAGGAAACCATTGTGGTAATTTGCTGGCAAATACTTGCTCTAAGGCAATCAGCAAAGTACTCCTATGATTTCTGCTAACCCAAAGGAAACCACAAACCAGTCTGTCTTGGGTAGTTCCTGTGATTTTTCTCATACCAACAGCTGATGCATTTTTTTGTCCTCTTCCTGTGATGCTACAGCTACTTCACTTGGACAGCCTCGTGCCTGCAAACCAAGCATTCATGTTGGCTTATGTGAGAAGCCAGTTTCTGCAGATACATTTTGGTATATTGGAAAGTTATCTGATCATTGGCTTTCCATCTTCCTCAGTAAATCTACAAGTCAAATTCATTCCTTTTTTTACCATACTTGCATAGCCTTGAAGACTGGTGGCATTTCTAGAGATTCTGAAGCTGAAGCTTTCTTTATTTTTTTTTTTATTTTTAATCTTATCTCTGTGGTTTTTAATGTTAGTTCTTTAAGCAATACTTAAGCTGTTTAATACAAAGCTTCTTAGGCTTGGTATTACAGTGGGATGATACTGCCTTGTTTAATACAGACATCCAAATATATGACCAATGTAGATGTCTGGACCTTATTGCATAATATGTGATGTTTTCTAGGTGGCTTTGATGGACTGGGACATTTTCACATTAAGGGATGATTTGAATGCATTTTGGAGAGTTTGCATGTGCAGGCAATTCTAGCTGTGGTAAAAGATGAGCCGTGCATTTTGTTGATGGAGCTGCTCTGTGCCAGCTGGAGTTGGAACACCTGGAAGATTCAGCCACTCCTGTGAAACCAAAAAAAGCAGCTCTTGTCTCATAGAAATGATTGCTGATGTTTTCTTCCTCTTCTTGAGTGCCAACACCAGGGGTAGCCATGTTCAATCTGGGGACTTATTTTAATCCTCAGTCTTTCCATGTACCCCTCTCCATCTAGAAGAACCCATGTTGTCAGGAGTACAAGAAGGCCAATTGGTTTGACCTTCACTGGGTGGCAGTCCTGGTCCTGGGGTTTTACTGTTTTTCTTGTGACGTATTCTGGAAGGAAGGATTAATTAACCGTTTTTATTCACCCATGCTGAGTTTGAAGGCAAGCAAAAATCCCATCATCTTCCTCCTTTTGGAAGTGCTTTGGCTATCCATTTTTTTTTCTCTCCCAGAAGAGGGATTTTTCTGCTTACAAACTGGATTCCACAATCGCAGGATCCATTTTCCAGATGTTCAGCTGTACCCTTTCCTAATGCTTTGAGTACATTAACAAAAAAGCGGTGCAGTTTGGAGGCATGTTAAAGAGAGATTCACCTTAACTCATCATAAATTGTGTTCTCATCATAATACAAGCAAGCCAGTTTTTCTTGTAAACAGGAATTTATCTGTTACTTAATCAAGCCCTAATTTTTTTCCAGACAATGGAGAAACTGCATGACTTACTTTTATTTTGAAGGGTAAAAATAAATGTGAAAGCTGCATTGATATTAGGTAAAATGCTGTAGTGAAGGGAACTGGCATTGACTTTGTTTGAGGCTTTGTTTGTAGCAAAACAGAGACAAGTCCATTTCCTTCCCACTTAAAGATAACTTGCTTTGCTAGTTTATGATGGTGTTTGGAGATTTTTTTTTGGTTGGTTTTTGTTTGGTTGGTTTGTTGGTTTGTTTTGGTTTTGTTTGTTTTTTATTCTGGGCTTATTTTTTTCCCTCTCCAATCACATCACAACTCTCTTGGACAAAACACCTAGAAACTGAATTTCTGAAACTATGATTTTCAAGGTGCTTAACTGGCTGTGGTTTCATAGTTGCTTTAAATTAATCTTGTTAAGTTCATGTGGCTGTTGATTGATTAGTAAATTTTTCTCCTTTTTATACCAGCACTGCTGTTAAATCAGTTGCATAGTAGTGGAAAGGAAAGCTGATAGACTGCAGTGAGAGGAACTAATCTGTTGTTAGGAGTTCCCTAAAGGAGTGGGATTTTTTCCGTGGAAGGAAGTACAAAACCACACCTTTGGTGCTCATGGTGCTATTGAGGAACTAGTGGCTGTATTCTTATTTGTTCTTCACTCTCCCCAGTCTGCCTCCCACTGGCTTACAGGGAGGCTAATGGGTGCTATGGGTGCTCAGCATTCAAGAGAACTGGCTTGCTTATACTCTAATGATACTCAATTTTAATTTGCTGGAGATCAATATTTGGATGTTGTGAGGTGTGCTCTGTTTCTCTAACCAACACTTTGGGCATTCAGAAAACCTGTATAAATAGTGGGTTTAGCACCTGTAAATTTCGTGTTTGGACTTCAGGGTGTCCCATTTTTATTTCTGCCCATTATTTTTGTTTTTTTTCCCCATTGGCTGAAGTCCCTTCTTTATCAGCAAATGTAAAATCCTATATCCTGTAGGTACTTCTTTCCTCTTGAATTAATATCACATAGAGGCTTATGTTTAGATTTTTATGCCTACTGCTTCTTCGCCGTGCTCAGAGTGATTCTTTTAATCTTTCATCAACCTGGAATTTCAGGCTATTAAGGGTAAAAATTCTGCTCTGTGGGGTCTTTGAAATCAAAGTAGCAGCATGAGGACAGGACTGTGAACAGTGTGGAAAAGCATGGTTAGAATCACTGCTCTAACTTGTTGCTGAATCAAGCCTGGTGTTGTTTTTTGTTTTCCCATGTGCCTGTTGTATACACTCCTCCTAATCATGATACATGACAGGGGTTTGCAAAGACTTGATTTTGGACTTCCAAAGAAATCTAGGAAGTCAAGAGAGATCCTAAGAAAGTGCATGAGAAAGCGAGTGAGGTGAGATGGGGTTTTGTCTCCCTGTTGACTGTCCTAAAGAGAGCACTTGAGCACTGATGTATTCAAGACTAATTTGCCATGTCATGACTCAGTTACTGCACTGGAACTTGGCTCGGTGGTGGCAGGAAACTGTTCTGTTTGTTTCTATTTTAGCAAGACCCAGCGAGTCGTCTAGATGTCACTGCTGTATTTAGAAGCGGGTGGCCAATGGAAGATGAACTTTCCTTGGTCCTGTTCACTAATAGTAGGAGTATTTATAATTGGGTGCAGAAGGTGGGACCCTGTGCTCCTGCTGCAGCCAGCGTGACCCTTCCCAGGGAGCGTCGGCTTCGGCCGGACTCCCGGCGAGAGCCATGTGCTCCCAGTCCGGTGAGAGAGAGACCTCTGCCAAGCCAAAGGAGTAACTGGAAGCAACTGTGAAGCCCTGTCCTGTCAGCCCCTTCTGCCAGTCACTCAGCTCCTGCCACGGTGTCTGCATAGAGAGAACCGTACAGGACAAGGAAAACAAACTAGTTTTGCCTGGGTTTGTGTCTCCGGGCATCTCTGCTCCTGAAGCTGTCCTACCGGAAAAAAATGATTTTTATTTGCCCTTGAAATTTTAGAGGCAGGCTTCCTAACCAAACAAAGGGTAGGGATTGAATGGCTGTGCCTCAGCTTTGTGCTGTGTGCTCTTCCCTTTTCAGTGGGGCAAAAGGTCTTGCCCGCCTTCCCAGGCAGGACCCACAAATGATGATGCTTTACTCCAAAGTCTTTCCAACCTCTGGGATACTGAGATGTAACCCAGATGTGGTTGAATCCTGAAGAAAAAGGTAGATACAAAACAAGATGTGGACTTGAGTCTCCCCTTGCCAGCTCCTTGAGTAGAGCACCTTTGTTTTCTGCATTCAGAAGAAGCTACAACAGACTTGTGCCGCCTCTCTTTGACTCTGGTTGTGTTTAAGTTAATGGCAATGAAATGAGATTTTCTTTTGATGTAGATGATTGTAGAATCACCAAGATTCTTTTCCATGCCTTCCTCCAAGGGATAACATGAATTACCTCAAAGTAGGGAAGAGTTCCATTAATTAGTTGTTCATAGCATTTTAGTATTTCATGCCTTCTCAAGGTAGTAGTTTCAAATGTGTAATCTTTATTTGAGTGTTGTTATAAGAGAAATTTGATAATGGAATATGATGTTAAGGAAAAATGATAAAAATGTATCAGTAGATGTTTACAGAATTAATTGATGTCAATTACTGAATGTTTTGCTCGAAACAATGAAACTTGATAGCTTGCCTTTGGCAACTAGGACCAAATATGGGGGAACTTCCTGATTCTTAATTTCAGTATTTTTATTCTTTGAAACTAGGTAAACATATTCTGATTTATTACTAAATTTTCGTAGTCATGAGCAGATTTACTTTCTATTCTGCTCTGGAATAGTGTTTGTTTAAAAGAAATACCCCAAATTCTGCTATGTAGTGTATCCTAAATCAATTAGAATGATGTTCTTTGTGATTGTTTTGACCAAAAAAGGACAAAAAAGTGCAGGTTTCTGCTAGAACCTGCTTTATTTTTCTGGTAGGCTGTGAGTTACAAAATTTCAATATTCTATGCCTTCTTCATGTTTTCTTCTATTTTTTCCTGTCCTGAGGAATGGCAAATAATCCTAATGCATAAGAAAATATGAAAAAGTAGTTTATGCTCTTAAACACTATTGTGTGGAAATAGGTCAGGTAAACATTTGGATAAGTGAGTGGGTCTGGTTTTTGTGAAGATCCAGATCTGTAGCCACTAAGTGGCATATTCATGTTCTCAGGTCACAGCCAGTGCTATATCAGAAAATAGTATCACATTACACTCTAATGTTCTTCTGGGCATGGGAGGATATTTTTAAGAATTCTATATTAAAACATTCATAAAAAAAGCTCTTTTTATGGAAGTGGATATAAACACATCATTGGTTTATCTTTTAACTTACTACTCTGGTTAAAATACAATTTCCTAACAGTCAGAAGACCTATTCTTCATTTTATGCCTTTACTATAAACAATGGGACTTCTACATCAATCCTGATAACTAAGAAAGCTTGTGACTAATAGTTCACCTTAGGGAAAACCTGTACATAAGAAATTTCTATTGTATAGCTAGAGGGTAATTGGGAGAGGTTAATTCAACTAGTCTTTTGAAGTAAGTTTTCAAATAATTTCTGCTTTCTTGTATTTTGGCAGTTAATTTTTGTCTTGGGGCAGATATTTAAAAGAAATCAATTTTCATGCCAATAAGCAGAAAATGAGTTAGTTTATATAAACTTTACCAGAGTTTTCTTCATCAAAGTGAAGAGAATGGCTCTTTCAATACTAATTCTTCAGTGCTATGTTAATATGTACAATACAGACAGAATATTGACACCACATCTGTAAAGTACAGGCATATATACCTATCACTGTATTATATGTATGGTATCCTTAAGAAACATAGGGAATTGAGTGGTATAGATAGAGACAAAGCTAAAAATCTAGTTGCAAGAAGGCAAAATGTTTAGATTGTCTATTTAAAATGTGCTTTCTTATACAGTTGACAGTAGGGGTTTGGTAAGAGCACCGTGTTGCATGTCCCTTACACTGATTTTTGACATTGCCATTCTGGTTACCCTGTTATTGAGTTTTTAACTAGTTTGTGTAAACTGTGCTTTTGTTTTAGGGGGTTGTTCAGAACAATGTATAAACCTTGGTGACCTCCAAGGAAATGACTTGCTGAACCAGGCAAGTGTTAAGTGGTGCTGGGTGATACCTCCCACTGTTTTGTTCCCTTTCCCAGGGGGATTGCCACAGGAAGGAGACCTTCCTGATACCCTAATACTGCTGTTTGGACACTCTTTCTCCTAGATGAAAACACTTGAAGAAGCAGTGTATCATCTCACAATGTTATATGCTGCCCTTTTTCTGGCAGTTTTTGTTGTCAGACTATAGGCCCTGATGAGAAGTTGCAAGTGGGTTTTGGGGGGTGCTTTCCCAGCTTGAATGAAGAGATCCCAACAGACCCCAGGGGCTTGTGTAGTAGACAAGGCAGTTTTTGTGAGGTCTGTGCTTTGCAAATTAAGCTCAGTGGTGAATTAACAGCTGAGTTAACAGTGAGTTAACAGTGCACGATCCAAATGATGAGTCTTAGTGCTCAGCAGCACCAGTTTACCCAATGTTTTTCCTGATTTAGCAGATTCATAGTCTGAAAGCCCACTAGTGTTGGGCTCCTTGGTTGCATCTGTTAGGCCAGGAGAGATATATCATCCTGCTATTTCAAAGAGCTAAATTAATTTCTAAACTTAACTTTTAGTGCCCATCCATCTTGGTAAATATTTTGTATTTTGCAACTATGAGATGCAGAGGGGAGAGCAACTTTTCTTCAGCGCCATTCCTTCATGTTCTTCCTGCCAGAGCTTTCTCTTGCCATGTTTCTTTGGCACCAGAGTTCTTGTTCTGACCTTAAAGGCAGAAGCTGTGCAGGGCTGTGGCGAGGAGCTGAGGCTGTTTACGTGGATCTGGGAAGCCCTGGGAGGGCAGTTCTGTGCTTCCACAGCTCCGTGGCTGTGAAACGTGCTCCTCTCAGACAACCACATCAGAACTTTTCCTTTTTCATCCCTGCTAAATAAAAAGGTTTAGCCTCCTCATGGTTTCAGTCAGCCTTTGGCAGACTGGACTGCTTTTTATTTGTGGTTTTATGCTGGTTCTGACTGGGGTGCTCTTTATTGCCGTGTGGTTCTAGCAATCAAATTTCAATTTGTTCTGTTGGCAAATGTGTAAGGCACAACAGAAATCTTCTATGTATGAGAACAGAAATATGTTGTTTTCCTTTATTTCTTAAACTTTTGGGATGATTCTTCCATATCTCCAAACTTGAATGTTTCAAAGAAGCACTCTGTGTACATCTGTTGATTCAGTTTATCTTTTTGGTTGCCATAAGTAATATTTCTGTGTGCCTAGCACCACTTAGCAATGACAAACATGGGTTTATTTTGATTAAGCTCCCTTTGTTCTTAAAAGAGAAGTTACAAAACCCACTTATAAAAACCCTGAGGTAGAAAAGGATGGTTATCAAAGAAAATGGGAAATTGCAAAGAGGTCAATGAGGTACAGGCTGTGTATGTAAGAGGAAAGATTGCAGCATATAATATGTACTCTTTTCATGTGATTTCCACACTCATACCAGAAAAGATGGTATCTTCAGTGATGACCTTTGATCTTAAGTAAAAAATGTGGATCTTTACTGCATGTCTTTTAATACAGAAGGGAATTAATTCTGTCAGTCCTAATGACTGGGACCTCTTTAGGTCCCCAGTTTGGAGACTATTAGTGCTTGCATGCAGCATGTTGCTCCATTAAGTTAGGAGGAGTTTGTGGTAAGGAGAGGTGTGCATGTGCAGTGGTTGCTGCAGGAGCAGAATTTGGAAAGGAAATTCCTGCCTGGATCTCTGCAATTTCACCAGAACAGCATTTAGGAGAGGAAGGTCACAAAAACATTCTCTGTCTGCAAAATGCTGGAGCGCTGTGTAATTTTGTCATTTTGGATAATCCCACCTTTTGTAGGAATGACTGGAGTCAGCAGTGGCATTTTAAAAACATTTGTAGGATGTGGATCTTTTATGTGAGGATCAATAAGGGTCAATATTTTTGTAGCTGTTTGCAGATTTTGCAAACCATATTTTGCAGGATCGGAATAAGATTGTGAAATTACTTAGAAAGAATATGCTCAAAGTAAACAGTGCAACACACTTGGGTTATCCACATTAATAGAAATACTTAACTGATTGAAAAGACCTCAGCATTGTGTAATAGCAATGATATGTTACATTCCAAGATCCCAAGGCATGTTACAGTCATTAATTATCTGGGAACAATAACTTCCTATGATGACAAGTAGTGTTTCCTCCTGATGAGGCACAGAGGATTAGATGCCTATCTCAAAGCAAAAACATGCTGCTCTTAAAAGATACTTTTAAAAGTGCCTATTTTTTCCCTTTTCATTCACATTCATGTAAGGGTGTATATCACAGCACCTCGGTGTATTTAATTGCTTAATTGCATCCTACTTTTCCTCTGCTTTCATGCCAGAGGAGAAGTAAATTGCTTTGCTCAGAGGGCAGACAAATATTCTGTTTGTGTAAATGAAAATTCAGTGCAATGTTGTTTTAATGAAAAAATTGAAAGCAGACACTGTTGTTAGGAGTGAATTTTCACGGAAAAAGCAACTTTTATATGTTATATTTTTAATATATATATTCATTAGCACATAGTAGCTTTTAGTCTAAAAGAAGGATGTCAACTAAAGTGGAAGAAGATAGTGTAACAGAAAAAAAACCCCACTGATGACAGTTTTGTTGGGAAGGGAACAGAAAGATGATGTTCCTTTCTCTGAGTGTACTGTTATTCTGCTGTCCCATGTGGCCCCAGATCTAGTCCTTCTTCCTCCACAACTGAAAGGTTAACTAAAGAGACAAATTGTTGTATAGTGGATGTAGTTGTCAGTGTAACATAGGCTGATCTCACAGCAGGAAGGGGTCAACACTGTGCAGCAAGAAGGGAACCCACTGCAGCTCCCCATTCCCTCTTCTCTGCAGAGGGCAGATGGTTCTTGTGATTTACTTATTTTAATAGCCCTTCATGGGATGCAGAAGGAATGTTCCAGCTGAGGAAAGCCAGTGTAGTAACACCATGAATCAGTGTGCCAGACTGATTCTTTCTCTTCCCAGGGAAAAAAAAAATAAATTAAAAAGAAATGCAATCAGTAAGTCATTCTGGTTTAGACTGGATAAAACAACGGCTGCTCCAGGGGGCTGATAAAGTTTGGAGGCCTCTTTAATAAGGCCTGTTTGAAAATCTGCTTTCTCAAGTTATGTCCAAATACTCCCTGTGAGCTCCAGTCCCACCCTTTTGTCCGGTGCTGAGCCCTGTGCCGTTATGCAACGCAGCTTTTGGAAGCTGCCTGCCCACTGCTCCTAGCAGACATCAACCTGGATGTCAGAGGGCCATGGGGGTGCTTGTTTTTCCTGTCCCTGCAGATGTTTGTAAACAAATTCCTCTGAAAATTGTCTGTTCTGTGGGGGATTGATATGAAGGATGAGCTGTTGTTGTTGTTGTTGTTGCTGCCTTGCCTTTTTTTTCTCTCTCTTTTTTTTTTTTCCTCCCCTGAATTAGAACCAATCAGTAAGCTCTCATTTTTGATTCATGAGAACTGGTATTGTCATGTGTTGGTCTTAGTAAGTGATGCCTTTGCTGAATAGGCTGATGCCAACTGACTTGTTCATCAGAGGAAAAATGAGTGAAGTGCTAGATACATTGAATGATCCATCTCACATCAAAACACCTGCTAACAGAGGAATTAAATTTGGAAAGCACAGTGACAAGTCACTGATGTTCATATTTAGCTTAGTGAAAACAAAGAGCAAAATACTCCTACTCCATAAAAACAAACAAAATTCAGTGCTTTCTCCTCCTGACAATCAGGAATTAATTTAGTTGACTGGAACTTCAGGAGGAAGTTCAAAGCCAGGTCCAAAGCTAAGGTGGTGATCTTAAAAGCTGTTACAGAAATTCTATTGCATTTTCATCTCATTCATTTGTAATGAGCAGGTAGGTTTTTTTAGGTCCTGTACATTCTCTTCTTTAGAGTTGACTTGGTAAGTGACCCTTTCCTCACAGAAAGGATGTTGTTTGCTCTCCTTTGTGGCACTTCTTATATTTAATGAACAAAATTCCAGAAGAGATAGAAGAGATTTCTAGTTTGAATCTCTCTGGTTTTCATTCATATCTGTTGTCTCTCAGCCTCTGGCTGTGCTCCACCATGGAGAGCTTGCCTCCTCTTTCTTGATACCTTACGTCCAGTGGAGCTGAATCCATCTCTGCTCTGAGCTCTCAACCTCTCCCCACAGGGCAGGTTCTCCAGCCCTGACCCGCTGTGGTGGCCCCTCCACTCAACCTGTGCCACTTTGTCAATGACTTTCTTGTCCTGGGGATCTGACAACGAACACAGCATTCCATGTGTGCTCTAACAAGTGCTAGACAGGGGAGATGGTCCTTCTCTCCCCATGAACTACAGTCTGTGTCCCTGTTGGTACATCCTGGGAGGCTGCTGGCTGTCCCTTCTGCCAGGGCACTGCCAGCTTGTGCCCATTGTGTTTCTAACTCCTTGGAAAAAGAGTTGTGAGGATGGGAGTTCTGACTAGGATCAGTGGACTGTAGCTGTGTGCTGCTGCAATGCACTTACTTGAATAAACTGTAGATTTAGGACTGATTTAACATATCATAAAAGAAATTACCAGCTAGTGGAATTTGAATCAATGATGGACTTTGGATACTGTGAGCAAAACCTGTCAAAGCACAGCAGGAGACACTTCTGCTTAGGATTGTTCTGTGGGGTGTATTTGGAAAAGAAGATTCATAAAAGCAATCAAAAATAGGTGCTTGTTGGAGGTGGCAGGGGAAATACAGTTATGTCCTCTTTGGGACTCTAAAATGAAGTGTTTCAGCTTCTGTTCTGACCCTGGGAGTTCACGTTATACAATCTTTACATATAATTTAGAATATGAATTGAGAACTTCTGGCTCTTGATGGTTTGATTTGGCTGGGACTGGATATTCTGTCCCCTGGAGAGACCATACTTCCTCCATATCAAGGCTGAGGTAATAGGAATGTTATGGCAGCTTTGCAAGCTTGCAGTGCAGTGTAACATTTGCACTTGTTTTCATGCAATACTTACCTTTACAAAAATAGCAAAGCCTTTACTTCCTTTTTAGTTACATCTCTCTCATGAGAGCAGTAGTTCTTTTATTTTCATGCTGAAAAATATAAGAAAGCCTTCTAGGCACAGAATAGAAAGGGAGAATGAGGAGATAGAGGCATGAATACTACTCCAGAAACTAATGACTTGTTCTTTTCCCTGGAAATTTTTAAGAAGCACATGCATGCGGCTTCACTTTTAGTTTCTGGAGAACACAACTTGCACGGGGGGAGTCTGGGTTTTTTCAGCCCTGGCAAGACTTTGCTGTGGCAGTGGGCATGATGTTCAGGCTGAGATTCCCAGGGGTGCTGAAGTGCTTTGTCAGTAGCTCTGTAGACATTACAGAGCACTCCACTGAGGGTTTGTTCTTAGTGTGCCTTGGGTGTCTCTGTTCTCTGATTGCTATATTTTTATCTGAAGGACCTGTTGCCCATAAATTGGTTTCTTCCTTGCTGTTTTCCAAACGGCTTCCCAGAATCTTTCTAACTTCCTTTCTGTTTAGTGATCTCTGTACCTTCAGCATTGAAATACTGAGCACTGTCCTAATTTTTATGGCTTTCTCTTTAGTCCCCACAGGTAAATCTGTTCCCCATCTTAAATGCCTGCTTTGCATGTGAGAGACTAGAACCTGCTGATCACCCTAAAGTTGTTTTATGACTTGGGCTTTAGCTGTTGCCTTGCTGTCTTGGGCTGTTAGAGCTCCATCATTGCCTACTACTGCTCTCACATGTAGCTCTTTCCTAACTTTCTGTGTGCTGCTTTTAAAAAATGCCTGTTTTAACCACTGATCTTCAAAGTCCTCATTTTCCATATTCTGTCTTTTTCTTACCCAATAAAAGCTGTGCTCCCTTTCTATCAGGAGGTGTTTCTACCCTTTTCCTATTGCCTCTTCCTGACTATCTAAATTTTTTTCCTCAAAGGGTTATGCCCATGCTTATCTTATTGCTGATTTGTCCTTTCCACTGCAATGGTCCTATTGAGGTATATAATCTATTAGCCTCTTTTCCCAATAGCAACCTTTCTTGTAATGATGATGACTGAGAGATGAAGGGCTAGAATTGCACAGAAATGGGACAAGTTATTTAGTCAAAATGCAAAACCCATTATAGGAATGATGAATATAAATTTTCTACAAGTGAAGATTTAAAATACTCATTTTCTCCCATTTAATTTGCCTAATACCTATTTAGTTAAACATTATTTAAAAATAGTGCTAATTTTAGACTTCTGAATGCCTGTGAGTAATAGGAGTGAAACAATCTTTTTGGTTTCAAGCTTTAGAAGATCATGGTGTGTGTCTCTTGCGTGGGAATTTTTATGTGTAACTTCGGGGGATTTTCATAATTATATTCATGCTTGCTTTTTCTCTTGAGTTCTTGAGAAGAGGGAATATATAAACACATGATTTTAGGAGGTTAAAAAAGGGACAGATGAATTTAAATTCACAAAATGAGAGTCAGCACCGAAGGGAGTGAGGATTTAACAGCCCTTTTGGATGTTAACCTCAGCTTACAGACTCAGGGAAACCTGCTCTGCATCCATGTGTGTTTTCCTTGTTGCTGGGGTCCTGTCCCCCTCTCCTGAATCCTTTGTGTATTCCTAGACTTTAATGGAAAGAGTTTGGGTTATTGACTTCTGAATCTTAAATCTAAACATGAATTATCTTCATGAGTCACCAGTCTCCACTTTGCAGATAACTCTGTAATTTCTTGGGCTTGTTTTTAGCTTCTCCTTTGGATGTATACAGGTAACTAATTCTACTACAACTAAAACTAATCAAAAGCATTTTGATGCTTCTTAAGTATTCACAGTGAAATTTGTGTAGAGCTGTGGGTTTTTAATTGGTCTATATGTAGTGAGCATTTTTCTATACATTTTTGATTGACTAGTTGAAGCATTTGAAACCTGTTTCGAAAGGAAGGCCTCAGTTATTTATATGTTTGCAATAAGGTAAAGACAGCAGTAAGACATAAATTTGCTGGTTAAAGGTTGTCTGCATTGGTTTCAACCAAAATTATTATGGTGATGTGGGAGAGCAGACATATATCTAAGAAGTGGAGTATTCCATAACAGTTTTGTGATGTAATGGAGCAGTTTCACAAAACTGTCTTTGCTGCTTTGAAGGGGAAAGAACTGTGCTGTCAAATAATGGAAAAAAGACACTATTTATCCTCTGCTGGTTTCTTACTGAAGTCAATTTCTGAACTATGTTCGTGGATTCTTCTGGAATGGAAAATTCTTCCATTCCTCTACATTATGAAGAGCAGATCACTTGGAAGGCTACTTTAAAAAAATATTTCTATACCTAGACTTGTTCTATCATTTCCTTATTCAGTCATTTAAGAGCACTGCTCCATTCTTGCATGACTGTGATCTTCGTGCAACATCTTTGCACCTTCAGCTCTTTGCTCGTGTTTCAGAATGCCTGTTAATTTGTTTTTCCATAACATGGAGAAATACTTCTTTTAAGATACAACTCACCCACATTTATCTTCTGTAATGCATTGCTTGTTGACTCAGTTTGCCTTGAAACTCGAGGTGTCGTGAGAGGTTGTCACCAATGATGTGTTACTGCACTTGTGCTTTCTAAAGATAAACCTTTTTCTCTTAAAAAAAAATCAATAGGAGTAATATCCTCAAAGACAAAGGAAATCATGTGGAAAATCAAAAGGGGTTAGGAACACTCAAGCAATCAAGGGCTGCTGCATTTACTTGTGGATTACCTTTAGTAAAGTTCAAGTGTCTTGCACATAAGGCAGAAGTAAAGTTGGAGATGAAGTGTAAGAGATCCGAATAATTTCTCGTTCCTCCCATCTCAGAAAGAGATACCCTTCCCCTCTCTGTCCTGTTCTAATCAAGTGACCCACTGTCCAGCAACTGCATGGTCAGGCCTGTGAGCCTTACTTGTTCTTAAGCTCATGTATCCAAAGTGCTTTGCTTTTAGTTAACCACAAAAACAGAGTAAGGAAAAAGATATGAACGTTGGCATGGCCCCCTTTCTTCCTCACCTCCTGTGTAGACAGACTAGTAAAGCTGTTTGGTGGCCCATCTGAGCCTTGTGTTTTGCACCTGTATGTGATTCTAGCATTAGATTTGGAGCAGTGACAGATGCTGAGTAAACAAATCAGTGCGACTCCTCTTCCTACGAAAGCCTGACGATGTGTGTTCAAAGGCATTGTGAAACTCGTGCTTGTGCAGATCTGTGTCAGGGAGGCCACTGCAACTCGGTCTGGTCTCCAGCTTCCTGCACTAATGGACCAAAGCAATGCAGGTAGGCATTGATTCCTGTGCTGTTAACCCTTTCTTCTGAGCAATTGTGGGTAATTCTGGCTAGATCTTTGAAATTTGCACTGCTGAATGCTCAACCCCCCTAGCAGCATTTTTAATTTTTTTTTAAATAAATGATTTATCTACTCCACTAAATGCTGAAAATGGTTAATTTTAGAGGAAGTAACGAAGTAACTTAAGGAACCTTCATGCAACTTATTTTCCAGAAAGTTTTTCCTTATTTATTGTGACTTAAAGGGGGGGAAAATGACTCAAAGGCTAGCTTGGCCTCAGGAACAAGAGTGCATCTTACACTGCTGAGAGTTACTGGTAAGTTGCTGTAGACATGGTCATTTGATCTCTGTCTGCTTGACTTAATTAAAACACTGGAATGTTTGTTCAGTAGATAAGAACATTTCTGGGAGTTATTTAAATTAGTAAGTACTCTGCTTACTGTCATTAAATGTCTTTCCCCCAGCCCTCCTCACAGCATGTAGCAATAAGTGATATATGACTACAAAATAATAACAGTTAGGTCACAGATGGTCGAAGATAAGGCCTTTAAATGAATGCTGAATCTCTCTGCTGTTCATGTTAAAGGTTTTGGTGTGGGGGTGTTTCTTTTGTGTTTCCTTTTTTTTCTTTGAAAAATACACTTTATAATTAAAAGTACTGTGGGTTTTACTTTTTTTTTTTTTTCCATTTTACATACAATGTTGGTTCTGTTCACCTTTCTACTAGTAGCCATGACTTTATGACCCACTGCCTGCCTTTTCTCTTTCCCTTCTGGCAACATTTGTGGCAAGAGCTGGTGGTGATCATGTAGAGGTGCCTTAGCAAATACTAGGTACACATATGCAGTGTCATGGGCTGATTTAATCATCCAATTTTGCAGGTGCTGCTCTGCTTCTGTGAAGTGCTACATGTTTTGAGTAGGAACAGCGAGAGAGATTTTCAGTCTTCTTTATCAGAGAACATAACATCTTTGCATGCCACTCCTTTCTACGGTTTTCTAATTATATAAATAGTACTTAAACCTGACTGATGCATATTCAGTCCTGTTCATGTTCTCAATCTCCATTGATCTGATATTTTTGCACTGACAGGCTGTCATGAGAACATTTGCTTAAGCTTATGGCTTTAGGATGTTTACAGGTTCTTGCAAGATCAAGGTCTTGGTGGCGCATTTGTGCCACAGGGCAGATGAGAGTCTGGTGAGGTGTCTGTTGTAGTGCTGAGTGAGGGAATTCATTTCACTTCATTTTCGCTGTGGTGAAGTTGTAGATTGTCTAAAAACCATGTTTAAATATAGTAGTAGCAATTGGAATATGCTGAATAGTGTTAAAATGCTTCATCAACTCTTTGGATTGTTGTTGTTACCATTCGCTTTCCAGAGGATATTTTAATTTGATTTTTTTTTTCCTGTCTTCTTTGTTTGAAATGTTCAGCGAGTGTTTGTATTTTTCAATTTCTCAGATTTTACTGTTGCAACTGTGGAATTTATTTTGGCCTTTCAGATGTGAATGACTTGATATTTTCCTTGTCCTTGTAAGGCATCCAGTTGCTCAACCTCTGTGGAGCAAAACACTGCTTAATGTGTCCGGATCACCACATGAATATCAAGTGCAGTGGGGAAAGACTGCTATATCACTTTCTTTTGTTTTGTGAGTTGTTCTTTTTAAATTTCATTTGAAAGAAAAAAAACATGGATTGGAAAGGCTTCCTGCATGCCATAAGTGATCCTTTGTGTCAAGAGGTTAATATGCTTATGGAAATGTCTGCTGTTTGCAAAATGTGCAGGACCCAGGGGCCAGATATTTAAGGTTTCGACCATACTTTTCATACCTGGTGGCTTGGAATAAACGAAAGGGTACCATTTAGTTCATTGGCATGAGTTCTGTGAATTCAAAGCTAATTTGTAAAAATCCACTGTTCTTACCAGGGTTGGCTGTCTGAAGTGTTTCATAATCTAGATGTTTTCTGGAAGGTACATTTTTGTTAACCTATATTGCTGTCTAGTGAAAAGCATCTTGACAGCAGGGAAATACATATTTGTTCTGTGGGCAGAACTGGAGGGACATTTGCCAACATTTTCCATCACTTTTCTCTTTGCCATGTTGAAGATTAGTACCTGTATGGGGTCTGGTAGCTCAGCTGGGTTTGTCAGGTCTTTGCTGAGTTGCCTGTGTGCCCATCCCATCACTTTTGCAGCTTGTTCCCCACTGTCAGGTCACCATATTTTTGGTGCGTTATTTCATGTTCTCCAGGAATGTTGGCTCCCTTAGGAAGGCTGGGTGCTCTCCATTGCCCACGTGGTCCTCAACAATTTATCTGCGCTAGAGTAGCTAACCAGATTTGGCCAGTGAGCAGCAAATACAGGTGGCTCATGTGCAGGGTGACAACCACATCATTTGCAAACTGGAGCAGGAAACAGGACGGCCTTGTTCAAGCAGCCAGTCATCACCCAAAAAATTGCCTGTAATTAAGTATACAGAATAGTTGCTGATATTTAAATGCTGTGTTTATCTCGTGAAAGTTTCTGAGGGTCTTGTCTGGAAGAGATACACAGGGCCCAGCAGGATAACAAGCACTGAGCAGTGTGGATTAATGCAGCAGCCTCTGTGTCTGGTAAGGATTTTCAGCTGGCTCGTTTCTCAGCTTTTCCTCATCCTGAAAGTTGCGTGCACTCCTGCCTTCATCCTTTTGTTTTTCCTGTTCCACCATTCCTACATACAGCTGTGTACGCTGGATTATACCACATTGTTTCCAATGGCTTTATTTTCACCGAAGGTTTTTTTTTTCCCCCTTGGTTTGAAATGTGTTTTTCAAAGCTGCAAGGGTGTGTAAGGCCATTCATGAAGTGGAGTAAGTGGAGAGGGGAGGAGGAGGGCGGAGAAGAGCTGTGCAGGTGTAGATGTACAGAAAGATTCCTCCAGCTAGCAAGAACTGCAGAGGAGTTGGATTTCATAGCAGAAGCACTGAGGTTGTGCAGAGAGCCAAGAAGGCAGCCAGCTTGAGATGAGTGCAAGTTTGTAGAGGGGGAATAGAAAGAGAGCAGATCTACAAAATATGTTAGATGAAGTCCGTAGGGAGCTTTACAAACCAAGAAAGATATTACTTGTGCTGGGTCAGGTTTCTTTCCACGCAGATGTTGTGTTAGCTCTTGCATTGTCATTATGTTGGACCTCTTCAGTGTGACTAATATTGCACAAATTTCAGATCTTCTTTTTGTCTCCATGCATGCTCAAATGCAAGAAATAAGCCTTGAAACTTTCTCTATTGCTCGTCCTTCCACTACCCTGCAGTAAAACTTAGGTAACTTTTCCTACTGGATTTTGAAAGATTCAACAGGGAGCGAGTATACTTTCATGTACAAATCAAAATGAACTTACATGCTTTGCACTTCCAAGTACAGAACTGTTAAAAAAACCAGGGTGTTTTTTATGGTCCATCGTATAAGAAGGAAAGTGGTTTCTGAGCTTCCTTGATGTTTTCTGTGATAGCTGCTTTAACTCCACTATGAGTTAAAGGGCTGTGAAGAGACTGTGGACATGACTATGTAAACTCTATAATAATGCCTCATAAATGCCAGCTCTGTGAAAAAAACCCCGGTGTTTCTCTGTCATTCCATTCTCTCCTAGCAACAGCTAATTTGGGAAGTGGCTTTTGATGCTCTATGGTATTTAGACAATGTGTATCCAGTGCCATGATCAGACCTGGCTTAGTGCAACTAGCCAGAGCTGCAAGCATATGGTATTGTCCATAAGGAATTAAACTAAAGCCTTGAGGACTGGGCAGTCTTTCCAGAAAAGCAAGGATCTGTCAGCAGAACTGTAGCCCATATGTAATTCGTACAAATCTGTGAGCGGGAAATGCCAATGCTTATTAGACCATGCATTAAATATCATTGAACAGATGTTCAGAGAGCCTTTCATTCATAGTGCTGTTAGCCATGAATGAGGTATTATGCTCCCATTCTACATTTTTAAGTCAAGTGTAAAGATATGTTTGAAAGGGAGAAATGGCATTAAGTGCACCCTGCTGCCATTCATGTTCGAAGACAGCGGGGGTTTTTTCTCCAATATCTAAAATTAATTACACTGGAAATAAGTATTTAACAATACAGCCTCAAGTTGTACAGAATATGAAGTGACACAGTGAGTATTGTTTGGTTTTTTGCAATAATATATATGTACATCTCATCTAGCAGAGAGAATTTTTCAGAAACACCAGTTCTTGAGCTCTAGCCTTACCATTTCCCAAGGGCTGTATTATCTTTGTTCTCAGCATTCCTCCAATATACGTGTGTTTTAATCATGTTGCTTTTAAAGGGCTTAGAAGGCTGCAGGGAAAATTAGGTGTGCTATTTTCCTAAATCCTATTCAGAAAACTTCTATTACTCTCCTCCACTTTCTTTGCCTCTCAATTCTCTCCTTGTTTTACACTAAATGTGAATTACTTTCAGGAGTTTCCTGTCTCTCTCTCTCTCTCTCTCTCTCCTGATTATAGGAGTCTTGTCTGTCTGACTTAATCTAATCCTCGTGCTTTGTCAGCTCGACTCGTGAAAGGATCCCACGTGAGATTTCTTTAAAAGGTCCCATGGGAGGACTCTAATTTTCCTGTAGGTCACACAGTCACAGTGCACTGACAAAAGCCCAGGTGTGTCCATCTCCTACTTCAGCCTGTTTGTACCTTTGTTGACATTAAGATGGGTAGATAAATTTACCATGTTATATGTGAGCTACTCGGTCTCTCTTAACTGCAGTGGACTGTGTTTAACAAGAAAAAATAAGGTTTAGGGTTTGGGATTTCTTAAACATAAAAAAAGGGAAAAAAGAAAAAGCCTTGGAAAGGAGTATGATACAACAGTCTTGAGAACTGCATCCAAACTCCCAGGACTTAGGAAAAGAGCTTCCCAGAGACTACATCTGCCTGTCAGGGGGCTCTTGGACCATCCATCCTCTTGGACATCTGATACTGGTTGGGTGAGGGACACTGAACTGAAACAGTAATGAACTGTTTGGTGGCCTGGCCATGCTGGAAGTGTAGCTTCCAGAATCTCCCAACATGGAGTAACTTAGTATTTAAAGATATTTTCTTTTTTGGTTTAATTTATCAGTTGCCAAAGAATGGTGTAAAATGTCTGTATTTTGGGCCTGAGTGGAAAGAAAAAAATACTTTAAGAGAAAGGAGCAATTTTGAGGTGCTTTCATTCATCTGCCACCATCTCATACTCCTGTCTAGGTTTTACTTCATGCCTCCTCTTGGACTTTAAGGGAGAGTGTTAAATCAACAGCAGGTAACCTAGAAAGCACTTCAGAGGGTTTGCATTTTCTTCCTCTTTTTGTTTAACTTGGTTGACTTGTATGCTTTGTTTTTATGTAAGTCACAAAGACTTTTGATACCCCTTTGTAAATCATTATGGTTTTGCTTATTCTTGTTTTCTCTTTGAAAAAGAATGAGACAAACATGAAGTTACTGAGTTGACTGTGCTTTGGGTGGAGTTGGAGGTGAACGCCAAAGGTCCCTTCCAATCTAATTATTTATGATTATAAAATATCTTAATTAAAGATTCATGTGGGGGGTTTTCAGCTTCCCTCTCTAATTTCACTGTACATCCCTTTTGGGTGAAGTCATTTTGGAACTCAAGATAAACTTTCTTGTCGTGTTCCCCTGACTTTTGTACATTGGCATCGTCAGTGTGGGAGTGAAGTTTTTAAGGTTCCTGTGTCACCTTAGTAGCATTTGCAGACCTGTGCAAAGAAAAGTAGGGTTAGTGGAGTAGCATGTCCCTGCTGTCACCCTGTCACACTGTTACCACTCCCTTAATGGGGAGCAAATATTCAAGAAAAGGAAGAGTAACATGATGGAAACCGTTTCAGCCAAAGAATTAAAAGATGACAATAGGATGAACTCTAGAAATATCAAACTAAGCTAGTTAAAGATTTTGTTAGACCATATTTCAGAACAGAATTTGTCACTTGGGCTTAAATGTTAAGTTATATTTCACTTTTAAAAGATTAATAAAAAAATATGCTAACCAAAAATGACATAAAGAGCTTTGAGATGAACCTGCTCTTGGGGTTACTTTAAAATGTTGTTGTTTCTTGGTCTAAGATGATTTCTGCTCTTCCCCTTCCCTTCTTTATTTTTTCTGAGCAACCAAGCCAGAGAATTTCATTACTCATTTATCTCAGCTTTCAAGCTCTCAACATGCTTATGCTAACCATATAATTGGGCATTTCAGAATGCTAACCAGATTAATTGATCACTTAAAATATTATCCCATTTCAACAGCAATTTACATCAAACTTAGAGCTCCGAAATAATGTACTGTTTCCTGAGACCACTTTTCACTTGAGATTGAAAGAACATTGGAAACTATGTAAAAATATATTAAACTGGGAAGGAAAGAGGGAATCATGAGGGCAGGATAACAGGCTAACAAATAGCCATCTGGATCGTCTTGCTTTCAGTATCCAGTCGTCTTAAAATCTTAGGTCTGGAAAGGACATATGGTGTGATCTGTTCCAATTCCTTCCTATCATGGTCAAGTGTGTTATGCATTCCTAATCATAAACCAAACAAGTTTTTAAATCCTGAAAAAGTGTGGAAGTCTGCAGCATTGCCATGCTTTTAGTGCTTGCTTGAAACTTTCCTTGAGAATTCATTGCTTTTAGCTTCAATAAGAATTTTTATTTGGCAATGGTTAGTCCTAATCTTTTCATCTGTGAATGGTTAATTCTTTGGTGGGAGGTGGGAGCCTCATCAGACTGTGTGTTAAATTCCACTAATTTGTCTTATGCCAACAGAAATTACTACGGCTTTGTCTGTTATTATTTCAGAGTAATGGCTTTTTTTTTTTTTTTTTTAAGGTCTGTTTTATGTTCATTCTGTTGCAAATTCAATGGAAAGAATGTCTCAGGGCACAGGGAAAACATGTCAAATAACAGGAACGATGGAGTATGCGGTCTCACATGGGGACATTGGTGGTCTCAAACGTGACCAAACAGCTTTTTGCTCTTATTTTGGTAAACCCGTTAAAAAGTCAGTCCTGTTCTCATACGATACCAAAGAATGGCAGCTGACTGGGTTGTCCTTGAAATGCATGAATTGCAGCGAGAGTGCCCTCCCTGCTGGCTCTCCAGCCAAGCCTCTGGCAGCCCCTTGGAGCAGGAGTGACCCTGTGCCAGACTCCGAGTCCCCGGAGTGCCAAAGCCTTGAAAACTGAATTTAAACAACCACCACCACTTATGTAAATGTAACAAAGAGAACTTGAAAATGTTCCCTAAAAGTTATCAAATGGCTGGTCCAAATGTGCTGTTAACTCAGTGCTAGTGGAACTGGGAATTTTAAAGCATCAAGGTATTGCTACCATTGCTTGTAAAAGTATGTGTGTTGGATGATAAAGGTCCACAGCCTTTTCATACTGCTAGGGATGACTGAACCCAGTTCTACTGATATGGAACTGAAGTGTAGAAAAATATTTTCTTAAATGTGAAATGTCCTTAAGAGAGGATTTTATCCTAGTGTTGATACAGAAGACAAAAGGTTTCATATATATATGTGAGTGACAGTAATTGTGTCTGTTCACTGACTCAAAGAGTGAAATGAAGTTGAATGCAATATACATTTTATTGTTTGCTTCTTAACTGCCTTCTTCTGACTGGTTTTAGGTTCTTCCTAGATCCCTCTTCAAGGCACAAGGACTGTTTCTTAGTATTTGACATCATGAAAAGAATTTCATCCATGTTCAAGAACTCTAGACTGCTGCTCATTCCTCAGAGTCCTATTGAAATATGTGATTTTTACTGTAGGTGTAAAATTGTTATTGAACTGCCATGTGGATTTTTGTCCTAGGACAAGCCATATGCCCTTTTGAAGAATAAAGATAGATAACAGTTTTTGCTGAGCATACATGCCATCCATCTATCCTGTCTCTGTTCTCAGCGTTTCAGCTGTAAGTTGTGGGGTTTTCATTAGGCAAATGGAGTTCATTTAAATAGCAAAGATAGCAAATGAATTTAGAGTGGATCTGTGTTTTTGAAAGAGATCCCAAAGAGGTTGGAGAAGTAGCCATGGTAATCTAAGGATGTAAAAGGACTCGTGTGTTCTAGAGACAGCCCAATTTGTACACTTGCTTGTTTATTCATTCAACACCTGCACTGCATCAGTTAAAACTCATCAGTTTAACTCATCCAGTTAAAAAGTGTCTATCAGCTCCTTTCTCTGTATCTGGAGCACTGTGGAAACAATACACTTCTGAAAGTGGATAATCATGCCTGTTGGAAAAGCAGTTTTGAAACCTCCTGCAGTATGATGATACTTTAAAAAGTTAACTAGTTCTTGCATTTGACGTCTGACTTACTGCCTTAAGTTTTCAAAAAGGAGGAAAAGAAAAATAAGGAGACCCATTTCTGAGGTCTGTGGTCTAAAGGAGGGGAATATTTGAACAGAGCTCAATCATGTGAGCCTTAAGTCTGTAGCCAACACCTTCTTCTGTCAGTTCAGAATAGGAAAATATGGAACTGCTATTCTCTGTGCTGTCTGTGCAGCTCAGATATAGCTGTTTTAGTGGAAAACAAGTTGTTCCCTTCACCCTCAAGTCCAGAAAGGGCTCTGTATAACATCAAATTTGTATGTGTATTCTGGCAAATTGATTAGTGAACCTCTTGAAGTTGGCTACTGCTGCTGTGCTGTGTAAATGTAGTAGTCCATTTTATAAAGGACTGATGTGTGCCTACACACTTGACAACAGAATTGAGCTCAGACTTGGCACTGAGCCCTGATTTTGGTCACTTGTGCTCCCCTCCTCTGCTTATCTTCTCTCTTCCAGGACTTCATTCAGTGGTGCTTTTAGGTTCCCCTGTTCTGGGACTACTGGATCATCTAGTTTTGCAGACTTATACACAATATATTGTGTGGCTCTGGGTAAGCACTGAGGCAGTTTTTGCTCAAGCCCTCATTCCCGAGAGGTGGTTGAGGAGGGATTATTTAAAAAAAAAAAAAAAAAAAAAGGATTGTTTTTACTGATATTCACTAGAACCTTTCATAATTTCTAGGCTTTAATTTGTGGCCAAATGTGAGCACATCATGTATTTATTTTTTGGCTAGCAGGGCAAAGTGTGTGTTTGGAAAAAGCTTCAGGTTACACAGAGGCTGCTTGGACCATTGACTTCAGCAGATGGAACTTCTTAACAGATACTCACCCCTGCTCTGTGATCCTCCTTAAAAGGCTTTTGCATACTAATGGCCAGCATTTAGACAGTGGTTTTTCAAATCTCTTGTGTAAAGTTGAGAAATAATACAGCAGATATGACAATTTGCATCGCCTTCCTCCGCCCTTCTGCAATAATGTTGATTGTAAAACCAAAAAGCTCTTCATTGATAAAATCTTCCCTGAGCCAGGGGTCAGTTGTCCATTTCCTGAGCCATGCATAGCTCTGTGGAGAACACTGTTTTTCTCAGGAACAATCCTTCCTTTCTGTGATCTCTGTTTTATTTTCCATATGCTGTGCCTGGATTATTTCCAGGGAAGGAAAGAAACCACTGAAATGAACAAACCAAAACCACCAAATCTCACCCCAGCTCTGGTTCTGTTGCAGCATCTTTTCTCAGACCCATATCCGAGTACCTCCACATGGGGTAATTGTTCCATTTCCACACATTGACATGGCAAAGCTGCAGTTTCTTTTTCTTGTAAAGTGTCTTAGACTTGCAGTAGCTTTAGGGTCATCTTGCTTGATTAAGGACAGCAGAATTTGGTCTTGGCTTGTGCTTGTGCATCTGTAACTTTTAATCTGGAAACACATTTTAGTCATTTTAGAGTGTAGTCTTGCAAACAAATACTTTTTTACTTCCATCACTTATAAAAGTTTATTTGAACTAAATTCTATTACACCAAATAAATATAAACAGTACTTCTGCATAATACTTTTATCTTACGTTCCAAAACACTTCACAAACCTCAAGTTCTCAAGTTTTTATTTCTTAGAATTACAGAAAGCCAGGACACAGTGGAATATAGTTTGAAATCTTTATCTAATTATATGCAAAGCTGGCATCCATGCTGCTCCACTGTCAGCAGCACAGTCAGTCTGGAGTCTGAGAAGTGCTGGAGAGATAAGTCATGTTTAGGGGAATGGGAGGACTCTGAGAAACAGGATATGACACAGAGGCCATGAGAAAAAGTAAAATCTCCTCCTTTGTCACAAACCCAGATGCTTGTGCTAAAGCCAGGCTTTCAGATTGTAGAATTTTAGGCCTTGGTGAGGTGGGCTCCATGTAGGCATAGGAACAGCTCTAAAGAGCAGCTGGCATTTGTGTATGGTCAACACTTAGTATATGATGAATTTGAAGACAAATAATTATTAGTAATGTTTGGCAAAAGCAGCTGCTCGTAGAAGCCAGGATAGTCACAAAAATGAGTAATTTTATGCTGAGAGAAGATTTGGGCCTGGAACAAAACACTGGGGATTTAAGGAGGAGCTCTTAGTGTTGCTAATAAATATCCACTTAGGCAGATTTGTCACTCATGTTTCTGAAAGTTTTGTGGCTGGCTGAAAAGAATGTGCTTTTATTTCTTGAGCAGCTGTGCTTTTAAATGGGTGCAGCTGTACCACAATGTCCATTGACACCAATCGCTTCGTGATTTAGTGTGTTGGTTGTTGTGGGGAAGTGGAGTCAGTCAAGTAGAGACAATTTCTTCTTTTTTTTTTAAACTGAGGAAAATCTTGTGAAATAGCTGAAGTCTGTTAGAGTGGAGCAGGCACGACTGCAGCGTGTCTGTGACGTTACTGAGAAGGCTTTTGAGGGATATGGAAGTCGGTGATGGTTTGCTGTTAGCCAAAGTGCAGCTTTCCTGGAGCTGCCTCTTGTTTGTTCCAGCAGGGGCATGACCTGCCACATGCAACGTGGAAGTCATTTGAAAGAAAGATTTCCTATGGCAAGAACAACATTGCAGTTATGTAATGAAGTTTTTTTGTGAGAAGTATGTGAAAACAGGAGCTGTGAACTTGCAGGCAATTCAGAGCTGAAATTTTTCCATATCCTCACTCCAAAAGGTTTCTTTGGAAAGTTTAATGGAATGCTGTTTGGCACTTTTTTGGTGGGAGTGAGTGTGCATGTCTGTTTTGAAGGAGAGCTCCTTTTTTTTTTTTTTTTTTACCCATCCCATTCTAACAGTGGATTTCCTAAATTCACAGCATTGGGTCAGTAACAATTTTAATCTTGGCTCTGTTGACAATTTGCTGAGTAGGCTTGGAGAAGGGCTTCTGTCCTCCTGTTGTAGGGATAAACTATTAAATATCTACAAAAAAGTTATATGGTAAGGTATTTCAGCATAATCTTTCATAGGTAAACCTGAAGCTTTAAATCCTCATCTGAAGGACTTTTTGTAAAAGTAACCATCAGGAAGACACTGATACTACTCAACTTCTGTCAGAACTGAGGTGAAATATCAGGAGGTGGAGTTTGCTAGGGCAGATTGCTTTTTTTATGTAAATGACTACATTTTCTTCAAGATAAGTAACTCCTATAATTATGGATGTCAGTTATTTTGTATACTGTTTTAGAATATCAATCTTTTGAGTAAATACTACAGATAATGTCATTGTAAATAAAGCCATACCATTGCACTGTTTTCCTTGAATGAAGATGCCCAGTTATTTTCCCTTTCCTCATCCAGTATTAAACAAAAGCCTGTCTTTTAATCTGTGTTAGGCAGTTTTAGTTGCCCTGGAGAGAAGGATAAATGTCTTAAATTTCTATTTATCACACTTGTGTCTGAAGAAACTTTAAGTTAGATTGGAGCTGGGGTTTTGATTCTCCTTTAGTCATTCTTCTTTAAATCATGTGAGCTGTAAGCGTGAACTAAATGCCAGGCTTCCTTACCTTGTCCGTTCTTACAGGGATTTTGATTCATAGGTGTATTTTTAAAAGGGAAAATTTAACTACATCTTGATTTAATGCTGGAACTGACAAACCTATCTGTTTGTTGTGGCCCCGAGAGAAGTTTCTGAGATGTCACTGGGATTTTTTGGTTTGTTCTTTTTTTTGTTGTTTGGTTTGATTTTCTGTTTGTTTATTTTTTGGTTTTTTTGTTTGGCTTTTTTGGGTAGGGGGTGTGTTGGTGTTGCTTTCTGTGATATATATTTATATCTATATATTTATACACTTTTTTTTGTGATATATATTTATATATATTTGAAGTTGCCTTTTTTTACTCCCTTAGTCTGTGCTTTTTGGAAGTTGTGTAGGATTTCTCCTTGGCTTTGTCAGGTTTAAACATTCTCACTTTAATTCGTATTTGGAATAACATGTATGAAATTTCTTGTACTATACTAGGCCTTGACAAGTTGCTTACTGAAAGATTAATATAGATATGTTGATTAAAAATTCAGTGTAAACCACTGAAGACAACTGGAGTTACTTTCATGTGTTACAGGGTGGTGTTTGCACTACTGTGGTTCAGTGAGGAGGAAACACAGCAATACTCTTTGGATAAGTCTGTTTTCCCCTCAGCAGTTAATGATCTAAAATTCCCAGGAATTACTTGTGAGGTGATTTAAAAATTCTACTAGGTGTTATAAAAGACGGGAATTTTGAGGTCTGCTTGCTTTTTGATTGCATTTATAACAAGGTGGAAACTTTCCCTGACACAAGTATCCCTTCTCCCTTTTCCCTGAGGAGAACTCCCACCAAGGACAGGGAAATGGCTTTGAAAATTCAAAATTCAAACCCTGTATTAGGGTACCTAATGTTTTAAAGAGTGCAACATCTGGGAGACAGAGGCTTTAAATTAATTTGATATGCCTATCAAGGGAATATACTGTTTTAATGTGTTCATGAGCATCCCAGTATGACTTGGGTTGTTTCACTGGTTCTTTTTTTCCTGACATTATGTAAACTAGGATGGTAACTACCTGTGCATACTGAGAATGTAAGCATTGTACATTGAGAGTGGACATAATGGATCTTTCCTCCATAAGCTCCTGGAGGGCTGAGATCCATAGGTAATCCTATAAACTGGGGACAGAGCTGTTTCAGTACTGTAAAAGGAGATTGTGCATGCTGCTGTCAGAGACTCATTGTAGAAAATACAAAGCTGTACCATAATTATTGCTTTCTAGTTGTCTGGCTATTAGTGACCATTTAAAATCAATAAGTATATAATCATTTTAGGCGGAGAGGGAGATTGGTAGACCTGAAACTTTTCCTCAAGCCAGTGGAGTGGTATGTAACATAATTAAAATGGTTCCTCTACAGAGCACTGCTTTGGTTTTATCAATTCAGTATTAATTGATTATTCTAAGTTAAATCTAATCATGTGATTAGATATCATACTTATCAGCCATTTAGTTAATCTCATTTTTACTCTGGCAATGACTAATTCTTCCCTTGTACTCAGCAGTGGTGAGGCCACCCCTGGAGTTCTGTGTCCAGCTCTGAGCCCCTCAGTTCAGGAAGGATATTGAAATGTTGGAGCAGGTCCAGAGAAGAGCATCAAGGCTGGTGAAGGGATTTGAACACAAGTGCTATGAGGAGAGGCTGAGGGAGCTGGGGCTGTTCAGCCTGGAGAAGAGGAGGCTCAGGGGAGACCTCATCACTCTCTATAACTACCTGAGAGGAGGTTGTAGCCAGGTGGGGGTTGATCTCTTCTCCCAGGCAACCAGCAGTAAGACAAGAGGGCATGGTCTTAAGCTGTGCCAGGGGAGGTTTAGGTTGGATATTAGGAAGAAATATTTTACAGAGAGGGTAATCAGGCACTGGAATGGTCTGCCCAGGGAAGTGGTGGATTCTCCATCCCTGGAGGTTTTTAAGATGAGAGTGGATGTGGCGTCAGTGCCATGGTCTGGTAACCACGGCGGTGTTGGATCAAGGATTGGACTTGATGATCTCAGAGGTCTTTTCCAACGCAATCGATTCTATGATTCTAATGGGGGTCCCAGGATATACAAGAGCTTCTGGCTCCCAAACCAGCTTTTAGATAATTTCTCTTTCTGCTATCCTATGAAATGATTGAAACAGGTGTCCTCCTTCAACTGCCTTACTTATTCCCTTATGCCCTTTTATTCTTTCCCTTGTTATGAAGCAGCTATGATGTTTACTGTTTTTCTGTTTAGTCCTATATTCTTCTGGATATGTATCCTTCTGTTGCAGTCTCACCCAAAACTTTGCATAATTGTTCCAAGTGCCTGTAGAACAGCTGAGCCTGGCACCTTGTCTGTCCTTTACAATAAATTTTTTGGACCCATTGGGTCCAGCCCCCATTGAGCTGGACAGCAGCTTTTCCACAGTAACATCAGGTGTTTTGTTAAACAGGTAAGCCTGTAAATGCCAAAAAAAAAAGAAAAATGAGCTCACTCTACATCAGTGTCTGGCATTCAGATTTTGCATGAGTTTGTGCTCTTTCTTCTGGGGATGGATGCCACTTGGTTGCTTCTATTCCTGGCCCTGTTTCAATGCAGTCTGTTTTGCAGTGTCCGGGAGGGCATTGTGTTTCATTGTTGCACAAGAAAACAAAGAAGGCTCCAAGGTTTTGGGGTAGGGTGCCTTAGAACGTGCTTCTTTTCTAGTCTTCAGCCAGTATAAAGCAGTAAATGTCAAATACATTAGATAGTAAAAAAAAAATAAAATTGCTAAGAAAAGAAAGCTACTTGTAATTAAATTCCATGAACCTGTAATGATTCTGAGCATTACAAATGTTTTACTTCACTGGTCTGGCTATAAATCATTTCAGCCACAGCTAGAAGCCTTGGAAACTACCTGAATTGTGGCCTAGAGAATATTTGTGACTCAGGGAGAGGATTTTCAGCCTGTATCTCCTGGGAATATATTCGCTACTTTTTACTTGTTGGATCACCAAGTGTACCTATATCATAAACGACATATGCTGCTATCATTAATGGTATTTTAGGCAGAAAGATGTATTGGAAACTTTACACTCTTGAGAGGGGGCAAGAGTGGGAGCCTGGAGGAAACACTGCTGTGCCAGCAGTTGGGTTTAAAAACAAAACAGTGCTGGCACCACCTGCCCCCGCCCCAGCCTCTTCCATAGGTTATATCACCATGTATCTGTTTATTTCTAATGGCTCTTTTAAATGACAGCTTCATAAACTGAAGTATCCAAAACAAAGGCCATGGAGTTTACTTTGGCCATCTCAAGTAAATTTTCCTAATCTAAACATCAGCAGTGCCTTTCATAAATCAGTCCAATGACGTCATCTTTTCAATTAGTGAAGCTGGTATTTGTGCTCTGGCCTCAAAAGCTATTTGACCAGCTAATGTTTTCAGGTTTTGTAGTGGTCCAGACTTCTCACCAGTTCTCAGTAACGTGCTTGAAGTGGGAACACATTTATCAACAATTGCCACTTTTTAAGTGCAGATAGCAGACAGTGATTAATTGCTAACCTTTTCTGTTGTCTACCAGGAATAACAAGCGTAGTCTGTAGACTTTAAAATTGTTCATAATACATCTCGTGCCTCTTGTTGGGGGATACAGACATCTGCAATTGAATAGGTATTAGCTGGGCTTCTGGGAGGAGGGAAATAAGAAGAATTATTGGGTGGGTTGTGTTTCCAGGAAAGGTAAAATGAGGTAGTGGTAAGAGCTGGGAGTGAATCATCTGTCCGCCCGAGTGTGCTAGTTTGTTTTATTTCCCAACAAGTACTTGAACTTGGCATAAAAGGTTATTTCAAAGAGATTCAACTTTGGTCTTCCTTTCCTGCAGATTAGAGGAATCAAGCCCATGCTGACAGGGAGGCTGCGTGTAACGTCGGGCTGGGGAACGGTTCAGTTCCAGAATATCTTTTTCTGTAGATCAAAATGCTTCCACTGCATGAGAGAGGTTTATTCTGATAAGGTTTTCAGCAAAATCCACCAACTGCCAAGAAACAGTCAAGCGAAGCAACATTATTCTTTCTCTTAATCGCACCTTCCTCTCCCTATGTGGAAATAACAATAAGGGCTGACATGAGCTGAAAAAAGCCAGAAAGTGTAGAGCCAAGGCTTAGCTCCTATCCTTAGCTCACCCTAGCAACACATCTAGGGATTGCAACACAGATGCTATGTAAGGTCAACTACTAGCAGCTCTGAAGTGTCAACTGTGATTGAATTCCCTGAAAGAGAAACCAAAAATTATCTTAAACACACAAACTATTCCATATGTGCGTGCATGATGTATGGTTTTGTTTATGTTAATGAAGAGACTTGCACCAGTAAGTGGTTGCGTGCTTGGCTGGAAATGTGCAAATGCTTGTAACCTCCCTCTATGACTCTCTTTCACTGTCCTTTGAAACAACCTGAGCTTGGGTTCCCATGATACTATTTCTGTTCTTCAGCTTTCTACACACAGCAGTCTTTCACCAGACCTCCTGCTACTTGTCATTGCTATGGTTTGGCTTGTTGATAGCAGGAATGGGAGGGAGCTTTGTGAGCTAGTCAGTCCTTTTTCCATTTCTTTTTCCCGATGTTATTTCTGAGACAAGTCAGGAGCCATGACATTAACAGTGCCGCTGGGCTGCAGCAGAGTCTGAAGATGCAGGATGCAGCATCAGAAGACACTGGAGCCTGTGTGTAATTTTAAGGGAGGTGATATTGTAAGATAGCTGGAACAAGTTCAGGAAATGCAGGAAAATACCATCACCTTTACTGGTGAGATACTTGCAGGTCTCAGCCTGGTTCAGTGGTGTGCTTTTTGCTTCCTGCTTGGCCATTAATGTGTGGCCCTCACTATAAAGGCTTAGCTGTGAATTGGCCACTGACTTGCTTGAGAATATGGAGACTTTCCCTTAATGTTCTGTAGGAAATCTCCGTCCTGGCTCATGCTTAACAAATTGCTGAGCTGATAATCACCCCCTTTAGTTTGTCTTCAAGCAAGTGAGCACAGTGTAGGAGTGAGCATCACATCCATTACTGAAACTCATGAGTAGAGTGTGGGGGCTTTTTCTTCAGTGTAAATTTCCTGTAATCTTGGGAAAGAAAGAGGAATACATTAGAGCTGGAGATGTCTGCTAGTCTTGTTGAGACACTTGTGCAGCATCTTTCTGCACTAAACTTTTTGCATTAACTCTTTGACAGGGTGGTGCTTTAAGTCACAATTTAACCCTGACCAAATGGGCTTAATGCTTATTTTTCTATGGGTTGAGGGATTTTTCTTCATGATTTTTGCAGACTTTGGGTGAATTTCTTTTTGAGGGAGTTAGAGAGTCAGTTTGAGGGGACAGAGCATCAGTTTAAAAGCCCTGTCCTTTTTCAAGAACATTCCTTGTTGAGATATTGTAGAAGGAAAAATGGAACTTATTTAAAAACAATTTCCTTACATATTGATATTAATGACCATCCAGAAAATGATAAAATAAAATTTATTCTCCTGAAATACCTCAAAACGTTGATACAGTATTTCAATTCAGTAAAGACAATTTCCCATCATAGGATTATCCTCACAAGTCTTTCTTGTGAGCAGCATTTTCATTAGATGTGACATGGAACAATTGCCAGTTTGATAAAATAAAATATTGCATTGTTTAGCAATGGTTTACTCCAGGGAGGTTCTCTGCCTGCTGGATTGTATAGAATCATGGAATCATTTGGATAGGAAAAGACCTGTAAAGTCATCGAGTCCAACTGTTACCCAACTGTTGCCAAGTCCACCACTAAACCATGTCCCTGAGTGCCACAACCACCTGTATTTTAAATACCTCCAGAGATGGTGACTCCACCACTTCCCTGAGCAGCCTGTTCCAATGCTTGAGAACACTTTTGGTGAAGGCATTTTTCTAATATCCAGTCTAAACCTCCCCTGGTGCAACTTGGTCATTTCCTTGTCCTATCACTTGTTAGCTGGAAGAAGAGACTGACCCTCATTTTGCTACAACCTCCTTTCAGGTGATTGTAAACAGTGATAAGGTCCCTTATCACTCATTTTCTCCAGGCTAAACAATCCTGTATTCCTCAGCTGTTCCTCAAAAGACTTGTTCTCTAGACCCATCACCAGCTTTGTTGCCCTTCTCTGGACATGCTCCAGCACCCCAATGCCCTCCTCGTAGTGAGGGACCCCAAACTGAACACAGTATTTGATGTGTGGCAGTGATGAGCTTAGTCAAGGGATACTGTTGTGGAAATGCTAATTTAGTGGGTTTGGTCCTTGAGGAGAATCTTCATTCCTCATATAACTTGTTAAGATTACTGGGCTGCAGAGATTTTGTAGTCATCTTGAGAGCAGGCCAGGGGTGGAACGCTTGCTGATAACCCAGCGGTAGCAAGTCATTGTCCAAAGCTTGGTGAGTTTTCAAGAATCTGTAAAGAAACAGAGGACTAACTGATTTCTGGAGTGTGTTAAATCCAGCAAGGAGAGCCTGTGTATTTTTCTGAGAGTCTGAAAGACCGGATTCATGCATTATCTGGTAACTATAGTAGATAGCTGGTTTATCAGTTGCACTATTACGGATTCTGCCTGACTGTGCCCTTATCTCTCAAGTGCTACCGGTTGCAGGGCAGGTGCCTTTTTCCATCCTTTCTGCAGTGGCTTCTCGCATTTCTGATGGGAAATCTTTCTTCTTTCACTTGGATCTCTTGAGCACGGCCAAGGTCAGCACGTGGGAGGAGCAGAGTGTGAGTGTTGAGGTTTGCTTCGTGCAAATAGACAGAGGCAGCGAAGGGGAAGCTGTGTCTCTACAGGCTGGTATTAAAAACATTCCAAGGGGATTTTTTTTTTTCTCAAGTTGAATCAAATAATTAAAAAGAACACAAAAAAGTAACTTAAGCTTGAGGAGCTGATTAAATGGAATTTATTTGGGGTTTGCTACATGAGTTCAGGATGAAAGTGGATAAATTGACCCACGCGCAGGTGAGGCAGGGTATCCTGGAATAACTGCATTCCCACCAAAGAGAACAAGGATGGCTTTGCAGCATGAAAGAGCAAAACTAGTGACGAATTCATAAGTGGTATGATTTTCTTTGGGCTCTTCAGCTGAGAGGAAAGGACTGACATGGCCAGCACTGATTTCCCAGCCCTACTGTAAATGCTGTGGTAGTAGATATGTCTTCCTGTCCCATGTTCTGCTGGGACTACTTGAATTACAAACCTGATCTGGAGTTATAAACCCTAAAGGGAATAACCTCTGCCACTTCTAGGTGTTGTGTGTATGAGGTGAAACCATGCAGAAAGGGAGTTTCCTGCAGTCTGAGACTGATCCTAAAACCAGAACACACAAGAAAGATGCTCTGCTGCGTAAAAAGTGAAGGCAGGAACAGTCTGGATGATTTTTATGTATATGAGGATCTGCATGTGTCCTGGAATAGTGAAGGAGTTTACTCAGAGAGGTATGGGAAGTTGTGAAATGTAGTGTGTATGTTTTGCTAATTCAGCAACAACCACAGACTGAGAAAGCTGAGTGAAGTGAAATGAAATAGTGTATGGCTAACTCCTGGGTAAAAGTTGATAGCATAGGCTGTATCTTCAGGGAACAAATTTTCTTTTTCATCTGTCTGATTTATACACTTAATTAGATATGGGTGTTTCTTCAAGAAAGGAATCTGAGCCAATCTTATTCAGTTTTTTGATAAAACTGATTTCTGGGTGGTGCTCTGGGGTGAATTTTTTGGAAATTCATTTTATCTAAATAACTTAGGGGCTTTTTAAAAAATCCTTTCAAGAAGCTGAAGGACATCAAAATCTTATTTTGAAGTGTATGCACAGCAATTGGCTTTGAGCTACACATAATAGGTTTAACAGTTTCTAGGGACTATAATTTTGATGAATGGGAATAATTGCTTGTTCTTAGGGTCAAGAATGCAACTTCTTAACAGTTACAGAAGAAACTGTATTTCTGATGCTTCCATTGTATCTTAGAATATCCTGAGCTGGAAGGGACCCACAGGGATCATCAAGTCCAACTGCTGGCCCTGCACAGGACCGTCCCCAAGAGTCACACCATGTGCCTGAGAGTTTTGTCCAAAGACTTCTTGAACTCTGTCAGGCTTGGTGCTGTGACCACTTACCTGGGGAGCCTGTTCAGTGCCCAACCACCCTCTGGGTGAAGGTCCTGTGTTCTCCCTTTTCTGCAGCACTGTCAGGACAACTGTATTGAGCAGTACCATGTGAATGCAGTTGTAAGAGTAGCCAGTAGGTCCAGTGGGGTTTAGTGTGACTCAAGTGTAGCCTTCTAGGAAGTCTGTGACCAGTGATAAAGACAGCAACTAGGCTGGCTTCTAGTAGCAAGGTGTCTTCATTTAATTTTAACATCTGGGGAAAAGTCTGAAAGCAGATGATTTTATTTGGGTATATATCCTAACTGAAGCTTATTCTCCTGACATAAGCTTATGCAAGTACTCTCCCCACTAGAAATGAGACTTCGTGTGTGCAGGAGATAAAAGACAAGAAATTCCTCTTCCCTTTATGTTTTTTAGCTTTGTACTTGGTTGGGAGTCCTTTTAAATTGTAGTTTCCCTGACTTGTGCTATCCAAAGCCATTTTGCACATACCTGGAGGTTTTTCAAGAAGTACTAATGAACTTCTAATGCAATCAGTCCAGCATGTTGAATATTTATTATGTTAGCTGGCTATCGACTTTTGGAGACAAAACCTAAAGATTCTTTATCTTGTTCTTCCCATGATGATAAAGGCCTCTATTTTTAAAAGATCCTAATGCAGAATTAGGACTTTGTTGTCTGAGACTTTAAGAGCTTAATTTCATTTCATTCTTTTTTTCATTTTTTTTTGTGACCGACCCTTTTCCATTCAGGAAACTTGAATTTGTGTCTGGATAGCTGATGATTTGTTTATTTGGGCCAGAAGCTACAGGGAACTGTTAGCATTATTAAACTCAGTGATGGGGATCTCTGAAATTGCTCCGATAAGGGACTTATGTGCATAGCTGGTCTTCGTTTTGCTCTGTTGGAGGCTTTTAAATTTATAATCTAATTTCTAAGGCATTCATAACAATCTGTTTACACATAATTTAGGGGACTGTTAGATCTCCAAAATTACCCTGTTAAATTATTGGAGCTAACTTTTAATGCAGTCGTAATTAGTTACTTGTTCCAGTGGGGAATTAAAATCCTGCTGTTAGCCTGTACATCTTCATTGAAGAAGAGAGAGCTGTGGCTAATTATTCTGATGATGTGGGACTGCTGACTGACTTACGATGCAGGAAGGGCACTATTTTTAAATATAATCTCTTTGGAGCAGAGCTGTGTATTGCATCTGGGTTTAAACACCCAGAAGATCAGAAGGAATAAAATAACAGCTGATTTTGTTGTTTAGTATTTTCACTAGCAAGCTGAATGGTGGACTTCAGGGAATGTTCACTAAATATGAAGACCCCATGAAGCTAAGAGAGACTTTCACTGCCTTGCAGAACAGGTTTAAATTCCAAAATTCATCTGAAGACGTTGCAGTTTCAGTGTGGGAAATGAACTGCAGCTCAGTTTGATAAATGCAGATTACTGTAGCTAGGCAATCCTAAGGAGGATGGGGAACAACTTGCTTGGAGCAGCTATTTAGAAAAAGATCTGGGTTTTGTGTGGATCACAGCCCACACTTGGAAAAATAATGTTATGTGGTTGTGAAAAAAAGTTAGTGCCATAATGAATACCTAAACTAAACTATTATGTCTGCAAGACGAATCATATAACCTTTCTACTTCACTCTGCAATTCTTTGGCTTCAGGTTGGACTATTTCTAATTTTGTGCCCCATGGTCCAGGAAAGATATAAACCCGAGTCCAGAGGAGAGTACTTAAAATGACTGGAGGTGAAGAAAACATAACCTCTGAGGAAAGATTGACAGAATTTGAGCTGAGTCAAAAAAAGCCAGAGGAGTAACATGAGTCTTTAAAAGGCTCTCACAAGGAGGAAATAATCATCTGTTGCGTAAATTAGCAGAGAACAGGATTACTGGCACTGGAAGCAGTGCTGTCACACAAGGGTAACTGGGTGTCTGTCAGGAATGTCACCACTGCAACTGATCCTGACTCAAGGCAGGGGTATGACCTGAGGTAACTTATGAATTGCTTCCAGCCTTGATTTGATTCAACAGTGACCACACTCTGACCCCCAGTATCACACTGTAACTTTTGGCAGTTGTGAGCACTGAATCTGATTCCAGATGATAGTTTGTGCTTTGCTTTTTTTCTCTTTTCGGTTTGTAAACGGATCTTAAGTTTTCCTAGAGAAATATATGGGGCAGGAAAGTGTGGTTGAGGGAAGAATGATGACAGCCTTGTGCTTGAAATGAGCCTGCTGCTTCATTTACTGGCAAATTGGAGCTTACCTTGGTCTCCTTCAATAATTATGCGAATAGATGTTCTGATGACCAAATTCTAAAATTCTTTATATTGGGATTTCATTCTCCAGATCAAAGTTAATTTGAGAGCAATACACTCATACATACACATGCAACTCATCAAATACCTAAGTCTACTTTACTTTGTCTTTCCTCTTGATCACAGCAATGCAAATGATTTCTAGTCAGACCCTTTTAAAGTTTGCTTTAGGGTGAAGTTTGCCATAACAGGACTTAATGGAGGAAGTAGAATACACTCTTTGCAGTGGAGCCAAAAATTGGGAAGAGGGATACAAGCCTTTCAAAAAAACCAAAGCCAACCAGGTTAAGTTTTAGGAGCAACTGTTTGACTTCAAGAAACAAAGGTAGAAAAATACTGTAGGAATAGCAGGAGATGAAAACATAATGGGCATTTCTGATGAAAACTTCTGAAACACTAGTCCCTCTCAAGCTTCCACTGGATCCTTGCTTCTTTCTCCCTCTCTCTTTTTTTATCCTACACCTTAACTGCTGCTTTATTTCTGTCACATTGACCATTGCCTATATATGCCTTTCCATTTAGGTGGAATTCTGAAACTGTGAATGCAAAGATGAGTAATTTCATTGAGACTAGAAGCCATAAGTATGTGTTTAAAATAATAGCCCAGTACCTTACAAAAATGTAAAGGTGTGCTGTGATTTTTAATTTCTTATAGAAGGCAATCTCTAATATATGGCTGCAATATGTATTGATTTTTAGGCTTTAATTTAGGAATGCCCATCTATTACTAGAACAGGAGACATCATTACTGTTTCACTTGCTATACTCGTCATTTGGAATGATGTTGGGGGTTTTACTGTTTTTAGAGAGCCTCAGATGTGAGGGTTTTTTAATGACATAAATATGTACTTTTTCTTTGAGTGTCTTCTTGATCACTGTTATTAAGAGAAGTGCCACAAGACACTGAGGCATAAGGTTGTCATCTGTTGCTTTGCTTCACGGCTCAATAGAGTGAGCAGATGTTTTGCACTTCTGCAGTTTTTAGGGCTCAATAGCTAAACTGGTCATCACTCTATTCATTACCACATTTGCTTTACCAAGAGAAACTAGACAGAAAATCGCTCTTTACTTTGAAATCCATCATATAATAAACTGGCCAGAGCAAAAGGATGTCCAAGGCTCTGCTACCAGTTATGTACCACAGTGTTCATTTTCTTACCAATTTATCATCTGACAGAGTTGTTTTTTCTCACATGAGAAAAATTAATTGAAAGTGCCTGAGGCACTCCTATGTATATCAACAACTATTTTATCTTTTACAGCATGAAGTGAAACAATAACATTCTTTAAAATTTTCACCACGAAAGTTAGTAGGCCTCTTGTGAGTGTTACTTAGGAAGTCTGCCCTTCACAGAATCACAGAATATGCCAAGTTGGAAGGGACCCACAGGGATCATCGAGTCCAGCTCTCAACCCTGCACAGGACCATCCTCAAGGGTCACACCATGTGCCCAAGAGTATCGTCCAAACGCTTCTTGAACCCTGTCAGGCTTGGTGCTGTGACCCATGGAGCTGCAGAGATAGTGGTGCAGACCTGCTTGCAGCGAGACCGGGGAAGCTGGAACAAGTTTGTACAGCTGTGTTTTCATCCCTTTGTCCTGTGCCTTTTGGAAAGAGGGAGCGTTTTCGGGAAGCATCGCGTGTTGACTTCCTGTCTGCTTCGTCCTGGCACCTCAGCTCAGGTCTCCCAGTTGCTGCCAGCAGGAGTGCAGCGATGGCTTTCACGGATCTGGACACCTTTCTGTCCCGAGCTGCTCAGGGCTGGCAGGGAGTGCTGGCTCTGGAGGGGCTGGCGTGTCTAGACAGCGAAGTGCCGTGCGGGAGCACAGCTGTGGTCTGGGAAGCAGCGTAACTGTGCCCCAAGCAGCCACTAATTAGCCTGGACACTGCACCACACTGACGTGGCAGGGCAGCTTCCCATACCTGAGGTGGCTCCTGGAGCCCTGCACAGTGTTGTAATTACGTGGTGCAGACTTACCTAACTCGTTTTGCAGAAGCTGCCAAACAGTTATCAGGCAGATAATGGTTTTGGCTGCCACCGACCCGGGTTAGATTTGACCTGATACGTGTGAGGTGATAAGTTCCATATCCTGATTACTGAGGTTTTGCATTCTTTGTTGTACAGTGTAATAGTTACTGTGAATTGATTTGATTACCAATAGGGTGTCTGAGCCTTTTATTAGAAGTGGCAAACCTTTTGAGACTTGTAGGATTTAATGTTCTTGACTGGCTCAGTCTTTCAGGGTAACTGCTTCTTCTGCATTTGTAATAACTGGCAGATCTCCTTATTAAATTCAGTAAGAGCAAAAGCATATTTCCATTGAAATGAATACTTGAGGAATGAATTCTGTTTTAGTGGGAAATGTTCCAATCTGTCTGTGCTTTTATTTTGCTCACCATGTGATTCCTTTCATATATTTTACTGTATTTGCACTTATTTGCAGTTCCACATAACAGAGCCATATATAGGTATAAGTGGTTTTCTGTTCCTAAACCCCTGCTAGTCCATATGTGCTTGTCCATGATTGTGTGTACACAGACAGAGCCCTCTGATTGTCTAGTTGTGTGCAATAGGATCAGTAAAATCCTCATAGTCTGTTATACTGAAACACTTCTTTATTTTCTTTGTGATGTAATACGATTTATTCATCCAGCAAATCTTTGATAACCCAGTTTGTTGGCACCACAGGCCAGTATTAAAATGTCACCCAGTGAGATTAAAAAGTTACTGATTCTGTAGCTTTTCTTTTTCCTTTATAGGCTAAACTTCTAGAAAATCCTTATTTCATTTAGAAGAGTTGCTATACTTGTGAACATGTCAATACTGAAAATCAATGATGCTGAGTCCTTATTGCTGCCTTGCAGTTATATCTGTCTGTCACTGCAACAGGTTAGTTATGGGACAGCTCTTACCTGGCCATGTACAGAGTGACCTTCCAAACAACAGATTTGCCATTCCAAATAACAGATTGAACAATTTAATAACTTTAGAGTGACTACATAATTACTTCAGAGTTAAGTATATCAACATGATTGAGGAACCTGTGGAAGGTGTTCCTGCCCATGGCAGGGGACTTGGAATTAGATGATCTTTAAGGTCACTTCCAACCCAAACCATTCTGTGATGTTCTAGGATGCTGTCAGAAATGGAAAGTAGCAGTGATCCATATGATGTGCTAAACAGATCTGAGCTTTCTCCAGAGAAGTGACTGGCTCCCTGTTTCTCACTTACCTCCACCCCCCTGCACCTCCCACCCTGAAATACAGAAATTGTTGAACAGCTCTGTCTCTGCTAGTGCTCTTTTCTGGTAGTCCTCAGTCTTTGGCTGGTTGGTGAGTTAGCCTGGCAAAATGGGCTCTAATTTCATCCATGTGTACACAAATGGACACGTGTCTGCTTACCAAGCTCTGCCTGTCATTTAGAATGCAAATAGTAGGGAGTTGGCCCCATCCTGGGATGTCATCTGCTGAGAGAAAAGAAGTAACTGCTTGGTGTTAAAGTTGAACAGGGAATAGATTGTGTGTAGAAAAGGGAAAACTCCTGAAAGTGTTTTACAGACCAGTTATATCCCCATTTCGTTGCAAGCACGTGTCCATAATCACTGAGTTCCTACTATAGTTCTAGAATATTGTGTTGTGATTGTAAAGATGGGATTTGTCTGGCAAAGGGAACTGCATTTGAGCTCTCCACCAGTGTGTTTTTCATGGTCAGTGGAGAAAAAAAGGCTTTTCTATCAAGAAAGTCTTATGACCTGCTCTGTGGTATGCCAGAGGTGTTCAGGAGATTTTTTTGAGACTGGGACATAGCATGATGTTTGCTCACTATGCAGCAATACCAGTTTACAAAGTTACATTTTTCCCTGAACTGAGACAGAAAGTGTCAGAGAGCTCCCATTTAATTTTAATATGAAGAAGACTGGTTTAAGCCACTTTTTTACGTGGGTTTGACATTACACTAAAAGAAAATGCCTTTCCTTTGCCTTCAGGCATGAGAAAAGTGGCTTGTATCTGTCTGAAAAATATCATTTTAACTTTTTATAGGCTTCTACTTGATGACTGGCCAATAATTTTATTGGCTGTTAAATGGTCTGTATCTCACTGAGGCTTGGAAAATAGTCCATGTCAAGAAAGCCACAACAGTCACTTGACTTGGACTTTGCAAGGGAGAGATCCAGAGAGGAGGGTTTTTTATGTTGGTAGGTGGGATTTGAAACATGTATTGCTCATAGCTGATCTCAGGTCATGTGAGAGTAAAAAAACTGGATGAAATGGAGCTGGAATAGATTTCATCAGTGGAAAATGCCTAGAATAATAATCTAACATATGCAAAGGAAACTTCACCTGTGTTGTATCAATATGGAAGTGGTGGGCCATCTTCATCAAGCCTCTGCATGCAACACTGTATAAAAAAGACAAAAGCATTAGGCTGTAGCCTGAAGCCTTTACCATAAAAAAAATCCCAAACACCCAACAAACCAGCACTTCACTTCTCATATGTGACCTTTTTTCCCTTGTCAGGCTGAAATGTATTCTGTACAATTATCAGAAAGGAGAAAGGAAAGACCGTCTCCTTAACCCCATTAGACTATTTTTTCCCCCTTTACTGCCTTTCTGAGGGAGGACTTAGTTAAATATTCTTGGCAGACCCTCGAAAGATTTTTGGCATGCCAGAGGAAAAGTCTTAAACAATTAAGATACTGTTTTACTGTACCTGCTGCAAGAGATGCATTTTTTGGGAGATGTGGAAGCCTTGGATACATGTTCTCTACATAACACAAACAGTTGCTTGGGTGCCACTAAAGCAGTGTGGCTCTATTCTTGGAAGAAACACCTGGGAGCACAAATGCATTACAGTTTGCTCTGCCAGCTGTGCATGCTCTGGAAGCTGGGAAGGTAGGTGGAGCTATGATGCCAGCAGATTGAACACTTGCCTTCTTTCTCTAGTGTAATTACATTTGCTTTTCAAATTAAAGTATTTCCTCCTGATTCCTGGTATGACAAGTCCAAAACTGTGATTGAGTGCAGAGCTGAGGGCTGCAGGCCGGAAACCAGGTGTGCTGTTTGATCAGTAGTTGCTGTGGTTTTCCTGTTTTGTTGCATATTGGGTGTAGGAGAAAATGAAATTTATTTTGGATTACTGGTTATCTTTTGCTTTGTAGCACCGAAGAGCTTTTTAATTTCAAAGGATAGATTTTCATAGGACTGTGGCCTTAGTCCAATATCCATTTAACAGCTGTCAGCCTTACAGCTACCTATTCTTCCATGCAAAGTCTTTTTTGTTGTGTAGGTGGCATAGTTAAGTTAGATACTGACACCTTCTTTGGGTTTTTTCCCAAGAAAATTATTTCTTCGACAGTTGTCACGGTTGTATCACTTTGGCTCTGGTGCACTCAAAGCACCGCTGTTACCAGTAGGCAGAATGCTGTGAATCATGATGCAATAATGAGGGCAAAAGCAGCAACTTACCCTTTTCAGCAGTCCATTAGCACTCTTGACTGATTAACTCAAAAGGTTCCAGGGAAATGAGTCAGCAAGGAGCCAGGCCAGACCCTGAGTCATCACTGTGCCCGCCAGCCATGGGGGCTCACCAGGAACCCGCTGCCCTTGCGAGAGTGTGGCTGGCCAGCTGGTGGAAGTGATCTTTCCCTTCCTTCCAGGGTTCCTAAGACACCCTGTGACTTGCTGTGCAGTGATTTACTCTCACTAAGGCTGAGAGGAGCTGGCCGTGATCTTTTTGTTCTCTTGAGACTACCTGAAAGGCGGAGCCATGGTTTTCTCAAAGATGCGTATTGTAACATCCAGAGGCAATCAGCAGAGCAAGAGGAAGTCAGATTAAATAGAAGGATTTTTCACAGTGAGGGTGGTTAAACACCAGGACAGTCCCTGGAGAGGCTGTGGCACATCTAGCCTGGGGATGGAAAGCTCACCTCAACCAACTCCCCAAGTTAACCTTCATACGAGCCCTGCTTTCAGCAGGCACTTGGACTAGAGGACCTTGAAAGGTACTTTTTCAGGCTAAATTATTCATGATTCAAAAAAAGTATATGTTTAAGTAGGTTCTCAATCAGAGTTTTTATAACCTCATAATTAACCTATACTGAGATTTACCCATAATATTTTAATTGTACTGGTTTCTTTAAAAACTGCGGGTATTCTAAGCTTGATGACTTCTTCCCTATGCTTGGAATTCAAGAGTTTTCTTTGCATTCATGGAAAATAAAAATTTTCAGGAAGTGAGACTGTAGAAGTATGAATGGTGCAAGTTTGGGCTTTGGCTTCTGCCTGTGACCAAATCCTGTGTTGTTTGTTCCTTTGGAGGTGCATGTTCCCAGTGTTGACCTGGGACAGTGATGTGCCAGCTTCTCTTCTGGCTTTTGTCATCAGGCATGGTAACCCCAAATTTCTATCTAGATAGACCTTTGGACCTTTGTGTCTGCGTGTTTTTTTCCAGTGATGAAGTAGTACTCTCTGAAATGCCAACATGGCAAGCTCTATGTGTTTGTTGTTGCAATAACACAGATAAAATGTATTAGACAAATGTACGGAGTTTCTTAGACTCTGAGAAAAAACAGGAAGAATAAGTCTATTTTTTTTCTAGTTTCTTGCATCTCAGCTTCCATTATGTACTCCCAGGCTTTTTGCTCGTGTGTTCCTGATGTTGTTGATCTTGAAAGAATTTACAAGTTACATTTAATAATTTAAAAATACTGTACTACTTTGGGAGTTCTTTTTTCCTTTTTTTCTTTTTTTTTTGATACTTGTTTCCCTAGCAAGTAGTTTTTAAAAGCACTGCTTGAGCAACGTAGAAATTTGCAGACACATTTTCTTGCTTGCCAGAAAGACAACGTTGTCATGGGTTTGTCCTCTTTCAGGAGGTTGGTAGTCTTGCCACTCCCAAGTTTCCCCTTCACTTTTCTCTCAGGGACTTCATTCTTTTGAGCCTGACGTTTCTTGAAGTGAATATTGAGTTTTTGTTTTTCCTGTCATTAGGCTGGCCTACCTCAAGGAAAAGTTCAGACCCTTCCAGGGAGAGGATCAAAGAGGTCAATTATAAATGAAAGGTAGGGGAAGGAGGGATATTTTCCTGTCTTGCTTCATCATTTTCACTGATGGAGTCTGCAGAAGCAGAACAGTCTGGTGCTTGTAATATTTGGGGATGGCTCTGTGTTTTCTGAGCTCGTTATGGAAAGGAGCCAGCAAGAGCTGGAGAAGTGAACAGGCTGCCCACATGTTTAGAATGGGCTGGGAAGCTGCGTCAGGTTCCGATTTCCCAATCGCTGCCCGCAAAAAGGAGGGAAGGGAGGGGAGGGGAGGAGGTGTCTCTCATTCTTTTGTGGAGATGGGGGTGAAAAAGAGAAAGGAATGAAAAACAGAAAATAAGAGAGAGATGGGAAGACTCGGCCTTTTTCCTGCTTTTTGGGGGACTGGTGCTAGATAGAGCATTTGATGAAGGAAATGCCATGTTTGGGTTTTCAAATACTTGAATTTCAACTGTGCCGTTGGCCTCTGAAACTTGTAAGTAAGTCCAAAGGAAACAGTCTTCCTCTCCAAAGAGGTTTAGTTTGCATCATGTAGGCTCCTTTGCTTGTAGTGTCATATGTGGTGATGTAATGAAAAAAAAAGTGGAAGTGGTGTCTTTCAAATCTTGCTCTCAACCAAATTCAAGCCTGGACAGAAAAAATTAAGGACTTCTTAAAGCCCATATTTGTCGCTGTGTAGATGAAAGTAAAAATCATTCAGCTTTATCTTGGTTTGTTTTGTAAACCCTTGATAAATTCTTTTTTGCACTCTTCCCCCCCAAACCAGAGAGGGAAGAAAAATGTTGACTTTGGAAAGTATGACCTCTCTGCACAGGAGAGGCACTGATGTGCGGTTGGCTGCTTTGGATTCTTTTCTGGGGTTTTTGTGGGTCTTTTTTTTTCCCCCCACCAGCACAAGGCAATTCATTAGGAAAACCTTAAAACAGCCTCTAGAACATGACTGGACTGCAGTGGAAGCTATGCAGTACTTACCAACCTAGTGCAGGCTCTCCTTTGGATCTGATGCAGGAAAATAAAATGCGCCGTGTCTTCATCATGGAGAGATTGTCCTCCCGTTAAGAATTTCCATGTTTCTCCAGTGAATTTATAGTTATCATGAGATACCTTTGTATCGTTCACACAGTCGTGACATTGCCCCACATAAGGAAATAATTCTGGGTGGCCTCTCCTAAGCAGTGAGCAGGTTTTTCACCTTGTAGATTTTACTGCAACTTACACTAAAATGTGCAAGCTCACTGTGGTGACCCAGATGTGACTTCTGTGCCATCACCCTGCCCATGGCAGGAGTCAGAAGTTACTGCTTAATTTATTTTTACTACTTCAAGCTGTTCAGAGGGGAAAGAAAGCTGGAGCTTTGTAATGGAAGGTGAGCTATTCATTCACTGCTTCTTGCTAGAATTTGGCCCAAGTGGGAATGGAGGAGGGACAGACAGGACATGTTTCTGCCTGCTCTCTCCACTGCATCTCTTCATCTTTCAAGAATAGGCACAGGGACTTCTTCCCTGACTTCAGCTGTGAGAGAAGAGTTGGGAGCAGCAGTGAGGAAGGAGTGGTTGGCTTGACCAGCCATCCCTCAGCAACTTGTCTGAAAAGCAGAGCTTTTTCCCTCTCTTCACGGTATTTTTTCTCTGTCCACTGTGAAGAGCTGCAGCTCAAATGAGGCAAGTCACTGTCCTCCTCATAGCTGTAGGCTCATCTGGGGACGCATCAAAGAGCCACCAAAGGACCTCTCCTGAACTCAGGAGAAGGTGCTGCCTGTTCCCCAGGCTCCTGGGGGGGAGCTCTCTGTCCTTTGTCCAGCTTCAGTGTTTCTCCTCGTTTCCTTATTCTTCTGGGAGAAAGAGTGAGGACACAGCTTTGAATTTGAACATGGCTCCCCTTTGTGCATAGAGAAACAATTGTGTCTTGGGCTTTCTAAGTCTTTCTTAGTCAAGTATTTCTGATTCAAGATGATCATATGTGTTGTCGTCACTGCAGTGACTAGGTTTGATATGTCTCCATCTGGTCCAAAAAGGAATCATTACTCTCATTGTGACACTTGTCTCTCTCTATTCGTTTGCTAATTTTTAAATCTGATGTCTTTTTGTCAAAACTTTAAAGTTTTGTCCTCCCCTGATAGTTTTTGAGACCTGCCAACATTGGTAGACCTGAACATCATGGCTCTGTCCCCTCCTGATGTCACAGGTGAGCTGAGGGCTTAAGCAGCTCAGGAGGGAATTTACAATCTTGAGGAAGCCAGTAAAACTAGATGGGGTTTATCTTAACTGTCTGGTTTTGGAGTGAGGAGATTGAGTGGGGGGGGGGGAAAAAGACAGCTTAATTTTTTTATAGCATTTAAATTTTTAGCCGTAGGCAATTCTGGTCACTAGAGCATACTTAGCCAAAGATCTGTATGTTTTTGAAGAAGCCCAGGTTTTTTCTTGAAATGTGCTTTTAGTAAGCATATGTTTTCTTCTAAATGTGTATGGGTATATACAAATAGTTTTTGAAACCTAGTGCAAAGTAAAAGCTGGTTTGAACTCAACTCCAGGTGCTTTTCATGTGTGGGTTTTTTTGTTGTTGTTGTTGTTGGTTTTGGTTTTTAAAAAAGATTTATATGGGATATAAAAATGTTAATATTTCAATAAAGTGGATTTTTTCATGTTGACCAGGTCACTAGAGCTACTGTAAGCAGAAGGGCTGTTGCAGGAAGGTTTTATATCTCAAGATAAAGATCCTCTTTGTAATTAGTTATTTTGGTATTTTGTAGCTTTCCTTCTTGGAACTCAGAATATATAAACGTTCAGTCTAACAAACTTGTTTGCTAGAGGAAAAGAAAAAAAAAATTAACTTTGTGAATGAGGGGGAGCTTAAAAAGCAAATTGACTTTTACAGTCCCTACGAACTCAGCTAATTCCCTCTGTACCAGTTGGACTTAAATGTTCATTCCCTCTATCTTTGCCCTGACCTGAGCACAAACATCAACAACCTCCGTTAAATTAGACATCTGATAAAGCAGCAGCCTAAAATGCAAGTGCCTATTCATCCTTATCCAGGCTGCATTGGAATGCTGTTTCTCTTTTTTATTTCCTCCAAAACAAAGTAAATTACATGGAAGTACCAGTAACCAAATAACAGTGCATGTCAAATAAACCCATCTGAAAAAACACTGTTGAAAGCTCAAGTTTGCAAATTGTTAGGTTAAAGAACAAGGTCCCAGGAAAACAGATTGTTAGCAAAGCAATATTGATCTTAAATGAAGAATGCATTTAGAAACTAGGAGGTGTTTAACCTTTCTTTTTTCTTTCATCAAGACAGCATGTGGTTACCTAAACTTATGATTGAAGGGTTGCTTTGTTCTTTCAGTTAGAGAACTAATGTTTCGACTGAATAAGGTAAATGGAACTTGTCTTGTGTAACTGAAAAAAATAAATAAATCTGAACCTAAACTGATTTTTTGATTATACTTTAACGAGGCACAGTTTCAGAGCCTGTTCACACTGGATGATTTCACTTGCTGCATCTTTTAAATATTCATGAAACTTGAAACAGAAATGAAAGCAGGTCTCACTTTTCTGACTACATAGCTCATAAAATTCCACTGAAAAACACTGTAAAAGGATTTATTGAGCTTTCAGAAATAAGAAGGCTAAAATTATGACAGCCTGCATGTGCTTAGCTAGCCTACATCCCATTATCCCCTTCATGTTCACCTCTTGTCCTAAGCCTTTAAAGTAATACACATCTCCTACACATCTCTGCATATTTCTCTTCCTGTAGGTTCCTTGATCCAGTCATTGCACAGAGCAAACCTGTGCTGGGTGTAAATCTGTGCTCTCCACTGAGGGAAGCAGTGTTTTCTTAGATCACATTTTTGAGGATGCCAGAATGTGTTTAGAGAATGAGTCAGGGGACTGCAGAAGGAAAAATTTCAGGGTTAAGATAGGTGAATGATGCCCTAGAGTGCTGACTTTTTGTGCAGTGCTAGGCAATTTGTTTAAAATCCAGATTCTTATAAGTGAGTTCCTGTTTTTAGGACTGCTTGACTCCTTATCTTATTTACTGAATGCTTCCAGAGATCAATGGGAACTCTTTTGAATATGGAAAGTATTATATAATAAGAAAATTCTCAGAAATAGGTCTCAGTTTTCTCATACTGTACCTTTCAAATTAGTAGATAGATTTGACCTGACACTCTTTGTCTTAGCTCTCTCTTCCTTAAGGAAGTTTTATTCAAATAAATATTTCTGAAGCTTTCAGATACTGTGGTGATGAATGTTAAAAGCTCCCAGAAAATAAAGGAACAGACTGGAGAATTTTCATAGCTTGCAGTTAAGAAATTTTAGTGCCATATATACTAAAGAAAATGCAGCAGCTCATTCAAAAGCATTTGTAGGCAGCAAATTTGACAACTGAGATAGGACCCTGCAGTGAAATACTTTGTGGCCACTCCATTGAGCTCTATGCTGTGCAACAGAAGAAAGAGTGAATTAAAATTGGACTTTTGAATTAAAGATCTTCTTGTGGGTTTTTGTTTATTTGCAGCCTTTTATTTTTTTTTCCATTCCTAAGGTTTTCATTATTCAGGTGAACCAGTAATTCAGAGGGATTGGATTTCTGGCTGCCTCTGGCCATAAGAGTGTCTTAGCCCAAGGTTGAAGTGTTCCAGTACTCTGTTGGGTGGATGCTTTGGCACATTTCTCCCTACTCTCATGCCCTTGGCTCATCTTAGAAGTCTTTTCCCTGGCTCATATTTCTAATCTTTGTTCATGGTCCTCAGCCTGTTCTCAGTGTTAAGGAGTTCACAGGTGTCATGTTTTGTTGAAGATCCCAGTCTAGATGTCCCTGCTCCACCCAGTTGTACCACTTTTGCTCATTGGTTTCCACTGTGACGTGACTGATCCCAGCTCCATGTCTCCTGGACAAGGGGGAATGGTTTCACAATGAGAGAAAGCAGGTTTAGATTAGATATTAGGAAAAAATTCTTGACTGTGAGGGTGGTGAGGCAGTGGAAGAGGTTGCCCACAGAAGTCATGGATGCCCCATCCCTGGAAGTGTTCAAAGCCATATTGGATGGGACTCTGAGCAACCTGGTCTAGTGGGAGTGTCCCTGTGCATGGCAGGGGAGTTGGAACTGAGTGATCTTTAAAGTCCCTTCCAAACCAGGCAATTTTATGATCCTATAATTATATGATTCTGTTCTTGCCAAATCTTACCATGAATCCCTAATTCCCCAATATCCCTTTCATTGTTATTGCAGGTTTCTTCCCAGGAGTGTCCCACCTTCCCTCCGGTTCCTCATGACCTTATCACTTTGCAGTCACTTGGGGTGGATGTAGCATGACTCTGGAGCTGAGCCACTCAGGCTTTTTTCTTGGCAGAGACTCTCAGCTTTCACAGCAGAAGACAATGGGACTTTTTACCCCTCCATTTCCTTATTTTACCAAGGAGATAAGGCTGTTTAGTCTCCTTCTCAAATGTATTTAAAAAATCTGTGAAGAAGCAGTTCAGCAGTCTGTAAGTACAAAGCAGCACTGTTAGTGAATGAAATGAGATAAAACTGGAGTTGGTGATGGTGGATTGAGCCAAAGGTTTGGGCAGTTTTCCTCCAAGGTGCAGGGAGCCTTTCAAGCCATTGTAGTGCTGAGCGTCGCTGCAGAAACCTAGCAGTTATTTTCTTTGAAGTGTTGCTCCCCGAAAATAAACAGCAGAGGCTCTGAGGAAGTCAAATCAGCCTCAGTTTGGTGTCTCCCAACATTTGTTTTCCTCACTGGAAGATGCAGCACTGTGAGTTCCCAGCTCTGCAGAACCTGTGTGCGGTGCCATCTGCCTCTGCTGCCATCTGCTCCCCTGAGCTGGCTGCAGCCAGAGACTGTGCCTGCCCTTCCTGACAGCAACAGGAAGGTCAGCTGCCCTGATACCAGGGAAGTATTTCTCTGGAGGAGCAGGGGGGAAGGTGCAGGTTTGCTGGATTTAACCTACTTGTGTGCCTGTTCGGCACTCACAGTGTTTGAGGGTAACCTTCCTGCAGCTCGGCTGCCTCGCACACCGTGCGGGAAAGGCCTTGGAGCAGAGACAGCAGGTGCTGCATAAGCGAGGTGATTCTTGCTTTTTCTTGCTGGCATACCTTAAATTTAACAGCTCTTCTTTTTCCAGTGTATCAGAGAGATTCTTTGACACCCAGCTATGCAACCTCCCTTGATTACGCACTCAAAAGAGTTGGGGTTTTTACTTTGCGTACACATCTGTAGGATGTCACGCCCCTGTTTTCTCCAGGTCTTTATTTTTATCTTGATAAGTAATATATAAATAAACTTTAGAGATATATGTAAACAGGCAAGAGTGTGTACCCACAATTTTTTAGGGTTATCATTTGCTTATTATGTGTGGGTTCTTGTATGTGTGTGTATATATATATAATATATATATATATACATATATAAATATCCTTCACCTACGTACTGCGAAATCCTTGAAGAATCTTCAAAAACAGTGCTAGGCAGTTCTTGGTGCAAGAGTTAAACATTTGAAGAGTAAAGTCCCATGCATGGTTCTCATGGGCCTATTTTTAGTTTCTCTTACGGGAAGAATGGCAAAAAATAGAGCAGGACCGTGACTTTGGATTTAGTGCACACACTGTTTATAGGTTGGTTGACAGGAGCGTGTGCGTGTGTCTGTGCCACAGGACTTCAGTACTACACTTCCTGTACATTCATTAACAGGACTCCCAGCAGAGCTACTGGAGTTTCAGCGCTCATAACACTAATTTTAACACGCCGCTATAAAGTGCGTCACAGCTCCGAAGTGCTATTTTCAGCCTTGATTAGGGATTACTGACCTGAAAGATCCGTATTTCTCCAGCGAGAGGCTTTCTTGGATTCATAAATGTTCCTCTGGATTTGCCCAGAGTGCTTTGCTCCTTCCACCTCTCTCCCTTCCCACAGAAGCCGTGAATGGGGGGGATGCACAGGGGTTTCTTGTGCTTACACAGGTGGTGTGTTTGTAGTCTGTAAGTGCTGGTGCTGCATCTTTCAGATGTACATCATTTTGAACAGGGAATATTTAAAAAGATTCAGGATGTTTGCTTCTTTGGTTATTGCTTTCACTTCTTGATGATTTCCACTGACCTTGGTGATTTTCTTAGTGTTGTTTGGTGTGTGTTGTGCAGTCTGGAAGGCCAGTATTTCATGAGTGTGAAGTGCAGTTCTCCTGTGGCTATGTGACTCCAAGACTCAGAGCTCTTAAAACAGACTATATTCTGATGTGCATTTTCAAATTATGGCTGTGTAGGAATCAGGTAAGAGACAGGGACATAGACATCTGATGTCCTTCGTCTGAAAAAAAAACAACAATGCCAAAAACATTTAAACTTTTAAAATTTTAACAAAATAACTCTTGGAGCTTTTAAACTTTCCATGGAAATACCTGCCTCATATTTTCCAAGTCACTTTCCATTGCAGCTGTTTCCTTACTAAGTAAAAAGTCCTGCCTTGTGAGTGACTTGCTAGAGTTTAAAACAAAACAAAACCAAACCCAACAAAAAAAGAAAAAGGTGAGCATCTGAGTGAGCAAACCTCGTCTTCCTGTGGACTTCACATTTGTGCAGTGTTTGAAACCTTTAAATAGATGGGTTAATACTGAAGTAAAAAGCTTCCTATCCCCTGAGACAGACAGAAAGGAAAACAAAAGCCCCGAGTTCCCCAAAGTGGAGCAAGAATTGAGAATGTTTCAAGAGTGTCCCCTCCCCTTTCCATTGGACACCTACAGAATACCTGCACTTAAAACCAAAAATCCTTGAAATATTGACTTGACTGGACATGAACAATTAAAAGCTCTGGCCTTTGTTGGTCACTTATTGGGCAATTACATGGCAACTTTTTTGCATACAGTGCACAGGTTTGTTGGCATGGCTCTGAACTGGGTGTGCAGGACCAAATTGTTCAACACGCAGTTCATTGGCCATTAAAAGAGCAAATTATTCCAGTAGCAAAAAGAGCAAATTTTTACCTTGCCCTTATTTTTCCACCCATCTCTGTCATTCTCTGTTTATGTGAAAGGGAGTGAAGAGGAAATGCAAATATTTCCCTGCCTCCAGGATTGCAGACAGTTGGAAGAGACGCTCTGGTCACTCCAGTCACAGCTCCAGATTTGGTCCTTTGCCTTTTTAGATTTCACTGTAGTGAGTGTATCTCTCTTCTTCGTGGTCCCAGCACCGTAATGACACACAGATTTGAAAAGCCATTTCCCCTACAATTAGTGGATACCGATTCAAAACCAAAACAAAAACACTGTAGAGAGCCAGATCAGGGTGATAAATTGTGAGGGTGGGGTAGCAGTTTTTCATTTAAAAAGCTGACTTCATCAGGCAGCCAGCTCCACTTCTGCTCAGATGAATGCCTACACCCGCTGCACCTCATGTGTGGCATGCCTTTCCATTTGCATTTTATAAATGCACTAACAGGTTACAAAAATTGATAGCTGGCCTCTTAGAACCCCAGCGTTACTGCAAACAATAAGGTGCAGAACAAGAGCAGGGGGAATAAAATCTTTCAGCAGCCTTCACCAAAATATGCGTATTTAATTTCTCCTCTTCTCCTGAGCGTAAAAACAGCGGGAAGGTCCCCCAGCCCCTTGGAGCAGAAGAGTGAGTTAGAAAGCCCAGCTTTTCAGCGTGCTGGTGAGGAGATGAAATCACAGAGCTCCAAGCCTGATGCGCCGTTTCCCCTCGCCCTCCCTCCTCTCCCCTCCGCCAGCCTACATTTCTTGGCTCCCGCCAGTTCCAAGGCTGCTGGGGTTGTGACGTAAATGACTCCCAGCGAGTGACCCCCGTGGCAAACCTGTAAAACATTATACAGCGTGAATAAGAAGCCTCTTATTAGGTTTGCAGCTGGCGAGATGCAGACATATGGCAGCAAGGATGTTTTGGAAGAAAGGCACGGCTGGACAAAGAAGCCAGTCTCCCGATAAAGGTTTATACTGGCACTTTCCTGTGTTTATAATACCGTATGCCAGGGCCATGGCCTCTTTTTTTCATCATATTGTTGTTTAAATTTTTTTTTCTAAACCTAATCAGCCCTTAGGTTGAGGAGTCTAAGAAGCAGAAACTTGATATCGATATTATTTTTTTCCTTGGAGTTCTTTGGAGTTATCCTGTTGTAACTGCCTAAGCTCAAATCTGCTTCATATATAAAGTGAAGTAAGTTTGTCAGGACCAATTGTTCCTGTTATGAGAAGAAAGCTTTATTTTTGAGAAATTCTCAGAGTAGATTCAGTATCACCCACTTTTTTTGGCTGGTTTTTTGTTTCCCATGTAGATATTCAAGCTTGTTTGCTTGCTTGTTTTTCCCCTGTGTTAGTTTATTATTACAGGATAGTATAAGCATGGCTGTTTTCAAGGAGGGTTGCCATTTGCATGTGTTTTTAAAACCTCTTTCCCTTGCAGCCTCACAATAATAAGCTTTTCTTAGATGTAGGTATCTGGTCTCTGGCTTAAGAGCTGTAGAGTCATGCTATTCTTCTATCAGTTACTGTGATAACTGGTACTTTAAATGACCATCCTTGACCCTTATTAGTCTTTCAGGCTGACTGATTAGTTAAATCCTATTTACAATGGTAGCCAGAAAGGTTTTTATTCAAGTGTAACTACTGCTTTGTGGTTCTGTTATTTAAAGGACAGTAGCTGTACCATTTCCAGTTGCAGGTCCAGCCTCACTGTTCTAGAAGCTGCCTAGAACCAGGACAGAAAGACACTTTCTTCTGCCCTAGAGAACTTTCAGTCAAACTGAGTTTTGGCTGGAGGAAAGTTTTACCTCTGTTTCAATACCACCTGGCCCCCATGTGATATGCAGAGTATAAGAGCATAGCCCTTGTGTTGGGAAATTCATATTCTAAAATCCAGTGAGTTGTTTTTCTGGCTTTTTGCAACTGCATTCAGTGACAAAGCAACTCTGCTGAAGGCTGAACTGTTGGACCTGTACTGACTGTGTCCTCTTAGGGCTACAAAAATTCTCCTACATAATCACCTTGGTGCAACTGTTTAGCAGTCAGAAGCTTGTTGGGCAATGCACTGTGTGAGGTAAAAACTGAAAATAAATAGTTATAGCTTAAGACATATGCTAATAAAATTAAAAACCAACAAGAACTAAAAAGAAATCTGAGCTCTTCTTTTTCACTTTTTTTCTTGATGACTCAAGATAGGAGTTAACCTCTTTTCTCATAGCTCATCCATATATTAGGATCCCATGGTTAAATCTACCTCTGTCTGAAATACACACACATAAAACATTTGTGTGCAGAAAAATCCTTGGCAGTAAAAAAAAAAAAAATCATCTTTTTTTAGTTTTCTTAGCTTTATCTGCCCCGTGGTAGAAACAGCCTGCGTACTGATAAAGGACTTAATAATACTTCTCAAGCTGCATTAAAACTACTTTGTTCCTCTGTGCTTGTTGATGAAATTTCTCAGTTATTGTGGATATTCTTCAAATCCTGGTGACATGCAAGGTACTTCTTATCTTTGTTTTAATGAAGGAAGTAGGACAACCTACGCCAGCAGTGGAGCACCAGAGTTAGAGGAAGAACAGCTGGGTGGGCAATGCCTCATGCTCCCCATGAGCTGAGCAGGCAACTGTGCTACTGAGTCACTGTGCAGTTGTTTCGTGGAATTTTTCTTAACAGAGTCATTTTTACATCACTGAGTTAAGAAGCCATTACTGTTTCCAACCTAGTTTCTGTCCTCTCACCGGGACCAGCTTTTTCTTCAGGTTTTGGCCAGAACCTGACAAAAATCATGAATTAACTCCGCCCTGGTAAAGCTACTCCTGGGGCCTGTTCTCCTCTACACTGAAGTTACTGCTTACTGTTGTTCCCACAGGGACTTAGGGACAATTTAGACTGGATTGGTGAGGAAGATTGGAGCTGCTAAATTGGCCAATTCATCACTGTCTCTTGCTTGCTTGCTTGATTTAGGGATGGATTTAGCATCCCTTGGGAGCAGTGTGGCCTTTAAAAAAACCCAAAACAACCAAATAAAAGAAACAGTGAACACTTTTCTGTTCACTGAGCATTTAGGCACATCAACTAGACAAAATGGTTGGCTATATGGCCTACCCCTCCTCATATTTTCTTGACTTCTTTGGAGGAAAAGTGAAAGGTTCACGATGGCCTGGCATACTCAGTATTATCCCAATTGGATCACAGAGATTTGGTTGAGCCTGAGCTTTTCCCTAAGTATTACTTAGTAGTCATCTCTTTCTGCAGAGATGCCCTCCATTGTAAAACTGTTTCTATAAGAAATGTATTAACAAGTCTGAGAGTCAGAAGATTCTCTACGCTCTTCTTAAGAGCTGGAGAGGGAATGTTTCCTCCCTGGTGAGTCTGCCTCCCTGCCCAAATACTTCATCCCACTGCCCCACCTTAGTCAGAGAGAGAGTCTGTGCTTTTATGTTGTCTTTACAACACATCAGTGGTCTGTCTGTGCTAGAGCCGATGGTTTGTCCAGCCAGGCACAGTGGGCACAGCTGCACAAGGTGGGCTGGCACTGAGCACAGCAGCCAGTGTCAATAGCATGCCATGTGCACAGGATGTGTTTGGCTCCAAGGCAGTACATAGGCAGCGTTAGAAAGGCTTTCTGCTGATATCTGTAAAAGTGAAATTCCTCCCTGGTATGGAATCCTGGACCTATGACTCCCCCACACGCAGCAAAACAAAAACAGCCATCTGCTTGCCGCGTTCTTAGCACATTTCTGCCTTGGGTTTGTTGTTTGGTCGGGATTTTTTTCCCTTCTTTCTTCCAAGAAAATTGACATCCTGCTTCCAACCTCCTCCTACTAGGAAATTAACTCAGATGCTAATGAAAATTGAAGGTTCCTCCAGGAATAAACACAGCTATATTCTGCCCCATCCCAGCTGTGAAGACAAAAGGGAAAGAAACTATTTTAGACCTGGTTCCCTGAGCAGAGGGTGAGTCTGTGCACAGGAGGATGGGCAGCTGATGCTGTCCTGGCAGAGCCATTTTGCACCACGTCGTTGCTGTGTGACCAGCAGTGCCAGCCAGAGAGCTGAAGTGCTTGTGCTGTGGTTCACAGTGGTTTAAGTTTGTCACCTGGTCTAGCCTGGTGCTAAGCACACATTTCTTGGTCATTGAGGATATTCCTTCTTCTCCCTCTGCCTCCCATTCAATAACAGGATTGCAGCAAATTGTTGGCCTAGATTGCTGCGCTCCTGGGGTTGTAGATCAGACTCTGACCTCATTTTGTCTTTGCTCTCTGACGTTTACATCCTGTGAAATCCCCTGGGTCCTTCGTCTTTGCTACGGCTTTGCTTTTTAGAACTGTTTCTTCTCTGTTCTGCACCCACGGAGGTGTTTTGCTGGGCAGGAGCAGTGGCGTAAGCACAACTCTCAAGCAGCTGGAAGGGAGCTTGACTTGCTCCTGTGCACAGGTCACCAGGATGTCTGGACTGTTGTGGGGTGATCCAGACCTGAAAGCAGGAAGAGGAAGGAAACCAGGCTTCAGTGTTGTGAGTTTTCCTGGAGCGCAGTGCTTGCAGGCTTGTGGGACATCCCCCAGCAGGGCATCAGGCTGCCTGGTGAGCTGCTGTCAGCTCCTGCTCCTGAGCCTCTCCTGGCTCCCTCTCCCTGGCCTTCTCCCATGTGTGCATCTTGTGTCTCTTGACCAGACTAACTGGCCTATAAGTTTTGAAAATTTGGCCACTCTTTCTAAGTCAAGAGCTACCCAGCAAACAGATTTACAGCCTAGCGACCAGATGTGCAAGGAGGACTGTGGAGGCATTTCAGGAAATGCAGCCTGAATATTTTGAGAAACGCTGTGAATGAAGTTTCTATATGACATCAGCATAAAAGCTCATTTGAGTCACTAAACCCTTTACAGCTTGAAGCAATAGTGGGAATTTTTTCTCTGGGTTTTGGGGCTTTTTTCCTTTCAAATTTTAATTTCAACACTTTGCAGTAAAACAAAGCTGAAATGCTGTTGACCCTAAGAATTGAAAAAGAGGTCTTGTTGTCTCATAAATACCGTCTTTCTCCCTTCCAGTACTTGCATCCAAAGCAAAATCTTTAGCAAAATGCAATATGTAATGCATTTTAGTTTGAAGAAACCCACTTTTAATTCTTGTGATCAAGCCAACTAGTTGTGTTATTTACTTATATGCAGGTGCTCTTTGCAGTCTGGGGACAAGGAATTAATCTGTACATCAACAAGAGACTTCATATTAATCGCAAAGCACTTTTTTATAAGTAATCAAAAGGCTACTTCAATTAAAAAAACCAACCAAAAATCATGTGTATTAGTATGTGAGGACATTAAAGCCGTGGTATCCACGAAGTGCATTTTTAACTCATGTTCTTCAATAAAGACTTGGCATATATTTGTGCAGTAAGACAGTAGGAATTTTCGTGCTATTCTGTACTGTTGCAATTGCAGATATTTAGGCAGTGGATAAGCTACTGGGTAAATTTTCAGATGCTTTCTGACCTTTCTGATGCTGGCATTGCCTAGTGTTCTCAAGTAGCAACTGAGATAATTTGGCTGTTGAGATAAAGAAGGGGAGATAAAGTTATTTTTAGCACTAGCTTGCTTTAGTTCTGGCATTTTTTTTCTGTCCTGCCCATCCTCCCCACAGAGTGTAAGGAAGGATGCAGCTTGTTTATTATGTTTTACCATATCTGCTGTTTTGGCTTTTGATACAAGGCAGAGCTGAGGTTTACCCTTCAGCAGGTTTCCCACCAGTGCTGGGGCAGCCCTGTGTTTTCTGGAGATCACAGATCAACCACGAATCCTCAGTTTTCAATCCTTGTATTTATTTTTTTTCCTCCCCTTCACTGTCCTGGTAGTTGAAAGCCTCCTTTGTCTCTTAGAGGAAATGTATTTTCTTTTTAATTTTTTTTTTAATATATATAATTTTAAAATTTTATTTTTCTACTATTCAGATTCCAGGAAGTGAAATTTCTAAGCAAACTTGAAACGTGAGAAATATTGTCGCTTCAGATATAATCTTTACAGCTGCAGAAAATCAGCAGGTGTGTCTTCTGTAAGTTACAGCAAGAGTTTTTAGTGCTCCTTGATCCACCCTGAACTTCCTGACTTTCTCATTAACCAGTGAGGGTGTTCAGACACGAACTGTCTTTCCCTGAAAACAAATGGAAATGCTGGTTCCAGGACCACACTGTGTGTGTTGGGGGGAGCAGGGCGGATGTGTGGGAAGAAAAGTATTAGGGTAGGAAAACTATTTAGGATGTATACATTTTTATTTATGTTCTATATTTGGGTATGAGAAGGGAAGTGTTTTTTTTCCTCTTCTGTAGTTCTGTCAAGCTCATAAAGCATCTGTTTCTCAGGCTCTGTCACTCTTGCCTGAACTGAGGTGGTTGGTGGCCCTGGTTCCCCTTCAAGGAGGCTTTGTCCTAATAAAGGGACCCATTGAGAGGGCCAAAGGCACACAGGCACAGGCACCTGATGTTCAGAATCCAACTGCTTATCTCCTGGCAACAGACTTGTGGAATATGGGTCTTGGTACTAATAAAGTAGGTAAACTTCCATTACCTATGATTTCTCTTTCTGGAAAAACAAAACTGTATGGAAAAACGGAAAGAGAAGGAGAGAAAATACTCTCCTATTCGTGGAACTCTTGTGGTGAACACTTTCATGTCAGAGATGCCTCATGCAGTAATAGTAAACCAGAAAGCTTTGTGAGAATGCTTTTTCTCCCATCATTTTGGCTCTTTATCCCTTTTTTCTCACTGTTCATCCCTGCATCCACGTGCAGAGCTGAAGTGGACTCAATGTATTTAAAACTTGGGGAAGGTTCAGCCCAGGTGTGGGGCACAGCTCTTCGTCTTTCACTTTGTTCAAGGCATTTTCTCTAGATGAAGTTCTTCTAGCCGAGGAAAGAGGATTGTAGGATGCCTGGGTGTTCAGCCACAGATATAGGGGAAAAACTTTAATTGTGTTTTATCCTTTGAGTTTTTCTATCTTTCCTGTTTCACTTTAGCGCTTTCCTGAAAAGGAGGGTTGTTGGTGTGTGAAGCCTGTCCTCTTTCTGGTATTCAGAGGGCTGAACAGTTCATTTTCAGAAAGAGTGATAAGATCTCCTGGCAGCCAAAACCAAGAATAATTCTGTTCCCTGGTGTATGCCCTCAACTCCTCCAAAAAGAACTTGGACATAAATAGTTGAAGAAAACAAAGCCTATGGTCTGATCACATGAACTGAAGATATTTAGTTTCTATTCCCAGTTTTGCAGTACTGTGCTGGGTAAATTCCTCACCTATCCATCTGTGAAATGGAGATAAATCAAATGTTTTTTCTCAGAAAGGTTCTGTCTAACAATTTTGTATGGTGGTCTGGAAGTAAGTGCTTTAGAGGTGCTCTCTACTAAGATTTCTCTGATTTGCAGCTGATGGATAATAGGAGGGGGAGACTCAAAACCATCTTACAAAGACTCAGACTAAATGTGCTTAACCACCTCTCCCAGAAGACCAGTCTGGCTCCCAGGTATAAGAAGGCAAACCAAGGACAACATCCAGGTTGAACTGATGAAAATGTTGTTAGCACTGGGGGCTCAGGATTGGATCTGTAATCAACACAGATGTGGAGATCTCCTTTTTCCTAGTCAGAAGGCCAGATCTGCCCAGCCACCTAGCACTTAGCAGTGCCTTTTTATTTTTTCTTCTTCTTCTTTTTTTGTTTGTTTGTTTTGGTATTTAGAAATATAAACACTTTTCAATTTGGACCCTCCTGTTTAGGGTAAAGTGATGTATTTCTAGCATGTACTAAAATAACATTTCTACTGAACCAAAATAGCATTTTTGCACAAGTTGAAAATAAGATGAAAGAAGTAGTATTTGGGACACAGGAAAAAGGAACTTAAATTACTGTTTCAGAAAAAAAAGTAAGGAACTGAAGACATCGTAATGAGATTAATAGAAGGGAAAGCTCTTATTTCTGATGGCGTGTTAAACAGCTTGTCAATAAGAAGAGGAAATATTGCACTTTTTTGGATCAAATTTGCTTTAGGAGTATATTTCAGCAGCATGAAAAGCTAGATCATGCAAGGAATAAAATTCTGGGGGAAAACAAGACCAGTGGTAGAGGGGGAAGTGCTTGCTCGTATAAAAGAGAGCAAATTTCTGAATTTTGTATTTTGAATAGATGGACCTTTTTGACACACAACTTCTTCCTTTTTTTTTCTTTTTTAACCAGAGAAATGCTGCTTAATTTTATTGGAACTGGTTTCTGAAAGGCAGTTTAGTCCAAAAGACATTTTCAATGGGATATTATTCCACCAAAGAACATTTCAGCAGTTTTCATGCAACTCAATTTAGCTGAACCCAAACTGGGGATTTAAAACAGAGGGACTAGGGCAACTGCATGTCTCTCCTTCAAGGCCCAGCCCTTCCAGAGAGGGCTCCTTTCCCTTCTATCCTGCTCTGCCTTTCTCCTTCTCACTCCAAAACGCCTCCTGGTATATCCATTTGCACCGTGACGCCCCTAAATAGCATATATTTTGTGCATCCTTTACACCATGGTAGAGGCTTGCACCTTTTGTGGGCTCTGGTTTTGCTGTTAGCAGTGCTGTGACACTATGGAAATATGACTTGGGTGACCATGTGGAATTAAATGTTGGCAGACAGTGTTGCAGGGGAATGTATTTTATGATATCCCTCTAAGACAACATGCGTGGTTTTATTACTTTAAAAATAAAATCTGAGATGCAAAGCTTATAAAGAATCAGGCTGGTTTGAAAGGCAGGATTTCAAATCATGGAAAAAACCTGCAGCCATTGTGAAAAATCTGTCTTTACTCTGACTTCTAGAAACTTCCACTGAAGTTACTTGTGTTAGGGTGGTGAAGGTGACTGACGATTTCCCCCCGTACAGCACAAGCCCAGTATTCAACTTCCTGGCTTTTGCCTGTTTATATCCAGCATCCCTGCAATCCAGATGGGGAAAAGCACACGTGACAGCATGTGTGTGTGTGATTTGGAGCAGCAGATGGGTGTGAATGACAAACTGTTGCCTGTGTAGGCACCTACCTAGAGATTACTCAGAGTCCTGCCTCTGTGTGTTGTTGTACTGTTCTCCTGCTCCTTTGTGGAAGAGAGAACTGTCAGGGCTCCTGCGTCTGAAGCTTTACCTGACTTGACAGGGATCCTGTGCAGGCATCCAGATTTCAGTACCTCTCAGTACAGATGTCTGTTTGTGATGTGCCTCCTGTCTAAGAAAGCACAGACCGTATTATAAATTGTATATGGAGAAAAGCAAGGTGGGATTGACTTTATGCTCAAACTCTCTGGTGAAGGGAGGTCTTGCTTTGGTGTCTTTTTGTTTCCCAAGTGGGGCTGTCACCTGGAATTTTTTGCTCTATTTGAGTTGCCTTTGCCTTTTCTGCTCTTGCTCTGAGTGTGTTCTGCAAAAAGAGCAGAGTGATGGAAAATGAAGTGCACAGAAAGAGTAGAGGTTGGTGTCTCTGTTGTGGTCCTACACCCAGAGCTTTCAATATTCTCACTGCACAGGCATGATGTGATCAGCTGGTGCAGAGTGTCATGCAATATCTGACAGCATGACCGCAAGGAAATTGGTACCTTTTCCAGCAGTGGGGAAATTCATGGCCCAAATATATTTCTGCATGCAATTCAGCTGGACTGTCATCTAAAATTGTAGGACAGGGAAGCCTAAAATGTGTGTGTAACTCGTTTCCTTGAACTAGACCCTTTCAAAGTCAGCAGAGTCCCCAGTGCTGCAGCCGTGCACACACATGTCCTTGCTAGGTTAGGAACGCAGTTAGCACAGGGTTTGGGGTCTGACTCATGGCAGTAATTTAAAACCCACAAAATATTGCAAGTTCTCTGTGTGTTAGTCCTGACAGCTCTGCTGTAAGGCCTAACTGGGGTACCAAAAGGGAAGCCTTGCTCTGCAGAGAAGCACCGAAGTTTGGTGCCTGTGGTCCCATAAATTTGAGGTAGGTAATCAAATCCTACTGCTATCTGGCTGAAACACATATTCTGTGGCCAGGAATTCGCATGTAAATGTCACTGTGAAATTACTGTTGTGCATTTTCTGTGACAGTTGGATTTTTCCTTTATTTTAAATCATGTGGTTACAAGGATGAGTGGAAAAGATCCCTGGTTTGCTGCTGAATAGACATCTGAGCCCCATGTGAGAGCCCTGCTGAGGACAGTTGGAGGAGATGTGGGAAATGGGCTGCTTGGGGATGGGGTGGGTGAAATGTGTCATGCTGGAAGAAGATCACTGAACTGATTTAATTAGTTCTGTTTCAGAGGATTCATTTTTGCTCAGGTCACTGGTAGGTTCATCTATTTGCTTTTTTCCCCCCTCTTAGCAATAGACAAATGCAGGATGATAATTAATTTGGCAGGTTGATTGAGATTGGGTGGCAGAGAGGGGAGCTTTCCTGGATGAGTGATGAAGCATCGCTGGTTGAGCTTAAAGTGAATAGTCTGAAATAGAAAGTAGTTAGTATAAAATCCCCCCAAGGGTGTGTTTAATCTGAGTGTACTTTGAGTTTTGACATTGAGGTTTTTTAGTAAGCTACCAGACTCTACGGTGTAATTTTAGGACATTTGCTAGCTGGGATCTAGCTGATGAAATGTCAGTTCTATTCTTCTTCATTGTGAAACCTCAAAACCGGGAAAATGGGGTGTTAATGATAGAAGTAGCTTGTTTGTGTGGGTGTCAGGCTGAAATAAGCCTTGGCAGACCAATGCTTTTTTCTTTTCCAGGCCAGCCCTGGAAGCTGAGGCTTTACCTGGCGAGGCTCAGTGCTGCTGTCACGGTGGGAGAAGGGTCAGTGTAATCTGTGCACTAGCTTGAGGGAGGCCAAATTCTCTGCATCTTAAAAGTTTCATTACTGAATCTAGCTGTCCCTCAGTGTGCTACCATTAAAGTTAATGCATTTCAGGAAAATGAGCTGCTGAAACTGTAAGAATTTAATTTCTGGCTCGCTGTATTTTAGCCTCACCAGGGGCCTATTCCTGTAATCACCGTGTTTCGTGTTTCACACCAGGTGGACATTAAGTTGCCATATTAAAACAAGCAAAGTTTGTTTTTTCCTCTTCAGTAAGTGCATGTGTGGTATCACAAGAGATCTGATTTGTTCAAACTGTTGGACTCTGCTGCTTACAGAATTTCCAGTTTTGGGGGGCAGTGGCACTGCAACCTTTGACTTCTCTGACCAAGCAGTTGGTGTTGGGATGTTTTCTCTCTCACTCTCTATCTACCCCCTTCCTTTTTGTAAGTGACTCATTGCACTGGTGAGAGGTTTTAAGTTGACAGCTAGGACAACGTGCCATCCTGTGTGCAGGAGGGAAGTACAATGAGGACACAAACAAGTCACATGTATCCTTACCCCTGCTGCTGAGGCTCAGTTCCTTTGCAGAGGAACCACTTCTGAAGGTTAAATGTCTGGTGAAACCTCCATGCTTACTCAGTCCTAAGGGATTTTTTCTGCTGAGACTGCCAGTAAGGATGTCAATTTGACAATGTTTTGGGTTTTTGTTTATGTTGATATTTTCTTTTTTGCTGTGAGGTAGGCACTTATCCACTGGGAATTGAATTGGGAAATTCCCATTTTTGTGCAGACTACCAGAGAGCAGCCAACTATTTGATTAATGTACTTACTAAACTAATTGGACTGAGTTGCTTTCCATATGGCCTGTCATGCTCTGTGTTAATATTGTGGGTGATTCACCTAAAATCGGAGCCTGACTGAAAAATCCCTTAAATGCTTACCTGCTTTTTCAGTGGGTTTTTAATTGCTGAAATGCAAAAAGACATACCCTGTATCTTCAAGGAACTAATTTCTTTGGATGCAGAGACCCTGCTGTGTGCTGGTGACTAGCCCAAAAGAGAGGACATCATCTTTGAGGTTCGTGTTAACAATACAGCAAATGAAACCTATATGAAACTGCAGTCTCTGAAAAGATGGAAAGTGAGAGAAAAACTATGCATTATAGACAGAACAGTATTAGTAACATACATTGCAGAGCAGATTGTTTTGTAGAAGTCTTTAGGCTCCTTTAAAAAAATAAATAATAGGCTTTAGATACCTAAACGAGCTCTCAGACTAAGCTCTGTCTGCTGCAGTAGCTGGCTCGTTTATCAAGCCTGTGCCAGGCTCGATATTATGACTGTGATTCTTAATGCACAGTTAATGATTTCCAATGGAAAAAAAAAAAGTAAATAAGCTTTCTAACTTTTTCTAGGAACTTAACTGCACCAGAATGGACTTGACTGTGTAGCTTTGAAATCTAGGAACTTCATGTGTGAACTGTGAATAGCAAGAAAGGTTTAAATAGTAATTTTCTTCTTCTTAGCAATCTGCGTTAGTTAGCTTGCTGTCATGTTTAAGAGTCTTGACTTTGCTGTGTTGCCCTGGCATTCCCATACTAAGAAATCTTCTGTAAATTACTGTCTGTAAGTTATGGGCATGACTAAGGTGGGAGGATATCAAAGTAGCTGTGCCCACATTTTTTGTCTCACCAGTATGGATTTTTTTTCTAGAGCTTTGGTTTTCATGAGTGTGCTCAGAAGGGGAAAGTGAGTACATAGGAAATTTGGTAGAACACTTTTGCTTGTGGATTACTAGTCCACCAGAACAATGTGGCTATTATTAATTCACCAGATCAGCTTAAGGGGATAAGAATTCTGTTTGTGATTAGTTTAATTGTTTTATTCATTTATTCTGAAAGTCTTTTAAATATCCAGATTAATGTAGGATCTTTAATTTAGGAAGCCTTTGCTAAAAAAAATCTGCTCCACATCTGCTAGTAGCTCTTCATCTGTCATCCATCCTTGAGGATCACTGAAGAATAAGAATTGCTTACAAAAAAAAAACCTAAAAGAAAAAGAGCAGAAAAACCACCATTATCACACCCTCCCCTACCTCCTTAGTCTCCAAAAAAAATCAGGTCTTTTCTGTATTTTACTACACCTCTGCCTCCCAAACCCATTGTTTAAAATACTGTTTGATGTGTGAAAGATTAGTAGGGACCTGAGAAATTCAATGGTAGGAGGGAAAATAATAGAATTCTGTATGAATTTGTTTTACTACTGTCATCTGTTTAAGTAGTTGTGACAAAAATTTTATAAAACCAGATACAGGGTGTGGAGGTGGATATTCCTGTGCCTTTTCTTTTTCCCACCTACAGGTTTTTTTTCATTGCACAATACCTTCATATTATCTAAAGTTAAACCTGCTCATTTTAAGGGGTGGTGTGGAGCAAGGAGCACAACAGTTGCCATGAACCCACTGCTGCCAGTTTGCTGTGTCACATGTCTTCGTGCCTCCTGCCCCTGTGCAAGGGAGCCAGGATCCCTGAAGAAGTCAGATGCAGTTTACTGTCTGGAAATATTCTAAAAGGTCATATGCTGCCATGAGAAAGTCCTCCAAAATGTAGTCTCTCTCTTGCTGTCTCACCCAGCGCCAGATATGATCTCATTCCTTTGGAGCCGAGTAGGTTGAGTGCTTGGGATGGTTTCTTTGCTGTGCCTGCAGGACAGTCACTGCTGGTGCCTTTTGGGTTGTCCTCCTGTGCTGCTGACATGACCATTTGCCTCCCCTCAGCCTTAGCTCACCGAGTGCCCTATTTTCTCCATTCTCTGCAGCCACAGGGAATGGAGACTCACTGTCCTGCTCTCTGTCTCAACAGAGTATCTGCCTGATATATAAGTTTTTCCCCTGTTCTGTGTAGCCTCTGGAAGTGCTGTGGTTCGTTGCTTGACCTCCCAGCCAGGTTCTGAGAGGGCTGGAGGGATCAAGGAGCAGCTCCCTTTGGGACTTCCAGCTTCCCCAGGATACCAGCTTCAGAAGACTTAACTCCATCTCCGCGTGGGGCTCATCCTGCAAGGAAGCCGTTCACTGCAGCTCCTCTCCAGACCCGTGACTGTACCTCTCTGCCCCTGCCTCCAGTTCAAAGCAATGCCAAGTTTCAAAGTGTTTCTCTCTCTGCCTTGATTTAAAACTCTTACCTCTTCTTGCAGCTGTTGTCCAGCAGCCCAGAAACCTTTGAAACAACTTATTTGATTGGGAAGCAGCCGAATGGCTCTTGCACGATCACCCCCAATTCATTTAGTTGGTTTATTGTGGTGGGTTATTTTGTTTTGTTCTTTTGAGTTGTTTTTTTTTTTTTTTTAACCAGTCTCAGAACGGGGGGCTGGCCTTGATGATTTGCAGGGCTCCAACACGTTTGGAGCTTTTGGGTGGAGAGTTCCCTCCCCACTAATTGCACAGCCAGCATGGAGCTCACAGATCTGGCTGAGCAGCGCGGCTCTGACATCTCCTGGTTTGTGCTGACCCGGGGAGCTGGCGGAGGGTTGTGGAAAAGGGATTGTTTTTCCAAATACTGGAGCACTTTGCTATCTGTGTGTCGTAGCCTACACTTGCCTGAGTATGATCACTCTCACCACACAGCAAGGAAGGTGTCTCTGACGCTTTGGATGCCCACAGGACAAGCTGCAGCTGTGCCATTTGGTGGAGATGGTGGTCAGTGCAACCATGCAACTGCTCCCCACTGCCAGGATCTGGCAGTGCTGAATCTCAGGAGCTCCAGCCTGCTTAGCTTCTCCTGTTGATGGTGTCCACACCAAAACTGCCCTCCCTAAAGCACTTAAGTCAGTAAATCATCTCATTTATCTTGATTACCATGAAAATGGAGGGAACAGTCTATCAAATAGAAGGAATCCTACCCAAAATAGCATGTGCAAAAACACCCTGTTAGTTTCTGTATGACCTGACTCCTGAATGTTTGTAAAAATAAATGTTTCTTCTAATATATAATCAAGGAAATAATTTGTGCTCTTTTTTGTTACCAAAAAAGGAACTTATCGGGAACATTTTGTGCCTACATGCTGGTAACAAACAGTTTCTTATTACCAGTGGAAATATGATCCTGACTGAAGCATGGCTAATGCCCATTCAGTCAGTCAGAGCAGATCTATCATACTATGCCCCATTCAGCAGAGGCTGTAAGGAGGCAGTGTCAAACACTGTCAAACAGTGAGACGCTGTTTCACATCCTCAACGTGCCCATTCAACAGAATCTTTTCTAAGAGGGAAGATGTTATACTCATGTTTAAATACAGGCTCTGCTATTTTGGTGAAGGCTGAAACCAGGTGCCAGCCAGATTGGATACTCCTATCTAGCTCTTCTGGATGCTGATTCCCAAATATAAGCAACTGCTGGCTACCACCCAGCCAAAACTTCTCATCATTTCATTGGTGATGAATTTTTGCTGCTACTAAGCACTCTAAATTCTTGCAGGAGTGGCAAAAAAAGGCATTTCTGCAGATTCTCAGCTGTCTGGGGGAGCTCAGGCTGCTCTATTCATGTATTGCAGCCAGTTCAACAGGGAATATTGCATGCTAAGTGTTTGGCTCCCAGTCACAGATGGGGAAGAGGAGCAATTTCTCTCACATTCCTGTGCTTTGCTTTGTGTTCCCATTTTGTTCATTCACTAGAGAGAGCAGGACTCTCTTATGTTCACTGTAATGGAAACGAGATGTCCAGCTACAGTCTCAAATCTTTAAGTCCAAGGGAAGGAGACAGTGAGTTTGGGCAAGGTCCTGTCAAATGCTTTTGGACTCTTTAATCCTGCTGCAGTCTTTTTGAATCCCATTTATTAGCTTCGGTGAGTTTTGGCTGATTTAGCTAATTTTGTCATCACCATCTAATTATTTTATAACTGTAAAAGTGTTGTGTATGTGTAAATAAGTATCTAAATAAAATTCCAGAGTAACAAACTATAATCTAAATAGAATTAGAATAGACTTTGCATTGATTTAAAATCTTCTATTAAACACTATTTCATTAGTTCTCTTAAGTACTCACTATGAAAAGATCTGCTCATTCCCTCTAATGAAACTGTGCTGAGTGTTATATTTGCTTCAATAAAAAACCCATGTGGTTTCAAAATGCTGTTGCATTCTGCTGAGGACTCCCTCCCCTTCCAAGGAATATACATGGCACTGCTCACATTCTAAATATTGTGAGTTTTTCCCAACCTGCACCCAGCTGGAGAAGTCCTTATAATAAGATTATGCCTTTTCTATTTCTGTGAGTGGTTTTGGGGGTTGGGTTTTTTTGGTTGGTTTTGTTGGAGGTTTTTTTGTCTTGTTTTTTTCTTTCCAGCAGTATTGCTGGTTCAAAGGTGCCAAAACCTAGGCCAGAAAAGATTATTTAAGGGGAAAACAGCGCTTAGAAACAGCTGAAAAGGTTTGAATTGTCATTCTTTACTTTCTGTCTTTTTATTTATTTAGATTTTCTCTGATATGTGTGGGTCACATTTTCCTGCAGTTCTCTAATACTGAGGAGGCTTAGAATTATGGTTTATGAATTTTAATGAAAGTTGAGATTCTTATGTAATCATATGCTGGGACTTTAATTAAATAACCAAATAGGAGAAGAACTGCATTTAGAAAGGCAAGAGCTGAAGATGCTAATTTTTCAATGTCTTTGTTCTGCTTTAACATGGATATCTCAGATATTTAATGCAGATAGGGCTTTATACCATTCCTTACTCCTTTGCAGGTATTGCTGCATTATTGAACATTAGTTTTACAACTACAAAGCCTAAAAACTTCATAGTGTTTCTAGCAAAAACCTGAGTTTTAGAGCACAGGCTACCACCCTAAATGCTCAAAGTGAACCGGCCCCTTTTCACTTCTCTTTTTCTGCCTGTGACTGTGATTTTGGTGTTGGTGTCTTTTCCATTCCCACCTCCTCTTCCACTGACAGTGCTCACACTCAGCTGGGTTGGGGGAGTCTATTTTCCCTGGAAACCTCTTGAGTCCTTTATTATGGTAGCTTTAGTGGAGTCCATGTTTTTGTGCATTTGTGAACATGCAGGAGCTGTTCTTGTTCCTAAAAGCTGCTTGCGTCTTTAAATGTTAAAACTGTCAAAGCTGGGTTTCCAGGACAGTTTCAGATGAAATGTAAAGTAGCTCCTTTCCTTCTGAGAGAGACTGCACACATTTAATCTGTGTGGGAGTTTGATTTTGCTTTTTATCCCTCCTTTTCTGCTGCTGGTACACTCAGTCTTAGTTGCCTGGTCAGTAAGAATGATAAATTTGATGCTGTGAAGCTGTTTACCATCACTCTGGACCAAAGTGATTCCAGAGAATTTTTTAGAGGAGGTCATGTGGTCTGCTGCAAACTCTTCTATTAGTGATAAACATAAATCCCCCTACTTCCAAATGTGGTTTTATGTCTGTATCTATGTTTGCATGCATGCATCAATTAAACAGTATATTATTTTCTTTTTTAATTATTTCAGGAGGTTGACTCACTCAAGTGGATTTATGCACACTCTGTTTTTCCAAGTTTTTGTAGGTTTGTTGTTTGGTTTGGTTTGGAGGTTTTTGGTTTGTTTGTTTTTAATAGTGTTTTCTTCATCTATTGATTTCTATAAAGCTCGTGAAAATCATGATTTCCAAGTAGCCTAATAGGTCAGGCATACTTGCTTTCCTCCTTTTCGTACTCCAGCACTTACAGTTTGTTCATTCAAAGAAAATCTTTCCCAGGTTCAGAAGTAATCAAGCACAGCGTGGCTTGTTGAGCTAAAGGGTGTCATACCAAGGCAATCATCCTTCTGTAGGATGTTGGCCTGGCAGAGATCCTGCTACAACTGCTCTATCTGTTTACTTTGCTTTCTGTCTTAAAGCTTGAGGTCTTATTCTAAGTGTGATATCCTTTTAATTTCCTTTTTTCCTCCTTCACTCCTTTGTTACTATGGACCACTGCAGATATGCCAAGAACATTCGAGCACTGTCTTCTAGACTGTGAGGCAGAAATGCATTTTAAAGCCAAGTAAGATTTTATAAAAATGGCAGGAAAAGAGTGGCTTCCTAGGTCATGAATTTTACTATCATGCTTGAAAATGGCTTAAAACTGGCAAAGGTCTGTTGTCATCCTAGAACTGTTCCTTTGCTTCCTTGTGCTCATTGTTTCACCCCGTGACAGCCACAGGGTTAACTCAATAGGGCATCCTGGCACAGGGAGAGAGAACAGTGGTGTGGAAATTACAGTGGGGAAAATGGATCTGTCAGAAAAAATACAAACGTGGCTGATGCCACAAAGGCACGTTTGTAGAGAAATCAGATGGAATGAGGGTTGTGTCATTTGCTATGAGGAGTTTGCTTATAAAATGGGGATGCAGTAAGCAAGGGGTCACTGTTGGTTCCAGTGCATTTGTGACTTGTTGCTTTACTGGGGACTTTGTCCTCACTTCCATAAGTGATGTTGATAGTTAGACGTTGGGAAATGGAGCAAGGGTGAGTTGTTATAGCCTTCGGAGTCATTTTTCACTGTAACGTTGGCTGCTGCTGCAACATCCAGTCTGTGAAGCATCCCAGAATTGCCCACACTGGATAGAGGAGCATGACTAGAGACAGGGAAGCAAAAGGCACCTGCAAGCTGGGGAGGAAGAGGAGCAGCAGATCAGAGCAGGAGCTGGCTATGGGGCTGAAAGCTCTCTGTAGAGATGTGAAGCACCAAGCAGGAACAGGGAACAGTGTGAACAAACCATGCCTGAAGAATGAATGTTTAAGAGGACTTGATTTGGGTTTGAGGATTGAGTAACCACCCCAGGTCATGTCAGTATGGTTTTCTGGGATTGGCTGGACTGGGAGCATCCCTACACTTGGTGTACCTCCTCTAGTGGGAACAACAATGCCAAGCTTGACCCTTGACTGTACTGCTTATTTTTGGTGGCAATAATAAAGCAGCCCTTTGCTTTTCAGTGAACTATGGATTCAGTGAGCATGCAAAACCTGGAAGGAGTTTTCTTATGCTACACTTGGGTTTGAAGGTGCGGTATGTGCTGCCAAATGCCTGTAGAGCCTGGAGAACCACAGTGATCATAGGCAGGCCTGTAACATTAATACTTTTTCCTTAAGTGTGAAACAACAGGCTTATTTTTTGTGCTAATTTCACTGTTAGGAAGCTGTAGGTAAAGCTGTAGGTATCATGCTGGGAATCACAGGTGGTCAGACTCAAGCTAAATTAATTTCCCTTTAACCGAGTAAATTAAGAAAGTGGGAGTTACTTCCTCACAAGGCATGGGGGCTGAGGAGTAAAACTGAAGAGGTTTTCTCAGTCCAGAGTGGCAGGAGCCTTGGAGGAAGCACAGGTATGAGGGTTTTGGCTGAGATTCTGTGAAAATATAACCCTTGGTAGATGCATCTCTTTGTAGTTGTTGCATGCTGGTTATTTACTGAGAGGCCAGCTTTCATAAACATCAAATCTTGGCTTTGCACCAGTAGTGAGCAAACATAACAGTATAGAGGAGTAAACAGGGAAACCTGGCACAGCCTGTGTTTCCACCAACAGTATATGGAAAAGGAAATAATTACACTAAAATGCGGGGGCCAGTCATGAGGCCATATCAGGTAAAAATATGGTGTGACATTTCTGATCTTTGATGCCTATCTGCATGCATGGTTTGTCTCTAGTTATGGAGGTAGATTGTTGTAAGTAATGACTTAAAATTTCCTTGGAAAAGGAAAGGGTGAGTAGGAACAGTTGATGGAGAAGATGAAAATCCCCTTATCATATGAGATGCATGCAGCTTTCCTCATTTTTCAAAGGAGTTTTAATCTCTTGTCTTGGAATGAGCGTTTTGGAAACATGTTCTGCAATAAGTGTAGGTTGTAAATCTCCTCCTCTGACCTGGGAGAAGGCATTTTCTTTGGGAAAGAATGTCGGGACAAAAGAACAAGAAAATATTAATAAGTGTAAATCATTACATGTCACATTAACCCTCCTGTTGTTCATTCATATGTTTTTATATTTGCATTAAGCACTATTCAGAAGAGATCTCTGAGTAGCTGTAGAAAACCCCCATAATTCAGTGCAGAAACAGATCTAAAGCTGTCACTAACTATCGCGCTTGGTATAAAACATACAGTGCTGTTTAATCAAATGTCCCCTAGTTTTGGTAATTTCCTTGCTGTTATATCATCTGTCCTTCTGCCAGATCAGCATTAAACATCTGGGTAAAGTTTAATCTATGGCAGTGGGAATTTTATTGGCATGAGCAGTGATGTGATGCCAAATGTGTTTTGGCTCTGAATGCAAAGGTACAGTGTGATAGTAACAACTCCCAAATCTTTTCATCCTCATTACGAACCTAAAAGCTGTGTGAAATAAATGGTAAAAGCTAACCTGCTTTTTTAAAGAAAATGTGTCATGGATATAAAAGCATGAATGTTTCAATTAAAGCTAATAAGTGCAATTTATCTCTTACCTCTGGTTTTCTTTGGTTTTCAGCTCATGGGGCATTCTGAATGGGATCACAAACGAGGACCCAGAGGCTCACAGGTCAGTGACTCAGCATCTTGTGTTTCATTTTGGCTTTTGGTAAATTTGAGGCATTCGAGAAAGTTTTCCATCTGACATTGGCAATGTTGTTCGTTTTGTTAATATTTGCAGGATTGAATCAATGGAACAAAGCATAAAACCATGACAGCTTTCATTAATATAATTTTTGAGCTGTGATCCAAACAGGTGATTCATACAGAGCTGATACATGCAACAGAAGGTTTCTTTAAGTAGCAGAAAGATGGATTAGATGTGTTGAGAAAGCATTTCTTGTTCATCTGTCTTCATCAGGACATCAAAGGGATGCAGTTTCAAATAATATGTGTATGTTTTGTGTTTGCTGGGGTTTTTTTCAAACCTGACAAACTTGTAAAACTTGGATAGCCCTCTCACCACTAATCTTTTTGTTATTGAACAAGGTGTTAGAATTGTGTGGGGAGGTGCAGGAAAGCCATATGTAGCTACTGGTTCATCCTTGACACATCACTGAAAGGAAATTTTGCTAGTAGTGTAAATGGCATCACCTGATAAATTTTTTAATTATCTATAGAATTACAATTGCTGTGAATGAGACTTTGCTACCAGTATTGGTGTTCAAGGATTTTCCTGCTTGGGTAAAGCAGTCTTTCCCATCTAGTGTTGAAATTATATAAGTTAGGGCTCTGGTATTTTGGAATTGCTTTTACTTGAGGTGAAGGATTTTTATATGGATACCTTGTACAACGATCCAGACATGCCATAGAAATGTTTAAGGATCTATAACAAGGTGGGAAAAGAAAATCCTAGAATCGTAGAACAGTTTGGGTTTGGAAGAGACTTTAAAGATAATTTTGTTCCAAACTCCCTGCCATTCACAGGGACACCTTTCACTAAACCAGGTAACTCAGAGCACCATCCACCCTGGCCTTGAACACTTGCAGTGACAGGGCATCCACAACTGCTCTGGGCAACCTGATCCAGTGCCTCACCACCCTCACAATAAAGAATTTCTTCCTAACACCTAATTTAAACCTACTCTCTTTCAGTTTGAAGCCATTTTCCCTTGTTCTATCACTACAGTTCCTGATAAAGAATCCCAAAATGACTCAAGATCTCTGATTACTGCGTGCTATCCTACTACCCAGTCACAAGAAGCAATGAAGAAAAGTTTCATTAGAGGGAAGAAAATAAGCCTCAGTTATTCCACTGTAGCCTCAGATTATCTCTTTTACATGGCTCTGAAAATTGTGTTGATAGAAAGAGTGTTAAACCTAATTTAAGTAGTTCCCTGAGAGGTTATGAGAAATTTAGAAGGTTCTGATTTTTACCCTTAATATAAAAGACCTGTTTTATCCTTTTGTGGTTCTGTTGCATTGTTGCCAGCTTGTGTCTTTAATAAATGTACCCATTGTTAAACAAGATGTTGCTTAAAAATGAAGGTGAGGGATGTGTTAGGTATACTTCTGCTTCAAACCTAACACATCAGGTGTTTAAAATGGAAGTTACCTGCAGGATCTGCCACAGGGTTGCTTATGGTGTTTCCCTAGGTCAGGAGGGCTTTCCATCAGCACAGAAATGGGACTTGGGAGAAGAGGGCTCTCCTGGACAGTGGTAGTGCAACCTGTGCTGCCCAGCAAGCAGTGAGGGGGGAGTAAGGAGCAGGAAGGGATTTAAGGTTAGGTTATTGGGAGGCAATTTATTATTCTTCTATGATCTTTTAATTCATGCGGAGTAATGAGAGGAAAGTGGGAAGATAGATCCTAGGAAGCCACCTATGTATGTGAACGTTAGAAGCGTTGCTTGTGAGAACAGGAGGTGGAACCACTGGTTTACTTAATGCAAAATTAAAATCCACATACGAACTCATAAAGTTATTCTTCCGAGAGTCATTGAAAAAGCTCTGATCCAGTGAAGATTTTTTTAAGAGCAAGTAGGTTTTCTATGGCATGTGTTGAAACATGAGAGCAAACTACTACAGTGCATGTCACACTTCTTAATGACCTACTTGGAAAACGTGTTCCTTTCTGCATGTAGGAGTTAAATGCAAAGTGCTTTAGTTACAGGTAGCGATGGATGTCAAATGAAATACAGCAAGGCTTGTGGGAATTTCTGTTTGCAGGAGTTTGTCTCGTGATAAGCATCTGCAATTCAATAGAATGTAAATGGGACAACTAAAAAGCTGTCTTTACAATATTTAACTTGCTCCTGACTTCTACACCGTCATTACACTTCCCTTTTTAATATATTGCCTGCGTGCACACACACACATACATATATATCTGTATGTGTGCATGTTGTAGGATTCCTTTTCTTTTAGAATAATTATACTATTAAGGTTGCTGTAATTAGAGTGAATTATAGGTTGCCTTGCAAAGATCAATGAGTTCCTGACTATCTACTTGGGTTTTTTTTTCCTTCTTTTTTTCTTCTCTGAAGACAACACTTCCTTCTGTAAGTGCTTCACGCAGAGAATTTACTCTATGGATTTGAAATCAAACAGAAAGGGCAAAGTGAATTTGATTCTGTTCTATCCTTAATTTGCAAACTTAATACAGGCTAGAATTTAGAATTTAGGCTTGAAACTTCAAAATTGAATTCCAAATTAAAGAAATTCCTAAACATTTAATCCACCTGAAGAAATCTCTCTCAAATATACACATGCAGTCTGTAGAACTACTTCGTGTCACTCATGTGAGGGGAAAATATTCATACCCGTTTGTAATGTCAGCACATGCTACAAGAAAATGTGACTAGCAGAATTCATCCTTGGCATATTATTGCTCTGCAGAAAAATTATGCAAATTGTATTTTAATCATTCCACTGAAGCACGGTACTTGATACTTCTAAGATGTTTCAGGTGGGATCCACGGCACGCTTTGTGCACACGTTTTTACGAGGGACCTTGAATGTGTGGGAGTAATTTGTTGCTCTGTCATCAGGACTTGTTTGGCTTGCTGGAGATGTAGGCGTAGCCCCCGGAGTCAGTGGAATCGAGCGATCGTTCCTCCGGCATTGTAAAAGAATGAGAGAGAAACACAGGTCCGGCGCTTTTAATTCTCTTTAAATATAAAAGCTCTCAATTATATATCTGAGGTGCTGCATTTTACCCCTCCAGTTCCTAAGCAACAGCTATTTTCAGATTGAGTGCGTCTGGTGTTGTCTACCTACTTCAGGCTTTTACGAGGTGGCTCGTCAGTGGAAGCTGGGCTGTTCTCTGTCTCCACTGACTCCCTTTGTCGTGGCACTGTGAGGAGACAGATGCTTTAGAGAAACGCGAGAAGCTCGGGTGTAACCGGTCTCAACCTTGCAGCTCACAAAAACTTGTGTACGTCGGGGAGCTCTGCCATCTGCAATGAAGCACAGGAGTCAGAAATAAGGTTCTTGACACTGGTTTGGGAGAAGCCTTTTTCTCAAGTCTGGAAAAAGCCTCTAGAGCAGATTCGAAACCATGAGCCGGAAATCTCTGTACTTGCTGAAGCGTAGGTGGGAGTCGATTCCCGCTGCTGACCAGGTACAGTGCTCTGGTGAACCTGTTGTGTCTCTGTCTACTCTTGCAGTGCCACTGTAAAGAGTTTTACATTGATTTAATGGGGGTGGTTGGGGTCCTCTGCATACAGAGAGAACCAGCTGATTATGACTTGTCATTTCCATGATAAATACTGCAAAATGTTCATAAAGCTGATTTTGCAGGAGCGTGTGCTTGTGAACGTGGAGATGCCATGACAGCCCACTAATGCAGACTTATTTAACCAACAGAATCTTCCTGTCTCAAAAATGAGACTTTTCTAAAGGCTTTAGGAGTGTTTTAAAGTGAGGGGCAAAGGAAAAGTGTAGTCTACTGTTAAAGGGTTCCTCGGTGCATCTCATATCTTACACATATGTATGTATGTATGAAACCACTGATGCATTGGCAGAACCTCAGCGTTTTCAGGATCATCTTGGTTGATGCGTCATTGCAAGTATGGTTAACAAGGATGAGAGTAAAGCAGATGTAAACAGGAAATATGTAAACATCTGCTGGGCAAAGCAGATGTAAAAATTGTGGGATGCTTTGTTTGGAGCAAGCGTTGTCACCATAAGTAGGACTAAGATGAGATGAATGGGAGTACTTGATCCAGGCACTCTAGGATTCTCTGAATTTTTTTTCAGTATCTTACTTGGTATGTAAAGACACTAAAAAAAAAATAATTATAGAAATAATATTGAAAGGAAAGTGGAGGTGTTTGCTTAGTACATGTTTCAACTCAGTTTTCTGTTTATAAAACAATTGACTATGAAGAAGTGCATTTATCAGTGATAAAGAGGAAATTCAGGAGAAAATTCTTCAACAGAAAGAAGGATGGAACATCAAAAATGCTTCCCATTTTTTGAGAAGCATCCTCCTCTACACTTTTTTATGGAGAAAGGGAAGGGAAAGGCAAATTACATGCCATGTTTTATAGAATTGTAGAATTTTAAAGCTAAATTAGACCACTGAGAACATCTAGGGATCTCAGACCTATTACTAGTCAAAAAATACTATGTCACATCATAATTCACAATAAAATAATAAGGCATAGTTGATGAATGCCTTTCTGTTGTATTGAAATGGAATTGAATTGATCCAGTTCAGTCAGACTCTCTAAAATCTCCTGGTAAAAGAGGGGTAAATAAATGCTCTCTTATGAAGTGAGTCATTTGTAATCTTGTTTCTATTAAGATGTAGAGACACAACGTTGTTTCAAAGGAAAGCTGTATTTCAGCCTCACTTTTCCAGCGTTTCTTTTTCATTTTAATCACTGTAATCTAATGTTGCATTGCATCATACTGTGTTACAGTATGATGTGTCTGGGAAAAATAAGTATTCCTTACCTAGGTGTGAGGTTTGCTTGACTGCACTGAGCTGTGCATCCGTTCCATCATCAGTCCCTCAACCCTTCTGGAGGGTTTTAAAAAAGGAAACTTCCCTGACCAATGTGTCACTTTAGGAGAGTGAGACTCAGTAAGTGATGCACATAGATGGGATTGACCTGAGCAAAGTGTGAATCTGGACAGAGACCGAAGGTGAACTAACAGGGGGAAGATGATGTTCAGCTTTAGACACACAGATATTTGCCTGGCTGTTTGCATTGCTCCTTACACTGGCTGGCATAAGTGGACTGGGGCTGCTCTGCTTGTTCTCCTCCTTCCTTGCTCAACAGTGCCTCGTAGGAAAATGCAGTTACTGTGCAAGATGAAAACCCCAAAAAGGCAACTTCTCGAGTGTTTTAGGCTGATCCTGTTCATAAGTTATTGTATAAAAATAATACCTCTGCCTTTTGCAGCAAATTAATTTTGTAGTCCTTAAATCACTAGCTTACTATGTTCTAGGCTAACCTGGAGGAAATGATATTATATTTTAAAAGATAAGTAGTAACACTGTAGGTTACTTGTCTATTGAAAGTAGATAAAAGATATTTACGTTAACAAATGACAAAACCTCTCCAAACTGGCTTACTGTACTACCACTTTTAAAAAAAAATACTAAAGGAAGGAAATAAAATCAAGCTCTGAAAGTGGGATTTTTGGCTTGATCTTGTTTCTTGTTTAAAGTAATACAGCAGATCTGACTTTTAAGAACACGGGAACTGTAAGTCCACAGTGAAGTCTGATACTCTATTTGAACACACTTTCTGTCTTTTAAAAGTTATTAAGTGATTTGTTATTCCTCATCTTACATCCTTTACATCAAACCAAAGTACACCCAGAACCATTTAGGCAAGGGTGAGCAGGCTGAGAAGTAAAGGTAGTGGCAAAACAAGAGTAGTTATGATGTCTATAGACAATATTGTTGAAGGTTGTAGGGTTTTTGGAGGTGTATTGTTATATAATTCTATTTTTGATCTTTTGAGCATCACTTACACTCACAGACACTACATCACAGAAGTTTCCATGGTTCCCAGGGTCCGATATGACAAAGGAATGTTATCCTTGGTGTTTTGCATTTTGTGTGTGTGAAAGGGTGAGGAAAGTGGATTTGAGTGCGAAACCTGAATTAGATCTATTTGGTTTCAGTTGATGAGAAATGTCTGATCTAGCTATACTTTTTTATATGTGGAATAGTTTTATCCTGTGAGTATTTTTCATGGGTAAATTTAAGCAAAATGGTGATGAATTAAATGTTGTATATTAACGTCTATTCATCAAACTTTAGTCTCTTAGGGCTTGAATCTTGAATGGCTTTCTCAATAATTTCAGAAGGAATTACCTTTATAGATCTAAAGAAAGGATTTATGAATGCTTTTCTTTCTTGTCCATCCAGCAGTTCATACTACCTGAAAGTCTTTCCTGAAGTTTCAGTAAGGTTTAGGGGGAAATTCTCTGTTGGTTTTATTTGGTGTATGTGCCTGAGGATCTTGTTTCTTGAACTGATCCTAATTTTTTATCTCTGAGAGCTGTAACTAAGAATGATTTCACTGAATGGATATGGTTTTAAAATGTTGTGGTAACCAGATGAGCCAGAGGTGTTAAATATTTGCTGTAATGCTGTTGAGTACTTCCCTCTGCCTGAAATTCCCTGTAGATTTCATGAGCTGTAGCCTTTGAGCATAAGTTCTATTTGATACTGCTCCTAAGACAGGAGAAATCTTCACACATTATCCCATGATGGAAACTGAATTTAAAAACAGGAACTAGATTTATACAGCAGTATAAAAACCTCATAACCAATGTAGAGATTTATGTAGCTGTATGTAGTTAAAAGGAATGTACTATGCAGATAAATAAATGTTGTAATATTTCTTCAGCTAGAAATGCATGCTTATAGCAGCATAAGCAGTGGTACTGCTTTCTGTACCATTAAGTCACCAGTTTAGATTGGGATGGATTAGTGTAAAGCCCATGAAGTGATGCCTCTCTCACCTGCCAGTGATTTACAGCACAGCTATGCCTGAGGCAGTTTGCATGTACAGTGCAATATCCTGCTCCTAACCACTGATATGGTGGGTGGGAGAAACTCCCAGAGCCTACAGCCCATGCAGGGTGCTAAACAGCAGATAAACTGATCCTGTTATGACTTGAGTCATAGCTGTGAAATGATAAATCAAGGGATTTTCCGAGAGTCAGTCTGATATCCCATTACCTCATGGAGCCACCATATTTTCAGTGTGTTCATGTATAAAGTAATTCTGATGGATTAAAGCTGCTGTAAAGAAATGGACAAGGTTCACTTTGTCAGGACTGGAAACTGTGGTTTTGCATATTTCTTTTTTTCTTTATTGTTTTTTAATTTTTTTACAAGTGGCTCACCTCAGCCACAGACGTTTTGCTACTTGCATGTTGCCTTTGTGCCCTGAATGGTCCTCACTTACAACCCTTGTACATCCATGAGGATGGCTACAACACATCTGATATTTTTAAGACAGTGTTGGAGCTCCTGTGCTTTATTTTTCTCTCAGGTGTCTGCTACACTCAGACTTCTTGCTGCTGTCCAGCAGCCTGATAGCAGTATGGAACTGCTGAGGTTCAGCCAGAGCCAGCTTCACTGGGAACTTCATGGTGAGGAAGCACAAGGCTCTGCAGGACAGCAGTCCTTGCACCTCGGCCGCAGGCAGGAATGTGGCACGCAGGCGTGGATGTTTGTGCAGGGGGCTGAGCCTGGCTCACAGCAGGACAGTATCAGTGAACTGAGTGAAAACCACAGTGCAGCAGGGGTTTGTGGTATGTGCCTCCTCTCTGTGCAAAGCTCGTGAAACTTTTCATGGAGAAGGGGATGATGGAATGGTTATGGCGAGGAGGCCTCGGAGCTGTCGGTGCGGGACTGTGAGTGTCCCTGGCTCACAGCTTGCCTGTGGATTAGGAAAATGTGCAAAAGAGCCAGGGGCAGCAGGAGCCAAGAAGTTCCTTCTCCTTTCAAGTGCCTGTGCCTGGTGGGCTGTGCCTAGTTATTCTTTTTGCACAACCTGTCTCCCAGACAGGCTACGGCCTGTGGTGGGAGCCATCCCGCCCATGGCATCACCACCACCACAACACGTGGTCTCTTGAGGAGGCTTCAGTGGCAGCAGAATAGCAGACATAGAAAGCCATGGAGAGGCAATGCAAACCAAGGTAGATGCACTACCTTGTATCATTGCATTTACTTAGAAGAAGCCAGCCATCAGTCAGATGGGCCACAGGAGCAGCACTGTGAGTGACCACAGAAGCTCCCAGCTCCCCTTGTACCTCCAGCTCATTCAAATCCGTGCACCCAGGGGTTACAGCCTTGTCACTTGTAGCTCATCTCTCTCTACACTTCCACATTAGAAAGGCCCATGGGGAATACCTGCCTGAATCAGAATTTCTGCTGGGACAAATCACAGCAGTGATCCCTCTAATTTTACCTAAAAACAGTTTACCAAAAAAAAAAGCTTTCTGTTAAGAATGTTTCTGTGGTTTTCCACAGTTATTCATTGTTAATAAAACCTTACATTATCCTTTCATTCAGCAGACAAGATTTCAAAGCTTTGGTGGCAGAGCAGAGATTTGTGGAGTTTGGGATGTTATGAGAAAGAGGCCTCATGGGAAGGTTGTGGGTTGTTTGGAATATGGAGCTGTGGCTGGGGGAGGAGAGTTGCTTTTGCACAGCAGGAAAGGTGCAGAAAGCTGAGGCTTGGATTAAGAAATGATCTATGAAAAACTTCCTTGCTTTCTAATGAAGCAAATGAATGATGTGGAGCAGAAAGCTATCTCAGAGAAACAACCTGACGCAGACTTGGCCTTGCTTCTCCCAGAAGGGAGGAGTTGAGCCACAGGCACTAAGCTGCGACTGTGGAACCATTTCTGTTTGTCCCACAGGCTTTCTACCCTGTTGCTCTGAGGAATGTGCAGGAGGGGAACAGGGTGGTAATGACACTTGAGAGAGATCCCTCTTGCTTGCCAGTGTATCGCCACTGCTCCTCAGGATGTGACCAGAGAGGTTCCTTGGGCAGTCAGGATTGTAAAGGTGTCCATTTAGGCCACAGAACCAATGTTTCCAAAGTACAACAGAGACCAGTTCATTTCAGAAGGATCAGCACCAGGAATGTATTCATGATCTGGCATGACTTTGGCCAGGCAAGAGCTGGGGCGGGGAGTCTCAGCGATGCACATCGCTCCGTGCTGGCAAATGGCAAAATCCATAGCAACTCACAAAAGCCAGAAGGATTATAGAGAAATTGCAATAAGTGTTGATGGAGGGCTGTGAGGGGGCAGGAGGATAAAAGGCAAGATCTGTCATACTGGCAGTTGTGACACAGGTGTGGGCAAACCTCCTGCAACCTTCCATATCTGTCATCTGTAGGATGGAGAAAAACCTTTAAAATGGTGCCAGACCCACTGTGAATCCCCTTCTCTGTCAACTTCTCTGTCTCAAAATGATTGGCAGTGGGGCAGGGGTGGACTGGAAGCTCGATAATGACAATCATTCTGTCTCGTCAATATTCTTGTAGCTCAATACAGATTTCCAGAAATGCTGCCTTTCTTCTTGAATACCTTTGTCCACTGTTAATCTTCCCAGGTTTGTTGTGCAAGTCCTGGTGATAATCAGGCAGTCCAGTTGTGTGACACAGAACAGAAGCCTGCTGACAATACTCAAATTGTATTTTACTTTATTCAGTGAGCAAGTTCCAGGAAAGCTACAATTTGTAGGATCATAGCTATGCTGCAGATGAGTGCAGTTTGGAAAAGTGCAAAAAGCAGTTTGAAATCATATCCTGGTGAAATGAGTCCTTGAAGAAGCATGGTAAGAAAATAAGCAGTTAGGCATGGTGCTGTTTGACACTCAGTATTTTGAAAAGCAGAGATAGTGGAAGAAGCTGATACAGTGGGTTTGGTTTGTTGGTGGGTTTTTTTGCCAAGCTTTGCCTTAGACTGGAGAGTGCATGTCCACTTGTGTGGTGCAGATATAGATTGACTAAGGCAATTGAATTGAGAAGATGAGATTGTGAACTCTCATCTTTTGCAGTAGAGGAAACAGATCTTTTTCTCCCCTGGGGTGATCACACTCCTAAAATACCCCTTAATCTCCCTGCATTTCTCTTGTCACAACAGTGTACCTGGCAGTTTTCATAATTTCATTTTTGGCATTTTTAATAGTTTTGTGTATTTATTTGTTTTCAGATCCCTGTTTCTTATACAGTATAAATTTCCTGGCTACAGCTTAGATTTTTCAATTGCTTCTTTACAAATTTAGAGGATTATGGTCCTCAGGTTAAGAGATTTTGTTCATGTGTTTGTTCTTTTTTTCTTTAGTTTTCCAGTTGCAAACTGTTAGGAAAAATGCTTAGGTCATCAGTTATACTTGTTTGTTGGATTTAAGGGGATTTAAAATTTATTGGCATCTGACAGTTAAGTTGCTGGTAACCTTTAAGACCCATAAAGAAAGTTACAGACTTTCAGAGCGTTTAATCTGCTGAAATTCAAGTCCTCAAGCTAGAACTCTCTGCAGGTTTTCAAACTGTAAATTCTTCATATTGCCAAAATACGGGCATCTCTGTGTCAACCTCTGAAACAAAAGCTACACTGAGAATGTTCTGAGACCAGTGGTGTGCATCTCAAAGAGTTTAGTAGTTAATAATGAGTAAAACAGTGTCCCTTAGTCTCCTGGAAATGGCTATGCTGGATAAAATTTTCCAAATACAGACTAACTGTTGCAAGGGGAAACATCAGCGCAAATGTTTAAAGTTTTGAAAAAGTATTAAGCAACTGAAAACAGGGTCTTATGAGGGGAAACAATGGCCTACATAATAATAAAGCTTGCTTGTAATGGAAAAAACCCCACCAACTGGAGCTTTTGTGATGATAGATTTTTGCTCCTGACAACTATTAAAAGCTGAGAGTTGTGCCACAAGGTGTTCTTTTCATTTCCAGTAACACCTTAGATTTCACTTTACTGCATATGTGTGTTTCAGGTATTTGTCACCTTCCCAAACAAATTTTTGGACACAATCATTGTAAAATTTTAGCTTCCTGTATTCAGAGATGAACCCAGTTATGGAATGAACATGATTAATGTATCTAATTTTTTACTGAGCACGGATTACACCTAGTCTTCAGCCAATATGCTTCCATTGGTATGTTAATAGTGGCATTGCTAGAGGATGTGGGCTGCTCTAACCTGCCTTACAGAGATGTTGGAAGATGCCTTCATTAACAAGGACAAAATGAACCTATGAGTTCACTCTGTAATGGAAACTTCATTTTGAAGACATTTTTATTAAGAGTTTTGCTTTGTTTTGTTTTTTCCCTGTGCTTTGTGTCTGTGCTGGGGAAGGTATCTATGCTGTAATTGCTGCTCTCTGGGATAGTTTTAAAGAATAAATAAGTGAAAGTATTTCCCATTGTTCCTTCCTTACAAGAACACATGCTGGATTCTCTAGTAGCTCATTTTATGAGTTTCCCAGTGGAAAGCTCACAGCTGATCAGCTCTGCTCTCAACAGCAGATGTTCTTTTTCTTGACTTTAGTAGTAAGCCATAATTTTGTTCTGTGTCTGATGGATCGGTGTTCAAAATTTCAAAATGAATTATTGGAGCAGCCTCCTGAGATTTTTGAATAAGCTAGAGCTGGAGTAAATCTCAATGTCAAGTCATAAAAAACAAAATTTTGTGTTGGGTTGGATTTTACAGATCAAGGTTCATTGTGTAATGGGTCTGCATTGCTCCACTTTCAATTCCTGAATAACCTTGAAAGTTACAAGAGCAGTATGAATTCTCACAGTCCATAAAAGAAATCTGGAGGTTACCAGATCTTGAATCTATAGTTCATAATTATTGAGTTGCTGGCCTTTATGCAGGAGAGAAAAAAAAGCTGCTGTTAATGAATGGAAAAGCCCTTAGAGGAGAGACAGTGGCATCAGTTACTGAACTGCAAAAATAGAAAGGAAAAGAAATTAGCTTGAAAAAGTTAATAACCTGGATAATGGAAAGGGTGCACCTGTAGCAAATTTGCAGATGATACAGAAGTGGGAGGAGTGGCTGCTACAGCAAGTTGTTGTGTTGCTGTTTCAGAGGGACCTTGGCAGGCTGGAGAACCAGGCTCACAGGAATCTTAATAAGTTCAGCAGCAGGAGATACAAAGTCCTCCCATGCCTGGAAGAAGTAACTTCAGGCAGGGACGGACTGGCTGGGGAACAGCTTGGCACAGAAGGACCTTGGGGGTCCCAGTGGACACCAAGCTGAAGATGAGCCAGCAACATGTCCTGATGGCAAAGCAAGCCAACAGCATCCTGGACTGCACTGGGCACTGCTGACAGGCTGAGGGTGGTGATCCTTCTACTCATCTCAGCACTGGTGAGACACACCTGCAATGCTGGGTACAGGTCAGTGCTCCCCAGTGCAAGAGAGACACAGAAATATTGGAGTGTGTCCAACAAAGGGCCACAGAAGTGATTAAGGGACTGGAGCATCTGTCAGGTGAGAAGAGACAGAGGGAGCTGGGACTATTCAGCCTTGAAAAGAGAAGACTCAAGAGCATCAATGTGTATAAATACCTGATGTGAGAGACTGAAGAGATGGAGCCAGACTCTTCTCAGAGGTGTCCTGTCACTGGACAAGAGGCAATGGGTACAAACTGAAATACAGGAATTCCTGTTTAAAAATAATAAGAAACTTGTTTACTCTGAGGGTGACCAAGCACTGGAACAGGTTACCCAAAGAAGTTGTGGAGCTTACATCCTTGGAGATACCTTTTGTTTTCCCTACACCTCCTGCCACAAGCACAGAAAATTCATGAGGAGGGAAAAAAAGCTGTAGAGATGGAGAAGATGAGCCAGGAAAAAAGTTTTTCCAAACAGAGCTGGAGCAATATTTAAAACCAGCTACCAAGATAGTGATTTAAAACATGTAATCCCTTTTCAGACTACATGGATAGTGTTTTGGTAGAAACCCAGATAACCTTTCTTTCTGTTTCCAGTAACTTTGCATCTGAAGCACAAGAGCTTACTTCTCTGAAAATGAGAAAATATCATTGTTAATACTGTCTGTTATTCTTCTGATATCTGGCAGACAAACAATTTGAAATTTTCTGTCCTGTATGGTTTTGAAAGTTCATATGTTACTCTCACATATGTGCCCTCAGCTTCAGAATAAGCCTGACACATGCAGCATTTTCAGTTTTCTCATTCAGGATAGGGGGACCTGAATCTTCAAAGTTAGGTGATGGATATGATAGAAATGTGAAATGGCAATATGCTTTTGTGTCACATTATCATGGACCAATTTTTTTAGGTGCCTAAAAATAATAACTCTCTGCATACAGAGACTGTGTTTTAGGACTCCTGGAGGGTTTTATGTACTTCCTTCTTTCAAATTAACAGTTGGAGTTGAGTGAACAATCTGCAAATAATTATTTTATATTAAGTTCTTCATTAAGATGCAGAAAAGGAGGGAGGCTTTGCTGACAAGAGAATCTGCAGTACTGCTTTCTATTCCTTACAACTCTGTGGGATGTGAAAGTGATGCATAGCTGAAGTCAGTGATTAGGATCTTAAAGGATCAGTGTTGCCTTTGAGACAGCGCTGCCTCGGAATGGTGATTGTTGCTGGGATTTTGATGTGGTTGCATTCTCATCCCAGAAACAGCCCCTGGACAAAAATCATGCTGTAGATTTTGACTCATTTCTGTCCAGATAGGAGTTGTGAAAATGTATGATTGTACATGTGGTTTCTCTGTGGAGCTGCCACCTCCCATCTTACAGGCAGACACTACCTTTTTTTTCTGAGCCACTACGTAGCATCGATGGTGGATGCAGCTTGGTGTTGGTGGAGGAGAAACACAAGCACCGTGTCTCTGTCCTCAAAGGACACAGTGCAGTTGGACAGTGGTACATCAGCAGCTGAGTTGTGATAACCACCCCCCCCCCCCATGCTTAGGCTCATGCTGTGCAGTGTACATTTTTTACTGAAGAGCAAGTAGAGCATGGGAGAGGAGGAAACATAGCAACTGGAATGGAAGTTCCTTAAGAGGAGTGTGAATCTGTCTTGTCCTGTACCAGACACATTTTCTGGAGTGAATCTCTAAATCTCTTGATGTGGGGTAGCCCTTTGTCTTTGGGACTGCATAGACAGCACCTTTGTTTCAAGACTGTGATGCTCCTTCTCCATCCCCCCAACACTGAGTCTTAAGGTTGGAAGAAGAAGCTGCAAAAGTTATACAACTGGGTGGTAGATTCCTGAGATTCTCGAGGTCCTAGGGATGTGCTATTTTTGTTGCTGCAGGCATTTAAAAAAATGTACTTCCAACATTTTGTTTTGGAATTATTGCTGGAGTTCTGAAGTCCAGGAATTTTTAGCAAGTCCTCACCATAGGAGCAGAAAGAAACAAATCCAAGATATTTTAATATGGCACACATAGTTCTGTTATTGCCAAAGGGAAGTGCTCTACTTAAATGTCAAGACAATGTTAACAACTGACACAAGAGAAAGGATTTGGTGATCCCAAATTGTTTGTAATGGTCTGGTGTCTTTCACTGAAAACTCTACCTCAGTTTTCCAATGCTTGGGAGGTGTTTATTGTGTAATGGATATGGAACCTGCACTCTCCTTGTTGCTTCAAGTCAGACTTTTTGGAGTCCTTGTAGTAGGGTAGATGAACCCTCCCTTGTCAGCATCTCTTGTGTGCTCTGAAAGGAACCACTTGAGGTAGCAATCACATAAAGGAGCAGAAAAATTCCTAGATCAGACTTTTCTTATGGTGGTATTCCAAAGTGCACTCCTATTTCTCTTCAATTAGGAATTGGTGTCTGTTGATATCAACTGCCTTTACTAGGGAGATAAATAAGCAGTACTATTTTAACTGATATGGTTCTTCCCATCATGGCACTTCATCTCATTTGGAGGACTGTTCTCTGTGTTTCTCTCACGTGCCTGATCATCCCTCCCAGGATGAAGCTAATTACTTAAAATCTGTCCCATTCATATTCCCTGATGTGTTGGAGTAATACTGATCACATCAAAGGACCTTTTTGGCCGTTACAATGAAACTGGAACTTAGTCATGTCTATAAGTTTCTCACGCTGCTATAAAATTTTCTAGGCATGTTGATCATGGGTCTGCTTTAAATACAATTTTTTTGGCTCAGGAATATGATTGATATTTTTCCAGATATTACTTCATGGTCCCCAGCTTGACTACTTACTCCCATTCAACTGTAATGCCTGCCCAGTCCCTAATGGATATTGCTGTGTGCTACATCCAGACTGGCATCCCAGACACGTTTTCAGCTGACCAGAGCACTCATTGACTTATCTTCACATCCACATTTGATGCTATTCTTCTGTATAAGGGCCTGTATCCCTTTTTTATCCCTCAAAAAAGTTCAAATGCATCTTTACTTTTTTAATCATAAGAAGCATAGAGTACTATGCTTCCTCCTGGTCCCCTTCTAGATTCCTCTCAGGCCTCCTTTGTATCATCTTTGGCTCTATTTAGGTCCTTGAATTGAAGCAAAGTTGTCTTAGCCTTGCCAACCTTTTTTTTCCCTTTTGCAACATTTCTGACATGGAACTTTTCCCATCCACAAAATGTGGTTCAGGTTCTCTGTATTTAAACCTTAATCCCTGCAACACCCATCTGTACAAAAAAGTGCCTTTTGCAGTTCAGGAAAAAAGTCTTCTAATTGTTCTTCTTATTCTTGTCTATCTGTTAGTACTTTTAATAATTTGATCTGCTCTGATCAGAGCCTGTCTATACTTATCAGCAGATTTTATGCTGTATATAAATTCAGCTCTTTCACTGTTCCATTTGATAATATCATAACCTAGTGATGCTCTCTAAACCAGGAAAATAAAACAAGAGATGAGTCTCTTAAACTTCTTTATAATTTCATTTTGATGCTGATGATCTTTTAGTATTTGTTGTGGTTTTTTCTATTCAGGCCATTTTTCCATTTTTGTTGCTATTATATTTTATAAGACAGATCCTGTGGCCTTTATTATACCACAAAACCTGTTACTTTACATGAGAATATTGATAATTTACAAACCAAAAATGAGGCCTCATAGTGCTATACTGATTATGACTGATTTTTACTCAGGTGACAGCAAATGTCCATCTCTGCAAGAGTACTTTCACAGAAACATCAGAACAGATGATGTGACCATATTTTTACTGTTTTCCATGGTTTTTTTGGCTTCCCACCCAGAGAACATAGCGAATTTGGCATTGCTATTCCAATTAATAAAAATATAGTCTTTACACTTTATTTTATTTGTCTTCTTTCCATTAAAATGTCACCAAAATGTCCATGAATTTTTATTTTATTACATTATGATTCATTAATGAGAATGAATGATTTAAAAGGACTGGGGTGGAGGGGAACTCAATTATAAAAGGAGTAGGAGGTTAAAACTGTGAAAATCTGAGGTAGGATAGCCACTATGCCTAGGGGTATGAAATAGGCTTCCCTGTGTATAATGTGCTCTGGATGCCTTAGCAGAGTATAACTTGATTTCTAAGTTCCTGGCAGCTGGAAATACTGCTCAGTGAGTATTGCCATCCAGACGATGCCTAAATTTATGATTTCTGTGTGAGGATATTATATTAACATCAAGTGAGATTTCTGCATAATGATTCACTGCCTTTCACTTTTTGTCACTATCTCGAATATGGTTGGTACCAAGGTATCCAGATTTCTTTTGTGCACTGAGTATGCTGTGGGGTTGGGAATGGTATTGGGGCATAGCAGCCCAGTTTGTGGGTTTCTGCTGCCACCACAGGAGCACTTGCTGTGTACTCAGTTGTCAAGGGGACACTTGGCAGGGAACTGTCTTGTGCTGTGGCAGTGAATTCATCTCTTCAGCTGTTACACAGGTTCACCTTCTGGGCTCAGTAACTGTCAGAAGACTTTTCAGCTGTTTACCCTGGATGAACGTGTTTCAAGACCTTGACGTCACCATTTGCCTGATGTTGTTCACTTTATGACTCTGTGGTTTAAGTTTTGAGGCCACACACAAAACTCTTTATGGTTTTCTCCTGTATGAACTTTCCTGCTGCCAGGAACAAGTGCATGTTTGATGCACTGTAAAGGCAAGAAATAGATGGGAATTGGAAGTATTTATTTTTTTAGTTTATGAGCAAAGACACTTCCGATGCTGCCTTCTGCTAGCAAGAGAGCACTATGAAATCCTTTCATAAACCTAATCCAATGTCTATCTTACTGTTACTTTGCTTTTTTTTCCCCTCCTAAATTCTCCTCTAGTGGTAATTTCCTGCTTATATTTATGTCCATCCCATTTGTAACAGTCCAATGTTATCCTGTAGCATAAACAAGCCTGCTCTCTAGGGTATTTTAAAGAGCAATAATATCCCCTCTCAACCATCAGTCTGCTACATTAGATAGGGTTTGCTTTTCTAGTCTATAGGTTATTTTCTTCCTTCATCTAAAAGCTCTTTCCTGCATTTATTGCAGTTAAGCAGAATTCAACTTTCTGCATAAATTGAATATAAATTAGAGTCTGCCTAGGTACCTGATTAAAGGAAAGGCAATAAATCAGGTATAAAACTTATTTTTAATCCTCTTGTAAAGCAGAAGCTATTTAGATTCATAGAATCACAGAATCATTTACACTGGAAAAGACCTCTAAGGTCATCAAGCCAAACTGTCAACCTACATTGCCAAGCTCACCACTAAACCATGTTCCTAATTGCCACACTCCCTGACACACAGGGCTACCCCACTGCCTCTCCTTCTTTGCATCTCCCTTCTGAAGAGTTTTCCTGCTGCCCAATGGCTTCCAGCCCCTCCTGCTCCCTGTACATGCCGTGTTCATTGGTGTAGGTGAACTTCAGTCGAGCTGTTGATCCCAACATCTTTCGTAGGGAAGAAGCCTCATTTCTTACATGACCATTCTCAGGTACTTTCATGGTTTCCAACCCTTCAATAACCCTTGTGGTTTTGCTGCTGCATGGATCTCCATCCCCTAACCCTACCAGGACTGCACATGGAAAGACCTCACTAGTACACCACCCCTCAAACATTGGTGTGCTGTCTCCATTCTTATCTCCAGGGAGCCTGGTTTTATGTTTCCCTCTTCAAATCTAGTTTAAAGCTCTTTCAGTGATTCCTGCTAACTACTGTAATTACATCCTTTTTCCCCTTTAAGACAAGTGTACCCCATATCTTACCAACAGGCCTGGTGTTGTGTAAATGAACCTGTGAACAAAAACCCAAAATCTTGCCAGTGACACAAGGCTCAGGGCCAGGTATTGATCTGCTGGCTCTTCCTGTTTCTTCCCTCTTCATTCCTTGCAACTGGAAGGATACAGGAAAACACTTCTTGTGCTCCTCAACCCTTAAACAGCTGCCCCAAGGCCCTGAAGTCTTTCTTGATTGTCCTCAGACTTCTTGTTCCAACTTCATCACTGCCTGCCTGGAAGATCAGTAACAGGTCTGAAGGCTCCATCAGAAGAGGAAGCTTTCTCTTCACATCTTTAACTGTCCCCAGGGAGGCAGCAGACTTTCATAAGTGAGTCTGGTTTGCATATCAGGCCTTCTGTTCCTTCTACTGTGACAGTGACCCATCTTTTCTTCTTTATGGAAGCAATTTTAATGCAGGGCATGGGCCAGCTTAACCTTGGCAATGCCTCCAAGCTAGATGAACCATCATTCTTGTTGCACCTGTATCAATGCTTTGTGTTTGTTCATGAATTGGTAAGTGAACAGGATCCTGACCACCTGAAATGGAGAATCTTTGAATTTGGACTGGCTCCTATTGCTAGTCCCCAGGAGTATAACCTTTAGTTCAGTACTGAATTTTATCCATCACCCCTCATCCAGTATTTTTGGTGTGATATCCCAGTAGTCTGTTGTGTGGGCATTTGCTGACTGTGCTTCTTGTGACGTGTCACTGATAGGAATATTAATTATGGTCTTTTCTAAGACTGACCTGGCCTTTGAGAAACTCAAAACATGATCCCTGGACCCTGACACATTCTCATGTTACATATGTTTATAGATTATAATTAGCAAATAGAAAAGAGATAAAAGTTGGCAAAACTGTTGTGATTTATGATTTAATTTCAGAGAAAAAGGGAGCAGGAAGAATTCCAGTTTTAGAGAATAAGAACTGAGTTTTCATTACCTTTTTCCTCCCTAAAGTTGTATTTCATTTAGCTGTGTGAAAAAGTAGCTGAAGAAAAAGGTAGGAGGAATATTTTATCTTGCACAAGAGATCAGGAAAACAGAAGCCTTCTCCAGGGCAAATAGTCTCAGGATATGGAGTAAATTGCCAGTCATCTTTCTCTCCTCCATATATTACCTGATGTAAAGAGGAATATACTGCTCCAATGCAGTCAAGAATTTTATTCTGTTACTTTGTTTTTCATATTACAGCTTTGGTGTCAGACTTGTAATCAGGAGGTTACCCCCATGATTTGCTGAAATGTGCTTTCTTTTCTCTATCTAGTGTTTAAGGGGAAGGCAAGTAACACTTTCAAGTCTCAGCTGGTGCATGGCACAAATGATGATTGAAATCAAATAATTGTAGTGCCTTGTAACCCTTGTAGTGCCTTGTAACAAATGGGGAACCTGCGTTGGGAAGTGTTTCCCACCAAGCTGTGTTTGCTGATTTGGGAGCTGGTGATGTCAGATACAAAGTCCTCCTTTTGGCATTTCTGTCCTCCAAGGCATTTCTGACAAAGGGTCGGCAGGAGAGTGTCAACATTTGAGGCTTCTGATGCGGGATGACTTCATATTGTAACAGCCCATAACATTTACTTTAAGAAAGGATGTGAGATCCCATCCCTTTATCAGCTGCAAGGGTTATCACATATTGTGGGACAAATCTAGCAGCTGAGTGCAGCTTTTTTATTTTCCTGCTCTGCTGTCAAACTGGAGTTTCTTCAGAATAACGTTTAAATAATATATTTTTCATAGGTATATGGATAGACCACATATGTAGGCGTGTGGGAGGGATGTAGGTGTCTGCTGCATTTAAAAAGCCATCTTATGTAATACAAAAAAAATTATTTTAAAACCTAAGGAAATGTGTCATGTCTGTGTTCAAAAAATTTTATTTCAGTTGGTTGTTATTTGGCTCTGATATATCAGACAAACCTGCTCTGGAGAACCAGTTACAGCTTTGGTGTGTGTTGTGCTGGGCTTTTTGGTTCCAGGATGGGCCATGGAGAAAGCAGAAGCAGAATCTGTGCATAGCCTGTATTTTCAGCTCTGGAAATTACTTCCGGACCACTAAACATGTCTATAGTGTTGGATTTTAAAACCAATTCTTATTTGTTGTTTGCTCCCTGATAATCAGTCCTGTGGAGAAGTGCAGAAGGGTCTGCAGCTCCAGGTCTTCTGTCTCTCCAGTGAATCACATGACTCCTTTCTTAGTTTGAGGAGTTTTCTGAGGAGTAATGACTTTTGGGATTTTTTTTTTTTTAAGTGATTAATTTTCTGTTGATTGAATTATTTTATCATCTTTTAGAAGGCAAGCCAGAAAGTGCTAATCCTAGGAAAGAACAACTGTTCCCTTTTGGAGCACAGAGTAAGTACTGATGAAGGAGATCAGCTAGGCAGCACTCCTAGTGTAAATGTAATCATTTAGGTTTCAATGGCTTGCAATTACAGCTTAACCTAAATGGCTTGCTCTACAGGCAGAAAATCTAATTAAACCTAATGAGTCAGTAATTTATGTTTCACATCCTATATACACCCCAATTCCCTAATCCCTATCACTACTGTAAATCCACTAGGAGTCAGCCGGACAACCAAGGGTAGGGGTGGGCTGGCCAGGCCAGGTAACCACTGACCTTCAAATTGGAGCCTTTCCCTCTCTGCTTCAGAGGTCATACCAAGGATTACCCCCCATGAAATCTGATGGTCATTGCCAGATCTGAAATATATTTGGCTTTTGTTTTGCTGTAAGACTTAGTTGAGAGTGGCCAAGAGGTTTCAGCTGTTTCAGGAGAAGGGTTCTGAGGGATGGACAGGAAAAGGGATTACTACGTTATTAACTTTATTTCAGTAAAATACTGCCAATGTGTAAACAGAGAATGGGATATGCCAGATATTTTCTATCTACTAGTCTGTCATAAATAACTGGTATTTCCACCCAAGAATACTTAGTTGAGACTAGAGCATTTCTTAGCCTGTTTGGTTAATTTTTTTGGCTGCTGTAGGTTGGAGTTTGTTGACATAGTAGGAGCATATAGTACTTCCAGGAGTGCTCATTAGTTGTGGATTAGCATGTATCTGTAATTATTGTCCTGATTACTTCCATGATTAAATGTAAAATGAATAACATACATGGTAGCATTCACATAAAATACAAAAATCAAAGATTTAGGTCTTTCAGAAGAAGTTTTGTGCTTCCCAGCAGGAGGATGACTGAAAGAATATATTTCTTTGATACAGACACATCATTAGTTGCTGTTACAGCAGATACAAATTTCCTTTGACATTCCTACTGAAATTAGATCACCTTCCCTTCCTCTGTTTTCTGGTAAAATTAATATAATTACATCAACATTAAAAAGAATAAAAGGAACATGTGACCACAGCAAGGAGGCAAAACAGATTTCAAAGCAGATACCATCTTTTGTGCTGCTTCAATGCTGTGAACCCAGTATTGGATACAGTATATGTCTTCTTATCTAAATTATTTTATTAGCAATAGGAGTGAAATGTTTTTAAACTGTTTTCAAAGAGAGGTTGTGATCTGATAGAAGTTCTGAATGCTTAAACATCCATTGTTGCTGTGAGGCATGTTGGTTTCTGGGGGAGGCAGCAGATCACATTCTATTCCTTCATAGAATAGATGTGGTACAGGAGAATCTGTTCCTCTGCCTCAGTTTTGATCTCCCCCACCTCTGATTTGCTTAATCTACCTACAAATGACAGTGCCTAGTCACTACTTGAGTTTTGGGGTGGGGATTTGTGGTGTTTTGAGTTGTTTTTTTGTCAAAGACTTCCAAACAGTGTAAAATTTTGTGGTGAATACAACTAAAGAACATAGGCAGAGGGTGCAAAACAAATGTCTTTGAATCCAGCTGGCACACTAGTAATTTTTAAGATTAGAGGGTTCTTTATAGTGTGGCATCTTTGTTTCCTTCCTAACTTGCCAAACTCAACCTGTTTTGGGAAGAGTATTGGTTCTGGCAGTACGCTGATGTGTAGACACAGGCAAATTCGCTTCAGTATTGGGAACTGTTCAGCCTATACTGAATCAGGCAGATATCCTCAATAACACATCCAATTTCTCAGCTCACCTGGTTTGTCTGCTTCAAGGAATGGAGAGATCTTTCCTGGTTAGATTTGGTATCTCTGTACCACACTACATCACTCTATAAACATCACCATTAAACCACTCACCATCTGTGTTTTATGGCAAGTGTCAGTGGCCTTGACTATCTGTATCTGCTCAACTATTTGCTTGCCTTTTGTGTTTTCATTTTTTCCCCTTCATCTTTGAGACAGTTGGGAAGAGGTTACTAAACTACAACTCTTTACATGAGAGGAAGACACAGGGTGCAGAGGATATAGTTCATAGAAGGTAGAGCAGATTTTGTCCCAAAAGCAAACAAAAACCCCACCTGAACACAACTAAAATCAAAAAAAGCAGCACAGTATGGCAGGGTAAGTGCAAGTTACAGAGAAGTGAGGCTGTATCTGCCATGGCACATCAAGAACTGAGAGCTTGTGGGAGCTCTGGGGAGACAAGGTGAGCTGGCAGCAGGTCTGCTCAGGTGAGAAAACCAGAGGCAGCTCAGAGTCAGGACACAGTGCAAACTCCATCCTCGTGCTGATTGACAAACACTTCCCTTCTTGCTTGAGATCAAAGCATCTTGTCTCTGTGCTGTAATGAAATAGTTTGGTACTGTACAATGTGGAAACTCCACGTCCCTAAGCAGAAAACTGCACCAGGCAGTCGCTCCTGTGTTGTCACCTGCTGCCTCAGCACTGGCTGAACGTCCAGCTCAGGGCACAGCACTGACAGCTACTTGAAAAGTGGTCCTGACCCAACAGGTCTGCCTTCTCCTTCTGCTTTCTCTTGTATGGATACAAAAAAAAAATCTTCTGGACGAATAAACCAGATTTAATCCTGCCTGTAAACTATTACCAGCGCTGCCTCCGTAGCCAGCTGCAGGGTGTTTATCCCCAGTGAAGCTGTGGGAGCAGAAAGAAAGCTGCCTTTGATTTACCAGTCTCAGATGACGTAGCAAAGATGTCAGGAAAATCATTTAAGGACCTGCTAACTGACCAGAGTTACTGAGTTTGTAGCAAACTAGGAATGATATGATGTCGTTTTGGCACTGCTTCTTTTCCCGTGGTAGATGTGTTGTAACCCTTTTTGGAAAGTGTCTGTGTTTTGCATGTCAATGTGCTAATCAAGTTTTAGGTAAACTAAGACACAAAAGACTTAGTCATTGCTTCAGTACTTTTCTCAAAAAGCTCGCTTCCAGCTGCATGCACAAATACTTTTCTTGTATATAAATCCTCTTTCTGTAACAGAATTTGTGAAGTACAAAATAATTTTCCTTAGGTTGTTTGTTTGCATTATTTTTTTTGCTGCATTATTTCAGAGGGGGAGAAATGCCAAAGAGTCTGTGTGCTTGGATGTGTATGAGTCAGTGACTGAAAGCATGTTTTATTCATCTCGTTTTCAGACTGGAGATATTGTGGCCCCCAGCAGGCATGACTCAGGTGAATCTGTGCCACTGTCAAAGTACTCTGGTTTTTCATACCAAACTCTTTGCCCCATCTGACTGCACTCCTCTCTGAAGTTACTGTGTAGCTTGGTTTTTTAAATATTTGCACTATTTGCAGACCTTCCTGCCACTTCCAAAAAAAAAAACCCAAATCCTAAAAAGAATAAAACCTGAATTAGAAAGGAACTAAGACTAAGAAGGAGATAATGCTGAGAGAAGGCACACTGTTTTGCAGAGGAGCCCATATAGAAATGGAAGAGGAAAATTTAGAAAAGACTGTATCTCCCTGTCTCATCTTCCTGCCAGTTCAGGATTCATCTATCTGGGTTATCCTGTGCTACTCTCCAGTGAGACAGCAGTGGAAATGAGCAGTGTAGCTGTCAGATGCCTTCCACCCTCTTCTTATTCTCTTAGCTTGAATTTAAATACTTTGAAGGTTAATACTCTTAAATTCAGACACAGATTTTAATAAGAAACCCAAGTTTGTGGGTTTCAGTGTAAATCATTAGAATGCCAAATAACTGAGGTTGAATTTTTGAATGGTTGTTTATGCCAACAATTTATAAGACTGGAGGAAATAAACCTTTTCTGAACAGCTTTCCTAACAGAAAGTGTGACTTAAGCCAACAGAAATGTGCAAATACATAACTTAGTGCCAAAACTGCCTTACATGAATTAGATTTATTATACACCAGACAGAAAGAAATCCAAACATTCACTTCAGCGCTCGTTCTGTGTTGAGATTTGAGTATGGGGGAGGGGGAATTTTGTGCAATCTGTGTGAGATAAAATGCTTGGGAAATTAAACTTTGGAAGAACCCCCCCAACCGTGACATTTTTTTGCAGTCAGGCTCATGTGATCTCCTGTCATTAGAGTGTGGGTGAACTTCCTGAACCCTGACATTGCAACTCTGCTCAGTGTCACAGCTACAGCATGTCAAGCTCATAACAAAATAAACCTCCCACCGGAAACAACTTCACTTTGAAGTTCACAAACTTGCTCTAGTCTTGGTTTTAAAAGAGCAGTATCATATATCAAATACACTGAAAAGTTATTTCAAGCTACTTTTCTATGATAAAGCACTACAGTTTGGCCACTGCTTTAAGTGCAGATGTATTCATTGCATTCCAGCCTTTGCCAGTGCTTTATTTTATTTATGGCTTGCTCCCTTCTTTTTTTTTATTCTTAATAAGTGTTGGTAAAATCTGTCACATTGCTCCACGCTAAAGACTTCAACACAGTGGTAAGTTAAATTTAAAACTCTCCAGAATGATATATGTGTTAGATTGGCTAGCACAGCAGAGAATGCAGGGGTTAGCAAAAAGGCAAGTTCGCAATCGTGAATCAGCTACCCTTTGTCAGGAATAATTTTCTCCTGATGAAATTGGAAAGTGAAGGCATTAATGCCAAAGCTTAGCTACAAGTATTGAGTTTCTACATAAGATAACACTGGATGCACTGACAGAGCTCCTGCCTGCAGTGATTTGGTGAAATACTTGACCTTAGGCACAGTTATAGTTTGAAGTCTGCATGTGGCTTCCTGGTGGTTCCCCATGTACCTTGAAATCCTTTCTCTCTTCCTGTGGTGACAATAAAAATGTGGCTAAACCAAACTTTTTAGTTACTTCTCTTAATGAGGACCACTATCACCATTCAAAACTCTGTTCTCTCAAATAATTATAATTGTACACACCTCTGCATAGGTTCTGAAGGCTGTTATAAAGATATTGAAGGACTTTAGAATGAGAACCAAATTTGGTAATACGACTATGAAGTAACTCAGTAATGAAGTAAACGCCTGCTTAACTTGCTGGATGGGAACCTGTGTTTTTAATTTTTTTCTCTTTGGCATCTTTTTGGAGCAGGTAAGCTCATACACCCTCAGTGATCCACAACTTTGCATAGCTATTACGTCAGTAAGGTATTTGAATGACCTGTAATTTCTTACCATTGTTAATCCTAGTACAAAGATTTTATCTGGAGACTGTGTTATTTTTGTTCTTCACACGATATTAACGTTTTTGCACTTTTAGCCAAGTGGAAATATTTGATTAGCTTGTTTGCTAATGGCCTATAAAAATGTGAGCATAGCACCTGCATTGCTAATCTTTGATTGAGCTTCTTGTGATTTATAGCACTGTTGTAAAACTCAGTGAAACTGTCCCTGGATGAGGATGCACAGCCTTCAGGGGAAGCCAGTGAGGATTCCACGGGACCCTTTCACACACTTGATAAGCAGGGTGCTCTCAGCTTCAGGAGGGTGACAAAAGGGCACCTTGCAAGCAGTTTAGCCCTCAGTGCAGGAGGCCAGGATTTCCATATTTTACTTTCCCTGGCTGGGTCTGCAGTGGCTGCCCGGATTGTGTCAAGGCCACATTCTTTCCACTGCCAGAGGTGTTTACGGTGCTATCAGCTGTGAACTGGGAAATGCTGAGTTCTCAGCAAGGGGCTGGCACACAAACAGGGAGAGGGGAATCATCTCAACTGGCATGACCACAGGGATGTCCTTGTGTTTATATTAATTTTTTGATTCACAACTCGATATTGAATTCAGGAGTCTGAAGCATTTTTAAAAGCCTTCCAGTTTTGCTTAACTTAACTTCAGTTAAGGTAATGACTTTGAGTTTGCAGGGATCAGACTAATGCAGGTTAAACTAGACCTGACCCCTCACCACCTCATGCACACAGGGGCTGCATAAGAAATGAAAGCAATTAATGTAGAATTCAGTCTGTGTTTGGACTTGATGATCTTAGAGGTCTTGCCCAACCTATATGACTCTGAATTACTGCCCACAAGACCTCTAGGCTTAGGAAAATCCTTCAGGGCAACCTGAAGGGCAACCTGTCAGCCTGCTGTGCTGGATTTATTCCAGTGACGGCCAAATCGAAACTTCCCAGCCCAGGTTGGGCCTCCGTGGGTTTTAGCTGGCTCAGCTCTAGTCTCAGCTGAAGTACAGAAGAGAGAGGAGGGCAGCAAAGGGGCAAGGGCCTTCCCTGAGCCTTGAGTATTTACTTCACATAGGAAGTCCACGAGTTGTGCTTATTGTGGTACTTGGAACAGTGGGTGAATTGTCCCAAATAAACTTTGAGGTGTGCCTGGCAGGGGAAGATACAAGACTGATTAGAGAGAGAGACAGACAGACAGAGAGAGAGGTGACTTGCTTGGAGAGCAGAACAATGCAACTAGAAAACAGGAAATATTAATAGGAAACTCTACCTGTACAAGAACAAACAAATATTTGTAGAGGAGGATCTGCAAGTGGCACCACTTTCCTCCCACACTATGTGCTGTTGCCAAAGTGACAGGCTCCCTCTGAATAAGTCACATTTAATGTATGCATAGTGAATGTCAGTGTCTGAATAATCCTCACAAATCTTGGAAATGAGAATAATTTCAGAATCCTGGATTTTAGCTATCTCTCTGGACATTATGTTATCCAGAAGCTGCAAGTTCATTCAAGTGGAGCTTCTGAGAGTCTCCTGGGAATGTAGCAATAGCCATTTCTTGTCTTAGCTGAGGAGCTCCAGGGTCTGCAACAGCTTCAGGGGGGGAAACTCTCTCAGGCATTTGTCATACAGACAACAGGGAGGCTGTCTTTCTTTTGAGTGATATTTTGGAATGAAGGGAGAGGCATCTTCATGTTTTTTAAAGATAACACAGTCCTCAGGATGACCATTTAGATATAAGGGTTGTAGTTATTATGAGTTCAATGAAATACTACCCTGGGACCAATGAAAGAAGGCATGGAAATTTCTTATTTATTGCTGTACATAAGCTTTACTGGAGAATGCTCTGAACAGAATCACTGAGTGGGATTTAGTTGTGAACTCTAAAAATATTTTATATTTAAAACAGACCTGATGGGATGCAGACCTGAGAGACAGGAGGAGAATTCAGAAAATCTCTGCCTTGTCTGTCACCTTTGTAGCTTTAGGTTTATTCTCCTACAGCTTCAAGTGGAGGCTTAATAGCTGTAAAATTATGGAAGGATTGTTTTGTTGTTCATGTATTTTATGAAGTCAGTAAACAAATGTTAAGCAGAAGTGATTATACCTGAAATGGCACCAAGGAATCTCTTCTCCAGCCTCTGATTCATTCCTATGTCAGGATTTACAACTAACTCAATTAAATGCACACTTTCCTCATAATTGCCCATGTGCTAGCAGAAAGGAGTCAGTTGTCAGAGGCTTTGTTTATTTCTGGGTCGGCTGCCTGAGAACATAAGGATTTGGGGAGAAACTGTGGAATTACCCATAAATTTTCTTAATTGAATTGAGCATAAGCTTTCAGGCTTAAGATGTGAGCAAGTAAAACTTTCCAGTTTCCAGGCAGAGCTGTCTCCTTGCAGTTATTTACACAGTGCTGCTTTGACTTGCTGTTAAAAAATTACACTGAGGCAGAGATTAGGAATTCAAAGAGCAGTTTTGTAAGCAAAAATGCCTCGGTTTCATTCAGTAAGAGGAGATGGGAAGGAGGGAGAAGGGAAGGGGGGGAGTGAACAGGGGAAAGAAAAAGGACTATTACTTCAGGCACGTTTGCATACCTCAGTCAGTGAGACCTTGATCCTGCAGAGCCTTAAGAATGTGCTTTGTGTTGCACCACTTCAGTGAGACAACTTGGAGCATGTAACATTTGTTGCCCTAGGTTTCCGGTCAGCCTCCTCCATCTCTCCCTCCTCATTGTCACCCATCCTCTGTGGTTCTGGTTCCTAAGATTTTGAGAAATAGTATTAAGGGATCTCATCCCTAATTAAAAGTAGCTTACAAGCTCCTTTCTTCAGGGTTTGAATGTGTCTCATGGAGGACACATCCATCCTTTTAGCATTTGTTTTAAAGCAGTGCATTTCGATGTGGAAGAGATGCCTGCTTCACTTGCATGCACACATGTTCATAAGTATTATTTTAGCTCATCACAGAAAAGTTAACTTACATTATGGGCTTAGAATGTTGGCATTTTACAGGAAAATTTGGCAATTTTTTTGTACCAGGTGGCATGCAATACTTAGAAGCAATATTGTGCCTTCTATGAGATATAACTTAAATAAGTACCTGCAGCTTATATTATTATTCCTGCAGGATTTGAACATCTTTCTTACAGCATCTTAGGTCATTTATGCCTTGTCATCATTAAATGTTTGTGTGATATTTCACTTAAAATACTACAGAGTTTCTTTCATTGTGTTTCTGATCAGTGTGCACAAAATGTAGTCAAAGTAGCCAAATGAGTGGTGCATCTTCCATACCCTGCAAAGTTACTGCTGTATTGCTGGAAGTTTTGTGTCTTTCCCTGTAGTCTACACTGAGAGATTTGTTCCTCATGTACAAACTTTCAGCAACCTGACAAGGCGAGATAACAGAGAGGATACAGTGCGTGTTGTTTGATGCTTGGTAGGAGCCTCTGAATTCAGGGTGCCAGGGAACCCACGGCTGCTCAGCAGTATGAAATAGAGGCAAGAGGTTACACTGGCCCTCTGTGTGTGCTTTGGGACTTGTCGGTGGAGAGAGAGCACCACAAGGTGACAGACTCCTGCTTTCTGCCAGGTGAGAGATTGGATGCACAGCGTTCTTCATTTACGCCGTGTGCTCGCAACAGCTCCCCTCCCCTGAGAGAACTGAAAACTTGTGAGAGTCTTAAGCAGTTACTCTGAAAACCTTCAGTAGCGTAAGGGAGAGCAAGAAACACTGCTTTTTCTCGGGGAGGTTTGCATGGCAAGAGCAGGGGAAGGCAGTGCATTGGCTCTGCTGCTTGCCGCAGATTTACAGGTCTCTGGGCTGACAGCGCTGCTGCAGGTTTTTAGGAACACCTTCCCGAAGTGCACCCGCACCATGGAAGTCTGCGTTCCTCCCCCTCCTGCCCAAGGCTTTTGATTTTTTGGGGGGAGGCAGTGGTTGTTTTTCTGCGCCTGCTGACGTCAACAAAATTGCCAGATGGCATTTCAATGCTTTGCAAAGAGACAGGAGCCTTTTATTACCGGAGTCACGTGGATTCCATTCATTTGCATTCCCAGAAGTGGTCTAAAGCTTTTGCTCACTGTATAGGCAAAGAGTGCTCTGCACCTTCCAGCAATTCACAGGGCCTTCTGTGGGATATTGTTACCTTAAGTGAATCCTATAAGAGGCATACAGAGATTAAGGTTTTACTTCACATTCATTTGGCTAATGTTGAAATATTGAAAGTCTCTAGACGGTTGTGCTCTGCAGAGGTTTTGTGGGTTTCTTTTTAAAATGACAAAGGAATACTTTTGTGAATTTAGGGTAATAAACAGACTAACAGGTTAGCTCTAAGAGGGTTACTTACAGTCTCTCAGATGCAGGTTACTCTGTAAATTGTGGAACAAACATACAAGTCCAACACTGTGAAAAATATTACCAGAGAAGAAGAGCTATCAGGGATTAGATTTTGAAGCTTTCAAGCTCTATCACTAGAGCTGGACTGTGACATGATCAATGAAATGGAACAGAGTCCCTTTATACCCTGAACAGATGACTGGGAACTCAGTACCAGATGCACAAGATTAAACCAATTTACTTTGCTGTGCTTGAGCCATCTCCAGAGCAGCTGGGCAGGGGACATGGCAATGCTTGAAGGCCAGAACAATCTCTCACTGACATGGTAACTTCAATACTACCCCTTGTCTGGCAGCTAATCCAGAAGAGGGAGAGTTTGTGATTAGATTTTCAGTAGACCGAGACCTTGGAGAAGTGAACCTGGAGGAACCTGCAAGGCTCACAAGGGAACACATAAGTGCTGGAGAAAGAAAAGCCAGACAATTTTAGGGAGCATGAAGACTTTTGCTTCTTGCAGATTATGAAGCTGGTGCTTAGAGTAGTTTCTCTGGTTAAAGGGAGAAGTGTATTTCTGTCTGAGAATGAAAGGTGGGAGTACTTTTCATTTTTCCTTGAAGCAAATGCAAAGTAGCTTGGCTGGAGCACTCGGTGGTGATGCAGAAAGGAGGCTGAGTAGTCTGGTTTTGACACCTACATCACAATTTGGAACTAAAATTCCTCTAAACCTGTCTGAAATTACCATAGGCTCCAGAATATGGGAATCTGAGCTCACAAACCAAGTTTTAATTACTCTTTGATTTTCTACCAGTTTCAGCTTTCAGATGTGCCCCTGTGGTGTCTTCTTGCTCAGTGTACACTGCAGTGACAAAGATGTGTGTAAGTCACCAAGGGCCATCTGTCTGAAAAAAAGAATATGAGGCAACATAACCCTGTGATCATTCCAAGTGTGAATATTTTATGGCTTAACAAAGTGCTACTGAAAGGCACTTTGAAGCAAACAGCATCACATACTCCCCTTTCCTGCTTGATAAACCATGTGCTAATATTGCTTACCCTTGTCTTACCAATCTCCCAGCTGTATGACATGCACTAAGTTCTGGTGATTTATCATGGTATTCGGTGTATGTTAAGCATTGCTGCAATTCACATGGTGTTAAGTGGTTACAGAAGAACACACAAATAAGTACAATGAATTACTGGACTCTTTAAATTTGGTACCACTGTATTCATGACTAGGAAGCAGAGAAAACTGAGCTGGCTCAGAGTAGACTGGTTGATGTTGCGGAGTACGAAGAGTAATAACCAACTTGACCCTGCTTTCATAACTCCATTCTTCAGCTGGGGGAAGACAGGGTACAGTTTCTTTAGGGTTGGCATCTCAGGGAAACTTATTGCTCACACTGTGCTCCGATACCTAATTTAATTTCACGGGGGAGCAGCGATTGGCGTTCACATCGTGATTCACAGATCGTGGAGCAGGAAACAGCCTGTCAACTTCTAGGGAGCTGAAAGGGGGGGAGAGTTGCTTAGAGAAAAACAAAAATCTGTTTTGTGAGGGAATTCGGCTCGTGAGCACAGCAGGCAAACTTCAGTTCTGCTGTGACTCCTGCTGAAGTCAGGGGAGTCACTCTGCTGATTAATTTGCCCCTTGGTTTATCAATTTGTAAGGTCTTGAGTTCAGACAAGTCTTCTGGTGCATTAAACACAAAACAAAAAGAAATAACACTCACTCTCGTCTAGGATCAGAGGTTTTTGAGACTTCAGTATGAATGTGCCCACTCTGTACTTCCAGCCCAAATTAGCTGTATTCTGGATTTACTTCCACAGCCTCTGTAGTTTATACCCAATTGCAAATGTGCAAATGTGAATACTTTGCATCTTTTGCAAATCATGTCAACAAACTGAAGGAAAGCATGCTTACACTAACATGGATGTGTATGCTGATGTCTCATTATTAGCATTTTTTAATATACTTCCATTTTCTCTCTTCTATTATGTTATGTGGATACTCTCAAGAGTTTGTTTTTTTTTTAGAGAAGTACAATAATCTTAAACCAAATTTAGGGAATATTTTCATACTACACACTGCACAATTATAGTGGAGTTTAGTGTCTTCAACAGCTCTGCTAGCAGACAGAAATAAAACGTGGAGAAGAGAGGCATGTATATGTTATCCTTACATGTCTGACTTACTTCTCTGCAAGAAATTCTGCTTTCTTAATACAGTTGTCAGGCATTTCATGTATTGCTGGGGAGTTTTGTGTTCCTAGAGAAACGTCTGTAGTCCTTCTGCTGTGGAATATTTTAGTATAAGGGTCAGTTCAAAATGTTATGAGATTCCCTCCACCTCCCCCAGATACAGTAATTTCTTTATTGTTTGTACAAGATTTTCAAGATCATTGGAAAGAATGTGAACAGTGAAAGACTACTGGCCTAATATATAAAAAACATGGATTGAGATCTTTTTCCTCCCAAATCAATGATAGCATTTCACGTGCACAGCAGAGTTACAGCCTTAATTTGAAGGAAGAATAGTGCCATCTGGTGATTCCTGGGAAAGGCTTTTCTGCACCTAAAGCTGCAGGATCACAATGCCCTGTGTGAAAAGTTCTGCCCAGTTGTGCCATGGCTGTTGCATTATACCCTTTCCTGAAGCACTGACTCAATTTAAGCTGTTACCTAGCATGAGGTATCCTAGGTAGTGTGCTCATTTAGGGAAGTATTTGTGTTCTAGCCTTGGATATGTATTGGAACCAGGTCTTCTGTAGTTTTCTCACTGTCATCCCCACCACGAAGTTCTCGTCCCCTTTTCCTGCTGTGATTTCCACTTCTGCAGCTGGATGTCCTCATAGATGTGCTGCATAACCCTGTCTCCTGCCCTCTCCCCTTTTTCTGTGCCATTGACCCCATGAGACACTAGTGGACCATCCAGGAGGCAGTAACCCTTAGATAAGTGACATTTTGGGCTTCCTTGCTCCATCCTCCTGGGAACTCCCGCTCTGCATTGCTTGGCTTATAAGTGAGGCCGTGGCTCAGTTCCAGCAGAAGACCTGCTCTCTGATCTCCTTTCTCGTTATGTTCTCATCAGTAATGAAGGGCTGGCGTCCAGATCATCACCAGTGCTGCTGCTGCCCGAGGGGAAACAGAGTTCAGCCTGCTGCTCTGGAGCCGTGTGGGGTTTTCCACGGCTGTCAGCTTGGTGCAGGGAGAAAAGGCTGTGTTATGTTAAAGGTGGATTCATAAATTGTTTGTACAGAGCTAAATGAACGTCATTTTACGAGCAAAAATAGTTACTGTGTGTGGTTAGTAGTCTGCCAATGGACAGGTTTTATTTAAAATAATTTATTCTGTGCACTTGGTGAAACGTCCTTTAATTGGTTCACATTTAGGCTGGTCACGTAAGCAAGCCCTTAAAGCAGAGTAGAAACCCCTAAATTTTACCTCAAATCAGAACATGGTTTTATCTTTTTTTGACTGGTTACTAAGTACACCCAGATCCACCCAAACCAGGCTTCAGAGTTAAATATGAAATCTTACTTGTAACTTGTCTTGTCTACTTGTTTTTAGTTGGCATGGCCTCATATGGTTGTCTTTATACACAAAAGATATACTAGTCTTTAGAGACAGCTTTTAACTTTCATTTTCTTCTCTGTTTAAAAAAAAAGTCCAACTAAAAGTTAATTCCTTTCTTCCCAGTGGTTTCCCCTCCCTCCATTTAAACTGAGCCATTAACATGTGTAAGTGTGAGGTATGTTACTATGACTCTGTATAGAACTGGATCATTATACAGTTAGTTATGGCTTAAAGGCATATTTGTATCACGTCAGAAAAACACCATCCTAATTGAAGGCATCTTTCCTAAAAAGCAGAACAAAGTGGGACCTCATCACGTTGCCATCTTCTGCCACCTTGATTTTATCAACAGGAAATCAAACACATTTCTTTGATCTGTTGGTGAAGAATAAAGGGGCAGATGGGTAAAAGTGTTGTGCATATTTAATTTGGTTGAGTATTTCATTTTGCTGTAACATCATACAGAGTGCTTCAGCTTTACCTTCCATGGCAGTTGTAGCTTGCATTAAAAGAGGAAATGGATACAAATAATTTTTTACTTAGATTAAGGGCAGGCTTCATGTTCCTGGCAAAATACCAATATGTTGAGCGAGCATTACTGATACGCATTTTCTGTTCTGTGTTAGCATCTTGCCAGGAATGACAGTAATTAAAAGAAGAAATCATTTAAGTGAAGTGATTCTTCTTTCTAGAGAAGGTTGTTTCCTAATGTTATTGCCAAAAAAATCTCACCAAATGCATTAGGAGAATTGATCGGCAATTAATGTGTTTATTTTACCTTAATAGGATAAATAGGATATCTGGGGCCACTTGTAACACTCAGATTGAAGCAGTTAGAGAGATAATACAGAATCAGGAAGACTGAATCCATATGCTTCATCAGCTGATCTGTCAGAGCACCGTATGGCAAACAATTTTGCTTGTGGTCTGTTTCAACTTGTTAACAAATATGTTTGCAAAAAGCTTTGCAATGAGAGATGTTCACTGAGGTCAGTGGTTGAAGTAAAGTGTTTTCTTGTGATGAAACTGGTCTTTTTTCATTGTTCTGAGTTTAACCTCTCAAAGTAAGACTGACTATGGAGGGAGACCTTTAACTTCCATACCCTGCATTTGGTCACTAGTGTTAACAAACCTGAATATTGAAGTAATCTCCAGGGTCTAATCCATTATGGATCCCATTTAATTCAACAATGAGCCTCTGAGCACAAGAGACACACTAAGCTTCTGCAGAAGTCTAATGCAGCAAAAAATGCAAATGGGAGACCAGGCTGTTCTGCAGGACCAGAAGCCATAAGCTTTTTGAAAAAAAAAAAAGAAGGATTTTGTTTCATCATTTTCAAAGCAAAAATTTAAGTTTTGCAAAGTTAATTCTTGTTCCTATCTTTTAATAAAACTGCTTTAAAATTGCTGGAGCAAAGCCAAAACAAGCCCCTTCCTTTGCCAGAAATTCCAAACCCAATAATTTTTCTGTCAGGGTACAAAATGGTTTCTGTGTTTCTCTAAAGTTGTCAATACAGTGAGAATCCTCGAGCTGCCTAGTTTGAACTGCTGTTTCTTGTTTGTGAGCATGCCACTGTTCTCTGTGTAAGAGAGCTCTGTGGCAGAATCATGTGATCAGAACTGAAGTGTCATCAGCAAATAGTTCAATACTAATTATTAGGATTACTCCTGGGCTAAAATATCAAGGCTTTGTACCTATGCATCTTTCAAAGTGGTTGATTTTCAGTGGTAAAAGAGAGATTTGTATGTCGAGGCTTCTTTTTTATACCTCCTTTAAGAAATCATAGAAGACTTTTAAGCTCTCTGCCAGGACCTGTGAACAGGACCCTAATAGGACTTTGGGCATTTGACTTTAAAGGTTCAGAGAGTCAGTACTGCTGCTGTGTCAGACGGTTTGTGTGCTGAGAATGAGGTGCAAATTTAGGTGGGCTGCATTTACTTTTTCTCTTTTGATGTAATTTCAGTGTTTCTCTTTGCTGTAATTTCCATGTTTCTCTTGTGGCAGTTCACCAGCAGTCCTAGTGATAGAGTTTCAGTGGGTCATCTTGTCCTTTCAGGTTTAATCTACCTACTCCACTCAGTAGTAGCAAGTGCTTCTATTGCACTGACTGGTGCATCATCACTGATTTCTTATGAACCACTGAAGTTCAGCCTCACAAGGGGATTTAACATTTTTAAAAAAAGAAACAGTTGATTTTTTTTTTTGTTAATATCCACATCCAAGCAGAAAACATAACTCACTGCAGAGAGTTATCATTGTCTAGTTGGGTTGCCAGCATAAGCACCAGTGCTTCATGATCTGTGTCTGTTTTTTGGTCTCTATGGTTCTGTTGCCTTTTGTAAATGAGAAGCCAATGCTGTTAAATTTAGATGTGAGTTTGAATCCAGGCTTTCCAAAAACACAGAAGCGTTTGGCCCTTGTAAAAAAGTGCAGACCCTGAGCCAGACAGTCAAAGTTCAGTATGGTGAGATATTAATGATGCAGAAGCACAGATTGAATCAATCTCTAATTAGAATTGAGAAGCAACCAGGATGTCATAGTTGGGAATATTATATGCATTTTATTTTTTTTTCCTAAAATGCAAGTAAAGAACTGCTCACAACCTAAAAGACAGGAGTTGAAAGTAAGACTTTTCTTAGGTTAAAACTGCACAAGACAAATCAGTCACCAACTTCATGGAGGAAATCAGAGATTGCTGAGATGACTTAGAAAACCCTAGAGCCTTTAGCATCCAGTCTGTAGATTATAGACCATAACAGAGTGGCTGAAAATGGCCATCTGATGCAGGCACTGACCTGTTGTTGTGATCGGCTGTGTACCTTATATCTCAGCAGGCAAATGTGTTTTTTTTTTCCTCATTCGTGACAGCAAAGGCAGAATAAGCCCATGGTATAAACTAACCTAGTGTGTCTTTAAGTTGGTCCTTGCAGGTCAAGGATGAAGTAGGTTGAAAGCAGTCCTCAGGGCTTGCCAGTCTGTCAGTTTATATCTGTGCTAAGTGAAAAAAATCATTTTAATATCATAGGAGACATGTAGGGGATAGTGTTTTATTTTTCTTGTATATGAATTACTGTTTCTCTCCGTTCTGATTTTCATTGAAATGCCTACAAATAATCTAGGAAAGGTGGGGGATTTTCACATCTAGTGCATGCTTAGTGTGCCTTTTGCAGGTCCTGGCTTTAGATGTTGAAGTAGCTTGTTCTTTAGAGAAATTACAGCTCTGCAGCAGCTATGATGAAGGATTTGGGGGCTGCAAGTCCCTAAGGCTACAGTTGCTTTTCTTAAATGAGTCATAATAGAAGAATCCAAAGCCAAGTGTTAAAGAAAAAATGATTAATTCTTTTCACAGAGGAGTTCATTAGTGACATAAAGTCACGAGAAAGAGGAGGAGACGTCTGTAACACTAGATGGCTATTAACTGGTATTAGTGTGAGTGCATAAAATCAGAAGAACTAGAATAATGCAAACCACAAGGTCTGATGGAGAAGAAAAAAAATGTTAAATTTTGGCCAATTTGGTTGAAGTGAGGCTATTTCTTGACTTTGGTGTGCACAAGATTTATCCTTTTCAAGAGGTGTAGAATATCTCTGCCTGCCTTTGGCTTCAGTGAAAGCAAGTTCTTAAAAATGGACCACTAAATATCATTAGTGTTCTTGGTTGCCTGAAGAATTTCATGAGGTCTTTGTGCTCTGCTGCTACAGCATATGCAAAACATGGCCCAAGATATACATCTAGCTCCTGCTGTCATTTCCAAATCCCTGCCATAATTACAGTAAGAACAGACTGAATGTTAAAGAAATCAGCTTCACTGATGATTATTTCCTAGTTTCCGATTTTCTATTTATTTTGGTTTTCAACACTCAAAACCATCTTAAAACCTCCCTGAGTTTGCTCTTTTCAGTTTATTCTCCTGATGGCAACTCCTTTTTAGCAATTGAAAATACGTTTGATGCCCTCTGTAGAAATTCTTCCCTCCCTGCCTGCAATCTTTTGTCTTAATTTAGCAGCTGAATTTATTTGTATTATGTTTTTAATGATGTTTAGTAATGCTCTTCTTAATACTGTTAAAGAGTTAGTGAAGGACTGAGGTGGATGTGAAATCTTTAGCTGGGGTTATTTTCACGCCTATTTCTGCAGCTTGCTGCTAATTGTGATGTCACTTCTCAAGTTGCTTCCCAAAAGAGTCTGAAATACTTTGAAAGGGAGAAAATACGGCATTATAGGGCTCTTTTGGCTTTGTTCTGGTGTAACTGAGACTGTCGAGTTGAAAATGTGGGAGGATTAGTTAGTACGCAGGAGGCAGAATGGTGATTATTGCTTTCAGTGGATCTTTTTTTAACTCATGCTGTGTATTTGGCTGCTCTGTTTTAGTTCACCGTAGAATTAAAATAGCTTCTCGTGCTAAGCAGGGATATTGGAGCTGTAAACTCAAATGGGTAAGATCACCAGGTATTAATAGATGGCATATCCTCCACTGTGTGTGCACCCAGTGCCCTGCCCCTGCTGGGTCCCAGCTGGTGTTACTGCAGCTCAAGTTGAGGCTGAAGACAGTTGTCACTGTTTGCTTCACATGAACACAAACTATCAGCTTCAAGCCACCAATTTGTGACCATCTGATGTACAAATTGAAGAACAATAGTGTAAGACAATTGAGGACAGTCTCTGAAGTACAGAATTGTTTTCCTCACTCTGTGTTATTCAAAGCAGATTTGAGCCCCGCGTAGAATTTAATTTTTCCCATCTGCTGTGTTTTAATGAAAAGCAATAATTTTTAAAGTTCCTAGTTTAGTTGGAGTGGCGTCTACTTTTTAAATAATAAACCCTGACTGTTTGTGACTGGCTGTGTTCCGCTCTACGTCGTCAAGTAGTTCTCCGGGCTGGAGTAATCGTGATAGTTTAATGTTTTTAGGCAGCCAAATAGCACGGAAAGTCCCTTGGAATTGGGTGACTGAGTCCCCAAGGCTCTGCTGAGAACATCAAACATAGTGTCAGAGTTTCCACAAGGTTTGCAAGCTGTGACCAGCGGCTCTTAGCCAGGAAGTTCAGCCTGTGCTGTTGCCTCCTTCCAGGAGCTGCTTTCCCTGGATCCTTCTTGTGTCATGCCTTATGCAGAAGGTCATCACATCTCCCTGAGTGTCTTCACTTGAGCTGGGATTTCCCCAGGAGCCCAAGGCAGAGCACGTGTACAGCTGGTTACAGAATGCCCCTTACTCCCCATGGCCCACACTCTGGGGACAATCCTTTGCCCCTTTCTCCTAAACTTTCTAGTTTTCCAACAGTGCTCTACTGTGGCAGGGGGAAATGTGGAAAATTAAGTACTACTTTATGTCAGTACCAGTGCAGTTAGTTAATTTGAGGTCCTTTCTGTCAGATATAAATGACAGGGAATTAAGTTGCATTGGGTTGTGACCAGAATTTGCATCCACTTGGGTGCAGACTTTCCTTGTCTGTAGGCCTTGAGTCTTACCAAATCTAATCCTCCCGCTCCTTCAGATTATTTCTGCATCTATCTTTTTACTGCTGCTTGGCTGCCAGTGTCCACAAAGATATTTTCTTTTGGTGCATGTAACAAATCTGGAAAAGCTTGCTAGGTGACCTGAAAGTAACAACTGATAGTCTGCCTTGAAAGTTACAGATGGCACCAAAACTTCATAGAACTCAAGTGTGTTCTCTGTGTCTCTCTCTCTCTCTCTCAACAGGTCAGTTTGTCTATTGAGTATGATGTGCAAAAAAATCTCTCACATTTTTTTTTTAATTTAATGTAGATGTCTTTGCTAAAGCAGTGAGACAGACTTCTCTCTGAGCTGCTGTGGTCCACCCAGAGAGGTGCTCACCTGAGCCTGGTGGTATCAGTGCAAGCAGTTACCTTGACATCATCACTCAGCAAGAGCGAAGAATAACCATGGTGTAACTCTGAGTTGCAGACTGACAGTGCAGGTTGGATAAATGTGGTCCTTTTGGAACATTGAGCACAGTGCTCAAGGACCCACGTGCAGAGGTGTGCACACTTAGGGCAGGCAGCATCCTCAGGCAGCTTGGTGGCTGGTTTCTGACAACCCATGGAGGTCATGCAAGGCTAGCTTTGGTTCTGTTTTTCCCAGAGACTATATAACCAAATCTGGACATATCAGGACAGGGAAAGCAAAAGGCCTTGCTGTACCTTCAGTGCCTGCTGCAGATTAAATGGTATCAGTTTACTAAGAATTTTTAGCATGGATAAAAACCTCCAACGGTCTTCTTGTAAATGTCTGAACAATTTTTCTCAAACGCTGAAATAATTCACCCCAGACAAATACCTGGCAGTGTATGTTTCAGTCTGAGCTCTTTGGCTGACAAAGCTGTCACGAACTGAAAGGCCCTGTAATGGAAGAAAGTTAGTCAGCTGGTAACTGTGAACTTTCTAAATAGTGTCACCCAAAGTAGAGGTGCAGGATGTGGGGATGGCGACTGCCGCCCCAGACAAAGTGTGCTATAGACAGTGATACATTCCATGGGTTTTATAAGAAAGGAAAAAAAGTATTTCCTTCTCAAACCAGTGTCTCTTTCTTAAAGAATGCTGTTATTTTCATTCTGGTTTTCCAAAGAAAGTAATCTTACATGATCACGCTCCTCTCTGACGGTTTCAAGCAAATCTGGCAGATGGGAAGAAGTTTCAGAGATTATTACCTTCCTAGAAGTTTTATGCCAGCCTATGGTGGGATACCAGAGGAGGGTCCAAATCAGTGGCCCTGCTTGGTAGTAGTTGACTGGCAGTTTAACATAGTGTGAGCTTAGAGAGAGCCCTGTATAAGGCTGCTCCACAACATGCACGTGTAGCCTCAGGCAGGGCTGCCTCCTGCTGATTGTGTGGCCTCAGGGCTGTTGCTGAGGAAGGGGGTCTTTGCAATACAGTGACTGCTGAGAGGACAAAAAGGTGCAAGTCCTTAGTGAGACCCATCTCATTAGATCCTGTGTTTGCAGAACTACTTTTAAAAATTTCCTCTGGCTGCTCCGTGATCCTTGGACTCTGGCATCTTGTGCTCAGGCTACAGCCACACTGCATGTGGCAGTCGTGGCATTTTCTGCTCTGCAAATCAGAGTTCAATGTAATTCTTATCAGGAAAGTCTACTCTTATTATGGTGGTGCCATTCCAAACTTCTTATAACCAGGGTTGAAACCAAAATTGTTATGGCTCACACAAGATCCAGTCTTCCCTCACTATGGGATCCATCTTTTGTGCTTCAGTGTCTGGTTTACAGTTATCTGGCTCTAGGTGCTTTAAAGATTCAATAGCAAAGCCAGTGATCACACTGATGCTTGGGAAAGGTTTTTCTTTGATCAATGTGATGAGACAACAGGAAGATGCTATTTTCAGTCCTAGCAAAGAGCGTGCCTTGCAGAGCCTGTGACTGGTTCACCTCCAGAGAGCAGTAGGAATGCTGTGCCTCAATAAGCCGGAGAAAAGATTCTCATAAATGTCTCGTTTGCTCACCGGAGAAGAGAAAACCTGAAATCTTGTGTTAGTACAAAATAAGAGAGAAATAAAAATAAAAAGACTTCTGCAGCTTTTAATACAGAAAAGTGAAATGTCAAAGAATTGTATGCACGCTTCTCTTTCTCCTTAGTCATTCAGTGGAAGGTGGAGTAGTTAAGTCTGTGGCGCCTTTAAAATGATTCATTATTTCCATAGAAGCCAATTCATGTTTATCCTTCAAATTGCTCTGCGGACATTAAAATAATGGAGAATTATATTTGCTTTTAATTTTGTTTCCAGACATCTTGGCCTGAACATTTTTTTATGATGTGACTTGGAAACTACATCAAATGTTGATTTATAGTTGCTTGTAATTGTGTGAAGATTGAAGATACGTTGGATGCTGCTTATTTTAATTCTTTTTTCCTCCTCGCCTCCCCCATCCTTTTGCTTACAGAGTGTTCTTGAGTGTAATGTGGTGAAAGGCCAGCATCTCTGCCTACAGTGCTTTTCCTTGTACAAGCCACAGCAAATAAAGATTTTTTTTTTTTCCCTAACATGAGGTTGAGTGAAATGAATTGTGGTTTGTGTTAGATAATTGGTTTGGTTTTGGGTTTTTTTTGTACTGAAGTTTTGACTGGTTTTGTGTTGCCATGATAATCATCCTTTTTGTAGGGTGGAAAGAACAGTATTTTTTAGTTAGGCTGACTGAGTTCAGTCATATGAGAATCATATACAAAATATCAGTGGGGAGGGGAAAGATTTTTATTTGCATTAAGGGATCTCTTAAGTGTATGGATGTCAAATCTGCTTCACAGGTGAGTCAACAGAAACAATTCGTAACCTAAATATATCTATCAGGTCTTATGAGTAAAGGAAATTGTTATTCCTATTTTCCTAAATTCATTTCTCCTACACAGTTCTATCTGCTTTTCCTCCTAGCCAGTAAATAGCTATTCTTAGAGTGAGTTTTATGCATATTATAATTTAACAAAAGAAAATTAATGGGATTTTGTGAAATGTAATAGAAAAACCCAACAAAGGTTATGCAAATTTTGAAAGTTTATTTTCCAGTCCCGTTACAGAATCCAAACCAAACTAATCAACCCCCAAAATTCTAAGTGTTCATTAAAATTTGCTAGAATATTGTTTTCATATGGCATTTAAGAATATTCCTTGCAGAAAAGTCTCCTGCCCTGACAAAAATTGTCTGTGTGATTGATAGTGGGACATGCTGCTTATGGTTTGGTCCTGCAGATGCAGCAGTGTATGTGCTTCTTGGCACAGCAGAGTTTTCTTGTAAATTCCCACCAATGCAAACTTAGATGATTGCACAGTTGGCACTGTGAACTATCCATGTCTGTCCCCAGTCTCTGATGCATCCTACTGTGATCTGGCCATCTTACTTTTTATATGTGTTCTTTGGGAGAAAACCCTTTTTATTTCTTTCTGTACATGAAAAGAAGCCCCAAAACATGATGCAAGCGCATTTGGACCCAGTTAGGAATTCCAGGTCATACCACAGCCTAAACCATTGTCTTTCAGCATTATAAGGAATTAATTTTTCTCCTTATCTTAGTTAAAAGTGAGCATGCTTAGTTGATCTGGATTTGTTCCTGCCCTAGAGCATTTCAGTTTTAGTCACTGCATGACATTGCTTAAATCAGGGATGGAGTGAAGTCACAAATTGAACAGTAAGCCAGTCTTCTCCAAAATTCATGGGAGAGAACTGGATTCACAATTATTGGCATAGATGAGTAAATGAATACTGACCAATGTGCAATTAAATTCACCTTAGCTTAGCTCTTTGTTGTTCTGTTTTATGCAATGAGTAAAGTGGTTTGGAAAGAATCCAAATCAGTTCATGCAGAGGCTATGCACGTAAGAAGAAAACTACTTACAAAGTCTGAACATGGATTTTATATGCACTTTTACCCTGAAAAAGACACTGTGCATATATATGTGTGCAAATGTGTGCATGTACAATTACATCAGCCTAAAATTTTCACCAATTTACTGTCTTGCTTTCACATCATCTTTTAAAGTAAATTCCAGGTTTTCTTGCCCTTTAAGGAAAGGCATTTTTGTTTACTTTCTGAATAATGGTTTCCAAAGTATATGCAGTTCTCTACTGTTTTGTAGTAGTGAATCTGAAAAATGAAATATTTTAAAATGTTTTCGTGCATTCAATTTGTAACTTTTTTAGAAAATAATACTTTAAATACCTGTAATTTTATCTAGTCAGACTAGTCTGGCAGTGCTCTAAATTCACCCTGAGATAGATGAAATATTCAAACTGTTTGGAAAAGAAGGTGCTTTCCTGTATGCAAGTACTGTGCAGTTAAATTACAACTTACAAACCTTTCCAATTTAGGATGTGTGTAAATGTACTGAAATTGGTGGATTAGAGCAGTGTTTACCCTCTTGTGCTTTTTTCTTCAAGAGGGATTTAAGCTTGGTCTGTTGTTCTTTTACACATGCCCTCATTCTGAGCGTTCTAAGTATTATGAGCAGTTCAGACAATACTCTTAACTATCATATACACAAATTTAAAGCAGCTCAGTACAATACAGTGATGTTTTTGAACTGTGTAAAATGTTTTCACAGTCTTGTGCAATGCAGCATGTCATGCTGCATGTGTTGATGTTTTGTGGTGACCCTGGCTGGGCTGTGCTGACAGGGTTCACGTCTATTTTCAGTCTTGATGAGGGAAAATCAGTGTGGATCTCCTTATAGGCATGGTGCTGACCTTGCTGGGTGTACTCTGTGCAGGCAGGATGGATGGGTGGATGGCTGCATGGGTTTTACCATGCACTTGGTCCTGGCAGAACTCATCACAGCCTGGTGTTATGATTCAGACAAATCTGCTGGGTCCCAGAGTCAAGGCGGGACCACCGAGATACCTGACAAGGCATCCTCATGTGTTAGAGGCCATGTGGCAGAAAATTCACCATTGAGAAGAGAAGGACTCTCCCTCTCCCCACTTGGTGCTAATCATGGAGAACAATGCTGGCTGCTTTGCAAAATATTAGTACTGCTGTACAAAATCTGGGCCTCTGCTTATAGCCCGCTGAGTCAGACTTGTTTACTTCATTGAAGTATTAATCTCTGTCTCTGATTGGCAGTCAACAACTCCAGGCTCCAGGCTTAATAGAATTTCAAACCGTAGATTATGCAGTTTTGCTGAAAATATGAGCCTTCTATGGCGTTTTGAATGACATATTGTCCCTCACTCCCCTTTGGTCTGTTTTTCGAGGCTGAGGTTAAGATAGATAATTAATTCCTCCCATCCCAAGCCTTGTCTTTTAATTTAAGAATTTTCTTTAGCATCTGCCAGAATCTTCTGCATGCACTCCTGAGAGGTTAAGCAATGAAAGAGCCATTAAATTAAGTTCAGACATTAATTTTTTTCAGTAGGATGAAATAGCACTTCAATATATCAAGCGGCTTCTGGTTTATGTTATTTCATAGCGTGGCAAAGAAATATGGGAAGAAGCAGCTCTTTCTCTGGTTGCATGAGAGGATGGTGAGTGAGGAGGGCTGTCTTCTGGTTCTTCTGTTTACTTCTGTGTTAGCAAGAAGTAGGACACAAGGAGGGGATCCCGTGATAGCGAGAAGTAGGACACGAGGAGTGGATCAGTGGAGTGAAACATCAATTTGCCAAGGGGACCTGATGTCCACACTACACAAATGGGGAGGAGTTTAGCTGCACTCAGCTAATATTTCACTTTCCTCAGAAATACTTTTCTGTTGCCTGTAAAGCATTTTGTGAGAACAAAGCAGTGTCACGCTGTGTTACACTGTTCTTTGTGTTTTGAGGTCCATAAACACTGTCACTGGTGAGTCATTCCTGGATGGGGCTCTGATCACCCTCCTGCTAAGTCTGACCAATTCTCCATATTGTTTGTTTGCCTCTCCAAAAAACTCATATGATCTTTTCACAGACATAACTTCACCATTTAGAAATCCATGTATTTTAGCTTTTTCTAAGAAATACATGAAAGTAAATTAGTACGAAATCTACTGGAATGATCTCTCTGGCAAACTGCACGTACACCTGCTGGTAAGCCCCAAACAGTAGCAGCAGGCTTAAGCTTATGTGTCAGAAACACAGCAAAGGAAAAATGGTCACTCTTGGAGTGCCTTGAATTAGCAATTCCATGCAGAATTTATGGCAGGTTTTAGTACACCAGCTAGTGAGGCTGAAATGTCACTGCTGCATTGAAATTCCATATGCGTCCTGCCTTTCTAGTTGTTCTGCTTCTGTGTGCATCCAGTCTCACTGTTCTTTTAGTAGGTTTTTAAAGATCCTCAGTCTTTTGCAATTGTATCATATAGCTGTCAATTCACAGACTTGACAACTTTCCTGCTTTTGGCAACATACTGTTTCTTTTATTGCCAATATGTTGCCCTACTGGTTCTCAGGACAGCTGGTAGTCGAAGCTGCTGATTGTGGGGAAGTTCTGGAGAAATTCAAAGATGCATTTACGAATCAACCCTCTTGTACATGCACTGGAAGCCTTGTGCTACAGCTGTGTTAAATTACCTGTGTGTGTGATGGATGGACTGCACATATGAAGACAGTTTTCTTGGGCCACAGTTGGTTTGTGTTGCATCATTTGCACATCAATTATATCCGTGGTTAGGGTGCGTTAAGATCTGCCGGTGATAGGAGCTGGTCCCTGATATTGGTTCTGCTTATACATCTATTAATAATTCTTTCTAAATGATATATGTAAAGTAGGTATATATTTCAAACCCAAGAGAAAGTAAGGGCCATCTGAATTGGTCATACAAGTCTGTAGAGTAGCTATTCTCATCACTTCCATCTGAATAAAATAAGGTCTGAAAAATCCACTTTTTACTTCATTTCATATTTGGTATAGCTGCCCAATATGCAACTTCTTGGAGAAGAATATTGTTGCCACCATACCAGAATACTATAGTTTAGTTGCATGGTGATATTTTAAAGATCTCAGTATATGCCTGGGATTAATTTCATTCAACCAAGCACGAGCATTGAACGTGAGTTGTTCTAGATGCCTCTGTAGTGAGTAGACAGGCATCTGTCAAGAGAGACCCCTCCCATCCCATCCTAAGCTATGTCTCCAAAATTATTTGTGCAAATAGCCCCTGGCCATTGACTATGTCTCTGTAGGGAGCCTGAACAATTCATTCGGATGGGTTGTCAGCTGCAGGTGATGAAAACCATGAAATCAGATATGATGGAGTCCCAAAGTCTTTGCAGACTGTGAGCATTATGCCTGATGATCAATCTATTCAGCATCATTCTCCTTATTTAAAGAATTAATTCATGTTATTATTTTTCCACTCTGCGGGTAACCACTTTCACAAAAGTTGTGAAGAGAGTTCACCACAGCTTTAGATAGTGCTCAGCAGGTTGTTCACTTCTGTTGTCTTACATGTGTTATTTTTCTCTTCTTTAGTCTTCTGGTACCAGTATCACAGTGGATATCGCTGTCATGGGAGAAGCACATGGGCTCATCACAGACCTTTTGGCCGATCCTTCACTGCCCCCCAACGTGTGCACATCGCTGAGAACAGTGAGCAACCTGCTTAACACGCAGTTAACCTTCCAGGCCATCCACAAGCCAAGGGTGAATCCTTTGGTGTCCTTCAGTGAGAACTACACCTGCTCCGACTCAGAGGAATGTCCGGAGAAAGGAGAGAAACTGGCCATTCCCAAGGTGAGTACTGGAGCCTGTGTATCATCTTGTTACTTGGCTCTCCCTAAAGGTACATCACTGGGATTTTTGCTTCTTTGCTTCAGACTAACATCCTGTGCACCAATGACAGCCTACTGGAAAAGGACAGCTAGTCTATCATTGGTTTCATAGTAACACAATTCCTGTGTATCCCTCAACTCACGGCCAGGTTTACTTTGGTTCAGGCATGTTTAGAAGATGGTGTTCGACACAGAATAGATCACACAGATGGTGTGCATATTTTCTTGCAGCTGTTGGTTGGAGCTTGGGAGAAGAAATGACAGGGAGAAGAGCAAGCAGAAACCTTTTATCATTCAGACTCACTTCTTACACAGAAATTCTCCTCCCACTCAAAAGATTTGAGCCACTGCATGAGGGGTGACTATTGTCAACAACGAGCATTGGGGAAATAAGCAGTAGTATGAGGAACCTTTTTGCTCACTTTAAAGGTTGGAATTTGAAATTCTGTATGAATTTCAGTCTCTTCTTCCTTCCCTTAGCCAGAAGTGTGAAACCTATAGTAGTCAATGAAAAACTCCCTATTGGTGACCTCCGGGTCTTTGGATCAAGTTTAAAATGTTGCATACCAAAGAAACAAACAAAAAGATTATCACAGTCATTAGTATGACAACTACTGTGAGCTCATGAGAAGTGGTCTTGAGAAGAAAAAGAAGACTGAACAAAAAAAATCTATTACTGCTTTGACAGATGGCTTTATAAATGCTCAGGAATCTGACAAGAAATAACCAGTGTTAGCTACCCACGTTTAGCAAGTGAACAGCTAGAGAGAACATATCAGCTTTGAAGTAGTTTGAGGTGTATGTTTGTTGCTAATTAGCTGTCCTGCAAGGCTTACATTTCACTTTTGAAACAAAACCAAAATGCTTTTGTATTGCAGTCTCCCTTCTAAAATTAAATATAGGCAGAGTACATTGCACAGGCAAATGCTTTTATGTTTTTACAGTTTAAATGGCACAGCCAGCGTTCATTCCGGCGTTTCCCGGTATCCGAATTTCAACACTTGTGATTCTTGGTTTTATTACATTTTAGTGTGGTGATAATTATTACCCTATTTGCCTATGTAGCAGCTGTATGTATGAAATGGAGGTTCACGGGTTTTTAACCACATTTTCCAGTTTATTTTGGTGAACATGTCTATCATGGCTGCACTCTGGGCTCTGAGGGGAAAAGTTAAGTGGAAGAACACTGCCATCACATGAGCAAACACAGGGAGCAGATACCAGTTTGCTGTTGTGTAATACCTTATGAGGAGAAGACAAATGAATGATGAAGAAATGAGCTAATGCTACAGAGAACTAATTTGACCGGAGTTAACTGACCTAAATGTATTATGGTTCATAAAACTAATTATTTGCAGTCCTTTATTTACCTGTATAAATATAGATTTACGGTCTTTACCTTAAGCATCTGATACTATTTTGGGTAAGGAGATAGTATGTTAACATATTTATCTTTAAGTTTGAGCTTCAGAACCACAGTTCTCTTCCATCTCATATTTCTTAACCCTCTGACAAAGTCCAAGATCTCCATTGCAGAGATAAATTTATTTTAGTTCCTTATTATAAACATTTAATGAGAACTAAGAGAAATATCTTACAAAATTATAGCATCTGTAAAAGCAAATCTGGATCCAAAAAGACTCTTTATCATTATCCCTTATTATCACCGTCTTCAAAAATTAACAAAAAATATGTGAGTCCTGTTAGTGGAGAAAAGGAAGAATCAGGTGAAAGAAAAATGCAGGGTGGTCAAGAAAAATCTGTTGTAAATAATGATGCTTTTTCTATGCTTATCAAGAGACATCATATCCCAGAGAATGAGTTTTATTTCAGTGAGTGACCTTTGGATTGGGGAGATATAGCAGGAAAAAAGTTGGAGCTCCTGTCCCTTATTTTTCTTACAACCTTTCTTGCCTTGAATCTCTGATCCTCAGTATTCATGACAGTTTAAATCATAGAATAGTTGAGGTTGGAAGTGCACCTGGAGATTGTGTAGTCCAGTCCGGGGATCATCTATATCCAGTCCCTCATGCACAAGGTTTTTCTAGGCTCAAACTAGATCAGGTTGCTCAGGAGGATGTCAAGCTGGTTTTTGAGTATCTCCATGAATTTAAACTTCACAGTCTCTTTGGGCAACCTCTTTCAATATTCAGTCATCCTCACAGTAAAAAATATTTTCCTACCTTCAAATGAAATTTCTTGTATTTCAGTTTTTGCTCCATTGCCTCTTATCCTTTCACTGAGCACCACTGGAAAGAGCCTGACTCCATCTTCTTTACACCCTCCCTTCAGGTATCTGTATACATTAGTCAGATCCACTCTGAGCTGCCCCTTCTTCCAGCTGAGGAATTCTGGCTCTCTTAGGCTTTCCTTTTATGCCGGATGCTCCAATCCACTTTTGTGGCCCTGCTAATTTGTTTAATTGCCTTTGGCCACATCAAATGTTAAACCTCTGTGGCTATGGGGCTGTGGGTGTAGACCTTTTTTAAAACTTGAAACAGGGAGGATGGTCCAGACCCTGCAAGCATTTAAAACGTTGCCTGTGTTGATTTGAGTAGAAAGAAGGCACTCCAATACCTAGGAGAATCCAGATTTACAGTACCTCACTAGTTGTTGTCAGGCAGAATTAATCAAATGGAAGCGGTTTTTCTTCTGCACCTTTGAAGGGTTTGTAAGCTGATATAAACTCTCAGCAACTGATTTCCCCTCAGCGCTTACGGAGAAGTTTGCCCCCGGGACTGCTGAGACGAGTGTCCTCAACTTGGACCACAACAACATCAGCCACAGGATTACCTACCCTGGAGCCAGCTCCGGTGAGAAGGGATCGCAGTGCCAGCATCAAACCCCATGAATCATCTTCATCCAGGTTACAAATTACCTCCTCTCTCTTCTATGTTTCTGTTTGGGCAGATTTCTTTGGCTCTGTGTGATGATGTCCCTCGTTCTAAAATGCTGGCTTTGAAGTGTGTTAAAACTACTGCTTCATGTTTCTTTAAGTTGGGTTGCCAAAGAAGCAGCATTCCCAACTTTAGTCAGATTGTGCCAAAATTATTCATATTATTGGGAAGTAAAATAGATTTTAAAAAAATCTATTTATGCTAACAAAGTTCAGAAGTGCAAAATAAGATTGGAAGAAAGGCAAAATATCTGGTTGAATTCTTCTTGATATGCAGCAGTTTCCTGCGTGGGTATTGCCCAGCCAAGAAAAAATTTTAACAAGTGACCCAGCCATTTCTAAGAACACACCTAGTGATGTGATTCTGTCATTAAACCAGTTCATAAAGCACTTCTCCATCCTCCATTCTTCTCAGGGCCTGATCCCTGAACCAGTATCATAAAATACATGGTCTTCTCATGGAATGGAGAAAGAGAAGTTGTGTCTGCTCAGCTGCTTGCAGCCAGCAGATGACTTGTTTAGGGCATTTGCAGAGGTCTGAGGGCTTTCAGTCCTATGTACCTCACATTTTGGGATTTCCATGCTACCATAAAGCCTGAGTTTAGCTGCTTTTAACCCTCCACAGGGTCTGTGGCAGATAATCCAGTAGCAGACAGTGAAGGAAGAAGTTGAATGGATGTTAGCCTTGTGCAAAGAGCTCTTGTCTGTGACAAGAAAGGCTTGGCTCCCAGGCACTGTTAACTGTGATCATGTTGTGTAGCTATTTCAAGAGGATTTCCTCCTTTCTGGCTCCATGAATATTCTTCTGCTCTAGTCAGAGAGGAGCAGAGCCTTCAAAAGTAGGGGGGAGGGCAGTCAGTTGTGGTGCTACCCTGAGAGAATAAAGTTCAGGTCCCCTCCCCAACCTCAGCAAGGGTTATCATCTTGGAGATGGAGGAGAGAATGTGGAGACGTGCTTTGCTCTGGGGAAAGAAAGATCAGAACCAAAACACTGAATTCAAGAAGAGAATTTAGAGTCATGTTATCAGAAGACTCACATGCTTTTCTGAAATTCAAAATTTGGTACCAGTAGCGGAGAAAAACATGGGACTTGAGAGACCCTGAGAACACCAGTGTTGGCTGTTAAATAGCTTGGGTGAACACAGCCCCAGAGAGCTGCGTTCTTCCAAGGTCAGCCTTTCCTCCAGATGCATAAACCATTCCCACAGAGGAGACCCTCATGCAGGGCATCGAGGGGCTCAAGGCAGCCTGCAAAGTGCACTGCAAGAAAAATACCTGGCTGGCCAAAATTCCCTTTGTGAGGAGTCCCAGCTATCTCAGTAAAAGCTAGAACCAAATGGAAACGCTCTTCACTCACCAAGCTGTGGTTCCCAGGGTCTATTTGATTTATGCTGTTGATCCCAGTCTCACGTAGTATGTAAGCATCCCAAGATGGGAATCAGAGGGAGAAGGAGAGCAATTAAATATTATTGTTGGTCCTTTCCTGCAGTTGTTATATAACTCTGCACGATGAGCCAACTAAGCAGGCTATCAATTCTTCCTATGTTTAATGTCGCCAATTGTATAATTATAGCTCTGTCAAACCTCCCAGCCTACTGTTTGTAGTACTTCTCTTACAGTAGGAGAAACAATGTGTATTCCAGAAAGGGAAAAAATGGATCCTATAAGTCTAACTTTAAAAGTTTTGGCAGACCAAGAGAGATTTTCTTTCAAGGAGAAGAATTTTGAACTGAAGAGAAAAAAAGTCTTGATTATCTGCCACTTCCCCTGTACCAAACCAAATTCAAGCACTCCACAGGTCACAGAAAAAGAAATATTTCATAGGTTGAAAGGTTAGGAGAGAGGCTGACACTGGGATTTCCCTGTGGCAGATGTCACAGTTACAGAATCTTCAACTTGTTCCTCACAGCCTGGAACATCATCTCGAGATTTCTATAGTCACAAATTTGCAAAAATCCCCCTTAAATCTCTGTTTGAGATTAGTGATCTTGTATTTTTCAAACCCTATGTCAATAACTGGTAAGACATGGTCCTCTTATGGCTCGTAATGCTACAGCAAAAATAATAGAACTTCCACGTTCTCTCCCTCAGTCACTTCTATATCCAGTGGTTCCCCCTTAGGAAGTCAAAGAATGTGGTTAAGGGATTTTTGGTTTGTTTTGTTGGGGTTTTTCTTGAACTTTACGGTGGGCCAGTGTGTGATATTCTTTGTGTTAACTAAAAAACAAAATAAACCCATAAAACAAAACAAACAAAGAAAATTTTTAAAAAACCATCTGGAATCTTTTTTTGTCTCATTTCATCACAGATTATAAGCATTTGGGCCAATGAAGACAGCCAGCAATTATTTTTGTAGGTAGTACATCTCTTACAAAACAATATGTTTGTAGAGGTGTAACAGAGTGTTATGTGTTTTTTTTCTTTCAGAGTGCTTATTTTTTCTTTCAAGTTTTTTTCAAGGTCAGCTGGAGCTAGACTACTTTAAAAGTCTGTCTTCTGGCTTGCGTGTCACCTCATCACTTGCATGTGAGGCTGTGAGGGGGAACGTGGAGCCTGAGATGCCTGGTGGATCTGTCCAGAGGGCTCACAGGCCTTGCTCTATAAGAGCCAGTGCTGCATCCCTGCAAGCAGCTGAAATTTGATGAGTGGCATTTGGGAAAAGAATCATAAATACAGTTTTCTCACTGTACAGAAGGATTTTGGTACAGAGTTCTAGCCTGGAGGCTGAAAACCCATGCTGTTGTAGGGGACAAGCGTTTGTTCCACACCCAGAGACAAATGCCCCCTATTTTCCCTCACTGTGTTTCTCTTGGACCAATGTCTTCAGGGTGTGTCAGTAGGATTTGTTTGGGGATGCAGCTGGCTAGAGTGTGAAGGGGCACACCAGGAGCCATGGCCATGCAGGGTGCTTCTGAACCTCCCCAGTCTCCTGAGGAGCTCCTCCAGTGCCCTAAGGGCTGGTGGGTATCTGCTGTGGCACCAGCAGCAGAGGAGGCTGGGCTTTTAGTTGTACTGAGAACTTGTGTCATTTCTGGCTCTTTTAAGGAGGTGTTAAAAGAGAATATAAATTTAACTTATTTCAAGTCAACTTTTGAGCCTCTGTGTACTGTCAGAACAATATAAAGAAGGCATCTGTATAAATAAAGTAAAGAGGCCTCAGCAGCAAAGGAAGCCCAACTTTTGGAGTGTCTGCATTGTAAATATTTTTGCTGAACACAGTACTGAGCACCTCACAAACTGCAGTTCAGCCAGCCCATAGATGTTGTTTTCCTTATCAGATTTTGTGCTATCCCAGTATCACATATTTCTTGCTGCAGCTCCTAACTTCTTAAGATCTGCCATTGAGGCTTTTTCCTGTGTTGAATGGTGCTTGTTTGTGCTCTGTTTTTGCAGCCCTGACTCCTGGAACAGCTCAATTCTGATGACAATCACAAAGAGCAGGTCGTTCTCCACCTCCTATGCCATGTCTTCTACCAACCACCTGAATGCCAAAAGGCAGAGCAGGCAAGGTGAGTGGACATCCATGGCTCTGTCAGGCTCACTTAGCTGCTCCTCATGACTAGCAAGTGCAGCTCCTTTTGTTCTCTGTCCAATCTGCTTCTTTTCTTATTTTTCCATCAATATAATATGGTTATTTCCTGCATTTAAGAAAAAAACAACACAATGTCTTAAAATACTGTAGCTCATAGTGATACCGTTGTAAATGTTTTGACTTTTTGATTTGTAGAGGTTAGTCATGACATGATGCAGCAAGTGTGGTACGAAACTGTGTTGTGATTTATATCCATGTAATTCCCTTGACTACAACAGGGCTGAGAACAGTGTTTTCTGTAACATTTATGACATTAACTGTCTGTGCATATTGTCTGACTGAGATTTCCTGAAGCACAACATGCATAATGCCATTTTCAGCTGTAAGCAGCAACTGACCCATCTTATGCAAACATATCCAAGACAAAGCCTTTGTAACTGTCTATCTCTGTATATTTATTTATGAGAAAGTACAGGTAGTTCTTATTGATATTTAGAGATGAGAAATATGGGGCTTTTCACTCTGCTTTTTGAGACTCTAAAAAAACCCCATTACTCCTGTTTTAACTAGGGAAAGAAATTGAGAAGGTGACTTTGGAATTCATAATTAAATGTTTGATATGACAGCCATGAAGCGTCCTTAATCCGCAGTAATGTGGTTCTCCTCCCTGTACAAATGCAGGATAATATAATGTTTACTCATGCTTTAACTTGTAATTCAAAATTATCACAAGGCCTCCCTTTTTTATGCCAGCCTGGGTTTTTTCCAAACATGGAATAATGTTGAGATAATGTTACTCAGAGATACTGGCCACCCAGCTATCAGGTGGAAATTGATACACACCTGAGGTCTGACATTGAAAAAGTCAGAGAATCCCAGCTTAGAGATGGGTTTGAAGATATGGCTGCACAGTTATTTTGCATATCTAGCACTGTCACATCTCATCTCCTTTTCAAACTGAAGAGAACTGTACAACATCTCCTCTTGTACAGCAGCTGCTTTGTGTTATCACAGGGAAGACTAAGTAACACAGTATTATCTTAAAAGGTAATAGGCACATAGGCAATTGAATAAAATTAAACCTGGAAAATAATGGAGATAGAGTACCAAGAATCCAGGAGTTTGTTGTAAAACAAAACAAATATTACACTTAGACTTGTTATTTTCAGAGATTACCCAGTGAATTGAAAGGGAAAGGGGTGGGGTGTATAATATTTTGTATTTGAAAACAACACTTACCAACCCCATCAGTCAGTTGTACATATAGTAAATTCTGCTTTCAGAAAATGTTAATAGTCACCTCTATTGCCCAAGTACGTGAGCTCCCACATGATGAAGGGGGATCTCCATTCCATCACAAGCAATTCCTAGGGGTATTGATGGAGAGGAATAAAAGTTTTGTGTCAGCATTTTGTGTAGAAGATTGATATTTCAATGTTTTAGGATGTTTATAATCATGCAGTTTAGTTATGATTTGTTTTCATGTTCCAACTCAATAATTATTTCCATTTGCCATAGTTAATACTATTTAGACTTTTATATATTAGCTCCATTGGCAAGATACAATAATTATTAGTAGAAGTTGATCTAGCTAAATCTGTAAATCTGTTAATTTATAAAATGTGTCTTTAATTATGCATGAAAACAGCTGCTAGTTATGTCTATTTTTGCAAAAAAAAATCAAGTGTTTTCATATGTCATTTCACATCACATTGAAGTCACTGTTTTATATCTTCAACACTGCACATATGAAGAAGTTCAGGAGTACCTAAGCAGATGGATGTACTTAAAAAATTCTCTTTGTATTTTTATTCTTCTCTTATCTTGGCTGTTCAAAATTCCTTGCTGTAGCAAGACACATTTACTCTCACGTTTGCCAATAATGGTTAAATGTTTGATTATTGAAAATAGGTTTGCATTTATTTATTTATTTATTTATTTATTTATTTATTTATTTATTTATTTGTGGTCACCTACCCTGGAAAATTACTCTTTAAACAAACAAACAAACAAACAAACAAACCCAAAACATACACAACAAAAAATATATCAGGAGACAGGAGCCCAGACTCTGGCAGTAGAAAGGCAGCTGTGATTAGAAACATTATTGTGAGAACTGCTGTTTAAATTCCCAGGACTTGTTTTAACCATTGAAAGATGACCATATGTATTGTATCTTCCAAATCATATCCTCTAAGGGTTATGAATATTACCTGGTAACATGTAGCTCAAAAATAGATAATAATCCAACTCAATCTTCTGCACATCTAACAGACTGCCAAATGTTTTTAAAGACATATTTTTTTTGGATGGAAAGCCGATATCTCAATGAATTCGTAAATGTGAAACAGAGGTTTTCTGTGTTTGAAAGCAATTTCCCTGTGTCGTGGCCATCTGATAACATTTTAATTGCTCTGAAGGCTGTAGTTTTCTGATCTCAAGACAAGCGTAATATCCTACTTTCAGTCACTGAATTAAGAGAGTAATACATGCCACATGTTTGCTGAAGAAATACCCTAATCAAAACTGAGGAGATGTTAGATATCACCAAAATACAGCTCCATAACTGTCAGAATTTTTTTTTTAACTCTTGGATTGTCAAAAATAAATCATATTTTAGCCTCATATCACAGAAAGTTGCTATCAGGAAAAAACACTGGAGCTATATACATATATCCTGCAAGGTTAGTATTTCGTAAACTCAGAATAAGGCAACATGTCACCTTATTCTAAGATAAATTTTGTGTCTGGAATACATTTAGATAGTGGACACAATTCAAACATAAAACCAGTTCAAGTTCCTAAGGTCTTTCTATCATTTGGCTTTGAAGATGGCTGTGGTAAATTAACTGGGGCTGAGTTCCTACAAACTTTAGAACAGGACGTAACTCAATTTATGTGCATTTCCTTTCAAGATAGATTAAGTTTGCCCCTCTATGCTTTGATTGGAATTTTGTCTGAGACTAGACAAATGTAAAGTGGATTCAAAAAGAAGGCAGCACTTTGTTTCAAGCTCTGGACCAGCTGATGCATTTCATCTTTGCAGTGGTGCTTAGACAGAATAAAGGACAGAGAGAACTACATCTCAGTAGTGCTCACACGTGGGTATTGGCAGTTCCTGATACTCTAGCTCAGGAGTAACAATACCACCTGGTACAGGTAATGGTTGCAAGTTCCCTTAGTGAGCAACAGATATTGAAAACTAAACTCAAGCTGCACAAGGTCAAGGCCAAAATCTGTGAGGAATGCAGAAATGGCACCAGAAGTGCAGTATTTTATATGATGGATGACCACTAAAAATTGGTTTTTTGGTTTATTCCTTGTCTTCAAACATGTAAAAATCCAAATTTTCTGGGAATGTATGTAAGCTGTTCTTGTCCTGGCTTTACAGATGGAGACAGCAAAACAAAGATGGATCTGGCATCTGCAGATGGGTCTGGGAACTTTGGAGTTTGGTGTCTCTGTCAGTAGAACATGTTGATACCAATAGTCACTAACACATGCTTTTCATTTCATGCCTGCCAGTTAGTGCATCCTGCTCTAGGGAAAATATGCTTTGTATTTTGAGCCAGATCTTCAGCAGGTAGAAGTGGCTGATACTAATGGAATTTCATCTCCCTCTGACAGCCCTGGGCTTGGCTCAGAGTGGAGTAGGGTATTCTCTTATTTTTCTGTTTGAAAGCTGTGCTGGTACTTGTGCATCTCAAGAGGAGTGTTTCTGCACAGTGAACTAATGCAACCATTTACCACTTCTGTTAATTGACAAGACTCTTCTTTTCTCTTGCCAGGTATCCCACCAAATATTTCACCTCTCACCTCCCCGTGCCATTCACCAATTCAGGGGACCCCTGCCACAAGTCCTACTGGAAAAACATCTTCTGTGTCATTTCCAGACTCTACAGATACTGACACCAAGCAGGGCTTAAAGCCACACAAAGTCTTAACTTCTTCTCAGAGTGCACCTCCACTGTCAGATCCTGTTATCAGCCCCTCTGTCATCTGCAGCAGGTAAGATTGTAATTTGACATGAGTAGGATTACTTTCACATTGTTCTCACGAACATGCTCTTTTGGCCCACATACAAGATTTTGTGATTTACTGCAGTATTTTGTATTGACATTTCAAGTTTGTAGTATTTGACTTATTGTGTAGACTGATGCTACAAAATGCTTTTAAAGTGGAAGAGTCTTAACTACATTTATTGCTTTTACTGATGTCAGATGGACAGTCTGATTCATAAATAAATTCTTTGCCAGTGATTTGCAGATCCCAAAGTTGGATTTCATGTTAACAAACTGTGTTTTTTATGCCATGCCCCCTAATATGAATAGTCACCTTCAGGTCACAGGCCAAGTTTTCCACAGCAGGCACCTAATGTTTGATAGAAAAATCTGACTGTGAGGGTTTAAAAGATCCTGGCCTGTAGGCTTCTGGTAAAGATGTGCCAACAATTCCAGAAGGCTACACAATTTTGAGCATTCTCTGAGGAGATCCCTTGTTCCCTAGGCAGAGTCAGATTATGTACAGTCAGGATTTTTTTTCAGAAATCAACTGCAGATAAATTCTTTCAAGTACTAAGAGTTAGAGTTACACAGTTTAATTTCGCACTTTAAAGTAGCCCTTTATTAGATAATACAGGCTGATCCTGCTTTGCAAAATCAGCATTTTGGAAAGAAAGTTGTTCTGCTTATCTTCTCAGAAAGGATTCAGTTGCTAAATTGTATTAGTGGAGTTTGCAATATTTGTCCAGAACAGTGGGAAACACTGGTATTCCTAAACCTGTTCCAGTGCAGTTTCAGGGTTATCTTACTCACTAGATGTTACTTCTGGTCATAGCAGTGAGTGATTTGTGATTAGTGGACAGCTAGTGGACAGCATATCATCTGAGGCTGGGTTAAATGCTATCAAGTTTGACTATCTTTGGAAATGGTTTTTCCTTTCTGACTCCAGTCACGTGGCTGTGGATGTGTCTCAGGACACTGCGTGCAGGGCAAGGAAGGGGGTGTGAGAAAGTCAAAACTGAGACTGCAAGTTTGCTCAAGGGAGTCATTCTCACTGCAGTTCAGACTGGAATCCCAACAGGCTTTTAAGATGGGTTTAGGTAACTAAATAGAAATGTAAGTGCTTTTAAAAGCTTTCCAAAGTTATAGCAAAACTAGGACTTGGACTGATTAATTTGAAATGAAAACTGTATTACACAACAGAATATAACATAAAGGTGCTACTGTCTTATTAAGCTGTGTCCTTATTACTACTTCAACAAAATATTATTACTTTCACAAGTAGTAATTATGTCTGGAAGCCTTCTATTAAAGAGAACAGTTAACAGTTGCATTAAAAATGTCAAAAAAACCAATGTAAGGTTGTTGTAGATAGTGATGAAATATATTTTCTTCATATGTCCAAACTTTGATTTCATTGTAATCACTGGTAAAATGCTCATTAACTTTAATGTGGATGCTGTCTTATTGGATCTATGTAGGTTATATAGCATATTGGGTTTTCAGTTTGCTTGTTTTCAAAAGCTTAGACTGTGTAAGCATTGCAAATAGTTACATTGCTGACACAGACTTTGTTGTTGATTATTTGAAAAAAAACCCATATTATCTAAAATATTATAGTGTCATTTGCTAATAGAATTGGCACCTACTGGTGCTAATAGTCACCCTTCCTTTAAGTCCCTGTAGAAAAATTACAAGCACTGTCACATTTCTAGTCATTAGTATATAGAGGTGTCAAATCCACAGATAACAAGCTGAATTAACAGCACACAAATAATGCACCCATTAGTAATGTAGACACAATTAAAAAGCAAAATCAAAACAAAAAATCTCAAATACCAAAGAAATTTAAGGGTTAACAAGTTGTGAGAGTTAAACTAACACAGTGGAAGTAAATTTTTAATGTCTGAGCTTTTGCATAGCAGGTTGCTAGTCTTCATGGTGTACAATGTGCTATGTTTACTGCCAAAACCCCTGCCTTGCTGGGGAGCAATGCCAAGTCAGCAAACTTCTGCCACCAGCAAACCAATCGCACCCCCTACAACAAAAGGGGAAGTCAACTCTTGATGGGTTCAGTGTTTTAAGTCAGATCCACCCAGGCAGTGGCATCAAGATGGCAGTTTTACTGTACTTCTTTTTCACTAACAAGGTGAAATGTGGTAGGACAGCGCAGTTTGAAGACCACAGTAAACAAGAACATACACCAGGCATTGCCAGTAAAATAACTTGTAAGTAATCAGGTATTAATTCTGCTTAGTGGATGAGGCAGGAATCCTGTGCAAAAAATATTAAACAATCCTGAAGTCAAGGAGGGTATTATAATGCCTGTGCATGAAGGGATTGAGTTAAAGTTGCGTGAGCACGTTTACTTCTAACACAGAGTAGATTTCAAGTGTGCTGCTGGGTAGCTCAGTAATATTTTTTTATTTCAATACAGTGCTTTGTGGACCATACTTATTAAATCAGTGTGAGTTTGCATATGTTCAGGAAATAAAGAGGTGCACTCATAGTGATGCAAAAGCCTTGTGGCATTACACCCAATCAAAGGCTCTCTATCTTTGATCTTATGGAAATCACAAGGAACACGGGACAGAGAAATTAATACTTTTTTTTCATCTTGTTTAGCAACCTGAGTGATACATGATTTATTTGCTTGGCTATGCAGTACAGGTATCATTGAAGACAGATTTGCATTTTTATTTAAAAGTCTTTCAGGGATTCATTGTGTTTGCAGGGCGTATCAAGTTCCAGGATGTGTTCTGGATGACCCAGTCAAAAGCCCTCTGGCATAGGATTTCAGCCATTTTTACATGTTGAACTTAAAATGGTACAAAGTTTCTAGTACAAAGTTTGACCAATGAAAATAATTTTGTAATAGTTGCTTTTCAAAGGTGGTTATATGTGAGATATGCCTCAAAATACTGACTCAAATCAGAGAAAGAAATGTTAAAGTGTCAGTCTTTAGGGGACAGATTTGATATAATACTGCTAAATGAGATTTCAGATTTGTTATGTTCTCTCATTTTTTCGTGATACACCACTGTTTCTTCAGGTCCTAGACTCAGTCATATTGGGACAATATAATTTGAAACGTTCCAGCTGGTATTGAATTCACAGTTAGGGCTTAAAGGGAATCACACACAAGGAATAAAGCTTTTTTTTACTGGAAGGGAAGAGCCAGACATTTGAAAGGGCCATGATATGGTGATCCCTCCCAGAATGTATTTTTGTTCTGGGAATGGTGAAGCAAACTCTGTCCTCTAATTTCATTGGTAAATGTATGGATGTCAGATCACTCACCTCATGTTCTGTCCAAAATGCCTCCTTGGTTCTTATGTACTTGGTATGTTGTCACTTTTATAGGGCAGCTGGAGTACAGAACCAGGGGATAATTTTATTTTCTTTTTTTGCTGATTAATTCAGAGAGTAAAAAATTCATTTAAAATGAAAATCACATATTACGGGCTTACTCTTGGCAACACAAATTTAATGGTGGTGGCCAGTTAATTCAAGGTCTTTTTTTATTTTTCTCCTTTTATTTTCCTGAGTTCCAATAAAATTTCAGCTCTCTCTTGTAGTTTTGTCTGGAGAATGCACCCTGGACCATGGCTTATATTGTATGACATAATCTTACACTGTCAGCAGGAAATCATTTTACACAATACTGTCTGATGTACGTGGTTCTCTATATTGTGCATATTTCTTGATGTATTTCAGCTGTGGCAGACCCTATAACCAAATAGAAGCTGGTGATGGGACACTAAATAGAAATGATGCTACCACACACACCCTGAACAGAACAGGTAATTCTTTGTCTGTCAAAAACACCTTATTCCTTCAAATGCAATAATGAAAGGACATAAAGGGAGAACATATGTAGGTGAGGCTTTGAGGCTTCTCGCCTTTTTGAATGTATACCATGTACAAAATGCTAATGAAAAATGGAGTTAAAATATAAAAGAAATCTGGTTTCCCTCATTTAACTTAATCAACATAAGTAACGGCCCTCAAAATATTTTTACTCTTCAATCCCTGGTCCCGTTTTTTACACTCTGCAGGGTATATGCCTTTGGACAGATTGTCCAGCCTCAGACCCAGCCAAGCAGCACATATGTATGATGAGTCAGAGATCCTGTTGCTGTTATTCGGAAGGTCACGGGGTGCCTTTCGTGGAATTCTTGCCGTTCCCACACCGAGCTCTGTGGTTTGTGTTGCAGATGATCCTGCGCAAGCCACCTCTGACTACGAGACCAACAACAGCGACAGCAGCGACATCGTGCAAAACGATGACGAGACAGATTGCTCCAAGGAGCAGCCACGGAAGGGATCTGTCTGTAGGTCCTACACACCTGAGACCATCATCCTGCATCCCTTGACACCACCTGAGGTAGCTTGTCTGAGTCCCACTCGCACAATAGACTGAGTGTACGCTGATACAGAGTGGGAAAAAGGCCAAACCGAAACTGAAATCTGTCAAAAACCCACCCACCCCCCCAAAGAAAAAAAACAACAAACCCTAGGGCTGTCTAAAGATTGTGATCATGGTTTTAAGCAACAATTGCAGCAGGAGGATTAACTTTCAAGAATGGAACCATTGAAATGTGTGAGGGCCGCTAAGCACTGGCTGCTGATGAAACACTAACCATCTATTTTGATGGATAAAAGTTTGTGGATCTAGCATTAGGCATTTCTGAAATGTTTGGCCTCTGTGTTAGTTTCCTTTAAAGGGTTGGAAGGAAGAGAAATGATCTTCTCTGACTAGCAGCATGATAAATAGTGTTCCTGTTCAGCCACTTCAGCTTCTCAATGGGCTTGCAGTCTTCACTAATAATATATGCTGTGGTCCTTATTTTAAAATAAATGAACATTGCTCTGAGGGTGCTGCAAGATATTATTATTGGTACATGCCTTAAACATAAGAACATTGCAGTATGGTGAACAAGTGCTGATACAGCTGCTGTGTTCAGCTGTAAGCTTGGTTAAGATGCAGAGGAAAAGCTTTGTTTAGTTACATTTTCCACAGTTCGTTGTACAACTGAATTAATAAATTGAAGTTGGCATGAGCTCTTGAAAAATTTACTGTAATCTGTTGGAGTTGGACATGCTGAGAGAAGGCATTTTGCTTGAAATGTTTTGGCATTTACTCATCTGCAGTTTCTTAGTAAAATGTAATTCTAGGAAGTATACAGGGAGAAATTTGAAAAGTGGGGCACAATCCATCTTTTTTTGTTTTTGCAGACCTTGGAAATCAGGTAGGTTTCAGTTTAAGAAGCAAAGGTCTTCATTTGGACTGAGCTCCGTTAGCCTTGTTGGATTGTAATGAATGAGTCCTGATGGAGAAGTAGAAACCGAGAGCTTTTCCCTCTGCACTGCAGCAAATTTAACAATGAAGACAGATTCCCTTGGAAATGAATGAATGATTCCCATGAGTGAATGAATGAATGTGTCTCATGGATAAGTTCAGACACTGATGTTTCATATACAGAATTTCCTATTCACTCAAGTGAAACACATTATAAAGGAGAGTGACTTGCTGCAGGGCTGGTAGAAATGAGGACATCTCCGCTGAGCTGAGTTAAAGTACCATCGACTTACAGATGACGCTAATGGGATAAGAGCATAATGTTTTGCATGAGATGCTTCACTGAACTAACACTCCCCTTTATTCTGATTTCTGGCACAGGACAAGCCTGTACTTGCTCCTGAGCCTCTGGTTATGGACAACCTGGATCCCCTGATGGAGCAGCTAAATAGTTGGAACTTCCCAATCTTTGATTTGGTGGAAAAAATTGGAAAGAAATGTGGTCGGATTCTCAGTCAGGTGAGAAGTGTATCTTGTCTGCAGTGTCTGGCTTAGAATATTGACAGATCTAGACACAATAGTGTTAAGACCCATTGTCCTAACAAGCTGATCATCCAATCATGATCCCTGTCACCTAATTCAAAGCTGACAATATGAACTCCGTCTCACTACATTCCTTACTTTTAAATGTCTGTGTTTTTTAATTTAAAAATGTGAAAGGGTAAACCACACACCTGTTTTGCCTGCTGCCCTCTGCCAGTGAGTTTACATAAACATTTCTGAATATTCTCTTCTATCTGCAGAAGGTGCTGCCACCCCTTACTGAGTTCTATGTGAAAGGATTTCTCATAGGGTACAGCATGGGAGGGCTGAACAGTAAATATATGCAAACTGGTGCAGGATATGCAGAGCTTTGTTCCTCTTTTATACAGGAGATTTCAGTCAGGCTATGCAAGAGAGCAGAGTTTGAGGAAATGGGAGGAAAAATAGTCCTTGCTATATTCCTTCATTTTTAAAGAGTTAGAACTTTGATAGAAAATTCATATCATTATTACATAGGGAAGACTAATTTGCTATGACTCAGAATGGGAGAGCTTGCTAGTCTTTCTTTCAGTTATCAGAACTATCAGGGTTTTATTCCTTTCTGGGAGTTGAATCCAGTTACTGACACAGCCTGTCTCTACCCAGCAGGATTAGTGTCACCTCCATAATCACTTTCCTGGCTGAACTTTCTACTCTGTTATGCCCCTTTTCCTGGCACACTGACAAATTAGCCATTTTTTCTTATGGAAGTATTGAAGATTATTAAACAGGAAAGGCAAATAATTTTTATTGTTATTTAGGGATGGAAGGAAAACAAGCCCAAGAGAATCTGAGTGAACTAGTACCACTTTACAAGGCATTATGTAGTGATGAGTGCTGGAGAGAAGAGATAAAGTTAATTAGTACAATAAGGGACAATTAACACCCCCCACAAACACAGAGGTTAGTGTGTCAGGCAGATCTCAGTGTAACAAGCACCAGAGAATGCTGTATCAAATCACAGTCCCTTGGTGGTTACCTATTATTCAGCTCTATTCAATTATCCAGTGGACAACAAGGAAAACCATGGCATGAATTCAAATATATTCCGCCTTTTAGTGTTCTGTAGCTTGGCAAACAACATCTGTGCTTGACCAGCCTACCAAGTCTCTAGGTTAATTTTAGAGAAATAGGCAAAGTGTGGCTGGATGTGGATATTGATATAAATTCAGTGATGGTTATTGAGACACTTTTGCACTAGACAGTGAGTGTGTGATTAAAATACTCCTCTGGATCATAATGGTCAGGTTTTTTTCTGATAGCATAGAATAATAATAGAATGATAAATTAAACACAAGGCCAGAACTTTCTTTTAAAGGCATGACTAACCAACAGTTTGGCTGATCCAGAATTTGTTCTGGGTATCTCTAAAGATTTTAAGCACTTTATCAAGTTACATGGAGTTCTGTGCCTCTGGGGACAGTTCCCCTGTGCCTCCCTCCATTTGCTCTAAAGCTCCACACTCTCTTTCCCAAAGTCTTCTTTTTGCACAGCTTCTGAGGGTGTTATACACTTCACAGTGCCACAAAATGAGGCCTGTAAAATAAAAGAGAAGCTGTAATAAATAATATTTGTGATCAAAATTCAACATTTTCTGTAACAGCTGTTTATAATAACTCCCACTCCCTAACAGGAGAATGTAGCAAGTTCAGCCTTGTTCATAAAACATAGATCCTTTAGTTCTTTCTTCCACCTACTCAGATATTTCTTATGAAATTACTCTCAGAAATAAGGGAACGAAAGTAAATAAATCTTTTTCTTTAGCCAAAAGTACTTTTTTTCCTTTTGTATTTTTTTAAATCCTGAGATATTTTAAACAAGGGAAAACAAAAGGTCTAATGATTTATTCTCTGTATTTTGCTATTAAATGGACTCATCCATTAAAAAAAAAAAAAGTAAATTAACAAGCTGAATTAACTATGTTTGTCTTGCTAGGTTAAATTTATGGGACGGAACAAAGCAGAGTTGACACGTGCCTCTAGGGATGCATTCGGTTTAGAAAGCAAATGCTGGCTTAGCATCTTTAAAGCTGCTTGAGATGTCTGTTTCTTCTTTTTGGAATGTTAAATTGATTTAGACATGTAAAAATACCCTAAACCAGTCAGTGACCACAAAAGCATCTGTGCAAAGTACAGTGGCAAGCACTCTAAATGTGTGTGATAGGGTTTAGAGAGGAATGTACATTCAGTCTCACTTCAGTCACACTTAACACCCTTATCATAGCTCCTATAAAACTAAAACCTGTGGAAAGTAAACTTATTTGTCTTGGAAAGCAAATACCATGAAAAAAGAATAGGCTAAAGTCAGTGTTTAGCTTTTACTGCTGGGCCCACAGAGATGAGAAGTGGAGGTGCTCCTATGCTGGCAGTACAGGAGCAGTGTTAGGGGCAGGGTGGCATCACTGCAGGGCCTGGGAGCTGGTCCCTGGGTGGTGCCAAGAGGATTGTGTGCTCACCTCACCGTCACACATGGCTTCTGCAGAGAGAAACTGCAGAAGGAGCAAGGGAGATCAGTCCTTGGGGGATGGGATATTCCTGGGATCACCACAGCAGCTCTTGTGAGGAGCTGTGTTTGTCAGAGCTGGAGATGGCTGCCAACCACTTCAAAGAAGCACACATCTGAAGAAAGCAAATACAGGAGACAAAAAAGGAGTGCAAGAGGTTTGCCTGCAGACAATGGGAAGGGAATTGCTAATCTAAACTTTGCAGGAGAGCCATTCCTGTGTGCCTGCAACAGCCAGGAGATGGGCTACATGTGAATAACAAACCCCGTTTCCAAACCAGCTTCCATTACAAATCATGCAGAAGTGCTTGTCCTTCTTCAGGCAGCACTGCCAGAAATATCTGAGTTATAAATGATTCAGTCAAGCATTAGCAATCGTGGCAGAGACAAGCAGCAAATGGAGGCTGGAGGGAAGGGGCAGTGTGGGGCACCCACTGCCAAGCACCTGGCAGCCATTGGAGCTTCCCCGGGCTTGTCCTTGGAGCAGGGACCACACCTTGGCTGCAAGGGCACCGTGCTCAGCCCATGGGATTCTGACTCCCAGGGAGCTCATGAAAGAGGATGTGGGTTGGGAAGAACAGATTTAAAAAGACAGAAGCATTTTAAAATGTTTAATCCAGAGCAATGAATAAACAAAGGTGCACAGTTTTTCTTTTTTTTTTTTTTTAAATGAAAGAAGTTAGGTAGTTGACTTTGTGGAAGACATCAATGCCCTTTTTTCCTCCTTTTGGCTTGCCCTTACCTCTGTCTTCTCTCCATTTTCTAAGAGAGAAAGACAGAAAAACAACCAAGATGTGCAGATGAGTTTCTTGGCTGTGGAAGAGCTGTCATTCATAGCCATCACAGTCAACTTTGCTTCTTTTCAATTCTGGAATTACCCACCTCTCAAAATCCAAGGAGAGGAAAAACATGCTTTTATGACATGCTTTATTTAAGTACTGCTAGTACAGAACAGTAAGGTTTGGTCATGCAGAATAATATTTCCTTATGCTTCCTCTTTTTATACAAAAACATTTTGATGGAAATAAGAAGCTTACCTTTCACAGATACAAAACTAGAATGTAAGATTCCTTAGCTCTCTGTAGGTGAAAAACTTAAGCCATGATTCCAGATAGATAAATAGTGTTCTATGCAGATTATAATCCAAATTATACATAAGGTCACTTTCTTCACTCTGCCTCAGCACAGGAGGGTCCCATGGGTTTTTCAGAGAGTAAAGTTTTGCCTTCTGTAGGCCCTACCTTTTATTCTAAGCTCATGTCTTCCAGAGCATGGTAAATTATGATAGGAACAGAAATAAGAGCTGAGGCCACCAGCAGAACCTCAACTGTCAGATATTGGTCATTAGAAGATCATCATAAATGGGGTCAGACATCACACTCAACCTGTCTCTGCATCATCTCTGCCTGTTGTAATGCTTTGCCAGAGTTAGTTTACATGCAGGTTTTTCCTGCTAGGGAATGACTGTGAGGAAAGGCACAGGCAAGATCATTAATGCTGCAAATTCATATCCTTTTTTCCTGTTCTTACTGTAAAAATCCACAGCGGAGGAGCATTTGAAGTTTATGTTCATTAAACTTTAGGTGCAGCTCACAGGTCCCAATTTATATACACAATATACAGAAAGAAACCTTTGTGGGTAGATGTTTGATTTACATTCAGGTGTAAAACACAAAAGGTAATTTGGAACCATTTCTTATCATATAGCACTCATCAATCCAAATGTGCTTCAGACTGCTTGGCTCTAGGCGGTTCATTACCAGACAGATGGCACCAAAAGGACAGAACAGCTCACAGCAGTAAATAAATAAAGAGGCTGAAAGGCTTTAGGGCCCAATTTCTGAAAGAAGTGAAAAGGTCAGGCAGTGATTTTTCTGTGCCCCATTGTTTTGTATGTCAGGTTCAAACTTGTCTTCAGAGGTGCCCGTTTTGCAGCAGCTGCTGTCTGCATTTCCGAGCATTCGTCTTTCCTGAACACCTCCTCACTGATCCATCCCGTTCTCCCTTCCCATATATGCTCTCCTGGATGTTTGCAGTCATCTTTCCTTGCAGGAAGACTTGAGGAAGCTCTGCTTCCTAAGCCACTTGCTGCCTCTGGAATCCTATTTAAGTCATTTTTTCCATTTCATTTCCAAAATGAGAGCAAAGGAAAGGAGATAATGCATAGAATCCAAATAGTTGCCCCTTTTGTCAGTCCTTCACTCGTTTCCCACTTTTCTGGGAATTAAGTCAAGGATGCTCCTTGGAGAAGTTTGTGGGGAAATTTTTCCCAGGCCACTGAAGACCTCTGAACATCGTGTGTGTAGGTTTCTGAGGTGCCTGCAAAATTTCAGGGAGGGCATATGTCTGAAAGGAAGAGAAGAACATCTGGAAGGGTGTAATGAAGGAATGAGGACTGTTTGGTACTAATAGCTTTTCTGTCTGGCTGTGTAGCCACATTCCTATGGAAGTGCAAATAGCTGCAGCTGTAGCTGGATCAGGTGAACTTCAGAAAATACTACCAGGAAAGCAGGTTTTCATAGGGTTATTTGACCTAAGGAGATTTATATCTAATTTTTAGAGGTTTTCTGATCTATTTGGCAACATGGGGTCTTTTGTGTTGTTTTTTTTTAGGTATCATACAGGCTTTTTGAAGACATGGGACTGTTTGAAACCTTTAAAATACCAGTGAGGGAATTTATGAATTACTTTCATGCCTTGGAATGTGGATACCGAGAGATACCTTGTAAGTAAAAATTCCCAACACGTAATGATGCTCCCTTAAAGTTTTGAGGATTTTCCACACACTTTGGTATTGAAGCCTTTCTTCTCTCATTATAGCACCTACTTTTTTTCTTCTGCTACATCACAACCAAATGGATGGTTCTCTAGTAAGAGGCTGGTGCTGAACTGCAGCCTCTCAGGGTTTGGGGGTTTTTTTCATGTATTTCGTGTTTCATGTTGTTTCATAACAATTCATGGCAAATTCTCTCCAAGCCAGAAACCACATAAAGCCATCAGGTAAAGAACTGTTTACTGATATTGCATGTGTAGCCCCGTGTCCCAGCTGGAGTTTCTTGAAAAATTTACCCCTCAAAAGCAACTTGGACTTTTACACAGCAGCAGTGCTACGCTACCAAAGGAGATGAGCTTTCTAAAGCAGACAAAGTATGCCAAGTACATGACTGCATCCTGTTCTTCTGCAACTACATACTGATACTCTTTTCAGTGGGAACCATTTATTCACCGAGAAACCTGCTTTCAGGGATCCTCAGATTATTTACTAATTCAAATCCAATTTACCAAACTGCTTCAACTGGAAAAGACAGTTGTTTTCCAAGGGAATAGAGGGAGTTATTACTTCCTTTTTTAGCTGGCAGATAACCCCAGTGTTGAGGAACACAGGACATGCTGTTTTCTCTACGATCACAGAAAAATATATGAAGCATCATTCTAAGAAGTCATATAGTCTCTCCGTCAAAATATTAAATACCAATTGGAACAGCTACAGTGAGAGGGATTTGAGGAAAGCTCCCTGAAATGCCTCCCAGACAGGTGCTTTGGACTCTCTTCTGGGAAAGCAAGAGAGTCCAATTTCAAATCTTTCCTTGTGTTTGAACCAGATCAGGGACTTGAAGCAGCAGATTATAGCCTGAAGATATTATAGGTAGAAATCTCACTGTCTGTCTGTCCTACTGGAGCCATTTCTTTTCATTTAAAATATTTAACTGGTGTCTGGAATTTTTGTGAATCTAGCCCTTTATTTAATTGTTTTCCTTAGATGTGTTTTGTTGTTAATAGAGAGGAATATTTTGGCTAATACAAAGTTGATTTATCTTCCCGTTTTTCATGTCTGCAAAGAGGTAAAACCCAAAACAACTCTCATGCTCTTGATAAAAGTCTGTTTTGCCTCTACTCGCTTGACTGGCACGAGATACCCACTAGATGGTGCTGATATCCCTCTGTCGGAAATATCCTTCCTGTTTAACAGCGCGGTCCTTTTCTTTGCATCACAGATCACAACCGAATCCATGCAACTGATGTTCTACATGCCGTGTGGTACCTGACAACTCAGCCCATCCCGGGGCTCCCAACTGTGATTAATGACCACGGGTCAGCAAGCGATTCAGGTATATTTATGTGTGCAAGTGCCTATGTTGTATTCTTGAAGTTTCTGCCAAAAAATTTGCTGTGAGAAAGCCAAGAATTGAGGATTGCTTGCAGTACTTGTTATTGTGTAGACTTTTAAGTTCAGTAGCACGATGGATGTTGAAGGTGTTCGAGTATGTTTGTGTAACTTTGGAGAGAATGGAATTGGTCTTCCAAAACCTAATAATTTACATTTAATGATGTGGGAGTGCAAGCCTTTGTGGTCACGTATAACAGCAGATCTTTGTTAACATTTGGGGGGTTTTTCTAGGCAAACTGTATTAATAGTGCTTTTCAATGCTGCTTCAGAAGGATTTTAAATCCTTAACCCCTGCATTGTTTTGCTATTACAAAATTGCTGGGACATGCAGGTAGTGCTGTGCACTTGCTGCTGCTTGGCTGTCATGAAGTGTTTTTACCTTTCCCCACTGCCTCCAAAGAGACTTGTTATCATTTGGCAACCAACTTGCAAGACCAATCTTCTGCTGCTTTATGATTGCTTATTATGGAAAACTGTTCTTTTTGCATCTTTATGTTAACTTCTCCAGGTCAGCTGTAGCAACTGCTGGAACTGTCTGTGTTTTATGGGAGTTCTCAGAGAGTTACTATAACAGCAAGAGTTTTTTCTGCAGAAACTACTCCCATTTCTGCTCTTTTGTTGTTGTTGTTTGTTTCTTTCTTTTTTTGGTTGGTTTTGGTGTTTGTATGGCACACACATATCATCTGTGAAACTCTTCATGATGTTTCGGTGGGGTGGGAAATATTTTTATTCCAGGAAAAATTTATTTGCAAGGGTTGTTGATATCTTTGTAGGTGAGGTAAAATAGGTGGAATATCAGGGGTTCAGTCCTGCGGCTTTTTGGTGTTTGTTATTTGAAAGACATTGTTAGACTGCATGCAAGATCTATTCAAACAGGTTAAATTAGCAAAGCATCTCACTCAGTATCTGTCTCTGATAGGTGTATTCAAGCTGCTTGAAAAACAGGCTGATAAGAGGATTATCAGCAGAGATTCAAAGTCTAGAACTTTGTATTGGACTAGTCTATAAGATGACTTTGTATTGACTAGCCTAGGTGAAAAAGTTAGAGGAAGAAGTGGGAAGATCAGGTTACCCACAAAGCTCCAGCATGGCTGTGAATCCATGTCTTAATGCTTGTAGGTTATGGAGTTTGAGAACAGGTTCTGCTGGATGGCTGGAAGATCCCCAGGTGGGATCAGAAATGGTTCCTTTCTGGTTGTTTGCCTTATTGCACTGGATCATGCACACTGTATCAGAAAGCCTGGAGGCCAGGGTGCTTTCACTCTGCTGCTATGTATTGTAATTTTGCTCCTTCTCTCCCTGCTTCGTTGCTTCTCTCTGTTTCAGTAAGTCACTGAAAAAAAAAAAAGCGGTGAGGATGTTTTTATTGTTTTAATTTATTTATTTCTGCTCAGATTCTGACAGTGGAATCACTCACGGCCACATGGGTTATGTGTTTTCGAAGACGTACACACCTACAGATGACAGCTATGGATGCCTGGCTGGCAACATCCCTGCCCTTGAACTGATGGCTCTTTATGTAGCTGCAGCCATGCATGATTATGATCACCCAGGAAGGACCAATGCCTTTCTGGTAGCAACGAGTGCTCCTCAGGTAAATAGATCTCAACCAGGGTTGCTGTTAGGTTTGGAAGGTCTTGATAACAACTTCTCCTTACCAGTGGTGCCTGTGGCTTCCATTAAGCACAAGTCTGCCAAATATTTTGAAACAGCTTGTCAAAGTGACAGAAATAATCACTTCACTTAGGGATTGCCAGTAAGAGTCTTCTTACACACCTTCAGTTAGCAGAGCTGTTAAGAAAGGTACTGATAAACTCTGTCAGGAGAAATTAAAGCTCTGCTGACTGATACAGAATCTGTAACTGTGAAGTAAGGGAAGAATTATTCTACCCAATAAGGCACAGAAAGATTAAAATAAAATAAAAACTTGTATAGTTAACCACACCTTGCAAGTTAGTCTGTGCATGATCATACCATATTTTCTGTTCTTTCTGTTGAACATGAGCAGATGCTCTCTTTTATGAAAGTATTTTTTCACTATGCATCTATCAAGGAGGAGGGGAGTGTGGAAAATAATCCCAGTTTTATAAATGTAGAATTGAGGCTTACCTAGGGTTACACAGAAGGTGCTGTCAATGCTGGGAGTTGAATTCAGCAATTCTGAGTCACTTTTTATTATGAGATCATCTTTCCTTGCTTTGCATAGCTGACCTGCCAGGCTTCAGCATACTGTGCTGAAAAATACTTCTATGGACAAGGAAAGAGAAAAGGATAGTTTAATGGTGACAATTGACTAGGGATGCAGAAATTCTAGATTTACTCCCCAGCTGGCATCCAGACTTGCTCGGTATCAGTTTCTGTCTATAGACTGATAGTAATGCTTCTCATCCTTGCAAAAATCTTTTCTGTGATAGAGAAGTTTGATGCTCTGGCCAGGTAAATAAATTGATAGAAGACGTGTACTATCCTTAAATCTAATTTTAAGAAATGAGTGCTTTGTGGTTGTAAAAATAAAAAAAAAAAAAAAAGGAAGTTAGATGATTAGCTTTAAATAATATCCCTAGTCTGAAAATAAATTTATAAGAAGAAAATCAAATTCTTCCTGTTATCTTTTGGGGGTTTGGTTTGTTGGGTTTTTGTGGGCTTTTTTAAAACCTGATATCACCTGAAATTTGATGAACCTATATTTGGCATCTAGGTTTTTTCTTCTTTTACATGACAAGCAGTATCAACTTCCAGTAATGTTAAAGTGCTGCTGTGTTAAAAATCTGCCTTCAGGAGTGGGGCCTGGGTAGCAGAATATCTCAAATCCTTACTGTGCAGTTAGGCAAGATGGTCTGTGAAGTTGAATTTCTTCAGCAACGTGTACTCTGGGATAAAGAACAGATTCTATATTTTAGGATAGAATTGAATTCTTTCATCTCTAGGTGACATAAAAATATAATTAAAGTGAAAGCACTGGAATGTATGTGTCTATATTTCTGTAAAAACTTAAAAAACTTATATCTATCTTACATGGAAGCATATTTCTGAAAGCTTTTCTTTCTATAAACCAAATTGTCAAAAGACTGAATGCTGCTAAGATGGAGAGGTTTCCTGGATGGTTGTTGTCCCCTAAAGTCCATTTTCTACATCCTTCTTTAGCTTCTGAGTGAAATTGCCATCTTTATGAGAGTTATGCAATTTGTTTCACTAAAGATTTCACCTGTTTTGGATTTTAGGACTGAGAAATCTGTCAGGCTGAGTGTGTGTTGTCAGATTGCAAACTGGAATTTCACTTGTGTCTGTGTTTGGAATTGATCCAACTTGGACACAATTGTCAGGTGCAATTACCAAAGACAATAATCCCCGTTAACTGAGGTTAGCTCTAAGAAACAGGGAAGCACACAACCCTATGTTATATTAGTCATTAATCTGTGGCCTGAAACAGAATAATCTGCTGTCATATGATACAGTTTGGTCAGGAAGCAAAAACCCTGGCGCATAAAAGACCCAGATTTTTTCAAATCAATCTTTCAATAAATCATCACCATCAGAACAATTCTGGTGTCTGCTATTAGTCCTGCCCAAATCCCATCCTCAGACCTAGAGAAATTCTTTTAAAATAAAACGTCAACAAACAAAACGACCAAACCTGAACCTCCCTCTAGCATCCACCCCCATGTCAATCCCGTTTTTGCACTGCTGTGATTTTGCTGAGATGTTTCTCAGCTTTCCATTGCCCTCCTTGCTTCCACAGGCAGTGCTGTACAACGACCGCTCCGTCCTGGAGAACCACCATGCTGCTGCTGCCTGGAACCTTTTCATGTCCAGGCCAGAGTACAACTTCCTGGTCAACCTCGACCACGTGGAGTTCAAGCATTTTCGCTTCCTCGTCATCGAGGCAATTTTGGCTACTGACCTGAAGAAACACTTTGATTTTGTCGCCAGATTCAATGCCAAGGTAAGGTTCAGGTTCGGGTTTCTGGTGGATGGTCAGAAAAGAATGTGGGTTTGGCCACAGCACAGCGAAAACTCTAGAAAGGCTACTGTGCTGCTGTTTCCTTTGATTGTCCTTTTGATTACCGTAAAACATTCTGTTGAACAGTAATCTGGCCTTTCTGTTGTTTTTTACTTATTTAAATTTAGTGGCACAACTTCTCTTCTTATATATGTTTAGTGTTTTAAGGAAGTGGTTTAAGGCTAAAGATATTATGGACTATTTGAGTGTAAATCCCACTTACATCCTCCTTTTCAATGTTGTTTTCTTGTTCAATAGCACTTAAGACCTATTAGCCAAAGACTGGGGGGAAAATAGTCAAAGGTTTTATGAAGTTTTCATAATGGCTAAATACTTCCAGTGAACTTGTATTGATTTAATCATACTGCTATATCGTCAAGGCATGGAGATCATAACAATTGTGAAATCATAATTTCAAATGCAGGAAGCATGATCTTTCTTTCCTACTTTCTTTCAAATGGGTAAACCCCAGAGAAGGGTCACTAAAGATCTTTCCTGCACAGTCCATTCAGTGAGTAGAAAATCACAACCCTGGGAGAAACCATTCTTAAAATTCATTTATAGTTTCAACCTAACTTATTGGAAACCACCTCCTATCAAGTTACTTTAATAAACTCCATCACCCATCAAAGCTGTTGGCATGTTAACTAGATACCTGCCTTTGGAGCTGGTACTGCCTTCTTGTTCCTTGTGAGAAACATACCAAGAACAGTGTGTTTCTTATCCTCTGTATAAAAATGTGCAAAGATGGTTTTCAGTTTCGCTGGCTGACATCTTTTGGGGATGTTTCCCTGATGTCTTCTGAAGAGGTGTGACTTGATTCTATGATCATACATTGGTCCAGAATCAGATGTGTGAATAATCAGTAAAATGTAACTAGTTCTGAGCACTAAATAAGATCACTTTTTTTCATTTTCCTTTCTGGACTAGATTGGGAGTTACACTTAGCCCATTCAAACTTTTGCTCACAGAAGATTAATTTGCTTTTCATAGCATATTGCTTAGTATTTTTATTTTTTTCACAGGCCCATATGTAAAGGATTAGACCTGAGGGACCTAGGCACTGCATTGTTTGGTATAAAACTTTGAGGCTCCAAATAAAATTTAATCCAGGAGTTTTAGGACTCTTGGAACATTTGGATTAGATCTTATTTTGAAAACAATGCTGAGAAGAGTTCTGAACAAGTGGGAAGTTGCTGCTTTGTCCCTTCTGAAATGCAGCCAGAGGAAGCATTGCTGCTGCAGTGTTTTTGTACAATAACTCTTTGGCTGAGCACTTCCCCAGAATGTGTGGAATATAATTGCCACTTGTCTTTGAGAAGAATCACAGTCAGTTCTTCACCTGTAGCAGGACTTTTAACCTCCGGCTCATTACAAACTCTGGGAAAAGGAACTGTGCTCACTGGGCATTCTGGTGTCTCAGGAAAAGTTCATGGAGAGCTTGTGGAAGTCCTTCAATTTATTGCCTAGTGATCTCCGTGCAAGAGAAAGTCCCAGGTTCTACTCCCTACTCTCTGGGCAGTTCCATGTGTTTTGGATACACATAATCACTAGATAAAATACGTAAATAAACATTGTCTATGAAATAATTTCAGCCATACTAGATTAAATAGGGAAATAAACTTGTTACCTATGTCTTCACACTGCAATTGAATCAGCATGGCATTTGATGGTAATTTATCTTTGTACACCAATTAGATATTAACTTCTTGGAAAATGTCATGGAAAGCTTGCATTTTTTTGTTGCCCTAGCAAATACTGATTTTCCATTATTAATCTCAATGCTCTTTGGTTTTCACCTTTTTTTTTTTTTTCTATCTTTTTAAACATATTGCCCTACAGCTGATTGTTAATTTCAGCCTGGGGTTATGCTTGTGATTTTGTTCAAAAGCTAAATACACTGTGCAATATCCCAGGGCTGAACTTCCTCTGTGGATGCATCCTTTCGCCCAGGATTACTGTCATGGTTTTCTTTTTTTCTGTCCACTAGGTGAATGATGATGTTGGAATCGACTGGACTAACGAGAACGACCGCTTGCTGGTTTGCCAGATGTGCATCAAACTGGCCGACATAAACGGGCCTGCAAAATGCAAAGATTTGCATCTGCAGTGGACAGAAGGCATCGTCAATGAGTTTTATGAACAGGTAAATAAATGCGTGTCCAAAGTGGTAGCTGTTGGTTGCATGTCTGGTGTTAAACAGCCCTGGAGCATGATAGTGCTGGTGATGAGTAAAAATCATAGAGATAGGGGAGAAGAGGATGGCTAGAGTTACACTAATCCATCCTTTTGCTGGACCAGTAAAAGTCTCTTGTCACTGAAGCTTCTGGTGTGTCCTCAAAGACCTCTGATGATGATATTTGTACAGGGCTTAACTGTTTTAGTCTATCCATACAGTGATCATGGTGAACAAGTGTTCCATTCCTCTTTTTTTTTTGTTTTTGATCATCATGTCTGCCTTTCAGTGTTCTTTCATGCAAACTGTCTTTTCATCCTCTCTTCTAAGTCCTTTCAAGATATCAGCCGGTTCTCATGGCTCTCTTCTGCAGTCACTCCAGGTGTCTCACACTTTTATTGACACATGGTCTCCAAAAGTGGACACAACATCCTTGTTGAGATGATCTAAACAGAGCAGAGGAATTATTTTATCTTCCCCATGGGCCACATCTGTGTTCACACACGCACAAAACCTTTATGGTGCTGAACACAACTGTGACATTGACTTTCAGTTTATCACAAACTCCCTACACATTGATCCTGACTCATTTGTTATTTTTTAGGACAACACTTCCAGCTTTCAGAAGGTTTGTCAGTACAACTGCACTAATTATGCAAGGCTCTGCTGATGGTAGCACAAGGAAGGAGGACAGCCACAGATTGATTTACAAAGACCTGGGAGTACAGCCAGGCACTGGTCCTCTCTTTTTAGGTGTAAGGGAGCCCTTAATTGAACCTTTTCTCATTATAACCTATTTAGCCCTGCTGAGTGCAAGGGTCAGGGCTGTTCCCACACTATTCCTCTGTTTCCTGAGTGGGAACATATTTTGAATGAGCTAGTTAGATTAAACTCCACATCCTGTCTTTTCCAGATGAAGCAAACAGGCGAAATCACTGAACCAGACATCCCACAGACTTCTTGGGGAGGCTGTGCAGTAACTTGTAGTCACAGACTAATCTCTTTTAAAGCCTTTTCAGCTTCCTTTAAATTTCCTGCACTTACAGTTTGGAAAAAAAAACAAACAGGATTTACTGCTGTCTTCTGGAGTATATAAAGAAGCGGGGAAAGGGACAAAATTCAGACACTGACCTGAAGCTCCTTCATTTATTGGAGATCTCCTGAGGAAAAAAAAAACACGCAAAAAAACCCAATGAACCTTACATCTATTACAAATATAGTTGGTTCCATTTTTCTTTTCATTTTTTTCTGAAAGACAGGGAGTGTGTCCCAAAACAACCTTCATCTCCCAAATTTTCTTTTAGGAAATTCTTTTCTTCTTCATTACAACTGTCCAAATGAATTGTACTTCACATTTCTGGTGATGATCACACCTTATGTGGGTGACTGCTGCATACAGACAAAACCTGTTAGTCAGATATAATGATATGACTTTCCTTTGATCCAACATAAATAGTGTCAGAGGGAAGTAACTGCTCCAAGTGTTGGATAGTGAATTAAGCTTAGGAGGATACATGTGTGGGAAGATACCACATTATCTGTTCCACAATAGGAATCTGGGTTATTTTCCATCATTCAGAAAAGAGACTCAGAACATTTTCTTTTTTGGACTTACTTTTGGCATTAAGAAGGCTAAGTTAGATTCTCAGTTCATTTAACCTCAGTTAAAATCCGTTTTTCTGTCATGTGATGTGCTACGAGAGGTGTATCAAACCATGTTCACCATGGGAAAAGTCTTCATATTCTCATTTCTAAAAGGGAGAACATTATGGAAAGTTTGAATTTCCCTGGAATTATTATCAAAAAGCATACATATGTAAATTCAACCTATGCTGTGAAAATCATAAAATATCTTTCTTTTAATAAACTCCAGTTCGTTTGAAGAATTTCACTCCCATATAAATAAAACTCTATTAAAAATGTGTTGTATGGAAATATCCAAAATCCAGTGTCATATTGTTACAGGAAGTTTCCTTCTCTTCCCTTCACATGCTCAACATACTTGTTTGAAGACAGGTTAGACATATTAAATAGAAACAAAAAACACACTGCAAGACTTTTCACATAATAAATAATGTTTTAGCAGAATATGAAAAAAGAACTTGTAAACATTTCAACAGTCAGCATTCTTCCCACTACTGACAGCTCAAAAACAGGAAATCTCACATTATGTTGCTGTAAAGAAGAGCAAGCTGCCACCTCTTAATTTGTTTGCTATTTCAAGAATGAATGGCATGTTTCAGTGTTTTGTCAACAATAGTATTTTGTGTCTAATGATTGAACATAACATTTAGGGGTGGGTTATTAAAAAAGCAACAAACAAAACACAAGGAAGTGAACCATTTGCTGTACATGCTCCAAAATGTAGCTCTCATTCTTAGGCCTTCACCAAATACAGATACAGACACAGTTTGGACTAGATACAAAGTCCATGACTTTTGGGAAATTTACTTTACAAGGAAATAAATATAGGCAATCTGTAAAGTGATGGAAACTGAAAATGTATCTCCAAATTCTAAACTATATTCTCAAATATAGAACTCTGTATTGTATTAAAAAATTAATTTATATATCAAGCTTGATTAGGTAAATTAGATTTTTTTCTTGGGGAGATGACATCTGGTCTTGTCATGTCTACTCAGCTGACAACTCAGTGATGTCACCAGAAGCTTTGCTGTGAGTATGTCAGATTTGGTTCTGCAATAAAGTTTTACTTTATTTTACATCATGAGAGGAGAAAGAAAAAAGTCTTCCTCTACCTTCCCTCTACCCTCTCTCTCCAAGAAAAACTAACAAAAAGCTTCATGGGAAAGGTTTACTTCTTTTGAGCTATCTTTGCTTTCGTAGGGATCATTCTAATAGTCCCAGGAAACCAATACTTATGACCCAAAACCCAAATCTCCATGCTATGTATAGTAAGGAAAAGATTAGTAAGAAAACTAGTTCAGTGAGATAGCCTTTGTTTGTAGAAGTTCAGTCTCATTCCGTGTAAACAGGTGGCTGACTACAAGGTTAATGGGAACTAAGAATCACAAAATCAGAAGGAATGTTTTTCTTAAATAATGTGAAGAAACAAATAAAATAAAAACTTCCAAATTTTCACATTTGCAATGTAAAGTACAGGACAAGGGCAATGGGCAACATTCTACCCAGCTATCGATTCATCCTTGATCAAAAACATCCTTGATCAATTTACACTGTCACAAAAAAAGAGCTGTAACTTTGATTAACCATTTGACATGATGGCACTGTGGCAATGTCATGCTGGCGTGCTACGGAAGTGGCATTGGAGTTCAATTGTTTTTCTTTCATCATTTTTAATTGGTTGGATGTGCTTTACCTTTTTGTGACACAGTTTTGTTTCATTTACTTCAGAGAAGTTACTGCTATTTTCCATCTCCAGGGTGATGAAGAGGCCAGCCTGGGCTTACCAATCAGTCCTTTCATGGACCGCTCTGCCCCTCAGCTGGCACACCTCCAGGAATCTTTCATCACTCACATTGTGGGACCACTATGTAACTCCTATGACTCAGCGGGGCTGATGCCAGGAAAGTGGATAGAAGATAGTGATGAATCAGGAGACACTGATGAGCAAGAAGAGGAAGAAACAGCAGAAATGGAAACTTGTGAAAATGCCGAATCCAGTAAGTTGTTCACACTTATATTTTTCGACAGAACGAGTTCCATATTGTGACCAAAAAACTAAGCAGAGACTGTGAGCTGGTCAGGTTCAACACAGGCCTCTCCAGAGTGACAGTGAGTCTGTGCTGTCCTTGGAGATGCTGGCATGTAGCCAGTTGGTAACGGAGATGCTCCATGGTTTCAGGAACTGTGCACTTCATATCTACTACTCATTTCTACCTTCAGTTGAGGTTTCTGGTGGTGGATCACCCATCTCTGCATGAGGGCTTTTTAGACTCTTTCAGGACTGGTGTTAGTAGACTGCAGCAATTTCACTTGAATAAGGGACGATTTGGAGAAGATTTTTCAAGGCAAACACTCATCGTTTCCTTGAATTACCATGAAATGAGGGTCTGACATGCTGGTGCAGTAAAAGAGTTTTTAACAGGGGAAGTATTTTAATGCAAACCTCTCCAAGGTAATGTGTGGAGAAGAGTGACGAGAGAATTGGCTCTGACCATGGCTGTGTTGTATGCTGGGAGCTGCGTCTCTTGGCCCTTCTGGCTAATCAGTAACTAAAGCTGATAGTTTCCTGCCTCTCCTCCAGAAGGCACACAGTGCCAGTACTTGTCATACTGAGAGGAAAGCTTTTTACTTTGAAAGGAGATTCCAGGCACTCATGGGAAGTGATCTTTAAGAGAAAAGACTGCAACTGTAGACCTATTTCTTTTATCAGTTTAATGCTGCATGCTTTACCTTTTTATTTCTTTCACGTTCTTTCTCCCTCTGAATTTTCTACTACGGTTCTTTTATTTCCTTCCTCTGGGTCGTCTTCCTCTCTCTCCCCTTCTAGGAAGCACCAGCCTTAAGTGTGCTAGTGACATATCGATAAAGAGCTTTTTCTTTTAACAGCCTCACTTTTTCTGTTCTTTCCCACACATTTTCATGCCCTCCATTACCTGAGTATCATCCCTGTTTTCCGCTGAGGAAACTGAGAAGCAGAAAGAGTTGATGATTGCAATAAGTCACATGAGCCGACTAAAGCCTATGTCTCCTGATGTACAGAATTAACCTTTTATCTCTAGTAAATTCCAGAGGTATATGGTTTGTATTTAAGAAATCGTTGCTGTTGTTCACACACACACACACACACACTTGCATGTGTGTTAGGTTTAGCAGGTTCTCATGCATTAAAAATGTTGAGAACAGCAAACATTAAGTAATATAACACATACACAGGTTGATTTTAGCATCTTAGGATCCCTCAGTTTTGTAATAGCAGGCAGAGCCACATGTTTGTGGCAGATTGACCTTTATGGAATTGCCTACCAGGAGGAAAGTGTATGTGATAGGTAACCAACACAGACTTCAAAGTCTGAAATGTTTATTGCTGTATTAAAAAGAAAGATGAAGGATGTTCTCATATATCCACTGGACTGTCTCACCTTTAAAATCTCCAGTTTCCTTTCATCTCATATCTCTGTATACTTATCTTCTGTATCACCACTAGCAGAGTCCAACAGGTTAAAAGCACTGATCTTTATTAACTGTTGTCACATTGAAAACAGACCATTTTTGGTTGATTTCTGTTTTCCTTTTTAGTTTTTTTCTGTTTTCTTTTTCACATTCTACTCTGCTATAGAACTTTACGAGTGTTTACCATAGCCTGGTGTTTTTAGGCTACGGTTTTCAAAACTTTAAAAATGAATGTATCAGAAGCTGTGAAATATCCAACAAATTCTTCCTACTTCCTCCTTACCAAATGTGGGCTGCTAATCTTCACAATCATGCCAATGTATTACAAACTGTTTTCTTCAGGTTCCCTAAATTCTGTGTGACTGTGAGTCTGAATCAGGAATCTACGACATATTCTGTGTCAATACAGGGGGTTTACAGGTCGTAAGAAATTTATATAATGATCAAAAAAATTTTGGATGTTCTAAACTTTCTCTGTGAAACAAAATAAAAGGTTGAAATGTCAGATGCATAGATATGAAGAGTTGTATAGATGTTAGTAAAGATCTTTTTCTTGATGGAAATGCCTTTCAGGCAGATAGAAATATAATTGCAGCAGAAAACACTTCAACTAGGTCCTGATAATTCACTGAAGCAGTTGAGATAAATTTAAGAGTTATAAAACCTCAAGGTAGCTTGAAATAATATTTGTTACTGCACAGGAGCATGTACTTTCACTAAAGGTCTGATGCAAGTATAAGAATTAAACAGTCTCGGTCTTCAGGTATTCAGACAAATTTTAACGCCACAGCAACTGCTCACTGGTGTCTGCAGAGAGCAACAAGATGTGGGGTCACTCAGGAAACCCAGGAGAGAATGTCCTGCTTGAGGCATTGGCAGGGTAGGGGCTTCTTATTAGTGCTAAACCTGAAGGTTTCCTACAGGGAACCAAGGGCTTTCTAATGAAGGATTGAGTTGGATTTGGTCTGTGCTCAGTGAAAAGCTCTTTGTTTCCAGTTCAAAAGCTTCAAGGGCTAAACGTTTTGGATCCTGACACAGACATACTTTAGGCAACCTGCAAATACTAATCCACGCAAATTTATTTGGTACAAAACATTCCTCTACGTCACATTCTTTAAAAAAGAAATCAGCAGTTGTCTTTGGAGGGGTTGTTATTTCAGTTCTGCGGCTGCCAGTGGCACTGTTAATGACCAGGGAAAATTTTCAAGCTTTGTACTGTTAAGGAGTTAACAATCTGTGTTGGACAGACTATATTGACAGAACAAAACACCCTTCAGAGAGCAAAACACTTGTAGTGCAGCTGTGTCAGGAGCCATGAGAGCCACCAGTGACAAAAACACTTTATAGGTTAACAGCAGGGGACTGATGCTTCAAAATAAGACAGTTGAGCTCCCTGATAGTATTTGGCTATATGAATACTTCTTCAGTGGTGAGACTGCTGCCAAAGCAATATTGTGCTAAAGCTTCAAGGTCACCTCCACTGCAATGGTAGAATAGTAGATCTCTGATTTGACAACAGAACATAGAAGTGGGTTCCCGCCTTTGATCACTAATGCTTCATTAGTAACCCTTCACTCATTATCCTTCTACAGCTCAGCTCAGAGGTAAAATGTGGAGAAAACAATTCTTTTTCCCTCAGACAATCAGCAGGGATCCATTGGGTTTGGGGAGGGCACAGAATTTAATAATGTGTGTTATGAAAGAGGCTGCTCAGAGTCTTTAAGTACTTGATATTAAATGAGCAGAAACAGCTCAACAACATGCTTTATGTATAATCATTCAAGCACTAGATGCCTCTGTGAGCAGCAAAGTCAGTCACAACATGTAGCCTGGGATAGGATGAAGCTGGGGCTCAAACTGTGCAGGAAACCAGTTTGCTTTCCCAGAGGTCTGGAGAGGTGTAGCTTTCTGAATTTTAGGACTGTTTAAATTTGTGGGTTTAAAATTCTGTTGGTCAAGTTCCTATATGTCATAGTACACCCTGTCTACTTCCTACACCTTCAGTCCCTTTTCCTTCTCTCACAGAAACCAGTACATTAATGTCACATGGTGTTTTACAGGAAAGAAGAAGTTCAAGAGGAGGAAAATCTACTGTCAGATCACTCAGCACCTGCTTCAGAACCATAAAATGTGGAAGAAAGTAATTGAGGACGAGGAGAGGTTAGCTGGGTCAGAGAAGCAAGGGGCAGAGCAATCCCCACTGCACCAATCTTCAGAACAAATCCAGGCCATCAGGGAAGAGGAGGAGGAGAAAGGGAAGCCCAAGAAGGATGAAGAGGAGAACACAACTGTAGAACCAAACCAATGACAATATTTACAGCAGTATTTTAAGACAGATTGACTTGTGCACAGACTCTTTCTCAAGCCAGCACAGCATTTAGACACAACACTGTAGAAGTATGGGATAATGCGCCTACAGCTGTTTAATTTGTTTCTCTTTCCTTTTTATGGTGAGGTACATTGTTTAAACTCCTATGCTCAAGGAAGCTTTCACACTGCAACACCGGCTTTTACAGACTTTCTTTAAAGAGATTTGGGGGTGGGTGGAATTATATAAATATATATATATAGCCAGGGTTATTGGCTGCACACTTCAGCAAAATACATTTAGTGATATATTATGGTCACTGTGATATTTACAGAAGAAAGTTATCTAAGGAAATGCTGCTTCTGAAGAACATTTGCAGTTAACAGTAAGGTACCAGTTAAGTAGCTTTTGCTCTTAATGCTGAGGGATAAAAGTTCCAAAGCTTTATATGAATGCTGATATATCCTGCCAACACATATGTGTGTGTGAGGGGGTGTTTGCAAGTGCGAGTGAATGTGTGGAAATATAGCATAGTTTGAGTTCTTATTACACTAGCTGTAGCACGTGTCCCAGTACATGACAACAAACAGAAAGCCCGGATTTTAGAGAATTTGTGCCCACCAGGGAAATGGAGCCCATTTTGAGGAGCTCTGCATTCCCCATAGGCCTCCAAGTCCCAGTTTGCACTCCAGCTGCAGGCAGCAGCCTTTCAGCAGAGACCACGCTGGCCCAGGCTGCCAGCCTGCCCTGTCTGGCTGTGCGGGCTCCTCCTCCTCCTCTTCCTCGGCACTTCCCGCACTGCTGGCGAAAGGGATGTGCCAGGAAGGTGTATTTTCCAAAGGGGGTCGAGAGGGACTGTGTGACACACTGCTCTGTTCCCCTGGAGAGGACCTGGCCCTCTGTGTGAATGGCTGTGTGGGGCAGCGTGTTTGGGCAGGAGGGAACAGAGAGCAAACGTGTCCTTGGAAGTGAGAGGCGCGCTATCAGTTCCTACCGCAACCTAACACCTCCGTGCATCAATGACCAAATATATCATTTAAGAACAAAGCTAAACTGCATCTTGGGAGAGCAAAAGAAGGGCAGTGGGGAGGCCATTGTCTCCTCGAAGCAATGCAGGCAATGCATTAGGAGCAGCGTGGGGGACAGATGCCAGTCCTGCATCCACTGGACACTCGTGTGTCTCAGCAACCACTCACATGACCTTCAGAGAACTCGGTTTTTCAGTGTGAGGTGCTGGATGGGAGCAGTTTGTTGCTGGCATTCTGCTTAGAAGCAGCATGTTTGGTCCCACCGATATACATTTTTTTCCTTTTTTCATTTTTTTTTTTTTTTAAGAGAAAGAAAAAGATCAGGCCTGTAAGAAGAGCAGATCTTTTCTTTGTTTGTTTGTTTGTTCTGTTCATTTGTTTTCTCTGTTGTTTATGCTGTGAGCCAAATGTCTATTTAAAAAGTTGGATATTCACTTTCAATATTTTATTTCACGATATTATATTTGTCAATGATTAGCTATCTAGATGTAAATATGGAAAAATTTTTATGGGTTCCTGTAGATAATGATATCTTTAAGAAAAAAAAAAAAGAAAAAGAAAAAAAGGGAAAAGTTGTTTTGTAAAGATAATTTTTTTAAAAATAAATACAAAAACATTTTTATACAGTGTAGCCATTTCAAAACCCCACAAAGTCTTGAGTAATTTGTATAGACCCTTATGGGAAGCCAGTGGTCTATAGAATCAAGGCTTCAAAATATTAATGCTCTTGGGGACTGGCCACACCAACCAATACCACACAATTTAGAGACTTGTTCCCACAGAAGGAATTATATACATAAAGCTCAGTATCTCTCAAAAATTATTTGACTATATATACTTTTTATACTTTGATCCTGCAGCCCTTTACTAAGAAGAGGATTGCTTGTGAAAGGCAGAGTTCGTAGAAGTCTTTTCTGTATTAAATTTCTGACATTACACTCATCACTTTTTGCCATTGTTACACGTTCACCAAATTTCATGATCCTATTGATACCTCCCCAAAAACGTTGGAAAACATTCTCTATCAAAGCCAATCAACATGTGTGTTATTACTTCAGAGGTTCTTTTAGCTTTGCATTTCTGTCAGAGTGAACTTTCGCTCAAAACAGGATTTGGGGTTTTTACTGGTTGCATTTGCCTGATATCATCCCATTCTGGATTTCTACTCTTAGCAGTAGAAAGTTTGCCTTTCAGGAGAGTGACTAGAGCACAGTTCTGAATGCTCTTATTGGCAGAACTATTTAGTAAGTGCTTTCCAATGAAATCAGAAAAGCAAATTGCACTGTTATTTTAAAGGCAAAGGACACAGCAGAATTCACTCAAAAGAAAAAATGATATCTCCAAGACCTCAGCCAGTCTCCAACAATTCCAGCTTGCACTGTTTTCACACCTCTTTAGTCACTTTGATTGATCATTTTATTTGGGTTTTTCTTGTACAAGTTATATGCATACCTTATAGTATGGGAAGGATTTATTATTCCTCATTCTGTCCTTTAAAAATTAAACTTACAGAGATGCTTTAAAATGTCACATCTCCAAGCACTTTTTTCTTGCTTTTCAGTACATAATCACCGCAACTGGATCTTAATACTGGGTTTTATATTGCCTTTTCTAGAAGATGAAAAAATTATATTGCAGCAGGTGTTAGTGGGTGCCCAGTTGGTAAAATTACAAAGAAGTGTTCGAGAATGAGGCGAAATCCTGTAAGTGGAGTTCCACATATTCCTCTGAGCTGGCATATACAGGGTTGAACTAAGAAAAAATATCCTTAAAATGGCTGAAATGGAATCATTATATTTTTCTAGTCATCATTTTTGGTTGCCATTAAGTAAAATTAGTGTCAGCTTCTAATTTAAGCTTTCTTTCTAGATTGCCAATGCAGCTGTCAGAAATTGATACTCCTTTGCTACCCAAGCCTGTTTGTGGCTACAGTCGGATTAACTCGGGTCTTTAGAGTGAAAAAAATTGCTGACAGGCTTAAAATGAGAATGATCATTGATTTTATCCAAAATGGAAGGAATACCAGTGTATTAGTGAAGTAGCTGCAATTGTTTAACTTGGTAAGAGGTGACCTTTTTCTGCACTCCAAATAGTTACTAATCAAATCCAATATCTGCTGGTGTCCATTCCTTATGAATCTGATTTTCAGTCTTTGAAGTGCATGTCTGGCAGGCAATGATTAGGAAATTTCCAGGTTGGCTTACATGTAACACAAAAGAAAATAACAGAGATATTTTATGTCAAGAATGTGAAAAACAATTTTATTTTTTCTTTTTGCTTTGGGGTTAGTAGATAACACAGCAGGTAATTTTTAGGGGGGTTTATAATATTTTCTAGTCCAAAGGAGGCAAAACTTTTGACCTGCAGTTACAGAAACCTTTTGGAGGCTAGATCTTGATAGTTTTCCACTTAGTGTAGTCCTTTGGTGGTGTGAACCCCAAACAAACCACAGCCTGTGCAATAGTTTAGGGGGAAAAAAAAAAAAAAAGAAAGAAAACTAATTGTATCCAATCAGCAAAATACTCAGGATTTAGATGGGATGTTTACAATGTTGATATGGGTTTATGGTACATACTGTATGTAAAACAGTGTGTTAGATACTAGACAAAGCAACCCCCATTTAAACAGTATTTTGCAGTAACAAAAGAAAAAAATTGACATATTTTAGTTTTCAGTTCTATAAAAAGAGGAGGAAAAAGATTAGATTGGTTTTTTCCTCTTGGATATTTTGTTCTCTCCACTGTTATGTCACTTGTGACTGATCCTGTTCTCTTCTAGTCTAGGAGAAGTTTGCTGTTCCCTGGAATTGGAGGGGTTTTGCAGTGATTGCAGCTCCCAGTGCAGTGACAAAGGCACTCTGCCCCTCACGTAGCAATCATGTAGAAACACTTTTGTCCCTATATTGAGAGTTTCCTGGATAGCCATATGCTGTTTACTATGGAATGTAACATCTCTCATTACACTTGTGTTGCCAATGGAAAACATGCAAATAGACTGTGAAAGGCCCAAACTATTTAATTACCTTTTCTTTTAGGAGGAGTCTGAGACTTTAGCTTCCAAGAACCCAAAAATGCTGTCTCTAGAAAAATGTTCAAAGGACCACAGTTTGCTATTTATGCTCTAATTCTAGAATCTGGTGTTCCTGGATTTGTTTTTAGCTGATGTACAGAGCACGTTGACGCTCACCTCTGAAAATCATCACCTTCTCCAGTAGGAAGATGATGTTTGATGCGATGTTGCGAGCCGTGCATTAGAAATTAGTTGCAAGAAATAGGGAAAAGGTATTTTACTGTCCTCTTGGCAGTATTTTGGATTGCCTTCCTCTGTGACTGAAATCCTTTACAGAAGGCTGGGGAACTCCTGTCACATTGTGCAGGGTGCTGGCTCCAACAGCAAATGATGGTCTCATTCTGGCAGTAAATGGTTCCCAGGGCAGGTGTAATTTGAGAATGCATTTATTATCAATGTAAGGATAGTTGTTAATCATTTTTTTACCCTGACATCATGTGTGAACTTCTCTCTGCATCATCATCAATCCAAAATCCAAGACTGTGACTGCTCAATACCTTTTGAGTGGATGCAAGACATAGAGGTCTTTTACCTTTAGTGTACAACTGTTAGTTCTTAAGATCTTGATGGTCTGATTTTTGGAAAGGAAGTTAAGTCTGAAAAGGTTCAAATATATGCTTCTAAAAGTAAGAGTTAGAATCTAGGCAAATTCAGTTCCCAGCCTCCTTTCTATGCATTTCATGCTGGACATGAACTTCATTTGTTTTCTTTAGAAAGTTGTAAATTCCTGTATGCTTTTTAGATATAATTTTTTGTTTCTGAAATTCTGGTGCCATCTTTCTTTAGAAATGCCCTGGAGAGTAGAATGCAGTGTGGAGAAGCAAAGGTTTTTGTCAAATTGAGCATCAGTCAGTGCTAGGGCCCATGACACCTGCCCAGACTGTGCCACAGTCGGGGTGTGTTCACACCCTGTGCTGTGCCCGTGTTGCTTTTGAAAATTTTGCCATAAGTACAATGCAGCAAAAGGTTTGTGGTTGGTCCCAGTTGTTAATGAAGTACTTGTGCTAAGTCTTTATCCTGCTTGGTCTGTGTGGTGTGACACTGTGAGGGTTAGGGCTTTGCTGTTGATGAAGACGGTTGCAAGTCTTAGTCCACTCTCACCGACTTTCAATGGCCAGATGTGCCAGTCAGTGTGAGTCTGGGCAGCCCAGCAAACCTGGGTCCACCTGAGACTGTGATCTACAGAAGACACAAGGTGCTTGACCAACAAATACCCCAGACAGATGCACCAGATGATTCAAGTGAGGGAGAGATAATGCAGATGCACTGTGGTTCCTTCTAAGGCTGATCCCTCTGATAGACAGTGTCCAGTGGACTGGGAGGACAACAGTGACAGTCTGTGGGTTTTTTTTTTCCCTGAAGAAGAGGGGTTTGACTGTTGGAAAACCTTTAATTCATAAAAGCAACATACAATATTTGCTATTGCTTTTGCAAGTATTGTTATGATTGAAGTGTTCTGTGTTTAAGGAAGAAAGTTTTCAATTTAACAATGAGTATAAGAATTTGTTGAGCATCCCATGGCCTCATGGACAAGAGATTAAATCGAGGCAAGTGCCCAGAGCAGAGAACACACCATCACAGATGGGAGGCAGGCACAAAGGATTGCTTGGTCTTTCCAGTCTCAAGCCTGGGTGTTGGCTTAAGAACTTGAGTATTCCTCAGCTGGCAGCACAGGGCTGGTGCAATTAGTCCTTGAGCTGATGGTGGTGTACACATATAAGAAGGAAGTCAAAGTGCCATTTTGGGGGAAAGAGAAAAGGAAATTGTAGTCCAGTATGAAACACACTTTATGCAGCAAACTTTATTTTCCTTTTCTTTCAAAATCAAATGTAATCCCACTGAAATTATGTAACCATACAGTTTCTGGGGATTTAATTACTGTTTGATGTTGCAGCATTAGTCAAAATGGTGGCGGCATTAAAGAGAAGATAATTATTCCCATTAACTAGAGTGGGGGAATCTTTTACTTTTTTTCATATTTTTAGGCGAATCGACAAATAAGAAAGTCCAGGGCTCCTGGAGAAAAATCATGTTAAGTGATTTTGAACAGATGGAGGAATAATTGAAATTAGGTGACAACTCTCTTAGGCAATCATTGGAATAACTAGCAAAAATATTGATTATTGGAGTCAAATTTTAAATTAGAGCAAAATAACACCAGCACTTTTGAGAACAACTTAATATGACCAGTCTTTTTTTGGAGTTCATCACTTTCTTTTAGCAAAACAACATTCCTCTGGAGGTAAATCAAAGCAGGGTTTAGCCCCTGCTGTGGTAGTTATTGAATCCTATTGTTGGAGGGAGCATTGTTAAGTTATCCACCATTTACGTCCTAATTATGATTTGTTCAGAGGCCATTAGTGGGATTTTCCTGGCAGGCAGGTGTTCTTTTGGTGAAAAATACATCACACCTTCTCAAGTAGGATGCAGATGTTGCCTGTGTGAGCACCTGCCTGAATTCTTAGGACAATTCTGGAGCCTGGTGGCAGAGGAGTGCTGGTGTATTTCTGGAGAGTCTGTTTTCACAATGATGAAAAGGGTCAAAAGCTTGAGCTAGATAACAATACTTCTGTGATAAAATTGAAATGATAAGCATTGTTGATAATTGTTGATAATGACAAGCAGTTTGAAACCTTGCCTATGTGACTTGTGGGGTATGCAAAAATTCCCCCTGAGTGCTTGCATGTGTAAAACTGCTGCTTCTGGGAGCTGATGAGTTTGGGTAAAGCCAACTGGCCTTGGTTGTGGACTGCCAACCTCAAGGATATGGTAAACCAAGAAGAATTTTTGACTGAAGTTGTTTAATTCTCCCTCATTAAGGAAAACTTTGCTTCGTGCTAGGGGAGGAAGAAAAAGCATATTTTTTTCATTTGAGCTTTTCAGATGGCTAGTCTGTGCCAGTTGTTTCTTACTTCCAAAGCCATGCGTGTAGTACGTCCAAGGTGTGGGAATGGGGCACCAGATGAGACTTGTTCTGCCATGGATGATATATGGGATCTGTGTGCACCAAGGAGCACCACTGAAATCTGCAGGTATGGAAAGGGGTGTATCCCAGCAGCAAATTAAATGGGAAACCCAAATAATTCTGTTTTCTGTGTGGAAGCGTAAGAGCAGGTGTGAAGGCCTTTGCCACAGCTACAGACCACGTGTCCTTTTATGATTGAATTCTCTTCTCCTGATTCAAAACCGCAGAAATCAGATCAAATGAGCAAAACACAGAGTGTGCTGCAGGCCTGGTGAGGCAGGTGTGTGTTAGATGGCTTCTCCTTGGGCTTGCAGAGGGAGCTGTGCTTGCACTGTTGTCTTGCAAATGGCCTGGGTTCCCAGATGGAACGGGGCAGCCCGGCAAGGGGGGAGGAACTGGGGGGGGGCAGGTAAAGAACAAATGCTGAATTTCATAAGGTTGTTGTCAAAATAGCTTGAGAAATACCTTAGAGAAATGTAATCCATCTCTGTACCCGCCTTGCCGTGGTTTGCTCACGGCTACAGCTCTCAGGCTCGGATGCTCTAGTTTTCAACTGGTCTTCCTTTACCACAGCGAACACTTAAAAACAATTAATGTGAATCAGCAATTGCTCTTTGCTTCTGAGTATTTGTTTAAAGGAGATTGAGTTTTGGGGGTTTTGGTGGTGGTGTTTTTTTTTCTCCCCTGACACTAGTCATTTTGCCCCCATGCTTTCCTAAAAAAGAAATAAAAAGGCTCTGTGATCTGATCAGAGAGAAAACAGTGAGGGGTTTGCCATGTGTGTACATACTGCTTTAGGTAGAAAGCCTGCCGTCTGTTAAAGCTGTCTTTCCTTTTCAAAATTCCTGCCTGATCCTGACACACAATGAAAATCTGTATTTGAATGCAAAATGTTGATTTTTAGATGTTTGTAAACCTTGATACTGCAGATGGTATCCCAAAAGATCAAAGACAACGTTAATAACTGCTATGTGGTGTTGATAATATTTTTAATATTTCAATCATGTCAGCGTACATTTGGTCATTACTTTTCTAAAGTTAAGTCTTTTTTTCTTGAGTAATCGATATAAGATGTTTGCATGATGGAAAGTAATTTAAGTTCACTTTTAAAAAAGCCGTGATTCATACTGTAGGTTATGTTTGTTTAACAGATTAACATTTTCACTGACGGGTGGCAGTTTTTTTTTTTCTTTTTAGTGCTTTTGATTAAAGAACATCTTGGACATTTTCCAACAGAAACACATTTTGTAACCTTTGCCTCCAGTTGTGGAAGAAATACCTTCCAAAAGTGATTGTTTTCCAATACAGTTTGGCCATCTGGGTAACAATATGAAGTATGTATATCATGTAGAAGATGTGATAAAAAAAATTTCAAAATCCCATTTCGGTAAAGTAATCAAGAAATTAACCTAGCAAGATCAAAACCCTTTCTGAATGAAAATTTTGGGCGTGCCAATATAATTGAAGCACTTGACCCCCACCAGACTTTAGGTCCAAATTATACAAAATTTGTAGTTTAAAATTGACAACAGGCCAGCCAAAGTTTTTTTACTTCGGAAAACACTGAGGAGTTTGGTCACCTTACCTCCTGTCCTGTGAGGTTTGACTCCTGGCCTGGGCACCGCACCTCAGACAAAATTGTTTTAATGATGCTTATTCAGACTCAGCTCTAGTAGCAAGTTTCCACGAATCACCCATGTTCTTCAAATTTAATCCCTCCTTGATTTTTTTTTTTTTTTTCACTTCAAAAGGTGAGGAAAAGGTGGGGGGAGTGTAATTTTATACGGCTCTATTTGAAAAGGGGTTTTGTGTACCTTTATAATTCTTTTGAAGCAATATCTTAAAAAATAACTGCCAGCCAAAGTGGCAATGCAGAAAAGTGCCATCTTGTTTAGGATTTGTACACACCAGTTTTTAACACAGTGTTCTTTTCACTAAGTACTACATACGTTAATTTATATTTATATATTGTCAATATTGTTGTAACCAAGCTTCTCCTTTCTAAACACTTCAGGAACAAGGCCTTGTATTTTTAGGTGATTTTCATAAACAGAATAATTCTTTTCCTTTCACTAGTATCTTGCACTCGATACATGTAGCAATACTTAATATATTCTCTTCACAAGTATTTGTTAAGTGATTTAGTTAATGGCTGATAAATGTTTTGTACAAAATAGATTCTGTACAGGAAAAAATCTTTTAGATAAACATTATTTATTTTTACTGTTTTGTAAGTTAGACACTATAATGAAGCTCCTTTTTGCCAGAATTACTGGAAGTGCCTCTTGGTAAAATGTATTATACAGTAAATATGTATTCAAAATTGTTAGAAATACTTGTCACAAAATGAACAATGTGGATGTTGCAATGTGAAGACAAATGTACAACATAAATATAATTCTGTGGTATCCTGTTGCTGCGTTTCTTTTCCTTTATTGAACAATTTTGCTTTTGATGCCCAGCTTTCTGCTTAAGCACCAGACTGCAAATGACCTGTACCCTCTTCAGATTCTGACTGAAGTCCAGTAAAGCTCACATGTATTGAATTACCATTTTAGCTGCCAGCCCTGCTTGGTGTTTGTTAGTGACCCAGTTTATTGGTATCTGACTACCTGCAGTATTTACCTGCAGAATTCTGCACTTTAGTTCAGATCACTAATAAATCCCATGTTAAATGCTTTGCATCTCAGCCAATCTGTGGAAGGCCTTGTTATAAACATCCTTCTTTAATGTTGACCAATATTTCAACATCCATTATCTGTGTACTGTTCAATCCAATTAATATGGACCATATTGATTGAATGTGGTCTATATTACATGGCAGCATTCAACCTTAGTAGTGCAGAGTGACTAATGCTTCCAGAGAAAATGAAAATTAACAGTTTCCTCTATTAATCACAGAAGTAATCTGGTAAAGTGAGACATCAGCGAGTGAAATCAACTTTCTTGCGATTTTGTTGGTAAGTGTGCTGTTGTTATTCAGTGAAAAATTTTTGCTAATCTTTTATGTGGACTGGAATTGACATCTGGCTGCTGTCTTTGCTCACTGTTTATAATTTCAAAAATGTTTCTTTCATCTGTCAAAAGTTTTCCCCATTTTTAAAGTTTTATTACCTACTTTCACCAAAGCCCTGGAGAGCTCTTCAGCCAACTGATTTGAAACGGACACATGAAAATTATCTGGCTCAACCAGTTACTCAAAGCCTCTTTTCCCATAGCTTAACAGATTTCAGAATCTAGAAGAGCATCAGACACATATCAGGCTGTCAGTTTTGAAGTCCCACCAGTTTATTTGTCCTCTGGCTAAAATTCTGAATAGCAAACATCCAAGGCAATTTGCACCAGAGAGTGATTAGGAAGGTACTGGTTGGGATCTTTGCCAGCACGAAATTAAAAATATACCTATTCTAAGGGAACCGCTTATAAGTCTGCAGCTGGTCTGTCCCAAACACTTAATAACTCGATAGCATGGAATTAATTGATCCTAAAATTCACAGAGAAACATACGACTGGAGTTGCAAAGAAAAACTTTTCCTTCAACACTCCCCATCACAAAGAGTAGGGGCTACCAAGGTAAAGAATGCTCTTGTCTTTGAAAATCACCAAACTCTCTCTGGAGCTCTTCAAACAGCAAGAAGTTCCCATGGGAAGAGATGAGCAATAAAATAGGGAGCAGAAGCAGTCAATCTGCTAATGAGACCACACATGAGCGGGCCTCTCCTGGGGTTCTGGTGAAACATAAAGCAGGCCATGACACACAGTCAGTAGTAGCTTAATTAAATGTTGCATTTTTCAGGTGTTTAAATTACTCTCAATTGCTAGGCTAAATCCACTTGCCTAAAAACCACTTAAAATGTTTCCCTAAAAATAGACTTCTCAAAGAACTCTTGGTGCTTTGTTTAGCAATGCTTTCTTTAATGTTTCTTTAATTATCTTACCAAAAACCTTGTGCCACCATGGACTGCCTGGATATCATCGGTAATTCCCATAGGGACAGAAGAGCAAATGACAATAACAGTCAGGTGTGTAACTTGCAGGTGCTCCCCTGGCTGATGGGGTCTGTAGCTCCGGGGTTGCCGTCTCACACAGTCTGAGGGAGAATTTTAACCACTCCACACTGGGTTCCTAAAAACCTGGCACGCTGAGATGGAAGCTGTGAGAGCTAACTGCTTTGCTGAACAGCCTCACTCTCAAGAGGTGATGCTGATGTTGCATAATTCATGAGAAAACATGTGAGTTTTTAAAGTTTTACTGAATGTTTTGATGGCTTATGCCACAGTCAAGGCAGACTGCTAGTTATAATCACTAAATAATCTGGGGTAGACTTGGGCATAGTGGTTTGGAAATGTGATACAGATAAAAGGTTGCTGCAACATCTGCTTGTCTGCAGCCAGGAAATACAAAGCAGAGGGTTCCTGTTTGATCTGCACACTGGCTTGGTTTACAGTGACTTTTGTTGGTGGTAAATTACTTCCTTTCACAATCCTTTGCACATGGTGATTGTTTATTACTGTGCTTGCCAAAGGCACCATATCCTACAAATTCAACACCTTCTGTGTAATCAACTCTTCTGTTCAATTTTTTGCACCTTCCCACATTTCTAGCGAAAATCTTTGTGTTTAAACCTAGTTCAAAGAATTTGTCTTCATTAAGAAAAGTGCTATGGGATTTTTTTAAGATTAATGGTATTAATTTCTAGTGGCTGGACAAGTTCCAGTTTCAGTTATTACATTCTCCTATGTAGAAGTTCTCCCCAGAGCTCCAGTGGGTACAAACACTTCCTGCTCCCAAGGGACATGTCACGTCACCGGATCTCTCATTTGTCCTTTTTGTTATCCCTCATCAGAGACAGGTTTCACAGAGCCCATTGGGATCTTTGCAAAGTGTGGTGCTGCATAAAAATACCTGCTACTTCTCTTCTTCTGAAAATGATTGTTAAAACATGGGAGGAGTTTGGGTTTTTTTTTTTAACTAATCATTCAGGAAGGAAAACCTCTGAGCCATTATTTTCTGCAAGTGCTTTCAAGGCAATGTACAGCCATTGGCCACACTTCTATATGTTCCCTCAAGCATCCAGAATAGAGAGCATACATAGAAAAGGTGATCTGTGGTTGGGGTGCAGAAAACACATTTAGTGCAACTGCTATTTTTTTTTTTTTTAATTCTTCTTCCTTATATCTCATTCAAGGGGCTGAAAATATGAACGTCAGGAATAATTTGATGAGCACCTCATGGTAATGAGACTTCTCAGAAGGACCTCTTCATATCCTAATAACAAGTTAGATGGTCCAAAATATAACTCTCTTCTATTGCTTTTGCTGTCCTTTGGTAAGAAATTCTCATGGCAATCCCCAAGAGCTTCTAGCAGCTAAAGTGTGTTATTTGTCTCTGGTTCTCTGATGGGGAATGAGTATGCAAGGTTTGTTCTGGCAGTGGGTTTCCTACTCCTGTATGTTCTTACCAAGTATTTTCTTAGGACTGGAAGCAAAAAGAAGAGGAAAATTAATGTCAAGGAATAATCCACAGTAATAGACCAGCATAGCTAAAGCAATTAAAATTATATAGGCAGTGAAACTGGATTGCCCAGTTAGTTAACTGCAAACGTCTTCACTGTTTCTACCTGTCATTGACTCCAAGCTATGCATTTACCTAGGAATCACAGCTAGCAGAAATTACTTTTTTCATAAATTTTAAAAGCTGAATTGCACTAAAATTTAAGTACTTGGAGATGTTTCTTTGAAAGAAACAGCTGCTTCCTAGCCGTCGTGCTTTCTAAGTTGCCTTTATTCTGGCAGCTGCATTTCCAGACTCAACAATGGCATGATGCCTTGAGCTTCCTGCTCTCTGGAGAAGGATGCAAGACATCTGGATCTGAGGAGACCTTTGCAGCAGAACTCTGGGCGACAAGCAGTTGCTACTACGACTGGCTCTCCTCTGTGGGTCCATCCAGGGCAGCTCAGGGTTGGATTATTTACGTGCTAGCATAAATGAAACAGTAAAGGACCATTTGGCCAAGTGTCAATCTGAGTAGTTTGAGGACTCATCCTACCAACTATTCATATGTAGCTTTGCTTTGCAGCACAGTATTAAGGCTTGGGAATGGACTAAGACTCGGGAATGTACTAGGGCTCTGTTGGACTACAGGAATCACATAAGTTTAGGTTTTAAGGTGAAGTGGTATATCCTAATCCTATTTATACATTCTGAGTTTCTTTTTTAACAAGTCAGTATTTCCCTTCTAGCAGATTTTTTGGAATATGTTTTTTAAAAAATGTCTTTTAGAAAGGAAAAAGTGTCATGCTTCTAAACACCGGGTTGGGGTTTGGGGAAGCTTTGATTTTTTGGTTTTTTTCTGAGACTTTACAAGATTGACATTTTGTCATGAAATGTGCCTGAAGAAGCAGCAGCTAGGTCCAGAGCTATGCATCAGAGATCTGTGGCTGCTGGATGGTTTGTAAGACTAGCCCACAAACCTCCTGTTGTATTGGTGGGTTTATGTATCAAGATTACTCTTGTCACAGCTATTCATTCTGGCCAGACTAGGCTTTGTAAACATAATTAATTTAACCTGTGCTTTAGAAATGAAGGTGGTCTGGCTTCTAATTTCCTGTAACTAATACAAAGTAGGAATGCAAAGAAAATGGACCTCAAGAAACAAGCTTTAGTCTTATTCTTTGTCCTGTAGCTGCTTTAATGGCTTTGTTTCAATTATAGAATAAGTATATATAAGTAAGCAATTTCTTTTAGAACTATGGGAAAGCAAAACCTTTCTTGTCTGTTTGATTGTCCAGCAGGCTTCCAGTGGGTTTTGTGTCATTGTGCTTGGGAAGTGCTGTGCTGCAGGAGGCACTGAAAAGGGACACATAAGAGGTGTCATGTCCTGTATCGAAATTGGTAGTGATTTGTTTCCCATGTCTCAGTTCTCGTTAGTGAAGTGTAATAAATGATGTACTGCATTGACTTTCCATGCAATATCCATGGCCTTGAAGGCCTGGGAGACTAATAAATTCCTACCTGGATGAGACTTTTTTTTCTGCCAGATGAACTCAGTGAATTGTAGAGAGGATCTTGTGTTCATTTACTCTGAGCACCTTGAAAGTTTTGTAAGTATGACTGTTTCTGAGGAACTGCTATAATTAGTTTGTAAAGGAATGGAGACACTCCTCTGGAAGGTGTATGAAAACTTCCCATAATGGAAAATATCTCCCCCAGAATGCTTTTATTTAAGTTCCAGTTAAGCTATTATACACACTTATAAGGAAGCCAGAGAAGACTCTATACAGAAATTCCAGTAAAAGCCCAACTGCGTTAGAAAGCTGATACTGAGATTTTACAATGAACCAAAAATCCAGAAAAGATGGGAAGATTACATTAAATCTTGTGGGCCTTGTTTTTCAAAGCACTGCTTCTTAAACTGCACAAAACCAGTCTTTCGGTATTTTTCTTTTAGTGTAGAGGACAATGCCTTGCTATTCATCAATAAGATTTGTAGCGTAATGGGGTCTTGGAGGGACCTGTGAAAGGGATTTATATAACAGATTTATTAATCTAAACATGAATCCCACCTATTTTAAGGGACAGTATAGTGAAGTCTACCAGTGGCAGAATAACTGGAGTCTGTATCAGAAATCACTGAAAGAGGCAAGGTCAGCAAGGAAGATTAAAGGTCAGGCAAAACTAGTACAGATCCCCTATTGTGTAAACTCAGTTTTCCTAATAATTGAAGGAAATGGGCTGGAAGCTGTTCTCTGAAAGAAGCTGAAAGAACTCATAATCACTAATTCTCCTAATCATTAATGCCTCTGGACTATTAGGCACCCTGATATCTCTTAGAAAAGGGGAAAGTAGATTTCCAAGTTTCCGAACCAAATAAGGATATAAGACACTTTAAAGTACAAAATGTGAATTACATGTAGCGTAATAAAATTCCAGCTGCATTAAGAACCCAAAATGGAGATATAATGAAGGATTGGATAATACTTTGTATTAAATCTAGGAAAGCAGAAGCCTACTCCAAGGTGCCGTGAGTGAGGGTTTAGCTGCCATGGGAACCTGCCATACTGCAGAGGGTGGGAGAGAGCAAGAAGGGAAAAGGAAGAAGAATTTCTAACTTTAATACCTTTTCTGTTTGTATAATTAAAGCCTACAGGTTAGCAGAAGACAGGGTTTACAGCCTCTCTCTGCTCAAGAAACTACACTGGGAACTAGTCACGTTTTTCACCTTTACCCAAACTTGCAAATAAATGCTGTTGCAGTAGCATTTCCTTGTGACAGGAAAAACACAGGGTTGGAATGAAGTCTGCAAAGTTTTCCTTTCATTGTGGCAAAGGGCTTGACTGACTCTCCCATGCAATTCTGTCTTCTCCTTTAATGGATGTTTTCATTCTGGTTTTATGTCATGTTGACAGCGACTTTGTCCTGCAGGTTTGGAGGAGCAGGGCATACTGGGCATACCAGGAACAACCAGGGACTGGACAAGAAATCTATGTGAATTACCTGTTCACCCCGAAGCCTATTTTTTTCCCACACATTCCCCTTTTTTTCTTTTTTTTCCCCTTCTTTTTTTCTTCTAGTCCATTCCCCCTTGAAGTCTTTTGTTTCCTGGCACTGAGCAATTAAGAAGATCAGGGTTTTGGGCTTTTTCCTCTCCACAAAGCTTTGTCACGTGCCCCATCAAACTTACAGCAACTTGCAAAGAAAAATACCCCCTGGGAGCCATTTAGATACACTTTATGATTTCCATCTAGGGCACCCGGCATCTTTGCTTTGCCGGTGTGCCCTGAGTCCTGGAATTCATAGGAGGGGATAGAGGAAGAAAAAAGTGAGGAGGTGGGGGAGGAGGATGGGGGGCAGACAAATAGCAAATGCTCAGGCAAAACAAGAGACAAAACAAGTTCCCCCACCCTTATGCTTTTTCCTTTCTCTACCTCTAGTATAAGATGTACATCCCTGGACAGGGTAAATTCTAAGAGGTGGTTTTCCCCTGCAGTTTTGCCCCCTTCTAAGCTGGGAACAGTGCCCATGCCTGCATGTAGGTATATGCATAAGCTATACAAGAAGCTTACCTATGAAAACTAGTAGGCATCATCTCTGGGGATCCCTGCTGCCAGGTAAGATTTGGCTTTTCTTCTTCTCTTTGCTGATTCACCTTTCAGAGAGAATGTCCTTTAGCTGGGTTCATGGGTGAACAGTCTCTGTACCAGCCTTCTGTGTCCACCCATTGTAGCAAGTGCAGCTCCTGTGCCTGCGGGCTGACACGCAGTAAAGGCATGTCTAAGGAGGCTTACTGCAAATGGGGGAGTTTCCGGGGGGGAGGAAGGACGTTTTTCCATTGCCTGGAGTTTGAATGAGTGAAGGGAGACTCTTCAGGAACTGCCTAGACTTGTCTCAGCCCTCTGCATGCATGTTGAGGGATGAGTCCGTCCCTGGACCTGACCATGAGGCACAGCTCCACATGCCAGCTCCCGGGAGGGTGAGCGCCGCTGCCGCCAGAGCTGTGACACAGGTGAGCGACCGGGCGTGCTTCCCGTGGGATAGAAAGCACAGCCACCAGAGAGGGCTCCCACACCCCATCCAGCTGGAGCCAGGGATGCAAGGAGGGGTCAGAGCCCCAGCTGTGGGCCCAGGTGACAACCAAGGATAAGGTGTGAGCGTGGCCAGCAGCTGTCCTTCAGGCAGAGTGTCACCCACCTGAACAGGCGCTGTAGGTGTGATGAAGCACAACTGCAGCACTGCAGTGGATGGCTATAAACTCTTCAGAAGGGACAGGCAAGGAGGTAGAGGCAATGGGGTAGTCCTATATGTTACAATGTGTTTTGATTACTAGACCTTAATGATGATGGTGATAAGGCTGAGTGTTCATGGGTAAGAGTCAGTGGGAAGGGCAACCAGGCAGATGTCATGGTGGAAGTCTGCTAGAAATACAACACAGCAGAGAGGAAGGGAGTTCTAGGAGGTCCAGACAACCTAGGAGGTTTGTGGAGCATGTGGAAGATAACTTCCTGACACACCTGATGAGGGAGCACAATGAGGGGAGGTGTTCCATTGAACCTGTTACTTGTGAACAGAGAAGGGCTTGTGGGTGATGTGGTGGCTGGAGGCAGTCTTGGGCACAGTGATCATGAAATGAGAGAACTTTTGGTTCTTGGAGTGGTACAGAGGTAGGTCAGCAGAATTGCCACTTTGGGTTTCTGGAGGGCAGTTAGGCCTGTTTAGGAGACTGGTTGACAGAGTCCCTTGGGAGGTAGTTGTAAGGGGCAAAAGGGTCAAGGAAGGCTGGATGCTCTCCAAGAAAGAAATCTTAAAGGTGCAGGAGCAGGCCAATGGCATCATGGCCTGTATTGGAAATAGTGTGGCCAGCAGGACTAGGGAAGTGATCACCCCCCTGTACTCTTCACTGGTGAGGCATTACCTTGAGTCCTGTGTTCAGTTTTGGACCTCTCACTATGAGAAGGATATTGAGGTGTTGGGCTGTGCCCAGAGGAGGGCAGGGAAGTTGGTGAAGGGTCTGGAGCACAAGTCGGATGAGGAGCTGCTGTGGGAGCTGGGGCTATTTACCTTGGAGAAAAGGAGGCTCAGGGGAGACCTCATCACCCTCTAAAACTGCCTGAAAGGAGGTAGTAGCCAGGGGGGAGTGGGTCTCTTCTGAGTAACAAGCTATAGGACAAGAGAAAACAGGTTCAAACTGCATCAGGGGAGGTTTAGATTGGATATTAGGAAAAAATTCTTTCCTGAAAACATTATCAAGTCCTGGAACAGGCTGCCAGTGAAGTGGTTGAGTCACCACCCCAGAGGTATTTAAAAGACAGGTGGATGTGGCACTTAGAGACATAGTTTAGTGGTGGACTTGCCAGGTCAGCAGTTGGACTTGATGATCTTAGAGGTCTTTTCCAACCCAAATGCTTCTATGATTACATTCCTCTGGCACATCTGCCATGTTTGGAAAGGAAATGCTGACATGAGCTCTGTCCTCGTGTTTCGTGTCACTGGAGAAATACGGTATCCAAGGGACGGCAAAAACCTGAGACTGTCACTATACCCAAATCAGTAAGAGACCATCCTTAGCATCCAGGTGTCTGCTTGTTTAAAACCAGAGCTGTCTTTGACCTCTCACTGCAGCTGACAGTGTATTATGAATACTCCCACCAAAAAGTATTTGAGCGGCATAGGGCAAATTTGGGATTACAGTGGAACATTCTGTTGCAGAAAAAAGGAAGGATCAAAGTGGCCAGTGTGGCCAGAGTGGCCAAAGTGGCCAGAGGAAGGATCAAAGTGGCCACAAAGTGACCACACAAAGTGGCCAGCTGTAGTACCACTGGGCACAGTTCTCTGCTCTCTGTCTTGTGTTAAGGGCTTCCATCAGAGGCATTGTCAGGGCAACCAAAGTGATGCTCTGAGATATGTTGTTGCAGGTGACTCCAGGCCTGAAAACTACCCACCTCCTTAAAGCCATGCCACAGGAACAACTGGGGACACATTAAAGCCTGGAAAACCCGTATGGCTATCAGTCTTTCCTTGCACTCTTCCATTTGGAAGATAATAAATGCCAATGATTTTTATGCTGTAATGTTTTTTATGCTTCTGGACATAAGTTTTGTTTAACCTCTGCTGTCCATTTGAGATTTGTACCAACTCAGTGGGGCACAAACTTGCATGCAACTGTCAAACATCAGTGTGTCATATTCCACCTCCACACCTCCATGGCATTTTTTTTTGTTCTGACCAATCCTGCATACAAGGTGTAGTGGAGGAGACTGTGCAGGCCCTCTGCACCTCTGCTGAACTTCCTCTAGCTGGATGTTGCTCTGCTAAGAGATAAGGACAATTCACTTGGCTGTGGTAGATATGTTTTCCTTTTCCAGGTTTTGTGCTTTTTTTTGTTTTATTCTGAAATTGCTGTAGATGTGCAGAGCATTTAAAACCTTAACCTAAAGGGTATTTGATGTGCGTATGTAGCAGCATACCTTATGTGATTGTCATGCCCATGCCCAAAAGTTTAAAGGAATTTATCCTCACGCAAGTGCTGTGAGGTACATTTGAGGTACATGCTCTCATTACCCATTGGACAAGTTCAGAAGTGGAGCAGAGAGAGACAATGTGTGACTTTTCCCAAGATCACAAGTCAGAAGCAGAGCAGGACTAGGTGCAATGGGTGTGCAGCAAGCACAAACCATTTTGATTTTGTTATTGTTGTTAAAAAAAAAAATCTATATACTCATTAGTGTTGACAAGAAATTTATTAATGTCCCTGTCAAGGCAGTATCAAATATGTTTCTTATGTGTAGTCAGGAGCTCTTATTTCATTTGATGGAGAGATTTCAGCAAAAATGTTGGTGCCACAGTCATATATGAACAGAGCCTAGGAAAATATTTGCATGAGTAAATCTTAGCATCTAGATATACTTATGGTTTTTTGCATTTCTGGTAACACAAGTATCTATTGCACAGACCCTTGGAAAGCCATGAAAACACATGTATCCACAGTATATATACATATACATGAAACCATATATATATTTAACTTATGTAAGATCTTTGTCTTTAGATAAACACAGAAGAATAGGAACTTCTCCTGTTTATACTTTCAGGCAGCAGTTCTGTAAAACATAGTACTTCTTAAAAGTGAACACAGAAGCTGATTTCATAAATATTTTCAGATCTGATTTAGAGATTGAAATTAAGAACAAAGTACTGCTGTATGTAACCAGAGATTTAAGAATTACTGATATCTTTTGTTCTCAAAGTTCAGCATTTAGGTTTTCTTTACTTCTTTGTATTTACCTGCAAAGAAGTAAATTCACATTTTTCCTGAAACAATTGACCACTGAGCCCTAAGACTCTATGTAAAATGGTAAAGGGAACTAAACCTCTTTATTCTTGTGTAACTCATTAGCTAACGTCAGACGATTAGAGCTAATGTTTCCATCTAAAACAATTCAAGTCCCTCATTAGCGGGGATAGATTTCCTTTGATCTAATTACTTAATGTCCCAGATATATGGGAAATTCAGAGATCAGCTCTGAGAAATCTCTGCAGACATGGTCACATCTAGAAACATGAACTTACATGTAGACTCACGAAATGTTGTTTAAAACGCTAACTAGCCTTGCTTAGTCTGCTGGTAGTTCTTGGTTAAATGTTAAATGAAATCATGCTGATGACAGCTAGAGAGTGAAGATAATGGCTGTTTGCTGAGAATGATTTAATCTCCATTGTTATAGGCAAGTGGATTGCAAATTTCCATAATTAAACATCCAGTGCATTGGTCAGATTCTGTTGTAAAGTTTGATAATTGCTGTTGTAGGGAAAACAGTACAGCGGGGTGTTGCTGTCACATGACAAGCTTTTGAGGCTGAGCTAATAGGATGCCCTTTTAAAATGTTCTCCATGTTTTGTGCTTTAGAGACAGAGGATACCATCATGGAGGTTTCATCAAAAGAAAATACTCGCTTTTTCTCAAACAACACAATCCTGCCTGTGGACCGATCTTCATTCAAATCTGAATCTTCTGCATCCAGGGAAAAACACTCGTGTTGTGGAGGTATAAAGGTAGAGTAAGAGTTTTTGAATATTCCAGTAGGAATGTAGAAAATCTCTCTTTTTTCTTTTTGGTGATAAATCGCTTTTTCACTTCTGATTATGTCTTGCTGAGTCAGTATGAAACTATTGAAGATATTTTCAAGTCATAAAGAAAGTCTTCTTCAGATCTGTGTTTGCCTAACATTTGGCAATATTCCAGTATAACTTGTCGGTTGAGGCTTGCCTGTTAGGAAATCTTCAAGGGTCATCCTGAGAAGTCACTCAATCCTCCTTATTGCACCACCTGAAGTTAAGAACAAAGCTTTGGAAGACAGGTACCACAGGCAGCTGTTAGTACAAATTTCTCTTTTAAGTTTGTAGCCTTGGTAGTTCTCTGGGCTTTCAAAAATACTATTTGTATTACGGTCCATGCGTTTTGAGTGCAATATTATTAAAGTATTATTGTAATATTCCTTGTTCAAGAGAACTCTGCATGAGATGACTTTGAAATGAAACTGCAGAAGTATCACCACTGTATCTGCATTTATCTCACCCTAGAGCAGTTCTTCCTCGAGGCGATGGAAGCTCCCTGCTCTAAGCCTCGTAGCGCAGCTGTACCCACCTGACAGTAGGACCGCTGCACCTCAGAGGAGCATTCCTCCCTGCATGGGACACTGGGGTGCAGGAGGCAGCATGGTGCTTTGCCTACTGTCCCTGCCTGCTTTCCAAAGCCAGGCTGTAAAATGCTGACACCCTCTTGGGTGAGGTCTCGAAAATCACCGTACAATGACGAGATGAAATTATTTGAGTTATACAGAAAATGCGTCTTTGGCCTTGCCCTGTTCTTTTCATCTTTCACAGTCTTCATTTCTTTTGTTTTTTCTCTCTCTCTCTTACACACATCTACTTTCAGATATTAATTCAGCTCCCAATACAGCCAATAACACCACTGATAATTGCTCTGAAGTCTATAAATTTGGGATCTTCTGGTTTTGAAAAAGAAGATGAGTTGTATTAATTAAATCTTGTAGCATAATAGTAATTCTATCATTGTTCCTCCATTTGCTGCAATGATAATCCGATCCCCTCAATGAATAAACCTTCAGTCACAGCTTAGCCAGTCAGGGATCAGCTTATTAGCTCCAAAAGTAGAAAAGCAATAATATTTCAGCTCAGTTTCTTTCTGTCCGAAGAATTTGTGTCTTCTGGGAACCCAAACAGACACAACCAATCCATTCCAGTAGGGACTTAGAAAACCTCTTTCCTTTTTTTTTTTTTTTTTGTGAACTAAGTCTTTTTCAGTTCTGATCATGCATTTCTAGTCAGAACGAAATTATTAAATAAATTTCTAAGTTATGAAAAAGTCTGCTTCAGGTCTGTATTTGCCTAATATGTTAGCAAAACAGTATGCAGATTCAACGAGTTGTTTTTACCAATTATCAGCCTTTCTGTGTGTTAAAACTGCCTTTATAAACCAGAAAGATGTGGTAAAATATTTACTAGCAGGCATTGACAAACCAGAGCAGAATTTGAAATCATGTGCACCTTTCTGTCCCAGCTCTAAATCAGGAGCACACCTGGGACAGTCGCAACCCCAGCAAATAAACTTGTGTCAAAGAGAGACAGAGACATTTCAAGTTCTAGTTTACCTATATGACTTTCCTGTAAAAAAAAAAAATATGTGCTTTCACATTACTATTTAGAATCCAAGGGCATAAACACACAGAAAATGTAAAATACTATGGCAATATTTTTACAAGAGAGTTCTTTGAGAGCCATTGCTGTAGGAAATAGGAACTAGACAGTGGTTGTGTATGTTTATTTGCCCACAACTGTTTCTGAAGGAGGAATAACCAACACTGGATAAAGTGTGCTGAGGGAAACACAGAGATACATTTGAATCGTAACACAAGAATTTGTATTCAGTAGTAGTAGCACCAGTGTTATTACCGCTGTACCCTGTCAAATGAGGTGTTGTGAGGAGTTCTGTACTGGAGGTGAGTACATCACTTCAGAGCACCTACTCACTGGAAGCATGATTGCTCAGAGAGGATTAAGGAGCAGGCCAAGGCTCTAGACCTGTATTCTTATGAAACATTGCTGTGTCTTTTAATTTCTTGGTGAGGGTTTGGGTTTCTTTTTTTAACGCCGTTTACAAAGAACATCCACATTCATATTCAGTCAACAAAACCCGTATCTGAAGGTAGAAAGCAATGTTGTAATTTCTATGACCAATTGCATGATGTGTGAGTATCCACGGAGCTCATAAACTCAGTAGGGCTGCATTCAGTGAAGGCAAATTAAAGCAGTAGCTCTGCAGGAGCAGAACAGTTGGTGCTAAGGACCCTGCACTCCCACTACAGGCATTTCAGAGTGGGGAGATACTTCAGACCAGCCCTCATCTTGTCCCAGAGGCTGAAGAGCCATTGACTGTTGAAGTGAATGTAATGCCTGTCTGGAACACATCTTCCTGTTTAATTTTGTGTGAAAGGATTTCAGCCTGTACATTTGCAGAATGTAGCAAAGCACAGTGAAGGGGGTGGGAGTTTAGTTCCCAAAGCTTGCTCCTGATCCAGAGCAATGGGCTAAAACTGATACAGTGATAACTAAGCAAAAATAACTGTCTCTGAAAAACTAAAGGATGGGAGAAGGTTGTTCCCAGCAAAATGTTTTCTTTTTCAAAAGAAAACATATGTGTTGCAGCTTGGAAGATATTTGGTGAGCAGAGGATGAGCCTAGAAGGTAATTGCATGGCAGGTCACTGTTTAACTCATGGAGCCATGTAACAGAAAGCAAAGATTTCTCCCTCCTGGTCACCCTGGGCTTGAGTGGGAACAGCTTAGAGCCTCTCAATTCCAGATCATTGCAAAAGCCTGTGCTTAAAAATGCCCAAATAACTCACCTCCCCACCAAGCCACACTTAACATTTACCCTCATGGTTTACTGTGTAAGATACCCCCTCCTTAGAACATCATGAGGGAGATCTATGTCTTTGTCTGTTGTGGCAGCACGTTTGACACCTACCTGAAATTAGCAGTGGTGGATAGCAAGTTCAGTTCAATATATACCAATATTGCTCATAAGAAATGAACAAACCAGCAATATAGGATTTAATAAAAAATTAGGTGAAATATTGACGTGGTTATTTGGGAAAAGGAGAGGTGGAAATGTAAAAATTGCTTAAAAATAATTCACAAAGTAAAGTCTTCTGTACTGCCTATTCTAATCACTGTCAATTTTTTTCCACAGATATTTCTCGGTGCATTATCTTTTGTTTATTTTGCTAAAGCACTGTCAGGAAGTTATCTAAAAAGTACTATCACACAAATAGAAAGAAGATTTGATATCCCTTCCTCTTTGGTTGGCGTTATTGATGGAAGTTTTGAAATTGGTACGTGCTGTAGAAACCCATTTTTATTCTCAGTAAGAAAGAATGATGCAATTTGTTGTGAAGAATGATTGTACAAATCTCCTTGAGCCATTGAAACTGAGCAAGATTACCCTAGTAAAAATCAGTGGGACTGTCAGTATGATTACATTGGATAGCATCGGGTTGGTTGCTAATACAAGAAATTAGGCATAGTCCTTGTGATTTGTTAAGCTTAGTGTCTGGCTAATTAATACTAACAGAAATTTTGACTGTTAAATGAGAATTTGCCTGCACAGATTTATACTTTCTCTCTGCTTTTGTCAGTAATCTACCTCCCCTGCAAGTGTTTACCTGTTATAATTTATTAAGCAGCAGGAGTACAAACCTCTAACTGTAATCTACATTTATTTTCCAGTCCACCTCCTTCCCTGTGTACTAAAGTTTCCAGCAAGACATTGTCTCTTACGATTTCAGATTAGTGAATTTATCTCACTGGAGTGTGGTACTCATGGGAATGAAATCTTAGCCTAAGTATATAAAACTCTGTTTGATTCCCCCTTTTCCTGCTTTTTTGGTGATTTGCTCTCTTCAGCTGACACAGTCCTTCTCCTCTTTTCCGGCTGTTTATCCAAAAGTTTATGGTTTTCTTATCACAGAAGGCATTGGGTTCCTGTAGAATGCCTGGAAAGAGGGAGAAAGAGCAACCCCAGACCATCAGCCCTCTCTCCCTGAAAACGCTGCCTATACCACATACTAGGAGTGGTTATTTTAGGGGATCTCTTATCAACAAGCAGTAAAACTCAGTTTTCCTTTTGTACTCTCGAAGGGAACCTCCTAATCATAATTCTTGTAAGCTACTTTGGAGCAAAGCTTCACAGGCCAAGAATAATTGGAGCAGGCTGCTTAATTATGTCAGCTGGAACATTCCTAATTGCGATGCCCCAGTTCTTCATGGGACGGTAAGTGCATAGTGATCAGCATTTTACAGCTGGGCTGTACACACTGAATGGCAGCTCACTGAAATATTCAGGCATTGATTATGAAGATCTCCGTAGAAATATGCATATGTGGATGTGGTTACTTAATCTGATATTTTTCCTGAAAGGACTTATTCTTGTGGAGCAAATAATTTAACATATATACTATCTCAGTTGTAATCAGCTTGTTGTTTTATTAGTCTGTGATCTTGACTGGCCACATTTTGACATGGTTTAGGAATTGTTGAAGCATCAGTGAAGAAGTGATGAATTAACTCGGGATGAAATTTGCAGTTAAGTGCTATAGGCCTACCTGGTAGTAACAGATCCGATTGCTTTTTCTTATCAGTTCTTATAAACAAATATAACTTTGTTTTTTTAAACAGATATCGCTATGAAAGATTCCCTTCCACCATCAACTCGACTGTTAACATCTCTCCATGTCTGCAGGATAAAAGCCAAACTCCACTCACATCCTTGGAAAAGTCTCAAGCAAAAATAAATGAAGGTGAGAGAGATCTCTGTTAAATATTGTGATAAGCACCCTAAAATATATCACAAGGCTCTAAAAGGCTCATGCACTACTTAATCAGAATGCAAAAAAAAAAAAAGGAAAAAAAAGAAAATCAGATGAATATTTCCCACAGAAAAGACTGGCTGAGGCAAGTTTATTCAAAATAAATGTATAACTGCCCAAGAGTTTTTTTTGGGCTGCAGCCTTTCCTCCAGCTTTACTTTCTCCTTCAGCAACTTTCTGCAGCTCTGTGTTTTGCAGAAACACCAATCTCCCATGGGGTCCTTGGAAAGTCATGGTGTTTCCTTTGCTGGGAAATCATAGAGTCATAGAATCAAAGACCTCTGAGATCATCAAGTCCAACCCTTGATCCAACACCGCCTTAGTTACCAGACCATGGCACTGATGCCACATCCAGTCTCATCTTAAAAACCTCTGGGGGCAGAGAATCCACCACTTCCCTGGGCAACCCATTCCAATGGCTGATTACTCTCTCTGTAAAGAATTTCTTCTTACTATTCAGCCTAAACCTCCCCTGGCACAGCTTAAGACCATGCCTTCTTGTCCTACTGCTGGTTGTGTGGGAGAAGAGACCAACCCCCACCTGGCTACAACCTCCTGTCAGGGAGTTGTAGAGAGTGAGGAGGTCTCCCCTGAGCCTCCTCTTCTCCAGGCTGAACAGCCCCAGCTCCCTCAGCCTCTTCTAAAAAGACTTGTGTTCAAATCCCTTCACCAGCCTTGTTACTTTTCTCTGGACCTGCTAAAGCACCTCAATACCCTTCCTGAACTGAGGGGCCCAGAGCTGGACACAGTAGTGGAAATATGTCTTCAGATCCTCAGCCTGCTGGAAAGAGCCATTGGGTCTCCCAGCCTGCAGACTCTGCTTCTTGTTTCTCTCCCTGCCTGTTGACCCTGTTTTGCACACCACAGAGCTGTGTCCCTGCTGGATGCATTGAGTTCCTCATGGGGAAGGAACTTTCCTCCCCTATGGCTGGCAAATCAGACCCTCTATATGTCCCAAAATGTGTGTATGTTTGCGTCCCCACACCTGTGGATTAAATGTGGCCAGCAGTGCTCACTATCATCAATGTCTCCCAAAGCTTTCCATCAGGGGATCTCAGTTTTGGTTAGAAAAAAGTGAAAAAGTTTTCTAAAATGGGACGTGGTGACAAGTTTATAAAATCAGTGAACTCCTAGTATCTTTGAGGCAGTTTGTGCTAAAAATATTTCCACTTAAGCTGATTGGGTTAAAATTGCCATCCCTGCACTTCACAGTTTTTCTTCTGTTTTTCCCACTTTAGAATTATTTTAGAAAACCTGTGCATTCAGTGTCAAACTGTTACGAAAAGCATATAATTGCTGTCTCTTGTTATGTATTCAGGATGTGAAAAGGAAGCAGGCTCTTCCATGTGGATCTACGTTTTACTTGGAAATCTTTTGCGTGGAATAGGTGAAACCCCTATCCAGCCTCTGGGAATTACATACATTGATGATTATGCCATAGAAGAGAACGCTGCCTTATATATTGGTAAAATAAATATTACTTATTTTCCTAATGGATTTTTCCCCAGAGGAAACGGAGTCATTCCGAATAATGGAAGGAGTGTTATTGAATTAACTTGCCCTGATTGTTTTGTTTGCATAATTTCCAATATTAAAATTTATTTAAGTCATGTACACTCAAGGGACCAAGTTCCCCTTTAATTATACCAGCAGTTCCATTATCTTAATTTGACGAAAGAATTTGACCTTAGTTTCCTGCTGTTCTCCTAATCTTCCTAATTCTTCTGGATGTGGACTGCTGAGCCTCTGTGCACATTCAGTTCTCTGGAAAGTGATAAAAACATGCTCTTTCAAGCACTTAAAATAGAATTTTAGCAGGCACTCAAAACATTGCCTCCAGATTCCAGCAGAATTATAAACAATAGTGCTGAGGCTTTAGAAAGTTGGTATCACTGCTTTCTTGTGTTCATTGCCTGACCTCTGCACATTCACCGGGAATATTACCAAAAAATTCCTTCCCCATCAGCATCCTGTCTTGACAAGTTTCCAGCCTGGTAACTGGCGAAAACTCAGGTTCTCTCTGTAAAAGATTCAGTCTCCTCAGACGAATTTTGAAAATTCACAGTATTCAGAAAGTTTGGCTGAGGGTGTAGGGAAATGTTATTATTGGATACCAAAATAATGGTATTTTTCAACCTATTCAGAGTCCCATCTCAGCCTAAAGTGATCGCTTAAATAATTGCCATTTACTTTCCAGTTACTTTAATGTATTTAGCTAGAGAGTTTCTAGCACTTACAGATGTCATACTCTGCTTTTAGGCGCAGAAGAACCAGTGCTCTTTTTGACTTGGGAGTGTAACAGTCCCCTATTTTTTATTCCAGGCTGTGTACAGACAGTGGCAATTATAGGGCCAATATTTGGCTTTCTTCTGGGATCCCTGTGTGCCAAACTTTATGTTGACATAGGCTTCGTAGATCCGGGTAAGTCAGAAAACTGGGGTCTCAAAAATTCAGTCAGGCTCCAAAATTCCTATTTTGGGCCAAGAACTATCTGGTTATTCATAAGGGGCTAACAGGAGTAGAACAGGTGCATGGTGTGACTCCTGGGGATGGTCCTGTGCAGGGCTCGATGATCCTAATGGGTCCCTTCCAGCTCAGCGTATTCTGTAATTATGAAATAAAAAGGATGACAGCAATAGAGTGGTCCATGCAGAAAAGGCTGACAAAAAGGATGGTTGTGGAGGAATTAGAAGATCTGGCTCTTCCTCAGTCCCAGCAAGTCTGCAGCGGGTGCCTCCAAGAGATGCCCTGGGGAGGAGGCTCAGGGGAGACAGCAGGTGCCAGGAGGAGGCAAGACTGAGTCTCAGGATTTTTGTGTGTGCATTTTTTAGTATCCTGTTGTTGCCTGGAAACATAGTTTGGCAGTGGGCACCGGGTCTCCTGACTGCCTTCTGCCCGAGAAAACGCTTTCCACCCTGTTTTTCCTTGGGGCTTTTGTACAGAACAGCCTGATCAGGAGCAAGGGAGTGGCCACCTGGGCTACCCCATCTCCCGGGCCTTGCAGCATCTCTGGGGATGTGCAAGCGGCACAGCAGTGTCAGGGCCAGGCTGCTGCTGTGTCACAGCAATCAGCAAGTCCTTGTTGCATCCCCACAGCTGCTCTTGTAACACCCTCAGAGACGCACAGTTAAACCTGGTGAGGCGGGAACAGACTCCTGCAGAGAAAGTCCCTGAAAAACCACCTTCCCTGTTATCAGCACTCTCGAAAAGCGTCTGTTTGTTTCTTCTTTCTTTTGGCTTTCTCCAGACAGCATCACAATAACTCCCAAGGACGTGCAGTGGGTGGGAGCATGGTGGCTGGGTTACTTGATAGCCGGTGTGATCAGCGTTCTGGCCGGCATCCCCTTCTGGTTCCTGCCGAAGCACCTCCCAAAACCCGAGAGCAGGAAGGACTCCAGCACCTCTTCCGAGCAGTCCAAGTTCATCATCGAGGATAACAAGGACCAACACAAACCTTATCAGCAACAAACGAAGATTGCTGAGATGGCAAAAGGCAAAGCACTGGAGTTTCTTTCCTGATTGTTGTTTTTCTCTCAAAGGCTTTTATACTTTAAGATTTTATACTTTCTGAGGCCCTATTTTAGTGGGCTGAGAATTATGATTTTTCCCCCAGGTGTCACTCTCCACCTAAATAACAGACATATAATGGGTCTTTTCATTGTTTCCTGGGCCTGTTCTTGCACGCAGGATTTCTTCATCTGGGATTTGTAAAATTATGCTAGTGGGCCAGTAAATCCCATGAAACCCCGCGAAATTTTTTCATTCACAGATAGTGACTGTTGCAGAAGCAGTGGTCAAAAAAGACTTTTGGTTTTTGCTAAACCTTTTTCTGTAAGTTCATTCATTAGAAAAACACGTACAATATCTGATCAGAATAAGGATGGGCACAGACTCACTACAGTATTGTTGGAGGCTGTCTGGATTTAGGCAGGAGCTGGTTTGCACAGTTGCATTTCCTTGGCCTTACCTTGCCGAAAGCATTTTCCCTCAGTACTTGAATCTGTAACTCAATATTTCTGTGCTTACTGTCAACTGTGCTGAGCAGTCTCTGCCCCAAATTAAGCTGAAAGGTGCTATGGCTGTTGAGGACACACAGAAACCAAATCAGTCCTGGTTTATGATCGAAAGAAGGAATAGAAAACAAGATGCCTCCTCTGGGATATTGATGCTTAGTGTTTTCCTCCATCCAGAAATGGGAGAGCTCTTAGTAGCATCATGGAACTTCATGGATTCCTTCTGAAACGTTCTGCAATCCTTTTTTAAAAAGGTGCAAACATATCACAAAGCATTATTCACAACAGTTATTCTCTCTCTGATCTGCTTGTCATTTCTGCTGTTTTGTCTTGCAGACTTCTTTCCATCACTGAAGTGCCTCTTTGGGAATCCAGTTTACATTCTGTATTTGTGTGCAAGTATCATTCAGTTCAATTCTTTAATCGGCATGGTGACATATAAGCCAAAGTATATTGAACAACAGTATGGGCAAACATCTTCAAAAACTAACTTTGTTATAGGTAATGCTATATCTGCTTCTTGATATCTTTCAAGTGGACATTTTAGGAGTGGCATGTACATTCATATAGGGAAAATTGTATTTTTTTAGGATATGTTTATTTCTTCTCCTTCCTTGTTTGACTTTAAGTAGTAGCTTATAGCAGGTAAGTTCTTTCATTTCTTCCTTAGCACTAGTTAGCTCTGAGTTTATCTATGCAAGAGTTACTGTGAAAGTTCACATTATTTGATACCTTAATTCCCATTTAACTGGAAATTTGAAAAATACTATATATATACAGCACAAGAAAGTAATTGAGAACAGAATTAATTTTAAAATACTTTATGTAAATTTGTCATCAGACAGATCTGTTTCCTTGCTGGCATCCCATTTATGTCAACAAAATAAAGATCATGTCAGTGAGTGCTAAAGGATTAACCATAAAGTAATGTCATATTCCAGTGATTTCTTACTTTCTGAAGAGGTTGGGGTTAAAAAAAAGGAAGGCAAGTCATATTCCAAAATCTTCTCTACAGCACAAGAAAGAGAGATGCTGCTTCTGCCTTTGGGTACCATGTTGGCCATTTTTGTAGATGACTTCAGGATCATGAACTCAAATGCCCAGTTGCTGAACCTGCACACAGGCTTGAGTTCCCTTCCTAAAGTCCAGGGATTCATCAGCATTAAACAGCAAAGAGGTTTACATCTACCCAATACAGAGGGAACTGCCTTGTTTCAGGGCAGCATTAGTTGCACAGCAACAGAGGTATATATATGCAGAAAAGCTGTATTGATCCATTGTGCTATGTGCTAATTCCTTAAAGATAGAAGCTGGAATTTCCTGGCACGAAGCTCCTCAAAGCAAGGAGAAACCTTGAAGTATAGTTGATGGCCAGAGAAAGTTCAGAAAACAATCCCTACATTCAGTAGAGCACTTCCAATTGTATTTAAAGATTTTTTTGGAGCTAAGCTTTCAGGTATGTGCAAACTGAGTGGGGATTAAGAACAGTTTGATTTCAGTGAGCATAGAGAACACATGCAACAGAAAGCATGCAATGACTTGGCTAGGGAAGGATCCTTACTGAGTGGCTATCCCTGCAATAAGGTAGTTTTTCTTCCTTCTTTTCCTTTCTCTTCAAATCCCCCCTTGCTGAGGGCTGACTAGAACTTACAGTGTTTATTTCACTTTCCCTCTCTCTTTTGCTATTTTTTTTTGACAAATTCTATCACAATCTCTCTGAGAGATTTCAAAATTACCAGAGCAATTTGAAACATTTAAAAAAAAAAAAAGGAGAGAGAAAAAGCAAGTGTTGTTCCAGATTTCATAACACTGTAGGTAAAATTAAATTAGTCCTCTAGGAATGAGCAGATCCCTCCACTGACCAACTAACAGTGGAGAAAACCACCTAGATTAAGAAATTAAGAAATTGGAGGATTGTTAGCTAAACTTTATCCAATTCTTTATTTCTGTCAAAGAACTAGCAGTGAAGCATGTCCCTGGGAGCAATTTTCAAAAGCAGCTCCAGCACCTTGGTAACAGTCCAAGGATCAATTCAAGTCTGGACAAAATAAAATGCCCTGACTGAAGACCTTTTATCTTTTGTTCCTTCATCTTATTACTGCAGCTGATTTTTTGGCTGGGAAGGTTACTTAGTCCATTGAACTGGGGTTTTCATTAATACAGATTTTTCTGTCCGATTTCAGGTCTCATCAACATTCCTGCTGTGGCCTTTGGCATATTCTCTGGAGGACTCGTCATGAAAAAATTCAGAATTGGTGTTTTAGGGGCCGCAAAACTTTCCCTGGGATCATCTTTCTTTGGTTACCTTTTGCTCCTCTCACTGTTTGCGATGGGCTGTGAGAACTCGGAAGTGGCCGGACTGACCGTGTCGTACCATGGGTATGCTGGGAAGGGCATCCTACGGCACCAAGTGCTATTGCAAACCAAAATCCTTCCTCATTTTATCCCACAAAGTATATATATTTTTGAAAAGAGAGTGATGGACCCAAGTATGCTTCCCAGAAACTTGATTCAAAGCGGTGGAAACCACTCCATCTATTCCAGAGGACGCCGTGTCAGAACACTTTCATGATTGTGGCATAAACCAGAGGGGTTCATGTCACAAGTGCAGATTATTTTTCTGATTACTTTGTAATTGTTATTTCCATGGGACCCATCCCTTGAGCCTAGAGATTTCTGGAAATGTGAGGAGCTCAGTAGTGGGGATTCCATTAATTGTTCCCTGCTTCCGTGTGCTGAAAAACAAATGTTGTTTAATAGCCTTCAAACCTAAAACTTCAGAATTCCTGGATTTACCATGAGTAAGCCATGATGTTAACCATCAGGTACACCTAAGGGTCACTTTTGGGTCACTTTTGCCCATTCTATTACTCTGTAAAGCTCACTTTTTGGTAGGAGTTTCCAGCACTGACTGCACAGCTGCTCCAGGAGCTGCTCCACTAGTGTCTTTAGCAGCAGGTGACTGAAGTTGGCAGATTGCAAGGTATTGGACCTCAATTCAGCAGAGGTGCAGAGGGCCTGCACAGTCTCCTCCACTGCACCTCGTATGCAGGATTGGTCAGAACAAAAAAAAATGCCATGGAGGTGTGGGGGTGGAATATGACACACTGATGTTTGACAGCTGCATGCAAGTTTGTGCCTCGCTGAGTTGGTACAAATCTCAGATGGACAGCAGAGGTTAAACAAAACTGAATCCCAATCTGATAAGCTCCTCACTAACTTCTACAGAGACCATTTCCCACGAGGAGCTCAATCCCCCCTTTGCCGTTTGTCCAGTTTTGTTAAAACTGCATCAAGCCTCAGATAACTAAAATCTTAGAAAATATAAGCAAATTCATGAATAGAAATTGTTAGCTGTCACCCTTAATAAAGTAGCTACCATCTCGCAGTAGATGGTGTGATATTGCTAAGACATTCGGATAAGAGAGAAATAAGAATTTACAGTGCTGCATGGATGCAAAGGGACAACATTTAATGGACTATAGAGGGGAGGTCTGGCCAGGAGCACCTGTCCCAGAGCACAGCCCGTGATTTGATAATGATTTCTTCCACGTCTGCTAGAAAACATCTTCGCAATTTCTCTTTCTCCTCAGAACCAAACAGATGACTGATTACGAGCAAGCCGTGTTTTCGGAGTGCAATTCCGGCTGCTCGTGTTCCAAGAACGACTGGGACCCCATCTGTGGAGAAAATGGAGTTACCTACATTTCTGCCTGTCTCGCCGGCTGCCAGGCGTCCAACGGCAGTGGGAAAAACACCGTAAGGCAATCTTTCGTTTCCATGTGTGATGTGATGTGGTATTTTTTCCAAATGCAACCAGGTCTGTCAGAGTAAGTGGATTAAAATTTACTAAGGCACGTCCTCTTCAACCCTAAACTCCTCGGGGTTTTTTAGCAATCTGCCACCCACATTTAAAACTTTCTCGAGTTATCTTTCCGGCAGAAATCACAAGCAGAGAATGTTTTGGAGGGGGTTTTATTTAGCTGTTGGCTACCAAGACTCTTGGAAAAAAAAAATGTAATAAATACATTCATCAACAGCAGATAGTTTATAATTTTATCCTTCAAAAAATAAACCTTTTCCTTTTGCAAAACATTTCCACTTTGGATTTAAACCTTCAGCTACCCAGAAAAGTATGATGTGCAATTCCTGAACATCCACTTCTCCACCGTTTAAGTTATCATACATTTTCACCTGCTCTCTTCTAGGTATTTTTTAACTGCAGCTGTGTGGGAACCTTTGAATCTTCACAAAGCTCCTCAGCTGTGGTGGGACCGTGTCAAAAAGGAAATGAGTGTCCAAAAATGTTTCTGTATTTTCTAGTAATATCGGTTATCACTTCATACACTTTGTCAGTAGGTGGCACACCCGGATACATCCTGCTTCTAAGGTAAGAAATAATTCCTGCCAGCATTGCCAAATGTTTTCAAGGTGTTTTGACATACGTGACTGGGTCTCCCTCCCCTTCTAGTATTCCTAGTATTGTGAAATGTTTTCAGCTATGCAAGGTGGCTTTTAAAATATTTTTTTTTTTTTTACTATGGAAAAGCATCCTCAAAATTTTGCAACAAGTTTTTTACCATCGATGCAACAATGTGTTTATGATAATCTTTACCAGCAATATCTTTCTGTTTTCAAACATGACATAAGAGGCCTAGTTATAGTTTATACCCAAATCTCCTTCCCTTAATGCCTTTTTTATTACTAGAATGGTGTTGTATGACCTCCCTGCAAATGGAAATTAGCTCTGTATGTGTCAGTGTGTGCACATATATGTATATGAACAGCCAGTTTTCCTCAATTCCTATGGATACTGATGCACAACTACATGGAGGTATTCTAACCCAAACCCTCTATATACCCTCAACTCTTCTCCTCTAGCCCATTTTATTATCCCATATGATTGTTCTGTTCCAGATTTTTTCTCTTCAAAACAAAGATTGATTTAGAAAGAGATTTTTTTTTTCTGTTCTGATAATTGCAGATTTATTAAATGCTTTTCCTAAGGGATTGTTCCAATACATATTTAACTGCTGGGACTATTTGTCCATCACTGAGTGTAAGCTTTGAAACTAATTTTAGAAAGTGCAAAAGGCATGTAATACTACCAGGACTTAATCTGGATTTTTGTCAACCTTTTGCAATTTTTGCATTCCAAGTGCTGCTCCACTCTGTTTTGGAAAGCTTTCTTACTCAGTTCCTTTTTCCAAATTATTTCCAGATGGGCACATTCTACTTCTCAAACAAAACAACAGTAAACCCAGGCTAACTAATCTTTAGTATTATAATTGTGCTTTCTTACCCCAAAATTCTCTTTGTTTTTGAATGAAGTTTTCTGGAACAGGCTCTGTCTCATTGTTGGTGCCTTTATACCACGTGGACAAAGCCAGTGCTAGAACTGGCTCAATATAGGCTATATGGAAAAAAACTGGGTAAAGAATGTGACTTCAGCTGTGGTTCCATCACAATCCTTGAACCAGAATCAATATTCACACAGAGACTTTCAGAAATGGTTGGGGTGAGAATCCTTCTCCACTGCCCTAGACAAACACTGCCAGTGAGGTGTGCGCCTTAGACCACAGAAGCTGCACAGCTTTCCTCGTGGACCTTGCAGGGTTACCACTGATCTCTCTCTCCCCGAGGCCTCACTCCAAGAACAATCATATTATAATCCATTTTGGACAATTTTTACTGAAGCTTATGCACCACTGAACTGTTCATGCGCCAAGATGAGGACGATTCATGAGTTGAGAGCTTGCAGCAAAGCCATCAGGATTTATGCCAGATTTCTCTCTCTGGTTGCTTCTGACACACTGAATAAATATGGGCATAGGGCTATGCAGAGACGCAGTTTCCTTTCTCTTTCCCTCTACATGATGTCTCCTTCCTATCCATAAGACACAGAGTAGAAGGTGTATGGATATTGTACCACACAGGGCCTCAAAACCGCTGTAGCCATTGCTCAACCTCCTGCTTTTCCTCTTGTCTCCACCGTGTAAAAAATTAAGTGTTTGGGAGGAGATGTTCATAAATGAGCACCTACAAGTTTAAATCACAGAGTTGCCATCACTTCTCAGCCCTAAGAACTTTCTCTTGGGAATCTTATTGCTTAATGGATTTATTTAGAAGAGCTTAGAAAGGTTTTCAATTACAATACTGAAACACTTTATATATGAAATCAGCAAAACAGTTTTATTGGTTCGGCTCCAAATCTTTTATTGCTGTTGAAAATCATTTTATTTTGAGAGACATTTAACTGAAATTGAGAAGTTGTGTGTCTTCCTGCTGGACTGAGGGCATCCACCTCTCATGTGCAGCTAAATAAAAGGTGTTTCAGTAAGTTCAATCCTTTTTTTTTCCTTTTGGCTTTGTTTTTTCTTTTTTTTTCTGCACTGCAAATGACCTGTGGGCACAATTCCACTTTAAGCTCATGCTTACTTTTCTCTTTTCTGTAATCCATCACTGACTGACGTTCCCTGAAAATCTGGCTGAATTGAAAGTGTGCTTCTGTTAGCAGAAGGAAAATAAATTTTCTTTGAAAACAGATAGTCCCAAGGTCAAGTTGCAGACTTCATTATGTACTTTTTCCAATGATCTGTTTTTAAAATTATTCAATATTCAGTCAGCTCTGTTAAGATTCCAGCACTTAAGCAATCTGATGTTTTCTGATGGGCAGATATAATTGCACCTGCCACGGAGCACCAACACAGCTAAATCCCTTTAGCCTTTCGATTTAGTGACATTTTCTTTAAGGGTTTACACGACTGGAGCCACTGAAATATGCTTAAAGCTAGTGACTGAGTCATTTGCTGAAGTGTCTTTTTAGTGGTATTAGCCTAATTGCAATCACCAAGGAACTTGGGAAAGCCCTAAAGTTTTGTAGAAAAACACCGTGTAGTTCAGATACCTGTTGTTCAAGCACCAGCTATTAATAGCAGGTGATCAGGCAGTGAAAAGGAAGTCTCAGATCTCCCTGAGAGCTCTGGCTATCACTCGGGGTCACAAAGAACTCCTGTTTCCGTGCAAACACAATACAAATGCTCAAACAATTCCTTTTTTTTTTCATCTGAAAGTGAAGATTTTTTCTGCGGGATATAAATCCTATGGAACACATAATAAATATCCAGTTATTGGTTTTATTTTACGATTTTCCTTTCTATGCCCTCAGATTTGTTTAGAAGGACTCCAGACTGAGGCTTGCTTGTATAAGGTGTGTCTGATAGGAGAGCAAGTCACTGTTCTTACAGCTTAAAATCATATTACAGTCATGCCTACATAGATGGCAGTGCTTGTATAAGCCACAATGCAACAGACTGTATGATGATAATTCACGACCAGGGCATTAGAGAATAAAGTGTTGACATTATAAAATGAGCTGCACATGATTATTTTTTTCTTTTTTTACTATGATACTTCGGTGTTCTTTTCACAGAGTCACAGAATGACTGGAGCTGGTAAGGACTTCTGGAGATCACCTAGTCCAACCCTCCTGCCAAGGCACAGTCAAATAGAGCAGGTTGCATGGGCTGGTGTCTAGGCAGGTTTTGAATCTGCCCAGAGGAGACTCCACAGTCTATCTGGGCAGCCTGTTCCAGGGCTCTGTCACCCTCACAGTAGTTTTTCCTCACACTCAGATGGAACTCCCTGTGTTTTAAGTTTGTGCCCATTGTCCTTTGTCCTGTCACTGGGCACCACTGAAAAGATTCTGACCACATCCTCTTGAAACCTGCCCTTCAGATGTGTGTATGCATCAGATCTCCTCTCAATCATCTCTTCTCCAGGCTACCTTCTTCCTTAAATGTCCTTCATGTCCTTTCTATTTTCAGTAAATTAGAGGAAGATGATCCAAATATCGTTTGCAGTATGGGTTCTTAATGCTGTTCTGGGAAATTTTAAAAAATCACTGGTGGGGAACAAAAGAGCTAGTTCTGTGATGTCTTTATTATTTTTTTAAAAATGTATTCCAAATTACATAATTTCTGCAGAAGCTGAGCCCATCCTAGTTCAGAGCACACAGACTGGACCTCCAGAGTGCTGCGTTCATCCATAGTGACAACTGAATTTCCGCCCAATTTTTTTTCCTGTTTTCTAATGAAGATAATGACTGTGACAACAGGGAATGTTATCAGTTACTATATTGACACACATATGTTACCCCACATATCAGACATGTCCCTATTTAATTATGTGACTGGGACTACTCGTTAAAAGCCAAGCGTGTACTCAGATTCGTGCTGGATGCAATTGGCAATCTGGTACCTGCTGGGGAAAACAGCACACTTGACAGCTGGTGAGGGAGCAGCAGGTGAGTCCTACGAATTGGAGTGGGTCCATACACACACCACTCGTAGCATGGTTGTGAAAGGCAGCTGTTCTCCTGCCCACCACCCCTGTCTTCCTCAGTGGGCCAGGGTGATAATTGAAGGCTGGAGCAGGGCTGATCTGGAGCTGTGTGGTTTAGACTCCCCTGAAAGCTCAGAAAAGTCAGAGAACAGTTTGGAGGATTTACCTTTACAGGAGGTGTGATCCTGATCCTAGATACAGTGCAATGAAAAGTGAGTGCCTAAATACCTTGTACTAGCCTGGATCATGATCCTGAAATTCAGAGATTATCTAGCTGAATAAGGCTATCCAATGGATGCATGATTTCACAATCAATTTTCTTGTCCTGTGTGGGTAAGTCCTAAGTGCTGATATCATCTGAGAATCCACAACTATCTTAAAATGTGATATTGAATATAGTCATTCAGAATTCCTAGGTTCTGTTCTGATTTTATCACATTTTTTTGGTTAGTCAGTGACATTGAGGAGGAAAAAGTCACATTTCTTTCGTTTCTCTTGCTTTCTATTTGTGTTCAAATTTTTCACACTTGCTTCTTTATTTGTATGTAACATCTTTTTTATTATTTTTAGATGCATTAAACCCCACTTGAAATCATTTGCACTTGGTATCTATACCCTGGCAATAAGAGTGCTTGGTAAGTCCATTTGAACTCTTGAGTCTGTTTTAATACCCTCCTCATTAATCATTTATCTTAGAATTAAGCTCTGATTGTTGGAAAGAACAATGTCTAACTGAGAAGTAATTATTATATGAATTAAAAAAAAATAGGAAAAGGGTTGCAAAAATGAAATAGCTTCCTAAATTGTATAACTGTGACTTAGGTATAATTAAGATATACATGGCCAATATCCATAGAGATGACAATGACAGACTATGAAAAATTACATCTTATCTCTCCTTACTCAGCAACAAGCATAATAGAACTGCTATGGCTGAGAATGTGTGATTGTTTTTCAGGCAAATTTTCATTGGTTTCTAAGGGAATTACTCTGAGTACAGGTGTGCCTGGGGGCAGGTTTTGCTGCAGCCTTGTGGTAGAGTCACCTCTAAGTTGTCACTGAAATCAAGGGTACCGTGAGATGCCAATGAACTGGAGATTCTAAAATCCTCTATGTCTTCACAGAAAAAAAATAATAACAAGTCACCTACTTAAATAGAGCAGATCAACACTGTTGGCTGCTTTCTCACACCCTTGCAGGCCAAGATTTTTCCCTTCTGGCTTACTTTCTTCTCCAGCAACCCAGGTGGCACAGAGTCCAGGATATCCCATTAGCATATGAAAAAAGGCCTTTCCTTTCCATCACCCACAAGCACTTTGTGGCAGGTTTGTCCCTGCCACAGCAGCATCTCAGGATACTTGTAGGATACTTGTAACCCCACTACAGGCTCCCAGCCTCGCTGTCTCTCTCCCTTCTCACCCCCTCCAACCCACACACAGGACACCCCCTAAACCCAAGCTGAAAAGGCTCCATTGCTCCTGAGAAAGGAGAACTATCTCCTTTTTTTTTTTTTCTCCAGAGGTGTCCCGCAGGGTGAGGAAACCAAATCATGGCCAGCCCTCCTTCCGCTGGCTTCCACAGGCTTTTTGATGTTCTGTTACGATTCCCTGGCTTCCCACAGGGAGGAAAGGGCGGTGTGTGCCTGGGCAGCACGAGGCACGTCTCCTCAAACCAGCAAACAGCGTGGAAGTGTCACTGCTTTTCTAATGTGTGATTTAATGTTCTACCCGAACATGTCTCTAGATCAGAACTGATCACCCTGGAAAGTAACTTTCTTACCTCTATTTATTTGTTAAATACACCCAGCGGGAATTCCAGCCCCAGTGTATTTTGGAGTAGCCATAGATACCACTTGCCTGAAATGGGGCAGCAAAAGATGTGGGGGAAGAGGAGCGTGCAGACTCTATGACTCCAGTGCACTCAGGTAACAGCTCTTCTCCATTCGTTCTTTAACTTGTGCCCTTTAAGTGCATCTGTGCCTGGCACTGGCACAAGAATTTCTGTTAGAAAGTTTGAGTGAAAGATTTGAAACTGAATGAAAGACTCTGACTAACAATATTAACAATAATGTTCAGGTTTCGGCATTCTCTTTTGATTTAATCTTTTTTTAGGGGGAGAGGGGATCATCTTGTTTCAGTATCAGCTGGAAATATTTGTCACTTAATTGTTCACCTAAAAATACTGAGGTTCTATTGAAACCTCAACTTTATGCTAAAGCTTCCCCCATTTTTCAATGACTCTGCTGTGGTAATGTGTAAATAAGTAGAAGGGTTATTAAAACTCATTGTTTCTCCATGTTGGAGCTGAACCACAAAACAGAAGGGAAAGGTACTACAAAGCATGTTTTTCTTATCTAGGGCCTTAAGTGCAGTGTTGTCTTTATCAATTTATTGCTAGAGGACAATAATTATCTGAAATGCATTCATGAAAGGTGTCACCAGAAAGGAAGAATGGAATAATAAGGGTAAGAGGAAAATGGGAGAAAATGTTGTGCTTTCCCCCCACCCCCAGGAAAAAATGTTTTGAAAATTGGAAGGAAAGAACAAAAGCTCAGCTGGGACTCTTTTTGCTGATAAAACATAATGATGTTATTGTTGCTGCTGTTGTTGTTGCTGTCATTATGCCTGTAAAGAAAAAATACCATCAAATGATTTTGATATCATTGGTACTTTTTATGAGGCAAGCATAAAATAGAGGAATTGCCCTAAAAATTTTAGTGCTATTCTTACTGAAGCACGTTGGAGTGGAGGAGATCAGATAATGCCTGAGATGCTTTCTTGGCCACAGACCACACCCACCTGACCTGGATGAGCTGACAAACTCCCCTCTCCAGGGTCATTCCCCTTGATGGAAGAGTGTTCTTACTCAGCCTTACCACATGAGAATATGAATGTGTTCTTGATGCCTTCTAGTCAAATGTTGCCTTTGAAATAGGCTCTGATCAATCATTTCTCTCTCAGGTATGTGTACCTGGGACTGACTTTGGTGTTGGGCACGGTGTCCATTTTCTTCAGTGTTGCTGTCCTTTGGGTTCTCCGGAAAAGGTCTTCTCCACCAGATGAGACCCTCTCAGCCAACGGGGAGAGAGGCACCTGTGGGACAAAGAGCAGAAAAGATAATTTTGGCAATAGTGACTGTTTAATTCAGTCAACTTACTGGCCAGAAAAGGAGACTAGACTTTAGGAAGACTGAGATCTCCACCGTGATTTTACCCAGTGAGTGGTGTTCCAGGCAAAAATTCATCATCAGTGAAGCAGTATCTTAATATCCACCCTGAAAATGTTAAACTTCGTGTAATTTTCACTGTAAATGCCAAAAGAAAAGACAATCATTTTTAGCACATGTACAGCTCTGAATACACTGCTCACCAATTTTTCTGCCGAGTGAGGGGAGGACTTACGGCTGGGGAGGGGCAGCTTCCTCCCTCACGGAGAAACCATTTTTACGGCTGCTCCTCGTCTCCCTCCCTCCTCATCAAGCTGCAACAGCTGCTGCTGCCCTCCTGTGTGTGAGGGGTAGTGGAGAGGCTGCCATGCAGCTCTCTCTGCCGTGGAGCCAGCCCAAGAGGAGCTGGTGCACAAAACCTGACTTGGCAGCCTGGAAGGTGGAGGGATCTTCGGCACTTAGCCCGCCCTTGCAAACAGTGCGGCACCGGGCAGGAGGAAGGTGGTTTGCTGGAAGGTGAAATCAGCTACAGGCTCTGGGCATCTCATGAATTCAACCCATAACACTTAGGACATCAAATGTTGTGGTTAGGGATCCTTTTTCAAGTAACTCTGTTATAATACAACAGTAACAGCAATAAAAGCTGTCGTTGCAGGCAAAGAGACCACAAGAGTATTGACCAAAGGAAACTGGAATAAAATAGAGCTTTTTTAGGTTTTCAGCAGTTTCTTGCTACTTGCTAGTACTCAGTGTACTAAATAATTCCATGCACTTTATTCAATGTAATAACACCATGATAAAAGATACGTATGATTTATTTTTTAAAAATCTATGACAGGAGAGCTTGGGAAAAATAAAATTAATTAAAAGACCAAGTGATTTGGGGTTTTTCCTTTTAATTTGTTGTATTTTATAGGTGAAACTAAGATATGCATTATAGTATCTCTTTACATATCATTTTTGCAGTCTGTCAATATTTGGTTTTAAATATATTTGGGTTCTGGAGAGCTGTTTAATGCCAAACAAAATCTCAAGAAAGCGTGCACTGAAAAAGATAGTTATGGCACTACTGTGATATCCTTTCAGGATTTCAGAGAACAGGCTTCATCCTTCACCATGATATTGGCAAAACATCACTTGTGTCTCAGCAGTGACTGTAGGTCCCTGCTGCTGAGCTGGGTGTGCAGGTCAGAGGCAGATGTGGAGCCTCTCCTGTGGGATGCATGGGGAGGGACACATGTAAGACTGGGATTCACTGGCCTTTATAGATGCTAATTGTTTACACTATGCCATTAAGAATTACCTGATCTGTTCAACAGGAACACCAAGAAGGAGAATGGTGCTTAAGCACCAAATATCTGCAGAAGGTAAGGCTTTAAACCCATCCCTTGAGAAAATGCAGTTGTCAGAGGAAGGGCACATGTGACCCATCATTTGCCACATGGGTGATTGTTTAGGCAGTAGCCTGATATATGGGGGACTTGGTCTCCTGTCCCAGCAATTCGTCGCCCTAGGAGAGTGACAGAGGCTACAGGCAGTGGGGTGCTGGAGAGCTGTGGCTGTTCACTTTGCCTCGTATAACTGGATATTGAACTAAACAAACATAATTAAAATAATTTTAAGGTTTATGAGTATCAGACTAAATGGAGAATTGTGGCTAGGGTGAATCACAGAAAATGGCATTCCAGTCTCAGGTCTCATTCATACTACATCATCATAAAAACATCAAAAAATATCAAACTACATCAGCATCCAGGAGAGGGAGTGATGCTTGGAGCTTTCCACTGCCTCCTTGGGAGGGCACTGCTCATAGCAATGAGCTGTCAGATCCTGTGAGAGAAAGGAGGAACCCAACTTAAGTACAAACCAGGATAAAAAAGGAGGGATATCTGCATTTCACTCAATGCTTGATGTTGTATATGTGTCAGATAAATGGGGATGATTCCTAAATTTTGTATCAGTCCTGGCAAGTTTTCAGGCAGGGACACTGCTGCTCAGCGATGCTGAAGCTTTCACAGAGGCAGTTCTGCATGTGCCAGGAAAACCCACTGCTTTCACCTGGGATAGAGAAAATTTTCTTCTTAGTAGCTGGTGCAGTGCTGTGTTTTGGATTTAGTATGAGAATGACGTTGATAACACAGTGATGTTTTAGTTGTTGCTGAGTTGTGCTTATCATAAGTCAAGGACTTTCCAGTTTCCCATGCTCTGCCAGTGGGAAGCTGCACAAGAATCTGGGAGGAAGCATGGCCAGGACAGCTGACCTAAACTAGCCAAAGGGATATTCCCCAACCTAGAATGTCATTTCCAGTATATAAACTTGGGGAGAACTGGCCAGGAGGAGCTGATCACTGCTAGGGACTGGACTGGGCATCGGTCAGCAACTATATTGTGCATTAGTTCTCTTTCTTGAGTTTTATTTCTCTCTCTCTCTTTTGGTTGTCTTCCTTTTCATTGCAATTATTATTATTCTATTATGATTATATTTTATTTCAGTTATTAAACTGTTCTTAATCCACGAGTTTTACTTTTTTTTTTTCAATTCTTGTCTCCATGCTACTGTGGGGGACAGGGTGAATGAGTAGCTGTGTGGTACTTAGTTGTTGGCTGGGGCTAAACCACAACAGACAAATAAAGAATTTTAAAGAAATAAACATATCCTACCCTAGTTCAGGGAAAAAAAAAAAAAAAAAAAACAGGAAAAAAAATCAACTTCTTGGGTTATCACCCATGCTTATATATGCCTGGATTTAGTAAATAATTCTTTTAAAGCGTGGGTTTTCCTGCCATATCCCATTTTTTTACACATAGTAATACTATACAAGAATTTGTTTCAGTAAGTCTTATTTTCATTATGGTTTGAAAATGACCACTTTTTTCCTGCCACTATTCAGCAATAACAGATATATGTCATTCCCATTTCAGAATATTTCCCACTCTGCTACTTTATTTTAGTACCTCAAGTAGTAAAGTGGATGCATGGAGAAGTGTCTGACTAGAGATACATATTCTGGATTTGTTATAATACATGAAGGAATAGTCTCAACATTAAGGGATTTGGATCTGTCAGGATCTTCCTATCAGAATTTTTCATCATAAACTATGTCTGCAACAGGTGCTGTCTCAAAAAAGATCAACAAATTTAGGTCTTTTATTTCTAGAGTTAGAGATATTAAACCACAATTATGAGACTAAAGAAGCAAACGCTTTTCATCTTTAAAGGTGAAATTGTTAAAAGAACTGGCTGAGGTGATTACCCAATCTTTGATGTCTGCCTTTGAGGCCAGAGTGGGACTCACAACCGTGTTGAGAAGTACCCCTGGACTGTATGCCATGTAAAAAATGGTATATTATAGCAAGGAACCGGATGGGCTTGTGGAACGGGAGAAGGCAAGGGTGTCAGGCCATGTCATATGATGGGATGTGCAACCAGGCCTGGGGCTCATGAGCCAATGCACATTTCCTCCTCTACCTCCTGGCAAAAAATGCAACTCTCCAATGACATGGTATGTCTTACTTGTAGGCACATCATTTCTAATCGTGTCAGAAGGGAATCATCAAGAACTTCTAAGAAATAAAGGAGGGAAAAGGATGATTTGTCTATAGCTCATGCCTTCCCAGCATGTGAGGGGAAAGAAACATCAGTATAGGGTGAAGTATTTTCGGGTCACAGAGAGTGGAGCAGCGACCCCATCCTTGTGACATTGCTACATATGATCCTCTAATCTGAGGGAATTAGCAAAAAAACAGGGAGCAAAGGGTGTGAACGTATGAAAAAGAATGCACAGGCCGAATAATGATAAATTGCCTCTTTGAAGTGCTCAAAATAATGAGTAAGACTGATGAAGATATGAGAAAACTACTGTAATCTTTTAAATAACAGCAATTGGTATAATTTGAGAGAAAATATTGACAGTATTGCATTGGCTTGTTTGACCGTTGATGCAGCTTAATTCTGCACAACACTGAAAGAAAAACAAGTTACTAGAACTTACAAAAGTTGTGAAGGGTACGGTACATAGACTTGCAAGTAGCTAAGTCTCAGGGTTTTTTAAAAGTATTTGCAAATAGATAAACATTATTAATAATTATTAGTAATGTAGCCCTAAGGCTGTTGCATAGGTCTGACCCGGCCTGGTTGTCTCTTTTTGTAACCTGGAGCATCACTAAGCAAGTGCTACCTAAGGCATTTCTTCATCCAGTGCTAATCAATCTCTAGAAAAAAGAAAGTTCATAGTTGCTGTAAAAATTATGAAAGGAGTTTAAATGTGGGATCATTTAATGGTAATTTAAAGTGCTCATTAAAAAGACCTTACTTAACCAACATGTGGTTAGTATCAGGAGGTTAGTTAACCAACAGCTCATCCCAAATTAATACAGTTCATTGAATTTTGAAGAGAGTAAATAAGGAAAGGATTTAGTGGAGAGCAAGTGGAGCACATTCTCACAGCTGGATGGTGACCAGGTCAGGAAGCTCTCTCTCGGGGCTGTCAGGCATGGTAATTTTGAAAGGTCATTGTTGTACACAGCGGTATCAGAACCCTCTTGTTGATCCTTCTAAAACAAGGTGCTGAAAAATGGGGACTGGTCGAGAAAAAAACCCTGTGATAGTGTTATGCAGTCAGCTTATTTAACTCTGCACACAAAGGTAAACTATATTCCAGTGCCAGGAAATCCAACAAGATAAAACTCTGTTAGAAACAAGATACATTTTTTTCATTAGAACAACAGGTCTTCAGCACATTTCTGACATCTGATAGATTTTCCTGTCGTGTGTAGTCTTTAAATCAAGACTTGACCATTCTTGTAAAAGATCTCCTCTGGTTTAACAAGGCAGATGAACAGCTCAGTGGAGTGGTGTTGTATATAATGCCAGGTATTTAATTATGTGAATCATAACAATTTTTTCAGTTCTGTTATCTCAGGTAATATTCCAGACTGTGTGAAGGTGATGGGGGGTTTGCCCTGGGATTTCACCTGAGGGGTGAATGTTTTTTGTTTCTGTTATGCTATGATCCTGAACACATTTGAATTAGCTCTACAAAGGTCTAAAGTACTCACACTGACAATGACTTACACTTCAATTCTGCATCTATAATAACAACTCCAATTCACTGAAGTCTCTGATTAAGACTGAATGCAAGGAGAAACTGTACAATCAGTATTAATACCTACCTTTTGTATTTTAAGTAGAAAAATAAGAACTATCATTAAAACAGCTCATCCTGTTTTAATGATAGTTCTACTATCCCTCAGATAGGTGCATGATGGAAATTAATGACAAAATTATTGAGTTCTTATGAAAGACAAAAGCTCCACTTAGCAGTGGAAGGATCAAGTCCCAGACAGTAGCTACAACAGTGACAACAAATCGGCCTCTCAGCGTGCTTTTCTTTCCTGTTAGCTCTACAGCATCAAGCTGAAACCAGACACACTGAGACAGGAGCACCAAGAAGCCTTTTCCAGTATTGTGAAGGTTTTTCACCTTCTCAGGGTTCCTGTAGTAGCTTAACATTTGCTTAGCCACACACCATCCCTTTTACTTAGTTTGTTAACGAAGGGTTAAATTTCGAAACACGTTGATTTTCTGTATTTAGGGATTAAGAATAAGAAGGGCTCTAATCAAAGCTGCCCACTGCAGTTGGCCTCTGCCTGGCCAGCTGCTCCCTGCTACTCCTGGCTCACCCCTGCAAACTGGGGCCTTGGCAGCCACTTCTCCTGGTGGGAGTCTGCTGCCACCCTCTGCCTGGAGGAGTCTGCAACCAGCTCCTGTGGTAAAGGTGATTTACTGAGGCTTTTGTGAGGATTGTCTTTAATCTCAGGAGTAATCAGAAATTAGTGATATGTCAATGTTCTTATTAGGGAGACTTTTACTATCATAATCCACTTTTTGCCTGCCAGTGTAAGTCATATGGAGGGGGGCCTTGGATGAAAAAAAGAGATATGTCTTTTTTTTTTTTCAGTTGTGAGACTACAGTCTTTGATTTGACTTCACTGGTTTCACATTTCCCATTCTGTTAATTTTGGTCAACAGTTTTTGGTTCAAGAAGTCAGCTTTGAATGTGAATGCTTCCACAGGCAGCTTGGACAGCAGCAGTCTGATTACAGAAAAAGTCTTCTCAGCTGTGCTGAAAGTAAAGTATAAAAGATATTTTAATTCCTGGAAAATTGCAAATTAGTGGTATATCCAGGATTAGGAAAAATACAGAGAAAATTATGTGTATCCATTTGTCAGAATGAAGAAACCAAAGGAATACTGTTTCCCCTTTTACTACATGAAAAAGAAAGTGGCATCTTTTTTTACAGGTTCTACTACTCTCAGATTACAGAGTAGATTTAGCTCCATCCCTTTTCAGATATTCAGGTTTAAGAGGGAATAAAAGCATTGGGTAGGTCTGCTAACACTTTGGAAGATAACCTGAAAATGAAACCTTGGGAATGCAAAGCTCCATCAAAAAACTTTGTGAAACAACAGGGAATACTTATCGTGACATAGCCGATGCATAACAGTGGAGCTTGTGGCACATCTCTGGAGATGGATGAGTACACAGGTGTTGGTGTGGGTGACCTTGGTGGAACACCTGGGACCAACAGATAAGCAGAAGTATGGTATGTTACTCTGGAACAAAGAGCACTAAACAAGGGCCAAGATGTCTGTCTTGTGACTAGAAAATGTCAATCATGGTATAAGAAACCTGCCTGAAGGGGATAGTTGACGCTTCATGCCACAACAGGACGTGAAGAGTCACCAGCTCTGAGAAGAAGAGGCCCACATCTGTTATAGGACCAAGAATTTTGATCTCTTGTGTGTAGTTAATGCTAAATACGTGATTCCTGACTGTACCCTTTTAGAAAAATTGCAGGGGAAGCAATGTTGATTGTTTGGGTTTTTTAATTCAGATTTAAATCTGATGGATATGATCATAATGTAACAGCATGGATTTTCTCTGCAAGGATAAAATTTCCTCCTGGGGAAATTTCCATCCAAAATTCAACTTGATGAGACCTGAGCAACACCAACAAACTGGAAAGTTAATCCTGCTTTAATTGAAGAGGATTGGGCCAAATGAGCTCCAATTTCCTTCCAGTCTAAATCATGCTGTGATTCTAAGGCTTTCTCTAAGATCTTCTCTAGGATTACTTCCTTCTAAAAGGCATCCAAACTTTGATGAAGCCAAGACCCAAGACACATCTATTTTAGGTTTCTCAGCTAGACACCAGTCTGTCTCTTCAGCTTTCAGCATTGTTACTGGATTTCTAAATATATTATGCTCAACATTGCAGCTCCATTTTTTGAAATAGCAGCAAAGGCACAAAGTTGGATGGAATGGTTAAACAGAAGAGAGGCTGGATATTATAGATTGAAAAAAGAATTAACCTGAGAATGGCAAAATAGGAGTGGAACATGATGTTAAATAGAAAGTTGCACAGCTGATGGCCAGTAATAGGAATTTCTGTTTCTTAGATGAAAATTTTTGAGAAGACCACTAGAGTATTTATTAATTGTAGAAAACTATGAAACACCTAGATGCTTTTCTGAAAAGGTTATTTGTAATCCTAGAACATATTAGACCAGGCTAGAGATAAGGAATAATTAATATTTCAAGATGTGGCATTGAGATTGCAGTTGAACCACTCTATACCTCTTTAGCCATATGCATTGATAAAATATGGATCCACTGTGGCCAAAGGCTTCAAGGGTGTGCTGTAGAATCAAGAAAGGTTATTTTTCAAGAAATTATTAAGCATGATTAATTTGTTGACCTAGAAAAACACGTTGAGAAAAAACATGCTCCCTTCATTTATGCTCAAGGTTGAGTTCTAAGTATCAGATGGAGAGCAAAAATTTTAAGGCTAAAGGACCCTGTCATTTCAAAACCAGAATATAATTTGGTCATGACTGGGAATTAAAAGAAGGTTCCTATGCATCAGAAGACGAATCTTTCACAGTAGCCTTAGAAATGGATGGAGTGGAAGGGAAGGCAACTCTTTACTGTTCTCAAGACAGAGCCTGGTCTTTTCACAAAAGATCATTTTGAGTTCACAGGCTGGATTTGTGGTCTGGATTCCTCCCGCATTCTTATTTTAAAATTTCACTAACACTTGCAGCTGAACTGTCCTGACATACAGTTTTGAAGTAACTACCATTTTGTTGGTGATGGTGCCCCTTGCCCTAGCAAGTTAAAGGGAACTGTCTGGTTGAGAGTCAGAAGCGCCATGAGCAGTGCAAGGTATAACTGATAACAGTACTGAGTGCAGAAAGATTCTCCAAAGGCCAGCGTAATTAAGTGGGCTGTAATTGTTCACAGCAAGTAAAAGAATAGGTGTGGTGAAAGTTGTGGCAGGGAAGGGGGCATGAACTACCAGGAGTGGCACATTTTGGTGTAACATCTAGGCAAAGAGTAGATGTAGCTCACCTGCTTTAAGAATGACTTGTCTTTTAAGTACAATTAGGTACAATCAGGCAGAATGCACAAGGGGGGTACAATCAAATAAAATATTTCTCATTAACCAGTTCCTTGAACTGGGGCTGTAAGTATGTAAAGAGTTGCTCCAAAGTACACATAGTCCCAATATACTTTGACATTTGGTGTGCCTGTGCTGTTAACAGCACTAAACTATAAACCTAAACACTCTTCTAAGCATGAGTGTTTCTTGAATATCCAGTTTGTTCTATACATCCAAGGCATAATATTTTCTCCTCCTGCAAGTCCTTGGCTGGCTAAAGCAGGTCTGAGCTCAGTGGACTTCAGCCATAGACTATGAAAATAAAACTTCATACCAAAAGGCTTTGGAACCAGAAACATTTCTGAAGTTGGGACACCCTACTTTTAAATGTCAGGAAAGTATGAACCATTATAATCTAGACAAGCTCAGGAATAAAAAAGATGTTTTACAAAAATGTACAAAAAGAACACACTTGCAGGTTTTCTTCCTAATTAAATTTTGACCATAGATAAACATGGATAAACACGTATTTTGGGACCTTAAACAGAGGGCAGAATGGGAGGAGACGAGATTAAAATGTTTAATTTAGTTTGTGTTGGAAGTTAATGATTCTTCTACGAAGTACCAGCACAGCTTTGCTTAAGGAGAGAATACTCTGACTTTTGAGCATTTATGTGGTAGCATAACTGCTGTTGTTGTGGACACAGAACCTAGGTAGGAACCTCTTTAACATTCTTTTTGTTTTTGTTAACCATAAAATGTTGCCATTGTTTGCAGCTGATGAACATTACCTGTGTCCTACTAATTGCATTTCCTGTAACCAGTAACACCAATAGTGTTCCTGTTGAAAGTGTCAGTGCTTTTAATGATGGAATCACACATTTTCATGTGTGTCTCTGAACAGTAATTATGTCTTGAACAATGAGAGCAGCATTGGGATCTGCACAGGGCTGTGATAATCATTTTTCATATTAGGTTAACTTAAAAGGTCTTACTATAATTCTACTTAAAAATCAATGGGATTTTTGTCAGTAAGACAATTGTATTAGCACTACAGTTAGTGTTAATCATTGCATTTCCATAAATTATTGGAGGAACTGTGGATCTTGATTTGTGACTTTTTTATTCTACTGGGTGGTGGCATGGTCCCTGAGGATGGAGACAAGCAGCCCAAGGACTTTGCTGGATTCTTAATATTCCTCAAACATCACTATATTTTTCTTTTGTAATAATCTACAAAACCTGTAGCGAACTGTTGTCTTGACCTTTGTGAACTGAATACCTGTTATTCATGCTAAGGTTTTTTAATTGCTGCTCTTATTCATTATAATTTGCATATAATTCGAGAGTATAAAATGAAATTTAATTTTTTTTCATATATATTCACGAGGGAGTAGATTTACCTAACAAGCTCAGAGTTAGGCAATGGCCACTATAAGGTCATATACCTTGAAGCACTGAAGAAGTCTGCAGCTGTCCTTTGCAAGGCTGGCTGCATTCACTCTGAAATTGCATTGCAAGGTGCTTCATGATTTCCCATGATTTTGTGAAAGTTGTCAGCTCCCACCAATACAAATTATCCATGATGATTATTAGTTAAGACCCTTGATCTTCCCCACCCAAAGTCTTTCTCAGAAGAGACTTTATTGAGCATAAAATCAAACCAATTTGTCAAATGTTCCCTGAGTATGTTGCAAAAATGAACAGGAGGTGTGTTAAATTTTATTCTCAAAGTATGGCTTAGGGGATTTTGGTGGATTTTTTTTTCTTTATGCTTGTTTTTGGGGAGAGGATTGTTTTCTTCTCCTAGGAAGAAAATCAGGCTAATTTTTGTTCAGGTTGACTGCCTACCTAAAGAATAGGTTATTTGACTAAACCTGTCTTTCTGCAAATGCAAATCTCTCAGGTCACTACTACAGCAGAATGGCTTGTGCAGGCAAAGAATGGTATTTTTAGAGAATCATATTAATGAAAGGGCACATTTGTTGCAAAAAGCTTCATATTTTTGCTTTGCAACCAGATGCTCAGTTTATTAAACATGAAAAAAATGATAGTGAAATAAATCTACAATAGCAACTTTATCAATACCTGTAATTGTCAAGCTCAGCAGCTGTATGTGGACATCAGTTGTGAATCAATCTTTTATCTTTTTTTCTAACTTTCCTGTGACCTGGAATTTCCCCAGCCCTGATCTCTTCCATCTCCAGCAGATATCTGTGTTGGTCAGGGTCAACTGGATGGGAGGAGATGCTGCCAGCAGCTCCAACTGTTGATCACTGCACATAACCTGCTCTAATATTTCTCCAGCACAGTTGCATCATCTTTTTGCTTCATTCCCCTCTGTCCTAGCCCTCACAAGCAAAAGTAACACCTCATCCAACAGCATCTTTGCAAAGCATTCATAAGACGTGTCATTCGCTACTGACACGAGCTGGTCACCTGTGTCTTGTCTGAGAGGCCTTCCCCTGGATTGCTGGAGGAGCTGAGCACTGACAGTGCTGAGACAACTAATTTCCACTTCCTAGCTGGCTTCACACTTTCCTGTGTACATCAAGAAGCTTTTGCCCCATGAAGACGCATTTTTTTTTACTTTCTTCTCTTTTTTTTATTTCTTATCTTGCCCAGTACCCTAACCTCTCTCTCTGGATGCCCTTTTCACTATTTGCATCTAACTGCTCAACCTGCTCTTTAATATTTATGCTCACACTTTTCAGTCTTACTGTCCTCCCTTCCTGTTCCTTCACAGCCTTTCTCAGAAATATTTTTTATGGGATAGGCTCCTCATATTTAAACTTCTTCAGTTAAATGGATAACTGACTGTCTTTCTCTTCTATCTGCTTTTCCTCTAATTTCTATCTTCACTCCTTCTCTCCTTATGCTGAGATGCTAAGTCGAGTTATACCTTCAAACTCTCAAAAAAGCCACTTTAATCCTGTGACCTGCAGTGATAGGCTCCTCCAGCATCTTATGGTGGTTGTCAACGTGTCATAGTAACAAGGAGAAAATAATGTCTTCAGATGACACAGGGACAGACGAATTTCAGAGGACCAGATGCTCAAAAGTATTTGTGTACTAACATTTCCTGAGCGCTAAGAATCTCATTTCATAGTATTTCTCTTGGTTGCAGACTTGGAGAAATCCTTTTTCTACTTCTTTTTCCTATCTGTCTGAATAGCCAAGGGGAAGGAAAAGATATGTTTTTTGTCCTGATACATGTGCTGACCCAGACTTAGAGCACAGCCACAGAAGAGTTTGGGAAGTAGATATTAGCAGTGAGAAAGCAGATGGACCTTTTCCAGCATTGGAAAAGTTCATCTAACTTTTTTCAGCTCCATTCAAGTACAGAAAACCTCTGTTTATGTGATTTGTTTCCCCTCTCTGTCTTCTTCACCTTTTTCTCAAATGAGAGGAGTATTGTGAAAGGTGAAACAGATCATGTGAGTTATGATTTCTGAGTTCTGATTTGGGGATATTAGTTTCAACACTCTTAACAGAAAATGCAATATTCCCACCTGCAGATCTGAAGATGGCTTCTTTCAAGTGAGCTGTTATTTTCCAAGGGGCTCTGCAGTGGCACCTGGATCGTCCTTTGGAAATCTATTCTGTTTGTAGTTGGAGTTGCACAAACGGGCAAGTGTTTTCATTCTTTAAACAAACTTTGCAAACAGATATATAGACTTACAGCTTTTCCCTGAAGTGTTATTTTTAATTGGGTTTTTAAAAGATAAAAAGACCAAAAAAAATTAAAAAATGAAGTATTGAACTATTCACTGTAATAAAACAAAATTCAACTTAATAACAAAAAGCTTTCAACAATAAAAAAAATGTTGTATCAAGGGGTATATCATTGCTTATGGCTACAGGATGTGCTGTTCCTGGGGGAAGTGGAGCAGTTCTGCTGAACTGTTGAGCTGCAGACGACTATATTCATCAGGGCATACAGACAGCACTCTGCAAACAGAAGGGCATTAGGGATACCCTGTATATTATTGCAAGAAGAAAAAAATGACTTACTCATAGGAGGTCAATTAGCTAAATTAATGAATTCTTTTGTCACTAGGAGTTGTTTCCAACAGGTCAGTGTACAGAAGTCAGTTGTGTGTTGCTACAGAGGTCTTACTAAATTGATGGAGTCCTAAGCCACGTGGACTACAAGTTTAGAGCTTCCCTAGGACTCCTTCTTCAACACTGATGCTTTGGTGACCCTTGTAGTTTATTTTTGGACAGAGACTGTCTCTTACTCTTTTATGGAAATTGTCTTTTTAGCATTAAAAGACTGGAGGGGGTGGCATGGTGGTTTCCATTTCTCTTGAAAAGAGGTCAAAATAAGATATTTCAGAATTTAAAGAAATATACACTTTGAAACACTCAAGTCAGAGAGCCAAATTGTTTTCAATGGAAAGGTTCAGTTTCAACATCTCAGCATTTTCCTGTAACTGCTGCTTCATCAGAAAAGTCCTTAAGCAACTCTATTTTGGCTGATGCGCTTTTGTATTTATTTTCATTTTCTCCCAGGTTCAGATCACTCAGTAAAGAAATCAACCATGACAGTGGAAACCAAATCCAGCAATGTCAGTGGCTCAAATCAGGAAGCAGAACACAAACAGCCTTTAGATGATGAAGAAAACAAAAATCCACCAGTCAAAAAGAAGACTTCCTGTTGCACTGGATTGAAGGTGTGATGCCCTATCAATATTACCATGAATTACCATTGCTATATGTTAAGAAATGTTATTCAAGGTGTGACATGCCAAATTCCTCCATTCCTCTTCGCCCTATCTTTTCTGGAGCTGGATATATACTAGAGGTACAGGGGATAGTCAGATCTTATCTTTGTCCTAAAGAAAATAAAAATTCCTGATCTGCCATATTTACTTACAAGTTACTCGTAGGTGGTTCCTCTTCTTGGTCGTTAGAGAGAGGCAGCAAACTCCAGTGGGAGACTTGAGCCAGCCTGAAATAGGTGCCTACAATACACTTGCCTGGAGGTTTCTGTCACCACTCATTCTTGTAGGGCCAAAACAGTGTGAGGTGAATCGTATTCCAGGACTTTTATCTAATCCAGCGCTGTAGGTCAAACTGCCCAGTAATTCCCACAAGCACACAGGCTTCCAGGAGTGCACAGGAAGAATGGACTGGTCAAAGCAAGTAAACTAATGAGAAATTCTGTACCACGTTAAGGCCTTAGTATTTATTGCTTCTGGCTGAGCTGCAAAGAAAGCTCAAGGGCAAGATTTCTTCTGACACTGATGTGTTTGGGTTTATGTTTTGACTAAATCTTGAGCCAGCTTCATCTCAAGCTAAATTCCATAGACTCGGTAGAGTTGCAATTAAGGTCACATTTCTCTCTATAGAAAGGTCTGTAAAATAAAAGAAAAAAAATATGTAATTGCAAGTTTCTCAAACATCCAAAATAGTTCAACTTAAGCATCAGGCAAAGGTTGTTTACTTCTTATTTTATCTGATTCGTGTTTGCCACCAATATACCCCTGCAGAAATAGAATTTGACCTGTCTGGGAGACTCACAGGACTAATTTTACATCATATATGTGGGCAATAAGTCTAACTCTATGGCAATTAGAGCTTAATACACACTACGATGTGGAAGGAATAAAAGACAAGCTGCTATTATACCTCATTATCTTATAAAATGTTTTATGGCTGACCTGGGGATTGCATTTTCAAACACAAAATATTCAGGTCATTTTTGTTTGTGTTTTTGTGCTTATCAGCAGTTTGTGATTCCAGCCAAAGCTCCCTGAGAGTGCTACCAGCATAAGGCACAAAAGGTGATTCTCAGAATTTTGCCAGTCAAGCTCAGGAAATATAAAACATGTCAGGACAAAGCCCACATTTGGGAAATTTTTCTCTTCATTCCTGATGAAAAGAGAGTAAATATGTCTATTTTCAAGCTTTTGCTTCCTGGATTGCCCTAGTTTTTTACGGTAGATAATATTGCAAAGTCTAAATCCATATTTACTTTGTTTACTTACCCAAGTTTCTGTTGTATTGGAACTTTTGCCCAGCGAGCAATAAGTCAGTTTGTTTTTTAGCCTATGTGGAAATAGCTGGATAATATTTAAACAAACTTAGTTTAACTTTTTAGCAAATAAATCTTTATTTGCCAAAGCCACAATGTGTGTTGGTTGAAGCAACTATAAAATTACAAAGAGTATTAAGCTTTTCCTTATGAGGTATATGGTATACAGGCAACATTTCAAAATATGTCATCTGAGACAGAGATGAACTCATTTCGTACGTGTCGCCTTCCACATACGGGAATATCATAAAAACTTGCATAAAGCCTTTATTTTGATGCCATGGCTATCTATATGATTAAGTTAGAAGCAGTTATGAACTGACCTAAAATAAATTACATGCAGCCCAAACAACTTTGATTTGGACTAGTGTCAGTAAATCTATCCTGATTAGGTATTTTACCTCTGGCAAATTTTATGTTTCTGCAACAGCTTTGGCACCATTTTGGCTGCCCAGCTTTGGTGCTCAGCTTTGTGATAAATTTAACCACAGATGCCAGAAAAGTGAGTGGTGCCCAGTAAGTTCTTTGTCAAATTTAAAGGTCCTCAGTTCCACTTTATAAATCTCTGGACAGCGAAGCTGGGAAGGTGAGGTTTTCTGGCAATTAAGATGGCTATTGCAAACCCGAACCCTAAAGTAAGCAACTGCTCTCAGTGCAGCACCTAGCACCCCTTCTGCATCAAGGAAAACCAGAGCAGAGAGCAAAATGTACTGAGATGCCACCCTGGCACCCTGCAGCATTAGAGTATTTGAAAACTCACCCACAACGTTGCCACTCGAATTTAAGTAACAAACTTATGTTATGGTGGTGATTGTCCCACATAGTTTTAAACGCATTTGTTCCCTCTGTGACTGGTTTCCCTGCCTCTACCTCCCATCTTCTGTCTTAATCTTTCCTCAGGCATTTCTGGCTGCTCTATCATTCAGCTACTTCAGTAAAGCGTTGTCTGGTGTGATTATGAAAAGCTCCATCACTCAGATTGAGCGAAGGTTTGACCTGACATCATCCACTGCAGGTTTCGTCGATGGAAGCTTTGAGATAGGTAATTGATTTCCGTAGCATGCAGAAAACTGCTCAAGGAGTATGAGACACAGCATCTGGCACTAAATTTGGTTCATTGCCTCCCAGGTAACCTGCTGGTGATTGCATTTGTAAGCTACTTTGGAGCCAAACTTCATAGACCCAAAGTAATAGCTGTGGGATGCATTACTATGGCTTTGGGATGCTTTTTATCAGCAATGCCTCATTTCTTCATGGGATAGTAAGTACTAATCAAGGTTAATTTGAGTAACCTATGATTGGAATTGCATCCTTCTTTCTGGTTTTTAAATGAAACTTGGTGTATATTAATTCTTAGATATCCAAGGGCCTAAAGAACCTCACCTCAGCGTGCAATGAACCACGCTTGACACACACATCCCTACTGTGATGATGAATGTTCATTACATCTGGTTGTAAAAATATGGCTCCTCTGAAGCAAAACTTCAACTTCTCAAAAACTGGGAAAATCACAATGCTTTAGTTGTCACTCATATGTGTTCAGAAAAGAGGTAAAGAAGGAAATGATGCTACAAAATTTTTTCTCAGGGGGAAACAACTATGAAAATCTTATGAAAATTCAAGTTTCAAACAAAATACATTATTCTTTGAAAATCTTCAAGCTGGCTACTATGCTGGTGTTATTGCTTTAATGAATTTTGGCAAACAGTAAGAACAGGAAAATCAGAAAGCCCAAGAATGTGGTATCATTGGCTGCTAACAGTGATGTTACAATTATGTAGCCAGGAAAATCAAACCATTATGAAGCACACTAAATGTATGAGAAATACAGAATGCACATATGTGGTTTCCAGATAAGTTTGTGCTGTTTGGAATAGGATCTCCAAGCTCTGAGCAGGTAACTTCATACTGAGGGACATCTCAACCTGCAGTATGACTTTATTTACAGTAACAGGCAACTCATGTAAAATCAGGGATTCAGAGCTTACTCAGTGAACAAACCAACACATAGAGATCCTCATTGAAAGAAATCCTCCTCCTTGAAAGAACAAACCAGAGCTTTATTGTGAAAGACAGTGCATTTTGTGGCAAACAGCTGCTCCTCACACGAGCAGCCTCTCAGCTTCACACAAAACCTGCAGATGGACCAGTGCTTGTAGAACAAGTACCAGGGTTTTTCCTGTTCCAAATGCACATGGCTGGTTAAACTGATTTTCCATATCTGGTTAAGCTAATTTTTGTTCATATTTTCCATGTTCCAGGCATGTTACTTATATGTGATAGTGCTTCTAGGCATAGCTTGGACACAGTGACAGCATATAGAGTAAGGCATATTTCTCCTAAAAGTATTAGAATAGTTTTAGACATACTACTGTAAAGAGAAAACCCATTAATGCTTTTTTTTCATGTTAGTGGATCTTGCACTAGCATCAGACTTCTCATAAGTTTTCCATTGCTTAAGACAAACCATGTATCACACTCATGTACACTGGGCAACTCACTTGTAAGGAAACTGTTCTGTACTGTCTCTCCTGATGACTGCTCTTTGTTTCAACCTGAAAAATAAGCCTGCCTGGTCTAACAGAGTCGGCCCAGTTCCTAGAAGCAGAATGTGTGCTTTACCATGTTGTTCTCCTAAAGCTAATTGTACTTTGCACCTCAGAAGTGCTCGTATCTGGGAAAGGGATCATGTTAAAGCAGCTGAACAGATCAAAATACATATCAAAGATGCAAAGAGGGACCTACACTCACATTGAAAAAATTCCTCTCTTTCTCCTTGAATCAGCATAGGGAGCTCACTTGGACCTGACCCTAAATTTTGACACCAAAAATTAAATATTGAGTTACTTTCACAAGCCCTTTCAAATTTTCCAGCTTAAAATATTATTTCTTTCAGACAGAATTTTATTTGGTTTTTCATTTTAGTGTTTCAGTTTTCCAAACTGTGCTTAAATAATCTTTTTTATTTGCTCCTTCAGAAGCACTGTTAATTGATATTTAATCAATGGTACCTCTCTCTTCAGGAAAACAGCAGTCAGAGCTTCCTGCCCTACTGCACTGGTATTTCCCTACTGAGCTCTGCTTCTAAACCTACTGTTGTGTGTTTTCAGTTATAAGTATGAGACAGCATCACATAGAGCTTCTTCAGCCAACTCAACTTCTAGCATAAATCCCTGTACCCTACATCAAGATGTGAATGACACCGCGTTGGAAGCCTCACGTTCAGGTAAGGAACTGTAAGTACAAACATGGGAGCTAGTTTTGTCCTTGGTTGCAAGTGGAATAGGTTGTTTCCCCGTGCAAGATGCTCAGATTCCTTCTCTGTTAAGAAGAACTTCTCTCTACCTGTCTCTACCTGTCTGGCAACATCGGCAACACCTAAATGCACTTGGTGCCTCTCATTTGGAGAAGAAGCATCCAGCAAACACAGATTATAAGGATACAGATCCCCAGTTTTCCACGTTCACGCTTCCAAATTACAATAAATCACCTAACACTAAAAGGGAAGCTGAGACTCTGTTTGAATGGGTTCAGTTACGCAGCACATGGAGCTGAAGAGGTGGAAGAGATAGTGTGACAGGACATGAAAATACAAGTTTACTGGAAATAAATGCAGATTCTTGTTATCTTCCTTACAATATGGAATACAGTTGTTTTATTTTTTGCTTTGCATGGGACACAGGTAGAGAGAGAACCAAGCTGTGACCCAGAAATTATCTCAAACTTCTTACATTAAAGATATGTTTTATATACCAGGGAATATATTTATGACAATATAAATGTGCCATTTTTTAAAATGAGTGTTTTTTTCTGATGGGTGATGCTTATTTTTAGAAACCAAATACAATGGAGACGGAGGAAAGTGCTGTTAAAACTTTATTAAAAGTTCTGATAAGATTGGCAGCCTTTCATTAATCTTCCATGAGGAAAATGCTGTTAATACCTTAAATAATAATTCATGTGCTGAATTTCCTGTGATTTGTCACTGTTTCCCATTCAACTATTTTATTACAAAGGTGCAAACTCTCATCTGCAGGCTGTGAGAAGGAACCATCATCATATATGTGGATATATATCTTACTGGGAAACATGTTACGTGGAATTGGTGAGACACCAATAACACCATTGGGCATCTCTTATCTTGATGATTTTTCTAAAGAAGAGAATGTTCCTGTGTATGTAGGTAATCTCAACACGAAGTAAACTGAGAAATTCACAGTGTAATATCACCCTACGCAGAGGAAAAAGTTCAGCCACTAAATGAAGCATCTGCTTCTTTGTATTTTCAGGCTGTTTGCACACAATAGCCATGCTTGGCCCGATGTTTGGTTTCCTGTTGGGATCTTTGTGTGCAAAACTGTATGTGGATATTGGATTTGTAGATCCAGGTAAGCAAAACAAAGGAAAAGTGAAAGTAGGCTAATACTTGCTCATAACATGTTCCTCTAAGCAGTTGCCTAAGTTTATATTATATTAATTATATTTCTATAATTTGTATTTACTTTATATTTATTTCATGAATTTTATTATATACTTTAATACAATTATATTGAATTACTGAAAGCCTTAAGGATAAAGGCAGAATTAGACAGGTAGTATATTTTAGAATTGATTTTTAGGATTAAAGGATTACAATACATGTTTAAGAATTAGTACCAAGAACTCCCACAAACCCAAGATGTTTTACTAAACCGGGATCTTAAGAAAAGGATTCTGCTAGTATAGCAGTTTTACAGTTTTGAGAAATTATCCACTCTTTCAACTGAGCATTTTACATTATTTACATTCCACGTAATGTTTGCAGTACATTGTACACGTTTTGCCAGCACTTGCTTATTCAGATGAAATGAAAACATTTGCAAAATGCCAGAGGGGGCAGAGCAATGCCTGTAAGTGGTGGCTGTGGTCCTTGACGCCGTTGCCTTTCACTGATCTTGTTTTTCTAGTAGGACTAGTATTAAGATATTTTCAGATCCTCAGGATCCTGTAGTTTGATAGATTAACTGTTTTGTCTTTGCCCTTTATTAAGCCAATGTTTGATTTAACTTGCACAAGGACAATGAGCCAATTCTGGTAATGCAGTGTGAAGTCTTACAGTCTTAGTTCCACACAAAACATTCCAGAATGTAACAGTCATATGAATACAACCTGCTACTCTCATCTTCCTTGCAATACAACGTTTAAAGCCATGGCTGATCTCACTGATACCACAGAGAATTCCCCTAGTAGCAGCTTACACAATTCAGGTGAGCAGAGGATGGTCTCAGGTGAAATGTATCAGCCCTGAAAGCAGCAGACACTCAAGGCTTGTCTGCCACCCCTTTTGGTGTCCCCGTGTGTTGGGCAAGGGCCTCGGTGTTGCCATATCTGCCACAAAACAACAGTCAGTGTAAGGTGATGGAAGGCAGATGAAACAACACCGTAGTGACAGGACAAGGGGGAATGGATTCAAACTGACAGGGTGCAGGTTTAGATCAGATGTTAGGAAGAAATTCTTTGCTGTGAGGGTGGTGAGGCACTGGAACATGTGACCCAGAGAAATTGTGGATGCCTCTTCCCTGGAAGTGTTCAAGGCCAGGTTGGATGGAGCTCTGAGCAACCTGATCTAATGAAAGGTGTCCCTTCCACCTGGAGAGTTGGAACGAGGTGATCTTTAAGGTCCTTCCCAACCCAAACCACTCTATGGTTTTATGGTTCTATAACACCATTCAGGGTATGATTCCTGATGCCTTCACTGCATGGATGGTCCCTCATTAGATGATTATCGTTACCACTGGAAGTCAGACACTAAAATGTAGCTGTTGTAGCAGACAAAGGGTGGGAAGGTTCAGCTTCTTCATTTGGGTAACTTGTGCCTGTTTTCCTCAATTCTAGGAAGCATCAGTATCACCCCCCAGGACTCTCGCTGGGTGGGTGCATGGTGGCTTGGCTTTTTAATAGCTGGAACAACCAATCTCCTGTCTGCTATTCCATTTTGCTTCCTGCCAAAGAGTCTGAAAAAGCCAGAGGAAGCCAATAATGGCAAAACTTCATGGAGCCTCTTGGAAAATATGGAGGCCACAAGGAAGAAACTTAATCCTGAAACCCCCAAGTCAAAGAAGTGGTCAGTAATGCTGAAAGGCAAGTGTTTCCCATGCTGTATAAATGTGAAAAGCATTAATTACAACATACAGGGAAAATGTAGTAGTTCTGCAAAGCATTTTGCCTCCCCTACACTTCTGTCTAAACCAGTCAGGTATTCCCAGAAAAGGAGAGGTCCTCTAAAAATTATTAGAAGTGAAAGATCTTGCTCAAGACTCTGAGCTTCTGCCTGTATCACCTGCAATAAATCATCACCTGAGTGGCATCTACCTCTAAAATTTTGTGCTAGAAGAAGTTTGAAGTGTTTCTGTACCAGGACCTAAAGAAAATACTAGAAGGCTCCTTTTGCAATACGGAAAGGTAAATTATTCATCTGATACAGCTCCTGGAGACTCTGAAGCACATAGTTGTTACCTGATGAAAATACATCAGGCTTGAATAACAGCCATGGTTGTGCAGTCCTTAGGTCAAGGTGGAAAGAGGTGGCTTTGCTTCATTAGTCAAATTCTCCTGCCATTTAGATCCCAGTAGGAGACACTGGGCATCTCCACAAAGGCAGATCTCACTTACACTTGAACCTGTGATAATATTCATTGTGAATATTGTGAGCTGAATGAAGTCTTTGCTGTGTGGAGCCCTTTAGTCTTCATGTGCAGAATTCAACAGAGCATTCAGGCCTTAACCCACACTTCTGTCTTCTTCTAGGAGTCTCTTCCTGTATCTCAACCTCTGGTGTTCTTCAAGAACCTGATTTTGCTTTCAGATTCTTTCATGCAGATGAAGATCAGTACAACCTGCACTTGGACAGCTGAGAGCAGGATTTTGCCCTAAGATTTGCAGGTTACTCACCAGTAATTATGCCATGCATCTTTCAAAGCCAACTCATATGTCCCTTTTTTTCAGATTTCTGTGCCTCCCTGAAAAAAGTATTGGGTAACCGAATGTACTTTACATTTTTGTGTTGCTCACTGTTACAGTTCAGTAGTTTTATTGGTTTCATAACTTACAAACCAAAGTACATGGAACAGCAGTATGGACAATCTACATCCAAATCTAACTTTCTAATAGGTGAGTTACACCATGTAAGGACTGCTTTGTGATATAAACAGTGCTTTATCTAGGACTGAATTCCTTGTAAAACAGGTTGATGTCAATGGTTTTGTGCCTATGGGACTACAAGAAATTTTTATTTTATATTATATCATATCATATTATATTTACATTATAGCAGGGGCATTCCAAATATGCAATGAGTGTGGTGTGAGAGTCTTAATTGATGAAGCATCTGACAAATGCCTTGCAATGGAAGTGGGTTTTGAGGGCTAGGCACTTCACAAACAGCATATGCAACCCCGGGATTGGACTGAACACAAAACCACCTACAATCATCATAACAGACCATAAAGTTTCCAGGGACATCAACCTGAGGGCTGGCTTTGGCTCTTAAACCCATTGTAATTCTTTAATTTTAACATTCCCCTTCTATTATCTCTTTCAGGAGTAACATCCTTACCTCCTGTTGGTATTGGAATTTTCCTAGGGGGGTTTATAATGAAAAAGTACAAAATGGGCATGGTTGCAGCAACCAAGTTTTCATTTACCATGTCATTTTTGTCCTATGCCATCAGTTTTTTGCACTTTTTTGTTGGCTGTGAGAACTATGCGGTGGCAGGAATGACAGTGTCCTATGAAGGGTGAGTATAAAATGAAGAACAGTGGCTTTTTCTGCATGGCATCAATAGTTCAAAAAAAAAAAAAATGTACCATAACATCAAACCTGAAAGAGCAACATGCCTTTGCAATGCTTAGGAGAAAGGTAACACTACCACATGTCATTGGGATAGATTTGTTGATCAGCAGAGCATCACCCTGCCAAAGCCCAACACTGGTCAAAGACTAACTAGGAATTGCATCATTCCCAATGTGGGCTGTTTGGCTGTGTGGGGTGATATTGCTGTTTCACACAGTGCTATCTCTGTACCAGAAGCAGTTTTCTACCAAAGTCTATTCAGTAAAAAGATGAAGCATATGTAACAGAGGGCATGGATCACATATCCTGCAGAGAGAAGAAAATACTACAACATACTAGACTCTCAACCTGCTGTAAAATTAAATAAAGCCTTAATGCCTACTGAAGATCCTCTCTTCTCTCAGGATAATGTGGATTTAGAAGTTACAGACTTCTATTTTTTCTTGGAGTAAAGACACTAGAATAGGGAATGTGTGCTAGGATCTGCCTGTCCAGGGGGACCCAGAAACACATGAGGATATGGGTTGTACTGCTCATGTCCAGAGTACCTCCTGGCTGCTGTTATCCTGTCTGCATCTCACTGAAGACTTACCTGCAGTTCAATAGTTTGTCACTGTAGTTCATTTATCAAACCATGCTGGTTCAGAGCTGAAAATGTGGAACTGGACAGGCAAGATGTTTATATTTTTGGGAACCGGAGGCCTACTCATGGCTTGACATGTGGTCTGCAATGTTTTCACTAAAAATGTAACTGGTGGACCAGGGAATATGCTTAGTAAGCACTGAGATGAAAGGAAAGGCACACACATAAGCTTAATTAAACCAGAAAGAATAAGATGAGGAAAGACATCCCTCTTTTTCACAGACCTCAGCCCCCAAAGGATGTCTGAAATAAAAAGGAAATACAGCATTCTCAGTATTCTCTAGGAAGAGTTAGGCTAGACTTTAGGGGGGAGTATTTTCTAATTATGGAGACCAGGAAATCTAATTTCTATCACTGGTGAATTTTTACCAACAGCTAAAGATACACTTGATAAGACTGTGATAACTGTTCTTAGATTTAATTTCCATTGGAGAGGTCTAGTTGACCTCTCACTCCTTTTTCTTTCCTGCTTACACCTGCCAGTAAAATCAGTAGCAATGTTTTATATGTTTTAAAATTCTTTATAATTTAGTAATCACTTTAATATCGGTGCAAGTAGGATGGAATCTCAAGCAGATCAATACTGTAGAGACTCAGCTGTGAAAACTTATGTCCTGGGCATGTCAGCTGGGTTTCAGGACAGCAATATTGCCACATGGAAGGGATTACACTGAAATAAAAATTTCTTACACTTGTCTGAACTTAATTTCCAAGTGCACCCATTCCATTTGACGAAAATGCCGTGTTTTCTGACTGCAACTCTCACTGCAAATGTGACTCCAATGTGTGGGATCCTGTGTGTGGAGCCAATGGAATCACATACATTTCGGCGTGTCTGGCTGGGTGCGAGTCCTCGGTGGGACATGGAAAGAACACGGTAAGACCCTGCATCAGTTTCTGAGCTTTTCTACCAGCTTATTTTCCATGTAACAGGTATTTCACAGTATTTAAACATTTAAGGAAAACAAATGTTGCTGGGGACCAGTCAGTAAAGTATTTATGATTTCTGGCTACAAACAGCACAGGAGTGAGAGATTTTTCGGCACATTAAACAGAAAGCCATAGCTCTTTGTTGTAGATATTTACTTTCACCTTTTGCAGGTTGACCACAAGAGGCAGAAACAGGCAAATCAAATTGGTTCCATGTTGTCTGAAGCTTGTCCATGGTTTGCTTTTCATAAATCTCATTTGGGCTGCCCTGAGGTTTTAACCAACAGTTGAAGTACGCTAAGATAGGGTGCTGTCTTCCCTGATACTGATCAATAATGTTTAAGGATTTAGGGAAGGCAGCTCGTTTCCTTCATGTGAGACTCAGGATACTGCTTATTTTTCTGGGTGACTGATTTCTTCTTGGCACAGAGTGCTGGGGATAATGTCCAGAGTCTCAGAGAAGCTCCAGTTCATGGATGTAAACCTTCACTGGATTATGCCATTCCCATGTTTTCTGATGCCAGGCGATCACTCCAGAAGACACATGGTCTGGAGCTGTATCTTGTACTCAGTTTTCTCTCCAAAAGAATCCCCATTGCATGAGCAGTGTCCTACCAAACCTGCTTTGTGTCTTCCAGGTCTTCCATAACTGCAGATGCCTTGAAATCAGCAGCTCATGGACAGGAAACAACACTGCCACCTTGGGGCAGTGTCCAAAAAGTGAAGCTTGTTCAATGAATTTTATTTATTATACAGTAATACAAGTCATAGGTGGCTTTTGTTACGCATTGGGAGGCACTCCAGCATACATGCTTGTGTTTAGGTAAGTACAACTAGCTGTGTACCAAAGGTGCAGGCTTTCCAATGAGACTTTCAAAATCATGTTTATGTTCCTTTCCCTTAGGAAAGAAAAGGGTTTCTTGCAGTATAACATGCTTGCTCTAATGAGTTTTGTCATTTCCTATTTGTTGGCAGCTGTTAGCACCAAACCTTACTTTGCTGCTGCCTGCAAGTCAGTTCCAGTGTGTTGCCTCCAACTCTTGCAGAATGGTTTCTGTTTTGGTCGTCAGGAACTGTAGTGGCAGGAGAAGGAGTAATGGGTTCAAACTGAAAGAAGGGAGGTTTAGGTTAGATTTACAGAAGAAATTCATTACTATGAGAATGGTGAGGCACTGGAACAGGTTGCCCAGAGAAGCTGTGGAAGTGTTCAAGGTCAGGTTGGATGGGGCTCTGAGCAACCTGGTCTAGTGGAAGGTGTCCTTTCCCATGGCAGGGGGTGTTGGAGCAAAATGATGTTTAGGGTCACTTCCAACCCAAACTATTCTACAATTCTAGTCTCAGGTTTTCCAGAACACGTCCTTTTTCTCTGCTTGGATTTTCTTACTATATGGATTTTGAAAATGCCATGCATTTGTCAGGATTTCTGAATGTGTAAGGACATGGCGAAGTCTGGATATATAATGGATGCAAAATCAGTCCCATATCTGATGCTTGGAGTGTGGTTCCCCGTGGAACAGAGGGGCATTTTGCCAGGTGGCTTTGTGCAGTCCAAGATATGTCATTGTACAGAGGGATATGATTCAAGCACGCAAAGATGCTGCATAATCCTAATACTTGCAACTCTTTTGTCTTAGAGCAATAAAAATTTCCCATCAAATGAGTGAAATGTATGTCTGGGAGATAAAGCAGTTGGAAAGCCTGTTTCAATAAGACCGAGATAGACTGTGATTATTTAAAATTTCACTTCTTTAATTATGCCTAAAGAATGGATTTCCCAGGAGGTATGGGACTGGGAAATCGGTAGGTTTTTCATAACACTTAACATGTTTTCAGAAGGTGTAGGAAGGACCCTTCTTCCAAATCCTGGCTTTCTGTCAATAGGAGTGTTAAATTCAGGGTAATTAACAGCAGTTTAATTGACATGTCTAAGCACTAGATAGGCCAACACTTCATGCTTATCCCTCTTTCTTTCAGATGTGTTCAGCCACAGTTCAAAGCTCTTGCAGTTGGTCTATACACGCTCGTTATGAGAACGTTAGGTAAGAGAAATCATCTGACTGAGATGTTGGTTCACATGGCTTTAAATGACACCAATGTAACCACCATTTGCAAACCAGATGTGTCCTTGAAACAGCTCTTAGATCCTGGGCGATTCCTAAATATCCTGTTTCTTCCCAAAGGTCCCATATTCAGTCCAGAGTTCGTTGGTAAACCAGCTAACACAATTAGTGTTAGCTAAATGCAGTTTGGAAGCCTGGTGTTCCAAAATGGGAAGAGTTGTTAAGCAAAATTGGAGTATTAGGTTGCATTTCTAAATAGCACTATAAGGTTTCAAAGTTCTGTCTCAGTCAATGGCTCACTGAGACACAATGCTGGAGGTAAGATCAAAAAGAGTGCTACAGTAGGACAATTCAACACTAATACAACTCTGCTCATATCACAGTGTTTCCTCCATGTTGAATTTTCACTTTCCTGGTAGATGACAGCTTAGATTTCAATTCACTTTAAAGCTTCCTGCAAAGCACTTTTTTCCCCTTTTTAATTTGAGGCTAATGAGGTGGTTGATTAAGATGCCTAGGCATACAAGAAAACATATTTTTATTTCCTTTAGTTCTCTTTATCAGTGGAATATGAGTGTCTGTATTTCAGAAATGTAGAGAAACTTGTGTGAAGAGACAAGCCACAAGAGTTTGCTATGAAATTCAAAAAATCAACAGCCACTTACAAATGTCTACAATCAGAGCTGGTTATGGCTGTGGTGTCTAGTCAGGATTGTGATGGGACATTCTGAGTTAGGAAGGTGTTTCTGTATTTTGTCCTCTTCTGCTTTTAACATCACAATTTGCAGGTGCAGAATTTCTTCCCCAGCTCCCAGGATAAGCAACACCAATGGAATTCTCAGAGCAATTTCGTACACAGGAAAATTAAAAGAAGCATCATGTAGGAAGAACTGCCCCCTTTCTACAGGCTTCTGCTCCAGCACATTGAGCCAGCCTGCTCCTTCCATTGCAGGCAGGGGGAGAGCCACTGTCGCTGATTCAAAAAAGCTGGCATTTCTCTTCAGTGACTCAGAGATCAAATATGATGTGCTCCCATCTTCTTTCACTAAAGAACCTCCAAAATGAGCATTTTTTTCGTTGTGCCCTGACTACAGCACAGAGGATTGTAACACCCAGGCCTTTAAGACAGATTACTGAGCTCAGACTCTCACAAGAGCCCTGAGAGAACAGGTTGAGACAGTACCTGCTTTTACACAATAAATTATTTCCTATATAAGAATGCTCCTGTAGGAACAAAACTGATGTAACACGTGGTCCTTTACACGTGGAAACCTGGATACCTCTGAGGTTAATACTCACCTTTACTTCAGAAAGGCTGGGATTTTGTCCCATGTCTGTCATGTTTTGCAGTAAAGCAAAAGCTAATATCTGACCACACAAGGATTTCAGTTACTTTTCCCTAATTCAAGCAGAAGGAACTATCAGCCAGTGTGTGTAATTTAGGATCTGCTTAGAAGAGGGAACTATGCATCAGTTCAGTGCTCCAAAGGCACAACAGCTCTTCCTTGCAGGATCTTATGCTGCACAGGAAGCCAGTGTTGGGTCTCAGAGCCATGCATGAGAAACCAACGTGCATGACTGCAAGCCTGACCAAAAACCATCAGTCCACATTGCACGGGGACTGATTTTCCTCAAGGTACAGAGACATTGTCCCAGTTTACAGTTATTCTGAAAAAGGGAAAGAAAAGCTCCACACAATCCGACCCACCCATTGCAGCGTCTAAGTCACCACTAATAAAAAATATAGAGCTGATTTCTAAAAAGATGTCCTTTCCTGTGAAATCTTGTGATGCTTTTGTTTGTCTCCTCACAGCCGGGATTCCAGCACCAGTTTACTTCGGCGCAGTGATCGACAAGACATGCTTGAAATGGGGAAGCACAAGCTGTGGGCAGAGAGGGGCTTGCAGGCTCTATGACTCCATTGCTAACAGGTAAGGCAAATCAGGGCACAAAAACCCTCAAGCATTCTTCCCTACAGAGAAACATGTTTGGTTCTTTTACACTGTGGTGTGTGAGACAATGGATCAAAAATCATGGTCAAATACTGACTCTGGACTCAAATTTAAGTCAGTCCAGAGTTCCTAAAGTTGAAAAATATCAAGATCAAATGTTGAGCTCTTAATTTTTAGTTAGTGCTTATGTTCTGAAAAAGAAATTTAATAGCCATGATGGAGGTGTCTGAATTAATTTTGTATTTTTAATACCCTTTGAGCCAATTAAAAAGACCTAAGACTTTAGGATTTACCGTCAAGAGGGAAATTACCCAATTTTACTTTATTTCCAGATAGTTTGCTCATACTGGCAAGAACTTTAATTTTGTGCATTGGCCACATTTGAGAAAAAAGTTGATGAAAGAATATTGTACTGAGTAACTGTAGGTGTTGGTTAAACCTAAACACTATCAGACTTCAGGAGGAATATTCCACAGATTTTTTTTTTTTAGTTTCACTCAAGCCTTGGTCATTTCTAAAGTGTTTTTTATTTTTATATACTATAGCTCACTCTGGTGACCTCAATATATTTCTACCCTAAAAGGCCTAAAGCCTTAAAGTGATTCAAAAGTCTTCCAAAACAAAGGGAAGATGATGAAAGTTCAGCTTTGCAACCATCTTCATAAGCAAAAAAAAAATATCAATTCTTTAAGAGAAGTTTTTGCAAGCAAAAATGTCCAGTTTGTGGTACCACTCACTAATAATGAGTTTCAACATTTTTCCCTAAGATGTTTTAATATTGATGTTTTGATGTGATCCTTAAAAGCCATGAAATTGATTTATTTTAGTGTCTTTGAAAAGTTCAATGCCTTGCACTGTCTTCTGTGCTCTGTCCCACAGGTATGTCTTCCTTGGTTTAGCAGCGGTGTTAAGAGGTCCTTCCTTCTTGGTTGCAATCATATTTTATATATTGATAAAGAAACACTTTCAAAATAAGAACTCCAAGCCTATAGAGAATGGACAAGAAGATGCTTCTATGAATAAAGAAGAAAATTGCAAGATCAAGCAATGTTTGCCAGATTCTCCTGATGGGGAGGATGAATCTTCTATTTAGAAAGAAATTTAGACCAGTGACACACAATCAGGTCAGCTTCTTTTAGAAACAACCTTTGCAATGTTATGAGTAACTAAATAATAAATAATAACACTGTTCAGAAAGTATGAGTAATAGCAAACCTGTGATCAAGAACAATAAAAACTAACAAACAAGCATGGAAGTGCCTTACGTGTACCCAGCTACCAGTGATAGACAGAACAAGTTACACAAACTGAACCAAATTCTCAACAGATAAAGAAAAACCTCCCTTGACATTTCTGATAGAGCCAGTCAGGTATTTTTAGTGAGATCAAAGAGGACTGCTGCCAAAACATCCGTATGTCAAGGCCCACAAGAGGTGATGCTGATCCTGCATGCAGATCCATGCAGTGGACTGACACAGGAATGACAAACTCAAGACCAAGAGCAGCTTTCTGATTCCATTGAATTCAATCAGAACTCACAGTAAAACCAAAGCACTTAAGCAAAACATTTCCAGCTCATCTAAAGGAGTCATTGCAATCCTTTCCCATCGCCAGATTGGCAAAAGCAGCATTTTTCCAAGAAGCATTTTGTCTTAGCTCAGCTGAAAATGTTATGCCTGCTTAAAACTGCAAATAGGTTTTCATAAAGGAAATAATTGTTTTTAAAAATCTCAGAGTCGTAGAATTTTATTAAGAACTATTTTTTTTTTTTACCTAAGTTTCACGAAACTTAAGAAATACTCTGAATTTCGCGGCGCTGGTTTTTTTTCCAAGGAAAGCGCATCCACGCACTAGTGGTTGCACTGCTATGCCAGGCAGTGTCCGGCAGAGGGAACTCAAACGACAGCATTACCCCTGTGATTATTGCGACTATGGATACGTCTGTCGTGTTCAGTCTCGGTTATTCTGGGAGAAATTAATCATCAGGCAGGCAAAACACCCATATGTGGTTCCATACACCTTAAAATTTTTCTCAGCACGAGCCTTTACCTCGTGTATTCAAAGCTGATTTTGTGTATTTGTTGGCTTGCATTCATCATGTCACTTGGAGCTTGACAACCTGTTATTACTTTAAATAAAAAGATGTGTATATGTGTACCATTTCACGACAGGGATTGAATTGGGTGGTTGATACTCTAAAATGGATGCTCAGGGCTCAGTGGGATGTGGTTAATAGACATGCTAGATAAGAAAAAGTACATTGAGGAAAACACTGAATTGTTCTGAAATAAGTGTTGTCTGTCATGACAGTCACTTAGCAGTGATTGCAGCAGCTGAAGGGAGAAGAATGGGACGTTTTTCCAAGGCAGAGATTCTCCATGTAGCAAAACTAGAGAAGTTCTTCATTCTTCTTTAGCCTGGAGAAAAGGAGGCTCAGGGGAGACTATTAATAGTTTTCTTCAACTACCTAAAAGGAGGTTGTAGCAAGGTGGGGATCGGCCTCTTCTCCCAGGCAATAAGTGACAGAACAAGAGAAAATAGCCTCAAGCTGTGCAAGAAGAGCTTCAGACTGGACATCAGGAAGAATTTCTTCATGGAAAGAGTGGTCAGGCACTGAAATGGGCTCCCAAGGGAGGTGGTGGAATCGCCATCCCTGGATGTATTCAAGAAACAACTGGACATGGCACTCAGTGCTCTGGTTTAGTTGACAAGGTGGTGATTGGCCAAAGGTTGGACTTGATGATCTTGGAGGTCTTTTCCAACCTAAATGATTCTGTGATTCTATAATTCTAAAACTGATCTGGTCTTGTCCTACAATTGTGTTTGCTTTGACATATTCAGATACAGCCATAGGAAAGACCTGTGGGACATAAAGAAATGAACAACCTTATCTAAGTACTGAACTTGAGAGTGAGTTTGGCAGGGAAAGTAATTGCAACTCTGTAGTTCTGGTTCTATTCCAGACGCTTTGTTCAGATTACATTTTATTAACACATCTTGCTGCATATATAATTTCCTATGGGGAAGGAAAGACAGGGGTTTGAATGAGATATTTGTAATCCAAAATCTGCAACCTACAAAAACATGTTTTATATGACAAAATATACCAGTTTTAACTGAAAACAAGAGCTAATTCCAGATGACAGACTAAAAGAATTATGCATAAGGACTCAACAATGTCAGAAAAAAGGTGTTATGTCCTGTAGCAGATTTAGGAAGTTGTTACTCCAGGCTAATGAGATTAATATACTGGCCTCTTTGGCTTATCAAGGGGATTTTCCCCCTTTCTTGTGGAAAAACAGCAAGAAATAATGATCACTGGTGCGACACATGTTCAGGAGAGATTCAAAATAAACTAGAGAGAGAATTTTGAATGCCTTTACAGTCCTGGGAGGAAATCTTAGATACTTTTTTCATTATTGTTTTTGAGAAGAGAACAATTACTCAGTGGAAAGATGTGCCTGAATGTGCTTCAGCAACAATCCGTCTCTGCAGCCACAATTTTTGCACATTGAGTAAGTAAAGTTAAAAATCTACGTCTACTGTTTTATCCACCTGCTCGAAATATATCCCTTTGCTTAACTCTTTGGAAAAGCAGAACATGTTTATTCAGGTCCCTTCATTAGTACATTAGAGTTTTTAATATTAGGAGCAATGCCTCTAAGCCCTGAGAGGCAGTTTCCAACTCAGAAAGCTGGAAGTTGTTGTAGTAACTGTGTGTGTGTGTGTTGGTTTTCTTTATGTGCTTTTCGTGTTTGTGTTTGGTTTGTTTTTTTTTTTTTCATGGATAAGTGAGGGTTCTTGGCAAACAGTGTCAGAAAAAAGGTTTAATTTTTCACACTTAAAATATCTCAACCTGGCTCCTTTTCATTGCTGGTTTTGGCCCAGGCCAGGTGAGAGCCCTGCAGAGAGGCCTCAGCAGCAGCACAGGAAACTGTGGAACAGACACCCAGAATGGGAGTTTACCATCATCAGGAGTTTCTTGCAAACATTAAACTCTTTCATATAATAGCATGAAAAGGATGGGAAACTGGGTGGGTTTGAAATGCTCTTTCAGACTAGAATGGATGCAAACAAGCTAAAAGTAAAGCTGGAATCATCTGCATGATGAGCTCTGGGAGAGCAAGAATAAATCAAAACTTCGACAAGAATTTTAAGAAATTATCTTTCCCCCCCAAAAAGAAACACAGAGAAGGTGACATGCTATGAACTGCAAAATAAATGTACTATGTTCAGGGCTTGCACCATGGGTGAGAGAAAAAGCATGCAAAGAGAAGACAAACCTTTACTCCTTTGCTACTTTCTGTGCCTAAGGCAGGCCAGGGAATTATTTTTGTCTTTTCTATTAGTGCACAGGAAAATAACTTTATTGAATCTTTCCCACTTAGTAAAAAGTACTTGATGTCCAAAATCAGTACAGGAATACTTCTGGAGCTAAGTATGCTTTGCTTAAGGTGTTTCTTTTTTTCTTCTTTCTTTTTTTTTTATCTCCACTTCAAGGCAAAGCTGAAAAACATTTAAAAAAAGTGTTTTTCTAAGTCTGTGTAGTACCATGAGCTTTATCTGAGTCAATGCAAAGCTTAATCAGTTTTTATGCAGTATGCTACCCCATGAATGTTACTGAAGTTTTATTCTGGAGCAGGACTACAGGCAATAAAATGTGTCACAGACATATGACACAGTGACAAAAAAAATCTCAGACAGGTCATCCACTAGTGCAAATCCATCAGCTGTGAATAACTTGACTTACCTGTTCAAGCTCATTAGTGTTCATCTGAAACAATTTTAAAGATTAGCTCTTCTTTCTTAACTTAAGAATTTATAAAATTAATTTCTTGGTAAAGTGGCCATCTGTCACTCATTGTATTCAATAAAGCATAACAACAGACCTGATTTCATTTTTGAACATACCTGTTTCCCTTCTAATAAAATTCTTATAATTTAAAAAATAGCATTAATTTAGTGTATCAGTGTGAAATATGAAACACTTAGGACACCCCAGAGTTCTATGCAAGCCCACCCTGGTGCCCTGTCAGATTAGGGTTGCAAACCTGAACAGGGGTGGACCACCATGTTCAACTTACTTGAAGGCTAAATGTCTTATATGCAGTCAGATCACTCTAGTCTTTCAAAAAGTAAATGACAAAATTTTTAGCTGCATTCATCTGAAATCTTCGTTATCAATTATTTTAAAAGATACCTGCAGTAATAGCACTAGTTAGTTGTTTTAGTGCTCCTTCTCATGCCTGCTTTCTGGAATTCCTTACTTAGACGCACATTAAGTACCTGCAAGTATTTACTTGCAAAAGCTTCTTAGTTTCCAATTATTCATACTATTCTTCTTTTTTTTTCTTTCCTCTTGAAAACAGATTTTGAAGGAGAATTCAATAGCTGACTCATTTCTGAATCATCATTAATTTCAGCCCACTAGTCTTTTTTTAATCCTCATTTTAATACACGGGATTTAAAGCTGTTTGTTGTTTTCATTGACTTCAGGAATGCATTGGGTTGGTTAAAAAGAAGCATTATGGAGGGTAAGAAATGCTTTTGTCATCCAGGTCTCATAAATGCTCTTATTCCAGTCCTGTTTGACAAATCCACCAGGGATATAAGGAATTCAACAGCTAGTCCTTAAGGTCATCCAAGCATTAGCAGGTCTGGAAGTCCTACCATTGAGTGAGTTGTCATTATCTCCGTGATGCTACTGGAGAAGGGATGCACTTTGCAGTCAACTTGAACTTGGAATAGATGTCAATATTAGCATTCACTGGAAAGCAGCAGCAGACAATGTATTAAAGAAGTATGCTCCTGCTGATCCTATAAAGCTTTGAGAGGGCTGAAGGTTCAAAGGAATGAAAAATTGCAGAACAAAGTTACCTTAGCAGCAGGTACTTATGGAAAAATGTGTCAAATCAATGTACTACCTAAACCACCTGAATTGGTGAAAAGTTATCAGAATACAGAGCAGAGAGTACACATGGGAAGTGTTTGCAAGACTTGTTATATTGAAAGTTGAATTAAGAGGGAAAGGAAAAAAGAAAAAAGACACAGAAATACAAGGAACAGGATTGATTACAGTAACCAGGCCAAATTGGTCCAACATCTGGTATCAACAACAAAAATCTGCAAATAATCCAGCCCAGTTGATCCAAAAAGGGGGACCTCTGGCTTGGGACCGCATGCAGGACTAGGGTTGTTTGTGTTGGTGCTGAAGTGAGTCCCTGCACTGTACAACTTGAAATCGAAAGAGAAAATCCTGTTAAGGAATTACTCCCCTTCTTGCAATCACCTCTTTCCAAGTTGCTGTAACTTACCCTCAACAGTGAGAGCTCAAGGCCCAGCATTAACTATTTTTGTTCCTTTCTGACACCTCAGATTTTCTCTCAGATGAAGTCTTCTGGAATCCACAGAAATAAATGGAAATCGTGGTATTTCCACCACACTTTCCATTAGTACCTGCAGGTTTTAGGTCGGTCTCCATCAACATCATGGAAGCAGAGGAGAACAGAGGAAAACTGAGCTGGAAATAACATTATATTACACATGAACAACTGAATTATCTGACATGAGAAGAAGTGTTCCTCATCTTCCAATATTTTGCTAGAGGATCTGTTATCCTCACACATGAACTCAAGGGAGTAATTTTTTTGTCACACTAAAGTAGAACAGACCATCTTGGAGCTTAGGATGTCTGCATTCACTTCCTTACTCTGTTACAGTCTTATTTCTTTGGTCAAGAAATACGAGATTGGGAATCCTAAGTAAAATAACATTTTCACAAGCACTTACAAGCCAAGTTTACAAGCCAAACTTCTAAGTCAAAATTTTGTCTCTCACTTTACTCTATAATTGCACATCAACAGGTGCAAGGTCCAAAAAATTTAAATCATGTTCAATAATGAAACAGGACCATGAAAGTGCTTTGAAAACTTTCATTTGAATGAGCTGGATGACAGTAAACACACAAGAAAGGAAGAGATTTGGGAGATAATTCATGTTTTAGAGATACAGCTTCAAAAAACAGGATGTTATGTTCTTTACTAGCAGTGAAGTTTTTCCTTCATTCTGGACAAGCTTTCCACATCTGGAAAATGAAATCATTGTTTATGAGTACTTTGGAAACATTATTTTATCTGAAGTTACCACGCTTTCATTTCTTGATACAAGAGTAATCTTTGCCTGGAGACAACCATTGTGCCACTGCAAGTTTAGCTTTAATTCATTTAGCTTCAAATGACAGTAGTTATGAACACATCTTTGCCTTCCAGTTTTCACCATAGGGCTTTGGCTTTTGGTCCACACATTTTCCCAGAAACTGTAGCAAGTTTGTACAGACCGTGTTAAAGTGTCTTCAGCACCGTAACAGGTGGCAGGTGGATTCAGTAGGATCACAGCTCACTCAGCTGGGATCATACCTTTGACTGCAGTGTAAACTTCCTCTTTTTTGTATATTGATTTATAACTTTATAACCAAACCATTTGTCCGATCAAAATAAGGTCATGTATTTGCAGCCTAAAGCAAAAATGAGATTGGAATGGTCAGGGATCAGTAAACATTTATTGTCTTCAGAGAGGTTGAACCTATTTGTGTGCTGGGTCTGAAATGACACTTCAAAAAATCCTGGAAATTAAAAGTTAAAATGGTTTTTGAGTTGTCCTGATTTATTTTATATTTTTTTAAAAAAGCTTTATTCAGTGAGCCTTGTACTAGAGTTTTTGAGACTGATGAGTACCAGTGCTTTTAAACTCAAAATTGTTACCCAAATCATCTAAAGTACGATACCCAAAAATGAAACTCTTCCTCTAAACTCATTATCATCTTTTGAATATGCAGATCTATATTTTTAAGCATTGATGAGAAACTTTTTCACAGTCTCCTAAAGCCATATTTACTGAATTCTCCTCTTAATTTGCAATTTTATTCATGTGCTGATGTGCTTCTCTCTGCAAACCAGGTATCGTGATGAGCCATTCTCCAACTGATATAATATTATATTTGAATCATATATATGATTCATACCTTCTTCTGGCTATGAAGAGTAAAATTCTGTATAGAAATCAATCTATCTGTTATGTTTAGGAAATGATTTTCTCATCCATGCACCTGCAGCTTTTAAAAAATTGTAGGAGCAATCGATACGGAAAACCTGGCAAGACCTCTTAGATATTTCAGACCACATTATCATTATCATTATTATGACCTGTTATTAACACTGGAGTAATATTTCAGGTTTCATTGGCCTTGTCAGTTAAGCCAGGACTGGAGCACAAACTCTGTGATTATGTACATTGCTAACACATGTTGTCCCTTGCTCTAAGGAGAGACTGAGGGTGTCTGGCTTCTGGGGAAGGAAATGCCAGCAGGGATAGGACCAGCTCACCCTGAAGCTTTGCTCTGCAAAGCCATTCAGACACAACCAGCTCCAGCTGTGACTCACAGCTGTGGCAGCCCATGGGATTCAAGGAAGAGGACCAGCACATGTGTACAGAGTTGTGGTGTCCCACTGTTCGTCATGAATCATTGGCCCTACACTCCACTAGACATTTATGGGTTTTGCAGATAACAAGAGCACTCATTCATTTATCAGCAATATCTCCTATTGAGAAACATGAAATTCCTCTGATGATTTCTTACCTGGTGATTTTAGAGAAGAAAATGCTGCATTTTTTTTATAAATGCCTTATAGTGCAACACAGCAGAGGGGTTGAATTATTTAGGTTTGACAGTCACTGACTCAGAACGTCTCTGGTTTAAGATGCAGATCTGTTATAATAATTTTAGAAATACTTCTCAGGTGTTTTCTCCTGTATCATGTAATTCTTTTTCTGACCAGATCTCAGGGATTCCATGAGAATATTTTGTCTCCACCTTTCTCTTGTAACAATTACTGCATTGCCACGCTTTTAAGTTTGCTGCACTGATCTGCTGAAATCTGCTGACCTGTTGCTTCCTGGTAGTCTTAATCACTCAAGGCTTATTACTTAGTTTTTCACTAAAAGTGGTAATCACATTAGAGCATGTTTAGAAGACCTAACTAAAAAACACTGGAAAATAATCCCAGGCTTTCTGCTGCCAGACCCACACCTAAACCATTAAGCTATTTGCCAGAGGTGCCCAAAAAGCAGTCTTTTGGGCACAGGTAGGCCAGGCAGGAGCTTTCCCAGCACAGGACAGGGGTGGGTGGCTGTGTAGGAAGCTCTTGCTTAACCATCAGCTTCAGCCTCTCAGGCATTCCAGTCTTTCTGGGTGTCTCCTCTGTTCCACTTACTCTGGTGGAGGACAACCCTCCGCCTCAAGGGGCTCACTCCACAGAGGAGGGACAAGCTCCAGGAATAGAAGTTGGACCATAAATGCATGGTTGGTCTCAGAGGAGACCAAATTTACCACAGATCCAATGCACAACCTGTCTGAACCCACACAGTAACTCTACTGTGGTGTGTTTGGTTGGCTTAAAAAGGTCGTGATTGCACAAGGCGGAAACTGTGTCCCAACTTTCTTAACCCGAGACTCTAACACAGGACTTTCAGACCTAAGCTAAGGGCTGCCATCTCCTGCAGGTGGTTGCTGGTGCATTAGGCGGGGCTCAGGCTCAAGGGTCCACCGTGTCCATAATGAAGACCTGGCCAAAGAGCTGGGCAAAGACCTCAGGACACGTAGAGCAGGCACGGGTGTTCCCCATGGCCACTCTTCCCTCTTAATATCAATGGCTGTGGACAAACAGATAATTCACCTTCTCTAAAAAACAGTGTCTGCCCTTACAGACCACTTTCATGTTAGTGCAGAGGGGTCTCATGGGTTTGCTCAGAATTCAGGTGCAAGATTTTTTTTGTTTTTTTAATTCTTGCCCAATTCGAACTGTGATTTTGTTATGTTTCAGTAGTTCAGAATAAAAAGATGAATTAATTGGAAAGTAAGAGATACAAGTAACACTGGAGAAACAAACAAACAAACCAACAAACCACCCCTGTGATTTAGATCTGTATTAACAGCTTCATCTAGAAAGAACTTTCAGCATATTCCAAACTATAGGTAGGCAAAGCAACACCACATTTCATAGTGAAAACCTGTAGACTAAATCTAATGTGGCCTTTATCCTGTATTACAAAAACATTTGAAAGGCTTTAAATTTGACAGCCTGAAGTACTTTCTGTTTATTCTGCAACAGTTAGTGCTCTGTTCCAAACTTATTTTTGTGCCAGGATAGACAGGGATTGTTGATAATGGGGACACAAAACCTATAGGAGGGTTTGTTCTTTATAGGGTACATGATCCTAAACCATACAGAAAACTGTGGGTTTAGGGATGCTGGGGTTTTTTTCTCTTTTATAAACAACTAGAAAACATCATGAAAACAGGTAGTCATAGGTCATTATGTCTGCTTGATTATATATCTAAAAGCAAAGAAATGCCAAATAGCTGAGCTGTCTCCTGTATTCTATAGTTATTCTGACAGAAGGACTTTGATAATGCCATTAAAGGTCTTTTTGATAGCCTCAAACAAGAGTTGGGTAAACACAAGGCTCATGCCCTTAAACCTCCCACAGTCTGATGAAAATTCACTGTTTTTCCTGTTTGTTCAGTGATGCCAGTGGAGTTACCATGATTTATGGCCCACCAAGTTGTCTGTAATGATCCCATAAACTACACGGTTTGTTGTCTGTATTCAAAGGCATGCCTGGCTTGGTGTAGTTGCAAATTTGCCTCCAAAACAGCTTTCCTAGTTAACAAGTTCTCTTACCAGCTTAGAAGACAACAGGTTTCCCTTCCTTCCTGGGGGATTTTCCCAGTGATGGAGCTCAGAGATGGCAGAGCACGCTGGCACCACTATCACCCAGGACAAAGACATCAGTTTTGATCCTTGAGTCAGTAATGTGGCTTTGCAATCAGACCAGATCCCCTCTGCCTCTCAGTTTGGTGAAAGCTTGCCTTTGGAGCAGGAGGAATTGGAAGGGAGAACGTCTTTACTTCTTCTCTACTGTGAGAAGCAGGGGGATAAAAAGCTTTTGGAAAATGCCACTCGGTTGACCACTTATTTCAGTTTTTGTATATTCTGTGCTAACTGCTTGTTGAAAAAAAATTATTCCCTTGAATAAACTTCTACCTGCTGCTCACAGGGGAGTTCTTAGATTTGCAATCAGGAAACAGTATATGTTGGAAACAGGGAAATGATACAGCTTTGGAGTTGGCAGTATCCTGAGCCAGAAAGTCATTCAATACCACCTGTGGCAGTGCTTTTTGCTGTTATTGATTTGGGACTATTATGAAGAATGATACTAATTCTTATTTGTATGGAAAAGCTGGCTTTACTAAGTTGCACCTGGGGTAGATATTTGAACATGAATCATCAGATCTGACCAGAATCTCATTTCCAGTCTGACATCAATTATAAACGCACCTTTGATAAAACATTACCCTCTGGGAAAATCAAGATTGCTTTCATAAAAAAAAAAACAACAACCACCAGTAATATAAAAAAACAGTGTGCAGAAATAAATACCCAAACAACAGCAGTAAAAGGTAAAATTATGTTAGTATGAGTCAGCTGACTGAGTCTATATGTCTAGCACAGATCAGATGTGTTTCCAGAACTGCCAATGTATTTATTCAATGTTAAAACACTGTTTATAGAAGGAGAATGATGCACCATCATTTTCTCTGTGTACAATTCCCGGAATTTCCAGAACTTTTTAAGTATTTCCAGACCTAGATGCAATATTGATATTGTATATATTAGAGGAAATTTCATTTCATCCCTTATAATGCACACAGCTTTCCCATATCTGTTGGCAGTTTATAATCAGAGCTGCAATTGTAAAAGGCAACATCTAAATGTGCTGGTCATTACCCTGAAGTAATAAAATGCAAACAACTCCAACCCTAATGCCAGGATATGAAGAACTTCCTTTCAGTGAGTATCACATCAACCCTTTTCCCATCCTTGTTTCTGCACTTACATGGGACAGATGGAAGAAGAAAGGTCAGAAAAGTATTTGATATGGAGAATCCCTCTCTTTAGCCCTCTGATCTGCTACTTTCTCAGATGAAGTGTGGTAGATTTTCTTTACATTACTGCACTGCTCTATTCCATGTCCCAAGGAAGTTTAAGATTAGGAAAGAAAGCTTGTTTCCTATTTTCAGATTTATGCACAGGACTGCAGGGAGCAGAGACACCCTCCAGAAAATAAAGCAAAGTGGCTGTGTTATTGGAGGCAAAACCTACAGTGATCTTACCAGGCAGGTTTCTTCCTATTGCAAAGGTACATCATGAGGGCTGCAACAAAATATGACACTTCAAGTATTTTTAAAGACTTTTTCTTTTAAAGACAATGCTGCCTGTGGAAAGCCATGTATTTGCAAGTTTTCAGTACCATATTTCAAGTTCTACTGAAGGTTACTTAAACAAGGAAGAAAATGGTATATAAATACAGTGGTCATTAAGATAAAAATGCCCCCCTTCCCTCCACAAACACACACACACACAAAATAATCAAAGAAACTTAAACACCTATCACTTTATTGCATCAGTTCAGAGTAATTTTGCTTAAACTCATTACTGAGATGTGCTGCAAAATTAATTCACCACGTTCTTCATTTGCTTCCCATTTTTGACTGTTTAACATTTTCAAGTCAAACCCTGGAGTTGTTGAGTAATTTGAGTTCAGAGGGTGCTCAGTGACAGCCCTGGGACTCCCACCTGACTGTGGGACATGGTATCCAGCCTGGAACAACTAGCTCTGGTCACAAACCCCGCAGCAAAGGCCGTCAGAGCAACTGGGCAAGTGAGATTTTATTGGCCATTTAGAGCTGTAGAACTACAGAGCAAGTCGGTGAAAAATGTCAAAAGAACTTATTGTGGATTTCTTCTTTCTAATTTTTCAATCATAATCAAATTCATGACACTTGCAAAATTTTGGTTTGTCTTACTGTTGGTCTGGAAAGGGATGAGAGCAAGAGGAGGGGAGAGTTCACCAAAATTTTGAACATTTTTTCCCCTTATTGTTGATTCAGATGAGGAAAGGAAGAGGACAGGGTAAAGCAAATAAAAAGTCAATGTTTCAAAGATATTTTTTGAACTCCCAAAATGTAAACTAGCTGTTTGAGTCAGTAGTCAGACTCCTTTTGTTCTTTTGAAGCATAGGGAGAAAAGATCTTGTTTCTTTTTTACATACAAGTTTCCTCACTCTCCTCTGAGGTTCTTGCACCAGGAAGAATGTCCTTTTTGTTGGCAGTATCTAGTTCTTTGCTGGTTGATCTCTCTGTATTTTTAATATCTGTCACTTCTTTGCCTTCCCGTTTGAAGCGTTTCATTATTAAAACAGAGAGCACTATGTACAAGACACAGCATCCTGCCCGTAGTCCTGCAATGAGGCCAAGATAGACATTTCTAGGGGGGGAAAAAAGGGACAAAATATGTTTATATTAATAAAGCTTGCCAATTCTGAGTGGAAGCAAGTAAGACATAAAGTGTGGTTTGACAAAACCATTTATTCTCAGCCAGGTATTGCTTCACATTTTAAAATAAGAAATTAACAGGCAGAACAAATGACCTCATAATATTAGCCCCAGGCAGGCCCTAATCAGGTTCTGCTTCTAGCAGAAATGTCTGGAGTGTGCTCCCATTCAGCAGATTATATTTTAGGGCTGATACAAGAGGAGCTCCACCAGCTGGGGCTTTCTGCCTGTAGTCCCCCTCTTCCCTCAGCTCCTCACTGGCACACTTAGTGCTCCTGGTCACAGTTCTCTGTGCACCATCAGTCCTTTGGGTCCTCTCTCCAAGTGGATTTTGTGACGTGTCTTATGCAATATGAAGAAAATAAATGAGGGATGTGGAAGAGCATTCTTCAGTGCTACACTTACTCCACAGTTTTTGAGGCTTCCAAAAAGCCAAAGTGTCACAGAGTTACCCAGTGCACTTATATTATTCAGCACAAGCTTCAATAAAAGAACTAGTTCTAGCAACTTAAGGAAGTGTATTGCAATTTTATATGTCAGATTGAATCAAAATTATTTGGCTTATTTGGTCTATTAAGGTCTAGTCAAATAAGGAGCTTAATCAGTCTGTAGACAGTAGACATAAGGAAATAATACCTTGGTCCTCAGTGCCCAAAGCTGCCTCAGAAACCAAATTCCCAACCCCTTAATAAAGATTTAACTTACCTGAATTCTTTTGTGTCATATACCCGGCAAGATCCAGATCCCCCACAACTTTTTGTCCCCCATTTCAAGCAGGTCTCATCTATCAAGGCACCAAAATAAATAGGGGCTGGGAGTCCTCCTGCAAGGAAGATATTTATTGTATGATCTCAGGTATGAAGATGTCATCATGTGGCGTCATGCAAAGAAATGAGGAAATGAATCTCAGAGTTTCTGAATTATGGCTGCATAAAATGGGACTAAACATTCAGCTCCAGCTTTGAGAAACCAAGATTTGTGAAAATATTTAAACGTCTACTTAGAGGGAGGTGAAATGATGGAAGACTATCCCTTAACTATATTCAGCCAGGAAAATGATAGCAATTCACTTTAATGGCATTTTTATTAGAAGTATAACTTCTGTTGTTTAAATAAATAATATAACCAACATCTCTTTTGCAGTACCCTGTGTGGATTTACGTGCCATGACATATTAATATTTGTGTATACTAATGCATCTATTCAGGTATCACACAACAATTTGCCATTAAAAATGCTCAGTGGAGTACAAAAGTCTGAAATTAGCCAGTAGACAGCAGGTGTATTACTTATGTAGTATTGAAAGAATTCCTTTTAGACAGTCATAATGCTTTAATGTGATCTGGAAGCTGTTTGAGGGATAATGTGCAATTTTGTGAAGAAAACTACTTCATAAAAGCAGAAGATTGATTCTCTGCAGCATTCAGCTAAAATATGGACATTAGAAAAGAGATCCAAATGACGACTTGGGTTAGATTTCAAAAAGAAGCAAACAAGGGAAGATGAAAAAAGATTTGCTTGAGGCAGGGTAGACTACATATCTGAACACTTGAATGGTTATTTATTGCAGATAAACTAAAGAAACAAAATATTGTCAGAGTACACAGGAACTTTAAGTGAATAATGGTCAGCAAAAGGGAGCATAGGTTGTTAAGGATATGCAGGCTGATCAAACTCAGGTAGGTATGTCCAAGAATCAAAAAACTCACTCCAAAAGTACAATGAAATTTCCTTCCTTTGCCTGATTACTTTGCTGTATAGAATAAAAATTCTAAAGAGATAATCATAATATGTAATTACATATCAGAAAACATTCAGCAAGCTTCTCCAAACACTTTGAAATGCAGTCTGCTTACAAGGAAAAATTCTGGAAAATTCGTTTTTCTCATCTGGAGAAAAGGCATTGCACTGCCTGACTTTGGTCTAACCCTTTGATTTCCCACTTGAATCCCACAAAGAAATGAAGTCTTACCTAGTACTCTACCACCCAAAGTTTCAATCCCAACAGCAAAGGATTTCAGGTCTGGTGAAACAGATCTGGAAAGGAAATAAAAATGGTTTTGAGGAACAACAGAGTAACATAGCTACAGTCATGCTGTGAACATCTGTACATGCCCCATGCAAGAGTGCTGTGGCTCACCTAACACAGCCCACTCAAACCCTAATCGAAAACATTCACCAAAGTTAATGTTCAGATGCAGAGTCTCCTTCCAAGGGTGAACTGTCATTGAAATAAATGGGACAATTTACAAAATTGATCTTGAACCCAAGGAAAACAGGTTGCAAATGCTTTTGGGAGACGATGCACAGGAAAATTATAGTGAACCAACTAAAACCAGACAGTTCATGTAAATAAGTTAAGCTCCAAGAAGCTCTCTTGCTTTAGAAGGGGCTTTAGATATGCAGTGATGATCAGAGAGAACAAGAGTGTGCAGTTCTGCATTCAGGTTGAGCACACCCCTGCCTCTAGCATTTTACACAGAGACAGCAAATGTGAGTTATCTGGCTACAAAAGCACCTCATTCCTACCAGTGGAAAGCAGCCTGTGCCCTTCAGGTGAACTGGAAGAATTGACAGGAGTGCTGAGCTGGCACAGGGGCAGGAGGGGGCCTTGCTGTGGCCAGCCTGCTCCCTGAGCTGGAGTTTATACATCAGTGTATGGTCTCTTCAGCATTAACATGAAAGGCTTCTCATTGTGCACATTAGTGTTCTGAAAACTGGCCAGCAAAGTGAGCCTTGTCCAGAACCCAGGCATGTGCTAAAAATTACTTATACCCTTAGAAATACTGCAGAGGAATCAGCAGCTTAGACAAGTTATCTGGTCTTGTGCACTGATTGCAATTCACCCATGAGCACGAGGGGAGAGAAACTTCCATGTGAAAGACACAGAACATCATCTTTTCTTCTGAGGGTAAAATAGCAGTGCTGCTTTCCAACTGAAGAAATCAAAATTTAAAAGATATTCTTGCAGATGTAGTTCTGTTTATACCAGCTGAAGGAAAAAAATGGGAGTATCAGACTTCTCACAACACAGAAGACATTGTGAGGCCACTGAGCTTAACAAAGGTGAATGTTTTTCTCCTGAGTAATATGAACAGCACGGTCACCTTGGACACGGCTTAGCACTGCATCTTATTTCAAGTTCAATGCACTGTTAAGAATATCTCTATCACTAGAAATGAAAACTTTCAGGATCAGCATAATGCCCACCCATTTCATCACCAGAGTATCTACTCAGCCTCAAACTGGAATTAAATTGTTGGATAGACATTTTGCTGTGTCTCTGAACAGAGGTGGATTTCAGAGTACAGGTAAATCCTCAGGAGCCTTATTTTGTCAGCCAGCCATATCTCAGAATAGGAATAAAATAGTAGATTCCATATTCTGTTTCTCTTTCCACAAGCTTTATGGTCAAGGTGAGTTAAAGTATTTTACCTAAACATAATCATGTATGTAGGAGTGCCTCCTAAGGCTAACATAAATGCACATGCAGTCTGTAATGCTAAAAAATAGGGAAAGGCTTTGGTACAGCTTTCTCTTTGGCATTGTCCCAACACTGCAGAGGAATTGCCAAGCCCGTGCCCTTGTCCTTCCACACAGCTGCAATTGTGAAACACCTGAAAGGAGATGATGAGAAGAATAATTTATTTATTCAGAATTCAGTGGCAGAAAACAATTTTAGTAGCTAGATTTTTCATTCCCCATAACATCCAGCCTGTTGTTTATGCTGAAAGAACCCCCCTAATCATCTTTGCAGACTGATGGCCAGGTTCATTGGTATGCTCCAGCCACTCTGACCTGCTCCAGAGACACAAAGCAACTGTGACTCTAGTTTCAGCCATGTCATTGCTAGAACAGAAGGTCCTCTGTGTGTGCTTAAAATGGGCCAAAGCTAAAAAAAATCAGACGTGAAACTGTTATCCAGCCATTCTGCTCAGGTACCCTATGAAGCAGATGAGTAAAAACAAAAAAATAAAGATGTGGACTCAATGATGCAATCACACCTATTCTGTATCTAAAACAGCATTTGGTGCTCAACTGAGAGTGAACTACGAAGTTAGCAGGAGACATAGGTTTGGAAACCAATTTTCCTGAAGTGAAGCAAGAGAATATTGCTGGAATAAATGGATATAAGCCTGAAAATGTTGCTCATCTTTTTCAATATTGTTACATGAAGACAATTTTGCTTCTGCCAGAAGAAAAATTTGCACACTCTTCTTCAAACCTACTGATTTTAATGGTCTTGTCCAGGTAGGATTGCTTTAAATCCTGGAAATGGCTTTGCTGCTGATACATTGACCAAAATGTCCAGTTGCATATTTACAGGACCTCTTAGCTGTACAATTTGGTGTTATGACTTGCTTTTCTGAGCTATGGCAGCTCAGGAGAGCACACAGTTCCAGTATGATCTGTAACAGTTTGTGAAACCAGCACTCAGAAGTTTATACAGGTCTGCTGCATGTCAGTTGACACCACAGGATTTTGCTACTGTAACAACCAGACCAGCAATGGGCACCTAAAGCAAGCTCCTCTTAGCTGTGTTGTAGACACACATTAAAGAGATCTACTGAGAAACATAAAGCATAAATTTTGTGGTCATCCTCCTGAGAAGACAATAAATTTTAGAAAATCTGGATAAAAGGATTCAAGAAATATAAGTTTAGAGTCTGAAGTTTTCACGTCTTTTCTGAATAGCTCGCTTACCTCACCCCAAATATTTTAAAAACCCTCCCTGCAGTCTTGCACTCAGTTTCTGTAAAGTTAAACCATACAGAATGGACACTTGTGTCTACAAGATTTCTGAATCACAAAGCCAAAAAATTAATAGCTGGAGAAATCGGGCTATATCTATAATTATGGAATAATGGAATAGTTCGGGTTAGAAAGAACCTTTAGAGGCCATCTAGTCCAACGCCCTGCAATGAGCAGGGACATCTTCATTTAGATTAGGTTGCTCAAAGGCCCATCCAACCTGAACTTGAATGTATCCAGGGATGGGGCATTCACCACCTCTCTGGGCAACCTGTGCCAGTGTTTCATCACCCTCAACATAAAAGATGTCTTCCCTATATCTAGTCTAAATCTACCCTCTTTTAATTTAAAACCATTACTCCCTGTCTAATTGCAACAGGTCATAGTAAATAGGCCTGTAAATGTATTTACCATATTCTTTCCTGTCCCAGTTGATGATTTACATCCTGCAAAGCAGGCTGTCATGTATGTGATCCCATCATCCCCACATACAGGGTCCCACTGATCCAGGTTGCAGCTGCAGTCAGCATTACAGCTGGCCATGTAGATGTTCTTGGTGGAGGAAAGATGCTCTATTCTGGAGGGCAACAGAAAGAAATAAGAGAATTATTTAGTCAAATTATATAGTTTAAAAAATATCAGGGAATAGGCAGGAAAAACATGGAGAAAGTAAAGTAATGAACATGAACAACTATCTGCTACCATCCCGTGCACTGTGAAGTTGTCATATGGAGACTAAAGTAATTTCAGCTAAACCGAAGGTCTCTTGAGGTTTTTCATCAAGCATTAACATTTTTATGGATTTTATGGAAAAGGCATGGAACTGAAAAGGTATGGGTAGTCTTGGCTTGGAGGGAATATTTGGTATTACTTTTCCATTCAAAAGCTAACTCCAAGAAAAAGAAAATCATCCCTAGGATGCGACGTGGTCAAAGAAAAGGCCATGCTTTTCCTTAACAGTAGGATATCACAGAATATCTGGGTGCTAGAAATGGTGATATAAAACTACATTAAACTCCAACAGCAAGATGTCCTTTACATTTTTTTCACTGGATCAGTAAGTGGCAATGAAAGCTGTGTGAGTCTGAGTGAGAAGTGCTGCTTCTCTCTCAGCTCTGACCGTATCCAACAGCAGCAGCCCTGCACTGGGACTTGGGACAGGCTTGAGACCCATTTATTATCAGATCTCATTTCTTGTGTTCTATCATGGACTTTTATAGCTTTCACTTTTACCAAAATTCCTGTAAGAGAAGTCAAAACCAGGCCCCAAAGAGTTAAACTAAATAGGTGACCACTAGATTTGAGAAATTAAAAAGTGGTTAGTGACTCTGCAGGCCTGTTGACAGGGCTCAATTTTCAGAAAGTGTTAGGAGTCAACCATCTACAGATCGCCCCTGCTTCCAAGTCACTCACAATGTAAAGGAAAAAGTGTCCAAAATTTGCCTTTTCTTCCTCCTTACCCTGTACCCCTCAATCAAAACCACACATTAAGTAGGCTACATTTCTGCTAAGCCTTTTAGAAAGGAAAAATAACCAAGGTATTTATCCCTCATTAGGCAGTTGCTTGTCTTCAAAATACAAATTGTTAAACAGGTAAAACAATGAATGAGTTGCTTAACACATGCTAAATTCTGCAGTCTCAGTTCTCCTGGAGAAACTGTATTTGGTCTTTCAGTATATGTTGTCTGGTTGTTTCTGCTTATTTTTAGTTCACTCTACAGTATCAGATGTACTCAGAGTTATCTCCACTGGACAAACTTCTGACACCTTTTATGTAACTAAGTTCGAAGTTGGACTGGATGTTAGGTTTGCTAAGAGAACTTAGGTTTTCCCCAAATATAGGCTTGGTTTCAAAAAAAACAGGGCTGAGTTTCTCTCTGAACTGAAAATGTAGCAAGTCCTGCTGGATTTAGTTTAATCCTTTAAAATCCCTTGAAATTTGGACCCGTCTGAGCTAAATTTAAACAGTGGGCAATTGTGGCAGGATGCTAGAGTTGGGAAAATGTTCTCAAGAAAGCATGGCCATGGTCATGGCCTACATCTGTGTGCAGCACGCAATCCATGACTACTTTCTACCTCCCAGCTGAGAAAAGGGTCACAAGCAGGTCAACAGCTCCAGGTACTACAGGGGGCTGGCAACTCCCCATGCAGGCTGATAACTAGTGATCAAGTGGATGGTCCCTTCTAGAGGCAGTGTGGACTATGGGGAAGCCACTTTCAACATTTTCCTTACATCTCACTCCCTACATGATAGGAGGAGACTGGCTTTGAATTAAAGCTTTGAAATAGAATATAAAAATTTATTTTTCCTCTGATAAATTTCACCCTGATCAGTAATTTGCCAGAATATAGATGTATATCATCAATATCCTTGCAATATAGAATTTAGAAAAATAGAAATAGATACTTCAGAAAAATAAGAAATGTCTGGTTTGAAATTTGAAAAACAAAATCAGTATATTCTGCCCATCCCCCACACCAGGTATCATTTCAGCCTGACAAGTCTGTGCAAACCTAGGATTTTCTTGTGTGCATAACTCTCAAAGAAGTGGTAACATGATATAAGCACAGCAGCTCCACTCCAGATGAAATCCCACTGATTGATACTAGCAAATGGCCTAACACCGGCCAACTGCAACAAAAATCTGTTGTGTTTAAAGAGATACATATTTGAATGGATACAGCAATATGCTACAGTAAATCAACAGACAAGACACATCTCAGAAGTCATCCAAATCCAGATTTAAATGTTTTCTAGAGTGGAAGCTTTGTAGCTTGGAAGAGGTTACAAACCCAGTAGAGACTGTGGGAGAACCCAGGTCATGCACCATGTCCTGCACAGGGCAGAAAGCAGCTGTGACAAATGACACAACTAGGACAAACCCGGGGGATACAAACCCAGAGTAGGGGGTTGTCAAACCAGCCACCTGGAGCACCTCACAGCTGCACGTGAAGTACAGGAGGTTTAACAAATACGCCGCTACAAAGGTGGTGCAGGCGAACTTCGCCATTTCTGTTATGTGAAGTTTGAATTTCTTGATCAGAAAGCCCCCTAGAAACATCCCCAGGATCGTGATGGGTAAAAGTATCACACCTGCAAAGAGAAGATGATAAAAACGTTAACGGCTCTGGCTTGCATTGACTCTTTCAAGAAAAAATGTCTTGTTCTAGTATTTTCAAAATATCAGATACTCACCTGTTTTCCAGCTGATCCTTTGAGGTTCTGAGACTTTTTATTACCTTTTAGTAATTTTACTTACTTTCCCATTTTCTTTTTCGAGTCATATGATGACTTTAAAAACTTAGTTCCTCAATATTCCCTACCTTTTTACTGTCCTGGTTTTTGTATGTATCCTGTATAATAAAACCTATACAGTTGCCTGTTAGAAACTGGAGTAAATGAGATAAATGTCTTAGCTCACAGGCACTCCTTCATCTAAAATAAAATATTTAACTCTGTGAAAGTTGCAAAAAGGTCTCCAAAATGGAACATAAAAGGATGCTACATCAGGTTCTGGGCTAGATTCCATTTAGATCTGAGAGTGAATCACAAGAAGATTTGTATTTAGATTTAATCTGTTCAGTATTTCACAAGCACCAACCCTAACATTTATGTGCTGAACAGAGAGCTCTAACAGGGTTTTACTGTGAGGGGTTTGCTTTTCTCTGTGTGTTTTTTCAGTTGGTTGTGTTTTTTGGGCACTTTTTTTTGGTGAAACTTTCTCTACATCCAGAAAAAAAAGACAGGAAAAAGAATGTTCTTCCCACATTTGTACCTGACCAAAGCCTGGTGCCTTCAGGTCAAACTAATGCAATATCAGTTCTGCAATGACCTGGAATACCCTGATTTTCCTATCAAATTATGAGACAATCACTGTAAGATTAATATAATTTCAGCATTTCTTTTTTTCTGAAGACTACAAAGGACTTATTTTTTTAAGGGAACTGGTAAATAGAAAAAGAGCTTTGAAATTAATGAAGTGACTCAAAATTTTACATTTTGGTTTCTTCTTGGTTACGAAATTTGCATTTGTAATCAAAATGGAAGAATATTTATACCTAAGTGTTATTCTGAAAAGGAAAAAAAAATCACACATTTCATTAGACTTTTTAAATTATTTTTTCTCTTTTAGTTGTTACTTTGTTGTAGCTTATGTGTCACAGAAGCAGACGCATAACCCAAAACTCACTATGAAAAAAGCTGTTCTAGTAATCCTCTAGCTCAGTGAATTAGGAACACCAAGAAAATTAACACTAAAATTAACCTCCATTTTCAACATATGGTAGGAAAATTAATAAACCACTAAATACTTTCTTTTTAACCAAAAAAGTTCATTGAAGCTCCTCCTAAAAATGAAGGCAAAATAACAAAAGAAAAGCTTCCTTTTTGACCCTGGAATTTGAAAGGACAACAGGTACCTACCAATTAGAAAGATGGCTCTTGCCACAGACACATTAAATTGTTGCTCCATAAACTTTGTCTCGTAGGTTATAATCCCAACAAGAGCATTGTACTGCAGAATAGTAAGGAAGATGTACACCAGGAAAATTGAATTTCCAAACAGTTTCCTCAGAGCTGGCAAGAAATCTGCAATGGAGAGGTATATGCTGTACACCCTGCTAAACACAGAGAAGAGTTGTTTTGACATCCTTTAGATAGTAAAATCAATTTTGATTTAATTACTGGTTGTATTGCAGGTTATAATTCTGTGCCTACCAAAACACATCCTTGCTCAAGTGAGAGTTTTCCTCATTGCCCACACATGCCTTACAGGAGCAGCAAGGCCAAATGGCACAGAGGATACCGAGGTGGGAATCAGAAATCCTACATTGTCTCGTGTGTGACACAGGACTCTTCATTACAGGCACCAGCATGGCTTCTCGATGCCTGTACAGAGCATTAAGACCCTCTGTAATGCAAAATTTGGTGCCTAAAGCAGGAGCCTTCACAAACCACACAAGAGCCCCCACATGAGTGTGACATTCAGAGAAAGAGAGCACCTGACTCAGAAAAAGGCTGGAATCATTCCTGAGACACTTGATGAGAATACCTGAAGTCCATTAAATTAAAGTGAACGCAAAAACCTGCATTTGGACTGTAGCCTGGCTCTTGGCACACTTGCCTAAAAGATGACAGTTTGAAACACCTCTGCTGTAGGGTTGCACATACATACATACATACATACATGCAAATAAGATCTTAGGTCTTACAATAAAAATATAAAAAGAAAAGCAAGGGTTCATTGGGTCTGACATTGCCTATACAAGGTTAACTCAGCATCCCTGAGCTCGTACACAGGAGCTACAAATCCAGAGAAATCCCTCCAAGAGCCAACGCAGTACTTAGCCCCACGTTTCCTTACCATTTGTAGGCCACAGGGAAACAGTGGCCTGTCAGCTATGGATCAACTATGAACTGAGGATCTCTGATGCTCAGAGCAACAGCACAAGCTTTTTCCAGCTGTCGGACATAAGGAGAGGACTGAAACCTGCCCTTACCATGTAATTATAATAGTGCAAATTAAAGACAACGTTTTTGTTGTCTTTGACATCATTTGCACTGCAGAAACACGCATTTTGCTGAAGGTTGTGCAAGTCCCTGCTCAGCTTAGAATGAACTTATGAACTAGAATTTGCATGCAAACATTTGGGTGATAATCTTTCACCTTTTGCTGCCTCTGAGAACTTTAACTGTGGCTGAGCTGGGGAGTCTATTTTACAGTGATCTCCTTGGACAGATAAATTACTAATCTTCTGGGTTTGATTCTCTCCTTCTTTTGGTACAGAGTAAGGCAAAAACCAGAAAGGCAATGAAGCAATGAAGTTGACTGATCCACAGATAAGCAATCCAAGCCACCAGGCACCAACCCAACGGGTATCCTTAGGATTTATGCTGATGGCATCTGTAAAATACAGAAAGCCAGGAAAAGATATTAAATATCATGCAGAGCAATTACTATAGATATCCTTATACATATATAATTTAAAGAACAGAACAGAGGTGATTTATGTTCCATACAAAGAATTGAAATGCAGTTTGTTTCAAATCATAGAATCACAGAATCATTTGGGTTGGAAGGGACCTTTAAAGATCATTTAGTTCCAACTTCACTGCCATAGGCAGAGACACCTTCCACTAGACCAGGTTGCTCAGAAATCCATCCAATATGGCCTTGAGATGGGGCATCCTCAGCTTCTCTTGGCAACTTGTGAATGACCCGTCCCTGGAAGTGAATCAGTCCTATGCAATTGCAAATAGATATCTCTATTTAAGCCTGTGGTGGCATTTTATTGCCCTAATCTTCCAATACTTTCAGTGGGAATGAGTGATGGCAATAAGGCCATTCACCACCCAAAAAGAACTTCCCTTTCTCAATTTCCCACTATCAAGCCCTTCTTTCATCCCCAAACATTTTTTCCCCAAATTTCCTTAAATGTTCCCTGGGATTAGAGACTTGTAAGTGATTTGAAGAACTAAATAAATTTTTATATGAATCTTTGGTGCATCCTTCTTAAGAGAACCTATTTTTTGCCAAGTGTTTAAAGGCTTCCATGAGCCTTTCACTGTTCCCTCAACATGAGGATGGTCTTTCATTCACTAATATTTTCTCTGCTGCACAGCAAGGGTGCAGCAATTGTGTTTGCAAGCATAAAAAGAGGTGCAGTGGGAATAGGGCTCTTCCATCAAGGACTATTCCAGTCACACTTCAACATGGCAGATATTAAAATGTAAACACCACCACCTTTTGAGTAGGAAAAACTCTCTGAGAGCCTCTCTTTTTGAAGCAGTAAACTGGGAAGGTACTTCTCGGCATTCAGGTTCTTACACCCAGCCACCTTCTTGATTAACACACCACCCCACGGCCTCTTACCAGTATCCACAACACCAATGTCAACCCAGAGGCTGGCACAGAAAGAGCCAAGCAGGAAGCCCAGGGTCGGCCCAAACATGCCCGAGGATCTCACCAGGCCTGTGAGAGAAGAGAGTCAGCACATGAGAGTGAGCAAAACACTGGGAGGACAAGGCAAGCCCCCTTCTCTGAGGGCAAGGAGAGAGGAAGGAGGAGACAGAAGAGGGGCACTGACCATTAGGGAATGTCTAATGGGAAGCTCCTGAGCAGCAGGAATATAAGCCATAAACTGCCATAAGCTGCGATGTAGAAGGTCTCACGTGGACCCTTGTGTGCAATTCACTGGCAAGATTCTTGTCTTGGAAGGAATAGGAAGAAAGAGAATAGCATTGCAATGGTTTTTATCTCTGCCCCTACCTACTTTTCAGTTTTTGTAGTTGCATTGTTCAGCTTGTGCCAGTTAATTAATGACCATCCAAGACTAGGCCTGCTGGAGGTGCCACAAGTCCGACAGGGACTCTGTTTCCAGCTTGCAGGATGTTCTGTGATTGTACAAGCGAGGGTTTTTCCCTGTACTACATGTTTAGGTCCCTTAATTCTAAGAGCAGTAGTTCATCTGATGATGTACTTGTAAGAAGGCACATCTTTGCAGTTTGGGATGGCAGGGACAATAAAAGTGTGTGGATATGGAATTAGGTACAGGACCCTGAGAATACTTTCAGTGGGCAATAAGGAGATATAAGCATCCCTGTGTGTGATCAAAGTTCATTAGACAGAATCTTTGTTGATTCATTCAGCACCAGAACAAGCAAATCAGTGAACTGTTGTGTCAATACGTATTGACGTGGCTGTAAAAACCAAACCAAGAAATTTAGTGATTAAGTAGTGCCATCTTTAAAATCAGGTTTCAGTTTTGCTACTGCCCTCTCTGGGCCTCCCATTTTCTGCCCTGTTTCTGCTTAGAAAGGAGATAACATGGGATCAGAAGAAGGTGGGATGCCTCTAGAAGCAAATGAATAAGCTAGGAAGACTAGCAGAAACCTAGGAAGCCAGGCTGCATTCTGCTGGCTGGCTATGTAAATAACAGCACAGTATGATTTTGGTTACCACTGCTGGCAATCAACACAAAATTAAAATATCCTAAAATAATTGAAGTGTAGGTCCTCACATTCCCTGGCCACCTGTTTTGATCAATTGAAGTTTAGTTGTGAGGAGGTAACAGGTTCAAAAAAAAAGTCCAGTGATTTGGATTTCTGAATTCTAGCGTGGAATTGCCACCTGGGAGCTGTTTAAAGTTAGAGAAGGCTTAATTCTATTAGAAAAGAAGGAATTATTGACCAAACGCCTGTCACTTCTAGCCCATATTCAGTACTGTGCTCTGTAAATCCTGCTGCGTTGTTCTACTGAAGAACTTTTCCTCCTGAGAGAGAGAATTGGTTTTGCAAAACTCTCTTCTGAATCTGGTGATTACTCAGCTTATCATCAAGAACTTCTGCAGTAAATTCTTACAGCTTAACAACTGTGCTAATTTTTTCTTTTCTGTTCCTTCCCGTGGAGACTCTGGTACTATTATGACACAACAACTCTATCGAAAGGTTCTAATGCATTTCATTAAGAAAATGCTGTCTCTACCTCAAAGTAGCTTATGCTTTTACTCAACATCTAAGGGCAAAACAAAAAGGAGAGACAGGAAACAAACTTCTTGTTTAGGGTCAAATAATGAGACCAATGGTAAAAATTCATCAACAAGTCTTGACTGACTTTTTTACTATAGGGTAGTTTTATTTTTTTGTGTTTTACAAAAACACTGATCCTAAATTGATTCGTGCATCTGGTAAAAAATAAGACATAGAAAAAAATTAAATTTAGTTAAGAAAAGAAATTCCAGCTCTATGACAAAGATTATTTCAACATTCATGTTTTTGCAAATAAGTTCATTCACAAAAATGGAATAAGAGACCGAAAATTGTTATTCTGAATGTAAAAATGAAATATTTTAATACTCTGTAAATTAAATACTTTATTACACTTGCATAATCCAAACAAATTTTCATTTTGGCTGAAGCCATGCTATTCTCTGTGTCTAGTTCATATTTTTAATCTCACTTCCTCAGCAGTCCTCAACCTGTGTCAATCTCTCCCAGATCAGACTGTGACATGAAAAAAATTCAGCTGAACTTTTAAAAATACCTCTAATCAGAAGCTCAGAGGTGATTACAAATATTTTGGATAACTTCTGAGTCAAACACTTGCTTTTGACAGCTAGCCCCCTAATTTCTTCAAAATGCAGATTTCCTTATCCCCAGATGAAGACGTTTACCATGGCCTTACCCTGCAGCATTACATACTGAGCTCCTCCTGAAACTGTGTCTTACTCTCTTTATGACCAGCTCAATTTCACCCAGTTTACTTCAGGCCACAGTTTTGACCTCCCTCAGTCACACAAACGCCCCATGCTTTCAAAGCAGTTTGCCAACAAATTAATCAGCGTGGGTGCAAGCCTTTCTGTCTTGGGCAATAGGTTATCTGCCATAAAAAACAAGAACAACAAAATCCCAATTAGAAGGGATTTGTTACAACACCCCGGCAAGGTGGTGTTTTCCCTTCGGTAACTAATGACTTTAGAAAGCTTTCAAAAAGAATTGTGCTGCCTGCAAAACCCAAAAAGTCAGGTAAGAGCTTCTGAAACACGTTTACATTACTGTGGTCACATTACATTACTGTGCTCACATTACAGATCCTAACATTAAGAATCATTTCCTTATCTGTGAAACAGTGATTAGGCAGAATTTTATCCTTTGAAGCTGTGGTGCTGAGGGTGATATGCCAGATAAGGCAGATATGACTTTGCTCTTTGGAGAAATGAGTATTTGATTATGCCTCTCTTCATCACAGAGAAAACAGGCACACATGTAGCAGAAGCCACCTGGGGAAAGCAAAAGGACCATCTGGAAAATACCCTTAGAAAATAAACATGAGATCTCTTTTGCATTGTGTTTTATCTCTGTACAATACAAAATTATCCAAATAGAGCAGATAGATTTTTTTTTTAATTTGCTTGGCTATAGAAAAGTTAAAGGAAAGAATGTTTAGCATCAAAATCACTGATTTGTGTATTACCTATGTAAAACGCTGAGTTTTCTTCCTTAGAAAAATCATCAAGATATGAAACTCCCAACGGCATAATTGGTGCTTCCCCAATTCCACGTAAAAGGTTCCCCATCAACACAAAGAGCCACAGATAGGAATTTGTTGTTTTCTCACATTCTGCAGGCCATAAACATTGACATTTCTGTGAGCATAGTTCTGACAATACTTTATTGAGACAGTAAACTTACATAAAATATGGGGTTTAACAGTCATTATTGGGTGGGTTTGTATATATCATGGTTTCTACAGGGGTTTTACTGCTTTCCAGTAAAAGAGGCTGTACAAAATGGGGACAAGCAGAAGAAGGGAATCCAGCATCAGAGCTTTTGCTTACCAACATTTTCCATTGTGCTGGGTGTTTCCATAGCATCTGTGACTGGGTGGCCCTCAGAGGATGCTGGGGAACAAGCTGATACACTCGTGGTGGAGTTGTCCACACTAACAGTTATCCTCTCATAATTGTAACTGGAAAACAACTGTGTAAAATACAACTGAAACGTGAAAGACACTGCTCTGCAGGAAGTGTGTATGAGCCTTGTGTTCATACATGCTTATTCCTGTTATTGGCAGGAAAAACAAAGGGGCAGCCCATTTCTAGCGCTTTGCTTAAAGAAAGGTAGGTATCTTAATACCTTTTTCAAATGATCTGATGATTCCAACACCAATATTTTGTTGGGCTAAAGAGCAAAAAAGCTGCTTCCAGGGATTAAGAGATGATTCCTTAGACTGCAGGACAGAGGCAGAGTCCCTCCACATCTGCCTAAATACAACAGTGTTGATGTTTTTCCATGCTGGTACCTCTTTCTCCCTTATGTGGCAGAGGTGTAACATGGAGATTTCTCTGCTAGTGTAAAATCAGATAGCTAAGGATCTAGTAGTGACCTTCCTGTGTCTATAGAGATTAACACAGGCTGCAAGATACACATGCCAGTTTGTCTGCATTAAGCCAGCTACAACAACAATTCTGCCAAGTAAATTGAAGCCAGCTGGAGTACATTTATGCTGCATTGTGATAAATGGAGAGCAGATATTCCCTCTGACTGTGTCATCAACCTCAATATTGTGACAGATGACAGTGAGGTCCCCGTGGCCACTGGGTTTTGCTCAGTGTTTGGCAAATGGGTGATGTTCTAAACCTGGCTCTGAGTTTGGGTTAAATCAGATATTTCCATAGCTCTGCTTCTGGCCTTTCCTGTCCCCTGCAGTGCAGGTTCCCCCACAGTGACTGTGGCCACTTTCCATATCGTGATCCTCAGATATGATTCTTTCCATGCCCTCCTTATCAGAGGTATTGGTCATGAAGCTAAAGAAGATGCTCAAATCAATTTTAATTTTTGAGGGACAGAGGGGTTTTATTTTCAGCTACTACTCAGTAAGAATGCCAAATGGTTGGAAAAGTATGACCTGCTTCTGACAACTATGTAAAGCATTAAAGCTTAGATGTGAAGGGGTATTTAGGTGATTAATTTTCCCTCAGTTCAGTAGAGATAGACACAAGTCTTCATAGTTTTGAAGAGCTTATGGAGAAAGCCATCATGGAGAAAGAAACCTTTTCCATCGAGGTCTCACTACAGTTCATTTAAAAAGGAAAATAAAGGAAAACATCTAAAAAAAATATGTGTATATATATACACATATATATCCATCCCTGATGAAAAATTCCACCCACTTTCTGCCTAATAATGTATAAGTTCTGAGAAGCCTGGGGCTTCTCTCTTTCTTACCTGTAGAAAGAGGTGAGCTTTCAGAGAGGAAATCAGAAAATCAATACTAAACATTTTACCCATTAAAACCTTCCTGCTACCTGGAAGAAACTACCATTGTCAAGCTTTTAACCCAGGTTTATGATTAGAAAACACTTCATATGATCAAGTTTAATTAGTGCACAATGTAAAACACTTCCATATTTACCGTCCCATTAGGAACTGAGGCATCACTGACAAAAATGCTCCTAAGGACATGACGAGACACCCAACAGCAATTATTTTGGGTCGATGAACTCTTGGTCCAAGATAGCTCACCAACACCATCACCATTAAGTTACCTGCGTCAACAGGAGAGAGAACCAGCACAGAAAGTGATTTATTTTTGAGGTGAAAGTGTGCTAAGAAGCAGTACTTATCCACTTTCAAAGGAAGTACTCGTACCTATCTCAAAGCTGCCATCGATAATTCCAACAATTGATGATGAGATTTCAAATCTCCTTTCAATTTGACTGGACATGCTCTTCATGTAGCTTCCAGAAAATCCTTTGGCAAAAAAGGAAAAAGCTAGAGCTCCAAGAAATATCTGAAGAGAGAAAATAATTGAGTTTGCAAAGAAATAATTTTTGCTTCGTGGCTGGATGCCTGAGCAACCCACTCAAGAAATATAGAAATTATGTGCTTTGCTTTCTAATTCTCTGTGAAGAGAATCTTCTTATTGTTTTCATTAAAACAGAAGATTTTACTTTCTTTTTCAGGGTGGCCTCCAAAGACTCTTCTACTGCAAAGAAAAGGAAAATTTACACTGATTGCATGCACCTTCTAACTTTCTAACACATACTGTTTTAGCTGTTTCCTTCCTTTGGGGAAATCTGTAGCAAAATATCATTCATTACTGGTAGTTATTATCATGGTATGGCTCCTGTTCTAAAAAACACGAATTGAAAGATATAACTGCAACTACCACTGTGACTGTAACACAACTCTAAATGATTTGTTAGTAAAATATGGTCTCACATTTTAACTTCTGAGAACATTTATTGACTTTTGTGTGCTTGGATTCACAACTATGGAATCAGAATGGTTTTGGTTGGAAGGGACCTTAAAGACCATCTAGTTCAAACCACCCTGCCTTGGGCAGGGACACCTTTCACTCACTAGACCAGGTTGCTCAGAGCCCCATCCAACCTGGACTTAAATACTTCCAGGGATGGGGCAGCCACAGCTTCTCTGGGCAACCTGTTCCAGTGCCTCATCACCCTCACAGAAAGAATTTCTTCCTAATATCTAATCTAAACCTGATCTCTGTTGGTTTGAATCCATTCCCCTTTGTCCTGTCACTCCAGGCTCTTGTAAATTGTCTCTCTCCATCTTCCTTGTAGGCTCCCTTCAGGTACTGGAAAGCCACAATTAGGTGTTCTCAAAGCCTTCTCTTTTCCAGGCTGAACAATCCCAACTTTCTCAGCCTTTCCTCACAGCAGAGGTGCTCCATCCCTCTAACCAACTTGGTGACCTCCTCTGGATTTGCTCCAACAGGTCCATGTCCCTCCTGTGCTGAGGACCCCAGAGCTGGATGCAGCACTGCAGGTGGGGTCTCACCAGAGCAGAGTGTGCTGCCCACACTGCTTTGGATGCAGCCCAGGGCATTGTTTCCAACACATACAGTGTCAAACAGTGTCACACAGAACCAACTGAATTTTAGTAGAACTTCACAGTTTGGTATTCCAGAGAAAATATGTGGTGAGGGCTCCTCTCCATACCTTTAGCTGTGAACAATTATGGCACAGGGTTTTGGCAGGGACCACGCTGCCATCACTGTCCTGGAAGAGTGACTTTTCTTTAAGTTGGCCAGCAGAGATTGGTCTGTCCATGGTTTTCCTCCTCCAGGTCTGATATGTAGGTCTTCCTGTTTGAAAAATATCACTGTGTTTACCTATTATTTGCATAAGAACACAGGTTCCAATGTTTTTCAGACCTACCCAATGACAAGACACTACTTGAGATGTCTACACATTGACACCTTTTCTCAGGAGGACATTAAAGAGTATTCAAAGTGTTATTGTACCAAATTAAGGACTGGTGCACCTGATCTGTAAAATCTGCTTTTTAAAGGACTTCAGGACCTTCTTGGATAGACGGAAAATTTAGAGGAAACTTGCTGACAGTTTTTAGACATCTTTGTGGAGAAGTAAAGTCCCTGTGTAGCTGGAGGCTTAGGAGAATTTGTCAGAGAAACATCTTTAGCACATTTGAACCAATTCTTACGTGCTCTTTGAGAATTTTAATCACTGTCCCAGACTAAATGGACCTTTGGTGTGATCCAGTAGGATTCTGATATTTTATTTATGAGGATTTTCTTAGTGAACACTACCATTTTGTCAACCATTCCAATGACTAACATTATTTACCAAATACATGTAGAATCAGACCACAAATAAGGACAGAGAAGAAAACAGGGTAAGCGATATGGTAGGTAAAAATGTATTAAGGAAAAAGAAAGCAGTGATCAAAGGAAACAAATAATGACTGTCTATAAGTCCACAAGCCTTCACAAATTCCTGCAGGAGAGATGATAAATGTAGTTATTTTAATTAGACTTCTAAAATTTTCTGTTTAAAAATTGGCTCTGATGTAAGGAGTCATCTTAGCTATGTTGGCTGATGTAGAGCAAACTGATCAGGGGAAACCAGCTAATACAGAGAGATCTGGAATGATAACAAGTCAAAAAGAGCTATTGCCAAGTTCTTCTCTTGGAAAACTGCTGCAATAGTACCAAAATCAATTAGTTAGCTCTAATCTATGTTGGCACATATATTAGAGGAGTATAGAGGAACATTTGTCAAGAAATTGTTTTCCCCCCAAGACACCGGAATCTTAGATATGCCATTCTATTTAATTCCCCTGGGAACGTCTCAAAGTTTTCCTCCTGCAGGCCCCAGAGACCAACTGAGCCATGAGTGGAGCCCATTCAAGTGCCATGAGGGATTTTTGACACTGGGGTGGTAGGGATGTGGCAGGGTCTCAGGTTAACCTGCAAATGTCCCTCAGTTCCTCTGGAGAGTTCAGTTCTCCAAAGCAAGATGGCCTGGAGCAACCTGGATTCCCTGAGAAATGTCCACCCATGCCCAGAAAGGACAACACTCTCTTAGCAACCCAACAGCCCCCTAGAAGTTACCACTAATGACTGAAAATAACACTAATTTCTAATAAGGAGATCTAAAGCCTCATAAGATGTCTAACTTAAATTTTGTAGATTTTAGTTCCAAATTCTACTCCAGTAGGATCCACCAAAAGGGACTATGAAAAGCAAACAAGTATATATTTCAGATTAACCCACATATGAAATTTCTAAAGAGATCTAACCTTCCTTAGATCATCTCCAGCAGCTCACAAGTCAAAAAGCATTGAAAAAATATGCTATAAGTAATTAAAGTATGGTGAATTCAGACTTACCCCAGTCTTTATAGGATAGGAGTTGAAAGACAGAGTTTTCTAAAGCAAATACATTCTTTATTGATTTGTATGTTGCTGATGATTAACTTTGTGAAACATCTGACTCTGTTAAATAAACAGTATGTAAATCAGTGACACAGTTTCTTTTCACAATATTTAATTTTAAATATAAAATTTCATTGACGATGCCAGATGAAATATCTACATTAAACTTATAGAAAACATTAAACTGTAGAAACACTTCTTTTACATCTAATCAAGCAATAACATTTGACATAATCTCTCTATGAAAATCTGAACTTTGGCAAACCAGTGAATCATTGACACCAGTGGTATTCAAAATTAAATGAAGCAAGAAAAATAATAAAAGATTCAAGTTGTGAATTAATGGTAATGAATAGTTTTTGTATGGAGAGATAAAACATCCCACTTTCCACAGTGCTTATCCTTTAAAATAACATATTGAATTTGCCAAATTGTACCTTTGCACTTTTCATAATCTGCTTCAAGTTTAGTGACGTTGAGACATGCAAAAAGCCTGCACCAGCACATAAAAACTAAACAAACTAACTAACTAAAGGAAAGAAGCAGGAAGGGAGGGTGTGGAGAGGCAGCGAGAGGCAGAGAGAGAACTTACTTTGTGTCAGTGCAATGTAGGCTGTTTCTTTCCCGTGCCCGAGGGCTTCCAGGCTTGGAGCCAGCACAACGTCACGGCAAAAGCTCTGCCTACTCCGAGAAGTGGAGCACTTCAACACATGGGTTTTTTTTAAACCTTGGATTTCCTTCTTATGGCGATTGCAAAACTTTCCCACAGCCACCGATACAAAAGCTTTGCAAAATAAGGCAGGTTTCTTGCGCTGTCACTGCTTTGGCAGCCTACCTGCCAGCGTGTCCGTGGTGCCAGCCTCTCCCAGGCGGAACAACTTGTATTCTTCACTCTTTTTTTTTTTTTTTCCCCCTAAACTCTAAACATTAAAGCTGCATGAAGCACCTCTCCAAAGGGAAGTCCCTGCCATCCACCCAACAACCGTGGAGTGGCTCAGCAGAAGAGCCTTGAGAGTGCAGGCTTGGTTTTTCCAAGCGTCTTAGCTACAGCCTCAGTAACTTTCACTCCTTGGTGCCTTTGATGAGAGTCAGCAGAGATACTGAAAGATGACTTAGCTCCTGAAAGGGCATGAATTGCTTATTGACATGTGCCACTTTTTGGTATGGGTCCCAACCCCAAGGAAAAGGTGCAAAAGGGCTCCTCATGGAAACCTACAGAGAAGCAGATGCCCTCAGGAAATCACAGCCTCGTGTCAGACTGTTATAAATCAGGATTATTGAACACAATCAGTTCCTGCCCGTGCCAACAGGAGATGTGGGATGGCTCAGCTACACCTCCAAGCTGACTGCAGGCTGGCCACGCAAAAAGAGTGAGTGTAATACCGACAGCTAGCCTGCCTCTCACTTCCTAACCAACCACAAGTAGAAAATCAGATCTCACGTCTAACAGGCCACAGAAAGTGCAAACCCACCTAACCTGTGTCTTCTCTAGAGCAGAACTCTCCAGAGCAGGAAAGATTCTGACCCAGATGTCATCCCAGGCATTATCAAGTCTCAAGAAATAGTATTTGATCATCTGGTTGCATGTAACACCACAGCATTCAGAAACTTGAATTACAAAATCAGATTCACATATAATCAAAGGACCTTTCAAGTGTTTTCTAAATATAGAAAAAGTTTTATTACTCCAATATCTTCAGGAACATTGGAAGGAAAAAACCTTGTCCCACCATCCCCTTTCTTTCCAGCAAAAGGTAAACTGCTAAAATATAACTCTTGATTAGCTTCTTCTGTATAAAAATTACATTAAGATATTTGCTAAATACTGAAGTATCTCAATGAAATATATGGAAATATAATATTTAGTCATGAAAGCTAAAAGAAATAATGAACTGGCTAAGACTGTAAATATGCAAGCTGTCGCTGCCCCTGAAGCCTGGAGGTTTACTGCAGACAATCATTTTGTCCATCATATTCACACTTGTTTTTCGATTTTGCTTGATGGAATTTTACACATTGTACTGTGATCATTATAAATTTATTGATTTATTATGGGTCTTAATTTAAAATTTCAATTTTTCTGTATGGCTAGCAGGACTCTACGTTGTCACCAAATACTCCGTGAGCAAATCAGAACACAGCTTATTTCTACCATTTAGTAAGAATATTTGCAACACAGAAAAATGTTGCTTTGTATAATGGATTTATTGTAATATCCCTGCATTAGTCTTTAAATGCTAACTTCTTGTTTAATTAATTTAGTTTTAACACATGGGAATAATATATATAATGAAACTCACTTTCTCTTTAAAAAGTTGAGAATATAGGAAATCCATCAAAACTACTTTTCACTAAACTGATTCTCATTTGCATGTTTTTCCTTAAGTAAAGAAGAGTTATCTTTGCCTGGTTCTTAATGCTTTAATTAATCTTTAAAAAATCTTCAAAATACTTAGATTCATTCACCAGAATATCACAAGAACAAAGCAGATTTCGCTTCATTTAACAATTTCAATTTACATATATTACAACCTACATTTGGGCAACTTTTCACTGTTATGATATCGAAAAGTTTGAAGGGAAAAAAATATATGAATATTAGCAATGAGTTCCCTACTTATTCTTGCTGTCAGTCTGCATCTAGGTAGTAGAAGCCTGTTGTAGAAGTTTCAAACATCGTTCTCAAAACCAGATACCCACAAGAATCCCATCAGCACTTCAGTAAATGTATTTTAAGTTTGAATACAAAGAAGTTTATCTAGAGAGGACATGACCCTCCTTGTGATCATCACACACAGATGGTAGGATCCACTCACAAAGCAGCACTGCATGGATTCAGTGCAGACAATTCCAGATGAGCCACTGAATCAGTGGCTCATGATATAGTCAGAGGAGGGAAAAGAAGCATTCCCAAAGGCATAGGTTGTTTGGTCTCTAAAGATACTTACTTTAGGAATGGGATGAAATGAACTCCAGATATGGTTGTGAGAGTAGGCTTGACTGCAAGATCAGCTCTTGACAACAGAAAGTCAGGAGAGATGAATCCCACTACAAAAGACTTCAGTGCTCCCATAAAAATAGTCTTCTGCAGCTTTTGCAAACCGAGCTCCAGTGTCTGTGACAGTGTTTGCCATCATGCCATGTCCACGCAAGTCAGTTATGATATGGCAGCTGCCAGCAGATGAAAAGGCCCCCTTTGGATTTTGGCCCCCCTTGCAGAGGCCTAGGAAGGGCAGTCCTGGAGAGACAAGTCACAGCTCCCAGATCCCATCCAGCCCACTGGCACGTGGTGGCAGAGCACAGCATCAGCAGCACCCGTCAGTGCCTCTCCACAAGCCACGCTGTGGGCTGTGGTGTCACCAACAGTCTGACAAGGGGCTGTACTGGGAACCTGTTCTGCAAGACCTGTGGTAGCATGGAAACTCAAAAACAGGAGAGCAGGTTACCAACAAGGAAGTGTTTGTTGTTGCTGCTGAAGTGTTGCTGCTCCCAGTGTGACCCAAGGCTCGCTGGCTGTGGCGGGCTGGCAGCGGTGGGCGCTCAGAGGTGGGTGCAAGACCCCCCTGCAAACGGCCCCAGGAGCAGCTCCAGTGGGGAGAGCTGCCTCCCAGCCTGGCCAGGAGCTGCACTGCGTAGCACCACCATCCATATTCCCAGAGCAGGATGTGGTGTCCCTGATGTGACGTGCCTGGGTGGCTGCACATCAGCGCCCGTGTGTTACGCACCACCTCAAACGTGAGCGAGAGACTCTGCGGCTGAGGACAGGCAAGGACAGCAAGAGGGTGTACGCTCCCATCTCAGCCATCTCTCTCCTCCAGGAGGTTATTTTCGTGTGGCAGTCACTTAAGAAACTGCAGAAGTTTTAGTGCTGGCCACCTGCCACGCAGAGGTGAGGCCGATGGCAGCTCCCACTCAGCAGTTCATCAATGGAGGAAGTTTTGTGCGAGGGGAACCCGCCTGTCATCGCTTTAGCTGCGCTCGGTTGCACTGATTGAGCTTTTCTGCCAAACAGAGCCCCAGACCAAAGCAGCTCAAACCCAAGTGCCAAGAGATCACGTGGTGATGCCGTGCCAGGGCTGATGTGGCAGCAAGTTCAAGGTTCAGGGAGCTCAGTCTGCGAGTCACATTATGAGTTCCCTCAGGAGTCACAGGGGGAGGACAAAATTCTGATAGACAATTCCCTTCTACTGCTGAAACGTGGAAGGATGAGATGTGAAAAAAAAATAGGGGAGAAAAACAGTTAATCTTCTGCTTCAATAAGAAAAAAGCTCTTAAGAGGTATGATTTGTACATAAGGTGTTCAGTCTTGTTCTTGGCACCAATTTTTCACCTCTGGAAAGGTGCACAGAGGATTTGGGGTTGCTACGCTAAGCTGTCATTTGATCTTATTTTAGTAATTCCAGCTTCTTCAGGTGCCAAAGAAAAAATCATAAAAGACAAAGATACAAGTGGTAAAAATGATTTCATAGTGCTTCTTCTTCTGAGTATCTTCTCCTGTAAAACTTAATTTGGGAACTGTTCGCAGGCCTCATGCAAAATCGATATCATCTAACTCTGCAGTAAAGAAATTTTCTCCCCAAGGATGGGACTCTACTGAGGACTCGTGTAAAAACCTCAAACAATAATAATAGTAGATAAGGAGTGTTACTGATCTGTTCAAACTGTAAGACAGATGTCATGTGTGTGCTTATATGGGATAAAATACTATTAACCTTGGAGGAATAGACATAGAAATTATTTCAGCTCATATCACTTCCCAGTAAAACAGGCTGCACGTGCCTCTGAATTTAGATATAATTAAATTAATTAGTCTTCTGAAAAAGAAAAGTGTATTTAAAAAAAAAAAATCTAGTTTTTGTCAGCATTAATGCATGACTTCCAGTCCAAATCTCTAGTACAGGCTGGCTCAATGCTTTAAACTGGATGAAGGAACTGTCATTTAAATACATTCTATGCTTACAAATAAAACATCATGAGATTTGAATAGCCCAAACATGTGTACTGGGGATGCTTTCAAAGCTGAAAAGGAGAAGCCTAAATAGCACTGACAACCTTCAGAAAAGGTGTACCCAGATTCAATGCATGCATCTGAAATCACCTTTTACAAGTGTCTTGTGGAAGTTGAATTAAACATGAACCTAATAAACTGATGGAAAAAATTTAGCTTCTAAAAATCACAGCCCTTTTTTGCCAAAGGCAGTTTGTATTAAAAGAAAGCAGACAAGTGGGTCTATAGTGAAATACAAACCAAAGGAAATCATCCTTAAGTGTGTTATTACTGATGCTTTTCTCAGGCAGAGATCTCTGATGACCTCTCTAAGGTCCAGCTCAGACTGGAAGCTACTCACTGCCTGTGCCAGCTCTGTGGGAATGCAAAATGTGCCTGAGCCAGGGGGCAAGGAACTGAGAGCCTTCACACACCAGGGAGCCGGGTCACAAGGTGTGGTTGTGCCTTCATGAGCAGAGAACCCCTCCACTCGTAAATAGTTAACTCTGGGCTCTTCCAGCAACATACCTGTGCAAGGAGTACACTTTCAGTCTTATCTCCCTGTGGATGACAAGAGCACAGGAGAAATTCCCTGCTGGTAAAAAGAAAAAAAGTGCAAATCCCCTGGATTCTGGGAAATTTGACCAAAATCACAGGGAGAATTCTTGTGAGCATTACGATGGGCCTGCACCGCCTTGGCTTATCAAAGTGGTGGATGTTCCAGTGCTAGTTAGCTCTTGTATTCAAAAGTACAATAATAACTTACAGTCTGGTTAACTAGTTCTCAAATAGTTTTCATTCTGTCCTTGGTGGGAAATGCAGGAGGAACATCTCAAAACCAATTTGTTTGTGTATTAGGATGTTATAAACTCACCTGTGCTTTTTTTTAACTATGAAGTAATACTGAAGTAATTTTATATGCAAGACTATTACTACTTATGCAACTTAGAGGTGGTTTACTACTAAATGGTGTTTTAAAACTCATTAAAGAGTACTTAAAGCTTTGTGCTTTCACTTAAAAATTGCTAGATGTGCAAAGTTCCAAGGAAAACATTTCTTAATTTATCCCCAGATCAGTAAATGTCTTTGCAGTTCCAAGGAAGGCTGCTTTTCTCACAGCCACTTTTTGAAAAAAAATATTTTACGTAGGGTTTTGTTTTTCTATAAAACTATGCATTAAGGATTTTTAAGCATTAGTTGCAGTAATTGATTTTGAGGGAGCTGGGTTTTTACATGAGAAATATGTAAAACCAACATACTCTGAACTGTCATTAACATTGTTGTGCAGCATTATCTCAGGCAAACACCATATGGGAATTTCTTTCTTCTACTAAGGAATGTAAAGATATCTCCCCCTACAATTTGCAAGAAAAGTCATAGGTATCACTGGTGATAGAGTTGTAAACATTAAAAAGGCAGCACACTCACTGTTCTGGTGTTCCTCTCCAGGCAGCAGCATGGTCACCCATGTTTCTTTGTTACAGTAAGTTCTGTAAAGGAAAAACAGAAGTCCCTGAAATAAGTTTCTCACACTCAGCTACACAGGACCAATGACAACTCAGTTTACAAAAAGTGGTTCTTTGCTTTTGGCTTTGCTAATGTCACAAATTATTGAAAAATCACAAAGTTAAAAGAATCACACTGTATCAAAATGTTAAAGCAGTACAGGAAGACCTTTTTCAAGGAAGCAAAGCAAAGTGCCATCCAGAACCAATTTTTAGAGCAATAGAATGTTCATTACATGATCATCACAAAAATTTCATGTATTTTGGGACAAATCATAAGGTTCCTAGTACTCACAGGGAAGTTACAGACTTGCTTTAGGGAGATTGACACAGGTAAATATCTGAAGAATATAAAAATATCAAAGAGAAAAAAATTAATACTAAATTGTATGAGAAACTCTATATTAAAATAAAACCTTAAACACAAAAGGGTGACTGTGACATACTGGGAGAAGTTCAAAGAGAATAAAATTAACAGGGTATAACAAAATCTCCAGAGAAGTAATAGAAGTCATGCCACCTCTATTTTAAACTTGACAAACATCAATAAATATGTGCGAAGAAATAATCTTTTATTGGTGGTAAAGAATGCAATTTATTTACTGCACTCAATTTATAAAGTCAGAAGTGTTAAAACAGCTTGATCAGGACTAGAATTACAGGCCTGGGACACCAAATTGTTCCCATCTGTTTGTTACCACCACTGCCTGCATTCTCCAGCATGAGCACTTCGTAAACTGTAGGTTTAAAGAGTAGTTTAAATCCCCTTTAACAGCCCTGGAGTTCCCAGCTTGCAGTGCAATTGCTACAAGGCAGATGCACCAGATGTTTTTTGCCTGCTGCAGTGGCACTGCCAGGGATGTCAGCCACAGCACCCTCTGCCTATTGCCCTCCCTTTCTAATTACCACACCCAACATCTTTTATCCCAGAGAATTAATTACCTGTCAGCCAAATATTCTCAGGAAGTAGCTTTTCTTTTCAAGTAAAGCCCAGGTAGCATTGGAGCTATGGAGGATTTCACTGGTGCTGCAAATCCCAGGGGACTGAGGCCAACCCACCTCACTGAAGGATGCACTGGCATTTGGCAAAGCCTCTAGTGATGGACAGAGGCACATACTTTGTTATAAACTCAAAAGCAAAATGCTGCCAAGTACATTATTATAATTTATATGACAGTCTAGGCTGATGCACCATTTCTTTACAGAGAATTGATTGAGTTATGGCATTATTCCACATTGCACTTCCTAAAGGTTAAGCTCAAGGTATCAATGTTTGGCTCTTGCCTCACTGCCTGAGGTCTGATTCCCACAGAAACTGCTGTCTTCTGCCTGTCACCCTATAGCATGTAAATGCTGAATAAGGATCACTGTGCATCAGAGAATTATCTGGATCCCATTCCATGCAAACACAAGCTCTTGGTACCTCTTCTGCTGCTCGTTTCACTTTATAAACTAAAGGCAAATCCATACTAACCTTGATATTGGTGCTCTTTCTTCCTTTCACTTTATTTAAAGCTGTTACTGTTGGTGAGTTTGTGATAATAAACATGGAAATGGGCATTGACAGCTCAGCTGTCATTCAGGGCACTCAGGCTTTTGAATTTCACAGAGTAATTCCCCATTAGTCATCTTTGCATCTGGAAGACTGAGCCACAGCCCTGTATAAGCTCCTCTCTATTTGGCATTACACGTACTGTGAAAAAAACACATATCAGAAAAGTCTGGAGGCGAAAAAGGTGCCATTACACCAGATACATTGAACAATTGCAACAGCTCATCCTCACCACCAAAGCCATCTAAATATATGAAGGGTTTCTGTGTGATATCAGCCAGTAGTACTGAAGGAAAACTCTCCCACACCTACCAGACTCTTCCTCCCTCCAGTTATTTACTGAAGTTGTAGCACTTTTTTAAACAATACAGCTGTCTGCCCCCACATGTGTGTGTGTAATATCAAGTTCATAACGTTCATACAGTAACAAGATTTGGAGAAATACAAACTCTGCTCTTCTCTACATACCACTGCCTTGAGTAATTAATATAGGAAAACCTAAACTGAACCTTAAGGTCTCTGACTGTGAGGAAAGCTTATAACTGTATCCAGCCTCTGCTGCTCAAGCCTTGCCTGACCTGAAAACATAACAAGATAAATTAACAGAGAAATTTGGAAACAATGAATAGTTTTGTCTCTGCTACATATGAACTTATAAATACTTCTCTAGCACAATGGACAGGATTGCTGAAGCCAGACTTTGGCACAGAATAAATTCAAATGAAAAGGGAAGTCCCTTAGTAGACTCCATCTTTTAAATTATAATGCCTGGGAAATGAAAGACTGCATAAATGAGTTGTCTGTCTATGTTTGTGTGCATATATATATATATGTTTGAAAGGAATATTCCTGCAAGCTCCTGGTCCTGGAAGTAAGTCACAAAGTAGCAGCAGCAACACTGTGAATGCTGCTATGCTATTACTCAGATTCACGAGGAGGACCATTCAGAGTTAAAATGCAATATGAGGTAGAAAACTGCACAACCACCACCAAAAAAAACCACAAAACAAAACAAAACAAACAAAAAAACCCAAAAAGCAAGCCTTGCAAATTTTTGAAATTCTTAAAATTTCTGCAGAAACTTAAGCTTGTTTTATATATGATTCTGTCTTTACATCAGAAAGTTTTCTTGAGGTTGGTTTACTACCTACAGAAGAAAGAAAAACCATCGTGTTCCAGATAGCCTGCAGCTGCCTGCACTATGGCCTTCCAGAGAGCTGCCTTGAAACAATAGTAACAGCAAAGGTACAGCATGAACTGGACCACTCTGTGTTTCATTAACCTCAAATGAGAAGGCTGGTTTTTTTCAAAGCCCGTTTTGGAACCATTTAAATGATAACGTTTGAAAGCCAGGCAGCCTTTGGACCAACACAGGGGGTGGAGGCTTTTTAAAAAGCAAAAGCTTTGTAATGAAGTGTTTGGGTTTTTTTTACACCACCATTTCCCACCTGTAATGGGGCTTTCCACCTCCTCTGACGGGGCTGTAAGGATCCAGCAAGCTGCCACCTACTGTCACATGCATGTCTGCTCTGAACAAACAGTGTTTGTATCCCCTGAGCACCTCTGTTGGAAATTAACTGGGATATATCATGCTTCTGGCCTGAAATTACTGAATGCTTTCTTCTAGAAGGGACCTCAGGCATTGCCATACCTAAGATTTCACTTTCTAAAGAGATATATTTTTGTCCTGCAATTTTAGTCTCCTGTGATTTAAGAAATCTATGCCCTTGACTCCCTGGACACAGCAAGAGAGGAGCAATTACCAAGCAATTTGCTGCATTCTTAAAGAAAGTCCTAAACAATGAAAGTTCAAAATCCCAACCAGCATAACTGGGAACACTTTATGCCTTATTAAGAATGGAAAAGACTAACAATTCTGTAAAAAAATCCCCAGAAACAGCAGTAGCCAAGAACCTGTTGCTGGATATATCCAGTTTGTATCATGTGACCAGACTTACATAAAACTGAAAAGTGACTTGGCTTCTTTGCATGCCAAATCCTATCCCAGGTATTCTCAGGGTGTTCCTCTCTCCACATCCACAGGTTGAATTAACATCTAGTACTACGAGGTTTGCTTGAATGAAAAGAATCTGTAGGGAGTAGTTAGCTGCTAAAACTCAGCTTGAGATAGAAAGGTTGCAGAAACAGCCCACTGTTCAGTTTAGATGAAATGACTGAAAAGAAAGTAAACTGCCAGTAATACTTATCCAAAACTGTAATGCTCATGTGTTCAGAAGCTATACATGTTAACATAATTATGTTTGGTACCCAAACATAAAGCCAGCATCATAAATCAGTCATGCACTCAGCCAAATTATTGTGTATGGATGCAGCTTTGGTCAGCACACCTCCCTTTTGCCCATTAATAAAAATCAGTTTGCCAGCTAACATATTTCCCCCCAAATGAGTAATTTCCTGTTAAAAAAAAATCATAATCATAGCTTGAACAGCATGCATAATCAGAAATGTTTAATTGTGCATCGAGAATTGGTTTCAATTCTTAGAAGTTGGAAGCATCAGGGAGACAACGAAGTTTGCTCCTGACCCAGACCCTTCATTCCAGAGGTTTTTTTAGGATACAGATAAGATTGTTAATAACGATTTGTAAAATAATGAGAGACCTGGCAATTAAGTAGCTGAAGAAATTTAAACACAGAGAAAATAAAGTAAGTAAAAAACCCCCAAACCGTAGCCTGCTCATGCACAGAGGTGTGCTTTTTACAAAGCATTGTGATTTTTCAGTAAGACACTGAAGACTTTTTTATTATTTCTTTGAAAATAACTGCTTATGTCCTGATTATGGTCAAAAAATAAAACACCAATGGAATGTCAGGGATCATTACAAAAGACATTGGGTACAAAACGCTAGATACATACGTATCAAAATAGTAGATAAATATATGTGTGCACTGTTTATGTACCACTGCCCTTAAAACACGTCCATGATGTTTGCACGGTCACATTGCCTGAAAAAAATCAAGTGTTCTCAGTGTTTGACACCATCTGGATCCAGGCACCAGCATGTAGTCTTCCACTTAGTAGGCTTAAGGATCAAAATTCAACTCATGGGCGCCCTTTACCGAGTTGAAATTTCAAAGGCAAAGACACGTGGTTGATTGAACTGTGAAAGTCATCTGCTCAGTTCTCAGGTACTAGGAAAATAAACCTGTCACCCACGTTTATTAATTTAATATTGGACTTCATCAACTCAAATATTCATATGCTCTTGCTTTACAAAAAAACTTTACACCACTGTTGATTTTGCCATTATTCCCATTTGTGGCTTGTACTACCACAATGCTGACACAAGTCTTGGTGCTTGAAATATCAGACCAGGACCAGCCCAAACTTTCAAGCACAATGAATATCATCTGAGCACCTACCTTAAACCACAGCAAGAACCTCTGTTCAAATGAGGGTCACAGCAAGTGCCAGTCTGGGGTTCAGTCTTGAAACGTCCAACGTCACCTACTTAAACAACAAACATCAATAAGGCCACTCATTCTTAAGCACATGCTTAGATGGTTTGCTGAATCAAGGTCAGAATGCTCAGAACTGGAAAGAATCAAGTCTAAAGCTTGGCTTTACATTTGAAGCAATAGCTCCAAGAGTATTTTTCTAACCTCTCAACCTAATCCTAGGAATGTTTGTTGTACTGGACACAGCATACCACACAGGATTTACGATTATCACTTTGGAACCATTTGCACTCTCTGTTTCCTGGTTCTGCTCTGGGGAAGCAACGTTTCCACCACAGCCTTATGCCCAGAAGCCTCTCTGCTGAGCCATCAGCCAGCCAGCACTGCCTAACGACACACAGTGTGAGCAGCAGGCTATTGACTGCAAAATGTCTGGTGAAGGTGGCCCATTTCACTGCTGCATTCTCGAGTAGATGAACCGGAACAATTACAAACAAAGTTAATGTATCTATTGAAATGCTAAATTTAAAACTTGGACACGTTCCTATCCGCTTCCTTCCATTTCAAAACACAGCGAGTTAACTAGGTCTGACTCTTTGGCAGTGGTCCATTTAAATGGCACAGATTTGCCTACCTAAAAAAGCCCTTTTGTTTCCTACAGCTGTGAAACTTTGGTGCTCTGCAACTTTTCATGTTTCCCAGGTAACCCTGGCACAAAGTTGTGACTAAATGCCTGCAAAAGATTTTTAACTCTAGATTTGAAGGAATATAACCACAAGGAAGAATGATGACTTTCAGTAAGTGCCCCATGGTAGCAAGAACAATGCTCAAAATTAGATTCAAATATCCACAAAGCTTCTGGAAGATCCGTGGCTTAAGAGGGAACTGCATTCTCTGTTCTGCTGTTACAGGCTGCATCATGTTTGCCTTTTCCTCCATTTCTCTTCCCTATGTTATACCTGCTCAGCTCTATCATCCAATGCAAAGGGAGACGGGAGTACCTGACATATCTTTTCAAAAGAATTAGTTGTAAGGACCTCTTATATCTGAAGAAACTTTAAATTCTGGAGCTGACTTCCTGTTCTGTGGGAAGAAATGGATCTTTTGTCACTGATTCCACAAGGACAGGAAGCAATTCCAAGCACATACATATATGATGTTAATAAGACACCTTAAAGCAAACAGATTCTAACTGAAATAACAAACTGCTGTGGCGAAATTGCCTTCCCGTTTTTCTCTGGCTGCAGAATGTTCCTAGTGGATTCAGTGGGAGTAAGTCTGTGCCACATAGAATAAACAAGTAGGAAATTCATGCAGGTGCAGGAGCACTGGTCTGTGGTAAAGTTCCAGAAGCTCCCTCCATGCCTTATGCAGTAGGGAATAATAACCAGGAGCTGCAAGAAAAGAGATGGAGGAGCTGTTGCTTTGACACCTGCAGACAGACCTAAGGGGCCACAAATGTGAGGCAGTTCCAAATTAGATGCTAAACATGGGTGCACTAAACCAAAAAGACACACCTTGTGTATCTCATATCTGCTGGGTTTTCTTTATGTTGGCTTTTTTTTTTTTCCTGAGATGTTCAGGTTTTTTTTCTCTGAGATAATTTAAGACATCCCAGGGCAGCAGCTCACTGTCAGTGAACATTCATTGTTCACTGATGCTACATTCATTGTAGCATCACATCTGAGAGAAATAAAAATCTGACAAAGACCAGGAAGAGTACATGAATGCCTATAGTATCTGCCATTTAAAGAATAACTTGAGAAGACATGAAAAAATCTAGGATTTAGCAAACAACACGATGGGCAAAATACAAATATCATTCTATTATGCTTAAAGTGTGAGTTATTTCCATCTAGAGGGAAGTAAAAAACTCCTGAGAACCTTTCCTTGTTCATGCTCCATGCAAACCTTAAAACATCACCATAACACAGCATTTTTTAAAAATTTAATTTTTTTTATTGTTTATTATTACCACAACACCCAGAACATGTCATAAAACAGGTTCACAATATACTGACCACCTATACTATGCAGAATAACAGACAGTCCCTGCCTGAAAGGACTAAAAGCATCATTAAATAAATTTATGGAAAACTGGGGGCCAAAGAAGCTACAAATTCTGTCTACAGTCAATGAGAGATGCTCTGACAGAAGCCATTGGAGAATTCCAGGATGAAATTTGGCATCACTTGGAGTCAATTGCAAAATTTTCACTATCTTTAGTGAAACAAGGACTGAAAATATATGTTTCTGCTTCACAGTCCTTTGTCCAGACAACTCAGGCCTGGAATTTCTTAAGTTTTCTTATTTCTACTCTTTGTTCTTTTGCACCAAACACATTTTTCTGTGCCTTCTGTTTACAAACTGATACTTTAATGGCATAATTAAGATACAACTATGTGTAATTCTATTAATCTCCGTCCAAGTGTTCATTAGTTAAAGTAAAAAAATTTTCACTAGGATATATCCAATATTTACACTGTGATTATTTTTCACAACATGTCCTGCTTTGAAATGCTATTTCACTGCTCCTTGTTCTTTGTCCTGCATTTCTACTGGTGCATTTAATAAGACCAACTTCTCAGATTTCTGTTTCTTCCTTAAAATAAGGAGAATTAGTGAACTTGGGATATAGGACACTCCACGTAACACTGCTGGCAGGCCAAGATAGAGCCACCTGAAATAAATAATGAGCTTCATTAAATATTTCCATTCATGAAAAAATAGCAAAATTATTCAGCATACATTGCATTGCAAAAATTACACAGTAGCTCTAAAGCTTGTGTCCTGATCCTTTTGGATCTCACAGAGGATGAGTCAATATGAGAACAGAGAATATGTCGGTGTCAGCAAAATGGTTGTTTACATCACCCAATTTCAAGCAAACAATTGAGCCAGTGAACTCAGCCACCTAGTACTCTTAGAACTTTCTCCACAGGGAGAAGAGAGAGCCCTGAAAGGGCAGCTCAGTCCACCTGAACAAAACTTCTAGGTATTCATAAGATAGAAATATTCTTCCAAATCCACCCCAACACATCATTAAAAGGAATCAGTCTGAGGCCATAGAACTCCTTGAAGGACTACAAAAGCATGAAATGTAGTATTCTGGGCCAATTTCCAACTTGAGTAACTATATCTTCCCTATAAAAATTTTCTTTATTTTAATTCAGGTACTATATCAACCATTTTCTCATAGATATGCAATGTAATTTTTCAAAGATACTGCACAGTCAGTCATTAAACATTTTTTCCCTCAGGAGCTTACTGCTTTTCATTTTTTTTAATCAGAATTCAGTGTTTTTAAAGTCTGTTCTCATAAAAGGTTATTAGTGAATGTATTTATGGCACCAGAACATTTCTGTCCAAAAGCTGATCCAACATCTGTATCAAAGGTTGCATTTGACAAATAAAGCCAATGCCAAAGAAAACTGTTGTGTCACATCTCTAACACAGGAGCAGTTTGTCTATTAGGAAAAGATAAAGTTCATAAAATCATATCTCTATGCATGTAATAATACATCATAAAGAAGGAGAAATTAAAATAAAGTAGGAAATATACCTGTACGTGACAATATCGTACATCCTACACGCTCCTTCTCCACCACAAGTCATAGTACCCCACTTCAGGCAAGTGGTATCTATCAAAGCTCCAAAATAAATGGGAGATGGAATTCCAGCTACAAAGAATATTAACAACATTTCTGTGAATAACATTTCCTCTGATTAGCAGATACACTGCAGAACCTGTGCTGTTTGTCATGTACTGCATCTGTCCCGTCCTCTTGCAGCATGAACCATATTCTCTGAATATCTTATGTTCTCTCTTCTTCCTTATCCACCTACCCTCAAACAAAGGTTTTCTTCCCTGCTGCCTGTTTACTAATGTAGACATGCTAAAATATGAACTGTGATTCCTATTCAGAACTCAAAATTTCTCCTTATCAGTGAGAGGGAATGTTGTGTTAAATAAAGATGTAACAAGAGTGAAGGAATGCAAAATTGCTTTCAGATAAGCAGCAGATGTAATCATGTGTCCTGGCTTCTGCTGGTATAGGATTAATTTTCTTCCTGGTAGCTGGCACAGTGCTGTGTTTTGGATTTAATAGGAGAATAGTGTTGATAACACACTGATGTTTTACTTGTTGCTGAGTAGTGCTTATTCTAAATCGAGTTTTCAGTGTTTCATGCTCTGCTAGTGAGAAGCTGCACAAGAAGCTGGGAGGAAGCATGTCCAGGACAGCTGACCTGAGCTGGCCAAACCAATCCATACCCTAGAATATCATGCTCAATATATAAACTGGAGGGAATTGGCTGGGAGGGGCCAATCGCTGCTTGGAGATGAGATGAGCATTGGTCAGCAGGTGGCAAACAATTCTATTGTGGATCACTTTTCCTTCTTCTCTTTTATTCCCCTCATTATTATTATATTATTACTATTATTATTATTATCATTATCATCATCACCACCACCATCATCATCATTATATTTTACTTTATTTCCACTATTAATTCTTCTAATCTCAACCCGTATTGTCTACCTTCTTTTCCAACTCTCCTCCCTATCCTACTGCAAGGGGAGAGTAAAGTGGCTGCATGGTACTTAGTTGCTGACTAAGTTAAACCACAACATCAACCTATTGCCCAGTATAAAAAAAAAAACGCAAACTGAAAGCTGTTCTAATTTGCCATGCTGCCTAGATCTGTAAAGAAATCCTAAATTCTTCCTGATCAAAGGCACTCCATAGAAGTAGACTCCTGTGCCATGCCCACAGCCCTGATGGGATCCTTCTCTTAACTCTAGATTGGACCTAACTGTGCTTTTAAAGTGTGTCAGATATTTTCTCACCAAATACTCTTGAAGCCAGTCCATGGATACCCACTCCAAACGACTTTTCTTCAGGCTTTAGAGACCTGTATGATAAATACATAGTACACTTATTAGTAGAGGTGACACTAACTCTGGGGGTTTTTTTTTAATCAAACTCATCATCACTTTAGGTCCAAACCATTCTAATTACATGGTTGAAAGGGTTCATTATCCTCATTAGATGGTGCTTATTGAAAAAATTTGTTAACTAGGACTGCCAAATCACGAAAGGAAGAGCCATTGTCACAGTACCATCCCTTTGAACTGAGGCAAACACAGAGTGCAAGATAGTTGTGCCTTAATTGACATCATATTGATGTGATCGATAAACACATGGGTATCACACACCTCTCAGTGGCTCATTCCCCTGACTTGGTGGTCCTGCATTAATTCAGGATATAGCTGATAGCCAGAGGCAACATCAGACTATAAAGTTGACACGACACTAAACCTCAACAGCACAAAACGACATAAGATTTTTCTGCTCTTCTTCCTTCCATACATAAACTAACCAACTTTTAATTCCTGGGAGTCTTTGACCTCAGAATAAAAAGTCGAGTAGATTTCTTAAGACGAGGACATTTTACTATACCTCATTAAGACCATGTATCCAGGCATGGCTGCTAAGGAAAAAATGAAGCTGCAGACTAATGACAGTATCAAAAAATAATGAAGCATCTTGTCACAGTTTTCATCTTCATCACACTGGCCCAGAATTGCAGAGACATTTTGAGAGGAAAACCCTGAGGCTGCAACACAGGTGCAGTTTTCAAATACCTGTCGAAAAGAGTGTTTTAATCACACAGGTTGTCCAAACTCCTGCACCGAGTCTGAAAATCGCACCGTTGGCACCCAGTTCACTGTGTCCTGCACTTGTTACACCCATGCAGCACTGCACTGTGGCCTCTCTCCCACCCCAGTTGGCCAGGCACAGGTCCAACCATTCCCTGCATGAGGAGTATGGGGTTAGGGAGCTCTCATGCAGCTGGGACAGTGCTCCCTCAAGGAGGATGTAATCAAGAGAGCCTTTAAGTTCCCCAGCAGAGCCTGGCTGTGTGGTCCTTCCGCTGCCAACAGACCTGACCCTCGTTTTCATAACCTAGAGTGTGGTCTTTCATATGTCAGAAGAGAAGGAAACAGAGATTTGATTGAGGTTGGGTTGCAATATTCTTATCAAACACTTGCTTCTACTGAAATCATGGCCAGAAAAAGGACTCTCAAAAATCAGCCGTGGTAAACAAAGGCATCGATGTCTGACCCTCATTATCATCTAATACTTCTTTAAAATATTTGTGAAGTATGGAGGCTTTCTAAAATCTCTATGATTGGGGCTTTTTATGAACTTATTATTTTTGATTGTTTTCAGCCTAGTTAGAATTTACAGGGGGTTTTATGGAATATGTGTTATTAAATAAGATAATAAAAGTTCTATAATACCTGCTTACTTGTTTAAATCTACAGGGTAAAAGAGATTAAGTCCATGCTATAGACTTTCATTTTGGCTGAAATCTTCTTGTGCAGTCAGATTTCCAACTGGCAATACCTTCAGAATAATTTCTCACTCCATTTTGAGCATTTAAGATTCCCTGAGTTTCTTAGAAGAGGAGGAGTCTTCTTCATTATAATTTTTAATTTAAACTTACACTAATTTTCAGATTCAGTTTGGAATTTCTGGTGCTACTCAATGAATTTGTCCAAATCTATCACCTCATATATTCAATAGATATACATGTATGGATATTTCCCACCCTACAGTGATAAAGATATTTCTCCCCTACTATATTTCATAATTACAGCACAATAAAATGTATGCTTTACCACACTTCTTCCAGTTCCTCTCGAGGATTTACACCCAGCAAGACAAGGTGACACATAAGTGATTCCATTGTTCCCACAAACAGGGTCCCATATTTTAAGTGAACAATCACAATCCCTGTTGCAGTCAGCAAGTAGAGTATTTTCTGCGTATGAAACTTGTTCTATTCTGAAATACATTTAGAAGATGGGTAAATATTTCAGTAAAGAAATACCTGCAGTAATCCTTTGCAATGCTTAAGTTTCTGTTCTAGCTCAAGTGTTTATTTAGGACACAGTTCTGCATGTTCCAATCCTGGAGTCACGCCTTTCTACCTTTATATAGTGTATTGTATGATATTACATTAAATTAATATTATCAATGAGGTATGCATACCCCACAGCATTTTCCTCAGCTGTGGCACATATGCTCCTGATTGCTGTAAGTGTTGCATGTCAACCTACATGTCCACTTTACAGACACACAATGCTTCCCAATGATTAATGGCAGGATTCCAATCAAGAAACTCCAAATAAAATATCCTCTGATAAATTGATAACAATCAAATTCCAGTATACCAGCATAAGATTAAGAAGGGGGTTTGTCCCTCTGTTATTCTGAAATTGCACTCATGTATGCCTAATTTGATCAACAACTTTTTTATTTTTACCTGCAGTTACATGACCCTATTAATTATATTAGTATAAGAATTATTATGGATATGCAATTGTAAGAGTCTTGGTGTGGATATCTTTTTCAGTACACTTTTCTTGCTTGAAACAGTGATAGCAGAAGGTAGACCTACTGTCTCATGCAAGTAAAAAGCCTTGAGTATTTAGGTAATGAAACCAAAATGTTGCAAAGCTAAGGAGCCCCTGACTGATTCTTGACAAGAAAAATCATCCCGATGTCTTAAGACTGAAGTCCTCTTGTGTCTTAAAGAACATACCCTTCATAGGAAACTGTTAGACCAGCAACTGGTGCAGTATCACAGACAGTCCAATAGGCAGCAAAGTAGAGAAGGTATTCCAGTAAAGATACCCAAAATGCTATGTTCGCAGCCTGATAGATATTTATCTTGAATTTCTTCATGAATAAGCCTCCAGAAAAATACCCCACGCATAGAACTGGTAAGTTGTAAACACCTATTTAAACAAGTGAAACTTCCATGTTAAAATAAAGGCGAGCATTGAAGCTACTCTACTCTAAGGTAGCTACTGAAGTAGATACTAAAGCTACTGAAAGGGTAGATTGTGTTTGGCAAACACTCATGCAGTGCCTGTGGCTGAATAATTTAACTACTATCAGCAACGAGTCTCTACTAATTTCCTTGCACACCCAAAACCTCTGCCAAAGTCAACAGCAGGTGAGAAATGCTTGAGAAGTGAGACAGAGGGTAGGACTGAAAAGATTAATTAGCAATCTAGAGTTGCAATCTAGGTGCACCTTAAAAAAAAAAGAAGAAAAAAAAAATATATTGTTTCAATCCAGCCTCCCCAGACAGAGAAACTCAACAGGAAGACAAGCTACTGGAGTACATCTCAATACACACTGAGCATCACAGGAACAGACTTTCAGGTTTGATATGAGATTACTGAATGTCCTCTCACATTTCTTTGCTGATTGATATTTTAATGAAGCAAATTCTGACTGATAGTGGTTTTGGAAGTGGTTTTACACAAGCATCACATGGCTTGGTTTCATGTCAGCTGAACTTTCTGGGCCAATTCGAAAGATGGGAAGTAGATTATAAAATTCTGCACAGAAAATTAGGAGAAACTTAGCACAAAATGCATGAATATATAGAAATGATTTATAGTGCAGTATGTCTCACTTGTAGAAGCATTTAACCGTAGTATGTATGTGTATATAAGTAGATACGAACATATATATATACACACATATAAACATAGATAAATTGCATAGAGACATCACTACTTGGTAGAACAGAGCAAAGCAAAATGCAAACATACCAATTAAAAAGATGGCATCTGATGCAGATTTTCCAAACTGCTGTTCCAGATATTTGGGCATGAAGGATACCATGCCATCAAAGGCACTGAACTGCAGCACAGTTATGCATATAAATAACATGTACACGGGGTTGCGAAACAGAGCCTTGAGGAAGGGGATGAAATCTGGAATGAAATAATGGACTGGGTTAGTGTGATGCTTTATGAAAAAGATGACCATTTCTCAGTGTGGCTGAGCAGGGAAAAGGGGAACAGAAAAGGTCCTTTAACTGTACCAAACTGGATCTTGTGCTTTGCCAGACACCACAGGTCAAAGGAAATCGGATTAGCCCAGGCTTCCCCAACATGTCTCCTCTACCCAAAGACACCCTCACACACACAAACATGCCCACCAATGCATACTGCTGCTTACAAAAAAATAATAAATCACAGCAACAACCTTCTCATGAAAGTTTCCTGAAACTTTTTAGCTGTGCAGTGACTGAGCTTTGCGGTTACAGATCTCCAGCAGCAGCTCTTCTCCTGTCTTTCTTACTCCTTTTTTCTCATCTCATGCCCCCAGAGTGTTCACAAAAACCCCTTTCCTGCACCTGGCATACGAAGGGAGTACAAGGGGAAAGGGGTGCAAACGCACTAGAGAGCTGTGACAACCTGCCCCCAAACTAATTTTGTTTTTTTCTGGGGCAGAAGATGCCTGATGAGAGATGTGACCAAAGTTATTCCCACCATACTCTCAAAGTCTGTATCAGCCAGTCTTCAGCCAAGTAAGCATCTGAGAAACTAATTTACACAGTTCTTTTCTCTACGTAATGCCTATTAAATCAGGATCTGAACCATAAAAAAACCCCCACAATTCCCCTTTGTCTAATGTTCCCTGTTAATTAATGTGCTGAGCTATTGTAAAGAAACTCTGCAGAAAAGCATCTGTAAAACAATGACTGTGCTTCATTGAAAGTGGGCACCACTTAGGATGGGTGTATATTTTCAGAGGTAGGCAAGTATCTTACCAGAAGAGGATCTGTATGCAAGTCTTGCAAAAATGAGTCACATATTCAAAACACTATAAAATAGGCTGCATTATTTACATATGCAACCCAGTTTATAATCAGAACTTTCTGAGGAAATTTAATTTTTATTCAATTAATTTTATTTCAGATTAATTTTAACTATAAAAACTTCAAATTTCAGCTTGAAATCCTTGGCAATTAAAAAGCTATCTGAATATATCCTGGTCAATAGTCTGTGAGTGGCCCTGCTTGAACAGATGACTTTCAGAAGTCCCTTCCAATTATTCTGTGAAATTAAGAGATTCTAACTTCAGGATACTCAGTGGACACTCACATCAACACAGGGAGGGAATGATCATGAAAACACAAGCTCTGAAGGGACTCTGGAGCACCAGGACCCACATCTGATCTAGGAATCTTTCTTCACCAGAGGAGTATTTTATTTATGGATTCATTTAAGGCTACATGACCAGCAGGAAGAGATGTTGTGTTTATCAAAATGAAGTTGCAATATCAGCCAAGATCTGAGTGCTCAATATAGTGAATTTGCAGGACTCAGCTTGAAACACCACGGACAGGTAGCTGCCACGTGGCACTTACTTTCTGAAAATTAAGGTCCTGTCAAGGGACCCTGAGCCAAGTATAGAGAATCAGGAAACTTCTTGAAGTTCATCACCTTTGAAATGTTTTATTCACTTACTTTTCCAACTAGCACAAATAATGGAGAGAAATAAAAAAGCTTCCTACAAATATATGGATCTGAAAGACCACAGATGTGAAAGTTACCAATGGTAACACGAATGTAAGTCAGATAGATCTTTGTTCAAAAGCAATTAAATGTTCATGAGACACTTCAGCACCTGACAATTCCCTTTTATGGCTTTAGGGTGGGCTCAAAGTATGCACAAGTCTTGTGCTGGGTTTCTGCTTTTCTGCACAGTGAATGTGGGGTACATTTATTATTATTATTATTATTTATTATTATTAGCAACTAATATCTGCAACTGGTCCACAGCTCACTGAGTTGCAATATTCTTAACCAGATTTCAGTGCTTTAACCCTCTCACAGGAAGAAAAGATCTACATACACCTGAAATGCAGGAGGGGGAAAGGAATGACTCCAGATCCTGGAGCTATGAAATTAGCTTTCTTCCTCTGCAAGGAGCCATTCTAAATCCCTACACAAAGCCTTTGGTACTACAGAGACATGAAAAACAGAAGAGGCATTTCATACCTTGGACCCTTCTTTAATTACACAAATACACACAGTTCACATCTTAAGGATTAAATTAAGAAGGAAATAAAATATGATATAACTTGCCTTTAGCAATTTCATACATGTTCTGTTTGGCTTCATTTTTGTCATTGTCTTGCAATGGTACTACGCTTTTTTCACTTGTCTCCTCAGGTTCATTGGTTTCACCTTCCTTCACAAGTGACTTGGGCAAAAACCAGAAGGGTATTCCCACGAGCAGGTTCAGCAATGCACAAATCAAAATGCCCAGCCACCACGCTCCAACCCAGCGGGCATCAGTAGCTGTTATAGTTATCTCATCTATAAAAAAAAAACCCAAACCATACATCTTATATCAGCTCAGAAACATTCTTTGCTCTGATCGTGTGTTTTCCTAGTCATTTTTGACATGGGATGTATTAAAAGTACGTCAGTGATTCTTAAAGTGAGGTTCATGGAGGAGAATAGTCTCCAGTCTGGCAAATTTCAGTGTTTTATATTAAATTAATTCCAATCCTTTCCTACATTAAGCCAGATGACACAATTGTTCATCAAATAATTTATAAGCAGATTGATCTGTGTGTGAATTGAGTATTATACACAGATCTTACACTCTACCAGAAACACCAACAAACTCAGATAAAATTGAGACATCTCATAGTAGCAAAGAAACATCTTTCAGCTCTGTTAAATGCACCAACATGACTACAGATTTATACATGAGATTTTATATATTCAGCCATTACCTGGACCTACTGATCCAACATCAACAAACAGTTCTGCACAGAATGATGCCAACAATAAACCAAGGAAGGGGCCAACTACAGTTGCTGTGTGTATACATGCTAGAGTAGGAAAAAGAGAAAACATACCAAATTAGAACCCAGACATAATTATTTTCTTGGAATTGTTACATATCTCTTGGGCAGCTGTACTGGAAAGGCATTTGTGCCTAAAAATGGGCCCACTTCAAGAAGTTAATCTCTAGTTAAATTCTACAATATTCTAGTTAAAGTTCCACAGTATTATTTTGATCAGGCAATAATGACTGTCTTCTCTCTTCCTTTATTGGACTGAAGGGAGTCATAACAATCCTTTCTTTTGCTTTTGTTTATGTGTGTGTTTGTTTGGGGGAGGGGAGTTATCACAGTAGGGCAGATTTACCCAGGTAGAAAGGTGAATTCTCTGCTTTGGCAAAATCCTCCAAATAGGAAATGCCCAAAGGCATGATGGGGGTTTCACCCATTCCTCGCACTATGTTTCCAACCATCACAAATATCCACAGCAAGGAGCCAGGCTCTTTTTCACATTCTGCAAGTAAAATAAGAAGTCATAATTAATGTTTTAATTCTAACTATTAATCAAAATCTAGAAACAAGGAATTGACTAGCAGCTTAAACATTGGTGGGTAGGCTTGTCCTATAAAAAAAAGTTAAATACCTGGTCACAATACTTGAAAGGCTCAGAAACTGGAGAAAGCTGATGAACTTGCTGAAGCAGAGTTTAAATCCCTTCCCTGTCCATGCCATACCTTGTCCAGTCTTCTGGCAATCGTAGAATCATAGAAGGGTTTGGTTTGGAAGGGACTCTAAAGACCATCTAGTTCCAATCCCCTTCTCATAGGCAGGGACAACTTGCACCAGAACAACTTGCTTGAAGTCCCATCCAACCTGGCTGAACTTCTCTGGGCAGCCTGTTCCAGTGCCTCACCACCCTCACAGTGAAAATTTCTTCCTTATATCTGATGTAAACTTGCCCTCTTTCAGTTTAAAGCCATTCCCCCTTGTTCCCTCAGTACCTGCCATCGTAAAAAAGTCCCTCTCCAGCTTTCTAATGGGTCCCCTTTAGGTACTGGCAGGATTCTGTAATGTCTCCCTGGAGCCTTCTCTTCTCCTGATTGAACTCCAACACTCTCAGCCTGTCTTCACAGCAGAGGTGTTCCAGCCCTCTGAGCATCTTTGTGGCCTCCTCTGGACTTGCTCCAGCAATTCCATGTCCTTCTTATGTTGGGGGCCCCAGATCTGGACACAGTACTCCAGATAGGGTCTCATGAGAGTGGGATAAAGGGGAGAGAATCACCTCCCTTGACCTGGTGGTAACACTTCTTTTGATGCAGCCCAAGATACCTCTTGATAAATAATCTGAATGATGGTATTGAAAGCACTCTCACCAAATCTGCTTCAGATTCCAACATTCTCTCCTGCTTTGTGTTACTTTGATTTCTCAGTGCCAATTCATTAACAAATAAAAATGAGCTTTGTCAGCAGCAACTGATGACTTTCTAAATGAAAATATTACTGACCAGAGATCAAGTCTGGATCTCCTGTGTCAGTGTCAGGTTGCTGTCAGAAAACATGGGTGAAGCAACTCACATGCAGGTGTGGTCAAATTCAATCCAGTTTTTGCTTCACACAGGAGATGGACTCAGATATATGAACATCACATCCATAAACTAATAGGGAAACAATCACCTTACCCAAGTACACTCAGCATACTCAGAAGATTAATCCCATGTTCAGTGTGAGAATTTTGTGGACTCAGGAGATTAATCCCACCCTCACTGTAAGAATTTTGTGTGTGATCATTCAGTAGTTGCCTCTGAGCCTTTTGAATTCACGGTAGTTTATTTTATATGCACATTTCTAGTGCACAATCATTAGAATCAGTATCGTGTTCAGGCCCACAATTAAGTTTTAGCTTAGTTTAAAAAATTTTCCTCTAAAAGGAAGCAAGATCTATGTTTAGTTCTACGTCTATTTCTCTTTCTTTTATTTCCTGTGTGGTACAAAAAAAGAATCCTGATGCCTTTTACACATCGTCCAAATACGTTTCCCATCTCCTCACAGTACCACAGTATTTCAAGTCAAAAAGAGGAATATTTGTGAAAATAACCTGGTGTTATAGACTCCCAAAGTGACTCCCAGGTGTGTTAACTGAGCTGTTTGGATACTGTGAAAACTGCATGAAAAAATGTTACAGCTCTGGAGTCACAGAACAAAGAAACACAAAGGTAAGGAAATTTCCCAGCCTCTAGTTTTCATGCCTGCAAAAAGCACTGACCAAAAGCAGGACCCTGAAGTAATTGCTAATAAAAATGAAAATCTATTTACTTAGACACTATAAAAACTGAGGAAAATGTATTAGCAGACATAAGAAGAGTCATACCTGTTGAAGGCTCCTCTGTAGGCAAAGAGAACGAGCTTTGGTTAACAAGGCATAGGGGCATCACTGAAAAGTTTTCCCGTTGTGAAATGCTGCTTTCAATATGATACCTGTTTGAATCAAAGGAAAGCATGTACAGGTTAAGATATACAGGAGAACCACCTCATATGTCTGTAATGGAGCTACCTACAAGAAGAGTGTGTGGGTATAAGGAAGGAGGAAAGCCATGTCAAAAGTTAACTGAGACTCAGTAATGAAACAGGCCAGGAACAAAGAAAATGTAGCAGTGTTTTACCCAGACTCTTTTCTAGTCTCCAACACAATCTTGGAACAGGTGCTTCAGGAGGAGTCATGAACCACACTAATGAAATCTCCCATATGATCTTCTCTCCTACTTTTCTTAGATTTTAATCCAATTTACACCCTAAGCAGAGGGTATCACCAAGGTTGTCACAGTCATACCACATTGGACATAGCAAGATTAGAGGATCTTCTTTTCTCAAAAAATATCTCACTGATTAAAATAGACAAGCCTACATTATTATTTTGTTAAGTCAATCAAACATCATGAAAAAGTAGTTGAAGAATCATTATGCTCTGTAAAGGCTTTGACAACACAGGTATGATCTCCCATCCAGGCCCCAGACCAAAGATATCTTTAAAAATCATCTTGCATTGCCCACCCAAGTAGATAAGAGTTGGTAATGTAATTGGTATCACAGCCCACAGTTTCTTTATAGAATCCACACAAGGTGTAGCACCAGGATGAAGGCAAGGGAAAGGGAAGGTGCCAAACAGAGGGGGGGCTCTCCTCAGGAAGTGATGACTGACTTTTGAAGCCATCTCAGAAGCAAAACAAACCAAGCTGCTCTGTAATTATCATATTGAACCCATGCTCAGCAATGTCTCTCTCAGTAAGCAACACTGTGGAAGGAGTCATGGATTAACACAAGTGAGGATCGCAGAAGCTGCTGTGAGCTAAGCAAAATACTCACCTTCCAAAGAGGAAATGAGGAAGTGATATCAAAAGACATCCAAATGAGAGAACTGTGCAGCCCAAAGCAATTATTCTGGGCCTGTGAAGCTTTGCTCCAAAGTAACTCACAAATGCTATCAGCAGCAAGTTACCTGCAAAAAGAACCTGGTTCACTTTTACAAAGCAAGGCATCCACAGATCTTTTAAAGTGCAACAGGAATTTAAGTATACCTTGTAAGCTCAACATCTGTTTCTTTTCTTGTCTTGAAAAAACTGTAACTAGACAGGGAACTGCCTACATGATGCAGTAATTTCCTGCTATGTGTGATCTTTTTTTGGACAAGTTACATCACATGAAAAGAACATGAGAACAGAAGGTAGAATGGAAAAGAGATCACAGTGAGAGAGATTTTTGACTGCACCTACATAGAAAAGAAATTTCCCACTGCTTTACATAGAGACCAGGCCCAAGTGCTGCAGAGTAACAGCTGACTTAGGAAGTTATACTCCCCAAGATACTCTATTTTGTAATGTGCCTCCAACTACTTTTTTACTGAAAATAATAAACACATGATGATAGTTACAGGGAAAAAAAGGAATAATAATTGAATATTAACTTGAGTAGTTGAGAAGAATTTTTTTAAGAATGGTATTTTTGTACCTAGCAACATTAAAAATACAAATGTGCTAAAAATCTTTGTTCTCCTCTCCTCTACTTTCACTTCAGAATCAGTTGATCTTTTCCTTCTTCATTTTTTGCTATGCAACTAAGAAAAGAATCAAGCTTCATATTATGAATCAGTCTCCATAAAAATAGCAATTTAGTAATTGCACACCTACTAATTTTGTGATCTTTTTGTCAAAAGAACAAAATCATGTCTCTGAGTGATAAGCATCATTCTGGGAAAGAAGATAATACCTTTTTTATGTATGATTGCCAAACAGATTGCATTTAACCAGTTCCTCGAATGAGACTTCAAGATGTATATTTACACAGTCCTAATAAGTCACTTATGCCTCTTAATTATTTCAAATATTATTATGATCGTTCAACAAGTTCATATGAGCAGATAATTTACTTAAAATGAGCCTTTTACGTACTACTTTGCTAATCTTGGCCATTTCATGTCACTGGGCAAAAAACTCACTAATAGGCAAGGTAAGGGGCACTAAAAGTAGAACTGGAAACTTTCTGTGCAGGTACAGTTGTAGGGGTACAAAATCTTGAAATATTATTGAATTTAGGGATCCACAATCCACTCCAGCCAACTTTGATTAAAAGAACTGTAAAATGCTAAATGTGACCATAAATTCAAACAAAGCTCGTAAAATCTTTTTTTTTGTTCAGAAAGATTCAATACAAAGCTCTTAAAGTAGTCCTATTTTGTTAGTTGCTCTGTTATATTGTGTGATAGTGCAGAAATTAGCTGAACTACTTTTTAATACTAAACTTCCTCATTTAAGTTGTCCTATTAGTTTCCAAGACAATAACTGGTTAAGTATCAGCTGAAAAGGAAGGACAGAGTTGACCACTATTGACACTTGAGAGATTTGAAGGATATGAGTCACTAATACATATTCAAACAAATTATCATATTTTCAAATAATAAGAAATATTAAAATGAGAGATTACCAATTTCAAAGCTTCCATTAATGATCCCCACCAAAGAAGCTGGGATATTGAACTGTTTCTCTATCTGTGTGTACATGCTGTTCATGTAAGCACCAGACATGGTTTTACCAAGAAACGCAAGTGACAGTGCCAGCAGAAACACCTGGGAAGAGGAGAATGCATAAAGAACTCAAAATTATACATTTATGAATATTCCACTTTTTCCACCAAAAATGTGCTTCTGTGTGTAAATCCCATCGTCTATCCTGCATCCACATCGTACATCCTTGTTCTTCGCCTGCTCCCATTGACAAGACTGTCTTTGAAAACCTCAAGCCCCACTTCCCCAGCCAAGACAGGCTGTGCCTGCTGCAAGATTGCCACCTGCAGGACTGAAAGACCAGGGTGCACAGACCTTCCCATCCTCTGCTCATCTGAATGACAAATTACTTGCCGAATTAAGATTGTTTCCTCTGGCTCAATTACTCGATCCAGTATCTGCTCTCCCATCTCAGCACAGGTCAAGGAGTAAACAGTTTCTTTTTGTTTAAAGACATTGTCTCTTTACAAGACAATTAGTAGCAATTGTCAGTAAAAAAAAATAAAAATATGAATACATGCACTAGTATTCAAATCCTTTTAACTTTGGGGTTCTTAATAAACAGTATTTACAAAATTAAATCTATAGTATCTTTAAATACATCTCCTCCAAATGCTAAAAAGCTTAAATAATGTATTTGGGCTTTGAGTTACTATGAAAAACAAGCTATTTTACAAGTTTTTTATACCATTTCTTGACAACTCAAATAATCTAAGGTACATCAACAGCCAATTTTTACTGAAGTCACAACTAGTAAGGCTCATTTAACAAGTTTTAGAAGGAATGGTAAACATGTCAGACTGGGGGGATTACACAAAGTCAGAGGTGGGGTTTCAAAGCAGCAATAGACCACAACTCCAAAACAGCACACAGTGTAAAGTTCAGGGACAGCAAAAGCAACACATGGCTGTTTACAGACTTGTTTGACCTTGATCAGGGCATTAAGGGTAGAAAAGAAACAGCTTAGTCATTCAGACTAGATTGTAACTTCTACCAAACCACTGCAAATGCAAGAAATCACAGGTGTGTATTCCTACAAAATCACTAAAATATTTCTGTACCTTCAGCTTGGAAATGCAACAGAATTTGTCCTCTGCACGTGGCTTCTCAGTTTCTTTCATGTTGCCTTTTTTAATTTTTCCCAGTGTCTGTTTCTGAGTCTGTCCAATGATCCCATTACAGTGTTGAAAAAGACGAGAGAAAAGAAGAAAAAATTATATCCCATGTTTGCCAAAAAAATAAGATTCCTTCCAAGAGATTTGATATTTGAGTATCTTCCTTAAATAATTGCAAACTGGATTCCAACAAAACCTACAAGCCCATACACTTCATTCTAATCAAGATAATTTGATATGGGAAAGTCAACAATGTACAGCCAGTTATGTCTCATCAGACACTGAAAGCTGTCAGCAGCATACAACCAGAGAGCAAAGAACAGAGAAAAGAGGTGTTCTGAGGGCAAGCCTGAACACAGCCTTTCAGTCCTCTGCACAAGCATTTGGCACTGACCACTGTGGCAGACAGAACTACAAAGACCTATATGTTTGACTGATGTATACCTGTCTCCGTGGTCTTTATTTACTACCCCTGCCCTGGCTAGCCATAAAAAAGACATTTAATTCTGCTCTGTGTGTTCTTTTGAGCCCTCTCTTCTTCCACTGGCATCACTGTATATTTGTTAATTTTTAATAGAAACTATTGGAGATTAATCTCTTGGCATTAAAATTAGAGGGAAACAAAATAAAACCAAAACCAAAATTCTGAATGGAAACAAAACAGACTCCATTCTGCTTTTCCTCCCAAGACTTGCAAAAATATCCCTCTTTGTTTTTCTGCCTCCTTTTAGTGATGTCCACCTTGATTTGATGGTTAGAGCTTCTGGTAATGCTAAGCCACCTGCTTTCTTACACATCTTACTTATATTCCAAAAAATGTGTTCAAAAAGCAACATATTCCAGGGACTTGGATATACTTACCTGCAAAAGCACAATTAAGCATAATTAAGTCTGGGTTGTAATTTAGTATGTTTTCTCTTTTTTTTTTCCTGAGGGTTAGCACAATGAGTTAAACAGATTTCATTCTAAGGACTCCTAAGAAGACTTCATTAAATCAAGTTATTCAATACAGTTCCCTGCTGCCTGATAGGGTAAGCTGAACAAAACCAGGGCAAGTCAGAGCCCTACCTTATAGTCAGGATGCATACAGGCTAATTTCCTCTTTTTTTGTCTTGGGCACCCTTTCCAAGTGTGATCTTGCAGCAGCTCTTTGCTGTGTTTTCTGCTTCATGGAGCCATGGCTGGGAAGCAAACTTGACAAGCCCACCAAGAGGACTGAATTGCCTTTCACATTCTTCAACCCAACACCCTCCCGGTCAATCTCTTCAAACATTAATTTCTACAACAATGTTAATCCTCTCAAATGTGTTTCCTAACTAACTCAATTCCTAGCAAATTCATGGGCATTAACTCCTTCTATAGCTACCTTCTCTATTTTCAGTCTCTAAAAGTGTAATGTGTTATTACAGCATTCCTGGAAACACTTCACAATTAATTGTAGGTGGTCAGCATCTCATACAATTAGTTATGATATATACATAGTTTGTATTTCTGCTTTGCTTACACAAATTGTGTTCAGTCACAGGACTAAACTGTGCTTATGCAGCTTTGCACTTTCTTTGCAATTTGGAATAGAAGTTTATGTCCCAGAGAAATGTTTATGCATTATCTAAATACTGTTTTACTCGGAGTGGAGCCCACCAGTGATGCCAAAACATCACAGCAGTCCCCCATGTCTGTCCTCTTCTGCTCCTAGGAGCTTGAAATGGGATTCTTCACCTTACTATACCAGTCCCTGCTTTTCCCTAACATACACAGGGAATATCATCTGGCTAATTGCAGGTTTTCTCTTCTGGTGCTACAAGATACCAGCCAGCAACCTCTGCCCAAGTTTGTCTTGGTGAATCAGAAACTGCTCCTCATAAAATTATAGAGGACAAAAAGGCCATGTTTGCCTTTACTTTTGCCTTACCTTCCCTCAAAGCATGAATTATGGTAAAAAAAAAAGGTGCATCTCAATCCATTTTTTACTGGGATAATTATTAAAATCACAAATTGGAAAACAAAATAGACAGAATCACTATTTCCAGCTTTGTTCCTGAGATTGTTTTTGCTAGCTTTATAATATTTTTTTAATCACACTTGGTCAAATGGAACTGAAACCCACACAAACAGCCTAGATTATCAGAGAACATAACTCAGGTGCATAACTCAGCTCAGGCACGTTTACACCACACTTTAAATCCAGGTTAGAATTTAAACCACCATTTCTGTGCCTAAAGATGAACCAACAGTGCTCCCACTCCCTTCTTCCATCTGCATACCCTCCATTGTACATTCCTATTGCTTACCTTGCTTACACTCTTGAGCTCTTCAGACTCATCTGCAAACCTCTTTGACTCATTAAACAGGCAGAAAGTTAGTACAGAAAAAAGATTGCTTTCCAGGTAGTGAGCTGATTTGACCCACTGAACAGTTCAACAGGTGTCAGACCCACACAAGCAAAAGAGCAGGAAAGTGGAGCCAAGAACATGAGAAGAGAGGAGAAAGTGGGGGTGAAAGCAGAGTAGGAAAGGACAGAGAGCAAAACATGCCTATCTGAGCACCAGTGATGTGTTATATCACCTCAAATATTTGTGGTCTCAAGCCCTAACCTGAGCTGCCCTGAACACAGCTGGACTCCCAGGATCAGCAGAGTTGTAAGGAAACTATCTCCTTCAGTGCACACCCATCAATATCTTTTTAGCCAACAGCAAGAGGACAGACAGCTTATGCTACTAGGATAGTCACAGAGTGACAGTTTTGTAACAAATCACTTGAGGAATATGAACAGGCCAGGTAAAACTATATAGTTACACAAAAGTTTGCCCTCAGGTTCTGACTGACCTACCAGCTATGATGTAAACACCTGCTCTTGAGTCCCACTCACAAGCCTTCAAAGTTCACTGAAACTTCAGAGGTCAGTAAAGTTCCTCCTTCTGCTTCTGCACTGAGTTGGTGACATATTAGTGGCAGGCTAAGAAATCAGCAGTGACACCACAACTGCCTCTTCCAGCCATCTCCACTGCTGGACTATTTAAATCTCCACAGGCACCCAGAAAGGCAGAGGGGTGATGAGAAGACTTGTGTCCTAAAAGACACCCACTTTGTCGAGTGCACAAAGAACTGACACACACAGTGTGGACAGTTCAGCACAGGCCAGAGGTACAAAGCAGCTGTGTGATGTACAGCATCCCATGTAACTTGGGTTGAACAAGGTTGGCTTAAAAACAAACCAGACACTTCCCGTGTGGATCAAAACAGGCTTGTTTGGGGCAGCTGACAACAGCAGGCAGGCCAGCACTGAGACAGGAGTTTGGACCCATTTGTCCCATGCAAACCCATAAATACCTTTTATGGTTTTAAACCATGTTTCACTTTAGCTAACTAATAAAAGGGACAAAACCACACAAATATCTTGATTTAAAAGTTTATGATGCAATGTTCTGCAAGTTGCTTTGTCTGAGTCCCAAGAGGACATCCTGCTTTGAATGTAAAATTCATCTTCCATTTGGCTCAGCTTAGTCATATGGATAAACTGCTAAATCCTTGTTTTATTTACAAACAGGATTAAAAATCACATGAGGTAACCATGCAGAGAACAATTATAGTGGCAGAGTTTTTACCTAATTTATTTTTCTGGTTGCAAAAAGCTTTCTGAAATCCTGTTTCACTAGGTACAGTTCAAACTGTTACTCAAATGCAATTACACTAATGTTAGACTGAGACAAAGGAAAATATTCTCATGGCAAAACAATTAGGTACTTACAGTTTTGAAAAAGTTTCTCCAAGAAACGACTGATATCGCAACTTGAACTTTGACTTTTAATCCACATTGTTGAAAATTAACCCAAGTCCACCTACTGTCAAATTTGTGTCTTTGCCAAATTTTTTCATCTGTGAATTTTAGAGCACTCACTCAGATGTGACAGACATGGACTGAGCCCTTAGAAGGAAAATTGAGCCCTTAGAAGGAAAATTGAGCCCATCTCTTTCTCTTCCCTGCCAAAACAAAAAAAAAATGGTCAAGATCTGACAGCTGTGTCAGATCTCTGAGCATGAAATGCTGACACTCCAGCCCACTGAAGACATCCAAAAGCACTCACAAGCAAGAAAGGAATTTTAAGAGTCCACATAAATCTGTAGATTTACAGGTTGGGTGGTGTCCTATCCAAGGGTGACACAAGGTCAAAAGGGAAGAGGGGAATGAGTTTGTGTTAGTGATTACTGGATGTTGCAAAATTGGAGACAATTTTGAGCAAGCATAAATAGTTCTGTCTAATGTGACAAGAGGAGATACTTTGACTCTGATTAAATCCATCAGACATCACGTCTAAGAATCAGTAGATACACCTTCAAGTATTGGTGCTGAGACAGGTTTAATTTGTGACTTTAAGTCTCTTGTTGACACTTGTGTTTGTCTCCCTCACAGAAATAACTACTAATGCACACGAATAACCTAAATTCAAGGTCTAAAATGTGTGGTGAGGGTGGGATTGGGATTGACAAAAGCCTGACTTTTGAGCATAACTTCCAGGGCAGCGTTTCTCAGCTTTCCAAGGGAGCTCTAACCTTGCTGAAAATCCTCTCTGGACTTCCACATCCCCTGTGTGGTTATGTTGCTGGGAGGGAAAAACAACACACCAGCAAGATACTTGGCATTTTTGTTGCACAGTGGTGTTGCCTCGCAAATTTACAACTCTACTGCTGTACTGAGAAACTTTTTCTAGGCACTCTGCTCATGCCTTACAGACAGTTGGTGGCTGAGGATCCTGATCTGCTCAGTGCTGCACCAGAGCGTGCAGTGAGGTGTTTTCCCCTGTTATATCTTATAATAAAAGTTCATGATTTCAAAGTTCTGATATAGTATCTTCTCAGTTCTCACACATTAGAAAAATTCTCAAGTAAAAAGCTGTTAACATGCTTCCAATATATCAAAAGTCTCATACTCCCTCAGAAAAAGAAACGTTTTGTTAGAGCTATAGCACTGCTTTCATTTTCTCCTCATGGTGGTCTCCAAATCACACCTGATGGCTGCTTGTACTAGGATTTTGTTTTTACAGTTTAATTAGAAATAGAAAATATGTTTCCACATACAGGACTGTGCAGTTCTACAGTCTCTGTAACATTATTTTGTTCAACAATAACTTTAGCTTATGGTGAGTAAGGCTGAAGATTCAGATCCAGCAAAGGAATTACAAAAAATGGAAATCAAAATTTCCAGCCAAATAAACACCACCTTATAGTAGGCACTAAACAATTCGCTTTAAATACTTACCTCCATATCAGAAAAAAGTAACCCAGAGGTTATTTTAAGATGCAGTTTAAGTGATTTTTAATTGGCTACACGTACAAATTAAATACTTTGTGAAGAAAAGAGGAGTAGATATATGAAATTAACATATGTTCACAAATGTACAGCTAACTAACTATTCAATAAATTCATGTAAAATTCAATACATATGGAATTCAGTATTGTTCTCTGTTGTGATTAATTAATGGATAACAAAGCTTGTAGAGAGCCTGTGATGTCTTAGCATATTGAATTCCCATCTTCTCCATGGGATTCCTCAAGGCCATATTTTCACCAAGTTCACTATCAGCACTCTGCCTGAGCAACTGAGACTACAACTATATTTTTCTGCCTGCATAGCTTTTGTTTGAGAGGTAGCTCTAATCATTCTACTGCTTCAACATAAGGAAAATACCTCAAGAGCATCAAGTATTTGTACAGAATCAGGGTATACCCTATTCTTAACAAGTAGTTTTTGTGAAGATGCTCACAATAGGCATTAGAGTCATATACTTCCAGAGAGCAATTTATCCCATTTTAAGACAGCTGTCTAAAATAAGTAGGAGGAAATGGTCTCTGGAGGTGCTTATTCCTTTCCTTGGATTTGAAATTCTAGAGAGCTAGCTTAGTCTAAATAAGTAATTTTTAGACACATAAAAATCAGGTCAGATGACATCTGTCCTGGTTCTCTCTCCTAATGTCATTCTAGATCTACTCATCCCAGCCAAGGAACTAAAAAGCCTGTCAGCCAGCAGCTCCCAGCCTAAGGTCAAGACCCCCTTACAGTTGCTTATGAAAACTCACAGGAAATTCAAAGGGATAAACAGTGTTCCTATGAAAAGCAGTAAAAGGTCTCAGTGAAAAATGCAAAGTACAATTATTGGTCCCAGTCCAAATGTTATATGTCATGGTGAGTTACCCACCAAAAACACAGAAGGCACTTCTGGCCTCACTGTAAAAGCCACACATTATTTGGAAAACACTAATGACTAAGTAGCTCTTTCCCAGTTGTAAATAATCCCATTTAATTAAAGAAAAGCTGGAAATAAGGACTATATCTCCACAGAACTGAGCACTGCAGCAGTCTTGGGTTGCACATCTCATAGGATGTAGCACAGCAACCTGGATAAGAATGTCATGACACAGAGGAGGTTCACTGTCATTTCCCCCATCAGTTTAGAGCTGGACTACAATCCAAGCAATGTCTAAAACCACTTTTTTTTCTCAGCAGTGTCTCCTGAGATCTGCTTCTCTGGCAGGGCACAGCTCTGGTAGCAGAACAGCCATGCAGCTTCCAGTCAAATGGAGGCTAACGGGGAGAATTTCTTGTGAGGGCAACACAGAATTTTCTTCTCAGGGTTGTGCCCTGATCTGGGTACACACTCCAAGAGCTTCACTGCAAATTTCAACTTTTAAACAGACCGGCAAAACTGAGTGTAGAAACCTCACAAGACAGGCTCTTTCACAATATTTTTGTCTCCTTTTGCCTGCTCACAGGGGTCACAGCACTTGTATAAATAAAAAAAAAAACAAACCTTCTCAAGACATTTTGGGAACCTACTCTCTCAAAAGAAAGAGAAGAAGGATGCAAAATAAAGAAATATATAATAATTTAACTGATCCTCCTTTAATCAAAAATGTATTTATTTTGGCAGTGGTTATACTAGACTAAGGTAAATCATGGAGAACTATAAAGTCTCATTATATTGGCCAGAGAAGAGACAAATAAGTAAGACCTTGATCTACTCAAACCAGGTAGGGAAGCATCTATCTGCATTTAACAAAGAAAGTAGGGTGATGGTTACCTCTGTATATGCAGAAACACAGACAGGTACAAAACTTTCTGCTTGTTTTGAGTCTGAATTCAGGTGAAGTTTGACTTTCCAGTAAGATTTTCTTTCCTCTCACCTCAACGGAGTACACGTCAGCTACAAAATAAATAAAAATTCAGATCTGTCTCTCATCCTCAGCTTTGCCTTTGACTCTACACATCCCTGTTAACTCATGTTCATCTCAGTTCTTTCCCCTGTAACACAATAAATAGTCATTTGTAGCAAACATTCAGATCCATACCTTGGAGATAATACTGTCTATGTGCAAAACATTATTGCTGTCTGTTTTCATAACGATTTATTTAAACCAGCAACACTGTCATAACAGTTTCTCCCTTAAGAAAGCAGTTTAGCACATTGATTTGCACTTGTATGGATTTGGGGGCTCTGCTTTTGTTTCAACAAAACATTCATGTCTTCTAGTCTTGTGGCAAACCTTATGAAGACATAAAATCCTTTATTCTTTGTAAAATTTTCTACGAGTCTGGAAGACATTCTGTTATACAAACTTCTGGTTTTAAATGTTAGAAAACACAAATGTTCCAATTGTCAAAACAGCTTTTCAGAACAAATTATCTGCATAAAAAAAAAAAAAAGGTTGAAAACCTAAATATATACTTTTGGGCAGTACCTCCTCTTTAAAGTACAAAGGGATTTGTTGTGAGATCAGGTCGTCAGCTTTCCACTAACGAGGCATATTGTCTCATGAACACACTCTCAGAAAAGTTAAAGCAACAAATGTGCTGTAGGTTGACTGGCAGTTCAAATCTTCAAAGTCTCTCTTGGGACTTTTACTCTAGAAGAATGACATTAACTATGATTCATCAATCAGTGGTTTATGTAACCTGATCTCATTTCACTTTCACTATCCGTCAAGTCCCCAAGGTTTTTGATGTGTGATAATACCCTTTGTGTGCAGAGGTATCATCAGGCTGGATACCAGTTACTAGAAACTGCCTGAAGCTGATACACCTGGCCTTTCTAGGCACACTCTACATAGTGGCCTTGCCTAAAAAAGCTCAGTCCTAAAAGGTGAAGTATCTGATGGAATCTCAAGGATCTTTTGGGAATCAGGCACATACCTACGCATGTACCTGTGAGCGAGGAGCTTCCTAGATACAAACATCTCATTTCTAAAAAATAGGAAGTTTTAACAGAATCCTCCAAAACTGATGCTGTTTCTCAGAAAGGTTTAAGTTGAATGAAATATGCATCCTCTTTTGACAATGAAAATTAAAGTACTGACTTTAAATAACAGTGTAGATTTAAGACTTTCTGATAAAAAATACCTTACCTCTACACTGATAATTTTTATGGTTCTTTCAACAATCGCCTATTCAACTTCTACAAACTATTATGAGTATTATAAAAGGCAACAGGATGGTATATGAGTTAAAGCAGTGGGCTGTAGTGACCCATAACACCATGAAGGTTATGGCAGCTTATAAAATAATTTTAGAGTGTGTTAGCTCCTCATTTACATGGAATTATATGAAATGTTCTTCTGATATGAAATTATATATGACATTGTTAACATTCTCCATTTTTAACACAACACCAGTAAGTATGAACACTGTGGCAATGTGGTAGCTCTCTAAAATTAAACCAGCCATTTGCAGCCCATGGGAATGCACCAGGAAGAGGTACAGGGCCTCTGTGAAAACTGACAAAATTAAGCCTACATCCACTAGAATCATAGTCAGCAGCCAGAGTGGAAATGTGCAGGAATCCCGTAAATCAAGGAAAAGAAAAAAAAAAAAAAAGACCACCTATGCAAACAATAGTTTTTTAACAGAAAATACTCTGAAATAAAAAGCAGAGTTTCAGGTATCCATTTTAAATAAACAGTACATATTCAACACCTAAGGATTTTAAAGACACTTGTCCTGAAGTATGTGCTTGTCTGCTGCTCTGCACAAGGCTCTTTTCTAAATCAAAAGCTTTGACAAGATGACTGTCAGCTTTGTCCCATTAAAAGTTTACCATTCATTGGCACAATATGTGTTAATATGAAATCATTTCAGTATGTTAGTGACTAACACGTTCCAGAGCCTCTTTTTTTCCCCCCCCTTGCAATAATACAGTGCTTTCAATTTTCCACTGGGTATTTCATTCAATAACAGTTTATTGCAAAAAACACCATGTTTTGAACCAGCCATCTCACTTGTAACTCCTAAAATGCTTGTGAGAGCTCACATTTAAATGCTGACTTTTCCACACCATTCTTGATTTCTGTTATCAAGGATAAGATCAGCTAGAGTGGATTTGTTGCTAAATGGATGGAAACATCAATATTTGGCGTAAAAAACACTGCCATAACAGACCAAAAATCCACTATATTTTTTCAGATGCATATGCTGAACTTCTAATGAATTTTTAATGACTTCTTACAGTAGAGAGACAATTTCACGTACTGATTCATGTTCCTTGTGCTTAATCAAAGTCTTTTCTCAACTCCAAGTAGGATGAAAAGGTCAGGTCTTGCACTCACACATACAACAATTCAGGCATACTGTAAATTCAGCCCTACTGCACTTCTTTTTGAAGAAGAGCTATCTTATTTTCAGCTACATGTGATGACATGCAATAAATAAGTTACTTTATATTTCATGGTATTGTCAACATAGATTCTCCTACGTAAGCGAGTAGACTGCATTTGCCCTTAGTGAAAAATAATTACGAACATGACTGATTCTCAGTTCAGCACAACTCTCCTTTTTAAACAGCAGAGAAAATGCCACTATTAATAGCAGGACTGTCAAGACAGCATCATCCGAAAGACTCAGAGTGTTTCAAGACAAAGCCAGATTGTCATTCTCTTGCTGCACTTTGCAAAAGATGGGGGGGGAGAGAGAAGGGGGAAGAAAAAAAGCCTGATTATTTAAAGAGATAATTTAAAAGGAAAGTTAGTTAAAATTTATGCTCTGGATCAGATAGGAAGCGCTGACATGATTCAGTATAGGATTCTTTTGAAAACCAGCTGTTTCTCTTACAGGAGAATGGTTCCATTTGTCCCGTGTTTACTAGGGATTCACCTCCAGTGAAATAAGTCTGGGGAGCATGGAGGGTGGTTCCTGGTCTCACTGTACCTTCTACAGATGTCTGTGCTCTTTACAATATGCTGGGGTGGGGAAAAAGGGGTGGAGAATTCTCACAGTTACACTCAGTAAATCAGAAACAGCACTTCTACACATACCTAAAAACCCTTAATCATTTTTTCCCCTAACAGGAGCATTGAGGGAGAGTTCATTCTGCACATTCAGTAGCTTTGGGGTGACCTAACTGTGGCCTTGCAGTACCTGAAGGGAGCCTGAAAGGAAGATGGAGATGGACTTTCTACACAGGCATGGAGTGACAGGACAAGGGGGAATGGCTTCAAACTGACAGACTGACAGAGAATGAGTTTTATTTAGTTACCGGGAAGAAACTCTTTACTGTGAGGGTGGTGAGGCACTGGCACAGGTTGCCCAGAGAAGCTGTGAATGTCCCATCCTTGGAAGTGTTCAAGGCCAGGCTGGATGGGTCTAGTGAAAGGTGTCCCTGCACATGGCAGCAGGGTAGGAACTAGGTGGTCTTTGAGATCCTCTCCTACTCAAACCATTCTATGATTCTGCAATTCAATATAGTCACTCCAGACTCTTCCATAAGGAGACATCTATGCAGTGAACAGGGATGCAAATTTACACTGCACTGGCTCCACAGGGAGGCACTCAAGGAAATCCCCAAACCTTCCTTTTAGCGAGATCCTTTGTTCTTCTTTGAAGTGCACATATGAGTACTGCACATGTTAGAGGACTCTTATATACTACTGCAGTAGTGGCATGTATAAACTACACCAATATCTTTGAAACTTGAATACCTTTTTATACATTAATTCCTATACAAAGTGACTTTAGAGAATTATCATAGCAGGAAGCAATGGATGGCTCAGGTTACCAGAAAGGAAGAACACTGCTACTACTTCATATGACATATTTACCATTAGCACTGCCTAGAGCCCTTGAAAGGGACATTGCTAACCAAAGGGGAGTTCTGCTTTTGCTTACACTTCTGGAAGCAGGTTGGAAGAGAGACAGGGGGAAAGAAAGTCTACAAGTTAAACCTACTGCTGTATTCAAAGTTAAGTTGTTGGATGCAAGCCAGTGGAAGCCATGCAATTAAAACTCTGTAAGTAGGAGTGGCATTAGGAATTTGGACTCCTCAGTCACTGAGCTGTCAATTCTGACTTTGCTGATCTAAACATGGAGTTTATTTCTCTTGCTTGGGAGATTCCCAGCTATAGGAACTGATTCAGCAGAGACTGCTGATCTCATTCTCAGAGCAATCATTAGCAATAGTTCTTTGAGGCTACATCATAGTTCTGTCTGGTGTGAGCTGACTAATATAATACATCATAAAAGTAGTTTTAAAATATTGCTAACTATCCAAATTACTTTTTTCCATTTCCTAGTCAATTCCATGGGTGGTCACCCTTCATTTCTGAATCACCTGTTTTTTCCACTGCAGAAGAAATTATTAACTTTCCTTCTCTTACCTCTCTGCTGCTTCTCACATATTTCTTCCACAGGCTTAACATCGATTTTGGGATCAACAAGGTGTTTCTATTTTTGTCAGCACTGAAATGGCCCACACCAAATAGGAGTAACAAAGAAAGTTGTGCTAGCAAAAGCTTGTTTGGTGAAACACTATTTGAACAAAGCAGTTACAATTACAACTCCATGGATCAGAAAGCACAAACATTGTAGTCTTCATCAACATAGCACCAAGCAAGAAATGCCAGAAAGAGAGTATTATAGCCAAAATTTTCAGACTTTGGCATCCAAATGTAAAAATTTAGGGAACAATCAAGGTTCCTAATTATAAGTGCCTAGTGTAATTTTAGACTCTCTCTGATTTTCTACCTAGTTTGTAGTGCTAGCCAGGTTCAGGAATGTCAATACTGGACATTCTAGGACATATAAAATGTCCTAGAAAACTCTGTTTAGGGAGTTGATTTACTCCTCTAATTTCAGATTTGGCTATTCAAACACAAGGCATTTTGACTTTTTCAGAGGTGCTGACACTATCAATGAAACCTCTTTTTTATACTTTTATACTTTACTTTTGGTTTGCAGCTTAATTTAGAAGGAAGCAAAGGCTTATAAAGGCTAATAAAATTGCTATAAACGTGAAAAAATTTTGTCAGTGCACATGATACATTGTGCTGAACTCATGTAATAGCTACAGGCTGTGAGACACACACCATTCTGTTTCATTATTGGTAATATTTACACTGATGTATATTAATGCTGCTGTTATGCTTTCTGGTTTATTCAAAAAAATCAAAATAAGTCCATTTAAGTTAATGCCTATAGTTTTTCCTTTTCTTTTTTGATACAACAGGCAAACTAAACCACGAGATAGTCACACACTTCTAGTTCCTGGTAACTGAGCAACAATGTAATTTACTGGAGACATCTGCCTTACACAGCTGTACAGCAGCTGGTAAAGTGCAAGCAACAGGTAATATGGCTCTTTGTCACTCTCACAAATGGGAGAGATACATCCATTACCAAAAGTCTTAATGTGTGTTATTAATGTTACTAAGCAAATGTAAAACTCAGGAATTGAAAAGCAGTCATTAAAAGTGGGAACCAGCTGTCCAGCAGGTGTCAAGAATAGCCTAAGAAAAAGGTAAATATGAGAAAGAGGGAGACAACCTTAAATCTCAGGCACTGAGCACATAAGGGAGTTAAAGCAGCCCTGATGGAATTCATTTCACACACATTTAGACACCCACAGTGTAAACATCTATACCTGAGCGAGTCACCCGGGACTGTTTTTACAGGCAAAAAGAAGAAACAGGCACTAATCATCTAAGCTGTTTTAGAGTTCTGCATTAGAAACAGGCACTAGAATGGTCTCTCTATTCATCTCACATTTAGTCAGTAAATCCCACTCCCCAGTATACAAGAGCAGCAGACATAGGTGGGTGTCTGCTGCTCGGTCATCATTTTGCAACTCCAGACATTCATGTGGGTAGTTTCCAGAAGAAAACAGGGCACTGGCATAGTGTATGTTCTGGATTCTTTTTAAAGTCTCATCTCTGGTGTCCCCTAACCCTCATACAGTTACTTTAGACACAATACTTTAGACAAATCTTTTCATACACATTTAAACCCCGATATAAAAATGACTATGTAACTACTCAGAGTAGAATTGGTCACGGGTTTCTTTAAGGAGAATACTGGATTTATGTTTTTTTTCTTAAGCTGGTAACAATTATTTTGCACAGTAATATAGTTGTTTTTCTAAGCTCAGGGTTACAGAACTTTGTCAGTGGTAAAAATAGTTTTCTAGACACTCACTGAATGGTACTAACTGCACATTATTTAGTACCAGCATCTTGAAATTTGAGTTATGAATTGTTCTGCTGCCAAAGAGATTCCACAATTTCATATTACGTTTCTGTTTGTGTAGGAAAACACTACTTCTGCTTAAGACAACTTGCAACAGAAGGTATAAGTTTGTTAATGGTACATCTGACTAATTGCTGGATAGACTTCTTGCTGACTCTGCCAAGATGCTGTGTGGCCCAGGAGGCTGGCAATGATCCTGGGACACCATGAGCCTAGTTTCATTTCTACAGTGCGCTCAAGAATCAGCCTTTCTCTTCTTCTCTCAAAGCACTAGTGGTTCCCCCCAAGGCCACTTGCAGGACAGCTAGAATTAAAATTTGGGACCAATATTTCTTTGAAAAGCCTGTTTCACTTTTCTTGTGTCAGCCCGTAGCTTGATTCAAGCTTGACACAGCAACCACTCAGATGCTTTAAAAAACAAAAGATTCTGAATATTCAGTTCAATCTTTTAAAATCTTAAATGCATACTGATCTGTCCATTGCTTTTCAGGATTTCAAACAACATCTTTCACGAGAGCTGAGCACACATACCACTACTGAGTGTCAGTGGGACACAGATCTCTTTTCACCCCAGAAAAAGTGCACCAAGGCATTTTCGAGTTCAATATTCAAGCACTGAATATTGGTTGGTGTCAATCACCAGCCAGATTATCTGTCTAATTGTTTCTCAGCATGATCCTCTCTATGTAAAATGGGTTTAATCCTGCCTTCATTTCGTAGGAGTGAAATTGCTACACTGAAAATAACACCAAAATATTATTTCATTGTAGTCAAATGCTACAGTGAGACTTTGGAGCGACAAACTTGTTTCAGATGTTGCACAGAACTTACTGTCATGGTGAAGATAAAACACTGTACTTACTTCGCTTACACTGGGACTTTCCATCCAGAGGAGGGATAGCAGGAACCTGGCAAAAAGAAATATAGGATCATATCATTAAAAACAGAGAGCAAAATATCCAGAAGTAACATCCCTTAAAAGAAAAAAAAAAACAGAACTCACAACACACACACACACAAAACCCCAAATAAACAACTACAACAACCAACAAAACATTTTGTCAATCTCTAGAGTCTTATTTGCAGACGAACTGTTGTAATCAAGTTAAGAGGCTACTATCCCAGCTAAATATTCCTTCTGTATTCAACTCAAGTAGCACTGATGCCTGAAGTGAGCCAACACTGGAACTTTAGCCATTTCAATGAAAATCTGGTGTTACAGACTAAACCAACAAAGAAGGGGAGTTTCAGTTAAGGCAATGGACTTGGCATTGAAGCAGTTCTTTGGGATAGAAGAGATGCATATGGCAACTTCTTATCCCAGAAAACTCTGCCTGAGCTTTTGTGCCAGCATCTTGACCACCACAGATAATTAAAAACCTGTTTTCCAGAGGCACTGGGGCACCTAACATAAACTAAGGAGCAGAGGAAAAAAAAGAAACCAAACCACCATTTCCCACTGAAATCCAGGGGAAATGGTTCTAATCTGTATCCTTGGAAATCTGCAATCAGGTAATTGATTAATACTGGATTTAGTCTATTAAAAGCTGTGCATTTTTCTCTGTGCACACTAGAGAAACAAATTTGCACAGGTACTCTTTATTCTGACATTTCCTGGCTTTTTCATCCTAGTCTTGCCTTCTTAAAATTATTAATTGACTCAATTTTCATGCATGCATGACATCTACCAGTCTTTGTAAAACGTGAGATTTTACATGAATAGTGACAGAATTTCCATTCACATTTATACTTGACTGAAAAGTGTACATGATTTCTACCGTGTTACCCTGAATGATAACCCTGTCTGTCAATTAAAAAAAAATTTCACTCTTTTCTCACTCCTCTCACAGCTTATATCCCTCCAGACACTTTTCCTGTTTGATCTATACACTTCTACAACAAACCTCCACAACTTTAACTTCTCCATCTTTCCTCAGATATCTGTTTTCTTCTATTTCAGTTACACCAGTGATCTGGTGTTTCATTTGCTCTGGCTTTCTTTGTGACTTTTGTTACCTTATTTAGCCCTCAAAAACACCCACAGGGAATATTACCTCAGCATCTTATCAGAACCGTAAAGCCGAGGCTACATTTTGGATGTGCAATATGCTCTTACAGCACCTTCACCAGGGCATCCTGCATATACCAGGTGAATATTTACTGATGTACTAACGAAATAATGACCCACCTGCCTCTGCTCCTCTCTGGGGCACTTTCTGTCTATAGGGATTGGAATTAACGACAGTCTCTCTGTTCTGCCTGATGTCAGAGCTGAGAAAGGTGTGAAGGATATATAAGAGCCGTACTACTTGTCAGCAAGGAAGAGGGAAAAGGATACTCCAGAGCTAGATGCAAGCGTGGAATTGTTGCATGCACCCTTCTTGCTAACACAGACGGGCTTCTCCAGTTAGATCCGTGACCACAAAAAGGTAAACAATTTCCCTTTTTTCCTCTAGGTGCAGGGCAACAGATGTGCTTTCAGGAAAGCAAAATATCCCTCATTATTAACCAACAGCATTTTTCAGGAAAAGGCTAAGACAACTACAAGGGAAACTGCACCCAGGACCAGTATTTGAGACTGGATATGTCAGGAAATGCAAACCTGAGATAAAGGGATAGGATTGAAACTACTGGATGGAAAATGAGCATTTACTGCTGAGAGCCATCTGTCCTAAACTGCATCATGTCACTAAACTTAGGGGGATCATTTTTTCACTCTAGCCTGTGAAAAAGACTAGCTGCTGTTGATTTAGGACAGAATGGGAATCAGTAATAGGATGTGCTGAAAAGTATTTGGGTTTGCTTTCAGTTTTGAATCATTATTCTTTTCAGAAAGTTTGGAAGGAAAGATGTGCAACCTAAAGCTGTCTGTTTTCTTCATTGCACTTTCTGTCACTCTGAGCTGCTTGGAAGCTACACCTATTGAGAAGTGAGTAATAAATAATCATGTTTATTTCTTTTTAGGGAAAAAGGTTATTGCATGAACTGCTTTTGCTTTCATTTCTCAAATAATATGAGCAAAAATAGAGCAATTCAATTTCACTGGGTATTTTGTTGTTGTTTAAAGATTACTGTCCGTGGCTGATGATCTGTCTGATGGTACTTCTAAGAGACAAGGATGGATATTGCCAGTAATGTCACAGAATACACTCTCAGGACTTAGTGAGGAAATGCCAGAACAAGCAGCAGCAAAGACAAGAAGGTATCGATTTTCCTTGTTTCTTCTAGTCATATCAGACAGGGTTAAATCATGAAGTAAACTTTGTGCCAGTGATATCCTATTACTTGAGACTCTTCGTCTCTGCTGCTTATTCTCAAAAAGAGATTAAAATATCCTTCTTCTAGTAAATAGAGCTTTTCTGTAAGCATAAAGATCAGCTTTTCTGTAGGTGTAGGATTAGAGCATTCAGGGGAGAAAGTGAAAACCAGAGACAAAAGTTGCAGATCATTTAATCCCTCTACAATTATAATGCTTTCAGAAATGACAAAGGTTACAAATACTACAATGCCTTGAGAAGAAAGGCGTATTTGGAAAGTGCCTCCTTTTTTTTAAAAATCTGTCCCATTTCCATGCCTGAAGGGGGAAAAAAAAGAAAATATATCCTTCTTCATACTAATGCTCTGCTAGAATGGAATTGTTTTATAACATAACTGTCTCCTGGAAGTAATTTTTCATTACAGATTTAGATATCAATTTATTCATGGGAAGAAGGAAAAGGAGCAATTGATATGATAGCATTTGTAGGAAATGCATTCATATTTATAAATTCATAAATCCAGTTTCAGGTAACTTTCTAATGAATAAAAAAAAATTTCAAGAAATATTTGCAATTCATACTTAAAGATAAGCAGCACTCAGCTTTTCACAGAATCATCAAGGTTGGAACAGACCTTCAAGTTCCTCTAGTTTTGTCAGGGTTTTGATTGAATTTCTTTCAATGACAATTCTGTTATGGATAGTTTCAGTAAATACACATATCTACAGAGTTGCCTGTGCCTTTCTCTTTGAATATCTATTTTAAAATATTATTATATGACATCTCTGTTATCTTCCAAAATATTTTATAATGGTGATTAATTTCTCACATTTTTACAGCTACCACTTTAAAAAAATATAAAAAAAAAAGAACAAAACAACAAAAATAACTGTAATACTCAAAGACAAGGCATCACCTTTCTGAGCCTGGGACGCCTTATCTGCTTTTTTGAAGCCTTGGACAGTATCTCACTGGGTGAACTGTCTCATCAAAGCACTTATTCATTTAAGGGCTACAGATCAGAGAGCTGACAGGTATAGTAGGTTCAGTCAGGCTACACATGAGAAAGAAAGCTAGCAGCTTTCTGTAAGGGTTGGAGTTTTACACTTGGAGTACCAGGACCTGATTTTGTACCTTTAATGAAAAAGCAAATTCTGCCTCCCCAAACAAATCAGGATCTCCGTGAGAACCAGTTGCCATTTGAACCTCCTATGTTAAGGACTTGCTTAAACTCTTAAAATCAATAGAAGCACCCATGAAAATCTAAGGGAAGTTATATAAAACCCTATCCAACCATTTCATTTAAGTACAACTACGTATTTAAAATATTAATTGCTTAGAAATTGCTGCCTATCTACCAGTGAAGAACCAGTAACATACAGACACTTCTCTCGCAATTGCTATTCCATTTGGATTCTTAGATCAATATAAATAACTTTAAAAGGCTGTATAACATTTTAGATAACAGATGTAATATTCAATAGGAAAAGGAACTCACTGCTAACTGCTGAGTTTCAAACTGGGAAAGTGTCACTCTTCACGGAGAATTTTTGCTGTAAATTGGTGCTACCTCTACATCAGCATGAAGAAGTACAAGAAAACTAACAATAACTCAATAGGCAATCTCAGCAAGCAAGTATTTCTGTCTGAAGGAGCAACATAGTGGTGAAAGAAACAAATTTACAAATTTGAAAACTCAAGCTCTCTCAAGCTAGTAGTTTTACCGTGATTAAAAAAAAATACCTCATGCTATGTAAGTTTTACATGGGGTTCTGTAAATGGTCTGTTGGTTCACCTATTTGTAGATGTGGATCCTTCCACAGACACTCTTTAAAGTGTCATCTAGCAAATCATTATCTCCTGCCACTACAGAGCTTTCAAATTGCTGGTGTTTTCAACAAAGATGTGGCAGCTTTTTTGGTAATGATGAAACCTCTGTTTAGCCAGAGCTGAGTGGTAGAGAGACAGAGCTAAGGACCATCTTAAGTGGTACTGGCAGAACTGGCAATGCCTGCCACCTCTCATAATGTGTGGTGCAATTGGGAGAAAGAGTCTTTGGGCTCATTCCACTTGATTTGGACTGGAATATTACCATTCACTTCAGTGAGAGAGGGATATGACTCTGTGGTAATGAGAGACCTAAATAAATGTTAGTGACTGTCATTGTGTTAGTAATCCTCATGATATCAGCAAGAGCTCTAAATAGATTTAGAAGTTCAGCTTGAAGTTAAACATTTAGTCATTGCTTTCACTTAGTGTATAATCTATACTATCATTACAGGTTTTCCAGATGTCACAAACTGCTCTGCAGAATATCAATAAAAAAATGACACATGACTGTTGAGGTCTTTGCATTTAAATAACCCCCACCATTAAAATTGATAATAGATACAGCGCAAGAATTTTTTTTCAGGCACAAAGTAGGTGGTGGGAAGACTGTAATGTTCCTGTATTTGTGCACATCTTAAAAGAACTCCCACATTAGCGCAGCTCAAATGACTATTAGCAGTGGCACACTCCCTATTGCTCATCATTTGACTTAATCTTGGCTCTTTTTGTCTCACCTTGGGTAGTCACCACCTGGAGAAGCGGAAATGCAACACTGCCACGTGTGTGACACAGCGCTTGGCCGACTTTTTGGTTCGTTCCAGCAACAGCATCGGAGCAATTTATTCCCCTACGAATGTGGGGTCCAACACGTATGGAAAAAGGGACACTGAAGGGCTATTAAGCAGAGAATCCCCAAATGATGCATAGCTTTAGGGTGTTAAGGTGGCTACCGATACAGTTTTCATTAGGAGCTCAGATTTTAATGTATCAATAACCTCTTGGTCATTTATTACTTGTACAGTCTTAACAGTGCCTTGTTTTCTCTGTGTGTGTGTGTGTGGGTATGTGATTTATGTTCACCATTTCACTATGCATGCACAAGGACATGCATAGGCTATCCTTTCAACTCCAGAAACCTGCTTGTCAAATTCTGTTGTAAAAAAAATAAATATATCTATCACGATAATAAATGGAAAAGTAATTGCAACAGGGTTTTTTATTATTATTATTATTATTAAAATGATGAAAAAGATAACCATGATGTGTATGTCTTTATAGTCACAGTTTGGTAAGAGAAAGAAATCATCCTAATTAAAGAACAGTGAATATCAGAATGCTAGCAAAAGTTATGTCCTAATGAAAGTAAAACAGAAGAAGAATCTTCTGGGTTTGAAACATCTGCAGCATCTTGTTCTGCACAACTGAAGGAACAATTATATGAGACAAGATGGCTGCATTGTGCACCATAACCATATGGTTATACAGTTCTCTGACTGGTCTCTTTCCACTCTAGCATGCATTGAGCAAGTAGAAGTGGTCTTGCAGCACAGACATCTGTAACTACCAAGCATGGGATTTTAAGAATTTACAGTTGTTACTCTGAGAGGTTATCAGTAAAATGATATACTCCTGTCCTTGGGTATTCCTTTCCTTGAACTAGAGCGACAAAGGGAAGAGACAAAACCCATGAGCAGTTATAGCATCAAAATGTATCAGAGGAACAGGGTAAATTTGTCCACTGACATATTTATATTGCTACCAAAATCCGAGAAAACTATTTTAGAGATTGGCAGACCTGAATGAAAATTTGATAGTGTTATTTTCTACTACCCCAGCCCAGTACCTGTGCAGGCTTAAAAAATGTGTTTGTTCCTTTAAATTGCTAAGCAAACTTCCACAGAGATCACACCCTGTATCACAGCAATGGTTGTTTTGTCTATCATTTTCTCACTGAAGGCCTCACTATCGTCTGAAAAATATTATTGTCCAATTATGAGAAACATTCAGCAGAAGCTTAGTTCTGGAGAAGCAAATTAAATCTTAACAATTGCCTTCAGTTGATTCTGTCATAAAATATACCTCAAAATTGATAAATTTTTTGCTAAGTTTAATGTTAAATAGCATATTCTCTTCATTTCACAAATAGTACATGGGAATTAAAATTGCTGCACAGAATTTCTGCTGTAAAAGTTTACTGATTATGCATTGTTACTGATTACTCTCTTTATTGAGGAAAGTTTCAACCTTCATTAATGTTCTAATGGATATTTATTCTGATTTTTATTGAAAAAACCATTCATATGGTATTAAACTTGTCTAATATTTCTGCCAGCTCGAAATCCTTTCCATTCAAGTTACTTTTGAGTTATGTTCCACAACCATCGTGTGCTTAATTTGTTTTCCAGCTAGAATATTTATTTTTCAAAAAATGAATGAGAGAGTGACAGGACAGCTCTGAAGTGTCACTGTGACATTGCACAGAGGTGTAACTAAGTGAAGCCTTCCCTGTAGGTGGATGCTGATTTCTAAGCTGATCCCGACCTGAAATACCTACAATGCTTTATGCACCAGCTTTTGCTCTTTCAGCTCCCAACTGGCAAATCACAAGGAAGTGCAGGCTGCCTATGCACAAGATCAGTGGAACTGGACACATTATTTTCTGCCTTATGCACTCCTGAACCTGGTGGGTTTGACACTAACATGTGTTTAATATTGGTGGTACTATTTGGCAAATACTGAAAATTATTACTCATCTAAATCAGCGAAACCACAGAGAAGGATAAGAAAGATATCCATAGCTCAGAGGGTGACCATCTCACTTATCTCCAGCTGCTCTTTGTCTCACCAGTTGTCAGTGCTCTCCTGAAATTTGGTGGAGAAAAGACAGCTACTCCAAATTCATCCCAGCTTAGACATCTATTTCGGGATGGGATGAATCAGTCTTGAACTGCCTCCATTTCTTCCTTGATGATAGAGAGTGTCTAGACAATTAGCTGAAAATGAGCACTTAACTTTAAGATAACTGAAGTTAGGTGACAGGAATCTCATCTGCAATTGGTATGAACTGTTCAAACTTTAAAAAAAAAAAAAAAGAAAAAATCTGGTAAAAAACACCACAACACCAACACATCAGACTCCAAATCAACTCATATTCTGAACTACCGTAGTTAATTCATCAGGTAGAGCATCTTGAGAAACTGCCTACACTGAGACTTGTTTCCCCATATATATCCCAGAGAACACAACTCTGCTACCCTGCCCCCTTCTGTGTAGTTACCACTGACTGCACTTAGGCCCCTTAGAGAAGAAGGATTTAGTCATGGTAAGCTTGGATGCAAGCACAATCCTGAGAGAACTGGCCAGGAAAAGAGTGGATTTAAAAAGAAAAATTAAAATAATTATAATAATTTAAAAAAAACCACACACACACACCCCCAAAAAACCCCCCACATTACAAATAAGCGTTTACACATCACTTCATCAGAAGCCCAAACAACATAACTTCAGACATTTCAGAACATGAAGACTGCTAGGTGAAGCCTAGCTAACACAGATTAAGTGACTCTAAACATTTTTTTGAATCTCAATATGTATTTTTCTGCCTCTTCAGGGACATCAATATTTTTTGAGAATCAAGTCTTACACTGATTGTGTTCCTTTTCAATTCTTCTGGATGCCCTATGTCTTTCAGAGAACATGTGAGAAAAGAAAAAATACAAAAGAGGAAAATCAGAAATATATAGAACATGATAAACATGGCTATATCCCCATTAAAAAAATAAAAATTCTAGATGTCTGTTTTTTAGTGTGTTTTATTAAGTTGTGTTTAAAAAGGGAAGAATAGGGACATAATATTGTATCTCACTGAATGAGAAGGGGAAGAATAAAAATCATCAAACAAGCAAAAGGAACGTTAAAAAAAAAGGTGATAGGAACATGAAGAATGTTTTAAATGGAGTAGTGGGCCCTAGGGTCTAATATTTCTAAGGAACTATGACAGCTTCATAAAAGACAGAATTTATATTTTTTCATGATGAATAGAGTTGAGGTAAGAAACTGATTTCACCTGTAAATGCTTGTGCTAAAACTAAGAAAGTACACAATATACATGGAATATAAAATGTATTCTTACTGAATAGTAAATTTGGAAGGAATAGTTTCCATTTCTATTAAGACAACATACCTAGTTTTTAGACAAGTAAGTTTCTTAGTGAGAGTTTTAAAAACTAGGTTGGCAAAGCTTCCATTCACTTTCAGTGGGATAAGTTATTACAAAGTCTGGATTCTACTGAATGGCTTTCTAAAACTATTTGGAAGTTAATACATTGATACTATGAATAAAATCCTTTTCCTGCAATGAACTATTGCACATCTTCAGTACCTGCCATCTTTGCTTTGTAGAATTATGCTGGGTTTGACTCAGTTAGCTCACTTACAAATACAGTTTGACAGGTATGGTAGACTTTCTGTTCAGAGTTACAAGGTTAAGTAATTTTGTTGTCTAGGCTCATTATTATATAGAAAAGGGACTGCTCTACATTGCTTTTGCAATGCAACTAGCAAAAAGCTGTGGTTAGGTGTGACACACCTCCTTGCTGGATACAGAATAGTGGTTGAAGTGACATGAAATAGAATCTTTCTGTGGGATGTGAAAACTTCTATTCCAATCACGTTACTGTTATCTCTATTTTTCTACACTCAGAAAAAAATCCCACACTGAAAACCCAAATATTTTGAGACTCAAAATAACCAGGCTCAAACTCAGACCTGAAATCCACCACTTAAACTAAGCTTCAGTTTAGGAACAAAGCCCTCAAAATCTGGATTTTCTACAGTTTTCCTGAAAACTTTAGACAAATTGTTTTCCAGCTTCAATTGCTATGAAAACAATTTATCCCTAATTAGATTCAGTTCAGAATTGTTTCTCTAACTAAAACCTACCTTGAAAGCAAAATGTTAAAAAACATCTTGAACTAGGAATCATATGTGCCATCAAAAGCTGAAAGTCATGACATCAGCTCACTAAAGAATGAGACAACGGTGATAATAGTTAAAATAGCTGTTCACTGTGCAAGAAATTGTCTCCTTGAATGCTAAAACACCTGAACAAAAAGAACAAATTCAAATACACTTTATTCCTAACAATAGGGTTGAGTAACAATCATCCCATAAAGTCACTATTTTCCAGAAACGCATTTAGAAACAAAAAATAAGTTTAATTATTCAAATTCATAATCTTAGACCCGCCCCTACTATAACAACTTTTTTTTCCACCTTAAAAGGCTCTTTCTGATCCTGCATTAGAGACAGTGAAACTGTTTCTTATATGCTCTTTTACAATATCCTTAATATAAATTATCACAGCACAGGTAGCCTGAGATCTGCTGCAGAACAGCTGGTGACACCAAGGGTGATAGAAACTGAATTGAATTTCTTTAATCCCAAGTTTTGATTAGTGCATCATCTATGTGGTGGGGCTTTGTTATTTTGCTTTTCAAAAGGAATTAATATACTGAGATGTATTAAAATAATTGGAGTTGTGTTAAATAGATCACTACATATGTGAATTTAAATAGTTGGAATAATTTGAAATTAAATCCTACTCAATATGATTAAAATAGGATTAAAACCAGAACCTGTTTATTATTATTTACACTCTCAACAGAGGCAGATCACTTTTTTCAGACAGAATCATTCCTTATTCATTAAGCAGTCCCTTTGGAAGGAGTTAAAGTGGGACTTGCCTGCACTAAGGGAATTGTGCAAAAATTTAAGTAGCCTGTGATTCATTGTCAGTGATGATTCCTGGCTCTTGGCCTTGTGTAACCTCACTCAGTTGTCCTCAGCCCATCAATCCAGCCTGTTCAGATCCCTCTTCAGAGCCTTCTTTCCCTCCAGCACATCAACACTACTGCCCTGCTTGGTGTTGTCTGCAAATGTACTGCGAGTGCAATCGACCCCCTCATCCAGATCACTGATAAAGATATTAAACAGTACTGGAGATTTCCATATTTCCAGACCCAGAGCAAGTTAGCAGGACCAGCACTTTCTGATCCTGTTCTGGAAACAGTGCCTTGAAAGATGCTGCTGGAGTAAGTGGCCATCTCCTGTACTTCTTGGGAGCTGCTGACCCCTCAACCAATCTCAAAAACCAGGCTGGTCCCCCTGAATTTGGTGTTTCAAATACCTGCATGCAGCACTTCCCTCAGTCTGTGTTAAACGGACATACTACAAATTTCCAGGAGGAGGCAGGAACGCTGCTCACAACTGCAAGATGTTGGGGAAGCCACAGTGCAAGTCATCCTTACTTTTCCAGCTTCTCCTTTGATTTTCTGAGGTTAACCCTGCATCTCCTTCCTTCTTGAGGGAGACTCACTGAGTGAGGATTTTCTAAAAACATTATTCTCGAGTCCATAGTTACTTGCTGCAACTAACTTATTTTTTTTTTAAAGGAGACCTTTCCCAAAATTGAAGAGCAGATATTGTCACTAATTTTTCCTACCATTTTTTCCCTAGTGTTACAGTATGACTTTCCCAGGGCCTGTGGGATGCACTGCACCTGCTAACATGCAGCTTACACAATAGGAACAAAGCTAGACCAGATGTCAGCATGTTTGGAAAAGACCTAATCAAAGTGTTGTTAGATGAACCCAGAGAATGTAAACAGTAAAGAAACCTTAGTGCTACAATTTATGCCTGGAAGAAAAAAAGGTTGTTTTTCTCTTTGCTCATCTGGTGTTTTCCCAGCTCAAATCCAGGCAAACGAAGGACAGCCTTGATGGCATCAGTATCAGTTCTGTAAACACAAAAACACTGACTGAGCCTAATGTAGCACGGAACTACTAAACCATGATATCTGGAATTGAAAAATTGCAGGAGAAATCTGCTTCATCCTAATATTCTCCCTCTTCATTCCACACCTTAGCAAACGTAACTTCTGTGAATCACCACTCACAGCTGTGAATTAAAGTAATTCAAACCCCAATTCCTTCCACACTTTCTACATTAAACTGGCACTGGAGAAGGACAAATGACTCTGCAGAATGATTTCCATCAGCTTCACTCTAAGTGTCAAAGAATCATAGAATATCCTGAGTTGGCAGGGACTCATAAGGATCATCGAGTCCGACTCCTGGCCCTGCACAGGACCATCCCCAAGAGTCATACCATGTGCCCAAGAGAGTTGTTCAAATACTTCTCAAACTCTCTCAGGCTTGGTGCTGTGACCAATTCTCTGAGGAACCAGTTTCAGTGCTCAATCACCTTCTGGGGGAAAAACCTTCTCCTAATATCCAACCTAAACCTCTCCTTACACAACTTCATACATATAACTTTAACCTGGATCAGCCTGAGTGTCTGAAAGGAAGCTATGCTCTGGAGGATAGTTAAGACAGTGTTTTTTCCAGAACAGTATGCTGTAAAACTAATTCCATAAAATCAAAAGAGAAATCACTCTGTCCCTCGTAGGGTCTACATGAATTCGGGCCTCATTCTATATTTTTCCTGTCCCTTATGGGATGCTGAACTAAGTGCAGGACCCCAGCTGTTGTCTTCTTGCAATTCCTTAATTTCACCACCATTTTGCCCCCTAGAATCCTCAGCAAAGATATGCCCCATAAGATAGATCATCATAACTAGGGTTTGTGCTACAGAACTTCACAACAGCTTGTCCAGCAAGATCACTCCCACCAGGAGGGATCTATCCCCTCTCACTCAAGGGCACAACACAAGAGAAGCTGGACTGCAAATGCCTTCCTCCTAACAACTGGAGGTTACAGGCTGAGACTCTTAAGGAAGTGCTGCTCAGACTGGCAGTCCTACAGCAGGCAAACCACCTCCTGTTTTAGGCACTGTTACTCTCCAGCCTGGCTTTTGCTCCTTTTTTTTTTTTTCCTTCTTGTTTTGGGAAAATTTGAAGGGGGAAAAAATATCAGTGAATAAATACCCATTGCTTTGAAAACAGTACAACATAGTCAGGACAAGGAGCCAAGGGAAAAGATAATGGAATGTTTTCCAAATCTGTAGACAGATACAGCTTCAAACAAACAACAGACCCTCAGTCACAAGGAGGTGACTTGGATGTACAACTCAGGCAGCTATGTAAAAATGAAAACTTTGCAACAAAATGGTGAATACATTTTTGTTGCTATTTTTTTCCCCAAAAATGTCACAGCTACTTTCAGGGACCTATATCGAAGTGTTCAACCTTAACAAATCTGTACTCTCCTTCAAACACATTCCACCACATATTCAGGCAGTTATTTCACAATACATTTAAAAATATAAAAGGCATCTATGATTGTTGATGTGATTTTTCAGAAAAGTAACATTTATATTAAGACCACTATCAAGTCATGCAGGACAAATCACAGAATTATAGAATATCCTGAGTTGGAAGGGATCCACAAGGATCATCAAAGCCCAACTCCTGGCCCTGCAAAGTGCAGCCCCCAGAATCACACCATAGGCCTGAAAGCCTTGTCCAAACTCTTCTTTCTACAAAAATTGGCTAGAATAAATAACATTAGTAAACTAGGAAATAAATTCTGAGTCAACTTCAAAACCCCAATGGCATTTCATATCACTTACATCACTATTAAAAGAGTAAAACTGACACTTTGTGGGGGTTCTGCAGTGAGGCAGCAGCAAACAGAATTGGCATTCAGACCATTCCATTCACACTCTGTCTATGTGTGTGCATGCACAGGTGTAAACACAGCACAGGACAAAATTCTGCAGCTTTAGGTAAATAGGAACCTTCTCTTTGGTTTTCATTTGTGGGATAACACATTGAAGTTCTCAGTTTCTGGTGAGGTTAAACTGATTAACCCAACTTTTTATTGTTTGCAATACTATTGCCAGAACTAATATCAGTATTAATTTTTATCTTTCTGACAAATTCTTTTTGTCATAATTCTTTTTGATGGGTGCCAAAAAGATAATATCAAAAGAGTTTTAAATCAGGACACATGAATGAGCTAAGCAGCAAAATTTATTAATATTGTGATCATTGGCCTTGCAGGTAAAGTAGGAAAAAATGCATGATGCAACTCAGGAGGCACCTAATCAGCAGCCTGGAAAAAAATCCGAGAGACATAAGTGAGAAGAAATAAAAGCTAAGGAAAAGGGAATTCTATAGATGGTAGAGCTAATTTTTGCATCTTTTGAGACCAAAATGCACCCCAAGGATTCACACTAGCACAAAAACTGACACTCTTGTCTGACTCTCAGGATTCAAAGAAGATCACAAGCTTGGAAAGGTCTTCTAAACAGGAGCTAGTTTCATTCTAGAGGTGAAAATCTCAGTTTCTTCATTTAATCATCATATTAATTAACAAGTTTGAGTAAAGACTGTAGGATTTAGCTTACTGTCACTACATGTCTGCAGAAAGAATCAAGATGGTGCATGTTTTAAGAAATTCTTTTCTTTGCCCTCTATTTAGAAACACAAGCAAGAGACTTGAGTGACATCAGTCAATGGTCATAAATTTCACTGCTCACGTATTACACTACATTTATTTCTATATCCTGCAAGGGACTGGAGATTGGGTAGGTGACTAATGCTAAGGTTACAAATTGCCTAGAGAAGAAAACTAAACATAACTGTGAACTTCCTCCTCATCCGAACACATCCATCACATTCTAATAATACGAGTGCAGTTATAATCAAAACTGATCTGAACATTTTTTTTTAATCCAGACATCTGCATCCAATGTGTATTCACTGACAAAAACAAGATTTTTGAGTTTGTGGGGTTGCATTACTGCATAATTAAATAACTAGAGAACTAGCACAAATCACTGTGACATTGGCTTTTATTGTGTTTTCCATATCCTATAGAATTTTTTTTTCCAGCTTGAAGTTTGCATAGTGTCTTATAACTGGAATCAAAATATTAATCAAACAAGTTGCCACAGACTCTGAACTTGCTATTTTACATGTTGGGTGCCACCTTACGCCTCACAATCTCTCTTTGAAATATCTGTTTGAAAAAAAAAAATCTGTTGATAAAGACATTTCCTTTGGGTAACACATTTTGCTAACACAAGCAGCTTGGATTGTCAGAGTACTGTGGAATTCTCCTCTGCAAAATAGCAAGTTTGATATTCAAATCCATGTGAGCCTTCAGAGATGCCATTTGCCAGACCAACTTTTCAAAGTAAAACTGATTAACAAAGTCACACATCAGGTGATGTTTAGATATAAAGCAAGTCCCAATGAAGTCCAAGTGCACAAGCAGAAGATAAAGCATGAATATTTTTCCTAAGGATATATCACTCAGTACCACCCACTACCATTCTCTGTTTAACCTCTTATTGCATCTAGTAGTATTAGTCACTTATACATACACTCTTTTAACCTGTGTCCTTTTCCCCCATTTTCTATGCAATGCTCTTACTTTTCAATGCATTAAAGGTTATTTATTGTTGCAACCACAGAACACTCCTCCTGCACTTCTATTTCCCCAACAGCAATAAGACAGCCTTCCCCTTCCCAGATGCATGCAGCTCTTCCCCTAAACATTGCTTTTCAGGAGATTTGATCTCCACAACCTGGTTTCCCCTGCTCATTTGCTTTTAACCAGCGCTGTCACTCCTCTCTCTTCATAGAAAAGACAGCAAATGAAATCCAACCAGGTCTCAGGCCCACATCTTCAGCTACAAGATTCCTCCTTCAAGTCTACTACAAAGACCCCTTCCCCACGCCCTGAGCCCCTCTCACCTCCTGTCTCTTTTGAATGTCATTGCTCAGCCTGCCCAGATATCCATGGCACCCCATCCATCCAATCCTTTGGTTCCCCAGTACTGGCATGGCCTCTGGCCTCTCCCTCCAGTCTCTTGGCCCCTACACTGCTCCAGAGACTCATGTCAGCTATTCTGCTATATGTTACTTGAAATACATAAATCAGCAGAAATATGTTACTTGGAATACATAAATCAGCAGAAATATGTTACTTGGAATACATAAATCAGAAGAAATATGTTGCTTGGAATACATAAATCAGGATTCTGGAATAGGATTCTGCTGCTACGGTCCAAAGAATCAAGAGAAAACAGAAATTGCCAGACTGGCTGAGCACTTGAATACAATTACACAGCTGAAGCCATACACAAATACAACTGTTATACCCCAAAGGAAACTAAAAATACCAGTTTTCTAGTGAAGCACAGAACAGCATCAGCTTCCACAAGTGACACTTTGTCGTAACTGGACTGGTAATGATTACTCTGAACCCACGATATGACAAGAACGTGAAAGTCACTTCTGATGGCAAGGCAGAAGGATCTCAGTGCCCTCATCACATCCCCATTACCAAAACCAACCCCTTCCTCCCTTCTACCTCCACATCACCAGCACACAGCCAGTTCCTCACTGCCAAGCCATGGGGTATTGATTGCCACCCACACTCACCCTTGCTCCAGGCTGCACCTGACAGAGGGGCTGGAGCTGAGCAAATAAGAGCTGCAGCCCCACACTGCCCAGAGAGTTCTCCACTCCTCCCACACCAGAGTCCACTCTCTCCAGCAGAGCAGCAACATCCAAGTCCAGTGTTCCAACCGCTCCTCTCTCTCTCAAAGAAAACTTAGGAATAAAAGCAGCTGTGAGTCAGGAAGACAGCCAAGTTTGTTTGCCCTTGAAAGGAGGTGGTCACACAGAGCGAAAGACAAAATGACCAGAGAACTCCTAAGGAAATATATTCACCCTAGTATCTTCTCCAGGCACAAGTCAAAAACTCCACAAGTTGGGCAGCAAGACACCACCTTCACAGTCCTCAGGTAAATTTCTTTTGTGCTTTATACAGAAATAAAGGAAACCCTAACATAAGGGCATACACATTGCCAAGGAGGAAACACCTTACTGACGGGTTGAGGTTCCCTCTCACTAACATAATGTGTGAAAGGGTCAAATGGTTTCTTTACTTAGTGCCAGAAACGTCCTCAGAATATAGTGGCAACTTCTATAAGCAACAGGCTTATAACGACTAAAGGCTTAAAATGCTTAAAATAAGTAAGTTTCAGAGACAGAAACTTAAATCACACATATATGCATACATTTTCAGTAACACCCATAGGTGACTCCTGCAAGTCAGCAGAAGGGCATTTCCACAGAATTAAACCTTTGGAAAACGGAAAATACTGGGACTAAACACTTGGAGAGCAGGAAAAATGTTTTCTTCCTGAGGTCAGCCCCAAAGTGTAAAAAACAGAGCTAGAGAAGCCTGGTTACCCACCACTTCCCTTGAAAATTTGGGTTGATGGCATTATAGCAGGCTATAAAGGGAGTGAAAGACAGGGACACCTTCACACTCTGGCCAGAAAAAAACTTCCAGGTAGGTGATAAAGCAGAGAGTAAAACATGCTTTAATTCTCAGCATGAATGTAGTTCATTTGCCAGGGTACAAAGCTCCCCACACTTCTTTGCTTCCTTTCTTCTGCCAGTAGAGCAGTTTGGAAGATAATCTCCCAAGCCCTCCATTTTTGTTTAATGAGACTGAATCATCAATTTAGGTTTTATTACAAAACTAAGAAACTAGTTAGTAACAGATTTGCTACAGATTAACAGACTGACTCCCTAGATGAAATATCAGCAATGAGAATCAACATAACTGATTAAAAAAGGCCAAGGTGTATTAAACAGAGGGCAAACAATAACTCAATAGATGTTCATATCTGGTGGCTACAGGTTTCAGAGGAACTTGAACCAGCACAGGAAGTGGAAAGGCTGAGGTGGGGAAGAGGATATAGGAAATAATATTGCTCCTGCTGTAAAGTGCCTTTAGCCACTGAGTAATCTAATCACTTCAGTGACACTTCTTTTTTTTTTTTGTAAAATACATTTAAAAAGTAGCAAAACACTACCAAAACAGAAACAAAAGCCTCAGTGAATGGAATTGAACAGTAGGAAAGGCTGAAGAGAAGTGAAAAAGCACTAGGCAATGAAATGTTAGTTGAAATCACATACAGCTCTTAATAAAAAGAAAACAATCATATGAAAAGTAGGTGAGCTAGACAGAGGAGAAATTAAGGTGGGGGAGGGAAAAAAAGGAAAATAAATTGAAATTGAGAGTAGTAATATAATTTTTCAACACACGGTGTGGAGAACAGAAAGATACCTCAGAGGCTGTTTATATCTTAAATACCCACAGGAAAGACAAGAAAGGTTAAACTGGAAGAGACTTTCAAAGGATATAGAAAGTGCTAATCAGATAGCTCACAAGCAATTAATTAAGAGAAAAAAAAAGCCACTTGCACTAAGCTCTGGAAACCCAAAAAAAAAAAAAAAAATGGAACAAGTAGCACTCCATCCAGACAGGGTTCTGAAATATTTTTTACCATGCCCCAGTATACATATTTCTCTGCAAATAGAAATAGTAATGATGAGAACTAAAGAGCTCTGTGTTAAACAGGAATATAGTTCTGAATATGACATCTCTTGTATTGGCAAAAGTAACAGAAGAAACCAGCCAACAGCCTAAGAAAAGGCAAATTCTCCTCCACAAAAGTGCCCAAGGCAATTGGGAGTGAAGCTGTTCCTTACATCTAAAATCCCACATGTTGAGATATATATTTGTGCTCAAGGAGATTTACATTTCAAGAATGCCAGCAGAGTTTTATCTTATGACTCAGGCCATTTAAGTGAAAATTCAGTCAATTATTCTTGATAGAAATAGCTTCATCCTTTTATTGTTGTTGTTTTAGGGACTGGTTTGATTCACTATAGAAATTTAATGAGTAACACTAACTTCCAGAAGAAATACAAAATTGAAACTGTGCAGTCATTTTCCCAGTAGAAAAAGGAAAAAATGGAATTTAACAGATTCCATTTTCATAATGGAATCTGTTAAATTCATTGTCATGGGAGATCAAGTCTCTTTTTCAAATTGAGGCATTTACAAAGTGATAAAATCTTCAGGGTTTCCTCCCAACACCTAGTGCTTCTGCTCAGATAAAAAAACCAGCACCTATTGCACTCTGAGGTCTTTTGCAGAACTTCAGTTAGGTCAGCAAGTCCTTTAGGGAAAAACTCTGCCCATTTTATTCCTGTTTGTGTATCTGTAATTAATGCCATGAATTTTCATTAAAAGGCTGTGGTTACCACTTACTTGAGAATGAGGTGACTTACAATCTTAACAGTAAAATTCAAGAATATAGGTGAGTAAGCTGCTGTCATTACATCTCTGTAGCATGGAAATGCCACTTCCACAATAATGCTGATGGAAGCAACGGTCATTTTCATTGCTAGTAAAAGTAAGTTGTACATGTTAATAACTACTGATATTAAGACTTTGTAATACCATTCTCTTTTTACTTCACTCTGAACAATTGGTATTTATTAGTATTATTACTACTAGGTGTTTCAAAAAGCAAAGGTCTCTTTGAAATTACAACTAATTGCACTAGATGCCTAATTTAGGAATTAATTTTGGAGATAGTTTATTAATTGGCCACAGTTTAAATTTTCTCAAAGCTGATTATTTCAATGCTTAATGTATCTTAGGCTTTCCAGTTGCACATGAATTTCACACATTCATAGTGCAAGCTGAACTTCTGTTATATTCTGTCTAAATGGAAAATGTTCGAGATCCTGCCATAAAACACAATAATGGACCATGGTCACTGTGACCGATAATTTTAAATGAAATTTCCCCTATCACAAAATGTGGACACTGAGACTTTATGTTTAATTATTTGGCAGCAATATTTACTATCCCTGACAGCTTTTTGAAGCACTCAATGAAAAAGTGAGCAACAGCAAAGACTAATTGGCTTTGCTTTCTGCTAGAAAGACAGACTGAACTGAAAAATTGTGAAAGTCAGAGCTGATATTCACAGGAGCCATGAATTCTTAGTGCCTCTCAGAAATGGATCATTTCCCAAAGTTTGCACATCACTTTAGAAAACCTGAATCCACTCCCTTTCTTCAGGACACAAGAACTAGTTCATCTTTAAAGGCACTCCCAAAAATAAAATGTTTTAATCATCATTGAATTCAAAGCAATCATCGAGAACTCTGCTGAACTGAATGCAATTACCCAAATACCCAAATCAACCTGTTCACGCACACTTTGCTGATGAGAAGTCTGTATTTCTCCACTTTTCATTCTGCATTCAGTTCTGCTCAGCTACAACCCTATTCTCAGTGATGCTCCCTGTCCTTCCTCACCTCCATGTTGTGCAAACTTCTCCCACACTTGTTAAATTCTGCATGTGATTCCACCTTTTCCTTTTTAGCCAGGTAAGAGACAAAGTGCACAGAATAACTGCTAATTTTTATCTTCCACACCCTTTCTAGACTGCAGCCTTTCCGGGGGGGGGGGGGGGGTTGGAATAATGGCACAATCCTTCAGCATCATGTTGAAATCCTCTAGGTTCCTCTCTACTCCAGGATGGAAAAGAGTGGGGCAGTTTAAAAATACCGAAGGATTTTCTTTAAACCAGTCTAGAATTCATTACAGGGCAGGAATTTCCCTCCTGCTCCCAGGATGACTCCAAACTTGAACAAACTTTTGTGTCACCTGGTAGAAAAGAGAACACAACTACTCATTCCATCAAGAATCTCCTCAAGTGCTACTGAGACCAGAAATTGCACCAAATGCTTGAAACACCTGTATGTGGGGTGAGATACATGATACCTGATAGTGTAGTTTTGATTATATATCAATGACTTTTCTTCTCTTTGTTTTTAACACAAAATACCTTCCATTCAAGCAACACGTCTAAATATGTTTGCTTTCTCCATACTCACACATGCATATGGACACATAGACATGTAAGTATTGAGAACACTTCTAAAGTTATTTCTATGGCTCTTTAACTGATTGAATTTGCTGGGAAAGACAAGAAAATGCTAGACAGAACAAAATTCTAGAACTGAACAGCAATAAAGTGAAAGTTAATACAACCTCCAAACAAATTTAGCAATATCACCATCAGCACTAGCTGGCCCTAAAATCAGGTCTCCAAAGTAACAAGTGATAGGACAAGAGGAAATGGCAGCAAGTTGCACCAGGAGAGGTTTAGATTGTATATTGGGAAAATTTTCTTCACTGAAAGGGTTATCAAGCATTGGAACAGGCTGCCCAGGGAAGTGGCTGAGTCATCATCCTGGAGGTAACTAAAAGATGTGGCACTTAAAGGCAGGGTTTACTGGTAGATTTTCCAGTGCTAGGTTAACAGCTGGACTCAATGTTCTTAAAGGTCTTTTCCAACCTAAATGATTCTATGCTTCTATTATTCCTGAGGAATTCTTTCAGTAGTCAGGTTTATACTCAGATTTCATCAATTTTCTCCAGTTATAAGTTAAGCAATCAACATGCAGAACATTAACACAAATACATATCTGTCCTCTTATTAAGCCCTCACTTAAACATCAGCAGATCCAGCTATGTCCCTGCTATGGATTTCTCTCTACGTCATTGTTGTTAGTATGAACTTTATAGAACTTCTTTAAAAATTAGGGCTTAGGACTATTTTGGTGCACAAGAACAGATCACGAAGAAAATTAACGACATTTTGCTTGAACATTTCCTTCCCATCACAGTCAATTCTGCTTTATATAATCATAGAATGCCTTGGATTGGAAGGGACCTCAGAGGTCATCTAGTTCCAACCCCCCTGACACAGGCAGAGTTAGCTTTTTAATAGACCAAGTTGCTCAGGGTCCCATCCAACTTGGCCTTAAACACTTCCAGCAATGGGGCACCCACAACTTCTCTGGGCAACCTGTTCCAGCACCTCACCACACTCACATTAAAGAATTTTTTCCTATATCCAGTCTAAACCTACTCTCTGTCAGTCTGAAGACATTCTCCCTTGTCCTGTCACTCCAGACCCTTGTAAATAGTCTCTCTCCATCTTTCCTGTAGGTTCCCTTCAGGTACTGGAAGGCCACAATTAGGTCTCCCCAAAGCCTTCTCTTCTCCAGGCTGAACAATCCCAATTCTCTCAGCCTTTCCTCACAGGAGAGGTGCTCCAGCCCTCTGACCAACTTCGTAGCCTCCTCTGGACTGATTCCTACTTTAGCAGGTGTTCCTTCTCTTTTTCTCCTGAAAAAACTGAAAAAATCAACATGATGCATCAGCGCTCCTGCAAAGTGTTTTTGTGACAGTCTACTGTCACTTACAGCTAGAAATACTCTTTCCTGCCTGAGATTTGGAGCAGGATTCATGCAGCCAAACAGGCTGCAGGACAGTAAGAAATAAATTCTCATCACTGAACTTATTATTATCATGATGATGTAATTTATTACAATGTTTGATCTTCTGTTACCTTTGAAGATAGTCTTTTAGTCTTTTTTTCGCTGGAGGGAATTGTAACCCTCCAGTCCATACAGGCAGCAGTAAATAATCATTGGATTGATATGATTTTGATAACACTTTTCAGATGTTCAGAAATAATATCAATTTATTTCATTTATGAGTAATATTGTCTGGCTATATGGCTTTTTTCCTAAAACAAACCACTTTTAAAAGTATTTCTATGAACGTATGCTGTGCTAAGTCACATTTCTAAACTGGCCTAGATTCAGCATATTAGTATAATGTGAGGTAACTTTTACAAAATGTCAATACTTCTTTCTCAGAAAAATGTGTTTGTTAAACAAGGGCCTTAGGGTGCCCAACAAAGTCAACAAGTGTCTTGCTCTTGCTCTAAAGCACACAATTCTCTTATTATTCTCTACACTGAAAAGGACACTGTTTGCTGCGACAACATAGCAAATGTCCAACAGGAAATACTGGAGAAATGAAATAGCATATTTATTTGTAAAAACACTTCTAAGGAGAAAGGTTTGTTTATGGATAAGGAAAGACCAAGGGACATTTTCCCATTTCTCACTGCTTTTTTTTTATGGTACCTGGCATTAACTAAATAAGGTAAACAGTCAGAATCAGGCTGCAAAAGATGTGCTACTTAGCATTCTTGCACTTTTTTTTATGTCAGATATTTAAAAAAAGGAAAATTACAGATCATTTTAAACAAGTAATTTGCTCCTTGACTTTGTAAACTAAGGTGGCTTGCAGCCAGAACAACTGTGCTGACTTACATTCCTGGCTCAGTTCTTGTTTTTGTCACCAGCAAATTCACAGGGATTCTGTATTTACTAAAAAATATTTTCCAAAACTGATAAAAACAAATGCAAAAATTATCTATAACTTGAAAGAGGTTTTCCAAATGTGGATTTTTCAAAGGAAATGTCCATATTATTCATACTTACATAAGGCCACATTTTCAGATCCCAATAAGGTGATTGTTAAGGTCATGCTTTTTCTGTCAAAGGAGGTTTTGATTTTAAACCTAGACCAACTTATTTATAATTTTGCGTATTCTGCCCAGAAGATAGGGTCATGTTGACCTTTTCAGAGAAATTATATGACAAAGGAGAAACTGATTCCGGTAGCTTTTTGCTATTACTAAAAAACACATGTTCCAAAAACTTGTGATCAGGTTGAACCTCTGATGTACCAGCAGAGTTAAAACACAGCATCTGTGATAAAATGAATCATCTAAAGGGACTAATGAACAAAACATTACAGAAGAGTTACTCCCTCTGTAAATGATTCATGAATTTAATCTTAGGGAAGCAAGAAAGAGAAAGAGAGAGAGAGAGGGAGGGAGGGAAAGAGAGAGGGAAAGAGAACAGTTATGCAGCTGGAAAGTAGCCAGAGAAACACCTGACATTTTGCTTCATATCAAACTGGTCAGAGGCTTAAGATAGGCAATATTCATCAGAACTATAATTACTGTTCCTTTGTCATTTTAATGAACCTCAAAGTTTAAAGCAGAACTTGGAAACTACTAGAAAGAAGATATTTGACTTGCTTAGTGAAATACACACTACTCTCAGACAACTCTAGGGTACAAAACTGTAAAACTGCCTCATTTTTGTAAATAAAGGAAACATATTTACAAGAGCATGTAGTGACAGGGCAAGGGGGAATGGCTTCACACTGAAAGAGAGTAGGTTTAGACTGGATATTAGGAAGAAATTCTTCCCTGTGAGGGTGGTGAGGCACTGGAACAGGTTGCCCAGAGAAGATGTGGATGCACCATCCCTAGAAGTGCTTAAAGCCACATTGGATAGGGTTTTAGGCAGCCTGGTCTAGTAAAAGGTGACCCTGCTCATGGTAGAGGGGTTGGAACTAGATGTTTAAGGTCCCTTCCAACCCAAGCTATTCTAATTCTATAATTCTAAATATTTTTATAAAGTTGCTAAGTGTAATTTTCCTTTCAGCCTGTCTTGTGCAGTTGGAATTACAATTTGTCAGGCTTATTAAAATATTTTTTAAAATAAGAGCCTTTAAACATTGTAGGGTTTTGTTGTTTGTTTGTTTCATTTTGTGTGTGAGAGCATACAATTTGTCTAATGGGATGTCTATACTAAAGACAAAGATGCCACAAGTAATTTATAACCCACCCAAACCCATGTAAGTAAGCTACCACATATTTCCTATAACTGCTAGTTAAACCACTAGATTTGCTAAGCCCTGAAGAAGTAATGGTTATACCAGAATTCACCTCTAGCTGCAAAGCTCTCTCGATCAGTATGTCACCAGTAATTATACATCTTATTCAATTTATTTCCTCAAGGGATCAGTTCAGGGGTTATTCTATTCTCCTGCAAGAACAAGATTTGAGCTGCACATGACACTTGCAGAAGTCTCATATCTTGTGTTAAAATACCTCTCCATTGTTTAGTATTTACATTGTTACTGCTATAGGAAATCAAGGTCAGGGAGAAAGATCAACTTTCACACAGGAGGAACAAATAATTGAAGTTTGGGCTTTTAAAATATACTTCTGTGCATGTATCCTCTATTGGGAGTATATCAGCACTTTCCTCTTCCTAGCAACATTCATGCAGTTTGGTCTGAATTCCACATCAGCCAGTGCTGCTTTTTCAGGTGCGAGCTTTGTATTTATCCAGAGATACATGTTGGCAAACAGAGATGTTTGATGGAAAAACATGCAGAGCTATCAGACCATGCAAAACTTGAAAATATTCCAGTAAAAATTTTGTTTTGTGGAGTGCAAGAGGTGACCTCATAAAGTAAAGAAAAATGTGGCCTTCAACGATCCTGTAAGAAAACTACAGTCACTACAGAATATTTCTACAATCTCTGCAAATAATCAGAACCATTTGGTACCAACTTCATGAAGTCCTCAGCTGCAGTAAATTGAGATAGGCTTACCACTTCTGTACAGGCCAAAATAAAGTAATGTACAGGTCACATACAAAAGTAACAGAATATTGTGTTTGTTCCATTCCTTTCTCTGAATGACAAAGGATGATCAAACTCCACTGCCAGAACTATAAATCACAGCATGACTTCTTGCCATCGCTTGCTTACCTGTGAAACACGTAAAGCATTCTGAGATCCCGAGATGAAAGTGGCCTCTACACACCATAAAAATAACTGATGCAGAACACTCTAAAAAAAAAAGCCCAGAAGAAGAAATAGGTTAACCAAATGCATTTAAGGTGAATCTATTTTATAGTCATGATGCTATTAAATCCCCTGGTTTAGACTGCAATCTCTTACTTGTGGAAAAACTAGAGTCAGAGTCTTATAAGTACTATAAGTATTATAAAACAGAATTATCTGCATATATCCCACTTTGCCATACATTACAGATACCATCACAGAGCATGGTGTTCTATTTTACAGTAAGAAGCCACGTAATGTAACCAAATTAAAATTTTAGAGTCTTAAGACTCTACACAGAAATCATGCACCGAATGAAATTCTTAATGGCAAAGCACCTGTGACAGCAAAGCAGGAAATAAATCTAATGTATAATAAGCACTATAGTTGTTCATCATAAGCCTCTGAGGAAATTACAAAAATATAAAGCAATTCACAAAAAGAAGTCTCTGACTTGGTTCTGATAGTTTCATTTATCAACAAAGCCCATGACAAGACTACATTAAGGGAATATTAAGCTAAATGTGACCAAATGTTATTTGTTTTACCTAGCAAAAATTATTACCATCAGAACCACCACCAACATCATAGGCTTGAAAAGAGAGAAACAGAAGCTCAAGAAACAGCACAAGACCTCAAAGTAAAATAAAGGTTAAATCTTAAAAAATAAAGGTTAAATCTTTATCATAGATGAAAACTACCTTGGGGAGGATTATATGTACATCACTAAATCATAGGTGAACATTTTATATATATATATATATATTTATACATCTGTGGATACACTGAGCTGCCTGGCCACATCAACATAGGGCCATTCCTAGAACTGACCAGAATGGATAGCCAAAACTGATCAGCAGACATAAGGTGTTTGAAACACCTGCTCTAGTATTATCCACAATATTAGCTTACATGTTATTTGTGATTTCCTCCAGACTGCTGAGAATAAAAATGTTGGCCCACAGGCAGAGGGACAAGGAGCATCTCTGACTGTATCTAAACCATCAGTTGCCTCCTGGGTTGATGCTAGTAAACTCTGCAGGGAAAGGCAGCAAAACCCTTTGGAAGGTGGGTTATAACATCTTTTGGCAGCAGTCCCTACAGCAAACTACCCCCAGCATTGCACCTGGAATTGATCTCAGCTGGAACTTGTTGCCTAACTCCAGGAGGTAGCCCAGAAGCAAACTAACTTCTACATAATGAGGATGACCAGCACACCTGGAGGTGGATAAGAGGTACAAAGAACTGAAAATTACCAAAACTGTGCAGATAAAAACATTTCTGTCAGGCACTAACAGGTTTTAATTCCCTGATGGTCCCTCATCTGGGATCCACTATGCTCTCTGCCTGGGAGCACTACTGAAGCTCTGGCCAGGATTTGGTGTGCATGTAGCTATCCCTGGGTGGGTCTTGGGCCTCCCCTGTAGTTGTGTCTCCTGGTGCAACTCCCTGGATTAATCTGACTCATCACATGTCACACTTGGGGCTTCTTATAAGCCCCTTTCTGGGACCTATTCCCTATGTACTGCCCCATGGGAAGGGCACAGCCTGCAGGTGGGTCACCCCAACTCCAGGCTTGTCCCTGCTCCTCACAAGGTCCTGTTCAATGCTTGACTCCTGCTCTGCCAACAAAGCATATGTATCAACTTTGAAAGTCTAGATTTTTTTCTTAATAGTTCAGAGAAGGTATTGTCCTGGGAACAGCATTTCTAAGTTTTCAGGACACCAGGAAATAAGCAGACAAAGTGATACTTGCCATCAGGATGATGCCAGAGAGCAGGGGAGGGAGGGACAAGCACATATATAAAAATAAAGCTATGGGAGGAAATAAATTTTCTATCCTGAAAGCTTATCACTTCCCAAAGCTGAATTGCAAGCCAGACAATTTGCTGAGGTGGCTCTGTGCTTGACCTAGCCAGAGCCACGTTGATGGATGTCTGTCCAGGGGCAGTGCAGGTGAAAAGGGAAGGGGGGGGCTGGCAAAGGAGCAGTGATCCTGCTCTCTTGGTACTGCAAATTTCCTCAGCAGAACTAATCCAGGCTGCCCTAGGCAGGAACAATTAATGGGAAGTGACACAACTGTGATCTGAAAATGAGGTAACAGAATAGAACTGTCAGAGTGCTTCCCAGGGCAATGATAAATGATGTCATCTCTATTTCAGGATGTTTCAGGTGAAAAGCAAGTTTTAACCACACAAATTACCAAAGGAGAATGAAAAGGTATTATACCCAAGAATAATAATAATAAAAAATATTAGGTTACTGTTATATTGCATATGTTTGGGCTTGCATTCATGCTATAAATCACCTCATTGTGCATACTCATCTCTGTGCTCTTTTCCTTGGATAGATCCTGGCTGAGCCCACAGGCCTTGCTCTGTATCTAACTGTATATCCATCCCAACTATTATTTTGCCCTCCACATGGTTGATTCACAGTGGGTGGGTTACAGAGTGGCTATGAGCTATGAGACTCTGGTAGTCCTTAAATGTTATTCACGGGATTCCCCACTTCTAGGATTATAAGAAACTATATTGGCTTCCTTCAGCAGTCAGTGCAATTGTGGTTTTCATATGTCTTTTCTAATGTTTCTAAATTCTGAGTTTGCTTAGGTATTTGCTGTTGTCCAGACAACCTTAAAGAAATGGGGAGCTGTCAAGATTTCATTTTAAAAGCTAACACTAACACAAGCCACACAAAGGGTGTTACATTAATATTTTATTTGGCAAATACATCAGTCCCAGAACAAACCATACTATTCATGAAGCAAAATATTCTTCATGCAGATTAGCAGTTCCTTCACACCAGGAGATAAAAAAATCAGTACATTTTCTGCTTGCAAGAAAAAAGTGCTGTAAAACAGTACAACGATTTGCGTGGTGTTTCTCCAAACCAGCTACTCACATAAAAGTGCCTTACAAAAAATCATTAGAAGGACTTCATATGGCATGCTTAGGGGTATACAGGGTGATAGTGACATCTCTTACTTCTGAACCTCAGGGTATTATGGCTAATTGAAGCATTTTGTGATTGTGAATTAACTAAAGAGACCATCAGAATCACAGGTCATATCAGACACGTGAAAACATGAAAAGCAAGACTTAAGCTCCTGTTCTCTTTTCTCATGCCCCTCATTGAAGTGTCAGCACTTTCCAGTCTCTGTAATTTCCACTGTTTTCTGTGTCCCGTGGGCACTTATGAGTGTAGCACAGCTGAGCAACACACCTCCAACTCACCAGCCAGCTCTACGTGTGCTCTGAGCTAAGCAGAGTCAATGAAATAGTGTTGCAGCTGGAGGTCCTCCCATAATACAGAATTTAGTGCCTCTGCCATGTGAGTTAATGGGCACCTCTGCATTTGTCACTTGGCTGACATCTGTCCCCAGCCTGCAGCTTGACTGAAGAATCCCACCCCCCAGGTTTGCCTTTAGCCCTGCACACACCGTGCAGAGCAGAGCAAGCTGTAATCACACACACACACACACCATGGGAAGTGCTTGCCCCTGGGCACACGTGCAGACTTCCCCACCACACTGCAACCAGTGAGACTGGGCCTGCTCCTGAAAGGGCATATTAGCCTGTATAGGACTGCTCATGAATGAAGTGCTCTTTAGAGGCTCACATCTTTTCTGCTTTCCTCTAACAAAGGCAAACATAAAGATTAATGTTCCAGCAAGAGGCGTAGCCAAAATAAACCTCTCACAGATGCGGGGTGAAAATGTTTACTCGTACTCCCAGAAATGAAAGCAGAACCCAGTCAACATGTTTTCACTGGCAAATTCCTGCATGTTTTTGCTAACTGCTGGACTTTCAACTAATAAAAATATTATGACGGCATAAAACATTCATTTAACTGGTATTATGCATTAATTTATTTTCAATTAATTTAATTAACTTGTACATTAATTTATTTTCAAGTCCAATGTGTCAGAATTAAAATACTTGGCACACAGATGTTTCTTGAGAGAAAATCCTAGTAGCAATCATTTCAGAAATAAAGAAAACCTATTGATATCTAGATGTTTTGTTGAAGGATACATCAAAAGCAGGCAAACTCTGCTTTTGAATGCAGTGAAGTGGCGATAGAATGCATAAGGACATTATAAAGGCATTTCCAAGCAGCCTAGTGCTGCTGTCCTGAAGGCCCCTGTCCATGTAGGAATTAGCCTTGCACAGAGCATCTGTCCTGGCTCAGCAGAAGCAGGTGTGTGCCCCCTCCAGGCCGTGCCATGCTGCACACATCCTTTGGCCACAAGACGATTTTATCCAGCTAATTGTAACGAGGAGTTTGTTGTCAGCTCCTCCTCAGGACGGGCGATTACACCACCTGCGTGGCCTTGCCTTTATCTAGTGGAGCAAGGAGTTCTCATGAGAACATCCTTTTTGTTTGACAGTAGGAATGATGAATGGACTTGTTTTCTCGCAGGAGAACCCTATAAAAACCCAAAAGACCACGGCGCTGGGCAACCTTTCCACCGACGCGACCAACACCGCGTGCTGCGCCCCGACCCGACGGCAGACCCGGCCGATGCTGCACCGCCCGGCGTTCCCAGCTCCTGGAGGGACGTAAGATTACCCGTACTCGTTCCCTTCTGCCTTTCAGCCCTAGCTCCGGCGATGAGCGTTTACGCGGCACTCCAGCCCGTGCCGGGGCCGTAGCCGAGCGTCTCCCCCGGCGCGCCGCGGGCGGGATTCCCTGGAAACGCGGCTTGGAGCGGGCACGGGACACGGGGCGCGGGGCACCGGGATTTCGACCCAGGGGCTGGGGCTGGACAGCGCTCTCCCCGCGGGCGCGAGAGCGGCATCCCGGCAGATCCTGGCAGAGCCCGGCTGAGCCCGCCAGAGCCCCGCGAAGCGCGGCAGTGACCGGGACCGAGGGGCCCTGACCCGACCGCGGGGCGGCATCTCCCGGCTCCATCACTCCCGGCCGGCAGCCGCGTCCCCCGCGGCACAGCTGGGGCTCCCTCGATGGAGGCTGCCGGGGACGAGCGGTGCGGGACGCGGCCATCGCCCCGGGGAGGAGCGGTGCGGGACGCGGCCGCTGGAGCGGACAGAGGCGGGCGCGCCGTCGGGAGCCGCCGCAGCCGCCGGGACAGACACGGCTGTCCTGCTGTCCTTTAGTGCGGCTCTCCTTGGGAGCGGGGAAAAGGGTGGGGGGAAGTGTCTGTGTGTGTGTGTGTGTGTCTGGGGCGGGGGGGAAGGGGGGGGGGAAGAGGGGGGGGGTATTTCTTTAGCCCTCTGGTTTCCCCCGGCTGGGCCGCAATGAGCACAGGATGGGGGGCGGACGGAAGGGCAGCCCCTCCCCGGGATGTCTGGAGGCTGGCGATGGGTTGTGGCTTTTCTACAGCTCATCCGTTAGGGTTATGCAGACCCTGACTGATAGAAATGCGACCCATTGCACCAAAAATAAAATGATGAATATTAATATACGGGGGGGAGGAGAAGGGGGGAGGTTGGGGGCGGGGTGGTGGTGGGGTGGGGAGGGAGTGGGGGGAGCAGACAAACTGGATTAAGAAGTTTCTCACTCACAGCCAGGGGGATGCACAGTACTATGTGGAGTATGGGAGTGGCCCAGTTGATCGTGGGTGATGATCAAGCATGTCTAGTACCACTGGTGAGAAATGCCTAATTTAATGCTTAATGGGGAAAATGTTCCTTCAAGGCATCACCCACTCGAGACCACATTCTGGGATTTGGAGAAGTGTGGGTGCTGCAGGGTACTAACTCCACAGCTCCGAGTGCACTGGGCCCCTCCTGGAACATAATGTGGGGCTGCCAGTGGGCACCTTCCCTTTGGCACAGCCCTGCTGGAGCTCTGAGAAACTGGGTGGATTGTGGCATGTGAGAGAGTAAAGCTTGGGAGTAAACCTGCAGCAGTAAAAGGGCTAGCAGCTGAAGTAAAGTTTCTAGGAATCCTCTGGCAAGCACCCTGCCAGGCCTTCCCCAGGCTGCAGATGGACAGCATCTGGTGTGGAGAAGTGTGCAGCCCCCTATCTGATGTGTATGCAGGTATATACATGCCTCTGACATGAATTGCACGTGACTTCTACTTACCTCTAACAGATGTCTTTTTTTTATGTCCATTTCATCACTGTCCATTTAATCAATGTGCAATTAACTTCTAATTTATCCATGTGCACTTTTGATAATGTTATGGCCCATGTGTTTTCATATTGCCCCATAATTTTCTGGCAAAACCAGCTGCTTTAAAGAGCTTACTCAGAAATACGTCAGAAAAGGAAGCCCCCTCTCACTACATATGTGGAGACTGCCTTCTTTGACAATATCACTTGCTGTGTGTTTTCATATTGTTTTGTGATTTGCTTGTTGCTATTTTTTGACACTGAAATGCTCAAATGATCTCAAGAGTGCCCTTGGCTAGACTGGCTTTCCATTTCATTTGGTCCATAGACAAAAACTAAACTTTTGTTTTATGTATATATATAAAGCATTGTGTAGGTATAGATATTGGATATATATTGGTCCATTTTATATATGCAGAGAGAGTATATATACAGGAGTGTACAAATATATATTGTAGATATATTTTATTTATACCTAGATACACTGTGTATGTATATGTACATGTATTTATATAGAATCATAGAATGGTTAGGGTTGGGAGGTACCTTAAAGATCACCTAATTCCAACCTCCCTAGCATTGAACTTGTTCTTAAGGCCACTCCCCCTTTTCCTGTAAAAAGTCCCTCTCCAGCCTTTACCAGTTCCTTGCCCTGGTAAAAAGTCCCTCTCCAGCCTTCTTGCTGGCCCCCTTAATCTACTGTAAGGTGTCGCAGGGTATCTGTCGAAGGCCTTGGTCCGAGGGGGGAAGAAAGACACACAGGACACACCAGGATGGTCAGACAAAGAGATGTCTGCCTGCCCAGCGTAGCAGGCAGCTTTTTATTAAGATCTCTAACCTCTACTTTCTCACACACACAGTATAAACATGTTCTCACAAAAACACTCCAGAATGTAACGCCTGTGGTTTGCCAAGCAGCAAACCTGCCGACCTCTGGTCACACCTGCCACACCTGGGGCTGTTCCTGAAACAGCAAGGGCAGAATTGGGTCCCGCCACTCCTGCAAAGTCAGCGGCCCCAGCTCTCTCTCTCACTGCTACACTCAACGGTCCCATAGCTTTCATGGCACTCGCATTTGCCGTCTCTGTTTGGACCACACTAATAGGAGCCTTTTCATGTCCTTTTTCATGTCCTTTCACGGCCAGTCTTCGCGAACGAAGATTTGGGTATTAGGAGCCAAAACCTCCTCATTAGTCGGAGCAACAACTGGGACTAGTTTTTCCTGTCCCCACTCTACTGTGCTCGCTACAGTTCTAAGCTTCGGGATCGCTCCCTGCCCCAATCTCGCTTTCTCCATCACACACATTCCCGCTGTATCACACACAGGTAACACTTTTTTCTTTAGTGCGCCAGCCAGTTCCGTCGCCATGGTAACAGGCGTTCCAGAAACCTCCCCTGCTCTCTGAGCCAGGAGTTCCGTTGCCGAGGCAACGGCTGTTCTTATAATCGCCTCACCGCCCACCGTACTAGCTTTCTGCTCTCTCTCTTGATATACTGCCCAGGCTATATCTAATAGTTCATCAATGTCTCTTTCACTACCACCTGCCTTTTGCAATTTCCTCCTTATATCGTTTGTGGACTGTCCCACAAACAGGTATACCAGATATTTCTTTCCCATTTCTGATTCTAAATCAATATCACTATATTTTCTAACAACATCTTTCAGTCTGCTCAAAAACTCTGTGGGCGACTCATTTGCTTTTTGCCTGGTTTCACACATTTTAACCCAACTCATTTCTCTTGTTTTTTCCTCTACAACAGTACAGCCTGCAGCAAACTTTGGGGTCTCTCTTACACTCGGGGCATGCAGCCCCGTTCTTACAGCTCTCATGTCGCTATCACCACCGATAGAATCAACTGCCTGAGCACCCATCCGTGGTGCTGAGCTACTCGCCCAACCTCTACAAACACATTTGGGGCCGTCGCCCCCCCGGGGCCGACGCCTTTGCTTCACTGCTGCTATCTGAATCAGCAACAAGCTCGCACTGGACAAAACTGCTCTGTCTCTCCAGTGAATTTACAGGTTTTTATACCATTTCTACAGGTGATTGCAACATGTTTACATAAATATTCATATGATTGCAACATCTGATTATAATATTCATAATAGGTGGAGTCTAGGCAGAGTCGGGGGCGTGGTCTTCAATTTGGGGAGAATCTAGGAGCGTCGTTTTTGTTCTTCATCCTTATCAACCCCTGGCCCAGGCTCCATCATCTTCATGAACTTTTCAACTTTCTTCATTTTGGCAGACTTCATGGTGAATTTTGCAAGATTCTTGGACTCAAGCCTCACTTTGCCCCCTTATCTTACTTAAGTTGGGTGTGTGTGCATTCTTTCAGTGTACAGTACCATATAACCTCTATCCGTAAGTTCTGGCAGTGCATCCTAGCTAAGTATTGGCAAGGTTCTCTGTGCTTTCCTTTATACTTCTATTCCTATATTCTGCTTATATTCCTATATTCTGCTTATATAGTCTAATGCCTGCTTTGCCTCTGCTGTCAGAGACCTGTTAGATGTTAGACTGGAGTCCCCCCTTAGCAGCACAAATAGAGGGTGTAGCTCCTCTGTGGTTATGCCTAAAATAGGCCTTAACCAATTAATGGCTCCCAGGAGTTTTTGCAACTCATGTAAAGTTAAAGTGTCCTTTACCTCGAGCTGCAGTGGCTGTAGGGACATTTCTTGCTGTGTGATCCTCTGCCCTCTGCTCCTCGTGGCCTCAGAACATGGCTACCAGTTCTACAACCAGACTACAACTCTTCTGTTCCGTTTGCTTGTGGTATGTTTACATTTCGCAGGAGCGCAGATTGGACAAAACTTCAAAACTTCCAGGGGTCACCACCCCCTGGGGTTTTACCATTTTCTTAGCTTCAGGGGGAAAACCTGGTTCAAACCACTGCATCCTCCATCCGAGATAAGTCCAGGGCTGCGATCGCTGGATTTTCTCTGGTGCAACCTGCAACCCCACTTCTTGGACAGCATCAGTGATATGGTTTGAAGCTGGCTCCCTGCCAAGTCTCCAAACCTCACCACCAGAAGTCCCCCCCCCCAAAACCTCAGGGAGAAGAGGGAGAAAAAAAACTAAGAAAAACCCGAAATGAGAGACAACCAAAGTGAGATATATAAATATATTTACACTTATATACAATTAAAATATACAGTTTCACAAGGGAAAGGGAAGGGGGAAGGGAAAGGGAACAAAACTAAAATAATATATATATATCCCAATTAGTGACCCAATATTTAACAACTAAAAGAGTTAGCAAAGAAAATAGCTCACTACTCTCCTGGGACAACCGAGAGTCGCTCCGGAACGATCGTCGGCAACCTCTGTCTCCCAAGGTCGGCAAGGCCTAGCCAGGCCTCGCTCCACAACACGGCAGACTCAACAGCAGGGAACCTGCACCTCCAAGCCACCGGAAGGAAAGAGAGCGAAGGCCTCTCCTCCTTTCTTCTTATAATCTGGCTTACATAAAAATCGTAGGGAATACTGGGTAAATCTGGACCCTTCCTTGGTTACAAACTGGTCACCAAGGAAGGCCTAGCACAAACCACCACAATCAGTCAGAGCAGTAACAACAATTTGCAGTTCATGTTCTGTGGCCATGCCAATTAAAATATCATCCATGTAGTGATAGATGATGGCAGAGGGAAAACGCTTTCTGATGGGGTGAATAGCATTTGCCACTACTGTTTGACATATTGTAGGACTATTTTTCATCCCCTGAGGAAGAACAACCCAGTGATACCTTTGCATGGGCTGTGCATTGTTCAAGGCCGGGATGGAAAAGGCAAACCTTGGCGCATCCTCGGGGTGTAGGAAGATGGTAAAAAAACAGTCCTTTAAATCAATTATTATTAGCAGCCAATTTGCTGGGAGCATAGTGGGTGAAGGCAATCCTAGCGGCAACACTCCCATCGATTCTACGATTGTGTTTACTGCTCTTAAGTCCTGTAGCATCCTCCATTTGCCACTTTTTTTGGGGATGCAAAACACAGGAGTATTCCAGGGACTGTTGGCACAATGTGTCCTGCTTCTAATTGATCTTTTACAAGCTTTTTTAAATGTTCAAGCCGTTCCTTTTTCATAGGCCATTGATCTACCCAGACCAGCTGGTCACTTTTCCAGACTAGCTTAATAGGTGCTTGGAATGGCTGACCAATGGCCCCTATTGAAAAACCTGGCTGCCTGCAGGAGGAATTTGCATGACTGTGCCAAATTGTCCAAGTATGTCTTTCCCCCACAATGAACAAGGAATTGGAGCGATAAAGGGAGCTACTTTTGCTAATTGTCCTTCTGGTCCCAAGACAGTGAGTATTTGGGCACTCTGTCTGGGCCTTTGTGTGCCTCCCACCCCCTGGATGGTTGCAGCTGGGCAAACAGTAGGCCAGTGAAGCGGCCATTCTGAGTCTTTTATGATGGAAACATCAGCCCCGGAATCCAAAAGGCCTGTAAATCTGTGCCCATTAATCTGGCACGTCATGAGTGGCTGTGTGGCTGTGATGGCTGCTGCCCAGTAAACCTGTGGGTGTCCTGTGCTACCAAAGACCCCTGAACCCCGCTCCCTCCCCCCCTCCCCTGCAGGCGACGCACTGTAGAAGGGGATTAATTGAGCAATCTTCTGTCCCTTTGGGATGAAGCAGGGGGGTGAAGGGGTCCATGCCATTATTAGAACCTCGCTATGAGAATCTGAGTCTATTACTCCAGGCAGCACAAACAAACCCATTCTGGTGGTGGAGTATCTTCCAATCAGCAGTGCGTGTACCCCTGGACTAAGGGGACCCCAATGTCCAGTCGGGATTAGCACTACTTCAGAGGAAGTTATGAAGACTGTGTCCCTGTTGGACAGGTCCAGCCCAGCGCTGGTTGATGTGGGGGGGCACAAATTGCCAGCCTGTGTCACATGTGTTTGCTGTATCGGGGCGTGAGACAGCGCCCCTCACCTCCAGTTTTTTGGCACCCTCCTTGCTTTGGGGTGCTTTCGGGATGCCACTACTAGGGGTTTCCTAGGGCAATCCCTTTGGAAGTGATCAGGGCCCCCACAAATGTAGCAACCATTTCTGGGTCTGGCCCCCTCCTGTGTTCTTAATTGGGCACTCAGTGCTACTGCCAGTAAATCAGTTTGGTGTGTCAAGGAACCAACCCCCTGGCAGGCACGAACCAGTTCTGAGATGCTACAAGTTTCCCTTTTAGGAAGGGTTTGCAGAACTCTTTTACAATCAACATCAGCATTTTCGAAAGCCAGTCGCCTGCTAAGGATTTCCCTGGCTTCCTCATTTTCAATCTGCCTATCTAGAGCAGATTGCAGCCGATCTAGGAATTGTGTGTAAGGTTCTGTTGGGCCCTGCATAATCTTTGTGAATGACAAGTTTGTGTCTTTATCTCATGTGGGTAGTTTTCTCATTGCCCGCATTGCATGTTTTACTATAACTTCATATATTTCTCTGTTGTACCCGGTTTGTGCATCTATGGAATGATAGTTCCCATCCCCTGTGAGTTGGTGTGCTGTTACCCCTGCTTGTGGGTCATTAGCATAAGCAGAGCAGATTTCTCTAAAATCGTTCAGCCATACATTATACTGTGTGTTAGTGAGGCTTATTTTCAACAGGGTTCTCCAGTCATGTGGCATGAAAATGTATGTGGAGCTCAGTGTTTCTAAAAATGCAAGTGTGTTAGGGGAAGATACACCAGTTTCTCTTATCAGCTGTCTCAGCTCTTTGGTTAGTTCATGTGGCAAGGGCTGAAACCCGTGGTTTTGGCGTGGACCGATAATTACAGGACATGCATGTAACACTTGTAAGTCCCCAATTCGCAATGCCTCCTCTCTGCACAAACCCCATCTATCAATCGATCCCTCTCCGTATGTTGCTTCGTCCCCTCTCGGCAGAGCTATCCCGAAATCTCCCTCCTCATCCCACCATTCCTCCCATCTCCACCCCCCGCAGCTTCGGCGAAAGCGGCTCCCTGAGGGTGGGTGGTGGTGGTGGGTGGAGGGGACGGCGCGGGGACGGGGAAGGACGGGTCGGTGTCCGTACTGCGTGGCGGGCGAGATGGCGGTGCCCACCCCTGGGCGCGTGTTCGGCGTTCATCCGCGGAATGGGTTGGCGAGTAAGCTGGGTTAGCCCCCGCATTGCCGTCACGGGGCCCCCTGCGGTGGTCCCATGGACTGGGACCTTGCATCTGGGGCCCCGTCCCTTCTCGACGACCCGTGTCCCTCGGGCTCCCGGTTCCCTTCCCCGTAGTGGAATCGTGAAAGGCTCCACCCCCTCCCCCCGCCGGGCTTTGTGTGTTTAAACTGCGGCGCGTAAAAGTTGGGCTGCTGCGAGCAGCGTGAGCGGGGGTGTTCTTTGGAGTGCTCTGCTTAATGCAGACATTATAGCTTGCCAGGCTGGGTAAGCATTGTTCGCTTGGGGGTCTCCCCCTTGAGCTTTGAGTTTTATAAGGTTCCCTATTTTGTCCCAAATGTGGATGTGGAGGGCTTCAACCAGAGGCAGTTCTGGTACAGCTACCTTAATGAACCGTACCAACCCTGTTAATTCAGCCCTTGTAACCTGTATGTAACAAGGCTTCAGCAGTGTAGCTAATGCATCTGTGTCCTGTGAGAGCTTGGTGGGGAAGAAGTGTCCCTGTCGCTGGGTATCTGTCGAAGGGCCTCGGTCCAAGGGGGGAAGAAGACGCACAACACACACAAGGGAGTGAGACAAAGAGATGTCTGCCTGCTCAGCGCAGCAGGCAGCCTTTTATTAGGTTCTCCTACTTCTACTTTCCCACACACACAACACAAACATATTTCCACAAAAACACTGAGGAATGTGCACCTGCACTTCAGCCGCACAGCTCAAGGCTGTGTCCATGGGAACTATGTAGTTAGCTTCACTGCTCCCATGGAAAATGGCCCAACACCCTGTTACGACCCGCCCCAGAAGAAGGGAGGGGGGTAACCCAGGTTTTTATCAATAATTCCCTTGGGGTGGATTAGAGTGAAACAACACTGAATAATCGGTGTTTGAAAACATATACTGACAAGGTTTATTTTAACAAGCATGCTAGCAGTTTGGGTGTTGTCATAAAACAATACAGGTAAGGGGTCAACAGCCAATAGGAAGGGGTTAACAAGGACCAAAGAGAAACACCTCAGGACACCTTCCCAGGACATTCCTGTATGAGAGACAAGTCCCTCACAGGGGGTGTCAGGAAGAAGAAGCAATGACTTTGCAAAAAATACAAAAAGCCATTTTGAAATGTTGCCGGTGTATTTTGGTTCTGAAAAAAATCTCCGGAGCAGTTAATTAGGGGTGAGATATGAAAGGGTTTATTTGCCAAGGCAATAGATGATATAGACGCGCGCGCCGGCCGTGCCCGAAAGGTTACCTTTTATAACATTATCCATCCAATCCCAGATGTGTCCACCCTTTGGCCCTTCCTCTGGACCGCCCCGGGCCCTCCCCCTGAGAATTGGGTCTGGGGTCTTTTTGGGACCACCTACTTCATCATCTTCAGCTTCATCAGAGTACAAAGGGCACATTGTTACCTAGTTTTTGACCGTACTCTGTGGTTTAGGCCCTGATACGCTGTTCTCCAAACAGTCTAGGCCTTTGCCTTGACAAAAGACTAAACACTGCTACTGGATTCAGGGGTAGGTTGATATGGAAGGCATAGAATGGGGTAAAAGGGTTAGGGAATGGGTAAACAAGGGAAAGGAACAAGGGGACAAAAGGGTTTCTGCTTTTTAAGACCTACAATTCTTACCAGTCTTACAACTATTAGAAAAATAATAAAAAAAAACATTAGGGGCTTAAGGCATCAGTTCCCCCCTTAGAGACTGGACAAAACCCAAAGGTCTTTGTCCAATCTCTACTACCTACACTTACAACAACTATAAAATCGGTACATGCAGTGAGCTATTACACTAACACTAAGTATATACAATACTAAGATAAACAGTTGTTTCATCCATGTCCAGTTCGGTAACCATGAGGTGAGTTTGTTGAGGACATCTCCTAAACCCAGGGAGACATCATCCAGAGATATCTGATGAAAAATTTTGGTTTGATTCCGAATTGCGGCCAAATCATTATTAATTCTACCAGTCTGATCTATGTAAGAGCAGCAGCTGGCATTGATGACTTTACACACGCCTCCTTGTGAGGCTAGCAAAAAATTGAGGGCCATTCTATTTTGTATTACCACACGAGACAAGCTTTGGAACTGTTCTTTCAGGGTTTCAATTGCATCTAGAGTGTGATCTTCTATGTTTTCCATAACAGCCGAAATATTTACGATTGCCTTTTCCAATTCACTCACTCCTAGAGATGGGACTAAAGCTCTGATTATGCTATGGAAAATCGTAGGGCGCTCAATGAGGGGATTGCTAGTTCTTTTCACTCTTTTTGGATAGGGTCTTTCCCATTCTGGTTCATCAATTGGATCAAGAATTGTTATATTTGGAATCACTGCCCCCAGAGCACAGGCTCGATCCTTATCAAGAGGCAAAACTTTCCAAGCTTCCTTTTCACAAATCCAATACCATCCCGAACCCTGGGGAGGAATTAATCTTAAAGGGAACTGTGCCATCCCTGCAACAATTTCTGAGTTTATTTCTTCTTTTAAATTGTTCTTATCACAGTAAGGGGGGAGAATGAATTTTCCTGTAGCGTTTATGATCATACAGGGAACAACGTCCTGATTAGAAATTACATTACTTAAGGCCACTGGATAATAGGCCTCTGTAACTGGCTTCCAGGTCCCTGGGAAATTCATCATGGACTTGCCGAAGTTTGTCTCATTTAGTAAAATGCCAATTAGGGGCCACTCACTATTCTCATCATCGATTGCTGGTACTTGAGTACAAATCCAGCATTCCGTTTTTCGGAGAATTTTAGATACGTTTTGGACTAGGGCCACATGCAATTTTTGGTCCCAAACTCGGTTCATGGTTACCGGTTGCATGAACAGAATACACAGAACAAGCAGTCTATTCCACATCCTCGTCGTCGGTGTCTGGTTCTGTCTGGTTGGTTGTCCCAGGAGCTGATGCTCTCTTAACTCTAGAGTAGTGGAACCAGGGTTCTCTGCCAGCAACTTTGACGGAGGTGAGGGAGGTCAGCAGGACTTGGTAAGGTCCTCTCCACTTGGCTCGCAAGGGGTCACTATTCCACCACTTGACGTAGACCCAGTCTCCTGGCTGGAATGGGTGAGCAGGGGTGTCCAGTCCTATAGGTCTGGATAACTCGACGACCTTCTGCAGCTTCTGCAAAGTAGAGCCTAAAGCAATCAAATACTTTTGTAAATCGGCTCTCCCTCTCAAGTGTACATCCCCTGGTACGTGTGGTGCCTGATATGGTCTTCCATATAATATTTCATAGGGGCTTATGTTATCCCTCCGCCTCGGCTGGATACGAATTCTCAGCAGAGCTAGTGGCAAAGCCTGAACCCAGGACATAGATGTTTCCTGACAAATTTTACTAATTTGCATTTTCAAGGTGCCATTCATTCGTTCAACTTTGCCACTAGCCTGAGGTCTATAGGGGGTATGTAGGTCCCAAACAATTCCCAGGATGCGGCATACTTCCTTTACTACTGTCGCAATAAAATGTGTTCCTCTATCTGATGCCATTCCTAGAGGAACCCCAAACCTTGGAATTATGTGGTTTAATAAAGCTTTTACCACTTCCCTTGCTGCATTAGTGCGACAGGGGTATGCTTCAGGCCATCCACTGAAAGTGTCAACTAGTACAAGGATGTATTTGTACCCCCCCCATGGTGGTAACTCAGCAAAATCTATTTGCCAGTAATCTCCGGGTTGGTCTCCAGCTTTTGTCACCCCTAGTACCACTCTCTTTGATGTATCTGGATTATTTCGTTTGCAGATCTCACACTTACCTACCGTAGACTGCACAGCTTCGGTCATATTTGTTCCTATTACTGTTTTCTTTAGATGTTTCAGGAGATTTTCCGTTCCCCAATGGGTAGCCTCATGTTCCTGTTGAGCTATTTCCCTAAGGAGTGGTGGTGGGACTACAACCTGCCCGGTAGGGGTAACAGCCCACCCCCCTTCTTTGATTTCAGCTTTCAATGATTTAATTAGCTGATTGTCTCTCTCATCATACTTAGGGGTGTATTTTGTCAAATCAATTTCTTTTTGTGGCACTACTGCCAAGATGCCTTTTTCTGCAGCCCTTTTTGCTGCTTGATCAGCAAACTGATTTCCCAACTCGGGAATTGTTTTCCCCTTCTGGTGGGCCCTACAATGCATAATAGCTACCTCCTCTGGTTTCCAAATACTCTGCAGGAGTGCATGGATTTGGTCTGCATGCTTGACTCCACTGCCTTGGGCTGTCAGTAGTCCTCTCTCCTTCCAGATGGCTCCGTGGGCATGTACAACACTAAATGCATATTTTGAGTCAGTCCAGATATTTACCTTCTTTCCTTCACTCAGTTCCAAGGCTCTTGTCAGTGCAATTAATTCTGCTTTTTGGGATGACACATCTGCTGACAAGGCTTTTGCCTCGATCACTTTGTCTCTGGTTGTTACTGCATACCCTGTGAAGCGTTTACCATCTCGCATGAAGCTGCTTCCGTCTGTATACAGTTCCCAGTCTGCATTTTCCAGAGGCTCATCCTTCAGGTCTGGTCTGCTGGAGTAAGTCTCCTCTATAGTCTGCAAACAGTCATGCTCGGGGACACTGTCAGTTAGTGTTGAAGACAGAAACATAGCTGGATTTACGATAGATGTTGTTTTTAGGGTAACATCGTCCTGTTCCAGCAACACAACCTGGTACTTAAGCATTCTGCTGGGGGACAGCCAGTGGCCTCCCTTTTGTTCAAGCACGGCTTGAACTGCATGGGGTACGTACACAGTGATATGCTGCCCAAGGGTGAGCTTCCGGGCTTCTTCAATCAGGATAACAGTTGCTGCGACAGCTCGCAGGCACCCCGGCCACCCTTGGCTAACACTGTCCAGCTGTTTGGAGAAATAAGCCACAGCTCTTCGTTGGCTTCCCAGAGTTTGTGATAATACCCCCAGAGCAACATTTAACTGTTCGTGTGTGAACAGTTCAAACGGTTTAGTCAAATCTGGTAGTCCTAATGCTGGAGCTGACATCAAGGACTGTTTCAGTTGCTTAAACACATCTCTGGTCTCATCTGTCCATGTTATAACTCCCTCTTTGGTCGTTTTCAGGGCTTCATACAGAGGTTTGACTAGCAACCCATAGTTAGCTATCCACAGCCGACACCATCCTACCATTCCCAGGAAAGCCTGCATCTCTCGTACAGTGTGGGGCTCTGGGAGACGGCAAATGGCCTCTTTTCGGTCTGTACTGAGTCGCCGATGCCCACGATAGATTTCAAGTCCCAGGTAGATGACTACCTCCTTGGCTATCTGTGCCTTTTCTCTCGAGACCCGATACCCACTTAGCCCCAAAAAGTTCAAGAGACTTACAGTGAGCTCGATGCATTGGTCCCGGGTTTTGGCTGCAATTAAGATGTCGTCAACATACTGCAGGACAACTCCTTCTTGCTGCTGTCTTCTCCAGTCCTCCAGTTCCTTTGCCAACTGATTTCCGAAAAGCGTTGGACTGTTCTTAAAGCCTTGTGGAAGAACTCTCCAGGTTAGTTGCGTTTTTCTCCCTGTCTCAGGATTTTCCCATTCAAAGGCAAAAATCTCCTGGCTATCTTTGTGTACAGGAATGCAGAAAAAGGCATCTTTAAGGTCGAGTACAGTAAACCATCCTAAATCTTCTGTCAATGTGGTTAACAGTGTATAGGGGTTAGCTACCACTGGGTAAATGTCCTCAGTTATTCTATTAATGGCCCTAAGATCTTGGACTAGCCGATAGCTTTTGCCATCAGCCTTTTTCACGGGTAGAATGGGGGTATTAAATCTGGATTCACATTCTACTAGTAAACCAAATTTAAGGAACTTTTCAATTATAGGTGCTAGGCCTTTTCGGCTTTCTAATTTCAAAGGATATTGTTTCTGCCTTACCGGGGCTGCTCCTGGCCTGAGTGCGATGCTTACTGGTTCAGCTTGCTTTGATTTCCCAGGGTACTCGCTGGCCCAGACTAAAGGTATGACAGCATTTTCAACTTCTGCAGGGATCTCTCCATGTTTTTCCTGTATAAAGAAAGCAGCTGCCTCGATATATTTAGTATCTGGGATTATAACCTTTATGTCTCCCCCCTTGGTGAATTTAATTTCAGCTTCTAATTTTTCCAGTAAGTCTCTACCTAGTAGAGGCTTAGGAGAATTTGGCATATAGAGAAATTGATGAGTTACCCAGTGTTTGCCCAGTTTAAATTTTAAAGGTTTAAAAAATGGCCTTGTTTCACTTACCCCTGTAGCACCTACCACAGTTACAGTTTCATGGCTCAGTTTCCCTTCCAAAGTATTTAATACAGAGTATGCCGCACCTGTATCAACCAAAAATTCAACATTCTCCCCTCCCAGCTTAGCTGTAACCAGAGGCTCTGCTGGGGAAGAAACCTCCGGTCCCCCTCATACATTCTGACTCACAGTCAGTTGGGGGGCTGGGGGTGGTGGTGGGGGAAGTGCATTTTCAGTTCCCTTCAGCTCCGGGCAGTCTCTTCTCCAATGTCCCTTCTTTTTACAGTTAGAACATCTGTCATCTGCTCTGTCCTGCCGGTGGTTAGACTTCTGATACTTGGGGTTACGTTTATAAGGCTCTTTGTAGCTACCTTCTTGTTCCCTTGTTTTCCTTTTCTGCTCCCTATTTTGATATACCGTCCAGGCTACATCCAACAGGTCACTAATATTCCTTCTATCACCACCTGCCTTCTGCAGTTTTATTCTTATATCATCTGTGGACTGCCCTATAAATAAGTATAACAGAATTTTCTTTCCCAATTCTGACTCTAAGTCGATATCCGTATATTTTCTGATAACATCTTTCAATTTATTTAGAAAATCAGTAGGTGACTCATTTATGTCTTGTCTAACCTCGTACATTCTGGACCAGTTCACTGCCTTTGGAACTCCATGCCGAAATCCATAAATTACCCAGTCTTGATAACGTTTCAAAGCTCCTAAACCTGCTGCCACATTAGGATCCCATCCAGGATCCGTGAGGGGGAAGATATCATTGACATCTTCGCCTGGAAACTGCCCAGAGGTTTTTTGCATTTCTATTGCCTTTTGAGCAGCTCTTTTCACCATTTCCTTCTCTGTTTGGTCCAATAAAGTATCCATCATGACTTCTAGATCATTCCAGTCAGGATTCTGAGATTTGATTGCTCTTTGGACATAATTTGCCATCTTTTCCGGATTATCTCTATAAGCCCCCACACAATCTTTCCATTGCTGTAACTCAACCAGTGAGAAAGGAGCCTTTATTAACACCGTGCCTTGATTGGTCACGGCTTGTCTTAAGGGGGCTTCTAACGGTGGCTTGTCTTTTGCCCTTGTTCTACTTGCAACCGGATCGGGGAAAGCTAACGCTTCGCGAGCCAATCTTCCTTTCGGTTTTACTACAGGCTGGTCGGCTTCCCCTTCCCCCGAGCTACCACTTAATTCACCCTCTGCTTCCGTGTCCTTATCAAACGGTGGTAACCCTCGCTTCTCCCTTCTCTCTGCAGCTGGAATCGGCTTGCCCTGTCTGTGCGTTTCTGTTCCCTCTTCATGAGAGGCAGAGATTGGAAACTCCCTCGGTTCTTCTTTTCTTTCCCCCCCTCCAAAGATGGAAGCCCCTCCCTCGGGAGGGGGAGGCGTGGGAAAGGGGCCGGCTCCAGCCCCACCTCCCAAGTCAGTCAGGACAGAGGCTCCGCCTGTTGGCACCGCCCCTGCTCCTCCTGCTACTGCTCCTGTAGCCCCTCCCCCTGTTGCCGCCGCAGCAGCTGGGGGTGGCCCCAGACCTGTTACTCCCACAGTGCCTGCTCCTGTACTTGTTGCCATGGCAGCAAGTCCTGTACTGATTGTGCCCGGAGCAGCTCCCGCCGCCCCGGGGCCAACTCCTCCGGAGATTCCAACTCCCCCCGGCGCAGCCATGCCCGCGCCAGGGATCCCCCCCACGGCTCCCGCCTGTCCAGCTGGAGCCGGTCCAGGAGGAGCAATCACCGCCCCGGCAGCTCCAACCCCCCCCACCGCCGCTGCAGCAGGGAGTCCAATTTGTGGAGCTCCCGGGCTACTTTCTCTCCTGTCAGGTGATATCAACATATCCCAATCATCCTCTCCGGTGCTCTTAAATAGTATTTGTGGGATAGGAGCAGCTTTAACTCGATCTTTCCTTTTCCCTCTTCCTAAAACCATTTCTGCTTTTTCCATCTTTCCTGAACTTTCGTTTTCCTTATCTCCTATACCCAATTCAGGGCGTGTTAACAAAACCAAGAACAGCTCTGCATATCGAATTTCGTGCCACCTCTGTTCTATATGAAGAAGCGAGATCAATCGAAGCACTGTATTGAGTTCAAACGGACCAAATTTCGGCCATGCTATCCCTCTCAGTTGTCCAAACAACGGCCAAATATTTAGAGACAACCTACACAGCTCTTCCTTCTTTAAAGGTGCCTCAGAACCAGCTAAAGTTTTCCAGTGTTTTAGAACCAAACTAAGGGGGGTTTCTTTAGGGATCTTAAATTTTGAATCCACACAACCCATGCTTGCAAAACAGAAGCAAACCAGTCAAACACACTGGGTCTCGAGATGACAACCTTTAGGTCACGAGGCTGTTAACGTAACCTCTCAGCTATTTACCGAGTCACACCGACTCCAGAGCCCCACCGGCTCTCCCACAGCGTCAGAGCACCGGAGGGCGTCCCCTCCAAAACCAGAACAGCCCCTAGGCTGAACTCCCGCCCTGACCTGGGTAATTGGCGAACCAACCCGTTCGCCTCCCCCTGAAAATTGACTCTCTAGACTGTTTCGAGGGCCCAAGTCAAAATTTTCAGGAATCCGTGCCCCCTATCCCGGGACACAAAACTTTCCCGCAGCTGCTAATTAACCAGATAGGTACCGTTTCCTTATCTCACCTCTATGCTCCGTGCTTGTTTTCGTGGGTTCCGTGGAGCTGGGCTTCTCAGACCGGCGGGAATTTCTCTCAGATAAAAGCCGGCTTGCTGAGGAATATTCCTGCTGATGAAAATTCCAGTCTGAAGAAGTCCCCGGTCCAGTTCTCCCCGTACGGGCCACCACTGTTGCCGGTGTATTTTGGTTCTGAAAAAAATCTCCGGAGCAGTTAATTAGGGGTGAGATAAGAAAGGGTTTATTTGCCAAGGCAATAGGTGATATAGACGCGCGCGCCCCGGCCGTGCCCGAAAGGTTACCTTTTATAACATTATCCATCCAATCCCAGATGTGTCCACCCTTTGGCCCTTCCTCTGGACCGCCCCGGGCCCTCCCCCTGAGAATTGGGTCTGGGGTCTTTTTGGGACCACCTACTTCATCATCTTCAGCTTCATCAGAGTACAAAGGGCACATTGTTACCTAGTTTTTGACCGTACTCTGTGGTTTAGGCCCTGATACGCTGTTCTCCAAACAGTCTAGGCCTTTGCCTTGACGAAAGACTAAACACTGCTACTGGATTCAGGGGTAGGTTGATATGGAAGGCATAGAATGGGGTAAAAGGGTTAGGGAATGGGTAAACAAGGGAAAGGAACAAGGGGACAAAAGGGTTTCTGCTTTTTAAGACCTACAATTCTTACCAGTCTTACAACTATTAGAAAAATAATAAAAAAACATTAGGGGCTTAAGGCATCAACGGGAAGGATCATTAAGCACAGGACGAATACACCGGGCAGGTACCCAACGAGGGCCATCACCTGTGGAAACACAAGCATATCCCCTTCCCCAAGTTATCAACTCATGTGGACCAGACCACTGACCCGAGATAAGATCCCGTATCTGCACAGGAGCTTTGCCAGGCAGTGGCTGAGTTGACAAAAGAGAGGAGAAATGCCGAAAAGAAGGTGAATAAGGACAGTCGCCAGAGAAGGTCAGAAAGTTTAAGACATACACAGCTTTGTCTAGCCTAGACTGAGGGGGTTGTCCCCTCAGAGTTCAAATCTTGCCTTCGTCTCTCTGATTTTCTTTCTACATGACCTAACTAAATTCCTGAACTCTTCATGAGTAGCCGGTCCTTTTTTCCATAATCGGTAGGCTCTTTTTCATCCTAATTTCCCTCAAGATCTCCCTGTTCAGCCAAGCTGGCTGTCTTCCCTGCTGGCTTGCCATTCGGCAGACTGGGACAGCCTGCTCTTGTGCATTTAAGACTTCTTTCTTGAAGTATGTCCATCCATCCTGGACCCCTTTGTTTTCAAGGGCTGTTTCCCACGTTACCCTCTGAACCAGTCTCTTGAACAGGCTGAAATCTGCCCTCCAGAAGTCCAGCGCAGAGGTTTTATTGATGGCCCTTCTTGCATCCCTGAATATTGAGAATTCTATTATTTCATGGTCACTGTGCCCCAGATGGCCTTCAACCACCACATCTCCCACCAGCCCCTCTCTGTTTGTGAACAGCAGGTCTAGCAGGGCCTTACCCCTGGTAGGCTCATTTACCAGCTGGAGCAGGAAATTGTCTTCTATACACTCTAGGAATCTCCTAGACTGCCTCTTCTCTGCCATGTGGAGTTCCCAGCAGACATCCGGCAGGTTAAAGTCACCCACAAGAACAAGGGCTGGCAATTTTGAGACATCTGCCAGCTGCTTGTAGAAAAATTCATCATCCTCATCATCCTGGTTGGGTGGTCTGTAACAGACTCCCACAAGGATGTCAGCCTTGTTGGCCTTCCCCCTGATTTTGATCCACAGGCACTCAACCTTGTTGTTACTGACTTCAAGTTCTAAAGAGTCAAGAGACTCTCTAACATATAGAGCCACCCCTCCACCTTTCCTACCTTGCCTGTCCCTTCTGAAGAGCTTGTAGCCATCCACGGCGGCACTCCAGTCATGTGAGTCAACCCACCATGTTTCTGTGATGGCAATTATATCATAGCTTTCCTGCTGCACGATGGCTTCCAGCTCCTCGTTTGTTGCCCATGCTGCGTGCATTGGTGTACATGTACTTCAGGTGGGCTGCTGATTTCGTTCTTAACTCGGGCTTTCTGTCCTTAGGCTGATCACTGGAGAGCCCAGTTTCAATCCCTTCCCCCTTCAAACCTAGTTTAAAGCCTTCCTGATCAGCCTTGCCAACTTATGCACTACAGTCCTCTTGCTCTTCCTAGAAAGATGAATCCCATCTGATTTTAGGAGACTAGGTACCATGGAGTTTACCCCATGGTCAAAATAACCAAAATTCTGACAGTGGCACCAGTCCTTTAGCCCTCTGTTGAGGAGTTGGGTTTTTCTACTCCTCTCTTTATTTAACTCCTCATCCATCCCAGATAGTACAGGAACTGAGGCAAATATCACCTGTGTTCCTGTCCCATGAACTGACCGACTGTATCGGGACGAAGTTGGGATGTTATTTTTTGGTCTGTGTTTGGCCTTAGCCACCTGCAGTTAGTTTATGCTTTCTCCTGCCAAGTCTTCTGATAAACCAGTGAACTTGGCCTTGGAGGGAGAGCTTCTGTGTAAACTGTTTTAATTGGTCTGTTGTGATTGGTCAATTGCTCGTCAGGGGCAGTTGGAGGACAAAGTGATGATGATGGTGCTGAAGGCCATCCCCCAGACTCAATTGGGAAGACCCCCCCAAAATCACTGCGCCTGCGTCAGGGGATTTCCAAGGTGCTCACGCACGCGCAGGAGGGGTGCACTTACATAACAGAAGGGGTGGGATTCAGAGCCCTGACGGGGTGGTGCTGGCCACACCTCTCCGGGGCAGGTGCTCTCAAAAAACTTTATAAAAAAGCAGAGACGCTTCTTGGGGGGGCCAGCTCTTCACGATGGACCAAGTTGCTTTCAGCGGGGACGCCTGCTTGAAGTGGGAGCCTGCCACCCCCCATGAACCCGCAGCTGCTGCAGGGGGATTTCATTATTGGTTAGGATGGGTAAGACTTGTTTACAGGTGATACCTTGGTGAGTATGGGGGGGAAGCCTTCTTCCTAGGGTTTTTTGGTGTACTTTTTCCTCCGCCCCAATCCTTCTCTCTCAGGCGCCTGTTTTGTTTTCTCCCTTTTCCCTGGTTGGCCACCTTTTCCTAATAAATAGCTATTATTTTTGCCAACTAGCAACGGTGTTTGGTTTATTCACGTACCAGAATCTCTCGAACCTGTGTTTTTCCCTTTGGCTTAGTCCCTTCCCTGTTACACCGACCCAGTGCTTTAAAGTCTTTTTTAATTGTCCTGACACTTCTTCCAATAATGTCCTCACTGCCAGCCTGGACTACCACCAGCGGGTAATAGTCTGAGGGCTGAATTAGCTCAGGAAGTCTCCTACTAATATCCCTCACCCTGGCCCCAGGAAGGCAGCATACTTCTCTATGAGATGGGTCTGGGTGACATATAGGACCCTCAGTTCCCCTCAGAAGGGAGTCACCGACTACAACCACCCTTCTTTTTTTTCTTGTAGCTGTGGTTGTAATCCGTCTTGTAGACAGGGTCCAACCAAGAGGCTCTCCAGGCAGATCTTCTTGGCAGTCCTCTACCTGGTTCTCTGGGTCCAGGGCCTCATACCTATTCTTCAAGGGCACCCGGAGAGGTGATGGGGGTTGAGAGAGGGTTCTTTTACCTCTCCCATTAGGGACCTGTTTCCATTCCCCCCCATCAATTTGGTCTGCTCCATCTGCCTTATGGCAGGAGGGGTAGGGCTTCGCTGTCTCCTGTTGGACTTCCTTAGGGTTTGACTCCACCAGTCAATTTCCATTTCACTCTCTCTAATGCACCTTAACCTCTCTACCTCTTCCCTAAGTTCTGCCACTAGGCACAGCAAGTCACTCACCTGCTCGCATCGTACACAGGTGCCTCCCACACCGTCCTCTGGTACCAATGACAGGCTCAGACACTCTGCACACCCAGAGGTCTGGGTGGATGCATCCTTCTTGGAGGGGAGTCTCTGTGTAGACACGCTCCTTGTATTAACAGCAGCAACGGCTTTTGTTTTTCTGGAGACCATTTCTAGCTTTAAAAAGCACGCTCACCTATGAGAAGTGTTATAAGTAAAATCAGCACTAGGCTCAAATCTCGTAACAAAAAGTTTTATTATAGATTTATATAAAAATCAAATAAGCAAAAACAGCGCTGGGTGACTGGATGAGCTTTCTTTGCTCATCCAAGGCACACTTTAATAATTGCTAATCTGTCTTTTATAGGTTTGTAGCTGCACGTCTCTTTCAAAATCCCCTCCTTTGTTCTGAGTCATCTCAGGTCTATCTGCGCAGGCTCTGTTCTGTTGCCAAGAGGCTTTACGCACGCGTTATCTTGTTGCTGGGAGACAAGCTCGGCTCTGTTCACTTCATCCTTTTGGCGTAGTCATGTGCTATCCTGCCGCTGGGAAATAGTTGTTCTCTTTTTCGGTTCTTTTTCTTATTACATAACATAACAAAATATCACTAATTATGGTAACATAACATTATGGTTTGGGTGATATATAAATAATTGTGATTCGTGAAACAAATGGGTGACTACATTAAAACAGAACAAATAGATTCTAAAACTCAACTACACCCCCACAAGGAAACAAAACAGACCCTCACAAGGTCAAAAGGCCTAAAACTTTCTCACTATCCTAAGAATGAAATATAGTACAACTTTAAGTCTTTAGGCACCTACTTGTCCAAGAATACATGAATTATGACTGGCTGCAGAGATAGCTCCTTTAGCCTTAGCTGTAAATATAATAGAACTTTAAATCTTTAGGCGCCTGTTCGTCTAAGAATACTGGTTGTAGAGATAACTCTCAGCTTCAGCTGTGAGAAAACTTACACATTAAACATTTAGCCAAAACCCCACAGAATATACATGTATATGATACAATCAATGTGCATGAGGTAGTCAAGACAAACACTAAATGAAATTATTACTTGAAACTTATAGAAACTTGAGACTTTGTTTATCGCAATTTGTAATCACAGTGTTGCAAATATAATTTGATAAGCAAATTATCTCTCCTTTGGTCTTTACTGGCTATCACAGAAGTGGCAGCTGTTTGTGCCCTGCCTGCTTGCCCTGCCTGCACAAAATGCCGTGCAAACTGCTGTGCCACACTGTCTCAGTCTGATGAGACTGGACTGTTTGCTAAAGAAGATGAGTTATGAGGTAGACCAAACTTCTCTCTCTGCAATTGTAATGTCAAATTAAGGGGCTTTACTCGAGGAAAATGTGTGGAAGCCAAGAAGGAGATGGGGGGGGGGGGTCCTCGCCTCCGTGGGGACGAAAAGGAAGGCAGGCAGTACACTTCCCCGGGAACTCACCGCTGTCTCAAGTGGCGAGGACTCACTGCAGTCTCAGGTGGTGGTGTCTCAAAACTCCTCCTCCTCTCCCGCGGGCAAGCAAACTCTCCGATGAAGCACAGCAGCTCCGGGGAGCGGGACAGTCAGGCAGGTCAAAGCCAGCAGGATGAGAGGTCGAGCTCACCAGGATTAACAGCCAAAAGAAAACTAGACCTCCGGTCCCCCTCCCTGAAAATGCCTGTCTGCACCCAGGGAGCCAGCCACGCCGTCCCACCCTCACCTCCCGAACAGCACCCCCTCCCCCCCCCCACCTCTCTCCAAATGGGCCATTAACCTAGGCAGCCAGTTCTTTTGTAAGGCTAATTGACTCCCTTCCCCCTTCGAACTCTGTTTCTCTTACCGGGAAAGCAGGGGAAGGGAAAATTCCTCTTTTAATTTATAACCCATAACAGCTGGCTTATCTCATGGCAAGTTCCTTGACAGTATTGGAGACAGGCAACTGTGCTCTTTAAGTCCTTACCAATATCTGGAGGTCCCTTCCAACCTCAACGATTCTGTGATTCTGTGACTATGCCTGGGGTCCACTGAGGTCAGACTCCTGGATGTGTCAGCTCCCAACCTCTTGCTCATCCCAACCTACTGGCCTTTGGAGCAAAGGGGCTGGAGAGACAGTCTGGATGATGTATGAGCACTGTTCAGCAACAGCCAAAACATTGGCTGCAAAGCACAACACTACATGGGCTGCTCTGAGGAAAGTTAACTACATCACCAACAGACCCAATATTCTCTGACCAGATCTTGTGGTTTAGGAAGGGTGCTTCCACTGGGACTCTCCAAACCACACTGTTGCTCTCTCACTTTCCCCCAACTCCTCCTTCCCCCTCCCCCTGCAGTGGCCTGGAGAGGAGAATTGGGGGCACAAAAGGTAAAGGTCACAGGTTGACATAAGAAAGATCACAGGTTGACACAAGAGTAAGTAATGGCCAGTCTTCGCAAGCGAAGATTTGGGAAAGGTCATAAACCCTTCGAGCCTGAGCAGTGGATTTTTTAGGTGAGACACAGCGTGCGCTGAACTGAGCCCACCCTTTAATCCTGAGGTTCATCTGCCGGGGCTGAGCAAAGCTTGGACAGTGGCAGTGAGGTCCCCAGGACGTAGCTGGTTTGCCATACAAGGCTGACGAGCTCCAGCTGCCCGGGGGGCCGGGAATTGAACCCGGGTCGCAGCGGTGCGAGTCCTGCACTCTAACCACTAGACCACCAGAGGCCCTCTTTATTATTATTATTATTGACACAAGAACAATTTACCGGAAACAGCAAATATAAGAAAACAAACAGTTACAGCAACAATACCTATGACAGAGGGTACAAGAAACCAACAATTTACAGCATCTCCCTATTACCGGAGGTAAAACAATGACACCGTTTAAAATTCAAGAAAGCAACATTTATCACAAAGAAGTAGCAAACAAAAAGAGAAACCAAGAAAAAAAACAAACTCCAAGACAACTCCCACTCACTCATGTGTTATTCACACAGTTGCTGTACATACCGACCCCAATATGCTCAAGATTCCCAGTATGACTAGCCGCTAGATCCTTGGGCTTTGGTAGGCTTAACACGCTTAGCGGACGTCCCTGCAGAGGCAATGTTGTCCTCGGTCTTAGAACACCTCAGCCTGGAGCAGGAACTGTCTGTCTTTCACACAATTGGTCTGTGACGTCTATCTGGGCATATGTGGCCAGCACATGCCCAGCTAGAGGTCTCCAGTCCCTCCCCCCATTATGTAAGCAGAAATCCCCCTGCGCTGCATCACCCACACATTCTGCTGCGGTTGTGGGGCCATCCAAGGGTGTCCTCCCGGGCACCTGCGGAATGAGACAAAGAAGAAGGTGGGGGGAATAGCTTAGCAGCCCACCCCTGCAGAGGTCAATAAAGCTAAGACAATCTCAGCTGGGGGCAAGAAACTGGAATGGTTTATTCGTACAAAAACTGGTATTTTTGTAGGTCTGGGGTACTACATATTCATGGGTGGGTTTGCATATTCATTCTATTACAACTGGGGGCTTTTACAGGGATGAAATAGAAGGGGGAAGCCCAGGTTAACAAATTTGGGGTCTTAACACATACACCATAGGGGAAAACCCATTTTATCTTGGGGGAATTACAGGGAAAAATGGTATTCAGGTTTACAGAATGCACAGGATCCAGGAAACACATCATCATCGTGGCTAGGCTTCATGAATGAAGATTTAGGAAGGCTCTATCCACATTTGTTACAGGCACGCTGGTGGCTAATGAGGCCAATACGAGATAGACATATCCGATTGCAAAAGGCACAGCAGAAAGACTCCTTAGATGGTGCATTCTGCAAGACACGGTTCTTTCTGCGTTGCCTTTTTTCCTCGAGAGTGATCCTGCGTGTGTTCTCAAAGGAGACAGCTGCGTTATAGATGGCGTGTCTCCAGGCCTCCCGACTGGAGGCCAGAGTAGACCGGTTATGATGATCAATATGGCCAAGGTTGAGATGTTGTTTCAGGGAGTCCTTGTATCTTTTCTTCAGGGCTCCTCTCTTGTGGCAGCCAGTGGCAAGTTCACCATAAAGCAAGATCTTAGGGAGGCGGTGGTCCTTCATCCTGGAGACGTGCCCTGCCCAGTGCAGCTGTGTTCTCAGCAACATGGCCTCAATACTTGTGACTGCTGCTTGTTCTAGAACAGATGTCTTGGTCACATAATCTGACCAGTGGATGTTTAGGATTGAATGGAGACAGCATTGATGGAAGCGTTCTAGGAGACGCAGGTGGTGGCGGTAGATGACCCATGATTCAGATCCATATAAAAGAGTAGGCAGCACTATGTCTCTGTAAACACTGATCTTTGTACTTTTCTTCAGCTGTTTGTTTCACCAAACTCTTTTATGAAGCTTTCCAAAAGCACTATATGCCTTTGCTAACCTGTTGTCTATCTCCCCGTCAATCCTACCATCCGAGGAGATGAGACTGCCTAGGTAATTAAACTGCTGGACTGATTTGAGTTCTGACTGGCCAATGGTGATGTGGAGTTGATGGGGGACTTCCTGAGGTGCAGGTTGATGGAGAACTTCTGTCTTCTTTAGACTGACTTCCAGCCCAAAGAGCTCAGCAGCATCTGCAAAGCAGGATGTTAAACACTGCAGGGCTGTTTCTGTGTGGATCCGCCTCGAGTTCCATTGGGGAATTTCGTTGTGGGTCTAATAATTTTGTATGCATTAATTGGAGGCATGCGGTTTTTTGTACACTTTTTACAATGTGGCCAATTGTGGGTGTTTTAATCGTGTGAGGATCTCCCCTTTCTATAGGGTCTAACCCGCCTGCCCAGTAGGCAGCTCTTTGGGTCAGGGACCACGGGGCTCGGTTATCATTTGTGGTCAGGAAAACCCCTGGGCCCCAAAATCCTCTGGCCTCATCTTCACTCAGCAAAATCCGATCCTCCCCGGTAAGGGACACCCTCCACACATATTCAGTCTCTGATTCACTGGCCTTACGGCTGTATTTTTCCTGAATTTTGGCTAGTGCTTCCCCCGTGTACGGGGTAGTTCGTGTGGTAGTTTGACAATCTGTCCCCTGGCCAGTGGTTTCAGTTTTAATGAGGGGATGCATATGTATTACCTCCTCCTCTGGATAACTTTGCTTAAGCTCTTCCAATTCCCCAGAGGGGTACAGGGATTTGTTGACATCCACCGGTCTAGGATATTTTAAATTGATATCTCGTGATTCATAATTTTTCATTTCTAGTACCTTTTTCAGCCTTTCCTTTTGTTCCTCCTCATCTTGGAGGGCTGACCGAAGTAACAAGTTAATCTCCCTCTCTCCCCGTGCTGCCTCACGCTCAGCAGTTAACTGCAAGCGTTCCTTTTCTAATTGTTCCTGTAATGTCCTCACTGACTCCTGAAGAGATCTTATCACTTCACCCGTAGATCTCTGAATAGCCGATCTTTCTTTTCGCACAGTTCTAAAGACAACACCCAAAACAGCACCTACCAGAAGCAGTCCTAAACCAAGGACAAACATCAGGAGGGAATAATCCTCATATAACTCAACCGGGGGTGCCATCCCCTTTGCCTCAGTCATTAACCCAGCTTAGGTTAATGTCTTTCTTCCCCTTAACCCTCTGAGGGTCGGCTTGACTCTCCCCTGGAAAAACCTTTCAATAGGTCCAGGTACCAGAGAACCTTTCAACAGGTCCAGGCCACACCAGGAAACCTTTCAACAGGTCCAATGTGCCCGGGTCACACCGAGAGGAGAAAAATTCTTACTATAACTTTACAGTGAGGGGGCAGTCACCATTTGACTCGCCCTCAGTACCAGTTTTAGACTACACCGATTACTCCACTACATCCAAAGGATCCTGCCGACTACGCCAAAAATGTTATGACCCGCCCCAGAAAAAGGGAGGGGGGGAACCCAGGTTTTTATCAATAATTCCCTTGGGGTGGATTAGAGTGAAACGACACTGAATAATCGGTGTTTGAAAACATATATTGACAAGGTTTATTTTAACAATTCTGTATCAACAAGCATGCTAGCAGTTTGGGTGTTGTCATAAAACAATACAGCACAGAGATAACTTTTTGGGGGGGAGAAACTGTTTAGGGGAGAGGAAAACCAGGATGAGAGTAAGAGAAAAGAGAAGCTGAGAGTATAAAAGAAATGGACATAGTCACTGCCTACTGGATCCAGCGATGCTTGAGAGCGATGGTCTTGATTCGCAGGCGGTGGGGGAGAAGGAGAACCCGAATTCTCAAAGTCACCAGTCAGTTTATATACCCTCAGCATGCTTTTGCACCTCCCTGGGATGAGGGGTTGTGTAGAGGATTGGTTAGAAATGCGAGGACATATGAACATGGCTAAGGCTATGGATGAGCTGCTAAAGTATAAGACGCAGTCTGACTAGGCCCATGAGAAAGTGTGAGATAGCAGGGCCGTGAGAAAGCAGCAGCGTCCTTGGGTATTCTAAATTGGGCTGAAAAACAGGAGCTAGGCATTACCAAAACAGAAACACTTAACGAGCCTCCTGTGTAAACAATGAAAGACAGTTAAGATGATATCACCACCTAACTGAGCACCAATAATGAGCCTAATTTCTGTAATATTCATGAACCTATTATAGAGTGTATATTAAGCTGTTGTCAATCTACAATAAACGAAGTTCCTGGATTCTCACATTGAGGTGTCTAGAGCTTTCCGTCGCGACAAATTGGCGCCCGTGTGCAGGGACCAGTGGGGGGTCCCTAGGGGATCAAGTCGGATCTCCTGGGTCGGAGTCAAGTCGGACTTGGAGTCAAGTCGGACTCCCGAGAGCCAAGTCGGGTTCTCGCAGCCGTGGTCGGACGTAGGAGTTTCGGTCGGTCTTGCCGTGCAGCACAAGAAGGCGAAAGGGCTGGATGAAAAAGAGCTCAACTTGCCGCCGCCGGACGCCTCCCTTTCGGGGATTTCGGACGGCAAAAGAGTTAAGTTCCGTGCTTCCAGGGCCCGGCGCCCGGGACGACTCCTGAAGAAGGAGGCCCGCCGACAAAGCCGCAAAGTCTCGTGGAAAGGGCTGCACAAAGCGTGGTAACACGTTTTTTAGGTAATTCAGGGACAGGCGGCACTATCATTGCTCCAATGCTTTCTGGGAAAGCGGGGAGTTAAGACGAACTGGCTTTGCGGCAGATGCTGCTTTCATGTAAGGGCCAGGGATATGAAGCGAACACTGTAACTGCCTTTACTATCTCTACTTGGAAAGAACTTAGTGATAAACTCTTTACTGCTGCCTATAAGGGAGAAAAGGTTGCTGCTTCCCTCCTTACAATTTTGGCGATTGTTATCTGGAACAGTAAAAGGCATTAAAGCACAGTCTGAGGACATTAGGATGCTACTGGATACCATCATACGGAGAAATCGTGTAAAAAGGGAGTCGAGCGGAGTTGAAGGGAGCCGGAGCGGGACCAGAGATCGCGGAGCGGGGCCGGAGACAACGGAGCGGCCCCGCCAACATGAACGCGGTGCTAGCACCTCGGCAGTGCGTATCCAGGACGATCGGAGACGACAGCTGCAGTGTGAAAGTACTGCTGATAGACCAGAGATAAACTTTACGAACACTATGACTGAGTTCCACCTTAAGACATTTCCAGCTTTTCATCTGAACTGTGCAGCGGGGCTGCGCCGCGCATTTGTGGCTGTGTTCATGGCGCTGTGTGCTTATGCCGCCGTGTTGAGTGAACCCGTGCCGGCGCCGGGTCTGTCCGCCTGTGCCGGGTGCCTACGGGGCGGCGCCGAGCAGCGGGGCAGTGGCGGTGGTCGCGCCGCCTGCGCGGCCCTGGCTCGGAGCGGTGCCCCCGCGTGTGTGCACGCCGGCGGCCCCGGGCGCGGCGGGCGGCGGGGGGGCTCTGTTTCCCCCACACTGCTGACAGCCATGGTCCCGGGGGGTGTGCGTTCCCCTTCCCTTCTTTGCAGCGAGTGGTTTTTCCCTGGTGCTGCTCCTCTTCCTAGAGTTAATGACGGTAGCAAAAACATTGGGGGGTGCAGTCGGGGGAGGGGGAAAGCTGTTTCTCTTTTTCCCCGTTACACCAATCACCCCTTCTCTGAAACGTGCCTGTTTGCAGCTGTTCTCTCCCTCTCCTATGTTTTTGTCTTTTCTTAAGCAGACCCTGTGATTAAGTTCCTTCTGCTGATCTCTCTGGGTGAGCCCAGCCCCTCCTTCCCCTCCTTCGTCCTTCGGCAATGAGGAGCGTGGGGGGAGGCAAAGACGGTAAAACACGGAAAAAAGGGAAAAGAGAAAAACAACTTAAAATTAACAATATCCCAACTTATAAATCAAATAAGATTGCATTGTTTTTACAGCAATAGGTGTTAAGCATGCAGTGTGCTCGTGGCATTCTCAAATGTTTTCTTCAAAAACAGAAAGGGAGACTGACGAAAAATCCTTTGAAGTAAGATTAGAAATAACGCGACATCCGTGCTTAGCTTTTGCATATTGCAGAAGGTTGTTAAGAATTTCCTATAGTTTGCCATTTTGCTTCTCTTACATGAAATTTGGCTGTTTCCCCCAGGGGCAGGGTGCAGGTAGAAGATTTGGAGACGGAACGATGAGACAGAAGGGGATATAGTCTTGCCCCCTGCAAAAGTAGCTTTATTGCCTTTATGATAAAATAGCATTGCTCTATAAGAAGGGTTGAAGATTTCCAAGATAATATTCTGTTCTTTCTTGCTGTATTCGTCTTTTACATGGAGAGTTATGCAGGATTTGCAGATTGCTGATGGCGGCTATGCCATAAATTTCCTTTGAATTATGAAACTGACAAGAAGTGCACAGCCAATGACCACTTGAAAATGTGTGTGTGATTGAGGAGCGTGTCTGAGGTGGCCACCTGAATGCTGTGTGAAAGAAAAAAAGCTACATGAATGTGTGAATGTGTAAACTTAAAAATACTTTCTGCCGGTGTCAAGATTTTAGAGATGTGTAACGTGATTCTGTTGAACCATAGTGATTCCTTATTCTGAATGAGCTCTAAGTTATATTAAGGAAGGCCTACAATAGATATTGACAGTTATTGTAATCTTAGTAATAGCTCGTGTTGCCTTTTCTTGTATTACTAGACGTGTAAATACTACGACAAAGAAAGCATTGTTGGCACAAAATAAAAACGGGGGAAATTGTAGAGGATTGGTTAGAAATGCGAGGACATATGAACATGGCTAAGGCTATGGATGAGCTGCTAAAGTATAAGATGCAGTCTGACTAGGCCCATGAGAAAGTGTGACATAGCAGGGCCCTGAGAAAGCAGCAGCGTCCTTGGGTATTCTAAATTGGGCTGAAAAACAGGAGCTAGGCATTACCAAAACAGAGACACTTAACGAGCCTCCTGTGTAAACAATGAAAGACAGTTAAGATGATATCACCACCTAACTGAGCACCAATAATGAGCCTAATTTCTGTAATATTCATGAACCTATTATAGAGTGTATATTAAGCTGTTGTCAATCTACAATAAACGAAGTTCCTGGATTCTCACATTGAGGTGTCTAGAGCTTTCCGTCGCGACAGGGTTGTTTGCCTTTTAGGGCTTAGCAGTGGAGGGAGGGATGGGCCCGACTGGCCACCTGAGGTGTCTTCTTGCCTTTTAGGGCTTAGCCCCTCTGAGGCAACTCCTTGCCTTTTTAGGGCTTAGTCCACCTGAGGCATCTCCTTGCCTTTTTAGGGCTTAGTCCACCTGAGGCATCTCCTTGCCTTTTTAGGGCTAAAGTCAAAACCTGCAAACTCCTGGAATGCATAAATCATTAACTATTTCAGTCTCTGACAGTTGTCTTTTCTCCTCGAGAGTGATCCTGTGGGCGTTCTCAATGGAAGCAGCAGCGTTATAGATGGTGTGTCTCCAGGCCTCCCGACTGGAGGCCAGAGTAGACCGGTTATGATGATCAATATGGCCAAGGCTGAGATGTTGTTTCAGGGAGTCCTTGTATCTTTTCTTCAGGGCTCCTCTCTTGTGGCAGCCAGTGGCAAGTTCACCATAGAGCAAGATCTTAGGGAGGCGGTGGTCCTTCATCCTGGAGACGTGCCCTGCCCAGCGCAGCTGTGTTCTCATCAACATGGCCTCAATACTTGTGACTGCTGCTTGTTCTAGAACAGATGTCTTGGTCACATAATCTGACCAGTGGATGTTTAGGATTGAATGGAGACAGCATTGATGGAAGCGTTCTAGGAGACGCAGGTGGTGGCGGTAGATGACCCATGATTCAGATCCATATAAAAGAGTAGGCAGCACTATGTCTCTGTAAACACTGATCTTTGTACTTTTCTTCAGCTGTTTGTTTCACCAAACTCTTTTATGAAGCTTTCCAAAAGCACTATATGCCTTTGCTAACCTGTTGTCTATCTCCCCGTCAATCTTACCATCCGAGGAGATGAGACTGCCTAGGTAATTAAACTGCTGGACTGATTTGAGTTCTGACTGGCCAATGGTGATGTGGAGTTGATGGGGGACTTCCTGATGTGCAGGTTGATGGAGAACTTCTGTCTTCTTTAGACTGACTTCCAGCCCAAAGAGCTCAGCAGCATCTGCAAAGCAGGATGTTAAACGCTGCAGGGCTGTTTCTGTGTGAGCGACAAGGGCGGCGTCATCAGCATAAAGCAGCTCCCGGACAAGATGGTTTAAGGTCTTGGTGTGGGCCTTCAGTCGCCTTAGGTTGAATAGGCTTCCATCAGTACGATATCGAATGTAGATACCACCCTGATCCTCGAGGTCTGCCGTGGCCCTTTGGAGCATCATGCTGAAAAAGATTGTGAATAGGGTAGGAGCGAGAACGCAGCCTTGTTTCATGCCATTCTTTATTAGAAAGAGCTCAGAAAGTGTGTTGCCATATCTGACTTGGCCGTGCTGATCCTCGTGGAGTGAGATGATCATTTTAAGGAACTTGGGGGGACAACCTAAACATTCCAAAATCTGCCACAGACCTTTTTTGCTCACAGTATCAAAAGCCTTGGTGAGGTCGACAAAGGTTACATAAAGACCTTTGTTCTGTTCCCTACACTTCTCTTGCAGTTGTCTGAGAACAAATACCATGTCTGTGGTACACCTGTTGGCTCTGAAACTGCACTGACTTTCAGGTAGAATTTCTTCAGCTATAGCGGGTATTAGTCTGTCCAAGAGTATTCTTGCCAGGATTTTGCCTGCAATGGAGAGCAGAGTAATACCACGGTAATTTGAGCAATCTGATTTAATTCCTTTCTTCTTATACAAAGTGATGATGACTGCATCACAAAGGTCTGATGGTAGTTCGCCTAGTTCCCAACAGCGCACCACAAACTCGTGAAATTTGGTATGGAGTGCAAGGCCGCTATGTTTCCAGACTTCAGGTGGAATTCCATCAACCATGGACATTCCATGTCTGGTACAGCAGCACTCAATGGCGGCGTGACTTCATTCAAGCCACGATAGTCCACTGTCAGTCTCCATTCGCCATCGGACTTACGTACAGGCCAAATGGGGCTATTGAAGCGTGAGTGTGTTCTACTAACCACCCCTTGGCTTTCCAACTTGCAGATCATCTTATGGATGGGCATCACAGCGTCTCGATTAGTCCGGTACTGTCGCCTATGCACTGTCTTAGTGGCTGTCGGCACTCGCTGGTCCTCAACTTGCAGTAATCCTACAACAGAAGGATCTTCTGAGAGACCAGGCAGGGCAGATAATCGTTTGGATTCCTCTTCAGTCACCGCGGCTATACCAAAAGCCCATCGGTACCCCTTCGGGTCTTTGAAGTATCCTCTCCTGAGGTAATCCATGCCAAGAATGCAAGGGGCTTCTGGCCCTGTCACAATGGAATGTTTTTCCCATTGGTCTCCTGTCAGGCTTATTTTGGCCTCTACCACCAACAGCTCTTGAGACCCTCCTGTCACCCCAGAAATCGAAACAGTCTCTGTGCTCACATGTCCTGAGGGCATTAACGTACACTGTGCACCGGTATCTATTAAAGCTTGGTATCTCTGAGGATCCGATGTGCCAGGCCATCGAACCCACACAGTCCAGTAAACTCTGTTATCCTTCTCATCCCTCTCCTATCCGCTCTGTCTATCCGCTCTAGAGGCCAGTTGTCCTGAGGGCCACCTGTCTTACTGCTAAAAACTGAGGCAAAGTAGGTGTTAAGTACCTCAGCCTTCTCCTCATCTTTGTTAACTATATTTCCCTCCAAGTCCAACAGAGAATTGAGGTTTTCCTTGCCCCTCCTTTTGCTATTAATGTATTTATAAAAGGACTTTTTGTTATCCCTAACTCAATTAGCCAAATTAACTTCAAATTCCACTTTTCTTTCCCTAATTTTTTTCCTGCATGACCTAGCTGTCTTCGTAAATTCTTCATAAGTAGCCAGCTCTTTTTTCCACAGTCTGTAAACTTTCTTTTTATCCCTGATTTCTTTCAGAACCTCCCTATTTAACCAAGTCGGCCGTCTTCCCCTCCGGCTGGCCTTTTGGCACACTGGTATAGCCTGTTCCTGTGCACTCAAAATTGCCTGCTTGAAGCATGTCCATCCCTCCTAGACCCCCTTGCCTTTAAGGGTTGTTTCCCAGGCTATGCCCTGAATTAGTTTTTTGAATAGGCCAAAATCTGCCATCCGGAAGTCCAGAGTAGAGGTTTTAATGATGGCTCTCCTTACATCCCTGAGGATTGAAAATTCAATTATTTCGTGGTCACTATGCCCCAGGCGGCCTCCAACCACTACATCATCCACCAGCCCCTCTCTGTTTGTAAACAGTAGGTCTAGCGGGGCCTTACCCCTGGTAGGCTCATTTACCAGTTGATGAAGGAAATTATCCTCTATACACTCCAAGAACCTCCTTGACTGCCTCTTCTCTGCAGTATGAAGCTCCCAGCAGATATCCGGCAGGTTAAAGTCACCCACAAGCACAAGGGCTGGAGATTTTGAGACATCTGCCAGCTGCTTGTAGAATAATTCATCTCCTTCATCATCCTGGTTGGGCGGTCTGTAACAGACACCCACAAGGATGTCAGCCTTGTTGGCCTTCCCCCTGATTCTGGTCCACAGGCACTCAACCTTGTTGTTACTGACTTCAAGTTCTAAAGAGTCAAGAGACTCTCTAACATATAAAGCCACCCCTCCACCTCTCCTTCCCTGCCTGTCCTTTCTGAAGAGCTTGTAGCCCCCCATAGCAGCACTCCAGTCATGTGAGTCATCCCACCACGTTTCTGTGACAGCAACTATGTCATAGTTTTCCTGCTGCACTATGGCTTCCAGCTCTTCTTGTTTGTTTCCCATACTGCGTGCATTGGTGTACATGCACTTCAGCTGGGCCATTGATTTTATTCTCAACTCGGGCTCTACACCCTTAGGCTTATTTCTGGAGATCCCAGTTGCCGCCCCTTCCCCCTTCAAACCTAGTTTAAAGCCCTCCTAACTAACCCTGCCAACTTACGGGCTGCAGTTCTTTTGCCCTTCCCAGATAGATGAAGCCCATCTGGTTTGATGAGACCAGGCAACATGGAGTTTGCCCCATGATCAAAAACCCCAAAATTTTGATGATAGCACCATCCTCTAAGCCACCTATTGGTAAGCTGTGCTTTCCTAAACCTCTCCTCATTTATCTCCTCATTCATCCCAGCTAGCACAGGAACTGAGCCAATTACCTGTGCTCCTGTCCCATGAAGTGATCGGGTCAGAGCCTTAAAATCTTTTTTAATTACCCTGGCACTCCTGTTATTGATGTCATCACTTCCAACCTGGACAACCAACAGTGGGTAATAGTCTGAGGGTTGAGTAAGCTTAGGAAGTGTTTTTGTAATATCCCTCACCCTGGCCCCGGGAAGGCAGCAAACTTCCCTGTGGGATGGGTCTGGCCGACATATAGGGCCCTCAGTTCCCCTCAAAATGGAGTCACCAATTACAATAACCCTTCTCTTTTTCCTCTTACCTGTAGTTGTAACAGATCCAGTAGACCGGGTGTAACCAGAAGACCTTGTAGACAGATCTTCCTCCTGACTGTCCTCCATCAGACTTTCTGAAACCAGGGCCATATACCTGTTTTTTAAGGGCACCCTGGCAGGTGAAAGGGGTCGAGAGGGGGTGTTTTTGCCTCTACGACCAGGCACCTGTTTCCATTCCTCCCCATCCATATTGTCCGTTCTGTCCGCCTGATGGCAGGGGGGGCTGGGCTTCACTGCCTCCTGCTGGGCTTCCTTAGGAATCAAAAGGGTGTGACTCCACCAGTCAATTTCCCTTTCACTCTCCCTTATACTTCTTAGCCTTTCCACCTCTTCCTTTAGCTCTGCCACCAGACATAGCAAATCATCCACCTGCTCACATCGTATGCAGGTGTTTCTCACGCTGTCCTCTGGTAGCAGTTCCAGGCTCAAACAGTCTGTGCAGCCAGAGCCCTGAGTGGCTGCATGCTTTTTAGAGGGTTCTGTCTGTATTGACACCCCTCTACTGGTAATAGGAGCAACAGCTTTCATTTTTTTGGGAGGCATGACTGCCTTGAGCTGTGAGGAAAAAAAAAAAAAAAAAAAAGTCACAGAAATACCTTAGGCTTCTGCCCTGCCAGTTTGCCCTGCCTGTTTGCCCTGCCTGTTTGCCCTGCCTGTGCGAACTGCCCTGCAAACTGCCGTGCCACGCCCTCACTGACGTGCCACGCCCCTATTTGCCCGCTCCTGTGGGGTGTGTGAGCGAAGGTCGCTCACGCTCTCTTGGAGGCTCTTATTTCGCCTCCCCTATCACCTGCTAACAAGCCTGCTAATGAGCCTGACCCCCCCCACTCACCTTAATCGGTTCTGAGGAGGAGCCAAGCCTGGGCAGCAAAAATTAACATACACTGTGCACCGGTATCTATTAAAGCTTGGTATCTCTGAGGATCCGATGTGCCAGGCCATCGAACCCACACAGTCCAGTAAACTCTGTTATCTTCCTCATCCCTCTCCTTCTCCTGGCAGAAGGCAGGGCCCCTCTATTGGTTCTGGTCAGAGCATTCGTTGTCGGATCTTTGCTTCGGCTTTTCAGAGGCTTTCTTGTCATCCTGGAAATGGACTCCAGACCTCCTGCGTCTGGGAGATCTCAGTTCTCTTTCGAAGAAATCTGCATCTACTGCCGATTTTCACCTGCTGTATGGCCTTGAGGGTTTCTCCTAAAGTGGGGGCAGTATCCAATTCATACTTTACCGGTTGTTGCATGATGGACTGAATTGCTGAGTCTTGGACTACACGGTTGGTACTGAAAAGAGTCTGAAAGTGTTCAGACCATTGATTCAAAATGGAGGTTTTATCTGTCAGAAGCATTTGCCCATCAGCACTGAGTAGAGGGCTTTGTACCTGGTATGTAGGCCTGTACGCTGTTTTCAGGGCCTCATAGAATCCTTTGTGATCACCCGTATCTGCACATAATTGAGTTTTTACATCTAGATCAATCCACCACTTGTTCTGGATGTCACGGAGTTTCTGTTGGAGCTTCTTTTGAATTGTTTTTATCGCAGTAGGGGGGGAGAATGATTTTTCCTGTAGCATTTACAATCATGCAGAGAACAACATTCTGATTAGAAATCACATTACTTAGGGCCACCAGATAATAAGCCTCTGTAACTGGCTTCCAGGTTCCTGGGAAATTTATCATAGACTTACCAAAGTTTGTCCCATTTAGTAAAATGCCAATTAGGGGCCAGTCACTATCCTCATCATCAATTGCTGGTACTTGCATACAAATCCAGCATTCAGTTTTCCGGAGAATTTTAGACACATTTTGGACTAGGGCCACATGCAATTTTTGATCCCAAACTCGGTTCATAGTTACTGGCTGCACGAACAGAATACACAGTAAAAACAGTCTATACCACATCTTCTTCATCGGTGTCCGGTTCTGATTGGCTGGTTGTTCAGGGAGCTGGTGCTCTTTTGACTCTGGAATAGTGAAACCAGGGTTCTTTGCCAGCAACTTTGACGGCGGTGAGGGAAGTCACCAGGACTTGGTGTGGTCCTCTCCACTTGGCTTGCAAGGGGTCACTGTTCCACCACTTGACGTAGACCCAGTCTCCTGGTTGGAATGGATGAGCAGAGGTGTCCAGTCCTGTGGGTCTGGATAACTCGATGACTTTCTGGAGCTTCTGTAAAGTAAAGCCTAAAGCAATCAAATATTTTTGTAAATCAGCTCTCCCTCTTATGTGTATGTGGTATGTGTGGTGCCTGATATGGTCTTCCATACAGTATTTCATATGGACTTATGTTATCCCTCCGCCATGGTTGGATACGAATCCTCAGCAGAGCTAGTGGCAAAGCCTGAACCCAGGACATAGATGTTTGTTATCGATGGGGAGGCACAAACATAGGCTCACAGACCCTTAGGATGGGCAATATGTCAAATTTATTATTTAAATCAGTTAACTTTTATACAGTTTAGTTTGTTTGGGACACATGCTTATAAGAAGGTGATTGGATAGCTCAGTCTGTGCACGCGTCTCATGTCTCCAGTTCATTGGACCTGATGTTCTGTCCACGCGATCTGAAATCATCCTTGGCATAGAAACCTCTTTCTAATTAATCTGCTTTTAGGGTTTTACTAAATTTGCATTATCTTCAGTTTCTCAAGGTTTTCTTTCTATAAACATATTACGTTCTCAAACCTTATAATTAGACACACAGCTAACAAGTATAAGCATCACATATTTTCACACAGTCTATAAGTATAAACAATACATACTTGACACTTCCATGGCAAGCAAGGCCTACAGAGTGCAGGAAAAATTCTTCAGAGAAATCTCTCTGTCCCGGTGACAATTTCTTGACAAATTTTGCTAATTTGCATTTTCAGAGTACCATTCATTCGCTCAACTTTGCCACTAGCAAACTATAGCCACTATAGGGGGTATGTAGGTCCCAGACAATTCCCAGGATGCGGCATACTTCTTTCACTATTGTCACAATAAAATGCGTTCCTCTATCTGATGACATTCCTAGAGGAACCCCAAATCTTGGAATTATGTGGTTAAGCAAAGCCTTTACCACTTCCCTCACTGTGTTATGTTGCCGGTGTATTTTGGTTCTGAAAAAAATCTCCGGAGCAGTTAATTAGGGGTGAGATAAGAAAGGGTTTATTTGCCAAGGCAATAGGTGATATAGACGCGCGCCCCGGCCGTGCCCGAAAGGTTACCTTTTATAACATTATCCATCCAATCCCAGATGTGTCCACCCTTTGGCCCTTCCTCTGGACCGCCCCGGGCCCTCCCCCTGAGAATTGGGTCTGGGGTCTTTTTGGGACCACCTACTTCATCATCTTCAGCTTCATCAGAGTACAAAGGGCACATTGTTACCTAGTTTTTGACCGTACTCTATGGTTTAGGCCCTGATACGCTGTTCTCCAAACAGTCTAGGCCTTTGCCTTGACAAAAGACTAAACACTGCTACTGGATTCAGGGGTAGGTTGATATGGAAGGCATAGAATGGGGTAAAAGGGTTAGGGAATGGGTAAACAAGGGAAAGGAACAAGGGGACAAAAGGGTTTCTGCTTTTTAAGACCTACAATTCTTACCAGTCTTACAACTATTAGAAAAATAATAAAAAAAACATTAGGGGCTTAAGGCATCAGTTCCCCCCTTAGAGACTGGACAAAACCCAAAGGTCTTTGTCCAATCTCTACTACCTACACTTACAACAACTATAAAATCGGTACATGCAGTGAGCTATTACACTAACACTAAGTATATACAATACTAAGATAAACAGTTGTTTCATCCATGTCCAGTTCGGTAACCATGAGGTGAGTTTGTTGAGGACATCTCCTAAACCCAGGGAGACATCATCCAGAGATATCTGATGAAAAATTTTGGTTTGATTCCGAATTGCGGCCAAATCATTATTAATTCTACCAGTCTGATCTATGTAAGAGCAGCAGCTGGTATTGATGACTTTACACACGCCTCCTTGTGAGGCTAGCAAAAAATTGAGGGCCATTCTATTTTGTATTACCACACGAGACAAGCTTTGGAACTGTTCTTTCAGGGTTTCAATTGCATCCAGAGTGTGATCTTCTATGTTTTCCATAACAGCCGAAATATTTACGATTGCCTTTTCCAATTCACTCACTCCTAGAGATGGGACTAAAGCTCTGATTATGCTATGGAAAATCGTAGGGCGCTCAATGAGGGGATTGCTAGTTCTTTTCACTCTTTTTGGATAGGGTCTTTCCCATTCTGGTTCATCAATTGGATCAAGAATTGTTATATTTGGAATCACTGCCCCCAGAGCACAGGCTCGATCCTTATCAAGAGGCAAAACTTTCCAAGCTTCCTTTTCACAAATCCAATACCATCCCGAACCCTGGGGAGGAATTAATCTTAAAGGGAACTGTGCCATCCCTGCAACAATTTCTGAGTTTATTTCTTCTTTTAAATTGTTCTTATCACAGTAAGGGGGGAGAATGAATTTTCCTGTAGCGTTTATGATCATACAGGGAACAACGTCCTGATTAGAAATTACATTACTTAAGGCCACTGGATAATAGGCCTCTGTAACTGGCTTCCAGGTCCCTGGGAAATTCATCATGGACTTGCCGAAGTTTGTCTCATTTAGTAAAATGCCAATTAGGGGCCACTCACTATTCTCATCATCGATTGCTGGTACTTGAGTACAAATCCAGCATTCCGTTTTTCGGAGAATTTTAGATACGTTTTGGACTAGGGTCACATGCAATTTTTGGTCCCAAACTCGGTTCATGGTTACCGGTTGCATGAACAGAATACACAGAACAAGCAGTCTATTCCACATCCTCGTCGTCGGTGTCTGGTTCTGTCTGGTTGGTTGTCCCAGGAGCTGATGCTCTCTTAACTCTAGAGTAGTGGAACCAGGGTTCTCTGCCAGCAACTTTGACGGAGGTGAGGGAGGTCAGCAGGACTTGGTAAGGTCCTCTCCACTTGGCTCGCAAGGGGTCACTATTCCACCACTTGACGTAGACCCAGTCTCCTGGCTGGAATGGGTGAGCAGGGGTGTCCAGTCCTATAGGTCTGGATAACTCGACGACCTTCTGCAGCTTCTGCAAAGTAGAGCCTAAAGCAATCAAATACTTTTGTAAATCGGCTCTCCCTCTCAAGTGTACATCCCCTGGTACGTGTGGTGCCTGATATGGTCTTCCATATAATATTTCATAGGGGCTTATGTTATCCCTCCGCCTCGGCTGGATACGAATTCTCAGCAGAGCTAGTGGCAAAGCCTGAACCCAGGACATAGATGTTTCCTGACAAATTTTACTAATTTGCATTTTCAAGGTGCCATTCATTCGTTCAACTTTGCCACTAGCCTGAGGTCTATAGGGGGTATGTAGGTCCCAAACAATTCCCAGGATGCGGCATACTTCCTTTACTACTGTCGCAATAAAATGTGTTCCTCTATCTGATGCCATTCCTAGAGGAACCCCAAACCTTGGAATTATGTGGTTTAATAAAGCTTTTACCACTTCCCTTGCTGCATTAGTGCGACAGGGGTATGCTTCAGGCCATCCACTGAAAGTGTCAACTAGTACAAGGATGTATTTGTACCCCCCCCATGGTGGTAACTCAGCAAAATCTATTTGCCAGTAATCTCCGGGTTGGTCTCCAGCTTTTGTCACCCCTAGTACCACTCTCTTTGATGTATCTGGATTATTTCGTTTGCAGATCTCACACTTACCTACCGTAGACTGCACAGCTTCGGTCATATTTGTTCCTATTACTGTTTTCTTTAGATGTTTCAGGAGATTTTCCGTTCCCCAATGGGTAGCCTCATGTTCCTGTTGAGCTATTTCCCTAAGGAGTGGTGGTGGGACTACAACCTGCCCGGTAGGGGTAACAGCCCACCCCCCTTCTTTGATTTCAGCTTTCAATGATTTAATTAGCTGATTGTCTCTCTCATCATACTTAGGGGTGTATTTTGTCAAATCAATTTCTTTTTGTGGCACTACTGCCAAGATGCCTTTTTCTGCAGCCCTTTTTGCTGCTTGATCAGCAAACTGATTTCCCAACTCGGGAATTGTTTTCCCCTTCTGGTGGGCCCTACAATGCATAATAGCTACCTCCTCTGGTTTCCAAATACTCTGCAGGAGTGCATGGATTTGGTCTGCATGCTTGACTCCACTGCCTTGGGCTGTCAGTAGTCCTCTCTCCTTCCAGATGGCTCCGTGGGCATGTACAACACTAAATGCATATTTTGAGTCAGTCCAGATATTTACCTTCTTTCCTTCACTCAGTTCCAAGGCTCTTGTCAGTGCAATTAATTCTGCTTTTTGGGATGACACATCTGCTGACAAGGCTTTTGCCTCGATCACTTTGTCTCTGGTTGTTACTGCATACCCTGTGAAGCGTTTACCATCTCGCATGAAGCTGCTTCCGTCTGTATACAGTTCCCAGTCTGCATTTTCCAGAGGCTCATCCTTCAGGTCTGGTCTGCTGGAGTAAGTCTCCTCTATAGTCTGCAAACAGTCATGCTCGGGGACACTGTCAGTTAGTGTTGAAGACAGAAACATAGCTGGATTTACGATAGATGTTGTTTTTAGGGTAACATCGTCCTGTTCCAGCAACACAACCTGGTACTTAAGCATTCTGCTGGGGGACAGCCAGTGGCCTCCCTTTTGTTCAAGCACGGCTTGAACTGCATGGGGTACGTACACAGTGATATGCTGCCCAAGGGTGAGCTTCCGGGCTTCTTCAATCAGGATAACAGTTGCTGCGACAGCTCGCAGGCACCCCGGCCACCCTTGGCTAACACTGTCCAGCTGTTTGGAGAAATAAGCCACAGCTCTTCGTTGGCTTCCCAGAGTTTGTGATAATACCCCCAGAGCAACATTTAACTGTTCGTGTGTGAACAGTTCAAACGGTTTAGTCAAATCTGGTAGTCCTAATGCTGGAGCTGACATCAAGGACTGTTTCAGTTGCTTAAACACATCTCTGGTCTCATCTGTCCATGTTATAACTCCCTCTTTGGCCGTTTTCAGGGCTTCATACAGAGGTTTGACTAGCAACCCATAGTTAGCTATCCACAGCCGACACCATCCTACCATTCCCAGGAAAGCCTGCATCTCTCGTACAGTGTGGGGCTCTGGGAGACGGCAAATGGCCTCTTTTCGGTCTGTACTGAGTCGCCGATGCCCACGATAGATTTCAAGTCCCAGGTAGATGACTACCTCCTTGGCTATCTGTGCCTTTTCTCTCGAGACCTGATACCCACTTAGCCCCAAAAAGTTCAAGAGACTTACAGTGAGCTCGATGCATTGGTCCCGGGTTTTGGCTGCAATTAAGATGTCGTCAACATACTGCAGGACAACTCCTTCTTGCTGCTGTCTTCTCCAGTCCTCCAGTTCCTTTGCCAACTGATTTCCGAAAAGCGTTGGACTGTTCTTAAAGCCTTGTGGAAGAACTCTCCAGGTTAGTTGCGTTTTTCTCCCTGTCTCAGGATTTTCCCATTCAAAGGCAAAAATCTCCTGGCTATCTTTGTGTACAGGAATGCAGAAAAAGGCATCTTTAAGGTCGAGTACAGTAAACCATCCTAAATCTTCTGTCAATGTGGTTAACAGTGTATAGGGGTTAGCTACCACTGGGTAAATGTCCTCAGTTATTCTATTAATGGCCCTAAGATCTTGGACTAGCCGATAGCTTTTGCCATCAGCCTTTTTCACGGGTAGAATGGGGGTATTAAATCTGGATTCACATTCTACTAGTAAACCAAATTTAAGGAACTTTTCAATTATAGGTGCTAGGCCTTTTCGGCTTTCTAATTTCAAAGGATATTGTTTCTGCCTTACCGGGGCTGCTCCTGGCCTGAGTGCGATGCTTACTGGTTCAGCTTGCTTTGATTTCCCAGGGTACTCGCTGGCCCAGACTAAAGGTATGACAGCATTTTCAACTTCTGCAGGGATCTCTCCATGTTTTTCCTGTATAAAGAAAGCAGCTGCCTCGATATATTTAGTATCTGGGATTATAACCTTTATGTCTCCCCCCTTGGTGAATTTAATTTCAGCTTCTAATTTTTCCAGTAAGTCTCTACCTAGTAGAGGCTTAGGAGAATTTGGCATATAGAGAAATTGATGAGTTACCCAGTGTTTGCCCAGTTTAAATTTTAAAGGTTTAAAAAATGGCCTTGTTTCACTTACCCCTGTAGCACCTACCACAGTTACAGTTTCATGGCTCAGTTTCCCTTCCAAAGTATTTAATACAGAGTATGCCGCACCTGTATCAACCAAAAATTCAACATTCTCCCCTCCCAGCTTAGCTGTAACCAGAGGCTCTGCTGGGGAAGAAACCTCCGGTCCCCCTCATACATTCTGACTCACAGTCAGTTGGGGGGCTGGGGGTGGTGGTGGGGGAAGTGCGTTTTCAGTTCCCTTCAGCTCCGGGCAGTCTCTTCTCCAATGTCCCTTCTTTTTACAGTTAGAACATCTGTCATCTGCTCTGTCCTGCCGGTGGTTAGACTTCTGATACTTGGGGTTACGTTTATAAGGCTCTTTGTAGCTACCTTCTTGTTCCCTTGTTTTCCTTTTCTGCTCCCTATTTTGATATACCGTCCAGGCTACATCCAACAGGTCACTAATATTCCTTCTATCACCACCTGCCTTCTGCAGTTTTATTCTTATATCATCTGTGGACTGCCCTATAAATAAGTATAACAGAATTTTCTTTCCCAACTCTGACTCTAAGTCGATATCCGTATATTTTCTGATAACATCTTTCAATCTATTTAGAAAATCAGTAGGTGACTCATTTATGTCTTGTCTAACCTCGTACATTCTGGACCAGTTCACTGCCTTTGGAACTCCATGCCGAAATCCATAAATTACCCAGTCTTGATAACGTTTCAAAGCTCCTAAACCCGCTGCCACATTAGGATCCCATCCAGGATCCGTGAGGGGGAAGATATCATTGACATCTTCGCCTGGAAACTGCCCAGAGGTTTTTTGCATTTCTATTGCCTTTTGAGCAGCTCTTTTCACCATTTCCTTCTCTGTTTGGTCCAATAAAGTATCCATCATGACTTCTAGATCATTCCAGTCAGGATTCTGAGATTTGATTGCTCTTTGGACATAATTTGCCATCTTTTCCGGATTATCTCTATAAGCCCCCACACAATCTTTCCATTGCTGTAACTCAACCAGTGAGAAAGGAGCCTTTATTAATACCGTGCCTTGATTGGTCACGGCTTGTCTTAAGGGGGCTTCTAACGGTGGCTTGTCTTTTGCCCTTGTTCTACTTGCAACCGGATCGGGGAAAGCTAACGCTTCGCGAGCCAATCTTCCTTTCGGTTTTACTACAGGCTGGTCGGCTTCCCCTTCCCCCGAGCTACCACTTAATTCACCCTCTGCTTCCGTGTCCTTATCAAACGGTGGTAACCCTCGCTTCTCCCTTCTCTCTGCAGCTGGAATCGGCTTGCCCTGTCTGTGCGTTTCTGTTCCCTCTTCATGAGAGGCAGAGATTGGAAACTCCCTCGGTTCTTCTTTTCTTTCCCCCCCTCCAAAGATGGAAGCCCCTCCCTCGGGAGGGGGAGGCGTGGGAAAGGGGCCGGCTCCAGCCCCACCTCCCAAGTCAGTCAGGACAGAGGCTCCGCCTGTTGGCACCGCTCCTGCTCCTCCTGCTACTGCTCCTGTAGCCCCTCCCCCTGTTGCCGCCGCAGCAGCTGGGGGTGGCCCCAGACCTGTTACTCCCACAGTGCCTGCTCCTGTACTTGTTGCCATGGCAGCAAGTCCTGTACTGATTGTGCCCGGAGCAGCTCCCGCCGCCCCGGGGCCAACTCCTCCGGAGATTCCAACTCCCCCCGGCGCAGCCATGCGCGCGCCAGGGATCCCCCCCACGGCTCCCGCCTGTCCAGCTGGAGCCGGTCCAGGAGGAGCAATCACCGCCCCGGCAGCTCCAACCCCCCCCACCGCCGCTGCAGCAGGGAGTCCAATTTGTGGAGCTCCCGGGCTACTTTCTCTCCTGCCAGGTGATATCAACATATCCCAATCATCCTCTCCGGTGCTCTTAAATAGTATTTGTGGGATAGGAGCAGCTTTAACTCGATCTTTCCTTTTCCCTCTTCCTAAAACCATTTCTGCTTTTTCCATCTTTCCTGAACTTTCGTTTTCCTTATCTCCTATACCCAATTCAGGGCGTGTTAACAAAACCAAGAACAGCTCTGCATATCGAATTTCGTGCCACCTCTGTTCTATATGAAGAAGCGAGATCAATCGAAGCACTGTATTGAGTTCAAACGGACCAAATTTCGGCCATGCTATCCCTCTCAGTTGTCCAAACAACGGCCAAATATTTAGAGACAACCTACACAGCTCTTCCTTCTTTAAAGGTGCCTCAGAACCAGCTAAAGTTTTCCAGTGTTTTAGAACCAAACTAAGGGGGGTTTCTTTAGGGATCTTAAATTTTGAATCCACACAACCCATGCTTGCAAAACAGAAGCAAACCAGTCAAACACACTGGGTCTCGAGATGACAACCTTTAGGTCACGAGGCTGTTAACGTAACCTCTCAGCTATTTACCGAGTCACACCGACTCCAGAGCCCCACCGGCTCTCCCACAGCGTCAGAGCACCGGAGGGCGTCCCCTCCAAAACCAGAACAGCCCCTAGGCTGAACTCCCGCCCTGACCTGGGTAATTGGCGAACCAACCCGTTCGCCTCCCCCTGAAAATTGACTCTCTAGACTGTTTCGAGGGCCCAAGTCAAAATTTTCAGGAATCCGTGCCCCCTATCCCGGGACACAAAACTTTCCCGCAGCTGCTAATTAACCAGATAGGTACCGTTTCCTTATCTCACCTCTATGCTCCGTGCTTGTTTTCGTGGGTTCCGTGGAGCTGGGCTTCTCAGACCGGCGGGAATTTCTCTCAGATAAAAGCCGGCTTGCTGAGGAATATTCCTGCTGATGAAAATTCCAGTCTGAAGAAGTCCCCGGTCCAGTTCTCCCCGTGCGGGTTCCACCACTGTTGCCGGTGTATTTTGGTTCTGAAAAAAATCTCCGGAGCAGTTAATTGGGGGTGAGATAAGAAAGGGTTTATTTGCCAAGGCAATAGATGATATAGACGCGCGCGCCGGCCGTGCCCGAAAGGTTACCTTTTATAACATTATCCATCCAATCCCAGATGTGTCCACCCTTTGGCCCTTCCTCTGGACCGCCCCGGGCCCTCCCCCTGAGAATTGGGTCTGGGGTCTTTTTGGGACCACCTACTTCATCATCTTCAGCTTCATCAGAGTACAAAGGGCACATTGTTACCTAGTTTTTGACCGTACTCTATGGTTTAGGCCCTGATACGCTGTTCTCCAAACAGTCTAGGCCTTTGCCTTGACGAAAGACTAAACACTGCTACTGGATTCAGGGGTAGGTTGATATGGAAGGCATAGAATGGGGTAAAAGGGTTAGGGAATGGGTAAACAAGGGAAAGGAACAAGGGGACAAAAGGGTTTCTGCTTTTTAAGACCTACAATTCTTACCAGTCTTACAACTATTAGAAAAATAATAAAAAAACATTAGGGGCTTAAGGCATCACTGTCTTAGGCTCCTGCTTGTGCTGGAGCTCCAACATATCTGGCACAGCAGCACTCAATGGTAGTGTGACTTCATTCAAGCCACAATAATCCACAGTCAATCTCCATTCTCTATCAGACTTACGTACAGGCCAGATGGGGCTGTTGAAGGGTGAGTGAGTTCTACTGACCACCCTTTGGCTCTCCAACTTCCAAATCATCTTATGGATGGGGATCACAGCATCTCGGTTTGTCTGGTTCTGTCACCTGTGCACTGTTGCAGTGGCTGTTGGCACTTGCTGATCTTTGACTCACAACGATCCCACAATGGAAGGATCTTCTGAGAGGCCAGGCAGGGCAGATAATTGCTTGGATTTCTCTTTATTTACCGTGGCTACACCAAAAGCCCATCGGTACCCCTTTGGGTCCTTGAAGTATCCTCTTCTGAGGTAATCAATACCAAGAATGCAAGGGGGTTATGGGCCCGTCACAATGGGATGCTTTTCCCATTTCTCTCCAGTCAAACTTATTTTGGCCTCTACCACTCACAACTCTTGAGACCCTCGTATCACCCCAGAAATGGAAACAGTCTCTGTGCTTTTATGCTCTGATGGCATCGAAGTACACTGGGCACCAGTATCTACTAAGGCTCGCTATCTCTGAGGATCCGATGTGCCAGGCCATCGAATCCACACAGCCTAGTAAACCCTATTGTCTTCTGTCGCTGTTGGAATGGACTGCGACACAAAGTATCCAATAAGAAAGTTTATTGGAAAGAAACAGCAGCAGATGCGGAGCTGCTTTTACAACTCCTTAAATACAGTCTTTTAGGCACACGTATTCTACACAGATAGATTAACTCAAATACACAAACCGCAATTCTCACGGCTGATAGGTGGACTTTAGAAATGAGAAGATGCAAAAAGGAGCTCCGGAGTCAAAGACACATTCTCATGGAGGTACAGTCAATGCTCCCCTTTATTGCAAAATTACACAAATTATATAGGGTCCTACAGGGTTTACATGCTCTACTCTACCTATCTATTGGTTACATCCGTTTATTTATGCGCTAAAGCTATAACTCTATTGGCTCACCTATCCAAGGCACGTGCTCTGATATTTCCAGGCCCTCCCATCTTGTGGTTTCTAACACCCTGGATAACATCCTCTTTTGTTGTTTACATATAATAACAACAATTACCACCACCATTAACAAACTTAACAACTTGTTGACCTCAGGGTTTGTGCTCCTTAACTTTTGCTTAAAGGTGTTTCTAAATATAGGGTTTATTCTTGATCCATTACCGCTGTGGTTACTAGACCATGGCACTAAGTGCCACATCCAGTCTCATCTTAAAAATCTCCAGGGACGGAGAATCCACCACTTCCCTGGGCAGCCCATTCCAACGTCTGACCACCCTCTCTGTAAAGAAATTCTTTCTAATATCTAACCCTGGCACAACTTGAGACCATGCCCTCTTGTCTTGCTGATAGTTGCCTGGGAAAAGAGACCAACCCCCACTAGGCTACAACCTCCTTTCAGGGAGTTGTAGAGAGTGATGAGGTCTCCCCTGAGCCTCCTCTTCTCCAGGCTGAACAGCCCCAGCTCCCTCAGCTTTCCTCATAGGACTTGTGCTTGAGTCCCTTCACCAGCTGTGCAAGTTTCGAGCTGGCTTCCCGCCAAGCCCCCGAAACCTGACAACAAGGACCCGCCTCCCAGAGAGGGAAGAGAAAAGAAAGAACCCAAGCAGCCAAAGCTATAGCAAAAAAATATATATATATATATATATTTTACATATGAGACAGATACACAAAACGAGAATACCACACACCACAACTCCAGAAATCCCAAACAGCTCCCCAAAAAGGGAAGAGGGGGAGGGAGAAGGGAGAAGGACAAAAAGGGGCCAAGACCGAGCAAGTCAACCAGCCAACTGAAGGCAAACTAGCAAAAATCTCACCACTTCCCTTTGAACAGGCAGGATGGCTAGACACGGCCCAGCGCTCTCCCCTCACGCGTGGCAGACACAGCAGTCACTGTAGGCCTCAGCTCCAGATAAGCAAGACCGAGACAGGGACCCACCGTTCTCGAACCTCGCCGGAAAGGAAGAGAGCGAGGTCCCTCCCGTTGGCTTTATTTATACCTCAAGTTACGTAAAGGAATAGCATGGAATACTTCCGTGATCACTTTCCTAGTTCCTTCCTGGTTACAAGCTGGTCTCCAGGAAGGCCCAGAGTGAAACCATCACATTCTCCACCCCTTATTCCATACTATTTCTTTACGTAACACCTGTACATTGTGTTCATCTATATCCCGCGCATATATATACACATATACATATATATATATATATAGTTCTTGTTGGTCTCTCGGCGCAGTTGTCTCGTCGTTGGAAAGTCAATAACAATGTCAGTTCAGTTCAGTCCAGATCTTTGGTCTCCTCAGTCACAATTACAGTTCTGATTTATGGCTGTTTCATCACTGGACTGTCTCATCGCTGGATACCAGCATCAGCTTAGTTCAGGTCTCTCTCTCTCTCTCTCATCTGGTGACTGGCTTCCTGTAAAAACACAACTCAGGATATACAATTAGTTTTTCCCCAAGGCTAAATTTCCTTGAGGCACATACTGGATGACTCCATCCTTCCTCATTACCCACCACGTATGTCCTGGCCCTTGAGCAAAGACAATCCCACGAATGGGTTTATCTTGGCCTGAGGCAGGGGTAACCTAAACAGCTTTCCCTAGCATTCCCCTCAAATGGATTGCTGGAACTTTATCTCCATCAACAATATGAAGGGATTCTGCCTGTGCAGGGCCAGCTCGATTGACAGAACCCCTGGTGTTAACTAGCCAGGTAGCCTCGGCTAAGTTTTTGTCCCAGTTTTTATAAGTTCCTTCACCTAGTGACTTTAGAGTCGTCTTCAACAGTCCGTTATATCTCTCAACCTTCCCAGCAGCTGGTGCGTGATAGGAAATGTGGTACACCCATTCAGTACCATGTTCCCTCGCCCAAGTGGTGACTAATTCATTTTTAAAATGAGTCCCGTTGTCCGACTCAATATGTTCTGGGGTCCTGTGTCTCCACAGGACTTGCTTTTCAAGGCCCAAAATGGTATTCCGGGCCGTTACGTGGGGCACTGAAAAAGTCTCTAACCATCCCGTTGTTGCTTCCACCATGGTAAGTACATAGCACTTACCTTGGCGGGTCTGTGGCAGTTTGATATAATCAACCTGCCATGCCTCTCCATACTTATACTTATCCCATCGTCCACCATACCACAGGGGCTTCAGTCTTTTCGCCTGCTTAATAGCGGCACAAGTCTCACAATCATGGATAACTTCAGAAATTATATCCATGGTTAAGTGTGGCAATGAACTTGCCATATGCTGTGTGGAAAAAGTCCTGTCAGAGATGGACTGGTGAGGAAAACAGCTCTAACCCTATGGAAACAGAAGCTTTTACTGTAGTTTAAACATGTCTCAACATGTTTGTGTATTTTCTGCAGTGTCACTGTCTCCCTCTTCCCAACACCCCCCTGTGAAGCTATTGTCTCCCACCCAAGGTGTCCTGAGGTGTCCCATTGGTCCCCTGTTAACCCCTTCCTATTGGTTGTTGACCCCTTACCTGATGGTTTCTTTTGTGTGACCCTGAACTTGTGATTGGTCCCCTTTGACCCTCCTAAAAGCCTTATAAACCCAAACCCCACAATAAACTTCCTCTTTCGTCCGTCCCTCCCAGGTGGTCTGTGTGTGCTCCTTGCGGGGTCACCGGGCCACGTGCAGGGGTGGGGGGAAGGGCATACACCTCGCAGGTAATGGGGAAAGCAGCATAAGGCCTGGAGGTCTCCCCCAATATCCCCAATCCGCCGTAATTAAGTCCACCCCTCGGTCTCGTGCCCATCTGTGGGTGGCATCTCGATTTGTCCGATACTGTCGTCTGTGTACAGTTGTTGTGGCTATTGGCACTTCCTGATCTTTAACTCGCAGTAGTCCTACAATGGAAGGGTCTTCTGAAAGGCCAGGAAGGGCAGACAATTGCTTGGACTCCTCTTCAATCACCGTGGCTATACCAAAAGCCCACCGGTACCCTTTTGCGTCCTTGAAGTATCCTCTTCTTAGGTAGTCCATACCAAGGATGCAAGGGGCTTCTGGCCCTGTCACAATGGGATGCTTTTCCCATTGGTTTCCCATCAAGCTCATGTCCGCCTCTACTACTGACAATTCTTGAGACCCTCCTGTCACTCCTAGTTGCCCTCCTCTGGACCTGCTCCAGCACCTCAATATCCTTCCTGAACTGAGAGGCCCAGAACTGGACACAGTACTCCAGGTGTGGCCTCATCAGCACTGAGTACAGGGGCAGAATCACTTCCTTGGACCTGCTGGCCACACTGTTCCTGATCCAGGCCAGGATGCCATTGGCCTTCTTGGCCACCTGGGCACACTGCTGGCTTATGTTCAGCTTCCTGTCAATCCACCTTCTCCCACCAGAGCTGCATATGCAGCTGAAGATACTCGCCACTCAGCTTTTAACTTTTGCAGCGATTCAACGACAAGATGCCACACAGTAGGAAACTTTCTTGCGTCTTTAGACTCCTTTGTGGTAAAGTTGTTTATATTTTTTTGCATTCTGCGTGTCATCCTCCTTTCAGGGTGATATGGTTGGAAGCTGGCTCCCTGCCAAGTCTCCAAACCTTACCACAAGAAGTCCCCCCCCCCCCCCCCCAAACCTCAGGGAGAAGAGAGAAAAAAACAACCAAGAAAACCGAAACAAAAGAGAGAGAGAGAGCTAAATCAATATATATAAATATATTTACACTTATGTTACTGTTATATACAATTGAAATATATATACAATTTTACAAGGAAAAGGGAAAGGGAAGGGGGAAGGGAAAAAAGGAACAAAACCAAAATAAAATATATATATCCCGATTAGTAGTCCAATATCTAGCAACTAAAAGAATTGGCAAAAAACTATCTTACTACTCTCCTTGGGACAATGGAGAGTCACGCTGGAATGATCGCCGGCAACCTCCGTCTCCCAAGGTCGGCAAGGCCTTACCAGGCCTCGCTCCCCAACACGACAGACTCAACAGCAGGGAACCTGCACCTCCAAGCCGCCAGAAGGAAAGAGAGCGAAGGCCTCTCCTCCTTTCTTCTTATGGCCTGGCTTATGTAAAAATCGTAGGGAATACTGGGTAAATCTGGGCCCTTCCTTGGTTACAAACTGGTCACCAAGGAAGGCCTAGACCAAACTACCACACAGGGGTATAACATAATCTGGTCTGTGTTGATTGCTTCATTGATAAGTGCCAGGCTACTGACAGACATGCTGTGCTGCTGTGCGTGACCCCATCTCCCCCCCCCCTCCCCCCCAGGTTTGTATACAAACACATCCATTTCCAACATATACAAGTACAGTTGCAGGAGTTTAATCAGGATGTGTTTCAAAATGACAAATATTTTGTACAGTATCCAGACAAATGTCTTGGGCCATAGTGGTATTACTGTCCCAGACAAATGTTCACAAATGTGTTGTTGCCATACAACACATGCATCAACACCCCACCTTTGTGACACTCCCTGCCCTCTTGATTGTCCCCCTCCCCAGCCATGCTCAAGCCTGTTCAGCAACTTTGTGAAGTGGCAGTCCCACTCCCACTTTTTACTTTTATTTAGTTCCTTTCCATTGGTATTTAAACCTCAGCTACTAATTTCATTAGCTCTCATTAAAGCATGTTTTATACCAACACTTTTATAGACATGTATATTATATATGTTACATATCTTTATATATACATATGTATATACATTATATAAAGTGTATCTAGGTATAAATAAAAAGTACAGGGATATTTTTACACTCCTTGGTATATATATTTTGCTCTCTACATAGGTAGATATACAGATGAAGATATAGATAGATATAGATATGTAGTGCTCTAGTCAGAGGTCCATCTGATGGTGTATCATCTCAGCATCAGACAAAACATAAGATTTTATAAGTTGCTATTACCTTTTTTGGGTTATGATTTCTTCCTGTTGTGTTAGCCTTAGTGCCTTTCTTGTTGGGATCTAAAAAGAATCATCATTGTCCTGGGCCAAAACACCCCAAATAATTTAACAAAACAGAAGAATCAATCATCATGGAGAGATGATGAAAAAGCCATTTTTGAACAGTCTAAACACGATATCTCCCATGTTGTTGTATTAGGTACCAGCCAACCCCACAAACGTTTGTTAGTCCTAGTATCAGGTGATGATATGGCACCTTGGAGTCTGCAGCAAAGAGGGAAGGGGGACAATACAAGTGCAGAGTGGTGAGCAGTGTAGAAATCATGGGCCATAGGGATTAGTAAGTGACAAGTGGACAACTGGACAGTACATGAGAAACCATTGTGGTATCAGGACTTATGGAAGCAGAAGGCAAAAAAGATATGGGCATTCAAACCTGTGGGTTTGACCCACAGGTTTTGATTCTTACATCACTCCAGGTGTTGGGGAAGAGAGGGAGCATAGTGCTGCAGCAGATCTGCCCACTCGGACTAGGAGTGTTATTTTATCTCCTGATGCTCTGTCTCAGACAGACAGATTATACAGGACCTTCATGAAAAGCACAGGGATTACAGAACATGCTGTTGATGGTAGGTACATACACCAGCTATGTTGCTGTGTCCCTAGCTGCACCTCCTGACCTGAGAGGAAGTCTGAAAGGCCTGTGGTTCCTTAGCCAGTGGATAGGCTCACCTGCCTGCATCCAGTTAGACAATGGACTTAATTTTAGAGGCCAAATGGCTCAACAGTGGGTAGCCAAGCATGAAGGGCACAGGGTATATTACATACCTATCACCCCAGAGGAATTGATCCAATGGGATGAAGCAATGCCTTATTAAGAGGTGCATGCACAGCTCCCCTCTCACACTCTCCATAACTGGCCAACAGTTATGCATAAGGGGTTGCAAAGAATTTTAATAGTAAAGCACGCTTCTAGGACTTCACTTTTATCCTAGAGTCTTCTGCTGGGACAACAGCACTATGAGGTACAGTCCAGGGTGTTTCTATGATGACAGAGCGTAGTGAGCCCTTAAGAGTCAGAGGCAAGTGCAAACACCAGGCTCATCAAGGGAAACATCCACACATATGTTCCCTTGCTATAGCAATGCTTGCTAGCCTCAGTAATCTGTTGTAATGTTTTTGGGAAGTTGCATTTTATTTCTTGCCAAAATGCCTATTTTCTCACCAAATGTAAAGAAATCTCTTACAGAAAAATGTGTAATTTTTCTCCGGACATGAAGTCAAGGTATTGAAGAATCAAAGAGCTTGGAGCTTCTAGACAAGGGTGTAACAGGGACACATGGACCAGGAGCCACACACTTAATCCTAAAGGAGCAGGCAGACATCCCTCATTACATGTCTGAACTTATGCTGTATATAACAAAAGGTCTTTGTTTTCTCTCTCATGCAGAACTGTTGTGTGGAGCCTCACAGTGTTGCTCTTGATCTCTGCTTGCTGTGTATCAGTGATCATGAAGTGCTGGACATCTCTGCCCTCCAGCAGCACCAAAGCTCCTCTTCATCTCCTACATCACATATTTGGACTGTTTGGTGAAATTTGCACCACTGTGTCTTAGGGGACATGGGACTAGGGGTGGAACCTGATGGCAGGACCTCTCTGATGGTCCTAGCTCCAAGGTGACTGTTATCTTACATTTGTTTTCACAATCAGTATTTGTTTTATTACTCTTGTATTGTTAATTTTAGTAATTGTTTTTTGTAAAGTAATGTTTCTAATAGCCAAAAATATTTACTGGTATAATCTGCAACTTATTGTATCTGTTAGAAAGGTCAACTGTGTGTGGATCAAGGGGTGGAAGTTAGTTATCCTGGCCGGAAGATCATTGTACATCGAGGAGTTAGTGATCCACAAAACAGCTGACCTGGGATGGGCTAAGCCTGTGCTGTGCTGTACAGTGCTGCACATACAGCCTGTGTGCCTTACTGGAGACTCATCCAGTGCTGCACAGCTCAGGGCTCCCAGCATCTGGAGGGATGTAAAATTGCCTACACTATCCTCTTTTTTATTACAGTGTTAGCTACAATAAATGTCATTTGAAGCGATACTTTATAGAGTCGAGTGTTTTTCTTACTGGGATCATAATGAACTGGCACATCCTGGTGCCAAAACATTCAGGTGTTTTTTCCAGAAGCAAGTCTGTAGTTTTAAAAAACATTCAGATTAGCCACAATGATAATATTACATCTTCCACCTTTATGTGAATCAGATACAAACTGAGAAAAAAAATATTCCTGGAACCTTTAATGTCACTCATCCTGTAAAATGTTTTGTGCTCTTTTAAGGCCTCATTACTTCTCTGATCCCCTTCCAAAGGCCAATCAAATAGTGTGTAATTTTCTGTTCATCTTTATCATTTAATCAGTGGATTGGGACCTCATGCCTCCCTCTGCTCTCAACGTCTGAGCAATTTTTCCATCTGCTTGAGAAATGGAAGGCAGTGAAAGACAAAGAATTCTTTATGGCATGTATCGCTATAAGGGCTTTTTTTGTACATTAATTCATTGTTCATGAGTGATACATTACTCATATTCCCAGACAAAACTTACCATCCTGGCCCAAACAAACAGAGGTCTACATTCATCCAAGGTGCCCAAAAACACTTTCAGGAAGGGAAGGTTCATAGAAATACAAAGTGTATCACCACTGGCAGGCAATGGTTGGCTTCTCACAACAAAGCCATGATCCAGCAGTCCTTGCTCTGCCATTTAGCAGAGGATGCAGGGTACTAGAGACACAGTCAACCTGTAACCGTGCAAGTGGGGTTTTTTCCTTCACAGAAAAACTATTGTGCTTTACAGACAAGAAGATTTGTTCCAGAATTTCTGCAAGGACTCTCCCAGGTCAATAGCTGCTCCATCTATGGACTGCAGCAAGGATTTGGGTACTGGAGTTTGGGGTGACAGTCATATTTATATTTAGATTGTGAGTGCCAGATAAGCAAAGTCATGCATTGAAGGTTATGCACACACTGTTGTAAGTGCCATAGGCACTACAATGGGTGCACAGTGATTTTCAGAATTCCTCAGAGAACAATAAGAGTTCTTGCTTAATAAAAAATAAAACCTACTCAATGACTACCACCTGCTCTCATGGTCTCACAACCTCTGCTGCCCCATTCCAGTGCACATACACTACCCTTGGTAAGAAGTGCCAGGAATGAATTTGCAATGGGTAACTGTTACTAAAGCCAAGGTCATTAAATCCCCTACACAAATTAGACACTATTAATCTGGAAAAGTTTTTACAGACCTGCACTGAGCACCTCCCTGCAGTCAGTTAGGAACTACGAAGGCACACTAATTGTGAGCAAATATTTTCAGGGCCTTATTTTGCTCCACCATATCCAAAATGGCTTTTCACATATTTTTGTGAATGGAGGCAGTAACAACTTTCCTTAGTTTGCACAAGCAAACACTCGCTCTAAGCAAAATGAGAATTTCTCCCATCATTTATCATATACTGCAGAATAAAATCCTTGGATGGTATTCTTGCATTTGATGACGCAAGTCTATCCAATTTCTTGCACCATTTAGGTCAGGTCACTTACTCAGGCAATTTACAGAGGAATGGGATGTGTCTGGAGAAGAGAATTTAGTTTATGACCAAAATGGCCAGCAATTGTCTGGACTTCAATTACCTTCAATGCTAGGGGAAAAGTCACTTCTTAAAAAAAAAAAAGACAAAATGAAAGTATTTGTAACTAACTGACATCAGGAAGCAACAGTTTTGAAGGCTGTGATTGATGCCCTGAATAACTACAGGAATGTCTTTGGCCATAAAATAGCATCATCTTGTGTAGTGTAAGCAATTAGTAGTATTATCTTTCATACCTAATCCCTGCCTCCAAGGAAAAAAAAAATCACTGAAGGTCAACATTACAGTGACAATCATACTTACTAATATGCTGAAAACTCGAAGGTAAACCAGGCTGCAAAAGCCCAAAGTAATTTTAAGCAGCTAATCTCAAACTACAGGCACTGCTGGGCAGTATGTCACATTTAAATTTATTTCCATACTTTGACACACTTCTCATGTTACAGTACCACACTTTTTATCCTCTTCTCAAAAACAAAGAGAAAAGTCATTTGTTTCAATGACTAAAGAGAAAACTGTGGATTCACCACCACCAAACCCAGGCACTGTGCCCTTTCTGGGCAGCAACAGAGACCCAAAGGTTATAACTTGTGAAGGGAGGGCTATACAGGTAGGGAGAGGAGCATCTCAGACATATCAGCTCAACAGAATCATAGAATCGCAGAATCCTTTTGGATGCAAAAGTCCTCTAAGACCACCAAGTCCAACCCCTGACCCAGCACTGCCAAGCCCACCACTGAACCACGTCCCCAAGTGCCACATCCACTCGTCTCTTCAACACCTCCAGGGCTGGTGACTCCCTGGGCAGCCTCTCCCAGTGCTCGAACACCCCTTCCCTGAAAAAATTTGTCCTCATATCCAATCTAGACCTTCACATCGTGGTCTACATTATACTTCTAGTATTGCGTCCAAAGTTGATGGGGTGGGGGGTGTGTATGTGTGGAGAAAACGTAGACTCTCACACTTCCATGGGGTTTTTGCCCGTGACTGCTTGTTAGGGAAGGACTAAAGGCCTGAATGTATAGTTTTGCCTTTAATTTTTATCGTAGCTATTAGCTACCAGTTCTCTTTGGTCCTGTGACAAAGTCCGCCAAAATCCTCCAGCGCTCAGGACCGCGAAGTCCTCGCCCCGTCAAAGGGAGAAACTATTATTATTGTTGTCACTGTTATTATTATTTAAAATCAATACAGAAATAGATAGGAAATGAGCAGAAAGCCTGGTTTCAGGGCGGGTCCGTGACCGGTGAGTCACCACCGCCCCACCCGCCCCGGCTCCGCGGGAGCGGAGGACTTTTGGGCGCTACCGGCCGCCGTAGGCGTAGCCGCCACCGCCTCTGCCGCCGCGCCCCGGCGAGGACGTGGCCGGGACAAACAGCTGCCTTGTTTTCTCCCGGGAGCGGGCGGGGAGATGGCGGGGGCCGCGGCGCGGAGCCGGTTCGCGGTGGTGGGCGGCGGCATCGCGGGGGTCACCTGCGCCGAGAAGGTAAAAGGGGCCGGGGCCGCGCCGCCCCCGCCGCGCGCGTGCGCACAAGACAGTGCCTCCCTCCCCCTTCCCGCCTTGCCCGCGAGCGGCCGCGATGTTGTCCCTGCGGGCGCCGGCCCCTCTCGGCTCCAGGCGGGAATTGTCCCCAAGAAACCCGCGGTGGGGAGGCTCCCCGGCCCCGTAGCGGAACTTCAGGGCCCCCACCGACCCCGTCCAGCAGCCTGGGCCGGCCGTGCTCTGGTGGAACCGGGCTGCGCTGCTGACGGGACCGCCCGAGTGCCTGCGGTTACTCAAGAGATATAAATGCCCCTCACAGACTCACCTTGTGCTTTCCCGTAGAAACAGTTCGCTAGAGTTACATAGTGACTGCATAAGTATTCTTGTTTATACAGTTGTTCCATACTGTGGCCTACCTGCCACCCTCATTTCTTACAGATATTTTGTCCCAGTTGAAAAAAAAGCCGAAAGCCAAACCTAGCCCCGGGGCTGCAGTGTTGTAGTATAATCGTATTTATCTGTCTAGAAGTACTTCTCAAGAGGTTCAAACTGTGCTACGAACAGCCCGATAGGGTGATTTTGAAGCAGCTTACAATTGCTCCATAAAAAGCGGGCTAAAACTTCATAGGTGCAGAAAGCTGGCGTTCTGTGTGCTGGTCCAGAGCTCAGGGAGGTGCGGGAGCCCTGCAGGATTTATTCCTCATAGCCACAAAGGACTCTGCTGCAGCCAAGGTGAAGGCTGCTGTGCTGCTCTCCTTTTTATAAAAATACTGCTCAGTTTTTACTGGATCAGTTTTTTAAGGCCATACACCTGTGGAGCTTGTCCAGCTCTCTTCAGCTCCCTGTGAGCAAAACCTCTAAAAGTAAATTAGTCCTGTTTCTTGGTTTCAAGGTTCTTGATGTCTTTTAGGTAACAGTAACTGGAGGTAATTTTGTACCTGTAATGTGGAATGAAATGATGTGCATATTAGTTCGGTGAAGAATATTTTAATTGCTTAAGTGCAGAGCAGTGTAAAGACTGTGTTTCGGATATATCATCTCTGGTGATGTCAGGATAGCACCCCTTCCCTCTGGATCACATCCCTTCCCTCAGATTGACAGCATTGCTTGGCTCGGGTTACCTGTAAACTTGCTGAGTTTAAAAGGGGAACTCTCTTTTTGGCTTGGGGCCTTAGAAGTCTTGTGTTACTTAGTGAAGGTGATAATCTGTTAAATAACATTTAAAATACCCAGTAGAAATCAGCATTTCATCTTTCAAAAACCTATAAACAATTAGTCACTGCTGTGCAATAAGAAAAATGTGCATCCAGCAACTTGGTGTCTCCAGACACCACGTGATCATAGTCTGTTCCACAGGTTGGCCTTTGGAATACTGTGGGAATAAATAGTCCTTTATGCCATGGCTGCAGTTCTTGAAGGTGTATTTGTGTGTGAATTAATTGAAATACTGGGTCTCCAAATTCTCTTCATTTCCACAAACTTGAAGTCATATTTATACAATAGGATTTTACAAGACTAAAGTAATGCATTAACATATATTACTTTTCATCAGTAATTTTATTGTCTTAAAGTCAAAATCTGATGGTGACTCTCATCACTTTTCTGTTTCTTTACAAGCTGGCCACGGAATTCCCCTCAGAAGACATTTTTTTAATGACGGCTTCCCCAGTTATAAAAGCTGTAACTAATTTCAAACAGGTAAGAGAGACTTGATTTTTCCTATGGCAAGACCTCTTCAAAGTTTATATGTACAGATAATTTAGAACCCAGTTCTGAAAATGCCCGTGACTTTGAAATTGTTTCCACATTAATGTGATTGCAGTGGTGTCAGTAGGACTGATGAGCTATTTTATAGTGATTCAGAATCATTAGTAACTGGTGAGTGTATTCACACCATTCGAGTAAAGGTTGAACTGGGTACTTACATGGTTGAAGTGTTTTCAGAGCTACTGAAGTTTTATTTCACTGCTTTAGTAGTGGCTGCTCCATTTTAAGCACTGAAATGGTGTCTCGGTCTTGCCCATGGTTCTCATATACAGCAGTGTGTTTGAACCTGGGACAGAATCAGACTTCTGACAAAGTAGCAAAAGAAGGGATAGCCTTCTGGGAAGTTGCCTCGAGGTTCATCTATGTCTCCAGCAGCTGGTGATTCAGTGACCTCTTTCTTGCTGGTTTGAAAAAGAAAATAAAATCCCTGCGTGATTCAGAGTTCTGGCTAGTAGGTTCATTAGGCTAGTTTTGCAGAGGTACTCAGATCTTGGAAAACACTGCTCTCTTCCCCACTCTGAAAGAACTTAATCTCTATCCTTAGGGTTAAAATTCCCTGTAGTACTTTGACTTTTTAACCAGGAATAGGCGTAAGAATATTCTGTATAGAAAAAGGAACTTTTAGCAGTGACATGATAACATGTTTTCAGGCAGTGTGGGCTTTACCCTGTGAAAACTTATTTACTGGAAATGAACATAACACATTCTGTTACAAGCTTTAGAAAAAGAGAGGGATAAATGGTCCATATTTTTAAGCACCTGTCTTTTTCCTACAGGTCTCCAAAACACTTGAGGAATTTGATGTAGAAGAGCAACCAAGTTCCATATTAGAAAAACGATACCCCAATATTAAAGTTATACAGTCTGGAGTAAAACAATTGAAAAGTGATGAACACGTAAGCTAATATTTTCTTTTTATGTAGTTTTTCAAATTATTCGTAAAAAAAATAATTTTGGAAGCAGTTGAGTGTTTTGGGTCAGAAAAATTCTGGGTGAGAACATTCTGGTTACTGAAGTGTTAAGTTACCAAAATTAAAAGAAAATACTTCCTAACTTTAATTCATTTGTTGCTTACACTGTTTTTCAAGTAGAAATATGTACAGGGGACCAAACTGTCCCATCAAAAATTACTTGTTAATTAAGAAACTGTATCTTTTAGATTTAAATCTCTGACACCTTAGAGATACTGCATTGAATATCTGATTGGAATAGCAGGGAAAACAGGCAATGAAACCAATACTGTCTATCAATATAGGAATGTGAAAATTTCTGTAACCCTTGACTGGAGATGTTTCTTATTCCTGAATTACTGTTTCTTGCCACAGAAACCAAAATGTTAACAACTCTGTGATGCCAAAAAAAAAAATTCTTGGAGAAACCAGCATTTCCACATTTTCTTCCTTTCTTTTAGCAGGAAATACATTGGAAGTATGAGCAGTGCACAGCATGTGCAGATCCTCGTTAGCATCTGTGTCAACATGTTACTTTTCACCTCAGCATTTATCAGAAACTCACATTCAGATCCAAAACTGGTTTCACTCACTTTAAATCTCAGAGATATGGTTCCAGTTGGATTCTAATAATGTTCTGAATCTAATTATATTCTTACATGTGATGGTGTCTTAGCTTAGGTCCCTGTGGATGTAAATAATTTGTGTAATTGGAGGTTCTTTTGCCCAAAACCTTTAAAAACTCTCTTTGTGCAAAACCACTATGTAGCTTCTAGTTTCTAAAACAAGAAGTAAGGTCATAAAATAGTTACATTTAAGATTTTATTTTTTCAGAATGACATAGCTTTAGAGCCTTCCCTTTTTCTTCACCAAAGAACAGAATTTGCAGTCTTTCTAAACTGTGTCCTAGCCTGTGCCTGGTTAACACAGGCTGACTGCTGTTGAAATGTTTAGAATGAGATTCTTAATTGCTAGTATATAGTAATCTGCTTCTGTTACTGGGGCCAGGGGGACATTTGTCACACAGAAAACATAGTTTTCTTTTAGCACAGCTAGTGAGTACAAAGTGCCACCAAGTGGTAAACTTGGTCTTTCTCGGAGTGCACTGTGTACTTGCCATTTTATTGGTCATATACTTAGGTCTGTGGTGAGTGTGCTGCAAATAAATGTCACACAATCAGTGGCTGTATGAAGGCTTGCTCATTAAGAAGCCAGTTACAGCTTTTAATATGTGCAAATTACTCTGACATTAAGAAAAAAGAAAGCTGAAGTTCTCTTAGGTGTCTTGATTTAGGGGAATTCTCTTAAATGAATTGATTTTTCTTTTTTCTTAATTTTTAACAGAAAATTTTCACCGAAGATGGGAAGGAATATGTGTATGAAAAACTTTGCCTGTGTGCTGGAGCAAAACCAAAATTAATTTTTGAAGGAAACCCATATGTATTAGGAATCCGGGATACTGACAGTGCACAGGTAAGTGTGTTCTGGACTTAAAAGTGTTTAATGTGGTCCTGCATCTGGTGCAAAATACTAAAAATCATTGTGGAGTAAAATGAAGAAACAGAAGATGATGTTTGTTATTATACATCCTTAAATAGGAACATTTTCAGTAGCAGAAAAATAGCCTTATTAATACCATTTAATAAATTATTTAGCCACTAAATTTGTTAAGTTTATAGATAGCTCATACACAGTATTTCTAACACGATAATATAGAACAAATTATATTCTTTCACCCTTCAGGCAGAATCCAATCTGAAAATATAAAGAGGAAGTAGGCACCTGTAGAAACTTCCCTGGGAAGGTGTGTCTGGTACATGGTACAAAGGGCTGCTTCTTACAGTGAAAAGCTACTGAAGGAACAGTAGGACAGAGAATAGAATCCAGGATACTTCTAAAAGCTCTGTCTAGTCAGCTTAAATGTAATTATTTAATTCCTATCTCAATTTGAGGCTTGTAAGGCTGTATCAGTTACTTCATCCCTTCACAGGTTTCATGAGCTTCTGTTACAAATCTCAGCCTATGTGTGTAGCATTAGACTGAGAAAATCAAAATAAGACTTAAGAGCAAGAAAAAATTGAAAAGGGTATAATTCATTGGTGTGAAGGAACATGATTGAAGTTGTAACTGACATTTTTCCTTTCTTAATGCAGGCTTTTCAGAAGAATTTGGCTCAAGCTGAGAGAATAGTCGTGGTAGGAAATGGTGGGATTGCCCTTGAATTAGTGTAAGTAAACAACTAAGATTCTGAATGATACATATTTAAATAAAATCTTTAACAGTGCAATGTTAATTCTAGTGAACGTGAGTTTGGGAGAAGGTTGACTTTCAAAATTGTAGCTCTTAAAGCATTTAGTAGCAAAACTGATTACAGTTATTTTTTTCTTAGTATGGTGGTGCTTACTGTCACATAAACCAGTGGTGTTTAATGACACAATTAGGAAAGCTTCCAAAGAAGCTTTGACACACAGATATCAAGAATATGCAGTTCACGTTCCATATAGTACAAATGAGATCCACATGCCTGGTTTTTAGCAGTGGGCAGCCTGGCAAAAATGCCAGAACTTCTTTTACATTATGGGGAGCAGGAAATACTAAATTGTATTACTATTATAAATTTTATCTACCTCCCCTCACCCCCTGCCCTGGTTCAGTCAAGGTTGTGCTGGTGAGAAAGTATGACCTGTCAACTTGAGGAGATTTCTTTTTAATGGGTTCCTTATTTAGAAGTGGATTTGATAGGTTTAAAAGTCTTGGATCCCTTTAGTTCTGGCTTCTGGAAGGGAACTTGACACACTTCTAAAAATGCTGCTTTTCAGGTCGTCTGTCACTTTATCCCTTGTTTAAATGACCACAGGTATGAAATTCAAGGCTGTGAAGTCATCTGGGCTATCAAAGACAAAGCCATTGGGAACACTTTTTTTGATGCAGGAGCAGCTGAATTTCTCATTTCAAAGCTGACTGCTGAGGAACGAGAGACTCCGATCGAGTGTAAAAGAACCAAGTACACAGTGGAAGGTGTGGTGCTTTAGACTCCTAACACTGCAGCAGCAGCATTTGGTGTGAAAGAGAGTCCTGAAATCAGTTAATTTAGTAATGTTTTGTGCAGTGGAAGTGCACATTTGCTAGCAAGCAGACATCAGTTTAAATATGAGTGATATTAAGCTACAAAAAAGTGTCTACAGTGGGACTCCAGAAGCTGCTGCAGTTGGGGGCTGGCTGGCTGATAGTGCAGGCACATAACAGGGGCATGGTTGTTTCAGAGACATTGAAGTAATGAGAGATATGAAGTTGAAAGGTGTTAAAAATACTGGTCTGGAGTCTGATTTGTCTGCAAATGATTGTGGGGGTTTTTGGATATTACACTTTTGTCTTCTCTTTTGGCAGCCCAGTGGTATTTCTATTAATTGAGAATCCTTGTTGTGAATTCTGTGGGCAAGCAGGTATGCACACTAAATCTGATATGCTCCATCTGTTTCCTTCAGGAAGCCAGGAAAAAGAAAGACCTACAGCAGCATCTGACAAACTGGGCAGTGCCTTAGGCCCTGACTGGCACGAGGGCTTGCATCTTAAAGGGACTAAAGAGGTGTGGAACAGTCTTGCTTACACATTCATTTGAATGTTGCTTTAACTGGGTGAGGACAGAACACAAAATGTCACATTCAGGGTTATTATAAAAATAAAATGTGCTTGAACTGGTTCTCCTGTAAGAAGTAAACAGCAAAATACATTAACACAAATAAAGTAAAATTTTCTGCTTCAGGAAAAAGGTGGTTAGCTGGATCCACTGGCATAGTTTTAGCAAGTTACTCTTCAGACTGAAACATAAATGTTGGCTTGCATATTTCTGTAAGACTGGTGTCAATCCTAGCTTTGATCAGAAGCAGTGGTACTTCTATTGTCCTGATTTTTAGCTGCCACATACACATTTTCTTATGTGCAAAAGGGAACAGTAGGATTGAACATCAGCCTCCTGTCACAGGAGATAACAAAATGCAAAATCAGTAGTGGACATGGACATGGAGTTTCATGTTTGAAAAAAAGTAAAAATCCTCACATTGCATATTTTTAATCCATTCTTTTATTTATTAATTTCTCAGCTGTTAGGTATTTGCATCTGGTTTGCATTTTTAGAAATGACCTTTTAAAGGTGATCAGTCATAGATTCTACAGAAGTGGCTTTAGAACACCAACTAAAGGATGTTTAGGATATTCAGCAGCTTCATTGGTGGTGGTTTGGCTGTTGAAGGCTGTGGAAATGTTTCTGTAGTGGAGAATAAAGCAGATCAAGGCCAGAACCCACAAAATAGTTCAAAAAACAGGGAACTCCACCCTCTGTTTTGAGGTCAGAATAGGGGTAAGTGCTTGAAACACAGGTTGATGGAATAGAATATGTTTTTATGGCTTTTAGACCATAAACTTAATATTGTTAGCCGAATTTCACTCATGATAGAAAAATGAAGTATTTGCAATCCTGAAAAATAGAAAAGATGAATTTACTTTCTTCTGTTCTGATAAGTTTTGAATTCTCTTCCTGTAAGCTCAGGGGAACTTGAATATGTTTTCTGGCATGCCAGAAAAATCATGTATCTGAAAAAGCAGGTAAATTGCCATTGGCTATGGTTAGATCTGGGCCAAAAAGAGGAAAAAGTGTGGGAACCTGGCTAATGTGTCATGCTTTGGGATGGGATATATGGTGGGGGTTTTTTCCAGTTTAGTAATGTCAACTTAGGTGAAGGTATACTTGCTATTAAAAATCTTGTTATTGCTAATCATTATGTTTACAACTTTGTCTTTCTTTAGTTTTCTCATAAAGTACATATTGAAATATTATGTGAAGTGAAGAACATACACTTACAGCAAGAATTTATACAACTGCAGAGGACTTCTTTGACTTTTCCTAAAGAAGAGAAAAATGTAGAACCAGATCAGGGTAAGTGCCAGTTCTGATTAAAAATAATGTGTTGAAGATAAAGTGCTGGAGCATGTTTGATCTTGTTTGCAAGCAAATACAGATTTGGAACATAAATCCTTTATCTCTATAAATGGGGGTCTAGCAACTTACAGTGTCAAATTTATGGACTACAGTTAAATTACAAAACTTCATGGGTCAGACCTTTTTTCCATAGAGTCACTGAAATCCTGTATGCAAAACATTCCCTCCTTGTCCCAGTCCAGTAAAGTCACATTTTAATAATCTAGTTAGAAAAGAAGAAAAAAAACTACCAACATTTTGTTTGAAAACTGAAGTAAACCTTGAAACTAGAAGAAAATATTCCTTGTTTCATGAATAATTCTATCTATAAATTCCACTGAATGAAAATTAATATTTTAAATACATTTTAATAGCCAGTTACTTCCAGCATGAGATTCTAGGAAGTCAAATCTCTGATGTTTTTTGCTTTTGAGGCGTCTCCTGTGCATCTGTAAATTTACATGTAAAAGAATATTTGGCAATTGCATACTTCAGAGAACATCTCAGAGGACACAGTATTATCTCCCTACAAATAAGGGCTTTGATTTAGGAAAATTCCAGAGTCTTAATAGTGGGAGTTGGAGCTAAGCTCCAAAATGTATTTTTTTCCTCTAATCCTGAGTGAAGGTAAGAAATGTTATAGGTAACCTCTGATTATTTTTTTTTCATTTTTCCTTTTCTCTACCTAAACAGTTATCTCAAAAGATTTTTTTTTTCTTTTTATTTCATATCTTATTATGAGATATAATAAATAAAATAATTTCTGTTGGTTACATTCTCAGGGCAAAATTTTCCCCTTTTTCAGTGCTGTGGCCTGTATATGTGGAATTAACTAATGGAAAAATTTACGGATGCGATTTCATTGTCAGTGCAACTGGAGTAGTGCCAAATGTCAAACCATTCCTTGATGGCAATAATGTAAGTATACTGATTTCTTCTGGAGCTTAAGTTTCTTTTAAGAAAGGTGAAAGAAGCTTTATGGGTTTTTTCTTTCTGTTCTGGTGTGAAATACAGATTGCTAAAGGTTTTGAATACTGTGCAGCATCTCAAAATGAGGCGGGTATGTTGATATTGAAACATCCAGCATGAGAAAAATGTATTTTATTTCTGGTCTTGGCTTATTATGTTGCTCCCCATCTGTATATACACAGTATATGTGCAGTATAAGCTCTTAAACTAAGTCTATACAAATAGAGAAAAACACTTGTATAATTGGCTGATGTGGCAAAAAAGTAGAATAATTTTTGTGTTAATTCTGCAGCGTATTCTTATCTTACGAATCTTAACATCTTCTCCTGGGAAGGAAGCAGTTATTTCCAGTATTCTTCATCTGGGACACTGAGCTATAGCAGTGCTCATATTCACCAAGGGAAGTCACATCGAATCAACATCCAAACGTGGATGATGATTCCAGAGTTCGTAGCTGCCATGAGAATTTTCAGCCTTTGGATCATTCTGTGTCCATGTTCGGTGTCCAGTTTAACCTCGGCCAGCAGCTCAGCCCCACCCAGCTGCTTGCTGGGTCCCCACAGAGGGGAGGGGAAACAGAGGCACAAGAGTTAAAAGTGAGAAATCTCACTTTGAGATAAAGACAATTTAGGTAAAGCAAAAGCTGTGCACACAACCAGAAAAATTTCATTCCCTGTTTTCCATCAGCAGGGAGATGTTCAGCCGTTCCCAGGAAGGCAGGGTTTACAGGCATGACAGTTACTTGGGAAGACAAGTGCCATAATTATGAATGTCCCCCTTTCCTCCTCCTTCCCCCAGCTTCTCTTGCTGAGGACATCATGTGGCTTGGGGTCCCCCTTTGGTCAGTGGGGTCAGCTGCCCCAGCTGCTTCCAATCCCAATTTCTTGTGCAGCCCCAGCCTTAGAGCTGACAGGGCAGCAGGAGAAACAGAAAAGGTCTTGGGTAAGCTCTGCTCAGCAACAACTAATACATCCCTGGGTTATTAACACTGTTCTCATCACAAATCCAAAAAATAGCCCCATACCAGCTACTACTAAGAAAATTATCCCAGACAGAACCAGTATGTTGGGGTATTTGATGTTTAGTGGTTCTGTCTGATTAGGAAGTAAAATGCCATGCTCTGATTAAAGCAGAAGAAAATGCTGAAAACATAGATCTGATGTTGAACCATGAGAGATTTCCAGGCCTTTATTATAAGGATAGATCAGGAATTAGGTTTTTACATTGGTATTTTCTCACCTTGGCAAAAATACGAAATGAAATCTTAAGACTGGGTGTCCCTGTAACACACGTAGTGTGATTTGAAATTTGGCAAGCTCTGTCACTTCCCTGCCTAGGTATGAGTAATAGTATTTTAAAAACCTGTGCTGTGTTCTAGAAATAATCTTAATGCTCTGTACCTTCTGTGGAGGAGATAGTCTCATGTTAAATAATAAAGTAACAAAGGAAATGATCGCTTAATGTGGATGAATTGAATGACAGTTAAAATTATTACTTCTCTCATTGCTGACCTGTGCAAATACTTCAGTTTGCTGTAGGGGAAGATGGAGGACTCAAAGTAGATGAACACATGCACACGTCGGTGCCAGATGTGTACGCAGCTGGAGACATCTGCACGGCAGCCTGGGAGCCGAGCCCCGTGTGGCACCAGGTACGTCCAACCCTACGAGTGTCTGAGACAGTCAGTCTGACCCACAGAGCAAATCACACACTGTGACACACTCCCAGAAGGGAAAGTCTAGGCAAGTAGCTAATCCTGGGTGTGTTGATGACAAGTAACTTTATCTGGGTGGCAGGAAGTGCCCTCCTGAGCATCCCAGAAACACGCAGTGAGCACTGAGGAGAGCAGCGAGTGTCGGCCTGTGCACAGCCACACGTGTCTTGTGATTTAAATCTTTCCCATTTTCTTCTCTAGATGAGACTGTGGACTCAAGCTCGGCAGATGGGATGGTATGCAGCAAAATGCATGGCAGCAGATACTTTGGGGGAATCTATTGAAATGGATTTCAGCTTTGAACTGTTTGCTCATGTTACCAAATTTTTCAATTACAAGGTAAAGTAAATTCAGTCTAATGGTCTTAAACCACTGGGTAACACATATTGCTAGTTTATATTCACTTGTTAACACTGAGCAGGTGCTTTAATATTGACAAAACAGTTTTCTTTACATAGTAAGTAATGTTAGCTCAGATTGTCTCCATTCATACTAACCTTGAGTGCAGAAACTGAAAAGAGCTAAAATCTTTACAGATACATTACAAATTGCAGTTGGTGAATGACAACTGATCTGCCTGTATTCCTGTATATATTCCATTTCATTAAGGTTCTGCTCATGGATAAATTCAACACAGTTCAGCATGATAACTCGTTTACTGTAGGGTTTTGTGTATGATATTTCAAGGTGAAGAGTTTTGAGTCTGTTGTGGGTTTTGTTATGGGAGGGTCCCTAAGGACAAATACTTCCCTGTTTACATCAGTCTTTTGAGGCCTAGAACTGCTGGCAGCAGAAATACTAAAAGCCACTGCAATGTTCTTATGAGCGCTTTTCCTTTCTCCTTTTCCTTCTGTTAGGTGGTGGTTTTGGGGAAGTACAATGCTCAGGGCTTGGGCTCAGACCATGAACTGATGCTGAGATGTACCAAGGGACAGGAGTACGTGAAGGTAGTGATGCAGAATGGCCGAATGGTGGGAGCTGTGCTGATCGGTGAAACGGACTTGGAAGAAACCTTTGAAAACTTAATTTTAAATCAGATGGATCTTTCAGCCTATGGTGAAGATCTCCTGAACCCAGATGTCGATATAGAAGATTATTTTGATTGAACAAAACCTCATTTCCATTTTGTATAGTTTTGATACAAAGTAAAATTGTTTTCTCGGGATTACCAGAAATGAGGGATAAACGAAATTCCCTATTAAGATTTTGTGTTGATCTTGTCAAAATACTGACTGGCAGCTTAATCTGTGTAGAAGTGCAGCAACAAAAGCAAGTGGGTTGGTGTTGGCAAACACTTTTTGTGTAGATGAGCATGTGAAAACAGGGCTGTAACAGCCTCAGCAGCACAGCGAAAGCCACATTTTAAGACAGTGCTGTGTTCACTGGAACGTGAGGGAGCCTTTTTAAAGGCAAGAAAAACATGTTAAATCCCATGCCTGCCTCGTAGCTCCCTTCCCCAAACCACCCATTCCACCTGCTGTGGTTACCAGAGCCCAGTTTCCCTATGGCTCATTTCTGGGCATCTCCCTCAGCTCAGCCCATGAGCCACCACAGGAGCCAGGATGCCTTTATGTGAAGGTGTGGCCTTACCTGCCAAAAGCTCCTCCAGCCTTGGGTGAGCTGAGTCGTGGCCAGGGTCAGGAAAGCCTCTGCTTCTTTAAACCATGTGCTCAGGTGAATGTTTACAAGCAGTCAGGCAGCCTGTTGCCATCCCACTGGCACCACTCCACTGCTCACACCAGTGAGTACCTGCCACAGCTCTGTCCAGCTGGCTCAGATGAACAGTTTTAGGATACAGGATGCTCAGAGCTCTCACCACCTGGAATATGGGCTGCAAATACACAGCAAGGTGGATGCCTTATCCTTTGTTTTTTTCTTTTTTCCCCCCATAAGTTTATTTTTCAAATAAATGTATTTACCGCTCAGCTAAGTACAGAACACACACTTTGCATGACAAGATGTCAGGTGAGAGCAGCTTTTTAACTGTTTTTCACTTCAGCTTTCCAGTTGTAGAGCTGCACTGGTGCATCCCATCCCAGCTCCAACAGGACAGGTGGGCTGAGTGCACTCCCAGGATAACACAGCAGCACTGGCAGGGGTCACCTGCAGCAGCCTTCCCTGGGAGGACCCTGTGGATCAGGCTGAGGTGTCCAGCTGAGGTGGTAGATGGTACAAGATGCCATTTTGAATGGCAGTCCCAGATCCCGATGGGATTTGTAATAGGCAATTACTACATTTGCTTAATGAAAGTCTTCTTGGGGAATACAGGTCCTGGTCACTTCCTGTCTGCTCCTCTTTACCACTGTCCTGCACATTGGTTCCAGGAAGGAATTTTTGCAAGTATAGACTCCCACTTTGACTTGATGTGATCGTAACTAAATTACAACTACTGACAAAATATCTACTATTAAGTGCCCATGGGGGTTTAAGCTGTTTGTTTTCAGTAGTAACTGGCCCAGTGGCTGCATGTTTAGTTATGCAAGATGCACTTTAATAATAGTGATGTGGCTGGACAGACCTGCTTCAACCAAGCTCCTCCTTTTTTAGTTGCTAGGCTTAATTTAGTGCCTAGGTGATAAAGCCCAACAGTTTAAGCTATGCTTAATGTCCTTTATGGATTTCATAGGGCCACCCAGGGACATGGGTTGTTTCATTCTAGCTTTTTGTTTGGTTCTGCAGTTGCTACTTGGGACCTGCTCTTTATGTAGTGTCACACTGGGAACAATTTATTGTACTCCACTAACTGCAAAGGTCTCAGTACATATTGAGACTTCCCCCAGAAAAATCACTCTAAAGAGAATGACTCTTTTAAATTAAATTAATTCCAAGTTTTGCAAAGTTTTCAGTTAAATGATGGATGAAATACTGAGCTTTAGTCACTGTCAAGATTTAATCAGAAAAAAAATAAAGATGAAGGACGAGAATGATGTTTGGTTTATATTTAAGTTGTTATACGTGTAAATGTTAGGGGATGGGGGGAGAACCAAAATGCAACCCCCTAGAACTTAACATTTATTAATGAGTTTGAACTTGCCTTTCTGATCTTTGGCTGCCAAGAAAGTCACTAAATAAATAAAACTGAATCTAGCACCCAACCTCGTGTGTGCTGAGCAATGCTTGCAGTCAGCAGTAGCTGGTGGATCTTTACCAGGCTGCCAGCACAGCCACTTGTTCCTGGAAACACTGATATTCAAAGGAAGGCAGCAGGGATGTATTTCTACAACTGGACAGCGGGCTGATAATCTTGTCTAGACTCTCTTTCCAGGAGGGGTTGGTCCAGACCTTTCAAGGTCCCTTCCCACCTGAGCCCAGAGAGTGCTGGTGAACGGAGCTGCACCCAGCTGGCAGCCAGTCACTAGTGGTGTCCCCCACAGGGATCAGTGTTGGGCCCAGTCCTGTTTAATGTCTTTACTGATGGTCTGGATGAGGGGATTGAGTCCACCATCAGCAAATTTGCAGATGACATTAAGCTGGGAGGAGTGTCGATCAGCTGGAAGGCAGGAGGGCTCTGCAGAGGGACCTGGACAGGCTGGAGAGTTGGGCTGATTCCAACGGGATGAGGTTCAACAAGGCCAAGTGCCGGGTCCTGCACTTTGGTAACAACAACCCCCTGCAGCCCTACAAGCTGGAGACAGAGTGGCTGGAGAGCAGCCAGGCAGAAAGAGACCTGGGAGTTTGGATTGATAGGAACCTGAACATGAGCCAGCAGTGTGCCCAGGTGGCCAAGAAGGCCAATGGCATCCTGGCCTGGATCAGGAACAGTGTGGCCAGCAGGACCAGAGAAGTGATTCTTCCCCTGGACTCAGCGCTGGTGAGGCCACACCTCGAGTGCTGTGTCCAGTTCTGGGCCCCTCAGTTTAGGAAGGATATTGAGGTGCTGGAGCAGGTCCAGAGAAGAGCAACAAGGCTGGTGAAGGAACTTGAGCACAAGTCCTGTGAGGAGAGGCTGAGGGAGCTGGGGCTGTTCAGCCTGGAGAAGAGGAGGCTCAGGGGAGATCTCATCACTCTCTACAACTCCCTGACAGGAGGTTGTAGCCAGGTGGGGGTTGGTCTCTTCTCCCAGGCAACCATCAGCAAGACAAGAGGGCATGGTCTTAAGCTGTGCCAGGGGAGGTTTAGGTTAGTTATTAGGAAGAAATTCTTTACAGAGAGGGTAATCAGGCATTGGAAGGGGCTGCCCAGGGAAGTGGTGGATTCTCCATCCCTGGAGATGAGACTGGATGTGGCACTTACTAGACCATGGCACTAACCACGGTGGTGGTGGATCAAGGGTTGGACTTGATGATCTCGGAGGTCCCCTCCACCCCAGCTGATTCTGTGATTCTATGAAACATTTTTCCCTTCAGTGCTGGACTTTTTTAGATAACTTGTTTCCCTGTTTGGTTTTTATTTAAAAAAAAAATGCAAAAGAAATTACTAAAGCACAAACTGAACTTACTGCATTGTCCATGGAGAAGTAAACGTGATTAGATCCTAAATGCAGTCTGTAAAACTCAGTCAATAACCACTGGTTGGTCAACTCCACCTGCCTCAAGCTTTGGCTTCTTTGCTTTTAAGTTAGACCCACAGCCAGGCCGCTTATGCTCCTGTAACTTCTTCCCCACTGAATCCTGGACAGCCTTTGAAACAGTCTGAGCATTTTCGCTGCTTCCTTTCGAATTTGAAGGTTGAGATGGTTTGACCTGTAAGTTATAAACAATTCTGTTAGAATTCTAACATTGTTTTCCTTCTTTTTCCACGTTCCTGCACGACAGAGAAAATACTTATGAGGTCTGTTTAAATTCCTGTTGATTGCATTGCTACAAAAATACTTTGAGCAGATACCAAACTATTCAAATAAGCTATAATGGAGCAGATATCTACATAACAAATCAGTAGAGATATAAATACCTTGTGAACACTCTTCCTGTTTGTTATCCCCTCTATAGTGATGACATGGGTCTCGTTTCTCAGCAGATGGGCTTTGGGTCCCACCTTCAGGTAGGATATTGTAGCGAATGCCGTGAAGCTGAAGTCTTCCCTGCATGAATTAAATCAGTGTTACAAGGGAAGGCTGGAGATAAAGACAGGTTTGACCATGCAGGGGAAAAATCACAGCATCATTAAAAGGTTGGAAAAGGCCTCTAAGATCATCAAGTCCAACCATCAGCCCAGCACCACCACTAAACCACGTCCTCAAGTGCCACATCCACACATACTGGGAATGCTTCCAGCGATGGTGACTCCACCGCTTCCCTGGGCATCCTGTTCAATCTTGACAACCCTTTCCATGACAAAAGGGACACATGGACCCTTCTGTTGAATGTTCCAAATACCAGCTTGGTTCTGCTTTATTTATTCAAGTGGACAGTCAGTTAACTTCGAGCCAGTCTGGTCAACACTTAACATAATTCAGTTTGTGGACCTTTACACACACACTCAGACACCTCTTGGAAGACATGGAGGAAAATGAGGAAAAAAAAATGTAGTAAGTCATCTTCTCACTCTCTTAATAGTATGAAAAAAGTCAGCTGTACAAACAGATGCAAAAAAGAATTAAGACAAAAATAAAAGGATTAAATATTTGATTTTTACATATTCTTGGAACTTGTAGAGCAGAAAAAACACTGACAGCCAACTTACAAAAGCAGGACTGTTATTTTCACTATGCTTTCTTAACATTTCTGGGTACCACTTTCCACATTTGCCAGCCTGTCCCAACTTAGACTTTATGTGGACAACCCCTTTTGCTTTCCTTATCCACAGCTTTTTAAAATTGCCCAAGATGCAGCACTGCAAATGTTCCTCCAACTTTTAAAGTGGAAACATAGTAATATGTGTGGAGTTTTAAAAATACATTAAGTGCACCTGAAACAAAGGCTAACAACAAGACTGTGGAATGTATCCATTAATGCTATACAGAAGTAACAAAAGAATAAAGAAAAATGACTACTAGATGTTTAAAAAATTCAAAACAAACAAAACAAAACTAATCATCTTACTTCAGATACTGCTGCAGCAGTAGATGGGCAATAATTCTCTCCAGTTCCTCTCGAGGGTGCTTTGGTGGAGTAACTTCAGCCACCCTGAACTTGGACACACCTTTCCCAGACCATGCATCAATTAGTTTCAGTGGGGTGAGTTTCTCACTCATGCTTTCAGCTTGCTCAAGTATCTTGATTAGATCCCTGCAGTATCCTGTTACATCCATCTTCTCACATGCTGCAGATAAAAGTGAAAGAATATTTAAATAGCAAGTTATTTATGGTTATTTAGATAGTATCCATATATAGATGTATATACTTTTATATATTTAGAGATAGATAAATACATATCTGCTGCATAATAGCAATCTTTTGTTTTGTTTTGTTGTTTTGTTTGGTTTTTTTTGTTTTAAAACTAACTTAACAAATAAAGCTGTAACTTTCCCCTTTGACCATAGGATATATTTGTACTCACATCTGTCTTTCTACTTCATTATTGAAACTCCAATCTGGCAAACATTTCTACTTGTATTTAATGTTACAAATGACATAGATTATTTCAAAGAAGCATTTAGGAAGCACAGAATTTGCAAGGTGGTTACTATGTTACAGCTGGATCCCTTTTCCTCACCCACAGTGTTTATTATGATAAGATCAGAGAGCACAGAGGGAGTGAAGAATATAAAAGTGAGACATTTATTCTCTCAAGACACTTATGGACAAAATGAGACAGAAAAAAAGGTGTTAATTACATTATAAAAATAAGCTTCACCAATAATTATTCTAAGCATAATGATTACCCTTCTTGTGCATGATCAGATTATGGCACAGAATTACCCCAACTGCCTCCTCCAATACTAAGAATTAAGTACTGAAAAACGAGTACTGCTGCAAGGTTTCCTCAGACCTTGCTTGTGTATCAAAAGGCCCTGGGGGTGAACTAGCAGTAAGCAGGATATATTTCAACTATATTTCACCACATGGCTCCTGTAAGCCTTGGGTACAAGCCAGTTCCGTGCTCTTCCCAACCTCTGATCCCAGTATAAATTTCAAATAAACCCCATTTCTAACTAGAAGATAACAAGACATTGTCACTTGCATGATTTTGCAAAACAGTTTTATAATATAATTAACTGTATAAAGAAAAAAAAAGTTAAATTTTTGTCTACTTTACATCCCAAAACATGTAGATGGAAATTAGGTCTACTTATGAGAATAGCTTTGAATACAGAGTTGTTCCTAAGTTTTTTCAAGTGTTGATCACTATATTATCCAAATCCTTTTTGCAACAGGTATGTGATATGTGCAAAATACCATCTCCTCATATTACAAATATACACCTGGTCCTTAAAGAATTATAAGGTGGTTTTGTGTGTCCAGTTAGAGATGCCCAAGACCAATTTTCTCTCAGCACTACTTTCAGAGTTTCTAGCTTCTTCGGAGCTTTCCTATGTCTAAACCACAGTGCTCACTTTATAAATGCAGCAACAGATGTTTTGTGCATCTTTTGTGACTTTCAGCTTTCTGACAAGTACCAAAAATGACAATTAAAGCAAGAATGACCCCCCAGCAACCTCAGGATGTTTGTGGCCAAAACAGCAAAAGAACTGATATCCCAGAACCATGTTCTACTGAAACCATCCTCTTATCATGCAGCTGGTCTTGTTTTGGCTTACCTCCCAACCTCCCTCTGTGCCTTCACTCTTATGATCCCAGCTTTTTTCCAAAGGAAGAGCACAGGCTGGACAGACATTGTACTGTTAGGGCTAACACAGAGCAAAGCCCTGAGTTAGTGTGCTCAGCTGTTCTGCACACCTGTCTGGCACAGTCCTGACACAGGTACAATTCATGAGCACATGGCACTGAAATCCTCAGGGATTTTACCAGGGAAGTAGTGAGAGGATGTGCAAACTGTACCTTCTCAGAGCCTAAATATGAACAGTTTGGCATGCAGAAAGCAAGGGGCTCCTCCTCAAATAAACCTTTTACACCCAAACCCTAAAACAAAACCTGACTCCTACCACAATCTTTTTTAAACAAGTAAGCCAACGTTCCCTTTGCCCCAGCTTACCTTTTGGGAACAGGGGAACAGCTGAGGCTGAAGGATACCAAAGTGTTTGGCAGAAAACCAAACCAGGAGGTATCCTGCTAAACACCCTGAACTCGGCAACACCAAAAGCTGAAATGCATAACGAAATTTGTGCCTCGAAAACAGGGGGTATTACAAGCACAGTTCACAAAATTTGCTTACAGTTCTTCTAAACTAGATATATTTCCTTAAGCCATCTTTTCCCACGTTCTCTGTCCTTTACTCACCGTTCTCTCTGCAGCAGTTATCACACATTCTGTTGCAGTTTGCAGAATCCCACACCTCATCAAAGTGATGGGCTATGAGCACCCGGCGACACCTGGGAGAGCAGAGAGGGACTATGGAACCCAAGGGTTATAAACCATGAGAATGGCAACAAGAGGGGCCCTTGGGACAGCTCATATCTCAAGACTGGCATGAAGAATTATCTCAGGAAAAAATCAGAAAACAAATATTGCAACACAGTATTCCCTGTCAGTTATGCCAACAGGAATAATGAGCTGACAGCGATGTAGGAACGGTTTGGTCAAAGCAGAAAAGCATAATCTGCAATTTCAATAGAATGAAAAATCCTAAGAATATGAACTCATACTGAGGCTAACAAAGTCCACAACATGGATACAGGTGTTTTCCATGAAGTATTCCCAATAGCTCAGTGCAGTAGATAAAGCATTAAGCACATGTGGATTCCTATATGGCCATTAAACACTTGTACATTAGAGTAAAAACCAAAGCATTCCAATTTTTCCTCTGGATGGGATTTGAAATCCAAACAGTGTTGGCTGACAGGTATTTCACTTCTTCCAAAATTTTATCCTGAAGCTGTCAAGTTTGTTCTTGTGAGTGGTTTTGTTTGGTGATGGGTTGGGCTTTGGTTTTGTTTTGGGTTGTTTTGCTTTTTTTTTTTCAAATGCCCTCTAAAGAACCTAACAAAAATAGACTATTTAAAGACTAAGCAACCAAGCCACCACAGTAACTTACTTGTTCATATTTTGGCAGTAAGATACCATATCATAGAGCTTCTCTTGCCCGACATTTTCCATCACTACCATTGAGCTGATCCTGAATATATCTCCAAAACCATAATACAAAATGCAGTCAGCTTTTTGGTCATCTCTACCTGCAATGCATTAAAATGAACACAAAATTAAAATCTCAACCAATTGCCCCTCAAGGTCCCTGAAAAGCTTTTTTCCATGTAGATTCAACTCTGCTTTTGAAAAAGTAATGATGCATAAGATCAAAAAACCAGAACACCACTAAACATTTTTTTAGCCATAACAGCTATTTATTCTGCTATACATTGATCAATCCTTAAAGTTCCCTGCTCCACACTCCCCATCCTACTTGTATTCTTGTGGCCACTGAAATTCATACAATGATTGTACATCATCTAGAGACAATTGGAGCAAATCACACATGCCAGTTGCTATATAGAGGAAAATAACTAAAAAAATCATATATCCATTCTGGTAAGCCACAAATGTCATAAAAATCAAGTAATTAAAAAATGCTGAGTGAAGGGCTGGGTACCCACTTACTCCTTGTTATACTGCAACAGAGGACTGAGATCATGAATGCAGTTTATATTTGCTTTAAAGCCTCTTTACAGAGGCAGTGTCATTATACACTTTGAAACCTGTCTCAGAGACAGGAGACTTTGCACAAATGGCTGAAAAATTGAAGTACAATTTTACTGGTTTAATGGATGTAAATGGTGGCCTTGCAAAAGCCATTTCCCACCTGCACGTCCACTCTCTTGGTAGTAGTTCTCCATGGATTTGCTCATAGAATGATGAATTACAAACCTCACATCAGGTTTATCAATTCCCATGCCAAAAGCAACAGTTGCCACTACAACCTGAAAAAAAGAGATTAAGAAACCATTAGGGTACCAAAATACAATTTGTTTGAATGAGACATAAGTCCAAGAAAAGTATCTACTTAACCTGGATTTGATTTGCTGCCCATCCTTTATGAACTTTGGTTTTATATTTAGCATCCATGTTTGCATGGTAAGTCCCTGCCTTGATTCCCAGTTTCTGCAAACTCACAGTAACCTGCTCAGAATCCTTCTGAGAAAAACAGTAAACAATTCCTGCACAAAAGTGAAAGATCCATCATTGTAATGCCTTGAAAAAGCCAAACAATCCCCAACACTTAAAAACAATTGTGAAGGTTTTATTAACTTAAAAATAATGCATAAAAAGAATTATACAGTCTTTGTGTCTATTCAGTCTGCAGTATGGAAGGAAACCTCAATTATCAGCTTGGACTTGTAGGCTAAAGAAGAAATATGGTTGTCAATCCACATAATCATGGGAGCGTTCTATTAATGTTAATGGAGGACAATGCTTAGGAAAGGTTATGTAAAGAGGTGCTGTTCCTTATGACATCTTTGGCATCTCACCTGAGGTTTCAGATAAATCTGCTTTTTTGTCATTAGTCAGTCTGGGCTAAGTCAGGGATTACACACAAGGCCATGATCATCTTGTGATCATCTTGGCACAGCTCCTTGGAAGCTGCTCATCACATCCACAGAGCTCACAGCAGAGACAGGGACTGACTGCTGCTCTGGAAAACTGGGTTCTGTTGCCTTTGCAAGATGTCCCTCCTCTTAATTTGCAATACATAATTCACTGATTACACCAAGTCCAACTTACACAGTTCTGCTTTCAACACAAATCAACCTATAACACCCACTGGGGGCACTAAATAATAGATGAATCTTATAATCAAATATGAAAAAGAAGCATCAAAGATACTAAGTCTCCTGACACAGATATTCAATGACACATGTACACCTGTTTTTATGACCTTAAAAATTCCTGTTATTCCTATCTATGTGAACATTGTTCTATATACATCAACATTCTATTTCAATACTTCAGAAGATACAAGTAGGCAGTAAAGAGATTTAATCACTAATAAATGAGGAGAGAAACTGTTCAAGGTATGGACCTTATGAAATTTCATTTATTCTAATGCTGGATCTTTAATGTAATATGAAGGTAGAATTTATTTCTTTACACATTTCAGGATCAGTTGAAAACATCCCAACATCTGTAACGTTCAAGATTATGAAAAATAATATGTGCACTTTTTTTGACATTTTTTACCTGACAGTCCTTTGTATCTTCCATTAATGGTTTTAACTATGTCCTCAATGAAATCTTCATTATTTGAAGGCTTATGCCGAACCTCAGAAGTAAAATACACATATGTCAGAGTTCAAGTGAGCACACAGTGTGTCAAACCTGTTATTCTATTTCTTACAGTATGACAAACAAAACTATTCTGCCATTTAACAAAAATTCTTTTTGTGTACAGTCAGACTACAACTCAAAAGTCCACAGAAAAACAAACCCATAAGTTTTCTTCATCATCAAGAAAAATAAAATAACCTGTGGCCAAATTGAAAATGCAGCATGACACAATAATTTTTGCCATCAGAGGACATATTTTCCAGCAGGTTGCAGCAGTTTGAGCCTGCTGCCTGCCTCTCTCCTGTACACACTGCTGTCTGCTAAGCCTTGCTCACACAGACAGAGCAGCCCAAGTCCCTCAGCAGAGGTCAGCAGGTTCAGCAACATGAAGCAATCAAATAACACCATCATTCATTAAAAAGCTGTTGATTATTAAAATCTAGACTAAAAAAATCTACTCTAAAACTCATCAGCTGTACCTTACAGGAGGCAACATGACAGCAATGCAGCTGAACAAAGACCTACCTCATAGTACAGGTTGGGCCGGTTGAACGAGGCAGTAAAGGTAATGCACTTCTGAACATGCAAAATTTTCTGAGCATCCTTTAAAACATGATTTGTAGCTGTTGCTGTCAGTCCAATCAAGGGAGTATTGGGAAACTGTCTTTTCAAGATACCAAGAGACTTGTAGTCTAAGCAGAAAAAAAACCAATGTGGAAATAAAGAGATTTCTCTCCACAAATCCAACCTTCAAAAAATATATTTATGTAGATAGTATCCAGTGGGATAATACTGCAGTTACCAAAGTAGACGTCTTCTAATTCAATTTTACAGAATCACAGAATGGTTTAGGTTGGAAGGAACATGAAAAAGTATCTAGTTCCAACCCCCCTGCCATGGGCAAGGCACCTTCCACTAGACCAGGTTGCTCAGAGCCCCATCCAACCTGGACTTAAACACTTCCAGGGATGGGGCAGCCACAGCTTCTCTGGGCAACCTGTTCCAGTGCCTCATTACCCTCACAGTAAAGAATTTTCTCCTAATATCTAATCTAAACCTACTCTCTGTCAGTTTGAAGCCATTCCTCCTTATTCTGTCACTACATTTTCTTGTAAATAGTCTCTCTCCATCTATCTTGTAGGCTCCCTTCAGGTACTGGAAGGCTGCAATTATCAGACAATTCAGAAGGCAAGATATCTGGAAATAGAAGCTCTTCAAGTTAGGAAAATGTGAGTGGCATCACATTAACCAGCATTTGGGTTATTTTGCCAGTCTGTTTTTACAAACAGCTTTTGAGTAAACACAGCTTTGCTAGTAAATAAGCAATGTGGAATTTGGATACATAGACCAGACTGTAATAAGGAAAGAATTTAAAGGCTCAATACTGACAATCACTTCCTGCCTTAAAACAGAAATGCAGCCAGAGGTGCATATCCAAATGCCACATTGCCTGTTAAACTGTCATGGCTCTTGGCTCTGACAACACTGTTTAACAAAACTGCAAAGGTTGATTTTACAGTTCATATTGCTTCAAATCAGGTTTTCTTTCAAAGGCAAAGAAACAGTAACCAGTAACAATATTCTAAAGCTGCCAAGACAGGGAAGAGACTGAAGCACACTTTCTTCCCCTGCAAGTCAAGGGCATTTGTTTCCAATTGCTTTAGAGGTGGTTAAAATATATCTCATGAATTTACAAAGTGCTCTACCTCTGTTACCCAAAGTGCCAGGGAACAGTGTACAGAATGATACTTTTTCATGTAGCAGTAGATTAAAGATAACTGTACTGTCCACATTAGAGACAGCAGCCAAAAACCTTGATTTTATGAAGCTCCAATTAAAGTGAAATGAATAAGGAGTTTTTCAGAACACTGACAGAAAACTCTAATTTGAAATCATCCCTATTTGCACGCACTTAGCTCCTGGGCAAGGATACAGTCATTTGTGAATTAAATTCCTTGAGCCAACAGAGGTCCTAATGATACACTAAGAATTTACTCAACACATGAAGAAAGCAGCTTTATTTCAGGCCCAATTATTTGTTAATGCCTGAATAACCCTGCAGACTGGGTTTCTGAGGAGCATACCAGGCCTGAAGTCATGGCCCCACTGACTACAGCAATGGACCTCATCCACAGCAACACGAGCCAGACACCCGGCCTGGTAAGCCTTCTCCAGCTTGGACATGAACATCTTGCTCTTTGCAATCTTCTCTGGGGTCACATAAATGAGCTTCAGTTGTGAATTCCTGTTTAGCATTTCGCTGTGGACCCACTTCACGTGCTCCTGTTCAAAACAAAAGGAGACATCAGCGGGTAACAAACTGGGACAACACGCTCAAGTTGCTTAGTGCTAAGGCTCTTACGAGGTGATTAGCAATTCAGAAGGGGTAATTAACAGAGACTGACAAACTGTTACACGGTATTTACCACTACTATAAGCCTCTGGAGAAGACTGTTATATATAAAATGTTCATTTTAATACTTGGAAAATCTCTGGTGGAACTTTGAAAAGGCAGAGTATTGAATAATTTGTCTTTGCTTCATCATGTGGTATCAGTATTTTCCCAGTAAACTGTAACAGTTGGCAGTTGGGATAATTCTCTGCCATAATCTGATCATACAGTAGAAGCATGATCATCACAGAATCATAGAGTGGCCTGGGTTGGAAGGGACCTGAAAGATCAACTGGTTCCAACCCCCCTGCCATGATAATGTACCAAATATGCCAGTGGTACTACAAGTGTAAAATAATTTCTTGCACACAACTGTGGTCTTTATTACTGAATTTTCAAAGTGCTTTGCCTCAAAGCAGGCTTCAAGTTTGCACATTGCATCAAGCCACTGACTTATCAAATCCAGTGTCACCTGCAAAGTTAATGATCCCAGCCTCTTGCTAGTCAGGAAAATATATTTCACTTTAAAAAGCAATTGACTAATAACAGACTAATTTGGGAAATAAGTTGCTTTTTGGTCTCTGGATCGAACAGCTTTCCATCCTAAAGAGAGATAAATAGTAATGTCAAAGCCTGCAGGGCTCATCATGTTACTAGTTGACAATAATCACCTACTCCAAGCCTAGAAACCGAGTAAAAATTTACAACACACACCAGCCAAAGGTACTTCACATCCTCTAAACAGCCCCAAGAAACCTATTTATTCCATGGAAGCTGTTGGTTTCCATGTTTGTTGATGTAATTAAAACAAGAACACAAGATGCTCACTCATGTTACCCATATCACAGCACCTTGCTGGCAAGATACTGTTGACAGGACAGCATTAGCTGGTAAATCTGTGTCATCCATTCAATATTCACAAGCAACACAGAGGTGAGACACCAGCACATACAGCACAAAAACCACGAAGACTTGGTAGTTAAACATACCTTGCTGCTTGAGGCATTTAATAAAGCTGCAGAAATTCCAAGCTGTTCCAAAACCATGAGCTGATCTTCCATAAGAGATATCAAAGGACATATCACGAGTGTGAAACCTGTAACAATCAATCATTGTGCCAACTGAACGCTTCACATGTCACAAATATCTCCTCTAATACTTTTTACTAATGCATCAGCCCTGCTCTCAAGAAACTGCCAAATGTAAGCTTAAGCTTCATACACAGCAGCAGACTCCCTTCCAAAATAGCTGACAAGTGAGTGCCAGATCACACTGGGATAATTCTTATTAAATGTCCATCACATGCACCTCCTCTTAGGATCTAGACCACAAGCAACTGAGCTGCAACAAACAGAGTATAAAAATCAATATACAAACCAAAGCAAGTTGGATATCTCAGTCATGAGGTAAATTTACCACAGAACTAAGCAGTGGTAGGTAATGGTAAATTTGGTCTTTGTAAATAAATAAAGTTCCATGCAATTGGATGGGTTATGTAAAAAAAAACCCCAACCAAAACCAAACCAATCAAATAAAACCACCAAAAAAAGCTTAAAAACTACAACTGGATACTTATTTTTAAAAGTTATTATCCCAAATAATCTGAAGCTCAAGCTTCAGAGTGGAAGAGACAAATGATAGATATCCATACTTCAATACTTTACAGTCTGTGTATTGAATTAAAAAGGAAAGAAAGGAAAAATAGTGACAAACTTTTTAAAAGTTCTTTCAGTGTTTAATAATAAAATGTATTGAGTAGAATCTTGATAAAATATGTGCCTTGGAGATATGATTTAGATTTAAATAATTTAAAGCAGCTATTGCTCCTTCAGAGAAAATAAAGAGAGTAAAGAAAATATTTCTAGCAAATCTATCTCATGTAGTTGTTCTTTTTTCCCCCCCATACTGTGATATCAGACACCAACATAGTGGTCATTTTCCAAATACCTATAAAAGAGAGAAAATAAATGCATTTCTTTATGTATGTCCTTTTTTTTCCTTACATACCATCAGAACAGACAGCTGGTAACTGGTAGCAAAGGCTCTTGCCACCACCTGTAGGCATGACAAGAAATATATCCTTTCCTGCCATTGCAGCATTTACTGTTTCAAGTTGCAGTGACCTAAACTTCTGGAGTTTAAATTTGCCCTGCAGTGCAGTTTTTATCTTCTCATACCATGGAAAATCTGTTAAAGGGAAAAAAAACCCACAACAACAAACATGTTTCATAAGCAAGTTGAAATATAAGAAGGAAGGGTAATTTACATATTCAATAACTAAATCAGGAAGCAACACAATTTTAAGTTCTGGGAAAGTGTTTAAAGATTCAATAATGGCACAGAAAAAGCCATACACAGCCTGAGTCCATTTAAACCAGTTTCTAGGGTGGACTTTTGGAAACTCTATAAAATGTAAACACAGTCCACCCCCAGATCAAAGCTCTCATTGCACATAAACGTGAACTAATGCAAAAAAACTCACAAGCAGATGAAGAACTTCAAAGTCCTAACGACCATGTTAACTCATTAGTCCAAAATTAACTGGAAATGAGAAGCCCACCCTGGAAATAAATCAAACCAGACCCTGAGCCCTGCAACAGTTGTCCAAACGCTTCCCTCATACAAATGCAGCAATTACAAATAGTATAATGAAGCAGGGATGCATTTTTTTTCCATATATTCCATCAATAATAAGCATTTACTAAAAAGGTGGGGGGAAAGTTTAATCTTCCCCAAAATAATCACTCCAATGTATTTTTTTCAATAAAGAGCTAAAGACTGCATTATTTAAAGAGATAATATTGTAAAAACTTAAATTTCAGATGCAATGGTATGAACTATTTTCATACCATTAAAATTAAAATGCAGAAAAACTGTGGGAACCCCAGGTTACACCACATGCAATACAAGAATTAAATTCTGGGACATCACAAAGAAGTTTACAAAGAGCACAGCCAAGATCCCAGGCTCTCTATACCCAAGAAAAGCTTCCCACTGACTTCCATGAGCTTTATACTGGGTCTAAATTTAGCCACTGCTCTTATTCAAAGTGCACTCAGCACGGGATTGCAAAGATGTTGGTTTTCAAAGCACAAGAGGAGAGAATTAGGCACAGAGCTACCCAAAACAAATAATTTGTTCAATAGCATCAATTTACAATTATAAAGTATCAGTATTCTTACATATGCATAGCAGTTGTCTCAAATATAGATAAATATGGATTAAACTACAAAATAATTTCATTTTTAAAAAAAAGCAAAAAAAGCAAATACATACAATAGATACAGACATTTCCAGATTGCAATTGAAGTAAAAAAGGAGGGGAAAAATAATTAAAATATCTGAGTCAAATTTGGCAAGGCATAATGTGGTCAAGACCCACCAACTATCCAAGGCTTCGTTAAATGTTGAACTTGAAAAGACAGCACTTCCAAAAGGACAGCAGCCCTCAGACCACCATGGGGCACTTGCCTCTTGCACTAACTCCACCATACTAATGTATTCTACATTAATTTGGCAGTCAGCATCCATCTAATTTGCATATATTTGGAACGATACTGAAGCTGCATAACCCATGTCAAACACCACCAATGTCCTACCCACTCAAGCAGGAAAGAACTCAGAGTGCAAAACTGTTATTCTCAAATCTTGAGACGATCAGGAGCAATTATTTCTAGAGCACAAAGTGGGAATGTAAGTATTGCAATACCACAGAAACACAGAATATTCTGAATTGGAAGGGACCCACAAGAATCAAGTCCAACTCTTAGCCCTGCAATATAATTTAAGAACACAAGCATTGCAATAAAAATTTACTCTGGGATTCTTAGAGCAAATCAAATCAAGTTGTGACTTTGCAACAAGGAAAGAATGGAAGTAGTTCTGACAAGCCATTCTTGTAATAATTCTGCCCAGAACTCAGATTAGTATTTAGAAATGTCCAATGAGTACAAACGTTACCCCACGTAGGATAGCAGGTCACCCAGCTGATGAAAATTAAATAGGACAATATAATTATCCAAACAAAACTCTCTATGAATGCACTTTCCCCTACTGAATTAGTTCACCTCTCTGTTAAGATATTTGAATTTGACTCTGCAAACCTTTTTTGTTCCATGCCTCGGCTGAGGTTTCAGTGTCTTTACTTCCACCTGCCTCCACGTCTCCTGAGGATTGTTTTATCAGATCCTTCACTCTCTTCTTCTTTTGAATGAGTTCCTGCTGTTTATCCACAAGCTCCTGTATCTGCATCTCCACTGCTTGCAGCTCATTCTCAATAGAAACCAGCACCTCCTCTAGCACTGCAAGGAAAAGCAAGGTGAAGGCACAGCAGAGATTTCAGTAACGTGCTAATCCCCAGTTTTAAATTGCATGTAATTTGTTGGCTGAGAACAATCCAAAACTAAACATAAGCAAAAAGCATCTGGAGAAACAGACAGCCTGACAGGGGCACTGAGAAGATGATAACATCTAACAGTGTACATGCCATGTAAAAATACTTGTCAAGGCTTAAAAACTCATTTCTTCTGTTAGGAGGTCATATACACACAGGTGCACTGTAAGCTGTCATCTCTGATACACTGTATGAGAGATATGCAACACTATCATTGCCTGTGTTGACTAATAGAGAAAAAAAAAAAAAAAAATCCAGTTTCTCAAGAGCAGTGCCTCTCCAGAGAAACATCTGGAATTATTTTCTTTCCTGCAGCTGCGTGTCAAGCAGTGGAAAGCACACTGCAGCCTGTTATTAATGCTGGAAGAGTTCCAATGAAGACGAGGATGAGGCCAATCCCAAGGTGAGCAAAACATGAGAACGTTGTTAATAGAAAGCATTTACATGTGAGAAGCAGTTAAAATCTTCTGGGGATGGAAATAGGGACAAGGTTTGGATATGGAGAAAAAAACCACTTTTTTGAAGACAAGCAACCCTTCACATCTGAAAAAAAGTGAGTAAATACTCCCTAAAATCTTGGGCTACATAAGTGAATTTGCCTCTTTACATCCTATTATGCATCTGTAGGAATTACAGATTGCATTCTAGAATCCAGTCCTCAGGGTTTAAAAGAATAGTTAACACGCATCCCTGAATGCCAAGTGTGTATCACTATTTCAGAGCCAGGTTGGAAAAACATAAAAAGAAATTATTTCCTCCCCCAACAACCCCCAAAATAAGAGATTTTGATCCAACCATAGCAGATATGATAACGTGCTTGTGGAAGCAAAAATGTATGACATGGAAAAAGATATCCTCATTTCAAATGGCACAAAATAGGGACATTTGTCTTCCTAAATGCCCACTGTTACCTCAGCAGGAGTTAAAAGTATCTTAAAATATGAAGCAGGTTTTCAGAATATTGAAAACCAAGCAACTTCCTTGACAAGCTTGATTGTCATCATAGTATGTTTTGGTTTGGAAAGTACCTTAAAGACCATCTCATTCCAAGCCCCCTGCCATGGGCAGGGACACCACCCACTAGACCATGTTGTTCAGAGCTCCATCCAACCTGGCCTTGAACACTTCCAGGGATGGGGCATTTTGTTTTAGTTTTTATCTAGGAAATAAAAGTTAGCCAGTAAAAGAAATTTTTCCTTCAAATCTGAAGTATAATAGGATAGACCCCACAAACTCTTTTCTGCATACATTAAATTCATACAAATAACAAGCAGTAACATCAGGAGACAGTGTCTGTCAGCTTAAAGAAAGCAAAATGAACATATTGAGTACTAAGTGTGGATTACCTGCAACAGCTGTCATCTTTGGAGATTAACAATGTTATCCTTGGGAGACCTTATTTAACCAAGCAGCTGCTACTAAGAAGAAAATAAAATCAATAAATTTAAAACTATATTTTGTAAGCAAACTTTCTAAACTTAGAACAAGTTTACTGCAAGAGATTCTTCATTAACATCGGTGTTAATATAACAGTTTAAGTACTGGTTCATTTAATCTCCTTACATAAACAAGCCCCATTAGATGACAACTGCTTTTTCCCTTCTGCAAAAGGGACAAACTCACAACCAATTCCCAAGGGAACAGCTTGACAGCCTTCTAAATGAATCCAAGTGATAAGTATCCAAGCCACAAATTTTCTGAGAGTCATACACAGACCACTCACTCACATACCTTTGACCTATCTTTTTATTTGCCTCTTCAAATACTATTTTACAGAAAAGCCTGAACAAATTATATTGATCCCCTTAAAGAAGCAGCCACCATAACACCTAGAGAATCTGCTAGGAAGATGGAGAAAGGTAGTTTGATTCAGAGAAGGGGGATTAGTTTTTATTAGATCATCAGTGAAATTAACTTAGAATTCTATTTATTGGCTCACTTTTTGAACAACATTCTTTGTCATATCATATGGTAACAACATCAAACTTAAGAAATTTGATGTTCTCTCTGTTATTGAATTCTGAACTATCATATATATGGAAGCCAAGGGAAGGTGAAAGGGAACAAATTCAGCAGATCCTCACTATCAGCTGATTCTACCATAACAAATATTTTACTGTACTCCTATAAACGGGGAGAAAATATAGATTAAAGAGAACGTGTGAATAAAACACTGACTTTGCCAGAAGAGGTTATGATTAAAAACAAGTTAAAAGTTCCCACTTCAGAATGAAGTTGACTATTGTATAACTCAGCAGTGTCCAGGTCACACACAAAATTTGAGCTACACAGTTCTGTCTTTATACCACCTGTCACTTGCACAAACATATATGGAAACATTAGTGTCCCCAAAGTACAGAGCAAGCAGGGACATCCAGAAAATCAGTAGGAGTGGCACAGACACACTGTAAAATGCATTACACTACTGCTATTGCCCAGTAAACATGAACCCCACAAATATCACTGGGCTAAGAGCCCAGGAAACATGAGCCATTTTCTTATCCAAGCAGTGGGAAGGGAATAAAAATTTCCTATGGAAGTTTCCCTTTGTGCTGCTAAAGCTCCACAAGTCTTTAATTTAGTGCCTGTCTCTAAAAGCAGTAGCTCAGCATATCTTAGAATTCTGTACCACCACTGCCAACAAAGACCCCTAAGTGCCAACTGACTCAGCCTGAAAACTTAACATGAGCTCATAAAACTTAAGTTGAACTCAGAGCTTATAAACCACAGTGGAGGAAAGGCAAGTGGGAGTATCTTGCCCATCTGGCAGATTTACCCCACCGTAAAAACAGTTCAGCTCCTGTGAATTTATCCCATTTCTAAAGAGCCCACGGGCAGGGAAGAGGCCTCTGAGCAGACACACAACGGCCTGAGGCAGACAGGTGAGTCACCAGCATCACCTCCCACTCTGCACTGACAGAAAACACCTTCCCAGTACTGGAAAGCTTGTTACTTCTCCTTCATCCAGCCTCCATACCAAACCCCTCCTGCCCCAACCCTGAGAAGTGATGGTAACAGAGGGTTATCATGCCCAGAACCCTGAAATTACACAAGCAGGATGTGTCACCTTAGCGGGAGTTCAGCCGGGTACAAAATCCCCCATACAGAAATCTGGGAGGTCACCTTAAAAGAAAAACAACAAGAAACTATTAAGAGGAGGGCACAAAAGAGCCAAAGCGGCAGCAGGGAGGTGTGGATACAGGGATATTGACAGAATCATGGAATCAGGAAGGTTGGAAGAGACCTTTAAGACCATCCAGTCCAACCGTCCACCACCGTAACCCCAAAAACTGCATCACCCAGCGCCAGATCCAGGGATGGCGACTCCACCACCTCCCCGGGCAACCCGTTCCAATGCCTGAATAAACACACGGGCCGTCTCAGCCTTTTCCATCCCGAACATCAGCAGCGGGAACGGGGCCGGCACGGCCGGGCAGGGGAGCACCTGCTAGGCGGAGTGGGAGAGAGGGAGGGAGGCAGGGAGGGAAGGAAGGCAGAGAAGGAAGGCAGGGACGGAGGGAGGGAGGCTGCCAGGGAGGCAGGGAAGCACCTGCACGGCAGGTGCGGGGCAGGGGGGAGCGGGACGGATGGAGGGAGTGATGGACGGACAGAGGGAGGGAGGATACCAGGAACAAGCAGAGAAGCACTCGCTCATCGGGCGCAGGGCGGAGCAGGACGGATGGAGGGAAGGAGAGAGGGAAGGATGGAGGAAGGGACAGAGGCTGCCAGGGCCGTGCAGGCGGAGCAGGACTCTCCGCATCTCGGTGCCGCTTCCTCAGGCACGTCGGGTTTAGCCTTAGCCCGGGCCGATGCCGCCCAGCCCACGAGTTAGTGCCGGGACACACTCCCTTATCCCGCTCCCTTATCCCGGTCCTCCATCCCGGTCCCACCTGAGCCGCACCGGGCCCCGCCCCTTCCGCCGCCACCGCCCCTCGGCCAATCACCGCGTGGCGCCGCGTCCGCGCGGCGATGCAAGGCGGCCGCTGATTGGCGGCGGCCCTGCCCAATGGGCGGGCGCGTCTCACCCGGCGGGTGCGTGTTTCCGGAAGACGTGGCCGCTCCCGCCGATCCCGATCCCGCCGATCCCGGTCCCGCTCATCCCGCTCCCGCCGCCACCATGATCTCCCTGTCCGACACGCAGAGTAAGCTTTGCCGGCGGTGCCCGGCCGGGCTGCGGGCGGCGGGGCTGGGGGGGCTCGCAGGGCCCGGCGGGCCCTTTGTGCGCGGCGGCGGCTCCGGGAGCGGATCCCGCTGATCCCACGGGCACCGCCGGGAACAGCGGCGGGGTGGGAATGAGCCCGGGCCGGCGGGGCTCGCCCGGCCGCACCCCCGCGCTGTGGGAGCCGCGGCCGTGCCGGGAGCTGGCAGGGAAGGCGGCGGGTGGAATGGGATGTGGGGATGCAGGGAAGGGCCGGGCCCTCCCCTCGGCAGGGCTCTGTCACCAGCGCTGTGGGCGTTTATCGGGCTGCGAGCGCTGTGAGAATCACAGGAGGTTTGGGTTGGAAGGGACCTTAAAGATCACCTCATTCCACCTCCCTGCCATGGGCACGGACACCTCCGCTAAACCAGGTTGCTCAAAACTCCATCCAGCCTGGCTTTAAACACTTCCAGGGATGGGGCAGCCACAGCTTCTCTGGGCAACCTCACAATAAAGAATTCCATCCTCATATCCAGCCTAAATTTCCCCGCTTTCAGTTTGTACCCATTGCTCCTTGTCCGGTCCTTATAAATAAATGAATGAAAGCCGAGTGGTAAACAAAAGTATCACTTAGCTCGAGTCTCCCCGTGTGCCTCCCTGTGGGCGTCAGTGGTCTGGAAACAATTAGGTGCGAGTGGCTTCCCTGCATTTCTGGTGCTGTTATCACACCAGGTGTTTGCAAGTGACACTGAGGGGGCTGCGAGGTGAGGACCAGACACTCAGTCTGGAGTGGGAAATAAAAACTACCTGTGTATGACTATAGTTTTATTTTCAGTGAGTAGAAGTACTTGGAAATAGATATGCTAAAGGGGAAAGTATGAAGAAATCGAAGTAAAGAGTTTCATAAGTGTGCCCTTGCAGCCAGGAGAACCAGAGGGATCCAGGGGTGCATCGGGAAGAACGTGGCCAGCAGGTCGAGGGAGGTGATCCTGCCCCTCCACTCAGCCCTAGTGAGGCACATCCGGAGTGCTGTGTGAAGGTCTGGGCTCCTCAGTGCAAGAGGGAAATGGAGCTGCTGGAGAGGGTCCAGCAGAGGCCACAAAGGTGATGAGAGGTCTGGAGCATCTCTCTAGTGAGGATGGACTACAGGAGCTGGGCCTGTTTAGTCAGGAGAAGGCTGACAGGAGATCTCATCAATGCACATAAATATCTCCAAGGCGGGTGCCAGATGATCGTCCCAGAGGATGGTGCCAGGCCCTTTTACAGTGGTGCCCAGCGACAGGACAGGGAGCAATGGCCATAAACTAAACCACAAGAAGTTCCACCTCAATGTGAGGAAGAACACCTTTACACTGAGGGTGGCAGAGCCCTGGCACAAGCTGCCCAGGGAGGGTGTGGAGTCTCCCTCTGTGGGGCCATTCCAAACCCACTTAGTCGTGTTCCTGTGTCACCTGCTCCAGGTGACCCTGCCTTGGCAAGGAAGTTGGATCTTCAGAGGTCCCTTCCACCCCTGATGATTGTGTGATGAGAGTTTAAGCTGCAAGGTAAAGGAGACTGTTAGGTCTTTGATTTAAATTAACATCTCATGCATGGTGCATTTCTGGCCTGATTGCCACAAAAGGAAAGGAGTTTGCCTGATAAGCACCACAGCATCAGTTATGAAGGAGGGTGTGAAAAATGTAGAAAAAAAAGTTAAAATAGCTAAGTTTGATAGCAGAATACTGGAAATGGAGGTACTGGAGTGCCAGTCAAGGCCAAAGATGAAGACAGGCAGCAAAGCTTAGCAGCATTCAGGGTCAGTGATTTCTTGAGAAATTCAAGTGCTGTGCTCTGTTACTGGGATGGGTACTAACCCTTTGGGTTACTTTTGAGATTTCTGGTTGAGTAAATCCATGTGGGCTTTGCTTTGTTCATTCCCTAACCTGTCCAGAGTATTCATTGGGCGAAAAAAAAAAAAGAAAAATATCTTCAGGAAGAGATTCACTGTTTCCTAGTTCCTCATTTGGGACCTTATCTAGTTCCACTGTAGGCTTTAACTGTCAGAGCCAAGAGCAGTAAATAAAACACTGTGAAGTTTAGGGGGCTTTATGTGGGTTTTTTTACGCATTTTTTTCTGAAATTCTGAAGATTTTTCATCAGGCATTTTTAAACTCACTTCTGTCTTTAAAAATATAGAGTTAGCCATAGAGTCACTGGTGGAGTAGTGTGTCAAATACCTGGAGAGAACCACTGCATTGGTTGATGCTTGGAAAATTAAATTTGCAGCTGCAGTCTAGGGCATAATTTTTAAGCAGTGTATTGAACGGTGTTATAAACCACCAGTAACTGCAAAACAATGCACTTATTTTTTTTCCTAGCAACTTCAGTTTTCAATACTAAAAAATGCTGCTAGCAAAATGATAAACATTGAAACTTTTCATAATCTGTAAGCTCCAGTAATTTTTTGTTTTCTGAGAGCCTGTAGTGCACATTTCCATTTTATTTTGTGCTCAAAAGGCAGAGAATGTGCATTGCCTGCCCCGAACTTTCACAAGCAATGTAGCTTAATTTTAAGTCTTAATATTTACTAAGCTGTTTTGACACAGTGCTGCAGTTCTCTTGCACGGCTTATGGGATTTGTGCAGAAACATTGATGAAGTTTTGCTCACTCCTCTCATGAAATCATAATAATTAAAAATAAATTAAAAAAAAAACAAAACAGAGTAAATGCAACCTGGCTAGTTTATGTGTCTGCAGTTCTAGGCATTAAAATGTTGTATTTGACTAATGTGGGAAAGCTCTTCTGGCACAGGAGAAAGCATTTAAAAATAGTTTGCTCCCTCTATAAATATTAATAATCTGTTGTTGAAAAGATTTTATACAAAATGCCAGCCCTTTTTTTTTTTTTTTTAATTCCTCTGAGAACATTAGTTGAATATAATTCCACATTCTGATATGAATCAAGTCAGTAATACCTTCTGCTGAGATATTAGCAACAGAGAATAATAGTCCTGGACCATTCATCATCCTCCAGCAGTTATTTTGGGACAATGACAACGGTGTTCCTTTTTTTCCCCCTTTCCCGCCACTAACTAGAGAATATGGGTGGCTGCTAAAGTGAATCTGAACCCATTGTAGCAGAAGTGATTACAGAAGTGTCAGAGTGGTGATTGCAGCAGCTGTTGGGAGTTGGCCTCTGCCTCCCTGCCAGATCCATACCTTGTGCTGTGTCTGCGGGAGGAATGAATGCTCACTTCCCATGGCTGCATATTTGTCTTTCTGGCAGCTGCTCGTTCCTTTGAGTCCTGCCTCCAAGTGTTTCCCTTCCAGAATACAGACTGTTTCTGCTCTTCTGAAGCAAAGAGTACTGGAGAAAAGGGCAGATTGCAATTGTTATATTGCCTTCAGTCAGCAGATCCGTTGAAAATGCACTTTGCAATTCTGTTTCTCATTGTAAACCAGTGCTGAGAACGTCTGCAGTAAATTGATTCTGGCAGGTTACTTAGTGGTTTTAATTGTGGGTTGTTAAAATGCTCATAGTAACACTTTAAAGTGGCATGAGATAATGTAGAGCTACAGTTTTAACATCACGTGCCCTGCAGCCTTGCTGAAAGCTGAGCCCTTGCAGGAGTCTGGGAAGTGGAATGTTGCTGTAACAAACCTCTTTGAGTTGTTTGGAAATTTATTTGCAATAACTAAATGGAAGTTCTGAAACAGGCAGAATGATTCTCCTTTGCTCCTGAGCTCTTCAAGCAAACAATCAACTCAATCTACAATTGCAGTCCAAAGTGTAATTAAAATATATTTAGGTAGCTCTGGCCAACAGTACCAGGGAAGGCTGTGACACTGTGGGTGGGGTTTTTTTTGTGTTTCAGGATAGACTATGCAAAACTACTTGGAACTTCCAAATACATATATATACAGACACCCTGGGCTGCCAGCCTGTCTGTGGTATTAGGGCTGGTATAGAATTTATGTATTCTGAAGGTTTCTAAATTCTCTGGTCCCAGGGATAGCAATAATGTAAGGGTGAGTGCATGGGTAGATGCAAAGATTTTTGCAGCTGTGTTGCTGCTGTTCCAGGTTTTCCTCTCCCATTCAGCCTGTGTGAGAGTCAAAAGGAAGGATTTAGAGGTTTAAAATTGAAAGCAGGATGTATTTCTAAGTATGGTCTTCAAGATACCTTAGAGGCTATTGTCAAGTGGTAATTTTAATCATAGCTTCACACTTCTAGTCCAGTTTTTCACACAAACCTTCCATTCTACTCTCTTGCCTTCTCAATATTTCTTGAGCAACTTTTACAAAACTCAAAGATCATAGAATTGTTTAGGTTAGAAAAAACTTCTGGGAGCACCAAGTCCAGCTGTTAACCCAGCACTGCCCAGACCACCACAATATAAGCCAAGACATTAACTGCAAAAGGTAGTTAAATCTGCATGGTAAGATCACATAAAATTAAACTGTTATGCAACACTAGTAGTCTAGAGATAATGTATCTTATCAAAGTCTAACATTTAATTATGGAAAATGAAATAAGAAACATGAAAATGATAATTGAACATTAATCCCTCAATATTTAGTTAATCTACTAGTTTGGTGAAAACTGGCAACTGTCTGGAGACCCAGGCTAGTGTTTGATAGCTGTCAGCACAAGTGTAACTTGGAAAAATCCTACAGATTCATCTGAGTTTAGTTCCATCCAGAAGCTGGGGGGAGTGGGACTGCTGTGCAAGGTTATGGGAGGTGGAATGTGAAGTCTCAGGAGGATGGAAAAGACCGGGGTACTTACCTTACTGGATAAAGATAATGGGATAAGAACTGGAAACAGAAAACAAAGTTTTGTTGTCTCTTTACAAAACAATCCTTTTCTCCACACCAGCAACAAATCAAAAGGGATGTCTTTGCCATATGAATGTATGCATGATTTTTGATTGCATTCAGTTTCAGTGCATGGTTCCAAATATGGACTTTTTTGATAAGCAGCTTCCAAAGATCTGTCTGGTTTTGAATTAATTGATGTCTACAAGACTTACTATATTTGTACCCTCGGGGAAGCATTTAAATTTAAAATATCTTTAGATTGGACATCCTGAGTTTGTTCACAATTTTTATGCATGACTTTTTTCCTGGTACCATGTTTTGTTACATGCCTAAATTTGTTTCTTTTTTCAGAGATTGGAATGGGACTAACAGGCTTTGGAGTGTTTTTTCTCTTCTTTGGAATGATACTCTTCTTTGACAAAGCTCTTTTGGCTATTGGAAATGTAAGTGCCTTCTCTGCAGTCCTTAGAATTAAGTATGTGATACATTAAAGATAAACTAAAAATAGAACAGTCTGTTATCAGTTCGAAGCTGGATCACAAGAACTGCTGTGGTGAATTTGGTATAAAGGAAGAGTTATGCTGGATGATGTGAGTGAATCATTTTTCCTGATTGAAGTTAGAACAGCTCACACTGATCTAAATATCATACCTTGGGTCAGGCCTGAGGGATGTTGGTTAGACAAGAAGCAGCTTGTTCTACAGTTGCTGTGCTGCTGCAAATGTGGTTTTTAGATTGGCTGTCATTACTGAGGCGCTTTTTTGTGATCTTGTAAGATAACTGTCAATTGTAAGTATATATTTGGATAAGAATAGTGATGTGTTCTCTGTGTGCTGGCAAATGTAGCTTTGCTGTGCTTTATAAGGAAAGAAAGAAGTATGAATTACTGGTAGTTTGGGTTTAGAAGAGCCTTCATAATAGAGAGATTTAATATCTTCAGCTTTTACCAAGTCAAAGTTGTTGCATAAAGCAGCACAGAAAATAAATCCTAGGTCTGGTACACAAAATTCCCAATCCAAAGCAAATATAAAATGACAGGGTGTTTTCTGCATGTGATAATTAATCTCTGTGCCTCTGCTGTTCTCAGCTTCACCAGCCAGCCCAAGAACAGCCTGGTAGATGTTCACCCCCTCTTTTGCTGATGCCTAAAAGTCTGCAGGCAAAACTGATTAGGTTCATTCTGAGTCAAATACTGAGATTCACTGAAGGGAAATAGGAAATTGTGTATCTGACTTTGGGTGCATTAGCTGAAGCATTGCTATGAACCATCCATCAAGTGTGTAGTGGAAGAGTAAAAAATAAAACAATGCTTATTTTTTTCTTTTCCTAATGTAAGGTGGAAATACAAGATCCTGTTTAGGGAAAATGATGAAAACATAGGTAGGAAGAGCCAAAAGCAGGCTATGTGTTAACCAAAGATAATGCAAGAAAAGGTACTGTATCCTTGCAGAAAGGTTCTTTTGGGGTTTTTTAAAGAAGTTAGGAAGGGCAGGAGGTGTTAAGAAAGTGATTTATTAAATAATATCAACTTAAACTTCATCTATAATCCTTAATAAAATCTGAGATACTATCACTATCATTTGTGCTTAAATGCTGAAATAATTTCAAGTCCTGTTCCTGCAGGACACTACAAATAGTTCTAACTGGTTGGGACAAGAGTGATAGTGTTCAGTCTATACTGGAACAAATAAACAGTAGAAAGACTCTACACAGTAAAAAAACCCAGAACAACTGATAATGCTGTTCAGCTGTTTTCCTTTCTTGCCTTTGCATTATGAGGTGGATCAGTCCAAGCTGTTGAATATGTCAATGCTACAGAACAGAGGTGCTTTTATGTTCTTAGTTTGAAGGAACCTTTCCTGTCAGTGGTACTAAGCTTCAGCACCACTTGTGGTAATGATTGTACTTATGTGACAGGACAGATGTAACTGTTGTCAGTAGGTCTTTTGTCTTGAGTGTGTTTGTCAGAGACCACAAAGGTAGACTGTTCATTTTTTTAAGCAGCTGAGAGCTACAAATGCTGTAGGATGGACTTTACAAAAAGAAAATCAATAGTAAATTCATTCTCACCATCTGTCTTCTGGTATTAAAAGAATTGGTGCAAGAAATGTAGTCTAATTTTGTAAAACACATATATATTTACATCCTAAACTTGGGGACATAATTAGCTGTTTTCTTTCTTTGGTCTTTTCCAGGTTTTATTTGTGGCTGGATTGTCTTTTGTTATCGGTTTAGAAAGAACGTTTAGATTCTTCTTTCAAAAACACAAAATGAAAGCAACAGGCTTCTTCCTGGGTGGTGTGCTCATAGTTCTCATTGGTTGGCCTTTAATAGGAATGATCCTTGAAATTTATGGGTTCTTCCTATTATTCAGGTAAGTCCTGTTTCAAAATAACTTTCTGTGTTGGTGTATCTAGGAATAAATGTATTCATATAGTGCTTCTGTGTTACAGTTGACAAAGCAGCATCCTTTAAATGTTTGTTTTGACAGATTTTAAATGAAGTTGTTAATTTACATTTGCTAGAGGTGGAAAGTTGATAAATATTTTTCCAAGACTCAAATCTGCTAATGTTTGTGAGGCATATGCTAAACTGACTTTGTTCAGTTGATGTCTGACCAAAGAATTGTAAAGCTGGGAGCCCAAATTGTTAGCAGTTCAAAGTTTAAGTATTTCCTCATACAAAAAGCAGATACTTGGTATTTTTTTTTGGTGGAGAGTTTATTCTTGTCTTTAACAAACGTGGCAAAATACTTGGTTACTGCCATCCTTAGGTTTGTAACCATTTCATTACTATGGCAGCCCAGTGGAAAGATGTTTTCTGTCATGTTTCATGACACTTGTGCCCTAATAGAGTCAGAACTGCTGGTTTGGTTAAGTGTCATCTCAACTGAGTTAAGGAAAAAATGGGAATTCTAATTTTTTTAACAGCAAACTTGATACATGTTGTAACTTTCACAATGTGTCATTTAAGTTCTTCATAAATGCAACTGTAATGGTGAAAGAATTTGACTTGTTACAACTGGCATACATATCTGTATTTTTATCTTTATTTCCATGGTTGAACTTCCGTACTCACTACAGAACAAAGCACAGAATATGCTAAGAAGTAAAAAGGGAGGCTTTTAGTTGTTCTTGGACTTCTGTCCAGATGAAGACTGTTTCATTAGTGCTTATTGATTGAGTAACAGACGCTGGAATATTCAGCAACTGGCTAAATAATACAGTTGCTGTTAACCAAAGTCAGACCACTGTTCTCATGGTGTTCTTTTTGCACTCAGTAAAATTGTTTGCTGATCTTCTATTTAGTTTAGATTAATGTTTTTTTTAAAAAGTCTTAACTTGGCTCCTACTGAAGACAGTGAGATTTCAGAAAATGAATTTTTTCGTGTTTAATATATGTTTCTTATTCTACTCTGTGTTACTCTGAATTCTATCACTGCAAGTGCTTTGATAATCACAGTATTTCACTGAATACATTGTCACTTCTTGTCACGTAGCACTTGGGTTTAATCAGCCAGTACAAAGCAAGTAGAGTGTGTTTCCAACAAAACACCCTCCTTTTAATGGATCTCAAAAGAATTATAAATTACAATGTCTAGGCAGGTAGGGTTATGGATTATCTAGTGGTGCTAGCCAGGGGCTACAGGGTAAAATAATGTTGGAGGGTTTATAAGAGGTCAATAGTTATCTCTAGTTCACTGGAACTATCCCTTACTCTGAAGAGTATCAACAAGGGATAGATAATTCCAGGTGGGAATGTTTATCTGATCTGTATTCAAAACATCTCAAGACCACTGGAGACCAGTGGTTGGACTCAGTGATCTTTAGGGTCTCTTCCAACCTTAATGATTTTGATTCTATGACCATTTTTTCTACTGCTTAATAGTTGTTAGAATCTGAATCCCTTGCCTCAAGGTTGGCTGGAGACTACTTCAAACAAAGCTTTTTGTTTTGCTTCAGTCTTGTTCAGGTGTTTTCAGCAACTTGTTCCCTTCTGAAGAAATTACAAATGGAACCTTTCCTCGAGCATAATTTTATCCGATCCCTCAGGATCCTGTTGCTTGGTTGCATAGCAGAAACTTCCCTGGCTGTTATGGGACAGTTTCTCTTGTGATCTAAGCTGCTTTTGGAGCCTTGTTCAGATTACAGGCAGCCAGAGTTATGGCTGACATTATTATCCTTCCTGTACTGACTATTCCTTATTCTTGGCCACACCAGCTGTTTCTATCCGCTACAAGTGGTTTGTGTGCCCTGCATCACAATTTGCTGGCCCACTGAAATGATCCAATCTTCAAAACGAGAAAATCTCCAAGAAAAACTTTTTGGTATTGATATTACCCAACGAAATATTTTTAAGCAGTGTGGTGAAGAGGATGATGACTTGTCAACCTTCACTGTTTCACTGTGGCTGAGGTCTCACTGCACGTTAGTCCTTACTGTACTCAGGGAATGTATCTCTCACCACGGGATCAGTGGGAATGCCACCCCCAGCTGAGCTGCTGCAGTTGGCTGCAAACAGCTGAGACACTGCCATAGGAAATCTGTTTTCCTGCTGCAGAGACAAAGTGGACAGTGCAAGGCCTACACTATGACAGCTATGACAGGCACCATGATTCAAACCTCTAACTTTATATAAATTTGGGAAATAAGTGAATACGCAACTCTGTCATGCCTTATTTTCTTCAGTTAGTGTAAAGAGTACCAAATATGCTTTTAATTACTCAGAACTAACTTCAGTTGTTTCTATATTGGGTCTTACAAGAATGTATTTCCTATATTGTAAAAAGAAATTATCTCGAAACATGTGTGGTAATTTTGAGGAATCAGTTGGGAGCGTCAGTTTCGTTGACATAAGTTGAGTATTCTCTCCTGAGTTATTTTTTCATGAGCTGACTGAGCGTTGCCAGCTATGAAGGAAATTAAGTCAGTTTAAAAATAAGGTGTTTCTTTCCTGGTTTTCTCCTTTCTTTGCTGAATGTCTGTTGATATATTTGGTAAACTAGTGAGCTGCTAACAAGTTCCAAGATTAATTGGTTTAAAAACAGCTGTTATTTTTTCATGTTATAGCAATGTGAGAATTGCTTAATTACAACAACTAATGCAATCTTCTGTTATCTTACCTGAAGGGGGTTCTTTCCTGTGGTGGTTGGCTTTATTAGAAGAGTTCCAGTTCTTGGATATCTCTTGAATTTACCTGGTATAAGCTCGGTAAGTGTTCAGTACTTCATGCAACAATTGAAGTTTCTACCGTGTTTTATTCCATTCATACAGCACCAGTAGAAATGCATCAGAAATAAAGCAAATATAACTTTAGAGCAATGACTTTGAGTGCATTCCTGTATAGTTCTTGCTTGCACCCCACAGATCACATTCATTCCCAGGGAGAGACTTCTAGATGTAAAAACAGAAGGACACATTTCAGAAGCTGCCTCTGCTTACGTGTTGTGAAGTGGGAGGAGCCCTGGACTGTGACCTGGAACTCTGGGGTTTTCTCTGCTTCACTCTTAGCCCTGGGTGACCAGATTGGCAAATCCTGCCACTGCCCTGTGCCTCTCCTTTTGCCCATAGGACGAGGAGGACGCTGTTCTCTTTGTGCAGTGTTTGGATGTATTTACAAAAAGTGGCCTGTAAAAGCAAACAGTAGAGTACAGTGTTAAGTTTCAGCTTGTATGGCAAATCCAGAAACTTTCATGGTCCATAATCATTCATCCGGTATATTTGTTAAGGTTTACTGCACCAGGCTACATCTTGCCATTACTACAATTTGTATTTTTTCAAATGGAGGTTTCCATTTTCTTAACAAAATAATCAGGGATTTGAAGACAATTAACTGGTGCCAGAAAGATGGTAATCTAGGGTGTTTCAGTCAACTACTTTTACTGTGCTAATTTCTGTATGTTTTAACACAAGCATTTTTAACTCTAGTTTTGAAAGCAACAGTTTCAGTAGCTGCTAATAAAATTAATAGGGGGAATTACTTAGATGGATAGGCTGTTTTTTAAAAATGAGTGTTCAAGATCATCTGTTCCAGTCTCACAGTTAGGCCAAGTTCTGGCTCATAATTCATGATCAATTGAGTGTTTCATTTGTCAATTGATCTCTTTTAGTCATATTTAATTTGATCATAATGGGGTTAAATCTTGTTTTAAAAAGATAATTGTTAATGTTTTATTCAAAGCCTACGTAGGCTCAGAAGAGAATCCACAGTAATGGTCAGTTGAAATATGTTCCTTGGTCTACTAATGCATGTGTGGCTGAGACTGTATTGTTTTGTTTTAACCATTAAGCTGGCAGTGTTATCTGCATTTCTTCTATTTCCTTTCTCATTCTGTTGCATCTTCATGTTGCACTGTTGATGTCTATATGAGACAAACATGTCATGCAGAAACACAATTTGCAATGTAAGATTTTTTAATTTTCACAATCCTAAACCATGAGACCTCGGTGAGTACTACTTGACTCTCATTTCCAGTCACATACTAACTGTGCAAGTAGCAAGTAATATTTAAGAGTAGCTTCACTGTACGTAAACTTCATCAGCTTAAAACCTTTTTGTCTCCTTTTCTACAGCTTGTAGATAAAGTTGGAGAGAGCAACAACATGGTATAATGACGAGAGGGCCGAAGACTGATTCTAAACTTACTGTATTATTTATAAAATCCTTTTGAAGAATACTCAGCACAAAGATTAAGTTGTGTACAAAGGAAAAAGCTTGTTACGTTCTTTACATAACAGTTTAATTTAAAATGTATAGTCAACAAAATACATTAGAAAAGAAGCTCGGCAAGTGTGCTTCTAGGAAAGTAACTCCAGAGTTCAGGAAGTAAACTGAAGAGGTGAAAGTCATGGAATAACCCATGTTACAACTGTTCAAGACTATTTTTGTTGGTTTTGGAAAACATGCTAGAGGCAATGAACCCTTGTGGAATTAACGGTGCCTGTGCTTTACCTCCTTATTTTGAAGGTGCAGTAGAGCAAACAGGCCTACATTTTTAAGGGTGACCCAAACTTACCCAACCCTCTGCTTGCTATCCTCAGAGTGCAAAAAATCCAACAGGAAACTTCTTGTGTAACAAGAGATGCGTCTTTGCATGAAGGTTAAGATGACTATTCATCTATAAGTGTATTATGACAATAAAAAGGAAACCCTACGCAGTCCTGTTACAAACATTTTTGTAAATATGTGGCTGAAATAAAACATTGTTATCTTAATGTTTCAAAGCCAAATGTTAGTTGATTGTATTTGCCTTCCGTTTCGGAATATGCAAAAGGTCAATCTTTAATAACTTCGGTCTTAAATGTTGGTTCTGAACATGTAGAACTCAATAGGGAACTGTGGAAGCTGGTTTGCATTCCCTCCAGGTTGTTCTCCGTGAGTCATGTTACATGTGCATCCAGAGGAGAATGTAGCCCCTTGTCAGTAACATGAAAACTGTGTAAGATATGCTTAGTTCACAAAAAAAATGCATTAGGTTGAGGTGCTGATGTGAACCCTGTGAAATGTAACTTATCAGAATTTGGACCTTTGTTTTTAAACAGTTCGAAACTAAGGTTTCTTTGTTTACTCTGGAACTACACATTGACTTTATTTTTTACAGTAATAAAATGGAAACTTAAAGTTCTGTGTACGTGAGTCTCTGGGGAGAAAACCGAGCAACTGGGGCCGACTAAAGGTCAAGTGCCAATCTCCATATATTTGTAGCTTTTCACTTGGGTTATCTTCAAATAACTTAAAACTTCTATCCGTCACAGCAACAGCTTTGCTGTTACAGAGGATTCTTGGCTAACCTGGAATAAATGTCCCCTACTAATGCACGGGTCATTGGAATGTTAACGTTGTGCACTTTCAATAGGTCATTGGAATGTTAACGTTGTGCACTTTCAATAGACTTAGTTATGTAGTGTCCTCACCTAAGAAACCAGGATTGCTCAGTGAATTGTACTTCTATAGGCCTTGGGAGTTTCTGTTGTTTCACTGTCTTTTCAAACTTAATCCTAAAACAAATTACCCCAGAGTAGTATTTTCAAGTAGCTATGTAGCCTTACAGGTCTAATGACTGTTTTTTTGGTGTTGTTTTCTTTTTCTTTATTGTGCTGTTAAAATTGAAATTTTCCAAAATAACTTTAACTTAAAAAGAATCCTCATATATCAACTCTTTTGAATGTTGCTGTGCAGTTTGTTTGTATGACGTTTTATTTTCATTACAACCATATAAATGGCTACAATCCACTATTGTCAATATTAAATTTGCTTCCTTCTCAAACAGGCACAAAATTATTCAGTAAAAAAAAAGAAAAAGCTGTTATATTTACAGTGAATGACATCTGAAAAAATCAGTGGGTTTATTCTATAAATAACCAAAAATGGCTATATTTGCCTGATGGCATGTGTGGTATAGTTTACAGACAGGACTAAATATGATTTGTGGGCTCTACCTCAAGAGATAAACCATTTTAGATAACCCAATTTTGACTGCTCCTTGTAGATCTGTTGTGTGTTACAGTGACTACAGAATAACACTACAGCAGCTTAGCAAACTCATCCTGTTTGTTCTGGTAGGGCACTAGTCTGTGCTGTGGGAGCCAAGTGCTGCTTAAAGCAGAGTTCATCATCTAGTTTAGAAGTCAGCTGGAAGTTTTGTTCTTGTCTCTCAAAAAATAATGTGATGGGAAAGGTGGATTGCACCACATGACTATGGAGCCCTGGCTGGCAGCAAATTGCTTGGTAAGCTGAAGTACCTTCATCGACAGGGAAGCTGATGATGTATTTCTGAGGTGATTAATGTGTTGCTGTGTATGATGTTTTAGCTCTCTGAAAAATCCAGGATATAGGCAGGTCATCTCACTTACAATTGAGTCATTGTTTTAAATCAAAAGTCACTTTTTTGTCACACGTGAACTGTTGTGAAAAGTGTCCGAGGGAACAGAATTGTATGTTGAATTTAGCATAGTCTTTATCCCTCAAGGTAATGTTGTCTTTGAGACGGTTTTGCCAAGATAAATGTGGGTGGCAGCAAAGGTCAAAACAACTTAGCCTTAAAGTGTTTCTGTCCTTGTAAAAATATCTCTAACAGAAACATGCTTGGAACGTTTCCCCTTTTAAATGTAATTTATAATCGCTGCTTTAAAACTCATGAGGATGGATCTTATTCTGAGCAAATGAATACTGTAAATATCCTTGTCATACCTTGAATAAATGGGTACCTTTTTCTATAATTTGTCTTCGTGTCTCTTTACATGCACATTTGAAGAAAGTCTTTTGGTAAGTTTTCCTTTCCAAAAGGGAGGGGGTGCATGCTGTTACTGCTTGGCTATCGTACACTGTTGTGACTTTTACAGTAAATAGTGTCTTGGATTAATCTTAAATGGAAAGGTTTTCTCTCTTTCTTACAATAAACCTTTTACTTAAACATGCCCTTAGTTTTTCGTGTTCCAGTTTTAAACACATCTCAACAAAATGTAGAAGTTACTGTTATGTGGGAAATAGTTTCTTTATTAAACCACCTCCTTTCCGGGGAAATAACTGTGAAACTTCACAAGAAAAAGGGCACGTGTCTAGAACTTAGAGCAGACTTTCAGCTTAGTTCAAGGATATGACCATGAGTTCCCTGTATGCTAGAGAGTGACCTGATAAGCAGGTTTACCATTCCATGGTGCTCAGCAAACTTCCAGCCCACTGTTGAGCATTTTCAGAGGGAGCAGAACAGCAAAGCAAGGATTTTAACTGGTTGCTGAGGTGGTGTGTTGGTTTTATGTGCCAGTTAGTGCCCTCAGAACTTACTCTGACTAAAGTTCCAGCCTCTCAACTAACCTTTACCAAAGTTGGTTCTATAGTAAGGATTCCAAAGAACTGACACTTCCTAATATAAAAGAAAACAAATTCACAGCAATGTCTGGTTACATTTGTTAAACTGTGAGAGGTATAAGGTATAATTTTAATCTGTACATAGCTCATGGCTCATTCTCTTCGGTGACTAGAGGCCATTCATTAACCAGGAATACTTTGGCTTTGTTACTGCTCACAGTATGGTGCCACAGTAGTTTAGAGTCTCTGTCAAAAGCAACATAAAGAAAAGAGTCTTGCCCCTGTGGCAGATGTCAAAATCAAGGTTTTATGGAATTAAGTTAAATTTTTGATTCACCAGGTTTCAAGGCACAGACTCATCTACTTGTTGCCTGTCTGGTTCTTTTGATTATCAGTCAGGGTGGAGAGTAGAGTCCATGTCCCTAAACCAAACTTGTGTCTCCCAGCTGCCTCTTCAGAGGTCACTGTCACTGCCAGCCCTTGGACTCCTGTCTCTGTGTGGCTGCCACATCCTGGCTTGCTTTGGCTGTTCAAATTGCCATTACCAGCTGTGACATCACTAGTGTGTCACTACCAGACTGATTTACCCAGCAGAATTTGTCCTTTGTGGCCCATTTATTCTAAGCTTTACCCCTCTGGTATTGATCTTGGCATGTTAAAGCATCTTTTAGAAGACTTGGATCACATGCTTAGCCCTACAAAGAGATTCTGCAGCTGCTGTAATCCCTTGCCAAGCCTAATTTCACCACAATTATATGCTAAAGCATCCTCCTCAAACATACAAAAATTTACAGAAAAATGACAGGACTGACGTGGAGTAATTTGGTGCAGAATTCATTATCTCAGATTAAGTGCTACGACTGATAATTTGGGATTATATATGGACCAATATCTGTTTATAGAAATGCACTTAGCGTTGGTTACAAGTCATTAATGGTAGTTTAATTAATAGTTTACCCCCAGAGGCAGCCCATGCCCAGAGGTGTGCTTGCCAAAATCCATCTGTGCTCCTGTGTGCTTTGCAGCAGGTACCGTTTTCCACTGAGCACCGCTTTTCTGGGGAACGTGGTGGATCTCCTATAAAAATATATAAATTCGGGGTATCTTATAGAAGCATTGAGTTCCTGGCTGGTGATGGTCCTGCGGTCAGGGGTCTCTCCGCTGCCACCAGGAGGAGCCACGAGGAAGCGAAATTCCCGAGGTGAGGGCGGTGGGAGTGGCGATGAGACTTGGGGGGATCACCAGCTCCCTGTGAGCACCAGCACGGTGCCAGCAAAGCCTGGGCAAGGGGTCATGGGGTGATGTCTCCTGTGCTCAAGGGCAAAACATACCTTATATTGTCTTCTTCTGAATCAGCTGCACCACAAGCCAACAGCTCCGAGTCCTGTTGCAGGTAAGTGGGACCTGGGAAACAGCTTGAAAATTCCTGGCTGGTTTGTGGCTTCTGGAGCCTTTCTAAGCTTGACTTAATTTAGACCAGGGAACCTCAACGTGGCTTTAAAGTACAAAGAGGATGTTGAGCTTTTTATAGAGAGCTGTCGGTGCCAGAATGCTGCGTGTCAGCCCCGCGTCGGGCTGGCAGGATTTGAAGCAATCGGGTTGTACTTTGGAGATGGGAAAGCAGGCTTTCCACTTGGCACAGCTCAGCTGCCTCGCTGCCTCCTTTTTCTCCAGGCACTCCAAAGCTCCTCCAGTAACATCAGGGAAATCAAGATTTCACATTGATTTCTGCAATTTAATTCTACTGCTTTGAAATAAAAGGCATTTTTGGCCCCAAATGTTTTACACCACCAGAACAAACAAACAAGCAAAAACACATAAAAAACCCACCAATCCCCCAGTCTTCAAATATTTAGTTTTCATACTGAAACCAGGCAGTTCTGCAGTGAGTCTTCCATGTGCCCTGGCTGAGTGGCTTTTATCATTAACTGTCTAACTTTGTGCATCCAGAGAAGGGCAAGAGGGCTGGGGAAGGGTCTGGAGCACAAGTCTTATGAGGAGCAGCTGAAGGAGGAGAGCTCAGCCTGGAGAAAAGGAGCTCAGGGGGTGACCTTAACACTCTCTACAACTGCCCGATAGGAGGTTGTGGTGAGTTGGGGCTCAGCCTCTTTTCCCAGGTAACAAGTGACAGAACAAGAGGAAATGGCCTTAAATTGTGTCAGGGAAGGTTTAGGTTGGCTATTAGAATTCTTCACTGAAAGGGTTGTCAAGCTCTGGAACAGGCTGCCTAGGGAAGTGGTGGAGTCACCATCCCTGGAGGTATTTAAAAGACAGGTGAATGTGGCACTCAGGGAGGTTGTGGTGGACTTGGCAATGCTGGGTAATGGTTGGACTCAGTGATCTTAAAGGCCTTTTCCCACCTAAACAGTTCTCTTACTCTATGAACTTGTGTGGAGAATTAGCCTCAAATTGCTTCTTTCCCCCCTTAAAATAAAACCCAGAACAGCACAAAACATCAAATGTTTCCCCTCTCTCACTTTTCTGCCACTTTTCGAGCAGGCCTGAGTGGGGTACAAAGAAGTGACTTAGCAATTATGGAATCTTGGGAGTGACCTTGAGGGGGGAAAATGGGCTGGCAAGGAATCCTGGTGCTTCCCTTCAAATGTGAAGGAGTAGGTTGATTTTGATTAGAGTTCAGGATTCATTCACGTGGTCCAGGTGCTAAAGCCTCAAACGGAGCCAGCTGGGGTGGGCTCCACTGCTGCTGCTCATGGCATCTCCCCGTGCCCCCTTTCCCACCTCTGGTACACTTCAAGTGCCCTTTGAAGGCATTTAGAGGGAGTTTAAATGCCTTTTGAAGGCTTTGCTCTGTAGTGTGACTGACACTTCACCTTCTGTGACACGAAGGAAGCCAGGCCCTGCTGAGGTGAGGAAGGTGTGGCTACACAGAACCTTCTGGAAGAGCCTCATGGGGAGGCAGATGAGAGGAGAGAAGAGGTGAGGTGAGTAGCTGGAAGACAGAAACCTGGAAGAAATGCTGGAAACAAACTTCTTGGTTAATTCCCAGAGCGCAATGTTTTTCTTGCCTCTTGAGGTAGAAATAAGTGACACATTCACAAAATGCTTATTTAGGAAGAGTGCATAAAGTGCTGTTTCCCTGAGAGGATGGGAATGAAAGGGCAGGAGACGTTGTGTTTATTTGGTTCCAATTACCCTCACACATGCACGACTTTTCCTTTCAGCCTTTTTTTTTTTAGCATTTTCCTGGTTGTCAGATGTTGTGAGGCTGCCTTCCTTTTTATCTCTTCTCAACTCTCCTTTTTCAACGTTTCTTTCTGCGGGTGTAATTGTGCAGCCTGTACAGCTTTGTGAGGGCGCCAGCTGAGACACTTCCTGCCCTTTAGCATCCACAACAATCACTTCCGACTCCCGGGCTTTTTATCTGTGGTTTTTACACCCAGATCCCTCTCCTAATCCATTTTACAGCAGAGCCCACACACGGTGGAATTGACATGCCCAAGGAGATGAAAAAACGGCAAGAGGATGGGAATGAGCACCAGGAGAAAGTGCGGCTCCAAAAAGATCTTGTTTCTCTGGAAATACCATCCAGTGAAACTTTGCATCCCACTCAAGCCTTTCCACAAGGTGTTCTGTGCCTGTGACTATGAGACAGCCAATAGTGCCTTCATCTTTCTACAAAAGAATTTTAACTTTCCTCTCCTCTCCCAAAAGAGGACTAATAATTGCAACCACTGCTTGCTGTGTATATGGCTTATTATTTCAGCTTCTCTCATCATTCTGTTGCAGCCCCAAACAGAAGAATTTAAAGGACCTGTCCTTCCCTGAAGTAAAAACAATTTTAAAAATCATCTTCCCCTAACACTTTCTATGTATATACACATATAATACTTACACAATATTTTTTTTCTTCTAGGAAATTTCTACAGCACCAAGCTGATTCTCATCCAAAGGTTTTTGTTTCCCTCACTTTAAAAAACTTTCCACAACTGTGTTCCCAGTTCTGCAAGGCAGCTATATGGAAATCATATCCTGCAATTACCTTCTTGATTGTTCTTGTGAGTTTTAGTTTTGTGGCTGAAATCAGACACAGGCTTTCCCTGAAGAATACTGTAGATGAAAGTTCATGTTTCCTTATTTTAAGTTTTGTGCCAATGCACTTACATGCAGTTGTAGAAAGTATGAAAGACTGTGTTTTAGTACAAAAGCTAAATAGAAGCAAAGTATTTCAAAAAGATCAAAACATAACATTCTGATTTTTTTGAAAAGATACAATTTCTTTTAATAACTTTGGAACACATTTCAAGAGGACTTACATTACAAAGAGCTTTGAAAGTTTTAAAAGATCAGGATCAAAGTGAAACACAGATTTCGTTCAGAATTATATTTTTTGTTTGAAACAAAATTGGTTTCCCACACTTTACTATGGGAAGTTTTAATTCCATTTCAGTAGGAAAAAAAACTTCTCAGAATGCCAGCTTTCTCTTAAATGGAAAACCTGATTCCTACCCACCTTCAACCAAGTTCTTTATGCAGACCAGGGTTGTGAGAAAAAACCCTGGAAAATGTATCAAGAAGGGCTTCTGTCCTTGTAGAATTATGGAATTACAAGTTTCCTCTTTCAGAATTCCTCCTTTGGCCTTATTTTGTAGAGCATTTTCATTTTCACAAGAGCAGTTCCTCATATTTCTGTGACTTAAAGGTGAGTTTACTCAGCTCTGGTTTGGATAATGTGCATGACACAAACTCTTCCCCTTGTGAATCCCTAGAACTTGTAGAAATACTTTGGACTTGGAGCATATAAATTACCTAATTCTCTCATATTTGTGAAAAATTTATTCATTAAAACTTCTAAAGTTTAACAATGCTGTAAAGCGTTCACAGAATTCTTGGTGTTAATGGAAAATGAAATGGTGTTGAAATGAACAATGGTTTGTTCTATGAAAATGAAATATTCAAACTGGAGAAAAGGTAAATTCTTACTGATGGATCAGTACAACTGAGGGAAGGAGTAGAGGTTAAGAGGCAATGCCCCTTGCCTTATAACTTCTGGAGTGTTACATAAAGAAGTGTAATAGACCAAGGTAATACAAACCAACACTGCAAAAATATGTCTGTATGGCACATTTACTAATGGCAACATCAGGTTTTTATATGTTGCAGCAAGATGCAAGTTTTAAGGTAAGTTCTGTAGCTTCTCTGAGTTTTGTATCCCTTTTCTGATTTTTAATTTGCAAGTTCAGGGGCAATTTGGCTCTGAATAAAATAAAAAGATTAATAAAAAATCTCTTTTTATTATATATCCTAGGTAACTTGGTGGTTTGGCTTTGCACAGATCCTCTGTAGGTCAGGTAATGTTTCTTCTTTCCCTTTCCTTTCCTTCTTCTATTTCTTAGTTTTGCCCAGGCCACGGATTCTGCTCTGTAACTCAGGAGTTTAAGGCAGTAATTTAAGGATAACTTGAAATGCATGTTGCAGAGAACTTAAAAAGAAAAAAAGCTGACAGCACAATACTGTTCAGACTGGCAAGCTGAGCTCTGGAAACAGTAAAACTGCAGTCAAACAACTTTTCTTCCAGAGGGATTCAGGACACTGAAGTGAGTCTGGAGAAAATGTGCAACCTGTAATAATTAATGCAAAAAGATAAGTGGATAAATATCACGTGGAGGGGTAGACTCAGCATAACTTTTCTGAAAGGAAATCCTGACCTGCCCATCTAGAAACTTCTTTGAAGGATTCAATGAGTGTGCAGGCAGGAGAAGTCCAATGGATACAATCTGCTTGAATTTCCAAAGGACTTGACAAAATCTCTTACCAAAGGCTCGTAGAAAATAAGCCCCCCCAAGAAAGGTGCTTTTATGGTTGCTCTCATTAATGGGTTTAAGGATAAGAAACAGAAGAGAGTTGAGAAAATGGAAAATGGAGAGAAATAGAGAAAGGAGAAATTTGCCTATGAGATTAAAGCCTTCAAGAAAAGGGTGTTAAGCAATTCAGCCAAAATAGAGCTATTTGCAGAAGGACCTTGTGGAATTGAGTACACAGTTGTCAAAATAGCATATAAAAGTGCCAGTAAGTATAAAATTATGCACATTGCAAAACAAACAAACAAACAAAAGCTGAATTTATATAAACAGGGGTTATGAATGACCTGTTACCCAGAAACATTGGAATTAAATAGTTTGTAAATATATCAGTTCAGTTTAGTGACCAAGAACACTGAAATTAGGAAACAGAACTGTAAGCATTATGAAAAGAAATGGGGGGGAGGATGGAAAGCAAATTAAACATAAATATGATTTCCTGCACTTTGAGAGTTTTGTGTACTTTTATATCCCCATCTTAAATCAAGGATGATAAAGGTTATTGAACTGTTTTATAGTAAACCAAAAAGATTAAGACTCTTCATTAAGACTCAGCCATCAGATGGCTGACAGAGGATTCAACAGCAGTCTGTAGAATCACAAATGGCATAGAGGGGATGAACTGATCTTTGTGTTTACAGTCTCACAGTATCAGAAAAAATGGAGAATGATGTGAAACTTTCAAGTGGCCAGTACAAAATAAAGCAAAAATTTTGCATTCTTCCACACAACAGAGCTAAATTGTGGAACTCATGAGCACAAGATCTTAGAGATACCAAATTTTACATGGCTTCAAGGAACAAATTAATAGAACAAAAATCCATGAGGAACTGTTCAGCCTAGAGAATTCATCTTTCAGGAAGCTGCTGTGGTACAAATCCCTTGAGGCTAAAAGAGCATATCAGGAAAGTGCCTCTACATGCTTATTCTCTTCTTGAAACTCTTCTCTAGGCATTGTTATTGTGTACTGCCAGAGACAGGGTATTGAATTAAATGGACCCTTGGCCTGACCCAGCATGGTTTTTCCTACATTATGATTGAAATCTGAAGATAACTCCTTGTGAACAGATTGAATTGCTCTCATGAGCGCTGAGTAGCAGTGCCCTGATTATTAATTGTATCCACCTGATGTGTCTTTGCTGCCTTCTCTGCCTCCCGTTTTTTGCTCCCTCTTTCTTCTCTCTTAAATAGCCACTAAAACACCACTGTTCATGTGAACTTGTGTTTTGGGTGGCATCGCTTACCTGTGTTTCTTTGAAATCCAAAACATTTGTAAATTCATTTCTTACCTGGCTGAAGAGTGGCAGGAACAAAAACCTGCTTATACTTACGTAACCAATCTCTGGCACTATACAAGAGAGAATAATTCATGTACATCCTGCAAAGCAGAACTTGGCACTGCTGACAGAGTAGCAGTGAGATAAAACAGCTTTCTACAACTGCTCTCAAGCAGATCAGAAGGAGAAAACCTTTACAAGAACAGTAGTAAAGGAAGAAAAGACTCAAACGTAAAATCAGTTACAATGAAAGCAGTAAGCACTTTGTGAACATTACACCGTGGCTACACTGGGATTTTCTCTTAAAAATTAATGATTTTATTGTATTATTACTGTACACTTTCACTGGCAGCAGCATGGGTAGAACTAACGGAGTAGACCGGCCTCTGATGTTTATTCTTTTGTCTTCAGGTGCTGGTCACCTGCCTGGCAAGTATCTACACACAGAAATCAGCGGTAGAGGCTCGATGTTGGCCAGCTGGGGTGTGAAGAGCTGTGAAGGTGCTGCCCAGCACGGACTGGGCACTGATCAGCAGGAGAGGACCCAGAGCCCCTCTGGGAAACATCAGCTGTCCCCAAACAAAACGGGTCGGGTGGGCCCCTCCTGTGTTGGGTGGCAGCGCTGGAGGACTCGGCACAAGCCGTGGAAATAGCGGTGGATGGGGAAGGCAGCGGGAGAGCCCAAGGCTTGCCGACGATGGGAGGGGTAGCTGCGAGGTGTTGGTGTGTGTGCGCCAGACAGAGGAAATGACTCAGAGACAGCAAACGATGAGTTTGGTAACGATTGTTACGGGAGAGAGGGCTGAGAGCGCGTTGCCCTCAGTACAATTCCCAGCAGAAGCACTTAATTACTGTCTCCGCTTGGCAGGAGCAGCGCACGGCGCGGGGCCATTTTAGGGACGGGATGACCCTGCGGAGAGGTGCGGGCGGGAGGTCGGCTCCCCCCGGTGCTTCCCGAGGTGGGATGTGGGACGTGGGCTGTGCCCGTGCCTGCGGGAGGAGCGGGGCGGGGCGGCCCCCAGCCCCTCGCCCAGCTCCGGCAGCGCCTCCGAGCGCGCCGCCCTCGCCCGCTGATGCAATCGGAGCCCGGCGGCGGCAGGAGACCCAGCCGCGGCAGCAGCTCCATCCCCGGCAGCAGGAGCCCCATCCCCGGCAGCAGCAGCAGCAGCGGGTGGACCGCCCTGCTCCGAGCCCGCCCAGCGCCGCCGCTGCATCCGCGCCCGGGGATCTGAGATCCGCCGGCTCCATCCCGCCGAAATCCCGGCAGGAACATCCCCCCCGCCCGCCAGCATGATCAAGGTAAGCGGAGCGGGTTTCCTGCCGAGATCCCCTCGTCCGTCCGTCCGGCGGCGCGGAGCTTTTCCTTGGCAAATCGGTGGTTGATCGGTTTGTATTTTACAGATTTTAATGCTCCGGTTTGTTATTTGTGCTTTGCGGAGGGGGTTTCTGTCCCCAAAAGATGTATTGTTTGAGGTTCGGAGGCAGGATGTGTGTGATTGTACCTCTTTCCGTGCAGACAGCATGTGTGGAAAAGAGGTAATTGTGTGGAAGAGAAATAATGAGTCGGGATGGAGAAGGGGGGAAGGGAAGGTGTATAATTTCCTCTGGGGGGGATTTCTTTCTGTTTATTTCTAACAGGGGACTCTCAATTACTAAAAAGAAAACAACAAAACAGCAAAACAAACCTGCAAAGGGTATGGTCTCCTGGCAGACATCAAGGCTTTCTATGCCTGTGAGTTTATTAAAGGACTTATGCCTGCCGTTGTACTAAAATAGACTATGGGTAAAACCCAGTAACATGTGCTTAGAGGTTTTGAGTAATTTCACAACTAACTTTAAATAATGGAAGAGGAGTTGTCGGTAGCAAACACTGATGTGGCAGATGAGCATTTGTGGGGACTATCCTTTTATAAATGTCATGTTTATTATGTTCTGCTTAGTGAGGCTGATCTGGGGATTAAAAAGAAGTCTTCCTTGTCAAGGCAAAGGGCACGGAGATAGCACGGGTGCTTTTCAATTAGAGTGAGGAAACATCACAGCCAAGATACACCCTGTGGAACAGCTGCACTAAAAATAATTCTTGGGTTTTGAAAGAGGTCTGTGCTGGGCTGACTGTGAACTACACAGCTGCAGCCTGATGCCAAAGTTAACAGCTGAGGAAAAAACAAGACTGAGTTATTTGCTTTCCTTGGGTAACTACAGCAGATGGAATATGGGCACAACAGGTACGAGACTGGCAGGTGTCTCCCCAGCTCCTCTCTGCCAGTGATGGCAAATGTTACTCACACCTCATCCTAGGGCTCACCAGCACTGCTCTCCCTTGGGTGGCTCTGGCACTGGTGGAGGTGGCACTGATGGCAGCAGGGCTGGGACAGGCGAGCCCCTGGAGAAGCCTTGGGAGGCTCTTGTAACCCCATTCGCCCTCTCCGCAACTGGAGAGTGGCAGAAAACTGTTCTGAGACATCCCCAGGCAGCTCCCACAGCCACAATACTCAGAATGAAGCATGTCAAGGAGTGAGGTAGACTGTAGTGTTCTAGATCACTTCTGATGTACCTGTTGTGTGTCTGGGAAAGAAAGCATGATCCCAGTCTCCAGGGTGTTGTCCAGCACCTGGCAGGAATGCTCTGGCACGACCTTACAAAAAAACCCAAGTAGCTGGCAAGCTGTAGACCTACCAGCCTGTCTACTCAAAGCAGCACTGATGTCTCATTGGAATCTTCTCACCTGCACAAACCTAGCTTTCTATTTTTACTGTAGAAAACACAGAGGGAAGCAACAGCTGCAGCAGTGAAAGTACACTCTTGCCACTTGGAAGTGATGTGGCCTTGGGCAAGTCAGCTCTGTCTGAGCCCTTTCCCCTTTATTTGCCTCCTCTGTTCAGACTGTCAGCTCTGCAGGGCTGTGGCTGTCACTGTGTGTTTGTAGAGCAAAGGTACAGAAAACTATGATTTGATTATCTTATTTATGCAAAACCTGAGACATTTATAAAAGTATCAGTAGGCAACAACATTATTACACCTCTTTATCCCTTCATCTCTCCCTTCGTCATTTCCTGCATTTAGTCACAACCCTCCATTTTTCCTTGGAACTATTTCCAGCCCAACCACAACCTTCTCTTTCTGTTTTGTTTAAAGTAATGTTATGTATAAGGAATGAATTACGCCTCTGGTTTCTGCAGTCCTGCCTTGTCCACCTAATGCACTGATTGTTACTGACAGGCCTAGCATTGTGTGATCCAGTGGATATGCTGATTTTTCCCAAGGAAATTGAGCATTGAAATGTGCTGCAAAATCATAGGTAAAAAAGAAGGTTGCAAAGTCATTAGGTAGCTGGCATCTTGCTAAATAGTCCACAGGCTATATCCCTGGTAGAATTTGATAGGTGAAAATAATTCAAATGGATTTTATAAGTCATTAATTTATCCCTGGGAAGGCAGTGTTAAGAAAGGAGATAAATCAGTTCATTAATTGTGTAAACACTCAGGTGCTCTGAATTTATTCACCCATTTTAAAACAAATTATCTGATGTGGGCATGCTAAAGAACCAGAACAGACATTATTTTCATTGCTTCCTTTTGCTATGCTATTTTCTTAAATGAATAATCATAGTCGAATGTATAAGGAATTGAAGGTTACAAGTAGGTTTTAGGGCAGGACCCTCAGGGTTAGAATGAAGGAAGTAAGGTGTAAATTATCTCTGTAAAATTTGCACAATCAGCCTTCTGAGGCCACACATGAGGACTGGCACATTCAGCCAGTGACATGTTATGTACTTCATGGTGCTAGATGAGCTCATCAGAGACTTCTATGACTTCAAGGCACTCAGTGCTGATTGTGGCTTTTGATAATAAATTGTGGCCATCCAGCTGCTACTATAGCTGTAATGGAGAGATTAAACACCCAACCTTCATCTTAAATTTCTGGCTTTAGGTGGTAGTCGAGCATAAATCAAAGTATTATCTGACCCTAATTTGTTATTCATAGTCACTTACATGCTTGCAGCTTGAAACCTCTGATTCTTACATAGAATGAAGTGAATTGGGGGCCCCATTAACCTTTTAAACAGCTTCATTGCTTTGTGACTTTATACATTAAAGGGGCAGGTGATACCACATCATGAAATAGAGCACCCGTTGCAGAAGGGCAATTTAGCAAGTATAACCATATGCTGTTGCAGAGGAAAATCCAGTGCCATGCTTATGGGAAGGCCTGATGTTGCCCTTCAGCACGTACATCAAATGGTGTGAAAGTTAAATGGGAATAGTTGAAACTGTCTTTGAAATGATCAAGAAGTTTTACCCATCTGTTTTTTTGTGCATTTTGGCCCATTGTTTTTGCAAGCTAATGTCATCATACCATTCCAACAAAGTTACTCATTTACTTCCCTGTGCAGTGTGTTCCAGGTTTTATTTTAGATTATACCTGAAGCATTAATGAAGGACAACATATGACTTCTCAGTAGGTACACAGCTACTGCTAATTCAGTTTGCCTATTAGAGCATTTCCCACACAATATTTGATTAAAACACTCCTAGTAAGCACAGAAAATTAATTGTTTTCCCCGGTGTACAAATGGGGTTTAATTCCACGAGGTTCTGATTGTATTAATTTCCGCTAGGATTTGGAGAGATCAGTACCACACAAGTCATGTCCTCTTGTTTAATTTCATTTAGACTGTTGTCTCGATGGTTATCACTTCTGCAATAAATGTTTGAATTTTCATTACCTTTTCTGAGAATGAGCTTTTTTAAAAACATTGACACTGAGAGTCTGAGGGAACTGGGTGTGTTCAGTCTGGAAAAGAGGCTTTGGGGTGATGTAATAGCAGCCTTCCAGAATCTAGACGAAAATTACAGAGATGGGGCCAGGCTCAGCAGTGATGTATATTAGGAGGACAAGAGAAAATGACATAAATTAAAATTAAAAAGGCTCAGACTGGGTATAAGGAAAAAATTCTCCCCACAAGGACAGTCAGACAGCGAGTTGCCAAGAGAGAATGTGCAGTCTCCTTCCCTGGGAATTTCAAGACCCAGCTGGATAAAGCCTTGAGAAACCTGGTCTGAGCTGAGAGCTGACCTTGCCTTGAGCAGGAGGTTGAACTAAAGGCCTCCTGAGGTCCCTTCCAGCCTGGATTTTCCTGTGGTCCTGGGAAAAAAGCTTAGAAACTAAAATTTTATTTTTTTAAATCAGGTTTTAGTTTTTGTCACAGTGATGTGGATCAGTACATGTTTGTTCTGAGCCCTGACTGCTTGGCTTTTAACAACACAAAGAACTCTTTGCAAGGATGATCTTTAAAGCCACCACTGTAGGCAGATTTCTTTGCAGAAGGTACTTTCTTTAATGTGTCAGTATAGTAGCAGTATTTTCCTCTCTGTTGTCTCAAGGAAGTACAGGTGCTTTACAGAAGAGATTGAACTTTTTTTCTCATATTCAGAATACATCCTGACTTTACTAAACTTTTTTTCTCCTGATGTATTTTAAGAATAATTCTTTAAACATGAATTACTGTACCAGTAGTTGCTGCCCATGGAAAAAGAATAGGTATGTCAGCAGTCCTAGGAAAGTTACTAATATCAAGGGAAAGTTAAGGGGGTATCTCAGAGATTTAAACATTATTATAAAAACACCAACCTTAAGAAAAGTGCTGTCTTAAAAAAAAAAAAAAAGCTTCTTTTTTTTGATTGAATTTACAAAGTCTTCTTTTTACTTCTTTTCAATGCAGCTGACTGCAAGTAAAATTCAGTTCATGGTTAGAATTCTTACAGCTTCTGTGAAGGTTCTGTCTGGCAGTTTTCACTCCTGTAATACTTGATGTTAAATGTTCTGAATTGTGGAATTTTTCCTTTGATACGTGGAAAATGAAACACTCGAAAAACTGAATAAAAGAGACGTTTTTGATTTTATGTAATGTGGGCATGACTGCATCTCAAATGTAATATGTAATTTTACCATATAAAGTTGCATATCCTACTGTTACAAAATTATGAATTCCCAAGGCTTTGTCCGACTGTATATCATCATTCAAGTCATTAAAAATCACATAAAGTCCACCTAAAATCAGCAGTAATAGTATAATTTCTTTCTTATATCTTATAATTTCTAGTTAATGTAGAGAGTCTCTCACCCTCCAATAAAATAATAGAAATTTTTAACCAAAACAGTATGGGAAAGAAAACTTCATAGCAGATTTTAAGACTTGTGATATTCTCAACATATTTAGCAGGCTAGCTGTGAAGCAAGTTTCTTACCAGATGTATGATACAGGTTTTATTTCCCTGATTCTAAACTTTGAGGAAACAGGTGGAGAGGTTAAGTTTTTGCTCCTGGACGAATAGAAGCAGAAGTAATTTTTTTTAATAGGATCTATAGTTAGTTCGTTATAAACTTTATTTATGGATTTGTAATTCAGGAGTACCATAATTATTTTTTTTAATAGAACATCAAGATTTATTAATATCATCAAGTTGTCAAGATCACAGTCAGTGCTAGTGTTGAGAGTCAAAACTGTGAGTCTTGATTTGTGCCCTGTACTGTGGCAATGCCTACTTACAATCTGACAACACTCTTACTAACTGCTAGAAAGTATTGCCCGAAGTATAGAAGTTAAAAGCTAGAAAAAATAAATAGTTGTGTCTTAGTATAGAGTATAATGTGAGCCAAGTTTATTCCTTTCACAGCATGAAGTAGAAGTTGTAGCATAGGATCTTATATAGTGGCTACACAGGCATCATTCCTGGCACACCTGTACAGCTGGATGTGTACATGCATGCAGAAAAAAGTAATATTGTATTCATTTGCTCATATATTTGAGGCATTGATCCATCATAAGTATATCATCTGAGGGTTTTTTTAATATTTTTAATATTATCTTTTACCTGTCAACACTTTTTCAGAGATAATTTTTGGCATTTACAGTTTTATTCTCTTCTTGATACCTGGAGATAGAAGTTCAGCAACATCAACATTTTTTCTTGTTCTTCATTGATCTGCAAATCTAGCATTTATCATTGTTTCCTTTTGGATTTTCTTTTAAGGCGTTGTGCTGCAGCCAGCAATGTTTTTATTGTGTCAATTGGGAAAAATATTTATTAGAACATACATGTAAAATGCTCTGTCCTGCTGCTTCCAGGTGAACTGGATTTCAACAGTGGACAAATCAGATGCAATTCTAAACTGTTTGAGGGTGCTTCCAATTAGCTAGCTGGATACATTCAGATATGACAGAGATGTTCTGGTCAGGAGCGTTGATGTTCACATGGATTGAAGCTGGACAAACCCCCTGGTTCATGGGGGTGTTACAAGTCATTTAGCAATTTAGATTTGTGGAGCTGAGTTGGGCTGTTTGATCACTGGCACAGATGTGGAATTGTAGGAAAACAAGCCTACATTACTTGCCGTAGACCTGTTTATCATCTTCATTACAGTGCCATTTCTTAGCATGTCAAAGTCACCATTTTTCTAACCTCATTTGTGGTGCTCTTTTACCAGGCTGTAATTTGGGCAAAGGGCCTCTCTCTTTGCTTTGTGCTCTTAATGCTGACACCTTTACAAGTATCTGTTACCGCACTTTTCCAAGGCCACTTTTAATGTGCTGGGTGATATTTTACTCTCAAATTCCCTGGGTGGCATCCAGTTTGTTCTGGGCACTGTCAACAAATGATAGGGGACTTCAGATGAAGGGGTTGCTCACAGGGTTTTTAGAAAAGACACAGAGTAAGTGTAATGCAGCTCCAAAATTTTGAAGTCTTATAATCCGTGTTTTCCCCCCGCCTTAGAATTGTTACATAGTTGAATATATACTAAGTAGGTGGAGTATCTGATTTTATCACTATTTTGAAACATTTTACCTCTTTTGAGAAGGTATCATCAAGAAAAGCAGCTTCTTACTGGTGTTATCTTGGTGTTTGTCCTCATTCACGGGAGTAATGTGTGACACTGTACAGTGATGCTGTAGTTGTGCCCTGCTTTTCCTGGATTGTTAGTAAACTTCCATGGGATTATTTACATTTGCTTGGTGTGGTGGATTACACTTCTTACCTTTTGTTGCACCCACTGACTGCAACCCAAAGACTGTAAAGCAGGGAAGTTCCTAGAATGTTCTGAGCTGCACATCTATCATGCAAATATGCTCCATCTCTGCTGTTATTTGAACAAGAACATTATTAGAAATGCTGTCTTCAGACAGGTCCCAAGGATTTTCTTTTGGGTTGGCTCTGTTCCTAGTGCCCCTTTTATCAAGGGGAAAGCTTCAATTTCCTTTCTACTGTGTTGAATTGTGTCTATTTAAAACAAGGCAGTGTTTGAACACACAGCAAAAGGTGCGTCACAGGAGTATAACCCAGGCTTTGGTAAAAGCCAGGGAGAGATCTCCCACTGCTTCAAACCTATCATACCAGACTTAAAACCTGTTGAAGTCAATATAGGTGAGTCTTCTGCAGCTTGCATAGGTGAACAGCCAAACCTACATCAGTCATTTACATTCGTTCCTTTTCCCTAATAAGAACTGTAATGGATTGGATGGGTATGTCTCTCTAAGGAAAAGGAGCTACAGATTTAGTTCCTGGGGAGCTGTGCATGCTCCTTTCTGGCACCTGTCGCTTCCCAGTGAATTCCCTGAGGCAGCTGCTAGCCAGTGTGAGGTGTGGGAAGGGACAATCTACGCCTGAATTTCCTGTCTGTAGAAGGGACAGATGTTTCTACCTTCCTTTACTTAGGTTTTGTAACTGTAGAGCCAGTCTTCCAGGTATTACAGTGAGAAAATTCATTTAAAGCTTATAAACAATGAAGGTCTTGGTTCTTTATCTGGAACAAACAGTTCCAGCCCACTATCAGAATCCAAGAGAACGCAGTATTTGCAACACCTCTAGACAAAGCTTGCTGTCTTTCTCATGTGATTTGCTTTTTTTTTTTACCCTGCTTTGCATTATTTGTTTAAAGAGACCTCCTAGATCTCTGTGAGCCTTGAAAGCTCAAGATTGGGTCCTTCTTCATCACTGTGGCCACATGTTCAGGCAGAGCACACATCTGGGTGTACACAGTTTTGCCTGCAAGCAAAGCCCAGGGGCTTTGCTCAGCCATTTGAGAAGACCAGCACAGCAAAGAAGCACGTTTATAAGGAGTGCTTCTCTGACTAGTGAAGCAGAGTGTACCTGCAGACCTGAGCCCATGCAGATCCCAGGTTAGATAGCTGCTGCCATGCTCTATCAGCTTCATCTGTTGGATTCTTCGCAGGTAAACCACCTGCTTGGGAAGCAGGGAACAGGGAATAACCGCACTGACAGCCAGCACACTACAGAAAGTCATGCTTCTTGTGCCTTTGCAGCAGTGGCACTTGATACTTGGTGATGAATTAAACGGGCCACGAGAAGTTATCAGGGCAAGATGTGATACCAAGCCAGCCTGTGTCGGCCCTTTGCAGACCAGCCACCACATGTGCAATTGCAGAGTGTTTTATTATACTCGATGTTATTCGAGAGCCAGCTGTGTAAGTTACTGTTTTATTACCTCTAGTAGGACTGTGCACAGGACTTGTGGTGGAAAAAAAGTAACTCTTTCCTCCTCCAAAACCAGTCTTTTTCTTTCTCCTCCACAGAGCTTTTGTTTTCAGTGTGTGATTCATCTTTGCTCAGCAAAGGTCTTATGTAAACCTTTATTCCAGTGCAAAATGGACTTAAATGGGACACGGTCTAAGCACTCTGAGAATAGCTACAAATGACCCCTTATACAGGCCAGTGATTCAGGCCTGACCCTGTATTTCTCCTGGTTCCGCTGTAGTTATGAGGGAGCTTGCAAACAGGACTATGTCCTTAAAAACAGGATTTTGTTTGCTAGCTCTTTTCTTTAAGCATGTCAGTTCTCATTTTGGAATCCATCACTGTCTCTGCTGTGGTTTGGTTGTGTGTGTGGTTTTTTTTTTTCCCCCCAGGAGCCTATAATGATTTATTTGCAAACTGCAGAAGCTTTGGTCTCCTGCACTAAATTGTCTTGCTTCCAGTTCTAAACCCTCAGACAATGACTTTATTTGTTTCTGCTCTCTGTGCCTTCATGTTATTTACATTATCATTTGGTAACTGCATCAAGCCAATTGCCTTGGTCATCAGCTGCAGGATCTGTGTGGTTTCCACCACGAGGCAATTTCACAAACAAATTGTAAGCTATATTTTATGCATCTTTAGATCAGATCTGTCGTTTATCTCAACAGCTGTTTCAGAATAAGAAATATAACCTGTGGAACTGAATCTTTGAGGAAAATAAGCAGATTAATTTTTATTATGCTTAGGCTCATCTTTGCTGGTATAGCAGTGCAGTTAAAAATGCATCCTGGTTAGTTTTACTATAAGATCTTAAAATACTGATTTAGTACCTGGCATTATAGAATACATGGGCTAAGAGAAATGTTAGAGGAAATTATAACGAAGAGAAGCTTCCTTGTGGTAAACAGCAAAGCCCTTTTAGAGTGGTACAGAAAACTATGTGACAGTATTTATACCCTTTGTTTTTGGCAGTTTGATGTAAAAGATCACATATCAAAGAGAACTGGGCCTAAACACAGTAAAACCATGGCGACTTTTCAGAATTTTCACCTTTTTTTGTGCAATCTCCACATCACAGACCCATGAGACACTGTCTAGTTAGAAAACAGGCAGATGAATTTATAGGTCAACTAGATCCAGCTGGTGGCTTTAACATGTTTTTCTTTATGCCATTCTAGCAAACAATGCACTTGTTAAAAACCTAATTAATGCTAGAGCAGACAAACAAGCCAACAAAAGAGTCACTTAGAGGCACTGTTCATAGGAGTTAGAGATGGAAGAGCTCCATTAGGTCATCTGCCTCTTCCCCTAATTGTACGAGGCTGTTTTGCTCCATCAGAAGGGAAGAGCCAGTAAACTGTGAAGACAGAGGAAACAGCATTGGGGAGTGAGAGCAACAGGAGGGTCATAGAAGGGAAAACAAACAAGAACAGTGTGAACGGTGGGCTTAGAAATCAAGGTCAAAGCACACTGCATGTGTGAAGAGCATTTCTTTAGGGTACTTGCCTATTTCTCTGAAGAAGTAGGAAGGACAATTGTCTGGATATGCAGGAAATGTATTAAGCCAAATTAGCTAATGCCTAAAGGGGCACCACACAGAGATTACAGCTGCTTTATGTCCTGCATTGCATGGGGCTGGTGGTAGGTTTTCAGTGTTTTTCAGTTGAGAAGGATCACACTTTAGGCTCCATGTTGTATGGGTGTAAGTCACAGCTAATGCTGCAATTTTTTCTGGCAAACTAATTTTAGCCTGAAGCTGAATAGATCCCTGCTCATGTTCTCCTTAGAGTCAGTCACAACAAATTAATCTGTCTTCTGTTTCTAGTGAACTCTTTTATTTTAGCCTTCTTGATAATTAAGTTTGCCAAGCACACAACCTTTTTTGATTTCAGAAGTAATCTTTCACCTTGTCTTGGATTTCAGAAGTAATCTTTCACCTTGCCTAGCCTTGCTATCTTCCAGGTAAACTGATACAAGCTTTCCTGTACAACAGGTTAGGCATTACTGAACTAATTCAAATATTATTTTAAGCACTGAGTCAGAAAATTGACATTATTTCCAAGAGAGGTTTCTCATCTGAATGCTGACTGAAATGACTTTTACATTGGCAACATTGTCTTGTGTCTATTTAATTTCATGAACACAACCTGTCTTCTTTGACAGTTGTGATGTAGTTATAAATGTTACTAAATAGGAATCTTGGATGGGCTAGATGAATATTTTCATTTCTTTATGTTCTCTGTTTTAAGGTTTTTCTAACCAATAAGTTAGAAAGTGCTCATATAACCTGAATTGCCTTTTATTTAGACATAATAAAAACAGCGATGCTTGTTTTAAGAGGAGCTTATTTCAATTTTATTCAAACTACTTAAATTGCTTTTAATTAAAGCAAATAAACTCTTCAAGCCAGAGCCACAGATAAGTTCCTGCACAGTCTTTGGGACTAATTTAATAATAGTCTATTTCAATTCAACCTTACTTTATGCAATGCAGCCTTCTTAGACAAAGGAACTCTTCTGTGTTCTAAGCCCTGATGCCTTTGTTCTGATGCAAAATTATCACTAAGTAGTGTGGAAGCTTTCGTTTTCTGCTGTGCTGGTTGCCTTTTATTTTCCTTTGTTTTGTACTGTTACTGCACTGCCTCACTGTTTAACCAACATTAGTGCCAGCTCAAGGTTGAATAAACAGCCACAATAAGGTGATAATGTCAAGCTGACAAGGCATCAGGGCGGATGTATGATAGGAAGAGTAGTCTTAAAAAGTGTATTGAAAGCGCAGAAATCAATACAAATTCTCGGGAACTCAGTTAAAAGCTACACACTGAAACCACTTATACCAAATTGTCCTTCTATGTTTGGTTGGTTTTGGTTTTGTTCCCCTGCCCCCAGTGCTGATCTGTGCGTACCCTGAGGTGCATCATTGTAGCTGCTCTTGATTTTGTGCTGCACACCTTCTGAATTCATGCTGAAGAGTGGCAAGCCAATGCTTGGGCAGTGCACCAGCCTAACAAAGATACCTCGAAAGTCTCTGTTTGGCTTGATGAGTGGTTAGAAATATCCTTTAAGAATAAGTCCTCTTGCTTCTTTCGTCTTGGTTTTGTAAAGAGCAGATTTAAAAGACATTGGTGGGTAAGTTGTGCTGCCCTGTCATGTAAATGACCCAGCACAAGGAAGATACTTGGAGACACTTGCACGGTAACACGTATATAGGTGTGTGTTCCTGTTCACATACCTGCAATATAAAGACAGAATTAAAATATTTTTATATCATGCATCAACTCCCATGACAGCTGAGGTTAACGTACTTGGCTACTGGATTCCATAAATGACCTTCTTAAACTCTGGAAGTTTTTCACAAATGTCATTAAATAAATATATATTTTAGTTGATATTAAAAATAGTATTATAAGACTCGACCCTACAGCAGTTTTTCAGAATTTCTCTCTGTCTGACAGTGTGTGGATTTTTTTTTTTTTTAAGCTGTGAACATCATTACTGTTTCGTTTTTCTTCAAATTCATCTTTTATGTGGTGCGGCTGCCAACACGTATTAACATTTCTTTGGAAGAGATGAAAGCTGTTCTGAAGTCATGGTAGTGCTTTTATAAGACTGTAGCAATACACAGATTTATGGCATTTGTGCACACTGGAGTCTATTCTATACCTGGTCCAGAAAGGCAACTGTGATTTGGGTGGCTTTGAATGACAAAGTGCTGGTCATCACACCCCTCACTTGCCTTGCCTCTGGCAGTACCATAATATGGGTTGGGCACTGAATTTATTCTGATCTGCTATATTCCTGCAATCAGATAAGTGTTCTAATTTCATTATCCTTCCAGTGCAAATTAAAGGATGAAATATTTCTTAGACACTTAGCAGCCAGAAGCAAGCATGGGAAAAAGCGGTAAGACGCTGTTTTAGCTTGGAGAAATGTCTCAGAAAGGACTTTCTTTGTTGAAAATTGTCTCTCATACGACTTCAGAGGAAACTCCTGCTCTGACTTTGCTGGGGCCTGATGACTGCTACAAGATAGTCCTGGCTTTAAGTTTCTCTGCGTAGCAGGAGATGGAGTTGCCTTGGTAGAAGGAACTCTGTGCTGTCACAGCTGTGCATCTGTTGTTTATTCGCTTCTTTAGGTTCTCCTCCTCCGTGAATAGCCAATGCTTGCCCAAAAAAGCACTGTCTGTGGTCCTTTCATGGGCATGAATTTGGGGTTTCAGATGTTCCCTGTCAGTGGTAGTTCTCTACCAGGGTGGTGGTGCTGTTGATGAAATTCTCACTCAGAGTGGAGGCATTGGAGCTGTCTGTGGGCTGACTTCGATAAACTGACTGGTGAAACCAAAAAAGATGACTAAGGATTTTCTGAAGCTGCAGCCCTTGAGTTGTTTTGAAAAGTGGCCAAAATGATTTCCTAGCTGAAAGTGTGAATTCTGCAGAAATTATTGGCAGTTTATTTCTTTACTCCTACCTTCTGCTAGGGAAAGTTTTCTGTTCCCCAGCAGTGAGAAGAGTTACCAAACAGGGAAAATTAATGAGCGTGGAACTGATTAAAGAATCAGTTTTCTTTGAAAAAGGTTGACAAAGCACATGGCACATAGAGGTAACTGCAAAACATGTTTGAGAACTGGAACCTTTTTTTTTTTTATTATTAATTAAATGATCTCATGCACTTTAGATAAAGAAATGCAGTTTGCAGCATAAGTTTACAGTGATGAAGTTTCTGATAATCTTCAGTTCACGTTTCATTACTGAAGGTGAGCCAATGAGATACTGGTGTATCTAAAACCCAAGCACAGCAGGTTGACAAAGCATCTGTTGGAATTGCAGTTTATAGAACAGATAGTCCCAAATGAGAAGAAAGAATTGGTGTCTCAAAAGCCACTAAATGTGAAGGCTCAGGACAAGTGAAGGCAGACTCATGTATTCTAGGAAACCTAGAGAATCTGGGGAGGAGATGGGCCTATTTTTGTAGCAGAATGGCCTTTCAGCTGAAGGATAACTGGTCTGACTGCATAGAAGACGTAGAGAAGGTGTGCCAAAGACAGCAGGGTAGCCAAGAGACAGTGATTGCAGGGTCACGATGCTAAAAGATGTTGAAAAGCTGTATGTCTAAGGCAGTTTGAAGACCAAATAGAGGAGCTGAATGTCCAGGTTTGGGAAACCTCTAGCAGAAGTGCAGATGACAACTATTAAGCAAAAAATTTAGTAGAATTTCACAGCGATAAAATGACACATAAACCCCATTTTTTTAATAGAGTTTAATCTAATAATGCTTTACACTTTTTTTTTTCTCATATAGGCTTTACAGGAATGGTAAAATGAATGTGTATTTTTGAAGGAAAACTTTGAAATACTGTTCTATCTTCAATTTACAAAAAGTGGTTACATATACCATAGCTCTACAACATGACATAGGAAATACGTCATGCTTGTGTAAAACTGTCATGCTTGTGTAATTTCATGGCAACTTTATACAGTCTTGAGTGACTTTTGAGAAGATGTTGACCCAGTGGCTTCAAATGTATCTTTAGGATAACATCATTGTTTTAATGGATGCAGATTTAAATCTACCATGCTATTAAACACAAAGGGCAGATTTATGCTTGGCATATATCCCTTGGCAATGATGGCACTTAATCAGGGAGCAATTTTCCCTATTGCATTTAGCAGGCTTCAGATTTATAAGCCATGGAGCCATTAAGATATGACTCCATCAATTAGAAAGTAATTGTGTAATGTGTTTCTAGTGCCGAGGGATTAACTCAATTTAATCTCAATGTGGTTAACAAAGGCAGTTAGCTACTTGCTTTAAACATGAGTTAAATCTGTAAAACATAATGACTTCATGGAGAATAGGATTGGCCCCGTGGCACACGCCCAAAAACTGGGCTGTTGGCTTCACTCAGTTTAATGGGAACCTTGAACTGAAGGGCAACATGACTGAGCCCCCAGGGGCTGCTCCTGTAGGTGGTCTGTACTTGAAATTCATGTACTAGTTTGGTATCTTTAAAAAAGATCATAAAAGAGGATGTTAAACTGTATCCAGCTTCTGTCCTCTCTGTGTTGATGCCAACACTTGCTTTAGGGTAACTTCATAAAGGAGAGATGGGAAGAAACTGAAGCATAATGGTTGAGCATTTGTCAGTATTTGCTGACATCAGTAATTATTATTAGAAAATCCAACTTGGCATGCTAGATATTAGACAAAAGCCAGCAGTGGAACTGGAGCTCCTTGAGACATTCCTGTTCCACAGCTGGCAGTTCCCATCCATGTTAGCTGGTAACCAGCACGCTCTCCATCCTAATTCGTTCCACTGCAAAGAAAAGTCAGTTGGCTTAATTAATCTGCAGGATACTTAACTATTGTTAACCGATGGTGTCATGGAGGCCTTCTGGGGGTTTTACACTGAATTTGGAAGTATTTGAAGAATTGCAGGGAAAGCAAGGACATATTATTATACAATGTCCCTCAGAGAGTCCCTCGGTTTGGATGACACTTTAGTCCTGCTAAGGTTTGACATGAATGCCAGTGAACACTCTATCGAAGTCTTGTCCTTCTGGAGTAGAAAACACTAAGCTTTCAAGCTAAACCCCCCATATTTTTTAGTAAAAGGAAAAGCATATTGGTACATTGTAAAGAGATTTGTGGTTTCTCTCAACAGATTCTCCTTTAGTGGGTAGGAAGGATCTTGTAGCCATGATTGCCTGCCTCTCTGTATAGGGTTAAAAATAAAGAGGAAGAGAAGGGTTAAAGCTGATGGTGACAAGGCAGGAGGGATGCTGTGGGCTCCCTGGGGCCTTGAGGGGAAGGGGAGAGGAAGTGAGATCTGCTGTGGCTGGGAGTTTGGCTTTTTCTTTTGTTGATAGCAAGCCTGCAGTCTGTTGAAGGCCCACTGAAGATACTGCTTTTTTTTTTTCTATACCATAACCCCAAGATCTGCAGAAAGGGAAAAGAATAATGTTATTTGCCTTGTGTGTGTCATGCTTCAATGCCCATGCTCCATCTGGTCCCACCCCTGGCCACACAGTTTGGTGGCTGCTGTCTCCCTGACACAGCCATCCACCTGCACGCAGCCCTCCTTGTAGGGTGGGGGCTGCTCCTTGGTTAAGAGCTTGGAGCAGGGATCTCACAGGCTGACCAGGAAAGGTTTCCTGTGCACCTTTCCTTCAGGGAATTATACCTGTGACCTGGGACTTCCCACCCAAGATGCAGCAAGGGCAGGGTGGGAAGCAGCCACCAAGAGGTGAGCAGCCAGTGTAGGGTCGAAGTAGGACTTTTCACCTGGAGGGTTGAAAGTCTCTTAAAGTCTCTTGCTGTCAGCCCTGGCAACAACATCCCTTAGTGTCTCTGTCTGTGTGATCCCTCTGTTGCTGAACAGAAGGATTCCTGGAACTAGCACTCCTTTTTTTTTTTTTTTTTTTGTTCCAGTTCCTTTCTAACATAGTCAGTGGCAAAAGCCTGAAGTTCAACAAAGTATATAATTGAAAATATTCTCATTATTTATTCGTATAGGTGGGCATTCCCTATCACTATCTTTTTCTAATGAAGGATTAAATAAAACCAATTTTTTCTTTTTCCTTTCACTCTACCTACTCAGGCTTCTTTGAGAACAGGCAAAAGTGACTCTGTTAGGTGGATACTCTGGTAGAGAAACTTGACTCTGATGAAACTGTGTAAAAGCACTATTTTTTTAGCTTTGAATGAAAGACTTGTGATGTTGTCCATATCCTTCTGCGCTTCAGAGTGATAATCTGATCTAGGATGTTGTCTCTCCTAGAAAGCCCTGAAACACCGTTGTGCAAAATAATGCAATTGAAGCATAACTAAAAACCTAGAGGGTGGAAAGTCGTGCTAGGAAACTACCACAAAGTTCTTGCTAATATACTTACTGAAGATGAAGCTTGAATGGTCATTCAAAGCAATCTGTCCCTAAAATGAGTTAACTGGATGTGTTTCAATGTTTCTGCAATGTGCACTGAGTTTGATTTCCTCTGGTTTTATTTCTTCTAGGGCTGTCAGAATGAGTGCACGGGAGGAGGATGTTCAGGAGAAACAGCAAAGCATGTGACTGACTCTTTCAAGGTATGTTTTTTGTTAAAAGATGACTGTCTGAAGCGTTTCAGTGGATGGTGCCAGCCAGTATCCATAACATAGTAATGATTGTTGTGCAGGCATTCAGAACTACTGACACTCTTGACTGTCATAATTCTGTAAATTGCATTTGTTGAACATGTTTTTTATGTAGAAATTAAGAATGTTACAAGAAGAAGTTTATTACAATTTCTGGTACTAGCTAAAAGGTTAGTAGTAATTAAAATTAAAATGAGATAGGTGGCTTTAATTTTACTCTTATCTGCTTCGAATGCAACAGAAATCAAGACTGATTTCCCCCATTAAGGTCTTTTTTCCAAACAACATTTCTGTAGCACTCTATTATTTGTTAAACTTTGGCATTATGAATGGTGTTCAATAGAGGGTTTTTTCCATCTGGTCCTAAAGTTGCAGAGCTAAGGATCTCAGAAGGACTCTAAAGCACTCTGCAACTCTGCCACATTATGAGCACTCCACAAGCAAACAGAGCTATGATAATAATGAATGCTGAGCAGCTGCCAGGAACTGACATGAAATTGCATCCCTCTCTTTTTATTTTAATCTTATGCTTAGAACTGAGCTCAGTTAAGATATCATTCTTTTCTTCTTCCTCCTTCCTGAATGCAGTGGAAGTAACTAAGAGCTCATTTTAAACACTGTATGGACACAGATGTCAAATTCCAGTTTTCTGTTGGAAATGTGAAGCCTGTCAGCACGTGCTCCTTTGAATTCTACACTGTGCTCATTTCCTTTTTTCCTGCCTTTTATACTTCTTTTGCCTTTATTCCTTATGTCACACATCTGTAATTCTTTCTCTCCCTCTCTTTCCCTGATTTACAACCTTTAAAAAGCCTCATCTGTATTTTGCAGACATTTAAAAGTAGTACCCAGAAAAAGGTGACCTCACTCGTGCTTTTTCAGCAGTCCCCTTCCTGTTATTTCTGACTATTGTCAGCAGTACACAAAATGAAATTATAATTATACACTTTGTCATGTTCTTCCTGATTTTTTTGGGTGGTGTCACTGCTATGCAGTCTTCTGAACTATGCTAAAGTAGCTAGTTCCCTTTCAGTTGTCAGGCTTTAAGCAGATAAGAAAAATGAGTGCTGGAATAAATGTTTTAAATTGAACTCCTTGATAAGGTTTGTACCAGTGCTGATGTCATTGAGAACAGCAAAGAATTCTTGAGAGTCCAGGACTACAGAATTTCACCATGTAGCAACATGCCACTTAATTTCTATTTCCTCATTCTCAGCCCTTCCCAGTTCTTCTCTTCCTCATTTCTTTGCATTGTGTCTCTCTGGCAATTCTGCCAAAGGAGGAAAATTTAGGATGATGCAGAAAATGCTGACAAAACCAGGCATGCAGCCAGGTTTGAAACCCCAAGAGTTCACAAGCGTGGAGTGCGGAGCTTTGCGAATTCACCTTCAACAAATAGACAAGATAAATCTCAGTAGATTCGTTCAGTGGAATGTGCCAGTGTATCTGAGAGCAAGAATTGCTTTACCCAGAGGAGACTCTTGTGTACCAACACTAAGCTCCTTCTTTCACTCATTGAGGCAGTGCAGAAGGAAGATAAAGTGGCAACCAACTGTGGTAGTGTTTGGGTCATAGGTGAACTGGGCATAAACTGAAGCAGACTCAAGGCAGATTTAATTATACCAGCAGTCAAGCGGGTGCCTTACCAAAGCTCCACATGTTGGGTGGCACAAAGTTGGATTTAATCCAAGTTCTTTTCTATTGATACTTGTATGTCAGCCAGGATGGCAAATCATTGTAGTGGAAAGTCTGTGTGAGGGGAAAACTGTGTTAGCAGGTGGGACAGATGGTCATAAAGGGAATAATGTGAGAAAAAAAGCAGCTGGCTCAGGCTGAAGTCTAATTTATAAGTCCATTCCTGCCTTATGGCTCTGTTTCTGAAGATTAGCTGCAGTTGCCAGAAGGGGGTAGAGATTTCTAGAAAATAGCATACTGTGGAAGATGTGCATATGAAAGTTAAGATGAGAATATAGGTACTGGTTGTAGTGTCATGCGTTATAATAATTATTTCCAGTCTTTTTAATTTCATTGTCAAATTAAGAAGAAAAACTTTATAAAAAAAGGAAGAACCAGCACCAGAAAATGACAAATTAAATAGCCTGGATTCGTTCTAGAAAAATTCGCAAACATTTCTGTGGAAGAGAGTTATGGTTAAAATTTCAGAAACTATAGCTAATAATATTCAAAGGAATCCAGTTGACCCATGGGGCTGACTGTCCTGAGGAAAGTTGCAATTCTGTGCCAGTAACCTAAATAATCCAAGATTGTGGGAATGTAGAAAACAGGGTATGGTTTTGGTTAAATCTTACATAAAACATATTGTTTACAGTGGATCACATCCAACGTTTGAGTGCCACATTAGTGTCTGAAGACATTTCTTCTAAGAATGCAGTGCTGTGCTTTTTAGGTGGGCTGAGCTTCCTTGATTTTTACTGCAGTTTCTGCCTGACTTGGAAAGGTGGACTCAGAAAGTCCCTAAACAATGGGAGGGAAGGAATGAATGTTACCTATGATTTCTAGCAGGCAGTGAGCCCCTCTGCTAGGTCAGAGTTGTTGCTTTCTTCATTTTAACTGCTACTAAACTACCTTAATTGCTACTGAAATACCTTAATTTGACTCAATTCTGCAGTTAAAAATCTCATCCTGACAGGTCTGTGATTTACAGGATATTTAATGTATGGCATTTAGAGTTGACACGTGAGCAGTGATCTTGGAAGAGCTAAGAAACATTGAGGGAAATAGTGATTATGCCAGAGTTTCCTGTATTGTAGAAAGTGTCAGATCTCCAGGATTTATCTACCCACCTCCTTCCACGAGAGTAAAATCCTTCTCCCTCCCTTAACTGCTGTATGCACATACTTATATATTTGTTTATTTAAAAAACTGATGGGGATTTGTGACCATAACCTAAGAAATTATCCTTGCAGTTTTTGCCTGTTGTCAGCATTGGAACTCTACAAGGGGAATATGAAACCACTTATAATGGAAAGTGCAGTCACCCTCTGTAGCACTGAATGTTTTTTTGAAAGTTGAATCAAGAAATGCATGTGTCTGGATTTCTTCTTATACTTGCATTCAGCAATACCACAAAACAGCACACAGTTATGTCTGAGGCACTTAATTTTTACAACTAAAAATCTGGTAGATTCTTTAATGCCTTCATTCTGCCTATTATCCTGTCACAAGACAGAAGGAATGTTGTTTGTATAATGTGGTGATCTCTTTCCATATGTAACTGATTCGAAGAAACACAGTCAAAGTCAGAGCTAATTCTATGAATCTGTGATTGCCATTTCCTTCCCTCATGTTATCAATCCATATCCAGAAAGATGATTTTCTTTTTGTTTTAACCTTTTGTCATGGAATATGTTTTCTCTTTGGGACTGATACAGGGAGCACTTTAAGAAGGTATTACCTACTCTTACTGTGTTTCTCTGTGTTTCAGTGATCTGAAGCTATGGAAAATTAGTTTGCCATCTTAATGCTGCGAAGTTCAGTTCTTTTGTTTTAATTTTTAATGGCCTGTTTAGTGTGCCAAAGTGGTGCAGACTTTCTAGGAAAAAGGACTAGTCTGCCGTGCCACAGCAGAGCAGAATAGCTGCAGTTCACAAGTGGGTCTGGACTGACTTGCTCATGTGAAAACTTGTGGCTGTAGAATGAGAAATGTGCAAGTGGAGCTTCTGTGTCTGAATGGCTCCTCATGCTACTCTAAATAACTATGAGTGTTCCTCCAGACAGACTCAACCTTCCCAGGCTCCAGGCCAGTGGGATGTGAGCCCATGGCAGACTGGAAGCCGTACAGGCAGGTTAGTGCAGTGCTGTGCTCAAGCTGATGATCCCTGTTGGGATCTTGGACTTGCTAGACCGAGTACAGTGCTGTGGTAATATGTTTGCACGGCTTCCAGTTTGAAGCCAGCTCAAGTCTAGCTGTGAGAGACGCTGGATATAGTGAATTATCTATAATTATGTATTTTTAGTGTTTGTTTCTTGCATTGCTGTAATGCTTCAAAGCTGTCAACTAGCTGACACTGGGCCAGATACTGCCCAAATTAGAACATAAAGATTATTTCCACACTATAGGTATAACCTACAAAAAACCCCAACCGAAATGTCTGACAGTTTTTCCACAGAATCTAAAGCTGTAGTGTATTTTACACTAGAAAAAACCCCTGAACATTTATTTCCAATGCAGGCATTTGTGGCTCAAATTGAGAGGTTGCCAATGCAAGTTTTACATTACTGTGATTTGTAACCATGTTTATACTAATGAAACTATATAATGAAATATAGTGGGATATAGGGTTCCTTACTCTGGGAATTGGGAGAGGGACCAAGCTATTTTGAGATAATAGACAGTTTTAAGCTTTATTTGAGAGAACTATTTTATGTGTGAAAACATTGCTGACAATAATAAACAAGCAATTCACTGACCCTGTTTTCTTTAAAGAAGAAAACTTTTGCTTCACCAAATTTTTTTCCTTCTCCTCCAACGCAAAAATTAAAAATGTGTAAAATACAGAAGTCTAGTTTTTGAAACATTTTTTTTAAAATCTGAACTAATTGACTGCATCACACTGCCACATCAGCATGACGTGGTGAAAGTTCCACTTCTTGTAGAGTTCAGGAAGTACAGAGCAGTTTTCTTGTGATTTTATATGAGCAGTAGGCAAAGTTACTGACATGCTCAGAGCACACGGGTCAAGGGAACACTGATATGTTTTTGGAATGAGAAAATACGTGCATCATAGTTACCACATTACCTACAAGGCTGACAAATATAAACCAGTTTACCTGGTTTATATATTTTCAGTCTCTTTCCAGCTTGTATCAATTTATAATTTTCTACTGACGTCAATGAATTATTTACCTGCCAAAGCATAGGGGCACTCAGTGAGGCTTTTTGTTGTGTTGAAGCTGTTAAATCCTCTGTGGGTTTAGGGTTTAGTTGGGAGTGTTGGGAGAATGCCTTGCATTGCCATTTTAATTTCTTTATTAGACCCCATTAAAAATTTTGATTGATCAGATACAATATTTCCTTTATGTTGGATTGAATGGGGAAAAGTTTATTATAGAAATCTACCAATATCTTGATGCTGTGATAAGCAGTATCTCCCCAAAATATGTATGTAGAAAATCTACTTTTACATAAACTGTCTTGAAGCAGTAAAAGAAAGATGACCAATTGGATATCTGTATGTCTGTGTGTATAACATTACACAGTAAGGCATCTCCAAATATTTATCGTCTTAGAACCTTAGGTCATCCAGTCCATTCTTCCACTGAAAGTGCTTTATATGTCTGCTACTCTCTCTGCAGTTATTAGGAAAGAATTTGAGATCTGTGGCAGCTCCTTTCAGCTTCAGCTCGATGGCAAGTGGTTCTGTGTTTCTCTTCAAGTGGGTAATGTTCTTCAAATAGTCGCAGGCTTTTAGGAAGTAGGTTTTCTAAGCTGTAGTACAGGAACTGATTGTCCCATTATCTGAAGCTGAAGGATTTGCAAATAAAGCTGATTGTCTTCAGCAAATAACAGGAGCTTTTAGTCAAGATAAAAGGAAATTGCTAGAAAAATAGCCAGGGGAGAGTTTGGCCGAGTTGATTTATGGCACAAAGAAAGTGATGCTTTAACTTCTTTTTCACTAGGAGCTTAAGATATAGTTGGTGTCTGTAGAAGCACAGGAATTGCACTAGAATTTTGGAGATTCCATTTAGCTTGTATCATTTTCTAGATTTATTTTTCTCAAGGTGAAGAATTGTTTTTAAAACACAAAGCTTAGCGACAGCCAGTGATTCCCAAAGCAAATTTATAAACTGACTCCAAAACTTATAAAATTCATAGTGCCCACACCTATTTCCAAGATTACTTAAATTTTAATGTCATTGTGATATCAAGTCCCCAGTTTTGATATTAAATGTTTTCTTTGCTGAACACACAGGAATAGAAAGGACAATTTAGGAAGAGAAGTTAGTATTTTTTTTTTTTAATATATATAGTATTCTCTTGGCTTTTCTCTTTGCTTTAGAAGTTATCTCTATATCCTAACTCTCCATGAACTACCAGCCTAGTGAGCTGGAAGAGATTTATGTTAATCCTGTATTTAGTCCCCATTTCTAAGAAAGTACTGAATGAAAGGAAATGGCAACTGTGGCAGTTTCAGTGGCAGATCAAACAATGAATTTCATGGCAATTTGTGAGTTTACCTTCTTTCTACCAGTGTGAGAGAGAGACGGAATAAGAGAAAAAGGCAGGTGTGGTTAACTGAATGTTTGAAATTATTCCCATAACCTCTATGTAAGAGACTATAAGATAAAAGCATTTTGTATTTCCAGAAGGTTTTGAAATTCCATATGAAATTATGACTGCTGAATGCCTGCATTCCATGAATCCACTTCTTGGCATGCCTACAGGCTTATTAAAATCAGGGTAAGAAGATTTAATTGCAACTGCTCAGGACTTGGACATGTGAGATTATGATTCTATTCTCGGCTACTCCACCTAACATGTTTGTGACTGCCCAGGCTACTTAGGCAAAATATTTCCAACTTGTTTGTCTGAGATTTAGGTTTGCAATTCACGTCCTCCTTCAACGTGGCTACTTCTTTTTGAGAAGCTTAGGTGTAAATACCTCATTTTGTGTTTTGCTTGCTTCATGTGAAATAGAAATGATGTTTCCCAAACCAGGAGACAGTCGTGTCTTAAACCTTATAAATTTATAAGGTTTGTTTTTGTACAGCATTATTTTTACACCTAAAACGTTGCACGGCTGTGCAAAGATGTGTTATCAGTGAAATGTCAGAGATCTCTTTATTCCAGTTTTGTGTCACAGGCCGTTGTGAGCCCTCATCTTGTGTTAGACTCAAACCTTCTCCCAGGCAAACTCTTTCTAAAAATGGAACATTGTGTTTATGCTACAATGCAGAAATACAGCGGTTGTGAGGCAAGGAGCAGCACAGCATCAGGAATTGCATCAACCAAGCTGTCAGATCTTTTGAGAAGAAGCAGTATATATTAATAGTGAATCATGTGAATAAGGTACTTAGTTAATGTATTCCATTAGTGAAGAATGGTCCTAGTTGGTTTTTTATGGAAATGTTTGCACATGAGTCTGTGAGAGGATTTTCTGCTATTACAGAATTGCAGTCTGTGTTTCCCCATATGGAATTGCTTCTTTCTTTCTAATCTAAAGCCCAGGTACATCTACACTGCATATGTGAAATGCAGTTCCATGGCCAAAGAGGATTTTTATACAGCTGACTCGACCAGTGAGCTACAGCAGTTTGTTTTTCAGACCAGTGCAATGATTGCATTAAAGCCTGCTCATACTTTCTGATCACCCCACTTAGTTAATTGGAATAGCTGTTAGCAAACAGAAGTGGTTTAAAGGACTGAAATGTGATAATGTGTCTAGTTTTTGTCCCTATGTTTAATAGTCTTACGAGCATCTTGGTGGTTTGAATTTTATAGAGGTAATCGTATTTGAAATATTTTATACAGTTTTTGATAGATAATACATGACTGTTTTTCATATATCTGAAAATAATATTAACTGGGGTAGAGTAGATAACCTCATTAAAATCAAATAGATGCTTTCCTTAAGATTTCCTTAGTATGAGGTAGAAGGTTTCCTTAGGATCTGTAGGAACCCCATTTTTGCATCTTTGTTAACTTTAAGAACATGTCTTCTGAAACGTGTAAGTGGAGAAAGACTAATGAATAAGGGAGAAAAAAACCCCAAATCTAACAATTATAAATCCATATAATTTTCCTGAAGCAGTAGAAATGGGTGAGGCTATAAAGATTCAGGTAGTTTTGCCTCCCTTAGAATCCAAATTCCTACAAAGCTGGAGGAAGGGGTCTTGATTAACTTAAATGGGCTTTGGATCAAATCAGTGGGAAGTTACATGGGCAGCATTTCAGCAACATATGGAAAAACTCTTAAAATTTAGTTAGTGCTATTGAAATAAATTATATTATGCATTATCCATGTGCTTGAGTGTTTTTTTTAGGACAAAATAAGTTTCTTCAATGCTTTGTAGTCTAGCCTTACTGTAGCTTTCCAACATCTTTATTTCCTTTCTGGTATGTTTTGGGAGCTTCAGACTGTGTTTTCAGCTGTGCTGCTGCCCCGGGTGCCCTTTTCATTCTCTAAGGCAAGAAGTTTATGTCAATTCCAGCCACTCATCTGTTGTCTTGTCAGAGCAGGTTTACTTCCCTTCCTACTGCTCCGGATCAAAGATTCCTGCATCAGAGTTGGGGCATCTGTCAGATCAGGGGAAAGGCTAAAGAAGCCAGCAGTATGCTGTGCTGCCCTTCTTTTCTTCCCAATGCTTGCAGAGTGTAGCCGTATTTCATTCTTTGGTTTAACAAGCATTTGATAAGTATCTGTTATGAATAGTTTAGGTTGGATGCCTTGCAGAGGATGGACCAGGCAAAGTCCTTCCAGCCATGTTTTCTGTTGTTTCCATGACTGACTCGCAGCTGACGCAGAGCTTTGACTTTCTTTTGCTTTGTCATTTGTTCTGTGGTTTATTACCCAGTGTACAGTCAGTCTGATGCAACGATTCCAGGCCCCAGTCCAATTACATGTGCTAACATATTCTCAGATGAAGTCTCAGGGAAGCTTTACGCTGAAAAAATTCTGGGTATTTTCCCCGAGGTTGCAGAAGACCTTTTTTTATATATTTTGTTTCTCTTGATTTTTTTTTAATAGTAGGAAAATTAGAGCTTTCTTCCTGTTCAAATCTTATTATATCTTGGCACGCTTTCCATTTTCAAGCCTCAGGCTCTGCTGTAAATTTGAAATAGTATTGATGACAAAGGCATTATAGGATAACTTACATTAACATTAATTTTATAACTACAAGGTAGCAATAGATTTCTAAGGATTTATTTGACTCTTTTTTATTCTGTTCAGAGTTGATAGAACTCTTAGTGTTCTTCTAATTTTTATTATAGACTTAATTATTGGTATCAGAGCCATACAGGTGTAGCCCTATAAGAAAAGTGATGGTCTCTGCCCCAGAAAACTAACAGTCTTCTCCAAAGAAAGAGGGATGGGAAAAGAAACAAACCACAGACCTTGGATTACTCAAGGCCCGTAGGACATAAATATCCTCTTTTTTTACTGAAGTAAATGCTGTTGTAGTGTCAGCTAGTGATTAGTGGATAGAGCTGAGAGATAGTAAGTCAGACAAACTAGACAAAAGTAACACCTGCTAGAAGAGGGTGCAGTTGGTTTCATCTACTGTAGCAATATTCAGCATTTTTGTTTCTAAGACAAGGTCTGGGAACAGGCAGAACAGGTGATTGCTTATTTTGTCTCGATGGAGGAGGAAAATACCAGTTGCCCTAACACCACATATAGTCTCCATAACCTTTTCCTACCTTCTAGTTGCTCAGCCTGGCTCTGCTCAGATGCCACTGATGGATGAGGTGCTGTGTCACCCCTGATTCCTCTCAAGAGTTTTGCACAAGCTATTTTTCGTGCAGTAGCATATTAAGCATACTTTATGACATCAGGCTGCAGAAAACAGGTCCATGGGGTGGAAGGCTCTTCCTGGACCAATTTGCAATTCCCTGTGGGCTGCTCATAGTACCTGTTCTAGAGAAGCAATTACATCCAACACAGAGTAGCTTGAATCCTTCTGTATGAGGCTGCTGGGCTGGAATATCTAATGGATAAGCTTCTCCAGCTGGATAAGATCACTGCTCAGGTCAGCAAGAAAATGGGTGCAATCCTCTGCCACCTGCAGCTGGACATCTGAAAAACAACACAACTGAATTAGAGGAGAAAGTTGGTGTCTTGCTCATTGGCTGCAAGGCCAAAAAGAAGCCTCCTTAAGAAAAAACAGGGTTTTGGCTTCCAGAGGGGAATCAACAAGCAACTTCGGTCAGCCTAGTATCCACAACCTCCCAAAATTAGCAGCACTGCCTGGCCCCAATGGGTCGCAGCTTCCCTGAGCCCAGGCTGTTGCCATGCTGTGGCAGCCGGGGCAGTGCCTGGATCAGGCATCCCAATTCAGCCAGAACAGGGAATGGAGTCCAGAGCAGGGGGCCCAAGGTGGCCCAGGTCTGGTGGCAGCCTCACTATCAGCCCAGGTGTGCTCCCACTGCTCCCCAGGACATGGTAGGATATGTGCTCCCAGTGCCAGGGTGCTGGAGCCTGGCCTGGCCAGGGCACCCTGGGCAAGGCAGAGACTGTGGGGCAGATGGGGCTCAGACATGTGAACATCCCACGTGGGCAAAGTGCTGCTCTGGAGTGATATCCTAAGCATATTGAAAACCAGGATCTGTTCAATGTCCCATCATCGTTCCCACCACCAGCCTGCACAGGTCTGATTCCTGACCTGTCAGGCACTCAACCACAACTCACAGCAATTCCAGGAAACCTTCCAGCTGTGGAGAAGAGTGGCTGGAAAGCTGGCTAATAGAAAAAGATCTGGGGGTGCTGGTTGACGGCAACCAAACGTGTGTGAACACCAGTGTGGCGAGAAGGCCGATGGCATCCTGGCTTGTGTCAGCAATAGTGTGGCCAGCAGGACTTGGGAAGTAATCATCTCTCTGTACTCAGCACTGGTGAGGCTGTGCCTTGAATCCTGCCTTTAGTTTTGGGCCTCTCACTTCAGAAAAGACATTGAGGTGCTGGAGAGTGTCCAGAGAAAAGCAACAGAGCTGGGGAAGGGTCTGGAGCAAAGTTCCCCATCACTGGTTCTCCTTGGCAGTGCAGACCTTTTCTCCTCAGCCTGTCATTTAGGAGGAGGCCAGGTAGAAGGTGCTGTGGGGCAAAAGTAGCTGCTCCAACAGAAAGAATGGCTTCCTTGGATAGAGATGTGTGTGCTGGGGAGGGTCCAGAAGCAATAATGAGGGTGCCACAGCCATAAGGACTGAAAGGCAGGATCTTGATCCCCGGAGCCCTCCTCAAAACCATTCTGTCTAGTCCCAGCCTCAATCCCTCCAGCTTCTCCCAGCTATGCCCTGTCACCTTTTCCCTTCACAGTAATTCCCCATGCTCTTTGTAATCTCTCTCCCTCTCCAAGTTGGCTCCACTGCTGCAACCACATTTTGCTGTTCACAAGTGCAAGGGCAAAACAAGATATTGGAATTTGTCCACACTTCTGTGCTTGTTATTGCATCAGAAGGCCCTGATCTTTCCAAGGATACGCTTACAAACTCAGCATAAGTAATAAAAAATAATTACTGCGGTTGCTTCGTGATCTTGAATGAATCACCTTGACTGCAAGTCAGGGAGGTTGCTTCAGAACAGGTTACAGTCAGTCTCACTGTTAATGTGTTGAGGATCTCTGCTGAAACTTGCTGCTATAGTGAGGTAACCTGTAAGCTGTTTTACAGCTGAGGCTGCCAGGTCTGCTTTTACTCAAGTAAGTGAGAGAAATGCCTGACCCAGCACAGTGTTTAGAAAAATTTAGGTATGTCAAATGAGTTACACCTGTTAGAGCTGCCCAGCCTACTGCTTGTGGTCTAGTATTTTCAGTGCAGTGAAAATAGCTACAGCCAAGGGTCATTTGGGAAGGCATTGACAAAACTTGGTGAAAAGAGTAGGACAAAATATGTGCTTGCCTTCTGTATCTACTTGAGATGTTTGTCTGGGGTAAGAAAGGTAGGAATGGAGTAATGACAGTCACAGCTCTGGCTGGGGGCTGCTCTCAGCTCCAGATCCACTTAAGGGTATTGCAAAGGCTGGGTAGAAGAAGCCTTAAGCTGACAACTTGGCTAGAGGCACCAGGATGTCTTGTTGCAGCTTTGGTTAGAATTGACACTGGCCAGCACGTCACTTTTAATTCGACCCAGCTCATAATTGAAATGATCTGTTTTGATCAAATGATGAATTTGAGTTTCCAGAGGTCACATTATATCTTCTTTACTTGGGCTGGGTAAAGCTTCGCCCTGGAAGATGCTGCATTGGAGTCAGCAGGCACTTTTCAGATGAGGGGCTTTTCAAAGAAAGTGTGTCTGTGTGAGCCACTGGCTGTTTGTAGGTGTACTATGAAAGCCTTGAAAATCAACATTATCCAGCTGGCTTCCCACCACTCCCTATACAGGCAAGGCAATCTGATTCTTCCTATTCCTTACCAGAGCATCTTTGGCTGGGCCATAGGCACATACATCTTGTATGTGCTGTTCTGCTGCAACCTGGAGAGTTTGCAGGCCTGGAACTATGTCTTTGTCATTCTGCTTTAGGCAAGAGAGGCCAAATAGCTGTACTCAATAGATCATGTGTCCCACCCGCTTCTTTTTTACCTCCCTTACCCTTTTTGTTCTGCTTTTACTGGTTTTCCTTCCAGTTCAATGGTTTTTATTAGGCAGCAGCGCCAGAAGGTGCTTGAGAACATGTTGGTAAACAAAGCAAGGAAAACATAAACCAGCTGAAACTTCCCCTGTGTGTTGGCAGTACAAACAGCAGAGATCTGGATGGGTGCTAATGCCAATCCCTAATGCATCCTCAACATGATGCTTTCAGGGCTGGGGGAATGTTGGCGAAGGAAAGAAATAAATTGCTGTTTATAAAGGTCATAGGTAATACCAGGGGAGCATTGTGGTAATCTTTTAATGAGTGATATTAATGTAACAGGCACTGATACTTAATCAGTACCCCTGGTATTAGTCATCTGGCCTTGCTCTGCTCCCATTGTGCAGGTTCTTTTGAGAGTTTGGTTTCCCTCCTGCTGGTGCTGCTTGACCAAGTGAAGCCAAAAGACTCTGTGAGCCAGGCAAAGTGTTGTGTTGGGAGCCTTATTACTCAGGGAACTAGCAGAGGTTGAGGGTGGTGGCAATACTTTGTGCAGACCACACTGTGGGACAGAGTACTCCAAGGATGATCCTCCAACCTGTCCTCCCAGCGCATCACCCTCCATGGAAAAAAAAACATTAAATGCATTGCAGCTCTTGATGGTGTCTTGACGTGAAAAGCATTGTGATTTTGAAAGCTTTAGGTGCTTTTGTACACTGTTAACTTGCACTGCTTGGTAAAAAGAAGGAGAAAAAAGACATTATAATGGGTAAGGGGAAAGAGCCTTAAGAAAGTAATGTCCAAAAAAATCTTAAGTGCAGCTTCTGAGAGCTTAACAGGATTATAAGGATGAGAGAAAAACTGCCTTTTTGCCTGTTGAATGATAGTTGCCCTACTGGTCTGAGCAGTTTAACCTATATTTGAGGTCTGATACAGGGTGTTCCTGCTGTTGTTTGAAGGAATTGTTATGGATGAAGTGCTGTACCTGACATGGTTGAATCAGGTGTTGGCACGATGGTTGAAAAAAGCAGGTTTCCCTAAATGATAAAGGAGGTAAGAAACAGTAGTTGGTCTCCTTGTTCAGAGTGTGCAGCTCCAGGAAGCTCTGTGTTCTGGAAATGATTTGCTTCTTTTCTGAACAAGCATCATACCTACTTCTCTACACTTTCTGCCTTCAAGTGGCTCAACCTGAAATCCAGTGAGTGATTTCTGCTTGTGACTGCAGAAAGTCCCCAGTCCTTGGGGCTGAGAACTAAGTAGTGTGGGCCACTGCTCTGAGCAGTCACTTGCAGCAGTGAGTTCTTGGCTGGCCTCTTGAACTCCACGTCTCCAAATCTGGAGAAGTATCTTTGGTGGCAAAACTGGAGCCCAAATGCTCCCAAGTGAACGTGTTTCATTGCTTGTGGCTGCAGCTTGCTGCTCCCTCCACGTGTGCTTGTGGGTCTGTAAGAACAGCCAGGTTAAAATCCTTCCCCATCCTCAAATAAAAGCTAATTGTTAGCCCCAACGAGCTTAGCAAACGATTTTGAAGTGCTGCCTTTCAACTAGTTGTGCCTCCACCACTGAGGAAGTGGCAAACTGAGGCATAAAAGCAGAAGTCAGCACACTGATGGGAGTTCTAGGGCATGAGACTCCATATGATAATTATGGCCCCCAGGCCAGCTTATTGTAAAGATAATTATCCCAGTGAAAGTGAACTGAGGTGAGGAGGAAGCCTGGACTCCAGGGAGAGCTGTTGACACCACTGGAAGATGATCTTTAGAAGCTGTGACTGTGTGCAGAGAAAGCCCCACTGACATCTTGCTCCTGCATGAGCTTTTTCCTGAGCTGAGTTTTGCATTGTGGATAATGGCAAACACTCCTCTGTGGCTTTTATTTTGATCTATGTTCTTCTGTGATGGCTTTTTTTCTAAAGCATGTGATAAGAGGTTGCCAGGTAAAATTAATTTTTATTTTCAGGACACCAATAAGTAGTGCTTTTCCCATTGGATCATTTACTGTCAGAAGAATAAAGAGAAGAGTTAAGAAGAGTAATTGTTGTTTTATCAGATTATGTATTAGTTCAAAAAGGCTAATGCACTGTAATATCTAGACAAGCCCTATAATTGGAGAGAGTTTGAAACAGGCTTTTAGCTATTCATGTGCTCCTGCTCTAAGTTAATTTCACATCTAAGCTATTAAGCAAAGAAAAAAAAAAAAAACAAAACCAAACCTAAACCAAAACAACCAATCAATAAAAAACAGGCTTTTGTGCATTAAAGACATCTTGAAAGTTAGGTTGTTTACAGAGGCAGGAGTGCATGTGTTCTTTTTCAGAAGCTTGGGACTGGTTTTGACTCATTTTGCAAAACGTGTGCTGGGTTTGAGAAGGCCAAGTCAGTGATATGTCTTGCAGAACTGCCTTTTTAGTGCATTTGCAAATCATTTTAACAATAGTCTGAACTACTTATGTTCCAGTCTATTCTATATGCACCCAACATGGAAGAGCAAGCTTTCACTTGGGGGTCTGTAATAAGGGTCAGTGATTTCTGAGTCATGTTAGGACGGAAAACGGAGCTCTGATTATGATTCTTTGAATTCTCCCTTGCCTCTGGCCAGCACAGTTTAAATGCTCAGATGGCCTAGAAAGAGAATGGAGAGGGTGGATCAAATCTGGCCACTCTGTAGCCCTCTCTACTTGTTTAGCCCATACCTGTGTATAAAAGAGGATCCTGCTTTCCTTCCTTGCCTGCTGTTCTTTAGGATGATTCACACTATAGAAGGCACCATAAAGAAAATTAACTCTATCCCAGATAAAACCAGCACAAAACCCTGTGGGTACATCTCTGCAGCTACAATCCCTCATGCAGGGAAACATTTAGCCTTTTTTTACTAATGGGATCTTTCTAGGAAAGTAAGAATGTGAATGAACAAGCTGTGACACAGGTAATCTGCTGACTGCTGGCTCTGATCTCACGTTGGTTTTATGTATTAATGGAAAGTTGGCATAACATCCACTTAGTTGTGAGAGGGATTAATTTCTGGTGATCAGCTTATGTTCTGAGATACAGCAACTGGGTGTTTCTGGAACTTGTACAGATGTGTTAACCTAAGTGTCCAAGAGATTTTTTTCTGATTTCTGGTTTTGCACCTTGTATTGCTTCCCCAACTTAGCAGGGTTTCAAAATATGCTGCTTCTTGTATAACAGCACTGTGTATATGTGTGTGTGCACAGTGTGAATACTTCGCCAGCTACTTTGAGGTTATCTGCCTGTAACCATTATGTCATTAAATGTCCCTACAGAGAAAATATCAAAGTTTGTCCATGTTCACTGATGCAGAATCATTTTTAAATCAGTCTGACTTAATTATTTTGATACGCTTCATTTTTGTCTCCATGTTCCTTCAGGCTTCCGACTTGATTATCACGCCAGCTACAACTTTCAAGGAAAAACCAGACCCCAGTGGTTTGGTATTTGGAACTGTGTTCACTGATAATATGCTGACAATTGAATGGTCCTTGGCTTCAGGATGGGAGAAACCCTATATTAAGCCACTGGAGAACCTTTCATTGCATCCAGCCTCCTCATCCCTGCACTATGCTATAGAAGTAAGTAGTGAACTGATTTGGAAACCACTATTTTGTTTTATTAGCTCTTGAAGCCACAGCTCTGTAACACAAGGACTGTTACTGCCTTAAGTTTATTAGTATTGAGTTATGTTTTGTTTTGTTCACTGATGTCCTTCCAGAATAATTGCATTATGTACAACAGGGTTATGTTTGTGTTAGCACAACTCAGAAGCAGCTCTGGCCTAGTGATGGCGAGCCCTTTCTTCTGTGGTGACAAATCCATTTGAGAAAGCATTCTGTTTTACTGATAGTGGATGGGTCCAGTTACTCTCTCTGATGTAACTTAATGCAGCGCTGGATAAGACCCTGAGAAATTTCAGGAGCAGCTTTAGTTTGGGGACTGAACCTGCACCTTGTGAAAGTTATTTTAAGCTGGTTTAAAGGTTGATAGGTTGGATTGCAGGACAGACTAGAGAGGTGCTTGTTTGAAACTCTGAACGAGTCTGGAGAGCTCAGAACTGGATCTAATGCATTCAGCACACCTGAGTGTATTTAAGCAGAGAGTGTACAACAAGAAACTTTGGGAAGTGAAATGTTAAGTCGGAAGCCAGCGTGGTTAACAGTTTCCGTGCTTAGCTGCTTTCTGTCTAAAGCTGCCCTTTGTGTCTCCAGAGCAGCTTTGGCTGTACTCACACCTGTGTGGGAGCCTTGGTAGAGCACATATCCTGAAATGGAAACCCACTTCTCCTCCCACTTCTGGCTACGTGGGAGTGTCTCCACTGAAGTGTGTGGAGTTGCTCGTGCTTCTTTCATTACTTCTCTTTTTTTATTATTATTATTATATTTTTTTATTTTAACCTCAGGTATAAAGGAAGGATCAAGCTTTTCCCTGCTTGTTGTCCTTGAGCTTCTGCCTTCACTGGTTTTTTTTGTGTTTAGTGACTTTTTCCCCATCTAGTCACCAAGTCTTCAAAGGTCCTGTGTAAATTTAAACAGGCCCCTGTGACTAAGGCTGCAGCTCTTGATCTGCCCAAGAAGTAAGAAACCACGCTGGAGTCCCAAATCTATATTTCACTCTTAGTACCATATTGCTTTAATGCTTGGCCTCTGGCCCAGTCTGAAATCATTGCTAATATGAATATGCTCTTATTTTTTTCCATTTTTTTTTATTCTTTTATCCTTATTGCATCACGTTTCCTCTAGCCAAGAGGACAGACAGAGGAGAATCTGGTGTCATTGCTGTGGCTCAATGAATACACAGTGGGTATAATAAAAGTGATGAATTTGGCATTCCCTTCCCTTCCTCCTTGCCTTCCATGATGCAGTGTGATAATCTGGATCTGCTGAACTCCAGATCCAGCTCCTGTGATGTACAGATGTCAGATAATACTGTTTTCACACCATTGTAGCAACCAACCATCAACCAAACCACAATGATTGCTTTTATTCAAGTTAAGCATTTCTGGAACACATTACTATCTTCCCTTTTAATGAGTGAAAGGTTTTACTGAGCTCTGGAAGGTTAAAAGTATTTATTTTTGGAGAAAAACATTTAACATCTTGTGAAGGCTCTGTGTTTCAGTAATGATGTGATTCTTGCTTCTCTCAAACCATCGATCAGATCTTAGTAGTGGCATTCCTCCCTTTTCCCTCTCATTAAAAGTTCTGTGAATGTGTTTGGGAGAAGGGTGGGTGGGGTGGATAAAAGCGATAAGAAAGTAGCATTCCAAAAATGTGGCATTAGTTAGTAACTGACCCGATTAAAAATTGTTTCCAAGCATCATCCATATCACCAGCTATGCCATCCTTTATTAAAGATACGACCTTTTTTCTTGTAGCTACAGTGTTTACCCTGGGAATAATTTCTTTTTCAAAACTGCCTGTAAAGCTTTTAATAAGGTTGGCATTGCCATAGGAATAAGTTAAATTTTGAAGGTAAAAAAGTTCTGGGTTTTAATTCTGGTTCTGCTACTTAGTTGGCACATAGCCTGAGGAAAATTGTCAGGATTCCTGCAACCCAGTTACAACCCAATTAAAATTTGTCATGTGGAAGGACCTAGCTCTGCCATGGGACTGCACGAAAGCTTTCTAAACACTGCTTTTCACTGACCCTTGAGGGAAGATATTACAGAATTTAATAATAGTGAAACCTGGAGTATTCTACTACATTACTTGTACACAAATATAGGATTTTTTTTTCCAAATAAAAAAGCTGTGTGTGTAGACTTCCAACAACATGTTATGTAGTTCCAGCCACTCGTTGTGGAACAGTCAGAGGAGGAGAAGCCTGAGGAGACTGACAGCAGTGATGCAGTTAAATTCATAGAACTTCTATTGAAATTCACATATAAAGAAATGCTTTAGAAAATAAATTCTAAAAGTCTGAACTCTTGTCTATAAGCTTAAGTGGCCTTTTAATACTTAATCTAAATAATACATGTATATATATGTATCTATTAATGTGAGCTTATATCATACATCAGGTTTTTGTCTATAAGTATAACCAGAAATTATCAATCTGTAAAAATAACTATGGGTATTTATTTATCTGAAAATAACTGTGGGTATTTTGTGGGCATATGGCTTTTGCTGTGATTAGGAGGTGCTGTAGGGCATTCTGCTGGGAGGGCGCTGATTGTATAGGAGTTTCTGGTAAAATGGTGGTCAACACCAGTCATGTGGATTCTGCAGTCAGATAGGATAATTATGTTGAATTTAAGTTTCCTGTAAAGTATATAAAGAAAACATTTTCATGCATTTATCCTCTAGTGTAAGGCTGATGCATCCATCTCTCATGCAGGCTAAGCCCCCTTCCACAGCATGGGCATATATGGGGAAATAAGTGACGAAGATCCTGCTACAACTACGGAAAGAACTTTTAACAGAATTCTCTTAATTACCTTATCTTACACTTCCTACCAAAAATGTATTTTGGACAGAGACCTAAAAATTAGTAATGTAAAATTCTATAGATCCTTTATGTAAGGGAGAATACTGATTTGGCTTAGTCGTAGGTATCAGTCAGGATGTAAGGGAGTTAAGTCAAACACATGTTACAAATTTTAATTGCTGTAACCAAACTATGGGAAAAAAAAAAAAAGGTTATCATTAAGTTCCCTGACAGAGAAAGACACACCTGAATTATAGACAGGTCATCTTCATAATACAAACTTCATAATCCTATCTCACATGAGTGTGTTGCCAGGATTCACTAGTTAGCATTTATGTTTGAGCACTGTGAGCAGGAATAGTTAAGTTCTTTTATTTTCAAAGGGTGTGCTCTGCATTTGCACAGATCCCTGTGGGATGACACGTCTCAATCATTATTTGGTTTCTTTTCTCTCCTTTTTTTGGCTTGGTAGCTGTTTGAAGGAATGAAGGCTTACCGAGGAGTGGATGGCAAAATCCGCCTGTTCCGGCCAACTCTCAACATGGACAGGATGGCACGGTCAGCAAGGAGGACAACTCTGCCAGTACGTAGCCAAGGCATCTTGCTCTCCATAAGTCAGAGCATATTTCCATTTTCAGAGTGCAAACCTCTGAAACTTTTAAGTAGTGTACTATTTATCAAACGCTCTATCTCTTCCGTAGTCCAGTTAAACTTTGTTAACAGATCTTATTCAGTGAAAGAAACTGTTTGACAGGCTTTTTAAAAAAAATCAGAACAATGTTTTGCTTTCTTTGTTGTTTCCCTACTGTTTCAGATGTACAGTCTGTTTCTGAGGAATGGTGCAGGTATTTGCATGCAGACAGCTGATTAATCTGTTATGGTGTTAATGGTTTCCTTTTCTTCTTTCCAGTCCAGTTAAGTCATTGAGGCTTTGACTGCCTTCGTTTTCGGTCGTGCCAGCAACTTAATACTGCTTTTAGGAGTTGTATCTTGGCCAGTGAATTTCCTCCTAGGCTTATTAGCTGTAAGATCTTGGGAACTTTGTAACAAACTGGGAGACTTGCTGGCCCCCTGGGGCTGTAACCCAAAGCACTCTTCGGCAGAAGAGGTGGTGCCCTAGCTTGCTGCACGCCAAAGTGAAGGTGTTGGCTGCACGGGGACTTCTGTCCATGAGCTTTGGAGGCAAGAAGGGTCAATGGCTCCTTTTTAGTATCCTAGGATGATACTTTGGACCAGAGAAGGGCATGCAGGGTACTGTACAAAAAGGCAAAATGGCCAAGACCATGGTATCTTTAATTCTGTAAAGAATGAACTAAAGCAAGATGATGTATGTAGGTCCTATGAGCCTCTATGGGCTGTCACTGTTACATTAATTGATGAAGTCTTCCTTGCAGCATCTGGATCTGTAAAGACCATGGAATGTTCCAGCTATATTTCTCCATTTGCTTTTCTCCCTTTGCTTTTCCTTCCCAGTCTTTTGACCAGAATGAGCTGTTAAAGTGCATCCTGAAGCTCGTGGAAGTGGAAAAGGAGTGGGTCCCATACTCAACCGCTGCCAGCCTGTACATCCGTCCTACCTTAATTGGAACCGAGGTGCGAAACGCTTTCTTCCCCCTCTTAACCTTTGTGTTTTTAGGAATGAGAGAAAAGCCTCCATCCATAAAGGGAAACGTGCAGCAGTCAGTAGATGACAGGATTACAGTTCGGGGGCGGATTGGTTTTGTGCTTTTACTTTTGAGTTCCTCACCTGTAGCGCTACTGCACAAATTTAATGTTGACCACACTGCCACTTAGTGGGCACATCGGTTCAGAGCACAGAAAGTAAACTTGGATTAACTACTCAGAGTGGGAACAGAAAAATTTACTTTAACTTAGGGTTTGCACTGAAAGGATAGTTATTTGTGGCATGCTAATGCATGCCTTTAAAATCCTAATAGTCTGAAGAAAGCATGAGGGAACAGAAATTTGCTGTGTGCATTTTGTGATTTAAACCCATACTTCCATCCTGACCATAGTGAGGTGATTTCAGAAGATTCTACCTAGTAAATTAAGATGGCTCTTCTGAGAGACACTTCTAACAAAACTGAGAACAAATTCTCATGTTAATTTGTTATTGAACCCACACAAACACGGCCTTATAAGAGCTCCTTTGCTATAAGGTATTACTGCGTACTCTCTGAGTTTCACATGGGTGTGAGTCAAGCCTATTGTGTTGATAAAGGGAATTAGAAACAGAGAGTTTCTTTTAATGAAAATTTTGAGGGTGTTTGTTTGGGGGTTTTTTAGCAGTAGCAAGAGAGAAACTTATCATGGTAGAGCGTAGGACAAGGCAGCTGAAGAAGGTAGGGTTCCAAACTAGGCAAGTTACTCTTTAGCAATATCCACGACTGTAAGTAGTTACCATACATCACCATTGCACATTTCAGGTGTGTTCTAGGATTCCATTAATTTAATACTTGTGAACTAGTTGCAGATTTTCAGATGGAAGAACCTCCACGTAGTGACTGTAAAGTAGTGATATTAAACATTGATTTTTTTTTCCCCCCTTTTTTTGGAAATTCTTTTGCTGTTGAGTTTTGTTTCAGGTTAGCCAACACATCTGGCCTTTCCACTATGTCATATGTTGTTTCCAGATTTCATGTCCTACTAAGCTTTTATGAGTCAACACAATTAGAAACCAGGCAGCACAATCTTTGTAAAAGTCAGGAAAAGTATTGAGATCACGTAAAAGTCAGGAAAAGTATCAAGATCTCAGTTAATCTTGTTAGAAATCTTTCTGAAGGCATAAGCTAGACAGAAATCAAAACAACCCTTTCAGGACCTGGGGAAGGCTTATTTGAATTTTACAGTCATTCCAGTATTACACTATTATTTTCCCTTCCACCTCCCAGTTTAGTTTTTTGTGCTTTGTTTAGCTTTGGTCCTGAACATTTAAGTTTAGTAACTTTTTCTCAGTGGAAACCAAGGATGAGCTTGTTGTTTTTACAAGACTGGTTTCTGTGAGTGGAGAGAAAATAGTAACCTATTCAGTTGTACAGAAGATCCCAAGAGTCATGGGCAACCAGCTCTATGTAGCCCTGCTTGAGCAGGAGGGTTGGACAAAATTACCTCCAGAGGTGCCTTCCAACATAATAATTTTGTGATTCTATTGTCAATCCCAAGCTTTACAGAATCACAAAGGTAAGCAGTCTCCTATCAGAGGCTTCAGACTTTATCCAGTACCAAACTTCATCTCCACCTTCAAGTATTGATGGTGATGACTTGCAGGATGGGAAGCCCCCCAGAGAGGAGGGGGAAAAAAATCTGATACATTCCAGGTTATTTCCTGTGCTGTTGTGTGAACTGTTTCCAGCAGGCAAATAATTTTAGTTGTCACACAGTCATTCACAATGCCAGCACTCAACTCTACCAAAGCCAGTTCTAAGTGGCACTGGCTAATTCTCCTCACTAATGCAGCTGACTGTTTTCTCCACTGTTGTTATTGCTAGCAGTGGTTCTTGCCACTCCTTCCCCTAGAAGGCTTTGAAGGCTTCTGCTATGATTAATTCATGTAATTATATAGTACCTTGTTAAGCTAAATTCTGAATTCTCAAAAGGTTGGAACTCTTTGAGAAGATTAGAGTAATATATAGGTAAATGGAATGCTTTAAGTGAATGGTGACAGTCTATAAAATTAGGGTTGTTATGTTGCTTGGAAGGGGGGAAGTTACATAAATATTTTCTCTTCATTGCAGCACTTTGCATTGTCCTGATAAAAGCTCTCATGCTGCAGTTCCACTGAAGGCAGTGTTTCAAAAGCACCTGATGTTTGAAGTATGCCAGTGACTTTTGATTTGTTTACATTCCTTATTTTCAGCCTTCCCTTGGAGTGAAGAAGCCGACTAAAGCCCTCCTGTATGTCATACTGAGCCCTGTAGGCCCTTACTTTGCAAGTGGAAGCTTCAATCCAATATCCTTATGGGCGGATCCAAAATACGTAAGAGCCTGGAAAGGAGGAACAGGGGACTGCAAAGTGGGAGGGTAAGAAAACATTGTTCTCCATTTCTCTACATAGCTCACAAAGCAGATTTGGGTTTTAGTGAAGTACCTAATCCAGCAGACGTAGAGACATTAAATGCAGTAGTTAAACAAACAGTGTGCTACAACAAAGATTTCGAAATCATACTTCGCAAATATTATTTATACAATGCAGTTGCATGGTTTTGTTTGAATATTACTGCCAAGTTGATTTTTTTGCAGCACCTCAAGCTAGGGAACTGGAGCTGGAAGGTGTCCATGTAATGCTTTCGCTCTTCCCCTTGGTGCAGTTGACACTGAAGACATCAGTTTTGTGAAGCATCCTCCAGTACGGCATCCTGCTGCCAGCTGGGCAGGGAGCAGCACTGGCTGCTGACCTCCTTCCTTGGCAGGCTGTCCCAACAAGCCATCTGCAGTTAGCAGAGGAAGTTTGGGGGTTTAAGGGAAAGAAGAGCCAATTATCTGCATTGACTTTAGCCTGGCAGTTTTCTGCTGAACTAGGCCTAAGCACAGGTATCGTTCAGTCGGATTTGCTGTGCAGGCAGCATTTTAGGAAAACATTTGCTCCTCAAGGATATGGAGTTCATCAAGGCCCATTTGGAGCTCCTGAAGATACTTGTTCTGTGAATGTCTTTTACTAGAAAAGAAATAACTTGCCTCTGTTGATATTTGTGCAGCAAGAGATTCATCTGACACATATTACTCATCTGTTAATATGAGATATATGACATGAGGTAGATGATTTTTTTCTTGGTTTTTTTTTCAAGCCATGAACTGGAGAGTAATTGTTATTCTCTCTCCAGGATGCCAACTGCTAAATAAAGATAAATGCTTTCCTATGGTGTTTAATTGCAGTAATTAGAATGTCCAGGATATGGAACAAGAGGTATTTTTAAGACAATTTGGATGGATATCTTTGAGCTGTTGATGCTGTTCAGCTCTTCAAAGTTTTGGGTTGTAGATACAAATGATTTAGTAAAATATTTTCCAAAGAAAATGTCCCAGGGACAAGCAGTGACTGTGCAGAGCACTTGCTCATAAGGTAGATGTGCACAAAATCTTGCTTAAAAATAAAAAGATACCCAACCAGATAGTCATAACTGTTTGCTCTTTCTTTTTGTTTCTGAAGGAATTATGGTTCTGCTATTTATGCCCAGCAAGAAGCCCTGGAGTTTGGCTGCCAGCAGGTTTTGTGGCTCTATGGAGAAGATCACCAAATAACCGAAGTTGGAACAATGAATCTGTTTCTCTACTGGATCAATGAAGATGGAGGTACAGTAACATAAAGCATGAAAACTTTAACAGAGTAGGAAGTTTAATCCACAAAATGATTATTAGAATGCAGATCATAAACTGTTAAATTAAAATGATTTAACAAAAGAAGTTATTATTGTCTTCTGAAAACTAATAGGTGACTGTTAAATATATCACTGTGAAAGAGGAGATTCTGGAGCAGGTGTGAATGCTGCCTGCTGATAACATACTCAGCTGCTGGGCCAGTCCATGTGCTCAGAAGGGCAGAGTCTACCCAGACAGAAGGTCACACATCAGGTTTAGTCTCAGCTGTAGCAGCTCGATCTCTGAGGAGGTGTTGGCTTAGAAGCAGCACAGAGGTGCTAAAGACAACTTGTGACTGTGCATCTCTTCAAATTCTGTGGCTTTGAGCATGAGTGGCTCCCATCGTTACTTTCTGGCAAGTCAGATGTTCCCAAAGCATAGCCAGAAGTATTTCAGCATCCAATTCATGAAGAAATGCTCTTTCTTCAAAGAATTTTGTGATGACAGAGAGAAGCATGTCAGTAAGTGTTCCAGATCACTAATGCTCAAATGATGCTTTCAAGACATACCACCATTCTTGAAGCTATTTTTACCCCTTTGTACCCATGGTCACCTCTGAGCAATGTAGATGCTGATTAGAAAACTAGTTAATGAGCTGCCAACTATTTAAAACATCTCAAAAACACCCATTGTGTATGCATATATTCAGATCTTGAAAGGTGATAGCTGCACCTGATAACTGGTTTGGAAGACTACATGACTCTTCAAAGGACTGAGCCAATGTACAGGCAAGTGAAAAAAAAGGATACCTCCTGACTTCCATGGATGCTGGCCCTCCATGAATATGAAGTGTTATTGAGTTTTTGCACGATGCAGCAGATGCAGGGTTCAAACTCAGATTTCATTGTAGTGCCACGAGTACCCTTGAAAATTGCTGTTTTTCTGACAGTGCTCAGCTGCAGAGTACAGAGGCAACATTCTGTGGGGACAGCAGTGTAATTCAGATAGTGTAGGATAATAGGGATTCAGCTACCTGACTCCCAGCTCTGTTTTCATTGTTTGTCCTGCAAAATCTTTACCACTTTTTTTAAAAGGAGGATGATACTCCCTCAGTGTGGAATGAGTCCATGAAGTTTTGTGAATGAAACAGTAAATACTGGAAATTTTCTTGTCATTATAGCAGCACTAGATTTGTCAGTGTAGCTAGATGCCCAAATTTATGCCTTGTGCAACTTTGCTGGAGAGACATGAAAATAGATTTTGGCTTGTTCTGCCCAGGGAAAGGACACTGAAGCGGGGACATAATTAGAATTCAATGTTCTCATTGTGCTTAAACCAGGAGTATGCTGGAATTATCCAGCTGCAGCACCGTGCTGTTCCAAAGATCTGCCAATCACTGTGTTACCAGTGCACTAGTGAATGGTACTATTGTGAGGTGGCCGTAGCAAACAACTTGTAATTCATGCCACCCAAGCAGGCTGTGTGCTGGCAAACCTGCCCTCTCACGGGACACGGCAGTATCCTCACTGGAGCACTTCGCTGTCCCCCGGTGTGTTGGGTAATGCTTAATGTAGGGGATCTTGGGCTGAGAATTGCTCCTGCTGCCAATGTGTGTCATCACATGCCTTACCTACGGCTTTGCACCGGGGTTTAGAAAGCGCTTGTGGTTGTGTTCTGTCGCTTCACGAAGGACACTTACTTAGGCTGTGGTTTGGTTTTGTTATGCAAATGCTGCAGCTGAGAGAGAGATCAAACTGAGACAGGCAGAAATTGCAGACCATCATGGAGAGGAAAATGCCTTTCTTTGTTCTGAGGTCACTGCTGAGTAGCTGGAACTGCTCTCCTTGGTTTATAACCAGTCAGAGACCCATCCAGGTAAAGCCTAGACCGGAGGACATCCATGCTTCCCATGGGAGTAGGCTTTTCTTGCAAGCCTTTGCTGTATATTTTCAGTTACAGCATTGTGACTAAACATGACCTGTTATCCTGGGTGGCAGGAGGAGCCTGAAAAAATGTTTTATTTGCAATATCAAGGAGGGAGTAGGGGGGGAACCACTCAGTTTTTGGTAAAATAACGTGACATGCTCTATGCAGTTCTTGTATTCCCCCTGCTGCTCTGGCAGAGGCTTAGAATATGACCATACCTGGATATCTGCTGTTGCATAAATACAGGAGTGTGACATTTCATTCATCAAATCCTATTTGCAGTTTATGTTCACTCAGTGAAAAATCTGTTTGCCCTACAGTCCCTTCCACCTCCCTCTTCAGAGCACGTAACTATCCCAAGAAACTGTTGACACTGCAACTCATTTCCTGCAACAATGTCCGTTCTTCTGCCTAAAATATAGGCTTGGCTTTATGGAAAACCTCAAAATTCAAGTGTATGTCCAACATGAAGATGGCTAGCTATGAAATCTGTGTGCACTTTTGAAAAATTCAGTTTCTTCAGGTGATTTGGAACCATTTGGGCTCCACTTTTAGCTCTAATGTTAAGACATTGTTAATAGCATTCAGACATTACTTAATATTTTAGTGCTGCTATTAAAATGGTGATTAATAGTACCCACTTCAAAATTTCATAAATTAAAAAATAGATATGTGAAAAGATTCTCTGAAAGAGGTAAAATTTGAGGTAAGTTTGCTTAGTGTTCTGTAGTTGGAAGGTTATTTGTGCTGCAGAAGTATCTTGTACAGGTAGATAAAAGAAAATAAAGATTGTATCTTCTGCTCTAGCAGAAAGCCATAGCAATAGCATGGAGGGAAGAGCAGCAAATTAATGAGATGACAGACAAAGGAAAGGAGGAGAAAGTAATTGAGGAAAGCAAACTGACAGAGACACAAAGACAGAGAGTGACTGCATGAGGGAAGAGTAGAAGAAAAGCCTGATGGGAAATAAGAAGAAAGAAAGGTCCAGAACAAACTGGGAGAGGAAGTCAGATGTTAATAATAGTGAAAAAAGGGTTTCCTGGGCTCTTCTTGACCCTGGAGTTCACTTGGAATTTGTTATCATTTTGGTAAAATATATTTAGGTGAATTTTTCAGCATAGCTGTTGTGTGACTAGTACTGAAGGCATCTCATGTTTGCAGTCTTGTCTGCTATATGTTCATAAATACAGGTGTGTAAAAAAAATCGAAGGTGTATAATATGCAAGACCTCATTTAAAAAATCCCTTTAAAACACTCTGACGGAATTCCATTGTTATAGCAAGCCTATACTGTGCCTGGTTTAATGGGGCACTGGGCTGATGGTGCTACTGCTGCAACAATGTGACAATAACAGGAGAAGAGAAACCCTGACATTTTTCTTCAAATGCCTTCCCCCCCCTTTCTGTGACTACACATTTTAAGGCTCCCAGTCCGTCAAAATAACTCAGAAGGCAAATGGAGTCTGTGAGCTCCCAGCCTGGTTTCTGGGAGATGGACAAACTGATGTCATATGGAGCCTGGTTTGGCATCAATTCACAGAGAGGATGAGCTTTTGGCATGCCATGTTGGATAATGTTATCATCTCTGCCGGGTACCAGGGGAGCAGATGTTCCCCGGGTGGCCCCAGGCTGATAGTTATCATATGTACACTCGACAAAATTCTACAGAGCAGGCTGTTTGAAACATTTTGAGACTTCCATGTCCTGTCTGCTCAGTGCTGTTTGGTGGCTGGTTTGGCCTGGCACCCTTTTCAGACTAGCTCAAATCAATTAATATGTGTTATTGAGCTTAAACAGGTCCTGGACAAGATCTGTGGCAACAACACCAAATAGAGAAGAGTAGTGACAACATTTGGTATCAAAGTCCACAGTATTTGAAGTTTTGTATTAAAGAAAGGAGTGCATTTGTACGTGACTGTGTCACAAATGCAGGACATCAGGTTTTCCATGTTCAGAATCAAGTGAACTCTGTGGCTCATGGAAAGTTTTAAAGTCCTCTTCTTTTGAGAGTTGTGCCAGAATTAGGGCCAGACATGCATCATAATTAGGAGTGATGCTGTACAGACTTTAAAGAAAGGAAAGCTGCTATTCTTGACTGTATGAGAAAGAAGAGATCACTGCTGTGCTTAGGAATCTGGACAGGTTAGGGAATGGCACTATGGGTTAGTCAAAACAGAGCAGAACATATAGCCTGTCCTAGGGCAGCTTTTCTATACATTTTGGCATGGCAGTCCACATCTATTATTTATGTGTGTATGGATCCTCATAAAAGGATCAGGGAAGCATAGACAAGAAAAATTTCCAGTCCAAATGAATAAATCCAGGGCTGGCAGCATTAAAAAGTAATGGCTATTTCCTGACAAAATGGAAAGTTGAGTAGCGGATTCAATGACCAGTTCCATTTAATTAACCTCCATTTCCCCTATCCCACCCCAGCCCCAATGCCCCCTCTTGCACAGTGGGGAGAGCCCATGCTGTAGTCAGTCTGGAGCTGTGTGTGCTCTGGCTGGCAGGCAGTGTTTGTACATGGAATTATCTACCTGAGTGCTGAAAACAGAATATGGAGCAGCTGAGCTCCACCTGCTCCCACAATCCAAGGACGAACACCGTGTTTCTCTCTTCTACTCAGCTGCAACTTTTCACAGGACTTTTACAAATATTTTAAAGACAGCTTCTCCTTTGAGAGGGGTTCAAAAAGGCCTGGATTCATTGATCTTCTTGTGGTCCAGGGAGATGGGGACATAATAAAATCATGAATATACATATCTTTTCCTTTTATGTGACCTAGGTAAAAAATAAGCAAAAAACTTAAAGGTTTGTGGATTTTATGAGAAGGGTAGTTTCCTTATAAGATCAAGAAAGAAAGTGAATTATCACTGGGGAAAGAAAATGGTTAGAAAAAAATATGAAGAGTATTACTGAAAGACTGTGGATGTCTTGATTTCTCAGTGCAAACTTGAGACTGTTCTAAAAGTCTCATTCTGAAAAAGAGTGAATGATCAGTGTTCTCTGATAATAGAAACCAGCAAATATTTTAAATGTTTATATTCCTTTCAAATGTTGAAATGTTCAAATGTTAAACTCTGTTTACAATGAAAGAGAGAGTTCAAAATGAAAAAGAGTAACTCTGATTTGCTGCGAAGATCAGATGGAAGAACAAAGTCTACCTACAAACTTGTGTTGTAGCTCAAGTATTTACCAAGTGTGGATTACCATTTATCTGCCATTTCACTACTTACGTTAGATGAATATTTATCTAATGTTCTTTTTCAAAAGGAAACAAGAAGCACAATCTAAAAAAACAAACTAGTTGAAGAACTTGTTGTTGGAATTTTCTTAAGACTGCTCTAATTTGTAAAGAGAGAATTAGGAGGGGAAAAATGATGTCTAACCTACTGCAAAAGATCATTAAGGAAGTCTCTCAAAGAGGGTTGGCAAGGTTTCCAGTGCTTTATTGATTCAGTAGGTGGATTTCAAAATTTTTGGTAAATGTTTCATGTTGCTGCCATGAAGTAGGTATACTGAATCCCATATTCCTATATTAAATAAAGCAGTTCAGGGAAAGTCATAATCTGCCCTGGGATTATTAGGTGTGGCTTTCCCTCTGCTTCTCTCTTCAGAATTTGAAGACTGAACCATTAGATGGTTTCCAATAGTTATGCAGTGAACCCATAATGCACTAAGGAATAAAACCTGCTACTAGGCATTAGCCATGTAGCTAATTCATGTTTTTTCCCCACACACTGAAGTGTATTGTTTATTTGAACGGATTTTCTGTAACTTGTCTTCTTACTGAACTCTGATATAAACTGCATCTTACTGGGTACCACAGAATTATGGAATATGCTGAATTTAAAGGGACCCACATGTTTGGTGTAGTATCAGTAAACATGTTACTTTGGTTGTTTTTTAAACTAGTGTTTCTATTTCTTCTGTGTTCAACAGAAAATGAACTGGCAACCCCACCTTTAGATGGCATCATCCTTCCAGGAGTGACAAGGCAAAGCATTTTGGATCTGGCACGCAGTTGGGTGAGTGTTTTGGCCTTGGTAGTAATAGTTTCAAATACCATGTTATAATGTCAACAGAAACAAACATTTCTGGTGCTCAGTACCTTAAAGTTCAACTGACCTGGTTAAATCATGGAATCATAGAATAGTCTGGGTTCGTAGAATCATAGAATGACCTGAGTTGAAAGGGACCTTAAAAGATCATCTTGTTCCACCCTCCTGCCGTGGGCAGGGACACCTTCCACTGGACCAGGTTGCTCAGAGCCCCATCCAACCTGGCCTTGGAAAGGACATTTAAAGGCATCTATTCCAACCTCCCCACAATGAGTGGGGACATCTTCAAGTAGATCAAATGGCTCAGAGTCATATCCAACCTGTCTGAAAATCTACTTCCAAGCTCCCTCTGGATGGCATCCCTTCCCTCCGGCGTGACAACTGCGCCACAAAGCCTGGTGTTGCTGTCAAACTTGCTGAGGGTGCACTCAGTCCCTTAACCTAAATGGGAACTAAGGGCATGCAAATTCATGGAATACCAACAGCATCAGGATACCCACACCTGTCACACAGAACAATACCAATCCTGTTAAAGTAGCTGCGTGTAGCATTTAACATGAAAATTCTCATTAAATCCACCGGTACCAGCAACTTAAAGCAAGGAAACAAAGAATTACCATGCATGACCACAGCTATACTTCAGTCATCAGCACACTATTTCTCCACTTAGTTCTCATGCTTCCAGCCTTGTTTCCACTAACTAGCATGCAGCCTAGCTAGCCACAGCCTTGAAGTCATCTGTCTGCTTCCAGTTCCTGTTCTGTACTGCAGCCATCCAAGAACTTATTTGGACACTTGGGACTACCTCATATCTTGAAATGCAGCAGTCTGTTCACTCTGCCTCTACAGTATTCAAAGGTTTTACTGTGTCTTGGGTAAAAATAAGGGTTCATCAAGCCCAGTATCCTGTCTCCTGGTTTTGGCCAGGCTTATGTTTGGGGTGGAACAGCAGGAATAACACAGGCATGTGTGATACTTTCTCCCCGGTATTAACTTAACTTCCAACCACATGTATCTAAAAGACTTCCAGAAATAGAGTTCACAGTTATACCACTTAAACCTAACTTGCACTGAGGAGTGCTGAGCATGTATTTCATGGTGCATGTGTGCCCCTGATGAGCTGCCCTGAATTTTTATGTATCTTTACTTGTATTGGTACTCCCCAAGTGCAGACATGCATGCACACTTGTCAGTCCCACCTGCCTTACAAGACAGACTGACATTTCTAGTTGATAGGACTTTTTTTGTGAGATGCCAGGTTCTCACCTTAGTCCACTCAAATAATCTACTCTCACAAAGGCTGTTCTCTTCTTCCTGACATCCACTGCCTAACCTATTTGAAACTCTGCTTACATGGTGTCCCTGCCTCTATCTCTCCAAATACTGTCCTGTCCAGAGCTAATCATATTTTCTGCCATCATAAGCATCTCTGTTTCATGTTAAAAAGCTTGCATATAAAAGAAGGGCTAAGCTTTAGTTTGGTCTGATAGGACAGTAATGTCCCTACAAATCCACGAAATAAAAATTTCAAATTTTGATGTTTATTTTTTTTTCTTTTAAACGCATCCCCTCGATCAGTTGCAACGCATTCTTCAACACTTGTAGGAGGTAAAACACTTCCAGTGTTAAGACTGTTCAATGTGAATTGCTTTACTCATGCCTGCAGTACAGTTAATTTTTGTATGTGACAACTGTGTGCAGGCTACAGTGTGAAATTTCATAAGGATTAAAAAACTATATCACATCTAGTTGGCCTTGCAGGTGGAATTAACAGAATGTATTTTGCTTAGGAATCAGTGATTCTGAGAGTGGATGCAAAGGCTCTCTTGATATAATTGAGTAATTTTTGTACAAACTGAAGCGTGTTAGAGACCATGAGTAGTCAGATCCTGTGTCACATAACAAATGACAAATTATTGGATGTTACTCCCTAGTGTGATACAGATATTCTGTACTAAAACAGAGGGAAGTGTCACTTAATCATCAGCATTGTGTCTGGGAAACCATTGGCTTAGTTGAATGTTCTTTTCATTAAAGTCTCTCTTGTGTGATTCTGGGAGGTTTGAAAAGTTCACAAGATCAGAGCCCAGACCTGACTATTGCCATTAGCCCAGACCTGACTATTGCCATTAGCCATTGCCACTAGGCTAATGGTTCTATTAAAGATGTTTCAACATGGAAAACAAAAATGCAGACGTTTTTAAGCTTTTTACAATTTTTATGGTGGATTCTTCTTGTGCAGGGAGAATTCAAAGTGTCTGAGCGATACATCACCATGAGTGATCTGACAGCTGCCTTGGAAGAAGACAGAGTAAAGGAGATGTTTGGTGCTGGAACAGCTTGCATTGTATGTCCTATCTCTAAAATTTTATATAAGGGCAAGGTAAGAAAATGTCTATTTTTTTTCTTCCTTTCTTCTTTCTTCAGAATATTATTATAATTAATTGCAGCTGAAGCAAAAAACAAGGGAGATGGAAAAGAAGTGCTGCCTGTAAAGATGAACAGTGTTTTTCAAGTGAGTTACTGGTGTGTTGTAAGAAGGGAACTTTCCCTCTTGTCTTCTAGAAATTTTGTAATAGTTAAAAACATAAAATTTCAATTCCATGGAAAATGAAAAAAAACCAAAAAACACAAACAATTCCCACACCCAAGGTTGTTTGCAAATACAGAAAAATACATTCTCCCATGTTTCTTTCATTTAACATTTTTTTTCAAAGCTAAGGCACCTGGAAAAGGTGAGTAGAGGAAAGACTTTGACAGGAAACCTAATTTCTGGGCCACTGCTGTGTTTCCTTCTCAAGCTTATCTCTTCTTCACCCCTCATCGCAGCTCTGATGGAAGAGCTGTTTCAGGAGGGTGCAATAGCTGCTTCCACCTACTATGGACATATGGGAGATTTCTCCTGCACAGGTGGAACTCCACAGCCATTCAGGCTGTTCAGCTGATTTGATGCTCTTTAGCCAGCACAAAGTTAGTTCAGAAGGTTGGGGCTTTGAAGTTGAATATAGGGATGTGCTTTGTTCCATTAAATGTGGTAAGTAGAGTAATTGGCTGTTAGGTGATACTTCTTGAATTAATAAACTAGAATAAATGTATTGATACTATCTGATGCTAAGAGAATATGAGAGACATCAAGGTGCCAAGTGATAAGTTCTGTGAGTGTAAGTGTTGTATTTCTACACGATATATTTTGAAATGAAATACTGCATATAATGTTACTACTCTTGCCTACACAATACTCCCTCTGTTTTGGATAGATCTTTTGGAAGGCTTAGATTAGCCTCTATTTAAAAACAGCATAACAGTTCTACTAATCTAACTTTTCACTGCTTCAGCATGCCCTCCTGTAAAAAAGAACCCATTTCAACAACCTTTGACTACTTGTAAAGAGGGCTAGACAGCATGATAAATATTTATTAAAATTGTTGGCAACCATAAGGCACTCATATGTATGGTTATTACTTCATATTACTCTCTTTTTCTCTCCCCCCTCTCCTGCTCCTTTATTCCATGTCAGCATTTGCACATTCCAACTATGGAGAATGGGCCTGAGTTAACAACTCGTTTCCTGAATAAGCTGAGTGATATCCAGGTAAAGTGTTTCCTCTTCTATAACCAGATAAAATAATAAAAGCTGAACATTTGAAAGCATTGGAAAATAATCTTTTGGGTAATGGTGCTATAGAAAGCATTATATAATAACATAGATTGTTTTGTTTGGTGTGATTATTCTATCAATATTGTCCTCTTTTCCTTGAGAAAATATAATAGGGATGAAGTGTAATAGAGTTTTTCCCTGTTTCTCTTGGAAGCTGGATAGGAGTTGCAAGATATTACTGTTATCAGTGAAATCTAGTACTATTGTTATAGGTTCCTTTTTCAGGGGAAAAAATAGAATTATGAAGCATTTTAACCATGATCACAAATGAGTACAGTCTAATCAGTAAAGGGATGGGTGAAGCAGCAAACAGTCACAGGATGCAGCCAACTGATCACTGTTTCTCTTTCTCAGCATCTTTCCAATCACACAGTCACTTCTTGTTCTTAAAACAGTTCCTTTCTCTGTGATTTGCTAAATATCACAGTCTATTTGGAATCTGTGCTTTATTTCCATGTCTGGGCACAGGAGCCAGTACCATTTCAGGTAAAGTCAGTGATCAACATGAGATGGCCCTTCTTATTTTAGTTGCCTGTTTTCTCTCCCTTATTTAGTGTAGTTTACAGTGCTCTTGAAGACCACCTACTTGTAAAAGTAGGTCTTGACAAGTTACAAGCCCCTTTATTTAAGATCCAATAGCAGTTGCTTGGCAGTACTGTCAGGATTTCTTTAAATTAAGTCTTATGGTTTCCATTCCACATTCTTAGCTTTTGGCTCAAGGTGCTAGATTTGCCACTAAAATTTTTAACTTCTTACCAGTAATTCTGTGATATGTGTCATTCTCCCTTGCTCAATAGGTAGTGACTGGCTTAAGACAAATTTATCCAGCCTCCTCCCTGAGGTTTCCTCCATGCCCTCCCTGATCACACGATCACAGAATGGATCAGGCTGGAAGGGACCACAGTGGGTCATCTGGTCCAACCTCCCTGCCCAAGCAGGGCCATCCTAGAGGACATTGTACAGATTTGCATCCACACAGTTCTTGTATTTCTCCAGTGAAGGAGACTCCACAACTTTTCTGGAGAACCTATTCCGGTGCACTGTCACCTCCGCAATAAAGAAGTTCTTCCTCATATTTGGGTGGAATTTGCTGTGCATCAGTTTCTGCCCATTGCCTCTTGTCTCATCACTCTGGTTTTCCATCACCAACCAAGGCTCAGGAGGAGGCTGAAAAACTGTAGACTGTTACTAAACATTATTTTTCTTTGACCTTTACAACTGTGCATATGGACCCTTTTGCTTTCAACTGTGTACATACCCTGTGTTCATTAGTTACATGCCAAGAGTAAATTCATTACTCCTGGACTATTATGCATATATTTACTTCTGAGTTCTTGTCCCAAGCCTTCCTTGGGCTCATATCCAGACGGACCCCAGGATGTCATACAGAAAACAGTGCTGCAACAGACAAAATGCAATATCTAATATTCTTAAAATGTCAGGGGGGTTCTCAGGATCTTTGAACAAGATCTTTTATATTTTCTACCAAGAGGACTAAAATAAAAGATCTCTTTGCAGTATCACTGGACTATTGTCATATCATTTGGACAGTTTGAGGTTGTTCTTCCAAAGAATTTTCAAGTTCTGAAGAATAAATATCAATGGAAATTACATTCAAACATGGCTTTGGTCTCTGTGCTGTTGCCTGAACTAGGGCAACGTATCCATTTCATGTTGAACAACAGACATTTGTAAAAAAGTAAAAATTCTCAGCACCACCACTGGCCTGCATGTGAACCTCTGACCAGGAGATGCAGGGCTCTGTATCCAGTATTATTATACCAATTCCCTTGAGAACAATGCATGCTTTTTTAACATTTTCATACTCTCTTCATTATTGTGTTTCCAAGTCTGTTTTCATGCTGCTTATTGTTCTTTCACAAGTCTGCTGTGTTCAACAGGATTTCTTTGGGTGTGAACAGCTGTTCAGTGGAACTAGAGCTGGAGTGACAAATTAGAAACTCATGGGCAGAACTGATTCCATTTCTCATGCCAGTTGAGAGAGACAGTGGTAGAACTGCAATACACATTTCCCTTCCCATCACTGAGTAGATATCGTGATCACTAAAGGTTGATAAAGACTTCAGATTAAATCAATTACATTGTAAAAAATAATGGTGTGTTTATGAATGAATTAGTCATAGTAGACTGTCTTCTATAACTGCTTGAGTTAGAAGATTTAGGGATGAGATCGTTTTCTCTGGGAATACACTCACTGAAATACCACTTGGATGTTTCTGTGGGTTTTCATCCATGCTTTGAGAATAAACAAGCTCTTGTTATACCCTTTAAAACATAGATTAAGATGCAACTTGAAAGGGTTGGACAGAAAGTAAGATATGCTCATTATGCTACATGATAGAAAATACATTTAAACACTGCAATCAAGACAGCAGTGAACAGATATTTAGTCAACCCCCTGTCTTTTTCAAAGTTGCACAATCTAAGTGGATAGGCCACTGGAAAACAACCAAGAAAGGAGAATGAATGTGTTAAGTTTTACAAAGTAAGACTTGGGTGTGATGGGTAGTGTAAGAGGGATGGGATTGACAAGCCTGAAGTCGAAAAGTCTTTGACAGAATTAGAAAAGGATGCTAAACCTGCTTTAATTTCCAGAATGAAAACATCTTGACTGTGACACATATGAAGGTCATTTCTGCCTGGTGATCCTGTTGGTTTGTGTATGGAAAGATGACTTGTTTTATTTTGGATTACAATTCTCTCTAATTGTACTCTCTGATATTTGTAATGGTTTTACTTCACATTCAGTCAGAATGTTATAATAAAAAGCCACCTTGAAAATAAAAAGAAATTTAAAAAAAGTGTTTATTGGAGCTTGAGCAGGGGCTCACTTAGGAGAGAATTAGTGAGCAGACCTCAGGGAATAACTGGATTAAACTGATGGAAGTGAAGCAGGACTGTTCTGTATCATCTCTAGTGAGTATCAGTATTGCCCCTTCCTAGTCAACCTGCTGGAATATGGTTAAAGCTTCAAGCTACTTTTAGGCTGTGGTCAAATCAAAGACAGAAGTAAAGACATAAGAAATAGTATAAACTACTGTCAGAGCAGTGGAAATGAATCTTTCTGAGGCCAGACCTAAGAATGTATCATAACTGTACACTGTTTCTTTTAACTTCTATTCTTAAACTCCATTTTTGCTTTGTTTCAGTATGGAAGAGAAGACAGCGACTGGACGGTGCTGGTGTCATGAAGGTGGACGAGTTCAGACCCTCCAGATAGAACAGACACAAACAATGACAACTTCTGTAGCTGCCAGTGCGTAGCGTAGTTTAAGTATCAATTTGCTCCCCAGGATGATTGTTTCCACAATCCGGCAAATGTGAACACAATCATTTTGATTTCTACTGTAATCTCCTTGGTAGAAGCCTGTCTTCTTGGTAGAGGTGCTAAATGTTAGCAATAGAACTTTCCTAATGGTTTCCTTAGTGCCTCCTTATGTACAGTCTGAAAACTTGTAAAATGCTCTTCAACTGCTCTTCAGTTTGGTTTGTTTAGCTGCCATCACCAGCAGAACACGTCGTGTGACACGAGGACGTCGCCTGTTTGCTGCCTGCAGGGTTCTGTTGGCATTATCCTGCCTTTTGCTCTGTGTTTGGGAAACAAATACGTTTAGCCATACGCTCTTTCCTTTCATACTTTCATTGTATGGGAGATTCCTGAGTTTGCATAGCCCTCTAGATCCCCTCATGCATACTCTGTGGAATAACTCTGTCCTTTGGGCCAAAACTCTCTAACTCGGTCTTAGCCTGCAATATGGTCCCTGCTGGGCTATTGCCTTTCCCTCTGTGGGGATATGCAGTGGCTGCTCGGGCAGTGCATACCTCTCTAATAGTTGAATACATTCCTCCAGACACGATTTGAAGGGCATGGTCAGGCCCTGCTGAGGCAAAAGTTCCCCTTTGTTAGGCCTAGTACGGAGCTGGGAATTGTGGGCACAGTGTTGCCTTCCAGCCGAATGTCTAGAAAATAAGATTAGACAACTGTGGCTGTGAAAATTCAACCACTCTTCACAGCAACCCGGACTTTGGATTAAGGAATTTCTTTCATCATCCAATCACATAATTTAGACCAGCAAAATGTTTTTCTTGTCCCCTTCACCCCTCACTGTGAAATGTATCCAGTCTTCATTGACATATGTGTACTAGAAGGGCCTTCCTATTAAGGAACGAGCAATTTTGTCAACAAGCTAATGTCTAGCACAAGAAGGAAAGAGCTTTTATTCAAAACCCTGGTGTCATTCTGTTTAAGCACATAATTCCCCATTTAACGCTGCTCTCTCACATGCAGTCTTGATACTTTGGAAGCAATACAGAGCATGTAGCCCCTAGTTAGGGAAATAACTTCTGCAAATGTTCACTAACAATCATTCTGTAATATTTATTAGCTTTCTCCTTTTGCACACAGCTTTGTTGAACAGCTTTAAGATCTCTCTTGCCAAAAAGGATCACTATGTTCTGTATCAATGTTCCAAAGTGCTACTTTCAGTGTAAAACTGGTGGAACTTCATTGACACTTTATTGGAGTCCTATAAGAAGCAAAAGTGAAATGTTTCTTGTCCTAGTTTGCAGTAGAGATGCACCAGTATTAAGGGAAACATTTAGCACTTTATTTTTTTAAGACCCAACAGTATCTCTCCCATGATTTGTAAGTCCGTTGTAGTTACTGGTATTTGTTAACATAGTTTAAAAAGGCAAAATATAATTTATAATAGACCATCCATGCCTTATGCAACTGTTAAAGAATAGCCTTATGGCTTTCCTGTTCATTTTTGGTCTGGTTTTAAAGACAACCCTTCCTTAGCCATTTCTTTCTTTTGCTCCCTCAAATCATGACTTTTCCTACCTTTCACTGCGGTCCGATCTGATCTCTTAATGAAGAACAGTTGAAGGTTCTCTCTGACACTGTAATCATTGTTAAAATTTGTTGAATAGGTTTTTCTTTAGACAACAACTGCAAGCACAAAATGGTGTTTCACTTACAGTAGCAATAGTGATGTGTGACTGTATTTCTGACCATTTGAATCTGTACCGTGTGCTGGTCTTCGTTCAGTATCTTACTGTGTACTACAAGCTGCTGGTAGTCTTTCCTTTTTTTTTAATTACATGGCTGGAAAAATTACATGGGGAATGTGTCAAGATGCAACATGGGGTAGGAAGATTTATCTGATGAGACCAGTATCGTAACTGAAGAGTGCCTTTAACTAGAGCGTGGCATGGAGCTCTCTACAAGAATATGTAATGAGAAACCACATGTGGCTTCCTTTTAACTGAACTATCTAATCTGTCCCTTATGTTCATCTTAGATTTAGCAGCAAAAGGAAAAGTGAAAATATCTATCTTCAGTGGCTGTACAATACTTTAACATCTCAAGATGAAGTTAGGGTTGGCAGATACTGTATATCAAAAATCCCCATGAAGGCCTCAGTGTACCAGCAGTAATCTATTCAGTAGGCAGAATGAATAAGGACCAGATAGAAGAATTATTTTACTGCAGTGTAAACCTGAAAGTTGTATAAACCTCTTCTTAAACTCTTTGCAAATAATTTAATGTGAAGAAGCCAGGCGGTTTCATCTGGTGTGGTTTGCACTCTTTCCTGCACTGACCAGGGAGACACCTTTCCAAAATTATGAGAATTGAAACTGGAATGACCCATAGAAATGCATGGTCTTTTCTTGCAGGGAAGAAAAAAACATGTAGTGTGTGTATGTTAACTGTTGTCTTGAAGATCTTGGTTAATTGCTTTACTCTGGCTGTGTCAACTCAAAGTTGTGCTTGTTTCCAAATGGCATCCAGGGGAATAGGTTCTAGATTTTAAAATGTAAAAACCTAAATAAGGGAGCTGACAGCTCAGTATAGTACAGGAAATTCTTCTGGTGTTGCATGCCGTCCTACTCTGAATTCTGCCACTGCTTTTTTATCCCATTAACCAAAGGAAAGAAATAATATGTGTAAGTAATAGAGAGTATTTGGTATTGCATTCTCCCTGGTTTTGCTTGTAAAATTTAGGAGGGAACTGTGGTATTCCCTGGGCTAATAATAGATTGTAAAAGAACATCTGCACATCTTTTCTCCATGTGCCCTATTTGTTTAATTGCAACAGATTTACATAGAAAGAGTATGGTACATCATAACCAGGCAATTATCCATTCTTCATCACTTAGTTATGGTTCTGGTAATTGATCATTTAAGACATAAGATAGTCTAACATTAGGAGAATTTGAGACTGTTCAAAAAAAAGATCAACAAATTAATATTGTTGTGTGATATTTGCATAATTGGCTGCAATTATTTAATGTTTAATTGGGTTGATCAAATGAGATTCAGCCTTTCACATGCTTATGTTTTACAAACACTGGTACTTTAAAAGGATAATAATGAATTCTAATTTTCATATGTTCTTTCTTCTTCCCTTCATTCTTTTGATTATTATTTTCAGTATTGAGCATGTCCTTAATTTTCAGTTTGGTGAGCATGATTCATGCATAAGAAAGAAGTCTGTCAAATAAGAGAATTTTCAGGAAACTGGCATTTCATACGAGCTGTTCTGGTGCCAAGAGTTATGGCTTCAGCAACCCTCATTACCTAACCAGATTCTTAACTGCAATGAGGGCAAATTCACTGAGAATTTACAGTGACAGACCCAGGTGGGAATGTTAATAAAGGTTCCTATACTAGATAATCTGTTCAGTCCATAGCAGTTCAAAGCAAACATGGTTTTTCCGGAATATAGAAGGGAAGTCTGGTAAGACAAAAGCAAGGCAGTGAGATGTCTCTGCTCAGCCATTGTTTACACCTGTTCAACCATCTCAAGCCAAAAAGCAGTTGTCCTCCACTCCTCCTCTTTCTGCATAAACTCTTCTTTGGGTTTGCCAGATTCAACGTAGAGATACCATACACTCTGTACACTTATTTTATACTTATTTATCCTCAGGCGTGAAGACTGTTAATTTGGAAAAATGTGATTTTTGAAATTAATTTGGAATGCAAGTTATTTGAAATGTCTGTCTAATACATGGTATTCCAAGGAGTTAGACAGAAAAACAGCTGGGACTGATTTCACAGCTGCCTAATTAGAGGAGGAACCCTCTTGAATTCAATGGCCTCTCCAGAACAATCTGTATCATCTCAACAGATTTCGTAGTGTGAACTGTCTGTTGATAGTGCCTTGCTATGGAGTAGAAGAAAAGAGGTGGTAGCACAGCCTGCCAGACATTGCCTGTGCATGGGATCCACCCCGTGGGTGGTGAGTTTTCATGTTCTCATGTCAGGCTCGTATCCTGAGAGGTGGGCGGGTGTAAATGATGGCTGAGCATGTCCCAGGGTGGGCTCTTCCTTGCTGTCTTTCTCTCCCTTCCACGTGGATTTGCAGCCCCTTTTCCCCAGTCTTCTGTCATCATGCCACTGAGTCTTATACCTAAAAGTGACCATCTGCATTCTTTTTCTTTTAGCAATCATGGCAGTTAAAAAAAAAAAAAAAGAAAAAAAAAAGGCATTTTGTTCGTATTCCAGGTGTTGAGGGATCAGAATTGTGCTTTACCACCCATGTAATGCCTGAATAGACTGCTACTGACTTTGTGACCCTGGACAAGTTATCTAACCTCTTTGTAAGTGTAGAGTAGTAGTACTACCAGTGATTTTGCTTTTAACTCTAATCCAAACTTTTGCATAAAAAGTTATTTTATTACAGATCAAATAAACTTTCCAGACAAAGCTTTTTAAGCAATGAGAGAGATGCCACATAGAGACCAGTATTTCAAGGATTACTTTAGATTAGAACCATTCTGATCATGGAGGAGAAAAATGTTATCTGAAATAGAAACACATTGCTGCATGAACACATAAATTAGTAACAGGTGTAGTTACAAAGTAGCATACAGAAAGATCCTGACAAGAGAATTCACCTCAAACAGGGCTATCCTATTTAAAAATGATGCTTGAAGGAAGGTTTATACCCCTCAGTGTAAAGTCATTGGCATGAGACTGTTTTAGAGGTGCACTTAGTCAAGTAGCACTGACAGAGACCTCTTTGTCAGTCTTGACAACAGAATTTCTGAACAGCAATTTGGAAGTGTGGAAGAACTCTGTTTTACTGTATTTTGTCACTATCCTCAAGATTTGGAAAAAAAATTCACAGGTCCTAAATCATTTAAGCTAAGCAACTTCTTAATAGGTATTTTTAGCCATAAGAGCAGAAGAGAATACTGGCATTGCATTGGTGAAAAATACTTTTGTAGCAGTCCTCCTGTCCAGGCCTTGCTTTGAGCATGATGCTTTGTAGGAATTCCAAGATATTTTCCCTGACTGTGCAAAATCTGAGTGCCATCTACAGCACACTTGGCAAATATGTCCCCAGCTCCATAAACAAAACTAGCTTGGTCGTTGCCTTGAGGTAGAACAGTCAGGTTACATCAGGATTTAGCAGCTGAGGAACAATACTGAACTAGAACAGCCAAGCCTTAGATTTGGAATAAAGTTTTGGAATTACTAACTCAGATAAAATTCTCATTAATCACGCCAGCAAGGTTAACCACACCCCAATATACTAAAAATAATCTTATTATGTTCACTAGTAATAACAGCATGGCCATATTCTCATCCCTCTTTCTGAACATGAATTTATACTGTTTGCTTATCTTGAAAGTTAATTTATTGTGTCTGATTTTTACCACAATCCTGAATTTTCATGCCATGGTTTAAAAAAAGACTCTTAAATTTCATGTTCATAGAAAGATCTTAAGGAGGATTTAAGACCTTGATGTAGAATTTTTAAGTCTTTAAAATGCCTGCTGGGTAATGTTAAGGTAGAAACAGAGAAGACAACTTTGTGGAAGCATTTAACTCCAGTGTTCCAAGTGGTTTTCCAACACTGGTCATTTTTGGTTTTTACCAAAGAGGTATGCAGGGAACAATAGGTAAAATAAGTGTATTGCTTGTTTTTCTAAGCAAGAGTTGGGAAAGTTTCTTAAGAGCCGGTTCTCTTAATAACACTGACTCTTTATAGTTTTTGATTCTGTCAGGCTTAGAGCAGTCATTTCAGGGTGAGATGCAGGAGCTCAGAAGCTATCTCAGGAGGTACTGTCGGGCAGAAACAGAATTTCTTTCATTTTATGATCAAAGTGATCAAGAGATGAACATGGAATCTTTGAAATTTTGCACCTTTTTACAAAAACTTTGCTTTTCATTTTAGAAGTCTTATACAGTGTTGCTGAACTATTATCTTACACTATCATATCTCAGTACCTTATAGGAAGAAAGCAAACATTCTTGTTCTTTATGTAATCACCTTCTTTCTGTATGCCAAATTCCCTCTTCACTATGATTTGGTTGTCACTAGAATCGTGACCACTTCAGGTGAAATAACAGGTTTTTTTCTCTACTGCACCCTACCAGTGCACTCCTCTGGGGCTTTAGTGAATAGTTAGTGCTTGCAGGAAATGCCAGAGCAAAAGGTAAAGTGAAAAGTCTTCTGTTTCCAGAACAGGTGTGCCAGGAGTGAGAGGAAAAATAGTCAGTGAATGCAGGAGGCCAGAAGAACATCTTTACCATTCTTGTTCAGTCCAGGAGACCACCCAGGTATACCAAAAATCTAGCAGGATAGTAGATGCTCTTACTCAGTTGCTTAAATACCTACATCTGTGCCTACATTTTCATAACTTGGGCCCTCGTATCTCAACCGAAACCTGCAACACACTTTTATATGTAATAAAACAGTAAAATATTAGGTCAAAACAAACACGTAATGCTCCGGATCATCTAACAGGTCAGTGGCCTATTCTCTTCCCATAATTTGTATTAATTTTCTAAATAATTGTTGACTAGAACTGCAAGTAGGAGACAAATGCATCGTTAACACTATTTCATAGTCGAGGACCTTGACAAAGAGCAGATCTATTCCCTCTGTCTCCAGGGAGAGGGCTTGGCCACTAAGAAGAGAGTGACAGAATGAAAACAGTTCTTTGCCATAATGGAGACCAGTAAGAGTTTTTTTCTGAAGCTATTTACAAACAATTTCTGTCGAGGCAGAAATTTGGAAAGACAGATGTCCTGATCTACTTGACCTTTGAGGCATTTAGAAGGGTGCAGTAGTAGTTATCTGAAACTGTAGCATATAAGCAGTGGGAAATTAGCAACTTAGAGAGGGAGAAGTAAACACCTCTGAAGGGTCTCTGTGTTCTCCAATGTTAAAAGTTAACTGGGTATTTTACAAGGATCTGAAGCATATAAAAGCAGTAAAGGACAGATGTGTGAAAAAATACTGGATAAACTAAAGGAAACTCTACCTCATTCTTCTCTAAAGGTTTTGTAGAAGCACAATTAAGCGCTCCTAATGGCATTGTTACGTACCGACCATCTGGCATGAGAGAAGCACTATATTTGTATGTCTATAAATCCTGTAATAACTGTATTTTGCTGGCAGTAGAATCAGTCTATACTATTTGCAGTTTTCCTCATCAAATCTGTAATTATGCAATGTTTCTGTCTCCAATAAAGGAATATAATGGGCACCTGTTTGTGACATGTTATGAAATCATCACTGTTGACAACAGCTAAGCATTATTATCCCATAGATGGGACCATCTATGAAACACATGCTTGAAGGCTGGATTAAAAGAAAAAAAGAGTTTCTGAATGAAGTGGGGCATGTAAGAACAGCAAAGCAAGACTCAAGTGGCAGACATGCACCTACCCTGCCAAGCCCGGAGGCTGAGCCAGTTGTCTCACTCACAGTAAAATGCTGGACAGATTAACCAGCAAAACCACCTACCCGCTAACCATGTTGTCATGAAGCAGTTTTTAATATGGTGGGACTGTGTTGCTGTGACTGAATACAGCTCCCATTCTAAGGGTTTGGGGGCGATGAACTCAGGGGAGAGAAGAACACCAGAAAACAGCTTTATAGTTTGAGCACTTACGTTACAGGGCAATTTTAAACAGTCATTACTCTAAAATATGTCAACCAATGGGAAACCCTTTGAAGATGGAAAGCACTGAAAAGTGAGTGTCATTAAAATCTTGACGTTTGCCATGTGTGGTGGTTGTATTTACCAAAAATCTTGACGTATTCCTGCTTTTCAGCGCAGGCAATACTGTGATTAAAGGTAGTACTGATCCATGCTGTGGTAAAGTAAACATCAGGGTACATTTTCCACCTGGTTTGGTTCTCAGTGACCAGGAAAGCTGGCATGGATACAGCACACTTTAAAGAAGCTGTAGATAGGTAAGTACTAAGTTATTAATTACTACTGGGAGAGTGAACCCAACATGTCAGAATCAGGCTTTATTCCTGTGTTTTGGCCTCTCCACTTTCATCCTAAGGGAACCTTTCTTAACTGTAATTCTAGCTTGAGTTTCAGCTTTCAAAACTCACTAGTAATAAAAAATTGAGGACTTATCCTACAAGGTGCTGAGTGGGTTTCAGAGACAGACCTGTGCCTTTTAGCTAAATTTAAAAAGACCTCTTTTTTCTTTTTTTCATTTGAAACATCTCAGTAGCTGGCAATAGCTCTGCCCAAGAAAGCACTTGGATTATCACCACCAGCACTGTGCTCTTGGGGATGGAGAGTACCAATTTTCAGGGCTCTGATCTGGGATACAAACTCTTGTGAAGATGTGACAAAAAAAGTCAGTTTTAAAAGAATATAAGAGGAGGACAAAAGCAGAAGGAAAATAACCGGCATTGTGCACATATAAACAGGGCAAGGAAACAAACATTGGGGATTCCAATATAGGCAGTCAATATTAGAATTAAAAATGCCAGTTTTGAGGGCATATTAACCAAAATGTTGAGTATCCGTTTTTCTTCTCCATTTTTTTTTGCTCAGTCTTCTGATATTGTGGCATCATAGTGGTTAGCAGCTGTTAAAGAATTGCCCTGTTGCTAAAAGGAGTAAAATTTTCTGCAGTGGCACCTTCGTTCTTGATGCTTCTCCAGTGAGGAACTTGTAAAAGAAGATACAAGAATGTAGAAATAGTCTACTTCTGTCTCTCCCAAGGGAATGATTTCTAATGCCAGGTAAGAGAATGTTTGTCCTGCTTCACCTGCAGGTGATGTTATATTGTATCTGTACAAATTTGGGATATTAAATTCTGAGCCTTGCCAATACCAGGTTAGGCAACAAGACAAAGCAGTTCATCTTAACTCACATAAGTTCTTGTGGGTCATTCAAAGAAACTATATGTTGAAATTATTTCAGAACAACCACTGATTTATAACTTTTCCCCCCCCCCCATTTCGTGCATGCCATAATTCTTTTAGAATTCTGAGCAGACCAGCCATTTTCAGCACACAGTTTGTATTCAAGGAACCCTTGGGGTCTGCCCAAAGGCAGATGTAGGCAAAGCCCTGGTCTAGACAGGGCCCGTGCAGCTGAAGCTGTGGCCTGAAGCAGAAATTTTGTGCTTCAGAGGATTGTTATGTCTGAGGGAGGTGATTTCATACCTGTCCTTTATAGATGTACAAATTAAATATGTACTGGAAGGCTGCCACTACCAAAATCACCATCACCTGATGAAATCCATCTGGTGTGCCACCCCTAGACTGAAAGTAAAGACTGTGATTTACCCGCCATTTAGGTGAAGTTTACAGAGATGATCACCAAGCAGAGACAGTGGAAACTTCAAATTCAACTGGTATTAGCTCAGACCCTAACTTCAGATGACTTTTATGCTCTGAGCATGATGAAGAAAATGCCTCCACTCTTCTTACTTTCACCTGCTCTATCACTGACCTCCCCTTTGTGGCACTTCTGGCACTAGAGCACTTGCAGAGCAACCTGATCACCACTTGACCACAGGAAGCCAAAAGCATATGCCCAGGAAGAGCAGGACTGCTCTCTTACCCACAGCAGCATTTCTAAGGAGCTGAACCCAGCTAAGAAGACACGCCCGTGTGAAATGTCAGGGTTTGAAAGTCTCCCAGGTGCTACCACACTTATTACGGCTCTTAAACTTTTATGCAGCAGACCTCATTAAAGTCATTGCTGAATTCTGGGTTCATTTTTATTTTTACCTTCCTTTAGCTCATACAAACCTTGTGCCTGAGCAAAATGCGTCATATCTGCTTTACTGTGAAGTCCCAGGTTGGAAAAGAAAGGAACTTCTAAAGATTTTCTGTCTTCATCATGAGGGCATGGCTGAAAACTGATTAAAACCAAGTTAGTGAAAAATACTCCCATCTTTTTGGGAAATCTTCGTGCTTTCAAATTTGCAGAAAAGTGCCACACATCAGCCTACTGTCCCAATATCTTTTACCTCTAGGGATGGGATTCTGTCCTTCCCATTGCTCTGGATTCTACTAGCCAAGACTCACATTGCTTATAAATGTAATATAATTTCCTTCCTCCATTGCAGAGTCTGTCCTTACTTGTATTATGGAAAGAACAGAAAATCTGAGAGGTTTGTCAGTTGTTTATATTCCTGTAATGAAAAGGCACTTCCACAAATAGCAACCTCTAAGCATAACTTGTAGCACAGGCTCCCTTTACCACTCACTCCTTTTGCAGGTGAACTGTTTTTATGGCTCTTGAGGAAAAAACCATTGAGTCTGATCTAAATTCAAGGTTAGAAATACTCCCTAATCTCTCCTGCCAGTCATTTTTTTACAGAGGTTTCTCCCTCTGAGGGAGTAGGTCAGTAACTCAGCTGTGGGGACAGACCCCAGCTGTCCTCAATTTGTTGTAATCAAAATTTCATTGTCAGGAGGCAACAATCTTCACACACTTCCACAGCCTGGCAAAGTCATTATTAGGCTCCTGAAGCTGAGCAAAGAGTTGGTTATCTGAGGCACATTGCCTTACTAACAGAAATTACATTTTCTTTTCTGCTATTTTTGTATCTTCTTTTACCATCGCTGACCGTGTTGGGCTGGGAAGTGCTAATAGCTGCTGTCAGGTGAGTCACTAATCCAAAGAGCTTCAGATTTCTCAATGGCTGTGCCAAGGACTTTTCAGACTGCTGAGTTTGTAGCCTCTGTGTGTGTTAAGGTGGAGAGCAGAGAAAGTTAGTGTTGTGTATGTTCTCCTGAAGGAGCAAGGAAACACTGTTCTGGGAGTACAGGGTTTGCTTGCCTGGCACACTTGAGGAAACCTGAGCAAGGAACTTGCCTTTTGCTATTTGGTCCCATCACATTCCTGAAATGAGACTTCTTTTTAATAACTCCACAGGCTGAATACATACTATTACCTAACTTGATTGCCTGTATTTTTGGTGTCATGGGAATAATCTTGTGAGATCCCAAATGCTGAGCTTTTTTTCCCTCCTGTAATATAATTTCCAGAGAGGCAAAGGGCAACTTTTTTTTTTTTTTTTTTTTTTACTTCAGGGAAACAAGACTGCAGTCTGCCAGCCTGGGCAGAGGTTTATTTAACAGTATGTGCATGAAAGCTTTGTAGCTGATATTGGCATTATCTGTGTGAACCATAACCAATCAGCACATTTTTTGGATCAGATGGCTTCTCTGTTTTCGAAAGATAAATGTTGTTGAGTTCCTGCCTTTAAACTTCTCACCTCTCCTAAGGTGAATCTTAAGAGCTTGATTGTACCTGTTAGTGCTGTTTAAGGCTCAGAGTCCCTCAGAAGGGTTCTCTTTGTTAGTCTACACACCACTACACCCAAGCAGCACAAAGGAGAACTCCTTATTCTACATTTCATTTCGCATTCCAACAACAAAATCAACACTTGTACTACTTCCCTATTTTTGCATATGTGTAATATTGGAAAGCTTTTTCAGTATCAAGATAATACAACTCAAAAGTTAAGATAGATGTCAAGAAGGCCAAATTTCAGGCTGAAAAAAGGGAAATTCCCCCAATTTTACAGGATAAGATGATATTACAACACCAACTTTATTTTCTGAACATGTACATATCTCTGCCAAGCCTCACAGCCTCTTTGTGGCAACTTTTTCCTGGAAAGAGAAAATAGCATGAACAAGGCTTTATTATCTGTTACTGCAATTTAAGCAGCATGAAGGAAAGCCAATGTTTGACTCAGTGAAACTCTCATCAAGTTATATATGAAGTTCAGGGCAAAATTCGTTTGCTGTGGAGTTGTTTAACCTGTTGTGGTTTTTTCTGTGATAAAATACATATTATCAGGAAGAGTAATTTTGCTTTTGTGTAGAGCTGGTAGCTAGAAAGTGTATGGGTTTCATTTTAAAAAATGAAAAGTAATTTTTCAGGGAAAAAAAAGATTATGACCCACAGATCATCAGTATTCAACCAAGTATATTTTAACAATTACTGTTTCATTCAGTCATAAGATGATCAGTTTGAGATCTTTCACTGAAAGATCTGAAAATCTGAAAATCAAACTGCAATTACAGTAAATTGCCAAAACCATGTTGGCTTGTAACAGGTTTATTTTTAAAAGATGCTGCTTCTCTTGGTGTGCATAATATGCACTTCTCCACAGTGCATAAGATAAGTTTATCAGATAAGTGATTTCCATTAGGGAAAAATTATAAGCAATCTGGAAAGGAAGAAAAAGATTAGCAGTTAGTTTTGATCAATCCCTTTCTGTGCCTTTGAGCGAGGCAGGTAGCTCTCCTAGCTCCTATTTTCCAGCTGTAAAATGTGGGTAATAGTTCCCAGCAAACCAAGTGACTCCCGTGAGGGTTAATGCATGACAGGCTGTGTGATCAATGAGCAATGGAGGGCCATATGGACCTGAAGACAGATTCCACTATGGCTGCCTTCTCCACATTAATTTGTAATAGCAGGCTTATTCTTTCAATTAAACCCTACCATCGCATTTCTGCCAAGTTCAGTGTTGCTTCCAGTTTCAGTGAAACTTCACAAGCTGGAACACTGCCTACAGCTGACAGTGACATTTAAATGCAAGAAAAAATCAAGCTTATGCATGGCCAAACCTTCTATAATTCCAGGCCCTGTCAGCCTATGGTATGGGTTCTGGTTTAAACAAATAAACACCCAGCTCATTTTCACCTAACCTTGGAAGAGTTTGCACTGCCTTAATGTTCTGCTCTGAATCCCAGGTGATATCTTCTGGGATCATGAGTGCAAAAGCAAATTAATTATACCAACATCAGGCACCTGGGCACAGTGCTATGTTTTTTGCATAAGAGTGCCTGGCCAATTTAAGCCCTTCTTCTTTGTGCATGGGGACCAAACACAACTTGATCCTCAGGGGAGGGAGGCAAGTTGCAATAAGAAGAACTTTGGAGACTGTACCAGAAAGTCAGGTTTCTGTGCCTACGTGTCTAGTGGCCATAATTTTTGCACATGCATTTTTCCTAATTGAGGACCAGCTGTTTTGCAAGTACAAAGTTCTTTTATGTTACTAACCAGCACAGAGTAGAAGAATCCACACTGGTGAGACTTGAAGCATTTACTGTGTTTATCTTTGTGACCTTGACTCAAGCCCACACAGCCAGGGAAGCCTCCAGCCACTTGTGGAAAAAACAACAGTTTGGTTATTGCTTCGGAGAGAAAAGATGAACTTGAGCTGCAGTTCAGTGGCTTATCCAAAATCTTCCAGCTCCAAAACTGCCTGGCTGCATGTGTGGCTGTGTGTTAGTGAAGAATTGAGCGTTGTGGCCTCTTGCTATGTGGTCAAGCTGACTCTGCTCACTGTACCTGCAGGAGAGTCCTGTCCACAGGGAGGTTATTCTGGAGCTGCCTTCTTGCTCCTTTATGTAGCACCACATGTATTTAACTGACCAGATAATCTTTGGTGGGTACAAGATGTGGTAAGGTGACTGAGACACAGAGTAAGACCCGTGTTTTGCCTCTTCCTGCTCACAGGTGAACTATTTTTGCTGCTTAAACGCACTATGTAGTGCTGGTTTAAAAGAAAAAGATAAAAAAAAGAACCAAAAAGATTTTTCCGTGACCTCCACTGCAAAAGTAAGAGCTGACATCTGCCCTGGAGCCACTGCAGTCAGTATCTATTACATTTATGTCTGTATCTTGTCCCCACTTTGGCTTTTCCAGGTTAATGCGATTTTTGAATGCCTGAACTGCAGGAACATTCATTCCCTGATAAAACACAGAGCTCCCAACTTTTCTTCGTTTAGGTTGTGCCTAAAACCTGCCTTGTCTCCAGCAATCATGACCCCATGATTTCCACAGGCAGAATGACTCCAGGTTGTTTATCACAAATCTGACTTTCTAAGCAAATTAGTCTTTTAAAACTTGAAATGCCTGATTGGATCTTTCTTCCTACCTGAAGAAAGAGGTCCATCAAGGGATATGTGCAGTTCTCCCCTCCCCTGGAAATCGCACAGAATGCAAGAAGTGTTGTTGTTTTTCATGCACAAAGGAAAAAAAACCAAAACCTAACCTTGCATATTTTCAGTTCACAACAGCTTCCTCTGAGTAAACAAAACACTGCAAAGAGAACAGTAAAGCCTCTGTGAGGAAGCAGTGGGTTTTTAGACCTGCTGTGCATAATCAACCTCCAACCTAAGTGGGATATACTGTGCTCTTAGGTCTGCGCTTAGGGGCATTTCATCAGTGCAGACACAGGGCTGCAGAATCTGCCAGTGAAGCTGCATTTGGTGTTTGTACAGTAAGACCATACCTGGCCATGGCCCCACACAGGAAAAGTTGTACAAGGAAAAGCACATTTATTCTTTTTTTTTTGCTAGAACAACGGAGTCATTTGGGGCTTCGCTTGGCACAGCTATGCTGGGGAAATCACAATTTACCATGCTCCTAGTTGGCACTGCTGTTAGCAGAAGTTTGGAACGGAGTCCTAGTCTCACAGGACTCTCATAGCTCAGGAAGAACAGATTGCCTTTAAACTTACTGATCCCAGGCGACTCGGGTCTTTGGTGTTTTCTTGACAGCCCTGGGAGCTTGTGTGAGCTAGAACAGGCTTTTGCAGAGCTTTTGTAATGTACCATGAGTTGTTTTAAACTAGAATATCCTTCCTTCATCTGTAACTGCTTCTACCCCATTATTTTTTGGAGCAGATTTGAGTACTGCTTTCTCCAGAAGGTAATTTGTAACCATCTTTACTTTAACCCATACCCACTTATTTATCTGAGATGAGAAGTTTGCTAATAGTTTGGGAAATTGGATCTTTTTCCAGTTACCTTCCCAGCTTCAAATCTGGTGCAGGAAAAAAAATAGGTCAACCCTCCAAACAAAAAACATCCTTCCTTTCTGCTGCCATCCAGCACCCTGTCCTCTAAAAAAAAAAAAAAAAAAAAAGAAAGCAAACCCAAATATAGAGAACAGAGGTAGAGAGTGCATTTCAGCATGAAACCTTCTATATCAGTCCTGCCAAGAAATACAACAATATTAATTAATTTTGTACTTATTTAAAAGCTTTAGTACTATGTTTGGTCCAAACCAAACAAAAACCGAAATAAAATTCCTCTTATGCTGAAATAATGTACAAAGGGGAGCATTTGGGACAGTCTACCTAAGAGTGGACCACAACCATCATCATCTTAATCCCATGGGCTCTACTTTACAAGTTTAGTTTCTTACATCACATTCTCTACTTTTCCATTAGTACTCTCCAGGTGATGACCAGTAGTATTCAGACTCGTAGCAAAGTAATTCTTTGCTATTTGACTTTCAGCCTGATATTGACTTTTCAGCCTTCCTGCTGGTCTGTCCAGTGACATTCTGCTGGTGGGAGGATGCCTTTGGTAGGCACAGGGCAGTTTTACTGCTCCTGAACCCTCTGTGCTTCTCTTCCAAGGGGGTGATGGATTGGCCAAGTGTCTTTGTACCCTGGCTGTACCTACCATGTGCCAGAGCTGAGTGAGTGTGAAGGTGTCCTGTCAGGCACACCCTCCTCTGCTTCAGTTTCTCTTCATCCCATGCCAGAGCCTTTGTAGAAGGACCAAACCACTGCTGATTTCTTGAGTAGAAGTAGCAGCCACGAATAGATTTGGACAAATCTTCCCCCACTGTCTGTCTTGCCTTGTCCTTTATATTGCTCTAAATCAGACCCAGCCGGTGGATGGGTCAGATCTGGTCCATAATAAAGTTTTACTCTCCTCTCCTCCTGGCACAGCTGGCAGCACAACCTGATTGCTGTGACTGCTCTAAGGCTCTGGGAACAGGGATAGAGATAGGGATAAAACAGAGAGTCAAAGTCAAAGTTGTCAGGACAGGCTCAGCAGCAGAGCCATGTGAGCCAGGCTGTGTTCTCCTAACACATAACGGGAAATGAAAATGGTCTCCAACTTCTGGGCAGCAGTGAAAAATTATCTGGGCTACAGTATATTAAACTGAGGGAATGGCAGAGTCTCAAGGAAAGCACACCTGAATTTGAAGTATTTAATTCTCATTTTGATTTCTTGTCCACCCTTCTGTTGCATTGTGAGGAAAAATAGTTGTTATTCTTTTACAAGAAGCATGCTGACTATACAGTTTATGTTGACTTCTTGAAATCAATAGTAAAGTCTAACCCAAAATCATGAGCCAGGTCTTAGAACCCTCCAAGACAGCCTTAAAAATCCCAAGCATATTTTGCAAAATAAATCAAACATTTGGATCTCTCTTCCTTGGCTTTTCTGTTTTTAAACTGCCTGATACACATATTCCACCTTTCCTCTCTGTCATATGTGCTAAAAAATAATGTTTAAAAATACTTTTTCCTGTCAACAGCATGTAGAGCTTTAAAGAAAAAAAAAAGCATCAGGTATTATGGAGCTTGCAACAAAACACAGACAGCTGTTTACGCTGTATCAGGTATTTTTTCTAACAGCTTGAAGATGTCCTAATTTTATGGCTAAAGACACTCTGAAGTGGTGTTGCTCATCTTTTTTTTGCCATTTTTTACCTCTCCTTTTCTCAGGAATCCTTGCAGCCATAGCTCTTGGACATCAGAGTTAGAAAACACATTTCTGGTCTTTGCAGCTTGTGTATAGCAGTACTTTGGTTTAAGGAGTGTTTTCAGATCTCTACCCATCAATCCTACTAACTTTGTTCTCATCACAAACAGTCTTTACATTTTTTGTGGAAAAGATTGCAATATCAGTAGTTGCTTCAGAGAGAAGCAGACTAACAGCATTATCATCTGGTGCCAACATGTCATGCAACTGACACACATCACTTCAGATGCATTCAAACGTTATATACGGGGCTGTGAAAATACAGCTTTTGCTCCTGTCATGGAGATCTACCCACCCTACTCTCTAATCTTTGTCTCTCGATAGGATTTTCAGGATTCCTGTCTCATTAGGGATATGCATTTGTAAATTATTTAATCCCATGCAGGTTAAAGTCCCAAGACCTTTGACAAGAAAATAACCTTCAGCTTCATTAATGTCTCTTCAGAAACATATTCCTCTCTCCACCAGCTGGTGATGCTCACCACTAGTCTCCTCATCCTCAATCCTCAAATTCTTGAGTTCTTCAGCTCAGCTGAGCCTGGGGGAAGCCTCTTTACTCCCTTCTCTCACATCATTTGCTCACAGTTGGAAAGGGGGGACCAGCCAGTGTTGCCAAGGGACTACAAACTGTGAATAGAGAAGCTGGCTTTATAGTTTGCCTGTGTTAGATATAAATACCAGAGAGAGATTATTGCCATAATATTTCAGGACAAACTTAAATTACATAATTTTACAAATATTACAGGAAAGCTGGTTGAATAAATTAGCTAAGGGCACATCCCAAACTTAATAGATGTATTTTCTGGAAAACTGCAAGGCTTTAACCACCCGTCCCAGGTAGAAGAGTTTCTGGCGGTCATGGGGATGGTGCTGCTGGATTGCAGGAATCCTACAGCCCATGCTCCCTTCGGGAAAGGGCTGCTCTCGCATCCTTACTAAAGCAGCCTTTCATTAGTTAGCAATAGATGGCGCTCAGTTTCCACTTGTCCGACGCCGTCAGGCAGAAAATGTATTTGAAGTAATTAGGGCTGCGAGATAACACTTAAAAGGGTTACTGCTGAAGTTGATGAAAGTGTGTGGGCATGGAGAGGCAGGAGCGCCAAGATGCTTCACCAGCTGGAGAAGTCTTAGGTGAGATAGTCTGGCTGCCAGAACAGGCTGCCAAGATAGTCAGAGGGAAGGAGCCAGGAACTGGAGAACGATTTGCAAATTCTTGAGAACAGCTATCGCGATCCCCGAGCTGGCTGGGTCAGGTAATGCCTGTCATTATCAGAGATTGAGGATCCCAGGCCAGACGTGTTAAAATTCCGCTAGAGATTCTCAGTCTAGTTGGTGGTTTGTCACAAGCTCCCCTCGTCCTGGGATTAACCCATTCCCCAGTGCAGCGGATATGCTTGAGCTGTGTCATTTGGAGCGAGGATGGTCTGGCAGGACCAGAACAAAAGGCTTCAACAACTTCCTGACAGTCCTGCTGGCTCATCACCCCGTGGCTCTTGGTGCTTCCAGGTGTGGGGAGCAGACACAGACATTTCTCACATGAAGCAGAAGGGACAGGGAAGAGTCTTCCCTGCTGAATTTTGTGTTTGTTTTTGGTGGCAGCAGGGAGTACCTTCGCAGCACAGGGCTCAGTGCTCGCAGTTTTCATTGCACTGGCTTTTTCTTTTGTGTGATAGCTCAGCACCCCGGGGGTGACAGGTACATATGAGGAAAAGGACAGGACAGCTTATTGCAATAGCGAATCACTCTTGTGCATGCTGTGGAAATTATAAGAGGAGAGGCTGTCCTGCTGGGAGTCGGAGCACAGCTGGTGCCATATGGCCTTCTCCATGCTGCTCCCTTATCTATCCTCACCTGGCCGTGCCGAGCAGCTGCCTGCAGTCCCCTCATGGATTTCTTAATGCTGTGCAGTCTGTCCTAAAGCAGGACCCTGCCTAAGATCCCTGCTTTTTAAGGTACAGACATGGAGTTCCTTACACAGGTGTGGAGTGTGTTTGCCATTAGGTGGGGGTGTGTGTATACCACGCTTGGCAGTCGTGGGTACCAGTAACCCTCAAACGCTTTGCCAAAGTGAGATACACCATGAAAATCATTGAGAAACTTGTTTTCTTAAAGAGTTTCCCCACACACATACAGATGCACCTAAACGTAACTTACAGGGCCTTTTTATTTCCATCATGGAAAAATCTGTCTCTGCATTTCCCAGAAGGCTTCTCCTCAGAGCTGCTTTGCATAATGGAGTGAGCTAAGTTGGAGTGTTTTGTGGATGATGGCTGCACTGTGCATGCTTTGTAGCACACTGGCTTCTTTATTAGGTGAGCAGGAGCTGGCATTGCTGGAGCCAACACAAGTAAGGATGTGCAGGAAGAAAAGGAGTAGCCCACAAAATAAAATCCTGAGCAAGGATGTGAATCAGGCATGGAAGATACAGAAGACACAGAAACACAGTGCCAAAGCAAGGGACATGGGCAAACTTTGCTCAGAGACATACCATGTGAAAATTAAAAGCAAAATGAAAATCTTGTATCAACTTCGCAAAATCCTTGAAATTTGTCAAATCTGACCCTACATCCAGTAGCTCATCAGGAAGAACCAGATTGTGACTTGTTTTGTGTGAGGAAAGGCATCCAGGTTTGTGAGGCTTATCTCTGGACTCTCAGTCCTGCATCCTCCAAGTCAAGTGAATGTTGCAGGACCTAATAATCCTCCTCCAAAATAATGCCTGTTGTTTTGGAATATGACTGTTCACTAGTTTGGCACCATTAAAGCAAAGTGTAGTGGATTCAATGCTTGAAATGTAGAGCCTAGAAGTTTAAATGTAGAAGCTCTTCTGCCCCTCTCCCTGCCTCTTATCCCTCAACAGAGCTTTCCACCCAGGACTTCAGTTCTCTCTCCCTGTTCCTCTAGTAGAGCTCATCTTACAACAGTGGTGTGAAAAGGATTGGTTCCATCTCTGCTCAAAGATCTAATGAGAGGTGTTATTGATATTATTATTATTACTGCTGTTACTACTACTACTGCTGCTGCAATGGTATCTCTCTGCAGTACTTTGAAAATGAAAATATTACCATAGAATAAAGTTAAAGACAGTTAAAGGAGTCCTCCTGCCACCAACCCCCTGCTTCTTACTTGTGCTTGCAAAGCTGTCTTCTAGCAACACTCGGAAAGGGATGCCTGTCCTTTTTGGCAAAAAACTTAAGAGCCCCAATGCCAAAGGTCCTTAAAGGCTCTCTTCAGTGGCAGAGTTTTGTTTATAAAGACACCAGGAAGGCTGTGGTGCTTATCTAAGATTCTAAGACTTTCTGATGCTCAGCTGGTGTCAAACATAGGCCATTTCACTTTGGTTCATCAGCCTGTGGCTTCGGGAGCTCTGCTGCAGGGTTTGGAAATGCTCGTCTTCACACTGGCAGCTCGTGCTGTTCTGAGGGGAGAAGAGGTGGCTCGTGTCACCAAGGACAGCAGGACACTCCTCTGCTTTTTTATGTGGCCAGATAAAGGGTGTAAAGAGCAGAGCCTCAGACCCGTAAATCCAGTGTAATTAAAACACTGGACATTAACTGTTAAAAGTACTCCGAACAAAAAAGCTCTGAAAGAGATATCAAAAAGAAAAAAAAACCCACAGAGTTTTCAGTTGCTGCTAAATGAAGCAATAAATGCACATACAGTCAGTGATGAATCCTAATTATTATTCTGAACTTCTGCCTTATTGGTAACACACACTGGCTGGTGAGCGCAACAAGCTGCAAGAGGCAGAAGGGATTCTCCAGTGTCTCCCTTATTCCAGAAGGTGTTGCTATTATACAGCTCTGTTACAGACTCACAAAGTCATGTAGAAAGCAGGATGGAATAAAATGTGGTAAGGCTGGATAAAAAAAAAAAAAATGTAAACCATACTAAGTATATAGAATTCAGTCACAAGGATTTCTATTATGCAGGGAAAAGAGAGCCTTTAGTGTAGTATGTGTCCACAGTATAAATAGTTCGGCAAAATGTAAACACCAAATATTTCCACCAGAGATCTTTGCAACCTCACATACAGTAGCTCTACTTTTCTTTTTCATTAAGGACTTCTTTTAATAAAGAGGCTTTTGTGGACTGAATTGGGAAAAATAGCAGCCACCTGTAACTTTTTTTTAAAGCCTAACAGTACATACAGTACATCTATCAAAAGCAGAGGAATTTGAAACCTGCAGACTTTTTAAAGAAGCGAGTTCCACACATGATATAAAACAAATGCCATGTGTGCACCAAGCCAAGCAAATTAACAAAAGGGCAGGGGCACTTCCAATATTGCTTAAATAACTCAGGCTTAATAATGGGCTCTTTTCACACAAGCTCACAAAAGCTGAAATGTGTTTAAGAAGAAAAACATGCATTTTTATTGTATTGTGTGGCAAGAACCCTGATTTTTTCTTTTTTTATTTTTCATTAAAAGCCATTAGCCGAAGCACATGAATTCTCTATGGGGTTTTTGCCAGTGAATGTTGCACCTTGGTGTAGAGCTGTTCTCTGTGGATAAAGGGGAGAGACTGGTTTCCCTGGTCTGTTGTGTATTGCTGGCCTGTCAGAAGTACTCTCTTGAGGTCCCTTCCCCCCCGATAGGCATCACAGAAGTCCCCTGAGTGTTGCTTTGTTTTCTATCAGTGTTCAGGGGGAAGCCAATTGTTGTGTGGGTACAGAGGACAATGCAGTGCAGAGGCTGGTTTGCAGAGAGGCAGAACTTACTTCATTACTGCTACAGCCAGGTTGGTGTCTTTGGACACTCAACAGTTCTGTGTGTAAAACTGTGAAATGTTCCCAAAGGTAGCACCTTTAGGTCAGGGCAAGTGTATTCGGTTAAATTCTTCTTCAGAGCTCACAGGTCCCTTATTTTTCACAGCCCTAGATAATTTACAGAACACTTAACATGACCTTTCAGCTCCAGCTCTTGGTGGCTGGTGTGCTCATGGTGAACCATGGTGGTGTTTTACAGAGATTTAGGGTCATTAGAGTTTCCTTAAAAAGGAAAAAAATATTTATAACACGATCATACTTATGTCTTTCAGTTCAGTGAAGAGTGACAAAGAGAGAGGACAAAAAGATACCAAAAAAATGACTCATGCAGGAAATTTAAAATTACGCTTTGGTTGATAAAAACAGTCCTTTGTGTAGAACAGTTAGGCCTCATCTTCATTGGCTTTGAATAAGCAATACAACATGTCACACATTGCTTTTCCTGTTGGCCTCCATTTAAACTTCTCGGTTTCCTGAGGCCACATCAACATTAAAAGATTTTGTGCATAAGACGTTTGCCATCCTTCTATACAAAAAACAAAAAGACTTCTACCACGAACCCACTAGAGATGAACTTGAGCTCCTCTGTCCCTGTGATACAGAACCCTCTCTGATTACAACACTGAAAAATCACTGTCTTCTGACTCCAGCCCTGTCTGAGTGGGTACAGCCTGAGACTGAGGACTGAGATATTGCTGTGCCAATGCTATACTTGCCAGGTATCTGGAGCTGTTGATGGCTTGTTCTGTGTCTCAGGTGTTACAGAGGCTTCTGCACCAACTGCTCGAATGCAATTGGCATTCAAGACATTCCAGAAATTCTCCAGAAATTCTCCAGGTGACATTTTGTCAATGCCAGGGGCCAAAGGTGTGAACAAGAGCCATCTGCACCCACTAGAGACTGTATCATGGTAGGGGAACCTTGAGAATCAGGCAGGTTTTATTGTGGTCCCTTCGTGCTTCCATAATATCAACCAAGATTTTTCCTCTAGTTAAAAGTTCTTTGCAGTCATTAACAAATAACTTTATGATTTAAGATTTTGTTTCCCTTTGGAAAACACAGAAATATGTCAGAGAAGCTGAGATGACGAAGAATTAGAAAGTCACACCAAGGGTGTGAGTAGAAATTATTAGTTCTCAGTTCCTCTTTTTCCAGCCATGGTTTTTTGTTGTAATTTATTCTTAGTAGTCTCCTATTGTCTTGCCATGAAATTAGATACAGCTTTTAAAGACAGAGGCATCACCTTTCTTTTTGCCTGTTACAGGCCTCACTAATTGTTACCTCTAGGGACATAATGAGGACTTTCAGCTGTTCATCTATGTGATTTTAGTCAGCTTGAATTAGAGCCTGAACCTCAATTCAGCTTTAAATGCAGTGGTTCAGATGTACAACCATGTCATCCTGGATCCACAAGCTGCTGTGGATCAGCTGAGTGATGGCAGGTTGGATGCTGAGGCCTGATGCTGTACCAATTCCTCAGTTTTGCTGGTCACTTCTGAAAGATGTGTCTCCATATACAGGCTACAATGGCATTTCCAGCTTACCTGAAGTGCAGCTGTTACTGGTATTCTCTGCTGTCATACTAAAAAGTGACTTATTTTTGTTAAGTATTTTTGATGTACAAATATTTGTCAAACTAAATAGCTTAGTGAAATATATGTGTTTGCACATCAGCCAATATAACTAAGGGAACAAGTCATCTTTTTTCTTTCTTCACCTTTTCCACTTTGAATAGTATTGGGTTTTTGAATCCAGCTGTGGGTAGATTGTCATTATACAATTCAAGAAACAAGATACCAGATGTTGGAATAAAGTGCTTCAGCTCTGAAACAGCTTATGCTGTTTCAACCAGTGGCTCTGAAGTAGGGCTGGTTGAAATTTGGTTGATTTTCCACATTTATTTATTTGTAATTTTTTAATCACTTTTTACAACAAACAACAAAGAAAAAAAGACGTATTTTTCGATTTACTCAGAAATAAGTGTTCCCCAGCCTCTCCCCGTGTTCTTATTTTTTAGTTTAATAAGGAAAAAAAAAAGGAAAGAAAAGAAAGGAAAAGGAGGAAATCAAACAGTTAACAAAACTGCTTTAAACTGAAGACTCTTTAAAGAGCAGAAGAGTTATTTGCAAAATACTCCAATTTTTAAAAAAAAAAAAATGGTGGGATTTTTTTTAAATACCAAAACAGACTTCAGGACAAAATGTTGTAACCACCTTTACTCAACTGCTGTCTACATTGGTGCTCTTTTCCCTGACCTGACTCTGCCATAATAAAGTATAAAACCATCTTTAGTGAATGCAGAGTCCCCTCTCGTGGCTGGCTGCTTTTTTGATCTGGTGTGTGGTCTGATTAAAGATGAGACAGCTGAAAATAATGACTGCCACAAAGTGACAGTAACCCCTTTCTGATCTCGGGTGGCCCCTCAGCTCTCCTGGGCAGGCAAGTCCATCCTCAAAAACAAATGGACTGTGTATTTCAAAGGCCTCTTCTGGGCAACTGTCAATACATCAGTTGGATTTCAAAACAACCCTTGATCTACCTTTAGCAATAAAAATGGGCCCTCTTGAATATCCCAGGAACAGAACAATCCCTGATCTCTGGTTTGACCAGCACAGGTCACTGTTGTCTATGTGCAGCCTGTGTCTGGTAAGGAAGCTTGTTATGCCACCGGCTGTAGAAGCCAAAGGAAAACAATTGCATCACACAGGGATTCTTTTTTTTTTCCTTTTTTCTGCCATGCAGGAAAGGGCAGGCTATGCAGCAGTCATCAAGCTGCAATCTGTAAGGTTTTGTTTTGTTGTTCAGTGCTGAGCAATGTGGTCAGACACCAGCACTCAGCCACTGAACTCCGTGTGTCCCAGTGCCAGCTGTTTGTGGCCTCTGTGTCTGTCTGCTCATCAGTGATTTGAGACTCTGTGCTTTATTGCTCTCCAGGCAATCTAGATTTTAACAGGGCTCCTCTAGGGCTCTTCCCTTGACTGTTTGAAACATAACCCTCACACACAGAGGGGAGAGTCATATTACCCTTCCTCCTTTACCCCACAGCCTTGTGGCACCCGTAGCAGGGCCAGCTTGTTGTTGCTCTCCCTAGTACCAAGGAGCATCCTGGCTGTGTGAGCTTTTCTTGTGGCAAGGAGGGAGGAAGGGAAACCAGAAGGAAATTCATCTATGATTTTCAATAAACAGACAAATTTTGCTGGGAAAATGGCCCTTACATGGTTTGCTGGCTGGATTCAGCAGCAGGGGGGCCCACAGTTAATGAGCTCTGCCTTTGCCACTGGGTTTTACAGCAGCTGGAGCCACGTCCCAGGGGAGGCACAGATGATTCAGCTGCTGGACAAACAAGGAATTAACACAATAATATTAAGCAAGAAATATCACCATGAGCTCCTACTTCTTTACCCTCTCCCCTTCCTCCCCTTATGTAAGACTGTATTAAAAAACAGATCTTGGCTGATGGTTTAGAGAGAAATATTTGACATATTGAGATGGATAATTTGGGCTAGTGTTAGGGCTGCCTTTGGCCAGGGAACAGTTGGGAAGGAGACAGTGGAGCCCCCTCAGCTGTGCTGGGTGTTCATGCATGGCCAGAAGTCCTGCCCACCTCCAGCTTTTTTGGCATGCCAGGCCAGAGAGAGCTTACTGTGTGTAACCATAGCAGCATTCTGGGGGCAGCCCAAGGAGGAGTGTACATTTGTTCCTTGTGTGCTCTGAGACCTGAAGAGAACAGGTGGGGGGGATGGTCAGGTGTGCCACAGCATCACCTCATCCCAATGGGGAGAAATCCTTCCTGAGCCTGAGGGAGAGCCCCGTGGGAAGTGGCTCCTTCTCCCTGCTGTCCCAACCCTCACCCCTTCACAAGCAGTGGCTGAAAATCTGCTCAAGGCCAAAACAGTGTTAGTGGGAGGCTGAAAAATGTGCCAATGCACGATCCCTCTGCTGGCTTTCAGGTTCTCAGTGCACGAGGGATCCATACTGCTCTTTGAATTGAGCTGACCCTGAAAAACTTCTTTGGCTGGTAAATGAAGTGAAGAATATCTCAACCTGCCTACTTAGGAAAAAGGCACAAGAGGGACACCTGGCATTCCTGCACTTTCCTTCTCAGTCCTGACAAGTAAACGACTGATGAAATACCTACATATTGTCTCTCCTTATGTGATCCAACATGCCACAGGATCTGCTTTTTACCTGAATTATGAAGTGGACACCCCAGGGAGAGAGATTTTACTGAGGAAGCAACCTAAGATGGGGATCCCATTGACACAGATTAGGGAGTACTTCCAGTACCAGTCCCTTTACATTCAGGTCCAATGTGAAGCACCTGCACTGGACTGAAGCCCTTCCTTATTCAGTTGCTACTGGCATGCTAAAAAATACTTATATACCACCATGGATAAGAGAAATGTGCAGGCTATTCATACAGACAAACATAAGCCATAGCACAGTGGTCTTTAAAACAATCAAGTTATTCTTCCTATCGACCAAGGTGGTACAAAGAGAAGTGGACTGCTGTTGTTATCCCATTAAAAATGTCCAGGCAGCACTCAGATGAAATTCTATGCTGGATATGGTCTATAGTTTCATGGATCAGCCCACCATATCAGCCAAGAGTGGGATGCTGGGCATTTGAACAACAAGCATTGCCCTCACAACTGGAAGGAAATTATTTGTGATCGTAGTTGTCCTTCGCTATTCCTTAGTGTTATTTAATGCTCCCATTTCAATAATGCCCTGAGGCTTTGATTAAAAACTGGCAATGAATAGAGTGCAGTCAAACTGCTCTTGCTCTTACTGCAGTTGTACCCTGTCACTGGAGAAAACACCTTTCCCTCAGATACTCTCTTTCTGCAGGTCTTCCTCTCCTTTTCCTAGTCAGCAGGCGTATTGGCAGCTTTCCCTCTGAGGAGTGGGATGTGCTTCCTGGACACTTGTCCATCACCTCTTACATATCAGTCACAGTATTTATTTTTGATTTGCATGTGCTTTTGGAGATGCAAAATGCTGAGCATATGCTGACTGCTAGGGGTGGCACAAAGTAGATGGGGAAAATAATGTTGTTCTTTGCCTAGAATTTCACAAATATTAAAACCTGCAACATATTATTTACATTTTATTCTTGTTCTGTAATACCATTAAGAACAAATATCTATCTTGGGACTTACTACATCGCTTTGGTTTACTGTCCTTGTCACATCCACTATGTTTTGTATGTTTTATAATTGCCATGCCCATTTCTTCTGTCCAGCCACTGATCTTGAAATTAAATGTCCCAAACCTTGATGCTTACTCTTTACCCAGTAGATGCCCTGGTAGAATGTGGATAGCAATAATCCTAGTGACCTCCTGCAACTTCTGTACAAAAAAACTTTGCTTAATCCAGTCAGTAAAAAACCCTAACAAACACAGTACACGTAATCAGAAGGTATTTTAAAAGTAGTAAAGCTTGACACAACCTACCTGAGCTTGACCACTTGAATGAGAGAGGGGATCTCTTTGAGTATCAATCTTTTCCTCATGGAAATTGTCAGGCAATTGCTCTACTTCAGATGGAAAGAAATCAAAAAACTAGTCTTGGTCAGTTGTTCCTCTGGGCTTCAGGACTGGCAAAATTGGAGGTATAACTTGTCTGAGCCAAGAAACTAGGACAGATTCAGTTCCTTCCCCAGAACTCACTGGTTCTCTTAACTGAGGATGTCAACCTGTCCTTTGTCCTCCATGGCCTACTGTTTAATTAAAGCAGGATGCAAGAAATACACCAATACCAGTGTCATATCGACTAGTGAATGTTATTCTAGTGCAGCCCACTAGTCTTCACACTTAAATAGTCAAAGGAATTCATCTTTCTACCACTACAGATAAACATATGATATTCAGTGTCCTTAGGGAGATATAGGTCATCTGTTACAAAAACACCTGGCATTAAAAATCTGAAGAAAAGAAAAATGTTATAAAAGTATCCAGATTAAGAAAAGTGGAAAATTTGATGGAACGTGCAGGACAAAGTGTTTGAAATAGAAAATGAATAAGGAGATTGGGAATGTCAATTGTAATTCTAAGAGCGAAATAACCGGGGTGTTTGTTATTGTTCACTCACTCCTAACAAAAATAACTATTTTTCAGTTGGTTAGAGCATGATGTTAATAACACCAAAGTTGTGGGTTCCATCCTCATATGGGCCATTCACTTAAGAGTTGGACTCAATGATCCTTGTGGGTCCCTTCAACTCAGAATAATCTGTGAAAACCTGTGAAATTGCACAGAAGCCCTTTTGATTTGTAAAAATGGTTTGTTTAATTTACAAGGCATTTGTGAAGCACATGATCACTATGGAGTTATAATGCTCACAAACACCACCTGTTGAAGAAACTAAGTGTTAATATTTCCTAATTTCACAGGGAGAAATAGATAATGAGGAGATTAGACTCAGACTAGAGACTGAAGCATTTCTGCTTCCTGTGCCTTTGTCTGCAGGTGTTAATCCATGACATGAAGATGTCCATTCCTCTACAGAAAATATAGGATGCAAAAAAATTCCAGAAAAGTAATTGATGACAGCTCAAAGAAAAAATATACAGATGCTGCAAGAAGTAAGTAGTTACACTCCAGTATTTTCCATATTTTGCTTTCCTCATCAATATTGATCCAATCTCACGAATGTATGCAATGTTTCAATACAGTATGATGTCTTTTTTTAGTTTCTTGACTTCTGAGAAAAGTCTGTGATCTTAGCAGGAACTAATTTTTCTTTGGTTTTGTGGGGTTTGTATTTGTTTGTTTTCTCTCATATAATACATTAAAGCTAACTAACTTGTTGAAAACTTTCTTGAAACTCAAGAAGTCAAATGGTTAATTGAATTATGCATGTCAAGGGGCTTCTCCCTTCCCTCACATATTAGTTAGCAACTTACAGCTGCTGTGAATACGTGAACAGCTCTGATCCTGTAATATTTAGTTGCTTACTTTGTTGTAAGTGATTGTTCAGTGTGAAGTGTGGTGAAAACTCAGGTCTTCTGTCTTCTCTGAGCTTTGCTAGGATGGGTGCTGGATGGTCCTCCTCTCCCCTGGTAATTACTCAGTGTCATTTTTCGAGTGATTGGTTCAGCTGAGTGCATTCTAATCAAAGTTAGCAGAAAAATAACTATCTGTTAAGTTAGATGTCCATGAATTTTTTTTTTTAATGGTAAACGTTGGAACAAATAGTATCCCATATTGGTTCTGTAATTAAGATATGCATATGTTGGCTCCAAAGATCCCTAATTACATCTGCTTTGGGGATGCTGTTAGAGAGAAGATAATTGTACACAGTTGCTGCAGAGACAGTAGAGGAGCTTTATCTGAAGTATAGGGAAAGCTTAGAATAGTAGCTTTGGACCACCATTTTTCTTGTGAGTTCCTATCCACAGAAATTACTGCAAGCACGCATTATCCTACACATTTTATTTTAAAAGAGGATAGATATTTATATCTTGGATGTAGCTTTTCAGCTATGGATTTCCTCTTCTCGATTAAATCAATGACAAGACTCTCATGGATTTTAATTGATACTGCTCCTGCTGAAAATGCCTTTCATTACGTGGCTTCAGACTCCTGAAACATCCCAGACTCCATGAGCCAAGTTCAGCACCATAAGGGATTCCTAAGGCCAAGTGCACAACTTCGTCAAAGAAGATGGGTGGGTGTGTCAGATGCACAGTAAAAATCTCCCGTAGGAATTCTTCCTTTGTGCTGATGAGATGTCAGAACACAAGGCCCAAGAAGCACATGGCACAGGGATAAAAAGGCAGGGTGCCACGGAGCTTCAAGCCACAGTGGCTTATGGCAGACTGCAGAAAAAGAGCAGTGCTGAACTGGGTTAGACATACCAAGACAAAATGGCTACAGCCTGCCAGTGACTAAAAGAGTAACTTTAAAATTATCCGTGGATGGATGCTGCCTGATGATGATGTAGGCAGAATTTTGAAGCGATGCTTCCCGTCTGGGCACTGGCAACCTTGCAAAAGGCAAGAGTTAAAGATTAAAAACCTGAGGACAAGTCAAAATACACTCCCTGTCTGTAAATCAAAAAAGTACTGCTTCAAACTCAGCCAAATCTGGCTGCTCCCTTATCCCCCACAACCACCATCACAATAACAGCAGCTGATTTTCCTCACACCCACCTCGGAGATTTCTGGGGGTTTTGGCCAGGTTTGCATCCCCATATGATTCAGCCTACTTTTACTTATGTTTAGCTCATTGTGTAATAAGTAAAGCTTACATAAGCTGGGGACTGTGGCTCCAGCTTCACAAACCTTCATCAAAAATAGGAGATCAGAAGCAGGATAGCACCTCATGTAGGGTTTTTTTTTCTCTTTAGCACAGATACAAAATTAACTGTCTTTGGACTAAATGCTCAGCTCTTTCAAATCTGTGTATAACCATTAATTCCTACTTAATTAAGCTAATTTATACCTTGCTGAAGGTCTGGTTCTCATCAATAGATGTCCCAGTGTTGAGACCTTGACAGTAACTAGTCAAAAAGAAGAGGGATGAAATTTTGACACATTAAACTCAGGGGGAATTTTCTCATTACCATCAGATAAGCCCTCACCTCACCCCAGAACAACCAGCTATTCAAAGTAAAAAACAGACCCTGCTGTGTATCTCTGTTCCTGTCCTGAAACTGTTCCCACTAGAACAGCCAGCAGTTCCTGCTCCAATTCGTTTTATCTGGAAAAGGTAAATGCAAACTGCCAGTTCCTTACAAGAAGATGTTTGAGTGTCTCACTGAGCTGATACAAACTGCAATTAGTGAGCTACAGATGCATGGAACATTTTCACAAGGTCCAGACTATAATATGATTAATTGGGTTACTCTAGCACCTTAACAGGCAAGGATGTGTTTCCCTTGCAATGGGTATTGCAAAAATAGAGTAGGAAAACTTATGAAGAAGTGAATATTATCTACATGATATCTACTAGCCTGAGTGATGTATTCTAAAGGTTAAGTTAATTCCACATAACTTTTAGGGTGAAATTGCTTCTAAAAACAGACATACTTTCAGTTGTTGGGTGAGTCTGTGGTCCCTGTTAGATTGATGTAGACCCAGAACTGTGTTGCTGAACTTAAGAGTTATTGCAAAGTTATGCTGTAATGGAGATCAATCTGGTCTCGTGTTTAAAAATATCTGAATTCTTGTAAGTCTAGTGTTTTTTACTTCATGCAATTGATAAAAGTATTTCTGGTAATGAAATAGTTAAAAAATACAGCACCAAAAGGGCTGAGCTACAGCCCAGGAAGCTTCTGTATTTAAGGATTTATTTTTTTCTGCATCTTCAAGTTTTTTGTTGTTGGTTTTTTTTCTTTATTTTTCTTTTTTTTTGGTTTTACAATTTAATCTTTCACATAATGGGACAGAGACAAAGCCTTGGTTGGAAATCTCCTCCTAGCCTGTTGCAATATTTATAAAGCCGTGCTTTTTAAACACGCTGCAAGATGGGTTTAGTAAAACAAAAGGCATTATAATTTATTGTTCCAAGATTATTGATTCAATAAATTAACAATAATTTCCATGGAGGGCAGGAGCCCTGGCACTATAAAAGTTTATTTATCTGCACTTTAACTAGCATTGATTAGAGTATTCAAATTGTCCCAGTGCTGTATAATTGCTCTTTATAGGTGGAATGTCCTCTGCTGTGCAGGAGACGGTAAAATAAACATTCAGCCAGAAGTGACAATGGCTCTTTTAAAAGCCAGGTTTTTTCCTTTTTTTTTTTTTTTTAAGAGGGAAAAAAGAGTTTGTGTAATGCTTTAAAAACACAGCCAGCTTTGGCCAAACTACCTTGCGACATCGCAAGGACAGGCAAGCAAAGGGTTGCGAAAGGTTGCTATTGTTCTGAGAGGCAAAGGACATAAATATAGTAGTTATATCTTTATATTTGACTACCTGCAAATGAGAAAGCCTTTTCCTGCTGCTGTTTTAAAGAGCCATTCCTTTTGCATCGAAGTGCCAGGTGGAATGTTTTGTTGCACATGCTTTTCCCTCTCTCCTTTTTGTTTCTAAAGTGCCCACTGAACCTGTTCAAGGTAACTGTGAAGCTATTGTTGATATGTTAATAATTCAAGCAAAACAAGCCATACTTCCTGATTCACATTCACCGTGCAGGGCTGCTCAGAAAGGAACATTTTGCCACCGTGGAGAACAATAGTTGATTTAGTTCACAAGCCATTGTGTTCTCCTCATGTAAAATGCTTAAGACAGTCACATTTTTTAGACATGGAGTTATGACAGGTCTATCTTCTGATATGTATGATAACACTGCTTTTATTTTACAACTCTGTTGATGGAAAAGATTAACAGCACCTTTTCCCTCTTTTGGTTTTAATAAAACAACCAACTGCTAGAAATGTCACTTAAACCACGAGCTTGCAATAATGAAAACAAATTATGCATCTTAGTAACCCAAGGTGGATGATTAATGCAGGCTTTAAATGATTGTTTGTGTTAAATTGTTTCTCCAAATGCAATTCAGGAATTTGAAGTTGTCAGATTAACTGCTGTATTTACTGGTCTGTTTGATTAGGTGAGCATAGTTTTATATTCCCTCTTGGAGACCTAAATAGCAACCATTTCCTACCAAAACAGCACACAAAACAAAGGCCCCATTCAGAGGACTATTCAGAGTGGGCAATGCTCTATAGCCCTTTGTATCCTGAAACAACGTGGTTACTGAAGTGCCTCTAAAAGGTACAACAAATTTTTAAAAGAAAATAATAATGGTCATTATAATAACAGTTGGAATATTATATTTTTGTCTAAAGGTGAATATAGCCCATCATCAATTAATGGATTAATTTAATTATTGACCTTAAAGACATCTCTCAGAGGCCTTTATGATTAATACTGTAAAACAGGGTTTAATGAATGCATTTAAAAGGATGGCTAATATTCATTTGAAACTGTAATCCACAGTGTCAGAGTTTGTCCACTCTGTACTCTTTTCATGAACATCCACGGAGTTGAATTTTAGTAGGCATTCATAGGAAATGAATTCTAGGCTTGAGTGTGCAAATTTTTAACTAAAGTGAATTTTAATTTCTTTTTCTTTGGGACTTTTGCACCAGAAACTTGGCCATCAGAGCCAGTCAGGGAACAGAAAAAATGTGTCATGTGTCTTCTTTCTCTTTTTCCAGTCAACAAGTGCATAATAAGCACAGCTTGAACTTCGATCATTACAACTCAATTATCAAAACAAATGAAGTGTTTACAGTAGATTTTGATTAAAATTGTATAGTGCCTTTCTATGTCCAGATTAGATACTAAGCATTTTTCTCTGAGTTTGATGATAGGTGTTTTATACATGCACTTTTCAAGAGCAGCTGGCTACCAGCTTTGCTGGGACAGTGGAAAAACACTGAGGAATAACAAGTATTAATAACTTGTTGGTATTTCTGGGCAAAGCCAACGTGATTGCCACATCATTCCTGAGAAGGGAGGGAAATCAGAGGGCGCAACATCCTTCACCTTCTCTCAATGCAATTTCTTTTATTCCTTTTTAAGGATGACTTATGGTAGGAACAACTACCAATACTAGTGGAGGTGGGAGCGCTCTGCCTTCAGCATCTCATGCTGATGGTCTACAGTGCAGCTGGAGGAAAGGCAGAATTGTATGGAAAGGCTTTGGTACGGGCACACTTGCATGCTATCCCACTTGACTGCTTTGAGAACTGGAAAAACGAAACTGTTAGGCTCAGTGCTGGTTTTACATTGTGCAGAGAGGACAGACAGACTGGAGCTGTTGCAGGAGGGAACATGGTTTCACCAGAGCAGGAAGTTTCTGAGTAAGAAATTGTTGGGAGAGAGTATTTTTTGAGAAATACCGTTTTCTTGCTCCCTTTCTACACTATTTCCCAGGTATCCACTTATGACCACAGCAGGGGACAGGATAGTGAGCCAGGTGATCTGACCCACTGCAAGTGTTTTGCCTGTATTTTCTTGGGATAATCCTTTCTAGGAAATGTGGTCTCTTTGTCACTCATGTGGACATAGGTGGAATAATGCAATATGCACAACATTGGATTTAGGGAGATCAGAAAACATCTACCTTCACAATTACTTCTTTTGCTGGTTTGAGGGAGTCAAACATTGTATGGGATGAATACCAGTGAAATTCAGAGAGGTTATTATAGTTTCCCAGCTCAGGAAGCTATAAAGCCTTCAGCAGTACTGAATCGAAAGCATCCTTGATTGCATCAAGCAGCTTTTCAGACTTGGCTGTTGTGCTTTCCTCATCCTCATCAAGAAGTACATGATGCTCTGCCTGGTTGGCAAAAAAATATACCTCTAGGAAGTTTCTATGGCTCTGTGCTCTGCATTGCTAAAACCATAATAAAGCAGCAGACTACTGGAAAAATCTAATGAATGTGTTCCTGGCTAGGAGGTCACACGCTCCTTCTCCATAGAGAGAGTTAGAAATCTTCAGGCAATGCCTCTGCAGTCTACTTTCTAGGACCCCAGGTGAAGGATGTTGAATGGCTGTCAAAAGTGGCCATACTGCTTCCCAGCCTGCCTCCCAGCCATTGGCAGTAAAGGGGACAGCTGGGATGGTGGCTGCATCATTATATCAGAGGTGAGACAAGGATGGCATAACAAGGGTAGCTCGAGAGCTGGGAAACTGCTAGTTGGAGAACATCCACAGGGTTCTCAAAAATATCCTGAGAACTGTAGGAAATTGGACACTCAAAGAAAAACTCTAACACTGAAATCAGTTATGTGATTTGGCGCTGCAACAGTCTCAAGGACTAGATGGCTAATTGCAAAGGTATAAGCAAAGGGACGAGCCTTCTGCATCATGTAGGAATGCTAGAGCCCTGGGAAAAAACAGGAAATCTATTTATTACGTTTCTTATGTTTCAATTAGGAATTTACAGCTCATAAGGGTTCATATCCCTAAAGAAGAGATGAGTATATTTCAGCTAGTAGTGAACTATTTTTTCTTTTCTGCAGTGCTCAGGGGGAAATACTTGCACCAGCCACATACAGACAAGCAGCCCGGGAAGCCGGTCTGTGATTTTAGTTTGAAGGAAATATGGATCATAGGAAACTGTCCTGCTATTTATATTTACATTTCAAGTAAATTAGTTCAGCTCAGGTGTGTTGCTAGAAGTGCTTCAAGCTGAGCAGCCGGACATCAACTTCCAGGAAAACCTGGTTTGGTGCCTGGAGTTGGCCTGTTGGCTGGTCTGGGGATCAGATTCTTGCCCATACACCCTTTCACTCTCTGGTTGGACTTAGCTTTAAAGTTGACTCTCAGCCACTTTCTTTTACTTAGCAGTTTACTGATTAGTAAATTTGTTTCCCCTTCCTTCTGACAGCCAGTGAAAATGTCCTTTTCCTTGACTGATTATTACATGCGAAACATGATCCCTAGAGAATCCAAACTCTCCTCTTTTGCTAAGGAACTGCCTGGTCAAAAAACTTCAACTTACTGAAAATGCTTTTCTCTAGCAAAGCAAAACAAATCCAGTCATCACACTGAAGGCTCTCAATTCCTGAAGGCTGTTCCACAAGAGCTCTGAACAGAGCACTCAAAGACCAGAGTGTTCAAAGACCAATGAAACGACTCTGCAAACATGAAGCAGAATTTGCACAGCCAACGTGAATTACACTCTTTTGAATGTACTAGCTGATTTTTATTTTACACTGTATTGGATTTGCCTGGTAAGGTTTAGGTAGTGAGGGGGTTACAGAGGTGGCTTCTCTGAGAAGCTGCCAGAAGCTTCCCCCGTGTCCAACAGAGCCAGTGCCAGGTGACCCAGCTGCTGGGCAAGGCCAGGCTTGTCAGGGATGGTGATAGCATCTGTGGGATAACGTGTTTAAGAAAGGGGAAAAAAGCTGCACAACAGCAGTCAGAGAGAGGAGTGTGAGAGCAACAGCTCTGCCCTGAGGTTAGTGAGGAAGGAGAGGGAGGAGGTGCTCCAGATGCTGGAGCAGAGATCTCCCTGCAGCCCGTGGTGAGGACCAGGGTGGAGCAGGCTGTGCCCTTGCAGCCCATGGAGGTCCATGGTGAAGCAGAGAATCACCTGCAGCCCCTGGAGGACCCCACGCTGGAGCAGGTGGATGCCCAAAGAGGGCTGAGACCCTGTGGGAATGCTGCACTGGAACAGCTCCCAGTAGGACCTGTGGAGAGAGGAGCCCACACTGGAGCAGGCTGTTTCTGAAGGACTGTGCCCTGTGGAAGGGAGCAACCCTGCAATAGTTCCTGAAGAACTGCAGCCTGTGGGAAGGAGTCACATTGGAGAAATTCTCTCTCCCGTAAGAGGGACCCCATGCTGGAGCAGGGGAAGGGTGTGAGGAGTCCTCCCCCTGAGGAGGAAGAGGCAGCAGAAACAATGTGTTTGAAAACAACATCAGAAACAACTGAAGACCCCGTTCTCAGTACTCCTGTGCTGCTGTCAGGGAGGAGATGGAGAAATAGGAAGTTGAAGTTAAGCCCTAGAGGAAGGGAAGGGTGGGGAGATGTTTTTAAGATTTGGTTTTATTTCTCATTACCCTACTCTTATTTGATTGGCAATAAATTAAGCTAGTTTCCCTAAACTGAGCTTGTTTTGCCCTTGATGATAATTGATGACTGATCTCTCCCTGTCCTTATCTTGACCCATGAAGCTTTTGCAGCATTTTCTCTTCCCTGCTCAGCTGAGGAGAGGCTTTGGTGGACACCTGACATCCAGCCAGGGTCAACTCACCACATACGTTGAAGTGTTCAATGACATAAGGACTCACAATTCAAAAAACCCTAAAGAGATATGTTATCTATTGCAGATTTCCAGTTTTTCAGTGGGTGTTCATTTCTTTCTCCCTATCAGATATCTCTGACAGGACTAAGTGCTCCAAAAAGGTGTCAGTCTCCAGGTCACAGGTGGCATGTATCTTTTCAGTATTAGAGCTCGAGCCTGAATGCTCAGTGAGACCCACTGAAGTTCAGCCTTCAGCTTCTGCTTCTGTGTCATCATAGTTTGGAAGCTAATTTCCTTTGAAAATCCCAGCACAAAGGAACATCAAAGAGCGATGACTGAACATCATGTTATTGTGAAATGAAAGAAGTAGGAATATATAGTGAGGGTTTTTTTTTTTTTCTTTTTTTGCTGCAAGACTCCATTACCAGTAGAAAACATAGGGAAAAGCGGAGACTAGTAGAGGTAACCTCAAAATATTCATGGCTAAAATACTCAAAGTCTTTTTGTTTCAATGAAGTTCAGATTCTTTTTAAGGAAATAGCATGCTAATAAAATGGTGGCTTGCAAAAAGTCAGTCTTCATAGAAATAACAACAGAAGACTTTTGGCTAGCTAAAGATTTACAATTGTATGGAGGAACAGGGTTGTTCCTGGCAATAAAATGGAAGAGGTGATGTCTTTCTCTACAGATGTTATTTGTGCTGTCAGCTAGAAGAGAAGATCTTACAACTGGATATTGTGCCTCTTGCAGAAGATCATAAGCTAAGGCAGCTTATTTGTCCCTATCTCTATGTTGGTGACAGAGCCTTGAGGGTCCCTGTCCAGACTCCCTCTGCCCATGGCTTTAGGACCATCAGCTGCTGCCCCAGTAATACCACAGCTGATCTCTGGCCCCCCACAGCCCTGCCCTGCCTGGCTCTGGGTCCACCCCACACTAAAAATGCTATTAGTGGCAGCCACATACAGCACAGAAATAACTCAGCTACCACTATACAGGCAGGGCTTATATTTAAAAAAACCCAGAATCTATTATGGAGAAATATTTCCACAGTCTTTAGTCTGCTTCCAGTGCTTGTAGTTAAGAGAATTTTTCTCCCTTCAGTTTTCATGGGATCAAAGGCAGGTCAGCATTGAGCATTTTGAGAGCTTGTCCAGTATTGTTGTAAATTGAAAGCACTTGATACAGAAGTCACTAAGGGTCTGTTTTCACTGAAGTATGAACAAGAGTATTGCCCCTAACGTGAATCTTACTGACACAAAAATCTCCTTAACTATTAATATGAGTTGTCTGGCTTGTTGTGGAAAAGAGGGGGAATTTGCTGTGGTTCACACACCTCAACAGTTGCTAACCCTGCAGCAACTCAAGTACTATTTTTCAGCATGGCTCTTCTCACTCAAGCCTCCCTAACTGTAGAAGTGGGTAGGCAAGTTGAGCTAATTCTGTAGCAAATGTATAGCAAGAGATGGTTAATTTTACTGAATTATTTTACAGCACAACATGCTGAATTGTAGCTCATGTGGCATGAAACCATGTTTATACATATTTTCTCAAAATCCTAGAGTGAAAAAAAAATACTCTGTGCAGAACAATGTTAGAGTTTGCGAGGAGAATTACCCTGAGTAAAGAAATGATGTTCTGTAATAGGTGACCTTATGCTACGAGGAGCAGAGTTTTTCAAGGCTACTGGAATTTTTGTAGATAACTTTAAGCAATGGCTGTTGACTGGATTAACATGCTGCCTTGCCTTCTGCTGATCTGTTACTCATGACCAAAAATGGTTTACAATTGTGGAGTGCTTGCACTATATACAGTCCTGGAGCTCAGAAGCATTAGATTCACTGGTAACAATCAAATCAGTTAGTTAATGAGTCTGTGAGATCTGGCATTGGCATCCCTTAGCTCACAGCAGTCAGTAATATATAGACTCAGTGTGTATACGTGCCGAAGCTTAATTTGCAATCCTATTTAGAGTGGAAAAAAATGCCACACTTAAAAAAAAAAAAAAAAAAAAGAAGTGCAAACAGGGTTCTTTTCACAGTGGACAGAGAATACTGTTAAACAGAGGAAGCACAATATCCCTTTTCATAGCAAGAGATCAAATGTCTGCAGAAGAGTTTAATTTATACTTCTTCATGTGCCAGAGCTGTGTCTGAGACATTGCAGCATTTCAGTACTTTCAATCAGGTCATAGTTTCCAGCACAGATGACTTCATCCCTCTTAAAATAGAACAAATAGAATAAATGGAATTCCACATAATCATGGTAGGAGCTGGGATTATAGGAAATTAAAACACATATTTAAAAGCAGAGTTCTGTGCGGTAAATAATTGTGACATGGAACTTGGAAAGTAGTGCTTGGTCCCTCCTCGGTAGTTAATGGGCAGTGAAGGCCTTTGGCTCTGCAGCTTTCTGTAGCATGAGGGTGTGGGTGTATCCTAGAGGAGGATGATGAGAGTGATGGTGGATAATGTGCAGCATCACATGTAATGCAGTTGCTGCCTTTCCAGAAGAAATATTAAAGTTACACCATTTGACTCAATTGCAACCCAGATTGCTGATGGGAATCAGGCATGGGCTTTACACTCCATGCACCACCATGCAGCTTTGATTGCTTTCCCCAGTTAGGTCCTCTCTTCCCTAGCTGTTACAGAATATTTCACATCTCCCAGCCACAGCTCTGCGTTGGCAGTCGGAGAAAAGGTGTTGATGAATTCTGTCTCAAATTTCTGCGTGTCTGAAGAAAACCCTTATAAAATAGCAGCATATATTAAACTGATAACCCCCAAACAGAGAAGCAGCTCACTGCAACCTGGAATGCTTTGAACTAGCACTGTAAGACAAGTGTTTGCAGTAGTTATTACAACAGGAGAAAATGAAACTAGAAACACGTTGTTCCTTAATTATGGTATTTGCCCAACAGTGCCCTCATTGTAATCCATTTTTGGCATTACAAGAAAAAAGAACTTTCAGTAACTTATTTGTGACATGACTAAATTCCAGCTCACATCAGAACTATTTCATTAGGCAATAGAGAAGCATGCAGTGAAGAACAGCCCTTGCCCCCAAAGGACTGTTTTGTCTACACAAGTGAATGAGAGTCTAAGATATTACATGTGTTACCTCAAGTCACAGAAGAATTCAGAAACAAGGCTGGGAACTGAATTTTTCCCAAGTAACAATCCTTTGTCATCAAAGATAAGCTCCCTCTGGTCGTGTGTGTTTTATGTATGTGTATGTATGCATGAATACAATCACATTTGTCTAGTTTGACATGCAGGCTGGACTGTGGGTCTGTAACTTGCATATTTGTATCCTTTTTTACATCATGTCTAACTATGGTAAAGATTACACTGACAGACTAATTCCATTTGCGAAGGTTTCTGTTTAAAAGCGAGTGAAACTCTGGGGGAGAAGGAAAATTCATCACTGGTGAGTTGGCTGAATCCAGTCACATGCTGTATAATATAACTTATCCTTAGGAATTCATGCCTCCATTGGGTCTGCCTACCAGATAAGCTACACTGAGATGAAAGTGAGTTGCATCAGATCCTGGTGCCCAGAGCACACAGTTCAGGCTCTGTTTCTCCTTTGTTCAGCTGGATGTTATTTAACAAACAGCATTCCCTCTCTCAGAAAAAGAAGTTAATCAAGGGGGAGATACACAGGTAAAAGTTTTATGCATGGCACTCTGTTAATATCTCTGAACATTTCAAAAGTGTATGTCAGCTACTTGTGTTGACTCGGCTTCTTTAAAAGTTTAACCTGGATTGCTTTAATCGCAGAAAACAGAATTCTCTTGCTTGATTTTGGTAAACACAGTCACCTAGTGACATCAAAGATTATAGCAACTGCAAGGCACTAGTTTGCCTTTGTAGTTCCAAGTTCCTCAAAAAACTTTTAATGTATTCTTGTAGGTGTAACCATGTGTCATAAATATACCCGCCAACAAGAGATAAACCCTAACTTGAAAACAACTGTTAATCGATTACTGCAGAAAATCTGACAAACTCGAAGTGAATAATGCTAAAAGGTGTTAATTTGTGGATTTCTGTAGGCTTTGAAAAGCGAAATTAAGTCTGTATGGGATCGTGGATGTGTAAGATAAACTGTGGGCCATGTGCCTCTCTTGCATAAATCAGCATCGTTGCACTGAGAGCCAGGAGAGCTGTGCCGTGCTCAGCTGAGAAAGTGGCCCATGAACACAGGGTGATCAATATCAGGTTTTGTTGGGTTTCATGTATTTTTGGGAGGGAGGTAAAAGAAGCTAATGAGGATTTGATAAACTATTGCTCTCATCTTCCCAGCTAGGCAGAATTTCTGCAGTGAAACTTCTTACCAGCTCTGTATATTTAGCTCCAGAAGAAACAAATTCACAAATATGTCAAAAAAAATTGAAATTTTGAATTTCAAAAAGAAATGTTTTGGCTTTTTTTTTTTTTTAATTTGTAGTGCTTTGCTTTGTTATCTTAAATTTCACTTACAATCATAATTTAGAAAATAATTATGTCAACAAAATGAAGGAAGGGTTCATTTAGGTAAAATAAAAGGAATGTAAAATTAGAGGAAAAAACTGAGTTTGGTTGGTTAGCAAACTAAAGAATCACCTTAGTCATAAACTTCTCTGCTTGTTTTCCTTTGCTGCATCCTTCTCTACATGATTTTTCAATGGGTACAGGAACATTTAATGAGGAACAAATTCAGGTGAAAGGCCATTAGAATATCTGTTGAGATGGATATCAGATGTCATCTGACTCTAGTGTCCTAGAAAGTCAGCTGAACTGTACCTTTGCCTTCATGGTAGAATTAATGTGGGGAAAGGCAAAGGAGGGAACAAACAAGAACCAAGTTTTATGTATGTATGTACATATATGTGTATTTTTTTTAGTACTTCAAGCTAAAATTGGAAAATCTCCTTCAGCCTGCTTTTGGGTTATACTTGCAAAATTTTATGTAGCTTTTTGCCTTGAGTTGATAGAGAAGAGAAGGTAGAGTTACCACCCTGGATTACAGTAGTCACTGAAGTTCATGCTGGGCATGCAATGCTATAAAATGTCGTCCAAACAAAGCTCCCCCAGTCGCTTCTCAGTGCTGTGCTGTGAAAATCATAGAATGTTTGGGTTGGAAGAGACCCTAAAGATCATCTAGTTCCAACACCCCTGCTGTAGGCAGGACAACATTCACTAGCCCAGGTTGCTCAGGGCTCCATCCAACATGTCCTTGAACACTTCCAGGGACGGGGCATCCACAGCTTCTCTGGGCAACCTGTGCCAGTGCCTCACCACCCTCACAGTAAGGAATTTTCTTCTAATATCTAACCTAAACTTACTCTCAATCCATATTGGAGCCATCCCTCCTTGTCCTGTCACTACATAACCAACCTTTTGTCCTACAGCATCATGAGTGAACCAAGCCTTGGCATTGGGATTTCAGAGCTCTCATGGACTGTAGGATGATGCCGATGGCAGCCTGTGCTGGAAAGGCTTGAACGTGCACAGGGCTTGGTCCTACGGCTTAGAGACTGCTCAGCCTCACAGGAGGGCTGGTGGCACTGTCCTGCCAAGGAGCTGTAGGAAACCTACCACTGCCACTGCAGCTGCCTCACACCAAGGGGAAGAGAGGGAAGCTGACTCAGGCAGGGAGCAACCTCCTCAGCCTTGCTGACTTCCCACTGGCTCAGTTTCATGGCATGGGGCGTGACGTGGAGCCAACAGGGGAACATTTTGAGAAATTGGTGTATTTTGAAACTTGGTCAGGTTTTTCTGGGTGCAAATGCTTGTACTTCTTTAATTTTAGACCTGGCAAGGTTTAAGGGTGATTGGCATTTAGCAATGTAAAGAAAAGCAGAGGGCGGGCATGAAAAGCCCATGACTAAAGCACTTCCAACACTATCTGTGCTGCTTTAGCCTGCTCTGTGTAGATTGGGCATAACCTGTAGCAGTACAAAGCACCTCCATGCCAAAGTACTTGTGCCTTTTATAAGGGCTGTGGTCATCTCTGGAGTGGGGGAAAACTACTTATTTCACAGCTGCAATTACTCCACAGTGACACAAAATACTGAGGTAGCTGTCATAGAATGCAGGCAGTGCCAGGCCCTTGGCTAATTAGATGGTTTCTCAAAACAACAACATATGAAGCAGTCCAGCCCCACTCATTCTGCACTTCTCATTTTAATATTATTTACCTAGTTCACAGCCCTGATGGTTCTGGGAATTTTCTTTCCAGCAGGGATGAAGTCGTAGTATGAGGGGAAAAAAAGGCTCCTACTGCAACTCTTAGCTGATCTCGAGGCGCACCGAAAATTAAACATTTGTAACCCAGGGTCTGTTTGGGCCCATTGTGCAGAATCTCTCTTTGTACTGACACCAGTGAGACTTTTTTCACCATCCTGCATGATTGGGACTCAGCAAACAGCAAATTTGCTTTTCACAAACTGATGTAAAAGACGAGGTATGCGCGACGTAGCTGAGTTAATTGTGCAGGAGAAACACGGGGCCAGATGCACAGCGATTATCGATTGAACCGGAGCCAGAGACTCAGCCCCTTAACTTTTCAAATCTCTGACTCCCTGATGTTGCCTCTCCCTCTATCGCACTGCATTAACTCACAGCGTAGCTGGAACGTTCCGCAGTTGCTTACAAAAAAGGATCTGTGTGGGAAGGTGAAGGAGGTTGGTGGGGGCGACAGGCAATTCATGGGGAGGAAAAAAAAAAAAAAAGGAGCTGGAAAAATCAAGAAATAGAAAGAACATAAGGGGGAATTGCATCTTTCCCTAATTTGAGTGGGATACTTTTGGCATTTCTGCCACTATGAAGTACTGTGTGAAGTTATATATTGGCTCACCTCTTATTCAAATGATTTAAGATGGCATTTCAGAGCAGTCAAGATTTTCGTTATGCTGTCCCTAAATATGCGTCGCTCCATCAAAAGACGGTGGTGAAGTAAGTCCATTTAACTCCCCTGCAATGTTGTCTGACAGTCCTGAAATATTCTGGAATGTGGATGGCATAGTTTCTTTATAATTGGCATCTGAAAATGTGGTCCTTCAAAAACCCCTTGGCCAATTTGCCTCAGACTTTGTTTTTTTCAACAGGGTCTATAAAAACTGAAGGAAAATGCATTTGAAGTGCACAATTTTGGTCATTTTTTTGAAAAAGAGAAAAAAAAAAGACATTTGAAACTTGGAGCAGAAGTGTTTTCCATCCTACTTTCATAGCATAAAATATCTGAGTAGACTTTCTTTCTCAAATTTTCTATATGTTACCTTCCATTAAGACCACACATGAGAAATTGGAGCACAGAATTTATTTCATAAAACACATAATAACAAGAGATTAGAGTGAAATTTCAGGGTACTTCACTTAAGTGCCTGCTCTTCTCCAAAGTTATGTCCCTCTGACACACCTATGTGCACGCACACTTCCACAGAACCACTGCAACATTGCAAAAATCACCATTTGCCAACATATAGGGCAAGTAATTGCATTTATTTCCTGTTCAAAGCAATTGAGACAAGCCAGTGGTCTATTAGACCCTACTGTGGGATAAATAATGGCTGATGAACAGAGATCTGATTTTTAAAATTATGAGTGTATGTGCATATACTCACAGAGGTGGTGGGCAGTTGCAGCTGCTGTATGAATTTGGAAGCTGTTGGTGTGCACACACAGTATTCTCACAGATACAGCCAGGAGGGCAGGTCGTTCCCAGGACATGTGTTAGAGGGGAATAACTTCAGATAGAACCGCTTTGACATCCACTCTGGACTTGCATATTGGGTGGGCACTGAGAGTGGAAGTGCAGCAAGGACAGAGAATTCCCATATTTTTCTTTATAATCTCCTGAGCAGCACACAGCCTTTTCTGTATTCCTTTTCTGTAAAATGACTGGTTGTCTTCCTCACCCAAAACTCCTGGGTCTCAACTGCAAAATGTTGCATGCTGGGATGGCGTGTGCTGCTGTGGTAGAGCTGGATCCAAAGCCCACGGGCTTCCACAGATCTTGGCTCAGGTCAAATGATTTGTAAGTGCTACGATTGCACTGTGATACTACCCTGCCCCTCTGGTGGTTTGATCCTCAGTTATGCAGGGGATACAAGGAGCAGAGGGAAGAAGAAATGCTTCAGGTTCACTGCTGAGCATCTCATAGGAAAAAGTGGTATTTGGGCAGGGCTACTGCCGCATCAGACCTGCACAAGTGCCCATCAGTGGAGCACAGGCCCTCCACTTTCTGTGAACGTTTTTCACCTTGTTCTCTATTTAACACAGGCTCTAATGCTCTGTGACAGCACCTGAGAACACGGGCCAGCCACGAGCCGTTGTGCCGAGCTCCTCGGAGCCGCTGGCAGCCCAGGCATCCCTGGCTCCAGCAGAGCTTGCCAAGCACAGGCAGCACCGGCTGCGGGGCGCCCGCGCCTGCCAGGGGCAACCTCTTTGAAGTGCAGCCACTCTTCCCGGCCCCATTCCCTCCCTTCTGCTAGGTGTTAACACAAACATCTCCCCCTCCAAAAGGGTTCCATTATTTATGGGAGGCTACTTTCCTGCCAGCTGAGGCCCAGACTTCAGTAGCTTTGAATGAGCCAAACAACTGGATATATGTCTCCAAAGATATCGTAAAAACCTGGGTAAAATGGCTATTGAAGGTGCACATTGAGCACCTTATGAAAGTAATCTCTTGTGAGCGTCAGAGTGCCAAGAGAAACAGTGAACAAGCCCTCTCTGCAAGGAGGTGCTGACAGTGACAGGTATTAGTGCCCTGATTACAATGGAAACATTTGTATATTAATTGCAAACCACTCAGACTTACCCCCCTCCCTGGTTTGCCTTTTATGTTTTTGGGGTTTTTTTTTAAGAAAAAAAGTGGAGGAGGGAGGTTTTTATTATTGCTGATCAGAGAGTATTACTTGCATCTCTCCCGTGGCATATGTTCATACGCCTGTGGGCTCACACACGGAGCGTTCTCGTTTCAAAGCTGAACAGCTCTCTTAGCTATTTTTCTTTTCCCTTCTTCAGGACTTCAAGGAGTGAGTAGGATGTATTCTCAGTGAGGAGGCTTGGTTCTGTGCCAGGCACAACTGACTTACCACATTGTCCCTGAGTAAGTCACCTCACCTCTCTTCTCCTTCATCTTTCCATCTGTAAAAAAGAGAGAGTGATATTCTCCTTCCTTTGTTTAATTAACAAGTGGTGCTTTAAAAATTCATAGACTGAAAGCTTTCACATCACATTTTTTTTTTTTTGTTAATTAAAACCTAATTGACTTCAGGGCATTGTAGAAACCTCCAGAAACATGCAGTTTGAGTCTTATCTTACATGATTACTGTAACCTCACTGCTTTAAATAACTTCCATCATTTTAAGTGCTAGTCTGCCTGTTGCAGATGTAATAAGGAGGCAGTCTTGATCCAGCAAGACTCATCACTGGGACAATACTTACATGGGCCTTTGCTGAGCATTTAGGGGAAAATCCAGCTTTACCAAGGGATATGGGAAAGAGATTTCACCTTAAATAATAAGACACGGACGTCTTACCAAAGCAGGGGTTGAATTTGTAGTACCATATTGTATAAGTATCCAAGTCATGGGGAATAGATGAGAAGAAAACCATATTGCTGTCACCTGACCCAGCTTTCTGCTTGTTGCCTGTCTTATGCTTTTTCATTTGTCTGTATTTATATAATTGAAACTTAAGAATTAGAGATGGAAAAAGACACCTGGGTCTTTTAATTTGGTTTTGTGCGCTGCAAAGTTGCCTTGTCCATCCTGTTTTATATATCAGCATGAAGGGCAGAAAGGAGCAGAGGGGTGATCAAAATGCCCACCCCAGATGCAATTGCCCACCCCAGACAACCCCATTCACACTTTTCCTCTAAGCCCTTCTTTCAGGTAGCAGCTGGGATCTGATTCTGTGATTCCTGCTAATTTGAATATAAGCCATTTTTGTATGCAAAGGATTGCTGACACCAGCAAGTTTCACTGTAATGATTACTATGGAAACGTTTATCTATAAATATAAAATTCTTTAAAGCTTAGCCTTTTATCTTTATAGAAAAAGGCCTGTTTATGTCACTTCTAAGCTTCCAGCTTTAATGTAGACATGAGCTGTTCTCATGCCAAACAAGATAACCTTAGTGTTAGAGCTGTGCAAGCTTTGAAACATGGGAATTTGAGCTAAAACTATTATTTTTTTAATACAATATTAATAGCTGAATGGAAAAATATTTTAAAACGCCTTTCTAAGCCCAAAGCTCTAGTTCACTTGTAGTCTTCTTTTCTATAGGATTTATTGTAATGTTGCATGTATGGAATAGCTGCTTTCAGCTGCCAGTCTGTCCTTAAACTGTGTGTGTGTGTGTGCACATGCACGTGTGTGTGTGAGAGATTCATGGTGAGGATTGAGGAAGCAGAGCAGGAATGGAGAAGTTACTTATTCATTAACCTTTCTCCTTTGGAATGTTTTTAGATATTGCTCTTCAAAGCCCATGTAAAAATATGGATTCTAAGTTTAGGTTCCCAAAAGATGTTTTGGTTTTTCCTTTTTTTTTTTTTTTTTGCTAAATGGCAAAAAAAGAGACATGATTTTATGTTAATAAGATTAAGGGGTTTGTTACTTAAAACCTCCAGTGAAAATGGTGCATTAAGAAAGATGAGGACTAATATTTTTAATTTGCATTTCTATCTAAGAATTTCAAAAAAATATTTTTCTTCTACTTGGACAATTATACTTGAGAAATATCTATATTAACACTGGGGTTTTTTTTCAAATATACACACTAATACCACAAATACCCACATTTGCAGATACTCTAAAGCTACTCCATTAAATTTATTCTCAAAAAAAATGAAGTCATGAGGGTTAAGTAATATAGATTTAGGGTCAAAACTTAAAGTGTTCCAAAATGTTTGCAGGATCAGGTCCCCACAGACTTTGGAAACAGAACTCATGACATATGAGAGTAAAATCAGAGCTGATGACTATCAGAAGGTTAATTTGTTATTCATTGCCAGGGAGCGATTGATAGCAGCAACCTTGCCTACAAGGGCACAATTCATATATATGTATTAAACTTCCTCTTTGTGTAGGTTTTGATTATTAATACTGATGATTTTTTCCTTCCACTTTTGGGTGGAATGAGAAAATGGACAATTAAATGTTTCATTTAAAATTCAGCACTAGCCTGATGAGCTAAAACCAAGAAGTTCAGTTCAAGGATAGAGGGGGCTTTAAGCTACCTTTTGTTCTTCCAATTTTATGGAAGAACTAGGGAGATTCTTGTCATGATTTAGGCACTGGGGAGAGCAATTTTTTACATTAAAATGTCTTTCCTGGGTTGTTCTAGGGACTGCAGTCCCATCCACAGTTCTTCCTGCACAGGAGTTTGTGGGGTAATCCTGTGTGAGAGGACTAAAGAGGCTGCTGGCAGCGAGACATGGTCTTATCCTCCTGTTTGGGTTTCCTTTTGTTCATTTCCCTTGGTTTTTCTCACCAGTGGAATGTTATTAAAGCTCTCTGAAATTTTAAATGGAAGTGCAGCTGAAGCACAGACAAACCATTCCAGACTTCACTGGGCTGTACATACCTCTGCCTGCCCTCACTGTGCTCTTCCGAGTTCACTTACAGTTTCATGCTCTGAGAAGAGCAGCAGTCAGAGGAGTCAATTGGACACTGTTAGTAACTGAACAGATTACCTGGAAATAAAAGATCTAAGAGCCAGCATTAAACCCTTAGATAGGACATGCAGTCAAAGCACAACAATATGCTGTGGCTCCCATAGGGCTGAGGGAAAATCAAAAAGTAAAGATCTCATATTGAATTCAGAGAGATACTCCCAAATTTAGAAGCTTATTTGAATCCTATCCCAATAATTCAAAGTTGTTGGATCTGTAAAATTAGCCCGTAAATCTCACAGGAAAGGCTGTGGGGTATTTCAGCACTTCCATTTTTGCTCCTGGCAGGAGCATGAGTATTAGTATAAAAACATAAAAATGACCATGAAAGTAACTTTTAAAGCAGTAGCAGCTTTTTATTCTCTTTCAAATCCTACAGAAAGGATTAGAGTTGTGGGAAAAGATTTAGCTTAATTTCTATTCAGTCCTAATTGGCTTGCCCAGCCTTGATATATTAAACCATACATCGCTAATGTCTTTATCAGGTCTTTATTTCTTGTCCTGTTTCAAGGTTCAGATCACGGTCATCAATCCTCACCAGAAAACAGTCTCCTTTTCTAGAGGGTTGCCTTGTAAATTTAGCAGTGATTAAACTGGGAGGACTGAGGGTAGGGGCTTACCATGATAACTGGTACCTAGAAGGAGGGGCCTGGATGAAGCTTCCTGAAGTAAGGTCAAGAATGCCACTGAGAGGGAATTGCATCTATGGCATTCTCCTCAGCCTAAAACTGTGGGATGTTCCTCTATTCCCCTTCTCACAAGCTGTGCTCACTGCGGTGCTCCAGAAGCACATAGCCAGGACCAATGTGGTGAGGTCTTCGGGATGCGAAGTGTTTCCTACTGGAAGCCTTTGCAACATCTCACACAAAGAGCTCAAGCAGGCAGTGGGGAAACCATAAAATTATGAAATGGTTTGGGTTGGAAGGGACCTTAAAGATCATCTCATTTCAACCCCTCTGCCATGGGCAGTGACACCTTTAACTAGACCAGGTTGCTCAGAGCTCCATCCAGCCTGGCCTTGGCACTTCCAGGGATGGGGCATCCCCAGCTTCTCTGGGTAACCTGTGCCAGTGCCCCACCACCTTTTACACTGAAGAATTTGTTCTGTAAAGAAGAATTCCTTAAGCAAAGAATGCATGGATGTGTAGCAGAACCATAGCAGTAAAATCAGCACCTTCTTTCCTTTAGAAAACTGGAACAGGAGAGGAGGCATTGGGCATAAAATGCAACACAGGAAATTCCAATTAAATGTAAGAAAACACTATTTTTACTGGGAGGGTGATTGAACATTAATAGGGGGTTCCGAGAGAGACTGGCAAGTCTTCAACCCAGCTAGACATGGTCCTGAACAACATGCTTGAGCAAGCAGCCCTGATTGAGCAGGGCTAAGTGATAGTAATCTCTACTACCTACAGGTACACTGGTGCAGGTGGGATGCCTTCCTCCAGAAGAGGAAGACTGTGTGACAGTGAAGGAAAGTCCAACAGATTTTGCCTCCCCTGGCAGAAATATCTAGTATTGCAAGGCACTAGTGTTGGAAGAGGTAAAATTGCAAAGCAGGTCTGCCCTGTTTGGTCACACTGGGTTATTCTGGCATTGCATTCTGAGGAGGTTCGTGTGTTTTCTGTGCACTCCAGAGGTGTTCCCACCATCTTCCTGGCACTACTGTAAATTTTATGCAGAACAAGGCATACATCTTTTACGTGCATATCTACACGTGTATGAATATTAGGCCTGAGGGTTTGGTGGAGAAGTAGGTCACAGCTCAGTCACTCAGTTTACTCAACACCACCTTTGCTGGTAGATACTGCTGTTACAGGGTAACAAGCATCAGCCTTCCTGACGTGTGTGAAGCTGGAGTTTAGCCTTTTTAATAAAGTACTCCATAGAAGCGGTGATTTATCCGAGGAACTAACCCATCGGGGCAGCCAGCTTTAATAGCCAAGAGCTAGAAAGTGCTCTTTCTAAATTAAACACGTTGTTGTGTTTCTTTGGGTTCTGTTTCCATGCAGTTTGCAATGGAAGTACCTGTTTCCATTCACAAATGGATAAACACAAGAATACATTTACTCTTCAACTCTGGGAAAAAGCTGGCTAGCAGGCTGACATGGGGAGGCCCAATGTACCTGGAATAATATGAAACACCTTTTTTGTATGTATTAGTTTACATACTGTGTTCAGGAAACAGGGTACAGAAACTTCCTTAAACCTCCAGGAACAATAGCTATTGTTGGTTGTTGATATGGCATGAGCTCATATCCAGGATACCGAGAAAGGAACTCCCGACTACAATAAATAATATACTTCTTAACTCCCGGTGTGAAAGAATGTATTTATTGTTTTTCCAAAGAGAGATGGAGAAATAGGGCTTTAAAAGGAGGGTTTTGCTTGGGAGGGCAAAGGCTCTGATTTTTTTTTTTCCTCTTAAAAATTCAATTAAGGAATTTCTTATGGAAGAAAAAAAAAGTTTTATAGTCGGGTTCCCAACAGTCTGCATTGAAATCTATTTTGAATTTGACTGCATTAAATGAAAATGATAAGATTAGTGTGACAGGTCTATAAAGCTATTCCTTCTAACTGTTTTTTTTTTTCTTGCCTTCCTCTGCAGTGGGGGTGAGAAACTATTCATCACACAGAGCTCAAAGCTCTCGGTCGAAGTTATACGGGAATATGTTTCTCTGGATTTTTACAAAGTTGATTAGGGTGAAGGAGCTTCTTTAATGCTACAGTCTGTCAGTCCTTTAGGAGCACAGCCTGAGTTGTTTGAAAGAGAAATTTGCAGAACCCTGGCTGTTCTATCTCAAACTGACACTTACACTAGATTTAGTGGATACTCAAGACTAAATTGTGCACTACAAAAGGAAGGGCCTTGAAGGGAGCCTAATCTTTAAGTGGTATGCACCAGTTAAAACACTGGAGTGGGAGTTAGGGGGCTCTGCAGCCTTTCTGATACTGTGGCACCAGTCACGTCACTCTGTAAAAGAAAAGGGGAAAGGCTCCTATCTGTCCTGTGGATCCTCCACCTCCTGGGAGAGTTACCTCTTTTCATCCCTTTAATGCTTCCCAAGAGAGCCATCTGGAGTACTTTGGTGAAGTAAAACTTTGTCACATACATCATTTTACTGAAATGTTAACCTCTGCAAAGCTTTGCTCGAGTGGGTTTTGGGTTCAGAGGGAGTGCTTGCCTGGCCTTCTGGAGGTCTGGACTGCGTAACACTGGAGCCAAATCCTCACTCCCTACTCGGTCGCTTGGAGAGGACCCTCATACCTCTGCACTCCCAGTCTTGCCATAAGCACCCAGCTAACGCCTGTGAGGTAGACTCCCCTGGAAAATTGAGTTGTCTTTCTTTGTTCTTAAGATAAAAGGCAATGGACACTCAAAGCTACTCTTGTTTTTAAAAATGTCCCCTGCCCTGAAGTCTGCTTTTTAACTACCCCAGTGGCTATTTCAGATGTTCTGTGCATTAATGTGGCTGTACAGGTGTCCTGTAAGGGCAACTATTAAGTCCTACAGTGACACTTCTTAAGTGAACTGGTAATTTTTTTACAGACAAGCTCAATCAATATTAAAACCCCAATAAATTCTGAGCACCAGTGTCTGGCAGTGGAGATTTTTTCTAATGCTGTGTATGGTCTGAGGCACCAGTTTGCTGTAGAATTATGTATTGGCTACTGCACTGTATAGGTGTCACAGAAATAAATACCAGTGTTACAGGCTCCAATCCAGATAACGTGAAAAATGGAGAGTGACCTTTGATGGGTTATTTTTTCTTGATTTCTTTAAGTCACTTGCCCCTACTACACTGAAGAATTCTTGGAATATCTAAGTCTTTTGCTAACTTTTTCTGCAAATAATTCTTGGTTAGAGAGAACTCAGATTTTTCTTTTTAAGTCTGTGCACTTTACTTTTGCTTTGAAGAGAACATGGCACTCTTTTGATTCCTTGGTTGCAAGGCTTTAAAAATAAACTCAGTGCAATGTTGCAAATGAGATAAGATGCATACTTTGACATTTATTTTTGTTTCTCCAAATTTTAATGAGAAATTTAAATAACTTACTATGAAACATGCCTAGGAAGTGGTAAAGCTGTGCAATGTGTGGTTTCAAGGGAAAAAGGGTCCAGTTCAAGTTGGTCTCTGCAAGCCGGCCAGTATTTGCTCAGACTGGAGCTGGTGACACACTTAGGCCTAGCTCTTGATTTTCCAGGTGAAAAGGAAGAAACTTTGGATGATGCTTGCTCTGTGGTTTTTAGACTTTCTCATTTTAAGGGCACAGAGGAAAAGACTGAGGATCAAACATAAATCCCTGCAGGGTAAAGTTGTGAAACTGCTTCTTAGCCCTTGGGTGCCAAGGCTGTGATCCTGCTGGGACACTGGGCACGTGCTCTGCACTCGTTCAGAGCCCTCTGCACACACAGAGTGACCGACCTCCGCTCTGTCACTAGGAAGGGCAAATCCCACTCTTACGAGCCACATTCCCATTCATTACCAAGTGAACCCCAGCCAGAACTCCCTCTGCAAAAATTAACCCACAAAACCATTTACCAGGGTGCCAACATCCCCTCCAAACCTCCCCAAGTGTGCTCACAGAGTTGCATAAAACCCATAATCTATCAGAAATGGGGCCATGCTCTTATACCTGAAAGACAGGCACTTTTAAAATTACCTTGGGTTTAAAGTGATGCTACCATTTATAAAGAATAAGAATAGTTTTCTTCTATGAGCTAATCAATAAACAGTTCCCTGTGGGATTTTCTTGTAGAAAATTAGGACCAGTTTATCTATTGGTGGTTAAAAATGACACCACTTAGTGCTGAAATTATGAGGACTTTCTAGTCCATCTAGTCTTATAACATCCTTCAACACGATTGCTTGGAATAAAATGTTTGCAACTCACGTATGATGGTGAGAAAAGTCTGAGAAAAAAAAGGCATCTCGCTTGACAGACAGAATTAAATTACATAATCTTTCAGAATGCAGAGACTTTGCTTGTATTTGAGAACCCTTTTCTGAATGTTCATGTTCCATGGCAGCCAACTGGACAGCTCAGGTGGTGTAAGTCTGAGTGTGAGAGAAGGAGGTTTAGAACAAATTTTGTAGGACTATTTTTGTTTCCTTGGAAAACTACAGGGATGTTAGTTTAGCAAGTTGAAGCTTTGACTAGAAGGTTATATATTCTAAACTTTCCACTGTATAATCCAGCTACAAAAGCTGCTATAAAGGCAACCTCTTAAATGTCCAAGGGCAACCTTGCCAAATTAGAATGACAAAACATTCCTTCCTAATGGGATAAGCCTTGTTCTCATACCTTCTGGTCTGTTTCTATCTCCTCTGATTATTTTACAACAAAAAATAGAAGTTGCTGATCCAAAAGTACTGAAAATACTTAATCCTCACATGCCAGCTTTTTTCCTGCTGATCTTGTTGTCAGTTCTGTATCAATATTTACAGACATTCTTCTTCTTCCCTTTCTCCTGCTTAGATTCCCATTAAAGAAACACAGAGTGGAGTTGTTCAAGTACCCAAAAGCTGGCTGGTTTTGGGTGACACTGAGACAAATAGCTTACAGAATTTATTTTATTTTTTAGTAAATAGATTAAGCACTCCTGTTAATACAAATAGCAACACAATAACTGGAGCTAAAAGAGAAGGACTCCAGTCGCTATGATTCTCCACAGGGGACACTTGACATCTGGGGCTGTAACTCAGTCCCTTCAATTTTAGGATGAAGGGTTGTGAAGTGCATCATGAGAAGCTTTTCCTTTCTTCTTATGTACCAACCATTATCTTTTGTTACAAGCACGACACCAGTGATAAATGGTACTTACCCATTATCTGTTTGCAAGTCTCAAGTAATTGTTATCCTCAAGATCAAGCAACTTGCGCACCAGAAGGGAAAAATATTTTCCTTACCTTCACTCTCAGCCTTTATTTATTTTTGTAAGTCTAAATGAAGAGGTTGAAAATTATTTCACTGTGATTCTGTAGTAGAAGCAGCAATCTAGACCGTAGTCGAGTTTTGTAAAGCTCAGAGGAAAAAGAAAGATAGGAAAGAAATATGTAAAGAGCTAAGTTATGTTTTTTCTTTCAGGTTCTGGTCCAAAGACAGGGCTTTCCCAAAAGAAATTAAAGCTGTCACAAGGGGTTCTGTGATATAAAAGTTTTTATGTTTGTTCTAGTCTGTCTTGTGTGGTTAGGGGTCATATACCACAGCTGTCATGTGAAGAAGCTAGAACAAGTCCCTCTGATTCTTGTTAAAATATCTGCCTTTTTAGATATGTTTTCAGGATGCATGTTAGAGAAACATATTTGTTTTTTCAGAGCTCATTTTGAAAAGTATTTTAATTGTACCAGAGTAGTTAAAACATCCCCTTCTACCTACAAGAGGACAGACCCTTTTTAATTTACTTTCTATTTTAGTCAGCTGGTGGCTTCATTCTTATGACTACCAAAATGCTTTTCATGCACCTTAGATCTCTATATGATGAGCCATTTTTTATGCAAGCATAATTCAGCTTTTCAGACATCTGAAGGCAAATTTATCTGTGGTATATTGCAGAATTCAGAGTAGGGTTTGTTTTGCCTTTCTTTGCTTTTTCAAAAAATACAAAATAATTCAGCTCAGGAAGAACCCCTTTGGTCAGCCTGGTGTGCTCCAAAATAATTTAGTTGCTGTTGTTACGAGCTTCAGCCTGTATAAAGACAGTATAGTGAGAAGATAAGTATCAATGTAAGATATCTCTGTTATGTAGTTTACAAGAGCATCACCATTATGATGGCATAATCAAGATGGAATTGCAGGACACTGCAGAAAGTATTTGGATAGCAGATAATAAGACAACATATAATCCAAAACTTCTTTGTCACAGTCAATATAGATAAGGAAATGGGAAATTGATAGTAAAGAGAAATCCTCTTCCAGCTTGTTCTGTTTCTTTTTAGTGTCAGACATTCAGAGTCGTTACTGAAAGTAATTCAGTGACTTCAGTTTCGTCAGAGCATTGAAACTCCTCCATAAAGCTGATGTAGACAATCCAGCAAGGGGAGGTGGATCCACAGAGCTCCTTAGAGGGCACTGAAAGCATTTGTGGCAGCTGGCCTTCTCAGAGCCAACCTACAAAAAAGGCATGATCTTCCTAAGACTGACCTATCCTGTTTTTTCTCTCTAGTACTCTTAGCTTTACTGCAGCAAGCAACTTCGAAAAAATTTGTATTTCTGACATATAGAAAACTTCATATTGCTGTGCCATGTGGCTTTTTTTTTTTTTTTTTGAATGCCAAACATTTGGAAGCTCTCCAGTATTTCCAGTATTTGCACTCTTTGCATCCTGCTCTACTGCTGCTATTTGGAGCTGCTGCATTTCAATCCATTAAATTATAACATCTTTTCTCAGAGACTCACTGACTACATTTCAGCAATTAGGTGCACTTCAGGCATGTGAGACTGCATCTCTAGTGCTATGAAGGACTTTAATTATGGAGAAAAATGCAACAATTTCAAAAGAAAAACCAAGTATCCCTTTCCTCAGCTTTGCTCCCACCTGTAGTTCTGCATCCATACACCACAACAGATATGATCACAGTCTTTTAGGAGCTAGCTTTTTAAAATACCCCTCTATAATGGGTGAGGTCCATATTAAAATTCAAGGCTTTAGTCCTAGAGAGGAAGAAGAAAAATAAAGAACTCTTCAAATTCCAGTTGACCACTCAAATTCAGAAGATACTGTCCATTCTGAGTTTACTTTATCTGTAAAGCTCAGAGGAAAAAGAAAGATAGGAAAGAAATATGTAAAGAGCTAAGTTATGTTTTTTCTTTCAGGTTCTGGTCCAAAGACAGGGCTTTCCCAAAAAAAATTAAAGCTGTCACAAGGGGTTCTCTGATATAAAAGTTTTTATGTTTGTTCTAGTCTGTCTTGTGTGGTTTACTCTGAGTTTACTCCATCTGAGTGTACAGATACTGTACACCTGAGTTTATTTCCAGTTTTCAGAAGGTATTTGGGATTTGGAATTAGTTGAAAACTTTCAAGTTTGTCTTGATGAAGAGGCAGATCCTGTATTCTTTGTTCCTTTAGTGTGAGGTTCAGTAAAGAACCTGCTTCAGTGTGCTTGGTGAGCCGATAATTTCCAGCCTCCATTTCCATTCTATATGGTAGACATCTCTTACAAACAAGGGACTAGACAAGAACAGAATGTGCAATAACTTAGTGAGGTGAGAGGGAGCTCCTTGATTTCTGCAGGTCATTTCTGGCATGCCCAGATGGAGGAAGGCAACTGCTCTGCATAACTGTGGGTCCTGGCTTAGCTACATTGATGGGCAACCAGGAGGAAGCTGTGGCCAGTGCTTTTGTCATTAGCGTTTGTCAAGGACTTTGACCTTCTTTTCTTAAATGCAGCATCCCTAAATGGAAGCAAAGACATTAAGCAGAACACAAAGCATTAACTCAAAGGCAGAAACGAATCCAGAATATTTCCTCTGCAGTGCTTTGCACTAGGAGCATGTCAGAGCAATGATTGCAAGTCATGTGAATACTCATGTCCCTGCGAGTGGCTGCCTGTGTTGGATGTAGGACAAAGCCAGCTGCTTAGAGACAGAAGGGTGTTTGAAAAGAATGTAGAATAAAGACTTAATGGGCAATACCTGGCTTTTTTGCATCCAGGTGGTAATTTTGTCCATTAAGCTAAAAGTGGCTCAGGTGGGGCTGCTCCTTTTAGGGTGAACAGCTGAGTGTGGGAAGAGGAAAAAGTTTCCAGCCTGCAGTGATCAGGTCAAAGTAAGGTGAGTGTGAGGAGCAGGAATGTGAGACTGATGCTCTCAGGGCAAAGAGGTTGCTGTAGAGAGCAGGCTGTAAACCCCACAGCCAGGTCTGTGGTGATGGGAAGAGTGGTTCCTTGGCACCTGAGAGGACTTTCATATCTGTGCAGTTTGCTGCAAAGCAGAGCCATTAATTTGTTTGAATCCGTGCTTGGAAGCAGTGACCTACTTGCAAGAATGTAGCTAACAGGGGAAGACTTGGGTATAAAGCTTTTTTACTTCTGTTCTGCTTTGCCTACCCTCTTTTGAGTCTTCTCCACTTAGATCCAGCTAATTAGTTTATAATCTAATTAAATCTGGCTTTTTATTTTAGTTTGGTCATCTTTAGGGAGCTCACTATAAGGAAAAGCTCTGGGAAGACATAGTTCAAAGCTCTAACTGATGAAGAATTCCGTCGGGCTTTCTCCTGCCTCATGCAGGGGAGACCCAGCCTGCACAGCTTGCTGCCATTTAACATCTGGGCAATGGTGCAGCCCCATCCCTACCCCAGCTTTGGCAGGGGAAAGGAAGGAGCTGATAGAGGCCAGGAGCTCCAAGCCTGCTGAGCCAGGCCATGCTCCTGTTCCCACCCAGAGCACGAATGGTGGCCCCTGCAGTAAGGTCTGCAACTCCCTTTGGTTGTTCTCGTGGGTGGAATGTTTTTGTCACGAAGCTGAAGAATCGCAGACTTGCCTTTTCTGGTGTGTGGTTGTTGCCATTATGTGTATAAACCTTCAGATGGGTTGATAATTATGAAAGAATAACCAAACCCTCTGCAATACAGCTGGGCATAGGAGTGCCTGGCTGACATCTTAGAAAATGAAAAGGGGATTTTGGAGAAACACTTCCTATTAATTTGTGCTGCCAGTTGGTCCTGGAATTCCTGTGGATATTACTGGGAATCAGTAGTCTAATTATGAAGGGCCTTCAGTGACCCATTTGATTCTCTTACACAATGATAGAATGACAAGTTTCAAGAGCTTCATTTTTCAGTTCTGTCTCCCTATAAATTTACTGCTGTCCACCCGCCTTCTACAAGGGACTATTTTATATTAAACAAAGGCATTCATGCAGGTATTATTGTTGGGCTTGCTGTTAGTTATTTATTTATAAAGTAAACTCAAGGTTAGAGCTGACTGCAGGCATTAAAGTGGTGATTTCTTACAATAACTAGTATCCATGCAAAAATCTCATTTCCCTCTGCTTTTGAAAAATCTTGGCCTTCAAATTTTATTGTAAAGTTCTTACTAGGTCATCCAATTAATAGATTGACCTATATTTATTTTATTTCTCTTGCTACAGGTTAATTTTGACCTCTGGAACTCAGAGAAATAAAGAACAAAATAATGCTGCATCAGATAAAAGAAACTATTGCAACATAAGTTGAGAAGCCAAAACTGAAGGTCAAAGGTGGCAGGAAAGAAGGCACAGGACATAATTTCTGGTGGTGATATTCATGGCATCTCACAGTAAGTGCATTCAGATCCATTTCTAGCAACTCACAATTGCTTCTTTTGCGTCGAGGGGATTAGCAGTAACTTTAGGTTAGGACTTTACAGTGAAAACATATTAAAATAATCTGCTTACAAAAGAGCTTGGCTCCAATGATCTTCTTGTCAAGGCTTGCATCTTCACTGCTATATATTGTGTTTGCATCAGTACAGCAGTTCGTATTTGCAGCTTGTAGAAATTGAACTCAGCACCTGCTGCCACTTTATTTAGAGGACTGTATGCTTTGTTGCTGTTTGTTTGTTGTTTTTTGGTTTGTTTTCTTTTTAAAGTAGGTGCAGTTCTTTAGCATATTTCCAGTCTAGTCTCCAGGAATAACAATCTAGGTCTTAGGCTAATTCCTTACTGAGAGGAATCACCTGCCTTTGCTTAGACCACAAACAGGACCATTAGGTATGCGGACCAGCTTGCGTTGGAGCTGGTTTGGGCACCGCAGGATTTAGAGCTGTAGCCATTCAGAGAGCATTAGCATTTTGAAAGGTTTAACCAACAAAAGCACACTTGTGGCTTGGGGAATACAGATGCTGAGAAAATGTTTAAATTCATGTAATGATTTGGATCTTCAGGACTGCCTGATTCACCCTTGCAACCTTGTCTCCAGACAGTGCCACAGGCTTAACTCACCTGCCAAGAAGTGTGAGCGTTCCTTCGAGTCTCTGTAAAACGCATCTGTGTGCAACTTTGATAGCTTTTACAAGGCATAAAATTACTGTTCAGAGTAACTCCCTTCAGCTACTTTTTAAGTCAAGTGAAGTAAGAGTAAATATTTCTCAGCAGGTTGGAATTTCAAATGCCACTTCCCTTTCTGCCTTTGGAGTCTCTTTTTATATTTTTGTATGCATGTATTTCATGCAGGTTCAAGCTGAGACGTTTAGGGGTCAAGGGAAAAGAAGCCTGGAAAAAAAAAATCACAAAACAGTCTTGATAAATATTCACCAATATGGTAAATTCCATGAAAGTATGGGGTTTTTTAAAAGAAATGTGTATACACAAAGTGCTAAATCTATATGGAGAACTTTTTGTGTGATGATAAAATGAGAAAAATTTACATTTACCTTGAGATTTTGTTGGTACTTTTAGTACGTAAAACTTCAATTAAACATATCCATTAATATTTTTCTATGTTGATGAATATGGGTTTTTCTGAGGAGGAAATTGTATGCTGATGTGATGGGGATTGCCTTGCAGGCAGTCGTGTCTCTGGAGCAGAGCTCCTGTGTCATTGCTCAGTAGCCAGGGTTGGCTTGAGAGCCAGCAGGTGCTGTGCTGTGCTGCTTTGAACCTTCCAAAGGGAACCCCACAGAGCACTGTGAGTCAGTTCTCACCCTGACCAGGAGTAGATGCAGCCTTGATCTAAATGGTGCATAGCTTTTGCCCCGTCATATGGGACTCTGTGCTGTGCTGACTAGTGCTAGAGTGTCAGTGCCTCTGTGATGAGTGCACTCCTCAGGTACTCAGGTATGGCTGTGCTTATCTGCTTTGGCAAAAACTTGGGTTTAAGCCTTCTCTACCTTCTGGCCAAGCTGTTCGATGTGTAAAAATTCACACCTCCCTTTCTTGCTCCTTTCTCATGTTAACAGATTCCACAATTCTGATAAACAGTGGTTTGTGGTGGGTTTTCCACTTCTGTGGAACAGATTTTAATGGTGTGCAGTCCCATTTATCTCAGTTCTGCATGTGTGTTGGTGGCCTGGGGAGTGCTGCTCTGGTCTGGGTCAGCTCTGCTACAACAGCAAGTAAGCAAGGCTTGCTCCTTCTCTGGTCCAGTGGTGTTGGTTCACAGCCCTGAAAGCTACAATTAGCTAAAAGGATGATTCTTACCTTCTCAGTCCGAATCTACCATCCAGTAAGGCAGATGGGACATTCTGCTCTGGCTCCATTAGTCAGACCATGAAACAGGGGTTTTCTTTTCCCATTTTTAGTCCCAGAACTGACTCCTTCTTCCAAGGGGCAGGATCAAAGTGTTGAGCCTGGGCTCTCCAGGCTCTAAACAGGCTCTTTTGCAGTGCCTGTGAGCAAAGTGCAGGTAAGGTAACTGTCAGGACAACTTCAGGTGGATTAGGCTTTTTTCATGTCCTCAGCAAATGCCTTCTCATTTGGAATCGAGATGATCAAGGCCATGAAAGATGAATTTGTTGTTCTGTGTTCAGAAGGTGTGCTGGCTTTGCCTCTTCACCCCTGTCTTAAAAGGCATCTTCATTATCTCATTATGCATGCTCTATTCTGGTTCACATTTCAGGTTCTGCTTGCTTCCTTACAATTCCTTAGGTTCTGTTTCCATTTTCTCTAAAATCATGTTATCACCTTGTGTTAACTGATTAACACAGAAAAGGGGTTGGATGAATAATTCATTGTGTATGATTTAATCAAAGAATTTACGTTTCCTTTTGTTTCATAAAATGTCTGCAAATATATCAAAGCTTTTTTTCAGCTATTTGTTTTTGCAAAGTTATTTTGCCAAATAATTGCAATAAATATTCCTTTGTGCTGAAAGTGAAGTATTCTTTGTGCAAGAATTTGACATGGGTGTCTAACACCATTACAGTGAGAGTAGAGACAAAAAGAAAAGTTGTTCTGGGTTAGGTTGGTTGAGTTTTTTGATCTCCACTCCAGTAATTTTTGTGCACACCTCACTTGAAGAACCAGAAGAGGACAGGACTGCTCTTGAATTAGGTAGGGAACCAGGTTGTGTCCTGTCCAGTTCTGTGTCTCAAGATTTAGGCAGATGATCCTGTACTAATTATACTTCAATTTCTATTCTAGACCTAAAAGGACCAGAAATAAGATGTTGTACACTTACCTACAACATTTGCCTTCCTAAATTCAGATGTCTATCTGAGAGTTGTGTTATTAGACGTGCACCTAAGAATGTGTATGGAGCAGCACAGACTGGCTCCTCCCCAGGAATATAGTCTGTTATCTGTTCTGTCTTGTCATGGATCTCTTGCATTCTGTCTAACAAAGTTAGAGAAGGAAAAATGGCATTTGTTATTTGTGATGTTTCAATCACTCTTTGAAACCCACAGACAAGTACTTCAGCTGGTAGAAGTAGATTTAAGATGGCAGAAGCTAATTTGGTGGAGGAAAGATTTACTAGCTGTGCAGAAAAGGCCTGGAATCTGGGGGCAGTGGATGGGCTCTGAGCACTTCTTTCTCTGTAAATGGCTAAACTGATAAGAAAATATTGGTATCTGGCAGTGCCTGTTAGCTGGAGACAAAAGCATCTTTACCAACAATTTTCCACTGCAGATTTCAAGTCTTACAGGCACTCATTTTTTAATATTTATAAATAAGTATATATAATCTTTTTCTGTTTATGTTGCACACACATGTGTCTTTCTGTGTCTGTGTGTTTTATTTTCTGAACCATTCCTAAAGAGATAGAGGGAAGATTTGCCTTCTTAAAATAATGGCAAAGATAGCAAATCAGATGGTAGTGGGGGGGAGGAACAGCCTTGAGGAGACTGTTTATGAAGGCTTTCATTCCATCATGTACCTTGGACATAGCTCAAGTGAGGGAGAATCTGCTGTGCCAAATCTAAACTTGGCCCTGGTAGAGGCAGATAAGGACCTGTGCCTAGTGCAAGCCATGGGAAGAAGCATATTTGGAGACAGGCACAGCTGATTGAATCAAAGATAGTGATAACCTGTGGATCAGACTGTGCATCTTTTTGACAAGCATCAGCTGTTCATTCCCAGCCTCTGGGTGACTCCTTTATACCAGATGCAGTATTTCAAAAAAAAAAACAATTGCTAGTGATGTGGATTAGGAGGGAAAAAAATGTAAATTGGAAGAGACCCAAGTTCCGACTATGCATGGGTGTCCCATGGGTCAGATGAGAGAGGCTGTTTCCCAGGAATCACAGGCCAGATGACATTTGCAGAAAATGTGGAGGCAAAGGCTATTAGAAATGGAATTGTCTGAATAGGATGAGGCCACATAAGAGGAATTAAAATTTGCTAATGCAGCAGGGTCACTATTAGCAACCATCAGTATCCCCAGTGTGGGCAGCTACCCCTAAATCGATGCTATTCTGTTTCTGGAGGCATCAACAGATAAAAAGTTGCAGTGGACAGAGGATCCAAATTTGGTGAGCCCTGGAAAATGACAGGTGTCGAGGACAAGTACATTTTTGACTGTAAGAGTTAAATAGGTGGCCACTGCTCACATCCAGCAGGAACAATACAGCTGTTTATCTGATCGTGGCTGCTGCACAGCTACACAATGTTTCTGGATGAAGCAAAAGTAAAAGTAAATAATACTACTTACCGTGCAGTCAGTAGAAAAAATTGGATGTCTAGAAAGGAGTTTCAAAGTCATTCACAAGGGAGAGAAGACATCCACAGCTTTGGGCAGGAGTTGCCAGAAGCTTCTACCGATTGCAGCTGACAGAAATACACAAGCAGTTGCTTTTACAATTTTTCCCAGGAACAAAGTCTTTGTAAGATTGTGCTGACATAAGGCAGTGTTCAGGCAGACAGCTTTCATGCCCTGTTTTATAGGTACCAGGGTGAGCCCAGGTGTCTACCCTGATAGTCAGGTGATTTTTACAACCTCAAGTGCTCTGTGCTGCTGCATCCATACTGCCAACAACATCTGTTTAGTAAGTTCAGAGAAAGCCTGAGTATATTTGTGTGCTCCACAAAAAGTATTTACCAAAGTCCAGCAAGATTTGCTCTGCCTCCCACTCCCTCCCTCCCTCTCTCCTACTCAAATTGATATTCATCTATCTGTAACTTTCCCTCCAAGATGACTTTTGGGGAGTATAAAATCCATGCAAGTTAGTGCAGGGGCAAGTGGCAAGAGCCTCCTACAGGTAGCTATAAAGACATATGATAGAACTATAAAGACAAAGCAATAAGCAGATACCTTGGTGGGAGCCTGTCACAGGCCACCCAACCAGGGTGAAGAGGCAGATGAAGTATTCTCTAAGCTGCTGGCTGACACTTCACGGTCATCAGCCCTTGTGTGAGACTTTAACTTGCCAGATGTTAGGTGGAAATTCAACACAGCGGAGAGGAGACAGTGTATGAGGTTCCTGGAGCATGTGGAAGACAACTTCCTGACACAGCTGGTAAATGAACCTACCAGGGGTGTGCCCCACTAGACCTGCTGTTCATAAATAGAGTGTTTATGGTGGGAGTTGTGGTGGTTGGGGTTGTCTTGGGCACAGGGACCACAAAATGCAACAGTTTTCAGTTCTTGGTGAAGTAATGAAGGGGGCCAACAAAACCTCTACCTTGGACTTCCAGAGGGTGGATTTTGGCCAATTCTTGACACTGGTACAGAGAATCCTGTGGGACATAGTCCTTAAAAGCAAAAGGGCCCAGGAAGGCTGGACATACTTTAAGAAGGAAATCTTAAACGTCCAGGAGCTGATATGTGCTGACAGATGAGCCAGCAGGGAAGAAGACTGGCCTGGATGAACAGGGATTGTTTGCTGGAACTCAAGGGAAAAACAGAGTTTATGACCTTTGGAAGAAGTGGTAGAAAACTCAGGAGGAGTACAAGGATGTTGTTAGGTCATGCAGAGAGAAAATCAGAAAGGCAAAAGCTCAGCTACAGCTCAATCTGGCCACTGCTGTGAAAGATAATAAAGAGTGTTTTTATAAGTGCATCTACAACAAAAGGAGAGCCAAGGAAAATCTCCATCCTTTATTGGATGTAGTGGGGGAATATTGTCATCAAGGATGAGGAAAAGGCTGAGGTGTTTAATGTCTTCTTTGCCTCAGTCTTTAAGTCTGGTTATCCTCAGGGCAACCAGCCCCTGAGCTGGTAGACAGGGATGAGAAGCAGAATAGATTCAAGCTGTGCCAGGTGAGGTTCAGGCTGGACATTAGGAATGCTTTCTTTACTGAAAGGGTGGTTAAACACTGCAACAGGCTGCCCAAAGAAGCTGTGGATGCCCCATTCCTGGAAGTGTTCAAGGCCAGGTTGGATGGGGCTCTGAGTGACTCAGTCTAGTGGAAGGTGTTCCTGTCCATGGCGGGGGGGGGGGGGGTGGGGGGTGGTGTTGGAGTGAGATGAGCTTTAAGGTCCCTTCCAACACAAACCATTCTATAATTCTAAAAATGTTTAGAATATATGTTCCTTTCTTGGGGGACTTCATAGCTAGTCTCTTAAATGCCAGACCTCCTCACAGCTGTGTGTTTCAAGAAGTGAGGAGAGCAAACACTAGGAATAGCTGAAAAGGGATCCCAGATGTCTGCATGTAAGGAACCGAACAGCTCCAGCAGGTTCCTCCAGGTCATACTGTGAGCCCAGCTGTTGAGAAGGGATTGCTGGTACATCCTCAAGTCATGACAGTCTTTCATGGATTTATTGGTGCTAAAGCACAGGAATACCCTTCTATTAAAGTAGAGCAAACTTTAAATCGTGCCCTACGTACACAATACACACACAGAGCACCAGAGAAACCTGTCTTGGTTTCTCTGTGGATACCTGAGTTTCAAGGGGCTGCAGCAGTATCTGAAATCTCATTGTTACTGTTTCACACTGGAATTTTGTACTTTCTCTTTTTGTTTGTTCTTTGTTTGTTTATTTGGTTTGGTTTGGGTTTTTTTGTTTCATTTGGTTTGGTTCTGTGGGGTTTTTTGGTCCCTAGGATGGAGAGGGAGGGAAAGAAGAAAATTATGGCCCTGATGCACCAGAATAGGATAGGTAAAATAATTCAATTCAACTGAACCTTTTTTTCCTAAAAAAAAAAACCCAAACAAAGAAGTGTGTACGGTTGGATTTCACTTTTGGAATTGTGCTGTTAATTATAAACCCTTATGGAGGCTCTGATGAGAATCAAGCTCAACCTCAACAACAGCCAAGCACAACTCCTACAGTAGTGGCAGAGGCATAAGACAAGTGAGTTGCCAGACCCACTCAAAAGTCACAAATCTCTTTCTTCTGTGTTTGGTTTGGAAGGACAATAAGCAAGCTGTAAGATGACAAAGATTCAAAATTACATGGGAAGATTACCAGATGACTTTCTTTTTCTCCCTAATATTCTCAGCAAATCTCCTACATCTTTTCAAATATATTAAAAAGGAGAAGAGGAAAGGCTAGTTTTAACATAACACAGTCAGCTGATAGCAATCACTGCTGTGGGCTACCTATGAGCCCTGAATTTTAATGGATTTGAAAAAGAGAAGTGGGCATATTTAAAGGGGTTGGGAAGATTAAAAGATTTAAAACAGAGCCACAGAGAGTTACACTCAGCATTGTGAAGATGAAATCTAAGAACAAATTGACAGGAACAGGCAGAAGTTTCTTTTTTTGGATGAATCTTTCTGTAATTGTCCACAAGGGTTTCCTTGCCCTTTCCTCTGAAGCTTTAAAGCACAACTGCTGTCAAAGACAGCAGAAGTAGTACTGCTGTAAAGAATGGCTTAATGCTTGAAAATAGCACCTTGTAATGAGAGCATGGAAAACAAAAGTTCCCAGTGCCACAAAGGATAACTAGTGGTAGATGCAAGAGTGAAGTAAAACTTCTACTCTTTATCCAAAGGGTCTACTTAAGGCTTCCATTAGAAGGATTAGTTATTTTCTTGTCCACCAGAGCTTATTCTTAGCTTGTACATCTGTCTTCCAGCCACATAAGACTTGAATAGTCCATCTAAGTAAACTAAACCTTTTTTGGTGTGGGAGACAAGGGCTTGGAGGAATAGTTTTCAAACTCTAGCACCTTGACCCACAATACTTCAAGGTAATGACAAGTGCACTACTTTTTAAGAGGAGGGATTAGCAAGAACCAGACAAAGACACTTCCCAGAGTGTCAAGTGTTTCACCTCAGAACTATGACAAGGCAAATGAATAGTTACAAACTTTCAACATGTGAGGTTAAGTGTGCACATACATTTATATGTGTATATACATGTACATGTACAAGTGAACTGAAATGTAGCTCTGAAGAGGCCAGGCCAAATAACTTCATGAAGTACCAGGTGCAAAGGCAAATAATACAGATTCTTTTCTTTCATTTGGTTTTCTTAGCATAGGAATAGCTGGTTGGAAACCCATAAGCAGTTTTATGTCCATAAGAGTATTAAGCTACAAGTTTCGATATGAAATCATTATCTTCCCTCTTCTAAATCCAAATACTAATTGCAACCTTGCTGTGAGCCTACAATATTAAGGCTATCATAGCCATGGCAACTGAAAGCAACATTAAATTGAATACATATCTTCTGCACAAGATTGCTTTTTTGATTTTTTTTTTTTTTTTTGTCTTTTGTTTTGGTTTTTTTTGGACAGTAGACACACATTTCAGCAGCCATGATACATAGATCAAAAGAGCTTCCAGTTCCTCAAATCTCTGAGCTATTTTGCCACATTTGCTCTCCAATCAGTTAATATTTTGTGAATCTGTATAATTAATTTCAGCCCAGGATGGTCGGTTAATCCACAGACACAAATAAAAACACAAATTAAAATTTCAGCATGGATTTTACAATGGCCCATTTACATTTCAGGACTAAACCTATAATAAAAACTTTTGTGTAGTTATAATTGGGCTGATTTTTCTTAAAACCAGGAGATAAGCATCTATGTAAATAGCCTCAAAAAGATATTGTCTTTAAGAAAAGAGCTGCTTCGAATGAGCTGCTTAAAGTCACCTTCTATTCTTTGCATGATAATTGTAATGCAATATAATAAACAGCACAGGGCACCAAGCACAGCACTTCAAAGATGATATTGTGCCATTTATATAAAGATAATCAGGCATTTAAAAACAACCAATATCACTTTAAAATCTTTCCATTAAAATAAATTAAAAAATAGGGAGAGCGCAGGGTGTGTGCAAGGTAAGATTATTGAAATAAGTTTCCATTTGCTTGATTTTCCTGAGGGTATGTGTCCCTAATGATCTGCCTGACTCCAAAGCATCCGAGTACACAGCGAAATTAATTGCTGGGGACGTTGCAGTGCACCACAGTTCTTTGGGCCACAGGTGATGTTTCAGACATGGATACACTTCACCTCCCTGTGAAGTGTACATATGAAGTCTAGTTTTAACTGGAAAAGATGCTGCCATGCCTGGATTGTCATGTGGCATAGAGAAAAACTTACGTTAGCTAAAGAACTTACTGCTTAGATTGCTTATTCTAGTTTTCAGAAGGAAACTCTGTGAGAGAAAACTGTACCAACATGAGTGTCTTTATGCAGGTATAATTGTATCCATACTAACGAGATCTCTCTACCAGAAAAAGCTCTAAAACATCACACCTTAATTCCACACTACTCTGTCAGCAAAAATTTGTATTCTGCAATGTAATATTTATGTGTGTTTGCGAATGGTTAAGAAAGGGCTAATATAGTCAGACATCATTAGCATGGGCAGAAACTACTACTGGGAGGTGTTAGAGATTGGCTCCTTATGCCCATGATTTACAGCAATTGTCCTGATGGAACCCGTAATTATCTGGCAATTGATTATTAAAACACCCTTTAGCCAATTATTTATAATGATGCTTTTCATGTAAATTACACCAAAAGTTGTTCAGAGGAGAGCTTTGCATTCATAAATAAATATTTTAATACAGACTATTGAAAAAGAATTTTCATCGGGTCTTGGAGAGTTGCTTTTAATGGTAGAAAAGTGCTCAGGTAGTTCGTGCATGTAACAAGAAAAATAACGAGTCTGTTTTATCTGAAGGAATGAATCTCTCGTGTCCCATGGCCGCAGTTGCAAAGGGCAGCAGTGAAGGAGGCACCAGTGGTTGTAGCCTCTCAGCTCTGCATGTCATGCTTCCTAGTGCAAGTAGATCTTGTCTGAAGGACTTCTGCAGAGCACCTGGAACTGTAACCCTTTCCCCACAGGGGGATAAGTCAAGAATTGCTCTAGGCTCTGTCCCACAGGCAGCTCCTGAAAACTACAATGTTGCTTCAGGCCTCCACTTCCCACCTGTAGAGAGAAGAAATATTCCTCTGTGCCTCAGTGGCCATTGTGGGGATGAAAGCAGTGAAGATGTTCTTGTAGCATTATGGCAAATGTTTGTAAAGACTGTTTGTTGCTGGTGAGATAATCTCAATCAGAAATCTTTGCAGTGCTCAGTGTATCATTAGCCATCAGCAAATAGCTTAGATGGGAGTGAAATAGCATCTCAGAGCTTTGGATGGGTTCTTGATTCTGTGATTCTTTGCATGGAAGGGAATATTCACCCTTTTCAGCTCTGCATGACAATATTCAAAAAAAGTTCCTTGTGATGAATCCAAACTGTGATGTACTCTAGCTGAACAAAAGACTTGATAGTGGCATTAGCTGATCTGAAAAGACATCCCATCCTGCAAACTGTACCTGCTTGGGTGCGTAGACTATCATGGCAACAACTACATCACAGCAAACACTCAGAGATCAGCTTGTTTAGGGAGAAGGGGTAATTGTAACTAACTCTACAAAGGCTCGGTATAGCACCCAACTAAGTTACTACAAGTATTTTGTTTACCCTGGGCGTGCTCAGAACCTTAACATGAGTTTTGTGTAGCTATTCATTGCTGTTTTCATGCTGGCTCAGTCCTGGTAATAATGGTAATAATGTGACACCTGACTTTGTGTCACAGCTGTGGGAGGAAGAGTAAAGGTAACCCTCATAAATTCGAATGTGCTTAAAACATTTTGACACAACTTGTAAAAATTAAAAAGCTGATTGCACTTTTAATAGCAGTCTTGTCAGTAATATTCAAAGTGATAACTCTGTAGTATTCTAAAAGCACAGATTACCCGAAGTGACTGAAAGAGACTTCAAGGAATCTATAATTAAAATCAGTAATACGTACGGTACGCTTTAAAATCCTGAACTCTATTTGAGAGATTACTTTCTTTATATAGTACCTAAGAACATATTCAGATATATTGATACCACTATTGTCTTATTTCATGACCATCCCTGCAGGATACAGGCCTCAGTGTGTGTAGGCTGAGTGCTGCCTGTGGGACGATATGCCATTGTACTGTCTCGGGAGGCCGGCAGACAAAGGAACGTGTCTCAGACACAATACTGTCCCATTCTGCTTTCTCAGTCCAGAGGAAACATAAAAAGGTGCAGTTTACTTCCCCCTGCCTGCCTATGGCTCCCCTGGCAAGCATGGCATGAGCAAATTCCTCTTAGTCTCCATTCATGTGCAAAGGCACAAAAGGAGAGAACAATATCTGCATTTTCCACTGTAACCCATACAATATCTGGGTAGGCAGTGTGGCTAGACAGGGATTTGGGGAATTGTTCTCCTTCCCGGGACTGAATGGCAAACTGTTCTTGCAAGAGCAGAGTCTGCTGGTGTCGTTACACTGAACTATCACTGACACACCTGGAGCTGCCTGTGCATGAAAGGCACTTTACACCCAAAATTTGTGCCCTTCAGAAGATTTACGAACCGTTTGTGCAACAGTATAAATTTAGCAGTGCTGTTAATAAGTGTGTGGTGATTTCACTGTGAGTTATGTACAGGAGAACTGAGGATTAACCTCTCCTTGAAGGTTTTGAGGTTTAGAAAATGGAGAGAGGTAAGGGGCAGGCTGTTTTCAACCATCTGAGGACCCCCCTCCTTTCTTCCCATCCTCCACAAACTCTCTAAGATAGACACTACCTTAGTAAGATCTTTAGGTGCATCACAGCAAACTTCACCTGGTGAATTGGCTTAAATACCTCTAACTTACCTATTCTTTAACTCTTTCTCCCTCAGTCTGATCTTTACCCTTATTCTATTGTTAATGTTACTTTCGTGGGCACATCTCATCATAGCTAACATTTTGTGTGAAGATGGGAGCAAGCAAAGTCATGGGAATGTGCCAGCCTTTTGTCATCAACTGTTTATTGTCTTCCCTCATTCAACAATAGAATTAGTCTATTTTTTGCCTTCCCCATATATTGTTGCATATAGTAGCAGTAGTGAGAAATATATGACTTCTTTCTTGGCAGGTTGACTTGTTAAAAGTTGAATGATACTGGTCATTGTGGAGACAGGTTTTTGATTTTAATTTAATTATTTTTCTCATTATTTGAATAAAACAAATTTTCAGGCCTCATCATCATCTGTTCTCAGTGAGCTTTTAGAGGCCCCCCCTTTGGCTTTGAATATGAAAGGTCTGGAAGCAAAATGGGCTCTCTCTTTGACTGTTATCACTGGGTTGTTTGAAATACAGATTGGACCAGAGACCAAATAGTTTTGTTGGCCTTTTAACCATTTATTTAGAGAATTAATTCTTCCTTTCTCCTATGTATTAAAGTCCAATGCTGGAACCAGGAGGTCTGTTAGAAATGAGGAGTAAAGCTGAATTCTTTCCTTTTTTTTCCTTTCATTGTGAGCAATGGGAAGATAATTCCTTATTGCTAGAATTGCTAGCTGGAGGTAGAAGGGACTATGTAAAGAGAGTGGCAAAAAAGAAGATTTGGATTTAAATATTCATGTTTTGGGGGCTATTCAATGATATTAGGAATAAATTACCAGCTAAGGACACACTTGATTGATTCTGTCTGAATTTGTTTTATAATATTTTCACATAATTTCATTTATTCTTTCCTTTAACATCCATTAGAGGAAAAGAGAGAAAATATACAGCATATGAAAAGAACACAGGGAAGTTTTTAATATAATGTTAATAATAGTTGATATTTAATTGAGATCGTATCTTTAATCTTTTCTTCTTTTCCCCTGCCAGTGTTTCATCTCTATTCTTATTATCTTGTTTTCAGTACAGAATTATCACCCACTGGTTTTCAATTACAGCGATGCCCATATTGATTCTCCCCTTGATTTTAACTCGAAGCTGAAAAATTACTCACTTAAGCCAATAAAAGTAGATGATGTGGTTAGTTTGGGGTTCCTTTTTTAAAACAATAAATGAATAAAGAAGAAGAATGATAAGCTTATAATGATTCTGAGTTACAACAAACTGGTATGGAAATGCATTTTAAATCATTAGAACTCAGAGCAGTGATATAAATTTATATTTATCTCGTCACGTTGAAGTAAGTGGTCCCTAAGGACATAAAACCTATGTCTGTAATTCTAAGTTGCATTTGTCTGTTAGTCCTTGGGCACTGAGACCCCCTGGCAGGCAACACATTCTGTCTACGCTTCCCTTGGCTTCCAAAAACAGGGTTTCTATATGCAAAGTGCCTGTTGGGAATGGTCCATGGTCCGTGCTAGCTCCCAGACTGTGTCCAGGAATTGTCTGGGGAAGTGCCAGTTGGCATGGGCCAAAACCACCGCTCTTCTGGATTAGCAGTAGAGAGGATCACATTCCCAGGCTTAGGGAATTTCGCAGGCACTGCTAAACTTACTAACACAGATGTAGCAGGAGACCAGTGTCCTGTCTAGAAGGAGCCACGTTGCTTCTCCAGTCACTTCTCTGCACACCTGTCTGCTCAACACACAAACAGTGCCACGATGCTATGATAACATACTGCAAGCTTAAAACCAAGATTCAGTGCAAGGTTTGACCTTACAGAGAGAAAAATGTCACCATATGGTTTTGGTGGCCACGTGCACTTACAAATCAGTCTTTATTGATGCTTAGAAAGTATGATCTAAATGAATTTGGGAGTAAATGCTGAATAGATTTCCTGAGTGGTAGGCTAAAGGGTTTGATTCTGCACCCACTGATGTTGAGGGACAACCTCTTACTAGCTTCTATAGGAGCAGAATGAGAGCTAACTACAGGGAAAAATCACTTAGAACCACCACTTTCACACACAAAATCCAAAATATAGATAGCAAAGGGACAAATGAAGATCTTTCAGGATCTCTGTCTTAAATATCCTAAGCAAGTAATATCAAATACTTTTGAGAGAATGAGTGGTTTGTAAGGGAATCCACACAGATGCCCACATTAAAGTAGGTATGTGTGTAGGTGGGATTTCTCCAGAGAAGGAGGAAGGAAGTCTCTCAACTTCAGGAAGGAGTCCTGAAAACTCCAGATGACCCCTCACCCAAAAAGCCTATTTTGAAGAGCAGAGCCATCATGAAACTTTTGGTGCCATCCAGCTGCTAGGCCTATATTCTGCCTTAATCTCTAGTTGTCCTCTCCTTGCTCCAGATAGACAGTCCTGCTTTCTCAGGGGCCAGGTGTATTTGCCCTTTTTCAACACCCACCTCTCATGCTTAGAACCAAAAATATTTGCTTTAACAAAGGCAAAGTTTTTCCTAGACTTGTCACTACACAGACCTCTTTTTGCATGTTTAATTTCTCCACTTTTTATGCATCGTAGCAATGTTCCCCCTCTTGGAACTCTTCCAGAAAGCACCTGCACTTGCTCATTTGTGAAGTGCCAGTATGGTAGGCTGTAATTTGCCAGTCCATTTCTTCTCCGAGAGCAAATTAATTGAGTTGATAGCAGCAGAATTTATAGTTTTATACTGGCTATATATACATGCTAGGGAAATACTGTAGCTTTAGAATGGGGTAAATGACTCATAACTGATTATAGAGCAATTCCTGTCTAGGTAGCATTAGGAAACCAAGGCTTCTCTTTCCATTCTTTCTGGGACACCTGCCCTGTGATTAAGGTCTACCTTAAACAGTTGCCTATCTCCCCTCCCTTTTCTTTTGCACTTAGTGCCACACAGTCTTAAGGCTCAGACCTTTAAAGGGTTTGTGCAACTGCAGAAGACACAAATTTTGGGGAGTGGCTCACATGACATTGTTTTACTGGCTTTTCTGTTTGGGGTAGGCATGTTGGCAAGGGCTTCAGTCTTGTTGTGTGCTCCTGTGCATCATACTTATTCTAATTTTTATCTTTTCTCCACCAATTATTTATATGGGATTTATTTTTTTTATTTTAGGGTTGGTCCAGCAGGTCTGTGGCTCTTTCTGAACCTGCATAGAGGCTCTGCTACCACATCTACTCGCCTCTACCCCTATAATACTAAAACATTTCTTTAGTCTATAGTACCCTCTATACCATCAAAAACTTGTTGTTGTTTCCTGTGAAACACCTCAGGTGCCAAACACAACCTCAGTGCAGCCTGTGGAAATGGAGTCTCCCAAAGGGGATGCTGAGTGTGCATAAAAGTGGGCTCTGTTTTTCCAAGGCACCTGCCAGAACCTTGCTGACATTTTCAGCATAGGAAAATATTTGGCACTGGACAGCTGTCCAGAAACTTTTCCCCTTGCAGGTAGTAGAAAATGTTCCCTTTTTTAAACATATTTATATAATTCTTTTTGGGCCTATTCATAGGTGAAAGGCTTCATTTTTCCCCCCACTGTGAACTTCAGGGAATTTACCTCCTTGGTCCTTCCTATTTCCTCTATCATTCCTCACAGTGAACACATCCAGCTCTTCTTTTTAGTCTCTGTCTTTCCCAGCAACCTGAGCTGCAAGATGGTTAATTGCTTTTACTCTTTCTTCCAGGAATTCACCTCAGAAGTCTGACTCCAGTATCTATTTATTAGTTTTAGGGTCCTCTAATAAGTGCACTTTGTTGAATGCTTAACGTGTTTGGATTTAACACCTCCTCCCTTAGTAGTATTGAAGTTATTTCTCTTCCAGCTTATTCTCTCATAAAGCTGATGAGGACAAGATTGTCCCTGCAAGCACTGAGGTTTGTCACTTCCTACCTTTCTGCCAGTTGGCTTTTCCAGATCATGATGTGCAGTTGGCTTGTGTTACAGCATAAAATTACTGAGCAAGCCATTTGCTTGTAAGTTGAAATTTTAGCAAAGAGTAAGTTGATGCTTTAAATAATGCTTATATGAAGAGTTCAAAAGAGCTACTGGCCCTGTCTGTCACCTTTGTGTCCTGCACACCTTGCTGGTTTTGGCAAAGGATGATTCATTGCAGTTGCCAATGCCAGGCAGTGCCTTAACTTGTGGTAGTAGCTCTGAAGTGTTTAGCTGTGTGTTGCATTGTCCATCTCCACTCCTCCCCTTGCTTCCCTTTTTCTTTTCAATCCCAGTTAAAAGCTTTGCATGCCTTTTCTATCCAGGTCTCTTCTTTCAGTACTTGGTATTTTCCATAAAGTCTACTGAATAGATCATATAAATGTTGTCTATGAGAATATGTAGATGATGGCTGAGTCTTCTATAAACCTTGCTATTAATCTTGTTTCACATGCTGCAAAGCCTAATTGTTCTGTTACGCGTTTCTTTACTCCAAAGGGTTTTAATTGTCTCTCTGAAGGGAGCTGGAGTTTGTATCTGTCTCAAAGCTTAGACCTGGTCACAACAGGCATCTTTCCCTTTTTCATATCACTCCATTGCAGCTGGAAACAAAAAAAACACCAAAAAAGCAAAACCAAACCAAAACAAAAACAAACAAACAAAACAAAGCAAAAACACACCAACAAAATAAAACAAACAAAACCCCCCACATAAAACAAAGCAAAACAAAAAAAAAATAGAAGAGAACAAACTGTAAACCTGTTTTTCAGCCTTGGATTATTTATAGACTCTTCTGTTACTTCTCCTGTTTCGTACCTTGTTCTAAGACATAGAATCACAGAATAGTTTGGGTTGGAAGAGACTTTAAAGATCAACCAGTTCCAACCCCCCTGCCATGGGCAGAGACACCTTTCACTAGACCAGGTTTCACAAAGCCACATTCAACCTGGTCTTGAAGAGTTCCAGGGATGGGGCAGCCACAGCTCCTCTGGCTAACCTGCTTCAGTGCCTTACCATCCTCCCAGTCAAGAACTTTTTCCTAATATCTAACTTAAATCATTGTGCTGGGTTACAAATGGGAAGGAAGTATTAGCCAAGCCATGAACTGTGTTGTCAGGACATGCTTCTTCACTTTATTCTATAAAAGAATAATAGATAGAATTTAACTTGCTGTTTCTGAGGAACAATAACAGGCTGCTTTCCAGAGAGAAATATATGTGAAGTGTTAGACCATAGGTAAGCCAATATGCAATTACTTCAGTGCATCATAATTGGAGAATAAAGTCAGTCACCTTGAGAAAATTCCCCAAAATACCTCTCCAAAATAATTTAGGGTAGTTGTTCTTAAATACGTGTGTGGGAAGAGTGTAGAAAAAAAAATAAATATAAGAACCATACACTCCTAAAACTTTAAAAATTTTTTTGTCCATTCTCAAGCACTGTGGACTGAAAGGACAACTAAAAAGTAAGATTCAGTCATAAGGTAAAATTGAACTGCACTGTTTCCTTACTATTCATCAAAATAGGACCTGAAACATCTGCAAGTGGTGAGCAGTGAAATGCACAACACTAGCATCAGTTCCAACCTACCATCCTTAGGAAAGGAACAAATAACTAGATCATAATAGATGTTTTCTTAAAGGGTTTAGGCGTTTGTCTAGAAAACTCAAATTGGAAATCAAATCTGAAGTGAAATTGATACAATCATGAGACAAAATGAAATTTCCTGTTAAAGCTGGAGCTGGAAAAAGACAAGCAAAGGGGTTATTTATAGAGAAAGTTCTTCCTCATAGACTGGATTACAGGTAGGCTGTGGTTTAAATAAGTGAGATGAACTAGCTGTAAATATCAATCCCTTGATCCTCAAATGTTTAAATTATTAGTACTTTCTTTTACCAACTGGCGTTTTCTTGGTTTTGCTGAAAAAACTCCACCTTCTTCCTTTAAAATGGGGCAAGGCAATGTGTGTGTGAGCAAGATTTACAGAATAAAGGTTTCTTTTAATTTATTCACTAAAGATTCCTGGCAGGTAAAACTCGTTTAAAGGAAACACATTTCTTTTTTTTTTTTGTCCATGATCTTCTAAATTCCCATCTGTACTCAGAGAGTTCTATTTACACCATTACATTCTTCAGGAGCAGAAATTCTCTGATGTAAAAGGTTGAAGGAGTTGTGCATGAAAGTTGCTGAAAAATGTCTTTGTGCTGAGTGTTTCTTTAAAATGACAGTGGTGTTCACCACAGAAGCCTCATGTAATCAAACTCCCAGGGTACCAGATGTACTGATTAGAGAAGCTGTGGCAGCTCTGGCTAAGGAGATAGGGCTCTTTTCATTAAGTTATAACAGGTCTTATTTTTAATTCAGAAGGTCCTTAGCTTGTTCCCTGGTCTGTCAAGCTCATCGTAGCTAGGATAACTGTACCAAAGATATTTTATGTCTGGGAGAAGTATACCAAAAATGAAGCAAGCAAGGAGGGGAGCTGATGGCAAGAGAGATGTCCAGTAAGCACAATCAGTAGAAGTTATTTGAAATTGCTTAAGTGGCTTTAAAAAAATCCCCAAACCAAACCCAAACCCTACCTCCCACCCTTCTATTTGCTGGCACTTTTATACTTAAAAAGGCTCACAGATGTCTTGTCCAGATCCTCAGAAAGTTCAAATAATTTTGGATTTGCCAGGTTTAAACCTGTATTTACTGTTCATTCATCTTGGACCTGAAAAACTTTTTCTGTCCCTGATCTTTGCCAGGACCTGAATTTTGCAGCATATTTAGGTGTTGACTTCAATGTTGCAGTAGAGTTTCTCCCTTCCAAGTCTCTAAATGCCTTCACAGGCCAACAAATCTAGGTGGTATTTGGTATCCAAACTCCAAAGGAAGAAACTATTTTGAAATATCTATTAAAAAGTGGTAAACTTTCATTATGATGCTAACAACATCAGCATTACAGCAAAGCAACACACAGCAGTTAATTTTGTGGTATTTTCTACGAGACACTAAAATTGTGCTGGAATAGCAAACCTATATAACTTTTCCAGGCATGGATTTTGACTGCTTAGATGGTACAAAATGCAGGTTGTCAAGATTTCGAACTCTATGTGTTGTCAGTATTTCCGTGTTACAATTTCTGAAGTACCAGAAGGGAAGAAGCTGTCACTGCGTACGGTACCTGCAGAGTGTAAGACAGTGACTTTGCCATCCCTTGTTGAAAATTGTCAGCATATGAGATGTGATCTTCTAGTAGATTACAAATGGGGTTTTCTCTGTGGAAAATTTGTACCGGTGTGGGGAATCCCTGGACTTCGAACACATAAAATAGGGTGTCTACAGATGAATGAAGGGTTAAAAACAGGTGTGTGAAAATCTGGTAGTGCAGAGTGGACAGCACAGTGGCACTTTGTAGGAAGCATCAAAATACTTGAGGATATGAAGGCTGATGCATTCCAAAGCAAATGGAGGAATCACACTGGTGATGGATGTTTACGCAAAGCTTTCTGTGTACACGTACAGAAGCGATGTACATAAGGGTTCACAATCACAAGCCTAGGAAATTTCTGCAACGAATTCCCAGCCAGGCAGCAAAGGAGAGCCATGATACATCAACTGCCTGGCTGTCCTTGAGTTGAGTTAGGTATTTGCTTGTTTACAAGCACTGACAAGGAACTGCGTGGTGTCTGACTCCTGTTTGGGTGACTGGGAAACAGATCCCTCACATCCAACAGCAGCCGCTCTCATTGAGAGCTCATTTGCCTGGCATGGAATTCCAGAGACCGTAATTACAGATAATGTAACTCAATTTTCCTGACAGGAATCTGCTATTTGTAGTACCAGCAGAACCAGAGTGTGTCACATCCCTGCCACACTCCAGCCAAAGTAGAAGCAGCTGTTGGAGTTGCCAAGTGTGCTGGGGTAAGAGGGATGCAGAGAAGGTATTTTTGTACATTACTTGGTGATCAGAGAGCCTATGGTACCACCCTGTGCCACACCACGCATGGATACTGTGGTGCACAAATGCTGCAGCTCAGTCGAGGTAGAAAAGCACTCCATCTGCTGTGGCCTACTTTGTAAAATAAGGCTGTAAAACCAAAACCAAATAGCCCTCCTCCAGGGAAAAGCTATGCTGTGCTCAATATGGTATGTCCCACACAGCAGCTGCAGAAGAGGGCTTACTTGAGTAAGGGTGGACATAATTTATAGCCAGTCATGCTCTCAGAATCAAAGCTACACTCAAACTCAAGGCTGTAATGTTTAAAGATGCTGTATTTCTTCTAACTTCTGCAATTAGCAAACTAAGCCTTTGGCTATTTCCTCCATTTGCAGTAAAATATCCCCTTCTTGCCATTAGGGTCCCCAAGAAAAGACACAGTACGAAATTCTGGAGAGGTACTGAACTTTCAATGCCCGGGACTAAAAAGTGAAAAGTCATCTTTAAAGCAAGTGGAAATGACAATAAGATTTCTGTTTTAAAAGCTAACATCAAGACACCTGCTGTTAGTGAATAACTGGTATTAAAGATTTAAGACAAGAGGGCACGATCCTAAGTCCTGCCAGGGGAAGCTTAGGTTGGATATCAGGACGAAATTTTTTACAGAGAGAGTAATCAGCCATTGGAATGGGCTGCCCAGGGAAGTGGTGGATTCACCATCCCTGGAGGTTTTTAAGATGAGAGTGGATGTGGCACTTAGTGCCATGGTCTGGTAACCACGGCGAGGTTGGATCAAGGGTTGGACTTGATGATCTCAGAGGTCTTTTCCAACCCAGTTGATTCTATGATTCTATGATTTTTTCACTGAACGAAGGTCATCCTTTCTCTTTGGCTGAGTCTTTGTATTTGTAAAAGTAAAATTGACTTGACTGGCTTTTTCCTCTTGTATGCATTAAGGAATTTAACTTATGTGAGCAAATGAAGGACATTTCCTCAATTTCCAGAAATCCAATGGCTATTCGTGGTTGCCTTTTAGTTTGATTCCAGTTAGAATAACTGGCTGGTGACTTTGATACCCCTTATGCTTAGACACTTTGACTATCCATGCTACAGTTATTTAACACAGAGACATCTTCACCTGCAGTCACCTGGAAAGAGAATCTCCACTTTCCTATTCCTGTATTCTTCTTTTATTCTGAATGTGGATTAAAATCAACTTAGAGGGACATGGGAGTTATGTTTCAATGCATGCAGATGCAGTGGCTCTGAAACAGCACTAATAATGATGTGACAAGTACCTTGTACTTTCTAGAGCTGTCAAAGTTTGTTTGATATCATTCATATGCCAGGTACTAGTAAGATAGAAAGAAGCGGTGCCCAGGATGTAGAAATTATTACATGCTGAGGTGTGTGGAAATCGGAACAGATCAGAGTCAGAGAATTTGAACAGTTCACATCATAAGGACTTGTTTTTTAATCTGACCTCCTGCTCAAAGCAAGGCCATCTTGACCAACACTTCAGGGCTGTATTTCAGTTTTGAAAATATTCTCCTGCAGCTCCTCTGCACTTTTTTCAGTTCTGTACCACTCTCGGAAGAGAGGGAGATTTTTCTTTTTCATTTAGTCCAGTTAGAGTTTCCTTTGCTGCAACTTGTTTTTCATTGCCACTAGTTCTTTTTTTGTGCAATGCTGGGGCAAGTCTGGCTCAGTCTTCTTTATAACCTCCCTGCAGGACCCCCAGAGCCTTCTCTTCTCCAGGCTGAACCAGCCCGGCTCTCTCAGCATCTCCTCACAGGGAAGGTGCTCCAGCCCCTGGCTGTGATGGTAGCTCTCTGCTGATTCTCTCCTGTTTGTGTTGGTATCCAAAACTACTCTCACAAAGATCAGGCACAGGGGAATGACCACTTCCTTTGACCTGCTGTCTGCAGTCTTGCTAATGCAGTTGCAGTTAACCTGTGCTGGCAATTGATTCACTTTGCCCTCCTACCGGGCTGTGAAGCCTGTGAGGGCAATATGGATTGATACCAGGTTTGTGGAGGCAAGGAGGTGAAAAGAATTGTTCTTAAAGGAGACTGTGAGCAGCATATCTCTTCGAGCAAATTGACCACTGGGCAAGACTTTGAGGATAAAAAATGAAGAAAGGGGAAGTGATTTTAACAGAAAAAATGAGTGAGGACCAACAAGAGCTCTTAGGGCAAACACACAAAAATGTTTACAAACAACAGCCTCTTGTTCCCAAATATATACAAACAGGGATCTGAATGCTACTAGAGATGTTTAATAGCTGTGTATTTTGAGCTTGCAAAAACACCTGTAGATTCTGGTTGAATTTGTTTGGGGGTTTTTTAAATTTATTTTATTATTTCCTGCCTCAAACTTACATATGACTTGTCCATAATGAGGGATTCATATTCCCAATCAATGAGTACAAATAATTCATCTTCCCAAACTATGCATCAGGTTTACAGTAGGTCAGTAATGCTTTGACCATTGGCCATGCACATTAATTGTCTAGGATAACTAATTGCCCAGCAAACCCTAACAGCTCAGAGCCTAGAAAACTGGTACATCACTGCTCAAAGCTGTAGTCTCCCCCTTGAAACAGAAGAATAGGGATTGCAGCTTTTACTTGCAAAATAGGTTAAAGCCAGTCCCCCAGCTAAGAGAACACTCCAATGTATTTATGTAAATGTGTTTTTAGATGATGCCATTTACCTCCTTTAAAAACCTTTACATTCTTCAAGAAGATACCTTAAGTAAAGCTATATAGAAAGGTTATATGAAAAGTCACAGTGACATCATACTATAAAACTTGAATATCACAGTATTATTTTAAATTATATTTATAATTTTAATATTTATAATTATTTTTATAATTATATTTATAATTATTTTAATTATATTTTAATTATTTTTAATTTTTCCTCTTCAGCAATATCTGTCTCTATTTTATGGTATTTATGTCATGGAATAAATGGCATAAGTAAAATAATTCTGTAAGATATAAGTAGACATACTTCATGCTTCAGCTTATGAGTATAAAAACCAGTAGGGCTTGTTAGGAAAATGTTCATATTTTTAGGTTTGTGTCCCTTTGAATAAAGTAATGGCATTGAGAATAAACATATTGAGAATATATAGCAGCATCGAGCCAAAAAAATTTCTCAATGGAATGAAGTAGGGGAAATTCTGCAATCTTTAGTCACACCTGCTAATCTTTAAAAATTGAAATTGCAAGTGCATTGCAGTTACAATGTATTTATTTTTAAAGACAGTCTTTCTGGAGTAGCTTACTTTGCAGTGTGATGCTGCTTGGAGCCTTTGCCAGACTTATTCGTCTAGATGTTGTGAAAATGCAATTGGAAGATGGCACTTTACCCAGCACACCACATCTGAATTTATTAGCAGTTGTCCCCAGATGCACCTGCAAGACCTGACACTAGAAAATGAAAAGTGAGTGATCCTTGCTCTGCCTTTGAAATTGGGTGAATGAAACAAGAAAACTCGTTCACCAAAACAGTGCAGGCCGCTGTAAATCCTGCTGATGTGCAATGGGAACTCAACCAAACCCCAGAAGGAGGTGATTCTGCCCCTCTACTCTGCTCTGGTGAGACCCCACCTGCAGTGCTGCATCCAGCTCTGGGGGCCCCAGCACAGGGAGGACATGGACCTGTTGGAGCGAGTCCAGAGGAGGCCACCAAGGTGATTAGAGGGATGGAGCACCTCTGCTGTGAGGAAAGGCTGAGAGAACTGGGATTGTTCAGCCTGGAGAAGAGAAGGGTTTCGGGGTGACCTAGTTGTGACCTTCTAGTACCTGAAGGGAGCCCACAAGAGAGATGGAGAGAGACTATTTACAAGGGCCTGGAGTGACAGGACAATGGAAAATGGCTTCAAACTGACAGAGGTTTAGATCAGATACTAAGAAAAAATTCTTTACTGTGATGGCGCTAAGGCACTGGAACAGGTTTCCCGGAGAAGTTGTGGATGCCCCATCCCTGGAAGTGTTCAAGGCCAGGCTGGATTGTGCTTTGAGCAACCTGGTCTAGTGGAAGGTGTTCCTGCCTGTGGCAAGGGGTTTGGAATGAGATGATCTTTAAGGTCTTTTCCAACCCAGGCCATTCTATGTGACGCAAGTGAGGGGAGGTTGGTGCAGCAGCACTGGCATGGTGGTGTCACACCAGCCTCTTTCCCTGGCTCTGCATGTCCACTTGGGAATCCGTGTACCACCGCCACTGGTCTCGTGTGGATGTGCCCAGCATGTTTCAAAAGACTGTGCACATTTCACAAATGTTTAAAGCAGGGGCACCATTGCACATGAAACGCACTGTTTGCATCTAAGATTAACAGCCCGAACTAGCAGGGGGAAGACAGGAAAAGCCAGAAGGATACTTCTCTCTGTTTTGTCACAACTTTTATTTACGTGAGGCAAATGTTAGCATTCTTTATGTCCTTGGGGTACCCACCAGTGCCCCAGTTCCAGCATTTGCTGTACCACTCCTCAGGGAAATCCTTGAAGCCATATGGTTCACTTGCTGTTCCTGCATTTCTGTGTGCCTAAGGAGTTGGTGGTGGTAGTGGTCCCTTTTCTTTCTGCTACTTCACTCTGTGTCTCGTTCTTTTTATGCTTTTTCCAAATGAAAAAGTGGCTTTGAACTCTCCAGCTTCCCTCTAGCTCAACATTAGCAGCATACAAATATGATTCTACCAGCATATGTGTTCCTTTTCCCACATTAGAGCAACCAAAGGGATACAACTGTTCTTTGTAGTGCTGGTATTGGAAAAATCAAGCTTAGTAATCTTTTAGGTATTGATCTTAAGTAAGTTGATGGACTACACTGTGTTTCCATTATATGCATACATATCTCTCCAGACCTTTTTCTCTGGGGCTCTAACCCCATGGGGAGAGAAATCTGTTGTTGTGTTTTAGAAAGGCCAAAATCAAAGAGGCTGGTTGCTTTAGGAGTGTGCATGCATGTGTGCAGCATGACAGAGCTGGCAAATAATTTCCAATGAGACTGTTAAAGGAAAGGCCTTTTGATGGTGTGTAGTGTAAGTGAATATGTAGTATTAAATTTTTATTATATAAATCACTACATAATACGTAGTGAATATAGCATAAGTGAAAGAGACTACAGTCTGACATATGAAAACCCCATGTAAGTGTGATTCCCACTGTGTTTGCGAGGGACGTGTTTATCTCAAGTGACAAAGATTTAGAGAGTGCATAACAGCCAGCTAAAGTCCAAGCTTGCTGGGTCTCCTGTAAGAAATTCTTCTTACACGTCTGTGAACTACTGGTACATTTATGTTGTAATGCATAAGATTTGGTACAAGGGTTGCTTGACATTTACACTCTGTGCGCATGGTCAGTGGAAAAATAACATGAAACACACTGTCAGCAACAATTTTCCATATCTCCATGTACAAGAATTACATACAAATGACACAGTAAGTACCGTGTGATGTCAAGGTCAGTACTGCCTGCTAGGACTGTGGTTCTGCCCTCCAGGAAGCAATGGCTTTTATTTAAAGTGTGGCATGTTCAACAGAACAACAGGAATTCATGATTGCAGGATAGAATATTGTCCAGAGTGTTTGTCAACAGTTCTCAAAAGTGGAGCTTGCAAAAAGAGCTGGCAGAGTACTCACGAGGGTCTACTTCAGCCTAAACCAGAGAACTAGTTCATGTATATTCCAAACAATTCAGTCCATGATAAGAGCTTAAAAGAGTCATCTGAAGGCTAACAATTACACTGGACCTGAATAGTTAGCATTTTTAGAGGCATTAAAAAGAACAAACTGATTTGTGTATCCAGAGATTTGACCATGTGTCTCTCAAGGGGAAGGTCTTGGTCACAGTACGGTGTCTTTGCAGCCAAGAACAGAATGGTAATTTAAACTACAAAAGAGAAAAAAACAAAAACAAAGCGAAGAAGAGAAAGTTACATTCATCTTTTTTGGACATTTACATCTGAAATCCACTTTTCTATGAATACATCCTACTTCAAGTTCAGACTTTTACTTTAAAATTTTACTGCTCACTAACAGTAAAACAGGCTAACATTCAACTTTTTTTTTTTTTTTTTTTTAAAAACTTTACTTAAGTCATTTGGGAAAATAAGATGCAGAGGTAAACAGAGATTCTGCAGACACGAACAAAGCCAGTGCATCTGTTCTTGAATCCCTTTCCTAGGAGCTGTAATGGATACTAAGGCACCATATCCAGTATTTCAAGGACTTGGGCACATTATACAGCATATCTGAAAAATGGCTGTGTCATTATTTACATTGTACAGAACAAAGGAGCATTCAGAAAATGTCATGGATGATTAAAGCAGGAAAAAATGGATTCCATTCCCCATACTGACACTAATTTTCCCTGTGTCCTCATACAAGTTTCATCTTGCAGTCTGCTAAGCGCATGTTTTCTGGATGACTCAACTCACTTCAATGACAGTATTCTAATACACACAAGTAGCACATATTCAATACATGCAAGTTTTTTCAGAAAGATAGGCGGCCTTCAATTTTGCATGACTCATTTCCCACGTCCTCAACATCAGGAGGATATATTTATTAATTTTGTGGGACCTATTATTGTTTGAGGTGTCAAAGGGAAGCTTTTAGCAAGTAAGATGAACATCGGAGACTGCAAAATGCCAGTATACAAGGTACAAGTGTAGCTGAAATGAAAACCTACCCTTTTCATGGATGTAATATATCCACTATTGTAGAATTTTATCTAAGAATTTCATCATCAAATGATTTTGAGCTCTGAAACAAAAGAGTGCTTTAAATAAGACTGACTGCTAGAAGAAAAAGGGCATCAGAAGAAAAAATATTTATACAACTTGGGATTGCAGGCTTTTAAGTTATTTAATTAAGCATTTACCTAAAAGCTAGACCATACTTAAGCATATCTGTAGATAACATTAATTCTCTAGTGTGACACTTTGTTGTCATTTAGAATTTGCTTTGGTTCTCAGTGTTTGTTACATGGACACACAGCTGTGATGGTTATAGCTAACTCTGACAGAGATGTTCTTTGTCACATAAAGTAGGTACAAGCTGAACATAAAGCAAAGAGCAGGTTCAACACCCCTCATTCCTTTAAAGGAAATTTACACAGTTACAATGTTTGAGATTTTGTTTGTTTCTTTCTTTCTTTTTTAGTCATATATAATTTCTTTGAGGTGTCAGACTCACTGTCCCCATATTTCTTGATTTACCACAAAACCAAAACCTAAATTTTCAAACAATGGAGACAAATCTTACGCATATAATAAAAAGTAACTTACCTGTCTGTAAATGTGAAAAAGAGGATTTCTTTTCTTTGTAGTAGTATTTCTGATATGTCTTGAGTTCCAGAATGAAATCCCTACATTTACCTCATGTTGCCCAGGAAAGAACTGTTGGAGAGGTGCAATTTGGTCTCTTGGGCCCACCACCAACTTTTCACTGAAACAGGTGTGAGCTAATGCCTATGTGCTTTTGAACCTTATCTAGTCTAGGTGACTGACCCAAGTGCAAGAATTCCTGTATCCTTCTCCTGCTTTAGCTCTCTTGCTCTCAGAAAATGTGATATTTAGACCTATTTTACTGTGAAAAGTGATGTCCACCAGTCACCTCGCACTCAGGCATGTACTGACAAACAGTAGGAACTTCCTGATGTCTCAGTCATCAAACTGGTTAACTGGTTAATGCCATCAGCATTTTGGGTTTCAAAAAAACTTTTCAAAATAGTTTTGCCTCTGAACTATTAGAATGTCCTTATCTGCCTATGCCTTAATTGCAAGAAGAAATGAAGGAAGATACTAGGAGATACCTCCTGAAGGCTATTTAATTAATCACTTGGAGTCCTCTGCCTTTTCTGGCCTTCAAGTTGTGTTCATTTTAGATCAGATTCCACCAAACAGAAGGTGGGAGGTGTACCAGTTTTGGTTAAAGGTCAGAGCCCTGTTGCTGGAGCAAAAAAGAAATGTTGCCAGCGTCTGGTGCCAGTCCATGGCAGGAAAACAAAGGCTTGAGCAACCTCCTTTCTGTCTTTCCTGAGGCACTGAAACTTCTCCCTAAAGGTGTGAGATTCTCCTCCACTTGGTCTCTTTTATTTTATAATGACGTGGAATGGAAGAGTAAAAAAATTTGAATTTATGATGACATGGTTTGAGTTGGAAGGGGCTTTAAAGATTATATAGTTCCAACTCCCCTGCCATGGGCATGGATGCCACCCACTAGATCAGGTTGTCAGGGCTCCATCCAACCTGGCCTGCAACACTTCTACGTATTACTTAGTATATTGTGGTAAGATTATTCACTGTGAGTGGACACTTTTAAGGTCTCTGAAATGAGTGCTGCATTAGGGTGAACTCCATTTTCTACTCGAAGGCTTTGGGAAGTTTCTTCCTTCTCGGTCCCTCACGACAGTTTTCAAAATAATCTTGTTTGTGTAACCTTCAGCTATACCATTAAAATGCACCTGAAAATCCTAGACCTTTTGAAAAAAAATTGGCTTTATTTACAGGATTGATTTTTCTTTACCTTATCAACCCCATATGGGTACCTCATACACGTTTACTGCTCCTGGCCGTGCATAAAATCTACAAGAACAAACAGAAAAAGGCAGAATCCCTGCCATTTTTACGTACACAGGCTTGGGGTCTGGCACTTGCTCATTTGCACAGTTACCTGTCTGAAGGCAGGCAGGTTTTTGGGTGAGATAAAATGAATAACCTGGCAGTTGTACTACTGTGTCGTGCAGCAGCTCCGAATTCTGCTGTTCGCCAGCTAGAGCCTCCTCATAGACAGGCTAATCAGTCCTGATGGCAGAGCTATGGGTTAAGGGGTAAGTAGGTCAGTTCTGTGGAGGTGGACTCTGTTTTGGGGAAAAGGAGAAGTAGAGTTAGTCATGGATACCTCTTCTTCAGCACAGAGCTCATAGAGATTAAATTCTCTGTGTTATAGCTATAGATAGGGTGGGATTTGAGGCATGTCACAGCGTACAGCCAGGAGCAGCTGCTGTCATTTTTAGTGGCAATTCCAGAGCAAACTAAATTCAAAACTCCTTATGGTAAGGGTTTCTTTATGAATTTCATCCTTTTGAAATTATGGGCTGCATAGATAAGACAATGGGTGAGAGGAATGTATATGAACATATAGATGAAATGCATGAGCTGAATAAAACGCATCTCATAAATGCAGTATAGGTAATTATTTACCTATAATATAGATTAAATAATTATATATGTATATCATGGAACATATGGCAGAAAACTGTGCCTTGCTTAAAGTGTGCGGAAAATTGGTGGTAGAGCTGGAAATTGGACAACTCGTGTTAGTCAGAAGATCATTCAGCAAAAAGCTGCAGAAAGGTTTATTCCCATATTAACTCTCATTTTTTTAGGTGGCATTGCCCTTCTAAAGATATCCCTTCAAAAGACGGACCTTTTAAGAATGTCTGCAGATCTGGACTCCCTCAGATTAACTGGGGGCACACATTTCAAAGGGAAGTGGTGTTCATGGGGAATTCTCTGCCAGCCGCCCAGATCTCAGTTGCAGAAGTAAAGGATAAGTAGTAAAGGAGTTTAAATTTCCTCAAGCTGCCTTCTGTTGTGCCTCGGCTTTGATCTGCCAGGATTACCTTGAGAGGTGGGAAAAGTAGTTAATTTTCCACTTTCACTTGACACTTCCCCTTTCTCTAGGGGCTGCTGAGTTAGTGCCCACTGCCTACGTAGGTGAGCTGAATGCAATACCAGGACTTGCACTTTCTTGGCATTGACTGACTTCACAGACTGTCAGATAAGGGAGACATTCCATGATTTTCACTGGTTCCAGTGTAGCTGCCAGACAACTACAACCAGCGAGGTGGACTTTCAACTCTGGTCAGCCCATGATGCCACCATCCTTACCTTGTCTTCTCCTGTGTTCCCTCTGTGGTTCCACAGGGCCTTAGTCCCCAGGGAACACCCTTTAAATACTCTTATATAATTATTTCTTTATCTTTCTCTCACTCTAGATTAAAACCATTCTTTTTGTTGATGCCTACAAAAAGACTTAGTTAGGTGATTTCTGTTGTGTTTGTAAAGTTAAATATGTTGTCTTTTTGTGTTCTTTTATTCCTCCATCTTTTATCTTATATTTAGGCTTTTGTTTTATTATTAATTAGATGCTATCCTTTTGTTCTGCTCTTATCACACCTCAAACAATGGATTTTTAGCCATGGCCAAGGCTTCTGACTTCTTCAGTAATACAAATATTTGGCAACAGTACAGTGTGTGTTTGTTTTTAAACAACCATCACGTGGAAGCTCTCATGTCCTTGCACTGTTGTCAGCTGTTGCAAAGGACAGAATAGCAGATGGCAAAATGGATGAGGAAAAAATGACTAACCATGACTTGAGCTGCACTAGGACTAAGAGGGATCAGAAATAATGCTGTGTCCACCTCCAGGTTCCATTTTTCAGCAAACTTTGGGCACTGGTATCCTGGTTGTGCTGGCACCAGATGAGGCTGGTCCTTGTCCTGTGACTGTCCTGGAAGGAGAGAGGCAGTGGAGAGTGATGGCCAGGGTTCAACGTCCCCTGGCACCTCACTCTTAGAGATGCCTTGTTCTAAGGTATAATCCTGTGACAGATACCATCTGCTGGTATTGTACACCATGTATCTATAGGTCATCACACAGCTCAAATAAACCTTGCAGGCTCTGCCCCACACAGTGAAAACAATAAAACCTGAGATATAGCGTTTTGTTTCCCCTGTGTTAAGAAGCAGAGACCTCTGTTGTGTAAACACTCTGATCTAAACTGTTCAGCTGGTCACAACTATCCTTGAACTGATCAAGGTAACCACTAGGGCTTCCAATATGCCTTATCTCTCATGGTAATATGTGTTCAGACCAGGGACAATTTTAAATCAGGTACGCAAAAAGCCATATACAGCTTCTTCACTGAGGCCAGCCAGGCCTGCCACTGCAGTCTGTGCTTGGGATAAGCTTCATCTGGCCTTCTCAGCTCCCAAGACACAAAGGGTAGATAAAATAGCATCATGGCAATTTCTAACAAATGCAATGAGTCAGTTCCTGTTAATGATGAGACCCCTGTGAGTCAGATCATTAGAGCCGATTTCCATTGCTCTTGCTGTTGTTGGGGTTTTTGTTTGTTTGTTTAAAGATATTTTTAAGATACTTTACAACTGTTTTTAAACTGCTTTTCTATGGAAATAGGTCTTACAAGATGATTGATCTCCATTTCCCATCCTTTCCCAGGAATTTTTGTGCTCATCAACAAGAAAGACAGCATTTTCAAAGTTGCTAAATCCTTGCAATCTTCATGAAAACAGCTGGCTGGATAGAAGGAAAAGCTCTTGTTAGTGCTGTGGTGAGAGAGATGCCACAAAGGCAACTCACTCTATTAGTCACCAGAGAACCCACACCTCTAGATGGCAGGAAAAGCTTCAGCATCTACATGCTATATTAGACCTCAAAGAGACACACATCTATTAGAAAGAAAAAAATAATCAACACTACTTCTTCCAAGAAAACTGATTTTTAATTGTATAAAATCCATCCTGTAAAAGAAGCATCTGTATCTTGCTCTGTAGATTCATATGCTCCCCTCTCCCCATACGCATTAAGATTTAAGGTACTCATCAGTGGGAAATATGTATAATCTCCCACAGGACTGCAGTCTCTCCTTCAGTACTAACATATTAAACTAGACTTCTTAAACATTCATATTAATTAGTCTGTGAGGAACCATTATCAAAATATGGTGTGAATACATAATTATGAGGGTGTGTTGTCTGGCAGAAAAATGAGGGTCTGATCCTGCCTCCTCCCAAGTAAATGGCAGCTTCACCACTTGTTTTCATATAAGCAACAGTGAGCCCTAAGGCAGCAGAAACAGGAGACAATTTTCCCCTTCCTGCCTCACTGGAAGCACTGTCTCACCCTTGCTGAGAAAGCACTTCACCCCTCCTGGGAGGGGAGATAGAAGGAAGAGCGTTTGGCGGCTATTATCAATATTCATGTACAGCTGCAATTCACAGGCCTTATTCCCTGCTGAAATGTGCCATTAGCTGCAGCAGGCCTTGACCTGCAGAGTGGGACAGACCCCTGTTAGTGCCAGTCAGGCATTCCTGGCTGTCCTCTAGGTGCATCTACTGTCCTGCTCCAGGAGAGGACAAGATGCTTCTCCATGTGTCAGGGCTACCTTTATTGCCTGGTCCTGCTCACATGAGAAGGGCCAGCAAACTGTCCTACATGTGATAACGTTTCAGCATAGACTGGAGGCTTCAGACAATGCAGAAGTTCAAATTCTGCCATTTCACTGGGCTTAGAACTAGGCATACCCTTTGTTTGCCCCAGATAAATGCAGTGCCAGAACCTGTAAGATACAGCAAGCTGTTTGTTAATTTTCAAATATCAGTCCTGCAGCTCATCTCCCATAAGGATCTTGTTTGTTTGTTCAGGGGTTTTTTTGTTTGGTCTTTTTTTTTTCCCAAAATAAAAAATAGCATGATCTGGGAAATACAGAATGGTACTGAAAAACTGGAAAGAGACCTCGGATTTTGTTTTTCTGCCACAGATTTGTTTGCAGCCTTGGGAGAATGTGAGGATATTATTTCTCCAGCCCCAGTTAATGTCTTGTTTATAACTTGGTGCAAGGGCTTTCTCTGCTGCTTCCCATCCCAAAGTTTCCCTTCTTCTTGGCTCAGCCTGTAGTGGTCTCAAACCATGACACAGCCATATGCAAAAGCAGTGTTTTTTGCTAGCACTAGAACATATCCCCTCTCCTATCCAGCATTTCTTTTTCTCTTTCAGTTCCTGTCTCTCCCATTCACTGCAGCAAAGTTGCTCTGTATTGAGAAGCACAAGGGTAGAACACAGTCTTTTCCCCAGCTGCCACCTCGCTGTCCTCCCTGACTCAGTGTTGGGGGGTGGCAACTGCCCTGGCAGAGAGTCCTCAAGCTGTCCAAATGTCCACCACCCAACATAGCTGCCCTGCTGTTTTAGGGAATGATGCTCTGGCAAGACATCTGCAAAGGGATTCCATTTCACACTCTGGCATAACGGGACAGGTGCTTAAAAACACCATCATGAGGTTTTCAGCCATGTGGCTGAATGACTCTTATTGCAAGACAAGCAGCCTTAGAGATGGAAATCTCCTAATTATGCATGTAACCTTGACAGTGGCAGTATGGACCTCCCCTTGGTGTCTTGCTGCAACAAGTTCCTAGCCCAGCCAACATCAATGACCCTGGTGGTGGCTGGACGCTGAAGGCTGGATTGAAATCCGTACAATGTTCTTACCAAACAACCATTGCATATCAGTACCAGTGAAGGTCAGTTATTGTTTAGAGAAAACTGGATGTAAAACAGGGTAGGCATTCACTGGGATTTTCTCCATATGCACAATGGAGAATTTCAGAAGTCCCTTCTAGGTGTGCAGCCGTTTTCTTTTTTGCATCGAGTTACCTCTAAAAATCTGGCCTTTGGTCACTGATCACTTGAACTGAACTGTTGCTTGTGAGAAGTGGAGAGGAAGAGAGAACTTTATCAAGTTAGCAGCCTTTTAACACTCAAATATCACCCTTATTTATTAGAATTTCCCCTACTTAAATGTTCTGTTGGCTTTTAGGAGAAGAAGTTGAAATATGTCAGGAGCTAAGAGAAAAGCTTATTCTCACCCTCTGTCTAAATGTTATATATCCTTGGGATTTCAGAGGTGTCCTGAGACTCACAGTGCCAAAAGCTTTAGTTTGGCTGAGATATACTTAGGCAGAAACCAATTCCCAAGCCTTGGGTATTTTCACCAACTTTTACCTCTTTCTAAGCAATAATCTTTCTGTAAAATTAAACAGCTAACAGTCCCTGCAAAATGCACGTGTGCTAATTGGATTTAGTGAAGTCAGGGCTGCATGTCGATGATGTGCTCAATAAAGTGCTTTAACCTGGGACCTTCAGCACAGCATTTGACTACGGCAGTGATTGTTTGACTAGAAATGCCATCAAAGCTGCAAGTGAAGCAGGCGGCTATAGTGACTGTACCTAGCCACTAGAGAGAGACATTATCCCATGCAGTAAACTGAAATGTTTCACTTGCTGTCGTGGTTTAACCCCAGACAGCAACTAAGCTCTAACAGAACCGCTCGCTCGCTGTCCTCTGTGGGACAGGGAGGAGAACTGGGAGGGTAAAAGTGAGAAAACTCCTAAGTTTGGATAAAGGCAGTTAAATAGGGAGAGCAAAAGCTGTGCACGCAAGCAGAGCAAAGCAAGGAATTAATTCACCACTTCCCATGGGCAGGCAGGTGTTCAGCCATCTCCAGGAGGGCTCGGCTCTTTCACGTGTAACGGTGAATAGGGAAGACAAACACCATCAACTCCAAACATCCCCCCTTCCTTCTTCTTCCTCCACCTTTATATGCTAAGCATGATGCACGTGGTATGGAATATCCCTTTGGTCAGCAGGGGTCAGCTGTCCTGGCTCTGTCCCCTCCCAACTTCTTGTGCACCCCGAGCCTCCTTGCTGGTGGGATGGGCTGAGGAGCAGAAAAGGTCTTGGCTCTGTGTAAGCCCTGCTCAGCAATAACTAAATATCCCTGTGACATCAACCCTATTTCCATCACAGATCCAAAATTCAGCCCCATACCAGCTACTGGGGAGAAAATTAACACTATTGCAGAGTTAATTTTTTAGTTAACTCAAAAACCAGCAGACTTCCAAATGTCCAGGGCCCTCACCTTAGAGTAAAGTGTCCTGTTCATCTGGAGCAGATGACAGAATGGACTCACTGACTAAACCTCGAAGAGCAGTGGCTGTGGCACCATCACATGTTGCATTTACAAGGTGGCCAGTCCAAAACACTGTAACACAGGGAAGGTGTTAAATTTATATTTATATATTTTCAATCAAATCAGTGCATCTTCAGTTATACAAGGGAAGAAGCAGGTTAACTATTGTTCTTGGATGGAGCAGGGCAATGTTAATCAAGTCCACACAGGTGTAGCTTCTTGCAGTGTGACACTCAGGCATGCACAGACTTTTTGGGTTTTATAGACAAATCAAGAGCCAGATTGTATAAAATTGTTGCAGAACCTTCAGCACTGGAGTTCCTCTATGGTGTGTGCTGAAGATAAGTAATGCCAGCCTTGTTTTGGCCAGGAATGTTACAATCCCTGTTTGCTCTGAAGTGCTCCTTTACAGATGTTACCTCCCCCTTCCAGATGGGGCGGTCGGTGGCTGGCTGAGCACGGTGCCTTTTGCATTGCACATCTACTTTTTCAGCTCTTCAGTGTGACTGCTGGATTTGTAATCTGGACGCGGCAGTGCTCAGGTGCACTGTGCTGTCAGCAGTGATCTCGGAGGTTGCACCAGAGTCTGAAGGGTTAATGTGGGCTGCCCAGTCCTGAGATTAACAGGTGCTCATCTGATCAGAAAGGAGAACCGGGCAGACTAGAAACTGTCACGAATTGATAGCGGAAACGTCCATAAAACTAACACTACATTCAGGCTGATAAATGTGCGGTGCGGACTTGGATAATGCCCGGAGGTCAAAAGCTGCACTTCCATTTGTAACGCCTGCCAAAACGCTCGGGCTTCCAAGCACAGGAAAATCTAGTTAAAGTAACAGTGGTGGGAAACGTAGGAAGTGTGATCGTGCTAAAAATGCATCTGGATACAAAACTGGCTTGTCCCGTGAATAAGCAGGATAGTGCCTGATGTGGAAGCGGGGCTGGGTATTTAACCTCAGTGATTTTCTGCAGGCAGGTGCCAGCTTTGAGCCCCGGAGGAATTCCTCGAGAGGGGAGTAAGCACCGCCTTGCTGTTTTGATCTCTCACAGAGTACTGAGCAGGGATCTGCTGTTAGGATCAAGTGGTCATTTCCTTCGTGATTAGTTTTCTTTTAATGCAGGCAAGGAATGACACCAGCATAGCACGAATCCCTGTGTGTGCTGTTTAAGTTATTTGGGGAGTCATGCAGCTCTCCTTTTTGCTAACATGTAAACACTAAATAACAAGCATTTGATTTATGACTTCTAATTAATTATTTTATATTGGTTCTTGAACTTTGAGTTAGAATTTATATTAGCATCTTTGTTTGCACCTGCACTTACTCTCAATTTCTCAAAATAGAGTAGAGAGTTGCTTGTGAAAATCCCACTAAATTTCACAGGCTGCTTTGAAAATCTCGGTAGTAGCACTTTAATGCTCTGAAGGTACGGCTTCAGCTGTATGCAAACATGCAAAGAGAAGTCTCAGCCCTGGGTTTCCACCAGGACTTAACTAGGTGCACGTTGAAAGTGAGCATTCAGTTTTTGTCTTGCAAATTAGCAAGCACTCAACTGAGGGGAGTCCTCAATCATTATGCAAATAATAAATGGGTAAAATCCCCTTTTCTCTTCTCTTTATATAAAAGCACATCCTTTAAAGTATCCTCAGAATTAATCAGTTGTAAGGATTGATTACTGTAAGGCACCACAAGCTGCAGGCATTAAAATATTAAAATGAAATCTCTTAAAACACCTTTTTTAAAAAACTAAGCAAACCTGGTTTGCAGGCAGGTGTAAAGGGGTATTTCCTGACCAGCTGTCTTGGTTCTGAGAAGCTTTTCTTGAATCTGGCATGACACTTTCTAGCATCTTACGAATGTGTCATACTTCTACTTTTACAACATTTTAATACTGGAAAATTACCTGTACACAGGAACATTTATATGAAACAAAGGATGTGATACATAGTCATGTATCACAGGATGGTGCAAGAAGCACTTGAAAAGTGTGTAAATCAATAAGGAGTTTTGAGGTTATACACTGAGAGAAAAAATTATATAAACATAACTACCATCTTGATGGCTGATATTAATCTTCTAAGATGAGACACATTAAAAAAATGGAAAGGAAAATGCAATCCTCATTTTTCATAAGAAGAAGGGGGGCGGGGGAAAGGTGCAACACAGACTCACAGAAAGCAGAATTGTCTTCTGTTTCTCCTCAGTTTTCCAAAAGTGGACAAGGACAAGTCTCTCTGCTTCTCCTATCCAACCAGTTGTCCCACTCCAGGGCTACGTAGCATATTGGTATTTGCGTTTGCAATATGGATCCATCGATCTACCCTAAAATTCAGCAAGTCCAGACTGTTGTGCAGTGGGAATAGGAGGTTCAGGAATTTGCTTGAGGCTTGAGCTCGGCTGTGAGGGGTCTTCAGTTTCCTCCTGAAAGAAACCTATTGTGACAAACTTGTGACATTCCCTGTCTACCACCTAATTCTAACTTCATTGGACTTGTTCACAGGCACAACGCAATTAACCTGACCTTGCAGAGAGTGATTTGTTAAAGCTTTTCTTTCACAATTATAATTTTACCTAATGCACAAAAAATATATTTTCTCACCCAGATACAGATGCCCACAGATGAGTGATCTGTTAGTAGTGTGTCTAAAAAGTTATTGACAGCTTTAATTTAGATATGGAGATGATGTAATGATGAGAGAGTGGCTGTCTTTGCAGTACAAGATTTCCTGACGAGGGCAGGGAGCACACAACTAAGATGCCATTGCTCAGTGTACCCAAGGCCAGTTTTCATCTGTGTGCAAAGATGGGGATTTTGGGAACCCAGGTGGCCAGTGCTGTGTGCTTACGCACCCGTGCTGTGTATATAGACTTAATAACTTTCCTTTGCTGCTGAGTATACATTTCACCTTTGAGGAACTCCAAGTATTTTCTCTAGTTTGAGGATGAGGAAACTGAGATGGGAGAAAGCCAATGGCTTGTATAAGGACGGAAGTCCTGGCTAGCTCAGGACTGTGAGGCTCATAGTTCTGTGTTCAGACCGTGCAACCACAGCACTGTGCAACAATAACAGGTTTCACTTCATTCCCATTTGTGGAGGAAAATGAGACCATTCAAATAACTCAATAGTCCCCTTCTCTGGCATGGGAATGCATCCCATTAAAACACGTAAAGAAATAAAGGTAGGCTAAGTTTATACCTGTCATCCTTTTTTTTTCATCTCTGTTAATTGCATTGTCTCAGCATCCAAGTTCTAAAGGACTCTGTAATTGCCATGGCTGTTTATTAAAAGGAAACTTCTAAGGGTGGCTCAGCTTAATTGTATTCTCATTGGAGTGAAACAGGATGCTTGGCCCAAACCTTATTTCCTTCATTTCACTCCGTTCTATTCCAAGCACTTTTCCTGCATCCTGCAGTAAAATATCAGTGATGCTGCATCTCTTTGAGCCCAGGGCATTTGAAGGGACCCATGATCAGGGAAATTTTAATTTATTGATCTCGGAGGCAATGGGGATGCCCATGTCTTACCATGGGCAATTCTTTAGAGCCACTTTTCCCAGTTTCCACTAGAGGGGTTACATGTTCTAGTTCAGAGCACTGCAACAGCCCAGGATAAGATGGAGCCGCTTCTTGTCCACCTATATTTTTAACTGATACAGTTAACTCACAAATACAATAATGAGCTGACAGTACTAGGGCTTGAGGCCTTAATAACCATTACAAAAATCATTAATTACCAGGAAATTAGAGGGGTGTCTGTGAAGTGGTTAAATTTGCAACCTTCTGCCCACAAACAAGAAATCCAAACGCTTGCCTGAATCACAGCTAACTTCCCACACATTGCTTATAAGCTATATCTTGTTTATTTCTGCATATATTACTCTCAGTAAATGATTAGATTTGTCACCCATGACCCAGTATGCTGTTTGCAATTATTTCTTATATTAAATTAATCACTACATATTTACTTTGAGAAATTATGTACGATATATTGATGCACGCATGTGTATGAGTGTATGTGAGCACATGAACTTTCCTGATTGCCTTTCCTCTTGTATGGCAAATTAAAAATAACAGGCATTGAAGCTGGCAGAGTTACACTGACGGGGAAACTGTCACAGAGGGAGGGGGGAAATTGCTATATACATTTTTTTTTCCTTTGTATTTTAAGTATTTCCACTTATTTGTTGAATTTTAAAGATATGGATAGTCTAATCTTCACTAGCAGATACACAAACACTTGTGGCTCTAAGTTTTAAGGGTGCTGGCGTGGACTGCACTCAGCCTTGCTTTTCCCACCTCCCACGTCTTGTGGATGCGCCTGGGTGGGGGGATCTGCAGACATATGGGCCCTCACCACATCTCTGGCACTTTGTGTAGCAGTAATACTACCCAGATAGATAACTAGCTTTCAGAATCAGATTCTTTGTGAATTACTTACTGGGTGAAAGTAATTCACGTTGGTTTTGACTTTTTGCTGGGTAATGTAAAGCCTCTCCTTTATACAATGACAATTAATTGTATAAAAAGTTTTTGATTTCTGTTTCTATTTAATCTTTCAGATATTTCATCCTCTCAGATTTCTGTTTTGTGTTGTGCTCTATTTTCCATTGCAATGCTTTCTCCATCTTCCCTGAACATAATTTCTTCTCAGCAGAATTCACCCCCAACAGCTTCTAAGTCTGAATTTACAGATCCATTGTGTTTGAGTGGGTTCAGAACGAGACAGAAATATTCACTTTTAATCTGTTATATTTCTGAGGTGTTAATTGCTTTGCCACCTCTTGTTTGCCACCCAGTTCAAACTGGCATCAACCCGAATGCTATGAGAAAATCTTTTAATAATCTTCTAAGAAAATGATATGGAGTAATTTACTTCTACAACAAGTAACTTGCTCCAGGAAGGGGATCACTGGGATCAAGACAGTTGTGATAATGTGGATTTCAAATCATAAACACTTCAGCTTGAAAAGAGACCAGAATTATACCTATTAAAAGACAAAGTTTAAACAACCTTGTAGGTTTCGTTACTTGTGTCTGTAAATTATAGTGTTCTTTACCCACACACAGGGGGTGGGTTGGAGCCTCCAGTAGGTACAAATTCCTCTCCTGACTTTTTGACTCTGTTCCTTGCTTAACTAATAATGAATTCAGGGACACTGGGTTTTACGTCACCTGGGCAGATGATCTTCTCAGTTACACCTTGCTGCAAAGCAGCAAGGCAGAGATGGGAGGGAATTGATACTGCTTTTAAAGAAATGGCCTCGTACCTTCGCCGAGTGAGTGTGTGCGTGAACCCTTCCTGACACACAAATGAACTGTGGTTTTTGAAGTATTACATTGTTTTGTCTTCTGGGCCGCCTGGAGTTCTTCCAAGCTCAAGCAACAAAGGCTCGAAGAAAGGATTCAAAACATCATGAGGGGGGGAAATACCTTTGCTAAAGACTAGAATGGTTTTTTGGTCTGTTGCCAGGTGTGCAGGGGAGGGCACACGGAGCTGATGCAGCAGCAGCGAGCCCCAGGCAGGTACCCAGCTGTCCTCACAGGTCCAGGCAACCCCCACTGAGTAGGGTGTTGGCAGAGCAACAGGTTTGGGGAGAAGGATGGGGACATCCTGCCTGGAAAAATGCCTCTGTATATGCCAGCCAAGACTTTCTCTTAGGCTTTTTCTTGGTTGCCTACTTGCCTTCCTCTCCTCTGCTCCCAACCAAAAATAGGGCTTATCACACCATTGGTCCAGTTAGACATTAGCAAACTGCATGGATTACAGACAGACAGATAGATGAACTGAGTAGAAATTATTTTATCTCTTTATACAAGCAGAACAACCTCTAGGGGAGAACTGTCTTGTCTTCAGAAATAAAAACAACAGGGGAACCATGCAAGCCATGGAGCCCTATTCAGGTTTGCTATTCAATTCAATATTCAACTCAAATCCATTTTGATTCCTCTTTTGGACTTAATGGAGACTGGCAGTTTTGGTAGTAGGTTTCATTGTACAAATTGAAATATCCAGTGTCTGCTCAGACAGGGAAACGTAGTTTCATGGAAAATTATTTTACCAGTACCTGAGTTTAAAAGCCCCTTAGCTTCACTCATATATAGACATTTCAGTTGATTTTGACAAAAAGAGTATGCTAACAGTAAAGCAAAATATGACATGACCATGTGTGTACTCACTTACTTTGTAACCTGAAACTCATGAATCTTTCACTAAAATAGAAATCCCAAACCAAAGAGCTTTACTTTGGCCCTCAGTCTGCAATACAAGGTTTTGGCCTATGGATTCAGTTTATAGTTGGTATAATTTATCCATGTACTGGGTCAGTGGAAGACAGCATCCATCCTGTCGAGGAGCCTCCCGGTTGCACAAAGCATGTGGGATGCATTACTAGATACAGAAGTGCATGAAAACTCCAGCTGTTGCCCTGCCAAGTAGTCCCAACACTAGTTCTGGAAATGCAACTCTTAAAATGCCCACAGCACCTTCCTACAGAGGCATCTTTGCCTCCCCTTTTATGATTAAAAATACCAGTGGCCAGGAGCACACCTGAGGAAGGCCCAGAATGCACCTTTTAGCTGTTCGCCTGCACAATCCCAGATCCCACTGAGCACAGCTGCCAAGATGATAATCACTTTCAGCCAGTGACATTTTTCATGAATGCCACAGTTTGAGAGGAGCATATTTTGTGATCTGCTATCCTTCTCTCCCCTATCTGTCAGAAGTTGGTTATAATCAATTGGCATTCATACAACCCGTCTTCTAACCAGCCAAGGATCTTTAAAATAGCTTCACCTACTTCTGTTCTTGTTTTTCAGAGAAGGGTTTTTAGAGCCAAAGGAGCTGTCATTTCTCACTCCAGGTCACACAGAAAACAGTGATAGAAATGCTGCTAGAACTGAGTATGAATCCTGTTGGTTACTTTCCTAGGCTGGGTTTTCCTCTGTGCTTACCTTAAGCATTTTTTCTCCTCCCATTTCTGTCTGACATCCTTTACTAGAAATTTGCTAATCTCAGGATTATGCAAGGGAGCATATTTTCGGTCATAGGATGCTCACATGCTTCATAGACCAGGGTGAATTCGAGCTCTATTGCACACTTGTTGCCTGATATACACGAACACACACGCACACACACAAGCACTGGCTGGGCGTTGTTCACCACAGAATTCATTACACCAGGAGGGGTGAAGATGATTTTGTGAATTACAGCAACAAACAAGATTGCATTTACCACCCCTGTGGAATAAATGCATCCAAAAAAAGTAATTTCTTTCGCTTCCAAAATAACGTTCGTCTACATGCATTGTTCTCTGATGAGCTGTGTCACCACAGAAATGGTAATCCTGCCGCTTGTCAGAGAGCTGCTTTTTAGGAAAACAGTGGGTGAGGCGGGTAAACAGGTTGTAGAGGAAGGTAACGTGAGAGTAGGAGGGTGATTAGTTTTCAATGCCATTCCAACTATTTAGCAACTAAATAGATTACAACTGTAAACAAAGGAAGCTGAAATAGGCTAAGATAGCTTTTGCAAGAGATGCTAAACGCTTCTGAGTAACACGGCATTGCCTGCTATAAACCACAGACTAATATTTAATTATTCTGAAAGTGGTGAGCCTCCCAACAGGCCAGGAGCAGCCTACCTACTGTAAGCAGTGTTAAAACTCACTACTTCATGACTGATGCTATTTAGGGCTCCTGTGAGTCTTCCTTAGTCTCTCTTCCTCTTGTCCAGTGCCTGTTGTTGACTCTTCTCCCCCCTGTTCCTTTAAAATTCACTATCTGCTTCCTTATGGCTCCCAGTTATCTCACAGTCACTTTTCCTTTTAGAAGCCTCCTTGCTCAAAAAGGAAATTTTATTAATCAGCTGCATGAAGGCCTTTACTATGAAAGTATCAGTATGAATCTATGAAAGAGAAAAGGAAATTCCAGATATAAACAGCTGGTGTCTGGGTAAGAAGGACTTCAGGAATATTGTAGTTGGAGAGTCCTTGCTGTGAACTCTTGGATTTGCTCTTTGTCTGCAAGCCTGGCTTCTAATCCCTGCCCTTACAAATACCAGCCCTGTTTCTGGCTTGGAGGATGAATACAATAGGATTTTATTGTAGATTATTTTTTTTTCTGAACAAAAGTCCATACCAGAGACCTTCTGTTTTTTCCAAACTTTTCAGTTTGCCTTGAGGTCAGTTAAAAGACAAAATGCAAACACCCCCCCCCCCAACATTCACACTAATTCAGAACCCCCTAATTGGTCCGACAGAGCCTTGAGTGAGGGGTTTGCTTTTGTATGCCTAATAGATCATTTCTGCAGGTTCCAGGGTGCCACTTGACTTCTTGTTTCTATCTTGATTTCATCCTTGTGGCCTGGCATTCTCTCTTCTGGCTTTCTTTCCTACTATGACTCTTCTGCACAGTGCCCTGAACCTGGTGCCAGCAGGAGGCTAAACCACAGGTTTCCTGCTCAGGAGCTCGCCCTGTATTCCAGCACATGCTTAGACAGTCCTGTGCTCAGCTGTACTGCAGGGCCCTGGCCCTTCCCCTACAGCAGAATATCACAACAGGTGTTTCACCTACATGGTCAGAAGAGAAAATCAGCCCATTTAAACCAATCCAACCCAAAAGCTGTTTTTTACTAGTGAAACTTTATCAATAACAGCTCTTCACAGAAACATTTTCAGAAATAGAGCACTGGTTTACTCATCTCTACTTTGTGTTGTCTGGAGAGAAGCAGTTCTGTCAGAATAGAAAAATAAACCAAAAAGGATAAAAAAATACTTTTCTGAATGAACCTAATTTTTTTTTTTTTTTGGCAAAAGATTTGTAGTCAAACCTTACGTTTCAGAATGACTAAGAGTGAATGGATGGTGGGACACCTGTTCTCCTTGAAAGCTTTTATGTTCCACTGTGTGACCTGGGGAAGCCAGATCACCAGTCACATGGCATATGTTTAAAAATATTATTGAAATGGAACTCTTTTAAAAAATAGAGGTTAGGCTTTGGCTGGTTTTTTTCTGTTTGTTTTTGGGTGGGGTTTTTTTGTGACATACATTTTATTTTTGGGTTTTGTTGGGTTTTTTGGTGGTGGAAACTGAGTTCCAGAGAAGCTATTTAAGGACAGATATAAGTGCTATTGACTTTCAGTTTGATAGCAGGTATGTAATTGCTTTTGAATAGTTGTATTTAACATGTGTGCTAAGTTTTGCTCTTCTGCAGAGAAAGGGTTTTGGATTTTTTGGATGCTGAAATCACGGATGTTGAAATGTGTTAGAAATATGTAAGCCTTTGACTTGATGAGCTGTGATCTGATTCTCACTGAGGTGCAGCATATGAAACCTCTAAAAGCTTTAGACAGCTTTGTGTGTTGATACATTTTTGCCACTTCATGTTGCTGATATCTGACACTTCCTATAGCTAGATGACATTTGCATATTGCATATAATTGTTGTTCATGTAATATTGTCACATTCTGACTTAAATGGATCATTATATAAAGTTATAAAGTTCCACGAACTAGCTCTGCAGTGAAAAACACCCTGATATAAATTATGGCATACTTATTACGTGTTTCTTACATTGTGGACTAATTTTCATTCCACAGAAGCATATGAAAACAGTGAGAAATTAATGTTTCTTGTTTGGGTTTTTTTTTTCTCTCTTGCTATTATTTATAATTTTTAATGCCGTGTCTTACATCCTGTTTCACAACAAGAATCAGATGTACTTGTTTAACTGTTAAGGAAGACTGAACAATTTGATCACAAATGAGGGCAGTTCTGATTAGATACACTAAGAAAATAAGAGACAAAACCCAGTCTCCTCTCTCCTGGATGCAACCTGACTGCCAGAGTAGTTCCCACAGTACTACACAGATAGCTAGGTTCATTTTGGAGCATCCAGCTGTGAGGTGACACACTTAATGCACCAGTGATCTGATCCAGTATAGAAAATCTTTGGGGCCTGATTCTCTGGTGCCTCTCACCTTGTGCAGTCATTTGTAGGGAACAACCTGAATGTCTACACACTGGAAAAGCAGAATATAAAATATTTTGCGCTGCTTATCCTTCACTGCATACCTGTAACCACATGAGCAAGTGTGAGGAGAAACGGGCTTTGAGTTCTCTAAGGGCATATTGTTTATATAGTGTTGTTTTATTTTCTCTAAAGGTAAAATATAAAGAGTTTGAGCCTTCTGGACAGTGATCTTATGAGCATTCCTATAGGATCCTTTCAGAGCAACAGAACATACACACTTCATGAAAACATGCACACTTTTCAGAAGAATGTACAGGCCCAATAGCTAAAACACAGGTTAGGACAAGTGCTAAACCTGAGTTTTTCTTCAGAAATTCCGATGTTGCTGGTTTAAGGGGTTGTTTTCCTAGCCTAGCAATCATTTCACGAAAGGAGCTCCAGTGCCAATTTTAAATCAATGATTGCCCTGTTACAAACACAAATGACATTTCACTGCAGTGCAACCTCCTCTGATTTTGTTTTTATGATAGTAATTTAGGGATATTAGTTACTCCACAAAAGATGGCAGTGCAAGAAGACAGCTTTGCATGAAAAATGTTGTTGCAAAAACTTTATGTGCTCTACGATTTTTCAAACAATGATCATAAATTAAGAGAACAAACTTTATAGTAAGGAAAAGTATTTCTGGCTTAGGATTTGGCCATTTCTTTACCTAATTCTTGTCTGTTGTTTTGTATGCTTGCTTTTTTTGAGGGTTCTATTTATTTCACACGTGCTGGAGAATAAACCTACAGCAGTGCGCTAAATTTTAAACAGGGTCACACCATTTCTCCCCCCATTTATTTTAATATTAATTACTGCACCTAAATATATATATATATATATATATATATATATATATAAAAAGCTCTATCTTTTGGCACAAAGGTTGATTATATTCAAAATTACAGGCTTTTGGCAATGACGGGAAATTGAGTCATTTTTTCTGTCCTTTTACAGCAAAATTTTTTCTTTTGTTTTCATTTAAGGAGCACTGTAGAGATACTGATCTTAATAAAACAGTATATACAAATCCCTGTTCCTGTGCTACTGATAAGACACTAACTGCGCAGTCCTGCTAAAACTTACTCGCAGGAACTGGCCTCTATTTTCAGAAGTCACAGATTATTTTGATTACCTCCCTTTTCCAGTCAATCACCAGTTTTAGAAAATGGGGCTAGATTTAAAAAATGAAAGACACCTGCTTTTGGAAAGCTCCGTGCCACCTGAGGCGCCACAATTTCTTCAACTCTCGGAGTGCCCAAAACTGCTTGAAATGGCTTTGAAAACTTTGTTGCAGCCTTTGCTTGAATTTAATGCGCACGCTGTGCACAACGTTGCACCATGCTGACATACCTGGATTACTTGAGGGTCTGGAAGTTCCACGTTTGCACTGTCCTAATGGTCTGCCCCGACTAATTAGCCCTAAGTGACCCCCACTGAGCCATGCAAGGCACATTCGTGGCTGTCTCCATACGTAAGCAAGCAACACCACATGGTTTCTCATCCTGCAAGTGCTTCCTCCACCTCCAGTGGAGGCTCCATGGAAAACACTATTAATTAACGTGGTGGTGGGGTAAACAGCCAAGAAAGAAAGGGGACAGCCAGAATATATGCATGAGACTGCCAGCTGCAATCCTGGATGGGTTCTCTCACTTCTGGCAGGCGTGAAAGTGAAGGTGAGCTTTGGGTGTCTCTCTGCCTTAGAGAATCTTAATCCTCTCCTCCCGTATCATGGCTAATGATCTTGGGATGCTGTCACTTGATCAGGTATCCTGGCATAAAGAAAGGTATGTTCTTCTATTAGGATATAGTTAGGGGAGGCATAAACTGTTTTGATGGCCTTCGTAGCACCACAAGTCAGGGGTAGGCTGAAAAGTTGGATTTGGAAGTGGAACGTATGAGAATATCCATTTTTATTCATCTGTTGGAATTGATGAAAATTTTTTTAAAATGTTCAGTGTGGACTAAGGCTGAAATGAAAAAGAAATCTGGAATGTTGCAACTGGATTTGTGCCTAGAAAAGAAGCAACCCTAAATGAAGTGTTGCAGGGTTTAGGTCCTCCTTTTTCGTGGGGAAGGGTTGAAGGGTTGGCTTCAGCTGTGAGCTCGTTGTAAGAGAGATTAGGGAGGATCTGTCCTAAATTGTAGCTTTGTAATCCCTGCACTGGGTCTGCTTAACTGCCTGACATGTGAAAATATTGCGTTAATGAAGTTCCAGCCCGCTCCTTAAATCCATCCTTGTGACTGTCTTTATTCATCTGCGTGTCCTGATGGATTATGCTTATTTTTATATATGTGAGTAATCTCATTGAAATCTAAGGGTTACTAACAGTAGCATGATAGATGAGTGTTGCTTGGGCCTTTAATCCATTATTGAAGCTTAAAGCTGTTTACAGATTCTTGTAATATTTAATTTTTGCTCAGCACGGACAACTCAAAGCAAGTATCTTAACTTTTTCAGCTGGCTTCCTTCTCTCTTTATCATTCCATGCGCCTGCAATAGTTTAAATTACAGAACACCACATTGACATTTAATTTAATCAACATTTCCTGTTTCTTTTAGATTTTGTACGCACCTTCTACTAAAAATAAATATATTCCTTATTTAGTTAATAGGACCTAAATGTGGGATCCAAATTGCTCAGTTGCTCTGCTGAAACACGACTCTACCCTTTAATTTGAGGAACCAGCTAACATGAAACTGGATAGAGAGCCCTATTCAGGGACACAATGGCAGCATGTTTTATGTTCCCTAGGAAGTTATCTGAATGTCTCTTTGAATATCATAGGTGGGATTCTCTATTGCCTCTGGGGGAACGGAGGTAGGACCTGCACAGAACCACATTGCTTTAATAGAAGTAACAGAGGCTTTTCCTACTAGCAGAAATCAGTGAAAGTATCACCATGATTTTATTATGGAGAAGCAGATAAGCCATGCTGCATGTAAAAGACCAGAGTGGTACTTTGACTGATTAGGACCACATAAGGGTGTTCTTGTGCTGATGCACTCTGATAGGAAAACAGACGTTTGTAAGTTCCTAAGTGGTTTCTTCATTTTGATATGGCTTTAAGGTTATCTCAGTACCTCAACAATTGGATTACTTTGGCACAAAGATAATGTTGTTTTATAGGACCCAGGCTTCGTTCTTCACTGTTGCCATTTGTACCTCTGAGAGGTAGTAACAAACCATTTCCATATCAGGAAGGTGGCATTTCACATCAGCTCATGTGAAAATGAGCATGCCAAGACTCAGTGGAGTAGAAAAACAGAGCTCTGAAATTTCTAGGAGGATGAGGCAAAGTGTATGAAGTATCTTGTGAAGAGCAGTAGTGAAGGGACAAAGTCAGGTAGAACAGAAGACAGATCAGCTCTGTGTGAGCAGAGAGATCTACCTGTGCATTTTTTCCCTTAATAACATGCCTAAGATGCTAATTGTTGAACTTATAGGTACAGATATGGGGGAAACTTTGTGAAAGTGGAGCTGTGTATAAACCACCTTCCCCAAGTGCAAATTGATTTCTAGGTGCACGCTGCTCACGGTAAAGGTGGGTGACACCTTTCAGTGAAACACAGTCACGTTCCATGCACGCTAGAGCAGAACCAGGCTCAAGCCATGCTTCCCTGATGTTGGGAAACTGAGTGTTATCCAGAGCTTTGCAAATTTCAAATTTAAAATAGGTAGAAATTTTTGCCTGGTAGCCTACCTTTCGTTGGGTGAGTTCCAATGAAAATTTTCTTTCATGCTTTCTTCAGTTATTCAGGGTGGAAAGTAGCTTGAAGCTGTGCTCCCAGCTGTGTCCAGCCCATGTGTGCTAACATTCAACATCCTGTGTGCTCAAATACGTAGAGCTAAATAAGGAGATGTCTCTAGGTTCTACTAAAAAGCATTTAGTTGACTGTAAATGTTGAAATGAGTCAATGCAGAAATGGTGACATCCTTCCTTTAAATTAAAAAAAAAAAAATCCTCTGCAATAAATAGTAAAAACTAAATGATTATTGGCATTCACAGTTGTTTTTAAAAGTGTTTGGAAATAGGATGCTAGAGTCTTTGAGGAATGACCTATCTCCATTATTCAAGAGAAACTCAAATGCAGCTACTCCCAGTCCAATGGGGGTTCTTTTTTCTTTTCTTTTTTTTTTTTTTTGTAATTCTCTTTTCCACTGAACACCTTAATCCTATTGTAGAAGTAGAAAAATACAGCTCCTGTGGAGAATATAATACAATCTCACACCATTGTGCTTTTGATCTTAAATAAAATGCAACCGCATTTGGCTTTTTCTCTTTGTACCAGATTAGTTTTGGACCCAACCACCCTTATTCCTTTCTTGTGTTGAACTAAAAGGAACTTCATCATGACTGTAAGGAGTTCTCATAAAGCAAGTAGTGAAGGAGGAGGGGGCACTGCTTATGCAAAAAACAATGGGAGGGAAGTGTATCAAAAGAAAAGTGCTCTGAAAGATGTGGGGAGAACACAATATACCCTGTCAGCCCAACCCAGGCAATTTTGGCTGTAGGTCCCCAGGTTTGAGATTACCTGAGATAGAGCAGAGCTACATGCCCAACATATTTCTTACCTATGCCAGCAGTGGGGGTCACTAGCCATCAGAAATGGTGTTTGCATGAGCAGGTGGGGACTGAAGACTTGTGGCTTTGACAGCCAGTACTGGAACTTGTGCAGAACTTGGTGACTGGGACAGTGCAGTACGAAACTTTACCATTTAGCGTGTGGGCACCTTTCTCAAATGTCTCAGTTTAATCCAGATAAGGCAAGGATTTGGTAGTTTGGGTTTTTTGGATACGACTGGTCCCCTTGGTCCACTGCAGGTCCTGAAGGCTGCGCTGCCTCCCGGGCACCTCAGGCTGCACCGTGCCAGAAATGCTGCCGCAGAGCTCAGGAGTCCTATTCCTCTCTCAGCCTGGCTTTTTCTCCTGTAAGAGGAATTACAGGGCTGCCTGGGAGAGCTGATGCTTGCACCTATGCAGCGCAAGCCAGCCTCGTGCCAGGCAGCAGGGTGTTAGATCTGCCCTGCTCCCATCCCACCCACAGGACTCCCGTGGGAGTTCCTGCCACAGAGGTAGGGAGGAAGCCAAGAAAGATACATTCCTCCAGCTCTTTTCTTTTTTTCTCCTTTTCCCGTCAGGGTTACCACCCTCTCTCACCACTCCTACGGAGAGGTCTGAAATCTCACTGAATCAGCAGTTGTGAATATTATCTGTGCTGTTAATGGTTTGCATCTTTTTGCATGAAAGGGTAAAATCACTTAGGGACACACACACACACACACACACACTGAAAAGATCATATACAGTAACGCATCCAAGCAGGGAAAAAAAAAAAAAGGTTGTAACGTTCATGAATTCCAGATGATGACTTTTTAAATCCCCGAGAAGGCAGTGAAATTGTTTGATTGTTCTTGTTAATTATTGGCCTTGTCCCAGTATCAAATATTTGTAGAAGATAAGACTTCCCTCGTGGAGATGAATAATAACCGAACTTGCTCTTCTTTGAGCAATTTGGCTCCGGGTGCGGATTTCTGCGTTTCCCACTCTCGGGCTCGAACCCCGTCCAGCCGGCTGCGGCGCTTCAGAAAAGCACGTGTACAAAACGCTCAATTAAAAATAAAAGACCCCGTAAGTAAACAAGAGAGAGAGCGACAGGCAGACCTCGTACTTGCAGAGCGTGACTTTATTAGCGGCGGCGGCGGCTCAAACCCCTCCCGGCCCGGGGCTGCGGCCGCCGATCCCCCGCGCCCCGGGGCGCGTCGCACCCCTCGGCACAGGACCGGCTCCCGAGCAGCCGGGTTAGGGACAGGCAGAGCAAGCGGCTGCCGAGAGGAAAACACAACTTTCCACACACCCACCCACGCGTACCCCCCAGCCGGGCGCGGAGCCCCGGGAGCGCCCGGCCGGGTCCCTGCGGGGCCAGCCCAGGACACGGCTGCGCTCCCCCGAGGAGCGGCGGGGGGTGCTAGCGGAGAGCAGCAGCAGGAGGAGGAGGAGGAGGAGGAGGTAACCGCGGGGTCCGGGGCAGAGGCGGACAGCGGAGACAGGGCGTTCGCTCCCCGCCTGCCTGGGGGAGCGGTGACACGGCGGGGGCTGCCTCGGCCCCTCCGCCCCGGGCAAGGGTTCCAGGAGGGAGAAGAGAGCCGCAGTCCTGCCGGCCCCCGCCCGCCGCTGAGGTAACCCCTGGGCCCGCGGGGGTGACACCGGGGGGCTTCGAACCCGCCGCCTCATCGCCGGCTCCTGGGGGAGAGCGAGGAGGGGAAGGGCGCGGTGGGACCCCAAACTTCTGCTTCCTTCTCGGGTTCCAGCGCCCGGACGGGGGTCCTGGGAATGACGCGAAGGAGCTGAGGAGAGGGGATGCGCCGGGCGTCCCCACAGGCGGCTGAGCATGTGAGCGACCGCACCGCTGTGACAGGGGCTGCCGGTGCGGGAGGTGCCAGCGGACACGCACACGCCCACGGACGCGCAACTCTCGGAGTGTTTACTCTCTGCAAAAGGGCGGGAGGGGGAACTACTGCTCGGGAAGGGACCCGGGAGCGACATTCCCGGGTCCTGCGACAGCCCCGCTCGGTGAAGAAGTTCCCGGGCGGAGCGGGGGGGTAGGGGGTAGGCGGGAAGGGCTCGGTGCCCCCACCGCTTTGAACCGCTCTAACTACGGGCGGACAGCCGCCACCCCCCACCTCCGGGGACAGCGAGGATGATGATGGTGGTGGCGATGGCCGTTCGCGGGGGCGGCGGGCGCGTCACTTACCGGTGGCCGCCGCGCAGGGCCGCCCCGGAGCGCGGCGGGGCGGGCGGGGAGGAGGTCGGGGATGGTCTGAGGCAGCCCCGGAGCGCCAGGGGGACTCCCCGCGCAGCCCCCTCCCCGCTACCGCCACCTCGCCTTCCTCCTCCGCCTCCTCCTCCTCCTCCTCCTGCCTGCCGGGGTGCTGGCGGCGGCCAGGCGCGGCGCGGCGAGCCTCCTCTCCTCCCCCATTGTTCCCGGTCTCCCTCTCGTTCTCCTTTTTTTTTTTTTTTTTTTTTGCCTTTTGTTATTTGCACTCGCATTGTGTTGTTTGTCTCTGAAGCCGCCTCATGACCAGCAAAGGGATTTCACCTCGTCCTTGAGAGACAGAGAGGGAGAGAGAGAGAGAGAGAGAAGGGGGAAGGGGTGGGAAGGAGGGGGAAAGGAAGAGCTCACCAAACACCCATCTCCCAGTCCCTCCCCGCACCTCTGCCTCTCCCCACCCCGCCAGTGTCTCACTTAGCACCCCGCGCCCGGAGGAGACATGACAGACAGCGGGTAGGTGCGCGACCGCCGCCGTTTTAACTTTATCCTCTCCGCGGCTGCTCGCCGGGGGCGGCCGCGCTCCGCGCCCCGCGGGCCCCCCGCGCTCCGGGGGCGGGCGGGGTGGGCGCCGCCGGCGGGGCGGGGGAAGCGGCGGGGCCGGCTGTCAGCGCAGCTCGCTCGGCTTCCTCCCGGGCGCTCGCACACCTCCCGAAGTTTGGCACAACTTGTCACGCCCTCCCCCCCTTCCTCCTCCTTCTCCTCCTCCTCCTCCTCCTCCTCCTCCTGCTGCTGCCGCCGCCGGGGCTGGGGGCGGGCGGGGGCGGTGCGGCCGCGGTGCCCGCGCGTGTGTGGCGGGGCAGCGGCTGCTCCGCGCCCTGCCCAGGCATGGCTCAGCCCTCGGGATCCCGGCGGAGCCGGCGGACAGGAAGCTTTAAATTATTGTAATTGCCTCTCCGTGCGTGAGTGCCGAGCAGCGGCGGCGGCCGCCGAGCCGCTGCCGGGGAGGCGCGCAAGGGGCGAGCGGGGGGCACGGCGGGCACCGCACCGGCACCGGGAGGGGGGCACCGGGAGCAGGCTCTGTGCGTCTTTCTGCCACGCACCTTCCTCACTTCTGCCCGAGCAGGAGGGTGGCTCTGCGGAAGGGGCTGAAGGCTCTGGGTTCGCTCGTTTCGCCTGCTTTCCCCTCAAAAAGAAAGCGGGTCAAGGGGGGGGAAAGCGACCTCCCGGTCAGGGTGCGGAGCGCGGCCGCGCTCGTCCCCGCGGATCCCCAGGCACTGGCGGTGGGAGCGAGCGCTGCCTTCTCAGAAAAGTTAGGGGACTTTATTCCAGCCCGACTGCGATCCTAGAATAACCGGAGCCGCTTGCCGGGAGGAACGTGATCGGCTTTTCCCAGGGGATGGCATGCTGCCTTAGCCCTGTACTTTGGTCAAGGGTAGAACCAATAGCGAGCTGTGGGATTTTGGGTAATAAGTGTGGGAATCTGCAAGAGGAGTAGGTCTAAGAGTGATTTGTTTTCTTACTGCTCATGAATAATGGCCTCGAGCTTTTTTTTTTTTTTTTTTTTTTTTTTTTTTAAACCAGCAGGCCAACGAAATAGGCACGTGGGAGATTTGTAGGCGTTCAACATCGCGATCATCATCAACAACAACAACAATACAGTAGGGACGTTCGGGGGGATGGTGTCAGATGAGAACTGTTTTCTCTGAGAGGCTGGTATCACACGCTGGCACAGGTAGCTTTTGCTGTCGTTGCTAACACAACTCTTGTAAAAGGAAAGCCAGCAATATCCTAAAATTAGGCAATAAACGTTTTTGGTGGGTTGGTTTGGTTTTGTTTTTTTTTTTTTTTCTTAACTAGAGCTGCATTTTGCTCCATCTCTGTCAAGGAATGGAATAATAACTTTAGTTCAGATTAGAAAAGGAAGTTTGACTCCAGCTGTAGAACTGTAGGATAATGTGTCCTGGCTTTCATCCTCCTAGTTGAAATGCAGTTAGCTGTCTGCAGCCTTGCTGAAGCGAGCCACTCAGATTAAAAAGCAACTCTTATAAATGAGGAGCTACTACAAAGTTCTTCATCAAAATATCACCTTAAACTTACCTGAGAACAGCTACCTGTATCTGCTGCTATTTATATGTCCTCTTAATCCTTCCCAGCCCTGAAAATACATTATTGCCTAAGAAATGAAGTCTTTGTCCTGCAAAATATACTATTTACAGCTATTAAACTGGAATTGCAAAGGAAGGGTTTTTTTTAATTTGGCTGTAATATCTGGCCAGGTTAGAGCCAGCTTTGTTTTATGAGGTTTCTCCAGCTGAAGAGGGAGAGGCTGGCATGGATGTGTTGCGTTTTGCGAAAGGATAGCATGTCTGCTCTGACAGGATTTGAACATGAAAACCCAATAAACACATGGTCATTATGCATGGAAAACTCACAGCAGAGCTTTCTGATTGCACTTAGACTGTTTTGGTTGAGAGTTACACTAAAGGGAGCACAAGACTTGAAAGCTGCAAGTGGCTTGTGTAAACAGATGGACATTTGAGATGTATTGATGGTTTCAAGTTGATTCAGTTAACATGTGGGTGCACATGTATTTAATTTAGCCTAGTGTAAGTTTTTTGTAAGCAATGGAAGCTCACACATGCTTTTTAGGAAGAGAGTAAAAGCATGTGAGTTTTGTCTATAGGTGTTGGAGCTCCTGCTGTAGAGGTTCTTAGGGACTGGGATTGTCCTAATGTCATGATCTTGTAGGACCAGGTGAGACTGAACAGAGAACTTACTTAGGTTACTTAGGTTTTCACTTAGGTGCACAGGTAGCTTGTGGATGAATTTTGAAATGGTAAGGTGCCCTTCTGAGGTCTCTGTGCTGAGAAAACGTGAAAGTGCTTAAACATAACATCTCGCTGCGCTCTTATCGTACGTGCTGCTTGCCAGAACCAGTTAGGTTGAGCAATATCATTAAACTGTCAGACCTATTGTTTACAATGGGATAGTTCCTCAATGCTCAGGATGAAGAAACACAGCAGTTTTCTGTTACTCATCGTAAAAACCGTACCGCCGCCTTCCAGGAAGGTTTGTAAGTGGCGAAGCTGTCGCTGCATAAGGCATGGGAGGAGATCGGGACTTGGCATCCCCGGCAGTGCTGCTGCACGGCAGCGTGTGTGTGCAGGAGCTTTGTTTCTGCCTGCAGTTCCTACTTACCCTGAGATAAAACACTCCGATGTTGGCATATGGACGCACCGAAAAAACCCCAGATCTCGTTTGTTGAAAAATAAGAATTCCAGCATCCAGGAGAAAGTAAATGAACAGTCCTTCTAAAAATACAGCAGTATGCTAAAATATTGCCAAAGCACTGCTCTGACGCTGTTGTAAGCTGTCATATTTTTGACCATTATAAATAGATTAGTATTATTGTAAGGATTTTTTTCCTATTAGCAAAGAAGTTTGGTGTTTTTTTCCCTGTTCTCTACATAAGGATCCTCATGTGTCCCCTGAACAGGCAGAGCTGTGCATGCATGGAAGGTGGTGAGAATGTTGCTGGGGAGGAAGTGGGCTTCTGGGCCCTACACCTTGGGAATGGCCCTTACAAAGCCTTTCAAGTTTGCTTTTCTGTAAACTTAAAGTTTTTTATAATCAGATTTGCTTATATCTTCCATGTCTTCAAGACATTAGAGCTGGTCCGATTAATCACTGGAAATATATTTTGTAGTCAATTCAGACCCAAATTTGGTTTAGACAGCATTTGAATTGAAGCCTGAAACAAGAGTGAGCTCCTCTTCAGTGTTACTGAAGGACTGGGGGCTTTTGGGAGTTTTCTTCCTTTTTCAAGGATGTGCTCAGATCCAATTAGGTAAATTTTCTTTCAGTTTTGTGACCAAACAGTAGGAAGAGGGAAGTCAGGAACCAGATCTGTTTCCTTTTGGGAAATATACTGACAGATAAGAACATTCAAGTTAAGACCAGAGCATTAGATTTGCATCCTGCTGCTGGTCATGCTGCACTTCCACCTTCTTTGGGCACTGCATGGAGAGCAGAGGCTACAGGTAAAGTGGGTTTCCGATGATTTGCATGCAACCTGTTAAAGCAGCTCAAGTCCACGTGCTGCTGAGTATAAAATGATCGCTTTTGCAGTGCCTTTCCTCATGTCTCCAGCCTCTTCAGGCACATGGTGAAAGCACAGACGCAGGCGCACGCACGGTACATTCTGTGTACGTGAAGCGTGTTGTCTGAACGAGTTTTTGTTGCTTACAGAGCACTCATCCTTTCTGGTTGCACAGCTTTCTAGGTGAGGAGACCATACGCTTCGTGACAGCTTGAGGAGGGTCTCCTGTAATATTTCTGACAGCTTTATTTTCTCTCTCCTCCAGCCACTCTCTTTTCCTTTGAGCAGCAAGAATAGATTGAAACGCAGGTAATACATAAGAGGATCCTTTAATATTGGCTATTTTCAGAGGCACAAAGGACAATTACTTTCTCTTCCTACTAACCTCCTGCTGGCTTACTAGCTGCTTGGGAGGCTAGTGATTTTAAGAATGCCACTTTACCCAGTGCATCAAATACGTAGCAAATCTTTGCTCACCAAGATCCCAGTTCCTACATCCCATGGTAACACCAAAAATTGAACTTGAGTGGCCCAGAGAGCCAGCTCCTACTGTGAAGACTCATACAACCATCAGCACTTTTTAGAGTTAAATTTGATCCATTTGATCCATCCTGAGCAGTGCTGACAATTGCCAGCTAAAAGACCTTTCAGTGAATTGTCCTTTAACAGAAATCTTTTTTTCCTTCCCTCCCATTTCCTGTTGTTCTTTTAAATAAAAAGAAATCCTGGTGACAAAGCTAAAGTGTATTCTGTGATTATTGCTTAAAGAAAGAGTATTTACCTATATTTCAAGGAAGTGAATTGCCTGAAAATTGCAGGTCAAAACTGCAAAATCTCAAGGAAAAAAACCTCGCGCTATTTGAATTATGTATTTATATACTAGTGTTTGGTTCTTTGAATGATTATAGTTAAAATATATGGGAGAGTCTGTAATCTGTACTGTATTAATACTGTATTGATCTGATGAACACTGAACACTTAGACCCATCTTTCTTGGTTTGTGAGCATGTCCTGAGAGAAGCTGAGCAAGCTCAACTGGCCAATGCAATTTGATGGTATAATTTTACAGAAGAGGAGCTAAATAAAACCACATCCCTAAGAGGAGTGATTTTCATTGCTGTCTCCTGGTCCCTAGAAGGGTGGTCCAGGTTTTACTAAAAGGTCTTGGGAAAGCTCACTTCTTGCTCAGTAGGCTTACATTTGCTACATGTGGTACTTGACTTTGCCAGTCAGAGGCTAGGGAGATCCTTAAGGTATAACTGGAGTATTAGTAAAATTGTATTTAAGGTCCTGCTCTTAGTGGCAGTGATGTTAATGTATTTAATTTAATTTAAACCCGGATTTGCAGCACTGGCTTTTGGGTTAGGCAGGTTAGAAGGTTGGCTAGGACAGCAAAGAAATGATGGGATAGGGTGAAGTTGCCTGCTTGTAGTTGGGCTCCTGCTGCTCTAAGAAGTTGCTTTGCCCACATTTTCTGTGGAGAGGGGACAAAATTCAGGTAAGCTTGCTCTGCTCAGAAGGTTTGAAGCAGTTGTAAATACGGCTTGCAGTATCTTCAGTTTCTGTGGGGAGTAAGGGAATAAAACAGGTTTAAATTCAACTGAGTGCCATATTGTGGTTTGTAATAGTCAGTCTAAAGATACATTTAATTAAACTGGTTCAATTTCTAAACTAGGATTATGGAGTCTACCTTTTACTCTGCCATAAAATCCTTGTGTATGAGTAAGCTTTCAGTATCATGAAAAAGGCTGGGGGACACAGTTGTAATCCTCAGATAACCAATTAAATATTTACTTAATAAGGCTCTAAAAGTTAATTTTACAGTCCATTTTTTTTAAATGAAAGTAAAATACCTATTATATGGCTAAGTCAGTGCCTTTAGTCAGTGAATAGAAGAGTTACTTTTCTTAGCTGGTAACACCCTTTTAATGTCACAGCTGACCTTCTAGGGGGAGATTAGTCCTAATAGACCAGGTTTATATTGAAAAAGATGCAGAAATCATTAGAGAAGAGAAGAAAATTAGAAAATGAATGGTTTTCAAGTGATTTCAGAGCAGACTGAATTAAAGCCAGATACTGACTTCTGTGTTAAAGAATTTTTTACAAAAACAGAGAAAATACCTGTTCTGTAACAGTGATTAATCCACCAAATCACACTCTGGTGGAGTCTCCTCCACTGACTCTGGAAGGAGCCTGGGGACATTGAGGTTCCCAGGGAAAGGCAGCTGTTGTGGTTCTCCATGTGCTGTCCTTACGTGGCATCCAGTAGCACACAACTGTCTTTTCACTGAAATGAGATTGCTCCTTATGCCACGGCATTAAAGATCATGCTACTCATGCTAGTATAGAGACAAATGCATAAATAATAACAAGGAATGCAATATATGTGTCAATTACACTTCTGTTTAATAATAAATTGAACACGTCTGCTATGAAGGGTACGCAAAAAAATGTAAGAAGCGTATTCAGTCGTAGAAAAGTGAATGTGTTAATGCAAAATTCTGCTTTACAAATTCAAATCTGGGAGAAGAGTGTGTTTGGTGGGAGATACTGTGCTCTTTGCTGCGCTTCAGATTGATTTTATATCTGTAATTGTATGCAGGCAGCTGCCAGAAGCAGGACTTAACGATTCTGAGAAAACCAAGTGATTTGTTCCGATTCCTGGGAACGCGGGTTTGTTTGGCGGCACCGTGGTGCATTAAGTGCGTTGTGGTTGAGATTAACAAATGTAGGACAATTAATTAGTTCAGGTTTGCGAGTCAGGAGTAGATTACTTGGTCAACACATGCACACGTAGGGTGAGCCTTTTAGTTCGCAATGAAACTTGTTGCTGAGATCGTTTTCGTGCCTCTTGCCGACAGTCAGAAGAGACAGAGCTGGAGGAGAAATAGTGAAGTGCTTGTCACTTCTGTAAAATAGTTTCCAATTGAAACCTGAAATTATATGTAATGAGGCATTCCTATAAAACAGGGTTGCCGTAGGTAAGTAGCAGTTTGCACGGGATGATGGAAGTTTTGCAACTGTAGAGGAATAATATTAATTCTCAGGAGAGATTACAAATGAGTAAATGCTGATGAATATGTACAAATGTGTATGTGTGAATTTAGTGCTTCTGAAAGGCAATTGACAGTTCTGGAAACCGAGGGCCTCTCTCTGCCAGGAAAGTGCCGTGGAGGAAAGCAGCACAGTAAAAATGTGTGGTGTATCCCCAGTGCAGTGACCAGGGGTGTGTTCTGTGGGCAGCCCTGGCCAGGGTGAGGAGCAGTCAGAAGATGTCATTTGGCCTGAAATTGTGTCACTTAGATACTAGAAAAAGGTACTTCACCCAGAGGGTAGTTGGGCGCTGGAACAGGCTCCCCAGGGAAGTGGTCACAGCACCAAGCCTGACAGAGCTCAAGAAGCGTTTGGACAACACTCTCAGGCACGTGGTGTGACACTTGGGGATGGTCCTGTGCAGGGCCAGGAGTTGGACTCGATGATCCTTGTGGGTCCCTTCCAGCTCGGCATATTCTGCTTTTCTGTGCTTCTGTGATCTTGCTTTGTATAAAATGTGATCTTTGAATGAGAACAGTATGTGTGTTTTTATGAGGAGTAATGAAGGGGAGGGAAGTAAGACAGTCTTGCACCTTCTACTGCATGCCCCGCTGTTCTTTTAATAACTCATGCATTGCATTGGTACAGAAAGTGGCTCCTAGTGAGAAGTAACAAGCTGCAATGGGGTAGAAAATGGAGAAACGAAGAGATTCTGATCCTTAAAGGTATATTGGAGGTAAAGGCATGGATACTGCGGCGTGAACAGCAGCAGCAGTTACATACCCAAGCACCTCTGCAGTGCACGCAAATACAGTGTAAAGAAGTAGGAGGCAACATGGAGGAAAAATGCTCTTACTCAATAGCATAAAGTTTTAAGGATGCAAGATTTTTCTTTTTGCTTTGCTTAGTTTTAAATTCTGGGGTTTTATGTATAAGAGAAAGGAAAACATTTACTTGTATAACTATACAGCTTTCTAGAATGATTTTTATCTCAGCACCTGAGTGTGAGTTGTAGAGGTGTGATTTATGGCCCTGATTTAGAACAGTATTAGAGTATAGGCTTAACTTTAGAAATGTGGCTTAGTTCATTTAAATTCAGCAAAAGGTGACTGTTTACACAAGTGCAGTGTTAGAAAAGTGAGATTTCAATGCAGCTAAAGTCCCATTTTTGGAGGTAGCACAGTTGACCTTCGGTTTGATTTAGGTGTCTAATGAAAGGAACAAAGAAAAAAGTTCATTTCCTAAGTTACCTGCGTTGTTAAACAAATTGTTCTGAAAACCTACAGGGACTGTGACAAGTGAGTGCAAGAAGTGTCTTCCAGGACCTCCAGTGACTGCAGGATTTACATGGATTCCAGTTTTAAGGAGTGATATTGGGGGCATTTTAAATGGTTAATAATAGTAGCAGATATTGGCTTCTCTAAGTCTTTGTATGGTTTAGTTGCCTTTCATATTCCTGGGAATGTTAGTCAGGTGCTACCTCTGGAGGCATCTGCACGGGCAGGACTGGAGCTACCAGCAGGTAGGGACAGCCAGGGTTTTGTGTGGTTGAGTCTCGAAAACCTTCATGGACAGGTGTGCCAAAACCTACCTGTGCAGTGTTTGGGTTGCTTTAATAGGTTGTATTTTTCTCAGTGTATTTCACTCTGTGTTATGTTGCTCTTAAGTACAACTATGTTAGCTTTATGATGCTTTCTGGTCTTTTTTTCCTGGTTGGATATAGTAGATCAATAATGTGCATATGTGTAGGGTCTTTGTGAAGCAAATCCTTCAAGGCTCCCTCTGTCATTGGAGAGAAGGAGGTTCCTGCAGAAAGTACTGCAGAGGAAGAGCTTCCATCTCCCCACTGACGGTGATAGGGACGACTCACCTCATGAGGGCAAACTTGTGCGTGTGAGAGCAGAGCCTAAAGAGACAGGAGGGAAGCACTGTGGGCCTGGTGTTGTGCCTGCTGCCGTCAGGGCAGGCTTGCCTATTTGTTTTAGTCTGTTGATGCTAAAACTCTGAGATGGTGAGCCTGTGGAAGCCATAGCCGCGTGAGCGTGCATCCACGTGGGATTTCCAAAACTGCAGAAAGCAGGTCGGCAGTCGGTGTTCAGTGGTGTTCGATGGGCTTGGGAATACAGCTGTTTCCAAAGCCAGCTGTTTAAAAAAAAAACCAGAAAAACTTCCAAAAAATCTGACTGAAGCATTGCAAGTTTTGCTATTAGTTTCCTTTATTTAGTGGGACAAAGTTTAGCTCTCTCTCTTTGCTGTTCAGAGAGTGTGGAGTCTTTTCAGTGTCTTAATAGGTTTTGGTTCAGCCCCTTGTACTGTTTCCCACGTAGAGCTTTTGTTTCTTACAGTTCCAGCTCTTGAGAGCAGCGAGTGGGGTGTTTCTGTGGAGCTGTGGACTTTTTATTGACTCAAACATGCAGCTTACAGAAAATGAGGATGTGTGCGGGGAGGTAAATGAAAGTGTATTGTTTTTCGTAAAGTGTCACCTGCAATGCGCTTTTAAATAAACCCCTCTATGGCCATGTATGGGTTTTTTTCACTTGAAAGACACTATCTCCTTCTTCTAAACATTTGCACAGCAAAGTAATGCGTTATTGCATTTTCATAAATAATTGAAAAGCAACTTAAAAGAAAGTAGGCCAACAGAAAAAAAAAAAAAAAGAAAGTGTTGGTTTCAAATTTGAGAGAAGAAAAATATGTTTCCTTCTTGGTAGCAAGTCAGTTAAATGTTATTAAATCCCATTCTCCCACCCTGACATGACCAAAGACAAATCTGAAAATTGACAGTTTCATTTAAAAGAGAGAGAAATGGGGGAAAGGAATGCTGAGTTTGGTTTAGTTTGTCTCTACTTTTCTTTTTTTTAATTCCCCCCCCCCCCTTGGTAAGAAAGGAATTGTGACCCCTTATCAGTTTGGAAGTGACTGAGGAGCCTCTTGTGTTGGCTTTTCGGCGCCGTTTTCCGTGCTGGGCTGTAATAATGCAAGTTATTTTAGAACTGTGCATACGTTAGTGTTCTGGCGCAGCATGATACAATAATGTGTGAAAAAGCATAAGATCACACCTTGGTGAAACTTGCAGATTTCCTGCATAATCCGACAGTGAGCTCTTGTCAGGTTTTGACTATATGTAAAGTGAGAATAAAGTTTCCAGAAGCAAAGCGCAAGCCTTGGATGCATTTTGAATGGCTGTTGCAGGGATTTTGGCCCTGACGTGGTTCCGAATGTGCCCGACTTTAAGCACTTTAGTCCCGCCGTAGCCAGCAGGTCTCCTTCAGCGCTCAAAATCTGGCAAATGCTCTGGGCTCTTCACCCAATTGTGGCTTTATTTTTGCCAGTGCTGGGGAAGATGAAAGAGCTGGCGTAAATAATTCCTTTAAAAACAGTGGGTGACATGAACAGTTTTCATGTAACTTGCGGTGTGATGTATCTGGTGGCAGTACTAGGTGCTGACTGTGGGAATGGTTTGTGGCCATGGGTCTCCTCATGGGGCCATGGGCCTGTTGGTCTGAACTGGTGTGTCCAGGAGGAGCCGTGCAGGTGGCACATGAGAACAAACTTGGTTTCTTATGCACTGAGTGCAGGATTAGGACCAGCATGGGCTGTGCCTGGGCTCTGGCCATCGGTCTGTGCTGTACCAGAAGTCAGAAGGAATTGCTGGGTGAGGTTCTTCCATCAGGCTGGAGGCCTGACTTGGGAGTCCTAGCTGTCCTTTTCTGTCCTAGAGATCAATAGATCAGTGATTGCTGGTTATTAATGTGTTGCTTTAAGATTAGAGCTACTCAAAGGGTAGACTCCAGTGATGGTGAGCTTCATGCAACTGATTTGTCCTCCAGAGCAAAAAATGTGCATTCCCTCCTGCTTTCCTCCCAGCTTTACTCCATCTCCTTTTATTTTTTATCACCAGTGTGGCTGTATTTCAAGTCCCTGCCCACCATTTCCAAAATGTGTGATACATTTGTTAAGGATTTGGAATTTGGGATGCTTCGATATAACTTTGTGTAGGTTTTATAGAAACACCTGACGTGTATGTTTAGTTCCTAAACACCTTCTGTGCTTGATTTATCCTCACAGGTTGTCAAGGTATTCAGATGACCTGAAACTGAGGAAGTGAGAGGGAGCTCAGCTGGCAAAAGTCTGACATTGAGTCTGACTGCGGCTCAAATTTGTTTTGCAGAGTTGAGCCCAGGCTGCGTAGGCGGTGAAGAAAGCCTTCTTCACTTCACCATTGTATCCAGAAAGCTTTGAGCAGCATCATTTCTTTGCAGGTGATGAATAACCTAGTTAGCTCACATTGTTTCAATCCAGTGACAGTTCTCCTCTGAGAAGTCATGGTGGTAATTTGTAAGGGTAGGTTCATGTTCAGGCTCGATGATGGAGGTGTTCTGGTGGTTCTTTGGTAGGTCTTCTAGGCCAGAGGAGCCACGCCATCAGCCATCTGACAGGGACCACCATGCACTACTTCCTTCTTCACATTAGGAACTGCTGTTTAACATGGCTCAGCAGCTTGGCTTCTAGTGAAGCAAGTTCACAACTTTTATTATATTTTTAAGGTCCTGTGGCAATTATGATCACCAGAGGCAGGCAGATCTTGGGATTAAATATGTGGAGGATGCTTATTAAGTGGTGTCCTTTTCTCACGTTGCAGAATTCCCTTTCCCTTTGGACCAGTTTCTCTTAGAGCATAAGTCCTGCCTTGGGAGGTGTCTTGTATAGGTTGAAGGAGGGCTTTCTGGGCAGAACACAGAGTCGTGTTGTTGATACAGCACCGTGCACATCATTGTGTTATTACTGTTTGACATATCTGTATTTGTAAGGACAGCATATTGATGACTGTGTGTTAAAACTCTGTCTTTTAGTGCCTCGTTTTCTTCCTGAAAAAGGAAGAAAGCTGCATTCTTTCTCAGAAACACAGAGAATTACACTGGAGCAAGTACTGGTGCTGTGTTCATACATGATCAAATTCTGGAAGATTAGGGCACGTTGTATAAATTGCCTTCATGTTCTTTGGGTTAGCAGCTGTCAAATAAGTGATTACAGGCGTTGGCATAGCTCTTCTTTCCATAATCGCTGTGAAACAGGGATGGAAATGTAACAGATGCCATTTAATATGGACCAGCACCTAGGTTCTTTTTCTGGGTCTGGCTCTTTTTGCCTCATGGCCAAAATTTCTTAGTATCTTTTTTGCTTGAGTTCCTCAATACTTATAAATGGAGATAATAGTACTCGCTCACTGTACAGGAGATTTCTGAAGCTGTTTGTTAAATCCATTGAAATCCTTTGATGAACGATATGAAGTATATGCAATAGCAATAATGATAACATTAAATAAAAAAATACCGTTGAGGTCGAGGAAAATTATTGCTCCTCGATGAGTTTTGTTTTGCTGGGTAGTGTTAAACTTTTGCAGGAAGTAATTTGGTCCAAGATTGTGTTGGGGTGTCATTTCCTGGGATTTTTTAATTTGTTAACTGACAAGGCTTTTTGATACCAGGCACTACACTTGAAGTCCTGTTGAAGAGCAAATGAAGTGTTGTGATGCTATTTTTTGCAGCATAGGAGTCTATGGTGACTCATTTAGTAATGCCTGTGACAGATTAAAAAAATGAAATCAGTGACTCCCAGTGAGACGGATGCACTGAGCCAGACCCTATTTGAGAATTATTTGCTGCACTGTTAAGACCAAAGTACACATCTTCCCCCTCCCCCCTGAAGGAATCCAGCTTATCATGAAATGTTTATCAGAGCCATATAAACATTTCTCGACTGCCGAATTTTGAAGGGAAATTCTTTTGGTCTAACATATGTATTGCAAGCAAAACTCTTCACAGATTTTTTAAAAATATATAATTAGCTTGGTTGCAGCCCTACTTATTACCAAGCATGCCAGCATCTGGCAAGGGTATGGTGATCTGGGAATTCACTGCTTGAAGCCTTGGAACAAAGTGTTCTGATCCGACCCCAGGCAGCGAGTCCAGGACTTGAACTGGAATCTTCAGGAGCAGAGAAGTCTTAAGTGTCTGGAAAATTGGCCTGTTGAGTCACCACACAGGCACTAAAACAAAACTAATTTTAAGCAGGTCAGAGTTCAGTGATTCCCTCTGGAATCTAATTTTTTTTTCTTAAAAAAAAAAGAAGTCTCATGTTTTAAGTGAAAAGGGTCAAAGTTGATGCACTGCTACAATTTTTGAATGCTTTCCCTTAAGAACAGCCACCCAGGCTAGGATTAGCATGAAGGGCTGCTAGGCTGGCACTTCAGTGTCTGGGTTAAAAATATTTTAAAGCAGTAAATGCAGTCAGAACAGAGAGAGAGATCCCTGGGAGCCTTCCTATTCAAAAATGTGCGAGCTCAGGGCAGCAACTGCAATGTAATTTAGGGCAGTATATGCTTCATAGCTTTGGAGAATATTGCCTCTTGTTAATGTTGCATTGGAGGACAGTGGGATAGTAGTAATTTTAGAAAGGTGGTGTTCCTGTTTGTTTTACATTGGAAACTTCAGAATAAATAAAAAGAAGCATCAATTGAGGAAGAAATGTAACTGCCAAAACCCAGCAATGAATCCACCTCTGAGCAGGCTATAGAAACGAGAGGGGAAAGAGAGTATAGAAACATTTTTCGTGGGAATGCAGCTGCGAAAGGAACTTAGCAGACAAAGACAAAATCAGGTACGTACTTTAAAAGGCATGTGGGCAAACTTTTGTCTGAGAGCCCAGTGAGGAGCCTGCTCACATTAAATTACAAAATGTTTGGGGCGATCAAATGACAGAAAGCCTGTATTGCTTTTCCATTGCTGAAGAAAAGGGACTGTCTATAGCAGGGATGATTCAAGTAGCTGTTTTAAAAAAAATGCTTGAGAGAGTGAGGGAGATTTTTCGTTTCCATTCCTTTATTAAGATGATTTCCTTCTTTTTCTCTTCGGGTCTTGCAGAGTTCCCTTTATATTTGTGAGTGAAAGGGATGAGGTCTAGGCTACCTAGGGAAGCTTGAATCTGAACTCTGTTTGTGAGCTTGGTGATCTCTGTTTATCTCTTAGGAAATAGTCCTGCTTGCACAACAGGGCAAATGCAATGTGCAGATGTCAGAGCTGCTAGAGCAGAGAGGGCTGTCTAGGAAAAGCAATGCCAAACCTAATGGCCACAGTGGAAAAAAAGCAGATAGGACTTCAGGCTTTGCTTCCTCCCTGTGCCTTCCCATGGCTGTAGGCAAATCTCTAGGCCAAACAGAAAGCTCCTTATTCTTTGTAGTGGCTTGTAGCTCCTGCAAACTGTGCTGCTAATAGGAGGATGTTTTTAGGAATGGTTACCCACATATGGGTTCAAAGATTTATGCTCTGGTCATCAGTGCAATAGTCAGAATGGTCTGAAAAATAATATGTATTCCACAGGACTTCCCCTTCAATGTCCAGTAATCACTGAGTATCTGGTTTTGGGAGTGAAGGAGCTATGAAGCTTAAATTTATTAGGACAACCTCAGTCTGTCTTGCTACTACATGAAGTTATTGGAATGTTTCTCCTTTGTATTCCCGCAGGTATACAGTGCATGGGGATTAGAATGGGAGGATGTGTGAAGTCCTGAGATCCAGTTTGTGTTCCAGGTTACAGCAAGGCTCCATTTTTCCCAGACTTAACAAGTAGCAACCATAGTTTACTAAAATATTTATTTATATTTAGTGAAAACTTACTGACACGCAGTTGCTTTTGTGTTTAAGATCACAGTTTATAGCCCTTTGAAGTCTGCATGTCTGGAGGAAAAAGAAGTGCTTAGGATAAGCTGAACTTGAATTAATCATGTAGGCAGGTAACAGATTGAATTTGTGGTGTGGCTCATTTTGCTAAGGGAGTAAGTCAAGCAATGAGTAATGCTAGGCCAACTTGTATCACAACAGGAGGTGGTGTAGCTTCAGTGCAAGGTAGCGTGGTTCACTGATTTCGAATTATTCACCATTTTTCCAAACTTCAGGGATGATGGTGGTTCTGAAGAAAAAAAGTTAATTTGCAATTTTTATAGCTTTATGATTTGGAATTGTGAAGCTGGAATAAGTCACATGGATTTCCAACCCTCATACTTTCATCTGCAGTGATTTCAAACTTGGAAAACTGCAAATTGTTTGAAGATTTGGGTTTATATTTTCCTTTTTGAATGATATATTTCTTTTCACTAGTATGTGACCCAGTGGAAACTTTACATTAAGGAAGAGTTCTAGGGAGCTAAGAGGCAGACCGTGTTTTGGGTAGTTCCCAAATATAGTACCGTCTTCGTTTGTTTGATCTCTGCATTAGTAATTCCACAGTTATCCTTATATCCAGCCCCTTTTAAATCTTCTCTTAGCACAAGGGAGTTGTAGCATGTGCATGCTGTGCTGATCCTTTTTGTTTAACTGGTGATGCTTTTGTTCTCAAACTAGCTATCAGAATGCGATGGGTCAACAGGATCGTTCTCTTTATCACACAGCACACCTGAAATATCTGCTTAGGTAGTGCCTATGATTTCTCAGCAAATATTCAACCCAGTAGGGAGCTGCAGGACTCACCTCCATCTCCCAAGGGTTAACAGTAACCTATAATAATAATCTTGTGGCACAAAAATGCTTCTTTTTATGCATTACCTATTTCCAGAGGCCTAATTTAGGTTTTGTATCAAAATGGATATCACAAGCGCTTGAGCTTCCTGCTGGGAATGAAAGTGCTACCGAGAGACTTCGTGCTCTGTTATTCTCATGGTGTCCGGGAGGAGTGAGGAGGCAAGGAAACAATTGCTGATATCTGTAGCAGTAAGTATAAATAGTAGCAGGATGGGTTGTGGAGGTAAAATAGTTTGACAGCATTGTTCCTGTGAAAGCCTGGCCCTTGCTCTTGGTAAGAATATATATATATGTGTGTGTGTGGAAATATATGTGTTTTCATATACGGGGCAAATTAACATATCGACAAGAAAAAAGTTGGGTTTGTTTTGTAACTGCACAAAAATTTCACCTGTCATCAAAAGAAAAGAATATTGTGATGGAGTAAAGTGAGATTTTTGTGTTCATGTTCAAGTACACAGGCAGCTACGCCCAAGTGTGCTGTGTGATGAGCACACGTGTGTCCCCACTCGCTCTGCGCACATTTCATGCCAGATTCTGCTGTAGATCCAGTGGAACTGTTTCCATCAGTTACTTTCCTTAAGGATCTGTCTGTTAAATGTTTTCACATGCAAAAAAATATCATGTTTGGATTTTTTGTTGTTGTTGTTGTTGTAAGGAGTTGAAACAAGGAAAACAGAAGCTGGATTTAAAATTTTATTTTGAGGTCAGAAATGCTTACTGAACACCCAGATACTTTCTTCCTCCCTGGTATTGATTTTCCATTGAAAGCACATGTGGGAGGAGAAGGAAGATTTTAACAAAACCTACAAAATACTTGTGTTTCTGAATTTCCTGACAGATGCTATTTTTTCTTGCTCTTTTGTGCAAGACTTGGTTATATCAAATTTGTCCCACACCTGCTCTCCTCCTCCTGCTCTTGCCTCGCAGTCTGCCTCCTTCTCCTCTCCCTGATCCATGCTTTGGGCAGGAGGGCAGTTCCTGCTGGAGAACCCATTCTCTTTGCTCAGTCTCTGAAAGGAAAGTGTTCCCAGGGTTCCTGTTGCTCTAGTGTGGCAGGTTCAGGTGCTGAAGTGTGGATGGGGTGAGCAGTGCTCGCCTGGCCAGGTCTAACTGGGCATGGTGGTGGGATCTGGTGGAGAGAGAGCAGGAGTCCTGCCCAGTCCCTAGTGCAGATCTGCCTCGGCGTGCTGGCCAGTCCATAGGCCATCCAAGTTGGATATTGGGGGTGTGTGTGTGTGTGCAGTGGCTTAAGTGCCGTGGGAATAGAGAGGGCAGAGCCAGGTCGGGCCTGGTGGGATTTGTTCCGTTGGTTTCAGCCCTGCACACGTAGGGTTGTATTGGCTTTGGCCTGCAGTCACCTGGCTGAGCATGAAAGTGGTCCTTGAGCAGACCGGCATTCCCAATCCCAAGTGTGATGGATGAGTGTGTGGTGGAGAGCATGGAGAGCACGAGCTGCGGCCCCGCTCTGTTGCTGAAGTGCTCTGGCGTGCTGGGTAAGTCTCTTGACCTTTTGTTCCTTGGTTTTCTTGCATTTAAGGACGTACAGACTTGCCGTCACACATGGGTGTTGCAAGAATTAATTAATTACCATTTGTACCGATTTGAAGGCTTATAACCCCAAACAAGCAAGAACTTAATCAGTTATTTTTCTTCGTATTTATGCTATAGGAAAAATCTACTCATTTATTTCCAAGCACATGACACACACAAACTATCTTCACACTTCTGAGTGAAGCTGGGGCTTGATGCCAAAGCTTTTTTTTTCCCCTAGAGAATATGGTATACTCATACACTCAGATCGAATGGTACAACCTTACAACGGTTTCACTCGGGAGGTGGAAATTTTTTTTCTTACTGTGTTTTTATACTCAGAAGCTGTAAATACCAGGCTCTTCTCTTCTGTCAGGCTCTTTGTCCTCATGACTGCACCCATTGCCAATGTCCTTTAGCACGTGAACTTGCTTCTTTGGAGTAGCTCTGACGAGTAAGCTGGATGTCTTTTTTCCCCATATGTTCTGCCATCTCCTTCTACATTAATTATTGCACTTAAAGAATCTGGGAGTAAGGGAAGGAGAATGGAGAAAAAATATAATAGGGGTGCTTGTCACCTTTCATCCTCTTTCCTTTGTGTGTGGAGAAGCCCTTTAGTGTTTCAGTTTAGGAAGGAGGAGTAACTCATGTCCCACACCTGATGCAGCCCTACAGAAAGGCCATACGGTGCCCTGGTTTAATGTGGAACGTGGAGACACAAGGGTGTGAAGGAAGTCAGAGTTTGTGGCTGTCTCTGCATTTGCCATCGTAAGGGACTTAAATCAGAGCTAAGGTTTTTTTTCTTTTGTGTTTTAATTTCCTTTGTTTTAAGAAAGTACTTTTTAAATGAAGTGGGGGAGGAGAGTAATACGCCACTGACATGCTTTGGGATCTAAGGCTCCTGTGGACCCCATAGGATGTCAATGGACTCATTAAGATTTAGCCAAGTTTTATGCATTATTCATAATATACATTCACAGCATGCACCCTAAAGACTGTCTCCTGTGAATGCTTAGTCAGAATCATTTGCATTCTGTATTATGGGTCCATAATATAGAATACATTTAGCTACGTTTTGGGTATTATCCTTTACACATATTTCCAGCCTTTACTGTTCTGGCATAGGCAGCAAATGTGTTTAAACAATAGCATGCAGTTATGTTTTGTTGCTCCATAAAAAGCGTAATAAGGGCCCCGATGAAAATTAATTATTGCATAAGAGGAATGGACAGGCTTTTTCCTCTTTGCAGCTTTAGTGACATTTTAAATTTACTTTTCTAACAGTGTTAAGAAAGTGTTTTAAATTCTGGGATGGTATTTTGTAAATTTTCTGTTTCAAATACACACAAAAATCATTTTTGATGTGGAAGGTTGGCAGGTGATGAAACATCAAATTGAAGCTTAGATACTTAATAATCATAAGTGTCTTTTGCTGTAAGTTTACTCTAATCCTTCGAACATTATTTCTGCTGTACATGACAAGACGAAGGAATCAACAAAACACCACATCAGAAAATTAATTCTCTTCCTGTCATCTGAAGCACTGGAGCTTCTCTGTTTTCTTTTTCTCAGCTGCCAGTACATCATGGTGATGAGTCTGATCTCAGCTTTGCCACTGATCTACAGAGTGGCCCAGACGTGTTCCTTGGTATACCTCTGCCTTAGTTTCCCCATGGGAAATGGTGCTCCTTAAAATCCTCTATAGTAGCTGTCTATTCGGATTTACTCCTCCAGCACCCTGCCACTGCCAATAGAGAACATTCCTGTGGGAAATAGTGATTTTCCAAGAAAGTAGGATTTCTTTTGGGGCCAAATTGCAGTAGAGGGATGACAGGGAGGTGTGAGGATTATCTTCCTTGTGCAGAATGGGTTAAGGGATGATTTTTATGAAGTGTCTTCCATTTTGGGGACTGTGAAAATGATTCTAGTTGCCAGTCCCTGCCTGAGAAAACACCGTACAGGCAAAATCCAGGATCTTGTGGCAACTCTTGCAGAACCATTTCCTTTGGGGAACAGCCCCTGTGTATGTTCAGGAAGACGTGGGGAACACCAGCCTTTCATCAATTTTCTTGTCCAGGGAAGTGCTACAAGGTTGTACAGGTGACAAAAGAGCTGTTAGGAGGGTGATGTCCTTGTCTCAGGAGCCTGGCTCATGGGCAGCAGTGATTCCTTGAGCCTAAATATACACAGCATGCACAAAGGATATCAAGTGACTTACTACGTCAAGTTCTTTGCAAATATTGTAATACTTGATTAAAAGCCAGTGCTTATCAAAACACTTAAAATAAAATAAAAAAAGGCTTGATATCACATAAGATTGAAATTTTTTTTCCCATCATAGACTTAACACAGGAGAATGTTTTGGCAAAGTACAGTTGTGAGCAAATAGTTGGTATAAAATTAGTTCAAAATCTTAAGGATTATTTATATTTACTCTTTTTCCTCTAGATCTTCAAGTTTAGGCAGCATTCATACGTATATGCCCTGAGGATACAGTAGAGAGTTAGGAAGGATTTTGCTGTGGCCTAAGCGAAGTGGAAACATTCTATCGTTTGGTCCAGAACTGTCTCTTGAGCTCTCAGTAGAGTAACATCTAAAATGTGAACATTTTATTGCCTCTCCTTTCAAAAGAGATGACCAGGTTTTCAGGAGAAATTTTCACAAGTGAATTGAGAATTGTAAATTTGCAAATACTTTTGCAGCATGCCATTGCTGCTACTTGTTCCTTTTGCTTACATAGCAATCAACAATTCATTATTTTTAAGCCTGATGCACAGAAGTGAAATACTTACATTTTAATTTTATGTGGGATGTAGTGCAGTGGAGTTATCTATGTGCAGTGTAGTAATAGTCTACACAGAGTGTAGTAATGTGAAGTAAGAGTAATGATTGCAGAGAGAATATTAGTTTTGAGAGCAAACGTTACTGGATGCGTTGCTTGGTGGCTTTATGTCCAGTGGAGCAAAGCTGCCTTTCCATCTTAGCTGTTGCATATGTGGAACAGGGGACAGGAAAGAAAGACAGCAGGTATAAGGCTGAGATCCAGGTTTCCCCTGAGCTCTGTGGTAAATTTTTTTCTTGTTATCTCCCTTGAATTTTTAGCTTTCTTTCTTTGTCCTTTCCTAGTCCCTCTCTACCCCAGCTCTTGGTGCAGCCCTGGCCCTACTCTGCTGTACCTTTTCCTCCCTGAAAGGTGCAGCATGAAACCCAAATTAATCTATCCATCAAAGATTATTAGGTTGGTCTCTGCCATGTGCTTTTGACGTGGTTTTGGTCCATTTCACTAGTTGGACATCAACATTTGGGACCAGCAAGAACACATTTTAGCCTTTACAAATCAACGGAACAGGAACATAAACAACGCTCAAAAAATCAAGACATCAAAACACCGCTTTCAGATTCATGAATATGCTATATATAAGCCTAACTTCTGAGATTTTCTTTTATTCTCATGAATACCATTTACATTTGAGTGAATGCAAATTCATTTCCACTTTTGATGCTCTGGAAGCTGCTTCTGGAAAGTGAGTAGAACGTGCCCTTCAGTCCATCCCAGTTCAGGCCCCAGCGCTGCGTGTACAATCCTGGGATTTCCAGAGCATTCGGCAGTTCTGCTCCATCTGTTTTTCTTTTCAGCAATCTAAATTCATATTGTAAAATTTGCAGTGGTGCAACGAGCGTGGGTTTTGTTAGTGTTATTAGGCTTATGATGTGGAAAATAAAGGAACTTGCTTCCTACTGTTTAGTGAAATTTCTAGGAAGTTCGTAGCAGTTTTATTTACTACTTGCAATAGGTAGCTTTATCTTTCTGAATGATTTTAAACAGTCTTTCTTCTATGAACAGCTGTTTAAATAGGAACTAGGGTGCATAGAAAATGAGCATTCTACATTAGCTGGACTCACAAGGGATGGTAAGAGAAGGAGAGTTTTATTTTCCTGTATTAATTTCTGTACCTCGATGGTAGTATCTGGCCTAAAAGAGCACCTCTATACCAGGTTTCAATTCAAGACTTCTCAGGTGCTGTGTTGCCATTATTAAATTATAGAAGCAGTGGTTTGAATGGATGGATTTTAGAGGGTTTCACTAGGTTACCTACTATATTTTTAGTCCATTTTATATGGAGTTTTACCTCTGATTCAGTTCATCAGAGGAAATCCAGACTTTGCAGTTAGCTGATAACTCTTGTACACTTTGTTCTCTTGGTGTTCTCTCTGTCCTTTGTCCAAAATCATCTGCATAGTATTTCTGTCCATCCCTAGTGCTAAAAAGTCTACTCTCAGAACCCTCATGCATCGTGGGGTTTTAGAAGCAATAGATTCTGATTTCCTTTTTATTAGCCCTGGTTCACAGCCTTTATAGTTCAGGGTCTTTAACTTTCAACAGTAAAATTCAGCACTTTAAAAAAAAGAAACTGAGATTTTCATATGATCACAAGCATGGAGGCTTTAAGGAAACCACCAGGTATTCCAAGACAATAGAAAAAGTTCATGGGTGTTTGCAACCCTGGAACTTCCTGGAATACACGATTAAAAGGGGCCACAAAGACTCTCAGATTGTGTGTTCCTCCCATACAGAAGACCTTTCACCTTGTGGTGTGTCATGGGGTGCATAATATTCAAAGGAAAAAAGTGAGACTGTACCTCTCATATCCCTGTTCTCCTCACGGTAGAGTTGGGAGCAGAGGGATACTGAGAATAATGAACTGCATTTAGTGAAGATAACTGTTCTTTCTGCTTAGCTAATTTATCTGAAGAATAACTTTCCCCAAAATTTAGTTGAAGGAGATGTGCAAATTTGCAGATTTCTTACTGGAAAGTACCGAAACTTTGACAGACTCTGAAAACCTGTGCCTTTGAAAGGAGTATTCCTCATCAGTGCCCTAAATCTGCCCCTTCCACTGCCCTTTGCCTGTATCACCAGCAGGGCACGGAGCAGAGGCTTCTCTCCTACTTCCCATCTCTTTCCTCACAAAAGCCTCATAAATCAGCCATGCTCAGCCAGCAGGACTCTTCATCTCCCAGCAGACAAGGTATTGTCTATATTCTGGATTTTGTTACTTAAATACTCGGGTCTCTGATGTGAGTCTATTCAGAAATGGTTTTCTCTGCTGTTTTTTCTGTAACATTTTCTGTGCGCACACAAATATGTTCCACGAATGGCACTAAAATTCCCCCACCCCTTTTCTGGTGATCGCTAGTAAAGCTTGAAGTCATGCTGGGGCTTGCAGTCCTTGCCAGGCTGTTCCTTCATCTCTGCTGCATCTCATCCTCAGACAATTAACAGGAGGTACAATAGCCTGCCTGTTATTTGTTCCCAAATTTGAAAACCTAAACTTGCTGGTTTTGGTTGCCAGTTTTACAGCAGTGGCACTGCTCTGATCTGACTGAGTTGTTTTAGCTCTCAGACCATTTTGTAGTGATGGATGAAAAAGCAAAGACGAGTTTAGAGCTACATTCATTCATCTCTCTGTTATTTTAATGCTAAATCCCAATGATAAATATTATTGTTATATTACTGCTGATTAAAATGTACATGAAAAAGAGTCCTGTTTTGAAGATCAGACTTCTTTACTGAGTAGAGGAGATGACAGCCCTGTTGAAAAGGGTAAAAGCTGAAGAGCCTGGTAGGTATGCATGTCCATTTTAAATGTGTGCCATGTGTGCCGAGGGTGACTTGGTTCACACAGAATATTTGCAGTCAAGTCAAAAATAGAACTCATAACTCGCATGCTTGTGCTTCCTCGGTCTGATCCCTTCAGAAACAAATCTTCACGTTGCTTAGAAAGAACAGAACTGAAAACGACCTCTGGAGTTTGCATTGATTGCCTGTTGATGTAGAGAGAGATTGGGGTGAAAAGCAAGGGACAAAAATTGGGACAATATATTGTGAGGCTTATGCAGATGTTGTGAGTGCTGTACCTGCCCTGCTTTGTAGTACTTTGGTCTTCGTGGATATTAGTCCAGAATCTCCTTTAAATACTGGATTAATACAAATATTTCAAAACTAGCACTAGTACAGTGATAATGGATTACTCTAGTTCACCAGGACTAGGGATTATATGTAGTAAATAAACTGCAGACAATTGCAGTCCTGGTTGCAGCTGGCTTGTTTCCTAAATATTAATACTAATACTACACTGAGAAAGTAAAACAATTTAAAAGAACTGGTTGCAAAATCTGTACAGGTGTAAAAGTTAAGCATATGGCAGAGAGGAGATTGCCAATGAAAATGACAGATGATTAACATTCATTAAAACTTTCAATTAACACCTTGAAAAATTCCATAAAATAATACTGCATGTAAATAATGTGTGATTTCTCCAATCATTCTTCTACCTGTTTTTATGGGAAAGGAAGAATGAGAGAGAGAAGAGGTGAAGTCTATTCCAGAAGTACTTAATACTAAGATTTTTTTAGCCCTTGGTTTGTTTTGGGGTTCAGTGGTCTAGTGATGAATAAATCAAGTTTGAGCTGTCAGTATGGGAAAAGATTTGGTCTGGATAAAAGTTAGTCCTCGATTTTCTTATCCATATTTTTATAGTGAGCCTGAGAGAGAACCCACAAGAAACTGCAGGGCACTGTGAAAGATGCTCTGATCAGGTAGCTAATTACAGAGATTAGTACATGACAGTAGTGGCAGTCCTGCCTGTGTCATTTCACCTTGCTGTCAGCTTCAGTGGGATCTCTCCATATTATGGAGGATTCTAGGTGTGCGCCTTCTCTTGTTGGTGCATGCACATGAAATAAGGAAGAAGCCTCTGTCTCATCTAAGTAAGCTTTGTGACAAGTAAATTAAAAAGTCAACATTAAGAGCTGAGTTAGATGTTAGTTATACTCAAAACTGTTCCAAAATCAGGCATGCCCCAGCCCCCAAAGAATTGTGTTACTGGAGGGTAAGAAGCATCTTTGTCTTGCCAGAGCAGGTGTATGGTTTAAACAATGCAAATAAATTTGTGTGACTGTTACCTATGGATCCTCTGACCCTTGGGATTTGACTTGTTTCTTTCAGAAACATCCACTGACAGTGGCATGTGTAATCTTTTTTCTCTGTTTTGTTACTGAGCACTTCTGTGGTCCTGGCTAGACTCAGGTGCTGCAGAGCTCTGGGGTTCTGGAGATCCAGATTTCAGGCTTAATTTCCTCTGCTCCATTCCCGTTCGAAGTTCTTGCATTCATTCCCTCACCATCTTTATCTCCTCTTCATAATTGGGTTCATTCAAGACATGACTGGCATTTGAAATATAACACTCAAACACTCCCCTTCCCTTCCTTTTAAAAATGGCTGTTTCATAGCTTAAGAGTGTGTGTGTATATCTTATCATGTTTTCACACTGTTAGTGTCTTAGAGCTGCCATTTGTTTGAGGTAGCTGAGAACTCAGGAAGAGGGTGTGGTGGCCAGTAAAAATACTATGAAACAGCTTCATTTGTACAGCTCTCTGCCTTTGGGGTTGTGGAATGGATGGAGGGATAAGTAAGAAGCCCTCTATCTAAAATAATTTAAGTATTGAGTAATTAAAGTGCTACTTGGGTCACTGTTTTATAGATGTGGTTAAGAACTATTTTTTCCTGTTTTAAGGTTGGCTGTCACTATGTTCTTCTTACAACCACCTGTAATTATTGACTAGACCTTGCCATATCAAGACGGGAGCTCATTTTTCACCTGTTTGCATCTGCACTCGACCCTGGGCTTTTCCTGGCCAAGAGCTGACACCAGCTCTGTGGGTTGGTGTAGGTCCATTATGCTTTGGGCTAATGCATTAAATGAGCCACCTCCATATTGCAAAGCTGTGGGTCTGTATTTTTCTTGGTCCTTGTGGTGTCGCTGGGATGGCTTTGTGGCACGTTTTGAATTCTGGCAATTCAAAAATCCAGAAATACTGAGCAGATAGTGTGGCAGAGTGGTGGTGGGGCTTGATTTTTGTATAAGATGCCGTTGGGTTGTGTGTTTCATGTTGTGGCTTATTGATTTGGGGGCGTTAAGAGGGTGAGAGGTCTGCTGGCAAGGTTGAAGGAGCAGAATTTGGCATTACATGTGGACTGTCTCCCCTTGGAACACCCTCACAGTTTGTTCCAGAGGGGAACTAGGGAGAAAACTAGGAGGGTTTTTTTAGAGTGTTGACAATCAGGGCACCTCAGTAAAATATGGAATGAACTAAATAAACCAGGTGTACACATCCACCCTTCCAGTTGGAGATTAAATGGGAAAGCTGGGTTGGAGAGGCAGCATCAATTTAAGCAGACTAGCAAAGGGCCTTGACCTCTCCATTTGATCCTGGGGACCCCCTCCCTGAAGCAGCATGCAGATAATGGGGTAAGGGTAAATAAAAGTATAATTAGAAGCAACAGGAGGGAAAAGAAGAATCTGCTATCTTTTTTGCATTTGTCTGCTCTTGGATTGCTGTTTTCGAAAGTGATCCACAGTGGCATCTCTTGGCTTCCAGGAAGGCAATGGGAATTTTATAACTGACGTCAATGGGAGCAAAATGAGACTGATTTTAAGTGCTTTTTTTATAACCCTGTCCCTAGTGTGCAGTCAGTTTCATTGTTTTCCCTGATATTTTTGTGGGTGTTACATAGATCAAGAAGGAGAAAATAGTACATGTTGTGATTGTGAAACCACAAAACTATCAGAGGGACTCTGGGGGGCAGCTGTGGGGCTCCTGAGTGCTGTTACTTTTAATGTTACAGATTTGAGCAGATTTCAGTATGACACTGTTACTTTGGGGCACCTTTCCTTCCCAGAGGACAGCGTCAGTAAAGTCCACTCTCTCTGACACAAGAAAATCCAGAGCAGTTCTACTGATACTTCATGATTTGCTGCAGCCCTTTGGATTCCAGTTTGTGTTGGCCACCTAAAGCCTGACACCGCTCATAAGTTCATGCATTTGGCCTGGGATGTAGAAAGAATACATATTTTCCTACAGCATTTCGACATGCTGATCCATGGTGAGACCTTTACACTGTGATGCCTACTCTCCCTTGATCCGTGTCTGACATTCACGAACATGGATGGCCGATAGAGGTGTGTGTAGAAGGGCTGCTCAGACCTAAGACTTGCTTATCGTAGCACTGAAGCTAATCCCTTCACTCTGCTAAGGTCAAGGTTGAAAGATGACTCCAAAGAGCAAAGAAAGGGAAGACAGGTTTGAAAATGGATACAGGGAGAATAGACAAAATATGCTGCTGTAAATGCTGATTTGTAATCTCCCCATTCCTCTCTTGCCATCCTTTTTTCTTTCACTGTCACAGATTATCATTAAGTATTTATTGAAATACATGGTAATAAGATTTTGTCTGAGGGTTGAAGTGCTGATTTTGCCATTTAGGCAATTAGATGGTGGGTTTAAATTTGGAGAATTCATATTCACCAAATGTCTGAGGGTGAGGTCACAAGTTACCTCTGCAAACTTCATTGGCCTGACGGCACGTATTCTAACTTGCTGCAGTAGAGTGGTGTTCTCATGGTCTGTGGGGAAGAATTGTGCTATGTGGGACAAAAACCTGATAAGGCTGATCAGCCTTTGCCCCATCTCCAGGGGATTGCTTTTTAGGTCAATCAAGAGAAATCTGTGTGGAATGTAATAGCATTTATTGAGCAATGAGAAACTTACCCTTGAGCCTACAAACTGCTCTTGTAGTATTTAATAAGAAAAAAAAAAGAGAGATAACCTGTGTGTCTTTTGCTCTTTTGCCTCTCTTTAAGCAAGGAATAATAGATGTTTCACTGGCAGGAGTCTGTCACGTTGTAGTTATGTTACTGTTTTTATCTCTGTGGTTTAAAAATCATTCGAGGTGTAGTATTAGTTCATCTAAGTTAGAGGATCTAATAAGTCTATTTTTCAGTAGTCATATATCATCATATATAATACAGTATTTTTTAACTTATAAATGCAGTGTAACATATGGAAAGGAGCCAAGCCTTGCAATGAAAACATTGATTTCATTGATCTATGTTCTGTATATTTCTTTGTGTTTTATTCTTTTGTGTTTATTCTTTTAACAATACCAGAAAAAAAAAACCAAACCTCTCTCTTTGCCTCATTGTCTCCTTCTAGTAGAAAGAAATAATGTTTTTATGTGTAGGTGTATCACCTTTTTATCTACTCTGAAAACCTTACATGAAAAGAGCACTAAAATTATGATTAAGTGCGGTAGATTTGTAAAAGTGGACTCTTTAAGATAGCATTTAAGTGTGTAAGATGAGATAACTTCCTGCTCCAGAGCTCATTTAATCATACACATGAACTCCTGACACAACAAGAGTGGCAGAAGTCTGACTGCTGTACTGCGAAGACAGCAGTCATTTCAAACCTCAGCAGCCCCTCAGGTGAGTGTTTCTGTCTCCCTGTGGTGGGTTTTTCTTCGAAGTGAAATATGTGTTGGTTAAATCCCCAGTTGTGCAAGTTGTTTTGCAAGAGGAAAACCTTTATGGGTACTCCTGTATAGCAGCATGGAAGTTGATGAGGCTTTGCCTGCAGATGTCTACACTGCATCTGCCAGAATTTTGGCCTAAGTTCCCTGGCTCATGATCTGAGAAGGGGGAGTTCAGCCTTCAATCATGAGGAGGCTGTTTTTTCTCCTGTCTTATATATAAAGCCTAAGACTGTCTTCGTTTGAAAAGAGTTTTGTTTTTTTTTTTTTCTTCTTTGGAGCATACCATGTCCTAGCATCATCCAAGTTTAGCACAGCATTTGCTTTCAATGTTAGAAAGCCAAAGCTCTTGTAAAGATTGTAAATTATCTGATAATATTTAATCAGTTCACAGACTGTGTGTGCTTGAATAGTAAGCACTCCTGAAGAGCTTGCACCTTTAAAAAAAAAAAAAAGTGAAGTACACTGATAATATTGCAGAGTGTAGAGAGGTTTAAAATTATTGGAGCACTTAATTTTTTCTATAATTGCTTCAATTTGAAGGGAACTAGGCAAAATACCAAGCTGAAAATGAGTTGCATTAATCGAAAAATTCATCAGTCAGAAAGTAGGATTTAAACCAAAACGCCCAATTAGAACAAAAAAAAAAAGAAAAAAAAAGGCAAAAACCCACACAAAAAATGTTGGAGCTAAAGCCTTAAAGTGATGTGCCTCATATTCCTCTGTGTTGGCTGTTGACTTCAGAGAATATTAAGAATAGTTCCACACATCCATTTCACTGCAAACAGCAGAGGAGCTAAAGTGGAGTTGGAGGCACCTTGCTTGGAAAGGAAGGCAGTGCTCAGGGAAGCCCCTTGTGATGCACCACAGTGGATAACAATGAAATGTGAGGATATATCAGCTAAAGGTTAATATCTTTTTTTAGTAAGCTGACAATAAGATAAAAAATTTAACACAACTGTGGATACCTTATGGTGGGTAAAGAGCTTTTTCCTACAATGTAATTATATTTCATAATGATTTAATGAGCCTTATTAAAACCAAGAAAAAGTTGTTTCACTTGAAAGGTACCACACAAACCAAAGCAAAAACGAGGCACGTTGCTGCAGCTCAAGGCTCTTCTGAAATCTTCAAGTCAATGAGTTTACCATTCAAAGTCAGATTTGGCTAATAGTCTGTTTTTCTGGTCTGACTTAAACCTGGCATAAGCAGTGATTGTTACTAAACAAGGGAGAGCAAAAACGAATTTATTTTTGAAAGAAGATGAAATGCTAAGTGTGCATATTATATGTCACCGTAACTTAGTAGTTCCTAACAAGTCTTGACCACATATGGTTTCAGTACAGCACAGGGTAGATTTTTATATACCAGGTTTCACTGGGCTTTTGGCACTGATACAAACTGACATCCAGCTTCCAGTATGTCATCTTAGAATCCATGGGACAGCTCATGGACTGGAACTTCAGTGGGGACTTGCCTTGTTCAGGCTTCCTTTGCTGTCACGCAGAATATTTCGTGACACTGTGCTTTGGTACGATGGGGACGTAACTGCTGTTATTTGCTGTTCTGCCTTTTACTTTGTGCCACGTAGAAGGCTGTGATGTGCAGAGGCACAGAGAGTGAGTAGTGGCAAACACCCAGGGGAAGGCACTTGATGCATTTTCTGTTCTGTGTGGATCCTGAGAGTGTTTGGTGTGCTGGTCACCACTGGTCGATGTGAAGGTGGCACAGTTTGCGTTTTGTCCCAGATCCCTGTGTTGGCAGCTGGGTTCACAGTAACGCTGGCAACAACAATTTCCTTGGCTTGCATCGCCACCTGGGTAGCTGCAGGATTTCTGGTTGTGCTGGTTGTTCCCAAACCACATGTGAAGAAAGGTCATGGGGAAGGTCTGTCGCTGCTGTTGATCTCTGCCATCTCTCACGCAAAAATGTGTTTGGGCTAGAATGTGCCGCCAGTGGGTAAGTGGAGTTCAAGTTAATTTTTTAGTAAATCATTTGTGGAGAAAAGAAATGCACTTCTTTTTATTTAAAGTCTAATAATTTAATGACTTCTTTCAGAGCTTTGTACACCTTTCATTCATACAGGAAAACACTGTGTTTTGTGTGTGGCCCTGTTGGCAGGACTGGTCAGGACCCACAGCCCTTTCCAAAATAGCAAAAATGTTTGGAGGAAGGAAACCTGCCTCCAAGTCCTTGTGTTTCTTAGCTGGGGAACAATAATCTGACCTGCAGTAAAAGAACTGTTGCTTGGCTTGATTGCCAAGTGATGTCTGCCTCAGACTTTAATATCAGGATACAAATATTTGTAGCCTTGGCCCTCACACTTGTCTCATGGGGAGGTGCCAGGGGAAGCCCAGTGTTGGCTGTGGTGGTAACAGGAGCAGTGAGGCTGGACATAAGGAGCATGTGTGGGACTCATGTCAGAGCAGCAGATGAAGGGGACATCTCTTGGTTGCTAAAAACAAAGGCCCTGTAAGAGTTGTAGGCTTCTCCTCACAGGTTCTTTTCCCCTCATCCTTGTAGTCTTGGGAGGACTTGGTTTTTTTTCACCTTTTCTCACATGCACTTAATCCTGTCTTCAGTACAGAATGAAAAGAAGTGAGAAGCTGCAGTGATGGTTGACTATATTGCAATTCCACTGCATTTTGATTAGCCATAGGCTCAGTTTGCTTGGTTTTGTAATCCACTCATCAAGGTGGATACAAATTCAGAGAAATGAAATCCCAGCTATGTTTTTTTGAAGGGAATTTGCTCTTCTCTTTTTGTGTTAGAAACCAAATCCACACCATTAAGCAACGGTGATGGGAGAGGGAAGAAGAGAAGCTGCTCCCTTTTGAAAGTGTGTGCATATTTTTAGATTAATTTTTTATTCTTTCACTACTCCGTGTCTGGTAGTTTTGGAAAGAATTGTTGTCCAATGTGTGTATTTAAATAATAAAAGCTATTCTTTTTTTACTTCTCAGTGAATGTTACTTGCTTGTAAGAGCTACAAAGCTGGCTCGTGTGATCTCCTACTGTCCCTCCAGTGTTATGTTTCTGTAAGATATCTGTGAATACCTACAAACATTTCCTATGATTATACCCCTTCTGGAAATAAATATTTTAGTGGAAATAGATTAGTGAATCCCAAACATTTTAGTCATTAATCCTCTATTACCCTGCTTTAACATCTACAGTGCATTCTGTTCCTTGGTTTTAATCATCCTTTTCTGTTGGCTTCTTGATGCTTATAGAATCACAGGATGTTTTAGGGATCTGCAGAGGGTGCATGGCTCAATCCTACCCTAAAAATAAGGCCAGCTTTGAATTTAGATCCTATTTTAGGGTTAAACCAGGTTGCTCATGAACTCCCGAGGATCAGTCACCAAACAGATACAAGTATGGTTGTAGAGTTTTCCTCTGCACAGCCCAGTTGTGTAAACTCCAGCATCCACACCTCAGATGGGCACCCTGAAGGAGGGCTCCTCAGTTTGCAGAGACACACTGGCACACTGCTCTGCTCCCTGTGAGGGATGTGAGGGCTCAAGGACTGAGGGCTTCGTGCACCTGGTCTCACAGTGCTCTGTGGTTGATGGTGAGTGGTACAGGGTTCTTCTGCCACGACTGTGTGGAGTCCACAGCTGAAAGGGATGGTCTGATTTACTTGATTTTGAATGTAAATATGGATGTTTTCATCCACACATTCATTAATCTCTCCGAGTCCTGCCAAGCTCTTTTAGCTAGTGCCTCAAGTTAATTACATGTTACAGAGTGTCTGGATCTTTTTATAGTTCTTGAAAAAGTGTTTTAATTTTAAATACATTGTATGCCCTTTAGCTTTGTGTCTCCTGTTAAGAAAAGGGGTAAGTACGAGCAAATGATCTCTGCGCCGTTCACCATTTCACATTAATGCCCTCTATGAACTGCATTTTTTTCAGGATGTCGTGTAAACTTATCCCACGCTTCCGAGTATGGGAATGAGAGGAAAGAGTTTCTTTCCAATTTGTCCATTTTAAGACAGAATTAATCAGAACTAGAACCACTGGCAAACATTGTTTTTAAAACAGGGCGCTCAGGCCACAGAGGATTTGATGGGAAGTTGTGCCAATTCTTTTCTTTCAGCAAGGTACAATCATGGTACAGGAGTCCTTTTTCAAGCCTTTTCAACAAATGCTGAGTGATTGTGGACTCCTTCAAAGTGCCTGTGAATGGTAGCTGGGAAAAGCAAGTGGTTCTCAATAGGCTTGAAGTTGTCCAGGGGGCTGAGTTTTTACTGGGAAGTTGTAAGGTTTACACAAAGTAGTGAAGGTCATAATATATTTTGTTGACTACCAATAATCTTGGACTCAGTGGACTAAAAGTGAAAGACTCAAACTGCCCCTGTATAACCACTTAAAAGTGGCACCAGAATGGGATGTCACAGTACAGAGTGGATATACATCCTTTCTAGTGCTTGGCAGTTGTGTCAGGAGCCACAAGGGACTGATCTGGCTGCAAACTAAGGCTTAGTTAGTTTTTTAGCAACACACCCTGTCACATAAGCACCAGCAACTGTCCTGATGGTGTAGCAGGAACACCAGGCTGAGGGGAAAGGGGAGGAAGAGAAAGCTCTGTTTTAGCAGGTGCTAGCTTTTGCCTTGGCTCCTGGCTGACCCTGCTTTGGTCACAGCTGACCCTGCTTTGAACAGAAGGTTAGATCAGAGACCTGCTGAGATCCCTCTGAACCTGAATTTTTCTGTAATCCTATGGAAGTGATGGTGGACCTGCAGCATTTCTTTTAAATACCTCAGTTGGTTTTGGTTTTGTTTTTGTTTTCCCCAACTGCTATGTCTAAGGTAGCTGGAGTAGGGAATTTAGCAGTAAGATGGATAAAAACGTGGATTCTGCTTGTATGATTTCCTTCTTGGGGAAGACAGCCACCCTGCTTATGTGAATTGGCTTCCTCTGTGCTATATCACTCTCCTTGCTGCAGCTTGGTGGAATATGAGGAATATACTGAGACTGTAGCTAGAGGCTGGAGCTGCCCAGCAGGAGCTGTGAATTCCTGCTTTGCATTGATATATGAGACAGAGACATTGAGGGAACCTCACTGTGGGGCTTTATTTTGTCTCAAGTGGCACAGTGTAGTTCAATCCACTTTGGGGCCAAGCATGGACTGGTATTTTTTGTACAACTGTGAAGCTCTTTGTCACAGGAGGTTATGGGTGGCCTGAACTTTAACTGTGTTAAAAAGCAAATGGAGAAGTGGATGGAAGAAAAGTCCATCAGGGATGTTGAATACAAAGAAGTAGATACAGCCTCAAGGCTCTGTTTTAGAGTGCTTGGGAAGTCTGTGAGCTATAGATTGCAAGGAACTGGGAAGATATACTGAGGAAGAATCACTCTCTGACTCTCTTCCACAGTTCTCTCCCTGGCTATATGTTCCTAGTTATTACCAGAGAAAGGAATGGATAGGCTTTTTTGGTTTTTTTTGTTTTTTTTTTTTTTTGACTGTGTATGACCTTTAATACAAACCCTTGAAGTCCTTCTGAAATCTGCTTTATATGGTTGTGAGAATTGGGCAGTGTAGCTGAACTGCTGATACTCTTCATGGTGAGAATTTGCTACTTGGAGTTGAAATAGCTTTGAACTACTTGATGACGTGTACTGCCATTTGAAAAAAACAACCCAGTATACTAAATGTCATTGTTATCTTTTATTATTAGACTTATGTTTGCAGAACCAGCTGTCACTGTAAAGCAAACTGAGATCTTGACTGCTTAAGTCAGAGCCCATTAAAACAGGCTAAAGACTGAATATCCTACATCAGGCTGCTTGCCTGTTGTACTCAAGTGTGCTCAGGTATGAGTACTGCTCTTCTGAGAGCTTAATAAAACCTAGGTGAGACTTTATAAACCTCTCCTGCTGTGTAAAAGTGATGCACAAAACTGACTGTGCACCAAGGGAATACTGATAAGGGATTAATGATTATGCATTTACTTGCCATTTGTAAACAACAGGACAAAAAGAAGCTAAACATTTTTTTTTTTTAAATTCTCTCTTATGATCCCTGTTTTAAAATAGCTTTTACAGTATTTCTTAGAAATTACGGGTCCCAATGTTGCAGTTAGGTCTCTGTGCTTTCACAGCACTAAAATCGGCAGGGCTCCACAGCAGCACAGGGGTTTGTCCCCCAGGATCCAGCTGCAAGCCTGGAAGCAGACTTTGTTTGTGTGTTGGTCTCAGTTGCTCTGGACTGGAGCCAGAGTTTCGCCTCTGCTTAAGGGCAGAATCGTTCTCTGGCAGGCCTTCTGCTGGTGCAAAGAGCTGCTGGGCTGCATGCTCATCCAGGAGGTCTTAAACATATAGTGCAAATTAAATTAGTGTCCCTAACTTAGTGTCAGCACTTTGACTTTTCCTCCTAAGTCTGGTCTTGTGAAGTTCATACTCACCCTGAAGTTAGTGACAAAGCCCTTCTTCTCTGTGAGCAAGACCTGGTTTTAAGAGGCTTCATTAGGATGGTGAGTGCCTGGGAGCTGCTTCATGGGCTGTAGGATTTGCATAGCCTCGTTTGTTTAATCTTGTAGACTAGTTATGGGCTTACATTCTTTTTCAATGTCTGTCTGGTTTGTTTTCTCAAAGTGATGGGCAGGCCTTTCCCAAACAACTCTGATCCTCTAATTGATCTGGTTTTGGAGCTCACATTGAATTCAATAGATGCTCTGAGTATGGAACAATTACAGGATCAGGACAATGTCTATTTAAATCCAGTCAAGTCATATAAAAGTGTCTTTTTTCCCTCTCTTCCAGCAGGAAATTGATTTCATGCTTTTCAATCTCTCAGCATATTTATTAAACTATTATTTATTCATTTAGTTACTTTATTACTTAATTTTGTAACCAAATGTGTCTTTGGTCTATAGAAGGAAGAGTGGAAAACACTTGGATTTTTTTTCCCCCTCAAAAAGTACATGTAGCCTTGCCTCTTTTTTAAGGTAAAGTGCTTCTGTGCACCTTGGAACAGTGGTGACTAACAATTCTAAACAACAGGAGCGGGAATAATGGCAGGGGTAGCAAAGACATGAAGAATTTTGAAAGGCAGTATTCTTCAACGTTGAGAAAGTAATAAAAGGTCAGAACAAAGCTCAATAGAAAAGCCATTATGAAGGGAATGGGCAGAGTTCTGGTTTTCTGTTGATGTCAAGGCTTTGGATTTGTTTTCTTTCCATTCTGACAAATTTTATTTAGTTTAATTCAGATTATTATTATTATTATTACTACTATTTGCTTTAACACATGCAGTTTTACTAGGTGTGATTTTAACAGTGCACAACTGTAAATGGCTAGGTTTTAGAGGCTTAGTTCTCTTTCTCTTTTTATTTGGAACCTTCTGTATAATGAATTCTTAACCAAGAATTATTGTTTAGTGTTATTTACTCAGAGCCAGGCTGTGCTACCGAAATACAGACTGAGTAGCACCACACTCTGCTGTTTAGCCCTGTTAACTGCTGCCAGGCTGCTTACAAAGGAAGATGGGTGCTGTTGAAAGTATTTCATCTACCATTCAAAAGTCCTGGCCAGTACTTGACTTCCCTGTGCCTGCAGTCACAGTTGAAATCTCCACTGACCTCCACGCCAGCAAAACTAAGTTGGCTGTGACTGCTTTCGATAACATCATCCTAGAATTTGCTTTCTTCCCCCTAATTAATGAAAAAGACATTCTGCCCTCATTAATTACGGCAAAGGTGTGTTTTGAAAATAGGAACGGTTAAAAAAATTATTTACGACTGAAAGAGATACATCAGTACCCGTTATGGTATTGATGCTGGAATCTGTCCTCATTTCCTTTTGAAGAAAACAATTCTGTCCTCCTTCTCTTCCTTTTCCTTTCCCTATATGTAAAGCAGCGGAGTTGGCCAATACAATTTCAAATCAGCATCCTTCAGATGAATCTTTCTTCCAGGTACGTCACTGGTTGTTCAGCAGATGCTCAGTCAGTATGTCCAGGTACCCAGTAATTTGGTCTATTTCAAACCTAAATAATGTGCAGTGACTGCATGTGGGGAGAGCCTGCATAGCTCACATTTATTTCCTCTCTGTTGCATTTCATTTTTTCCCATCATTTTCATTTCTCCCAGCCATGTCTGATAGTAAGATCCCACTGTAGATAGTCCTGGAAGTCTGGAAGGTCTATAGAAATGTCCTCACAGAGCTGTTAAAGATGGATTAGACATCCATTTCAGCAAAGAAATAGTCAGAACCCTGGACCAGTCCCTCTGGGTGGTTTTATCCAGACTTTTTTTTTTTTCTGAAGTTTTTTCAAGCAGTTATCAGAGGCTGTTTCTGGGCTTGTTTTGTAGTAGGGGGTGGTGATTTAGAAGCCCTCGCACTTTCTTTCTGCTGTAATGGAATTAAATACTAAAGCTGTCGTTCACTTCAGAGGCAAATGAACTTTGCTGCAGGCTGAATGCCTGGAAATCCCCAGCCTAGGAAGCCTAGTGATGAGCCCCATATGCAATCCACCACTGCCACAGTAGAGGTTAGTCTCCAATATAAGCAGTGAGTACAACAGCTGCCAGATTGCTGCTCAAAAGATGCAGGTCCCCAAATAAACAACTAAGTCCTTCACCATTTCCTCTTCCATTATGCACAGGGAGGAGTTTTCTGTTTTCTTTTATGTGCCTTCATTTGTTTTTGCCAAGTGCACTTAGCAGATGAGAGAGTACCCTTTCTTGCCTTCCCTGGGTATGAGCATTCTGAAAAATGAACACAAAATGCCTTCGGACCCTCTTTCAGGTCCAGAGGTTGGAATTTCAAATAATTGTAATTGAAAGTCTTGCTTACATCTTGAATTAAGTTTACCTTTTTCCCCATGCCATTTTTTGGTTCAGAATTGTTAGACTAACATGTTCCTTGAAAATTGTTCTGCCACTGGGAAAAGGAAATGTTTTTAATATTTATATCTAATTGAAGACTGGCTTATCCTTTTTCTTTCCTTTTTTAACCTCTCCAAACATGTACTTTTCAGATTCCTTCGTAGCCGTCTCAATTTCCCCTATGCCCTTTCTGGTTGACTTTGTTAGCGTGGTACATTCCTTTTATGGAGTTCTACATTTTTCATTTTTTGTCCTTCAGTGGATTATTCAGATGGGATTCTTGGCTGCCGACATCTGTCTCACTCTGGGTACCAGTGTGTGCTATCATCTCTTTCATGGGAAACTGGGCTTGTGTCCTTCTTCCCCTCGGGAGTCAACAAGGTACAAAGTTGTCCCTTGCCATAACCAGGGCTGCTGCTGAAAGTGTGTCAGAGGAGACTTTTATGTGTGTCCTGGCACGTGACAGTGATGGACATTTGTTTGAATTTCTGAGCCGAGGGGTTGCGTTCCTGGGATTCTACACTTGTCGTGTGTGCTTCAGGCTCTCAAGAGTTTTGGCTGCAGTGGTGTGTCTGTATGCACTTCATTCCTTTAAGGAGAGTGAAAGTATCCAAATTATCAGGTTGATCAACACTTGCTGTTAAATGTTGGACGAGCTTGATGGGAAGAACGTGTCCTTTTAATCTAAAGGAGCGGCAGGTAACGTTCTTGGTTATGAAACTGGAAACCAGGCTTCCAGCAAAAAGGGTGGAACAATAAAATAAGCCTCTAGATTATTTGCAGCCTTCCAGTGCCTGAAAAAAGCCCACAGAAAAGATCAAGAGAGACTATTTGTAAGGGCCTGAAGTGACAGGACAGTGAGGAACGGCTTCAAACTGAACAAGAGTAGGTTTAGACTAAATATTAGGAAAAAATTCTTTCTTGTGAGAAATGCTTTCCTCATCACTCTGAGGCAGTGGCACAGGTTGCTCAGAGAAGCTGTGGATGCCCCATCCCTGCAAGTGTTCAAGGCCAAGTTGGATGGAGCCTTGAGCAACTTGGTCTAATGGCAGGTGTCCCTGCCTGTTGAGGAGGGGTTGGAACTACATGATCTTTAAGGTCCCTTCCAACCCAGGCCATTCTATGATTTTGTGATTATATTCACAGTCTCCTCTTCTGTTACAATATGCACAGAGAAGTTCAGATTGGGTATTAGAAAAAGGCTCTTTACCTAGAGGGAGTTGGTCCGTGGAACAGGCTCTCCAGGGAAGTGGTCATGTAGTGAGTCTGTCAGAGTCCAAGGATTGTCTGCACGACACTTTCAGTCAGATGGTTTAGTGTAAGGTGCTCCTGCAAGGAGCAGGGAGTTGGGACCTTAGTGTCCCTTCCAACTTGAGATATTCTGTGATTCTATGAATGGTCACCAAGCTGATATGAGGTCTGACAGCCTAACCCCTGCCTACACCTCTGGCCGTAAAGAATTCTCTTGTACTACGTCTTTGCTCTGCCTGCACGTCGGGTGGGATTGCCTTTCAGCACTCTTTCTGCAGAGGGCTCTGCGTGGATCATGCTGCTGTTCAGTGCAGACAAAGTGAGTGGGATCTCTGCTTTCCCTGTCCTGCAGGCTGCTTTGAGTTTATGGTCCCTCTGTGGTCTTTAACTGGCAAACTGATCCCAGCTGGAAGTGTTTACTTGCTGTTTACAGCATGTTCTTTGGAAGGAAGAAGTGTTCTTTGCACATACATGTTAGATCTTCATAGGGATCATGTTTCCTAATCAGATACAAATGATAGACTTGGTGCTTATAGTGTTTTACCCCTCTGCCTTTCCTCAATCCATTCTCCTTCCATGTCTTTTTTCCTTTTCTTTTCATTGCTATCATGCACAATCATACTGTAGCTGTTGCTGTCTATAATGCATTGTTTCAAAGCAATTAGCTTGTTACAGAAAGTAGGCTAAAGAAGATTAAACAAATTTTGAGCCTATGGCCACTTGCTTGGTTAGGTTTCGGGGCAGTCCTACCAGTATCCTACCAGTTTCCTACCAGGTCCCACAAAGTAACACAGCAGCAGAGTCTGCCTTGCCTCAGGGAAACCATTGCAAGTAAAGCCAGTCAGTGTGAGATATTCCTGATAGCTTTTTCTATGTTTTAGTTGAATTAATAGGCCAAGGTTGAAAACCTAATTCTGTGTTGTAAACATTCTTTATGACAATGTCAATTATGTATTGTTCTTTCTAATCCATTCATGAGCATTTTTCATCTTTCAGTACAACATGATTCATTACAATGGACATAGAAGCCAAAGCCATAGTTGAAATTGTAGAGCCATCACTGAAGGCTAGAGTTACTGCTTTAATTTATGGTTTTATTCCCTCCCCCTCCCCTGAGATTATTCTGTTTTGTATCTTTGTCTTTCTCTCTCTTACAGGTTTACTTTTACATTTAAGTAAATTGTTATTCTGCTCTGCCTACACTTCAAGCATTACAGGAAAACTTACCTTGGATTTTTAATACATTGGGATGACTTATTCTTAATCTAATTGCAATTTGTTTAACTTTCTGTCCAGTTTAGAGCTTTGAACTTCTTGTAAAACGCCGCATAAAGTACTGGGTGTTCTTGTACTTCCTAATTCTGTCTGGCATTTACAACAATTCTTTCACTATCTGTGAGGGTATGGTTCCTGGCTCTGCCAAGGCAGACTTAGAGTCTGATCCACTCCATTGCTATGAATAGGACTCTGTCCATGGGCTTCAGTGGGAGTTGATTCAGACTCTTTATTGCTTCACCTTTACAAACTGAATTCCAGGCTATTCTCCATGGTAAAAATCTTGGCAGCATCGAAGCGAATGGGATATTTGCTGAGGAATTCAAAGGAGCCAGGATTTCAGCTAGAATATTTAATATCTCACAATTCAAAATAACCCATTTTCAGCCCTTGGATTTGACTTGGACATTCTGCTTTGAAACACACACAGGAGATTAAGGTGAAATAAAATTTTCATATTGAAGCTTGATTAAGGTCAGAGTTACTCTTAGATACTTGGTGTTAACTACAGCTGTGGAGGACAGAATTTACTGAGGTCTGTAATTTGCCTATTAAAGGAAACTCTGTGACATGTCTGAGTCAAGGGGATACCACCCGAGTGATAACTCTGACTTTAAATCTTGTTGTGTGTCAGTACTTGCTTTTGACTAATAAAGTGCATATAGTCAGTGCAAAAAAGGAAACAAACAGTGTGGTTAAATCTAATTGTAGGTCTGTTTATTTATTTGTGTTTTACGGGGCAATATTTCATACACTTGTGAGCCAGTCAGTGAACCCTGAGAAGTCTGATGGTGGCTGTTCTTGTAGATGCTTCACAGGGAGATTTTTCCATCTGTGAGCTGAGTATTTCTCTTGTAACATTAATGCCCACAGTCAAGTGCAAAATCAAGAATCACGACTATTTAGGAACTAAATGCAGAGATGGTATCCTGCTTAAATCTCACACTCTTAACCATAACACCCCTTTTTGTTTTTTAAGTGTATGGCTAGCATTAAATATACCTTCAAAGAGAACCTACTAGGTAGCCAGGTAACTGATTTCTCTTGGATCCTTACAATAATGAAAATAAATATTGGATTCGGCTGGAACCATAAACAGGAACCACAGTCTTGTCTGAATTGTTACTGTGTTTTCCTCTACAAGTCTTACCAACCAACTGAAAAAGAAAAAGGGTGTCCAGGAAACTCATAAATGTAGTTCATGTGTCTAATACAGAAATTCACTCATAAGATCTGTGTATAAAAATATGTATTAGATGTGCCTGTGCATATTTTTATTTATTGCATTAATCTACACATACAAAAGTCTCCTCTTGGAATTTCAGAAAGGCCAACACTGCTCTATATTTCATAATGTTTTAATTTTTAATTTTTTTTAAAATCCTTTTCACAATTACTGAGTAACTAAACTCTTAAACTGTTTCTATCTGCCCCAAGGGTTTTTTCTCTTTCTCTATGTGTTGAAGGGAAATCTGAGCCTAAGAACACTAAAGAGGAAAAACATGTCTCATCTACTTGTCACGGCATCTATACTTTGCCATTTTTTTGCCACCCAAATGTGACAGGGCAGCACATAAATGTGTGAAGTCTGTCACAAATGGCAGCCAGAGCTGGGAATTCAGGAAAATGAGCTTTGCCTTTTTGAGGCTTTTGCATTTAAATCCTGCAAAGTGCTGAGTGCCTTCTGAAAGGTTATGCTAAGCCTGCTGAGCGTTAGTTCACGGGAGGTGTTCACCTTGCGGGATTCAGCCTGGAAAAGACGTATCTTCTAGATGGAGCCCTGTGGGGGATGTGTGGGGTAGGCGAACATGACATGTTGCCTGTACTCTCATATGTCTCATGTATGTGATGTATCGTACGTCAGAAGTCCCAGGTGTGGCTCAGAAGCGTGGGAATGACGGCTGTGGAGACAGGAAATCTCTCTTCACCCACAGAAAAGAGTGGCAGCAACGCAGGCAGCAGTGGTGGAGCCCACCCAGCGCAGTAGGATTGTCTCCTTGGAAGTGAAAAGGTGTTTACAGTTCCCCGGTATCCAGGTTCCTTCTTCTGAAGTGCTGCTTAGTGTCTCTTTGTGTCCCACATCTGCAGGTGCTCACAATATGCTCAGATTAGAGCTGAGGATAACGTGACAACACGGAGGAGGAGGAGGAGGACGAGGCCACCACATTGATCTTACAACTAACACTTCAGGGAGAGCATCTGTGCAGTAGTAAAGATGGGCTGGTTTTTTACATTACTCACGTGAGGCTCCAGGTGTTTTGCCAGTCTGCAACCATTCAGAGCCTTCATGTTCAAATCCCTCTGTATATGTGTCTGTGTCTCTCTGTGTCTGTCATACGTGGGTGTATTTTATTATTCCATCAGCAGCACCTTAGCAGTCCTGATCCTTCCTCTGGTACAGCCAGGCCCTTCTGGGAGAAGCAGCTAGAGGTGACCCTGAGAGGTTCTGTTTAGGCAGAAAAACAGCTTCATCGCAGGGTTTTGAAAGAGGAGCTGACTGTGTCACCATGTCCTACCTTCTAGAGCACTTGGCAGCTCTTTTTCTTCCAGGAGGCGAGGGTAGGTCGGATACCTTCCCCTCCCTTTTCTCCCTCTCACAAATGCACTGCCTCTCACTTGTTTTGGGGGGCGGTTTGGGAACCAGGCACATCAGCAAGCAGCTTGTCTTGGGTGTCTGGCAGGATGGGCAGAGCAAGGGATGAGCAGCTCGAGGTGTGGAGTGGGCATGTTAACTTTGCAGTCTGTGCTGTCTTCTGTGGTGAGGTATTTCATGTGAAAGGGAGGGGAGGTTAGAAGGAGAAGGGAGGGGGAGAGAGTGAAATGCAAACATCACCACTATCCTCAGTAAGAGATTTAGATCTCTGTGTTGGCATAAAAAGGTCATTTTGGGCCCGAGGGTTTTGACATTGTTCCTTTAAGTTAGACCCACAACATAAACTATTTTCAACACTTGCCATGAAGAACAAATGACCTTTAGTAACTTGCCCAGAAGACAAATGGTATGTTAACACAATAAATATACTTTGCTAGTATCGTATTTCTTGCTTTAATTTTCAATTAGAAATGTTACCTTTCCCTCTCCCTTTTACACAAAGGACTGCACTTGCATACTTTGATTTTGTAACAGAGATTTCCTTGCCCTCTGTGGGATTGGTAATATTCACTGATAATTACTGGCTATACAGTAAATTTCCTTCTGTTCAGGGACAGCATTTTGTGCTCATCTGCTCAAAGTGGGCTGGATGGAGGGTATCTGTGAGGGAAGGAGGGGATAGTTAACAAGCATCACCAGACACATCTGCTGCAGGAGCAGAGGAGAGGGAGTCAAAGGGACAAACAGAGCCGGGTGCTGGTGAGTCTATTTGTTGTTTGACTGAGCTTTGTTAGCATGTAAAGTCAGAAACAAGACTGAAAATTAAAGGTGAAATTATTTCAGTTTACATGATTGAAGGCAGGAGGTGTGGACTTGGGCATGTTGACTTCTGCCTGGGGAAGTGAAGGGCCGTCACTCCTCTCCATGCTCATTTTTATTCCAGCGAAGGTTTCCAGGCTGGGCTGTTATGTAGCTTGCTGCCAAAGCACAAACTCGTTGGAGGACCTGGAAGTGCATCACTGGTTGTATGTGTGGAAACACCAGGGTTTCTGCTGGGGATGTTCAAGCCATGGCTTGGCCAGCTGCCGATCTCAGCTCCACACTCAGGCAATGTGGTGGAAGAAAGGGAAGTGTGTGGTGTGCTGGTGTGGGAGGGGAGGACCCCTGAGGGAGGAGAGGAGGAAAACCATGAGTAGGGATGCACCAGCTCTCCTCCAAGCAGCGCTGTGGCTTCCCTAAAACAGTGGAGAAAGAAAGTAGGCATTATGAGATGCTTCCAGAGAACTGGGTAAACTTTAGTCAAGGGAATGATGGAAAAGATGTCACTGTCACACAAGCAGTAAACGCCTGGAAGAAGGGAGAGGGTGTTGGTGGTGGGAAGATAGTAGATTAAGAGATGGCACAGCAACAAGGAAATATTTAGAAAAAGGATTTGTCATCCATTGGAGTCACAGATACAGTTCCCTTAACATTATTAGTGTTTGGAAGGTAGGAAGATCTAATGCATAATGCAGAAGCTCATTTGACATTCCTTAAATGTTGGTTAATTATTTCTAGGGCTGATACAGTGCTCTTCATCCTAAAGGGATCCAGAACACTTTACACAAAAGTAGATTTTTCAATTTGCTGATTGGTTTGAAGATTACAGTTATTTCACATCAAATAAAAACATTTTGGAGAAGGGTTGGGTCTTTTTGGATGAAGGGAAGACCTTTTGTTTCAGCTAAACAGAAGTCATTTTACAGAACCAAAAATGAAAGCTTTCTTTTGAATTTAGGATCGTAAATACTTTGGAACCTCACTGAGGGCGTGCTTAAGTAAAGAATATTTAAGCAAAGCCTCTGGAAATGAAAAATTTAAATACTTTAAGTAGAAATAGCTCTTCTGCATCTCCAGAAATGTTTGTTTCTTCTTTTACATCAGACTGCCAACTGAGTCTGACCTTATTTTATACATAAATTAGTCATCTGATTTTTTTTTTTAAATCAGCTGTAACAGTCTTTTTTTCCCCAGCTATATGTTTATGCCCTTTTATGATCACTGAAGTGGGACTTAAATAGAGCTGGAGAAGTGTGCTGCTCTGAGGCAGTTTTATTAGGGAAAAGCTGAGCTGGAGAGAAGGAGCTTGAAGTGGAAGGAAGCAAGGGATGAATGAACTGAAAATGAAGGAAAACTGGAAAGAGTTGGACAGTGTGAGTAATGGTGATAGCTACTCCCCAGAGTAAAAATAGGAGTGAGGAAATAAGTATTAGGGATATGAAAATGAAAAGGGGAGTGAGAGGAAAAAAAAAAAGCTGTCTAAAAAGGCAAAAATAGGACACTCCACCTTTATTGAATGCTTTATTTCTCCATTTTCCTGAGAAATGCCATGTATTTCTAAATTTGGAAAGGAGGATGGGATGGCTATTTTTAGGAATTATGGATGTTTCTGGCTGCTTACAATTTTGTAGTTAACCAGAGAAAAAAGGAAAACAGAACAATGTAAAAGCTAACAGGACTTAAGAAACTACTTCTGACAACAAGGACTTTAGTAATACCTAAACTTTCAGGTCATTGTACTTATAAAGGGGCAGCATGAGATCTATATTCCTTAAACTTCATGTGAACGTCACAGGCATAGTCCTGCAAACACTTACAGGCCATTGGCAATTTTTTTTCTTTTCATGGAAACTGATATTCCTATTCCATCAGGTGGCTCCAGAATCCAAGGACTCAAGAAAAAGATTCAATCTTGCTAGACTTGTGGTAAGAAATCACAGAGGTTGGGTGTGCTTTTTTATGCTGGTCTTAAGCCCCAGGAGGGAGTTCACCCTTAAAAGGTTTTTTTGGGTGATTTTTCTTCAGACATTGCAACTGTGTGTGCCTGGTTCCCACCTGAAGGAGCCTGGCTTGTGTTTATTTAGTAGACAAGGCTACAGAAAACTGAAAAGTCCTTCTGTCAATTCCTCAATCTTACTTTATTGTTTTTTAATTTTACTCAAAGTTAATCAGTTAAAACGAGGTACTCCTGTTCCTGGCCCTCCCAGAAAACCCTGAGGTGGGTTTTGCTGATCTCTCTCTTTTGATTGTTCATCCTTTTATAGAACAACAGTGGGAGCCTGGAGGATATGTTTGACTAGAAGTCTCAGTCAAGCACTCATGGTGTAAGAAGGGGGAAGGAGAAAAAAAGAAAAGACCGGGGTCAGCAGTACAAACAGGGAAATGACACCAACATGGTGGTGAGACTGAGGATTTCTGCTTCACTGGTGATTTCTAACTTTCTTTTTAGATGGGTTTTAGATGTGGATTTTCAAATGAGCTCTTTGAAGTAGAGACAAGGTTATGCAAATTTTTTTTACAAGAAAAAAATAAGAGGGAAAATTAAAATGATTCTTGCTTTTACTCCCTTCCACCATCCCTCTCTCTTTCCCCACCATGTTGTATACAGAGAAGGAGGTGGTTATTGATTAGTATGTCCATGGTCCAACTACATTTAAGCTACAGGGAGGCCTCACTGAAGCTACCTGTGCAGGGAACACCACTTCAGTGCTCTTACCAGAACCCCACTGCTACATTAGGTCAGTGCTACAGTGTTGGTCTGTCGTTTTATGATGACATGTTGGGTCACAGTCCTCATCCCACGTTGGTGATATCAACGGGTATTTTGTCACTTAGTGAAATTGGGAGTTGTGTCAGGTATTTCACAGCTTATTCTATGGTTCTGTTCTTGCTTGGACAATACAAAGCACATAAATGGTTGTGAACCTGACATGGTCCCCGTGTCATGAGTTCTTGTTCTTAGGGATTGTTTTTTTTGTGTGGCACATATTATTTTTGCACTTGAATGTCTTCATAAGATTCAGCTTTCTGTCTCCATTATTTAACTTCAAAATCTGAAATTCCTGCTTTTCTTATAGGTCGTTACAGAGTTAATTTAAGCCATCAATTTAGATGGTAATGATGATAACTGAAGCAAAGACAGTATTAATTTTGTTTTATGAAAAGTTTGTGGAAGTTTGAAGCAGAGCTTAAGTTTGCATATGAGAAATAATTCTTACTCTTTAAGAGTAAGAAATTAAGAAACCTTGGGTGCAATTATGATAAAAACATTTATAAATTTGATCTATAGATAAAAATGCAGAAAATAAGAGATGTCTGCTTTTTTTCATCATCTTAGGGAGAGGGTATCTCTTTGAAGTACCATAGGAGATGGCAGGTTGGCAGCTCCACCTCTGAACCAACCTAGAGCAACACCAAAGTCAAAACTGAAGAAAGCTGCCACAAGACAGAGCACGGCCCGTGGAAGAATATCTGAGTGGCTGAGTGTGTAAAACTCAGCAGGGATAGCAAGGAACACGTGGAGGAAGATGTGCCCTTGCTCTTGGTTTTCTTGTCTCCCTCTTGTGCCTTTTGCCACCAGAAGCCATGTAACTGCTTTGGTGTGGGTGGCACCGTGCCCTGCACCGTGGCTGTGCTCACGGTCTGTGTTGCTGGGAATGGGAGACAGCATCCATGCCCACATTTACTTATTTAAAGCATTTAGTACCTTCTTTAAAGAGACTGAGTACTTTAAGTAATTGCTCTTCACTTTTGCCTTCTAAAATGGCTACAAAAGTTGGGAACCAAAAGCACTGTATGGAAAACAGCAAAGGTGGGTGGAGCCCATAATCTCCCCTGACCTGCAGGGGTTCGCTGTGTCTTTTGGTGTACTGGGAGTAAGCCAGGGATTGGGATAGCAGCAGCAAGTGGTTAAGTTGGAAGCTTACAGGGCAACAGGACATTTAGGTTCATTGAGAGGCTTCACGGGGTTTCTTGGTGATGGGAAGAATCTCAAAGCTGGTGATACTTGTTTAGTAGAAATACGGGAAATTTGTTAAAATTTTGAGTTCGTGGAAAGGGATGTCAGTGACAGGAAATAATATCCAGTGCAAACACTACAGCTCTGTTCGCCAGCATGAGTTGACCTTCTGAAGAAAATGGGACAAATCCAGTCCCCACAGACCAAATTTGCTTGTGCAAACAGAGAAGAATAAAACAGAATGAGGGTAGAAAGTGGAACTGCCACCTTGACTATAAAGGTTCGAAAGTGAGACTGCTCTTCTGAGAGGAAGTCAATCAAAATATTAATCAGCCTAATATGTTTCCCAAATTCTGTATTTTGCATAACTTCTGGAGAAAAGTTTCTTTTTTTTTTTTTTTTTTTAAAGTGGCAAAATTGGAAATAAATAACATGACAGGAATACTACTTAGAGTCATTACCTGAAGCGTAAGTGTGGTATAGTCAACAATAGCATGGAAATAAGTAGTGAGGACAACAAAAAGACAAAAGTGTAGGGCAGGAACTGCACAGCCTTCAAAGTGACCCTTCAGTGTATGGAGACTGTCATCCTAGGGAGAATCCATACTGTCAAAATTAACTGTTGCTCTACTGTAGGATTTTAATACATTTTAAGCAGTCACTGCCCAAACAGAATTAAGATACTAGTTCAGTAAACATCTCAGATTCCTCTGAAATGGAAACAACTTCCTTTTGGTTTCAGATTGGTTTGCAAATTCATTCTCCTGTCCACCTGATTCTCCCTAGTGTGTTAATTATTAAGTTGTGCAGTCTGTTTTCACTGATGGCTTCTTTAGTTTTAATTCTTTCCTTTTGCGTGATTTTCTACATGGAGAAGTTGACTGGCGTGTCTCTTCAGCCCTGCTAGGCAAAAGGCCATCACTGTCAATATTGCAGGAAGGCTGAACACAGACAGAAACTGGGCTGCTCTCATCCAGGTAAAAAGAAGTCTTAAAGATGAGCTGGTGCTGTGAGCTAACAACTGCTTTGCCTGCAAAAACATCTTCCCCCACTAGAACTTTATTAACAGTTGTGTAGCTTCATCAGTGGGAGTAATGGTGGGAGGAGGCCAAGTGTAAACAAGGCACAGGTGGCTGTGTGGGGATTTTATTGAAAGGGCATTTGGACCTGTTCTGAACAAAGATATATATATGTACATATATATATATATGTGATATGCCTGATTATTTCACACACATATATATACACATATATGATGAGATTGCTTTTTGTATATATATATATATCTTTTATAGATACAGATATAAGAGCAATCCTATAATTTCTAAGAACAGAGGGAGAACAGAGCTCATTTTAATAGTAGTGGGAAATGACACGGAAAATGAGTTAGTGCTGCGTGGGGAAGCAGTGGCTTCCCATCCTCTCCGTGTGTCTCTGTAGACCTCTCTTTGCCTCAATTTCCCAGCTGATGAGATCAGAATATTCCTTACAGGGCTACAGGGTGAGGCTCACAGGTAGTTAATATTTTTGAACTCGAAATGCCCAAAACCGATGAAAGTAATAAGGATTTTTGCTGTTCCCCATTTAGCACAAAGCTGAAATATTGAGAGGCTAAAGCTCGCTCAACCAACCAGCCTCAAGCCCCAGTTTGGCTGCAGAGGAAATCTATTACTCATTTCCTGCCTGTACTTAAAATAAAGAACACCCTCCTGCCCAGTACCGTGTCTAAGAAGACACATCATCATTACTTTTTGCCAGAATAATAAAAGTGACAGGGGATTCCCCTGAATGTTTGATGCTTTTCTGCTGCACAGCTCTGGCAGTCCCAGAATAGCTTTGCAGAATCTGCACTGAAACGGGAAGTGGAGGGGTCCTCTCTGGGCTCACACGTGCCTCTTGCTTTGCCCTTACTGGAAACGTGTGTCCCTGTTTCAAGAAATAACTAGAGGGGCATGGCAGGAGAACACTGATGATCTTTAATCCAAAAAAAGATGTCATTAAGGAACGGAAGAGAAACTGCCTCTTTTAAAAGAAGAACTAGAGGGGAAGGCACTGGGATGGCCCCAGGTACAAATTCCCTGACTCCTTTCCCTACCTAACACAACCTTATTCTCTGACATGCTGAGAGTGTGTGTGCATTTGTTACTGTATCACCCTTCTGGATGGGGATGTGACATCCCACTGGTGGGGTTAGGTGACACAGGTCTTGAGGAGAGTGCCCTCATCATAGGTTGGGGACGCTTGTACCTGTAGCCCTGTGGAGGGTTATGCATCTAAAGCTTGCAGAAATTAGGCTGGTTTGAAGAATATTCTGTGAAGAAAGCCATGTATGTACTTCTGTGGAAGGGAGCAACACAGGAGTGGTCATAGTAGAATGGATCTATGTAGCTTTAACTAAATCAGTACAGGTAAATTGGTACAATTTTTATATGCTGATGAGATATAAATCTTGCCAGTGTGTGCTAACTCCGTTTCAGATTGAAAGTGTTCAGCTGTCCTTGTCTGATACTCGCAGTTCTTAGGCTTGGCCTATCTGGAATGAATCTGGCAGCTGCAGTGAAGCTGCATTTGAAAACCAGGTTTTCACGTGTGGAGATTTCAGCATCCCAAGTAGGCAGGGAGATGTGCTTATTGGGAGCTGTTAGGAATAGAGAGGACCTGAAAATCTGTGCCTTGTTTAATTACCTGTGAGGACACCTCAGTGAACCCAGTTTTAAATATGCATGTTGAGCGCCAAAAACTCTTAGCTCAATGTCAGGTTTTGCATCTAAACTTTGTTGTTGAGCTACTAGAACTTTGCAGTGGGGATTACACATCAGAGAAATGCATCACTGATGCTGGAGACCAAGAACATGCCTTCTAATAGTTCTCCATTGAAAATGATGCCCTTCCAAGAAGCTACAGATAGAAATAAATATACTGATTACTTGATGTAAGTGGAAAACCTTTAAAATTCATTCAAAACTTGCAGTATGCTCCGAAGGGGTGTTATTTCTCTATTGTTGTGTTAATACAGACAACAGACTACTACTTCATCAGTTCTAAGTAGAGTATATTAGCATTGGTTATCATCAACTTCAACATAATTTTTTAGTAACTGAAATAAAAAAGCCCAAAACCATAGCCAGCTTATATCATATTACTTGAGTGAAGCCCCAGTGCCATTCAGTAACTTCTCATCATATGCCATCATATGGTGACCTGTGGTTTGTTTTAAGAGAAGTAACATGGTGGTCCTAGACTTACACAGCTTTTACAAGCTGCAGCAGTATTTAGTAGTGCTTGTGAGCATCTGATGCCATACTCTCCAAATATCTCGACTTAACAGTACTGGAAAGAATGCCAAAGTGTCCCCCTGCAGCAGCACCACTCTAGGCAGGAGAAAGGTGGCTTTGCAGGGTAGCAGTTGTCACATGAGGTCACTGGGCAGACACATGCCACATGTGCCATACACGCCCTGGCCAGGCATCGAGCCAGGGGTGTGCTAACAGAGCAAAGCCCCGGCTGTGGAGGACTGTGATGGGAAGGTGGGGCTTTCCTAAGGGACCCTATTCCTGGCTGCAGTGCAGTGCCATGGCCTCCTGCCTGTTGCCTCTCTTCCAGGTTCACAGGCAGAGCTGTTTGTGTCTTCCTGGAGAGGGAGAGACTGTGGCCCCGTGCTTGGAAGGTGGGAGCTTTGGGCTGATGATCAGGGAGCATAAGGATGGAACCAGATGTGCATCTTGTCTTCACCACATAAAGCTTAACATTCCTGCCTCCTGTGGGCTAAAATACCCTCACATGAGGATATCACAGCATCTGTTTTCTGTACCTGATTTGCCCTTGCAGTTTTTTTTTGTTTGTCCTTGGGTGAGTGATGAGAGGTTACATCCAAAAAAAAAAATAAAATACAGGAAATAAAAGAATTAATGAATACAGTGAGAAAGAGAAGTCAGAAGAAAGCTCTTTAGCTCTTAATTAATATATTAAATGAGAAGAAAAAGCTGCTCTTTTTACAAACCGCACATTTTAGTATTGTCTGCAGTCACTGGTGCTTGCAAGTGTACGGGGTCTGGTGTCAGTAATTCCAGAGCTGAGACTTTGGCTGCATCTGCAGTACAGCCCACTCAGAAAAATACAGCCATGCCTACATATATATGTGTTCCAATGTAAGGCCCAGCACTGCATATTATACGTTCTGAATGAGAACCGCGTGAGTGGAGCACCTTCACTTCGATTTTCTCTCTTACAGAAGCACCACTAAAATGACTAAAACATGAGTTTTGTGCTCTTTGTAGGGGAGTCTCTCCCTCTCTTTCTGGGGAGGAACACTTTCTTGGGTGGTTTCAAGACTCGCTGAGTTTCAGAAGAGCTGACTTCATCTCTCTGGTGATGATAACATGGTTGAATTCTGCCCTCAGCTGTACAGACACAGCTGCCATTGACATCACTGGGAGCTGCATGGACACGTTCAAGGGCAGAATGTGGACCAGAATTTTTAGGTTCAAGTAAATGCTGTTGGAGGCTAAACAGGGGTCATGAGGAATTGCTGGCATAGAGCCACGTATGATAAAGTAGGCTATGTTCTATATTCCTCAGGATACTTACTTTAAAGCCTCTGATATTTTTTAAAGATGAGGGCATAAAGTCTCTTCAGTCAGTTGGTATTTTTTTTTAATTATATGTAATGTGTTAATTTCTTGCTGTGAACTGTGCTGTAACAGTGTTGTGTGCTGTTGATCAGCTCCTGGATTCCTCTCTAGAAGTGGCTGCATTTTTAGTGATGAGACACTACGAAAATTCTGCAGCCTGGAACATGAATACGTAATTCTAATCTGTATTTTAGTTAGGCTAAATATTAAATCTTTTTAATGTAAGGATGGGATGAGAGCCGGAGAAAAAGGAGTATGTACAATTTCACTGTTTTGTGTGAGAAATGTTTCTGTGTGACCTGAATTGCATTAAAAAGACAATTCTCATGCTTATGTGGCATGTCATCAAAATGCATCCACCTTTTTTATTACCTTGGAAGTATGGAAACAAAATTAACATTTGTGCTAATAAGGGACTTTACGTGCTGCAAAGTCTGCCTGTATTACATGCTCAGGTTCTTTTGAAAGAGAGGGTTTGAGACCTGCAGAAGAATCTTTCCTGAGACCTTTGAGGTTGTGCTGAAGTGCTTTAAGAATGAATTTTCAGTTTGCCCACTTAAGTGCTGCTCAGGTGAGCTCTAAATGACAGTGATTAAGCCTATTTTAATAAATCTTTAAAATGCAAATCAGCTTCTGAAGTTTGTGAACATCTCATGGAAGAGTGTGCAAGAAACCTGTGTGTACGCAGTATATACATGTATGTGAGTGCATATATATGAATGTGTGTGTGTGTATATATATAAACACAGTGACTGAGACACGTATTATTTTGGTATTTGTAGTGCTACTGACGTTATTTTGTGAGAGGCAGAGATCCTGCAAATCCACTGAAGCTAATTCTGTAGCTTGAAGGTGTGGTCTAAGGCTACGAATGTTCTCACACGTTCATGTTTAACTTTTTTGAAACCATATGAAGAATATCTGAAGTGCCAAAATGTTTAGGCATTCTAATCCAAATGATATGAGTAAGAGGGATAAGTATTCTTCATTTAAGAAAAGATTAAAAAAGAAAAAAACAACCCAAAACCCAAAGCTAAATCTGTTACTCTTCACAATAAATAGTTTTGCTTCCAAAGTATCTGCTGAAGCCACCTGTGACGCCCAACCACCTAGAAGAGGCCCCAAAGATATATTCCTGACAAAAGGCACTTCTTTGACTATGCTCTTTGATTTCTTCTTTCTTTTTTTTTTTTTTTTTTTTGTCCCTGTTTTCCTTCAGAAAATAATGGCTTACAGGAGAAATTCTGTTTCCATATTTCTATTTTTTTTTCACTTGTCTGAGTAATGAGAGCAAAAATTCCATACTGGACTTAGTAGGAGCTGCATCACTAGAAAAGCAGGAGGCAATCAAGGTATATATTTGAGTAATTCAGGCTGCTGGAGAGAACTGTAAAGTGGAAAGGACACTGAGCACAAGTGGCTGCAGTGCTGCATTTTGTAGCAGGCTCAATGGAGAGGAAATACTGGAGGGGAATCTGGTTAGTGTCTTACTAGGAATTATGAACACTAAAGGGAAAGAGAAATTGCTAGTGATTAAACTTATTTTAAACTATGGAGATTCAGCCATACACTTTCTGAGTCCAGCTGTCAGGAATGGAATGTGTTTTCCCTTTTCTTTACATGTATTGTGAGCTTTGGTGAGGTTTTGATAGGACACTGCTCCCCAGTGTGAGATAGCATCTTCATCTTCAAAGACTGACTTTTGAATTATTCCTTCTAAAAAAAACAAACAAAAGAACCCCCTGCTCACTAAGCAATAGTTGTGAGCTGAAATATGACTTCAGTAAATGATTTACAGTGAAATTCCCTCTTCCATAACTGGCTTATCTGACTGTCTTGGTTTGCAAATGAAACCTGCTGCTTCTGTTGCTGATCCTGCCACTGTTGTCATGAGAGAGTTTGGTATGTACACTTGAAGCTCACTGCTGCTTTTCTTTTGTCCTATGCCAAAAACTCATGTTCAGTGGAAAATAGAGCCTGAGTGGTGTAACTGAAGAAAACATGTTTATGATAAGCAAATACCACCAGTAGGGTAATGTAAACTTCCACTAAGACAAGTGGCAGTGCAGTCCTGCAGTATTTGTGTTAAGAAGATAATCAGAGCCATGGAAAGGTCCCCTTTGGCTGGATCCATGTGTGATACCACCATGAGTTACTGACACAGTCCAGCAGTAATGACTTGGCTTTTTTGTTGTTCTGTTTTGTTTTTTGTTTTTTTTTTTTTAATCTGGGCAGAGCTGTACCCTTCTGTAAAGCCCTAACTAGTAACAGTGCATGGCTTGGCCTGATGCCATAGTATTACTCAGGTGTTCTGTCATTATGAGTTCAGAACACAGGATATGTGAGCTGGATAGAGGGGAGATGTCCTTCCTTCACTTGTCTCTCTGCACTAACCATTTACATATCATGGCTCAATAGGTATCCAGCCGTAGTGCTGGTATGAAAACAGGTTTTTCTCATGACAGAAATCAGTGCACTAATTTAGTTTTATTCCACTTTTTGAAACTTTACTATGATTGGTGTGTCAACCAGATGGATTTATTCAAGCACAGTATGAAAATGGCCATTACAGAAATAGGCACAGTCTCTCCAGTCACGATGTCAAACCTGACAGAGATAACACTGTAGTGAATGTAACTTCATAAAATCACATTTGCAGTTCTGCATTCAATAAAATCCTCTTATTTATTTAGGTATTGCAATGAAAACATGATTTACTACTTTTGGATTTGGATGAACACTAAACTGAAAGGTTTTTCCAATGGAAAACATTAAATATGAAAAATTCAGTGATACTCTCTAGAACTTTCAAATTCCAGCATACAGAATTTCTGCAAAGTTCCAAACATATGTTTTGTCTTCTTCTTCGTCTTTTTTTTTTTAAGTAACCATGGAGTGTTTCTCCTACTATGGGAAGGTTTATTTGAAAAGCTTTTGTATATAAAAAAAATCCTACCACATTGCAGTTTATTGTTTATTGTTTATTGTTTGCCTGTAGTTTGTTTTACTCATATCCTATGTGATGCTCTGTGATTATGCTTCCAGTTACTGCCATACTTCTTGGTAAAGTAAATTATGCCTTTGATTTTAACAAGGTGTCCTGACACAGAATTATAATAAATTATACTACTTACTCGACATTTCAAGTCTAAATTCTTCAAATAAGATGTTTTTTTAAATTTTTTAATGCCTAGATTTACCATACTTTTTTCCCCCCCCCCGAACTTAATTTTGAGGAATTTTCTTGTTACGATGGGTTATTTATATCTTTCATTTGGAAGAAGTAGGATAATTAACAAGAATAGGTTGGATCTTTGGAGGCAAATTGTGTATGTCATTTGTTGTGCTGTGTGAAATTGCTGCTGAAAGCCTTCTTATAAATGCAGCTGTTATTATTGGTGGTTAGTTAGAGTTTAACATCTGATTTTAGTGCTGAGTTATTACTTAAAATGTGTCCTAGAAGAGAAGAGAGTGGACACAGACATACACATAGAAGAGAGAATGTGGAAGGCTGTGTGCTTATTTTGTGTTTATTTTATGGATATCAGTTATGTTTGCTAAAATTGCCCTTTCAGGTAAGACAAAATACTGTTTGGTTTTGCAGAGCTAACTTGAAGGAACGTATTTATTTTTTTGCATCATGTGACCTAGGCAGGAGGAATTAAATTAAAATTGAAAAGTCAATAGGTTCTGGATTCAAAAGTCAATTAGCTACTTTGAAAGTGAAAAATCATGGAATCATAGAGTATCCTTAGTTGGAAGGGACCCACAAGGATTACTGAAGAGCTGTGACTGGATTTTTACAGACCAGTAGGAATCCAAATTACTGTTTCCTTGTGTGGATAATATTTTGGTACAAAAATTGTGACAGATTTTACCAAGAATAGTACTAAAGTAATTACTGCCTTTAATATTCGGTGTATAACCTGTTGGCACATAAGTATGGTCTGAATTTGAAAGTATCACCGTGGCCATGGTAAGGTGATAAACCACCTGCATTTATGTATCACTCACTGCTCTCCTTTACAGTTGCTGACATGATGCTAGTGGTAAGATAATACTAATATCCACCTCGTTTTCTAACTTTTTTTCCTTTTTATGCCTTATTTCCCACTGGGTAATTCTTGTAGGCATATTTTGGCAACCTTGGTTTGTGCTTCTTGGAAAGCTGCTGCATCTTTCTGCCTGTCCTTTCTCAGGCAACACCACCCGTGGTCTTTTGTGACTCTGTGGGGTTTTAATGTTTGAAAACCAGCAACATGACCTCGCCTAAATCAAATTAGGCCAGCTGTAGTCTGTTCTGGCTGCTGATCTGAAAGCTGAAGTCATTCAGTCTGAGATTCCCAGCCAGCAGTACAATACATTGTACAGTTTCAGTAGTAATGAAATTCCCCTACAGTATATACTGATGCTTGTTTTTGATAGGGAGTATGTCTGATGTTCAGAGTTATATTAACAAAATATTTGAAGGCCAGGGAGATTGCTCTTGTGATGAAGTTCTCTGATGTTGTTATCATTAAAGCTGCCTGTAAATGTTCCCTTTAAAACTGGGTTTGAGAAGTCGAGTTCTGAGAAACTCGTGTAGGATAATTTTGACTTTGCAGTTTCAGCTGAAAACAGAAAAATCTTTGTATGTGAATGCTGCTGTGGTGTCTCATGGGAATTTTAGGTCAGCTGCACCCTGCAGACCTGTGTGTTCACTGCCTTGGCTTTCCTGTGCGTCCCAGAGTGCCCAGAGTCACTTACTCCTGTAGTCCCAGCAAGAAGAGGGACTATGAACATTTGAGTTGAATGCTGTCAGCTCTATGCCACTTTTCTTACTGTTGTAGCTAAATTTCTTGCAGCAGCACGTTCATTAATGTGGCTAACACCTGTTAGTGTCTTCCTTCTCTCTGTTTCATCCAGTAGAAAATTCTTTGTTAAGTGCAAGTCTTCAGATTCTTTTCAAATGGGGCTTCTCTTGTTGTTCTAAATATACAAACTGTGGTGTCTGGCACTAGGAAAAGCAAGTAAAAGTTCATCCATGAGGTGCAATGGGAAATGATGAGCTTTTTTCGCAGATCCTTATTCCAATGAGAGCTGCTGTCACATCTTTGACCGGGTCCTGCAAAAACTCTGCCTCCTGCTGTACCATTACCATGATGGCATAAAAGCCTGCTGTGCCTAAGTGGAGCAATTCTCTGTGATTTAGGAACTTTCAATGGTATTTTGAATATGCTGAAAACATGCAGTCTGTGTGGTGTCCTGAAAATAAGGACCTTGCTCTTATCTCTGAAGTGCTGTACTGAGGAAGCCCTTATAGATGAGTCAGAACATGCTGTTACACGTAGGAATTTGTGCTGCTGAGTTCCTGTACCAGAGGTTTTCTTACTGAAAAATGTGTGGGGATGTCACACACTTGAAGTGCAGGGAGGCATTTTTGAATGGTGATAATCTTTGCTTGCATCCTAAAACCTACTGGGATGGGTTTTCTCGGGAGGGGTAGTGTGGATTTTATTAGTGGGAAGAAAGGTGAGGAAAGTTTTTTACCTAAATAAATAATATTTTTACTGCATTGCCTTGCTCTGCAATGTTACATGTTATGATGCACTTAAAAAGCAGCTTTGAAGCGATGTTTGAAAAGCAATAAATGGAATTTGTCTAATAGAAGTAACCAACACTGAGGCAAAAAATGAAAAACCAAAACCATTTGTCTTCACTGCAACTCCAGGCTGCAGTTCAGGCTCACTGAAGTTAGCCAGAAAACTGGATTATGTCCCAGCACTTGTCCTACAAGTTACTTACCAGCACTTTTCAGGAACCTGAATGGTCTTTCTGTGTATCTCTGAAGTTGGCAAACTGAGCAGTGCAGCACTGTCTAGCCTCTCCTCTGGTGCCTGGGTGAGGTGCAGGCACAGAGATCTCCCTTTTTTCTTGTTTCTCTCCTTCCTTTCCTACAATATTTTACTTGCCAGTCAGATTCTGTGTAGAGGTGCTAACCAACCTTCTTGTGCCCTCTGAAGATTTCAGAAGATGTGACGCTGGTGCAGACCTGGCCCTGCAGAGGATGAAACTCCTTGCAGGCAGGTGTCAGGAGACAGGGAGACTGGAGAAAATAAGGATCTGAAATAGGCCGTTTCCTTCTGGAAGGAACTGTGGCCATGCCTTTCCACCTTTGGAAGCCATTCCTCCTCTTGCTTTGCTGTCTCCCCGCTGTCAATCCAGAGCGTCTCAAACTTCATTTGCGCTCATTTCACACAGAGTTTGCTTATCAGTCTGAAAGGCGACTGTCTGATCTTTCCTTTTGCGTGCTTTCACTTTTAAGATCTTCCCTTTCTTATGTAAAAAAGGCAATTAGAGTCGTATCTGTTTATTTTAAACAAAATGGCTGTTAATTAGCGTGATCAAAAACCCTGCCATTGTAGACTATGGGCTTCACTTTGTAGTTGCACTAAATTGCGTACAGTTTGGTGCCAGCTGACATGATAGCAACACAAAGTCTGGCTTTTTTTAACTTAATGAACAAACAGATTTATGAGGCTTTGTTATCTTCTAGTTTAGATCTATAGGTTCTGAATGCATTATTTAGAGTTCTTGTTTCTTAATGACTAATGTCATGTTGTTACTTATTAAGAGTGCTTTAACTTGCTGAAGAAGTTTCCCTCGCTTTTGTATTCCCTTGTTTCCATTTTCCTTCATTTTTTTTTGATGGCTTAATTAAACAGTACATCTGTGGTACACAAAACAGTTGAGATGCACTTCTCTAGTCGCATTCAGATGTTTCAGCACTAACTCTATAATGCTACGAGAGGATTGGATATTCTGTCATCCCTTCAAATCAGAATACGGGCAGTTCCTCAGTTTTTTCCTTGCCTCCATCATTGCCTGGTATTCGTTTCTAATGTGTGGAAAAAAGATGCCCACAACAATCCATCAGTGTAGTCTTGCTTTGTTTTGTTTTGGAAAGAAAAAGATTAAGAACATTGGTGGTAAAGCTGTGAGAGCGTGATTCCCATCTGACCTGCCATCTCATTGTGAATGATACTGTGTCCTTCTAAATGAAAAAAAAACACATTAAGAAACAAAAAGCAAGTGAAAATTCTGGGTGCTTTCCTTTTTTTTTACTGTGACTATTATTTTTGCAGGGAAGGTGCTCATTTCAGAAATTTTAAAGGTCTGGGTTTTGTGTCTGGTGTGGTAACTCCTGATTGCCATTGAAACAGAGACTAGAACTAGCAAAAGTGTAGAGTTGGACATAAGTCAGAAGCTCATCTATTCTTGTCACCACTGGAGAGCCGGGAACTGCAGTGTAGTTTCCAGAATTTACTTTCCTTTGAATGCACGTACCCCATCACTGAAGTTTCCGCTGCGTCCTCAGCTTGCCATTTTGATGTTAAATTCTTCTATATGCTGACACAAGGCCTAATTGACCCAATATTTCCAGAAGTAGCTGATTATTCAGGTATGTCATTATTTCTCTGCCTTTTTATCTGTTGGTCATTATTGAAGGATTCAAGCGAAATCCTTATTTGCATAGAGAAAATCAAAATTGAAGTCAAGTCATAAGCAAAGTCAGTGAGCTGGCATAAATTTGATTAAAAGAAGGTGTGATCAGACCATTTTATGGGTTTTTCTTTCATTTAAAACTTTGCATTGAGTGTAATTCTTTGTTATAATTCTCCAAGTACATGTTTAATTTAAATAAGTAAGGCAATTAGCACTTTTTCCTGTGGTTATATTTCAGTATTAAACCATACACAATTTCATATTAAAATATTGAAGAAAATGTACTTGCTTTATGGAAGATTAAGGTAGTAATAATATTCTGTTTCTTCTACTGAATAAATAGGCTGTGTAGACTCAAGGCAAGGGAAAAAAAAACCAGAGAGACCAGAGAAAGTGAATATGAAAACAAATTGAAAGTACTACAAGTTTTAGTGATGCTCTGTTAGATTCACAATTTTTTTTTGTCTCTTGCACTTGTAATTTCCAAGTTAAAGAGAAACAAAATACATTTGCAATCTCCAGTGGAGAACCATTTTTAGAAATTTTTTTTTTTTTTATCAGCCACAACATTATGTTGAAATAAAATAGAAAAGCATCAGGTAAGAGAAATTTTCATATGGTAATTTGCCTTTATATATCAAATAGAGCTTTTTAAGGCTAATGATTAATTAATGATGGAAAATTTCCAACTTTATCAAGAGGTATTTTCTATGTTTTTCAAAATGGAATTTCATTAAAATCGATGTACTTATTGAAAATGTTCAATATACATAAAACAGTAATTTAGAGAGGAAATAATTGTCTGCAAGGTTTTTTTAGTCAATATGTTTTTTTAAATAGTGAACGAAAGAATAAGGAATGGTATACAGTTAAACTAAGTAATTCTGGAGAGAATGGAAGACAAGTATTTAATCCTTAATTCAAGAACAAGCAGTTGTTCAATGAAAAAAACAAGGAAGAAATTTTGATAAAATAAGGTTATTAGGCACTACCTGCAAATAACTTGTAGATCTTCCTACGAAAACTAATTTGATTAAAAAAGAAAAGAAAACAAATCAAGCTTTTGCTTGAATTATTGAAGACTGAAGATAAATGAGATGTGCTTTCTCTCTCTTTATTTTCTCCTTTTTGCCTCAGAACATGAACTTCTTAGTCAGGAGATGGTTTATGAAGGGAAGTCTCTTATGGCATGTTGTTTTGTAATTGTTCAGTTCCAGGAATTTGTCACTTTATGAGGAAATGGCTGATATTAGCAGTTATTCTTTGTATTGACTAACTGGAACATTCTATGATTACAAATTGTATAGGGGTATAAACATTTATGGAAGTGCTATTTTTCATGTGCTGGTTAATTTACATATATTTTACGTTTAATTAACATATATAATATTTTGTCTGTAGATATAATAGAAATGGGGCTTTGATCCATCCGAGTCCTTCAGCAGATGCTTAACCTTAAGCACATAAATAATCCCATTGTTTTCAGTGTCTTTAATCTGTGCTTTTAAGTGCTTTGTTGGATTGTGGCCTAGTATAATTATATGTTTGCAATAACAGTTGCTTATTAAAAGCAGTTGTTAGATCTCAAAAATAATATAAAAGAAATAACATGAGAAAATATATATCAAACAGTAATGCAAAAATACATAAAAATTGTTTCAGAATCCTTATTTGCTTGTCAGTACCCATCACGTTGCAGATTTTGCTTTTTGAAATGCTCCTCTCATTTATGAGGGCAAGACCTAGGCATATTAAGTAAGATCCCATGGATATTTATGTATAAATTCAGGAAAATTTTATTAAGTTTTATTTGTTACTAATACTTAGTTCTGTAACAAAGGTGAGATTCTATTAAATGGTTTCATTACATATAATTCTAAATTGCTTAGTGGGACAATCACTAACTGTTAGTTCCTGCAAGACTTTGCTTCTCTCTTTTATAAGAGCAACTGAATGAAAGGAGCGTTGATATGATAGAAACACTGGTCTCTTTCCAGCATTTCATCTCTTTATGTAGTTAGTGCCTTTTACTTTTCCTCACTCTTTTCTTTCCTGGGTCTGTTCTGTAATGTTCCATTCTGTGTCAAACCCTCTTCTTTTAACTCAAAGCAAAGATTAAGGACCTAAGGGTTAAATACTGTATTATACTCTGATAAAATATTCTGATGGGATGTGAGTGATGTTGTTCACCTGACTGCCATTCCAGCTGCATTTCCCAGAGCCTTGCTAGGAGACTGAGGAGATTTCTAGATTATAAATCCTCTAAAATTCAAGGTTATTAACAGAGGCACATGAGGTTTCTATTGACAAGTTTAAGAAACCACTTATGTGGGTAAAACACTTGTCTTAACATCCAGTGCTTGTACCTGCAGCTTTGTCCTGGTATTTCCCCTCTCCATAAACTAATTTACTGCTTCCCTGATCTACCTGGTCCTCTGAAATACTTTTTCAGTTTATTTTTCCATGGAAGCTCAAGAGTGTCCACAATAGGGGTAATTTAAAGGCAATTTTCCTTGGCCTTTTGTGTTTCTGAATCAGAGCTTACGTATATTTTACAGTGAACTGTCACTTCAACTCTTCCAGCACAAGCATCTTGCCTGGTCTGCCAGCCAGATTTTTTGAGTGCATTTTCAACTATTGGGAGCACGAGTGAGTGACCACAAGCTTCCAGTGGCATTTAAAGGGTAAAAGAAATGTGAAATGATCTGTAAATATCGCTGTTATATGTGATAAAAAGGAGGGCTTTGCTATACTGAATTAGAATATCCAGCGATATGGAGTGAATATAATGCCAGAATAAATTCAGAGTGAATTTATTTCCTTATGTATAATGGAGAATCTCCTGTGAGCACGATGGGGCATGTGGATACTCCGGGTTGTTCCTTCACAGAGGAGGGTGTAGCCCAGTGTGCCACTCTGTGGTTTCATGTGTGTGTTGTAGGATGCACTGAACAGGTATCCCAACTGGATGACCTGGTCTGAAGGTGCTGTGTGTAGCTATGTGAAGTAGCACTGTTTGGAAAAGGTGAAAATACAGCAAAAAGATGGCAAGAAAACCAGAATCCTCTCCTGGTTGAAGTGTCAGAGTAGTCTCCTCCCCCACCCACTTGGGAAGTAACGATTTCCCCCCAGAAATTAGTTCATTAGTGTGTATTGCTATTCATGCAGGAAGGTGTGTGATGTCCTGTGGCTGTATGTATTTGAGTAGAAAATGTCACCTCGTATCAGATTTGCAATACTCCCAGCCCGTTCTGGCCCAGGGCACATAATCTCTTGAGATCTTCCGTAATGCACAGTGACTGCATCACTACAGCTGAATCAAAACTTCACCGTGTTCAAGAAGAGGATAATGGTTGCCACCTTATGCAGCTCAGATAAATGACAAGCTTGGGGAAGGTCACAGCTCAGTATGCAAAGTCTTCCACATCTCACAGGAAAAAGAAAAATCCCACATCCTGCATGGTGCCTTCCCCCATCCCCAGCTCTTTGCTTACACAGGTGGAAATGTTGAAATTAAATAGCAGAGTGAGTGCCAGTGTGTGGCTGTTTTATTTTCATGTGGTTCTTAAGTTGCCCTTCATTGTCAGAAGCTGTTAGGCTGAGGAGTGAAGTGTACTCCTTGAGTGGCAGTAGGAATTGGTAATTACCTTTAATTCTCTACAGGGGCACATGGAGGTGGGGAGTTTGCCCATGTGTGATCACAGCTGACACAGAGGGAAATGGGGTGAGGGCTGCCTGTGACACTGGAGTGCACAGAGGGAAAGTGGGTTGATGTCCCCTTTCTCAGCAGCCTTTGTGCCCAGAGAATGCTGTGGGTAGGTCAGGGGGCAGCTGATTCAGACCCATTCCAAGGCGAGTCTTGGGCTTGGACAGAGGAAGGGCTGCAAGCACAAAGGTGGGAGCACCCCTGAATTGTTTTAGCAGGTCTGAACAGCCCTTTGCCATTCCAAGTGCTCTTATAAAGCAGCCTTCTCGTGCCAGGCAAAGGCAGAAGAGTGAGGGAGGTATGTGCTGGAGCTGGGTGGGATGTTCAGAGCCGTGGGCAATCTGCAATAGGAATTGCTCTCAGCCACAGTTAAATGCGTTTGCAATGATACAAGGAAGTTTTTGCAGTTACCAGCCCTCCAGTTGAAGCAAGACTGAAAAATGTAACACACCATGCCCTAATCCACTTAATATGGTCTCTGTCCATAGCTACCCACTTGCTGTCTTACAGTAAAGCTGTTTGGTTTCTCCGTGTCCAAGCAGAAGGGAAAGATTAAGTCTGCTGCTGCGCTCTGTAGTTGCTGGCAGAACTTCTTTTCTGCTACATGGGCTGTAAGATGCGCTTTGTTTTATTTTCACCCTTTCTTTTGAAAGGTACAGTGACAGGAACTATCATATTCAATTGGACATGCTCTCTACAGATTTGTTAAGGATTTACTCTACACATTTGTAGCATTTAGTTGCCATGGCAATGACCTCGGTGCAAGAGGGAACAGCCTTTAGGTTGGACCTCAGATTTTCCTTTCATTTCCATTTAATTTGATTTGACTGCGAAATGTCACTTCCATTGCATTGATTAAGCTTCATTGTGGCCACCAGCTCTGTTAGAAAGGTTAAAGGGCAGGCCAGTGGCTGTCATTTTTCTCCCCCCACCCTTTTCTGATATCAGTATAGGTTTGTTTTCTTTTTTTTTTTTTTTCCAGAGGAAGGCTAAGGTTTTACCCCATGGTGTTCCACAGTAAAAGCAAAACTAGTGCAGCAACAGTTTGAAGTGGTGCTAACATGCAGCTTCCTCAGACTGTTTTGTAGCACTTAAAAAAAAAAAAGGAAATTGTTTCTGTTTTTTCTTCCTGACATATGCTCACCCCCAGACAAATAAGTTGGATGTCCCCTCCAACACTAGTAACCATATTGGAAGGAGGATGGCCATCTCTTTTTCGAAGAGAATGTTATCCCCAAGGTATATAATAACTGCCTGCTGGCTTCTGTGAGGCTGGGAATCACTGGGAGCTGGGTGCAGAGAGTTCACCTTTGCACAGGCTCTTTCTAGTTTGTTTGGTATTTGCCAGTTATGCAACAAGTGTAAAATAGCTTGTGCAGTTTTATTAATGGCAAACAAAATAATATCACAACTGTGGTGTTCTTCATTCCTAGTCAAAAGCATTCAACCTGTGAAAGTGATACTGCCCATCTGCAGGAATACCAAGGTACAGAAATCGTGCTGTATTTGTAAAGACTTCCCCCCCTTGCTGCCCTAAGACCTCTGCTTTGTACTGTGTGGGCTGTCAAGGACTTAGATAAATTAGGTCTGTTCATTTAGGTTTTGCAGAACCTCGGATACCTCTTTTGTCTGTATTAGCAGGCACGCAGGCCTTACTGGCAAGCTGGCTTTTTCCTGTAAGCCAGGTTTTCTGCCACATGCTTCAACATCAGCTAAAATATCATCTTGAAATTTGCATATTGCATGATAACCGAAGTTTTTTTCCTGCATAGTTTGGTCAAAACTTAAGGTAAGAGTCTTACCGTTTCATGTTGGGTTTGGGGTTTTTTCTTGTGTTAAATAGATCAGATGCTCATTTTGAAAACACTGAGAAACTTTGTTTTGATCTTAGTAGTGCTGAAAATAATTATCGTTGGATTTAGAAGTTTGTTTAGTTGGATGGAAATGAAAAAAAAATTAATAAATATTAAAACAGCTTGGTCTGAAGGGAAGGGTGTAAGGAAGCCTCATTAAAGCAGGCATGTGAGTATGAACTGGTGGGTTGATGAGGAAGAGGCTTGAAAAAGTCAAGGGAGAGAAAAAGTTTGTCCAGGCGCAGAGTAAACGATGCAAGGGAAAACTGAAACCCTGAAGTACTGCATATGGCTTGAAAATCTTTGCAGCTGAAGGACTGTTTTCCTTTCCTGACTGAACTGAACTTCAAATTAAGCCTCTTTTTTTATGGAAAGGAGGACTGAACTAGTGTGAAGAAAACTGGAGTTCTGGAGCCTATATACAGGCTGGTGTGGAGAAATACACACATGTGAGAAAAGAGGGAATGTATTTAATTTCTTTTTCTGATTTCTGCTCCCTTCTCTGTGACACACAGCACCTAATATCAGGGCCACCCTCTCTCAGAGACATCTTCCTCTCGTGGGTGGTCAGGCCGGGCATGGAAGGATGAAATGCCTGGGGATGAACATCTTTACTCCCACAGAGTGGTTCACAAGTGGGGAGGGCTTGAACTGGGGAAAGGTCTTCAGGGAAAAAATACCTTCTCACGTGTCCCTGTGTGTCACAAAGGAGGGGTAGGACTTGACTGGGCAGCCTGGAAGCTCATTGGCAATCCAGGTGGAGGAGCAAGCCCCCTGGCTCTGAGCTGTAGCTCTGTTATCCGAGTTTTCTGCTGCTGGTGGGAATGACTGTGGGAGGGGGGACACAGCCTGCACAGTGCCATCCTGTGAGCACTGGCTATGCTGGCTCCCTTTTCTGTTTGCCTCCAAAAAGTTAAATGAATAACTGGGCGGAGAAAGAAGGAAAGGAAAGAAGGAAGCAGCTTCCTACATCAAATAGTAGGATGAAAAAAAACCACTTAAAGCTGGAATAAGTCAGAGCAGTCCAGCTGGTGGTCTGTGGGATGCTGCTGTCTGACCTGCTTGCTTTTCTGCTGTGGCCTTGCCTTGGGACTGGAGGTGAAGGGGAAAAGTTGGATGTAAAATCCAGCAGCTGCTGAATACTTCTGCTTTTCCATGGAAATTGTCACCATGCCCATGGTGGAGGAGGAGGAGTTTGGCATTGCTTGAGCCTGTACACTGGCCTGTGGAGGTGCCCCAAAAATCAGGATCCTGCTCACGGCTTTGGAAGTACTCTGTTGTCTCATTCTGAGCTTGTAAAAGAAAATGTTGGCTCTCAGTTATGTGTGTGTGTGTATGTCTCTGACAATGCATTATGATCACTTTTTCTGCTTTCCATTCTGTGGAAAGGACACCATTTTAGAGCAAGTTCTCTTCTTGAACAGAATAATGTTATTATTCTCCGAGTATAAATACAGATGCTGTGGACTTCCACAGAAGGTGGGTTCTTCTGCAGTAATGTTACAAAAACTGCCAAACTCAAAATTACTTAAACTCTGAGTCAGTGTTTGGAGATGAAAAAAGTGTGGGACCATGGATAAAGCAGATTAAGAGAAAATACTTGACTTCTCTGTGCCCTCTAGGTTTTAGGTTTTTTAATGTGGATCATGGTGTTTGTTTTCCTATTCAAAAGCAATTTGAGGCATTTAGAGGTTTGTACATGATTGATGCTGGTATTGCTAATTTTTGTTGTAATTTGTGAGGTAGTTCTTTTCAGAAAAATAGTGTTTAAGACTATATACTGAATTTGGAACTTGTTCTTCATGGTAGTTCTGCCATGTGGTAGAAATACCAGCTTTCTGAACTTTCAGCCACGCTCTATGACTGAGACAGGAGAACAGCAAATAGCTGTCTCCTGTGTCCTGTGTCATCCTCTTAGTTATAAAAACTGTATAAAAAAACTGAAGCAGGTGTAGAATGTTAAAAGCTGAATTCTGAAAAATCTGTTTTATACAGTATCCTAAATCTTTGTGCTCAAAAATGAGACAAAATGAATTTTTTTTTTTTTCTGGGGGGGAGGCTGTGCAAACTCAGTTTCTCCTTCTGTCACCAAAAGTTCGTGACTCATGATCTAAGCAATCAAGATGTCCCCACCATGGATGAGCTGCTGCATCTCCTTCCCAAGGCAGGTGTGGAGGGACTTGCCATCTAGAACAGAGCAATTCCCATCTCTCTTGGATGCTGCTTATGGCAGCAGTGGAGTTGAATTGATACATCCTTTTCTACCTCAAATGCACCGTCATTTTACTTTATACCATCAGTGAAAGACATTATCTCACCCAGGTAAACCAAATTTGCCCTATTTAGTCAGTGAAGGGAAACACTGTTTAATTCCTTTGCACAAAGTGAGCAGGATTCAGCAGCTCCAGCTCCAACACATCTTTTTTTTTTTTTTTTCCCCTCTTCTCAGCAGGAGCTGAGTATTGGCGTCTCTCCCACAGCATCCTGCCTTGTTGTTTTCTCTCAAGCAAAAACAACAGAAAAGGAAGATTAAAAGGAAGAAGTAGACAGATTTGAAAGAGGATCGTTAGCTCCAAGGTCTGATGGGACCTCCTTGAAAGTGTTCACAGCTCCGTGTCACCTATGCCAAAGTCATACTGCAGTTTTCAGAACCTTTTATAATCTCCAACACATAGACACTGTCTTTCTCTTTCCCTTTTTCTGTTTGCTGTTTAACGCAAACAGTTGCTCGGAGTCGATTTTTGTCTATTTACCTTTCCCTTTTAGAATTTAGTAATTAATTTGTGACATTCATGTGTTGTGTCACGGTATGCTATTAATTTCTTTGTTGTGTATTAGCCTTCTCAAAGCATTTGTATGGAGGCATAAAAGGAGAGGAGTTTCCCCTAGTTTTAAGCTGAATTACCAAACTGAATGTCAGGCCAGGTTCACAAAAACTTCCAAAATAGGTGAGAGTTATAAATAAACCTGAATGTGTTACTGTTTTGGGGGAAAGCTGTGGAACTCAGTTTTTTCTTCCAGCTCAGCCCCAGAATAGACACATGCTGTTAGTTTTTCACTTTGAGCTTTTAGATTCCAGCAGACCTCAAACTTAGCAAAAAGATAAGAAGAATTTTATGAACTGAAGAATGAGTTTCATGCAGATATGAATCAGCACTGATATCTTGGCTACCATCATCATGTGAGTATGCTGTCATTGCAGCAGATATGATAAATTTGGGAATCTTAAACTGAACACACTTGTCCACTGTGCTTGTGAGGCAAAGAAGGGAAAATTTTTCAAATGCCAAAACCTGTATTTTCAGAGAAAAAAAATGTTTTACCTGTAGTCTTTTAATTCTGTCTTTAAGCTCCATTCAGGTTTTGAAATGCAGGAGGACTTCTGGGGTTTTTGGGCACCAAGCCAATATAAATAATAAAAATAAGAGGAAATCATAGAGCTGTTTTCTTATTGTTAATAGCATAATGCATCTTTTGTTGGGTTTCCTCTCTGCAGGACTCTCCCTGCTGCAGTAGGGTTGTTTACCTCTATCTTCTCAAAGGTCCTCTTCTGAGGAGCTGCTTTCACAAACTGTACTAAAGGCTGCAAATTCTTGAGGAGAATTGGACAGATTTGATTGACCAAGTAAATGTAATTCCCAGTGACAAGAGAAAAAATTAATTCCAGCATTTTTAGAGAGATGAGGTTTGGGGGAGTTTATAGCATTAGTCTGTAATGTGAGTCGTTTAATGTCTGAAGGCTTCGAGTCAGTGTTTATAAAGAACCCTCTTCACTTTGCCCCCATTTTGAAGCACTTATTTTCCTTTCTGCTTGCAAAGATCTTAAAAAGATCTCAAGTCTTTGTTCTTGAGATTGCTTTTGTTCAGAATTGTCCAGTGTTTTCTCTCCTTTCATGTTTTCTGCACTGTTTGCTTTGCTGTGTGTGAACAGCCTGGGCTGTGTGCACATCGTGGGGTTTAATGTAAAATTCTGGTGGGTGAAATTGTGCATATCTCCTCCTGCTTTGCCCTTTCTCTTTAGTACGTGAAGGAACCAGCAAAAGGGAAAATGCTGTGACTAAACATTTAAATAAATCATAGATTTGTAGTTTCGTAATCAGTTTAGCAGATTTTACTCTAGTTGATGTATCGTATTGCATGTTTATGTGTGAAAACGAAGAGAAAGTCAAAACAAAATTATATTTATCATCAATTTTGTTAATTACGGGAAACTAGTTCACAAATACACAGGAGTACTATCTTCACCTAATCCTTTGTCTTCTTGTTTGTTTAATAAATTAGATGGATGTACCACATTGCATGCTGCTGGGGCAACATTAATTTTATTATAGAATAAAAAGTAGAACTATTAGTCTCTGTTTCTGGCATGTTTGTAAGCTATCTGACCTATTTTCTTCTCCCGCCCTCCTCACAGTGCTTACCAAATTCCCCTCTCCCTATGCCTAACATAAAACTGTCTTACAATTAAACCAGCTGATAGCCAGCCCTGGAGACATTACCCAGTATCCTGGCAAATAGATAAGATATATTGTTTTATATATTTGTGCAATAGGGAGAGACAGCTTCATCACTTCAAGCAAGGGAATAATCTGTTTACACTAGAGGAATAGGCTCACTTGGTTTTCTTCCCTTCAGTGGTGGAGATAATTTCAGGGGGCAATATTTGCCTCATTTTTACCAACAGACTTGGCTGGATGGTTTGTTTTAAATTTATTACATTTTAAGAGAAAAGTAAGCCAGGAGACTACAGTTCCCAGAATCCTCAGGAACTGTATATATGGACTTTTAAAATTGAAGCACAGTATGTGTGATTAGGTTTATGCTACTGCTTGACTTTAGGAGTTGGAAATATCTGGACTGTTTTTAAATTACATTTTCTGCAAAAAACCCAAACCAACCAGAAGAGATGTGATACTTAGTGTTGTTTTGTCACTGAAGATGAAAACCAGGCTCTTGAGACCAAAAAAGGTTTCATTAACAGTATAGTCATTCCAGATCTTCAAAAATCATGACTGATGTGAAAAAAATCATGACTGATGTGAAAAAAATCATGACTGATGTGAAAAATCTATCTTGAGTCAAAAATCTTAGAACACGTCGAAAGTCAGGACTCTTCTCTCCTCTGAACAACTCTTTCCTGCTTTCTGTTCCGGGCAGTTGGTGATCACTTTTAGATTTTGGTACGTTGAAAGCTAATACATTATTTAAGGTTTTATGTGTGAAAATAAAAACGACCAATCAATATAGCACTTAATATAACACTACTTGGAATTTCTTTTTTGACCTTGACCTGTTATTTTTCAGTAAGGGGCATGTCTAGAGGGAAGGGTGTGAGCAGACTAGTTTGGAAGTCAACGGACTAAGTTAAGGTATTCCGGTGCTGCAGGTGGATGGAGCATCATGCTAATGGGGCCGTGTGGGCCAGGGTGGATTCCAGTCAGACAGGTCAGAATGCAAGAAAATGTCTCTGCCCACACCTTGAACTGCACAGGCATTTCTATAGCCTTGATCTTGGCCTGACTGACCGTGCACTTGGCCTGAGAGAAAGAAGCATCTCAGCAGCCCAGATAGAAATGCAGCCCCATGTGGCCTGAGATACCCAGTTCAATGCCTTAACCAGTAGACTGTGCTGTTTCCTCATTTCAGTCGTCATCAACCCCTATTTCTCTGTTTTGTCCAGAGTCTTCTGCCTTTTGTCACACATTAGCAAGACCAGTGTGATATATTTGGATACTGAGGAATGCAAGCTCTTGGGGATGATTAGGTTTTATTATTGGACACAATTATAACAATATTTTTCCATGTCCTCTATAATTTTCCTGTTGAAAGCAAATTGTAAACTTCATCCTATTAATAGTCAATAGTGCATGTATAGTGGATTTTTAATGGTAGTGGAGGAGACTGTCATCTGAGAAACCTCACAATGTGCTAAGATCCTAAAACACAATGTTGCCTTCTTTTCCACCATCCCTCTGGTTCATACGTTCTTTTGAGATGTGCCAAAACAAGTCTTAATCTCGGTCTTCAAGATTCTGTACTGTAGAGTGTGTTTCAGCTTAGCTAAGCTATCTGGGATGAATTTTTATTAATGTGCAAAGTACTATTATTGTTCAATAATAATGAAAATACTGATTTTTTTGGTTGTATTTCTTGAGCTTTGTGTATACACCAGAGGTAGATAGAGAGTTTAGGAAGAAAGGTTATATTTAAGAGAAATGGGTATCAGTGCTATGAGATTATACCCATGACAGATGGTTGTAACTAAAGCTTCATCTTGGTGCTGAAAAGCTGAATGAAACAGTATTCAGATTTTGAAGTAATGTTGGCTTCATTTCAATGGGACTTTTGCCTGAGTAAGAACAGACTAAAAACTCACTAATGATTCTAATTTTTTGTGTCAACTTTGAGTAGATTTTAAAAAATTAAATTTTCTTTTTTCTTATTTTGGATTGATAAAATTCCAACAGAAAACATGGAGGGGTTGTTTGTTTGTTTGTTTGTTTGTTTAAGGAAATGTGTGCAACATTATGCCTTTGTTCACTGGTATGACAAGATCTAAAACAACATTGTTTTATTCCCACTGAAAAGCAAAAGATCTTACTGGGAAACATGAAAGAGTTGTTAAAGTAATTTCTTTCACTCTTAGTTTCAGAGTTGGTTGTGAACCTCAAAATTTTGTGAGGTTCAGTCAGAATAGTTATGTAAAAGTTCAGATGCTAACCTTAAGCAAATCCAAATATCTTGAGGCTGGAAATCTCTACAAGAACATATTTCCCCTTGACTTGTCTAATACAATGAGTTCAGCGAGGCTACACCCTGGGGAGTTTTGGCCCACCATGTCGTGTGTGTGCTTTAAGTGCTTACACTCAGCCATGAGGGTATTTTTAATTTTATCTTGAGAAACTAAACTGAGGGACTTCACAAATGAATCCATCAGGAAGACAAGGTTAATTCTGGCCGCTGTTTGTGGGAGTATGGTGCCTTCAAATACCAACACATTTTTTTTTTTCAGTGGTGGCATTTGGAAGAATAAATGAAGTGTGACTCCCGGCATCTCTTTAGTTGCCCTGAAAATGGAATGTCAAACAGCATATAATCATCTTCCTTGTTTAAAGAAAGAGGAGCAAGTGAGAGACCTAGTTTTCTATTTGTGTCAGTTTTTGGATGTCTTAATATTCTATCTTTCTAATTTTCCAGAGAGTGATAATAGAGTTCCTGTCAAATTAGAGGTTACAGACTCTTTAACCTATGTCACAAAAAAACCCCTACATTACTTATTATTACCATGAATATAATCCAAATAAAAATTTAGTTTTTAATGCTGTTATGCTGAAGGTTGCATTCCAAGCATATAATTTTATTCATTATAAATATTAAAAATATTCAGCCTGACATTAGCCTGCTTGCTCCCCCATCGCTTCAAAAGAAGGCTGAATTTGATGTGGAGCAAACATGTCTGTGCTTGGTCTGGGGAGCAGAAGTTCAGCCTCAGCCCCCTGCACTGTCAGGACTGAGCAGGTACTGCTACTGCCCTGCCAAGTGCAGTTCTTGGGTTTATTTAATGTAGCAGAGAGGATATTTTCCAATGGACCAGCTCGGTGTAACCATCTCCTAGGAGGGAGAAGGGATGAGCTGGGAGGGTAATTTAAATGAAGCGTACTTGCCCCATGTTGGGGATTTTCTGTGAGAGGGCTCAGATGTGGCAACACTAGAATTACAGCTTGCATCACTGAATTGCAGAGAGTAGTGCAAAGGCTAAAGTTTCTTTAAAATTAAAAAGACCCAGCCCTCTCCATTGTAAGTAGAGCTGTGGCAAGTATTACCTACAGTTTTATTCTCGTTCACATGAATTCCAACAAATTTAGGCCTCCTGTGAAAGGGCCCTACTTTCAATCTGACAACAAATGAGTGATGAATAAATGTATCTCATTCTTATGTATTTTTGGTCCAAAATCTGAAATCCCCAGGACTTCTGCACTGAAGTCTTTAGTGCCCAGTGTTCACAGAGATGCAAATCCAAGACTGGGTGGGTTTTTTTTTTTGTTGTTTTGTTTTAAATCAGGTGAGTGTCACATGCTTCGATTTTGTAATGAGAGTTTTTGCACTGTCCTAATTAATACAGCGTGCCTGTCCTGGACCTTTGAAGTAAGTGGGAGTTCTGCCACCAATTTAAATAGGAGAAGGATTTGAGCCAATTTGAACAGAAGTTTTCACTTATCTTAGTGCCTAATCTTCTTTTTAAAGGGATGTGGGAGTATCAGCACCTCCTACGTAACGCTCAGCAGCGTGCAGAAGTAAACTAGTCTGGTCACTTATGGAGGCCCATTTAAAACCAGGAGGATTACTCAGGTGAGTGACAAGGCTTTGAGAACAGATTTTAGGGAAGTTAATTCAGAGTGCAAAATGACATTTAACCCATCTGTGTGAATATTACCAGTTGAAGCAGGCCCCAAAATCACTTAGAAATCATAAGTTTAAAAAAAAAAAAACCCAATCCCCTTCTATATTTTTCTTGCATTTGAGTTGTCAGGGTTCACACTTTCAAGGGTGGGTTTTTTTAAGCATCAGAGCCTGTAGCTCCATTTCTTTGTTAAATTGGAGCTGATATTCTCCAAGAAGCAGAGCAGATCTGTAAGAGAAATGCCTGCTATGAATCTCATGATAAAATCCCAATATTTGACAACACTAGGTCTGTGTAAATACGTGTGTATCTTTGCAGTGCTTTGTCCCTGGAGAAACAGGGTTGTCCAGACCTCTTCTTCTGTCTCTCTGAATGGCAATGTATAGTTCCACAGTGGCTGACCACATATGGTTGATTTATCAGGAAACTGGAAGACTATTGTCTTAGGAGAGTTTTGTAAAAACCAAGGCAAATGTAGTGTAAGATTGCTGCACTTCACTGGAAAACTTCAAGTATCTGTAAATTGAAGAAGGTACAAAACTCATGTTGCCTTCATACTGTGTCTCTTTTTCTTCACTGAGTGCAGAAGGAGCCCATAAATACTGACTTCCTCTAGTCTGCCCTATAGTCTTTACAGATTAACCTTGATTTTTCACAAACTGATGGTAAAATGATGTATTGGAGTTTGTACTCTACACGTCTCTTCAGTCTCCATACAATATTCACCTAACTAAAGCCCTGCAGAGAGCAGCATTAACAACGTGGTGTATTGTATTAGATTTATGGAAAGACTTTTTGTCCTCCATTCCAAATGATGTGTTATGTCATATAATTGACAAAGTTTTATTAGTTTTTAATTTAAAGGGAGTCTCTTTCCCTTAGATATTCATTTTCAGACTGGTAATAAAGTAGCCATGACTGTGGATACTGCTTTGTAAGGACGAAACTGGGAAAAAAAACATTTTCTCAGGTGAATCTGTGGCTACTACTTAAAATAGATCTGCATTTTAAAACATAACAATATTGTTTTATTTATGTTTTCTAAAATAAAATACTACTTTATACATTGTTTTAGGCAAGTCCAGTGAGATTTTTTTTTTGCCTGAAGTTTTTGTTTTGCTCTGTTGCATGGAGGCCAGCTGGTTTGCTAGCTTGAGTGACCTCACATTCCCTAAATGTACCCATAAATCAAGCCAAGGCCATGCATTAAAAGCTCTGCTCTGACATTAAGTCAAAGGAGGGAAAGTTTGATACATTGTGGGAGAAGTACAGAGCTGGACACCGAAGGCCAGATTTTTCAATCCTTATGCTTTCATACTGAGAGTCAGAAGATTTGGAAGTCAACTGGACCCTCTATTACTTAAGGTAAATATAGATTAAAAAAACATGCCCTGGAGAACCAATAACTATTTTAAGTAGTGCAAACAATCTGATTAAAAAAAAAAAAAAAAAGAAAAAAATACAGTGAGGTGATTAGTTAATACTTAATTACTTGGAAGTTTTGTTCTTGCAAATGTCTCTAATAAAGGAAGTTTGGCAGCATGTTCAATGAGGTTGCCACAATGGAGCATTTTGGTGTGATTTAGTGAAAAGTATGTAAAGCATCATGTTTGCATTAATAGGTTAGCATGTCATTGTATTTTTGGAAAGTACTGATGTTTCTGGGTCACACAAGGATTTTGGTCTCTGCAAATATTTTGTTCTGAGAACCCAAGAAACGATGAGCAAAACTGGTTTGATTTTAGAAGCAGAAAGACAATAATGATTAGAAACATGAAAGTAAAAGACTTTTAAAAATTCCTCTGCTTTTTAGGGCTTCTTAGGTCCCTAGGAGAGTAATAGTGGCTAATTTAATACCTACTTTAAATATGGTAATTTATTCTTATTTACAAAAATAACTTGATCTAGAAACTGAAACAAACTAAAAAATAGTATTTCCAAGACTTAAAGGCACAGTATTGTTGATTGCTTATCACTATGTGTGCCGAGTGATCCCTGTTAACACAGGGAACTCATCTTTTGCCCTGGTATGACTGAAGGCAGACTCAGGCTTAGCACCATGGTGCCTGCAAAGACTCTGCAGCGGGCAGGGGTGTGACCTCTGTTAAAGAGCACAAAATAGACACGCAGAGAGAGTCTGGACCAGAAGCTTCTCTTCATCAATTAGGATGGAGCAGATAGATTTGGTCTGACTCAGGAGAGAGGGAAGCACTGCATGAATTCTTGGTGTTGCTGCTGGCCACCACAGCCAGTAGATGTGTTTTGGTACATGGCCTCATCAGCTTGTGCTCGATGCTGTGCAGTCAGCTCGATGCTGCTCCTCGATGCAGGGAGCTGAATGCTCCCTGTGATGCTCCATGTCCTGTTTCCACTGTGTAGTATCCATCTATATCTTGAATTTTTGCACAGTGCTCCCACCACGAGTATCTCCAAGATTTTACTGTTCTTTATTTCTACATTTCATAGAGTTATAGAATCACAGAATGAGCCCGGTTGGAAAAGACCTCCGAGGTCATCAGGTCCAACCTTTGATCCAACACCACTGTGGTTACTAGACCATGGCACTGATGCCACATCCAGTCTCACCTTAAAAACCTCCAGGGATGGAGAATCCACCACTTCTCTGGGCAGCCCATTCCAATGTCTGATTACTCTCTCTGTAAAGAATTTCTTCCTAATATCCAACCTAAACCTCCCCTGGCAGACCATATATTTAAGGTATAAGGTATTAGTACAGTATTTGTTTAGGGCATTTGAACATTTTTAGGGTATTAGAACATTATTTAAACATAAACTTATTATGTGATTTCCAATCTACAGGGACTAACTACAAGGTGATAACAACAAAGTATCATGGAAATCTAGTTGTAGTCACTTCAGGTCAATTCTAATTTGCCTTAAGATGAAAGGGTATATATAGAGACCTTAACTCAATATCAGTTGCAGGAGTCCACAGGAATATAGGTAAAATAAATCGCATTATTCTGAGAATGGATCCAAATTAATACCTCTCAAAGGTGAAATACTTCTACTTTATTGAGTTATTGAGGCATTTCTAATGGCAAGTCCAAATGAAATGTTAAAATTTGGGAATATTTCAGTGCGATTTGAGTGGCAGAATTGAAGCACTTGCAGTTCAAAATAAAACAATGTATTTTAAACCCTCTGATTAAAGAGATAAAATATATGGAAATGCTGTTCACAAACAGGGGTTATTCCAAAAGACTAACTTAAGGCTGGCTTTCATCTGTTCATCTCTCAGTGGGGAAGGATGTGGGTAGAGGGTGGTTCAGAGGCAGTGTTTAGCTTAGGTGCTCTGAATTATTCCGTGAATAAGCTTTTATCTCTTTAGTAGTTATGAATAACCAAAGAAGATTAGCTTCCTGGTGCTTGAAGTAACCTTTTTCAATGTACTCCTCATTATTGTTGATTCCTGACTGATTTCTCCGCAAGAATAGAAGTTGACACCTCTTGCAATTAAAAGCACAGTAACAACAAAATGGAAATCTTCCTACTTAAAATATTGTTTGGCCTGTATCAAGAAGTTGTCCTTTTTCTGTACTTACTAAATGCTCTCAACACTCTCCTTTGTCAAATGTCTTTTATACAGCCACTCTCCAAGTAATTGTTTCATATACAGAAAAGAACATAACTAAGAGTACTTTTAACAGTTATGCATGTTTTCTGTTCCTTCAACAAATGGAAAAAACCCTACAACAGAGTTTGTATTTGTAGGTAAAATCTCCTTTCAGGTGGATAATAAGTTGTAAAATAAAATATACCCAGAAAAAAAAATTATGAACACTAATAATTAAATGCATTACTGTTGAGAAAAATAATTTTTTAGTACAGATGATGAGGCAAATAATTCTTCAATGCAGCACCACTGTATGAAAAAAGGTCTTGTTATTGGAACGGTATCGTGGAGTAAGATCTGACTGTGAATATCCCAAAAGTTTACTGTCTTAATCCACTTCACACAGCAGTGGGGAAACTGGTTTGTAATACCTAGCACCAGGTGTTTCTTTCTTCCTTTGCACCTCCATTATTTCCACTTTAACTTGTTCCTTTGCAGCTACTTGTGAGTCCATGTAAACTGCAGTCAGGAGCAGTCTTCATAGAGTGGCTTCACCACCAAAACCCTGTGGTGGTGGTGTACAACTTTAATATGACTTGAAGACCAAAAGAAGAAAACAACCAGGATATGGATAAGGAGATAAAGGGAATGCATAAAGAAAAATTATAGTAGTCAGCATTGATTGCTAGCATTTTGGTCTTAGCATTTTGGTTTGGAGCACTCCTGTGGTTTTGAAGAAAATCTCCCTGGTCTTTTTTTGCTTAGCATATGTCAGCTTGGTTTGAAGAATGGTTTTGGTTTGTGTGGAACTAGATTCCTCTGGAGGAAAATAAAGTAGGAGTTCCTGTGCAGAAACACACCACAGACACTCTGAGCACTGATAGAAATACAAGGGCCTAAACCAGTGGTCGGTCCCTCGAGGCAAAAGGAAACTACATACAAGATTCAGTACAGAGGACAAGGCTGAATCTAGTCAATAGTAAACCTAAGCCCCAGATACTATAGATGAAGGTGCCTTGGTATCAACTGCTGTGATCTGGTGCTCTGCCTCTGTTGCAGCAAATTGTTTGCTAATGTAGATATACTTACAATAGGCAGATATCTTAATAAACCAACTGCCCAGCAGTCAAGATATCCTTTGTAGACATCAAGGCAAGTAAGGAGCCCTGACAGAAGATTTGCAGGAGGACAGTAAGGTAGCCTTAGTTAATGTAATTTAGTTAATTCATCTTGATAGCATGCTGGAGAGGAAAATGCTATCACCCCATTATCCAGGAAAGGAACTGGTCTAAGAGCTGGTATGGCTTAGCCAATTTGACACAGGCAGCCTGGAATTAGAACAAGGAGTTCTGAGTGCCCAGCCCTCTACTTATTCTTCATCTTCTAACTACCTTTGCTAAATGCTGGGCATAGACATTCTCTATTTATTTGCAACTGAGTTCTTAAATGGATTTTAAAGTAACTGTAAATAGATTAGCCATAACCATGTAAGACATCACTTCTCTCACTTCTTTTAGCCGCTTTCTTCAGTTTTTCTTTCTGCCTCTGCCCCAATTTTTCACACCTTGTTTAGACTTGTGTTTACTGTAACTACTGTTTCAAGTTTCCTACCTCCTCAAGACCACAAAGCACTTCAAGAAAGGATTTCCATGTATTATATTTTGTTCTGAAAGCCTTATCTCATACAGACATATTTGCCATTTTCTTTTTTTTTCTCTATATATAAAAAAATGTTTCAAACCCATTATATATGCAGCATTCTGCTTCCATAGCCTAGGTTAAGATCTGTTTCTGAAACTGCAGACAATAAAGCATTTTCCATAAGAAAAATTAACAATGTGATAAATGTTGATGCAGTGTTTCCCAACACTTAATTATTTTTTTCATTGTTTACCATAATTTTGTCAACTTTCCATATCATTCCCCACAATGCTTTGTGCTAGATTTTCTTTGAAAATTCCTTTCCTCTGAACTTACCATGAACTTGTCTCTAAAATACGGCCATAAAATGCCACCAACAAAACAAAACAAAATCTTCTATTCACTAATAAAAAACCACCCCGTCTCCCTCTCATCTCTCACAAAAAAGTAAAAAGAAAAAGTAAAAGGAAAAGACAGAATTTATATAGAAAAATAGTTTTAAATTGCAAGTATGAAGCAGAACATGAAGGCTGAGTAGAAAACTGGAAAAAATCAATTGTGAGGCTGTGGTTTAAGCCATATACAGACTTTATGCTTCATTCCATTTGTTCTCAGTGTACTGATGGCTATTTAGTGGGCAATGTCAGAAGTGTTGGGATTAGACTTGTTGTGATTGAGGGGGAGGCAGAGGATTGTGTTTCTTGAGATGCTCTGTGGGAGGGGAAGGATTATGCATGTGCCTTATGTAATGAGGAAGAGTCTGGAGAACTTGCCTGTCTACAAGGAGGAGGTGGGAGGATTAGCTTTTGATGTAAAGTCAAGGGAACAGCCCTGGTCCTGATCCCTGGAGAAGGAAATCAGAAATACTTTACCGTCCTGTACGTCATGTTTTGTATATTAGAGGAGGGATTTTTGTTTGGATTTTTGTTTTAAAGGTGGAAAACAACTGGATTATGGGGAGGCAGGAAGGCAGGGCATGGTGTGGGGAGGCCAGATTGTGCCAGTGAATTAGGGGAAGGTTTACAACAGAGACCTGGGACAGAGCTCAAGCTGTGACTTGAGCTACCTGGGGTATAGATTTCTGAAGATGGGTTGTCCTCATAGTCCTCCAGAGGACCAGGGAGTGGGGTAGAGAAGTCCCAAGGTCAGGGTTTGGCTCCTGTGGTGACACCTTGTGATGAGTGCTTTCACCTTGGTGGCACGGTTTGGGCTGAGGCCAAACAGCTTTTACCCCAGCAGGGCTCAGAGGCAGTTCAGGAGTCATCACTGGCTGAAAATGTCTCCTTCAGTGTCCTTCAGGAAGTTTGTCCCTGTGGGCTTTCCCCTGTCTCCCATGGGGCTCCTGTTGGTTGGGGGAGCACTGGTAGGGAGGGTCCCTTGAGCAAGCCTCAAATTCTCTGTGTGGTGGCAGTGAATGTCCTTCCCCCTGCTGATGGCCACTTACTTTTCTTACCCTGGGAAATGCAATCTCAAGGAAAGCAGCATGAGGAAACTGGATAGGGTTTTTTTGTTGTTTTTAACTCTGATCCTGCTTCACCAACCAAAAAAAGTGTGTTGTTTCGAACTACAAGCAAGGGTACATCCATCCCAGTAGACAAATTGTGAATTAAGACTCCACAGTCAATGAGGATTCTGGCTTTGAAAACTTGTGCAGGAGCTACTTTTTCAAAGTGATTGAGTGATCACAATTTAAAAGATTTTCAGAGGCAGTTGCAACAGCCTGAGAGCATCCACACACACAGAAAGTTATGGCTCAGCTGATATGTAACCCATTACACTGTGGCAGGTGTCTTCATAGGTGCATTTATCCTGAACATATTAACATTCATCCTCTGTAATGTTGAGTTTGTGCTTCGTACTGCTGAGCGAAGAAGGCAAAGATAGTCTGAAAGAATACCCTCAGGAACTAAGTAGCAATAAATCAGAGCCTGGATACTTTTATATTCTCTTTATTTTTGCCAAATGCCCCTTAGATTATAATAACAATTATGAAATTCAGCTGTTGCGTGGTGCTTTTTACTCACAGATTTCAAAATACTGTATGAAAGTGGTAAGTTACTATTATTCCTCTTTTGTGGGTGGAGAAATTAGAACAGAAGTTCTTAAGATCACCCACCCAAATAAGGATCAAGCTGGAATAATACATGTCAATGTTTTTACTCTGGAATCCAGTATGTCATCCTTTGTGGATAGTGTTTTCATAAGTGTGAAATTTTGAAGAGTTCCAAGGAAACGACTAGGTTCAGGATTTGCTGACTTTTGAGGGATCAGAGCTGAACCTAAAGATCTCCAAGAGTCAGTGTTGACTTGCATATTCACAGAGAGTATGCAATGTGTGTTTGGACAGTTTCTCCCTTTCTCTTGTGCTTGACCCTGCTTTTGGCATGAGACTGAGAGAAAAGGGATCTCAGGTTTGGCTCAACCCCACTTCCTCACTTTGTCTGGATTATATAGAGAATCTCCACAAGACTCTATATTGGTGTTTGTGGAAGCCAGACAATTGCCTAAGAAACATGTACATTGTAAAAGGAAGTGTTTTCAGGTGTCTGGTATTTGTGTTTGGACCCAGGTTTGGAATTATTTTTATTTTCTGCATGAAACTGGCAATACTTATGGTTGAGAAGTTGTGGAATATATATTTAGAGTCTCAGAGAATTTACCCCATCGATTTTGTGAAGCAGAAATATTTTCTTTAAAGAATTATTTATGGTGAACTATCAAAAATAAATCAGACTTTATTGCATTATTTTTGTAACTCAGAGAAAGTGTCATAAGTAACTGGGTCCAAGGTGATGTCAGTGGTGGAACAAAGAGATGACAAAGTCCACCATACATGTTTTATTGCCTGTGGATTTACAGTAGTTTCTGTTTTCCCATGCCATTGGGGTTTTTTCCAGCATGATCATTTCTCTTTCTTCACCCACTATTGAAAAAAAAAATTACAAAAGGTTTCAATATATAGTAGTTAATTACTATATTACAGTTCTAATTAAATTCTTGGAGACTCTGCACAGTATGATGTCCATGCCAAGAGGGACATAACCTGTTCTTAAGTGAATACATGTTCTTGTCAAGTTAACTTATCTGCATTTTACTCACATGAAATATTTCTCATCTCCTGCTTCTTGACACACGTGACTGATAAATGTTTTAAAGGCACATCTAACATTGATATTTTTGTCATATGAAATGACAATGGCTTCAATAATTCCCAGATTTTATTTTATAGAAAGTGACACGCTGTGTGATGGCAAACTCCCCAGACCATAATGCAAGGCACACACTGGCAGGGATATATATGGCATCAAAACTTGGTCTTTGTGTGGTTCAAACCTAGACTTCTAATGTTTCACATTATGAGTAGTTACACCTAAAGAGTGTTAATATGACAACACATCATACAAATACCAGGGATATTCAGAATAGCCGCAGCTCAGGTGTTGCTATCAGCTCTTCAGTTTGCTTTGAGACATTTAATGAAGAGGGATTTTTTCTTACTGTTTCGTAATCAAGTCATCTGAGAAGGGAGATACATTAGAATATAGATTTTTATCAAGTCATTTGCAGATTTAAATGAAGTGTTATGTAGGATTTTATTAATTCTATGCTTTTTGTCACACATCTGCCAGGGTCATAGGTAATTTCTTTTTGTTCAAATCTTTAGATAAACATTCAGGTCATTATTGCATGTGTGGACAAGTCTGTCAAAAACAGCTTTACTCTTGAGAGAACTTTTGTAGTCACAAACCAGTAATTTTGTTCTCACATTGAAATAGATGGGACCGATCATTCTGCTTGACCTTAGAGTTCCATTAGGTCAGATGTCTCCAGGAATTATGTGTGTGCGTGTGGCTTAATGACAGTGAAATTCAGCTGAATGAGCTTTGTGTTGGCATCATTATTCATTTGATATTAAGCCTTTGTATCGTACCATGTCAACAGTTGTTCTGACTTTGGCCCTGATTCAGCTTGGTATTTAAGCACCTGGCTGACTTAAAGGACTTCAGTAAGCATTTGTTCAAACGTGTAAAACTCGGCACTCGGTGAATATGGGGCTGTTTATGTCACAACTAAATACTAATGCAGTATTGAGCAGGTATGTTATGTTGGCAGCAAGCAGATGGACTCAGATGTGTGGTGGCTGTATCTGTATCATCAGATGCATCTTCATTTGGGAACACTACAAAGTACTGCAGAGCAGCCAGATCCTGACTCTGGACATGATAAGCAGGAAGAAATAGTTCATGCAGTTAAAATACTGCATCCCAGGCTTGGTTAGAAAGGTAGCCATGCCCTTTGGTGCTTCAGTTTGACTTTTTACATGAACTGTAAGTAAGCTTTGGACTTAAACGGGTGTTCAAAGCTCAGAAATTGCTTTGTTCAATTTATGATGGCCCACAGTGCTGACCAAAACATCAATGAAAAATGCATGCAATGGTTTGAGGGTTTACTAATTTATTGTACTGAGTCTGTATCTTCTCCCATAGTCTTAGTTGTGCATATTTTTGGTTCATTTTATATTTTCCTGTATGGGTCAGTTTGAGAGATAAGTTCTACCTCTGAAGTTAATATTGATGAGGATTTCAATGTACTGAAATAATATATTGCCTTCCAAACTGATGACACGATGCCAAGTAGCCTTACTTTACTACTGTAAGTAAACGAGTGGCAATTCTGTCATGAGCAAGTGAAGCAGAGATTGGCTTTTTTTTATGTATGCAGTGATTATGCAGTGAAATGTCCTCGAAGGTGAGGGAAAACTGTCACAGGCATCTCTCAGGAGCCAGTGAGAATTTAGCTAAGGACATGGGAATTGAGTCTGTAGCTTTGCATGGACAAATGTTGTAAAGAACTTGATGTGAGGGTTTTTTGGGGGTTTCGTGTTTTTCTTACCATAGGCAAGAATTTTTGAAAAAGTAATTGCTCTCTTTTGCTGGTCAGCTTCACTTCCCAGTTTTCATCAAACATAACCTTACATCATTCCTGTTTCTGTTGAGTCAAGCTGAAAAATACTCAAGTCAAGGGGGTTAGGCTGATTTAAATGCCACCATGTTGATTTGTGAAAGTTGAAAGTACATTGTACTTTTCAATAACCTTAAAACCCCCTCTGTTCTTGTCTTTTTCTGAATCAGAATGAAAAAGGAAGCTTTCAGGAATTTTCACTTACAAAAAACCAAAATAACCAAACCAAAAAGCTCACCCTCCCAGAAGTAAAATCTAACCTTGAGGGAAAGACACCACTTTGGAGTAGTTCATAGTCCAGAGGTTAATGTGCTCCCACAAGACATGTAGAATCATGGTCCAGGGTTCTCATCTGAAATAGGGTTTGAACTTGCAGCTTGGCTGAGCATCCGTCCTGTTGGCCTGTGTGGTGTTTTGGGTGGTTTTTTCCATTTTTTTTTTTCAACTCAGTTATGCTGGGCTTGAGAATTTTGCTATAGAAACTAGCAAGGTTCCATTATTTATATTTTTTTTCAATTAAAATGCATTTAATTGAAAAATTCAGAGTAAGTAGTATTGATGGGTAAATTTTGGTTAGTGTACCCAATACAGTGCTGGGATGGGAGACAGAAAAGTTGCAGCAACTGAACAAGTAAATTGTTTTAGCCCGTGAGCAACAGACTCTTACCAGCCCTTGGGAATCCCTTGAACTCCAGAAGAAGAGAAGAGGATCTGCACTAGGAAACTGCCTTGCAGGGCTGTCATCTGCAAATTGAATTCTTGCTGTAGGGAAGAATCAGCACTAGAAACATACGTAACTGGCGACCTTTGATTTTATTATTTCTTGTTACACTTCCATAGGTCTTTTTGGTACTGTTTTTATGCAGAAGAAAGTACTTTCCCTGGTCTTACACTTCAAATGATATGTAACTTCCCTGCAAGTGTAGTATTGTTTCCTTGCCATGTCATTTATTAGTAGGTTTCTCCTTTCTTCAAATGGAAGTTGTTTGCCCTGGCAGGATGAAATGCCACTTTCAGAACTGGAGATCCACAGTCTGCATTTTGTTGTACCAAAGCATAAAAGAGATCAATTCTCTTTGCTCAGAGTCTTCTGTACTGAAGAACTGTCCCACAGAGCAAGGTCAGATGGCTTGGAGGTTTCAGTTTTATTTTTTCAGGAGCAATCTGCAGCTTTGCTTCTTCCATGAGTCAAAGCACAGTGAAAGAGGGAAAAGATTTCCAGTGACTTCTGTAGTCATCGTATCAAATGCTCCATCCTGGGCTGCTGCCTGTTACAGCTGATGAAAATCTTGACATAGGGCTGTCTGTTGGGAATTGTCTGGGGGTGGTAAAGGTGTTTCTTTACTGTTTGTTTGTGCAGAGTCTCTTGTGGTGAGGTTCTGGTTTTGGTTGAGGACACTTAAGAAGTAATGAAATACAAATGATGTCCAGGAGTAGCGATTTACCCTCCTGTTTTAATACCTGTGAAATTGCTGGACCCAACTGGGAGCTTTGGGATAGCTGCCTTAAGTTATGAAGGACTAAATCAGAAGCTTTTCCTTTCCTCTTTCATTTATCCTTTCCTTCTTGCTTTCCCCCTTTCCTTTGAATATATTTGTTGAAGTAAATTATTGCCACACACAGCCTTTTTTAGTGTCAGTTTTCAAACTCATTGTTTCTTGTTTCAAGAGGAGCATTTCACATGAGGTCCCAATTCAAAGTGAATATATATGATAAGGCAAATTGTTTCAACACTTGCTTGCAAGGCCAATAAAAAGAGATGCTATAGTGCAAATTACCCTTGCAAATGCTCTCTAAAAAGCTAATAACATTTTTCCCCCCAAAGGATAGTTCCCAGCCATAAGGAGAGTTTCTCTTTCATGTTCATTTGCCACACAGATTTATAAAATGATCCCAAATCCTTGCATAGGCTGTGAGGGATTGTGGCTTTGAACTGCTGAATTGGAAAAGCTATTAATGGAAGAGGAAAAGTTTTCAATTTCAGTCAGATTGGGTCAGGATGGTATAAACTCAGCCCTCCAAGTTTTGGTGGAAGGCTGTTTCTACTTTGTTGATAATTTTTATAGTAAGATTCACAAGGTTTTCTGTTTAAAGGCATGAAATGAGATGATAAGAATGTAAGGGAAAATCATTAGCATATTCACTGCTTTGTATTATTTTATTTTCAAGTAAAAACAGTCGTTTTAATTTGCTTTCTGTGGAACATGGTATAATTGGAAACTTTTCAAAACCAGAACTATTAGGCAAGTGGTCAAAACCTTCAGAGAGGAGGTCCAGCCATTCTGCACTGGAGCTTGTCCTCGATGCAGGCCTGTGGGCATCGCCAGGGATGGTCGTTTCCCTGCTGACTTTGCTCTGGCACGTGATATTTTCCACTTCTGAGAAATCCAGGGCGGCGTAAAGAGGCAGCCCTGCAGTTCTCACTCGTGTTTAGCCCCATAGTGACTGGGGGCGGGAGGTGGGCTGCCTAACCTCCAAGATCAGCAAGCTGTGTTCCCAACCCTGCAAAAACCCTGGAATTCTTCCACCCAGGGATGGTTTCCAGCTACGCACACTTTCCCTTTTTAATCGGACCTGCAGTGTCTCGGTGATTGCAAAGGACTTCAAAAACCGGAGCTCAGCCAAATTACTTCTCCTTCATGCCATTTTGACAGAAGGCTTTCACAAAAATTAAACAGTAAATAACTCCTGTGAAATTGCATCTCGTATTTACTGCTTTTAGTGATGGTGGGGTAAGAGATCAAGCAAGCTGAATTTGTGTGTTTTTGCAAAGAATGGTGTCCACCAACTTTTTCTGCAGTGCTACTCTACATGCCCTGGGTATTTTGGGAGCGGGACTCTATCCATAAGCATATATCTATATATATATATAAGTACTTAATATATACATATATATTAAACACTGGGCTTGGAGCAGTGACTGATTTTGTACGGGGTCCCAACAGATACGCAATGGTACCAGCTCTCAGTTGTTTCCAGCCTCTCTTGGATTCGAAGGAGTAGTAGGGAAGATTTGCCTATAAAAGGCTCCATAGCCTTACCTTGCATGCACTCAGTTAGATGGGACTGGCGAGGTAGTGGCTGCTGTTTCCACTCCCATAACTGCTCATGACATGCTCTTGAAGCAGAACATGTGTGGGGCTGTGTTCTTTGGATGGAGCCAGCCCTGTCTCCTTCCCCCCGTTTCCTTTCTGTTGTTAATCTGGTAACTGACCACTTAATCTCATTTATTATCTTGGTAATTGAAACTGAGAATGCCTGTGGCAGGTAAGCCCCTGCCTCTCTGCTCTCACTCTCATTTCTCCCCCTGCAGCCCTAAAACCACAACCCTTCCCCCTCTCCCCGTTACAGCAAGCCCTAAGCACAAATAACTCTCAGAAGCCTGATGCTGCTATATATTTGATTTTGTTTGCAGTCTTGTCTTATGACCAGCTCTCAGCGTGGGAAGAAGCAGGGAGTGGGGAGATGGAGAGAGAGAGTTGTTGCAACATATTTTAACATATGTGCTTTAGGCCTCTTGGTGGACTCCCTCTTGGGAAGAGGGGAGGGAGCATGCCCCTAAGCAGTTGGTTGGCTTTGCTTGTTTCTATAGCAGCCTGAAGGAGGAAAATCATGTTTTAACACTAATATATTCAACCAAAAACCCCTAACAATTACAGGAAGAGTCTGTTTTATTATTATTAAAGAAATTGCATTAAAGATGAATGAGCATATATTGGAATAATTATGTTTTAAGGTGTGTAACGTTAAAAGGTACTGAATGGAATATCGACTGTTTTGTAGGAACAGTAATAATGAGATTTCTGTCACCTAATCTTACAATAATTGGGTTATTACTATGCAAATTAAGGTATTACTTAAAAAAAAGAGGAGGTAAGACAGATCCTTAAGGCAGCCATTTATCTATCCTTAAAGCTATGCTGTCGATTCTCTTTAGGCTGAAGATCCCTTTTTAAACAATTTGGAGATGCTAATTTCATTATTTTTTCACCTATGTTTCCTACTAGAATGTTTTTTATTCTCCCCAGGTAGCAGATCAGGAGTGGTGGTTTTTATACATTTTTTAGTCTCTTATGGATTCCTTTAGGAATAATTAGATCAAATAGCTATGATTATTACCTTTTTGTTCCCTTTTTCCTTTAAATAAAATAATGATTTGTGTATTTTGCCCGAGATTTTTTACAGCAGGATCACAGAGAATATACATAAATTATTTTTATCCTACTTTTCCTTCAGCAAAGAATTATTGAACAGCTTGTTACAGTTTTCTTGATTTCCATTAGCTATTCAAGTTTACTTGCTGGCCAGTTATTGGCATTGAAGAGGAACTGAGAAGTGCTCAGCATATGCATTTTGTTTTGTTTGAGGCTTTGATAGCTTTTATTGGATCCACCAGAGGCCTGGTGGCATTTGCTCTGTCCCTGATTTTCAGAGGTAATATTTAAGATCGGGCTGCCAATGGGATTTCCCTTGTTCCAGTGTGAGTCCCAGTTCCTTTGTAAGGCATAATATTTGTGGAAATTTTGTTTGTGGGAGAAAAGGTGCTCGGAAGGGCTTTCTGAAGCCTCGATCTCTGCCCTGTGAGGGCTGCTGTTATCTGAGGGAGTTCAGTTCCAGCTCACGGGGTCATACCCAGCCGTGCTGCGCTCGTGCTCCTGGTTGCAGAACACGTGTCCCCAAGGAGGTGCCGAGCACTTGGAACTCCCACTGGCTTCAGCATTCCCAGCTGTACGTTTGTATCAAGCACACAGATGTGTCGCTGCACTAATCCGGAATTTGACTTCCTCTGTCGGCAGTTTGCTCTGGAAAGCAAAGCAAGATTCAGTGGTTGGATTTCCAGTAATTTTAGCGTGTTACTCCATCTCCAGCCCTCTTGTAGTGGCTCCTTTGGTCTTTTTTTCTAGAGAGTAATTGCATTGTGACTCTCACTTTTTTCCTGTTTGGTTCACTGCTCTCCCACTCCGTATTGAAGCCTGCTTCTTATTACACTTGGTTTTAACACTTTCAGATGTTTCTTTTTATGTATTTTTTTTTCCTAATGTGCGACTCCCAAGACAAGTGGAGAACTATAGGCAGCCAGAATGGGCACAGAATTATCACTTGAATTCTTATCCCATCACAGGCCACAGCTTCCTCTGTGGCTTTCTGCAAGCAGCTTAATCTCTCCTAGTTTTCTGTCTTTGGTACAAGTGGAATCTAAGTATCTATATAATTCACCAATCCTATGCGTAGTTAAAGGAAAGGATATTATCTCATTATTTACCAACTTATATAATGGGGTGAATAACAGCACAGTAAGAACACATTTATTGGTTAAAACCCATAAATTAGGCAGAGCTTTTAAGGTGATTTTTTTCACGAATTAATAGCAAGTTTATTAATGATGTCAAGTAATTTTACAAAATGTGCTTTGATTACGCTCTGGATTTTGCAACACTGTGAAGTATTTTATATTACTTGTGGCAGCAGTTTTGAGGTGCTGCCTGTGAAAGAGGAGGGAGTTTTTATGGTACGAGTTACTGCCAGTCCACACCTCACGCCACCATCGCTCCCCTGAAGCTGCTGGTATCATCTGCTAAGAAGAAAGCTTGGTGAAAGCTGTGAGCTTCCACGATGTCCTTGAACATAAAATCAACTAACTACACATTAACAGTGATGTGGGGTCACACTTGCATGTTTCGTGGTACCTGCCATCCATCCAAGAGAAAGCTGTTAAGCTCTTAGGGATTCACAAAGAGATGAAATCCTTTTATTGACTCTTAACTGACAGTTTCTCCCCTGGTCAGTGTATTAATTCTTGCTTGATTAACAGCTCTGGAACAAACTGAGCTATTGACCTTGTGGACCCCAGGTTGTTTGACTTAATAATCAGGAAGTCTGTCTGTTTGGGTGGGTGAGCCTGAAAAAAGAGTTCTGATCTGAGTTTAGATCAGAATCACAACAGCATACAGTGAAAGAAAAAACACCACAATAGAAATAAGATGTCCAGAATAAAAGACCTGTGCAATTTCTTCCTAGAAGGTCCATGTTAAACAGCACCTGGTGACCCCTAAGCCTTTGAGGCATGGTTGAACTAGCTGCAGTGAAATAAAATAACACTAAACCATTTTTCAGAGCTCATAGTTTAAAAAAAAAAAATAAATGTTTGAAGCTCGAAAAGATGATTTTGTTTAAGATTTCAATTTAACACATATGCATCCTGCCCTGGTGATTGCTAGTGGTTGCCAGGAAGTTCTCCAAGAAATCTGCAAAATGTCTAGTCTGTGTAACAGACGGGAGAGCTGGGAAAATTGTGTGAAAGTCCAGAGAGTCTGAGATTTCTTTCTCTCTTTTCCGCAGAAGGAGTTTTGGACCATTTAGATAAGAAGTGTGAAGCTTAAATTCTCTCTCTACACCCATTTGAACAAAACCTCTGAGCCTTCATTGAGTCTGTTCTTCCCTCGCAGTTCCAGGTTGAGAACAGGGTGAACTCCTCAGCAAGCTGTGCTTGGCAGAATTGATGAGGGAACAACATAAGCATTCCTTAGGCAGGAACTGAAATTTGAGCAGCTACTTAGGATGTTTTGATTAGTACTGCTGCTGTGTTCCATAGTGTGGAAGACCTATGGGATAACTAGCTAGACAGGAACATATCCTGACTCTGCCATGGCCTGTATGACACATCCTTGGAGCACCCTCACACCTGATGGAATGATGGGGATCCCACAGTGACATAGTTGATAAGAACTGCTACACCAAGCTTGCATTTCCTCTTACTCTTCTGACCATTACTCTTCTGAGTGGAGCCATGATTGCCTATGGTAGGAACAGATTGGAGCAATAGGAGGAAGGAAACCCTCCCAGTTTGATTTTATATCTGCTTCAGATTCCTCCAGCTTCACATGCCTCAACAGCTGGCTGTACCTTCACCTCTTTTAGCTCCATCTCTTCCAAGGGTCCTTTGCCAAAACACCAGCCTTCTCTGTGTAGCCCCAGGCTACCTCTGCCAGTCTGGGGAAAATCAGAGCAGCAAGGGCTGCAGCTGCTAACTAGTGACTGATTTAGCTAAATGCTGACACCTGAGCTGAGGGGATCAATAAAAGCTGGCTCTGTGGCAGGTGTGCTCTTTCTGTGGGTGTGTGTGCTGGGAGTGAGGAGGGGAACATGGATGGCAACAGAGAAAGAGGCTGCAGGACCTGTGCAGGTACTTAAATTTATTGCTGTTTTTCTTGGTTTATTTTACTGTTGGTCTCTTCAAGCTGTTATAGACTTATTTGTTAACCATTACTAGGTAGGAGGTGTAAGTTTGGTGTTGGTCTCTAATGAGCTGAACTTGTTGGTACATAGTTTTACCAGCCAGATGGAACAAGTGGTGCTTCATTGTTATTTTTTTTCCTGTTAAAACCCATAATGATGATTTTTTAAAAATCACTTTTTGAGGAGTTTGCATACTGAGCCTAGAAGCTTTCTGATCTTTCCTAGTGCTTTTGACTTTAATTGTAGATAGCCAGAAATCCCATTAGATATTTTATAGTCTCTTTTTAAAGGCAAGTATCAAAAAAGAAAAAGTTCTATCCCATCAACATGTCAGAAGTCACTGCTGTTGAGTCTTCAGTAGCAGACGGAAAAAAGGTTTTAACAGTTGCAAGTTGAAGCAAAACTGGCTGAAATGTGTGTTTAGATAGAACGAGATTGGTTGGGAGTGAGATGTGGGAGTCATCAGCACAGAGGTGGTGAATTGAAGCCATCATTCCTCAATGATGTGAAAATGCAGAGCTATAATGCATATAATTGCTCAGATACTACAGGGACATTAAAAATACACAGTGTTTTATGTAACATAGCAATTTATAAAAATGCAGTAGCAGTCAGTGTGAGGGGAGTGGGAAACCCTATAATTATTTGGGATATGATGTTAATAGATCCAATAGCAAGCTCAGATGCAGATCTAAATAATTCATTTTTGGTTTACTTTTTGCTGGCTTTCGTCTTTTCTCTCCCATCATATTTCTTGTATGAAACTCTGTCATTTCATTCTAACTTTCTGGTAGGTGATTTCACCCTCCAGTGTGATGGCAGGCAGATGGCTCTCTCTGCAAATAATATTCAGTGCTGTTCTGTCACTTGGCCACTGAGCAGTGTTGTGGCAGTAGGGCAGTTGAACTCGCTGTGTGATAAGTATTAGTGTGCATTGCCTTTTCTGGTGTAAGGTTTGTGATTTCAGGCTTGCTCATGAATGTGCTTTTTCCCAGGAGGCTCTGCAAAACACTTGCTGAGGCACCAGGTCAGCTGTTAAAAGCTAATTTTCAAATGGGTTCAGCTCTCAGTCTATATCTGGATAACCTATCTGGATAACCTATAAGTGGGAGTAATTTAGATATTTAACCAGACAAAAATCCATGCCACAAACCAAATGAAAATGTTGTTACAGATTCATGATATATTGTTTCTGCATGCAGTGAAGGATGATGATATTGGGTACATCTCAAAAGAAAGATATATGTGGAAGTGTAAGTGTTTATAGGTTTAAACATGAACAAATAAAGTTCTATGACTTTAATCTTAGCACCTGTCTGAAAATATTAATGGATGATATGGGACAATGTCTTTCCAACTAAAAATCTGGAAACTTTCACAAGTTAAAGTAATTTCTCTTGACCTTGAATTTCCCAGTTGGGTGTGAAGTATGAGGAATGGCTTCTCAGAGATAGCAATAGTGAAGAATTAGCACTAAACATATGGTGAGTTTCAAGCCCCATGACTGTTTGTTGTCTGGGGCTTTTGCCCTTCTCCCCACTTGATGAAATCAGCTCCTTCTTTTCCATGTTCATGCAAAACTTACTTAAGTTTCATGTTGTATGGTTTCATGTCTCTTTATTTTCCCTTAGAGTTCAGGCTTTAAGTAAAATCCAAACCCCAGAAGGAAACTCAGCTGAAACCACCACCACATTTTGCATAGTTTCCCCCAAAACCCATAAATTGACCTAGTTCACTCTATATTTGGCCTGGTTACACCAAAAAGTCACTGAAGCCTTACTGAAATGTTCTGTAAATCTGGATCCCTTATCCTTCCTTATATCCTGATATAGATCTTTGAGGCTTGAGTGCAGTCACAAACTTTTGGAACTGCTATTTAGTATCTCAGATAGCTTTTGGGAGTGTAGGGTTTTGGTTTGACCTAGGAAATCACTTGAACTGGCCTGAACCTTCTCTCTTAAATGCCTCTTTATTTCTTGCATGGTTTGCTAGAAATACAAGAAGCAGAAAAACACACCTTGCCATGTTCCTGTGTCAGGAAGGGTGCTAAGTGCAGGTCCTTCTCAAATGTCCCTCTGAATCACCCCAGATTTGAGCACAGGTATGTGAGTTTGTTGGGGATTTTTTTTTCCTCTTTTTCACCATGAGGGGAACTTATTGACTGGGTTAATAGCATTAACAGGAGCATGATCTCCTGGGATTTCATTTTTACATTAACAATACTGTATTTCTCTGGGAATTGATTTTTATAGCTTGATGAGCAAGGATCACTTTTGTGGTACCTGTCACCTCCTTCCTTACCCCATTTCCCCCAAAAAAGTCAATTGTAACCACACTGCTTGTCTTTCTGGATAACCATTTCATGAGAAATGTTGAAGGAAGATGCAGTGTGTGTATAAACAGTTATTGCCTTATTTCTCAAGCTTTGTGAAACTCTTGGAATCCATTAATAGCCAGACTTTTACCTTTAAACAGCTTCCAGGGTTTTCACCTGTTGATGGGCCCAGGAGTCACACTTCTATCTGTGAGCCCAACTTCTTTGATTTAATTTTGGTTAGTCTTGTGACCCCAGTTGTTAAGGCCTCCACTTGTGAATTGGGAGCCACTGGCTCAGATAATTTCTGTTTTAGTAAACTGCCATTTGGGTAATTACATACTCCTTACTTTTGATATCTTCTTTGACTTCAAGTCTGGGAGAAATTCCACTTAATTTCTTGCTGAGAAGTGGTGTAGTTGCTTGGTTGATATGATCTGTTTTAGAACAGGTTGGGAAGGTGATGCCTGTTCATGATCTGTAAATGATTGCTGGGTGCTTTGAATTGCAGGGAAGTTGATGTCTCTGGATGCATATGTTCATATATGTATGTTTATATAATTGTTGAATTTGTCCAGTCATAATAAAGCTCATAACACCAGAGTTATGACCTTTGCATGTTTAGGATCAGTAAATTTGGATGGTGAACTTACTCTCTGTATGACAGTGGAATGCTCTGTAGTGATACAGGATTTCTAGATGGGTTGTAATGGGAAACTTTGTTCATGATGTATTTCAGGTTGCTTTTATTCATTTGTTTTCTTTCAGAAAATGCTAGTTTAATTTATATCTTTACATGGGGATACCATGCATTCCCAGGTGCCATTTTCTCTTTGCTTTGGGAAGATTGGCTTTACCAATGTTTCTGGGGGATTTCTTTGGCAGTAATCAGTAGGTGACAATATTGCAGTCCAAACTCAAATCTTTAATCCCAGACTGTACCAAATATATGGAATTACCATTTTAGTTTGAAGTTTTTTCTTAAAAGAGTTTGTTCTAAGATTTTCTTGGAACTAGAGAAACAATTTGTAATTCCAATTAGATTTGTATTTTTAAAGGAGTGAATATCTTATTTATTCTTGAAGGCATCAGTATCCAAACCATGACCAATATTTGGTGTTGGCTAGAAACAACAGCCTAAATCAGTATAGAAATCTTCCTCCTGACCCATTTGCCACTATTATATTAATAACTGTCATTTATGTAACACCTTTCATCATGCTGAATATCCAAGCAATTTACAAACACGTGCCTCGATTCCTCAGAGAAATCCGCAGTTAGTCAGGTTTAAATTTGTCTGGGGTCAGGGAGGTTAATAACTCAATTCCTTCAAAAGGTGCCGCAGTTTTAATGACCGCAGCCCTCCGGACCTCTGAGCCTCTCCTGCCCAACCAACACCTCTGTCTGCAGGGGCCCTCAGCACCCTGCTGGCATAATGACTGACTCGTGCAGCCTGCCAGGGAGAGCACTGCCTCTGGAATTAGTCGGGCTTCCTGCAGGACCTTTGCTGGTTTGGGTTTGTTTTCTGTCTTCCCCTCTTTAGAGGCCATCCATCTCCATACTTGCCCATCCTGAGATTAGGGATCTTCTGGAGGTGCAGGTGGGTCAGGTGTCAGGGGAATAATGTATGTTTATGTGTGTGATTTTAAAATTTTTATTTAAAAAAAAAAAGTGAGGGGAGGGGGGAAAATACACTTTCAAAACTGAGTTTTGGCGGGCTAACTTACTAGTTGGGCTTTATCCTGATATTTGAAATGCAGGATGATTTTAAATTAGCAGAAAGCTTGGGAGTATTTGAGCTGAGCCCTGGTGATTCTGAAAATGGATATTTATGCAGATGAGCATGATGTGTGCGTGCTACAATTCACCACTGTCTAACTCCAGATGTCAAGCACTTCACTGTTCCCAGTGCATAGGTCTAAAATATGTTCATGCATAACATAAACTTGGTTTTACAACACTTATATTTAGACTGATTATAGGACCTTAGCTACATCTGTGTACTTCTTGCATGACTTCTTTTTCAGGAAAGTATCAAAAGAGATTGCTAAAAGGCATATTTCATTCATTGCTTCTGAGATTTAAGAGGTTAATCTTTGAAGAAATAGGTCTCATTATAACATGTAGGGCTTTTTTGTTTCATTATGACAGATGTATATTTTATTTGGAGGTATTAAGACTCTTATGTATTTAAACAGCATTCAAGGATCTTCTTGAATTGGACCTTAAATTTTAAGCACATATACAGAGTATTGGAATCAGGTAATACACTCTCCAAGATACCAAACAGAGAAAAAAAGTGCTCATAATTAAACTGTGTGTACAATAATTACATCCAACATATCATGTTTAATGTTTACATTCTGCTGTTAACTTACTATTATTTGCATTCACAAGTCATTCATAGATAGCTGCATATTTATCCAGATAACCAGCAAAGCAAACATGCAATTGATGAGATTTTGACTCTGTTGAAATCATTATAATGAAGCTGGAACATTATAGTATATATGCAAGTAGAGAGTATTGGTGTAAGTGCTCTTACAGGATATTCTCATATGAACTATGCTGTAAAATGTCACAGTAAAATGTAGCTGCAAGGCTATTGGAAATTAGTAATTTAGATAGAATAAGTATTATTTTATGAGGTTTATCCATTTATCAGTAGTACCCAATTCTGTTTTATCCTAGAGAATTGCCTTAGCAGTAGATAGAGACAAGTATATATATACTGTTCAGTGGCTTGGGGAGGGGCAGGGACTTATGATTTAAACTGCTTCAGAACAGTTACTTTTGTGGTTGTCTTCTGTCATTATGACTGTAGTGTGTATAACTGCTGATGTTTTTAATAGATATACTTTTTCTTTTGGCAGTTTAGTGCAAAATGCAGAGAGAAGGGTGAAATAGGTACAGTACTTGTCAGAAAACTTGTCATCTGTGCTTCAGCTTGTTGTCTTAAAATATCAAAGAATCTCTCATTAAAAATAAAATGCTATTACCCTCAATATTGCAGTTTATGACAATATGACTTTACAGTATTTGGGAACGTTACAATCACTTTTGACAATAATATTCTGTGTCTTGTTTCTAGAGTTGGTTAGAGCGTGGTGCTAATAACACCAAGGTTGTGAGTTTGATCCCTGTAGGGGCCACTGACATAAGAATTGTACTTGATGATCCTTGTGTGTCCCTTACAACTCAAAGTATTCTGTGAAATCTGGAATTCCATCTTGGGCTAAGGAACCCAAGCCCTGTGATGTAAGCAGGTACTGCTGAGCTCTCTGAAACATCAGACCCTTCAGCATAAGTGACTGTGAGTGACACAGTGCTTGATGTGGCACAAGTGGGCCTTGGTTTGAAAGTGCCTGTCATGAGATAGCAATTAGGCCTTTCTATAAATAGGATCTTTGCAATAAGTCAAGCCAGAGGAAGACCATTTAATAATACTCTTCTCTGGTTTTTGGACGTCAGGCATTGCATTCTTGAGCAGTCACTGTTCCTCCTGTAACAACCGTTCTGTCTTGGAAAACTCCTTGAGATTGTTCCCTGAGAGGAAAGACTGCGCTCGGTTCAGTGCAGTGGTAATGCCGTGGCCAAGGCATTTACAGAGCAGGTTTTAGGGTAGCTGTAGGCAAACAGCCCTGTGGCAGCAGCATTGGAAGCCTTGGGCTGCAGTGCTCTAGACAGCCATAGACTGTCTGCACGCATTGGCACTTTACAGCAGTGTTGGACGTTTCTTTCTATTGCCTACACTGTATGTTTATTTTGGCATATTATTTGCTGTCAGCAGTTTCAGCAAAAAAATAAAGTGTGTAATCCTCCATGAGGAGGAGTTCATGGAGTGCTTGGAGATAGCTCAAGGTTAGCAGGATGTTCACAGGTGTCAGGTGCCAAACTGTGGTTAATGGGAGCAGTGTCCTTGCCTGCATTAAGCTTGGACGCTATCTTTGACCCTTGCTAAGTGTTGTTTTGTTCGTCTTCTCTACAAAGTGGTGGGAGCCTGAAGGGTTAATTTTCCATTTCCTTAAAGTTCACTAATTGGAGGGGGAAAAAAATCCCTGGCAAATATCATCTTGCTGACCTTTGAAACCTGCCTGAGTGTTCGGGGTCTTGGTTTTGTGGGAGCGGAGGGACGGAGCGAGCAGTTGTTGTGACGGCACCAGCAAGGGTTAATCAGCCCTGCCAGCCTGAACAATGGAGACAGGGGCAGCTTTAAACGAAATGAGCTGAATATTTCATTCGGCCACTCAGCTGCCTGCTCCAATTGCCTCCTTTGCTAAAATGAGAGCTTAATCTAAAGTGACAACAACATCAGTTTCTATGTGCTCCAGTCACACAGAACATGACTTCCTTAACATAAACACTATTTACATGGACCGTCTGGATATAGCAGGGAACCAGGAGCGTGCCCAGCTAAGACAGAGGCTACAATGAAGGACGAATAACAGGCAGCTGAGAATTAACATCGGCAAATGAAAGCCTGACCCTCGGAGGGCATGTCCCTGTTACATTTTAAAGCTAGAAAGCCTTGCACCGGTAACCTTACTTCCAGTAAAGACTATATAATTTAAAAGAAAATAGTACCTTTTCAGCTTAGATACTTAACCAAATGCGTTACGTCTGACCCATTTTCCTACTCTGTGTGACATGAGATGAAGGACCCCCAGCTGCAATTACCACTCATTCAAACAGCTGTAACTGGTGAGCCTCCTTGTGCTCTCATCTCAAGGCAGCTCCTGGGTTTTGGCATGGAAGTGGGAATGCTGCTAGGCAGAGGCAGTGTCCCAGCCCAGCAGCCACTCCGTGGCCCAAGCCCCTGTGCCACCAGGGTGAGACCTCTGTGCCACGTGTGTCTGTGTGAGGAAGCTGTTGCTGCTGGAAGAGCAGACAGTGCTCTGGTCTGCCTGGACAAGGCACAAACAGGGAGTGAACAGCCTGACTTCTTCCTCCAGGCTCTGGGACTGGCTCTCTGCAGGAGTAAATGCTTATGGTCCCTGGCTCCATGCGGGAGGTCTGCCCAGAGGAAGGGTCTGTGGAGAACAGCGTTGGCCTCTTCCTTCTCTTGCCCTGCTGTATCCATAAGGCCACTTTGTTTATTGCAGCAGTGTCCCAGACTTGCAATATCTTTCGATTTTTTTAGGGTTGGTTTTATTTTTTTTTTTTGAGGTTTTGGTTGGTGGGTTTCTGCTGTGCCATGGAGTTTTAGGCCACTGGAATACTGAGGCATTCATACTTCTCTGTGTGTTGTCAAAGGTAAGCGCAGGAGAGATTATTGCAACTTCTTTCCTTCATGGTATGGGTGCTATTGAGGGCCTGACCTTGTCCCAAAGGTTAACTGTTCTTTTCCCATCTCCCTTTTGGTGGATGCAGGGACTGTCCAGGCAGCAGCCATGAGCACCTTCTCCCTCAGCCACTCTAGCAGCCCTGTTATTCCCCCCTTCCCTTATTGCTTCCCTACTTCCCCCAGGCTTGCTACTTGGGCAGAGTCACTTGTTCAGCTGCTCAAGCAGGGCATTGGGCAGCAGCAGGACTAGGTATCAATTCCCCTTTGGGTACTGTTGGGAAATTCACTTTTTTTGACAGCTGTGCAGTTGCTAAAGCAGACATTACTCCCTAGTTATTTTATAGGACCTTTTTTTGCTGGGTTTGCCACCTCAAATTGGAAGTTACCTTAAAAAAAATATTAAAGAAAGTGAGGGATAACTGTGTGGTGTGTTGAGCTGAGCAGTGGGATGCTAGGGTACCTAGGTCTTAATCAGACCCTGCAATTCGCCCTGAGAAACAGGGAAGGATTGTGTGTTTCTATGTGATTTTGTTTTCCATCATAGAGACAAATATGTGCCCTCCTTTTGCGTAAAGGGAGGGCAGTGGTTCTGTGTTACTAAAGAAGAAAAGGTTTCTTTCCTGTCATTGGGAATTTACAGCAGAATTTACAAAAAATTACTGATCCTAAAAAGAATTCTTTTTAATCTTGTTGGAACATTTACTATTCTGAAAATTCAGGACATGCTGGTACTTATAGCATCATGTAATATTTACTGTCTTTTATTATTGAAAATTTAGGATGTTTTTGAAGTGTAGAAAAATTTGCATCAAAATATGAAAGGTCCAGTGACTATAATCCTGTAGCCAAAATTTGGAGCAGTTCCTTTTTCATATTAAAGAGTAACTACTGTTGCCAAGTTAGGTGGACTTTTGTGACACCTTTTAAAAACATACTGAAGTTAACTTTGAGCTGCTGTAGCTTCACTTTATCTAAGGAACACAGATCACTTATGATGTCAATACAAGTCTTAAAATAGTAGCCAAAATCTGTGCTTTTTGATTCTGTCTGACTACTGCCTTTCCTTTTTCCTCACTTTTGGTTCCAGGAGGGAATGTAAGCAGTCACAAATTTAGAGAATTACAGATGTATTCCTTACACCATAAGAAAACAAGGAATACTATTACTGAGATGCAAGGCACTGTCATTGGTTCAAGAACTAACACCTCTTCAAAGAGAGTAGTCATTAAAATCAGCTCATCACTGAAGTGCAAGGGAAAAAAGGCAAGACTAATTTTACTATAGAGGTTTTTAAGGGTCATCTGAAACACCGTCTTGCAAGTCACCATTATTAGGTACTGACCATCAGCTGGGAGTGATAGATTTCCAGAGCTGGAGGATATAAATTTATATTCTTACTGTTTCACGAGATAGTCCTCACAGCTTCAGCTGAGAGGTTGGTGATCGTTGTATCACTGAATCATAGAGTGTTTTGGGTGGGAAGGGGCCATAAACTTATTTCCTGAAAAGGCTACTCCCTGCTATTTATGCTACAGATAGTTCCCATAGTTCCAGTCCTAGAAAAAGGCATGGTGCATGATGCCTATCTGCCTTTGGCTGGTACCTAACTGGAGTTTGGTACCAGATGAATAACAATGTGCCTGTCTCCTCACAAGCCTTTTTTTGTTGTTGATGTTCATTTTTTGTTTGTTTATTGGTTTGGTTTTTTGTTTGTTTGTAGTTTTAAGAGGATAGCAAAACAGAAAAAAGCTATGAGGTATAAAATAGCAAGGAATTCATCTCTGTACAGCTGGATATGTGTTTAGCCTTATTCCAAGTAACTCGAAGCCCTAGTGAGTTCTTTGTTGTTAGAGAAATTTATCTTATTGGATCTGCTTATCCCTTTCAGACCAAGCCCTCTGTCTTGGTTTCAAGACTGCCTTCTGGCCATGTCACACATTCATGTTAGGAAAGGCTGGACTCCTTTCTGGAGAGGTGTGATCTCAGGTGCTTCGAGGGAATATAAGACTTGTTGGTAGATGAGATTCAGACTCCCCCTGTCCTCGTCCTGGGGCCCAAAAAGGATGTGGATCAGGGAGCATTAACCCTTTCTTGGCTTGTGTTTCTCGAAGCAGGGAAGATGTAGAATACTGGCCTGCATGTTGGATGCTTATACATGTGATTACTAAAAAAAAATAATCTCGTTTTCTGAGGATTACTAATCTGCCTATTAGAAGTATGCTTATTACACAGTTATTAAACCTAATGAATGTATTTTTTAACATGCAATAATTGTCTAATTAAATATAAAGCATTAGTTTAAGTAGTCTAGCTCTCTTACTAAAATGCTGTCTATTACATGTAGATTTATTGAGGATTAACAACTACATAATAGAACTGTATCTATTTCACGATTGTTAATCCTCAGTGAATGTTTTTAATAATTAATTGGCACTTAACTAAAGGATTATGTTAATTGTGATGGAGTTCATGAAGCAATAGAACATTTTTGTGTATGATTAAGTGCCAAAGGGAATATGCCTATGATATGGCTAAATAATTGGGGGTGGGACATAACAATGACACATGTGAGAGAACACCAAAAAAAAAGAAAACCAAAACACACAACTGGAAGGGGATAGTGAGAAAATCACATGTAGTAGCAAAATTTCTAGTTCTCATGTTACCTGATAAGTTTTTGAAAATTTTGTTTGGCTTCTTGTATATTATGTAGGAGAAGTAGTAACTACCTCTTTGGACAGCAAGATATTTAGTGCTGAAAAATAGCTAAACAGGAGTTGGTTGTTAAAGGTGGTGAAATGTTTCAGTGTGGCTGATGAAGATCCTTGAACACTTAAGTTTCATTTTTGAAATCTCTATTACACACTGGAATTAGTGAACTAGGACATAAATCCAATATCTGGAAGTGTCTCTGTGCCAGCTGTTAGAGGATACAGAAGAAGTTGCATGTTACACTTGAGCACAAAGAGGTGCTGTGAATTTTTCATAGAGTCAATTATGGAAGCAGAGAGGAAAAAACACGTAATTCTGTTGGTTTAGCTGACCCCAAAAGAAGACACCAGTCCTGACATGCAGTTAGGATTCCAACTATTAACAACTAGGAAAGCTGAGTCAGTGGGATTTATCAGCAGCCTCAGGTCTCTGTCTTGGGACCAGGGCACTTTAATATCTCTATGCCAATGACATGGACAGTGAGACTGAGTGCACCCTCAACAAGCTTGCAGATGACACAGAGCTGAGCGGTGCTCTTGGCAGAACAGAAGGAAGGGATGCCATCCCAGAGGGACCTGAACAACCTTGAGAAGGGAGCCTATGAGAACCTAATGAAGTTCAACTAGTCCAAGTGCCAGGTCTTGCACTTGGCCTGGGGCAATCCCAGACATAAGTACAAACTGGGAGAAGAACTCATGGAGAGCAGTCCTGCCAAGAAGGATTTGGAGGCTCTGTTGGATGAAAAGCTGGACATGAGCCAGCTGACAGCCCAGAGGCCCATGGCATCCTGGGCTGCATCAAAGGCAGCGTGGGCAGCAAGTCAAGGGAGGGGATTCTGCCGCTCTACTCTGCCCTCGTGAGACCACACCTGGAGTCCTGTGTCCAGCTCTGGAATCCCCAGCACAAGAAAGGTGTGGACCTGTTAGAATGGGTCCAGAGGAGGGCCACAAAGATGATCAGAGGGATGGAGCACCTCTCCTATGAAGAAAGGCTGAGAGAATTGGGGCTGTTCAGAGTGGAGGAGAGAAGGAGACAGCAGCCTTCCAGTACCTAAAGGGGGCTTGTAAAACAGAGCATGAGCGACTTTTTATATGGGCAGATAGTGATAGGACAAGGGGGCAGTGTTCCAAACTAAGAGGAGAGATTTAGTTTAGATGTTAGAAATAAATTCTCTACTGTGAGGGTGATGAGGCACTGGAACAGGTTGCTCAGAGAAGCTGTGGATGCCCCATTCCTGGAAGTGTTCAAGGCAAGGTTGGATGGGACCCTGAGCAACCTGGTCTGGTGAGTGGCATCCCTGCCCATGTCAGGCAGCAGGCTGTGAATGTACATGATCTTCAGGGTCTCCTAAAGAACCAAAGACATTCTATGATGATTCTATGATCCCTACACAGTTTGCTTCAGAAAGAAGTTGTTCTGTATGTTGCACATTTTCAAGTGAAAGCTGATAAATTAAAATAAACGGCAAATATTTTACTTAATAATGAAGGTTATTGATAAGTAAATCTTTTGTTGAAATTAACAAATGTAGACAGCTTTATTGTTTGAAGACCTTTAAGAAAAAATATTGGACTTTGTGAAAAAATGAAACACCTTTTTAGGTGCATTGAATGGGAGAAAAGGGAGAGCAAGTTTGTGCATGTGAACATATATGCATATATATCTTTGCATTTGCACAGCATAAATTAAATTTTGATTCTTTTGAGACTCAGAATCATTTAGATTTGAAGAGACCTTTGAGATCATTGATTCGAAACATTAACCCAGCACTGCCAAGTCCTCTGCTAAATTATGTCCCTAAGTGCCACATCCACACACCTTTTAAATAGCTCCAGGGATGATGACTCAGCCACTTCCCTGGGCAACCTGTTCCAGAGCTTGACAACCCTTTTGATGAAGAAATTTTTCCTTTATTTCATCCAACTTAAACCTCACCTGGAGCCACTTCAGGCCATTTCCTCTTGTCCTATCACTTGTTACCTGGGATAAGAGGCCAACTCCCACCTGGATACACCCTCCTTTCAGGCAGTTGTAGAGAGTCATGAGGCTGCTCCTGAGCCTCCTTTTCTCCAGGCTGAACAGTCCCAGCTTCCTCAGGTGCTCCTACTAAGACTTCTCTACCTCTGTTGTCCTTCTCTGGACACATTCCACTGTGACATAGTAGGTCTCTGACCATTTCCCCTTGAGTTCTGGGGGTTTCATTCTGCTCCCTGTGTCTCAGGTCAGAGGGCTGAGTACCCCGAGAACAACTGGGCTTGCTATTACAGACTGAGACAAAGACAGAATTAAGCACCTCTGTCTTTTCCTCATCCTTTGTCAGTGATTCCCCCTGCATCCAATAAAGGATGGAGATTCTCCTTGTCCTCCTTTTGTCGCTGATGAGTTTATAGAAACATTTCTGTTGTCTTTTATGGCAGTAGCCAGATTAAGTTCTAGCTGGGCTTTGACTCTTTTAGTTTTCTCTCTATGTAATCTCACAACATCCTTGTAGTCCTCCTGAGTTGCCTCCCCTTTTTCCAAAGGTCATAAACTCTCCTTTTTTTTTTTCCTGAGTTCCAGGTAAAGTGAAATTTTAGTTATTAAAATTTGCTGTAGTTCTTAGGGAGTGTGTGCTGGGATGCTTTGTAATGTAGATTTATTACAACAAATGATGTGCTGTGGTTTGTGTTGAGTTTTGTTGAAATTTGATCTTTCTGGGTTTGAATGTTGAATCACGTCATTTTTTCTGACGAATTTTGGAAGTGAGGGTAGTGAGGCTGAGGAAGCAAGGTGTGTTAGATATCCACAAACCACTCTTTGTTTCTGCAAGTATTGGTTTGTAGTCATTTAAAGAGAGAAACTTTAGGAATAAGGAGCAAAGGGGAGTGTAGAGACAGATCTCTGTCTGAGAAGTCCTGGTGTCCTCTTCAAACTTAAGGTCTCTGAACTCAGACTTTAATTGGAGAGACCTTGACAGCTGAGAAGGCCCTTAAGGTTCAAATTCTGCAGATTCCTAGGACTTCAGAGTGTGCCATGCAGGTGACCATTGTCTTCATACACAGCTGCAGGCTTTTTAAAAAATAAATGGTGAAAACAACAACAACAAAAAAATCTTGTTACCGGGTTAATTGCATTTTTCAAAGGGTGGCAACCCCGAATGCCCACAGGATGTGGCAAACTACAAGGCAAAGCCAGGCTTTCCCCCTAAAGCTTAACAGCAGTTGTGTTGCAGCAGCAGCTGCTGCAGAAGGTGAATGTAGTGACGATATTGATGAGATTACTAATTTGTTTAGTAGACAGGGAATGAGGATTCGTCTGTTGGCTGTCATCATCCATCAGCCGTATGTTGCCCCAGGCAGTGGGTATATGCTGTTAGCCTGTTACTAATTTTACTTTGTTTTTTCTCAGCTTACTTCTTTTCTTTGGTTCATTTCATTCATTTGTTGTGACTGAAAACTAAACAAGAAAGAAAGGGGGGGAAAAAAAAGTCCATTGCTACCTCTCTTTGTTTGTCAGAGCAGGTACCCTACAGCTCCTGCCTGCGGCCTCTTCCATCTGATTTGGCTGAAAGCTCTTGGTGAGAGATGCTGTGGCCTACAAGGAAAATCCCTTTCATGGTGTAAAAAGTTTCCTTTAGAAACTGGTCTTTGCTGTATTTACCCTTCAAAATCAGTAGGTGAGAGTTACCCTGTCATGACATAATATTGCATCAGCCTGTGAATGGGTGGCCATGACATGGCCACACCTGTGTTGATAGACTTGCATGTGCCATGACTGTTGAGGGGGTTTTTTTGTGTGGTTGTTTGTGGGTTTTTTTTCTCTTTGTGGTATTTTGTTTTGGGTGTTTTAATTTCGTAGACATTTTGGATTGTGCTAATCAAACTTAAAGTTCTGCAAGGGGCAGGAAGTTTGTGGAAAGGAATGTTGGGGTCAGAATTATTAATTGTAAGCTCACAGAAGGTTTTGTCTCATACTGATTATAATTTCCCATTAGGCCGATTCTAAAGGGGGAGGTCTGAGCTGTAGCTGCAGATTATTTGACTTGGACTGATCTTTCAAAATTGAGAATCCCTGTCAGAGATGGTGTTTAGTACGGTACCTAAGAGGTCAGTTCCCACTATTGTCATTAAATCTGTACCATAATGTTGTCACACTCATACAAAACATGCTCAGTGTTGTGGTTATGAGTATCTTCAGGATCTTTTCCAGGTGGAGATGAGAGAGGCACAAAGGGCTGTAAGGAAGTCTGAATTTCCAGTCTTCGTTGCAATGTCTCATTTATTTTTATTCTAATACTTCTAGTACTGATCTTCTAGTACTGAACAGATCTTTAGGTATTTGCTGAGGTTTGTAGCAGCTTTGAAAAGTGCTGAGGAGCCATCCTCGGGGAAGTGAAGTGGGTGGTACTATTATGAAGATTACATGTATGAATTTGAAAAAAATATACTTAAAAACTCAATGGGAGGTAGATGTTGGTAGGTAGTGGGAAAAATGTATTATTATGTAGCTATGTTATTTTTTTTTCCTCTTTATCTTCTCTCCAGTGTATTTCCTGTCTTGTTAAAAACAGTTTATGACCCTCATCCTTCAGTTTTCACTCAGAGAGAGCATGTTTTGGTGATGACTGTTGTGTCAGAATGGAGTGTACAAGTACTTCCTACTCAAGTGGATGGCAGTGGTGGAAAGCCTGTAGGAACCTGCTGTTGGTGGCTTTGCTGGGCCCTATTGAGCTTCTGGGTCTGAGGTTGGTCTCTTCTGCTCCCTTCCCAGCTTCGCTTCCTCCAGGGCTGAGGGGACTGTCCAGGCCCCTGCAGGGCCTTGAGCAACAGCTTCCCAGATCCCCCTCCTGGCTTCCCACCTGTTGCTGCACCCCAGGAGAAGTGAGGACTTCCTCAGACCAAGTCTTGGAAGAATTTGGCAATGAGAGGTTCCGAGGGGATGGCTTTCAGTAGTGCCTCCTGGGTACACTGAGTCTGGCTGATGAGGAGTTTCTGAAGTACTAGTGCAGACACGTCATTTTCTTACAACCCCTGTCCTACTCCAAAAACATCTGAGGTTATTTGCAGTACAGACATTGCACAGAGCAAATGCTCAGTATGATCTTATGATAGCAATTTCATAAAGAAGTTACATGTTGTATAGGCAGAGTAGGATTGGACAAGCTCAGGGGGATTTTGGAGAATAGACAAGTGAATCTTGATAACACTTTTTTTTTGTTTTAAAGATGTGATAATCTGCTTTCAAAACAAAGGAATTCTGCTAATTTTCTCACAAAAAGTGCAGTTTTCTAACCAGATTTTTGTATCAGGCTGGTGGCTTGGTAATCCATGAGTTGAGTAAAGGGGTGACTTCAGGCAGACTTGAGAATCCCAAGACCCCAACTTTGAAAACTTGTTAGTTTAATCAGCTTCCCACATATAAACAATTTCAATATGCTTTCTGGGTGGCTTTTCTTTTTTTTTTTTTTTATTTTTAAATACAATTGTTAATGCATATCTAGTATAGTTTTATTTTGTTATTTTTAAGTACTTTCTCTTGCTTGCCATGAACATTGCTTGATGATTTATCCCAGTTTATATGGAACCTTAGACAGGGGGAAAATAGCTCCAGAAAATGCAGCAAGTGAAGTAGCAAATCCTCTCAAAAATCAGAAGGAGAGCAGAGTATGGCCAGAAGAACTTGGCTACAGCTCATTAGGTGAGCATTGGTGGTCCCTGAAATTTTCTTCACTGTTGAAGATGTTAGTAGCAAGTTAGTGAGATGAGACCTTCAACATGGTTCTTTTTGAGTGAAGAGCTTCCTGTATGTCCTTTGGCCTTATATTTGGGCGAGTTGGGTGCAGTTTTCAAGCTCAGTGTGACCGCTGCAATGCCGTGATATGTTGGTTTTGGTTTTTGCCTTTTTTTTTCAATGGATAGCAGAAGGAAGAATGGAAGAAGAGCATTGTATATTAAATGTCCTTATGTTTATGATGCTGGAATTAGAAATGGAGAAGCACTTTCATAGAAACATTCAGGTTGGAAAAGACCTTTAAGATCTAGTCCAACTGTAAAACTTTTCAACAAACTTCAGGGATAAACAGCATTCTTGGACTCTGTGGTAAATTGTTGGCTATTGGGTTTGCCCTTATCTTTTAATAGTCATGAAAGTGTCCTGGTTCATGTGATTTTCTTATCTAAAGATTCAAATGGCAGCCGAATGTGTGGTGATGATTATGCTGAGATCTTCTGTGGAATCTCATAAATTCCTGAGGTGAAAAGAGGCTTTGTTGCCTAGGAAGTCATCATGATAGTTTATTTTTTAAACAGACAGGAGTAAAGTTAGTGTGTTGTCCTTCCTTTCTCACTGTCTTCTGGGGGGAGGCGGGGGAAGATCAAGAAACGATGAGAAACGCGAGAGCCCTTCCAGTAAAATACCACCGTTAGGAGATGGCAATATTTTGAGTACTTCCAGCTAGTTACAAGCCTTTTATCAAAGTGTTGGTTTTGCAGATTGTTTCTGTGCTCTGCATGTGTGTCTGTGTACTTAAACAGAGCAAATTACAGCAGCGAGGGAAGAAAGGCATCCTTCAGTAGGTAGCAGCGCGGCGCTGGCTGTGTGTACACGCTGGGGACTGCGGGGTCACATCCTGGGCCACTCGGGGAGGTGAGGGGAAAGGAAGGCAGCAGGGCAAACCAGTAGAAGAAGGAGGAAAAAGGAAAAACAAAGGAAGGGAGGCAATGGGGAGGGGTGGTGGAGGAGGAGGTGTTTTTGCTTCTGTTAGCGATGCCTCAAACAGCAGTGCTTGTACCCAGAGGATCCTCCGTGGGGGCTGTGTCTCTTTAAAAGCAGTGGGGGGTTGGAGCTGGGGGAGTGCTCACAGCAGTATGTATAACACAGCTGTGCTCTGTTTATGCTTAGGCTACAATAAAAAAGCTATAAAATGTGAGATGTCATAGCTCCACTTTGCTTTATTTATACTGTTTCCTCTGAGCTCTGTCACACTGCACATTCATCTGCTAAGTTGCAGCAAGAATGGAGATTAAAATATCACAGCTCAAAATAGGAGTCAAGCGGAAGGAGATTCATCATAGCCCTATTAAAAAATATGTAAATATGGGAATGAAGTCATTTTAAAGCTGTATGGCTCTCCTTCTCAGTGGGCTGGGGAAAGCTGTGAGTGATGTGCTGTGCGAGTGACAGATTTATGGGACTTGTTCTTCTTTCTATTTTTTCACTCCATTCCACCAAAATACTTTTAAGATTAAAAATATCAATTTGAATTGCAAATTTTCTCTATGCTATATATGTATATTTTAAAAAGGTTTTCTTCTTAACCATTGCCTAAACTAATAAAGGAAAGAAATATTATTCCCGATTAAAAGGGGTCGGAAGCACGCTCTGATGTTGAACTTGCAGTAGACAAGGTTTGCCTTTCTAGAGCACTTTTCATCCAGGATCCTTGGAGCACTCTGCAGGCATTATGTCAGGTCTCTTGTGCCCTTGGAGATGGGGGCCTGCCTTGCCCTCTGTACACCCAAGTACCCTGAATACTTGCAGCTGCAGTTCTCAGAAATGTCCCGTAGCACTCAAACCCCACAGTATTTTTAATGGAGGTTTGTTCCTTTTCTCCCCTACAGCTATTTTGAAAATGGAGCTGGGGTAAGAACTCCAAGATCCCAATTTCTGAAAGCTTTCTGTGCAAAAAAGAGATCTGCCTCTGCTAGCAGGAGCAATGCTCTTTTGAACTTTGCAGTGAGTCTGTGGTCTTTGATGTGGTCAAATTTGGGTATGAATTTTCCCCTGGAAGAACAAAGCACAGATGTTACAAGATATTTGAGAAGTGAGGGATTTTAATTAATACCCTGAAGATATGAGAAAGCCACCAAGATATTTCATCCATGTTCAGTTCTGAAGCCTAGTTCTGAATAAAGGAGGTGAAATGTGGTGCCACTAAATGGTTTTATAGGTCAGTCTGGGTAGAGTGCAAGGAGAGGAGAGCCAAGGGAGAAGGCTGCTGTGCTTTCCTGTAGTTGCACTGGGAGCTGAGAGGCTGTAAGAAAAGCTGGAAACTTCTTGATACCAAGTGACCAAGGCAAAGAAGTGATTGTGTCTGCATGAGCTTTGCAGCCATTCAGGTGGGCTGCTCTTGAAGAAGAATTTTGTCTGTCTATCCGAGTAGGGTCCCTGTTAAGCTTCTGATCAGCAACTGAACTGTATGGAGAAAATGAATCCAAAGGAGGAGTTAAAATTTATCATTACATATCAAAGGTGGTTGAGAAATACTAGCTTTTCTCTTTCTTTTTTTCTTAAATGGTGGCATATAAACACAAGAAGTTAACCAAAACTTAATTAACTGACATCCTTAGAAATTCAGCTGAACAAGACCAGGTCACTCCTCTGTCTTGTAACTGTGTCAAGTGCAACACTGACAACCTAAGGAGTCGGTTAACTAAGTTTCCAATGTCTTATTCCTGGGAATGCCAGCATGCCTCACAGCTTGTGTGAACCAAAGTGTGAGTGGAACATTGTCCACTACAAATGGAGCTAAACCAGCCTACTTCTTGTGGCACTTGGTTTGTTTCCTGGAGTAGTGACTTTCCTGATGGTGACTCACCCCATCTTTGACTTCAGTGTGTTGGCTGGAGTAAGGAGGATTGTTCTTGGATTTGGGTGGCTGCTTTTTGGGTTTGTTTTTCCTTTTTTTCCCCTTTGTTGCTATGAAATACACAAAAAGTCAGCGATTTTTTTTACTACTCCAGTATGTGATTCTGGAGCAGTCCTGGATATATTAATTTATTCCTTAAGCTCTTATTGTCAGCAGACAAGACAGATTTCCTGGATAAGCTACTCTTGTGCTGTGCATGTTTGAACATTGCTGCTTCTGGCTGAGGGCAGCACCCATAGTACCTCTGAGTTATTTAACCTGAGATGTGGATATAGGATGTTAATGCCTTTTAAGTAGTATAATAATTGTTTGTCCCTTTAAGAAGGTACTGAGTCAATCACAGCTTATGGTGTGAGTATCCAGGAAATGCTTTGCCTTTATGGAAACATGCAGCCTTCCTTGCTCAGGGTGCATTGGTACCCTGCTGTGTTCATCAGTGCAGTGTTTATCCTAGAGCACCTTGCCTCTCTGGGATGAGAGTAACGTGGGCTTGTGCAGGTATGGGGGTTTTTGTGTGCTGTTTTGGCATGTCAATATAAGCTTATTGACCTGATAGTATTAACATTGTATAGGTGTATTTTCTTAAGGCAGCTATAGTCCTGTAAACTAAAGAAACCCATAAAAATGTTGTTGAGCTTTAAATGTTCACAACTCTGAAGTAGGTTGTAGAATACTCACAAATAGTGATCCTCCTTCTCCCAGGTCACTTGTCCCTTTTTTTTTTCCCCCCCCCTTTGCCTCTGTTTGCTTTTGCTTCAATCAAATGATGAATTATTTGGCGGAGGAACCAAGAATGACATTTGTCAAGATGCAGTGTGATTTATAAGCCCAAATCCCATTTCAAAAATGACTTGGGATAATTTAGGAATGTGAGGCTTGTTGAAAACAATGGATTTGGACAAAAAAAGTGCTTTGTAATCTATTTTTCTTGTAAAATTTACTGCCTAAGCTACCAATGTTCAGGATGTATATGTTATTTCATTTAGCTAATGTTTTACTTGATCTATGTTCCTTGAGTGAAAGGTATTGATATATCATGACAAAAAGGCAGTAATTTAAATATTGTGATATCTATTCAGCAATGGGTCTTCTGGTGGGGACTAGTATGTCCTGTTGTATTTCAAAGTCCAAACAGGTTTGCAAAAACATCTCTTATTTCATGAAGATGATGGTGGGAAGAAAAGTCTTGAACTGAAATTGTGTTTCAGAAGGATTCTCAGCACTCTCTAAAAACCAGACTCAACTTGTACTTCCTCAAGTCAGTCAAATTACTGGATCCTTTCAAAAAAATCTTATACCTTGCATTTCTGAAGTACATGTCTGACTATGTACATAACATGAAGTAATGTAGTTGGTTTATATCTGGTGCCATGAAGTTTAAAAACCATATTTTTTTTGTAGTCAATTTCTCTTTTTACACATGATGAACTTTAAAGAAGAAAATAGTGATGTTATAGCTAACAAAAATTTTATTGCAAAATTCTAAGAATAAAAGTCTAAAGATTAACAGGTTGAGATTATAAATATACATTATAAATATCAGTTCTGACTTAAATCTAAGTCATATACTTCTATATACATATATAGCTTCACGAGGCTTATTGATTGATTGGATTTACATATGAAATCATCGAAGTATTATGCAGAGTTTAAGAAGTGCAGCTATGATATGTTTAGTTAAAATTGGAAATTAACTTTGGAATTAGTTCCTAAATTTGAACATCTTAGCTCAGGCAAGAATGTGGTTTAATTATTTGGGAGTCTTTTAAGAAAATCTTAGCACTGTGAATTCAGTTGATTATGAGGACCCAATTTGAGACTAAGCTATATTGACAGTTTTTGTGATATAACAGAGTTCTTGGTTGCCCACAGTAATCTGTCCAGCTGATATGACCTGCAGCTGTTTCCTTCTTTGAAACCAAGCAAGGAAACATTAGGTAAGGAGTCAGCATTGCTATATGTTTCTTCCTTGCTAGCAATGTCAGTTTTCAGCCAAATGTAGTAGAGTTGGGCTGTGCTAAATAATAAAATGCAGGTAATCCAGTGAATCCACTAAAGGATTAATATTTACAAAACATAAGGCTCTCCCAGGCGTACTGTGTCAGTTTGGGTAAATATGGAAGACTATTAAAGCTTGACAATATAACAGGGTAAGTCATTTGCTATCAGTTACGTTTTAACAAGAGTGTTTCCTAATACCAGGTGGTTGACACTGATGTTTCACAGCCTTTATAACATTTATTCAGTATATTTAGTAGCAGTCTCAATACTTGCTTGAATGAATATCAAAATTGCTACTAATGCTGCCCTGATTAATTTTTTTAAAAGCAAACAAGAGTGCTACTGTTTAAAATATTTTTACAGTAAATTATAAATATAAATAGTTTTCCAAAGCAACATATTCATACAATACTAGTGATCATGTCATGGTTTTTAAATGGACACATTACAATGTTTTTACTCATTTGAGTGGTTTCTCTCTATAAAGGAATAAGGCTTTTAAAAAAATCTAGATTGTCATGGGGTTAGTGATTTTCAAAATGACTGCACTGTTAAAATGTGTATACAAGTTAAAACCACAAAAATAAGAACATCTGTAGAGTGGAAGTCTTGTAATTTTGGGACAAAATTGCTGAACCTGATTCCCCCTGGCCCTGTAAATACAGTTATATCAAAAGGTGTAGAAGAAATTAATTGAAGTGGGGTTTATGATCATTTTGAAATACATTAGCAATTAAAAGCATCAAAGTTGTTCTTGACTTTCCCCAAATAAGCGCCAGTCAGTGATGCTTGTAATGCTGCCATGTTTGGACAGCATCAGGATATCTAACCCCTCCATTGTTTGGAGGGCTGTGAGATTTCCTATTGCTGTCCTGTTACCACAGTGTGTCTCTTTCTCTGAACCAGTTGTATGAAGCACAAAGCTGCTCTGACAGGACATCTTGCTTGGGAGAACCAGAATACCCGTGTTCACTGGTTAGCTTTTCATTCTTGTTGGTGAATTAAATATAAAGCTGAATGAAATCAACACTTTTCCTTTGATTCATAAGCACTTGCGACTCCTTGGAGGGGAGGAAGGAGGGCTGTCTTTTGTCATCTCACTCTCTACCTCTAGGAATACCAAGGTCTGTTGGTTTTGGTAGGTTGTATATTTGGCTGGTCACGAGGTGGTGACCATGTTCTGTCTTCTGTTAATGTGCATCTCTTGAATGGCAGGTTGATGGTCAGCAGGTCTTGGTTCCTTCATGAAGTCTTCTGTGGTATCAGAGGTGGCCTCTTGTACTTCAAGTAATTAGCTCATTCTTCCACAGAATATCAGTTTCTCACAACCTCTTCTCTTTGGTTCACCTTTGGTTGTGTTAATGTGTCTTGGTGTTTGCCTGGTTGCACAGGGGTCTCTTCCCTCTTCTGCCAACCTGTGTAGAAATGAGCAACACTTATTGCACAACTTGGTTCCTCCCACCCTTCTTTTGTGACTCTTGGATGGCAACAGATCAGATGAGGGACTGTAAGTCTTTCCCAAGCCACTAGACGTGATAAAACCGTGTATGTTTTTGCATCTTGTGTTCCACTGCCATAATTACTTCCATGTTATATTTTAATGTGGGTCTCTGCTGGCTACCCACAAAAATTAATTGAATAATAAGACCAAGGAAAGAAGCTGAACTGGAAGCTTCAGGCTTAAGGTGGAGTTGGCATCTGAATCAATAAAAGGGTCAATTTTCTGTTTTTTGATGTATTTGCAGCTCCCATAAGCAGAAAAGAACATGCTTCCCTCGTTAGCTGTTGAGGTAGGCTTGCTAGCCATAATTGAGGAACTGCAGGCAGTGGTGAAGCAACTGGTAATAAAAGTGGATGGAATAAATTCCACTGGTGCCTGGAGCTGCCTGGCTGCTGTCCCACCACTGCCCAGGAGCACCCTGGTGTAAATTATGAAATCCTGTAGTGGCCACACATCGTTTCGGGGACCACCCAGATGTGTGTTCCTTGAATGCAGCAAGTGATCTTTCTGGCCAAACCAGAGGGGCCATGGAGCGGATTCAAACACGTAGCAGTTGGTGAGGATGATTTGGGTGGAGGAGAATCCTTTAAAAATACAGTTCTACAAAATTCAGTAGGAAAAAAAATTGAGTAAGTGGCATTACACATTACTCACCTGCAACCCCTGCAGAGACAATGAGTTTACACTTAAATTTACAGCTTCCAAAAATAATGAGGACCTGTAACTACACAACTGTGCCCTGGAGAAAGAAAGAAAAACAAAGATAATGTACTGCTTACTAGGTAGCCTAATGATGGCTATGAGACAGTACACTATTAGTCCTACCATGTGCAACAGTTTATTGAGAGAGAGAGAGAGAGAGGGGCTCCCTGCCTCTTTTTCTCTTGCTCTCAATAGTCAGAGTTACATTTTCTCATTAACTAAAATGGGATAGATAAGACAGATCCTTCCTTTGGATATGGTGGTGTTTGTTTTTTTTTTTTTTCCACTGTCCAGGAAACATTGCAGTTATGTTTCAAGGAATAAATAGAGTGAGAGTAAATCTCAACTGAATTTATTTAGCTGGAGAAGTTTTCACTAGCAACGTGGGAACACAATGTCAGACTGCAAAAATAAGCAAATAAATAAAAATAAAGCTGCTATTCTAGCTCAGCAGTCATATTTTAAAAAAGAGATGACTGTTTAAACTTTAAATATTTTATTGACTTCTTTGCTACTGCAATTTTTCTGGTATAAAAAGATGAATAGGAAAATATTATGCAAATAACTGGGACAACTTTCTAGTGTTGCAAAAGATTACTGATGGAATATCATGATGCCAGACTGCCATGTTACTCTGTTTCTAAAATTGTTTGTTACTTGGCTTGAAGACCTTTATCCAAAGAATCCTTAATGCACTCTATTTTTATTATTACTAATAGGAGTAGTAACAACAGTGATAAAATATTTATTTGAATTGCAGTAATTACTCTAAGTCATTGTGTCTAATTAAAGTCCAAAGACTTTTAACATCAATGGGATGTTAACATCTTTTCACCAACTTCAAAGATTTGGACCCTGCCCTATGAGAATATTCAGCTATGTTCTTAATGCTATTGGTTATGCTGCTGTTCACTCTGATAATCATTGAAATTTATAGATTCATCACACTTGCCTATAATTAAACTTTATTTTCAGAAGTCTGATGATAATTGGATTTCTCAGTCAAGACAACTGCTGATATCAGTGCAAGAATAACAGCACAGAGTGAGGATCCTTGCAGTCAGCATGTAGATTAGGAGCTAAATTTCCAAAAAGTCTGAAATGTGGCAAGTGTAGTAGTACCCAGAGCCTTGTTACTGCCCCTCACGTGGGTGCTGTTCTCTTTATGGGGACAAAAGCCATGATTCACTGGGACAGAAAAAAACATAGAAACAGCACTAGATTTTAATGAAAATAGTGATATTTCAAGTGGGTTTCCTCCTCAGATTACTGGTTAAGCACCCAAAGGGCAACAATTAAGCATATTGTGCCCAAGTACACAGGTTCCAGGGGTCACTGCTTCTTGCAGAAGCCACGTGCAATCCATCAGCTCCTTAGTGTGGCTTTGGTTCCTGTGTGCCAGTGGCTTGCTCAGAGTTGCAGCTCTGTGGCTCCCAGCGGGAGGGAGCCTGGTGTCCATCCTCAAGGGCCCTGTCTCTGAGCTCTGGACAAGTGTTTGAAGGGGTCCACATAAATGTGTTAAAGATGCTGATACTTTGCCTGAAGTGAACATTTTGACAATATTTTTTGAGAAAGTAGTTCAGGATTTGCATGTTGTATTGTGCGTGTTCTGTTCCCATTTCTTCTTTGTGAGAGTGGGCAGAATTGTGGCCTTGATAGTGATTGCTGCTGCTTTTCTGAAGAAAGAGGTGGTACCAGGTCTTCCTCCTCCTACTAGAACCATCAACCTTAGTGGACAGTGAACTGCATTTGCTCAGAACTGCAGGAAACATTTTCCTCATCAGGGAGAGAAGAGCATGAAAGAGCATCAAAACACATGAGTCAGAATTCCTCCTCTTTGGGTTTGCTGGGGTGAGACAGTTTTGTGCCACCTATAAAGACTAAAAATTCATTGTGAAGTCATTGCTCACAGGGAGGTACTCTGCTTATCAGTCAACTGGAAGAAGAGTGAAATGACTGAATGAAGTAATTTTACATTGGTTAAGGGAAATATATTGAAACTAATGCTGTAATAACTGCTTAACAAATAATATTTTAAACAATTACTAAGAGGTAAAATACATTTGTCACCTTTTCTGTACTATATATAGATGAAGAAATCAGTGTGTCCTGTACCAGTTTTATCATTGGCACAATAAGCACCTCAGTCTGTATTATATTCAGTGTTGCCACATCAACCTAAATACAGTTGCTTATTTTATAATAATAAGCAATACTCTTTTCCTTGCCCTCTTTGATATATGTATAGATATAAACCATTAATAAAATGAGGTTCATGTAGATGAATACTTTACTTTTAGGTGTAGACCAGATACAGAAAGGATATACATTCACATATATCATGTTATAGATTTATAAGGTGTTTGTTTCATGGTGTATGTCAGCCACTGGTTGACTGCAGTCAGTAAGAAGTTTTCCTGTGTGATTGGCTGTGACATCACTGCAATATACCTGATATCTTCCACTTCTGAACTGTTGGCTTCTGGCTGCTGTTAGGGTACTCAACCAGGCACTGCTTGGTCTAGTGAACATAGCACATCTTTAATTTTTCTTTTAATTTCTTCAACAGCAATAATGTTTCATGAGGTCACATGGAAATCTTTATCAGCATTAGTTACCAAAGATATAACAGTATTATTGTCACTAGCAGATTATTTTTTAATCCAGGTTTTCTTTTTTTTTTTTTCACCTCTGTTTGCAATCAATCTCCTTTTTTTTTTTTTACAAGCAATAATTTTTTTTACAAGTCCATTGGCACTTGCCTGTGTGGATGTGCCAAATATGGACTGGGGAATAGTTTTTGTGCATGTGCTTTTCCTATATGGGCTCCTTAGGTAGCATCTGGGCTGACATGAACTTTTCTTTAGTATCTAGATGTTAATAATTTGCTTTTAAAAGTAGGGAGAAGATTACAGACTGAGAAAGTAAAAGCTGTCCTGAAATAGGCAGTGGCATCTAGGCATGTTAGAGCTGACTGTAAGCATCTAATCTGAACTCCTAATTCTCTCTGGCTCTTCTGGAAAATAGTACCACTAACTCTCTATAAAATATAAAGCCTCTAGATGGTAGATGGGTAATAGCACTGGTCATCCAGCTTCTCAGCTCCTGGTGCTTATACTTGGGATGTTTGTCAAGCTTTGGCTCCTGTGGATTGCCATTTGCCCCATTCCTGAACAGGAACACAAATGTTATCCAATACATGTTTTGTCTTAGATGATGCACGTACAACCATCGCAGCATTTTGCCTTCACTGATGTGATATGTCATTCTCTGCTACTGGGAGTACAGTATGAAAGTAGAAGTGGGTAAACTTGTTGGATTAAACCAGCATCTTGTGTATATATGATATGGCCCAAATATAGGTGAGGTTAAGAAAAAAAATCGGAACTTTTCACTTAAAAAAAACGCTACTTCATATGGAGTTATTTGGGAACATGAGAAAAGGTGCTTACATAAAAACTGTGAACTAATACAACCCAGGGGCAAGTGCATGTTGTAAGTCCCACCCTCTGTGATGATCAGTCTCCAAGCACTCTTTGTCTAAGCTGTAGTTGCTCATGCTCTCAGCTTGAGATCCCTAGTCCAGTCCCCAGGCGTGTTGGCCAAGAGAGCAGCTGTCATACTAACATGAGGCAAGAACAACCTCCCTTGCAATGTTTCTGGCTTGGAAACAGAGAGAATATTTAAAATCTCACGAGAGAGAGCATGTCCTGATAAGCTCTTCTCTGTTGAGAAGATGTGATGGTTGAGTGAACCGTGGGAATGGACGGGCAGCTTTCTGCAGGAAGCCTTGGAACAGAAAGAGTCCATGCCCAGCACTGAATTGGAGTTTCTGAGCAAAGTGGTGCTCCCATTAGACCTGAGTTGCTCAGAAGAACAGAACCAGGCCCTTAAAAAAAGGACTGAGATTGTGTATGAGAAAATATCAGGAATCTGCCATTGTGGAGACAAGTCTCTTTGTCTACAGCCACTGGAATTCAGGAGATGTGCTGCTGTTAAGTGCCCAAAGCATTTCCTTCTAGCTAGTGTTGCTGCCAGACCATTGCTTCTCTCGAAAAATCCCTCAGGGCAACCAGTTTTTCCAAGTCACAACCTGGTCCTGATCAGTGCCACTGTGGGCTGAGTTCCAATAACTTGTATTTAGACCAAATGCTGGCATTTTTTTGGTTTTTTTTAATTGGATTTGTTTGTTTGTTTGGGTTTTTTTTAACTTGCTTTACACTAAGGCTGTGATGAGTTGGTGCTATTCCCTGGGGAATAGAAGTGGAGGTAGCTAATCTGTATAAATTTGGTGAATGCAGAAGCTGGTTGTGCATAACAGCATCCAGGCATTCCAGGCAGTGTCGGGATGAATCTGCTGGTTTGGGTATGCAGTCATCTGGCTGTACTCATGTCCCAAGACTTTTTTCCCCAAAATTGTTAATCCAGGGTGACAGACAAGGCCTAGTACATGTTTACTGCTGATCTGCCTTTCCTGTCAGTAGAGCAAAAGACAGGTAAGAAGTTGTATGCAGTGGGATTCTCCTTAGCATGGGATATTTCCCCCACTATTGGTTCTGCTGTAATTAATAAAGAAGTGTAATGTTAAAAATGGCAACGTTTCTGGATAGGTGCCATGCTTTTGGATTAGCGTGAGAATATCTTTTCATTGTAAGGAAAGATTTCTTAGAGATTTGCTGCTGTCACCAGTCCCCGACATGAGTAAACAGCTGAATTCAGAGGGGCCTTCCCTTGCAATTGCCTTTTCTTTAAAAACATGCCAAGTGCAGCACGCAAACTATTGTGGGAAAGTTGGCTTTCATCTGCTGACACTGTTTAATGTCCAGAATTTATGATAGTTTCTTTTGTGTAAACACAATAGGCATTTTATAAATTGGATTGTTCGTAGAGTAATACAAGACATAAATGATATTGTTCCTACTGGTTACATTATATAAAATATATAACCAGCTGCTGAATTTGTAGCACAGGGGCCTGCCATACTATTTCTTTTATGTGCTGTGAGCGAGGTACATCACTTATGTAAGTTCATTTACTCCAGCAGCTTACTTTTGCAAATATTATTGCATATAGGGGCTATGAAAAGGAGTACCTACATTTTGCAGTACCAAAGGCTGTAATGGCAATTTTCTGGAAGCCTTGAGAACTGCCTGTGATTTACATAAAATACAGCATGTTTGCATGTTTTTTCATCTCAGATAAATATATGCTAATAAGGTATGTATTAACTAGATGGATGTATACTAATATTATTTGGTTCATCAATAACCATTCCATGACTTGTGCTTTCTATCCATTGTGCCAGCATGTGTGACCATCATGTAATGTTTAATTCAGAATTATTTTGGGGAGGAGGGGGGGGTGGTGTTGTTGGGCTTTTTTTTTTTCTCAGCTGTAGTAAATACTTATTTGACTGAAGAAAAATCCGATCTGCAGCATTCCACTGTGCATGAGGAGCATTAGTAAAAAGATGATGAGGATGTAGCTGACATGAGGATCTGTGAAAGAATCTCTTTCCTGTAGTACAAACCAGAAATGGCATTATCTGGCCTTTCTAAAGGGCATTTTAGCACTATCCCTGTGTTTCAAATCCTGTCTGAAGAGTAGATCAGCAAACAGTAATCAGCAGATGTGGATTCCAGGGAATGGGCAAAGTGTCTAATGACTAAATGCAATGATTAGTGAAGGTAGGATCAAGACAGGACCATAATCCCCAGAACAACCAATATAACTTTTTTTCTTTCCAAAGCTAGTTAATACCTTGCCCTTTTAATTATCCCATCATCAGAGGGAAGTGCCATCTTCTGCCTAGTTCTCATTACTCTATCAGTCATGTTAATTTGAATACTTGTGAACATATAAAACAGGCTTCTGTGGAAGAGGCGGCTTTATTTCATTTATACACATTTTTGAGTCTCTGGGTTTGTATCCATCTTATAACCAATTCTAAAATGTCCAGCTCTCTCCAGCTACACAGTGTGAAGAGCTGGGATCTGTTCAGGATGTCCAGCACTGCCCCAGGTATCAGGTCCCTGGAGGCACAAGCAGATCCCAGTCAATGGATGCTGGGATCTCCATGGTCTTGTAGAGAGCTCAGTGGCTTCACCTGGGAAGAGGTTTGCTTCTTCCCTCCATCCAAAAGTTTCATCATGTGAAGAAAGTAGGAAGGAGCTAACTGGTCCTGCCTTACTTTTTCTAATCCTGAGCAGCAGTTTGAACAGCCTTGGGATAAAAAGAAGACAAAGGAAGAGAGGAGTAGAGAAGCAGCAGGGGTAAGCTGTGGAAAGAGGGAGTTAGAGCAATTGAGGGAAGTAATAAGGAATAAGTGAAAAATATATATGCTTGTTAAGTTCCTGCAGTTTCAGAGGCTGTCTAAGACTCAACTTAACTTTGAGCACTGATTTTGTTTTGTGGGGGATTTTTTGTTTGTTTTTGTGGTTTTTGGTTTCATTGGGGTTTTTTGTTTGTTTTTGTTTTTTCCTTCCTACCCCCCTCCAACTGTGTATGGATTTTGTCCTCTCAGGTCTTCTGAGGATGATGGTAATTGTGACTAATACTGTCACTGTAAATTTTTGGTGTTTGCTGTGAAAACTAATGTTGATTTCAACAGGGGTTGTAAAGCCCTGTTCCATTTCACTTACGACTTTGACTTTGAAAATCTGTCTGGATAGGGCAAGAATAGTGAGAATACTGACCTTTTTGGCATTACTGGCTGTGAGGAATGGTTCTTTCTGAATTTAATGTCAAAATTAATTGTCACTGAAAAGTTTACTAATAGCTCTTCCTAATTGAATCTTAAATGGGTAATTATCACTTTAGTTACTTTTGATGACCTGTCTTTTGTTTGTATTGATGTCAAACTAGAAAATTAAATGGATGCCTTCTAAAAACTGTGAACAATATAAGTGTAACATTTTGATGCTTAGTGAAGGTGTGGGCTATCTAGGGATCTTGACACTTAAAGGAAATGGAAGCATGAGGCACACAAGTGACAGTTTTACTGAGATGATGAGGAAGTGTATTCAAGTTTAATTTTGTTTGTCTTTCTGCTGTTTGGAGGATGGGACGGGCAATAATTTATGTTTCTGAGGCTTTTTCTTTGTAAAGAACCCCTTATTTCTAGCGTGCAGGGAAATACCTTTCATAAACATCCTTCCATAAATAGTAGTTTTAAGTAGGAACTTACACTGGTACACTCAGGAAGAAGGATCACCACTTCATGCTTATCTTGACTGCTGTAAGATAGCTGTTAATGTCATGTTTCAGGTTAAAAGGAAGGTATTGGTATAAGGCTGACCTTCGAATGGAAAAAAAAAAGCCTTCTTTTAATAAACCCCCTTTTTGATAAAGCTTCCTTTATTCAGACAGTGGTTGTATTTTAAACAGTTATTTTCCTTATGGAGGGGTTGAAATAAGCTAAGACAGCTGGTAAACAGTCTTATCCATTCTACAATGAGCCTGTTTCATCCTCTGCATATTGATACAGATGTAGTCTGGAAGAACTTCCTTGACCTCAGGAGCTGATGGGAAGAAGTCAATTTTGGGCTTTTGTGTTTTGTTCTTTTTTTTTTCTGAGCATGTGCTGTAAATATGTTGTGCTTAAGGGGGACAAGTGCACAATAGTTTTTGATGTGTGGTGCCCGTCTGGTGGCACCGAATTACTGTGATAGGTGACCTTGTGGAAGACCAGTTGTTATGGTCAGCTGTAATCCTTCACCCACACATGACACAACCCTGAGCCACAGTCTGCCCTCCTGCTGGAAAGAGCTCCCTGCTACTTTCCACTTTCTTGCACTCACCTTTATTTTACGTTTCTGCATTGCCTTTGAAACACAGAGATAGCAGTTGTTCATCCCGGAGCTCAGGTTCATTAATTTACAGATGACTGAAGAGCTGCTCTGTCAGATTTGTTTGCCTCTGAAGATAAATTCCTAAAATAGGAATGCAAAAAGCAAGTATCTCATTCTTAGTGGTTCACCCAACGTCTGGTGTCTTTCTCCAGTCTTGTATTGTTCTCTATTTACTGCTCAGTGTTTCCTTGCATTTCCACCTCAGATAATCATATGTTGATATCTAGTATGTAAATTGAATTTGAATAGTGGAGGACTCGGTGTCATTTTCAGAATCCATGTGTGCAACCTCACACTCTGACTTTTGAAGTGTTCATACCAGTGGGCATGGCACTTGAGAAATCTTGGGCAAAAATTAATACCAGGCTAAAAATCTAAAGTCAGCGAGTTTCATGGTGTCCTGCAGAAGCATTTAAGAATTTAATTTTATTTTTTGAATACTTTTTGCTACAGGGGGGTGGGAGAACCCTGGTAACCATAATCAGATGCGGTGCCTACTACTGAGGTAGCAACTCACAATTCCTTTAACATGCTGGCAGCCAACTGTATTTCTAGCAAAGTGGCATGTTCACATGTACAAACACACCACACACACTTGCAGAGGAGTTTTCACTTAAACTTTGCAGAGGAAAGTTTGTAAGCCCTTGTAAGAAGAATGTTTTAATATCCACAGGGAGCAAAAAAAGTTGTTCATAAATCCTGCAGGGGATATAGGTACAGGACTTGCTTTTTGCTATGGTGAAGGGTGTACCCTTCTGGAGTAAAGGATGTGTAAAATGACTGTCCTCAAAGTGGAGGTTTGTTGGAGGTGGCAGCAAGGCCTGTAACCTCCTGCAGGATGGTATCATCAGCTTTAGGCTCACCCTCCATCCCCAGCAGATGTACTGTCGCTATTGCTTCACACACCAAAAACTTACTGATGGTGGCCATTTATTTTTGGGGTGAGTGTCAAGCCTTAGGGCACCATTTCCAAGACTGCCTGATGGACCCTGTCTTGGCAGCAGAGAAATCCATTTATTATGAGGAAAGGAGCATGAGGTACGTGCAGAGGAATGGTGAGCTGTGGGACACCACTGAGTGCCACCACCTCACCCCCAGTGTGAATGTGGTGCTTGGATTAGGTAGATAATAGTTCTTGGAAGTTCAGACTTTTCTGTTCTGATGCTCCTTCAGCTGACTGATAAGCAAGCATTTGTAGCTTCCAGCTTAGGCACGAGTTCACTCTTTCAAAACAATATTGTTTTATGGTATGCAGGTTGTAAAACGAGTAATTCCAGGTTCTAAACCAGAAGTAATTCCAGTTTCAGTAAGAGTAGAAGGCTTTTGTTCTATAGGATGCAAAGGGTGAACCTTGGGGGACATGACAAGTTAGTTCAGGAAAATAAAATAATATTCTACTGTTCTACAATAAGAAAAAATATGCTGAGAAAAATTAACAATAGTAGTTGTTCCTATAAGCACTGTAGATGGAAATTAAACTCTTATGGATGTTTCAGTGTTGGTTTATTCCCCCACTTCCTATGTATTCTTAGGCTAATTTGGTTTTAGTATCTTAGGTTTCTTTTAATTTTTGGGTTATCTTCCCTTTTTTGTTTTTCAGTTTTTCTTTACTAGGAAAGAGTAAGGAGTAAAGGGCGTGTAAAATGACTATCCACAAAAAAATAGAAATTTGAATACTCAGTGAAAAACTGAAAAAACTTACCAGAGCAACCCTTTTTTTACCATTTTTTCCACCCCTTACTCTTCTTGATTTCTTTTTTCTTTTAATCTAGCAGTAAATAGAAATGCAAGACTTTTTATAGAATAAGTGACTCTGCACTCAGAGCTGAGGGATAGCAACGTATGTGTCTGTGAAACATCAGAGAAAATTTCAGGGTTTAGGAGGAAGCTGAACTGAAAATCCACCAACAGGCAGTAATCAATAGCTGATACACTTGAAAAATATCATGGAATTTGCACTGGTCTCAAGTGGGTGGGAACCTCAAAGGAGCAACCTGTCTACTGGGTGGCATCCCTGTCCATGGCAGGGGTTTGGAACTAGATGATCCCTAAGGTCCCTTCCAGTCCAAGCTGGACTCTCCTCTCTGGCAGTATGAAATAGTGATAGAGGAAAAAGACTGGTGCCCTTTGACAGTGCAGTGGGAGCTCTTAATGATTCTCAAAGATAAAATCCAAGTAATCTTAGGTGTAGGCAGTTCTGTGCATATTGTCAGTAAAGAGTTAATGGTAGTTTTTGGTTGACCAACTCTTCTATATGCTTGTGTGGAGGAAGTAGTAAGGAACTTGGGTTTCCTCTTGCTTTATTGATGTTTTCTTTCATTTTCATTCATGAAATTTAAACCCTTGCAGTTAAATAACAGCACGTAACAGGCTCCTGCTTTTACTAATGTCTTTGGAGGAAAACAAAAGGAATGGGTGTAACCAGTTGAAATACTGCTGTCTTAGACAGTCAGTATTGGAAAGCAGTAGCAAAGCCCTTACTGTCTCTAGATGAGCAAATGAATTACTTTTCCACTCAGGCTCTGGTAGCTCTTTAGGGTGATTGAATTTGAATCTTTTCTGTTGTTTAATAGCAGCTCTTAGAAAAAGGGGGTTAGAGAGAATGAAATCTCAACAGCAACACTTTTCCTTGTGGACGTTGTTGTGGTTTTGTTTGTTGTTTTTTATTTGTTTTTTTTTTCCATCCTACCTCTGTGTGTCAGTGGAATTACACAGTTACTTTAAAGTCTTTGGAGAATGACTAGAGATCTCTGAAATCACAAGAAAGCAGGAGACAAAGAAGAAAGTAAAGTTCTGCAGGGATTTAAAACATTCAAATGTAAAGAAGGGCTTTTCTTCCTTTGTTTCAAAGGTCCAAAATGTGCCAAGCTACTTCTACTACTTTTCTACCTGCTAACTGAAACCTGAGCTAACCTTCCTCATCAGCCAGGGAAAAAAGCAACAGGATATTCTGGGCTACTGATGTACTTCTGTTTGTTAGGTGACATTCCCTCTTGTGAAATTATGAGTATGTCTGGGATTTCAGTACCTGTTTGTCACAACTCTTCAGCTGTTTTGGGATGGTGAAGATGTGAAGTTGGTCAGCTCTGCAATGGGTACGGGCCCTCAGTCATCCCTAGAGGCCACAGCCACAGCACTGTGCTCTTCTACGTAAACCTCAGGAGCCAGTAAAATTGCAAAAAGATGACTTTGCTCCACAGCAGCCTTCCACCAGCATAGCAGATAAAATACAAAATACTTGAGTTTAATTGGTGTGAAAGATGATCAGAAACGACAAAGAAAGTACAATTATTTCGTTTCTTACCAAGCTTTGATTTCTTCTTGGTTTTATGGATGAGCCAAACTTTCCAGGCATGGAACATGTTTACGAGTGTCTGTAGTACTTTTTTTTTTTCCATTTTTCCCATAGGCTTGTTCACAGCAACACCCACTGGAGGTAATGAGCAGTGACAGTATCACTGCAACTTTCCCCCAGGGAGCTGAACAACATTGGCTCCTGGAAGCTTGTGCTGGGAGCAGTGGTTTTCTTTTATTTAAAGGGTGGGATGCCTCTAGTCTCCAGCAGCATGTTTTCTGTCAACCAGGAGAAAATGCTTAAATAAAAAAGTCTAATAAACCTGGTCAAAGTGAAGCTGGGGTTCGGGTTACTCAGCTGCTGTAATGGGCTATGAGAATGACACAAAGTTTAATGCAATATAGTTTATTTTATTCCAGAAGTAGGTTTGTCTTAATCCAAGCAAGAAGTGGAGCTGTCATGATAATGTGAGTGTGTTCAGTAGAAGAAGCATGAGATCCTGTTTGTAACAGAAATTCAACCCTAGGCATATGAAAATGTGGTATTAAGAGTATAAACATAAGAAGCTCCTGCTGAAGACATGAAAATGGCCTTTGTGTGGCCTTCTGATAGGAAGACAGATCAAGTTGAACGTACAGGACCCGAGAGTTGTGTTGCTGTGAGAGCTGGGCTATAATTTAGCGAGCTGACAGGAGGAGTGAAGCATCTCCTCAATATCTGTGTTTGGCAGAGGAGATGAATGCATACATCAGGAAACAATGTTTAAGTGTTTTATTTCCTTATTTCAGCCTGTCAAACTGTCAGCGTAGTTAATGGCCACCAAGAGAGAATGAGGGGAAGGGAGGGAGGGGAGGAGGAGGATAAATGGAAGGAAACAAAGGTGCTGTGGAGTCTGGAAGAAAGGAAAACTGGGAAAGATTAGCAAGGCGCTGAGGCATAATGGTCTCCTGGACACAAATGTCCAAACTCCCTTCATTGGCTTGAACCTCCTCTCCCCTCTAGGCTTCCAAGGAAATGCACAGAGATAATGAATGTCCTGGAATGCTGCACAGGATAACTTTATTTTACTATATTAATTTTGCTACAGTAGTACCGAGGTCCACCATCAGCAGCAGGGCTTCACGTCATATTTAATTTGTGTGTTTTGCTGAAGTGGAATCCAATCTCAGTGAGATGGAATTGGCTTGCCTGGACTTTGGGGTCTTGGGATCCAGGCAATTTCTTTGTGTTCATCTACAAATTGTCTGTAGTTGGACTTTTTCTTTTACACAAACAAGGTTTGAATTTTTTCTTTATTAAGTATACAGGGAAATATAAGTGTTTGGGACTAAATTCTTCTTTCTGACACACCCACGCACCTTTCACAAAAGTCAGTACAAATGGAATGCATTTCATAAGAGAAATATTTTTAAGGCGAAGCCAATATTATGTATTATTTTCATTGCATGGAAACAGAATGAGAGTAAAAAAAATTTTTTTTGTTTAATACATCAAAGACTGTTTGGTTCAGTAACCGCAGAGAGGAGGATAATACAAAATATTCCTGTACTTTAGGCAAAAATGACACTTTGTTTTCACTGCCTTGTTAATCATGTAAGTTGGCAGCAAAAGGACTTATGGTTCTGCCATGGGAGGTGGAGTTGGCTTGCACCTTCCAGACTGTCTTTTGGAGGTGCAGAGCCCAGGCAGGTTTTGTCCCAAACTGGATAAATGAAGCTGAAGCTTTGTGGGCTCTGTGGGGAGTGTGTGGCTCACTTGTGACTTGATTAGAGCGATGAAAAGCCCTCCCCTTGTGCATCAGGGCAGAGGAGACAGGGAGAGGCTGTTGGGATTAAACCTTAGGGTATGTAGTTCTGATTCTGAGGAAAGCTTTTGGCACTGCCTGTTCATGCCAGTAGAAGTACGGGGCCACAAGTTTTCAATGTGAAGGCACTATCATGTCATGCAGCATCATAAGGTATGAATTTGAACTGGACATGGTAAAAAAGTTTTCCTTTGACAGAGCATTGTTGTAATAGTTCTGTATGTTCTATCCAAATATGCATTTTTTTTAATTAATTATTCTACAGGATTCAAGTAGCTTTCACTTGGTTTTGCCTATCTATTGCTTCTTAAAAATTTTCTTTAAGTCGAATTAATAAAATAAGGAAAGAGTGGTACAATGGTATTCAGCATAGTTTTTATTATATTGCTAGTCCAAGTTGTCAGTTTTTCTGTAGTCGCTTCAATGGATGAGGGTTTTAAGAGGAGAATTGAAAGATAATACAGTAGGTTTTTTTTCAAGTCTTACAGGCTGTTTTTGGTTATGAGGAGAGCTATGGAGTACATTTCTGAAAATACTGTTACTAGGTGTTGGAGGGTGGTGCCACCAGCTGCCTGGAGTGACGATTCAGCCTGGCTGTGCAGAACTGAAAAGAGTAAAGTAAGATGACATTAGGCTGGGAGGAAATAAGGAAAGCAAGGGATGAGAAGGGTGACCACTTTTGCTGTGGTAAAAGGGAGGTGAGACTGCTTTTATGAACACTGGAGTAGCTGTGTGCTTAGATCGTATTTTTAATGACTATGTAGGGACTTGAGCTGCAATCTTCATGGTATTGGAGGTGCTTTGGTTTAGCACCCTTAGAAAGAGGTGTTACTTATTTGTCCCTGTCGTCATGTGGGCACGGATAAAGCCTGAAACATTATATCAGTAGACTACAGTAATGCTTTTTTAATGCAGCTTCAGTCAAACCCGTGGACCCTAATTGCCACATGTGCAGTCATGTCCCCAGGCTCTGTGGTCTCAGGAGATGCAGCAGGTCAAGAGAACAGTATCTGCTCAAAACCTGACTTAGGGATTTCCAGTGACTCAGGGCAGGCGTAGCTGGTGATTGAGTGATATGTGAACTGAATGGGTCAGCCATTGCTGTGCTGAGCAGAACTGAGCTGCCAGTGAGCTTTGCTTGCTTTCTTTTTTTCATGGTTCATTGAAAAAAAGAACATGCTTCATTTCAGACCTGTGGCAGCATTAGTAATGTCTGCCTGAATACAGAGACGAGAAACTGTATCTCTGTGTTTAAATTTCACGTATGATCGTGATGCACATTTAAGTTACCTTGCTATGCTAAGCTGTGATAGGAGCTCAATGTTAAACAACTGTGTTTCATCCCTTAATTTTGAGGCTCTTGGCTAAAGTAGACAAATGAGTCCAATGTGCACGCTTGCACGGCTGGAAGGACTGAAGAACTGAAGCAGAACTCTAAAAAAGAAGTGACTTTGTTAGTCAGCCAGTTTTTCAAAAGGAAAGAGAGTTTATGTGAATCCCTGGAAACTACTTCACATTGTTCTCATTCAGGAATATACATAGGAGATGCTTTTTTGCCAATAAAAGCATTAATTCATGGGTAATGAGGAGTCCTTGCCATTCCCATGTGAAAGCTCTGCCAGATTGGGTCAGATGACTCCACCTACTGAAACTATGTATGCTTATGACATGCACTGCTTTAAGCCATAAATAAATCTGTGGCATTGTGCCTGTAATAATCTTTCTCCAGAGCTGTACAGGCTACTACCCATTAGCTGATGTATTTATCATGCTTACTGTTCTTTTCCATTATTGCCATAGTATGAGTACTATGGCATCTGGTAAAGTAATTTAAAATGTATTGTTAAAAGTACAAAAATATAGATCATGTGAAGTACCCCTGAAGGTAATGGAGCTCAGTGTGGACACAAAACTAATTATTGTGTATCATTTTGCTCATATAACTGAAGTTCATCCACACACACTGTGTGTGTATACATATATGCATAAATGCATTTATTTATGATACCTTGAAGCTCTCATGCTTGTGCATACTTGACTATTACAAAAAGCAAGGTGAATATAAATACTTAAGATTATAAGACTCCCCTTGTGGAGATGTACATAGGGAGATGCTATTTTAGTATGTGGAAGGAGGTGATCCTGTAATGAAAGACTCCGTTACAGTATAAAGATATAAATATACAATTATATAAAGTCTTCAGAATTACACAGTGTTGGATGTTCAGAACTAAGGAAATACCAACTGTGCAAGACTGAAGTTCTTGTGTTCTTAACTGTTTGCTTTTTATAGAAGTAAAGAAACAATTCTGTAACAAAAACCTCTCATAATTAATGACCCTTTAATATTATAGCCATATACCTAAAGAGGGGGTTCATTATTGAACTCAAGTGACTGCCATCACAAACCCCAACTTTCTTTAACTCTGGTTGTTTACAGGTCTTCCCCTGGCATTCCTGCTTGTTCCTAGGATTAAAAAAAAAGTCTCAACAACTAATTCTCCCTTTTGCCTTTGAAATTCAAAACTATCTTGAAGGCTTACAATTTTAGAAAACCCACCAATTCTGATTTAATTGAGATGGAAAATTTTCTGGTTTAGTTTCATGAAGTTCTGTGTTCCTAAGGCAGAATTTTATTTTTCAGTTTTAAATCAGAGATTTCTGTGCTGATGTCAGTCACTCCAAAAGCAAATATTCTATGAATTGTGATTAAAATTTCAATTTTCTCAGTAGGCACTGTAAATACATTTCACCATGATCATGCTGGGAAACACAGGCTGAATATGTTGTATCTCATTCAACTAAGCTGACTGAGGAGTTCGTATGGGCGTAGGGATATTTGGGGATAAAAGGACAACTTTGTGAAGGACAAGTTTGTGAAAGGGCATTAAATGAAGATCTGTGAACTGAGGATGTATGTTAACCTGCACTGGATGTATCTAGCAGCTGATACATCATCACAATTGCTGAAGGGCTCTGCAGTCTTCCTAGAAGTGCAGGAATACTCAATTATGTGGAATCAAAATGGATGAAACGAGAGCATTGCTGTATTTAAGTATCACAGAGTGTCTGTGTAGAGCATGGCATTTTGGCATCTCCCTTCTGGCAGCAGCTGAATGCTATTAATTCTGAAGTAAAGAAAGGTTTCAGAGCTCACATGAGCCTTCCCTGGAGAAGGAGCAGTAAGGGAACTCCGGAGGGCTTTGCTGTTTGCTGTCAGCTGTCTAGCACTGCACTCCACACCGGCAGCTCTTGGCAAATGCTGTGATGCTGTGCCCCCATTCTGAAGTTCCTAATACAGGAGATTTACAAGTTTACCAAGAAAATAACTTCTGTTGTTTGGAGATACTCTTTTATGGCTTTAAGGAAAAGGCACGGTTGGTGGAAATCCTTTAGAATTTTTGATACAGACACATCTGTGGAGAATTTTGTGCGATAGGAAACTACTAAGCTATCAGTCTCATGGGGAAACATTGATGTCTTTACATCAAGACTAAATCCTAGGTATTCTCTTAAGTACTTTGCAGTTATAAAAGCATCCTCCATTTGGATAGTAGGAAGTCAGTGGTCCTTTCAAGTACTCACTTTGTCCTGAAATACCAAGCGAAAGAACAACATGCAGATTAAAGGAGATTTTCTGTAGTTTCCATCCTGGAATTTTTTTCTTCATGCTCTACCCAGAAAGACCATCTTCATCTTCCTTGTTCATTTTGTCAACTGCTGCAGTTGCTGAGCCATAAATTATCTCTCCCAGCCCTGCCACTGCCAGATATTTTGCCATTTGGCCTAAAAGTGAATGTGCCAGGTTCTCTGGAGATGTCCAGTGCAAGAAATATGAGCTGACAGGACTCAGCACTTCCTGGAGATGTCTCAGAAACCCATTGGTGACAAGTTTTTGCAAATGCATCAGAGCTTTTCAGTTTCACTCATGCTGGATCCCACAACCAGACTCAAACAAAAATTTTAAAAAGTGTATGATATATATATACACACATATATATGTATATATACACACATATATATGTATATATACACACATATATATGTATATATACACACATATATATGCATATATGTGACGTTTGTGTGTGTGTTTGTGTACATGTTAGTAATTATAAGTGTGTTTTGATCAGGACTGTACTGTAGCTTAATTTTGAATTACAGTGATTGGCTCAGTGTTTTTAATGCTGAAAGGTACAGAACAGGAGTAAATCAGAGCAAATTCAGAGAACAGTAATCCTTACAGTTCCATCCTTTCTGGAAAGACTGTGATGATGGGTTTCAGCCATGCCCCCTGTTTTTAAGCTTGTTCTGCACTCTCCTTCTTCCCTCAATGGTATTTCCAAATTAAGTAGCTCAACAGCAGCTGCCAGAACTCTTTCAGTCAAGCAGAAATCTAGAAGTCCAGATCCCAGACACTTCTGCTATATTATCACCATGTTATTTATTTGTCACTTGATTTATCAGTCTGTACAATTGGTAATGGTGATACTTACCTTGAAATTTGCTGGAGACTTACAGCCTGGTCCAAATTCTACTCAAGTCCATGGAAGCTTTCCATCTGCATGTACATTTTTGAAACAGACCTTTTGTTCACTGGTGTTTGAGTCATGTGAGATCCTTAGATCTCACCTCTAGGTATGAAATATTACTGCTGTTTGCACAGTGTTAGGATGATAAGATAAATGCAAACGAAATGTCCTTGACCCTGGCTTTGAACAGTCTAAATTAGGATCATAGAATGGCTTGGGTTGGAAGGGACCTTAAAGATCATCTTGTTCCAGCCCCCTTGATGTGGTCAGGGACACCTTTCACTAGACCAGGTTGCTCAAAGCCCCATCCAACCTGGCCTTGAACACTTCTAGGGATGGGGCATCCACAACCTCTCTGGGCAACCTGTTCCAGTGCCTCAGCACCCTCACAGTAAAAAATGGTTTTCTAACATCTAACCTAAACCTGCCCTTTTTCAGGCATTAGGCAAATTAGACATAACACAGCAAGAATATGGGGGGAGAGGTTTAAGTGTGGATGAGGAATCATAAAATATATCTCACATCTTCTAAAAGTGCAGCAATAGGATGCTTCTCAATCTCCACCTTGTTCCTGATTTTACAGCTTTCTGACCATTTCTGAGAGAGAAAAAAATGCCAAAAATCAAAAGATCTCTCGATTAGCTCTGCCTAGTGCTCTGGTTTGTTGGAATGACCGGGCACTGCTTGGATTTCTGCACCAGAGGTTGGGCACTGTGACCTGGCTGCTGGTATTTGTCCAGTAAAAAATCTGAGTAGCTAGTGAGTTCTGACTCACTAGCTTTTGATTTGGCCTCAAATACAGCATTAAAAAAAAAATGAGAGAGAGAGGAGAAAAAAAAAAAAAAAAGGGAAAAATGAGCTGCCAGGAGGAGCTTCCTTTTTGATCATTAAGACAGCAACAACAAATTATCCCTGTTTAGTGTATGTTTTGAGATTGCTTTGGTGCCAGGAGTTCTGCCACCTGTTCCCAGCAGGACAAGGTGGGGATAAGAAGAAAACTGGTAATCTTTGAGAAATAAAATATACATGTGCATTTACAAAGTGAACTTTGATAATCTTTTTAGTGAACGAGATAAACCTTTTCAGCATTACAAATCACTCAGAGGATGAGCTGCTTCAGTGCAGCCCAGACAGCCGGGGACTATTTGTTTTCATTTATTTAAAGGAACCTCAGCAGGCAGTTTCAAACAGCAAGTCTTGGATTTTTTTTGTTTTGTTAAAAACAAACCAAACAAACAAAACCAACCCAAAGTAAACAAACAAACAAAAATCCTACCGTGGCGAAAGGTTTGTATATTATCTTATCCCGTTATTTTTCATAATCCGCTTTTCCTAATGCTTGCAAATGAGATAGTAAAATTAATTCTAAACCAGAAGTGATGCTGCTTGGTGTAAACCAAGAGGTCAGAGCAGAAGTCATTAGAAGTCATACAGGTTATATGCTCATGCAAAGTACAACTCTGTGCACCTCAGTGGCCTGGAGGATCTGACCTGTCAGGCAGTGTGGAAGCAGAAGCGAATATTTATAACCATTAATAAATTAGAAGGTGCCCTAAGCAAAAGGAAATGCAAGAAAAGATACCTCTCCAGGCTCAGGTTGGGCTGGGTCCTCAGCAGGAAGGCCTACTTTCCCAAAGGCATTTTCCCATCCTTGCTTCCCCCAGCAGCTGTTCAGACAGACCCTGTCTCCACTCTCTCCAGTTAAAGAAGGGACAAGAGGAAGCAGGGAATTAACCCTTTGCTTACAAAAGACTAGTCTCCTTCTCATATTTGGCAAATAACAGAAGATACAACTTCAAAAAGCAATTAAAAAACTCTGTATTGGCTGTAATGAGAGGGGTCAGAGGTAACAGATAAAAATATCCTGCTGTTGAAAATAAATATTAGAAAACATCTCCCACTAGAAGGACACTGATAAAAGGGTGACAGTGGGGTCTTGGGTTCTGGTAGTAGTGAAAGGGTTAAATAATTTCTGGCAGCCCATTGATCATGTAAAACCATAAAACAGTTCCAGTAGAAAAAGATGTGTAGAGGTAGAAAATATCGGACCAAGTGCATGCTCTCTGTGGATAATAAAAATTACCCACTTTCTCACAGATGTCAAATCTGGCAGTTTTCCACTAAAAATTTGGACTGCATATCAACTATCCAAATTATTTTAGTGTCTGTTGAAGAGTGTGTTTGGCAGGGTTTCCAGTAGGAAAATAGGAAGCCGATTTGAAAACATTAATACTATTTGAATACAACTGCTTAAGCTGATTGTTCCTTAGATGAACTCCAGTGGAAACACATTCTGCCCTGCAAGTCCCCAGAAAGTCTCCAGGCAGAGAAAGTGGAGATGTGAAATTGGTGCTTAAGGGGGCAGGGAGAGGTTTACCTCCAGGGGTTTTACCTTCCTCCTCCTGTTTTACTCAATTATATATAGTCTGGTTAATAATAATAATTATTATGTGATATGTGTGGTATTAATAATTGGACAAGTATTTGAGAGGAAGGAGAGCCAGGAAGGAGGGGTATGACTGAAGAGAGCAAATAGGCAAAGTACCTGTATAGCTTTTAGGGTTCTGAATGAACTTCACTGATTTGGGAAAGGGAACTGGAAATCATTGAGGCTTAAGTTATGGTGTGTGTGCAATGGGCAGGTAACTGAAGTAACTGAGGGACTAGATGCACCAAAACTGTGAAAGGAGGACATTGTAGAAAGCAGTCAAAGTCTTTACTTAAAACAGTGTATATTTCACTGATCTGCTCCTCCCTAGGATAACACAGGATTTTTGGGTTAAAACTGGACCTTGTTAAGAGGATGGACAAACACTCAACTGTTTAGCACAGGACTTCTTGCATCTTTCTCCGAAGCAGAGACAGAATAATAAGTCAGAGGAATCTTAGCCTCTAACTGAGACACAGTAGGATGAATTCAGGAGAGTATCTGAAGAATAAAATGAAAATTTCCTGATGATGAGTTTGGCTGGAAATGAACTTACAACTGCAGGTCATGGATATCATAAAATGCTTGAAAACTAAATAACAGAACACCGATGCACTCCTGAAAGGAAGTGATGGAAGTCATGTTCTGGCAGGCATTTCCACTGGCTTTGACAGACTATTTTAATGCCAGCAGAAGTAAGTTATATTTCTAGCTGAGGATATAATCAGAGTAATGTTTTACTGAGCTTTTCACAGAACAAAAAATAATAGGAAAGAAATGCACTCTGATTGTCCTGGTGTTCTAGATACCTTCCTTCAGATCTTGAAAATGTCTTGTTCCACTGAGCATCATGAAGGATGCAGATCTAATGGTTTGGGCCAGGAGAAGTGGTGTTGCACTAATATGACTTTGTCCCCTTACTAGACTTAAATGTGCATCAGCAGAAAAGCTCAGCCCTGCCTCCCTATCTGCTGTTGTTACTACACTGTCAGGAATTGGTGTATTGCTGCAGTATGAACTGTGCTCATGAGAGAAGGAGTTCCTGCTCCAGAGAGCTCGAGCTCTGCAGAGGTCAGAGTCAAGTGCTTCTCCTGTCTCTGATCTGTCAGTACACTGAGACACTTCTAAAAACAGTCCTCATAAAAATTCTCAGGGTTTGCCGCGTTTAGTCTCTTGTTCTGGTGCTTGGAGAATTATTGTCAAGCCCTTCCGGGTATCTGAAGGACAACGATGGAAATCAGGTGGTTCTTTTTGGTTTAGTAAAATTCTTGACACGGTGAAATTGTTAGAAATTTATTACTTGGATTCCGGAGAGGAAGTCAGAATTTCATCTTTCAGAGGACTTTCAGGTCTCTTCCCATAGGTGGTGTGTCTGGTGTTCCCATTTGCCTCAGGCTGAGTCAGATTCCCAGAGACTGTGTCCAACCAATGTGTTGTTTCCCTGGCAGTGTTACACACTGTGGGAGAACAGGTCTGGCATTTACTCTGGGGGCAGAGAACACAGCAGGGTCCTTGCCCTGGAGTAAGTCATAGAGCATAGTAAATACATTTGAACTATTAGTCTGGAGCAGTAAAGAGGAGGGGGGAAAAAAAAGAGAGAGAGGTCTTTGAAATAGTTACTCAGTTTTGTTTGAAGGGAGAAGTGTACCTGTCAGGTCAGGATTACTGAATATCTTTTGTTCATACTTCATCTTTTGAGGCAGGAAATGTGTTCCTAGATACTGAAATGGCCTACTGGAAGTGCCAAATTGATCTGTGGAGTATTTAAAAGATTTTGAAATGTCTTGTGAAATGATGACCACTGTACCTTTGTGGATAGGTACAGTGTCTTGTATACATGTGTTAGAGAATTGTGTATCTTTAACCATTGTAGTGGCACAGAGATATTGATTTTAAGATTCCCACATGCCCAGTTGTGGCAGATGTTTAGTTTTCCCTGCACTATCCCTCGTAGGGAGTGCCACCAGCTGAAGTGTTCAGTGCCAGCTGAGGAATTTTTCCTCTTTGTCAGGACGTAACAGAGAGAATAGGTGAGATAATTCAGTATGTGGATGTGAGACATGTCAACTTGCACTGCCTTATCAGTTTTGATTCTTTAATAAGAGTAAGAGAAATTCAGATCAAATGCAAAACCAGGCTATGCCTGATCATCCAACCATCAAACAGGACAAGATTTATTTTTATTATCAAGGAGGACACCTGACAAAATTGCTGTTGGGTCTCCTAATCTGTGTCTGTGGTATCAAAATTTCAACAAATCTAGGTTTACCTTGTGTAATGAGGGCTGCTTCATGCATAAATTCACTGTTTGGTATGTATACTGTGTTGTGTGTCCATCACAAAAGGATGGGTGAGTAAATCTGAATGAAAAAGTCTCTCCTTCCTAATCTTTAGTGTCAAAAAGCGATGTCAAATCTGTAATAGGTCTTTTTGTCTAAATAGTTTACTTGGATCTGCCTATGTGATCAGGAAGGTTTTCAATATTTCCACTGTCTTCTAAGTTTTCTAAAACTATCAATTGAAAAGTAGGAAAGTGAGTCAAATCCTGATGCTGTGGTGGAGTCCAGGTCTAAATCTAATCTCTCTTCCTTCAGCCCAGGTCTACTCCAAAGATCATAAGGGGAGCTGCTTTTGTCATTCCTGAGACATGACAATAGGAAAGTCTACGAGTTTCGTGACAGTTTTTATAATATTTCAACTCCAGTTACAGGAACTGTTTTTGATAATTTGCCTAAGATTACAATAAGACTTTGTTTCTTTTTATTTTATGTTTGCTAGATTTAACAGAAATCTGATTGTTGAATTGGTTGAATTCTGATGTTCTGATTAAACTGAACAAAATTTAGTGTTGCACTCACACCTCCAACTCTCCGGTGCTGAAACTTACACAGTCCTTTAACTTTTGGGCCTACTTTTGTATGTAAAATAGGATGATTTCATACCAGAGGCACTCTGTCTTCCTGTTCTTTGGACACATATGTTTCTTCTGGTATGACAGCTGTAAATGTCTTTGATCTTCACAAATATATAGCTGGTGGGCATTATAACGAGTTTCAGCTTGGTGGGAGAAGTCTTTAAAATTAAGAAGGTTTTCCAGTGTGGATAATGAAATACTTTCCTTCTCCTTTATATGGTTTTAACAAGCGTTCAGTGTTCCAGTTCATCTTAACCTGCTTTCCAGATTTCTTTGGAAATAGAAGTTGTGAGAGCACAGCTGACCTGGGTCCTGATTCTGTAAGGTTGCAGATGTGCAAAGATGGTCAGGACCTGCAGTCGTTCACAGAGCTGAAGTGTATGGAAGTCTATTACTCGAGATACTTTTGCCATCAAAGCTTGGATTCATGTCTCTAGGACTAGTAATAGAAATTTCATTTCTTCCCTTTTGATCTTAGTCTGTGAGATCCAGTTGTCAGGATTTTCAAGCCGTTTCTTTTCTTTTTTGTTTTATGATGGGTTGGTGTATTTCTTTTTGTCAACACCCAGTTGAAAATTTAGCATGTGCTGGCAGATAAAGTTAACATTGTCCAGTCCTAACACAGGACACTCACATGACCTTCAGTGAAGCACTGACAGGTGTACAAAGACAATATGTCGTGTTCTGATTCTCCTCATTCCCCATTCTTAATCCAACTTTAAAAAGTGATAATAAGACATGGCCTTCTGTGAAACTAAGGCTTTCTGTCTTGTTAGGTCTTCCTGTAGTTACTGGATTTAATTTTCCTGTGTTTGGATAGACTGTAGTCTCAGCTAGAGTGTTCATCTTGGTGGCACTCTGAAATTTAGCAGGAATTTCTACTTGCTTTTTTCACTTAAGTATTATTCCCCACCCCTGGAGGTGTTTGAGATCAGGCTGGATGGGGCTTGAGTAACCTGGTCTAGTGGAAGGTGTCCCTACCCATGGCAGGGTGATTGGAATTAGATGATCCTCATAAAGTCCCTTCCAACCCAAACCATTTCTATGATTCAGAATAAATTTGTGTCTGTGTTTTTCGGGCTTTCCCTACCTTTTGCAGCTTGGGGGATTTTAAAATTTTCTTCCACACAGTTCTACCTCAAATGGTGACTTGCAGGACCACAAGGTATCAGTTCCACATATATTCTTAGTGACTGAGATGAGATCTGCCCTGTTATTCATTAAGAGTGGCTTTGGTCACCTCTTCATTTGCAACTTGGAATTTGAAAAGCTCATATCTCCAACTATTCTGCATTTGAAAATTAATTCACAATTTCATTGTTCATGAATCAATAAATTTTATATATCCTTAACACAGGAAAGGGACTTCGCAGGAGTGAAAAAAATAAAATGCAGGACATTATTTGTTGTTGCTGAGTCTGAAAAGTGGCACTCACAGGAATCCCAGAGAGACACTGTGGAGGGATGGGCACAGGAATGAACAGCATCTGGATATGGGTAGGCTTGGAGCCTGGTTTCAGTCAGGCAATAATCTGATGGAGATGTTTAGGTGGACAGTGGCATCCGTATGAAGTAATAGAGAAGCAAATATGAAGCTGCTTCAACTCTCACACTTGTTTATGCAGTTAAATTGTGAAACCAGCTCTGTATTGGTCAGGTGAGCAGCCAGCCAGATCTATGGAGCTTTCTGGAGCCTCTTGGTTGACTTGCTGTGTGCAATTTTTACATATGTACTTCTTCAAAAACTACCTATTTAAAAAAAATACTCTTTCAGTTAAGTCAGCATAAGGATGATGTCTACAACTCTGCAGCTACCTTTGCAAGGAAATGTTTGCCAGCTCCCTTGCTGGTCATCATAAATGCAAAGCATAATTAAATTTTCCTTTTTTATTTTTCCTGTTTTTTGATGGTAATACTTAAATAAACTTGCAAAAACCCATTGGAAAAGGAGCATTATTCTTTTAGCCCTTTCTTAGGCAGGGTGGTCCCTACTAGCTTTTGAACAAGATTTGTCCAAGAAAATGAAGCAGCTTAGCAAGAGAAATTAAATAAACCAGCACATTTTAAATGAACTGCATTCCAAAAGAAAACTTTTTTTTTAACCACACCACCCACATATATGCTAACATACAGAATTAGTCCTAACCTGCCAAAAGAAGAAAATGCACAACACCTTTCAAAGATGCAAATTGACAATTAACAAAACAATGGAGTTCTAGCCTTCCTTTGCTGAGGTGCAAATTGATAATCAGATTGCAAGGAGAAACTGGTGGCTGCTATTTAAGATTTAGTTTGAGATGAAGGCTCCCTATGGAAGAAAGGGAGGGAAAAGAACAAAGTACTGTAACCAGTTCTACACTGGGAAAAACCCATATGAGGAGCACAGGGATACACCAGGCTGATATCAGCTGTATAGCTTGCACATTGTTAATTGTGACAACAGGAATAGGAAGGAAATGGTAAAATTTAGTTATGCTGTGGCATTACAGAGAGGAGGGGTAACAAGCTCTTTTTTCCCCCTGAATATATCTGATGCCCTACAGTGATGTTGATGGGAGAAACTGCAAACCCTGTGTAATAATTTTGTTTCACTTACCTTTGGCAGTCAGTCTTGCCTTCACTTTGCCCATTAAGTTCCATCTCCTGTATTTTTCCTAACGTTTCATGTGCCCACGAGCGGCTGCAGGTAACTACAGTTATACAGTTTTATCCCAACTTGCCTTGGATATATTTTATCCTTTCCAAGTATGAAGTTTTATATAACCATTTCTACTTGAGCTTAAGAGCAAATAAATAATGGCAACCACCATTGACTTTTTCTGATAGTAAATTTTAGTGCCCAGTGGTTGGACAAAACAGGCTATTGTACTGCAGGAAGTTCTCATGTTACAAATTAGAGAGGACATGAGGAACTGCAGATTTATTTAGATAGTTGTAATTTGGATGCAAATTTGAAGAAACAGTCATAAACTTTGTTTTGTGTTTTCCCAGAATCCAGCTTGTGTTTGTTCTGTGCTTTTGGCCAACTCCAATGAAATTAGAACCCTAAGTCATGTCCTGTTGTGGCCTGTTTGTATTTCTGCCACTATGTACCTATGAAAGTAACTGGGTTTTAATGGGGTTCTTGGTTATTTTGATTTTAACTTACAAATGACTGTTTTCAGTGCTATTTAATTTATAACATCTGATATCTCCTGAAAGATCTGTGTTATTGCATGTGTACGTCCATTTTAATTTTTTTCTTATGAATTCTTTTCTCTTGAAGTGTTGTTACTATGGAAGCTGCATTTTAGAAGTAGAAGAGTAATTTGAGGATAAGGCCTTTTTAATAATCTGAATAATTTGTGGCATTTGACAAATATACAGATACATAGCCTGAAATCTTTAAGACTGGTTGAAGTATTTGAGACTTGGTTAATTTGAAACCAAGCCGTATGATTAAATGTCCTAGATATCTTGGAAGGTTTCAGCCATAATTATACGATTTTAATGAATTTGTTGCTCTTGAAAATGTTGAGTTGACAGCTGCTTAGGATGAAGTCCTGGCTAGTTGCAGCACATGATAGGTAAAGGATTGCAGAGCTCTGAGTGTGCTATGCATTACTCGTCTCTCAAAACAAAGTTGGAGATCACTCAGTAAATGAGCAGCTGAGCCTTCCCTTTCTATCAACAGAGCAACTATATTTTATTTTGTGGACAGCTGGCTAGTAGAGAACACTTGACATCTTCCTCTGATTTGTGGTCGGCGTGTGTCAGTGCATGTCAGTCCACAAGGATGGTTGTCACAGCCCTCATCATGCAAGGGGGAGTGGAGAAATTTTGGATGCTGACACCAGCAGTGACAGTACTCTCGAGCCTGTATTCAGGGAACATATTAATTCCTCTTCCAGGTGTCAAGATTTAGCACATTTTATGTATTTTGATTAGCACTGAATAGAAGATTTTTATCCTTAGTGGTGTAGTGGCTTGTTGCATTTAGATACCACTTATTATGAACTAGATTCTGACATTGAATATTATCTGACTTCTCTGAAAGCCAACCCCTCTTGAGTGAATGTGTTTGACAAGTAAATAATAGTGTATGATGCCCTATGAACGTGTTTTAACCTGCTCCACTTAAGTTTTCTTAGCCTTGATGCATATATTTAAAGAGTGTAGTATGCAAGGCATGTAAGGATGGAAAAGTTTGTTTATGCATTCAGTGATTTCTTCTTGGGCGAGAATCACGTTGGTGTCATTCTATGCAGCATTTTATTATCCTGCCTCTGGTACAAAGGGGTATGTAATCTGAAGGCTGGGGGGTGGACTTATTTTTTCAAATAAAAGCCACTAAGGCCAGCACTTTTGTCCCTTTTCATGTCTTGTGAAGTCTGTGTGATTTCTAACCCTTTATTTCTTTTTTTCCAGGCTATTCATGTTTGCTGTCGGGCAGGGCAAATCAATCTTTTCTAAGTACTCTTTAATCATAAATCTAGATGTATTAAGCTTGCTATTACCTAGTCAGTGGTAGTCAGAAAAAGGCAGGGGGGAATATCTAGTCAGTATGGCTGAACTGTGATTGGGATCATGAGGCTGCTTGCTCTGTGCACCTTCACTTCTGACTGCAGTGATGCAGTTGGTGAGCTGCCTTTTCTTTAATTTTTATTTTTATTTTTCTGTAATAGTGGCTACTTTAGTATTCTGTCTAATTATTGTGTTTTGCAGTGTCTGTTTTGTGTGCACTGAATGTTCATTCCCCTTAGCTTACATTTCCCCTCTGGTTTTCAATAAATCTTGGTGGACCTTTGTATCCTGCCATCTTTTCTGCTCTTTTTTCCCTAGAGTGCTAATTCCCACCCCCCTGAATATCTGTAAAATCAGCATTTTATTTTTTCCCTCCTGAGCAGCTATTGCCATCAGCTGTTATAAAATAATGGCTTCAGATGTGTCCCTTATAGTACATTGACCCCTATGTCTGATTTATCATTAATTTCCAGAGATTTGTTCCAGGCTTGAACTAATTCCTTCCCCCCAGGGTCCTAAGTTAAAAACCACACTGAAACCCACTTCCTTTTGCTTTTGTACCTGGAATATTAATCATATTGCCACCAGCATCCCTGGCACATGGAGGCATCCCACTACAGTTAATGATATTCTGTGTGTCTCCATTGGCTTCTGTTACAACAACATTCAAGCTGCTTATGCTTATTTCTGAGCTTGTATTGTATCTTGCTACAGCTGATATCTTGCATTTTCCCCTACAATGCCCACACTTTTACTTACTGGAAGATTAATATTTGTCTCCCCAAAGTTTTTGCCTGATTACTTCTTTGTACTTCTGTTTCACGCCACTAAAAGGAGAAAAGGAGATATGACCATTTGCAGTGGAACTTGGGCTCTGCCTTAAAATGTTGCAATATTTGTAGGCTGTGGTTTTGTGAGGCTTGGAAGACTTTCTATGTGTACTCAAGAATATTGAAAGAGGATAATCTTATGAGTGCTGCAACACAGTCAGCAGACAGTGTTGTATCTTGGGTTGTAAGTTTTCTTCATTTTATTGTATTGCTCTTAGAGCGGGATGTGTTCAGAAGTAGCTGGTTGAAGACCTGGTCCCTGGCAAGGCAGTGCACAATATCTACTTGGCTCCACTGAGCATAGCACAAACAAATATCTGTATGATCACTGCAGGATCACTGAGAATGGAGGTAAAGGAATGTTAAGACTTGTTACACATCACAGTAATGTCTTCTCCTGAGTCACCTTCCCTAGGCATTGTGAAAGCTACATTGCCTCGAGTTGAAACTTAAAATCAGAAGTATTAACTAGTCCTTTGGAGATAATTCCTATGCCGGGGTGCATTTGTTAATGCCCTGTTTATTCTTAAAATTGCAGTCTGTTCTTTCTAGGGAAAGGGCTGAAAAGCTTTTCCTGTTGCTGCGGTGCAGACTGGCAAGGAATTACAAACTGCTGCTTAGGATATGACTGCAAACCTGGTGTACCCACATGTCTCTCTGTCAAGACAATAGGAGCTGTCAGTGCTTGCTACTTTTGAAAATTAACACTCCAGAGAACTAAGCCCACTCTGACCCATTTTGCATTTTAGCCCTTTTTGATCTTAAAAAAGAAAAGTTATTTTGACAATGTGGAAATCTTGATACTGAATTGCTTAATTCAGAGTTGTTGTGTACAGCTCCTGAAGTTGTTTAGTAACCTTTTATCATGTAAATAACATATATGTATATGAAGCATCTATGAACAGCTCTGTATATGAACATCTATGTATATGAAGCAAAGAATAATGAAAAATGTGTGCTCTATGTTTCTTCTTGTTTGCAAACCTGATGCTAACTAAATTCAGCTGTAATCTATGAGCTTCCACAATAGCTGGCAGAGCTAATATGTAGCAATGCAGTCAAAGAAACATTTTGAAAGTAAAACATCAAGTCCTTACTCATCACAGCACTTACTGAATTAAAGATTTCAAGCACTGGGGCTGAAGCTTAGTGTACATCTTGCTCCCTGCCTCTGCCCGGTGTCAGGAGGACACGTGGCTTCTGATGCCTGGAGTAAATTTGCCCAAGACCAAAGTATGTCTTGGAAGTTTTGTTTCTTGCAGGGATTTGTGTGTAAAGACTCCATTTGTGAGGCAGAAGTAGCTAAAAATAGTATCTTGTAGTATGGTTAACAAATGATACTGAGAGCCGCGGAAAAGCCGCACTGCCACATTTTCAGGTCTGTTTGCCAGATTGGGGGCATATGTGGGGGTAAGACATTGTTAGTTATCCTTTTGTACTCATGCCTAGTACCCTCAGTTGTTTATGCCCAAAGTTTTAACTATCTGGAGATATTTTCTGTAATATAAGGCTGGCTGCCTTTTTAAAAGAAAAATTTAATAGAGCATAGCTTAAAAAAATTCTTAGATCGATTTATATACGTCAAAACGAAAATAAAATACGTCGTGATGTTTTTGTTTTACTTCAGGCCTTAAGTCAGAAGTAGTGTTTATGTACCAGCTTTCCCCAGAAGCAGGAAGGATAGAGACCTAATAAAAATGTAATGAAAGCTGCATTCTCATGCGTTCACAGATGTCTAGGAGATGGAGCTTTAAGAGAAGTACAAACGCAGTGGCTTGTGTGCTAACGACATCAACAACAGTTTTGTGGTGTGTACAGCATTACCAACCATTGGTGTGATAAAGCTGCTGAAGTGATGGCAACCACTTTGCCATATACTGTCAGCTCTTAAGTATCCCTAATAGCCTGGCTGTCCCTACTTGGGCTAATTTACCCCATGTTGCTCAGATCCATGTTGTGGAGCATCTTTTGGCTACAGGGTAGATGGACCTGCTTTGATGTTTGTGTGACTTTTTGTGGGTTTACTTTGTTTGTTTTATAAGTCTGGCAGTTTTTTATGCCACATAGCACCATGGTCTTTTGCCTTTTCTGGCTCATACCAAGCAAATGACATGTTGTGAGCAGTATCTTGGACTTTCTCTGTGGGCTAGGAGGGTCAGTGGTGGTGCAGCATGTTTGGGTGATCTCAGGTTTCACTGATGACATCTCGCCTTCAGCTCCCTGGTTGGAGATCACTGCACTGAAGCCACAAGGTGTGTGATGGTAGTATGAAACCCAGGTGCTGTGGTGACAGTGTTTCTGACAAGGAATCAGCATTTCAACTGTCCTTTATGACACTTTCAGTTGCTGCTGGCAGGAGGGGTGCAATGGGCAGCAGCTGTGTATGGTGGTAGAACAATACACACAGTGCTTCTGCTATAGGCAAACAATCAAAGATGCTCTATCACTACAAATCTTTGATGTAAAAAGTTCATTTCAGGTTTTGGAGGGCTGGGTAGCTGTTCCTTATCTTCCCCTTCTCTGTGTGTTAACTGCTTCCCATGTGATCTGAGCTTGCGGGAGCACCTGTGGTCAGGTACCAAGGTGCCTGAGTTCTTTCCTTCCTCATCATGGTTGCCTGTTTTCTCTCCTGGAAGCCTCACCCATAGCATTTCTGCTTTGAAATGGTTGTCTCTTGGGCAGACAAAGGAGTGCAGCTCTGCCAGCTGGCTCGTTGCCCCTCCTGCCCATCCGTGCTGTTGCAGACACCTTGCAAAGCGTGGGGAGAGGTGTGGGTGGCGTGATGCCGGGCTGGGGCAGCTCCAAGGCTGCATGCCTGAAGGAAGGATTGGGCTGTATTGGCCAGAATGCCTCAGGATAGGCTGCAGGGAACAGTATTCAGACCCCACAGTGGCACTGACATAATAATTTCGGCATTGTTTGGGACCACATTGATAATCAGAGTCTTACTGCAGGGTCTGCATTGCAAAGAATGGGATTTACAGATAACTTCAGGGAGGGGGAGTCTACTGGAAAGCTGCAATTTCTGCCTATTTTGGTTAACTGATTCAGCCTTTCGAGGTCATTTAGGGTGGATTGATATGTTCTCATTCTCCGTATGTGCGGCAGTGCAAGGATCCTGCAGATTGCAATAAACGGGGAAAGGGAAGGAGCAGATTGTCCTACCGGAAAGTAAAAGACTCTTTCAGGATTGTGTAGGTTGTGTAATTTGAAGATCAACATTGCTTATGGTGAACAGATGGAGAGGATGATTAGAAGCTACAAGTGCCCTCCTGTGCTATAGGCCCAATGTCAGATAAACTACCTCTACAGAAAATTATCACTTTCTGAAATTCTAGGACAACTGTAGGTTGTATTCTATGAAATTGAGAGAGAAAAGTGGTGTGAGGAGGAGGAAAGGATCTAGACTGTTAACTGTGTGAGACTGCAAACTGCCTCTCAGGAAGCTCAGATTCAAGGTGGTTTTACTGTCTGTGAGTGCTCAGCATTGTTTTTATGAAGCTGTGCAAGAGGAAATTCCCATTATTTCAGTCCTGGAGTTCACTGTGGCTATCATTAGTACAAACCAGGGTGATTTTTCCCTCAGTGAGGGCACGCTCACCTGCCTTGTGAGGTCTAACAGTGCAGTATTTATTTATTGCACAACAGAGCACACATGCTAAAACCTGAACAAGTTATGCATTTTGTCACATGGGGCTGTAGGAAAAGCTTGTCTGAGAACTCCTGGTTGAGAGCTGTGGACCAGTGCGTGCATATTGCAACAGTGTGTAGTTAGTATTTAAGGCTGGTTGTGTGAGGTTTTTTGGCTTTTTTTGGAAAGGTGTGTTTTGGGTATTAGTGCATGATGATGTTTTAAAGCAATGGACAGTGATTGGGGAATAGATGTTGAGTATAAACCGAGTTCACACGTATTCTGACCGGGAATGAAGCATCTTCCTTTGGGCTTAGCTGGCAAAACTACTTGTGTGTCTCAAGGATCCCAGTTAGAATTGATACTGTAAGGACCAGGAAGGCATCCAATGACAGGCTGGAAAATCCAGTAACTGGGTAAGCAAGCACTGGTGTCTGACCAGAGCTTGGCAGACAAAGCAGTCAGTGTTGGAGCAAGAAAGCACAGCAAAGTGTGCTTTCTGCCAGTCCTTTGAGGGCTGGGATGAAAGTTTTGATCACTAAGTAGGAAAAAATACTGAAATTGGAAGAAGTGGGGTAAAAAGTGCATTTTCCCAAGGATAAACCAAACTGAAGTAGAACATGTTAAAAAAGAATTGTGTTGCACTCATGGTTAAATCAATGGGAGTGAGCAATCCAGTGAGTTAGAAGGGAAGATGGTCAAGCTGTGCATCCACCTCTCTGACACCAATGCAGAGCAGTCCTTTCTTCAGCCCTAGATGCCAGACTTTTGTTGGGCACCCACAGCAGGGTGAGGAGCCCTGTATAGCACAGGCAAAAGCAATGTCTGCTCTAATCCTGCCTTCTTAAAACTCCAAGGAGTGGTCATCTCCACAGGCTCAGCTTAACAGGAGAGCTGCTGTTCAGGGCCCAGGGAAAGAGCTCCACATATTTGTGCATGTGTGCTCTGATCCACAAATGGCTCATACACAGTAGATGCTACTTAAAATATTTTTTAGGAGCAAGTAAGAAACTGGAAGTGTTGACACACATTCCGTGTACTAAAAAGTAAAAGCTAACAGAACATTTCAACTGCTGGGCACCCCTGGGAAGCTTATTCATGATGGTAGTAAATATAATGGGGAGAATATGCTGCAGAAGGGTGAAAGGGCAGTGGCCAGAATATGGCTGTGTATTGTTCTGCTTTTGCAGTATGTGTATGTTCATATGTGTGTAAACATACCTCACAGAATCAGAATATGCAGCAACATGGAAGGTGTTACCGACACGTGTATATAATGTACGGTATTACATACAGAAACTGTTTGATAAATGAACGCTAAGATTGTGAAGTCAGGCACTCAAAGCATAGGAAATGCCAGAATTAGATTTGCCTGCACAACCTTAATTCAGCCCCTTTGTGCATATGCATTATGATACAGTCTTTAATTACATGATCACATATCAGACCACTGAAATGACGGTGCTGACAGAATGAGAAGATATTCCGTATTATTTTTTTAATCCTTTTTGTGTGGCCCTGTGGCAGGCATATTCTGCACACATTCAAACCACAGCTTAAAAACATCGTTTCTGTGATATTATTGGTATAAGAAATACATGTGGAAATTAATAACTTCGTATGGACTTCTCTGTGATGCATATCACTGTGTTATCTGTATGTTGTAAAGATGTTCATTGCTTCTCAAACATCCATCTTCTTGTTACTGTTTTCATTTTATAGATGGGGGGGGAAGTTTTTGAAGTGGAAGAAAACAACCCAATTAACTCAAATCCTAACTGTGTAGTTACAGTTATCCTAAGTCCTGGCATCAATCCAGTGCATTGAGGTCTACCTCAATTCTAAATATGACACTCTCAGGCACATGGTGTGACTCTTGGGGATGGTCCTGTGCAGGACCGGGAGTTGGACTCGATGATCCTTGTGGGTCCTTTCCAACTCGGCATATTCTGTGATTCTGTAATTTTATTTGTCTTAGGGAGTTTCTGGACCACGTGAAAGTGTTTGAATCCCCACACATCAGAAGGGTGCCCTTGCCACCTGTTTTAGGAGAACCCTGAGGAACAAAAAAACCAAACATTTTCTACCCTTTTTCCAAAGTGATGGTACTGTGCACCAAGGAGGCCAGAGCCACGTGCAATCTGAGCACCAAACTGGCCTGAGGGTAGGATTGTAGGGGGATTGGGCTTTCAGTGGCATCAATCTCAGGTAGGTAGAGGCACTTAGCCTTTTCTGTTAGTTTACCATGATGATAATCGAAGACAAAGTATTTAGCTTAAGCAGAAAGGATCCTCTCTGAAGATCTCTGTTCTGTCAACAGAGAGAAGGAAATACAGAGTTTGCTTGGACAGAACTCCTCCCTGCAGGTCTTCAGAGGTATCCCTCTGCCTCCATTTGAAGTGTAGGGAAGGTAACTCCTGTGATAGGCTTCTAAATGTGTCTGGGTCAGATGTGACTTTTCAGTGTTGTTTTCACTTTATTATAGCTGTTTATATCTTTAAAATTTAGCATCAATTGACTGCAAAATATGGCATCCCCAAGTATATGTTCAGGTATACCAGGTCAGAAAGTGGGATGTGTACGACTAAGGGCTTCCTGCAAAGATTCTGAATTCCTGATAAACTGTCCTCCTTTTGGCTTGCAAATCTCTGCTGCCCGTCAATTCTTGTGTTCCAGTACTTAAAATGAACGAGTTAATGGTCCAGCAGGCAACTTTACCTTAAGTATGCAACTCATGTTTATTCCCAGAGCTGGCTCTTCTGGGGTGATATTCTCCTAGAAAAAAATTGGAATTTGATCATGTAATTAGAAAGTATTGCAGTGTGTATGCACAAAGACTGAATCTTAGCTTGTGCTTTTCAATGGCTAAATTAGGAATGATTGTACAATCTTAAAGTACAGTGTTTTGTTGAATGCTCAGTTTGATTCAACATTTTTTAACCAGGGAATTCTCATAACGTTAAACTGAAAATTAAGAATTTTACACTGTAGAGCTCCACAACCCTCTCCCTCTCACTTAGGTCATCAGAGGGCTGTTACTTAGAGAGACTTAGTAGAGTCCTGCTATTTTCTGCCATTTGTGAACGCAGCAGATGGGTTGAGTTGGTCAGAAATCCAGCAGTAACTCCAGGTTGTGGGGTAGTGGTCTCTGGCAGTGCTCATATATTCTAAATTATTTTTTGTCTTTCTCATCTTCACCTGTATGTCTTTCTCCTCAGCTCCTGCCAGCCCTCGTTGCTCTATTTTTTTCATTCTGTACTGCTTTTCTGTGCTTTAGGTCTTTACATGGAGTTGTGTTGCTTTGTCTGCCTTTACAATTTGGCAGCGAACAGAAGGGCATGACGTTTCACTGCCTTTGTGGTGCTCTCCAGTGTAAAACCTGGGAACTTTCTGGTGACTTGGAAGAGCTGGTGGAGGAGAGGATTGTGAAGCAGTTGGACACAACGAGGGTGACATGTGTAGGGTGTAGCATGCCCAACATATCAGGCCATTCAGTCTGATGAACTGATTTTTTCAGCAGATCTCTTCTGCTTATGTGTAAACTGAGAGCTCCCTCTTCCCTAGTCTCGGACAACATTCCACTGGGTGGTTGCAAAGGGCAAGTCGAAGAGTTGTGTTCCATCATGCACATTTCAAGGGTCATCCAAGGATGACCCTTGGATGGCAAAGAAAAGTCACTTGACAGTGAGAATGACTTAAGAAAAAAAATGTATGGCTCAGGTCACGAATGGTAGCATATGTAGCCACAGCAGTGCTGCATTTATTTTCTTATAGATAGTATATGTGTTATATTAGGCCAATCACAATTAAGAGTGTGGCATTTCTGATGTAGTGTGCAAAAAGGTTGGACCAGTAGTGGTGCAATTCCTGCTGATACACCACATACTTGGTGAGAAAAGCAAACTACATCACAGAGGCTTTACAGCATAGGTTGGTGAGAATTCGGTCCTCTGATGAACACAAGTCAAGAGATTTAGTGCATTACTCAAATTTTACCTTTCCCTTTTATTATGGGGTTGCTTGTGCTGATTGGTTGCATGTACCACAGTTGCTAAAGGAAGAAATACTGCTTTGCATTCAAGGAAGCAGATTTTCATGCTTGCATCTGAAAAAACGGTCATAGCTGAAATAAGCAACATTATCAGCAGTATAAATTTTCAAAAGTAATCTATATTATATAATTCAAGTTTGGGGTATGTAAGGTGCAGCCATATTAGGAGGTTCTGTTGTATTGGTGATTATATACTGCGAGGAGGGATGAGGATTTGCTGCTTTGCCAGTTTTAATAGAGGTGAGGTAACTAATTTGATGCTGGATACTCTCATCATGAGTTGCTTCAAGGTGTTCACATTTGCTTATGAAATAGTCCCTTCTGAGCTGAGGAGATGGAAATGAGACACTAAAAGGCTTTCTTGAAGTGCTTCCATGTTTCTCAGCTCAGAACATCACATTTGATATTAATATTAGGTACGGAGGCAAAGTCATCAGGTAGAAAAGGGAAGAAATGTAGAAATAGTCATTTTCTTGTGTGTTTCCTCAGGATGCTATTTTGAGGCTTTAAAAAAAAATAATAAATTCATGCTTTGCTGATGAGGCTGCTGTAAACTGGGGAAGTGGCAGATGTAATTGAAGTCCCAGGACCCTGCCCTAGAAGAGGTCCAATACTGGCAGCGTACATATTGCTTATATGAAAGCGAACAGATGGATACATTTGGTCAATTCTGCCGGGTTCATATGGAAACCTTCAGAATTTTTTCTTACTATTTTCAGTGGAATACTTAAATCTGTTATCTGCTGGGAGTCTGTAGTTGCCTGGGATGGGTGCTTTGGTAGCTTTGAGCAGGGAGCACTGCCGTACTGTGGATGTCTTCCGACCAGATATGTTTATCTCCCCGTGTCCCCCTCCATACTCTGGGACCAAATCAGCTACTGGAGGAGTGAGCTGGATTTTTTTCAACTTCTGTGGCATGAGAACTGTCAGCTGAGTCTTAATCATGGAGCTATTACTGGTAGTGAAAATGAAGGAAAGAGAAGAAATCCAGCTTGCTTTTCAGCTGCTAGATTGATTGCAGAGGCATGTTTTGGTTATTCTTGGGGTGGAGACAGGAGAGGAAGAAGGAGATGGGGAGAACAAAAACATTGTATTTTCTTTAATTAAAAACCCCACTAATTTTCTGATAGTAATTCATTCTAAATTCTTGCTGACAGTTTTTGATGTTTCTCAGTCCAAAACAACTGAAAGCAGTCAAGTGAAGGGAGAAGAATGGAAAATCAAAGAGGAGGGGTGTACCTGTATTAGTAGAACACAACTTGAAGTGCTAATAGTTAGTCTGGGTGGGGAGAGGAGGTAGGATTAATCTGTAATGCTTCAAATTATTCAGTTTTGGATATCCTTTACACATATGAACATACACACTCTGATCTAATAACACGTTATCGATGGCGTCAAGGAAAGAATTGGCATATGACTAATTCTAAAAGTCTGTCATACAGATGTGTCAGCATCTGTATTGTCATCTAGCTATCTTTTTTCCCAAGTGTATAGCATATAAAAATATGCACATCAAGTATTTAGACACTATCAATGACAGCTCTATTCCGTATTAAAGTTATTAAAGAAACTCGCTCTTGCATTTGGATTCATATAAGAAATCAGATACTTATATCAAAAGGTTTTAGCTCTAAAGCCTTCCAGGAAAGCTGTAAACAAAGCAGAAAGAAAAAATGAAATCTCTGATACTAAAAACGTGTTTCTATGAAGATTGCAGTTCAGCAAGTGCTCGTTTCTCTTTTTTTTTTTTAATAAAAAAAATTTCTTTCAACCATTAGCAATGATAACTTTCATTGAAAATCGGGGTTAGAAAAGAAGAGCAGAAACCAAGCTCATTGGGAAAGAGAGAGGGAGCTTGAATTTGACAAAAATAGTTTCTTCTCTATTCCTATCTCACTCTCTCAAGATGCATCCTTCTTACAAAAACAACTCCACCCACTGTTGTAGAAAATGGCCATCTCTTGGTATCTTCTTTGGAGGTTTTGTTTTGATAGTGCTAGTGCTAGTTTTGGGGATTAACATGAATAACCCTATCAAATTTTGTTAAGACATGGTACCAATACAGAAAGACCCATGTATACTATTTAAAATACCCTTGTTAACAGAGATTTAACAGTCATTTCATTCTCCGCTGTTCATCACATTCACACATGTGGGATGGGCATTAACAGATTGAGCTACATCTTTTCATTTCAATTCTGCAGCAGTCTCTCTTTGCAGGAATATTTTATGTAGTAATAATTTTCTCCCTATTACAGACTTTCTAACTATGTTAAATGGCAGTAGACTGGCCACAGAGACATTCGTGAGAACTACCTTTGCAGTGACATTTAAACAATTTATTTGATCTTGCTTTAGCATACCTGCTCATGCCTTTTTTTACTCTGTTGTCGACCTTAGGAGAACTTTGCGTATAATCATGGGTCTTTCAATCACAGTCAACTTAACAAAACGGTATGCAAATTTCTGCAGTATATAATTTCTGAAGTCTTTGGGATTTGCTGTGTGTTTGCTGCCAGGTGGATACCCCTTGACTGCAGGGGCACATTTTGGGTAGCAGCTGCCCAGCAGCTCCAAGGCCAGTTGCAGAAGGCAGTGTCTTAGCTGGGGATGCTCTATTTTATAGGTGTGCAGTTGTTAGGTGTGTGTGCCTTGACTTACCTGAATGAGATGATGCTATCAGTATTTCTTTCTTCCCCTGTGTAATAATAGAAAAAGTAGAGCAGAGGAGAAAGGTTGATGGCAAGGGGGGAGTTCTATATATCTCACATATGTACTATGTTGAATTGATCATCTTATCACCATTTAGAGAAATTGCAAGTTGTGGATTTGTGGCTGAAATGTGTTACTTGTGTGGGATTGCTCTTGGCTAAAAGCCTAAAATGAGGACTCTTGCTTTTTGAGGGCATATCTTGTCCTGTACTTGAAGTAGCTTCTCCTGTACTGGACCATGTGTAAGAGTGCTCTTAGGATGAGAATGGTTAAAAACAATTACCACTGCCACTAAAGCTGTTAACACTTCTATCACGTTCTATCAGGATCAAAAGTCCTAGTGTAAAGAGCTTTTACAAAACCATCCTAGTCAAACTCGGTAAAATTGAAAGGCAAGAAATTAACTGAACTAATTGGCAAAAAATTATATTTATCAGCTTGTTGATTTTTAGTGTAATTCATGGAAATGAATTCTGTGAAATTGTCATTCCGTGACAGCTGATTGGGTGGGAAAAACGTAGGATCGCTGCTTAAAATGCTTACACTGACAGGAACATTCCCATTCGCTAAAAATAAAAACCTTGGACAGTAACATCATACAAATTTGTGTATGTGGGTTACCTGCTGTATGATGTCCCCTATGTGGGAAACACTTGAAGCACATGATTAGTCTCATCAATTTCTGTTGAACTAAATTATATTTTAGGTTTGGTTTTCTGTTATTTTTGTTTGGGGGGGGGGGGGTTGTTGAGGTTTTTTTGGTTTTTGTTTGTTTGTTTTGTTTCTTTCTTTATTTTAGGGGTTTTTTTGGTGGTGGGAGTTTTTGTTTGTTTGTTTGTCTTTTTTGGTTGTTGTTTAAGAGCAGGAAGTAAGCCTACATGTTTTAAGTTTGGCTTCCTCATAAACATTTGTAGATTGAGGTGCAACTTACTCCGCTGGCTATACTTGATGCCTTTCCATTTCCCCATCTTGGTCATGAAAAGGGAGTTGCTGCCTCAGAAAGTTAGGTATAAAGAAAGCAGGTTTCTTGGCTGGGTCCTACAGCTGACCTGAGCATATGTTTGTGCACGATGTATTGTTACTGCATTACTGAACTGGATTCTTTGCCCACATGTAATCGTCGGCCTACGAACAATAATAATCACGGTATGTGTCACGCTCGGTTCTCTGCGGCACTGCAGCTCCTCTTTTGAAGGGGAAGATTCAAGACAATCATCAGTTCTCCTAAAATTGTCAGTTTTGGTTTCCGTGGTCATACCAATTAAGTGTCTGGGTCTGATTTTTCCATTATCCTGCGCCTTATATACAACTTTGACTTGCTGTCGGAATTGAGTAGTCCAAGGATAAGACAAGGGAAAATCAAGCTTTTTCTGTCCTTGGGGTAAAGGAAATTATATGTAGTTCAACTTTCTCAAGTGACAACATTCATTAAGCTGTTACTACAGACATCTGTATGTAGTCACAGATAAGTTGGTATTTTCTGGGTACTTCCAGTAATAAAATCCTAAATCAGTGTTTACAGAAAATGCTGAAGCTTTTTTTCAGCCATTCCTTCAAACATAGCATTTATTTAAAAAAATCTTTAATGGAAATGTGCAAAAAGAGAAAGTTAAGCCAAGGGTCCACTATAAATTTCCTCAGACATCCTTCTTTTGCCTTCTCTGGACATCCATGTGGGTCCTCCTTGACACATACTCAACCCATGTGTACATTCTGGCTGCTTCCATCTGGGGGTCCACATTAGTACCATCTCTACTGCTGCTGTGCAAAGACCACTGTACTCATCTCTCTACCAAAAAAAAAGGAAAAAAAGAGAAGAAATAAAACAGTTGCAGATAAGAGTGTGGGGAGAAAAAAGATAGCCCTTTCCATTTATTTATTTCCTTGCCTGATTTTTGTTTTGCTTTTTTTGATTTAGTTTTATTTGTTTGGGCAAGTTTCCTGCCATTTACCTTTGCATTTGCATTTCCTATTGATTGGCAATTTTTAAACTGTTTATTGTGCTCTTTTGTTTAGCTGTTCAAGAGCTAAAACAAAAGCCACCAGGCCCTGTGAGGGACACATTTGCATGCGGCGAGCGTTGCCCGAGGAAAAAGTAATTGCTAATGCATATTTATGTGGCACAAATTTGCCATTTGTTTATGCATAAAATTATCAATAGTGCAGGGCGGCCCAGCCGTAGAAAATGGTGACCTTTTTAGCTTAATAAAGAGAAATCAGCTGTTATTGTGAAGAGATCAGCCATTTATTCTGTGTTGAGGGACACTGTCGGGAAAATGTAGATTGGTGCCGGCAATATCATTAAATGGAAGGCCAGTGACCCTTTCGGTATAGTCTATTATACTTTATCTAATAGGGGATAAATGACTCTGGTTGGCAAATAGATTAAAAAAAAAAGAGAGAGAAAGAGAAAAGAAAAAAATACTCAACAAAACCCGCTACTCCTCCCGACTTTTCTCTTACAGCTCAGCCATATGAACAGGTAGATACTGAGGAGAGGTAATCATGCACAAGCCAGCTGGTATTTCTCTAACAGGAAAATGACTTTAAAAACAACTCAACAACAGAAAAAAAACTCCCAAACAACCCCAAACCAACCCCCAAGCCCACTCTGTTTAGACTAGTTTTGATTGCTTTGGAGTGGGAAAAACATGCAGAGCCAGCCTGTGATTCTTCCTAGTGCATGCCATCAACAGCAGTGTTCTGAAGGGCCATGACATGGGTTGGATTTTGGCTTGTGAAATGAAAAGTCACAGTCTGAAAAAAGGAGGTAGAGTCTTTTCTGAAGATAACAGGTTTTTGAAAACAGTTATGCTTTTTTTCTTATATACATTCAATTGTTTAAGAGTGGATAAGAATTTGCTAGGTTATACCCCAAGGCACTGAAGACCTCATCTGCAGAAGATGCAGCAACACAGTTTTCTTTATACCACTCCACTAATTCACCTCAACCTTAATGGGTGGATTGAAGACTTTAAGAGTTAAAAACTAGCAGCCAAAAGCCTCAAGAAGTTCCTGTGAAAATGAAAGTGTATGCACAAAATCTCATGTTTCCCTATTTCTCTCGTGTTCTCCAGAGTGCACTGCACTGTGCATGGCTGGAAGCAGCTTCATCCACCCCACAGGTGAAATGTGGAGAGCTGTGAGTCACAGTGACTGTAAATGGTTGCATTTTCTGTGCCCACTGTGTGGTGAACTGGGTGTTTGATTATTTTGGGGTTTTTTTTAATCCCTGGGGAATATCCAGCAGATGATTGTGATGGCAGTATTTTACTTAGCAAAGACTGTTAGACTGAGATAGTTTTATGTACCCACCCAGCCTGGCTAGGTGAGATGAGATCCCACCCACCACCACTGTGGGACTACCTACCCTCAGAAGATGGAGGTTGGCCTTTGCCCACCCTTCTGCCTTGTGCCTTCAGAAAGTCCTGATGGTATTTTTGTGCTGAGGAGGGGCTGATCAGAGTAATTTTGGGACTTTGCTCTGTTTGCTTCCTAAAAATGTATCACAAGCTGTTTGTCACTGAGTGACATCTACCTGGTGGCCTCAGCAAAGAGGCAAAGGGTTGAACAGGACAATGGAACTTGCAGATTGCATCAGTGGAAGCTTTTTGAGGGAGGACTGTCTGGATATGATGGTGTAGAGGTTGTGGTCAGAGGCAGGACTTCAGTCTTCTCAAGGCTGTTGATCTGATTTCACCACTATTAAAATTTGGGCAACATTAAAAAAAAAATCACTTTACTGAAATATATTACAATACATAATACTTACCATGGGAGATATTATACAGTATATGATGTATTACTTTCTATAATAATGTTGTGAAAGTCTTTGTAAGGATGTGTGCTACAGTTCAATATTTCATACCTAAAATTTTCTCTCTTATTAGGTGTTTTTGGAAAGGGTTGGTTCAGTTTCCTAATTGTGCTTTTCCATGCATTTAATTCCTGTGCATAGAGCTCTTGCCTGTTTCTGGAATCGTGCCCTTGCAGTCCTCCCAAATAATGATCCCCAACCATGTTGCTGTAGAAACAAAAACATTGTAGATCATGTTATGGAAATAGAGAGAAACTCAAAGAAATAGCTTAAAAGTATACATTTTCTTAGGTACATCCTATGGAAACTACAGTTAATATGGAAGTGAATTTAACTGCAGAGTAGGATCTAGGTTTCTTCACATGGCAACAGGCCCCTTTTTTTACCAGTTCTGTCACTCCACTCGAAACTGTAGCCAAGAACCACAATTTCAGAAGTCTCTATTAATATTTGAGGATTGCTTCACTGACTTGTTAATGAACAGTTGAATTAGGTGGTATTTTACCTTTAGAAATGCATTTTTCTTTTTACTTCAACAAAATGGTTAAGCTTTGTGTAGATCTGTTTTTTTTTTCAAAGGGTCTTTTTCCATACAGATTATCTCCAGCTCTGCTCCTGAAAAAAATAAATCTTCTTGTACATGTCAAAGCTTGTAGCCAGTTTTTAGCCTCACTTTTGCTTTTCCTTTTCTAACAGTCATAAAACAACCCTTCTGAAGTGTGCTTGACACTAGCTAGATAGTTTTATGTAGATAAAATTAACAATTAGAAAATGCTTAAGTCTGTTGCATGGGAATAAACTGAGGGGTCAGTGTTGTAAACTAACCTGAATCCAGCTGAGATTCTAACTCAGGTTATTATTAAAATTACTACTGCTGTTGTTATTACTACATATTTTTGTCATATCTGTGCCTGCCTAGGCCTGGCTGTGAAAGATAATTAAGTACAGAGTAATAAAAAGCAAAGCTTCAAAACCATAGAAATATCAAGTTTCATGGAAAACAAATTTTGCAAAGAGGAGTTGGTTAAGGGAGAAGATAGGTCAGAGACAAGACAAGGACAAGCAAGTATCGCTGATGAAAGTCAGTAGCAGAAAACACAAGAATGAGCAAAATGAATACTACCTTTTTCTTGTATTCTGCCATTATGAAGAAGACAGGGAGTAGCCCTGTGCCTTGCTTCCAGGTTGTTGGGAAAGACAGAAACATAACAGGGACTATTCTGTAAACAAATGTTACAGGTCTGGGTGTCCTGTGAGCTGCTGTCATTGTCCCCAGGATCTCACCCTAAGTAGGAGTGACTTGAGTGGGGCTTGTGCTTTTCTCAGCTCCTGGTGCATGTCTGCTGTATTTATGCTGTGCAGGTTAGGGAGGGAAGATAAAGGAAAAATTCTATATTATGCTGTTCAACTGATGAATGCTTAATGTGATAACCAAATAATATGAGTTAAGCAATTGATTTTTTTTTTTTGGTTCTTTGTGATGCTGGTAACTGGTTAGTCTGATAGGTCGAGATCTGCAGGACCTGTCTTTGTAAGGGGAAATTTTGATTATTATCACTGAAGACTGACTTTTTCCCTCCCTTCTTCAACAGTTTTATTTGAAAAGCCCATAGAGATATTAATTTTTCTAAGGGCAGAAATTCATGATTGAGGAAATTTCTCTACAAAATATAGAGAACACATTTCTGTTTGTTTGTCTAATTGCTTAATATAGGAAATTGAGGTGTGTCTTCAGAAAGTTTGCCTGCGTGCAGAGCTCAGTATGAACCAGGGATGGTTGTCTTTTGAAACCTCGTGCACCAGCCTGCTCTTGGTAGTGTCTTACGTGCTGCTGCTTTTCATGGAGCTCTCTGAGCTGTAGGGCTGGCAAAGTAACTCCATCAAGTTAAACCAGTAGGAAAAAGTGTCTGGTTTTATATATTGAGGTTACTGATTTCAGAATTGTGGTGTGTGTGTGTGTGTGTGTCTGTGTGTTTTGGTGTTTAAAAATAAAAGAAATTCCTATTTATTTTTTTCATACGTATATTTCATACTACAAATTATTTGTTTTGGTTAGACTAGGTTGATATTGATAGACTGCAGCAAAGTTTAGGGATGCAAAACCTGACTGAAAGGATGGCCACACATGAGATGAACTTTGGCTTCTGTGAACTTGATGTGTCACGTCACAAGTATGGTCTCAGACTTGCGTCTGCAGCCGTGCTCACGTGATCCAGCAAAATAACAGTAGTACTAGAGGTTTTTTTGTTTTCAAATCACTGCTTTGCTGTGTGCTTTGGGCCACAGAAGATTTGCTTTGCTACTTTTGCAACCAGGTAGACTGAGGCACAAAGCTAGTAACGGGAATCCTATGGCTAGGCAGGGCCGCCTGGGTTGGACAGCCCAGCTGTGCTGTTCCATGCAGCAGTGGATGCAGAGGAGTCCCAGCTCCCACCTCCTGCCTCCCACACTTGTACATTTGTGCCACAAAATGCTCTTCCCTTCTCTGCTGAAGGCTTGGGGTAACACAGCAGTAGCCACAGCTGCGACGGGTGCCCGAGAGATCTGGGGTGCATCACACTCCCGAACTGCAGAGGGACCAGGTGGGGTTTGGGAAGTCGTGCTGAGTGATGTGAGACATTGTAGTTCTGGGCTCTGTCATACCTGGGGGAGGTGCCACACTGTCACCCGTGCAGGAAGCTGAAGTGCAGCTCAAGACCCTAGAGGCAGTATCTTATGGAGTAAATGTGTGAGTAACCCTCCTACTCACAAGGTGTCAGCTGGGAGCAGAGGCAAATGCAGAGGACCTCTCAGTCCCGGGGCTGTCCTCGCACCACTAACCATGCGAGCATGTTGGGTTGGGGATGTAAAAACAGTGAGTGTAGGTGAGCTGTTTAAACACTCAAGAGCAACAGGAATATGTAGTCACATCTTCCTCACGGTTCAATCTCGGTATTGATTTATCGTGATAAGAGGTGCCACTTTAGTTCTAGTAATGTCTACCTTTTCTTTTTTTTGCTATTACATATTTCTATGGCAGCTTTTCCATGTGATATATTTTGGGTCACACATTAATTTACACCAGCCTCTGTTCTGCAAAAAAGAGTTCACGAACTAAATGAAAAGGAACGGGGAGGGGGATGTCTAGCAGAGCCCAGGCTTTTGTTTCATGTTTTGGATTATTTTCTTTTTTAAAATAAAATCGTTGATATGCATTTTGCTTTTATTTTTCTAGCCTTCCTCTTGCTGATGACCGGGTTCCTGTTTGATCCTGTTTACAAGCTTTCGAAGACTGAAAATAACCCCAACTCCTCTGCATTGGGTAGGAAAACAAAGCCATATAAAGACATACTGCAATTACTCTGGAGCGTGGCAATATGGAAGAGTGTGGTATGAAGGAAGAGCTTATAGAGAAAAAGGAGAAGGTTACTAGGTTACCACAAAAGACATTAGTGTACACAGTTTTTCTCACCCACTCTTTTGGACTGGGAGGAGGGGGAGGAGTGGGTGTACCAGCAAGTAAATAAGAGTGTTCTCCAGAGTGTGTATTCCCAGTCTAAATGTTTTGTCTATACTTCCTGTTACTCATTCAAACTGCCTTGCAGTTCTATTTGAATCTATTCAAAACACCAAATAAGGTAAATTTAAAAGATTTTTTTGAGGCTGGGATGTTGTTTTCTTTTGGGGGTTTTTGTTTTGGTTTTCTTTTTCCCTTTAAAAGTTACTGGCAAGATAAAGAATATTCCCTTAATTACTGTAAACCTGTGCAATATTTTAGTAGCGTTGATGTGTAAGTACGTATATCCAAGGTACTAAATTTTTACAAATATTTTAAAATTACATTTCTTGCAGTTAGGGAGAGTAGATAGGGAATAATCTGGTTAAATGTTGTTGGCCTGACAGGAGACTCAGACACAGGCAATCACACAGATGTGATGTCTTCTTGATCCTGTAGTTTTTATGCTTAACCTGACTACCATGAATAATAAATGTTTGTAGAATTAAGGTTTCAAAGACAAGAAACTCCTTTTGGTAGCGTTGTTTTTATCTTGTTATTGTGGACTTTAGGAACTAGAGTTGAGTGTGTCACTACTAAGTGTGATGAGTTTGTCCTAGGGTTAGGTGTCACCCAGCTTGACCTGGTTGCCATCATACTTATGTTTCCTGTGCCTCTGCAAGGAGTGCAACCACAGTGACAGGTCTGGTTTTCATGGGTGGAAATGAGAAAAAAGTGTGGAAGGCAACAGAAAGCCAGAGCAGTTGATGAAACTGCTGAGATGAAACCCTGAGCCAGCCTTCCTGATTTCAGTATGACTTTGTCCACATGCAGAGTGCTATTCCACTGTTATTTTGGGGAATTATCTAATGAAATTTGAGTGCAGGATTATGTAATTTATTGATAATATTCTGGTGTAAATCAATGCCTTTCTGCTTCGTAGCGAGGCCTTAGACACACATACAGGGTGACACTCTAAGTCATGGTATTTTAACATGATTGATTCAGATACGAGTAAGTTTTATGATTCACTTTCCTCTATCTAAATGCCAGTGTCAGTTGTGACATTCTCATCTTTTCCTCTTCTGAATAAGCTTATCAAAGAAGAAATCACTAATATACCAAGCAGGGCTTAATAATCAAGGAAGTGAAACTTCTGTTTTAGAGAAAGAAAAAAAAAAAAAGAAATCCTTTGCTGAGTTGCTGGATGATTTTTAAATAATAAAAGCTTACCATGTACTGAGCAACTGCTTTATTTTTTTAAAATATTATTTTTTTAAGGCTTTCATTCTGAGAGGGGTCAGTAGCCTTTGAGAATTGAGCCACTTTGTTGACAAATCTGTCCTGTAAATTGAACAGCATTAATTAGAAGTTTATGCTGCAGATTCTTACTTTTTAATGTGGGTGGTGGTATCAACGAAAATGTCTAATGAATTTGAAGATGATTTTAAAAGGTCTGCCACCTGTAGATAAAAATGTGCATTACTACACATGGTAATTATCAAGACCGAGGACCTTGACATGATCCACTGACCCTTTGAAATCAAAACACTTACTGTAAAGAAAAAAAGGCACTGATTTCTCCATCTATGTTAATATAGGAGGTCTGTATATTCAGCTGTATTGATACACTGTAATATATCTAGGGGAAAAAAAGATACTTTGAATTATGTTAGACTCAAGTTTTCCATCGTTTCCTCTACAGACTTATAAAGCCCTCGCTATTTTTGTATGTGTTGAGGGATATTTTTTTTTTTAATGTAATGAAGTAGATTACTAAAAATATTCAGGTGTCTGAGACAGCAGCAAAACATCTCTGAGCCACCCTACAAAAATAAACTAGATTTGTGCGTGCAGGATGAAAAAGAAAGTATACAGGAACAGATTTCAGCTCCAGGCTTTTTTTTTCAGGGGCACTTGCAATAAGGGAGGGGAGCAATAACCCAGCAACTATCATTGTAAAAATTATGAAAAGCACTTTGATGGTCCTTTTTAAAGTCAGTTCGCTAAACAGGGGCCAGATCAAAAGCCTGAAAGGCAACTTGCAGTCTGCTATTAACAACCTCAGCCCCTTGCTGCTATTAGCAGTTGAGAACGAGTGCTTCTGCACACAGTAATGGTGAAAAAAACTAAAGGGAAATAAAGGATGCGAATGAAGGATTTTCTGTTTTCATATGAGTACTTGGAACACCAAGCAAGCGAAGAAGCAGCAATTTTAGCTAAGCTAATGTAATAGAAGACCATTGCACCCAAACTGTCTCAGCAGAACTTCCTGCATAATTAGATTGTAAATCTTCTCAACTGAGGAAGTTTTGCCCAGGGTCAGATTGTCTAAGTAATAATCCATTCTACATAAATTAGAAGATTTGAACTGCTGGGATACATTATTACATTAGTTTCGTTTTTTATTCTTAATATAACTAAGGAGAACAAATGCAACAATTCTTTTTCTTTTCTTCTTTTTAATTATGTTATGTCTTTTTAGTTTTCTATTACCTCAGAAGGCCTTTCCTGTAGGTTTTGGGATTTTTCCCAAGCAATGATGATGAAGTTGTCACGTAGGCAAATTAATACATTTTTAATATACTTCAGAAAGCGATACCACAGAATCCTTTGGCCACCAGATTCTGTGGTATCACTTCCTCGGTGAAGCATTTAGCCAGTGATGCTACTGCTGTGTTTGTGCTGCTAAAGTTTTATCTCCAACTGTGATGCCTTTCTGCAAAGAATAGAATTGCCATCTTCTAGGTAAGAACTAATAGGTGAAAATTTACAATAACTCATGTACAGCAAGCAGGCTTCTATTAGCTCCATTATTTTCTTCGAGAAAAGGAAGATTATGGGTACTTCATGTGCATAAACAGCTATATGTAAAAGTAATGGGGGAAGTTCCTGAAGTTCTTATTCAGGCAAAAATTGCCATTGAAATTTTAGTATTTGATCTGCTTGAAGGAAGCCAAGTTTGCAATGTAGCACAGATTAATTTATATGAACTTGTCAGTATGTGTTTGGGGGATTTTGGTTGTTTTGGTGTGGTTTTTTTTTTTTTCCCCTACATTTGACTTTCACTATGAATTGGAGAAGCAGTCAACTGTTCAGGAGAGCCTTTTGGAGATAAAACAGCCTTTGGGCTGGACTCTTAGGGTGTCTGGGTAGACTTCACCAATACTGAACAACAGAGAGAGGAGATGAGGGAAGGGCTTGTGGGAGCGCTCACAGTGCTGTGGGATCCCAGTTCCTGCAGCTGCTTTGGATGTGCACCAACTCCATGGTCTCCATTAGATGCATTTTAGAGATCTAGACCTGCACAGTGGTAGTGACTGGTGGCAGGGCTGCTAAGCCAGCTTGATCTAGCTCTGTGATGGGTTGTCATCTTGTTGTTGTATGTATAAGTGTTGAGAGAAATGTAATAAGAGGAAAGGGCTGGCTTCTGTCATTAATGATGTTTTTAAATCTCTGTCTCTTCTTGCTGAAAATTCATTTGTTACATAGTGGTAATTTTTTTTTTTTTTTTGAAAAACAAGAAGGAAACTGTCTGGGGTTGGAGGTACTAAATTCATAATTTCCCATCTAATCCCTGTGTTCAAGGGTAGAAAAAATAAAAAAAGGGAATACATAATTCTGTGTTTTCAAATACAGGAGTATTTTGATGACCTGGTGCTGGTTCTGTTATCTCAGCTGCCTGATGAGTCTGTGGTCAGCCTGCTCTGCAGAGCACTGGCAGCTGAAGGCAAAGCATAAGTTTTGGTGGAAATGGCAGATGCTCTCAGAAGTCCTGGAAATGGGGGTACTCCCATGCTGAGGGATGTCTGGTCACCCTTCCCTCAACTGCTGCACAAGGAGCACACTTCAATACACTTCTTTATTTTCCTCTACTGTTGTGAGACACCAATGGATGGGGAAAAAAAGAAATAATACTTTAGAAGATATTAAGCTAAAAATGAAGATCTGTGAAAGCCCTTAGAAACTGGAATTTTGGGGAAACACCAAATCTTTCAGGTGCTCTTGGAAACATACAAGAGCATTGGAAGTCCATTGATAAACCATTATTTTTTGCTTCCACTTAAAATCCAAACTTGCTCTCATTGCTGCCACTATAATCTTTATAAAATTACTTTTTCATAATTAAAATTTCCATCATTATTATTAGTATTTAACAGCAAGTAGCTGTGGTGGCTTTTTTTTTCCTCAGGAGCATCAGATATAAAGAAAATCAGAAATCAGACCTCAAGACTACTTTTGAGGCAGAAATAATCCAACCATTATTTCTGGTGTAAAAGGTTTGTGAATAGCATCATTTGCCTAGAAGCTGTTTTCCAACCTAATAACTCCTGGAATAATGACCTAAAACTGTTTCCAAGAGGATTAAGGCCCATATAACTATTAGGAAGTATAAGTTTCTGAAAAAGCTTCTTTCTGATTGGTAGAGAGGTGAGTTCTGATTTAGGTTAAAGCTGCTTGCTTAGGAGAATCAGTTTCAATCTCTCTGAAGTCAAAATGTTGAAGTAATCCTCTGGAGAAGGATTGTCTGAGGGTTTTTTTTTTCCTTTCTATATATGTGTATATATATTGTGTATGTGTAGATATTACTTATTGCCATAATGATTTGGAAGATGGTAATTTTACCGGGTTTTCAATCCATTTGGGGAGGGGGGGGGTTAATCTTCTGCTTTAGTGTGCCTTGGGCAGAATCTGTTCAAAATGGGCTGAGATTGCAGCTGAACACTTGGCTTGTTGGTTAATCATCACTTGAAAACTCTTCATTGGAGAGACTGCAGAACAGAATTTATTATCTGTAATGATATTGGTGTGTTTTTAAGGTTGTGCACATGTGGTATATGCTTCGCTCTTGTTAATTGCCTTTTTAGCTAGCGTGATCTCTAAAGGGGAAGGAGGAGAAAACGTGGGCTGAGGATGATTTGGGAATATCCAGTGTACAGGGGTCAGGCATTATGCATTAGAGGAATGCATGGATTTGCAGCTGAATCGTTTTGATAGAGAGCTGCTTGCTGAATTGCACTTTTAAATTGGCAAAACTTCCCAAATGTGCATCAAAACACACTGGTGACAGAAGCTCACTACAGAAAGCACGTGAATTCACACTGAAATGACTGTTAACCACCTATTGCTTTTCACCTTCTTGAATTAACTGGAGCTAATGTCGTAATTCTGGCTGAATCCCAGAAATGTCTCAGCAGATCACACTGAAGACCTGAAATCATCAGTGAGTTCAGCCAGCTTTATCCTAGGGTGCCTCCTTGCCAGCAATCAGGATTGGTTTACATCTGTCCCAAGAGCATACTCATGTAAGAAGGTGAAATAAACATCTGGCATTAGCAAAGTAAAATAGAATTGTTTTATTTACAGAGGCATTAGTATCACTGGCCACTCAGAAATTCATAAAAATATGCGTATATACTGTATTAATTCTGACCTTTGGGGAAGTTTGGCCTTGTGTGCAATTTAAAGGTGATTTAGCAGAGGTTCTCACTAATAAGGTAACAATCAGATTTGGCTGTCAACTGAGTTGTTATACAAGACAGAGCCACTTTTGTGGGACACGGAAATCCATCTTTAAAAAATGCAGAAGGAATGTAATCAGTGAGGGTACTTAACATGCAGCTGAACTGGGCCCTGTTTTGAAAAAATGACTCTAATTTTTACAGTGGTTGACTGTAGCCACAATAGAGAAAAGCGAGTAAGTGTTTGCTGATGAGATCTATGGCCAAATTCTTATTTTGATTCAGGGTGCACAGTGCCAAAAATCTGATGCATATGCTTATGAAAGATTTTTCTGGTTCTATATGTGCTATAAATACATTCCACATAGCTTTATACAAAGCTCTCTGTTATTTCAGTAAGTCACAAGCTACTAAGCCAGATCCAAAGAAGGTGAAGCTCTGAATCAAGTTCTTTAACACTTTATGACTTTGAAACCCTGTTTTAAAGTATATTTGCTTCATTAATTTGTGCCTTTCATCTCAGTTGGGTAAGCATTGAAAAGATAGGCAAAATTTAATGGGGAAAAAAATACCTTTTCACAAAGGTCTCTTGTTGCCATTAAGCCAGCAGACTGAAGAAAGTTCCTCTTCATTTTCAGTAGTCTAGGTTTTGGGTTTAAACCAGGAGTATGTAGTTTTACTTAAATAATTCAAGGAATACTGTTGCTGAAGGTGTTACTTGGTGTGACCAAGTTTGTAAAACTGCTTGCCTTGCGTGAATAGGAATCTTTCCTGGGATTTTGAGGAAAAAAAATATCTGTTCTGTATCTACTCCCAGCTGTGTGACTGAGGGTGTAGTTGTGGAACACGGTCTTTCTAGCCCCCAGGCAGGTCTGTCTGGAGTAAGAGCTCCTTGGAGTGTCCCCAGGCATCCGTAAAATGAAGTCTGGCTACTGCCTTGCTGGTTTCCCTTTTTTTAGTAAGGATCTTGGATTAGCTGCAGAGGTAAAGCAGGGGGTTCGGGAAACCTAAGCAGTAAACTCTGAGTAGGACTGCAGAGATATTTTTTGCGTTGCAGCAACAGGTTGCTCTAGTTCCTCCTCATTCCTTTTATTTTAAACTAGCATTTATATAGTCAGAGGCACCAAAGTAAATTGAAGTTAAGATGGAACTCTCTTTCCTTCTCTCCCCCCCCATTTTAATTCACCTCCTCCCCAAGCAGCTTGATATTTCCAATGGAAAGGGTAGTTTGGTACCCAATATTGGTGATACAATACAGCATGAACCCATTCAGTTGCCTTGTATCTTGCTCATAAGCTTCATAATTGTGTCTTCTTGCTGTACCTTTCCCACATACCTGAGGTTTTATGCTTTCTAGCATTGCAACACTGGAAGAGAGTGTCCACTCCCTTCCATGTGTCATCTCTGCAGCCACTAAGTGAATGCCAAGCATGAGGCAGATCGTAGTCGTGGCTTATGCCTGTGTAACATCGGTGGAAATTGTTGGGTTTGGGAATTGAGAACTTTGAGGGTGCGTATGTGGTCATGGGAAGATTGTTGTGGGGTGTTTCGTGTGTGGGGATGGCAGGGGGGCAGTGATAGCGAAGCTGAGCTTTGAGATTTCATATCGAGTTCTTGGCAGCCACAGTCAGAACAAGCGGTCTGCATCCCTTTCCTCAGGGTGGGGGTTGGGGAAGAGAGCATCAAAGAATACTGACATCCTGCAGCTGCTTTTTGGTCAGCCTCTGTAAACTTAGATGAAAGAGGTAAAAGGTGAAGATAATAATTTTATAAGGAGTCTGGTGTTTCATGCTTTCCTCTTAAGAGCTGGGCACAAGAGAATGTCTTGACTGGCAGCTGGGGAGTGCTGAGCCCCCACCCTCAGAAAATGAGGCTTCCTTGCAGCATCTCATCTTGGGTGCCCTTAGCTGAAGCACCTGAAGCCTCCAGCTGCTCCCCAGTCATGGGATGGGAGCACTTATGAAGAAAAGGGAAATGGGGGATCCAGCGACTGGAACTTGTAAGACAGGAGAGCCATCAGCTTCTGATTTGTACACCTTTGAAAGGGTTAATACCGAGGTGCTCTATTGTATTAATGATGGTTGTCTCTTCACAGAGCCCGTTGGGCTCTTTCAGGGGCCTCTCAAAACAATGAGTGCAGTGAGGCTGTTCTGTCTAATTACTCCAAGACAGGGATGCTAAAGAGGAATTAATGACAGTTGACAAGTGCAATTAATAATTATAGCAAAGCTGGGAGTCATGCAGCAGGCAGATGACAATAACAGGGTAACTGTACATGACAGCTTTCATCCGTTCCCCCCCTCCCCATCCCTGCCCCGCCTGCTTCTTCTTTCTTTTACCCTTTAATGTGAGCTGCTGCCTGCAACCACAGGCCGGGCCCTGTGTGGACAAGGAAGGAGAAAGCTCTGAGATCTGGATGCTTAGATTTGTCCAGTTCTAACCCGCCTCCCCCAGCCTCAGTCTCTCCCTCCTAAAGAAAAATAAAATTAAAAAAAAAATAAATATTAAGAATATTACCAACAGCACCAACTTAGCGGCACAGGCTTCTGTTAGCTTTCACGGTCAGGTGTTGACAAGACTACTTAAAATTCATGTTGGGAGATTGGAAGGAGAAGGGGACAGGGAAAGGCAGCAGCAAGCTGGAGTTGAAGTGGGATTTCCATATCAAAGGCCAGGCCTTTGGCTCTGAATGGTAATTAAAGTACCCAGATTTCATCTCCTTGGTCAGCTCATGAAAAGGAAAAAAAAATTAGAGAGAGGATTTTTTCACTCCCTTTAGACTACAGTACAGCAAGCAGTAAATTAAATGAAAGTTGAGCTAAAAGGTGCCTAACGCTTCAATCTTTTGCATCTAATAGAATCTATGATGTTTTTAAAGCATTTATTCAGTTCACATCTTCATCTTGCTGTGATTATAAAGGATATCATGTCTGCTTACATTTATTGGGCACACATCTTGGCCTTCCCAGGGTTGTAAAAGGATTTCACTTTGCATTATGTTGCTGTTGTGTTACGGCCTTTTGGCTTTTAAAAAAAAAAAAATAAGGGAGGGGGGAGAGTGTGAAAAGGAAGAAAAAAAAAAGCACATTTCTATGTACTATTTAGCTGGTCGTTGTAGGAACCACTAACAGTGAGAACCAAATAAATGCAAATTTAATGAGGCGTGGGGAACTAGTAATGAGATATAACAGCCTCTCACCTTGAGGTTGTTGGTTCAAACCAAGACCATTGAAAGTGGCCACAAACCAGCCGTCATGTGAGAGTCCATATGCAATGTTTTCACTTGGGTCCAGTTCCTAGTGGATACACAGTGATAAAATGGAAGCCCTGCTTGCATTTGCTCAAGTCCCTCTTCAGGGACAAGGACTGTAGGACTGTGTCCTCTCTGGAATTGCTGCCTGTGGCATGGGTCATGATCAAGTCAGGGTTATGCATTTTGCCCTGAGCTCCTTCCTTGGCTGCCTTGATTCCAGGTCTCCTGTAGAGATGCAGTGGTGTTTGCCTTTCAGAGGCACTGGGTGAGCGCTGGAAGCCTTGGAAGCTTAACCAGTACCGTGTGTGTCCTGTTTTGCCTTTCCCTTTAGGTCTGGGCTGGCCAAGCAGTCACTCAGCAGCTTGGGCTCCCAGCTCTGGGTTTACACCTCAGTAAATCCACGGCTGCACCCTCTTTAGCTGAATGCCCTGAGGAAAAAAGAAATTTTGCTCTTTTCAATTCTCCTTCGTAACTATGAAAGACCAAAATGCGTGTAATTAAAGATAACCAGGCTGGGTCTCACTTGCTTCAGGGATGGGGTCAGAACCTGCTACAGGTCACTGAAAATGTCTCTCCTGACCCCACTGGTGGATGCTGGATCAGTTCCTTGAGCTGAAAACTTGAGTTTCAGCTGGTTTGGTGCATTCTCCCACAGTTACATCTCCACTATAGCAAATATGTGTCTTCTGACATAACCATTTTGGTGTGAATCACTACAGATGTGGGCAGTGTCCACTTTCTGTTAGTACAGCTGCTGTGCTGGAAGGGGTAAGAGCTTCTTGAAACAAAACATGGAATAGTTGTGATTAAAATTTAAAAAGGAAAGGAAGGGGGGGAAACAAGGCAAAGTATTGTTGCTGTAACAAAGAGCAAGAACTTAGAAATAAGCCAAACTAAGTACTTGCTGAATACAAAGCCACCCTGAACTTCAGAGTCTTGCAAATCTAGACTTGCATTCTAAATGCTGAGGTTATTTTTCTTCCTTTCTTGCTCTTTTGCTTCTCTCTTCCTCTCCAAGGTGAGTTCTCCTCCCTGCCTGCCCCCAGCTCAAGTGCATCATTTTCTGCTATTGTGTTTTAAAAAACTCTGCTGCAGGGGCTCTGAAATGAATAAAAATGTAATCCTCAATGTGCCCATTGTGCACTCTCATTTGTTTTTGCTGTATCGATTTATCAGCGGAGGGAAATTACTCGCTGGAAGAGAGGATGCCAGTCAGAATGACATTTATTTCATAGTACAAGGAGGCTCTCCAGCGTGTTTCCATGTAACCCAGATATTGGAGCTGTAAAAGGGCTTGTAACAAGGTTTAGTGCTATGATTAGATCGTGTGGAGCACCTCGCTTTCATAACAACAGGCACTTGGCGGGAGCCAAGGCCTCAGGTTATGGTCAACTTTTTTTTTATTTCCTCTTACCTTAACACAGAGTATTTGGCTTGCACCTCAAAATATTCCTCTGTTCAAAAGTCAGCCATGCCAGCTTGTGCAAATCTTACTTTGTATTTATAAAAGTTTTGAGTTTTCATGTCCCCGAGTTAAAAAGAGAAAAAAAAAAAAGTTAAAATATTTACTTGTTAATCTTTTTAGCTTTGTGCTTCCTTGTGTTTCTAGTGAAATAGCCCCGTGATTTTAATTCACCAAAGCAAATCTTTTCCTCCAGTGACTGTAAGCTATGGATGCTCAAGGCAAAACAATTACCTGTAAAAATGGAGCATATTCTTTACCCAAAACCTGCAATAGCTATATGTGAGTTGCAAATAAAGGTGGGACTCAGGAGGCTGAATCCTGGTCCTGGGGTTTGTGTTTGGCTGCTGTTGCTGGATAGTTTGTGCTAAGGGTTTTGCTGTGCTGATTTCATGTCTGGGGTCTGTGTAGCTCAGCAGCCCCTTTTCAACAGCATCAAAGGTCAAGTGGTTCAAAGAAAGATTCACAAATCCCAGAATGGGTCTTGCTCTGTGGCACTGCCTTTTAGCACATGGATGTTGGCTTGCTCTCCACAGCGTTTTGTGTACCTTTGGAATTGTCCTGTTAGGAAGTATTCTTTAAACTCTTCATTAGACAAAAGTATGTCCAAACCTGTGTCTGAAAATAAACTGGATTAACAAACTCTTTAATTCTAACATGGATATTGATAACACATAACCTGTGATTTTATTTATTGCCACAGATATGGTATTGCTGCTAACTTCTATACATTTATAGTTATCCCTCTTTGATTTACCTAGTCATGAGCTTCATTGGCATCATATAGCAGGGAGCTTTGGGAGTGGAACCTGTCCCATAAGCTGGGAACTGGTGCTGGTGGGGAACCCACTGCTCCTGACCATTGCAGGACTGTGGGGAAAGAGACAGTAGGAGGTATGGGAAGTTATGTCTGTGTTGAAGATTGCTTGATGCTTTCCATTCTAAAACTCTCTGTTCAGCTGTTCATATCTTTGCCAAATGATTTCAGCTTTGGCTGATATTTTCCATTTTGGGTGTTTGCCTCAGACATTAAAAAAAAAAAAATTAAAATAATTTTTCAGCCAAAATGGCTCAGCTGTCCCCAAGCTGAGAGAAAAAATAAGTTGTTTTGCTTTTATTAAAAATATTCTCAGTTTCTCAATGGAAAGCTCAGCTCCCAAGTTACAAGCTTCTCCAATGCTAAATTTTGTTTATCCAGTAGTAACGTTATTGAGTGATAGAATTAACCAGGTTTACCCAACCTGTGGAGTTTTTTGCTGTACTGTGAACCCATACTGTGAATGTCTCTGCCTTTGTCTTCAGGATGGTGTCTGGGGAGTAATGGTTAAGGTGAGCTTAGCTAGAACTACTTAGCCCATTTTCCATCTCTGTTTGTTTTAAAGAGAGGATAATGCTGCTGATACAGCTGTATCCACCTGCAGTAAGAGCTCACAGAATGAGCCCAGGGTTTTGCTAGCTAAGCCTGACCTAAACTGAACTGTTTCTTTCTAGTCCAGATGAGATATGTTATTTTCCTCCTAAAGTTCAGGTCAGAAATACAGAGAGAGCAAAGGAGAAAGAGCAGTGCTGAACTGTGACAGAGAAATAAAATCAAACAAGTGTCTGGCAGAGGACAGCACTATTGTTTTTAGTGAAGTTGGGAGCATGCATACAAATAGCTCTGATGGAACTTGCTGCAGCAGCAGGAGCTTGGCTCTTCCCTGCGGGGACGGGCACCTGTTATTTGCTTGAGACATCCCCTTCTGTGGGCAGGCATTGAACCTTCCAGGGGAGAATAAACGACAGATTTCCTTTTTCTGCCTTGCTGAGGTAGCAAATGGGCAATGTAAGGAAATAGCTGTGGTTCCTATGGGGAGAAAGAATTGGAGTCTGTGAATATGTGGACCTGAGGAAAGGAGGTCTCAGCGCACCAAAGACTGAAGATGTGAGATGGGTTGAAGTAGCTAGAAAATCATCTAGGCAGCTATGATGGCCTGCATTCTTGAAGCTTTGTACACTTTAGGAATGACCTATTTTGTCAATACACTGGCTGATGGGGAGGTTGATTGATTTTTATATTTTTTTTCCCGTTCTGCGTACCCAAGTGGCTACGTTTGGAATGAAATATGGATTCTGATAATAACGAGATAAATGGGAAAAATGAATTTTAAATGGTGGTGTTATCTTAAAATAAATGCTTCGGTATCACACAGGCTAAAGCTATTTAAGCATATGGAAATATATGTGAAATCAATATACTACTATGTCACTTTTTGCGTCAGAATCGGCGTGTGTCTGTGCTGACAAAATGGCATGTATTACCTTTCCCCATCTGTTCAAAGCACATTTAGTAGTGCCTTGAAAAGCTTTTGCAAGTCATGGCATAAATACACAACTGGATGGTGCAGTGTAGATAGAGCAGCAATCTAGTGAAGCTTCCTTTAAAGGGAAATTATTTTAATCCTTTTTAGGCAAGAAATTAATTTTCAACAAAAAAAATGGTGCTAGCATAAGTGTATAGCAGCATTTACCATTCATAGCCACGTTAAACATTTCTCCCCAACATTATATCACAAAATAGCTTTCAACATGGAGAAAATCCAAAATCAGTTAGTTCAGTTAGAGCTATTTCAGATTTCATTGTTAAATTTTAAAGAACATCTTTCAGACTGTCTTGAAACTTTACCTGGAAATTAATTTAGAAGTTTTTTCCCACTTGCATATTCCAGCCTGGAGGAGTTGAAAAATTTGCAGAGATCACCAGTAAAATAGTACCATTAATTCCCACACAGCAGTACTTAAGTAGTCCTTCAAATGTCATTTTCTTTGTAATAATGGAATTTTTACTGGCTTTTTAGCAGAACTTCTATGCTATGTCATAAAACCACACCACTTTCACAAGTATAGGTAACTATACTGATCTTACAACGTGAGTGTAGTTGTCTGTCCATGTGACTTTATTGATGATTTTACATAATTTTCTTTTAAGAAGTGTCTTTTGCTCATAGATTTTCAGAAGGCTGAGAGGTAGCTCACTGCCTATATGCTTTCCTGAAATATAGCACTCTCCTTACATTCCCCAGGTGATTGCCATTTCTAGGGCAAGAGTGGCCTCAATCTTTTAGGCAACTTTCAGGACCACACAGTTTGAGTTTCTTATCTATGGTTTCCTCCTTATCCGTGTAACCTGGTTATAATTCCATCCATCAACTCATAGTTTTTCCCTAGCAAAACTCCTGGTAAACCTCGATAAACAACAGCTGATGGTATGAGCTCATCATGTCCATCTATATAACCAGAGGGAACTGCAGACAGGCAGAAGTTGAATGCCTGAAGTGAGAGCTGGTCAGAGTTCAAACTGACCATTCATTTGTGGGTGGGCTGGTTATCTGATAGACTGCAAGGCTGTAGGGGTTTTGTGGGGCAAAACCATCAGGTACTAGATGGATAAATGCTCGTGGAATAACTGTTCCTGTGGCACCTGATCAAGGACTAGGAGAAAGTGATGGAAGCACAAAGGGGGTAAACTATTTTTAGAAGGTTTCTCTTCAAAACCACAGTGTGATTTGAGGACCTTCAAACTATCAGCAGAGATGGGGCTGACAGGAATCAGAGGAGTGTGCGTCTAATCTGGTCCCTCCTACAGCCTTAGAATAGACCTTCCTGAGTTTCTGCATCAAAACTAATGGAATGAAAAGTTTTATAAAGGTGCAAATTGGTAGTAGCTATTACTGTGACTTTTATCTTCTTGTTCTTTGCTTATTATAATGTTATATTTGGAGAGTATCTGAAAGAAGAGCCAAAAGCAGTGGAAAGACCTTCCTTTTGAAGCAAAATTAGAACCACTAGTTGGAAAATTTAGCACTGTGATGTTTGTTCATCTCTTCAGCATTGCTGCGTTTTGCTTTTGCTTGCAAGTGCAAACCAGCAGATTAGACACTTCCAAGGGCTCATTCACTGCGAGGTTTTGCAGGTGATTTCAGTTTAATGCAACCAGATAATTGTAGCCCTGGGGCTTGGCTAGGTTATAAAGCTGCTAATCCAGACAATATTATCCAATCACATGTTGTGCTTATATGAGAGACCTCTGCCTTTAATAGTCTCTCCCTGTGCTTGTAAGTGGTGGTTTTGGTTTGGTTTTTTGTTGCGGATTTTTTGTTTTCTTTTCTTTTTCTTGGCAGCCCCATAAAACTCAGACTCAGGCTAAGATTAGGCTCCTGAACAAGTCACTAGAGTTATTCAGTACTCTGTTATATATACACCCCATACATGAAACACACATACATCATAGATCAGCTGGCTCACAATGCTAAAGTGTATGTTCACCTCCGCATTTAAGAGAGGGTAAGGTGGTGGGCACTGACAACTCTGAAAACTGAAGTCTATATTTAGTTCTAGGCCCACATGTAGCTCAAGCAAATGTATGGCAATGTTTTATAAGCAGTACTGTCAAGTAGTCAGAAAACACATATTTTTGTTTTTAAAAAACTTGTGTATTTGTCAAAACAAAAACTTTGCATGGCAATACACTGACTTGAAAGCTTTTTGGGGGGAGAGAAAGGGAGGTGAAATCATATATCAGGCTGAAATGTGGACCTTTCTCACTTGGCAGCAATGTTTGCTCACCTCTAATGAAATTATTAATTTCAAACATTCTTGCAAGTTTCTCATCCAGCTCCTTGAAACGTTAGAGGTTGATATTGGTTATATCAACTTGTGGATGCCCCAACCCTGGCAGTATTCAAGGCCAGGCTGGATGGGGCTTTGAGCAACCCAGGCTGGTGGGTGGCATCCCTGCCCATGGTGGGGAGAGGGGGGTGGAACAAGATGATCTTTCAGGTCCCTTCCAACCCAAGTCATTCATTACATGATTCTATATAAAAACTTGGATGAAAGCTCAGGCTTGTTATGGCCCGTGCCATGGGAAAACAAAGCACACTGTTCTGCTACTGGTACCTTTATAGCGTTGCTTTGGCTCAAGGTACCAGGTGGAAGGAGGGGCCACCTTCTGAACCAGCCAGCAGAAGGTACTCCTTAGGTTTGGGTGAACTGCTGTGGCTGGAATAAATAACTTGGAAACTGGGAGTGGCATTGCTAAGACTGGAATCCTAGTGATTTGTCCTGTTACAGATGGGAAGAGATCTCTATACTGCTAATTTTATAAGGTTTGATTGCTTCCACTTACAGAGAAATGAGTGGCAGGCCCAAGAGTATGTTGTGCAAGCAAATGTGTAGCCTGGCTGTGCAGGTCCGTGGGATGAGGAACAAGGCAGAGTCCTCAGCTTCCTGCAGGATTTCACTGGACTAAGGATCATGCCCTTAAGAATAGGAGTGCTGGGCTTTTTTTGTTTCTGGAAAAGCTGAGTGAGCCATTGTTCTCTTTTTTGTTTCAGTACTGTTGACTTATATAGCTAATATCAACTCTTTATCAACAAGTCTTTGTAAAAGACAAAGTAGCAGAGTAAAAGGAATTGCTAAGGATTAATCTGTTCACACTTGTCTTCGTTGGGGTAAAAGAAAACTAGCTGCCAATTAGAGCTGTGCCTCTCACTTAATCCTGCTCTGGTACCTGTTTGACTGTGCTCTGAGCCGAGTCAACTTGCTGAACTTTAGCCCTTGACCAAGCATCAAGCCTGTTCTCCCTTCTCCTGCTTCCAGAATAAACTGGATCATAGAGCACCTGTTTTAAAGTGGACTGTATGAGGATACTGTTGTCTCAAAAAATCACAATGGCAGCAGAGAGTTACTGGAGTGTAGAAGTCACTTGGCTTTTTTGGACTACATTTATCCTTGAACTAACTTCAGGGAAGGAGCAGATATATAAAAGTAAAGGGATTAAGCAGTACTGCAGTCTTTGGATATCTGTTTTGATAATTTTTTAGAGAAGAGAACCTCAGTGATCTTTCCATAAAATTTCTTCTGTTAAACTTTTTCCTTAAAAAAAAGTACTTCATATCAGGCAATTGTGACAAGGTCTACAGTGTTCACTGTGATACAGTTTGGCTCTGATTTTGCAAAGGTTTGGCTAGTTCACATGTTAGTTTATGCATCTGAACAGTCCCTCTAACTTTAGCAAGACTATTGACATGTGCAGAGTTACAGGCTTGCTGTAGTCTCTGCAGGATGCCAGCCCTGGATTTTACACAGGGGAAGACTAATGTCAAATATGTAATTAAAAATCTTCAGGACAGGCAAATTTCTGAGCATGTGCAGTATCCTTTTAGTGAACCTCAGGATCTCAGCTGGTTATGGTGAAAAACACAGAAAGCAATTAGCTTGCATCTTAGAGGCTAATAATAACTGAACCTTTTGGCAGATTTTGTGATGGGATGATTTTCTCTCAGTGATATAAGCCAAATGAATTAATAAAACAGACTTTTAAAAATCACTTATTCTAATGTACTGTCAGAGGTGCATATAAGCAAAGAGTCTGCAACCTGGACTCTGTTACTTTGCACTTTAGAACTACTTGTAAGGGTTAATCTAATGTATTTGTGCCATGTTAGAGCAGTTTTCCCTTTGGAGCTACAATCTTGTGTGTTCTGCTTGAGATCTGAGCAAATTTCATAAACCCTTTATTCTCTCTTTTATATACACTAAACTGGAAGAGATTTCTTCCATTTCAAAAGTGAATGTCCAAACAGATCTGCCTGGATAAACAAGATAATTGAGGTTTGCTTCTACATCAGGCAGCGAGGGGGTGGTGGTGCTCACTCTTGAAATGGATGATGTCTGTTTTTCCCCAAAATACAACAATTGTAAGCTGTTTTACCACCAACTGCCTTCTTCAATGTGCTTCAACTCTGACTCAAAGTGACCTCCTCGCTGCTCTGCCAGGTGTTCAATCCCTATGATGGGGGTCTCTGTGGTCTCACTGAGCATCACCAGAGAACAAAACAACAAGAAAATGGTGCCTGCATACCCAAAACCATCAGCTGCCTGCATGAACAAATTTGGTAGTCTTAAACAAGAGAAGCATCAGTTTGTAAATGTAGGCACAGGAACCTGTTTTATGAATAGGGACACCCCAGTAATACTAACCTGGAGCTGAGGGCTTAGTTCCCAGTTTTAACACAAGTTTTCCCACCGGATATAAAGGCAAGACAAACCATGACTGTGTCTAACTGCAAAATGTAAATAGCAGCATTACCTAAAAGGAGAGCAGTGAAGGTGGAGGTGTGAAGTGGTGGTGCAGCTCTCATCAGGGCCCAGGACGATGTGGTCATTCCTGGGGTTGTCAGGTGGGTATCTGAATCTCATCTGTAGAGAAAAGTCATGAGGGCAATGTCTTCCAAATAATGAGAAGCAGTCCTTGAGGAAAGAAGTGGAAGAGCTGCTGGAAGACAGAAGAGTGAAAGAGCATGAGATGTTCTCCTAGATATTGTTGCTCAGTTTAGGTAGGGTTGAGTGATGTGTAGGTAATGATGGAGAATGATGCTGGTTATGTGAAAACTTAACTATCTGGCACAGGAATGGGATGCCTTTGGAAAAAAAATAGACATCACTTTCCCCTTTGAAAATATAGCTGGCTTTATAACATATCAAAATGGATGTGAAATCCTCCAAAGTTCTATTCACCTTTTATTTCCCATCTCTGGAATTAGCTAGTGTAGGACAGTGCTGAGACACTAGTTATGGTATCAAAGGATGTTCTCTCATTTCCCCCTGCCCTTATCCTGTAATGAATCAAGCTTGGTGCCCTGGACTGAATGTCAGGGAAGTTTTCTGTGCTTCTCTCCTACATGGCCAAACATGCCTGATGTGCAGTGGGCTTTTTAACTTTTGCTTTGATCTTGTTAAGTGTAAGCCTAGAAGGTCTTGTCTCTTTTGCTGAACTGTAAAACACATGCTGATTCTTCTGAACAGGTAGCCTAGAAACCAAATGTTTATGCCTCTTAGTTTTAAAATGTATATAATAGTATCATTTGCTCTTACCTTGAAAAAGACTGACACATCCACCAACATTCTTCTGAGCAACCAGAAAACAGTCTAAATGCTTCATCCTCACCTGAGGCACACGTTCATGTTCCCATTCCCTATCAAAAGCAGTCATGTGCAGAATACAGACTGAAACCATTGCTGCCTAAGGCCACTGTTTAGGCCAAGAATAAATCTGGTCAGCTGCAGACTTTTATTTTTCAGTGGAGCCTCTGTTTCTGCTGCTTGTTTTCCAAGGGAGACAAAAGCTCAAGCAAATGTTCACAAAGCACCTACCAGGAGAATTATGCTGTTTCTTTCAGCTTCTCGTGCTGCATCCATCACTCTGCTCTCTGAGGTCTGATGGTTTTGTATGTGAAACTGCAGAGTCTTAATGCAGGGCTCTCCTTGCGCAGTGTGACTTCTCTGTGCCTTGTTCTCTAGGCTTTCAATGGAAATGCATTGCATCCTGGGGTTTAGGCTTCATGAAAATAGCCATCTGACAGAGCTTACTTTTTTTTTTTGAGATGCAAGGCAAGATGAAGGAAATTATCATTTAGTGCTCAAGTCAGTCACTCAGGCTTACAATGCCAGCTTGGATGTTTTAGTATATCCTGTATTGCATCCGGTTGCCTTTATGGTAAGGTCCCAGTCTGGTGCTCTGCGTTTGTGTCTGAGGGATAGTCACAGTTTAGCCATAGCTGTATTTTCAGCTTGGTGAAGTCAGAGGACAGTATTTATCTGTGGAACTGCTGGAGAAGCTGGCTACTGGTGTGGTGCTCTGCCTGGCCCAATTAGCTTTATTCATTAGCTCAGAGTGAGTGCTTTGGAAACATGGTGAAATGAGGCTGAGTATCTCTGCAGAGCATTGTTTGGATTTGGGTCTCCACCCTGAGATCTCCTCAACCCGAGGGCACTGGAGAAAACCCATTAAACCTTGCCCCTCGGTTGCTGCAGAACTTACTGTCACCTCACCTGGGTGTCCCTGTCCTAGCACCCTCCCTTCTCCTGATCTACCCTTCCTGGAGCTCTTTCAAAGGATTACAGCCTGCATGGAGATGGGTTCATAGAAGTTAGAGATCAGCGTAACCTTTTGCTCATCTCTGCCTGTCTCTTTCAAGTGGCTTCGAAGAGGGAAGATCTCCTCTCCTCCTTCCCCACTGCCCCTCTGCCCCAGCTCCTTCTCCTTCCTGCCTGGGAGTAAACAGTAGATGTTACATGTATTAACACTGCACTCTTAACACAATGCTCCTGGGCGTGCTCTGTGTGCAAGTCCCTGGCAGCCGTAAATTAATTAAAAGTAGACAGAAACCCTAGGAAAAAAGCAAGTTCCCTTCCCCCTTCCCCCCTGCCCCTCTTTTCCTTTCTCTCTCTGTGGGTAAATAGCTAATTCCTTTGTTCCTTGCTGCACTATTTCATTTCTGCCATCATTGTCCTCATTGTTCTCTGAAACAGGAGGGGTCTGGGCCAGGAGCAGCCAAGGTCTTGGCTAATGACGGGAAGTCTTTAAAGTTTGCGCTGCATTTCATCTTCTCTGTGGGAGTTTTAGGACGCATCCAGTGTTTGATCCCCACCGTGCAACTTTGCTTCTAGTTAATTAACAGATCCCCATTACACTCTCTCATCTGCAAGCACATGGGAGGCCTATCAGGAGGTAATTCAAGGCCAATCTGAGTGATGGCAGAAATTAGAGAAAACGGTTGTTTTAGGGTTCTAACACTCAGAAATAAAGCTCTTCCTTTGCAGAGGTGCCCTGTAAATTTGGGCTTGTTTTGTTGTATCATTTTTATTTTTTAAGTGATGTCCTCTGCAATCAGATCTGGTTTGTGGGGTTGTTTTTTGTTGGGTTTTTTTTTCAAGAAGAGTGGGTGAGAAAGCAGTTTATTTGTCTTGCTGTTGCTTTGCTGTGCTGGCAGCCTGCATGGTGTATGGTTTTGAGGGCCAGTTGAAACGAAACCGCGGTGTTATTAGCAAGATGTTTTCACCTTCCTTTCATTCCCAGCTTCCCCATTCCCACCAAGCCTATTATACAGGTTACAAGTATCTTATGGCAAGTTTTTTAGTGTCGAGTAAAACCACCACAGGCCTCCCAGCTGCAGAGCTTTGTCAGGCTTTCAGCTAAATACTCCATCTCTCAGGAGTGCAACCTTCTGTCGACTTTGAATGTTTAGAGTCGTCTGATATTTCCCCCCTTCTTTCCTCTTCCCCACCCTATGAGCAATGACCCCCTTTAACTAACGAATTAGGAGCTGCTCCTGCAGTTGCAATTCTCAGTTCAGCACTTGGCAATGAGAACCAAACCAGGGCTATTTAGTGCAGCGTTAAATGGCCCACCACATTAGCCCCCTGGCATGCGAAGCTATTAGGTTGTTTTACTGTTGTTAAAGTTACATTTGTTAGGTGGAGTTGGTGCTCCAACAGAAACTTGGTAATGTGGAAAGACAGGGACAGCCCAGTGTCTTGTGGCTGTCCTGTGTGGCTACAACACACCAAAGTTTCCCCCTCTCTCCGTGAGGTTAATTACAGAGGAAAGTTTTTAGCTTTGCGATCGAGTGATCTCGACTGACCGTGACGCGGTGGCAGGGAGCAATCAAATCATGAGCTCTTGCTTACCTGTTCCTCCATCAGCTCCCAGCTGAGCTGTGGCAAGGTGGAGTATCCTAGCAGGGAGCCTCAGGTGCTTTGGGAGCTCCAGGTAGGATGACACTGTGCAGGCTGTATGCTCAGCATGGTAGGCTACTGCTGGTACCCTCACCTGGTCCTCTGGACTCCTTAACAGATCTCAAAGGAAGAGAAAGGTGTGGGGTTGTTCTCAGATTGCAGGTGTTGGGCTGATGTGAGGACCTCTGAACAACTGTGGCTGCAGAGGCTCCTCTAGCCTGTGCACTGCAACACAGTGCAGCCTAAGAAATGGGTCTTTCTTAGAAATGTTCCAGACCTCCCTCAAAACAGGCTCTCACAGATGAAGGATTCACCATTTTCTGATCTGAGTGAAAAAGGAGCACTATTTTGATCCCTTCACCAGGGCTGTCTGGAAGATTGTGAACACAGTTCCTGTAGCTGGAAAGGACACTTTTCATGCTGGGAGGCAGGATTCAGCCCTGGCCATGAACTCAGCATGCAAGTATAGAAAATGAACTAGAAAGTATATGCACCTTTGGTTCAGTACAGTGTGCCTGACTGTCCAGTGCCCAGCCTCGATCTTTGTCTGAACACAGAATATATTGTCTGCTGATTTAAAGAATCCGCTGTCTTATATTCTAAATGAATATCAACTAAAATCTTTTAAAAATATGCAGTATATATATATACATAAATAATGCCATGTGCTACGGCAACAAGCACAGGGCAAAAAAAAAAAACAAAGAGGAAGAGCATCAAAGAGCATGATTTAGTGTTTGAGCCTCAAATACTAGTTTCAATCCTGACAGAGTCAGCAGAGCCTTCAGTGCTCCTGATTTCCTTCTAGCTCACTGAAGGCTTCATGGACAAGAGGTGAAGAAGTGACATCCTTTTGCTCCACTTAGGCATCAGTGTTCTTTGCAGCCCCACTGCTGGTGGAGGATTTTGCTTGGCCTGCCCGAGTGATGTCTTATTTTCTTGTTCTTCTTACGTTGCAGGGATGCGAATCCTCTCTTCTTGCAGCAGCAACACCTCTCCATTGCTGGATACAAAGATATTTTAAAGCACTGTCTGATTCTCTGTGGCACGAGGGGGAACGGATGCACTGATGCGAAGCGCGGCCGCTCTATTTGATTTAGGCGTAATGAAATGGGCAGCACGTTCGCGGTTAAGGCACCCTGTTGCTGACGTGACTGGGGTAGACAGGGTCCTCAGCTGCTAAGCAGGGATGCTTGGATGTGCCACGGGGTTTCAGAGAGAATCCCCCTGCAAAAGGAAGCGTGTGCCAGTATTGTAGAGTGCTTGTGCCAGCCAGCTTGCAGGGTTGATTTGGCATTTGGCGTATTGGTAGCGGCTGCCAGTGTGTGTGGTGGAAAGAGAAGGGGAATAGACAAGAAAAACACAGGGGTTTAAAATAAAAATGTAAAATTATTTGCTTTGTGCCATATGGGCTTCAATATTTTGACAAAACTAAGGCCAAAATTTATCATGCCAGGTTAGAGTTTTAGTTCAAAAACATATGTATAACTGTCCCCCTGAGTGTGTGTTTGAGTTACCATTTTCATACAGGAAAACCTTAACCTTTTCAGTTTCTCCTTCTCTGCTCCACTACCAATTGCTCCACCCAAATGAACTTTTCCTATTGTGTGAAAGTTTAAAACAGTTTTGCTTTTTTTTTTGGTAGTTTCGTAGTTAAATGTCAAAGGTTTTGTTGATTTCCTTTTTTAAATTATGTTTGGAGGAGTTTATTTTATTTTTCTTTTCGTGGAACTAAATGGATTTTAACGAAAGCCATTTTGTTTCCAGAGTGGACTGTTTGGTCAAAAAGAAAGGGGGGAAAGATGAGAGGATGAAGAAGTAGTAACCAGGGCTGCTAGTAATGGCTGGAGAGTCATGGCAGTCTGTCATGCCATTCCTGCTTGTCCTGACTGTGCTGCTGTCCCCACTGCACCTGTAGCAGGGGGTTTACAAATCTGGGATTCGAGGTTTGTGGATTTTAATTTATAAAGGAACCATTCTGAATGTCTGTAGCAATATGACCTTTCGCACAAGTAAACCACAGAATTTTTCACTATAATTTTCTCATCAAGCACCCAGCATCTTGCTGTACCCGAGCATATTATTCAGACTTGCACTGTATTAGGTCATTATTGGACGAGCTTGGCTGTGCATTGAATATTGTTCTGCACTAGTTCCTGTTGTGGCACTTTGCTTCACCACTAAAAATGCCATATGGAGTCTAGCTTAATCCACTTCAAAAGCAAAGCCAAACCATACAAAGGCACTCCTGAAAGGGAATGAGTGTGGAGTGAAGCTGTTCTGTATTAGTTTTTCAGGGCTGGTTTGCTACATACACAAGTCCACAGGATGATAGCAAATCTTGAAAGATCCAGTTTTTATAGAGTTCAGGTGTGATTGAATTGGGTATTTTTCTTCATCCCACTATAGAGATATGAGATGGATATGAAATTTAAATATAGATCTCTATCTTTTTAAAGTTTGGAAATGTTCAGAGGCAGGATTTAGGCAATCTTTAATTCATGTGAATGTAGGCAATACTATGACTATCTGAGGACAGTAAATATATCTCTATCTGTGATTGATCTCAAGATCAGCCTATCTATTATCATAAAGCCCCTCCTTTGAGAGTGGGAGGAGGTGGGTGGAAATTTGAAAGAACAAATTTAGGGGACTGGTTTCCTTTCACTTTTAAAACCAAATAGTGAGAGAGGCATAAAAGAGCCCTGGTTTGGATGATAACGAAACATTGCTTTGAAGTCCTAACTAAATTGCATTTCTTGTTCTCTGCTGTCGCCTGTAAGACTCAAAAAAAAAATTGGACAAGCAATGATTAGTATATAATAATGTATGTTCAAATAGCTTATGGTATTATGAAAACAAAAATTCAAAAGGCCAATATACTGACAGTTAAAATCTGTCTAAGGGGCAATAGGGGGGAACCTTCACAAAAACAATATGCTGATTGCATGCAGCTACCCTGCTGAGTCAAATCTTAAATAAATTATACATACGTAGCTGTACTGGAGCTGAGAAATGAAGCAGTTTAAAATGTTGCTGGTTCTGTGCTTTAGGCAAAGCCTGTATCCACTCTGTGTCCTTAATGCATCAGACGTTTGGTCAGTTGGGTTGGGTACCCTGCCACAGTAACTACCGCGACTTCAGAGACCAGTGGAAAAATCCAGCTTTGGGCTAGATCAGATATAGGGAGAAGTGTGGGTGATAAACAATCTCTCTTGATTCTTTTATAAGGAATCCCTTTCAACTGCAGCACGCCCCCCCCCCCCTCCCTCCAGTCCCCTCCACCCACTTGTAAGAAATCCTGATGAAGTACTGAAATCTTGCATATTTGGGTGGAGTTTTTTTACCACAGAAACATATTTATGCGTCCAAAAATTCAGTTTCTAAGCAGCAGAATTTCTTCTGAAATTTGGGTCAAATCTGATAAGTAATTTCAGCCAAAATAAAGATGAAAATAAAATTCTGAACATCAAAATGATTCATTTCAATACATATGAAACAAAGTATTTTGATTTCTTGGGATTTCCAGGGAGACTCATTAACTGTACAGCCTAGTGATGAGGACTGCTCACAGGCACATAGGAAATCCATGTTCTTATCCTCTTTCTTCCTAAATTGAAGAAAGGTCTTGGATTAAATTTTTCCTCCTTTCATATTCCATTCTTAGTCCATCTACACATATAATCATGCATACGTGTTCTTGGAGGGAGAAATAGAATAGTTCTGTAGGTGTGTGGCCAGGCCATTCTGTGTGAAAACTGGTTACTGGGGTCCACTCCTTGTTCCAGGGAATATGTAGGTGCCTATGCAGAGCTTCAACAGCAAAGACTGATAATGAGACCCTGATGTGCCCCTAGTTAGGGTAGATATTAGGATGTGGTGGACATGCAGGTACTTGTTGCAAATCATCTTTAATTTAAGTTCAGGTCCTCCTGGTCTTAGTGAATACTTGAATCCCTAATGAACAATGGTAAGGAGGGTTTGGCAGCAGCATCTTGTTCACAGGATCTACTTCTAAACTTCTGGCAACACCACCTTTTGCCCATTAAAAGTATCTTTAATCCACAGTTATTTGTACAATTCCCCTTTCAACAGTGGAAACTCAGGCTTGGACCTAAGCTAGCAGAAATAACTCAGAAGAGTTTAATGAACATTAACAGACTTTGCTCAGGTTTTGTGAGTTTCTTAGGATCAGATTGTGCTTCCTAAACGTCAACTAAATCCGTGTTAAACAAATGAACAAAGAAAATTTTACGTGCTACTCAGGAGGTAATCCAGTTTTGGTCTTTGGCTAACAGAATCAATCAAATTAGTGATTGTAAACCTAGCATAGGGGGACGTAAGCAAAGCATGCTGCTGCTCTAAGTGTACTGTCATGAAATTCTTGCTGTTCTACCAAAATCCCTTGCCAGAGTTTCATGGTTAAATCACAGTGAATAAGAGCGAAATTTGGCCCTCACTTTTGGCATAGTATTGATTGCTAGCTACCTTTTTATCGGTTTCATTTGCTAGAATAGATGCTGTTTGAACTTATGTTAGGAAGTATATTTCAGTGTTACTTGGCCACAAACAGAGGCTAATGTGTCCAGCTTTCAGACAGCTTATTACCATTCGAATACTCTGTAGATAAATTATATTAAAAGAAAGGGGAAAAAAAAAAAAGGAGGTTTCAGCTTCTGACTCATTCTAAATGGAGACTTAGCTCTCAGTAATCAAAATTGCTTTGGTTGTGCATAGCAGCATTAAAAGCCTTGTCCACTAATTGAGTGAAGCGGCTCCAGTGAAGCAGCCTTGCCCCCTCATTATGTGATCTTGCAAGTGCTGTTTGTCATCGTCGCTTGCTGGTCTCAATCTAACTGTACTGCTGGTGCAAATTAATGGTAATTCCTTATGACAGGCTGTGTCCTTCCAGTGAAACCACAGTATGGATCTTGTACCACCCCCGCCCTTCTCTCCTTTCCTCCCCACACCTACCAGATCCTGATTTCCCACCTAAAGTATCACCCCTGACTTAGTCTCCTGGCTCCTCCTAACTGACTGGTGTGGCAGGGTGTGCTGTGGCTTAGCTGATGGGTAGCACCCCGTGCTCTTCTGCTGACACATTGTGGAGAGACATGTGTCAAACAAAAGGCAGCGTTTTCCAGCAGCTCAGGCAGTCTTGGTGCTGATGGAGGACTTTGTACGTCAGGAGAAATCTGTGCGTGCACACAGATGTCATCATCCACCACCTTCTGCAGCTGAAGGAACTCTACCAACAGCAGGCTCCAGCAAGCAGGAGAGATCAGTGGGTAACACTTTAAAAATCAGTTAGCTAATATAAATAGAAGTTTTGATGTGTGACTGCTGTACTTTTACACACATTGGGTTTTATTAATTTATTAATTTTTTATTTTCATCCTGTCTTCAAGAAATGGCCTTAAGAACAGAAGCATTAGTTGGGAGCTCAGAACTCAAGAAATTTATGCCTTGCTCTTCCTCAGGTTTGTCACTTTGCAACAGATGCTTATGCTTCCTTTAATAATAACCACTACTTCTCATCTTTTGGTTATGCTTTCCTTTTAAGTTACAAACTGTGTTGTGAGGGCTTTCTGTAGCTTTGTGTGTATAGAGTTCTTGCAAGGGAGCCCTGATTTCAGCTGGGGCTTCTGTCCCAGATTCTCATCTGGTGGAAGTTGGCCAAGGGCCACCAAGGTCATTAAGTCTATGTGAAAGGTCTGTGGCATGTCATTGTTATTTGCATTGCTGGAGAGCAGGATCTTCAGACAGTATCATCTTAACCCACATCTTAAAGAACTGATGTCCATTCTCAAGGATATGAAGATTTTTTTTTTCCTCACTTCAAGTATTTTAATTTAAAACAAAAATGAACAATTTTTACCCGAAAATTGGACACTTTTTTTTTTTAATGTCAGCTTAGAAACAAAATATTTATACTTCTGGTGGGGAAATTTATTTTCTGAAGTTAGTATTCGTTAGTAAATTTTTTCACTTAAAAATCAACTTACTAATTCCTCAATTTAAAAAAATGTTTTGGGAAGGAAGCAAGAAAAGGAGAGAAATTCAAATCAAATCTTAGATTTATTTTTTTTTTTCAAATAGTTCAGAGGAATACAGAACTGCTTAAAATGAAGGTTATGGCTCCAGGTCCATCCTAATTATTGCTAGGCACTTTTCTGAGGTCACTAGATTTTGAACATTGTCAAATGAACCTGCTTTTGTAGCCAACACAGAGACATGCTTTTCAGCAAAAGTGTTTCAGCCCCCCATTAGGTTTTTATGACCTGTAGGGCAGTCTGTCCATCTCAGCTGGAGGGATCCTGGGCAGACTGTGTTCTTAACCTGTGCAGTTGAGTTTAAGTTGGGTTAGTCCTCACCTGCCAACAGGTCATTGACTCTGGAATTAATTTTTTTTTTATTGATGCTAAAAGGTCCACAAGATGATCTATTATCATTGAAATATAATGTAAACCTGTCTACAAGGCTATTCATCAGCAACGAGGTTAATGCCATTACCCCCATTCCACAGATGAGAAACCTGAAGCAAGGGAAATGACTTGGCAGAGGTCAGCCAAGAAAGACGTGTCTCCACTTGCACCCCACCCTCCCCCCCAGCCTCGTGGTATTTATTAGGAGAGAACAAAAGCAAGGTTTCTCCCCAAGTCCTGGAGTCACGTTTTCATGAGTTGGACTTTCAGCTCAATTAGTTCTTTCCCCCGTGGATTTGAAGCTTGGAGATGTGATTTCTAACCCTTCAGTCAAGTAAATAATCTTCTACAGGAGTTTGTATATAAAATATCACCGTACCTTCTTGCTAATTGAGTGATTTTTGGCATTTTGAAGTATGCATGAATACAACACTTTCAGAATCCACAGCATCCTAAAATGTCTCTCATGGCTGCGTGGACTTTTTCGTGCACAAGACTAAGGCTGAATATTCTGGAGGCTGTGTCCCTGTGGATGTATCATAGAAGACAAGGTCAGGACTTCTGACCACAGAGAGGAAAGGTCAGTTGCCACCTTCGTGTCCCACACTGCATCCAATTGACAGCACCAACACTGAGTTGGTGTAAGCTCAGAGATGTCTGTGCTATGTTGAAATAATACCTCAGACTTACAGTGTATGTATAACTGTTGGTACAGCCAAAATGACTGTTAGAGATGCTCCAGGATCAGTGCTAGATGCGCAGATGAATACTCTTCTCATGTGATTGGGGGAAACAAAACAAATCTTAATTTTCCTTCTTCAGAAAGGGTAGAATTTTGAAGGTACTTAACTCTCTGGCAAGCATCTCATCACATCTCCATTGAAAGCAACAACAGAAGTCTTAACTGATTTCAGTATCACGCTCCAGGTGTTGCAGGGCACTTGCATATTCAATGTGAAGAACTTTGAGTTCTTTGAACTGGGGAAAAATATCTTTAATTTAGATTATATATAATCATTTTTTATTAGAGCTTAAACTTGGTTAAGTATAATCAGGTAGCTATTGTATAATTTAAATGGCCAGTGATTGTTATTTGATAATAACAACTTACATTTATATAGTGCTGTATATCCCAAAGGGATCCCAGAGGACTTTAAAGACTCAGCAATAAAATACACAACAAAGTAAACATTAATTACAATTACAGCATTAGTAGAAAATATGAGGATGTTAAAAATCTGGCGGTCTGTGGCTTGCTTCTGCTCTCATTTGAATTCATTAGCCAAGCTCACCCAGAGTGCAAATGGATTATTAGTCATTATGCCATATCTGATTTAAGAAATTTTCTGTATGAGTATTGTAGTGAGAGCAGAGGAGAGTAGAAAAAAGTGTAAATGCCCTTCTGGAGCTTCACTTATTCCAGTCGCTTAGGTGGAGTGTTATTTTTGAAGTCTGTTGAGCTACTTGAATTAATCCCTCTCTTGTTTGGGTGGTTGTTGTAGTGTTATGCTCTGTGAGGCTGGTTCCTTGTTAGGTGGGAGGAGGCTAAACAGGTTATCTTTCAACTGCCACATGCCTACAATATCAGAGTGGGATGTCTTTGTACAACCAGTTCTTTTCTCGCATGTAAGTCTTGAAATAGTTTAAACTTCAACCCCGTTGCAGTAATTTTGGGATTTTCTTTGTTAACACCTCACTGAGGTGAGCAGAGTGGTTTATGCCTTTTGAGCTGCTCTTCCAGGCTTGTGTAGGTTCAAGTTCAAATTTCTTCACCAAAAGGGTTGTCAAGCACTGGAACAGGCTGCCCAAGGAAGTGGTGGAGTCTCCATCCACTAAAGTATTTAAAAGATGTGTAAACATGGCACTTTAAGGACACTGCTTAGTGGTGGACTTCAAAGTGTTAAACCAATGAGTCCAAACGTTACCCTCAAGGCTCTTCTCCAAGCTAAATGATTCTGTGATTCCAAGTGTCTAGCTTTGTTCTTTCTCTCCTTAAATGCATATTGTCAGTGCTGAAGAAAAACATGAAAGCTTGAGGGATGTTAAGTAAAGTCTTCTGCTGTGGCATCTCAGAGAAGACTACCCTGGAACCACAGGTGGGAACTGGGAAACCTACTGCAGCTGGCACTTCATGGAGAAAGCTGCATGAGGACAGGCCCTGCCTTTCAGAGAGTGCTGTAAAGGGCTTGAAAAGCATAAAAACGAGGATTGTGGGATTGTTTGGAAGAGGAATCACTGAAGCGATAGGACTGCTTTCAGAGTAAATTCTTGCTAACCTCAAAAATAGAGCCAGGAAGACAGATGCTATTTTTGTGGATGGGTAATATAGGTGACTTGCTTTGTGGTGTTTCTTTTCTAATGTGTAATAAATTCCAGCCTAAGTCTGATAGATTTCCAGGACCCCCTGAAATCCTCTTGAATTATAAAGTGTTTTCAACTATTGACACATGAAGATAAAGATACGTTGCTATTAAACATAAATTTGGGGATATCCAAAAAGATGTGTAAATCACTTTTTTTTACTGGTTTGCAAGAGTCCTTGTCCATTGAGATGGTTTCCACTTTATGAAAATACTACTTTTCCCTGCCTTTTGGCCACAACATATGAAAACACTGTACTTCAGATAATTTAGTCTTAAACCCATAGTTCTTTCTCAGTCTTGGAACTTTTCTTTAGTTTCTGTTTTAACACTCATCATCATTGTGTGAAACTTGTTTGCAGATACTGTCTTGTTTTTCAGATTTGTAATGAAGCATGAGGGATTTTTACATTTTGTGGCAAAAGTTTTGCATGAGTCCTTACTGTAAAGCTTTCATAATGTCTTTAAATTGTTTATTTTTGGGAGATGGAAGAAAGGGAAATGGTGATCTAAAGACAAGCTTTCTGCTCCATTTCCTCCATGCAGCAGATGATAACTCTCAAGTACTAATGCAGCTACACCCAAGACATTGAGCTCTAATTTTTGATCCTGCATGCACCAGTGGCCTATTTACTAATCTGTAATCTCCAATAAGTTTGTTGTAATACAATTGAGAGCCTGATCTCTGAGTAAAGTTGAGCAAACATGCTCAAATCAATATCCAGGTGGACTTGCTGAAATTCCTTTAAACAGTGTTTTGGATCATACCTTTCTGATCCCACTACAGCCAAGCACTGGGAATCAAAAACACGTGCAGCTCCTAGGGAAGTGCTCTGAAAATGTTGTTTCTTTCTGAAACTGAATTTAAGAATAGGTTCAGCAATAATGATAATATGGTGGGACTTGTGATCATTAGACCTGGGAATAGGATTCAAGTCTTTTCACTCATCAACAATGCACAAACTGGTAGAAGAACACCAAGATGGACAGTGTCATGCTGATATAAATGCACATAAACACAAATTCACCTTACATATGGGAAGGTGTAGCTTTCTGCTTACTGTTCCACTGCTTTGTAGGAAAACTCCTTCTTGTGCTGGTTAAACTTGTCTTGTATTTTGAAAAGTCTGGGTAGATCCTATTGGACAACAATCCAGCCAAGGACATCATCTTTCTTCTCTGAAAGGAAATTAATATTTTCTCTTAAAGAGACTTCAATTTTTTTATATCTTTTAATTCATTCCTTAAAATAAAAGAACTTTAAACCTGCCTTTTTTTTTTAATGGTCTCATTATTAGTTGAAATTTAAGGACTGAACTCATAATTACTAATCAAGGTCTACCTGTGGGAGCAGGAACTAGATAGAACCTTGTTTCACTTATTTAAACATAAATCTCTACAATTTGAGATTAAATAGATTTCCCCAGGTTACTAATAATAGCCTTTTCTGTGCCTTTAGGCCATGTACTCAAAAGTGGAAAAAATGTGTGTGTATGTGGGTGACAGAGGTGTCACAAAAATGTGACTGGCTTTGATTTTTGGTATCGTTAGAAATGGGTGGACTTTATGGACTAAACGTGGAAATAAAAGGCAGGGTGGCTGGAATAATTCGTTGTGTGTAATATGCAAGATGTGTAACAAAACCAGGTATGTTCAAGTCGTTTGAAATCCCAGTGGTAAGGACTTCAGAAAAATTTCATAATTGCAATGATTTTTAGAGGGGAAAAAAGAAAATACAAGAAAGGTTAACTCAAGTCGGAGCTTTAATTTTTTTTTTTTTAAGGTTTGTGGGTTTAGAACAGAGGCAGAGAGTGTACATGACATAAGGAATGGCAATGCATTAGTGAAAGTAGGTGTCTGAAAGAAACTAGTCTGTGTTTGTGGGAGCATGAAACTGTTGAAAAGAAACTGCGACTTTCACACTGTCACATACAAACCTCACGATGAGCCTGGCAATGAAGCGTAGAGAAAGACTCTGTTGTTTCTCCAAGAAAAATAGTGCATGCAAAAAAAAAAATAGTATAAATGGCTCTGGATTTAGTTTTTGTAGCGTTTGGTATCAATCTGTAAGACCAAAAGGAGTGAGAATCTAAATAAGAACATGCAAGTCCTGGGATTTTATTATTGAAACCTTTTTGAAAATGCTTTTACAAAGCACCTTTAAAATGTTGAAGGAATCTGTTAGAACTAATCTCAAGAGTGGGAAGTAAATGGGAATTATTATTACTGCAAATTCTATAAAGCATTTCCTTTGTATGTTTGTAGCATGCAGAAATTATAAATAATAGCTGATTAGTAGTCTAGTGTCAGAGCTCTGTTTTCTCCCCATATTGGATAAATCTCCCACTGATGGATCAAACATTTAATCAATCTACTAACGTGGCCTTCAGCACTATAGTATCTGAGTGCCTCCCAGTGTTGGAACGCTCAATAATGCTTGGTTTTTCTCCAGTTACTCTGTGCTCCTTAATTTGATTTTGTTCTTAGTTACACTGATGTAAATCTAAAACTACTTCATTGATTTTGATGGAGGAAGCCAGCATTTATGAGCCTTAAGAGCAGAATCTGTCCTTCCTCTTGCAGTTCCCCAGCTATTCTTAAGTTGTGCTACTAATAATATTTATTAGTAGCTCTAATACTAATCTGCTCGAGTATACTAATAATACTAATTTATTCTCCCTGTTCCTGCTGCATCTTTTTTTCTTCTGCCACGTTGGGTATGTTCCAAAGTCCACTGAAATGGTTGTCAGCCTCACTGTTGATTTCAGCTGACTGTGGTTCAGTTTCCCACTTGCCCCTCTGTCCTTTTTTCCCCTCTGCAGATCCTGAAAGTTCCTGTGTGAGTTTCTGCTTGTCTGAGTAGAGGCTTCTGGTTAATTAAAGTTACATGTATTCCTACAGCTTTGTGAATAAGCACCGTGCTTATCCCCGTATTTTTCTTAATACAAATTGCTGCTCTCAGTTTAGCTTTTCTTGAATGAGAACCCCCTCCTCCTGCCACAGGTCTTGGTCTCGGGTTGAGCATCTCGTACTTTAGGGAGGCCTTTGCTTATGAGCTTGACCTGAGTTCTGTAAAAAAAGTCAGTGGAGAAACCACACTTATTTCCCTGAGATTTTTGCTCGGGAGAGTTGTGTTGAATATGATGAGGCTTCTGAATGAAATAGTTGGGGCTCTTCCTTTGACATTTTTTTTTCTGTTTCTTTTCTTTCCCCTTCCTTCAGTGTTGGAAGCAGAAGAAAATAAAAAGAAGAGGAGTTGAGAATTTAAGCTGGGAGACTTGGCAGGTAAGAGGTGTGTTTTCTTACTTGCCAGCAAGGCATTTCTGGAAGTGCTGATGTGAATTGGCAGCGGGTTGGCTCAGCTCTGGGGGAGACGAGGCTGGCCCAGGACCTGCGCAGTCAAGTTGAGTTCCTTGTACCTTCACAGCCTTTCTGGGTAACTGTAAGCAAATGCTTTGCTTTTCTGGTTCCTCACCTGTGACAGGGGCAGAACCGCTCCTCTGCTGCAGGAGGGTGGCTTGAGGAGAAATGGAATAAAGGCTGGGAAATAATGAGCTGGTATAAGAGGTGGTACCTCATGTGAGCTGCATGGACGAAGTTGCTCGGTTCAAGGGTGACAGCTGTGCTGTGTGGACCAGCTGGGCTGGTGTTTGCCTTATTTCAAGAAATATTTTACTTGTGTGATATCTGTAACTTCACTGTGTTTTCTTCTTTGAATACTTATTTGATTACTTTACTCTCATTTCCTTTTCTACATGGTTTTAAACGGGGTGAAGGAGGAATACAGTGTAAGCAAGATGCAACACTTGCTTTCATATAAAAACTCTGCTGAAAGCACAGTGACAACACTGGAAAGCCAAGCACTCATCATTGGAGAACTGCAGTTTGCAAAGACAGTTCCTAAGGGTTTACTTGAGGCACATTTGAGGACAAAAGGCTATTCTTGGGAACAAAAGGCCCAGCCAGGCTGCCAGATTTCAAACCTTCCTCCAAAGCTTGAAGCACCAGTGTTTTTCAGGGGAGAAGCTCGAAGGATTTTAAGTGTAATATTCCATAACCTTGTTCTTAGAAGAAGCTGTACCATTTCCAAAACACTCAGCCTGAGGCAGTCATGCATCATAGATAAATCAGCTGAAATGGCAAAATATTGGCGGGGTATGAACAACTGCAGGTAGTTGTTCAATTGCTTGTGTCAAGTAATCTTAATAACAGGTGTAGCTACTGATCCAGTCAATTATATAAATTGTCCTGCAGTCTTTCCTGGATTCTTACTGAGGCAGAGCTATTGATACATAAGATGTGCCTGAGTGAGACTGCAGTACTTGGCCCTTTGACTGTTTTAAAAGACAGAGCTTACCCAAACAGGGAGGGACTGATGTATTTCTGCTTCTCCACGTTTTCTCTGTGGCACACTGTAGCAAGAATCCCTGATTTTCCTCCCCCCCCTCCTGTAAATTTGTGAGAATACATTTAGATTTTAATATTCAGAGATCCAGAAGATGTAAATAGTGCTAAAATAAGTATTGCCCTATTTGAAATTCCCTGCTGGGTCCACCTGTCGTGCTTTGTCTGACGTTGGAATAATAAGCTCTGTGGGGCAGCGAGTGCCTCCCTCACTCATCTGCACAGCCCTTCCCAGAGCAGCATTGTGCTGCTTTTTGGAGGGGGCTTCTAGCAACACATCACACGAAAAATAAATACCAAACCCCTGTGATTGAGAGTTTGCAGGCACATGGAGCAAGCGTGGCTCAAACTTGGAGATCAAAAGAAGTTTGATAAGAGAATAAATCATTTTCTAATCTGAAATGAGAAGACTCATCAGCATTATAAAAATAGCTTTGGTTGCAAAACTTTTGGTCTGAGAATGAAGTATTTGTGTTTTCAGTGTGTGTCACTAATAGACCTCTAACAACCTGTACATGAACAGGATTAGGGAAATGTTTGGTCTGGAAGAATTTATCTTCTGGGTTTGGATATATGGTTTGTTGGTTTTGGTTGTGGTTTGTTGTTGGTGGTGGTTTTTTTTTTCACTTGCCAGTGCTTTCTTGGTTTCTTGAAATTTTAAAATTTCATTGGCATCTGTTTTTTTGCTGTGAAGTTACATCATCTCCAAGCAAAACAGTGTAATGCATCAGGGTGTCTCCCTATGTGTGCTGGGTCATATGTTTAGTATTAAAGCTCAGTTTCTGTGCTTTTTCATAACAGTTTAGTTGTCTGCTAGGAACGGGTAGTTAAAGCATGTCAGGCTGGAGATAATTCTTCAGGCTCAGCCTCTGTTTCCACTGCCTTTGATCAGGATACATTAAACTTTCAAATATTATTTATAAATTATTTTTTCACATGCTGCTTTTGATTTTCATAGATGTGCTCTTCCACACAATACTGAATGATTTCTTATTATAGTTCCTTAGCGTATAAACATTGTTGCTGTAAACTCTGATCAAATTTGAACTGTAAGTGCAAGTAAGAGTAGAAAGATATGGTTCCCACTACAAAGAGTTTGCAGTTAAAGTGGTAAAAAGTGACATGGAAAAGGTGGAGAAGGCAACTGCCAAATGCAGCATGTTCATGTATATACAAATGTACTTATAGAGAGATATACTCTCATTTATCCCTGCAGCTTAATTTAACATTATAGTAAAAAAAGTTACAGTAGAAAGATCAATGTATAAAAAAATTTGAACCATGTGGCAGAACTTGTCTTCCTGATAAAAATGAAAAGCAGCCAGAGATTGAAAGAGGAGGAATGTTGGTATTTTTTTTTATGGATAAGTTGTCTTAAAGTCATTAAAAATAAATTATTCAACCTTTTTCCAAATAAAGTATGATTTTTTTTATTACTTCTGCCTCTATATGATTTTGATGAGAAAGAGTTGAGTATCAGTAGAGTTGCAGAAACCTCTTCCACACAGATGTGGTAAAGCTTGTTAAATCTACGTAGTCCGCAACTTGTACACCCATTGTAGGCTGCAGAGTGTAGCTCTATGAAATAAGGAAAAGGAGTTTGTCTGGCATTGTATGCTTGCCTCAGATGTTACTTCTAGTTGGTAAATAATATGAAAGTTCTTGGGCAAATTCTCATTATAATGCCATTTTCTGTTGCAGCTATGATTTTGGTCAACCTGACAATTTGAGTCTGCCTGTGTGACAACGATGGGAAGTGGGTTGGGAGAAATTGCTGTTACTGTATTAGTTCCCCTCCAGAAAGGTCTCAAAATGAAACCAATTGCTAAATTGGTAATCTGCAAGCTCACAATATTTGCATGCATTTCTGAGTCATCCTGAACTTTGAGATCTGAATCTTTTTATTTGCTTGGATGGCTTTAGTTTTCATTTGTTTTGTGCTGGTTTTGTAGAAATCCATGATTAAGGCTGGTTTGCAAGAGTGGCTTGTGAGTACCTCTGTTGGATTGATCATTAGACCCACCAGATATAAAGAGTATCATATTTATGTCAAAGGTGTAAGTCCAAATCATAATATGATGTTTGATTGGAGTGTTCATATGTGAGGGTGCTTACTGTTATACCATTGAGAATTTCAACTGCAGGAACTGTCACCTAAGAGGGAATTGGGATGATTATAGCCTGGGAGAGACTTGGCATAAGGTTTTCACTTGTCCCTTTATTTTGCACCCAGCAGTTGCTCAGGTGACTGAGAATCAGTGGATGACTACTCCCAGACAACACAAGTTAAAATCATACACATTCTCCACTGATATATCCATGAAAATGGGACCAAACATGAAACAATAACTAAAGAAGCTGAGTGCACCAGAAAACATGTGTGGAATGTCCTTTCTTGTTCCTGTTCTGACAAGCAGAAACTATTGGTTTATGTCTCTTAGAAAAAAAAAAAATCAGTGCAACCAAGACTAGATTCTTTAAAGTAATCTGTGTGGGTTTGGGTATCACATTAGGTAGGGTGGGTGGTGATCTCTTACCTAAATATCATGAGCAATGAAAATCATGTGGCTCCAACAAAGACCAGACTGACCAAATGTGACCTCTTCCTAAAAGCAGTGTTGCTAGGGCAGCTGAGACCACATTGGGAGTGAGAAGGTGGCACGAGAGTCTTGGAGAAGTGTTGTAAACCTAGAAATGCCTTGGCTCTATCTGCTTGGGATTTGAAGTTATAATCCAGTGGTGTATATGCTTGTTTCTGACTTCCTCTGTGAGCAATTTTATATGTGCATAGCTGGATGTTTTTTACCTCCTTAGTTTAGGTAAGAATAGTCCTGGTGACTGTTTCTCTGGTAATGGTTTTACTCTTTAGAAACACTTTTTCCGGACAAAAAAAATTCTGCAATTAAAAAGCCAATTTGCCCCTGAAGATGTGAAGAAGTAATTCCTCTGCCTTCCTCCTGTCAACAAGTTTGGGGTTCATATACATGTGTCCTGCATATGGGTACACTTTGTGTTAGGTGCATGGTTTTATTTCTGAAAACTGAATAGTGGGAGTAGGGTAATCTAGTAGTTAGGTCAGTAGGATCTGACTAGCCCTGGTGTAGCTGGGCCAGCTGGAGGGCAGGGTTTCTGAAAAGCTTTGAGGCTATGTGTGGGTGTTCACTTCTAGTTCACTTTTTCTGAAAGGGGAAATGCTCTTTATTTAGGAAAAAAAAGTTGTTGAGCTTTATCTGTCTGTCCTGCTTTCCATGCATGTTTAATAATATTGCTTTCCACTGGGAGATGTTGGTCCAGCTACCTTGGAAGCAGTGTGCATCTGGGCTGTTTTTCTAAGGTGATTAGTAAGTCTCCTTCTGCAGGTGCTGTGGGTGCCTCAAGACCTGTGAAAATCAGGTCTTATTATAGTTCAAAAAATGTTCAACTAGTGAACATTTTGCATGGTTTTCTTTAAGCATCATTTAAAAGTTAGTTAATGTTCTGGCAAATGTCAGCTCCGTGAAGCTGTTAAGCCTCTCTAAAATACAGGGTCATTGCAATGGACAAATCCTGCTGTCTCTTCTTGGCCAATATCACGATCATTTACAACACTCTGGGAAGTTTTTGTCTCTTTTTCTGCTTCTAGTCAGATACCTGTTCACCAAAGGACAGAGACCACCTCATTTAGCAAATTCAGTTGTGAAGTGTAAGCAGATTTGTGGTGTTTGCTTACGTGAAAAAAATCACAGCTTTTCATTTCTAGAGTTTTAATCCCTTTAAGACAAAGATGTTAAACAGATGACTTTAACCATGTGAATAAGTAAACATATATAAACATACAGGGAATTAATCAAGCAAATAAACTTGCTTTTAATGTAAGGATGTGAGGAGGTAGATGTGCATGTTTTTCACGTGAAAGGCTTGGCGGTGATGGAAAGGAGAGACCAAACTGAGCTGGACCCCCTGTTCCCACAGGGCAGGTATGACCTGAGCTCAGGGCTTGTAGCTGCAGCCATGGATGAAAGGTGTGTGTTTGCTCCATGGCTTCTCCAAGAAGAGCTTACACTTTGTGGATCAAAGTGAATTTTGACTGTGGCTTCCTCTGAAAGGAAACAAGGTCTACCAGAGAGTTATCTGGATGACTTCTGCTGGTTACCTGCCACATAAACTCAGCACAGAGTATCTCAGAGATACAGTTTTCTGATATGGCACAGGGAACGTCCAACCTTGAGCAGGAAATAGAATGGGGAAATATTGAGCAAGAGCTTACTAAATAATTTCATGTTGGGAGGCTTGAAATCAAGTGAAACATCAGTAAAAGGAATTTGAGATTTGGTGGTTGTTGCTGTTGTAAGCACAATTACAAGCCTTCCAGTTTTGACCCATCATCCTGAAATGCTGTTGCCAGTTATTATGAGGAAGGCCAAGTGTTGCTACATACCCAAATGCACAGCAGAGTTCTGGCTCTTCAGAATCTGGACCAACTCCCAATATTAGGAACAGGAGTCAAGCAGCCATCCCTTCTCCTGTGCTAACACACACCCTGCCATTAACAGTCTGAAGGCAATTTTATTAAAATACATAACCCTGCTGAGCTGGTCTCAGAAGATAAATAAGTGTTGTAGAAAAGAAGCTTTTGTTTAAAAGTAATTATTTAAACTATGCATTACAGGTAATTTTCCTTTACCAGTAAAGAAAATGCTATCAGAATTTCAATAATAGCTTTGCGTTACTTATCTAGATAACATGATATTGTCATTTCCAGGAGCTTAAAATGCTGTTTTATTTTCATTTGTGTCAAATATAAGGGTAAATGATATCTGAATATATATTTTAAAAAAAACATGGGTTTTGTATAATTTCCTGAGAGCAGCATTTAGTTTACCAAGCTTTTATAGTAAAATAACAATCTAATGGTAGTTTCCTAAAGTGTGGACTTAAAACAGTAGGGTGAGGAGTATCCTATTTTCTGTTTTGTGTAAACATGCTGCATTTCACAACTGACAGAAAACAGAACTCCATTTTGAAGAGGTTTGTCAATAAAAGCATAAAACTGTGGTAACTTTATAATGTGTATGCAGATGTAGCCAAACACTGAGTGCTTCAACCCATATATAGCTCAGAAAAAGCAGAGGTGTCATTTTTTACCCAAGAGATTTTTCAGTTTCAAAAATTACATGAAAAGCTTAGCCCTCTGTGTTTCCTTTCTCTCAGCATTATTTCTACAGTGTAAACCTGTCTAATGATCACAAAGTAGTTTATTACGAGGAAGACGAAGCAACTAAGGGAGGAAAGCAATTTTTTTTTTTATTATTATTCTTGAAGAAGTAACATCTTTGTTTCAGGTCTTTAACTCAAAATACAGGCTTTTTGTTTCAATGAAAACTCATTATTATCAATATTGCTGTGATGGATATTTTTACATTTTTTATTTCAGTATGGACGAGGGAAGGGCTGCTGCTTTGAGAGCTGACAGGCTGAAGCCCTGATTGTGCAGCAGAGCCTGTGTGGGGCTCTCCCCTGTGAAGCTTGGCTCATTTTCTAGCCAAGAGCCCCATGGTGTGTTTTGGCTGCAAGGAGCTAAAACAGGAAAGATGCCAAATGCATTAAGACCATTTCAACCCAAATTTAGGCCTAGGTTCTGCCTAATCCCTAACCTAGAGGGTTTTTACTGGGTGTCTCTAGGCCTTTAGAAATGCCTAGCCAATTGAAAGTGGAGACCCGGGGATTAGGTGGGTTTTTACATCATTTTCATCTGGCCATGGTCTGTCTGCACCGGAGTTTCCAATTACCCAGAATGGAGAAAATAGCATTTCCCTACTTCAGAGAAGATTTGTGAGGATCAATGTGTTTGAGATTGTGACAGTAGGATATATCTGTAACCTACATAGGTAATAGATCAACTTAAATACTTTTAATAAAAGTGGGCACAATAATTCATTGCTCCGTCACAGGAATATTGTGACGCTCAGTGTTTGTGATCTATGTGAAAGAGGTTGAGATCTTTTGATTAAAAAGTGATATTGCTATAACTGTGTGAATTATGAGTACGCCTACTTGCACGCTGAATTTACTTCCTGACCTACCCAGGACTGGAGTTTTAATCTCCATCGAGCGAAAATTGTTGTCCCCCCTCCAGAAAGTTCTTCCTATTTCAAGCTGTTACAACTCCCGCTTGACTTCCTCCCCTTTCTGCTGTTTGGGAAGAAGAATGGTGCTGGGGCAAAGGGCAGGGCAGGCAGCTGATGGCAGGCAGGGGTTTTGCCACCAGAGAACCCAGCTGATAGCAAGGTACCACCACGACTTGGAGCTGGCAGGCAGGAATCAAAATGCCACCCCTTGGCTGCGGAAAGAGCTAAAGATTTGTCTCCAGCAAGTGACAGGCGCCAAGGTACTGTCGCCCACTTTCTAATTTTAGCAGGAAGGCTGGCAGGGATCTTACCTAGACAGACAAGCGTTGTTTCTGCCCAGGCCGATCTGCTGCCGTGGGTCCTGTTCCAAATTGCTCGGCTTGGTGCCTCCCTGGCTTTTGGAAGGTGGTGTGCCGGTGGGAGGGAGAGGGGAAACCCCTACCCTGTTCTCGGAAGGCTTGTGAAACTTCTGAGCCTGCCTCAAGGCAGTAAAACCCATACCTTATACCAGCTGTCTGAAAAGAAGTGTTTGTAGGAATGTTATTACTAATGCAGTGATTGATTTGCAAAGCCTGTTGGAAATGCCTGTGACAGTACAGGAGGTTGCACGCACACGAGAAGCTCCTGTGTGTCCTCTTGCCTGGTGCTTTGGGTGTGGTTCCAGTGCAGAAGCAGAAGTGGTTACGGGAGTCCACCAGAGTGGGAAGAGAATGGGTCTTTCCCCCTGCAAAGTGACTGGGGTTAGTGTGATCATTACACAGCATTTTCTGTCAAATTGCTCTGATTTTGAATTTTGGTTTTGGAAATAAGTGTCTAGGGAAAGATAGGAAGGAGTCTGAAAGAGTTTTCTGTCTCCCCCTTTCCTTGATTTACAAGTCACCTTCACAGCTTAGCAGCTGTGCTCTGTGATACATCCACCTCTCCACCTCTTGCAAAGTGGTGTGCTATTCTTGGCATCACCGTACAAACTTCTGTGGTGAGGAGCTTGTTGGCAACTGCCAGGATGGGCTTTATTGGCACACTGACTTGCCATTTCAGTGGTCTTGGAGCTCTTTAGGAGGGTGTGATTCAGTGTGCCTATTTTGCCCTTGGAGAAGTCAAGGCATGAGAGAAACTGCAGAAAGTTTCAGCAGCAGCAGAGCGTGAGGCCTCTCAGAATCCCCTTCTGGTGTGTGGTCTGGTGATGCACTTGCCCACACCTTCAGCTGGAGGCTGCTGGAAGAAGGGTAGCCCTGGTCTGCCAGCCCTCTGCCCAGCCACACACTCCCACAGCTCCCTTTCGTCTGGCACTGACCCCTCCTGCCCCACTGCAAGCCCAGCCAGAAAGTTAACCTGGCAGCAAAGTGACATTGGGAAACAGTGAAGCATTTTCTGCCAGTTTAGTTCACTCAACAGGTTTGTTGTCAACTCAGACAAATGCCAACAAGGCACTGTTTCTGTAGTCTTAGACAGCAAACATGAAGTGATCTGTCAGGTTTTGAAAATATCTGTAAGGACACTCCAGCTAATAGTGTAGCTGTGCTTTTCAAATAGCCCATATTCAGGTATAATCTGAAACTGAAAAGAGCCTATTGACATATATTATTATCATACTATTAATAGCAGTTTTTATTAATGTGTTTTTCATTCTTGTAATAGTGACATGGCCAGTATTTAGCTATTCTGATCTTTATGTAAATAATGATTAGGACTATCCTTTTGTCTAATATGGTTGGAGGTGGACAATACAGAAGAGTTGATAATTATCACATCTTTCAAAGATCATTTTCACCATCTCCACTAAAAGCTATACTGGCTCCAAGCACATCTTGCTTGATGGAGGATAAATTCTGCCATTTTGAGAGGGGTAGTTTTTATTTATAATTGTGAATGTGTTTAGCCACATGAGGCTGTCAATCAGCAAGACGAAAGCCCAGTAGGATTATTTCTGTAAGTGGCCAATTTCCCCCACCCTTTCGCTCCAAATCAAGGACAGATGAAAGGTCATGATTAAAACAGTGATTTTGTCCTAAATTGTAAGTAACAGTTTGCAACTATTTTTTACCAAGATGTCAAAACTGTACTTTATCTTGGGGAAAGTGGGGAGGAAGAAAATTATAAGTTCTTTTAAATGTTGGCAATTTTCCAAATAGTTGTGTTGAAATTTATTTTAATTATTGTACTTGTGTCGGTTCCTAGCAGGGGTAAAAGGGGGGAGAAATAATTCAGTGCAGTATTATGCAGCTATGGATTAAACAATTAATGGTGAACCTCTATATCCTATTAGTATATTTGAATTCATTATTTCAACAAATTTTTTTATGACCCAGTGACTAGTGGCTTTAACCATTTATTTTGTAGTCAAAACGTAACAGAAGAGTAATTGTCTTGCTGGAGTGCATCTTTATGTATATGAATCCATCCAAGGAATAAACCTGAGACAGTCAAATAATGCAGAATGTCATTAGGAAGTTCTTTTATCCCAAGAGTTTGACTTATATGCAGACAAGGAACTTGCTGTCTGGGAGGGTTTTGGCGGCTGTCTGGTGATCTTTGCAACAGCCGCCGTCACTAAAAGGGTGGAGGATTTTGGTGTAATCAGCATTTCCCTGGGAAATATCTCAGTTGGCATTGTATGTTGTGTTCTTCTCTTGAATATGTGCTAACCACTCACGAGTCAGAAATAACACTTCTTTACTGACCGTGACATGTAGATAATCACTAAAGTAAATACTTCTGGGAGTGATCTTGGGGCTCAGTTTTGTGTGTGTAAGGTCTATTAACAACGACCAACTAAGATGATGTTCTCAGGAAGTACCCAGGGCAAACTATCTAAGCATGTGAGGATGTCACTGGTGTTTCTTTTTGCAGCTCACATTAGCCAGTGTGCCAAGACCCTCATGATACCCTCATGGAATTTGGGCCAGATGTATCTTCATAAGTACTATTTATGTTAAATATTTTCTTCTCAGATTAGGCATGAAAACGAGATGCTGTCTTTGTGTTGTTAGGTAACACATTTAACTCGATAAAGAAGGTAAAATGGGTAATACTCTAATCTAAATAGCTTCTGGTTTTCCATTTAGTGCCTTTTTTGTGATGATGGGATTCCCTTTTTGCCTTGAAGAACCTTGTGCCTTTGTAATGCCTGATAAAATGTGTCATCTTCCACCACCAGAAGGGTTGTGTAAGTGGATACTTACTCAGTCACTGATGATGTGAGTGGTGCAAGTCATACTGGGTGATTTCAGCCATCTTTGCACACAGTTAATCATCATATTTGATAATGCACAGAGCCCTTGCATCAGGTGGAGTTGACTGTTTAAAGGATGGATGCTGAAGTGAGTAATTTCTGGGTTTATTTTGCAACTGCTAAAGTAGTCTCAAAGAAGATTCCTGTGCTTAATATGTCTGTAGTTTTTATGACTGTTTTTTACCATTTCCTTTCATTCATCTGTGCTAAGCTACTGTGAGGTATAAATTGAAGTGAGGAGCTTCCCTTTTTTGTTTTTTTTTTTTCTTGTGAGCAGATGATGGTGGTGCCACCCTCCTTTACCGACTTTTAGGTCAGCTGGGAAAATCAACTATTGTTTTTGGTTGTAGTTCAGCTTTTTTGTCTGGGTTTGTTTGGTTTTTTTTCAAAGTATGCAAATACTTCTTTGGTAGTCAGATTAAATTATAGGTAGGATGCTGAAGCAAACTCCGATGTGTCCGTGGTGTTGGTGGAACTGACAGTATATTCTGCTGCAGAGTGTTCTCTTACTTTCTGCATCTGGGTGAGTCACATAAATATCTAGTGCCAAGCTGTAGGACTAAGGGTGTAGCATGAGAGAACTGCTCTCAGGATCTCTCCAAAGCATCAAGAGTGTGGATGTTGCATAGATGTGTTGCTGTCAGCTGTTTATCACTGGGTGCATTGCTGGGGAGGAGGGGTAGGAGCAGAGGTGTTGCCCAGGCTGGTTATGAAGATGATTTTCTTCTCCTACTTTGGTATCCTGGATTCACTAAAAACAAAGCATTTCTTGGCTCAGCTCTTTTAAACTGGATTTATTAGTCAGCCTCTTTTCAAATGGAAGAATGAAATTAGGGGGGATGTGGAAAAGTAGGTGGTTTAGGTGCCAACTGAGAAGAATATTTCAGGGGTCTTAATCTTCTATTGTACAAAGATAGCTCATGCCAAAGGTCAGCAACACAATTGATGTGAAGAAAACCAACGGGATATGGTGCTGGGAACACTTTCAGAGTGTGCCTGTATGAAAAATATAAACAGTAAGCCATTTAAAGGGATGAAAAGAAAAAAAAAAAAAGGGCGAATTTTTACATGCACAACCCTTTCCTTCCCTTTTGCTACAGGAGAGGTAAAAAAAAAAGATTATTTGTTTCAGAACCTTTTTTGGGACTCTGTGAAATGATTAATAGACAAGGTGTGGTGTATACAAGAGGTTTTACTGGCTGCCTTGCCAATGAATTAGGGCCCTATTCTACAAAAAAAATAATAATGTTAGCACTTCCTTTGCAGCCATCCTAGGCTTCCGTGGTGCGGAAGTCAAATGTAAATTCTGGCTGAATTGGACCCTTATGGAGGTGGTGTTCAAACAGCCTGAGAGGAGAAGAGAAACCATTCACGTTGTGGGCCTCTGCCTGCTTCAGAGTCCTTCCATCATTGCTATAACTCTGTGAAAGCAAACTAATAAAACTTCCTATTGACTTGCACTTGTGTGTGCTTTGAGTGGTTATTTACAGTCTACCATCAGCAGATTAAAAATCAATTAAAATCCATAGAAGCAGTCAAAGTTACATACTCCTCTTTGCTGGTAAAGATTTTTTTTCAAAGATTTTACATTAATACTTGCTGCTTGGTATTACTGAAGATAATGAATCGGATTTAGGCAAAGTCTGTGCGTCTTTAACTCTACAGGTCTGTGCATCTTTAACTTTACAGAAGCCCTGCTAAGAACCTCTCATCCTGTGTGCCTCTTGCCCTCTGTACAAATAGGAGAATTTATGCAATTCATTGAACTGAAATGGAGATGTTGAAAGCTCTCCAATGCTATCATGATGGATGCTATTGCAAATGTGTAGGGAAAACAATAATCTTAATGATAAAATGATAAGTTTAATACCAGCACATTAGAACGGGAAGGGAATTTTAGTACCGCTAATATGTTAAAATAAAAGAGAGTTTGATTTGTATTTCTGGTTTTCCACGGAAGCCCCGCAGATTAATTTGGTTCCATCCCCACAATTCAGGAGGAGGCGGTGCTGGTCTGGGACTGCAGAGCCTCCCAGTTCTGCCAGTGACCTGCTGTGGGGGATTTCGAAGCGTGTGGGGGTTTTTTCTTGAATTTCTTCTCCATCTTTTTGCTTCTCGTTCTTTACAAGTCTGATCTGTTTATACCATTAAACTCTCAAACATAGGGTTTCTTTTTCATTTCTTTAAGGTACGTGCTCCGAAGACTATTATGCCATTGAATAGTCATGATACGTGTTCTAATGTTATTCATGTGCATATTGGAAGGATAAAATCTACGTTTCTAGTTACTGGTTTTATTTGTCCTTTCTGTTTCTTATCTTAATGCAACTTTCATCTAGAATTTACAGTAGCTAAAGAAGCCATGACTTCAGTGCATTGCAGTGGTACTCGGGTATCAACCACAAAAGCCAATGCTGATTGCATAAGTAAGACAAAAAGCCCAAGCACTGAGAAACTGGGGGAAGGGACTGGGGTGAAAGCATAATTAAAGTAATTTGTGCAACCTTAATTTAGTCCTCTTGTGGGCAAGCATGTTTGTAGACTGCTGTATTTGATGCAGGATAAAGACTGCTGATGGGTGACTTCAGAAAAGCTAAAAGGAAGTTGTCTTATCAAAAGGAGGCAGAGTAACACAGAGTAAATAAGGCCAGGCTTTTCCAACAAATGCTGAAAATAAACAAAATATGAAATGACTGTTTGTTAAGCAAGCAGAATCTATCCTGCGGGTGACATTTTACGTAAGAAAGACTGGCATGATATATTTATAGACTACCATGGTACATATGCACAAGACAACCGAATTAGGATTGCACAGTCAACTTAAATCCTGCAGTTCTCTCTTTTGATTCTTAATTTGCAACCTGAATAGCGTTTTTTGTGTGTGCAGTGGGAAAAAGAACAGAAATGTCACCCTGCCCGTCATATCGACTCCTTGTGGTTGTCCTTGTGAGAGCCTCACATCCAGCTGCACTGATTTCTCCCCTCTCTGCCCTTGAGTTGCTGCCCTCTCATCAGCTTGAAGAGAGGGAGAATTGTCAGTGCTTGGGAGGGAGGGCAATTTTCTTCCTAACTGGTTCTCTCTGTTTACCCATCTCCGCCAGTCAGTTCATAGCTTGTCTGTACTGTTGATGGTGGTCCTGCCTTAGTGCCTTTTTTCTCACTAAATTGGTTCCAGTCTCCACTTTTCAGTGGATGCTGTCACTCTCTGCTTGTCTTACTCTTGCTCTTCCACACTATCAGTTCACATTTTTTATATTCTCAGTTTGTCCTGTAACAGCCCCCAATTGCCTTCTCACATTGCTCATCTCCCATAGCTCCAAGTGTCAGAAATCCTCTTCTCCTGGTTCTGCAGTGTTCTCACTTTCCTCATGGTAAAGTCAGTGGGTGCTAACTGCAAAGGTGAGCCCACCTTCCCATGGGTACCTGGAGCTCAGGGATGGCTCAGGGCTCTGTGCAGGCACAGCCTGCTCAGCTTTGGCCATCAGGAAGGGCAGGTATCTGCCTGCTGAAGGTGGGATCAAAAGTTCTTTTTTTTTTTTTTTTTGTAATCTGAAAGTGTTTTTTTGATTCTTCTCCGTATTTGTAAAAATTCAGATATTCTCTGATATGTTTGCCTAACTCCCTCTCCAGGTCTGTATTGTTAGCACTAACAAATTAATTTGCTGAAGTTATTTTATTGAGATACTGAAGTCGTTCTGCTTTCCTTTTCGTTACTATGTATACCTCCTAAAATCTGTCAAAAAATATGTCTTTTTGAAGCTATACAAAAATACCATTGCTTTCAATAGTGCTACCATTTCGTTCTTGGAACATCATATTGCTTTAACTGCTTTCAGGATTGATTTGGCTACTTTTTTCTATGCTGAACCCTGACTCATAACAATTAGCATTACCTATATGCTAAATTGATTTCTCAAACAGAGATGATTTTTCTGAGAGGGATTGTACTTCCCCAGCATTCTCACCAACTGAGACTGCTCATGTCCTGGGGTATTAGATAGGAGGGTTAGAGTCTGTCCTCCAATTGGATCCTATTCAAAAAGAAACAAAACCAAACTGATGATGTTTTTCAGTGTTTTACTTGAATCCCAAGGGCTGTGTTTCCTGAAATAGTTTAAGGTTCCTACATTTCTGAGTTATTGTAACATAAAATATTAACTGCTCTGCTAGAGCTATACAATCTCTCAGTTTTTTTCTCAGCATATAATTTCTCTTTTTAGATATCTGACCTTTCTGTAATTCTTCTAATTTATGGAATAGTGCAATTTATCTTTTCTTTACATATCATCTTACTTAGGATGGCTGAGTGGAGGGATGGAGGGGATGCATATATCTTCTTGTTTCTTTTTTCTGACTCAGTGTTTAGTCATTATTTTCAGTATCATTTCATCTGTGGAAAGTTTCCCCATATGTCAGGCGTATTTTAAACATGCAGCTGAGATCTGTGCTACAGTAAGCCCTTTTCAGATAAGATGCTCAGCAAAGGGTAGAGTTCAACCTGCAGCACTTATGGAAGTGAAACTTTTTCAAAAGCTGTTCTCTAAACAAATACCAAAACTGTGTATTCTTGTTGTTTTTTTTTTAAACATATCAATTGGGTTTCCCCATGTATATAATTTCCCTTAGAAGTCCATTTCTTTTTGTTTACAGAGACACTCAGAGCTATTAGGTGAGCATACTTAAACTGTAGTACCCTTTCTTACAAGATATTTCAAATAGTAAAAGTTTTTGCAAGAATCCATTAAGTGCTGCTAAGCACAGAGGTACAACCTGTGACTGAGGAAGGCCCCCTGTCAGACATCTCTCCTTCATAGTCTTTCCCTAGATTTCAGTGCATATTGAATCTCAAACTTATCAGTAATTGTTTTGAAGATGTTGCCTCAGTGTTATAAAAAAAGGGACTGTAAGAATATTCTCAAAACAGCAATACAGAAGCTTTGATTACTGTTTGCTTCCTGCAGAAGTCTGTGATTAGTTTATTGAGGATGTTGAACCTCAGAATATTTAGTTTTCTTTAGCAAGTATATTTGGATGTGTATTTGAATGTAGTGGGGTTTGTAGGCTAATGGAATGGAGATCATGGAGAAAATAGGTATTCCTTAACCTTCCTCTTTGCTGTAATTATTGAATAATGCTATTTATGGTAAGGTTGTGTACATGTTCATGTCTTGGGAGAAGGATATGGGATTACTTATTAACAAAGAAATGGAATTCCTTTTCACAGGGAATTAGAATTGTGACTCTAGACTTGCTAATTTAAATAACTTGCAGGCTAAACAGACTTTTATAAAGCATTAAATGCTATTATGTCTTGTGAACATTAAACACATTTTCTGAAAATATTAATTTCCCATTGGTTTTCTTGCCTCCTTCTTGTTGCTTTAATTTCAGACTGAATGGTAATCCATCCTCCACACACCAGAGACTGGGGATTTCTGAGACTGCTCTGGTGTCTTTTTCAGTCCTGTTCCCCCCTCCCAGTGGCTTTTGCCTCTGTTCTTGTGAACAGTAGATGTTCACCATGTGGACTGATTCAGGATGACAGAGAGCCAACTGGTAATAAGTTTGCAGCAGCCTGATATCCTTGGTGACAGTGTAAACCCTGTGTGGTAGCCTAGCAGCTGTGAGCCTGGGTCTTCCTGAATTTCCAAAAACCTGGCAGTTGGCTCTTTCTAAACCCCGAAGACCAGTGCAGAAAGATGAAGAGAGAGCAACAGATAAATTTGGATTTTTAGGGAAAATCAGTAAGAAATGTTCAACTCCAGAGACTGATACACATCAGTCTGTTTGACTTGTATTTTCTAGACTAATTGCCCAAAGAAGAGGTTGACCTTTTTCATGAGCGTTTTCTTGCAGAGCGGAGGAGGAAAGGTGTTAGAATAAGTTGAAGTTCTCTATTTATAACTACATCTTCAGCAGCTACAAACTTGGGAAGTTTGATTCTGATCTCAGCCGTTAGCGTGTGGGGTGGTTTTATGACTACCCTTTTTTAGAGAATCACAGAACTTCCAGCCCAAGTTGGAAGGGACCCTGAAAAATTATCTGGTTCAGCCTTTTTTTTTTGTTTAGAGTTCTGAGCTGAGACATTTCTTGGGCAACCCACCATGGCAAGCAGTTTTCTGTACAAAGAAAAAAACACACTAAAACTGAACACTACAGCTAACTCTTATCTTTAAGTCAAACAGTTCTGTAGGCCGTGCTTCATCCTGACAGGTTCTAGAAAGTTTGAATGAAATATGATTGTAATCTTGCACATTGGCCATATAGCTCCTATTAACTCATATTGGCTACTGATTATGCAATTTCTGTGCTGGTCACTTCGATTAGCCTTGATCATTTGAAAAAAAAAAATCAATTCACTCTCTTGGTTTTAATTTTGATAATTCAAATTCGCCGTGTTCTTCATCTGCTTTGTTTGATGCTATACATAAATCAAGGTTATAGACAAAACCAATTCCTGAATGAAAAGTTTCAATTTTCTTTTCTTTTTGGCTACAACCATGCAAAGAAATCATCATTTGGGCAACTAATATGCCTAAGTATCCTTCAAAAGGAACTGTGATATATTAGAGCTGTTCAAACGTCCTCACAAATCATGTTGCCTTGCAGCTTTGATCCTGAAATATGTGAAATGATGTCTGATTTATGCCACTGATCCTTCTTTTAGATAGTTAAGTGTTCTTGCTTAATGTTATTAAATAAGTTCAAAGCAGCAAATAGGCCATCCTGGGCAGAGGACCTTTGAAAAATAGCATTCTCAGCAGGCTGCATATACAATATATGTTCTTTAGTTATTTCCTTTGCTTTTTTTTGTGTGTACAACAAGCTACTAGAACTTTCCTCTGCTCACAGCTTTGGTTAGGATGGCTTTGGTTTTGTTATCTTTTTTTCCTCCCCATCCTCTTGATAGCCTTCTCCTGGGCTTTGATTTCATTGGGGTGTTTTGGGAGCGTGTATGTGTCTGGGGAGTGCACAGTAACAATTTTGGGACGATAGAGGAAAGATATCACAGACTCTCCTAAATGGGAGGCTGATAATATGCAAACAAAGATATAAAACAAGCTGTGTGACCCAGCTGAAGCAGTATGAGGGGAAAAAAAACCCCTCTTAAATTGTAAATTAATGAGTCAAATTAACACTTTAAGGAGCAGAGTGAGTTTGACTACTTTTCATGAAAATCTATCGATATGTTGTTATTTCTGTTTTAGTGGGCAAAAGGAAAGAGATGAGAAAATTCTTGATTCTAAAATATTTATCAGTACAAATATTCCAATCAGAACACTGAAGTGCAAATCTCACCAGGCTTGAGGGTTGCATAGGAATCATATCAGCTCTAAATTTAGTAGATCTTTTAATGGAAATGTCATACAGTTCACACGCAAGATTTAGGGATTTCAGAGTGTTATATGAGCTCTATAACCAATATTATTCTTCTGAAATTTCAGTAGGAAATATTAAATCAGCATTTCCAATCGGGTATGACCCTTGTTGAAGCAACGAGCACCATCTCAGTCATCTCCTGCTGGAGAAGATCTGTTAGCTAGGGGGAATTTCTTCCCAGTACTGCCTCTTCAGTGATACCAATGCTTAAACATCAGGCTTTCAGGTATAAGACTGAAAACAAAGATAAAACTTGAGCATGAGACATCATCTCAGTACTCTCTAGTTGCATTGACTTTACTATCTATATTTTTAAGAATGCAAATATTTAATTTTTTTGAGTATAAAAATATTTTTTATGAATAAATACATACATTTCTATTTGCTTTTTTCTTGTTATATAGCATCCTGAAGAAATCCTGAAGTACAGGATAACAAGTAGAGGCTCACCAGTTGCTTGCTTTGGTGGCTTTTTATCTGCTCTTCATGCCAGCTATTTGATTTTCCTTTTGCCTGCTTCAAAGAAGTTATTACCCCGAGATTTAGGATGTCTGGATTAGATAGTTCTTCTCTGCCATGAAAAAGCATCATCATTAAATCATTTGAAGTCTTCATTACTTGGGGTCATGGGTGTGGGTGTGTGTTCTAAAATTACTTCAAACTTTTCTACTTGGTACCCCTGTTAGAAGGTAGGAGGGGTTCAGGTACTGCTGTGGCTTTAAAGAGCAGTGAAAGATAGAGATGCTTGAGAGGGCTTGAAACAAATGCTCCCATCTCTGACTTTGTGCCAAATATTACAGTTTTCCAGTTATGTTCCCAAAGGGTGCAATTTGCAATCATGTTTTCACGAGGTACTAGACCTTTTTATTCACGGAGAGATGGGTTGTATTGTTTTTCATGTTTGCTTTTTATATTTCTTTTAAAAGAAGAAATCCTTAAATAATAAATGAAAACACAAAAGGCAGCGGAAAATGTGGGGGGAGTTTTTTGTGGTGGTGGTTGGGTTTTTTTTGATGTTGTGGGGAGGTTGCATTTCTGCCACCCAAAGGACTTTGAGCATTGGACTTTTGCCGTATATGGACAGACAGATCCAATCATTAGTGAACGGCAGAAAGCAGGAGAAGCCGGGGAGAGAGAGAGTGTGCGAGAGGGAGCTTAGTTTATTTCTGCGGTGTCACATCAATCTGCCCGGTTAAGTGATTGAAGGGGAGAAACGCAGGCTGCAAAAGAAACTGGGCCCTGATTTGTTCAGGGTCACCAGCAGTGGTTTGAAACCATCTTGTTTGCAGATACCTCTTTCATGTTATTAGGCTGTCAGTTGAGTGACTTTGTAAGATTTATGGCTCGAAGCTGGAGCGCGTGCGTGTGTGCGGCGGCGGGCGGGGGGGACAGAGATGTTATTGAGAAGACAGTGATCCATGCCTGCCTTGATTGAGCTCTGCAGCCTTTTGTCTAGTCCTAGTTAACCTCCTTATGCATTTTTATTTTCACGTGCTGCGTGAGTAGCTCAAGCAGAAGGTGAAGCAACAAGTGGTAAAAGGTTGCTCGTAACAACAGAGAGCCACAGTGGGCTTGGTGAGGACTTACAGCCTGTGAAATGATGGGATAAAGGTGTTTATTGGGCAGGTCCCAGGTTTTACTTACTGATGTCTTTCAAATAGTTTTGTTTACTGTAATGTCATCAAAGCTATTGGCTGAGTGTTCCCTTGTCAGTGGTAACCTCATAGGGAAATGTGTTCTTTGAGAGAGAAATTTAGAGGCAATGCTGGCTTATACTGATGTCCTAGGGTAAAAAGTGTTTTCCCCTGGAGAATGAAAATTTAAAAAAAGGAACAACCAAGCCAAAAAACCCCAAATTTAAAAAAAAAAAAAAAAAAGAAAAGGAGGGGGAATAAGTTGATGAAAGCAACATAGAATTTAAATTATTTTTCTGTGTTAAGTAGTAATAGGAATTTTTATTTTACGTTAGTTTGAAACTTTTAAAATACTGGATTTTCAGAAATATAAATTACTTTTTTTTTTTTTTTTTAGAACTTTCAGAAAATAATGTTTTCTGCTCTTCTGTTTATACAGTTCGTAGTTATGCCAAGATCAAGGCATGCATTATTTTAAAGGATGAGTAAGGAAATGTTCAAAACAGACCTAAGCAGCATAGGAGTTGGTGAATGTTTTTGAAACATTGTTACAGAGTTCTGCCATTTGAATTTTATAACAGAAAGATTTTATTTGTATTTAGTTGTCCATAGGTTAAAGGAGTAAGTAAAAATTGCTGATCTGTTGTCATTCATTTAAAAATCAAACTCTGGCATGATTTGTGTGTTGGCTTTGTTTTCAGCCTAGTCAAGTTAATTAACTTAGAGAAATCGATTCGGTCATAAATGCTTTGTAAGGATCTTCCAGCACCTTTAGTATCATGATAGTTTTCATGTACTTGAGCACAAAATGCAAGTGCTGCTTCATGAAGGTGTTCTTCCACACTGCTGTTTGCTAATTGATACAGCTGGGTGAAAGCTTGTGGTAGTTCTACAGAATTGAAAAAGGAGCTGCTATTTGTCTAAAAGATTGTTTCTTCCCTCCCAAGTTCGAGTGGTGCAGCCTTGCTGGGCAGTTGTTCCCATGTTGAAATATCCAGCAGGAAAGTTGCTGCTGGAGCCTTTGGAGGGAAAAGAATACGGCTGCCTGCTTCCCCTCTCTCCACATTATAATGAGAATTGTTTACTGCATCACTTTCACAGGCTTTCAAAATTTGGTATTACACACTGTATAATTTTCAGCTTATAGTGTAAAATTTGAACCATTTTCTAATTTTTTTTAATAAAGCCTAAACCTTAAAATCCTTCTCTAATTCTCTTTCTTTATTAAGTCACCAAGAAAACACCTGTTCTTTTTATCTGTGATAACTGTGCACATTTTGACCCTATAGTAATGTGATACAGTTCAGTATAAATAGGATCTTGGTTGTACAGACACAAAGATGCCATTCTTTCTCTATTTATGTAAGGATATTGATGAGAATCAGAGGTTATTAGGCTGAGTAAAATACTGCTTTCAGTAGAAAATTGTCTAACAAAGTCCTGCTGTCATCGGGACTGGAAAAAAAAAGGTAATACCATCTTTAAATCACAGGACTGGGTGTTGGCAGACCATCACCTTGCCCTGTGCCTGGTGTGCCCACAGCCCTGCTGTGTGACCTTGCACCAGACCTGTGCTCCCATCTGCTCTCTGTGTTCCTGCCACAAAATGTATGACGTGTTGCTTGGAAAATGCCTGAGATCCTTGAATGGAAAACAACCTGTAATAGAACTGCACTGTGAATTACATCACATAGTAGCTAATTTGATTGACAGAACATCTTACAAATAATAACTCTTTTTTAAAAATTTATTTATTTTATTATTTATTTATTTATTTCATGTACCTCCATCCTATCCCCTCCCACCCGTGCCCCAGCTCACTTTATTTTGGTCACAAGGTAGATGAGGTTTTGGGGGGGTTGAGGCAAAAATGTAAACTCTTATCATGAAGAAAATTTCAGTGAAATCTGAAATCTACCAAAAAGATGACCTTAGCTGCTTTTAAATGAATAAGTCATTCTGATTAACTGTGGTTAAACACAGTTTTTGGATTTACAAAGGCAAACAGACAAAACCAGGGTCTTTGGTATGGTGCAAGGTGTGAGAGGAAGAAAAGTCAATGGGCACAGATGGAAATCAGAGGGGTTCAGACTGGACATGAAGAAAAATGTCTTCATATGATACAGTCTGGTGGCAGGACAGGTTGCTTGGAGAGGCTGTGAAATCTCTGTTCTTGGGGCCTTTCAGGACCCAGCAGGATAAAGCTCTGCAAAGCTTGGGCTGAGCTGACCCTGTTTTTCTACAGAAGGCTGGACTAGAGGCCACCTGAGATCCCTTCCAGCCCAGATTAGGAATTCTGTGATGTCTTCAGATGATTTGGTACAGATTTGTTATTCTGCATCTTACATCTGTGATTTTAAGAAATTCTTCAGAAAAACTTGATGTAGTTGTTTGGGGTGCTGACTAGCAACTATGATTCTTGGAATAAATAATATTCTGCCTGTTAATAAGCATTAAATGTAGAGTTTGGTAGAGAGCATTCAGTATGTTTCTTGAACAGTCAAAACAATTCTAAAGGGGAAGTGTTTGGAAAAGAGAAAAGGAAACTGTATACCATGGGTTTATTTGGGGCATTCACTTGATTCAGTCAACTCTTGAAAGCCGTCCTGTCTTCTTTAAATCCATGGTGGCAGCTACAGTATTGCTTCGTTCCTCATTTTAAATGCTTTCTGCCTCTACTTTTCAGTCGCTCACACTTAGGTGAAATTAAGAAATCTAACTGTTGGGTATTATGTTTTAGACCTGCTGAAATAGCTCTTCCTGCTTGCATCCTTATGGTCTCATTAAGACGATGCTCACAGCATGCCTGACTCTAGTGAATATTTGCAGACCTCATTTGCCTACATTAGAGACAAAAAGCTTTAAAAAAATCCTTCTTGAGCAATAAATGGTTGAGTTTGTCAGTATCAGTGATCACAGAGCTGGTGTCTCCCAAGGCAAGGGCTGAATGCTGTCCTTGTAGTTGAATAACTATTGAAACGCTTCATCCAAGCCCTTTCCACTGCTGTGATAATACAGTAGGTCCATGGCTTTGAGCTGTGGTTTTAAAGTGTGAGGGCTGCTAAAATCAGTGAGAAGTCAAAGTATGTGCAGCTGTTATAGCAAGTTCTGTACATCAAGGACTCATGTAGGCAATATCCTATTCTACTTTTTTTTTCTCGTACCGATTACAGAGAGAAGGAATTTTTAAATTTTTATTTTAACAAGTTCCAATTTGTTGAGTCAAGCTGTGACAGCTCATCATAAATCAAGGTCTGCAGTCTTCAGAGCAAAACCCAGATTCCAACAAGTGTAAGTCATCTCTGTGGTTTACCTTTAGAGTTGTGACTCAACCGTTTCGTTTTCTCTGTGCTCAAACTTTCAGGCTGAGACTTCTGTTCTCTGGGGGTTTAAAAAAAAATCCTTGACCTATTCTGTAAGGCTGAGGTCATCCTTTAATGCCAACCAAAATTTCCATTCTCTCTCCACTCGGTTTATTCATTGTGTTGTGCATCAGCTGTTCACCTGCCCACCACAGGTGGCTCATTGCATTGTTGAGCCGATAACAATATATAATGGGTATTTTTTTTAAAGCATGTTAGAATCACTTTGCAATGAAAGATGTCCTATAAATCTGAAGTAATACTGACGTTACATTTTTATTCAACAAAACTAGAAATAATGGAACTAGAAATAATAGCAAAAATATTAATCAGAGGTGATGTAACTGTCATGTTAATGAGAAGTGCTTGAACATTACTGAGCTCTACTATAAATAGATAGTAATCTCATGGATTTCCAACCCTTATTTACTCTGTTTAAATTTCACGGTCCTGAAGAACTGGGCCAGAAAACTTAAGATTGGAGTTTTTCCCTTGGAGCTATTGAATCTTCCTGACAAAACAGTTTTTTTAGAGAGCAGTATAAGTTTACATATGTATATATCATGAAAATAACCTTTTTCACTGTATTTGAATCATCTTGCTACTCTTGTGAAAATAGAAAAGAAAAGCAATTACAAAATTAAGTTTTTGTTAGAAGGTTATTTTTCTTGTTTGAATGTCAAAATAGAATTATCAAATTTTTGGAGAAAATTTGGATTGGATTAGCTTTTTTGATGGAATCACTAATGGAATTGAAGAAAGGAAGGTTAAAATCATTTTCTTTATCTAAAGATGGTTAAAGTGCCTCTTCATCTGATTTTTTGTTATTATTTATTAAGCTGTTCATATTATAAAGTTCTGATTGGAAGGAATTGAAATATTTTATAAATTTGTGTAGGACTGTTTCTTCTCTACCTCAGTTTTGTTGATATTTTTTTCTTTTGAAAAGTTCATCACAGGCATTATGGAGAGGAGGACTACAGAAAAATTAGTTGTGTCCAACTTTGGAAAATTTGTTTCTTTGGATAATTGTCATCCTTACCTTTCGAAGCAGTAGCTCAAAATGTTCATTAAAGTTTTCCAGATTTTTGCTGACTGACCTCCAGTGCATCCCCTCTTGCAAAGCAGTGATATTTTTCTCTCATCAGTCTCTCAGGGCAGTAGGTCATAAGCCATTTCACTCTTTGAGTAGTTCACCATTCCCAGGTTGTAGTCAAAAATACTCAAGTTGTTTACAGTTTTCACTTGGTCCTGGACTAGAATATGCACTGTCCATGCAGTATGAAATGCAGTTGCACAGAAAACAGTACTTCCTAGTTTTCGAGATGCTGACTTTGCAATTCTCATCATTTACTTTTCTGCTGCTATCTTCAGTTTTAGCCTTTAGATTTTATGTGCAACAGCTGTCACTGTAGCAATTCTCTGCAGCCATCTGATCACTTTTTATTTCCATTAGCGGGAAAAATTGTTGAATATAACTGGGTGGTGATGTACTTCCCTTGAGTTCTCCTTTCAGTAGATAGCAAACTAATATATGGTCTGTGTAACAAACCTCTTCCACTTTTGATCAGGGTGCCTTGTGGGTGGACCAAATGAGGGAGCAGCGGCCAAGATTTTTGTGTTTCCTTGTTGCTTGAACTACCAGAAATGCCATAAGCATTCAGCTCAGGATGGGAGCAGTGCACCTTGATGCTACACGAAGGTGTCACAGGATAAAGTGGAGAAAGTTTTACCTAGAACATCCCCCTAATGGTGTGTGGGGGTGAGGTGGTTTGAAGCTGGCTCCCTGCCAAGTCTCCAAACCTCACCACAAGAGCTCCCTCTGCCCCCAAAACCAAGGGAAAAGAAAAAAACAAGAGAACCGAGACGAGAGAGAGGCAGCTAAATTTCAAAAGGGAAAGGGGAAGGAAAAGAATAGGAACAAAAACAAAATATACACAATCAATAGCCCAAGATCTAGCAACCAAAAGAATTAGCAAAAGAATAGCTTACTACTCTCCTTGGGACAACAGAAAGTCACGCTGGAAGGATCGCCGGCAACCTCCGCCTCCCAAGGTCGGCAAGGCCTTACCAGGCCTCACACCCCAACACGACAGACTCAATGGCAGGGAAACCTGCACCTCAAAGCCACCAGAAGGAAAGAGAAGCTGAAGGCCTCTCCTCCTTTCTTCTTAAACCCCAGCTTACGTAAAAATCGTCGGGAATACCGGGTAGTCTGGCCACTTCCTTGGTTACAAACTGGTCGCCAAGGAAGGCCCAGACTAAACTACCACAGGGGGCATTTCCCTGTCTCTTGGCTTAGGACAGAGGAGTTGTTGTTAGATGCATTGTTCTTGAAGACATCAGTGAGTGTTGCAAAAAGAGTTTGTTTCCTCTGTGTGGAGCACATTGACCAATCTGTAGCCTGTGGGGCACACCCCACCTGCCAGGACAGTTCCTCTGGCCCGTGGTCCTCTTTGATGTGTACACTGGGACCATTTCAGGGGTGAGCTGCAGGCTGGACAACTTGCTGTGGGGGTGGTGGGTGTCGTGCAGAACGAGATGTGGGGCATTATGGCCCCGCAACCTTGGTTAGAAAAGGCTGCAAGGTTGGGCTGTGCTCTTTTAGATCATCAAGTCTGAGGCAGAAAATTTCCAAGGTGGCCGCTGTCAAGGGATTCCCTCTTTGTGTGTCATCTCCTGACTCCCATCAGGTAACTTTTTTTTTCTTTCTACTTTTATATGAACTGAGACATTTAACCAGAGAGTGCTTCATCTTAAGTTTCGTGTTTCGAGTCATGAATTTTAATAATACTTCTGGAATTTGCTATGTACACTCACTGAAAATTCCAATTCATCCCTTTCCTGCCTTTGTTTCAGCTTGCTATTAGCAAGTTAATAAAAGACTGCTTGCACACTCCCTAAAACTGTTCACTTACCCTTTATTCTGTGTATTGATATAATCATTGCACAATATCTGTATCTGCCACAGTTTAAGGTTAAAGTTTAGAGGCAGTCACAGGTTTGGTTTTTTTTTTTTTAATCTATAAAACTTATTTTCCTCTGGAATTTTTGGAATGAAACCATACTTTTTTGTTGGAATATGTCAAGTTCAATGAAACTTTTGTGGAGAAAGGTTTCTTATCTCCAGGTTCTACTTTCTCTTCAAAACCAGATGAAAAAAATCTGTAAATTATTCTAATCCTATGAAAACTCACTTGTGGCTCTATTGATCTGGATAAATTTTTGCCCTACCTGACTAAAACTTCAGACTTACTTTTTGGTTTCTTTCATAACAAATAAAAGCCTTTGCCTCTCACTTGTTGGGCTGTCTGGCTGTAATAGAAGGGGGATGGAAAGACCCAGCACATGCTCCCAGTGTGTGAGAGACTGGTAAAGACCTTAATCTGAATCAATTATGGTAGCAATTTGAAGACTGTCTTATGCTCAGAGTGAAGGCTCTAACTGCTGGTGTAAGTGCAGTTGACTTACCTGTTTGCTTGGGTATGTCATACTTTTAACAGTGCTGGACTTGTCCCATTTTGGAACTTAAAAAGAGATTGAAATTACACAGGTTTGGTTGTTGGTTTTTTTTTTGAAGAATGGAGAAGCTATTCCCTGCTCAGCTAACTTTGAGAATTGTAAGCAAAGTTGTGTGCAGGTCTCTTACGTGCCATAATAATGCATGCACCTACTGAACAAGAGAAAATTTTTTTTTCATCTGTTGCCAGCATAAACAGGTGTTTTTTTCCATAGAGGACTGTGATAAGAGAGCTGGCTGCTATAAACCTTTCAGGTTTTGCTGGTTTATATGCAATCAGTAGTGCTCTTGCCTTTTCTCTTAGGACTTTAGCTAACAGTAGTAGTGGGCAAGTCATCTAAGGGTCTCCAGTTGTGTCCCAAGAGTTGAGGGCTCAGAAATGTTATAAATCTTGAAGTATTTATTTTGGATGTGATGTTGGTGTTTTTATAACAGTATCAAACCTTTGATTCCGTAGCACCCCAAAGCACTGTATAGAATTACTAGAGAGAAAAAGCTTCCCTTCATGTCCTTTCCTGTGCACTGGACACATCCCCAAAAACAGCAGGTGGAAGCCCAGACCTATGGGCAGTGATTGTTTCCTTCAGTGAATTTATTCTGTTCCCCCTCTGCCATTTTCTCCTCTGTCACACTGCCTGGAAATTTGCAAGGAGGAAGAAGAAGGGCTCCAATTTGGGTGAAGGAAGGAATTAATGTAGTGAACTCCCATGTGCTGTCAAGTTTCCAGAAACCTTCCTGTCCCATTGGCATGAAGCTTTGTGGATTTGCAGGGACCATGAAGGGGAAAGCCAGATACAGTGCAAATATTCTTCTCAAAACCACCTGTATATCCAAACAGGATTTAATGCATGTAAAAAGAATTCACCACTATGTAAGGGCTTTCAGAAAAAAAAAGTGTGTTAAAAGTGGGGGGCAGGGGAAGCTTTGGTGAGCTGCTGATTTTTAGGCACAGATTCCTAAAGAAAGATTTCTGTTTTATAACCTGCATGGCCAAATTAGTTTGCAGTGCTGGGATGGTATATGGGTTTATGTTACCCCATTTTGAAGGAGGTATTTGGTGTACAGCACCAGTATAGGGCATGTAGCACATGAGTAAATAATCAGATGGTCTAACCTTTGTTAGAAATAGAAGTAAAAATGTGCCAAGTAACTCACTCAATGTTGGAGCTATTACAATCTTCACAAACAACTGAAAGGAATTCAGTTAATTATGGAATATTTCTGTGTTCTCCTTAATTGGCAAAAGACCAATTTGATTCACATTTCATGCAACTGTAGAATTACAGAATAGGTTAGAATTAGGTTGGAATGGAGCTCTGGAGTGACTTATCTAACCTCCTCCAGCAGGTTGTCGAGTTGGGTTTTGAATGTTTGCAAGGGTGGAGACTTCACAACCTCTCTGGTCAGATGCTGGCAGAGGTGACCATCTTCCTGGTAAAAAATCTTTTCCTTATACTCAACTGGTGTTTCCATTGCCTCCTGTCCTATTGCTGTGTATCTGTGAGAAAGCTCCGGCTTTGTCTCTTCTTTCCAAGGTACTTGCAGAAGCTCTTCTTGCAGCCTTTCTCATCCTTTGCTAGTTCCACCTCCACCTGAGGTCTTATGTTTCTGACTCCTTGCTTGCTTGGGCGACATCTCAATTTTTTCTGTGTACCTTTTTGCATTACATATAGACTTCCTTTTGCATTTGAGCTGGCTGAGGAGTTTCCTATTGGCCATACTGGCCTTCTGCCACCCTTGCTTGACCTTCTACACATGGGAATAAATTATCTGTGTTTTGAGGGAGTTGTGATTTGGAAATCAAGCAGCTCTTCTTGAGCCCTTTTGCCTTCCAAGGCAGTGTGTGTGGGATCCTGACAAGTAAATCCAAGAAAAATCTGTAACCTGAAATCTGCTCTCCTGCAGTCCAAGGCATGGTTCTCCTGTCTTCCTCACTCCTATTAGAAGCTTAAAATCATGAATGTCATGGTCACTGTGGCTGAGGTTCCCCTTGACTTTCACATCCCTGGCCACTTCCTGCTGCTTTTTGAGTAACAGACTCAGCAGAGCATCTTCCTTAGTTGGATTGTTCATTTCCTAATTAGTTGTTTGGATATTTTGCAGAAAGTTTCAAAATATGTTCCTAATGGTATATACTTTACTGAGAGAATCAAGGACTTTAGTCCTGTTTAAATGATGTAATATTTATATTATGTGGTTGTAAAGCGAATCAATAAAATACTGCACCATCTCCAGGCATGGCAGTGTTAAAACTACCTTCAGATTAATTGAGTTTAGCAGAACAGTGTGAAAGGCTTTGGTTATTGGAATGGGATGGAGAGCTTTGCTTGTATTGTTTTATTGGAGGATTTTTTCTCTTGCAGGGGATAAAAAGAGACTTTGGTAGACAGACCCTTTTTGTCTTTCTTGGACAAGTGTTCTCACTTGAGTTTCCAAACCTCTCTCTTTAAGCATATGAAAGTTAAATAATACCAAATATATATGATGTACACATAGGTGTAAAGGCAAAAAGCATTCTTTGTCATGTGGGAGTCAGCACTTTGCTATCCTACAAAAGCTAATATAGCCACATGTTTAGACCCTCTACACGTAATTCTGTATTGCAGATTATCTTCTCCAGAGCACAGCTGCTTTCCATGGAATGTCTTTGATGCTCTTGTGCTGTGTTGGTCAACCACCTTATCTGTATGGTGTGTGGGAGCCATAACAATATCGAATATGCCAAGGTTTTAGCTCACTGCTATTGTGCTAATGTTTGCTTTGTTTTTTCCCCCCCCCCGCATAATCTTTTTTTGCATCCGCTGCTCACTGATCTGATAACACCTGTGTGCTAATAGAAATTCAGAGTTAGCCATTAGCAAAGGTGTCTTTGTTTTACACCCCCTTCTCTTTTATACTTTATTAAAGAGGGTTTTAGAACAGATGCTGTGACTTTTTTCCTCTGCTTCCTCCCACGCCATAACAGAGTATCAGCTTGTGAAGTCTTTCTTTGTTATTAGGTGAATATGGACAAGGGCGTTCCTCTTCTGGACATTACATGAAAAAATAAACATGTAAGAAATCATCTTTCAGAGTTTTTGCAGAGACTTTCAGTGAGACTAACTCAGTCTGTGCAAATAGTTAAAGGTTCTAAATTCAGGTGTAGTTCAAGGAAGCAATCAAGATGTTTATCTAGCTCTTTAAAGTCTGAAGTATGCCGATAGAAATCTTATGCCAACATTCTCTGTCACAGGGAATTTCTTGTTTCTAGTTTCTGGAAACTGACAACAAAAAATCTTTTAATGAAACATTTCAGGGTTTAAAAACTCATACTGACTGTAAAAAGTTATTAAATTCTTTTGCTAATCTTGACCAAATAGTGCACCTTCACTGTCAGTGTTCCTGAGCTGAAGTAGTATCTTAACTCACTCCTTACTCAGCCGAAATTCTAAATTATGCTAGTAACTGCTACCTGTTACAAGTTTGCTGGCCAAAGCTAATTCTGGTTGTGCTTTTCTAGTGATTTTTGTCCCAGTGTGCTAATGAGGGGTTAAACTAGTAGCAAATTTTCCATCATCTGGCTATCCCTGTTGTTAAAGGGATGTAAACTGTTCTGTGAAGTAAACCCGTCTACAATTGGCACACAGCAAGATAACAACACTGCTCGTAAGACAAAGTGTTGGTACACCACAAGATCTGAACAGGAACTCAGAAGAAATAGTGAAGTTTTAGCTATTTTAACATTTTGACCTTTTTCAGAAAATGAACATATTCTCCAAAGCACAGAATATGTTGAATCAGCAGCAGGCGATGTGAAACCAGATTGTGATGTAATCTTCAAGAAAACCATATTTGTAATAAGGTTAATTAAATTTGCTGCAAGCCTGTGACAAGCATGCTGTAAGTTTGCCAGTAAATCTGGTCTTGCTTTATCAAACTGAAGGGCAAGAATTAAAAAAAAAAAAAAAAAAAAAAAAGGAGGAAAAAAAAAAGACAGAAAAAGGGGGTAAAAAAAAGGAAAAGCTTTCCTCCTCCAGAACAAGTAGTGTGTTGCCAGAGGACATGCAGACTGGCAACAATAACTAATATGTTATGAGAGGTTGAACAAGTTTAAATGGGATTTGTCTCTGAACTGAAAGGCATATTGTAAGAAATTTCTTTGTCTCCTTGTGATGCTGTTAAATTGAAAGCACCATGGGAGGCTTCAGTAGAGGCAACAAAGGTTGAAATGATAGCCTGCTGTTTGCAGCAAGCATCATGGCTCCACTGATGGTCCAGACATCTGGTAACAACAGCCACTCCTTGTCAGGTTTTGCCCCTCACTGGGCGCCTGAGCACTTTGCACTGTTTAACTCATCAGACTCTTCTAGCTCAGTATGCTCTGCATCAAGAATGTTTATGTAATAAAACAGAGCTAATTAAACATTTCAAAGGGAAACATTATTTTAACTCTAATTAGATATGATTACGGTTTCCTTATGCCTGCGCTGGATTGGTGCTGCAGCTCTGTTGTTTCAGCTCCTCGCTGAATTCTGCAGCATTTTTGTTGAAAATAATTTTTGCATCTGCTTAAATAGGCTTTGTATTCCCCTTGCCCAGAAATGAGCTTAAAATCTTTGATCCAAGGTGCCTGTATTTAAAGTAACAGCATATGACCCTGAGACACATGGGGGAGGTCGATACCCCAGGCAGTCAGGGAAATAGGAAAAGCCCCCTCGCTTGAAACCTTTGAGGGTATTCCAGGCACCCACGAGTGCTGGCAGGTGGGTGCACACCATGTATGAAGCATCTACTTTCCAGGTATTTGTGCTGTGATTCAAACTTTTCATAATTATTAAATCTGGCATGAGTGGAGCTAGGCAGGTACCACAGAGCTGTTATGGCATGCACAGATGGATGCAGGTTCTGTGACCTTCCTGGAAGTCCATCGTTAAGCAAGGCAGTTGTCACAGGGAAATATAAAAGCATATCCTTCTGTATGTATTTAATCTAGAAAGATAGCATCTGACAAAGCTTTGGAGACACATCATGTCAGGATACTAAACATCCAAATAGCTGAGAAACAAATACATAGGGAAATCAAAAAGAACAGGCTAATGGCAGTAATAATAAGTGAATATTTTGTCAGTTAAGCAAATGCTGTATAACTTGTTTAGTGTTTTCTAGCTTTTATGACAGAGCCAGTCTGCAGATCATATGGGAGAAGCAGACTGAATATAAGAACCCATCCTTTCTTTGTCATCCCTAAATCCAAGTTTTTATGAGGAATTTCTTCAGCTAAAGGACGTTCAAATGCAAGTTTACTTCAGCTTTTCACTTGATTTTCACCCTACCCAAGAATTTTTTTAAACTCTAGCTTCGGTTTCAAAAAGAAAAAAAGGAGGGGAGAGAAAAAAAAAAAAAAGGCAGGCTTTCATTCAAACTGGTTCTCTGCAGTCCTAATTAAAATAGACTTCAATGAGAAGTTTTCTTTTCCTCTTCCAACTGAAGCTTAAGGGCATAGTTCTAGCTGGAGAGTATATTGTGTTCATTTTACTGTTTGAGTGGTTTGGTAGAGAAGCTGTCTTTCAAACGCAGAGTGACTACTATGATGCCTCAGGACTCAGCTGTCACATCAAGGCTGTTTTCCACATGTATGTATTATATAATGTGCATATATCATCACCGTCAGGTAGCTGAAGTTTGTACATCTTACATGGGAACAACTTTTTCTCGTGTTTAAGAAGTTCTCTCTACAGTGGGATTAGAGGTAAACGTGCCTTATATTTTAAAGGGAATAATGAAATGGGTTGGCCCTTTAGAAAGAAAAGAATGATGCAAATGGAAAGACACATGTATAAATCTCTCTCTCTACATAAATTGAGCTGCAGTGCTGCTGCAGTATCCTTTCCTTTGTGCTAGGAAAACCGAAGGGGGGAATTATTTCCTTTAACTGTTACAGTCAACCTAAGTGACTGCAAGAGTTAGTAGACTGAGAGCAGCACTGGAAAAAGAAACCTCCCATTTAGCCACAGAGGAAATCTTCCATTTAGCCATTTAATTAAATAGGAAATGGCAGTGCATAGCCCAGTCATTGTCTCAGCCCTCGTGGAGAGGATCAGAAGAAGGTCAGGAGCTTGTTCATTTTCCATGCCCACGGCCTCAGTCCTGAGACCACCAGCAAGGATGGCCAATTAATAGCAAGTGCTTTAGGGGGTTTTGGTTTGTGGGGTGTTTTTTTCTTTTTTTTTTTTTTTTGTCCACTAGGATCTAGATTGAGGTTGCAAATTCATTTCAGAGAAGCTGCTACACAGTAGGTGAGAAGGATTTCAGTCACTGCATCTCTGAGTAAGAATGAGATTAGTCAGTGAAAAGTGAAATACTGGTGCCTCGTGGTTTTTCTGTAACTAGCACTGCCATACCACCAAAAGACACTTTCTCAGAATCTGCAAAGTTTTGGTTTCAGAGTTCAGCCTTCTGCCCAGTGCACTGAAAATACAATGTCAAACTGCAACACTGAAAACCCCCGAATTTCCTCATCCTCAAAGAGCTATTTTTAAATTCTGTTATCACACTCATTTTCTGAATCACCTGTACCTCTGAGGAGCCTGTACAAAGCTATCACTACTTGCTGGTAAACTTTTTTAAACCTTACCACAACAGCATTACTGCTGCTGGGCTCTCTTTCGCTCCATCCCATTATCTCCAATTATTAAAGACTCAACTTGGTGCAGTGAAATTCTGGCAGATTTGAGTACTGGGAGCATCTGCAAGCCAGGCAGCACACTGTCAATGATAGTGTGAGCATCACCTGTAGCCGTCTGCTTGGGATAGTATTCATGGTGATATCTCCTGGAAATCAGACTGACAGCCTCAATTTGTGTTGCGTGCTGTACATCACCCAGCAGATTTCAAAACACAATCCTTTTTTTTTGCTCACAGTTGACCTCAGCTGGATTCACTCTCTCTGAGAATTGAAAGTGAGTGGTATTACTGAAGAAGGATGCCTGTGTTTTGCTGGCTGCTGGCCTCTTCTTCCCCAGTCCAGGCGCCAGTGCTGGTGCTTTGTTTTCCTCCCCGCTGTGACCGTGGTAGCCAGGTCTGATGCCATGGATCAGGGCTGGCTTGTCCCCAAAGTGAGTCACATAAACTTGGGTGCTCTGGGCTGGATGTCTGGAAATCAGTGAAGTATTGGGCAGATAAGTGAGAATTTAGGAACCTGTCCATGTCCCACAACAGCCACTCTTCCTTTGACTTCAGTGGGAGATGTGTTTCCAGTGCTGCTTTCAAAACGTTGTATGACTCCAGTTGGTAAGTGCTTGACTGTCCATGGCTGTGTTTTGCTGCCTGTAAGGATCTTACAAACTTACTTTGAACAAATGTGTGATTGTAGAGACAATGCTGACTTCTGTATGTATTGTCTGTCCTGATCAGAAAGCAAATGTCACGAAGACTTGTAATATGCACAGGTTTTTGGAGGAGCTGGCTTGCCTTCCACCCTGCAGTGTGATTCACTGGTGGCATGTGGCTGTGCACATATATGTTCTGTACATACACATTACGTATTCTCAGTTTCAGTGGTAGTGAACAGAGGTTTGGAGATAACTGGGATTTTTTTTAAAAAGTAATTAAAGTTTCAAAGAACCATCTGACTGTACGTGTAAGAAATGCAGAGGCAGTGTGTGGTAACTTAATTTGAGCAGAGCATAAGGTTAGCTGTTATCTTTCATTGCCCATATTTAAAAACTAGTTCCAGGAGCCCATCTTTACAGCTAACCTTTATATTACATTTAAATTCCCTGTTGGGAAACTCAACTTCACTTATGAATGTATCTAAATGATAAATCATTAGAATATGAAAAGGAGGGAGCGTGGGGAAGATACCCTGCCTGCCTTCACTTGTGTAACTCAAAGGCAAATTCAGGAGCAGGTACGTAGGTTGGGTTTGTACAGATCCAGCCTGCAGTGAGGTCTGGGATCAGTTGGTGTGGTTACACAGGGATTGTCTTAGTGAGATGAAAGGAGGTGGTAAGCTGTGGCTTGCTGCTTCACTTATCCTCAGGGCTGAGGATATTCTTCCCTGAAGGGTGTGGGACCGACTGCCATCCACCCTCTCTGTGAGTTTATTTCACCATCCCCTGGCATTGGCTGCAAGGGGTTTGTGGCCACAGGGATTGGTGCTGGGGAGTGACGTGGCTGTGCCCAGGCCCTTTGCAGCCTCCACAGCGGGGTCTGGGCTGCCGTTCTGCTGGCCAGCAGGAGCTGGGGAAGAGGATGCCAGGACAAGCCTTCCTCCTGTCTGTGTGCTCACAGAATGGAAATGCAGCCTGACAAGTCTGAAGCCGTGTATAGAAAGAGATAGATAAACTCTGTTAACCGCAGAAGCAGGTTTTAAATACATTAAAATATTTTATCCCATTATTTGTTTTGACCAATTGACCACAATATTAAAAATTCAATCATGGAGCAGCTGACAAGTGCAGTTGCCTAATTTTATTTAAGGGTTCTCCCCCCCCCGCTTCCATTTTTCCATCCTGTTAACGCTGCTGCCTGTGCCCAGACAGTAATGGGCTTCTTGTATGCCCACGACTGTTATGATCATGTAAATTTATTGGTGCTTAGAAGAAGCGAGCTATTAAAACATTACAACAACCATTACAGCCAGGCTCGTGTTGGCTTTCGCTCCCAATGAACATATGCTTCCGAGTGAATGCCTAAACTCTTATTTATGGATTTAATTTAATATGCGGAAAGAATTCAAAATTAAATTTTGTGTCTGCCTCCAGAGAGTGTCAGTGTATAATAACATGGTAATTTTTACACATCTTTATGAGAAATGGGAAAATTAATTCTTTCTGACAAGTTGTAATTATTCGACTTGGAACAGTTGCAGCTGAGCAGTTTGCATGCCTGTTGTCTGTTGTTGCACAGTGTAAGGGGAAAACGTGGGGATGGAGATATATTGTGTGTCTGAGAGTTTCTAATAGCTTCTGACATTTTAGCCCTGCATATTATCAGGGTGCTCTTTAAAGGAGTGGGGACTGTAATCTGCTGCCTAGCTGGGGACACAGATGCAGCAGTGGACTTGGTGGCTGGAGATAGGATAAGAAGTGTTTTGGTCTGTCTGAGGCTGAGGAAGGGGCTCTCTCGTCACTTTGCAAATGGTCAAAGCGGAAAGTGAGGTAACATTCTTTGTACTCTTTGATCTTGTAGTTTTTCTCCCCTATAGTGAAGATACAGGTGGAACAAAAGTGTTTAGTTCAGCTGCACACAAGCAGAGCTCTCCTGTTTTAAGTGTGTCCCCTTTTTCTTGACATTGAAGGCACTTAGCACCTCTCAACCTCTAGGGACTGACTTCCCAAAAAGTTTAGTGGTCTTTAACAGTGAGAATATTTAAAAATAAACCACACCTCTTGTTGAAATGTGAGCTTTCGTGACAAATATTTTTAGGAGGGTAACTTTGTTCTTGGCTAACTTAACTTCTGTTTCAGAGTTTCTGCTGAAAGGTAGGGCACATTCATGAAGCACAAGCCTGAAGCATCACTGGATGTATTAGATAAAAAGGAAATTTATTCAAGTGAATGAAGTATGCATTCGTGGCTTTGAAGGCAAACCTGGCAGTAGTGGGTGCTGCATTTTTTTTTTGTCCTCCTGGAATGGTCCCTTTGGGATAAACACATACTGAAGGCAGTGCTTAGAAAACATTTTATCAGGCACACATTAAAGGAAATAGAAGTGCCACAAATGAACAAACACTGTGCATACTTTCATTCCCAGTGATTTATCATGGTTGTGCTAGCTAGGAGGGTGCTAATGGTTTAGAAGGTGCTACTCCTTCCTGTAAGACACTGAAGAGGTTTTGTTGTTGTGGGTACTTGGCATATGAAGATACCATGGTTTAGAAATATTTATTTATTCAAAATATAGTGTGTTAGCTCTGATTTATGTCCTGGTTGCAATCTGGGTTGTTGCTGAAGGTAGGGAAGGTAGTGCACTAACCTGTGAGTTCAAAACTTCTGGGGTTTTGAAAGCATTTCCTTTGAATCAGAGAGTAACTCAACTTCTAAAATCTCAGGAGTCCCTTTGTGTCCAGTGGACACTTTGGCCTGGTAAAACACCAGCAGTTCTGTGGAAGGATGCCAACAGCTACTGCAGCACAGTGGGGCTTAGCTGGGACCTGGAAACTGCTGGGAGAGAGTGGAGAATGCTGCTGGTTTCATCCCAGAAAATGTCTTTAGGGAGAGTGGGGCTCTTGCAAAAGGGAGCTCTTGTAGAAGGTAATGTGCTTGTAAGAGGGAGTGGTGTAAATCAGATTTCATTGGGAGTGATTCATGCCCAGAGATTCCCAAACTCCTGGGGCATCACTTCATTTAGACCTGCATAGTGGGCTTATCAATAAACCTTAAAGTTAGGGATGGCAATGGAGCAAATGCTGCCCAGCTGGCACAGCAAGAGCACAGGTGCCTCCCCAGGGAGCTTCTCCTCTCCCTGCTGGGGCCACCCATGGACCTGGGAGAACCCCCTTGGCAGCACACCATGGCCTCAGCTACCCTGGAATCGTGGTGCCTTTCTTCCAAGCTCAGTCAGTGTGAACCTCAACTCTGAGGTGCTTGTTGGGACTCCCCAGCAGTCAGTGGGGTGTGTAAGCAGTTTGCAAGTTCATCTAATCAGCAGTTGATGCTAAAGCAGCCCAGGTGAATCATACACAAGATCGCTTATTTCTCTACCTTTTAACTCCACAGGGAGTTTATGGAGATGCAGAAATCAAATGGATCCTCTGTTGAGGGACCACAGTGCACAGAAAAAGTTGAATCTTCCCTGCGAAGATGTCCTTTCTCTTTTTCTTCTTTTTTTTTTTTTTTTCCAAACCAGTGAAAGTTTTATTTTCAGTTGCAGTGAGTCAAGCATTGCATGAAGAGAGAGTGTCTCTTTTACCATCATAATAAATAAGCTCCAAAAAATCTAAGTTGGTATGAGAAGTACTCCTTGGCAAGAACACACGCAATTCTTGGGGTATGCCTTCAGGTTGTCTTGGCTTTTTTTTCTTTCCTTCCAGGAAAAGCTGCAGTTTATTCCTGCTATGGAGAAACCTCTCCTAACTGCTGTCATCTGGCCCTCATAAGCCCTTTTATACACTCTTTGCTACTTTTAAGGAAATGCTGCTCAGACCTCTGTCTTTCTGAGAACATGGTCTTCTCGTGCCACACTGAGCCACTGCATTCAGGAAGACAAGAATCTGTCAGTTTTCTTCCAGTTCATTTTGAACCACAACAGGAGACAAATTTAATGTTAAGGCAAAGCTTGGTCTTGTTTAGCAGGACTTCGGAATAGTTTTGTAATTACAAATTGGAAACAGAAATAATAATAAAAAAAAACAACCAAAGGCAAATAAATGCTGCAATTCTTTCTGAACAGCTGGATCTAATGATATATGCATACATTTCTGTAGCTGGTTGATTTCTTAGCTGACCTAGAATCACCTAGAGAGGTCTCAAGTTTGTAAGAACTTGAGTCTTGGTAATATCCCCTGACTTGTGAGTGTTTCCTTCAGTTTTCACTGCCTTTGTCGTTTGTTTTCTCCTTCCTCTCTTACTCCTGTTTGGAATTAAATGTTGGGCTACAGTCTTAAGTAATTAACAGTGACTTTGGTTCACATGGACTGTGTGATTGCAAAAACACTTTGACCACACTTACCTTGGATCTGACCAACTGCTTTCCACCTACTCTTACCTCTTCCTCTTATAGGTCTATAAATGCATCCACATCAAGGATGTATATAACAAAACACCCTTGAGACCAGATTTTACAGGTTTTATCAATGAGATAAAACAGCTGGTTAGTGAATCCTCCAGCTGGTCATGTCTGTAAATAGGTGTGTAGTCACACTGTGCTGCTGTGGCAGCTCTGCCCTTCTTCTAGTAGTGTTTCTGCATTTCTGCTGTGAATGAGAAGGCTCGGGGTCGAGGTCTGTGAATTCTTTGGCTGATGATTGTGCCAACTGAGCTGCTGGAGGTGCATAAGCAGGGTTGTGGGCCTGGCTCTCATTTGCTGGGAGATCTTGTGAGCCCAGGGAGAGCTTTCTGTGCCATCCTGTTAACTAGCATGCTTAGGTGATGCTTGTCATGTCCTAGGTGTGATGGAATGGGAGTGAATTTTGGGAAGAACTGGTTAAAGAGCGATGTGCTCTAATTCAGGAAGATACACTTTGTGCTGGTGTTGATTTTGCAGTGCGCATGAGTATAGAAGTATTATGGAGAAATGATTTTTGTCAAATGGCTTTACCTAATAAAAGCTTGGCCATCTTAGATGTCACCTTATTACCACTACCTTCATTTAGTGACGTGTGCTGAATGCTATTTTATTGCAATCCTCTTCCCTTCCCAAATCAAAAAAAAAAAAAAAAAAAAAAAAAAAAAAAAAAAAAAAGCCAACCCCTCAATGCCCCAAAACATGTTCATACTGAACTCCTGTTAGATGGCAGCATGAATGATGGTCTTGTATCAGTAAGACAAATACAGCTTCTGGAGAGGTCACTGCACATTAAATAACATACATTTTTCTTAAAATAGGGGAGCTTGCCCTTCCCATCTGAGCATGGGTGAAGAGGAACACTTTGAGAGTTCTTCAGGCTGTTCTGCAAAGCTCATTCTATAAAATACTCCCACATTTGTGATCTCCAACCTGGGTATATATGATAGAGAAGTAAGCAAAGGCAAATCACCAAATGTGCTTAATTTTATTTGTTTATTCCTAACTATCACCAAGCCCATTTTGAAATGCGTTTTCGTGCATGTTGCCCAATATACCCATTTTCTACTTATGAAAAAGAAAAAAACCTGTTCTGTTATTTCTTATAAAAAAGAAGGGAGAAGAAGAGGGATTATTTTGTAGTTTTCCCATAGTTTCCCAAACTATCAGCTGCACAAGGTGTTTATGCTGTTCTTGATATTGTTGTGGTGCTGTTCAGTGCATTATGTCCAGAGAGTTATCAAATGTTATTTGTTGAACTATCCAGAATATCTCACAAGTGAAAGTTTTGCAAACGGTCCTGATTACACCATTTCTTTTCTTAATTTGTTTAAATTATTTGGGGAACAGACGGTGGTTTAGAACAAGATATGGGGTTTTCGTAGCTTTCCATAGTTCATGAAACGTAGAAATTGCTGTTTAAACGTAAGTAAGCTTTATCTGTAATAATGCCTCCCTTCTGTGGGGCATTTCCCACAAAGCCAGTTTCTTCACACCACTTCTCTCTTTTACAGATGGCAAAATGAGGCTCAATTTAATTACTCCAGGATTCTCGGAAAGATAGCAGCAGATTAAAGAATAAATCATGTTTCTTAAATTGCAGTCCAGTGTTTGAAAATAACAGCATCTTTCTTTACTGTGCTAGATCAAGCTTAGTGATGGGTGAATAAAATCATCACCAATACAATAAAGGGATCTGGTTCAAATATGCATTCAGAAATTGGGATTTTTTTTTTTAATTTTTTTTTTTTTAAGTTTCCAGACTTATCTGATATCCTTACATCACTAAATGCATGCTTGTGCTCTTCTGGAGTAATCCCCTTCAGAGCCTTTCCTGTACTAGCAACATCCAATAAAATATTGTTCATATGACAAGATCTGTCTGTCTTCTGGTGGGTTTTGCTCACTGAGCAGCAAAGTCACTGAAGACATTGAGAATTTGATGGCTGATCATTGCTACTGATCGTTCTGTCACTTATGGCTGCTAAATTCATGTCTCTATTGGTTTTCCTTCTGTAAGACAGAAATAACACCTACTTTGGTGTGCGAGGTTTAATGAGTTGTGTTTGATGAGATAAAGCACTGTAAAAGTTTTATCACGGTGCATCTGCTTCCAGTGTCGACATGGTTCGGGATGCCACTGAAAAGCTTCTCTGTGCAATAGCAGATACGGGAAGGGATGGAGAAACTTTGGAGCAGACTAAAATTTGGTCTGGGTTTGGAGGAGGAGATCTGTATATCCTCATCTATTTATACAAGGGACCACGGGCCATCATGGTTTCTTCCTAGTCTGTAGCTTTGTAACTTGACCTGAATTTTTATCCAGTCGCAAACCTTGGAATTCAGACCCAGTTAGGATTTTGGTGCACCAAACCTCCCCTGCTCTTCCCTGCTGATGGGTAGCATTTCCACCAGCCTCCCAGCGCTGCTTGGATCCCATTTCCCTTCTCCCTCTTTTTTGGTTCTGCATATCAGAACGTGATTAAAATCATTATATCCCTATCTATCTCGTGCTGTCTGTTTTCCTTTTAATTAGGTTGTAAAACAATTAGTTACCACCATGTCTCTCTCTTCCCCCTCTCCTTCTCTTTTTTTGCGACTCCCCCAGTGCGCCCAGAGCTGTTTGTTCTCCCCGGGCGGGGAGGAGGGGGCCCTACCGTCTTGCTTTATTTACAGCAGGGTGAAGGTCAGATATAAACAGTTTTTGTTCTTGTGCTGTTGCTTTCTTTTGTGACCTATCCTGCATTGTTTGGCTTTTTTCCTCCCCCGTGCTTTGAAGTGCCGCACACCAGGTGTTCCTGTTCTGAATTACACATGAAAGGACCACATCCCTGGACTAATTAACTAGTAAACTGCACCCGCCTCCCCTGGGTTTAATTGATGCTGCTCTTAAAAGGGGAAGCCAGTTTCTTATTCCTCCTGATTTCACACCATAGTCATCTCCTCTTTATCTCCCTAAATACGGAAGATACTCTTGAATTTCTCACTCCCAGGCCACGCGGTGCTTAATATGTCTTCTCATTTCACAATTAATAAAACAATTATGCTGTACAAAATTTTTGAAAGAAATACTCCACGTTCTTTTTGGCTCTTAATTTCTTTGTGTCTGACGGTTGCAGCCTCTCTGGGGAGCACAGCGTGCAGAACCACACTGCTCCCTGAGAGCTGGAAGACCCAGTATCTTGCTGCTAATTATTTTACTTGATTGTCTTGACCCAACAAAAGCATTGGTGTATATAGACATCTTCCATGGTTCACAGTTTCTTTCCTGGGGCAACATCTCTTGCAGTGTAATGAGCAGGAGCTTTCGTGATTTCTTTGTTCGGCCCAGTGGTCGCATCTCACTTGTCCCTGTGGCAGGGTGGGCCTTGCTGATGGCAGAAAACTGCACAAAGTGATCAAAACCAGTTTAAATTTAGCAACCCTGGGTCAAATACAGCTCACTTCTGTGGGCCCTCCAAAACTGCTCACGCCAGGTTTATCTTAAGTTGATGAAGGCCCGTCTTTGACTGAACTGGGGGGGCAGAGCGCCGGGGCAAACTGAGGAGGTTGTCGTGTGGCAGTCCCTGCCGTTTAGCCAAATGGGGCTGTGTGTGTATATCTCTGTATAGATATTACTTCTCACATTCCAGCCGTGTCCTGCACCAGCTAAAGGACATTTCAGACTGGGGCACAGCTGACGGCCCCTTGTGTATTCAGACTCAAAAGTCCTTGCATGTTGTGGGGCTGTGTCAGTGCTGGGGTGTGGGGAGGTCAAAAGCTGGTGTTGCTGGTAGGTGCGGTTGAGCAGCCAGAGAACCACCACTCAAACATTTGTATAATGGTTTGCTAACGTTAGACTTTCTTGTCCTTGAATGTGCTGTTTGTGTCTTACCAGTGCTTTGACATTTTGAGGTATTTGAGATGATTTCACTCTCAGATTTTCTTTACCTCAAATAGGTAATGTCTTCAAAGTTTCCAGGCTTAGGTTTATGGTGTGGGTATGTTTGCCTGTCTTATGTATTTACTTGCTCACTGTGAGCATCCTGTATCCTCTTTTAATTGAAGTTCTGGTTAAGTCCAGTGAATTCTTTCCACTGACTTCAGTGAGAGCAAGTCCCTATTAGTTTGATTCAAGTTGTTTTCAACTCAAAATGGAATTTCAAACTTAACAGTCTTGTGAAATAGTGAGGAAGGATTCAGGATATTACAGGAAAGTGAGTAGGACAAAGGTTTTTTTTTTAAGTTACTTAGAAGACATTTCCCTCTCTGGGTAGATGTCACAGTGTAGGCATTGGTGTATCACATACCTGCCTCTTTTTTGGATACCTGGCAGAGGGAAAACTGAAACAGTTTGCTGAATGTGAGCATTTAGTTTCAGAGGCGGGACCTGAATATTGAGTCAGATGTGTATTTCTTCAAGGCAAAAGGTAATTCTTGAAGTCAATGTCTACTAAGTAACAGTTTTGGGCCAGCTTCTGGGTGGCAGAGAGAAATGGGAGTTTGCTGTTAATGCCACAGGGTTTTGGATTAGGGATTTGGTGTTGCTGGTATAAAATGTAGAAAGAACATGCTGCCTTTCCTAGGAAATCACAGCTGTTCAGTGCTGATGCGAGTTAGGACTGCAGTGGGGCTGCCACTTTTTTTTTTTTTGTTGAAGATCCAGCAAGATTCCCCACTCTTCCTTCCCACCATGCAGAAGTTGGGGGTTTCTTTTGCTGGCAGCAGGCAGCAAAATCATCACTCTGTTCTCCCCGAGGAGGGTAAATATTGCACTTTTGTAGTGTGCAAAGTGGCTTTTGTGGATCATGCCATTTTACAGAGCGTGATGGGACCTTAGGCTTTGGTGTATCCCAGGTGACACTGGAGAACAGACCTTAGAGCAATTAACTGAAAACTGACTGTCAAAGGCAGACTGAACTTTAATTAACATGCAGCTTAAGACAGGTATTTTTATATTCTAAAGCAGCTACTTTAAAACACGTGCACACAAAAAAACCCAACAGGGAAGTCACTGAGTTTTAGCAGAAGGTAAGGTAGAACTTTGGCCTTTATAAGCTTCATAGCTCTTTGAAATCCATGCCTTTCTGTCTTGATTTAAACTGCTTAAAATCTTGAGCCTCTTCTGCATTATATTTGATTGTTTAGATTTAGTATTTCCTGAAATCTTAATTTTATTTTAATCGATTTTTGCTAACATTTGCAATAAGTTCATTTTTAGGGAGTTTTTTGCTTTAAAAATACCTTCAACCTGGTTATTATTTTCTAGCAAAGATGTTTTCAGCTCAGGGCAGATACAAATGAAAACTAAAAAAAAAAAAAGACATTTTATTGCCAAAAAGCACTGGTATAATTCAAAAGCACCTCTTGCTAAATCATTTGTGAGTGTCTCATCAAAAGCATAGGATATGGTTTTGTTAGCGCAGATCAGGTCTTTGAGAATGGTTGTCATGCACCTTCTTAATCTTAGTGATTTTAACCCTTTTCCAATTCTTTTTACCTTTCCCTTCGAGCTCTGATGTTCTGTAATTTTTTGCTGCCTCCCCCTTCAAAGGCAAGTTTGCCAGTATTTTTATGATTAACTTTTATATGTCTGAGTTTTTCAAAACACTATCAAGTTATAACATAGTGTTTAAAAGCCCATACTCATCTTTTTTTATTAATCCTACCTTTCATTATCAAAACTGAAAGTCTTGTCATATCCTGTTTACATTTCACCTCTTATTTTATTTCGACCTTCAGAAGAAAAAAGGGAAAGATGCTGGTGTAGAACCTGAAATTTAAGAGAAAATTTGCAGTGGCCCCAGGTGTTCTTGCAATCTGGCAACTAGCTGAGTTACCCCACTTAGTTTCAAAGAAATGGCAGTCACAGCTAACTTATTTTTCTAACTGTTTTACATTCCCTTGTCTCTCAGTTATAATATCTAGAGATGTGACATGATGGCACTATGAACTTTAAGGAAAAGGATATATGGATTGTGGTGTTGTTGTTTAAAGAAGATGCCGGCAACGTTTCTGCTTATAAAACATATGTAATGTTTTATTTTAAAATCATCCCTTGTTCCACAGGCTTAGGTGCTGGGCTTAATGTTTGGTGTTACCATTTGTATGATGGTTGGAGAACAGGAAAAGGCTGGTATAGCTTAATGTGTAGAAAAGCAAGGCATAGTTACTGTTGTGCTACTAGATTTAAATGAATAAGACTTAATATCTTAAATGTCTTGTAATTTGGTACTTTTTCCAGCTGGCCTTTCTTCCTGAATGTGTCCTACCTCTTTCTCATGTTTGCTCTCTCCCAGTGCCCACCCTCCAAATCTCCAGACTGTGGGATATGAGGAGAATGTACTGAGCCCTCACTTGTGCTCAGATGAAAGACCTGATTTGTTAATTTGAGCTCTTTTTAAAAACAAGACCTGAATTAAGTATTATCTTAATCAGCAATAAAATACATTCTTTCAATTACTTGTTTCTCTGACTTATTAAGAGAACTCTAAATAGTTTCAGCGAGTATTGTTGTAATTGTTTCCTCCTTTGATTTTCATTTCCTTAGTTGTCATCATCTCCTGGCAGCGGCAGCAGCTGTAAAGCAGATCTTTCAACAGCCTTGTTAATTGTGTAGAAATTAATCTGATTTCAAAAACCTTATTGATATAGGGATTCACGTGCCTTACCGTGCCTGTGCATATCCCTGCTCACCTCTTTTACCCGGCGTGTTCTTCCCGTGCCGACCTAACGCGCAGGTTGGGTCATTATCTCCACGTGCCCTTGAGGACTCACACGTTCCTGGGGGGTCAGATTTCACTGCAGTGTTCCTATCAAGTGCACTGGATACCTCCATGGAAATACAGAAACTTATGTACAATACCCTCATGACTTATACTGGCCAAAACCCAATGTTTCTTACTTACATCTTCCTTTTATTTACTTCTATTCTGTGTGTGCAAGAGGAGATAATGTAAGTTATATACGTGCAAGTTAATCAAAGTGTGTTGCTATTGTCTCATCCAGTTACATATTGCCATAAATCAGGAGATATACTTGGAAGGAGCTAGGGGTCCCACACCCCCATCCCCTGAAATACTGCCCAGCTAGTGGCCAAATGATGTTACCAAAATAGTGCAGAGGTTTAATTCTTGAGAGGCTTTCAGATGAGCTGAAATTATGTAAAGCACAATGTTCATGTTATGTTGGCAGCCATCTGTGTGTTCCCCAGAGGTAAGATATTTTATTCCTTTGTGGAATAAAAAAAATGATAAAAATAAGTTGACATATTAAACATTCTTTTGTAATAAGGGGAAAAAATACTATATCTTTCCCCACCTCCACAAAGAATACTGAAAAGAAGTTATTGGCATATTCCTCTAAGCAAATGAGAGGGTCATTGTTAAATCATCTAAGTATTAATATAAGTTGCATACAACTGAATGGTAGATTCTCTTTGTGATCCTATTTGTGGTCTTTACAGCTTTTGTAGTGCCGGATACTGATTTTAGCGTTGTATCTTAATTTCCATACTGCAATCTGTATCCATTAATTGTTTTGTCTACAATAAAAGGCTACCTCTTTCTTCCTGTCATCTGGAGCAGCGCTCTGGTAAAGAGCAGCATCCTCTCGGCATGTTGGTGACATGATAACTTATACATCATTATGTAAAGTGCTGCAAAGTGCTTTGCATTTCTTTAGGATAAGCAGTGACAGAGAAGGATAAAATTTTATCATTTTAAAGATGGTAAAACAACAGGTTCTCTATGCCAATACAAGTGGTGGAGGCAGGCGTAGCTTCTTCAACTTCAGTGAGATTTGGAGTTCAAGAACTTGAGATCAAGTTCTTAAAAGAAATTCAAATAGAAGCTGTCTTTTCTACACATGTATCTGTCAGTAAAATGAGCAGCAATTCTGTTGTGGAGAGGAACTTTAGGTGTGGAGCCCATGCAGTTGCTGGCTGATGACTAGAGCAAGATTAGTGTTCTTGTTCTTTAAAGCCATTATTCAGCGGCTGTTAGATGAATGGGAGATGAAGGCTGAGTGTTTTCATCCTCTCATGCTGTCACTTAAAGTCAGGAATCTGGTGAAAAAACTTGACATGCAGTTCAGGCTTACCTAAAAAAAAAAAATTTTACCACTGATATTGTTTGTAGAGTTGCTCTTTATCTCGTTGCTTGCAATGCCAAACAGCACCATAAGGGAAAAAATGACAAAAACATCTAGTGAAAATGCGATTTGGGATTCATAAATAAACTCTCCGTGAAAATCCCAGAGTCAAATCCCATCAGAATAGACTTAGCCTTTCATCCCTATGAGACAGATAAATTGAGTATCATGCAGCTTGCAACTAGCATTTCTTCTGGATGAGAGTTATAAAATCAGTGTCCTATCTTTCACACATTGACACCAGACTACTTGATATTTTATTTTAACAATGATGATTGTTATTTGGGAGACTTAACAGTTCTTCTTCCTTACACTAGCTGAGAGTTTTATTTCAGTAGTTGTATATGTGCTATATATATTTTCAAAAGACTTTGCATTTGTTGAGATGAAAAGATATGCCATAGTATTAAATTATGTAGATAAAAGATGAGACCAATTGAAAATTCATTCCTGTTGTGAAATGCAGTCTTTTGCCAGTGACTACTCATTTAAGCTCTGCACATATAACTTGAACTGAAATACAAAACCACAGAACAACCCAGTGCTAAGGTACATCTTCAGTCACTGTGCTGAAGTAGCATTTTCAAGCAAGCCTTGAATTTGATAGCTCAGTGCTGGTAGCACTGTAGATGTGGCTGCAGTCTGATGCATATGGAGGCAACTTCCTTATAGAGAAATATTCTTAAATTAATAAAGGGCAATCCTGGGGTATTAAAGTTGCAGCCGTGGGTGAGACTACATATTCACACATCCATGCACACACACCTAGGCTTAAGGTTTCTTCCAAGGAGTAGAGGGCTGGGGCTACGTGAATTTTGTCCATAATGTGTTTGGGGCTGATGGAAGTGCTCCAAGGAAGTCTTGCTGAGAATGATACTCCTCTGTGCCTCAGCTTCCAGGGACTTTGAATTCTGGCCTGTATGAACACAAGATATTCTTGGTCTCGTGTTTACGGTGCTGTAAGGTGACAAAAGTGAGGAGACACTCTAGGGTTCTACTGACATGTCACTTGTCATTTGTTAAGTGGAATTCATCTCTCATTAAGATAGAATAACTTCTCTGTTAGGGGCCTGGGCTAAGCTAATAATTTCGACTTGATTTATCGTGAATAGATACAATTGTGTACATGAAGTGAAGTTTTTGCTTCCTGTCTTAAGATGCCAGTTTTCTTGGAGTCTCTCTCTCCGTTCCTTGAAGGAGTAATTGATTGAAACTAGGCACTAACTTCCAGATTGTCAGTTAGACAGGAGCAGGAGAGTCCTTCAGACTCTTTATCTCAAGCCTTCATATCTGTATTTCTACTACCTTCTAGCTGCCACTTATGCATTATAAGGCAAGGAGTCTATAACAGGCTTTAATATAATTTTGATTTTCAGATAAAAAATCTGTATCTTGGCCACTTTTTCATTAAATTTATATAGAAACCTGAGTTGGACAACATACAGCAAGTCCACTCAGCAGGATCCTTATGCAAAGACAAGGTGCTATTTTGTGACTACCCCATACTCTGTAGGATTTGGTAAAGAGTAGGAGCCAAAATTCTCAGATACTTTGAAGGCCCTTCAGCACATGAGGAGTTTGAAACTCTTTCATAAGCCTGATTTATCCACAACGGCCTATGCTAATACATTGCCTCTTTCTTGCAAATGCCTGCTTAGTGTCTCTGTGGAACACTTGGAAAATTTGAAATATCTTTGAAGGGATCATGAGGGCTGCCAGATGATATCAGATGAGTCAGAGGTCTGTTACTTAAAAGGAATCCTGCAGGACTCTTGTTTCACTGGTTTCCATTCTCCTCTGGTCTCCACTGGAGACTAATGGACTAATTGGGCTAAAATATTACTCAAATGAAGCTGCTGCCCTTTCCTAAACTAAAAGGGGTTACTGAGCCACTGTTGTAATTTAGTTATTCAACGCAGAAGAAATGAAGAATAAATTAGTTATAAATATGCGTGGGATGGCTTTTTAATATACAGTCTGCTCAGTGTTATTTTGCAGTAGGTGCTCTGTTGAAAACAGAGAAACTTGGTGAAATAGAGCTGGTGTGAAGTACGGAGCTGGGATCTGCATGACAAAACCTGCAGGGTTTTAAGCTCTTCCAACCTGTACCACTATCTTGCCTGCAGGGTGCTTGGCTGGTGCAAGAGACAGGAGTGATTTTTTTCAGCTTGAATTTTGAGCACCCTGGTTTAGTTTTGTCTGTATTGGGGAGGGTCTTGTCTGTTTATCTAAGTGTGTGTGGGATGCACCAGATGAGACTATACAGGGTGATTCTATGAACACAAATCTGATTGTGCTGCTGACAGAAGATACTCTGGATGTTGTCTGCCAGAACCCTTCTTTGCTGGGAAAATGAGGGGTGGGGGAATGTGTCACGGGATCTGACTTAACTTCCAGTGTCAGTAGCAAAGGAGAGAATAAATCAACAAAATGTGCAGTATCAAATTGCCAGGAGCAGACAGTATTCATCCATGAGTTCTAAAGGAATTCAAATGGGAAATAGACACCGTAACAGACCATTTGGAGGAATCAACAGCAAAGAATGGGGTTAGTAAACAGAAAGATAAATATGTTATATTGCAGAAGAGTTAATGTGGTTTCTGTTAACAGAAGTTGTATTTCACAGATTACTGCGGTTCTGCAGAGGAGTCAGGGAGAGATCCTGGTGTTATCTACTTTGATTTGAAAAGGCATTCAACAGGTCCCTCACCAAAGGCTCCTGGAAAAACTTAGCTGTCATGAGATAAGGAGTAAGAGTCTCTATGGATAAATAATTGGCTAAAGGGTAGGAAACAAAGGGCAGGAATAAATAGACAGTTTTGACAGTGTAAAGAACCAGTGGTGTAGTCTCATAGGATGTCTGTGCTGCTAGGGTATCTGTTGCTCAACATATCGTAAATGATCTGAGAAAGCAAAATTGAAAAAAAAGGGTTGCAGCTTCTAACAGGTTATTCAAGGAGTTGAAACCAAAACAGATTGCAGAGAAGGATCTCGCTGAAACCAAGACAGATTGCAGAGAAGGATCTCACATTAGTGAGTGACTGGTTGGTAAAATTAATGGCAGGTAAAAATCTGTGTGTATAAATTGTGAAGTAATGCATATGGGGGAAAAAATAATTCTAATTTTACATACAGAGTGCTGAACTATAAACTAGCTTACCACTCAAGAGTGTCAGTTTGATGCTTAGTAACAATGAATAAAACAAGTAGTGTGCTAAGAGTTATTAGGAAAGGAACAGAGAACAGTATTATGCCACTGTATTTACATTATTATTATGCCATTAGTGTTGTATCCATGATTCAACCATGTATGGAAGACTGTATTCCTTTCTGGTTGTTCTCTCTCCTGCCCCTATCTCCAAATAGAAAAGATGTAAAAAAAAAAAAGGTCCATCAAGGACACAAAAATAACTACTGGCAAGTTGCTAGAGGGTAGGAGAATACTGAGGAAATGCTGCCCTGTGATGGCCCTAATTTCATACTCTCCTCTTACCATCTTTTGGCACTGCATAAGGCAGAAGACAGCTTCTGGTCTGGTACAGTCCTTCTTGTGTTACAATTTCATGTGAAGTGTCAGCAGTTTAGGGTGCACTTATGAATTCAAAGTCTTTTTAATTTACTAGTCTAAAACCGATACAGTCCCAGTTGATGTCAATGGAGCCAGATTCTCTCTCTCTTTTGTTCTTTCTTTCAGCACGAGCTTGATCTAATTTGTTCAAATAGAAGTTGTGTTGTATATTTTTCCTACACTTTCTCCTATTTCCATAAGCAAGTCTTGAAGGAAGCTGAAGCTTAAAACTCTTATCTGTTTCAGTAGGACAGTAGGACAGAGAACCCCATTGTGGTTCTCTGCTAAGTCCTTCCCTATGGATTACAATTATCAGACTGCTTAGCTTAGTGTTATCAATGGACCTAATGTATAGTTAAAAAAAGCACCAATAGTTTATAGCTATTGCAACCCTTTAAATAAAAATACTGTATTATGGTTCAGCTGCTGGTGCAACTTTATTTGTTTGGAAGATTAGAGGTTTCAAGTGCTATGTGAAACTGGCTGACTAAAAGTTAAATATTTTGGTTGTCAGATGTATTATAATAGCCACAGCCAAGAAATGGGAACTAATCAAGGATTAGATCCAAGCATTTTTAGAGAACCAGAGAGAAATGACCAGAAGATCTAAGAGACATCTAAGCTGAGAGATGCCAGGTACAAGTTAAAATAGCTCATTAAAAACATCTATGTTAATAGGACATTTCATCACCTTACTGAAAATGTCTTTTATATTTTACACAGTCATTAACTCGATTGTTCATGATTCTGCTTCTGGTGTAATAGGGGCTTTTAACAGGATTTTTTTTTGAAGGGAGTATCATTTGTGCTTTGTTCACATAATAATATAGGATAATATACATTCCCATAATCTCGTTAATGTATTGTCATATTTAAAAGACAAGATGTTGAAACTGTGTATGAAAATATAAGAATGGAAGGATCTTTGCCATGTTGGTGTATAAGGAATCTTACTTTCTGTTCCTCAAGCCCTTAGTCTTTAAATAGTGAGGGCTCCAGAGACTCTTGGATACGTACATGCAGCTTAGTTGATTCTTGAGACAGATAGGTCTCAAGCTGAGAGAAGAAATGATATTCAGAAATAGCTTTCAAGTAATAAAATACCTAGATGCTTTTAATTCTAAGGTAAAATATATGATGGGGTCTCAACTGCAGGACTGTAAGTTACTTTACAAAATGCATTAGACATTTTTGGCTCTAATTGCACCAATATTATGTTACTTTGGTATTATGTGCGTGTTGTCATTTTAGTCCTGCAGTTTGGAGAAGGTACAAGCAATCACACAAATAATTACTGAAACCAGAAGGGGCAAAAATCCCTAAGAAATCCCACCAAAAAGCCCCGAACACCTACACCTCTGTGGACAAAACCGTTGTCAGTGCTGATAATGCGAGAAATACTTGAAGAGAAAGTAGAAAAAGCTGGGAGTGCAGCTGTCTGTAATTAATTGAAGGAATATTATAATAACTATTATTAGGACAAACCAAACAATAGTTTTGGCAAATATTTTTGTAGCAACTTATACCATCAATGGAGATGATAAGCCACTGTCGCAGGGACAGCATTAGTGTACTAATGATGATCAAAGGCAGCAGTCGGCGGAGGGTGATGGGAGGGTGATGGGCACGCATCCACAACAGAAACCTGCGGAAATCCCTCCGGGCTCTCACCTCCCCTCTCCTGACATGACATTTCTGGTCTCTCATCCCGGGCAGGCTCCCCTCGCCGTGCTCCATCCCAAGCGGTGCAGGGTCCGTGGTGTGCAGCTGAGCTTTGCACCGGCTGAGAACCCTCCCAGGTGTGGGAGCAGCTTCCCGGGGCCTTCCCTCGCCCTTCCGTGGAGCTGGACCTGCTCCTGCTCTGCTCGCGGCTGGTCCCGCTCCGCAGCCAGCGCGCAGCCACTTCCAGCTGTGTGGCATTTAAATGTTACCATAGCGATGAGTAGTGGACACTGCCACCTTTCTCTCTTTAATTAAAGAACAGACGCAGGGAAAGCTGATCTCTTGGTGACCCTCTTTAAGTTGACATCAACACGCTAATTGTTTTCAATTCTTTTCTTCCCTCAGCAGTCGCAGCTCTGTCCTTCGTTCCTATCAAGGTCTTGCCTCTGGTTAGGTTAAAGAAGCAGTAACTCTTTTCAGAGTCTCCCTTTGGGGACTGTTTCAAGCTGTGGCTGCTTCAGAGTGACTAAAATCTCTCCTATCCATTAGAAGAGCCGGTACAGAGGAACGGATGCTCCTGCCTGTGATGGGAAACTTCTGACTTTCCTCTGCTAAAAACAATCTTAGCAATAGTGCTAAGCAGGGATTTGCCCAGAGTGTCCTGAACAGTGTATGATTATGAAATGTAGGCATGCATTCTTCCAACCTCCCCTCACCTTGCACCATCTCAGTGCAACACAATCCTTGCTAAACAAATTAGGCAGTTGTGGCTGGGATGTATTTGACTCAGGAAGAAGTTTCCTGCCTTCTAATCCCACGTCAGCCCTTGACTCACAAAGCAGCCTCGGCTCTCTGCCTTAGTTTCCTCTTTTATAAAATAGCACTAGAATTGCTGTTCACCTGTTATAGGAAATAATTGTGCTTTCTCCAGGTGTTTTAATGCACAAAATATTTTATAAAGAAGAACCGCTGCTAGAGCAGTCAGTCTTCATCAGCAATTGCTGTACAATGGTGTCAGAGATTGTTATGGCTTTTCTATAGGGATTGAAATTGCACATGGTATTCATGTTAATGATAGGCAAAAAAAATACATTATTTAGTGGCTTCTGCTGTATTATTTGCCCTTTTTGTTTAGCTTCAGGCTAGAGTCAATAGGCAATTTAGCTCGAGAAAAACAGTCACCAAACAAGAAAAGGGATATTATTCATCCCATGCAGGTGTAAGTAGAACAAAAATAGTGTCAGATACCAAATTTAGACTTGCAGAAAGCACTTGCATCACATAAGTTAACTGGTGATTGCCACTGGATGTCCTCATTGCTGAAGTGTAGAGTTCAGCTACAAGATCCTAAAGATCATCAGTGACAAGAACCCTTGAAATGCAGGAGGCTATTCAAACTGTTTATACAGGGAGATGGAAGGGCTGATATTCTTTGTTGTTGTTGTCTCCTTTATCTCTGGGCCTGCTAGAGTTGGAGGAAGATCTCATTTTCATGATAACCTTACAAGGCAGGAGGTAATTTATACATATGATATACATCATTCTAACACATTCACAACACTCAAAAAAAAATAATTACTTTAACTGTAGAGCCAAGCTATCTGATAAAGCAAGATTTACATTTGGGCTCATGAATTGCTTTGTGTATATAGTGCACATGGGTTCCTTCCTTAGCATTTTGTCTATTTAAATGTAAAAGAAACACACAGAATTTCTCAGTTGGTCCATGAAGTTCAGATCGCTTTGTCCATCATGTCCATACTCTTTCTCTGGCATTTCTTTGTGTTTGTTGTCTAAGAGGAACAAAAAAACCCATACAAAATACTGATAAATATTTTGCTGTCCCTGGAAGGAAAGATGAAATTTTTCTTTTTGCTATCATCAGCCTCAACTGAGAACTGAGGTTGAAGAATAAAAGACTGACTGACCCTACCACAGCCCACCTAGCCACTGTTCTGCTACCTACAAATGTGGTCCTTTTTAAAATACACCAGCACTGTGGCCTCAATAAGTGTTTAAAGCAAATGCTTCTCTACACACAGATTTTTTTTTGTTTGAAATAGGCAGAAATTACACAGCAGTGTTGAGCTGCACAGTTAAAGGCCTAGTGAGCTTCCCTGGAGTTTGCTGAGCTTTAGGACGTAGGACTGTACTTTGCTGCATCGTGAGGATAAAATGAAGGTGTGAAGTTCATATCTGAATGTCAACATCCCACAAGTAATCTTTTAATGTATTATGCTCCCACTTTAATTTGTCTGTAGGCATTTGAATTTTTCTGTATCAAGTCAGGGAAAACTGACAGGCACAGCCAAAAATGCATGTTGGCCTTCTATTCAAGTGAGACAGTGTGGGGTTTCCTTTCCCAGCAGAATTTGGAGGCTCATTTATTTGACTGTAGCTTAAAAATGGCAGACTATTCATTTAAGCCCAAATGCTAATAATAACACTGATGCAGAAAGACCTTTAATAATTTTAAACAATGGTGATTTGTGACTTCATTTATGCCAAGAACACGACTGCAGAGAGAAGTGTTTTGTGCTGTAATAAATTGCAGAATGTAAGATCCAGCTTAAGCTAGGACTAAATGCTTGGTAGGTCAGTATGTTCTGTCTTCATTTGAGCTCATCCACATTTTCTGCAGGAAATGTAGCTGAAATGTAGCTTCTCACATGACTTCTAGGGAGAGCATCTGCATGCTTCTGAGGTTTCCTTGCAAGTTATTTGATGCTAGATGTTTGCTGCATTATGACAGTGATTTTAATAATATTTTGGAATGAAAGTGATTCGAGCAGATTAGTAATTGGACCACCCATTTTCTCAACATCAGGAGGCCAATTTCCCTTTGAGAATTGTCAACTGCAAAACCACAATGCTTGAAAATTTATCCAAAGTTGCATATTTGGCTGTATTTGTTTTCTTAGCCTCCAAATGCTGGTTTGATATTTCCCTTGTTGTTGACAAGTAGTTGACAACACACCGAGGAAACAGAGCCACAGCTTATACGAGGGCCCCAGGTTTTCTTACATTTTTTGAAGGTCATTCCTGTTAAGCATTTGATTTTTTGTTATGTGCAAAGGTCCTGAAGTCAGATTCTTTAATATAACACGCTCCCATATTCGAAGACCACAAAAAATCCATTTGGCACTTAGGTAATGATGCAAGAGGTTCTTATGGCAGATTTCAGAAGGTAGTTTGCCACTCTGTAGTTAATATAGATGTGACTGTGCATGTAAGCCAAAAGTTCTTGTGAACATAACACACATTTTAAACATTTGTAATTGAATTTGGTTTTATGTAACTATTGCCCCATTATAGTATGGATTTCTAATGAAAGCACTCAAGGCTGAAACTCTACATCCAGTTTTTTGTTGGGCACTGAGCAGAGGGTCTGTAATCAGCTCCTGCCTTATAATCAGCCACAGGTTCCATTCTCTTTTGGGATGATTTGCTGTGTGTGGTGCTCTGACTTCCTGGGAAGTTGCTGGAGCTTTTAGAGCTGTGAGGGTGACCTTGGAGTGTGGGAATGGGAACCCAGCTTTGAAAATAGTGCACCTATGCGTAGTTGGTCCAGCTCACTTCTGTGATCTAAAAGGGGGTCTGTAAAGCTAAGCAGGGGGAACATACTCCCCTTGTCTATCATAAAGCATTATCCTGTTCCTTGTCAGTATGGAAGCAGCACTATCCAGATCCTCTGCCAAAAATAGGGTGGGTTGGCATGATGGAAGGACACTGTTCAGAATAACTGCTGGAGCTTGTCTGCGTAAGGTTGATTTGCCGTGGGATGTATAGAGGGATTTACTGTCAGCTGTAGCTACTGGAAATAGGAATCCCAGTTAGGAAGCAGGCATTACACAAGTATGTGGTGAAAAGACAGAAACTCGTAAAGCTGCAAGGGTCCTTTTTGTAAAATGCGTGCGAGTAGCCAAATGGGACAATAGCAACACTGCTAATTCATTTAATTAATATGTAATTTACTTGGAGTAGTGTTCATTCTAGTCTGTCTTTCTTCAGAAAGATGTTTTCTGCTGTGGTGAAGCTGTGATTCATTTCCATTTCACTACTTTCATTTTCATGGTCTCTTTGTTAATTGTCAAGGCCTGTTTGATGATTACAGTGGCTAGTAAATGCATTGCTAAATTATGGTCATAAACAACAATGGAAAAAAAAAGACCCATTCATTTAGGGCTTTTTTTATTCCTTTTTCTTTTCTCTCTCTTTTTTTTTTCTTTTTTTTTTTTTTTTGGTCCCAAACAACAGACTGTGTTCTCACTAGCAAAAACAAACAGTGTAGTATTTCTCCTACCCCCTTCGCTTTGCCCCTTCTTTATTTTCACTTTCATGTGCTTTTTCGTGGGGTTACATATATTTGCTGTATGGCAACCTGCAATGTAGAAGATGAAGCAGAGCAGGAGTTGGAGTTCATTGAATGTCTGAGGATGTGAGGGGCATACAGGTATCTCGGCACCACTTAGAGGGAACTGCAAATCCCTGAAGCATCCCATCACTCCTGGTGCGTGCTCCTCAGAGGAGGTCCCCCTGAGGAGGATTTCCAGCTAGGCTTAAAAGACATTAACTAGCAAATTAGATAATTTTGAACTTATGTCTGCTCTGCAGCAGAAAGGAAGGATGTCACTCACTGGGCCAGAAGTTAGGGCACAAAAATTTGGAGGAAATGTAAGCGCCATCCTTGTTTGGTTTGTGCTCTGTGTGTGTGTGTGTGGTTGTATTAAGTTAAGCTGTGCAGAAGGAAATAGAAATAGAGACTTTTGCCAAGTTGGTGTCAAAACTAGGCATTACCACAGGCACTTTAGTAAAAACTCTCCACAGAGGATGATATCTGTATGCAAGCCTTTACATTTTTTCCTTGGTTTTGCTTTTGATGTTTCGCTCCTGCTCCACAACAGCAAGTATGAAAATAACTCCCTTCAGCCTGTCTCTAATTTCAGTCCTCCTCCTTTTTCTGCAGAATTGTGGCATTTTGAGCTTAAACCATCTTTGCTTTATAATATATGAAAACTTTTTGCCCAGACAAAGATGAAAGATTATTTTTGGCACGTGGTCAAAAGACAGCTTAATCGTGTCTAACCCATGAGACTAGTTTGATCAGTTTAACTGTGATGTAGTAGCTTTCCCAAAGCCATAGCTTTTTCTTTTATATACAGAGTCTGAATTGATTTCAGCGTAATGAAATATTTATTTTGCCCGTTTTAGAAATGTTGTAGTTTGAAAATATATGGCCCTAGTAACAACAGTTACATCATTTATTCTCTAAAGCAGCAGAATATTGGATAAATTTTAGATGTTACAGTCAAGAAGTTGTGTTGGTAAATGAAATCTTTTGTGCTGTCTATTAAATGCAGTTCTGATTGACTCAACCGAAGTCATTAGTGCCCAACCTGTGTTATCCAGACACTTGTCAGATATTTTAGTTCATTTCATTTCATACAACTTGAACTACGAAGGCAACCTTGTCATTGCAATTTTCACACTCTTTCTTTTTCTTTGTTCTATATGTCAGTGAAATCTTATCTCTGCAGTCTTCTGTCATAGGTTAATAGTCTGGAACAAACTTCATTTAAGACTCTTACACAGGGAAAATGGAGAGAGATTATAGAGAAGAAAGTTGGTGGCCACAACCACTGTTAGATAGATGGTATCTCACAGGCTCTGGTAGTTTTGAAATACCAACCAGAAGTGTGGGAGAGGAAGAGAAGAGCCATCCTCAAAAGATTGACTCACTCAGTTCAGGTACCTGGTTGAACCCTGGGACCTCCTTTCACATCACAGAGTTCAAATTTTGTATGAGCTTGCATGGCTTTGCTTTTAAGGATGGGACAAAACTACAAAGGTCAGGCCTGGATTTCTTTGTTCAGTGTTGTTGTTATTGTACACATAAATCTACAAAAGTTTGCATAGACTCCTGGAAAATCTATGAGATAGTTTTCTTATTTCACAGTCTTGCAAAAAGACCTGCACTTGTTTTTCTTCAATTCATCCTTTACTGACAGGTAAAGTTACTTCTTTTAAAAAAGGAATTGTTTACATGCTCCTCTATTTCTCCCTTTTCCAACTCAGTTTCTGTTCAAAGTGACTCAGAACAGCTTATTAAAACCAATTATTTCTGCGCAGAAAGGTAAACTGCCAGCAAACAAAACTGTTAAAACAAAAAGGGAAGATCCAGTTGACCTGGAATCTCTGAGAGAAGCAGAGAACCCTAGAGTAACATTTTCCTCTGTCCCCTTCCAGTATATGCCCTCTCTCTTAAGACTATGAACTTTTACTATCCCCTTTGATCCTGTGTTCAGTCCTGGAAAGAATAAAATTTGCCAGCCTAGGTTCAGACAGTGAGGGGGCATTCTCCGATTAATGACTTTTCTACTGTTTCCTCCAGGACATTGTTACCGTTTTTAACAAATAATCTTTACTCTTGCTTCATTTCCTGTTTGTTCCCCACCCATTCCCTTTGCTTTAATTGTTTTCAGTTAGCCAGTGTAAAAATAATCACACTGTGATTGACATCAGGTTCAGAAAATGCAACATTTTTTTTTTTTTCCCCCTTTTTCATAAGACGCATCACAAACCACAGACTCAGAACTCTTGGAATCCCTGGAGACCTTCATTCAGATTCTGGTAGAAGAGCCTTACGTTTTGCCTGCTCTGAAAAAAATCCTGCACAAGTGGCTCTCGAGACTCTGCATGGATAAGACCTTATAAAGCAGAGCCTCTCAACCACTCACATGTGCAGATGTTTACAGATACAGTTTGATAAGGATGTCAGTAGTGTTATGCTGGTGACAGTATTGGCTCCCTGAAATGAGGGACAGCATTATTCCAGCAGAGAAGAACTCAGGAACCTCTGGTAGGTTGTGTACCTTTGGTATACAAAACCCAGATTTTTGAACTGATCTTCACCTGGTGATATTTGTAACTGTCCTCTAAACTGAACCACAGCAGTTCTTGGCTGTGGGGTGTGGTAGGGGAAGAACTGCAACCACGGGTAGGGTGTCTGCACCCTGCTTTCCAAAACCTGTGGAAAGCAAAACTCCAGGACTTTATACCAGCAGGTCCCCCTGGGTCAGATGTTTCTCACCTTTTCTGTACAGGGATGGCCACGGTCTTCATAAAACGTGGAGTCACCAGTGAAAGAGATGCTGGGAGACTTGCTTTTCCATGTCTTCTCCTTGTCCTGCTTAGCCTCTCCCCTTCTATCTCCAAATATTTCTAACCCATCTCCCCTTTGAAGACCCAGAACCACGTGGTGCTGCAGGCCAGTGTGATATCAAATACCAGTGTGCTGCCACCACAACACATCTCACACTTTGTGTGAGTGGCTGCAGAGGAGCAGCTGGCAAAAAAATGGCTTCAGCTGGTTTATTTTTCTTCTGACTACTTTGTTTCTATGTTATATATCCCCCACACACTCCTTTTTGCTCCATGTATATCCATCCTTTCCTGCTTTATACCTCTTATTTTATTTATTTTAAAGAAAGTTCAGTAGTTCATAGAAAATGTTGAAAGATATGTTACTTTGCTGGGCAGGCCAAGGTCAGTCAGAAATCATTCTGTGTTAACCAGGAACCTGAGGCCTTTGGGAACCCCCTAATAGTCACAGTAGCTCAGGTTTGCAATTTTAACACTTCATCAGTGTTGGGTGAACACATAAGAGCGCATAATACAAAACCACAAGAAGACCTCTGACAAACAGAACTTTTTCTTTAAAACCAGGTTGACATGAATTGTATGGGAGTAGAAAGATGAGGTGAAAGACTGTGTATCTTGGGGAGGGAGATTATAAATTTCGATAAAAGTGAACTTCTTACAAGTATCTTTTGCACAAGCAGAAAAAAACAACATTGTGGAAGCGTGGGTGATGTACCAGAAGCATTAATGCTCATATTCTTTGAGAAACTGTTTGTTTTCTCCTATTGTATGTTATTATCTGATCTCAGCAATTACAGTCTCTCCAGTGGAATTTTATGAATGTAACTAAGATTTATAGGGTGCTACAGAAGAAAAACATTTTTGAAGTTGTCAAACACTTCCTGTTATAAGACTGTAAAGTGTTGAATGCCTGCCTTAGGCAGATTTATTGATTTATTTAAATTCACTGTTCCCTAGACATCTGCTTTGGTCACTCTCATAGAGAAGGTGCTGGGCAAGGTGGACCTTTGGTCTGACCTCACACTCTCCTTCTTGTTTGTTTACTTTTGTTATATTGAATCATAGGAGATAAAAAATTTGGTTCACCCATTAAAAAAAAAAAAAGAGAAAAGAGAAACTAGTGAGCTTTTATTCAAATAGTCTGAATACTCTACAGCAATGAAGCAAAGACAGAATTTTCCAGGTGATTGACTGTGCCTTTGCCATGAGTTTTGAGTAAGTGCTTTTGAGAGATGCTGAGGGAGAGGTGTGGGAGTGAAGGGAAAGATTTGGTCTTGGAGGGTGAAGATTTGCATTAATACTGGTAGACAAGAAGAGTCGGTCTGAGCTGAAAGAGGAGTGGAGAAAAGAAAGCAGGAAGGATTTAGGGGAAAGGGCAGAACAAGTACATTTTATCAGGAACATGGGATGGATGCCCTTTTGCTGGCATCAAATGTCTCTGAAACTTTGGTGGAAGATTCCTTGTGTAGGAGCTACCCAGATATGAGTTCATTTTTGCCCTTGGTTATGTCGTTAGCAGAAGAGCAAAGGTACAAGAGGTGGAGCTGGAGGTTCTGAGCCAGATGAGGAAGATGTCATTGGCAGCGTGATAAATACGGTGCAACTGCTGTTTTCTCTGTTTGCCTTTTTGAAAAATGTAGGAAATTACACGCACAAAAGCTCTGTTAAAATAGCACTGCTTGCAAAGTCAAGCACTCTAATTACGTTGCTGTGTAATTTCATTTCACGATTCCTGTATCTGTACATATGATACAGTCCACAATTATATGATCACGTACAGTTTTTCTTCTGCACAGAACCTCACTGACCACACAGAATGAAGATGGTCAATTAATGAGCAGCTGTTCAATCTTCCATTATTTCTTGTGTGGAGCACTATCCCTACAATTCAGTCGTGCATCGTTCTTGCTCTGAAGACAGAATTACTTACTTTTTCATAGTCTCTTGTGTGGCATTGTTGAAGAGAACATCTCAGACAAGAGGGCTTGGTCTTAAGCTGTGCCAGGGGAGGTTTAGGTTGGATATTAGGAAGAAATTCTTTACAGAGAGGGTAATCAGGCATTGGAATGGGCTGCCCAGGGAGGTGGTGGATTCTCCGTCCCTGGAGGTTTTTAAGATAAGACTGGATGTGGCACTCAGTGCCATGGTCTAGCAACCACAGCGGTAGTGGATCAAGGGTTGGACTTGATGATCTCAGAGGTCCCTTCCAACCCAACTGATTCTATGATTCTATGATCTAGGTACATCAAACTTCCACTTTATCTTCACAATAGGTGTGTTGGGAACCTGAGAAAAGAGAGCATCTCAATTTTACAGATGGGAAACTAAGAGGCAGAAATTTTGCTCATATGGGGAATCCAAGACATGTGAAGATACTAAAAGTAATCTGGTTATATATATTTCTTTCAATAGTAATATTATAATATTATATAAAATATTATCTAGCATTTCATATATTCAGAGTAATGCATCGCATTATCCAGGTTGAACCTGTGAGCGATGTGCAGAATGACAAAGAAGTTTTAAGTCACATGCCCAGAAAATGAGGAAGACGGAGTTAGGGATACTTGGGAAGGTCCAGTTACACAGGGGACCTTACACAGGCTTTGGCAAGGAGGGGATCCAACCTGCTCAAGCAGGATCCACCTACCTATTTGCTAATGTAAGCTTTTGCTTCTTTCCTTTCATCCCTTACCTCGCTCACAACGCACTTCACAGTCTGCAAAAAATGAACCAAAGCCACATTCTCACTGACAACCCAGGCTTGATTTCTTATGCAAGAAGATTTGTTCTGTGCAATGGTACAGAGATCTTGTGGAAAAAAATAATCTGTGATCCTGCAATTAGTTTATTGCAATTTGTCTACGTGAAGGGGCTAAACAAAGACTCTAGAGACAGTTATTGTTCTTGGTGCTGAAACTTTTGAGCACCAGATTTTGAAGCCTTTGTAGCATTTTGCATGTATATCATGTATATCTTTTCAGACTAGACACGGCGGCTACAAAACCTTCTTCTCCCTTTCATCTTCCTCTTCCCTTCCTTGGCCTCCACACCAGTTATCAGCTGATGTTTTTATTGTTTCTTAGTTTTTCTACTTTTTACAGCTCTAGTACAGATATTTCAATGTCCTGTAATTTATTCCCTCTCTAAATGGCAATTTTCTTGCTGCTGATTTGCTTTCAGATATAATGCCTAAAGCAGGCTGTCAGCCATTCTGAAAGTATATGATTCTTCTCTCTCAATATCACGCAAGCCAAGTTTGGCTGGAAGGACAGGGGAAAACTAAATTGTTCTCATAAAAGAGAAAACATAGCACTAATATATCTTTATACCATGTTCAGGTATCCCCTTTGTGTTATTAAGGGGACTCATGATCTCGTGTGTTTTCTCTACAGGGGATCACATTAATTTATATTTATAAGGTCTCCTGTAATAGATGCTTTCCAGAAACATAAAAGTGAGTCCAAAAGTTCTTTGGATGCCATCAAACCAGAAATAAGCACTGCATAGTATTATCCAGCAGCAAAAAAAATAAAGACCTCAGGATTCAAAAAATGAATGATAAAATTGTGTGCATTAACTAGAGGCTGACCCTGCCACCCTTGTGGAGCTCCTGTGATTCCAGTGCAAGGGAGCTTTGTAATCAAGCATTGTTAAAAGCTTGGCTCTCCCTGAGACATAGAAGGCACTAAGACATCAGGAGTGTGGATATATTTTTGTATATGCAAATATTTAAATTATTTGCTACGACTCAACAGGTTGCTAGTCCAGTGCCCTGTGAAGGTTATTGTTGGTCCCTCTCTGGGCATGGTAGCTCCTCCCAACTGCAAGGAAACGAAACTTGGTGTAGTAAAATCATTTTAAACTGAGTTTTGTTACCTTCTAATTGTAGAGGGTTGAAATTCATGTTTTTCTAGCTTGGCTGGTGGACTTAAGTACGCAGAAGATCTTCTAAGTTTGCACTTTGACACTCAAAAATATCTTTTCACTTCAGAAACATGTTTTTGTTTTTTTTTTAAATTTAGACTATAACTTTCATGTATCACTCTGTATTATGCATGTTTGTTTTTAAAGGTGTCTCAGTGTTCCATATTATACTAACAGTGTGGATGTTGACAGTTTGAAAAAATCCATTGATTTTTCCACCTGTCTGTCTTGGTGGTGCTTCATATCCTCCTAGATCTTGCTGACTGTGTTTTAGGGAAAACAGTGTGTTATTTTACTTTTTTTTTTCTCTCCATAAAGGGCATTTCAGAAAGATAGGTGATTGAATCCCGTAACAATAAAGGGATAACTCTTTGAGTGTAATCCAAGGTTAAAAGGGCAACAAAAATTAACTCCATTTCAGTGATTTCCAAGGTGTGTCTATGAACAACTTTAAGTCCAGTCTGAGACACCAGGAAAAATCTCTTTCCATCACCTGAGGGACTTGGCTGAGCATCATCTCCTTGCTCTACCACGGTGCATATATTCTGGGAGACTCCACAGGAGCTGTAAAGGCATCATCAGTCCAGGCTTTTCTCTCTCTTGGGAATTGAGGTTCTCCTACCAAAGGGCAAAGCTCAGCTTCTCACTCTTGCCTCCTACCACTTGCCAAGTGATGTCATATAATGGAAAGAAGAGTTGGGTCTGGAACAAGAGGTTTAAAATCTGAGTTCTAAAAACAGTTACAGCCTTGATGAGGGTCTGTATATTTAGTTCACTTCTAATTGGTTTTAATTTGTTGCATCTTTTTTTAAAACACGTGTGATTTGAATCTGAATGTGGTTCACATTAGCTTTTGATTATAAAAATAAATAATATCGGATTCAGTAGATTCAGCAGTTTCTTTGAGAATGGTACTTCCTCAGCCCACCCAACAGTGGCTTTTTCCAGAATGAAGCGCTTTCAGCTTGTTAAGCCGTAACTAGGAGGCCATCACCTGGAGGACTAGAGTCATCTTCAGGGCTGAGTATGCACAGCACCAGCAGTTGCTGGGAAAACAAGCACCTCTTTTCCGGGCTGTCAGCCTATCTTCCACTCGGTCACTGCTGGGATGGGTAGAGCTGTGGTCCTGGGCTCAGCGTAAAAGGGCCGGTTGCATATTTTTAGTAAATATCTTCAGATTCCTTCTGTAATATATGAGATCAGCATCTGAAAAAAAATATACCCCTTTATAGAGTTGTGTTCCATATATTTCTGCATTTTCCTTCACTTGTCTCTCTGGTTTTTTTCATTGCTAGATGGAGCATTAGCAGCGTAAATTTCTTCTAGAACCCAGATTAACCTACTGGAGCTGAACAGATCTTTTCCATAAGTACATTAAATTTAGTAAAAGTGTGGATCATAAAGCATAGGGCTAAGTAATTAGGGTTTTGTCATGTGTTTTTGGGGTTCAGGAGAGATTTCAAAGTCAACTTTTCCACTAGGTAGCAAACAAAAGTCCTTATCGTGGCTTAAAAGAAGACCTAATATAAATTTAAATTAAAACTCCAGAAATTAATTTTCCAACGAATATGTAGTGCATCTCTTGAAGATAATGACATTTTTTATTACGAAAAGTGAGCAATTGTGAGTAAAACAAGCTAAGAAAACACTTAAACATTTATTTACCTAGCTGAGCTATTTTAAAGGCAGGTTCAATACAGTATGTGTTTGTTAAATGCTGTGTTATCATGTGTCTTTGAAGTGTAGATTTTTTAATTCTTGTATTCTTTCATTGGAGTGTCTTTTTTTTCCCCAAATGCACTTTCTTAATTTTTTTTTTTTTTAAAAACACAGAGAGAAATGCTATTGACCAGCAAACTCTCAGGAAATCCTTTTTCTGGCCTCTTAATTTATTCCTGCAGTTTGACATAAGCCTCCATTTGTAGGCAGAAACCCTTGGCTATCAGCCTATAGATGATGCTCACATGTACAATCAGAAATTTAAGTTTTACTCTATCAAATAAGAATGTGCTAATGGTACTGACTCATTTCTGGGTCTGCACACAATCAAAATGCGGGGAGCAAATTTGGAAGGAACTTAGTGGTATTTCTTTTCCACATATCTGGAACCCATGAGTCAGTACTCCAACACATACATTTTACTGTTTAAATAGAATATGCTATAGTTATTTTTTTATATTAAAAATATAGTTTATCATTCCGTAGAACTTCTCATCCATAAATCTCATGTAGGTTTACCAGTGAAGTAAGTAACTCATTCCTGGTGGTTCTTGAGATTCTGCTAGATCTCAATATACCATGGGTTTCAGCCTGAATTAGACGTTTAGCCTTTGATTCAGATGAACATTCATACTGGGCAAGGTTCTTGAAATTAAGTCCATACTTATGGGATTTCCTAAAGTGGGTTGGGATTTAAGTACTTGCTCATTTTCCTTGTAAGCAAAAGCAGAATTTGGTCCCTGGCATCATGTTAAATCCTGGAGATAACTGTTCCAGGGAGGTTCAGTATCATAATTGAGTTAAAGTGTGTTTTAGATCCTGGTGGGGGAAAAAACCCACCCAAACAAAAAAAAACCAAACAACCACCAACCAGCTATCTGTTTGAAGCCCTTGTTCAGTAATTCTTCACTGTCCTGAGTGACTGTGTGTTGAAGGTGTGGCTTACTGCACAGAGGACCTTTTGAGAACGGGCAGATACAACATGAGAACCACAGAGCTTTCACGTTTGCTTGCCTTGGCTGTCGTCTTCCAGCAGTGTGAAGGGCAGAGAGGGGGAAGCAAAGCACTTTCCAGTGAAGGAGCAGCTCCTAACAGTGGTGGAATTTGTCTCACGAGGCTGGGGGTCAGTTTTTTGGGGATGGGAGGGCAGGAGTCTGCAGCAGCTAAATGCCACAGAAACAGCATGGTGCAAAATGGAAGGAAAAAATTGCCAAAGAGGTCAGAAATAGAAATGAAGAAAAATCATCATCTCATCATAGGGTGAACGCTCTGAAATTATTCTCTAACGATGAGTTTAATGGCATTTGACTGTCTGCAGGTTAGGTTGCTGCGCTCCCTGTTGTCAGGCAGCGGGGCGGGGTGGAGGGGGTCGAGATTTCGGATTAACTAAAAAAAGATGTGTGTGTTTTGGAGGTGCGTGGGTGAGGCAGTGCAAATGTCAAGTTAAGTACTGGTTATAAACAGTCTTTTTAAACAGCAGCACATTTTCATTCAGATCTTTTTAGGTTGTGAAGAATACTGTATCTCTAGCGCATATTTAAAATATAGGAAAAAAATCTTCCTGGCAGCGAGCTCGCCGTATCTAGTGCAACGTTCTCACTCTGTCTCTCTCTCTCATCCTCATCTGTTGAAAGAGTAAAACTTCTGAGGTACGTCTTCAGAAATAGCAGCAGTAGCCAGCGCAAATGTGCAGTAATTGATTTGCTGCTGCTGTTGTTTGCGGTTGAAGCAGTTAAACCTTCCCAAGCAAAACCAAGTCGTGCGGGCGAGGCTCCCGCGCTGTTGTTCAAACAGTGAGTTTTCTAACGCAGCTAATGGCAAACGATACGATGAAAAATAATAGCTTCTGGTTTATCCTTCGTTTCCATTTTGCACTAGAGTGTATACTCAGCCATGCATATGCAGGCTATAATGTAGCATATTTAATCTTCCACTTCGTCTCTGCAGCTTCTCTCCATGTACCGAAATAGCAAGGACTGGAGTAGCTACTCTTTCAAACAGCACTTACTGTTCTTAGACGGGCTTTTTGTTGTTTTTAGAGTTTTCTGTTTTTAATCTGAGCTAAGTTTGAACAACTGTAATGGTGGGAAAATCTATCCAGGGTTCATTCTTTTTTACCACGGAATTGGCAAACCAGGAAGAATAGACTTTGTCATGTGCAAATATAGTGACCATAAATGGTGCTGGAGGCTTTCTCCATTGTCCTGTGACTTTGCCACGAGAGAAAGCGCGCGCGAGAAAGAAAGACACGTTTGATAGAGTTGTGAAGAACGCCTGAATGGCTATTGGGTGTTGGGCATTGTCTGGCGGTGACCTCAATTCGGTACAGTAGAGACCCTTGAAAGCACTGTCTGAAGTCACAATACCACTATTCTCCTCCGCTCCCCAAAAGGGATTAGTTAAAAGGGTGACGTTCCGTGCAGAGAGTTCCAAGTATTCCCTGAAACAAAGGGCCCTGAAATGTTTTTGAAGTTATTTTTAATTGAGTTGAACTAATTTAATAAAGGTCCCAAGAAGGAGGGGGGAAGAAAAAAAAATATAAAGGAATGTGATTGTTTTATGATTCCTCGCAGATGGAATGGACATTTATAGCATACTTCTTCTTTAGTCTTCCAGAGAACAGTAGCCCCATTTACAGCTACTGTTAGCAATTTAAAACTGCTCCAAAATGAAGTCTTTCAAGAAGTTGACAGCTTATAAATAAATCTGTCTGATAAAATTGAACATAAACTGCATCTGTGGTTAGTTTGCCAAAATTAATTCTACATTTAATTAGAGATAGCAGTCAAACATATTTAATAAAAAACAGTCTTGGAGAGTAAATCAAATGAAGTCAAATTTTAGCAGATGCTTTGCTTTTTCCCCCCTTTTTTTTCTTTTCTTCTCTTTTTTTCTTTCCTCTCAAGGAGTGATGAAGTGACCTCACCTCTATGATCCTCAGATATTTAGAAGAGCAGGCTGAGGGGAGGCCTGGGCAACCCATGAGATTATGTAGGAGAAGCCATGAATGACTGGCCTCAGACACAGGGGGGTAATTATGGTGCTGCAATTTTTATTGATTTCTATAGTTAGGATTTGCAGCAATGTGGCTGTGTTTGCTGTAAATGTTGAAATGAATTAATATGCTAATTATTAACCAAAGAGCAAAATTTGGGTTTGGTCTGGATTTAAACTCTCTGCAACCCCCAAGCTCAGGTGCGTTGGCATAGGCGGACTGGAAGTTAGGCTGTGCTGTGATTATTAATTACCAGAATTGTGAATGAAGTTTTATTGTCACATCTTGAAATCGAGGAACCAGGTCTCTGCATACAAAATTTATATTCACTACTTTGCATTCTTTTTCACGTGCAGCTCATTCATGTCTCTTCAAAAATACGATTTAATAGACTCCTTAACCGGTGTAAATAGGTACAGCTCCCACTGCGTAAAGGGAGTCTGGCTCTTGGCAACAATTTAAAAAATACAAGGAAATAAAATAATTCAGTGTCCCAGTTCACCAAAGAAAGTCAGACAAACTGTATCAAAAGCATTTGATCCATTGCATTTTAAAATTAAGTGGAACACTTTTCTTTTATAATCCTCCCTCTCAAAGCAGCTATCTGTCTACCACCAAAAAAACCCAAACTTTATTTAAAGCCCAGACCTTGTATAGGAGATTTTAGCCCACGCTGTAAAGACATTAAAAACTTGTTAAGGTTACTAGAGAAATCCTCTCTGCTTGTTTTTTTGTTTTTTTTTTTTTTTTTTTTTTCTTTTTATGATATAGGAAATGACATGATTTTTTAGACATAAGGTTGAGTGCATGAGCTGATAATAGACTATCTTTCTTTCAGGAGTTCAGGTCGCTTTTGTATATTTTACATCTCAAAATAAATATTCCAGGAACTCACTGTTTCCCATGTGGAAAGTGTTGATTAACCATAACTACAGCATTCTTTCTTCTCATTCTTTTTTTTTTTTTCCACTGTCGTTATTTTCAAAACAGTTTAAAGTTTGTAGAAATAAAAAAAACTTAAAAAACATTCAGGAAACCCTGATACGTAGCGTGGTTTAGATATCCCTGAAGGTCACGATTAAAACCTTATTTAGTTAACCTTGTTAAAGTTCTACTGTTACCAAAACCCCAAACGACCCAAATTATACATAGGAGCCCCTAACTGAGAAATGTGGAATGTTTTTAGTACACTTTTTTGTTGCCGTGTCGTCGCGGCAGCGCAGTCGCTCGCGGACTGAAATAAATATTTGTTTCTGCTTTGAAACGCACCAGAAAGGGATCTCTTTGCTTTCCTTTCGACCCGTAAATTATGAATGGTAATGTTCAGCAGGGACTGGTTTTTAATCCCGTTTATGAGGATATCGTGCGCGCACACATGTACGTCTCATTCTAGGGAGGCTGCAACTTGCAAGTCTAACAAATCACAGTGCGCCCAGTGCCTTAAAATAAACCGCAGCAGTGTTGACTTCAACTTTCTAGGAATCGTGGCTGAAATTTCCGGAGTTGCCTATGGAATTTGAAGTCACTGGCCTTTTTTTTTAAATTTCTTGTGAGTTCAGATATAAAATTCCACGGGCAGCTCTGAAATGCTCAGCTCTTCTTATTCGAGCAGTGAAGAACTGTTTCCTAATTCCCAATACACTTCATGTTAGCCAGGTCCTCAATCCATAGCGCTGGTATATTCAGTCTTGTCTTGATTTAAATGTTGGATTTGACCCTGCTGACATCTGTTTATGGCATATGTGTAGTTATTTTCGAGAGCACTCCTTGAGTGAGACAGTTGACTCAAGCGTGACTTCATATGGTTAATTATGCTGAAACAAAAGCGCTTTGCTGAATCAGAGGCTCCAACAGTACTGTTTTGTGAGAAATATCCTTAGAGGTGTTTTAGGAATGATATATGTGCATATGCTCATTACCTGCAACACACATTTGTACGGATGTGGGTCTTTTAAAGAACAACTGATTCTCCAAGATCTAATGTATTTCTTTGAATATGGGCTAGTGATGATATATATCATTCTTCTTTTTAGCCTTCATAATTACTTATTCAGATATTTCCTACTTACCCACATTTTAAAGTTTTCAAAGGCTTATCTTTTTTAATGTGATGTTCAAAAGTGCTGTGTGAAGGTCATTAAGACTAAAAATTGCCATTTTGAAGCCAAGCTAGAGATTTTACTCTTCACTTAACACACAGTTACGATTTGAATTTCGAAGGAAAAAAAATATTGCTTACATAAAAATGTCTTTAAAAGTAGAGCACCTCCTTACAGAAATTAGCTCTTGCTTTTAATTGCATATCAGTGCTTGAATCTGGTGTGGATTTCTGAAGTAATAGGATGCTTTGATGTTTTATTAAATATTTTTAAAAGGTGGGACTTTCAGAGAATTAAGCATGCGTATTGTATTTCGTGTACCAAGAATGGGAGAATTTCTTTTCTGTTACCGGTACTCAAGGAATCTAATAGGGAACTATTTCTCCAATTTTTGTAGTTTACTTTTAGCACTTGGTGTGTAATAACTCTTTTTAAAAAGGGATTAGCCTCATGTAGGTAAAAGGTAAGGAGTTTCTTTATGTAAAACAAAGTGAGGATAGGCTTTCCTTTTTTACCCCCAAAGTGAGCAAGTCCATCCTGTGGTGAAGGACACTTTCTGCACACATTGACATTGTAGACAGAATTGAACATCATAAAGTTTCAGTCATTCCTCTGCAAAGGAGAAGACAGTAGAATCCCTCAAGATTTTCTGATCTTCTGTCATTAAAATATGACTGAAAATGTCAGGAGGGTTTGGTTTATGATTTGGTTTGCTTGGTTGTTTTTTTAATAATTTGGTACTTGTTAATCGCATCTAGTATAGAAATAATATAGCTCACTTAGGCTTTCCATTATGAGAAGAGGGCTGAGGATCATTAACAACCACTTTCCCACTCTGTACTTGTCTTGCAGGACCTTTGGAATATGTGTTCCATTACTCCATCTCCTCTGTCTGCTTCATTGTCTCTTTTTATGCAGTGGGAATAACTGTTGGGTATCTGCAAGTCAAGAAGTATTTGCTACTGTTTTCCTTTTACTGCTGTAGTTGAAAAAACCAAGAAGAGGTTCTTCATTGTGCTTCTTCATGATGGGTACAGCTGGGAGTAGCAGTAAGAATCTGCCTGAACACTATGATTCAAATGTTGGATGAATCTTTGGTTTAAGTGTATCAGTGTCTCTCAAATGGGTGAATAAATAAATAAAACTGAATTGAAAGTGTTTGAGACTGCACAGAAGGTCACTCCCCACATAGAGTTTCCTGCTTTGTTTCTACAAGAAGCAAACAGAATGTGAATGAAAGCACGAGATGTTATCACTCTACCTAGAGCCTGGTTTGGATATTTTGATAATAGTCTGAGTGGAGTCAGGGAAATCATTTTAGGGACAGATGATGCTGAGCTGGAAAAAGAGGGTCTCTAATCTGCCAAGCTTTTCAGGAAGCTGCACCTCAAGAAAATGTGCCTGCAGGCCCAATAGAACTTGAACATGATTGCTGTGTTATTCTCTCCAGAAAACTGGTTTTCAGTATTTTCACTGTCTTATTAGCTTTCCTTCCTGATTGACATAATCTAAAAAAAGTTACCAGAAGGGTAAGAGAAGGTTGGGGGGGGGGGAAGGCAAACATGCTGTTGTGCTGTTTTAGCCACCCCACCAATCTGTAAGCACTTCTGACTTAAAAAAAAAATTAAAAAAGGTTGAAGATGTTTAAGTGAAGAGGTTTGGGCAAAGATATATAGCAAGCAGATTTACTCAGATGAGTTTGCTCCTCCTCCTACCAGAAGATAAGGGGTTTTGTGAACAGAGATGAATTACAGGAGGAGGCAGAGTAATATATGTAAGATTCGTGCAGGTGCTGCTTATGCTGGATTTTCATCCTTTATCCTGTGCTTTGCAGAAAAAGAAGTGCTTTGAGTGTCAGATGGTATTCTTTTACTCTTTTTAACTCACTGACTGGTTGGAGTTCCTCAGGCTGAGAAACCCTGAGGGCATTAAAATGAAGTGGTACTGGCGGATAAACAAGGCTGGGAGATCACAGAGTAATGCCCACAGACTCGATCCAATGCCCAGTGTGATGTGATCCGCACTTTTTGGGGGATGAGGAAGTCCATGCTGTGTCCCTTGGGTCCAAGCAGGTGTAATTAGAGAATCAGAAAGCACAGTTTGTTACTGAGGACCTGGAGGCCTTCTCTGAGATTTTTATTTTCTCTTCCTCTAAAAGATGATTCAAAATCGGAAGAGGAAAAAAAAGTTCTTGAAAGTTTTACAGCTTTTTGTATTAAATTTTTGGTTGCATTTAGACTTGCTGGAACACTGCTCTTCCTGTATGTGGCACGTGAAAAAACAAGCAAAAACATTCCCCTGAAGCCCTGTTTCAGGGACTGGGGTGTTTACCCCATCTGGTGATTGATGACTAGCTTGGATGAAAGAGGAGGCAAAAAAGCAGTGGCTGCAGAGTTCTCCGTGGTCTATCTTATCATCATTATAGACAGGTCACTAGTGGCAAGTATTCACAGGATATTATTGCTTAATGTCTCTAAATCAAACAAGACTGTGTCACAGAAATTAGTTAAGAGCATGATTTCAAATCTGAGTAAAGATGGAGGTTTGTTTTAGATAAGAGGCCAATACTGCTGCAAATGCAGAACTGTTTTGCAGCTGTAAAAAGCAGAATTTCTGACTTGGACTGACTGCTGGTTTTCAGGGATAGCAATTTTAATTAAATTCCTGCTCTTTCAGGAAGTGCTTTAATGAGAGGACTTTTTTTTTCTTCATCTATATCAGTGCTGGAAAACGAACCTGTTCTGGTCTTGGATATTGTCTGCATTTGGTAGGCTAACAAGGGATTCATATCAAGGAACCTTAGCATAAACCCCTGATTTGGGGTTTGGAACTAGATGATCTTTGAGGTCGCTTCCAACCCAGGCCATTCTATGATTCACTGATTTAATTTTGTGTAATTCTGTGGGCAGGATGAGAGTTTTCAGCAGTTGCATTTGAAAAACCTGCCTGTCTGCACAGGACATGTAAAATGCCCAGTGTACCCTGGGCTTGATTTGTCTTTTGAATCAGCAGAGATGACTCTGAAGATGGAACCAGCCAGCAGCCACTGTTCATCAAGCCTCTGGAAGTTTATTTCATATTGCAGCTTCGCTTACCTTGTGCTTAGCTCGTACCCCACGGAAAAAAAAACAGTTTAGATTTTCGTGGAAAACTTCACCGTGTTATTGCCAATTTGCCCACAATGAAAAATGCCAAAGAAGCTATTTGTTTTTAAAGGAAAAAAAAAAAAAGTCACTCCATCCCTGAAGAAGCCTATTTTTGAGCAATCTCCAGGTCTGAATCTTTTTGAAGATTGAGAAGATTTATACAATTTGATTAAAGTTCACCTAAGAACCCACATTTTGGGCTTCCTGCTTTGTACTGATGAGAGCCTTCTGAGGATTGCTCATCACACCTGGAAACCAGACAAATTTCCCTCCTCTGCACTGGAAACTCCTATACTTTTGGCTTCTCTCCCATTCTGCATTTAATTATTTTGAATTCCAGCACACCAAGCCAAGTTTAACTGCTACTTTCCTGCAAGTGTGCTTTATTCTCCAGCTCTCGTGCTGCCTGGCCTGTCGTGGTGTGCAAGTGAGCAGCAGCAGCAGTGTGACAGGGAAGAAGGTTTGTTAAATTAAGACCCTCTCAGTCCCAAAGGAAAAGGGTTACTCACTCTTCCATAGATGAAAAATGACCTCTTCCTCTCCCCTTGCCCCTGAGGGATATTTTCCTGATATAACAACATGAAAACTTGGCAGGCTCCATGTGTTAGATGACACTGTATGTTGATGAAGAACATTTCTGCGATATCTCAGCAGGGGCAGACAAGATGGTATTTGGAGAGCAAGAAGAAAAGAAGAGGGAAGAAGAAAAGAAATTGGATGGGGGGTAGAAGTGCAAGGGTCACACAGGCTGCTGGTTGTAACTCGTAACGTGCCAAGACTCACATGCATGACACGGGCCTTTAAAAATGTGTGACAAATACCTCAGATGAGGGACAGGACACCAAAACACAGGGAAGGCAAAAAGCAAAGAATGAATGGTGAATTTGTGGCCTTAGTATATAATATGAGTTGTAACCTTGGCCTGAAAAATTTGTAATTTCTGATGTCCTTAAGCTTACAGGATTAAAAAGTGAGAGTGCCAACATGAGAGGAACGGAGGTAAATTGTTATTCTGAATTATTTATTTGTTAGGAAATAATGCTTGGATAAAATCCATTTGTGTGGAGCAATATCCATTCACAGGCAGAAGGAAAAAAAAGAAATGCAGTGGCTGCCACAGTAATCAAAACACAGCTAAACAGAATTGGTTATAAAGTTAGGAGTATACTTCATAGTGAGCGAGTGGAGAGCTGTGGGGCTCCTACTAGTAGAGAATAAAGCCGCTAACAGGAAATACTGTTGAGATAATGGAATTTCTTTCTTCCCTTTATGTGGAGGGATGAATGAGAGATTGAAAGAGATATTCAGATTTTAATATATATTTAACCGGCTCGATTCACTCCTGGCACAGGCCCATTTACGTCAGATTTCACCCAACAATTCTTTCCTCTTTTTTTTTTTTTTCATTTTTTTCTCTAGATTTGTATCTCTACAGATCTTTCCCTTAGTCAGGTCTGATGTACTGCATCAGAATGATTGCTAACAACATGTGTGATTATGTATGTATGACTGTGTTGTTTTCCAAGATATGAGGTATAGATGGACAGTTAGTTGTGTAACTGTGACTTTGGGTTACACATCCCTTCTTGCTTGATTCCAATGTATTTTTAAGGGAAACCATCAAAGCATCTGGCAACAAAACAAGCTGAAGGCTCTGCTTTAGGAGTGGAATATTAGTTTGCTGTGTGGGTTCAGCTGGGGAAGTGCCACCCTCTGAGCCGTGGAGCTGTCAGTGGGCTCCACTTGTTCCCTGATGCAGGCAGAGTGGCAGCTGGAGGTGGCACGGCAGGAAATGGGGTTGTATTGATGCTTATTTTATTTTTTAAAATATCCCTCTCTGGTTTTTATGAGGCAGTCAGCACAAAACACTGCCAAGGCAGCTCCAGGCTCTGGGGCCCATCCCACCCGTGGTTGTGCAGGGGCACATTCCTCTCAAGAGGAGTCCAAGGTGGTGGATTGAGGGGTCTCCTCATTGAGTGAAGCAGGGGGAGAAAATCATGAATACATTTCATGTGAATGTCACAAATTAAGGAAACCACTTTTGGCTAATAGTTGCTGTAACAGATGTTGATAAAGGATTTTGTCCTGTGAGGCCCCTTCTAACCTGGCTAAGCAATTAGAAGTTGAGGTTTACACATTAGGATTTCCCCCAAATTCTTGACATTTATCAAGTGCTTTTGACATGATAATGGCAAATTGAGTTTTATTTTAAGTGTGGTTGAAAAACAGATGAATTCTTGCTATCCAACTACATCTGTTGTTTGCTCTTTCCAGAATAAATATGGCAGTTCCTGATGCTGAAACAGCTGGAAATCTTGCATTCATTTGTGTTCCTTGAGATGGAGTGTGTCCTGTGGGTTTACCTGGTAACACTGTTCATGTACTATTTGCTAAGATGCCTGGCTATGAAAAAAGTTACTCAGGGCAAGATTTCCAATGCTAGTATTTGCCAGCCTGGACATCTAGAGCAACATACCTTGATAATTTTTACTTAAATGTTTCCAAGTGGATTCAACTTTTGGAATTGGTGAATATTTCTAATGCCAAGGGGTTCCTGTAGGAGACACATGAGAGCTCTCTAAGCAAACCAGCTCATCTGACATAAAGTAGCACACTGGGAGCTTGATCTAGGGGCCACTTCAGAATAAGTAACTGAAATAATTTGCAGCTGAGGGAGAGTAAAATGTGTAGTGCATTTCAATCCCAAACCTACAAATTTTTCTTTTGTTATCTTGTTTTAGGCAATTTGGAGGCTTTCTCCTCCTCCTCTGACATTACTGTGCTGGCATAACACTGGTAGAATTTGCTGTGGCAAACAGTACGTGTTCATTTCAGTTGTGCAGTGGGTGGGGACGTGGGATAAAGGTGCGGGGACAGAGGTGGAGTGGCATAAACATTTAAACAGTCCAGAGGGGTGAAGAAAGGCATCTTTTGTCTGCCTGGTTCCAGCAGAAGTTCTTGCTTGTGCTGCTGAAGATAGCCTGAGAAGATTAGAAGAGGCTCAGCTGGGGCAAGACAAAGGGAGACTGTGTAAAGCAGGATCAAGCCTGTTTGCTTAGCAGAGCTCTCTGTCTTCTTGTTGACAGATGTAGCTGGTGCAGTATCAGACCTTGCAGGCTCCTCCTCTGGATTGTCAAGTGACAATGGTTGCAGTAGTAAATGACAGTGTAAAGTACTCCATGAATCCTTTATTTATTTGGCAGTTGTAGCCTGGGATGGGGATTTAATATTGAATGGACTCCAGATTGTCTAAATTGCAATCACAGTGTTTGTTTAAGCAGTCTGTGGGGACTGCTAAAGCATGTTAACTTTTGCTTCCATCCTTTTCATGTTGCAAAGTACTGAGGTAGGGAAAAAAGGATGAAGGAGATTGGAAAGGAAAAGTTTGCACTGTAAAAACATGAGGATGCAGTTCTCCTTAGCTGCTGAGGACTCATCAAGAGTTTCAGGTCACTGATTTAGCATGTACTATGATGGACAAAAGCCTTCTGCATTACTTAAATAAGAGCTTTTCTTTGGCTGGTGCACTAATCTGTCACAGAGTACATACCCCTATCTCAGCTCAGTTAAGTTGCTTTCAATGCCAGATTTCAGCTTGTAATGTCAGCAAAGAGCATGTACAGTAATTTGTACTTCAATAGCATTGTGGCACCTAAAAAAAAAAAACAGACCAAGACCACAAAGCAAAGCAGGGGACTATCTACTGAAGTCATCAAAAAATGACAAAAATCATCAGCTTTCCTTGATTCCTATTTCAAAAAATAAAGGAAAACTCAATCCCCTTTAGAAGCTAGAAGTATCCTGAATGTAGCCTTGCAGCTAAGCGAGCCAAAAAGGTTAGGGAAAAAACGGCCAGATGTAATGAATCCTGACTATAGAAAAAAGTGTTATTACAATTTCTGGGACAGAGGAGGGTTTTCTTTAGCAGAAAGGGCCCTTTATTTCATATCATGGCTCAGGACACACGATCATGTTGGAAGTGCTAACAAACACATTCAGTAACAGGTCGCCGCTTGTTCAGTCAATAAAGACCCTTTTTTGCTCCGTGTTTTGCAGGATTCTAAGCCTCAGGTACCTTTGACAGAGCTGTAAACAATTATATGTGGCTGTGTGTTTGCACCACCTGATAAAGAGGACTTTAATAACCTCAACACCACATCTGGAGCACAATCCATCTTTACTTCTCCTCTCTAATCTTCCTATCCAATTCAGCTGCTTTTCCCCAACTACACGATCTGCAGCTTTGTGTCCAAAAAAAACTTTCCAATTCACCACACTGAGCACTGTTCCTCATCTGGCCCATTTGCAGCAGGAGAAAGGCATGGAAATAACATTTTTTTTTACACATCATATTTGGTGGACGAGACTCTAGCCCTGGTAAAAAGGGCATGTGTGCAGCTTGTCTGAAGATCATTATCTGAGTCCTTCCCAGTGAGCAGCAGGTTTTGCCAGAGCATCCTCTTGCTTGCAGAGGTACAGGAATAAGACACTGGTCTGTATTCACCACCAGCAAAGAGAGAATGCTATCATTTTCCAAAGGAGGGTTTCTTTCTCTGAGCACTTTGTTCTTCCCTTAAAGCAATCATCCTTTTCAAAGCTAATGGAGTTTTTCAGTGGGGGAAGAGGTTAGTAGTAATGACTTGATGTCTCAAGTGGCATAAGGACCTTAATGTTTTCCAAGGAAATCTTGACTATATGAGTTTTGCTGATCCTGTGCACTTTGTGTGGAAAATACAAAAGCACACAGATGATTTTGTGTAGATTTCTCTTGTTTATTTAAAACCAAGTAATGTTTGACTCATAGTTTCAGAATTAATATTTTTTTCATTTTATTGTGCAAAAATTTAAAGTGTCTGCTACTGTACTTCTCTGTGTATGTAAATATGTAATCGAAAAACTGGCCAGGTGACAATTTTTTAAAATCTTTGTTATTCATATCTCACTAGTCATATCATCCAGACTTGTACTGAAGGCCCACTTTTCAGTAGGCTACGGCAGCATCAGCTCCAAGAAGCCAAGACCCTAGTTCAGAGAAATACCCCTTTCTGTGAGTACACATTTAAGTAGATTCCCAGATACAGATACTCTGAAGCATGTCCTGAAGTGCCCTCTCCATTCAGGGAATAAGAGGAGGCAATCAGTCTTGGTAGGTGGACGTAAAATCTTGAAATATAACACAGACTCTGCTTGAAGTTTGGTGGCTGATGTTACTGCAACAGCATGAAGACTGTTAATTCCCGAGGTGCCATATTTTAAAACTCTAAAATAGCTCAATTTAATGACAGACCACAGCTTTTATTTATAACCACACTGTACATGCTTTCAGATTATATGTCTGCTGTACTTAAGCAAGGATTAAACCAACTCTAATGTCTGATTATTTGTTTTTATAATTACTATTGCCATTGTATAAATGGAAAGCTGACAACCAGCATGAAGTAGTTTTGAGGTCTTCACTCTGCTGTTCTGACATCCGAATTAGGCCTTCCTTCCTTTTTCTCTTCTGTTTTCATTTACTTTTTCCTTTTTTTTTTCTCCCACAATGTCCTTTCCTCAAATGAATGGGAAGAACAAATCCTCCTGAACTCTAGCATAGATCTTCTCTTCTTTATCCCCAGACACATGGTGCTCAAGGCTACAAACAGCAAGCCTCCCCCATTCATTCCTTCAATCCCATGGCAACACTTGTGAGCAGGGGAAAAAAAAAAAAAACTCCCCACCAATCCCAGGATAAATTTTTCATCGTCAAAAATAACTGATGTGCTTTTAACATGTTTAACATGATGGGAAAAGGTTGCTCTGTGTGTGTAGTTGTCGCTAACCCAGCATGGTGTTTGTGCTTGGATAGTGGTTTGCTGCTTCCAAGTCCTCCCTGGTTGCTGCAGGGCCCCAAGCTGTGCCTCACCCAGCAGCTGAGCAGCAGCAAGAGCAAAGAAAGCAGCAGTGTATGTATGGGACAGCAGCTCTGCTTTGTCCTCTCTGAGGGAATGTGGGTGCTGGGGCTCAGGGTGGCTGTCAGACCTGACAGTCCTGTTGAAGTCTAAATTTTGGTAGTTGCTTGATGGACACCTTAGTTCATAGAATCGCAGAATAGTTGGGGTTGGAAGGGACCTTAAAGATCATCTAATTCCCATCCCACTGCCATGGGCAGGAGACCTTGCACTAGACCAGGTTGCTCAGAGCCCTGTCCAGCTTCAGGAGTCCAGTTGGGTCATGCTGGCTGACAGGCTGCCCTTCAGTACACGCTCATCTGGCAGCTGTTTGTACCGTTGTGAGAAACAACTTCTTTTAAGGTGCACGTAGAACAAATCACACGGGGCTCTCTGAAAAAGCTATATGCCTTTGGAATATGTGAACGTGCATCTTGCTCGCTACGCGGGTATGATGTTACCCTGTTATTGCCAGTAGTGGGATGTGTGGTATGATATCAGTTTTAGATTAAGAGTGAACCTAGTGTGTTCAGCAGCAGAGCAATTTTAGGTAATGTTCAGTGCTGAGATTCTGACTCAGCAAAAGACATGAGCCTTGTCTTCACTTCTGCTGGAGTCAAGCTAAGCATGTGTTTATGTGCTTTTCTGGCTACAAGTAACTAAATTACTCCCGACTTTTGTGTGGCTTTGGTGTGTCCCTTTTATTTCTCCTTTTCCACTGGTATTTTTTTAAGTGTTGTGCCAAAGAGATAGTAGTGCCAGCTATGACTTTTTAATGTACAGATGATTGACTCAGCAGACCACAAACACTTCTTTGGAGCTGTTACAATCCCGTGCATTAAAGCCTGCTCGGGGATGGAGCGATGCTATATTTCCCACATTACTGATACAGTGGCTCCATTGTGTTGGAGTGGCTGTTGCGCATGTGTATCGTTTCCATCTGTCTGCTGAGACTCCTTAGCAAACTTGTGATGAGAACTAGTTATTGGGCTTGTGCAGCAGCCGGATCTGAAATACTTGCTTCAGAAAACCGTGGAAGAGCATGAATCACGAGACTGTGACAAAGAGCATCTCTAATGCACAAGTCAGCCCTGGCCTTCCCTGTCCCATCCCTTCACATACGTATTGTTTTATACTAATAGTATATTTATATATAGTAATGTCAATAAAAATATACCTTATTCCTTTTAAGGTAGCTAAACATTCAGAATACTTTTAATAATTGCAGCAACGTTTTAAATATTGTTTGTTTGATCTGTTTGGGATAATGTGTTTGTCCTTTTTATAATCAGTGAATATGAGGAGCTGTAGAGATCAGTGCAAAGCCAGAAAGAACCATTACCTGGGCTGTACATTCTGCCTGCCTAATCTCCTCCTTACGACAGGCCATAAAATTTCACATTATAATTTTATCATCAAACCTAGAACCGTTCTGTCAGTTCCAATGTATATTTCAGGAGTCTGTTATGTAGAAAAGAGTATGTTTTATAGCACTATGAAAAACATTGGCATAGTAGATCATGAACGGTATCTTACATGTTATTTAGAGAGAAAATAATATGTTTTAAAACTGTGAACTCTCGTATAGAGCTGACCTTTGGCCAAATCCCTTGCAGTGTCAGCTTTGAAAATGTTCAATCAATCTAAATGTATCACAGGGGTTAAAAGGAATAAACAACCTACTAGTCTTTTAGCAGATAGAGGGATGGATCATGACAGTTATGGAATTAATGAATTAAAACCTCATATGGTTTGCTTCTGTTTAAAAAAAAAAAAAAAGAAAAGAAACACACAAGAACAAATAATGATTTACACAGTGAGATTTTCATCATTCATATACCTAAATAAAAGGGGAAAAGAAGACCAATAAAGAAAGAACATTAATTACTCTTATAGTTGTGTTTTATACAGAAACCAACCATACAAATTTGAGAGGCACTGTCATTTTAGGGGAGGATCACAATGCCCTAATACCAAATTAGATGACTTTGACGACCAAGGGATTAACAGTCAGATAAAACTTCACAGCATAAACATCAAGGTGATTTGGTTAAGGACTAATGACAAGAATGTTTGCTATACTTGTCATCTCCCTTCCTCAAAGTCAGAGGGAAAGACTTGGACATTTAGGTGATCATAGGATTACGACTAATGTGACAATATCACAAAGGCAAATTGGGTGCAAGGCAGGTATTCCCAGAACAAGAGGGAAGAAAGCCATCGTACAAATCATGTAGGATGTTGTGTACAGCTCCATTATGTGTGTTTAAAGGTATTACATGGTTTATCTGGCATTAATGCACCAAGAAAGAGAACAACATTTTAAGTTAAGGGACAAGAAAAAAGATGTTCATACGTACAGTGATGATTAAATTTCAAGTGGAAATTAGAAACCGTCTACAGGTAGTTCACATCTCTTTTCACGAGAAGTGCCCCAAAATTGCTCCCTACAGAGATCTTACCAGTGATGAATAGAGTGAGAGATTGTCTTCTTGTACCTTCATGTATCATCTGATTATACGTATCCCAGGGTGATGCTGGCCTTTTTCACAATATCATCATGTTGTTGACTTGCAATTGACTGTAACACCCAGATCCTTTCCCAAAGAAGTGCTCCCTAATCAGTTGCTCCCAATCCTGCGTTTATGCAGTTAACTGTTCTACCTAATTATAGTTACATCTTCTTGTCCCAGTTGCATCCTTTTCAGGCTGCTCCTCCAATTTTCAAGATCGTTTAGAATTCCGATTCTGTCTTCCTACTTGCCGTCTCAGTTTGATGCTGTCTGTGGATTGCATAGGAACACTCTTTATTCCTTCATTTAAGTTGTTAGTGAAAATATTGAGTAGCACCAGATTTAGGGCAGATCCTTGTGGAACGCTGCCCTGGACATTCTCTTACATTTAAGTAATGAACCAATAATAGTGTTTTTGTTGTTTTCTTTGTAATAGTGTATTGTTTTCCTGTCTGCCCTATGTCCAGCAAGACCATCTCTTGAAGATGGTATAGCTTACTTATGTGAAGGTAGCATCAGAAAGTTTCAAAAAATGAACCACAAATCAAGTATGGCAACTACTACTCCTGGAGCTCTGTAAAGAACTATAAGTAGACAAAAGAAATGAGATTCATTTAGCAAGATACTTTCTTGACAAATCAATACTGATGTGTATTATTTATCTCCTTCGTACCAGTTGTGCTTACAAGAAGTTTGTTTATTTTTCCTGATTTTCTGGGAACTGAAGGTAAACTGAAGTTTATAATTCCTCCAGTTTTAATTTCTTTAAAACCAGGCACATTTTTATTCTTTTCTACTCATACTTCCCCTGCCCTTCATAGGTTTTATGCTAACTGCACTAGAACTGCTTCAGCTGCTTGCACAAATGCCTTAGGATAAATGCCATCGGGTATAGCCATTTGCAGGTAGCTTAAATATACTGAAATTACTCATATTGCATTGGTCTTGCCCCAGAATATTTAATTTATTTACAGTATTTTGGCACAATTGAAATTTTCTTGTAGAAAAGTTTGATTTAGTGAAGGCTGTTTTTCAATCAAAAATAACATAGCAGACAGTTCCTGAGCATCCCATACTAAGAAACATGGAGCCTGTGTTAATTTCAGCTTCTGGGCAATTTATATTTTAGCTCTATAAAAAGTATTTCTGATATTAATACAAGTATTAAGCTCTCCTAGTAAAATATTTAGTAAATATATGCTGGAACATCGGATGATGTGCTGTTCACCATTTGGATCTTTTCATTACATCTTCCCAGTAGTTCTGCTTAACTGGTGCTGCCACAAACCTCATTTGGTGAAACACCTCCTAGGAGTAAATCCTTTTCTCATATTTGAGTTAGGGTTAACTACTGTTATTCATAATGGGGATTTTTGCAGTGTTAGTTCAGTTCCTAGTGGGTTTGTGTTATGATCATCAGCTGCTGACCAGTTTTTTGGTCTTTTTTGACCTTTAGTGTGTTCAAACAGTTGACCAAAGTAAGGCACATCCAATAATCAATCCTCTTAGACACTCATCCTCAGTCTTTTTGTGTTGAAAACAAAGTCAGAGTGAGGTTTTAAAAATAAGCAGATAAAAAAATGGCTTCCTCTAGAATGGTTTTGAGGGTGTTTTATTTGCTGCTGTTCTTACCTGACCATAAATTCCCATTTAAGGGGACTGTAACTGGTCCTTGAAAGTTTAGGCATGAGATGATCGATGTTTTGGATTGGAGAGTTCAGAGAAGCTGAATATTGTCCTGGCTGGAGTTGCGAGGCAATAGTATTGATTTGTGTTCAGTGTACATATGGATGCCCTACAGATGCATTCTGTGCCCATTAGGCTCTGAATGGGGAGCTTTTAATTCTTGGCAAGTAGCAGCACAGTGCATAGGCAGGCTTTTGCCCTGGTTTGTTTGTTTTAAGTTTAAGCAGAAATAATACTCTGTGTCTCCATTTAAAATTAATTGACCTTTTGTTAGAGCAGGGTTGTGCGTTCCTTGCTGTGGAGTGACTCCATTTGTCCGTGCGAATAAGTGCAAAACAGGGATTATATCAGGCTATGGCAAAACTGAGAGGCAGGTCAGATTTAATGGAAACATCAGTCATTAACCCTTTTACAGCAGCTGCCTAGGGAAATCCTTGTGGGTGAAAGTTGGGTTGTTATCTTACCTAGCTCTGCTGAGCCCCGGGGAAACGGCGAGCCTAATGCACCTACTCTGTCTAGCAGGGTTCACTTAGGAGCTCTGCGAGGAGACAAACATAGACCTTTGCTTTTGCTTTTCACAGAATATGAATCAATTAAAGCTGCTAAGTTCCAGGCTTTTACCATTACTCATGGTCCTGCTGCTTTTCCACTGCTGTGCCAAGACAGTGGGGAGTAGGTACAGGGTGGGCAAAGGCACGGAACAGGAATGTTAAAGTATGTTCCCTTTTCTGAATATAAAAATGAACAGCTTTTTGAACTTGCAATTATAACAGAAAAGGGACTGATTTTTTTTTTTCCCCCAAACTGCTGGAATTTCCATGCTTCCATGTGATTTGCCCAACAGCAATAATAAATCCAGGTGGTTATGAGGATATGTATAAGACAAGTTGAAAAAGCAAAACAGTTGTTCATTTCAAAATTATAGTTGCTCTTAACAACAGATAATTGCAAATAAATAATGGCTAAAGTGAATGTTATTTTAAAATACTGTCTGCATGATGATTTTTCTACAACGTAGAAGCAGGCATGATCTCTATCCCAAAAAGTCTGCATATTTTACATAATGGAATGAAACAGTTTCTTGAAGTAAGGCTTGACCAAGGAACACTCTACATCAGGTATCGTCTTGAATAAGATGCTAAAATTAGAAGCCTGAACTACATCCTTTGTTGAGTGGGAAAGCATGTCCTATTCAGTCCCCAAATTTTGGTGCAAAGTTGGTTTCATGTTTCTTTGTTCTGCTGTTCTTGTTGTGTTAAGTGGCAGCATTACAATACATAGAAACTAAAAGCATTGATTGTAAGTTGTAGGAAAATAGAGGGGTTTTTGTAAGCACTCCCACCCATCTGGAACTTGCTGCTCCCTTATAATCAGTCACAGATTGTTAAATAAAGTCGACTTTACTTTACCCTGAACTCTTGCTTTATTCTCCTGTGAGTAGTCCAAAATAAGTATTGGATCCCCTAATTAGAACTGAATAATCAATTAGCTTGCATTACCTGCTGGCCTTCAGAGGTCTATAGCCACTTTTCTATTTCCTTCTGATCATACTGTATTTAATGAAGGGGTTTGCTGGCCAGCTTCCACATAGGGTGCTTGCATTCTTGGTGACTACAGTTAGTGTTTTTATTTATAATTTGTGCAGTGCTGCTTTAAATATTTTATTATACAAAATGCAAATGATCTTCTTTAGCTTCCCTTTGTGGACGAACCTGTTTGCTTGACTTTCTGTATGTGTGTCATCTTTCCAACTGACATGTAGCAGTGTGGGATCTCACATTTGGATACTTCTCACTTGGCGCCGTGCTCATCCTTCCACTTACATTTTGAAGAGTAATTTCATATTTTCTTCTCTATCATTTTGTTTGCCAGCATGGATGAAAGCCATTCCTGGAAGGGGGTGTGCATCGGAGCTGGCACCGAGCAAACCACTGGCATAGGGAAGAGAAGCTGTTCCTGTGTCAAGAAGGCTTGGGCATGTCTAGGTTGTGCCGCCTATTCCACTCTCAGCTCGTTGCCAAAATTCTGTGTGCTCCCTTATGCCAAGACCTATTGAGAGAGAGACTGTCTGTGAGTGTGTGAATTTATAGATATTTAATTAATAATCAAGCAGATAATTTCCATAGTAATTGCCTTACCTATGGTGAGGAAAGAAAGGGAAGGTGCATGTGCGCCTCCTGTACTTAACCCTTGACTATAACCACGATTTTATTTCCAACTTGAGCATGACAGGTGAGGGGTTTGTTTGTTTGTTTCTGCTCTGGTTTTTGTTTAGGGGGAAATTTATGAGGAGTTGTTTGTTTTGCTTAATTGATGCCACACAGGGTTCTTCCAAACCAGCCCCCTCATCAGAAATCTTTGTTCTGAGAAGCCTACTGTAATAAGGATTTATTGCGTGTAGCTCTGTTAATGTCACATGTTGGTGAGAGTGTGCCACAGATACTCCTCTGCACTTGAGCTGAACATGAATCTTTCAGTCCTAACTGGTGAGCCATGACTATTTAGTTTGAGCTAAAGCAGCTTGTGTTTTTAGCTGTAATTCTTTGTTAGTCATTATGAATGTTAGTCATTATAGTGGCTAAAACTAGACTCTATATTTTGGCCCTGCTGCGAGAAGGTGAGTCAGGGTAAGGCATTTGTTAGATGAATTTGCTGAAGCTGCTGATTTCTTCTGAAATGTTGACAGGAGACAGCACTGGCTCCAACCCCAGTGAACTGGGGAGGTGCTGCACACCCTCGTCCCTGCTGAGACCTGCAGCAGTGAGCTGTGACCCCTCCTAAGGAGACCCAGAGACATGGGATCTAGCAGGGGAGCTTAAGAAGCATCATGTAGCTGAGACCTGAGCATCTTCCAGACAAAGTTAGCTTACTGCCTGGATCACTTGAGGAGTGCTTTGTCCACTGTCCACAGTTGTCCTTCCACCGTTAGGAAGTTGCTGGTTTTTCTTATTGGGATTTTTTTGTTAACTTAAAAATATTTATTTGGTTTTAAGCCATCGTTATTCTTTGGGTTACTTAGGCATTTTTCATCGGGAAGACTCAGTCTCCATCTTGTTACAGCAATTCTTGCCATTTTATCAGCCCTGAAGTCCAGGGAGATGAGCAGAGACTTCTCTTATTCTTGGTACAAAGCTGCCGTAATTCTGATTCCTCTGCAAGACTCAGCTGCTGGGCTAACACCACGTCAGCTGCCTGTAATTACTGGTGAGGCAGCATATGACTGTCCTTCCATCACCCCAGAGCTCACCAGAGCTATAAAAATGAGGAAGAGAGGAAAGCAAGACCATTTTATTGAGTACTGTATGCGTGTTCGGCAGTGTGTTTGCCTGTCAAACTGGGAGTACTGGGCAAAGCACTGGAAAGGACTTCCAAAAAGCCCATCCAGAGCTCAAAGCCAAGTGAACAAACAGTAGATAAGAGGTGGACTGTGAAACAACCACCTTTTGCAGAACTTCAAAGTGATTTTGAACAGTTGTAGTCTAGTCACTGATTCATCCCCTCCTCCCCCTTTTCACTTTTCCTGCCACTCCATGAACAGCATGTGAAAGCACTGAAAGAAAATAAGAATCTTAAACTCATAAACATACCTGCCTCCCATCTGGCATTCATCCCAGCAGCCTGGTGATCTCCTTAGTTGTCCAGCAGATAGTTGAAAAACAAGAGTCCTGTGAAGATTAGCATGTCACCATATCCCTGCCAGATGGCGGTTAGTAAAACATGGGCAAATTGCATTGGCTCTGCTTCCATCATGACAATCACAACAGAAACACTACAGTGTTGCAACATCGCTATTTTTCAAGCTAAGAAAATGAAGGGACCATAAAGTAGGGCAATCGTGAAATGCTAAACACCACTTAAACCCTAATTGCAGTGAAATCAGTAGACTCTGAAGGGTGGCCCACAGGTTTTAGCTTCTCACTCAAGGAGTATAGGGGTGAACTTCAGGAAGAGTTAGCACTGGGCATATTTGCCTCACCACCCTGTTTGAGAAGCTCTTGCCAACTTAAATTCCATTTTTAATCCATTTTTTACTAAATGGCCATTCTTAATTTGATAAGCTTTTGAGTCTTCAGACCTCAGCAAAAAAAAAGGAATAGAATTGGACCATAAGGTTTGAATCGTGTGCTTTTAAGCCAGGACACTGAAAGACTCCCAATTTCATAAGGGTAAACAATTTGAGATAATGTCATAGAAAAGATAGAAACTTCAGTGTGTAGTAGGAAGTCAGGCTGCTGGTGTCATGTGCTGCAGTACAGCAATGCCTCGACACCTCAGCTAGAAATTTGCACCCCAAAATGCATCTCTGCTCTTCTCACCTTATACAGTGGTACAATTCAGTGCTCAGCTGAGCCAATGCAACAGTCTCCTACTGCTGAAAGGGGGTGCCCTGCTCCTCCCTGCTTGAAGCCACTTGGTCCCATGCTCTTCCTTGTACCAGTCATGACATTTTCTCAGAGCTTTGACCAAGTAAATGAGTTATTTGAATCAACATGCACACAGTCCTTGTGTTTCTGGAATGAGGAGCAAGACCCCTCTTGCCACTTTCCAGCAGGTACAGAAAACCATTTTTCCTTAGGTGAGAAGAAGCTGGCTGACTGTGCATGGGAGCACAATGTGATGCTCAGGGAGCAGAATTCTGGGATGTTGCTCAGGATCTCTCCTGTGCAGATCAGAATATCAAAGAACAGAGCACTGGCTTTCTGCACCACACAGAGCCGGCCAGCACCTGCTGCGGGCTGTGGTACTGATCCACTAATGTGCCTTAGTGTCTGAGGTAGCAAAAGGCTACCATGAGGAAGCCTGGACTGCTTTTTGACTCTCAGTGTTGACAATGCCTGGTCAGGTTGTTTGAAAAGCCATTCTTTCTTCTTCCAGGCTCCTAACCCCATCCTGAACGATTTGTTTTAACTGGTATCAGAAAAAGTCCAAAAGCATCAGAATCTGCGGAGTTATCCAAAGACGTTTGAGCCTTCATAGGCTTGCTGATCAGCAGCTAATTTGCGACTGCAGGCTTTTAGCAGGCATTTGAGTTCCTTCTGAACCATCAGGAGTGAAAACGCTGTGGGGAATGACTTCAGCAAAACAAAACTCAAGATCAGCCCAAGATAAAGAATTCAGACTGAAAAAGGTACTTATTCTAGTGTTTGGGTGTGTTTTAGGCAAAAGTGCCCATTACCCCTGTACTTACTTGAAGCTGTGAACGACTTCCTTCAGTCCAATTTCAAGGATAAAAGCAAGTGTGTGGGCAGGCTGAAGCTGCATTCCCTGCTCAGAGTAAATGCACTTCAGGCTGCGATGCTGGCAAGGTATGTGCCTCTGCTGGCTGGAGAATTAGCTTTGTTTGTTGCTCTGGATTCGTTTTAGGTCAGGTAAATGGGGGGAGAGATGGGTTTTATTTAGCCCTTTGATGAGTCAAAAAGCAGTTTGGCAGCTGCAAGGCTGTTCTGCTCTTGGGTAGTTTGAGTGCCGTGGGTTTCAGCAGCGCTGCAATGCCTAGCACAGATCCTGCCCCACCTTCTACAAGTTAATTTCTATGTACTGAACAACACCAGGCAAAGATTTGCAAATCCTTCTACAAGCACCAGAGGAACTCAAATGTAATTCATTTAAAAACTGATGTTTGGTTTTCAGCATTTATATGTTTGTTTGTGTTCAGCTCTCTTTGCTCTTAACCACAGATGTATTCTCCGTTCTCATGCTGCTTGTTCTGCTGAGCAACCAAAGACTGAAAGTCTTCAGCAACGTTTTTAGAATTCTTGTATCAGTTTTGCTAACTGGTTTTTTTTTTTTTTTTACCTGAGCTTAGGATCTAAATTACCTGGCAGTAACCTGCTTCATTAGCATTACTAGCTTGGCTTGAATCCATATCCAAGAGTTATTCCATAGCAGCAGTTCAGCTTGTTGCTGGCTGAAGGAAAACGGGGATCTCCTCCAAACCAAAAGTTTTTACATCATATCCTAATTTCTTGCCTCTTCTCCATCTCACCTCTGCCTTTTATTCTCTTTTCCTGCCCTGAAGCCTTAATCCCCGTTTCTCTTAAATATTCCTGTTCCCCTCAGGCTTTGACCTCGCGCGAGCAGTAAGCGCAAAGCCGTGTTATTTGGAGTGAAGTAACACCAGTAGTCAGGAAGGAACAATGTAGTTCAGGCCAGACAAAATAAATCTCGCATTTCCTGTCAAGAAACTGGGCCAAAAGCAATGATGAGAGACAGAGGGGGCAAACCACGCGGCTCAAAACTAGAGACATATGGGTTAGAAACAACCGCAAAACCCTCGCTTAAAAACAGAAAACAAAAAGCCAAGGCATTGGATGAAAGAGAAATAATACCAGCTCCTCGGCAATAAAAACCGCACGACGTGGGGTCTAGCCAGCTTTCAAACCCATTGCATGTGTGGCACAAGCAGGGGCCGAATTTCCTGCTACTGTACAAGATATTAATTGTCCTTTGATTAATTTATTTAATTGATGCTTTGTGTTGTAAATTAGAGCTGATCTAACTCTGACTGGCTGGTTTCTTCACCAAGCTCCCTTCCAGACTGGAGGAGATGCGCTGATTAAAAGTTGTTGCTACTTTTGTTGTGTTTTAGTAACTCTGACTGGTTTGCATAGCAGTGAAAATCTCAAAATCACAGAGGTTTTGTGCTTCGACACCGTTATCCCAACAGTCAGCCGTTCATCCAGCACTGCTGATGCAAGTGAATATTAATGAGGACATGGATAAAGCGTTCAGGATTGGTCCCCAAACTACTGAGAGTTTTGAGCATGTGTTTGTTTATAGAAAAAGGTCTGTAGTACACAGCCAAACTACAGGGTTAGGATTTGAAGGGTATTTTATTTTCTTTCTCAGAAGGATATTGATGGGGGGGGGGAGAGTGTTATCATCTGAGGAGCATCTCAACAAGTCAGACAGTGAAGGTGGTGAACAGGGCTCTTTTGGGTGGTTCCCCTGTGGGCTGGTGTTGGATCCTGATGAGTTTGGGAGACTGAATGGAAAGCAATGCACCAGGTGGTGTAAGAATCTTTAAACAGACACAGCACTTCCTTGTTCGAGGTACTGTGCAAAGATTAACTAATTAGATTGTTTTTCCTCCTTCTTAGGATGAGTTTGTAAAATAGTGGTCAGGGAACAACTGGGGATATGATTTATTTAAGTGCTGAAATGCTTTGTATAAAGTCCCTCACAGGAGGCCATTAGGAAGATGCAGTTACTTTAGGATGTGAAAAAAAAAGCCCTTTGAGGTGAAGAGGCAGGAAGCAAAGAGCAGTCATTTTTATTATGGACAAAGATAATATTTGAGCACCTCAGTTTTAAGTGCTCAGAGTTCAAAATGAAAACATCCTGAAGAGGCAAAATTTTCTATCGTGAACTGTGTTTGGGTTAATTCAGTGTAGAGGGGGGAGATCTCTGAGGCACTCTGTGAGAATTTGTCCTTTTTCAGGAGTCAAGTCAAACGGGTGGAGAGGAGATGGCAGGATGGTGGAGCTCCTTCTCCTGTCCTCCTAGGAGAAGGTGTTGGCCTGAGGAGGGCATATTGTGCTCCTGTTGTCTGACTTAAAAAAAGAAAATAATAAAAAATTAAAGCCCATAGAAGGCAGCATGAAAAGATGCAAAAGGAAGGGGCTGTTTGGAGCAGGAATAACTTAGGCTGGAAATAAAGAGAAGCAGTGCGTGAATGTGTAGCAGATGAGTCCCTGTGCTCTGTTGTCCTCTGCAGAGGTGGTGAGAGTGCCCCATGGAGCACAGCCTGCTCCAGGGATGTGGATGGAGCTGCTCCCTCACCTGGGAAGGGTGGATGCAGCAGGGCTTGTGCACAGTACAGTCCCACCACAGCCTGTCCTGTGGGCTTGCCTGTGCAGACAAGCCCGGGGTTTGATCACCGCTGAAGTGAACATCCTGATGGAAAGCTTAACTGATCTGACACAAAACTCCAGCCACAGAGTTGTCTAGCAGGATATCAAATAGCAATATATTCAACCAGTGAACCACTGTGTTAGAACAACACATCTTCAAAACAAACTGAGCACGCCCTGCAGGTATCCGTGTTTCTAGGTATTTCTGAAAGCTCTCCTCACTCTCTTAACTCTTTCAGGTGCTGTACATCCAGCACAGATGCTGGATGAGCATGCACTGGGACATGCTCTTTGCCTGCCTCAGTTTGGTTAACTGTATCAAAAAAATCATGTGGTAATAGGATGAGGGCAGCGATTGTCCCTTTGTACTGGGCCACAGCTTGAGCGCTGTGTCCAGTTCTGGGCCCCTCACTTCAAGAAAGACATTGAGGGGCTGCAGCATGTCCAGAGAAGGGCAATGGAGCTGGGGAGGGGTCTGGAGAGGAGTCCATGTAAGGAGTAGCTGAGGGAACTGGGGCTATTTAGCCTGGAGAAAAGGAGGCTCAAGGGAGACTTTATCGTTCCCTAAAACTCCCTGAAAGGTGGTTGTAGCCAGGTGAGGGTCAGCCTCTTCTCCCAGGCAACGGGGATAGGACAAGAGGAAATGGTTTTTCCTGACGTTAAGAAAAATTTCTTCGTGAAAGGGTTATTAAGCATTGGAACAGGCTGCCCAGGGAGGTGGTGGAGTCACCATCCCTGGAGATGGTGAAGAAATGACTGAATGTGGCCATGGTCTAGTTGACAAGGTGGTGATCAGTCAAAGGTTGGACTCGATCTTAAAGGTCTTTTCCAACTTAAATGATTCTGTGATTATATGACTGTAATTGCATTGTGCAAGGTAGGATTTTCTTTTCAGTTTTAACAGGACTTAGTTGTTGGCTCTTTTCCCACCACTCTCTTTTGTGAGCTGGGAGAGGAGAGGGAAGGGAGGTAAGACTTTAATGGGGAGTGATATGCAAATGCCAGGCAAGATATTTGTACTTCTGTAAATTCTCTGCTGCTTATGAAGTATAGAATAAAAATGGTTCAGTAGTGATAACTGAAGGCTTGGATATGGGGATGTGAACATTACCATATAATTGAAATAAAACAAATAAGGAACCTTTGGACAAGGGCTTTATAGCTTCTTTTAGGAAAAGAATAATCCAAATTTCCATGTGAAGCTATAGTTAGGTCAGGGAAATTTGCATCTAGAATAAGATCTTTGATTCTTAGAGCTCGAGGGCATCCAGATCTGCACATAGGCTCACTTTTATTGAAACCTGAATTTAACTCAGACCCTACTCATTTGGGAGTGAGTTTGCTTGTGGCAGACTAACATGTGTGTTACAATAAGGACTGAGGATGAAATTATCACACCATGTAAGTTAGGTACCTAAATTAGGAGCCAAAGGCATCTGTACGATCCACAGAGACAGGCAGGCTCATCCTGGGGGGTTTCAGAGCAGCCATGCTAGGGACCTCCCCTGACTCTATGAACGGTTAGATGTCTGAAGTTAGGCAGTGTGAATACCCACTTGGGTGCCTGAGGAGTGAGTTTTACCTTTTGAGTTCAGTTTTCAAAGATCCGAAACAACATGAGAAACTCTAGGCTTGCACTGGAGCCAGGAACTGAAGAATCTGAAGCACAAGATTTCCTCCATTTTAAAGATGATCATCTTGGATAATGGGTTTGAATTTCAGAGTTCCCTGTACCAGAGTTCAACATGCATTCCTGATCAAATTCAGAATTAAATTCTCACTTTGAATGCACACATCTGTTAATATTTTAACTCATCATATATCAGAATTTTCCAGATTTCCTGGCAAGTCATGCTCAGGATGAAGTCTTTCTAACTGTGTGTGTTCAAGGATGTGTTTATATCTATGGGTATATACAAACACACATGCTCTAGACAGTGTGTAGGTGAGAAAGATGTTACAAAGAAAGATTCTTCCAAATTATTTATTGCAAGAGACAGTAGCAGTCCAATGCACTTAGATTACCTCAATTAATTTTAAGAGATCCTGTTGGACCAAAAAATGGTAATGTTTGCTCTCCCTCCCTAGGCTGGCATCAGCTGGAGATTCTCCAGCAATGTAGCTGGGAAATGGGAAGAAGTGGTGAGGTCTCCTGGCTGCAGACCTGATGGTACCTTATTTTCTGCAGACTTGAGCTCGTACCCTGAGTCTGAAAGAGTAGATTTTTGTCCAGAGGGACAGAGACTAAACCTGGCTGGGAGCTGTGATTTGGAAAGTTTCAGCAGTTGCATGTAATATGTTTAGTCTTTATCTTTTTTTTTTCCCCCCCTTTAGAAAAGGAGGAAAGTTCATGCAAATTACAAAGCCAAACATTGACAATTAAGGCCAAATTCAGGTTGTCCCTCCAATCACACTTCTGCCCTCTTGTGTGAATGCCCTGTGATACACTTTTGAACTGCAAAAACCTGGGCTAGTTTTCCCTCTTCAGTGCAGACGATGGACACACAGCAGGACAGGATTAATAGGCAAGTTGAATACCAGTATTTCCTAACTTTGAAATGCTTGATTTTAACCTTTTTTTTTTTTCAATATTTTTTGAACGCATGCTCCATTGTTACTGATTTCAGAATAGACCCTTCACTGCATCTGAAGAGACAAATTTCTGTCTTGTGCAGTTTCTGTGAAGTTGCTGGTTTCATCAAGGCTGAATTTGGCCCATTACATCCACTGAATCGTATATTCCAAAATCAAAGTTAATAATGCTGGGTGCTCTATCTAAATAGACTGTAATTCTGTGTAAAGTTCATACAAAATGATACTTGCCTATTCTTTGTTCATACTTTTGTTTAATAAATAATCCTTCAGCTTTTCAGTAGTTGGTTTCTGGGATCCCGTTGGACATCTGTATTTATCATTTAGGAAGCCATCATCAGTAAATCTTTCTCTCCTCAGATTTTTGACAGAAAGCCCAGGGTTTTCAGGATTATTGACTGCTTCTCCATTGAGTTTGGGGCTTGATTTTTTTTAAATTTTTTTAAATATGTTTTAATGTATTCTGTTGGTGAATTTGCAGTTTATCAATTGAGAAATTGTTTAGCAGCATGTATGGCATGGTTAAAGCAACTGAGAAGGAAAATCAACCATCCACTTGCTGAATCTCTGTATTTGCTGCAAGGCACCATTTCATCTGGGGGACATGAATGACTCACAGAGGTTGGAGGGATTCATAATTTCCATACTACATACTAGGATTTTCTGACTTTTGTATTTATCATTAGAGGCAACGTTACACAATGTCAAAGAAAAAAAAATCTAGCCTTCATAATGTGCTTTCCTGGTTGTAAATGGGGCTGGATATCCTGTACTGAAATGTCAGGTTAGATCCTTTGTAAACTCTGAAGCCTGCTCTCAGAATAGAACACTTCTGGAGTGTATTAAATTGGTGTTAATTGAGAAACACATATGCCAATGACATTTTAAGCTACGCTAAATAAAACCAAACCTTTAGCAGGTCCCTATCACAGAGAGATCCTGAGATTTCACTGAACCTGCTGCTGCCGTCATCTTTTTTCCATCTATGCATATGTTGCTTGCAATGATATATGGTAACTCCTGATGCAAATACCACTCATGCTGTTACAGCTTAAAAGGCCCAGAAATAGAATGCAAACACAATGTCTGTTTTTTTCTTCTCCGTGTTATAAAAACCTATGACCAACAGCAGAAAGTTTGATTCCTTTTCCCTGCAGCTTTCACACCAGCTGACTTCAAAACATACGTTTAGCACTGCAAGTCATAAAAAATTCATCGCTTCTTTCTTTTTTTAGGGGGACTAATTCTGCAAGTGTCTCAGGGTTCTCTGTTTCCTGTTGCAGCTGAGCCATAGGTCAGCACCTCGGGACAGGTCCCGTCCTCGGGCAACTCAGTGCCCAGTGTATGCACTGTCTCCACTTCCCCTGTATCAGGCCCTGAGCGTATCGGCAAAGTACGTGCGCTTTATCTTAAGATAAATAAAGCCATTTGAAAAAAACACAAAGCAAAAATTGGGGTTGAAGTCCCTATTGTGTCAATATGCTCATGGGGATGTGGCAATATTTTGTTGCACGTTTGATTTGTTACAGAAAAGAAAGGGCAGCCCGGGAGTTACGTGGGGCTGGGGCTGGGCAGTGCTGGCCACGCGGCAGCTCAGCGAGGCGGCGGTGAAATCCTGCTCTCGTGCAACCACACAAACTCTCCCAAGCTGGCTTTGCAGGACTGCTCTTGTTAGAACAGCTGTCTTCTGCTGCAAGTTAGGGCAAGAGGTCAAGAGCCATTTATGAAGTCTGGTACCATTAAGCTGGCATGATACAGCTACGAGTGAAACTCTCACTAGCAGCTCATTGATTTCCAAGTGACAAAGCCCGCTACTGCTTTGCCACTCAGTGACTTTTTGCCTTTGAACCACTCCCTGCTAACAAAAAAACTCCAAAGATTTTTTTCCTCGAACAGATCATGCAGCTTTTTTTTTTTTTTTTTTTTTGCTTTTTTTGGGGGGGACAAGGAGAAGCAATTTTGAAGGTGCATTGTATTGCCAATATGCAGTAGCAATACTGTGTAGGACCACTCCTGGTGAGAATGTGCTTTGTGACCATCTCGTGAGTATGTCCTGAACATGCTTAAGTTTATTTCTGACTCGCTGCCTTCATGAGAATAGTTAAATGGACGCAAAATCTTTGAAAGGAATTTGGTGTCCGTAACACCCAGGCTTGTAAATGCTGGAGTGGAGAGGAACAGGGAGGAAGTCTCTTTGCTGATTACCTGTCTCCCAACTTGCCTGAAGGAGCAGTGAGGGGGATGCTTTTCTCAGGATGGGTGCACAAACTGCTTAGCTGTTGCAAAGTCTTCCTTATCGTTCTGTGGCCCCCAGTAAATCTTGATTTCTTTACTGTACAGTTTCAGAGGTTCATTATACATGATGCAAATCTTCTTCACAATTTACACTTGCTTCTGGTGTTTCAGATAGGGCCTTGGGTTGTGCAAAGTCTGGTAGAGATGCATCAGTGGAACTGTGTCATCACGTGGTCAATCACTAGGCTGTGCTCCAGCCTAGTGGCTGGAGCCACTGGATGGCTGGAGCCATCCAGTAAGCTGGATGTTGGCCTGTGGTATCTGTCAGGAACAAGGACTGGGGTTTATATCTACAGTTATCTGATAAAAGGAAATGAATGAAGCCATTTAGTTTTTGAAGTGGTATCTCCCTTCCAAGTCTTCTTCTGTGTGAGAAGTATTAGACTGTGTTTGGTACTTTCTAATTCAGGATATGTATTTTTCAGGTCAGTCAGGTTTTGCTGTGTACTACTGTACACACGTTTTCAAAATTATTATGTGCTTACAACACCCTACAAACATGGCAGCATCTTTACTTGCATTTCACAGATGAGAAAACACAGAGTGATTGAGTGTTTTGCTAAGGCCAGACAGGAAAACCGCGGCAGGAGTAGGGAGGATTCCCTGACTGCCCATTGCAGACGTTGTCTGTCCAGCCTGTCTGTCTGTCCTTCTTCCTCGTGGCACAGCATCCCACCACTGTCTGTTGGAGCAGCCTCTGGAGCACAGGAGACTTGCAGACTATAGTGACTATCCGACTGTTCTCCACACAGTCTTTCACAGGGTAACCGTGTGCAGAATTTGATTATAACTCCCCTAATTGGCCACTTCCTTGTCATTGTTCTTGCTGCCGCCTCTCCTGTTAATGGTGCCCCTTTCGTTGGCAGCACCAGGAGGGCAATGCTGTGTTATCCTAGAGAAAATCCCCCTTTTCTGTTTTCATGTCTCAGACAGCATAGCTGCCTCGCAGCCAGTGTGTGACAGCAGTGTTACACACTCAAACACACCCTTATTAACCCTGGACTGGGGACTCTGTCGGTGTTAAATCTGTAGATGCAGTACTCAGGATGTGCAGATCTGAAAATAAAATATTATGCCCTATCTGTCTGCTTGTCCATCTCTCAGTCTGTCCGTCTATCTTACGGACCTACATGCATGCTGGAATAGCTTGGGGAAGGTCAGAGGGAGTTCAGGATCTCAGAATAAAAGGTCAGTTTTTGTGTGAGTGCGTGTGTTGCTCCAGCTAACTGATGAGGCATCTTGGCAGGACGTTTTGACTTAGAGACAGCCCCGTTTGTTCAGAGGACACGAGCGCCCTTCTTGTGAAACATGGTCAAGAGTTATTTGCCAGAGGTGACTTTTTTATGGCTTTCTCGATAATAATGTTGCTTTGCTGGAAACCTGCATATATTTCCAGTGATTCTGCTGGACTTGTCAGAGATAAGTGTGGTATGCACAACAGGACCAGAGATTTGGTTTGTGTTTAATTGGGACATCTGTACATTCGCATCTGTTGTGAAAGGGGGAAGCTGTGTGTGCACGACGGGGCTAAGGGGGCTTGAGCACCTTGGGATGGGAGCACACGTGTGGCGCGGTTACCAAAACAGCTTGGAGATGTTTCAGTCAATACTTTTTCCAATTTCAATCAAACTTTCATAGGTGAGTTGGAGATTAATCCCACCTGAACTGAGGATTCAGTGGCTGGCGTGGTGCTGGGGTTCTGCACTTTGGAGCCATGAGTGGGAAGAGAGCGGCGAGGTTTCCAGCAGCAGCCCTGGCTCACAGAACAACCATTAGGCAGGAGGAAGCCCCTGGCAGGGTTAGGGACCAGACAGTCTATACCAAGGCAGGTCAAAGGGTGAGCTTACTGTTTACTGAATCAGTAAATAGCTAATTATTCAGTCCCGCAACAGGCGAAACCCCACATGGGACGTAAATCCTCAACAATTCAGCATTATCTGGCAGGGAATGGATTTGAGATCCGAGGATCCCTTGGAGTAGCAAAGGGGAGCTCTCTGCACTTTAAAACCTTTTAGGGTCATTGTACCATACCATGGAGCCATTAAGGAGCCCTCACGTGCCAGAAGCAGTTTAACAGGCCCAGTGTTGGGCACTTAATTGTGTCAATAATTATTCACGCATTAGCACCAGCTCCTCCTTAAAGTGTGTACTGTGGTGACTCATTAAGTTATTACTGGTATTCATTACCAGTAAAATTAGCCTTTTTTCAAAGTGTAAAATTTATGTTTTATAAAAAAATATTGCTAGGAGTGCAACAGCTTTGCTCTACTCCCTGCTTGGTGCAGAGGAAAACAAGACTATGCAGAGATGAAGCAATATTTTTTATCCAAAAAGAGGCCCTCAAATTAGAAAGAGTCTTGTGCTTTTTTGCTTTTCTTTTCCCCACAGTGGGTTTTATGTACTTTAAATTGGGATAGGGGAGAAGGTATGTTCCTGCCTGGTTTTGGCTATCAGTCCTGTGTGTGTAAGTGCTATTTTCTGGTATGACGAGGGAGAAAGATACCCAGTGTCTTTTGATTAATAAAGTGTTAATGTATATGCAGCTGTCCTTACATTAAATGCGTCACGGTGCACTTTGTTTCTTTAAATGCTGATCATTTACAGTGAGCATGTACAGTATATGTGCCTGGAAGGAGAGCAATTGTTATACAACTCTTTAATCCGAGCCATGATTAAAACCCCTTTTGTTCCTCCCTCCCTGCATTACTCCAGCCTATCATCTTCTCCGAGAAATCATCTGGCAAGTAGAAACGTGTGTATTTTAAGAGAATAACTCCTTTTTAAGCATCAGTTTTGCTTTTGTTCTGCTTTTAGAACTTAGTTTTTTGCATTTCAATATACAGCACTGTTCAAAAGGCGTAGGAGGGTCATAGCCATTTTTTGAGTGAATAAGGTATAATTGAAATATGATGTATGCAGATATCATCACTTCTGCAGCAATTATCCGGATTGTTTGTTTAGTGGGAACATACTTTCAAGTAGGGGTTGGTCAGTGGCAATCATGTTGCGTGACACAGCTGAGAGAAATGACAAAGAATATGTAAAGTCTCACACTGGGAAATTTCACATTGCACCAAGTGTCTACTAGGGGCAATCATTAGGAATTTTGAAGGTGAGGGCCGTGGCTGTTTCAGAGAGAAATGTAAAGGAGGACAGGGAGGCTGGTGCTTAGATCTTGGGGAGAGGCTGGGTTTTGGCATTCTGTTTCATGTGGAGACCAGCAGTTAATGCAGTCCTTGTTGAAACTTGAAACAGCTCTATTAGTAGCTTGATTGGGGAGAGGAGAAGAGACCAAGAGTAAACAAAAATGTGCGGTCTAGAGATGGGCTTAATTGTGCACAATACATCTTGCCTCTGTGAGGCTTATTCTAATCACTCCAAATGGCACCACACAAGCTCGCACACACACACACACACACACAAATTTGATCTGCTCAAGCAGATAAAACTGCTATGTGTATAATACTGCCAGGCTAGGAGGAAAAAAAAAATGGACATCTGTTTAACAATTCTCTATTGTAGACAGGATCATAGAAACACTGTTGCCTGCCTGTCGTGTTCAATCAAAATGAATAAAATGCTGATTTAAAAAAAGAGGAAAAAAAATCAGGCAGAAGAGCGTCTCAAAGTATTTGCTTACATTTTTTTGTTTTGTTTTGTTTTAATTTCAGCAGCATGATGAGGAAGGGGAATCCCAGGGGCAGGAGGAGGTTTCAGGAACAGTGAAGGGAAGATTTTATTTTGGTTTGGTTTTTATCCTCCGTACAGCCGAGAGAGGCAAACAGCAGTCGGAACTAATTGTAGCTCGCTCAGGAAAGTCTTCATTAGCACTTGCCACACATGGTTACCAGATGTGCCGAAGAAGGGGTGGGAGGAGGGAGGAAGGGGTATGTGGAGAATGGGCTACATACTTAAACCTAATAATCTGTCTTTTGTTTTCAGGTCTATTGTGTTGGGGAGGGGAAGAATGGGGAGAGGGAGAAATCCTGGCTGCTTTTTGATGCAGCCAGTCCCTACTTAGATGAATGGCATTCCTTGTCTTGCAGCCTCCTCCAAGGAAGGAAGAAACCCTCAATCATGGCCAAGTAAAGAGGGATTTATTTATTTATTTAAAGGCTATCAGTGAACTATTATTCCACTGAACCCGACTGAAACTGTTTGGATAATCGAACTGGTAAGCCACTATCTTTCTGGCCAGCTTGTGAATTTAAACTGGGGGTTTTTTGTGAGCTTATGGCCTCACAGAGTATCAGTGGGGCTGTTGAACTGTCAGTTCAATAGCAGCATCATCTCTGTTCACCTGTACTTTGCAGTGAGCGTGAGATGCAATCAGTGAAGCCAAGTCCAGCCAAGTCCAGCAGGAAGCAGTTCTGTGGTCCTGTCAGTCAGCCCTGAGGTTGTCATCTTGGTCAGATGTTTAACCTTCTGCCTGTTGCTATTAAAACAAATTAAATAGATCTTCCATGCATAGTGGCTGTTGCTGCTGCAGACCAAGTCATGGTCTTGCCACCCACGGATATGATTTTGACAGCAACCAGTGTTAATTTTACTGCAGGTGTTACCAGACATATCGCTGGCTTCTCCTTAGGAAAAAAGCATCCTCCTTTTTCTTATTTTGAACTGACCATCTCCAGGGGGATCCTGTGAGGGTCATCCCCGCCATCTCCCCCTGTTTCAGCAGCACTGCAGCTTTTCTCCCCTCTCAGTCCCTGCAACATTCCCACAAGGTGCACATTTTTCATACTGGCATTGTCTGTGCTTGGACGTCCCCTTTCTCCCTGTACTCCCCTCTTCATTCCAGTGGTAGGAGAACATCACTGTGTCTGGTCGACAGGGCTTAGATGACTCTCCAAGCTCTGAATAATCAGGGCTGAAGGTTTAATTATGGCACTACACATGATATCCACAAGATTTGTCACTCTGGTCATGTGAGAGAACAGCACTAGATGAACTTTTACTAATTAAGCACTCCGTTTCTCTTCCTTCTTAAAACTGGAAGGAGGTATAAATATGGGAAATCATTTATGTTAATGCAAAATAGAGACATTTTTTGAATCTTAAATAATCTGAGTAGAACCTAAATCTTTGTGGCTCTGGCCTTGTTTTATCCAGCTCAGTTTGCCAGTCTGTAATCTCATCCTGCTTTGGAGCCTGGAAATGTTCTTGCTCGCAATCTCAAAGCGGAGCAGATGTTGCATAAATAGAAAATAGGTTGTGTGCACAACCTAATCTAAGCACAGGGCACAGAAGGAGGTTTGGATGAATGTAAGCTAATCAGGGCACAGATCTGCTATACTTTGGGACTTAGGACCAAATTTTTTTCCAGATCCATTCTACTTGCCAGATCCCAAATATGCCATTCATTTTTTCCCTCCCCTGCATGGCAACTCCCACTTGGAGCTTTTTTAATTTTTATGAGAATAAAGTAATGCCTGTCAGCTCAAGCTCACAAAGCAAAAAGCTTCTTACCAAAGAACTGATCTGTTCTGTTCTTTCTTCTATGTTTGACTCTCCATCCACTGATCTTGTTATTCCGGGTCCATGTTATTCAGAGTCCTAAATTCATATTTCAGATTCCCTCAAAGGAAATAATAAAGCCAAATCACTTAGATGACTTAGTTGTATCTACCCTGTCTACTGTAGGATTGTAGAATCTCTTTCAACCTGTTGAAGCAGAGTCACTGAGTGTATGGCTTCCATAACTGTCAGAAGTTTAATAAATTAACTGCCAGAAAGGCCCAAGGAAAAGTTTAATAAAAATACAACCTATTTACCATTCCAATTTTGCTGTAGCTGCTGTTGCATCAGTTGTTTTCTTAATAAAATGAAGTGCCATATTTGCAATTTGTATAATGCTATACCAAATTATTTACACAAGAATGAGCTGTGGTTGTGCCAACATGCATTATGTAGAGACAATATCTCCACTTAAAATATTTAGTGTGTAGAAAAAAACCAATACTGCAAACTTGATGTTTCTGTGAAGTTTTCTTTTTCTCTGGTGATGCATATACGTGCGTTTATTTTTTTGAGTGCTACCCACTGAATGGTTTCATGTGTGAGTGTACCCACAATGAGTTTCATGTGTGTTACTGCCTTTGTGGTGAAACCTTAGCCATGAAAACCAGGTATCAGCTGATTTTCATTGTCATGTATTCCACAGATTTAGTAGTAAAATTTGAAATGGCTATTGATGGCTCAGATGCCTGTGCTCGCCACTCAACAGGTTTACAGTTACTTGGGGCTTCAGCAGAACTTGGAAGTGCTTTCAGAAATTTGGCACACTGAATGTAATTTTAAGACATTGTTCATATTATGAACTTCATCTTTAGGTTAATTTAAACATTTTATTAACTTGGAGTTGGAAAGCAGAAAGATCAGATTTATTTCCTGCTTTTTCTGTGTTTCTGCGTTGAAGTCAAGTTTTCAGGCACAAGGCAAATATTTTTATGCAGATGCAAAACTAATCAACCAAACATGAAAATACTCCTGTGGGGTTTCCTTGAGGCCTTGCTGGGGATACTGAAATGTGAATAATATATCATGCAAATAATATATAATGCAAATAATATATAATGCAAATAATAAATAACATAGTATGAGTATTGTAAGACAGTAGGATTCAGTTAGGAACAGAATGTATTGGGTGACCCACACGAGCTTGTACTACTGCCCTTTTTATGATACTCAAAATCGCATGTTTTTGCTGCCTGGATCTTCTATCAAGCTTTTTTTACCCTCACAATGTTCTTCTATAATGCGCTCCATCAAAATGCACGTTTCCTCACAGATGATGTCATTTAAGCGGAAAAAGAATTGTAAATCCTTCTTCGGCCTCCTGTAGCTTTTTCCTGGGTAGCTGGTTGAGCTCAAACTACTTCTCTTTCTAGCAAGAAATGATATATAAGTAATCAATATCATTTTTTTTTTATGTGCATGTCAACAGTACAGTATGTAATTAGAGAGTGTCCCGCACTATGCTAATGCTGCACAGTAATTGCATATGGCAGCATTTTTCTCCCTGTGATTTTGCAATTTTTCCGGCACAAAACAAGTGACCGACACGACAGGCGGGAAAGTTTCATTGTAATGTTGGGGAAAATCGAGAGGAGCAAGTTTACTGGGGAGAGTACAAATAGCTTTTCTCTTTTCCAGGGTAATGACTTGGAGATAGATATGCAGTTGCAGCAACATGAGGTCCATCTTTTTGTCACCTCAAAATGAGGTTCCTGTGGTGTGCTGTCCGGGAGGAGACAGCGGGCTGCTCGGGGACGGATGCTGGTGGGGGAGATTGCAGCCTGCTTTGTTTGCAGGGCAGGAGCAGAGGAGCCTGTTGCTCCCAGCTTGCTCTGACTTCCAGTAAGCTTCCAGTACTTATTGATTTGCAGGTGGTGACTCTAAACCTGTGAAGTTTCCAGAAAGGTTTGAGACCTTCTCTTGTTGGGTCTCAGCTGAGACCCAGAGCAAGGCAAGGTGGAAACCTATGTGCAAAGAAAGGTGCTGGTAAAGTATAAAGGTGTATTTTGGCATATATCCCACCACCCCTCTCCTTTTTTACCTTTGAGAAAGATATGGGATCAGATTGATATATTTGAGTGATCCTTATCTTTTTAATTTTTAATGATTGAGCATTTACAGTTTCATCATACACACTGGAAGAAACGTAACTATGGAACAAGAAGCATTCCTGACTGAATAAGTTTATTTTTATTTTGTTTTGCCTGATTCTGTTTCAGTGGCAAAACAGATTAGTTTCCCAACACAATGCCTGCAATTTTATCACGAAGCTTACAATATGTAATGTGTCTTGCAAAGCCCTGTTCTGAGATAACATAAATGTGTGAGAATCTCTACCTCCACTTGTGGAAAAAATTAAAATTTTACTACAGTGAATTGCAGTGAAAAACTTGAAAATATGGCATTGAGGCACCATAAAGAAGTAAGAGAAAGGTAAAACAAAAGGATCTCAAATGCATTGGAAGGCATTTATGTATGGTTTAGGGTTTTTTTTGTTTCTGAGCATCACTATTTATGGCAAATGTTAAGGCTTTTAAGTCTTGGTCTGATGATGTTTGGGTGTTTGGGAGGAGTAGTACCTAAAATATTCTTCAGACTGTCTCCTCAAGTTGTTTCATTTCTCCCATGCCAGATCAGTGTGCCTTATCCTTGGTCTTTCCCTTTCCCCAGACTCTCAGGTCCTGGTAGTGCTCCTTTACCACAACTGCAGAGGTCTAGGCTTCTCTCTGATCCCAGTGAAACCAAGGTGATTGAGAGAGCAAAGCACTTCTAGTCCTGCTTTCTCCTCCCCCCAGGCTCAACCTCCATCATTTCCCTGTGTGTTGATTAACTTCATTTAGATTTGTCCCCGGGAACAGTGAGTTGTGCTGAGGAGTCATCTGTCTTTTGCATTATATTTTAAGGAGAACAGAAAGCAAATGACACAGAGTATAAAGTAAGTACTTAAGTAAACATTTTAATCTCACTTGGGGCAGTTTGACAAAATAATGAAAACATACCACGTGCATGTGTGTCTGCACATAATCATTGTCATCCTCGTTTGCTCTTATTGTCAGTATCCCTGGAGGTATTTAAAGGAAGTGTGGATGTGGCACTTAGGGATGTGCTTTAGTGGTGGACCTGGCAGTGCTGGGTTAAGGGACTCAATGACCTCAGAGGTCTTTTCCAACCTAAAAGCTTCTGTGATTCTCTGATTTTAGGGAACAGTGTGCCTGTGATTCAGGGCGAGCCTCGGCTCATGGCAGCCTGCAGCCTGTGACTGAGCCGTGTCGCTCTGCAGGTCCCACTGGTTTGAGAAACAGCCTCTGTGTGTGAGCAAGTACCTGCTTTTAACACAATATGAGGATCAAGGTCTCAGAGATGCTGAATCTTCAGTTTCATCTACTGAATTTCAGCCTGTTTCTGATCTGTGATGGAGCAGTGACAGCAATAGTTCTTTCTAGAGGTGAGGCCATACTGTAATCCAAACCAGGAAAAGAAATGATGTCCCATATTGGCTTGTATTTATTTCAAATTCTGTGCAAAAATTTTAGTAGATTTTTCTTTTCACCACACCATGCAACTACGACCTTTTTTCATCAAAAGCAGCAACAATAATTCACATCAGTGCATTATCAATTCTTTATACCATTAGTGAATTTGAAACAAAATTAAAAATGCCAAAAAAAAGAGAACTATTTGACTATAGGAACAGTAATTTCCAGGTCATTTCTTGACTTCTGTGAGCAAATTTCTTCCAGTTTAGGAAATTCAGAATTATTTTCATTTTGATAAGAATGGAACATCCATTCAACAGACAATAAAAGCTTTTTAAACCTGTTAAATACTATGAAGTAGATGTGTACAGCTAATTAAGGTATGTGTTGAATAGTAATTATGTCATCCTGAGGGATTTACAAATAGAGTTGAGTTAAAATTTGATTCAATCTTCTATCATTCACAGAAGGTGCAAATTATTATTCATTTAGCGTGCTCTGATTTCAGTTCTAAAGGTAATCCAGAAAAAAGGGAGAGGGATTTCTGTTTTATCAGCATTGTTTAAGAACTAAGATCCCTTAATTATCACACTGTACCAATAGTCTGCTTCCCAACTTACTGAAGCAGTCATTCAGCTTTGAAACTAACAATTTACCCTCCAAGCAAAGAAAGATATAAGAAAAAGTGTTTAGTCAGCAAGCAAATACACCAAATTGTATGTTTTGGCTTTTGTTGGTGTTCATGTTTCTGAGCTGTGCAAATGGGAGTCACTTACACAATACCCTTCAATCAAAGGCATCAAAGCAAAGGAGACAGATTTCACAAGAAAATGAAAAAAAAAAAAGACAAAGGTGAAATAAAGCTTCATCAGATCCAGTTCTTTCAATCTCCTGAACCTCTTTCCAGGGTCTTCCTTTTTACTTAACATGGATAGACTCTTGATCTTACTGCTTGGTGTAATTTCTCATCATGGTAATGAAGAATTAGGTAAGATTCCTGATAACTTTGTGGAAGTATTATAGATTCTTTTACAAGGAAGTTACTACTGTGTTTCTTGATTCATAACAGTAATTGGCAATCCTCATAATTACCATTAAAGCTGGCCAAAAATGAAAAAAAAATTGTTTCATGAAATACTTTCATGTCTTGGAATGAAAACTGTCTCTTTCAAGGAAATTATTAATTTCCTAAGAATCCAGAAGACTCCAGGACCTAGAGCAGTACTGGTAGAGTACTTGAAACAGGTTAAGTTTCTGTTCTATCTGAAAGGGTGGTCAGGCATTGCAATGGGCTGCCCAGGGAAGTGGTGGAGTCACCATCCCTGGAAATGTTTAAAAGACACGTAGATGTGACACTTGGGGACCTGGTTTAGTGGTGGGCTTGGTAGTGCTGGGTTAATGGTTGGACCTGATGATCTTAGAGGCCTTTTCCAACCCAAATGATTCTATGATTTGGAGATTCAGCCTCTTTAGCCGCTGGGACTTCTCTCCTGCATGTCTGAGCTGTCATGGAAATTTTATCAAAACAGATATTTTCTTGGTAATATATTTTGTTTGCTGCATTTTCTTTTTTTTTTTTTTTTTTAGTAGGAAAAACTTTTCCTGCAAAATTTTCTCACTAAACCTATTTCTTGCATTTAAAAAAAAAAATAAATCAGACAGTAGCCATATTACCAAAAGCACAAAACATTACTCCATTTTTTCCATAAAATAAGAACATATAATCTGTGTGGATGTGTTGGCAGTTATTGTTTGGACTCCTTGGAAAGTAAATTTAGTGTGCTTAGACTGGATATGTTTGTTGTGAGGTTTTATTGCAAAAAGATAAATGTTCTCCTGCGCTACTTTTTTTACAGTAGGTGTTTTCCTGCTGATGTCAGTGGGACTAATCATGTAAATTAAAATGGCTTTATGGGAATAAGGGTTGTGCATCCTGCCCTGCTTTATGCCAGCTAGAACTGAGGAGCAGCCACCTCTGAGAGAGGGAGAACAGCAGCTGCCCAGCAGCTCTCAGAAATGGTGTGCAATCCTTTAAGTTGAGCTTAAACGAAGGTGCTGGACTTCTTTGGAAAAATTACCCAGACGTAAAACCTAATTTGCTGTGTTCTGATTTTATCTTTCTAACCGAAGTGGCATTTTGGTAAGGTGAATAGGAGAACCCACATTATGTTTGGTTGGTTGGGTTGGGTTTTTTGGAGGGAGACAAATGGGCTTGACATAACTGGTTTTCTCTGCACATCCCATCGTATTTAATCTTTCGACACAGCTGCTTGCTTACAGTACAGTTTGGAATACTATCCCCTGAAAAACTGGCCCTATTTGTTTCTTGCAATCTGGCAGAAAACTACCATATTTATGAGGGTTTTTTTTCATGCAGACTCTTAGAGTGCTTAATAGGGGTGGCAAATATTGTAATAGAAATGGAAAGTATTCCCAGTTCTTAGCAAGATAAGGAAATGTTGTTTCTTATCTGTGATTTGAAAAGAGATGAAGGGTCAGTGAGGTAGAGATACATGAAAGCTATTGCACACTTGGTAGAAGCTGCAAAGGACGAATATCTCTCACCAGCGGCTTGTTTGAGTGGAAGGGAAGAGAAGGAGGCAGCTCCTAAGTAAAGAGAGAGGATTAGAAAAAATGTCAAGTAAAATCAGAGAAATTTGTTGGTTTGTTTGCTTAAAGAAACAGGTACACAGCTTTGAGATGGTTAGTGAAAAGAAAAGAGCAAGTCAAGTTGAGGGCAGCTTTAAATGCTTGCCTGTTGTTGACACTTTGGGATTTATAAAAATTCATAGGTCTTTGGAGATAGCTGAGAGAAGCAAGGAGAATGGGACAGGCTCTAAGACACCTCTGATTTTGAGGGATTGCATGGAAGTACAGGGCAGTCTGCTGGTCCCCAGATGTAGCTTGGCCAGGGCTTGCCTTTTCTTCCCAGCTGCCTCAGCGTAGCTGTGTCAGAGAGGTAGGCAGTTGTGCTGAAAATGGAAGGGGGAAAGTTTTAGGCTACGCCTATCCCATCAAGAGCAGCTCCTTGGAAGCTGTTTTTTCTCAGCAGTGCATTCAGGAGCTATGAAAATGGGCAGAGTTTGATTTCAAGATGCAGAATACATGTGCCAAACTTGGTGGTGGGGACTGGTTGGGTCAGCATAATTAAATAAATTCTTCTCCTCATCATCCTCAGCAGACTTGCAGCTGATTGTCATCTAAAGTAAGCTACAGGAGCTGCTGGCTACCTGGCCTGTGCTGGCATTTCGGTTGGAAAAGGAGCTGATGCCCCAATATCTGCCTGCCTCTGCCTTCTTCTGTAGAAAGCAGAAGAGAGCTGTCCTAAGCACCTTTTTGTTGTAGTGTTACAATAGCAGTGGATTTGATCATTGTGAGCTATTTTTTTCTCAACACATCAGCTTTTGTCTTGCATTTATTTGCACACCATTTACCAATAAGCAAAAGGTGCATGTCCTGTACTGAGAGGAGTAACAGCCTCTCGTGGGCCTGGGGACATGGGCTATGAACTTAGGTCCTAAAAAATTCCTGAGTATGTGCTAACTAGAGAGTAAGTCCTTTGAGGAGAGACTGAGGGAGACTCTGGTTCTTTAGCCTGGAGAAAAGAAGGCTCAAGGGAGACCTTATCACTCTCTACAACTACCTGAAGGGGGGTTGTAGCCAGGTGGGGATTGGCCTCTCCTTCCAGGTAGCAAGTGACTGGATGAGAGGACATAGGCTCAAGCAACACCAGGGGAGGTTCAGGTTGGACATATAAGGAATTTCTTCATGAAAGGGTTACTAAACGTTGGAATGGGCTGCCCACGGAGGTGGTGGAGTCACCATCCCTGGAGGTGTCCAAGAAATAACTGGGTGTGGCACGTAGTGCCATGGTCTAATTGACAAGGTGGTGATCAGTCAGAGGTTGGACTTGATGATCTTGGAGGTCTTTTCCACCTGAAATGGTTCTGTGTTTCTCCTACTGTCGAAGAAAAACTTATTCTTAAGTAATTAAAATACATGGGAAATGTGTGGCCAGGCTTTCCCCCATTAGACTGACAACTACAAGCTTAACTAAATTTAAACATGAAAATTGAAATTCTATATGCAGCTGACACACATGAAGTTGAAGCTTCATGTGCAACAGTATTGCAGGGTGATGGTGTGCAGCCTGAGTGGAGGCCACTCAGATTTTATGCAAGTGAGCCTTTTGCTTGCCTCAAAGAAATTACATGAATGAATACCAACATCAGATAGCCATTTTCCAAAAAGGTGCTGCAGAATGTTTCCCAGTGAAGATTTTTACAGTCGAGTCAAGGACTGTAAAGTCTTTAACTGTATGTACTCAAAAGGCTACTGTCATTTATCTATATACAATGAATTATTGCATATAGATAAATGACATCTCTTTTAGGGAAGGGACAGGCTGAGGGAGCTGGACCTGTTCAGCTTCAAGAAGAGGCGACTGAGAGGGGACCTCATCAATGTCTATTTGTATCTGAAGGGAAGGTGTAAAGGATGGGCCAGGCTCTGCTTGGTGGTGCCAAGCAGTCGGACAAGAGGCAATGGGCACAAACTGACACACAGGAAGTTCCACCTGAACACGAGGAAGAACTTTTTTTTACTGTGTGGGTGACCAAGCACTGGAACTGATTGCCCAGAGAGGTTGTGGAGTCTCCTCACTGGAGATATTCAAGAACCATCTGGATGCAATTCTGTGCAATGTGATCTGGGATGACCCTGCTTGAGCAGGGAGGTGGGACCAGATGACCCACTGTGGTCCTTTCCAACCTTAACCATTCTGTGATTCTGTTTCATACCACAGAATAATAATAACTTGAGGCTCAGAATTTATTATAAAGCAGGAGGATTTCTTCTAAGAGGGTGATGTCTCCTTGGGACAAGGAGATGAGGAACAGCTCCACAGCACCTGTAGTAAGAATAATGGAAAAGGACAAGCTTGTCCTCCCATTTATTCTTACTGGGATGTGTGCACAGTTTGCCTTCTTTGACAAACGAGTACATAGGCTAAAGTTTTGGAGCTGCACACTTAAAACTTGTATTTTACTTTTGCACTGAAGAGTAGAAGTAGCTAAAATAGCTGGTAGTGCATGTTGCTGAGCTTCTAATAGTAACAGATTTCAAAAATTATTCTTACTTTTTGGAGCTGGTAGAATGCTTGAGAGATTTATTTCTAGCAGAATTTGCATTCCATATAATTTGGATTTAATAACGTGGTATAACACAGGCAAAAGAGTTTCTGAGTATGTGACTCTCCTTTTCCATGGCACAGTATGTATTTCATTTTAATTTTTGGTTGCATGCTAAGAAATCAATATGTAAAGTAAGAGTGAACTGATACTTATAAGGAAAGCATCAGAGAAGTTGAATAGTCATTTTACTGGGTTAGTATTTAAAAGTGGAATATTTCTGGGGGGGAAAGGGGTTCAGAACAGGGCAATTCACGAACCACTTCTTCCCCTCCAACAGCTAATTCAGAGACAGCAGGTGTGTAAGCAGCCCCTGGGAAAGAGGACCAAGTGTAGTTTCTGACAGAACTGAATGGAGATGATCCCAAGCTGAAAGTCAAAACAGGATCTTCTTTTAAGTTCACCGAGTGACCTACAATTTTATTTCAGCGCCTAACACAGGTAAGAGACTTCTACAGAATCTGCATCTGCAATTCCCAAGGTGTTTTAATATGTGAATCCTAACTCTTATCCATTGGTGCCTTCAGGTTTTGAAGCTACTGGTACAGTGCCAGGTACTAGTACCAGGTTTTGGGTGGTTTTATTGGGCTTTAAGGTATCTCTTGGCAAAATCAAGTCAGAGGGTCATGAAGCATTTGTCAGCAATCCTACAGTAATGAGTTCATACATAGAATATGTTTGGGACCAGAATTTGAGATTAAAAGAGAACTGTTGCTTAAATCTTTGTACCTCATTTCCCTGTAAATCAGGAGAGATTTGTTTGAGTTAAGCAAAAGGTCTGTATCAAGGTGGGAAGTGTTGTTGGCTCTTGGCTCCTTGCTGGAGCTGATTGCTGAAGAAAGCAAATTTGGTCCTGAACTGTGTTGCTGTTACAGAATATACAAAAAAAACCCCAGCAAATGAAACCCTGAGAAATTCCAGCTTGGCTTTTGAAATGTTGTGTATAAACACTAGGGATCTGTCTGAGAGAGGATACCTGCCCCATCCAGGCTGGGCCAGCTGCAGGCAGCTGTGTGGCAAACTGATGTTACTGTGCTGATGGGCAGAGAGCCTGCTGGGAGGCGGGGGGCAGGAATTGATCTCCGTGTTGCAGGTCTCCACCTCGAAGTTTCTTTCTTGTTCCTCTTCAGTGTCTATAGGCTTGCTCTTGGCATGAGGGGCAGACTTGGACTTTTCTTTATTCTTTATGTAGAATAACTGTACAGTCCATATAAAATGCCCTGCTGTGTGAGTTACTTGAGAAGTCAAGTTCGGTGAGGAGTGGGGGGACATGCTCTGTATCTGCTCACTGGAGGGACAGTTTATTTTAGATCATGAAGACTGATGGCTGCTTTGCTCCCTCATCATTATCATCATTTTATTGGGGGTGTGAACAGCAAGGAAATATGGGATTTTATGCTCTGTGGCTTAGTTTTGGTCAGATAAGTCTTCAGGGTGGGAATATCCTTCTTCCCCACCTAATGTACCCACAAGACCCCCGTATTAAGATGTAGGCAGAGCACTGAAGGTGTACAACACATCCTGTTTTACAGTCCCCCAGTGCTGTTTGTTGTATGTGACTGTGTGATGCTGAATGAAGCACAGCAGTTTGTGGCTTCTGCTGCTGCTGGAGAAGACCCCCCTCAAAATGAGGAACTGCCTCTGCAGCTGCATGGGCAGTCAGAGCCAGGGAGCTTCCATGGGGCAGCAGCCACAAAAGCTGCTTTCTGACAGATAGTGTCCTTATTCCTTAATCATTAGCCCTAATGAAGGGGTTTTGTCAAAATGGGAAAAAAAAAAAAAAAGAGGGAAAAGAAAAAAGAAACTGAGAAAGAAAAGAAACAGACAAGAAGGAGAAAAGATGGGGAATAGTTAGGATTATCTCTGTGCCGTCTCTCAGGTCCAGTGACAAGACGACTACAATGGGCAGCTTTCAGGACTGCATATGGTCTTCCTTCCGAGGGAGTTGATTAAGCGACTCCGGATGAAATTGAAATCCTGTGATTTGACCTTTGTCTGGCCTGGGAGGACTGCAATTCGCATAACAATTTCCTTTTGTTCTTTGTTTGGAGTTATTAATCCAACATGAGCCTCGAATTAATCAGGGGTAGTGCGTTGTTACATTTCTAATTCACAGCTCCACTGCTTGTGTCTTTTTTAATTAAGGCCGAATGATAGCAGGCCTTAGCCCCTGATTGCAACACTTACTAACCACACATTGAGGGATGAAGAGGCTAAATAGGCAGAATGAGATTACTTCAAGGTTTCACTTAATTGTTTTCTTCCTTTAAGTAAGGAGCACTGAGTGAAGGTTTTTAATGCCAGGCTGGGAGGGTTTTTTTATGTGTGTGTTATGTGTGTGTGTATGTGTGTGCAGGGGCAGGGGAGGTTATGCCTGGTGCACCAAGGACTCAGAGCTCTAATGGCTCAAGGGTTTGTAAAATTGAAGCCTTTGGTTATTGATTTAAACCATTCCTCCCACCTCCCCTGGGGGCCAGGGGCAAGGGAAGGAGGAATAGAGTTGAAGAGCATTAAACTTAAGTTAGCTGCATGGATTTTCTTGTGTCCTGCGTGAACCCACTTGTTTATGTAGTTTTTTCTCGCCGTTTGCTACTGGTTCAGACGTAGAAAATGCAGGAAGATTGAAGGCTATAAGAGATGCTAAAGAAATGTGTTGAGACACACAAAGGTCTCCAAAGCCTGGGAGTGGTGTAATAATGATAATAAAATAAAAGCGAGCCAGTTGTGTCACACACCAAGTCTTGCTCATACTGGAGGACGTTTGAGTCATGTTTCAAATGCTGCTTGTAAATTTGTACTTCCAGAGCAGTTCAAGGCCACAAGGGCTCAGGTGCTGTTCCAGGGGAACAGTGTAGATGATCTCAGTTAGATTCATGCTGTATAACTCAGTCTGTGCCAGCCACTTGGGATGCTGGAAAAGAAAATGCACTGAGTGCCCATTTATTTACACAAATAGTTCTGCTAGCTTAAAAAAAAAATAAGAAAGGGATGACAGGATTCATATTGCAGGATCAGGCCCAGTGTTTTGGCCTCCTATGGTGTGGTACATTGGATATGATTGCTTTGGAGAAAGGTTAATATTTATAGTCCCAAACCTTCAGATGCTGAATATACAGAAATCCCACTGAATTCAGTTTGTGCTGTGTGCCTGCAATATCAGATAGAGCTCTGTAATTGTGGGAAACTAACTTACTGACTTATTTCATCCATCCAAGAAGCTGGATGGATGGGGGAAGCACTTGCTTGGAAGAGTTAATGTTTCTGTGTAAAATGGCAAGCTGGTGTTAATTATACCAGGCTGTAGATATAGAGCTACTGTTCTGACTCTGGCACAGGATACACAGGGCAGCAACACTGTTCCTGCTTTTCTAAATGCTTGATGTGCAGTGGCTGTTCCACACAGGGTTATCTAAGAATGCAAAGATAAAACCTCTAGATAGATTAAGGTGTAAACTCCAAAGGAGAAAAATGTACCAGGTAAAAGCTTATTTCTGTGTTTAGAAATCTAAATTGTAAACTGGGTCTGCTTTTTTAGATGAGCCTGAAAAAGACAGTCTATATTCAGCCTTCCATAGAAATGTATATAGTATGTGGAAACAAAAAACAAGCTAAAACACAAATCTTTAGGCCTTGCTTTCAGTGGTGCAAAGAAGCACTAGTGACTTCTGTGATCAGTAACGTCAACACAGGATTTACCCTGAATTGGGTTCACAGGTTCAAAGGCATTTTCTTCACTTTCCTGCTCTTTTCTTAGGTGCTGCCTGATCCTGTGTGTCAGGATACTTCTGGTAGATTGCCAGCTCCCGTGCTGGGAGGAGTCAATGGGATAAGAAGATGCTCAGCATTGGTTGGAGTAGGGCTGCCTGACAACCAGTTCAAGTACCTTACACATTATTTTGTTTTTCAGAACCAGTTTTGATGCTCTTACGTTAAATAACACCTTATCCTGCAATTGAATCAGATTTTGCATGGAGAGAATAATATTGAGTAAGCACATGAGAACTTGACAATCAAATCACTTACTGTTGTTTATTTCCATTTAGAGACTGAAAGCTTACCATTTGTCACCTTGTTCTCTTTTTTCCTAGAAATCTTTATAGATGTTTGTTTCTAGCAGACACAATTCCAGAATGAAAATTGACTTTTAGTGCCATTCTGTGTTTTAAATCTGCATGCTTCTTTTTTTTTTTTTTTTTATTATTGTTTGAATGTTCACTGCTGTTGATTTAAAGGTGTCACATTACACTTCCAACGGGTCTCAGGATGAATAGGTACCCCCATGTGTTTCTTGTGTGAGTGTTTTGAACAACATCTTAAAACCCAAAGCCCAGTCTGTTCTGTCTCATGGCAGTGGTCATTAGAATGGGCATATTTGGGGTACTTCTAAAATCTCCTTCTTCCCCTTATCATTGTTACAGCATAATGTTCATCACTGATGTATTCAGTAGCTCTCCTGAGCAAAGTCATAATACCATTTAAGTGCTTTGAGATCCTTAAAGATGAAAGAAGTTGTATAAACAGATGGCAGTTGTATCACAGTGCTTCTTGGGATGCTTAACCCTTGACGTGAACTGTCTTGCAGGACCTTGCTGTACAGCTGGGGCCAGGTACCCTGTCAGTGGTTTTCAGCAGTTGGTGTGCTCTGTATAATAAGACATTTCCCATTTTTTTTCAGTTACTCTGTGAAGGAAATTAGGCTTCTTGCCATACTCAGGAACCAAAAGACCAGACCAGGGGGTGTGATAATGCTTTCCCATCCTTGCCCAAAGTGGCTATAGTTGCACTTATTTGAGGGACAATCCATTGATCTGTAGTTCTTGAATATTTGCAGCTGCACCAGTCAGCACTGATGAGTCCACGCATAAAAAAGGAAGGACTTCTGCTGCTGCTGTTCTTCCTGACAGTTTTAGACAATCTGTTGCTATTTATTAAGTATTTCTGTGGGGATCAAAACTGCCCTGAACTGTCCTCTCTCCTCTGGCTCCAGCAGGGATGTACTCCTCACGTCTGCAATGACAAGTCACTCTTGTGCAGCAAAACGCCAAATTTCAGCAGCGGTGCACCAGCCTCTCCTCCACCGTGTGTGGAGGTGCTGACACTCCTTCCCCTTGAAACCAGTGGCAGGTTGGCCCCGGCCCGTTCCATTTCTGTGCTCTCCCCTTTCGGACATAAGGTAGAGATTACGATTTAATGGTCCTTTGAGTTGCTCGGCGCTCCTCCCTCTGCGCTGTCTCCCCGCGATCCCCCTTCCCGCGCCCTCCCTCTCCCCCCCTCGTCAATGGGAGCCTTTGATGTTGCACAAGAGAAGACTGTTGGCTAACAGTCTGGAGGCTGCTTCGTTTGAGCTCACCACCACATGAAAACAAATGCGATCCATCATATTTCATTAACTAGCTGCCCCCTGTTCGGGTGCCCTTTTTTGATGTCAGAGCGCATCCTGACAGAAATCAGAAAGATATGTGTGATTAAGACCAGTACTAATAGTGCATTGTATTGTAAATTACCTTTCTGGGCCCTGGTACTTTATCAGCCCCACTGGCCTTGGCTTGGGTACATTTTTGACTACTCTGTATATACAGTGTATTAGCGCAATGGAGATCATTATGTGGCCTGTATTTGAGTCATTTTTATTTAAGATGCCAAACAATAAGCTGTTGATTGGGGGAACAAGAGGCGAACAATAATGTTCTGTGTCACATAATACACCACCATTTTCCAGCTTTGCTTTAGAAGGGCCCTCTTTATTGTTTTTGTATAAAAATGGTTCTTAGGAGGAGGAATATTTTGCTGAGGTATGTCATTATTTTGCAAATTTCTATTATCTCATCATGTTGTCTTCATTGTAAATTGCAGCTAATTAGGAACCTAGTTAGAGCCCCAGCTTTGAGGCTGGCTTTTTTGTGAAAAGAGCCCACCGATTACCGCACTACAAGAGAGGAAGGGAGAGAAAAAGGAGATTAATCTGGTTACCTAGGCGACACTCGCTTCCATCTGCGAGGAACAATACATTTTTGTTTCCTTGGCTCAGTTCAGATCTGTTTTGTTTAGGGGGGAAAAAAAAGAGAGAGAGGGAGAGGGAGAGAGAGAGAGAGAAGGGGAGAGAGGGAGAGAGAGAGGAGGCAGCCCCACAACAATGCTGGACTCTGTCTGGCCCCGGCTTACCCGCTTCCATCCCTCCACAAGTTCGGGGTCTCGGGGGAGTGGGAAGATGAAAGAGATAAGCTCCAAAGTTGTCAAAGGTCGTAACCTTGCCACACAAAGCCAGCAGTTTTACTTCTAAATCCCCTTCTCCCGAAAAGCACTTAATGAAATAATATACTGTGCTTCTCAACACCCCGTAGTCTTTATTAAGCAGCAAGGCCCCAGAGATGGTGAATTTAAGGAGTCGGTTAAAACTTCTGACTAAACAGTTGCTGACTGGGAGCGTCTGCTGTAGATGTGATGGGGATTTTCCGAGCGACAGAGACAACTTTTCTTCCACTGTCACTCGTTAGCAATATTGTGGCTTCCCTGACACATGTTTTATAGCTGCCTTCACACAAAAGGCAAAGGTCTGTGAAGGCAGGGCAGTGTGATTTTTTTTTTTCATTTTTGTTTTTAATTTCTTTCTGGTTACCTTCACAAGGTCATGGCTTAACAGATGACAACAACCTATATCTTTCTTGTTGTGCATCAAACTATTAAACCCTTGCATGGCTTTTGCATAGGGTAGACAATGCAGCCATGTTATTTGCTTCTTATTTTGGAGCAGCTTGCCAGAAAAGGGACGGGGGTAATAACCAGAGCTGATAGAGCCTAGCTAAAAGCTCAGAAATGCTCATGAGCTCTTGAACTGAATTGGCTAAACCCACAGCCTTTTGATAAGCATAATGCTTTCTCCAGGTGTTATGTCATCATGTATAATGTTTTACTATATGGTAGCATTATGGATGATGACATAAAGTCACAAAAATATCAAAGTTACCAATTTTAGCTTATCTGAGCTTTCCAACCCTGGACTGTGCTGCTGATAAAATCAGAACAAGTATCAGGTGAACAACTCTAAACCTCCTATTCTGCATTGCTCTGAAGTACTGTTCTTATATCTTCTTCCTCTGAAGAAACTTCTAAGAGCTGCTTCAGTGACTGTGTGTTGCTCCCTCTGACTGGAAATGATGGTCATCATGTTAAAAAATTACAGATGTTCAGGAGGAAAGAATGAATGAAGGTACAGCTGCTTGTTTGGGTGGGCAGAGCGAGACACCTTGGAAGTGAAGTCATTTGAATTTCTAGTTCTGCCAAGTGCTTTCTGTGGGATCTTGGCCAATTAATTTGGTCTACTTCTGCCTCAGACCTTGACCTGTAAAGTTGGCAAAGCTATATTTCTCTGCCGTGGAGGATAACTTGAGTCTTAATTAATTAAGGACTTAGGAAGAGTTTGAGATGCTTGGATGCAGAGCTCTGGATATATGGAGAACTTTTAATCCTTACCTATTCTGCTTCAATAAGTGCCTTGTTGGGTACACCCGAACCAGTTCTTCTGAGAAGAACTCTCATGTGAAAATTAAATTAATCCTACTTGACTTTGTTAATTGGAGAGACTTGCTGAGATGTTTTGCAGACATTTGGATGGAGCAGTTGTCACCTCACAGACAAATTAGCCCACTGTTAGCTGTTGTAGCTGTTGTTTTACAAGCTCTGATGAGAATGTCCACAGTAATTCTGCAACACGTTAAAATGAGGTGAGGGGGGAAGGATGGCTCTGTGTTATCCATGTCCAAAAAAGAGAAGGACAATACTTTTCAGTACACAAATGCTACTGTTTGAGGCAAAGATTTGGTGAAGTAGCAACTAAAGACTTAGCAGTATAAAGAAAGGAAGAGGAATATTTTGCAAGCTTGTTTAAATAGCAATTTTGTATTTTAGTAATAATGTTAATTCTGAACAATTAGAATGCCCTAAATTGTAGTGGAGTGGAAATTTTCACCCATTAGTAGAAAGAACCAGCATGACTCCACATAACAAGTTAAGAAGTTTACTCTGAACTACATTATAATTTGGAGAGACTTCAGGGTTAGCCTTCCTGTTCTTGAAGATGGGTGGGGAGGGGCATTCAATAGCTTTTCTTGGCCTACATTATTCTCTCATCTTGTGGAAAAGGTTGATAGTGATGGAGTGTGGACAGGATCACACTGTCCTCACTTAACTCTTTGTTAAACAGACATCATAACATGATAGTCATATTACTCCTACTGGGGTGTATGCATTTGGGCACCAAAGAGCATTATCTCCAGCTAGGAATTATCAAGGAAAGAGAAAAAAAGAAGAAAATGCAATGTCAGTTTAAGTGACTGCTGGGGAGAAACAAAAGCATGGTTTGTTCTGATCTGGTTTCACTAGGTCTCAGAAGATCAGGAGTCAAGAATCAAAAAAGCATTTTAGGAAAAAAAAGTCCAGGCTGGCCCAAGCGTGAAGGGCTTTTTTGAATCCTGGAGCTGCAGAGATGGAAGAATACACATGCAGAATTCTTCAATAAAGTGTGGGGAAAGGTCAATGACTGCTGCAGCCCCAGCATAAAAGGTGGGGGCATTTATTGTCAGTTCTGTACCACTGTCATCACAACAAGGAATGCTGTTTCTGTGTGTGCACTTCTAAGTACACATCTGTTTCATTTTCTTAGAATGGAGGAGATCTGTTATTGCAAAGAAGACTCTGTTTCCTCTCATGTCCTGGCACTGCTGCTAAGGTCTGCAGTACTATATGCTTGTCTAGATAGACCTGGTTTACAACTCAGATTTCTTAATGCCCCAACCAGTTGGGTTTTTTGAGATGGTGAAGGTGAGATGTGCTCGGCACTGCAGCCTCACAAACTGTGGCACCAGTGAACTGCTGCCCCCCTAACACCAGCCTGGAGCATGGGATGGGGACAGGTTTCCAGAGAGTATCACCAGGACCTTATTCCTGGAGACTCTAATGTTTCCCTGGAAGGTCTTTCTGTCTTTATTTCTAATTGGTAAAATCTGCCTAGGCCTGTCAAATCTGACAAAATAAACCCCAGAGGGGACTATTGCTGCAGCTTCACATTGCAACTTTTGTGTTACGTTTTGGAGCAACCCAGAGTGGCATCTTGTTAGTTTGAAAGCTCCTCAGAGGGTTTCTGTTCAGGCCAGTCCCTTATCAGAGCCAGTTTAAGAAATTTAGCTCTTAAATTCTGTTTCTTTTGAAACTCTTTTTTTCTGTGCTCTGTAATGGTTTCCCTGTGTTTCCAGTCCATTACTGTCAGTTCTTTTTGGGAATGTCAGATTGCATAAAAGTTGATATAAACATTCAGCAGAGCTTGAAGCAACCCCTGAATGAATTTTGTCTTGGCAAACCTACTCCTTTACCAAAATAATTTCTGAATAATCATTGCAAGGATGAAGATCTGTGTTATTCTAAGAATTGGTAATTATTTTTTATATAGGAGTTTGAAGAGATATGAAGAACTCAGAGGGACAAGTTATAGTAATTCATGTTTCTTGATCTGGCACTTCTTTAGATAATTTTACCTTCCCTTTCAACTTAATGAGAAATTTCCCTGGGAGCATAGGATGCATTGCAAATGTTTGCTACATAAGCAAGCCCACAATTAGCCACTAGCAGTGGACAGTTTGGCTGTTTAAACCATGGTTAGAGTCAGAATTTAGGTTGGAAAGAACCTCTGAAAGCCATCTGGTTCCACCCTCCACTCAAAGGAGGGCCAACTTGGAAATTGGTTCAGGTTGTTCAGGATCTTTTTCAATTTCTAGGCACCTGGTCCAATGCTGTACCTCCCTCACTGTCAATATTTTTTTTCTATATATTCGATAGGTATTTCCTTTATTGCAGTTGCTCTGCTGAACAGCATAGGCTGGATCTAAAAGCATTTTAGTCACATTGCAGTAGCATGTCAAATGTCATATCTTTTTGGTAGAGGGAATTTGCATGGTACAGGATTGAATGTTAGTGTAATTATTGGCAAGCATGGAAGATGCATGCTGTGGCTGGATCCCCTGAGATGACAAAATTATTGGGGTGTATTGGCTATCAGAGGACGTGATGCTATTGAATAACCACCTCTCTGCCTCTCTGTTTCTCTCTCACTAATATAGTTACCTCGTTTCTGACAATAGAGAAGAAAGGATGGGAGGAAAAGAGAGAGAAAATCCTTTTTCTGGAGCAAATACAGTCTAAGAGACCATTGTTCTGTATACACGAGTTGTAGATAGTAATTTGGTTTATCCCTTTCTAGGCCACACCACATCAATGGCTTGACTGGGGGCAATTGGAAAGGAGTTCAAGCAAACAGTTGCTGATCACTTTTACTTCTTCATTCCTTTATTTTTATCCACGGTTACCCAGTGCCAAAATGAGAGGACTCTTGTGTATAATTTGTATTTTCTCTGTGAACAGGGAGCTATGTTTAGATTCTCATGACTGAATAAATTTCCTCCTGATAAGAGCTCTCTTTAAGACAGGCCCTATCATGTGAGACTGTCTCTCTGTTCTACTTCATCCCTTTCTGCTCCTTCAAAAGTGAAAAAGACCAGTAGAAACAGATTTTGAGAAAATATCCTTGGTTTAAAGGGTTTCCCAGGTTAATATGGAACCAGCACAATAACTGTGCCTTCCTCTGCAAATGAAACTGTTCTCTATTAGCTTTTGAGAGAAGCTGACAGATACACCCTCTATTTCTTCACGAAACATATGTTAGAGATCTTTGAAGAGGACTTCAATACAGTGCACAGAGATTTTGTTGGCTGCTTTGTCAAATGCTTTGGTTCAACAGTCCATAGAATAAAATAGAAATGTTGCCAGCAAATACTATTAGAAAATCATAAATTAAGTCCCAAAATGCAAACTTGGCATAATAGTCCTGGTATTATAAAATAACATATCCTGCGTCCTCTTTTTTTTGCCTTTTTGTTTCTGGACTCCGTCAGTGCATTCAGCTGATGCATTCTGGGCATTAAATCTCAAATTTTCAAAAGTGAATGCCAATGTGATCCAGTGTGATCTTTTGATTAGATCACTGGAAGATTTGTGAATAATGAAGGGTGAATCTCAAAAGATTTAGTAAGTCAGTTCGGTTTGGATCAACTCCTGGAGTCTGGAGTGACTGTCTGTACAATCAGGCAGTTAAAAGTTAAACAGGTTTTCCTATGAAATTACTAGAATTTTGTCTCCTGCTTAGTGTTTACCAACATGCACATACTTCCCGTGATAGATGATGACAGGAGAAAGGGTTGGTTTTCAAGGAAGTACTATGACCTTAGGAAAAAAAAAATTGGTTACAGAAAAGTTACAGCATCACTGTGGGAGGGGACTTAACAGAGTTCCATCAAATATCTACTGCAGTCAATTAACATGCTTTGCAGTAGATATTTGATGGAACTCTGTTAAGTCCCCTCCCACAGTGATTCTCCTTGAGCAATTTTACAAAGCCATCCTCTAGATGCAAATCTACTTTTTACTTTCTGTCTTTGAATGTGGTACCTGCTATAATTCCTGTAAAATTAATAACTGAGTAAGCAGGAAAAAAAATTAGTTTTCCTGTTAATTGCTATATGTTTGTTGCATATTTGAGAGATTTTATTCTACTCCTGATCCTGCTAATATTTAGTTGTATGCTTGGCTATGTGTAGGTCAATAGTTTGAGGGTCTTGAGTACAAGTTATTGTCATTATTGCTGAAAACACCCTTTTAAGACAACAAAAAAGAAGTGAAAAGTAACGAAAAAAGAATGTAAAGCATAGGTGGTTAAAGTATATACAACATTTATCAGGCACTCGATTTGGAACATTTTATATATGTGTGTATTTGTAATTTAGCCATTTAAAAATGTCAAGTTGATTGGCTTCCTTTCAGAAGATGGTTTGGTGGTATTTTCTTTACTAGTGCCCCCTGTGGACCTGCATACATTGATTGCTCTTTCTCCAGGCTTTCAGTGTGGAATTTTTCGTCACATTGATGAGCAGTAATTGAAAGAAATAAATAAATGAAGGGAAATGGAGGGATTGATGGTTTTCCATACTTTTAAAAAAAGTGGCATTCTAAGTCAGATTGAAACAGAAAAAGACAAGGAAATTAAGATTTCTCATGACTTTTTCTTTCTTAGCTATGCTTGTATATGGTGTTATAGTCAAATTCCCCAAACTAGGCTGACTGCATACACTGGATTGACTGAAGGCTTTTATAATTTAGTGTAAAATCAAGTACACTATGCACTATTCTCCATACTTTCTCAACTCTTTCTGCCATCTCATGTATATTCTGGCCTTTAAGCCAGTCTTTCTATAGATAGTGCTTTGTAGTATGTAAATGTTTCAGCAGCTAGATGATGTCTTTGGCCAGCAAGTCAATAAAACTTGCTGTGAATCTGCACATTTTCTATTGCATTCAACTTTTATGCTTCCAGAGTGAAGATGATTAACTTTTAAAAAGTTTGGAGAACTTGACTTTAAACATTGTTGACAGTTTCAGGAATCATTGGGCAGCCTGACATAATGTTATTCATGATGAGAGCACTGTCAGCACAGATCAGGAGCGGTACCAGAGAGAAATGTAAGGCGATATTTTCGCTATATTTTGTGGGGATTTAGCCGTGCGACTTCTATTAATAATGGGAGTTTTGCAGTTAAATCCCCGAGCGTCGTCCCCCCCGAAAAACGCTGAAAACGTGCCCTGTGGTGGAGCTTGAATTCAATTTTATGTTGGCTGCTGTTTGGACATTGAAGATCATCATGTCTGAGCAGTCACTCTGGTTTGAGTTTCCTTCAGGTGCTGCTGAAGAGTGAGTAGGGAATTTGTTGTGGTTTAACCCCAGCTGGCAACTAAGCACCGCACAGGCGCTCGCTCACGTTCCCCCTTGAGTGGGATGGGGGAGAGAATCAGAAGGGTAAAAGTGAGAAAACTCGTGGGTTGAGAGAAGAACAGTTTAATAATCTAAATAAAGTAAAATAATAAATTACTGTAATGAAGAAGAAAGTAACAGAAAGTGATAAAAATAAACACCAAGAAAAACAAGCGATGCAAATGAAAAATTATTGCCCAGCACCAACCAATGCCCAGCCTTTTCCTGAGCTCCTGGCCAACTTTCCTCCAGGTTTAAATGCTGAGCATGATGCCATATGGTCTGGAATATCCCTTTGGCCAGTTGGGGTCATCTGTCCTCTCTGAGTCCTCTCCCAGCTTCTTGTGCACCCCCAGCCCACTCGCTGACAGGGCAGCTTCAGAAGCTGGCAAGTCCTTGACTTAAGGTAAGCACTGCTCAGCTACAGCTAAAACATCAGTGTGTTATCAATGCTATTCTCATCCTAAATCCAGAACAGCACTGTACCAGGTACTGTGAAGAAAATTAACTCTATCCCAGTAAAAACCAGGGCAGAACTGCAGTAGTGAATGGATGGAGGATTCTGTGATTTGTGATCTCTGTTGCTTTCTGTGCGTTTAAGCATCAGCAGATACATCTGTCTTCCAACAAATGCACTGACTTTGGGCAGATCTGATCTATCAGTATTTATATACATTATGACTGGTCCGTCAGGATCCTGTTCTGCACATTGTAGTCGCACGGCAATGCCTATAGTCACATTTGACAGAATTTCTGAGTGAGTTTGTTTGGACCTTTCTTTTCCTGGGTTATGTTCCTGATGAGTTTCCAGCATACTGAATTGTAGCTTGCTTCAGATGATGCAGATGACATTGATAACTGGCCTGGAAAAGTCGACATGAGCAAAGGGATGAGATGATTTACTCTGTAATAATTTTCTTACTCTCTCTCTCTCTCTCTCCTCCTCTCAAACTAACCAGGATTATGCAAGGCTTGGGACATCAGGCAAAGGACAGGACAGTCTGTATGAGAGTACCTCAGCTTGTGAAGGCAGCTTGTTCTGTCATTCATGGTTCTGCCCATGCATTCAGGGATGGAATGGAAGGCTAATGGGAATGATCATCAAGCCTCAGTAATGAGGGCAATTCATATAAAAATGTCTGAATTTGCTTTTAAATTAGTTTGTTTCTATTCCTGTTTAGGGTCTATAGAAATGTAGGGACTTCAGGAGCTTCCTTTGCCAGCAACAGTATGGAAGAAACAAGGAAATGAAACCAGTTCAAAAATATTTTGTAACTGCCATTGTGTATCTGACTTAATGTATTTCCATGACACAAACAACCCTGCCGTGAAACCATGGCTGTGTATCATTACAGAGATCACTTGTTTGGCTGCACAACTGGTTGGTGAATAAAGCCATAGGTGTTGACTAGAAACCCAGCCCAGCAAGGGGGTACAGGTTCTCATTCTCATTGTCTTCAGAAAGTAAACTTTTTTTTTAGGATGGAGATTATATCTCTGTGTTTGTATAGTGTGCATTATATAGTGAGTGCTAATGTAATGTAAATAGTCATAATGACAACTTCAGAATTTTTATATGGCCACTAAATGTTCATTGTGTACGTTTCCATAACTGTTTTTCCTTTTTCTTGCCTTTTTTTTTTCCTCTTAAATTCTGATGCAACTTGGGGAGGGGGAGAGAAGAGGAAACAGATGTATTAATCTATCAAAAGCCGTGCTGAAAATGTTTGCATGCTTCAGCTGAAAGGCCTCACATCTCAATTTTAAGCCACAGCTTCCATCCACTCTTGTTTCTGTTTACCTTTAAAGTATTTTCAGTCATTGTATAATTATAAAATAATTAGCATACTTCAGAAACTACTATTTTTGTAAAACCAAGGTTTCTATGGTACGAATTTTTTTCCTAGCTGTGACAAAACACTCTTGAAATTACAGTAGCTTGATTAGATCTATATAGAACTTGTAAAAAAGGAGCAACCTTTGTGCTACTGTAGCTGGTTACCTCAGCATTTCCCAGTGCAACCTGAGTTTTCATGTGATTTTTTTCAGCTGTCCATGCACCCACTGCAGTGATGTTCATTGTACAGAATTTCAGGGGTTTACTACGTGGTATCCATCAAATTCAAATATAAGACATTTGATTGAATTATTCTTCCCTAGAAGCTGGTTTTTTTCCTCTTTGTATCATTATTTTTAAAGTCATTTGTTAGACTCCCTGGCTGTTCTTGATGTCAGTAACCTTTGGTTTTGTATGCATGTCTCTTAAATATTTCATTGAGGCTTGATCTTGCAAGGTCCAGAGTACTTCAAGGATTAAATATGAGTAAGTGCTTTGCAGGATCTTCAGGAGGAGTGCTGGGGCAGAAGCAAACCCTATAGCAGAGCCAGGGTGAGCTCTTAGCTGAGGACTGGCACTCAGTACTCGTGACAGTCAGGGACCCAGAGATTCACTCACTGTTGGGGTTTTACCTCACTTTACTCCACTATAGTATGGATATGGGAACATTCGTGCTCATTTCCACAATTTTCTTTGGTTAATCAACTGATGCTTGGAAAATTCTGTGAATTCTTGCAGAGAAGTACACAGTGTGCATATTTGGACTCTGCGTATGCGTGTTTATAAGCATGCAAAATATTTATTTATTCCAATTTGATGAAGTGATAGTCCCAGCTTGAAAGTAGTCTCCTGCAGATGTACTATAAAATGACTGAAAAAAATCCTTTTTAATGCATCAGACACTGTAATGTGCAATCCATGCCCCTTCCTCTAAGCTTTTACGATGCTAAAACTTGGAATGACTGCAGAATGTCAGGTAAAAATCATTTTGTATGTAAGAGTTTAGGACAGTTATACCTCTTTATGCTGATTATAAACAGTTCTAGTCTCTATGGCAAGTGTTTTAATTTAAAAAACTTCTGTGACAGACCAGTGATTCTTGAAAAATGGAAGCGTGGCTTCCAAGCCTGAACTGTGTTGCACGATCAACCACAAGTGCATGCTATCACAAGGTTTGAAAGCAATCTAAATCTGGCATTACCAGGTGTCTTTGGGATTATAACACATGCTCAGCCCTATTCTGACATGGGATAGAGAGCGCTGGGATTCCTGGCGGAACTTTGCCATCTCCTGTCTGTGAGCTTCTTCTCTCTTTGGCTCTCCAGCTCTGTGATATAAGTACTGAGGATCCTGGCCAGAGAAAGATTCTGTCTTATGGTTCTTGAGGGCGAGGTACCAGCCGCCCCAGCAATAATGAGTGTCACAAGCAGAGTAACTCCCTTTGAATTTCCCTTTTATGCTCAAGGAGAGCTGGGATTCTGACTCTTTAAAGGCTGAAGCAGCGCATGCATTTCTTTTGAATACTTACTGTGGACTGCTCAGCTGATCACGGTTTTTCTGGGTGGATGAGAAAACAACAGGATGATAGAGATGTTCTGATTGCATGAAGGCCGTGGGCTATGGTGTTTAGCTTGTCATACTGCTTCTCATATTATGGTTTCCCTCCTGTCTGATGAACAGACTGCCAAGAGAGCCTTAAGTGTCGGGAGACGTTCTCAGATTTCATGTACCTGGTTTTAATCCTATTAGTTAGCAGTGCGCTAAAATTCCCGACTTTATTTTGGTTAGTGTCCAGGGGAATAAGGAGGGTGATTCTTCATCTGCATCACACAGGGCTATGTGACAAGGTTTGTGTTCTGTAGGGTTTTCTTCCCTCCAGCAGAATGCTGCTGTTGTACGTGAATTAATTCTTTGACTTTGGATGGTTATTTGGGTCTGGGCGATTATGTGATCTTCGAAGGCAACTCTGTGTGGTTGGTCCACTTGCAATTACTGCACTCAAACTGGATGCATCTTCTCCAGACACCAAATGACAATCTGAAAAAAAACTGCTTGTATTACTTTCAGATGAACATGAGGGTCTTTGTAACAAATTGAAATTACAATGCATTAGGCTCTAAGGGTTTCTTGTTGATGGTTACACCCTGTTCAACTTTTGTTTCCTTTCTGCTGCCATCCTAATTACCAGATTTATTCAGATATTGACTGAAGTTTGTCCAGGTAGACCGAGCACTCAGGTGAGAAAGTTTATATTAGGGAGTGACTTGCTTAGTGTCTCAGTTGCTGAGGACTTGGTGACATAGATTCCTTGTACCATATATATTAATTTCCTTTATTCTTTTAGCACAACTTGTATCGAGCTAACAATTCAATAGACATGAATTGTTATAATCTAGCTATGGAAAGCACACACACAAGGCAAGTTTTTATTTTTCAGTTCATGTTGGTGTACATGAAAGATAACCCCCAGAGGGGCTCTGTCTACAAGCACTTGGGACTTCTCAGAGGAAAATGTACTGACAGATCTCAGGTCAATACCATAATCATCCCTCAAAGAGATTGATTCTGGACATACTGTAGGTAATGGATATATTTTTGTTCTGTTGGGATTTATGTCACTTTGTTGTCCAATTGTTCTAGACATTTTGTCCATCAAAGTAGGAGCATCTACACAGAGCAATAAAATAACAGCTTGTCTCCTTGGATCCAACAAACAAAAAAACCCCCAAAATGCTTTCTGATCATTCAGGCTCTTCCATATTTGTAGCACTTAAAAAAATTAATTGCAATGGCATTTATTGGCAAGAGTTGGCTGCTAGGGGCTTTCTGGACATGGAATGAACGCAGCTACCTAGTCTTGTATCTCTAAATGTGCATCTGGAAAAAGGTAGTAATTTTACCTGACTCCTTTCTGGTGGGTTCCCCTCCTTCCTCCACACCACCTACGGCCCACAGTGGCTGGCATGTTGCTACAGAGCGACTGCAGGAATCTAATAGCATGACCAAAAAAAAAGGCAAACCCTGCTGGTGTGAAAGGAAACTGCTCAGAGGGGTTTGGCCTGCAGCAAAAGATCTTGGGTGGCCTCGGTGCCTCTGGAAGTGGTGTAGGGAATCTCTTTGGGAAGAGTCAGTCCTCAGTCAGTCAGGCAGGAGAATGGCAGAGCAAGCTGTGTGTATTTATGAGGCTGGATTAAGGAGGAGTCTGACTGAAAATTTGAGGGCTTTGGGTATAAACTGAGTCACTCACAGCTCAAATTCTTGCCCCATCTTCCTTTGCTATCAACACATCCTGTGGTTTTCTTTAACCTCTCACGCGTTTCCATTTTGCCTCCTTCCAGCATCCCCCTCTGCATGTCCAGTCTTCTTCCTCTTTCACTGGTTCTTTCAGTCGTTCTTATTTTCTCTAAGGAACATCTTTTTTGTTGCTATTCTTATCTAAACAGCAGGAAAAGCTGCTTCTAGTGCTGAACATTACTCTGGCTCTGGGGTCATTGAATCTGGCCCGCCGAGGTATCTAAGAGAAGCACTTGGTATGTTGACATACTAAGATGAAGTTGTCATGATGGCTGTTTGGAACACTGTCTGATTTGACAGTATTTACTTTCCCTGCAGTTTTGGTTGAAAAGAAAAACAGTGTGTCTAGGGACTAGAGCTGCAACTTGTAGTCTGGACCCGATGCTCTTAAGAAAACATTTTTTTTTTTAATCAGATAGTGAAATGATTTGCCATCATAGAAGATAACATGTTAGTGATCTGTGATAATTTTCTGAGGCTATTAAACTTCCAGGTATTGTGCAAATAGTCTTCACTTGTTAAGCCAGAACTTTTTATGTAAATATTCCCTGTTAATAGCCAGATATCTAACTAAAATATACGAATGTAGCACGTTCTATTATATTCTATATGTATATGGAGCCAATAATACTTGTGAAATAGTCCCATTCTTCCTCTGTTTCAAAGAAATAATGTTAGTGCTTGTGCAGGCTAATGAATTGAGCTCTAGGGACTGAAATTCTCTGTCCATTCATGCAGCTGCTATACCAGTCAGCAGCAAGTTCAGCCACACTGTATTACAGAAATGCCCTGCTTTTATGATGGATTTCTTCTGTAGTCAAATAGGTAGCTCTCAATAGGATTCATTCCTTGGCCCATTTGCTTCCTTGGACAAAACCAGGATTGTCAGTCCCAATCCTGAATGTAATTTGCTGAATGTTGCAAACAAGCAACAGTCCTATTGAAATCCCTACTCAGAATTAGTAACTGAAGAGTGATGTATTGTTTTGGTACGTTTCCCTGATCTAGGAGTATTCTTAGCTGGGCTTTCTTCCAATCCTGTCATTTCTGCTAGGTAGTGTCAAGAAAAGAGCAAAAGCTGCAGATGAATGCTGGGTCACATCTTAATTTCCAGTACAAGTCGTGTTTCTTTTTCTGTGTCCTGAAAAAAAAAAAAATCATTGAATCATTTGAACAGGGGGAACATCTAATTAATGTAATATCAATAGATATTACTAATCCTTAAATGGTTCCAACTGTAAATTCTTACCTCTTTTGATGTGTTACTTAGGCATAATTTCATTTCAGCTGGAAAAAAAAAAAAAAAAGAAAGGGTCAAATTGTGCCCTTACAGGCAAATCCAAAGGCAACATTTACATCTAAATATACAATCAGGTCATAACAAATCACTTGATCAGTCAGTGAGCTGCCTGATCTTTTCTGCCTGGCAATCAAAGGGCAGATTCTGATACTGTTTTGGTAAGTAGCCAAATTGGTTCCATCTACATGAACAGATTCATAAGAACTTTAATGTGAAGGAACTTCTGAACTCGCATTTCATACATGCATGAAAGCCTGCAGCTCCCTTATGACGCGAGTTCTCAGATCTGAGTACTGAAACAGTGCTTGAGTCCTGGCAGCCCACAGAGTTCCATGTGGATATAAAAAGTAAGCAGGACTGTAGCCCTCAGCAGTAACACCTTACATCATAAAAAAAAAGAAAAAAAAAAAGGAAAAAATTTATCCCCCAAATTCCCCACAGTTAGCTTGAACAGATCCTGACTCCAGCTGCACTTCCAGAGTTTTTCCAGAATTCTATCAATTGTTCTGTCAGTTGCTAACTCTCCAGCTGTTGACAGGGACATTCTCCTCTAGTACCTATTCAAACCAGAACCTCATAGTGCATTTTAAAATCTTTCCAGTTGCTTTTTCATGCTACTCTGACATTGAAACCCAGAGAGGGAGATCAGAAAACTGGGGACTTCTTGTCCTCATAAACCTCCAGGAGTGCCGGCTACTCGTCTGCTATGTGTTGCTTTAAACTTTACAATGTTTTATAATCTGCTCAGCTGTATGGTCTCCTGTGATCTGCAAACATTAAATATTTACATTAAAAATCTAATGCATATCACAGGAATAGTGAAGGGCATGTTAAAGCTTCGCAGAACAAATTACATGTAGTGGTTGGGAAACCTCAGAGAGCGTAATAACCACAGAGACTTTCTTCCTGCCTTTTCACTGGGACCAAGTGGATTGGCCAAATCAGAGTGCTGTGCATGTCAAGTAGGTCCAAAATATTAGCTATGTAAAGAGTTACCTGCTGTGTAGATGAACTTACCCTGTGCTGTTAAGATGTACACGAATTCAGCTTGAAATCAGGATGGCTTGCCTGCACCCATTGAGGCCACTGGGACTTCTTCTTCTGAGTAACACTGCCATTATTTTTTAACTGAAAGGGTCAACTTTTGGAGCATAACATTTGTTAAAATAGGCAAATATTGCTTCAGAGTGAGTGCTCTAAAGAATAGCAAAAATATCCTCAATTTTTTACCTTTTTGTTCCCAGTGCAATCCATTATATAATATTGTGTATTGGCTAGTATTGCCACCTCTTTATAATATTAACCATCTCTCTGGTTGAGATCAGCTTCATATAATGCTTTTAGAATGTGATGCACTTAATTTGCTATGTTTTATATCTAAACTATTGTGCATTGGCCGCTGACCTGCCATCAATCAACTCAAATGCCTCAGTGCCCTTTCCATCCATTTGTGTTTTCTCTGTGTGTGCTGAGAATTAGATTTAAAGCAATGTGCCAGTGATTAAACAATTACTCTGTCCTCTCTCTTACATATCAATAATTTGAAAGAGAAAAAAGCCAGCTCTTCTTTTGTGTGTTTGACTGTGGCCTCTAGCTTTGAATCCAGTATATGATGACAAAGTGGTGTCTGCTTAAAAAATAATAATATTGTAACACATGTGGCCTTTTCAATTCTATTTGGGGACCTCTAACCATAATAAACCAAAGAGAGCAATTTAATGCAGGCTTTGATAATGTCATTTTCAGTCACCTTTTAATTAATAAACATGAAAAGCCTGAAATTGGATAGATCCTCTGAACTAACAATGGCAGCAATGTGAACTCATTTTCATAGACAATATTAAGGCTATTTGAAGGTAAGCATTACTATTTAGGGAAAGGGCTGGGATGACTAGCTACCAATTAACAGCCACTATGATGTATTTGGGCCAAGGCTGCAGGACACTGATATTATAATGCTCTTCGTGTTAGCAACTATTTTATGCTGTGTAAGAACTAAATGGTAGGAGAAGTTTATAACTGAGAACTGAAGGAAAGCACAGGGTAGCTGACTTGCCTATCAAGTTGGAAGAAGGATTGGCTGGGAGCCTGAGACATGTCTAGTGCATGTCTTCTCTTTGTCTCCACAGACCTTAGGGAAGGGTACTGCTTCTCCATATGCTCACTGTGGAGGCAAAGGCGTAATCCCTGCTACTGTAGCTGGTACCAGTGTGTGCACTACCCTTCAGATGCTGTTAGAATAATCACTCCAAGTGAGTGAAAGCCCATGGGGACTGTATGTTGTTTATTAGACCCCAGGGCTTTTGTTTTGTTTCCTGGTATTTCTGGACTCCATAGCAGCTCTGCTTCTTGAGGAGACCTGTTCCCAGACTTCCTCTTTCCAGGAGCTCATAAAATAAGGGAGGGAAGACACAAGGAGAGGCAGAATCACTGTGATACTGGAAATGACTTTCCATTGCTTTTCCATTTCTCTCTCTGCACACGTGTGATAACACGTGCAATGTATAACCTGCAGCCAGAGCTTAATTCTTGGTATTTTGACAAATATAAGTTTAGTCTGCATTCCTGCTTTGAGCTAAAATACATAAATGAGCAGCAATGTGACTAGGAAAAGTAAAAGTACTGTTTCAGTTTACATACTTTTGAAGAAATGATGTACAGTTGCATTAATTGGAACATCAAGTGCTGATTATGATTATCAGGGGAACTTGTCTCTCAACCAGGGCAGTACTGTAACTAGAAGACTTCTTCTTTTCCTGAAGGATCAATCTATTACTGGTAATCACTGTTTTGCCATGTAGGAAAACTATGGCATTTGAAGTTGCATGTATCATGCCAAACTGGGCAAAACTGTATTTTCAGGTAATTTTTAAATGCTTCAAAATTCTATACACTCCTAAAATTGAGTTCATCAAATTACACAAGAAAAAAATCCATCACAGTCTATCTAACTGGGTAGATAATAACCTAAAGGATGATCTCTGTATCACAATGCTCTCTTTTTGATCTGAAATGGGAAGAGCTGGTATCTTTGTTATCGTGACTTGAAAGAGAACAATTCCATGCACTGATACAATTTATTAGGGAAGCAGATGAAGGGATCCTGAGTACACATCCAGGAAAATACCTGCCAGTCTTTCAAAACCAAATATGTTGAACTTGAATCCATCTATTCATTACAACTCTGAGGTTTGACCATGGAGAAGGTGCCTACCATGTGCAAAGCTGTTCACAAGAAGTGTGCCATCAGCGATTCACCAACCCTACGTAAAATTCAACACCTTGTTTGTAAAGTAAGCAGGAATATCCAGTGGTGACTGTATTTGCCAGTTGGTTTCAAAGTAAAATACCTTTAGAATTCATTATATTAGACTAAATGCCCAGTCCTTGAAGAGATTTAAGATTGTGTCCATCTCTGAGGCCCCCAGAATAAGAAGAATGTGGGCCTGTTGAAGTGAGTCCAGAGGAGGACCATGAAGATGATCTGAGGGCTGGAGCACCTCTCTGATCAAGACAGGCTGACAGAATTGGGGTTGTTCAGCCTGAAGAATGGAAGGCTCCAGGGAGACCTTATAGCACCTTCTGGTAACTGAAAGGGGCTACAAGAGAGGCTGGAGAGGAACTTTTCACAAGGGCATGGAGTGATAGGACAAGGGGAATGGGTTTAAACTGACAGAGGGTAGGTTTAGATTAAATATTAGGGAGAAATTCTTTCCTGTGAGAGGGTAGTAAGACACTGGAACAGGTTGCCCAGAGAACCTGTGGATGTCCCATCCCTGGAGGTGTTCAAGGCCTGCTTGGATGGAGCTCTGAGCAACCTGGTCACCAGTGAATGGTGTCCCTGCCTGTGGCAGGGAGGTTGGAACTAGATGATCTCCAAGATCCTTCCAACCCAAACCATTCTGTGATTTAAATTCCTAAATTCCATTGATTTTAGTGGAAGTTAACACCTAACATAGTATGAGGATGGGGTTCTAAGTGACTGTGGTGTTGGTATTTATAGTACAGGTTTCATTTGAAATCAGAGGTTGTTCTCTGCCTGGGAAAAGTGAAAAATAAATACCATTGAGAAAACTCAAAGGATGAGCTCCTGTAAGAGCATCATCCATTCCCACTGAAATGAGGATGTTTTGTATCCCACAGCCTTGAGTCAAAAATGCTTCATGGATATTCAGGAGTGGGATTTGGCTCAACCACTAATGAAATACAGAAGTAAAGGCATCATTGAACAGAATGGAAAGACCATTGACCTGAAGAAAAGGCACAATGAACTGAAGGGAAACACCATATCAATTTGAAGTAGCAGGCACAATTTAAAACCTACAGCAATCTAGATTTTTCCCAGCAGTGTTCTCTCCTGATACTACCTGCACTCACACTGGTGAATTGGTAAGAGCACATCCCAGAGTAATCCATTTGCAAGCATCTTTTCTAAACTGAAAAAAAGAGCAGTTAATACATATGCAGAAAGGAAAATATTCTTATCTCATTAACAGACTTTCTTTAAGCTTACTAAGATTAGAATACTTAGTTATTTCAAATTGGTAAAACATGCATTCATTATAAACATGATTATAATGATAACTTTGTAGATAATAATCAATTATTTAAATATGAATTATTTCCCTACATTATAGTCATGTTTTCAGCTATAATCACCTCGGGTGCTCAGTTCCTCCCTCCTTTACAGCACCTCTGGCTGTGTGTGGAGCATTAACCCTTTGCTTCCAGACACAGACTGGGAGAGCACCAAATCCAGAAAAAAATTTCCTGTATTGTCCTGGCTAACAACTTAAACATGTGCCTCTTCTAGACTCTCTTAAGTGGGAAAAAATTCCATGCAGATGGCCATCTTAACCCTCAATTTTTTCCCCTTTAGTTTTTATAAAAGGCTTGTGAAAGTGCACCAGGAGCAATGCTCATGGGCTTAATAAATCAAAAACTGACGCCCTGGCAGTTTGGAAGTACATGCAATCATCCATTTTTAATAAGAATTCTGAGAAGATTAGCACCCTGCAACAAGAGCTTCATTTACAGTGTTGCAAGGCTTAGTGGCACGGTAAACTCTCCTGGCTTGCATGTGTTCTGTAACTCTAGCTGACAATTTAACCAAGTTCTCCGCTTCTCCTCGTGGTGTGGAGAAAATCCACCTTGAAATATTAGCTCTCTTGAGCATGTGTAACATGCTAAACATTTGTAAGACAGACTATTCACAACATTTATGTGCAGCGAGTGGAATTTAATCTCTTTTATTCCTTGCTCCCAAGTCTTGTCAGTTGTTTCCCCCATTCTTTAGTAGTCTCTTTAATATGGTTTGCACATATTTAATATATTCCCTCCGAGGTTCTCAGCACACTTTCAAGAGCTACTTTTGCCTTACTGTGACTCTGCAGCGTATCTAAAATGTAATAGCACTATAATATACCTTTTTTTTATAGGTGCATAAACTGAAACATTGAGAAGTTAAATGATTTGCTGCTGGTTATGATCAGTCAATGACAGAAAGGAAGGAATTCATAAAACTTGACTATCAACATCCTGTTTTAACCTCCAGACACAGTGGTGCAATCCATGCCTCCAAAGCAGATGCAGTGTCAAAATGAGTTACCTGTTCTTTCTTTCTGGTCAAAGCAGAGATGTGGGTGCTTCTGAGATGCAACTCACCAGATCCTTTCATTGTTATTTAGAATGGGCCAAATTATTTCTGTCCTGTGAGACCCCACTTTTCTCTGCTAACTACAAATGGAGTCTAGATCACATACTAACAGCTGTGCTGAAGATGTGTAATGTTAGGTGAGACAAATCCCATCCGAGCTTGCTTTCCCTTAAATTTTAATTCTGAGTGCTAAGTGGCTCTTTATCAAGGTTTCAAGAAGAATACTTTGGCAATAAGATTAATTAAGTACTTGAAGGGAAAACTTGGCTGCTACCAGATTTAACCCAGGAAGAAAGGGTTTATTGTCACAGAGCACTGAGCTGTGTATGGGAAGAGGAGGAAGTTTTGAGCAAATTTTTTAGCATGATGGGTCAGTGCCTAAGTTATTTAGGCACCGGGAGGTTCAACTGGAATTTTAAAATGTGCTTAAGCGCTACTTCTGTAAGCAGTTTTGAATGCTACAGTGTGATTTTCTAGTTACATTTTAAGGCATTTTTTAGAACCTGGCCCCAGGTACTTAAGAAAAAAAAAAAATCTATAGATATCATAAGGGAGATTGAGCAAGAGAAATTCATATTTCTGAGGGGGAATAAAATATACTAGAGAAAGAAACTGTACTGCATTTGGGCATGGTGATTTATATGCTTGTAGGGATTAATAACTTCTTTACTTCATAACTGCTTCATAGCACAGCTGTGTCTCTCGGTCTGTACTCTCAGCTTTCAAAGTAGCAGCGACAGCCCGGGATGGAAGTCCATTACTGCAGAAGGTGAAATGGTACAGTTGAGCCATTCCTAAGCAATAAACCACAAAACAATGGTAGTCTGCAAAGCTTGACAAAGAGGTATATGAAGTTGTTGAAACTGTGGCTGGACTGATAGTTTGTCTTAATATCTAAAATAGCTTGATGGGTCTCTGTGAGACCACTGCATAATAATCTTGAGCAAATGTATTTCATTGCTTCCATCCCGCCGCAGTCTAACTGCTGCCTCTTGTTTCATAACTTGCAAAATGCCTGGGGCAGGAACTATGATTTTCTCTGTGTTTATGTAGCAACTACCATCCACTGGTGGCTGAGGTTCCTAGGCACTACCGTTATAATAGTTCTGTTCTGATAATTGTGTAGGAATAGAGGCAGACGCTTGAAATTTCATATATTCCTAGATGGCTTACTGAATTACAGGAGTATAGAGGCAAAGAAAAGAGGGGGGAAGAAAGTAAGGATGTGAAGAGTGGTTTTGTATGATGTATAATTTTTTGAAGAATATCAATCCCTAAAAATATGCACTCGTGTTTAGAAAGTTTAGGACTTTTGCAGAGTAGGGAGACATCCTATGCTGATGTCTGAAAATGTTGCTAATGGAATTTGGCTTGCTTCAACAGAACACAATGATAGGTGTGTTTTATGTTGGGCTGGGAAAAGAAGGTAAGAATTTCATTATGAATATCTTTGTAAATAGACCATTAATCATCATGATGGATATAAAGTTGAAAACATGGCATAGCTGGCAAGCGCATTCCTTAAGTGAATCTAACCTGAACTTAATAAAGAAATGCCAAACTAACTGCAAAACACTATTCTGCCAAGATTCAGGCTCCAGTCAATCATCCTGCCAGGTGACAGTGTGTTTAATGCTAGGACAATATATCACTAACAATCTCAGCTGCTACCAGCTCAGCAGAATTAGACTATTTACTGAACAAAAGCCAGTGAAGTACTGCCAGTGGCACAGAAGTTGGAGCTGCTGCTATTCTTAGAGGAAGATTGTGAACCAGAGCCCGCACGGAAAAGGAAATAGGAAGATGGGAAGTAGACAGCCCTGCTCTTAAAGGTTCCACACTTGTATCCCTTCCATGTGGCTGATGACAGTGCAGCTGGTAATATACACAATTTGTATGCCTTCAAAACATGACAGCTACTCACTAAAAATCTGGAAGAGGTGGGATGACTCTTTTCCCCTTTTACAGTTTTTGAATGAAAAAGCAGAGATGGTAGTTTTTATGTCTCAGTTAAGCTCAGATAACTGTCTTGCCAAAAAACTCAGAAAATTACTGTTTGTTTTCTCAAGTGTTTTTCATTTTAAATGTGCAGTTGCTTGCCATTATCTATTCTACCCTAACTACTGCGTTGCATTTATGTGTATTTATTCTCTGACTAGTTGCAAATGTTTGTCGACTCCTGAAAGTGAAATAGGTATGTGAATTTGAAGCAAGTGCAAGGCTACATGTGATTATTTTAAATTAATTTTTTCTCTGAAGTGTGTATTCGAGCTCTGGAATTGCCCATGTGCTTCTGGACAGAAACTCAGAGTTACAAATAAACTTGCATGACTGAGGAAATTTGTATTATTTCCCATGACTTTGCAAGCTTCAGGAAGCATTAAATGCTATTTTCCTTTGGTCCTTTGCCTCCGTGCTAGAATCAGTGCCCAAGCTGGGATATGGCTTTGAATTCTGGACAAATTTTTAGGGTAGAAGCTAGGAGCTGGCCAATCATGGTATCAGTAGGTCAGATTACAGAATGGCACATGGGAAGGTCGGTGCAGGAGGTATCTCTGAGAGGCACCAGCTCCTATCGAGATCCTAATTCCCCGGGAGCCCAGAGCCCCTGCCTCACACAGAGGCAAGATACTGCCAATCAGCTGATTGGCAGCATGTTGCCTCTTTGAGAGGCAGCGTCTGTTGGCTCCTGCAAAGTTCCTGCCAGCATTCTTAAACTCTAATTTGGGAAAGAAAATTACAATCTGGCACATCACCGTTGGAAGGTTGCCGACCCCTGCTCCACACTGTACGAGCGGCAGCTTCAGAGAACAGTGGTATGAAACTTCCTTTGTTCCGTGCGTCAGGAGCAGGCGCCCGAATGCGGCTCCTCCACGAGGCTGCACGGCCCCACTGAAGGCAGCAAAGGCAATGGAGTTGTCCATGTGTTGACAGTGAACAAATTGTCTATTCCTTTTGTTGCTGGATGAGCCACTAGGTAACCAGATTGATTTTATGATCCCTCACTGAGTGTTCAGGACTGGTGCTTGAAAAAGACATCTTTTATCTGTCAGCCAGTAAATCTCACATTGAGTTGCAAACATACTGGAGAGCTTGAATTCAGCAAGACCGTTTTTATGAATAGAAACATTTTCAGAATAGACACTCTCCTGAACACACAGTTGTTTTACAGGAATTAAAGAAGTCCTTATGGTGGATGGATAAGCCAACTCCGGATAAAATAAGAACCAGACTATACTTTGATCTTCTGTTTGAACAGAACCTTTTAGAAGAACTGAAAAAGTTCTGAGTTTTGTTGGTCTTTTTGCCTTCTTCCTTGCTTTTCTCTTTTCAGGCTTAATTGGGAGCAAATAGTATACAATATGAGATGAGAGGCTTGTTTGCAGTATTATTGACATGAAGTATATCAGATTTGCAATAAATGGTTTTTCCAATTTATCAGCATTACTCAAGATCTTGGATATTGACGTGCATATAAAGCAGAATCCTCTGTTGACCAAAATCCAAATACCACACCAAACAACATATCAGCTACAGTGGCCACCACTGTTAACCTGGCTTTTCACAACAGCCATAAATCCCAAAGAACACAAACGAAGTATGAGCAAACACTGAGTTCTTCTCAAATTAACGTTCACGACGCTTCCAGGTCATCCAGTAAGTAGTATTCCATCCCTTGTACCATCTCTGCCTTTTCAGTAACAGATGATTGATGAGGGGATTCCAGAGGAAGCCGCAGAATATAGTCCCACGGCGATCCTCCTCTAGTCTGAACTTTTGTCTTGGTTTATACAAATGCTTGCGATGTATTAGAGAAGTTAATAACATACAGTGACTCAAAGAAAATGGTCTCTCAATGAGAGAAATCGTGGCTGTTGAAACAACAGTTTCACAAAAGGAAAATTCCAGATCCATTGGTCAGTTCTTTTAGCAATTCTGTGCACTTACATGGAGTACTCTATATTTTGAAAGCGCTGTAAAAAATAACTAGTGGGTTGTCTTGGAAGCCCCAGAAAATAACTACTGGCTTTTCTTTAGGATTGAGATGCTTAGTGGTAGGGTTGACAAGACCTTAAAGATCTGAGAGAAGCTGGACCAGCACTGGCATTATAAACTGGGGAATCCCTACTCTAAGGTCACCTGTTAGAACTATGAGGCAGCTCATCTTTACCTCAGTGATATTTTCTGTGTCTAGAGATTATGTGATACATATTTTTTGGTGATGCATGTTGAAATCAAGAAAAGGGTTAACAGTATAGTCAAAATTGTTCAGAAATTACTAAGTAAGTGTCTTTAGAGTGTTTGTTTGAGAGGGTACCCTGATGATACAATAGTACTTAGCTCGTACCATAGTGCCGCTATCTTATGTTGTCTTGGCTGAGTGCGTCGTTTAACTGTTCCGAAAGAACTGGGTGATGAGCTCTACATATATCCTGGTGTGGTTTGACAGCAATGCTTCACAAAAATTAACTCTTGCCACTCCTTGAACACTTGAATGGCTTTGAGCAGATATTAAAGGTGTAGCAAACATGTATTTTTCAGAATCCAAGGTACTAATTCCAAGAGATTTCTAAATGCTGGGATCAAACTCTGGAGTTTACATGTATTTCCAGCCAGTTTCCTGTCAGGGAGTTCTATTCCAGCCACATCCATTTTCTTTACACAGGGAATATCTTGTTCCCTTTAATTGGAGCTGCACTTAGTCTCAGATCTGCAAGTGTTTAAAGTGAACAGTGACAGAGCCTAAGTGCCTAAATGAAATCTTGTGATCCCAAGAACCTCTTCTTAGCTTCTGTCTACCCTGATTGTGCTGAAACTTCCCAATTGCATGAGATCCTTAACTTAAAGTGCACTCAGAAGTGCTGCTGTCTCAGTAGAAATGAACAGAGTAGCACTTACCTTCCTCAGAGATCTCCCTGGATCCACAGATGAAGTGCTGCTCTGTGGGGGTTAGTCTCTCCTCTTGCTGTGGGAGGTTCAGATGTGTGTTTCCCACTTTTGAGTAGAGTGGCCCAACCACCAGAATGGCGGGGAGTCTGGGACTGGCTGAGATGTGTAATGTTTTTAATGGAATTGTTCAAACTGACGGAGAAAGAATAAAAGAGTAATTTGGCTGCAGAAAGATATTTCTCTCCTAGCTTAATGAATTAGGTAATGAAACAATTTTAATACTTCATCCATGGCCATTTTCATGTAAAATGAAGAAAGAGGCTATGGAAGAGAGTCTGGAAGTTGGAGGGCCATCTTCTCAGTTGTGTGCTTTACCTGCCATGCTAGTGGATCATCATCGTGGTACTTGACTTTCCCATAAAAGCAAGTTTTCTTCATCTTGTAGCAGCTTCTAGAGGGACTTACTGCATTTGACTGGTTCGTAGCTGCAGCTTTAGTACCTGGCAGCTGGAGCAAGTTTTTGGGAACAGCAGGGTGAGTTTGTAGCCTTCAGGTACAGGAGGGCTGGCCCCAGCTTCAGCATTCTCAGGTGTTATCAGTCATTCCTAGTTGCTGAACTGTTGAATGTGTGGGGCACAGAGAGCTTTAGGCACTGTCCTCCCTTCTTCCTCCTCTGGCAGCACTCAGAGGATTGAGGTGGTCCCTTCTCTCCTCCTGAAAGCAATGGCCTGATAAGGTCCAAAGGGAGAAGACAGGGTTGAATTGTGGAGTCCAAAGGCAAGGAGCAGTCTCTCAGCAGCAGTGAATTCAAACACCAGTGGGGGATAGTATTTAAATACTGTCCCCACAGTATAATAAGCTTCCTTATTGACTGCCACACATCAGGCTGTGTCTAAGGCACCTAATTCTATACAGTATATAGACAACTTCTGTGTGTAACTGGGAACAGTGTGTTCATGTATGAGTGACATGTTCCCACTCGACTCTGTAAGGAAGACGCCTGTGATGTTGATTTTTATTTGGTTTAGGTATTGGAGTTGTTGGGTAGGTTGTGTTATGGGTGGGGGATGAAGTAGGGCTTGTCAGGGTGCCAACAGGCTGGTTGCTCCCAGGGGCCTGGGAAATATGGGGACTCCCCCCCCACGGGCTGGGCAGGAGCAGGCCAGCTCCAGCTCCAGCATGGGGCACATCCATGGGGCCAGGCTAAGGCTAGTCCCAGGGTGGACCAGGTTTGGCAGGGCTGCAGGGAGCTGAAGACTGGCCCTGCTGTGGCATCACTGGGACAAGGGCTGACGGCCTCAGGGGCTGAAATGGGGTCCTGAGCCATGGGTAAGATGGGGGGAGTCCTGGGCTTGGGCTCCAGGCCCTGGCACCTGTCACTAGGCAGTGAGTTAGACCTGCTGTGTAGCAGCTCCACCAGATGAAAATGGTTCATTTCTTCCTGCTTTACATTTTCTGAATAGTCTAACGATAGGTTTGCTTTCACATCCTTTGAGATTAGTCTTTATTTCAGACAATGCTTTCAACACTAAAAGGGTCATAAAAGTAGACAGTTCCTGAGAGCTTAGAAAGAAAAACTGCTAGTCTCTCATCCTTCTCCCTCCCCCAAATTATTTGATAATGGAATGGGAAGCTTTCCCATAATCTTTTGCTTGATTTTTGCTAATATGAACCTGTCAAAGATCGTGGCATTTCCTTAGTGTGTGATGTGGAGCCAGCTGGAACCAAATAATCCACCCACGTTTTCCATCATCTTTGTATCCTGATAGGAGCTTCTGCTTAGCAGAAATGAGAAAATACCTGTTATTTCTTCCTTGCTGTCATGGTGGCCATACTGAGGCTGTTTCCTACTTGGCTGAAGTCTAACTAGATCTGAATAAGTGTGATCAGATGAAAAATAAAGGGTTTTCTGCTTGGAACCCAGGCCTTACTCGTACAGCAGTTCAAGAGAAAAGTAATGTAAGAAATTACACTTTCCTTTCCATTCACTGCCCCAAATAAATATTTTCAAGGATGTAGGAGCATTCCTCCTTTGGCTTGAAGATGCAGAGATTTGAGTCTGCAAAGATACATTCCTTCATCCTTAACCTTACTCCTACAGAAAGGAGAAATACCACTCTTTTGTAAGCTTGTGGACCTGCTTACCAGAGAACATGAGTAACTTCTATTATAATTTGAATTGTACTCTTCCTAACAAAACCATCTGCAAGGGTGGACAGCCAATGCAAAATACAGCCCCTCAGCCCTTTGGTTTCAGAGCCTGATGGCTCTGCAGCTGGAGGAAAGAATCTCTTCCATTTCACTTTCCCATTTTCAGGCTCTCTTTTGGTCTGTATTGCATCTATTTTAAGCATTAGTGTTTTGCATGTAATATCTCTCAAAGCCTAATCCATTGCTATGGACCCACCTAGTGACGACTTTATAGATACTTTATATTTATAAAGGCACTTTGCACTTACCTTTTTGTGATTTTTGTTAGGTTTGGAGAGTTTTTTTGATGTTTGAAATGGATCACAGTACCCAAAATGAATACTTTCCATGAATACTTCATTCATCTCTGTGTATTTAAACACTGAGAAAGCAATGACATTTATGTGGCTACCTGTGGATAAAGGCATAAGCACAAGGAGAATGGTCACATTGTTCAGGAGGTAACCACAAATATTACAGGTGAATTTTACATCACCAGAAGTAAGAATTGTCTGTATTCTGAGCGTGAGGAAACTTTTATTCGCTGTTATGGGAGTGGAAATGTATCAGTATCAGCTTCCAGTTTAGAATGATGCCAAGAGGGATCCTGGTTTGTGTTGTAGCTGACTCAGTGAACGTTCTAAGTCTGAAAACTTCTCTAGACAAGCAAACTGTAAATAATTAGGCAATGTGTGTGGCTTTCAGCAATAATCTACTACCTCGTGGCTTTGTGCTGTGATCTGTTGAGATTTTTGGACAGCCAGGAACAGCTCAGCAGTATCTGACACTTTAGCAAGCACTGGTAAGAATCTGAAAACCCTAGAAAGGTGCTCCTGGTTTATGCAAGGAGTGACTGTAGTCAGGGTAATGCCACAAAGATGCACAGAGTTTACTATCCACATGATGTGGGATCCCTTTAAGTGAAATGGGGTCTGTTGCCTTTGTACTGCCCACAGAGAATGGGGTGAGCCTCCTTCCTGCTATTCCTGGTGTTCATCAACCTGCAAATCTGAATAGTCCAACAGATTTTCTCACTGCAGTCCCCCTCAGGTAGTAAACTCACTGTGTTATATTAGTAACTGAATATTCACATATGAGCATCCGTTGTGGTACACAGATATTGTGTGTAACAACCCTTAAAAACACAATACTAAGAATTTTTCATTGAATATCCTGTACTTTAGGGGTAGGCTACAGGTCCTGCATGGATATCAGAGAGAGGGACAGAGAGATTGTGTATATTTACCAATAACCAAAGTAGTGTTTGCAGATAAAAGTTTAGTATAATGAGACATTTTATAAAAAAAAATATGTCTTTTTAAAATAAAAACCATAACCTGTAAGGTTTTGGTTAATGTTGAAACTTTTCCATCTGGTTTCACATGCTTTCTATCCCCCTATGAAAACAGTGCAAGCCATGCACAGTAGCCACACAAAACTCTGCAGTCAGATTTGTAAATGGAAGTCATTGGATCATTTCTTAAAAACCCACAGTATTTCTCCTTATATGATCTAGTCCAACCATGTCCAGAGACTATCAAAACTCTTCCATGGTGCAAAATCTACATCTCATAAAATATCTGGTCCGACTGCCAGCTGCAGGAACCTGTAGTTCCCTCAGTTTTGGAGAGCTGATGCCATTTCATACTGCCTTGACAACGACAGGCTCCGATTTTAGAGGCATCCTCGGTGAATCAATGCATGGTTAAAGTTTATTAACCCCTGAGGTCCTACTAAGTTTAGAGTATGGGCTTGGCTCCAAGTGGAAGACTTAGTTTGCACAGCCCAGTGTACAGTGTTAGGAAAGGAAGTGTGGTGTTCGAATAGGTGTGGCTTAAAACTGGAGGATGTCGTGATTTTTGCTAGCTAGAAATGCAAGAGAACCCCATCCAAAACAAGCATATTGTCTTGGGGATGGGTTGAAATTACATGGAGTAAATTCAGATGTTTTCTAAAAGGCCGCCCACATCAAGTTTGTAAATAATTTTTCCCTCAGTACTGTAATATAGAATAGTAGTTAAGGATTGTTTCCTTGGTATTGTAACACAGAATAATAGGTAAAAAGGATAACAGGTTTGCTGAGAAATCAAGTTATTTCCTTGACATATTCTATCACTCAAGAGAAATCTAACCTGTAGCCATTCTTTTGCAATATTAAGGATTAGCTACTGTCAAAGAAAAAAGTGAAGGAAAAGTAGGTGCTAAACTCATCAAATGAAGAGCAATAGAGTAGCAGGTAAAGTTAGACATCTGAAAATGTGCTACTGGAAATTGATGATGAGCTCAAATAGGGCTGCTAACTTAATATGTAGTCTTTCCTTTTAATATTGGCTTCTAACCTGTAAGGTTGGAGAAAGCAATTTTTCTGCTTCTCTTTAATTGAACAGTAGAATTGATGCTGAGAATTAGTCTAATGACTTTTCTTTCCTTACTTGATAAATTGGTTGAAATAGTAATAAAAAATAAAATTGGGAGGCATATAGATGAGCATTGTGATACTATAGCTATCCATCAGCATAGCTTTTGTAGAGAAAAATGATATAAAGATAATTCCTTGAGCTTGTCAACAAATAGTAAAATATAATCATTGGATTTTTTTTTTTCCTTTAAAGAAAGTTTTTGAAAAAGACCTTTACAAGGGGCTATTAGAAAACTGGTTGTGGGATAGGAGTGCTTTCAAGAATTAAATAGTCTGAGGGACAGAAGACAAAACTCAAAGTGTATTATCAGTGTTTGCTGTACAAAAACTGCAACGGGGTATCCAAAGTCTGAGTGTTGTAGGTGGTGTTTCACTTATATGTGTTCATGAATTAAAAACAGCTGTGAACAGTACCTAAACATTTGTGTCTGAGGCAGAATCACTCAAGTCAGGGCTGGAGAAGACAGTAGAGGACTCCATGCAGGAGGGATGGGCAGGTTGGCTACACAAGTGCGGTGCTGACAAAGGCAGAATGCTGCACTTCAGGCAGAAAAATGGATGTGATGATGCCCAATGCTCTGTTCCAGTGTAACTCTGACCACTTGGGAGCAGAAGGGAAGATGGCCTATGTTTCCTTATGGAATACTTAATCAAAGTAGGTGGCAGATCCAGTGGTTGAAAGTGGAATAAGAAATAATGCTGAAAATACTAGTGACATATGTCAGTAGCAGGTCCTTTCCTGTAACACCGAGTTTGTGTCTGTATGAGTTAGGACTCCTGAAGAATCTGTATAGCAGAAACAGAAGATCAAAAAGGAGCAGTGCAAATTTTAATCTTTATTCAACTGACTTCTACATGAAGAAAGAGCTAGAGACTATTTAGAAAAAAGATAAGTAATAAACCCAGAAGTTTATGAAATAAAGGATGAGATTGATTACTTCTTTTTACTTTTTCAGTTATTACAAGAACAAGTCAGTCAAATGCAAAGATATAAAATAGAAAACAGTCTTTTATTCAACTTGTAATTCAGTTTTAGTTCAGAAGTAATGTATAATTATGTACTTTTATAAAGTAAAGTATATGGCAGAGGTAAAGCAGTCAGCAGGAGATGAGGGACAGAAATAAATTTCCACCCCCTCCCCATTATAGAATGCTTGTCCAGTCTAAACCCACTTGGATTCGAAACACCTAAGACTTAATATGGTGGAGAACTGACTCTTGCTTTGAAGCAGGATGTAGTTTGTGTCTGAGGAGGAGTTCTCACTTAAATTCTGTGGTGATTTTTCAAACTATCATAGGAAAAATTGCTTTTATTAAATGAGGTGCATTTTTTTTGTGTGCAATGAAACACAAATCTCTGTTAACATCATTTTTCAGTGTCCCTATGTGTTGTGACCCACAAATCACTATAAAAACTGTGATCTTTTTAGAGATTGTAGGCACAAAACTCTGTATGGTTGCTTTTGTGCCAAAGGCCTGTCCTAGCTGCATACAGCAGGTTTTTACTTTGACTACAGTATTGAGGCCCCTTTGAGATATTTATGGCAAGTTGCAAAATCAATAAAAAAGACAAGGCCAGTTTAAAAAAAAAAAAAGTAAAAAAAAAACCTAAGTGTTTCTGTCTCCTATTTTCCACCCAATTTGCACTTCTGGAGACACCTGCTGCCATTCTATTGCTAGCCCAGAATTCCTTAAGAAAACAAGTTTCACCTGTGACATTCTCACTTGTGAAATCCTTGCCCAGATTTTGAACCACATTGCTCTCAAGAAAGGGCAGTGGCTACATGCAAATACCAGGAGAAATGGTTGACAGGACTGATCGTGTGGGGTCAAATGCTAAAAAGGTATGTATGAATGTGATTTCATTTCCTGAAAAAGTGTCAAAGGACTATCTCTGCTGTCTGATGTGGTGACATTCACTGTTTCTGCATTTTGATGTTTTTCTCAGTATGCCTCAGGCTGTTAACATGCAGAAGTTGTCTCATTTATTTTATTTTATTTATTGGATGGGGGTCAGGCACTTTGTAAATTATGGACTGCATTCGCAGTGAATCAAAATATTTAGGTTGCTTGTGAGGTTCAGTCCTTGGCATTGTGTCACTAATTACTTTTACACAACTCTGAAATAATGAAAAAGGGAAAATGCATCAAAAGAAAGAGAAATTAAACTTTGTAAAACAAAACAAAAGCCACATTAGAAAGTGTTATTTAAAGGGAAAAGCGGGTGACCAAATGTGCAGTCTGGACTCAGTACAATGTTATATGGCAAGAGAAGAGACACTCTGCTCTGGACCTTCTCCAGGCAGACGAAAATTTATGACATAAATTTTCTTTGATAAACGTTCCTGAGAAACCTCTTTGTATTTTTATCTTAATGAATGTTTGTCTCAATCCAGTGCTCTTTTTTTTTTTTCTCCTATGTTTTTTTTTTTCTATTTCCTTTCTGATTCTTTTATATTCTGAATATACCTCAATGGCAACTCTTGAAGATCTGTCTTACAAGCTAATTGGTACTAGAAGGTAGTCAGCCCTGTACCTGGATTGCATTAGGGCTTTTGAAGAGTGTCCCTAGATATTCCGATTTTCCCATATTTATGCTTCAGAACACTGTAGCAGTATTTTCTCTGGTTTTGCCCATACAAGGTACAGAAGCATTCCCAGGAGCCTTCAGCATGCTACCACAGCAATGTTTCTAGCCTCTAGCTGTCCCATGTAATGAGAGATGAGAAGCAAGAGTTAAGTCTCCATAGAAAGAGCAATAACAACAAGCCATTGGTCTGTTTTATACCATACTTATGTATTTATTTCTCTGTAATAGTGGCTGAATTGAAGTCTGTGTGTTGAATGTAGGAGTTCAAATTTTTGCTTTTACTCAGAAGTGGAAAATCACTTAGAAAAGTGCATCAGAGCACCGTTAAAATAAATTAAGGCTTACGTATGCTTTTGTAAGTTTATAAATGAAATGTAACTTTACATACTCATTGATTGCTGTTTCAGGTGTAAGATAGCAATGTGTTTTATAACTCCTTCCCTTGCATTTAATGTCATTAGAATCACTGCTTAATTTACAGATTGATCTTCACAGTGACATATATAACAAGTTAAATATCAATAGAATGCATTTGATAAACACTGATTTGTATTAGTCTTATCACAGACATAATGCAGGGATCCTCGTGCAGGGCACAGTAGAAAGGGAATATATTTCCAAATTTGTTCTGAATTTAACATTTCGGTATTTATATTTTTTGAAACACTTGCTAGATAGCAGTTACATGAATCCTTATGATTTTACAGACTAAAAGGGAATAAAATAGATAAGCAGTTTGTAGAATGTAAGGATGTTACCTTTCTTTGTGTTCTTTGTCTAATTGCAATTGCAGTCATAACTGTAAACTGGTTCAGATAGAAGATATTTCTTACAAAAGACCTAATTCTGCTCCTCTAGTAAAAAGTGATTAGCAAATGATAATATAATTCAACAAAGTTTATAAAATGGGAGGGCAACTGTGAATTCAGCTATACATGCTTGAGTCATGCACAACTCCAAAGAGTTCCATCTGGTTAGCTCAGGGTGGCTGTAGTTCTATGCTTAAAGTGTCACAAACTATTGTAATGGCACTAGAAGAAAACCACTTCTAGTAAGAGAAGCAGACAGGAGATGTACGTGTGGGTGGGGAGAATTCTGATTGCAAACACCGGAGGAAACCTCATGACCACAAGAGGAAGGCTGGAGTGCCTTCACAAACCCCATAGGACAAGGTGCTGTGGATTATTCTAAAACACCCTTGCACTTTTAATTGCATGTTGCTTGACGGTCAATGGAAGCAAATCTGTTTGTTTTAAACCCAGCATCCTTGGAGCAGACTATAGTGGGAAAACCAGTCAGATTAGAAATACAGAGACAAAATATGATGACTCCAACCCTGTCCAGTGGATCAGTTAAAGAAAGAAACAGAATTGTTATGGTGGAAGTGACCAGAATGGGGTGGTGAAGGAATTATGAGAGCCAGACAGAAAGACCCACTGGGTCAAGCAGAATGATCTCAATGTCAGTGCACTGGGAGTCATGCTCAACAATTATTACCTACTACAAATAGATCAAAGTTGTGGGTTTACGATATTTAGCCTCAGAAACTTATGTTTAGCTATAAAACAGGTTGCTTGTTCAGAAGAGACTTGATTTCTACCAAGCACTCCTCCACACACACGCACCGGGGAGAAAGGGAGTAATTTCCTTTTGATGGGAGCTGGTTATCTGCATGAAATGAGTTGGGTTCGCTGTCAGGAGGTATTGTGGCAGGCATTTACATGTTCAGAACAGTCATTGGGAATGACACTGAAGAAGAACATTCCTGCTGGCATTGTCATTGGGAAGGCTGGAGATCAGATGGGCACTGACAGTAAACAGACCTGTCACTCAGAGAGGAATCATCCCGACTGGGATGGAGGCAGAGCAGGGATTCTGCACGTAAGGTGAGGCTGTGGGCTTCAGTCGGGACGGTATGTTCCATGCAAGATAACTGTGCTGAAAAAAGAACATTTAAAAAAAAAAAAAAAAAGACTTGGAGCAACAGGTTCCTATTTTAGTAACATTTTATGTTGAGAATCTTAACGAGGAACTGTAAATTTGAAATCCAGTTAGCTCCTTAAATCATTTCGAGCACAGTTCCTATCCATGGATATGCTCTCTATTTTTATGACTTTCTTTTTTTTTTAACTGTCCTGGTTTTATTTAATTTTTTTTCAAGCTGCTTCTGTGCAGACCAAGAGTACTAAGACAAACAGTAAAGAGACCCTGTAGCTGACAGTATAGATAAATAATAAAACAAGCTATATCCAAAATATAGGGGGATGGAGGGGTGAGGGACCAACACGTGACACAAAAATTAAGGATGTGTCATCTTACTGATTTTTCTCACTTTTACAAACAAAAGTTCCTTGTTGCTAAAATAGCTATGTAATTTAATTTTATATGTATTTACATATGCCATTTTTCATTTCTAAAAAATTCCTACTTAAATTACAGTTTTCAACTATATTAATGTTGAGGTTCCTGTACCCTGACTGATGTGGAGTGGACAGGGAAAAAGAGTGCCAACTTCTTTTTGAAAAATGATTAGGGACTTTGTGATATTTAGGGAAGTTTGAATTCAGATTTTAGATGAAGGTTCAGATTTCTTCTTAAGGGTAGCATCAGTTCTCTTTTAACAGGGAGGGTTGCAGATGGTAGGGCCCTGCTGAAAGTGCAAGTAATAGCTGATAAATGAGGGCTTCCCACTTGCAAATGAGATGGTTTTACTTTTTCCTTGAAGAAATTCAGTAAATTGAAAAACTCTAAATAGCACAGAAATTTCAGTCCTCCAGACCGCCTTCTCCTTCTCAGATTTTGCTATACTATATTCAGCATTCAGGTTTGCCAACACTGAACATGCCTGATGTGGCATTTACATTCCTTAAAAAAAGCATAGATTAGTTATATTTCTAAGAGTTAACTTCTCCTCTTGACACATGTACTTAATTCCATTAATGGAAATGGCAGCTAGGCATGCACACTGAAGGGAAAAATCTGTTCCTAAGCATATGATCCAAACTGCATTGTAGCTAAACATTTCCATGCTCTGAAGTAAGCATTCATTATTTGCAAGATATTCTTCATAGTAAATGCATCAACCCCACTCCATTCTCCCTCCGCTCTCCCGTAACCTGTTCCAAAACACCCTTTCTTAGAAAGTCTTACAGATTCATTCTTAATGCTGCAGTTGTTTTGAGTGTGTGCCTAAAAAAGAAAATCCATTTAGGATCTTTGGAGTTTTGCATATTTGCTGTGAGAATTTTCCAGTAAATCATTCTGTGGAACATCTTACATTTCCTTGGACTTTGTAGGTCTCTATTATTAAAACCTACAGTGGAAACAACAAAACCAGAAAAGCTCTTTTTTTATTATTTTTCCCAGCACTTCCTTTACTTACCATATTGCAGTATCTGCCAAAGGCACTAGACTGAAGTGCTATCATTTGAGGATTAAAAAAAAATAAATTAATGTTTCATTTAAGGTTTTCCTTCTGCCAGTGGGCTTGTATAAAGACCTGTGAATTCTGTCTGTGCAATATTCCAGAGTTATGGTATTTCTAACTTGAGCTGGGTGGATAATTGATTTTTTGGTTCACCTCTTGAACTGGAGAACCACAATAGCGAAAAAAAAATCAGTTAAGCACAAAAATTCATATAGGAGTTTATGATTTGAGTTGTTTCCCCTCATCCAAATGAAAATCAGAGCTCTTTTGTTTAGTTCAACCCAAAGTGCCCTCTTTTACTGGGACTTGTTTGTTTTGGGCACCCCTTAAAGGAAGCAAAGCCAAAGAAGTGCAGATTCACTGAAATGCTGGGGGGGCTTCCATTTTTCTCATCAGTTGAAGATATTATAACTTATATCTGAATTCTCAGTTTGGGAAGAGAGAACTGAGAGAACTGAATGTGGATGTCGGAGGTTGCAAGTGGGTTTTATAACTATGACCTGCCCAGTAAAAAGAGGCATTTTTATTTATTTATTTATTATGCCCCAAAAGTTTTGCAACAAGATAAAATTTCATATGTTAAAATCTGGACAGATGTATGTTACATACATTTTCTTCTTTTTCAGTGGCTATTTATCCCAGTTTCTCAGTCTTTCCACTTTCTGGTATGTTAGCAGCCTTTGTGACATGTCCTGGCAATTTCTAAAAAGCAAGTCTAAAACTTAATATGATTTCTAGAAGCATTTCAGAGATTCCCTCGAACCATTTAACTTGCTTTTTTTATCTCTTACGACTGTAGTTGAACTTACTACGAGAACATTATTTTATCAGAAAGTCTATACAATAGGCTGTTAATAATCTGCAGTAAGTACAGCACAAGGATACAGTAATACAATATTAATACAGTAGCAACGGTAACTTTTTTTTTCTACTTTTCAGACCCAACTCTTTTTTACCCCACTCAGCTGGGAGAGGGAGCTCAGTAGTTGCAGAAAATGTAAAATGAAGGAAACAGGGAAGAAGGTGTAGGTACCTGAGCACAAAATGTGTTGGGGTAAGAGTAATTGTAACACAGGGTATGGGAAAAGAAGGGTTCATGTCAGAAGCATTCAGGGGAATGATCTCTACTTCCTTCCTTTCTTCCATTTCCTCTCCCCTTCTCAGCTCTCCCTCTTGCTCAGTTATCTTAGTTTTCTCTCTCAAACTTTTTTTCTTTTTTTTTTTTCCCCTCCTTTTATTGTGGTTCTTTCTACTTCTTCCTAGTCTAGCTCATGTCCTCTTCTGTAATTCCTGATATGGATGATGGTTTAAAATCATATTAGCTGAGAGCCAGCAACCCAGGAGTGCCACTGTCCTAGGTATAATACCAGCTTGGGGGGGTATGTGAGCCCTGAAAAAGTTCAAATAGGAAACGATATAGGAAGGGGTAAATATATGAGAATGGATGAGGGAAGGACATGGTAGAAGCAGGGCAGTTGTGGAGTGGAACCGAGTTGAAAAAAGGATATGAGAGCTGAGTGGAGCTAACATGCAGTCAAAATAGGGTATTCCTGTTCTGTCATAACTGTTGAGATTTATCTTTTTTTTCAGTAAAAGATGGTCTTAATTTTCCTTCAGCTGGGGGCTTCTGTGTAGCTTCATTCTGTAAACTTCTCCCATGGCCAAGTGTGAGGAAACAGGGGAAGTAAAGCAAGAACTGGCAGAGAAGGAATAGCATTTATGGATGGGCAGTGGCGTGCATCAAGGGGAAAATGAAAGACCAAGAAAAGGGGCCCTACAAATGTGAATACAACAATGAAGTATGTTTTAAACAAATAGTAGATGTAAAAAAATCATGTCTCTGTGGGAAAAACAGCTCAAATATTCATATAGATGTGTTTCAGCAGCATGAGGACTGTTGTCGACTGTGAGGCACGTGGGATCTTTGTTTCTCATCCTTTTGCTGGAGTTGGCTAACTGTGTCAACTTGGGCAAGCTACTAAGCCCGCCTGCATCTCAGTTTCCTTATTTGAGGCCAAATTCTCCTACTAAGTAGCCTCCTACTCCACACAGAGGTTTGCTGATTTGAATGGAGCCCCTGCGGAGCGAGATACTTTTCAATACAAATAAAGTTTTGGAATCGGCCCTAATTATATTTATTACCTGCAGAGGAGTAATGTGAGACTTAACATGGTTTGAGACCCTCAGATGAAAGAGAAAGTATTTGGAATTGTTCTTTTTAATCATCTGCTGCCTTTCAAATGTCTACTTCATGGCTGTCCTAAAAGGGCTAGCTACTAAATAACAAGTGAAAAATCCTTGTACATATTAACTAGGTTTGTCAGGCTCCTATGAATGGACCTCTGTGGAAAATATTATTTGCTAGGGGCTACTGAAGGAAGTTGGTTTACCCTGCCCCTCAGTGAGGAGCCATTAGATCTCCCTCATGCCAGAAGTTGACAGATTGTATGCGACTCGGCTCGGAGCGCCGTGGTGGTGTAAGGCAGGCTGGAGGCAGCCTGTGCAGATCCTCTTTTATGAACTGCAACGACGGCGCCTTCGCAAACTTGGCTCCGGCGTTTTGCTCCGCGAATGCTCTTAGTGCTCTTCGGGGATGATGCGCAGAAGTTGCGAGTGGGTTTGCTCCTCGTGATTAAAACAATCATCTCAGGCTTCCAGCCGATGATGCCTTTATGCCAACACTGGACTGACTGGCCCCTGCGTGAGCCTGCTGGTTTCTAACATATGCATTGAGAGGGAAAAGGAGCGAATTAAACAGTGTAGCTGCTGGATATTAAAAATAATAAGCTTTTCTGTTCGGCATTTTTTTTAAGCCAGTGGGCATGAAAATGTTGAACATCTTCTGGCCGCTCTGTGCGAATATGTGTGTGTATTTCAAAAAGTAAAGTTGCTATCTCTGTGCCACAGTGAGGCAGGGATAAGAGGGGAAGAGAGGGGGCAATGGACCTAATCAAACTGTTGTGGGGTCAAAACCTCGTGGTTTTTAAAGGCCCTTAATGTTGTCCAGCTGCAAATTAAAGAAGGGGGGGGAGGAGAAAAAGAGGAGAGAAAGGAATTAGGGCAGGGGAACTGGAAAGAATGGAGAATAGATACGTGGGTGTGTGTGCACGTGTGTGCGAAAGAACAGGGAGACCAATTTTTTTCCTCTTTTTTTTTCTTTCCCCTCCCTCCCCTTACTTCGAGTTCGGTGCCAGGCCGGACACGGGCCGCGCAGACTATTGAGGCATTGTGCGCTCCGCTTCCAGAGTAGCCCCCGGCTAATCCCCGCGGCTTGGACGAGAATTTCCCCGCGGCGTTCTCCCGGTCGCTGCCTCCCTCTCCCCGCCGGGGCGGGCTCGGGCGGTGCAGCCCTTCCCGCCGGGGCGGGGCGGGATGCGGTGTCCCCGGGGCGGGATGCTGGTGTCCCCCGGGCGGGAGGCAGGGGCTGCCGGCACCTCCGTCCCCGCGTGTCCGAGGCCCGTTACCTGATTGCCTCCCTCGCCTGCCAGATTTTTATCTAGATAATTGGAAGTGCGGCGGAGGCTGCGCTCCGCCAGCCAGCCGAGGGGCTCTGCAACCGCGCGTCGTCCACCTTGTTATCAGGGGCTGTCTGGGCAGGGGAAATGAGAGAGAGCCACGGCCGAGGGACTCCTATTGCTCGCCCAGAGTGGGGGGAAAGAAAGGGGAGGGGTGTGTTTAAATAGAAAACGAGAAAAGCCCTAGCAGACGAACGGAAAGTTTATTTTTGTTGTTGTTTGTGCATGCGTGTGTGTGCGTTCGTGTGCGCGCCCGCTGTTTTGGCATGTGGCTACCTTTTCCCTTGCACACAACAGGGCTGTTTGATGGAGTTTGGAGCTGAGGAAACTTTGGGTTTGTTGCCAGGACGGTTCGCAGCACTTTGTGGAAAGCAAGAGCTAACAGTGAGACCGACAGAGTGAGTGACAAGTTGTTTACAGGTTTCCTTGAAGGGGCCTCTGCTATATTTCAATCTGTCAAAGTTGCTTTTCTTCCCTCAGAACAATGCCTGATTGTTGTGCGGGGTGTGTTTTTTTTTTTCCCCTCCCCAAAGAGAGAGAAAGAGGGAGAGAGAAAGCGAGAGAGCGGGGAGGGAGGGGGGGAAAGGAATGAAAATTCTTCGGAACACAAATGCCTTTGGTAACATTTTTATGTCTAATCTCTTCTCCCCTATTTCAACTCCGAGAGTTGATAACTGTTTCAATTTAATCAGTCTGCTCTTGTTTTATCTTCTTTCTCCACTGATCTTCCTCAGCGCAGGGGATTTGCTCCTGGTTTGCCGGTTTAGGTGGATTGTCGGGCTGCCTTTTTTTTTTTTCCCCTCCCTCCTTCCCCCCCCCACTCCACCCCCCCTACTTATCCCCCTCCACCTCTCCACGTTTTTTTAGGACATTGAAGGAGTTGACTTTTCCCGTTTGGCGGCGGCGGGCGAGCAGAATTAAAAGGAAAGGACAGGCCCCCGGAGGTCGCCCAGCGCGGCGGGGGGAGCTGCGCGATCATCCTGCTGCGAGCGCGCTGCCCCTTTAAGAGACTGGTCAAGGAGTCCTCGCTCAGAGCGAGCGAGCCGGGAGGGAGGGAGGGAGAGGGAGGGAGGGGAGGGAGGGAGAGAGCGAGCGAGAGAGAAAATCAATCGGTTTAGAAGGTTTGGACTCACTTGACAGGTTCAGTTGGAGGCGACCATAGGTGGCTGCTGTGACAAAGGGAAATTGTGCTTTTCCAGCATGCTAACTGACCCTGATTTACCTCAGGAGTTTGAAAGGTGAGTCGAGTTGTTGGGGTGGGGGTTGTGTGTCGGAGGGGGGTGTCTGTTGCCCTTTCATTTTTAATTAATTTTTTTTTCTGTTTCGTGGTTTGTTTGTTCTTGCATTATTTCTATTTTTTTTTATTTTTTTTTTTTAATTTACCCGAGCACGCGTGTTCGCGCGCGTGTGTGCGCGGATGGGCAGCGGGGACACGGACACGGGGACGGGCGCGCAACTCCGGCGCTCGGCGGCAGGAGGCCGGGGAGATGCTCCCCCCTCCCCGGTCCGTCCGTGTCCCCCTCCTCCATCCCCCCCCGCGGTACCTTGGCTATTCCAGCGGCGTGTCAGTGACGGGGGGACAGGGGCGGGCGACGCCGCGCCCCCGGCCCCGCCGCCCCGGCGGTGCGCCCGCGGCGCGCAGCTTTGTTCCGCGGCCGCGGAGGCTGCCGTGCCCTCCTCCTGCCCACCCTCTTCTGGCCCGACTGGCCCGCCCAGGCACCTTCCTGGGCAGCGCCTTCCCGCTCCTGCCCGGAGACTTCCCGGGAAGCGATCAGAGGATGCCCGGTGGCGGCGAGGCGGGGGGTTCAACTTCCAACCTCAGGCTCCCGTCAAACTTGGGAAGGCGCTCCGCCGAGCACATGACCTTTTGTTGATCTAGCAGGAGCGATTATTTTTAGGCAAGTTAACATCCCGGCCCTCCGTCAGGAGAACATCTTTCTGCCTGAGGAGAGAGGGGGAAAAAAGAAAAAGAAAGGAAGAAGTGAAACTCTTGCCTCCAAGTTTTGGCCGTCGCCTCTCTCGCGGAGTGTCAAGAGCGGGGTCTGGGTATGACGAGCGGGGCTTGGGTATGACGTAGATGTGCCCGTCTTCCCCTACCCGAAGCAGGAGCCTTTCCTGCCTGGAATTAAGTTTTTGCTGTCACTGGCGACGGCTTGTGACCTCCGAGAGTTTAGTCCTTATTTCATATAATCTGGCACTCCTGAGAGGTTTTGAAGCGTTCTCTCAGGCTCTTGTACACGCGTCCATTGATGGTCCCGCATCCCTTCCCTCCAGCTTCTTTTTTAAAGGTTATTAATAGTCCCTTGTGCGGCTGCAGTAAACAATCCAAACTTTCATTTCTAAGCGGTAAATAAAAGAACGCCAGGATGCGCGTTACTGAGGTTTTTCTCATCTTCGTGAAAGCTACCTCCTGTATAAACATTTGGTTGTATCTGACTATGCAATACAAGCTAGGTGCTAGACCAGCTGGTTAAAAATATGCTAAGTCAAGCTGTTCATCGTTCAAACCTACTGAATTTGATAGTAAAGGCATAGAAAAGAAGGCAAGATAAAAACATTTTAAGTGGGCTGAGGAACACGCATGCAGAGAAAGGACAGGAAAGAATGCTTGAATTAAAAGATCAGAGAAAACTGAAATTGGGAAACGCAGAAAAGAACTGTTTTAACACTTTCAATCCTTGTTCTGCAACTAGAACGCTTCTTTACTAGAAAGTGGAATTGTCTTGGTTGCTCTACTCCAAGGTCGTCTTTAAAACAGTTAATTTTCCAGACTTACTTGGAATACTCGACGTTTTTCTTTGGTTTGTTATCATTACAGTAATAGAACAAAATTGGTTTTGTTTATGTCCACTGTGTTAACTTAGTTCAACTACCTGAGGAAACTGTTACTGTTTCTGATGTCAGATTTGATCTAACATGATGATGCTGATGTATTTGTCTTGTTCCTACAGTCCATAGATTCAAGTATTTCATATGCTTCATTAAGATTATACATAGAAATGTATAAGCAAGTATTACGATTATTCTTTGAACTTTGTGATGAACACAATACTTGTAAACTCTGTGAAGCAGAATGAAGTCCTTTCATTTTCCTGTTGGGGGACTTTTTTTTAATCTGAAGTCTCTCTGCATTATAAATATATGTATATTTATATAAATTTTATATATAAACAAATCATTTGGAACAAAACATGTTCCTTAGAAATAGAATGAGTTTCCCTACTCTTTTTCCCCCCCCCCCAGGCATACGTTTCATTTTCAGAGATCCCAGCTTTGCTCTTGTAAACATTCTAGTTAAATAATCAATACGCTGCTCTCCTTTTGCTATGCAGATAACAGCAAACAGCAGAAATGGGAAGCAATAAAAATGAACCTCGGGACATACAATTTTTTTTTTTTTTAAATTTTTTTCAACAATTTTTCCCTCTGCGGTTGAAATTGGGAATACAAACCATTATCTTTGTTAATCATTACCATTTGTTTACATTGTGTGTGTTTGACTATAGTTACACACACATACACAGAGAAGGCACTGTCCATGTAGTACATGTGTGTTTGTCAGAAAACAGCCAAGAGGACGCACTTTGTTTTACACAGAGATGCACAGACCCTCAGAGACAGAAATGCTTACAGAGTTCATGTGTGCATATATGCACGATGCACAGATGATTGTTTTTTAGACGATTATGGCAGGTTATTTTCTCAGATTCTCAGTAAACACAGCTCTTGGAGCACATTTCTGCAGTCGCTTGGGGTCCAGCATGTTGTATCTGCATGACCCGCTTCGGTTTGGTTATTGCTATCCATCTCCCGCTATTCCTTTTTGAACCCGAATAGCAGAGCACAAGGAGATACAGATTTGTCAGGCAAAGTTGTTTGCAGTTCAGATCTCAGAGCGCCTGTATGTCTCTCAGGAGGTGGTTCTTCTTTGCCGCTCGTCTTTCCCGTGATGTTCCAGTGTATCCCAGTAAACTGCAAACAGTTCAGAAACTTTCAGTCACCCCAGCTGAAGGCAGCTGAACCAAGGGGACTTCTCTTGTGTGTCTGTGGCCGTTTTTGGGGTGCATTTATGATACACACTTGGAATGAAAATGATCCTCGGTGTCAGACGAGTAAACATTCATTAATTCATTCAGCATCACTGGTAAATTGCAGTAGGTTTTGTGAATTAACATGTATAATTAATTACCGTGCCAAAAAATGTGAGGGTTTTCGTCCTTTCCTGAGAAGTTCCTTGCACGTCTTTCTTTCTGTTTGTGGCGGTTCAGCTGCTTGATTGAGAGGAGCATCAGAATGTGTACGCTGAGGGGGATGATGTTTGCAGAAACGTTGTAGGAAGAAATTATAACTGGAATCTGCTCCGTGTGTTTCACAGGGAAAGGGTAACTTCTGAGATATACTCTGTGATGTACCTGTGGCACTCTGAATTGGCTCTAAAGGTCTCAAAAAGAATAACTCTTTTGTTGTTTGATTTTTGTCCTTTCTTTTTCTTTTTTTTTTTAAGTTGGGTCATTAAATATAACAAGTATGGCCACAATAGAAAGAAAGTTTACTTCACTGAGGAAGAGGTACAGACAATGCAGCCAGAACCATCGCAGACAGCTAGGAGATTTACAGAATGATAAAAACTCAGAAATGCCCAACATAAAGTTTTAATATCTTAATAAAATCTGATTAATGAAAAATAGATAAAGTGACTGCTTAACAATGTCCCTAGTGTATGGAATGTTCTTAAACCCAAATTAATTACTGCATATTTACATTTCTCTGTAGACTGAGAGAGAGGCTACGCTAGGAATCCGGACAGAGTGACACCCTTTCTCTTTCTCTTTCTCATTATTTTCTTTGTTTTTAATTGTTAATTTTTATTTTTAACATGCCAGTTCAAGGTACAGTGGTATGCAGTGTTTGTAGAAGGAAGGATGGATTACTGCCTCCATAGGAAAAAAGGAAGAGCTAGAAAAGACAAAAGGCATGGATGGGAGCAGTGGGGATGGGGACAGTAGAACAAGTTCAGTGTTTACAGTCACCAGTTCTGTGCTCTCGAAACCTTCTCTGTGCTAGTGAATAGCTTGGGGAAAGGAAGGGCTCAGGGATGTAAAGCAACTCTCTGCTAGGAAGAAAAAAATATACTTAGCTGCTTCGCTGCTGCACTGCACGAGTCATTTCAGACTCCCACTGAATTTATTTTGGGGTTGTACCAACACTGTCAAATGGAGAAATCATTTTCCTAAAAGGAAACTTTGCGTATTCCTAAGTGCTTTTCTTAGCTAAAGTTATCCTAAAAGCTTTCTTCTGCTGCATTTGCTGAGAATTTTGGAGAAAGAATAATACCTTTCTATTAACCAGCTTGCTCAGAATGACGTCCCACTCTCCTAAAATCTACCTGTGGAAGTAAGAGTGATTATTCCTTCATTTAAAAGCAAACAATGAGATTTCTTTAATATCGGGCTGAATGGCTTTTAACTTCCATTGAGATGTTTTAAGAAAAGGACTTTATTGCTTAAGTCTGTGGTTCTAGGGATCTGAGTTTTGAAGAATATTAAATAGAGTGCCAGTTAAAAGTTTCAGATACTGGTTTTTCACAGTGATGAAAATTAACACAATTTTATTTCTCTGAGATAAGGCTGAAGGAATTAATGCGTTTGCCGAGTTCTCATTATTGTCCTGCATGCACTAATTTAATTTGTTGTGCTTATGCTTAGCGAGGAAGAAGTTGACTGTTACAGATTATGGATTTTAATGAACATCTCAATAATTTACCAGTTGCTGAAATTGTGAACTAGCCTTGGAAGGCAAAAGCCCAAATGAGAGAGCTGATGAGTGACACACCAGCCCGCACAATTCGACTGTTGTATTCATTGCATTTGAATCAAATTGGGAGTTTGGCATTACTAATTCTGGGTGGCTGGCTCATCATATGCATTCAAGGAGTTAATTAAAACACACACAAACACATACACACAGTCTCCCACCAAGCATCTTGCGGTGTTTATGTGCATAGTGTGTTTGATTGGTACCTTTAGATAGGAGAGGAATTGTTTTTCCTTCTCTTGCTGTCCAGAGATCTTAAATATGTAGCTAGTTTACAAAATATTTACTACTTCTCAGGGAGCTTTTAACGAGCATTTATGGCTTTATCATTTAGGAGGCATACAGTTGAGTTACTTAAACATGAAGCTCCCTGATAGGATAGGCTTATGTGTCTGTGTAATATGGTATATCTGTGGCTGTATAAAATACACTTTTAACAGTATTTATACAGGAAAAAGAGTATCTCCTCCTAAGGAAGATTTATAGTTTCTTTGCATGCTTTTCATACTAGACTTAAAGAACAGAATACCTGCATGTTTGCCTGTCAGATACCTCTGCCTTCACAACTGTTGCAGATGTCAGTGTGGCATCCTCTTGACTTTCTGTTTTGTTGTATTTTATTAATTTCTTTCTCAGGCCTGGTTATAGCATAATTAACTCATACGCGAAGGGGGAAAAAACACGTTGTCATGTTGTACCTGTACACACTGGAGATACTCAATTCCTGTGAATTCTGCTACTGTAGTTAAGAGAAAAGAAGCGCCCACAGCAATTAATCAGTAGCAGTAGTATGTCTGTGCTGATGGAAGGGAGTTCATTGTTTAACAAGTGGCATCCCTAGAAGCAAAGAGTTTTTCCCTTTTAAAGTAGCTATGGATTTCTCTATCCAATTTGGAAAATGCATGAAGTCTCCTGTGCTCCCTCCAAAAGGTAAAATTACGTTGCACATGTGTATATTAAAACCCACAAAACTGCAAATTAAGCAAACCCTCGTCACGTTATTGAATTACCTAAACCAGAACTTACTTCTCGAACTCTTGAGACGGGTTGTGGTTTCCTCTCGAGCTTTTCGGCGGGCTCCGGGCAGCGGGCGAGGGCGAGCGGTCGCACACTCTTGCACCTGGCGGGGACTTATTTATGGTGCTTGAACCTTCCACGTCCCCTCCCGCAGACCCCCTGGTGAAACCCCGCCACCGGCAGCCGCCATAAAGTTTTCGCCCGCGCCTTTGCCGAGGGTTACGATGCCGGGCTGCCGCCTGCCACACGTCCCACCTCTCCCACACCCTACGAGGGGCTGGCTTGGTCCAAGTGGCTTGTGCCTCGCCTGGGGCCGGGGCTGGGCTCTGCCTGCGGCCACCGGGCACCAGGGCCACGGTGGGGAGCCCAACGCGCCGCAGCCTCCGCGCGAGAGACGCTGCTTGTCACCTCCGCGTCGAGCCCAGCCTATGCCAGCCTGAGAAACCAAGAGTCTCTTAAAAGTTGTCCCTGAGCCCACATGTCCTTGTGACAGCGTGAAGTTCTGCACGCGGTAGTCGTTGGGAGAGAGCAGATCTAGGCAAGGTTTTGGAAGAATTTTGGTGAGCGCTGCTTGCAGGGGCCATGGTACTTGAAAAGAATGTGAGTGAATGGAAATTGTGAGGTGTGCAGTGGCAATTCAGAGAAGCTGTCTGTCTTTTTTTAGGATAGGTGTGAAATTTTTTTTTTTTTTTTTTTTTTAACAGAAGAAGGAAAAGAGAAAGACGGGTTGAATTCCAACTGCTAGAATTAGCAGATGTTAATATGAAGTTCAAGTGCTGCCATGGTGTTGGGGGAGCTGTTGTTTCTTACTTTGTTTCGAAAGAAATTGGCAAATATTTTCCAACTCCCTGGTTTTGATCTTCTCTTCAACTCATCCTTTTGTCACCTTGTTTAAAGAAAAAAAAAGTGATTCCAGCATGATGGTATTACTTTTGACTTATGGAACTTAGAGAGTTGAAGTGAAAAGGAGAAAAAACTTGGGGCTTGCTATGAAAGTTTGAAATGGGTTTGACCTTGCTTCCCTTAAAAGTATTGTGGGATTAATCAGGTAACATTTCTCAATTTTCAAATTGTATTTATATTTCGCTATTTTTAAAATTTATGTTTAATATTCCAGATTTCCTTTCTATACTTTTATTTTTTTAAGACCAAGTATCGAAATTCGTATCGGCATCTTCTCTCTGAGATCTATAATAATTTTGTTTTGCCAAGTACTTCTGGTTTTGTGTTTTTTTTCAAGTTCATGTAGACCGTCTTAATTTTGTTGTTTTGGGTTTTTTTCCTCGGATGTGGATGTTTGAGTGCTATTTGACCTAAACATACCATAAAATGTTTCCTTAGTGCTAATTTTTCTTTGTGGTTGTATTATAGTCCCATTACTACACATTTGTTTCTGTATTACTAATCTGTTATTTTGGGAGGCAAAAATATAAGCAGAGTTAATAGAAATTTAATTTTCTTCTGTGAATAATCAGAGTTCTTTTTAGTGGTGAGGAACTCGAGAGGGAGGTACGTGCTATTTTTGTACAGTTAAGAGCATTGTCTGCATGTTCTTCATGGACCTTCGTAGTTCTAGAGAGAAAAGACCTGGGAATCCAGTTCCTTTTGGTTTCTTTGGTGCTGGGCTTTATTGTTTTAAGGATGTGGGAATCAAAAAAATGCCCCAAGTTTCATTGATTCATCTCACAGGTTGGGCATGGGCAGAGATAATGTATCTGACAGTGAGCTGGAGTTACTTGCCATTGCCAACTCAATATGTAGCAGAAGACCAAGAGTAAGGAAAATTTTAGTGGTTTGGAACAATTGTTAATGTTGTTATTCCTTTTTTACCATAGATACATGAAAAGATTCCACCAAACTGTTTTTTGCCGTTTAAAACAGCGAGCCTAACGAAATCTCAAGGGTGTGTGTACTCCTGTGCACAGACACATTCGTGTTTGTTCCCTGTGCTTTGGTGTGTCCTTTAACTGGGTTGCATTAAGTTGCAATACCTTCAGTTAGTTTTGAATCCTGAAGAGACTGCACTTTAGGAGGATGTGATGGAGCTAAAATTCAACAGTCTGAAAGACCAAAGTGCATCTCTACACACGATTTTTGTAATTTGGAGGTATTCCTTGTTTTAAGAGAGAGAATGCTCAGTGAAGGGCATGAAGTCTATGGTGTCCTCTCACCTTGAGGGATGGCCTGCCTGAGTTGGGGTTGAGGCACTTCAGCAGAGCTTTGTGCTGGGAAGGAGCTGTAGTTCTGTCCATGCTGTTATTTGATTGTGGAGAAGTCTTCTGTTTTCAGATAAATTCCCATAGCGTCCTAATTACATTCACTTTGTAAAACAAGGCTGAAAACGTTTGCTCCAAAGGTTTAGTCAAATTTCTATTCATAGGGCTTTATCCCTAAATTTCAATGCTATGGCCTCACTGGGGCAGAGGCTTTTTTGGATAGAGATGAGATGTGTGGGAAGGTGATGGTTGGTAAGGGCGGAGGGAAGGATGTTCTTACCCGTTTGGCATGTCTATTAACAAACTGGGTCATTTTGTTGTGTTGTATTTACATGACTTGTTCCTGTGCTGGTGTGAAATGTGAATCACCAAAACATGATGATTATTTAAAAAAAAAATAGGCTAAATGAGACATAACTGAAATAGAACTGAAGGACTAAATGAAATCAAGTGAAAACAGAACATGCAACATTATTCTTTTGATACAGTTTCCTTCTGCAGTTGCTGAGTAAAGCCAAATAGTTCTTTTTTTCCACGTCTGTTAAAAATATCCAGGCTTTTGAGTTTGAAAATCACAGAGACATAGAAAATACATCTCTCCCTTAGGTTCAGCTTTTGATTTGTCTTTTGCTCCTGGGTTTTGGACACTTAAGTAGATATTTATGATGTGTTGTAAAGAAGGCTACTGATTCTCATCTTTGTCAAAACCATATGAGCATCAAGTTGATTCTGGTTTTGCAGCTGAGATTAGAATTGGCAGAATTTCTCAGTGGAGGGCTCTCGTCCTTTGCTTATGTTTTGTAAGTTCTGCTCACTTTTGCTGTTCTTGCCTAAACTCTGAAATTAATTGTGTGACTCAGGAACCTGCGTTAGGCTGTGGCGTTTGCATGAAACACCAAGCAAAGTATGGGAAAAGTACTGAGCCACTCTCAAGTATGCCATGCACCTCTTTTATAGATAATCTGCATGTGTATTAGTGTCATTGATTTAGTGTGTTTTTGTAGAGTGCAAGCATCCTGAATCAGGACCCCATTATGCTTGTCACTGTACAAACACAAAAAAGAAGGTTTCTTTCCATTCCACAGAGCAGCCTTTGTGCTTAGAGCTTAGAGTAATATCAATGTGTCTTTGTATGGGGAAAATTCAGAAATGGAGAGTAGGTAAGAGATCCCTAGCGTGGTTCATGAATGAGATTTCAGTCCTGAAGCCATGCTTAACAATTTATAAATTGAGCAATATATGTGCATGTGTATTCTCTCTGTATTTTTTTCTGCATGCATGTATGTAGAAGTTGCTTTACTGTTAGAAGTACTGATATTATTAATAATAGATTCATACTTCCTATAAAGCCTTTTGATTAGGAATTCAGAGCGTTTGGAAAGCATTGATATACAAATCATGAAGATTTCTGTGCTCTTTAGATTGAGAAGCAAGATCAGTCTCAACCTATAGATGAGAAAACTGAGGAACAGTGTCACAAAATCTTTTGCGCGTGTGGGTATAAAAAGTAGAGATACTGACTGGTAGTTCTGTTTTTTAACCTCAAGACACCCTCCTTTTCCTTCTTGAGATCCTAAGAACTGCAAATTATAGACTTCTCTCTGTGCAATTAGAATTTCTAAATGTCTCATTCCAGCAAGATGAACTATAGTACTCAGATTAGTTAAATATGTAAAATAGGGACTGTGGAATATAATTAATAAAATAAAGAAATATTTACAGCCACAGTCATATCATTGAGGGCTGGGAGGGTGTATTGTCTGTGGACCCTCCAATTACCTGAACGTGCTTCTAAACTCCCTACCTGGAGGCAAGTTTGGATAACTGGAGTTAGGAAGCAGCACCCGCTGTGTTTAAGCAGTAAATTGAGAGACAGTGTGTGCTACCCTAACTTTGGTCCTGGAGAACAGTTAACATCTTCAGCCGTATGTACGAGAGCTGTCACATGTTTTATAACCTAAGGACCAGGCACGAGGGGAGTCCAGGAAAAAATTCTTCACATGGAGAGCATTAATGTGAGGAACAGACTCTACTGCAAGCAGCAATGTAGGCAGCCACAGTGAGCAAACCAAGAGCCTAAAAGCAAAAACTACACTGCAGAACACAAAATGCATTGTGATTCTTACCCGCACATTTGACATCTGTTTTTTACATGTGCCACAGAGATCCAAAATGAAGGAAAGGATACAGCCTTATTAAAAGGGAGGAATTATTTTCTTATTCATGTTAAAAGTTCTTCTAATCTGTTTTAGTGGGGTTTTTTTCTCATTTCCAACTGAGAATAGAGCTGAAACACTGAGGTCTGCAGGTAGGTCTGGGCTGTGTGTTGCATTGCTTACAACACACTGTTGAGAAAATGGCTATAAACTGAAGGAGTCCTGGGTGGATTTGATCTGTGTAGCCTATGAATATCATGACTGATCTATTAAGTTATTCTCTTTGATAAGTTCTTTATGAGGGACACTACTTTCAAGATAATGGATTATGATCAGGCCAATTCCATAGTGTTTCAGTAGTAGTTATTCAGCAGCGTGTTCACAAAGACCTGTTTTGTGATAGGGCCAGTCAAGGCATCCTTTAAAAAAGTGCCCATTCATTCTGAGTGTTTGGACTCAGTAGCACTGGAGTTCAGTGTCAGGTCCTAAAAATGTAGGCCTAATTAATTAATGTTCTGCTCAACCCTATGAAAAAGGCAGACATTCTTCACCGCAGTAAACCATGATGGCATGAAATGGTGACTCATGAGGAGATCACTGAGCAGAAGCCTGACTTTCCTTAATCTACAGCAAACTTCCATCAGTTGTGATGCCACCAGGATTTCTAAAGCATCAGGAGGGATTTCTGCAGGCTTCAAATCCGTAGATTTTGGAAGTTCTGCCTTGCTGTGCTTTAAAGACAGGTTAACTGTCTGCTTCTCCTAAACACCATGTATGCTTGGCAGATTAGAATGATCAGAATGGTGGTGATGAAAATGTACCTGAATTGTGCCAGAGCTAACATCTGGGCCTTGGAGGACTTGGCACTGTACACAAAATCAATCTTTATTTTGAAACTGTGTGTTTCCTGAGGTAGTAATTCCCAGTTGTGGCCACCAAGGTCTATAGCGAGACTGCTGCAGAAAAATACCTTCTTCCAAGTACACATTTGTTCGATAACCTCAGTTGTCGAAAGCGTGACCTCTGTTAATTTATCACCAGGCAAATTATTGTTACCCATTCACAGATTCCATGAGAACCCCAGGCAGACAGCAGAGCCCCAAGCTACTTACAAATGAGTTGACCGAGGTACTTGCAGCTGAGGTGACTTGCCATGGGTTGTCCGGCACAACAGCAGCAGGTTCGTCAGCAGATCCTTAGAGAGCTCATTGCCCTTGTCTGGAACTAATTCCTCCAGAACAGCTTAGCTTATTTTATATTTTCATTTTAGAGAAACTAAACGGTTATCAGATAAGAAAGGCGAAGTCTTACGATTAAAGTGATCTATAGATCTTCCTGCTTGATGTTTCTTAGAAAGATGAAAACAAGGGGAAGGGAGTTTCTGCTGTCGTATTTGGGTAGAGTCTGACATGGAAACCTGTAGTTTTAAAAGCAGCTATAAAAACTTAGAATATAATAGAAATTAGAACGTTATTTAAAAAAGGAGATAAATAAAATAGCTTTTTACATACATGTGCAGTCTATTGAAAGACCATCCAAAGCAGTGATACCAATTTAAGATGATGATCTTTTGCCTTAATTATACATCTGGGAGGTATTAGCTGAACATTTTGTGGAGAACTGTGAATACCTTAGTTGCCAGTTGTCTAAAATGCAGCTAATGATTGCTTCAGTGCCAGTGTTTTGATGGCTAGAACCTAGGCCTGAATATGAATACAAAGAACTCCATCTAAAAAAACCGCGTGTGCGCACACACTTTTTAATACAAAACAGATTTCAACCATCTGCTTGGCGCTTAGCTTTGCAACTATAGGCTCTGATATGAAAGGGAGCACTGTCCAGATTATGAATGGTATCACTTTTATTAGTACCTTAGAAAAATCCTAGTGTTTTAGAAAGCTTGTGTAGCCAATGGTTTTCTTCAGTGGAATAATGAAAACAACCGCCTTAGCCAAAATTTTGTGCCTTTCGTCATTCCTCCGACGGCAACGTCTCCCTTTCCCTCGCAAAAGGGATTTTGTAGTGGAGAAAAGTTTCTGTTCTTCACCTCAGCATTTCCAAGTGTATCGGAGGATTTTAGATGAGTGGCCCTTAGAACTGACACCCCAGATGGTTTATGACACAAAGCACTGTTTGCTTAGGAATACGTTGTATAGCAGAGTCTGTTGCCCAAGCACTGCAGAGCGTGTCAAATCGGCATGGAAGTTAATGGACCAAAAGCCCTTCTGAATTTAACACTTTCCCATTTGATCTGAATTTACAGCTTTAAATCAGGACCACAGTTTTCCTTTAGTGGTTCAGTGGTGAAAAGTAAAGGTTGATAGCATAATTTACAGGCATATAATACAATGATTTTGACGCAATTCAACTGTTTGAAGGTTTAGAATGAATGAGACTGTCTTAAAATCTTTGGTATAAGTCAATCCATTAAATATATATATATAAAAAAAATTGGAAAGTTGGGAGATTTGTACATGTAGCAATTTGGTCCTCTGACCAGTTCATTTTTTAGCCTTAAGCAGAGGAAAATGAACCATACAAAAAGTCAAAAATCTGTGGAGCTTTCACTCTTTGTTAGCAATTAAGGTATTATTTCTTTGCCTTTGGTAGATTTATCCTTAAAATATGCAGGACAAAATAGTTTCTTCTTTCCTTTTCTTCTTTGCAAGGACTTGATAGCGTTTTTCCTTAGGTGCATGTTTGGAAAAAGATGGTAAAAATGCAACCTCCTGTGTATAACAAAGCCTCTGTGTTTGGCCATCCATTTAGTGCCGTGTCACATTAGTACTGCATTGTTAACACCTTTGGACAGGGCTAAAGGTTCCTTGCTGTTGCGTCTAGAGAGCTGCTTATGTCAGATCATAATGTTGCTGGATGCTTTCCTCAATAAATGTACTTTTGATTTATAAGTAGGGCTGGATTGTTTGCTTCTGAGTTGTCAGGAGGGTGAATAAAAGGACTGATTGGTATTTACGTTCTCATTTTATAAAAATTTCATTTTCTCTGTGTTATGGTCTTGAGAAAGTGATGCTTTTAACTGTTACATTTTATTAGCCTGAGTATGGCTTTCTGTGGAAAAGATCCGAGATGCCAAAAGACAGATAAAGTTGGATTTCTATGGACAAAATGATTATACTATTGGAAACTTAAAAGCTTCTGCATAATTTTAGTTGAATCATGAAGTATGGACAGCAAAAATTCGACTCTTTTAAAAACTGTATGTGAAGTAAGCCTTAACAGTATTAATGTTATAGCCCTAGCCAGTGAATAAACTTGGAGCCCTCTGTTTTATTCCCATCCTGTCTCTTCCTTAGCTCTTTTCCTTTCACCTTCCCCCCACAAGCAGTCAGGCTTGCTTTCTACATTTTTTATGAGGAGCCCTCTTACTCTCACAGGTAGGGATTAAAACAATAAACCTGTTAAGGAAATTCTGAGGCCCTTTAAATGATGATCCAGATGGAAAGAAAGCCAGTTCTCCTGCCACTGTGTCACCATGCCTCCCCATAGCAACTCTACCAAAGTTACTTAACCATCTCATTAATGAAGCAGTTCTTCATGTTGCGTGCCATAAAATGGGTTTCTTCAGGAGTGGGAAATAGCAGCCTATCTGCTGTTGAGCATTAATGATTGCACAAGAATAAGCTCCTGTATTCAGGGATGGGTGAGAAGGAATTCTGTAAAAAATGCTTGGCTTCATAATGAGACCTTTGCTGTTGAGCCCTCATGTTCTTGGAAATTTTAGAGGGGAAAGTCTCCTTGACCAGTGTCAACAATTTGGTCATTTTCTTTGCTTCCCCTCCTTCCTTTAGGTAATATAGTCGTATTTATTGTCAGTTTATTTTCTCTAGATTCCTCCAATCCACTGTGGTTGGAAGGGAGTTCTGTAGTGAGTGCATGGCGAGGTAAATTTGAGATGGCAGTTGGTGGTGTGGGAGGGAGGGTTGGGAGAAGGAGGAGGCAGAGAGGGTAAAAGAATGCAGCTACAGTTTTAAACAACCTGCCAATTGTCCCCCTTTTCATTAAAATAGCAGCTTTCAAGCCAGGTCCCCAAACTGTTTAGTTTGATTTACACTGTAAAGGCTAAGTTCCCTCATGCTGTAAACAAGAGCTGAACAAATAGATTGCCCTCTCTCCTGTTTTTTCCTTCTCCTTTTCTTCTTTCTTTTCTTTCCACTACTAAAATTATAGTTGTATTTCTTTCTGATCTCTTTGTGTTTGTTTTAAAGAAACTGCCCTTCCCATGAGGTTTAGACATCTGACTTATGAAAAGCCTGAGATAGAGAGAGGATGTTTTCAGAGGAGGATGCACTTGGTAGAGCTGTGATTTTCAGCCAGTTCAGTGTTACTATGAGGTTACAATTGCATTTGCATTAAAGCTGGGTATGAACGACCAGGTTCAAAGGTTGGACTTTGACTCTCTTTGTGGCCTGTTGTTGCATCATGCAAAGTAAAATGAGGTTCACAATATGCTGGTACCAAATAGCTATGGAATATCAACCTGCTGGTTTCTTTGACTGTCTGGTTCCACCATATGAGGGAAAGCGAGGTCAGGCACGTGTCAGTGCAGGAGTTTGGAAATCCCTTGAAGCATTGCATGCTGCTTGTACCTTCCAGGAAGCCCTAGATAGATAGAGATTTGAAAGTCTCCAGAACAAAGTTGGCTCCTGCATTTCAAAGGCTGCATAACATCTGTATTTTCAAAGATTCTGATGTTATATTTAACACTGAAAGCGGGAGAAAAAGATGAACGCGTGTGTAGGAAGAGTACGTGATTTTCATAAAGAAATAAAAAATTGTTTGTGAAAGAACTGCATGGGAGCCAGCTAGTACAAAATACTTGTGTGTCCTTTTAGAATTTTGGAACCGTTAAGTGTTTTTAATAGTTTACCCCATGCATCTAATCTATTTGGAAATATACCACTTCCAGGGGTGTTTGGGGGGAAAATTGGAGCTTGTTTTCCTCTCTCCTTGTTTTTATCTATGTGAAACATCAAAGTGAGTGCCAGAAATAAGTTGTTTGACCCCTTTATCAGGTAGAGTTCAATAAAGCAATACATGTGTATTGTAATTGTGAATATTGTGCAGATGACTTGGTTTTTCTTTGAGATTAAAATAGCCCTGTTGAATAGGAGGGTATATGTAGCACTAAGGGTGAGTCTTGTATTGTGTTTTATAATTTTTAAAAGCGCTTTCAGAGAGTAATAGGTAAAAGTTTAATTTTACCAGCACCGAGTGCCTGTGTCAGTCCGATTTTCAGCAAATGAGTTGGATGCTCTTATGGGTAGTCTTAGAAAAGAGGACAAGGACTGAATAAGTCCGGAGAGCAGCGTTTGCCCCCACCTCCAAAGCTTTTATTACTGGCTCTTCAGCAGCCCTGGGTAGTGGGAACATCACGGGAAGTTTGTTCTTCCTCTCTCTTTGCAGTGTCGTTGTGTGAATAAACAGAGGCTGTGCTTGTCATTCGGCCTCCTTGCACAAGCCCCACATTCATGTACGATCGTAAGGCTCTGTCCAGCTCCCACTGAAAACAATTGTAAGACTCTCATTGACTTAACTTGGGTGTTGGATTGGGCCCATTAGACGGGAAGAAAATAAAGTGGAAGTGTTGTTAATGATTCCTATTGATGGTTTCCCTGGCACAAAGTACTGCGGAGAATTGTTTTTAGATGAAATGCAGTTGCATCTAAGTATTACATTTATTAGCTTTTCAAAGGAGGAATAACCAAACTGGACATATGGGGTGTTCGAAGTGTGATTGTGTGAGACTAAGATAATTTCAGGAGAATAGCTTAAGTCGCAGGATATGTGTGATGCCCTTTGTATACGAGATGTGGGATTGTGGAATTTATTTTGCATGCGCTGGTTCTCACTGAGAAAGAATCCAGAATGCAAATATATGGTCATATTTAGAATATATAAGGAACGCAGCCTCGCTGCTGTAGACTTCAAGACCCATTAATCAGGCCTGATGGTGATGTGATCTCTGGAAATACTTCAGTTAAGTAGGTTTAATCCTTATTAACAGTAAGTTGCTTGAAACCATTTTGAGTAAAGTCTAGAAAGAAGTATGGTAGATTGAACACAGAAATAAAGGCCAGCCCTGTTAGGCTTTGAGTGACTTTGACTCCTTTGAAGCTCTATAGGTTTTGGACTTGCTACAACACCAAGCCACTAACAAAAGAGTTCTCACCTCATCTTCATGTTTTTCTGCTGTAATTGTCAGTGTCATTTACACATTAAAACAGGGTACTACTACTGGTTTTGGTACTATTTAGGCATTGCCCCAGCCCTCCCTATGACTTGCTTAGGACATGTGGGACAGGCAGATTAATTAAACAGTCTGCTTTTCTTAAGCCTTATTCTGGATTGTTCAGGTTAAATGACGTATGTAATTTCTCCAGGTTTTGGAATGTTTCCTGTTGACTTAGTGTGATTTAGCTGTGGATGACTGTGATCCAGAGCCCCTTCAGAACACGGAGATAGGAGAGGATAATGCTTGTTTCAGTGCTTTCTTCTCATTCAGCAAGGGGGTGGAGGGAAAGAATGAAGTGGCAGGGCTTTTGTTGCTACTGTTTTTTGGGAAATGTGTTCAAAGAACTATTTTGGAAGATGATGGTGAAGTTGTTCCTACTATTTGCACTGCATCGCCAAAACATTGTGCTCTTGTATGAGGTAATAGCTGTGGTTTGTGGCGACATTATGAAAACATTGGTTTGTTATGATGATTGCAGAAAAAATCCCAGCTACATGGTAACGTATTTGTAATATTTTATTGAAGTGAAACATGGAAAATGCAGCGTAGACTGGAGTCCCCTTGGAATGATTTCATGTTTCAAGAATGAAGAAGCAATTGTGCAAAACTGAAATGGGTGTACATTGCATCAATTAAAGATTAGATTTTGGGCCATTTTAGTGTAGTTTAAGGTTATTTTTGTTCTGGGTTTGGTTTTGTTGTTTGTTTGTTTGTTTTTTTTTAGTATCACTACAATGTGTTATATTCAGTTGGTACTAAGATGTATTCTACATGGCTAATAATCCAAATTAGAATGTATATTTTCTTTTTGTCCTGTGAAATAGAGGTAATATTAACTAAAAGGTAACTGCTGCTGGACGTTGTTGTACAGTAAGTAGTAACACCTTACAGGTTATATAGTGTAGTCATTAAAGGTTGTCAAAGTAGTTAGATAGGCAAGAAGACCACAGACTTATTCCTCTCAACATCTATTCTTGAGGTAAGGCACCCAGCAAAATAAACAGAAAGAGATTCATGCTGTCCCTTTACACATTTGAACTGGACAGGCTCAGCTCCTCGGTTTCCCACCTGTGCTGACTGAGAGGTTTGAAATGAAATTTTGAACTTTTGATTGCCTCTTTGTTTACACAATGTATTTTTGTTTCTTACTGGGTTTGAATTAATTGGTATTATAAAGTCTGAAATCTAGTATCTTTTATATTGTTTTTTTTTTAGTTTATTAAGGGAGTAGGATTAAAGTAACACATTACGGCCATGGCAGTTCGAAGCTCTAGGTGTATAAAACTGCTTGTTATCCTCCTTTGGCAATTTTGTGTGCCTGCTAGGTGCATGGGTCTTTCGGTTCTTAAACTCTGCCTCATCTGCATTTGATGTCTTCCATTGTGTTCAGATAATCAAGTCAGAACCTCTAAACGTTTAGTAGAGCACTGGTGATAAGTGTTATCAGATTGCATGAGAAACAAGTCCCTAAAGAGGAATATGAGAACAGTATGTCACTATAACCAGGAAACCAGCTCTGTTGTTTGCTTCATCTTTTTTTCCCTTTGACTTTTCTCATCTTTTTATCACACATTGCAAAAGACTAACATATTTATCTTCTATGAGCTGAAACTTCTGCAATATTTTCTTAATGCTTGTTGTTAATGACATGTCTGCTACAAAGCAGAGCAGGATCTACAGCAGAGATGTAATGAATGACCACAACCAGTGACTGTGATGTGCAATTGATTTCTGGTTTTTGAAAAAATACCCTTAATAATTAGTCATTTGGGTGAACTGTCCTATTCTTCTTTATATGAGTTGTGTACAGAAAGAGGCATGATACATGTTATTACTCATATAGCTGTGTCAATAATGACATAAGCTATATAGATGTGACAAATGGACTAGAATAAATAATGGCAAAGAACTGAACTAAAGTATCTTGCTTTAGGTAAATACTAGCTCTTTCTGTTGTGTTAAAAAAGCTAGACTACAAGAAAAACACAATCTCAGAACAATTATATAAAAAAAAATCTCTAAATATATTGTAATCAAGTCAGTGGGGTACTTTTTCTGGTGCCTCTTTTTCTGCTTTATATAATGATTCAACCAAATGTGCAGCATTACTTTTATTCTGTGAAGAAAGGGATGTTTGGTGTCATGTTCTGTTTGTACAACAGTGTCCTTTTATAATACAGTAGGTAGTACCAGACTATCAAAGCAGGACAGTTAGACTTAGAAGGTTTGTCAAAAAACACCACAGATTAATCAATAAGGAGATAATAGTAACTTATTGTCCTGATATTGTAGAGCTCAAAATGGAATGCCCAGAGTTTGTTGCAGTCAGTGGCAGCAGGAAATGCTGAGGTCTTTGCAGGGTTAGACACCTTCCTCACATGCTTCAGAAGGTGCTAAAGTCAAAAAGAGCTTTTAACTCTTTGAGATCATACAACCCCACTGTCATAAATCATAGAGTAGTTTGGGTTGGAAGGAACCTTAAAGATCATCTAGTTCCAACCACCCTGCCATGGCCAGGGGTGCCACCCACTAGATCCAGTTGCTCAGGGCCCCATCCAGCCTGGCCTGGAACTATGAAACACTAGTCTGCAGAACATCCACGTCTTGAGGTGGGGTAAAAAAGAGAATGGGAGGAGGAATGGCATGGGAGGGAAGGGGAGGGATGGGACTTCTTACATAGGTAAACCTGTATGAGAGGTAGAGGTAGCTGCCTTTTGTCCTACTTCTTGCACTGTAAATGGATGATGACCTGATATTGGCCACTTAGTTCTTGGTTTTGGATTATATTTGTTTTAATTCTTATGGGTTTTTTTAAGTAGTGGTGGTGGGTCATCCATAATTGCTTCATTTTGTTCTGTAACCAGGTTGAACAGCAGGGTTTACTTGACAATTTATAGGTTGTAGAGGGTGCAGCTGGAAGTGTATAGGATGGCAAAAAAGAAAGGAAAAAAGGGAAACAGAGATTGGTTTAGTCTTTTTAAGATGGACAGCTGTACAGGTTTTGGGATTCATCATCCAGTGGAAAAAAGTGAGAGACGGACCAAGGGAAGTTACCCTGTTTATTTGACGAGGCCTTCCCTTGACTCAGTATGCTATAATCATCTTTATGCAGGTTGTCTTTCAAAGTATAATTAGCCTGGAAGTGGATGTAGGTGGTGGGTGGTATGGCAAAGTATTTATTGAGGAAAAAAATAAATAAGAAAAAAATGATCTGCTGAAGAAAAAGGTCTTGTGTAGCTTTCCAGTTTTTTGGTTTGGACAGCGTATGCATCTGTCTCCAGAAACCAAGGGCGTCCTGAGTGAAAGTCCAGAGAGACTTCACTAGAAACAGTCTAATTCAGAACATGCCCCAGTTTATTACAGTGATGATAATGCTTTGTACTTCTGTGGTGCCCTGTGTGCTTCGATCTCAAGGTGCACAACGCCACTGACAAATAGGTATTATTACTGTCCCCCTTTACAGTCCTGGGAATTAAGTACTGAGGAGTACAATGGCTCAGTTGTGCAATGCTTTTGCCTGGAGAGAAGAACCAATATAAAGTCACCCCACTGCAGTGAGAGGTTTGAATGGAGCAGGAGGAAAACTCGGTACCTGCATCCTCTTGAGTGCAGCTCTGCACTTCGCTGTGTTCAGTTTGGGTTTGGTAGACAGTTTTGCCACCTTACAGGGACAGGAGGCAAAGTTGTAATTAATTCCTCCCTAATTGGCATAGCAGTAAGTAATTCTGCCTAATCCATTCCTTGCTGTGAGGATGAAGTAAAGCTCAACATTTGAATTGTGGAGAGGACAAGGGGAAGAGGGGGGAGTAGGCAGTGGAAGGTGGACACAGGCAGACATTTCTTACGCTGTCGTAGCCACATGTTGAAAAATACCTACAAATTTTTCTCTCAGATTCTCTCTTGAGTTAATGAGGTGACACGCAAAAGAAATTGACAATTCATTTTTGAAAAAAAATCACTAAATTTTCCCTTCCCCTTCTTGTCTTTCATTCAGTCCATGAGAGTCTCTGGAGTGTGAATTGTGAAGACACCAAATTGGAATTAATTTTACTTTTTCATTTAACAGATTGTGTTACATTAACACCACAGTATTGCCAAGCAGCAAACCTTTCCTTTCCTCAGATGTTAGCTACTAATACAGACTAAAGACTGCTGAAAGAATGGTTATACTGAAATGCTTTATTTAAGTTTATCCTCCCTTGTGGCTTGAGCAGGCCCTGATTCTGCTAAGATGTATTCACATGAGCAGGCTCACTGAGTTCTCTTTTATTGCTTTCTGGCAAGTAGGCTGGATTCTATTTCATATAACGTCGCCCAAGTTAGAATTTCAAAGCTCGCTCGGTCCTCAGAGAGACCTTTGCAAGATTCTCTCCTGTATCTACACAGGCACTAAACACACCGAGGACACAATTGAATTAATCAGGACTACTCATGTACAGAAAATCAACCAAGGTTCTGTTAAAGAGATGACAACTTTGATATCATATTGTTCATTACCAGCCCAGGAATTGTTACTGCTCATTTAATTAAATTATTAAATTGTTTAGTGATGATAAATCTCGCTTCCAATATTAAGCAATATTGAGAGTCTTGTGTAGTTCTCCTGAAAAGAACTAGCTACAAATGACGTCACAGGATGTATTTTCTCTCCCTAAATTGTGTTTTCTTATACTTCTGATTGTGTTTTTTAAATTTTCAGTCCTACAAGTTTAGCCCGGGATCTGACAGTCAAGCTGAGTTCTCTAATGCTCTTGGCTGGTGACCAGCATTCAAATTCTGTAGGTAAAATTCTTCTCCTGAAGATACCTGCCTTTCTGTAAAACAGGCAGATCCTGGAAGTAAGCTGTGTAGATTCCAGGGACGTTAAATCTGATTCTGCAATGAGTGTGTTATTCCATGGTATGTGACTAGAACAAAATGCTGTTCAGTGGCCTGTGGAGTAGTTGGTTCTACAGGACTTAGGAAGGGAGTAGTAGTACTGGAGAGGCCTCAAATCAGAAAATGAAGCAAACAAAAAGATGTACATGACTCTCAGTGCATCCAGTGCTCAGGACTGTTTAGTGAGGAGGTGCCATTTGACATTACCCTTGTCTAGAACAGAAATGCACCTTAATAGTTCAAATGGATCCCTTTACTTTCTTTGCTGAAGATGGCAGTATTTATGGCTCAAGCTCCCACAAGAGCAGCGGCCCATTCATTGGCACCATCTCACTGAAGAAAATACAAGTCTATTCCCTTCTTTTTTAGCAGATTTGTGTCTCATCTCTCTGTAAGAGACTATTCCATTTCAGACTTACTGCCCTTTGAACTAGAAATTTTCATATACATTATTTAAAAGATCCTGTGCTACAACCGTAAGCCTAAATTATATGAATTTGAGAGAACGTGAACAAAACTGTCTTTGAGGGATGGTTCTTCTTTCAGCTGTGGTACTGTTGCCTTTTTCCATCTTTATGACTGTAATCCCATTGCATTTGGAATCATTACAACTCGGTGTGGAGCTGCTGCTGATGGAGCTTATGAGCCCAATAAACAGTTGGTCCTCTTAAGTGTGAACAAAACTCTTTTACTCTGTGTGTGTGCATGTTAAAGGTGATGTGGTTGCATATATGTAGAACTAGCCTGCATTTTGGTTTTTATGAAAACAGAAATATTCATCAGTGCTGCTGGGAGTGCCATTCTCAAGAATAAAAGAGTATGCTGCTGTGTCATACAGTTCATGGTGGTGGCATTTCTCCTGTTTCAGGTTTTTTTACCTGTAGACCATTAAAAAAAAAACACAAACAGTTATATGCTTTGTAATCATATAGCCTTTTTGGGATAATGCATTTCTAAAAAATTTCTTTACCTGCCTACATCTTCCCTCTGTTAAATTCTTTCTTTCCTATAACTATGAGGTGCATGGCAATACACGATTAAATGGTTGTCAGGCTTGCAGTTTATTGCTGTCATGTTTGGATATCCTGGTTGTTTTTTAAAATACGATTTTTCAGGCTGCTGCAGTAAAGTTAACTGGCAACTATTCATTAAGTTCAATGGAGTTAAAGTAGGAACTGTGGGAATGTCAGATACTGTACATAGTATTGCCTAAAATTCTCAAAATGGTGTGTAGTGTATTAAATTCCACAATTCTGGAAAACTGATTTTTGCATCAAGGCTGAACTGGATTTTGACAAGCATAAAGGTCCTGCTCTGTTTCTGTGTGATGTGGACCTGAGGGTGGCAAAGACTTGCAGCTGTCTCTTCACAAGCTCGTTTCCACAAAGTGTGGAATGATTTTTTTAAGTTTTTACTGTTAGATTTGTAAGTGTTGACTTCTAGTAGAAGAAAATCAGAAAACTGCAAAGGGGAAAATGAAATTGGTGTATATCAGCTTGAGTTTGGCAGCACAAAACAACATGTGTTTTATTAAGCACAGTTAAATGGGTCTAAATTAATTGTAGCTGCCACTATATGTGAGAAGGTATAGAATGTAGAATATAACATTAATAAGGAATGCTTGGTGGACAATGAATTTTTAAACTGCCTGGAAAATGGAGTTGCTGGACAGGATTCACTTAACGAGGCTGCTGCCTGTCATGTAACTTTGCTGGGTTTAATAATGGCTGATTACACAGGTGGCAGTAACAACAATGGTAGATTTTCTGAGAAATGCATTATTTTCACAGTGCCGCTGATGGAAGAAACGCTTAGTAGCAGCTGATAATTAATGATCAATTTGGAGATTATCACAAACAATTTACAAAGGTTGACTTTTCCTTTAGAAGTCCCTTTGGATAAACTGGATGGTAAATTACCTGCCTAAGGCTTTCACTTTACTTGTGCTAATAAGATGAAAATGAATGTGTTTGAAGAGCTCTGAACTGAACTTTTCAGACTGTCTGATAATCCATACAACTCTTCTTTAAACATCTTAAGTGAGTGAGCAAATAGAGACTATAATAAAATTGAAAACCATCATGTGGGCACATGTTACCACCCGGTCTAAGTAATGGGGCATGACAAATAGGAGGCACTGCTGTAGAGTTCATATTTTCATTTTATGGCATACATTAAATATTTGATCATCAGCCAGCAGATAGAAACAATTGGGCTAAGAGTGTCATTTGCAAATAGAAGAGTGAGATTTAGACGGTCATAGTCTGAGCACGGGATGGAGAACTTCTGTATCTTAATCCATGCTTCAATATCTTCTCTTCACATTGTGGTGTGCAGACCACTTAAAATCCTCTTCTGTATTTTCTCAGACTGTAAAAAGTAGTTAGTAATCCGTATTTACTTCACATAATAAATGTGAAGGGGATAATAATCCTTATTTACTTCACAGAAGGGATATGTGAAGAGTAATTAGTATTTTGTAAGTGCTTTCAAGAGTGAAAAGAGTAGTGCAGGTATAGAATGCTGTCTAGTGAACAGTGTAAAAGAAAGAAGGGAAGTAGGATGAGGTTTGTAGAGTTCTGTAGGTGCTTAGAGGCATCGATGGGCTCCTAGTCAGATTTTCAGAGGTGTACAGGTATCTTAATATTTGAATTATATTTTAAGGTCTCTTAACAGCAAGGCAAACTCCATGTTTTTGGCACTTCAGTTTAAATGTGGTTTGTGCTTTATATCCATGATGTGGGGTAGAGAGGCAGCAGAGGGAAAGGGGCAATAGGGTTGTAAAAGCCAGGTAACAGGTGCACTTTCTGATCTTCCCACTCTAAAGCAAGGATGGAGATGAAGAGTGAGAGAAAAAAGCAGAGAAAAGGAAAAACCTTTGTACATCTGATGGACTCTTTTACAAGGAGGGGTTTTGCAGACTCCTGAAAATACCAGCTTGGAATCCCAGAGTACAACTGTATGTGTGGTCATGTCGTGTGAGTAGATCAGTAGAACCAGAAGTCTGCTGTTTGTTAAAAATGTTCTCCTAGTATTAGTTTTATATTTTTGAGACTTTCTTTGGTGGTTGACATGTTTAAAGCTTAAAATCTGGTACACTTGTGTGAGTCATTTAAAAAAGAGAAAAACTAAACAGAGGATATTTGCTTTTTTTGAGAATGAGGGGACAGGTGTCTAAATGAAAGAGTAGTAAAGAAAGTACTCTTTCTGGGGAGTTCCATCTCTTTAGTATTCCTTTATAATTAGTTATCCAGGGCAGAGGTTGGAAAGGGGGCTGGTTTTAGCTTTCCATGATTATCTTGATAGTGTGTTTGATGAATGCCTCATCTTCATGGTACTGGGGAATTACCACCAGAGCTATGCATAGTGGCAGAATCTGGAAATCAGAGCGTGTGACCCACTGTCTGTATCTGGTGCTGATGTGCTGTGAAAAGGTGGGTTAAAACTTTGGCTGTCCCTTGGGGGGCAGTACTGAGTAGTTCTGTGTCTAAACAAGATCCAAAGTGGTGTCTGTCGTAGTTCGTCTGTGAAATGGTTGTGACCATTAGTATTTTTGTGATGAAGGTATGTGAGATTCTTTTAAAGTAGGGGGTTTTTTTAGTAAATAGCGCTTAGTAATTGTAAATTACCACAGCATTACCTGGCAAGGGGTGTGTTTTCTTCTTGTGTGAAAGACAGAAAAGAGGGTCCAGTGCAACTGGACAGTAATGAAAAGGATTAAGTGATATCCTCCTGCTAAATGCTGTTTTTAGGGGGTTTTGTTTGTTTAGGAGTTTTTTGGTTTGAGTTTTTTTTTTGTTTGGTTAGGGTTTTTTTGTTTTGTTTCATTTTGATTTTTTTTAAAATTATCACTGCCCAGAAAATAAATATGATTTTTACATAAATATAGTCATTAGGTAAAAAAACCCCCACATTATTAGCTTCTGTTGGCAGGACTGTATGTAGAAACTTTACTTAGGAGTCGGACTTGATGATTCTTGTGGGACCATTCCAACTCAGAATATTCTGTGATTCCGTGAAACTTAGTTTTTCAGTTTCACAATGCAGTAGCTGAATAGAGAACTTAATTTTTGCCCTCACTTATGATCCAGTATGCACAGAGCTATTGGGCAAATTAATGATGCAAGTAAGTAATGCAAACAGGGATCGCCAATAGAATGTTTTCTTTAAGAAAGGAAAATCAGATCTTGCAGAGTGTTTTATAAAGGCAGTTCTTACTTAGAAACAGAAAAACTGGGACCTGGAAAGATTCAGTAAATTCTGTGGGATCACATGGGAAGTTGCCTGTCTTCTGAATTCTTAATGTTATGTCTTGGTTTCATACTCCATGCTGAGGGGCAGAGGGTATGTGGCAGTGAACTGCCTGGTCATAGTTTCAGTGTTCGTGCTTCTTCAGCAATCATCAATGCCAGAGACCATTGCTATACTTCAGAAATAAATTTCTGTGATGTACTTCACTCAACCAATCCTTTATCCTAGGTTTCATTCAAACAACTCTAGAGCTTGCCAGGTGACTACTTACCCAATTCAAAAGCTATTTACTACCTTTTTCAGATAAAAAACCAGGACAGTGGACCTTTCTTGTTGTGTTTTGTACTCACTTCAGGATGTTAACCTTGAAAACGTAACTTATCATCAGCCTGTGATATATGGAGGTGTTTGTTAATGTAATGGTACAAATGAATCCATGATTTTTCTCAGTGTCCCAGTGTGTTGTGATTGTAATGATTCCTTATCAGTTATTGACATGCAGTGATGAAGCATCCTCTGAAGTTCATTCTAATATCGCTTTCAGATACATGAGAAAGCTTTCTGTTCCCCTATATTTTTATAGACATTCATGTTTGAATTGTTCTCAGTGCCAAATTCAAAAAAGTGATGTATGTGTGGGGAACATAGAAGAAAAAAAAAGAAGTGGGGAGTAAGGAAGTTTGGTTGTTCAATTTGTTGAAGAGATAAGTTAATTTGAAGAGATAGGTTAATTTTCTAAGATGTTCTGCACCTACATCTCTTATGCCTGAAGGAATCCAAAGGTCTTCACTCTCTTCAGGGCCAGTGATGCCCTTTGAATGCCTCATTCTCTATGCAGTGGTCATTTTCCTTGTAGTACTCATGACATACGTTTTAGATCTGAACATCTGGATTCAGATTCACTTATAATATAATTAGGTGTATCCCCAGCAGGGAGAAGGTTTTTGATGGAAGAAAGCTATTATACCACTTGTTATGGCAATAGCAGCCAGGTTTACTTTACTGTAATGTATATTTATTTTTTTCAGAAGACTGTAGCTCTCATCTGAAGTTGGACTTCGATGGCAATATGTGCCTTAGACTGCTAAATTGTTTTATTATATCTCAGTGAAAACAGTTCTAGGCAAGAGCATTTTAATGGTGATTTTTAAGTGTCTTTGAAGGCAGTGTGTGGACAGTGTGATGTAGGGGAAGAGTCAAATGTTTATTTGAAGATGTGTTTGAATGAATCTTCCTACATAAACTTGCCAGTGTTAAGAAAGAGGGGCTCTGCCCCTTTTAGATCACAAAGGCCTCTCAGTGGGGGATGGTTTTGGTAATGGAAAAAAACAAAAAAGATTCCAGTATGTGGTGGAGGAGGTAAAATAAACAAACACAATGGATGATTGCTTCTCTCCATCAAGGCTTCTTTATCCTTGCAAGCTCAGTCAGTGGTCAGCATGTTGGACATCCCTCCCTGTTTTATCCATCCCTTAACTGTGTTCTTTGACAGCATTGGTTTATACAGCTGGGTCTTTGTGGAGCTGGATGGGACTGCTGTTGAACAACAGGCAGGAAGGTAGACAAAAGTACCTATGGAAGGGAGAATGGCAGTCCTCTGAGTTTTCCTGGAGCAAATGATACTAGTTTCAGAGGTTTTCTCCTTTCTACCCCCGTCTCCAACTCCCAAAAGTAGTACTTTTTAAAGTAGACGTCTTTTTTTGTAATGGTGTTCCCATGCCTGCCACTGCAGCCTTTCTAAAGTAAAGTTGGAGACTCCTTATGGTTCTAAAGGTACGTTGTCTGTTTGTAATGGTCTCTCATTTTCCGATTTGTGGATTTGTTTCTGCTTTGCATGCCAATATGCATTTGTTTGTGCAAGGATATACATGTGTTACATGACTAATAGCTGTATTTTTCTTACCTAACAGCTCCAGCAGTATCTAGGGTTATTGTTTGTTAGGCTGGGTAATTATCCACTGGTTATGATTGTTCTTTCCCTTGCAATTTGACAGGTATTTCTTAGAATCAGATAAAGCAAAAAGTGAGCTTTCAGACTTTTGATGTCAGTCCACTTACTTACATGAGGAAGCATGTTAGTATGTGCAAGCAGCAGTTCTGAAGAATGTTAAGTTATGCTGTAAACTGAACATGGATACTCAGGAATCTGAAAGTGTTTACAGACATGAAAGGGGCTCGTACAACACTTTCATGAGCGAAGGGATATGTGTATGATGGGTGATTGCACCACACATTTGTTAATGTAGATTTTTATTTCTTATGCTTTTGTGAATAAAAACTGGGACAGCAGTACAGCTGTGAGGAGAGAACTGAAGAAGACTTCACAGAACAGTATGCACAGTAAGTGAGGCAGGAGCCCTCACATCATACCATAAACTGCTCCTGTTTTATCCCTCACCCAGTCATCTGTTGGAGTAGAGATGGCATGACTCTGTGGATAATTTGAAGTAGGAGACAGGAGTGCAAAACTGCCTGAACACTTGCAAAAAGTTTATTTTCTCTTTTGGAATATCAGAGTATCTGAGTAAAATTATTTTTATTTAAACAATTTTTGTTTTACTCTATTTGTATTTCAGAGTAATTTTCAGAGGCAGCAATTTTCACTGGTTTCTGAAAGGCAACATCTGGGCTTCAGAACAATCTCTTTTCAGCTTTGAAAATTCTACCTCAAATTGCTTACACATTATAAATGTTCAAAAAATTTTTGTGGCGTTGTTTTTTTAGCATAATGGAAAGGCAATAATGTATTTATTCCCTGTCATTTTATCTTCAAGTTCAGTTTGATTTTTCTTTCTCGGGCTCTCCAGGATTATTTGTTCCTGGGCCAAGAACGCACCTGTCATGTATAAACCCTCCAAAAAGGGAGGAGCGCACACATGCATGTGAACAAAAAAATAATGAAAATTCTGGGCAGCTGGAATTAACCTGTTGGAAAGAAAATGTTTACATCCATTAGAGACATTGCTCTGCTTAAACGTATTTTTTTTTTCATACCCATGCACGCACACAGATGCAAAAACCATTTCACTGTGCCTGTAATTCTTGAATGTACATGTGGATTCTCTCAGGCCCCGATTCTGCTCTCTCTGAAGTTATTTAGAGGCCCAGTATTTCAGCAGTGCAAATTCATGCTATCAGTGGATATGCATATTTACCTTATTAGCTTCCTAAGTTTTACCAGGAAACCTACAGAATATGTATGGATATATGTGCTCATGTGTTTTTCAAGGCCTTTTGCCTTTTTTTGTAAAGTGATGGACATTGTGCAAATGTGGCTGCGAGTGATGGTTGGAGCAAAAGTTTCTACAGTGATGGTAGAATGATACTGTAAGTTCTGCAAACATCAGTGGATATATTGAAAATTATAAGTGCAAGTATATGTACATATACAGAAACAAACATGCAATATAAACTCAGATGTAGGGAAATTGAGAGTGAAGTGGGGAAGATAAGAGACTAGCTTTTTGAATTTCCTCATTTCTGGTTTGTGATTACACACAAACTCTGGTGAGGGAATGTTGTTTAAAAACTATTTAAAATTCTATTTGCTGAGTTTTAAATTTAAGTAAAGAAAGATAGGGGAAAGGAGAAGAGGGCTTGAAGCTCAGTAGCTGTTTCTCTGGCACTCGCATTACTGAGCAATGGTGTGATGGAAGAGTGGGAAAAACTGTGTCATTTTACTGAAATCTTGATCAAAAGAATGACTTCTCGTGCTGAAATCTGGGTGTCTTTTGGAAGAGAATTCTTATTCTGAATGTTGATTCTACTGAAAATAATTTGTCATTTAACAATGCTTGAAGAAAAATTTATGTCAGCTTGATTAGACAAAGACTGCGAATGACCAAGAATAAGCTCCCAAAACTCCAAAAGTTTTGATATTAGCTAACTTTTCAGAATGAGCCCATGCTTCCTCAGATTTCTTTGTAATAGGTTAGTCATTCATAATTGTCATAATTTTAAAGCTTTTTCAACTCCTTGCCTGCATTTCACTCAATGTCAGTGGAAATTAGGTATGCACGTCTGTGTGTGATGTATGGATTCCTTGTAGCATGCAGCACAGCTCTCCCACTCAGCGTCTGGAGAATGACTGACTTCTCTTCCATAGTTTTCAAGTATTAGTTTGTACAGTGAATTTTTAAGGCCTGAAATCTCTAATTATTTCACTAGATCCTCTTTGTAGTTCAGCAAGCAGAAGAGTGATGATTACCTAATGTCACAGTGATTGAGATAGTGCTTTCAGCAGTAAGCAGTTCCTAAAACTTTACGTGAAAATAAAAGCAAAACTCTGCTATTTTTGTGGTGACTTGAGAACAAATTTAAAATAATGGTAAAAAGAATAATGAAAAAGCAAGATGTATGAGGAGCTGGAGAGTGGGGGGAGGTACATTTCTGATAGGTTGGGGGGTGGGGTAAAGGAAGCCAGAGTTAATTTGAGGATGCACTGGAAAATAAATGAGCTTGTGGATTTAATTCAAAATCATCCAAGCAGAGTCTTTTGCATGAAAGAAGCCAGTGATCAGGCTCAGTTTACTTGAAACATCAACAATGACTGCATCCTGCTGTTTCAGAGTTTGTGCTGATAGATGCTCATCGTCTTTGACACTGCTCTGAGGGTTGTATGTTGCCTGTACCGTAACCACATTTTCACTACGTACCTCTTCTGGTTTTAAGAAGTTCTCACAAAATCCATGTTTAGAAGTCTGATTTCTTGGAAACATAATTTTCAGCAAGTAAAATCTCATCTTGTGGTTCCTGGTTTATAAACATACTATTAGATTTTTGGCTCTTTTAGTTGACCTACAGGCTAGTGAAGAACAAAAGGCGGATGGTTGACATGTACCAAACAAAAACAGCATACAGGTTCTCATGCTAAAACTGATTTTGAATGTGTGTCTCTGGGTCAATTGCTAAATGCTCCTGCCTAGCAGACACTAATTACTGTACAAAACAGGGACAATAATGCAAAGTCCTGTGTGAGATCTACAGAAGAATTGGGCAATATTTTTTGCAGTAATAGAATATAGTATCTTGATAGGGAGTTCCTTCATTACCTTACAAATTCAGTTTTTGTTGAAGGTTGGTTTGTTTCAGGCTGCCATATTTTACTAAACAGCTTGGTCATGCACAATTTTTCCCAGTTCCCTGCTTCAAAAAGTCAGTGAAAAACTTTGTGTAAATGCACATTAGAAACTTTTGACGTGAACTTTTTTCCACTACAGATTTTTACTAGACTTGATTTTACAGTGGTTTTTCATGCATAAATTCCTTGCAAATGCAAGCAAATGGAGATAAAATTTTAGTTGAGAGAATAAAGTTTGTAGAATGTGGGATTTTTTGTTTTTCATTTGTGTAATTAAAAAAGGACGTTGTTAACATTCTCTTGAAAGACACTTTTAACAACTGTATTGTTTGAGAGTTTCAAAACTTGTCAAAATGAAACCATTTACCACTGGAATTTTGAGCAGTACCTTTTCTCAAAAAGCAGTTTCCACAGTATGTGGAATATCAGGTTTATCATCCAAGCTGCTGATACTGTACTATACTTTAAAATGCAAACTTTAAAAATAGGTTTGGGATAGAGTATTCCCTGCCTGTTTTATATTCAGAACCTTCTAAACTGTAGGACTGTCAAAAACTGTTCAAGTTACCCCATACAGGGAGGAGATCTGGAAAGCAAAAAGGGATAAGGTGAGCTGGATGAAATGGAAATTACTGGATGGTCTTAACAATAGGATTACTTATGGCAGCTATAATAATAGACAACTGCTCCACAGAACTATTACACAGGTTATGCCATAGAGATCTGGGTTTGTATTAGCAAAAGTGTCTCGTTCACCAAAACCCTTTTTGAATAACGCAACTTATTTGTGGCATATGTGCATTTTAAAAGATGGCTGATTGATATGATCTTAGAAAGTAATAATTAACAGATTATTCCATCTCAGTGTGAGTGACAAATGAGAGCACGTTTCATGCACGTTTTTATTGATTAGCAGATTAGAGAGTTTTGCTTCTTTTTTTATTTTTTCCTCTTTTTTTTTTTAATTGTAAAATTACTTCAGTGAAGAATTCCAAACCAGACTGTAAATGACTCAAAGATATTGCCAAGCGAAGTCTGTTTTTAGTGGTATGTGTAGAAACAAGTCGGGCTTGCAGTTCCCAGTGGGACAGAGTGTGGGAGTCTGCCACCCTTACTCATGTTGAGTAATACCTTATTACACAAGTAATCCTGTCAAAATGAACAGAGTTGTCTTTTTAAAGGTACTAGTTATTCAGTGTGCATAAATAATGAATTAATTTGGGGCCAAAATGGAATGGAGACAGTCGTGAGTGTTAACTGGCACCTCTTTCTTGGGCTGTGTGTAAGGAGAGATCATAGCTTCAATAAACCTGGGAATATGAACTGTTTTATTAGTGCTAAATGTTATCAGAGATGAGGCAGATGCATTGCTGACATTTTGGATAAGCTTGTGTTTATGCATCTCTACATGTGTGTGTGTATGCTTATACATCAGTTGTATGTAGCATTGCTGCTGTCTGTAATCGTAATTATTTCCTGTGGAAAAGCAGTCTGCAGATTTCCAGCATGTACCGTAATTAGAGGGAAATATCCCTGCAGATCAGAATTTGAGTCAGATTGAATTCCACTGAAGTTCCTGGGACTAGTTTAGCATGTAGCATTTGGTTTGGACTCGGGCTGTGTTAAAGAGCCCTCCACCCTGCTGCTGATCTGCTCCTCTCGTCCTCATGCATCTCTTCAGAAGGCAGCTCTGTGCCCGTCTCCAGTGTACGGGGCCAGCTGATTTAAACTCTGCCCATGAGAAAGACTTAGTTTATGGCTGCCAGAGAAACTCAAGAGGTGAATATTTTCATGCCGATTCAGAAACTGGCTATGCGACTCCAGTCAGGCGCTGTCACGCCTGGTTATGGTGAGAAAACAACAATGCCTCTCTTGATAAGGGAAAGAAAGAAAGTCTTGCACAGTCAAAATTTTGACATAACAATTTAAATCATCTCTCTGCATCCTGTGGACTTGGAGCTGTCAAAAAGGCAAAGCCTGTGTTTGAATGGAAAAGCTTTTTATTTCTTTAAAAAGTGTACCAACTATAATTATCCATAACTATGCAGGCCTGTTTTAATGCTGTTTTATAATTACAGGTCTTAAAGCTAGATTATACAAAGTCATTTATAAATAGTCGGAACAGAGGGACTTTGGGAGTTTTTAACCTGTGGATTGCTGTGGGTTGTGGCAGCTGACGAGATTTTGCCTGTGTATATATGGGGTGAGCTGTGTAATGATTGATGAATCCCTTAATTAACTCCCAACAAGTTAAGATTTATGGCCTCATATCTTCTTCTCCTGACACATCTGTGTTTGTCACTTTTGAAGACAGGGATAAGCTACTTCTCCAAAAGCTTTTGTGGGTATCTGAAATGTTTCTGAGGTATTTTGCCTAATGTAACAAGATTAGAGTTTTATGACATAAAATTTATGAAATTTTATGGCATGAACAATCGCATTGGGAGGGATGCTGGTTGTGTGCTAGAGGGCACTATCTGCTTGAATACTGGATACCACTTTAGATTTATTTTGGGTATACAATCATGTATGAAATGAACCGAAACCAATGAACAAATGGAAATGTAGTGGAGGACACTTAAATGAGTTTCTGTTAAAAATAATAACAATAAAAAAAAATAGAGCTGTGGAAAGACACTGAATTCAAGGGAAAAAAAACAAACACGCAAAACAGTCTTATTTAGTAGCCTGAAATTATTTGGATGGAACCAATAATTGTAGATGGCATGAGGAAACAATTCATGTGAAGGTAGTGTAGTTGTTATTCTCTCCAGTGGGAAACTCCAGCCATGCTGAAGTCAGTCCAAAAAACACTGAGATCAATAGACACTGGGTATCAGTTTAAGCCTACAAAGAGTCTGTTATAAATTGAAGGAGAGTAAAGAAATACGTGGAGAAACTATTGTAACATGAATCACATAAAATATTTGTTAGATAAGAGTGAGTTAGAGGAGTGAGATTTTCCTTCCCTGAAAAAAAAAAAAAAACAAACCAAAACATTTTTGCTACCAGGAAAAGCATTTATTTAATGAAAATTTAACAAAAGGCTTGGTTTTTTACTGCAATTTCTGCATGTTAAGAAGCCTCTGTGAAAACAGAAATAAGAGTCTCTTTACAGGAAACAGTGTCGTATTTGAATTCATGGCCAGAACTAAATCTTCAGTTCCATCCTAAGCGCTGATGAAAATCAAGTGTGGGGATACATTTCACAATTCCAGTGTTTCTGTACAGTGAGCTGGGTACCGCCTGTGTCCCACTGTGTCAGAACTTTGCAGATTGAGGTTGTCTATAAAATGACTCCTTAGCTATTTTTATTCAGTAAGAAATGACTAATGACAGTTCAAAGTGCAACTCTTCTTGCAAGTCTTAAGTTGCAACAGATTTCATCTGCAGCGACACCCTTTTACATTCACACTCTGATCCACTGTATTGCTACTTTTCTGAGTTATGTCCTGGGGTTTTGTTGGGTTTTTTTTAATCATATCCATAAGTTCATGTTTGAGGAAACTGTTGTTTCCTCTTCCATTGTAAATCTTCTTTCAGAGTGGTGTAGTTGAAAACCATTCTGAGTTTAAACTAGTTTGGGGAACAGATCTTGAAGTCATGTAAGTTGTAAACTGTTGTGTTATCACTGAGGGTAAATCCAGGATATTTGCAGTCCTTTGTTAAGATGAGGTAATACCAGTACTTCATTAGATAGATCTGTGTAAAAGAGCTCAGTTTCAGATAATGTGGTTACTCAGAATTTATCTGTTTCCCTTTCCTTATTGTTTAGAATGGGAACTCGCATCTTAGATACGAAATTAGTGAAGACCCTGTATTAGCTCAGTAGGATAATAAAGATAAAAGAAAAAAACAGAATTCAAGGATACATGGTGTGGGAGCATTTCAGATTCAGAAAATGGACCAATAAACCTGTAGAAATAATGAAAGACCATCTGTGAACAGATTTCCCTAGTATCATGTTTTCTACTTGTGAACCTGTCAGAGATTTGATCCTTTGCTGCTATGGTCTTTGATAGTTACTGTCCTTTTGGAAGACATTTCCAGAAGTAGATACGGATTTATAATTTATTTATTTAAATCTTCCAGTCCCTTGTGCAAATTTCACAGTTATTCATAGGCAGGAAGAAATTCCTGTGAAACTCTTGAGGTTTGTCTAACTCATGTTGACTATGGATAGAGTGCATCCATTTCTTTGAGTGTCCCGGTCACTTGGAAGACTAATGCAGATTAGAGCCTCAATTTTGCTGCCTTAGCTATTTTAACAAGTTGTTAGCCTCCCAGGAACGTGATAGCATGTGGCTTGTAATTTAAACTGCATCTTCTAGAAGCAAAGGAAAAAGTTTCTTCTCTCTCTTAGTATCACTTTAGTTTGACCTACAAACCAACCTATAGGTTTTTGGTTTAGATCTGAAGCATGATAATCTATGTTATTCTGAGTGCATGGAGGTGGACACCTCTATTGCCTTCCTTGCCTGTGTTTATAAATTCCCTGCAGAAAATGATTTCATCCCTGTTGGGTACAGTGACAAGCTGAAGATGATGATCTGCAGCTTTCTAGCTGAACCGCAGTAGATAGAACTGTGTATTTACTTATAAAGTTAACAGAAGAGCTTTATTTCTGTGTGATAGTCAAACTCTCCTTGTGAAGCAACGTGGCAGAATCTGGGTTAACATCAATAGGAGTTTTTAACACAGTTTGAGTATACAGTGTATAACCCAAATCATCCATACAAAGCAAGGCATCCTCTCTCTATAATTTATTGCCAGAGTGAATTGCAGTGGAGGCTTTTGTAGATGGTTTGCAATATTTTCAGTCATCTTATTGAATATAAATGTTCTAAAGTATAGAACATTACTGTGGAATAATTGACTAATGATTTTGTGTCTCTGCCCTTTTGTTTGCCAAAATTGAGACAACTGCTTAGTGCTGATTTTCAGAAAGAGAGATTTTGTAAAAACCCTGGCTTCTATTAAGGCAGTGTTGAAATGAGCAACCAAAAAACTTAAAATCAATAGAAAATATGTTTCTCGGTGAGGTACAATCCAGAATATGAATAATTCACATTAACTTCAGAAGGGAGTTGTATGGTTTCTGCAGAAGAAGAGCTTGAGATCTGTCACGTCAAACATAGCTGTAAAATGCTGAATTCAGTGGGCTAGTAAAAAACTGATCTCTGTCTTTATGCATATGCTTTGCTGCAGACACGTAGGTGGGAAAGCCTAGAAGACAGAATTCAGGTAGGATGTATGAAGTGTTAGTCTGTTGGACTAAGTCAAACATTAATAGAAAATACAGATTGCTTCTCTAAGCGCAGGCAATAGGTGGTGTTCAGAACAGGCAGTGTGCAGCTGAGTATAGGTTCTGGTAGGGATTTTTTTGTCTGAGTTTTTGGTGGTGGTGGAGGGTTTTTTTGTTCTGTGGGTTTTTTTTTTTAATGTAATCTAACTTGGCTTGGGAGGCAAAGCTCAAAATGAGATCATTAGAAACAAAATAAGTCCTAACAAAGGGCTGTTTAAAGTCGCTGTTTGTTTTCAGACCCAGTTGACTGCTGCTAAGAACCATTCCGTGCTCAATATGCCAAATCGTATGGACATGCTCCACCTCACAGCAGCCCCACGCATGGTTCAAGAGGCTGCTGGGCTTTTGAAATGCAGTCCTTTAACTGTGAGGTGGAAAATCAAAATGGGGTAATTAGAATCATAAATACGAGATTTTTGAGGAGGAGCATTATTCCTTCAGCCCGTTTTTCCAACTTTTCCGTACAATAGTCTTCAGTTTTCTTGTTCGTAACTTCCTTTTTTTTTTTCTATGAAGCATTTCTCTAGCTTGCTTTCTTTTCTTCTTTTGACTGTGGCTGTAGGATTTCTTATTTCTCATTGCACTCTTTCTTACAGATGCCCCTGCTTAGCACAGGGGTGCATTATGCCATCCATGCACATACCCTGATTTTCATGAACAGTGTTGCTGTAATCAATTCCAGAAGTCATCTGCATTTTAGTACTTCATTGCACCCCTCTATTTTGAAGACCAAACTGGAAGAATTCTGAGTTCAAACTGCCCTGTAAGATTTTCAGTAGTGCTTGGTTTAGATGAAACCTAGATTTTCCAATAAAGCTGCTTTCAGTCTTTCTAAAAGTTGAAGATATACACGTTGCTGTAAGAACAGTGTTATTGGACAGTCTAAAAAAATTCAGAATATTGGCCTGAATTTTAAGTCAAGGTTTGTGTGTGATTTTTATAGTATGTGCTCTGTGTATCTTCCTTGTGTATCCTTTTTTATATATAAATGTAAATTACATTTACACGTATTTAAGACATGGGTAAGAAGATTTGATAGAAAATCTTCATTCAGTTAGTATACCCCTGAATTTGTGTTCTCAAAAAGCTTAGATTATTAATGCTCAAATGTTTAATTGCTTAACTATACCAGATCTGCAAACCTGGAAAGATTCTTACAACATGACTGTAACACTCTGTTGTTCACATGGGTGAAGTTTTATAAACACAGACAGTTTGGCTTGCTAGCAAGTTGCTTTATTGTATTGTATTTTATTTTACTTTATTTTTTTATCAGTTATGGTTGATAATGACATGCAGATGATTATTCCTTAAAAGCTAAGTTGACAATAGCTTGTATCGGGAGACATTCTATCTTCTTACAGTCTCTTGCAAATGCAAAACCAGATGGGTATTTTTTTAAAGGAATTGCATTTCATTATGCAGTCTTAGGTGAATTTTCATGTTTAAGAAGCCAGAATACAAGAGAGTGCTATATTAGTGTATTATTCTCACAACAAACAAGCCACTGTTCTGTTGCTACCTGCTTGGCCATTGTTCCCAATTGTGTATGCTTTGCAGTGGTATTTGGATGGTTTCCTGCTCTCTGCCAGCACAAAAAAGGCATTTCTGTTACAATGGCCCCTAACCACACAATGACGGCATTAAGGATTTATTTGGAGGTTTCATTATTTTCTCCTCTTTTGTTCCTTCCAGGATGTCTTCCAAGCGACCAGCCTCTCCGTATGGGGAAGCAGATGGAGAGGTAGCCATGGTGACAAGCAGACAGAAAGTGGGAGAAGAGGAGAGTGACGGGCTCCCAGCCTTTCACCTTCCCTTGCATGTGAGTTTTCCCAACAAGCCTCACTCTGAGGAATTTCAGCCAGTTTCTCTGCTGACGCAAGAGAACTGTGGCCATAGGACTCCCACTTCTCAGCACAACACAATGGTAGGTTTGCTAATGGTCTATTGTGCTTACATCCATTCTTTGAATTCTGCCTCTGCAGTAGTTTGGCATCCAGATCTGTACTTTACGGAGTATACAATGCACAGTTACACGTACAGAACACGCTACAATACTGTGAAAGCCTTGACCTGGCTGGGCCGCCTTTACCCTCCACTATGAATGCTAAATCACTTGCAGTGCAGACTTCTCCTCACCTTTGCCTGATGGCATTTAGGGCGCTAAAATTTGTTAGCTGCAGTGATGTGAATTTGAAGTGTATGTGTTCAGCAAACAGTGAACGGTTTTGGAACACTCGTAAGTGAGAGTCACGTTTGGCGTGGTGTCTGAAATATCACCCCAATGCCAAGTTTATGCAGTAGTAAAGCACGGGAGTCTGTATAAAGGGTAAAAAAAAAACCAAAACTTTGAATTTTGATGGTTTTAAAAATTCACATCTGTTGTGTAATTCACACGCCACAGATACAAGAAAATTTGCTGTACTTATGGAATTAAGTCAGCATACTACTTTTGCACTTAAGAATTTCCACCTTTTTGTGCACTCTACAAATGACACTGAGCACTTAATTCCTTACATTTAGCAGCTCACTGGAAGTCCAGAACTGGCTGTGTCTAAAAGGAGACAAAAAGAACAAAAAAAACATGCCGTGATCCTCACTAGTATCGTAGTGTCACTTTTGTAACGTGGGCCCTTCAGGGGGAGTCCTGTGATACATTTTTAGAAAGGTTGAAAGGTGCAGGGGAAGGCACTGAAACCCCAGGACTGAGGCACCTCGACAAAGCTGCCTATTGTGAACACACTTGCACAGCTCTTGCCTGTTTACAGATTGACTGTAACTTTTCTCTTAGTCCTCCACTTTGACAAGGGCACTGACAATTTCACTTTAAGTGAAGATAATGAATGGACCTGCATATTTGAAGGCTTTTAAAAAGGCATTGCAAAATAGGTGATAGTGTATTCTCATAAAAGCCTGCAACAGCTCCGTAGTGGTATTTAAGCCCTTACAGCTCATTATGCATATGTAATAAGCCCTAAGTAAAAAGCCTTAGGGATTATTATTTCTCATAGGACCAAGTCACTGGATATGCACTGAAGCTGCTCTCCTAGACAAAATAACTCGCTGATCCTGATCCATTTTTCTTCCTTTTTTGGGCTAATGCTTAAGTTCAAACAGTGGTTTGGAATATTTAATTTTACTTTGTGTTATTGCAACTTTACATGAAGAAAGAACAGCATTGGAGAAATTACTCATGGGCAGACATGTCATTATCTTTTTTAAGCTTGTTTACTTCTCATCCTTTATCTGATGTTTTATGGAGATGGAATTCATTAATACACAGTTCCAGCCAATGGGATGTTAGGGTATGTGACTGGTCTATGAGCTTTGCAGTATTTTGGCCTATTTTAAGAGAGTGCGTTGAAGATAAGAAGTAGTTTCTGACAACATTTAAGTAATAGATAAAATTGTGATGGCACCAGTAGTGTAGAATCAGACCCCAATGAAATAAAAACTTACTATTTTCTAAGGAGCCCAGCAGAAGTATTTTAACTACACCTCACTGAAACACTTAGCTGCACTTTAATCGATTTTAACTAACTTTTTTATTCATTTATAGTTTTTAAGACCAAGAAGTTTAGCTGAGCATCTAGTGTGACTTCCTGCTATGAAGGCTGTATTTAATGTGATGTCAGAACAGTGTGTTCTGACTCTTTGTAATACAAGATACTGAATCACTGTGTGTTTTAGACAGTTTTGCAGTAGCAGCGACATACTGTAGGCTTATCTGAGGCAGTTTTTGGGGTTTATAAGGGACTACTTTTGTCTTCATAAATATTTAAGTAAATTGCCAGTTAGTATGAATGTGATGTTTTGGCAATATCTCTCTTTTAGTGAGGAGTGTCTTGTAAACATCATCACCCAGGTAGATCAGAAAGGATGTAACCTATGTGTCTCCAGAAAGAAGGAAGTGATCAATGTAAATAGGATATACATAAAATATACATAATCACACCGTCTGCTGTTGTGGTATGTAGTTATAAGAAGGAAGTAACTGAATAACCTCTGGATGGCTTCAATTTTTGTGATTAGCAGTTATGAAAATCGTTCCCAAAGGGTATTCACTTCGTTAGCATTGCAGAGGTCATTTTTATACTGTTTGAATTGACATTCTGTGTATTTTATAGTCTCTGGACAGCAAATCCAGGTGTATGCACATGTGCACACACCACCACAGAGTGCAGTCCAATACAGTTTTATTGATAAAGCTCCAGCAGCGTCCTTCACACTTCTTAATAGCTTGTCAGCTGCACTGCTGCACCTTCTGACTGAGCCGGCAAGTGACTATGGAGTTCTCATTTTAAAGCCACATGCTGTCTTTGGCAGTGTCCACCTTTACAGATCTCTCCAGTGTCACGTGAGAAGGTTTCAGAGGTACAGGCAGTCTGAAATCATGTAGTGCATCACTCTGCTGCACCTGTCTAAACCTTACTGCTTTGTGCGCTAAGACTCTTTGTCATCAGCTAAGACTCTTCTCCAAAGGGATTCTTAGATAGTCAGGGTATAGATCCAGAGAGGTCTTGCTCTGTTAGCTACATGTACAACACCCATTTGGTTTAGGGAACAACCTCAGCAGAAGAAAGCCACGGCCAAGGGATTTGGGAAGGTTATGGAATTACAAAGCTTTGTCATGTCTTTATTCCTCTTGTCACCAAAGCCATCCCTGCCGCCTCATATGCTGACTCTCAGCAATGGGTCATGAAGGGACAGCTGGGAAAAGCATTTCAACCTTGAGAATCAATTACTTGGCCTCACTTTTCTAGGTGCTAATTGATCCTCTGTTTCATAGGTTACTTCCAGCTGTGCTTTCTTTTACAAGTCCTGCCAGCCTGGAACATCCCAGGATCCTTAAGGTACAGGGCTGATTGCACCACAGTAACAACCGAATGGTTTACCCAACTTAGACTTTGGAAAATTGACCCTGTTGCACTTTACCAGTTTGCAACAACTGCCAACTTAGAGAGGCATCTCAGAATACTGAGTAAATGTTTATAAAAGGAGGACAGACTTCTAGAAAGAAATCTTACAACCTAACCAAAATTTGCAAAAAATCTGCAAAGCCCATCTCCCCGTCAGGATGAACAGGGTATTTCTGAGGATGCTGGAACTGCAGCCAGAGAAAGGTTAGTGTAGTGGGCACAAACTGAAACACAGGAGAGTCCCTCTGAACATCAGGAAATGCTTTTTATTGTGGGTGTGACTGAGCATAAGAACAGGTTGTCCAGGGAGGTTGTGGAGTCTCCCCCCTTAGAGATATTCAAATGCCATCTGAACATGGTCCAAGGCACCAGAGCAGGGATTGGACCAGATGTATTCTGGAGATCCCTACCAGCCTCAACCAAGGCAATTCTATCCCAAACTGTCTTCCTCTTGATAGAAGAAACTGCATACTTATTGTAAGTAGGAAAACTCTTCTGCTGATAAGAAATTTATCAGACTTAAACCAAAGGCTCAGTACGAAATACAAGACAGATAATTTGACCTAGAATATATCTGAGAGTCCCCTTAGGATGTTCATAGCAGGCCATAAGCTTAGTGGGGAAACACTTGAGGATTACGCTATCAATCAGTAGCTCTTTTGAAGAAAACTGTTAAGGCTGCAGTATTTGGATGGCATGAGTTAGCTCATCTAAGTTACTAAGGTTTATTTTATTTCTACTTGTTTGCCTTACCATTTTGCTTGTGCCACCTCTCAACACTACTGATCTCACCAGTGGTGTCCGTGAGCTAACTTCTGAAAATAAGTGATGTCAAGGCTGAAAATACTGATTAAAATATGCCACAGGCACAGTATGCTCAAATCCCACCATTCTTTTTAACTATAGAATATCAATAAAATGCCCTATAAGATTTAAAAAAGCAAAAACAACAAAAAAAGGAAGTATTGATCCAAAGATCAAACTGTTATGGTGTAATTTTGCCACTGTCCAGTTGTTACAAACTGTGTGACTGCATTGTTAGCCCACGTTTGTCCTGCACTTTCAGTGGGATTTAGAATTAATTTTCAGCAGTGCTTTAAATTGATAGGAAATATTACTGTGTGCTGTTAAGTGGCCTTGTTGCTTCACACTAAAAGAGGTTGTGTTTCTGTGGTGAGTGAAGTTATTCCTCCATAACTTGGGAATAATTTTAAGAATGTTTAGTCATATTAAGAATAGCAGTATTACTGGTCAAAGAGCTTCCTGACGTACTGCTTCATGCTTTTCCTCCACTTGTCCAAAATAAAAGGGTCTTCAATGCTGAATTTGAATTCTGTTATCACATCTATCCTGGCCTGTGCTTCACCTGTTGGTCTGGAGTTTGTCAGCATATGAATAGTAATGGATCAGAACAACAAGCGGCTGGAGCACTTAGCTACTGTTCAGAACTTCCGAAGAGAATGGAAATCTGAATGCATATAGCTTTTTAAAAAGTCAAATAGGACTCTAATTATACTGAGCTAAAAAATGCCTATTAAAAAAAAAAAAAAAACACCACAGTGGTTTTAGAGAAATTTTAATTTCCAGTGTACCTTTGTGCATCAAGCTTAGGATAAGTTATTGTGATGATACAATGGATAGTGTTGTGAACACCAGTGCCGTTACTGTGCCAGCTCTAATAATGAGAATTTCATTGTTTGGGGAGAGCAGTCTCCTACACTCTAGACAAAAGTGTAATTACTTTTGAACGATGTGGAATGTGCTCAGTTTAATAGCACGGAGAATAGATTCACAAAGATTCAGATAAAGCTAGCTTGGAAGCCATATGTGCAATGTGGCAGTATGAAATTGTTAGCAGGCACCATAATTACAACACACACACACACAGTTTCACAGTTTAAACTATAAACTGTTGTTTTTCTAAGAGTTAGACAGGCTTATCTGAACAAGACTAGTTCAATTAAAACAAAGCAGAAATGGTGGTAAGTTTGCATTTGTCTGATGTTCTTTCCTTCATCTCTTAATGGTAAATTGATATTTATAAGATGATGAAATTGCATTGTTACAAACATTGCATTATAAATGTCATCACAAAAGTAGCAGTTGAAAGCAGTTTCCACAGATCTAATTTCAGGCTTATATCAGAGTTTGATCTTTACACTTGCACCATTTCAGAGAATCACTCTGTGGGCTTTTAGGAAAGGGAACAAATAAAAAAGAATCAGTCAGAACCCATCAAACAGATGTACAAGTTGCCTACTTCACTGTTTAGTCCAGAGCCTAGAAAACTTTCTGCAGTCCTTGAGAACCTGTTGTGGTGGAGCCAGAAAAAGGTTTGATAACTCACATATCTGCCTGAGAAGTATCTTCTATTTAAGTTGTGATAACCTGCCTGTCCTCCTTGTCATGATCTGTATTCTCACAGCTCTCCAGTCCTGTCCCATCTACGTAAGTCATGCTTATAGTACTTAGCAATTATTTGCAAACAACTTGATGTGCAGGTCCTGTGTAGGGCACATAAACAAACAAAAAAGGTGTTTTCATTCTTCAGGTGAGGCAGTGATGAAAACCATAGTACAGTTCAGGAGCAGGATGCTAGTTTGGGGAAGTTCCCTTGGTTTATTGGACCACTGTCTTAATACAGTGAGTTTTGATTACTTTTGGCCATGGAGAACCAGAGTGGATGTATCATTCCAGCTGAAGTCAATAGGCAGAAAGACTGGATGAAGTTTGAGGTGACCTGTTGCCACTGTGATCAGACTCTGAAAGGTCCAAAGGTTGGTTAGGGGACAATAAATAAGTAATGCAGTGAAAAAACGTTGTTTTCTGTTTGTTTTTTTGTTTGGTTTGGTTTGGTTTGGTTTCTTTATTTCCTTAAGCAGGAGGGTTAGAACTACATTTATACCAATGAATTAACAAATCAAGTCTAGACTTATAATATATAAATTGCCTGGAATACAGGGTGCAGATGACTAGTTTTTAAAGGCCATGAAGAGAAGTGGAAACAGCAGTTGTTTGTTTTTGCTGAAGATCATCTTACTGTGAAGCAGTCACGTTTTTAATGGATTCATTTGAATGCAGTTAAGCAGAAAATAATCAACAGAAAAGTAAACACCTTTGTTTTATGGAAGTGCTGGGAACTGTATGTGTCCATTGTTTGCCAGTGATTATGTGCCTAGGAATCAATTCATTGACTTCATACTGGAAAATATCTTCATTTAAGCTTCTTGCATAAATACTGGTAAAATCTAATTCAAGTGAATAGCAGAAAAATTCCACAGAAAAAAGAGATAGGTAGAACAATAAGGCCCACAGTCGGTAGGAATATTCGAACCAGATGGTCTTTCTTATGATGAAGAAAAAAGAACTATTAAGTGCCCTACCAAAAACTGTGTAAGCCATAAAAACAGAAAACTTGGTCATCTTTCTAAGCAATTTGCCATAGGACTTCCACAGTAGACACAGGGGTTTCATTCCAAATGAAACCAGTAAGTAGCCTTCAGTAGATCGCTCAGTTTGGGCTTACACACACTTTTTGAGGTAATTTCACTCAAGACTGTACATTTTTACTGAAAAAAAAGTGCATTGGCATGAACTCTGCCGGGTCAGCCTAGTGCTACGAACAGGTTTTGTGGCTCGGGAGTGCAGCCAGAACCCAGAAGATCAGGGCAGGGATGTCTGCCGGAGGGAGGCAGGAGATACCACAGATTTGAAACAAAATTTTGAAGCTACCAATTTGAGGAGCACTGATGAAGACTAAAGTGTGGAGAAAGCCCCTTTAGGACTGCAAGACCAGCTTATAGCAACGATGTAAAGAGACTACATTTAAGTGTTCCTACTTCTTGGTACAGCTTTTGCTTTCGACAGTCAGTCCCTAGGTGTGACATAACATAGGTAGGATCTGTGGTATCTCCATTCTGTTGGAACTCAAACAGTAGCTGTAGAGTTTATATGGTTTCAGCAGTCAAGATCCATCACCTTTGGCACTCTGCCCAAATTTATTCTGAAATGCTGCCCTTTCTTTGATGATAGTTCATCTTTACGATGTTGTAGTAAGACTGAAACTCTGCTGCCAGTTAAATGCTCAGTTCTTCGTTGTCCTGGAAAGAGAAGGCCACAAAAATGTAGTTTAAGTTTTCATGCTTTTCCTTTCAAACAGTGATTTTATCTCCTTTGGCCACTGTTGAGAAGTTTTTGGCCTTGGGCTGTCAGTGTAACTATCATCAGAATAGAGAGCAGCATACCAGGCTTTCATACTCTTATATGACACGTGCCTCAAGGCATGGCTTGTGGGAATCAAAGTTTATTATGTTTTGCTTCTTATGTAGCACAAACTTCTACTTTTGCACACCACCTTGATTCATTTTTGCTTCAGTAGTTGCTCATTCATTTTAGAACTTCCAGAATGGTTTCCCCATGTGCTTTCTCTTTGCTCCACGTGCTTTCCATATCTGCATTACTTCATCTGAGCAACTGATGTGGCTTTCTCCTTTTTTTTTTCACTGCAGGTGAGAGTTTTTCTCTATTTCCAGCCTCATAGGAGCCAATATTACTCTATCACTTCCTTTCAGCTTGCAGTTGTCCTCTGAAAACCTTTTTCTGCCTTGCCCATTTTCTTACTCTGCTTGTAGTCATATTTAACTTAGTCATTTTTATTATTTAATCCATTCTAAAGCCTTTTAGTAAATAGCTCATATGAAGACATTGCACGGTAAAAATAAGTATTGTGCTGTTTGCTTGGACAGAATGTCAATAAACCAGGGGATGGTTGTTTTTTGATATGCAGCTCTACTTTCAGTAGAGATATACCAAAACTGAAGTGCATTGTGAGGTATTGGTCATGGTTTCTTGAATTCCAGGGTTGCAAGGAATCTCTGTGGTTATCAGCTCTGGCTCCTAGAAGTGCCAGAACCTTTTGCTACTTTCAGTACTCCCAGTCATGTTTTACAGTTTCCTCTCTCAGTGTCAGATGTTTGTGTCCATGCTTAGGATGTTACCCACTACAGTGACAATTTGAAGCATTTCTTAATTTTCTGCCCCTTAAATGGACGAGCGAAATGCTCCATCATGATTTTTGTGTTGTTTCTTTAAGTATGTTTTCTTAGGTCGTATAAAATTCAGTTGGATTAGGCTGTGCCAAGGCCAGCTTGCTTTCCCTTAATTTTTCTTGCCACTGCTAATGCTTTTGCAGATTCACCAAAAGTAATGATGGTTGGAGTGGTAATGAAAATGTGGCTTCAGGCCGTTGCTAGCATTTAAAGTGTCATGTCATGCAGTCCTGTTTTTTTTCCTTTCATGTAACTAACTGCTTCCTCTTGTCTTGAGTATATCAGTGAAATATCACCACCTTCTCCACTGTAGTGAAAGGGGTTATTAATTTTCTCTAGAGATTCATGGCTGGAGAGGGACCTGTGGCAAGACAGATTTCAGTACGTGTTTGTTTAAGAATGGGAATCTGCCAAGGTGTGTCAACTCCTAACACATATTCAGAGACCTCCCTACAAGAGGAGGTTGATGTGCTGCAATGTTTCTGAACCAACCAATGTTCCAAAGTGTTTAAAGACAATGAAATGGAGGAAACAAACTTTCTTAAAAGAGTCCTTTATGTCCGGGGTAGCAGGCTTGTCTGAATAGTTTGGCCAGCCTCATTTCCAGATTCCCTTTAACACTCTTAAGTTCTTTGTTTCTTTTTCCGGTTTAGGTGCAGTTGTGTGACCAGATAAGGTATTTTTTGTTGAAGTAGACTCAGTGAATCCCATGAATTTAGCATCACTAGATAAACTAATGGAAGTAACTGAGTGGAGTTCTGCCCGGTTTAACTAAGGATAGCTTTTGCCAGAGCAGTGTAAACAAGGCTGTCATTATACATGAAAATAGTCTGCTTTAGCATCCTTTTTTTTTTTTTTTTGCTTTGAAAACTGAATCCACCCCAAGGAAAAGAAAGAGCTATAAAGATTAACTTTTTGTAGTTTGTACAGGCAGCAGGCAAATTATATAGATTGTCTGAAACATAGACCAATAAAATCTAAGATCAGACTGTTATTATCTTTATTTATATTGTACCCAGAGCATGATTTATTTTTATAGAGACAGAAAAAAGAAACATTCCTGCCCCAGAATGCTTAGCTTATGACCCTGTTCCTGCAAAATAATCTGGTTGATTGGAACCTAATGCTGATGGTAGCAAGAGGGAGGGAAGGAGAGGTCACTGACTATAACTCCTTCTGCACATAGCTTTTTGTAGGATTGGAGTTTGATGACAGAAAATAAGAAATATTATAGCAAAAAGGTAAAATCCTTCTGACATTTCAAGTCTGAATTACTGCAGTAGATTGTGTGTGTATCTCTACACTAAGTCATGTCAGAAGTGGAAGCTTGCATTGCTTATTAATATTGCTAGCCAGAAATAATACAGAATACCTAAGCTTCTCACTCTCTTCTATGCTGATTTTCAGATTGAATTTAAAGTGTGTGTTTCATCTCTGTAGCTGTAAGTGAAACTTCCCTCTTTCCTGTTCTTTTCATTTTAAACTGCTGCAGTCATAATCAGTAGAGTTGCTCAGGTTTGGATCCATCTGTGTTTAAAGGCACAGCATTTGCTGGGGATCTGTGGGTCTCCGGAAAACAACGTACACAAATGCAGAGCTTACTGGATTTAGGACTCTGTTAGGAACGAGTTAGTTTCTTGTAAAATTTCCAGTTAAATTCACGGGGGGCTTTTCTGGTATATGACAGCAGTCTCAAGAGTAAATTTCTGGGGATTATAGGAGTCTTAGTGTAGTAGAAGGACATTTTGGCTTTCTCTCATAGGGAAAGGAAGTTATTTCTCCTAGAAAGAAGTGGTCACTAGCACATAATGCAGTGTTATGTCAATCATCATGTCATTTTCGGGGTGAAGATTCAAGAGTGAAGTCTGATCAGGCTAAATGTTTACAAAATATATGTCCAGAGGTAAGCTAGTAAATTTAGGTTTAACTTCATGGTTAATGGAAGTAAATAGGGAATAGTAGAGCGTGATACATTTTGTCCTAACATACCTTCTAAGTAGGTCAGGGGACTCACACCCTAGAAGTGCCTATTTTTCTTCATGGGTTACAGCTGGAGCTTAGGGTGTTAAGCTCAGCTGTTGATCCCAATAGTTTATAGATCTGTAGTTATCTAACTTCAACTAAAAAAGCCTTGAGTGAGAGGTAATTGCCTGGCCAGAGCATTTGCTTGTTTTTAAATAAGAGTTTGCTATGTAGTGCTTGGCTCTGTTGGGAATATAAAGCATTCTGCATCTCAGAGCTCAAACCACTTAACTCACTTGAGTTTGTGTCCTGCATCTGACTGATGATAGAGTGTGAGTCCATGGTATATATTCTTTACTTTTATAAATATAAAATCTGCAAATAACCTCCTTTTTTTTTCCCCTCCACATTCTTAAATTTATATTGTCTTGACACAGACAGTAACGCTCGCAGAGTGTGAGGGAGAGCAGATTGATCATTCACGATAGTTACGTGTATAAGACTTGTTCAAATTATCTTTAAACCAGTTCGGTAAGTTCTGTAGGAAGACAATTTTCAGAATTTTATATATCTACAAGGAGAATTGAAAATAGGGTGATTCAGTTCTGCAGAGAATACATCTGTGGCAGATGATGTACTTTTCCTGTTTGCTTGCGGCCAGTGTAAACTTAGCTTTTGGGCAGTGACCATAGCTTCAGTTTTGAAGCTGTCAACATGAGTATTGGGTAATATATTGACACAGGGCCACAGTGAATTCCTGAGTTTTCCATGTGAATAAGCTAATTTGACTGAAATACTTACTTTTATATTTAGGACCTATATCTTTGTATTGCTCTGTGAAATATCGCAAGGATATTGTTGGACTTGTAATTTCATAAATATCAGCAAAAATGGCAAGTTTTCATTTTACTGGGTGAAATTAGGCTGTATTTCCAACTTCCCAGTTGTTGATTTATCATTTGCAATTCACTTCTGTTGTCTGTGGCTGTGCTAGTACAACGGAAACTGTACTTGTCCCTCATCCATGATGGTCTATGATCTGTGAGTGTTTCCAGACTCACGGAGGTTCTTGCATGCAATACAGGGAGATTGGGTTCAGATCACCGAATTTTAGGCACAAAAGTAAGGTGTTTGGGCTGTCTTCACAGCTTATGGAAAAAGATATCCGCTCTGCTAGAGCAACCTTTCCAATCTCAAAATAAGCATCTAAGACAAGAAAGATGAATTACCTTCTGAAAGTGCTTGTCTGTTGACTATAGAGGGAGCCTTGATGACTAGTTTAGACTAGATGTCTAATTTGGGGCTAAAATTAGGTGAGAGTAATCCCATTCACAGTACATGGAGTTAAAGAAATAACACACATTACTGCACAAATATTCTCTTGTATATTTGTAGAAGTAACCATGTTCAAGTTCGTCCCCTTTTTTGGGGGGAGGGAGTGTGTGAATATTCTGGCAGACTTGTTTTTTAACCAGTATTAACGGTATTTGGTGGGGTTTTAAGAATTGGATATTCCCTAAAAGCAAATATTCGGTTGTATGTCTATCAGCAGTGTTAAGTTCAAGTAATAAATAATGTGTTGGTTAGCAACATGAACTGGAGAACTGAGGTAATGCAAAACACCTTTAAAAGGCTATTTTGAGAAGACTCTCTTGATACTGAAAAATGGCATTGAATCCCCAGGGGGTTTTCCCATTTAAAATGTAGGGAATCCTCAAATGTTACTGGAAACTTAAGTGCTTAATAAAGCATCTGTCTGTCTTGCTGTCAGCTGCAATGAACATCAGATTTTATTATGAAATTTAAGTAATTACGGAGAATGTACGTGTAACCTGTCGTGTCTGAAAGATTTAATTAAGTCTTGCTTGGTCATTTTTGCAAGTCCAAAGGCTTAGTGGATAGACCTAGCAATGTATTAGTTAAGAAACTGTAGTTACATTCCAGTCTTATTCTGTAGAAACCTGTCTGCTGTGTGTGTTTTAATTCTACTTATGTCCTCCTCTGTGTTTAATCCAGAAAGTGGGTATATACATGTGCACAGTTTCATGTTTTGGCACCGTGTTTGGTATATTGTATGCTGTGACTTGTATCATGCCTGCAGGCCATAGGAAAACGACACAAATTAAATGTGAAATAGAGAGGAGACATAATTTAAAACTTGCATGTTCTAGAGATGCAGTATGGCATATGAGAGTTGCAACATATTGCACAAAATTCACCCTATTTCCCCAACAAGAAGACCATGTTTTCAGCTGTGCAGGCTGCTGGAGACACAGGCAGCTTTCTTTGCTGTTCGCTCGGGGTAGCTGTCACTGCATTTTATTTGAGGCGGTATCGTGACCACCGCTACACATGCTCTGTCTTCTTTTCGTTCCTGTCTAACTGCACAGGTCAGTGTTCTGCTGTGCCCTCTTCTGTGATTCTGTAATTATATTTATTTTACATAGACACGCGAGTTCCCTTTTCCCTTTTACATATGTTGTTTTGCTTCATGCTGAGAAAACTCCACAGCCTGACAGGGCGCTTTTTTTTTTTTTTCCCTTTTTTTCCCTTTTTTTTTTTTTTAAGCACTCCAAATTCTATCCAGCTTTAAACTCTTATGTTTATAACCCTGAATATCTCTAAAATGTCTTTACCTAAAACACTTTATGGTTTTATTACCAGGTTTATGCCAGTAATAATATTCACATCAGCTTTCTTAGGGATAATCTTTAAGCAGAACCTAGCAAGAAAGGCTTTGAAAACTATCATTCCCAAGAACGCAAATCTCGGAACATGAAACATCGGTTTAATCGCCCTCTCTGACAACTTAACACGACAGATTGAAAAATACAAGCCGATATGGAAGTGGGATCAATGGATTATCAAAGTCCTAAACATCTTTTCTTGGGGGGGGGGGAGGCGGGGAGCTTTGGGGTCCGTTGGCATGCGTAAAACACGAAGTTTGCATAGCTTACCGCAGATCCGATGCTGTCTGACTGGCAGGGAAGTTGAGAGGGAGAGAGAGAGATTTACATGAGGGAACTCAGGGGGCTTTGTCACGGCAATTGTATAAAGTGATATACAGTGCAAATCGACTCGAGCATGTCCCTGGATAGCAGGCGGTTTACAGCCTCTTCGAGCAGAGATTACTGCTTTATCTTGTCATACTAAATTAACGTGGCAGCACACTGTTAAACAGTGGTGACCTCTTCATCTGTGGAAATTGCTGCCTAGAGGAGAGATGGTATTTAAGACTCTCTCTCTCTCTCTCTCTCTCTCCTCTCCCCACTTTTTCTCCCTCTCCCCCTCCCTTCCTCCCTCCCTCTATCTTGTCTTTTTTTTTTTTTCCTGTAGGGCCCTGAGGCATTTTTGGGTTAGGTTGTAACATTAAAGACAAAAAGAAAGAAAGAAAGGGGGGAAGGGAGAGGCTTTTAACATCAAGGTGACAACAGCTATGTGTTAATTGGGCCTTTGTTGTTTGATTAATAGCCACTTTGGTGTAGAATATTAAGACAGTTGTTTGGACAACTTTCTAAAAATGACATGTCCTTTCAGTAAACTGGGATTAAGCGATGTTCTCTGGTCTGCACATTTTAACTCCTTATTGTTATTGCGTTTAGTCCTAAGCTTACTGTTCTTTGGGAGTGAGCGTGCTGTCCAGGTCTGGCACTGTCCTCAGCTGGCATGAATTGCCTTAGTTCTCTCCAGTGGCACTCCACTGAGCTGCTCTCACTGGTGCTGGTATTACTGAGGTCAAGGTGATGAAGATACCTCTGTAATGCAGTTGGGCTCTTGTGTTAGGCTGCATCAGCAGATTAAATTGGTTTCATTGGGCTGGTAGTGCGATATTGAAGAATGGGAAAATTAAATCTCATCTTCTGAGGTGATGAAGGAGACAATACATGTATGCCTTAGACCAGGTTTTTCGTTCTTGACTTTTCTCTTTACTATGCAGTGATTCACTGAGGGTCCAATCCAAAGCTCTTTGAAGTCAATTTAAAGACTGCTTTGTCTTTAATAGGCTTTGGATCAAGGCCCACATGACCTTAGGCAAATTATTGCAAATCAGTGTTATGAAGGGCTTGGAAATTTGCAAGCATACATGTCCAAAGTATTAATTTTTGCTATGCTTTCTGTCAGCAGTTGGGAAGCCAGGTGAAGCCAGGTTGGCCAGCCCAGCTTTGGAAGTACCCATACGTGCTGAAAATGGCAACATTATGGCTGCATGTTTGGGTAAAGGAGGCCTTCCCCACCTCTTCCTCTGATGAATGATTTAGTGTTTAACAGGTTCTTTTCCTATGTTTTTGGGTTTGCCAGTTGACAAGAGAAAATGCTTTTATTTCAGAAACTCAGCACTGACTCTGGGATGCCATAGGACTTTGACTACTTTACTCATATGAAGAAGGTTATAGAAATTTAATGATATAAGATCAAAGAGGACTTGAAGATCATCTAGCTCAGATTTTTCCTTGCTGTAGACAATTATTCCTTACTGTGAATTTCTTGAGCTGCCACCTACACACAGATTCATGCAAAATTCTGTGCGTTTTGTATTGTACATTTTGTATGTAACATTTTCAGAGGCAAGCTTTTATTCACTTCTCTGGGATGCCAGCACAGCTTATTTTTGCAGCAGAATATTTGCCATTTGAGATGTACTATATCTGTGAACACTGATGTTATCATTGTTTTCTTTGGATGAATTTTGAAGGCCATTGGGCTGAGCATGTATACTAGAGATACAGAAAGGACTGACTTCCCAATTTATTATTTGTAGAAATCAATGCATTTGATAATTTATGTACAGCTTACAGAGGCCACCTAAGTGGCTCATGAATCGATCAGCAGCCAGCAAAAATGAAAGCTAATGAGCTCATTTCAATAACAAGTTGCTCATTAGCAGGTAGGCTCACTGATCTTTCAGGTTTTCCAGTTCAAAGTCACATGCTCTTTCCATGTTCTTGGAAGGAGTAGTTTCCTTGCAAAGAACAAAACAGAAAAAAGATGTGGCAAGGTTTTGAAAGTTTTCTCGTTGCTTTTACATTATACATTTACAGTAAATGCTTGATACTGGGCTAGAGAGGCAGCCACCTTAGTCTAAGTCTGTGCCCATCACTGTAGTGCCAACAATGTTCAGCCGCTGAAATTGAATTTATTAGTGAATTTACAAGTTGTAGGGGAAGAAGAGTATGGAGGCCTCTTCTGTGCTTCTCTGTAGAAATTTACACATTCCCAGCACAGTATTTTCAGCCCAGATTTTCTCCAGCTCAGAAGTCAGGATGTGGGATGCTAGTGGCTAGGCAGGGCCTTCCCCTCTTTCTAATCAACACTATGACCCATCCTGTTAGTCAGCACCAGGTGTATGTCCTCTCCTCTCCTAGTAATAAACATTTGATGCCTTTTTTCAAACACTTTGGTGCTTCCAGTAGGATTTTTGTGGGGTGTACACAAAAGCTAGCTTGTTTGGCTCAGTTGTTATCCTTCTTGGTAGAGATGCCAAGAGCTGAAGAAACATGGGAATTAACCTACCCCTCGGAAGTACTGTAAGGGTCAGTGCTGAGAGGTCTTGTAGATTTTCTGTCCTAAGGCTTGTAAACCTTGTAAACCTGAGAGCAGGGAACTGTTTTTACCCATGTGCATTAATAGAGTACGCTGGTGTCCAGTGCTACCATTGATTTTTTTTTTTCCTTTAAGTAGAGAAGCCAATTCATTATTAATCTGTTTGAAAGTAAATGCACTGCTGTATTTACCAAACCTTTGATAGCAAGTTCTTGAATCCTTATGTTATTTGTATATGTAAATATATATGTAAAAATATGTAGGTGTATATATACAAACATATTTCATCTATCTCCTATAGACATGAGGAATACACCACTCCTAATCAGGCTGGGAAAAAACAGATTCTCGACAGAGTTGCCTGAGGCCTCTGCAAAAGAGGGACTCTCAAAACATATTTTTAAAATATTTTAAAAAAAGACAGATTTTCCAAATCTCAGGAATAGATTTTCAACTGCCTGATTTGGCTTGAAATGAGTTGGCTGAATCAGTTTCTTTTTCTTTTAAGTAAGTCTATAAAGCTTTGATGAATCTGGCTCATTGTTTAGCACTTATCTCATGAGTAAAGCTTGAGAGGTTTGGCTTGAAACTTAGCAAATCACATCTTTGGAAAATGGCCCAAGCCTATTGATTTATCTGAAAAAAAAAAAAAAATCCAAAGCAAAACACAACTAAAAAACCCTGATCCAGCTTAGTGAGTAAGTCCCTTACAGATCTATAGAGCCCCTACTGAATGAGCCCATCTATTTCTCACCGTATGTGAGCCCTGCACTTCATGGAACTGTAGGGCTGAGAGGGATCAGGAGAGGTCATCCAGTCCCAGCTCCAATCCAGGGATCAGCTGTACAAATGTCATTTCTTTCAGATAATAGTCTAACTTCTTGAAGTTACTCAGTGATGGAGACTTAGAACTTACTGGTCTGTCTGTCCCAGGGTATTTCTGTCTCTAACATTAGAAAGTTTTTCCTACTGTGTGATCTTTTCTGCATCAGTTTTGTCTCTCTAATTCTTGTCCTGGCCACTGCAGCAGAAGGATATGTGCTCCTTTCTACAGCAAATTTTTTTGTATTTGAAGAGTGCTGTCGCATCCCCTCGTCTCAGACTTTTCTTTCGGTGCATGGAATTCTTGTCTTCATATTTTTCTAAAAATTTTTTACTGTTTTTTTGTTTCTCTGGAACTACTTAGAGTGGAATCATTCACATTTTAACAGCTGTGTCTTCTGCATTACAACTGATGCCTTTCCATTAATGATGATGCATACTCTGGGTAGCTCAGTCACCATTTCATAGATGGTGCTGTCTCGTTTTGTTCAATTAACTTGTAGTTAAGTCCTTTCTCATGGAAGGAAGGCTTCATGTGCCACCACTCCACTTTGCTTAGGCAGAAGACAAGTTTTGGGGCTGCTTAGCTTTGCTGAGCTCTGACTACATAGCTGTGGAATAGCAAAATGGATTATAGTGCCTCCTGCGTAGCCAAAGAATTGCCAGTGAAGTCTTGACGACAGAATCTCTTCTTATAGGGAGAAGGAAGAAGAAACATTGAGTTTCCAACACAAGGAGGTGGCAGGAAGGAAGTCTTTTCAGTTTAAGGCATTTGATCTGGAAATCAGGGGGAAAAAATAAACATGGACCTCACGATATCAATTATCTGAGTCACCTTTAAAAAGTACTCAGCCCTCTGAACATAATTATTTTCATATGTACAGGATAAAGAATGCAACAGATTTAAAATCAAAATCCATTTCCTTTTTTTATCTTTAAGGAATAAAGTGTTTGTACAAGCTGAAATAAGGTAACTAATACAGTAAGGGTTATGCTTTTCTGTATTTTATGAATGTAATAAATCCTCTGTTAAAAAGGAGTTATCAAGTCAATCTTTCCACTTTATTAGATGACATTTGGTAGAAATTGACCTTGATATCAGTCAGCAGGGTTTTTTATTGTGTTTTGGGCTACTTGATGAGTAAAAGCTTCTTCCCCTTAAAGTGATTCTTTCTTCTTTGTCTCTCGATTTTTACATTTTGAGAATCTTGCCTTGTGACCACCAGAAAGAAGGTATGAGCTAGCTGAATGAGCTGTTTGTATTCATAGGACTCAATTAATTTTTACAAAGTAGTGAAGTACTGATCTGAAGGGGAGAGCAAAGACTAGGAAGGTAGTTAATTTGCTGCATGCCACTGCTTTTTTTTTTTTTTTTCTTTTGAGCTGTGCTGTGGTAACTGCAACTCCAGTGGTGAATAGTTAGTGTTTTCTTCCCATCTATACATCTGAGAGAGGCTGGAGATCAGTCTAGGGTACAGTGAAATCAAGAGGTATGCTTTTCTGCCAAAGAGAAACCAGTATGCAAGACAGGATGGCAATGATGGGTGAAATTTCCAGTTGCTCATGAATGAATCTTTGTGTGGTGAAGCCATTTTCTTTCCATTCTCCCTCCTGACACTTTCTGGTGTAAGACTTTGAGGAAACTCCCCCATCTTTGGAAGTGCAGAGGGCTGTTGCGGTCAGAAAGTCAAAGTAATTGATGGCAGATGACAGCTGCTGATCAACTGCTCAACCTCATGCTTCAGTTAGGAATTCAGGTAGAATTTCACAACATAAAGATCTTATAGAAATTTTTCAGAATTAATGAAATTTGAAGAGCACATAGCGTTATAAATGACCACAGGTCCTGTAATAAAAGAAATAAAGGTCCTGTGGAGGTAGGAAGATGACAGTCAGCTCACCAAATAGGAATATTGTGAACAGGCCTTGTGCTGTAACTAAAAGCACAAAAGAGTAGATATGACAAAACAGGTCAGAACTCTTCTGAATTTTCTGTGTGTGTTTCTGAAGAAAGTCTTTGAAGATTCCTGTAAATACAGGATATTAGCATATATTATTTCCAAGAAAGAATATGGAATTAATAAAAAGAACAAAAATAAAGCTCTGAGATTTTGTCAAAACCGGTGTGAATTAAGGGACGTTAGTTTAAAATGGATGGTGATGTTAAAACTGACTGGAGTACTTGCCCCAGGAATTGTGGTGGGCAGTGGCTCTTCATCACTGGCAGACAATCAGCTTGTTCTGTTACAGTTTCCTTTTTTGCTTCCAGATTTATCAGTTCTCTGTCGGGTACTCTTTTGAACTGTTTTGATAAATAATTGTACTTGTGAAGGTTAATGGAGTGTCAGTCCCTTATTTACTCTCAAGTCAAATGTGGTGCATGCTAGTCAGAAGTGTAGCTCAAGCTTCATGACCAGCTGACCTTAACGCTTTAAAGTGTGGTTATAGTCAGATAAATGACTGGAAAAATGACATTAAAGGGTCCTATGTTTTCTGTCTTGCTGTGGCTTTTGGGGTCAAATTTAGTTGCATAAAAGTATGATATTTTTATTAATTGCCTATAATGCTATAACTTAACCTGGGGTTTGAAAATAAAGCTGTGTCTTTTTTTGCTTCACATCATCCCTAGTTGATAAACATTTTGCAAATGGTACTTAACTGACTATTTTGTTGATAATATGTCTGCAAAGCACTGTCCAGTTCCTTCTTTTTTAGCTGTATTGACTTGTTGGTGCTAAGGGCAGATAAAAAAAATTAATCAATAAAGCAAGCAGATAGACATGAGTCAGAAAATACATCAGGAACAAATATTTTGAATTAAGGTGACATTTTAAAGTCACTGTTCTGCTTATCCCCATACATTGTTGGAGGTTCTCCTGTTACAGAAGCAGAACACAGATACTTTCATGTAAACTTCTACCAATCTGTACCAATCTCCAATTGATGGAGCCTTGCAGTCATAAGAACAGTCAGTAATTTCCAAAGGTGTTTGTTGGCTGTCCATTTTCCTTTTTTTTTTTCCTTAGTATCTTTACTGGATATTGTAAGAGTGTTTCTTTTCATCAGTATTTAAGCTGTTGGGGAAAACCTAAACTACTAGTTGTTTTGAGAAATTTTTACGGTTAATTTTAGTCATATTTTATTGAGTGTTCAATGTGCCTAAGCTGAGCTCTCCGATACTAAGACTCCAAGGAGTGTTCCAAGGAAGAAGGTTTTTATTTGAGTAATAGCTGCATGACAATTAATAGACACAAAGACTTGAAATGGAATGTGTTCAGGAAGTGAGATTTCCAGAACAGTTTAGTCTTCTGAAAAAGTGATCCCGTTTTTCACTGAAAATAACTTGTGGAGGTAAATGCAATTTGCTCATGGAGATCTTCTGAAACTCTTGCTATTCATTCAGTGTTCTGGCCAGCTCCTTTAGAAAACAAATGTGTGCTGAAATATGAAGATGCATGCTGAAAATTAATATCTTAAGGGAAAAATGTTTACAAAAAGATAGTGTTTTTTGGACAGTCTCAGAAGTTCTCTATTTAGTCACTGAAAATATAACTTGTGCATTTCTGTTCTGTTCTACGAGCCTTCCTAATCCCGAGTTTTCTCCTTTGAAGATGGTATTTTAACTGATTTGGGTAACTGTGATTTATATATCATCTAACATTTCCACATTACCAGCCCCTTATACAATAACAGTATCTTGTTTTATATAGGCTAGAGGTGAATTTGAACCTACAGTGTAAAGACTTCCTTATTTTATGGACCTGATTCCTAAATAATCAGTGGAGACTGATGTCGTGATAAGGTGGTGTAAAACATGGTCTAAAGACAGGACAGCTGGCAGAGTATGTGTGTGCTCCTTCCAATTTTTTTCAATTTTCCTTTGACATAAGGCATAAAGTAATGGAAGGAAGGAAGTACCACAGTGTGAATGACACAGCCATGCTTCCCAATTAATATGTGATACTGATGAAAGAAACTAAATGGTCATACTAAAAACTATGGCTAATATTAATAGCCATGAATGTATGATGTATTACATTAACTGCTCAAGAGAGCAGTCAGTGGTCAGGGGTATTAAAAGTGGCAGCATAATGTCATTGTAACATCTTCTTTTGACCTGCTATTTTCAAGAGTTTCTTTGAACCTTAAGTTATGAGATACTAGGTAGTGTTTGAATATCAGAGATGTAATATCAAAATGTACTGAGAAAAGCTTTATATAAATGTGTAAGTGCAACTGCCAGTACTGTCAAAGATGCTGCAAGGAAGATTGGATGTCTTTCCAGAGGGACCAGTCTCCACTGTCTTACTTTTGCCTGCTTGTACCTTGTACAATACAAATAAGGTCTCAGCATAGTTCCCATTTATAATGTCATTTGCATGTGATTTTCACTCTTACTTCACATAATTGAATCTACCCAGGCAATTTATTTTTCAAATATATTATCTCCACATACTTGTACATCTGAAGATTAAAAAAAACTTAAATCAAGAAATTTTATGTAACTCTTTTGAGTATGTTTAAATACACACACTGTAAGTGTAGACAGTCATAGACCGGAATAGAAGGGAGGAAGAAAATAAGAAAACCACTAAAAATGTACTGTAATTTCTTTTAATGTGTATGAATATACATATATAAAAAGTGTGACTCTCACAACCAAATACCCTGTCTTTGTGTTCACCCCCTGTCTGTGCTCAAGGTCTTTAGGTGCTCAATAGGAGCTTTTTAATTATTTTTCCCTGTTTGATGTTGCTAAGTATAATGAATGGATTGCAGAGAACTTTTTGTTGGAAACCTTCTGTACATCAGCTTAGTGCTGGTAGGCACAGTGATACCTGGTTGGATCACATCCTGAGACTCACTTTTAGTAAGCTTAAGGTCAGAAAAAGACAGATTTTGTAAAACCATGCTCTGTTAGTCAACCATTACTTCCTCATCATAAAGTAGGCTTACATTCTTTCCAGCCAAAGTGGAGAAAATTGTGTCTTTCTTATTTGGGTTGGGCAATTCTGTGGGTTTTTCAGCATCACTTCATGATGACTGAAAACTACAGGGAATACTCAGAAATCAGTGATTCAAAGAGGAGCTTGGAGAAGAAAGGCTATTTCCAGCAAAAGTTATTCATTCTCTGCTGATGGTGGGTAGTTGACTGTGACTGTAAAAGAATTGACGTTCTTTAGGTTTTTTGATTTGCCTATTTGTGAACATGATATAAAACAGTGCACAAATTTAATTGTTGAAATATATAATGCACCTAATCAGCCACAGGAATATGATTTCTTTAACAAAATGGCATAAGAGAATGAGAGAATGAACCGCCTTAAAGCTAATAAAGATCATTTGTATTACTCAGAATAATTTAGGTAAGTGATGAGAAAGGGGAGGAAAATTAGCATTTCTGTACGGTTTGCTTACTGTGTAATTCTTAATCAGGAGTGTCACAACATCCCTTGATATCATCTTATCACAAAGGTCTCTTCATAGTAGGCAATGTATGCTACTGACTGAAGTTTCCAGGAACAGAAGAAAGAATAACTCGTGTGCAGAGTGAGAGCAACTGTGAATCTGTCATAAATTAGAATTTATTGGGTTTTTTTGCATCACTCAGACACAGTCTAAGCTGGCTCTTGTGTGCAGGGTCTGTGTGCATTTTAAAACTTGTTTAATCGCTGTTTGAATGAGCTTTAGAATGAGACTTAAATGATAAAATGACATCATGCTGCTCCCCAGAGCAGAGCATAATGTTACCATTTGAGGTAACCAAGACTGAGAAGAGCAAACAGAATATTGGTTCTTGGTAACCCTTGGATGCTGAGTGTGCTCTGCATTTACTGTGCTTTGGAACCCAAGCAAGTCAGCTCACGTCATTTCCTGGCTTGCCCTATATGCAATACCACAAATTTATTTTGTGGGAATTAGTTAAACAAAATTTTGAGTAGCTCTAACATATATTATGGTTATGTGTCAGTGTTACGTGGATTGACTTTTGTCTTACTAATTTTTATTAATTATCTTGATATATTTGGCATTATCTGATCAAACACCATCCTCTGAAGTGCATAAGATCCAAATAAGTTCCATTCCTACTCTGTAAACATGTTCTGTGGAACTGACTTTCTTTGAATGTATTTACAAACTCGGAATATATATATTTCTTTTTATTTTCCATGCAGTCTTTCCTCCAAAGTTGAGAACCACTTTGTTTACAGCAGAATTCCGAATTCTGTTTCACTAAAGTTGTGGAACAGTTGTTTATAGGAAGAAAATCAAGTTATAAAAGACGTGAAAAGAACAGGTGAAATGAATTTTGGAGGGAAAACAGGTCTTTTAATAACTCTTAAAAAGGGTTAAACCAGTTATTGATTGGAAAAATCCTATGACTTATTGTTTATGTAGCCATTACTTAAGAAGTGTAAGAGAGTAAGTAGTAGGCAAAGTAATTGGTGAGGTCTGTAAAAAGCAAGTAAAAGAATAGAGAACTTGGATAAAAGCATTACAAAAATATATGAGACAAACATTTTGAACCAAGAGAATTATTCTTTTTTTAAAATTTGTATTCCAAATGTGGCATCTTATGCTGCAGTAAACTCCAGTGGAGGCAGTGGGGCTATTTCTTATGTAACTATTCCATTTTCATAAAGTTATGTTTTCTGGCCCTTCTTGAAGATTTCAGAAGATTGCTTTCAGAAAAAAAAAAAATAGTGTGATCCTAATCTCTGTGTAGGCAAAGATTATTTTGATAGTTATCATCCTGTAAGTCTAGTTGTAGTCTTTTGATAAGAAGAAGAACAAATACAAGGTAAAAGTAGATAAACAGATGTGAAATGAGAAAGCTTGTGAAAGGTATACAATGTGTAAGCAGAACATGATTATTTTAAAAGCGTAGTGGATTTTGTCACACACCTACCCTTCACAGACTCATAAAATGGTTTGGGTTGGAAGGGACCTTAAAGATCATCCAGTTCCAACTCCCTGCCTTGGGCAGGGACACCTTCCACTAGACCAGGTTGCTCAAAGCCCCATCCAACCTGGCCTTGAACACTGCCAGGGATGGGGCATCCACGACTTCTCTGGGTAACACATTCCACTGCCTCAGCACCCTCACGGTAAAGAATTTCTTTAAAGCTAAATTTTCTTTCAGTTTGAAGTGATTACTCTTTGTCCTGTCACTACAGTTCCTGATGAAGAGCCCCTTCAGATGCTAGAAGGGGCTGTGAGGTCTCCACACAACCTTCTCTTGTCCAGGCTGAACAGCCCCAAATCCCTCAGCCTGTCTTCATAGGGGAGGAGCTGTAGTCCCCTTATCAACTTTATGGCCCTCCTTCATGTAGGGTATGTGCAAGATTCCTGATATTACATGTGTGGGCTAAGATCTTAAAAAATATAAAGAACATGTAATTCCCAAACAGTTGATTGTTGGAAGTTGCATGGATTTCAGTCCAGAAGTATGCATGCATTGAGTAGTGCTTCCTTCATACAGTCTTTTGTGCATCTCATTTGATTCTTCCAAGTAAAGTAACTATTAAAAAAAAAAAAAGTAATGCATTAAGTTGTTTAGAGGAGGGCAGAATGATTTGGTACAGTATGATTTTATTCAGCTTGTAGAAAGAGGCAGATATACTGAGTGTCAGAAAAAGATGGGTACCTTTTCTGAAACTCCAAAATGGCAGAGGAATTCCTTTAGTAGAAATGAGAAAGGAATTCTTAGGGCAATATACTCTGCACAGGTCTACTTCCTTCTTGTACCTTTTTGTGTAACCTGGCCTGTCAAAGCCTCCCAGTTACACAGCAACATCTGTCTCTTCCACTGTTCTGAAGTGGCTGGAAAAAAAATGGGGGCTGAAAGGAATATGGTTACAGTAGTCCTTTGCCTGCTGTAAGCTGTCTACTTCTTGATACAGGATCCATAGGACAGCAGCACCTGTAGCAACATTTTAGAAATATGGAGAAATAAATACATTGTTATAGAAGTTTGAACAACTGAATTACAGTACACACATTGAAGTTTCCACTGGTGGTCCAGGGAGAATAAAAGCACAATACCAAAAGAAGCGAGATTACAAATTGATACAGCTGGATCAAGTAATCCAAAATCCAGCAAAAATCCAGGTCATTGATGGGAGTGAGGCACTTGGAAAACAGTAATGCTGAAAAATACTTCGGTGTCTGAAAACAGATTAGGTAATAGCTTGTCTTGTAGCAAGGCAGCAGAAAAGGCAGTAACAACATAATTGTCCTTCTCTTCATAGCTCTGCTAAAGTTGTATGTGAAATAATGTGTTCAGTTCTGGCCACATTAGAGAAGTCAGAGAATTGGAGGGATTTCAGATGTAAGCAGCAAATGATTAAAGAGTTGTTGGAGCTGATTTCTGAGGGAAAACTGAAAGAGTAAACGGCTAAATATGGCCAGTAATAACAAAGTAAATATATGCTAACTGTCAAAAAAAAAGACATGGATAGTACAAACTCTAACATAGATGAAGAACAGTCCAGAGTGCTGGAAGAAGCAGCTGTATAAGAAGAGTTATGAGTTGAAAGGGAGTGAATATGAGGCAGTGTTTCAGAGCAGTGAAGGTTTGGTGTTTTTTACTGTGTAGAATATTCATAGGGGCAATGGAAAACCTCTCTGTCTGTCTGAGACATTTTGCTAACCCAGATCAAACAAGTGGGACCACATCAGATGTGTGGGCACAACAGAGTGTGCTGTTTTGTTGCAAAACTGCTTTTGGCACTTGGAAGAATCACTCTGCCTTAGCATGAACACGGGCCTTTGTGGTCGTAGGATGTTCTCTTTTCTTTTGTTCCCCAGTTTTTGGAGGGTGGTTTCTCTGCAGACCCAGATCCTTCAAATAAGCTTCAACACTGAGGAGGCAGTTTTAACCAAATTATATTGTCTTCACTCTGCTCTCAGCCACTCAGCCAAAGGAATGAGGTGAAATATATCTATGCTACCAGAGAAAAGACGAAGTGATCTGACATCCCTTTCCATCTGAAAGCTGTGGTGAGTCAAAATAGGAAAGCTAGGAAGCTGGGAACAGTCCTGGAGCCATTGCTGGCCTATGGCATTCCTTCTGTCATACCACTGAATTCTGTTCAGATGGTCCTCTCCCCTTCTCTCAAGGAATTAGCACAGACAATGGGTTTGTTTCATAGTAAGAAAGCTGGTGATCAAACTGTTTTTGACACTCAGCATAGGTTTTCTTACACTCACAAAACCAGAGTTGTTGTATGTGGTTAGTAAGCTCGTATTTTTACAAAGATAATCGTTTTATACTGCGCTATTTCCAAACTATTAGAAGGATTTAATGTATGCTGAAGACTCTACCAAGCTGTTTTGATAAGCAGTCTTATTTTTTGTTTAGCAAGGTCTTAAGGGTGATCTTTAGTCCCTCAGGGAAGAGCTCATAAAAGTCTTAAAAGTGCTTTTGCAGAGCTTTATTTATTATTTTTAAGCATGAAGATTACTAGCATGAAGATAACAAGGCTGTTACAGTACAACATGTTCTTTGTTTTTGCAGGTTATAGCTAACGTATTAGGAGTTCTCAGAATGCCAGTTTTGTTTGTTAAGTGTTTGGAGAGCAAATAGATGTAATCCTATATTGCGTTATTTTCTTAAAATGAGTTTGGCTGGAGAAAGAAGCAGTAGGAGAGATCTGGTCTGAGTATGGGTGTCAGGAATTATGTTGCTAACCACATTTACCTATTACAAAGCAGTTGTTACTATTTTACTATATTTAATATAGGATTTGCAAATTACTTTTATATGTGGGGGAACACTTCATTGCAAGAAATGGGACAAACAGGTGGGCAAAATAAGAAACCAAAATCTGTGGCGCAGAAGAAAATTTAAAAAAAAAAAAAAAATCCCTGTTTGACATTCAGTAATAAAAAGGTTCTAAAATTTCACCCACAACAGTTTCTCATATGTTTTTTACTACAAACAGATCCGCAGTTTGCATATAATTCTTTGATTTGTAATAAATCATGCAGAAATGGTGGGATAAGCAGTAAGAAGTACTAAACTTGTGCTGGATGTTTGGGGATGGGCTGGAATGCAGAACAGCCAGAGGAGAAATGTTTGTCTTAAAGCATTGGTTATCAGATTGTGCTCTGTACTGTAGATATCTGATAATGGTCTGTTGAAGAAGCTCAGAGGGTCAACCAGTCACAATGTGCTGGTTCCAACTCTTTATTTTCAGGGACCTGTAATGAAGTCAGTGGGAATTAAATGAATATATACTATTGTGCATTTTCAACAATCCCTCTAGATGCCTCCTTGTATCTCTAGGTACTTTAACTCCTTGAAGGATCTGCGCCTATGCTCTGTAAATCTCAGGATAAAGTTAGGAAACAGTGCAAAATGGATTATAAGTTACTCCTTTTGTGTGAATGCAGCTGAACAGTTTCTTGGCGGTTCATCTCCAAACCTTGGAAACGTTTGAAGCTTTCTCTTGCTCGTGCAGTTGTGTCAGCAGTGCACAGAGTCAGCAGAGTATCATGGTATTTGGAAAAAATCAAAGTACATTTCAGTGTTACTGTCAGATATTGTGGGGTGGCACTTGATATATGAGAGAGTTCCCAATTTCCGGTTTCAGGTGATTGGGCTGTGGTTCCCCACGGAGTAATGTAAGAGTAATATAAGGGCTGGGTATTTATTGCATCAATAAAAATGAAAATAAAACCGCTATGAGGCTTTTGTCCAGTAATCTCTAGGCTTTTTACATCAATTATATAAAATGCTCTAAGCAGCAGGAAATATTTATTATTGTCTCAGTTTTACATATGGAGGAAAAAGGTAGAAGAAAGTGTCTGATGTAGCAGAGTTCATATGGCAGATAGTTGGTTTTTTTGAGCTTCTAACCGTTTTCAGCCAGGTTGATAGATGTCAAACACTGGAAATACCTGTGAACCTTCCCACTGAAACCTCTGCTAGTGTACCTTTTGCTTCATTAATTAGACACAGCACTTGATGTCAAAAAAAATACAACCTGAAGGACAAGAGCTATTAATGATTGCAAAAAATAAATAAAATTCCATTACCAAGCAAAGTATTAACATTTTAGAGGGAGAACCAGATGTCATCAGGATTCTATAAATCTAATAATTGGAAATACTTCCAAAATACGGATCATGGAGTTCCAAAATACATCATCTCAGCAAAGCCAAACCAGTATTTGTCTTCAATGTATTTTGCTTGACTGCAGCATGGTCACAGTAACAAGAAAAAGATGTGCATCTCTGTTCACTGTGTTTAGTTCACCTAATTCAGGTAAAATTCTTACTCCTCTGCCACAATGACCTCTTCGGCTGACTCTTCTGACACATTCGCTGACTTCTTCACTCTCCATTGCATTTAGTTTCCTTATCATCATTAAAACCACAGTCCTAGGAAAAAAATAATCTGAATGAGGATAGCTGTTGGTTTGCATGGATTTAGTTGCAGAACCATAGCCTGTGGATGTACATCTTTCTAGGTTTGTTTACGTGACACACTTTGTCGCTTTTATCCCTCCTTGGATTATGTGTCCTTGTCGTTTCTTCGTAGCGATATATTTATCCTCTTCCACCTTTTTTCCTCTTCTGTGCCCTTCTGTGAAGTCTCTCTTTTGCTCACTGTATCCTCCACTGTTTCTTTTAAATCTCCTTGGGATCCTGTCCACCACTTATGAACAACGTGAGGGAAACCTATAGACGAAAGACCTGTTTAAACATAAGATAGATGCAAAGAGATTTTAACATGTAAGAAGAACTATGTCCACTGGGAAGCCTTATGGGATATGTATTTCATCTTCCTGAAGGCACCAGGTTGACAGCCACCATAAACCACACAGGTTAGTGGTAATATCTGCCCTGCAGCCCCCATGACATAGAATGTAGGAAGAGAGAGTTTTCCAAATCACTTAAGTGATTTGAAAATATGATTCCCCTTGAAAGCTGATGGCACTTATGCTCCTAAAGTAAGTTAATTACATTAATTAAGGCAAAGATCATAGATGGAAGGTTAAGAAAAAATAAAAGATCGGTCTTGCTTTGTGAATATTATGTGTCTGTTTTGTTTCTTTCAAACCTTAAAAAATACTGGAAATGTCAAGTTGTGTTTTCTCATAATTACTGGTGGGCCTCCTGTGGGCAATGGGAGTGTTTTTACAGCTTTCAGATTTTCACTTGGAGTAGCTATGCTGTTGAATCTTAAACATAGATATTAATTTCTTAAAATATTATTAGGTAAAATAAATAAATAGGAACCAGTACTAAACTGCTTGAGAATAATTTGTCTTCAGAAGTGTGAAGTATTCTGTTTTCTGATTATCTCTTATGTCATACTGTTATTAGCTTCCTGGTCACTATGGAGACTATAAAATAGATAAGCCTACATGTCTAATGTAGAAAGCAGAGAAAAAAATATTACCCTTGTGTCTTCTTTAAACATTCTAAAAGAACGAAGTATGGGCAAAATTCCAACTTTGAAAAAAAGAACCTGTTAGGTTGCTTTTAGGATCACAGGCTTTTTAAAATCAGACAATATCAGCGCTTGTTTTAAAGACACAAGTATTTTATTCCAGGTGTTTTTGGCAGCAAACCCAGAAGATTCTCATGATATTTTTTTTTATTTTTTTTCCCCCTGCAGATGCAACCTCCTTTCATACCATATGGTGGTAATTAACAGTTTCAAACTTAGTTTTGAGTTTTCTTCTGCTTCAATTCTTGGTTGGTTTGGGACAAAATTTTAATGTCATGGAAGGGTTTTCTGTCTGAGTTTAATTGCAGACAGGAATAATGTGCATCTCTAGATGAAGAAGGAGAAGATGAGATCTATTTAGAGCACTAAGAGATACTTTGGAAATCTCACCAAGTACAACTTGTTTCTTTTCATTAAGCCTTTCACTGTCCCTCTGTAGAACTGAAACAGGCCTCGCTTGGACCCTGGAAACAGAAAGAGACAATTTGAAAGATACAGTTGGAATGAATAGTTTCTTTTAACAGCAAAATGTTTGCGCTTTTTATGAGAGCAAGGGTAACATTGTGTAATCTTCAAAAAAGATATTGCTCAGTGAGGATAAGTCCATTGTCCAGTGACACGACTTTTCCTGTCAATCACAAAGGTGACAAGGGGGCTAGATTAAGTAAAGCTTGCCCAAGATTAACAAAGGAAGATTATTGACCTCATCCTGAAAGGGCAGAAGCCTGTTTTATCATTAAACCTTGGAAGAGGTATTTCCTCCATAGGTGGAAAGCTGTTTAGCAATATCGAGGCAACTTTCTTGTAAATGAATGAATCTTCCTGTGGATTCTAGCTTGGAACAGAAGCAGAAGGCGAGAAACGAGGGCCAGTCCCTTTTTTTGTTGCTGTTGTTGCTGGGGGGAAGAAGGGCCTAGAGTGTTTGCTCCAGCACGATCTGTGTAAGGTCCTTGTCTGCCTTTCCGAAGTGGGAAAAGCAAGAAGCAGCAGCATCAGGTGTTGGTGAGTACAATCCCAGCTCAGAGTTGGAGGAAATGTTGTGCCAGCACACATTAGCAGAGCAATTCGCAATGCAAATGAACAATAGAGCCCCGTCCACCAAGCAGCTGCTAACTGCATAAAACTGTTACCAGGATTAACAGTGCCAGAGGCTGGAATGTAATCAAACTTGAACAGGTGAAATGGTTACGCAGCTGAGAGAGACTGTTTTACAATAAAAGCGTGGTTTTCCACTGTTTTGGCGGCTGATAGATCTTGTGTGTGGCTTGATGGATTTAATTTTAAAATGTCATTAGTAGATATTTATGTTCTTTAATACCCCTCCTTACAGTGTTGTTGCTTTTCCCTCAGTTAAACTGAAAAAACGTCATGTCGATTTGTCCTTTTAGAAAAGGAACCTGCTAAATCTCGCTTGTTGGGAGGGAACTTCCTTCTCAGGGGATTAATTTTAAACTGTTGCTGACATATCTTTCTTGCCATTAAGGATTTCTCTGAGTGTTTTCAAGGGGCTAGTTAAGCTCTCATATGCAGTATCAGAGGATTTTCTTTACTAGGAGTTTTTTAGCTTTATACAACCATTGACACAAGCAGGTTTTATGTGGAAGGACGCTTTCTTTCTACGTGCTAGAAGTAAAAATCCAGACCCACTTTCTCCAGTAACGGCATAAGAAAGAGCAAAATCAAACAGAGGGATGTAAAGCGAAAGCCAAGATAACAGTTGCACGTTTTCAGGTTGTTGTTCTGAATGACAGAATAAAAAGATCATGGACAAGTGGGGAAGACAGATTCTCGAGTTGGTGTGCTAGAGGATACATGTTGAACTGTCATCAACAGCAGAAGCTGATGTGTGCGCTCATCCGCTGGTATGGAAAGGAGAGGATCCCTCTTAGATTGCAAATCACGCAATGAATGTGTGATTGCTACAGATCTTTTTGAATGAATAATTCACTGGTGTACTGTAATTTAGCCCACTGAGATGTGATTGCAGCTGTTCCCTTACTGTATATGTGTTTTGATTAAGTGGAGTGTATCTTAAACCCCACAAGTGTATAAATAGCTCACGTATGTGATGTGCAAACACTGCATACATGCACACCTAACGAGAGCAGTCAAAGGAAACACATTTATTTTGGGGATGATTGCTTAGTTGTGCATTTTAGTATATAATTTACCTTTTAAAAAAATCTGTGTAGAACACTTCCCTTTCCTTTTTTAGTTCAGCTGTGAAGTCTTTTTAACTGTGGTACTATATAAAGGCTTTTAGCCAACATTGTGGTAGGAGGGTGTCTCTGTTATTAATGAGTTTATCATTCCAAAACCTTTGCAATATAAGAAATTACTTCTTTTGTGCCTGTTTTACAGATAGGAAACCAAAATGCAGAAACAAAAGTGACTTTTACCATGGTTTCACTGAACATTTGAAAAAATTAGGAATTGAGCATCCAGAAGTCCTTTCATGATGCTTTGCCCACAGACAACTGCCTTGACCTCTCCCCCTCACAATTCCTTTTCCCCAGAAAGTGAAGCAGAGAAATTTTAGTAGTTTTGAAAATGCTCGTGAGTTCCATTTGAAAGCCAAGCAATTTGTGATTCTGAAAATCATCCGATACTACTTTACATAATATTGTGTTCTTATGCTGCTTCTCTTATAACAAACTGGTTGTATACACAGAATATGTTTGTACATAAAAAAAACCCGCTTGCATGCACCTAAATTGTACATGAAAACAGCAGTGATGACACCTGAGGTTTAGGCAGCTGTTACAAGTACTTTGTGTCTGTGACCAGTGTGTGACATGCAGAAACACGAGTGAATGTCTTTGGGGCGTGCTTTGGATTAAAACAAGAAACTAGTTCCTGGTAAAATGAGGAACAGTACTGTTCCTGTATATAATTGATGGTACAAGTAGATTTAAGAACTATAACTAATGATGATATTTGGCTTCTCTGATTAAAAGTGTGAATAAGAAAGCAGCTTTCAAGATACTTCCTCTTTTGGCCTTGTGTGTAGGAAAAAAATTGCCACTTGGTGATAATAGGTTTGAATCTTAGATAAAATCTGAACTGATGCTGAAGTTAACTATTTGCCTCGTCTAAATTGGTGTTAAAAACCAGTTTATTCAGATCTGTATATATGGGGAAAAAAATTGCATTTGGCTTCAATTAATTTTTGAAGTCCGGTGTCAGGAACTTGTAGTTTTCCGTGTGCAAAATAAAAATGGAGGGAGCTGCAAGAAAAAAAAAGGGAAAAAAAGGAGCATTTCTGTTGACTAGAGTTGGAAAATTTTTTAGGGCTTGGTCAAAAGCTCATTGACGTCAGTAGAAAGTCTCTCATTAACAGCACTGGGTTTGGCTTTTGGGGCATATGATGGCCCAGATTGTAATCTCAGTTAAATCCGATTCTCTTAGGGAATTTATTCACTAGTATAACACATTCAAGCTGCTCAAAACTATTTGCATTAAAAGTTTTCTTAAGCAAAGGTAATCTTTTTGCCACAACAAAGTGGTCTGTGAAAACAAATATATTCTCTATTGCGTATCTCCCGTGTAGCTTTATTCAGATTTTATTGAGAGAGTTTTTAGCAATTTATGTTCTATTTACAAAAATATACTTTTTTCTCCTGAAATACTGTGGTTTATTAGAGCAGAGACATAAAAAATTGCTCAGAAAAAAATTATTATTATACGAATCACTAAAAACTGTGTGCATGTATATATATATTTATATCACTTTCATACCCTATAAAATGAAAACAATTTAAAAATTATTACGACTTTTTCGGCCAAGTCTGTAACTCAGCTCACGAGTTGATCCAGTGGCTTTTTTAGAAATAATATTCATTGAACATCTGGAGTACAAAAATGTAAGGAAATAAGATAGTGAAAAAAATACCTGGAAAATCAGATCAAAGTAAAAACTATACACGTTTATAGCATTATGTTTTATGCAGTGTATGTACTCTGCAACAAGCTGTGTTTGGAGACATTGACCTAAGTTTTGCAGGTAGATATGGCATATGTTAGCAGAGGAAGAAATGGGTTTGAGAGATGTGTAAGAAGGGTAAGGTATAACAGAGACATAAAAGGGAAAGGAATATGTGCAGAGAACATTGTTTTATGTTGGAGGAGGCGTGGATTAGAAGGCTCTCACGTTAATGAAGGCAAGTTTGAAGATGCTGGACCCAGTTTTGCTTTCCATTAAAATTAATGAGTAGACCTCTGTGGACTCTCACGTGAGGAGGGTTGTGTGTATGTTCCGGGAAGTCACAGAGTTTTGCCATTGTGCTGCCGGTGAAAGTCATTAGGACCACCTTTGTGAAAAATACTGTCTCTATGAGAAATGAAGGTTTGAGGCAGAAGAGGAGAATAGAAAGAGAATTAGAAAGCAGGAAGAAATTGCTTCATCCTTTATAGATAGGAAAACTGCTTGAACTGTGATTTAAAATAAGTCATATGGCGAAGGGCATTTAGTATTTGGTTACTATTTTATTTCTTACAACAACTAGCCATCAAGGCATTAAGTACTTTATAAAGTCAGGAAATTAATGGTCCTTGTAAAAATTGAAGGTTTTTTTTTAGAAGGAAAGCTGTAAAAGAACAAACAATTAAAGGTAATCAATACCATTGTTATTAGGAGACCTATGAGTACAACACTTCTCAATTAGGGAAAAACTGTATTTTATGTTTCTCTCTTGCAAGCTGATCTTTGTTCACTCCAGCCTGTAATCTTGGTTTATGCTTTATGGGAAGGCTTTGTTCTGGGTGTTTTTGAAGCATTGCATGCCTTTTTAAAGGTTTCAACAGAAGAACAAACAGCAATGCATTCAAAGCACAAAGGATTGTTCTTTCTTTCTTTCTTTCCGTCTTTGTTTTTTTTTCTTCTTCTTTAAGAAAAGAAAGAAATATTTCATCTTGTTTTTCTCCCCTTTCAGGAAGTTGATGGCAATAAAGTGATGTCTTCATTTGCCCCGCACAACTCATCTACCTCACCCTTGAAGGCAGAAGAAGGTGGGCGTCAGAGTGGAGAATCATTGTCCAGCACAGCCCTGGGAACCCCAGAAAGGCGCAAAGGGAGCCTAGCGGATGTCGTAGACACCCTGAAGCAAAGAAAAATGGAAGAGCTCATCAAAAACGAGCCAGAAGGTAAGGCCTGGGAAACTGGCCAAAATTTTCTGTTTTCTTTTCTTTTCTCCAGATTCCTTTGGATATGTATACTTTTTAATCTTCCAATTTTCTGCTCTGTTTGCTTTTCCTTGCTAGCAAAATTGAAGTAAAAAACTCATAGTTCTCATCTACGTTAGAGATAAATTTCAGCAATATCCCATCATAGCTAACATTTTTAGCTTTTCCCAAATTAGAATCTAGTGGTCTTTTTGTCACAGTTGCAATAGACACAGCTCCTCAACTTGGGTGCAGTGAACCAATTTGAATTGCCTTGGGAGCTTTTACTCCACTGCTCCCCTCTCCCCCATTTCTAGAGCTAAAAGCAGTGTTATCAGGAGTGTCAGTGGTTTTTTGTGAAATTGTCTAGTGGGCGTGTCATTATTTGAAAGGTAAGAAGTTAAACTGGGAATTCATGAAAGCTTTTGTGTGGAACAAATCATCCTCTATTTATCTGTAGTGCAGGTGCTATACAAACACAGTACAGGCTTTCTCTGCGTTTTGTCTGGCCAGCAAGTTTCAGCCTTGGCATGTTGGTAATAATTTCTGGAGAACTGTTTTCTTCTTGAGACTGTATGTCCAGTCGGTGATGATGCCACTTGTGCTCTGGAGGCTGAGACTTAGACCAACCATCTCACCTCTGAGAAGCCACAGAGCAACTTTCCTTTAAGCAAGATTTTAATTTTTGCTTTTTTGGGGCAGAGTCAAAACCCTGACTGGAAGATGAAGTTCTCACTACATTCTCCATAGGTATCTAGCACGCTTTCCAGATTTTTGGGGTGCTGTGAGGCAGTTGTGAGAACACAGCAAGCCTTCCTCCCTAGTGCACAGTAACAAGACTCTATTTTCATTTACAGTCACCTATCCTGTTGTGAAAATGTATTTCAAATGTTTAAAAGCATGGCCCTCAGAGCTCCCCTCAGTGTGGAAGTATGAATTGACAGTACCTACAAGAAAATTTTAGGACAACCTGAATACTGGAATGAAAATATGGATGCAAACACAAGCACATTGTCACATACACAAGCATGACAGGATTGTAAATGAGTCTTTTCTTGACTGGAGCACACAGGGTCTGCTGGGAAACAATTCTTTGTCTAAGGATTTTTTTGAATGTTACTTATATTGTTTCTTTTGCATTTACATTGACTTAATAGTCAGTGCCATAACATACCTTGTACCTTTGGATGGAAAAGACTTTGGGGGGGGGTGTGGGAAGGAGACCAGGCTTTTATCTGAGAGAGAGAGGAAAGAACAGGGGGTTCTGGGCAATGTATAAATACTCTGTTGAGTATGAGATTTCACAAGCTCCATTAGGGAAAGGCCACAGATAGACATGAGAATGGTTACAGAGCTTGTGCATTATCTCAGCTCCACTAAAATGAAAATATACAGTACAAACAAAAGATCTACAGCTTTGTGAAGAGATTGGGAGAGAGAGGAGGGGGAGCAACTGAATGTTGGGCTTTGCAAATGCATGCAACAAAAAATCTTTTCTTCCCTCTAGCCATTGTTCTATTGTCTTTCAAAGGCCATTAAATTGAACAGCAGGTTGTGATGAAAATTTCATTAAGCCCTAGTTAAATCATTATGAGGGTGCCATATTCACGTATCTGCTTACTCCCCATCCAGGAAAAAATGAATAGGAAAGAGTTGAGCTTTTTTTCCCTTTCTCCTTAAAAGCGAACTAACAAAAGTTCAGAAGTTAGAAGAGAATGGGAAATGGGACACGAAACAAAAGGAGGCCAGAGAGGTGAGCTGGCTAGGAAGAAAATTAGACTTGCATAAGAGCATTGAAAGGTGGTGAGGGACAAATACATCATTTTGACAAGTCTCCCTCCCCCTTCCCTTCAGCCAACATGATTGTTTTTAGAGTGGCTAATTAAAAAATATATATTTCTGGGTGCAGATGGCAAGACTGTTCTTAGAGATCCTCCACAAATACGAGTCTTTTTCCCTAAATGAGGTATGTACTGATACGAGCACAATGTCTCTCTGTTTGAACTCCAGCAGAAAATTATTGTCATGTCTTCTTCATGTAGTCCTAAAGTAAAGTTGTCAGTCATCACTGGTTGCTAGTCAGGTAATTAGCATATTAATGAATTTCCCCACGAATAAGATGTTACAAGTGGGAATCTTTGATAGTACATGTAGGTAACAATTCAGCAATTTGCGATCACTGTGTATTTCAGTAATAGTTTTTAGTCTTGCTAGTTCGTGGAGCTTTGTAAGATGAAGACCAAGAATCTTGGTTAAGCTTTGCTGTATTATGTCAACAACAATAATATAATACTTTATTTTCCTTTGGGAAGAAAGGGAAACATTTGCACCAGTAGTTGAGGTTTAATTAAATCAATTTCCTGTGAATCTTTCAAAGACCAGATATGAGCTAGATTCCCATTTCTCTATGTACTCAAAAGTTTATATATTATTTAACTTGTACAATGGGCTGTGTTTGCTCTCTTTTTATTGTTTGAAATTGTCTTCTGAATTACTGTGGGAAACGTGCTTTTCAAGCATTCTTTCAAATGGCCTGTTTCTTCAAAATCTGAAAAAAAGAGAAGGCCTGGGTAGACAACTTTAGGTCTCGATCCTTGTATCAGTTAGGGAAAGGAATTGTCTTTTCTGAAACTGGTTTTGAGGATGAATGAGATATTCCAAAATACTGATAACAGGTTTGACTGTTTTTAAGAATCTTTATTGATACTGGCAGAGGTTTTCTTAAATTATGTTTGTTAGAAAATAAAAATAAAAAATTAGTAAATTTTGTCAGTAAAGGACAAGGATTTTTACATTGCTGCTAAACTGTTGCTCACAGTGCACGAATGCACACATGTATGTATACATAATATAAACACATACATGTACTCACACATGAGCTGACAAGGGAAGCATCACTCTTCATATAAATGGTGATTTCCATGTAGATTTGTTGTATATATGCCTTTGGTTAATACGCCCTGCAGGAAACCATGCTGCCTAGTTTCTCAAAGCCTGTCACTTCCCTTTCCTCCTTGGATATGTGTATGAGTTTTGGTTTTATTTTTTGTTTTGTTTTCATAGGGGTTTATACTTAGCTCTAAAGCTCCATGCTCTTTTTTTTTTTTTCACCTCTAAACTTGCCTTTTTACCCTTGCTGTATGAAAGTATGTGATTGACAATGAGTCATGCTGACACAGAGACATGGAGTGTTTCAGGGAATCTAAAACTTGTGGAATTTTACTCATTACTAATACAGTGCTCATTTTTATTCTCTCAAATTCTGTGGAAAATCCTTATATGCAGCTTTAGTATTAGGCCCCCAAAGGCATAAACCTATTACTGAAGTCACACAATGTTATTTTACATGAAACATTCTGTCCTTTCTAACTTGAACTTCAGAAGAGGAGTCAGCCCCCTTTTATTCTTGGTATACAATAATGAAGATAATGGAGTGGGTTTGGAGAAGCCTTATACACTGTGACAGACCTCAAGCCCTTGCCCTGAGGGTCGTCTGCCGACCACAGGATTCCTTTTGCAGCTCAAATCATTAGGCGAATGAGATACAGGCATGTTTTTCTTCTGTTTTCTTCAGGCATCAGGGGATGGCAGAGACTCTCTGTCTGTCTGTTCTCCTCATTTGTAGAAATGAAATGGAAATCTCTTTGAAGTCACTGAGCTTGACACAAGTTTGTGAAAGCAAAGACCAAAGCAACCACTTAGGTTTTTCTTGCACTATTAATGGGATTGGATTGCTGTATTTTAATTTATGGCCTCTGCTTGTGGAAAATTAAATCTCTGAAATCTGTGTAGCCTTTCCCCTAAACGTATGGCTTGGCTTCTGGAAAAGAAATAGGCAAACAAGTAAATTCTCTCCTATTTTTAGAATAAGCCGGAGTACTCTTTGGCTCTTTACGTATCCTAACCTCTGATTAAGAATCAGTCTTCTTTTTCTATTTTGCCAGTATATATTTGTACCTGATTATGTATCTGTTTATCTTTAAAACGTACATAGTGAGTCTTCTGAGGCCAAATCCATATTATTGTACACAATTTATGGGAATTCTCGATAAAAAGGATCCTATGGGCATCTGCATGACCACAGAGACTGCTCATATGAGCATGTGCACATGTGGGTGCAGTCAGTCATCTGCATGGCTCATTCTTCTGTGTTAAGAACCTCTGAAACTCAGTTCAGCTGGGCTGTTTAAATGAATACTTTGAATTTTCTATAAATACATGTACACACTTATATCTGTATATATTTAGACATAAATATATATAAACATGCACACGCAAGAATTATATATATATATAGTGTTTCATATTTTTCCTACTCCAAAATTTCAATCTAGTAGTCCTTAGGTCTTCTGAGTAGGAACAATTAATCTCAACTGTTTAGTAAGAAGGTAATATGTGTGTTTGCAGTGCTTTAACAGGCAATGTGAGTACTGGAGCCTCATGTATTATGATATGCAACAATACTATAAGTAATTACTTGTCAGAAAAAAAGGGATGAGAAAGGCCTCTCGGGCATGATTTTTGTCTTCTGAATGTCTCCCAAAGGCTATTTGTATTTGATGTTTAAGTTTACATTATAAATCACAACACCTGTTCATGCACTAATTTAAATGGCTGTTGTTTAAGCAGTTCTGTAGACTGTAAAAGTGAACTGTGCTGAATTCAGGCTCTCTAGTTGAAATAAGATCCCAGAATACCTCCTAATATTATCAAACTTTTAATCAACATATCTAGTAAAGAAATCAAGAGGTCTCCCTCTTCTTAAGACATAATTTCCAAAGCAGGCCATTAGTGGGCATAGGAAGGGTGGCCTTTGAAATGCAGACTCTTTTAAAATCACATCTGATGAGATGGGAAGAAATAAAGTGCACAGATTCGGGGAAAGCCTAAGGATACTGTAATTGGTTGGGGTTTGAAATTCTTTTATTTGGTTCTTCACTGTCCCTTTGACAGAGTACGTGTTGAAGAGGCTTTGTAATGCTTTTCCACTGAAGGACAAACAAGGATACTTGGCAGTTGAGTACTTTTTTAAGTTTTGTTCGTACACTCCTGCTGCTGTGGAAGGATGGTTCGGGTGCCTTGTGGTTCCATGTTCATGCCTGCAGTCTGTCACCAGAAAATGTGTCTTGTCTCGTAGAGCAAGCCAGCGTCAAACTTCCATGCACTTCTTTCAAAGACTCTACCATATGGAAATATGCCTTCATATACTGCTGATACAAATAAAAAATAATTAAAAAATTTTTTAAGGTGAGGCTTATGAAATAGGCCTGTGTGAAGAGAAGGCACTGTTAAATACTGTAGTAGCTTAAGCCTTTTATTAACAAGTGCTTTAACTCCATGACAGAGGTAGGCTAGTTTGAAGCCCTGCCAGCTCTGACTTGCTCAAAGTGAAGTTTATTCATTTGTCGCCTTCAGTTTTTAAGTGTTTTCCTTCCTAACAGTTTACCCCGATAGTCACGGTTTATTTCAACGGACGTTTTCAAAATTTGCTTAGATTCCCTTCCAAGTCTCTCTTGCTTGCATCCTCAAAGGTTTGTAGCTTTTGGATTTTTCTTTTCTCTTTTGATAAAGGCATCAGAGGTGCTGATACAGCATCTTAAATATAGAAGAAAGCATTATGGTCAAGTGAGATAGAGGAAATTTGTGCTTTTGGAGAGAAGATGCAGTCCCTCTCCCCCTCCCTGTTTTAGAATGAAAGTCTTCTCTGATGAATCTCTATAATTAAATTTCTTTCTGGGCTACGTTCGCTCCATAATATCGGACAAGCAGGAGCCAAATCAAAATGCTTTATTTTTTCACTTCCCATCTTCAACAGTGTAGCATAGAAGTGGTTCACCGACACAAAAATAATTATTTGGGCTCCTGTCTGTCCCTAATTCCCCAGGTAGCCAGACTCTTCACGAACCTTGATTCGTTTCAATAGGGGTTTTCAAAACTTGCTGTCACTCTTGCCCCCACACCATTTTGATGTGCCTGTTTTTCCCCTGATGTATTCTAGCTAGGTCAGTTTGCCTTCATTTTTTGTGCTCTCTCTCGTTCTCTTTTATTTTTTTTTAATTTTTTTTTTTTTTTTTAATTTCCCCCTCCCTTGGAAAAGCCATTAGCTTTCTGAGCTTCATTTCAGCCCTTGGATAACTGCTGGAGAAACCTCTGACACAGACTGTAATATACAAATATACATGAGGGAGTGTGCCAGCTCTTTCTGTATGCTCGTGTGCTGCAGCTTTTGGAGATGTCATTTATTCAAGAGTGAAGAGCGAGCCACCTGTTTCTCGGGCCTCTTGTCCCTCATATTAAAGGTTCAAGCCCTTGCTGAATAGTAACATCTTAATCTGGGCAACATACACAACATTTAGCCAAAACCTATTTGTCGAGCTAGCAGGATTTGTGGGATTTTTTTTTCCCCTCTCTCTTACCCCCGAGGCGCTTGTCACGACCGTGCATATTAAAATTAATCAGACCTCCCAGGCTTGTGTGACTGTGTGGTTTAACATGAAGAAGTGGATATCAAGCATTTGCCCTAATTAAATAGGCCTGCTTGGTTTTGTTCTAGTGGATGCTTGGTCTTTTTTTTAATAAGAGCTGCTTATGGAGGAGGCACGGCCAGCTCTAGAGTTAGTGGAGAGCTCACTTCAAAGTTTTGCCCACCACCTGCGCCCAGGATGCTGAGACCTGAAGGGCTCCCTACGTTCTTTCTTAACAGCACAATTTGTGGGAAGTAAGTGGAGGGGGAAGGGGAAAATACGGCCAGATGAGTGAGAGAGCGATCAGGGAAGGAGAGGCGAGGAGCTGGGATAAGCAAGCATGTGGATTGGCTTTTTGAAGTTGATTAAGATGACCTGTCATCCTGTCTGATTAGCTTTAGATCTCAGTCTGTGCCATGAGCTATTCACAAGGCTGTCTTGTGTCTTCTGTTTACCAGAAGCAAGGGAAAGCCTCTAGTATGGCAAGGAGCAACATTTGCAGCAACTCCCACTTGCTTGTTTAGCTAATGAAGTAGCCTTGTAAAAACACTCTGAAGTTTGAAGCTGTTGCTTACTTTTATTAGTTATGTGTCTGTTTAACGTTGATATTTTTAAGGTGGTTTGAGGTTTGCTGGTTTTACACAACTATATACATCTCCTGCGTTGTACATAAGCTGTACTGGGAAGATATAATTCCTTTCATCATCTTTTCTTCTCTTACAATTCAGTTTGTATTGTGGTTTCTGTGTTGCCTCAGGAGAAAACATGCTATATGTGTGTGATTTCTATACTGTAATGTATAGTTTCAAAAAGTGCTCAAAAAACAAGTGAAGAGTTGGGAGCTCTCCACCCTAAACACACTGAAACCTGTTAAATAGTAATTAAGGACTGATACCATTTAGCAATTCAACAAGTTAATTTTAGCCAAAAAATAGTAGAAAATTTGGAACAGTCAACATTTTTAGACAAAATGTTTCATTGGAAATGATATTTTTTGTTTTTAAATGTTTAAGATGATTAATCTGAAAGAGAAATGAAAACATTTCAATTAGGATTAAATAAAATATTTTGGGTCAGGTGGAAACAGCTTTTCCCCTGACTTGGTTTGGCAGCTGAAATGAAAAAAAAAAAGCAAACTAGTCAAATAAAAATGAGCTGCAAAACCTGGTGAGGTTCTGGGGGTGTTTCTCTCTCTAATGCCCTTAGGAGGACAAATGAGCAGTTGTTATAAAGACACTTAAATACATCTGAATGGTTATGTGCTGTGGTTTTGAGGGAAACTGTAATATTTTAGTCAGAAAAGGTTTCAAAATTTGATTTCCCCCGAATGTGCAAATTTCTGTGCTTTCTGAAGCCTCAAGTCAGCAAAGTTTTGCAGCACGTAGGGCATCTTATTTTGACACTGACTTTGGAAGTTTATCATACTTCATATGTTAGATGTCCTTGGCATGTCAGAAACCTCTGAGTCTGTTCTAGAGGGCCTAGAAATCTGCAGTGGTTACACTCCAGAATTTGATTTTGCTTTCTACTAAAATTCTTGCCGTCCGGTACACAAGCAGAAAGCAAAGCTTTATTCATCTGTTTCCATAACAGTTCAAATTGCTGAAGTAAAACCCAGCAGTTGGGATGATACTCCATTGATTTAAAAGTTTATTGCACGTCCGTGCACTAACTTATTCCCATCTTCCTCTTGCAGTGTTATTATTCCTATTTTATTTTTAATTTCAAACCTTGGCACAACCCAAATGTAAAGAACCATATTGACACTGCCAAGCATCTGTCTGGTGCTTGACAGCATCATAGAAACCCTTCCACTGTTTCATCTGGGTTGCTATTGGTTATTTAACAACACAATGCAAACGGTGCAGTGTGGGTGTATGTGAAAAGGAAAGAAAGGTTGAGGTGGGGGGAAGGAGCCCTGTACGAGTAAATATGTCTTTCATCATATCTTTTGTTTGGTCTGTTTGCTGTGCTCTATTCAGTAGTCAATAGAAGTTGTTTGACGGTTCTGCAAAAGGGTAAGAAACCTTTTCTTAAACTTTTATTCTCCTGCTTTTGTCTCGGCCCATAAAGTTTTTTCTTGCCCTGCTTTGTCGTCACCTGTCTGTTGTCGAAGGGTTTTTGTCATTGCTGTTTATCTGATGTGACGTAAGGTGATACTTATGAAACACTCCTCACTGAGGAGAACAGGTGAAGTGGAGTTTAGAGAGCTTATGAAAGCTTTACTGCAGCGGTCTTTGGGGCAATGGAGTTCTTTCAAGCTTGAGTTTTAATTTATTTATTTAGCGAGAGGATGAAAGTGAAAACTGAGTGAAGAGAAGAGTCAGTCTCTGCTTTCTGCTGAAGAATGCCCTCTTAGCACTTGTGCGACTCGGTAGGGCTTTCTGAGATGTTTAGCCTTGATTTAATTCGTATTTAAGATCTCTCCTCCCAGCACATTAATATAATGCCAATGTAGAATGCATTGCATGGTGTAATTACTGGAGAGAGCAGTAGTTGGGAAAACAGACGGTAATTGAACACATGGCTGTTTATTACAACAGGACAGTGCTCCTACGCTGGTATTTAGGGCATTAATAGGGAAGAATTGATTTGTTGTTTTAAGATGAATTCAATCACTGTTGCTCAGGCCTTTGTTTGTTCAGGCCGAGTTATGCTTTGTTTGTGTTATGTGCCCAAGAGGTTTACACACCACAGCGTGGCATTAGTCATGCGAGGGCTTGGGAGCAGAGAGCCATTTAAATGAACAAAGGACATTTTTCTTTTTGGCTCTGTTTATCTTCCTCTCTAGTTTTGTTACCCTCTAATCTATCTCCATCTCTCTCTCCCTCTTTCTCCCCCCCTCCTTTCCACCCCAAGCATTTCTGATCAATGCAGAGGTCCTCCTGCTTTCTTCCTTCCCCCTCCTCCTTATTCACCCTCCTGAAGACAAATGGAGCTGTGATTGACAGGTGGCAACACGGGGTTGTGGCACTGGTGTAAATAGAAGTGGTGGCTCCCAAGTTTGTGTAAGGAAGGACTGGGGTGGGGGGCTGGGGGAGAAACGTTCGACTTGGAGGGATATCATTGCGTTCAAAGCGAGCAGAGCGGGAATGAGGTGCAACACCTTGTGCCTCGACTCTGGTGGTTTTGAACAAGGGAAAGGCAGCACTTTTTGTGGCTCCTGATGGCTTGTGCTCCCGATGAGCCCCGTGCAGGGCACATCCTAGGATCAAATGAGCTGTTTTGCTCTCTTCTCACTGATGAGAGTCGAGGGGAGGAAGAGAGAACCATATGACTGAAGTTGAATCCCTGGTCTCCCTGTTGTGAGCAGTGTGGCTTATATTTTAGGCTCATTGTGCTTGAGAGGAATCTCGTCTTTATTTATTTCTGAGTGTGGGAGAGGTAATAGACACTTCAGAGTGATGTGGGCCAAATTCTGCTCTCGGATGTAAGTTCACCACTCCCCCTGAATACACGAGAGCTTTGAGAAGGCAACATTTGACCCAGTGCAGGATTTGTAAAGAACCCAACGTGACTTGATTTTTTATCCCTCTACAGACAGGGATTAGGCCTGTTCCTAGAAGGAGCAGTACTAAAGGAACTGAAAGGTAACAACAACAGGAAAGTCTGTGCAGTCATTAATTGGTAGGAACTTGCATTTCCTAGGTGGTGAGATACTTGTATCTCTGTACAGTAGTGCATGATGAATTAGCACTAAGACTTGCCTTTTGGAGGTATAGAAAGTACTGGCTTACACAGCACGAGGAAGGGGAGGTACAGATGTGGGACATGGAAAGCCAGATTCTTCCTATCAGGGAGAAATAACAATTTAGCACATATGTTCATACACTGCAACGCGCAGGGAAGGATATGAACCTCTGTCCTCCATCTGAGCCTTTTAACTGTAGCTAATTAAATTACTGAATCTCCAAATAAATAATAGATATGCAGGAGATGACGACTAGATATGAAGTCCAGCAGTGACTGCAGTCATCCCTGCAGTCATAGGCAGCTGGTTGTGTATGGGACGTGCTAGTTGGCCATTACTTATGAACCATTTCTAAATATGTATGAAGTGCAGTTGCAAAGGCCCAGCCCATATGCCCAAAAAAATTTCATTCCCACCTCAAAAAAAACCCTCAAACAATTATTGTGTTGCCCTGCCAATAAGAAAGAATGATCACAGCTGAAGGTTTGACAGCCTCAAAGTTACCACTGGTGTCCAAGTGCTTTATCAGAAAGGAAAGTGTCTCTCCCGACTTGGAAGTGGTTATCCAAGTGTCCTGTTTTTCCAGTACAGTTTGGAATGTTGCGCTAGTTTTGTGCTGTAGATTAGCCCACACAATCTTAAGGTAAATAGTCTAGAGACAAAGATCACATGGAAGAAAAAAGCCTCTTGGTTTTGTATGCACTCTGATGGCTTTTTGCTAAACTTTTTTCCTTTTCTGTTTTGCCTACAACACATATCCCATTTCAGCAACTGAGCATCTTATCTCCCACAGAGTCAGGCACCGGGGAAAAAAAGTGAAAAAGCAAAAAACTCAACAACTAACCAGAAAAATGGTTTCAACTGTATTCATTACTATGTATTCATTTGATCCTGTAAGATTGCTGTCTTGTTGCAAAGTGTAAAGCATGTTAACGTATTTTTGCTGGGATATCTATATTGAGACTTAAATAAAGCCAAGTATTTCCAAATAGTTCTATTTCCTTGTATACGAAATTAATATATGAAGATGAAACTAGAGGACAGCAGGCTTTTGCTAATGATTGTCAGCTGCAACAATTCTGGATTCCACACTGAGCTCATGTGCAGCCTTAATCAGCAGTGCTGTTTAACTAAATATGGAGACATTTCACTGAAGATTATTTTATTTTAAGTCTTTTTTATGTATTTCCTCTAGCTGTGTCATCTAATTGATTCACAGCTCCTGTGAAGCTTTGGGGTATGGGATGCATATCCAGGCAGAATGCATTCTTCTTTAACTAGATTGGCCAAGTCAATCCTATCTGAGTTCAGATGAATTAGGAAGCTGTCACTGGGAATCATTCTGTAACTAAACATAAAATTATTGGATGAATAATACACATGATGTAGGGGTTTCGGTTATACCTTATCCTTTCTGCTGAAAAACAAATGTGGTCCTTTTGAGATGATCATGGGGTTTTTTATTATTTTATTGCTAGGCAGGTTACTGAATGGGGGAACATATTACCTAGTGGATGTTACACAGTGAATGACTCAATATTTCAAAGTAATGGGGCCCACAGAAGACAAAAAGACAAAATAATTAGAGGTGCTTTCTTACATTGCCAGATTGCAAAATTTGCCCAGTTTTTCTAATGTAAACTCGTTTTTTTGGTTGTTGGTTTTGTCCTGGCCTTATGCCATTAATATAGCATGGAACAAACTGCCATTAAAGTGCTAGAGAGAGAGAGAGAGAGATTTCAGCTGCCAGTATCATTTCATCCTTGGTTTCTCACAGGTTGTTGCTAACAATTGATCTGCTTATGTTGGACATTATAAATGTTCACCAGAAATCAGAGTATGTCTACCAAGCACCACACTCCCGAGTATTTTCAGGAGCAAATGCGATGCAATATGGGTGTGTTTTTAACTCATCTGCTTCAGCTCTTGTAGTAGATGAGTCCCTGTAGACATAAAGACAGGTGAAAAAGCATCAAGAAGAGAAGAATGAAGATGCCTGCTGCATTTGAGTAAAGAGGCACCGTTGTAGCAGAATGAAACGGGGAGAAAATTTTTGTAAGCATCTCAGTATAACTCTTCAAGGAGGTTAAAAGATACGCTCTAGTATTCTTCAGATCTTCTCTTCTCCCTTAGCATGCACCTTTGCAATCTGATTAATCTTGGGATAGTGAAAATACTGGTGGGGATTTGTTTGTTTGATCCATTTTTTTTTTTTTTGCAAAATCTTGTTCCTACCAGAAGGGCATTGAGATTGTTTAGGCAATCCAGGTAGCTTTCCTCCCAGGCTGAATGCAGTCCATAAAGCTGTCAGTTCTTTAGCTTAATACTGGATCTTAGTGTATTAATTCAAGGCTTTCAGTGATCTAGGACACAACATGTGCCAGGAGTGGGAACTAAAATTAGAGGCAGACTTTTGGCTGTGAGAGCTGCTTGAGGCTACTCGAGGTGAAAGAGGAGGGAAGAGGCCTGACGTCAGTCACAGCCCAAGGACTGCGAGATGTCCGAAGCATCCCCCCAAAGCAGATACAGGTTTTTCTGCAACACACACTGTAGGGAATGACCCTTCCTTTCTTTCCTTATCCCACTCACTGATACAGCACTCAGTGGTTCATTTCACTCTCCAGCTCCTTGTCAAAAGCTCTCTTAGTTCACTTGCTACAGCAAAGTCCAGTTCTTGCTATACTGGGATTGTGATTTCCCCCCATGCTCTAAAAGAAGCTCGGGTAGTTGCTAATCTTCTATGACATGCACCTAGAAAAAGTGAAACAACGTGAAATTCTTATGAAGGATTCTAAGTTTCCATTCATAGAAAGCAGCTCTTGGTGATGTAAGCTCATAGTTAAAAAAAAAAAAAAAAAAAAGATTAGGTGAAATAGGGCTGAGCGACAGGAAAATTGGTTCTTCCTCCTTACCTTTAGTGAATGTATTTTATTATGTAAAATTTTATGCTGTTGGCTGTATGCGAGAATCATTTCCCTGTAATTTTTTTAATATATCATAATTCTGTTAAGGACTATGAATGAGGAATAATTAGGCATTATTGTTTGGTTATGTAGATTCTCTTGTGATCCTTTCATGTTTACTTCATTTAAACTGTCGATACTGTTCTTGCCATGTAGAAATAATGACTGTGTTACTTCATGAATATGAGATTACAGGGGCCTTGTTTTAAATTGCTGTAGCACTTGTTCCTCCTCTGTGATTATTTCAGGCCATCTGAAACATATTCTTCCTTTTTGAAAAGAGAAATACTCAGAAGCACAAGTTCACAGACATTTCATCTTTACTAAAACATCTTCAGTCTTTACCTTATCCTGGCTTGTCTCTTTCTAATAGCGTCAGAAGGGTGCACTTTGGCACTGCTGTGGGATTCAGAAACATAAGAGGGGGTCCTGATCTAAATGAGAGACATAGAGACTATTCTACAATGCGAAAATTTTGCCTTATATTCAAACACAGAAAGATTTGTAAGTTTTTATTGTCAGAGAAAAAAACCTTCTCCTCTGAAATCTGCACTGTGAATCTAAACTCTGATATTTTGCTCCTATTCATGTACAGCACTTTCTTTGATGACTGCTGGAGTTCTGATCTCACAGGGAGAGGAGAATATTGGAGTTGAGATTTCTTGAACAGAGCTTAGGGGATAATATTGTGTTTAGTTTGTTTCACTAGATGCAAGCTAATCAGAGAATAATTAACAGTCAAAGTGCCAAGGTCCTTATTCATGTAAAGGATCTGGTATTGAAGTCCTCAATAAAGTAACACTCACATTGAATTCAGTGAGACTTTAAACTGAACAAATGCTTCAGGATTTGTCCCCAGCCCTTTTCTCCCTGTCAGTTTTTAATGAGCATCCCACAAAAGTGTTTAACAATTGTACTGACTTTGATTTTTCAAGGTTTGGGAGAAAATTGCTTTCTCAGGTTGAGAAAAAGATGTTGAAACAAAAAAAGCACATTTTTCCATCGTGATGTCTAACATACTGTAAGCAGATTCAAAGACTGTTTCACCTCATGCTCTGTGGTAGTTAAGGATGTTACAAAGAGTGTTGCAGAGAAATTGCCAGGAGGAAGAATTACAGCTGATAAATGGAGGTATTTTAGACCTCATCCTAAATTCTTGAAATTGAGATAAAATTTAGACAGAGAGGTAGATACAGATACAGGTACTCTGTTTGTTTGTTTGTTTTATAAATGAAAGGGGGAAAAAATGCCCCTGCTAAGATCACCGTATACAGAACCTGGTGTTTGAATGCCATGATTTTGTGTCAGAAGAAGCAGCTAGTGTATCTGGATTCATCCTTTGCCTTGCTTTCCTCGGTTGTCACTGAGAGCTCCCAGGCTGAGACAGATGGCTGCTGGTTTAGTTGTGTGCGTGGGAGACAGGAACTTCCACATGTGATTTTTTACCATTTGGTAGTAATTAGTTTGTTGTATAAATTAACATTAACTGAACCATTCTTCAGGCATTGTTTGTAATTATCTTCTTTGAGCCTCTGAGTTGTGTAAAGAAATAAAAAGCGGGGAAGAAACTGCTTCTTATTTTGTGCAGGGAAAGGACTCTATCATTAAGCAGAACAGAGCAGCAATTATCATTGCATGCCCAGTAGACTGAGAACTTCGAAAAAACCCTTCAAAAAGCAAGAATGTTTTTTTTTCCCCTCTAAATATTAAAGGAAATTAATGATTTAGAAGTGCAGATAGGCTTTATAAGATTTATAAGAATGAAGTATGGATATAAGCAAGGGCGATTGTGCCTTCCTGACATCATCATCATTATTACTGCTAGTACAGCTACCACTGCTGCTGTTTTGGTGTGTGTTTATAAGGAGTAGAGGATTTCTTTATTTTTTAAAATATACATTCTCTCCATATTATTCTATTTTTCCCCCCCATCTTTGAAACATTTCCTGATTTTTTTTGTGGTAGGCAGTAAGGATCTTGTGCTGCATATCGGGCAATGAACTGTCGTTAGTGCTGGTTTTCTCTGGAGATTTCTGTCATTTCCAGCAACCAGCCAAATTGGAATTGTCAGGAGAACAGCCTCTCACATGTTCCTTGGCACTTCTGTTTCCAGACTTGGCCAGAATCCAGACATGCAGAGGTTCGTGGATGTGAAAAATAACAGGGAAAATGCCCTCTAATATTAGTCCAATATTTTAGTAACATATTGGGAATCTCTAGGTTCGTTTGCTGGAAAAGTTCAACACTTCACCAAGTAAGAAAGTTTTATATCTCATTAGACTGAAGTTTTTTTCCCTTTCCTACCCAGGAGCAGGTGAGGACTGGCGTTGGAGTCTGTCTTTTAATAGAGTTTTCCTGCCCTGAATACAAAGCTGGCAAGATGGACAACACAGCATTGTGCATTAAATCCTCTTGCATATAGACTGGGTTGTGGTAGTTAAACTCAGGTACAGTCCATCACAAGGCACTCCCCAGCTTCATTAAAACTACTTTAGTGTCCAAAGTGTACCCTCCAGAGAAAGGTTCATGTGACTTGAGTTTAAAGTGTCCTGGTATTTTCTTGTTAAACAAAGCAAAGACAGTTTTAGACCCAGACTTGAAACTTATATAGGTAATTTGCTGCTGATTTTAGTGTTACTTAAATTTGTTGCATACAGGACTCACACCTGAGAAGTGCCTTTGGATCTTCTTTCTCCTGTCAGAATTGACATTATTAGTTACACTTGTCCAGATAAATAGTTTTGCCTGGACAATAAATGCTAAATGAGGACTTGAAATTCTGAAATAAGTAAATAAATGCAGCTTAGTTAAGAATCGTTCTGTTTTTCTTGGCACGGTGAATTTAGCCTATATGAAGCTCCATGCTGTTTGGGAAAGAGGAAGGTGAGAGGGAACATGTGGGAGCTTTAGTGGCTGGAAATGTAAAGAGAATACAAGCTGAGTACGCTGAGTACGCAGCTAAAAGAAAGCTACCATGGATGGTTTTCATTCCGATTTTCTTTCCGGCAAGGGTTAATGCTGTAGCTGAGAACATCTATGATTCTCCAACTTTCATATCAATGAATCAAACATCTTCTGAACCATTCTATTGAACACTTCTTTTTTTTTTTTTTCAACTACAAAAAATGAAGGTGCCAACCATGCTTTGATATTGGTCTGAGAGCACAGTGGATGGGCTTGCAGTTAGCTGAAGTGAGCACGTGAGCTTTTCAGTTCACCTTCGTCCTGCTGAAGGGCTGGGGAACATGAAGGAAGAGCTGAACACAACCCTTTGTGTTATGAAGTGTAGAGCTGCAGCATCATTGTACCAACTGTAGGGCTGCTTTTTTCTCATCCCTGAAGGAATATAAGGAGAAAAGATTGGTCCTGTGGCTAAAAGCACAGAGCAGACTCAGAAAACACAATTTCTGGGTTTTGTTTTATGGGGTGGTTTTTTTGATGGATTTGCCACACGAACTTCATTCTCTGTGTCCAATTTCCAATTTTGGTTTTAAAGCAGGGTTGATAGCAGTAGCTGTGTACTTCTTCACAATGGTGAAGTTTAATTACTGCTTGGGAGATGCAGCCTGACAGTGGTCCTGCTTACAAGAAGAGACTGGACATAGGTCTGTTACAACTCGGACCCATTTGTCTGCCTAACTAGAAATGAGATTGCAGGTTGAGTTTAGGAGCCTTTGGCCTGGATTCAGTAGCAGAGCTCACTTTTGCCTCAGTGGGATTGCTGCAAGTGGAGCAGCTGCAGGGTTGGGCCCATAGGGTTGTTTGGGCGATGGGAAGTTGGCACAGTAGCTTTGTGTGGTAGTTACAGTACTCGGAAAAGATCTGGGTTCCATAGATTGTCCTTTCTAGGGCCAGACAGTTCTCCACGTTGAATCTCTTGGTGCTCTTACCCAGAGCAAGGGCTGTGCTGGGACATCCAGCTGTGATCCTGTGGGCTTGCAGCTCTTGTGGTGCAGGACACCGTGCGCATGTGCCAGAGATCGTAGCCTTAAGAGGCAAAGATAAAAATCATTCCCTCCTTGCCTGCCACGTAAAAAATTTCTTGCTGTTTCACACGCTTTTCCTCGTATGCCTTGTAGAATTTATTTATTTATTTTGTGGACATGTGAGTTACAAGCTCTGGCATGGCAGGAAGGTGAGGAATTTTTTGTTTTGTTTTTAGTTTGGAGAAGAAGCGGGTGGGAGGGAGCGTGTGGGAGCTTCGGTGACTCGGAGCTCAGAGAGAATGCATTAATTAACCCAGGAGGATCGCTGGGATGCAGGAGTGAGAAACTGCAGCTTTAAAACCCAGTGATCTTTATCCATTGTTGGGTTTGGGTCAAAGACCTTGGATAAGAGAAGGGGGAAGAAGGGTGAGCAGGAGGGTGGGCACAATGGGAACCAGATGTTTCAAGCTGGCGGGGGTTGGCCTCTCAGTTATTGTGTGACAAGCCACCGATCTCCCCCGCACACCCAGCCTTCAAAAGTATGTCATTCTTTTCTGGAGTCCTCCTGTCCTCCGCACAGGGAGGGGGAGAAAAGAGGAGGGAGAGGCCCACACGTGCACGCACACACATACGTGCACACACACATACATACATACACACGTGCACACACGCCCGCACAGACAGCCCTGGCTCTGCTTTTTTCCTTTGGCCTACCTTGTCGAATGGCCCTGGAAGACTAAACAGGTGTTATCTACTTTTGATTTCAGTGCATTTAAATTAATCCTGTCAGCTCAGCTGTTAAAACAACTGTCATCTCCAGCTGTTAGTAATTTTCGACTGGGCACTTTTACAGGTTGCCAAGTTCTGAGCCTGCATTGTGAATCTCTCGCTCCCTTTCTCTCAAAGCGCTATAGTAACAATTTGTATTTTTTTTTAAAGGGGACTCGCATTGCACTGTTTTTACAGCGAACCCTGTTTATTGTATATTGAAATAATAATATCACAAAACCCAACATCGTCATGCCAGGCTTTGGGATAAAGAGCTAAACCATGTGTGGAGTGCGGTGCATATCAATCTTCTGTGGGTTTGTTGCAGCCTCTCTGTGCATTTTAAATTTGAATGAGAGATGAATCAACTTGAGGGTCTGGGAGGGAGGGGGGGGGCCTCTAAATTTTTATTGCCAAAAATAAAGCCTTCATTTTAGAAGCACTGGTCTCTCTTTTCCCTTTTGCCTTAATGTACATTTAATTTTCATAACTGGTATTAACAGGAGGTTCCTTGAACTGAAAACATTTTAAATACCTTCCAGTTGTTAGATTAATGACATACACATGGTAGCCTTAAGAATTGTAGGGGGGGAAAAATCATACACTGGATACATGTTATTGATTTCAGTAGACACTCTCTGATGTGACTTATTCCTATGTGTTCAGGATCTATAGTCCATTACCAGTGCTTCAGAGTCAGAGAGCACTTGTGGATTACACAGACCTGAATCCTGACAAGGAAGGCTTTCTGTGCCTTTAAGATTTCCACTCATTGCAGTTGTCTGGCCACATTTTCAACTGGTATAGAACAGAGGCTGCTCCCTTGACTTATGTTGCAAGCTGTCCTTAGAACACTGGAAAGGATTATTCAGGCATTCTTTTGCACGTTCCTAGGAAAATGATGTACTTAAAAAGTGGCAATCAAAGTAGGTAACCTTTTGTCAGCACACCAGGTAGCCAAATAGGAGGGAACCTTTAAAAAAATAATGCTTTGTATAGTCTGTCTCCTACATAAATAAGGATACTGTTTCTGTAGCTTAAAGACTTCAAATTTGAAACCTCATTTCTTAAGATTTTAATTTTCTTTTAGTTTTGAATTTCTTCAAGAAAATTCTGTGAAAATGAGAAATATTTCCCAAGTATTACCAGTAAAAGTCTTTTCCTTTTACTCTTTATTCTTATGCTTAGATGAAGAATTCTGTTATTTAAGAAAAACAAAAAAAAGCCAAAAACTGTAGCAGTTAGATGAAAGATAAAAAGTCAGATGCTGAAGTACCATCTAATTTAGCAGGCTAGGTGCTGATTTAATTTCCAGCTTAAAATGTATCTCTGCTTTTTGGCATATTCAGTCTGTAATATGGTATTGCAGCTATCTGAGCAGGATCTTAAATTCCAGTACAGTTGTGGCTGTTTTTGAAGGCCCCCATGTTAATGTCTTCCTAGAGAAGCCTTATTTGTTGTGAAATAACTGTATTCATATGCATCAATCTTTGGGTGAGCCATCATCGTTACCTTTCTTCTCAAATATTTAAAGTAGAACGTGAAGCAACGTCTTCAAATTTCCCACTCCTTAGTAAACAACTTTAGTATTTTTCAGTTGAATGTGAAAGGTTTACTGAAGGTCTCATTTAGTATTAAAATCTGGAATACTAGCTATGAAGTGCACAGGAGGCTGTGGGTATGTAGGACCAAATTACATACATATTTACATACATACAACTGGTGTGTACTGTGCTACTAGCATTAGCAGGAGCTGTGGCTGCTTATCTTGAATTCTGCTGTGTCTCTCATACTGCATGCATAAATACTGGAGCTACAGTGGAACATCAGAGACATTTTAGTAGAGTTTAACATTTCCTTAATGTAAGAATTTAATCAATAATATATTAATCTAAAATTCTGATTTCATAGAAGCTGCTACTGGGCACGAATCTCCTTAGATCAAAGCAATACTTCCTATAAAATACTGCCTTTTTAAAAAAAATTAACTGAAATGATTGAAACTTCAAATAAAGAAAGGGTAGACTCTGATGGAATGCTTTCCCTACTCAGAGTTCAAGCATTTTGTTTTAGGGAAATTAAAGAGTTCAGGCTCTGATGCAGTTTCATTTATAGTATATGTGACACTTCATTGTTTAAACCTGCATCAAGCCCTGCTGGAAGATGCATTGCCAAATGTTCTTGCTTACAAGGATTTATCAGTATAGGTTTAGTTTCTGCTTTGTAAGAAGCCACTAGTTTGAAAAGCAACTGAATTTTGAATCCAAACATACTTATGGTCCTTGAGGTGGATAGATTCTTCCTTACTCCTTCCATCTCCACATCTCATCCCCACCACCTCTTGCACCAGAGTTGATGTTGGACTCATGGTTTCTACAACAAGCTGTCACCATCTCCTTGGTGCTGAACACTGTTAAAGGTACAGCATTTTTTGAAGATTATGTGGTGGTTAACTTAATTCTGCAAAGGCTAGATTACACATATTTTTCATGTCGTATTTTCTCTTTTGCACGTTCCTTTCCTTGCAGACACATGGTTTGAATCTCCTTTGGCATGGCACCATTGTAAATGTCAGGTAATTCCAGTGACATCACTGAAATTGTCTGTGTGTAAAATTGAAGTGAGTGAGGCCAAATCAGATCCCAGTGTCTTCAACGTAAAAAAATGTATGTCTGCTTTGCTTACTCAAATTAAATGGTACTTCCAAACCTTTGAGGGTTTTGTGCAACTCAAAGGATTCCATTAATCTTATCTATATGCAGTAAAACCTTGTCAATTCACACTAATGATTCTGGGAGTTAACAGGTAAGCACATTTTTCAGCTGGCTTCCCTGTGGGTGAGGGACTGAACCTAAACTCTTGACCCTACACATCTAAATTTAGGAGTATTCAAAATCTGAATTTTGCAACTCAAGTCAATATTTAAATTTCTTCGACTTTGCATTTAGTAGTTTTTGCCAACTGATTTGTGTTTGACAATCCAAAGGTGTAACAGATATCTACATACTCTTATTATCTCTTAGAAGATAGATAGAGCACACATAGGAAGGGTGGGGGGCTGTGGAATGCTCTGGTCTGGCTCAGGAAGAGTCTGCAGGCACACAAATATTCATGCTGCTGAATTCATAAAACCTGTTCCCATCCTCAGGGACCAAGGAAAGCCCCTTTGTGGCCCAGAACCCAAGGGACCTGTGTGTCCATCCCTTTGTTTCATTCTCATGCAACTGGAGTAAGTAGAGGAAGATTTACCTGAAGTCTGGTGTTTGGGAGGAGAGGAAAGATTGCTCCATCGCTTTCTTTCACCAGTGACAGAAAAAATACATAATGTGAGGAAAAACAGGCTCTGGTTATTTATTCCTCTTTCAGTTTTCATCTTTCAGTTCCATATCTTATTTTCCCTTTGTTTCTACTGACTTTTCCGATCTTTCCACTTGTATTCGTGAAAGAGCTCATTAACATCCATTAACTAGATTCGATGAGCATGAACAAGCATCTCTGAGGCAAGCAAGAAAAGTGACAGTAATAGCAAAAGTAATAGTGAAAATTTGATATCAACAGGACATGACTGTGTAAAGTGCATTGGAATGTCAATATAGTGTAGACTATTGATAGGCTTTTAATTAAGCAGTGTTTTCTGTTAGATGAGATATTAAATGCAGTTCTTGACTGTTCTTACAGATCTCTAACCCCAATATATAATAAGCTATACTTCCCAAGTTCTGATGTTCATAAAGCCAACAGTGCAAATTTAAAATTATCAGTGTATTGCCACGACCCGCTGTGTGTTTGTTCTTATTTTGGAGAAACAGTGACATTTTCAGTTTAGCTTGTTGTCTAGAAAGGACTGTAAGCTAAGCTGAAAAAACTCCTCATTTGCATTCAAAGCTATAATGGTAAATGTATTGCTTAAATTGCTAAAATTTCCCCGAGTAAGGCAGCGAAAAATTCTCTGTCCTGCTAACTATTGCCAGCCATCTTTGATATATAAACCTCAAAGCAACCACATTCAAATAGCTGCACTTGTTTTCAGTTGTACCAACTTTTTGGTTAGATTTGCTTCCGACATGAGAGAAGAGGAGGTTTTTTACTTTCCATAATAAAGCGGTTGTTTTGGTACCTTTGAAGAAAACTTTCCGTATCAGCTGTTGATGGGTGTCCTGGATGATACACTGAAGTATTTCCCTCCTCTCCAGGTGGACTACTTGTCAGTGGTCATGTGTCCAGATTTTTTGGATTCCATCTAGGTCATGGAAGATGACATTTTTCAGCACTTTCAGAAAAACACAAGAGATAAGCACATTTATGTGGCATTGGTGGGCTGTCACAAACAAAGTCAACAGAGTTAAGATTAGGACTGTGTATTTCCTTGTGTGCCTACATATGTGCATGTGTTTATGTTCCTCTGAGAAGCTAATGTAAACTTATGCCTGTTTCTGCTCTTCAGTGGAGGACAGGAAAGACAAAGCCCAACATCTGCACTACTTTTAAAAAAATTTGTTACGTTATAAACCTGTTGAGGCAGAGATGATGCTTGCTTTGTGTTTTCTTTACCCGTAACTATAATGTTAGTATTATAAAAAAAACAGCTCTACTCACATAATATGCACTAGTAAAGGTAACATTTCTTCATTATTTCCTTCAAATTTTTGATTTAGAATTTTCAAAATCTTAACATTTTCTGACCAGTTCATGTGACAAAGTAGTACCGGATTTCTACCTTGCCTATTGTCCCTTTAAGTGGGTTTTATTTTCAAGCTTTCAGGAAGCCACAAAGTATATAACTTTTTTTCCGGTCCATTTCTGCCTACCTTTTTCCACAGTCAAAAGCTCTGGACTTATCCATAGGATATTTTTCAATACGAGAAATGCCTAGAAGTATTTCACCTCAAGACAGTTATAGCAGACAGTTGTATACTAAGCTAGAAGAGTAAGTGCAGTTGAGCAAAACTGCTTTAAAGCAAGTTTAATGTGTAATTATTGCGTTTTTCTGCAGTTTCAGAGTATGGTCATGAGGAAGTCATCACGAAAAATAAGAATTTGCAACTTGTCAGCTATTTCTGATTCCTCCTTGCATGATTCTTCTGTACCTATTGTGAACTACTGTAGCGTTGTCTTCTTTCAGGGATCACAGGTTTAGCAGGTAGGCTGTGGGTAAGAGGGGGTGTACGAGCAGTTCCAGTGAGTAGTTGTGTTCTGCAAGGTCGTATTGCAGCCTGTCTTACGAGAAGATGTTCAGATGTTTTGCATTTGGACAAGGTCCATTGGTGCTTTAGAGATATTTCCATTTGAGGTTGCTGTGTAATATTAATTCAAGCTGTTATCCTAATTAGTCAATCATATGAACCTTTTAGAATTAATGCTTCTTTTCTTTAATGAACACTTTTCTGTTCATTTTTTTCCTGCTGGAGAACCAGTCGGTTAGTTTAGTTCTGTTGTATAAGTTGCTTCCTTTCACTGTCACATCTTTGGTTTTAAAACAGTTTGTTGAACATTCTGAGAACATCTGGATGTTCTTACAGCTATAGGGAATGTGGCTAGAACATAGTTTTAGGAGGCTTAGTTAGTTGCCCTGGTTAGAGATCTCCACGAGTGCTCTTGAGGAGTGTCAATGGAAGGAAGACTCGTGCAAGCAAGAAGGTTCATGTGAAGCTATGCAATACAGGAAATACAAACAGTAAAATGTAGGAATTTTCCCTTGGTTGTATTTCCATAACTGTTTAACAGTTTGCAAACCCCCTCCCCACTTTTTTGGACTTAGCTGAAAGAAATGTAATAGTAGATTAAAAAGTTGGTTACAAGCCTTTTTCTAGACCTAAGTTCATTCCTGTAGGACTGCCCCTGACCTGTTCCTTCTCTCTTTTTCCCCACTTCCATTGTATTGAATCAAAGTATGGGTAATAGCTTCTGTGGTTTAGGAGAAGCCATTTAACCCTTTCCCCGAAGCATAAAAATCTGTATGGCAAGATGAAGATACTTTTGGGAAAAAATTCTGACTTTTTCTTCCATATTTCTCTTCTGTATTTTAAGAAGGATATTTGTACTGGTAGATGTCTAACTTAGGTGGGCTAATTTGAACTCTGGCAATGCCTGCCCAGCTTCATCAATTCCATGGGAAGGTCAGCCCTTAAACACACAGCTTGACATACCTTGACACCAGCTTAGATGCCCAGAGGAGTCTAAGGTAAATGGCCTAAACACGCTTCTCCCATTCAGCCAACCATTGTGAATCACAACTGTAATTCTGAACTTTAAATTTTCCCTACATATGCATGGCCAATGCAGATTTTATCAGGCAGACTGGATAACCTTGGCCAAGAGAAAATGAAAGATCTTGAAGCATTCTCAGAGTCAGTGTGATGCGTTGTGCCGTGACATCTCACTGTGATATGAGGAGACAATATTTTGACACAGGCAGTTTGACTTCTAAGTTTCACCTGCAGGGCAAACTCAACATGGTGCAACTTCCCCTCCCACACATCCAGTGGTGGTTGCAGGACACAGTCACCCAAACTCTTTAAAGCCAAAGGCTGTGCTGGCTGTGCTCCAGAGTGCTCATATCTCCAGCCTGCACTTTGAGTGCTAGAACATGGATTCTGACTTCCAGCATTATTCCATCTGTATTCCTAGGCTTTCTGCTTTCCTCACCCTACCTCTCCACAGAGATGGTGACATGAAGTTAATATTTGTGAGACATGTTGAGACTGTTCAATAGAAAAGTGAGAATTCATAATCCAAAAATTTTCTTTCACTTCCATGTGTGAACATGAACAATATTGTCATTTGTCTTCTGTGATAGGTGTTTTCAGCTAATTTGTTGACTGTTCATAGTGTTAAAAGAGCTACAGAAGATTAAATAAACCTATCCTTGAGTTACCAGAGGGCATAGGAAGTTGGTTGTATTGACTTTCTGTGGATCCTCTCTTTTTTAAGGAGAACAGTGAGTACTTCACTGTACTCCCTCCACAGGAGGGATTCTTGTGTTTTGTTTTGGGTTTTCTTGTATTTTTATGCAGTCATTGGTGACAAAGAAATGGATGAACCATAGACTAACCGTATTGCATTGAATGATGGCATCATGATGGCTCGTGGCACTAAAAGAAGTAACCATATTAAATAAAACCTTAACAACCCTATTTGTGCCAATTTGGCACATTTGTTAGCAAACTCAGCTAAAAAGGGGAAGAAGAAAATGACCTAGTTGTACTGTGGTGTGTACTCAGCTGCTCTCCTTCAAAGATGTTCGCTGCATGAAGTTGCACTGGTGTTAGGTTGGTTCTTCTGGTTGAATAAAACAAAGGATTTAATTCTTTAACATTTAGAGAATTCAGCAAAAGCAAAAGTAGTAACTGTGATCTTAGTGGTTGTCTAAGCCTACTGAAGTCAGTGGAAGTCAGTGGACTTTGGCTCAAAAGCCCAGAGCATCTCCTGCTGAAACTCCCTTGTGTTGGATGCAGGGCTCCAATATCATTTAACCTATTAAGCTCTTTCTCCCTTTCAGAAGTGTCTTCTCTGTGTTAGGGGTAGATCCTTCAGCCAGTGCATAGCTCATGGAGTGATTGTATTATACCTGTGTAAAGCCTGCTGTGGAAGAGCTCTGGCTTGGTGAGGTGGACACACTTGAGGGGTGATGCTAAGACATGATACTCAGTAATAAAAATAATACTGTGCATAAATTTTCAAATCCGACTGGTGCTGTCCCATGATATTCAACTGCACTTTGGAAAGATACGTAAATGCAAACAAGGTGGGAGGCAAGACCTTGAGCAAGAAAGCTTTGAATGGAACGGTAGTGTGTAATTTCAGTTGTAAACAGCATGGGCTAATTTTGCCTTGAGAGTATTCAGCCAAAATAAGTTGTATTTAAAAGGATTTGGTGTGGCATTCGGTACAGATAGTTAACAGAAGATTTACAAGGTTTCTTTTAATGTGGTTATGCTCAGACTGTATATCAGACAGCTTCAGGCTATTAAATTACACTCTTCTTGCTACCACCACTCACTTCTCAGCTTCTAGAATATTTTCCTTTCTGTTTGTGCATTAGTTAAACACCACCTCAGCAATTCAGATGCCAACGTGAACCTTTTTCCAGAAAGATTTCAGGAGAAGGAAACTTTAATCCAGTGATATATTACAAGTAGTTCAGTGTTTCATTTTGATTTTCCTTGAGAATTTTTGTTCTGTTTAGTCTCTGTCTATTTGTGCAGTGCAAAAAGTCCCAACAGTGTAAATGTTGAGGCTCACATATTCTTTGCTCAGGATCTGCCAGTAACAAAACTTCAGGTCTGATCCACTTTATCATGCCTGTACTGGAAGCAGCGGAGCCCCATAGCTTGAATGGCCACCTTCTGCTTTCAGAAGCTGTTCTGGGAAAGAAAATTGGTCAGCACTGATTTCCTGTAAGACTGTTCCCTCTTTGAGATTTAAAATCAGCACTACTCTAGAAATGTGGTTCTGTCACTTTTACTATTTAGCCAGTTACAGCATCTATTTTGGACTACTCCAGTGTTTCAGATCTACAGTATTCCTCCTCGTGGAAGAGACAGCTGTCACCTAAGCCCAGTATTGTTGGTATTTTTATTTATTTACAGATGTGGTAACCCTGCGAGGTGCAAACTCAGACTGGGGTCCCGTGTACTTGGTTTTGTATCAGCAAACTGTAAAAGCATTTCTTGCCTCAGAGACCAGAGACTAAAAGAAGACTGATGTAGATGTGAGCTGGGGGACAGAACAGAGTGGGGACCTAAGTTTGAATCACCTCAAGCTCACTCCTGTATTCCAGCCAACACAGTGCATTTCCAGATACGGGTTTGAACCTCGCAGCTTGGGCTCACACCTAATTAAGTTTGAATGTGGCAGAGTGAATTAGTGTGTGGGTGTACATTGTCACGTGTGTACCAGGGGCATCGCTCTGTGCTACGCTAATTAACCAAGTTTTTGTGAGAGGTGACAAAAAACAACTCTGGTATTTCTGTCTTTGGTGCAGTTGGAATTTAAGTGAGAAGAGTAAGACGGTAATGCACATTGAATAATTTAATACTTGACTTACTTGTAGTTGTGGGTTGCATTTTTTTTACAAAATCCCTTTGTCTGTGGTATTTGGTTGATGAAACTGTGGCATTATGGATGGCAATAGCACATATCAGTTCTACTCATTTACTCTGTTAGTCCCACTTGGAGTCAACAAAAGGAAGTATTTAACAAAAAGAGCATAATTTACTCAGTTCTTAATATGATGGACTAGAAAACCTGTCCATATAATTTCTCCCTCTTTTTAATTTTATTATTTATTTCTGTAAATTAAAATTTAGCTTTTTTAAGAGAGCTTATTTAAATTCCCCAAATGCTTCTTCACAAATGTACAACACTTTTAGAAGAGGTCCTTCTTAAAATACTAGAATGGTGCTTTTCCCAGTACTTTTGTAATAAACAGATTAGATCAGTGTTCTGTGGAAAAAAAATAAAATTATGACACTATTAACATAGCATAAAATTCTCTTAAACTTAGGCCACACTATACAAAGGTAGCTTTAGGGACATATTTTAGATTAAGCACATCCTAAGTGGCTTTATGAATTCAGGAAACATAATACTCAGCAATAAGGAGAGTGGTGGTAGCTATTTTCACATGGTGTAGAGAATGCTGAAGAATTCAAAACTGAACTAATTGAAATATGCAATATACCTGTTTCAGCTGCTACAATAAAAGAAGGGCTTAGTTTGATTTATTTTAATTTTGAAAACAGTAGATTATATTTGCCATAATCAAATTGGTTATCTTTTACCTGTTATCTTTTACCTCTGGTCGTAATTAATAAGTGGGTATGAACAGGAAGATCTTACAAAGAAGAAAAATGGAGGGGAAAAGAAGATGAAATATAGGCTTAATGGACCTAGATGGACATATATGCACTTTTTTGTGTTACTGGGAGGAAATCCAAGCTGTTCTTTGAAAGGAGTCACTCTGTTTCTAAAACATGACTCGGATCACTTTTAGCACAGCCCACATGCCCCCAAATATTACCCTTGGCCATAGAAATTCCTATATCCTTTGGGTAGCCTTACAGCTGTAATGTTTTGCTTTGTAGTATCTCATCAGTAGAAGCCAGGTTGTGGTGCCCAACCACCTGGACAAGGAACTGAAAAGCTGGAGTTGAAATCCATACACAAAATTAAAAGCTGCGCCCAAATCTATGCACTCGGTACAAATGTTGCCGTTTGTGTTTATAAAACAGATGAAGGCCTATGTGTCAAGTTTAAATTTGCAAACTTCTGGTGGTGGTTTGTGTGCAAACACCAAAGTAACATTAGCATTGCTTTAAACACGGTTTTGTTTGCTTTAATATCCTATAAATTTTACTCTGACATTAGATGTGTCATTGAGTGTGATGAAGCTGGAGGGTAATATCTCACTCAAGTGCCATTTTTGTCATCGTTCAAAACTATGGTAATGCATTTGATGATTTTTATCTGTTCTTCAATGTCTATGGTTATCTTTCTTATTTTCATTCTCATACATATCTATAGCACTGTCTAGATCTGGAAGATTTGATTAGCTGTGTAAGTTCAAAGAATAGAAAAAGTGATCCTCTGTTTTTATTACATTTTTCCTGCAATCTTGTAGACCTTGAAATTGAAGCTGGCACATTTGTAAATACGATTTTCTCTCTTGGATCTTTTGAAAGTTGATTTTCTCCATAGGTAAATTAACCTGTGATTTTAACAGTGACTATGGCAAAATCAACACAGCGGGATATGGATATAAGGATTCTTCAGGGTTCTGCATTAATAATGCCACTCTGCTCCTGTACATGAATCTATCACTCAGCTAATTGTATTTAATAGAACTGACAAAGAGCAAGCTTTGCTTCCTAAGAGAGATTCCGACAGAGGATTCAATGTTTGGGTGGAAACTGAATGAATACTCAACTCAGTCCTGATATGTCAGTTTAATTGATCACCTGCCTGTCTGTCTCTAGGAGTTTTTTACTCTTTTACAAAGTCAGGTAGAATAATTCCACAAAGCCACAAAAGAATATTTTCACTCATAATTATTTTTTGTCAATGCTTCCTCATTCAAAGCAGTATCATCTGCTTACCCTGCTTGAATTTTTGAAGCCATTGTAAGAACAGAATTTTTTTTTCATATGCGTGCATATAGATGCAGTTAGTGATGCAATTTAAAGTCTCACAGTATGAAAAAAAAAGTTTCTTTTGCAAAAAAAAAAAAAAAATTTCCCTCTTGTGCACATGGGGTGATTATTTCTGCACTGCAAGGGCAGGTTATGTCACAGTTATTAAACCCTTCCTGTTGTAGTGGAAGTACAGGTTAGCCTTATCTATCATGCTTTTCTTATTCTTTGTAGTAAATATTAATTATCTGTTGGAAATGTGTATGCAAATTTTGGACAAAATAACAGCATGAACCCTTTTGAAAATTAATAAACTTAGGGGTGAATGGTAAAAAGCTCCTGCATTAGACTGTGCATTGATTTTGTGCTGCTGCTATCCTAACAGCATAGCCACATGTTAGAACAGAGCCTAACATTTAACATTTTCTATATGAAAATTTATTTCTGTTCCTCAGGTATTTCCACATGTGAGTTGTTAGAGTTGAGCCATGCTATGCAATCACAGGATGGTCACCTGGCATTTGGCCTAATTAAATTCAAAATCTGATGTACGTATATCCTGTCAGGTTAGTTCGAGGCTTGAGATAACACTCGAGCCAAACTCCCTAGTTCTCTGTGTTAACCAATTGCTGTTTCTCCCTTTCATTCTACTGTGGAGCAGCCAATTTCCTCTCCAGACCTGTCAAGGATAGGGCAGGCTTCTTCTGAAATATTGCTTCTGTTGATAGTTCACATACAACTTGGTCTAAGTCTGTGAGACCTGAGCCCACAGTGGATCACTAAAGAAAAGAAAGAAGAAGCCTCAGATACCGAAATTCTTCCTGAGCATACTTCTACTTGGTTGCAGTGGAGTTATGGAAAAATGCTACAGAAATAGGCACTTTTCATAAAAACCCAGTGACCACCTTTCTTACATCCCCAGTTCCCCTTAGTTTTGCTTGTCCTTCATCGTTTTGTTTAGAACGTTGTGCTACTTGACCCACCTTCCCCCAGCAACAGCTGTCTGTTCCCCCAGTAACAGCTTTGGCCTGACAGCCTGGTATGTTTCTTTTGTAGCTTGTAACTTTTGTTTTAGGATTTGGAATGCATCTTCATTTGTTTTGGGAAGGTATCCAACCTTTTCTTTGTGTTACCACAGTTAAAAATACTAGGTAGAAACAAATGCTCAGCATTGCTGCCCATATCTTGTTAGATAGCTATGCACCAGATCCAAAGTTCTCCACGCAGGACAGAGACTGGAAACTGCCCTTTTCCTGTGATAACATGAATAATATTAGTAGTGATTTATGTTTTGTTTCGGTTTTAATCAGAACACACAGTTCATGAAAGTATGATTTATAGGTTGGTAGATAAATGGCAGTGGAGAATTTTTTCTGAAATATTTTATTACTTATTGGAATCTTCCCTTTATGAATAACTTTCAATTACTGTGTTAGCTTGCTTTCATATGTTCCCCCTGTAAGGGATAATAATGTGTCTGGTGAGCTTAGTTTAGGAAGCAGTGCTTATCAGCTATAAGAAGGACATGTGCTCCCAAGCAAACATAGGACATATTCTGTCTGTGGATTCATCATTGGTCATCTAGTAAGCCAAATTCATCACTGGAGTAACTTCAAAGTTAAATAATGCTATCCCAAATTCTATCTGTTTCCAGGAGACACAGGCAAGCATCAGTTCTTATTGGACATGGTAGTGCCCCTAAAATGAGAAAGGCTGGCCATGGATAAAATTGACAACTTCCCTGGGGAGCCTGTCCTAGTGCCCAGCCGCTCTCTGGGTGAAGAAGCTTTTTCTAATATCCAACCTAAACTTCCTCTGACACAGATTCATACCCTTCCCTTGGGTCCTGTCACTGGTCACCAGAGAGAAGAGATCAGTGCCTGCCCCTCATGAGGAAGTTGTAGACAGCAGTGAGGTCTCCCCTTAGTTTCCTCTTCTCCAGGCTGAACAGACCAAGTGACCTCAGCTGCTCCTCATATGACTTACCCTCTAGACCCTCCACCCTTTGTAGCCCTCCTTTGGACACTCTCTAATAGCTTTATATGTTTTTTTGTATTGTGGTACCCAAAACTGCACACAGGACTCGAGGAGAGGCTGCACCAGTGCAGGGTAGAGTGGGAAGAAATTAGGAGGTTTGTATTCGTTAGATCAGTGAGGTTCTGGAGCAGCATGTTAGAGGAAAAAAACCAAAAAACAAAAACAAACACCCAAACTATTTTTACAGACAAACTCTCTACGTTAATGAAAAGCGTCGTATGACATGCTGGCTGTAGTATCAGAGGGACAAACCTAATGGCCTCGAAGGCCCCTTGCAGTGCTGTAGTGCTGTGTAATGTTTGTGTGTGGTTATGAAAATAAAAAAAAAATCAACAAGCTATAAGATTTACTCTGTGTGCTTCCAGAGGGCTGTTACAAGTACCAAAGATTAATCAGGATACAGAATATTAGAATATGTATTACAGACATTAAAGTATGTCACAGCTGTCTGCTGTCTTCTAACTTTTTCTGAAGACAATGCTGAAAGAGGTCTGTACTCATTTAATCTTCACTTGACAAAATTTGGCATTCTTGAGCAGTGTAGCTGTCTTTTAAAAAACAGTTGAAGGAAGTTAGACAGTAAAATCCAATGCTAATTTTGCTTAGAAATGGCAGCTTAAACTGTCAGATTGCAAGAAAGTAATATTGCCCTTGTTACTCCTGTGTTTTTGTTTTTTCCCTAGCTCGGAGGCTAAGCATTTCAGTGTGGACAGTCGAAGTTTGCAGAGTTGAAAGCAATTGAAAACAGAAGGACAGAAGGGGAATTTTAGGCAGTCCAATTAGTACAAATTATTTTCAGCATGTTGTGTAGCACAAATTATGTTTTTCTTTTGTTGGCACTTGCAAAAAAATAACAGCTATTGATTAGACCTGTTGAGTCCTCGTGGCCTGACAAGATATCTTTACTGTAGTGATGTGGGCACAAGCTAGAAATGATGCTGAGAGAGTGAGATCCTCTACAATCATCTCCTCTCATTGTTATTTTTAGTGAGCTTCTTTTTAGATGTACTGTATACAGTAGAACCTTATTAAAGCCTCACTTAAGATCCTCAGATAATCACCCTCACCAGGCTGCTTCTGAGAAGTTTCCAGCAAACCATTTTTAAACACAGCAATATATTGATTTCTGAGGGGGGGGGTGCAGGTGGGAGGTTGCTAATCTGGGCACTTGGGTCAAAGCTGGTGTTCATGTCCCCGATTCCTTATTTTAGTGGGAGTGGGCAGCAAGTGTAGGCACATCTCTGTCACTGATTAGAACTTGGTTGTTAGTTTTTGGTGCTGGCAGTCTGAAAAGCTGTGAATGTTGTCTCTTAAATGTAGAACAGATGTAGATTTTTACTCTGATGAAATGAAAGAAGGAACCAACACTGATGGTGGCATGAAGAAGAATTTCAGAGGTGGCAGTGAGAGGATAGAGTGTTTTGTTTTCATTTTCCGATCTCGGCTGAGCAATAAATATTGTAATGTTTGCAGTGATCCTGTATTTTGGGGCTGAGTCTAAGCATTTAAGGTGAAACGGGCAAATCTACAGACTTCGTGTTGTCAGGTGAAATGGTTTCCTGTATCTTTTTGTCCCTCTTAGTTTAGTATCAAGATGGGGAGTGAGAAGGAATGCTCCTTTGTCCCTGTGATATGTAACTGAGATTATTACAACAGATTGTGCAGAGGGCTGAGATTTAGAGTCTACAAAGATAATCACTCCTGCAGAATGCCTTTCAGATTTCTTAGGGATGACATTAGCCATACTGGACACACTGGACCTGCTTTTGATGCCTTCATTGGCTTCTCATCCATTTTGAGGTACAGCTCAGCTAGGGGTGGGAGTTGGGGTGTGTTGTGACAGTCCATGGTGACTTGCAGGGAAGGGCTGTGTGAAGCTACAAAGGGGCCAGAGGCCTGGGGAGGTCACCTGGGGCTGGGTCTGCCCCTGCCGGGGCATCTGGGGAGCAGGAGGACACGTCCAGAGCTGACCCTCTCCTAAAGCACATGGGATTCTCCCTTTGTGCTGCTGTTGTCACCTGCTTTCAAGAAGAATTTATTCACAGAAGAGCTGTTAAGCATTGGAACGGGCTGTCCAGGGAGGTGGTGGAGTCACCATCCATGAAGGTGTTCAGGGAGTGACTGAATGTGACACTCAGTGCTCTGGTCTAGTTGCCGTGGTGGTGATCGGTCAGAGGTTGGATTCAATGATCTTGGATGACTTTTCCACCCTAAATGATTCTGTGATTCTGTGGCCTTGGCTCTGCCACTGGGCCTTCTTTCTTGGCTGATCTTAGGCAAGCCATTTCTTTTTCTGCTTTATTTTCCCACTTGGAGATAATGATGCCTTTTCAACTAAAGCTGGAAAATTACACAACTGTTAGGACGTACAAAGTCATCATGAGATTTGAAATGGGCAAGCAAACATGGTCAATACCAGCTGATCTAACAAAATGCTCTGCTTTTCCCCACAACTCTTACTTCAGCCATATACCCCCAGACTAGGCAGCTACACCACTACTACTGAAATGATAATGACCTCTTTTGTAAAACACCGAGATCTAATTATGAAAAAGTACTGTCCTAAATTGCCTGATCAGTTCTAATTGGGACCCTCAGAGTGACAGCCCTCAAAGGAATTGGCTTGGACCTGCCAGGAGGAGCTTTTGCCACGGGCTGCTTTACAGCTCCAGCTTCCCCAAGTTTGCTGATTATTCAAGGTATGGTGCATAATTCTTAAATTTTTGTATCTGGAGAGTGATTGGAGTGTATCAGATTGCTTTAGAGGTTTTTAGAGGTATAGTGAGATACTGAGCTGGAATCCTGTCTAGTTCAACAGGCAAAATATATCACTAACCCTTTTGGTTTAATTGTTCTTGCTATTCCATATAAGATTTGTATCCTTTCTGTCCTTACAACTACTTCCTTAAAATAATCTATCCATAAGTCTCTTGCTGAGATTTTTTGGTAGGCCTCCTTTATTCCTCTCCCCTGTTGATTTTCAAACTCTTTCAAGGACTAGATTTAAATAAAAGAGCCTGTCTTTGACTTTAATAAGCTTTTAATAAAATCTGAAAAAAAAAATGCCACCAACACCCCCTATAAGAGCAGTTTTTATGAGGGTTTGCCTCCCTGCTCTAACCCCTCAAGACCCCATATTCTGCAAGTACTGCTTCCCTACACACCTGGCCATAATTAAGTAGTCTTTGTTTTTCTTTTGTCTCTTAGCCTTGTTTTACCAAACATGGTGTAATGCAGTATTGGGGAGAGCTTATAAAAGTATTAAAGTAAAGTAAAGTAAAGCTGACTGTCTGGTAAATGTGCCACCCAGTAAGAGACTTAATTATTTCAAAGCAAGTTTTAACATGCTGACTGTTTTGAAGGTTTGGATATCTTTCTTTACAGTAGGATTGTTAATTTTCTCTTCCCTTTTGTTTTTTGATTGTATGTTACGTTCCCCATCCTGATTTTTTTGGTTTAATGGAAAGTAGGTGAGGGTTTTTTCATACTCTTAGGAACATGGCAATGTCAAGTTAAACAGGAGATAAACTGGTTAATAAGAACAGATCTTCCAAATTAAAACACTTCAGTGGGGTTTAGATTGAAAAGAAAAACATGAAAGAGAAAATGAAGGGGATGCAATATGGACATCATTCATGATCTTGCTCTCCTTTCAGGTAGGATCTAGCACAGCAGTTTTTAACAATCAGCCCTTGTGTGTTTGTGTGTTTTCCTTCCCTCCATGTTGTTTCACAGTTATCTGTTAGTAACAGCAGTATTATTACACACAGATTAAAAGACAGGCAGCTTTTAGGCTCCCTGACAGTTGGCCAGAGCAGAGATTAGAGATAAAAGTTAATCCCGTGAGGTAATAGCAAAAAAAGAGTACAAAGACATGAGATGAGCCGATAATGGTTTGTTTAGGTAAGAAGGCTTCCCTTGCCTTGGTGATTGGCTCTTGCTCAGTGGTGCTTTGAGTGATAGCTTCCCAAATCCTTTCTAAGGTTTATAACAGTTAGCAGTGGGCTGGGGAGAGAGCTAGGGGAAAAATATGGCAGCCAGCAGTGGTAAAACATAATGAAATCATTCTAACCATAAATGGAAGGTGCTGGACCATGGGGGAGATGAGAGATGTTTTCTTCCACAGCTGCAGAGCTATTAGTCAGTTAACACTTGGACAGAGGGAGGTTGAAACAGTCTCGAAGTTGGAGTTTAAAATATCAAAGAAACTTATGTTTATGTTTCTTGTAAAGGGAAAATAACTTGAAAATGTAACAACATGAATATGACCGAGGGCGGTTAAAATGTTAATAATATGATGGATTTTAAGTTACATTTCTCTAAAGTTTCACTGTTCCCAGCTGTTTCCTTATACCTATTGCATGTTCAGAGAGAAAAGTTTTGCGAAGGTTTTCTGGGATTTCATATATTTAGGAATGCTCTTAAATCTGCGTGACATCACAAATGAAATTCAAATAAATCCATCCCTCTATAGTCAAGTTATGAAGGGATATTCAACAGACGATTAGGAACATGAAACAAGTGAGTCGTTACTTCTGCACAGCCCTATCATTTTGCAGCTAACACAGATAAATATGTGTTTGAAATAGAATCTATCTACCAACCACTGGCAATTCGGCACTTCGCCGCAGTCTCAAAATTGAAGAGGTGGAAATTCGTATCTTTGTTTTTTTTTTAAACAAAGATTGACGAAAGCAGTAGCATTCCAATTCTTGAGTACGGTAATAACATGATTCTGAAATAACCAATTAGCAAGCTAGAATTACTGGACGTGCCTTAAAACTGGCTATTGCTAATAACACCGGTCTTAAGAAGTGAACTGCAGTAGAAATAAAAGGGTGCTCTATTAGGGCATCTAGCCATTAGAATTGATGGCAGAAAAGATCTGCCCTCACATTTGCCTCTTTGTACTTCTCTTTTGATGAGGGCAGGGAAGTAGCATGAATACCAAAAGATACAGTTATAAATAGGAATAACTCCAGAGTGACCATGAGTTCCATAAGGTATAGTTTATTCTAATCTCTGAATTTCTTTAGTTCCCTTAAGAATCTGTTTCTAGGAGTCAGTAAATCAGACTCTGATTTGTTCTTCTTTTCTGTCAAGGATTGAATAGCTTGATGTTAATTAATATTTCACTTAGAATATTAATGAAAATTATTTATGTGCTCACAATAAGGAGGTCTTGGAAGGAAGAGGGGTGAGAAGAGGGAAAATAGCCACTCTGATTTTCTCCTTAAACTTAGAAGGAAGTAAAACTATTATTTTTACTTTTTTTTTTAAATGATAAGAAAGCACTTTGATTACTCACTGGAGTGTTTGTCACTCTTTCAGGGTCTGTGGACTGTGGGACAGACTGGGCTAATAACATTTGTAGATTAGTGTTCTAATTCCTGAATTCTGAATGGTGCATTTTTGTTGTTCAGAAGAGATTCTTTGAGGTCTGAGACAAAAATATTAGTTAGCAGTACAGTATTGTACTATGTCCTCTTTCTAAGTAACATATAACTGAAGTGTTTGCAAGAAGCCATCTAACAGTGGAATGAAAACACCACTTCACAAATCAGTAAGACAACATTTCTACTTGAGAGGCACAGCATCTTTCAGGAAATACCAGTTTCCTCCAAATACAGAAGGCTGGACTGCTGCAGGTACATTACAGAGCTGTAAACTATCATCTTCTATGCATGAGATCCTAATATTGCTGAAGTAACATTATGATGTTAAAAAGATTGTATGTCCTCCTACAGAACAGTACATCTGGGAATGTCTTTTTTGGTGACCAGAGCTGTGGACACTTGCAAAGTGCTGATTTGTGAATCAGAAGGGGCGATAGGTGGGAATTTTCACTTTCAGATTTTCCCAACAGAAAAAAAAAAGAGCATTTTTATAACAATATTTCCAAGTTAGGCCTTTCTTTCATGCAAGCGTTTGTCCAGATATGATGCAGTTTTGCATCCTTCCCTGTCTGAAAGCTTGTAAACTTGCCAAGGTGCATCATGTCCTGTTTTGTTGTTTTGGTTTTGGCCTTAGAAATTCCAGCCCTATTTTCTCCTTTTTGTGCTTGAATGAGCAGGACAAAGAAGTCAGGGTTCGGAGAATGTCCTTTTCCAGAGGGGCTCAGATGAGTTGTTTTTCCTTAAATAATTCTGAAGCTCCTTTCCTTCAGGCTTAGTTAAATTAGTACTAAGTCAGGTTATCAAGTTCTAAAAAACTGAGGTAACAAAATTTAGCCCTGAGTTTTTTTCTTCAGAATAATTAGACAAGAGAAGGAAACAGAAGGAATAATACCAGCCTCTCCACTTGCCAAAAGAATTGTCCGGTTCCTCTCTTCTGTTCAGAGGTAATTCCCGTTTCTGGATAACAACTTGCCATAGCTTTCATAAACAGGGCTAATATAATTTGTCTCTAATACAATGTCATGGTGCACGTAGCTTGCAGATAATTGGTTTAGGAGTAAATTGAGGGGAGGGTTTTTCTCCAGTCTCTCTTTTTTATCATTTGCTGCTACTGTGTGTCATTCAGAGTCCAACTCAATCAAGAGTCTATTACTGATAGCTGAACAATGTGGTGCCTACGGATCTTTTATGATGCAAAAGTGGGCAGTTGCATTGTGCAGGTTTCAAAAGGCATGACATAAAAAAAAAAAAAAAAAAGAACAAAAGCAAGAACTTTGCATACAGACCCTTAGATAGGAAAGTGATTCATTGGAAATAAATTTTTGCTATAATTTTCTTGTTTGGAATCCTAAATTGAGTAATGGAGCTTCTTGAAGATTTTGATTTTTTTCATTAAGAGTCAAAGAAATTATGTGAAGTTTGGGTATCTCTCCATTTAGTGTGTTAGGGCTGCTCTGCTCCTCTAACAGTGCTTCTCAATGCTTCACATATCCCTAACTTTTCCAAACTAAGGAGCAAAGAAATAAGATGGTTTAAGCTCCTTGCAGCACAGTTTGGTACCATCACATGCAGTGGTCTGCGAAAGTATAAGGGGTTGGTGTTAGAAGCCTGAGCACTCATCGGAGGGGAAACAGATAATATCCAAAACCTGTGTGAAGGTTTTTCTAAAAAGTGAACCAAAGCATTTTTTTAAATTACTTTCTCTTGACTAAGTGGGTTTTTTCCCTTTAGGACTAGTGTACAATTTAGGTGAATAGTATATTTATGTTCCTTTGTAGGGGGGCATATTGGGAAAAATCTTCCATTTTCCATTGTTGCAGTGATAATGGTGCCAAGTTGATAAAACCCTCGGTTTAGATGATTTTCAAATATTTGTGCACTTTCTTGACTGTGATATAATCAGTAAACAAACAATTAGATTCCACAGAAATAGTCTTTTTGAAAACATTTTGTCTGTGTCCATTGACTTTCACGGTCAGGCATGCCATAGAAGTAGGTGTGGTTTTAGTCTGGACCAAAAAGATACAGTCTCAAGCTCCATGAAAATGAGGGAGAATGAAGATTATCCTCAAGTTTTTTTATGTCAGGATCAAAGCCTTTTCTCTGAACTGCCCTATTCCTAACTGTAGAAGGCCAAAAAGTTAAATGAAAATCAGTTTTTGTGATCAGGAATGAAATTGTGGTTTGTTTTCTTTTTTTAAATAAATGTAGATTCGCTGTGGTATCATTGGAGGTTCTCTGCTGTAATGCTCAACTTAAAAGTTGTACCTTTATCCCAGTGATACCATATATGCAAACACCAATGATTTGTATTGCATAAAATCAAAAGGTAAAATTTTGTCTTTTTGGTTTCTCACACCATTTTGTGTTAATAGGGCAGTAGAAAACAGGAATACCTTTAACTCAAAAAGTTAACCTGTAGAAAATTTTTAGTAATTTTCTTTTCTTGCTGTTTTCAGACACAAACTTCTATACAAAAGAAAAAAAAATTACAAGTTTAAGAAAGATCTCCATCAGTCATTCACAGGAAGATGTAGAGGAATTTGGTTCTATTTTTTTCGGTCTTTTGCAGCCTCCTACGCGTCTGGGTTACAGTTGGGGTCAAGTTGGGAAGTGTTAAAAATCAGAGAAGAACAATTTTTGGTATGCTCAACGTTTATCCCCGAAAGTAAGAAAAGCCATTCAAAAGGCTTTTTTTTCGTGAGTGAACTTTCCTGATAGTTTAAGGGACCCAGGTGATTCAGGGAGTCTCAACAATGTCTACAATTTTAAGTGATTATCTGAACTTTCGGAGTTTTAAAGGTTACTCCCGTCACTGGCAGCACAATGCGCTCACCGTGACCGGCAACTTCAGGGAGCTTGCAGTTTTTACTCTATTGACTCTTGGCTACCGTTTTGTTCATGCTCTGTTCTGTATTCTTGACAGCAAATTGATTTAACTTGCAGCAGGAAAGAGAGTGTGTGTGTGTGTGTGTGTGTGTTTGAGTGTGAGTGAGCAAAGCGCGCAGGAGAGCGCGGGAGAGGGGGAGAGAAAGAAATGTGCCGATGTGAAATGTACCGGGGAGCAAGGCGAGGATACTGAATGGCAACATTTAGGCATTGACTGTGACATTGTATTAACCTTTTTAATGGATGTATGTAATAAAGTGACATGTAAATGGAGCACAAGGGGAGATATGACACTATATCTGGAAAAGGATAAAACAGTCAGTGAATACTGGGCTATTATAGCAGTTTGCAAACCTTGGATAAACTCAGTCAGCGGTTGTATAATTGGTTATTCAATCCCGACCCTTGTTCACAGCTCAAAGCCAGGAACACTGAGACCTGTTGCCAATTTGAGTGAATGCAGTGACTGTACTCGGCCGGGGCCTAACACTGGAGCCAGGCCTTTTCCTGTGGGCTGGTTTCCACCATGTCTGGGACTGGCGCGGTGACAGTAGCCCTTTTGTTGTGAAAGGCTGGCTGGTACTCCCCTCCTTTGCAAAATGTCTAACAGCTACACAAATATAAGAAAATAGGAAAAGGGACTTACTGTAGCTTTTCTCTTACCGAGTTAAACGCAGGGGCTTTGAAAAGGAGGCAAAGTCCAAGCAATAGGGAAAACCTGAAGCATGCTGTGAAACGTTATGGCCAGATGAGGAAAATGCCATCTTCTTCTTCCCATGCGTGATGCAAACTGTGAGGGAAACCTGCATTCTCCCAGATCATGCTCCCAGCCCGTACTGAGCAGCCTTGGAAGTGCTCTCTGGAGAAATGATTCCCATGGGCCCACTGGGGTGGCCACTTGTGCGAGCACAGGAGCTCCTGCATGGACCCACTCCATAAAAAGGTCCAAGATGTTGACGTTTGTCGTCATGGGTTTGTTTGAGAACCGCTGGTACGGAGGTTGTCTCTCGCATTATGGAGGCAGCATTGTATAAGCCAGCTGGAGATGAACAGAGAGAGTATTACAAGTACCCCCATTCCCTCCACCCTCATCCCTACACACACAACTTTCCAGTAAAAGCAGGGAGATATTTATGGAATGTCCTGACTCAGAGGCCAGCTGTTTCTCTTCTAGTAAAATGGTAGTTAGAAATAAATCAGAGGAAGGTTTGATTTTGGTTGATGAAATAATGAATATTCAGTAATATATATAGAAGATGAGCTTAGATGAGCTAATAGTCCCTTCTGGTTTCCAGCTTTTTGTGAATGAAAGTGCTGTGAATCTACAGTTTCTCTCTTCCCTCCTTTTTCCCCCCCTACTTTTCTCTAGCTTTCAGTAGTAGGATCTTGCTCCTTTACAAGCCTTATAGTTTCTAAATGTACCTGGGTTACACAGTATTATTTTTGTCATGTCAGCATTCCCTACAGAGGGAAGGGAATTCTTCACACAGTAGATTATGCACTATCTTTTTAAGTTACAAAATCGAGGTAATGGTTAAAAATTATATGCCTCTATATCACAAAGAGATGGGCTTGGGGGCTAATCTCTTTGCCATTCTGATTTACTCTAGTTCAGAGAAAATAATACAGAGTGCCCGATTTAATGAAAGGCTGCAATTCAATCAAGAGGTTCTGCTGAGGTCATATAATATAAATGGTTACAGCACCTCTTGACTGAGTTACAGCCTTGATAATTCAGTACTTTGTTGTTATTTATGAGGGTAACTTTTCAAAGCAATCTGCATATCTCCCGCTAAAACCTGCTTTGAAAATTTTATACCATGATGTCATTGAAAAAGAATTTTTTTTCTTTTGGTAAGAAAAGAGGAAAAAAAACCCCACACCAGCGAAATGAGAGGGGAAAGGAATGCATTGTTTTAGAATAGAAAATTAATCACTTGGAAATGGACTGGTTATTGTGAAGCAAATGCAGAAAGAGTACTGAACTTGTGATACATGAGAAAAACTACAGAAACTCCTGCCAAGGCTTTTAATGGAAAATACACCACACCGTCTCATTATAAACACAGCTTTGGGAGTGAAGAGTTATAACAGTGGAGAAAAAAGGGCATTATGGAAATATATATATTTTTTGATAAACATAGTTAATGTAGCTCAGCCTTAATTGAAGTATTGTATGGAGTGGGGATTATGTTGTAGTAGGGACTCTTGGAATAATTTGGGTATTTGGGGTGTTAATATAAAGAAGGACGTAGTACTACATGCTGGCGAAACTAGAATGGTTTAGTCCTCAGGAGAACTGCACTGAGTCCATTGAAACCTATCCCTATTGACATTGAAAAATCCACTCAACATACACCTCATCTTCTTAATTCTCCCAAATATTATCTGTGTTTTACATTACAGTGTAATATTGTCTGCAAGGATAACACACTGATGTCTCCCTTAGGTAAATGTTTCCAATTTAGTGAATTGTAGGTGTCTGACTGGAGAGTCTACACTCTTCTGCAGAAGAGTGAATGCTTAAGATGCATCATTAATTTAATGTAGCTAAGAGACTAGTGGGCTTAAAGGAATTTGTAGTAGCCCCACAGAGAACTACTCAAATGTAATTTAAATAGAATGGAGGAAACTTTTTATTCGTTGTTTTTTTTTCTGAGTTAGAAATGTTCAAAGTGGTAATAGTTGCTTTTATATGTTTTAAACTTCATAAAGAAGTATCTGTAGTATATGTGGAAACAAGCATTTCAACTGAAGGCAGATCAGGGCTTTGCAGAAACCTAGCTTTTGTGCAGAGTGCTCTAGCAATGCACCTACGGTGCTCCCTTTTTTTCTCTGGCGAAAGGAGAGGGAAGAAGGATAAAAAGTGCAACAGACTGCCTACCAAGTAAACCACAAGTCACAGCTGAGCTATACTTCTCCAGCTCTGAATTCTTGGAAGGCAGAGTAATTTCTCTCTATTAATTGTTTTAAAATTGAATATCATTCAGAAGATTCACAGAATTGAAGAATTTCTGTAGCCAAATTAAGAACCAATTAATAGGCTCCATCTAGATGCAGTAGGAATTTGAAAACTTAGAGGCCAAGTTTCATAAAGTTATGGAAAAACTTCGATTTGGGGATTGCTGCATTACATTTATGCATTTCACTTTTCTGCCTGAGTTAGAATGAGATCGAGATTATTTTTTTTAAAACAGGAATCTATTATTTCTGTTAAGAAATTGCAGTTGATGGAGAAATGCATATTTTTACCTTTTCTACGAAAAAACTAGTCATTTTTTGTATTCCTTAATCCCTGGGCCATAAAATAAATAATATCCTGTCTCTTATATATAAAGCAAGGACTGATGGTGCCAGTTTTAAGTGTTCCATATTCCACTGCCTATTCTTCCATCCTTGCAAGGATATGCATAACATACTCTATATTATGCCCTAGAGTGTGACCTTTATGTTTTAAATTTGCCTTTTCTGTATTCTTAATTCAGCTTGTGCTAAAGTAACTAGAAAGATGCTGTCTTTGATGTCCCAAGCATTAGATGGGACCCTCCAGCTCCATCATCTGCTGTAATAGGGCTCAAAAAATACATGAGTGAATGTAAAAGACACACAGTGCTCTGTGAGATACTTGGAAGGTTAGCCTCCATTTTACACCCAAGTGTCTCTTAAGACACTTCCATTTCTTTAGTGAGGGAGCAGGAAGCTGTGTAAATTGGTGGTGTAGTGCTTAATAGTGCTTAATGGCTGTGTTCGTATAACCAGGAGGCTCTAAGCTTAGCTCAGTGGTTAGAACATAGGAGAGAAAGGAAGCCAGCACAGAAGAATTCTTCATTTCTCTTCTATTCTTCCCTGTGACCATTGTATTTTCTGTGCTATTTGACCATGTCTCTTTGTTGTTTATGTGACTTATTCCCCCGTTTGCCCCCCAAGTGCATTGGAAAATGCCATGGAAGAGGGAAAGGGGGACATGGGAGGGCATGACTGTGAGGTTTTTGCCAGTCGCAACTCTTAAGACTTTGCTGAAAGCTGCAGTCATCAGTGTGGTTATGTGATACAGAAATTTATTCCATCGGCTTTCAAGGTATAGACTGCTTTCATTTACACCATAGCATCCCCCCAGGATTAAGTCATTTGTTGCTCTGGCATTCTCTTAAAGCCTGGTCACAAAAGAGAACTTTCTGAACAATGGGCCTGTTATCCTATTCAGCCTTTTCTGATCTATTAAATTCCCTGTTACACCATTCTGCAATTACTCCACACCCCACCTTCCCAGACACCCTGTTCTCAAGCAATCTGGGAATTTGCCCTTGTCATTTACCTCACTCCACAGGAGCCCCACATCCCTCTGTTTCACCCCACCACTTTTGGTATTGACTCTGGGTCATTTTCTGTGCTTGGCATACTCACATGTATGGCTCTCCTTCACATCTGCATTACCAGAGAAACATTTATATATGTTTATTCAAAGACTTCTCTATCCTATTCAGAGAGAGGTGGGCTTAAAAGAAAATATTTCAGTCTCGACCCTAGTTTTATCTCAGTGTTGAAAAAGAAAAGAAAAGCTGAATTACATGTAGTTCTTTTTCCAAACATGTCTTACTAGATACAAAATAAATCTCTGTGTAAACTGCTTATTGTTGAGCACTGTGTCTGGAAAGAAAGGTAGGTACCATACACGAGAGGTCAGTTAGTCACAAAATTAAATCACAAAAGATATGATTGCATGTAAAGATTTGATAACGGTATTATTGTTCAGACAGAGTTCATTAACATTAGATGTGTCAGTGTTAAAATCGAGGTGCGGTTGATATTGGACTTGAATTGATTTCTTTTTTTCACAGCCTCACTAGCAGTTATCTGACTGAAGTGATTTCTATGCAAACATTAAAATTTAGCTGAGTTTCTTGGGGGCTTTGAGATGGTTTGAATCAATGTTCAGAATTAGCCCAAAAAGGCACAACGAATCAGAGCCAGGAATCCCAGCAGTAGAGCTGCACAGATCTGCTCTTTGGTTTCTTTCACAGATCTGTTTTTTGTCCAATATGCTCTTAATTTACAGATTTGATCTTTATTTGAAGGAGCTGTAACTCTCAAAAAGCACCCACTTTTACTGTCAGGAAGATCATTTTCAGGTCTTGCAAGATTGCAATCCTGAGTATGGGTCCAGCTCCTTATAAAGGTTTGTCTCTCTAATTCTCAGATCATGAGTTATGATCCCTATTTACTGTTCTTTTAATCAGTTATAGCCTACTCAGTGCTTGAGATCACAGTCATACAGGGAAGTTTGTGTTTTGTTTTTCTTTCAACAGGTAGATGTGGTCCAGTTGTGAAGGGTTTTAATATGAGGCCAAAGTCTTAGGAGAGGCACCTTTCTATACCAATCAGAGCTTTTTCAGAAGATGCCTTTTTCCTTTTGTAACTGTGGAAAGTAGGAATAATAAGATGAGAACAAAAATATGAAGATCACTGGAACAGGTTTCTGTGTGATCAAACAAAGTGCAACTTCTGCCCATTCACAGCAGAATCCAGATGTCTCTTACCACCACACCTAAGAAGCGATGAATGAACAGGATCCTGAACTACGGGTGTTGCAGAGAAGGTGATCCCTTCAAAGTGGTTTTTTCTTCATCTGAACTTCTTCACCCTGCTTCAATTCATTTTAAGCTTCCCCTTCACTGATCTTATTAGGGCTGTACAGGTGAATGCTTTGGAATTGCAAAAAGGAGTAGATTCCATTTATGAGAAAGACCTAATTTCATTCATCCCCAAGGACTAGGGCAGGCCTTCTGAAATAGGTAGTTTGAGAAGTCTGTGAGGATGAGTACAGCTACTCCTCTCTTGTTTTTCGGTGATGCAAATTAGGTCCCAGAGTGACAAGGACAAGGTTTGTCGGACACAGTGGGAGAAGGCTAACTCTGGGTGGCCATAGATGAGATTGGTAGCAGAGAGGTGAGGGGATTTGTTGTTACTTGCTTTAAATTAAATTTGTCAGAGGAAATGTTGACATTCTCTGTATTTCTGGGGTCTCTGTTCTTTTTACCAGGAAGAATGTAGTGCCTCTTGATTGTCATCATTGTGTAAAGAGCTGCCCAGTGAGTGACCTTAATTCTTGGGAAGGTATTCTGTTCCTGTCCTGCATTCACCTCATTGGTCCTTGGTGATTCATAAAGCCATCCTAAATGCAGATGATCCTTCTTGTGCATCTGGACAACTATTTGCAGAGGAAGTTTTATCCTGAGGTGAACGAAGGAAGTCTAACTTTTCTAAAGTAGTCTGAAAAAGTTCTACTGCAGGGTATGAGTAAGATTCCTCTCTGATAAAAAAGATATTTTCTCTTTAGAGTGCTGGCAATAATTTGAAGTCATAGCTTATGCTTCAGTCTAAATCATTTGTCTTTTCTCATAGCAGAAGTTCATGTTACAGCTCTTTCACCTTTGCCCGGGCTGCTGCAGTTATCTGTTGGATGGCTGGGGAATGGGGGAGCTCCCTGCCTGTGACCGTTTTCAATAGCCAGAGAGTGGCTGCAGAGTTGCCCTGACTCTCCTACTCCTCCAGTGCATTGTGTAATATAAGTACGTTTTGGATTTGACAAATGAGTCCCCTTTCTTACTCTTGTTCTTTCCGTGTTCTCAGCATTGTTTCCTTTGTCTCTCGTCTCTTTTCCCCTCTTTGACTTCCCTGCCTTTACCTTCTGACTTTCCTTTCCCCTTGTCTAGAACTATTATGTTAAAGAGCTATGCATAATAGACTTTCTCTGATTTCTCTTCGCTTATTTGGGGATTACCTGTCACAGCTGTTACATGGCTGAACCACCCGTGTATCTCGATGTTATTCCCTAACTCAGAAAGAAAAATGCTAGATCCAAAGGAAACCCAATGTATTTCCTCTCCTTATTTACGCTGAAAATAACAGAGTCCAAGAAATCCATGAATGGAGACAAGTGAGAACAAACAGAACAAGTTGTCAAGGCAGATGGAATGCTGTACTTCAGTGGAGAAGCCTGTGTGCAAATCTTGGAAGATTATTTTAGGCAAGTCCAAGGGTGACATTAGCCTTAGTAATTTCTACTTAATTTGACATAATGATTTCATGCAAATATCATTTACTTCACAACTAGGACTCTGATTTACTGTGAAACTACCTGCACTTCAGAAGCTTTGATTTATAGTGTACCTTTTTTATTATTATTATTATTGTTCCTGTCTTTCTGGCATCTGGCAATCGATGATTGAGATTTTGTGTTCACATATGTTGTGCAAGAGGAGTTCAGGATGTGTAATTGTTTAGCATCAGGCGTATGTGCTTTAATTCTCACTTCCAGTGGTAAAACAGTCTGTCATATTTTGAAAGAGAAGAGAAATCTGGGCCTACTATGTGGGATTTTTTGTTGTTTCAGGGGGATATCCTTTTCATTTTTTTTTTCATTTTTTTGAATCCTCTTAATGGTTTATTAACATCTCAGATAAGTATTTTATGGTTCTTTCCATGTTATCATTAGATTCAAATTACACCTTTACTCTAGGAAGTACACAGACAATTTCATGTCTGTAGCCCTTTCACTACACAATTATGTCAACTTATATTTTAAATAAATAGGTCCAGATGATCAGAATATCTGCATACTCATACCTCAATCTGATTGATAACATGTGACTCCAAACCAGCCAGTTCCACAATATGTCAATATTTTCATGGGGTTTAGCTTTGTATTTTCAACTTTCAAGTGCATGTGCACTTCCAGGGGACTTACTTGCTGGTTTACTGATTTTGTTTGGACGTGGAATTGCTTGATTTGCCTTCATATTTACCTCATTTGCCAGGACAGTGGCAACACGGGGTTTGCATTTGATAGAGCTTATCTGTTATATACAGTTTATTAATTGAGTAACATCAACTAGTAAATATATGGGTATGAATGTGTGTATTCATTATTAGGATCAGAAAACATTTTGCCACAATTTTTCCCCCTAGCAGTAGCAGGTCTGAGCAGATCGTTTAAATGAGTGCAGTAATTTTCCCTTCATTTAAGGGAAAATTAACTTCTCTTCCACCTGCCATTGTTCTCTGAAGAGGATTACAATATGGTCAGCAAAACGCTAAGAAGGGTAAAGAAAAATTACATCAACCTCAAATGTCTGATTTACCTCCTAACCTCCTAATTATCCTGCAAAAAAACCCCCCAAATATGGGGTGAGGGAACCTCTCCTTTCTGCCCGACTTCCACCTCCCCGTACCTCGTTGTCACTCCTGGCAGTGTAACTAATGGCCATATCTGGATCCAGCCCTCCCCACCTCCGCTCCGCTGACATCATAAATTATCCAGATCTAAATGGACAACATTCATTAGCTGTGCACTTTGCAGAAAGAGCCAGCTCAGGAGCTAAGCGCTCGCCCATTTTTATTAAAAGTTAAAAAGCTCCTCTGCTGTCACGGAAAGGGGAGTTTGGAGGAGGTACAATGGAGGACAGTGCCACAGAGCTAATAAATAAAAATAATAACTATTACCATTGGTCGAGTGACCCTGGGAGAAGAGCACTACTGAGCCATTTGTTGTTCCTTTTCACTTGTCAACAGCAGTGGCTTAAAAGCCTTCGCCATTGTTCAGGCCCTAATAGCACCTGTTGGGAAGATAGGAAGACAGCTGTCAAAAAAAAAAAAAAAAAAGCAAACCACAAAAAAACCCACCAAAAACAACCAGGGTGGGGGGGGAGGGTGGAAGCTGATGATTAGTTCAGTAACAAGCGCTTTGGCGCAGCTGCAAGCAGGACATTTCCTGGCTTCCATTGGGAAGTGAGGCTCTGGCACCGCCGGCTCTGCACTCCAGCACTCCCTGGGACAGGCACCAGGGGAGCCCAGAGTACCCAGGAGCACCAGGAGAGGGGAATGGAGCCACGTGGGTCTGAAAGCAGTGGTAGTTAACCCAAAATAACCCCAGACCTCAACAGCAGAAGTTGTGGCTTTGTGACAAGAGTGCTTGTTTCACTTTCTTTTTTTCTTTTTTATTTCTTTTTATTCCTCTCTTGCACTGGCAAAGAAGGCTCCTCTTCCCTCTTTGTCAAGGCAGGGTGTAAAGAAGGGTGAGGAGCCCCAGGGATCAACAGCTCCCTTTCCAGCCCATCATCTGGAGGCTGGAGCTCCCTGTTTTTTGGTGGTGGGAAATAGTGGCTGTGGCCAGGGTTGAAAGATAGGCTATGTAGAAAATGGTTTCCTCAGCCTCATCACATACAGTCCTCATGTTTTTAATTTTGAGAAAAATTACAAGCACTTCAGGAGTAATTTTTTTTCCATTTTTAAGTAAGTTGCTCTGAGATTTTCAGATAAAAATGCTATAGTAACTGTATGTGAAGGGTTACATTGTTGCTGTTGAATTTAGGATTTGAGACACGGTGTGGTTGAACTTCAGAAGGATTTCCTTGAAATTCTAGCCAAACACTGTAGCTCTCAGTTTATGTTTTATGGTTATTTAGATTATATACCTTTTGGCTCTCTTGGGGTTTTGTTTTGGGTTTTTTTCAAGAAAGCATTTAATTACTTAAAATGAGATAGATCAGCACAAAAGATCTTCTCTGTCAAAGGATAAACCACAGAATATCCCTCATGATGTGTCAATACCCATAAAAAGTTAGTGTACAGTCATCTCATTGAATGTTTTTTTTTTAATCCCTCTTGCTTAATAAGGATGTGCTAAAGATGTAAAAAATTAGCAGAGCGAAAACATCGTCCTCTGTTAACATTAACAAGATATTATGGCCCTTTAATTAGAAACTGACTCTGTTGGTAGCACTAATACATAAATGTATTTCAGGGGAATATGTATTTCAGTGGAGTATCTCTGTCCAGCTGAGACAGAAAAACAAAACTGAAGTGAAATTTAATGGTATTTAATTCCAGATGTCTCTGTTTTTATGTTGTTACTCTTGAAATAGTCTCTGGAAATATTAAAACATCTTTGTGGTTTCAGAATTTCGGTGAAGCTCAGGTTTGGTATAGTGCCTCCTTCTGTCAACTGACACAGGGTTTTTTGCTGGGTGGGCCACTCCTGAGAAAATCAATTCCTTCTTTCATTTAGAGGTGCCAGGAATTAAAGAGACATTAGAAACTCGAAGAAGACAGTTTAAGACAAAATTCTCTTTTTTCATGCATAGCAGAGGGTTTTTCTTATTTCACTGTTGCCCTTCTTTTCATAAGGATTCCTACTGGTGTAACATCAGTGAAAAAGGAGAAGGTTGCTGCTCAGGAGTTGAAAGTGAGTTAGTATGTTTAACATATTAATTTATTTTTTATATATCAGGAAAGTACAGGGAACATGTAAAAAATTTAACTTCTTTTCCTTTTTTTAAGTTTGGTAAGGTTAAATATCTTGCTACATTCTTATATGTTAATTTAATTAGGGATGAAGAAGATTGGTAGGTGGTGGCAGGGAGTTGGGACCATCCTAAATATTGTGTATGCTGCAAAAGACGTTCCAGCAGCAGTTGTGCCAGTGAAATGCCACATTTGGCAGAATGTGTTTGTGGTTGTCTCTTTTCGGCCAGCTCACTGGCCTGGATCTCCAAAGGCAGTCGGAGCCTAATTCCTTTCCAGAATGAGATTTATGCTCCTGAATGCCTTTGGGAATCCAAAGCACTGAGTCCCAACGAATTTCAGTGACAAAAGATGTATTGTCCTGAGCATGGCATCCAGTGCCATTCACAGTGCCTTCAGTGTGCCCTTCTCTGGGGGACACAGTTGCTTTGCTGCGGAAACGGGAAAGGCAGAGATTGAATCGATCCTTGAACTGGTCATATCCTACTACGTATTTCAAGGACAAGGATTTGGAGGGAGAGTAACTGAGCAGTGAGTACAAACTATGCTGTCCCAGAGTTTCTTCAGAATAATTAAGCTTTAGCGGTTTTGGGGGCGTCCTGCAAGTAATGCATCCCCATCTCCATATAAATCTGAGGCACCCAGCAGTGGCTCCAGGTTTGATGTGGAAGACCAGAGTGTGTGAGAAGAGCACACCACTGCCCAGCTGCCCTGAGAGACAAATATAAATTCCACCCCCACAACAGGGGAAGAGGTGGAAATTATCGTACAGCAGTTTGCAACCCTGGATTTTTGTGTTTTGGAGGGTAATCACTGGACACTTAGTAGCCTTGATGTAGTCCATTGTCAGTAAGGTAAGGCAATGAAATATGCACTCTACAAGTTAGTGTGTTGGAAATAACAGAGATTGAGCTGGAATTCCCTGTTGTTCTGAGGTGAGAGTGGAGATTGCAGGCTCATTCCCTGGCTCAGCGCTGTGCTCGTGAGAGATGGTTTTGTCGGGTATGACGGCCTCAGAAGGGCTATGGGGACATTTTATTGACGTAGACATTGTCAGTCCAGACTAGTGTATAACATACAGACTTTTAGAAATACATAAATTGTCACATTCTGGAAACTGGTTCTGTCCCGAAGCTGTGTATCAATAAAGAGGGTGGACGCCGAGAAGATCTCAGCTATTGCCCCAGCTATGAGCCCAGACCCTCCTGCAGGGAGGCTGAAGGACTGGCAGGAGGTATAACATGGCAGACTTGATTTCTTTGCATTGTACGTGTCATATCTGGAGTATGACACTGCTCCTGCAGTAGGTGACCATTCATTGAAACGAGGCCTAAAAAGTACACAGCTGATGGAGCGACTGCCAGGGCATTCAGGTGTGATGGAAACTGTAAAAATTTCAAACAATAGCCTGACTGTTCCTGAGGGTGTAGTTGAATGAGATGCTGGCTTTGGCCTTAAACCTAGCTTAAGAAGTTCCTATGCCCTCCCCCTGTCCTGCTCAGCCATGTGTTCCTGCCTTGTGCCATCATTTGGAGGCTCCTTACTTACATCCTAAGGGAAAATTAGTTCAACACTGGTAGTTTAGTGTATCTGAAGACTAACCTTTTCTTCCCAATAAATGTCCTTGTGGTTTTAGGTAACTTTCTGGTAAGACTAGCAGTAGGCATTGGTGAGCAGTTGTAAAAATAACTGCTTTGTATATTTGTAGATAGAGTAAAATCATGTTTCTGGTGGTATTCATAGATTACTGATTTGGATGTTAAAAGCTTGAATAATTTAATTATGGTGCTATGGAACCTTTTCTGGCTATGTGAATTATTATTTTTAGCACAAAAAGCAGAACTCTTGTGCCAGAAATCACAATAAAAATGTCTTATCATTCGTATAGCATTTACTTCACTAATGCAGCATGATGAGTATTGCAAAAGAGAGCAAGCAACTTGAAAACAACTCTTGTGTTATTAAACATACACAAAATTATGCAGGTATGTGCAACAAGAATACAATGATAACTTGGTGTCATCGTTCACTATGATATCCACATCGATCATCTGTGGATGCAGCAGTTGGTTTTGTCCTCTGCAGTAAAATGCTATGGGAGCTATCACGGGGCCAGAACGGGACTAGAGATTCCAAGAGCAGGAAGGCTGGTTATCCCTGCCAGGGAAGGGAGCTTTTTTAGTAGGCTTGGAAGCCACCCATGGACATATGTAGCCCAGCTGTTTTCTGCACAGTGGTTGTGATGGAGCGATGTAGTAAGAGTCATACTATGATGTGCTGGCCAGAGCACCACAGCTTCCCAATATCGAAACGTGAGTGTTCCGCTCAGCTCTGTGAGTTTGTGCCCAAAGACTAAAAAACATTTTATGTGTAAAAAAAACCCATCAAAACCCCAAAAGCACACTACTTTCTGTCCAGTCAGAGAAGCCCCAGGTACTATTGAACTCAGCACCATATTTTTGCTTATCACGCCTGAACAACCATGTCCTACATTTGAACAATATTTACATTTATAGAGGTGTTTCCTAGTGTCTGCTCCAAAAGTTTAAAATGCTTTTAGACTGGTGAAAAATTGCAGTACTTCCTGGAAGGCAAGAGAAAAATGTATGTTGTGTGGTCTTTGATTTCCAAATTTAAATACATTCTGTGTTGTGCCTGCTCATGATTCATAGTGTCTTGCCTAGCTGCAAGTAGTTCCCTAAAAGCATGATTCTGTTGATGGAGAACCATATGTGTATGCAGATGCTGTATGTCTATGTAACCTGCTGATACCAACCATTTCTTCATAATAGTTGCTTTATTTTCTTTGCTATGAAAATTGTTTCTGATTTTGTATGGGTAAGACCTTCATAATAAAAAATGGGTGTATAAAAAGAGACATTTCTCGTGTCTCTCTATATACTTGTCTGCTCTTTTAAAGAAAGAGTGGAAATCTGCCCTTAATCTTGTTTCCTGATTTAAACCAGAAAGGGTTTGTTGTGGTACATGAACACAGAACAGAGTGCCAGTGGGGTGGCATGTTGATAGGTGAGAGTTGTAGAAACACTAAGTGGAACTGTGGCTGACAGGTGTAATGTATTTATGACTGTAGCAAAAGAAAAGGGTGAATAATGGATGCCAGCTCAGTATTTGCCAGCTCTTTCATAATATAAGGGAAGGTGCCTGCCAGAAGTGCAAGGTATATAAGCCGATGCTAAAGTTTATTCATGATCGTTTGTGCTGACCAAATACTCCTTCCTCTAGGAATGACACGTGTTGGCAGGAAATGTCTGGTGGTCTGGCTGGGTATTGAGCAACTCTTGGCTTCTCTCCACTCAGCTATGCTTCATGTCATCATCCTCTCCGAGGCCAAACATCTTTCTTTTACTTTGTTCTGAGGAGTGTCTCTCTTTCAGCCCAGGACAAGATCTGTTCCCTGTAGTTACAAAGGAGGGAACACTTTGGGCATCTCCTTGGGAGGGCACCTATGCTTGGACAACCAGACACCACACAAGTGAGAGGCTCCAGGACTCACACTGCTCCTCTCACTTGTGGTCAGCTTATGTCAGCCTCTTCCCTATTATCCTAGTTGTGTCTTCTTTATAACATCACAGCTTTCTCTCCCGTTTCCTCTTCAAATATGGCTCTTCTGGACGTGCCTCGTGGAGAGCTCCCATCCGTCACCTTCTTACAGCCTGATGGAATTGCATGCCTTTCTTTGGAAGCAGGCAGCTGCATGAAAAAGAAGTTTGCTTTTAGTAAACAATCAGCAGGAGCAGAAAGAGGTAATGGAGATTTGGCACTGAAGACCATTTTAAGCTTTTCTAAGTGGATTTCTAGGACTGTGACCTTGGAGCATGGATTGAAAAGAGCTACTGGAGAGGCTAGGCCTGAAGGGAATGCTGTACTGTGAGTCTGTGTTTCTGGAAGGCTGCCGATGCAGGTTCAGGTACACAGACGTGCATCTGCACTGCCACTGAATTGAGAGTAGCATTTGGTCACTCCCAGAGGGGAGTTACAATGCTTGAAAAAAATTAACACAACTTCTGGAAGTAGACTAAATTCAATAGAAGTCTAGCAGACGGTGATAAAAATGGCGCCTCCCTCTTACTATGGCTTTGTAGCCTCGTCCGCTTCCTGGAAACAAAACCGCTGCTTTCCCGGTGTGAAAACTTCAGGTCTTTTAGCAAATAAGTCGATGAAGCTATACTTAAACATCAAATACAGAAATAGAAGGGCGGTGGCATGCTTGTTAGCATACAAAAAGTTAGACTAAATTTAATGTTAATTTACTTAGGTGTTTTGCTCTCCAGTAGCGTTAGAGCCATTCAGAGCATGTGTGCCCAACGAGTACAGATCAGTGCGCACGTGTACCCATGTGCAGCTCAGAGCAGTGAACGTGGGACTCCTGTACCACCGAGGAAGTGGTTTAATTCCATGTGACGAAGGCCTGTGTGAGAATTACTGACTGCTGGCATCCATCTCCAAGTCTCATTGTTGTAGATGAGGGAGTCAGTCTCGGTGGTGCTTGGCACGGAGGGAGAGCGGCGGGGCCGGGGGCACCGAGGAGCCAGTGTGCTGCTGGCACGGGCAGAGGGCCACTCACCAGTGGGTATTGCCATACGCAGTGATGTGGAGAAGCATATGCAAGCAACAGAGGCAAGGGTGAAAGAAAAAAAACAAAACGTGCCATAAGTATCTCTAGAAAGAGCTAATGAGTGATAAATGTGTTGAATAGAGACAGCAGAAATCATTTTTTGTGGGTTAATTTCTATCTCTGTTGATTCAGTCAGGCTCCTCTTCGCCAACATTTACTTAATGAATCCTGTTCTTCTTTCCATCTCAGTCCTTATCTTTGGTGCCCTATCCATAATCGTCCTCTACAACATTTAACACTTTTCATAGTTGTGTCTGGAACAAAAATGTTTCCCAAACAGTATTACTGTTCACAAACAACCAATGAACAACTATTGTAGACCTATTCGTATTGTGTTGTGGATAGACTTGGAATTGTTTTATTGTGTGCTGTAGGACCAACACTGCAGATAGGTGATAGGGGAATTCTTAGCTCAGGTGGGGCTCAGAAGGCGGCAAGGGGCTAATTCTGAGTTCTCTCAAAAGTGGAATTAGGAGGCACTATGAATAATCATGCTACTCAAAACATCATGTGAAGCTTTTTGGAAATACAGATTATTGTAATACATAGCTGTCCTGATGCATATCCAAAATCTGTCGGAACATAGCTCAGTTTTTGGATGTAGAAACATTGTTTTGTGGAATCCAAGAGGAGAGTAGCTGTTGGAGTAGGGATCAGGAGCAGCAGTTCCTGTGTGCTGGTCCCCTTTTCCCAGTTTCAAGCTGCACATTATATGTGCAAGCATTAAAAGTTTTACTGACTTTCTAATGAATCCAGAGAACGTGTGCTTTGCAAACAAGATACAGCGTTTATTTCTTTTCATAATTTGAGAGCATCATCTTCCCAACCAAGTCTAAAAAAAGCTGAACAAAGGATGACTTTGTTTCTGTATAATTCATGAAACCTCTACAGTCGTAACCTTTTAAACAGTTATTTTTATTTAAGATGTGTAAATTTCAAATCTTTTTTTAATGGGGTACATAAATGACATAATAAATGTTTCTTTCCAAGATATGGTGCATAATGTATTTCACAAGCAGTTACTGAAATGTGATAGGTTGAGTATATGAATAGCATATTTTATGTAAGTACAATATGTTAACATGGTATATAATAGAATTAAACAAGCTGTAATTTAATTTAGCTCTTTAGCTCCATGGAGCTATAGGGGTGGGGAAGCTATTGTCTTTCAGAATTAAAGTTCTTTTTAAGTATTAGCAGAAGGACGATTATTTGCTGATTCTGTATCAAAATTCTGTTGAAGTGCCTAATGTAAAAATTGCAGTTCAAGTCAAGAGAGGTTTGAAACTAAGTTAGGACATCAGTTTAGTATGATTGCTTGGGGGTTTTTAAAGGGAAAAAAAATCTATATAATATTATTTTGAATAGTTAACATACAGTATTTCAACAGGGGAAACGCTGATTAGATCACCACAATCTATTTTATGCCATCAGGATTGCTGAGGGGGCTTATAATTGTGTTAAATTTTCATATTACTCATATTCACACATTAATGAACAGATGCATTGTTACTATTGGGATTTTGCCATTTGGCCTTTCACATCTCTAATCATGATTTCCTACTGAGATCTTTACCATTCTCGCAGAAATCCAGTCATTGATACATGGCCGTCCACCGCATTCATTATTCCCCCGCTTGTTTGTCCGCGGCTCTCCCGGAATCACCGGCGGAGTCGGGTTGCGGGGGATACTCGTTTGTAACACGAGCCCTCCGGCGGGGGGAGGAGGACACTCCGGCACTCGGGGTTTCACCGACAAGGCACAAACTCACTCCCCCCGGGGAAGTCACACCGGGCCCGTCCCGGCGCCGCTCCCGGAGCGGCTGCAGCGGTGACTCGGGGCCGCGGGGAGGGGCGGGGCGGGGGGCGGCGGGCAGGGAAACCGGGAGGCAAGGCAGGGAAACCGGGAGGTAGGGAGGGAGGCAGCGGGGCCCTGGCAGCCCCGGCGAGCGGCTACTGTAGCTTTAAGGCGGCAAGTTAGACAGAAGACTTGTGTTTCTTTACGAGCGCACCGCGGCGAATATTTTGTCTAGCTGCAGGGGAAAAGCTTTGTCGTGGACTTTGCTGACAATGGACTTAAAAGTAAGGCGGGCTGCTTTTAGTGCCTGGAGGCTCTGGAGCCCATTGTCAGCTCACAATGGATCCCTATTGCCGCATTCCTGCTTTGCAAAGGTTTGTTGGCTTTTAATGACTGACAGCCCTCCGCCGCAAATACCGCATTTGCTCCGGCCTGTTTACACGCTGCTCCAGAGTTTTTAGAAAAGCACAGGGGAATAAAAAAAATAAAATATTAAAGGGAGGGGGAAAAAAAGTGGCGGCGTTTATCTGACCTATTCACACTGGGGAAATGGTTTCCTTCGCGGATGCTTCGAGGGGGCGGACAAACTTCAGCAGTAGCTGCGCAAGTGCCCGGAGCCCGGCGGCAGCAGCCCCGGCACGGACCCTGCTCTGCACGGCAGCGTCTCCCGCCCGCCTCCTTAGGATTTCATGGTGCTTTTAGGGATTCTGTCAGAAAAATCGCACTCGGGCGAGCCCGGGGATCAGCGCAGGGAGCGGCCCTGCCCGCGGGCGCACGGGAGGAGATCGGGGTGCCGCAGCGCGAATAAAAATGTCACGGAACAAAATACCCTCCTGTGCTGTTCGGTGGGATCCGTAGCTTGTCGCTACGCTCCCGGCGGGATGCAGGCGTGGGGCTGTGCCCGGTGCGCGTCTTGACTGTCCGTCCGTCCGTCTGTCTGTCGGCGCACAACCCGTGTGCGAGGCAGCGGCGGGGGTGATGCGAGATGCAGGAGGGGCATCCCTGTGCCCGTGTCGCTGTGGTTCCTCAGGCACTGACACTGCACTGCGGGTGGCTGGTTTGAGGGGAGCCCGGGCTCGCTCAGCCCCTCGGGAGCGGCGGGGGCTGTGCGGGGCTTGGCGGGGAGAGCGCGGCCGGCGGAGCCGCCCCGAGGAACCGCAGCGCCTCCGAGCTTCAAGTTGGGGTTTCAAGAAAGGAGGCGGAATTAGCCCAAACGAGATAATGAAGGTTGCTCGTAATGGTTTTTACTGTGGGGAAAATTAACCAGTTGCTAATAATTGTATGGTCTCTAGGCCAGACGGTCCCTTTGATAAGTTAACATGTACTCCCTTTATGCTCCTGGTAGGGGGTAAACAAATGCCTGAACAAATACAAATACACATAAACACAAATGTGGAGAATAGCAGTATATGTCTTAGATCCAGATAATAAGTGTGGGTATTGTTATTTAGATGGCACATACTGGGACACTTATCTTTTAGTACACTCCATTTTCTAACTGAATGCAATGCTAATCGTGGGATTGAAAGCTATTGTAATTGTGTACCCATCTAAATGCTGACAAGAATATACAATTACATTGTTTGGAATTGAGTTTAATGTTCTCTGAATTTTATTAGCATTTATATTTACTTATGCATTAAAATTCTACACAAAAAGAGGTCAGAACACAAGAGTTATAGACATAAATATCAGACCCATCCACACCCTCGCTGCATTTTTCCTGAAAATACTGAACAAATATATTTTATTTTATTTTATTTTTAAAGGAAGTGATAGAATCTGAAATGAGCAAATAATGGGTTTCCATTCTAAGCAATGCCTTTTCTCCCTCTGGATTTTGCAGTCTTTTAAGGCTTTTTTCATACCCAACTTTTTATTATTATTTATAATGTGCGTGTTACCGGAAAAATCTTTCCACAGTATGCTTACCACCACACGATGTTTAAACACACATTATAAAGTGGATGTAATTGTAAAGGCTCAGAGGGATATAATTACATGTAGCAGATTTAGGACCTAATTCTTTGCTTCTCTCTCTCTTTCTCTGTCTCTGTCTCTTTACTCCGCATTTTATCAACATAATTATTTTTTGACTGCAGACTAACACCCAGAAATTGACAGGCATCCATTATAGGCAGCAACTTGTTCACCAAATTGAAAAACAATGAACTGCAGGTTTATATGTGCCCCATTGTCATACAGAATTACCGGAGCTTTGTTCCACTAGAGGAAAAAGCTAATGGTTTTGAAACAGCAGGTGACAAAACACATTCTTTTTTTTTTTTTTTCTCTTCCCTCCCCTCTTATCAGTTTGTTGATGAAGTCATTATGAACTGGGGCCCAGAATAGGGTTGGCCTTATTTTTAGCAGATAGACTTTTAATGAGTTCTATTGTGGAGACAGTCATGTTGATTTGCTTACATTTTTTTTCCCCCCCTTCACTCAGAAACTCCCAGTATTGAAAAGCTACTATCAAAGGACTGGAAAGACAAGCTTCTTGCCATGGGATCAGGGAACTTTGGAGAAATAAAAGGTAATGCTGTTTCTGTGCTAAAGGAAATTGAGAATGAATATACAAATACCACTGGCTTTATGGAACTTTGTCTGCTCCTCTTCCCCTCCCCTTCAAACATGGTAATTTGGGGTTTAAATGAAATGTATGTACTCCCATCTGTGATAATACAAATCAGTGAAATGGTATATTGCCCCGAGTGAACAAACTTACGTAAAGCTTTTGTTGCATATATCATTCTGTGTTATAAACGAAGACATCCTTTTGCTGGATTGGAAAAAAAAAAGTCAAGTCATATATCAAACGTGTGGTGTCAGAGTATAGCAGAGCTCAGCTTCTGAAATCTGAGGGTGATCAGAATTCCTTGTTAATTTTTAGACAGATTTTGATGATGTAGATTTTCTCTTTATTTTTTTGCATGTAGGAAAAAAATAAAAAGAGCAAAGTTTGTGTAATGATACCTCTAGGTACTGAAATTAGCCAGTGCAGATTTTAAAAGACAGCGTACAACATCTGTGCACTAAAGCATGTTCTTTTAAAGCCGTACTCCAGAAGGAAAATGACAAAATTTGACCACTCTCCAGCAGCAGTAGCTTCTGCTTTGCCAAGATATTTCCCCATTTTATATATGTGAGGTCATTTTAGGGAACCTGTAGTTGTTTGTTTTCATGTAATTTAATATTTTCATAATTCCTCTGCAGTGCTTATGTTGAGGAAGTGACTCAAAACACACGTGTCAAAAATTTTAAGTTTTTAGAGCAGCCATTGTCACTCTGAAAAGAAACAGTGACTCTGATTTTTCTCCCATTTGTATCGGTGTACATCTGGAGTAGCAAAATCCAAGCCAATGTTGTTTTGGAAATGTGAAAGTAGAATGAGATTAAAATTAAACCCTTCTTTTGTGTTTATAAACTGGATTTCATTTCTCTCCATTATTTTTGGTATGTTTGCATACTAATGTTGTCCCCGATACAGAGGTCCGCACTCAGGCAGGCTCCCAAGCCTCATGCCTGACAGATTTAGGGACCTCTTCTGCAAGAGGTGGGCAATATTTAGTTCAAGCATACAGCATGACGTGCTCCCAGAGGTTAATGTATTGGTGCATGTGCAAAGATAGTGTTATTTTAATTATATGTGCCTTCCAGCTTGTCACCGATAAGCCACCGGCTCAGTTTGCGCTAGTCCGCTGACTTACACAAGTAGGAAAATATGCCACTTGCTTCCCCTGGCTTCTCCCTGAGAGGCTGTAATTCAAAAATATATATTCATTACATATGTAGAATAACTTTATAACAGAATATAGTGCTCCAGCCCCTAGTAGGCTGAGATATTATTATAACAGAGGGCCAAACGCTGGATCTCTATTCCCACTCCATTTGCGTAAAGCAACAGGTCATAAAGAGGAAGGGTGGCCACTGGGCTTACCTGCGAGTTCTGCTTTTTAAAAGCACATTGTTTTAAAATAACATCATCGTTTTTGTGAACTGATGAACCTTTAAGGTGTTTCAGGCCCAAAGTACCAAGATGTCTTTCATACCCACTTTTGGTTGTGTGTTTCAGCAGTTCTTGCAAGTTGTCTGGAGCCAATCTTTAACTCTTGGTGCGCTGGAGCCTTTAGAAGGACTCCCAGTGATTCTCCAATGCCTTTAGACTCGGTAAAGCTGCTCTTAAAAAGTTTTGTGCACTGAGAAGGCGGTCTGTTCCCAATGCCTATGATCTTGTTCTGTTGGAGGGCAATCTTTTTTCTCCATTCCTCTCTCTCCTTTCCACAAGCTAAACTTGAAAGCGGCAGCAGCCAGCTATATGCTACCACGAGAGAAATTCAACAGTCCTTTCAGTCTTGCCCGAGGGGGAGGATGGGGAGCAACAGCACAGCCTCAAAGAAGAGTTTTCTTTGCTTTAGTTTTTGTTTTTTAGCTTCATATTTTGAGCACAAGTCGAGTTATTGTTCTGTAGCTCTGTTCAAAAGCCTCACATCTGAGGCTTTTTAGTGCAACTGTGGTTCTATGGTTGGGAGCATGGTTATTAGGTGTTTGGATCGGGTTTGGCAGTAAGCTGTGAAAACAGGCACTGGTTTATTTTTCCTACTGACTGCCGTGACAGTTGCAATTATTGTCCATTGTTCCTAGGTGGCTAGAAAGGAGGGAGGATACAATAGAGCATTGCCCTCTGGGGGTAAATGAATTTGACTTACAGGTTCTTGGGGGGTCAGGCAGGCTGATTATTTAGTGCCCAGGAATGCGGTTTTCATGGCACCGCCAGCCATGAGCGGCCAACAAACAATGGCTCAGCTGTATTGCAGCTGTATTTAGTGAGGCAGCATGAAAGGTGTGCAAGTTGAGCTGCTTTATACTCACGTACGCGTGTACAAACACACATATATTATGCTAGAAAATGTTTTTTGCCCTTCTGTAGGAACGTAGAGTTATTAAGTTTTCCAGTTGTGATTTTTTAATTAACTGCTCTCTGTATTTGGCCTGCCAGCTGCATTTTTTCCCTTCTCATGTCTCTATTAGTGATGTTTGGAAACCCCACAAAAGTAGTGTCTTATTATTAATACACCCTGGAATGTGGACAGCGCTAGAAGCTGTACTGCCCAACTGTCTTATGCACTGAATAGTTTTTTCCATTTAACTGTTCAAAATTTCATTGTGTTTTTCATTAGATCTGGGGGAGTTTTAGTACGTCATGTGCTAAAGTCTGAGCACTAGGCTACATATTGTTAATGCCCCAGTCTGTGTTATTACCATTGAGTTTTATTCTCTGGGAGAGATTAAAAGAAAGGGAGATGAAGAGGGAGGCTTTATTTTCTATTAGTGTGATTTCTTTTAAGTTGGAAGGCAGTAATATTTTATTAAAGATGGGGGAGTTGGTGAATGGCTGGAAGTCACCAGACTCCCACGTTTTGTATTCAGTTGTTCCTCTTAGTTGCTTTGTTACCTTCGGCAGCTACTTTAAGCCCCCCCTTTCGTTATCTGCGTGCCTGTGCAACGGGAGAACCATCACTGAGTATCTGCAGAGATCCAGCTGCAAACTTCAAGATCACAGTTAGAAGGATCTATATATGTCCAGTTACTAATGGAAAAGGCAATGTGTTCTTTTAATCCAGGGCTTGACTGAAAGGCACTGCAAGGGAATAGTGTTAAAATGGGGCAAAATCTAGAACCTTTCGTATCCATAGAAATTGTAGCTCAAATGCCTCTGTTTGTTCAGAGAGATAGTCTGGGGCTAAATAAATAATACAAGTTTGGCATTAAAAATTTCTTAAGAAATTCTACCTTGAAATCCCTGGGATTTTTACTCTGCTCAAAACAAGTCGCTCTGTAGTAAAACCCACAAAACATGCCGTTAAATCAAAGTATTTTAAAGTAAAGCTGTAAAACTGTATATTGAATTGGGTAAAGCCTGTTCAAACTTACTTATATCCATCATATTCAAAAAACAGGGCTCAAAAGGCCTCTGGATTATTCATGGATAATGCAGTTTATTGGATTCAGTGGAGCAGAGAGATCTTCAGGTCTCAAACCGATCATCTACAGGAAGGAAAATTATACCCCCTTTCTGCTGTCAGTGTAGCTGCCTGATAGCTGTTCCTTGCAGGGTGAAAGTGGCTGCTGTCCTCCAAAGCAGTGTTAACCAGCTGCAGCAGATGCAGCACGTGGGGTAGGCTGTCAGTAGGGAAAGGTATAAAAAACTTATTTCCACACTCTTATCAGTGCCCATCCCTATATATGTAAAATTAACAGGAAGCTTCTCTTTCACTGGTGTTGGGTCTCCTCTGAGCAGCTCTCAAGAAACAGTGCTGACCCCTCAGGTGCATCACGAGGTTCACAGCCTTGCTAACGCTGGTGTGAGTGAGACAGCTTTAGCCACGATGAGAACTCTTAGTTTTTAAAACTTCCCCTGTGTGCACAAAGCCTTCCTGCTAATCTTGTCCATCTCTGGTTTATTGAGAGTTGTCAAGAAACAAGAATGCATATTTTGTATGTTCTCCACTTAGCTAATTTTGAATAGGTATGCAGAACAAAGGGCTAAATAGACTTTTGTTTCCAATCTTTCTGAGTTGGTTTTCTGTTGAAGGGAAGGCATTGTTAACAGCGATTGCGCCTGAATCTCTCAAGAAAGACCGGGCAAGCCTGAACCTGATTTTTTTGTTGTTGTTTGAAAACCCTTTTCTATTGTGCAGGGTAGTTCGTAAACAACTCAGGTGAAGTGTTTTCTACACTTAACTGTGAAAGGGATGGTCATTAGGTTAAACTCAGCTCTTCATTGTATCCACTTAAATCTAGGTGACTCCAAACGCTGTGGTGGAGTAACCACAGATTTATGAGTGTCATTGAAAGCAAGATTAGCCTACCAATCCTAATCTTTAATTCAGGATAACACAGACATTTGTTTTGTGCGAGAAAATGTGTTCCAAGTTACGTGAGGTGTCAGGTGTTATATGGTGCTGTGTTTGATGTGTGATAGAGCTGTGTTTGCTGAAGACTCTCATTTTGCTCATGTGTTCAGAAGATGGGGCATGAGAGAGTACGCAGTGAACGGTTTTAGGACTGCCAATAATGGATAAAGAGAAATAATCCATTCAGCGATACTATAGCTCATCAGAGCCCATGAATTAAAGACATATGTTATGTAGATTCAATGTATGGATTAAACCGGATAATCTGGTAGGTGACACACAGAATCTTGAGATAAGTGGGCTATGCAGATTCGGTATATGGATTGTGACGGATAATTCCATTTAAGTAATGCTGGACAAGTTGAAGACAAGTAAGCTTCGGGTAGTGCTCAGGTTATGTGCAGTAATCCAGTGAGTGACACTTTGGATCACATAATCTGTAAACTGGAGACAAGGAAGCTGGGGATTCTGCATTTAGATGTGGACAGGAGGAAGGAGGGGGAAGGGGAAAAAGATTATTCGTGGGGAATACACTGGGTTTAAACCTTTGACTAATGCGGCACAGATCCCCAGGAGATGTGTGAAAGCTGCACGCTTTCGTAGAGCTGTGTGAGTTTTGCATTTGCACACTGATGGTTCAGAAATGTTTGTAAACTTGTGTCAGATGTGGACATTTTACATGATTTTTTGTGGATAGTATTGTTTGTGGAATGGGGAGAGAAGGACAGTGAGAGAGTCATAAATGAGGGAGGTAAGATGTGTCGGGTTGTCGGCTTTTAACTGATCAATTCAGTATTTATTGCAACTACTTAGTATCTTTTTCTCTGTATTTATTTTTGTGAGGGGTTTAATAGTAGCAAATTTCTTACAGTGAGCTTTAGTCCTTTGTTAATATTTCAGAAGTGCTGGGGTGTGGGGGAAACCTGCCCAGTGGCACACAGGGAATCCTAAGTTTTGAGAGGAAATTTGGCAGCTGCCGAAATAGCGGAGGTTGATCACAGTGCAATATGATACTCTCAGGCTGCAGAGAAGTAGCCAGTGCCAACTGAGCCACACCAACGCAGAACTTCTTTCAGGCCAAATGAAAGCCCAGGATGGAGATTGTGACTGGATGGAGCTGCTCCTATTTGACCCTAGAACGGGGGGTTATTTGTGGGTAGTATGTATGGAAGGAGAGTTGGAGGAAGCTTTTTTAAAGCATCTAAAATGCAAAAAAAAAAAGTGAATTTGTGGCAAAGAAGCAAGTTCAGGCTGCTCTGGATTTATATTTTTGTACGTAAAGGTACTTAATTTGACCAGAAAAAGTCAGGTTCTAATTAAGTCAAATACAACTTTTATTTTTAAGGAGTGATTATTGATAGAGAAAATAGAATAAAATTGAACTAATTAAAGTAGCAAAAGCCAATTACTATTTTGTTTGAACATATGGGGGCCAAACCACTATATTTAAAAATCATTCAGAGGGTTGTGCTTCTTTGTACTAAAATTACCTGAAAGATGTGCTGATAGAGCTGAATGTTGCTGAGCTACATCTACCAGTTTGTCAAAACAAAGCAAATACACACACACACTTTTTACTCTTTTTCCTACTGCTGCATAAAATTCCAGCAGCAAATGCTATTTCTCCAGCCTAGTTCTAGCTTGTTGTCTAGACAGTAAAACAATGAATAACCTCTGAGAAATAGCCTCGATACAAATGTTGTCTATTCCTTTTGTAACCTTGACAATAAGTTACTAACCTGGTTGAATACCAAGCTTTATTTGCAGTCTACTGTACCAAAACTTTTTTCTGACAGCAAATAAAGAATACTCAGTGACAGCTTCTTTCCAGCATTGCGAAATAGCAGTGTGCTGGTTTGTTATAGAGCAGACGGCTAAGCTTTTTGTCCCCACAGAGTATGAGTTCTTGAGGCTGGTAATGGCAAAAGATGGTAATTGTTCATAATTTGTTTTTATTCATTCTGCAGTCTTCCACTCAAACATAAAAGATTAAGACTGTCCGTCTGCTGATATAAATAACTTCCTCCTATCTTGCTGTTCTCAAAAGGATTTTTTTCTTGTCAAACAGAGAAGATTCATTACATAAATCTGTAGGTACAGACAAATCAATTTGAATTGTGCACTTTTTCTTTCCTTGTTTCTTTTTCTGGTGGCTGTGGCTTGCCAAGTAAAGAGCAGTCAAAAAGTTTTCTTTTATTATACTCACTTCCCATATCAATCAGATGAAGTAATTTAATTTAGCAAGGTGGGTAGTTGCAAGCGATGGCAGTCATTGTGTAGCAAAAGTTGGCTTAAATACTTAATGAAAAATGCCAGATTTCAGATGTTTATGTCCTGACAGCTCCAGGATTTACTGGCCTGAAAAGCTGTGTGCCAGTCCATAATAAAACACTCTCTGAAGTATTGATTAGGGAAGCATCAAGGGAGTTCGCACATGTGCACAGGCACAGACTCACATCCACCCACCAATACATACCAGCAAGTACACAATTTAAAGTATATACTCATTGCTTGGTCATAAACATTTGACATTTCTGTTCAAAGGCAGAGGAAAGAAGAGTTTAAATTCTGAACTTACCTCAGCCACTTGAGATCTCTTTATCAGACTATGTTTCCTGAAGGCAGGTAACATCAGCTCCCCATTGCCTCACATACGCGACTCCAAGTGACGTGAGCCCCGTCCGTGTAGCGAGGGCAGGATGCTCCTCTTTGAATTTATGTTATAAATAGATTTTCTTTTTTTTTTTTTTTTAGGGAGAGCATGATAAAGATTAGTTTGCTTTAAAGTAGAAGAAGGCTAGGTGACCTGTTTATTTTACTTTCCTGGTTTCCTTACTGAGCAGAGTAATGTCGGGTTAGGATTTCTGATGTGGCAAGGTTAAAAGTGGGGTAGGGAGTAGAGAAAAAAAATAGTTGACCATGGAATGAGGATACTCTGAAGAAAAGATACTGGAAGAAAACCCTCAACAAAAGATATCTATTTTATGGAGTGTTGATAATTTTATTTATTCCTTGGATTTCATACAGTTAGTGCTAGTAGGAGTTGAATTCTTCTGAGGACAGCTTAGTTAATAGGTTGTTCAGTTTGAAAAACCTCCTTAATTTTAGTATCAGAGCTGTAGCATTCCCTAGCTTAAAAAACATACTGAAAAAAACACACCACTGCAGGAAATACTTGGAAGTGACTCAGTTTTTAGCTCATATATGGGTTATTGCTAAGTCCTTGTCACACTGTTGTTACATCAGAGTAAAGTTAAAGAAACTGTGCTGTGGCATGGTTCTGTTGCTTGGCAAGTTGGATGACATCAGTAATTGGTTCATTCATAAGGGTCCCTTTGGCTGGAACCCTACCTGGTATCCAACTGGGTCAAGCACAGACTTAATTATCTGTTTAACATGTATCCCTGTTAAAGTCAGTGGGGAAATTCTTGGTCTTACTGAAATAGTTCTGCTGGTGACTTCAGCGAGGCCAGCAATAAAACCTCTTACACCACATAAAGTTAAGAATGACTTCAGGCAAGTTACTAAAAACTTCATGCCTCAGTTTGCTCTTGAAAAAAGTAATGCATACCATTACCTGTCTACCTGCATGCAGTTTTTAAGAAGATCAATTAGATAATCCTTTGAAATTAAAAAATGCTCTGTGTTGCGTGCTCTAATTATTATTATACATCTAAACATTATTCAAATATAGAATACTTCAAAATATTCTTATTTCCATTTAATGTTGTTTTTTTTTTTTACCCTACAAAGCTTTGTAGATACAGGAGGATTTTTTTTTTTCTTTTCTAACCACAGTTAATGATATGAACATAATACAATATTATTGTGTCTCCCAGGCTTTGTACTTGCGCATTGTTTTCTTTGATTTTTCTTTGAAAGACAGATGCTGACAGTTCAAAAGCGATTTACGTAATTACTGTGATAGTAAACTGGCTCGGTGGATAAATTTCGCTGCCTGCATGGGTGTGCACACGAGCACCCCTGATTGATGCCATTCCTAGCATTTAATGGGGACGTGTCAGAGGGATTGAGGAGAGCCTTGCCACGGCTCTGCCCTCGCGGGATGCGCCGGGTGCTGCGCGGCTGCGAGCGGATCCGTAGGCTGGCTGCGAGCAAACGTTCTCCCCGCTTGAGCATTTGCAGCAAAAAGCCTAAAATGTCTGTTAAAGAAAATATTGGCTTTCCTAATTTCTCATTTACATTCTCATTCTGTCTAATAAATTATAATAAAGTATTTACTGTTTTGATTGCAAAAGCGGTTTCTCTGCCTTTTTTTTTTTTTGCTTTGGTTCTGTTTTGGGTGGATATGCCAAGGTTTCTCCTGTTCGTTTTCTCACTTTAAGTGTGTCATTTGGTCATATTGGTGTCTTCATTCTAATGTTTATTAAAATGTTACTGTCACTGCCAGTCTGAGACTGTGAATCAGAACTAAGAATGTGTAATAGTTTATTTCACATTTGAGTAAATTTCTTTTACTACTTAAACACTATTATGGGTAGTGTTGATCTGAGATGAAGTTTAGGTTTGGCGATACAGAATGCCACTAATTTGAGTCTTCTTTTTTTGCCATCTGCTGTGGGTGTTGCATCCACAAACATGTTTTTTTTCTCTTTCCGAATATCTCTTCGTGGTGGTAGAGAATAATCTGATGCATCTGGAGAGCATCTTTTCTGGGGCCTTTCACTGTATCAACCTGCAGTGTATACTTTGATGCTCTCTTGCCTGAGTTGTTTTGATCAGTTGTAAAAAAATCCACGTTTTACCATTGTGGTGATAGAGTACAGAGAGAACAGTATGAGCACCTACAGCAATCTCCTGAAAGGCAGGTGGCCTGGTGGTTAAAAGCTTTGTCAAACATAAAATGTGCAATATCTATTTGTTGTGGATCAGACGGTAATTAAGAGTAATTTTTGAGGCAGTCATTGATGTAAGCCACTCTACTTTTACTCCTCGCTCAATACCTGTGTGAAGTGGTCTAGCTTGCTGTCAAGTTGTACACTGCAATAATGGACACTTGTTTTTTTTTTCTTCCTCCCAGCCACACTGGATGGCTGGAGTGAGAGCACTGCAACTGTGTGGATAGTGCACGTAGAGTACAGGCCAGCTCCAGAACCATTCCCAACTCTGTCCTGCTTGGAGCAGCTCCAAGTGAGTTTAGTAACAAAGTCACTGAAGGTAGCTGCAGGGGCTGGGGGTTTGCACCACCTTCCGAGTTCTAGCAGTGTTAGCAGCCGTGGGGACAGTTCATTAATTCCTGAGTAGCATAATTTAAGAAACTGTTGGTTTTGTTACTTAAAATACTGACATGTTTTGCCCTGTAAGCTACAGAATTCTTAAAATGGAAATCCCATAGCTGCCAAGACACTTCACACCATGATACAGGTTTAGATCTCATGCAGGTTAACGGAGAGAAAATAGTGAGGATAGGACAGAAGTCCACCATCCTTGCTTGCCCACAATCTACAGCACCTAGAAAAGGATACAAAAGTGGCAACTTTCACTCTCAACTCTGCAGTGCATTTTATTGCACCAGGAATAATTCCTATCACTGACTGTACTTAAGTGGTAACTCCACCTATGCCCTCACCTCACCCATTTAATAAATCACAGTGAACATCCTTTGGCCTTCCTATGATACACAAACACTGCCACTCATAAATGCTTAGTGGTAGTGGCACCTGTGAAATGACAGTTTTGTTGGCCATTTTCGTGAAAGTAATTATAGAAAAAATGTGCTAGGTAATAGGAGTAACATAAAAATTACCAAACTGAGACTAAACACGAACACTTCATTATTACAGTCTCATTCAAGTACTTTTTCTTCTTTTTCATTTTCACACTTTTAGAGATCATCAGTTATCTGCAAGAAACTTCCAAACTCTCTGTGATTCATCATCAGTGGGGCTTATATAGATACATGGGTAAGGCACAGGGAAATCTACCCCAAAACTCAGCATCTCCCAGTAGACCTACACATCTGATCTCTCTTACCTCTGGTTTTGTGCAGGTCACTTGAGAGCATGGCTATCCAAGTACTTATTTTGCAAGGAATTATTACCTTAAAGAGTTGAAATTATCACTAAGTACTATTCCAGTTACTGGAAGGATGGCTTAGTCACATGAAAATAAAGTACCTACTAAGCCATGTTTTCCAGAAAGTATTCTCCAGCAGGAGATTTTTTTAAAAAGTTGATGCTGATAAATTTTCCCTTTTGGTATATTAGCAAACTGAAATTGCCCAAGAAATATAATGCAAGAAGTCTGCCTTTTGTCAGACTACTTCCACTCCAGTTTATGCACCAAAGGAATTATGCATTGTACTTACTGAGCACCTCCTTTGGGCATCTCAAATTTTCTTTTATAACTAAGTAATAATGAAGAGACTGAGTTGGTGGGTTTGTCACCAGCTGCAAGGCTGCAATGTGCCTGTGACTGTAGTGCCTGCATTGGCACTTCATTGCACTGCCTGCTTGCTCTGAGTTCATAGAATCGTAGTTTGGGTTGGAAGGGACCTTTAGGGGTCATCAAGTCCAGCTGACCTGCTTTGAGCAGGGACACGTTTCATTAGACCAGGTTCAAAGCCCTGTCCAACCCAACCTTGAACATTTCCAGGGATCGGACATCCAGCACCTCTCTGGGTAGTCTGTTCCAGTGTTTCACCACTCTCATTGTAAAAAATTTCTTCCTTATATCTAATCTAAATTGACCCTCTTTTTTAATTTAAAACCATTACCCTTTGTCCTGTTGCAACAGGCCCTGCTAAAAAGCTTGTCCCCATCTTTATAAGCCCCTTTAGGTACTGGAAGGCTGCTTTAGGTGTCCCTGGAGCCTTCTCCAGGCTGAACAGCTCCAGCTCTCTCAGCCTTTCCTCATAAGAGCAGTGCTCCAGCCCCCTGATCATCTTCATGGCCTCCTCTGTACCTCCTCCAACAGCCTCCAGCAGGTCCATGTCTTTCCTGTGCTGAGGATCCCAGAGATGGATGCAGTACTTCATCCAGACTTTCTTCTTATTCTTGCAATTCAGTAAAGCTGCATTTTTCCAGAGGGAAGAAGTTATTTTGCTGCTCTGTAGGCCAGTGGGATTAAAGGAGCAGCACAGTAGGTGGATGGCCCCGTGGCTGTTCCATGTTCAGTGTCATGGTCAGGGCAGTGGCACCCGGAGTGTTCTGCTCCCTCTCGGGAAGCGCAGCCGGAGCCTTGATGCACAGGGCTGGGGATCAACGTGGCTTTTTTCTGCCTCTTTTGGTAACTAACTCTGTGACCCCTTTGTCTGTCAGTTTGCACATATGGAAACATTTTTCCCCCCTTTCAGAGGTGTGGTGGGGATTAATTTAACTTTACAAAGTGCTTTTTGATTCCCAACTGAAAGCTACTGTAGGAGCTCAAAATACACTGATGAACCGGTACTGGCTGAAGATCTTTGATGTGTGTCAGTGTATTTGTTGAACAGTTTATTTGACAGTGATTTCTTTCTGCTTACCCTAACGTGAGGACTGAGCCAATGTTGTGTTCCTTGTCTCTCTAGATCCTTCTTCCTCTCTCTCTCTCTCTCATGCACTCACTCACCCCTCAGCGAAAGTTTGGAATAAAGTATCTGCTGAATAAGGAAATAAAAAATATTTAGTTTTCAGATGTTCCAGTTATACTGGCAGTATCAGTGTACTGAAAGTCTTCCTTAGAGTAAACTCACATGTTAGCCATGGACAGGACAAGGCAGGGACTGCCTTCTAGAACAATTCTTCTATTCCACTTGGAAACACTGTACCTTTTTTCCTCCGGAAAAAGAAATAAAGGGTGGAAGAGTGGCAGTAGAAATTTCTGATTAATTCCGTGACCAAGTAGCAAATGCATTACTTGTAGCAGTTCTCTGTCTCCAATGCTGGAAATAAAAATCATAGTTAGAAGTGTTTTCTTCAGCAGTGTTAGTGTTTTAGCACTGGCTTCCATTCTTTCTCACAGCTTTTAACAGAGCAGGTTTAAAGTCCTACGGTTTCTGTTTCAGTGTGTTTCTCAAGTTTCCAACTTGTACCACAGTTTTTTTGGATACTATATCTGAGAATATTCTGCTGTAGTTCTTTGTTATGTGGTGAGAATATTTTCACAGAAATTTCTAGCATCTTAATAAAAAATTAATGTAGTTGCATTTCCTTTATATGAAGATGTTGATTCTTTTTGGTTTTCCACTTCTGTATGGCTGTCTACAAATGTGTTTTAGGGCTTGGACTTGGCTAACATAGCAAATGGGATATTGCTTGGGAGCACAGGGTTGAAATTAAGTGAAAGTAAATTAAGCTAACTATCAAGCAAAGAGCCCTCCCAGTGACACCTCTAAGGCTGTGGCACAGTCTTTCAAAGCAAGCATTGGATGATTCACCATTTCAGACATTTCAATCCAATCTAGAAAGCTGTAGTAAATACATTGTAGGGAACATTCCTGCACTGGCAGGGGGGTAGACTAAATGAGCTATTACCAGTAGCTCTTTTCCATGTCTGACTGATAGTTGGCTAGGAACATGTTTAGTATAGTCGCCAATTTTTCTCCTTTTTTTTTTTTTTCACTTGGAGAGCACTGGTGACATTGGCAGAAGAATGCTTCCTGTGTTTGAGAGAGGTTTGCGTGGCAGGGTTGTCCCAAAAGCAGGCTATTTTCAGAGGAGGCACTGACACTGATAGCCTTAATCCGTGCCTAAAGGTTTTTAGAAAGGGTTTCATAGGATCTGACTCATGTGAGAGGGTGTGGTGGTATTGGGGATATCTGTGGATTAGCTGCTACACATATTTTCAGGTCTTTTAAATTCAAAGTCAAATGATCCTGCATATATTAATAGAGCCTTTTTTTTTTCTTTTTTGCAATGTATGATTCATAGCTTTTGATTTTTCCTGGAATTTTTTGCTTCCCTTGCCTTATAACCACTGTCCTTCTGGGTAGACGAAGCATTTTTATGAAATAGTTATGAAAGTGAGGTAGTGGGTTCCTCTGTCTGTGTCTGCTGAACTCTCCCATAAGAAACATCTCATGACAGTACAAATGAGAGCGACGGCCACTCGCGTTTGTCTCAGGTTTTCAGATATGTTTATACAAGACTTTTTCCTTTAAAAATACACATTGGTGGCAGTAACAGTCATAGTAGTTATTGGTAATTTAAATACTATATCATTTCATCCTAATCAGGGCAGCTGTAGATGATATAACAACATCCTGACAGCTGTTGTGCACTGGTAGCAGTGAGAAGGCTGTGGGGAGCCTCAGGAGATACCCAGGAGACTTCTCTCCTTTTCCTTGGTTATAGAGGGATGTTAATACACGCCTTACACCAGTGCTTTGACACCTACAGAAGCTGTATCTCTGTCAGAAATTTCTGGCAAAAATATAATTGTCTTTCAAAATGGGAAGTGTTGATTTTGATCCACAGGAAACGTAAACAGTGTTTAAAACTTGAAACTCTTTCAAAACAGGCAGTGATTTTTCCCCTTATTAATCCGATAAAAGGGCAATGGAAAAATAGATGAAAGGACAAGGAAACATTGAAGGGGGACACCAGATCAAAGCCTGTATGCAGAATTATCCTTCATTGCTCATTTTCCTGTAGAGAAACAGGTCTTAGTGTGCAGTATATTGCAATATGCTGCTGCTCTTTTGTTCTGCTGAAACTTTGCTTACAGTAAAGCTGCAAAATAAAAACCTGGCTGGCTCTAAATTTCCTCTCTTCTTTCTACCCTTTTTTTTTTTTTTTCCCCCCACCATATGATGCCCAGGGACTCCAGAAAGCCTCGCTGAGAAAGAAAGGCAGCTCATGGGTATGATCAATCAGCTGACCAGTTTGCGAGAACAGCTGCTAGCAGCTCATGATGAACAGAAGAAGCTGGCTGCATCACAGATCGAGAAACAACGCCAGCAAATGGAGCTGGCTAAGCAGCAACAGGAACAGGTGAGTGATTATTACAGTGGCTTTCAGCTTAAATAATTTTCTTGGAGGATTTTCCAGTAGTTTATGTTTCAGGCATCATACTCTAAAATTTGCTCTGCGCCCAACATTTTTTTTTTCAATTTGTTTTCCTAGGTGAAAAAGTTTGAACAATAGCAAAAGAATGATTTAATCTGAAATATGTAAAGCGATATTCTTTGTTGTAGAAACCTTACACACCTTATGAACCTTCCATTTTGGAGGTATTTTCTTCCAATACTGGTTTGTTGGGTTTGTTTGTTTTTTTTAAGTAAGTGTAAACAAGCAAGTAAATTCAGTCCTCCTGAATAATCTTCCAATCCTGCTTGAATTTAGTAATATTGAATAGGTATAAAAGGAACAAAGTACAGCACTTGCATTGTAATGTGAGAAATGAAAAGGTTGGTTTTGCCAACTGTGGAAAGAAGCAGAGAAGAATATAAAGTCAGTGAACAAGTGTGACTTTTTTTCTTCTACACTTGAGAGTCTTGATTTTCAGCTCTTGCAAATGTGCCCTTTCCTGAAAATGCAAACACGTTTTCACATATGAGTAGTTCCAGTGAGCATACATGGACATAGGACATTTTAGACAAGAACATAACTTATCTAACAGGTTTAACAGAAACAAATGTCTATTTTTGTAGCTGAATGTGAGCAAAGAATACTTAGACATCTGGTTTAAAATTTTATCAGCAGTCCATGTTGATACTTCTTATCTGAAAGTATTTTGTTCTGCATGACCATTTATTACAGCTTGGAATAAAATTTGAGTTTATATCATAGAATTGCAACTATGTGAATTTTATGAAACTCACAGAATTCTTTGGAATCTGTCATAGTTGTCATGCTTCAGTGCTGGTATTTTACCAAGCAAGTCTTAAGATTCTAGGCCACTGCTGATACCTTCAGACATTTAAGCCTTGGTTGTCCCAATTTTTAATTATTTAAAAACTTCATCTTAAACAATGGCCTCATGCCTGAAATCCCACATAGGGAGAACAGAAGTGGCTTACCTATTAAACCAGAGAATTTATATCATGCTGTTGTTTACATGGTAAAGATAGATGAAGGTGCAAGTGTGGAATTGGCAAGACTCCTTCCGTAGGGGACATCCCAAATGAGCTATTTCCTTTGCCCTGCCTTTTAAAATCACTACTGCTACAGGAAGGCTGAATGATTTGAAAGGGAAAAAGAAAATGGAGAGAATGGAAAAGCCAGTAAGAAATCCTGCAGTGTTATTGTTAGGATAACTAGGATTTATTTTAATTGAAAAAATGATGTACACTTCTGTATTGTATAGAAATTAAAATAACCAAACTTTGAAAAAAATGTATTGATGAAAATTATTTTGATTGCTTAAAGAAAAGCTCCAGAAGGGGAACATTTATTTAATCTTTTAGATGTGGAGTTAACTATGAGTGAGTGTTTCTTATGCTAATAGTCTAATAATAGAAGTAAAAGAAAATACCTGAGGGGAAGAATGCACAAAATTCCTCCCAGTAAGTATGTATAAGTTCCCAACTGACCCTGATATGTGTACACATACCACAGGGGAAGAGCAATGCTCCTTCTAATGTTCGTACTGCTGCACGAGCTGTTCATGAGAGCAGAGCTTTTGTGATGACTCCAATGAAAGTTTTTAAATTTGCTCTTGAAGTTTGAAGTATATAATGGTTTATCTCTGTTCAGCCTTTAGAACTCTAATTTGGTTCTGCTACTGTCTGCTTTTTTCCTTCACTGTGTATAAAATCTGTCTGCAGTAGGATTCCCAATCATTTAGTCAACAGAAAGGGAGAGTGGAAGTCCTTATGGCAATGTGAGAGGAGACTTAGGACAACTCCATCAGCTTCCATAAACCAGTTGCAGTGTTGAGCTGTATGGCCTTGCACTGCCCCCTTAGTTCCTTGCAGTTGATACACACATGGAAGAGTCAGTCATTTTCCCAAACTCAGTTCCAGTCTCTTTGTGCCTGTTTCTGCATCAAAAAAATACATACACTAATACCTTCCTCCAGGGTGTCAGATTTCCATTTTTTTTTAAATTTTTGAACAAGTGGTGCCAAACAGAAGGATATTACGGGCCATCATAATTTTTTTGGCCTTTTCTGCCTTCTCCTGCTATTTTCCAGTTGCTCTGCCAGTAGTGTTCGTCCTCCTGGTGAATTTTAGCAGTGCCATTTCAGATAGATTTTTGCATCAATCCTTCTCTTGATATCCAGCACAACATTTTCCATAGGATTCCCTTTCACACTAGTATTAGCTGTGAATGCTCCCGAATATGTGCCCCTTGCTTCAGCAGCAGTCCAGGCTGTACTTGAATGTTTCTTAGCTTAATAGAGAGGTTTAAAGAACCAAGCAGGGTGGAAGTTTCCTATGGACTGACTCCAGGAATGGTGATACACATCTCATATTTCCTCTGTGCAATTTCTCCACAGATTGCAAGACAACAGCAGCAGCTCCTGCAGCAGCAACACAAAATTAACCTTCTTCAGCAACAGATCCAGGTCAGAGATGCGTCTCCTCCCATGCCCCTGCAATCTCTCTTTTCTCCTTTCTGTTTCCCTGTGCTTTCCCTCTGGCATTATTGCCATAGTTTCTTTAAGAATCTCTGCAGATGGCTTACATCTTATTTTTGGAAACAATTGAGGATTTTACCTGTCATTAATCAATAAAGGTCAGTTTCTGGAAGGTCTTGTATGATTAACACAGTTCCTATAGGATCAGGAGCCAGATGTGAGAGGAGCTGGTCATGCAAACAAGGATTAGGAAGACCAAGTCCTCTTTTCATCAGGAGTGGCAAAAATGTTGCCAGAAAGAGATGGTTTGGAATTGTTCTCCTACAACTCTCGTTTTTGAGGTTTTGCTGAAGCAGTTCTCAGTAATAGAGTGTACCTCCTTCCCTCTGCCCCAGGTGCTGGAAGTCTGGAAAATTTGAACATTTGGGACAAATTATTGTCTGAATGAGAAGCTGGTCAAAAGGTTGGTTAGATTCAGGAGAGCAACTGTGTAGGTTCTACGTATCTATGGGTTTATTCCCTGTGGTAGAAAAAGTTGTTAACCCAGCGTAACCAGTAAAATTTATTTAGCCTCTTTCTTCCTTAATTTATTCACAAGTTTCTTTTGATGCCATTGACTGTATTTCATTACTTTTCTTCCACGTGCATATGTGCATGCCCCTGTTTTGGGAACAATGCAAATCAGTTTGCCTGTGAAGGTTTTCATAGAATAACAAAGGAGGAGTTTGACATCTTACAGATATCTAGGATCATGGTGAAATCTCTGGCTGTTTAAGTTTGCAGTTATGTGTAGAGCATTGCAAGTCACTGTGGAAGTGGATACTACATTCTCCTTATTCAGTAAAAACAGGATTTTCCTTCCAAAGCTTCTCTTTTGTATTTCAGAATTAATTGCCTGAAATTATCAACCATAACTGTAACCCATCTAAGAAAACCTAATTCCAGCAACATCAGAGGAGTTGTATGGCTTCACACTAGAAGAAAACTGGGCTCTATCATTTCAGAGCATATTCTGTCAAGTATCAGGACTTGTATAACTATGAAAAACTTCTGGGGAATGTCCACCCCTCTGTTACAGGGCAGCTTCTGTACAAGATGCGCTTTGCTGAAAATAATTTTGAAATTGCTAAGGCGTTGTTTGGCCTTGACCTCTGTACTGTTTTTTTTCTTCTTCAGTTTGTGTGTGGGAGGGATTTTTCTTTATTGCTGCATCTTTAATAAAACTTTAAAAGAAAAACAATAGCGGAACCACTACAATAGAATGGAAAATATTTACGTTTTTAGCGTTTAGCTATGGCAGTGAGAGAGGAAGTTGTTTTATAAGCAGTGAATAAAAATAAATTGAAGTAACATAATTTGACCTCAACCCTTTTAAGTTTAAAGGCCTTGTAGATAAGAATGAAGTATGTCGTTTTTGGAGTAGTGGAGAACACTGGTTATTGATAATGAGATATAGAGCCTTTCATCTCTTGATCCCTGGTCCAAGTTTGACCTGTGCTAGTAGTAAATGAAAGTCAGCTAGCTACCATCTGATACAAGCTGCAAGCCTAGGAAATGATTTGGAGGTCTGTCTCAAGGGATTTCAGATGAAATACTGACCCTGCTGAGGTCAGAATTTCACCGTCAGGGTCCACTTCACACAAACCCCATCAGATTTGGGGCACCCTCCTTTTGGATGGTCAGACGATAAAGGTCAAGAGTTAAACAGGCAGAGAGACAATCCTGTCCTCTCATTCCCACAGAGATGATCTGTTTGTAGTGAGATTTTGATTATACTGGGCAAGCAGTCTGGACAGTTCCGTGCCTGTGTGATCCTGAAGTCTCATGAACCGTGGTTGCAGTCCGGTAACTGTGAAGTCACTGATAGAAAAAAACCCGTTTTAAAATAAAAAAAAATCCTTGTTGACAGTGAATACAAAGCAAAACATTTCTCCTCAATTACTTGACTGTTAGAGAAGAAACAATTCTTGAAGAAATCTTCCTTTGTATGTAAATGAAAACAATGAAGTCACCCTAACTTGCCTGTGTTTAAAATGGTCAGTGAGTTTACAATCAGGTTATGGTAGGTGGAACAAAATTGTGACATGAATGTAGATGTGAGTTCAGCTTTTCTGACCTTGCCCTAATTAATCTAACAGGCTCCTGTCACATTGGCCAGAAGTTTTTAAATAGCATTAGATTTATTGACAGGGAAATATTCTTGTAAAGTCTGGATAACTGTTTGACTTAGGTGCAATTGAATGATTAGGCTGCAGTTATGAACACAACCTATTTGTGACAAAGGAATCGTTTTACTTGAGCCATTTTTTTCTAAGCTTGTAAGAGTTGCCATAATTCCAGATAAATTATTACACAAAAAAAGGCTTTTGAAATATTGTATTGAAAACATAATACCCTAAGGTTAAAAAAAAAGAACAACCTGACTGACCCCATGATTTATGAGTCCTTTCTCTAAGCATGCTAACTTGGAAACGGTTCCCTCTCTCCTTACCCCATCACACAATCACTGATACACACACAATCCATAACTAGGGAGAGACTGCAATGTCTCTCCCCTCCTTAGAGAACTGAAAATGCTGAGTGTAACTGCAGCTCAGTTAAACTAACCACGTCTGTGATGCTGAAGAAAGATGCTTTAGTTCCTTGAGCTTAGAAAAATACACCTGGCATGTAAGTCTCTGAATGACATTATGTCTTTTTCAAGTCTGTCTCTTCTGAATTAGCTGGAAGGAGGTGCCACTAACACAGAAGACAAGCAGTTTTTCTCTGTACAGCGATAATGCTAAACTGGAGAAAAGTTGAAGATCAGATTAAATATGACTGTATGACCTCAAAATGCTAAAATGTGATCTAGGTGGGATTTTGTGTTTTGGCAAATGTTTATAATCTTTTTTTCTGCTTTTCAGGATGTTCTAGACCTAATTTGAGAAGAGGTTTGAGTTTCTCTGAATCATTAACTAAACCTCCCGCCATCTGATTTTATGCCACTTTGGAATGCATCCTCCCATGCCCACTGCTTTCTGTTCTATTAACCTTTGTGTGTGTGTGTGTGTGTTGGAAAGGTTTTCACTTTAACAGTTTCTGCCTGCTGAATATTTGGGGTCTTCTTCCCCACACACCTCGGTCTTGTTATTTTACCGGAAATGAAACTGGAATGCGTGTTTTGTCCACTCTTGTGCACCAGCAGCCCCAAAAGATCTCAGGCTGTGTTTCAGAACAACTCTGTAGCGATCTGCAGCTGTAGAACAGGCTGAGGAAAGAGCGTGCAAACACCTCAGCAAGGCTCAGCAAGTTCATGGGCTGACTCTGGTTCTGTCCTTCAGAGCCCCAGGAGAACTCTCCTGGTGACCTCCTCGTCTCTTGTCAGGCCACAATCTACTTCCTGGTGCCCTTGCTCTAGAACATGGTGACGTCTGGGGCTCTGTAGCTGTCACATCCTAGGGGCAGAGGGGGAAAGAAACTTGAAAGGCTGGATGCTCCTTTCTCATGATGCTGAGCTCTAGTCCCCAGGACAGGCAATGGGTGTGCATCGTATTCTGCTTTGAAGGGGATGTCTGAGACACAAAGTTTTGAGGGGTCATGCAGTTCACTCCTTGCACTTGCTCAAAGAAAAAGTCTAACCCAGGATGATGATTGAATAGTTTGCTTTGAAGCTCAGTGACGAATGTCACTTTAATTGAACTATATTTAAAATGAAATATGGTTGTTAAAATTCATAAAGCAATTCATATTCAGTAGGGCACTGTTGATAAAATAGGTCAACCTTGCAGCCGAAATTGTGATAAAACTGATGCTGCTAATCTCACAATTTTGTAGAAAGCCTGACAATGTTTTATGTTTTTCCCTCAAGCCCCAGCTCTTGGAGTCATGTGATGACAAAAATGCCAGCTTTCATTTCTTCAAAATGTAAACTTCCAGCTCTCATATTTCCAGTCAAAATCTGAAACCATGAGCACTACAAGTTCCAAAATTAGAAGGCAAACAAAACGGAGGCCAAATGCTGTTTTTTAAACTGTTCTGATTTTTAGTCAAAATTTTTTTTGGAGAGCCCAGCTCAAGATCTTGAAACACTTCAGGTTGCCAATAATGTAAAACTAAATCTCAAAGCAGCAGCAAGCAACAACACTGCTTTACAGTGTCTCTAACATTTGGGCCACAGTTCTGTTTTACTTTCTAGTTTAATACTGCCAGTACTTCTGTACTTTAGTACTGCAAGTTACGAGTTTGTTTTCTTTTCTGAGTGACATACTTAGCTCAAGAACCAAGTGCTGTCTGAAACTCGAGGGCAATTCCTGCCAGACAGCAACCATTTCATGGCTCTGTGTGTTTTAGTAGAGGGTTTTCATTTTCCTTCAGAGCTAGAGACATTCAACAGATGTTCTGATGGGACACCTTCTTTGTAAGAAAGTTTGGACCTCTGAAGAATGAGAAGATCCTGACTAAATTCTGATGCAAAGCTGGGAAGAGTGCCACTGGCCCACTCTACCTGCCAGGTGGGATGTCACTTCTGCCTGGCTCCTGGCAGGTGTGCTGGCTCCTAGGCAGAAAGCTCACTGTGACCTTGATGGCCTCAAGCTTTGCAGACCCTCAGCAGCTTGTCTGGCAGGGAGTGTGGGCACCATGGCCTGCCTGACTTTGTGCCCCTTTGGGCTGCAAGGTTTCTGGCTTTCCTGAATCCCTCAGCAGCACTGGGTGTCCTCCCAGCTCCAAATAAGGCTTTCCTTTGTGAGTCTAGATCCAGATTTCCATCCTCCCACCCGCTGTCAGCTGGCTGGGTCCCTTTCCCCATGAGTTGTGTTGGTAGATGGAGAGAGGTCTGGCTGTGGTAATATGTTCCCGAATCAGAATATTCCCATTCTCATTACCTTCTGAGGTTTAAGATGTTGTTCCAATTTGGAATGTAATAAAATCTTGAACACTTGGAATTTCCTGCAGGATGGTTAGTCCATTTTGCAGCCAGATTTGTTTTTCAAAACCTAGCTGAATTTTTGGGGAGGAAAAAAGGATTTGGTTTCTGAGTTACACAGAAGTTGAGAAAAATATTTCTTAAGCTTAACATGCAAAGTTTTGAAATGACACAGTTGTTATTGTCAAAACTTTCCAAGCACCAGGAGGTTCTGAATTGATTCCAGTCTTCCAAAATACTGATAGAGACCTGCTTCCAGAGTGCTTTAGATATCGTAGTTTACCCATGCAGTTATCTATGGCTATAATTTTTGTTGTTGTTTAGATTTGATTTTGCTTTTGAACTCCTCAGGTGGGCAGTCATTTGTTTATCCAGAAGTGGCTGAATGTTGTTCAGGCCTGTTTGCGTTCTCTTTGTTTTGTTGTAAAAAATACTGGTTTCTGTCTCTTGTTGCGGGAAGACACTAATTCACTGTACATAAAGAAATACGAAGATTTGTTCCCTGCCCCAGCAAGTTTGCACTCTGAATTTACACTTCCAGCTCGGCTCATCCTTTCATTTTCTGTCTCCTGCTGGAAAGCAAAGTCCAGCAGGCCACTATGTGAGCTAAATACTTGGAATACTTTGGGCCTACAATAAGGAGAGTAGAGATCCTTAATCTTTGCTGTTAGAGTCTTCTCAGTGTAGCCACAAGGACTTGTGACATTTCTTTCCTGGTCCCCAGCTTGGATGCCTGTAACCTGGAGTTCTCTAGGAGGCTTTAAAGGGCTAGAGATGAAGAGTCCTTCACTCGAGATACAAAAGAGAGCAACCACTACACAAGGGCTTGGTCACAGATTTAGTAATGTCTGTTGCTTCTATATTGCCATTTTCCCAGGGAGTTCTGATTTTCTGAGGAGTCAGTGGCAGCAGAGCAGTGCTTCGTGGTGCTACGACCCCTTTGCAAGCCGTTGCACAGCAGCACAGTATTAGTTTTTTGGTAATTAGAGTCCTCTTTGCATATCAGAGAGAGGTGAGGACAAAAGGTTTCCTTGGTAAGACAATAAAGCTGTTGAAGTGAGGGCCTGATCCAACTCCCACTGAACATGGAGAAAAGGCTCTTATTCATATTAGTGGGAGTTTAATGAGACCTTTCTTCAGTAGGAAACTGTGAGAAAGTATCTTCCTCCTCACTCTGCAAAATATTTTCAGAACAGGCTCCGTCCACTGAGACGGTTTGTTTTTTGTTTTGGTTTTTTTTTGCCAGTGTGGATATGACAAGCTGTGACTGCACAGTCAAACTGAACAGGCTCGTGGATTGGGGACATTTTGTCCAAATTCATCATGTGTCAGGAGCAGCTGTTTTCCTGCAACTTATAAACATGGGCATACTGGATTCAGTGAGACAGGCCCAAGAAGGAGTCACACTGCAGCCTTTCCCATGACTTTGCAACCTCTTCCCAAACAACTGAGGTTGCCGGCAAAGAGGCAAAACAATTGTTTCTCACAAAAGCTCTGCAGCTGATGTCCTATCAGTTATCAGAATAACTTGCCTGTCCCTTGAGCAGGAAAAAGCCCCTGGGAAATAAGTTATTCAAAAAAACAACCTAAAAAACCACACACACACACACAAAGAGAAAAGACAAGGCTGGGGGAGGAAATAGGGACAGGGAGGAGTGAAAAGAAGAATCTAGGCTAGCAGTCAGAATGAGCTAATTGCTTACTGTCCTCTCAACTTCAGCATATAACATGTGTGTTTGGCTGAAGGGTACGAAGCACAGACTGTAGAGTAACCTGTGGACCTTCACTTCCTTCCATTACCATGAAAGTTATGTAAAAGATTGCAGATTGGTGAGGTCTTTATCTGTACTGATTTCAGTGCAGAGCATCATTTTGCACCAATGTACCATGGCTTTGCCTCCAAAGATTATGCTTAGAGCAAGTTTCTACAGGTGATTTGATCTCAGGCCTTTACTACACTCTTATACAATCCAAATTTACTGACTTCTGTAGCTGTACCAGTGCAAACAAGGAGAATCTGCTTAAGACTTGTACAACTGGAACTTATTGAAAGTGCAAGGGCATATTTGAGATAAATCAGCTTTTTTTGCCTATGCTGAGGTACATGGTTGCAACAGCACTTGCTTTCTCCAGTGTTACCAGTCCAAATGTTCTAAAAATTATGAGATTGTTTTGAACTTCATGAAAAAGTTCATGTTTTGAACATTTTTCTTGAAATTTTAGCATCTTTTCTTAATTTTCTTTTTGTTATTGAGCTTTCAGCGTTCCCATTTTCCATTTCTCTCACAGAATCAAAAGGGAGGGCCAGAAATGTATTTTTATTAAAAAACAGAACACTGAAACACCCAAAATAATCCAGCAGCTAGGACTGTATGAAAAAGGCCAGCAGTCAAGTACAGTCATCGCAGCTGGCAGCATTGTGCTCCAAGGCCTCATCTTGGTCTTTTTCCCCTCTGCAGGCATTTCTGTTTTCAGATCCCCTCTCCAATTTCTGCATCTCTCTGAAGCACCCGTCAGCTTTGACCACTTTCTTCCACTTCCAGCTCCCTGATACCGTGGTACTGAGCAACCTTCCTTATGCAGCTGCCACCCTTCCCTGCAGCAACTCCTCCTTTCTGCCAGCCCTCCCTTTCCCTTCCTTGTCTGTGTTTCCACAGTCTTATTAATGGGTTTTGTTTGGCATTTTATTTGCTGTAGAGCATGCATATGTGAATGTTTGTGTTCAGAAAGCATGGCGTGGGGTGCCTGGGTGCCTGTGAGCTACATCCACGTTTGTGTGCCCGTGCAGGTACTTACACAGCAGGCAGCAGAGGCACAGGAGCAGAAGGAAGGTACCATGGCAGTTTGTCTAAGTGGCTGGAGATGCTGAGCATGAACTCTTTATGGCTGAGATCTTGTCTGTATGGAGTGTGTGTAATCATGAGCACTTTTGTTGTGCAGCCAAAAAAGGCTGCTACTGCTGCCTCTGCAGTAAGGTAAAGCAGGAGATAACAATAAATTTTTTACTGCTGGCTGGCGGAGGTGTTTAGGATGTGTTTTCTTTATATCTTCATCCGCCCCTAATTGAAGATGCTTTAAAATTGAATGACTAGCAGTCAAAACGTGTTTGCTTCAAGCTGAGAAGAAAAATGCTGGTGTCTCTGCTTCCAAACTGATTGCGCTTTGTACACAACTGACAGCCACAGTCACTTTGAGTGACTGATAAGTGGGAAGCTTTGCCACTTATCAAGGAATGCACACTGAAAAGAAAGGACTGGAGCCGTTCAGATGCTTTGGCATGTTCAAAATAACATCTCACATCAGTCAGACTCTGAGGCACTAGGAGACATTTCAAAATAAACTTTATATCTATCTATCTATCTAGAGGCAAAGATTCAATTTAACAGACAAATCACTGTGTGGCATCACATTGGCTCTGAAAATGAGAACATCATTATAAGGGTCACTGGTTACAGAATGACTCAGATAGCTGCATAATTTGAGAGCATTTATTGTAGGGTCTCACCCCCCAGAACAAAACAAAATTTGAAAATTCACCATTGCATATTATTCTGATGATTTCTTTAAATTGGAGTTTTTCAGCCCTGTTGGCCAAGTAATATTTAGTTTATGTAGCACATGACATCCTGAAGGATCCCAAAGAGAATGAATCTCTAAGCTAAATTCGGATCTCGTTTATTTCCTCTTCGATATTACGGACTGTGTCTGAGATTGCCTGGCTTTAACTCACAAAAGGGTTCTTAAAGTTTTTTTTAGGAGTTACTGTGCTTTTTAGTGATACATAGCATGAACTGAAGATGTAACTTTTTTTGGTTAATGTTTGTTGGTGATACTGTTAAAGATATTTATATTAGGAGATTCTGACCTACAAGAGCTGAGGGTACATTTTCTTGTGCTGACTCTGTAATGACGGCAACAGCCAAGGTAGAGTTGGGTTGTTCCACTGGAGGTGGTGATGTTTTAACCTGCCATAGCAGGAGTTAACCTGATAGACATACAGGTAGAAAGAAAAGTACACATGTCCAAGCTGGGATGGGAATCTTCACGTGAAATGGGAGAACCAGGAGATACAAGCATGTAGTGTGTAATATCCCAAACTGGAAGTGGGACAGAAGATGCGCGGTGTTGATCTGGATCCACTAGTACTGCTTAAAAAAACCAAAACCCTGCTGCCAGGGTTACACCTCTTTCTCTAACAACATTGGGCATGTTGATGTATAAGTACCATTATCTTTGGTTGTTATTCTAAGCATTGCATCTGGGCATCTAATTCTGCCCAACTTGGTCTATCTGAAGTGTTTTTCTAACCAAAATGGCTGGTTTTGAGATACAGGTTATATTTGGCATTCCAAGGTTGCCACCAGCATCCATACCTATGTCAAGAGGGAGAAATTTGAGGACCATTTAGTTTCTACTGTCAATGACTTGCTTTTCTGATTCATCTCTTGCCATGTTAAGTGGTCACGACTGTTTTGATGGCTCATTCAAAACAGAGTACTTCAAACTCTCTGCTGGAATAATGGCTTAAAATGATTCAGAGGGAAAAGTATGGTTCCACCTACTGAATCAACACCACTGTCTTCACCACCTTGGATTTTTCTCCAGATATCTGGCATCCAAAAGATGATGATGCCTTACCCTGCATAGTTTAGGAGACAAGATGAGCTCACTGTTGGTGATAATGCCCTGCAAGAGGCCAAGGGGAAAGGTTTTGTTTTTGTTGTCCACTTTCTGTTGCTTATCTGCTGCTGTATTGTATTTGCAAAATTAAAGTGGAAGGCAGTGAATTATGCTTGGTATTTGCAAGAAGAGTAAATGAAACAGTTTATAATCCCTTGAAGGGTTGTGATTGAAGGGATGATGTGAGTGATGCCTGACTTAGAAATTTGGAGAAAGAGAGGGAAAAGTACAGTTGTCATGTGGAAGTCTCTGTTGAGGAAAAATTAACTAGAGAGTTATGGAGCTCGTGCCAGCTGTCTTTATTTTGTTTCTTGTATATAGTCTCCATTTAAGCTCACTTTTCACATATGAATAAAATGTGTAATGGGTAAATAATTTCAAGGAACCATTTAAGATTTTTATTCAAATTGATTTAAAATACACTTTGAAGAGGCTAAGAAGTGTATGTCAGAGTTTCTTGTATGTAGAAGTTAAATAAAAGAATTTAAGTTCCAAGATGAGTTTAATAAATTTATAAAAACTAAAATGAAGACTTGTATGAAAAGTAATAATAATAATAATTAAATGGGACAAATTTAATTAACAGTGCTTGGAGTTTATAAATATTTGGCACAATGAGTAATTTTAAAACATACGTGTTATAAAATACCTTTTATCAGATTTGACTTACTTGAAAGACAACAGTGATAGCGTTCAGCAAATTATTCTGAAGTTGGAGCTTGGATAGTCTCAACAAAATAGCAATTTAAAATGGATTTGGACAGAAATGATCAAGGGATTTCTATACTCCTGTATGCTATGAAAATTGTGTGCAAAGTAATACATTAGTCAGATAACAAAGTAAGGTGTTTGGAAGTTACAAGTGCCAGAATTAGGTTAAATAGGTATCTTTAAAATTATTCCCATGTATCTCTTGTCATATGTATTGAATAAAAAATGGTGTCCCAGGGGAGCAGAATTACACGGTAATATAATTGTAAGCTGTACTCACAAGAGGGAAAATTAAAATTATGTTGACAGCCTTAATTCTGGCACTCCCTAATGTTTGAGGGAACTTTTCATCCAAAGCAGCATTATTTTAACTGTTTTTCTATGCGTTTTTGATGGCTGTAAAAGCACATAATCCTGATATATCAACCACCTAGAGTGTATTGTCAGCCCAGCTTGAACCCTGAAATGTCAGCATGGCAGAAGCGCTAAATGCCAGTTGGGTTACAGGAGAAATGCTGTGTTCTCCTGGGCTAGCAGGAGAGAACAGTTCTCTGGCTGTGATGGCTGTGCCTGTACTATGAAGCCCCCTCTCTTTCTGTGTCCTGTCTCCTGCCTTTCTCCAGTTTTTGTTGGTTTTTTTTTTCCAATTTTGGTCTCCATCAAGATAGAGAAGACTTTTTTCCTATTGCTGTCCTCCTCAGAAAGGGAGATTGATTGCTTGAGTGCCTTTGTTGAATTTGGGCTGGCTATGTTGAAAATGCAGTTTGACTCAATTCTTTTCAGCACCCTCCATTTGCTCCCCTTTTTTTTCCCCCTCAGTAGGGTTGGGAGCAGATCAGTTGTAGCCACTAGTTCTTTCCTCCTATTTTACCACATTCTTGTGCTTTAGCAAAAAAACCCCAAGGCTGAAGGTACAAAATTCAAAGCCACTGATCTTTTAGTTAAGGACTCTCTTGCTCTGAGTATTTGATGGAAGCCTCTTAATAGCATTTGGCCCTTGAAAGCTCTGTGTGGTGAGAATATGTTTTCTATTTTGCAAACTTTGTGTAGAATCTTGTCTGCCATGTACATGACTGAATTGTGATGTTTCAGTGAGAGGGACTTCTTTATATACTGTATGTGATGAGTTTTAAGTTCATAACATTGTTAAGAATCATGCACATCTAAATTAGGCATCATTTCCAGTTTCTTTAACCCTGGAGTTCAAATTTGTAGTCCAGGAACAAGTAAGTGTATATGAAACAGGTGATTGATGGCATTCTCACCTTATACACAGAGGTAAGTTGCCTTATACACATTTTCATACATGCATTTGAAATGCCCCATTTTAGATATCAGTTACAAAACATGACTACTTTACTTCTCTGAACAAAATTTTTAATGTCTCTAAAGGATTTTAGGAGGAAGGAGCAGGGATGTTTTCCATGTGGGGACAAAGGTTATTAATAATTACCAAATTACACCTGATCTTAGTTGTGAATGGTTCAAAGTTTTATGAATTCTTCAGCCCTGCTGACAGTTCATGTGAAATTATAGCAAATAGAGAGAACCCTTAATTTAGAGCAAGGCATTGATGATGGCAGTATTTCCCAGTGTTGCAGACAGGCTACTGCATACACTGGGAGATAAAAAATAAGCAGAAATTGACTCAAATTACTTTAAAATTAGAAAACTTTCAGGAAGTGAAACTTTTGAACTTCCTTCTTTTCCCCTTCTGTGATTCTGTGAATGTCTCTATAGCTGTAGACACCCTTATAAAGGTAGCATGTGTTCTTCCATAGAACCTGTTTCTGACAGCAGGAGGTTTTCCTGGGTAGGATAAGCTCCCCAGATACGTGATAGATTGAGGATTTTCTTTACCACTGTGTTGGTAAGTGAAGATTTGGAGAGCTGATACATTCTAGTGACTAGAATTAGAATTATGCTCTATTTCTTGCATTTATTCTGTATTTGAAATGAAAGGCAGATTTGAAATTATATTTTCCAAGAATTTAACTGTCAGGAGTTTCAGTGTTACTAAGTCAACTTCCCTTGCATAATTTCTTATTGCACATTTCAGAATTCCTGTCTTTTTGGTACCATCAGACTAGAGAAATTAAAATCATAATCAAATTACTGGCATAGAATTCTGTATTCTATGTTAATAATATTCACACTTTATATTGAAAACAAAGCACATCTGTTTTAGGTGTTCTTCACAGCCCCTTCATGTATTTAGGTGGATTTGTGTAAATCACAAGTTTGCTTTCTGCATCTTTTGAGAGGGTTGTTTGAGCTCAGTATCCTCTTAGCAGAAACTCTTGCAAAGGCCCCGTGGGAGAAAAATTGTCCATTGTGTTCTTTTGAAAGCCGGCTATCTTTTTTCCTGGAGCTGGGCTCAAGTAAGTTTATTCTTCCACTCAGGGATATCTTAGGAGGTTCCTGTCCTTTCTGGTGCCTAGGAAGCCGAGCTCAGATACGTATATTGTATTTGTTGCCATCATATAATCTGTGCAACTTCCCTGCAAATATAAAGAATTATGCTTTCCCCAGCTGTTCATTTGATAGGATTCTAGCCCTTCATTTAGAGAAAACTCTGCTTCTCCGATTCACATTGTTTGAACCGTGGCCTCCTTTCTATACCTATTGTTTGTTTTGTCTTTTTTTGTTGTGCGTAACAGGTGTTTCTTTCAGACAGCCGAGGCAGCAAGGCAAGGGCTTCCTTTATGGCAGATCTCTTGAGACTTTGATTAAACTCTTCTTTGTGATAAAAATGCCACTGCCTTTAAATGAATTGCACATGTAATCTGTATTTGCACAAATGCCCTCCATCCCTCTGCCGTCATTGCTGCTCTGTCTCTCTTTTGGTTTGGGTATGTTTGCCTTTTCTCCTGTCTTTTGCCTCAGAACTGATTCCTTTTTACCCTCCCAATACTGCACTCCCCTCAGAGCCTGGATGCAGCCATGGGAGCGGTTTAGAAAGAGCAAACTGTTTCTGCAGAAAGAGCTCGCCTTTTTTTCAGTGTTTGCTGTTGCTGCCTCCACAAATACCGTTGTCAGACAGCTGGGAGAAGCTTCCTCAGATTTTCTCAAGGGGGAACCAAGGGTTAGAAACTAAGCACTTTCTGTGCATCTACTGAAGCAGGTCTTGGTCTAGTGGGTTGTAGGTAGCACAGATGTTTTTCTACCTGCCTTGCTTTTTTCTTTCACACAGTCTCACCTGCTGCTGAGTCGGACCCACTAATTTTCTGGCTTAGTTGTGGAAGTACTTCGGGGAGATCTGGTCAGTTGTGACAGGTGCTTAGGTGCGTTTTAGGCAGAATGTACACAGAATCAGTACCCCATGCTACCAGCTTCTCTAAAGCACATTTAATATTCTTTCTAGTTTTTGTTTAGGATAGGACTCCCACATTCTCCAGTATGCTCTTGACTCTCTAGATGTTAAAACAACCAGAGAAGCAGTGAAAACCGAAGAGTGGCAAGAGGCTGGTACCACGTTTTTGAGTGGCTCTTTTGGCTCATACTGCTCAGGTATCCTGATGGAGTATTGCTCACCTATAATGTGTTATTTTCATGCCCTTCTCTTTATGCCAGGACATTTATTGGTTAGAAGCCCTGGGGGTGAACAGATACAAATATTCATTAGTCAGAGGAGGTGTAATGGATGTCCTGGGAGCTGTGCCAAACAATTAAGGGTATAGGCATAATGATTTACAGGGTAAGCAAAACCTCCAGAGAACACCACATCTGCACAGGCTGCCCTGTGCATCTGCAGAAGTCGAATAACTTGCATCATTCCAATCTGCCAGAGATAGTGCATATCAAGGGAACAAATATGGATGGACTCTTTGCTTTCAGTCTGAGACACAGCCTTCTGCTGGTGACTTTCTGTTGCTTTGATCAGCTGTTAGAGCTTCCCAAATGTCATCTACAGTGCCACGAGATCCTCTCTATATAAAGTGTGTTTTTCCTCCTGGTGCAGTTACAGTGGCAGGGGTATCAGCTCAGCCTGGATGTGACACTAGCATTGTATCTATTTTAGTGCTTAACTTTGTGGCAGTGGCAGCATCTGTGGAAAATATGAAGATAACTGTCAGAAAGCGTGTTTGAAGGGTGTTTAATTTAGAAACATTAACCCCCCCGGCTGACATTTACTTTAGCATGCAGTAGTTAACAGTGGAAGATGGGACTTTAATAATGCTATATGATACCCTAAATGGGTTATTTCTCTTAAATTGTGTTGTCTGTTTTGGCTGGTGTTTAGTTACCTAGCACAATAAACATAGTTCATTACATTATTTGAATCAAAACTCATGAAGTTTTATTTGATTTTGTCATGACACATAGATTGAAGGGGCCTGAAATTCAGCCTTCCTATACAAGTGTAAAACATCATAAAAATCAGAACATGAGCGTTTAGAGACACTTTGTGCTGAAATAAATGACCAAGATGCACACAAGACTAACGCGATGTTACAATTTCATCAAGTTCCTTCTTTGTGTTTTCTTTATGTTTAAGGAACCCGAGCCACTGTTTTAATACTTAAATTTTAAAAAAAAAAAAAAAAAAGATTGTTTTGGAAAACCATATTGTTCTGAAAGCAACCATTTCTTATGTTCAGCCATCCAAACTTGCTCACAGGCAGCTCTTGTTAGAGTATTGGGCCCATTTTCTAAGAGCCTCACACCCATTTCTGATTTGCGACGTCATCTCCCCATTCCTTCAGGGGGTGCCCTTTCGTGAGAGGTTAAGCCTTCTTTCCACCAACAGGGGACTTGAGGAGGCTTCCTTGGAAGCCTGTCATTGCTGTTCTTGGATTTTGCAAGACAGTGATGCTTCCTGAGACATGTGTGAAGCTCACCTGCCCAGAAAGATTGCTACTCAACAGTCTGCTTTAAGACGGCTTTGCATGCAAAAGGCTGATTTTCTTCGTTTTGGGACTATCACTCAATGGAAATGTCAGAAATATGGAAGGATAAATACCGAGTTACATTAAAAAGAGAAAAAAAAGCGCTCTGAAATTATCTCCTGGCTCCATGTTTTCTGAGGTTTTGCATTAGCGGGGACGAAGTCACGGTGTGTTGACACAGTCTAATGTGCAATGACATAATACCTGGAGTATGGAGACAGCAAGAGGCGCAAAATCAAACTTATCTGAGTTTTCACAGGAAAAGAAGGGATTAAACTTTGCTGGTTAAAATATGGATTTTTATTTTTTTTTTAATAGAAACTATCCTAGTTCGATTGAGATAAACCTACTCAGATCTAATTCTATCCAGTCCCTGGGAAAAGTGGGCCTTAAGATGTTGAGCCTATTTGCCCAATCCCTTTTTTTAGAAATAAAGATTAGGGTAGGAAGTTTGGTCCTTATCTCTAAGGTTCTTACTGCTTCAGAAGGAAACTGAAATACTTACATGAAGGACACTTTCTTGAACTCGTGATTTGTCTTCACTCAGATTATTTCAGAAAGCTTTGGCAATGTAGATTTCCCACAATGCTTGGCTATTTTTGTTTTACATATCTTAGAGGAACTATGATAAATTGTTGTTACTGCCTATTAAATAGTAGAAAGAGATGTCAAAATACTCTAGTGACTTGAAATTCAAATGTTACTCCCTGTGCATGGAAACTTTGATCTGGAAGCATCATCCTCTATTTCATAACTGCCAGGTGTGATTCTTCTCTGCCTTTTCATCCCTTGTGGTTACTTATAGCTCTACAAAATAACATTAAACCACAAATTTTACTTGCATTTCACAGCCTATTTGCACGGATATTTGTGTATGATCCAGATATTACGTAGCACCGTCATCCCTGGATCTTGGAATATTTTTCTTTCTTTTTTTTTCTTTCATTCTTTTTAAAGCATCCTGTTTTTCAGACCAGGGGAATTGAGGACAGAGGGGAAGCAGCTTGCACATTGTTAGGCTGTAGCTCATTGCCAGAACCAGGAACAGAACCCAGATTGTCAGTCGTGTCCCATTGGGCCACAATACAAAATGTGAACTGAAGTGCAGAGTTATCAGAGATTCAGGCCTTCTAGGTTTTTATCTTCTGTCTCCGTTTTTGCTGTTTTTCTATAGAATTTCCCATTTCACTGGAAGAAATTGAATACTGGCTGCAGTGGTTGTGGGGGAGAATGAGGCAGGGAAGCATGCAGAAAAGAATCCCTGTTACTTTCAGAGTCAGATTTGTGTTGGTGCCATTCCACTGAATCACATCAGTACAGTTTAATGCGGAAAATCTGATCTGATGCATCAATAAAATGTGAGTGAATAAGTGGTAAAAAGTTTATGAGGGTCGATTTCTGTCCCCTTCAAGGTGAGAAAACAATTTTCCTTGCATTTTTAGCATTTTCTGTGTTTAAATTTTTCTAGATCCATTCATTATAACAAAGCCAAGACTTTGTCAGCACATACCTTTCTTTTTCAAGCATCCCTTGATTCCATGAAAAGTGCCTTAACAAATCAGAGTGTAAGGCACTTAGTAGTCATTATGCATGAACTCTCTCCTCACCTTGACCACTGTTAGGTTTTTATTCCATTCTGGCTGTGCTAAGCTGTGCTAAATGTCAGTGGGATGCCTGCCCGTGTGGTTTTTTTGTCCTGGATTGATCTGCTCCAACTCTGAGTGGTTCATTCACTGACTTGCTTTCTTTTCAATTTCTGGTACTTACCCCGCTTTCATGCCAGTCTCGGGGCTCTGGTTACCTAAGGCCAGCTCGTTGTATTTAACAGGCACAAATGGCTGTGCCTCAGGCCTGCTTTTCCCCTCTCTCCCCCTTCTCCTCCTGGTTTTCATTTAATGGCTTGCTAATAATGAAACCACAAAGGCAACAGTAGGGGCGGCATAAACACATGCTCACCTACGGGTGAGTTGCTGATGTTTTAGAATTAAAAAACAAAACAGGATTATTATGATAATAAAAGCCAAGGCAGGTGCTGGGCACTTTGTTTATTCACTGATTAAAACAGTCACAGTATGACATCTTTTCATGTAATAAACTAGAGAGGGAGGTGGATTATTGCATCGCCAAGACACTGAGTATACTTTTAACAGAAAATATTTGGGGACCATCTAATTTTAAGGGACACCATGTATCACTGAATGCCGGGAATATACCTGTTTTGCAGGCTGGTGGGTAACAAGTCAAATATTCAAAATAATTAGTCAGCTGCCAGAGCATTCATTTCCTTCTAATTTGGCTTTTTCTCCCAAGAAACAAGAGAGGGGACTGTCTAAAGCTCTGCCACTGAATAGGATGTTAAGTAGTGGAGGCAAGACATATGTTGCCTTCCTTGTTTCTCCCATCTTCATAGTAGGATGCCCAGCTTCTGTTAGGCGTTGTGAGCCCTTATGCTTTCTTAAACCAATATTATAGTGTTTCGGATTAAGTTTTAAAAATCCTTAATCCTGTTCATCCTCCTCTGAACATATTGTGCTTGTATTTTTATGAAATGTGCTTTCCTAGATTTGTCTTTCCTATTTTTTAATAAATCGGTCACTTCATAGCCAGTAAAATTTTATTTTGTGGAAACAGGTTTTAGCTGTGAAGTGCCCTCATTGTTCCTCAGACCTTTTACACTTGCATGAAGTTTTGGCATAGAAGAAACTTTGCAGTGTTTGGAGTTCCATCTTTACACTTTTGTGTGCGTGTGTCATACGAATTCTCTGCATTATGGAATTTACAGTTTCTTCTCCTCCCTGATGCTCTAAATCTGCAAATGCAGTAGATACTTCTTCCTTTGTCAGGCAGCTTCAGGCTAAACGTTTAGACTGCCACTCTGAGTTAATTAAACACCTATTTGAAGTTAAGCTGTTGAATGGCAAATAAAATAAAGTGGTTGTTTTAGCCCTGTGAAATGGTTATTGAGGTTGACAGGATACTTTCTGCTTTGTTCCTTTCTGCTTTTCATTCTCTCTACCTGGTCCATATGCTACTTGTCTGGGTAGGGACACAAAATTTGACAGACAAGCAACCACCTTTAGCAAAGGTAGTGCTAGCTAATGTTTCAGAAAGTATATGTGCAGAAATAGGTAGTCCTAGGCAAAGTTTTGTATTTTGCAACTGAAAAACCCATATCCTTCCTTGTGAGAGCAGCGTAATTTCATCTCTACCAGCTACAGCTAAAAATATCAGTCAGAAACGGCAGCTATAGATCCGGGTAAAACTGTTAACTGTAACTGTTACCCCTCTGGAATGAAAGAATATAGTGGGCTCTGCCTTTTTTCCTCATTTGTTTCCATTTCCCACATTTTTCTAATCTCCTGCTGCCATGGGAAATAGGTGTTCACACGGTAGGCTCTCTTCTCTCGAGGCAGCTGTGCCTGTCTTGCTACTTGTAGAAGTATCAGGTTTTCTTAGGTAAAAACACATTTCACTGAGTTTGTGCAGGAAATTGAAGGATTCAAGATTTGTTTTAAAGTGGGGTGGTGAACAGGCATAAAAACTTGTGGTATTGATAAACTTGTTTTTTTATTTTAGTGAAAGACTAAGATTTTTAGTCAAAAGCATCTTAAGCATGAAGAAAGCAGGGAACTGTAACAGTGCTCATTAAAAGCAGTAATAAAATCCTCAGTCTTTAGCAAAGTGTTGTTTTGGGAGGATAAATTTCACTAAGACAAGTGGTCAAGGCAGAAGCCTCTGGGTGTTTGTTAAAGGTTATAACTTTCTTTAACCTCCTTTGCCTGCTCTTTGATATCTCCTTGAGATACATGTGCTCTCAAACATACTTCTCTGCATTTCCGGAATTCACTTAAGTTGCTTTACAGCATCTGCTGATTTTACTTAGCAGTCTCACATACTACAGGAGGGATGAAAGTGCTCTTGGGCTTCAGAGGAAAAACACGATGAGAATTAATTTCTTGTTCAGTTGGTGTCAGAAGCAGCTAGACATATGAAAGAAATTGGGATCTTCTTAGACTGCCTGTTTGATTTTGGAGGAGGCTTAGATGTTTACTGAAATTTCCAGCCTTTCTAAATGTACTTGTGAGTGCTTTGTTCATAGATGCTGCTGAAAAAAAGTACGTGTCGCCAACATAATGCATTTTTTTTCAGCTGGGCCTGTGTCTCTGTGGTAAACATGTTTTATGTGTGCATGTGTAAGTCAGCATTGACAATTCAGCAAGGCACTAGGACAGAAATGGTTCTAATAGTTTTCTAAGTGTATCAAGTGCAGTTTACTTAGCTTCTCCTTAGATTATAGCCTAATAAAACTCTAGTGGTTTTGTCCATGTGTTTCTTGGATATGCTGAATGCCTTCTTGCAGTGTGTGTTTCCATCACAGAGGACTGGAAGAGGCATGAATGATCTGAAGAAGGCAAAATCAGGGGAGAGAGCAGTATTTGTAGCTTCTTCATCCCCTGAATTTTGCAGGAAAAGCATCTTCTTTTTGTACCACTCCTGCTGTATGGTCCAGTTTAGCTAAATATTTGTACTTCTGCGGACGAGGTTGCAGCCACCTCTCCCATGCAAGTTCTCTGTAGAAATGCAGGCTTTAAGGCAATGAGTACAAACTCTAATATGAGTTTTGGATGAGGACTTGCAAGTGCACCTCCAAAGCCAAAAAAACTTCAGGAGAATGAATTTCATAGGGTACTGAGCAAGAGAACCCTGTTGTCTTCCAGTGTGTGCACACACACGCACAAAACTCTGAAAAGGCAAAACTATTTTTTATTTCCCTGGCATCATTGACCATAAGCTTTATTCTCATACATACAGGAAGCTGAAGTTAGGTGGTCTTAATAATTTTAAGTAAAGGTATAGAAACCTGATTCTTAAAGTAAAGCAAGACAAGACCATGTCTTTCCTCAGACATGACTGACTGGAAGATCCAAATGTTCTCTGAAGGAGTTATTCTACTTAAACAAAGACTGTCATTCTTTTCTGTCAAGCAGTATGCTCATACCGTGATGAGATGGGATAAGGGTTAGAAAGCACAAAGCAGAAAAATATAGGAAAAATCCTCCCATTAGTTACATGATTGCTTTTTAATGACATTGTAAAGAATTTATATATTTTTCCTTTCTTCCATGAAATACGTAGGATGGTTCAGATGTTCTTTAATATTATCGTAATCCTATCCACGCCCAGCATATTGTTTACAGCACATTATATCCTCTATAGAATCTCAGACCTTCTGAACTCTTAATTACTCAGTGAGATACAGATTTAAACCAATTGGATTGTGTACCATATAAGATACCAGTTTAGTCCTGTCCTCGCTCTGTAATCAAAGTTTATATGGTACAGAGTTTATCTGGGTATTGACCTGTGTCCTTTATCAAATTTAGATGGACTCTATAGGCAGTTAGCTGTCAAGCTTCAGTATAAAGCACCAGTCTGGAATACCAGGTGATTTTTCATGGCCAGCAGGTAAGAATAAGAAAGGTGATGAATTAGTTGCGATACAAGTGCCTTAATCTCTGGCTCAAGAGACCATCAATCTTGGGCAGAGTCACTAACCTCAAATGAACTCATTAGATCTCTATCCAAAGCTTCTCTGTTTCCTCTATCCTTTAACTTGTAGCAACATCATCTTCCTCTCTATCAAGCAGAAGAAATAATTTTGACTTTTTTTGTCTAATATTTCATGTCCCAAATTTTCTTGATTATTTTGATGTGGCATTTCTAAAATTCAAGTTTTTCTTCTGCCTAAAAATTGCAGTCATGTTTTTGTCAATCTTATCACTTGATTGCTGGGTTTTCTGTTCTCATTACACTTCCATTGTCTCCCTGTTCCCCTGGCAGGACATTCCCCAAACACTAACATCCCTTCACTTTTGTTGATGTTACTGGACCCGACTCCTTTCTTCAGCCTTGGCATTAGCTCCTTGTTTTCCATAATATGAAATTAAAGTCAGGTGTTACTTCTCCAACATTCTTCACAGATCTTTCACTCATATTTTTTCTCTCCATAGTTCATGCTGATTCTGATATGTTCTTTTGTTTTGTTTGTTCACTTCTCCTATCCTGCTTTATACTTTGTTCCAAAATACCTCAAGTGTGTTGAGTAACCTTTCCAGAAGGGTCCAACCCTCCATATTGCCCAAATTATTTATCAGATTTTAATGCTGGTATTACCTGCAGACAGTTAGCAAATCCATGAAATCCAGATGGATTCAAGCACAAACCCTAAATAGTCTTGGTAGACATTTAGTCTTGTCTATTTGATCACGTTTCACACTTGTGGTATCTTGTCTTAAAAAAAAAAGATATAAAATGTGCAGGACTCTCTTTGATCATGCACAGTCAGATGTTGGACTTCTGGAGTCCTTTCAACTTCCTTACAGTCTAACTAATAAATGATTACAGTAATAAAAAGATTAACTTCACTTACTTTCCTCTCTGAATTCACCTGGATTCTGAGTTACTGTTTCTATGTGGCACAGCCTTGTGTTAAAGAGCCTTGGCTAACACAGGACGTCAGTGTGATCATGGTAGTCACATCCCACCAATTACTTGCTACTTTATTGCACAAAATCCCAAAGTTCTTCTTTCTGATTAGATCACTGTCCAAATGAACCCTGTCTGTCCACTCTGTCCATGTATGTTCAAGGCTCTTGACATTATTTAGGTTGAGGATTGCTGTGAAATATGTACCCAGATTTGGTCTCGCAGCATCAATTTCTCTCTGCTTCCTACCATCTGCTCACTAGAATTTATTTTGCTACTAATGCCTGGACTCAGGGATGCTGAGGAGGTAAGGAAGCTTCCCTTATCAGAAAATATGTGAGTAAATTTAAATTTACTTATCCCATTCCCATTTAGTATGGGCCTCATTGAAAGTGCACTTTGAAATTGTCATCTGTATCACGCACAGCATTCGGTCCCCTTGTGCCACAGAAAGCAAACAGTGGCAAAAGGCAAGCTGTAATAAAACCAAAACCCACCTGATGTTATCTGTTCCCTCTTGGGAACTCCTGCAGCTCTCAGTACATTTGTGTGCAGCTGAGTAAAAGAAAGGTAGCAGTGGGATTATTAGTGAAGAGAGCAGCTTAGGAGAAAGATGAAAAGGGGACCAGTTCTTGTTCTCATTCCCTTTTTTCCCATGCAGTTAAAAAGAGAGAATCGTTTAAACATGCTTCTGTCAAACTCCTTTCATTGGTCTCTTTTTCTCAGCGAAGTTACCAGCGGTTTCATTCATAAGATGATCTTGAAGGTTGTTTCACTGTCACTGGGATATAGTTAAAGTATTTTGTAAAGGGTACCACTCAAGTGTAAAGATGCCTGGTAGGAAAAATGAGGCCCTTGCAGAAAAAGAGCAGCAGCCCATCAGATCTTGCTTTTTCAAACCAGGCAGGTTCCCCCATGGAAAGATTAATTACAGTCAGGTTTGGAAGACAGCCTTGCTGTGTTTTTTTTCTCCTAACATTAGAAAAGATAAAGGGGGTGATTAGTGTGCACAAAGCCTCTGATCAAACCAGCACTGAGGTTTGTGACAGGAGGTTCAAACACTTTATGGATCACTGGTGCTGACAGGTAGATCACACAAGCCTTAAACAGATGTTTAGCGAGAAGATGAATGTGTGAGATCTCAAACATGCAGGACTCCTTTGCCTGGCCATAATAGCCTCTGAAGCATTAAAAAACTTTCCTTTTTCTTTAAGCTGCCCCACTAAAAAGGGAAAAGGGAAACTACTAACAAGCTTGCATTAAATTTTGGATTTTTTTTTTTTAATTGAAATTAAATATGGCCAGGTCCTTGAAGTTGTTTTACTACTTCTTTAGGAAATAAAGGCTGTTCTTTTGGGATGTATGACCACACTTTGCCCTCTCCACAAAACTGTTGCAGTGAGCCAGTGAGTGTGACTGCTGTAATGAACGAGGTGCATCTGAGATGTTCGACTGGAATAGAGATTTATTCAAATTAAATTACAAAGGTCTTTGTACCAGAAAGCTTCAGAGACAAGGGCTTTTTATGGGATATGTGTCCTCTATGGGATATACTAAATCAGCACGATGACTTGGAAATACAGTAATTATGTAAGGCTTGTTGAGCAAACTGTATTTACCAGACCTCTTTGAAACATTTTGAGTTGTTGATATGAAGGGAGGAAAATATTGCATCGATGCCATTTATTATGAAAATTCAGAAGTTCTGGGCATGATTTTTAGTACCTCCTCAAGAGAAACTGTCTTTAGCCTTGCACTTTGCAGTCACAGAATCCTCTCATTTGGAGGTGAGAGTGTCCTGTGTGGGGGACAAGTGGAGACCCTCCTATCTAGCAGTATATTAAGACCTTGGCAGAATGTCTGATGTATGTCAGACACCTGGAGGCATCTATTCAATTTAGAAATGGGCTTAAGCCAAAAAATTCAGAACCCAGTCTCAAATTTGAACACTCTGGAGTTCAAGGATTTTTTTTGGATAAAAAATAATCTGTAAAAAATAATCAAATTACAGAATTTCGTCTGGGCATGGACTACAAGCACCCCTAAAATCCAAGAGTATTCTTTAAGGTTTCATTTAGTTGGTCTGGAAAGCCCTGATCCAGGGTTTGAACTCTTTGCCATCAACCTTAAAAGAAGTTGGTTTGTGTGGTTTTTTTCTTCCTTCCTCCATTTACTGTTTTTTAGTTCTTTTTAAAGAAATGCAGAAGAAAAGGTGTTTGTAAGCAACTTCCCAAATTATTTTTTGCCATCCATGAGTGTAGAGCTGCCTGTTTGAATGTTTCCAAGAAAGTATTGTTCTTATGTGACAACAGGTCAGAAAGACTCTGCATTAATTACACTAACATATGGTTATTAACAGATTCTAGCTCAGGGAGCAATACTTTACAATGTTATCTTCCACATAGTCAGATGTTAGCCATATTGTCAGTGCTGGCAGCTATTGTTTCACTCATTTACTTCACAGAGCTAATTACTCCCTAATAATAACTTTACCTTGGAGTTTTTCACTTGCTTGTGCCAGCAAACCTGTTCACACTACATATGCTAATTATTGGCACTTATTCATTATGTTAAGATAGCTTTAAGTTCAAGCTGTGCAGCCTGGCTTTCGGTATGGAGCCAGCTGGCTGCAAAGTTCCACCTTTTTTTTTTCCCTTTTTTTTTTTTTTTTTTTTAACTAAAGTCATTAAAAGTTTTAATATGGGCCTATCTTGTTCTCTTTACAAGATTCAGTCTTTCAGGAGTTCAGGCTCATAGCTGGTTACTCCTGGACAATTGCGAGTTTATAAGGAGCTCCTGGATTTCTGTAACTATTTCTCCGAGCTTGCAGTGAGGTCTTTTCTCTTAACTGGATTGTAAATTGATTTGTAATTTGAACTGTGAGGCCATTTACCAAAATGGCTATTAATTTTTGTCCTTCCCTCACCCAGTTCTAGCTCCTTGCCTGTTACATCACTCCTTATATTTTTCCAGTGGGAGTCCCAAGGCCTTGTCAGTGCCTGCTGAGGATGCTTACTGTTGATTTAGTTGCTCTCTGCTTTCAGTGTCCAAGGACCTAAACCATCAATGAGCTTTGTATGGATGGATTCACTGATTTGTCCTGGGCTCAACATAAGTACAGCAAATCAGATCATTCAGATTTGCAGCCTAAACCAGGCAAATTTCATGGGATTTGGTCTATTACATCTTTCCAGAATTCTCAGTGATCCTTTTTCACACTCTAGAAAAGTGCATATTCTCATAAAACCCAGAGAACTGTGGTGTCTTCTAAAGATAAAATATCGTCCTTCATTTGCATGAAGAATTTTATGAATACTAGCTGAACATCTACAGGGGAATCAAAGACAACTGATGGCTGATCCTGGTTAATGTTGTTTATACGATATGGGATGTTAAAAACTGACTGCTTCAACTGTGACTCTTTTTAAAGAGTCCTGTGTCACATCATCATCTAAGTGCTTTTCCACTATCTGGCAAACTGGTCTGACATTTTGTGAAGTTCTTAAAGAAATAATTTTTATCCAAGATAAGGTGAACCTGTGTGACATCCCATTCATTTTTATCAGTAGACACAGGAGGCTGAAATCTTCCATATGTAAGAATTCAGTCCATATTGGAAAAAAATTACCTATTTCTGCCTCCCCATGAGCTAAAAGCTTTGTATTCTGTAAACTTTTGAGCTACCCTGACATTACAAATAAAAGGTTTATTTTAAGCTGTGGTCTAGCTAACTTTATTAGAGAAAATGCATGCAGATAACTTCCATTTGGCCATCTTATATTCTTGGTGTGCACATTGCCTACATTAGGTTTTCTCTCTGTGCAAGTTGTAGTATTGAAGAAAACATGGATGAATTAAATAAGATTATTTCATGAGCAGGGTGGACTAAATCTCTACTCTTTTGTACAGGTCTGCTTCCTTCTACTGTCAGTATGAATTGGTTTTGTATACCTCGGTGCACAATTTGGCCATAAAATAGGGGAGTAAAAGCAGGACACTTGAAATTGAAAGAAAATACTTACTTGAAATAAAAATATTGTTTCCCACAACATCCTGTTTTACAGCCTCAAAGCTTTAGATTGGGTTCTGTTTCGGTACAATTCCAGTATTACCAGTACAGAGTTTGAATACAATCCTTAATAAAACTGAAGTGAACAGACTTTTAGTTGAGCCATAATAGATGAGCTTTATAGACCTTTATACTTCTGGTAAATTTTAGGCTAAAAAATCAGAGTATTCTTTACTAAAAGTACTGTCATTGAGACTGTATATCATAATGTCCAGTCCACATTATACAGAGGACAGGGCTTTGGGAGGGAGGAGTTTGTCCCATCTTGAAGTTATTTGGAGCTATGGAGACAAGTGATAGACAAAAGGTGGGAGAGGAAAAATTCTCAAGTTCTGCTCCTGGCTCACAGCTGATGCAGTCAGTGGCTGCATTATATGAGTAAAGCATGTAGAGTAAATCTAGAAGTGGTTCACTGGTTCAGATTTGGTTTCCAGTTGGAAAGAAACTATGGTCAAATCCAGAAGTGTGTTCTCAGCAGTGACCCTGGAGCTGACTGACTGCCTGGGGACATTCCAGCTCACTTGAAACAAGGGAGTCTGGGGTTTGGTAGCTACCAAACAGATCGTATTGACATGAAAGAAACTAGTTGTTGTATTTAGAGAAGGTTCAAACCAAATCCTTCAAACTGCGATACAGCTTCTTTGGGAGTTGACCTTCACCTGTTTTTATGAGAGGCTGAGCCCAAGTGCCAGATCTGATTTTATTGTGGAGATTTGGATTGAGACTTGGAACTTTGTAGTTTATACATGTGTTAAGAGAGCCTGGTATCACTGCTCAGGCAACCGCTCAATTTTTACCTCAATGACCTTCTATCTTCTTGATAGACTTAAAACATTACCAAAATGGCTGTACCACCTAGCAGTAAAATACTAATATTTTGTGCAAGGAACTGAAGTGGGGCTGGAGAACCTGTGCTGGGGAGCTCTCATAGCCTTACAGGGCAGTGACTGGGAACCCTGGTTTTAAGAACAATGGAAAGGGGAACTTGGAGAGCCTGTGTGGGCAGTTAGATTGGTCTTCAGTTCAGTGTTGCAGGATTAGGCATTGTATTTCAAGCCAGGTAAATGAAGATAGAGGAAAGGCGGTCATTCTGGCTTGTCATTCCTAACTTCTGTGTGTGTAAATTGAAATTTTTATTTCCACATCCTTCCCTTAACTAAAAGTTTGGCAACTGGTTATTGAGTCCGCTGAGGGTAAGAGTAAATGGGAGTTTCTGGAGGTCATGTTAGTATCCCTGTCCATCTGACCACTGAGTGTGACAAAAAAATAGGAAGGTTGCAGGTTATTTTATCAGGTGCTTATATGTCAGATGAAATGGGGACCATCTGCCAGAGGTGATTAAGACAGACAAGGGAAAAAATAACTTAATAGCAATTAAGAAAAGACATCCCGCAAAAATGCTTTGACAGAACTCATAGGAACTTGTTTATATTTTTAAGACTGTTTCCTCAAGGAAAACTGAGAGAGAAAACTTTTTTCTTTTATTTTAATGAAAACTTAGTTCCTCCTCAGATATTTGGCACTCCTTAAAATCTGCTGGAGCCTGACGGACTATTCTGATGCTCTTAATGCACCTGAGAGTTACTTCCCAAACATGCCTTTCCTTATGCTAGATCTTGCCAAGATCTTTTGTATAAGCCTCATTTGAAGTTTCTAGGACACAGCAACATGGCATGAAGGAGCCGTAGAAGAATTTTCAAAATATGATTAACACCTATTTTTAAATCCCACATCACAAAAGGATCCCGGCCAAACCGCCTGTAATTCAGCTGAAAGTATGTTCTTTGACAGCCGACCACCTGTAAAGACTTTGGAGGATAAATGACCTCTCGTGAGATAGGGGGAAGTAGTCCAAAAGTATCTAATCTAGGTATTTATCTGTGCTTTGAACCATGTACTTTGAATTCTTGGGTTTACAACAAAAAGCCAATCTTGGTCTTAACTATGGACAGACCAGACCGTCTGTATTCTTGTACGTAATGCACTGGACTGATGCACTGGGGAGGGTTTATTGACTTGTTTAGGAGAGATGTGTTACTTGCCACTTGTGCATTATGCTTGATGTCTTCAACTAATAGCAATAAAACCGTTATGGTACCTCATACTGCAACATATTGTATGAAAGGAGCTTAATTTAAAAATCTGTTTAGATAGGTTTTGGAGTGATTTAGAAGAAGTATTGGGATACATTTTTGAGTCCTGCTACCTTTAAACTGCTTCATACCACAGGTTAAATAAACTTACATAACTTATATGGAGTAGCTCTTCCATAAATAATGTTTTGATTGGAGTCTAATGTATGGAGTTGCTTCGAGGCTACATGCAGATGTTGTGGGCCACATTGTGAAACTGTGAATCATCCACTTTTCTTAATAATTGTAGAATTATAGAATGGCCTGAGTTGGAAAGGATCCTAAAGATCTTCTAGTTCCAATCCCCCTGCCATGGCAGGAACACTTTCCACTAGACCAGGTTGCTCAGAGTTCCATCCTGCCTGGCCTCGAACACTTCAGGGATGAGGCATCCACAGCTTCTCTGGGCAACCTGTTCAGTGCCTCACCACCCTCACAGTAAGGAATTCTTCCTAATATCCAATCTAAACCTTCTCCTTCAGTTTGAAACCATTCCCCCTGTCCTGTCTCTACATACTCCTGTAAATAGTCCCTCTTGATCTTTCTGGTAGGGTCCATTATAAAATCACTTTTATTTTAGCTCTCATGGGTTAGAAAACAGAGAAGCCTAAAAGTCCCTCTGGCTTTTAGGACTGAGTGTAGGTAATATGGCACCTCAGTAATATTGTGAAAAGTTGGGAAAGAAGAGGCATGGGTCTGTCAATTGGCTGCAGAGAAGATATGCTTTTGAGAGATTTGGGGTTGTGTGATTTCATCCCTGTTCAGACAGGAGAGCGCACACCGTGCAAGTGAAACTGTTAGAGGTATGTGATAAATACTGTTTGTGTTCTGATTTGAATTTTCCCTTGGGTGTCACCATCTCTCCTGTGGTACATGCCTACATGCTTTGCATATGCGTGTGGACTCCTGCGCGTGGGGCATCTGTTTCGTGGGTACGGTGTGTATAAATATATGTGTAAATATCAGTACATGTGCACATACACACACATTTACATTTTGAAATAAATACCAGCAATGAGATTTATAGATAGCATTCCTCATGTGCTTGTGTGGTGTGTGAGACGTGTGCACACACATCTACTGGAGAAAAACGTGTGTTTATAGTTCTGTATGGGCGCAGATGATGCGTGTGTGTATACAGACACAGGCAAACATGCACTCACGTTGTAATACTTAGGATGCACTTAGATGTGTGGGACTCACTATTGGCTTTAATTAGAATATCAGCATAGACTTCTTGTAAACGTCATTAGACTTATTCTTGCATTTTTCTGAATACTTGTTGAACATACGGAACTGTGATGGAGATTTACTCCACTGGTTGAATCTGAGGAGAGTTAGGTCCTTAGAAAAATCAAGGTATGCAGCTAGACCAGCCTGTGTGTGTGCTTTGCTGGTCCTTCCCTAACATTCAGTCGTTTCAAGACGTTGTCAGATCATTCTCCTGAGCAGATGCTGTTTGAGAAGAGAGCCAAACCACTGCAGCTCTTGAAAAGGGGGCTTCTAAGCAAAACTTGGGCACTGCAGCACTTGTGGCATTAAAATAAAGGTATTGAAGCCGTTTGATTAACTTAAGTGAAGATGCTTCTTCATGATTGCTTAATGACATGGTGGGAGTTTGAAGCTTGTCATTAATATTGTCGTTTGTCTGAAAAATAACTTGTAAGTGCTGCTTGGCACTGAGGTGACTTAGCAGCACATTTTCACCCGCGTGTGGTTCTGTCTCGACGTATTGTTAAATTTGTTGCATCAGGACATTCTGCCGTGCAGCCCTGGGGGACCCTTCGAAAGGCATTTGCAGGCAGGGACTTGAAATAAGCACAAGCTCAGCGTAATTGTAGCCAAACAGTTCCACAGAAGGAGTGTCTGTGTGTGGAGTCTGAGCGTCCAGCTGTTCGGAGGAGGATTACGAGGGCTTTAATGGAGAGCACAGATGGAATCAGTACTATTGTCCGGAGTATTTTGCTGCCCAGCAAGTATCGCCATTTGCTGCCCAGGCTTGGCTCCTCCTCGGAACCGATTAAGGTGAGTGGGAGGGGTCAGGCTCATTAGCAGGTGATAGGGAGGCATAATAAGAGCCTCCAAGAGAGCTACTAGGCCATTTGCTGCCCAGGCTTGGCTCCTCCTCGGAACCGATTAAGCTCAAGGCAGTCATGCCTCCCAAAAAAATGAAAGCTGTTGCTCCTATTACCAGTAGAGGGGTGTCAATACAGACAGAACCCTCTAAAAAGGATGCAGCCACTCAGGCCTCTGGCTGCATAGACTGTTTGAGCCTACAACTGCTACCAGAGGACAGCGTGAGAAACACCTGCTTACGATGTGAGCAGGTGGATGATTTGCTATGTCTGGTGGCAGAGCTAAAGGAAGAGGTGGAAAGACTAAGGAGTATAAGGGAGAGTGAAAGGGAAATTGACTGGTGGAGTCACACCCTTTCGATTCCTAAAGAAGCCCAGCAGGAAGTGGTGAAGCCCAGCCCCCCCTGCCATCAGGCAGACAGAATGGACAATATGGATGGAGAGGAATGGAAACAGGTGCCTGCTCGTAGAGGCAAAACCACCCCCTCTCGACCCCTTTCACCTGCCAGGGTGCCCTTAAAAAACAGGTATATGGCCCTGGTTTCAGAAAGTCTGATGGAGGACAGTCAGGAGGAAGATCTGTCTACAAGGTCTTCTGGTTACACCCGGTCTACTGGATCTGTTACAACTACAGGTAAAAGGAAAAAGAGAAGGGTTATTGTAGTTGGTGACTCCATTTTGAGGGGAACTGAGGGCCCTATATGTCGGCCAGACCCATCCCACAGGGAAGTTTGCTGTCTTCCTGGGGCCAGGGTGAGGGATATTACAAAAACACTTCCTAAGCTTATTCAACCCTCAGACTATTACCCGCTGTTGGTTGTCCAGGTTGGAAGTGAAGACATCAATAATAGGAGTACCAGGGTAATTAAAAAAGATTTTAAGGCTCTGACCCGATCACTTCATGGGACAGGAGCACAGGTAGTAATTGGCTCAGTTCCTGTGCTAGCTGGGATGAATGAAGAGATAAATGAGGAGAGGTTTAGGAAAGCACAGCTTACCAATAGGTGGCTTAGAGGATGGTGCTATCGTCAAAATTTTGGGTTTTTTGATCATGGGGCAAACTCCATGTTGCCTAGTCTCGTCAAACCAGATGGGCTTCATCTATCTGGGAAGGGCAAAAGAACTGTAGCCCGTAAGTTGGCAGGGTTAGTTAGGAGGGCTTTAAACTAGGTCTGAAGGGGGAAGGGGCGGCAACTGGGCTCTCCAGAAAAAAGCCTAAGGGTGTAGAGCCTGAGTTGAGAATAAAATCAATGGCCCAGCTGAAGTGCATGTACACCAATGCACGCAGTATGGGAAACAAACAAGAGGAGCTGGAAGCCATAGTGCAGCAGCAAAACTATGACATAGTTGCTGTCACAGAAACGTGGTGGGATGACGCACACGACTGGAGTGCTGCTATGGGGGGCTACAAGCTCTTCAGAAAGGACAGGCAGGGAAGGAGAGGTGGAGGGGTGGCTTTATATGTTAGAGAGTCTCTTGACTCTGTTGAAGTTGAGGTCAGCAGTGACAAGGTTGAGTGCCTGTGGACCAGAATCAGGGGGAAGGCCAACAAGGCTGACATCCTTGTGGGTGTCTGTTACAGACCGCCCAACCAGGATGATGAAGGAGATGAATTATTCTACAAGCAGCTGGCAGATGTCTCAAAATCTCCAGCCCTTGTGCTTGTGGGTGACTTTAACCTGCCGGATATCTGCTGGGAGCTTCATACTGCAGAGAAGAGGCAGTCAAGGAGGTTCCTGGAGTGTATAGAGGATAATTTCCTTCATCAACTGGTAAATGAGCCTACCAGGGGTAAGGCCCCACTAGACCTACTGTTTACAAACAGAGAGGGGCTGGTGGATGATGTAGTGGTTGGAGGCCGCCTGGGGCATAGTGACCACGAAATAATTGAATTTTCAATCCTCAGGGATGTAAGGAGAGCCATCATTAAAACCTCTACTCTGGACTTCCAGAGGGCAGATTTTGGCCTATTCAAAAAACTAATTCAAGGCATACCCTGGGAAACAACCCTTAAAGGCAAGGGGGTCCAGGAGGGATGGACATGCTTCAAGCAGGCAATTTTGAGCGCACAGGAACAGGCTATACCAGTGTGCCGAAAGGCCAGCCGGAGGGGAAGACGGCCGGCTTGGTTAAATAGGGAGGTTCTAAAAGAAATCAGGGATAAAAAGAAAGTTTACAGACTGTGGAAAAAAGGGCTGGTTACTTATGAAGAATTTACGAAGAGAGCTAGGTCATGCAGGAAAAAAATTAGGGAAAGAAAAGTGGAATTTGAAGTTAATTTGGCTAATTCAGTTAGGGATAACAAAAAGTCCTTTTATAAATACATTAATAGCAAAAGGAGAGGCAAGGAAAACCTCAGTTCTCTGTTGGACTTTGAGGGAAATATAGTTAACAAAGATGAGGAGAAGGCTGAGGTACTTAACACCTACTTTGCCTCAGTTTTTAGCAGTAAGACAGGTGGCCCTCAGGACAACTGGCCTCTAGAGCAGATAGACAGAGACAGAGACCTGAATAGCCCTCCTGTATTCCAGGAGGATGTAGTTAGCGACTTACTGAGCCAGCTGAATCCCAACAAGTCTATGGGACCAGACGGGATCCATCCCAGGGTGATGAGAGAGCTGGCAGAAGAGCTTGCCAAACCGCTCTCCATCATCTTCCAACAGTCCTGGCTCTCTGGGAAGGTCCCAAATGATTGGAGGTTGGCGAATGTCACCCCAATCCACAAAAAAGGCTGCAAGCAGGACCCTGGCAACTATAGGCCTGTCAGCCTGACCTCGGTGCCTGGCAGGGTTATGGAACAGATCATCCTGAGTGCAATCACACAGCACCTTCAGGATGGACAAGGGATTAGACCCAGCCAGCATGGGTTTAGGAGGGGCAGGTCCTGTCTGACCAACCTGATCTCTTTTTACGATCAGGTGACCCACCTGGTGGATGAGGGGAAGGCTGTGGATGTGGTCTATCTAGACTTCAGCAAGGCCTTTGACACTGTCTCCCATAATATACTCCTGGAAAAGCTGGTAGCCCATGGCTTGGACAAGTATACCCTCTCCTGGATTAGGAGCTGGCTGGAGGGTCGGGCCCAGAGAGTGCTGGTGAATGGAGCTGCATCCAGCTGGCGGCCGGTCACCAGTGGTGTTCCCCAGGGATCAGTGTTGGGCCCAGTCCTGTTTAACATCTTTATAGATGATTTAGATGAGGGGATTGAGTGTATCATCAGCAAATTTGCTGATGACACTAAATTGGGAGGGAGTGTCGACCTGCTGGAAGGCAGGAGGGCTCTGCAGAGGGATCTGGATAGACTTGAGAGATGGGCTGATTCCAATGGGATGAAGTTCAATAAAGCCAAGTGCCGGGTCCTGCACTTTGGCCACAACAACCCCATGCAGCGCTACAGGCTGGGCACAGAGTGGCTGAAGAGCAGCCAGGCAGAAAGGGACCTGGGGGTACTAATTGACAGGAAGCTCAACATGAGCCAACAGTGTGCCCAGGTGGCCAAGAAGGCCAATGGGATCTTGTCCTGTATCAAAAATAGCGTGGCCAGCAGGAGCAGGGAAGTGATCCTACCCCTGTACTCTGCGTTGGTGAGGCCACACCTTGAGTATTGTGTTCAGTTCTGGGCCCCTCAGTTCAGAAAGGATATTGAGGTGCTGGAGCGGGTCCAGAGAAGAGCAACAAGGCTGGTGAAGGGACTGGAGCATAAGTCCTATGGGGAGAGGCTGAGGGAGCTGGGGTTGTTTAGCCTGGAGAAGAGGAGGCTCAGAGGTGACCTCATCACCGTCTATAACTACCTGAAGGGAAGTTCTAGCCAGGTGGGGGTTGGTCTCTTCTCTCAGGCACTCAGCAATAGGACAAGGGGGCACGGGCTTAAGCTCCGCCAGGGGAAATTTAAGTTGGATATCAGGAGAAAATTCTTTACAGAGAGAGTGATCAGGCATTGGAATGGGCTGCCCAGAGAGGTGGTGGATTCACCATCCCTGGAGATTTTTAAACGCAGATTGGACGTGGCACTGAGTGCCATGATCTAGTAAATGGACTGGATTTGGACCAAGGGTTGGACTCGATGATCTCGGAGGTCTTTTCCAACCCAATCGATTCTATGATTCTATGATTCTATGATTCTATTCTGGGGCAGAGGCTAAAGTGTGAAGGATGATCAGTGGAGAGCTGATTGGAAAGGAAAAGAAAAAAAAAAAGTAAGAAAGAAAGAGGAGGGGGGAAAAAAAATCCCCTTGTTCTCTAAAAAGCAAAGGGATTGATGCTGTCCAATGGTGAGGGTGCAGAGGAAATAGTTCCCAAAGCTTGCTTTCATGGTTAGCAGGCATTGTAAAGATGGCACAGGTCATGTGTTGTGTGCAGCTGTTTAGAGGTTCTTACAGAACTGTTAGAGACTTAGCAAGGCCCATTATTCAAGGCACTAAGGCAGTTTTACTGGATATGGACTACTGCAATTGTATAAGCTCTCCATTGTGTGAGTACTAATTTAGAGTGCTACCATAAGCCAGCCATACAATCCAAGCTGCCCATGAATGAATGAGTCATCTTGATGAAAAGGCTCAGAGCACACAGCTCTGACTTTTAGTCTTAAAGGGACACGATGTGTTCAGAATGGGTCACATTTTAATGAACAAACTCTCTGGCAAAATATTTCAGGTTTGAACTGCTAAAATAATCCTTTTCTTTTTGGGGAAAGGTATTGAACCCAAAGACTTTTGATAGGTTTTCATTTGCCTTACCACACGTTAGACGTATCTGTAGTTACATTTGTTATGGGATATCGAACTTTTACTAATGTTCTTGTATAAATATAACAGGGTTCAAGGCCACTCAGTAAGCCAGCAGTTTATGTCCTAAACCACTCCTTTAGGTGCCAAGGAGCTCCATGATTATTTTATTCAAAACCATTTGGCTGCAGGAACGCAACTGTGTTTTTGTTAATGATGTGCATGCACATACCCTAGCAATGTATTGTTGTGTAGCACTGCTGTCTTTTTATTGCCTTGCCTGTGAAGAGCATGAGAACAGTACCAGGAGCTCTAATGTGGTTGCAGCATTTTTTGGTAAGGTAATTTTCTGTAGAATTCTCACCTGTCTGGCTTAGGGTCACATCAAAAAAAGAGGACTTACTCTCTGATAACAGGACTTAGATAGCCTTTGGGAACATCTAAACTGAGGGTCCCAAAAGTGCTTCTTCCTGAGTTTGCACACATGTCCTGTCCAGACATCATTTAGACAGAGCTTCTAAGATCTGTAGTTCAGATATGAGATCTGAAGCTTTGGGGGCATCTAAACATAAACAGCACCTACTGATGCGATCTGAGAGTTTTCTGTATTTCTCCTCTTGTGCATGCCCTGAATCTGCTCCAGTCTAAACACCTAAATGCTTAACTCCTGTCTAAGGGTCATTGCAATCCAGAAACGAGGCAGAGCAGCATTGGCAGCACCCAGAAGGCTCAGCACACAGGTGCCTGAAGCACAGTGACAGGATTGTAAAGGGTAGTGGCTTCCTCTCCCGCATACAGCAGTTACAGAAGGGATAGTCCTTTCTTCTTCTCCTTTTTTTTTTTTTTTTTTTTTTTTGGTTGTTTGTTTGTTTTTGTTTTTGTTTTTTGGGTTTTTTTGGGTTTTGTTTGTTTGTTTTTAAATCTTTATTTTTATTTATTTTTAATGCAGTAGCCTGGTGAAAGCTTAACAGTTGCCTAAGAGATTGAAAGAACTGGATTGGGACTTCTCTTTCCTTAGTGCAATTCACATTGTTTCTCCCACATCTCAGGAGAGACAAGGCCTGTCTTCTCATCTGCTGAAACTGGGCTTTAAGCAAAACAGTGCACACTGCTTATATCATAAATGGAGCAAAAATATAAGTGTCATAGCTCAGTGTCCTGCTGCTGATGACATTTGAGCCCGTGTTCTGCTCCACAGATGCCTTGTCTTTCTTTTTTTAATTAAAGTTATTTTTTTAAATTAAGTTATTTCTGCAGAGTATCATTGGGGTCAATATGTATTGACTTCAGCAGAGCAAGGACTCAACACAAAGTTCCTACAGGTCAAATTTTGCCCTTAAGAAATAATGATTATTACAAAGTCCGTTTTCTGAGCTGAATACTTCTTAAAAGCTAAAGGCATTTAGAAAAATCAAATATTACTTTATGTTTTCATCATGTTTACTGCTGGTTTCCTTTCTGATATCTCTAACTATCAAACTAAGTTTATTGAGTCAGCTTTGTTTAATTAGTTTAATTTTACTTGTTCAGCAGCATTGCCAGAGTTGTCATTTTCAGATTTACAGCTCTGAATGAAAATATTCCCAGTGACTGGCAAGACAAAGCAAAAAACAAAAGTGGAAAAGGAGTTACTAAAATATTTATATTTGCATAGGTAAAATGCTTCCAGAGCTGAAATTTAGAGCAGAAAATTTGTGAGGATCCTGATACTTCGTTAATTAACTTAAATCTCTTCTTGCTGAGGTCTCAGCATTCCATTCACTTTATTGTGAATCAGGTCTACCACACAAAGCCTGTTAAGTGTAAGTGCCTAAATTAAAAAAAAAACCAAAACACAAAGGGCCCACTGGGAGTAAACATTTGCAAAACTGTTCATCTGGCAAAAATATTGGGGTTTTTATATAAATCTGCACATCCTCTGTCATGCCAGTGAGTGATTGAAGACTACTCAAGGGCTTTTCCCACTTTCCCTTCATCCAAACTCAGTGGTATCAAGTGCTGTCACATCACGTGTGACATGATGAGTGCCATGAGGTTCATCATCACCATTACATTGAGCCTGGGGCTGTCCCATAGGAGCACAAAAGAAAATTGCTGATTTGTGTTAGTGAACCTTAGTAATGCCCTGATTCTCAACTGCACCAAGCATCCAGTCTCAGAGACTGTGCTCTGGGTTAAAACTTTGCTCTCTGTCTCAGGTGGTTCTTAAAGAGATCTTGGGAGTACTTTATGGCCAACAGTCTTTCCGTATAAATAGTTCTAGGAATAAATCAATTGATCATAAAATTTCTTCTATTATATTCTTATTCTTATTCTTGTGCTGTGGTTGTTGTTATTCTTTTTATTGAAGAGAAATGAGTGGCTTAAGAGCAGAACTTAAAAATGAGTCCAGAATTATACTTAGAATAGAGTAGATGGATAACATCACTGTAATAGTTTTCAGAGGTTTTTACAGTGCTCTGTTACATCCCTCTCTCCCAGACACATCCCATCTACCTTTCTCTTTAATATGCAAATGCACAATTAAAAGCATTCAACAGATAGAGATGAATAAGCTAATACAGCATGCTGCTAGTAATTTATTTTCATTAACTGGGAGTATGTGGAAGTACCTCAAAGAGCAAAGAGATGCTGGAAAGTTATAATAGATAAGAATCTACTGACTGCCTTTATGTAAAACAATAGATTTTGTGAATATTCTACTTCCTCTCCAGGCAGTGAGCTAGTATGGTTAACCAAAATTGTTGAGTAATTGTTCTGTGGTTGAGAACAAAATGCTGAATTAAACTGTTCCCAGCACAATAATTGTGTGATTACAGCATTTATGTTGCTGGCCAAAAGAACAGTCATTAGGTTTGGAAGACTTACCAAAACCACAGGCACAGGGAAAAAAATGCAAATCACATGTAAATTGTCCTCTAATACCTATAGTGGCTTAAAAATTGAACTAGGAGTATGGTATGTGTGTATTTAAAGGCAGTCAAGCCAGAAAAAAATGATTGTACATTCAAGAACTACTTCAGACTAGGAAGAAAATACCCAAAGATTATTCATTTTCATTACGTTGTACTTTTCCCCCTCTTGTGGGATCCTGCACTTCTGTATTTTGTATGTGTGTTCTGCTTTGGGAATGTGGTTCTGTTTTCCCCGGCTGCACCCCAGACAGGTGTTGTCTTGGGAGCTGTAAGGCCAGGTGGGGCTTCCACACCTAAACTACACCTTGAATACAATACCAATACTACACCAAGCCAATTCAAAGAGCAATATCTAGGGGAGGCAAGGCAGCAAATGTTTGTCTGGTTGCTGTAATCCACCAGTAAAATTAAAAACTGATTTATGATGAGAGGTGCTCCTGTGAGGTAGACAATTTTCTTCTCCATTGCGTGGTCCATATCTACAAATGCCAAAAAAACAATTGCATATAGTCTTTCCTTTTTCTTTTTCTCCCCCCTCCCTTTGTTGTTTTCCTCATATTTCTAATAATAAAGGAGGAGAAGGAAGACAAGGAAGAACAGAAAGAGACAGCAGAGGGGAAAAAAGCTAAATGTTTTGGGCAATCAAAATATTTGTGCCTGCAATTCAATGCAGTAAAAAGCTGCAGAATTTGGATAGCTGGTTACCTGGCTGTACACAGAAATCAGATGATGAGATGTCTAAACTTTATCAGTCTATCTACAGTTAATTGTGCTTTAACTACGTTGCTGTCACTAAATTGTAGGCACAAAATCAGAGACTGTCTTCAGGCCTATTCAAAAAATATTCCCAAACAAAACTTGTGAAAAACATTTTTTGTATAAAGATTTTGGTAACAAGGGAAAAAAAGCATCAGGGCATGAATGGAAGAGTGGCGAGGTATCTATTTAAATAGTATTTCTTCTTCAACCTGAATCCATTTTGCTTTTAAAATCAAACTTTTGATGGTAAAACTGAACTCTGCTGAGGAACCCTTACACTGGCAGAAGATATAGGCAGAAACAAGTCTTGAACAGCTGAAAGATTGAAAAGAGGTCTTTATTGTGCTTTTCCCTGGGCAGTAATTAGAGGCTATCCATACTAGAAATGTGTTTTCCACAGAGGTTTCTACTAACATTTGGTCTAAATTTTCCTGGCCATTTGTCCAACATTTAAGTGCAGGGGGGTTTTAAGATCTTGTAGAAAGCAATAAAACTCAATATACAATAGAAATAATAGCAATAATAACAGCAATAATGATAATAGCAATAGTAGTAGTAGTAATAATAATAATATTTTTGTTTTCAGGAAAGAATTACGCTGAGTTGTTGTAGCAGCTTGTGCTCTGAAACTGATCTCACTGGAGACCGAACTAAGACTGAAACATGTATCTGATTTAATAATAGTAAAACTGGGAAAAAGAAAGTGCATTCAAAGGGTTTAGTCAGTGGATCTTAGTCTAAGATTTTGTGAGCAGACCCAATTCTTCAAGAGTCTACACCATGAAGAGTGTATCTTTCCCTGTACTGTATTAGATGGCATGCAGTTTTATTAACTGTGTCCCTCAACCTTTCCATTTAAAGAAAGCAAGAGGAGGTATTGACTTTTAGTGCTGAAATTTACTTTTTAGTCCTTTAAGTCTATTTTTTCTCTCCTTTTCTGGATAGTATGATTTTAAGTGGATGACTTTGATAAGACTTTCATGTTTGTTTATACCATTGCACTGTTCAGCAGCTGAATGGGTTTTGAATTTCTGCCCACTACATGATATTAAATAACCCCTGCTTCTTGCCCACCGCCTACACACTAAAATTGTTGTGTTTGTTTTAATTAATGATACTCCACTTGTCAAAGAGATGCTGAGTGAAAAACACATCTTGGAACCTTGGGGTTTTGCTTGAAAGAATACCCTTTCCTCTCTGTATGGTAATATTACACTTAATCATATTAAGGAAATTGGCACAAAAGAAACCAAAACAAGAAGTAGTTATTATAAGGCATAATTCTAATGATCTCCTTGTCTTCTGTGTCCACTAACATAAGTAGGCAAGATTTCTGCGTTAGGGGTTATAAAAGTAGAATTGTTTCATAATAGTTGGTAAGACTTAAATATTTTGCTGTAAGTATTTAGAGAATCATTGCAAGCAACTTGTCATAGGTGACTCATGAGTGTATGAACAATGGACTGAGTGCTACTCTTGATTCACAGCTGTTCTCCACGAGTGCCTCTGTGCCATCAGTAAAATACCCAGTCTCTGAAGAAGGCAGTCCACTATTAGTGGTTTAGGTCTTAGACATTGATCTGTTTGTAAATTTAGACCTTACCATTGTGTCAAAAATGAGGTCATGGAACTGGCCATCATCTGTACACCATCTCAAATACAGCGGTTTCCTAATTTGAACTGTTCTCCCAGTTTCAGTGTAAGAATTTGGGGGGTTGGAACAGTAGACAGGAAAAATATTGCTGCAATTTATACATCAAAATGATTAGTTGAATATGTTGTGGAAAAATCAACGAGCAGTAATGGGGGAGGTGTAGCAGCTAGTCTTAACACAGATGCCTCTGAATAACTTTATATGACAAAAATACCACTTGCTTAGGAATAATGACATCAACCTTGGTCTTGCCACCCATTTCTTGATCTTTTGGGGAGAATGGACTAAAGAAGTCTTTGGTTAGTAGGTTCACACCCCAAAAGCTGCATTGCTTCACTCTACACAGGAGTAAGAACCATGGTTAGGATAAGTTTAGAAATTATTTAGAAATAAGTTAGAAGTTATTTTAGAAAATTATTTAGAATAAATTACCTATGATGCATTCTCAACCTGAAACCCATCTTGGGCAGGTTTATAGTCAACCATTTTATGGTCTGGTTTATGCAGCAATACTTGGGATGAACCCAAAGGCACCTCAAAAGTGCTGAAGAGATAGCAAGGTGGGGCATTTCTCCTAGGTCACAGAATTTATCTGTCAAAAAGGAGCCAGGCTTTCTGCCTGTGATGGTGTGTAACACTAAAATTTCCTCTTCCACTTCTCCCTCCTCTCTAAGTGCTGTGCTAGTTCTGAGCCTTCCTACCCATTCCTGTTGTTCTTACAGTCTACCCATTGATTAATGACTTTGAGATTTGCTGAGTCAACCTTGAAAAAGCCCTGTGCTCTTACAGGAAAAGTCCTCTAGATTCTGCACACCTGTCTTGAATGTTATACCTGTCAATCTGACATCCTCAAATAGAAACATCCCCCTTTAATTGCCTGTTTGCTCTTCCCTGCATCCTCTGCAGCAGTGCTTCATACCAGACCTTCTTTCCAGAGCTCTTTTGACAGCAGTCCATGGTACTGCTGGACAAAGACTTTTTATCTAGTAAAATGTGAGCACTGGGTATACCAAAAAAGGGACTTCGAAAAGAAAGAGGGCTGGGTTAGCACACAAGACTCAGAACTCGGCCACTTCATTCCTTTTAAACAGAACGTGGAAAATCGGAAGAAAAAGAGTACAGGTCACTTCTGGAAGGCTGCTATGAACAATGACAAGGGAAGTATACTGCTTTTTATCTGTGATTCTTTATGTACAAATCAACCCACAGTTCATTATAATTTGAATAACTGAACCAATATATAATAGATCAGCTGTAGAAAACCGTACACATGCGCTGCTCGAGAAATTATCCTGCATGCTGTCTTTTAAATCACATCAGGAAATCTCACACCTGTTTTCTTTTCACTGACAAATGTTTCGCTGAATAGCTTACTGCTAGAGCAATCAGCACTGGTCCAGACCTCATTGGGAAAAGCATTAACCAAGCATCTGGAAACTCTGTGCTCCATCATACTCTGCGAGGTAGCATCAGTCATTAATGTAAGCTCATAGATTTTCCAGTTTGAAGGAAGTGACTTTGCAGATTAACTCTTGCTACGTGACAGTTGCATTTTAGGAGCAAGTTGCTTGTAGCCAACAAAAGCACAAATGGAGGACAATATAGCATGTAAATCAGCAGTTTTGACAGCCACAAGATTGTGGCAGGTTTCCATTACAGTCCTGGCTTATTCGTCTAGGAAGGGTACTAACATTTAAACAAGGTGCCCAGGTGCTTGGAAGCTATCCCATGAGAAACACAGTATTTGTGTGAATGTTAAGTAAGGTGAAATAAGTCAATTTGGCTGAGACATTGGTCATCATACCTCAAAAGCCAATTTTGTGTCCTCTGCTAAATTTAACCTCTTCACGAAACAAGTGGCTCTATCAACCAAACAATGGATCTTTTTCTTCTGTAAAAATGAAAGAGAAAATTATTTTGAGTGTTGCAGTTGAGCTGGGATTAGAAAGGGTCCTTTTGAGAGCGCACTTCATTCTTCAGTGTAGCTGTTACCTGAATCACAGTGGCTTGCTCTGAAGGTCCTGGTTTTGCCAGAGAACCCCACACACTGTTGTTGTATAGTCTGGAGCAGCCATTCCTGTGTGAACTCTTAGGCTTTTGTCTTAAAACAGCTACATATTGGAATGAATTTCTGTGTATGTTCTTTTTATTGCAGGTGGTCTCTTCCTTTTCAGTTAGGCTGTTTGTTCCAATGCCTTTGTGGCAGAATTGCCCTGTAGGTTACTTACGTGCTAAGGGGCACAAGAACGAATGCTTCTTGTTACACGTCATCCCAAATACAAAAACGTCATCTTACTGCTTTTCCCTCCTCTCTGCGTTTTTTTCTGTACCAAATCAAATATAAAGAAAAAGGGTTCTGAAGTTCTTTATTTTAGTTACAGAAATGAATAAGTAATACTGCTTTTTCCTTTGGAGGTATCCGAGAGATGTTCCTTAATGCAAAAAGTCCTTTTGGCTTCGGTCCTTCAAAGTGCTGCTGGAGGTGTTTGTCTCTCACCAGTGCATTTTGTTTTGTAGTATGAAGGATGGAAGCCTTTGGAAGCAAGTTATTGACATGGAAACAGCTACTATCTATTATTTGGCAGTTTAAGGCACTTCTCTGCACTTTAGTTAAAAACGTTGAGTGTGTGTTCATTTACAGACTTTTTGATGAGATGAATTTGAGATGGATGCTGGTTGTGACACCTGCATTCTCTTGAAGGACTGAGCAGAGGCAGAAAGTTTCCAGCCTTAAAAGCCTTGGTTTCTTAAAATGAAAAGAGTTTATGTAATTCCTGAGACAAGTTTCACTTTTCCTGAAAGTTTGTTCCTTGTATTTTCCATGAGCCAGGTTGTGTATATACCATTGCTTGGTAAGGCTTGTCTCCGTATTCCATCGAACTAATCTTTTTTTTTTCCACACCACTCTCCAGATAGAGCTCTCCTGTGCTATTGGAGTTGTGTGTGTATGGTGAGTAATGGAGGTGTCTGCCTAAATACCCTTCCTTATGCTTCTTAAACAATTGCCACTAGGAGAGTGTGTTTTCTACCATGAGTATCACTGCTTGCAAACAATTGTGAGAACAGTGAGAGCTATTGAGTGAACTGAGGTGTTTGGACAGGATGGATTTTGATAAGTACCAGTATGAATTGTGTAAGCCTCTTACACATCAAAGGGGAAAATAATATTTAGGACCCAAGTCATCCACTGCAGAAGAATTTACAAGTAGTGATTAGGAAGAAAAAATTTTCACAAAAATCCTTTGTCAGGATACCCTCTACCAGTCTGGTAGAGGAGCGAGCTGCTCTGCAGTGGTAAAAACTACAGAGCATGGGGTGGAATGGATGTGCTCTTTGTCCCATCAGTGTCTTCCTCTCTGCATCTCTGCTTCTTGCCATCCACCTTCTGGTTTGCATCCTAAGCATTCACTGAGCACCCCATAAAAAGCCACCTCAAACTCAGTAGGAGACTTATCTCTGCATAACCTGGATAGGCAGGGCTCCCTGCTGTAAAGATTTAGGACACACGTATGTCAATTTAGGGAAGTGATATAGGGAAGAGAAAGAGAACAACATTTTCTTTTCTTATTTTAAACGTCACTGTGAGGGAAAATAGCAGATTGTAGTTATATGAGGACATATATTTTTATTTCCCTTAAGATAGACATTGGGGGGGTGGGTGAGGGAGAGAGAAAGAGATGGCCAACACATGTGCTAATTAAAGAATCCAGTCCTTCAGCATAGTGTGCACCACCATGAGCCAAGTGTTTCTGGAGGAAGGAAGACCAATGCAATTAAACATGTCATTTTTTGAAGGACAGATTTATGTTACTGCATGTTAAGTGTGCATTACATTCTTTCATATACAGCAGAAGAGATGTTTAACTTACAAACACGTCGCAGGCAAGAAGATATTCATACAACGGTTTGAAGTTAATGGAATAATTCATGTGCATCCACTGTTCTAGGAATGTAAAATCTGAACTTATTTGAGGCAGCTGAGAATAACTCAAATGAAAATAAAAATTAGCCACGCTTCTACGTGAAGGAGCCACGTAAGACTCTATTTCAGCAAAGATACTCACACGGCTTCTGAAGGGCACATCTTCTGAACAGTTCAAGAGTAAAGTACTGCTCAGAGTGTTGTCAGTTTGTAGAGAAGAGAGCGTTGCTTTTTAGCAGCCATTCTTATTCACACTGAGTAATTCGTTACTCCGTCACCAGTCTCACCAACATGGATAGAATCGCTTCTGAAGAACTAGAGGTGGGTGGACGAGCAGTATCCGCCCCTCAGTGGAAAGTGTTCTGTGTGGATGCCGAGAAATGCATTGAGATATTTACCTTGGAGAGAGGAAAACTTATATAAAAGCTGATCCTAATAAACATGTAATGAGCAGCTGCGGAAGTGAAATTGGTGAAAGGGTATGAAGAGAAAATAAATAAAACTAATAGCAGCTGCTGTGTTAGGGGCTTAGGTCTGTTGAAAGTATGGGTTTATGTTATTTGAGAAATATTATAAGCCTTCTAGATTAAGCAAAAGTCATGTGAGGGAGGGGAAACTGTGAACTTTCAGTTAAAGATTTTGTCAGGATGCATGGGCATAAAGGACATAAGGTCGTGCATGCTACCCTGATTCTGGCATTTCCTAAGATTTGAATGTCTGAATTTGCAATCTTAATGTTTCTTTAAACTGTTCTGTGTGTGTAGCTATTTACATAGTGACCCAAAGCACACGTGACACTTTACAGAAAATAGAGTAGAACTGTAGTTGTCAAGTGTTTGCAATCTAAATTTATTTAAGTCACAGCAGGAGCTAGTAACAAACAGTAGGGGTAACTGTTAAAAACATACTGCTTAGTGCTTAGGTAGCTGTGGTAACCATAGTATGTTCCTAAAAGTAGGTAGGAGACCAGAATTTAGGCAAAAATACTACAATTATAATGAAGCTAGGAATGCTGGGAATCTAATCTGGCTACACTGAATGCACAACTTCATGTGGTTGGGTTTGTTATGGTCAAGTCATAAAGGACATGCACAGATTTTTGAAGATGCTGGCCCAGGCTTCAACAGCCTGAGTTGGTTCCAAGTTTACTAACAAATTTCTTTTGATATGGTAAGCCATTTAGGGCCAGGGTTTTCAAGGGCCCTGAAACAAATAAAGATACAGTGAAAAGTCTCTACAGGCAGCTGTGGGTGCCTCAGTTTCCCATTTGGACAGTAGATACACTATTAGTTTCTTGTGATATGCTTATACTGGTTTTTGCATTGATAAGTTCTTTAGGGATGGTCTTGTTTTTGGATTTTCAGTGCCAAGTGTGAAGGTTCCCTGGTTTGGCTCTAGGTTAAACTTGGTTGGAGTTTCTCATGCTCCTAAAATACTGTGGTCATTATGAATTAGAGAACCTTTACTTTCTTGGACTGTTTGAACTCTTGTGCATCAGCTTACTTAAGAGGTGTTATTTCTCACAAACTAAATGTCAGGTGGTGCATCTTTCAGTGTAACATGGGCTTCCCTTTTGCTCCAAATAACTTGTCAGAGATATGAAAGTATGAATTCCTTGACTAGTGAATCAACTGTATAGAATATGTTGGTCTCATTTGATTTGTTTCTTTGTTATTTTATGTGCATTATGTGCCTTTTCTGTGTGTACCATGCACCTGCAGGTTGTCATGCAGTACAAGAATACTTCTGGTTAATGTGGCATTCAATTAAAAGGAAGATCAGGGAACTGTGTGATTGGTTGACATCATGGTAACAGTATGTGTAGTGAAAAAACAGGCCCTTGGAAGATTGTATCTGTATCATCCAAACTAACATCATAAAGTAGATGAGAAGTTACAAGGTGAAATTGTAACCCATAAAATCTATTGGGAATTTTCTAAGGATTTAAAATACAGTTTTCACCTTTAGGAAATTAGAACTGAGAAAAGGTAATAACGTAGAAAGACTGTCAAGTGGAGAATCTTGATAGCTGTGTACATTCTTAGATTGTTGAAGAGGTATTTCTTTTTATGGACATATGTCCATTAGCAGAACAAATTGAAGGGTCTAGAAGACAGTTCTGATTTGCAGTCCATTGTGTTCAAATTAGAAATGCGGTATCGAGAAGTTACCATCCAGAAAACATTGGAAAGTATGTAAGCCATATAATAAAAGTCATTAGAGAGAAGAAACTGACATAGTAATGGCTTAAAAAAAAAAAAAAAAGAGGGAAATGCCCTTTGTGCCCTTCATGTAAAACTCAGGAGGGCCTGTATTTGGTGTCTCTTAAAACAGTTATGTCCCAGCAATTCTAGTTAATAATAGTAAACATAACAAAAGTTAAGATGTAGTAGTTAAATGAGCCTTAAAAACGAAGAGTCCATAATTTGCATTGTATTGTGTCAGGTAATGGGATTAAAATAAACTAATGTTTGCATTTATTTATATTTAGGAGAAAATGAAGTGTAGCTGTTTGAGTGCTGCTACATACATTCCATCCTGGAATGAAAATCACATTGTTTTGACTGCGTTATTTCTGTATCCATGCAAACCATCTTCATCACTCTATAGTTCTTACCTCCTTAATGCAACCGGGGTTGTGTCATTTGAAATTAGTGGGTATAAGGCCCCTTGGAGAGATAAAGAGGAGCAGCGATTTGAAAAAAATGAAATGCAGCAATCAGAGTTAAGAAGAAAGGGCATTTTCCTGGTAAATGTTTTCCTAAATGGGAATTTTTCAGTGTGGTGTTTTGCTCGTGTATTTGGCAGTCACTTGGAATCAAGTGCAGACTTGTGCTACATTGTGGGCTTGGCAATGACAATTTGTGTGTGTGTGGTGCTTTAGTTATATTAGCCCTGGAGGCAGAGTTAACACTTGCAGTGGGACAAGAGTATTTGCAGTCATCAGAGAACTTTGCAGTCAGCTTCAATAACATCACTCCATTTTTTTCACTTTTTTTTTAACATTTTTTTTGGCAGCAGAGCTCTTAGTAGAACCATCTGTCTTTCTATTAGTGTTTTTGAGTCCTGTTTTGAAGCTTCTTTGCTTGGCAAAGTCACTTTCATCCTTGGAAACCATTTAAAAAAAAAACTTCTGTGGCTCTTTGCCGAAGAAGAGTACTATGCAAAAATTCCACACGGCTGTTCATTTTTGTTCTAAAAGAATATAGTTACTTTGTCTTTGTCTTTAAAAAAAAAGCATACCACAAAACCCCAAACAAAACAAACAAAAAATAAACACATGAAGATATTGGGCTGTACTAGGATGACTGAGTGGGGATAGAGAACAAATCACATTTTATGTAATTTTTTCTCCAGCAATCCAGCTGAAAGTATGTCTTACAGTTAACAAGATCAGAATAGAAAGGAAAATACTGAAGTAACAAAAAATGGATCAAGCTACTTCAGTGACTGGAGCTACATCTACTCCAGCTTCAGTCCCAATCTTAATCTCCCACTGCAAGAATTTCCGTCAACAGCAATCTTGAACTTCATCCCTGAAAATTATTTCAGACTATAAAGATACAGTCAGCACACACAGAGGTGTTGACAGGTCCTGGCATAAATTAAGAGGTTATCATCCCAAATTTCGTATCATTCTTATGCCTTGTAGCAGCATTGGGTGAACTGAGACATCTCCTGGATTTTCAGGAGATTAAATTAAAATCAAATTAAGTGCAGATGCTGTGGTCTGAATTGTGGCAGCCAAGGAGCTCGTGCTGGTTCTCTTTTGCCAGTTCTGCTATGCAGGCAATAATGAAGGGAGTAACACCTTCTCATGCCTCTGCTCATAGCAGGTTGTCTAATTCTCCTAGTTTCTTAAGGCTGTGGATCACAAACTGAACTGCAGTCTTCGATAACATATCTGCCTCTGGTACCTTAGCTTTACAGTGCCATCAAAAATCTAAACGAGCTCTCTTAAAACTTGAGTCAGTCTCCCATTATTGACTGATCTGGTCAGTACAGTGGGTTTTTTTAATTAAAACTAGTCATTTAGCATTTTAATATAGAAAACTTTTTTGTTTCTCATCTCTGCGAAATACAAAGATGATGTCCATTTCTACCAATTAAAACCTCTGACAGAACTGGGTAAAAGCAATAGTATTAGATGTTGTGCCATGACCAAACTCCAGTTTTGATGACTAATTTCTGCATGTCCTAAGTCCCCTGCAGTATCCACTTAATATAATATTTTCCACTTCCTGACTTGCATGGTTGTGTACAGTTGCTGTGCAGAGTTGAACAGCTAATGCTTCAGACATAGCTGTGTTTTATTTCTGAATAAAATGTCTCAACCTTTTTTCTTACCATCTCAGAGACCTTATCTTTCACCTGCACAAATAAGTACATGTGTATGGGCAGAAAAATAGTACTGACTGTGCTGTTTGCTACTTATGCGCTTGTTTTGTACTTCTTAGAGGAATGTCTTTGTGTTTGGGCTCAGTCAGGGTGAAAGCTACTGTCTGAGGCAGAGATAGTGTTACACAGTGCAATAAAAGAGAAGAAAACACCACCCTACGGTCAAAGATAAGAGAGTCATCATGGGGGGGGAGGGGGGAGTAATTAAGTGGGATATAGGTATGCATATATGTGGAACTATAAATGGAGGTATATGGATATAGCTATGATACAGATATGTGGAATCTTAGTTTATTTTGGATAAATGTAACTCCTGTGAAGTGTTTGGTGATCAAGATGAAGCTGAATAGTGGATGCTACTGGGACACCCCATTACAGAGAGGCATATGCCAACCTGACCTCAGAGCAGAAGTAAAAGAAAGGGTGTTAGCAGACATTGTATGCAGGAAAAATTCCGTGTTTGATTCTCCCTCTCCTGTTCAGCAGGTCCAGGGTCAGCTGCCTCCATTAATGATTCCCGTATTTCCTCCAGACCAACGAACCCTAGCAGCAGCTGCACAGCAAGGATTCCTTCTTCCTCCTGGTTTCAGCTACAAAGCGGGATGCAGTAAGTCCTGTAGATTTTTTTTTTTAGCTGGAAATGGGTACAGGGCACAGTTTCATGCCAGTCTGTATAAAAGTATCACCTCACTGATGGACAAAGCCTTTAATTTGCAGAGATGAGGGTGAAACAGAGGATTAGTCGTTACCATATGAGAAAAGGTTGTCAGAGATGAATTATGTGTTTCAACATAACAGCAAAACGTTTCACACAGCAGGTAGATTTGTGCACCTTCTCTCTGACAGGTCTTTTTGACAAGTGAACATGCTCATGACCACAGATAAGAACTTGCATCTGAAGAGAAGCTATTTGAAACTTCCAAATAAATTTCAACACTGTTGTAAGAAAACATGTTTTTTCCTGAAGCAGCCTGCTTACTATTTGTGAACTGAGGGCCTATTCTAGTCTCTTTCTTCACACAGAACTCACATTAATCTCAACGGGGGTTCTGCACAGAGATCAAAGATAGCATATGCCTTTCAGTTTGATGGACTAACACAAACTATGAGTGTATTTATGAGAGCCTAGCACTAAAAAATACAGCATCTATTTTTTTAATCTTTGAAAGATTTGTATTGTTCTCTACAATCCCCAGATTTTCTTTTTAATTTTATTTAAACCTTCTATAGGATTTCATGTTCCTGTCAACAGGATGATAATAAATACAAGTTAAGGAATAGTCGAGGAACTGTATGTCCATGAATAGACTTAGAGCATGAATTTCATGGACTTGCTTTCATATTTGTGCTTGTGCAACTCTTCTGCCATCCGTTTCCTACTGAGTTATCTAAGACTTGCTTGTTCTACCCTTCTCTGTCTCTAGCATGGATGTTTAGCTTTATTATATCCATGTCAGTGTATGCGTCTGTGTCATTGACTAACTCATGAATTCATCAGGTGTTTTGAATTACTCAGCACTTGCCACTGCAGCTGTTTCGTAAACTTGGAACATAAAAAGATTTCTTAAGTTAAACTGGCTTAGCCACAATTTCAGATTTCTTTCAGTTTCTGAACATTGTAGATCTTGAGAGCAAACTGTTGTGTCTTTGTCCTCTAGTACCTTTCCCTAAGATTGTACAGACTGGGACCACTACTGAAAATTATTGCTCAAAACACTTCATGTCCTTCAGCAGCTCCAGTGCCAAAATGTAGGCTCATTCAGTTCTTCCAGTGATTTCACATGCAGTCCCTCTCAGCTGGGAGAAGTAGTGATTCACATTACAGAATGCTTAACTGAAAGCCACACTGACTGTGAATGCTACCATAACTGTAGGCCTGGAAAAGGTCAGGAAAGCACCCTGTTAAATCTATATGGCAGATTAAATTAGTTCCAGGTTAATGAAGTCCAGTTTGGATAGAAAGAGTTGAGATGGGTTTTTTTCCCTTCTTTTTACTGAATGCACATTAACTCTAAGATAGACCTATAGTTCCTCACATCTATGAAGTAGATATGACATTACATGTTTGTGTAACCTTGAAAATGAAAAAGAAAGAAAAAAGAGCAAAGTTGCTACTGCTCCTGGCAGTAAGGCTTGGAATTAACTGCATGCCAAGGTCTAGGACTGAGCAGAAGCCAGTGGAAAAACAGCTCTGTGTTTGGTGATTCCCTGGCACGTTTCACTGAATTTGACTGAGAAGCTGAGGAAAAGTGATAAGTAGTCCAAAGGATTTCTTCTTTTCACTCACAGTTTAGTATAAACAAAAAAGCATATACGGATTTAGCTACACCTAGAAAGCTTGTAGCAATGAAAAACCTAGCTGCCTTGAAACTACATGTTCACATCAAGTAATGTTTTTGACAGACCATTAAAATATATTTCTCCCCCTTTTCTGCTTGCCCTACTGTGTATCAGTCCACTTGACAAAGATGTAGTACACTGTAAACCACAGAGCTTTGGATAAAACTTTGTAAAGCACCTGAGCGATTTAGGAGACCAAATCTTCACTTCAGGAGTGACAGAGGCACCAGGATTCAAGTCTCAGGGTTATTTAAGAAATGCTTGTACTGTAAACTTCATGCTATCTTGAACTGAGCCGAGTGGGTACCAGCACAGAACTGCAACAGGGAACATGGAGCTGATTAATTTGCTCAGCTTCTGAACAGGTTAAATACCTGTTTACTTCCACTGAGTTTACTTTTGGATGCAAGGCCTTCCTAGGAACTTCAGAAGACCCCTCTAGAAGCATCTTCACATGACTGCCATTCTGTGTTCTAAATTTAGTTTATGTGCCTTATGAAAATGGGCCTGGCTTCTACGTCTTCCTGGTCTTTTTGGAAAACCTGCTGTTTTTTCTGGACTGATATATTTTTCAGAATAATTTTGTATGGCCGATTGATAGGAATTCTTTAGCAATGATTATCAGCATTAGCAACCTGCACATAGGAACGATAAAAGTAGTCGTGGGACAATTCAGTTCCAGTCACAAATAACAGAAAACTATGAAAATTTTCTTATATTGTTCTTCAATAAAAGGGAGTTTTGAAAATTTGGGGGAGAAGGAAGAGAGAATTTTTTTGACAACCAATACTTTCATAACTAACTAATGATGCTGAGTACGTTGATTTTGGATATCTGTTGGGGACACCTTCAGAGGGAAATTCACACTGTTATGCACCCTGCCCCTTTGAAAAGTCAGATCTTCAACAGTGTGCCTGAAAATCAGCAGCATGTTATCTAAGGTGCTGCAGATCTCTCTCTAGTCAGCTGTGGAATTGGTCACAGCTGAGGGCTGGGTTGCTGCTGTCTGCAGCCCCAGTGGCTGCAGAGAGAACCAATTCCAGCTGCTCATCACTGTGCCTCAAACTTCCAACATACAGGCCAAGCTTCTTGTTTAAGCACTCCCTACCTTGCTTCCATCCAGGCTGGGATAGCAAGGACCCTGTGTTAAAATTGCTTAAACTGAGCCGGCTCATTTTCATGGAAACGTGTTGGGAAAGGATTAAACAAGCAGCTTGGTCACGGTGGTAACCTTTAGCCGAGAGCTGTGGTTGGAGATGGTGGGCTCTTCAGCCAGCACAGCTGTAGCTGGAAGAGGATGTGTGATCAAGCCTCGAGGTCAGCAAAAGAGAAAAAATGATGAATAGATAGTTATACTGCTGTTCTACTTTCATTCAGCGTAGATAATTAGATCAAATTAACTCAGTGCTTTCTGATTCACCTGTCCCTCCCAACAGAGGGTCAAATGTATGTCTCCCTGTGGTTTCAGAGAATGTATGTGGTAGGATTCCTCAGCCAGTGCTTTCCAACAGACTGGTGACTTACCCAGGGAGAGACTGGAAAGGATGAGTGCTTTTTGCTCTGTGTGTACTTTGTTTTCTGAGGATTTGGCTGAAAACAAATATAGTTGTGACAGTTAATAGCAGTGGTCTGTTTAGACTCCCCTCATGGCAGATACCTAAAGAAGAGTAGAAGAACAGGGCAGAAGTATGCTGATGCTTCATCCCCCTATGCTTTGCCAGGTTCCAGTGACTGAGGACTCAGGTACCTTCTGACCCAGTGGTGGCATCGTTGTGTGATATGTTACTGAAAACAAAGAGGTTTCTTCTGCTTGTGTTCCAGCCTGATTGAAAACATTCTAGCTAGATGAAATGCTCAAAAGAATACAACAATATAAATCTCTAATATGTGCAAAGCAACTTATTCAATTATACTTTTCCAAATATTTTTCAAAATTGGGTAAATACGGGGAGGAGAGGGGTAAATATTTTCTCCATGGTTACGTGGCAGGTCATGGTCTTTGGCTTCCAATTTGATGCACTAAATTCCCTTTTCTTTCTTTTTCTTCACAGCAGATCAGGCTTGGGTGTGGCTTGGTTTTTCATTTTGTTTTGTTTTTTTTAAAACAGATGGTTTGCATTACATAAGGGACAATTTACACAAGTTGACACTTCCCCTTTTTTCTCTATGGCATATTGTGTGGTGGTAAAGTTGGCAGAGATAAAGAGAGGAACTTCTATTAGGATTACATTTCTATTTGAGAAAAAGATTCATAATCTATGCTTCCAGTTGATTTTTAACCTCCATCCCTAGTTATACTTGCATATATAAAATAGTTAGTATTATTATTTATATTTAATATTAATATTTATATTTAATATCATTACAACCAAAGTATTTATTTCTTATGAGAAAAATAAGTTGGCAGTATGTGATGGACTGTATTGTCCACAATTAGCAAGAAAATACTGGTCACCTACTTGCTCCATGATTAGTTATCCATGCAATGTGTGTTATTTGAAATTTAAGTATTTTTACTTCTATGCAAACCTCTTTATATGTATTTTATTGTGCACATAATATGTATTTTTATATAGAGGTATAATGCAAATCTTTTTATGAAGAGCTGATGTTTCAAAGTGGATTAACTAAGTTAGTGACCTACAGCATGAGCAGATGTTAGGAGTTAACCCCAGTATCCCAAGTATTTAAAATGGTTTAGCAGCAGACGAGCACCTTCCATTTGAGCTGATGTTGAAAGCAAACAGAGCCCAGTTAACGCATTTCCCAAAGCTTCTCCCACATTTGGGCTCTACAGATTGGTTCAGATCATTTAACCCTTTTTTTTTCTTCTCAGCCAGCATTCCATAACCACAGCTATCACTAGATCAGGTCTACTTGTGATACTTACTGGATAATAGACATGACTCCCAGCATTTTAAGCAATGGCAAGTGAAATGTCAGCTCTGCTGAGGTCTGAGGAGCTGTTGCTGTTGACTTCACTGAAGTCAGATTTCACACCAGATGATACAGATCTGCTAGGGCCACTCTTAGAAATAATTAGAATTTATTTAGAGCTAATTAATATTTGTGAAGTGCTTTGAAAGCATAAAAATGGTGTAAGTGATAGAAGAGGTTTTTTATTGTGCCCTTTAAAAACTGCATAGTTCTGCCTCTGAGGAGGCTGCTCTTCAGTCGTAGGTAGTGTGATCCTTTTATTAATGCACATATGTATAGATTTGTATGTGGAATACTAAGGCATGATTGTATCTCCTGTATAACAGATAATAAAGGGAACAAAATAAAGATTTAGGAAAGCAGAAGAGGCTGTGTTTGGGGACCTAGTTGCAGAAAAGGCAGAAGGAGTTAGGCTGAGGGTGTATTCTCAGGGTGTTCAACACACTGGGTGTTCTTCAACAAATGCAAGTATCAGAATGCCCCGGGTCAGAGTGCTTCTCTGTGCTGCTTCTGTGCTTCTGCATTTGCAGCACTGTTCACAATTAACTTTCCACTAAAAGGCAGAGAATAGCCCAAACTTTGTCAAGAAGACGGGTCTTTCCTAATCAGTGGTGCTAAGTAAGATTAATTTTGGAAACTGCACTCAATCACTTCTTAAACCATTTGATGATCACATTAAAAAGGAAGGGAGGTGTTGACTAACCACTTAGAGCAGCGTGGTATGTTGTATCAGTCCTGAGGCTTTTCAGTATGACTGAAGCTGTTGAATTCCAGAAAAGTTCTTCTCTGGAAGATGAAGAACAATAAACTTTGTTTTCTAAACTGAACTATTTGAAGATTTTTAGGATTTGTTTTCTTTTCTCAGGAAACAATAGTTGATAAGTCTGTATTTCTAGGAGTGGGGTTTACCCCAAGTACATTTTCCAGGTTATTCGCAAATTCTCGGGAAAGCTTCTAGGTAGCCTTTTATTTGCTGATACCTATGTTATTTTTATGGAAATAGGCCAGATTTTGGAAACAAGAATTCTTTTTCTTTGCCCGTTGCTCCTCTCCCCTGCGGATAATTTGTTGTAACAAATCATATTGTGTTCACAGTCAGATGTCATCAACACGAGGTTTCCTGAAAATGCTTTAATCGCTATTTCAACCATATCCAATTAGGGGGGAAAATGTGAATATACAGTAGGTACATTGTATGTGTCTTAGATATCAGCTCATTGGTGCTGGAAGTGTTCTAAATAAAATAATGCACAGAAAAGTTATTGATGAAATATCTAATTACCTTTCCAAATTGGCAAAAATGTGCAAGATGAACAAACCAAGCCTAATAAAATTGAAATATGCTGAATTATTCATCTATATTCTGAACAGTAATTCTGATGTCTGATAAAAATGAAACTCTCAGTTAATTGGTTCCTCACACAGTACAATAAAATTAATGTTTAGGAGTTAAATGCCATAAACTTCCTCGGGGAAATTTGCTGATGTATCTCTGTTTTGTAGTTGATCACATGTTTCATTGTTTAATGGAGTATCATGTGGACAATCTTATAATTTTTCTTATCCTCAGTGTCCATGTTTCTGTCTTCTAAAGAGACTGAGTGCTAATTTCTGATTTAACTGTGTCAGCTGACATACAGGTCATTGGCAATCACCAAATCACAAGAAAAAAAAATATTGACATTGCTATGCTTTTATCAGAATGACAAAAATAGGAACCATGTGTTGTGAGGACCACATACTGTAGCTTCTTTATAAAGATGCTAGTCATCTTTCAGGGCTACTGTTTATGCCTTGGAAAAGAATGAGCATATGACTAAACCCTCATGTTCCCCTCCGGATAAGAAAAGAGTAATAGCATTGTGAATAGAAACAGCAAGAAGGAGGAATTTTTGGTAACAACTTTGCCTTTTAGCATACATGAGAATGTGTCAGTTCTGTAAGGTTGCAGATGCAACGGAAGGCATCAAGGCTGCACAATATAACAACACATCTAAAGACTGTTTCTAAGGGAAAGAATTCCATAGCTCCTGATCTCTGCGTGGGGACTTCTCACAATAATGCTAATAAAAACAAAGCAGACAAGCAAAACAATGGGGTCCTGTAAAAACAGGCTGATAGTTTTAATTCTGTTTCTAGGTCATAAAAGATGTTTGGTGGTACAGCACTGTTATCCACATGTGCACAATCAGATAAAGGTGCTGATTTTTAAATTCATGGGCGTGCACAAATGGGTGCTCTGGAAATCATAGGATTATTCTGGTTGGAAGGGACCTTAGAAGGCTTGTAGTCCAATCTCTTCCTCCAAGCAGGGTCATCTAGGAGATAGGATCTGATTACTCAGGGCTTTATTCAGTTAGGGCTTGCAAACCTCCGAGGACAGAGAGTGCACAACCCTGTTTTGACAGCTTGTTTTAACATCTGGCTGTCCTCATGGGGAAAATCTGATCCTCTCTTGATTCACTTTATGTCCATTGGCTCTTGTCCTCCAACCAAACACTGCCAGGAGGAGCCTGGCACTGTCTTACTGATCACCTCCTCATAGGGATTGGAAGGCTGCTTTTAGGTCCCTCCAAAGCCATCCCTTATGTGTGCTGAATTGTTTCTCTAAAATACAGAACAGACTACTCTCTCTCAGTCAGTACTGTCCAGACCTATCTCAAAGAAAATCAGGGAACTAGTTTGGATATCTTTTTGGAGGCCAGGTGATATCTTCTTCATACTCTTTTTCTTATTTATCTAAATCCCCAATGCCTAGAGCCAGAAGTCAGGGAACACTGCTTTCACGGCTTCCCGTCACTCTTACTACACGTCCACCATCACACCAAAAAAAGGAAAGGAAAATGATGATGAGGTTGAGAATGAATGAGTGGTGAGAAGAGATGCAGTGGATTACCTATCAGTTAGCCATTAGCTGTGATTGTTCATTATAAATACACTTAAATGATAAATCGAGTGTAAAATCATTGTGGCTTTTTCTAGAACTTGTCAAAAATGGGGGGAAGATAATGTAAGACTCCTTTTCATTCAACAGAAGCTACTATAAGGAAATGTTTATTCCGGTATTTTTCATGGAATTTAGTTTTAGAAATTATAATTTAAGAATTTGGTTTTGTTTCCTACTCCTTATATTCTTCACTCTGTTTTCTTTTTTTTTCTTCTTCCATGACCTCCAACATTTTTCATTTGCTGTCCCTGAAAGACAGGTAGGAGGAAAACAGTGAGTTTTTTAAAAATCATGGGAAATAAACGCCCTACTTCTCCTCTTCTGGTATCCCTTATTTAAGAGAAGAAAATTTCAGGAAAAAAAAAACCAGAGTGTTCTATTGTTTCATGTAATCAGGTTCAACTTAAAAATCCTGTCAAAACATTATCATTTAGCATTAGCATGTAGCTTGATTTATATAGCAAGTAAGACAATTGTGCCTGCTCTGAAGAGCTTGCAGCCTGTCAGGAGACAAGACAAGACACTAGGGGGGATTACACCACGAAGGAGAATAAATGAGATGAGTGACAGAAAAAGGAATACAAAAAGCATCCTAGGAGTTTGGGTGAATGGTGCAACACGCATAATGTTGGCTCCTGTGCTTCATTTTTGGTTGGTTTTTTTTTAAAAAAAAGCCTTAACGTTTTTTAATTTATTAGACTCCTTTGATAAAATTTTGCAAAACATATAAATGGTTTAAGAGCCACTGTTGTATTTCCACGAGTATAGAATCATTTAACATCCATGAACTTGGTAGCTAGTCAGTTGAAAATCAAATTCCTAAACACAGGGCTGTTATTTTGTGTTTTGGGACAGGATGTCCACTTGGCTCTGTACCACAACTTACTTTCACAGAAAAGTGTTTTCAGTGGAGTATCATAGGAGAGTTCATAGAAAGAGTGGTTTGGAAGTGAGTGTACTTCATGAAAAATCCTCTTGTAAGCAAGATCTTGGAAGATTATTTTGGGCAAGGATGAAGGTGTGATTTGAAATTGAAAGAAGTTGCAGTGCATAAATTATCAGGAAAGAGGTTCTGGGTATGTTTGTGGAAGACAGACCAGAAGAAGGATAGAGAAATAAAATATTGGCACAGAATTGAGGGTTCAGCCTTGCATTCTTTCTTCCCTGAACCACTGGTATTCTCCTTTGCTCACAGTGTCCCCAACACCTCTAATATACCCCATCAACTCCCCCACATCCCCTTCACTTCTTCAGGTGCTGCATCACCAGTAAATTCTGTGCTCTTTTCTTATAGTCAGCCTCAAATAATTCTGTTCTTCAAAGTGATGTCGCTGAGTAGCTGGGAAATAATTATATATTAAAGAATAATACATCAGCTAATGAAATAATTTTTAGCTTGTTCTCACAGTAAAAATCCTGGCCTTTGATCTACTTCAGATTTTACCATATAGGGTACTAAAGAAAAACAACAGCAACAAAACTTCTCTCTGATGCTTTGTTTATAAGAAAAGTTCACACATAACAACAGGCAGTTTGGAACATGAAAGAACTGCACAAAATGTTTCTTTTGGTAGCTGAGAGATGCAGGAAGGTACACTACTGCGTAGTAGATTAATAGTGAATTTTGTAAATGGAAATGTAATGTGGTTGTTTGAGAATTTATTGGTGTTCTCAGTTGTGCAAACTTCTGACTGGCTTGGGAAATATCTATTTCTATTAACTGTATATCTCGCCTCACATTCCTGAAATGTTCCTAGAGCTTGGGAAAAAAATGTAGCCACTCTTTACATCTAAAAATAAGATATTTACTGAAGATGTAATGAAATCGTTAAGACATGCATTTCCCAGACTTCAGAATTAGCTAGAACTGCTCAGTGAGAAACTTCATTCTGTGGGAATAAATTTATGGATAGTAGAAAGATGCATGATGTTCTAGAGAAACAGCAAGAAATGTATTTATCAGATAAGACCTGAGACCTTTGTTAGTAGTTTGAGGGGTGGCAGTTGCTCCTGCCCTGTATGATGTGAATATATAAGAGCTTGGTGTTATCATGGACAGGGGCCCCAAACCTTCCCTGGGAAGGGCACTGTCTGAAGAGTTGTCTGTGGGTTCTAATCTTGGCTCTTACACTGGCCTGTTGAGTGGCCCAAGCCCTGGCACGGTGTTTGAACATATTCCTTGCTCTTTTGTGATCTGTCTCCTGTGCTAAACCACAAGATAGCAGAGGGTATTACCAAACCATAACAGTGCAAAGATTCATGATAGGTTGCAGAAGGCTTTCATTTTTGTTTGCTGTTTTGGTTAGTTAAAATTATTGGGGAGCAGTGGAAAAATGAAAAACCCTTTAAGGAGTGAGCTACCAAAAAAGTCTGGTAGACAGGTGAGCCTAGCTCTGCACAGCTATAATCTGGTTTTAGGATGAGTTTTTGCTTTAGAATCCAGAAAAACTACATTAGCACGTATTGGTGTAGTAGTTGCTTTCTAGTAGGAGTCCCAGAAGCATTGCCTACACTTCCAAAGCAAGTGGTTGTGACCATGCATGTGGCCTTGGGATGTGCTTGTGGCCATGGGGACTTCAGCATGTTCTTCTCTCACAAGCATCTCCTTGATATTTCTACCAAATGAACCAGAAAGGGTAGGAATTACCACAACAGATGAGCATATGAGAATCTGCCTGGCTGTTTAGGAAGGTGAGAAGAGTGGGATTTATAAATTAGCATGATGGGCTGAGGCTTCCACATGTGTGTGGAGAGAAGAGGAATGCAGGACAGTGCATGGAAACCGTCTTTTAATATGTACGTTTTAATACAAGTCATTCAAAACTAGAAATTTTAATTGACTGTAAGAATCAGTATCCTCGTGAGAAACTTTTCCCTCATTCTTTTTTTTTTCTTTTTTTTTTTTTTTTTTTGAGTTGAGAAACTAAAAATTTTGTGTTCTTTCATGGCTGGTTTTTGATCAAAATGTCCCCTTCTAGAGAGGAGACTTTCAGAATGCTGCTGAGATTAGCCTGTGGGCTCCTAGTGGTATGGAAGCAGATAGACACCATTGACACTGGCTCTCTGACTACCATCTCTTTTTTCTCTCTGTCTTCACATGTTTAAGGCCCACGCCTTGAGTCACAAGATAACTCTCCAGAAAATTTCAAGTCAGAGAAATTAATGATTTCAGAGAAATTAATGATATGACAAGGAAAATGGGTGCCTCAGTTAAAGCAAAATAAAATTGGAAAGTGCAGAACAATGGCATCCTCTGGGGAAAAAAACCGACCAAGTAAGTCAGGGAGTCTGTCACCCAATGACAAACATAAATAGAGAGGTTGTGGCCTGGTGCTGATGCAAAGACAATTGTGGATGGGGATGCCTGGGTGGACCTTTGGGTTCCCATTGCTTGGCTGGTAGGCCTTGAAAGACTGTGAGGCTTCAGTCAGCAAAGAGTTAGTTAAGATGTTCTTAATTATAAGCATGCACACTTAATTTAAGTTAAATATCTGTTAAGGTGCCTTGCCAGCCTGGTTTTTTGCTAGCCCTTCATTTTTAGAAGTTGTCGTATTTAATTCTTAACAGAAGATCAAAATGCTTGAATGAAAAGATCTCTGTAAAGAAGGTTGCATTATAAAAGGGGAAAAAAAAATATTAGCAGTTTTCCTGAATGTGTTTATGCCAACTCAGCTTATTTCTAACATTTCTAAAAAACATTAGATAAATTTCATTCTCTTTGTTTTCTGTAACTAAGGCTTGATAACATTATAAACTTTAATTCAATAATAACTAATAATGCTTGTACAGAACACCCCGCATCGCCTTCTTAATTGTCTTTTTTCCCCCCCCATTCATTCAAAAAAGCACAATAAAGCCTCTCTAATAAAATGTACAGGAACGTCTAGGTAGATTTTTCTGATAAAGTGTTCTGCCCTTTCCATAGTCTCATTTCAAGTGGCTGTTTTAATGGTACAGAAATCATGCATGTCACCAGAACATAGGGACATACAGAAATGCTCTGGTGAGCCTTATTTCAGTGGAAAGTGCTTAAACTTTTTATCATTTGGAGAAGCAATATAGTGTGTGTAAGATTTTTTATTATATTTTACCAGTTTTATTTCTAGTTTTGTGCACAGGCTAGTATGAAGTTTATTTTAACAAATCAGATATGTAAGGAGTGACCAAAAGTGAGTACTCCATAACATTAAAACATACCAGTCTCCATCTCAATTTTTGTCATCTCAGGTAATTTTCCTTTATAAATGACTGCAGTTTTTCCTAAAACTGTTACTGGGTCTCTATATCTCATCCAGCACAATGCAGTTCTTACTAAGAATGAAGTAGTTTTCCCTCAGAAGCAAAATTGAATCCCAGGTCATGAAGTGGAGTCGGTGCAGGGATTTAGGGATTTCGGAGGCTTGTATCTGATTTCCTTAACTTCACGTGCTTTTTCCTGTTGTAGGATCAAACCCTGACACTAAAGTGAGATTTTTTTTTCTCACCTGAAAGAAAGCAGAGTAGTCAATTGAGTGCCATTTCTGCTCTGCATGAGGCTCAGTTTACTAACAGTGAGCAGAGTTTGGTTAACTTCATATTCTGGACAAGCTTGTAAATTTGTCCCCTTCTAATGCTGTGATCTTATCAAGGTTGTACTGTTTTCCTTTTCTTCTCCTCCACCCCCATCTTCTTTCTTTCCTTTTTTTTTTTTGAAGTGCAGCCTTCTGATCAATGTGCACTTTTTTTTCCCATTTCCCTAAATACATCATGGAAAAGGATGAGGTTTCCGCCTTAATTGCTTGTGCCTTTTATTCACATTCCTCTCTCAGCCAGAATTGTGAAAAGAGTGTTAGTAAAAGGCTGCACAATAGAGCTTTTCATTAGGCCTCAACAAGGCACACAAAAGAAGGCTTTTGGAAAGAGTGAATGCAGGACTTTAATTTGCAGGTGGAGAGTAGATAAAAGGTGCTGACGCCTCTATTATTCTCTTACTTAGGTGACCCCTACCCCGTTCAGCTGATCCCAACTACCATGGCAGCTGCTGCCGCAGCAACACCGGGCTTAGGCCCACTCCAACTGCAGGTAAGTCCGAGCACAATGTAGAAGAGGCAAAGGTTAAGTAAATATGAAAACCAGTTTTCTCTTCCATTGCAACACAATGCAATTAAACAGGGGTTTGGGGCTGTTCTTGTCTCGTAAAATTTGCATCTGAAGCAAAAGAATCGTCAAATGATACACATTTTCCTTTTACCTTCCAGGAACTTCTTGTTATGGTTTTTGTGTCTTTATTGTCAATTTAACTACTTTTAGGTTTGTACTTTAAATTTCTGCATAGTGGCATGTTTGCTTCTCTTATTGTTGCAGTTTAACCCAGCTGGCAACTAAGTACTACACAACCACTCAATCACTCCACCTCTCCAAAAGTGGGATGGGGAGGAGAATCAGGGAAAAAAGAGGTGAATCCCATGGATTGAGATAAGAACATTTTAATAATTGAAATAAAGTTAAATACAATAGGAATAATGATAATAACAACAATAATAGTAATGAAAAGGAGAGAGAGAGAGAAATAAAATACAAGAAAAACAAGTGATGCACAGAGCCATTGCTCTCCATCCATTGACCAATGCCCAGCCTGTCCCTGAGCAGCAATCAGCCCCTCCCGGAAAACTACCCCCAGTTTATAAACTGAGCATGACATTCCCTGGTATGGAATATTCCTTTGGCCAGTTTGGTTCAGCTGTCTCAGCCTTGCTGCCTCCCAGCATTTTGTACAGCTTCTTGCTGGTGGAGCATGGGAAATGAGAAATCCTTGGTTTAGGGTAATTGCTGTTTTGAAACAACCAAAACATCATTGTGTTATCAACATTATTCTCATCCTAAATCCCAGACACAGCTACTGAGAAGAAAACCAACTCTATCCCAGCCAAAACTGGGACACTTTTCCATTAGATCCTTCTGATGCAGGCTGTAATGCTGTCTAGGTGTAAACCACCAAAAGGAAGTGGATTGCCAGGCAGAAAAGCTCTGTCCTGACAAGCACTTTTAAACTGCTTAAAAGTTGTTTACATGATTATGTCCATTTAGGCCATAAGCTCTTCAGAGCAATGACTGGCCCCTCCTACAGTGTTTTATGGTACTCAAGCATTTTAGGCACTGCTGTAGTGCAGATAATTAATGATTATCCTAATTTAACATAGACAATTAGAAAACAGGTGGAAAGATACTAAAGAATTTTTTTTTCAGCTACGTGAAAGAGTTGGTCTGGTAGCCAGATGTATTTGATTTTCAAACTGCTGATACAATTTTAAATTTTGAAAGTATTAAGGTGAGTCTTGATGGCAGCAGTGCAGATGTTCCTCAGATATTACTGATCAGCCACACAACCCTTGTCAAGTCATTGGAATTAAGCAAATGTGATGTCCATTGCTGCAGTTTGGATTTTACTACCTGCCATGTATGCTTTGCTGGCAGGATGAAGCTGAGTAAAATTTGGGACTAAAAGGAAACCAAAATCCAAATCATCTGTAATTCTGCATGATCTGGATTGACACTCTTTTCTAGAAACAAGAAAAAAAAAAGTCCCGTGCTCTCCATTGCCAGCGAGTCTCCCCGCTCACTATTATTTGCCAAGTCACATGGAAACAGCAGAGCTTTATACCTGCTTGGAAAAGCTCAGTGTTTATAACCAGTACGTGTGAAATGCATTCTCAAACTCTGTTTGGCCCACATCAGTATGAAGTAGACATCAGTAGATATTTCAGTTGTTTGGCCAGCGTACGAGAGCGTGGGACACAGTCCTGGGGAGGATCTTTTTTTTTTTTTTTTAAATTTTATTTTAACACAGCCAGCGGAAGTTAGCTGAGTTTCACAGAAATAGCTGCCAGTGTGTAAGCTGACACATTCCATGCACCACAGAGGTTAATACATTCATTCCTATTGTGCCTTTGTATGAAAAGCTACACTGTCTGTGTGTTAGTTTCTGATTCTGTGAGTTACAAATACCGTAGGCGGCTTAAGAATCATGGGAGCCATAAAAGTCATCCCTTTGAAATGAATTTTGAGGAGTAACGTCAGTATTGATAAAGTGCTTATAATAGCCAAACACACATGAACAGACATATGGAAGAAAGAGGGGGGGGGAAGGAAAAACAAACATGGAGCTAGCTAGCAATGAGAAAACAGAGGTCTGAGTCTAATTCTTATTTTTCATTCAGGCTAGTCCTAAAATAATCTGTCAGCGCTCCAGTAAGTTGGGAGAGTGGTTTACTTTCATTTCAGGACCATCTTTGGGCTGTATCTGTGCATGCTGTGGGCTGAAGTATTCTGATTAAAATAGGCTTTGTCACAATGTCAGTTTTCTTGTTAAAAGGTGGGCTTTGTGCAAATGTGACTGACTTCATAAATATCTTAGGATGAGTTTAGGTTGTGGAAAATTTGAGAACCTCAAAGGCCTCTTGTTTCTGTGCAATGAAGAACATTAAAATGAAAATACTGAGCAAATTCACCTATGTTGTTTTGCTGCATGTTATTTAGTCTGGAATTAAAGGGAGAGTTTGGCAGCCACTCAGTGGTAAAAGTTCAAATTACTGACTCTGTAGACTCCCTTGAATCTTTCAGACTCAACCTCTAAGGCTATGTTTATGATGGAAAAAAATTAAAGTTGTCTTTCTTCATGTGTTATTTTCAGCTATCAGTGCAACCTGTCTACTAGAAATTGGGCATACTACTTAAATTCTGGTGTCATTTGAAAGAGCCAGGCTAGATGCACTTTGAGAATGGTTTTATCATACAGTGGTACTCAGGATGGCCACTGAGCTATGCTAACATGATTGGAGCTGAATCTAGTGTAGCTGCTAACCTAGAAAGATTATGCCTTCCAAACTCTGTACAAATCCAGTTTAGCTCAGTGATGACGATGACTTTGTTGAGTCACAAAGAAACATTCATGATGTTTTTTTATGAAGAATTGGCCCAAACCCACCTTTAAATGGCATTGCACTCTCTTTCAAGGGGGAACTCTTCTTACTTCAGACATTCCCGTGCATTACATATAACCACAGTGTTCCCTACAAACCCTCTGTCATCTGGTCATCAGACAGTAAAAGGTCAGGAAAGTACAATGTTCCTTCTTTTCTTCTTTTTCTATCCTCCCTATCACTCATCTTTCAGACTTTGTGTACTTAAAGCAGTGGTTTTCAGGGGAGATCAAAGGACCTGCCACAATGCTCAGTTTGTTGCTCCCAGCAGAATTTGGTACACAACGTTATCTTAGTGAAGACAAAGCCAAGGAATTTTTCTTGTTTGTTTGTGTAGCGATAAACACGTCTTTGTTATTTCATTAGAGAATTTTAAGTCGGGTCATGGCTTTAGTAGTGTACCATGAGATCAACAGGAAGTACCTTTTTATCCCTGGTTGTCAGAAATTGAATTTTCTTTTTGTAAATGAAATGCACACTGTATTTATAGAAGAACAGCTAACACCTGATTGTTTTCCAGTGGCAAAGAATCTCTTTATCAGTGAAAATGTAATCTCTCATTTTGAAATCCCCTGTTGATTCCCAGTGAAATCTGAAGCCCTCCATTTCTCTCCCTGCCTTTTGAGTCCACACTGGGATATACAGATTCTGTCATCTGATATCTGCCACAATTAGCCATACATGATTGCCTTTATTTTCAGTATCCACAGAGAGACTAATGACTCAGTGAGAATGGAAACTAAAACTTACATTGTTAGGTGTTGCAAAAGGAGTAGATGGATGGGGCCATGTTGGAGAAGCTGGAACTAACACGATGCAAGTGTGAACCTGTCCTCTGATAAAGTGCTACCTATCAGAACTGTGTATTCACTCATTCCCACATTTAATGACATAAATGCCATTTGAGAAAAAAATAAGTTTTAGCTTTCCTCTGTTAGTGAGAAGACTCGGTCCTGAATGTTGTGTGAAGTGTCATTTTAAAATACACTCTCATTGCAGTAAAATCCCTCTTGGTTAGCATCTGAGTTTCTTCTGTTAGTTTTTTCCCTCGTAAATATCATATGGTCTTGTTCTTCAGGAGGGATGCAGCATGGTGATTCTGTTTCAAATGAACAGGAACAAAACTGAGCACAGCCTTGCCGCTGTGTTCTACTGACTGAGGCTAATGAGTCCAAAGTACTGCTGTATGCCTTATATGAACACTATGTTTTCCTGTATGGTTTGGCAGATGAGGCAGTTAAATTCCTCCATCTTGAAGATCAGCATTCAAAGCTGTAAGCATAGATATCATGTAACAAGTTTTACACAAGCTAAACTGAAGTGATTATTCTAATACCGGTCATCTCGGGCATCGTTTTATGAAAGAGATGATTCCAGAAGTCTGAGCAAATTCAGTATAACATTATGTCTGATAATTTCTTTTCTGATTAAAAAAAATATTTCCTGCGTGCCTTCTGAGCATTAGGAAACAAAGGACCTGATTGCACGATCTGAAAACTGATAGGAATCCACACCACTGGGAGTGCAAATGGTTCAGATTTCCCAGATTGCTTGTTTGATAACCAGATAGTGACAACGACTGATTAATTGGCAGTAATACAAATGCTGTATATACCCATAACTACATTGAAAGATCATGCTGGATGTATAATGACAGCTGCCCGTGTAGTCTTACTGCATGGACATTTTGTGTCCTGTCAAAACAGTATAGTAGTCTGATGTAATTCAGATTTCCTGCAAACATCTGCTCTTGGAAAAAAAAAACACCCAAAAAGGTTTTTTGAGTGCAGACCTTTTTCCAAAGAAAAAATTTTCTTCCCTGTTCATCTTAGCATGCAACAGGACATCATAATTATTTTGGTTGTGTTCAACATTATGACCAAACCTGTCACTATATGAATCAGGAGAACTTCATGTCAGTGTACAAGTTTGAAAGCATTTTAGCTGGGTCTCAGTCCTGAACACCAGTCATAAGAAGAGTCATGATTTGTTCTCGTTGGCTATTTCTGTAAAGATGATGAGTAGATTCAGACCCTAAACATATCTGGAAAAATAGTTTGGCCAGGTTTTTTAGTCTCCACTTTCTTTGTTACGTACTTGGGTCAATTTAGTTTTTCTTACTACAAAGCTATTCTCTTAGTTGTGTGGGAAGATTCATACCAAGGGCTGAATTAAAATGGAATTTAGCATGCGTACTCTGGACCATATTTTTGGAAGAATTTGGACCACAAGCAGGCACTGACATAAGTGACTTGATTTTGAGAAGTAAACCTGTTCGGAGTTTGAGGGCTTTTCAGAGTTGTTCGTCTTGCTGTTATTTATGTGTTTGACTCATTTCAAGTTTTCCTTTGGGAAACTTTGCTTCTGGATATCTTAAGGGTCACATAATCTTCTGTGGTCTCCATGTTTGTTTTGCTTGAAGGAAATGGAAAGGGTAGAGCTATTTAACAGGTATACAGTGACTGATCAGAAGATAGACTGTTCCAATGGTCCTGTGAGTATTACATAGAACATCTGTGGCCCATGAAACAAAACTAAAGCGCGAGCACTGCCTCTTCAGTCAGGTACCCTTTTTTCTTCTTACCAACTTCCTTTTGGCTTCTGCACCATTGCAGGAAAACTACATCTCTCTACTTGCCACTTCTCCTTATTTCTCTGAAGTACCTCCTTCACTCTTATTTGAAATGTTGCTGATGACAGAACCTCCCCTTGCTCTTAAAGAGATGTCGTCATATTTTCATGCACTGATTGTCAAACACATTTAATTACTGGGGTTTTTTTCCGTATCTCTTAACTGATTTCTTGTTATAATCTGTAGACATAATCAGTTTTGACCAGATTAAGTAGTTGGCCTTCCAGTGTTACAGCATCTCAAGTGCATGAAAGAAGGTCCTGAAAAAACTGTATAAACACTGTAGTGATGCATCCGAATACTGAAAACTTTATTCTTTCTTTGTATTGGGGAATCAACTTGGTAGAGATCCAAAGACATTAATTATTTCTGATTGAGAAGAAAAGTCTGATGCCCCATTATTGTCTCTACAGAATGTACCCAAGAGGTGGTAATACTTTATCCATTATTAATTTACTCTGCAGTCTCCATTCATCTTTGGGATATTACTCTAACTTCTTTGCTTACAAGAAGGTAAATTGTTTCTTAACAGTGGAAGGTTATTCTTTCTATTTGCTGGGTAGTATCTTCCTTTAAATGCCATCTAAGCTGGCTTTTCAACCGTGAGAGTTAGTATGCGTTCCCTGTTTGCTTTTTTACTTTACCTGTTCTCATTAATTGGACTCTGACTTAATTTGTGGGGAATGAATCATTAGTGCACGGTTTAATTACAATATTATAATACTCATGCAATCCACTTAAGCATAAAAAAAGCAGAATTAGTTTTTCACTGCGAGCCCACACATCTGGGAAAAAAAAAACTACTAAGTGCATGAAAAGTGACATTTCTCATTAGCATAACCAAAAGATGGCAGTTGTCCATCTGCCATTAGCTCAGTGTATCACTATGCTGTTTCTGATGACCATCACAAATAGTGATAATAATAGGAGTAATAAAGCAACATAATACGTATATGTTTTTTTTAGATGCCCTTTGAAATAGTTTTTAAAATTGCTGCCTTATGCAGATTCTATATTCCCTGCTTCTGTCCGCCACTTCTTTCTGGCTTTGTAAGGGAATGTGTTGGCCACTAGATATTCACCACCTGTTCTGCAAATGGATAGCCAAGATGGTCATTTTAGAAGAGATCGGTGAAGACCAAGATGCTTCAACAAGAAAAATGTGGGGCCCAGTACTCTTCATGTAAATGAAGCTATGACCATAAAAATACGGTAAAGATCTCTATGTGGGTGTGGGGTAAGTTGTCTTCAAAAAATTTGAACTTCAGAAGATTTCTTATTTTTTTATGAAGTCCTAGTGATGATTTTAAGATGTTTGTTAAACTACGTATAACTAAGGTGTGAGGTGAGGGGCTATTGATTGCCAAAGGCTTTTTTGAGCAATCCCTATGTTTTTAAATGGAAAAAGTTCCTCTCAATTAGCTCAAAAGCAAGCCTTGCAACACCGGGATGCAACTAGTCCTCACTTTGCGGATACCTGCTGAGAGCTAGAGATTGTGATAGATTGTGTAAAAGCATGAACCACAGAACATACCAGCTCAAATAAATCTTGTTCATGGTGGGTAAATGGGCTTTGTAGTTGGTGTCTAAACAGCCCACACTTGCCTTTGATGTAATCTTATACAATGTCATGGGTAAACTCAATATATTCTATCAAAATAGATTTGAATGAAAAGCTTGATCACGTCATTTTTGCAGAATCCAATCAATTTACTAGAGCCAGTCTTTACAGCGTACTACATATAAATGTTTTGTATTTTATTGAGCACTGTGAGTGTCTGAGCATACGCACAGTGGACATTTACAGGCAGTAAATACACATGATAAAACAATAGCATGGCTACTCTGAGGGTTGTCAGATTATAACTCCCTCCCCAGCCCTCCAGGGGGAAGAATTAGCAGTGGTAGCGTATTCATTTTATCTAGATTAACAGTCCCTTCTGCATAACTTTCAGATTCCATCCATATCTATGAAAAATGAAAAAAGACTGAAAAATGACCAACCTATCTGCCTTCCAGTTTTAACTCAGGCCTGCTGTTTGCTAGCAGACCTCTGTCTGCATGAGTGAGTTTTCTTGTAGGTTAAAGAGACTGAATTCCCTCTTCCCCCTCCCTCCGACCCTGAGCCTGCAGGGCAGACAGACAGAAGCACACATATGATTAATACAGCACAGCTGCAGTAGTAACTCATTTGCATATGTATTAATAGAGGCAAAAACAACAATTCAATTACATACAGAGACATTCTGCATACTAAAGAACATATGCAAATAGCCTGGAAAAGGTGCAGCCAGCATTTTCTCTGACTTCCCTGAGCCCATATGGGCTAATATCAGAGCCTAGCTGTTTTCAAGAGTCCCCTTTAAGAAGAACCTGTTACAAGATGCTTATACAGCTATTACTCCTCCTCCCCCCCATCCCCTGGGTTCCCATTGGCGTTTGACATTTGGACAATGGAAATAGCCCATCTTTTCCATGTTATTTCCTATTTACCAGCCTTGAGCTTCATATTTTTGTATCTTTATAAAAGCCCCAGCATGAGGAAACCAAATCCTTTGCCTCGTCTTCCATATGAACACATTTATCCTATTTTTCTTTCACCTCATCACTTGTGTTGTTTCCATTTTGCTTTTTCCTTCTCTACCACAAGCTTTCTCTTATCTTCTTGACTCCTGTGAATTAGCAAAAGGTGACTGTTTCTGTGCCTTTTTCTTGTAGTGACCTTATATATCTGATCATAGCATAATTCACTGATTTTCTGCTGGGGAACTGTTAATACTTTTAATGGATCTAAAAGGTGTCTCAGAGAAGTTAACCTGTTGTGGATCTAAAAAGTGTCTCAGAGAAGTTAACCTGTTGTAGATAGACTGTTATGTCATGATACATTGGTCTTTGTCTCTACTAAGAAGGTTGTTCTCAAATGGAAAAGATGAAAAACCACGAGTATTAAGTATTTCATGCTACAGCTGATGCGGATCTTGATAACTGGTACAGAATCTGATTCCAGTAATAGAAACAGATGTGCTCTAAATCTCACGGGAATTTAATAGGCAGTAGTTTTGAGCATCTTTCAAAAGCAGGTTGAAACTATTCCAGCATTGGAACATAGGCTGTAGGAACACTTACTTAAGCTATAAACAGTTCCTTTATCTGTAAGTTATTCCTTATGTTAGTTTGTGTTATAACTAAAACCCCCACGTATGTACTCAGTATGATTTTCATATAGGTCATGCACACGCTGTAATATGCAACAAAATGGTAGGCCATGATCCATACCCAGTACCCCGATTTCTGGAAAAGTGTGACATTTAACATTGGCCTTCATGGACTAGATAGATAGAGCTCTATTTCAACTTGAAAAGAGATAACAAATCACTAAAAACTTTTGGAAACCTGACAAAGCCATTAAGATGCCCAACTGTCTTGTTTGGGTGGCAACCCTCTGTGTTTCAAGCAGTTTGAGTTACTGGCCATTTGTTTGAAACGTCTCCGTGGTGTGAGCAGGGAAAAATAGGTCATGCAAGAAAGAGTGTGTAACTGTCTGGCAAGTGTGCTTGTGAGGTCAGGTCATCCTTAATTTCTTTTCTCTTGCAAAAATGTTACACTTCTTTCTTTTTGGGGTTAGCCTGACAGACAGAAGCAGATTACTCCTTGATTATTTATAAGGCATTAATTTTAGATGAATATTGCTGAAGTAACTGACATCATAAGTAGTTTTAGCAGCCAGCAGAAGAGCCTGTTTGCAGATTGGAATATGACAGTCTTCACTTACACAACGTCCTGTCTAGGACAAAGTCTGAAGCGTATGAAATAAGACATGAGAAGTGGAGGCATATATATCAGCTAAGACTTTGTTTATACTTCTGTGCGATACAACCGGGACTTCGGGTGGTTGGAGTGGCGGTGTCGATGTTGTGAGTTCAACCAGCTGCAAGACAAAACCAGTGTCAAAATAGCAGCAGCAGCAGCACCTGCCCACCAGTGTTTTAAATCAGGGTGGGCAAAAAACCATCTGAGAATTGTATTATACTTCCCCAAAGTAACTTCTGTTGAAAAAGAAGTAGACAGCAACCTTTTTATATATACCTTGAGATAACCGAAACGATACTTCCCTCCCTATACTGGAAACAGAGAAAACCTGTGAAGTATTTGTGTTTCACAGAACACGGTGTTTTATGATTTACATTTGTTTAGAATTAATTCTCCCTGGAAAGGTCTGTATGAAAAATCTGGTAACAAAACAAAAAAAAAAACCTTCCTTTTTTTTCCCCTACTTTGTGCCCTTTGCGCATTCCAGACACTGGGTTTTGAAAGAGTTGGCTTATGCTACTGGTTTTCCTATTATGTTGTTTGCTCTTTTCAGAGGGATGTTGCTGAAAAGAAGATTATATAATCATGCAAATCAGATTGTATAATCCTGAGCAAACTGTCCGGCGGGGGGAGAGGATGGGAAACCACACCAAGTGGGGCTTGGCTGGCTGCTGGGGGACTCACTATGAAACCATAAACTGAGGGGTTACAGGCCTCCTGTAAAACATGAAAGCTGCAGTCAGACTAGTGATTTTTTCCGAATATTTTTGGAGTTCATTGTCTTCATGCTGAGCTCTGCCAATAGTGTATATTTACAGTGCCTCAGCAGAACGTCGTGACAGACAAACACACAGGAAAACTGCAAATCTCTGACATGCACACGCTTCAGTGCTTAAGGAACAATGCTACAAATAACAACAGCAAGAAACACTGACTTACACAAACTAACTACTTACTGACACACACTTACTTCTTTAGGTCCACATTAAATTACTGCATTGTATGCATCCTAGAACTTAGCACAAGAAATTCTCCCTTGAGATCTTGCTAGCTCTGTTGTACTTGGGTCATATGACGTGAGTTGCTGTTAGATGCAGTTTGGTATAATCTATGAATGTGTAAGTATTTTTATTTATGTCTTATTTCTTACTGCAGTCTTGTTTATGGCCATTCTTTTTTCTCCAAAGTTTAGGTCATTTCCAGTTGGCAAAGCAGAATGGGATAGAAATAGCAAACAGAATAGTAAATATGTACATGGAGCATATCACTGGCCTGTGATATAAATTGCACATGGCATGAACAGTGAAAGCCATTAAAAGTTCCTGTGCTCTTATTCTTAACCTGTCTTTCTTAAGTCTGATTCCTTGCCAGGCTTATTCCTTGCCAGGATATTTGAGCACCTTTTATGAATGGAGGCTAATATTAGGCACAGTTTGAAACTACGAAATACCTATTTACTGTAGACTGTAGATGTAAACATTAGACAACAAGCCACTGAAGTCAGGATGCTTGTTCTGTTTGTATTCTTTCCAAAGTCATCAATTGAACTTAGCTCAATAGAGGATACCATCGTATCTGGAGATGTAACTTTCAGAGTGTTAATTATTCTGTTGTGCCTGGACAGCATAAGCCTGTTCCTGAGGTTAAGTCAGAGTGCAATTATTTCCTCAAAACTTAGGTTCAGTTTCCTGAAATTCCTTTTCTTCTTTCAGAGGTGCTTAATGTTTTTAGCTCCAGTGGATTTTGTAAGATCAATCTAAATAATAAAATTTGGAGGCAGCCCTACCTGTAGCTCTGAGGTCCCCAAGACTAGCTTTAAAATTTTGTAATCTGCATGAGCTCTGCTGGTCTCTAGAGTTTGAGTCTAATTCCTGGACTAGCTTCTAAGTATCCCTTTCTCTTTGCCTAACTGCCTTATTTGTTTGTAATTTTTACCAGTGGTCTGTTTCTGTTCCTCTCCATTCATTGTACAGGTACAAGTACTGCAGACTGCTGGATTTACATTCCTTAACCCCTTAGCTGTAGAGACTGGTCACATCACAGATAACTTATCCAACTGGAAATATGCTGCAGATTTGTGAAATCATCTATCTCAGAGGCTGACAAACTCTGGAATTACAGAGAGCAAGGCTGTCAGGAAGCCTTTGTGTGAATTGTCTTTCCCTAATTCACAAAAAATACAAATCGAACTGAAAAGTAGAATACAAGAAAGAAAAACAATTTTAAAAGACAGCGTGTGGTTTTAAGCTGGGAGAAGCTTTGAAATCAGTGTCCTGTGATTATCAATATAATAGGAAAGCAGTAAGAAAGTTTCAAATGCTCTCATGGTAGCAGAAAGTCAGATTTTTAGAAGTGTTTTCCAACTATATCTGCACCTCCATGTCTTGCTGTTTAGAGTGATTGCTCTTGCTATTTAAAAGCTGCATTACATCAGAGGCTTCTAGCTGTACTGCAAGCTGTACTTTGCTTTAGTAACCACAGCTGTGCCACATACTGCACCAGCAGTGGCTGACAGGGGCAATCTGTTTGTGGCATATTGAGGGAGTCAAATTGTCTTTGGGGACTGCTGTGGAATGGCTTTTTTTCAGTTTCTTCCTGTAGGTGCAGTGTCTGTTTCCCCCAAAGGGGCCTGGGGCTGCCAGTTTGTGTGCGAGGGAATGAGGTTAATCCCTCAGAGATGTGGGGTGCCGTGAGGGGTGGTACCCGTCCCCCTGCCTGATGTCCTCAGGGGCCCAAACAGCAGCATCCCTGCATGCCTCCCTGTGGATGTTGTGCTGGGGAAGGCTGGCTGTCTTTCAGCACACCTGGGCAGCAAGGCCAGTGGCTCTCTGCCCCTCTGAAGGTTAAGTGTCCACTCTGCGGGTTACTCCTCTCTCCACACTGGAGTGCAAGTATCATATCTGGCAACAAAGCCTTTTCTTTTTCTTTTCCAAGCTCTTCTTTTCCCTTCCATGGCTCAAAACACTCTTTCCAAAATTTAACAGTGCGTTCTCCATTAATACACCAAAACATCGCAGCTTGTGATAGTGTTATTAAAGTGTTTTTATGTCATTAAGGGAACCAAATGGATCTAGCTGAATTTGGCAAAACCACGTGGCTGAAGTCCTAGTTTATCTCTGGTGTTGATTTTACCATTAAACTCTGAGCTTCTGAAAATTACAAAATTCACAGCAGAAATGCTAATAGGTGTGCTACATTTTATAGTAGGTTAAACTGTCCTTGAATATCACTTACTTTCTCCGCAGTAGTTCTGCGTTGGTATTTGTTCAATATTCCAGTGTTTATTTTACAGACTCGAGGCTTACTGGTGTTTAGGTTAAGAATCATACAATGGCCTGGGTTGGAAGGGACCTTGGACATCATCTCATTCCAACCCTCTGCCATGGGCAGGGACACCTTCCACTAGACCAGGCTGGCCTTGAACACTGCCAGGGATGGGGCGACGGGGCAGCCACAGTTTCTCTGGGCAACCTGTTCCAGTGCCTCATCAGTGGAGAATTTCTTTCTAATGTCTAATCTAAACCTACTCTCCTTCAGTTTGAAGCCATTCCACCTCGTCCTGTCACTCCAGGCTCTTGTAAATATTCTCTCTCCATTTTTCTTGTAGGATCCCTTCAGGTAGTGGTAAGGCCACAGTTCAGTCAGCCTGAAGCCTTCTCTTTTCCAGGTTGAACAATGACAATTCTCTTAGCCTTTCCTCATAGGAGAGGTGCTCCATTCCTCTAATGTTCTTGGTGGCCTCCTCTGGACTCGCTCCAACAGTTCCATGTCCTTCCTGTGTTGGGGACCCCAGAGCTGGATGCAGCACTGCAGGTGGGATCTCACCAGAGCAAAGGGGCAGAACCACTTCCCTATACATGATGTGTTTATACTTTCCACTTAACTTGCTGTCCTGCTGTACCAGTAGTTGCCTTACATTATGGTTCCTTTTAGGACTATCCACCCTACTTGCCTATCAACCCTACTTACCCCATTCCCATTATCATGGCAGCCTTGCTTATTACTGAATACTAGTCTGACATACTGGTGGCAAAAGTAATTTAGACAGTGTATATCAATGTGTGTTAGGGAAAGATTTTTAAAGAGCCCTGAAGGGATTTGGGAGCCCATCAACAATTAATTTCTTACGGTGGCTTTGAAAATAGGATATGCAACATTCACACTTAATCCTTCCTCCTTTCCACAGCTGTTTTATTTTTTCTGTGTTTTGTTGTGTGGAAAGGAAGCAGTCATCAAAATTATATCAGAATGTTTGGTGGTGAGGTGGTGTTCATTTGGTAACTCAATTTTCACTGGATGCAGTGAAAGACACGAGTACTCAGCATTTCCTACCTCTAGTCCAAGCTGGCCAAACTCACATTTGTGTGGTAGCTTGTGTTTCAGTGTATCATGACTCCTTTCACTTTAAGTGGGGGGAAAAAAAAGAAAGAATGAATATAATTTCCCAGCGTTTTGTGTTGTGTACTAGGATGTCATATCCCACATACACATCCCTTAGAATCTCACACAGGTGTGGGACTCCAGCCAAACTCAGTGCTGCCCCAAAACCAGTGTTGAGTACCCTCATTTTTATCTTACTGTGTGGGCATGGAAAGGTGGACCTGTATACATGACCTGAGCTCAGACAGAAGAAGGTAGAGAAGAAGAGACTCTGAAAGGAACTACGGTTTACTCAGTTAAAACTCAAAGTATTACACTTAGATTTAAGCATTTTCTCAAGTCTGGTTGATTTTATTTTTTTTTTTTGCATCAGTTCATTCAGATTACTTCATTTCACTTCACGTTAATTGCTGCTCTGAAGTAGGTCCTTAAGGGATCCAGGATAGGTGGGGTGGGTGCTTGCACAGCAGAAGTTTCCTATCACACTGGGTGGCATTACAGGTTTGATTTCACTAACAGGTATTGTTCCCCATTCAAGTGTAGAAAGAAATCACTACTAAAAACCGAGGAAATGTTAGATTTTAAAAAAAAGCTGATTTGTCACTTTGCTCATTGACTATGAACTGAATAGACTTCTAACCCTTAAAATACTTTCTCCCCCCTTTTCCTTTTTATTGCCTGGAATCTTAAGAGCTTTATCATTTGCAGTCATAAAATGAAAATATACACCAAACCCTCAAAGGGCAAGTATGAAATTAAATTATATTTGGGCAGCTGTAACCTTTTAAAACGATCAGATTCCAGTTAATGTATTTCTTCCTGTTCCGAGTGCTGCCATGGTGTTTGATGGTGGGAAGCAGTCCAAAGGGCATTGGGAGATAATAAATTCACTGGAAATTTCACCCTGAGGCGAGCCTCGATACACCAAGGCTTCCATTTAGCAGGACTGACCTAAAAATCTTGTCACATCCAAAGGTCACTTAGGTTGGGGTTGGTGTGTCCCATCTATCTTTCCCTGGTGCAAAGAATGACAGCTGAGCTCATAAACAGCCATCGGAATATGGAAGACAAGCAAGGGGGAGAGGGAAGAAGGATAATACCACTGACAACTTCTTAGACTTCCTCTAGGCCAGTGAGAAAAGATATCATCTTTAGGGTTGCTTGTTTCAGCTTCTGCAGAAGTGGCAATTCACGCCAAAGACGTTACAGTTAACTGTGGTGGTGTAAAACAAGGGATTCCCCACCTGTCTGCAAATGCTGAGTAATCCTACACATTATACTGTCCCTGAACATATCCTGCTTGCCACCAGTCTTGTTAGTCAAAGCAGTTTAGAGTTTTTACAATGCCTTAGTTTCAAGGAGGGTCAGAAGTCTAAAAGGCTGTCAGTGATGACACTGATAGGTGTCATCTGTAAGAACAGTGGTTCTAAGGGAAACAGTTTGGCACTAATTATAAACAATACTGGAAGGTAAGATATTTTCAGTCTCATGAGAAAAATCTGTGATGTACATCCTCTAGGATGTTGCTTATCCTAAGCTTATTAAAATCAGTATAATACTCCCACACAGCAAATTGAAGCAAAAGGCCTTTCAGGATGGCTGTTGTCTACCAGTCAAAGTTCTTTCTTCTGCAATGGGAAACTCTAGTAGATCCTTCCTGTGCTTGCACTTCATTAAATACTGGGGACAGGGCTCAGAGTTGCATAACAGAAGTGTATTTGAAGGACGAAGATCTAACTTACCATAATTGATCTTACTTAATTGGGGATGAGCCCTGCAGCATATGTCCGTTGTATCCTAACAGTGTGAATCTCCTTCTCAAAATTCCCTAGGAGGAGAATGAGAAAGGCTGGCTGCCAGTCACTGCTGGGATGCAGGCAAGAAAGATTCCTTCTTCTGCATCCTGCCTTGGTCAGAAAAAGAAACTGTAGTTGGTGTTCAGTGTCCTTCTGAAATAAAAATTAAAACTAAATAATTTATGAAATCAGTGTAACCTTGGACATGCACAAAAAAATCCGAAGGAAACACACATGTTCCATAATTTGCAAGATATTGAATAAGTTAGATTTCTAACTCCTTCTGGGAATTTGCTGACGTCTCTCCATGAATTTTACTAAATCAGATCCTTCTGAGGAGGATTGTAAGTTGTATGTTCCTTTACTTGTTAAAACTAAATGGAGTATAACTGTTATTTTCAGAAGTATTTCACACATTCTTACAAACATACTATATTTGAGGCAAACACAGTAAAGAAGGGCAAGATTGGCCAGCTGTCAGTGTTTGTCTTCATTTTCCTTGGGTTCACACTCTACTTTATGTTAACATGTATGTTCTCTACACAAATCCAAAGTAATTTGCAGGCAACTTTGGGGGAGTTATATGCCCTTTCCCACATGTTCTCTGCTGAAAATGTAGCTGTGTGCCTCACCAGTTGTATGGCTTTGAGGAAGACAAAGTCGCTTTCCATCTGACTTGTGTAACAAGAAAAAAAGGAAATGTGTGTTTTTCATGAGTTCCAGAGAGGAAAGATATATTTCTCTTTAAAAAATTCAGCTGCTGACACAAAATTTAAAAACTGACATAGACATGCTGAGCACAGACTAGTTAGTTTTTTCCTTGTTTATACTGAGGATGGTGGGATGAGAATCATCTTTAGCCGTGGATGCCTAACATGTATAATTTATCTGGCATAAAGTTGCAGGTTCCATTTTAGTTTTTATAAAGGGAGCTGAGGGTGATTAGCTCAAGACTGGTCAGGTGGATTCCCCACTTATTCCCAGTTTGTGTCACTTTTCTGCTGTGGTTCAGTTTCTATTTTCATTTGCCCACGCAATTCCCATTAGTAAACAAGTAATGCTGGACCATAAAGTCAGAATATTTCTGTCATTGCTGTTGGGACATGGAGCCTCAAGACCAACTGACTTTGTATTTCTGTAGCGGTTGGAATTTGGGAAAGTCATGGAGTTGGAGGCAGTGCAGATGACTTTTTAAGTGCCAAGTATGTGTAGCTTCCCTGTGTCAGTTGAGTTTTCTGTCCTTGGGAAGAGGAGATATCCCATTGTGCTGGTCTCAGTACATTGCTTCCCTACATTTTTATAGCCATGTTCATCCCATTTCATGCCAGATGACTTTGGAAAATTGTCAGCGGTCCTGAAATATGTTAATCTTGTTAAATACATGATGGAAATATAGATGGTGAGAATAAGGATTGCATTTAATGCCTGCGATATTGGCAAGTGTTTTTATGTTACTTTAGATGCTGCTTTTATTGTAGTGAATATGATCACTTTGACCAAAGGCCTGTATTATGCCATGGTGTTAACTGGAGAAGTTGAGAGATATTTTACAGTTGCTGACTTTGGCAAAAACAAGAAGTATCCCAGCGTAATGGAGGACTTTACTGTTTCTTGCATTATTCATGCTTCCCACGCTGGAGTCACAAACACTGGGTAATGTTAATATTTGTCACGGAAAAATTTAATTGGCGGAAATGTTTCATATATTAGCGATAGATGGGAGGACCCACTAGAGACCTTCCCTATGGATTCCTTTAGCACTATCCCTGATAGTGATAAAGGAAGGGACTGTATGGAGTGGATCGTTGCTGTATGGAGGGGAGTGAGGAGGATTCCTGCTTGACATTCCCAGTCTTTCCTGGAACGGAGATATATTTACCAGTTGCTAACTGAAGAAGCAATGAGTACTGTTCACCCTCCCACTGCAGTGAACAGCCAGTCTTGGAGCAGCATAAAAAGGGTCAATCAAATAGGTCGTACATCATATGAGGAGGCAGATGTTAGAACATATTGTAATGGATTGCTGTGCAGTGTGTGAAGATGGCTTGTGGAGCACGGGGATGGGGGGAGAGGAGGAGCAACCAGCAATGTTTTCTGTCATGGTTGCTGAAAATATCCAAATTTTTGAGGAAAACTTCTGAAGGCAGGAAATTAAAGCGTTAGCATTCCTGCTATGTTAGACTTGTGGGTAGAATGACGGAGGTAGAAAAGGAATAGAAGCATGAGTTCCTCTGTAATACTCCGTGTAATATGAATAAGTCTAGGTATTATCTGTGCTTTGCCAAAGTCAGTGTTAGCCTTGGAACGTGTGAGTATTTTACCTGAAAAAAAAATTACTGAGCTTCAGACTATATTAAACACAGAACTGCTAAAATAGCTTCTATTTTAGCAGCGCCCCTAATTCACACCCACTCAAACACCTCCTCGCTCGTTAACCCCATCATCAGACCCAAGTAACTCAAGTGAAATGAGATGGCATTAGGAATGAGGTAATGAACAAAGATTTCTGGATAATGTTATTACTTCATGATAGCAGCTCTTGTTAGTGTGACTACGGTAAAAGCTTCTCGGTATTTCCATTGCAAACTCTTTGGTACTCCCACCCCTTCTGCTTTGCAGACGACTACTCAGCCAGAAGCAATTTAAAATTTGCTTTTACATCGATTTTGGCTCTTGTTTTGAATTGAAAAGAGTTTAGTGTTTTGGTACTGCTTTCTAAAACATAAAAACTGCTGGGGTTTTTCCTCTTAATCCAAATTTCCAGATGAACAGTTTAAAACACGGATTAGCTCTTTTTATAACCCAGTCACGTTATTAACAATTGAAAAATATCTCCTAAATATGCACAGTAATTTCTGTATTTCATGGTTTTGGACAAGCAGATCCATCTCTATGTTATAAAAAATTCCATAATTCCATACTAAAAATTGGTGTGAAGTGGACAATTTTTGAAAAGCACTGTTATCACTCAGGAGTTTCATGTCTTTTTTTTTTTTTTTAATTTACTTAGTGCCTCAAAGAAAGTTGTGAAAATCAACTTTAATGTTGACATGGGTGGATCAGATGTACTGATGGATTATAGAGCTTGTTACTATTTAAATAGTGTTAATACAGTGCACATCATTGGCTGTGGAATGTGTGGCTATGTGGAATTCTTTAAGAGATGAGTTAGAGGTTGCCGCCCTGTTGCCAATGAAGGGCATCCTTCTCGCCTCAATGACAGGAATTTGGAGGGATGTATTTCTGCATTCACCCTGTCTAGTCTTAAGAGCAAAATGGTGAAGAGTTAAAGTAGAGAGGGGACACTTCCATAGGGTAACCCCAGGTAAGCTGGAAGAGTCTGGGACTTAGCAGCTTGCATCAGGGTGGAAGTGGAGAAATGTGGAGAAGGTTGCATTTCCCACGGTCAGATTGATGCTAAGAAGTGGAAAGCTCACTCTTGGTGTGGGAACATGAAGGGCTCCAGCAGCTCTTTGTTACCCACATGGATTGGTGAAACTGGAAGCAGCCATCGTATTCCTCTTGCTGAGTATGGAGTTCCAAAGTTCATCCCATAAGTTCTTCTCGTACTTGGGTGATGTATAGCATGTGAGGTAACATGAAAGTTAAAGATGTAATTCCCTTTGACCTTCAGTCATGTTGTTGTGCCTACAGCTTCTTAAACCCCGAGTACAGCTTGTGCCAAAAGAGGAATGTTGGCATGAGTTTCAGGTCAGATTTAGGGCTTTTCGTGATGTCCAACCATGCAGTATCATTGTACTTTAGTGTTGGAGGTTTCATTGTGGTGAGAGTCAGAGACCTGAGGGATTTCAGATGTTTTCAGAGACCACTTTTGGGGGAACAAAGTCTCTAAGAATTAAGAACTAAACTTCTGTACGTGTCCTAATGAAATATGCAAAGTGTCACTCTTCCCATTACATCAGTGTAAGCATGGAAATAGTGAGATGAACCAGAAAACAGCTTCTTATGTTATTTCCTGAGAAGTTTGCCAAAGCTTCACAGAGGTTTCAGGCTTTCTGGAGTTTTATGGGCTCCATTGGAGGGGGAGTTTTACTGACCACACCCATTTTTATCATAAAATCAAAGAATAAAAAGATTGAACAGCTATTGAATTGTTTCTACTACTTCATTTTGTTAAAGGAGGACTTTTCTATAATTAATCAAACTCCAAAATAATGGAATTAATTGAGTGCTTTGCTACTCTCTCAACTCTTTTCAGTAATTTTGTTACTAAATAATGGCACTCCCCTCCACATACTCTAACATCTCCTCTTTGTAGGCTATCATCTCCTAACCTCAAGCATCCTAGTTTAACAAACTTGCATTTGTGTTTTTAAGCATCTAAGTTATCCAGTGTGTACAATGGGGCTAGTTTAAAGTTAGGCACTCCAATGAGTTTGAAGTGGGTAAGACTCACTGTTGAGAACATTAGGAGGAGTCTGACCAGAATGAAACTCAGCTGGTTTCTGATTTGGAACACAAATTCGCTCTAATTCAGTGAGGCTCAAAATATTCTGGTTCAAAGTTGGGGCAATTTCTATGTCTGTGGTTGGAATTAGTTTCCTGCAGCTCTAGTAAGTTTGAGTGACCTTTTCTGCAAGCTTTGGCTTTAATAATACCTAGAAAACAAACACTATTTTAGAATAGGGGGATTCCATGTGGGTTAAAGCTGAAGGAAAGGTACATGTAAGCTGGAGCTTTCCACAGTTCTTGTCATATATTCTGCTTTTATGGAAAGGGATCACAGTGCGCTGCCGGGAAGGACAACTGGTGCCCTGTACTGATACCACGACTTCACAACAGGATCTCAAAGAATGAGGTAGGACTTGTTAGCTTTCTGGAGGACTTGGGGAATGAGCATGTAAGCCAATGAACGTGAAAAATTATATGAGAGGTAGATGGATGTCATTGAACTTATTTGAAAACTTGCATTGCAGGACTGGCGTTCTCCCCCCAGTTAATAACCTTGCTCTACTTTCTCTACCCCCAAAAATAAAATAACTGATGCACCTGAATAAAGATGCCATGTCACATCCTATTAGTACTTCCTGCTAAGGAAAAAGGGAAGGAGAAAAAATGTCTTCAGAAGTATTCTAGGAATCAGTTTGTTTCAATTTAACTCTCAGAATAAGTACGTATCCTTTTGCGGGTCAAATGCTCTATCCATCACTGGTCCCTCCCTTTCAATATTCTTCTACCCATACTTCCCCTCTGTGTGTTCTTTTCTGAGAGGCTTGGCACAAGGGAAGCAGCTCAAATGCTTCCCTTTAAGGTATAGACATATATATCTGAGGTATAGACATATATGTCTTCCCTCCCTACCCAAGCTGGAAGAGAGTAGCCATGGCTCTCTGAGCCTGTGAAAATGAGCTGTGTTGAAAGTTGCTTATGATGGACTAAGAGTTTGTCACTCTCTCTCTCCTGTGCCTTTATCCAGACCCTTTGACCACATAATACAACTCAGTTCAAAGAGCAAATTAAAATTTTGAATGAGCTGATTGGATGTCACCGAGCTCTCAGATGCATCAGATAACCAAGGAACAATGTTAATTTATACCTCCAAGGACAACAGATACAATCATATGATTCTTTTGGTTCAGAAATATTCTGAACTAAAGACTAAAGACTAGAAAAGTACAAAGACTATACAGTGTTAAAGTATAAAAACTATAAAGACTAGAAAGGATATGTTTCTCATTTCACTGTTTGATATCATAATTAACAAAGGAAGATATAATTATGGGGGAGCTTTAGAATATATACAGCAAAAAAAAATCCAAGTGTAAATTTTTACATTTATTTCTTGTCCCTTCCTACAAACAAACTTGTCAACGTTGCACTGTTGCTTCTGGTAGGTGATTATCCTGTTTTTGCTACATTTAGGGAGGGACATCAGTATTTTAGGACTCTCTTCTTGTCAAAACTTGTCACAAAAGAGTTTCTAGAGCAGGCTGAATGCTGTGGTCCACACGTACTGCAAAATACCTATTTCACTACTTTATTTCTGAAGAAGAGGAGGGACAAGTCACTGAAGAATCTTAGAATCATCAAGATATAAGAACCTGATGCCATATCAGCATTCAAGTCAGCAAATCCATGTTCTTAAAATAAGAAATGCAGTTGACCTTAATCTTTCTACTACGAGCTCTGCACTCAACTTCAGGAGAAATAGAGTATTCAGATTTGAAGTAATTAATTCAGTATCAGTCCTAAAGCAGGCACAGAGTTTTCCTGACTTAATTCCCTGTTGAATACAACAACTTAAAATGCAAACAGAAAATCTATAAATAAAAACTGGAGAAAGAGTTGCTTAAGGAAATGTGTATAAAATAGTGAAATGCCTTAATTATAGCCCGGCAATCTGAAATATATAGAACCTTATTTGCAGTAATTCTGCTGGCAGTGTTTGCTTGTTAACTACTCTAGTCACTTAATGGATAACAATGAATGATTATATACAGTACCAGTCAAGTAAAGCAATGCAGTATGAAATAAGTATTTTGTCAAATGGCCACTCATAGAATTTTGGTCTCTTAAATGAGAAATTATCCTTACTGAAGTCAGGTGCTCTGAGCTAGTTGCCAAAAATCTGGATATGTATTAAAAAAAAAAAAAGAAAGCTCTTGGGAAACATACTTGCGGTAAACAAATAAGCAGTAGTGAGTTTTTTCCTACAAGAGTATAATGTCTGGGCCACTTTACTGACTTCAGGCTTCTAATTTGCAAAAGCTGTATTGGAGCAGTAGTCTCCATGTGGAACCTTCATACAAACACTTCATCTTCATTACAGAATAGTCAGCTCTATTCTGCATTACAGAATAGTCAGTGATAAAGGGAATGCAAATTATAAAACAAATGCTCCTTCTTAAGTTACACATCACTGTTGTTTGTTGGTGTTCTACATTACTACTGACCATCTTACTGTATAATCCTTAAAGAGTATGCTATCAAAAGTATGTCCTTACATTAAAGAAATTCTTTTACCTTTTTTTCTAGCAGGAGAAGTTCCATTGGCATAAAAATAATTAATGGTAGCAAGAATACATTATAGTCTGGTGCTGCACAGCAAACTATAGGAATAAATTGTTGCCAGCTTATTTTTTTTTAAATATTTTAAAATATGTAAAATATTAATTACTTTCCTTGAAGGGGACACTGTTCATCTGCAACATTTCATCCAACAAGCTTTTTCCAGAAGACATTATCAAATTTCCTCTCCAATATGCATTCCATATAGTCACTCTATTTCAATTACTGTCATATGGTGTGAACATGGTATGTATGAATATGTAGGCCACTTGGGCAGTTTTCCAGTTAAAATCTCTTCATTTGTAAAGAGCAGGCAATCTTAAACACACAGTTTGCAACGATATTTTATCACAGAAACTAACAGATCTTATTAGCTTGTGATAGGAAGTGTCTATTGATAAGTTCCTACAGTTACATCCTGTAGAAGGATTGTCTTCTTGTTAAGGCATGGGACAAAGGAGCCATGAGGTCTAGGCTCTAATCAGGAGTTTCCTACAGTCTTCCTGTGTCACCAGGAGCAGTCAGTTGATGTCATGGGTGCTGGTTCTCACCTTGGTAATATTTGAATAGCATTTATCCACTGGCAAAATTAAAGGCTACTTTTCAAGGAAAACTGAATTCCTTAACATTTGAGAATGTTGAGGTTAGTGTCTTTCCCATAGAAGCTACTATAAATACAAATATAGTTGTGCTTTAGCTAAAATGTTTGTCCTATCCATCAAAATTACATCAGTTTCTAAGAAAACTCAAAGAGCTGCCATAAATTGTACCTTCATGTTTCACTTTATCCGCTGTTACTGTTCTACAAGCAAAGCAGTCATTGTTTTTAATGTACTGCAGTAGAAGTCTTTATTGCTTCAGATGCAAACTTAAAGCTCATTCAGGTTTTCAGTGACCTGGACTCCAGCCTTTTTTCTGGATGCCAGGGATCCCCAGTTGGTCATACCATGGAAGTTCCAAATGAGAGAAGAACTAGTGCATTCATCCTGGCACGGGCAAAGCGGTCCTGTTGACTACAGTGAGATTATTCTCAGGAATAAGGGCTGCAGGCCTGGAATCCTAGAGATCAGCTACCAGAATCATATTTTATGGAGACTTGTGGTTACTGATTCTAAAAGTGATGTTTTTTCTAATATGAGAGAGATGGTGGTTACAAGGCTGCGCTTGTAACTTGCTTGCAAGAAGTGTATAAATGAAGCCTTGTTCTGTTTGTGAATGCTTCACAGTTTTTCTAATGAGAACTTGTTTTTCTACATGTTTCCTTCTAAGTCTCAGGTTTTTTAAGGCTAGAGGGACTATTAGATTGTCTGGTCTGACAAAACAAGATGTAAAATATTATTGGGCATAATAAACTCCTTGTTTAAAGTTCATCTTCCTAAAACACATCTGATCTTGACTGAAACATCAAATCGAAATTTCTCTAGGCAGTTCCTCCAAGTGTTACCAATGCTCTCTGAATAAAAGCAATATATTACTTACCTATTAACTTTCCAGGTCTTAACTTTCAAATATTTATTACTGTTCCTTGATACATGATTTACTTACCTGTCTTCCTCCCTTAGGCTAAATACAGAGCATAGCGAGGTTGGGAGCTTTCAAAGGAAGTTAGCTGGTTTCTGTGGCCATGGGAAAGAACAGTGTAGCTTTTCAACATTTAGTGTATCTTCTCTAGTCTCTGCGTGGTCCACAATTTTGAGATGAATTCATCCAGCTTGCTATTTTTTGCTTGGTGAATAAAGGAAACACTGGTTCAGGCAAGGTCCTCTGCCAGAGAGTCTCTCTGCACTTTGGCACTGGCAGCCAGGGCAATTTCTAGTAGGAACTGGGTGTGATAAAGGCAGATGGTAGGTAGAACAGTAATAATTCTCCAACTCTGTTAAGAATTGTAAAGAACAAAACAAAATAAAATAAAACCAGAAATAAACCAAAATACTGTCAGTACATCTCAGGATCTTAACCTCTATTGTTATTATCTGAAGTTATCCCAAAGTGAAAGCTAGCAATTTCACCTTGCAATGGGTTCTTTGGGCAAGGTTTTAAAGGAGGTTATTGACTTTGTGTTCAAATATTATCTTTTTTTTCTTTCTGAAAATCTCCCAGTTGATGCAAACAAATGGCACCTTAAAGCCTTTGCTGAAGTTTAAATGCACAAATTAGCATGTCCCTTTGAAATGTTTGACTAACAATCTTTGAAGGAAACTCAGACAAAGAAAAGATGAAAATCTGGCATTTGTTCCTTTCAAGTATGTAATGAGAAGCTAAATGAAGAACTTTTTTCATAGAATATCTAGAAGGCATTGCTACCAATCACTAATGAGTGCAGCTTTAATTCTAATTTCTGTAGTTAAGTTTTTATCTGTGTTGCCAGTATCTTTTAAAAACTATCTTACAGTAGGATATACGTAAAATGCTCATTTAAAACGAATTCCTTTTTCTTCCTAATTCCTCTGTCCTTTTTTTTCAATTAAAAAAAACACCTGAACAGATCCAAAATTAATTCTTTCTGCAGTCAAACACTTCTCAAGCGTTATATAAGCATAAATTTTAAGGTAAAGAAAATTAAATTCATGTATTCCGAGTGAGAGAATCTCATTTTATACCATATTCCCCTCCAGATTATGCAAAAAAACAAAGAACAGGGCTATTCATGTGTATATTTTTAATGATGGTTCTCAGAATGACAAAGAAATTGAAGTGTTGGATCAGTCAACAGTTCAGACACTCAGGCACAGTGGTTTGTAAATTCATCGCTGTGGTATCTTCACTGAAAAGCTAGTTTATATCAGAAACAAATTTATTGCAGTAACTGATTCGGTTTCCAGAGCCACCTGTCTCTGTCTCTCTGTGGTTTTTTTAATAACAGCTCTTAATCTCTACTGTTCACTAATAAAAATATTTTAATAAGAGATAATACTGTAATCCAAATGCCTATAGATGCTTGAATCAACTATCTCTGCCTATGTAATTGCTAGCACTTTGTTCAACCCTTTTTAAAATTGCTATTAAATCTCATTCTCATTTTCTGTATTAATGGAACAAGAATTCATTTTTAGTGTACCCTCCAAGCATTAATGAGCATTGTTAACATGTAACAACAATGCCCAAGGGGAAAGTTTTCAAAGCTGGCCTAACCTTAAGGCTTTGCTATTGATGTACTACAGAGTCATCAAGCCAAGAGCTCTTAGAGCTAGTCCATTTTGAGAGTTCAGCTGAATATTTCTGCTTAATATATTGGAAGAATTATAAATGGTTTGGGTGGTGACCTAGGGAGAAGGGGGATTTTTTGTTTAATAGCTTAAGAACAGAGGGGCAACATTAAAAAATTAACGATACCTCCTGCTCATTTTAAAGTGTATCACATTGTGCTTTTGTTCTGATGATTTTGCTTCCATACAGATTTTCATAAGAGGTTAATGAGAAAACATTAACAAGGCATGCAATATTGCACATGGGCAGGGGAGCTGAAACATAGTCATTTAGTTATAAACAAACAATAGATGTTACTTTTTAATTGCTTTTTCAGAAGCCCAATTCTGCCTTCCTGAAGAAGTATTATCTATCTTATTAAATTCAGGATATTATCCTTATTTATTATGTATAGCAAAAATGAACCTGCCTAAAGCAGTAGTGCTTCACTGATTCCAACTGAATGCCTTGGTCACAATAAACCCTATAGATTAAAAGTCCTATATGAGTTGTACTGGAGCAAAATGACCTCCTGGAGTGCTAGAATTTGACACTGAGTCTTTAGGTTAGCTAAAGGTAGCAGAAGTAGCTTCAGGGGTCTCTGGGGTAAAAGAAGAGGCTCAAGAACAGGGTATTACAGCAGTGATACAGAATAACATCATTTTCATTGCACTTTTTGAAATCTTGGTTTCATTACTGTGAAGGGTATAAAGGTGCATTTCAGGTAATGGTTGAATGTTTCAACAGAGATCTATTCATACACTGTTCCAAAATCTGAAACTCGAGTGGAGAAGCAGGGGTAGAAATGTTCTTTTGTTTGAATTCAGTTTGTCTATGAAATGAATATATAAATTGTTGTCATTTAGCTGTCTTGTTTTGCAGCACTTGGTCACACCATTGCCCTTTCCTTGGGTATAAGCTAAAGGTCATCATGTCCTAAAACAACTAAATATGAACAGACAGGTTCAATAATGTTGAAGCTCAAAATTATTGACAGTCCAAGAAATGTGCTGCATGTTGTATATTTCTCTCCAGTTTTTAAATTCAGGGAATATAGGGGCAAACTTACTGATTAAATAGGATTCAGACCCTTGCAATTTCATAACCTCACGTTTTTCAGTTTAAAGCCGGGCCTTATACTGCTTTTTCTGTAGAATTATTGGTCTCTGTTGCAGGAAGGGACTTTCAAGAGGGTACTCTAACAAGGGACCTCTTATAAAATTTTATTTAATGTTTGTTTTTAATTCTCAAAATAAATTAAATAGAGTTGCGGTGTTGAATCTGATAACAGGAGGACAGAAGTTTTTACAAAGCATGAATGAAGGCTTTATAGATTTTTCTTCCACCCCTCCTTCCATGTTACTCCACACTGTACTGTGTGTTTCATTCTCTTCAGGTATATCTGTCCCTCAACTGAGAAAACGGCATGCATTTGACATTCCATATATTCAATTTATCACCTGAAAATATGGCTTTCTCCTGGGCTGTTGCATAGGGAAATTCATTCCCAGTGCTTATTTAGTCATTTTCTGCTTTCCATGCATTGTGAGAAAGATGGTTGATGACAGTACTGTAGGGAGGAACCACGGCTTCCAACACATTTCTCAGGGAGCACTAAGGTGTAAGATGTGCAGATTCTTGGACACCGTGTTGTGCATCTATTTCATATAGTTTAGTTCTCCTGATTCTGTCTTTGGACCTGAACAGAAGGTTGAGAGGTATGTTTTCAAGGTATAGATTCATTTTGAAAAGTCTTCCCCAAAATTTCTCACAGAAATTTCTGGAAAGCTCAGTCTTCAGAAAGCCAGTCCCTGTATGGTCTGTCAGTGCTCTCCAGTTGGTTCAGGACTGCTGAGTGTCCAAACTATGTTATTTTTACCTTTACATGTGGCCTAGACACGCTATCTGATATCTAATATATAGATTAGCAGCAAGCTTGAACCTTTCCTTTCTAATGGCTGTTTGACTTTCTTTTGTCTTTTTCCTGTAGTTGCCTCAATTTGTTTTGTCATTTTTTCAATAGGGAGCAAAAGAAAAGGAAAAGCTTTCTCTAGACCTGCTCTGTCACCTCCAGAGTCTGGTTATGTTTGAGTTGTTCCTGAGTCATGTATCCTCTTTCTTAAACAACCATTGCCCTTCTGATGTATTAATTCATACATAATTCTGGCTTGGTTTTCCTTGAACTCCCTGCTGCAGTTCTTCTCTGGTTCACACAGACACTTGTTCCATTCTCCCTGCTGGATTTAGTCTTCTTTAAAAAGAATGAATGGATATGAGCTTCAACTGATAAATACATGCATTTGAATCTCTGAGTGATTTGTGGCTGGATTGTTTCTGATGACTTTTATCTGTAGCTGATTTGCATCTATTTGGCTCAGACTCGCTGGGAGTAACATATAGAATAAATTAATAAAGAAATTTGAGGAAAAGGAAAGGAGAGAATGGATGAATGAATGGATGATAAGGAAAGAGAGGGAGACTAAACAGAACGGGATGGATAAATGGTGATTAAGAAGAATAATAAGGAACAAGCAGTGATCAAAGTAGGGAAAAGAAATAAAAAATATTCAAAATTGAAAAGAATAGAAAGTGTGAAAATTATAGAAAGCGTGAAAAAGAAATAAGTAAGAACTTGGTGTCTGATTACACAAAAGTAGCAATGGGCTACTTTTAATTATGTGAATTATATACACCAGAAAAGGGAAAAGTTTGTATGGGGAACCACAAAACAATGTTGTCCAGGGTCGTCCAAGATTCACAGCAGTAAGTCTTGCCTATTTGATCAAGTTAAGTGTTTGCTATGGGGCTTATATACACTGAACTCACTGTAGCAATGTCTCTGTATCTTTTGCATGGCTCCGTGTGGATTTCTCCTGTAATGAATCCTCATTTTCCTCTTTCAGACTTGCTGGTTTGGGTTAGCATTTCTTTGTGCCCTCCAATCTCACCTCTGTTCTTTTATCAGCATATAAAATTAACTGAGAAACAACAGCAAAACAGCTAAGCACTACTAATAAGACTTCTTAGACTTAGTCACATTGAAGCCCCCTTGTTTTTTCACATCCAGTTCAATATTCCTGCATGTTGTCCCTTGTCACTGTCATCTCAGAAGCTCTGTTAGCACCTGCAGACAGAGAGTACCTTCATTCAGTGTTACACATCACACATGCACTGCACAGCACTAACCATACATAGTGTGAGTCTTTGAAACTGATACTGTGGCTGAGGAGGGAGAGCCTTTGTTACTGCACTGCCTGCTCTCTTGGGCACCTGACTTCGGAATTCCTCACTGTTCACAAAGCAGCAACAATTGCTGCTTCTCCTGCCCCCATGTTTATTTTTTCCATGTTTTATTTGGAGGTCAAGGGAGCTCCCAGGCACTGCTTTCTCACTGCTTTTGACCTCCGTCCAATAAACTCTTACTGTAGTGCTAAACTTTAAACAGATGACCGTGATTATAAGTATTCACACGTTAATAATGAAATATGTGTTTAAAGTGCCTTACTGGTTTAGTTTTGAAGAGAAAAACATTTCCATGGTGTGTCTGCTTTGCATCTATCCCAGAAAGGGTTCTTAGACTTAGCTGGAGTTCCTAACAGCTAATGGACAGTACTTTACCATCGGTATGTGTGTATTTATATTGACTCTAGTGGTTCCCCAGAACCCAACTGAGAGTGGACTCTCACAGTAAGTACTAAAAATTCTGGCATTCCCCGTTCCAAACACCTTACAGCCTGTGCAAAGAGGGCAAACATAGCAAGTAAAATAAAGAAACATGAACAGGGACCATCATGTGAGTTTCGCAGGGGTTGGTGCATAGTATTGGTGGAAATGATTTTATGCCTAAGTCATCTCAGGAAAGGAAAGATTGCCCAGTAGCTCAGGCAAACCATGAAGATTAGCTTTTGTTCCTTGTTTTGAATCCCTGGACACACAGGAACGCTGGGACATTTCTCATGGTGACGTCTCTCATTCATCCCCTGAGGAATGAGTCACAGAAGTTGAGATGACAATTCTTGTCTTGAAATATACGTGTGTTAAATAAAAAATACCCATCAGAAGAAAAATACATCCTCTGCAGTAGGAGAAGTTTTGGAAAGATTATTTATTTATTGATGATGTCTCTCCTCTCTTCCCCCCTCACCTCAATTTTTTTTTTGTTTTGTTTTGTTTTGTTTTGTTTCTACAGCAGTTGTATGCTGCCCAACTTGCTGCGATGCAAGTGTCTCCAGGAGGCAAGATACCTGGCATACCCCAGGGTAACCTTGGTGCTGCCGTATCCCCTACCAGCATCCACACAGACAAGAGCACAAACAGCCCTCCACCCAAAAGCAAGGTACTGTACCAGGCCTGGCAGCACTGCCTTTCTGACAACGTGGGGACTTGCATGTAGTTTATTCTGAAGGGTGACTGTGAGGCTCTCAGTTGCAGCAGCTTTGTTCTCAGGATGGCTCCCTGAAATGGGAGCGTATTCATAGTGCCATTTTTCCAGTGGGGAGACCCCAGTGCAGTAATACCAAACGACCATTCATACACAGTGTCAGTAGCAGACCACCTCAGCTGAGATCCTGTGGGTTCCCTTGCTGTGTCCTCGCTATCACAGTTCTGTTTCTTCCATCTTCAGTAACAGGTGGCACTTCAGCCTCCTATTCTAGCACACAACTGTTGTTTCCTTTCAATGTGGAGTCTGGTTAGCAGTGTGTCAGCAAGAGATGAAAGGTTTTGGGGCACCTCATCTGTGACCAGATTCTGTCCTGGAGTAGAGCTGGAGTTTGTGGAGGAACGAGTACAGGCTAGGGGGTGATATGCTGGAGATCAGTGCCACAGAAAGGGACCTGGGGGTCCTGGTCGATAACATATTCAATATGAGTCAGCAGTGCCCTGGCAGCCAGGAGGGCCAACTGTGTCCTGGGGGCATCAGGTGCAGCATTGCCAGCCAGTCGAGGGAGGGGATTGTCCCACTCTGCTCTGCACTGAGGCGGCCTCACCTTAAATATTGTGTGCAGTTTTGGGTGCCACAATATAAGAAAGATATAAAGCTCTTAGAGAGTGTCCAAAGGAGGTCAACAAAGATGGTGAAGGGCCCTGAGGGGAAGTGTGTGAATAGGGATGAGGTTGGTTGGTCTATTCAGCCTGAAGAAGAGGAGACTGAGGGGAGACCTCATTGCAGTTACAAGTTCCTCATGAGAGGAAGAGGAGGTGCAGGCACTGATCTCTTCTATGTGGTGACCAGTGACAGGACCTGAGGGAGTGGCCTGAAGTTGTGTCAGGGGAGGTTTAGGTTGGATATTAGAAAAAAGTTCTTCACCCACAGAGTGGGTTGGGCGCTGGAACAGGCTCCCCAGGGCAGTGGTCACAGCACCAAGGCTGACAGAGCTCAAGAAGCGTTTGGATGATACTCTCAGGCACATGGTGTGACTCTTGGGGATGGTCCTGTGCAGGGCTAAAAGTTAGACTCGATGATCCTTGTGGGTTCCTTCCAACTCAGCATATTCTTTGATTCTGTGAAGTCTCCAAAGCAGTGTCTGTCGTGTCATAGAACAGAGCTGAAATCTGTCCACTGAGTGATGGGCTCTGATGAATAATCTTGGTCATAGCTGGGCAGTTCAGTCCATACTCAGTTAAGAGGTCAAGCTTACAGCTGGGAGTCACACCTGTATAATGCCCTCAGTGTGTGTCTAGCTATACCAAGGGAAAAGGCGCAGAATAAGTGCAGTCGAAGAAGGTGAGCTCAGTGTGTGCCACAGCTGAGCAAAATTAACAGATCAGCATTGAATGGCATATCTTAGGTGTTGCAAAACAACTAGGAAGAATTTAGCTGAGGAGTGCTGGGAGAAAGCGGTCCTATTTAGGTGACAGCAAGAGCTTCATAAAAATGTGTCCTTTCTTTTTGTTAGTGTCTCCTAGCATGCTGTCCATGTCCTTTATCACATTAGGAAAGGTTCCTTGAATTGACAGTAGTGTCTTGTTTTTACCCTAACAGTAAAACAGCACAGATTAAAAATAACCAGACAAATAAATAATACCATTGTCAGCTCAGTGAGATACATGTTCAAGGAATAAAAGACATGACTTGAAATCAGTAGCTGTTGTGTTAATGAGTCAAGCTCATCTATGCTGTCTTTATTCTTTATTCTCTCCTTAGTGTAGACTTTCTGACTTCCTGAAGTTTATCCTTGGCTTGATCTCTTCACTTAGAGTAAGGAATCATAAAGCTGTGCAGTGCTTGATGGTAGAATTTTTGGGGTTTAAAAAAAAAAAAAAAAGTTATGTCTGTGGTTAACAAGAGATTTTTGTGCATTTTACAGGGGGGGTTTTGTGTGTGATTAGTGGCTTGTAAGATATCCTACACTTAAAATCCCGGTGTTGTTCTCTTGTGCACAAGCAGAATGTCTGATGAGATCTAAAGGGCACAGTGTGTATTTTGTGGCAACTGCAGGATTAGAAGGCCTGCCATATCTATTGGTATCATCGAGCATAACCATCTTAACTGGCAGCTGTCAAGATCAGCTCTGTCCTCCCTTACGTTTTATTGCTTTTTCATATTTGTAGGTGTTGCAGTGCCTTTGGCTTGCAGGTCTGTGGGAGACAAACAAAACTTACTTGCAAATTGGGAAAAAAAAAAAAATAAAAAAGTGGGCCAAAAGGAAAGGAAGGGGGCTCCAAAAGGCTGTAAAATTGTGCAGCGTAAGCCCTGTGATGCATGCTGTTTTCAATCTGCTGTGTGCCAGTTGGAGGCTCAGAGAGAGCGCGAGAGAAAGAGAAGGGATAATGCTGAGAAATGATAGAGTGGCTGTGACCTCCAAGCTCAGCCTGGAAATCCAAGACATTGATTTCACTTAGCATTCCTGCTGAGAAATCCGGCGGAGTTCAGTTGTAATAAAAGAACAAGATTCTGTTCTAATGGTAATGGCGTATGACAGACATATCACTTTGTCTGTCCTCAGCACCAGGGAGAGGAGAATTGGAGAAAGGTCACCTGACCTGCCTGTGCTGTTGTGCGAGTGCTGTTCTGAGCTTTGAACCCCAGCCTGGAAGCACAATTATTTATAATACTAAACGATAAAGAAACCTTTATAGAGCCTACAGTAATTAGAATAAAGCTTATACAATAGTGCAGTGGCCTGGCTCAGAAAACATGCTGGCAAATCTGTCACAATGGCAGAAACTGAAGCTTATGTGTTGAAACTAAACACCTTCGTTTGTGTCTGTGTGGACCTTCCTTTGCTTTTTCAGAGATTGTTTGTGTTCAACATCCCCAAAAGTTTATTGTGTCTTCTGATTTTTTTAAAATTTAATTTTTCTAGCTGTTGTCAGGGAGTACCTGTCTGAGTTTTCCAGCCATTTTTTAATATTTTTTTTTTTTTTCAATCCCCAGCAGCAATTTGGTTCTTGAAGCTAGTTTGTGGTGGTCTTTCTCGCTGCTACTGTACCTCAGTACAGATGAACACTTAATGCCTTAGACAAGCTTTCAATAAATGCTGTTTACTGAATCTCTATTTTCAGCCCACAGTTTACGCTGGCGCAGCTTTGGTAATACACTCAAGTGTTTGGAGACAAGGAGACAGCCTTACCTGAGAGTGTGTCAAGCTACTGGCAAACATCTAGGTCACTTCTGAAAAGCTGTGTTTTTTTCCTCTCTTGTGTAGTGTTAAAGTTAGTGTGCTGCTCTTTGCAAGGATTCTTCAAAGTCGGCCTCAGCGGCAGATGGAACAACTGTTGGCTCTAGAAATGCTGAGAGGCATCAGGGGGAGTTTGCCAAGGATCATCCTTTAAATCTAGTAAGACTTGAAAACATCCCTGAAACTCCTCTAAGACCTTGGCAACTCCCGTTTTGGCAAACCTTTTATCAGTGGCCCTCACCAGTGTTTGAACACTGTGCTGGACGGGCTACCCTGGCATCTTCTGTCGCCTCGCTCGCTTTTCAGCAGATGTGACCTGGAACAGTCAAATTCACTTCCGAGGTTTCTGTGCTGTAACTTTTAGGAAGCCATGAGGCAGAGATGCCATTATGCTGTGCTGCACACATTCTGTCAAGTTTTGGTTAGGAAACTGAGCTGGTGTCGTACATTCTTCCAAGAAGAAATCCGTGCCAGAAAAATTGATTTAAGAAACAGAGCTAGTGGAGCCTGTCCAAAAGAAAATGCGTGTGTCTTGCGGAAATGGATTTTAACACAGCTTCTTCTTGAGCAGTTTTAAAAACAGCCGGTATGCTAATCATACCATTCAAATTTACCAAGGCCTCCTCCACAACCCGTTTGAAAGGCAACTATCTTTGAAGTTTGCCAAATTGTGCTGGATTTCCAAAGTCTGTCTTAAGCACATTTTGCCTTTGATCGTGTAAATGCTTGCATGCTGCTCTGTTGGGTGTTCAAGGTGGTTACAGGCTCCCAAAGTAAGTAGGAGAGAACAGGCATAGGTGCAGATAAGAACTAGGCAGAATAACCTCCCAACCCATCTCATGGTTAACTTCAAGCCTCTTGCTTGTACAGGGCCATGCACAGGATTAAAAAAAAAAAAAAACCAATGCTATAGGGAATGTTTATCTAAATTATGACCTTTACCCATGCTACCAGGATTCTCACCTGATAGCTACAGTCTTCACTGGCTTCAGATGAGGTGCATTATATTCTTGAATAAGGAGAGCAACATCACCCTCACTTGTAAACAGCTGGGGCCCTGTTCGTTCCTGCTTTTGTTCCTTGCTTTTTATGTGGCATGTATACATATAGCATCTAGTGCCTGCCTGATGGAATATTCTAGCCCTTTCCATGTAACCTTTCAAGTACAGTAATTCTGGAGTGAATTTTCAGTGTAGCTTGTAAACGTAGCTAAATGATTCCCTGTATTTAATGGAGCACAGTGCATTGTCTGTAGCATCTGTTGTGAAACAGGAACAATTCAGTGTGAAATGTGACAGGAGAGAATTCCTGGGCACTTTTCTTTTAACCTTGTTGTGACCTCAGCCCCAACACTACTCACAGTAGTGTCTCCATCAATGACAAGAGCACACAGATTGTCCAAATCAATTTTTTTTGTTCTTTTCAAATACTTCTGGCAGTGATGTTACTATTTGCTCAGCAGTAGCACCTGGGAGTTGTGACAAGGAAAGGAAATGTGTTTCAGACAAGCCAGGAACAGCACTAAGCAGTTGGATATACACAGTCAGATTCTCCTCAACTGCAGTATTCAGACAAATATCAGTGTGAATCTTTAACTGAAGACTGTACTTTGTTTTCACATTATCTGATCACCAAAGTAAACAGTGCATTGAAATTTTTTCATGTTACCTATGGACAGCAATTGAATTGCCTTTGAAGGGTTTAGAGTTTGCCTCTCTACCACAGCACAGACTGGCCTTAAGAAGGCCAAGACTCTCCAGAAGAAATTCTTTCATTTTTCAGGAGTATCTGATGATGATGCTGCAGCTTGTGCCACGTGCACCAGCTGTGTCTTTCATCCCATTCATAGTATACAAAGGATAGAAAGGGAGCAATGTTGTGCTTACTCCATTCTCATCCAGGCAAGTTAAGCCTCGTTAGGGAACCAACAACTGAGCAGCTGTTGACTTTCTTACCAAGTACATGTGATACCATGGACAAAATAAAGAAAAAAAGAGGCTTTGGAAATGGGCATTTTAATTCAGGAAAAATCAGTAAATTTTTATTAGGAAAAATAAGTAAACTATTTACTATAGGTAGCTGGTTGTGGATCTTCCGTCACAGTCAAAACTGATGATGGGACTATACTTCCCAGTTTTGGTAAGAACGTTTTCTTGATTCAGGATAAAAATGTAGTGGGAAAAAAAAAAAGAAACTATCTGAAGGGAAGGAGAAAGAAAAAGCCCCCTGCAGAGAAATAAAAACAACAATAAAAAGAACGCTCATTTATATGATATTTGTGATTCTCCTTCAGACAAATTGTTGACTTAAACATCATTTTAGATGACTACCCTAAGCAGCCCTGTTAAGTTGGGTATATTTGTCTCCCTTTCCCTCATTTCTCTCTTTTGTATGATAGTGCAGAATGTGAAGTTTTATCCTGAGGAGATCTTGGGGAAGACATTAAGCTCCGTTATGTACATAGATACATCAGCTTACTTGCCACATCACGCTATGACTGTGGCAGGAGCCCCAGTGATAAGTAGACATACAGATTCCTTGTGCCCTCAGAGCTGCCATTTTTGAACATATTTAAAGGAAAATATTTCAGTTCTGAGGATGATACTTGCATTGCTATTCACATGCAGAAGGATACTGGTTTTTCCTCTTCATAGCACTTCTTTTTATTCAGCATTAGCAAATATTTTTGGAGACATGAACCAGTTGTTCTGCACAGCACAGTGAACTACTTCAGCTACAAAGAGGACAGATGTGTGATAAAGACCTATCATGGCTGTATACAGGTGATCAAAGGGTGTGATTGTGTTAGATAGGGCCAAATCCTATCTGGCAGAAGAGTAGAGAAAAGAAACCTATGTGAAACTAACCCATTGCATGTGTTAGGTGTCATATTCTAATGGCAGTTACCATCCTCTTTATTGGCAGAAGAGCTCAGCAGGTGCTGAATGCCTATTCAAGCAACAGGAGGTTAAGACATCCTTATTTTCATTGAAAGCAGTACTGAGGTATTTTAGAGTGAAGAACAAGAGTTCTCCTAAAGTGGTGTAAGACACAGTGTCCCTGATAGAACATCGAGCCTGTTTTTACAGAAGTTTTCTCTCTTAAGATTTGCAAACTCTTCTGTTTTTGAGAGTTTCCAGTCTGGACACAATTCTTTATATGCCACTGATTAAAAAAAAATCCTTGTTAAATTTATCTATTAAGGTTTTCAGCACTGGAATAACAGTTAGCACTAGAATATTATAAATCAGAACATTCAAAACATTTTTTCAGTGATTACATTTCCCAGTTCCCTTGTCAGTGCATTAAACAGGTCAGAAATTGCTGTAAGATAATTAAGGCAAAGTTACTAGTACAGATGCAGTGATGTATCAGCTGTAAACTGAGACCTCATCTGCCTTATCTGTGCTATTCTACTTGGCACTATGCTCCCTCTTTAGTACCCCTGTCCATTCCCAATAGAGACCTTGTAGCTAATAATCTCTTTACCTGGAAGCCTTTCTCATTTGCTGCCTGTCCTTTTGATCCCAAATAGTAAAATGTGAAATTTGTGGCAGAATCTTTGAAACTGTTTTCCTCTTCCTTGTTCTTCTTCCTATATGTTACATCCATGAATATAAACAATGACTTTTTAAACCATTTGCTGGAGCACAAGAAAGTGATGGGTATTAATGCAGCTTCTTAAGGTGCTTTTTTAAAACAGAGAATGTGTCTCAGACAATAAAAGTGATGTTAATAGCAGTATCTTAATAGCAGCAGCAGTAGGGACTTATACAGCATTCTGACTGCCTCCCATCCCTCCCTACTTTCCTAAAAATAAATTAGATACGTGGAGGGGCTCCTAGGATGCTTTTTCAGATTAACTGTCCACAGCTCTTGTTTCCTGATATCCTGTCTCTGGCAGGAGCCTGTCTCTCAAGCAGAGTTGTCAGGCTCAGTAGCCTCTTTTTATAATGAAAACTCAAAGGAAAGCATAACAAAAAGAAAAAGGGGGAAAGAAAACTCTCCAAAATCTCTGATCACAAAACAAAAGATACACAAATGAGGCAAGACTGCTGCATTTCTGAAAGAGAGGTCTTCAGAAATCAGACAGGGAGCGACAAAGGTGTAAAGCAAAGCGGTAGACAAACAGGCACTGTGTTCTTACTAGTTCACTGCTGTTCTTTGCTGCTGATGCCTTCTACAACAGGTATGAATAAATAAAATACCCCCTTTTTTCCTACATGGAAAAATTTGTGGGATGGGCAGCAGGTAGCAGTTTTCATTATCTTTGGTGTAAACGATCCACATCATTGGCTTTATACTGAACACCGAGTTTTACACCAGGCAGTGGTACTTTCAGGAGGCCACTACTAAAGCCAGGTTCAGTTGCAGAATCCCTCAGTTTTCGACTCCTAAACTCCTCAGTTTAGAAGTGCTGGGACCTGACTTTCTGTTTCTGCTCCGTGTCTTACCCTGTTGCTTAGAAATACCTGAGCATCAACGTCTCAGAAGCTGTTTGAGAGAACTGCCCACACAGTGTCAGTTGTAACAAAGACCTTGAATGAGAAAGCAGCATTTTGGAAAAAGAGATTGGAATAGTCCCAAACAAGAAAACGGTGTCACAAAGTCAGGATTTTTTTAATGCCACTAAGATAGCTGTTGAGATGATGTTGCCAGTTGGCCACTAAGTCCTAAAAATAGCAGTAAAAGGGCTTTAGGAGAGCATGCAATCTGGAGCTGCATAAAGAAATGGAGAAAAATTCAATTTTTTCTGGTTGCAGTGGTTTTTGCTGATCCTCCTTATGTTTGGGTGGGTTTGTTCCATAGGGAAGGTTGAAAAATGTTTAGAAGACAGTCTTTATGCTGAGAAAAGGGGACCAACTATGGGAGAAATATGCAAAGTTCAGCTTGGGACATCTGTTTCCTCACTGGGGGCTGCTGAGTATCGCAGCACTGATAAAATGAAGGACCAATATTAGCTCTTAAGTTAAATATAGGTAAAAACCAGCAGGTTATGCCAATATCAGATTAATTTCTACTTTCCTTCAGAATATAAAATTTCTACAAGGTAAAGGTCATCGTTTATTCCAGAGATTTATTTTTTAGACTCTGAGATGTTAAGAGTCTCTGAAACAAGGGATGTGTTCATTCCAGGAGTACAGGCTTGTGTAAGTAATAGAACTGTAGCAATGTCTATTTGATGGATTGGGAGACAGCTTGAAATGGAGCAGAGAACTCTTATTCTGCCAGATCCTTCTAGAAGGGAACCAGGTACTTCACTTTGGGAATCAAACCTTGCCTTTTGCAGCTTCAGGTTAAGTGTTTGGGCATTTTGTGTTATTAATTGTGGGCATGTGTTAGTAATCAAAAGGAAAGTGCATGGGCTGCATTGGCCCTGTCTGGTGGACAGCAGTGTGGCCATGTTTTGCCAAATGTAGAACTTCTTTTTCACATGGAAAGTGGATTTCTGAGGTGGTTGAATCAAATTCTAATGTGATCAGTCTAGCAGCTTCCAAAGACTGCTTGCTTTGTCTGCAGGAGGGTGGTTTGCATCCACGTTACATGCTAGATTTGAAATTAGCTCCTCTTGACACGTTCTGGCAGAAAGGAATTCAAACTAAGCAGCAAAGAAATATATTTTGCAGTAAGTATTCCTGTACCCACAGCTCAGTGATAATCATGTAACAAGGGAGCTCCAAAAATATTTTAATCTGAAACATTTTAATCTCTAATCCCTGGTAACTGTGGATAGCAGAAGAGAAGCAACATTCAGCAGCAGAATGGAAAAATCTGTTTCATTTTCAAATTCAGCAAGGCAGTTTCTTATAGGTTAGTATTAACTTCAGAGTTATACGGAATGCTTGGCAAATATTCCACTCAGGTTTCTCAGAATGACCCAATTGCTGTACAGAATGCAGTTCTAATTATTTAGCGTAAAATGAGCTGGTGCAAAAGAGGGAATCACAGACATTATGTGGAAAGGATCTTCAGAGGACACATACTTTTCCAAGCGCTGTGGCTACATCTTATGATTTTATAATGGATAGCTTCCTTAAAGCCCCAGATCCCGGAGTCATGTGGATATGTGAGAATCTCATTTGAACAAAAAAGCTTCAGGTTGTCATGGCTGAAACTTAGATTGGTATAAATGTATCTCAAAGGCTTAGAAAGCAGCTAAGAAAATTAATCTATGAGTTACTATTTTAATCAAGTGGGATTAATTTCCAGTCTCAAATCATGGAAGATTTCATGTTGGCAATTCTGCTAAGGCATAAATACTTCTCAGCAGAATTAGACTTTTTACTATAGAATCTCCCAGTGAAAGTGCTGCTGTAGTATCCAGAGAGAACATTCGAGAGCATCCAAAGGACAATCAGAGGCAGACAAGCTGACGCAACAAACCATTTTGGATCTTGATGTAATTTGACAGGATTTAATACATGAAACCAGTTTAAAGTTTCAGGCTTGATCGTGTGCCTTTGTCCATTAATGCTGCCAGACTATGAATTCAAATGTGTACTTTCAGTGCTAATGAATGAGTTTAGTTTCTGTTTGTTTCATTTCGGTTGCTACATTTTTCCCAGCTGCTTTTAAAGTAAAGATAAGCTTTTGCCATGACTGGTATCCCGGGGAAAAAAGAAAAATTAAGAAAAAAGTCTTTGATAAAAGATTGTTCAGTATCTTGACACACACAGAGAGCATGGAGGGGAAGACCTTGTCTCTAATGGGAACACTGCAGAGAAGGTTTTTCAGTTTCTAATCACGATGTTACGGAGGGAATGTAACTTCGAGTATTTCATAACTTATTAGCGTTCCTTCAACTTTTTTGAGTGGATGTGCCAGCACCTGCTAGGGGATTCAGAGTAAGGGGGGCATTTCCAAGATGTGTATGTGTGCGTGGAGATGAAGCACATGGGTTTGTATGGCTTTCAGCTGACATGCCAGGCAGTGACATGTCACGTCATGAATCAGCCACATCGTGTTACGTGATTCCAGGCTAACAGAACACAACAGGAGCTGCAGAGTGACAAACACAACCCAACATGACATGTCCATGGGAAAACTGGCACAAAAAGCTTCCTAAAGTTGAGTTTCAGGGGTACATTTATTTGTCTCCGAAATGCTCCGGAGAAAACTGTGAAGCAGTGTGCTGGAAAAGGGAGTAATATAGTGACAGAATTAGTGAAGAAGCTCTAAATCAGTGTACAATTAGGAAGAAAACTATGCATGTAGCAATTCTGGAAAGTGTTTTTGTTGTGTGGGTTCTTGTGAATTTCTTTCTTTCCAAAGGTAGCTCTCTCAGGGAGAGCAGTCATTCCAGGTCACTGATTATTTTTATCTTTAGCCATGCTAAAAGCTGTATAGGCTTCAGGTTACAGCTGTAAGTTAATATATTTTGAATTTAGCCGTTGGTTGCCTTGTTAAATCTTGAGCCCTTCTAGTTTAAACTCTTGGGTTTTTTCTGCTTTGCTTACAGGTCAGGATGAGCCCTTTTTGTGCCTATTTCCAATATTCTTAGTCTTCTCTGAAATTAGGTTTTATCCCTTTCTGGGTACTCTTATTCTAGTTTCAGATGTCCACTGAAAATAGAGTCTGCAATTAGAACTCTGAGATGAATCTCTCTGCTTATTATTCATCATAATTGTGTGGATAGCCTGTGCTTTCAAGGTTTTCCATAAAAGACACAGGCCAAGTTTGGGGTCAGGAAAATTCAGCACATACATTTGGCTAAGAAATGCATGTGAAGTAGCATTTTGTTCATGATATCAGAAGTTTAAATGGTGTCATATGACTGTTTGTCCACAACCTTTCATGTCCAGATTCACAGCCTTCGAGACAGCAGTTTCTCTGCACAAAATGAGTCTTCCCAGTGAACTGCAGCTCTTGGGCAGAAGGATGTGGTGGTGTAATACCTGGGAGACTCACTACTGTGCCGACCAGCTGCATTTCACTGGGGCTCGTGGGTGAGAAAAACAACAGTTCCATTATTTTGGCCAGCCTAAGCAGGAAAATAGCACAGCTATTCAGAGGACTGCAGAGCAGAACAAAGTAGACAGAGACTTCATCTTCTGCTTGCCTTTTAAAATGAGCAAGATGCTCCAGGATCATCAGAAGTGGTAAAGCCTACCACTTGGAGAGGAACGCTCCAGCACTGTCCCCTACCCCACTGTCCCTCTACACAGAATATGTGGGATGTTTGAGGACTTCATCAAACCTGATGGAGATCGGTTGGTGCATTCAGAATGTCCATATTGATGACCACTGCCAAACATACACACAGACCACGTGTGCACACTCGCCCGCATGCACACACATGAATTTTAAGGCTAAAAATAATCTCACATTTGGACAACTCTCAGCAGTTTTACCAGCATGGCATCTTAAATTTCAGATGGATGCAGTATGCCTTGCTGCTGCTTGTCCTGGGCTGTTGTTCTTCACCCCCAAATGATTACAGTTTGGTGCTGGGTAGAAGGATTCCCATGATAGTATCATTTGGGACTCACTTTGTAAATAGCTTTGGGCTCAAACAGAGCAAAATAATGCTATATAAATACATGTTATTACTAATGAAGAGATAAAATTATCTTATGCTTACCAAGTTTCGTAGTGTCTTGTCTTGATGGTAATTAACTGGTGACATACACTTTGAGTCAGTGCTCTAGGATTTGTGCCCAGAATAAGTCACAAAAACATAGCAGCTTTAGTATGAGAGAAAAGGATGAAGGGGGCTTTTTGTTTTTTCCTCCCCTTTTTTTTTTCTTCTGGATAAGATATAAAAACTGCCCAGAGCTGGCCCTGTTCAGAAATAGCGAATCAGCCTCTTCAGATATTTTTTTAAGATGTCAACTTCCCTCTCATATACTTCTGAGAAGACAAAGAATGTCTTAACGTTTGTATTGAAGTCATCATTAAAATAAAAAAAGATCTGTAGACATCAGCTATAAATCATCAAGAAATAGCTTGTGGGTAACCTTTGACACAGTTGAACCTACTTGAAATGAGCTAGGGCTGGATTCATTGCCTTCAGTGAAGCCAGTAGGTGGACTAAAGGTCTCCTCTCTCTCTGTCTCCCTCTCCCTTTCCATCTCACAGTGTTGGCTTCTGGGAGGTGAATGTGTTCTGGCTGAGTGATGGAAATGCATTTGGATGTGTTCTTAAATAGACATTTGTTTTATGTCTGAAAAGAATAGGTCGGTCTTAACAGTGTGATACTGGGGCTATTTGAAAGGTATTTTTTAAGGCAGTTGTGTCCCTCAGCTTTACAAGAACTATTTTAACCAATTGTTTAGGCTTGAGGAACAGCATGGAGTATCTGTTGTGTGTGGATGCATGTATGTTCTACAGAATTAACAGGGAAATGGTAGATAAAAATCTGCCTAATTTTACATAATAGATTTTTGGCATTCTTGTGATCTGACTTCAAATTCCTGCTGAGCTTCTACAGTATAACAAAAATACTAGTTTTGCAGTTGTTAATTGTAATTTCTAAGATGCAAGGTTTTAAAAGGAACTGAAAGTGTTCAGCATCTCATGGGGACAAACTATGAGTCTTACTAATGAATCCAGCAATTAGTGGTTCATTGTGCCTGCCAGCAATTTGGCCCCAATACCAGTCCTGATGGTGATTTCATTTTTGCTGGTGTGAATCAGGAATAAGAACTGAAGTCTGTTCACCAGGGGAGGCTGAATACTCCTTCAACGCTGTTCTCCTTGTAATCTGTGTTCAGTACAGACAGCAGCAAATAATAAAAAAAAAAAAAAAAAAAGAAAAAAGAAACGACAAAATATTTCAATTTTATTATGATTATTATGATTGATTAATATGTTGATTAGGATAATTATATAGTATCAATAGTACTTACTAAACTTATAGGGTTGTAAATGGTGGTGTCCCCATGCAGTTACATAAACATATATATGAGGTATGCCCAGCTTGCATAGAATAAACTCTTTACAAAGATGAAAGGATGTATTTTCTCCAATTTCGTGAGTAGAGAATTGAGGCAAAAGCCCTTTGCTTTCTGTAGCTGTTTGCACTTGTGCAAAACACTAAAATTTTTAGTTGGTAATATAACTTTGCAAAGATATCGGTGACAGTGTACAGCAGATTAGATAATGAGTGACTCATTCAAGTTCACAGGGAAAGTTTTTTGGAAAGTCGGGAACTGAACCCAAGTCTCTTTGGCATGACCCAAAAATCAGCAATTAAAAAAAGGCATGACTGTGGCATAGGAAAAGGAACGACCATTCTCAACAGGTGTACTCTCAAGTAGTTGACTCCGTGTACGTGATTATGGATGGGGTATAAATATTAAACAAATTCTTCTTCTTTGAGTGTAGTACTTAATGAAGGAGTATGTGTTTGCTTTGAACGTTCCCTGCAGTACATTAAACTCCCTTCAGTTTCTGGAACTGATGATTAGATTTCGTCTTGCTGCTAAAAGGAGGTGAAATGAAAAAAATACCCAGCAAGGCAGAGTTGTAAAATCATTTTGATTTTAGTGATCTGGGATGTTGTTAACAGCACACAAGCCTTGAAGACGGATGAGTTTTGTGTTGATAGGTTTCCTTTGAAAAGCTATTAGTTGGAAAAAACAAATTGTCAAGCAGGTCGTATCTACAGTTACAAAACATATTTTGACATTTTTCTTACAGTTGTATGTATCTATAAATAAATACAGTGTATATTATCTTTGCACTGCATATTCCTAATGCTGTATATATTGCTGCAGTGTAAAATCTACCTAGGGTACACAGAGGTAACCAGAGTCAGAGAAAGCACAGGTGTGTTTTGAAAAGGAATTTCTTAGTCCACTGCCAGTTGTCCAAGCTGTTTGAAATCTCTTTCTTGCAAGCTCTTTTGACTTTTTTTCTTCTTAAGTTTTCAACAGCTGGGTTTTGGTTATTTTTTTGTTTTGTTTTGTTTTGTTTTGTATTTTTTCCCCCTGAATCTTAAGCAACTGTGCAGCATCTTTGCTTCTCCTGCCTGACCACAGCAGGAGGAGGGGTCTGTTGCTAATTTGTTTTGATACGGTTCGCTTTGGTCTGTATTCTTTTTGAAATTAATTCCTTTTGCAGGTGTGGGGTTAGAGGTGGTGGTGTGCTCCCAGCGAAGGTGTCATCCACCACAGAGAGGAGGTGGGAGGCTTTGATCAGTGTGGCTTCTGTTTTCTTGTTGTTCATTTAAAATGTACCAGTTTGTAATGCTGTTTGGCTTTGCAGGTCCTTGTTTTATTTCCTTCCAAGTCCTTCCCTGTCCTTTCAGGTTTTGTTGTTTTCATTGCTGTTCATTCTGCGTAACATTTACTGGGGATTATTCGTTGGAAGGCGGTGACTCGAGGTTCAATTTAGGCAGCAAACAAAATCCAGTCTAATGTCTATTTCCATTTCTTTAAACAGCCTTATTATAGGTGGGAGAGGGCATTTTTAAGGACACTACTCCACAAGTTTAGTGGGTTTTACTGGGACAGAATTACGTTGAAAGGATTAAAACCAAAAATCTAACCAATACCCAAGCTACAAGTCATCATGCTCTGGGCCACAGACCACTCCAGTTTCTGCCCAGCACAAGTTCAGAATTACATAACAGCTCAGACTGTCTGACCACTATATTTTTCTTGCAACTTCTTTTGAAGCAGCTGGACTTTTCAGGAGGTTCAGTACAGTATCAAAGAAACCCTCAAACACTGGTCTGAGTAAGAGTGGCAGTTGCTCTGCTCTTCCTTATGACTCAGCTGTTTACTCACTGTGTGAGATTAGGCAAATCATTTAGCCACTTTGTGCCTTATCCTTCCCATTCGTAAAATAAGGCAAAAGCTGTCAGAGTCATTATGAGCTTTAATTAATTAATATTCCTACGGTATGCTGGAGAAGTGATTTTTCCCTCTTGCACCTTATGTATTTCAGTGGGGGCAGTTTGGAAGAAGCATTCTTTGTAGGAAGAATCCTCTCCCTTCCTGTCCTCTCACGATTTTGTGATCCTTTCTAATGATTTTTACCGCATGTAAAGAGATTTGCATGGTTAGAAGTATGAAAAATCAGTTGTTATCTTCCCCTGAAGATTTGCAGTGTCTGCGTCAATCCCTGCTGACCTGTGCCTAAATCACTCTTCCTGCTTAGCCACTGACTTGAGCCGCCTTAGGGAAGCACTTCATTAATAGCATTATACCAAATAAATAGGTACAGCAGTGATGTGAGAAATACAGCTGAACAATAATTATTAGATGCAAAAAGCTAACAACAGCACCCAAGTTTGACATGATATACAGACTAGCAGAATTCCAAGTGGCTGGTCTCTCTGCACTGACTCATGTTTTATCTTTACTCAGCATGGGCCCTTCACTTTTCAGGCCAAACCTGCCAAGATTTGCTCAGAAGCAGCTTCACTGAAGCTATCTTGTAAATGGGTGTACTGAGTTAAATTTTCACTCACTTAGAGATGCAGAATGAGAAGGAGCTTTTTCATTATGAGGTGCAAGCAAATGCTAAAACCTTTGTTCCTGCAGTTTTGTTTCATGCTGTACTGAAAATCCACATACTAGGTTCTAAGACGTGTGGTGAGCAACTCTCACTTCTTCACTGTTTCAGTCGAACAGAAGGGCCCAAGCAGCAGAATAATTGTGATAGCAGTAAGTCAGTTACTTCTGTATGGATGAAAATGAATGCTTGAAGTTTGGATCTGGGTTGGGATAAGCATCCATAAGTCATCAGGTTTCCCTAGAGGCTGGTGTGACTGAGAACTCATGATCAAGCAAAAATAGCCTAGAAATCTCATACCAGCCACTTTGCTCACACATATTGTACTGTTTGTCTGTGGAGATTATCAGGAGAGTTCACAAGGATAGTGGGCGTTTTGACAGTCCAAAGCCAGCCAGAAGCTGCAAGTATGGTTTGGAGGATGCATCTGTGAGGATTTGTGAAACTAAACGAATGAATTTTGGGTAAACACATACCCTTCTGCTCATTTTGCTAAGCTGCATGCCCTGGTGTATTCTGTTGGCCAAGCAGCCTGCCTGGTGCTCTGCAAGACCCCAGAGGGTGAGGTCCCAGTGCAACACTCGTGTTTCCTGAAGACTTTTAAAAAATAGTTGCTTTTAGGGTTCTGTGTGCAGAGGTCTGACCAGTTGCTACAAAACAAAGGCCTTTGCCCCAGGTCATCATCAGATGTAGCCATTGAAGGGGAGTTACATGGCTCTCTCCCTAGACACTGCTTTTAGGCTGCCCTGCAGCTGAAACATCCCACACTCTTCCATGTCTGAGCTAGCTGGAGGACTAAAATGATCCTAGACTTGTTTGGCATTTTCTTCTCTATGAGTTCAGCATCTGTATTCTGTGGCTTATAAAATAGAGGTACGATAGAGTAAGTGCTGTGCATCAGATAAAAAGGTTGTGGGGCAGAGGGGAAGGCACCCAGCTTCCAGGGCCTGCCATGTTTCTAAACAGGACCTTTTGTATGCTCCTCTTTTGTTCTTCTTATATCTGGTTGTGAATCCTGCATACAGCTCAGGAAAACAACACTGGATATGAAGGGAAAACCACCCAGAAGCTCTCTGCTTTTTGCTGTGGCAACGTGTGGACCAGACAAAATCAAAAGCTTGGGATTTCCAGGGCAGCAAATTAGTCTTTGTAACTTGCAGACTTCTTTCCTGGCAACTAGGCTTCCTGTAAAGAAAAACGAGAGGGGAGGATGTTAGGGGTCTTTCTGAGAGGACAGAGTTCCCAGAGAGTATCCTCACTGAGAGCCCCTAGTGTTGCAAAAGAAGACTGGGTAAAAGTCCTGTCTGTCCCAGGTACTACACAGCAGATTCAGTCCATGAGTTCCTGCACTGCTTTTCCCTATGAACAGGAATGGAAACTGGGCAATAATACTCCCAGCATATAAATCAGCATTTGGGAGTAATTTATTTGTTGAGTAGTCCCCTAAAAGAAGCAGACCAGAGAGCAAAAAGAATATTTGTCACAAGGCAGCTCAGTTACCCCCTTTGTTTTGAGTCCCATGAATAAGAGTATTTGGGCTATATCAGTAAAGTCTGGAGGATTAACTGTGGTTGGATAACATGCACTGAATCCAGGAAGTGTCTGCCTTCTGAGAATGACAAAAAGCAACACCACTAAAAAAAGCTGCTCTGGATGTAGAAAAAATCCAGACAGAGATGTTTCTGCAGCTATCACAGAAGGAAAAGTCTGTGCACTTTGAAGAATCAGAAAGAAAGAAGACAGTTCTTCTTAATACCTGCCCTCTGCCTTGTCCTTGGTACCTTTTCCTTTCTAACCAGTCTAGTCATACCTTCTGCTTTTGGTGATGAAACTCCTGGGCAAGAGTATGATAAACTGACTTCCCTGAACCTGAAGAATAATTCTCTTGTGTTTATTATAATATCATAACCAAGATGCCTGTTTTTACATCTCACCTCTTTTTCTATGTAGTTAGAGAAATTTCCACCTTTGCAGGAAGGGACACATTATTCTTAATCAAAACTTACGAATGTGGCAGGAGGAGGTACAGCTGCAGATGAGCATTATCTAATTCACCCATCCTGTCATGTGAACATCCCTGCTTAATTTAATACAATTATTTCATCAGTGAGGATAATATCAGCAGCATGATTCATTTATACAACATGTTTCACAACTGCCCTTACCTCTCGGCTTCTTATTATCACTACTGATAATTTCACCATGAGTAGCTTCAGAGGAAGGGGAGGGGATGTGAAGGAAGCTGCCAGTATCTTTGTGTGAGTGTGTGGACAACTGTAGTCTTGAGGGACACTGATGCCAAAGGATTTTCTTTGCATCTATGCTGTTGCACTTCGGTTTCTGATATACTTCAGTTAGGCATTTCTGGATGAGCACAAGACTGAATGGATAAGCTACTGAGTGGCTGCATTGTTCAGTGGGCAACAATAGCATCATTGTCTTCTGCCCCAGACATGCCAGTAAGTGCTCCATATTTTGCATTTCTGTTGCAATGAAGATCTCCATGAAACAGAAACCAGGGTGGGGGAATGAGGCTTTGTTTCTGGTGAGGTGGCAGAGGCATTCTTTTAGAAACCCCCCTCTCTGGCTTCTTATTTCTAACTCATTTGGCTGTAATTTGTACTGTCAAGGTCATTTAAATAGGCAGCAAGATGTGGTGAATCTGTTCCCAGAGGTCATGAAAAGCCTCTTTAGCAGAGCAGGCTGGGCTGTGCTTATGCCAGGTCATTTAAGCACATTTGTATTGCCAGTCAGATGATACACAGGGTAGTTCATGATTTTGTAATAAACCGTGCAACCTGGACCTTCAGTGTGTGCCACAGTGGGATACAGCACTCGGATTTAAATGACAGTACAATAATTCAGTTACTGTATTTTAATAGTCCGCTAATCTTTAAAATATGTGTAAAGGAGTGAGATTATCAAATCCTAATGAATTGTCTGAGTTCTTCCCCATCCTTCCTCTTTTTTTTTTTTCATTCTCCGAGACTAGTTCATTCATCTGGACTATCTGTCATTTATTTAGCTCTTGGTGTTGAAATAGTGCCATTTTTAATAAATGGTTTAGAGAGTTTCTCAAAATCTGATTTTATTCCCTTTTTTTTCCCGTATCTATCTTCATAGAGATAAATTAACCTTTTATCTGAGGAGGAAGTAAACAGAGACAGCATGATTGAAAGATTAGAAAAGACACCATTTCAGCCAACTATTTCAAGAGTGGTGACTGCGAGTCAGAATTCCTGGGTCTGTCTGAAGCTCTGCCGCTAAGTTACTGTAGGACTGTGGCCAAATCCTTTCCTTTTCCCTCTTTTTTATTTTTTCCTCCCATGTTAATAAGCACTTTGTGTTAACCTAGCATTTTACCTTTTCAAAGGACCATACAAACCTTATAAAAGCAGTGTGATGCACACTCAACTCGCCAGCAGTATTTCTGTTTACATGTTGCTTGTCAGGCACTTACATTTGGAGATTTCCTGTGTCTAGTGCTTAAATATGACAGCTCAAAGTTATACTAATTCAGGATGAGTGAAACTACGAAACACAGCTCTTGAATATTTTACTTACCCCCCAAATTTTGGTGTAGGTGAAGGGTTACTCTTTCTTCCATCGTATACTTAGAGATCATCTGGGAAAAAAATCTAGAGCAAATCAAGGATTTAAAAATTCCCCAAACTCAAGTTTTGGTTAATGACAGTCTTCCATTCCTGGGAAGTTTGCTTCCCAGTCCTGAGAAGTAAACCAGCTCTTCCTAGAATAGTGACTGTTCTGACACTGCTGTGATACAGGGGATGGGAATCTCTTTACTAATGCTTTGCTCTTGCTATGGGTACTTCATTTTATTAGCCCTCCTTCATGTGTTTTTGCTTATGCTTTACTCTCTACATTTATTTTGTGTGTGTGTGTGTTTTGTTTTGTTAGACAAATGTGCTACTTTAAAAAAGACGTTTCAAAACCTTTAATCAGGATCATATTTTACTTTCATCACATGTGTTTATATTATTACAAGCCTTTTGAGTCTTAAAATCCTTTGGTCTAAGGATTAATCAGTTTGGCTGATATATAAATGAACGTTTGACTTTAACTCTTTAAAAAATACTGGCTTGGGAAAAAAAGCCCTTATCAACAGCACCTTAGAATAACTGCATGTCAGAAAAAGTCAGGGAACAATCAGTACTTTCTCTAATAAAAACTAAGTGCAGGGAGTAGTTCTAGATCCTGTGACCCACTGCATAAAACCAAATCTCCTGGCTGTTGAAAGATACCATCTACCTGAAGATACTACTGGTATTTTTATTTCTTTTGTTTCTCCTATTTGCCCTAGCTGTCATGCTGCACTTACAGACAGCCTTGATATAACTGAAAGTGAAGCTTGCTAATCTGTAATGTGGCAAAATGTTAAATGGGAGGTTTTATAGTTAAAAATTAAAGGTAGACGAACACCTAATTCTTCTTGTGGTTATGCAGGCTCAGATCCATAATGAAGACAGTTCTTGATTTAAATTGCAAGAGCAGAGGATTTTGAATTTATGGCTGCAGGAAGGAAAAAGGATAAAATGCTTCACCAACTATAGGAGTGAACATCCTAACAGTCATCTTCACACTTAACACAATTGTATGTTATTACCTGTCTCCCAGGTGTTTTTTAGAGTCTTTTGGAATAAATCAGTGTAGTTCCACTGTGGTAAAGGAAATTACTTAAATTATTACCAACTCATGATGCAACGTAGGATTTCTAAACTGTCTGACTGAATTTTTAATGCATTTGACTTCCAGCGAGGATTTGAGAATGCTCTTTGAAATAACAGAAGTAAAAATGTTATGAAGACCAAACACCGAAGTAATATCATTTTGGTAAATACATAAAATAGCTGAAAATTGTTTACTTATCCTCCTTTATGAGAACCAAGCTTCTGTGACCTCCGATTAATTTACCATTAACCTGAACACACAATGAAAGTGAATGAAGGGGCAATTTGGAATGACATTTATCAGCTCTGGAACTGTCGACTTCTATTATTTCCACAAGGCCTTGTATTTCTTGGCTCCAGAAACGGCTGTGCTGACTTGAATGAAGAAGAGCATTCTTACTACCAAGAATAGTTACAGCACAGACAGCCTCATTGCTGGATGCTTACAATGGAAAAAACCACCTCCCCCGTTTCTAACTCACATTAAATGAGACCAAAACCACTCTTCTGTAGTGGACTTGTACAAGACCTTGCCTTCACACCAGGATTAAAAAAAAAAAAGGGAACTAAGGAGGAGCAAGAGGAGGCAAGGAAATAAACTTTATAGGGATAGGATAGCTGAGGGATTGAGGCAAAAGGATGAGACTGAAAAAAACCCTTTCAACATGAGGATGCAGTTTGGAATCCAAGCTGCCTTTGCAGCGAGTGATACCCATTCCCATCAGTAACTGGCTGCTGCTCCCTATGAATTGGTGCTGCTCTTGGTCAGATTTCCAGTGGCCAGAGAGCACACTGCAGGTTTTACTACCATTTCTGACATTAATCAGCCCCTTTTCTTGAGACTTAAAACAGAGGTCAAGAATTGAATGTACATAGAAACTAAACCCTCTTGGATTGAACTGAAACAAGTCTGTGGGCAGGTTGGCTTTGCTTCTGATGCTGTCTTCCAGATAGATGACTTTGCTCTTCAGAGATCCTTGTCTGGCACAGGGTCACTGTGTTCGGTTGGTTTATTGTCTCATTTGTACTTAAAACTTTTATGCAACGCTCTCAGTACTGATTTCACAGCATTAGAGTTCACTGCTTTGGGATTTTTTTTGTTTTTAATTGAAATTGAGTGAACAGCAGAGCAAGCCCCCCTTCCATTTGGCCAGTAGGTTATTTTATTCTAATTTTGTTTTATCTTTATTTTTACGTATTTAATACAATGGATTTGTATTTCTGTAAAGTAATGAATCCCTTCTTAAAATGCCAAATGCTGGTTGTGCTTGTAACATTTTAACCCTGCTGCTTAGGTCTCCTAAAAGATAACAAATGTCTGCCTTCTAGGTGCCTAGTTCACTTCTGAGAATACAGAATATAAGCTCCTAATACAAATTTTATGCGTTAATTTTTTTCCCATTTATTTTATGCACAAGGGTGGCTTAGACACCACTTTAAGGATGACAGCTTTGTCCATTATGCCTCTGATATGTTTGTCTGCTATGACTGTTCCAAAACTATGTAGAAATAATCAAATATAACAAAGGTGCTTTGCTTAGAGCTTGCTTCTTTAAGCAGTGGAAAAGTTATATGATGGTGCTTTGCAGAGTTGTCTTGTGTTTGTAGACGTACATCTACATCATGCTTCCACAAGCGATAGGCAACTATAAAATTCCTTCTTTACTGCAGCACACCACCCTCTGTGGAAAAGAATCAGTGTTATATGATAGTAGTCAGAGATACCTTCGTGATAACAGTAAAACACTCAAACATTACGAGCCTAATTCCAGTCAGCTTTGCATTGTTGTAAGTCAGGAATAATTCTATAAAACTAGATGTACTTACAGTTTAGAGAGATCAGAATTGGTTTCTTCAGTGCCTAGAGCTGAAACCCAGTTGTCTGATATAACATATTTTGTAGCTAAAGGATGATTTTCCTAAGTCACAGTGTCAGAGAAGAGCTAAGCTATTATGTGATGATTTGATCTAATACCATATTCATTAGTTCTGGCTATTTAAAAGTCAGCTAAAATAACTTCTAAAATACCCCCTCGTTGAAAAACCTTTTCTCCCTTCTCTGTTTTTTTTCCCCTCACTGTATTTTATGTTGGTCAAACAAAAAAACATGCCTTAGAATTTTAATGTGTTTTATAGCACTGTCTGTCACTCTGTGTAATCAAGCCAGGTTTAGGAATAATTCCAGTTACCCTGCAAAAAATGTCACCCAATTTTTCTATTTTCACATAATAATAATAATTACTGAAATCTGGAAGTTCAGCTTTGCAGAAGAGGAAAACATCTGTGGTTATATGCAGAATTATCCAGGTTATTGTTTCAGATTTTGTGGAAAGAAAGGACAGGTTTCTTCTGCTTTCTCCTTAAGGTGAAGGAGAAGTGTTTATTTCCTGTGATATTTTTGTGCTTGGAATTCTAAGCCTGGGAAGTGCAGGGGAAAGGACAAGTTAAAAAACAGCAAAACAAAAAACCCCAAACCAACCAGCCCACCAAAACACACAAAAAAAGGATCATCAAAATAACCCAACTTAAACCCCATTCACTTAAACACGTTTGCCCAGTTTGGATGGTGGTGGTTCAATTTTAAGTGAATATGCTCTTCAATTCTTATTTCATTAAGGAATATAACATTTAAAATAAAATAACAGAAATATAACTGGAAAACTGCTCTTAATTTTCATGATAGAAGCATATATCTTGTTGATGGGAATAATTTCTTCCGAGACAACTCTCATCCAAAGTGCAAATGGACGATGTTCTCTGATCATGTCATGCTAATTTTCCAGTTTATCAGTCATTTCAGTTCCGAACTGGAGTGACAAGATGATATCACATTTGATCTTCATATATATCATACAACCTTTCAGGTTTAGAAGTTCATATGAGCTGAAAACAGCTGTCGTTGCTTGGACGGTGTCGTGCCAACAGCAGTTTTGTAATAACATTCTTTTCTCTTCTGCTTGTCGTAGGATGAAGTGGCCCAGCCTCTGAACCTTTCAGCCAAACCCAAGACATCTGATGGCAAGTCTCCCACATCACCCACCTCTCCTCATATGCCAACTCTGAGAATAAATAGTGGGGCCAGTTCGCTAAAGTCCTCTGTGCCAGCAACGTTAGCTAGTCCTTCGGCCAGAGCTAACACAATAGGTAAGCTCAGCCTTGTGTCTCCCTCCTTTAACGATTCATAGGTGTAAATGGGAAGTGGGCACTTATCAGTCAGTGGTCTAGGAGATGTCATAGGTTGACTATTACACTACATTTGCTTGATGTCAGCGAAGAAACTCAGAGAGACTTACCTTTCAGGAGGGGTATCTGAGCTTTTACAGGCTCAGAAAACAAAGACCTGTATTATTTCAGATACTGCTTTACCAATAAAAGTTAATAAATGCTGTTTGTTTGATGGCATGCATTAAAAACAGTGACTTGTCTAATGATGGGCATTACAGACCCGTGATATTATACTATGTCCTCTAAAAGCAATGGATAAACTTTCAAAAATATCCTTAAAAGTTACATCTTTCCAAAATTACAGGTTTAATCCTTAGTCTCCTCAAAAGCTGCATGGAATATTACTTTACCTTGATGTAATAAGCAAAACAATTACCATGTTCATTTAAAAAAATCCAAATTTGATGTTGTATCTTGCAAAAAGTCTTGACTGGCTGTTTTTAATATTGTTCCAGAAAACAGTGATATTTCTTACTCCTGCCAAAATTACATCTTTGCCCAAAGACCATCTAAGCAGTAACAATGTTAGTGGTGATTTTACACATCTGATAGGTTAAAGGGACTGCTCTTTGTGTATATAAGAAAAATGTGTCCACCCCCCCATTCTTCATCCTTGTAACTGAAATAATTTATTCCATGAAGTGATGAAGTATAACCTGAATTAAGATTTCAGTACGTAAATCAGCCTCTCTTTTCGGAATTAAAGGAGGTAGATGTACCTTTTCTGTGTTTCTTCTAAAGCATCTCCTGCTGGCCACTTTCAGGGATGGCACAAAAAAACCAAAAGAAGCCATAGGTCAAACTTATCAGACGCTGTTTCTGTGATACAGCAGTGCTATGCAGTAAACTTTATTTGGTGTGGCACATTACGACTGTGGAAATATTTTTAAAATATGACATTAGTAATTGTTAGCACCTCTTTTTTTTATTAACCCTGCACTCTTTAACTGTGGTAGGTGGTAATGCATTTCATCTTTAATTTGCTTGACCCTGCTGCTCTCCATGCACAATGCATGGGGTTTCAATTTTTTCACATTAGATTTTTTGTCCTTAAGCAGAGTGAACATCACATTTAGATGGGGAGTTAAGCATCTGACCCACATCTCAGTGGCAAGACATCTCTTGTTCTCTCCTCTCCAATCTTCTTTCCCTACACACCTGATATTTTTCATAGGTTTGAGACCCCTGCAATTTACTTCTTTTAACAAGATGCAGATTTTGAAATGCTGTACCTGTAATGAGTGATAATGTAATTGGATAAAAGCTGTGAGGATGAACAGAGCTTTAAAGGTCACTCTTGTAAGAAGAATTAATGTGTTATACCATTAATAAACCATGGAAAACTGTGGAGCAAAAGATAACATACTTAAGTTATTGTTAATGACATAGAGTTCACTGCTGTATATCTCTCAGCTACAAATATAGAAAGTGACTTTTTGAGGTTGCTGTGCAGTATCACTGTGCATGCTGTATATACAAGATAAGCTGTCTTTAACTGGTGCAGGAGCTGGACAGACATAATGTACTTCTAACAAAGGTTTATCCTTTAATGTAGGACTAGAAGAAGAAAAGGCTCTTGAAGACCCTACAGAGTCTTCTCCTGCTAACTGCTAGGTCAGATCCAACCAAAGTTAAACAAGTTGAACTCGTTACTGTAATGAAACCGTTTGATGATCTTGAAGTGAGTGTGACATTTCAAGTCACCCTCCAGCAGGAGCTACACCACAAAAAAAAAACTTGATAGCATTTTTAGCAAAGGTACTACGGTCCTTAAAATGGTAGAGAAACTGGATCACATTCTTATCTTGAGCGATAAGTCCCTCTACAAAAATTCACTGGGAAACACTCGAGTCATTTCCTAGACAGTTGCCTTCACCATTTGAATGATTGGAGCTGTCAACACAAGGCACAAGTTGTCTGTCCTAGGTGTGCACAGCCCACCTTGCTGGGATGCAGTTGAGCCGTCACTTTTCACCACCAGTAACTTCAAATTAGAACTGTTCTCCAAAAGCAGTCCTTTCAGGCCCCTCAGCTCCCATGGCGTGGAGAAACGCTCAGGTATTGTTCAGTTCTCTTTGAGGGACGTAAACTTGGAGCCTCAGTGATTAACAGCATAGCTGCACTCGGGCATACGGATACACAGCCCTTTCCAGAGCTATCCTTATAGCATATAAATTGTGCTACAGACTGAGCAGTCACAAATGTCGTGGCTTCATGTATGACTTTAAATCCAAGCATTTCTTTTTGGGAACAGGCATATGTCCGTGTACTAAAAACAGAAACAACTTCTCTCTGCTCTTTGCCATTATCTGCAACATCTCTGTGCTAGTTTGGCAATCCTTGTAACTAAGTGCATTTTATGTAATGCAGTTCCCCTCTCTGTCAATAATTCACCACCTACCCTAAACAACAATAATTTACATTCAAGTCGCTTCTATATTAATCATTTCCCTGCACACCAGCATCTTGGCAGCTACTGAAAAACATAAGGAGTGCTTGCTTTTATTCACTGTCATGTGCCAAACTGTCTCAAAGATAGCAGTATTCAGGAAAAGCCAAATAGTCTGGAGAAGGGCATGAATTCCAGTTCCTAGGCAAATTCGGCTCTGTTGCACATTGAAAGTATTATACCTACTCTAATCAAGAGCACAACCAGCACTAATACTACTGTTTGTTTGCTTCCTTTTTAATTTATTCAGACTACATGCGAGGTTGATCAGTAACATATGCAAACTGGGGAAGAAACCAAGCAAGTTGATAAAATGGAGGTTTAAAAAAAAAAAAAAAAAAGGAAAAATCAGCTGGTAGCTCTGTGCTGGTGCAGGCTATATCCTTCCTTATGCCGGGAAAGCTGGAATTACTGGAATTCCATTGGCTGGGAATTACTGAACTGGGTCATTTGATATAAGCAATGTGAATCGAGTTATTTCATATAAAACTCTCAGGGTTCCTGGGGATTTAGCCAAAAGTTAACTGTTAGTACAATTAACAGCAGTCAAACCGCACAGAAACTTTTCTCTCTAGTTTTTACACTCCGAGGAAAATGGGAATACCAGTCCCATTCTGTCTGCAGTCTAAAAAAACAATAAAACCCCAAACCAAACTAAAATCCTGACAGCAGCACAGCACTGAACTAATCTGACATCAGCTTCTTCCCCTGAAATGTTTTAAGCAGCAAGACAATGTCCTACGTTTTTTGGCAATCAGTGGATCAGATAGAAGAGTCTAGCAATACAACAAGGATGTGTAATCTGACATGATTAGACAAGGCTCTTTAGGAACAGAACATTCATAATTGAGACAAAGAAAGAGTATTAATAACACTTTCCTAACACGGCAGTTAGCCATTTTATATTTCCTTTCTTTAATCTTAGTGTTTTTCAACAAATCATGGGATTTAATAGCGTGTTTTGGCAGATTAGAGGATTTATGGCCCAGATGTTTTTTGTTCTAAAAATGGATTAGGGTGTAAAGTTTGCTGGAATCCATGGAACATGTTGAGGCAAGCCGGTCATTTTGTGTGTGATTAGTGCCTGCCTTCTGTCTCACAGTCCCTCCATCTGTCACAATTCACCAATGGATCTGGTTAGATTTAGCCTCATGTCACAAACAGAAGTCCCTTTTCTGGGCAATTTCATATTACAGATTCATTTTATGCCGTTTTTATGCCCTAGTTAAAAGACAGAAAGAAGTGTGTGCGTGCGCACACGTGTGGGGATGTGGAGAGGGGGAGGGAGATTGATAGATATTAGCCTCTCCTTTAATGTTTGAAAAATAGACTGGGGCTTGGAGTCTCCCATCAGTATTCTATCCTACAAATCACATGCAGATCATAATAAGTATAATCTACAGTACGCTAAAGGAAAAAAATGACAAAGTGTCACATTTAAAATTAAATAGTATTAGCTGTGCCGGTGATGCTTGTAACATTTTAAAAGGAAATAATTCAGTGACTACTAAGGCTAAGCCCTAGGCTGTGAATTTGCAGCAAAACAGTGGACATTTGACCTACTATTAGCAGCATGAATAGGAGTGGGAATGTAGGTCCGTGTAGCTGTGGTTTCTTATACATTTGTGAATGACAGGTGGTGGTGGGGAGCATTCGGTAGATGAGGTTTCTCTTTCCAGCCATTATGCATTTCATATCTATAGCAAACCACCGCCACCTGTGGTTTATTTTAATGTATTCACAAGTTTTAAGAAGGGGAAGAATGAAATGGTCTATTTTTAAGAGTTTGGGATTGCTGGCATGATCAAAGCTTCCCCTAACTCTTATCCGGTTACATCCTGCTGCATACAAACCACAGGGCTAACCTCTGCAGTGTCAGGGAAATATTGAAACTAATGGGATCAAATAGCAGGAAGGATGATTTTGGCACCGAGGTTTCTCATTCTTTCTATCCAGGTGGCTCTATCATAACAACAACAGAATTACAAAGCATGGAACGAGTTTCTGGGCCTTGCTTTTTAACTCTTTCTCATTAATAACGATAAATGGCGCGTTTCATCGATGAAAGCTAAAGTGTTTTCTTGTAACTTTCTTTTTTTAAGACATCCTTTCTTCTATCACGTCGTCAGGTTATTTAAATGACCACGATGCTGTTACCAAGGCGATCCAGGAGGCCCGACAGATGAAGGAGCAACTTCGGAGGGAGCAGCAGGTGCTGGATGGGAAGGTGGCCGTTGTGAACAGCCTGGGTCTCAACAACTGCAGGACAGAAAAGGTGAGTTTCTGAGACTCCCTTTGCAAGGGGTCAGAGATTGCATTTGGCTCTCCCTACAGATACCTAGGTTCTTCCTCCCTTCCTTTCCTTCTTTTTCTTGCTCTGGTTTTCCTTCCCCATTTTTAAACAGAATAGTTCAAAAAGAAGTGAAAAGCAAAATGAAAACCACAACCAAAAGATGACATGAGAGAGAGATGTGGAGACCCCTGGGGGAGGCAGAGATAGTTAAAGCCCTCACAAGAACTTTGGAGGCCACTAATTCTCTGTTCCAGCCTGTCAGCGTGTATTAAGAGAAGGTGATCTTGGAAATCTCTGGGTCTAAGTGGAAATCTTGCATTATGGAAATGCTTACATGTGTTTGTGAGATGAGCTGGATTTGAAATATTCAAGCTTCTTTAGGAACATAAGCTTTGCTGATACTCAGGCTCAGCTTCTGGGTATTTAGCCTTGTGAGGTTGTCATATATGATATTTTGTGACCACTGCAATGTAGCACTGTCATGTCACGTTAGATGACTTAACAAAATTGAAAAAGCAGAGAATTGACAACACAAACTGCACCAAATATTTTCAGTGAAACTTAGAGGCAGCAGAACGTATAGACCTTACCACCTTCTGCTTTTGGACTGGCCTGTGAAGCTGCATTATGACAAAATACCAACAAAGTGAATATTCTCCAGAAAAATTTGTATGCGCTGTAACTGTCCTGTATGTCAGTGAGGTTGTGATTTGCTGCTTTTCTCTGGAAATACCTGATGTCTTTCCGTGCGCTGCCCTGGCTTATGGAGGATAAATAGACCTGCCAGTCCTTGCTGCCACATTTATAGTGAACTGTCCTTATAATTCTGCCACCTAAGATATACGTCCAAATGCTTGCGTGCATCTCAGCATCGTATGCTTAGCAGGACTCGTTCCTCAGTTCCTCTCTTCTGCTTCAGTATTTTCTGGGGTGATACATCCATCCTTGTGCAGTACCACAAGGATCTCCATTGTCACATTTGGTGTCAACTGCATTTTATTGAAACCACTTCGACTGGCTTTGCACTCTAAGGTCTTGCGCGATTCACTGAGGTAGGCAGAAAAATAGATGGAATAAAAATGATCAGCTATTTAGCAGAAACTTGAAATTCAGTCATCCTAGGAAGACTGTGAGTCAAACAGTATTGTCCAGAATGAGCAGATTGGTAATTTGGATAGCTTTCCATTTTCCCTGTTTTTAGATGGAGTTTGATCAATAAGCTGTGAGGAGCCAAGAGCCTGGGTAATGAATGTTAAACGTACATGTGAGTCTCTCACCACTGTACTTTTTTCATCAGCCTGTCCTGAGTGTAAGTGATGTAGAAATTACTCCAATTTCATGCACTTTCTTGGGAGGAAGGGGAAGGAAAAAAGAGGTCAGGGTAATAGGTATCTTCTTAGAAGAATAAGAGTGCTGGTATGGGGAGAGGGAAAGAAAGAGAGGGATGGAGCATGTTTATGGCATTTCACATAGAAGAGTACCAGAAGGGAAAAGGGGAAAGCAGAGTGTCAGATATAAGAAGAAGTGATCACAAGCACAAAGGAATTTATATTCAAATATTTAAGCATTCTTGAAAGGATGCTCGGAGCAGAAATTCCTTTTCTCTGCTCCCCATGTAGAAATGACTTTAACACTCAGCCAGATGCTAATGCAAAGTGACTCAAGCTATTCCTCGCAAGCATAGCTAAATTGCCGTTATTTGTTAAGCGCATTGAATTCAGCTGTGGATACAGCAGTTGGTTGCATTCAGAAAGCATCTGTACCCTTTTTTTTTTCCTTTTTCTTTTTTTTTTTCTGGGTTTTTTTTTTTTTTTTTTTAATCCTCCAAAGCAGAGACAACTCTACCTATCTCCCCCCTCTCCTCCCTTGTGCTGGCTGGGAATTGTCAAGTGACAACCGACCAAATCCTTTTGGACAGGAAGCCTTCATCCTGAGTTCTATATACTTGCAAAGCAGGCCTTGTGGTTGGATCAGGAAGCCCATTAAAAGCACTTTGATGGTATGGAAATTCATCTTCATGAAGCACCCAGGCCCCTAAGCAGCATGCTGTTTAGCTGTGGTTACAGATCAGTCATTCACATCGGAGGGCAGTAATTGTGCTGACGGCTTGTTCGGCAGTGGAAGCACATAAAATAATCCCAGGCCCTCCACCATGGCATTGCGAGTTAATCTTCTTTAATACAGATCAGCTGTTGTTCTAACACATGACTTTATGCTGGCTCTAGTGACTCTGCACAGCCTTTTGATTAAGTAACAGGAGTGGAACCATCTGCATTCACTTTATTCCGTTACTTTCCTATTCTTGGGATCCTCCTTAGCCTTCTGTTTTCACTTCTCACCCTCAACCCCAGTTGAAGTTTATTTTCCTCTCTAATTCATGCCTCCTGGTGGGCTCGTGGAGAGCAGAGACGAGTTCTTTTAGAAGGTAGCGGGAAGAAAAAATTGTTTGCTCAATTGAAAATTTTTCTACAGCAACTGTATGCTTTGTGTGTTTTAATAAAATTAATGCCAAAACTTTATTGAGGCTCGCTGATTTGGACTTGATGATCTCAGAGGTCTTTTCCAACCTAATTGATTCTGTGATTCCATGATTAATTTTATTCAATTTTCTTTAATTTTCTCTGTTTTTAAAGTGAAGATGGGAAAGGACAGAGCCAAGTCTGAGCCCTGCTAGACTATAATGGCATTTAAGTTGCTGAGGTGACCACTTAAGCCACTAAGCACTTTTTAACTTGTAGGGTCTTCTGATCTGTCTCTTGCATTTGACCCCAGAGAGGAAGGACATAGTATGTAAAGTTTAGATACTTGTTCTCCTTCCTCTTTTATGCTCTAGGCTCTCCACTGACTAGCCAGCTCTGAAGTTCAGATCCAGACAAACACACCAACTTCTCTGAAGTTTGTGTCTGTTTGATATAGGACTTCTTTTGAATTAAATTTTATTCTGGTTTTCCTTGTTTTCAAAGGAAGAAAATGAGATAGTTGGGAAGGTGGGTACTGAGAAATAGAGCTGCAGTGTTAGCACTGAAGGTTTCCCTTTCAGAAGCTCAAGCTCCTGCCACAGGACTTAGAGGCAGCCCCCCGACCTTTTGGGACATCGTGTTTGCTTGCTGATCACTTCCTGACTGGGAGATTTTTTAGATGGGGGATGGAATTAAAAATTTTATCTATGTGTTCGTGGGCACAATGTAGAAATTTACATTAAACCTGTAGTTACATGCAGAAGAAAGACTCTCCTTCCTGTAGAGCAACCTCAGTCTTTAAAGGCAACAACCCATCTGGAGCAATCCCAAAATTTTCTCCCTTCTTTGTGGAAGTGGCTAGTGTATTTCTGGATTTTTTTGAGACCTCTTGAGCTTTTTGTTGCATGCATGCTACTACAGCCTACCAGTGGAGGTGGGCTCTGTGCAGTTCTTAACATGTATATGGTAGGGATTGGTAGGGATTTTTCTACCAAGGGTAGCTGGGCAGGTTTGAGGCTAAAAATCGCCTCTGCGAGTCTCTGTTAAAGCTCTTGGGGCTTTTCATTCACATGTACATGACCTGTTATCTTGCTTGTGTTCCCAGATGGGTTGATCCCCATGGACAGCCAGACATGCCAGCTAAGGCAGTAGTCAGACAGGAATTTTGTGGAATTATAGAGAAACTGTATAAAAGGAGTCATAAATAAGAGAAGATTTTTTTAAATGGCTAAGATGATTTGGGTGAGTCACTTTATGGGCATCCAACTTGGACCATCTTGACAGATTTGATTTTCAGAGGATTACAGTAAAAACTATGAGCATCGTGATGAACATGGATTTTACTAAAACCTATTTTAATTGCAAATGCAATAAAACATATTTTTACATTACTTTTCTTGGAAACATTTTGGTGTATAAATGAGACGTGTGTGTGTGTGTATATGTTTTTCTGGTTTCTTGGAAACCCGGGAGCATAGTTTTATTTGTAATTGTCATCTACAGTTAATTATAGCTTGATATGTACTATACATAAACAATGTTACCTATTATACATGTAGCTTAGAGTGCAGGTTGTCAGCTGGTATAAACAGCACAACAGGCAGCGTCAGCAAGTGATCTCTGGCCTATCTGTTCAGCCCCAAAGCTGCCTGTTCCTCTGCAAAGGAGTTGTACACAAACACAAAGAGCCAGCATGTGTGTGCATGCATCCAAGCCTACAGTGCACTCCTTCAGGGATGCACAACACAAACATGCACTGCGCTAGCCAGTAATTCTCTGACTGCAGTCAGACTCTCAGGCACTGGTAACTGCAAAAGGAGGAAGGGGGCACACAAGGCAGGTACTTGAGCGTGTGTCAGTGTATAGGCTGGTACAAACACAGGTCCTGATTTCTGAATGCTGGTGCGTGCTGGTGAGGGTGCTGCCAGCTTGGGCAGCTGTGTAAGGACACAGCCACACAAGCGTTTCAGATGTGCAGGGATGCAGTCGCCCTCTGAGCTGAGTACATCCCATTACCCACACCTCCTGTGCTAAGTGTTTCTTAACCTGTGATACAACTTCTCCCTGTTACAGCTTGGAGTGTGTCCTTTTAAAAGGCTCTGACATGTACTTGTCTGCTGGGCTGTAACTAAAGAGCTATTTGTAACAATATTTATTCCAGCATTGTAAGCAGGAGCCTTTTTATTACTCATGCTTATGGAACACTGGGTTCAGAATGTCTTCCCTCCCATTCCCACTCACCCCTCCTCCCACCATCCTCCCCAATCCCACCCCCAACTCTCCCTCTTCCCCTTAAGAGAGTGCCAAACATGAAATGACAGTGACCAATGTTGACTTAATGTGGATGTTTAATAATGAAAAAAGTGTGTCAGTTCCAGCGTTAGTTACAAATGGCAGTAAGTATATCGGGTGGCAGCCCTGTAATAATTTTACATCCATCATTCCTTCCTGATGCCTCACTGGCTGCCTGATGGATGGGGATAGCAGAGTTAACTCTTAAGAAACTGCTGTGATCTGCTGAGCTGAAATGAATTCTGTCCCTGCTCTCCCCTTGGGGAGGAGTGGGATAATAAGAATCTCACACCCGCAGATCCTGCTGCCTTTGAGAAATAAAACACTGGAGCTCACTTTACTAAAGGCATAAGGAGTAGCTGGTTTAACACAGGGGATTTAAATTTCTCTTGCAGTAGAGAATTGTACTTCAATAACATTTTTTTTCTTCCCCCAGTGGTTAGATTTGAACTAGAAAGTCAAGAGAAAACTGAAGGAGAGAAGGGCAGGAAGGAAAAGAAAAGAGAAGAGAAGGGTTGGTAAAACAGACTCTGACCCTGTACTTGCTGCAGACACTGAGAGACTGTGGGTCAGACTGGAATAAGTAGTAATGATTGAAACTGGGACCTGGCACAAGCCAGGCTTCCCAAACAGGAGAAACCCCTTGGAAATAAGTCCAGAGGCTCTGCACCGAATCACTTTGCAAGAATTGAAACCTGCCCCATTTTCATAATCTCTGTAGTATTTTACTGGAAAAATACTTTTGCATTCTGAATGACTAGCAGAGGCTGTGTTATCCACAGACATTACATACATGCACACTTATCCCTGCAAGTTCAGCAGACTGCTAATAGATATGTCCTGTAATTTGTAGCCCACTCTATTCCTCACTGACCTGTAAAACATTAGGAAAGATGATCAGTGTAATATTTTTGTTCTCTTCTTGCAGCGTGAGCAGAGATCCTTTTGCAATAATTATTATACAGTGTGGGGACCAGGAAGTCTCTTGCAGACAATGGTCTTTTCGAGTCCCACAACACGAAAGTTAACGTGTTATCCTAACAACTATCTATCCCCCTCTTATTACCCCTTTCCCTGTCATCCTCTTAGTTTTGCTTTGCTGAGGTTCTTCGCCAGCAGAAATCCTTGTGTGCAGGTTGCAGTTCTCTTTGTTAATGCTATCAACATGGAGCAGACAGCTTTCAAAACAAGAAGGCAAGCAGGTATTATGTCACCACCCATCCGTCACTGGGGATGTCAGCCTTTCAGTAAGCCCAATCAGCAGCATCAACAACTGATGGTCCAGGAATCCTGTTCAACAAGACTACTGTACCCATTGTCATCTCTCCTGAAACTTTTCTCCAGTTTAATACAAAACACAGGTCAAGCTTGCACACTACAAAGATCAAAATTGGGTTTACCCAGCACTAATCATTAAACATTTTGATTTACTTCAGCTGGGAGTTTATCTGTCTATCCCCGACCTTCCCCCATTTTTTGCCATTTGCCTTGTGGAGCTTGTGTATATTTATATTTACAGCCTCTGCATTTAATGGCCACATGCCTTGTTTTCACAGATGGCCAGTGGAAGAATTCCCCTCCCCCTTTTTCTTTTAGTAAAGCCTGCCTTTGGTTTTGCTACTTTTGTCACAGTGCCACTACTCTCAGTTAGCAAGTGCCTACGCACAGGAGGGGGAGATTCTGCAATGAACAATTTTTTTATTCCCCCAAGGATTTTAGCTCTTTATTTTAAAACGCTATTTTTTTCTCTCCTGATTGACCATCATTTAGTAAATGCCCAGATACATTTTTCAAAAAAAAGATTAAGTTTGTATATTTATGTGTGTCTTTATTGCATTGCTATGGCAGGGCAGGGTTAGCTAATAAAAACATACAGAGGGAGGGACAGATTCTGCCCACAGATGTGTGTGTGAAACTTCCACTGAAGTCAAGGAAAACAGCAGGAAAAGAGGCAAGGGAAGAGCCCTGGATGGTTGCAGCTGCTGCTGAAGTCTGAATGGGAATTTAAGTCTTCTTTCACTCCAGAAGGCAGAGATTGGAAACATTCACAGCCTACTGTGGATCAGGGAGGACTGCAGCTGTTTATACCGTAGTGGAAATTTTATTAAGCCCAATAAAGATGGATCAACTTCCTCCTGAAAAAAAAACATACAATTGATTTAGAGTTCTTGTTATGACTTTTCAGCTTTGTGAGTCCTTGGGTTTAAGTTCCAAGCTGTGCCCTACAGCCATGAGAGCTAATTGCTTCCTGAGATTTTTTTTTTTTATTATTGTTTTTACATAATCACATGCCTCCAATCACTAGGGCTTTCAATGCAGTCATGGGCACCAGCATCAGGGCAGTACCTCTGTTTAGTGCAACAGAGGCTGGGCTTGGTTCTTCGGTAAACTGTGTCCATTTAGTCTCTTGAGGGATCAGCCTGTGTTTTCTGCAGGTGGTACAGTCTTCTGGGGCATCTGCCTGTCCCAGTATGCAGGTGTTCACTTAGCTGAGTGACAAACAGCCTCTAGAGTCTTTGGGGGATGCTGAATTTTACCTTTAATTGTATTGATGCTGATGCTGGGGAGTAGATAAGCTAAACCTTACTTCATGACTAGAAAACCGTGTTGGTTTCTTTGTTAGGCAGTAGCCTAGATAGTATGTTGACTTCGTTAGGGCTGGAAGAAATGTAGCAAAGATACAGCAGACTTCATAATTTGAATACCTTCTATGGAAAAATGGAATAGTCTGTATGGCTGTATTGCAGCTATGCAGTTGAGTCACCCATTGTTCATTAGACAGTTGCCAGGAAAGCAGAGACTGTGTTCTTGCTTTTCTCTTTGCGTGCGTGTAGACCCTCCTTCCCAGGATATCCTGCATGGGTTGTGATATTCATCTTGTTTCATTCTTGGTGTGCCAACTCTCTTCCCCAGTTAATGCTTTCTTTCCTCACTGATCAGCTGTACCAGCTTTCTGACTTGCTGTGAAATCCTTGGTTAAAATTTACATGGCAGATTTCATCCAGAGGTCTCGAAACTCTTCACGATGGTGGGAAAATGTCACCATCTCCATCCTGTAGAGTTCAGGAATCTAAGGTGCAGCAACTGAACAATTCATATCAACATAAAGTTACAGACCATGTCAGCCCGGGAAACAGTCTGGATGAGAAACTGGGTCTTGTAACTCTTAACCTATTGGCAGTGAGCAGATTACAGCTGGATCTGATTGAGGTCAGTGCCTATGCCTACGCTGTGAAAACTTTTCTGTTTCGCTTTCTCTTTCCATTTTATTTCTTCTTTAAAGTAATGGACAGGGTAAGTCCTACCTGCATTTTCATGTGGAAGTCCTGGCATGCACTATCTCTCAGAGCTCATAACCAAAGAAAAGCTGGACCTCAGTGTACTCTAGAATTGCTACTTCCCATCAGTTTATTCCCAAGCTAATTAATATATTTTACTGAGGAAGTCATTCTTTTTCAAATAAAGGATTAAAAAGAAATAATCTTAGGGACCTGACACCTGCCAAATTATTGAGGATTTTCTGCTTTTTGTTTCAGTGGACTCTGTCATGATTTTGGTGCTTTCAAAGGTACTTGAGAGCCCTTATTAGAAACCAAAGACCTATGTCCACAATGCACAGCAAAGAAAAAGACTGTATAAATTTCAGCAAATTCTCCCTGTGATTGGGTGTCTGTTCCTGAGAGCAGAGTAGCTAAACAGCTGGGTCTTCTTGATCCACCTCAGTTTTTCCCTATGACACCTCATAGGGAACCTCTCTACTGGGCCCATATACCAATTCATATGGGTTCAATTCAGATGCAGTGATTTCTACATGGTATTAAAGCAATATGGATTTTAATATGTACTGTAAACCGAAAGATAGCGTTCCTTTACCAAGTGATGTAGCCCCAATTAAGACTGAATGTCATAATTTTGAAAGAAGTACCATAAAATCAGGAAGAGCCAAAACCAAAGAATTTTCTTTTATTTTCTTGCTTCTAATGGTGCTTTTAGGTTATGTGGGTGGATTATTCCATGAAAAAGAGAGATCTCAGATAAGCAAGACTGAAAGAGCTGAGGGGGTAGTGAATGCATTGTTTCTTCATACTCAACTTTGATGCAACAACAACAAAAAAAATCTCCCAAATGATAACTTGCTGTGACATTATAAATAATCTTTCATCTTCTTTGGTGGTCCACAGAGTTTATATAATTGGAAGGCTAAAACCCTTCTTTGTTGTTTCTTCCCTTTTCATTAGTACAGTAGAAGACTATAAAATTGTGCAGCCAGAAGGGGTTTAACAATTACTGAGTCAACATTTGAAAGTCTCACTCTATTTTATCATTTTATGCATGTGCTTTTTATGAGTTTTACAACCCTGCAAGCGTTACTTAAGCAAGGTCCATTGCAATGGTGGATCTGTAACTTCTCTTTTATTTTATTTTGCTCTCCCTGTTAGCATGTGCCATCAGCAAGAGTCACAATTCCACACTAACAGAGAAATTATAAATTTGAGATTATAAGTTTTTTTATAACATTCAAGAGTGCTAGTTTCAGTTCCTAAAACTACCAGTCTTACTAAGGAACCCTTGGCAAGTCACATAATGTGTGACTCAGTTTCCCATCTCATAGACAGAGTTAATAATCCTGCCTTTCTTTGTGAAATTTTTTTGGTTAATTACCGATGAGTGAAGAATGCTTGGGCAAGGTGATCTTCTACACAGAAAAACCCAAATCTAAATAGAAGATCCCTCGGAAAAAAAAGCTGGAAAGTCTCTTAAAACAGTTATAGGTGTAACGGGATCTGGGCTGTAACATGGTTTGGACTGGGGCATAGAGAGTGGGCACAGTACCTGTTTTGAAGTACCATGACATTAATATGCAAGAGTAGTGTCTGACTGCAAATAATTCATTATAGGCAAACCTCTGGGCGCACCTGTTTCCATTGCCAGTGGTTCCTCTAAGTTCTTCCAGCTCCCTGTCATCCGTAATGCCTGCCTACCTCATGTTTTCCACATCTTGAAAGGCTGTGGATGAAGATTTTATAACTCAAGCTATTCTGATGTTTATTATTGCAAGAGGCAGAGGAATTGCACAGAAAAATTGCTTTTACAAAGTCTTTGCTCTTGTCAGATGTAGGATAAGACTCTTCACCTTCTTGGAGAGCTAAGGAAAATACCACGATGTTGAACGGATAACACCTGGCGCCACCAGTGCGTCTGATAATTAAATATGTTTTTCTGTCATAAAGTGAACTTTTATTGCCGGATCATAGCAGCTAATCTGCCCAGTACTTTAAGATTTGGTGCATATTGACCAAGGTATGTGTCAGAATGGTTGATATTTACTGGGCCTTGCTGAGGAGAGACATCTGCTTCTGCACAGCGAACCACATCAGATGCTGTCACAGGCCCTGCTCAGCAATCAAAGATAAAAACTAGCTTATCAAATCTCAATCTATTTGAAAATTCCACCTTTAGAGTTTAGATGTGTGAATTTTTCCCACAGAGCAGGACGATAAATAGCTGGACAAACTGTACTTGGCGGGGATGGAGGGGGGGGAATGGAACACTGAAAAGGACAGTAGCAGGCAACCATCTGTTTCTTTTTATGTATTGACACTGAAGGGAACAAAGGTAGCAGGCACTCAGTTCATCAGTGTGTTTGTAATTCTGAGGTGCAAGAACCCATGAGCTCCCCTAAAAATGCATTTGGCCTTTCAGTTCACTTGAGATAAGAAAAGCAGGAATGTGAAGTGATGCTCCTGAGCACTCCTCCTCTGGAATTCCACACTGGCTGTTTCTCTGCAGGCATCAAACTGAGAGGAAAAATATTCCTGTCAGGGGAAATGGGGGTAGGGTGGGGGGAGTAGCAAAGTGAAGAGTGGACTGCTTCAGTGGAGCTGCTAACCTTGAATTATGCAATTGGAAAAACGGCTCTTGCCAAAATACAATTCTAACGGAGTTCAGAGTACCGTCAGTGCTTGCCAAATACCCCAGCCAAAAGGATGTCTCAAAGAGGGGGAGGAGGGATCCATTGCCATATGCCCAGCGTTCACAGTATTCTGGAAGAACTGTGGAGTCCTTCAGGAGTGGAGGCGTGTTCGTGGTCTCAGGTGCACCCTGAGCATTGGTACCATGATCCAGTACAAGATGGGAGCGGTGAGGCTGGAGGGGAGTAGGTAAATATATCAGAATGTCTTTATTTCTCAGACCTTCCAAGGTTTTGCTTCACTCTTGTGTAGTAGTGGGAGGAGTTCTGGCAAACATGGTCAGGCTGTTCTACATATGTTTTGACTCTTCTTGTTTTATGTTTCTTCTATGAAAGAGACTGCAACCAAGTTCTTGTCATTTTTAGATCAATGTTTTGTTAAACTATGACAGCTATCCGTGACAGAGAGCCAAGTAACTTTTGCAGCTGACCACAAAACTGAGTCTGACTTGTGGTGCTTAGTCATTTTTTATATATTTTTTTCTACATGACACATTCCATGTGTGTATGTGTTTTTCATTGTTCTTTTAAATATAATTAGAACATTTCTAGGAGCTGTGGTACAAATCAGTCTTCTCTGACAGATGAATTTCTTTGATTAATAAAGTTTTAGGAACTTCTCATCACACTGTGGCTATTGATGAAACCTCTCTGTTTATACTTTGAACAATTGGGCTATTGTGGGTTTGATTGCTCTCTACAGTATTATCTTCTCTGGTTTGCCCATTAGAATTTTAAATGATCCAGTCAACAGAGTTCTTGCTGCCCCTGCAGAGAGCCTCTCCCACAATCCAATAGAAATGACCATTAGGATAGACATTTCACTTCTGCTGAAGTCCTTCATAGAGAAAAAAGATGTTTATAGGATGTCTTTCAGCCTTCTGAGGTCTGGTACAAAATTCAGAAATTTAGAAGGAAAATAATCACGTCATCTTTAGCGAGATTCCTGTGTTTATTCTCCTGCAAGAGCAGAAGTGTTCCTTGGTGTTTGTTTTCACTGCTTTGTCCTGTCTGATTTTTGGTGGGTCTCACAAGCAATTCTTCACACCACTTTCCTAGGTTTGGACCAACGTTGCCTGCTCTCTCTGTAAATATTGGTGCTAGGCTGCAGTAGATGTGACTTGTGCATTTTACACAGGGTAAATAGCATTTCATACCTGAAGCAAAGGGGTGTTCTTCTGAACCCACCTGTTATCACTGGATGGTGCCTCAGCTTTACACAGTGGAGTGGTGGCAGTTTTGAGGACGTGTAATTTGCTGTTGAATTAAGATAGTGATCATAAATAGATCCTAGTTTTATATAAACTTTAAATCATTGTGAAATTCTTCTCTGAAGTTCTTATGTAGGTGTCCATGTTGGGGGAGTTGGAACTAGTTGATCTTTAAGGTCTCTTCCAACACAAACTTTTCTATGTTTTGTGAGAGGAGGCTGGGATAGCAATATCAGCAGGTTACCAGTTTATTTGGGATCAGGGAAGAAAAAAGTTTCTCCTTTGTTTCTTTGGAGGTTCCATAAATACTTCCTCCATAAACTGGAAGACTCTGTAGGAAAGGTAAGGAGATGCTTCCATCAAAAGAAAAGCAGTAAGTCATCAACCAACTGCTTTCAAGCAAAACAACATGGGAATGTTGCTTAGCCCCTTTTGAATATTTTGTAATTATAAAAGTGTTTCTGTACGTCAGAATTGGGGAAAATAAGCTGCAGGGTGTTTAATGGAAAGAGCATAGGGCATGAAATCACAATGCTGCTTATGTATTGTCAGGCTTTTGCATCCTGCCAGGGTGTTGCTGATCTCTTTCTGCTCTCCTAATTCTGTTTTTTGGGGGGTTTTGGGTGGATGGTTTTTGATGTTTGTTTTTTTTCTTTTAATGCTTAGGTTGGAAGGGATCTTAAAGATCATCTATTTGCAACTCCCCTGCCATGAGCAGGGACATCTTCCGCTAGACCAGGTTGCTCAGAGCTCCATTTAAACTGTCCTTGAACACTTCCAGGGATGGGACATCCACAGTTTCTCTGGGCAACCTGTGCCAGTGCCTCACCACCCTCACAGTAAAGAATTTCTTCCTAATATCCAATCTAAACCTACTCTCTCTCAGTTTGAAGCCATTCCCCTTTGTCTTGTCACTTCAGGCCCTTCTAAATTGTCTCTCTCCATCTTTTTTGTAGGCTCCCTTCAGGTACTGGAAGGCCACAATTAGGTCACTGCAAAGCCTTCTCTTTTCCTTGTTGAACAGTCCCAACTCTCATAGCCTTTCCTCATAGGAAAAGTGCAGTTGCAGAGGCTCAGGAGAGAACAGACTTATTAATGCCTTTATACTTAAACATTTCTAAGTATCAATACAGAAAAGTACAACTGACTGCTTTGACTTCCTCTGTTTCAACAGCAACGTCATGGAGAAGGTCTTTTTAGCTGCCACTTTATCACTGCTGATTGAATTATGTTGTCATTCCCTACATTGAAGCAGCAGGGAGTAAAATTGTCCCTGTGTTAGAAGGATGGTCTCCCCACTCACCCATGTTTCAGTTCTCCGGAGAGCCATCTCCAAGCTCAGGGCCGTGCAGAGCATCCCAGGAGCTCAGCACTCATCTGGCATTCCCTCTCAGCCCCTCTTCCATCATGCCTGTGCTCTCTCACTTCATCTGATGTGGCTGTACCTCAAAATGCAAAACTTTGCCTAAGATGGATAGCGGCAGAGCATCTGTAGGCTTGTTAAGTCAGACTCTGATAAACGAGCCGCACGCGGTGCGTACCTTGCAGACAGCATGCCGGAGTATTCGCTGACCTTAAGACTCAATCAGATCGTGTCGGCGGAGTGTGGTTCTGAATGTAACTGCCTCTGACTTCAAGAGCTGCGTTTACTGCATAAAGGAAAAGCTGTTAAACCTGTACCCTTTGCGCTCTCGGCTCTGTTTCTCTAAGAGGTTTATGCGTGATTCCAGAAAAGTCTGCAACAGAATAACTCCCCTCCCCCTTGACATACCCAAAAAGAGGAAAGGTTCTTTTACATTTTAGGTTGGTGGCAGCGTTTTAAAATGATTTCTGACATAAAAATTCCTGAACTCTAGCACTGTGAAGTTGATGGTAAATAGATTTTTTTTTCCCCCTGAGGAAAAACTGTTGATTTCCATGATATATCTGTGATCCATTTGGAAGAAGTACGAGGTCAACCTACTCCTGACTTTCTGACTGCTGACAGGTTGCTTTGGAAATGCGAGCCAAGTTAAAACCAATAGATCAAAGAGTTTGGTAAAGCTAAATGCCTGAATAGTTCAGGTGCTTATTCGAAGCTTCTCCAAGCTTTCTGGATCTCTGTGCCTGGTAGTGTTATGGAAACCCTTTTGCTTGTGATAGGCTGACTGTGCTGCATGAGCTTTTCCTGAAAAAACCAAGAGGATAACTCATCTTGCACACTTCCCCTGGTGATGCGTCAGGGTATAGACAGAGCACCAGGAGTGCGAAAGGGATCTGCAACAAAAATGAATGTGAGGAGTAGGAAAGTTAACCTCATATTCCCTAAGCTCTGTGAGCATACAAAGTTGAGCAGATTAGCCTTGTTTTTAACACTCTCGAGAAAATCTTTCTTCAATGACTTTCATGAATTTGAACCATTCTTTGAATTGCAGATGCAGGGACATCACATCGCAGGAAGCATTTCTGTATTTGCATTGTTCTCTGTTCTGTTTTCTTCTGTAACATAACCCAGTGACATTATTAGGCTACATAGAAGTTGCGAAGTCTCTGGATGCCATGTGAAATCTGAACGTTTTTTTTAGTTTATTGATCTTTTAAAGTCATCAGGAGTGGAACAGAGCAAGGAAACAGTGATCTTTCTTTCAGGAAGAAACTCAAAAGAATTTTTTCGACTGGAGCCACTTTATTATCATGCTGTATCATGTCATTTTCTTAGCTTTGCAAAAGGCACAGTGCCTAACATTTTGAAATGTTAGTATTGCTTCCCTGAAAGATTTATTTTTAAACATATGATTGTCAGGAAGATAGAATGTTTATGAGCAAAAGTCATTGGGAAAACAAAAACAGTTGGAAAATGGAACACCTTTGTATTTGTAAAGTCAAACAATTCAGGGGGAAGCGAGGTGTTTTGAAGAGAACATTGGAATTAATGGGCCTGGCATGTTGTTCTGGCAATGTCTTTAGACACCACTGCAGCCTGACAGATTAATTGGCAGCACACACTAGCCTGTTGCAATCCAGGGTTCACAGTTAGTTCTGACTAGATGAATGACGGACGGGGTGTTAGTAGGGTTGGGCAAAACAGTCTGGACGAGAACACAAACTGCTGCCCAAGTATCGCGCTTAATTCAGGCTGACCCTTTCCCAAGGCCTGAATAAGTTTGAACTGCAGGGTGTTTTTTTTCCCTATGGGCTGCTTCCTAAAATACAGCTTTAAAAAAAAAAAAAAAAAAAAAAAGGGAAAGTCACACATGTCCCTGCACTTTGATTGCAGGCTGGAAATAGAGTAAAACAATAAATACATTGCAAAAGAGTGTGTATCATCTAAACTTCGAATCCAGCTTTGCAGTCCCAGGGACATAGAGAGTTGAAATATTCTTCAGATGTGCAGCCAATTTTGTCATGCTGAGCTAACCAGTCTTTTCAACACTATGGAGTTTGCTCATCACAGCTAATAAGCAAGTTTTAAAAAGGACTTTACGGTAGAGTCTGCAACCATATCTCTTCCAGAAAAAACATTATTATGTATTGTTAAATACCTGGCTCAGTAAACTGTTGTGAATGGTTATCCAGCTTCCCTATCAACCTTCTAAATTACATATGAACTTTGCGATTGCAATGTTTAATTATTTTCCTGATCCAAATCCCGTCATCTTGCCCATATAGGACAAAACAACACTGGAGACCCTGACTCAGCAGTTGGCAGTAAAACAGAGCGAAGACGGAAAGTTTAGCCACGCAATGATGGATTTCAACATGAGCGGAGATTCTGACGGTCAGTACAAATGGCTTATCCTAATTTCCAGGTTTGTGTGTGCGTATCAGCGGGATCTGGGGGAGAATCCAAGTGCTTTGGAGGCCTGTGAGCAGTTAGCAATAAGCGGCTACGAAAGAAGGCAGGAAAAAGTGATTCATCATGGGGCGTTTTAAGTCTGGAGGTTGATTTTTAACCTTCCCTCTGTATGCTGAAGGTCTCGAGAAGGGACCAAGAATGTATTTCTCATAGTAAAAGGGGCTAAAGAGGGCAAATATATGTGTTATAAGTGAGATCACAGAGGGAATCCCTGAATAATAGACCTGATCCTCCATAAGTGTTGCGTGCTCTGAATCTATGAGAACTTTATTGGTTTGATAAAGCAAGCATAATGTTTGTTTGTTTCTCTGCTATTGCATATATTGTTATGGAGATGTCAGCACAAAAGCAGGCAGATATGGAAGTTTTTTTTGCTAGTTAGAAAATTGCTTAAGAAGAAATGCTTGATGTTGCCGTATATTACTCCCTTTCTCTCACAGAAAAGGTAGAAGATGGGTAACATATGCATTCTCTAAGCAAGAAAGGAAGAAAGTAAAAAGTAAATCTACATTGATAAATATAGGCTTTATGTTATTGAGCAGTAAAAGATGTTTTAGAAAAGCTGTTTAATGCTTTGTATTGAAAAAAACCAGTCTAAACTCTTCATCAAGTCTATATGATGTGACACAGAATTAACAGAATAATTAAACTAGACAATATACAATGTATTTAACATTAACCTATTATGAACATGGACTCATTGAATGTGCAGCACCTGACATGGGTTACTAAAGGCAGAGGTAGCTGCGTAATGAAAAACAAGCTGGGAATGTTTTTCTCTTTCTTTTTAGGAAGTGCAGGAGTCTCAGAGTCTCGAATTTATCGGGAATCCAGAGGGCGTGGTAGCAATGAACCCCATATCAAACGCCCAATGAACGCATTCATGGTGTGGGCTAAAGACGAACGGAGGAAGATCCTTCAAGCCTTCCCTGACATGCACAACTCCAACATCAGCAAGATATTAGGTAAGAGTGATAGAGCACTGTTCTTTCAGAGCAAAACTCAAAAATATTTTTAATTAATAGAGCCGAGCACCTGAAACAACGGAAGTGTTGTCTCTCTATTGTGCAGCTTCATCACTGCACCAAGGACAACAGTGATATGAGCTTCCACTGTGCTACCCAGCAGTATGCATTAAGCATAACCTGACATCTTCTTGTCTCTTTGTAACTACTGAGATTGTAGTGGTAATTTTGGTTTGAAAACATGAACTGAATAGACAAAACCAGTTCATTTCATTAGGCTGTTGAACAAGCACAAAATAATTGCTGTCATTTATTTGTCCACATATTTCATCTATATAGTTTCTCTGAGGTAGCATACTACACTGTTTGATTTGTGCCATAGAACTTTCTGTCTCCACTTGGACATCAAGCTGCTGAGCACAACTCTTTGAGTGTGACCATCCAGCCAATTATTTATCCACCAAGGGGTCCATAAATCAAATCCACGTCTTCCCAGTTTAGAGATAAGGGTGTCATGTAGGACAGTGTCAAATGCTTTGTGCAAGTCCAGGTAGATGACGTTGGTCACTCTTCCCTTGTCCAGCAACAGTGTAACCCCAGTTCACCTGTCAGTTCCCTCAGGACCTGCAGATGCATCTCAGGACCCATGGACATGCAGGTCCCATGGACTTGTGCACCTTTAGGTTCTCGAATTGAGTCTTCTCCTACAGTGGGTGGTTTTTCATTCTCTCATAGTCTGATAAGAACCCTGAAATTAAGAAAAAAAGAAACATTGGATCTAGTTTCCATATCCTCTGCTCTTTACATTCCAAGCAATATTTGTGATGAATGTCATCTACTGAATCTCATGCCATAGTCTTCCAGCTTTTCACTACTTGCTCAGATTCTCAGTACCATGTTCTGTCCAAAGTCACCCCTCTGTGACATGCTGAATGATAAAGCAGGTGACTAATAAGGCTCTCTGAGGCCCATGAATCACTGTTCTGGAGAAAAAAAAAAATAAAAAAAAATAATCTGTGACCAAATTAGAGATGTTGAATTTTTACTGAGAAAAACTGTTACAGGACCTAAGCACCCCTCAGGCCAGTGGCTAAGCAGAGAACATGTTTACCTGGGCTGCAGGTCTCAGTGGTTTTGCAGACTACTCAAGAAATGTAATGGCAGCATTAACCAGCTGCAGGTCTGGTAAATAGGCTGAGTTTAGACTGGTCAGAGGTTTGAGGCTTATGTTGATGAGAGTGGTATTATGAAAAGTTAGCAGGGGGCAAGTGGAAATGAGATAAATTGGTTGGAGTGGCAGAATGTATTGCTGTGGATGGCAGATGTGATGATATTAACCCGTGATTTAAAGGGTGGCACAAGATGATTAGATTAGTTATGGGAACAGGATTAGAAGGCTAAATTGGTTATGTTGATGGTAAAATAACCTTATACTGGTTAAAAGGGATTATACTGGTCAGAGGTGTATGATGTGATTAGCCAGAGGACAGGGCAGTAATAGTTTTGGTCTGTTTCTAAATTGAGAGTAGACCTGGTTAAACCTGTTTTTAAATAATCAGCTTCAGAAATCTACAAGATCATTCTGAATGGCCCTTTTCATATAGAAAGTACAAAGAGAGCTTGATGTTTTCCCTCTTAACTGATTGTTTTGGATAACAACCTCCGACAGCACGCTGCTAATTCATTCTGCTTAAAACAGGCGCTTGAGCTGGGCTGACATTTTACGCAGTCTCTGGGGATCCTGGTTGACATTTTAAAGGGCTTCTAAGCATTTTATAATACCCTAAAATCTGGTTTTAATAAGCCATTCTGCTGAAATTGTTAACATAAGGAATCACCTTTTACTATTTGGCACTAGATCAGGAAGATATGGGGACATCTTTTTCTGATTAGATATACAGTAGTTGGAGTAAAATGTGCAAATTCATTACAGATCCTGTTGAGGTGACAGACAGTATAGCTGACTCCAAACTCTTTCTGTTTTGCTGCCAGATATGGGGAAAAGCAAGGTCTGAGGCAGTGAGAGATGATGTTTCTGTTTCTTTCCAGCATCACATTTAATTTTTTCATTCTACTTCTGCAACGGGGAGGGATGTCCTGACGTCTTCCTTCTTGACAGAAACGTTACAAAGGTCTTCCCTCAACTGCAAAAGGCCAGTCTTTTGAAGTCAGCAGGGAGCTGTCTGTTAACTGGCGTAGGGTGAGCAACTAGAAGCTTACAGTTCAGCCAGGTATCAAAGTCTCCTTATTAGAAAGCCACAATTTTTCCTTCCCATTTTTCCGGCAGTACTGCTACACATTGAGGTCAGAGAGCTCATTGTCACAGAGAGCAGCTTAGATAGAGTTCTCACTGATCGAGGGTCATTTTTATAGTAAAATGAGAGGAGGTGCCCTTCCCAACACTAGAATTCTCTAGGGATTATGTTTGACACTGTGGTATTATGTTTTGAGCATAAAAATTAGATACACGGATTTGTCACTAAATTCATCTGTGCATACGTTTGTCATCCATCTGTTCATTGCAACTTAAACTTGCGGATAATGATTTTTTTTTAGTAAATTGTTAAAAAAGTGCTAAAGTGGGTCTGCTGGACCCTATCAATTTAATAATGCATTGTTTAGATCTCTTTGTAAATATTTTAATTAATTTCACTGAGAAATCTACATGAAGATATTAGGAAACAGTGAAGTTAAACACTGCCTTCAGAAATTCTCTCGGGATGTGCAAGTGTGTGAATACAAACCTATACACGTACCTATACGTTATACAAATGTTTGTGTATGTGAGGGTATTTATTAAACATAAAATCAGCCTGAATCAGGTACTCAGATCGAAAAATGTCAGTCTGATGGACTAAAAGTTAGAGAATATTGCAAACAGCTGAAAATTCTTATCAGAGAAACTTGGCTTAAAATCAGCAATAAGCAGAGCTCTGAACATGCAGGCAGAGCTCTGAATATGCTCAGGTGTGTGCCTGAGCACAAGTGTCTGTGCATACATGAGGGCATCTCATTTCTGCCCTGGGTTCTAATATTTGCCCTCTCCAGGTGTGTTCACAGTCACACACAGCTGTGTGAGCACAGCTCTAACTGCCCTACCTCACTTTGGGGGCAGAAACCATGCTTGGTACTGAAATCTTGTAAATGTTTGGGGGTTTTTTTTCCCCTAAATATTTCAACCACCAGATCAGAGAGAATTGTGCAAGAATCTTGCTTGTCATTATGTATTCATCCAGGGAGGGGAACGGGTTCTTGTTTTCATAGTCAAGGAGAAAGCCTTGCATACTTGACCCACTCAAAGCTTTCCAACACAGATGGTGAGCGGAAAGCTCACCCAAGAGTGTAAATCTTCCCTTAAAAAGAGAGATTTTTCAAGATTCTTCGATCATAACTTGTTTGGGCTTGGGTTTGGCATTGTGCATAGGTACCCATGCCTGCCTGTGTGTGTTTACAGACACATAAAACAATGAAAGATAAAGCTATTACAAATGTATTTCATCCAAACATAAGGTATTCTTAACCAGTTTTAGTATGTTGATTGGCAGTACTCATTCATAGCTTGAGCTGTGGCTTCAAATTCAAAGATCAGAGTTATGTATTCTTCAAACTTTGAAAATTTCAGATTAAGACCAGTCAGAGAGCTGGTTGGATTATGTGTGTGACTAAGAAGGGAAAATGATAAAATGTACATAACAAGGGTTTATCAACAGAAAATGTGCCCTTTTTTAAAATTTGACGGCATTGTTTGTTTAATTATGTATGATACTTCAAAACATACTAGTAAATTATATTTAGTATATTTTGTAAAAACACTGAAGTCATAGTAAGAGGAGGTATCACTGCAGAAGGCAGCTATTAAAAATTTTCTAGGAAGAAAGGTGAAACTGCCAGGATTTTTGTTGTTTTCAATTTGCAGATCGGGAAGGGAAAACATGACAAATGACATTTATGTATAAATATTGTATGTGTAACTGTATGTACCAATATTATGCATCAAAATTTAACTTTTTGTGGCCCTGATCCTGCAAAGACTTGTGTGTTTGCCTAACTTCACCCACTATTTACAGATCTTTTCACATTAAGAGGTAGGAATCTGCCTGCCCAGATCTGAGTGTAGGATTGCAGCAAGTGAACTAACACAGCAGAAGAGGAACCATGCTGGAATAGAGCAGTTTCATGGCAATTCTGCAACAACTGCCTTCAGTTTCTACCTTTCTGTCCACCTGTCTATCCCAGAATATGTCTGAGTTCCTACACTGCAGATCCGTTCACAGCATATAAAGCAAATGTCAATATTTGTTTAAAGACTGAGGGTTTCCACTTTTCTATTCATAAATAAAAACTGATTCAGCAGCAGGAAAAGAAGCTGGGGCAGGTTTTCTAAGGCACTAGGATTTCAGCAGGTCTGTGATTAGAGGACTCTAGCTTTAGATTAACTGCTATGATTTTCTTTGTATGCTGAAACACCAGTGTGCCAGTGTCTGTGAGGTAGAATTTGAAAGCAGGACCACATCTGGGCATCTTCCAGTGGAGCCTGCATGTTTTATCCTGAATTCTTAACATCGTTCAACACAGGCCTGATCTATGTTTCCATCTTCTGCAGCATTAGGAGGTGTGCAGTGCTTTGGCAATCTCCACATGTTTACCACTGTGTCATTCAGCCCAAAATCTAGGAGGTACTGTATGTGGAAAGTTGGTGTCAATTTTTCTAGCCGCTCTCTTTGCCAGAAAAAGCTTGGAATAATTTCTCTGCGGGAGACAAGGCTGCTGACTGCGATTCTGTCCGCAGAGCTTTGCTGCTCTGTGTAATACAGAGCACAGCCACAGATCCCCATGTACAGACACTACCTCAGTATGACATACGAAGAGCCGTGCAGGAGTTTCAGTCCAAATCCTAGAAGCCACCTAGTCGTGCTGGTATGGTGCTGTGCCTAAGCTAATAACAATGTCATTAAACTGCTTCCCATTCCAGGATTAGCTGGGGGATCTCTGCATGTTATGTGTTGTAAATATCATGACAAAGGACAGTTTTGACTCCAAATCAGTGCTTGGTAAGAAAGAGATGTCCATTGTCTTCAGAATGAAGGCGTCGCTGGTTTACAAGTCACTTATCTCTAGGTGCGAGGTCAGGCTCTACCAACCCTTTATTCCATGCTGCAGTTTGGGCTTCTGGAGAAAAGATTCAAAGAGCAATGGGGGAAATGGTGTCAGTAATCAGAAGAGGCCTTTCTAGAGTGAATAAAACTGTTTTCTTTCCCGGGAAGGGGTAACTGTGCTCTCTATATTGCCAGTCTTGGGGGCACAGTGAGCTAAGACCAACCTGAGTAATAGCATGAGCTATGTACAGTATGAGTAACCATAAAAACGAAGAACAAGAGAAAGTCAAGTATGAGATATGACATTATGAACCCATTACATTGACAAACTATTCAAACTTTTTTTCCAATGAGAAAATTGACTATTTTCCAATAAAGTTTTCCTTCTAGGCCACATGTTTCACAGCTTGGATCATTCCTGTTATTTGAAATGTATCTTAGCCTGAAGCACTTCCATATTTCATGGGAAAATAAAATAGGATAACTGATTCAAGAAGTTTTACTTTTAGCTCTCATATTTATGTCCTTTAAGAAATATGAGTTTATAACTTTCAGGAGGTATTCAAAAACAGTTGCAAAGTCCTCATTATATGCCTAAGCTCTATTATCCACATTAACATAGGCAGAAAACAAGACTGCCAGCAATGAAACCGTAGTGCAACTCTGCACAGAGCTGTGCCCGTATCCCAGTGCTCTTCCCTTCATGACACACACTAAATTCCATAAGTTGGAGCTGGCAGCGTTCCCCAGGACTTGGTCTTGGAGTTAAAACCCTGATGAGACATATGGGATAGTTTATAGCTTTTAGAGGCATTGCTTCAGGCTCTTTGCAGGCTCCTGTACCTGACTGCATAGCATTTACGATCACTTTTTATTCTACTTCTCACAAACCTGGAAGCCAGAAAGATCCTGTGTTTGTCACGAACAGTTAAGCTGTGGACATGAGCTGTCCCAAGTTCATGCCTTGATCCAGCCGTGGTGGATCATGGTGACTAGATGGCAGCACAGGAGTGGTGCCTCCTCTGGACAGGAGGTGAAAACAGGCCCATGGCCAAGTAAAAATGTGGGGACGTAGCAGAGCAGACTCTGTGTATCTAAGGGGTCTTTGGACATTCCTCTAAAATATGCGACTTTGTTTTCTAAAACAAAGTGTCAGGGATTGCCCATTATCAGGATAATGGTTTTACTTCCCACCTGAAAGGCATTGTAATGTAGATAAATTTCAATAAAATATTAAGTCAAAAATTCAAGTGCCATCTCTCTGCCTCCTGGCCATAACCAAGAGGTTTACCAGTAAAATACAAACAAGACCTGACCCCTGTCTAGAAGCTCTGACAGATTCCCAGCCCAAAGCGATATGACCGTAGGTATCTTGTTCTGGGTGACCTACTTGTTTCTCTGCCTTTCAGTGTTTGGGGATGAGTAGAATCTCTTTTTTTTTTTTTAAAAATTTATTTTTTTTTCCCTTGGTGACAGGATCTCGCTGGAAAGCTATGACAAACCTAGAGAAGCAGCCATACTATGAGGAGCAGGCCCGACTCAGCAAACAGCACCTGGAGAAATACCCAGACTACAAATACAAGCCAAGGCCGAAGCGTACCTGCCTTGTAGATGGCAAAAAACTACGCATTGGCGAGTACAAGGCTATCATGCGCAACAGACGCCAGGAGATGAGGCAGTATTTTAATGTTGGGTATGGGACCTTTAAAAACTACTGCTCTTTTCATTTAAAAAAAAAAAAAAATTAAAAAATTCAGGGAGAATTGTTCATTCAGTGCGGTAAATGTTATCGTTTATTGGCAGGAACATTAGATATTGCCAGCAGAAAATGAAGCTTAAACTTTATAACAGCGTGTTCCAGGCGGAAGTTAGGCAGTTAGGGATCTTTTTGTTGGCTCTGCTATATGCTCATCTTAAAGCCTCAGCCAAGTGTCTCGTTTCCACTCTGATCATGAAAAAAAAAAAAACCCTTAAGATTTTCCAATGAAACATAAGTCTTCTATAATAAAGCCTTATAACTATTACTTTATTATGAGGCCTGAGAGAGTATATCTGAATGAATCTGTGGTAGTGCCTCGTGATCCAAAAGCCAAAATTACAAGTTTGCATTCAGTATGATCTGTGACAAGTGGTTTGCAGAAAGGACTGCTGAACACACTTTATTTGAGCTGGAATGGGGACTTGGCTCAGTTAATTCATATCAGGCATGAAGTTGTCTGCGTTGTTCGTTGTGACAGCATTTGTTATACTAGGGAGTGTCTTACAGCAGTAAACTAAATGCTTTGTGTTGAGCATAAATTTTAAGAAGACCAGTTCTGATAAACAGGTAATAGATCAGTTTGATATGATTAGATTAATATCTGCCTAGAAGAGTAGCATGTATTTGCCTTCTGCAGAGAAGGAAACCTTCCTTGGTTTTGGCTGCAGCAGATCAAAAAGAATTGGAAGTAATCAAATATTCCACAGTATTTCTATATTCACCCCTGAAAAGTAAAAACCTACACAGTGGTTTTAAAAAGAGCGAAAGCAGCAACAAGAGCAACCCTCTGAAATAATGAAATTTGTGTTCTGTTCATCTGAATTTTGAATCCTTTTAAAGTTAACCGAGTAGCACATCTCTCTAGTTAATTGCTAGAAGTAGCAATAAAGGAGAGAATATCTGTCCAGCAACTGCTAAGTGTCATCAGACTGTGTTTAAAACAGCTACAGTGTGCATTGTTATAATAAGCCGCTCAGCAGAGAAATTTGAGCTGCTTAACCCTGTGGTGCTGGCAGGTCCAGTGATCCCAATGGTAAGCACTGAAACAAACACAGGGAAGTCAGCCAACATTTGGCATCAAGAGATTAAAAAAAGAGGAGGGGGCCTTCTGGAAAAAGAATAGGTGGCAACAGAGCCCCCAAAACACTGCTTATCTGGTTAACATGCATGCCTCATCATGGGAAAAAAAATTAACCTTGTAACATTCTGCTTACTGTTTAGCTTTCCAAACAAGGCTGACATTGAAATCAAGACATTTCTGGAGATAATTTGCACTGGGGCATAGGGGCATAGAACCTGGGGTGAAATCTCTATAGAAGCTACTGACAAAGTGGCCCATGGCTGCAGTGGGGGTCGGTGTGTGATGCCAGCAGTCATGGCACTACAGTTGCGTTCCTGGTTTTAGTTCCCCATCTGTTGCATCCCCCAATACAGGTCATTTAGGGCAAACTTCTAAACAGCAGCCCAGCTCCTGCCTGGGCACCACAGTAAGTGATTTGGTTTACAGGAGCTGTGGCTGTGCCGGCTACTGGGGCCTGCTGAAGGCATCACGATGGGAATGACTTTTTAAGGGTGTTTTTTAGTGCTTTCCTATCTCAGTGTCTTCATCTTCAGTGGGTAGCGTGGCAAGCTCACCTCACTGGACTGCTGAGAGCCCTTATACATTAGTATCTGAGGACTGCTGCAAGAACTTCTGGGCTGGACATCCTACAGAGGTGGAAAAATACCATTCTTAAATTATTTAATATTTGAAAAGCACTCTGAAAAGCACCATTTAAGTGCAAAGTGTTCCTATTGTTAAATATTAAAAGCAATTTAAGTGTGCTGAATCTTGTTGCAGAAATGCTGACTCCAGAAAACAAAAGTCTTCCTATTGAATTAAGAATAAAATGCAAATTAGATTCACTCCCTACTTTAAGAGCTGTATCTTCAGCTGAGACAACTTTGACTTGTTTCAGGAACACAGAAATAAGGGCTGTGTGGAGGGAGGCCTCACTCCAGTGGCAGGCAGGAAGTATCTGAAAATGCAGCAGCGATTCCAAACAAATGTAAAGCTGTTTGGCAGTGGAAAGTCTTTCAGGATCACTGTACTGTGCGAGGCTTACTGTACAGCCAGGGCACAGGCAGGCAGGGGAACAGGGGAGGGCTTCATTCTTAATTAAGAATGTTCATCTCAAGAGACTCTGCCCTGTCTCCTGTGGCAAGGCTTTTCAGTGCAGATGGACACACCGCTGATGACATTACAATGTGCAGCATGTACTGAAGAGTATTACTGCAATGGAATTACTTCATGCAGCAAGGAAACAAAAGGAGCATGAATTTTAAACCTCTAGGCTTGTTGGGACTCTGAAGCTTCTCAGGGAAACAAACACTAGTATAACACAGCCAGTGTTCTTGATGCAAAGGGAATTTCTGTGGCCTGGAATAATTCTTCTTTCATTACTGCAGACAGGTTTCCAAGGCTTAGACGCTGTATAAAGGCATCCTGTAGAGGATTTTCTCAAATGCTTATGTTGCTTGCTTGCTTTTTATTTATTTTTAAATAATGCCTGCTTCCGTTTTAAGTCTGCCTTTTCCCAATTTTATCCATCTTCCTTCAAAGAGCCTGCTTTTCACAAGGGCCGCTCCCAGTGGAAACTATCACATTCCAGTGGGAGGCCTTCAGTGATCAACCTGTAAACCCATACTGGCCCCAGAGAGCTCAATGTTCCTCTCCCTAATAGTAGCCAGGTCTCTGAGTGAATGTGGAGTAAGCATTGTCTCTTTGGAGAGTCCTGCCTTGCTTTCTCCTCATCCGTTGGTATTTTCCCACAGCACCTCCCCATTCCTGTGCAATTTACCCAGTCCTTGCTCCATCTCTGCTGCTGGCAATGTGTTACCTTTATGTCTAGTCCTGTCCGAAGAATGGATTATTTAAAAGGAAGATTTTCAAAATACATGGGTTTTAAGTTGGACCAGAGTTGCAAGGAAGTTTATTTTTGACTGGCAGCTCATGGGACACCCAGTTGACCCAGAAAAGAAGTTTGCCTCACAAGCAGGCAAGCTGGAACTAGTGCAGGTACAGCTAGAGATGTTTACAGAGTTTTTTTTTGTCAGTGAAGTTGGTTTGGGCTTGATGGTCATTTCTAGAGCATCAGTTGATGATGGAATATTGATATAAAGGCTGTCTTGCATGGGCCATCTAGGGACTTTCTCTGCATGCCCAAGAATATATGCTACGGGCTTACAAATTGCTGTTGATCTTGCCCTCCCTTTGCTCCTTCCAGTACTCAAACATCCTTTTGCTTTTTCTCCGTGGCAGGCAACAAGCACAGATCCCCATTGCCACCGCGGGCGTAGTTTACCCAGGAGCCATTGCCATGGCAGGAATGCCTTCCCCACATCTGCCCTCGGAGCACTCGAGCGTGTCCAGCAGCCCGGAGCCCGGGATGCCCGTCATCCAGAGCACTTACGGCATCAAAGGCGAGGAGCCTCATATCAAGGAGGAGATGCAGACCGACGACGTCAATGGAGAAATCTACGATGAATACGATGAGGAGGAGGACGACCCCGATGCGGACTATGGCAGTGACAGTGAAAATCACATTGCGGGGCAAGCCAACTGATCGGGGTCCAAGTGTCTCGCGACCTACAGGACTTCAAGGAGAAAAGAAAAAAAAATAAATAAAGCCCCATCTGGTTTATCCTTGCCAGTGGCCAAGCACATTAACTTTCTCATACACTGACTGTTACTTTAACTGTTAGTCTTAACTAGTTGGGACATCAGCTGACTAATAGACATCAGCCTGCATCAGAAGAAAAAAGGCTCAGAAGAAAGGAAACAAAGACAACGACGACAACAACAACAGAATGATATAAGCTATGGGTAAAATAATGCCAGTAATTCAGCTGCTATACCCAAGCACTGAAGTCTTACCCGTCGACCTTTTATTATTATTATTTTTTTTTCAAATAAACTTTATGGCTGTTTGTTCTACAATGTTCTAGAAATTCTCACTCAGGTACACAGTGCCAACAAGTGGCTTGTGAATGTGTTTTGTTGTTTTGTGCTACAGTTTAAAGAGAAATAATTTTTTTTTTTTTTTTGGTAATGCACCTGACAGGAAAAGAAAAAAAGATAAAATTCCTTTTAACCCCCCTCTGTCTTCTCCTCCCCCTCCTCCCTGTCAAATCTGGGTCAGAAGTGTGTGTGTGTGTGCGTGTGTGTGCGTGCCTGTGCGCGTGGCTGGCAAGGAGGGAAGTGGGGAGTCTGTTTCTGTTAACCCCAACAAGCAATTATTTCCTTTCAAGAGAGGACTTCTCTTCATCAGTTGCACACCATACTGAGTCTTTGAGCAAGTGCCAAATTTGTACTAAAGCGCTGAACTAGTCCAATTTGCTTTTTTTTTAGGTTGCTCTCTTCTTGTTTTGTTTTTCTTTTGCTTTTTCTTTGCTTTCTGCTCTGTCTTAAGTTAGGACAGTGTTGTATCTTAGACAATCCCTCGAAGAACCTGATATACCAGCAGCTGGTGAGATTAGACGTATATTTTTGGGTTTGGTTTTGCTTTTTAAAGGAAACTGTAGGTGCCGTTCTCAGGTGAAAAAAGAGAGAGAGAGAGAGACATAAGAAATTTAGAGAAAAAATATTTTATGGTCTTGGATTTTCATGTGTGCGTGTTTATGGTACTAATAAGAATAATCTTGGACTATTGTGAGCAAAAAGCATGTTCCAGAATGAAGTCCTGCACCCTCCAAATGACTTGGTCTGTAAGGAGCCTTTGCTTTTAGTTTACACTTCAAGTGGCATAATAAATGACATAAAAAAGGCTTGTCCAAAATGTGGCTTGTTCTGCACAGGACAGGGCAACTGGAAATGTTACTTCCTCGCTGAGCATGATTAGGTTACCACCAACCATGTCCAGTTTTGATGAACTCATACCTTCAGGGTGGCTGAGTATTGATTTCTGATTCAAAAGGCAAATTTTTTTTAACTGACATTTTTTTCTCCTTTGCATTGGCAGAAATCTTTTTTTTTTTGTCTGTGGGATGTTTGTGTAGGAAGGAAGACTAATAGCTATGAAGAGATTTCCATATTCAAAGTGGGCATGTAAGAACCCAAACCTATTGTGGTGCCGAGTTTCCCCAGCTGCTGCCTCTCACAACCGAAAAATTACTCTCCTGCGCTAAAATATTTTCAGAGTTGTTCTAGAGCACTTAGATATGTTGCTTGTGCAGTTTTGTCTTCCTTGGGCAATGACAACCAGGTGAGGAAGGTGGAATTACACAAGTCTAATCCTGAGCAGAAGTTTGCATTTCTGATAATGTCATTGAATGTCATGCTTTATTTTGGGGGGGGGAAAAGAATATAAATATAAATTAATTAGAGTTTCTTTTCATCTCCTCACTGTAATATTCCTGTAGGAGAAGAGGACCCTGGTTTGTGTAGCAAGACAGAAGCATTAGATAAACTGGCCAACCAACCATAAATACTACTCCAAATTTCAAACAGCAGCTATCCCAGAGCTGCTCTGTTGCCTGTAAAGGAAAGTCTTAGGATCATACTGAGGCAAAAGCCTTCCTCTGAGTTGGTTTTCCAACTGGGGATGGATGCCAGTTTTTTATTTATGTTATTTCCTGGTAAATTCCTACTCCCAGAGGGAGATCCATTGCTGTTGTCATCACCTCTAACTTGTAAAATTAGCCCTGTGTATCTTAGCGGCAGTGAGATCCCAGCCCAAGCATTCACCAGAACCCTGGTCATCAGTATTTGGCAACGTTGCTTTTACAAATGGTCCCTTCATCAGGCAGTTTAGCTCTCGCTGCAGTCGGGCAGGTGCAGGATGGAAGGGGCAGGTAGAAGGAGAGACCGGGAAGGGAGGGAATGCTTTTCTTTGCCTCTTGAAATCCCACTTGAAGTGTAACTTGACCTCTGCAGACCTTGTGCAAAGCAAACAAGCAAATGCCATTGAAGACTTAGGACAATATTCCAATGAGCAGTTTGGACGTGATAGTTTTACTCTGCAACATCTGTTTTATTTTTCTCCTCTTTTCCCTGTTTTGTTTTCCAACTCTGCCTCAAAAAATTATTTTCTATTTTCTCTCTCTCAGAAGATTTGCTCTGAAATTTTGCTTGGAGTAGCTGATCATATCCTCCATGTCAAAGAGGGTTCTTTTTGTTTGTATTTTATGACTGTGTTGGGTTTTTTTTTTCAGTTGAACTGCCTCTTCTTGCTAGTGTTGTAATGGTAATTATAATAATAATAATGGTCAGCTGTTCCCAGATTAGTAAATTATGTATAATTTATTTTACACCCCCCCCTTTTTAACTTTATTTTATTCTGTTCTAATTTGGCAGTGCAGCAAATGAAGCTGTTAGGCTATTTAAAATGGATACCCCTCCCCACCTTGCCTTTTTATATATATATAAATATATATATATATACATATGAAAACAAATCGCTTCTTCTTCTGCTCACACCATTTCTCTTTCTTTTATTTTAATTTTGGCCCCAGCCATGTCAACTTCTGATGTTTATTATGATGGAGTGAATTAATGGGAGTGTTGTTTTCAATCTTAATTAACTTCTGCTCTCTCATCACTCATTTTAGTTATTTAATTACACCAGTCATCTAGAGCCAATTTTTTTAAGCACTCTGTTTGGATAAGAAGGAAAAAAAAATAGACAGTTGTTTTTATATCATTATTATGTACAATGTGAAAACAGATAATTGCTCCTTTTTTTTTTTTTTTTTTTTTTAACTTTTAAATTTGTTCCCTGTCTTTGTGAACAAATTGCTTCTGACTCTTGTGGGTTCACCTCACATTTGCTGGATGCTTGATTTCCACCACGTTATAGAGACTCTCTATGGTTTAATTGTGTCACTTTTGGGCTACCAGAATACTTTGTTTTAGCTCCAGGTAGGTGCCACTGCGGCAGGTGCGATTGGAGCAGGGGATCTGGAAAGCCAGCCTCGGGGAGGTCAGTGGGAACCAAGGCCCTTTGGCTTCGGCAGGACCGAGTCTCAGCCCCGAACTTCAGGCTGCGCTGCAGGAGCCGCTCCTGGAGGCAGCCCGGTGTCCGTGGGCAGCGTGGCTCCTGTGCTGGAGGAGCTGGGGCAGCAGGACCTTCTCCCGGAGCCCTCTGCTTTGCTCACCCCCTCGGCCTGGGCTGGGGCTCAGCTGAACGCCGATTTCCTCACCGTACACATTTCCATCCGAGAGACTACACTGGGGTTCCCCCCTCGGGTGGCTTTAGCAGACTCCACCTCTTGCTTTCTCGGGTGTTGAAAACCGATGCAGAAATGTTAAAAACAAAAGCAAAAAAAAAAAAAAAAAAAAGGCCGAAAGAGGAAAATGTTAAAAAGAAAAAAAAAAAAAAAAGCCGCAAAACGGCTCTGGGGTTCCAAACCAGAAAAATACTTAAAGCCTGTGCTAATGTTTTCTTGGGTCCAAGGATGATCACCTGTGTGTCCTTCGGCAGTAGAAGACCAGATTTGAAAACGAGGCCCTGTTTGTCCCTTTTTAATTTCTTAGGGAAAACAAAACAAAACCCACAAAGAAACCAAACAAAGCAAAACATGCATTTATAAAAAGATCTTCTGGTCTTGTTTCTTTTTTTTTTTTTTTTTCCTGGGTTCTGTGCCCTGGAGCATGTAGAAAAACCAGGTTAGAAGAGATTAGGATCGTATTAACCTAAAAGCATCGAGGCCCTAATGCCAAGGCGGGCTCTGTTCCCCTCTTCCCCTGGGAACCTGGAGAGCGAGGGTGCTCCTGGGGAGCAGCCTGGGGTGGGGCATACAGGACACCCCCTTCTAACTGGGGGGGAGCCCCTTGCACCGTGCATCTTGCGAGCTTACAAAAGAACACCGCCAGCAGTGGGGAAAGGGGGAAAAGAAAGAAGAAAAAAAAAACTGAGGCACTTGCTTCTAAGCTCAATTAAATAACACAGAGTATATCCTTTTTCAATTTATTCATGCCTTATATTAGTAAAATAGGATTTTTAAGTGCATTTAACATCTTTATTTAACCGTTCCGCTGTATTAATCAGGCCCCCAGAAAAGAACACTAGCTATTATTATAGCATTTAATTAGTTTTGTAACCAAATCCTCTTATTACGAATGCATATGGAAGAAATTCTTTCTTCGAAGACATTATTTCAAAGATTTGGTTACTGCAGTAGACTCTCTTTAATTAAATCATTTTTTAGAAAGTAAATTGTCTTTAACCTTTTTACAGCACATTTTCAGAGCTTTTTCTTTTTAATCCAAAGAGATGAGCTGTTATTGTCCCCGAAGAAGCCTCTGACATCACGTTCGTAACATCAAAAATAATTATACTCCGTGGAAACGTAGACCTTACTTAGCAAGAATTCATCTGCTAGAATGAATGGCAACTATATGGTATTTCTTATGTTTTAAGGGCATGATGTATCGGATAGGAAGTTTTTTTGTCTGCCCACTTCTCGGTAGAACCATACCTTCCATTTTGCAAAGAACTGTGCGTGATTCACTAGATGTGGATTCAAGTGTATCCTCAATTCACAGGGCATGGGCTGGCTGTTTAGCTTGGTTTATATTTACATTTTTTCAACTTTATCTTAACTTGTCAGTTTCCCAGATTGAAGAACATGTCAAGTTCGTTTTTTCTACTGACTGATTTCTCTACTCCCCAGTGTTTTTTGTCACTGGTTTGCTGAAACAGTATTTATATAGCTCCATTGGCTCTAAAGCTCTTACTCCTTCTAACGTTTTGGATTTTACATAAGAAATGAAAATAGAAAAGAAATAGAGACAATCAAATGCCTGGAGCTTAAAACAAAGTATGTGCAACCTACCATCTCACTTGAAATTTAATAAAAGAAATAATTATGTAAATATAACATAGAGTTATAGATTTATATTTTGTTCATAACACATAGTGTAATATAAGTTGTATATTTTCATGTTTTGGTTTTATGTTATCATTCATGCCACAATAAATGAAAAAAAACAGGAGTTGATGTACTCTTTAAAAAAAATACAATGTGGGTTGCCACCGTCCTGGGTTTTTGTTTTTGGTTTTTGGTTTTTTGTTTCTTTTGCATTCCCCTTTTTCAGTATTATTGCCCTGCAAGGCACCAATAAAACAGCAAATGTGTTCTTTACCTATCCTGTGGTCTGTTTCCCACTTATTATAGTGAAGGGTGTGCTAGCTAATTTTCTTGTCAGGAGAACAAAACAGCTGGGCTCAAGCAGCAGAAAATGAGATTTAGATTCAGGTTACCAGTCTGATCCAAAATTCAAGGTTTTCATCAAATAACAGGGGGAAAAAAAATCACCCCGTCTTTCAAATATTAGCATTAAAATAGAAGGAAAAGTTGGTCCCTGAACAACGTGGTACAGTGCAATTTCCAGTTCATTGTCAGGACAGTAAATGGGGATGGGTGAATCCAGAGGTTTGGCCTGTGCCCACCTTTCAAAGCTATGTTCACTTTCTACAGCCTTATCTGTTCAGAGACCAAAGGAAGTTCAGGGAAATACCCAATTATAAACACCAATGACACAAAGCTATGAAAAAAATAGCTCTGCTCATAGTTAGTCAAAATGTCCCAACATGCTGCCTAAACAGTTCATGAAGTTTTGACAGCAGCATATGGCACAAAGTGGGATGAAATGAATTTGTACCTGTTTTTGACAGTAAGTTATTCTGATGGGTGCTTACTCTCAAGTGCCTACGGCTTGACAGATGCCATTCTATGGTTCCAGATTTCCTAAAGGGAAAAGGCAATATTTGGGAAAGCAGGAGGTAGCTGGTGGAGGTCCTACGAACCTGCCCACGCTTCTCGTGCTTGCCAGGTTGTCCTCTGTGCTCTTCCTGGGAGCAGGGTGGCACCTGAAGCACCAGTACACCAGAGGTTTATTCTGGCAACTTCCTCGTGCAGCATATAGCACCTATGTGGCACCTGTCCAGTGGAAGTGGAAATGGGCCTGAGCAGAACCATATAATGTGAGGCTCAGGCCAATAAAAGTCAGCCTTGTTTAACCACTTAAAATCCCTGATGTGGAGGGACGTAGAATTTCTTTCTCATTTTTATTCTTTGTGGCTGGGCTGGTACCTAAAAGAAGCAACAATGTTCCCTGAATGAGTGGGGAAAAAATGTCTGGGACAACCTGAGAAAAGCTAAGCTGAAAATACATCTGAACTGTAATACATGTGGGTAAGGCTGAGCTCTGCAAAATCAGAAATGACCAGTTAAACCCTAAGTATGCAACTGAAGTAGAAAAAAAAAAAAAGATTAAAGTCCTTAAGTGATATTTTGGCTTAGACTTGGGAGTGGTAACAATTCTTTCCCCAGACAAGTTGTGGGGTTTTTTCTGGGTGGTTGTTTGTTTTTTGTTTTTTTTTTTTCAAAAAATGCTAAAGCATTCCAGCAATTGCCTGTAGCAGGAAGGAAGAAAATGAGGATAATTATGACATTAAGCTATTTAAAAAAGAAAGATGTGTGACAATTAGCGCATTCCTACCAAGAAAGTAACATAGAGAGCTATATGTGTGTAGGAAAGTGAAAAGACCCCCCACAGAAGCCATGAAAGGTTATGGAAAGCGTATGTGGCTCACGAGGAAGCACAGTGCTGTGACTTTGGCATCAGTGAGAAAGAGTGCACGGGAGCTTGTCAATAAGCTTGCAGTTAATAAATATTCAGCAATACTGTAGAAAAGCAAAATGGGAGAAGAGCAGGCAGCATCTGTCAGGCCAACCAGTTGCAAGGACGCACTGTAAAGGTACAGAAAGTCTTGTGAAGGCATTTATCAAAATAATCTATGCCCAAGACTGGTGGGCATGGGGTAGTCTGAGTAGCTAATTTCAGCCCCTGGGGCGCTTACATCTTGTTGGTGTTTCTGTAGCACTGATGGCCTTACTGAAATCAGAGGTTGCTCGCAGGCTGACAATGAGTGCAGGAATAAGAAAATGACATCACAGCATCCTTGGCCAATTTAGGAAAGCTGGCAGTGTCGGCAACTCTGTGAGCATCAGCTGTGCCTCAGCTGCACAACCTTCTTGCTGACATGGCCACACAAGGCAGAGGGGTGGCAGCCTGCCTTCCCCACTCCACTTTGCAAGGCTGGCAGTTAGCAGACACTGTGGGGTTGCAGTGAGTGTTTTTCTCCTCTAAGTAAATTTTGAGCTAAAAGCTAATGCAAAGGAAATCCTACAGATGCCCAGGTACCCTCTGTAACAGTTGCTCTTCAGCCTCTGGTTGTGCGGACTTTGCAGACATTATCACAGTCTTGGCCTTACAGTGTGGATCAGATGGGTCACAGGTTCTGACTCCCCACACACATGCACACACACCTACCTACCCAACCTCTCTCACACTATGGCACGTCTGGCCTGGCCACGGGGAAATCCTGCCATTGGGAGCTGGCTATCTGTGTCCAGCACTTAGAGAGATTAGCCAGTCCTTAGTGGTTTAGGGTTTTTTGGGTTTTGGGTTTTTTTTTTTTTGTGCTGGCCAAGCAGCCTTCTCAGAGCACAGCAGGTGTCTTGGGGCTGAGGGAATGGGGAGAGAATTCAGCACTCAGCTAGAGTCCTTCTCCATCACAGACCAAATTCAGCCCAGAGCACTGTATGTCCAGAGAACTTGGCTGTGACCACCACACCAGCGCTGCGTGGCTGAAGGTGATGTGACAGCAGAACCAAGGAATGGTCATTCCTGACCCACTAACCTGATCAAAGCAAACTGCTTGGCATGATATTAAGAATGTATTGATTATGGGTTTGGTTATTTGCAGGTTTTCACCAATTTACCTTTTAGGTTCCTTCTAAACTTGCTGCCAGAGGCAGAATGGAAAGTTACTTGGACCAAAAATCATGACCGTCACCCCATGCCTGTGATGGCCAAGTTGTTAGGAAGGGGTTAATGTCACACCTCTCCAAAAAAACTAAAATACTTCAAGCAAGGAGCCTTTTAGTAGAGCTGGGTCTTAATGGCAGTAGGACGGTACATACATAATTGAAAATCTAATTAAAAGTACAAATTTAAGGTTTAGTTAAAACTCTGCTGGCCCTCTGTGGCCATTCAAGCTGCAGTTTGAATGGCATTTTGAGATAGGTTGGACTTATTTAAAGTCCTGACTGTATGTTTAGTCTTAGTTAACAATGTCAGGAAGGAGGAAGGAGGGCTGGTGTATCACAAATAATGTAAACTGCTGGCATAGGTACAGTTATAGCCATATGAAGAACCATTTATGGTGCAAATTATCGCCCCTAGAAAATGCCATTGGTAATTCCAGGCAGCTGCACTGGTGTACCAGGGACTGGAGTGGGTGTCAGCAGCACTGATGGAGCTGTACAGTACTGAGTATGTGTGAGTGAAGACAGGGGCTCAAACTAAGCCCTGAAAAGCCCCTCCTATCCCTCCACAAGAGCATCCCCACACAGGGATTTGTGTCGGTTTAACTTCACGTTATCAGCGCAACTTTCACAGGCAGTGAATGCCTAACCCACCAAGGATAAATCAATGCCTCCCCTTGTATTTAACAGAGATATGACTTAAATACAGTAAGTAAATCAAAGTAATTATTTAAAATTAAAATGATTTAAGAGACTTAGTCTGGGAGAATGGCCTGGTGGTTAGAGAAGCAGCTGAGATGCGGGACTTCGTCAGGCTATTCCTGACTCTGTCAGAGACTTGCTCTACAACTTCAGGAAAATTACTCAGCCCATCTCTAAGACTGCTATAATAATACCTACTTCAAAGGGGTGTTATGAGGCTTAATTCATTAATGCCTGCAAAGCACTTTGAGATCTTTGGATTAAAGGCACTACAGCAGTGCAAAGTATTATTAGCTACAGGAAAAAGCTCTCAGACAAGCATGGCATTAAATGTCTGCAGTTTAAAAAAAAATAGGAAGAAAAAACCCCAAAGATGAGCAAATTGTGGGTGGTTTGGTTTTGCTTTTTTTTCCATGCCCAGGTTTCCATTAGATAGATCTGTGCTTTACTAAACTAAGGTGGTACAGCTCAGGGCCCAATTTATTCTCACTCCTAGAGCTCCCATATTGCAAACATAACTGAATTTGGGGCTTCTTTTTATCAAAATCCTGACTTTGTGCCTCAAAAGGATGTTCAGCTTCCCTCTATTTACCCACTGAATTAAACAACAACAAGAAGAAAATAATTTTACCTTGTATTGACAACTTAGATTTATTTTTTTTAATTCAGTTTGAGCATTTACTTTCCCAATGAAAAATCTATTCCATTTGATTTCAAAGGGCTAAGATTTTCATCATTGGTAATTATTTTGAATTCAGAGAGATTCAAACCACACAAACTGGGGACTTTTTTATTACCTTCAGTAGAGCTGATCCACCTACTGTGAGTGCAATTGTAAATGGACAAATTGTGATGGACGCTCAGAAATGGACGAGATGGAGGGATTTTTTTAATGACTGCCTTGCTCCTAAGTTTTAATTTATTTCTGATGTAAAGTTTTTAAAGCGAACAGCTAAAGGTAGCAGTCTGTAGGTCCAGATTTAAATCTTATCTATCTTCTCATTCACTTGATGCCTGTGGTAGCACCACTGACTCAGGGCGCATCAGAGCCCCACAGGGAAAGGGTGAGCAGGATTTCTTCCATCAAAACCAGCAGGAAAGATGAGGATACAAGAAAGGTTCCCAAAACAGTCTGCTGAAAAACAAAAAGCTGTCATGTTTACCTTGTTAACCGCATAAATGCACATTTTACATTTTTTATATTCATTATACCTTTAAAACTTTTCAAGTGCAACTTCTTAGCTTAAAAATAAACATAACCAACAGTCCACTCCCCCTTAATGAAAAGACTGCAATACAACAGCCTAGAAATTTTTAGTATTTTGTTGAAAGCATTTCTGACTTTGGTGAGGAAAACCTTATAACTTCACTTTGTTTCCAGATCCCATTGAAAGAGAACACAGGGGAAGTGAAGTATAAGTGATTCTGGCTCCCTTTGTTTCTCTTCTGATAGAATGTGAAACTTCATGTAGGTGGTGGGTAAAGCCATCGTAACCTGCTTTCTTCTGACTGAATGAGGGAGGTCAATATATTATCGTATCAAGGAAGAAGAAATTACACAGGCAATTCCCCCCCAGACAATAAAGACAATTCTGACAGCACGATCAAAACAACTGTATAACTTTTTTTCTTTTCTTACTGACACACCAGTGTTTAAATGACAGCTGAAAGAGGATGATGGACTAAACACATTATTCTCTGTTCCATCTACTTTTTTATAATAGAAGTATATCTTGAAGACTATATTCAAGTTGATCAAATAATAAGTCAATTTGTCAATAAAACAGATTAGGCAACCTGTCTGCTGAGATGATATCTGTCAAACAACATATTTTTGTTAACACAATCTGGAAGCAAATGCCTTCACAAAAGACAATGAAAAAAACCTGCAATGCCACTTCTAAGTTTATGGAAACAAAACGCTGACTTATTTCAGTTATAGATGTTTAGACTTTCTTACTTTAAGTTTTAGTTTCTAGTTAACAAACCACAATTTGGAAAAGACTAGAAAGAAATTTTAATGGCCTGGTGGGCACTGTCTGCTGCCAAGATGTGGATGTATTTCCAAACTGCTTGGTGATGTCTGCACTGTGGGCACAAGTCATCATTAGTGGTGCTGGTGCAGGGGTGTCTCCATTCCTTCCACGCACTGTTTTTTCTCCATCCCCCCCCCCCCCCCCCTCAATGTTACTCACTACTGGCAAGACATGAACAGCATCGACTGATCTGCCTTGTCACATCACGAGCCCTGTCACTGCGCTCAGCAGATTAAGGCATGATGCTTTGACACACTGTGTACGCTGAAGCAAATAATCCCTGGGAGATCTCGGGCCGGGGCCTGATCTCAGCCACACGGGGGGAATCTCTCGGTTTACCCTGCGTGACAAAAACCAGAGGAATCACTAACACGCACGAACTCGCAGAGTGATCAAACATGAGTAGTGTGCAAAACGGCACAAAGACTCATTGCTGAATATTTGTACTGAGGAATCTGAGTTGCCCAATGTAATCAGTCTGGAAAAAGGTAGAAAATTTTTATTCTGAACATGGGGAAACTTAGATTAACCAGCCTCGGGTATTAGTGGTTTTGCCAGGTGAACATCAAACCAGCTGTTTTAGTTTGTGTGGTCTTCTCCCACTCCTCCCCGTGCTCGTGCCATGTAATCCTCAAGAAAATGGGGCTGGTTGAGAAACTCAGATTATTCTTTCTCAACAGGGAAGAAACTTGCAATATGCACTAATAGGCTGAAAATTCAAACAGAATCATGTAGGTTTATGTTTTGTTGGGTTTTTTTAAAACAGAACTTGGGAAGTGTTTTTTTGCTGAACTATCTGATGCAAAATATACAGGCTGAGGAAAACTTGAAGCTACTCAAAAGTGTGAACAGGCGCTCTAACAGGAGGATCAACCGTGATGGCTGAAAAAACCAAGCAAACAAACAAAAAAAGAGCTTAAATCCTGACAGAGATTTAAGGACTTTCCCACCCAAGCTTGCCTCTGCAAGTTGAGACTGCTCTTAGGAATAATGAACTAATTTGCTATTGCTCACAATATTGCATCAACACCTTGTGGAACAGAAGAGCTTTCATTCAGAAAAATCTTTCCAAAAAATAAAAATATGGAAACTATATTCTGAAAGGTGTAGATTGTTAAAAAATAATAAAACTCTGTGTCAAATATTTAAAGGCTGTGGTGAAAAGGGAAGGGTGTTAGAAAAAAAGAAGTCCAAAAGTCCCTGTCAAAAAATTATGTCAAAACATTAGTTTTTGTGGTGAAATTACTATAATAGTTGAAGTCTACTGAAGACTTTCATTCACCTTCTTGTAGTGGAAATGCCAATTTACAGAACTGAAGAGCACACCCAGTAGGAACCTGAGCTCCCACATTAATTTCTCCAACTCTCTGAGTTTATGTGACCACATGGTGATGTCAGGAATGCTTAATTATCCACCCAACCCTACAAACCTTGAAGCACGAGATATCCAGCAATCCACTCTCATTCAGAATAGTTTGGCATGTCTCCACGTTGTAACTAACCAGTGTTACCCCTAGCAATTGCTCTTTAAAGCAAAAACATGTGCAAAATGTCTTCATTCAGCCTAGTAGTATCATATGTCAATCAGATTCAGGATGCAGAACTGGCCAGCAATATCCTAAAAAAAAAAATAAAAATATCCCTCTTGTTTGAATCACTTCGAATTAACTTGACTCTGTCATGTTACTGGCAGGAATATTCTCTGTTGAGCATCTGATTTCTAATTTTTTCTTTTTCTCTTTTTTTTTTTTTTTTTTTCAGTCTTTGGATTTGTCTGCAAGTTCCAAGGATCTGTTTTAAGCTTTACAAGACCGACTTAGCCTCGGGCTTTGGCAAGAAATCGAACATTGTCTGCAGCGCGCTGAAGTTTATTGACACCTTTCAAAACCTCTGCAAGTTTGTAAATCAAGCAGTGGTTCATTCTCCAGAAAGAAGGGTCTGGTTTTTTAACATATGCAAACAGAAATGACATGTATTTATAGTGTGTATATGTATGACATGCACGCACTTATATTTTGGGGACACTAGGTATTAGGTGTTTGCTCTGTGTCCTAATGATGGAACTTATTGAGTTAAAGACAAAGAAAGATAGCATCTGTCTAGAAGTTTAACAGATCCTCAGGCTTCTTTTTTTTTTTTTTTTTTAAAGCAGACTGTTTTTGCTTTGGATCTTAACATCCAGGTTCTCTTCTTCTCTGCTCTGAAAAGGAGTGACAGTGTTGACACCTGATGCTAACACGTGACAAATCCCAAACATCTACGGCACAGTACTGGCGTTATTTTTCACTTCATTTTCCTAAAGAATTACTCTTCTCCCATATCCAGTTCTTTTCCTTTTACTTTCTTCCCTAGGAGACTTTATTAGGATTCACAGATGAACAAAGGATAACACCAATTTTATGGTGTTTCTTCCAGATCTAGAGGAAAATACATTGCTTTACAGTAAGGTCCCATCAAGGTACCCCTCTCTCAGCAAAGAAGGGAGAGCCATCTGTAATCCACAGAGGAAAATGAACGCTGCTGTAGTTTATAATAAATCAGTAAATTGTTCTTTTTTTAGTATACCTTCAGCCACCATGATACTTTCATACATCCTCAACATGCAGTGTTTGTGTGGGCTGCTCACAGACCCTGGGCCAAGCTAGAAGTGGGGTGGCTGATATGTCATCATGCTAACTTGTGTCAGGAGCCATCTCCCATGGCTCATGTAAATGGGAGGAAATGTAAATGTTTCATCATGTAAATGGGAGGAAAGGGCAACTGCAGAACATGCAAAGTAGTACTACATGTGCATAGAACAAGCCATTGTAGAATAAAATATCCCTGTTTGCAGGTCAGGTGCCTATGGTGTCCCTAACCACGCTACTGTGAGGATGGTGCTACACTGGCAGAAACAAAGCTTCAAAAAATTGGACTATCTGTGCAATTTGTGGGCTTCCTCAGGCACATGGATTGTGGTTTAGTCTCCAGCTACACAACTATTTGCCTTTTTTCCTTCCTGGGGCCTTGGTTTAGCACAGAGCGTAGATAGACTTCAACATGGACCCTGATATTGGAGTTCACTGCTCCAGTCACATCTTCTGGCCTCTGTCATTGCCCATGGCCCTGCTGCTGAGGCAGATGTATTCCCTCCCTTTGACATGCACTGCAGTGATACTTGTGTTCTGTTTGCTGTTTTCATCAGACCTTTGGAAGATCAGCATCGTTTAGTTAATGAACAGCAACAGTGTAGTGAATTTAAAGTCAAATAACTTGGTTAATTTTATGTATGCAAGTGGATAAACCCCAAACCTAACTGTTGTTTAGAGCAGTTTAGGTCTGCCAGCCTGGTTTCTTTGGTCTTCAGTTGCTGCCCCAAACACCAAGCCTTTCCACCAGGCATATTTTCAGAAAATGAGGACTATACGACTAGTGGTAAATCCTGACTCTTTTTGTCAAGAGCAGTTCAGGTAGGTAAAGAATTCTGTTTCTTTATTCTTCCATCCACTGATGATGAAGCCTTTGTGTCCCATACCCCACTGTGACCACACTCTGCAATATGGAAGACAGGTCTCTCTGGAAGGCAACTCCTCTGTGTGGCTCCAGCTCAGCTGGAGCAGCCACAGGCTACTGGGGCAAAATGAGAGGTCATTCTGCCCAAATCCATCAGAGATGGTGGATGACAGGTTACTTTGAACCTGTATTGATAAAACCTGGCACATCCCAATGGCAGAAGACTTGGATTTATGAGCTTTTGGGTGCTTCTTAATATTGCTCTGTGTATGTCGTATTATACACACGCACAAATATCTGTACACATGCTGCCTGAAGATTTTCTAACCTGTATTTCTTGCTACTTTTCTTTTTTTTCTCTCAAAATGTCTCCCTTATACCTGGAGTTGCTAAAAGTGGCAAGCAATTACTCTCCCACAGAAAAATCCCCCAGCCCAGCACAGTGCCATCTGATCTCTGTGCTGGCATAAATCCTTCTTTTGACCCTCAGCTGGCAACAGATCAACCCACTGGACTTGTGGGTCATTTCTGGGGGAGAGGGGGAATGTTATTTATTTTCAAAAGGTGAGAGTTATTCAATTTGCTGTACCTGGATGCTGCACAACTCTTTGTAATTGTTAGCAACGGATGACATCACTGAAACTTATTTTTATGTCATTATCCTCACCCAAGGTAAATATGGAATGCTGTCATGCCATTACGTGATGTAAATATGTCATCACAATTTGTCTTTACACATCATAAATATTTTATTATATGACATTATTACACCTCCAGCTATCTTTTTCCATATGAATAGTAATTACTCAAAGTATTTACTGTAATTATGTCACTTGATGAAATTACAGTAATTACATCGAAAAATGATAGCCCATGACTAATGAATTAAAATAGCATGGAAATTCGCATAAAAATGACATTAAAAATGTTAAGGATCTGAGGCAAACTTACAAAAGCAAGGAAATTCATAATTAAGAATTTAATCTCTAGTAACATTGCAGTGTGCCACAGTTTTAGATTATATCACAGAAGAAGGAAAGGGGATAAAAAATAAAGAGGTGTTACCTGAACAGGAATAAGGTGCAGAAGTGAACAGATGCAAAGCATGACCTGTGTGTTTTGAATACTTGTGCACAGCAATATAGACCAGTGCCGTGCAGCAGCATTCAGTGGTGTTTCATGAGGAAGAGAAAGCAAAGGACAGAAGACAGAGAGCTGAGGTAAGGAACTGTCACTTGAGTGGAAGTTTCTACCTAAGAGCCATCAAGGAACATAATCTTTTGGTAGGTCACGTTAAAATCACTGAAGGGCCACAGTGCCAAACTTAGGAGCAGGATGACTGGCAGACCCCAGGAACATGTGTGGATCTCACAGCAGACACGAAGTTTTGACACCTAAGCTTTGCTCACAGCTTTTATAATGCCACTTGCCTCTGCAGGCAAACAAGTATTTGCACAAACCTACCTACCCAAAGCAGCCACACAAGGTCCACACAAGATCCACACTGTCCTCTTGCTACCTCTTGCATCCCAGGGAGACACAAGTCCCTCTATTGCAGAGAAGATTCACAACAAAATCTCCTGCATTCAGACCTTCTTGACAACAAGATGACTTATTATTATATTCTTTTTTAATTCCATTCTTATTTTCTGCATGAAAAGAAATTACTCTGTGGATAAATGCCGGTGGTGCCTGAGAAGCAAAGAGGAACCGCTGATACCAACAGTGCTTGTTTGCTTCCTCACTCAGGAGCGGGCCCTGAGTCCGCACATAGAGAAATTCAGGATTGTTCATCTCCTCCTTTCACAGCTGGCACTCTTGTTGGTCCCAGTGAGGTACAGTACCTCCATAGACCTCACTGGTTTTTGAACTTGCCCTCAAGCTGCTTTCAAACCGAGGTGTCTAAATTGTATGGTACCCCAGACCAGGAAACCCTACTGAACTGAAACAGCTCTCCTCCCCACATGAAGAAAAATCTGGGGTTTAGTTGAATTAAAAAAGAGACAGACAGACAGACAGATTGGGACAGGGGGTAGGTGAGGGAGGCAGAGAGAAAAAAGAAAAAGAAAAAAGGGAAATAAGGAAAGAGGGGAAGCGAGAAAGAAAAATTCTGTTTCCAGTTAGAATATCCAGTAATAATTTAATATATGGTGCCATTTTAGAAAATGTGCTATTCATATTTATGAAAGGCTTAATAGATGCAGCTGCATCCTTTAACAAATTATTATAAGGCATGGTATGAAATGCATTAGTAAGAAATGCTTAACAGATGATGCTGTGACAAGCTGTTACAACGCGTGTTATAAGACGTCAATATTATTAAATCTATGGGCTTGGTTAGCACATGAATATAAATAATTTTTATGCATGCTACAAATTGCCATGCTTTATTAATAATGAAGTGTTTATAAATGGAACCTTACTGTAAAGCATTATTAAATGCAGCTACTCAGAAGACCTTAGAGTAATACTATGGTAGCATTATCATGCTGAGAAACAGACTAGAAAGGCTGCTTTATTTTACTGTCTGAGTCAACATGGGTTCAAACACACTGGGCTTTGATTCCTGAAAACCCATGTGGTAGGGGCCACCAGTAGTCACTGGTTGAAAGCTGCTGTTGTCACATTCTTTGTTACTCTGAAATCACTTACGTGAGATTTACACCAATGTAAGTATGAGTGCCAGTGGAGTAACTCCTGATTAACCCTGCTGTAAGTGATACATGCCTCAGGCCACATTATTTTCCTTCCCAAGTGAGAGCTGGCTGAAAGGTAACTGTGTTGTAAGGCATTCTTGGGGGGGGGGGGGAGAAAAAAAAAAGAAAAACAATATGCAGATTTGAAACATACAATTCCCTGTGTCTCAGGTTCTGCCCTTCCAAAAGATATCTTCCAAAAGGTTATTTCTTCATTAAAAAGAAACATCTCTACGGGGCTTTTTAAAAAAAATCATGTTGCTCCAGAAGTTACCATGACTCAGTAACACACAGGAGTGGTTCTGCTTGATGGCCTGAGCATCATGGAGGAAAGAATCATTTGCTTTTATTCCTTTAACTATTTCATGCCTTCATGATTGATGTTGTCTGAGTCTACAGTACCACATGGAAGGTACCAATGTACTTACAGAGAGAGAGCTACTACCATAGAACATATGTCTTGGCCTGCAGAGATTGAAGTCAAGTCATGGCTAGGCTTTGCGAACGAAGATTTGGGAAGGCTCTAGCAGAGATTGAAACTCATGAATAAAAAGACATAGCAAACCTAGGACTACATAGGCAAGAAATGTTTACCATGTGATGGCAAACAAAGTCTTTTAAATTCTCAGTTACATTTTTTTTCCTGATTCTCAGTGTTTTAGTTAATTTTTAAATGAGAGTCTCTGTTTTCAGCCATGTGCCTCTCCTACCTTTTAATGCTAACATATTTTAAAGTAATTTTTCACAGCTCTCAGGTTATTGACGATCATCTCCTCCAAGCTGTAGCTTACTATTTTTACTGAGGATTTCTAAAAAGAGCAGAGTTCATGTTACTGAACTGGGACAGTTGCATAGGAGGATCCCTCTTCTGTGCCCTGTAGGCACACCCTATTTCCTGATCCAGCCTGCAACCTTGCATTAGCAGCCAGCAGACAGTGGTTTCAACTCAAGGCTATAGAGCTCTCTGAAGGGGAAAACTTGCACCCATTAGGTGTGCAACCCCACAAGGTACTCACACATGAGGCTGTGGGCACATCCCACTTCTCTCATAAAGTCTTTCATGTCTACTGGTACTGCATTATATCAGAACAGAGGAGTTTTAACTCAGCTTTCCAAGGGGACCTGAAATGTAATGAGAGGGATACCAATGGCCAAATGCAGAGAAGTGTGTAGGTGTCCACAGATGGTGATTTCAGTGGAGTCAAAACCACTCAGCTTACCTGGTATCATGTGGTATCATGTGCCATCTGGAAAAAAAGGATGTGACCCAGCATCACTTGAGCCCTGATGCAGCAACTGGGCAATGCCTCTTCTCTTCCAGCTCTGCTCCATTTAATGCCAGCAGCCAGAGCAACTCTCTTCACAAGTGATGTAGACCACTTCATTTATCACCTCCGTTATCACCAAGGAATTGTAAAACCAAACAAAAATATTACCTAACTGCATGAAGCTCATAAATGTTGCAGATGGGTTCATTCTAAGTTCTGGGCAAATGTTCAAATAGATTTATTTTTTTTTAACAGATATATTCTTATACTTACCAAAGTCATAGTCTTCACCTCTTTTTTTCTTTTTTTTTTTTCCCTCCAGTGTTTCATGGCACACACAGGCTAATGTCAAACAAGCATGCTGAAGGACTTGTATTTATCTATTAGCCTTGATGTGATTGCAATCTTCTGTATCTTCATGCAATAGTTTCTGTCTAGTTTACAGTCCCTCCTGCTATAATTCATCTCATATCACTTATTTTCTTTGTTTTCCCATTCTTCATCATTAATTTCTGAGCCAACTTTTTACTTATTCCATGACTCCTGCGCCCAAAACATTATTATTAACCTTGGATGTGGAACTTGGTCCAAAATTTTCTCTGAAGTGTAAACAGCTCTGGCATTTCATTACAAAATTTGCCATTGTGTTCCAAAACACTCCTTACTATAAACTTTGAAGGTCATTCATGTCTTCCCCCCGTAACCGTCTCAGCTCCAGGTGGAGTCTCCTCCGTCACGCTGGAGCTGGGAAAGGGAGATGTCGAAACCGCAGGAGTCAGCGCTTCAAAAATCACACCCAGCTTTGCAGTTTGGCAACAGGACTTCCTTCGTTCGCGGAAATACAGGATTTCCACATCGTGCTGCTTAATAGGAACAAAAAAAGGGCAAATGCTGCTCTTGGGTCAGATGGCCCTCTCTTGTCTTTCAGGGCTTTCCAAGATCCATATAGGGTTCCCACAGGAGTGTGAGGGACAGGAAGAGACAGAAAGGAGGCACGAGTCCCGCTGAATTGGAGCTGACTTGATGCAAATCCGAGGTACAAGGATGAGAGTGCGACAGGGCATGGAGGGATAAAGCCTTTCTGCGACAGGCCATGAACCCTGTGAGCTCTGCACGCTGCTTGCCTGCAGCACAGTGGGAAGCCAGCTCCTGCCTGCTCACTCTCTCCATTCTTCAGGTAAAGCCACAGCAACAGGAAAACGGTCTTTGGCACTTTTGAAGCACCCCTTGAGCTTTTCCATGCATCGGTTGATTGATAGCGTTATTACTTAGCACGTCTTTATATCTGCAGTAACTGTAGCAATCAGCAAAACAGCAGACAACTGTATTAACTACGACTGGGGAAAAGTGAAAATAACACCTGGCATTTAGCACAGTTCGTCAAAGGATCTCAAAATGCTCAGCAAACTTTAATAAAGACACATGACGCCCAGTGAGTCTGGAAATATTGTGACAGCCGTATTGAACCCAGCCAAACTGATAAATCCAGGCACGCTGGAGCGGCACCGGCGCAGCAGCAAGGCTGTCGCCTCGGGGTAGCACTCTGCTGGGGTGTCACCTCTGCTGCCCCCCCTGCCAGGGCTCCTGGGGGAGCCTCCCTCTGCCCAGTGCTGCCCTCCAAAATCTCTGGGCACTGGGCCAGATCCAGCACTTTCTGTCCAGCCTGCATCTCGCAGGCATTTGCTTGGGAGCATCAAACACACCTATCCTGCTGGCTCCCCACCCTTCCTTCCTGTGGCATGATGGATAAATTGCATTGCAGGAAAGCAGGACTGATGATGGTCCTGCTTAGCCTTTATTTATACACTCGGTTCACTCTGCATTTCTGTTTTATACGTTTCTCTATTCAGATGATGTGTGAATTCCATGTACACTTTTTTTCCTCAGAGTCATGCAGCGAGTGTTTGTGCATCTGTATTGTGCTCTACTTTTCCTCATGTTCACAGATTTTTATTAAAATATTTCCATAGAACAGGTTGTTACCAAAAATAAATGAACACATACAAATTAATACATAAAAACAGATGAGTTATATAGAATATTTACAAACAATGGGATAGAATTCAAAACTTCTCGTAAACACGGCATACAAACAAGCATATACATACCCCATGTTTACTATAATTTATTTTAAGAGTTACTTAGTAGTTCTGAGGTAGGCTTAGGCTGACAGACAAGATTTTTCTTCCCATTGCAGATTGAGGGTGCATAGAATAGATCTCATTTAACAGCTAAATGAAAAGGATCTTGTTTTGTGCCCAGCTTGTGTTTCCTCAGCCTGCAGAAATAAACACACGCGGTGTAAAAATTGGGCTCAAGAGCAGTGCTGACATGACCAAGCCTCAGTCTTCATGTGTGGTAAACGAAGCACAGGGCTCTAAGTGCACTGGCCAAGGTTAGGCAGCAGGTAAGTGGCATCACCGAGGGTCCTGTCTGCTGCTTTCACCTCCTCTGATTGTTATCTAAAACACTGCAAAGAGATAAATATCATGGTGAACAACAGATATCTACAGCAGAACATTCAGGGAGAGGCTATGCAATCAAGCTATGCAAAGGGAAAAGAATCCAAAAAGTTAATGGCTGTCTCAACCTTTAGTCCAAAATAAAAGTTAACCGAAATAATAATACTGAGGGCTCTGCAGTGCAAATCTGGCTTTAGTAAATCAAGTCCACTGAAGGCAGTGGAACCAGCTGGTTGATTCAAGTTCCCAGACTATTTATGTGAGCCTGTCCTTTGCCCCACAGCCTGTGCTGAGGGCTGGCAGGCAGCAATCAGCCCCTCATGGTTGGGACTCCTGTGTTTCACACTGGGGAGAGTCCAAGTTAAATGCTCATCCTCTCCATCAGCATTGCCAGGCTTCTCAGATGTAAGGTGTGCAGTGTTGTACTGGGATACAAGCACCTACAACCTTCTAGTCAAACTGATAGGAGCAAATGTTTACACTAACATCCTCGGGCTGCAGAGGCAAAACTGGAGAGTTCTTAATGATGGCCTTTGCAGCGCAAGATCCCTCTCTGCACCCTTTGACAAACATGAGGCTTATTAAGCTATGAAAGTCAGGGCTGACTTTTTCTCTGTTTCCAAGAGGAGGCTGTTTTGTCAACGTTTTGCCAGAGTCTGAGAGTGTGAAATTGGCTGTTCATGTGCAGTCTGCACAAGTACTGTAGTTTGAAAGTGAAGGCAATTAATTTTAGTTGTTGACTTAAACTGCTGTTGAGAGGTACTTCATTTCCCGATTCTTCCTCCTATAAATAGATTAAGGGTTACATGAAAGTCAAGTTGTGCTCATTTGTCCTCCCTCTAGATAGATTTCCCATGACTGCTTATCTATCAGCTCCCCCCCCCAATTCTTAACACAATTTGTTTCTCAAATTAATTTAGCTTGCTCGCTCTCATTGGTCCACAGCCAAAAAAAATTGTCTCCTGTTCCTTTTTTCTTTTTCCCTAAAAAAAAAAAAAAATAAAAAAGAAAAGAAACAAACCAAACCACTTCAGAATTAATATTTTCAGAAAGGGAGATTGAGCAACGTGTATCTTGAACTTATGATTGAGAGAGTTAAGGAAAATGTTGGTTTTGGCGGGATAAACATTTGTGTTAGAAGTCTGGAAGGACTACCAGTGCTGTAGAGTGGTAGCTCTGCACACAGCACCTCCACAACTCTGTGCATGAACTTCTCGTGGATACTCGTGGAAGCCTCATGTGCCCAGTAGCTGCAGTGTAAATCCTCCTGCTTATTAATCAGATATTATTTGCCAAATTTTCTTAATATTATCTATCCATGTACTGGTTGCAACTTTTTTTCTTGCTTTCTGGTATGAGCCGAGAAGAAAACCTTGAGATCTGTAAACATAAGGGACAGTTTTGCTTCCTATCTAAGCTTATTTGCAAGAAGGAATATTACCAATGCTGAGGATATTTAAAATGTCCAACTTGAACACACACACATTCGCACTAGAGAAACAAAATTGATTGATTCACACTGATGTGCCTGGAGAAGTTGAAGCTCCATCCTGTGGTTTAATGCAAATTAATCAGAGTACTTGCCCCTGGGCTACCTCATCCCTTCCCTCCACAACAGTTCCAGTCCTAGGACCCAGGCCATAAAACGCACAGAATAAATATCTAGTGTGAGGGTTTGAAGGACAGCCATATTTTCTGATGCAGATAAGGATATCTGGATAAGTACGAATCACTGTTCGTAAGGCAGCATTTGTATTTTTCATAGAGTGCATATTTAAAGAAAGAGAATTCCTTGATCTAAAGATTCTGTGGTTCTCTTACTGCCGCTCATCTGATCTCTGATCTGGAGCTGCAAAATTAATTTACTCTTCACCATATAATATAGAGCTGAACAGAATTAGAAAAGGTCTGTGTTTTATCTCTAGAGATGCCAAGTCCTTATCTGCTAATACTGCACTACAGAGCTCTTGCCAGAAGGGGAGGAGGAACAGAATAATTTTAAAATAATAGTGAATATTTGGAGATATTTAGATATATTTAGATATACTAAACTCTCTGATAATTGTATTCTAGGGCGTAGGAATTTGTCATTATTCAAGGTACCTAAAATGTTTTGATACCCCAAAATATGATTTTTAATTTGTGAAAGGACTGTGCCATACATTTCAGAGCTATCACACAGATGGGCTTCCTGATCACTGTGTTTTTCACTTTGACTATTTGTGGTGTTAAAATTAGAGGGTTTCGTATGGGTGTTCATCAGCTTGGCCAGAACAGTTGTTCTCACTGCACTGCTGACTGTTCTGAGGTCCCAGTTGTGTGAAGCCACCCTGCTGCACCTCTCCAACAAGCTGGGCACTGCTGCAGACTAAGTGCAGCTACCATGTGGTGTGGTAAGCCTGACACCATACAGACCAGCAAAAATCAATGTGCCTGTGCAGATATCTTGGTGGTACAAGGGCAGTAAGCCTGACATCTCCCAGAAATATTGGGCTCATTCGTTCATCCAGGAAACTCAACACATACAGGTTTTTCCTGTTCCGTGTAGCATTGCCTTTTGCAAAAGCCTGGAGTTAAGACCCTTGTACATCTTTCGAACGCAGTGACGTTCTGGGACAATAGAAAGAGGAATATAAAACAAGCGGAGTTTGCCTGTGAACTGAAAAAAAGTATAAATGTTGGTTAAATATTCACAAAGGCAATATATAGAAGGTATAAAAGGTGGCATCATTTTGGGCTATTCCTTCTCTTGAAATATTTAGATAGAATAATAGAATACTAAGCAGCTGATAAGTTAATCAATGAACTGTGCACCCATATGTTGCTAATTTTGTGTTCCAGATGTAAAATTAAACCTTCAGTGGGAAGGCACCCAGTAAAACTATCTACAAACCACATTGATGTTATTACAGCAAAGTATTACTATTAGAACAACAGGATAAAACCAAGACTTGTTTTAAGTACTGAGACAAATCAAACACGTCAGACAGCCACTACACAGCTAAAGATCCAGGTCAAAGCATGGATCCAAGTGGATGCTGAGTGTGACAACTGCTCTATGCAGAAAGAAATTGTAAAGCCTGGTTTTTAAATAGGGACTCTTTAAGATAACAAACAAACAAAACTACCATTTAGCTGTCACATTACATCATTTTATATCTCACCCGATGCTCCTGTAATTGTAGCCAATGATTCCACCACGGGAATTGCACAGTGGGGCACATAAAATTGATAAGGTAATAGGTCAGGTTACATCATTGCCACTACAGGTTTTCAGGAGCTCTCAGACCCTGTTCAGCAGAAGTGTGCATTTAAAGGAGACTCACTCTGAATTTCAGAGAAGTCTACTTAACTCTTGCTTGTTCAAAATCCACAATACAGAAAATAGCATCGAAATTCAACAGGCATTTTGAAATAGATTTAGACCACTATATACTCCTCAGGGTTGTGGTGCGAAAAGTTTCCCTCTCCCATTGTTACTTTGAGTTGGACATTATTCTATTCTGAGGTAACTATCATTATTTTGCTAGACTTGGGTTTAGGACTTTTTTTTTTTAATTTTTACTTCAGAAAAATGATAAAACAAAAGGGGCTGGCTCCATCTTTCTTTTTAAATTATCCTTGCAGTGGTGAATTGAGATTCCCAATAGAGCTGACATTTTTGAGTTCACCTCTGCCCCTCACGAGCTTCTTTGCTCTGCACAGAAGTGTGTGGTGGCACCCAACTTTCACCTCTTCCTTCTGGCCCACTGCCACTTCTCCAGCATCTGGCATTAATGTGATGATATTACCTTCCTATTAAGCTTAGTCTGAACTCATTTCTTGCCCTGGGTTCAACCTGGCCGGGCCGAGCTTCAATGCAAAGATAATTGTTGCAGTGCTAAAGTTTTATCTGATGGGTTGAAGACTTTGCTAATGACTATTTGAGATAATTCTACACCTGGTCCGGTCCTTTATTTCTTCAGTTTGTGTCTTTCTGACTAAAACACCCTGAGTGCAGCTGCAGTTTGCAGTCAATTTTCTGACAGATATATCTGCTGAGAAATTTTTGAATTGAACCTTGTTGTCCCACTCTCCTTTTCATCAAAGTCCCCTTACTGGATGCTAATGAGTCTCTCTGTTATTGTCCCAAATCTGAGGACAGGACAGATGAGAGCCATGGGACATTTCAATGCTCAAAGCATACTTGGGCACAGACACACATTGTGTGTATATATGCATATTTATATATACATATGTGTGTATACACATATATGATATATACATAGAGGATATTGTATATCTATATACACATTATACACATAATACATATTTGTATCTTTATACAGATTGAGGGAGGGGATTCTACCCCTCTACTCCATGCTGGTGAGACTCCACCTGTTGGAATGAGTCCAGAGGAGGGAAACTAAGTTGATCAGAGGGATGGAGCACCTCTCCTAGGAGGAAAGGCTGAGAGAATTGGGATTGTTCAGCTTGGATAAGAGAAAGCTTTGAGGTGACTTAATTGTGGCCTTCCCGTACCTGAAGGGAGCCTACAAGGAATATGGAGAGAGACTGTTTACAAGGGCCTGGAGTGACAGGACAAGGGGGAATGGATTCCAACTGAAAGAGAGCAGGTTTAGATTGGATATTAGGAAGAAATTCTTTACTGTGAGGGTGGTGAGGCACTGGCACAGGTTGCCCAGAGAAACTGTGGATGCCCCATCCCTGGAAGTGCTCAAGGCCAGGTTGGATGGGGTTTGAGCAACCTGATCTAATGGAAGGTGTCCCTGTTCGTGGTAGGGGAGTGGGAACTGGATGATCTCTAAGGGTCTCTTTCAACCAAAGCCATTTGATGATTCTATGGTATCTAAAAAGGACAAACATCACCTTTGTTTCCATCTTTTTACTGTTGTGTCAGATACAGCTTAGTTGAGGGATAGATTTCACTCCCAGGAGCTGCAGAAAAGTGTATCTGGGATCTCCCAGACAGGTAGCAAACACCTCTGCCACATGGTGTCCTGAATCCAAACTAAGGCAATGCAACACCTAGCAAAGCAAATAAACCTGTTCCATATGCCTTTCAAATTTTTGTGTCTCCAAAGGTTTTTACGGCTTTGATAAGTACCGTATCAGCGAATTCAGGAATTGTTCTTCCTCTGGATTGCACAGCAAGTGCCGTGGTGATGTATAGCACCAATTAATATAGCATTCATACAGCATAATGCAATACCCATTAGCACAATACAAAGTAATATTATGTGATTTTATTAGCTCGTATTAGTAAACACAGATTGCATTAAAAGCTGTTTTATTTTTTGAATGTTTATATATGAAAGAATAGCCCAAACTACAGAAGTCAGTGATTTTCTGACACTACAAAAATTAGCTGCCTGCAGATCAGCTAATCTGCAGATCAGGCTTTCTGTCTTCTTTGAAAAGGTTAGGAAAACTGTGGCCGAAGAAGACCCTGTGAACCTACTTATTAGGATTTCAAAAGCTTTTTGACAAGTTCTCATAAGATAAGAGCACGAAATAAAATAATTACAAATCAAATGATAGACAAAGCTCATAAAGAAATTAAACCCACTTTAATGTCTGACAGTTTCACTTTGTTTTAATCATTTTTTGCCACAGTCACATGTGGCTGCATTAAAAAAAAAAAAAAAAAAAAAAAGCAACTACTGCGTGTTGCTTCATTTGGGCTTCATGCTTTTGTAGGAAAAAGTTAATGCAAAAACTTTCCAGACCGTATTAGAAAAAGAGCTAAATGTTAACACACGTTTTAAGGGAGTGTGTTGGGGGGTGGGAGGTGGGGGGGTGAAGGAACCAAAAAAACAATGAAACAAACAAAAAAATTTAATTTTAAGTTCAGACCAGCAAAATGTCACACGAGAAAAAAATTCCAGGCAGTGTTGTCACCCACTGTCAGATGCCTGCCTTTGCAAACTCCGCAGAGAAATGGCACTTGACACTGGCTCAGGATTTGGGCCCATGGAAGAAATAATGCCCTGTACATATGCTGAGATATCTGAAGACACAGAGAGAACTGGAAAGACAGCCTCCATAAAAGATGATACGTGTTTGTTGTCAATATGTTGAATGAACATTTGCCCTCTGGACTATATATATTTCAATAGATAATCGTCTTTTCCAAGCATTTCCATTCTGCTGTCAGTATTGTACATGACAAGTTTTTATTTTGCTACTGATGATGATAGTGCCTCAGTCTGTGTTGCATTTTATGGGAGCAAACTGTCTGCAGCATAACGAAGACCACTCTGGCTCAGCAGACGATGGACAGGTACAGCTTTTACCAGCACAGTAATTTATTAAAATGTGAAGTACATACTAATGCTGCTCTTAAAGGCAGGCAAAGCACATTTCGTTGTATTCACTGTGGGCTTTTTCATTAATTTTATCTGGAAACAATGTAAAGGTATACAGATATGCACACACACAATTACTCTCCACATAATCACAGTTTCACTGCAGGGACAATGGCCTTGGTATGGAAATCATCTTCACTAAGGCAGATAAATGGTTTCTATACCTTGGAAAGGCTTTCTTGCTTAGAGACAATAAAAAGGAGTAACACCAGCTTTTTGTTTACCAGATAGAGTGAATGCATTATAAAAGCCTAGAAGTCTTTTAAAAATAAAATTGTTTGAGCTTTTCTTTAACCCGTGGATGCACACATCTCTGAACCTCATGTGTGTTAGAAAATAACAAAAATGAGGCATGCTGACAATACCACATTGCATCCACTAAATTCATATTTCCCACATCTTCATTTACTCTCGGTATATCACAAGGGACTCCAGTAACATCAGAAATATCCAGACACAGTGACGTGCTACAAAATTAATCTTAAACCCTTTTTTTACAGCAAGTTGTTTGCACACCTCTTGCAGAGTGAAAGTAGGCCTGTGTTGCATACATTTGCATGGACAGGTATGCCAGGACAGCAGGGAGAAGAGATGCCATCCCACAGCATCTGTGCCAGCACAGACCACAGATTCACTGGTATAACTGTGCTGGCACTTTTTTTTTCTTTTGTTTGAGTATGCCAATAAGTTGAAATTCATTAAATAAGAGAAAGCACAATTATACATCGATGCAATCGTACATTAACTCCATCTAAACCAGCAAAATTTTGATGGTCACATTAATTATACTGTTCAAGTGCTCCCAAACTAGAAAAAATGCTTTCTTTCAAGTAACTGGAAAATGATATATTTAAAAGTAGAAATTTAATCAGCATTGGTGCTGAGGGCACTGTTGATCCAAGCAGTCTGCACCATGCACCAGTGGCTTTTGCCCTGCCAGGCAGAGAAGTGTGCCAGGGTGTGCAGCCCTGAGTCTTGCTGGGACCCACCTGCCCCAGCCCCCAGACTCCCCCAGGGCAGCACACAGGAACCACTAAGACTCTCCACCTGCAGGCCCCCTTTCTAAAATTATGCTCATTTGGCCACTAATTTCCTGTTCCCTGTCCAGGGACATGAGAGCAGTGCTACAGCAAACGCCCTGGCCAGCACCTGCGTTTCAGAAATTCAGGCAGTGGAGGAATTACCTGAAGCAGCACACAGCAGAGCAGTCTGGCAGCTGCTGAGGCTACACTCTTCATCCAGAGGATGAGGAGCTCCACTTCCTCATCTGAGACCTGTTTCCTTGGCTGACCAAAAATTAAGAAACCTATAAAACCTGAGAAAGCACCATTTTGTGATCTTTCAGTGAGACGTGGAAGCCAACTCTTGTTATTAGAGCCCTCCAGAGCCTGACTACAACTTTTAATAATTGGTGTAAAACGCTGCTGAATCCTGCTGAGATGTAACATAATGAAATGCCAGACAATGTCACTGTGAGTCTATAGTGGAAAATATAGGCAAAACAATGTCAGTGGATGTCTGTGTAGACAATGTTATGATTTGAGGAAAGGCAAAATGCTGTCAATGGGAGTCTATATGCTGTAGATAGCATTACCATAGTATGTGAATAAAGGCAAAATGATGTCAGGGCAATACACAATATGCTCAAGACAGAATATATTTAGTCTGAATAGAAAATCTGTCATGTAAAGGAGCTGCATTGATTCTCATCTTCCACGGTGATGTGTTGTCATTTTTTACACTGACTGTCTTTTTTATTTAGATTTACCCTATAGTCTAATCTGAGGGGTTTTTTTTACATTAACACTTCCTTTGCTTGCCACAAGCGAACCCACTACCACTGACTTTTTGACCTCTGGATTATATTATTTGAAAGAAAAACAAATCCCAACCTACCAGCTAGAATTACACTAGACACACTAGAATTAGCAGGTCCAAGGTTTGGATTAAAGAAATCAAATAATGTTGCCTATAAAATACATATGTGCTCATGAAGTATTCTAACTACCTCTGATCAGGGGAAGTAGAGGTATTGAGGGGCAAGTAGATTAATATTTCTTTTAAATAATAGTATGGTGTTTCTGCCTGAAAAACCTCCAGTTGTGATCTCACATGATTCACACTTCTGTAAAATGTGGCCTCATATCCAAATTAATTTGATCTGTATAAATCTCATTATTTTTCTTAAATATAAGATTATTAAACTCTGACTTCAAGTAATTTTTAGTTTTCCCTACAGATCTTCTAGTGCCAGTCAAACCTTCATGTCCTAAATTGTCAGGTAATTTCTGTTAGGGCAGTGATGCTTCAGCTGCCAGGGAAAAAGAAACGTTTCCTGTGTATTTTGGGCCCAGCCTGCCCTCTTCACTTAATCACAGCTCACTTCAACTTCCAGCAGCCCCACCACTGTAAAGGTTAAATTTCCCCACAAACCCTACTTTGCAAAGCAGAGTATCTGTACTTATTGATGAAAGGCTCGAAAATACAACACGTAATTATCTAAATTATAATCAATCAAGGAGAGCACCGAAGCTCTGTGCCTTCTTCAGCCCTGTTATAGCTGACATTATCACACTTGGTGTTCTCAAGAGGATTTTGACTCTGGCCACTGGCAAGTCTACCTATACCTGCATTAGCAGGTAACTTGGTGTCATCAGTGCAGATCCATAGGCTAAAGCAGGCAGTGGTGAGATCCATGTAGCTACACTGTGTGTGGTGGATGTTTACCCTTTGGATGAGATTTAGTCTGCTCACCTTGGGCAAATGACTCTCCCACATACATGGTTCACAGCCTTTCCACCTCCCACTTGTCTGTTTGCCTCTGTGGGATTTTTGACTTCTTAGAAGTCACAATTTTGATGCTGACATTTATCACACATACACCTGAGAAGGTCATCTAGGTTAACTGCCTCTCTATGGGACCCCACAGGGGCATTTGGCAGCGCTGTGGAGAAGACCAATGTGTGTCACACAGGGAAAAATGGGGGATTTTCTTTGAATGCTGGTGCTACTGCTCTGGCCCAACACGCAGAGAAGGTGCAAACCTCCATTTCAAAGATTTTCTAAATGGCCACTTTCATGTTAACTCCAAAAAAAGGTTTCGAAATTGTGGAGAAAGCAGTCACAAAGTTCAGACATACCTGGTGTGCTTAGGTTGGACACACAGACTTCGAAACTTGGGGACATCTTGGAGGCATCACCGGTGCACAAGCTCTCCAAAGCAGCAGGAAGGCAAACGTCTGGGGAGCTGCAAACTGGATCCTTCTTCTCCCACCTGAAATACTGAGGAATTAGAGTTTTGAAAGCCTGGCTGGTACGGCAGCTGAGGTCTACTGAGTCATTGAGGTGCAAAACTGACAGCATCTAAGAAATAACTGGCAGGAGGGGCGGCTTAGGTGGTGGGAAGACAAATTATCAAGGAAGAAGGCCAATTTTAGACAGAGCCTTGACTCTATTCCATCTTTCCTGCAAAACATTTTTATTTTGATCATCAGCATTCTTTGGAGAAGATGAATTCTGTAGGAATACATCTGGTACTCCACCTATGTCTTTGCAAGAGTGCTCCAGCCTGTTAAGAAAAAACACAAATTCAAATCCAGTCACAATAGTCCTTAAGTTGTTGTGAAGACAACCTTAGCCCAAATTCTTCTTGCTTTTGCTGTTTTGCATTTCAGCCTTTACATTATGGTAGCATAGTGTTCCCATGCTTAATTTGCCTCTCATCTGGATAATGATAATGAGCTGTTATTGACTAGCATTTCCAGTTCAGTGCTGTGAACACTGGGTAGTATTCATAAAATGTTCCTCTTATGCCAGCTGAAATTGGTAGTGGTTTTGAGGCAAAAGGCCAGATTCATCAAAAGGATAATGGGCAGATATATTTTTGTTTGTTTTTTTTTTTTTTTAGAATTTTAATGACCAAATTGCATTGCTATTCTTTGTTTATCTATTTTTGAATTCTATCAGATAGCTTTAGGGATAACTATCTAATTTCTGTATTTATAGGAAACTGGCACAAATTGAGAAAACAGAACAATTCCATGTTTATGAAGCATGAATTCTCACAGTAAATGTCAATATAATGTGCATTAATACACAAAAATTCTACAGTAAATCTCATATATATTAAATATGTGTTTCTTCTGCATGGAGCCTCCAGCTTGGCTATTTAGTATGGCAGTGATTCACATCAGTAGTATAAGACCCAGCTGTATCCACTGTGGCTACTCTGTGAGAGGACACTCCCTCCCATCCTGTTGTACTTACCCCCTCCCCAAATCCACCTGATGGAGGACCCCTGGCCATGCACCCTCAGGGGGATTTGGGCCCTGCAGGACCCCACTGGGGCAGGAAAGGGACTCAAAGAGAAGGGGGCTGGTGACAAGTGAAGTGTCCACCTGCAGTAACTCTCCAGGAGCATCCAGAAAGCAGGACGCTCTACCTGTTTGAGGAGGAAGGAGTTTTGTCTGGGCTGGCTCCACAGGGAAAGCTGATTGGGTTTAAAATATATCTTGCATATATATGTATATTTTTGAGGGAACTGTGGTCCATATGTGGCACTTGCCAGAGCACTACAGAAAATAAGAAATGGACGTCATTTCGGCAGTTTGAAAACTACATTTGTGGTATGTACAGCTTCTGCCAGTGCCTACTTGTATCTCGTGCTTAAATTTAGCATGGAATTTCCTCTCCTGGTGGATGCCTTGGAAATACAAGAAAACGTGGGGTTTTTTCCACACTAAAATTTGTTTGGAAACAGACCACAAAGCATCCTGGATTAGGCAGCAAGAGGACTGTCTGCTCAGGTGCAGCAACAAGGGGAAGAGGCATTTGCCTAACCGTGGCCACATACAGGATTGGCCTGGCCTTTGGAGGCTGCTGAGGCATAAAGAAAGATCTTGTTAAAAATATATGCCTTTAAAAAGGCAGATACTCAGAAAAGCCCTGACAAATCATCTTTCTACCAGCATACTAGTGTGAAAATCACAGAATCACACAATCAGCTGGATTGGAAAAGACCTCTGAGGTCATCAAGTCTCCAACCTGTGACTGATCACCACCATGTCAATTAGACCATGGCATTAACTGCCACATCCAGTCTTTCCTTAAACACCTCTAGGGACAGTGACTCTATCATCTCCCTGGGCAGCCCATTCCAATGTCTAATCACCCTTTCTGTGAAGAAGTTTTCCCTACTGTCCAACTTAAACCTGTCCTCATGCATCTTAAGATTATGTTGTCTTGTCCTGTCACTAACTGCCTGGGAGAAGAGGCCGGCCCCCACCTGGCTACAACCTCCTTTCAGGTAATCGTAGTGAGTGAGAAGGTCTCCCTAAGCCTCCTCTTCTCCAGACTTCCTCAGCCACTCCTCATAGGACTTGAGCTCCAGTCCCTTCACCAGCTCCGTTGTCCTTCTCTGGACTCACTTCAGCACCTCAATGTCCTTCCTGAATTGAGTGGCCCAGAACTGGACACAGAACTTGAGGTGCAGCCTCATCAGTTTTGTGGCACAGAGAGAGAGAGAGAATGCCATCTTCAGCAGCACAGCATCTCCCACGAGAGAGACCACTGCTTTGGGATGTCTTTCATCATCATCTTAACTGACAACATTCACTCTGTCAAGGAAAACAACCATTTTTACAGCATGTGCGTTTTACCCCTGAAGCATGGCAGCCCAGCTAACCTTTCTGTGGTCCTGCACATGGCATCCTCACAGATGAGAAGAAAATCATTGGGTAGGTCTTGCAGAAGCTTCACATCCTTTGATCTCCGAGTTTTGTGAGAGCGTTCAGCATGAATACATGGAGGCTTGCAAAGGTGGGGTTTAAGATGGTTATTTGATTCTATACAATAATCTATTGGTTCAAGACTTAGGCTCCTGCAAGCTGAAGAACAAGTATTAGAGAGTAGGTCATCCAGCAACCTAGACCTTCGGTTATTCATACTTTGCCTTGATTCATTAAAGTCAAAACCTTTCTGCACAGCTTCTGTGAGGCAAGGCCTTAATAACCTATTTGTTCTGCTTCATGGAAAAGTGGCATCTCCAGACTCTTCTGCTTTCCAGATAAGGAGACAGAAACGATGCCTGGATTGTAAAAATCTCCCAGGGAGAAAGTCTACCCAGGCAAAAGCCTGGCACTTCCAGCTCGCAGCACAAATGTGGCTTCTACTGTCTGGAAATCTGTTGAAATGAAGACTGTGTCAGGCAGAAAAAATATTCCACCCCTTAGGTAAAGCAATGACTGCGCATAAGCCACCTCAGACGAAGAGACACAAGCTGTGTCATGTTCTCTTCTCCTCCCTAATACAGATGTAATGCTCCACAAAACGCCGCAGACTCCACTGCTCTCCCCTAGACAGTCACCTACCGGTGATAACAAACACGGTGTGACAGACAGAAGGGTCCAGAGGAAGAGCTACATGAACTTTAGCCCATACATGATATGGAGCATTTTTTTGGAAAACGTCATCTGAGCTAATCCACTGCAAAATGATTTTTTGGATTAACCACTGCGACCTTGGGTCCTTCTGCACAAACAAATGTTTGTTGCAAGTGGAGTTCTGGCACTTTTGTGCCATCTTTGGGGAGGAAGAGTACAGGAACAAAATCTCTGCTTGCCAATAGTGTCAGTTAACCTTGATCAAAGAACAGACACAAGTTGCAGTGTGTAACCCTGTAAGTCAGTCTGGTCCTGAAAGTCAGCAATTTTGGAGGTGGTGGCAAAAATGCCTCACTGCATGACTCTGCACAAGCCTATTCATTTGCTTGTTCCTTAGTCTTGTCACTTGTGAAGCATAGTTAATAAACTCTTTATTTCCCATCCATTGCTTTCGGGCATAATGAGCAAAAAAAACCCAGGAATTTCAGCACAGCTGATCAAAAATTCTCAATAACTGCAAAATTCAGCACAACTGATCAAAAATTCTCAATAACTGCAAAATGCTGTGTGGGTAAACAATTTGGTCGTTGGTGGGGAATTAGCTGAACATAAGAGCCAGGAGTCTTTATGAAATGCCTCTTCACAGTTATATCCATCAAAGCTCACTGAAGTTGCAGGCATATGGCAATTCAGAACAAGGGTGGGTGAACATGTTCAACCTAGTTAGAAACTCAGTGGAAGACTGCGGAGTCTAAGGCATTTCTCAGCCTATACCGAGCTCTCAGACTGGAGATATTCAGGAAAACAGGCATAAGAGACAAGAAAAAAAGCCAGTCAAGAAAAGGTCATATTAGGCACAGCAAGAATAATTCCTGTACAAAGATCCACCCCTCTCAAAATGTCTAACATTCATAATAGATATTTGTTCTGCAGCAGAGACATGCAGCTCTGAGTTAATTTGGAGTTCCAGTGGATTCTTTTTGGCTCTTTTTGTAAATAATCCTTGAAAAGAAATACAGGGGAAATATTTGTGAAATAAATACAAGGGTTCATAAAACTTCTGCCTGCCTGAATGAAGCTTACGTTTTCTTAATTCGAAGTGAGCTCTTCTGCCTTCTTGCATAGAGAAATGTGACTGTGAAGGGTGTATCAATCCACACATCTTCCTAAAACAAGGAGTTGACTTCAGTGCAATGAGAGTCTGACCCAAATAGAAGCCTTTTGTGCTACTTTTTCTATAAAAGACAAGAAATTACTTCAAGATAAAATGCTTTTACTGTGTTTTAAAAAAACATAAATCCTTTACTAAGGATTTGAATAGTAATTGTAGGAAACAGTTTAGTTATATAGTTTAGTATCCTTTTTTTGCTCTGAGCTCAATGTGATGTTGAGTTCACTTCTAGGGAAGTGCTAACTGGATATGACTAATAAATTATGTTATAAAGAGAACAGCTTCAGAAATAAAACCTTCTGAGCTATTTTAACCTCTGTCATGTATACATAGTAGTTCTTGGCAACTAATTGGTATCTACTGAGATACAGCTATTGCTCTGACCAAACACTACTAGATGTTGTTTTGTTTTACTCTGTATGCAGCATGTGCAGGGCTTCATGGAAAACTCTGGAAAACTTTGCAGGTTGATAAAACTCTGCCACGGTGCCAAGCATATTCCTCATTTGTTTTCCCAAGTGTTTTACTGAAATGAACATTTTATATGTCTGCAGCATAGTTTTCCATTTACACAAAAAAAAGCTCCATCCCTCTGTCCTTGCAATACCATGTGCATCCCACCTCAGCATCCCTTTCTGCTGCCAGAGCTGGATTTGCATAGATGAGAATGAGACTTTCACTTCAATCTTTGTAGCATCCTGACATCTTCCTCCCAGTCCCCCTGAATTCTGTGTGGAAATGCTAAAGTTGTCTTCTATTTGTTATGATCTGCTTTCCAAACACCAGCCATGGCACTTTGTTTTAAATAAGGTCCAGATCCTGAAAATAATTATTTTGGGGCATATATTGGATGTGTGAGCTGCCATTCAGAAGTGCAAGTTTTTACCTAATCTACCTTGACAGAGATCAGAGAGGTGGGGTCCTGCCCTAACTAGCTGTGGAGGCTCAACACATTTTTCTAGTTGAAAAGAAGGCTAAAAGCTGTAGAGCACAACACACAAAACCTAAATATTAAGTCTCTGCAGTTTTAATTCAGACCTCTTTCAAGTGTATACTTTCTTATTGCCCTTACATATATGATCAGATTCCAATTTTTCTAAAACTCTTAGTTCTTCCACTCAACAGTAGATGCTGAATATTTTCCATGGAGCTGCCCAGCTAAATACCTCTTAAAATCTCCCCTCTTTTGGCAAGGGCAGAAGCAACATCCAAAGCTCCAGGAAGTGTTCAACTACGCAAAGCACAAGCAATTTTTCCTTTCTTAATTCCCATGCCCACTGCTCCTGAGCGATTGCCTTTCAGATTCAGCAAACAAATGAGCCCTTCTTCCCTGAAGGCTGCACAGGCCCATCCTGTGCCCTGCATGAGGCTGGACCCAGTGTGTGTGTGGGAAATCTGTATATGATCATGTAATTAAATATTAGCTACAGCTAACACAAGAGGTGAGGGTCTAGTTAAGGTTATCAAAGCAACCTCAAATCTGGAATTTCCTAAATTTTTCCACTCCAGCCCCTACTGCGTTACAGAATTTGGAAGCCAAAGTCTCACAATTCTCCATTAAGCATGAATTTAAGTGAGATTTTGGGGGAGGCTGATGGTTTCCTGAAGGTGCAGACAGAGGCAGACCACGGGATTCACTGAATCCTTGAAATCTCTACACCAAACCACGGAGCTGCAAGTGCTTTTGAACAAAGTGCCTGTAAGAATTCTTTCAAATGGCTAAACCACGGCATTTTTCCTTAATTGCATTTTCAGAACTGTCTAAACTAGTCTAGCTGAAACTTTCCAGAAAAATTTTGCTTGAGACACCTGGCATGGAAAAATTCAGTCCAAGTAATTTAAAGCTGCAAAATTATAAGCAACTAAAAACAAAATCTTGTAATGGGAAATGTCAGGCAATTTTAGCTACTGATGATACTACCAGCTCTGTCTGTAACAATGTGAAAAATAAAGAGAGACAAGAAGAAAAAAAAAAGACAGACAGAATTATAAATGATAAAAGGAGAAAGCTTGCTTGCTGCAAGAGGTGGGTTTTAAGAGATTTTTTGGATGTGAATAAAAGGAAGTTTGACAGATGAGGTCATGGAGACTATTTAATGTGTTAGGAGGCAGCACGAGTGAAGGCATAAAGCTGAGAGTGAGTAAGGGGAGGAAAAGAGCAAGATAAGGCTATTGGAGATGTTCTGAGGAGGCAGAGGGAAGAAGAAATGTACAATGGTAGGAGAAAAAGATAGTATCAGAGTTACAGTGTTATGATCATTGAGTAAACATAATAGATGGAACAACATCTGGCTTCACTTGGGATGCTCCGGTGCTTTCTTTTTAGGTGGGTGGATGACAGTATGCCTCCTTAAGAGGCATCCTATTTAAATGTAAGTGCTTGTAAAACATCCAGGGGAGGGACAGCCTGAACCCACTTCTCAAAAGTCATTGCTGCAGTTCATTTGTAAATAAAATTTTTCCCAAGGTCCTTACTCCTACTAGTAATGCTGAGTCCAATGGAATCCAGCACGAAGCAGAAAACATCTCAAAGGCAGAATCTGACTTCCAGATTGTTTTTTAGATCAGTGCCCAATCCTGAATTATTTGACTTCTTTGGGGACTTTTGAAGATCTTTGTACCACAGAGCCCGTGTCAGTCATCATTCTAAATCTTTTTTGACTTGGCAGGGTCCAGTCCTTCAACTCTTGAGAAGTGGTCTTTAATCATTCAAGAAGTCCTTTCAACTGAGGTCAGTCATGTTTAGTTTTGTGACTAAAGGTCTCAAGAACTAGCCTTTATTCTCCTTTGTTTTCCAAATATAAAGGCTTCAAACTTAATTGAATATTGAATCTCCTACTAGTTTTTTTCTACCTGCACCTCAGGGCCAGGTTCTTCGAACTACATGCCACTTATGGGAAGCATTTTTCTCCACTTACATGCTAAGATCATATTTATTTGGGAACTGCTTGGAAATCTGTCATTATGGTGCTTGTGACAGCTTGACAAGGCCTGTTGCCATGGAAAAGCTTTGTGATGTTGTATAAATATATTCCTAGGTCAGAAGTGCTATGTATTTTTTGGACATGGATGTTAAAGGGAAAAAAGAATGACTAAACATTTAAGAAAGGAGAATAATAAAAAATAACAACAATAATTAGCATCTGATACTATGTTTCTACCCAGTAACCAAACAAACTATTTCTCAAAGCATTTAATTTATTCTGTAACAATCCTGCTAGCAATGAAAGTTCATTTATTTCCAAGGTTCACCCCCATCCTTAAAATATTCTTATTACCAGTCATTTTGCAATATTGATGGCTCCTCTATTAATAGACTAGCAGACAAGGGAGCTATTATTCTTGCCCTCTATCTGTTATTCCATTAGGTAAGGCTGACATTCTCCGACTGCTCGCAGTTCTATAACCTACAGTGTGCTCAAGCCACTAACTAAAACTCATCCTCACATGTTGTTTTTGGTGAAAATTATGACTAGACAGGAAAAGAGACAACAAAAACATGCAGAGAAATATGAGAGAAATCTCAATATAGGTTTGCATCCAAAATAGCAATATTTTTTTGACTCAGACAGAAATGAGGAAGTGTCGGCACAACGATGTGGAAAGTCATCTGAGACTGTCTCTGCAGTTTGTCCCTGCTGATGACTGATGCCCTGTGTTTCAGTTCCAACTGTACCTTCACACAAACACAGAAACAGTCTTTCCAGCCCTTTTTTGCTGCCTGCAACACAACGTTATTTATGCTTCTCATAAGAGGATTCTTAAGCGTGGGCATGTCCAGGCCATCCTGAGCTGACATGACCTGTGGGCACGAGCTTGCTTTCTTGGGTGCCAGCAGCAGACTCCAGTCTCTCTCCTATATGTTTGAATACAAACATTTTCCCAGGATAATGTTCTGTAGGAGCATTCAGAGTGAAGGAGTGTCAATAGGTTACAACCCTCCCTTTGGAAAAGGCTGAGGCATAAGTACAAATCATGACCCTGGCTGGTGATCCTGCCTCTTGCTGAGCGTGAGATCCATGAAGACCTGCTGTCTCTCAGTGGGGTAAGACCCCAGCAAAAAGAAGACCAGTTTCATTTTACCCTGGTGTCTCCAAAGCCAAGAGTATTGACAAGGCTTAGCAGGAAACCAGCACAATCCACTGACTGTGTATACCCAGCAGTGACTCCTGCTGAGTTTCTCCCGTTGCCCCAGACACAGCCGTGTCCCAGAGAAACAAGGCACATGCTGAAGTTCAAGAGAAAAATGTGGCAATATGTGGCACAGCACCGTGTACCCCTGTACTTCACATCTGACTCAGGAGCATGCAGTAAACTAGACAAATTCTTGACCAGGTTTTCTCACCTGTTGCTGTTGGTTCTGCCTTCCCCACCAGGGAAAGCAGACAGGGAAAGGTATTGTCCTTTGGCGCATTAGCCGAAAACAGATGTCCCACAACTTGCTGGGTTTCCTTAGTCATCTCTCAGGGCATAAGTTGTTTGCAAAAATAGAATTATAATCTTTAAAAAAATATCATGGAGAATCACGAATCCTCCCAATGTGCTCTGATCCATAGATGTTGTTGATTAGCCAGTTCTTTTTCCACCATAGGGACTCTCTCTGTTCTATTTCTTCCATAAGGGTTTTGGCTTCTGGGGTTTTTTTTGTTTGCTTAATTATATCACATCAAGCTATGAAGTCCTGTTTTTGAGATCCTTAAACATCAAGATACCATGTATTTTTATTTAAAGTTCCCTGCCACTTGATCCTAATTTTTCAGTGCTAACTTAAAGGAAGGGGGAAATGTCTGGAAGCAGAAAAATGAGAATTGATCTATAGTTTGAATCCAAGCCACAAATATGCCATGAGAATATAGACACATGCACACAGTGCCATCAAGAAAAATATCCCAACCCTCCCACACTTTTTACACATTACAACGTATTAAAAAATATTTCTGGACATAGTGAAATATGTTAAAATAAAAAAACCCTAGAAAGTTGCAAGTACCTCCAGAATATTCTACAGTCAGAGGCACAGAATTAAAAGCAGTTTTTGCTCAGAAAAGCTTCCATGACAGTTGAGTAACTTAATCTTGATTTTTTGGAACCTGTGGACTACTAAAAAGAATGCAAATAAGAGAGATGGAACTAACTTGCTACTGCCTGTGCTAGTAGGAAGAACAGCATTTATACAATCAGAATTAAGATACCATTGGGCAAACCAAGTCCACATCAGGTGCCTGTATGCTGTGGAGTGCTAAAAGGTCATAATTTGACTGCACATTTCACACTCTTGGTATTGTGCCAGCTGTGCTGGTCACCACTTCGGGAAAACACCATTAAGTGCCATTTTAGGCAAGAACAAATGGAAGCCTTGGCTGGGTAGCACCAAAGACCACGAATATGGGATGTTTCATTCACATATGCACACACCTATCAAAAGCTGGAAATAGAAGTGCCATTAAATCTGTCTAAACACTCTGGGAAGCTGAGGCACGGGATGAAGTGCTCCATTGCTGCAGCTGCAAGGACGTGACTCGCAGTCCTGTGGCCCATGCAACACAGAAAGGGTTTTGGCCCTCTTTGGAGAAGTGTTGGAGCAAACATACTGGAAACCTCCCCTGGTAATTTATCTTTTAGCTTGGTATCTGTGAAAGCTTTTAAACAGAAGATTCTAAATAAGGAACCAAAAAATGTTGCTGTTTCTCACCATAATTGTAAACTGAAAATAAGCACTTATACAACCTAGCCCAAATATTTAGTTAAAGAACAGGTTTATAACTAAGGATATCTTAAAATGTGTTTGAATTATTATATACACTACTTAAACAGTTAAACTGTCAGCTTAGAGTTTTGTATATCTACCTCATTAGCCTACCTCCAGGGCCTGTGGTAGGTGAATCTGCATTTTAGAATTTTGTATTTTTCCATGCTTTATGCATCCTGTAAAATGCCTTGAGAACTTTATGAGGGGTGTTGCATTAAAATGTGTGATTATAAATATGATTTAAATATCTGAAACATTACAGAGTGATTATTGTTCAATAAGGCAGCGTGCATAAAAGGGTTATCTGCATGCTGTGCTTAGGTTTCGACAATATAATGTAATGAATTGTTCAATATAGTTTGTATGCTATTTGTCTCTGTTTCTTCCCATACTCTAGAGATGCCTGATATGCAGGGCTCTAACAAGGCTATCATAAATTGTTGAACAACAAACAGCCCTTGAGATTTTTAGATAGTGTGTGGTTAGTATGTAATCCATCTTGAGGAACTTGATTTAGTGCCACAAAGGAACATCCTTGACAATGCTCAACATTGTTTTAAACTGCTGCTAAATCAATTACTACATTTGGGGAATGGCTTGCTCCTTCCCCTCCCTGCTCCATGCCGGTGGCCTGGCTGCTCAAGGACAGATTCAGGGAGCCGCGCTATGGAAGCAGATGGGTCCCCTGGAAATCGCTGAAGTAACCCAGTTTGGAACAGTGATAAGTAAGGCCTCCTAAAATCTGCACTAGCCTGCACAACTCAAATACCTTTTGGCTGGATTTTCTCACAATAAATGAATTACGAAATGAAAATGTTTCCTGTTGGATCGGCGCTGTGTGGCGGAACAGCAATAGCCGCACTTGCTAATAGCGTTTGGTGCTCACACAAAGATTTTTGTGTTTGGAGTATGCTGCATATACCTACTAATTTTCCCTTGAAACATTCCAGTGAGTTGGAGAAGTGTTATTACCCCTTTTCACAGATAAGAGACACCAATTACTCAGGCAGTGTGAGGCGACGGGGGGCCTCGTGGACCAAAGACGAATGGTCTCTTGAATATAATGATGTTATAAAGAGTGACCCAAAAAGTTAAACGAGACCAAGGCCATTTGTATTTCTTTTATGTTTTCTTCTCCTCCTCTGCTGAGGCAATTCCAGGGGACACTGAAGGCAAAAGGAGAAGGGCACTTCATGTATCTAAGCTGTAACCTTGCCCTCCTGCTTTAGAGACATAAATAAGGATTCCTAGGCAGTATTTTCTACATCCTGGGAGACTGCACAGGAAGAATATTGAGATGTAGTTATTAAAACAATAATGTTCTCACATGTTTCAGGGGCTATGACAGTCTCAAAAATATCACTCTCATTGTAAGAAAATAAGAAGAGAGGGAGGGAGAAAGGATCCCAAGATCAAGGTAGAAGTAAGCAAATTGTGCAGGATTCATTACTGGGAGCCACATGATCTAGTTTTTCAAGGATTAATATATTCTCATGATCTATACATTACAGATATCATATCTCTGCCAGAAGCACTCTGCAAGCCTGTCTTCAAATTCAGCATCCCCTCCAGGTTTTGGAGTTTTGCTCATCTCTCTTTAACTTCTGTTCATAGAGTAGTGGTCACCTCTCTGCCTCATAAACAGCAACATGTCCCACTGATGCCGCACCTTTCACAAAGTGAATCTGATCAGGTATTGATCTTTAATCTGTGGCATTGCTGGGAATGGCAGCCAGCTGTAGCTGTGAAGAACAACAACTGGCAGACACTCTGGTTGGTGTTGGCACTGGCCCTCTCTTACGAGATCCAAATTCCTGGGAACCAAATGTTCCTGTGATTCTGGCTTTCTGCTGCCAATAAAGCTTATGATACAAAGCTAATTGGCTTGTAACTTTTCTTGGAAATCTGGAAGGGAAATGGATAGGTTGCCTTTATTTATACACCAATATGCCAAGAATCTGCATTAAGATAAGGGGAAAAATATATACAGCAGTAGCCATAAAAAAGCCAGTGTTTACCCATCTTCACTATGAAGTGGTTTCAGAGGCATATAAGAAGCTTTTATTTCATGTAAGCTTAACAGGACTGTTAGAGTTCTTCTGGCCTCTTTTATCACTGGGAAGAATAATGTCAGGCAGAGTTCATTGCAGAACAGTCTTTGTACAGGCTCCCTCAGGGAAGGACTTCACTGGGGGTTTGTGTCCCTTGTGCATCAAAACTGTGGCCAGTCATCACCCAGATAATGAGAGCTAAAACCTGCTGTAAGAAGAATGATTCCTATCCCCATTGACATGTACGTAAAGGGTGAGTTTATGACTGAAGAATATCTTATTCATCTTTCCCCGCCTCCTCCTAGCCAGTCTACGCCTGTCAACTGACAGCTGACAGTAACAGCAGTAAAATTCACATCTTCCATGGATTAGAGGAGAAGAATTCTCCCAGCCTTAGAAAAGTTGCTTTAGATTTGGTTATCATGTTAGGATTGGCTTTTGTTTAAAAAAAACCCCAAACCACAAGGGCCATCTAATTTTGAATGCTCTTTAAGGCATTTCAAGGAGAGTAGTCATGGAAATACAGCTCCCAGTCAAGTGGCAAAAAAGATATCCCTGTGGGATAGAAGGAATTAAGATTAAAATTGATTTGTGACATTTGTGCCAAAAGCCAAACAAGCTACTACCAAAAGTTGGTGGGTGAAAAAGCACTTTTTCCTGTGAAAAGGTTCTTCCTGTTATGGGCTAGAATCTGTTTTCACTCATGTAGCTGAGATCAGAGATCGGATACAGTTCAGCAGACATTTTGTTTTATGGGGCTTCCTGGAATGAGAATTAAAATACTTGAATTGTGGAAGAACAGATTGCTTTTAATCTGTCCTCCTGAAGAGGCTGCACAAGGCTTGTTGACCAGACTGACAGGACCAGGGGAGTCACAGCTGGGACAGAGATGGGAGGACATGTCTCAGTGTAAATCATAGAGGGGCACAAAGGCAGATAAGATCCAACTTCAGATGTTTCCAGCTTCTCCCTCTGTTCACAACATATTACTGTTCTCATGCTCTTATTAATTTTTCTCCTTCAAAAGCAACATGGAAAAATAGTAACAGCTCTTCTACTCAATGTGAGACTGAAGGGGTTAAAGGCATGCAATTCTATCATTCTTGATGGGTCTTTTATTTTCTTCCAGTTCATCTTTCCCTCAAAAGAATACACACATTATTTTTACCTTAGGTGTATCTGCTTCACTTGTTTTACTTTTCAGACAGTTATCTGGCTGTAAGCCAGCACTGCAAAATCAAATCCTGCCATTTATTTTAGGATTTGCCTTTATTATTCTTGCCTGAATTTCATATTTTTTTTCATTTCTTATTACTTTATGTCATTCCTCTTTTTCTTTTTTTTTTTTCCTTTTTTTTTTCCTTTGTTAGCTTTGTTTGCTTTCTGTCACTCACTGTTTGGTAGTTCAACTATCAGAACAGAATGAAAAAGCTACACGGTAGCTCAAGTTATAGATATATTACTGTCACTTTCTTACCACTGAAAAATGCAAGCAGCAACCAGAAAGCCAGCAGATCTGAGGTAGGTCAGCATCTCAGACTCCAGTTCTTTGAGCTACGCCAAGTCACAAGGAATCTGGAATTGCAGATACAAGAAGCATTGGGCTTTTTAAAAAAATACTCTGTTTATCGAAGATGAAAGCAATACAATAACAACGAGAATAAGCATGAACATGATGAAAAGCAAACAAGGAGCAGCCCAAGTTTCAGCCTGAGTGTAATATACACATAGATTCTTTTTAATCCTAAAAAGAGCAAAAAAAGTATTCATAACAGCTGGTCTCAACCCAAAAGTTTGTTTGGATCACTGAATCATGCCCTCATACTGTTTAGGACTGTACATAGCTGTCACTGAAATGATCCTGGAAAAATCCCCATCTACTGCTAAGAATTTTTTTTCCTCCTTGCTGCTAAACATATTTTGTTGTTAAAGATGTATGGGGAAATGAAAAAACTGGTGGAGAAACAAAGGCCAATTTTCTAAAAATGGTCACTTAAAATTAGTTTGTTACACTTCTGAGAAGCAGCCTGATTTTTCACGAGAGCTGGGCATCTGCCAGCTTCCAGTGCTCTCTGGGGGAAAAGCAGAGAGAAGGAAGGCCTCTGAAAACCTGCTGGGTGCCTACGTGCTGCCTCGGACAGCCGAGCTCTCGCTGCCGCTCGCCGTGTGTGCCGCTCTGAGGATTAATGGCAAGCCCAAGTTAAAGCTCCCAACTTCGAAAATCTTTGTACCAGCTTTTCCTGTGGTCCAGCTGCCCACTGGAGTTCTGTCCTGCTTTGTAACACTGACTTGTATCTGGCAGATGGGACAGAGACTCTCAGGTGAAGCACCAGCCCAGGGTGTTGCATACGGTTTCCTATGGGAAATAGGGGCACCTTGTCTAGGAGTGTTTTGATTGTTAGAACATTTCTGGTATCCCCAAGCTTTCCCTAAATTCTCCCTGATTTTACATTATTTTATTTTACATTATCTTTCCAATATGCTTTCCTCTCTCTAGTTGTTGGAAACCTATTTGCAAGTGTATAGCAGATGCAACACCTGCCTTTCAGACCCCCTTTCTAGCCACGTAGTATCCCACTTGCATGGAGGCAGTGGAACCTGTGAATAATATGACCTGGTTGCTTGGGACTTCCAAGATTCAATCCCTCTTTCTGGAATAATTTGCCCTTCTTATGAGTGTAAAGAAAGCCACTAACCTCAACCATGTGCACTACAGCTTTCCCAGCATCTTGAGAGAAAAAGAAAAAGGCAGTGGAAACGAAAGAGTGGGAGGTAAAGAGTAAAGTTATTTTAGCCATTGAGTAGCTTTGCAGTCAGCTTGGTGGAAATTTGCTGTGGTTCAGGAAGATGGGAATGGCCTTTGCCAAGGCAGTACATCTAGAGGAATGCTACAGCCACTTCTTCACCAGACAATGCTGCTGCAACAGGAGATGGCCCCTCCAGCATTTGATATGGCATTGCTAGCCAGAGAATAGTCCCATGAGGAAAGCCTCTCACAAACAGGTTACCTTTTCCTAAGCATCCCCTGTAATGACAGCACACTGTGCCCTCATGGCATCCCACCAGGTCTTCTGGTGATGAGCTGCTGTCACCCATCCACCCTGGCAAAGAAGCACTTGTAAAACTTAACAACCAGTACGTGTATATATGTGTGCCATTCCCCTCCCTGGATTTCTCTGGGTTATTAACTCATAACTCTTAATCAGGGACATCTGCCCCTGGATAGTTTTGTAAGCAGACAAGGGCGGTGCTTTCTGTCCTGCACTTCCTGACCTTATGTGCCAGTGTAATATGCAGAAGTATGTCAAATGCCATTTAATCTTTATAATCCGAGCAGATTATGTTCATAACTTCACCTCTATCTGCTCACAGCATTATCTCCTTTCAAAAATACCACACGGCTTTTTTTAGCCAAGATTCACCCTTTATAAGAAAGATTTATCTTTGGTGGCCAGGTCTCACATCCCACCTGCACCAGGGCAGGCCAATGCGCTGTACAGAGCTCCATGTTCCCCGTCCACTCTTTCCAAAGTGCAATATGGGGATAATATTGGCTGGTCTGAACCTGCATTTCTGAAACCTGAGGTAGCTGAAAGCAGAAGTGTGAAACAGTAATTAGTCTCCCGGTTATTGTTTTCACAAAGCAGAGTATTTGCACTGTTACTGAGAGAGGTTGGAGCCCAGCTCCAGGCCCCAGCTGCTCATTCCTACTGCGGCAAGACGAGGCCACCACAACCGACTGCGGCTACGCAAACAGATGATTTGCGCTTGGCAGGCACTGAGGGTGTGAAACCTCGTCAGGCAGGAAGAGGTCAGGAAATCAGTGGAGATGGGGAGGGAGGATGTGTGCTGCCTGTGGATGTGGGAGGAGCTCCTTGCTTCTCCTTGCCTGGTAGAACAGCCACTCTTGCAGGTCTCCACCTCCAGCCACGTGCTCCTCCAGAGTTTCTGCCTCCTCTGTGGGCCCAGAGTCAAATCAATTGTCGGGGGGGGCCTGTTTTAATTGAGGAGGCAAACAACTCCAACAGTGGGGACAGGAAAGCAGCAGGAGGACGAAGGACAAAAGGTTGGGGGGTTTCCCCCTTCAGTGTCTTTGGTTTTTTCCCAAGTGATTGCCAGCCATGCTTCCATAACAAAATTAACAGTATCGTTTCAGAACATTTCTGGGGTGAAATGGAAAACTTTTGTCATTGAGTTCAACTGCTGCAGGTCCAAATTCTGAAATCTCTCAAATCCTATTCCTTTAGGTTTTCTCATGTACTTAATCCTTGCTGTGAACTCAATGAGGCAATGATCCTACAGAAAATAATGTATTATCACATAATTGCAGATTGCATTATGTGGTATATTCATTATGGGGGCTAAACTGAGGTTACACAGACAGCCTAGCTTTTTAATGTTTGACTTTACATCCTTTATGATGGTCTGTGAATGAAGTTTGTAGTTGTAACTAATGATTAATTTTGATGTAATTATTACAACTTCCCATTGGTATCTCATGGGGAATTTCACAGCTGTGTCCTTCATAAACGATGGGGCTAGAAATTTGCCTGTTTAAGTTGCTGAGTTTTCTTCAACATTTTTTAAAGGGCTTTAATAACTTTGGACAGCCCTCTCACTGCAATTCTTTCACAGTGATTCAGTAATAAGCTGGGTGACTGATTTGGATGGACCAAAGTTGGAATATGCCCTTTATGAACTTGACATTATATATATATATATATATATATATGCATATATTTTTCTTTTTTTCCTTTTTTTTTTAATAGATACTTATATCTGTCTACTACATCCTTTTATCTCTTTTTACTGTCACTGCTGGTTGGTGGTTTCTTGCACCAAATCTAGTGTTGAAGTGTCTAGTTTAAAACCTGCTCTGTTCTTATGAATAATTATCATTGTAACAAAAAGCTCATGTCCCATCTTCAAAGCACAAAAAGTGCCAGGGATTTCAATTTAAGCATGTTCAGAAATTCTTGGGGTTTGGATCTATATTTAACAGCAGACATAAAGGTCATCCTAGTGACTCCGAGGTTTCTAAAGGGAAGTTATTCTAGAACTAATATTTTGAAATCACTTCAAGAGACCCTAATTTGAGACCATACTACATCCCATTCACTTCTTGACCCCGTAGTAAAAAAAAATACAATATACACTGTTAATACTCTACTATGTATGATAAAGAGGTGCATATGTACGATGAATGAAACAAAGTATCTCAGCCATGTAGCTATCAAACTAAACTTTGTTCTCCCAACTCTATTGTCCCCTACTCTCACAATTAGTAAAAAAAAATAAATCAGAGCATCAGGAGAGCATCAGAAGACAATAATCTCACCACCTGTTGGAGAAAGTAATTAGAGGAGAGTATTATTCAGTAGCTGGTTTTCTTTGCCACACATTTTTCATTGATGATACATTAGACTGTAAGACTGCTTATTTTGAATGAAATACTAAATAAGCCCATGAAATTTCAAATTCCTTTGGTTTCAGGCACAGCAAAATTTGCAGAAATTCCAAGTAGATACACTTTGCAGCAGTCCAAAGGATGGTCTGGTCTAGCAGAAACTTAAACAGTCTTGAAATATACTAAATATGACTTAAAAATCTTAGTTTTTATATTTGACTTGTTATATGAGCACTAACCTACCTTTAGAATAATTTTGCCTGCAGACCATCCCCAGTGAGAAAACCTTGGTTTTGTCAGCATTTCCATTATTACTTTTGAGCCAAGTTTCCATTGTTTTTAAAATTTATTCATAGAAGTGTTACTGTAGATTAGGATTGAATGTAGAATGTCCCTTTCCTGTTCTCCTTCCTCAGACATTATTGCCATTAAAATTGGTGATATTGCCATTGAATTGGCCTGGTCAGATCTCCATATATCCCAATAACTTGGGATTTGTGTCCTAATATAGCAGAAATTCCTTAGTTCTGTCTTAATTTCTTTAAGCAATTGTAATTGCTGCTCAAGATAAGGAACATACTAAAAGGAACAGTCTTTTCCTCAGTGTTGTTGAAGGTTGTTCAAATTCAGGATTTGAAGGTTGTTCAAATCCAGAAAATTTCAGCTTGACTAGAAGTAAATAACAAATATTTGGAAAATTTAAAATTGTTGATTTGGATTCTGCTCTAAAGCATGAAAGTGGTTTTTCACTGTCCTGCTCAATTTCAGCAAATATTTTTATTGTTTCGTCCACGAGGAATCGCCTGAAATATGTTTAATGACCTGTGATATGGAACTGTGGAGTGCAAGGTAAGGTTAGTGGAGGTACTGTTGGCTTTTGAACAAGCAATGGATGAAACCACAGCCAAGCCTTTCCTGACCTTGAAGTGCTCATGGCATGGCACAGCCACCTGGCTCCAGGCACTGCCCACCCCTCTGGTCACCCAAAAGCTTTGCAACAGGGATATGAGTCATGGAAGAGTTCTATTGTGAGAGAGTATGTGTTGGAACCAAACCGCTTAAGTTTTGACAGAATGTCCAAGGAGAAGTTTTCCTTGGTCCAAGATATGGGAAAAGGAGAGGACAGGCAGAGGGAAGGATAAAAAACCCCAAACCCTTCTTGACAGCAGCTGCTGTGCAAGCTATTGGAGTATTATAGAATCATAGAATGGCCTGGGTTTGAAGGAACCTTAAAGATCATCGAGTTCCAAACTCCCTGCCATGGGCAGGGACACCTTTCACTAGACCAGGCTGCTCAGAGCCTCATCCAACCTGGCCTTGAGCACTTCCAGGGATGGGGCATCCACAGCTTCTCTGGGCAGCCTGTTCCAGTGTCTCACCACCCTCAGAGTGAAGAATTTCTTCCTAATATCCAATCTAAACCTACTCTCTCTGAGTTTGAAGACATTCTCCCTTGTCCTGTCACTCCAGGCTCTTGTAAATAATTTCTCTCCATCTTCCTTGTGGTCTCCCTTCAGGTACTGGAAGGCTGCAATTAGGTCTCCCCAAAGCCTTCTCTTCTCCAGGCTGAACAACCCCAATTCTCTCAGCCTTTCCTCACAGTAGAGGTGCTCCATCCCTCTGATCAACCTGGTGTCCCTCCTCTGGACTCGCTCCAACAGCTCCATGTCCTTCCTCTGCTGAGGCCCCCAGAGCTGGATGCAGCACTGCAGGTGGGGTCTCACCAGAGAATAGAGGCACAAGCACCTCCCTTGACCTGCTGCCCATGCTGCTCTGACGCTGCCCAGGATTATCCAGGGATACAGGACATCAAAGTTTAAGCTCTGAATCCAACCCTCAGATGTGTTGCTAGTAGGAACTATGGCTGCTTCTTGCAAATACAGGTGTTATTCTAAATTAAAACAAAACAAAAACCAACCAACCAAACAAAACCCCACAAACATACACACACACACAAACCCCATAACTTTTTCCTGAACTAGGAATATCAATGTCTTCTAATTACTCTGTACATGCAATTGTCCTTAAGAATTCTCTGCTGAATACGCCTACGAACAAAACTGGGAGTCCTGTTGTTGCCACACTGCTGTTGCCACGTAATGTGGAAAATTTTAATAATACTTTTTAAAGGAATCTAGATCCATTTACTTTTATTTAGATACAATGATCTTCTGTGACTGGTAGTTTAGTAGTTGGAATTTCGTCTTAATGACTGCCCAGCAATTATATATGAATTTATAATTCTTTTTGCATGGTGAGATTTCAACTATTTGTTCTTTGGAAACATTTTTTAAAAAAATGTGGAAAAAATGTCATGAAGAAAGAGAAGAGTCTTTAACCTTGACTAAGAATACTAGATGTGCTGTAAGGAGCACACATGGCAGTAGGTGTATACTCCTAAAGGCACTGATCTCTTCCACTTTTAAATCTTCATTAAAACAACTTTGTAGAGTTCTTCTTCAATCTTCTTCAGTATAGCTTTGCTAAGTACACAGACCAAGCACTTGGGGTCACTCTCATGATTTCTGCATGATTTGATGTGACACAGACAGGATGGGCCTCCCTAGACATCAGGACAGCTTTGGATGGTTCAGATTCCCTTTGTCATCAGTTAGACAACTGGTCACTGCTGCAGAACTCAACACAAGGAGGTTAACTGAGATCATCTTCAAATTCCTGCTTGAGAGTATGCACACAGTGCCTTTTGAAAAAGGGAGTCTGTATGCTGGGAAGCTGACTGGAAACCCTTTTACCCCAGCTGGCACCACAATGTTGGTAACAACATTCACTGATGCTGCTTATTGCACTTTTGGGGAAAGACAGATAGCACACGAATTTTTTTTAATTGCAGAAAGAAATCTGTTTTTCCTTTGTTTGTTCAAGCTTAGAGAAGGTTTGTTAATAAATATACCCTCCTTGCATCTGGTTTAAGGCTCCTGGATTTCCTCTGCTGCTAAAACTACTGAAAGCATGGAAAAGGCTTGCAGATTTGTGCACAGTTTTTTGCATACCTATTTCAGTGCTGTCCTGCATTTTGCTGGATGAAGTGAAACTCATTTACACCCATGCTCCAACCTCCACATACATAGGACAAGATAAAGCTGTCTGTGGAAGTGGCTCTACTTTGTCTTTGGAAATGATTATGTCTTATTTGTCCTCACCAGGTGAAACACAGAGTATATATGGACTACAGATCTCAGGGGAAATGGAGAACAGTTGTTGCACAGCTTATCTCTGCTATCCTTTTTCCACCATTTCTCAGCAAAGAATTCAATAGGGCTTGACTACTGATGCCCTACCCAAATATTTCCTCCTGTTGGATGCTGTGCCCAGCTTTGTATCCTTAACATTAATTCATACACTGGATCCTCTGCTATTTCTCTCAGACCTTTAGTGGTATCTCCCAGGGTATAATGAAAAGTCCACCCATTTTTCAGCTTTCTTCACTGCCAGGGAGGGCTAATCATGGGACACGCTCTGAAAACATTGTATTAACCATTCATTTAACAGAAATGCAGACAGATGGCCTGAGGATTGTTTCAGCATGGTCCACATTTTGTTTTTCTCTCTGTACCTAAAGTTACCGTGCTTGTTTTTCATAGTTTTTCCATATTGCCAATTCTCAGGAACAGGATCTACGTGGGCATGACAGTACTTCTCTGATGTCTAGCTCTCTGCTTTGAGCAACAGTCAAGTTTCAAGATGAATTCCTGTCTGCTCAGAAGACATGTGCCTCTCCCAAGATCTTAGTAGTACCTGACTAATCACTGATGTCTGAAACATTCAACATTCCTGTTTGGACAACCGGTCATAACATTTCTATGAAGACAAGTCATTATTAATACAGTCTCTTCCTCAAATCAGTGTGTGCTGCCTTCAATATGTGTTTTCAGTAGCTATCTATAGGCCACCTACACTGCTTTGCAAGCCAGCTGACCAGTTGTCAAATAGACAAACCTGTCCAATTAACACTATTTGTGCATATCCAAGTATCCTCAAGAACACCAAGTACACATTCAACATCTGCTCAGTCTCAGTGAATCCTACGTACCTAAAAATGTGCTTGAGTTGAATTGCAATTATAAAGTTGTATTATGTTTCTCCACTGTGGTACTTACTGACTGCCCTTGATTTGAAAGTAAATCCTCTTACATCTTTGAATCTGAATATCTCTATTTATTGTCTCCTCAATGGTCTAATATGCTGGGATTTTTCCCCCCAGATAGTTTCAGGGAACCAGTCTAAAGCAAGAATTCTCCACATTTACTGTAGAGATGACTAAATGGACAGCAAATAATAGGTGACTCATTTGTACATGGCAGAATGGCAAGCATATGAAAAAGTCCATGTGTACAAACAGCATTTCAAGGTAGTATCAAAGCATTCAAAAGTTGTTTCAGTGTGTGAGCAAGGAAGCATCCAAACCAGGCCCTCCAAGCACTGTAATCTTTCGTCCTTCATCTGACACTACTGACTCTTTTGTTGTTCTCTGCTGCTCTTCAAAGCACTACCCAGGGGCTTTTCTTGCTGTTACCTTGTGAAGAGAGGCTGAGAAGCAGTGAAGTATCTTCTCTGCACACTGTCTCAAGTCTATCAGCATCATCACAAGCCAGTACACCATACACATGGCAGACAATGCACCGGCAACTTTTCTGGGCTGATTCTAGCTTATAGATAAAAAGGATTGTATCAGCCTCTTTAGTTTGAAATTTACTGTGTCAGAGTCAAATAAGCTCCACATTGCCTCTTAAAGACTGAACAACAAATAACAGCAGAATGTGCTTTGGTGGATGGGTTTCTTTAAGCAGGTAACTGCATAAACTGAATCTTGGCAGCAGAACTTCAAGAGAGTGAAGTATTATGGTTGATGGGCTTAAATCTTTCTTCTGCTAATGCTGTGGAGGAAAGACTGTGACTGAAATAGGTATAATTAGTGATCCATGATTGAATTCTCAGCATCAAGAAGACAACAACTCTTTCACAGTTTCTACTTTGATGTCATCTCTCATCTGTAAAGCTGTTCTACTCAGAACCACTTGAAGGTATTTTTCTTTTGAATTGGCTGCTTTAGACTGCCTTTAGTGCTAGATTATCTGTGTCAGGTTTATCACAAGCTGTCTGGATATAGGAGGATTTTTCTTTTCATGGTAAAACATAGCACTCTTCTAAACCCTGCTTCTAGTTTATGATGAAGGTGCTTCTTGGTTGAATCTTCTATTGCTGGTTTCCAAATACCCAGAATCTGGATCAACAATCTTACAATCTTCTGCATCGCTATTTTTGTTTTATTTACACTTCACAGTAACAACTTGGGTGATAATGACTTGCTACAGTCACTGTCTCTCTGCTGACAAGAGCAAAGATCTGTCATCATCTTCTATCTAGTAGCATTTTGCACTTTTGAATCTACATGTAGTGTATTACCAGCACTTCACAAGTCCTTAGTCTCAAGCACTTGGGTTTTTTATTTTTTTTCCTGGAAAAGATACTATTCACCTGTTATGTTGCTCTTCCACTTGGAGCTTTCCTTGGTGACTTCCTAGCAGGGTCTTCTGAATCAGGGAGCTGAGCTGCATTTTTGTTCTTTTGATGTAATAATAGGCAAAAGGCCTTCCTTATAACTGTGCTGCAGAATTGCTGATAAAGTATGTGATATTTCACCAGCTGCCATAACCACACCTTGAATATCGAGGAAATCTATTCCATGATTTTATGTCTTAAAATGATATTAGATTGGCACCCAGGTTTCTGAATTGAACATTGTGCACGTGCGTGCTTGGAAAGGTGCTGACTGGTACCTCCCAATTTTCCAGTTCTCTCTACCTTTGCTTCAGAACTGTAATGAAAACTGCGTGAATTTGTGCATTATGAACAAAAATTCAGTAGCATTATGGAAGCAGGAGCTCTAGTAGCAGGCATACAGAATGATTGATATTGTGATATCCAAATTTCATTCCAGCATTTATTCTGGGAAAGCTGCTCATGCAGAAAAGTTACCAAATATAAAAACCCATATAGTAAACATACAAATGCATATCCCTGACTCAGACTCTGAGCCCTCCCTAATGTCACCCAGCCTGACTCGTGGGTGAAATGATTAGATTCTGAGTGGATGTACAGGTTGGAAGTACATAGTTAATAGGATACACTTCCTGTTTGTCTCTGAGAAAAATAATTTACTAATTTTCCGCTGAACATCTTTTAAACAGAGCTTTGACATCTAATTAGTTATTTTCTTTTTAAATATCATCTTTTGTCTTTAGAGTATTCCATTGTCCCTGTGAAACGCAAGAAATCTTACAGATCTAGAAGCTTTGTGAATGAGGGAAATAATTAAATGAGGTCACCGTGTTGATGTTTTGTAGCACGACATGGAACTAACACCTACTTCTTGTTTTTTAAGTGCTAAAAAAATCCTTAATCTAATTAGTTTCTTTTATCTGGCAAGCAAAGATACCTCCTCTATCGCTTTCTTGCAAATGCGACACCTTGAAGATCAGAAATGTTCCGTGAGGGACTGTATTGGACTGGCTAATTGAAATAAGGCAAGAGAACCTGAAATCAGCCTGTCTCTCTGCTGCAAGCAGTGGTTTGCACTTAAACCTTCTGGTACTGGCAGAAGAGCAGCCCAGGTGAAAATCTCCAAGTACCTCTGAATCGTTTGCTTACACGTAAAACAAAATTTAGTTGTGCACTGGAATCAGTTGACAGTGAGTAGGATAAACTAATTCTTCATCAAGGTAATTCAGCAAAATATAAGTAGCTAAGCATTAAAATGAGGAGGAAAGGGCTGTCTGTGTGAGGCCACAGAAAAGCCTGAAGGCAAATTTGCGTGGAGTTTACACATTATTCTGGAAAACGAGCATTAGAAATTGCACACCCACATGAAATGAAGTCCCTGCTTTAATTTTAAGTCTCCACTTAGGAGGGATTGCCACCAGGTGGGAGATGAAATTCATGTTTCCCTGGCAGGTACAACTCCCTTCACCCTCCTCACTGAGCTCAGGCTGCTCCTACGGCCCCTCCTCTTCCCTCACCTGTTTTACTTCAGTTTTTGTCCTTTTCCTTCTGCTCCTCCTTTTCATGGGCCAATTTTGAGGCAGAGGACCGGGGATCTGGGTGCCCTCTCCTCCACAGTGGACTGGCAGCACAAGAGCAAAGGGTTCCATCAAACCCAGGAGATGAGGGGAGCAGGCAGAGTGGGAGGGTTAACCCTGGTGTTCCAGGGAGATCTGCTGTGACGATGGGCATTAGGCAAATCAAATTTTAAAAAATGGTAAAAGTTTCTTCCCCAGCACTGCATGCATTTGTGCAACTGGCAATGCTGCTACCTTAAAATTATCCTGTAGTGTTGTGGTAAGGATTTGCCAGCTCTAAATTTTAGCCATGACTACAAACTGCATATCTCAGAATATGTCTTTTATTTTTTTCTTTTTTTTTTTTTTTGCTAGCTTGAGGAAAATCTAAAATTCCACAGCAAGCATCCAAATTTAATATGAGTTTCCATTATTAGTAAGTATAACTTTTAGTTTTTTCTCTCTTACAGGATGAAATTCACCTCTCTGCTAAAAAATCCACTAAATCCCAAATTTGTTCACATGTTTGGTGCCAATAAAGCACAGATTATGGTTAGGAGGCTGGAATGAAGCTAGCAGTGGCATCAGAGCACAGAGCTGAGTGCAGCAGCATTGCATCTTGAGATGAGGCTCCTCATTCAAACACATTATTAACACAAGCATTGCAATTATCCACATCCACAACATTCAAAATCTCCAGCTGACCTTTGCTCCCACTAAGCCCAACCTTCAAAATTATCTGTACAGGTATCATCATAAAGGTCATGTGACACGCACAGGGACAAAGCCAGTCCCTTAGTTCCCCAAAGTCCAAAGCTAAGGGAAGTAGCAACGCCAAGTTTAAAAAAAAATATACAGTGAAAGGAAATGTTTCCCACCCCTAAGCACTCACCCTCCACCTGCCCCATACCTGACACCACCTTGGTAGCAGGGGCAGAAAGCTCTTGGCAGTGTCATAAAAGGGATTAGCTCCAAGGCGCAGCTGCAGAGAGACAGACAGACAGACAGACAGACAGACGCTGCCTGGGAACCGCTGCCGCGCGGGCGCCTTATCCCACCGCGTGCTGGGAGCAGCACAACTACCGCGACATGGAAGGATGGGTATGGAATAACAGATTCCTCCTGCTGCTCTGGTGGCTGTCACATTTCACACCATACCTCTCTCCTTTTCACAGGCACTCTGGCTGGATTAAATGGATTAAGAACTGGTTGATAAATATGAATGGAGTTGCAAGTTGATGTGGAAAAAGGTTTTCACTGTTTCTTTCTCTATGAATGAATCATGAAGGGAAATTTCTTCAAGTGCATTAGAAATTAATTCCTAGAGACTCCTTTTTTCTCCTCAGGCTGAAAAACTGAAGAGACAAATTTTGTAAAGGGGGAAAAAAAAGCATTTTAATTTATCTGAGAATCTCTCCCTTTAAACCCTAACTTCCAACTGCAGTATTCACTATGTAGATTATTCCCATAAAGCAACATAACATTACAATCCATTTCAACTAAAAACATCTACTTACAATAGAAAAGTTCAGATTTGATAACATCTTTATCAAATTACTACCTCTGATCAAGTCTCCCCAGTGCTGTGCTGCATGTTTTCAGTGGTCTAAATCTGAGATGAATTGATGCTAAGGTGTTTGTCTGCATTTTTTTTTAATTTTATTTTTTTGCAATAACAGGCTGCTGTCCAAAAGTTTGGAAATGTTGATTTATGCAATTCACAAATTGAGAGTAGATCTTACTTATAATCACAAACTTTTGGAAGCCCCTAGTACATACGAAGAAACTCACATGCTAAGAACAAAATCTTGGGAACTTTCCGTCTGATTTTCTAAGAAAATGGGGCTTATCACATTGTCCCATATGTGAATCTGTTCAACTGTTTGTCTGTCACTACCCCCACATCTTTCTCCAATAAGTTTTGAACATGTTACCTACTGTCAGCCTGATCTGTCAAAAGTCTTAAAGATCGTGAGATAGTGAAACTCAGCAGCAGAGTAAAGGAGCCACCACCGACTGCCAGATACCTCAAAGACTTCTCTTTTCCATGCTGGGAATAGCGTGGCACAGCTAGTGAGACAAAGGGAAACACACATATACAGGCTAAGCAAGCATCAAACTTGATCCTGCACCCAACCACCCTTTCAGTGTCAGGGAAAAAGAGAGAGGGAGGGGGCATGAAGGTAACTTCGGACATTAGATGTGCTCAGGAACAAGAAAGGAAAATACGCATGGAGTATGGGATGGCAACAACACCTTTGAGGCAGAGAGCACAAAGGCTTCCAGGAGACCTGGGGATGTTTGGATAGCAGGTGCAGTTTCTGGAGAGAAGGGGAGGCTGCAGGTTTGTGGGGGAGTGATGCAGGGAAGCATATACAGACCCTTATAAAACTAGGTTTTGCTATTCCTTGGCTCACAATATTTGTTTGAAGGGAGGTGAGAGGCTTCCAGCTTTTTAATAGCTCTAAACATTCCGGCTATAGTAGCTCCAGGCTTCAGTGGCAAGGAAGCCTACTCCAGGACAGTTTAGTCCTGGCTGGAAACCAGCGCTTGTGGAAGTCTCACACAAAATCCTTCTGTAAGATTTCCAGTTGATACAGCAGATATGAAAAAGCCTGAAACAATTCAGCAATAGCTGCAAATGGTCTGACCTGTACAGAAGAGCTGGATTCACCTATGGGATGGCCTTCTACCCCCTCCTCAAAGTAAGGTGGTTTCAGCAGCACAGACCACTCACACAGCCAGACACTAACTGCTGGGAGAAGAGGATGCCCAAACATAACCTGACTCTTGGAGCCTGAGCTTCTACTTGCAGTGGAGAAATCCTTGACCTTGATGGGGATGTGCCTCCTACCAAATCTGCTGGCAACTACCACCTCCCTGCATGAACAAAGCTGGAAACAGGGAGCAGGTGTGAAGCCTGGAGTAGTGTCAGTCAGTATGTGGTATCCAAGCTGAATTACCTAACCAGTTCTCTTCTGAGGTTTGCTCAAAATAGTTTTGGCATTAATATTACACACAGGACCAAACCACAGTAATAAGGACGAGAGGCGTTAGTGGTGAACACGGCCCTCGTGCGGCACATGCTGACAAAACAGAAATACTGGTGCACACAGAACTGCATCTTGACAAGGGATGTGTGTAGATGCCTCTCTTCCATATGTTGCCATGCAGGGGGGAATTCAACGTGCAGAGAGCAAGTAAGTTATCTGAAGATTTGGAGTGTGGTGCATCACACAGAGCAGCACTTCAGTGAAGAGGCCAGGGGAGGAAGAGCAAGTCAGGATGTGGATTTGTATCATATTAGACAGTCTGCTGTAAGTCCAGCTTGGACACTCAGTGCTCTCTCAGGAAAGGAGAGCTCACCAAGGCAATTCGAGAGTAGCAGCTAATGCCATAGGAGAGTAGCAAACCCTTATCCTTGCTTTCTTCCTGCTAACAAGTCTGTGTAGTTATATCCTTAATGTGCTTTAGATAGAGTAAGCCACAATGCAATTAGGATGTCCATATGGAGAGTCAGTGCAGCATAGCTAGTACACTGTAAATTCATATCCTCGCTTACTGAGAATTAATTATCTTGTAGACAAGCCATGTGTCAGTGAAATCCGTTTATTACTGTATAGGATATGTGGTCTTCTAGGAAGGCTGGCCCAAAAGAAATGGGGGACTGAAACTATGATTGGCAAAGGAAATACATTGGTAGGAAATGCAGTTTTATGCCAAGTCAGTTGATTTAAAACAATCTGGCTTGGTTTTCTAACCCACTTTCCCCCAGTATTCTAATCTTGGTCAAATAAAGTAAAATAAAAAAATAAATGTTTTGTTTTGGTTTTGTATAGAACAAAACAGACTTCTAAAATTTGAATTAAAATTTTCATATGGAAATTTTTCAGTGTATATTTCTCTTGTAGAAATTGATTCTTCTGTCAAAATAACATTTCTATAGGAATTCTTAATTTGGTTTCAGTTGTCTGACTTGTCCAAACTTGTGTCTGCTATACCTTCACAGAAGTCAACGAAGTTGAACCAGAGTGAATAATTCTCTTACACAACATGCTTTGCAGGAATGACAGCCTTTTTTTCTTCCCTGTTATCAAAGTATCACTAGAAGTAAATCTGCATCACCATTGCACCTATATAACAAAAATTGTCTTATGAATTCTTGTGATTTGAAAACTAGGTCATTTAATTGTCCAAAAATAATATTAAAAAAAAAAAACAGAGAAAAACTGTTGGGAACAAATTCATATTTCAAATTTCAGTGATACCATTCTTGAGGTAGTCAGGCTTGGGTACAGTTAATAAACCTTTGAGATGGAGATTGGGTTGTGTGTCTCTTATCTTCATTCTCTCTGATTTTAGAAAAACATATGCATGTGTCAGGGCACCTCGTTGTTCCTCTGATGGTTTATCATATCTTTGTGGGATGGTTTTGTTTCCCACTATGAAATGCAAATTTAGCTTGCAGTGCTCCTGCTGTCTGTATAAAGGTTAAAAAGATATATAGATATACATTTAATGCTATTCTTACTACTTTAAGAACTGGCTTTGAATGATGATTCCAACACAATAAAGATTTTTCACTGTCTACGTTTTCTGATTTTAGTCGTGGGATTTTTTTTTTTAATTACCTTTTTTGAGACTTTGCAGTCTGGATTGTATAAGCATAGCCCAGCTGCTGACAGACCAGCTCACAGGGTACAACTGGTGCCAAGACACCACAGACATGAACACTCAGGTCTTGCCATGAAGGGAAGATTGCAAACACATTATCCCCCGAAATAATAATGTCTCCATATGCATTCAGGGTTGTGGGCACTGTTGACATCAAAAGGTTTATAATCCTCATGTGAGTAATCAGCTGAACTGTTTGAAGTACATCAAGTGTTTGATGCCTCAGTAACACTCACGTGTGATGGGACAGGTGACTTTGTTGCTCTTGTAGCCTCTCTCACCACTCCAGCTTCCTCCATGAAGGTCACTGCAATGAAGCACCTTCCTCAGAGGCTCTGTAAGCCATGACTGGGGATCTATTTGAGGTTCAACTCAGCTATTAAGCAGATGGACATTAAATACACATATGACCTTAGGCTTCTAGACCTACACTTCTTCACTGGCATGTGACTCCAAGCTTCTAGGCCTAGACTTCTTCACTGGTGGTGTTTCCCAAATGCCAACGCTTTGCTTCACTGAAGTGAAGCCCAGTTCATAATAAACATACAGTCCTCCCTGCAGTTCATTGCATTTTCTCATGCAAGAGATGGAACAGGTAATATAGGGTTGACATTTGCATCATCAGTGCTAAGATCTCACTGAGACCACAGGGCCACACCAGAAGTTTTCTGGTTGTGATGAAAAGTGGAAGCCAAATTTTGACTATTGAAAACCTAGATCAAAAAGAAGTTTTAATATATCCTGCAACCATCCTGTGGACCAACCTGAGCACAGGTTCTTTGTGTATCAGCTCGTCATTTATGTTCAATTTTTTTTTTCCTTGCAGGCTCCATGCCACTAAACAAGGATTTCTGGTTTTGGTTGGTTTTCCTTGCTCCAGAGTGGGTTTCACACCAGTCTTGCTCTTTGCCTTTTCAACAGATAAAAACTGCTTACCATTTTCTTTCTCTTACAAGATGTCTACTGGTAGCATTAATTATGAATCTGTTCTTTTATGTCTTTTTTTCCCTCTGACTCATTTTAACACTTACCAGCTTCAAGTTCTAGTTCTCCCAAAAGTCTTGAGAGTGCAGAAAAAATTCCTTTCTCCTGAACCTGAATCCTTTGCTTTGTAGCTCCTTATTAAAATAGAATACACCACAACATAAGCTGGGAGGGCAAGTAGATTTTCTGAGAATGGCTTGACTTGCTACTATCTGAGTCTGACATTAAAAATGTTGAACTCTACTACAAAATCTTGTCGTGTTATGCCCATGACAATCATTTTAGCTAACATTTTAAAAATCAGAGGTCTAAAGTTAGGCATTTACTGGCACAACTAATATGAAAGAAAATCCAGCCCCAAATCTTATTTTCAGCAGTTCTCTAAGACCTTTACCTACCACCTGGATGTTTGGTCCAGCCCTAAGTGAAGGTCTCAGCTCACCTGCACTAGGATGCAACTAGGATGCAGCTATCAGAGGTAGTCCCTTGGGAGGTAATCAGAGCTGTTTGGGCAGTCAGAAAATTCAGGTTCTCCTTTGAACAGAAGCCTGGTCCTAATTAATGGTGTGAACGTACCCTGGGTTAGTTTTCAGCATCATTGTGTTTGATGAAGGACTTCAGTCCCTGACTTCTTCCTAGACTTGCCTTTTAACCTGAAATCAGGGTTTCCTGAGTGAAAATGTGTGTTCTGAGGCTGTTTTTTAGCTCATGTGTCAAGGCGTGACAAAGACGAGCTATAGAAACAAAATCTGGATTCCACATGAACTGAAAATCCACCATCTTTTAAAACAATTATTTAGCTACTCTTAAATTTCAAGCTCAGATAAGACAAATAAACCCATTTAATTTGCATGCCAGCAGAATTTTGCCTCCAGTGAAACCAGGTCAGCGGGAACAGCTTAAACAGAGGGGAGTTTGCAATGTCTGATGCAAAGAACCATGTTTGTTGCTTTTTCTCACGGCACCATAAATATTTTTTTCAGAGAATAAACTCATGCATTTGTTAGCACCAGGGCCCCTTCCACATGGGGTGCTCCTTGGAAAAGTACCAGGCAAGCACGACTGTTAATTCAGATCAATATGTGGCTCTGACGGAGGACGTGAAGCAAACCTACCCCAGCTAACTATGCCCCTGATAAATGTCATGAGAGCAGTGTGTCACCCGTGCCTTGCCTTTCTTTATTTCCATTATCCATCAGGACAGGCCATGAGGGAATGCCTGGGAACTGTGTCGTTCTCTGCAATAAGCCACGATGCTAATGAGGCATAACAAATTGAGGAAGTATCATGTATAATCCTGATCCCTCATTGACACTATTACCAGTATAGATTTCAATTCGCCATTTGTTACATGCTTAACACAGGCAAAGTGGGAGGGTGTAGAAGAATTACTCCTTCAGTCATTGCATTTTTTAAACAGTTGTCATCCTCCAAGACAAAACTCTCTGGTAATACCCTCTGTTTTTGCTACTGCTGTTTCTCAGCAGGATTTGCTGCTTGTTCTTGTAGGGGGTCAGCCAGACTTTGTCTTTCTCACAGTTTCAGTTTCCTACTGGGATTAAGGGTCTAGCATATTTCTGCAACAAATGAACTGAACCCAAGATAAACAAACCTACTGAACAACATGACTCTGGTACGTGCCTGCATTTTTGGAGCCAGCTGCAAGTTTGTTTTTTTGTAAGGTGTTCCAGAGGGAACACCTAAAATGTATGATTTTAGGGAGTTCTCATCAAAATTACGGCATGTTTTGTAGTTTATTTGGGTTATTTTGTAGAATGTGAATTGTTTCTTCATATGTGTTGTTTTGAGTCATGTGTTTTGTGATTCTTCACAGAGATGGCACTTTGCATTACTTTTAAGAATCCCAGGGTGCCCTAGACACAATAAATAATTTGTCAATTGAAATTTATGACATAAAATGATACAGATTTATCTACAGATTAAAAAAACCAGATGTTGGTCCATGCTATTGGTTTTCATGTGTCCCTCTTTTTACACCAGCAGCTCAGTGACAGGTTCTTCTGGCCTAGGGAGAGACTCCCCACAGATTGCTCTTCCCTTAAAACCTTTCTTTCGGGTCCTACTGACAGGTTATCTCAGGAAGGTGCTCTATCCCCACACCATGACCAAAGGGATGGGTACAAGAACCAGGTTTTCATATAGGTGGTGAGGAGATGCTCAGCCTGCCCACTCCAAGAGAGCTGTCCTGCCAGATCAGTGTGTCCCTGCGTGGACCTTCCTCCTCCCCTCCTGTGGGGCTGGTGTTCCCCTGGGATTTACCAGCCCCTAGTTTTTCCCACAGGTTCGTGTTTCCTCCTTTTTTGGGGGTCTTCTGCCTCTTATAACCCAAGCAGAGGGAACTCAGGAGGCAGGTTGACAGCTCACCTGAGCAAACAATAGCCCTTGATCAGCATTACTCAGGTCTGGGGGACCCTGGCTGCCAGGAAAACTACTTCTGTCCCACAGATATTATACAGTAACCAAACTATAATTACACTGTCCTCAGACAAAGTGGAGCTTATGGACAGTAGAATAACCTGTGAGCTGGTGCACCCAACCAAAAGACTAATCTCTGGTTTAGCCTTCCATTCAAAGGCACTCACACCAGTGCAAAACTGATATTCATCCAAATCACAGTTTGGCACCTATGCATGTTTTAAGTGACACATTTTAACTGCTGCTTGACCAATAAATAGAGAACTTTTTGAAGTGGAGTAGAAATTTTTCCGTAGTACTGAATGCATTTTAAATGGGGAATAGGGTGAGTCTTTCAAAGACACATGACAAATGACTGATAAGAGAAATCAGGTATTCGACAATGAAATATAAAGTTATTATTACCACTTGATTAAGAAGATTTTTATTAGTCACCTCTGATTGCTCCTCATAAATAGTGAGACCATCTAAATACCCCTATAACAATGGCCACTACACACAAGTATTGTGATAGTCATAGTAAATGTCCTGTGTAAGGGAGAGAGCACTTGAATCTCTTTATAAAACCAGACCTGATTAGGAATTGTACTCCAGGCATGCTTGTGTTAAACTGTGTATAACTTTCAGGCCAGATATTGGTCGTGCTGAGCACTTGCACCTTTGGAGTGAAGAATTAGTTCCTGTTTCATTCAGCATTTTATTTTCTGGACAAATGCACTCGTTTGAGAGAAAAGGTATTAAACTTGGCTCAGATATGACTATTTCCATAGAAATGTACTGCATTTGAAAGGTCTTTGATTTAAGTTCTTGACACGCTTTCAAATGATCAAGTGTCACAAAAAGTGGTAACTTTTGGTCTCATTAATGAGCTAACTGAATGATAGCTTAAATATAGCGTAGCATTTTCATGATTTAAATTTTTATCAGGCAGTTTCAAATTGAAAGGCTGATTAATTTTAATAGGATTTCTATCATAAATGGGAAAACTGTCCAAATTTTGTAACCAATACATTTTTCACTTGAAACACTATAAAGTAAAAAGCTACTTAATCAGGTGGCTCAAGCCAAATTAGGGCAGGTCTACAGAATTAGCTGCTGTCTCATTCATAAGTCTCCCTTAAATTCATTTCCAAGTGTTTATGACAACCAGAGATGTTCAACATAAAATGGCAGCTCTTTGGGTAAATTCACACCACTTCATTATTCATATTAGCTATGATTTACAGCTAATTTGAAGTCAGAAAACTTTGTTACAAAAGCTGTCAGACATTACTAAAAAAAAAAAAAAATAAAAGAGAGAGAGGGGAGAAAACTGCTAGCACTGAATTTAACCAAAAATGTCTACTGCTGCAGAGATAGAGACCTGAAGAAGCTGCAGAATTTCAAGACATGATTTCTCACTTACAAATAGATGGGTTTCTATTGGCCTAACTGTTTAAGGGTATCCTCAACTAAGTATAATTTTGACCCAAGAATTTTAAGGGATTGAAATAAAAATGCAAATCTAACTGTTGGATTTGTAGCACAAAAGATTCTTTGAAAGGCAGTGAAATACTACATGTTACATAGTTTTCTACATGTTTTTGTTCACTTACTGGGGAGTTTTGCTTTTTTCTTGCTTCTCCCCCCACCTCTCCTTTATACTGAAAATTCACTCTGTTTAGTATGAGTCAATAATCACGTACTACTTGAAACACAAGCACCATTTCTGAAGAGACAAGATTGGTTTGTGTGTTATGCTGTGTCCTGCATTCGGATAACAATAGAAAATTAATAACAAAGCATGAAAGGAAGGTAATAGGTAGCTAATATGCTTTGTTTTGTAAGATTGTAAAGCTGATCAGCTTTTTTAAAATGAATTTTATCGCTGACATCCTGTAGCAATGAATGATCAAATCTATTACACATAATTAACTATAATTTATTATTGTATCCACTGTTTGTAATTCAACAGATAATTTCCTATTCATTATGTACCATGTTAGACATTCAGCAGGACCTAAATCTAAATAGTGTCTGTAAATACAGTTACACCATGAAGATAAGCGAAGTAGACTGGAAGCCAGAAACCCCTAATGTTCTTCAATCTGTGGTTGAGTTTACATTACACTCAAGATCAAGCCACATAAATTGTGCTCCTCGGTTTCCTCATCTGTGCTCTGGTGTTGACAAAGCCTGCCTTTCTGAAGTGTTTTGATAGTCTCGGATGAAAGGCTCTAAGTACAAAGTATTATCTGTTATAGCTGTGGTTTGCTAAGTCTTTGCTAGTTAATAATGCAGTGTGAGCTGCTGAAAATTGAGAAAATTTGCTTGCAAATAACAAAGGATGTTTACTTCAACAGCCTTACCTCTCCTCATCCCCCTTTTTTGTTGTTGTAATGGTAGCTATGAATATGCATCTTTGTTGCATTAGAGCAAGAGGAAGTTATTTGCCCTTTCTGAAAAAGCAACAGATTATACTTCAAAGTTAACTGAAGATGGCATTTTTTTTTCCCTTTGTGTTTTTCTTTTTTAAAATTAGTTTGTGAAAATCGTGAGATTGAACATAAGCTCACAAGATCCGTGGACATGAAATTCAACTGGGGAGCAACACAAATAAAACTGAAGAAGCCAGAAGTTCTCTCCCATGAACTGAAACTTCACATTGATGTTCCAGTATTTTAGCTATTTTAAACACGGATTTCTACACCAAAGTCAAAGCAAAAAGGTATTTAAAATAGTCAATAGTAAAGAGAAGACCAAATCACTAAAGCCCACTCTATATACGGAGATACACTATTTGAAAGGTAGTACAATGTCAAAAATAATTTCTAAGCAGTGCTGTGACACATACAGGATCACAGAATGGGGTTAGAATGGACTTCCAGAGGTTATCGGCTCCAACTCCTCTGCTCAAGAAGGACAAACAAAATACAGTTCCCCACAGCCATTTCCAGATGGAATATGTCTAAAGATGAAGACTCCATTACTTCTGTGGACAAACTGTTCCTGTGCTTAGTCACCCAAACAGTAAAAAACAGTTTCCAAACTCTTTCTGTTCAGATAGAACATCTTGTGCATCTCAAAATCCGTAGGTTTGTTAAATCCAAGCAGATGCCAACTGAGTGTTACCACCTCATTGCTGCATTTCCCCTCTCTCTTAGTTTTATGTAAACGTAAAGATTCTCTGTGAAAACAGGTATCTGATTTCTTTGCAGCTACCAGCAACTTGAATACTGATTTGATTATTTAATGGGGAAATAGATCACCCATTATTTAATAGTTTCCATACAGCAGGTGGAATTCATTCAGGTGAAATTCATTCAGGTGAAGCTTCCAAAAGTGATGCAGCTGTCAACACTCACTCCTCAGACTGTACCTGGCTGAAATCCTTTTCCTAGTTTGCAACAGAAAGAGGGGGCCTGCCTGCATATTTATTTTTTTTTTAGCTGAGAGAAGAAAAATGAAATATTCTTTAAGAAGATTTTTCCTGTTTTGTAGATGGGTGGGGAGTTCAGCTGGCACACAACCCCCAGAAGCTACCTGCCATAGATGAGGCAGGTGTGGTGTGACTCAGGACAGCTGCTCAAAAGACTTTTGGGGTTGTTCCTCTGTGCAAACCATGGAAAAAAACAGCCTTCAAATACTCAGAAGATGTAGTTTTCCCCTTGGTCTGTCAACTCCCTGTTGTGGTTTTCATGGTGCCCAGCACTCAGGTCCTTAGACTTCAGAGAAAGAAATTCATAACGACACAGCTCAAACATGCAACACCTGAGGAGAAAAACTATCGTCTCCAGGCCATACAACAATTTTCTTCTACTCTGAAACATGAAGTGTGATTCCCCTTGCTGTGGTTTCGTGCTCTAAATTTAGCAGGTGTCCTATAAAAGGACATCCTTTATCTGTTCTGGAGCCTTAAAAGCAGATTTCCAGGGCGCCGTGTGAAGCATTACCTGCACAACTGGCATTAACATTAATGAGAGGTTTGGGTGTAATGTCAGCACAGTGGGCAAAAATGTTTCTCTTGTTTCAACTTTTTAATTCAAGTATATTTCTGTATTATTTAGCCAAAGAAAGTGTGTACTATAAGTCAATCACAAATATTTGAAGGCAGCACAGTAAATGTAACTAAGTTAAGTCTGGCAAATAAATACTTTTGATCTTTTTGTAATCCATACTGAAACCAATTCACACAATACATCAAGAGAAAGGGTTTGAAAGGGGGTGGAGAGACCTTTAGAGTCTATGCACACATTGACAATTTTTCTTCTCATATTCTCAAAATAATGTATAACAAAACTTTTTTTTTTTTTTTTTTGTCAGTACCTTCATAACACAGCTTTTTAAAAAGCTGACCAGCTTCAGCCCAGGCTTTCCTTTAAATCTTAAAAAAAAAAAAAAAAGAGGTTGGTAGAAGAATGTGATGATTTAAAAATGAGAAGCTTTCATATCTTGAAACATTTCAAACGTGCTGAAAAATAGATTACAGCACTAAAAAAATAAAGATTTAAAAATATTTAAAATAAGTTTATTTGCTTTGTGCTTGAATTACTCTGCAAAACTTGAGACCTAAAACTCCTAAAAGTACTTGCATTGTATTTTCTTGCTTATATACCTTCAAAAGAAATCCCATTTTCACTTAGAATGTGTTGAGTAAATATTTTTTTATATATTTTAATAGAAAGAACTAGAGTAGGCGGCAAGTAAAATAAAAATATCTGCAAACATTTCAGCCTGCTATTCTTCTCACTTAAATATTAAATATTCACCAAGAACATGTCAAAGTGCCCCATTCAACATCACTGCCCAGCTCTGGCTATATTTTAAAAAATAAGATTTTGAACTTTCCTTCTTTTCTTTAACCTCTGTTTTTAGAATCTTCCTGTTCTCACAGAAATATTGCAGCCTCTCAGTCATTCATTCATTTAGTGGTACTCCTTTTGCCTTGGAAGATAGATCTTTTATTTTTAATTGATTTTTTTCATAGACTACACACTCATATGTATGTGTGTGTATATATATATATATTTATATACCCTTAGCTACCGCTTTGGAATGGTACATGTCTTTTCCCAAGACTTCAAAAGATAAATAAATTAGTGAAGGGGGCTCTTTAAAGGGGATGATTAACAAGCACAGAAGACAGGAATTTGGAAAATCAAGATTTTTGGTGGCTTTAGTTCAGACTTTGATTTTAGTATTGGAGCGGCTTTGGCATGTTTTGATTTTTCTTTGTGTCCTTAAATGTGCAGGAGGAAGTGTGGCAGGGACGGGCTCCTGAGGTGCTGTACAACAAATGGTAGGTGGTCAAGAGATCAGAGACACGAGAGCTTGAGTGAGGGACTGATGACATTCTGCTAGTTTGATTTTAATACCTGGCACATCTGTGGCATCACCAAACAGTCTATGATTTAGCTAAAACATCATGAAGATATTCAGTGTCATAAAAGTAACATTTTATTTAACCTTCCTGTAACAACTTTAAGAACAGTAATCTGTTAGAGTAGGCTGCATGTCTGGCACATGATAGTGGATGAGAATGAGTAATCAAATCTTAAATATGTATCTGTAGCAATATTGCCTCAAAGTTTTCTCAAATATTGCTAAAAAGTGTGTGATGGGAAGAAATAAAAAGAGACAGAGCAAGCAAAATAAAATTTCATTGTCCTTAACTGGAAGCTGAAAGAATGGAGTTTCCCAGTACATCAACAGGTTTTTCCATTTGTTGCTTCATGTCACCGTGTGCCAATCCCACGATGGCTTTCTCCCCCTTCCCTGCCACAAGCAACGGAGATAAATGATGTATCTCCACAAAGAAAAACATTCTGAGCCAGCTCCTGAACTCTCTGGATTTTTTCCCTCCATTACGGACCTTGCTCCGGCGCCGGGAATACTTTGTGCCTGAGAACAGCGCCCGGGCGAAAGGCGCGTGGCACATCAGGGTGCTCTAAAAGGGCAGGCTGTGGCACCGGGGCTTGGGAGACTTGCTGCCAGCCGTTCCCACTGGAGCTGCCTTGGAAAGGGGGGAAGGCATTTCACAAGCCTTGCCAGGCCTCTCTGGGATATGTGCCACGTCCCGCTCGCTCGGCTTCAGGCCAGCTCATCCGGAGAGGTTTGTGCTAATGGTAAGGGGGCAAACACAAGCAAAAGCAAAGCCACAGCTCCCCACATGTAAGGAAAATCTGATTCCAAGATATCTAGCACATAGAAGGTTTAAGTAAGCATCTTATCGTATTTTATTTTTATTTATTTTTTTCCTGATTGTCTGTGATTTTCCCTGTCTTTCATGTATACTTGATATATTCCTCTGCAAAGTAAGAAGGAGCAAATTGTGTCTATGCCTCAATTCTGTATGTACAGAAGCTCAAAGAAGATGAAGAGTCAGGAGAGGACTTTTAACACTCTGGAATCCACACTACTTTCTGGGTTCTCTATATTACTGGCAGGTTTCCTAAATTTCCTCCTGGTTTCTGTATTGCCCAGATATTTCTCAGTGCTGTGTACTGCAGTTAACTCAGACATCCCCTCCCTAACCTCATCCACACATGTCTCACAAATCAGGGTTTCTCTATGAATCCTCAAGAAACCTCCTGGTGCCTACAAGGGTGCACACAAATACTCCTTGAGGTAGTCACTGGAAGTTTTGGAGGGGGTTTCCAGGGGAGACAGTGAGCTACCATGGCCCTTCTAGAAAGAATTGGTGAGGCTGCATCAGAAACACAGAACACATCTTTTGGCCATCAAAATCTGCAAAGATGAACAAAAGTACAAGCAAAGAAAGATTGCCAGGAAAATGAGGGAAATGAAGAGTACATCATATGAGCAGAGACTAAGTTCTTTCTGCATTGAAAAATGATTCTGTGAGGGTGATGACTCCTTTCTGTCTGCATCTGAGGATAAACACTAGGAGGGAGAAGAGCTCATTAGGTAAATGATAAAACTGATACAGTGAAAAGTTGCTGTAGTCTGGCCTGAATAATTTTGGACTGAAAAGAAGAAAAGATTATTAATTCTCAGAGAAATGAGACTCAGCATATTCTTGAAAGAGTTCATGGAAAATGGCTGCCTGGTCTTCCAGAGAAGCCAGTTCACTGAGCCTGGGGATCCTCAGCCTTCGTCCCTTTGTTACTTACATACTTTATAATAGAGGTGAGAGAACTAAGGTGAAAAAATTAAGTAGATGTAAAAGCACTACTTAGATTGGCTTAGTATCCTTTCTCAAATTCATAAAACAAAGGTAAAATCATGTCACAATTTTGAAGGCGGAAAAAAGAGCAGTGAGACCACATGTTTGTACCAGGTTTTCATCTAACTACTCTTGTTTGGTGCTCAATACCACATGTTTGGCTAAAACATGTTATCTGCTTGTGTGAGATCTTGCACCATCTCACACTGATTGCCTTGCATGAGGTTGTTCTTATCTTTCCAGACTTTTTTGACGCTTAGGCTTAGATCTCTCCAGGTCTAAGGATTGATTGAAATGCTGTACAAATGTAACCCATTCTTCAAAGTGATGACTGGATTTCTCAATGACATAAAAATGCACATAACCTGAAACATGGTACTTTGCATGTTCTTGACATAAGTGCCAAGCTGTTTATGGCTGTACAAGGCTGATTGACCAGATTGTCTCTGCTGAGGAGCTAATAAAGTCCAGTGATGAAGAAAATGTGTTGGTGGTTACAGCAAGGGCTGGTATTCTGATTTCTGTCCTAGGTTTTTCATGGATTCACTGGTGTGCTCTCTAGCACACAAAGTTACTGTCTATATATGTTCACCTTCATGTGTCTAAATGGATTTGTGTTTATCAACCTCACATCCTATTTCAGTACAAAGCCTTTAACACCTGTGAAGGAGTTTGCACTACAGCAGTGCAGTGTAAAACATGCACTTGAGATAAGGGGGAAGAAATCCTACAATGGGTTAGGGTTTTATTTTAATTAGAAGAAATCCAAAAGAACAATAGTGAATCAAGCTACTCTTTAAATTTACTATTAACTTACTAATTTAACTAAGACTAGAATTTGCCCCGGTGTCAGAATCTGGAATATTAATAAATAATGACATAAATAGCAACCACAGAATTAAGCAATTAATGAGTTCTTTTTACCACATGAAAGGCCCTGATGCAGACCCTTTAGCTCTTGCTAATGAGAAAACCAGACAGTTTCTCCCACAGGCAGTCTGTCGGCTTTCTTCAGGCATTTCATGAATTTTGGTCAGAGCGCCCATGATACACAGTAGGTGCACAGGATGGCAGATTCTCTCCTCAGTGCAGAAGGATGCCCAGAGCCAGACTGAGGTTGGCCAGCAGTCCAAAACTTTGCTTCACGGTTTATCAAACTTAGGTAAAAAGGACAGTCTTGCAAAGTGTTTAGAAACATCATTTTTTGGTGCTTTAAGTTGGCTTATATGCTCTTTTCTTTCTTTTCCACAAGAATCCACTTTATGAGAACAGACGTGAGCAGAAGAAAGCCAATTATTTGACAATTTAAAAGGTGGAGGGAGTTAAAACGGTTGCTAAACAATAATGAAACTAATGTTGAATGGCATTCAATTAATATTTATAACGTGCAGCAATATTAACAGCAGAATTAACTTATTTTTGTACGTCTGACAGCTCTCTGGTTGATTAAGAATTGCATGATGATATTTTGCATATTTCCCATGCAAATACAGCATTATTTGCAAAATTATTTTTATCCTTAATTGAAGCTTTGTTTTGAAATCCTGGTCTTCTGCTGTACTGAAGCTCTCTAAATGATCTTATTAGGGATTTGATTTTTTTCCTATCACCTTGTCATGCAAATTTACATTTTGCATGCTATATATCAGTAGGGTCCTCTGAAGCGTAGCACAGACCTCAACAATATAGGAACTCTTGCTCAGAGACTGGTGGGAAGACTTTCCATAGCTGTAGCCACAATGGCAAGAACAGTTGTAACATGAGAGCGCTTCTGAGTTTGTCAGGCGTGAAAAACTTGTTTATTTTATGATTCTTCTTACAAAAGAAAGGTGGTCCTTGCCTCATACAATCCCAGTACTACCCCTTCCGCTTTTAAGATGCTAATTTAGGGAATAGTTTTGGTGAAACCAGCCAGAACCCCTTGACTACGTGGAGGGAATTATTCAGTTAATTCTATTTTGTAACAATACTTTGATCTTTACCAGTGTGCCTTCTTGTCTATTTTTATCTAAAGGTAACTAGCATTTTCAAAAGCATCTGTCTGATTCCCATTGCTGTTAAAGTTCCCAAGTTGTTTAGATGAAAATTTACATATCATGTATACCTAAAAGTGCAAATTACTGTCTAGTTAGATTTATGGAAAGAAGCAGTCCAGAGGGTGCCTAATTTCCACTGGAAATCATGGGAATCTACGTTCAGCCTCGTTTCCTTTAGACAATCTATTGCATCTTTACACAGCTAAGAGTTCTTCTAAACCTGGATTTAAACAACTTTGTAAAAGGTTGAAGGGAAGGGAAACAAAGAAAGGGCTTGGAGCACCCACCTTAGCTTCTCAGAATCTACGTGGTGTGTTGTGAGCATCCCACAACACAATAGGGTTCCCAGTAAGATAAGTGCCAAACCAGTAGCTTGCCCCACACAATATGATGAATGTTTGGCAATACAGCCTGATACTGTAAGGGTGGGGTGGCCAAGGCCAAACAGCCTTTCTGCACCACTGTCTATCAGTGCAACATCACACATTTCACTTCCTACAGGGAATAATATTCATCACTTTTTGGTCATACTTACTTGACCTACTCCTGGTTTCAGTTTCAAAACCATGTAGGGATTTGCCTGAGTTATTAGTTTAGGACAACGATGGCCAAAAACCTAAATGAAATATGGCTGTAATGACAAGAACAACTAAGAATAATAACTTAGTCCATCCAAAATATAATTTCAGAGGAGAGGTGGAAGCCTCCATGACAAAAGCAATTTCAAATTTCCCTGGCAAAGGCACTAGGCAATAAACAGGTTCCATCCTGTGCTGATTCAGTATGATAATATAACAAACTTTTCTTTCTCCCACACTAGCGATTCTATGCTGAAGGTCTGCCCCGCTCTAAGAGAGAAGACAGGATAAAAGTGAAGGGAGAAAGAGTGAACAGAGAAGGAAGGGTTTTGCTGGTGGTTTTAACTCTTTTTCAACCTCCATCATGATTTTTTCACTTACATCCTGCCCTGCTTCCAAGAAGAAGAAAACAGAGGATGAATGTGGCAGCAAGAATTTATCTCAATCTCTACTTTCTTCCTTGGACAAAATTCAGATGCCAGGCTGTGAAAAAAAAATAAAAATCTTCCTGTTGCCAGTTTTTCGTGCACTCCAGAGACAGACAGGATGACATGTTTTGGATCTACATCTGTATTTTCATGCTCTTTTGCCATTCCTTTTTTCCCAAGTAATTTACATTATTTTCAATACTGTAGAAACAACTATCAAGCTATTCAGAACTCTCTATTGAAGAATAATAATCAGATTTTTTTGCTAGAAATAACAGTAAAAAAGCTGTAAGAGGGAAAATGAAAATTGTTCAGTTTACTGTAGCAGATAAGTATAAACTCAAAAGATCTGAATTTGTGCCCTGCTCTATCAGAAACTTCATTTATAACATTAGATAAGACTATAACCTCACTCCATCTCTGCTCCCAGACTGCATGATAGGAATACTATGGACATTTTCCTCCTTGACTGTAGTGGGCTGGTTTAAGGGAAACCTTATCAGCCCTTTGAGAAGTTATAAACACTTTCTGCAGAACAAAAAGAACAACATGACAAAAAATGTACTCAAAATTTTGAGGCAATAGGAGACTACTGTAATGGCAATATATAAGTACCAATTAAATAATTGGTCTAGGCTGCAACAGTCTTAGCTGTGGAGTCTGTTAAAACACATCTGAAAATACAATATGCACATTTTTTGCTTGGACTAAGCATAATCCTGCTTTTTACTAACAATATGGATGAAGTGACTTGCTTGTATGTATATCCACATGTAATTGAACATGTGATTAAGTGAACAGCTCCTCTGTGCCTCACAGCTGAAATTTTCTCAATAAATAAATAAAATTTTAAAATTCTTTTTTTTCCTCGTAGTTGTGTGCACTCCTCTTCCCTACAGGCAAAAAAGTTAAACTGAACAATACTAAAAAATCTGGAGGTCAAATTCTGCTTTCAGCAATAGCCAGGACACTTCAGACAGGATTTTCAAAGGGAAGGAGAGGCCAGGCTGTCCACAAACACAGGAGAACATAGCTGCTTACAACATTCTTCTTTCCCAGTATCCCAGCCCAGCTACACCAGGAATTGTTTTGGAACTGTGTGGAGGCCAGGCAGCAATAACACACTTTCCCAGCTCACAACCTGGACTCCTGCCCTACAGTGAGGCAGGCAAACTGTCCCCACTTCTTCAAAAAAAGGGGAAAGTGCCTTAACACAGTGAAGGAGGAGGAAGGATTACCTCTCTTTAGCAGTTAGTCTGGGTAGGGGGGAGAAGCCAGGACAGCAGCCTACACTCCATTGCCCACGAGTCTGAGGGACTCACATCTCTGTGGACAGAGAGCAAGCTCTGCCTACCAGGCTAAAAGGATATTTGGGAATGAGAAAAACTCAGAAGCTCACCTTGCTGGAGTTGTCATACTGTTCCCTGTGATTGAAACTCCACTGGATTACAGAGTAAGACAGGGAGGGAAGGATTTCAACCCTCTAGACAATCAGACAGGAGCTTCTGGATTGCAGCTCCTACTCCAATGATTGTATAAGCATTTTTCCAATGCAATTTGTCTAATAGTGAATAAAGAACCACTCATGGGAGCTCCTTCCAGTCAAACATCCTAACCTTTAGGGTATATACTCATATATACTCTTATTCTCTTTGCTGGATATGTAAAAATACATGTATGGTACAATGGTTATTGAGAGGTATTCTCTGTTTCCCAGTTATTTTTATTTTTGTTATTCCCTCACTAGCTTTAAACTGCAAACAAATGTGCTCCTGATAATTAGGCAGGACCTCTCCTCAGAAGTGGGAGCATGGGCTCAAATCCCTTAAGAATAAGGAAAAAAAAATGAAAATAAATTTCCCACACCAAGACTGAGTGCTCTAGTTCCTGACCTGGTGAGTGGAAAGAGGAAGGAGAAAGGCACCTCCTTTACTGGCATTTGATGAGAGAGCAGCCTTCATGGCTGTGCCCTGCACCCAGCTTGCCTCTCCAGCTGCCTGCCTGGAACACCTGCCCAAACACACCTCCAGCTGGCACTCTGATCTCAATTGGGGAACAAAATAGATGTGAAGCAGGTCAGCTCAGTCCCATCTCAGGAGCCTCTGGGTGCAAACAAAAGCTGAATTTGGAGATATGAAGGTCAATGGTGAAAAGGGAGGTGCCTCCAGGACTATGTCTGAGGCCTGTAGCACCTAAGTGTGGGTTTAGAGTTAAAGGGGATCTCAGTCCCTGGGCAGTGAATAGTTGTGTCAATGAGATGTGCCCATATCCCATTCTGTAACAAACTGGCTCCTGGAGAAGGAATCAGCTGGTGTTTGTTTCTGCCCTTTTCCCTCACCTAGGTGGTACCTGGCTGCAGACTTTTTGGGCCCATAGTGTAAGGTAAGCCCCTCTGCCAGGTCCCTCACACAAACCCCTGCTCCAGAGCATCAGTACTGGTGATGGGGCTGCACTTTATCCTCCTAATTGGAGACTTGCAGGCCCCTCCTGCCTGAACAACCCCTTTGACCTGCATAGAGGAGCCAAGAGACAGGTGCTGGCTGCTGTCAAAGGTCAGCTCACTCCTGAGAAATGTCTGTCTGCTGCATCCACAAACCCTCTTTTTTTGTTTCCCCTCACAGAGAGGAACCAGGATGGCAGATGTCTGTGGAGGTGGCAGGGGATGAGGTCTGTAACTTCCCTGCCTTCCTGCAGGTCAGTGGTATGGCAGTCATGATAGCCCTAAACATATATCCACATTTAGTGGTTTGCCTACTATTTAAGGAATCCTATTGATTTAGATCCAAAATTTATTCAAGTTGAATACGATTGTAGTACCTTTAATGGGTGGGAACATCTCGTGTGAGGCATTAACAGCCAAAACACTGAGTTTACAGAAGGTGTCATCACATCTGAGCAAAAAATCCCTCAAGATTGTTAGTTTTCCTTTTTCCCAGAGGGAGAGGCTCTTTGCCAGGTGAGAGCAGTGGCTTGGAGACAGCCTTAACAGAAAGCCCTGGAAGTGCGAAGAGGTTCCCAGCACACTCTCTAGAGACCGGCTGCCCACATCCACAGTACTGCATCTCACTTTTCTCTCTCTCTCTCTCTCTCTCTTTTCAACTGATCCATAACTCAAGCTTTTGAGGTTCTCTCACCCTACTGCAGCTTGAGAGCAGCATGGCCTTCTTCCTTCTTCCGAGAGGAGATGCAGGATGGGACATGGTGGCCAGGGAGCAATAACAAGTACGGGAGAAATGTTAGCTTCGAGTAATTGAAGAAAGCAGTTAGATCCCTTTTTGGTCATGTTTTGAAAGCAAAACGAAAGGGTCAACCTCCTGATTTAAATTGTTTAAGAAAAGAGAAAAATAATAAGAAAAGTGCACTGTGTATACAAAAAAAAAAATCTCTAAAATTTGCCCGAGTGTAAGTATGCAAACGAGTGCAGAGTTCTCCAAATATGGACTCGGCGTGAGTTGGAGGGGCATGAGCCAGGTCTCATGAGTAAACAAAATAAAAATACCAGAGGGAATGTTTTAATAGCTCCTTTTAATTCCCAGTTCAAATAGATTCCTTGCTTAATTTGTTCAAGTGAAGCCGTGTCGATTTGGTAGTTGTTATGGGTTTGTTTTACTGAACGCAACAGGGCCTGATCCTGGGCTGTATTACACTGAGAGCACACCAGAGAAAGTTCCTGGCTACAGGAGGGTTACAGCAAACCCACATACCAGCAGCAGCAAGCCGAAGAACCAGAACCATTATTCCCAACAGTCTGTTTTGCAAATAAACCTTTTAACTACTGGAAAATCACTGCACCTCCGACCACTGCGAACGCACAAGATTTACAGCTTTGCTGAGACCATGCAAATCTCGTGTGCTGAACTTTCCCAGAAAAGCATATTAATCTGTCAGCTAAAGGAGTTTCTAAAAGAAACGCTGACAAGGTACTGAACTGAGATTTGGGACGCCCACGTTCAGCTCCTGGCCTGGCTCTGTTGCTGGACCGCAGCAAGTTTAGACCTGTCTTTTCCAGACACAGTGCCTGAGATTTCAGACTTGGACACTGGAGATGATGCAATTGTGTGAAGTGATTAGAGATCTACTAATAGTAGCAAATTTTAGCAACAGTGGCGAAGCCTATGAATTCCTGCCTTCTAGAAATATCTCTGCTGTTGGATCACCAGATGCCTGTGTGCAAGTCACTGAACTTTGCTGCTCTTCAGAGCAATTTCATGCCAATTGGACACAACACGTTTTACGCACTGTGCAGAGAACTAGTAATAACAAATTATATTTTCAAAGTCCCTTGGAAGCATTAATTACTAAAAGTGATCATTCACATCACCACAAAGCGTCAGAAAGTTGGCCAGGTGCAGCTGAAATTTGAGGTACAGATTCTCATTCAAATTACTGCCATTTTTCTTAACTTATGTGAATTTCAGTGACCAAAGCCTGACTGAAAAACTATTACTTGTGAATGGTAACACCACCTATGGTTTTTAAACCTGATACCTTTCTTTTACCCTCAAACTGAAACTTTCATTTTCAGCTAAATGACTCCAGACAGCTACTATTTCTACCTGGCTCTATGCCTGCTGTCCAGTTGTACAGAGAGACATTTAGTTAGTAAACTCAGTGCCATTTCTTTGAGGTTTCTGATGAAGGATATGTAGAAAAGAAGAAAATTGGCCCAATGCCATGAACGACTGCTCAAAACTCATAAATAACATCTTCTCCTGGATCTATAATTTAAAGAGGAAGGTTAGCCATAGCAATATGAATTATATTTTTGTCTCCACCCCACTCTCATATCCTTTGCTCCTCAGACACATTTTTACCAGGTGGACAGGCAAGTTTTTAATGTGAGCAGGACTCTGGCTGAGATCCGGGTTTTACCTCCAGAGCTGGATGAATGTGATCAATTTATCCCTTTCCTGCACTGATTTGTCTGCTGGCAAATCACCAAGCAATTCCCAGCTAAGAAAATGTCACTGTAAGATGATATATAGGGTGAAATGGAGAGCAGTTCCTTCCTCAATATAGCTGCAGATGATGTAGTCAATGATAGGCATTTTAGATGGAGAATAATATTCAGCCATCTAGAAGGCAGGCTTCCATCTTGTTTATACCTTCTGAAAAAAGCTGTTACACTGGAAACATTTTATTTGCATGGCCAACGAAAGCTATTTTAGACACAAAGGTCAGTCTTGTGGAAGGCAGAACTTCATTTTTTAATGCATCCTGAAAGAGCTCTTACACTGAAAACATTTTACTTGCGTATTCATAGTCAAGGACCTTCTGTGTTATAAAGACAAGGGAAGAAACAGCACTTGTGAGCAAGCCAAGGTGCCTGGGTTCACTTCACAAATGAGATTCAGGCTCTGCATTAGTCCCTCCAACTTGTCAGTGCCCTAATCTCGGGGGGATTCAGCACCTCAGTGGTGGTGGTGGGGAGACCAAGGTGCCAGTTAATGAGATTTGCTCAGCAAACACAAAGTCTAAATCAGCCAGTAGAAAATGTGGGCCTTAAGTCTCTGCCATCTACGTGCATGACTCCGAGTGTTGAGGGGAAAGTATTGCTGCATATTCCAGTACCATACGCTAATTTTGAGGGTCTCAGTTGAGGTTCTCAGACTGTAGTTGGTTATCTAGACTCACAGCTGGCTAAAATCCTTTGTCTTCAACCTCCTCCTGGCTGAAGTCCTCTGAGAAAAACTCCCAAGTTTGCTCTGGGTACAAATGAATAACTAGATCTGACTTTTTGGGAATTTTGTTTAGCTTAGGACTGCTGAACTCAGCCATGAGGTTATTTTAAGAATGGACATGAGGTGGGCAAATTCAGGCAGATAACACTTTCTGTCTTTGGAGCAGCTCAGAAGCCAATCCCTTCCTTGGCAGAGCCTGCTGTTACATTTTCAAGTGGCTGTGGCTTTGCACACTTCTTTATTACAGAACAGACTTACTCCAGCAAGAACCGCTGGATCTGGAGAGAAGACTGGAAGAAAGGTGAGGGAATAATTTGACCTCAGAACAGAAAAAGAAATATTTCAGAATATTTCTGGCAGAAACAGCAAGGAAAAGAAGATCTTAAGAACCTGAGCCAGGGATCACAGTTTATGTTTTCTCTCTGTTATCTTTCCCCAATGACTGGACAAATGGACTTCCACCTCACAGTCTGCTTGAAGATACGATTTTAGCAAACCCGATGGAGGTAACATGTCTTTCCCAGATGTCAGATGATGCTGAACAAGCACAAAAGAAAGCTAGGATGGAAGAGTCATGAGGACATGAGTCACAAATTTCTTTCAATCCTCATTTCAATTACTTCCTGCCCATTAAGAGGAAAATAGCTACCACAGAGTAAGCGCAGGAACATCCATAGAGAGAGAGAAAGCTTGGAACACCACAGATATTTAAGAAGTATTTGCTGATTTAAAGAAATTACATATTATTTCTTGTATGTTTGCTTATTGAACATCATAAAGGAAAACTCTATGTCAGCTTGCTAATTCAACCCAATGCAATCTGTTCAATCACCTAGTTTTGCACGGTGTCCCAGTAAATCCTGTACTACATTCCTTTTTCCAGACCCACCCCATTGGTGCTGACAAGGGCAGAAATGGTTCTTTGCTGTCTGTGCCATGAGGAATTCCTCACAGAGCTGAGGATTAAATGTGGCTCTTGTAAACATATTGTCTTTTCTTTAAATTGATGTTAGTTAAACAAAGCTATCGTTTCCTATCACAATATTTATGCTTGCTACTAGCTCTTCTGTCTCCAAGTTACTTGCTAGCGCAAGGTGGTGATCAGAAAGGAGGAAAGTCTATGTTTGGGGACTTTTTTATTTATGAAACACTGGAAGAAAGATTAAGTAGCATTAATTCATCTTACAATGTTTTCACAACAGAAAAAAAAGTTGGCAAAAAGTATATTATACAAGCTCAGTCAGCCAGCTCCCAGGGTTGTAACTGCTATTTGCCCCGGGCCAATTATATTTTACATGATCAACACACCCAATAATTAAATAATGAATTGGTTTCTTTTGGAAACTCTATAAAACGTCATGGACCAGAGAATATTTATCTTGCCTCTGTGATTCCTGCTGAAGAAACATCTGGTTCTTTTTTCTTCAATCAACATGAAGCCTGAAGGGGCCCAAATTCAAAAGCAATTATATTTTATGTCATTTATGTGCATTACAGGCTGACAAATTTAACTTGTTGGAATATGCAATCCCACCCTCCCTATCCAATTTATTCTGATCGCATTTTCAGACAGCCATGGAAAGAGCTGTTGCAGCTTCATAAAAGTTGTTGATCTATCAACTCCTGTAACTTCATCGACAGAGTTTACAATAATAAGATACTTATTCTAACATAAAAGCTGCCATTAGACTGTGTTCCCTTCCACGGGGATTATTGGCAGGGGAAACTCTAGGAAAGGTCTCTTTGCATGTACCTTGTAGCAGGTCCTTCAAGTGCCCTCAGCCTTCATTTGATTTTGAAAGAGAAGCACGGTAGTTTCCTTTAAAATCAACTTTTACTTTGAAAACAATAGAAGGCTTCACTGACAAAGACACCAAAGGTGCAAAATCTGAATGGTATAACTTTCCACTTCTCTTAGAAGACCTGTTTTAATACTGAATCTCTGCTGTTTCACAGTGATACCTGTAATGTTTGTTCACAAGCAATAAGGTAGGTATATTTGAGCCCATTACACCCCATATGCTGCTATCACAGCAGAGCTTGAAAGCTAACCTGGTGAGGACACCCTGTGGTACCTCTGGTGTCACAGCCTGGGGTGTGGGTGATTTAGTAAATGGTAACATATCTTGTGAGCTTTATGTGAACTAAAATCCCTCAGACCATGCTAGGAAGCTTAAATAGCACCATGACAACGCTCTCAGTAATGTCTTCTGTGGGTGGATGAAATGCCAGACTGCTACAGGTACTGCCTTTGAGAAGAATAGGAGAACAAATGCACTTACATCTTCTATAAGTATTGTCATGTATTAAAAAAAGACAAGTTTAGCCCCCTCCAATTTTGACGGTTAATCTCAAAATTTGTAAGAGTTAAACAACAACAACAGCAACAACATAATAACGTGCTTGGAGAGCTATTGGGATTACTCCACCATCACTTTACACTTCCCTCCCAACTCATCAAAAGCTAACTTAAACATTTTAACTGCCTTCAACTATGTGCTGGGATGTGAAACAATGCAGCCAGAGCTTGCTAACTTGTAAAAGGGATGTCAGAGCTTCTCTGGGGAGAATTGGAAAAACCACCTTATGAGTCACTTTATGAGCCTTACGAGTCAGTTGAAGCATGGATGATTACGTTTGCCAATGTAATACCCATTTTCAGTTTCTGTTGAGCCTTTTTTCCCCTCTAGTATCTTCACTGCTTTACTATAGAGGGGATAAAGTGTTGGGGAAGATGTGGAGGTGGATAATTGCATTCAGATAAATATATAAGTTTCGGTATTTCAGGATTTCTTGTCTACCTTTCTTCCCCCGTGGGTATATTTGGATCACTGAGAAATTCACATTATTTTGCCACAGCTAACTTCTGCAATGCAAATTGCACGCAGATGAGTGATCTCCAGCTAGGCCCCACTTGGAAAAAGCTGCATGGCTTGCTTGCTGCAGCCCTCTGCCCTTTCTCATATGCTCTGATGATGCCACTGCTACCGCCTCTTCCCTCCTTCCCAGGATACTTGTCACCTCCTTTCCATTCGTGCCAGATCTGTGGTCTGCTCCGGCAGCTCCAGAGCTGAGCCAGACCAAATGCACCCACCCAGACCACGGTGACACCCTCTGGAGATATTTGGGTGAGCCAGCACACTGGTTTCCCCCTGGGAGCTGTGGGCGAGCCCCAGGCTCATCCCAGCAGCGGGGTCCTGCCCTGCACCCCCGCTCCAGTGTGCTCACACTTCCCTGCTGAGCTGCCTCACCACTTGGAAACCGCCTTGCCAGTGAATTACTGGAGATGAGACTTGCCCAAGGATCTTGGCCATCTCCGCCTACTTGCAGCTGCAGGGCTATACATCAGCTCCCCGCATCATATAGCTAGACCACAGTGCTCCTTGTTTCCAGCTTCTAAACTGTATTAAAAGGCAGCTAAAAATACCTTAAATACTTTCCTAATGTTCCTTTTCCATGTAAACAACTGCTGTGGGAGGAAGTGGCTTGTACATTTTTGTCTGGTAGGGGTGGTTCACACTAAGAAAACGTTTAAGAACGCCTATATGAGACCATACTAACTGATGAAAAAAATCAATTGCCAAATTTGTGCTAAGAAGAAAAAAAAAAGTAGGCCTTGTATAGCTGCTGAAGTTCTGAAAGGTTCTTGAACTGTTTAAGTAACTTTTAGGCCATCCTACAACTGGAAAACTGCTGAACTGTTGTTTTCATAAATATTCCCCCACAGGCATACAGGAACAGACTGTGTTGACAAGTGGGAACCCCTACTTGAGCCAGAACTTTGGCCAAAGTTTTCTTCTGGAAGCCAGAGCAGCAACACTTCTCCAGCCCTGACAGAAGTGGCAAAACATCCACTGGTCCAGTTTACCAATCCTGACATATTTCTAATGTCACAAAAGCATCATAGGTGCAAGAGTCAGGTGGTCACTGAGGGAGGGAAGCGACCACAGCATCTGCCCTGGCACCTTTGCCGGAGTTCCACGTCTTGTGCGTAAATTGTATTCCCAGTGGGTGTTGCACTACTTGCTACTTTCTGCAGCAAGTTTTTGAGCATGGTAACATATTTCTTGACATTTTGAAGCAAGGTAGGTCTGCCAGGCTGGCATATACACTCCCAAGCATTGACTGATGCCGTAATCCCTGAGTCAGTACTGAGCCACTGCCCTAGTATAGTGCTAAGAGGGCTGGATGTGTCTTGTTTTGGAACAGGCACAAGATTATGAGTACTTCATCCCATCACCCTCCTCCCAACAATGGTAATTACAAGTCCTGTGGTATTTTTTCTCAAGAAAAGGGCTGTTAGCTTAAGCTGTCCCAGCCAAAATTCCACTTCAGGTCATTTCCTTTGCCTTCCCACACTCATTGCCTCTGTAATTTAAATCTTATTCTCCTGGGCCACATAGTGTTACTTTTCTCTGATCTAATTAAATTGTGAATCCATTGCAATGGATAATTAAGAAATCTCTTTTCAGAACTAGGACCAAGGCAGTTTCATCTTCCTTGTGTGCTCAGAACACTTTGGAGAGTAAAGCAATATAGAAATTGGGCCTAACTTTATTAAGCAATTCTTTAATTTTTCAGTTTGTTGCTAAATTCTCAGAATGGATTTGTAATGTTGTGCTTTCAGGAGAGGTAAGTGCAGAGGTAAGAGCTCAAGCAACAATTACCTCTTGAGAGTCTCAGTACTCACTGCTCGTACACAACAACAGGGACTGATGGGGTCTCAGAAACTTTCAAAATCAGGTGCAAAATACCTCAAGCTGGTCTTCCAAAAGCACCAATAAGTTCTGAAGTTTTTTACCTAAACAAACACTAGTTTCACCAGTAAGCTATTGTAAGCAGAACATGAATGGGGCACTCCTTTGTATAGAGAATTCACAGCAACAGTAACAAAGGCAATTTATCTAGGCAGAGCATTAAGCCAGCATTCCTATCACCTTTGGAATATTCCTTATCTCACTCTCAAGCCATATGTTTCAGCCAGTCCCAGTTAAGATTGAAAGACTATAAAATAATCACAGCAAATTCTTAAAATAATGCAGGACTGTTTTACAGTCAGTAACATTTCCTGTAATCATTCTGTATCAGCCAGAATTTTTGCTGATGCTAATTCTTAATATAAGAAAACCACCAGATCCTTCATTGAAATCAATGGCCACATGCTTCTTGATTTTAGTGAGCTGAAGTGTCTAATCAAAGTAAATTCAGAGAGGGAGAATTTTTATTTTTTTTAATTTAGGACCTTGACTTTACAGAGCTGAGAGAATATTCATCTATTCTACTATATTTAGCTCTTCAGGTAGAGTCATTGTTTGGAAAGAAAGTCAGGCCTGTTTCACCCTAGCATGTTTGCAGGGGAAGCTCTTACAGAACAGCCCTGCCAGGCAACTTGTCCACATTTGCTGCTAGTAGTTTCAAGTAACTAAAAATCTCAGTCATTTGGAGGTTCTTGGGAGCCATTGGAAACAAGCAGCTCCCTTGTTCCTGGTCTCACTAGGTGCTTGTCTGCAGTTCAGCTGGCAGCAAGCAGGCACTGTGGTAGAAGCAGAAATATACTCAATTATTTTTAGCACCTCAGGAGGGACTCCTAGACTAAACCTTTGAACCACAGTGGCAATTTAGGTGGGGAAAGCTTGTCCTTCTGTTGCCTGTGTTGTAGCTTTTCTACACAAAGAACACAAGTCTTGACAAAAGACAAAGCCATTCCCAATAAAAAATGTCTCCTTCCACAGCAGCTTGAACTGTTATTTTTTGTCCCCCAAATTTTCTCCGTTCTTGCTATAAGAATCTTGGCGTATTTATTCTAACAATGATCAAATGTAAAAGAAATCAGAAAGATCTATTGCCTTGTTCTGCAAACAAAGAGATATCGTAAGGCTTTAGACAAAGAGTTTCTTTCTGATTTAGATGTGTTTTAATACCACACCTTGGATGCTCTCAAACACACCAAACACAGAAGTTACTACTGGCTAACTGGTTGCTAACACCTACTATGGCATTTAAGTTCAGTCTGCTATCTGAAACCACTTCTTAAAGCTCTGTAAGCCGAAATTTGCCTATACCAGGTTAAGAAGTGCTCACAGGAACTAATGAGAGCAGTAATACCAGCAAAGAGGAAGAGCAAACAGGGGAATGATGGCAATCTGTTAAAGCACACAGTTGTTCGCTAAATTAATGTCTGTCCATGGTATAATGGCTGATTTTTGATAGGGTTTAGCTACTTATATCTTGCCTCATTGCCTCCGTGAATGATGAAATCTCTATGCACAAAATCTCCTGTTGGCCACTAGTCCTTAAGCAGTTTAAAGGCACACAGGATACCTATGTTTTTCCCAACAAATCTGCTACTCGTTTGAAAGTCTGCTTTAGACTTTCCTGGACCTTCAAGTTTTCACAGCAGCAAGTAGCCAGGCCTGCTGTGGGATCAGGATCTGAAGGACATTTCCTTGCCCTGCACATTGAGATCTAAATTGGGATGGCATTTTGGAGCACTCTTCTCACATTAAGCTTTCTTGCACAGCCTTCAAGGAAACTCCTGAAGAAAACTTTGTCTCATAACTCATCCATTAAGGGTATCCACCAAGGCTTAGAAGGGTCAGGTTTAATTCTACCTTGTGTTTGGGAGAGTTTGAACCCACATCTCCCACTGTGAATTCTTTTACCATGGGACCATATTCTATACACAAGGAGGGCTGTTGAAGCGGTTCCAGTGTGCTTGGATTAATGAAGCATTCATTGGGCCAGAGAGAATACAAGTGAGAGAATAAGCATGACTCCATTGCCTTGTGATTAGAGCATTCCCAAAGGGAGGAGACCTAAGTTTTTTTCCCACTCTAATGGCTATTTAATGTTACAGCATTTGATTATACCATATTATATCAATACACTTTATATTACATATATAAATGTGCAAGTAAAGAAAATGTTAAATAGTCATTTAAATGGGGACTGAGACCAAGATTTCTTCCTCTAACCTCCTTCTCAGGGGGTGTCATAATTACTGGATTATGAAGTCATGCTTATTCTCTCACTCTCTCTGGACAATTAACATTTAATTATTCCAGCCCACGTGAAACATTTTTGATAGGAGGATTTCAGGCTCTGCAGTCTGCTGTAACCTCAGAGTTAGAGTTCCATGGATTGAGTGTCTCAGGGTGAAGGTGTTTTCACCCCATGGCTCCTCTTCAGCAGTACCAACTAGACAGCCTTGCTCTGAGAGCTGACATTTGCTGTTCCCATCCTCAAACACCTACTCTCCTCTCATGGTTTACAGACAGTACTTCACAGGCCACCTAGGAACCAAATGCAGAACTGTAGCTGCCATTACATTTAATAAGCTTTGGATGTTATGGTGCCTGAGCTCTTTTCTACATCCAACCAAAACTACCTGCTGAAGGCCAATATAATAAGCCAAGCAGAGTCCTAAATTCTGAACCAGACTTCCTTCTTTTTCTTTGATTTCCCAAGTTAGGCAGATCTGTGTCTAGCTAATAAGCAGATGGGCGAGTTCAGAGGAAAACTGAAGTGATAATGTTGCTAGGAGTTTCAAAATTATTTCATAGTGGTTGCAATGTTTTAGGGAGGGGTGTCTGTAATCATGCAGCTCATGATTCATGGTTGATATTATGAGGTTGTCAGGCCAAAAACTACCCAGCCTTTGCCCTATCATGGACACATATACATGGGTAAGCTGGGAACAACTGAATATCATTAGGGAGAGCCCTTTGAACAGTGGATAGTTACTAAAAGCAGAACGGAGATATCAAGTAGTGAGTGTGGCTTTAAAATAAATGCCTCACAGGACAAAGGCCATGGGCATAAGAGTTAACAGAATAAAACTGGACCTTCAACTCAAACATGCAAAACTAAAGGCAAGGTCCTTCTATCAGCATATAATTCACTGCCAGAGAAAAGGAAGGCACCCCAGCAGTGCTTTAGCTTAAGGAATACCTTGTTGTGTCACAGGACAGAGGTGGTGAAGCACAAGCACAAATAAGATTCTTGTGCTACTGAAAAGAGAGTATGTGATGCTCACAACTGCTCTGTAAAATGTGCAGGTTTTGTTTCCTTGTGCCTGCTCCGTTTTGGTTAAGGGAGGTTATCACAGCAGGTTCATGCCTTTTGGGATGTGTAGTGTGGGATTGGGATGGTGGTGTGGGGCACCACGACAGACACCCAGGCCAGATGGTATCCAGATGCCTATTTGCAGAAGGAAATCAGTAGGGGATGCTCCTGCCAGAGGATTTAGTCTAGAAAACCACAGCCAGAAGCCAAGACTGAATATTGGTCACTCTCTTGAAACTCAGTTTTGTGCGTCTGACCAACAGGTCTCTTCAAGCAGGCAGTAGAACAACAGGCAGTTTGAAAAGAATGAGATCTTGAAAAAACTGCAGCTATGGCATGGACTGCTTGTGCTTCCCTCAGCTTTGGTAGCACATACTTTTCTATTTCATTTCTAAGCTCTGTGAGAATTATGAATCAGCCCTGTAATGAATACAATCTGACAAAGAGGTGTCTGGGTTTTATTAGCGGGGGGGAAACATATGTCTTCCTACATCCCTCATGGTTCCTGCTAGAAAAACAGCCTAATGCCAATAAAGAGCTATAGATAGAGAGATAGATACACAGAGACAACTTCTGTAATTGAAAATTATTACATAAAACTTCAACTTAACAACTCTATTGCAAAAAGATCTCCATCCTTTGCTTAACATGGATTTCTGCACCTTGCTTATTTTTCAAAATGTAAAAGAGATCTTAAAATACCACAGTATCTCCATGCTTCAAGGATAATACCCTTTTTCCATTCACCAAGTGTTGATCTCTAGAACACTTTTCATTACATATTGCCTGAGCTAGACTTGGTGATGCTGCCCCTGACACCTCTAAATCAGAGGAAAGATGTGCAGGGCTACCCTGCTCTGACACCTCATCTCTTCCTCAGCCATCACATTTTCACCTGCTCGTTGTGTGAACACCAGCAGGGTTCTGGCAGCACAGCTGGGCACAGGCTCAGTGCTAATGTGAGCTGGGCACAGAGTCTGTGTCCTTTCAGCACTGGTTTATCTCCCGGCTCTGGGTCACTTCTCCAGTCCTGATCTTGCACTCAGGCCACACTGCAAGGATTTCAGTTCTGGTCTGAACCCGGATTGTCCTTGGACTTAACCTCCCTTCACAGAGAGAATTGTAATACAATGTGAAAGATATATTAGTAAGTATGTTATGAACCAAACCCTCCTCCCTTTAGAAATTACTTTAAAATATCATATATTAAGAAGTTATTCACTTTCATCTAATAATTCTATTCATTAACTGAAAATTCTAGAATGTAGCACCCATATAAAGTGGCTCATCTTAACTGGAAAAAACCCCAACTCTCTGACCTAACCTAAACTCATCATAACCAGGAGCCTTTCCTTCTTGCGAATGCATCCCTGCTGAATCTTGTGAAACTTTACAAATACCTTCCCCTCCTTACCTCTCAGGCACACATAGACACACACATATATACACACTCATGTACACCCTACTTCATTTTTTTTTAATGCAAATTTTATACTGCTTCAGGCTACCGGACTCATAACCCTAAAACCTTATGAAAAGGGAGTTTGACATTCTGCCCCCTGACCAGCCAAATGATTATTTTTCATTACAGCCAAAGTTTACCAGACGCTGGACCAAAATAACTTTATGTACATTTCATTTAAAGATCTGCTGTGTTTATCTCTTGAGGATATGCTGCAGACTGACAAACTCTGCTTTCAGGAGCCTTCCTATAGTCTTTTTTCACTGAACTCATCTTTTTTTAGGGTTGATATAATAGGGCAACATCTCACATTCCCTTCTCCCACACTATGGCCATATATGAACAGTCCTTAATTTCTTCATGCAAAAAGGAAAAAAACCCCTTGTCTCAAGTACAGTAGGACTCTTTAATGCAGGAACATCTGTCTACTAGAATTTAAATCAAGAACAAAGCTCATTTATCATAAGTTCTACCAACACCGGCAGCAAGCATATACCATGTTTCCTGTCAGGATGACCTTTATCTTTGAGTAAGAGAGCAGCAAAACAAGAGAAGAACAAATACAAAGTTCCTAGAGGAGAGCACAGCATGTCCTGTCTCTGCAACACATTACAGGAAAAGCTAGAATAAAAAGTCTTAAAGAAAGACATCACAAAGGCAGATGCAAGAGCAACAGCAGACAAAGCTAAAGGCAGAAAATAGAAACATTTAACCTACCACACCTCCTGATGTATCAGTTTTCCTTGTTCAACAGCAGTTTTGGGACTTCCAGGAAGTTTTACACCATTGTTTGTGGTAAACATCAACCTGGTCACTGCTCAGTATCAGTAGATTTGTTGTTCTGGAAATTGTTGCTATTGTTTCGAAAAGCAAATATCGAACAGACGAAATCAGGTCCTGGATCTGTGCTGTCACTGAAACAGAAGACCAGTGTTGAAGAGAGAGAAGTAAGGGAAACAGTAGAGACATAAAGAGCCACAGAACTATAAAAAAAATCCCAAATAGACAGGCAAGAAAAGGGGAAACAGAGAGGAGAAAAAGTCCTACATACTAGTTGATCTTAAATTCAAAATTTTCCTCTTTTACCAATTTTTGGTGGTGCTTTTTTACCGGTAGCTTTCTAGCAGAAAGTGCTCCATATTAAGCCTGACACTCAGAGTATTGTTTTAATACTGTTTTTTAAAACAGAGTGTTGCACTTCAGTAACAAAAAGGTGTCACTGGGTCAAACAGGAAACAACACATTAAACCCCTGTGGACAAAAGGCAAGAAGCTGAAATAAGAATAAAAGAGAGCCTAGCAAGGCATGTCCCACCGCAGCTAATGCTTCTTTAGTTGCCAGTATGCACAACCTTTGTGTACAATGATGTACATAAGTACCTGATGTGCAGAAACTCTGTACAAGGCCACCTAATCCTGATTCTGGTTCCCCTTTTTCAACATTAGATCTCAAGATCCAATATTTCCTCATGAAAATTTCCTCCATCCTGAGTTTGGAAGAAGCCATGCTGAAGTTGTCATCAAATACTTCTCTCACACCTTTGTAAAGTCATTGGGATTTACCCTATTTACAGCAGAATTTAATTTCATTTATCCCCTGAAGCAATTACCACAAACCTTACACTGCTGGGGGTGGGAGGGTCGTATGCAAAACAAGGTTCCCAAGCAACCTGATTTCCAGAAGTACCAGCAGCTTGGAATTAGTCTTTGTAACCATCTCTTCAGCACTTCTGAAAAAATGAGCTATGATTTTAGGTATCAAATTATGAATTTCAGACACTAACTTCAGGACACTCTTCTTCTGGGTCTTGAGCTAAGTGAAAGGATGGATTTTATCACCAGTTATCACACTGCAGCCTCTTGGTCTGGTGGGGGGCATTTGACTGAACTGCATATGCAAAGCACCTCCTAAAATGTATGCAAATGGGGAATTTCAAATTTCCCAACATTTTGCAGATATAGCAACAGACACAGCCAGTCTCAAAGTTTAGGCAGAACAGGTTCCTACAGAAAGTTTGAAAGCAATAGCTTTACATTCAGCTGCAGAAAAAAAAAAAAAAAGCCCCTACACTGTGATAGACTTCACTTTTCACGCCTACTCGGTGTCAACACCTGTTTAGCTGTAGGTTTTTGAAAAAGCAGTGACTTACTCTAACATTGCTACAAAAGTACCTTATTTCTACATAAATGACTTAGTGCAATTTTATTTCATATTATTCAACATAAGCTATTTCTAGTATATATCTATAACGCGTTGTGGGTAGAAAGAGAACCTCTGATGAACACATAGCAGTGAGTTCTAGAGAGGCAGATAATTTCCTTCACTTAATAATAGTTTTCTTTCCTCTTGGCTGCAGACTTTCATAACTAGCACTATGCCAAACATTCGAAGATTGGATTATGGCCTGTCGTACTTGATTATTTTTGTCAGCATGCTGACCCAGTGTGCCCTTTTCTTGTGTTGTTCCTTCTGTTTCCATTTTTCATGTCATCCAGCTTTTCATCTTGTCAATCAGCTTTTGACTTCCTGATTAAAGTGTCTGTCACAGGAGCAGCCTGGTCTCCAGTCAGTTGTTTAATTTGTTCCTCATGGCATCCAATTGAGTTATTCATCTGGCCCAGCTGTTCCCAAGTGCTTCCAGCATCACTTTTTCATGTGTTTGGGTTTAACCTCTATATCTGTGTACAACAGTGTGAATTGTTCCATTCATTCTGTTGACTGTGGATTGCTTTGCCTCCGTCTAATGCCTTGACATTGCTAGGACGGCTGCTACTGTATTCTGCGGCTTAACCAGCTGAGAGAAAAGCAGTATTTTCACCCTGGTGTTATGGTAACAAGTACAACTAAACAGACTAGTTCTCAAGTACTATAGCAGGCCCAATTTTTAACAATTAGAAACATGTAATGGAAAACTCTGCTCTCAGGGATTTGAATCCACCCAAAAAAATAATGTTGATGACGCTTGGCAGGAGGAGAGAAATGTTACTTTGCCAGGAATTTTTAGCATTCACTTGAAATCAGTTCGCTTCATTATCATGAGGGATGTTTGCTCAGTGCCAAGTCTAGGCCTGGTATAACCCAGCCATAACTCCCAGTGACTTATGTGGGAGTTGCACAAGCTCACAGCAGGGCTAAATTTGGTGATCTGACTGAAGTCGTACAGGCATCCAGTTGGAACAATAGAATTTAAATCAATTCAGTGTCATCGCAGCAAAATGCTCAAATCTTGTTGTGTTGCTTTAATTGCTGCTTTTCAGAGAGAATTAGGGAAGAAGGATTAGCATTAAATTCTGACTCTACTCCATGTGTTTTTTCCCTCAGGAATAGCAACTCTTATGCCTCAGTTTCCCTATTGGATATAACAATACACTCTACACATCAGGATGAAGAAATTATTGTTTTTAAATAAGTTGAAGCTGAAAAACGCTGAGTATCATTATTTATGATTACCTGAAGCTAATATAATTGAGTAGAATGCTGGATTGGTTTTGAATTTTGTATTACAGGGGAGGAAGGCATTGTTTGCTAACCAACTTTAATTTTTTATGGAAGTCGAGCAAAGTCCATGCTTTAGGGAACAAGCTGATTGTTTTAGGATTTGGGGAGAACCTCTTCTCCTCAAGTACTCTATTATTTAATTTTTTTGTCCTGTCTTCTACTGTCTCACAGAGTGTCACCATCTGCTAATGATAGGATGACTTGATGACCTTTCTCACATAAGAAATTCTCTGCTTCAGTGTAAAAGTATATTGCATTTACATAAGTTTTATCTGATAAAGGTATAGAGCTAAAAATTTCATCCCAAGCTGGGTAGATTTTCAGCAGACTGCAGCTTTTTTTCCTATTGTGCTAACATTACTTTCTCCACAGACACATCAAGACTCAGAGTGCTGATTCCGTAGCACTGTGAGTTTTTAGTAGAGTTTTATACACCAGAAGAATTTTATTAAAACAATATTAACTCAGTCGAGTCCCTGCTGGATGCCTGTCCACATCATAAAAACCACTAGCTTGACTGGCACTCACTGGCACCCATGTAGGAACTCTCAGTGGGGAAGCCAAGGCCTGAATGGACCTGGGTCCTGAGGTGCCCTTTCATCCCTACAGGTGGTCTTTCCAGCTCAGGAGTGAGGTACGTTCTTGGAGCAGTACCATACCTGTTCTGGGGCTAAACAAATGACTTCAGCTTTCATCACCTTCATGCCAAAACTTTTCAAGAGTCTTACTTTTTTCTTTTCTTATTCTCTTTTTTTTTTTTTTTCCCGAATAAACAATCTAAAGTTCTGTTTGCTTGTTAATTAAACTGCATTCTTTCCAGTTGTAATTTTGCATTTATTTAGAAAACAAAGGTATAGCAAGGATCAGGGAATATCTCCAGCAGCATTTGGGATTTGGAACCATGATGAGTCTAAGAGACCCTTGCTTTCCTCTTAACTTTCACACTGGTTTTGTAGAGGCAGACACAGGACCTTTTAGAGAATGAAATCTGGCTTTAATCACAGCTAAATGGCTTCCATCCTGCTGGTGAATTCTTTGAGAAGGACTGTTCCTTAAAAGCCCTGCTGTGAAAAGCATGTTATTTGGAATGAATTTGTATTTGAAATGCATTCTATTTCAAATGAGTTTGTATTTTCTAACCTCACAATATTTTAGGATGGGTTAAAAAATATGGCAGTACAGGGTAAATATGTGCACTGGGCCTAATAAGTTGGCCCATTCTATCAGTATCTAAATCTCTCCTGGGTGCAAAAATGGAAAAAGGAAGAATTAATTCTGAAAAATAAGCTGCATTGTGTGGCCACGTGCAATACAGCCATTCAAAAGAGGTCGTGCAGTGAGTTAGTACTGCTGGGCTTCCTTGGAAACATTGACCTGAGTCCTCTGAATTTTGTTCCCTTGTACATTTTCCATATAACTTGACTCCTTCTTGGTTAGTCAAGAAAATAATTGCACGATGTCTCAAATCTGCCCTTCCCCCAGCATCTTGTATCATAAAATAACTCCAGGCGCAATATGTTATGCAAGTCTGTGATCATCCCTCTAATTTCTTATAAAAGATATGACCTCGTTATCAATGAAGATATTTTTAAAGTACTGATCATCTGAGTTAAAACCTCATGGATAGAAATGCAAAATACCTTCTAATCTCTCTTAAAGCCCAACTCCACATTGCTTGTACTCAATTCAAATTCCATGCAGTTTTCTTTGCAACCCAAACCAGCTACGCTACTTTTCAAGATGCACAAGGAATGAGCTGAAATTTTGTGGTGCAGCCATAATCTTGAGAGTTCATGTGACAATATTTGAGGCTGTACTGACTTTACTAACACCTGAGAATGAAAATTTTCTGCCAGGCACATATTTATTAAGATCATTCTGAAAATTTGTGCAGTATAGTGCCCAAATCAGGTTGAACTATTCAATTGCATATGTGGATCATAACCTAAGTTGATTCTTTTCATGCAGGAGTATGTAGCTGTTAGACTGTGATGCCTTTTGGTTTTTGTACAGAGGTTTCACATTTATTCTTCTTTCTTTCTTTTCTCCTCTCTTTCTCTCTCTCTCTCTTGCTCCCTTTCTCCCTTTCTCTCTTTCTCTCTCTCTCTTTCTCCCTTTCTCTCTCTCTTTCTCTCTTTCTTTCTCTCCTTTCTTTTTTCCTGTTCTCAACCTGAAAGAAAGGTTTCTTCAGGTAAAGTTATATATATTGTGCTCTTTATGCACCTAACAGGAGAGTGTCTATGCTCTAAGAAGACAGAAGATCTGCAGCCCCCTCATTCCTTTTACCTTTGATGTCTTCAAGAAGTGACTGAAATATCAATATGTTTACTGAACATGGAAGAAAAACTACTTCCCCCAGGGTGAAGTAACTGGGTTTAAGATGGCTTACAAGACACCTCCCCGATGGAAGAGGACAAGCTTCAGGGCACGTATAAATATGCATCGTATACACATAGTCATCCTCTCAGCCACAAGAAATGCATGCGTTTAACAAGCACATTTCAAATGCAACCTGGTTTAGCTTCTGCTGCACTAACAACTCCTGCAATTAAGCAATGCTGGTAGCCAATTAATTCACTTTTTTTTTCATATTAAAGGAGCAAACATAGGCAGGTATTTAACCCCTTTTGTGCCCCTGGGCCATCAACATGCCTAATATGGGGGAAACTGTAATTGTAATCCTTTCAGATACAGTTTTTTTCTTCTGTTGTGTTAGGAGGTGGCAAAACGAAACAGCATGATTGAATATTGAAAAGGCTGGAAAACTATGGGTATCGCTACTACTAATAGCCACCTTATGTTTAAGTGAAATCTTTTGCATGGGAGGATCTAAAAACTTCCCAATATGCATATAAGGATAATTTCACTTATCATTGAACTTTTCTGAGGCAACTCTGGTGTGTAAAGGGAAGGTTCCATCATACACACAGCCAGCCCTGTACTTAGTGACATTGCTGGTGCTGCTCTATAACCTGTACATCAGGACAGATGTTGTGATGGGGAGGTAATACTGTGTGATCTTCCCCAGACCATAAGCCACTAGTTGTCACCAAAGTTGTCATCAAAAAGTACTTTATTCTCCTTTGTTCTCCCTGAGTAGATGAGAGAGACCTCATGATTTATGCTGCCAATTTTTCTAAAGTTGTACAAAATGAAAAATTCATTTATTTCCATCTTCAGTGCATTCAGTTTCAACACATCGTCCCATAGATACCTATAGTAACTGCTGGACTGGGTGATATTTTCATGCACTCTCATTTCCATTTAAAATTCTACTGAAAAAGTGTGAAATATCCTTTTTTGTATGTGTGTGAATAGAGCCTTTAATGGTCGAGTTTAAATGAATGGTGTAGTTTTTGGCTAGGTGTCAAAGACTTAACAGAACTTGTACTATAGTCTTCTCACAGGAAAAAACAAATAGTTTCACACTGAGGTATTTGGAAACAGGTGTGCTGAACAATTACAGAATGTTACAGCTCTTGGAGGCAGCCCTCCAAGAAATTAAGGTCTAAAAATGTGTGGTAACACTATCGCATTGATAAAATATCTAGCACTGAATCCCACCGGACAGGAGGAAAACTGACTGGAGCACAAGGAGAAGATGTGATCACTATTGTGTCAGGGCATGAAGCAGTTATAGTTGCTGCCAACAGATCTGGAAGGAAAACAATAGAAAAGCTTCACTTGGTTTGGAACAAGAGATCAACACTGTCCACTCTCACAGCCACCACCCTGCCTCAAGCAGCAACTCGCTCTCCTGGCCACACTCAGCAAAGAGCCTGGTGGAGCCATCTCCTGCTTATTTAGTGTGCAGCTACACAGCTCTACAAAACTGTGCAGCAAACGTTTTTGCTGATGCTCCTCTTTCCTAAAGGACCTGTTCCACATTTCTTTTTCGCCATATACCTCTCTCCTTTTGATTCTCTGCTGAAAACTCAACTTTCCATGCTTCTCCTGCTTGGTTATGATGTAAGTCAGACAAACCCTTTCACGAAAGTTGTAAAGCCAAGAGTTCACTTCCACCTCCCAATTTCTAGCAAACATCCAGAAACAACAGCAAGCATTTCAAATTGTAATAGATCCACAGAAAACCAATCCAACCCTCAGTCCAGCCCCTGAAAAGTTCTCCTGCTCTTACAAAAATTATTTGTGTCCCCAGGCACATTTGCATAACAAATCTTTACCGGGATCTCCTAACTTATTTTGCACTTTCACACTTTGAGACAAATATTGTCAGAAACTAATTTGCCTTGTTAATCAATTCCGACTTATCTGTTACCTCGAGACAAGGTGACTCTGCCTCTTCATCCCCCAAATCCACCAGTTTACGTGTGCAGTGCTTCCGTGTTGGCATAAAGGGGAATTCCTCCCTGACTCTCTCCGCATTCAGGTTATGGCCCTATCATTATTTTAGCATGTGTAGCTACACATTTTATTACCGGTCACAAAATTATTCCTCTCAGTTTTCAAATCCAGCCGTACTGTTTGACTCTGTGACCTCCCGTGGCAGCGGATCCCAGAGACAATTCTCCGCCTTTGCCAAGACTGTAACAGAATGTTTAATGTCAAAGGATGAAAACACATTATCCCATCTTTGATGTTTAAAGAGAGGGGAGAGACCTCAAGACCTTTCTGCATATTATACAGTGTAACACATTCGTATGCTCTCTGCAGAGCTCCCACGTCTTATTCAAGGTCAGCTGCTCCACACTCTGGTCCAGCAACCTCCCTCTTAAAGTTTTCATATTTCAGTTGCAAACCAAGCTGCTAAATTGTGCAGCCAGGCTAAAGCAAATGAGCAGACAAATGGCAAATGGAAACAAACCCTAACACTTCGTACTGCTTTGTGTTTCTCTGAAAAGGTGATTCAGTAGCACCTTGCATTCATGGACCTAAGAGAGTGTCTGTAAAGGTGGGCCAATGCCCTCAGCCCCAGTACCAACAGAGTTCTGAAATGCACACTCACACACACTCACACAAGATGGGATAAGAAGTAATTTTACTGGGTTTACTGAAGAGACAATGGCTTCTCATGTATGTCAAGAGAATCAGGCTTATAGAACTGGAGGCACGGGAAAGAATTCATTTGACCCACAGTCACAGAGCTACTTAGCAGCACAGTAAAGAACACAGCAATAACCTCCTGGCTTTCAGTCCTCTCTTCTCTAGTTGCTGGGCAGAACCACTAATGTTCCTACAATAATTATAGCATGTGCTTAACAAATTGTGTAAAAGCTAGTGAATGGTGATTCAGCCTAAGGATGCTCTTTAGGTCCCAAATAACCCTTCTTCTGCAAGGCTTTATCCTTAACAAGCTAAGACTGCATCATCAGCCACTTGAAACACCTAAGAGGCAAAAAAAATAAACACCACATCAGACTCTAGTTCCCTTTATGATCCTCTTTGGGCTTGTCAAGGGACATATATTCCCCCCCCCCCCCCCCCCCGAGACTGGTGAGATTTCCTGATCTTATTATGGTTTCCAATGGGGCAAGTCTTCCTAATTATTACTTTATATTGTGAATTCTGACCAGATGTCATCCAAAAAAGAGTATATTTTTCTTGAGAAACTGTCCTTTGTTTCTAAAAGAAACTAAAACACAAGACCACTGTCATTCTATTTTGTCATAACTGAACAGCTGCAGACATTATTTCTTTAAAATAAAAATAATAAAAAAAGAAATTGTAGTTCTCCATCAAATGATATCTACTATGTCTGGCACTTCCTCTTTTTATAAACACGAAATTGTCTGTTTCTCAAAATTATCTTGATTTCAAAAACCAAAGTGTACTGAAGCTGGATTTGGATCTGAAATCTCAGTTAATGGAGTTTTGTGATGGAAACCTCCATGGTCTCCAGAGCAGAGTTCTCTACAGAGCCCTCAGGTTGATTCTCTTTGCTGCTTTTTCCTCCTTCTCAGGTGGCTGAGAGTTCAAGAACAGCCACCAAACTTCTGATTTTGCTTGAGGAAATCTTGTGTAAGGAGGCAACGTGGCTTCCCATGTAGGTACGAAAGGCAAGCTCCAGAGGTCACAGGTTCTGTTTCTCCCGTTCTGTTGCAATTTCCCCTTTGGTGAAATACTAGTGGCCTACCTTGCAAAGTAGTTTGAGATTGGTGTTGAAAAGCCAGCTTCAGATATTATCTCATGGAATATGATAATTTTGGATCTGCCATTCCATCTGACCTCATATTCAATGGGAAGAGAGCACGTCAGGTTTAGACTGCCTATTGATTTAGTTGATGGTATTCACAAAATCACAGAATATTCTAAGCTGAAAGGGACCCACAAGTATCATCAAAGTCCAGCTCCTGGCCCTGGACAGGACACCCCAAGAATCACACCACGAGATTAATAATTAATTTCTTTTTTGGTATTGGAGGAGTGGACAGGGACAATGAAAACTCAATATCAACACTAATGATAAAACACAGACTACCACATTATATTACTGTATTACATATTACACACAAATATACACTCACATACAAACTCTGTTGCATCAGTTCTTTAGAAATCTTTGTTGTCTGTAAATGTAAATCATTATAATCCCCATGCAAAATTAATTACAATCAGAAATTCCCACATTCGTATTTTCAGAGGGTTACCAGATATTATTTTAATTTGGCTCTACTGTCTTGTCAAAATAAAAGCTCTTTTCCTAGCATCTATGAGGCCTCTAAGATTAATTGCATTCATCTTTATCAAGTCTTGAAACTGGCTGATATATTTAAATGAGCTGAAATTAAAAGGTTTGAGGCAACTGAAGTCTCTTCAATAAACTGAAGAAAATTTTCCGAAAGACTATGGAAGCAGTAGTGACCAAAGCTGTAAAGAAGAAAGATTTTAAAACTAATAAGTTGCCAAGTGGATCCTTTTCTTAATTAGTCTTCCTTTCAAAGAATTAGTGAGTAAAAGGCTTAAAGAAGATGAAGTGAAATTTGAATGTTACCCACAGTCTATAAATAAGACTTAAATTAGTCTTTCATTTGGCCCATGATAATTCTATTATATGTCCTGCCACATTCTAATTTCTTTGTCTTGCCTTTCTGCGGTTCTGCACTACCAAGAGATGTGACTTCGACTACTGGAGGAGACTTTGAAAGTTTTTCAGCCTATAAAAAAGGCTGAGGTACACTGGTACTCTTCTCCACTTGCTCTTTGTTTTGTTTTGCTTGTTTGTTTGTTTTCTTTTTGGCTTCCATTGTCAAATGTTGTTAAGTATTTTAGGGTTTACACTTGGACATGGTAGTCAGAGGTGATGGGTTCAGCTCTTGGCTGTGCCTCAGATATCCTCATCAGCCTTAGGGAGCAGCAGTGAGGGACCAGACTGAGTGGAGGCTGGTGTCCCTCCAGAGGGTCCAGCCCCTCTGAAGCAGGCACCATCAAGCTGTGGTTTGTGGACCCTTGACGGTCAGAGAAAGACAAATATACTGTTGGGTTGTACCAAAAGTAGCACCATCACTGGAAAATTGCTGGAAGACTCTGAATAGAGACAGATTGTTTTGAGGCCAGTGAAAAGACACTTGTCCAGCAAAAAAAAAAAAAAAAAAAAATAGCCTCTCGTTGAATAGCCTTCTATGCCTGAATACAGCTTTAATGTTTCTGTGACTGAATTCCCAGCCAGAAATGAGAAGGAGTAGTGGGAATGCTGCGTATGTTTCCCACCTTGTCTTCCTTGTTTATTTTCTAAAACCATAAGCTCATAGATTCTGTTTCTACAGAGTTTCTTCTGTCTCTGCAGGCAATGCTGCTCTTTTATCTGCTGTTATGAGTAGTGCTGAAGCAGTGATCACTAGTGAGCTCCCCCTCCCTTCACGGCTCAGCTGCCCAAAGCCTAATCCATGGGTCTGAGTGGAGAGAGCAGCTCTGGCTCACACCATGTATAGGAACTCTGGTCTCAGGTTGGGACAAGATGCCACAATTTACGACAAATACAAAACTTTGAGACCCTCAAACAAAATTTTGGGACCCTCAGAGCCCTTTTCTTCATTGTTCCAGACTTCTGGCTCCAGGACTGGAGCATATCTGAATCTAGAGGATCAAGATTTGCAGGTCTTTATTAATCCAGTCATTGGAGGCCAGGAACTAACATCTGCTTTATCTCAGAGCTCAGTATTGCTACTGTCTACCACATGGTAGGGTCGATAGATATGCTGTGAAATTTATCTGGTGCCATAGAAACAGGTGATGTAAAAAAATAACTTTCATTTAGACCTGTGATGAATTCACAGAAGGGCTGAGTTTCTCTAATGGTTGGAATGAGGAGATGCAAGCTATGGCAGCTCTAGGCAGATTCTTATTTTGACAGAAGTAATGACTCACTGTGTGACCGTGGACAAGTCGTTCAATTTTCTTATGCTTTAGTCAACAAAACTATAAAATTATTAAAAGACAAAAAAACAAAAAGTCCCCAGATTTTACTGAAAAACAAATCCTCCTCTGAGCTCAGTTGGTGAATAAATGACAAAAACAACAAGATGAAACTTGGGTGTAACCCACAGCTTTGCCAAATATACCACAAAAATATAGAGAGGTAGGGAGGAAGAGAAAGCAGAGGGGAAAAAAAGAACAGCAGGCACACTGGAATGCCCCAAAGCACATGAAATCATGTGAACAGAAACAACTTCAACAAAAGAGAATATAGATGCCCACAGGGTGGTGAGTAGGAGGATGTATTCCAAAGTAAAACAGCAATCAAGTGATCTAATGCTCTTTTCATCACAAGCAGCCTTTAAAACTAGATAGTGATTGTCTCATCCTTTCATGGGGTACAGTATGACAACTATTTCAATATGCCTGGGAACAACACCAATCCCACTTTAGCCCTACTAGTGAAGGGTGGTTCATCCAATATTAACAAGGGAGAAACATAGATTTCTGGGGGAGACATGGATTTCTGGGAGAACATGGATGCCTGGAAGCCACCATTGCCTAACAGTGATGGTCTCCTATTCCAGTTCTCCCAGTGACACCTGCTTTGCCAGGGCCATGGGCTGAAACCAGGGGGGCTTAGGCATCACTACACTGAGCAGGTCCTGAAGGAATTGCACCATGTAGGAGGGGGATTAGGCAACATCTTACACACTCTTTGGAGTCCCCTGTGCATGCAAGAGACACATGGTGGTTCAGGGGTGCAACAGGTCTGATGAAAAACCCACTGGATGCTGGAATAGGGCTTTCTCAGCCACCTGGATCTGAGGCCCTGTGGACCTGACTGCTGTATGGTATCCTCAGCTCTTGTCTGGGATGAGAGAATGTGACACCTCCCCAGATTTCAGTGTTATTTCCAGGTTATTTCCAGGTTATTTCCAGTGTTATTTCTCTGTGCTGCCTGGCCATGACTGGAGGAGTTTTCTACACAGAGTGAGGTTGCAGCAGAAGGTGCTGCTGCATTAGTGTGCTCCTTAGAAAGAAAGCAGGGTGATGCTTTAGTCCGGGCTGCAGCAGCCAAGTGGCTCTAATGGAGTGAGAACATGAAACACAGAGGAAAACAATGAACAGTGGAAAAGTCAAAGTTAGGCCTGCAGCAGAAGAGAGGCTACAAAGGTGTCTTCAAAGGGTTTTCTGGGGGATACAAAAAAAGGAGCAGACAACATACATATTAATGAACCAGAAATAATATTGAAAAACAACCTATTATCCTTACTCAGATCAAAAGAACATGAAGATTAACACCTCAGACATCAGACCTCTGCAACAGGAGAGTGGGTTTAGCAACAAGTCTGCTTCCTCTGTCTTTCTTTGTTTTTGTCACTGGGACCAGGCAAAGAGGGGGCAGGTTTGTTGCGAGGAGCTGTAGGAGTGAGCTGACAGCTGCACAGTGGAAGGTTAAAAAAAAAAATAAAAAGGATTTAAACTGAGCAAAGACTCAGTAAAACCTGGATGAGCATGGGAAAACAGTGAAAACTAAAATTATATGGGCTACAGTGCAAAGACAAGATTTACTGTCTTGCCTTGCTTGAGGGGACTGCTGGAGCACTTGGGGAAAGATGCAGCATTATTTGCACACTCCTCACTGAAGTGTGGAAAGGCTTCCTGGTGGCTGCCAATCTCCTCTCCCCCCCTCCCACCTCAGAGCCCTCTTATCCTACAAGCCCGTGAGGCTCCCAGGCTTTGCAAGAGAAGGAGAGCCCTACAATGTTCATCCCTGCAAAGGCATTTTTGTCTGAAAATCAGAGCCATTCTCTGCTGGGGATTGTATCCACTATCAGCGGGAATGGCTCCATGATCTAACAAGTTTTTCCATATCTAATTTCTTTGACAGATAAAATAGCAATCTGACAAAATTAGATTTTCTCTCAGCAATTTTCCACAGCACAAACTGTTATTTAGGGACTCCTGTCTGGTGCATGAAACCATTTCTGGATGGTTAGTGCATTTATGATAATGAAAAGAGAGCTATTCTAGAACTGGTGACAGTTAAGGAGTGGTACCTCTAATGATGGCAACGGGGAGAGACACATTCATTCTCTCCCAGAGACTTCATAACAAAAATCCTTCTCTCTAAACACTTAGCAGCTCACATTTGCTATGGACATTGAACTTCACATCATCTCCTTTCTGATTTTCTGCACTCATGTTCATACTGATGATGAAAAAGGGCCAAAATACAAAGTAAGAATTCAGCACATTTTTTGTACCTACTGTAATGCTTCAGAAATTACACAATTCAAGAGCAGAAAACAAAAGAAAAAATTTGGTTTTACCACAAATGTGATGGAACAAAATGTCATCCTTTCTGAGTCCAACAGAAGTTTTGCTGCTGACTGCAAATATTTTTGCTTTATTTCATATGCAGGATTCATTAGATAAGAGGTAGATGTCTTGTTTTTATTACAGCCATTTTCACCATTCCAGCCATTTAAAAAATTATCCAGACTTATTCCCAGCTGTGATAGGAGGATAGTTACTGGACACAGATTAGAACATGGGAAATTTCGGTCAGATTTAAGGAAGAACTTTTTCAAGATGAAAATGATTAGCCACTGGGGCAACTGATCAGAAAGACTGTGGGATCTCCATCTTCTGAAGCATTAAAAACTCTGTTTGGGCACAGCCCTGAGCAACCTGCTCTAAACAGAAGTGCTTTGAGCAGGACATTGGACTAGATGGACTCCAGAGTTCCCTTCCAATCTAAACTGTCCTGTGAATCTGCTTGTGAGAAGCACAATAGCTTCCTAAAAACTGCACTGTGTGAATTTGATCTCTGACCCTGTTAGTCTTCAGACACTACAGAAAACAGTGCTAAACTCTAAGAATAAAGCCAGAATTGATGAATAGTGGAATTAGAAGCATTTTACAGGAGGATATAGACTTTGGTCCACAATGCTGTTTCACACAGTAAAAATGCTGTTGCTAAAAGGCTCATCATTTAAGTAGTCCTTCATGTGTTTTACTGAAAGTTTGCAGGGGTGGTGTGAAACCCACTCCACACTTTCTTTTTGCATAACAATAAGGTCATAAAAAGCTTTGGTTTGGCATCAAGAAAGTGGACCAAGTTCTGGGCTGACCTCTACCTTCTGTGAGCAAATGTCACAAACAGTGAGGTAGGACAGGACACGTTCCAGTGCTCTTCAAACTTGCAAAGATTCTTCCTCTTCAGACTGAGTGGGAATTTTTGCATGAACAGACTGATGCCTGACATTTCTCATTCTTCTTGGTTAGGCCAGATTTGAAATACCAAAACCTTTTTTGTGGTATTTTTGTACTTCTATTTCCAATTTTCCCCCTCTCCAGATTTTCTTACCTTCTTTTTCCATATATTCACCCTCTGCCTCACTCTTAAGAAAAAGAAGGTAAGAAAGAAAGATGTAGAAACTTGCATTTCTGTGTGGGTGGGAAGAATTAGCAAACCATTTTTCAAATTTCCATTCCTGCTGCAATCGGGACTGTTCTAGTTTTATACACAAAATCTGCAGATCCCATTTTCCAGTCTTTCCTATAGCAGTAAGTAGGTTTCAGATGCCTACTGAAAGCCACTCAAACCACTGAAGTTTTGTTGGGTTAACCCGTCATAAATTACTATTTATTCAATTATGTTTAATGCCAAGTAAGAATATATAGCAACTGGTTAACTGTATGATGGAAAATAATGAATAAAAGGTTTAAGAAGATGAGTCACAACAGATCATTGTTTCCTAAAGTCTGAGACATATCCCCTTGTGGGGCATGAAGAGCTAACAATGGGTCACAGAAGATGAATACTTTACAATGGGTGTGTATTTAACAACATGTGGTAATTTAGCAGGAGAAGCAAAATTCTTTTTTCCTTAATGCAGCAGGGCTTAGTTTTCAAAAGTTTGGGAAACAATTTGGCACATCATGGTCTGAGGCACATGTTCCTACCAGCCCATGGTACAGGGAGGCTGTTTTTGTAAGAGTTTCTGGTTATTTTTGTACATAATGGATGCTCCTATGATCACTGAATAATAGGACAAAAACGTGACCCCGCTCATCTGACACAATATGCAGTTATTTTCCGAGCTACCTGTGAACTGTGGAAAAAAAAAAAAAAGAGAGGTTTAAAAGACAGATGGGAAGGATGAATTCTTAACATACTGAATTGAACAGAAATTCTTCACAGACTTCAGTACATTCATCACTCAAGTGGTGCAGCTCACTTAAAAAGTCCAACTGCAGTTCCTCTGACTCCTAGGCTGTGGTTTCACAATGAGCCCAGAGGTTAAGTGAGCCAGTCCTTACAGCCCATGCTTGAAAACTCAACAGCTCTGAAATTCCTCCCTAAAAGCTGCATTCCAACAGGAGCTCAGACCCACTAGGGAAGGATTGTTTCTCTCCTGTTCTTCAGGAAAGCAGCATTACTCTGCAGTGTAAGTTGTATTTCTGGATAAAATATGTTGCATCCTCCGGACATTAGTCAGGAGTTATAGTTTTCACCTGTCTCCTTTACGATGGATTTTTGAGAGAATCTATCTGCAAATCAACAAAAAACCAAAGTTGTCAGGTTTTCAACAGAGCCAAGAAAACAGTGCAAAGTTTGCTCACAAATAAGGCAACAAGTCTCACAAGAAACCTGTTGGGGCAAAAGAGTTCTACTGAAAATGTGGCTCAGCTTGTGGGTAACAAACCTAGGCAGACTGGCATTCCAGTGCATTAAGAATATTCCCTTTTTTGTCTCTCTGTTCTAGCAGTCTCCTGCCTTACTAGTAAAGATCATGAGCTTGAACTTTTAGGAATTAAAGTTAATATTTACTTGCACATATCAAGTTCTCTGTCAGATATGTGTAGGCACTTACATATGACACACACTTCATTCCTCCTCCTACCACAAAAATGGATCCTTCTATTCTTTATTGTTATTCTAACCTGAGTGCAATTTTTGAAGCTCCTAAGCCATTTGTGGTCTAAAGGCCAAATTTTGTTGGCCATTTATTTCTAAAGAGAATTACTCATCAATTCATAGCTGAATTTAGTCTAACATAACAGTTCTCAAAATATGTTCTGTTGGCCATTACTGTTCTCTGGGAATCTGCCATGTGGTCCATGTTTTGGGTTTTTTCTTCCAGCTATAAAATACTTCACTAAAAGTTAACTTTCAATTAAAAAATAGAGACACATAATTTAGGTCAGGGACTGGACTGAGATTAAGAAGACTGGAGTTTTGTTCTTGGTTGCACAACTGACCTCTTGTGTGGTCTAGGACAAGACACCTCCTCTTTGTCTAGCTTATTTTGCTCTGCTTTTGCTGCATTTTGCCTTGTTGAATAAAGAATCTTCAGTGAGTAAAACATGTCTGGCCAACACAATTGTTTCCTATGACAAAATGACTGGACCTGTGGAAAAGTACAGAGGAGTTGGTGTCATATACCTTAACTTTAACAAGACTTTAAGCACTATCTCCTACAGTACACTTCTACCTGTGTTAAAATCCCACATCTAGAAATCATGGACAGCTAGTTGACTAAAAAACTGGAGACTCAGAGGGTTATGGTTGATGTGTCATAAGCTGACTCGGTGCCTGCAATGGGACCTGGACTGTTTAATATCTTTATGAATGAGTTCAAGGAGGCAGTGGGTTTCATTCCTGTCATATTTGCAGACTGAACCAACTTGGGGGAGCCACTCAATACACTTGAGTTCAGGGGCTGCCATTCAAAGGGACCCAGACAGGCCAGAGGAAGGGGTCAATAGAAACCTCATGAAATTCAGCAGGGCCAAATGCAGAGCCCTGCCACTGGGAAGGAGCCTCAATGACACTGGCAAAGCACATGAGTTTAGTAGAGGACCACCACATAGGGAGGTGACTGAAAAGACAGAACCAGAATCTGCAGAGGGGCGTGGTGGGAGGATTAGAGACAATAGACTTGAGTCAAAGGAAGAGAGATTAAGACTTGAGTCAAAGAAATAAAGACTTGATATCAAGAACTTCTTCCCTATGAGAGCAGCACCCACTGGGAGTGGTTGAGAGGCTGTACAGTCTCCATCCTTGGGAGTTTACAAAATCCGACTGGATTATTCTCTGAGCAGCCTAGGCTGAGCTCAGAGCTGTCTCTGCTTTGGGCAGGAGGTTGGACTAGAGACCTCCAGAGGTCACTTCCAAACTGAATTACTCTGTGATTGCACCAGGTTCAGTGAGCACCAAATTAGATCCTTACTCAAGGACTGGACTGCACTCTGTGCGCTTTTGTCCTCTCTGGAGCTCACATATTCCTGCCTGTTACTCCAGGAAAGAAGTACCTGTGTACATCCCAGGTTATGTTGGAATGACAGTGCAGATGCTATGTACCTGCAAACTAAGTCTCATTCAGCTCATTTCATTGCACATACATTGAATATGTGAGCAGGTCACAACACATCTGAGAAATCACCCTCCCTTGGACAGAATTGCAAGACCTTGGTCTGCCATGTACACCTGTACTCCAACCATCTCTCCACAGGATATTCAGGGAAGTGGCTCTAAATCCTTCTCAGGAGAGCTGTTCTGTGTTATTAAGAAACTGAAGTATTATAAGGTGCTTAAATAATCACTGTGTCAAAGAGCAAGAGCAAGCCATGGAGAAAAAAGGCTTTTTAGCCAGGGGCTGAGGGAGCTGCATTCAACAACCTGCTCCACACAGTCTCCAAGTTAAAAAGGAAGAGACACACACAGAGCTGGCAGCCAGGTGAAGCAGGAGTGATTCCAGGATGTGGAGGTTCACATCAGGTGTGGAAGGAAATTTATCTTCTGCCTACTCTGGGCACAAATGTATCCTAGGGAAGAGCCTTTTGCCCCTGCAAAAGCTTGTGCTCTCTGTCCCTGTGCTAAGGGCACATAATGAGCCAGGGGGTCACTTTTCAAATAATAGTCATGTATATATATAGCATTCTCCATACCAGCTGCTAGGTAAAAAGCACTGCCACCTCTGAAAATCTGGCAAATCCCAGCCCTTTATTTCCTCTACTTTTCCTCCTCATGCTTTTAAATGAACATTTTTGTTTTGGATGAAATGGAATGTATGTTTGCATTTTACACTAAATAAATGTTTTCAGATTTCCATTTTGGCAAGAAAAACAAAAAACGAAGTTCCATTTGGTTTGACTCTAACTTATTTTTTTTCCTCCCTCTTTTTTAGTTTCGGCACTCTAGCTGAAAAAAACCACAATTATTCTCACAGCCTTAGTCACACGTTTTCCAGGCAGTGCCTGAAATGTTTCCTTTCAACTCTTTGCAAGCATTTTATAGGTTGTCATTTCACTGCTGCTTCAAGAACAAGAGACTGCAATTCTTCCAAGTGAACAGCTTCGATGACTTTCCTGACTGATGCAAATGTGTTACACTGTTGACAAATACTAACCATGAGAGTTGACTTGGCTATTGCTGTTTGCTGTAACTGGTATTTCCCCTGAAAATTCTCCTCCCACCCATCAAATGGAGCGTTCTGTTTTAACAAGTTAGGTTTTAATAATTTTTTTTGCATGCCTTATCTTTCATCTAGACAAATAAGAACTAATTAGTTCACAAGAACCATAATTTGTCACTTGATTCCCTGAAGAGAGGCCAAGTGATGCACTGCATGCATGTGGAGGCCAGTATATCTGCTACCATTAAAACACACTGAAACACATGGACAGGGTAACACGGGCATTTCAGCTCTACTTCTGCATATCTTAATTTCAGCTTGGTTTGAGAAAAAACAAGGAATGCTTTTGATGCCTCGAGCCTGTCAGTGTTTAAGAGCTGTAGTGTTTAGAAAACGCCCTTAATGTGTTTTAACTTGGTCAGCCCTGAAATGGTCAGGCAGTTAGAGTAGATGATTCTTGAAGGTCCCTTCTGACTGAACTAGTCTATTCTATTTATTTCCTTAAGCACTGCCAGTAGCTACAGCCCACGAACAGTGATGCAGTTCCTGGCCTGAGGAACTTGCAATCTAAATTAACACATGACGAAACATGTGAAGAGATGAAGTGGATTACGAAGGCCAAAGTCTCAAACCATGCAAAATACAATCCTACCCCTGGTCAAATTCCTGCTGTGGAAAATGTAGGCGAGTATCTACACTTATGGACCCAAGCCCTGAACCAACTCCTTAAAACACACACATTAATAGGAAGAGAATGCTATCAATATTGTCACTGTGGGTTAGCTGCTAGAGCTGGTGCTAACAGGCTTCAAGAGTAATCAAACCTATTGAATCCTAACTCTGACACCATGTTTAAAAGTGGTTTTCAACCTCATCAAAATTACTACAAGGAAAAAACTAAAACAACAAGTAAATTATTTTTTAGAACTACTAATCCATGTGGATTAAAAGCCATAACTCAATTTTAGAGACATGACTGGGTTTTCATAACTCATGCGCACACACAAAATAGACACCGGGATATTTGGGCTAAGTTAAACATTTAAATAAGATCAAAATAAAATTAAAATAGTTTTTGTATTTCATATTAGTATTTTTAATTGACTGGAAAATGGAAATAAGACACTGAAATACTGTGTTAATATCTATGCTATCTCCACTGGCTACGCAAAGATTTGCTTCTGATTTTAAAGTTTCTCAGCTCAAGAAGATGTAGATTTTCTTGGCAACAGCTGCTGTGTAAAATATTCTGAGATAGAATTTTTTATCATAATTAATAATAGATGAAAATTTCTGCGTTTTTGATGTTCTAAACTCTATGCTGTTTGATTTACGATGTCTTTATAGTTGTTTTTCTAGTAATTCTATGCCTCTTTCTGTTGGTATAAGGCTGGTCTTCTCTTTTATTTCCCTAGTGGAGTGGGTACAGTATTCTTTTCTTCCTTTTCTCGCCTCCTTTTTCTGTAAATGTATTTCATAAAGTTCTCCCTTCTTCCTTAATGAGACTGATCCCTGTGTTCTGTTGCTGTGGAGTTTTTTTTTAATTTCTCTTTTTTTTTTAGCTCTGCACCGGGCAGTAATAAAACCTTGGTGGAGACTGTTGCAGGGACTGAGTTCTGCCCCTGCTCTTGTAGGGCTGCCTGTATTCTCTGTAATGAATGTTTTAAGCTGGATGGTGACTGAAGAGGTGAAGTCTGGTTCAGCGGTTGAGTTTTTTGGCTTGCACTGTGATTCTTTCACTTGGTGTTGGGGTTTTAGGGAACTGTGCCTTCCAAAATTTAGTGGATAATGCTCCACAACTGGTATTTTATAAGAAGGTGGATATGAGTGCTTATAGCTGCTATTAATGAGTTAGCAGTCCAGCTCTTGTGACAGTGGATCCATCATAGCTGGGATGCTCATGAGAGCTGCAGTTAAAACTGTCAAAGAGGTTCCAGTAGAACTCCTTTTTTTCTATCATTCATGACTTTTTCAGCGTTATACCTGCAGAATGCAAATATTCCAGGAAACATTTGTACCTCAAAGGGAATTTTTTGGGATAAGCCTGATCAGCTGTTGACACATGAGAACAACTAAAAAAAAAAAACAAAAAAACACAAAAACCTCAAGAAAACCACTAAACAACAACAACAAAAACCCAAAAGCAAACCAACCAAAAATCAAGCCACTCTGTATCATGAAATTAAACAAATTCTTTTTTTGAATCAGCCATTTCCCAGCCTGTTTCACAGACTGAAATATATCGGGGACACTTCCATGTGCATGGAATTTTATCAGAACTATAGTGGTAGGACAAGCAGTAATGGGTTCAAACTGAAAGATGGGAAATTTAGGTTACATATAGAAGAAATTCTTTCCTGTGAGTATGGTGAGGCACTTGCACAGATTGCCCACAGAAGTTGTGGGTGCCCCTTCCCTGGAAGTGCTCAAGGCCAGGTTGGATGGGGCTCTGAGCAACTTGCTCTACTAGGAGGTGTCTGTGCCCACAGCAAGAGGATTTGAATGAGATGATCTTTAAGGTCCTTTCCAACCCCAATCATTCTATTATGCTATGATTCTATGAATAAAGCAGCTCCAGGGAAAACTCTTGGATAGTTGATGGGGTTGAGAGGCTCTGACTTACTGCAAACCAGGCTCAGGCAAGCTGTTCCTCAGACCACTGGGGAAAGGTTGAGCAGGGTGAGTATTCATAAATGTAGGAAAAATTTATTTACAAATAAAGAAAAAGAAAACATCTCCAAACAAAAATAAAAAAATAGCCTCTGTGGTTCTTTGTCAGCATTATTGCAGCATGAAAGCTCATAAAATTTCACCAGAGAATCCACTGCTGCAGGTATGAGGCAGGAGAAAGAAAACCCATCTATTCTCCTGCACTGCCTGCTTCCCTGCTTCAGTGCCCAGCAAGTTTAAAAGGCCACATCCATCTGTCCTCTCTAATACCCTTTAGGTAGCATTTGTGCATCATGACTGTCGATGAGCTCATAAATATCTGCAGCAGCCTCATTGTTTGGGTAGGTGGTTCTCAGTCCTTACAAAAGAATAAGCTTTGCCTCTTGTATCATTCAGCTTCTGTGGTTTGGGGCTTTTTTTCAGTAAGAACTATATATTTGCCTATACTGCAACGTGCCATATGGGTGTACTCATGGTTGTGTGGCTTTCTCTACTGACTGCATTTTTATTTGTAACACTGCACTTTCCATAAAAGACTTTGGCAAAGGCAATGGAGAATCATAGTTTAAATATCATAATATTAATTTACCATCCTTTCTTCCCTTTCCTTTTTTTCTTTTGGAGTTTTAACTTAACAAACAGCCGCTAGTGCACAGACATTAATATCTTCTTCAATAATCCCAGGAGACAATATTCTGGCATTTCTTAGTAACTTGGGCCTTCTAGAAGCTATGTCTGGGTGGTCCATGATAATCTTTCTAGAACCAGTCTGTTCTCTCGTTGTTTTCTCTTTAATAAAAAACGCTCTCCAAGAAATATGTGTCCTTCAAATCAACACAATTTTAAATGGTGGTCAGGAAACAAGAGTTACACTTACTGTATAGTACTAACTTTCATTTTAAAACTGCCATCATTATTGTCTTAGAACTTGCCAGTTGTTACTTGACATTGTTAATTGACAAACTGTTAATTTGACAAATGCTTCTATTGTGTTAGTGCCTGGCATTTAAATATGCACCATCCTTCATCCTGAGGGATCCGTTCATATCAGTCAGAGCCTGACCAGGCAGAGACTCATCTCCAGGAACAAACTTCCTGTACACACTTGAGCATTTTGCAACAATTTCTGGGTTAAGTAAGAGGAAGGACAGAAAGATGAGGAAATCTATCAAACACGTGGCAGTTTGGAACACCAGTGACCCTGCACCGGCACTTGCAGCTTCATAACAGAGGTGACTGCATTGCAAGTGCTGTGGTCTGCGGCCACAGCTGAACAGGACTGAGGCTGGTATGTGATCACACCTTCACAGCAAGGACCACACAAAACCCACCTAAACAAGGCAATTCAATACTCCAGGCAAGGATTTGGCCTCACCCTTTGTGGCTGGGAAAACGCAGGCACGCATCGTACGAAGTTACTTCATCTGAATGTGGCAAGAGAAAATTAATTTTACACCTGATTGCAGCCGCTGGTGTTACAATAGCCTAATATTTCTAACAGTGATGCGTTTGGCAAAGTCTGATTCAAGTAGGCAGGAAAAGATGATTTAAAAATAGGTACTAAGTATTCTCTACTCTCGCAGACCTGCTTCATTAATGTCAAAAACTTTCCATACTCTTTCTTCTTTAGCTCATCTAAGGTCTGAGGACCAAATTGTGCCTTATGCTTCTTTATGCAGTTATGTTCAGCCTGCTGGAGAGCACAAACAGTTCCAATACACAAAAATGGCCCTGATTACTAAGGTAGGGAAGACCACGGATGAAGCAGACCATATTTGTGAATACTCCCAAAGATGGCCCCTAATCACACACTGTAATAATGACAGCAGCAACAATAATAATAATGATACTAGTAATAAATGATCACTTCTATAAAACTAAGAGAATAAGCAACAAAAACCATATGCATCCTTATAATAAAATATAGCAGAAACTGTTAAGCATATTAAATCATTGATTGCTGTAGCTGATCAAAAATTATAGCCACCTTGCAAAGAAAATAATTGTTTCTTAATAGTTCCAGCAATGCAATAACTTTCTAATTCTGATACCTCAAGTCTGAATAAGTGGTGTACAAGCAATGTACAGATCCATAGCTGTGCCACTGGTATTTTAAACCTGATAAGGATGTTTACTACAGGTAAGTGCTTGAGGCATTACAAAGGTTGAGAAGTGGCTCACAGGCCAAAAAACTTGAGAGCCACTGGCTTAGGAGAAGAACAAGGAGAAATGCCTTACAGCTGAAACTACAAGAACATATGCAGAATAATAATTCCTATAACAGAGTCTGGTCAGGTTGACAGAGTGTCCAAACACCCCATGATTTTTAAATAACCGTAAGAAAGCAGAAATCCATTTTGTGTTTTACTTGGAAACGTACCTTCCTGGCAGTTGCAGATCCATTGATATCATTTGTTCAGCAAAACATTTGCTTATTACAGATTCAGAGGGCAGGTTGAAGATTCACTTGGCAACCCTCTATGTGCATTATCCAACCCCAAGCTTCACTCAAAATTGCTCCATTTACAAGTTCAGATGAGATAACCACCTACAACACTATGATGGATGCCATAAGAAGTCCAGAGGTGCTCACTTAGTCATAAATGTTTTGGACATAAATTTTAATCAGAGTTAACAATATTCAGAGCATAATTCTAATAGTCTAACAGTTTATGGATAAAAATTGCGGAATTTATCAATAAATGTGAAAGTTCCATTTGTTCTATTACTCCAACTGGAACCATTTTTCTGTGAAATAGATTTCTTTTATATGTCCATTAACATAAGATTGGGAGGGAACTCTTGAGTCATCAAGGCTGAACAACCATCCAACTATCATAAACAGTCACATCACGTTATCTCATATACGGAGATTGTCTAAACTGTGTTTTAAAAGCAGTTCAATTTTTATTCCCATTACATCCCTGGAGATGCTGTTCAGAACTTCAATAATTTTATGTTTGAGGACTTTCTTTTGTCTTCTAACATCCTGAAGTTTTTGTGACTGATTAAGTCACATTTAATCTTTTATTTTGATACTGGGTTTAACTATCTTTTCTCCCTCCCTGGCACGTGCTTTCCTTATATGTTTATAGATATTCCTTTTCCAGATTAAAAAAGCCAGGCTGTTTCCAGAATCCTCTCAAAATATAGGTTATATTTTTGTCTCATTGTGGTCCTTCTCTTGAACATGTCTTTGCTCTGAGTTCCCATTTCATAATGTGGTTGCCCTTAGCTGTACAAACAGGTCTCATACACTGAGTCCTGTTAATATGCCCTTATCTCCTTCGGGTTATTTGACAAGTGCCCACTGGCTTATTTTCCTTGCTGCCCATATTGCAACAGGAATACAACCCAGCTCAGACTCTTGTGGTTTCTTTGCTGGAGTCTGAAGGCACAAATTAACACTGATTACTTGGTTTTAGGAAGCTATACAAAGACTTGATTGGCTGCCATTCATCTTTGCACCCTCCTATCATATTACAGTGACCCATTATAAAGGTGTCCTGAGAAGGAACATTAATAATTCTCCCTCTACCTTTATGGTGGTTCCTCTCCTGGTTGAAAACAAGCTGTACAATAATAGGTAGGCAATGTTTCATATTGACTCCTTTGGTTAATTATTTTGATGCTGTAAGTACTTAAATGGTAGAATGACTTCACAACAAAAATATGCAGTCCAAAGAGCATCTACAAAGCTCTCCATCCCTCTTCCTTTTAAATAAGAGGAGAATATATCAGGGAGGAGTATAGTCATTCATTCAGTTCAATCATTCTTGTGTTACTTCTGTGGTGCCCTTCATGCAGAATGATCACAAGGAACTTCACTTAAACTAAACTCAAACGCTTACCAAACTACAACAGAAGGAAAGCAGAATAAAACAAATTAGTCTAGTTCAAGACTAAGGCTTAAAAATGCTGAGGGCCCTATTAACTATAAAAAGCTTACAGTGTCTCTGTGTGTATGCACTCACAACCATGAGAGAGAAACGATACACGTACATGAAAAAAAAAGAAGGAATTAGCAATCCATGCTGCTTCAGAAAGATTGTGCACTTCATTCTTGATTCACGAAGAAAACTTGCCTTAAAAGTGACCCACATTCAAGAATTTGAGACCTTCTTAGGCTACCATCCAGATTAACATAGGTAACAAGGCTGGCCGGGAAAAGCTAAAATCTCTCAGCAATTCAATTACGATTCAGCACTTGGGCATGTGTTTCAGCATGGATTTAGTGCAAGGCCTTATCCATTGGGATAGAAAAGCATGGCACAGCATTCCTTGTGCTCATAAATACTGGAAACATGCAAAGTGCAAATTAGCTGGAATTGGCAGGACCCATATCTGTTACAACATCAGATTAAAAGGCTGCAACTACTGGCAATTTTATGGATCATGCTGCGTTAACATTTTGTTAATGTTTTGCTGGGGAAGTAGCGAAAATAATTGTAAAACTTCCCTGTATAAATGCACACTTGTATCTTAACAGAAAGCTGGGAGGGGAAATCAAGGAAGGAAGCAACACAACAAGCTACAGACAAGAACCTGCTAAAAAACATGACGGCACAATCACACACAATCATTTCTCTCCTTGTCTACTCCAGTCATTCTGGGCTGTTTCCATGCTGGAAACTAATAGGTAAAGAGGTTAAAAAGGCTCTGAGAGGTGGTCAGGGAAGGGTGAGCTCTGGGGAGAGCAGAGTGAGAGGTGAGGCAAACAACACAACTGCTGTTGTGGTGCAGGGAGGAGGTGGCCTGGGCATCTGAGGAGCTAAATCTGGAAGAGATTTGGAGATGTAAGAGGTGAACACACTGGGGTGCTGTAAGGGAGAACGTATGATACAGTGATATTTCTGTTAAGGTCCAGTATTCAAGAAAGGTAGAAGACCAACAAGATCACAGAATCAGAGGATGGCTGGGTTGGAAGGGATCTTAAAAATGACCTGCTGTGGGCAGGGACACCTTCCACTTTGCTCAGAGGCATCCAGTTTGGGATAGGGCATACACAACTTCTCTGGGCAACCTGTTCCAGTGCCTCATCACCCTCAGAAGAAAGATTTTTTTCCTAATATCTAATCTAAACCCACTCTCTTTCAGTTTGAAGCCATTCTCCCTTATCCTGACACTCCAGGCCCCTGTAAAAAGTTCCTCTCCATCCTGTAGACTCCCTCCAGGTCCTGGAAGGTTGCAATTAGGTCACCCTTAAGCCTTCATTTTTCTAGGCTGGACAAACCCAATTCTCTCAACCTTTCATTGTAGGAGAGGTCCTACATCCCTTTAATCATCTTGCTGTCCTTCCTTTGGACTTGCTCCAACAGGTTGATGTCCTTCCTGTGCTGGGGACCCCAGAGCTGGAGGCAGCACTGCAGGTGGGGTCTCACCAGAGCAGAGGGGCAGAATCCCTTCCCTCACCTGCTGCCCACACTGCTTTGGATGCAGCCCAAGACAGGGCTGGTTCCTGGGCTGCCTGAACTCATGGCCGGGGCATGTCCAGCCTCTCATCCACCAGCACCCCAATCAGCAGGGCTGATCTCTGTGGAATGCAGGACAGCAACCTTGTGCAGCTGCAGAAAATACACCCACAATTTGCTGGCTGCACTTAGAGATCACTGAGAAGGCTTTTATATGAACGGCACTTTTCCCACTCACACACAACGACCCCACCCAAAAATGGAGGAAAAATTCACAAGCAGTGACAAAAAGAAATAGAAGCTTCCCTCAGCAGGAGGGAATTGTCTAATTGCTAGATGACATAAATCAGGTACATTTTTAATGGTAGCTAATAAGGCTTCTGAGGAAGAGCAACCCCAGAGCATGTCCCTGTGAACATACAGCCTGAATGAGTGTTGCTGGCTGGAACTGTGAGACAGCAACCCTGCACCCTTGGCTCATGTGGACACAGTCACTGTGCTGTGTCCACATCAGGAAAAAAGCTCATTAAAGTACATCAAAGCAAACTAAGTATTTCTGCCACGGGTACTTTTATTATGAAAGAAGACCATGCATCTCTTAATAAAATCTAAAATAGTAATTAAAAAAAAAAAACTAAGGAAAAAGCCTGCCATAGAATAGATTTTCGGCTATAAATCTGTACCACTGCTTTTTCTCAGCAGGTTGACTGTGTAGAACTGTCCATACTGAGGTAAGATAACCTGAGGAAAAAAATACTGTTGAAATTTAACTTTAAATGACATCAGAAGGAATTTTGAAAAAGTTCTCTATGTTGCAGGGTGGCAGTGGGAAAGTAGTGTCTCTAAATAGCTATTTTTCCTGGACAAAAAAGAAGCATTTTTTGTAGACCTTTTAAAAAACTTTACCCATAATATTTTTTGGGTTAGCAAGTACAAAGAAATCATAGAATTTAGAGATTTAAAGAACAAGACATTAAAAAATAAAAAAATACATAATTATGCTTTTTCAGCAAGTGAAAGAATGTTTGGAAAGAACGTATCCAGGCTTGCTGTTAGCTTGAAGTGCTGATCAGTCTCTACGGCAACTTTCAGTGTTTCTTGTCACTGAAAAAAATCATATTTTGAAAAAAGAAGTTGAAAACAAAATATTTAGAGCAGATTACATCCCTGCAACTAATTGCCAGCACAAGTAGTAAATACTTAATAAAGGCAAGCTGGTTACACAAAAATGTAAAATGGCTTAACATGAATTGGTACATTTTAGGATTATTGATGATAACTTGACTGACTGTCTGAATAATATAGGCAATGTAATTTTATCTAGTCATTCTTGAACCAAAATATAGAAGTTAGAAATGAAGTTGAACACGTATGTATGTAAATGTATAGCTATATTTATAAAGATGCCCGTCTGGATTCAAAGCCTTTAATTACAGAAAAGTTACACCTCTTGCTTCATCATTTTGGTGCTCACAGAGTAGAATTTACACCTCGTGAAGAACAGGCATAGAAGAGACAGAGTTCTTGTTTGAGAAGAACAAAAATTTACATGAAATTGTACTTTAATGAATTAAAAGCCTCGGTCATAAATCTGGAGGGGAAATTAATGTGGTAATTCAGAAAAAAAAAAACAATAAACTTCAAGGCAATGCATTATTTGTACATGTATTTGTCAGTCAGGAGAGATAATCTGCACAAACTGCCAGTGGTAGAAAAATCACTGCTAACACATCTTGGCTATATCAGATTCTCATAATAGAAGGATGAAACATTTTTTGAACACAAGGTTTCTGCTTCCATTGCACTGAATCAAAATTTTCTGAAAACATATTGCTTCATAGTTATTAAAAATAAATAATGAAATTTTCTACTTTCTCATATTACAGAGATACACATGATAATACTTTGTTCTCTCCTGCATCCAAATCTTCTGGCTCAATGACATAATCGTTTAGCAGGGTGTCTACTAGTTCTTAAATGGAAGACACTGTGTACTTTTTTTCAGTTGTAGTTACATTTCACAAGAAGTGCCCAATTATTTTGAACTAAGACATTGTTTGGAAACATATTCCATCCTTTTATAGAAACATGATCCCCAGCTAAAGCCATGGGTATAACTATTATACAAGATGAATAAAAAGCACATCTTCACAAAGATTTTCCAAATGCAAGTGTCCCCCTCCCCATGCTTATAACTTGTTGGAAATCAGCAACTCTAAGTTTTCCCAAACTTCATTTATTTAAAAATAAAGGTTACACCCAGGACCAAGTCCAACAGTGAAATCAGTCATGTAAACAGGATGGAAAAATCAGTTATTCTGACATATGGAGGGTTATAAAAGGTATGTGACATATGGAATCTGTATTTCAGTTAGGTCACAGTTTTGCTCTAGCACTTTCTTTTACTCTTTAACCTACTAAGAAAATGGTTTTCAGCCAAGGAGAAAAAGAAAACCTATTGACTGTTGAATCTGAAGCCCTCTCAGGACAGGATGTTTGCACCCAAGAAAGATGTGTTAAATAACAAATATGTAATATGTGTGGAGGATAAATTAGATAAGTGCGTAATGTGCTTGGATTAAAAAGCAAACAAATAAAAACTTTGAAAAATTAATCCTTGTTTACTCTGCTATGAAAAACTCCAGGTTCTTTAATATTCTGTATATTCATCAGGGTAGGAAAATTTGAAAACTAAAATTCTTGTGGGATGGGAAAACTGTTTCCTGCCCATCTTTGACCTCTCAGTGTAAAACTGCTTAGCGCTTTGGTTTACAGTACAAATATTTCTGGGTATGGTATCCATCTGTTATGTATTAGTGAAATGTTTCTGATATTCAGCATTCTTTTAAACAGCACTATTACAATTTCATCGAGAAAGGTTAATAGCTAAGTAATAGTCTGACAGGTTTACAGTGGATGGTATTTCTGGAAAGAGTATTTGCTGTTTAGCATTTCTTAAGCAGAGCTGTTAAAATTTCAACCAAAGAGTTCTCGAAACTTCAGGATGATATATCATATGTGGGGTGATTACACAGAGTATTACTCTTAAAATGTTTTTTCAAGGAAATTTGACTATTTTTAACACTTAACTAAAGACTTTAAATGGTAAGCTTGAGTTCATCAGAGTTATCCATAAAGATAACTTGGTATCAATTTTTTAGACACTCCTTGTCTTGGCTACATGTTGACTGAGGGTCTTTATTTGTTCAGTAAATTTTATAGTGATAATCTCCTTACAGTAATGGACGAGGTACTGCAATCCTAAGAAGTTAAAAACCACATAGAATAAGAAAGGAAATGAAAAATCCCAAACTGAAGACCTAGAGGAAATGTCTGCTAAAACCAGTGAATAGGCCCCATTTCCATTCCAACTCCTTTCTAGTTGCATGAAATTACTGTGCTAAATGTTTGCTTGCCAGGCTTTCCAATCTTGTGTGCATGAATGTTTGGGAAGCTGTTTTCCCAGACATACATATACCTGGAGGAAAGTGGTACTGGGGTGTGGATAGATTCCCAAATATGTTTCACCAACCCCTGGCTCAGGGCTGAGCCAGAATCTCAGATGCTTCAGAGTCTTTCTGTCAGGATAAGGGTCCTAGGAGCTTGCCTGTAGCTTGATGTTTTTTCTGAGGACCCTATAAAATATTTGAATTTTTGGCTCCTTGTCATCAGCTGATTCAGTTCACTTTTTTCCACTCTCCCAATGACCCCAGATTTTGATTCCCCAGGGGCATGGGAGAGATTATCACAGATTCCTGTTTAACTTGTTTACTCTGGGGGTTACTGAGCACTGGCACAGGTTGCCCAGGGAGGCTATGAGGCTCCATCCCTGTATATATTCAAATCCTGACTGGACATGGTCCTGGGCATTTAGCTCCAGGTGACCCTACTTTAGCAGAAGGGCTGGGCAAGATGACATCCAGAGGCTCTTTCCAACCTCAACCTGTCTGTGATTCTGTCATTCCTTCCTGCTGCCCTGCACCTCACTCCCATTTCTCCTTCTCCTTAGCATGTGTGGTCATTCCTAGGTTTTGGCTGATACTGATAGTGGTTTTCTGGTGACTTTTCTCCATCTCATTAGTGATAATGACCAATAAACTCAGCATGCATGACTTAAAGCCAACATGTCCAACCCCATTAGCTGCAAAACTACAACAACCATAAAAATATTTCTTGTGTTCTCTGCCTCCTCCTCTCTCCTCTTCTTTCTGGGGACTGGGAGAGTGCTGCCTGCTGAGCCTTTCTGCTTCAAGGAAGAGGAGGACAGAGGAGGACCTGAAGGAAACTCTTCCTATTCACCCTCTCCAGCCACCAGCACTGCATCCTCTCTTCCTGAATGTGCTGGAGCAGAGCATAACAGCTGCTTGTATCTGCCACAGGGCAGCTTTAGGCACAAGGAAGCAAGCTGAGTAACATCTTTGCTAGGACATGGACATCTCAAACCCAGCGGAGTGGGGACAGCAGACGAAGGTTGCTAAGCACATCACTGACACTTGTGTTCTAGAACCAGAGTAAGGACTGCTGGACAGAGGCCATAAATGGAGCTGCAGAGAGGATCAAGGAGAGAAAAAAGAGCAAGAACCCCAGCACCAGCGCCAGTCTGTCAAAATATCTCTGCGCCTTTGCTTCCAGTGCTTAGTTGTATCACAGAAAACACTGATATTGAGATGACTTTTCTGAATCAGTACTGTGAAAGAGTCCAGCAGAGCTCTCATTGCTACCTCATCAGGTTTCTTCTCGAACCTTTTCTACAGTTTCATGCTCAGCTGAAAGTGAAGTTACTGTTAAGAGGTTTCATGAGCAGCGTTGGTTGAGGAGACACCCCCCCCAAGCAGGCCTCTCTTTATGCAAAACAGCCCTCACTCACTTTTCACAAGTTCTTCAGCAAAATGTTGGCAAGGCTGACAAACAAATGGGAAATCTCACATGCAGGATTTACAATTTTAAACTAAAGAGAAACTTTAGTAAATGTACATATTTTTAACCTGGAAAGGAAATAAGCAGCTATGGCAAAAAGAAGAGTTCACAGATAGACTGCGATAAATAAATCATATGTACAGAGAAGTCTGTCGGGATAAAAAAACATTCTGAAGTTCACCACTAGATCTGGGACCAACACTTACAGCTTCACAGGGGTGCAGAAAGGAGGCAAAATGAACCTCTTGCTGTTCTACAACCAAGGCAACAGACCTATTCCACACGAAGAACCAACTAATCAACCTAGACTGCAAAACCAATGTGATATGCTCATGTATCAACTCTTTGTGAAAACCTGCCTATGTACTTCACTGATGAGGTCAGCTGAATACATATGGAACTAATTGGGAAAGAAAATTCCAGCTGCAAACAAAATGCAGTGTCTGTCTCACCGTGTATGGCTGAGTATAAGCCACATCACAAAGACTAAAACCCCTTGAAAAACACTAAAAAATACTGAAAAATACTACAGCTGCCTCACAGCTGTAAAATACTACACCCACATGCCTCACAAAAGGCAGTAAAGGACAGCTACCTTCAGCACTAAGGGAAATAGTTTGTGCTTCTGTCAGAAACATTCTTCTAAAGGACATTACACCCACTACACTCTTTTTCATTATTGCTCCATTTCCAGTTTCCCCTTTCTGCCCAAAATACAAAGGAAGAGAATCATCACTAAGTTCCTGTCATCCTTAGGACCTGACAAAGAAGTTTGGATAGTGGCACAAAGCAGAGGTGGATCTACACTTTCTTTCTGGCTCAGAAAAAAAAGTGCTGTGAAGAGCTACAAAATAATGTCTTTACTGAAGGCATTTATTCCCCCACTCATCAGGGTGGGGGTCTAAAGCCACAGGGCACATTTGGGTCTCTACTAAGCCTGGAGATCAGGTATCCAGGAATACCTTCAATGAGGTTGAGGTGTGTGAAAGGTTTGAGAGCAACCCCTGAAGGACTCTTGCATCACCTCTCTCTAGACTGGGTTACAATCAGTAACTCCAGTGTTGTAAGTGAAGCTGAAAATGAAAATAGCACTGCATTTTCTCCAGGAAGGAGGATCTGCCGACCTTATCCATATGACAAGCTATGCCAAGCCTGTTCTTTCATCACCTACAACTGACTCCCCTCACCTTTGGTGGGTTTCTGATGCCTATTCAACGCTTTGGTCTCAGTCTTCAAAGGCGTGACTCCAGGTATGTGAATGAAATTTGACCTCTGAACCAAAGTGGTAGATGCATCCCTTTGCAGCAATACAGATCACAAAGCATGAAAAAACACAAAAACTTTGGACAGAAGATATTCTGACAAAGCTCAATTAGGAAAACCTTTTCCAGAGAAAACTCAGTGTTATCTAACACCTTATGGAATGGTGCAAAACTTTCTTCCAGAAAAATCTTTCCCCTCTAAGAGATGCTTGTTTTATGTAGACTGTACTGGGTAACATAATGAAAAATGGAAATTTTTCAAACTGAGGTTGGTTTCTTAGGAAAACCTTTTTTTTGTAGAGGTACAGCAGACAAGCTTCATAGTCATACTTGTTTTCCTACTCCTAAAAATTATACTCTATCAACTTCCATATTTGAGTCTCAGTACTTCCTCCTCCTTCCACATCCCTTATAGCCCTAATCAAAATTCCCATAACATGCCCAGACCTCCCTCCCATCATAAACAGCTTTGTGTCCTTATTCTAGACAACATGAGAATTGAATCATACAGAGTCTATTTTTACTGATTTTGTCTAAGATTGGTGTGTGCTAAGATACTCATTAGGATGGACAACAACACAAAATGTAAAATAGAGTCTTTGGAAGACCTCTCCAGGTCCCTGTCATACTTCCAAAATAAGAACTACAGGTATGAGGAAGAGGTTAAGACCCTGAAGGTATTATACTGATTAAATTTCCATAATTTCTATCTTCCAAACCAAAGCATAATCCTGCCTAAATAAATAAAAACAGAACACTTTGCAGTGAAGAACGTACCAGTATTCACCACACTCAGCTCTGAAACTTGGGAGTTTCTGGCAACAGGAATAGCACAGACGAAAATGTGCAGTCCGTTCTGGGAAATCTTTTGCAAGTGTCATCAAAAAAGCACTGTATCTCTCCCTTGCTGTGACTTGCAGGTAGATGAGAAACAATAAGAAGGAATGCAACGTGGCAGCAAGCCATTGCTCAAAGTAACAGGCTGAAATGGTCAAAATCCTGGTCAAAAGTTAGAAATTTTAGAACTCTTCCATTTTTTGATTAAAAATAAAATTCAAGTCCTTTTTGTTTTCCAATTACATGAATAATAGGGAAAAAAAACCCATGTTTTTAATCTCTTTGTGTAAAACAAGCGAGCAAATGGTATAAATACATATTTTGTAGGATAAATGCCATTTTTCCAAAATTTGTGCTACATTCATTTTTAAGATGAGCTTCCATGTTAAAATTGAGATTTTATTTAATAATTTATCTTCCTGGTCTCAGACTAACTCACAAAAAAGTCATGCTACTCTGGCACACAGCTTGTGAATGTCTGTTATTTATTAAATTTACAACTCACTTGGCCATTCAGACCTGAGAGTACAGACAGAAGAGTTGTGCCAATAACTGATGGAGGAAGGCAGAAGTAGAAATGAAGGAGATTAAAGTAATAATAATCTAAAGGTCTGTTTGTTGGTTCATGTAATCAGTCATATCTTTGATGGAACAGACAGCTCTTCACTAACACATATGTTGCCTACACTTGGGTATGCAATGACACACCACCAACTCCCCCCTAATTTTCTTTTGATAAACTTTTTGTACTCTTTGTGAGCTACTTTGCAGGACAGGGCTGAAAAAAACCCACTTTCCTACTTGCACAAGTTGCTTCCTACTTGCACCAGTGACAATTTTGATATCTAAAAAGTAATTCAGGTTGCATGTGGGGATAACAGGCATTAGATGGGTTGGGGTTTTTTCACAAATGGTTCTGTGCAGAACAAGGCACCGTAGGCGTAGGTGCTGGCGTTGCCATTGCATCTCAGTCTTACAAGCTGCAAAAGATCTGTTATTCTTCCAGACTGAAGCTGTCAGTCGGGAGGGACTGTGAGAAGCGAGGCAGTGGTTAGTGATGTGGACTGAAGTTCACAAGAGACCAACTGATTTGCACTTGTGACCCAGCACAAATTTGAAATTCCTGTCTCCAGAGGTAAAAGGTTAATGGAATAACCTATTTTTTCATCTAGCTCCCTGCTGCAGAACACCCTTTTAATTATTGCTATTATTTATTGATTTATAAAGTAACATGTAACATAAGGTACTCAGCAAGGAAATTATGAAGCATATAAAACACAGTTAAAATGATCAAAGAGATGTCTGATCTGAAGAGATATGTGATGACAAATATGGAAAAGCACTTCTCCATCTTGGAGACAAACATCAACTTCACTGTGTCTGGTTATACAGACACAGAAAACACACACACACAAAAATCCATCTGTAAGTGAAGAAAAAAAGAGTGATTTTATAAACCCACACTTGGTTTAGAAATGTGAAAACTGTCATATTAGGAATCCAAATACCAAGGAATAGACATTTTAATTCTTATTATAAGTCAGATAACTGATCAGTGACCCAAACTTCTTTTAGTGTCCATAAAAATCACTTTGATTATTTTAGCACAACAATCATGGCTAGGCTTCGCGAATGAAGATTTGGGACAAAACAGTAGTTGAAGCAAGATTTGAAGCCATATTGCCCTGAAGTAATAACCAGAGAACAAAACCAGATAAAAACCCCACATCTGACCAGAGTCAGATGTGATGTTCCAATGCTATGACCCATATCAGGGCTCTTAAAGGGTGCAAGGGTGTCACAAGAAGCTGTAAGAACTGGAAAATATCAAGGATGTTGGTGTGTCCTCGTTGCCTCTCCAGTAGGAAATGGGAATAGGGGCTGAAAAAGAGAAGAGCACACTGTGACAGGGACCTGCTGTTGTGTTCCCCTGCATTCACTTGGCTGCCATGAGCATGTTGGGTGCCCCCAAGTCCAGTGTGCAAACACTGTGTGCTACCAGCTTCCACACACAGTGTTAGGGCTGCATTTGATGCTTTCCTAATGCAGCCTCAAGCCAGTAACTTCAAAGGAGCACATCAAAGCTGTTATTCACAGCAGAGAAGAGAGTGTGAAGCCGGGTGGCATTTTTTTTTCTCCCCAGCGAATATGAAACTTTAGGGGGCTTCCCAAAGGACATCTGAGTGATTAAAAAAAAAGGAAAACTCTCCCTCGTATCCCAGGGAAAGAAGGGTAGAGGCCCCATAGAGGCAGATGGAGGAAGAAATGAAAATTTCTCTCTATTAATACATCTCCTGGATAGCCTGCTATGCTGCGAAGGGAGGGGGGAGGGCAGGAGAAAAAAGAACTAAGTTTCATCTTTGTTTCATTGGTCTTTTTTTTTTATTTTAATCCGAGTCACAAAAGCTTAAAATGATGAAATGAGCATGTGCAGCCTGACTGAGATAGGAGACAGGCAATTACTGAAACTCTGGGCCACAGTATCAGCTGCCTGCTGACTTCTGCGATTGAATTAAAACTATCATAAGAATAATGCAAGGACTTGCCCTTGTCCTGCTTGTCTATGTGTTTATTTAATTTTCTGTCCAACTGACTCTCAAATAAATTGGAAACAGCTGCCATTTTTTTGATTCAGTAGCTCCATTACCCCCCAATGACATCATTCTGGGCACGCTCACCAACAATAGGTCATTATGCAGCAATTACTTTATTGATTTATGGAAGTTTTTAAGCTCCACCAGGAATATGCACATTCAAGGGAAAAAAGGACTTTTCCTTCTGCGCTGCTGTAAGTAGTGAGCTGCTGCACTAGGCAGGGATAGTACTGTGGACGCAAAATTGGAATTCAGATTACAAAGGGAAAAGATGGAAACACTTTTGCTATTGGTTGAGCTGCCGAAGAGAAAAGAAGATAAGATTTCAGAGGGGGATCCTGCTGCGAACTGATGTTTAGAAACCATGATTTAATGTGGTATTTAAATGTACGACACAAGTCAAACTGCTACGTAACAGGCTGGCAATAAAAACATGCAGCATTCGCTATAATCCACCCTAATGATGGCCTGATGAATGGGCTTTACGAGGCACTGCAGAACACATTTAAGAACTATTATCATATGGAAACATTTCCTTTCTTCTGTTCCTATCAATATATTAGATCACACATGATACACAATTCTAAGCGAGAAATGCGAAAATCATGTAGTGCAGATCTGATTCATGAAGGTCTTTCAGCCTTTAATCATCAGCTTGGTTTGAAATCATGCAATTTTGAAGAAAACTGACACTGCAAATTAAGGCAAGTTGTCACTTTCTGTATTAAACTTGGAATACACCAAAAAAGTATCACTGTGGTTAATAAAATAATGGTACGCAACACAAGAATTTTGTAATCTTTTAAAATAGAAAGGACATTGAGCTGTTTGGAACACAGATAGAGGTATCCCTTTTATGAAGGCTTTAGAATTGGGCAAATACCTGCAAAAACTGTATCTGGACATGTATTTGAATATTTGAATGAAGCTTATACTTGTACCTCTAAACATTTACTTTCAAAATTTCAGTCATTTGCTTTTCTTTGCACTGAAGTTTGGAATCTAAAATTGGCTCACTGCAATTGTCAGCAGTGTGCAACCAGGATTCTCAAAAACCTAGAGAATGATGCCTGAGCATCACAGTATTTAGTAAGAGCTGAGTGCCTCAGTTGGATATTGTAATTTCACTCTTTCTTTTTTTTTTTTTCCTCTCCTGCTTTTGACTTTGACACTTAAAACGTTTCAGTCACCCATGGAGGGCGAAGAACCTGAATCATGTGTTTTTGGAGAATCATCGGAGTCCTGCACCACAGAGGCTCTGATCTTCAAGGGCAAATAGGTGATAGCAGCAGGTTCCTATTTCAAAGGATGACATACACAAACCACCAGCATTTCTGCGATGATTCCAGATCCTCTTGAAGGCCCATCCATACCAAATGACTGCAATGTACAATTTATGAACATCATATAGGCAGATACACTTTCACATTAACTTCTCTATACCAGTTGCACATAACAGAGTAGGAGGAACTAGCCCAAGCTTGTGAATGATTCATAAAGAGGAAAAATGGTTGGATAGATTAATTATAATGAAAAAATGATGATTTCTGGAAAACACCTCAGGGAAATGTCTTCAGGTCTGCAATCAAAACCACGTGGGTATATTACTGTGCCTAGCAGACTCTCATATTACGACTCGCAGAACTGGGGCTTAGCTGTAGATTGCCATCACAAATGCTTTGAGAAAATATTAGAATAATATTTGTGAATTTTTCTTCATTTTATACATGCATTTTACAATCAAGTTGTTTCATTTGTTGTGATATGTCCGATGTTCCTTTCCACATCAAATATATGCTAATATTTGAAAAGTTGGATGTTTTTCAGCAAGATGATCCTGGATGAAAGAAATACCCTAATTTTTAGGAGGTCATGCTTTGAAATGCAAAAAAACCTAAACAGCTCATTAGATCTGCTGGTACCACATTAGAAGGAACGACATAAAATACAGTAAGATATTGTGATTAAAATAATAACATATCTGTATTTGATCATATTTCTGCATTTCACATATTAAAATAAATAAGATCAAATTATCTGGACATTCCAATGACGTAAGTTTAATTCCCTTTTTTCTACTTGTGACATACCACAAATTGCACTTTGATTGAACAACATGAAATTACGTGAGATGCCTTCCCCACAGTCTGATTATTCTTTTACATTTCTCTGTTGTATTTCACTAGCATCATCACGAAGGATATGTCATGAAGTCAGGTACAGGACTGTTTTAGTAATGTCCCTGTAAAGTACTTGAAATACAAGCCCAGCCTCTGTGATCTCCACACAGCGGCTGTATAGTTATAAAATCTGCCTGTGTGCTTACACCATTTTCACCATATTCAATAAAAATGTGAGAACTCTGTGTGGCTCAGGTGTTGCATTAACGAACTCACACCATCAAATTGTGTTGCTCTGACCTTTTTGGTTTTGTTAACTCTGCCTCTCATTTGTTAATTGTGCCTCCCATTTATAAGATCAACTTATGAGAAAAGACCTCTCAAAATTGTCCGACCATTAAAATAGTTAGCATTTAGTTCATTTAAGTAATGCTTTCAATAAAGCAGCAATGCAGAGAATTTAAAAAGCTAAACCAGAGAAAGAGCCTTTCACATAGACATCAAGGGACCCCAATCTCATTTCTTCCTCATGTGCATCTCACACGGGCAGCACGTGAGCTTTCCCTGCATGTGGGAAGCTGTGGTTAGACCACAGGTATTGAAATTCAGAATTGTCATTGTGGTCACAGCGTTGGTCAGGAGTACAGAAAGGCGGTACAGCAGGACTTCACTCTTGTGGCAGCAAATGAAACACGACTGAGGAAGGCACAGACAGAATGTCTCTAACAATCCTACCTCGCGGTTCTCTGAACGGTGTTCCTGTTCCCCCCCTGATGTGTGGGGTCACAGCACTGTGCTGAACCTCAGTGGAGCTGACAAGGGATTGATCCAGCTGGGAGGGAAACGGGACAAATCCACTGAGGACCCATGGAAATGGAGCACGGGGTGAGGGCAGTGCTGGGTGCTAAAATTCCCCTTTGGCTACTGGAAATCCTTCAAAGCCAGCAAACTGGCATACTACCAAAAAAACCAATTGCTAGTGCCAGAACACATTTCTATGGTAAATCAAGTGACGGATTTTGCAGTCATACCATAAATAATGCACCTTCTCCTCAAGTGGGGTGAAATGTAGTTCTACCAAAATTAATAGTGCTAACTCGATTTATAGCGGCTGAGAATCTGGTTCAGCGTGTTAATATCTCCACTGACGTCTTCTGGTTTAAGTTATGACTCCTTAGTTTAAAAATTCCACCTGGAGTTATTAGTAATAAATAGGAAATTCCTACCTCTTCCAGCATCCCGCTAGTATTGAGAAGGCAGCGGAGGTTACAAAACTACACGTTTTGTGCCTTTACAATTAGCAGGTTTTCTCATGAAATGGACATTCTTCCTGACAGTAGACCAAGACAGAACCCTACATTCCAATCAAGAGGTTGGAGCTAGTTGATCTTTAAGGTACTTTCCAACCCAAACCACTCTATGATTTTGGCCAACTCATGTAATTATGTGTTAGGCAGTGGTACAACATTTAGCCTCCATTATACCCTTGTGTCACTTTTCTACCTTGAAACCTTAGGTAAACAGTGTTCTATAATATCACTTACCCTCAAAAAGCCCACTAGTGAGAAAGGCAACAGTTAAATGAACTGCTACAGAAGATAAGTGCCAGAGGTAGGATCAAAAGCCATAAAGTTCTGGATCATTTAACAAAATTTATCTGTGTAATTATATTCACCATTTACAGATATTAAAGATATGCAGACATAGAAAAACAACAGAAAAAACCCACTTGTCTTCTGTAAGGTTATCCATGTCTATCCCATTGTTGATATAGACTTTCCAGAAAAATACATGACGATACGAAGGCGAACAGCCAGTTAGCTAGATAGTTAAGAGACAGCCAAGGGATGCATTAGCAAAAATAATCACTGGCTATCCACAACAAATGAAGATTTAAATTTTGCTCCTTGGCCTAAGCAGCCTGGCTTTCAGTCCTATGGGGCTTTTTTCTCTCTCTTTGTACAATCTCCATTTGCTCTGAACACTTTCAGCACCTTTATGAATGGGGTTTTAGCTTCACAGCAGACTGTGAGGCAAGCCTGCTTTCAGAATTAGGAAAGTAAGGCATGGTGTATTTTCAAGCATAAATCACGGAAGCTGAGTTGAAAGAGAGACCCAGTTTTCTCACTCTCTGCACAAGACCATCTCTTGCAGCTCCAAGAGCACCACAGGTTATCAGGTATGAGAGGAGTGACCCATGCAGCCCAGTTGAGCCCCCATGGGTGTTCCAGCAGTGTCTTTGCCTTTGCACTCCCTGCTTCCTTTTTATGCACAAGGCCACATAGGGGAGGACAGTACCAAGAGGCATTTCACTGATTGTAAGTGTGAGCCCGAGACCCAACAGTGGACAGGGAATTCAGTCTGTCCTGCTCTGAATTGGGGTGCCACGTGGTACCCTTTCCCACAAGAACTGTGTTGGCTGGTGCCTCTGCCTCTCCCTGGCTCTCTCCTCCCGAGAACCGGCTGGACTGTCACTGGTTCTGTAACCATCCCTGTGGCTGGTAGAGCTCAGATGTCACAGTAAAAACTGATATATGCAAATTGGCAAAGAGTGTTTGCTTTTTACCCTAAACATAGTTTTTCAGCTGAACTTTGCATTCTATGGAGATGTATTTTTGAAAACCAGAACTGAGCATAAAATTCCATTATTTAAGTGGCATGTACTAGGCAGGTATGGTCTAAGAAACCTGGCAGTAACTTACTCTGTTTGTGGTTTCTACTTTGTTAGACTCTGTGGAGCCATGAATCTATCTTGTCCTTAAAAAACTGAAAGAGGGGGCCTTTAAAATGAATATAATACTAAATTTATGTGCCACGGGAGCAGCATATCAAGGCCTCTGTGCTGATTAGACCCAGATGTTGGTAACAATGTTAGTGTTATGGACCAACTGCAGGTGTGGGAATAAATCCCTTTCCCTGGGACCCTCAGCAATCAGACCACTGGTTTCTTCTGGCTCTCGGCTCACAGTTTTCAATTAGCACTACAATGGTATTGTTGTTCTCCAGCATTAGATCATATGTCATGTAAATGAAGTTGAATATACACTTTAACTCGACAAGGTGATTAAGGCCAAGGATACATATGTTCACTATTATAACACGATCAAGGTTAAAAAATAATAATAAAAAAATAACCCTGACATGCCATAAAGTTTTTATTATTTTGGCTTATCAGTAGATTTTCACATTTTACTTGCATAAAACAGAACACAGTGAAAAACAGGGCTAGACTAGAATTTGAATAAAAGGCAGACAAAAATATTATATGTGTAAAATTATATATATGCGTGTGTCAGTACAATACTTAATTTTGGGCTTTTCTGGTTTTATGTGACATCTGACATCTGACAACTTGGATAGCTCTCTATTTCCTTTCCCAAATTTCTGTCCACTTTCCTTACCTTTTTCTCTTTCAAGTCAATGAACTGTGTATACACAACTATTTTCAGAGGAGAAGAAATGGAGATATTCCTGAAAAACCATCTACCTCAGAGCAATGAATCCAGCTCATCAGTGCCAGAGGTTGTTTTCTCTATGTCCTTTGGGTTTCATGATATTTAGATCACCACCCTGGCTCACTAAAACATATTAAGGGCTCTGTTAAGTAAAGGGGCCATACTCCTCTTCCACACATGCATAATTCCCATTAATGTCAGTGGCCATTACCTCTGCAATGAAGAGTGAAGCTACTAATATTTTTCTTATATGTTCACTTTCATCAGGTTCTCTGTGCCTGAGCTGTGGGGCTGCATATTATTCAGTGGTTACAAAACAAAAATAAAAGGGTAAGCCATGTAAAAGTAAAGTAAAAAAAGGACACAATCACTATATAGACAGGTGCTGATATATTGCTTGCAGGAGAAAGTTTTTCTTCTCTGGCAGTATTAGGGAACTGCAGACACAAATCCTTTAGGAATAAAGAAATCCCTGAGGTTATCAAGTCTTACCAGAAGTTATCAAGCATCAATCTCTTACCACCATAGGCCATCCCAAAACAGATTCGGAGCCTATTGTGAACTCAGAAAAAACTGCAGAAGGACAGGACCTCACCGACCCAGTGAATCCCAGCATAGACAATTGTATTTGGTCTCTTAGAGACCAGAGCTCAAGAGCTCATCAGTTTATCACTGATGATTACAAGAAGGACTATCAGCTTCTCTGTTGCTTGCTTACACTCTGGTAGTGGACCATGTAGGTATTTTTGGGTGCTCCTGGGCAATTGGACATGAAATCACTAAGAAATATCCCTGAATGATGTGCAACTTGGGCAAGAGCCATAAACTGCAAGTCTTGGATGCTATATTCTGCTCCAATCCTTTGTTATTCTGCATGTTATAACCTCCACAGTGTCCCATCTTGCAAGAAAATGGATACAATAGCTGACAAACAAGAATTATCTTGATGTGCTTTCACCACTTACATACTTTTCAACACAGAAGCCAAAGAAAACTGTGTAGTACAGGCCAAATGTTCAATTAACAAATGGGATTCTATGAACTTCTATTAGAAACAAATATTTTCTTTATCTTATTTACTCCCTAGTAATTCTAAAATATCTGTTGTGTCCACTTCCCTCAGGTATGTCCCTTACTTTTGCCTTAAACTTTTCCTGCAAGGTCCTTGTAACAGAGACTGCTGTTATGCACCCAGAGGCTGTGCCAAGACAAAGAATGAAGTACCAAGTCTCTAGATGTTATTGTTGTACAGCTACATACCACTACCACTATTCATAGATTCACAACTTTGTATCCCAACCTCTGCCTCAAAAGCATTGAGAAACATGTATTCTACCTATGAAGAGTAATAATTCATGATGGCCAGAGAAAAATAAACCTAGTTCATGCAGGATTTGAGAACTCAACGTTTGTTTTCTGCATAGGTTTGCAACAAAACCTGAGAGAACTCACATATTTCTCTATGAGGAGTTTCAGATCCCAGGAAGTCTGGGATTTCTGAATGGAGGCAGATAGGTGAGGAACACAGCACAGAAATGGCAAAATTAAAAGAACAAAAATCCCAGAAAGACAACCCAACCAGAATCTTACCTGGGCTTCATTATAATTTACAGTTCACTCCTGGGAAACCTTTGAATTTCCATGAGTTCAGGTGTATTAGAAAAAAATGTTGTCTGACCTGTTTTAACTATTTCCGGGTATAAAAATAGTAAGCAAATATTCTATAGTGATGAAGTAACTTAGAAACCTGCCTCATACAGTTTTGTCCATCCTGTATTAACTAGGACATTGAAAAGTCCTAGAATAGGTCATGTGCAAGAAAAAAAAGAAAATCCTCAACTTTAGTGATTAATAACTGGGGAAAATGCAGTGAGCACTGGCGTGCTCACTCACAGGTGACAGGTCTCAAATGCACAGTCACACAAAGTCCTGTTTGTGGCTTGTACACTGTAGATGATGTATGAAAAATCATTCACCTCTGTTAAAAAGTACTGCCTTGGTAACAATGTCAGCATAACTTAACTTCGGCAGAACCGTAAGAAACAGAAGTTAGTAGTGATATGTAAGGTTTAAGTTACAAAAGGGCTTCAGAAGTTTGTACATTTTGAAGCAGGAAACCATAAACTTGTTTTAGGGACAAGGTTCTCCCTCCTGGCTTCTTTTTCTGAATGTTCCTTCAAATGGTGTGCCCTGTATGGTTAACAGTTCTCCTGAACAACAATTAATCCATGCTGACAAATCCGTCAGATGTATTGGAGTTATCAGCTAAAGTTTCAACAGGTTATTCCCAATTTACCCGAATAGAGGCCTTTGTGTGCCATTGTAGCAGTAAATCACACTAATAAAAGTGCTCATACTGGTATATAAAAGTAGTTTTAATAGTATTTGACTCCTATATGCGAGCTTTAAAGTTCAGAGGATTCAAAGATTGTCTCCCTTCTCATGCAGCTGGATATACTCTTTGAACTGGGGAATGATGAAGGAATTTCTATACAAACTTTGTGTCTAGCAAAGATGTCAAAAACAGGAGGACTCCTCCAGAACTTCATTCCACCAATGTTAAAATAAGACTCAGGGTAAGAATGGGTAGTACAGAAGGTGGGCACCTCAAGATGAAATCTATCTTCAGTAGCATGGCAACAGTGAAAGACAGAGGTAAAATAAACTAGAACTCTTATTAAGTTCTACTCTTTGCCTTCAACCATTCCACCTTCCTTTCCTTTATTATTTTACTCACTATCCTAGACATGGACCCACCTTTTAAACTTACAGAGTGACCACAAGGGCAAAGCTAAAGGTGTAACAGAGTAAAGTAACAGCATTAAACTAGTAAAGGCCAAGCTAACAGGAGTTTATTGTAGCAGGCATTGATTCATAGCTGTTAGCCACCGACAAGAAGTGTGCCACTTAGAACTGACTAGGTGTGCCATTTACCCATTGATTGGAGGAAATGAAATCAGTGGTGTGGGCTCTGCTCTACAGCAATCACATCACAGATGTAGGAGTATATATTTCAACAAGGCACCAATTAAATGGATTCTTCAGTTGTTATAACCCCGTCACGATCCAGCAGTTTTGGTTCTGAGTAAAAACAATAGGCTCACGTAATCACAACCCATCATAAAAAATGGCAATCTATAATTTAGATCATTTCAGTGCAGGTGTCAAAGCAGTTAACATGATCTTAGGATATGTGATAAACTCGGGCCATGATAATCCAGTGTAGTTATCTTTCTGAGCTCTGTCTCCTATTAGCAAGGCAAGCACCGAGGAGCAAGGCCAACCCTTGCATCATGGGGAGGACAAAAAGCTGGAGAAACTGAGAAGAGAGACTATTATCCTACTGTTTGCTTTCTGTTGGCAGGAGGTTAGTAAGTTCAAAGGCAAGTCTGTAGAGACAAAGGACATTTCTGTTGTTATAAGAAACTCCCAACTCCTTCCCACTCCTCTGACAATAGTTCATAAAAAAAATGTAAGAGGAGTTCAGTCACTTAAAGACTTCTTCTAAGCGTAGGCAAAATACCTCTCAAAATTAAGATGAGTACTCAGATGCAAGCCACCAGCACAGCAAGCACTGTACACAGTACTTACATAGAGTGGCTTTAATGAGTCATATATCAAAGAACTAGAAATACCCACCTCAAACAGACCCCTCATAGTAATCACTAAGCTCAGTGTCTGAGCTGTTTACACTAAAGGCCATTCGTTATGCATGCCCTGCCAGTGAACAATAGCAATATTATGCTGAAAAGTTCAGTAAATCTATCCCACCTTTCACCAATACCTTCATGAACCAATGAATCCGTGGGGATGGATGGCATTATTCCACAAAGTATTTTTAAAACGTGCCATTGTTAAACCCACAATACATTACTGATAACCAAGTAGAGGCAGAGTATAAAGGAACATATCGTTATTGCAGGTGAAAAAAAGAGAAGTGTTCTGCAAACACATGTAGGGGAAAGAATATTCTTTTTTGTGCTGTTCACTTATGGTTAAATTATAACCGATTTTCACATATAAGCAACAGCTTCCTAAATATAGCCTTGACAAACATCTGCCTTTCCTTCACTTTCCTGTCTGTTTTTGGAACGAATTCTGACCAATGCTAAGATGAGGAATTTAAAATTGAACATAGGATGCTTGAAAAGTTGGATCTTTCTTGAAGTTTTGTCTTACTGGGAGATTCTGCCTGAAGGCCAACGGTGGCTGAGGTTGGAAGGACGGAGAGGGAGGTGAAGGAGAGAGGGTTGGTGATGAAGGTAGAGAATGAGACTGACAACCCTGCACAGATGTCTTGTCAGTGCAAGAGCATCCCTCGCTGGTCAAGAGCAGGCAATGACCCAGAATAGGTTTTGCCTCTCTTCTGGATGAAATACTAGTCCTCAAGCCACCAACAGCAGAAACATCTTGAGATGTAAAAAAAATGTGTTATAAAAGCACGGGTGATGTCTGAGTGATTCCAGACAATGAAGGATGTCTCTGCCTTACATTCTTACCTCACACACTGCATGTGTTTATGCCTGTATTAAACACAGAAAAACCACAAGAATAGAGTATTTCATGCAGATAACACACTAACAAGAATGAGAATACTGTTATTTCTATTTAATACAAATTATGGAAATTTCTTTTTTAGATGCTACATTTAACTTAAATCAATTAGTTGGGTAAGGATATAGGATGGTCTAGATTTTGACAGTTGCCATGGGATGAACAGTAAAGTGGTGAAACCAGCTGTAACAGCAGTTCCTATGTTTCAGTGTATCTGCTCTGGAAATGAGCTGTATACACAACCCACACTGTCTATTTCTAGCCTAGAGGAGGCTTAGAAGTAGGAAATGTAGATTAAAAGGGTCTCCCCATCCATTCATGCTAGGCACCTTACAACCACGCTAAAAAAACCAAAGTTCCTGGCTAACAGAGTTTATAACCTCATTTAGGACTAGCTTTAGCTTACAGTAGACCTCTTGACTGCAGTACCCCCTCTGTCATTTATATCTATTGGACAGATGTGCTGAAAGTGAACATAAAGTAACCAAATCTTACTCAAATGTCATACACTCCTTAAGTGCAAATTAACTAGGCCTTGTGTTTATTACAGTGGAGCTTGCTAGACCTCCTTGGGTTCAGGGTCAGTTGGTGTTTCTTTATGAACCCCTTTATGAAAGTTTTCAGTGTTTTATAGCTCAGCCATTAAATTTTGCTCCAGGCTGAAGCTTCTCACAAAAGGTTTAATTCTAGGAGCATTTTTTTTGTAATATATTTTCAAAGAGATCTCTCTGGTCATTTTTTAAACATAAAAAGAGTCCAAAAAAAAAAAAAAGAAGTTAATTGGTTTTAGGCCATCTTTAGGGCTCACCATAATTCAAAAACAACTTACAGCCAGCCATTTTTTGTGTTTGAAGCCTGTCTACTGAGTTTGTAGTGGGACTTTTTACTGCATTTCTAATATGCATGTCTATAAATAAGTAGTCCTACACCTTTTATGGTTATTACAGTTTCTTTTTCACCCCTATGGGCAGAAATCCTGCTTGTCTGACTCATGGAAAGTAATCCATACAAGCATGATAAGCCGTTCTAGGCCTCCATGGTTTGCAATTAAGTTCTAGAGAACTAAATCTTTGCTTCATTTAATTGTGCAATTTTAGGATGTTTTCTACATTTCACGTTATCATAGAATTTCAGTAGTGTTGAATGTTGCATGGCACTTCCGTGTTTGTGCTGAAATTAGTTCCTGCCCTGGTCACACCTGTGCTTTTATTCCAGTTTTCGGAAGATGAACTTGTCGGCAGCGCTACCTACAAACGATCCTGCTCAAACTGCCCTTCTACGAATGACTTCTGCATGTTTTGGGCTTCTGGAGTCAGGGCAGACTGTGGTTTGAATGTTTAAAAACACCCCTCTCATATGTGACTAGCACAACAAACCAAGGGGAACAGGTTGTCCTTGTCAGTATTGGTGGCCACCACAGGAAGGGGACCGGGACTGACATTTGATCTCTGCATGCTGTGTGAGCCTCCCCACATGATTCCTTCCAGAGAGCTATAAATGAAATCAAGACACATTTTCAAAAGCATCTATGTGACTATCCACACTGAGAAGAACTTGAGAGCAAAAGGTGCTGAGAGCTATATCAAAAATCTCCCCATGTCTGACTTTTGGCTTTGGATCCGGTGAGCTGTGAAACCCCAACAGCACGCTTTGCTGTCCCAGTCCTGGCACAGCTTGTACATCCCTCCCTCACTGGCTCTGTCAAGGCACTGGAATAGTTTTAGTGCAGAAATCTGTTTCTTTACAAATGCTTTCACTTCTTTTATCTCATCTGGGAGCCAACCAAGGCCCATCTTTGGCTGGGCTTCCCCATCCGGGACCCATCTCCTCTCAGTACAAACTGATGCCCCACTCAAACCCTTAAGTCTATCCATCCCTCCTATTCCTGCCATCTCCTTACCTCCCTCCACCAGCTCCACTTTCCTCTGCCTCTGTCTCACATCTCTTCCTCCCAGCTGGCTTGTGGCATGGAGAGAACATGCCCTGTGACATGGCAGCTTGATGGGAGGAGAAGTCCTGCAAGTCCAAAGCTCTCGTACGTGTTATGTCTACGTAAGGGTGATCCTGAGCTCACCCAGGCTAGGAGGGTTCCACTTAAGGTAGTTAGCAGTGCTCTGCATGCCATGTGATTTACACAACACGACTGACAGCAAAGTAAAGGAGCAGCAACAAAGAAAAGGTCCTTGTAATTTATGATAAAAGAAGAAACAGATGTTTAGAAAAAGACAAAGGAAGGAAGGGAAAACAAAATAGAGAAATAAATTTTCGCATGTGCTATTTTTGGTAAACCTCAGGGCAAAACTCAGGTTTGAACAGGAAAAAATATCTGTTGCATATTAAATTAAGATTTATTAGCATTGTTGGGACAGCCAACATAAATACAAACCTATACTTTACCTGTAAACTTAAACTTTTATTAGATGGTTTCATCCTAGAGCTGAATCTCTCTCTACAACCATCCCTTCAGGCCTTGTCTCTATCTAGTAGATTCTTTCTGCATAACAGCTCTAATATATAGCTCTTTCCATCCACTAATCACAGCACATCTTGATTACTGCAACATTCTTTTCTCTGGCCTTGACAAAAGCAATCATCCTCACGTCCATTAAGGATATGCCTGGCAAAAATTATTTTCAAGCCTGTCTCTTTTAACCATTTCACCCCCTCTTTTAATTTTTTTCTGGTGGCATCCTTTACCTATTACATCAAATATAAAACTACTTATTGCTATCTTAAAGTAACGTCATAGCTCATCTCACACTTCCTATCAGCTTTTCTTCATTAATGGGTTGTTTACTCTTGTCGGGCCTGTTCGTCCCACAGGTTGTCCTCACAGTCTTCAACACAAAAGGTTTTCGTGGTCAGAAATGGTAATAATTTCAGTGTGTTTCTTCAAACTTCTCCTTAAAACATTCCTTGTCCATGAAATCTGGAAAAATTTGCCAGTAGTTAAACGCACAGTGTGCTGAGACCACTGTCTACCACGCAGACCTATATTGTCCCTTGGTTTCCCTGAAATACCCTCAGTTATGTCTGCAGCCATATGTTGTCTCTTGTCTTGGGCTCAGATGCATAATCAAGTTGCCACAGCTTAATGAGTACCACGTGTTAGCTGAGCCAAAGTAGTAATTTGCATAGTTTTAAGCCACAGCACATGCAAGTTAAAACGCACTAACTTAAACCTCAGTGAAATGGGTGTAAGAACATAAGTTTACATTATGACAGCTGAGAGCACACACGCAGAGAGTCATCGTGGAAACTTGTTAGACCATTGCAACTTAATTATATGTCTGGAGCTTTACACATTGAACATTTTGGAGTAAAAACTGGGGGGGAGGTGTTACAACCATGGAGCTGGAGATGCTTTGTCCAGAACAGGGCTTCTAGGATTTACTACCACGGAGTGAGTAGCTACAAGAAATGGCATTGCATGAAGACAACGTTTGTTTGTGAACAGCCAGGTGCAGCGTTCCTGAAACAATCTCTGTTCTTAGGACACTCCCTGCTCTAAGTTGCTTCTCAAAAGCTGATAACACATTATCACATTGTTCACAGATCAAATGTTTCTCTCCCTACTCAAAGTCATTTTTACCAGGTATTTGACTTCCATGTTTGCATCTTGCTCTCCCTTCTCCTGCAGTTTTTTCCCCTCCTTCTAATTCTTCAGTACCTAAGACACATCTTCAACATACTTTCTCCTCTTCTTCCTCCCCCCACCTTTTCATTTCCTTCCCTTCTCGTTTGCAGCAGCAGCCCTGGGAATGAGAAACTGAAGAAGTGTTTTTCACCCTTCAAAGCTCTCGAGACTTGGTATTGCCTATGTGAAGAGGTAACACTATCCTAGAATAAATAAAACTTTAAAAAATATTTTTATGTTGGAGTTTCCATTGCTTGGGACTGAGTTGCAGCCTCAAAATCACACAAGATTGTGTAGCCAAATCATATCGATACATAAAAGTATGTTGTTTCACTTATGATGCTGGAAAAGATACAGCAGAAGTTGAGGACATGTCTCAACTAGAGCTACTCAACAATTTGAAAATATTAGAGGATAAACTTTTTTGTCAATGAAAAAAAGATAATTGCTAGGCTTCCATTCTGCCTTCCACAAGTGCTTTCAGCACAAGTGCTTTCAGCACTTCTGCCTGGTGCATCTCTCTCTCTTCTATGCCTATTGGAGTCTCAAAATTGCCTGAAGCAGGAGTCCTGGGCTGCAGTGGTGTAAAGCAGTACGTCTTTATACATCATCCAAGTGGCCAGGGAGAGATGAGAAAGTTAATGACTCATCCCATGATGAGCAGGAGAAGATATGAACTGGCATATTGGTTTTTAAAGAAACCATACAGGCTGGTACAAGCAGCTATCAAATACAATTCTCAGAATTGCTAAAGTGTCTTTGGAATACAAGTCCAACGGAAAAGTGTTATTAAAACATCAACTTGCCTAAATCTTTTAGCCAGAAAATGCAGCCAGAGGTTCTGAATGTCTAAGGAAAAGCATATACACACGTTCAATTTCAGACACTCTCAGAGACAAAATAATTAATCTTCTCTGCAATCTACTGAAGCAAGCATATAACCCTGTGAAAAACTAGACTATCAGGGGAAAGGAAGACAGGGAGAAAGAAAGAAGAGAGAAATCAGCCAGGCATGGTTAAGTGATCTGGTCATGAACAAGACCATCATCAGATTTAAAAAATGATCCAGCTTCCAGGGAGAAGCTGGTTCAAAGAAGGAGCTTAGAAGCTCCAAGTATTGTTCTCAAACATAGAAAGTATGTGATCCTTAAGTATTATGTCACTGTTTAATAGTTCTTTACATAGTACATGTAGTTCAGACCAAGAATGAAAGTCTATCAGTTTTGTTATTGAGGATCTTTTTCCAGCATTACTGTCTAAAAGCAGTACTGTAGCAAACATTGCAAGAAGATAATCTAAATCCTCTTCTTCCTCTCCCCACCTTTTCTTTTCCTTCTTGTTTGCAGCAGCAGCCCACTGAAGAAGTGTTTTTCACACTGTAAAACTCTCAAACTTGGTACAGATTATGGTCAGAGAATTATATTTTGTAGCTGAATTTGAACCAATGCTGGCTGTCACTGGCACCTAGGCCCATGCTAAAAGCCTGTGCCTTGGCCGGTCTGTGCAGCATTTTCCACTTGAACCAGAGAGCACGGACATGATCTGGTCATCTCATTTGTGGTCTGCTCAAATAGTGAGGGAGAAAAGGGGGTCTCAAAAGGGTAGAGACTCGGTACAGAAACTGTCAGGGACTCTCATGTCACAATCAGTAGGACACAAGTTGTTTTTACAGGTTCACATGGAACATGGCACTGGTTTCTTTCTTTTGCAGTTCCTACGTACCAATTCCTGTCCCAAGTAACAACTGCATACAAAATTAGACAACTTGAACATTTTGAAGCCTGAGAAATAAATAAGCCTGGGCCCATGATCCTGAGTTTTAATAATTTTTACATTTAGATATTTATTTTGTAGTAACTACCATCCATGTAGTAGGCTGAGGGATGTTCCCAGATCTCAAAGACCTCAGTCTTTAGAAATATTTAGATCTAGATCCTTTCAGCTTTATCAGTATTTCCTTTGAGGAGGGAGAAAAGGTAACTTTGTCTTTTTTCAGTGGTTGTGAATTTTCTGAGGTGAGGGAAATCTTATTATTTTCCGCAGCAGTTCACCTAGACCTGTTTGTAGTATAAGAGACAACCCCTCTAATTACATGTTTTATATTTTTCTAAGATTCTCAGCCAATTTATTTCTGCAGAAAACTGTATCTTTAAATAGTGAAAATCACTCCATAAATCCTGAGTTAGAACAGCCAAGGTCTGATACCTTATCTGTGCTCTTACTGTGTACAAGGTCACATCATCAGCATGTAGATGTACAGAATATTTCATGAACTATACAGCGTTGACAGGTCATTAATAAAAACTGCAGAAGTAAAAGCCCTCTAATTAGCTCCTGAGGTAACTTCGTGCGTAACATTTTCACCCCAGATTCAACACCATTAAACAAAATGACTGGTGTTTGCTCTCTAATGTAGCCAGAGAACCATTGTACTGTAGTTAAACTCGGGCAAATTGAGGGAAACTTAAATAGCAATATGTTGGGATTTATTGGAACAAAGGCCACAGTCAAATCAATATAGATAGTTCCCACACAAAAAATTATAATGCATTTCTATAACAATATCAAGGTTACCTTCAAAAGAGCAATGTAGCAGGCCAAAAACATGACTAAAATAGGGTCAGTACATTATCTTTGAAAGGAACACTCATTAATTTTTGAGCAATTGGGAGAAAACAGAAAACACAAATAGGTTATAATTAGGGCAGTACAACAGGGTCACTAAAGCATCATTTCAAATGGTCGGTTATCTCAAATTAGAAAGTAGATATTATAATAAAGATCCAGCAACAGGTTTGAGAAGAGCTTACAGAAGGTATTTAAAGAAACACAGGGTAATGTTCCCAATGGTTAGCACACTGACTAGAAGGTGGGCTGAGAGCAATGAGTCACTATTTTTTATGGACTCAGTTTCTTCATGCAGTACAAATGACGGAAACGACATTTCTGAGAGCAATTTGTAAGGCAAGGTAAGGGTAAGCATCCAGCTGTTATCAGATGCAACAGGAATACAGAAGGCAAAATAGGAGATTAAACCATCAACCTTTTCTCCTGATTTAGAAAAAAAGCTTTTCATACGTGAAGGGAGGAATGCAAGATTGAGGGATGACAATGGCTGAGTTGAAAAGAAGTTAATTTCTCTTCCCGTATAAACTGCTTGTGATTAGGAGCAGCTTGCTGATCAGAAATGAACTGCTCTGAGGTGTCTGAGGCTGTTCCTTTGCTGAGAAATAAAACAGGGCAAAGACGTGTTCAAAACATCAGCAGGCAGCAGGCTCTGATGCCAGCACACTCCCTGCCATGGCTTTAGACCAGTAGCACGTCCCATCTGATACCAAAGTACACTGCAAGGGGCAGCACGTGGAAGAACTATTTCCTTTTGGCATCATGGCCTGTTTCACTCAAGAGTGTTGGCCCTTGAGCCCAATCAAGCTAAGGGGACAGAGCAACGTGTGTAGAGGGGATAACTCCCTATTGCAAATAATATGTTTGATGTATGTCATCCTTTCTTCTGTTTGCAAATTGCCATTGACCAATTTTTCATTAATGCATTTGTTCTTTAATCCCGTCTGATAAATATGTTGTGAAAAAAGATATTTCAGTCTATGTTTTGGGAGAATGCTACTTTTTACTGCCTGTTATTCCAAATTTATAGAGGTTGGTCACCCAAAATACATTTGCATTGCTTCTGCTTTCTGGATTACTTGAGAGAAAGAGATTAATGAGAATTTGAGATGGCCAGACAAACTAATCCAAGTGTGAAGAGATTAGTATGCATAGCCATGAATTACATTCTGTAACCATCTTGTGACCTGAAAGTCCTTAGTGTAAAAGTAATACAGGGCCTTTACACCAGTATCTAAACTTGAATGACATGTTGACAAATTAAAACAACTGGAATTTATTTTAAAGCCAATTAAAAACCCAATAACCTACTTCACTCTGATATAATAGAGACATTAAAACTGAAATTAATTTGTGTCAGTTTGTAACAACAGTACCTTTTGACACCTTTCCAGCAGATAACTTGAACAGTGTGAGGTTTTAAATCTCATAATCCTTCTAAAATGTGACATGAAAGAAACTCTGGTCCAATGTTTTCACATCCCCCTCAGAGGGGCAAGTTGCCAGTCTTGAGACTCTCTCTAAAATCACACCCCAACTGCTCCTCTGCCACCCCTCATATTCAAGATAGGTTATTTCCACAGAGAGATGGTGGTCTTGAACATGGACCAAACAAAGAGCAGAGCTGAAGGCACGGGAACCTTAGGTCTCGTCCAGTGTCTCATACTGATGCCTGCACATCACATGGCAAAAAAAGATGAACAAGAACAAATTTTCTTCTGTCAGTGACTTTTCACAATAAGTCAAATCAGGAGTCTTTCAAAGGAGGCAGGGTTGCTGCTTGGTCCTAGACAAAGTCCAGTAATGGAAAGTGTATTCCTGGGAATCATTCTGAAGGGGCCCATAGAGTGTTCAGTGCAAGACATAACCAATTGTCCTGTGATTTCTCCCTAGTCAGGCTTAATAACTTCCTTAACAAGTGTTTTTGTACAAGTATAGATGAAGCTGGTTTGTTGGGTTTTCTTCCAAGTGGTAATTGCCCCAATTATACTGGAATAGAGCTATTATCACTACTAGGGTGGTTGTTACCGTAGTTCCTAAGCGGAAGATTGCAATAATATCCCAAGAGAGCACTGGTCCTGAGCACTCAGGCAGTGCCTAGAAGTCAATTGAACTTCTTCCTACCCTGCCATGGACCTAACATGTGGTAATATTTGTTGTGTGTTTCGCAGTTTGTAAATGATTAACAAAAGTCTAACCCATCTACATAAAATGCTTTCAGCTCTGCTGCTGAGAAAAACTATATTTCATTCTTGCAAGAATAGAATTGGACAAAAAGAAAATAAAATTGATATTTATTGCTAAATGTTTAGGCTATGTAGGAAACACGGAATTATGGTGCTATAATAGAAACTCCCTAAGATGCTAGATGAAAGAATTGAACATTATCCAGATATAATTGAAAAGTTACCTTCCCATAGCTGAATATGAGAGGTCCATAGAAATAAACACAAATTAATGGAACTTACTGTAAGTGTTGTATTTGAAGACGAAAATGCTAAAACCACAGGCACTAAAGAGTTTAATCATGAAATTATTTCTGCGTTACTGTAGTATCAACTTACTAATCATATTAACAATTTTTTGTTATAATTAATGTCACGTGCCCTTTGCCACAGTGTTGTCTGTGGCAGCTCTAAGAAATACCAATATTACAGATAACAGCAGAAAGATAGTGAATAACTTTAAATTGAGATATAATACAATTGAATAGTTACTACTTGACATGCTGAAATCTTTTCTAACTAAACTTAGTTTAAATACTGTGCTTATCCAGACTGAATTATACAATGAATCATAGCATGGCTTAGGCTGGAAGGGACCTTAAAAATCATCTCATTCCAACACCCCTGATGTTGGCAGGGACACCTTTCACTAGACCAGGTTGCTCAGAGCCACATCCAAGATGGACACTTCCAGGGAAGGGGCATCCACAGCTTCTCTGAGCAACATATTCCAGTACCTCACCACCCTTCCAGCAAAGAATTTCTTCCTAATATCCAGTCTAACCCCACTCTCTGTCAGTTTGAAGCCATTCCCCTTTGACCTGTCACTCCAGGCTCTTGTAAATAGTTTTTCTCCATCTTTCCTGTGGGCTCCCTTCAGGTACTGGAAGGCTGCAATTAGGTCAGCCTGAAGCCTTCTCTTCTCCAGGATGAACAATCCCAGTTCTCTGAGCCTGACTGAGGTCCATGTCTCCATGTCTATGCCTACCCTTTCAGACCTAGCACAAGCTTCAAGGTACCACCCAATGAACATGATATAACTCATGACATCCACAGTTTCTGGTTCCAGACATTGTTAACCTGTACTAAATTTAGTGGAGAAAGAAACACAATTTTCAGTCTATCAATTAGGCTTATTTTACTTCATGTTTTGTGGACACATTTAGATTTTGATGGTTGACTAACGAATATGCACCTATATTTACTCCAAAATTTGAAGCTCAAATGTTACTTCATAGACACTTCTAGTATTTTTTATTCAAATGAACCTACTCTTCTATAAAAGTAAACTAAATGTCAACTCAAAAGCTGATTAAAAAGAATTTTAAAACAAATTGTAAGTTTTTAGTGAAGAACTAGAGACATGCACTAGGACTATAATCTCTCCTAGTGAACAGCTTTTTTTTCCTTCTGGAGGTACTGAGATCCAGAGATCCTCAATCTGACTGTTTTATTGATAAGCAGAGACATTCTTTCATGTGTTTTCAGTTGCCCAAACTGGACATTTGATTGACTGCCAGGACCCTCATTTCTGCTTTAATTGCTGACAGAAGAATAATCTTTAATATGGATGAAATTCTGAGCAAAATTAGAAGACAATTAAAAGCCGCCTGAGAGTGGTTTACTCGACAGTGTGCATTGCTCTTCCCAGCAGAAGACAAATTTGACAATGAGCATGAGATCTCATCTATGGACATGGATCTGAAAAGTGGACGTGAAAGAATCTGAGCACGAAAAATGTGTGTGGAGCAGATGCGGACATATTGTGACAATCAGATTTAGCCACAGGAGGCAGCAAAACAAATGGTAACAGGTTAGATGGAAAAGGACCTAAACCAGCTTCATCTCAGCTGGCATTTATACCTTTTCTTTTTTTTTTTTTTTTAATTTATAGATGAAGGCAAAGTATTGCAATTATTGAATACCAGGGGCCAACTCTCTTTTGTCTGGAGGAGCTGAGCCCAAGTAAAGAACAAGTGTTAGATCCAACAGAAGTGCACAAATAAAGAACTATGCTATAATATAGAGAAGAAAACATTGTGTTGCCTTCTTCACCTAAATCTAAGCCTTCAGAGAAATCTAATGATCTTATTTAGTCCATAGATTAAGATCTCAGCAGAAATGTAATAAAATTACAATAAAGGTTATGTATCAATACAGTGTCAGTTGAGCATAGGGATGAAGTATTCTAGTCATAATTAAATTTCAAATCTAATTATAATTTGAGGAGTCCTTTTAATTACATTGCAGTATTTTGCTTTTGTAGGAAGATGATTGCTATAGCATCTTTTATCTATAATTTTCTTTTAATTAAAAAATGTAAATAAATCAAAACCACCTACTTAAAATACTTACATCTTAAATGAAAAACAAACAAAAAAAAGCAGTAATTTCTCCATCCAGGTCTTATCTACTGAATCACACCTAGGAGTACTTCTTTTTTTTCTAATGAAGTGCTGAATTTTGCACTATCACTTACTTCTTTCACATAACAAGAAATGGCCGAATTACTTCGGCCAAAGGAGAAAAAAAGGAGCTTCCTCAGAGCAAAGAATGTCAGACAGGAAAGATAAAAAACCTTTTTTTCAAAAGAAGTTGGGACTGCAGGGCATCCTTTGAAAAGCTGCTGGATGCTTCCCTACACTGCACTCCTCCAGCCCATCCCACCAGCCTCAACTGCTCAATAGCACGACAACGTCAGGTTACTCCAATTATTAGTACTTACAAGCCTCTTTCTGGTTATTTTTTCTCCTTGAGTTTCTTTCAGGCGTTTAGTCATGGCCAGTTCATATCACCTGCCTGTGTGCTAACTTTGTGTGTTGGCTTAAGCAGCTCCTTTTTCCTCCTGCCATTAGACTTCCTGATGTGACGGCTTGAAAAGAAAAATCTTTGCTCTTGGCCTTCTTTTCCCTCAGCAAAACAGGCAAGTGTCTTTTAGTCCCCTAAGACAGTCTCACTTTGCCTGAGCAGCTCTTTCAGACTGAGTTTGTCTTTTCTGAATAGAGAATAACAGAATTTTACCAGAAGCAAATAAAGAATGTCAGGCAGATGATCCAGGCCCTCTGCCATGGCAGAAATTCTTCACTGTTTCGCTTTTATGATGTATTAAGGCCAGTTTTGCCTTTGCCATAAACTCTTCTTATAGGTGGCCTGTCATCCACAGTGGTTTCCAGGTGACAGTTGGGACACCCTGTATGATCATGCATTTTCTGGTCTTCAGCTTTATTCCATCCCCACCATGTAAGACCTCAAGACTTAGTTCTGGCTTTAAGATATTTCTGCTGTTCTTTTTTTCCCATCAACATGTTTCATTGCCACATTTTATACCAAAATTATTTAATCAAATCAACCCGACACTTGTGGAATAACTCCATCAATTAAACTAATTGCTTGGAAGACTAGCATTTTTATGAAAGAAAGTTATTAGTTTAGCCTGGCATAATCTATCTTTTTTAAACTCAAGTTGTATTCTATCTCATTTTCTGCTTATCCCACATCTTTATGGTATTCTACAAACCTTGTTTTAAAGCCTGACTCACAACTGATGCCAGACAATTAGGCTTATAGATGTCCAGACATTCTTTCTCCTCACTTAATATATATGTATACTGCAAATATGTATGTAAATAGATGTGTGTATATACTTGGTCTATATACATACATTTATTCTCTTTTCACACATTACTGTCTTTACTTGGCAGCTGTTTCTGCCACAACACATGAGAAATCAGACATCATTTCTTCAGAGTAGTGGAGTGGAAGTTATCCGGTATCCCAAGACTTGAACAGGTTAAACACTTTGAGCCTTGTGATAGTTCCATGTGATAATGTCCACTTTCATTTCCATACATTTGTTCCTATTACCTGACCTACGCTGGCTTTCTATATTAAATAGTATTATTTTAATGACAAAAGACAAAATTTTTATCTTCTTTTTGGGAGGATACTCCTACTGTAGAGTAACTCTGTTTTGTCTTTCTTTAGTCTCTTCCTATTTATAAGTTATGGTAAAAAAAAAAAGAAGTATCTACTTGTTTTAATATTTTTGAAAATCATAATATAGCGTTACTGCTGGCAATTCTTGATTTATCAATACAATTCCTGACCTTTAAGGCATAGTTTTCCTTATTGCTCACTCAATTCTTTCATTCTTCTTAGGGTTTTTCCTTATTTCTCCTGTACTTAGGTATTTAGGGTACCTTTTTTTTTATCAGATGATGTTTCCCCTTTCGCTGAGATAAAAATTGTCAAGATTTTGAAATGTGGATTAAATTCTAAATTTCTTCTGTACTTAAATGAATAGTTTCTCAGTCCAACTCATTTCAACTACATTTTTTACAGTTTGTCATTTGAACTGAACCTTTGAACCTTCACTTATCCCACCATTTGATTTAAATGCTATCAACTCATGGTCAGTCTTTGAAAGGGTTATTTTCTACCACCCTGGTCCCCTCAAGTCTCAATTAGTACTGATTCTCAGGTGTTCAGTGAATTTCATTGAAAGAAGCAATCTTTCCATCATAACTAGACTTTATCATTATTCCAATGATTTGATCTCCAAACTAGTAGTCGACCTGTTAATACATAATTTTTAGAATGAAAAAAAATATAAGCACCACCTTGGAAAGGATTTGGCACAGAAATTAAACGTTCCCTTTAAATGCAAGCAGACTATTTACATGTATTCAGCTAGTCACATGAGTGAGTTATTCCTGGATCATGACAGTCTTGTGGCCTGGACCAAACCAATTATCACGTACAAAAATGTGTGAGCATCTGATAGTACATTCAGATAGGTCCTTGGATCATTCAGAATTAATAAATCCTTATCCACAATTTTTCTTTATCAGTAATAGTAACAGAGATTACTTTTACACTTCTGTGATCTGTAATCCCCATGTGAGCAAAGGGAAGTGGCTGGTGAAGAACAGGTATTTGTGTCACTTAATCTACACATTTGTCAGCAGGAGAGCAGGGAGGAAGCTCTGGATCTGTTCCTGACCCTGACAACTCTCCTGACATATGGGGCAGGAGGGTTGCAAAGGGGCAGGTGGAGGAGGCAGGTGGCATCATCCACATTACACTGTGTACACTCAGAGACCTGAGAGTCCCCACCCCACACTGGCTGTTGTACAGAGGTTTCTTAGGCTGTGGGGATACACCCGGTTTATCACTGTCACTGACACCTCAAACATCAGTGCTCCCTGGCTGACCCATCCCACAGCAGACCTGGTGGCAGGGAACCTATGAGCAATTCTTATTGTTTCAGCACAGAATTAAATGTGTTAGTTTAATCTGCTGATAGCTGACCTTGCTGAGTCTGCACCGGGGCTGACCAGGGTGCATTCGCACATCGGCTTCTCCAGGCAGGACTGTGAAAGTGAGAGCTCACAGCTGGTAGGCAACCTCCCAGGGAGCTGGGAAGCCCATAATGTATTCACCACACATATGATTGCAAAATGAGTATCTGTCTACAGCTTTATTTTCCACAGGAGTCAACCACAAGCTGCGGAGGGTCTAGGGTGGGTATCATCCAGACCACGCTCCTTCTCTGTAGGTTGAACCCTCAAATGTGGGATACCTCACATGCAAAATGAGAGAGAGAACAACAGCACCTGGACATCTTGATGCCTCAACTAATCCCTGGACTCTGACAAACATATGCTCCAGACTCCAGGGACATGCAAAACACCAGTAAGAAGCTGGCTTAGCAGCCAGTGGTCACTGGGGTACTGCAGCACTCCAGGCTTGGCTTTTTCCTTCAGACTCTATTTGAAGTTACAAGAGTGTAACTTATATTGGACAACTGCAGTGCTCCACTTAGATAAATGAAGTTATTGGCTCAATGCCTATTAGCATTACCTAACAAAATCTTAATTAGGCTAGAACTGCAAATACTATTAGAGTTCGTGTTAGCACATCACGTGACTATTGACAGGCAATTTTTTTTAAATCACTGTCCTAACTTTCCTGTTAACAGTTCTGGGTTGTTGGCTTTTACCTTTAGCTCTAGCACAAACATTTTCTAATTTTCAAGTATACTGTACGAGTCTAATGCAACATCATAATGTCATTGTGCATCAATGGCCTCTGTAGAACCTGAAGGTAACTTAAAAGTCCTTAACTGGGACTCTTTTTTTTTGAGGACAACTTTTGTAACAATATGTGAAAACGATGACCTCACTTCAGCAGAAAAAGATTATAGACTGGCATTCATAGGCAGTTTGTGCTTTGAAGGTATTTCTGCAGCACTCATAAACCACTGGATCACACAAGGACTTTAAAAACTCTGCTTGTCTTGAATCATCCATAAATTAACATTTTAAATTTCCAAAGTCATCCACAGGCAGAAAAAACCCTTACTAACCGCAGCAGATGTATAACAGAATAAAAAGAGCCAGATAACTCAAATATTTGACTGCTACATTTGGTATATGTTGGCAGCATTTGGCCTTGGGGGGAGAATAGAATAGGCCAAACCTGAAGTTTTGAGATCAGATTACTAAATGTTTCAAAAAGTCCAAGTATCTGACTCTGCATTGCTCCCTCTTCTAGAAGCAGCTTGCTGGTGGTGGTCAGACATGAACAACAGCAGCACTAAGTTCTTCCTCCGCACGGCGCCATAGGAAAAAAATGATCACAATTATTTTTGGCCTGGATGCAGCTGAAGCCGTTGCCATCGCTGTCAGACGTACCCCCACCCCGCAAAGGTCACCAGCCACCAAGGAGCCTGCAGGGTACGTGCTCCTTGCCCACGGCAGCTCACAGCCCAGTGCCTCAGTGGAAAATGCCACAATCTTCCTTTTGCTTCTGTGCGTGGAGAAGGGGCAACGACAGGGCCCTTTCTTCCAGTGCAGCTGCTGTGGAGGTGACCTCTCACAGGGGTAGGTGGCATTGCTGGGGACAGAAGGGATTTTGCTGCCATGGCCACATCCAGCCAGGCTGCTCAGAGTCTGGGAGCAAACACAGACAGACAGTTAGCAGTACCACAGCCACTGTCACACTGCTCTGAGTGAATACCACTGTCATAAATGTGTTAATGAATGGTTTATGATCTGATTGACTCTGAGTGGGATTCTTTAAAAATGCTATGTTGGCGTAACATGCCCTTAAAATAATTCCTCCTAAGATTTCCTAAGACTACAGTAGAAGCAGAATTAGGCCAAAGACAGACACCTCTGAAAACCTGCCCTTTGAACATGCTAAGCAGGTCAGGGGTGGGAGAGGAACAGTGGAAGGACTTCCTTCCAGGAAGGAAGAGGAACACTTAACGCGACTGCTCCAGTACCAGTTTAATAATACGTTTTTCCAAACACGCCATTTTTACAGAGCTGAGCTTCCTTTCCTTTTTTTTCCTTTCCTTTCTTTTTTTTTTTCTATGGTTTACTATGATTTTTTTTTTTAACCGTGACTTTTTTGGACTGGAGAAACAGTTACTGAAGGGCTCTTTTGCAACTTGGCTCTGGCCAGTGTCTCTGGGTGATCACAAAGCTTACGTTATTTTGCAATAGCTCCCATCCCAATGCACAGCGCGAGCGCAGTCCTCTTGCAGAGGAGCTCAGGAGTTTCCTACACTAATTGTACCCCCGCCAGTTGCTGATTTCCCCGCAGCAGCACAAGCCAGACTTTCTTACAGGCTGTTAATATTTTCCACTCCAGTACCCAGTGCCAAATTCTCCCACGGCTTGCTACAAGTTTCCTGACAAGATACGCTTGTAGCACGATGTAGGGAGATCCACACAGGCAGCCAGGGCCAGGTTCACACTGCCTGGCAGCAAAGGAGAGCCTGGACATCAAGGTGAGAACTGGTCTCCTTGTCCCTCCCAGAGAATCCCTGGCCATGGCGGGTTTGCGTCGTTGTGACCAAAATCAGAGGCGCGCTGCCCTCCCTGAGGCGCGACAACACGATGTTTCCTGGGAAGGCAGACATGGGTGCCGCTGGCAGACTAGGAAACGCCAGGGCACAGCTCCAGGAGAGCAGTGGTGACTAAGCCATGCCAGGCCCCAGAGGAGCCCAAGGGACGTGGTGACTCAGAGACACACCTCTGGCTCCCCATCCTTCCCCCGCGTCCTCCGGCGCTCAGGGGGTCAGCCACAAACCACGACGCGCCCCCACGGCTCCCTGGGGAGGGCACACACTGTGGCAGGATGTCTGCACCCAGAAATCCCTCCCTGGTCTCCCCTGCCCATGTCTGGAGCTGCCATGGGGCTGGGCAGTGGTGGGACATGGGCCAACCCAGGGGCGACAGCCAGAAGGAGAGATCAGAGCTGCCCAGCAAGGGAGTCCCGTAGTTAAAAACTGACCTGGCAGGAGCCAGGAGACAGCAGAAACTGTGTCCGTGCTGGCCAGGAGACAGAGAAAGGGGCAAGTTATTGCTGGTGCTTGAGAGAAAAATAGGTCTGTTGTGGGGGGATCAGAACAATGCCCTGCCAGAACTGTACAGCTGCCGATAAAGGGGACAGGCAGTGTGAGTCACTTGAGTCCACTCATTCTTACTGTAACAAAAAGAAGAGAAAAGCCCAAAAGCTGGTTTTAGAAATTGGGTTACTACTTTCCCAAGGAAGCTGGGCAAAGCAGCGATCCACATGTCTGTCAGTGTGGGGCAGAAGATGCTTGGTGCAGATGCAGGACCTGGAGGGATGGCAGAGAGCTGCCTGCTGCCTCTGCCCTGCCCACGAGCATCACCTGGTGAGACACGGCCATGGCTGTGCTGCTCCACGCAGCAGAGTTCAACTGGCCATCACCAGCCTCCATCAGGCCAAAGCCCAGGGGAATGACAGCAGAAGCAGGAAGGAACAGCACAGGAAAACACAAACTTTTCTGACAATGCTTTTGATGTTGCAAAACTTCAAGCTCCAAGACCTGGAGCTGAGGGATGATATGAGGACCTGTACTTTCAATTTCTTATACGCTGGATTTTTAGACCTAAAAATACCAAAAAGCTACATGTTTAGTCTACAAGTATGTTGAAGGACACACACAAAAAGAGACAAACCCACAAAAATCCCAAGCTAACCAATGCCGTAAACACTCATGAGTTTTAAATTGGCCTTGAAATTTTTAGGTGGGTCGGTTTCTAGTTCTGACTTGAAGCTCTTTAATTGCTGAAGGTAGTGATACCAGATATCAAAAAAAAACACCTCAGCAAAAGCCGTAGCACATACAGCTCTCAGTCTTCTGTTAGTCAAAAGTATGTTCATAATTAATAAAAGTAGTAAGGAAAAATAGCACATCCTGATGAAAGAAATAGCTCTACCACACTGCATGTTCATTTTGCTAAGACAGTCTCATCTTCCTCTGTCACCTGGCTCCAGGGATGCTGATGCACACACACACACACACACACACACACACACATCACACCCCTGAAACAGGGGACCTTGCCTGTTCCCTTACAGATCCAATCTGGAACTGTGGGGGTCCACCAGATCAGCATCTAGTGAGGAAAAATGAGTTCCTGGAACCATGGTACACCCCATCTCTCTTATACAGAAGTAGCCAAGTACTCAGTAGGTCACATATATAGTTTGTTGTATATTTAAACAGAAAAAGATTATACATTTCTTTCTGAATCCTAGATGCAGCCTAATCATCACAGAGCCGTTTCCCAGCCTGCTGCAGCCTGCTCACTTCAGTAGTTCCCACAATACCGTAAGTGTCAGTTTATCTTTGCTGGCTGCATCACTCCCAGTCTCCTGCCCTTTACTCTTCACTCACAGATCTCTTTCCCAGACAGTTACTATTTTCCATGCAGCAGAAGCAGCCGCAGCCTCTCAAACATATTATGACTTTTCCCAGTACCATTGTCTCTGTGTTAGCTGCTGCTTTGGAAGCGCGCAGCTTCTCCTCACTTGCTGATTTCCCTCTGGTCTTCCAGACATCATCTCACGTAATTTTGCCATGGCTTTACTGCCAGATCACTTGCCAAACCACTTGTAGGGTTTTTTTTCTGAGCTGCTCTGCAGAGAATCTGTGCTTTGGTTCTTTACATGCCTCTCAGCATCAACTTTTTTTCCCCTTGTACTCTACCAGCCAAAGATTATCCATATAAAGCAATGTAAAACACACCATTAAAAGGTCTCCTTGCCATAGTGTTCCCAGTTATTTTAGCTTTAGGCTTCTGTCCTGGGTTACTATAATATTTTTTTAAGTTCATTTTTCCACGATCGAGTCCAAAAATATCTGATCTGACAGGCTATGGTAGAACACTGCAGAAATACCTCCACAAAGCTCAGGAGTGCCTGCATGATTTACAGCTTTTGTTCCCTGTTTAGTTCGAAGTTTGGAAATGCTGGGATCTAAACATTTGACCCCAGTTGTTTTCTCTCATTTGGTTGACAGCCCTTTTTGGCAGAGAGCTGCTGTCTTCTCAGTGTAAAGAACCAGACTAGTTGAAGTATTGACAGGTAGTGACATTTCCAGAAATCAGGTTACTCAGCACATAGAAATACTTAAGGATTAGAACATGGCAGCAATATGTGGGTCTGGATAATAACCAATTCAAGCTCCTAAAGAGAAAACATGTACTAGTATGAAGATGGACCAATGGCTGGAGCTGAGAAATACTAAGGTTATCCAAACTGTGCAACAGAAACTTTTATCAGACCCTCAGCCAAACTGAGCACCAGAAGTGCTTCTGATGCATGAGAGTGGTGTGGTGTAAAGCTAATTAACACTGCTGCTGCTAATGTTACTTTCCAAAATACTCTGCACCAAGCCAAGTGGCTGCACCATTTCTAAATCTTCTAGTTTGAAGCTGTGCACCATGTCCCCAAGCTTTGTAGCTGTTGAGCTCCTCAGATCAAGTTTAGACACTGAATAGATCCACAGAGTTAATTAAGGGACGTAAATTAAGGGAGGTAAATTGTCTCTGCTTATTAAGTAGAACGGAAGAAACAGTTGAGGGAATAGGGGATCCAAAAGGAATGAATTGAGATGACACAGGGACTTAATTTTAGTCTCAGGAATAAAGCTTGTTTTTATGAAACAAAATGAGCAAGGTGGAGACACAGTGTCATTTCATGGAGGGACTGAAATAGAAGACAGAGCTCTGGGCAAGTGGCAACACCTTAATCTCTGAGCTATTAGAGTGCTGGTCTTATAAGGGAAGAAGCATCCACAAGACATATAATATATTTTAGTATCATGTAACAGAAACTATTAAGCTCTGCTAATGAGCAATCTCTAGAGTGAAAAGGACCTGGTGTCAGGTTATGGCCAAGGATTTTATTGGACAGCAGGATCATTGAGGAACATGTTTAAAATCTTGATTAATTCTTTAAACTCTAAATATGGACTTTATTCCTTTTGGCATATGTAGTTTGTGTCTTTGAATTGATAATATGACATATTTATGTGTGAGATTATCAATTACTGTGTGATGAGTGATTAAATTTATGTGTTCAAAACCTGATTGACTTGACTGTTTTCAATTTTAAGAAACCCATGCTTATATGGAAAGCATAAATCATCAGCCCATTCTTAAAAGGTAATAATTGCCGAATAATAATTTATAATAGCAACATTAATATCAATTATTCTGCCTGTAAGAGCTGTTCCTGCATACAGTAAAATATGAATGTGAAAGTGGTAAGATTATATGTTCTTTTACTTCTGACTGTGTTTGCAAGGGCTCAGGCACTACCATATCTGAAAGAGGCAAAAGGTTTTACAGTCCTGTTTAACTACACTTCTGATAATGCAAATATCACACATTTTGAAATTTTACCCCTAGATACCTTAAATTAACAGTGTGTTGGTTCACTACCACTAACTAATCTGGAACTGGAGCCACACTGCAGATGGAGAGAATCCAACAAAGAACTCTAGATAGGTAAAATAATGCCTCATAATCCCAGAGAGCTAACTAAATCCCTTTCTTTCAGCACAGTAGGTAAAATAGATGTGTGCATTCACAATTCACTAGAATTCACTAGGATTGCTTTTTATTCTTTCTGTTAAGATTAAAAAATACACTGATTTGACCAGACATTTAGCACAGAGATTTATGAATGTTGAGAGACCCAGGGGGTTTTCCTCAAGGACAGGTAATACAAAAGACAACACGTAAACTAAGACACCTACTGTGAGTTTCTGCTCAAGGCTGGGGGTCAAAGGCACTATCATTTCAGTGGGTTTTGTCTCATATGTCATTTTCCTCAGTTTCAACCCTTCTGATTTTGAAGGAAAGTCTGAAAACAAGAAGTACTCATATAAGATTTTGCCACATCCCTGTACAAAGACAGCCCTAAACAATAGTGCAAATATCCTTATGAACCTTACACGGGTCTTAGCTGTTAGACTTCAGTGGTCTCCACCAATGTTTCCACAATGGAAGATTTTGGAAGCGGAGAAAACCTGACAAGCAACATATATCAAAAGAGAAGCCTCTCTTTTGACCTCTGAAACCTCAGACAGCAGACAGCAACACAGGGAAAGGACAGAGAGGAACACCATCTCACCTCTGGATAACAGAAGTCCTAGATATCTGCTGGTCCTGTTTCTCCCCTACTACCCATTGCTTGCCCTAGTGCTGTCACAAGAGGAAAAAAGGTAGGTGAATGATCCCAGGCTGCCAAGAATCTGTTTTTGCAAGAAACCTTCCAGGGGCAACATAAATGGCCACAGCAACAAAGCAGGGTGAGCTATGAAACACGATGTGCCTAAGTATATCCTCTATCTCAAAAAGCCTAAACAACTACATATCACCACAGACAAAGCCTGTGGTCATTATTTAGTCCCTCTGCGAGTAAAGTTTCCCTTAACTTGAAGGTGGGAAGTGGTCTGATGTTAATGGGAGGTATCTGAGGGGAGAATATACCCCTTTGGCTTGTTATGATCATAGTAGACACTAGTTTGGCAAATACGTTCCCAAATTTAAGCAGCAAGATTTAGGAGAAGAAAAGTGCAGCCAAGAACCACGTTGGCTTAAGAAATGAGCATGTTCACATAAAGTAAGGACTGACCTAAACTAGATCAAGATATTCTCTGAGATTTGTTAAATAAAATATAAAAAAATTGTTTTTGTATGTCTCTGCACTTCAACACTCACTGTAGAGACTGCAGTTATAGGTTCTTTGGAAATGCAAATTAGACAACAGTGCCTGATTTTGCCTGGCACAAGGAAGGGAAGCGCTAAAATATTTTGTGATGGGTCTGAGCCAGAAGTCTAGAAGACTAGATTTAAAGCTAGAGGTTTAGATCAATCTTTAAAAGAAAAGCTATTGTCACAGATTTTCTATTCCCACTGAATTCGGGACATACTGAAATCTCTTGACAACTGATATTCTCTTGAGATTTTCTACCTCCCATTTTCCATCAAGTTTGTACAAAAGGACTACCTCATTTCATGGCTTATTTTGAAAACTTGCATAAAAAATGTGAGACCAAACCACAAAGTTTGGATAGCGATCTGTACTTTTTGCAAGTTTTGGGGGGGAGTATTAGGATTACAACTGCTCCATTTTGAATAACTCCCACTAGTTCTGAACTGAAAAAATATAACAAGGCTTGTCTGTAAACACTGGAACAAACTCTGGTCCAAGTTATGTCCAGCAAAATAGTTGGGGGGGCGTAATTGGCCTGTTTTCCTCTCCCTCCTGGGACTACTTAATAGATATACATCTATTCCATCACTGAACATTTGCAAATTGAAGTCCATCCATTTTGTAATGCTTTCCTAGCATTGCCCTGTACTTTGACGTCAACACACATATTTCTATTCAAGAGATCATTACTATTATTTTAAAACAGATGGTTTGAACATAATCCACATAAATAGTGGATTGGCAGTGCCAGTCATGATGGCATGTGTAGAAAAGAGCTGGCTGATACAACAATATTTAAAGATTAGCAGTCTGGGACACTACAAATGACAGTGTCTCTTGCCACTGAACCTAATGCTTGAGCTATGGCGTTCAAAGAAAGGCACAGCAGTCATCGTGCCAAGAGTTCTGGTAAACTCACAGATTAAAAAAGAAAAGTTTAAATTTTACTGTAGGTATCTACTGAAAACAGTGGGGGGGGTGGCATAGACCCGTTTGTAGAAAGGAGGTTTGAAACTCACACTCCTTTCTGTCCTTGTGTTGGCATCAACAGATGGAAGGCTCACAAAAATCTGTGCCTTGGCCATTTCTGTGAACATGCCAGGCATGGCTTTGGCTTTTTCTCTGGGACACTAGGAAATTACCATTAATATAAAACATATAATTGTTTAAAATTACCTATAATCAGTGTCCAGTAGAACCTGCAAAAACACTGCACATTTTAGAAGCACTCTCAGTGTCTGTGCTCTGCAGCTGACCCTACTGCAGCTGTAAGGATCTCAAGTTGCAGCTGACGGGAGGAATGCGACATCACTCCAAGCCGTCAGTTGTGTCCATGACACTTCATCAAAATACCCATTTAATAGCCCACATCTCTACTGCCTGGCCAGTTTACTCCCCCTGTTTGGGTTGCCATGCTGACTCATCTCCCCCACTCCTTAGCTTGTGCATATTCACAGAATCACAGAATGATTTGGGTTGGAAGGGACATCAAAGATCTTCTAGTTCCAACCCCCCTGCCATGGGCAGGGACACCTCCCACTAGACCAGGTTGCTCAGAGCTCCATCCAACCTGGCCTTGAACACTTCCAGGGATGGGGCAGCCACAGCTTCTCTGGGCAACCTGTTCCAGTGTCTCACCACCCACAGAGTGAGGCAAGAATCTTTCCTCCCATCTAATCTAGTCTACCCTCCTTCAGTTTAAAGCCACTCTTTTTTCTCTTGTGTCTTGCTTGCTTACAGGCCTGTGAGGTCCTCTTGACCAAGTTAGGTGCAAACTTTTCCTAGCTACAAGGGCATCTAAGACCTGTTTGGATTTGTCATTAGGTAACGGATGCAAATCCTGCTTACTGTTTTGACACGCAGGCCCCTATTTTGGCTCCAAGAGCAACATTCTCACTGAGGACAGGAAGGAGAACTGAGACCCATGCAACACCCCATAAATAACAAGAAACAATAAAAACAGCAGGGCTGTCAGTGTGGCTTCCATTGTTGTTTGAAGGGAGGGGATAATGTGCCAGTTTGAACAACAGAACTAATAGGGGACACATTTTTAATTTCAGTAGCTAGTCGAGAGATTGAAAACTTCAAGTGCACGACAAACCCTTTGAGGGTTTACACGTGGTGCACATTCACAAGTCATGAAGTCTGCCCACAAAGCTTGTTTAACCACATGACACTTTAGCAGAACAGCATGTTCAAAGTGCCACCGCTGCCTTCTCGGCCATGCGCTGACACGCCTCAAGGGTGCTGAGGGGATTTATCCAGGACCTGGGCGGGGGTGGGGGGAAGAAAAAGATAAATTGGTTGAAGACTTAGCTTGCAGACTTCTAAGAATATTACAGCTTATGTGGAAATGTAAAACAACTTTCTGTTCAAGCCATAACACACTAACAGAAAAACCACTTAAAACATCTTCAAACTATCAAAGTCAGAGATGATTTGATAGAACCTCACAAATCCCATAATCTACTGTAAGTAGTAGCTAAGACTTTGGCTTCACCCATGTGTCTGCAACTGGGGAAGAAGCAGGAGGATAATTTATCCAAGTCTGGGGTAATGAAGTGTTAACAAAAACCATATGAAGTTATTACTACAACCACAGGCCACAGAATGTGAAGGAAGGAGGATCTCAGGAGACCTACCTATTTTCAGTCATCTCCTGCTTCATAGTTCACGGAAAGGTGTTCACCAAAACAGGAGGCAAGCAACAGAAATTAAGTGATTCATTAGGCCTAATGAACAATGCTGATCATATCATCTCTAAAATACAGTCAGCTGACATTGATATATACATACTTTAACTCATTCTTCCCAACTTTATTAGGTACATATGTCTACAGCAGACACAAATGAAACATTCTACAACTAGGCTCCAAGCCAAAAACTAATTTATTCTTTAATGTGGTAGTGATTACTTGGTGGTTCCTTGAGCAGAGATGACAGGTCTGAGCTAATGGAGTTGTACTGTAAGTTAATATAAATCATGACAGAGCAATTAATTACAGAAACCACTGCAAATCCCTTTGTTAGTTTTCCCCATCACCAGAAGGATTTAATAATGTTCATTTTGCTAAGTTCCAGTGACATTTACAAGTCTTAAACCATTTTTAATCAAATCAATATCTCTGGCTGCTAAATTTAGTTGTGCTTTGCTAGCAAGTCCTGGAATGCATCGATACTAATGTTTCCTACCTTCTGTTCAAGTAAATTGTACTGAAGCCCTGCACTTCCTCTTCATTTGTTTACATTGAGTAATTGGGATTATTTTTTTTAATGAGCAACATAAGAAATAAGTGCATCCAAAGGAGTTAGGAGACAGTGAGCTAGACAGATATACAAATATCAGTGCTTATGATGCACAGCTGAAAAATGTAAGGAAATTTCCCTTAATGAGCTGAAAGCACTCCAAACCAAAGAACTGTGGCTTGTTTGGGAATCAGGGCACTCCAACAGAGCTTTGGGTAAGCCCATGTGGTGAATACAAGATACAGGGCACAGTGACCTTTTCCTGTCCCTGTGTGTTCTTGGATCTGCTACCTAAGCATCCAAAATACGTGACCGATACCTAATTTCCATCTATCTCGATGTGAACTGAGCACATACCTAAATACCACTGGGAACTGTGGGTGGTAATCTCACACATTGTTTTGCATGGGAGAGTCTGTCTCTCTCTGTATCTCACATTTATAGCTATAATCTAGGGATAATCATACTCCCTCTGTTTGTCATATCCACTTAGAATTCAAGTCCTTTGAGGCACATGCTGTCTATAATTGTATGTGCATACTATGCCTAACAAAAACGGAGTTGTGAGGCCAATTGCTCTACAAGACAATTAGAAGAAAGAGCAATAACAGTCCTGTATGATTATTTCTATGGAATTTTTGCAGATAAGCTACTGTACAACTTTGAATATTTGCAAAGAAGTTTGGAAAGTGTCATTACAAACATCAAGAACAATTAAGTCCAGTCTGTGTTTTCCTAAAATGGTTTCAGTTTTGAAATGGGTTTTTGTAAGAACAGGATTAAGACCATTATTGTTTAGTAGAGCTTTTTTCATTTACACATTTTTTTAAAATATTATTTCCGCCAACACCCCTAAAATACAGCTGATTCTGAATTTTTCAGCAGAGTTATTCAATTTTACTCTGCAAAATCAAAGGACAGAAATTTACCAGCTCCGGACTCTTATTTTGCTCTGTCCTTAACAGCAACAACAACAAAATCTGGAGAGGTTGGACATTCTGTTGCATTTACATCAGTACCTTTTTCTTCATACCTAATGAACACATTCACAACAATGGCTCTCAGATCTCTGACATCCTCAAGGGACTGCACATAGGTCATGGACTCCGAACGCCAGCACATCAGCACAGAATAATAATAAGAATATAAAAAAATAAGAAGTAAAACTTCAAAGTCACTGCTGGCTGCAAGGTTTCTTCTTTAGAAACCTTGTAGCATGTTCTACCTTATTCATTTCATTTCAAGTACTTATTTAAAGCATTTTGGTGAGATTCAGCAATAATGTAGTAATACAGTTCCTTGGTCTATGACCTGTGTGCTATTCCCCATAGACAGAAATTAATTTTTGCAGCTTGTATATATATTTTTTTTTCTTCAAGTGTAAAAACAAAACAAGCATATCTAAAGAAAGAATGGGAGAGGAAAAAAAGAAAATTCCAGACTTTAAAAATAAAATTACTCCCACTGAGGTTTAAAGGATGAGCTGAGACAGAGTTCTTCATCTGCACTTTCCATTAATGTTGGGTCTTTGAGTAAATAGTATAGATTGGCAACTAGAGTTTCATTTCTTTTGTTCTTCCTCTGGACAATTGCTTTCCATTTTACCTCAGATGGCACCGAGTCATTGTGACAAAGGCCCCCAAGACCTTGCTGTGATTCTGTAATGACTTAAATTCCCCACTTTCCCAGAGTGCACTAAGACATCGAGCTTTTATGTCTTGAGCTGCTGCATTAAGTCCTAATGGAAAATTTCTCTCCTAACTTAAGAACTACCTTATCCCCCATGAATAAACAATGACAGCATATGGATCAAGAATGACCCCTGATACATCTGTCTTTAATGCAGGAATCACTGTAAAAATTGATTTCCTTTCACCCTGAAGCAACAAGGTCTTCCCTGTGCAGAATTAAACACACACAAAGCATAAGATATATTCAAATGCAGTGCTGCCAGTAGAGGCATTTCATTCAATATGCAGCTATGCTGGAGGCTCAGGCCAATCTGAGATTCAATTTGCATTATAATTCTAAAAATAATAATTCTCTAATGAGAATATTTGAGTGTATGTAACTGTGCAGACATAAAATTCACTCCAGGATAAAAAAAAATAACCAAACACAATTGATTTTCTGTGGAGAATTTAAAGGAAACTAAAATAAAAAAATAAAAAGCATCAATAACAACAACATCAAAAAGAAAAAAGATCCACAGCACCAAAATATAAAGGAAATCAAAAGGTGACCTTTTATGAAATTTGCTTAGTTTACTGTGTGTTTTCTGAAGTAAACACTAAAAGATATCCAAGTAGAAAAAGTATTCCCTTTTGTGCAAGGACAATATACATGGTGTGAGCATGACTTCACTATTACAGGTATGGAAAAATCATGTTTGACACGTTGTTGGCTAAACACAACCTAACTTCAGCTAATTATTGTCCATGTTACCATGCCCATTTTCATCAAAAACGGTCCTTCTCCAAATCTGCACTAAAGCCAGTGTGAATCCTGGACTGGATCCAATAACAGTACGTCTCTCACAGTTTTGTAAAGGTGCTAGAATTTCTCTGCAGTGCAAGGAGCACCTATTGTCCAAGTCAGCAATGCACTAAAAAATTTCAGTTTTCTGGTACTAAAAGTTGTTATTGTTGCCGCTGCTGCTGCTGTTGTTTGTCTTCAGTCAGAAAAAATGTAATTTCTTAGAGAAAAAATCACCTCTAATCTAAATGCAAGGAACTGTTAATATTCCTCCTCTCTTTTCTGAATGGAAAATGAATCAAGAAGCAAAACTTATTGTATCTTCTGAACGTAACCAGTAAAGAAAAATTAGTTGAAATATCATGTCCCTCTAAGCAGCTACTTTTTGCCATTAATGTGATAGAGTCCCCTCCTTCCCCTATTATAACCTATCACAACACTGTAATAAAACAATAAAATATTTACTACTGAATTATTAAAATACTAACTAGGACTAATATGTTTTTTTCTTCATACTTTTCTAGGATCTGGCCTTCAAAATATTGTGGAGTAAAGTGTCAGCCTACACTACAGATAATTTATGTCACATCCTCTTTTTCTAATAATGGCTTCACTTTTAATTCAAAGTTTATATGCACCTGCAAAGAAAGAACACAAAAATATGGTAGCAGCACAGCCAGTTCAGCACTGAATTTTTAAGCTAAGTGTTCAACTTCATAGAATTAAAGGGTACATATGTATGTGATTGTATAGGAGGCAGAGATACTCTTGTTTTGTCCTCTATAGAAAGTTTGGTTTTAACTTGAAAGGCATTAGTTCGGTTTCAGGATGCTCTGAGGACAGAACATGAGCTTTCAAGAGTGCTTTGGGGCTCTTTCTGCCTCCTGTGAGAATTCTCAAAATCTTGTTCTGGGAAGATGCACGGCCAAAGCCTTTCCCCCTCTTCTCATCCTATGCAAAAGCTCCAATGGAGCAGATGGCTTCACAAAGATATCCTGTTATTTTTCTTTCCAAATGGAAGGAATAATCTGTATAGCTCTCCTTCCAATGGAAAAGAGCTAAAATTAAAATACACTGCCACACAGGGGTAACATGAAACACAGCTGTGCTCCCTGGTCCTTGCTCTCACTGACCTACACCGGTTTCCACCCTCCCCTGCTTCCTTAGGCTCTCCTGTCCCGGTCAATAGGAACTCCATGCTCCCTACTAGAGTCATAGCTCATCCTCTGCTCCCTTCAACAGCATCACTTGCAGAGAAACAGGAAAGAGGAGTTTGTGCTTGCTCAACAACTCTGAATAAGTAACTTTTTCCTGTCTGTCTAAGAGCACAGAGCAAAGCACAGCCTTGAGTGCCATTGGGAACTCTGGGTCATCTCAAATAGCCATAAATACTGCAGCATATGTGTGGAAGACCTTATGGGTGTTAGAAATACAGATATAAAAGCATTAATGAATAGATCAGATATCATCCCAAATAAACTCAGACTGTATTCCTGAAGGATTTCTGTAGCCACATCTGGACTGAAAAGAGCAGCCAACAGAGTATGTAGCTCTAAGTTAAAACCAACACTGCCTGACTTCTTCCTCCCTTTCTTAATTCTTGCATTGTACTTAACTGTTTCAACAGGCAGACTGATAGTTGGCTTGGGCAGCAACATACTGGGAAGTATTTTGAAGTTATTGATCTTTTTTATAGGCTTAATTGTTTGCTACTTTGACAATTTGCTTCTATAATTTCAAAAAAAGTAGTCTCTCCACTGCCTGTATTTTCAGTAAGAGCATTAGGACTTAACTTCTGTATCAACAATTTCCAGATATAAACTCTCACAACTGCTCTAAGGGAAGCTGAGGATTAGATTTATCAACTCGATAGCCTTCTTTTCTAGATGATGCTTGGTCACCATAGGGATGGAAGTATAACGACTATTTAAATACTTTTGAGTTCTCTGTGCCAATATCTGTCACTTACCATGTATTTGTGCAGCAGAGAGCACAGTGGGCTGCCAGAGTAGCTGACACCCCCATGTCCTAGAAGAGAAAAGATCACCAGTATTTGTCTGTCATAAAATTCCTCTTGAATTGGCCGCTCACCCTGAAATCAAGAGGGATCAAAGCTGGCACGCAGCTCAGACTGGCTTTGGTGCAAACAGCAAGGCTAGGCACAGCTGCTCCAAGGAAAAGATGTTTGCAAAGATATCTACTGGCTCGCTTTGCAATGCTGAATATGTACATACCCTACCAAAGACAGAGCCTTGCACTTCCCTCCCAGGAGGAAAGACACTGGCTCCATGGGACCAGCCCAAAGAAAACAGCACCAGCATTTAAGGAAGTTTCCATGAAAGCACTCAGCAAAGGATAGGATTACAAATCAAACGGACACAGACCTGACCCTAAGCTCATTTGAGTAATGGGCAAGACCCTCTTTCATTTCAGGATTCTTTGGCTCTGTTTTTGGAGGTAACTTATAGCAAAGTGAATGATGAAGAACTGTCACAAAGACAATAAAATCTGTGGCCAGATCAATCAGACTCATCACTTCCTGGTTGCACTTCTTTCTTAGAATTCCAAATTGCCATCTCTAAATAACAGTACTTTAACACCTGAAAGATGAGTTTTCCTTCAAATAATAATAATATTGCACACTTGAATAAATTGCTTGTAATAAGGTTTACATACCATACAGGCTTTTTTTAATTCAAATAGTGTTGACCATTCGAGGGAGCTGAAGAATTCACGTATCCCAGAAGACTGTTTGATTAGAAGTGGTTGTTAAATTTCAAGATCAGAGTGATTCCTTCTGCTCCTTGCTCATTCTCCTGCATTCTCGCTTTACAGGAAGCTCATTAATAGATCAGTTTGCCCAGTTTGTCATCTGTTTCATTATGCAAAATACATACGTTTCATTTACCTTTCCTGTGAAAAAATCAGTTATCTTCAGGTAGATAAAATGACTTCTTTGGGTTTCTTTTCAACCCCTGAACAGCTCAAAAATCTCTAAAATCTCAACTGGTGGTAGAATATTGGGGAACCCTGATGCGTGCCAATTGCAATGTAATGATTTTTATGTTCACATTTAAATGGGAAGTGCTTAGAAAGTTGACCACTAGGCAAACCTTACATCGACCTGAAAGGAAAATAAAATGGTTTAAAAGCTCTCTGAACATTATCAAAAGATCTATTTGACAGAGAAATTAAAGAAGGAATTCCTAAAATGGAGCTTTAGTTCCCCACTCTTTGGTTTTACGATATCTTTGGGAATTAATTACAAGAAGATTTTTTTGTTACTTGTTTTATTTCTTGACTTTTCTCAGTAAAGTTCCAAAATTCTCTTCACTTAATAGATCAGAAACTCCTAGGCCTATGATCTGTTTCAAAATTTTTCTAAAATAATGAAGATCACATCTGACCAGTCTCTAATAAATATATTAGCACCCTACAGAGATAGACAGTACATTCTATATATTTCTTGGAGATGCACTACAGACTCATAAAGATGCATGAAACACTATACATTTTAAATGAAGGCAAATTCATCCCCTAACTGATCATAACTTAAGTTCAACAAAGCATTTAAACATGCAGTTAATTTTATGCAGGCACCTTTGTCCCCATGACTTCACAGGAACTAGAAGGGACCACCAGTGTGATGAAGTTCAGTCCTTGCATGTAAATGTAGAGGCCTGGTGGCTTGGATGATTTTAACACCTGATAAAACCTGGGCAGGTATTTAAAGGTTCTGTTGTTTAAAGTCTCAGTCGTGTTAATAAGTGCGTGTGAAACAAACTCTCATGCAAATATCCCCATGAATTCAATTTGATTTTCTTGTCTGCTTGCAAGATAAAGGTTCCAATGGATATGACAATAACTGAAAGACAGAAGTTGCCTGAAGTGGCAAAGCACAGAAAGAAGTCGATAGATATTTACATGTTCACTTAATACATCTGTAAGCTAATGGGGTTTCAATTAACTCCCCTGGGTAGCAAAGAGATCAAAGCCCTGCCCAGAAGAATGTACCCCATTTCTGTGCAGGATAACTAGCCATTAATATGTACCAGCAGGCTTCTTCATCCTGCTGATACATCAGGAATTGTTCTTTCAGCGTCACCTTAACTGCCTCAGCATTTGGCCACAAGATATGTTCTACAGCTTCATAAAAGAGCAACCCAAATGCAACTTTTCCCATGTATAAAGCTTCTCACACAGTCACAATATTGGAGCATCTCCTGGTTAGATGGAGAGAAGGCAAACAAATCATTGTCTTGCTTTTCTATCTCTTCTACCCACAGAAAAGCTTAGAAAGGAAATTTTGTCTGGCAGCTTCCTCTCTTTGTTGGACTGAAGTTTTAAGCTGAAACTCATGATTGTCACTGGAGTTGGAAAGATAAAAGAGGTATGTACTAGAGAAACCAGAAAAGTAACTCCATTTAATTCCATATGAAAATATGCATTGTTTTCCTGACGTTTGCACGATCCACGAAACTAGTGCAAAGTTCATGTTAGGATTAGACTTCCATATGATTTTGGAACAAAGTCAAACATTTCAAGATGCCATCTCTTTACATTTAAATGGAGAAAAGATATTATCATGACCTCTGGGACTATGCAGGCCACAGAAACTTGTTGAGTAAACTTTAAATATAGATTTTAAGTATAGAAATGCCCTTGACTCAAAAGCTTCAGGTGATGAACTATTACATCCTTATATAAACTGTTGCAATGGCTGACCTTCTACTATGAAAATCTCCCCGCTATTTGGTTTGAATTTTCTAGCTACTGGAAAGTTGCAGTGCTTTTTGTTCAGTTATTTTGTTTCATTTTATTAGATTAACACCTGTCTCCTAAAACTCTTTTCTTTATGCAGATGCTTAGGGCCAACAACCATCCCCAGCCTTGTCTCAAATAACCCAGTAGTTTATGCTTCTCAAGTTTCTAAGAGACATCCTTTGCAGACCACTTTTAATTTCTTTTTTTTCCAATTTTAGTATTCCAGCTCACGCAGTTTTCTTTAAATACTCTCACTAATTTTGAGTACAATGGCAATTTTACATTCCTACTCACACAGAACAGTTTTGGCACACGCAACCAAAGATAACCTTTCACTCAAGTTTCGCACTAGCCAATATTCAGTTGTTAATTCTAAAGACTTCTTACTGCTGTTCTATGCTGCATATAAATCCTTAAACTGAAAACACAGTTTACATTAGTTTTGGACAGAAGAACACATATGTAAGAGTATTAAAAGGTATGTTTGTTTAAACATGGTAGTTATGTCAACATCCTATAGAGATAGATAGTACATTCTATGTATTTATATTTATAAATCAGACCTCATAAATGCCTTAAGTGACAATGCCCATTTTTAATTCCTTTTGAGATGATTTTGTAAGATTATAATTAATTTAATATGGGTGCAATTAATTTAACTCTATGACTTATTTTATGGGTTTGTTGTATTTTTTCTGCAAAACTATGTCAAATACTTATAATATATACTTATAATAGCTACATTGTCTTAATACACAACGAAACGAAGAGAACATCAGATATGCTTGAGAAAGCCTTTTTTTTTTACATGCAATCATTCCGACAGGCAGTAATAAGGCACTCCTCATTCCACTCTTTAATGGCAATGTCCACTTCAGATTTTCCACATTTTTTTCCAGGATTCCAATCTTAAGTATCTTAACTAGCCTGCTCAGCATATTTCAATTTTATTTTTCTTTTAATATTGGAATGACATTGGCTTTTTTTTTTTTCCCCTGGTACTCTGGCATTTTGCCCATCTTTAAAGATCAATTCAGTGCCCACAATCTTACTTCAAGACACCCCTTCTCCAATTCTTTTAATAATTGGCTTTAACTATTGCTGTTTAATCTTCTAAATGTTAGCTGAAAGTCTTTTAGTATCATGCTAAAATATAAGCCTGCTTCTTTCCAATTATAAAATATCTATTGATTACATTTTTACTTATATTACCAGAAAATTTTGTGATCTTTATCCAATATAGAGCATATCTATGAAGATTTTATTTGTTCTTCTTTCTTTAGAAATGGTTTCCTGATTTTTGTATTCTTTTGAGTGCAGAGGGATTTTTATCGACACATTTAGTTTTTTCTACCAGCTGATTTATTTCCTAAATGTTGGGTTATGTTGGTTTATGCTCCCTATGATAAGCTTCTCCTTTTTTTTCACTGACTACATACTGCTATTTTTAATGGGATTTTTTTGATTTTCTGAAGGGGTTTGTAACTGCCTTCTCCTCACATTTTAGCAGGATTTTTTTTCCAGCCATAGAAACCTTTCTTGATTGCAGAGCTGGGGTTTTTTTGGCATCTAATAAAACATTCTTAAACAATTCCTAATTATCATGCACATTCTTGTGTTTAAATTTTTCCTCCCACTCAATTTTGTTCATGATTGTTTTCCGCTTTGGGAAATTGGCCTTTTTAGAGTACCAAGCCTATAATGCTGTTTGCACAAAACAAATAAAATTAGATCATGATTGCCTGCACCTAGGCAACCATCTAGTTCAGTGATCAATTCATCTTTATCTGTCAGAATATGTAATTAGGAATGTCCCAGCTTGGCAGCAGTGCCAGCACTACTGGTTTTACAAACTTACCTTCCAGAAGTAGCAGCGTGATGGTTCCAACACATACACTACAAACTAGTACAGCAGTTCTTTGTAGGACAGAGAGGTGTTTAAAAAGTTGCCTCAAACACTTATTCTCTTTCATGTCATGATCTGTAAACATAGTTCCTTTTTTTCTACATGATCATCCGCAAGACCCTCATTGTCTCGTTTACCATCTTGTGCCCAAAGCTAGATATCATTAACAGGCAATAATGCAGTTAACAACTAAACTGAAACTGCAACCAGGAAATATGCCCTCTCTGGGTTTGATCTAGGATATGAATTAAATCTTTTGGGGACAGATTCTAATGCAGGCATCCAATCCAGCCCCTCTATATACAGGGTTCAATGTTCCAGCTTTTATTCATCATTTATTTTGCCTGCAAATATGGGAAGCACCATGGAGAGTTTTCTTTGTCATCGTGAAACACAGACTATCTGAAAACTGATGGGTTTTGACCAGTGTCTGCTCTCAAGGCTTTACAGGACTTCCCTTAGAAAGACAGATTCCTGCATTGCCAGACTGTGTGGTTAATATTTGGTATATTTTAATGGAATCAAGTCAAGGCAGAATACAAAACTCCCATTATCCACGGAAAAATCTAAATATGTATAAATCCTCAGCCTTCAACATTATGTTTTTTTTTTTCAGAGAAACTTTAAAAATGCATTGGAAAGAGAATTTCTGCAGCATCATCTATTTAAAAAAATACTTTTTTTTAATTTTTGTGAGCAAAATCAAAGATCACCAGACTAAGAAATTAGCCTCTTCATTTAGTTTTAATTCTTGGTCTTTTCCTAAGCTTGTGTTGCCAAGGCACTAATAATTAAACCGCAGAGATTACATAAAAATGAAACTCCCAACTCATGAAAAACACTGAAAAGCCAAAGCCGAAACCTTCTCTTTTTTTTTGCTCTTTTTTTTTTCCCCTCAAAGACAGCTTCAGTTTGGAAATTCCAAACTGTTCCCAAGGCAGGAACAATCGGAACATAAATATGCTACTCAGATTTTTTGCTCCTGCCTGCCCAGCCAGAATGCTGGTCAGCTCTCTACATTTGGGCAAATGTAGAACCTAGGTAATAATACTCCTGAGAAAACTGGTAGTCCAGAGGAAGGATAACAGACAGCTCCCTCACTTAGATGTCAGGCACCAGCTGACAGGAGACCAGGGGAGCTGCAAGCAAGGTAGCCCATCTTTAAGCTGTAGGGTCCATCAACAAATTTATCTGAAAATCTGGAGGCAAACTATTGAATGGGATGTAAGGCTGGTGAAAAACCTGCTGTCAGAAATTGTGGAATGGAGAACTGAATAATAAATGCACAAATGCAACAACTTGAGTGTTGAGGCAGCTCTTTCTTCAAAGCACTGGTATGCAGAGAAGCTCCTCTCCCAGTGACCTAACAAAAAGCTGCAGCATTTTACATTTGCCTGAGATGTATTAACTATTTATACATAGGTGTGCACACATCTTGAGTGTACCATGGTCTGTCTTCCATCTGCCACCCTCCCAAATGAATTTTTATCGTAGAATCATTCAGAGTTCATCACTGGTGGGGAGCCTGTTCATTGAAACTCATTATTGTTCTAATGAATTACACGCGAGAGCTGTAAGTGATTACATTATAATAGTCAGACTCAACCATTCAATGAAAATTTAATTACTGAGTACAGGGACATGACAAAAAAAAAAAAAAAATCATGCCTGTGTTCTGGAATGCAGCCTCCCCAGCCACAGCTGGCTATTGAAAGTCTTCATGCAATTATGTTTTCTCTTAATCACACCCCTTTTTAAAGGAAGGAAAGGGGAACTGAAGTTCACAGCAGTTGCAGTGGCTTCCCTGCCTGCCCTCCACTGGCAATTCTGGAGATCTTTTGTTCACTCTTTGGGTGATCTACATACCCAGAATCCCAGCGTAACCAACTCCTGATAAGTAGAAAGGATGGGATGCTACAAAGCCTGACAAAAGCAGAGTTGTACCAACTTGCTGCAAATGAGGTTCCCCTCTTTATGGTCACAGAAAAGGATTCAAAGTCACCCTGATGGGTGTATTTTAAAGCACTTATACAGAGACTTTGCCTTTGGTCTACTTTCCCTTCTGTAAACCACCACTTAAATCAATGGATTGCTGTAAGCAATTAGTAGGTTGCTCTTTCAGTAGGGTCTTGTAGGATCCATGCTAACACATCTATCTTCATGCTAATAACATACTGCCTGACAGGAATGACTCCCAAACACAAACTTCGGAGTTCTGAAGGAGCACAAAGAAGTGGCTTCTCCTCCTTCTCTGCCAACTCCAGTTTACAGTCAATGAAGAATTTCCCACCTCTGGTGCAATAACTGGACTGTAAACCAGCACTACCTGAGCATCAAGCAGAACACCCTCCTAAGCAGGCAGCTTTGTGATGAAGAGGTCAATGACCAGTATCACATTACCCTTGAGAGGCTGAGGAAATAGAGATCTACCATCCTGAAAATAATCCCTGAACTGAGGGTATTGCACTTCTATCCAAGAAACACAAACCTGTTTCTTATATGATAACGATAATCTCTCTGCATCAAAACAATCTTTTTTAACAATTGTGGAAATAACCCTCACCTTGTACAGAACCACAGAATGGTCTGGATTGGAAGGGACCTCAAAGACCATCTAGTTCCAACCCCCCTGCCAGGGGTAGGGACACCTTGCACTAGACCAGGTTGCTCAGAGCTGCATTTAACGTGGCTTTGAACACTTCCAGGGATGGGGCATCCACAGCTTCTCTGGGCAACATGTTCTGGTGCTTCACCACCCTCACAGGGAAGAATTTCTTCCTAACATGCAATCTAAATCTACCATATTTCAGCCATTCTTCCTTGTTCTATCACTGCTTGCCCTGGTACATACAATGCTCTGAAGTTACTTCCTAAGTCACAGTCACTGTTTTCCTTTTTGTGCCTCCTTACAATGTCACTGTGAAAGCACAAAATTTTCTAAGAAGAATTTTTGATTTATTTTTTTTTTCCCCAGAAGTTTTTGACATCCCTGTGGGAAAGGTATGGAAGATCTTGATGGAGAAGTTTAAAGAAATTATTCAATATGTCTTCATCAGCCTTTTTCATCAATTTTTTTAAGATGAGAAACAGCTTCACATGACACTTGAGATACTTAAGAGAAAGTCTTTTTGGTCCAGGAGATTGGCAAAATAGGAGAATAGGGGTTAGTAACCATGACAAACAGAGTCCACTGTTTCCTCCAGTGAAGAATCTATTGGTCAGAATTTCTTCACTTCCTGTATAGGAGAATTCCTCTTCATGTCAATTGAAATTGTTGCTAAAGTTATATTTCGGTCTAATGAGATAATATAATTGCTAAAACATGCCTCCAAATCCCATACTGTGATTAAAGCTGTGTGTGTTCCACAAGCTCTGTGGAGTGTGTGTCTGATATTAGCTGGTCAGTGTTGATAAAACAGAGGTTATAACCTGCCAACCTTGTGGTGTTTTCAGTTGATTTTCTTTTATATATGCACACAAATGCCCTCCCACACAGAGAGCTCACATTAGCTTTGTCTGTGAGCACTTTAACAGGGGATTTCACAATACATATTCACATTAGGAACATTTTCCAAAGGTGTATCAGTGATGTTCAAAATTCAATCACATCTGCTTATTGTTGCACTTGACATAGTCTGCGTACTAGAAATACAAATTTACTAAATTCAAGTCACTGTGGGCTTATCTAAAGAAATGAGCCCAACAGAAAACAAGTGTACCCACGAATGACAATATAGATATCATCTGGAAACTGGGAATGTGTTACTGATGCACCTCATCATCAGATCCCCTTGGAAAGGGCTGCTATTTTTTGAATGAAAGCAGCTGAAAGCATGTGCCTGATTCTTGTTTCCACCTGGTGTGTAATTATAAAGAGCACGTTATTTTAAATATAAGAGCTTAAAAAAGGACTTATTTTTACAAATGAGTTTCCAGCACTTACTGGATGTCAGGGGTATGTTGCAAAAGTCGAGACTAGCATCATCCAAGTGAGCCTGCTTTAAAACAGGCTGAGGATTTCTAAGGTGGCTGGGCATCAGCTGCAGTTCTGCTGCAATCACTTACAGATGTGAACTGATTTGGGAGTAAGAAATATTTTTTTTCAAGTGAAAGTGTTCATGAAAAAAAAATTGTAAGAGCCAGCATAATATATTTGCCTTCAGAGAAAGGTGTTCAGGTCTGGAATAATCCTAAATAAAGGGTTAAGCTCTAGTGATAGCTGATCCCAGACAAATTTTTCACAATAACAGCACTTTAGGAAACATTACAGATAAGCAAGGGAGAGGATGAGACATCAGGACTGTTATTTGGAGCCCCCTTTGCTCAGAAGATCATGAGACCTTGGTAGGGAGGGACTAACCCTTCTAGGGTTTTTTCCAATGGTGGCTGTTAGGATTTCTCACTTCCCTGGTGCCCAGATCCTGCCATGTCAGACCAGCAAGTTTTCTCACTGACTGCCTGGGGCTCAGGGATCCCCCCAGAGACCTTCTCAGCTCTAACTATGTTGCTGAAAAAAAAGGGGGGGAATGTTGTCTGGGGTAGAGCAGGAGCAGAGGCAGTGAAAGTGAAGTGGGAAGGAACACAGGAGTCCATGAATGAGTCCAGGGTCAGAGCAGAGCACGAAACCAGCACCATGACAACTGTGACCCTACCAGCTTTGCCATAACACTTATAGAGCACTGCAATACTGTCGTGGCACGGCTTTAGTGCCCATCACACTTCCTGAGAAGCCTTCAAGGAGCATGGGAAGAAATCAAATAACAGGGCTGGATACACCAAACACAGATGTAAATACAGCCCTGGATAGAGGCTCCTCAGCAAAGACATGATTTGGTAGGTGTGTTGCACTCTGCCAGAAGTGAGACTGATATTCCAGTCCAGCAGAAAATGAGATTGGATGAGAAAGCCAGGACCTTACAGCAGGGTTTATCACAAGCCACAAGACCTGTTCAACACCACATGCTTTCTAGTTTCCTCTGCTTCTGACCCCCATGGATACTAGCCCTCCCACATTCATCAAGTACAACTTTCCTGGTGTGCTGACCTCCAGTTTTACAATTGAATGACAATTAAAAACCAGGATTCCTGGCTGCTGTTCCTCCCTTTTGGCCCCAGAGGATGGCAGAGACCGTACTGAGCTCTGTGGACAGGACAGAGTTGCTAGTTGGCTCCATGACTGCTGTCCACAACACCTATAAAAATGAGTTATATTTTGGGTATCAGTTGGCTATGTCAGGTAAATGTATGTCAGGTAGCTCTCATAAAAGGCACTTAAATAAGGACCAAATCCATGGGATATCAAGGAATTTGAAATTATAAAGCTATGGTCTATGTAAGTGGCATACAACAGAAGCATAAGTACACTTACATGACTTTGATCAGGTGCTCTCACACACACAAAAAGTATAGAAAAGATCTTTTGAAGTACAGAGGAAACTTTTTATATCAGTACAATTTAAAAAGTATCCCAACCCTGCACAGACTGTGCTAGTGTTTATCTTACTTGAGAGAAAACAAAGGTATGTGGGCTGTTAGAATAATATTTTCCGCTATCATAAGGGAATCTTAAGTTTGGACAATTTTCATATAAATAGGATTTTATAAGTTGGTTGTAATCCAAAACAGAGTAAGTGAGCCACTTCACTTTACATACTAGAGCAATTAATTATCCTTTTAACAAAATTGATTGTACCAAGAGCACATTTTTTCCCCCAAGGAAAAAAAACCCTACAAAATTTTAACCAGTTATAATCAAGGAACTAATAAAAACCATCAGCAATTAACATGAAAAATATTTTGCCCTTTTAATGTGATTAGCCCTGATTCTATTTGAAAAAGCAATACAGAGGAAGTGAGCTCTCTGCTATATCTGGCAAGGCAAGAGATATAAAAGACATAAAGGAAAGAATGAATGAAAGGAGGGGTTTTTTTAAATGTAGATTTGATACTGTAGTGATAATTTAGCTTGGTTCTAAGTACACTGGGCAATAAATAGCCTCATAAATGTGCTGGGTAAACTCTGAGGATACAGCAAGGAGCCATTTATTGCCTTGTAACCTCAACGGCAAACTAAAATTATCTCCTAAATAACAGATTTCCTAGTTGCACTGAATTATTGTGTAACAGAGGGGTAATAACTTCCCTCTATCTCTCCCCTGGTTACCAGTAAAATGAACAGCATGAATTAGTTCCAGGTAATGTAAGGTGTCACTATTTTTAGCAAATTCAACCTTGAAAACTTTTCCAAGCTAACTAAAGTGAAAACCAGGGTGGATTTGGGGTTCTTTCATGTGGTTTCCAGGAAAAACAAAGCAATTGCTACCTTCTGATAAGACTCCATTTGAAAATTCAGCTATGTATCCCCTAGAAAAGCCAGCACTTTAGCTTTGGGGCACTGTCACACCACAGGGTAACAAGTGATGCTGACTGGGGACACTCACCATTGCTGGTGCAACTAATGCTCAGTCTGAAAGAAATCAATCTGCAAACTTCATGAGATCTTTAACAACTCATGGTCTGACCTATCTGATCTCTGGGGAGCACTTCAGAGCTGTTCTGGGGGATGAGCTGCCTCTTGGAGGTGCACAAGGTGCCCCCCAGAGACCAAACAACTTCACAGATTCCCTGGCCAGTTGAACTCAGTTGCAGTGAATAAAGTGATTAACAAAAGACTACTGAGAGATGGAGTGGGGAAGTGGTGTCTTTTATTTTAGAGAGTGGGCTGAAAAAATCCAGAAATAACTGATAATACAAGAATTCACATCAAGGGTATATTTAGCTCAGATGGTCTAAATGTCTCTAATCATGCTGTTCTTTTTCTCCAACCATTACCCAACGATACTGAGTATCAGAGTCACAGAATGGCTCGGGTTGGAAAGGACCTTAAAGATCATCTTGTTCCAATCCCCCTGCTGTGGGCAGACACACTTTTCACTGGACCAGGTTGCTCAGACCTCCATCCAACCTGGCCTTGAACAGGGGTGGGGCATCCACAACTTCTCTGTGCAACCTGTTCCAGTGCCTCACCATCCTCTCACATATCCACTCATGGAAACTGTTATCGTGCACATTTCTGAACTTCAAGCAAAACCTTGGTCAAATTTTGGAAGCAGATTTATTTCATCTAAGCTATCTCACCCTAAGTTATCTGCAACTGCCAGTATTCTTATGACTCGCTAATATTAGCATTATAACTAGGAGTTAACTGGTCTTACAAAATTCTATATATGGAAAATACCAACAAACAGTGTAAGAGGGTAGAACAAAACGTTCTTTGTCAAATGCAAGTTCAAGCTTGCACTCAGAAATACACAAAGATCTATAATAATAATATTTATCTATCACTTATCTAGTATCTTAGACATTTTACAATGAAACAAACAAATTAATTCCCAAGTTGCAAGAGTAAGACAGTCCAAGTTAGTATAAAACCATAAATAAAACCAAGATACAATGCCAAGAGCTTTTTGGAATGGAGATGTTTTTATTTCAAAACAACTAATTGCTATGTTGGTTCACAGGTCAAAAGGTCACATAGGCAAAAATACTGGCAGCATGTCAAATGCTCTTGAATATGCCAACTGTCCCCTTTCTTTCTTAATGAATATTCATATAAAACAATTTTTTGCACTTTGAGATCGCCTTGGCAGCAGAGGGAATTGTAGGTCTATCTGAATAAAAAGGTAAATCAATAAGCAGGTAAATTCTTGATGCTGGGAATGAGCACATGGATTGGAGGGAATGCAAATCTGATTGGGTTTCCCAAGCTGCAAGCACTGCTATGTGAACAATCACTGAGTACACTGTTTTTTTCACATGGCCTGAATGGATTCTGGAGAGAAAGCAAGGCAAGATAGGCAGCATAGGTCTGGTAGGATAAGGGAAAGATGCCTAGCCTGAGGCATTGGCAAAAAGAAAACCATCTGTGAGCTGAATGTGCTGCTTCTGTTCAGAGGATCAGACTCTTCCCTACATTTTAAATATATGGCAATTATGCTAAGAAAATACACTGACTCCATGTCACTTGTTGGTAATTTTTTGCCAAACAGAAACTAACTTCCAAAGCTCCAAATTATCTTTACTAATTAGTGTAGGAAGCAAGAGTATAATGTAGTCAGAAATTACCAAAAATGTCTAGAAACAAGTTCTTTAAAAGCCTGGAAGTCAAAAACTACTGTTTATAAAATTCAACTCCAGCTTTGCAGGAAATTCCTGGAACTCTCTTGGCATATCCCAGTTCCTTACAAAGCTGAGTTTCAGAGATGCCCTTCAGATATTTTATGAAAAAGTAAGTGTTCTGTGGGTAAGCAGTGACATACAGTCATCTTCTTGGCAGTGAGATTTGCCAAGTAAAGCCACTGGATAGATGTAAGACCCTCCAAAAGATGAAACACCTAATCAAAGTTAAAGTTTAGGCATGACATAGGCAATGTTAATAATTATATTGGACGTGCTCTGCCAAAAAGCAGTTCAACTGCAGAGAAAGGCACAGAATGTGAAAGAGAAAAAGAGACTGAAAGAATACCATCCTGGAGATACCCTGTCAGCATCTGCCAGAGGGACTCGAGCAATAGCCAGTTTGGACAGTGGCCAGTACCATCTGTGTAATATCTTACACTATGTGAAAATGAGAGCCAAACTGAGACACTTCAGTTAATACCAGGAGCTCTTCGCTTCACCTCAGATTTCGTGGACCATCCACCTTCCAAACTTCCCCTGAAAGTCCCAACAAAGGAGCACCAAGGAATAGAAAGTTTTCTTACCGATAGGAGAACTTTGAAATCAGTGAACTGGAATTTGATGGTTCACATTTGATGATGCATTTCAAATTCTGAAGCGAGAGATAAAAACGCTTAAATCTGAAACACAGCTGTTTCTGCCTCTTATAAAGACTCTAAAATTATGGATATCCTCTTACTTAACAAGTACATCCATAAATGGGTGCTATCAATATGGTCAAATCGGATAACAGAAAAAACCTAACAACATATTAGGGAAAAGTGCATCTTTTCCATAATTCTGTTGACCTCAATGCTTGGTTTTGACTCCTTAAGTTAAATGTAGCAAGTTATTTTTATTCTAGTCTATGAAAAATACAAAAGAACCAAGAAATTTTGTAGAAGACCAAAAAGATATTTATTAATCCTCCTTTCAAAAGTAAGAAAAAATAATGCTTTTTCTTTTTGTTAGCAGGAGAATGAAGAAATGAATGGAATCAAGTCCACTGTGTATTAACAGTACACTGCTTTCTGAAATACTTGATGAAGCTCATATGTTGCCTTACCAAAAGTATTAAATTTTGTCTGTATTCAGCATACCTCTTAACTTGAGGAATTTGATGTATACCTCAACTTTCTGGAGATGTACTGAAGACTTCAGAAATGTTCCAAAAGAATCAAGACTTTTACTTCATATTTTCACCTAATTAAATAATGTATGTTTGCCCAGTAAATTCTTACTTGAAAATGCAGAAATTTGTATGCCTCATTTGAAAGTTCCTGTAGGACTTAATCCAACAAGGCAATCAGAAAACACTACAATAAAGGGACAAATAATGTAAAAGGCTCATCAAGTCATTTGCTCACTTGATGAAAGTGATGGCTTATTTTGCCACAACATACAGACCTAAGAGAGCAACACTGTCAGCAAATACAGGTTCTGAAGCTCTGTGAGGAGGCTATGCTGCCCCATTCTCCAAGTTCAGTTCTCCATTTCTTCAGCATCCACCTAAGCCTGACAGGGACATTGCTCCTTCCTAAGAGATTTTAAAATTCTTCTCTTTCTCCATTTTGGCCCCTTCTGACATGTCTGGCTCCTTCCTGCATCAGAGGTTTCTCCCTAGAGGAACAAACTGGGTTGGGCACCTTTGCAGTGGCTGGTGCAGTTCATATCACAGAGTCATAGAATAGCCTGGGTTGGAAGGGACCTTAAATTTCATATCATCCCAACCCCTCTGCCAGGGGCAGGGACACCTTTCACTAGACCAGGTTGCTCAGAGCCCCATCTGGCCTGGATGTGAACACTTCCAGGGATGGGGCATCCACAGCTTCTCTGAGCAACATGTTCCAGTGCCTCACCACCCTCACAGGAAAGAATTTCTTCCTAACACCTAAACCTTCTCTCTTTCAGTTTGAAGCCTTTCCCTCTTGTCCTGTCACTCCAGGCCCTTGTAAACAGTTCTCTCTCCTTCTTTCTTGCAGGCTCCCTTCAGGACATGGAAGGCTGCAATTAGGTCATCCCAAAACTTTCTCTTCTCTAGGCTGAACAATCTCAGTTCTCTCAACCTTTTCTCATAGCAGAGGGCCTCCATCCCTTGACTTGTTTCTTCCCTGATATTTACAAAATGAGACTAGCATGACAGCTCGCAACTTGAAATTTGGGTAGTTCATAGTAGTGAATCTCCAGTAAAATCCATTGTGAAGTAAATTATTTCCTCATAAAACAGAGACAACTGAGTGAAGTTTGGCTTGGACAGCAAGATGCCATGAACATTTCCAACCTCCATCTTGCAATTTTCATGTAGGGAATTTTAATTAACATTTCTTGAATGCGAGTTTCCATGCTAGCTAGAGCCTTTGACTTACACCAAAACCAAGAATTTAAAGTGAGTTTCTTCCACACTGGCTGGAGGTGCACATAGATTATTGCCTCTAGGGTCTGCCAATCTTTCAATTTATATTGAGCAATTCTGCCTTCTCAGTCCAGTAAGTGATTTGGATAACCCTGCTTATAAAAAAATGCTTCTCTGAGGAAGACAAATCAGGGAATCTGTACAATATCCTCCAAGTAGAAAGTCAGTATTACACCTAAAGTCATATCTATCTATCTATCCATAAATATATATATACAAATGTATGGTTATGTTTTTATCTATTTAACACTATATTTTGTATTTATTTATTTGTATATATTTCCATGACTCTCATTAACACTCCAAAAATTATGGAAAGTCCACTGAAGCCCATGGAATAATTCCTTTGTGTGCCAAATGTAGACTTCAGATAAGCTAGTAGAATATGGAGTTGTTCCATAGATTTGAAATGCATCCACTTGCAAACAATGTGTAGAAATCTGAATGACAGACTTATACAAATTTGTAATTACACAGAGTGACAAAAGCCCAGGGATTGTCATAGATCCTCGAGCAAGAAGATCATACCTAGATAATTTCACAGAATAAGAATACATGGTAAGAAGTTCACACATAAGTAACTTTACCCTTTTGTCCCAATGCAGTTCAGCATATACAGATGAAAAATTTACATATTTGTGAAGAAAAGCAGTGTGGTCACCACCTCTTTTTAGTTACCAGTTGAAATGAAAAAGTTCAACAAATTAATACATGAACTTCTACTGCCAACCAATATGAAATCGATTATACAACGGTAAATCCAAAATTCAAATTAGACACTCTTGTTGCTATTCTTTGCCTGTGACATTTTATTCTTTTTTTTCTTAATCTCCTCTTACAACCTTATCTCAAGATTTCCAAGTATTATTTCCTGTCCATCTTACCATCTTTTCTCTTACAACAAGGTTTATAAATTCTTCTTTCTTTCAGTGAAGAACAGCACTTTACCTGACTCACTCTGATCTTTCAATGTTCCCAATTTACTTGGATGGACAATTTCTTTCCATATTCTTCTGTCTTTTTAGCAGACTAGGAGAAAGGACTGGAAACAGCAAACCCTTAAGGGTTGGAAGAACTTTAAAAGTTAATGTGTGGTTTTGTTGCTAGGGGCCAGGTAGGACAGCTGAGATTTCTATCATCTCAACAACACCTAAACTGTGCAGTCCTGATGCCCTGGCAACAAAGGTTCCAGGAAAAAAATCCTCAAAATGTCAGATCCAAAAGTCCCAGTTAAAAAAAAAGATATTCCAACAACTGTATTGATCTAGAGAGAAAGGAACACTCAGTGTGAATCAAAAGGCATCTAACGATCATGTCAGTTCTGTGAGATAATTAAAGGCACAGAAAATGTAGACTGTCAGAAAACCAAAGCAAATGAAAGACTTGCAACATTTCAATGTGCAATAAGTAAATGAAAACTTTATAGGCCACTTCTTAAATACTTTTAGTGGACTGTTAGAAATAACCTAAGAAAACTACAATATTTTACTTTCTCCGCATTGAAAAGTGATCTCCCCCCCACGTGATTTTCAACATGAGGAGTTAAATACAACAAACTGGTCCAGTTCTGGTTACTGGATCATTATGGCAGGTAAATGATGCAGTAATTGAGAGCTAAACTTCGCCTCTAAATAATGAAATGCAACTTCCCATGTGAAACACATGGGAATCTTTGTGAAGATGAGATGACTAAAAAGGCTGAGAAAAGTAAAACATATGTTGAAGGAAGACAGATGAATATTTTTTTCTAAGGAGTTTATTGTGGGCCAGACAAATCCTTATCAAACCTCATGGTAGTCCTGTTTCTTTCAGGCAGCATTACATGGTCCCTGAGTCTGAGAAATACATTCATCAAAAACCCTGTGAAAAGGAAACTAAGAGGTTTTGTAAATTGTGAATTTGGGTTAGCTAGGTTATATATAAACACTATGAAATAAAGACCTTTGCCCATGTTAAGTAACAAAGCTTATTAGTACTGTCTTTTCCTAATCTCTTCTCTATTATTTTCATGTTCCTCCTTTTTGGATGCTCTGTAGATATTTGCAAGCTGACAGGACTGCTACAGAGGATTGATCAGCAAGGCACAATGCACACCCCATGGCCATCACCTTCCTCCCTGAAGCTGATTATCCGGGAAAGAGCCTGTAGTACTTTTTTTTCTACAGGGGAAAGTAAAAACAAAAGAAAAAAAAAGAAAAAAAAAGACGCCTTTGAGACTATTGTTCTTTAACTGTCTTTCCAGGAGAAAAAAAGATTCTTCATCAATGACTTTGCAATTGAGATCCTTCCAAGTTTTAGATATTGAAATTACAGCATGACTATATCACCAACATCAATTTTAAAAGGCAAAATAATCCCCCCAAAAAAAGTTGAAAAGTGAACCACTCTTATTGTATTTCTTAAGGCATTGATAAATACATATAGTATCTAAATATTCATTGTAAAATTCTACATTTAAAAAACTTATTTTATTTCTCTTAAACATACACTTTCTTGTTTCCTATTAAGTGCATCAATAATATTATTCAAGATTTTTCAAGTATCTTTGCTCTACATGACTGTTGAAGCTAAAGCAATAAAAAAAAATCTGCACTCAAGTTCTCCTTGCTGCTGCTATCTTAATATTTTTTAGCTTTTATCAGACCCAATTTAAGGCTTCTGAAAGACAACTGACTTCCACAAAATGGATGTTTACCATATTTTAAGAGTTTCTAAACAGGAAACAAATTTGGGAATACTGAATCCGTAGTCATTTAAGCCCTTGGCAAATGGGGGTTGGTGAAGGTGGCCACCACCCTGTTGTACAGCCCACTAGGGATTCTGGATTCTGCATGGAGTGTAGGCAGCGGACTCCTTGCTGCCATCACGTTTTGCTCATGATAGCCCAGAAAGGATCCAATTAAGCCAATAATATCACTTTTTTCAGACATCCTCATCTGCTTTTAAGAAGAAATTAAGAGCTCATCCGGCATCGTTAATTTTCTATCCTGTGCTGCTGAAAATAAACGTGGCTTAGCGTAGGCTCACCCTTCTCAGTCTGCTGAAACTCCAGCTAAGAGAAGTCTGGAACTTTATCTCAGTTCATCTCACCCGACTCCGAAATTAATGACATTTGTCAGTGTGAACATCTGAGAGGTATCATCCCTTATCATCTCAGCTTTTGGACCTCAGGTGAAGGCTGTTAGATAACAAGTGTCTCCTTCTAATGAGCCTCATTATCAATGGACGAGGGATGCAGGAGGAGTATAACAAAATGAATGCAGGCACTGCAGTACCAGTAGATGGACTTTACAGAACTATATGCAGAGGTAAAAATCTCTCAAGAACTTAAAAGACTTGTCTGCTTAGCTCTAAAGCCAACTCACCCCCCGTGATGGACCGACAGTACATAGCACCACGCAAGCAGGGGCGGAGAGCTGCACACTCCACCCCTGCCTTCTCTGATGGGCACAGCTATCACAGGGCATGTGGGAGGCTGGAAAGTGGGGCTGATACCATGTATAGGATTTTTGGGATGTTTCTGCTCCGTCAGAGAAGGGATTAGTTTAATTTCAACTCCTTTTTGACCCAGACTCTTCTTTACTCAGAGCTCAACCAAAAGCTGACAATATGTAGATTTCTGCAGTCAGTGGGGAAAGATCTCAGGGTGTACCGTGGTGCTGAGCCCATCACTGAACAGCAAAGGGAGAAGAGGGAGGGACACCAACAGGTTACTGCCTGGAGCATTTATTCAGGATGCAAAATATCTACTAATGCCTCAAGAAACTGAGACAGATGTTTTGTGCTTCCTAAAGCTGCACAACAGAGGGAAAAACACCCTGACAGACTCCAACCTGTCTGACCTGGGGCAGAACCCCTTGGGCCCATGATGAGTTCATCCAGATTCCCTCACTGGGCATCACCATCTCTCCCCTTTCCTACCCTCCTCCTGTTGCACTGACCATGGTGACCAAGAGACAAGGATTTTGGCACTTGCTGTCAGGGTGAGGGCTGTCCCTGCTGCAATGGGAGGTGGGAGCAGCCAAGGCTGAGGAGCTCAGGTAACCTGGAGTGAGTCCCACACCCTGAGATGGCCCCTGTTGCTGCTGAGGCTGGATTATTCTGATCTCATGCCTCATATGTGCCAGGCATTGCACAGGAAGTCCAACAATATAAATTCTGCTAAAAGGTGAAAGAAAACAGAGAGAGGCTTAAACACAGATCCTCTTCCAAACGTAACCTGACAAGCTCACCTATAACAAAGGAAGCAAAAATACAGAAACAGCAGTGGAGGCGTATTGATGGCAATAGAAACCACATAGAAACCTCCAAATAGAAAAGGAGGTATAAGGATGCAATTAAAAAGAAGAATCTTTCATGATGTATTTTCTGATATCTTCAAAATACAAGTTGATCTGTATGGGTGGTAATTAGAGTTCTGACGCTGGAAGGATGAGAGATCTGAAAACACGCATGGGACAGACTCCCGAGACTCAAACACTCATCCTAATTAAAATCTATTATTACAAATCACTATTGCCTTTTTCCTTTCTTCAAAGTTACATTAATTTGATAAAACAAGCAGTAGAATTCTGAATGTTAATCAAAGAGATAACAGTTTCACAGGACAGATCTTTAAAATTCTCCCTCTTGTACTTTCACAGAGAAGACTGGAGCTGAAAAAAACCCTGAAGAAATGTTTTCCTATTATTGCTTAACAAGAAATAGGCAGCTAATCAAAAGAAAATGCAGCAAAAACAAAACACACAGAACCCCACGTCTGCTATCTCAATAAGGTATCAGAAAAACCCTCTTCATTTCTGTGTAATGAGACAACACAGTTTAAAACAAGACAGGGTAAATTTTCAAAGCAACAAAGGGATCTAACTATACAGATCCTGTTGACTGTACTCTGGTCACACAGCTAAACTCCCAGCTGAATCTTTGACAACATATCTCCAAAGAAGAGTAAAGGTGCCAGCTGACTTTGATTGTAAGCCGTAGACTACCTTGTGGAAAATTATGAAGCAATAAAAATTCATTTTCATAAAATCGCAAAAGTTAAAGTCACTTCCACCTTCCTTTCACAGAGGATCATTCCTTTCTGTGCACCAAGAGAGACTTTCTCCGGGAAGAAGAGAAAATTCTATTTTTAGTTACAGGCTACAGACCAAAAACTGACTTTGTCACTCTAACCAACTTTCCATGCAAGATTTGTAACTAGGTTTGGTACCTAATAATGTTGCACTGCACTGATGTGCAGTGATCTAAGCCTATTAAGTACCATGATCCTGCCAGACCACGCTACGGTTCTCACTTACACTCATTTGTTCATGTGTGGTAGATGCGGGTTGTAACAAAGCTTGAGCATAAGGGAGATTCACTCTTTGAGAGAAGGCCCATAGGTGAGCTTCTATAGAGCACAGAAATCAAAGAAATGGGATAACATAGTAATTATTTCCACAGAAAAACATATGTCAGGAGAAAAAAAATGAAACAGATAGTGAAAGAGATGATCTTCCAGGTTTTTCACTTCTGTAGGGGACATATCTGGTAGCCTTTTAAGATCTTATCATTATCTTTTCACAAATACAGTGCTGCATAATTGTGCTTTTAGATCATTCCAGGGAACTGTGTAAATATTTTCTTCAGCATGCCTTTTTTAGTGAGCTTTATGCCTTGGAATTTTACTCTGAATTTTGATTTCTTAAAAAATCATGAAAAAACTAATTTTCCATTTCTAAAGTTTAACTGTTCTCATTTGGACTTGTGTAACCAAAACCATGTCAATCTCTATAGCTTGTAAATACTTTTAACCATTTGAGTTAAGATTCACAACTGTATTGCTATGTGATTTCATGTTTTGTTGTGAAAATATTACGTGGTTCTGTGTAAATAATATATCAGGGTTGAGACAAGGAAGAGGAGTTCTCAAATCCAAAACAATAATTTTAGGACAAAACAGTTTATCTACTAATGTATGTTTCTGAAAAACTCTTAATTATCAGAGTACTACAATAATTCTTACTTGCTTTCTTCTTCTTTTTAGACCAGAGAAACTTAAAACAAAGTGTTGGAGGAAAAGTTCTTGAAATATATTTTAGCTAGAAGAAAATACTGATAGATCACCTCTCCGGAAGGGACACTCTCCAGTTATCTCCAGCCTAATTTTTTCACCCATGTTTCAGGTACACTCAAGCCCTCTCTCAAAGAAAAATCAACTCTAATTCCCAGATTCTAAATAGAAAGCACTAAGTATTACGCTTTCACAGATTAAAAATACGCAAATAAAGGGAAGGTGTCAAAATGACAGCAAACAGAACATTTAAATGTCGGCCTGCTACAAAATTGAAATGGTAAACAAATATTAAAAGTGGCGCAGAAGCTGCAGCCTTCTTTCCTTCACATAAGGGCTGCTAAATTACTACGCTGCCCAATCTCGAAAACTGTTAAATAGAACTTCAAACTAAAAATAAGTGCTGCCAGAAACACTGAATTTTGGAAATGAAAATGAGTCCAATGTGTAAAGACATTTTCAAACCCTCCCACAGCTCCAATCCGCTCTGCAGGCCGAGTCCCCAGTTCCCCTCCCTGGCTGCGTCTGCACCCCATGGTCCCTCTCCCTGCTCCTACCCTTCAGGAGAACGTGCCCCCATCCCCCTGACTGACCACTGCCCTCTTCTTGTCCTTTGCAAACCTGGAACAGGAGGCCTTGCAGAGGGAAGGGGGGAAGGAGGCAGATATCAAGACTCATGGTCAAGCGAGGGGCAGAAAGCAAAATAGGAGGTTTCCACCCACATGCACTTATTTGTTTCCACTCACAGACACGTTACTTTTTCCCCCTTCCACATTTGTCACCTTTCTGGGAGCCTGGAGTTACATGTCTGTTGCTCTGCTGCATGCCAAGGTATGATGCCTTTCAAACTCAAATGCTGTAATTTGCCACACATTCATTGTTTTCTGAACAAAAGGCAATCTTCTCTATGAGTAAAATTGTGATGCCAACACTATGGGCTTGTAGCACAATCAAAACCTTCCCATATAAACCCATTGCAAAAGTACATGTTGCCCAGCTTTTAAAAGGGAAAAGTCTGCCTGGAGGTAAGTTTTTCCCCACCAGGTAAGCCCTATGATGCACACAGCCTTCGCTGTCTGTACCCACAGACCGTATGTTGCCCATTGCCGGTATCACAATGATGAACATGAAGATTTCATGTGAAACCAGGGCCACTGACCAGGGTGGGTATTTGCTCTCTAGTAATTATTTTAATGGTCACGATTTTATCAGTGGATGAACTGACAGACAGCAGACCTGAGGCTAAGGCAACACCAGTCTAAAGCATCTAGAGAGAGAGTATTCAAGCCCAGACTGCCATGGCTTTGTGAGGGCAATGAGAAACAAGAGTTATCTCTGTATGTGCAGGCAAGGACAGACAGAGGTTTTGGACATCTCTATTAGAAAGTCCTTGGCCCTCTGAATGCCTTCTCTTTTGTTAACCAGTTACCAAGAGAGAGAAACCAACTGACGTGTGTGGTTCATCAAAGCCACCGGGATTGCAGCAGGTGCAGCCTTGCAGTGACTCTGGTTTCAGAGCACTCTGTGCTGCTCCTAGACTCTTCCCGGAGAGACCTCCCCACCTTCCTACAGCTTCTGGTCCCTTGGCAGACCTGTATATGAATCAGTAACTTCCAGACCTCTTCAGCACGGTTTTGGATATCCTCAGTTTGCCTTAGCCATGAGCACCAACAGTTCCCTTTAACATACACACAAAATCGTTTCCCTTAAAAGCACATCTGCCAGGATCACCTCCTCTGCCCATAGCTCAGACCATGTTATTTCCATCTTTAAATACTCAAAACAAAAAATCACTTAAACGTATGATTTGCCTAAAATGTGTGCTTAGGCCCAGCACTTCTGAAATTCATTTTCATTGAAGTCCATTAAAGTTCACCTTGTTCTAGACGACTTTGCAGAGACAAGGTCCAAAGCTTTCCACAAGCTTCTGTTTTACAGCATTGAGTCCAAGTACCATTTGGGTTTAGGATGAAGTCCTCACTGTATTAAATACATTTTTTAAATTGTCAATGATTTCAACAGAATAAATATTGGCATTTTGTTTATAAGTTGTGTGCTTCAGAGAAATCTTTTTTTCTCCCCCTTCCTAACTAAAGGTTAGGAAGCAAACTGAAGCTTCTGAACAGACGTGTAAAATTTTCTTATCACTTGTAGTCCACAGTGACTATGTCAGAACATGACAGAAGTAAGATGTATAATATTCATGTTAAAAATAGGCCTCAACAAAAAAAGTAAGTCTTTCCATGCGTTAAGTTGGCAGAGTTTGTTTGTCACTACCATTTTTTGCAATGGTAGGAATAGCATTGGTCTGTATCTACTCTACTGGTCAGTAACTCTTTGTAGCATTGAGGTGCAGAGTTCATTTACTCTTTCACAAACAAAACCCCACCTATGACCTACTGATCCAGTATTCCAGGACTTGGTTCATGATTGGAGTAGATTCTCAAAGCTAACTCTTCTTAAAATGTTTCCATCTGTGACTCTTTGTGGAGAATGCCAGTTACTAGTACTGTACTCTGGCAACTACAGCTCCAATTTCTACAATTCCAGCTTTTCAATGTTTTAAAGATTAAAGTATTAACAGAGAGGAGTTTACAATTAATAAGTGCCAGGGGCACAAAAAAAGAAGCAAAGCACATCCCTAAAAAGAAAACATTTATAAAATGGTGTATACACCATCACTTGGGCATGCTGAGTCCCAAAAGCAACACAAAGAGACAGAGTTTGTTTTCCTTTTCTTCTACAAAACTACAATGAAGTGATAATGATCTCAGGAGTGTGTGTGTGTGTGTTTATTCCATCTTTGGCCCATTTGGTGTGGTTTTGGCCTAAGAAAAAGTTAGAGGCTAAATGTATTTTAAGTGGGCTAAACCCAAGATAAACACATGTCCCTGAGGTCATTATTTCCATTAGATGACAGCTTGCATAAAATACCAAAAGCATTGTAAAAACAGTGTAAACTTTAAAAATATATTCTTTCATGGGCCAGCACATCTTTTAGAGAGTGTATACTGTTTCTAAGCAATTGTTTCTTCTATTGTCAAAGTTTCTTCTTCAGGAACAGAGAAGCCAAAGTTTATTTGGACTTTGGCTATGCATGAGATAGTCTGGGCTTTGTAAATCCTACACATAGCACTGGAAAATGCAAACAGTGTATCCAAGCAGCAATCATGCTCATCGTGCTCATAACAACTGTGTACATAGAAATATCTATCAGCTGCACTACAACTTCAAAGATTTGATCTACATGAGGAAGATCTAGGACTTGATTATGGATACACAAGCAATTTAATGGACAAAATCCATTCTTGTAACCAAGAAAACTGCATTAGTACAGTTTTGTCTTGCTTTTTGATACAGGTTTTGAGGGGAGTGTTGAGCAGCGAGCCAATAAAGCTGTTTGAAAATGCCCTTCTTCCTCCACAGGTAAGTCAGAGGAGCAGGGAGCTCTTTCCTGATGCTCCAGCTTCCCCCTGCAGCTTCGGATTGTGCTTGCAAAGTTTAGAGGGTTTATTGATTCACTCCCCACCCCAACCACCTTTTTCTTCTCAATTCCCTCAGATACAAAACTAGCATGCTTTCTACTGCTTGTACTTGAGCAAAGCCATCCTGCTGATACCCCAAGTATGTTGTAGAGGGTCAGAGTTTGAAATCCGTTTTACAAATAGAAGGCTAGTGATGCAAAGATTCACTTTTGGGGAAAAAATAATATAACCCCTCCCCAAAATAATGCTTTTTTTCCCCTATTTTTTAAACCTCTAATTCTGCAGACCCTCTACTTACCCAGGTGTTCTTTGTTCTCATGTTCTGTATTCTGAAAATCAAAAAGAACTGCAAAATTTTGTATTTGTTTTCCCAAAATTGTTTTGCCAAATAGAGGACTGAATTGAAAGATACAAGTATTTCACTGTTCCCAGCAACCAAACCAATTTGGGAGGCATTGTGCCTTCAAGGTGTCAGTTGTGCTGCAGTTCATTTACAACTTGTCTTTCCCAGCCACTCACAGCAGAAAAAAAGTGAAAAGCTAAAGTTTTTAATCAATGAGCTTGTTATAAAAGTATGGCTGAGTCTCAGTCCACACCTGGGTTTCATCTGTTTTCAGTCTGCCCCCTTCTCCTCAGTCCTGTTAGACCTTAACATGGTCCACAATGTTTCCCCTTGGTGATATTATCACTTGATTGTTGGTTTAGGCATGAGGCAGTAATTTTTTAACCTTCCCTGAGTAACATAAGGAAGAATTTTCTGAATAGGAGGAAGGACAGCAAGGAGAAGAGAGAGGTTTCTAACAATACCATCACTTTGTTCTTTAATGCAACTTTCCTAAAATTAGCTTTGGGTAAATTTGTGTTTATGGCAGTCCAGAGGGCAGTAGACCATCCCAGCTAAGACTGTTCTTCATTTTCTTTGGATTGCTCATCCTTTCAAAGATAATCAAATACTACTAAACTGTACTCTTAATAGCTTATCTTAGGCCAGGTAAAAAAGAGGTGACTTGCATCAAATGTGTGGATTAATTTGTGTAATGCCTGAAGTAGTTTTATGCAACTAGAGAATATAAATGCATTGTTATGAGTGAAACAGTGTTTGGGTTCTAGAAGGAATTTGAGGATTCAGATTGAAAGATTATGTGAGTGTCTTAGCAATATGACAAACATTGCTTACATGACCTTAAAAGGCTTAGAGCAGATTTCAATTTTGTCATTCCAGGAGAAATTTCTTCCATTATTCTTTGTTACAATCTGCTGAACTCTTGTTAGCCTCAGTAAATCAACATTCACACTGAACTGGAATGATTTGCATGTAAATCTAATGTCGTCCCTTCATTTATATGAGTACAGTTGGAGCTCTGTTCAAAGCAAGCAACAATCACAGTGTTCATTTTCACTGTACCTACAGCTCAGCTCCTTCTGCACAGTTATAGGCAGCAGGATGTTATTGCTCCAGTCCGAAAATACTGACCCTGGTAAAGAAATTTTGGGCGCTAATTGTGTCAAGTTGTGATGAAGTGGCGAGTTACGGCTCAAAATTTTTCTTCCAAGTCCACCACTTTTGATAACTGGCACCCTCTCAGTCACTGGTACTTATGACAGTGACAATTTCGCTTGTGGGCTTGTTGTTTGGCCAGTTTTGAGTTTCTGCCATAAAATATTCCTCCTGTCAGTGAATGGAAGGAACAAACCACTGCCTGTCTGTTGTGTCGGCAGTGAAGAACAGAGATACGAACTGGAAAATGCAGAGAGAAACAGAGAAAGAGCAGGGGGAAAAAAAAGATAAGGAAGAAGTAATTCAGTAGGGTATGCCATGTGTGCGACAGACAGCAGAAAATAGGGCAAATTGAACAAAGACAATGAAGAGAAAAGGAAATTTGATCTCTTACACCAGAGAAAGTCCATTGACTTCAGTGAAGTAACCGTGAACTCTGTCCAGACTTTTGTTTTCATAGAAAACAATAAGGAGAGGTTCACAGAAAAGAAAAAAAAGAAAAAGAAAAAAAAAGAAAAGGCAAGTTGAAGAATGTACACGGAGTTTAGAAAGGAAAAGGAAATCCTGATATAATATAAAAAAGAACTCAAATCCTTATGACTGATGCAAAATACTCTTTCCCTCTCTCCCTCTCTGCTCCAGCTGTTTCTTCAAACTAACTACATCCAAGCAATATCCCCTTATTGTTTTTGTTGTTTGGTTTTGGTTTTTTTAATTCCCCAGCATTGCACAGGTACTTCCATATATTTAAATATTGCAAACATGGAAACAATAACTTTCCATTTTAGGAAGTGAAGGAAACCAGAGTTGTGATGCTGTTGTGAGCACACACTGCTCTATTCAGGAACAGAAGCAGTGAGCCTACCCTCTTAAAACTTCTGCTAGCAGTTGCACATTTCTGAGGTGTTTGCATCCATAGTATTTTGGTTGCTAGGATTCCTGGCCCCCTTCCTCTCACTTCTCCCTCTCCCTCTACTACTTATGAAATGACACTGAAAAGAAGGGAGGAGAGATGGTTTTAGAGCTTTGCTCTTATTTTCCATTCTCTTCTTTCCACGTCTAGTTCTCCTAGAGTGGTAACAGCCAGGCACACTTTTTTTACTCCTGAAACAGTCCCATTCTGTGTCTTTCCAGCAATACCCATATTTTTGGCTTTATTGGTGTTTCTCTAATTCCTCAATTTCTTTTTATGGTCTGATCTTTATAGCATCTTCCTCTAACTTTTTTGTGAAAAAATGTATGATTGTGTTTAAACTTCATCTTTTTCTCCCTCTTTTTTTTCTTTTTAAGAACTAAAATATGCAGGAACGAATAAAAACGCCTTTGAATAAAAGGCTAATTACACTTATATAACATTACATTTCCTGCATTGAATTTGCATACTACATCAATAGTTTTCAGAACACTTCCAAGAAATAACAAAGAAAAGAACAAGAACAGTCTATGCCAAGAACATCCCTAAAGAAAAAAAACAGCCATTCTTTTTGAATACTAAGAAAACAGTGTTTTACTGCTCAGAGCTCACGATATCCTCCCTCATTTGTAAAATATCTGCAAGCTGTAAACTATCTGCCCTGGCAGAGGATTCACAAATCACAACAATTACCTGCTTCTTTTGGATATTGAATCAGCTAATTACCCACCAAAGTTTGGATTGGACATCTGCTACCTGACTTATTTCAGTATCCACCACAGAGAGCTTCTTGGCAAAGGTTTTCAGCTTTTCCCCTCACCCACCTCTCAATAGGAAAATGGGAAATTATTTGGATACCATCACTAACCATTAAATAAAAGTAGGATACTCTGGCCTAGGGTACCTGATCCCTGGGTGACCGATGGGATTTCTCCATGCTTCAGGCCAAAATGAATATTAATGCAGGTGGAAGAAAAGTAAATGAGAGAAAGAAAGAGGTGAGGGAGAAGGGGAAAAGAGGTGGAGAAATAGTCAATTAGACTTCTAGTGGGCTGGAAAACAAATAACCAGTAGCCCCTAATGTAATATAAATTACAGTTTGGCAAGCACTGGGGATGAATCACAACATCTGGCATCCTAGGTGTTACTGTTTACCTAAACTACCAATAGCATCTGTGTAAGCAAGTCCTGCCAGTACCATTGCCTAGTATCATCTTTTATGTTGGGAAACGAGTGTAAAAATGTTATACAAGGCTCTGTTAAACATCCACTTCTGAAACTCTGGGCCAGAACTTCCTCCCCAAGGAGTAAATGCATCCATGTGTAGGCAAGGGGCACTCCCCCTGAAATCATAGGAAGTTCCACCCACTGAGACGAAGGATGGATTTGGTAATAAAGGTTTCTGCTGCTTAAACTAATTATGTGTACAGAGCCAGTGACTTGTGGTAACACCAGGATAGGACCAGGTATCCTGACTATGACACCTGTACCCCAATATAGACACCAAACAATATTCCCTTCCTGGTTTCTGTTTCAGTGTACCAAGCTTAATGCTCCAACTATATTAATTCTCTAAATTTTTATCTAATTATTAAACATAAATTTAGAGTGACAACATGAAACAAGAGGCTGATTTCTTCACATGGGGACCGTGTCCACCATAAAAAACTATTATTCATATTGAGACAAAAATGGGATCTGGCCTAACTGCATCTCTAGCTTTCCAAGATACCAGAAAACATAGAACAATGAAACCTAAATGGGTAATTTCCCCTGGCAAAAGAATTTGAACCAGAATGACATTGGTCTAATGTTATAAGAGATCAAGGCAAAACACTGACTATGTTTTGCTGGGACTGGCATATTCTGCTTTTGCATTTCATTGAAACTCACGCTTAAAGGAGGATTCTAAATTGTGCTTTCAGCTCCAGAGGTCTCCAGCTGAATTTTTTTGTAAGCCCAGTCATTTTCTTATTAACCAGAAAGAAAATGATAGACCCCATTACGAAGTCCTGGAACGATTTCATTAATTATGTGGCCACCCACCAGGCTCAGTAGATATTAAGTATCTGTTCTACCAGGAAATAGACAGAGATACTTTGATAACTTTTAAGCATATTCTCACATATTTTGCAATTTACATTGCAAAACATCTTCTAGAATTATCCCTAATGAAGTAATTGTGAAATACAACACCTATTCTTAAAAAGAAAGGGTATGGGTGGGGAGGAGCAACCATCCAAGAGGGGATGTGTCATTGTACTGCATGTTGAAAGCATCTGAAACAAATTCTGCATAGCCAGCTCTGCTGCTGCAGTTGTAGACAAATCACTGTATTTCTCATTGCTTCTCTTTTCCACAGCAAGTTTCTGTAGGAAACGAGTTTATGCATGGATCACTCCTGGGATCAAGGTTTACCCTGACTATGAGTCTATATGGCATCACCTATTACACAGTGTTACACAGCATAGCACTGCATCAACAGCCTCTGAAACCATTGCAAAATAAAGATGATGTTGGGTGTGGAAGTGAACTATGGTTATTTAAGTGTCAGCATTAACTATTTTCACCTTCGAGAGCAATTAGAAAACCATTGATTCAAGATGCAGGATTGAGTGTTGCAGTGGGAACATTTGGGTTTTATCAGTTCCCACAGGACCAGAAAAGTGCCTTTTAGCCTAAAGCAAATAAAAGAGAACATGCCATCCAGGGGAACCTGAACAAGCTCTAGAAATGGGCCCATGGGAATCTCAGGAGGTTTACTAAGACCAAGTGCAAAGTGCTGCACCTGGGTTGGGACAACCCTTGGTGTCAATCCAGGCTGAGGATGAACAGACCAAGAGCTGCCCTGCCAAGAAGGACTTGAGGGTGCTGATGGATGAGAGGCTGGACATGACCCAGCCACATGTCCTGGCAGCCCAGAAACCGACGGTGCCCTGATCTACATCCAAAGCAGGATTCTGCCACTCTGCTCTGGTGAGACTTCACCTGCAGTGCTGCACCCAGGAGCTACATCCTGCTCTCCTTGGCATAGGAAGGACATGGACCTGTTGGGGCAAGTCCAGAGGAGGGACATCAAGTTGATTACAGGCACAGAGTATCTTTCCCATGAGGAAAGGCTGAGAGAATTGGGATTGTTCAGCCCAGAAACGAGAAGGCTTCCAGTACCTGCAGGGAGCCTACAAGAAAAATGAAGAGAGACTATTTATAAGGGCCTGTAGTGACAGGACAAGGGGTAAAGGATTAAAACTGAAAGAGGATAGTTTAAATTAGATATTAGGAAGAAATTCTTTACTGTGAGGTTGGTGAGGTACTGGAACAAGTTGCCCAGAAAAGTTGTGGATGCCCTATCCCAGGAAGTATTCAGGGTTATGTTGGATGGGGCTCTGAGCAACCTAGTCCAATGGAAGGAGTCCCTGCTCACAGGAGGCAGATTGGAACTGGATGATCTTTAAAGTCACTTCTAAGTCACTTTAAAGTCACAGTCTAAGTCATTCTACAATTCTATGACATGTGCCAGGTGTCCAGAAGTTAAATTATCTCACAAACTGGATATAATGAATCTAAAGTGTATCTTATGACTTTTTTCCTGCTGAAAAGTTTTACAGTGCAGACATACATTATCATAACAAAGTTTCATGGCAGGTTGAAAATGTAGGGAGCACATTTAAAAAATTGCATTTGATAATGTAAACTACAAGGTTTACTGGCACCAATTGTATTATTCATGTACATATTTAATTCAGTAAAAAGGAACTGAACCTGAATTTATTTGTAGCTGCCACAGAACTCCCATTTTATCACAGGATTCCCCAGGGTGCCACAGAAACAAGAAGGTCTTGATGCAGAATTTAGATCTAGCCTCCACACAGCACACGGAGTATGTGAAGTGCAATCCAAGAGCAGGCAGCAAAGTGGATTCTTTCTCCATTTACACTACATTATTGAAGTTAACGACACTGCACACAGTCATACCTGCCTGAATCCAAAACCAGGCCAATGAACATAATTTAAGACCCTTTAATTTTGAAACAGAGCAACTAGCAACAAGAAAATATATAGGGACCCGAGGTGGTTTTAGACTTAGGACACAAACCAGAAGTGGACCTATTTATCCAGAGCTCATTCACCTTATTTGAGCCTCCTGCAGTTCTTGATTAATTTTGCATTTAGCTGAGGTTGCTATTGTTGAGAGCCATGAAACAAACTTCCTAAATTAACCTAAAATAGTGAGCAAAGCACTATATTTGTCCATACGAGTTTCTCAAGATCCATGGAAAGGTACCTGCATTCACACAGAGATTTAAATTAATGAACAAACATTCACTCTCCTTTCATCAAGTAAACTGTAAGCGTTCAACTCTAGTAGTCACCTCCTGCTATAAACACACTTTCCAAGACCATTTCCAAGGCCTAGGAAGAGGACAAAAACGCAAAAATGTGCCTCATTCCATACTCAAGTAAAACACAATTTCATACTCTTTCCCACTCTTTCCTGTCCCCTGTCTCAAAGCAGAATTTCCTTGTCCAGCTGGTCAGAAAATGCCCATGTTCCTCCAACCCAGCTCCTTAGAAACTTTCTATCTGCTGTTAGTAGTAAAAGTTAGAGAAATAGGAAAAACGCTACAGAATTCCATTTTCTAAACACATACAGTCATTTCTTGCTTAACTTTGAGGAGTTTTGTAGACTTAAAAGGAAGAAAGAGTAGCACATGATACAAAAAAGGCATTTAACCAGTCTTAATATTTTAAGGACAATATAAAATCTGTAATACAAGCATCAGAATAATCTCTCTCATTCAGACAGGATGGACAGAAAAAGACAAAGTAGGACAAAACAACACTCCTCCTTACCAGGAGAAAATCTGGAAAAATCTATTTCTATTACTCCTTTTTTATCCTGTGGAGGACTTTTTTTCCAAGTCAGCTAAGTACTAATCTTCTCCGAGATCTGAGGAACTAAGAAATATGACTCACAAACATTTATCCTTCATTAACAAAAACATAAAAGAAAAGATTAATAAAAATTAGCCCTAACCTGCTGTTCAGCTTTAACTGTCACCTCAGGGGCTGACCACAGTCTCTTTTAATTACAGAGATGACTGGTTCAGGATCCTAGTCCCGAATCTGGAGGTTGTTTGCATTTTAAACCGTTTAATAGTGAAGAATTAAAGGTGTACATCACCAGCTGGGAACAAGAGGGAGAAGAAGAGCTTGGAAAAGCTTGGGCAGTGAAATGGCTGGTTCCTGCATAACACAGTGCTCTGAAGAAAGAGATGGCCAGAGCAGAGGGCTGTGCATGGTGCAGCCACTTTGCTAAGCAAGTAGAATCCACACTGGGTTGCAGAGAGAAGCTGCCTTTCAGTCATGAAAATGGGCTTGTTATCTCTGTTGCACAACATAGACAGTTTAGGGTTAATCTGACACTGAATCCTGCTTCTCATCTTGAATGGCATAAGGTAAATGAGCTTCACATCACTTCTGGGTGTCCAGATCAAGACAACTGGTACAAGTTCAGCATGCAAACAATCAGGCACCTAATATTTGTGGTCTCTTTGCAAACACTGGCAGAGATCTCCACACAATTATTTTTTCAACTACAAATTACCATCAAATGCTTAATTCTTCCATAAGATCGTTTGAAATCTTTCACAACTGATGTGTTAAATGGGTTGAGTTTTCCAGTGGAAGGAGCTGTCCCGTTCCTTGCCTCAGCTGTACAGGTTGAGTCACCAACTTCACTTCCTCCATGAAACTGTAAAACACCTATTCTTCCTCACATATTTTTAACAACAATGCATCAGGGTCCTCAAGCATATGACCACTGGTGAGTGGGACACAGCTGATGTTCAGCAGTGACAAGAGAGCAAGAAATGCCAGTGTCAGTCAAAAAGGTATCTCACTACAAACCGTGAAAGTTTGTGCCTATGCCAGGCACCGAGGGGGTCTGATCCTACAACAACCATTTCAGTTTGGGGGGCCTGATGTCAGAAAGATGTCCCAAAACAGGAGAGTCTGTATTACGAGGTGACGTGAAAGAAAGGAAACGTAGGTGGGAATATGGGCATGTAATAAACAAGGATGGGAATGTTTATTTATGAACTGAAGTCTGAAAAGAGTAAACACATGAGAGGAATGGAAATAGTTTAGCAACAGCAAGGGGTGAACTAGAAGCAATATGATAAAAATAAGCAAAGGAAAAGTTTAGTCTGAATTGGAGGAAATATTTCTTAATGGCAAGGTACATTAGGCTGTGGAATAGCCTCCCCAGAGACACCTCAATTGCTTGAGTAATTTAAAACTAGATGAGACAAAGCACTTGAGAATTCATTGAGGGAACAGTCATGCCCTGCCATTATCTAATAGGTATTTTCCATCTCTAACTTGTGTGATTCAACTGACATTAATTGGCATTAGGGTGTGAATCAAAATAAAATACAACCCCTAAACGTTACCAGACATCACAGTGATCAGTTTTCCTGTTACTGCTTTTCAGCAAAATGAAAGAAAGTAACAATAACTTTAGAGACCCAAGTGTCACAATTAGTTACAGCAAATTTACATCACACTAAGAAATATTTTTAGAGTAATTACATTCTGGTATTTTGCGCTGACAGCTAAAATCTGTAACTCCTACAAAAGTGCCTCTCAGTTGAGAGGTTCCGGGTGCTCCACAAAGAGTAACTGAATCAAACCAAATGATCTGAGGTAGGACTAAAGAAACTATTTTCCTTTGAGAATTATGTCTTGAACATGGGGAAGGAAGACTAAGGTTTTCAAGTATAATTAAAACAAAATCAGCTCTGGAAAGGACTGATTACATCAAGGATATTTCTCCATATTCTAACTACTAGTGTATTTAATCTCCACCACTCCAGTACACATCTGAAGTTACATGCTGCACTGAATTTCTATCATGTTTTTAAGTTACTTTGCTTACAATTTTTGCCATATCTTCTACTATAGCTGTAATGCAAGAACTCTTTCCTTAGTGTAATCAGTTCTTTATGTTAGCTTAGGTCTGCTCCCACAGAAGTCAGGAGAATAAATCATTAAACTAACACTTATCCTCCATATGCAAGATTGCTACTGGATGTTTTGAAATATTTAATATTTCAGAAGCAATGTCTGTTCAGGCTAGTTGGTAAATTTTATTTTAGAAGTGAAGGTAGTAGTTTATAATTTCCAGAACTGGGGATGGCGAAACATTTTGAAAATTCCAGCAAAGCACTGTGACGTGCTGTGCAGAGAAAACTTTTGCCCATTTTAGGAGTGGAGAAACAGAAGAGAATATAAGTAATGTGCCAAGGATCACTCTATAAGGAAAAGGAACAAAAAAAGTCATCCATTCAGATACTCATCCTAGCAAAGTTTGATTCCCATACGTCCCTAGAACTCAGCTCTAAAGTCTTTACTGAGAGCAGGTGAGGGAAGCAGCCAAGCCCCAGTGCAACCATAAAGTACAGGAAGGAACTCCAGAGCAAATTCTGCCAATCAGAGGAGCCCTGTGCTGCCAGTTCATGGACTGATGGAGAAATAATGGAAAGGAGCAGAGAGGCATTTTTGTTAACAGGGGACTTATGTCATGAAGTGAAGAATATCCGCACACTGTAAAAGCACAAAGACCTTTAGGTCAAGTAATTTGGTGTGAATCCATCTGGGGAGTGGTCACTCAAATGGACAACAATAGCCTCCAGCACCGGGCTACAAAAGTTTTATGGAGTTCTCTTTTCTCCCTTCCAGATAACACCAGTTTTTAAGCAATGACTCATGTTTGTGAGTTTGAAAAATTAACACACTGAGCACCAGAAGTTTGATTTTTACTGGTTTCAGGTAACAGATTAGTTGAAATTATAGAATGGCCTGGGTTGGAAGCAACCTTAAAGATCATCTAGTTCCAGCCCCCCTGCCAGGGGCAGGGACACCTTCTACTTATAAGAGGATGTTTAGAGTTCCATCCAACCTGATCTTGAACGCTTCCAGGGATGGGGCATCCACAGCTTCTCTGGGCAACTTGTTCCATTGCCTCACCACCCTCACAGTAAAGAATTCCTTCCTAATACCCTATCTAAACTTACTCTCTGCCAATTTGAAGCCATTCTGCCTTGTCCTGTCACTCCGGGCCCTTCTGCATAGTCTCCCTCTATATTTCTTGCAGGGATTTAGGTACTGGAAGCCTTCTCTTTTCCAGGCTGAACAATCCCAATTCTCTCAGCCTTTCCTCATAGGAGAGGTGATCCATTCCCCTACTCAACTTGGTGGTCTCCTCTGGACTCGCTCCAACAGGTCCATGTCTTCCTGTCCTGTGCTGAGGACCCCACAGCTGGATGCAACACTGCAGATGAGTCCGTTTGCTCAGGATTTTTAAATTTTCATTGAAGTTTCCATTGACCCACTCTATCTACAATGGAAGTGCACAGTGTGGTCAAGAGTATTCTACTGGAAAATGCACTCTCATTTAGCCAACTAAATTAATTTCATGCCTGCTAGTGAACCCTACTCAGACAGTTTCAATGTTCTGTGTCTTTTCTGACTTGGAGCAGATCTGAACCAGCAAAAGAAAAAGGCTCATGCAGTTAATAATGAACCACCTGAGCCACTCAGTTCCGTCTTGATGTAAATTTACATTTTTAGGAGCCATTAGAGGTATTTAAATAACCTTTGTTCTCTGAAGGGCTCTCTCTGAGCCATCCATGCCATACAAGGCACCCCACATTGAAAGTCGACTCTTTGACCTTTTATTCTCAGGCTGGGGAATGAGACATGCCATGCACTCATAGGCTCTGCCCCTGGGCACTACTCTGGGTAAGTTACTTGGACAGCACCTCTTGCCAGCTGATTCACAGAGTGGAATCTGCATAAGCTCTTGAAAAGAAATGCTCATTAATATTCCTAGCCAGAGGCAAGTGTGCTACAGCTCAGTGAGAGGAAGGGTCAGGGAAAGGGAAAAAAAAAAAAGGAGTAAAAAGAAGGGAAAATAATCGAAGGCCTCATAGAACAAGTCAATACCCCAAGACAAGTGGTGCCTTTGTTGACGGAAGAAGAACAGACCATTCTGCTCTAGGAAGAACTATGCAAATAGACTGGAAACAAGGAGATATTCTCTATTCTATTTTTATCAATAAGCCAAGAGTATCAGACAGACTGCGACAGCTCCTTCCCCTAGGACACTTGAACAATTTAATGGAACCAAACAAAAGGACTGGGGACTTCCACGGAGCACCCGCCCTCCTTTAGTCAACAAAGCAGTTGCAAAAACTCCACATTCAGCTCAAAGCATTCTAGGGCTGTGTTCCCTTTCTTCAGCATGCTCTCTTCTTCTATTTGCCATCTTCTGTTCCCCTTCCCATGTTCCATCCCTGGAATTATGCTTCTCTTCAGCTATGGAAATTTCCATCTCACTACAGTAAAATGCAGGGATTTTGCTAGTACAGAGATTCATAAAAAGGTTACAACAGTACATATGTTTTTATCTGAAAACAGATATTGCCTGCCATTCTCCTCCCCCACTTCAAGACAAATAAAAAAAATAGAAAAGAGGTGGTTATGTTATAGTTATTCATTTTCTTTTGATCTAAGTGATATATCACTTTTCCTATTAGGATTTAATTTGCTTTAGCATGAAGAGATCAGCAAGTGAGTTCTGTTTTAATTAGACAGGTACTAAACAGTTTGATAGTAATTTGAATACTGACAAGCTGGAGTGCTCACTGGTCCATGAACAGAAATGATATTATAGTGTTCAACCTGCCTGAAGAGAAAAAGTCCCCTGAATATTTTACAGGCAAGAGGAAAACAGAGAAGAAAGTTATGCTGAATGGTGAGATGAAACATGGGCAATATGATGCCAAGGCTGACCCGTCAGCCACCTGCAAAACTTGTTAGCTACCTGTCTGTAGTTTCTGCTCCTTTGCAGGAGGCGTGATTTAGCCACATTTAGTGCAGGTAGGTTACAAAGTCAGAACACAGAGCCTAGAAGGCTGTCTCTCATAAACAAGGTTTTTGGAGCATCAGCGTAGATGCCAGTGCCCAAGAAGAATGAGTCATAAATGCGTCATAAAAGGCAGCTGCATGCACAGAAAATGAGAAGCACATGAACGTGGAACTTGTGCAGGTAGGCCTGCTGCTCCTTCCCACAGCACAGCCTCTGTGGGCTCCTTTGGAGTGTCCACAGCTATTGCCTCCTCCTGCTTCACACAATTTTTCCACTGGAGCTTTCTACCAGTAACACATTTATGACAGCAGGTTCCCTCACCAAATCTTTTGCCTCACACGGCACATGCACCAGCTTGCCAGTGATTAATTCCTTAAAATGAAGACTACCTAGGAACCTTTCCCAAATTGCAGGAGACTCATCTCTTCACTCATCTCTCCTTTATGGCTCCTACAGGAGCTGCTTCTTTCCTTCTCTGCCCTTCTTCAGGCAAATAGTGCTTCCAGGAGCAGAGTTCCTGGTCCAGCAAGCAAAGGCTCTGTTTTATTTGAGGTTCCTCTATTATTGCTGTTCAAAAACTAGAACAAAAAGTAGTGCACTGATGCTCTTCCTGAGCTAAACAGAAATATATATATATATATATATATGTATGTGTATGCATAAATACACACACATATACACTCACCTTTCATCACCAGGAAAACTGGCATCTCCAGCTTCTAAACACAGAAACACGAGCCATTGTAAATAGTATTACCTCAGATATACCAGTCTACACCAATAAGCCATTAACCTGATCTGGGAGAGACTCTCAACTATTAAATATGTCCCTTGCAGTACAAGTCATTATCTTTACTGTTATCATTTGCATCGGGAGAGATATTTCCCATGTCACTCAAGCAATGAGATGGGTAATATTAAAGATCCAATATTTTGGGGGGGGGGGGGGGGAACAAAGCCCCAGTGAAAGTACTAATGCAATATAAAACATACTGGGCTAATGAAAGACCTCCTCAAAAGATACCTAATAGCCCTGATCCTGCTTTTGTGGGCAGAAATGGAGAAGAACAAGTGGTTCTAACAGCCTGCTGTGGTACCAAGAATTCACAAACTCCCCTTTAGCATTTTAAAAGAATGACACAACTGCTATCTTTAGGACTGAAAGCTGAAATTTCAAAGCTGCCAGAGTCTTTTAATTTCTTTGGGTTATGAATGTTTAACTCGTGCAAATTTCTTTGAAAGTCCCATTAAAATATTCAAAACTAGGAGCTGTTTGAAGATACCACATAACATTTGAGAGAGGCAGAGCTGCCTAGTGGCTGGAAGAGGAGAGAAGAGCAGTCGCCATTACTCATTTCCATTCAGGACTCTTGCCTGAATCACTGTGCATTCATAGGCAATATACCCTCATTTCCTCAGTTCATACACACATAAAATAACATTTTTTTCCTATTCTCTCAGAATTATATTGTCAGGCTTATTTAGTTATAATGTGTGAGGTTGTGTGTGTCTCACATAATCATCTGGATTTAAGCCAATCACTCAGATGGAGATCTGCATCATGTAATGCTGCTCTAAACTGCTCAGTCTGTGTAATAATGATTTCTGAATAATTAAGGAAGCAGCTTACAAACCTTAATTTCCCTGCACTTTGGATTTACCTAGAAACTAAAAGCAAAGTACTGTTTACTTAGCTACTTTTCTCTCCCTCTCTCTTCGCTGACCTTAGTAAACTCTTCATGTCCCTTTCTTTAATTTTGTTTTTGAAATGCACCTTCCTTTGAAGTTAATTTTTCTTTGCTGTTTAGCACTGATGGTAGGCCCACTAAAAATCCTCTAGCTGATCCCAGCTTTTTGTCCGAAGCACAAATATGTTGTATTGAATAAAATCGGGGGAAAAAAGCAATGCCAAGGAGAAAAGCAGACAGACAAATGCTTTGCTCAGTCTTCACTCAAACACAAGTTACAGGAGTATGTGCTGTTGCTTCTGCTGTCATGTCCAGAGTTGCTGCAGTTCTGTACTGCAAACACATCTCCTAAAAAACAGCAGGGTTTCATGCTGGTTGCTGTAATAACTGTCTGACAAGCTGGCATGTTTGTAAGTGAGACAGATATTTATCTTCTGGCTTCATTAATCTGGTGTTGGTAAATTTTAGAACACTCACAGTGGTTTCAGTTCATCAAATGAATAGACAACAGTGACAGTATAGAGGAAGGGCACTTATAAACATGTGTAATGACATATTTAAACCCCAGTGAAGGTAGACAAGGATTGACTGTTTCACTTAATTATATGTCAATCATTTTAACTTCCATGTTTCTAATACTAATTTTTCAACCCTGAGTTCCTCTCCTTTTGACTTTCCCATAAACTCTCCTTCTTTTGCCAAGTTCTCTTCTGCTGTTTAATTCACTGGAGTTTTGTTCCATCTCAATACAACCAGCTCAAGGTAAAATCTCATCTTCCCACTTTCTTCCTGTTCTCGTACCTGGAAAAGTCTGTCTCTCTATTTCTGATGCTGCCTCTATGTTGATTCTCACAACAAATTTCCCTTCTCTTGCCATTTTCAGTGTGGAAAAGACATTGTGATGGAGACTCACATTTAAAAAATCCTGATCTTTCAGCTCACAGCATTTTATATCCTGCCTACCTCACACTCTATTCAGTTTACCACTTGTGCTAGATTTTTTTGCTTAGCTTTCTCTCCAGGTTCCCCTTCCCCTGTGAAACACCCTTGAGGAGTAGAAGTGTCTTCCAGCATCTCCCATTGCACTTCCCTGCAAGGACCACTTGTCTTATAGTGGCTGGAACAAAACTGTCAAATAGTAAAACTCAGGTAGATGGACAAAATTGACTGCTGGTACTTTTTGTTTTATATCACTGATTTTGATGATTTAGAGTCCCCAGTTAGGCTCTTCTGCTGTCTAACACTCTCTCTGATTTTACTCTCCTGCAAATGTCAGTTTGGAATTGGATGGCAAATAAAAACTTCCAGACAACACTTGCCTTTAAAAGGAACTGCAGGAGCTTATTCCCAGTGTTTGCAATCCATCCAAAGATGATAACCCATCTCCATCTTGCTTTCAAAAGTGAGTTGAAATTCAATGGAGTGTAGACTCCTAAGAGCCTGAATCACTTCTGAAAACAGAATTAAGGAGTGGTTTGGTTGTTGTGTTTTTGTTTTTTTTTTTAAATATTGCCCTCTTTGGTTTAGGGATCCTCTTTTTTTTTTTTCTGTCCTTGTTCATAGTCAAAACGTAAGTCAGACCTGTCATCAATATGGCAGAGCAAATAATATCAACACTCCTAAGCATTATTTTCCACTCTGCAATATTTGAACATGCAAAATTAATGCTTCCAAACTGAGCTTTTAGCTGCAGACCTGTCAGACCCAAAGGTTTCTTCCCCAAAATAAAATGTTGTCGTTACTCCACTGTGTATGTGTATGGTTCATCACTGCTCCCTCAATTTACCAGCACTACACAATGGCTCCCATTGTTTTACCTGTGTGAACTAGGAGGTCCAAATTCAAATGAGTCAATCCAAAGGTTTCCTAAAAACTAAAAATGGTCAACAATTAGGCTTGACTGAGTTCCCATCTCTGTGAAGCTTCCACCTAATGCAGTAGTCCCCAGCCTTTGCCAGCAAACATGCCTATTTCTCGTGGAGGTCCTGTGCTTGTAGCTGTCCTCAGAGCAGAATCATCAAACCAAGCCACCTAGGACAACTGGGATAAACACATGCAGGGGCTTTAGGACTTAGTAACATGGAATGCTTGCACATGTGCACATATATTTTTATTTAACAGAGCCATGGCTATGGAATTTTTTTATGTACAGCTCTCTGCTGCTGGGCTGTAGGAAGCCCACCTTTGTGTCCTCACTATTTCCAGTGAATACTGATACTGAGATTCAGATCACCTGAGCCATGGCCAGTGACTGCCCCAATCATTCTGCAGCTGGTGTGCTGGGAAGACATAGGAGAAAAGGAGGGTCTTCCTGGAGTCTTGAAGGACAGGGAGACACGAGAGCCTAAGAAATACCTCGCTGGAACTCCCTGGGGTCCTTTAAGCCTGGGATCAATCTGTGACAGCAGCAACAGTAAAAGAGCATGTCAGCCAGGCTGCTTCTGCCACACACACACACTCTTTGCACTCCCCTAGCTCCACTAGCTGCTATATTAACAACATTAAAAGGAAATTCCCAGGTCATTTCCTTCTGACTGTACTTACAGACCCAGTGCCTGTGCATTTTGCTAATCCCTTTTTGAATCTGTTAAAATAAAAGGCTGGCCCAGTCTGAGCAAGCAGCAGGAGAGGGTTCCTGACAAAGAGCCTGAGACTGGGAAAAACACCTCGTTCTTCTCCAAAGATAAGTACACCAAAGTAACTCTGAGGGAGAAGGCATAGGCTTGCCCCATTCCCATATCTTTTCCTTTGGTTATGTCTGGTGTTCCACACTCATCCTGCTGCTTTGAGTGAGATAGTAGTTAGTAGCTAGCTCCTATGTTATCTATGAAGATTTACAGACGCAGAAAAATTAAATGAAAGATTGGTACAACACAGCTTTTAGATGTAGTTGAAACATGAATGTTAAAAAAATAACAATTGTTTGTAGTAGAACATCAAGAAAAAGCAAAATGAGTCATGCTGCATCCTACACATAGCACTAATATTTTGAAATCAGACCAGTATCTTCTACCTATTAAAAAGAGGAGTATGAACCTCTGCGTGCCTGAAGAATGGGTGCACCCAGGAGAGAAAAGGTTACTTACATTTCAAATAGTGTTAACAGAAAAGGAATTCAGCAGTGGTAGCATGATGAGATCTGTGTAATTCTTAAAAAAAATAATAAAGAAAAAAAGCTGTAATATCACTTTGTCTCCTGAGTTACAGAAATCATTGACACAGGGCAAAATCTCAGTTGACCTTGGAAAACTCCAACTAAGTTAGAGCCATAATGGCACCCATTAAACTGCCCTTTCCATTCCTGCCTTTCTCCCAGCACTTTCGATCATCACAATTTTGCTCAGAGCATATTCTTCTTTCTCCATATCTTCAATTCCTTTTGTATTTAACCCTGATTCTGAATTTCTTTAACATGCCATACTCACTTTCAAAGAATCATGGATGAACAGAGGTGTATATATGTATATATATATTCTGTCCTAAGGCAGGATCTACTCTTCCTTTATCATTCGTGATGTTTAACTTTTCTGTAAGAGACCCACTGATGGAGTTCCCACAACCTCTCCTGCACACTCCCTTAATTTTTATGTGGTTGCATACCATTTTCATGTCCCCCCCGTCCTTGCTTCTTTATCTTAGAAGAAAATAAAATTTCTCTCTCTTCATAGGTCACATTTCCTGGACCTCAGATCACTATCACTTTTCTCCTCTGGATTTTCTCCAGCCAGTCCACATCTTTCCTGAACTGCACTGTACAAAAGCAGATACAGCCTTAAAGCTGAGGTCTTAGAGATGCTAAATAAAGCTGGAAAATATCATGGGTCATTTAGGCCATACTCCTGTTGGTACTTCCCAGTATAATGTTTGCTTTCTTCACAACAGCATGACAGCATTGACTTATATTTAAGCTTATGCTCTACAGCATAGCTCAGATCCTTTTCTATAGAACTTCTACCAAAGGCTTTTCCCCTCCCTCTCATACTTCTGCAGCCTGAGTGTGACACTTGCAGCTCTTTCTATCAAATTGTATTTAATTTCTTTCAAACTATGAATCCATTTCAATGAAGGTTATTTTTTATTCTGATCTAGGCCTCCAGTGTGCTCTCAGTCTCTCCTAAGCACCATGTCATATGGGAATTCAATAAACGTGCTCTGTTTTGTCACCCAAACTGCAATTGAAATATTGAATAGTCCTAAACCCAGGATGGGCTTCTGCAAAACACCTTCAATCCATCCTTTAATTTTGGCAGCAAACCCCTGATAATTCTCTACATTCAGTTTTCTAACTGATTTTGTGCCCAATCTACAGTAACTTCACCAGTATAAACTTTCCTAGCTTACTTATCAAAATGTCACAAAGGACACTGTCAAAAGCCTAAAGAAAGTGAAAATATGACATCTGCTGCTTTTCCTTTATCCACAGGATCAGATACCCTCTTACAAAAGGAAATTAGATTGGTTTGACATGATTTTCTCTAGACAAATCCATTTGGTGGCTATTCATCTTGTTAACTTCTCTGTGCTTACACAGCATGTCATTGGTTACCTGTTCCAGAATTTTTCTGGGAGCTAAAGGAAAGACAACAGGACCAAAATGCCCCAGGCTCCTTTTCTCCTCCCATGCAAACACAGGCACAATACATGCCTTTCCCAAGACTTTTGTGTCTCATCCAGTTCTCAAAACCAAGCCATTGACAGCTCCGAGACTATTTCATCCATCCCAAGCAGCAGTTCATTGAGCCCAGCTGACTTTAAAGCATTTAGGTATTTTCAGTCACGTTTTAGAAACAGAGGAGAAACAGTAAGAGTGTTCTCTACTTGGAATTATTGATCATCAAATGGCAGTTTTTGCGTGGAAGTGTTTATAAGCCTGACCCGCTCTGCGATCCTGAATCAGGCTGCAAGCCTGAACCCAAAGGGTTGCGAGCGCTCACAAGTTCCGTCGTAATTAAGCCTGTTTAATTGACCCTGTTACGGCTCGCTTTCTCAGCTCTCTTGTGACTTGAGAGATGATATTTTCCTATTTAATGTCTCTGAAAAACATGTGAGTGGTATTTGTGGTGGTGGGTCAAATCTCTCTTGACTGTGTGAAGAATCACAGACAACAGCCTAGTGTACTTGCACTGAGTTAATATTTCACTGCTTCCAAGGAAAAAGAATTAAAAACAAATAAACAAACAACAACTCCTTTTGTTCGCTGTCCTTCCTTTCAAGTATCAGATATATCACAAGACACTTGAAGTTAATAAAAACAGGGACAATAAAACAGGATTAATTCCAGCAAACCAGTCATATGCTGCTTGTTTTTACATGGCCTGATCATGTGTTGCCTCTTGAAGCTAGAGAGGAGTTTTATAGGTGCTTCAGATCTTTCTGAGATACTTTGACTGTGGTTATCAAAGCTTTTTTTCCCCTAAGATTTGTGACCATTACCAGGACATATATGCTGGCAGCAGCTACTAGCTCTGCTCACATGGGAAAATCCCAGAGGCATTTTTATACAGTTGTTTTACTTTTCAGTTCTACTTTCATTTTGAAGATGGTCAATTAACTAATTCATTTCTGTTCTCTTAAACTCGCTGATTTCAGCAAAGCAACAAAAGGCTAATCTCTTCTTGAAGTAATCTCTTCACCCACTGCCATCAAATAAACTTAATGTAAACTTCTCAAAATTTGCTTCACTAAAACACAAAGTCATTGTATTGCAATGTTGTCCAGCAAACATAACTTGCCACCTGTAAGCAAGTTGGGCACACTCCTTAACACAGACAGTCCTGCAGCTTTCCAAAGACAAGTATGGGATCCTGCATGGGGTGGTCACTGTCCCCCAGCTCCTCAGTTAACTTAATGAGATTATTCAAGGTCCTAGTAATCCTTCAAACTGAAAGTAGCTGCTAACCTTGGTAAACCTTAAAAGAAGAAATACCTACAGACAGCAAATGCAATCCTCCACTACTGAATGACTGGGGCTGCTTTTCTGCCCATACAAAGTACTATTAAAACCAGCTGTATGCAGTTGTGTCTTGAATTAAGGTAGCAGAAACGTTCCTCTCAGGTTCCTAACCAGGTCTTGCTGAACCTTCCCGATTAGCAAGCTGAAGACACTGCCAATAAACAGGTCTGCTTTTCTCTCTCTTTCAGACATAAGACAAAATTGAAAGTGGTTTCTGCTTGGTAAAATATCCTCACAGATGCTGGAAAGATAAAATCACTTTGGAATACCAGCATCGGAGAAGCTGGAAATCAAACTCCTCATTACTCTGATCCCCAAAGCTTCCTCAGAAATACGATTCTTGATTTTTCCTTCTTCGTGCGTCTTTGATTCTTTCAAATATTTGGGTGAAGCACTCATTTTGTAGTCAGAAATGACACCCCATTTGCCTTCTGCCTTCCCCTGGATCAGCATAATTTTTCTTTTGCTTTAAAAAAAAAAAAAACAAACCCAAGCATTCTCGAGTTGCAGCTCTTGACGGGCAGCAATGCCGTGTCTTTCTATCCCTGCATGTACACACAGCAAGAGCAGCAGCAGCTGCCACTGGTGCACAGACCTCCTCCCCTCGGACTGACAACCTGTCTTAATGTTGAAAAACAGTTCAAGGTAGCACTTGAGACCAAACGTGCCATTTTCCTTGTCAAAATGAAAGCTGTAAATTTTAAGCCTAATGCTTAATGTATCCAGATATTGAACAGAGGGACTTTTATCCTCAGCTTAATGGTCTGTCTAAAATCATCAAAAAAGATTACTTTAAAATTCGGGGTCCTTGGAGGTCCCATAAAAATTGTGTGGAACATTTTTTCAGGTTTTTTTGGGGGGGGGATGGTTAGGGCATCCTTTCATTTTCTTTTTCTTTTTCTTTTCCCCCCCCAAATGCAAGGGAAAAACATGTAGAGAAAGATTTTAATCTCTTTTTTTTCCCTGGCTTGAAAGGCTCACAGAAAAATGTGACTACATTCAGGGGAACAAGAGCTTTGGCTGGAGTAAATCATCCTAGCTCCACTAGTTTGTAAGAAACAAGAATGATTTACACCATCAGCCGACCATACCCCAGCCGTTTCCTTTAAAAGCTGCACAGTGAAATGAGATCTAATACTTCCAAGTACTCCTCAGAGACACGGATTCTAGAAATCATGTCTCACTCAACCTGTCTGCTTTGTGGGTTTTGTTTATTTTGCTAACGCTGGTTAGATGTCTAAGGATTTGAAGGTTCTGTTTATTTAGTTTTCAAATGTTAAATTGGGAGAATCAGCTGTATTTTCTTGCAGGGATTTTAGAGAGGGTTTGCACAAACCTACCCTCAAGTTGCAAACCCGAGAGCAGAGGAATTACTGGCAAAGCATTCGGTGTTACTGCAAACTTCCCCCTTTTCCCCAAAATAGCAAAACATCTCCCTTTTCCCTGGCATAGCAGCACCTTCCAGGGCCCAGAGGTATCCGCCGCGGGCTAGAAGTGGGATTCGCACCAGGCAAAAGGCAAGCAGCACTTTTAACAAAGCATTCATAAAACTCCACTTATAATACACATTTACCAAAACCTCCCATATACTAAAAAATGTACATAAATGTATACTGACAAATCTTTCCCCCTCACTGCTGTATCTTGGCAGAACTGAAATTCAAATGTATTTTAAATCTATACGACTAAAAGCTTTTTAAGTGTGCCGGCATCTGTCCATACCTACGAGCCACACTGTGTAGCCTGTATTCAAACATTTGTCTGTCTGTAACTTGCAATAAAAAAACATTATTAAAATAACAAGTGTACAGGGATTATAGGCTGCATTTTGAAATGTTGGTAAATACAGTGTTTATATGTCAGGCCATAATGTTTCCGGAGAAGCTGTCAGTAGGAGCCAGCTTTACAAAAAACTTTCTAATTGTTTCTTTATTTCTGCTCTAAACTTCTTGTTTTACTTTCTTTCAAAATAAAAATAAAGTAAAATAAAATAAAGGAAAAAGAAAAGAAAAACAAGCACACATTACTCTCATTGTGGCAGCCTCTTGGACAAAATACATTCAAATTTAAGGCTGATGTGCCATATCTGTAAGTAAGTAGAAGCCAGAAAATTCCTTGTTCAGTTGTTCTTTTGCAAAAAGCAAAAATACCAAGCAAGAACTTTGCTCCTTTTCATTTTACACATATGAACTGAAACCTTGCCAAGATTTTAGGAAACAGGGATATGTAAATCCTAAAGTTTAAGATCATAATTTCTTTAATCGACCATAATGGTATGTGTACATGCAGCTTTAGTGAACTGACAAAACATACTTGGCTCCCTATGTTCAGCTGCTGTAAAACACTTTTCCTTTTCCCACCCAAACTTTTAGCCAAATTGATTTATATAATCTAGGGATCTGTCCCTGTCTCTACAAAATGGTGCTGCAAACTTTACCAGGCTTACTTGCAAGATTTCTAGCACCTCCACTTTCTATTTTTGGGTAGCAGTATCATATAAGCAACCTGATTCTTGTTTTTAGACCAGTCTTTCAGCCCTTCCATGTCCAAACTCCTCACACACTTTGCTCCCTGTTTAAGCCGCTAAAGGAATTTGGTCTCACTTCAGATCTAGAAAAAGGGCAAAGGTTTGGAAAGGTGTTCATTGGCAATTTGGTTTTTTGAGTTGTGGTTTTTTTTTTTTCCTTCCAGAGGTAATTGCATGTGGTTGTTGAATTTAATGACGGACATAAGAAAAAGTACATTTTGCACAGCTTTGGCTCTACGGATAGCACCATCCAAAATAGATAAATTTGAGTTTAAAACTAATCATAAATATTATAACTGTTCTGTAAGCTTTTTCAAGAAAATACAAGAGCTTGTAGTTCAGGTTTAGAAAGGAAAATAAGCTTGTCTGTACAATAACTGCCTGTCTCCAGAGGGTGCAAAATATACTTTCATAGTGCCAGATCTCCTACGCTGGGAAATAAGACAATTCCAGGGAGAAGGCAGATGTGCTGCTCAGAAATCCTGCAGCAGCCCCAGCAATATTTCACTCAAGATGAAGTGTCAGGGCAAAATGGTGTAGAATTGCTACTGTATTACCTGTGCCTGTTCCTCTCGGTTCAGTTAAGTATTCAAAAAAAACCCATAATAAATGCATTCAATAATTGTTTGAATTGCTGCTGTGCGTTCCATCATAAATGGTTTATGGACAACCATCAATTCGTTCTGCTCATCACTCTAACAAGTTCAATGTACTATTCGGAGCAAAGGATGACTATTTATTTAACAGCTTTTGGCAGGAAAATTTGTTGCATGCCACAACTTTACAAAGAACGTTAAAATCAATGACAATTTATAAACCAAAGACTGGGAATTATGCTTTGGATTCCCATAATTCATCAGAATAAAGCTGTCAGATACCTTTTATTATAAATTAATAGCATGGTGTCTAGCAGCCTGGCAGCAGCAGCCGTTTTGCCAGGTTAGCAGTGACATCTTGTGGTATTTTTACCCATTGCCACTGACTTCAGCTTCCCCATAAATGTTATATTATGTCCTCGGAGTACAGAAAGTGTGTAAAAGGAAAAAATGCATTATATTGTGCAGACATCAACATCTCTTAGGTATCCTAATTACAAAGAAAGAGTTGTGATCTCAGCTAGTATGCTATTACTAATGTAATCTAGAAATTTAGAATACAAGAGAACATTTTCATGCACTTTCAGCAGTTATTTAATACATTTCTTGTTCTTAAGTTACAGGTAATTGTGAATTCACTAATTTCCTAATGCTGCTTTTGATATCTTTATAATCCATATTTATTTAGTGTGAAGATGGGCTTTCCCTCACATTATATTGGTTTGGTAAATAGATTTCTGTCATTTTCAAATTCTGCAGGGCGGTTGCTCTTGCTTCAATATTAATAAAAACGAAAGCACCGTCTTCATTAAATTCCTGGTTTTCCACTTATTTTTCTCTCCATTTCCTGTGACTACAGAATAATACATGGAAGTTGTAAAGAAACTGTATCTGTTTCCAGCAGCTCCGTTGGCTTACAGGGGTCCTGATGATAAAAAAGAATACATGAAAAGATGATGTGTGAAAGTGCTCTTTCTACTGCATAATGTTGTGGGATATAGAGCCGATAATCTTCCAGCCACAAGAGCGAACGGTGACATGCATATACAGGACTAATCCTTACATGCTCACACACTTATTTTTCTGTGTGTTCTGGTCTTATATTCCTAAGAAGAAAAGTCTGTGTTTATTTCCCCACTGAGAGAAATAATCGCTGGTGCAGCAATTCCTGGGCTAACACGCTCATCCGTGGGACGCGCAGCGATAGCCGGGCACTGGATCAGCGGAGGCATTGAGGGGTGAGAGCCAAGGGGGTCTGTGCCCAGGTGCCTACGGAGATCTGATGCAAAGTGCCACATGCAACCTGCTGTCAGCAGCAGCTGCCTCCCATCACGGGCATCCTCAAAGTCATTTTTCCTTAGTTTCCCTGTGAGCAGTCGCTAGCTGTCGTAGGGCTGTGCTATAAGCGGGTCGGGGATGTTCTCGTTCCTGTAAGGATGTGATCCCTTCTATTAAAAAGCATCTGAAAGCCTGGGCTAGCGACAGGCAGCTCCTGCCCACTCACAGTACTCCTACTTCTGCCTCTCCAGTTACTTATGTTGTTCCCAGGGTTTTTTTGGGGCACTTAACACCTCAGCCTTAATTCCACAAACTCTCCTTCTAGAGAGGGAAAATGTTATTGTCTGCCCAGGCAATGACGTGGGGGACAGGGAGATGAGCCCCAGGTCAGTCTGGATTTGCATGGTGAAGCTGAACACATGTTTCCCTAAACCAGTGCTGCAGTCCAGGCAGCATCTTCCCATTCCTCTTGTGAGCTGCTGCTCTCGGTAACCTCCCAGCCCACTTCACGTCCTGACCAGCCTCTGCAGAAATACCTGAGGCTTCACTGGGGAGCAATGGTGCAACAAGGTATTGGGTTAGAGGAACTGCTTCCCTTGCTGTCAGTCCATAACTACAAAGTCTGATTTAAAAACACCTAGGATAAGCAGTGAACATTCTGCCTAACTTCAGCCATCTAAAGATAGGCATCTAGCCTGAACTACCTCTCTAGGATTCCTCTGTTTTCAATGGGAAGGGATACACATCTCCAAAAGCAGATTTATCTCACCTTTCTGAGATAAGACACTGCCTGGAGGTGCTTATCTCTTTCCATTAACTACAGAGGGAATCCAGATGACTAGTTCAGACTGGAAGCTAGAAAGCTGAAATTAAATCAAGTAAATCCCACCCATAGATAGGGAGTTGTGAAAAAAATAAAGGTAGAAAGAGTGGGGGTTCCAAGTGGCAGCTGCCTGACAGTCATTTCACTACCAGTCCCCAAATTTTCATTTAAATTCCAACCCAGCATTTCTACAACAAACTACACTGACCTCAGAAAAATATCAGCATTTTAATAACCAAAAAATACACCATCAAAAACTAAAACATAATATATATCTCATCTCAGCAGATAGGCCTCTTAGGAGGAATCTACACATAAGAGCTTTTAAAGTTTTAATCTCAGACAACTTTGAAACACTGCCTGTTTCTGCAGTTTTATAAGAAATCCTACACAGAGGTGTTCATCCAAAACCCCAGCTCTTTTAGCATGCAACACTGCAAAATTTTGGGGACAGAATAAGGAGGACTACTGGGGGAAAAAAAAAAAAAAGGCAAAACAAAATATTCCCCCCACCTCCTGCTCCACTACTAGAAAGTTACAATGGGGAGATGCTAAATCCACTATGAATAGCAATATTTCAGGTTCAAAGGGCAAATAAGGAAAACTCCATGCTCCTTATTTTAAGGAATCTCACCACTTGTAATGTAGACTTTTTACACCAACACAGATGATTTTTGATTTTTCTCATGCAATATTCAGAAAACAGTTTTACAGGTCCCAGAGGGTCCCCTACCATGCAGAGACATGGATTATAATTTCTGACATGGATTAAGATTTTTAATGTATCACTCGTGGTTATATTGCTCTTAAACAGTGTCAATCTGCTCTAATCTCCAAGATTTGTTTACAGCTGCTCACAAACTGCTGAAAATTATTCCTAAGAACAGCAACCCACCTCCTTCGTCATGTTTTCATAAATTACTTTTTAAGTTATCTGAAGACTTTAGCCCATAAAAGTCTTCAGAACTTTTGTTCTCTCTGCTCACTTCACTGATTCTTCATAATTCAGCTTGTCTGTCATCTGAACACGAACATCTAAAAGCTGTATTTAGCCTGATGCCCAAATCATCAGGACATTCCTTGGACATCCATGAAGACCCCTACCTGAGGGGTAGAAGACCTAGGTTGGCAGGGCTGAGGGGAAGTCATTTGTGTTCAGAAAGCTTGTAACAGAGTTGTCTGTCTATGCTGGCCTTTCTGAGTGAAATCACAAGCTGATATGAGTGCTTGCAGTTTTTTGAAATTCCTAGCCCTAATAATGTAAAATTAAAATCATAAACAGAGATAATAATATGGATCCTCAGTGTGCTTATATGTCTGAGAAGAGCTGTGACAGCACGTTTTAGCAATAGATTTGGTGAAAGACATTCCCCACCTGTCCCTGTTTTAGCCACTGCAAGGCACAGAGCTCCATCACACAGCAGTCATCCCTGCAAATCAAAGCTCTTCAGAAGGATGCAAGGGGCCAAATTCAGGAGCAATGGGTGTAGTGCAATATGCCAGACCTCTTTTGAGCTATTTATACCCTCTGACTGATATGCAAATTAACACCAGGGTCTCTGCAGTGGCAGAATTGACACAGGAGGGAGCTGGAAGAGACTAAACTGCAGCAGCACTCTCAGTGTCAGTTCTCCCCTGTGCACCCACACACTCTGCTCTCCTCCAGCCCGTTAAAATAAAACTATTGTGTAGGCTCTTTTTTTCTAATGACTTGCAGAATCCATGCATCAATTCTAACTGGTCACTTAGGCTATATAGGTCAACAGCTTAATAAAGTTAGGAAGTGACACAATCGTTATTGTACCCACCTCTGTGGCTCATGTTACCTTTGCCTTCCTCATTTTCAACCTGAAATGATCTGGCTGTTTCCAAATCTTAATTTCAGCCTGGGATGCACACTTATCCTAGAAAGCTTTTAATAGCTTATTTTCTCTGGCCCTCGGAACGACGTGTGTAGCCTCACAGCTCGTCTCTGGTTCACCACAGCTGAAGGCATCTCAGTGAGTCACATCTGCAAGTCTTACAAGGGGCTGAACCACATGTTTGGTTTGGTGTGGCAGAGCACCCAGACAGTAAAACAAGCAAAAGAAAATACTTTGTTATTCTGCAGAGCACGTTACCACGAGTGTCACCAGGGCACAGATATTGAAGTCAGTATGAGTAAGTGAAGTCTTGAGGTTTATACCATCCATCACTCACAAGCAAGGAAGAAGAGATGTAATCTGTTATGGGCAGGACTGTGCTACAATTGTCTCTTTGGGAGTTTCTGGAATTGCTGTTGAAATGCCTAATTCTTACCCTGACATGGTAAGATCCACTGATGAATGGACTGCTGGTCAGGACCAAGCATGAAGGTTTCTACTTTCCAAAATATGCATCTAAAAGCTCAACAGAGCATGTTTCCAACATCTGCTCTCTTCTAAAAATCAACACAAATACTGCAAAGCTTCATTTCTTATGAGACTGAGATTTTCTGTACTTCTGGTTCAAGTAAGACTAGAATTACTGTATCACAAAAAAATAGCTTTTTCATGATAGAGGACAAACTAATGAGCTCTTAAGGCTGCACATACATACACATAACAGAGTCCCAACTCATTCAGTGCTTAGATGCCTTATTTTCAAACACAGTCTTGGAGTTGGGGGATGTCCCTTACTTTTTGAGAGCCAGACTAGAATACCTGAAAACAGCTGCTTGAAGTGGAGAGTTTGCTGCCACCAAGAGCAGTCAACACAAGACCTAAGCTGTGACAAACTCTGGAAAGCACATCAATTGTTGAAATTCAGGCAAACTAAGCAAAAAAAAAAATATGTAAAGTCTGTTCCCTAAAATCTGTTTTACATCCACTTTTGCTTCCAAGTCCCTGTATATTAAGCAGGTCATAAATGCATCCTGGGAAGCTGTTTGAATTCCTCAGATGAGAAGTGCCAAAAGCTTTCTCCAAGCTCAGAACTAGAGCTAGTCAGAAAACAGGAAATGTTTTGCATAACATTTTTGCAAGCCAGGGAGCTGAACATTATCCATGATTAAGACAAATATGAAACTAGGGTTTTTTACCTATAAGACAAGGAAGTGTTATGTACAGGACCATACCTCTAGAGTCAAGCCAAGAAAGAAAAGCAAACTACTAATTACAACTGGTTTCAGCCAAAATAAATTTTTTAGTTCACTGCAGTCCTATTCCTTTGTAACACATTTTTTTTCTCCCCTGGGTCCCTGAGTGGTCAGAATGCACGAGCTTTGTTTCGTACTGTCCCCTAAAGAAAGCTGATCTGGCAAAAAGCCAGGGCTTGCAAACCTCACCCACAGGGCTTTGCTCGTTGCTTCTGAGCAGCAGCTCTGCCATCTTCACAGACCCTTCGGTCCTTCCAATTTCCTAATATAATTTTACATTACAAATATGTTACAGAAGGAATAATGACATAGATAACACACTGAGAACTTCGTTAAACTAAATGCAACATATGGTGCTCATTTTCTGGCAGCAAGTCACGCTAAGGACAGGGAGAAATTCCAGCCCCAAAGACTGTTTCATCAGCAAGGACAACGACAAGGGAATATTAAAAACACCTCACTGGAAACAACTGTCTAAATTCACAGCAGCATTATACTTTTTTAAGAGTTATTCTGCCAACCACATGGAAGAAAAAGCTTGGTTGGCAAGAACAAAATCAGTGTTTGAGGTGAAGGCAAAAATTGACCAACTCAAGCAAATAAAGCAGGAAAGAGCAAATGACATGTGTGCAGTTGGCTTTTTAGTCTCATAATTTAGAGCCCTCGTTGCACAACTAACACAAAAATGTTCTCAGATACATGCTGAGTTACTTGAAAACACAGAAAAACAGGTCCAAAATGCCTGCTCCCAGAAGCCTCTATGCAAAGACATATTAGCAATTCAACCTTAAAATGACTTTTGGTGGGGTTTTTTTTGCATTGGAAAATGCTTTAGTCCTCTAACAATGAAGTTAAGCAACAATATACAGCGGTTTTAAATTTAATGAAAGTACATCAGAAGGTAAAACTCCATGACTGGTGTCCACTGTATAAATAAGTATATAAATCAGTGTTTATAGGACCCTGGGCAGCTCATAAGTCTGAAGCCTTTTCTACCAAATGTGAAGTCATGATAAAAATCCTAAAACTGTCTAAGGTACAATAGCACATCAGCGGCAAAACAGGGAAAAATATACCAATTCACATGTTCAGAACCTGTGCTTGTCCTCTACATTGTGCTGTTCCTCATAAATCAAAAATGCTTTTTAAAAAAATAATCACACAAGCACAGAACAAGTTTTGGGTATAGTTTGCAAAAAGATGGGGGAGGTGACCTTAGCTTGTAAAGGAAAATAGAGGGGAAAAAAGCAAGAGCTAGCACATCTACATTACCATATGGGCTTGGGAGATATTAGTTATAAGACAAGAATTCAACCCTGTAAACAGAGAAAAATAATTGTGACAAAAGGAGCTGAACTACTGCAATCAGGAATAAAAGAGAAATAGTGAAGATGCAAATTAGAACCATAAGTTCCCAGTGAGATATTATTTACCCAAGTGTAAAATCTTTTCATTAGATCAAGGACGCAAATATCAAAATTCAAAGTGATAGAACAGTTTCAGATGAAAAAAAGATGTTCTTCTTCATTGCCCCTGGATTCTAGATCTGTGTTACCTCTCACTGGGATGAGTGCACAGGACAACTAGGAGATGCCTTTGCTGCTAAATGGGTTTGGGTTATTTTTTTTCCCCACCTATTACATTCAAACGCCCACTACTGTTCTTAATCACAACAGTCAAGTAGATAAAAATGCAGCCTATCCACAGTGCAATAAATGACAAAGAATATTCTCAGCATAGAAGTTCAAGTCTCCAGTTTCTGGGCAGTACTTTACTGACTACAAAGTACGAGAGAAAGTTTAAAGTGTTTAGCAGTGTGTGAGCTTCCTATCCAGACTGGTAACTGTGGATATCTATGTCTCAGAGAAAATATTGTCTGACACATACACAAAAAGGAGAAAAACCTTGTTGTGGAAAAAGAAGGAAAAAAAGAAAAATAATTGAAGAATTTCCATTGACTTCACCAGGGTCAAGTTTAGCACTATAGTAGATTTTGCAGCACTTTGTTTCAGGAAGATAAAAAAAGGACTTAATCTTACTGTTCTTCAGGCTTCATTACAAGCATTAAGTGTGGGTATCTTCCCTGCCATTGGAGGGCATGCCCATGGAGTCAGGGCTTACTCCACCCAAAATCATCCATCCTCCCTCTTCCACTTCTAATCATACCCTGTTCACCTCCCTTTTCCTGAGCCAGTACTGCCCAGTCCTTCCAGAGCTGCTGCAGCTGATGCACAGGGAACTAGGATGTATGGTAGGCATGCAGTGTATGTGTGGGCTCTTCCAGGCAGGAGCACTGCAACAGTTAGGAGGTCAGAGTAGGACAGTGAGGTATCCCAGAGCAAAAAACTCCTGTGTATAGTCAGAAAATACCACCATTCCCAAAGTGGGGATTTGCTCGAAGACAGGTCTGCTTCACTTACTACCAAATCACTACGTATGAGGCTCTCCAATTCCACTCAATAAAGAGATAAGATTTTTTTCAAGAATTACACATGGCTCATCCCTTCTGCCAGTTACACTTAAATACCATTCACTGAGGAGCACAACCAACAAACAGTCACTTTATCATAACTAAACAGCACAACAGCTCACATAAAATGTATATGCACTAGTTAAGGTTAGCTTTCCTAAGCTTCCCCATGATATATACAAAAACATGACCATAGCTTTTCAAGTTCTAAAGTGTTTAGATGTTACTCAAAGAGGCAATCACATTCTGCACTCAAAGTGTGGAGAAGTTGCTTGAGTATCTCCATAAATCTGGTATACTTTTCCTGAGTTATAGAAGGATAAAACTTCCCCTCTTCCTTTGAAGTTGTTTTTTTTTTTGTTTCTTTAAATAGCATCTTAAAGATTTTTTGCATGTCCTTTCCTCCCCCTGCTTTGTAAAGAGAACATAAGTATCCTAGGATTGCTGAGTTTGGAACATGTGAATTAAAGAGATCTTTAAGTCTCCACAGCAGCTGTTTTTCAAGCACTGCTCTTATATCATAAAAGATAGAATAAAATGAAAAATAAATCAGAGCTCCAGGAAGAAAGTGTATCTGATCCTGCAAGACATTTCAGGAAGCCACTTAAGAATCTTCTTAATTAATTGGGATTGTTGATTTCTGCAAGAGGAGGTGTCTGTCGAAACACTTAGCTGGACTAGGTCCTGGAATACTCTAATCCTGACATCTTCCATTACTCATGGTCTTCATCTCTTAGGAAATGCTGCTGCAACACTGTACCAGCAACATGGAATGGATAGATAATATTTTGATTACAAAAACTAAAATGAAACTGTTTTCATGCTCACACAAGAACACCAGGGTGGGCAGTGCCAAGAAATCCATCCAGCCACTGGACCCAGCAATACCTGTGTCCAGCTATTAAGTCCAGGATCCATTGGAGGGACACAAAGACCTCCTTATAACTCCAGGATCCTTCTTCGGTGTGCAACCAACTGTTCGCAGGGTTTGTGTCTCTTTGTACCCTTCTGGAGCTGACAGTGATCAGCATCTTCATCCTGCCCCACCTCTGCAAGTCACTAGGAACTGTTCCCAGCTCTTCACCTGCACAGCTGAGCATCCTGTGAAACTGCAGGTAGATGTGGTGGGGCCTCGATGGGGTTCTGGCCTGCAAGCCACCAACACGTGGGCTTGTGGATCCTTTCCTTGCTGCATTTCCCTTTTGGGGCCCCCAAACCCAAACATTGCTATCCCAACCTTAGCCTTCCCATTTCTCTGCACTATCTCAGGCTTGCATTTCTGATGCAATGAAGAACAAATTCTATCCTCTCAACTATTTATTTTTCACCCAGCTGATCCCACAACACAACACTGCAAACCAGAGGGAGGACAAAGAAGAGGAGGCAGGGATGGATGGATGGAGAGAGAGAGAATCCAGACTAACCTAAATATCAGATAGCAAAGCTGAAACAAACCTGAATGCTATTATCTGGAGCTTGATGGGTAGAAGATGCTGTAATCTGGCAGAAAATACCTGACTCATTGCCAGTAGGGGACTGGAGACATATTGCCACCCTACCACAGCTACAGCAATAAGGAGCCCACTCTAACCTGCATAAACCTCATTCACCTCAGTCATAATTTTTACCTGACAGTTCTGCCTTAGCAATAAGATACTGTTTTTCTTGTAAAATTGAAAGTAGGAGCGTGCCTCCCATAAGAACATGATGGTAAGCTTGAATGCCCTGAATTTGTACAGAAGAAATATCCAAGGTATACAAATGGACATAAATGACCAAATGCAATAGTAAGGGTAGTCTTGTAGCAAAGATGTGTATCTCACTGTGCTGGACCTCAGCCTCCTTCTTTCCTGTTTTCTTAAGTGCCAAGATTTTAGCTTTAGCACTTCATTTCTAGCTTGCGAGGGAGGATATGTGGAATGGGCTCCTCTCCCCATACAGCAAATATAGAGGAAAAGAAGGTTTTTTTTACTGCTTGCTTTTCCTCTGTCCTATAAATGCAGCATGACATTTGTTGGCCTGTTATCATCAACAGCCCAAATCCCAGGGGTCTTGAAACAACTTGAGGAACGTTAGCACTGAGAACAGGTCAGGGGGGCTTCCTGGAGCACAGACTCAGAGAGTGCTGGCTGTTCTGTATGCATCCACATTTAGCCTTCTTGCTTGACTTGTGATCTCAAATTCTGGGAGCCGATACATAATAAACCAAAACAGCTGGAGAAAGCTCTTCCTGGATCATGCCCAAGTGGAGCAGTCGCATGAAGGATTTCAGCAGCTTCCAAGGAAGAAGTTCAAAGACAGCAAAGCGTGTGACAACTCTGGCAAGCTACTGCAGTCTCCTTGGTGGAAAATTATGTTGAATATGAACTGTTGGAAAAAGTGTCTCTCTCTCTCTTACATACAGAAGACAATACAATTTATACCAGAGAGTTTAATCACACAATTCCCTTGAAGAAGCCAAAGGTCTCGCTTAAAAGATCTTAATTTATCCAATTTCTAGTTAAAAACCCCAATCATTTATGTTTATAAAATAATATCAAGTATCTTTACACAGATTCAGTGCAAGTAAGTGTAAACAGGCATAGCTCCACTGTAGTCAGGGTTACTAAACTGATGTGAAAACGCTCACTGGTTACAGAGCAAAAATATTTGCAGAAGCCCACATTGGAAACTCTACAGACAAACAGGATCAAACTCTTTTCAGCTACACAGCTGGAGACCAGATAAAATTTACTGACAGCAACACAATGGCTGTGATTCACAGTGAGGTAGCATGAAGGCAGATTTTGGCCCATATATTTTTGTGGATATCATTAAGAAAACAAATTCTTTGGCTGTAAATACAAGAAGGTCTTTAAATGGGAATCATACAAAGGAAGTTTGTAGCATAATTGAATCAAGGAAGCCAGATTTTCTGCAATTGTAAGTTAAAAGTAGCATCACTGGAAAGCATGTAGCTGTGCTAATTTAAGCTGTTGAAGGTATGGCTCTCAAACCAAATAGAAATCTCAGCAGTGTTCTTGGTGAGGATAACAACAGAGGTAGGATTTATAAAGGAACTTTCATCTTCAGGGCATTTTATGAACTAATTGCTTCTCCCAATATTCCTAAGGTAAGCAAACTCCTCTCTGCATTTCCAGTAGTATCTCAGCTTTGAATATGAAAACAAGATGCTCCCAGCCCCGACAAAAAATAAAAATGTGTTTCCACATACAAATGCACATGAATTCCTCCCTTTTCATCAGGAACAGTATTTCCTGACACAGACCTCCAGCACCTGGCCTCCACTGAAATCACCTCCTCTTTCCTGGTCCCATCTTCTCTAGGAGGAATCACAGAATCACAGAATGGTTTTTTTTTGGGAGGGACCTTAAAGATCATCTCATTCTAACTGCCCTGCCATGGGTAGGGACACCTCCCACCAGAGCAGGCTGCTCAATGCCCCATCCTACATGGCCTTGAACATTTCCAAGCATGCAGCATCTCCTTCTCTGGGCAACCTGTGCCAGCGCCTCACCACTCTCACAGGGAAGAATTTATCCAGAGGGATGAGGTGGCATTCATTGGGAGGGCACCCTTCACTCCCTCAGTGCAAATATTTTATCTGTTCTGACAGTAAGAAGAACTCTTTTCTTTTAATGCAGATTTTATTTCTAGGATATGGATCCCAAAATCGCAGGCAGGGGGAAAAAAATATTACTTTCTCCTGCCTGCCTTTCAAGGACTGCTAATGGTCCATGGCAGCATTCCTTCACAGAGGAGGCTCCTCCTCAGAACCTCTGAGCCAGCTCTGCTCTGCCCCCGCTTCCCTCTCTCTCTCCCACCCTGCAAGCAATCCCTGTGCATGCAGCCAAAGGCCAACGATGTGCCTGTTCTCCTGGGACAAACTCCACCCTCTACAAGTCACTCTGTTATGGTTAAATGCCAAAAAGGATTTTCAATATTTTCTGCTTGGTGGGCTTTTTCTTCCCCACCTACTTCTAAGCTAAACCATAAGCACTGGAATTGGAGATGGGTTTTCTTTAAACCAAATGCCAAGTGCTTGCAAGACTCGATATTCTTACAGAAAATACATGTGAAAGAGAAACACCACCAGACTAAAAAATTATGAACAAGCTCTTAAAATGTAAACCCAAAAGCTAATTTCGTTTTACCTGCAGAGCAAACAAAGGATAACTCAAACTTCAATTGGTCATAACAAAAAAAGATAAATGTAGAGTATTATTGTACAATGTAGGATTAATGCATCAGTCATGTAATATTGTTTTACATGTGTCTTAACTCCCAATGATGTAACCATATAAACCCATAGAAAGGTTATTTATATTAAATAAGGAGTCCCATAATTAAGCTTACTTTTCCATTTTTTTTTTATTTATTTAGGAGGATGTTTTACTGTCTCAGGATTAAGACTATACATATTCAGGTTGCCTGGTTATGTCACCATTCTTAGACAATAACCAGAACTAGCAGTGCTAAGTTCTTTTTCTAAAGTGGTTCACACAATATTTTAGTGTGCCTTAATTAGTTACTGAATAAACCTAAAGTGGCAGTATGTTATTTATTATACCTATGCACAACCAGCTCCCTTCACCAGCAAGATTTGAGTTTTAAAGAAAACCCGAGGTCACAGACAGAACCCTATTGCTTTCCTGTGGTTTTTTTTGTGTTTGGTTTTAATTTCCCAGATCCAGAATAAACCCTCTTAACAGTAAGTGTTGCAACGATGTTGCTTGCTTTGATCTCTAAGAGATTTCAAGTGACTAAAGAGCTCAAATAGCTTTACTTTGTGCTTGAAAGTGCGATTTGCTCAGGTGTGAAGGGTTTTTCAGAAAGTGCCATCAATACAATGAGGATTACTTACCAGGTTTTTGCATTATCTGTGATGACAAGAGGCCTCCTACTTCCTATTCAGCAGACTCTGCTTTTTAAACATACCAATCAGGTGGGATATGGTAATATTTTGTCCCAGTTTTACAAGTGAGTGATTAGCAGTGAACTCACTATTTTTAAAGGAGGGGGAGAAGGGAGGTGGAGAATGTTTCTCCTCTCACAGAAACAACTTACAGAAGTTCGCAAGAGCTTGAAATAACATGAAGATTCACAAAACATTGTTCCTCCTCTACTATTGGGAAAAGGTAAATTGCATCTCCCTCTCGGAGTGCAAGTCCCTCCTGCTGGTGTTTCCAGCTAGAGCACGGGGAAATCTTGCTGCAAAAGAGGTTCATTTTTTCTCACTTAGAAGAGGTGACCACAAGACAGAACTCTGTTTTTATTCACTTCTAAGAATGACTTCAAAATTTGAGTTTCAGTTTACTCCTCTGTGAAATGGGTCTAAAAAACAGGGCCAGATTCTTAGCCCAAAATATCTCCATGGACATCAGTACCCAAGCTTGATGACATGATAAAAAGCAGCATTTTCATAGAAAAGGAGGAATATAAGATAACATTATTTCAAGTATCTTGTGCTGGATTAAAGTTTATGGGTAAGTCTGACATCTGACAGCACAATTTTGTGTAGCCATGAAGAACAGTTTATTTGGAAGAGAAATTCAATAGAATATGTCTCTTCTTGACAAATTATGTGCCATAAGCGTTATTTTGTAGTGGCTCGTCCACTAAAGTAAGAATTTATGGCAGTTTAATTCCCTGAGTTAAAGGGGAGAAAAATGTAAATGATGCTGCAAAGGTAACTAGGCTACCAAGAAGCAGATGGCTTTAATTACCTATTTACAGGATTGTTTATACTGGGAATTTGAAAGAGACACAAGCTTAGAAACAATACTCATTGTGGGAACACTCTGCACATTTTAATTAAGCCGAATTTTAAATGGGAATAAAAAGAGATTATTGAACGTTACCCGAACTCAAATTGACACTTCAAAATCGTATGTGCTTTGCACACAAACATTTAGTTACACCAGATGCATACAAGAATACACAAATCTGTACATGCCAACCCTCATCCTTATTTTTGCTCCTCTTTTTTCCTGTTGCCTCAGTCCTGCAAGGAGCCCATAGCTGTGTGAGGCAGTATTACTGCACAGAAGAGACAGGTTCACTGGGTCAAGTTCCTGTAACTCAGCTGCGTTCTGTGAGGTGGATTTAACTCCCAGTGCTGGACTGCAGTAGTCTGAGCCTGATCCTCTTTTCCCTGGAGATCCTTTCACAGTGCCAGAATTTGAAGCAGCAAGGTACCACAAGCCTTGACCAGGTGCTGCTCACCTGCTGACCTGGCCAAGCACTAACTTGGGATGAAGGTACTTTGAGCTGATCTAGCAACACGGGGGGATGAGCTTCCACCCAAAAACATTATCAGCCTTTCTTATCCACTCCCAGATATTTTCCATGTCCTCTTCATTTTGTAGGTCCTCTGACTCCTTCCAGGAGCCAGTGTGAATCACCCTTCTGAAAGAAAACTCACTCAGTTGAAAGAGAAGTGCTTTTTGCTGAGTACCAAGCTCTTGTGAGCCCCAGAGGCAGCAAGAGGAGAGGGCAGGACCACACGGTCCCAGGGACTGAGGCCTCCCTCCAGCAGGTACCTGCAAAGCTGTGGCACATGAAACCAGGGTGTCAGACCAATTTTCTGAAAGACAGTTTAAACAAGTCCAAAACCCTTCAGGGCTGCCCAGTGTATTGACTGAAGTGTGATTTCCTTCAGATCTCCCGTCCCACTCATTCCTCACCAAGCGCTTTTATGGTCCAAACACGGGCACAGAGTCAACAGCAGCCAAGTTTGCAGTAGCTAAACCAAACAGCACTAGGCTATGACTTGTGCATGTTCCTTAGCATGTTAAATCCTAGGAAAAAAAGGGTTCATTTAGCACACTACAGCCTACACCACCTCTTCTACCTCTTTAACAGATCAGTCTAAAATTACACTTTAAATTAAGCTTGTTAATGGATGCCAAGCATTATCTACAACTCAGGGCAACAATGAGCACTTTTTTATAATCAAGATCAAACATAAGTAGCATAAACACACTAATAAATCAAGTGAGCAAATTATGTCTGCAAAGAAAATATGCATAAGGAAGGGCTATTCAGCTTCAGTGACTCAGTACAAACAAACCCCTGGGGCAAAGAATAATTACAGTACACTGTCTACAAATGAATAGAATAACCAAATCAAGACAAAATTCAAATGTATGGCAGAGCCTCTGAGGTGCTTCCAAGTCAGAATGAGAGAAGACACATAGAAACATTTTGCATATGAGACATCTAGAGCTGCAGAAGCCCTACCTCTTTACATCTCCTGGAAAAACTGAAAATATTCATTACTTAATAGAGAAAAAGCCTGAGCCAAGATATACTGTTAGAGAGAGAACAGTCACCAGGAATTTCCCTGGCAGTTTGTGGTATAACAACATACCCTCCGTAAATGATGCCTGACATGAAACAATTACATCAGTCCTCAGAACAGTAGTAAACCACCAGAAATGGGTGGTAGTAGCTCTCTGGGATTTCACAAACCTGGACTGAAAAGTTTCTCTTCTCAAGCTGCTATATGTTCCCAAAGCCATTATGTTAAAATCAGTTACTTCTGACTGTTGTCAGCTGAATAAATATAAGCTCATAGATATTGAAATTTCTGCCCTTGCAAGCTCTTTGGACACATCCACATCTTTTCCCTTGGACAAGGACTTTAAAGACCTTGGGAATGAGACCACATCTGTTTCCTAAGTGTGTACACTATGAGGGTCTACTCAGAGATGAGGCTGTTAAAACAACATTGATCACCTGAAAATTCTTTGCAAATTGATATTTTTATCCCATACATAAAGCAAGCAAACAGAAAATCAAAAAGGAAAAATAAGAGTAACAAGCATTTGAAGCTTAACCCAACCTGATCTCTTTTTACGATCAGGTGACCCACCTGGTGGATGAGGGGAAGGCTGTAGATGTGGTCTATCTAGACTTCAGCAAGGCCTTTGACACTGTCTCCCATAATATACTCCTGGAAAAGCTGGTAGCCCATGGCTTGGACAAGTATACCCTCTCCTGGATTAGGAACTGGCTGGAGGGTCGGGCCCAGAGAGTGCTGGTGAATGGAGCTGCATCCAGCTGGCGGCCAGTCACCAGTGGTGTTCCCCACGGGTCTGTGTTGGGCCCAGTCCTGTTTAACATCTTTATTGATGATTTAGATGAGGGGATTGAGTGTATCATCAGCAAATTTGCTGATGACACTAAATTGGGAGGGAGTGTCGACCTGCTGGAAGGCAGGAGGGCTCTGCAGAGGGATCTGGATAGACTTGAGAGATGGGCTGATTCCAATGGGATGAAGTTCAATAAAGCCAAGTGCCGGGTCCTGCACTTTGGCCACAACAACCCCATGCAGTGCTACAGGCTGGGCAAAGAGTGGCTGAAGAGCAGCCAGGCAGAAAGGGACCTGGGGGTACTAATTGACAGGAAGCTCAACATGAGCCAACAGTGTGCCCAGGTGGCCAAGAAAGCCAATGGGATCTTGTCCTGTATCAAAAATAGCGTGGCCAGCAGGAGCAGGGAAGTGATCCTTCCCCTGTACTCTGCGTTGGTGAGGCCACACCTTGAGTATTGTGTTCAGTTCTGGGCCCCTCAGTTCAGAAAGGATATTGAGGTGCTGGAGCGGGTCCAGAGAAGAGCGACAAGGCTGGTGAAGGGACTGGAGCATAAGTCCTATGGGGAGAGGCTGAGGGAGCTGGGGTTGTTTAGCCTGGAGAAGAGGAGGCTCAGAGGTGACCTCATCACCGTCTATAACTACCTGAAGGGAAGTTCTAGCCAGGTGGGGGTTGGTCTCTTCTCTCAGGCACTCAGCAATAGGACAAGGGGGCACGGGCTTAAGCTCCGCCAGGGGAAATTTAAGTTGGATATCAGGAGAAAATTCTTTACAGAGAGAGTGATCAGGCATTGGAATGGGCTGCCCAGAGAGGTGGTGGATTCACCATCCCTGGAGATTTTTAAACGCAGATTGGATGTGGCACTGAGTGCCATGATCTAATAAATGGACTGGATTTGGACCAAGGGTTGGACTCGATGATCTCGGAGGTCTTTTCCAACCCAATCGATTCTATGATTCTATGATTCTATGATTCTATATTTTTCTGTTGCCAGTGAAAGTCATTACAGCAACAAGGGGATTTCATTTTTAGTTTGTCCTGTAAAATTTCAATGATCCAACTTCCTCACAAGGATATGAAGGTCTGCAGAAGGTGCAAAGCCTCAGTCCGTTCTTCGTTATTCAAAACATGTCATAATTCCATGGAAAACCACCAAACTGCAACAGCGTGTGCCAGCTCAGGGCCTATTCCATATGAAAAAATCCTGGCCAAAAAGATTAAAGTGGCAGAACTCCTACTGCATTCAACAGGACTGGGTGCTGTCCTTGAGAGTTTCTTCTATTTTTTCCATCCATGACAGGTTTCCAAGGTTTATCTTTATCTTACTTCTAGATTCCAGGTACAGGTTTGCTGTCTCATTTTATTTATAGACATTGGCTTTCCATAATTTTTTTAATACTTTATCGCCCCTGCCATAACAATTTTTTGGCATACTGACTGCAGCCTTCTGGACTATGCTAATCCCTGACAAGACTGAGACAGACCTAACCAAAATTGTCTAGTACAGCCAACACTGTGCTTAAAATAGTTTCCCATGTTTTTAATCTATTTTTACTGGCTAGGGCAGGATTTAATCTTTCAATCATAAGGTTGTGCCTTAGATTTTATTTTAAAATGTGTTAGAAACTTTTTAAATATCTGTTTTACTATGTGTATTTTTTGATAGGGGTTAGATAACTTAAAACCAATATAAAATTAGGAGACACAAGTTAGTCTTTGGCAAACAGAAATAACACAAAACTTGCCTTTTCCAGAAGAGTACCTTATACTGAAAAAGTCTGATTATCCTCATGCCAATGCATGGTTGTACCTGGAAGACATCCATATTTTTAATGCACAGTAATTGTGCCTCTACATTATGATTTATTTTTTTATTTTTCCCACAAACTAGTTTCCAACAGAACCATTTTCATCCACCTTATTCTGATAGAAAAACCAAAATAATAATAGTTATTAAAAAAATAAAAATACTCAAAAGTTTGCTATAATTTCTGTTGGCTTTCTGTTCAGCCATGGCAATGAGTGAGAGTAAAGACCTGCAGGAATCCCTCAGTGGCCATGTAATCAATTTTAGCTGGAGGACAGAGCCATCAAAGGGTGTAGACAGTGATAGAAATTATGGCACTCAACTCCCTTACTCTTGTTTAAAAGTGCAGACTCATTCCACCTCTCTTGCCATCTAGAAATTCTATATTTGTTTTTGTCTTTTGGTTACCAAGCAGTGGCAATTTTGAATCATTTTGTGGAGTTTGTAAGTGAATTTTTAATTTTGAAGTTTTTCCCCCAGGACATTCTAAAAAGCATTTCACGGCAAACACAGGATGTGACCCTGGCAGAGCTTATGGGAGACTTCAATACCTGAGCCTGGGACCACGTGTTTTAAATGAGGAAACAACAGGACTGCAGTGACACAAAGCTTGCAATGGCCTATATAACATACCCACAAAATGGCATTTGCATCCTGTGACTGGCAGATTACTAGGATGGTGGGAGTGTTTTGTACTACGGGCCTTCCAAAGGAGAATCTAGACAAATTACAAGAAAATGAAATAAGAAATTTGGAAAGAGGCTCAAGTGCTACTTGCAGTTCCGCAGCAGTGAGCAGAGGGAAACAGGAGACATCAAAGTCCCCAGAGCAGCAACCTGGTCTGTCCTACTATTCCAGTGGCTGCTTGGCCCCTTCCCCACAGTCCCCACCAGTGCACAGGAAGGCAGCTTTGCAGGGACAAGCCCACAAAAGGGATTTTTCCCCTGTATCTCAAACCATGTGAGTCACAAGGGCTGGGAAGTGAAGCAGCTGGCCATCATTCCCTGCTTCTCTACAGCCCCCATCAATAAAACCATACAACTGAGGCTCAGTCCCCTTTGTCACAGATTTCAGGGTGAGAAATTGTGTAATATTGGGATAACACATCAGCTTGGCCCTTTGACTAAAGAGTCTCTGATTAAACTTCTACTGGAAGTGTAGAGGGCTGTAGCAAGAGGAAAGTTAGAGTCTGTATCTCATGGCTGGGAAAAAGGGCAGATAACAAGGACTGTGCTGTTCTACTCTCAGCTCTGCACTTGACTCACTAAGTTATAAAGCTCACATTTAGGATATACTGAGTTTTTGATGTGTAGCAAGAGACCAGACTGATTATTCTGAGCCCTGTGTACATTAACCTCCTTTTGAGCAAGCTGTCCTTAACCAACTCGGGTTTCAGTTCCTCCTCTAAGCAGGGCAAGGTAACACCAGCCTCTATCAGAAGAGTAAGAGTGGCTTAATTAATTGTTTATAAATTCCTTCGAGATGTCAGAAGTACTACTTAAGTATTAAAAACTCAGTGTGAGTTCCTTCTAACCTGTTAGAAGTTGGAAAGTGATTTTTCTCTAGATATGAGCAATCACCTGGAAATGATCCATGACTGAAGTTACGACACATTAGCGATATCTACACAAGTAATATGCCAGCAAACAAGCCTACAATTTTCATTAGAGACTTACTAAGGTTTTATTAATTTATATGTATCTACTCATTAGAAAAACTCCTAAACTTCTAACATCTGACAAGTACTGCCTCTAGCATAACACTGTGGCTGGGACCTACGATCAAAGATACCAGCCTAAAGCATATTGGAGCCTAATAATAAAGTTAGCGATTAGAAACAATACCAGCTATTGAAACAGACTTTTAAATTAATCATTTGAATACCAAAAAGTCACTTACACATAGCATATGCATGTATCAAATATGCCCCTTTTTCTGCAACTCTTTCTCATTGACAAAATAGTGAAGGGCTTCTTCCGCCAGAGAAGTTAAGAAGATTTTTGCTTTATCAAGACTGTGCGAAGCTGATTGTAATTTGACATCCTTTTAGAATGAAAATCGTCTCTTACATCAAATTCTTTCCTGTGAAAAAGTATTTTTTTTCAGGGGAGGGGAAGAGGGGGAGATGTTTGTTTATCAAGTTTTAGGATATCTGATTTTTTCCTCTTGTGTTTTCCAGTTTTTTTGTAGTTGAAAGACAGGGAAAGAGGACTTCAATAAAACTTTTTTTAAAACACAGCTGAATAAAAGGGCAGAGTACTACTTTTTAATTATTAAAATGAAAATAATTTGATGGTTTCTCAAAAACTGATTAAGAATATTTGTTCTCTAATTTGCAAGTTCCAAAAGTACCCTCATGGCTGCTGATTGGGTTACAGCACAATCTGGCAACTGTAGTTGAAGATTCCTGTAGGAAGCACTAAGGAATAGCTAGTAATTTCCATTTACAGTACTAAGAGTAAACTTACCTCTTTATGAAAAAGTAAGCTACTTATAGACCACAGATCAACTCCTAAAATACAGCTATTTTCTCTACTTATTCTAAGCAGACAAAAAGCTGATGTTAACATTTGTGTGCTTTGAAAATGTAAAACACTGCATATAACTAATGCCAAGTATAAATTTAACAATATTTGTTAGCAAAAAAACCCAAAAGAGTAACTTTTATTTTTCCTATGTTTTGTTGTGTATCTTCTGTCATTGCTTCAGGTTAACAAACTGCTTGTTAAAAAAAAAAAAGGTAGATTCCAGCTAAGGAAAACATAAACCCTATATTCAATACAAACACCAATAAAAAAAATTAAAACTATTGCAGTAGAACTTTCTTCAAAGCAGACCAGTAGTAGGGACACATTTTGCATAGGTTTTATAAGCATACATCCAGAAATCTATTTGTTTTACTATTCTGAAAAATCTGATGTTCCTGGACTAACATAGCCATAATCAACTTCCCTAGAAAATTAGAACCTGATAGTTTCATTAGTAATCTAAATCTGGAATTGTGACTTCCAGGCTCTTCCTCTTTTACAGTTCTTAAAGTTCAGACAAATAAGACAGTCATGCTTCGTAAAATTAAGAAGCATCTCTGTTGCTTAAAGCAACTTTTCAAAAAACAACCTCCCTCTCCTGCCCCCCTCCAAAGAACAAAAACCCCCAGCACATGCTTCCTCATTGGCCTTACTAAATATACAACTAAGTTTCTAAAAACACACACTTTATATGAGTTAAAGGGAATTTAGGTGCACTGACTTCAAGGTGCCTAAACGGAGACACCCCCAGGAACTTGTCTTTAAGAGCAAGAATGTGTTTAATCATCATTCCCCACTGAAAATTTTGGCCCAGGCTTTTGTTAAGAGTAACCAGGGTCAGTGCAATAGTAGCTGTACACTGGTTTCTGCCTGAAAAAAAGATGCCTTTAGTCTCCTATGCAGGCAGGGACTCCACCATTTCCTTGCTGCTGGAACACACCTTCATCTACTTCTGCCCATAATTAAAGCTGACTTATCTTCTCTGGGCCATTCACCTTTTGTTCAACATGAACAGCCTGCAAAAATGGCTGAGAGGTTCACAGGAAGGAAGCAGTTAAATGATAAAAATGTGAAATGTTATGCAGCAAGCTGTGTACAATTAACTAGAATTCAAATATACACCTTGTTCCAATCCAAGCCATTTATCAGACAAAAATAGTCTGCTAGAAGAATGTCATGATTAATGAGGTGAGACTCCAGCTAATTACTGTTTCCTCCAGAAGTAATTAGGTTGGCATTGCTAATCAAGATGAATGAACACTCTGACCCGCTTTTTTAAATGTAAAACTATGAGCTGCAGCAGCAATAACATCATTTAGTTCAGGCAATGTAGTCTTTATTAGGCTTGTAGTTTGATTAAATTCTTTTGTTATACCAGGCTTTCCACACATGAACAGATGAATGCTGTGATGTTCAAAGAGTTTGTCACCCTTAATTAAAGACTGAAAAGGCTTGTTCAATTCACAGGGCAATACGCAGGACAGCTCTAAATTGATAGCTTTTAAGTGGGGGATAACTGAGGGAGTCATAGGGTTTGCCCATCTGCAAGAGGATCCCTCCTCCTTCCACAGTTTTCTGCCATAGTAGCTGGAAAATTAATATCAGATATTTTTGTATTGATTCCATTAGGCAACACTCACTTCACCAGAGCACCTTTTCACACACAGCTATACAACTTTACTTTTACAGAATGAATCCATTATAAATTCAGAGAAAGAAAGCCATAAGAAGTAAATTCAAAGTATGAGCTAATTTACTGCGCTGTTTCTGCCTGTGACCCTTTTGCACAACTGACAAGTCCCAGAACAGCCTCCAGCCCCACAATTGCAGCAGTTCACATCATGACTACACATGGAATTTCACACTGGGGGGCAGGTGGAGGAAATGACAGATAAGCATCTGAAAGATGTAGAGATACAACATGTTATAATGGAGTTAACACGTAGCAATTTCTTTTTTTACCTCTTACTAGCAGATGAAGTGTTTCCTTATTACCAGGATTTATTTCAGGTAAATACGAGGTCCAAATTTTCACATGAAAATTTTAATGTAAAGAACAACTTAAATCAGATAAGAAAACATTGCTCATCCTACAATAACTTTTTGGATCTACAGGCTGTGTGCTTAGCGACAAACACTGCACTGAGCAGGGGGGATGGGGCAGAGGGGGGGAGAGAGGACAACAGGCACAGGAGACCTGTCCCTCTCCATGGCAACAGGTGCAGGTTTCCTCCTTTACCACTGGATAAGTCACCATAAACATGGCAACACAAAAACCAACTTGAGCGTACTCTCACACACATTTAACTGGCCACAGGCTCGCCCTGCCAGTGGTATAAGACCTGGCACTAAGGCTCACCAGCCAAGACTTTCTCCATGACATACCAGTACAGAACATGAGGGACCTGACCTGAGCAACCTCAGGCCTGTCAATACCTGGCTAAGAAGCTGCTTGTGTGCCTCAAGTGAAAGCCAAACCTTCACACCTGCACACAGTGTGCACAGACACCAAGGAGGCAGAGCAACAGCATTTTCCTCCCTCAGTGAAGCTCCCCTCAGCAATCACCCATGGTAGACATAACACCCACCCCAGCAGACAGAAGATGCACTTCACACCTTCAACACAACACTTGGTAGGACCACAGTAGCTCCCTGTGAGCCACACCACAGGGGACAGACACACATATCGGCTCCCTGAGACAGCCCAGGCTTGTGGACCTCCCCCATGCTCTGATGGCACAGGGCTGCACAGCACCTTCTTCCTCTCCAGCTTTCTGATACTGAACAATTTAACAAAAATCCTTACCTTGACAGTGGGAACAGCATCTCTTTCCTTCCTCTGCCATCTGGTTGATATTTCCGCTCGCTAGATTGCAAAATCCTATTTTTAACCTCTTCTGCCTAATGACACTGCAATGCCAGCCACTGATTGACACACACTTGCTTCCTGCTGCTGCTTCTTCCCAGTGCTTCACCTGGACCAGGCCGGGCCAACCTCATACATCACCATTTCTGGGAGTAGAACAACAACCTGACCCTCACATATACCAATGACCACCCCAAGCAACCTTGCACCGGCTTTTCAGAGGGAGTCTCCAGGTGGAAACCCTAAGAGCTAATTTGAGGGGGAGGGTGCCTGGGAGACCAGACTATAACCTGTGTAAAACCTCTCCTCCCTCACTGCTCTCTATTAAGGGTTCTAAATGCTCTCACCTGCTTTACTTCACACTCACAACCCCTCTTAGATGGGTACCTAAAGTCCCCCTGGGAGATTTTTCTGCTTATCTGTCTCTGAGCCTCACAAATGTGTGTCTGCACTATAGGGGCATTTAACTTCTTTTCTTTGTGTTACTTCTTTCTTTTTTTTTTTTTGTTCTCACTTCTGGAAAGCAAGGTTTGGGGTTTTTTTAGAGTCAAGACTTCCTGGAGTTGGAGCCAAGATAGTGGCACTGCCATCCAATAGCTTTGACTCATTTTTGTTTTGCTTACAGAATCAACTTGCTTGTTACAGATTCCTGCAATGATGAATTTGCTAGGAAACCAGGAAAGGAGAAACATCCATCATTACTAAATGCTCTGCTTCAAATCCCTGCAGTGCCCCTTCATGGCTGTAGGTAGAGTGTTGCAGGGTCACCTGCTGCCTTATGGCTGCATGGTATCAATGGCAAGGCACAGAACTTACCTTGTCTTCAGGATAAATCTGCCCTGCCTCCATTTCAGTGCTTGAACAAGAAAGTATGCAGTGTAAATAGTTATTAAAAAATATAAAACCGGTAAAAGACAAAATATTAAACCAATAAAAGACAGAAGCTTCCTATGGCTGCACACCTGGTTTCTCAGGCAGGGGTGCTGTCCTCACAAATCATAGCATCATTTAGGTTGGAAAGACCTCTAAGATCATCAAGCCCACCATTAACCCAGCAGCACCATGTTCACCAGTAAGCCATGTCCTCATCCACATATCTTTTGCAAATTTCCCAGGGCAGCTGATTTCAAAGCTTTACCAAACTTTCAGTGAAGAAATTTTTCCTAATATCAAGTCTAAACCTCCCCTGGTGCAACTTGAGGCCATTTCCTCTTGTCCTTTTGCTGATTACTTCTGAGAAGAGACTGATCCCCACCTCATTACAACCTCCTTTCAGGTAGTTGTAGACACTGATAAGGTCCTTGCTGAGCCTCCTTTTTTCCATGCAAAACACCCCCACCTCCCTCAGCCACTCCTTGTAAGACTTGTTCTCCAGACCCTTCCCCAGCTCCATTGCCCTTCTCTGGATGCTCCAGTAACTCAAGAAGGGGCCCAAAACTGAGCACAGGATTCAAGGTGCAGGTGCTCTGGTTTCCTAACAACCCAGGGAGAGGTGTGAAAGGACAGACTTTAGGTACTCTGCTCTGACCTGTGCTGACTTGACTAAGTAAGAATAAGTATTTATTAATGCAGTTGGTTCACGAGTCCCTGGGTTATCAATTAACTGTGTAGCTCCTAAAAGCATTTTTAATTTCTGAGCTGCTGCATTCCACTGAAGCAACTCTAGTGATTCATTTATGAAAGTTTTATTGACCAGCCCAAGTTGCAGATGCTCATTGCTTTTATTGATGCATACCCTTAATTCCTGTTGTGAGAACATTGCTTAATGGACCCAAATTAAAACAGGTGACCCCATAGAAGGAAGTGATTTCTAAATTCCCTTTCTCTGGTCACAGCTGTGCCACAAAGGTGTTTCCCTTTCTCTCCATACATTTCTATTGGCTGTGTTCCAAACGGTCCTGCTCCACAGAGCAAGGGCAGCAGCTCTACTGCTGCTTGACCATGATCATTTCACTCATTTCCATCTCTCAGCCTGATGGTACCAAAAGTGTGGGCATTGCATCAGCCTTGTCCCTTGGACTGCTTCAGACGCATCACTTTAGCTGCTGCCCCGAGGAACAGTCCAATATATAGGGACTGCTGCATTTTTTTGGCTCTTCCCTTCCCTAGATGCCATCTATGAACATTCTCACAGTGAGGTGTGATGTCCCCTCAAATGTCTGCCAGGAAATAGCTGTGTAGACAGAGGGTGTTGAGGATGAACTCTCATTTAGTTGGGGACATATGAGATATGATTGATTGCTTCTTTTTTTTTTTTTTAAAGTAATTTTGTATTAGTAGAACTACAAACATCTTTGCTGCCAAAGACTGACCTCTACTCTAGCAGTGTAAGCAAAATTATTATTAGCTCCCCTTTTTTTTTTGCTGATAATAGGACCCAAGGGTAGCTTAAGAAATACTGAGAGAATTAAAATTTTGGATGGGTAAATGAAAAACTCCAATGAAAAAATGTAAGTGAAGTAAGAAGAATTAATAAGCCTATGAGGTCACTGATCATGTCCAGACCATGTCAGGATGCAGGGAATTTGCAGTCATTCGCACAGCAGCTATCACCCCCCATGGAGAAAGGAGGGTGGAGTCCAGATCTCATCAGTGAGGTCATCTCCATTCTAATCCTACACTCAGTACTCTTGGAGCACAACCTCTGTGGTTTCAGCAGGAACTGAGCTCAGCCCTGCCAGCCAAGGGGTGCAGAGTGTCAGGAATTTCCAGACCGCTCATCAGCCCAGCCCGCCCCCCGCAGCTGACGTTGTTTATAAGTCCCTGGACCCTCTGCTTAAAGAGAAATCTAAATCCACCCACTCTTTGCACATTCTGTGCTGTTGATACACCACAGAGCTGAACTTGGCCAGCCCTGGAATCTGTCCCTCAAACACTGGTGCATGCACGGGTAGCAACTGGTTGGCGTGGGTTAGTTGTCTGCGGGTGCCTAAACCACAGGGCAAATAAGTAAATCAGCCACACTTCTCACACCCCAAATGTATTAACGTGAAATGGAGAAATGCTTGTGCAGTGTTGTGGGAGGCCCCCAGTCCACTGCCCTACTAACAACATAAAGTAGCTGATATAATACCAGTTATGCCTCATGCATTGCACTCAGTCTGGTTTGGAGAGATCAGAGGCAGCTGTTTTTTCCTGCCTGCCCTGGATAAGCAGCTGAAAGAGCTTGTGCCCATCCATAGTCAAGGAAGACTTGCTTTTTAATAGGCACCAGAGCTGGGTGTACAAAGGTGGGCAGAAGAAACAATGTCCCCTTCCCACATAGTTTTTTGGGTTGTTTTTTTTTTTGTTCCCTCCACCAGTTTTTCCAGCTACACTTCAGAGCTTGTCAAATACGTGAAAAGCCCAACCTGGATCCCAAAAATCTGGTCTTGCACTTTTCAGAGTCCCCTGCCCATTGTGCTGCTGCAGCGATGGGTGAGAGAGCGTGGGCACACAACCAGGCTTGTCTGCTGCGGGTTTCCTTCAGCTAATTGTTTTTTTAACAAACCTAATTCAGGTTTTGCAAGTCTTGATGAGGGTTTTTGTTCCTGAAAGAGTGAAATAGAAAAGTCACTGATGATTTGTTCTTTTGCTGTATTTCAGTGCCAATGTATCCTTCAGTGCTGCAGCAGCCATCAATACCCATTCAGCCACTATCGTGCAGCTTTTCCCTGTCATTCACTCTGTCATTTAGAAAGTGATAAAAATCCCAGCTTAGAGCAGCATATTCGCTTTTGTGGTCCCCTACTTCCAGCAACCTTCTAAGGCATTGAACAAAATTAGCAACAAATTAATTTATGAATACTGAGCCCTTTGTTACCGTGTTCTGAGAGTTTGCAATACTGTCAGATTTCAATTAAATTTAAGAAAAATTAAGCTGCTCTGTGTGGCTGCTTGCTTAGACAGTGAGGTAATTATATATAATAAGGAGATCTGTTTAACAATCGCTCCTAGTCATGGCAACGTCGCACCGTTATTGTGCTTAACATGAAGACAGACTGTTATATTGTTTTTGGAATGTGGGAAACCAGCAATAGTAGAGGCACACCATGAACTTAATGCATAGAGTAGGATTTTTAACACTACCAGGTGCAGTGAATTAATTGTTACCACTCTACTGTTCATTCAAGGAGTCTGGTTTTGCACACGGGTTACAAATTGTGAGATCCTCGGTAACTTGAACCTTCAGTTGTAGGCATGCAGCGAAAGTACCATTAGGCCTAATTTTTTTTGTTGATGAAATCAAAAACAACTCTACAGGTTCTGCTTTTGTTCTTGTTTTAAAAGAAAAGGAGGCCACAGCATAGAATAGTCACTGTCCTATCCATATGTCCCAATGAGATGTGCCAGCAGGTAGCAACAGCAAACATCCTGGAAGAGACATCTTCATCACTGAGTCTAGCACTTCCTCAGTGCCTTCCTTTCAGCCATGGTGCCATGGGGTAGGATAACTAGAGTATGTGCTACTGTGATTTTACAGTGCAGGTGATTCTGTGTATTTGGGAAGACTAACAGATATGGAGAGTTCAGGCACAATATTTCACACGTGGCACAATGACTTTTGCTTCCTCTGCCCGAGCAGCCCTAAGAGCACACATGCTGTTTATCCCAAAGGATGGAAAAGGGAATTTTATAAATAATGCATTTCTTTCTTGTGATGGTAAACTGTCCTGTCCAGAATTAGAAGAAAACAGCTCTATTCTGGGACTCTTCTTCATGTTAGCGTGGCACTTTGAACTCAGGGAAGCAGCTGGAAAATAAAATGTCAAATTCAGTTCTGTTCAAGACTGAGTTTTGAATCTTGGCTAAGTTTAACTAGCTAATCAAGGAATGTAAGTCAGCTTGCTGACTTGTGCCATGAAAAGGGAACAGCTCCAGCCTAACCACATACAGAATAAACAGCCATGCTTTTTCAAAGTGGACTAATACGCAAGTCTGTGAAAGAGTCTTCTTAACAGAGCAGGAGGAGAGCTGGGAGGGAGGAACTGGTGGGGAGGCACATGCAAGAACTCATTTGGTACCGAGGGGCTTTATGAAACATTTGAGACTCATTTCAAAACTAAGAGTGAAAACAGAGCGGAAACTTCTTGTAGGGCAGCAGAAGCCAAGCTGAGCTCCCAAACATCTCAAGTGCAGCTCCCACGCTGGGACTGTGACACAAGCCAGCAGCACAACTATTTGGCACAGGCAGTGTCTCGGAAATCCAAAGGTCCATCTGTGGGAGAAAGTTATTGGGTGAGGAGGTGATAAGGTAGCCAGGAAAAGCACATAAACACCAAGGAAAGCAAAGAACTGCTCTCGGGCATGGAGTCACTAATTATCACTCAGGAAAGAGTTTGGCGTCACTGTGGATAGTGCCATAGGAACGTCAAGCCTGTGCTTCACGAAGATTGAAAAGACAAATAGGACACTGGGAACCATGGAGGAAGGAAGAGCAAAGAGAATAGAAAGGAGAATCACTGTGCCCATGTTTGCTTCAAGGCCCTGTCATTCCTCTCAAAAATGACACAACAAATACAAAAATAATAGGGCAACAGCCATGATCACAGTTAAAGAGCAGCATCCCTGAAGGGAACAGAGGTACCCTGGGACTCTCCAGCCTGGAGAAGAGGGAACTTGGTCTTTGATGTGCTGGTGGCTCCACTGAAGGGCAGGAAGGGAAGATTTGTGGCTGCTTCTCAACATCTAATACCCAAAGACATGAAAAGAATTATCCACAGAACTGGAATGAGTGGAGGAAACACTTTTCCATGTGGCACATAATTAAGCTCAAGTACAGATAATTCTAGAAGCCAAAAGTATAATTTGGTTTAAAATGTAATTTGACTAACTCTTGGAGGAAAATCTATCAAGGGCTGTTGAACACAAAGCCACAAGTCTCAAGCTCAGGAAATCTCCAGCTCAAAAAGACCTGAGTAACAGGGAGGAGAAAGTTTCACGACACATTAGACTCCTTCCTGCACTCCTTTTTTAAATTTCCAAAGCAGGCAGGGAGTGTTATATGATACAACACACTGCTGCTATCTCAGTGTTCCCAAATTAACCTGCCCAGGCTGCCATTGCTGGGCTGTCCTAAGACCCAGATATATGGCTGCCTGTACCCTTTGGGATCTGCTGGGAAAACTTCATGTCTCCTATTTGCAACTGACTCCCAGAACTGCCTCTTCCCATGTTTAGGGTTTGCTGTGTGCCTTTCGTATCTCAGCTATACAAAGATTTTTGTATTTCATGAGGAAGGTTGCTCACATTGTTACAGGGAAGAGCAAACAAGAAATTACTGTGAGAAAAAAGAGGTGCCTTCAAATAAAAACAAATCAAAATCGCTATTAAAAACTCTGACTCATAGTTTGAAGTAACACAAGAGAGAACACAGGAGAAATCAAGCCAGTGAAAGTAGTTCAAGAATAAAGGCTACCAGGAACGTGACTGTCAGAGCCAAGGAACTGGGGAGACTGATAGAATAACACTGAGTTGCACTTCTTAGTACCCAAGTCCAAAGAAAAGGCATCAGACTGATGGTTATGTAGGATGAATACACAAAATCCAGTGCTTTTATATGTCTTTAGAAACAAATCACAGCTGTTCTGATATTTTCCAAATCAGTTGTTTCTTTTCAGTGTGTTAAGCTGATCTTTGACATGTCATCCTGAGACAGATCAGGGCATTCAATACTCATCTTTTTTGGCACTGTGTCTCCATGGCAGTCGTTCAGGAGCCCAGTGCCTCCATTTTCTTCGTGGGATTTACCTTGTTGTGCATCAGCTGACATGATCACAGGAAAGTATCTACTGTGTTGTGGGAGATGTGGCCCTTTAGAGAACCTTGCTCATAGAATAGGAGAGAAATGTCTCAATAAGACAACATGATAAAAGCAAAATGTAATTTAGTGTTTTATTGCAGGGTGAAAAATTAAATATTCTTTGTAACATTATGCATTAACTATTTCCACTTCAATCAAATCAGCTAAAACCATACTTTGATTTCTTTTCAATTTCTTTTGCAGCATGAACATTTTCTTAAATTTTTAAGGTTGCATTTTGAATCAGAATTTTTTCTTTCAGAAAATTTGCAATAGATTTTAATAATCAGGCTTAGGTGGTTAACTTTTAATTTGACAATCTGAATAAATAAATTTTTGCCGCAGATATCTCAAGGGCTTTAAAAAAAAAATTGTTCACACTGAAGCAACCTAGCACAAAGAGCTTGATGGTTCAGAGGAAGAGTAAAAGCTATTAAAAAATATAGTAACTGAAGAGGAGGGGCTACACATCTGATGTCTGTGTCATGAACAAATCTACTCTCAGTGTTGTGACAGTGGTCAAACTCACAGAGGAAATGGACTTTCCAAACAAAAAACCTATGTGACAACAGCATTAAGTGAACACCTCACACAAGCTTATATAGAAAGACATCAGACCATTCTATTTCTGGTTGTGTCTGCATATGATTTTCAACTACAACAACAATGCAAAGGAAAAATTGGGAAGGGACCTGGCTGTGGAGCTTGCTACACATACATGAGCTCAGCCTGCCCTGGAGATTTCCAGTCAAAAGACATCTGGATGATAGGTAAGAAGTGTGAATAAGCCACATGAGCCGTGGGGTATTAGCCCAGCACAGCCCTCCTACACACTGTTCAAGGCACTGCAGGACACAAAACATTAGATTGTATGCATTATATTACATGAAGTGGAATAAAATATTAGTTTGAAAAGCATGTTCAGAGTCACATCCTAAATTAAGCCTAAGGAAAGAATCCTGTCTAAATGTTGCAGACGTTTGGGGGTGGCAGCCAGTCTGCCTCAGGTTTTAGTCCTATTTTCTCCTAGAGCACATTGAACTCATCATCTCATTGAACAAGCTTTAGCAGTGAGCAACTGTGAAAAAACCAACTCCAGAAAAGTCTGCACGGAGAGGAGGAAAAATGCAGTGTTCTCCTTCAGAAAGCAGAGCTATCCATGCAAAAAGTAAAAGTAATTTAATCTTTCTTAAAAACAAGCAATTGTTCAGACTGAAGAAGAGAAGGCTTCAGGGTGACCTAATTGTGGCCTCCCAGTACCTGAAGGGAGCCCAGAAGAAGGATAGAGACTATTACAAGGGCCTGGAGGGACAGGACAAGGAGGGGTGGATTCAAACTGACAAAGAGTAGATTTAGATTAGATATTAGGAAGAAATTCTTTACTAGGAGGATGGTGAGGCACTGGCACAGGTTGCTGAGAGAAGCTGTGGCCATCCCATTCATGGAAGTGCTCAAAGCCAGGCTGGATGGGTTTCTGAGCAACCTGGTCTAGTGGAAAGTGTCCCTCCCAAGGCCGAAGGGTTGGAATGAGGTGATCCTTAAGGTCTCTTCCAACCTAAACCATTCTATGATTCTATGATTTGTAACTCCTCTCTTCTGTGTCCATCTGAAAATGCCAGTTCTGCTCTTAAACTTCCCAGAGACCTTAGGGGTCATCTGGCAGAGATTCTATTTAGAATTAAGTTTATATTACCATATCACAGGTTTTACTCTCCTAGGACAGACTCAATGGGCTTAAAGGCAGCAGAAGCACTGTTTCTAAAAATACAAGTGATAGACAACAGTGGTCACCACAGTCTGCCTGTTGGGTTTTCTCTGATGTAGTAATGAATTGAATGGTGCTGTGGCCCCCTGTGAGGTCTTGCTATAGAACAGCATCCTCTTGAGATGCTTTTCCTGAATAAAAGAGGAAAATGGTATCTACTTGGTCATGTTATAGTGAGAATAAAGCACAAACTGAATAATACATGAGTTTCATACTTGTAATGCTCCCAGATGTTGATGTTGTCTTGTTGCTTCCACTTCTTTTCTTATATTTCTTCAATATCTCTTGTTGCCTGAATGGTTTGTGTTGTTTAGGTTGGATATTTTCCTAGTTCTGTTTCACTCTTTGTTTTTTTTTGTGGTTTTTTTGTTAAGTACTGCTTGGTGGGACACAAATTAAGCAGGAAATACTGAGGTTATCTTTTTATCAATTTCTGCAAAATGTAGCTTGAAAAGCAGAGCTTGGATCTGCCTTACTTACAGAAGCTACTTGCTAAAAACCTCCAAAAATCTGGAAAATTCTGAGTCCAAACTTCATTTGATCAAAGGAATTAAAAACTCTCAGTCTGAATGCAAGCCAGAAAAGTGCTTCCAGACCTTCCAGACAGGACATAAAATACCTACGAGGAAAAAAACAAACGAACAAACTAGCCAAACCAACCAACCAAAAACCAAACTAACGAATAAACAAAAAAGCACCAAAAAAAAATCTCCTAAGATAAGTTGTGAAGTTTTGATAGAGCCTAATTATCTCATGGTTGTACATGCAAATTGGAGGATGAGAGGAGAAAGGGACCTGGAGTTCCTAGTTGACGGCAAGTTGAATATGAGTCAGCAGTGCCCTGGCAGCCAGAGGGGCCAACCATGTCCGGGGGGGTATCAGGCAAAGCATCAACATCTAGTCAAAGGAGGGGATTGTCCCACTCTCTTCTGCACTGGTGCTGCCTCACCTCAAGTGCTGAGGGCAGTTTTGGGCACCACAGTATAAGAAGGACTTTGAAATAAGAAGAGTGTGACCAGAGGAGAATGACCACGATGGTGAATGGCCTCGAGGGCAAGACTTACAAGGAGCAGGGGAGGTCACTTGGCTTGTTCAACCTGGAGGAGAGAAGGTTGAGGGGCAACTTCACCACAGTCCACACCTTCCTCAAGGTGAGCAGTGGAGGGCCAGGTGCCCAGGGATGGCAACCAGCAATGGAACATGAGGAAATGGAATGAAGCTGCATCAGAAGTTCAGATTCGACATTAGGAAAAGATTCTTCACCCGGAGGGTGGTTATGGCACCACGCCTGCCAGAGTTCAAGGAATATCTGGATGATGCTCTCAGTCATGTGGTTTAGTTTTAAGTAGTCCTGCAGGCAGGTGGACTTGATGATCCTTTCAGCTTGAGATATTCTATGATTCTATTTGCATAGCATAAATAATACACATTCTGTAGTATACGTACATACAGGTACAGCTGTATTACTTTCTCCATACACCCATATTATATCTTTTTACACATATGTACCCCACGTGAACATTTTAGGAAAATGTTTTTCACTTCTGTCTTTTTTATAATTTGTACTGAAAGTAATTTCTCTTCTGTAAAGTAACCAAAGAAAGAAGTGGTACATTTATCAACTGGATGGAGTCTGTCACTGAGCTCGTGTGTACTGCTACCAGCCCTGAAGATGCCATCTGAAACACAAAGGATCAAGAATTTAGGCACCTATCTCAAAATCTTCAGGCACCTGAATCAAAATCTAACCACTTACCCTGACCTATGACTTTACTGTCCAAATGCTGTAAGCATCTTCCTTATGCATCACCAGCACTAAAGGTCCTTCAAGCAAAACTTAGGTTCTCCATTAAAAATGTGCTTTATTGAATCTGTGTGGGAGAAATAGAATAAAGTTTAGTAAAATTCTCTTCCTAATGCAAAAGAGCATCTAGGTCAGTCATTGCTACTGTTTTTCTGCAGTGTTAATGAGAGAAAAAGCAATAAATTTTTGCCACTTGGAATATGACTCAGAATAAGAGACGGAAGATCTACTGATTAGGCAAAGGGGGTTTTGTTCATTTAATTAAGTGGTTACTTAATGAAGTAAAATGGTACTTTAAATCTAAGTATCTAAGCCTGTAAAAAGTTTAGGAACACTGTAAGTGTTTGTATTTTAAAAGCAGCCTGGGTTAAGATTATTTCTCCTTAAGAGGTGACATCTCAGTTCCACAGATGGAGAGAGGACTTTGAGTTCTAGCAAGATTAGTCATTGCCAGTAACATCACCACTGTACAGTAAAGAAAGTATATTTTTGGGTATAATGTTACTTACTGCTACATGAGGACAGTTGCACAGATGCAATAAAAGTTTGTTGGTTTTTTATGAAAAATGTTGACAGGAAAGAAAACCTTGTTTCAGGATTTTTTTCTTAAATATTTTTTGTCCAAAATTTCAAACCGTAAAAGTTTGGACATGTACAAACTGAAACACTGAAGCTGAAAGTAGCATGTGTACATTTTTTAGCCAAATATTTCACCAGGTTGGATACTTAGTGGCTATTATTAAAAAGTTTTAAAGTTTAGCTGTACTTTGGAAAGAAATTTCTTCTTTAGAAAAAAGCACTTTCTTAAGAAAATATTTTTTTGTTCAGAAAACCAAAACAGTAACAGATTTAAGTCTTGGTGCATGATACAGAATTGAAAACAGACATTTCCCCTTGGAATATCCATTTCATCAAATTTTCCATGTTGACCAAGCAGTTGTTTTTCTACACACAAGGTGGGGGAGGAGTTTTATGACCATTTTTCTGTTGCCTCTGTCATCATTTCTCACTCTTTGTATTATGTCCCTTAGACTGGGGTTACAGTGCTCCTGGTTCCCCCCACCCCATTGGGTTTAGGCACCTGCCTGCTGCTTGCTGGGAATCACAGAATGGATTGGGTTGGATGGGACCTTAAAGATCATCTCGTTCCAACTCCCTTGCCATGGACAGGGACATCTTCCACTAGACCAGGTTGCTTGGCCTTGAACACTTCCAGGGATGGGGCAGCCACAACTTCTCTGGGCAACCTGTGCCAACATTTCACCACCCTCCCAGTAAAGAATTTCTTCCTAATATCCAATCTAAACCTATTCTCTGTCAGTTTGAAGCCATTCCACCTTGTCCTTTCACTACATGCTCTTGTAAGTAGTCTCTCTCCATCTCTTTTGCAGGCTCCCTTCAGGTACTGGAAGGCTGCAATTAGGTCACTGCAAAGCCTTCTCTTTTCCAGGCTGAACAATCCCAGTTCTCTCAGCCTTTCCTCGCAGGAGAGGTGCTCCATCCCTCTAATCACCTTAATGGCCTCCTCTGGACTCACTCCAAGAGGTCCATGTCCTTCCTGTGCTGGGACCCCAGGGCTGGATGCAGCACTGCAGGTGGGGTCTCAGCAGTGCAGAGGGGCAGAATCCCCTCCCTCCCCTGCTGCCCACACTGCTCAGGATGCAGCCAAGGACACTGTTGGTTTCTGGGGGTCATGTCCAGCCTCTCATCCACCAGCACCCCACGTCCTTCTCGGCAGGGCTGCTCTCAATCTGCTCATCCCCCAGCCTGGACTGATAATGAGAAGGCTTCACTTGAAGCTTATTTATGACTCACCAGTTTTAAAGCAAGCTGTCTTCCACCACAGCTTGATACAAGCGATTGCTTCCTTCACATGTTTATTAGCGAGCAGATGCCTTCAGCTCCTCTGCAAGAGCAAAATCTTCACTCAATTCCTAACTTCACTCGGTCACTTAAAATGCCGTTTCCACCAGAAAAGCTGGTGGACTGCCTCTTCTCCCGTCACCACACTTCTCCACTGTGGTAGGGCCTTAAGTGGAAAGACAGTTATCCCTTAAGAATTCCTTAACCTGATTTTTTTCCAGCCACTCCTTGTGATGTTGTGTAGTGGTAGGAGAAGAGGCAGCTGGGGCTCCTTGGGCACTGACTGCACCTGGGAGGCTGTGGGATGGGCTGCCTGCCAGCGCCAGCTGCGTGGGGATGGGTTCAGATTGGGATGTCACCGTCCTACACGGACTCAACAACAGGATTATTTGTTTGTGCATGGGCAGACACTCATCCAGGCTGCAGCAGGGACAGGAGGAGGGAGCAAAAGAGAAAAGATGGGGAGAGAGAGAAGTTGAAATGAAGAACCTATATGCCAGCCAGAAACTGCAGGAAAAGGCAGGATTGTGCCTGACGGTCTATTTTTAAATTGGCTGACAAGAATCCAATGTGTTGTTTGGGTAAGGATACCGTGCCGGCTTATAAGCAGAGCCAGTTATGGAACAAGAGAACAGTGCAAATCCCCTTTTTCTTGCTTCTGCTCATCTATTCTGCTCAGACTTCTAACCAGCAACACTGGTCTACAGCTGCTGCAAGGAGCCCAGAGCACTGGGCATGAAATGACAGGTATTGGAGCTTCAGCTGGTATGAACCTGCCAATCTCCAGGGATTTCCCTGCAGCTTGGTGGCTGAACACAAGCTGAAGACCTGGCCCTTCATTATAAAAATTATTGTGCTCTGTTAGCTCTATGGGGAGGGAAGACATCCAAAGAGGAGGGAGGGCTGTGAGGGGGTGTCAGGCACACCAGGCTGCCCAGAGTCATCTGGAGTTTTGCCACAGGCTCCTCATTGGGCCAGAATTTGTCTTTTGATTTGTAATCCTTCATGGAGCAGGGTTTGGCAAATCACCTTCCTTTTGTGCCTCTCTTTACCCACATATTAACTGCAAAATGATAAACACTATTCAGCTTCCAGGTCGAGGGAAGCCCGCAGTTTTTAGCATCCTTGTTGATTTGAAAGTCTTTCACACACACCCACAGATATTGAGATAGGTGAGGTACTTTGTGGTGTCAATGGCACTTCAGTGTTTCTGTGTCCTGCCCATGTTGGGTGTGCAGTGGAGCAGCCACCGCTACACCTGGGAAGAGGCAGCATCAGCCTGGTTCTAGATATTGCTTTTTAATATGCAAACAGAGGGTTTACTTGGAAAATGTAGATATTCTACAAAGTAAGCATGAGTACTTCCCAGGAATATTGTCCACTTTGATAAATGAGTGTCTCCACTCCTTTCCACAAGACTTTCACTGAAAATGAGATCCCTCTTTCTGACCTGAGCAATGTGGAATCACAACAGGAATTTCTGCCAGGGATGTCTTTGGCCCACAGTTTCACTGCACATGTCTATTGTTGAAATCAAAGAACTTTTTGGAATATTTCCACCAGTTTCATCCAGAACAGCTTCATTTTGTTATGCCCCAGGTAGACAGAAAGGGAACATAACACACAACTTTATCGTGGTCCTTGGCACAAAAGCAGCTCCCCAGAAGCCCAAGGGCTGCGCCTGTGCTTACATAAACATACTTGATTCCCAGTTACACTACAGATTTCTTCTGTTCTTTGATGATAAGTCTCAAATTAACTATTTACCTGCAAAGGAAAATACTAGAACTTGCTTATTTTTGGCTTCACATATGACTTCTTTTCTGCCTTTTTTTCTTTCTCTTGGTGCCTCCATCTTTCTTCTCTTCACTGTTATTCATTCCACTCACATGCCTATTTCAAACTTCTTTTCTCAGCCGTTCAATTCATTATCTCTTTTTTTCTTTTTCCCTTTCACTCCAGCCATGGACAACTCTGAAAATCTCGGACAAATCATTCTCCTACTGCCCATCTATCCATCAGTGGATACCTGATCTCATCCCCCTGCAGTTTTTCATATTTCAGTGGCTAGGAAGCTGCTGCAGCACAGCAGTCATCACCAAGACTTACACCCGACCCAGTCATGGGCTGCTTCCCAAAATCACAGCTTTGGTCTCATTTTGGATGCCAATCTCCCACCATGGCCTTCCAGCTTGGGGGATCCCACAGCCACACCATAAGCTAAGACAAGAAAATGTCCTGGTTAAAAATTAAGTGCTCCCAAAAGTTGACTTCTGGGGGTCAGGCTGCTCCTGCCCAGGCTTGGGGCTACATCAAAACTGTGGGTCTGCAAACAACTTTAGACTGATGGGCTCCTGTCGGTGGGAAATGGTGAGCAGCACAGCTCTAGCCTTTATTTCACATTTTTTGTCTGTTTGGAGGAGATCAGGAGATTTGAAAGAGAACTCCCCGGTTTCATTCCTGTGTTTCATTGAAATGGCCCTAATTTTGCAATCCCTGGTGTGTAGTGACCTGTGTGGTGTCTGTAAAATGTGACATCACAGCTTCAGCATCTTGAACCTTGGCCCTCCCAGATCAAGACAGCTGGCACAGCTAAAACTTTTTTTTTTTTCAAAAAAACAAACTTTCAAATACATAATTTTCCATTTAGAAAGTGACAAAATGAGCTCACTTCAGTAGGTGAAGCACTGTTACTGCCATTATAACTAAACCACTGTTACTGCCTGTCATTTATAGAGTGGATGTTAAATGGATCAAGATTGCAAACCTGCCTTGCAGAAAATTCAGGGCTGTGGAGAGAGCCTGAAAAGGTCTCCAAACCAGAGTAAAATTTTGTGACTTCAAAATTGGCAAGGGGTTAAAAACTGCCTTTGGTTTGATTTAGAACAATGAACATATTTTGATTTGGATAATGTTTATCCATCCATTTGAGCTTCTCTTATATTAAATATGATGTGTTAGCTGGTATATTTAATATGGAGCATGTTAAAGATACTTTAATATAGAAAGAAAATAAAATTAAAACATGACAAAGTCAAAACAATTTTATTTTATATCAAAACAAAATGTTTTGATGTTATTAAAATAAATCAAGAAAGTAAAAATGAAATGTTTTGACTTTTTCTTGTTAAAAATATTTGTCAGAATTGACACATTCTAGAAAAACATTCGGATTTTGACAAACAGAATTCTTTTTTACAGAAGAATTGTTTCACTGAGCTCTAATTAAAAACTGGCTAACTCACAGATCTCGAAAAATAGTTGTCAGTGGTGAATTATTACTGTTCTTCACCTACATGGTGAAAGGGATCAGTTCATGGGCCAGTGCTGTTTAATATTACCATCTGTGATCCTGAAATGGATATAGAAACACTTCTGAAAACTTTCTAGGCAATAAGGAGTTTGGCAGAGCGCTCAGGGCCATCACAGTGTGACGGGGATCACCTTGGGAGAGCAGGAACTCAAACACCAGGTGTCAGGAAAATCCAGACCCTGCCTCCACGAACAACGATGTGGACTCTTCTGCCTGACAGCAACTCTGCCTTGGCAGGACAGCACTGAGGAGTTTTAATCAATAAATAACTAAGCAGGAAATGAAACGAAAGCAGGGGACAAACAAGCAGGATACTGAGAGGGGACCAACAGAAGAAGAAGGTGTCCTGCTCTGGTATCAGCAACATAGAACTGGAAGCGTGGAAAAAACACGCTGAGGAAAGGATAAGCTGAGTTAGTGAGCTTTGTTGTTTTGCCTGTCAGAAAGAAGACAGAGAGAGTTATAAAAGGGAATTTAAGGCAGATAAATTCAGAGGATGAAATGAAGCAACTTCTTTTACCAGTCAGTCTGACTGACCACAGCAATGTAGTACCTGACAGAGCAGTGAACTCACCATTTCAGGCTGTCTTTAAATCAAGATTGGCTGCTTTACTGAAGGCACAATTATTTTGGTTCGGCCCAGCAGAAGTGGGGAAAGAAATTGTATGACCTGAGTTACAGAAAACATCAGAGTGCTTTTTTTAATATCCACTACATTTACAATCTATGTGAATCCACATATTGACTACTTGCACAGGGTAAGTAACCTGAAGATAGCAAGGATTTTGTAATTGAGTCAAATTATGCTGAAAATCATGAATTTATCATCACTATTGTCAACAGTTGTTAAAGGTGGATGTTTGGAGTAAAAATACAATCCTGGACATCATTTTACAAAAGCATTTCCACCTTTCAAAATTGTGGTGCTAAATCTAACGACACTGAGCTTTCAACCCTCATTTTAGAGGCAGAAGAAGAGAGCTGATCTAGAATCACTGCACTGGTGCCAGGGAGACTCATGCAGATGCAACAGGAATACCTGCTTTCCTTCCCCATTTAAAGCTTCTCTGGTGCCTCAGACATCGCCCAAGACCTCAGGAAATTTTCAGCAAACACGACATTACCGTAGAAGCATTTCATTCTCAGTGAGCACTATCTCCTCAGGAAAGAAATGAGGAGCTTAATAAATATAATATCTGTGTTTAATTCCTGCTCATGCTACAAAACTCATTGTGTGAAGCTAGGTTTGTAATTTATATTTGTATTATGTTTTTCTCTACATGTAAAATGGGAACCTGACCTTTATTTCTATCATGAGGTCCTTGGGCAGAAGACTGTCTCTTTCCCCACGTGTGTACATTTACACAAAAAGGAAGAAGCAAACCAGCTTTGGGTACCAGCTCATCTGTGACATAGATAATGTTTGTTCTTCTACTGCTCTATTTAAAAAAATATAGCCAACAGTTAGGAAGTGCAACTTAGAGATATTCTTTCCCATCCATGAATTGAATATTATATATTTAAATAAAATATTGAATTATTTGAAGGAATGGATTTATTGTATGGCATGTGTTTCTCTGCAGAACAATGTGACAGCAAGATAACACTTTGCAATTTCAGATCATTTCCCATGGCAAGGAAATTATATTTGCCAGCCAGCTGGTTTCTTTTACTCTCTTTACTGTACAAATGATAGATACTGGTTGGACTGATGTTAGTAGAACATTGTTCACAATTAAGTCTAGTAACTAATACAGTGATAGAAAATTTTGTATGAGTTTCTGGTATTTTCAGCTTTCAAAATCTACTCATGTTTTTCAGATTTAGAAGTCTTCAATTGTTTTGCTTTTAGAGTAAGACGGCTTTTAATGAATTTATTTAATTGCATGTCATTATAATACACATAATTATACAGAACATATAATGCTTAGTAATAGTGTCATACAGAATTATATTTGATGCTATGTATTTTGAAGTTTAATAATATTTAGTATATTTATAGGTATGTTTACACTGTTTGCAATAATTTTCTATATTATATTTCTTACACAGAATTGCATATCAAGAACTGGATTTCCTTGTTTTAATTGTGATAATAGTAACTGTTTGTATCTCTGACACAGGGGACATCAGCCATTACTTATCAGTATCTAGGACAAATCTAAGAATCTGGCAATTTAAATACGCAAAATACGGCAGCAAAAGAGAAATGGAGAAAACAAAATTGGTCCAGATCAGATTAGTTAAGAGCTTAGTAGCAGAGCAAGGTGTTAAACTCCATCAGTTGCTCAGGCAGATACATATTCCTGCTAGTGAACCCAGCTGTTTAAATGTTTAAATGCATATTTTCTCCCAGCCCAAAGGAATGGTTGGAGCAGCAGTGACACCCTGTTTGGTCCAGCATTATGAATCATAATGTAGCAACAAGAATGTTACTCAGTGGCAAAGTTTCAAGTGCCACTCACTTTTTGTCACTCCAAGTAATCTCCACCCACAAGTTCCTAACACAAGCATGTACTTCTCAAGTGAAGCAGCTGTAAATCAGGACACTGAATGACAGGACTTGAAAAAATTTGGCATGAAGGGCTCTGTGTCTTCCATCTCATTAGGTCATTGACACAGTCCATATATTATTTCCTCTAACTGAATTTCTCAGCCATCTCCCCCTGTCAGCTTCCTCTGGCCTTCCTTGCTGAGGACCAGGTTACACAAAGTAAGAGGTAACATTTACAGCTCTCTCTCCACACACACCTCCATCCCCTCCCAGAACAGATGTTAGCCAGCAACTTAAAAAGATCTTGGTCTTTCTCATTCACAACACAAAACCAGCTGCAGCAGATTTTCCCTATTTTAGCCATAGAAAACTAGGCTATGAGGAATTCTGCAATGATACCACGCTGCACTTAAAGTCAAAACCAGCTAAAAATTGACAGAAACCTTTTGACACTACTGCTTTTGATAATGTATGGCAGAGAAACAATAAAAATAATTAACTGTGACACCTTTATAAGGAGGTCCCTATTTTTTCTCAGTTGCAAACTCATTATGTGCAGCAAACCTCTAATCCTGCCACTCTTCAATATTTTCTCCTTCTCATCTTTGCTGCTCCCTTTTATTTCATGTCCCCATTTTTAAGCCTTTCACTGTCTCCTACCTCTTCATTAATCACTTTTTTCCATTTTCTTTCCCAAGATCCTTTCCTCATCCTTCTTCTCCATGGTGCTAGTTCCTCCTCTCATCAGAGAGACATGCTCTTCTTTCTGATCACTGCAAATGAAGATCCCTTATTTGAATATACAAATATCCCTTATATGTCAAGAAAAAACTGGATGTGTCAGTCAGTGTTCCGGTTTAGTTGACAGGGTGGTGATCGGTCAAAGCTTGGACTCAATGATCTTGGAGGTCTTTTCCAGTCTCAATGATTCTGTGATCCTATGATTTCACTCTTCCCCCATGCACCACTACCTCAGACAACTCCATTTGAACCACAAACATTGTTCATATAGGTTAAGATTGGGTCAAAACATTTTCTTGGTCTATTGTATAAGGTACAGAAAATAGTTTTTCATTGTTGTGCAGTATTATTAGATGACATTTTATTAATTTTATTTGTTTTAATCTGATTCTGAAATCTTGGTACTGCAGTGAGAGACTGCAGCATTTGGGTCAGAGTTAGAATCACAGAATCATTAAGGCTGCAAAAGACCTCCAAGATCATCGAGTCCAACCTTTGATCGATCACCACCTTGTCAACTAGACCACGGTACTCAGTGCCACATCCAGTCATTCCTTGAGCACTTCCACGGACAGTGACTCCCCCACCTCCCTGGGCAGCCAGTTCCAATGCCTGGCAACCCTTTCAGCAAAGAAATTCTTCCTGATGTCCAACCTGAACCTCCCCTGGTGCAGATTGAGGCCACCTCCTCTTGCTCTGTCACTCGTTGCTTGGGAGATGTTGCAAGCCATCACTGCATGCCTAGTGTACACAAATGGGAAAAGCTGTTGTTTATTGTAAAGCTGTACCAGTCTGACACCTGCATGACAACTTAATTCACCCACCTGTGCAAGTTAGTCTGTTTTGCTTTATATAGAGGAAGTATGAACGAGCTGCAAGACATTTTGGTACAGATAAAACATTGCCACTCACTAATTACCGGAATTGCTAAATCTGGACAAGCGCGCTGGGACAGCCAGGAACCCAGCACTCCTTCTGCAGCTTTTAAACACATCCTGTTGCACAATCCAAAGGAGTAGAGACTAGCCAGTAGATCACTAGTCATCGTTTTTCCAAGCTTGAAAATAAGTTTTACCTTAAAAGCTTCACTGATTTTTGTAACAAGAGCCGAGGGAGCTCAGTGAGTCCATCTGAAGAGGCCGGATCAACACTGTGGCTTGGAGCAACTCAAGAGCTCTCACAGTATTATCACAGCCCAGAGAGCAACAGCTGCTCACGAGCTGAAGCTGGAGACCAACTTTCAGAGAGCATCTTAAGTGTTTAAAAGGTCGAATAAATGAGGGTTTTGTATCTCACCCTCTCCACAATCTTGTCTTGTTGTTGTCTCACTGATAAAATCTGGGGAGAACATGCTGCTGTTTTTATAGTGCGACACGATTGGCAAACCCCCACTTTAGAGAAGTGTAGGTTGTAGCACGCATGACTAACAATTAATGATGCTCATTAAAAAATGAAGTTCTGATGAAATTCATTAATGCTTGGCTTGAGTCTTGCTAACAGTTACGCAACATTAAGAGCAAGGCAATTACAGATCTTGGCTGCAACTCATTGAGAGATAAAAGAATACCCTTTTTCCTGTTTAACTCACTGTATGACATGCTGCACTACAAAAATAAGCTGTCTTGAAAAAGCTTTTTCAACAATGAGAGAGAGCCTGCAGCTCCATTGCCACCTGCGGGTAAGTGCTGGAGTCTGTCATCCCCCTCTGTCTCCCAGGGCACAGGGAAATAAAGGTATCCATAGAAAGTAAGGATAAAAAGTAAGAGTGTGCTTCTGACTTGCCTTGGTCAGTCATAAAGTAATTTCAAGTAAACATCACCTCTGGCCTTTCAAGTGAATGCTGATACTTGAACACACTCCTAAAAACTTAAAAATCAGATGAGCAGCTTTATTTTAAATAGCAAGGCAAGAGACCAGGATGAGAGTGAACTGCAGGCTAATTGCAGGGAATATTAACAAGGAATGGGAAAGAAACGTATATAGATATACTTAGTATATCTATTAACAATATAGACACATTAAATATAACTCTTAACCCATAATCCTATATACATCTTACATAACCCAAATCAGCTTTCTATTGTTATTAAGGTCAAATGTGCTATTGTGAATTCACTCAGGGAAATCTCCTAGAAATGCACACTTTATATAGTTGACATTTTAAAACATTACATGTTGGAATCCACCACACGTCATTGCTTTCCCACCTATTGTGTCTGTAGTTTGCTCTTTATCTCAAGGAAAATTAATAACCTCTTCAGGATCATATTTTCTAGGATGACCTCAAAAAAAACTCCTTGTTACTTCCCATGGACAACTTCTAGCTCAAGTAAGAGCTTGCTCTGCAGTTTCTGGCCAAGCTGTGAATGAAGGACTTTTGCCTGAGGAGGAAAAGACAGATTCCATGTTACCTTGGACTAGTTCATCGGCACAGGAGATCTCCTTTTCACTGCAATTACAACAGTGAACAACAACTAGCCACAACTTAGCCCTCCCTGTGGAAAGCTTTGAGTATTTGGGTAGTGGATGCCAGATAAACACCATCTCTTGGCTCTAAGCAGCAATTCAGTAGGGATGAGTAACCCTAGATATCTAGTCATAGTCTGAGTATTTTCTATGAAATTGAAAAACAATTCTTAACTCACCCACCCTGTAGCAGTAGTAGTACTTCAGCAGCAAAAAGCCCAGGGGAATAGGGCACTTGTTTAGGTCAGCAAGATCCAGCAATGCTTGGGGTATTTGAGAATTTCAGGCTGCATTGATTATGTGAACAAACCATTACTCTGTGATCATTACACTTCCAGAAAACAAGCAGAGTGAAAAGGAGGGGGCCTTGCAATTTAAGATAGAATTGTTATATGCATAAGAAACCTACTTAAGCAAAGATGCATGGGGCTCAAGCCTCCTACACTGCTTTACTTGCTTGTTATATCTGTCCCTTACTACACGTGCACAAACTCTAATAACACCTTAATCAAGCCCACTACAAAAAAAACCCACAACATTTTGTATTTGGGGTATGGAGGAAATGGCCATTTTCAGGATGGCAGGCACATAATGGACCACAGATTTGGGTCCAAGAAACATCTTCCTCAAAAAATCCACCACGAGCAATTGCACAGAGTAACTGAAGCCCAAGTAAAATCCATGCTCTTGGTGAAATCATTCTCTTTGGGTGCACAACCAAGATAGAGGAAGCAGTTTTGTTCATGCACATCAAAACACAGAATCATAGAATGGTTTGAGTTGGAAGGAAAGATCATCTCATTCCAACCCCCCTGCCATGGGCAAGGACACCTTCCACTAGACCAGGTTGCTCAGAGCCCCATCCAACCTGGCCTTGAACACATCCCAGCTGATTTGCAAGCATCTAACCCTGTCCCACTGAATGCAGAGCCTGTCTGCAGCATCATGGATCACCCTGTAAAATGGTCCCCCAGACTTAACACAGCTCCCATGGGGATAAATTAAACATCAGAGCAGCCCAAAATTTGCATGCTTTCCATTTCCTCAATGGTAGTGACTCCCCCTGACAGTCATGTTCCATCTCATTCCTGCCTCCCACATGTTAAACTTCAGTGGTCAATGACCAAGCCTATTTAATATGTAAAACTGTGAAGAGTAAACTTTGTATAAGCCAAATACTGACTCAAAGTATTTATTTTTAGAGGGGTTGTTAATCCCAGAGAGACTTCTGCATTTGAACACAAGTCAAAAGCCTTTAAGAACTCTCAAGTATTCCATATCAAGTCTTCAAACCTGAGGAATGCAAAATCATCACAATATATGCTAACAGTGCAGTTAGAAACAAACTTTATTGTTGCAGTTTGAAATTATTTACACAATATAAATCTCTTTGAAAGGTACATTACTTCATTTAATCAGTGGTAGAAGGCCTTAGAATAGCTTCAATCACATTTAGTTCAAAAGAAATACAATTCACTCCAATGGATAAATGATGCACCTAAACTCCACGACACACAAGGGTCATAGGGACTTTCTGGGGGGATGAGAGTGCTAGAAGATGACAAAGGCTCTTTCATAAATTGAGCTTAGTTTATTCACAGGACACAAGTGGACTTGTGCTTAAAAGAACACTGAATAATATGCAGTACCAAAAAAAAAAAAAAAGACACAAAATGGAATATACTCCTAATATGCTGTGGCCCTGTGTCTGCAAGTGTTTAAAGGATTTTGGACAGCTGTGTTAAGAGGCTTAAACAGAACTAGTGACTCTAACTCGAAGTCATATTTAGGAAAGATTGGATACATTCTTGGCGCTGAGACTATTCAAAGCACTTGTGTACAAAGCAGCAGCATTAACTACCACAGACTGCATCTGAGATACAAAACGTTAAATGGAAACTTCCTATAAAAAAAGAAATCACACACTGAAGACTGGACACATATTTTTTGATAACACTTAGGAATTATTACTACCAAAAACTTAGAAGCATTTACTTATTTTTTTTTCCAGCTCACACTGTGTTTTATGGCATTTTATACAATATTTTTCACGTTTCTCTTCCAAGGTTTTTTTCACTTTGTGTTTTGCATGGGTCTCTATGCAGGGACAAAACCCCCACTTAACAGAGGAAAAATGCTCTTGCAATGCCACAAAAATAGGTTGGTGCAGGACCTGAAGTTATTTCAGCATTTTTTGTCAAAGTTTGCTAGATTTTAAGTAACTTGTTTGCTTTCTAAATGTTCACAACATTTCCATGAAGTTTCCCTTCAAATCAATATCAAATCCTTCCCTTCAATATCAAATCAAACATATTTGGGAAGTCCATGAATTAAATTCCGCATCAGTGGGAAACCACAACAGCAGCTCAACCATTTTAGAAGGCTGCAGAAACAGCAAGTGTAAAACCTTGAACCAGAAATTTGGTAATCTGGTGAAATCTGGCCATCCAAGATCCTAACGGGCTTGAGGGCCATTCCAGTCAATTTTCTGACATTTTGCAACAATAATAAACCCCTTTCTTAAAGAATTTGGTGCAGAGCACCACCTACACTATTAAATACAGGCAAAAGCCCAGCACATAGTGTTGCCAACTAATCAACTACATGGGGTTTTGGAGGGTTTTTAAAATTATTATCTTTTGAACCATTTCTTCCCTCTCCCCCCACCCCAGGTTGACTGGTTTCCTAATGACACAATCTCTGTAAGTCAGACCAAGTGGAAAAGTCACTTAAAAAAGGAGTGGGGGGAGAAGTGGGGGGAAAAACAAACAAACAAACAAACAAATCAATCAAACAATGCCTTTTCCAGTATCTCACTCCATCACTTGGATGGAGCACCTTCATACAACTGGTCTGTGCAAACGTTTCACACATTTTCCTTCCCACTCAAGGTCTCTAAGCCCCAAAGTGGTTTAAGCCATCTGGAATGGTGTGGTTTCTCACTGCTGAGAGACCCTTTCTTAAAGGCTGTGTGTGGCTAACAGAACACCTATTTGCACAAGACCAAAGGTCGTGGCTTTTCATATCTTTCACAACTGTTGAAAACTATCATCTTGCCACCCACAGTCATAAAAAGGGGGTAAAAAAAATCAGCTGCAAGACTATTCCATATCAGCCTTGCATTTAACTCAAGGTTTGATCAAATGCTTTCTGCTCTACTACTGTGATTACAACCTGTCTGGTGTGGAAGATGATAGGAGATAGTTCCCAATTCCAGTAGTTTAGCAATCTAGCACAACTTAGAACACAGTAAATAACAGAAAATATTAACACAAAGGACACACAGACACCTCAAAACACAGACAAGGAAAGATGTGGTCAACCTCCTCTGCAAACTACAGGAAGGACTGCTCCAAGCAAGAGATTATAGCCCACTGGGTTTTAGAACAAAGTTTTATTTAATCAAAAAGTTACCCAAATTTAAGATTTCTTTTGGTAAGAGTAACAAAACAGTATTTTGTAAGCTTTTGTTAGCTACCTAAGGCTTTAAAAAAATCTGAACTTTATTTTGAAGCAAACTTTACCCTTTACAATTTGCTCTTGTCCTTAAAACATGCAAGTAAACAAGCATAAACAATACCTTGCTACACCAAAAGCTGAAGCTTGAGTTTCCATGTGACTGATTTCCTTTTACTTACATTTACCAAGCCCATCCCTCCTCTTGACTAGTACTTCTTGGATAAACTCACTTCCCAGGACCCTGGTAATCTGAAGTGTCACCACTGATATGCACAGGTAAGGCTGACACGTTGTACAAACTGTATCAAGATCAATTTGTCAGATGGAGTATGAGATTTGCACAGCATTTTCCAGCACAGTTAAAACACCACTGAAAAGAATAAACTAACAGCTTGAAGGGCACTATGGGGTTTAAATAGACAGTGAAAGGCAACAGTGATGAAATATAGTCAGGGAAAAAGCATTGCTTCATTGTCTATGTTTCCAAGGTTAAAGGCCTCTTCAGAAAGGGACTTCCTATACAAAAAAAATTCTGATGAGAAGTTATGTACTGACAAAACAGAATATAAATTTAGTCCAAAAAGGAAATAGTGATGGCTAAGTATAGAAAGGAAGTTTTATATTTATGTTTACCCTAATGAAGCAGGGTTGTGAGCGCAGGGAAGAGGGGGAGGGAATGACACACAGGGAAAATACCTCAGCTAAGTTTCAGATCATCTAAAGGGAGTACCAATAGTTCTAGCATTGACAAAAATTGACTGGCAGAACTATTTTAGTGATTTGGGCACTCAGCATAAGCATTTACAAGTTAGGAACTAATCTTAAAATAAGGCTCTATCCACCAAAATATTTGAGTTGGGGGATTCCTATCACAACTACCTCAACCACTGTCCCCATGGGAGCACACATTTCAGGAGTGCTTCAATTCAACACACTTATGTTTTGAAGTCACCAGCATTCAAAAATGTATAGGAAACTTTTGGAAGTTTAAGTAAACAATTTTGACAGCTTTCCCTATCCCACAGGTACTACATGTACCTCTGATGCATGGTTTGGACTATTATTAGAACAGATCTTCTCTTAATCTAAGTACTGCATAAATTCCTTTATTCCTAGAATCATTCCCAAGAGCAAGTTGTCAAAAAAGCTAACAGGGGAAAAAAAGACCCTGGATGCCCAAGGCTATAAATGGATACCTTAACATAAAACTATTATGTTGTGTTACAGGTCAATTTAACAAAAGAAGTCCGCACACAGAATTAAGATTTCTTCTTTACATCAAAATTTCTACAAAATAGGAGAGAATACAATGCAATACACAAGTCCATAAATGCAAGATACAGTACAATTCACACTAATTTACAAATGGTTATTTACACTGTTGTATATACACGTACAGTCAGACCTGGTTAATGCAAATTTGGTATGTCCTTTTAAAATGCAAAACAAGTGTAAATGAAGGTATTTAAAATTATGTGATAGGAGACTAGGTACTGCTCAGAAATCTTTAGTGTTTGGGTGACCTATGAAATCAGGCCTGGATTAGCCAGATCTGACTGCAGAAATGAGAAGAAAAAAATTCACACTATTCTGCTTTACAAAAGCAACCAGGCCACTACGGTCTATTGACTTGATGCTATTTCTGCAAGAATGCCATTACTAATAATCCTCTTTATATTTACAATATAGGCTTAACTACAGCAAGAATTATTAATTTTGGCATTCGTGCCCTTAGCTTAACATAAAGGCAACAGAGTATCTTCTTGGCAAGTCACAGTCAAAACTACTACAGGATGTTTCTAGAGCTCAGTCAATTTTTTTGTCCTCCTTCAAATATCTTAATGTTGCTATTACAGAGACTGAGATAAATTAATTGAAACAAGTACATGTTCTCTAGTACCTAACTTACATTCAGAATGTCCTGTATTCACAGTTTCAAGCTACCTTATCTGCAATGCCACTGCAAACTACTGCTTCAAACTTAATGCACCTGCAGATATTCCTCAGCAAGTGAGAATATCCAAGTGCTACTGGCTCAAACGGATGTGGAACAAGGCTCAAGGTAACTGGCATTTCCTTTTGGGAGATGTTTTACAGTATTTCCTCAGAACTGATGACAAATTGGTTTAATCTGCACTTGTCTTGAAGGAAAGCTGATGCAAAGCAGCGCTTAAGTGTGTAAAATTAATTTCAACGTGCAAAATTAAATCTTCTACCACGACTGCAAAGTCAACCACTGTAACCTGTGACAGTCCTTGTGCTTCTTCTAAGTGGCTCAGGAAAAGCTTGGAGTATTTACTACCTGCTTCAAAGTGCTTTTACGGGATTCAGTGGAACTTCACAAGGATGAGACTGAGCTGCACTCAGGAAAAGCTTTGGTTCTGCAGAAGCAAAACTTCCACTCCTACAGTTATTGCTACTTGAGCTATACAAACAAAAATACTACTGACGAAAACTACACTAACTCCAAATGCAAGTAGTACTGGTACCTGAAAAGGGAATGTGTCTTGCAAGCCATTGGGAAACTTGGGATCTGTCAAGTGTTGGATTTCCCAAAACCAAGTGAACTTCACTGCCTTCTTTCAAATATTTCACAAATACAAAGCAACACTGTCAGAAATAAAGCCACCACTTGGAAGAAAATAGTAATAAAAGAGTTCAGAAATCTTTATCAGTCTTACTTCCAAGCACATCTTGTTGAACTTAAAGGAAATACAAGAGAGCAGGGTATTATTCATCATATGTCAATAATGTCCACAGGGAGAAAGTACAGAAGATCAAGGTCTTCAGTGCCTTCATGAGCTCTAGCAACATCCTTGATAACTGCTACAAAGTAAATTATAGATGTCTATTTTAGTTATTTGTTTCAACTACAAAGAAAGTTTGTCCAGTATAGTAGCCTCCAGCTAATGAAAATGGTTACCTCATTTCAAGTTACAAAAAAATCCCAGTTCTCCCATTTGTATAAGAATTTTTAAGGTTTTGACTGAAGAAAATAAAATAAAAAAAAAAAACAAAACAGAAACATTCAGAGATGAATATAAACAGGAGGAAAAAAAAATCCTAAACCGTGCTTTTGTAAAAGAACAGAATGCCATTCGAAATGGTCTTTAAAAGGTGAAAATTTTTCATTCACATGAATTTTCTTTGTCCTGAATCAATCCAAGCTTTTGTAAAGCACATATGTATATACGTGTGTACACATGAGACACACATACACACACGGCAGTGTGCCATAAAGCAACTTTGAATAAATATCTTTGCTGGAGTCTGTACAACAGACTTCCCCATAATATTTACTCTTCAGGTAAGTTTGTGTTTGCACGTGTACTTGCACACGCACAGACTTTGTACATGTGGGCACTTATGTGACCAAAGTGCAAAGTTTTTCAGAGTATCATCAGAGTAGAGTACGTGCCTGCCCAGCTCCACACTGCACTGGTGAGCTTGATTTTCCTGTTGTGGGTTTTTTCCCCCCCTCTCGTGTCCCCCCCACCCCGCCCCCCTTTCAGAGTTAAAGCCTCTTTTCCACACAAACTTATACATTGTCCCATTAAGTAAACATTGTCTTTTCAATTCACATTTTGTAATCCAGACCATTCTTGGTATAATAGCTTTAAGAAATAAGAAAGAGTGTGTGATGATCAAAGCCCAGTTGCTCAAGTCATACACTTTTCCATACTGTCCTTCAGACTGGAGACTTCGAAAAGCTATTTGTTGACAGAAAAAAAAAAAAAAAAAGAACCACCAGACACACCAGAATCTGCACAGCTACAGGACCAGGCATTTAAGACTTAGAATCCAAGGTTAGAAGATGACAAAGCAGAAAGATGTCAACAACACATGAACTGTAAACCTGTGTCTTGCTCCCCAGTGCAACAGGATCTCTGCTCACTCGTCTCCAGTTCAACATCTGTTCCACTAGATCCTACTGAAGCACATCAAATACAGACACCAGAATAGTGTTCAAATTTAGAATCAAGTTTGAAAAAGGAATATAGATTTGGAATAGTGGTCTTTTGCTTTCAAGAGTACACTTAATAAAAAAGCAGCTTTCGCACAGGAGTTACAGATGGTACATGCCCTCAGAGAACCTTATGGCCACAGAACTTTCACATTTCTACAGCTTAACACATCAAGAAGAAAAAAAAAAATCAAAACTTTAATTATCATTTCAGCAAGCCGGTTGATTCTTGTGCAAAAAAAAAAAAAAAAAAAAAAAAGAAAAGTACCATCATATGGAAAGCTACCATTTTCTTTAAAAAAAAAGGGAAAAATAAAAAGACAATCCTAACCCTTCTCCCTAGTTACACTGGAGATCTCACAAGTCTATTGTCACTCCTTTTGCTCGTACACATCTTAAAGGGTAATATTCTCTGACAAGTCTTCTTTAGCATAAGTTAATGCAACTTCAATAAAATAAGTTGTTAAATGAATCCTTTGGAACAACTTCACTGTCTGCACCCAACTTTAACAAAAACTGATGAAAGCAGCAATGGAATCATGTTAAACTTATAATAAATAATTCACATACAACATATGTTAAATTACAAAGAAGGATTAAATTGCCATTTCTACAACTTTTTATAGATTTAGCAAGTTTCTAATCCGTTTTATATCAACAGCAGTACGTATGCTCTTCATATTAAATTTAACATTGAAGGACTGTTTAGAGGCATTATTTATAAAGCAAGAACCACCAAGTGAGCATTACAGCACTTCAACAAATGTTTAGCTTTTTTCCAGTATCTGTTCTTAGAAAAGATCCAGGGGTTGTCCATCCACTTGGTAAATGTCCTCCTCTTCGTTACTCAGGAAGAGTTAATGTCATGACCTCCAGTTTCATTTTGAAATACTGGTTAAACCGAACAATTGCATACCTTTTGAAAGGGAGAGAGAGAGAGTGTCTAAGTTAAGAGCAGGTAACTCCTTACATGAAAACAGCCATGCTAAGGAGGGCTGGTCAAAAGACCACCAACCCCAGGACCCTGTTTCCAACACTGACCCTTAGCAGCTGCCAAAGGAAGAACTTCACAACAGCACATGGATGTTCCGGTACTTCCTCACCCCACTCCCAGCTTGCAAAACAGATGCTGTTCTGGTATTATCAAAAGGTAGTGGCTGTGGTTTGAGTTGTTCTTAATGGACTGTCCAACTACATTCCCACAGAAATGTCATCTCGATTATTACAAGAATGGAATTTTATTCAAAGCTGACAAGTTTCGGGGTTCTGTGACCCGTGTTTTCTCTGAGTTTGTCGCGCCATCTCGTGGTGACTCAAGGGTACTGCTGCAGCAGATAATCAGTCACAGGAACACAGAGTGGTCTCATTGACAAAATGACACAATTAAGCCCAGCAAACCGGCTTAGTCAGGGCAAAAAAATTCCAAAGTGGGATCTTTTACCAGGAAAAAATTACTACTTTTATCACCTCACACAGGCCCCACTGGAGAAGTGAATTCCTTTGCTTGTTGCCATAAAAGATCATTTAAAAAATGCCAAAGACACATCTATCCACCTGAAACAGAACAACCCTGGCCAGCACCTCAGGAAACAGGGCTTAACATTCATCAGTGTTACAAAAACTCTTTTAAAAAAGTAGGGGTTTCCAGGATCAACACTCCATGCAATCAGTACAAAAGAGCTCGTTTACTACAAGAATCCCATTTCTTTGACTCCTGCAGTTGAAAATGTAGGTCTTGGATCTGACAGACAGCACACCTCACTGACCCACTTGGCTTTTAAGACTTTGTCTCTTTAATAAAAAAGAGCACTCAGTGTCCCAAAACATTATGTTCCTTGCCTTTTTATACCATGAGTTTTATCCAGGGACACATACTAATTAGAGAACTTTCAGCAACAAAAAGCACAGACAGCTTTTACTATCCTGTTTTCTCTGAAGGATGTTATTGTATGACCACATAGATCAGGTCTGTCTCTCAGGTCTCAGTTTCTGACAGCTGGGGTGTTGGACTAGATGGCCTTACAGATCCCTTCCAGCCCCCAGTATTTCATGTTCATACATAGCAAGCACACTTACCCTAGAAAATCGAAGTCAATGGTGGAATATTTGGCTTGAATTAGAGCCCACAATCCCCAAAAGAAGTGGGAAGCCTGAAAGGAAAAAAATTTATCAGTGAAAAATTAACCTCATTTCCAATCTAACATGCAGACATATTCTTACATTGAGACAGAGAGTTATCTACAAAAGAGCACTGAAAACACAAACTTTTTGTAAAGTTGTTTGATATCTCTTTACCAAATAGACTGGTAAGCAGTATTATAGAATAAACTACTGGCAATCAGAGTTACAAGTAAACCTATTGGACTCCTAACTCTCCATGTGTCATTTTCAAGAAAAATAACATTGCATTTATAAAATAGGTCACCTATTAAGCAGATTGTTGTACAACTATATAAACCATACCTTAAAAATGCACAGGAATTCAACTGTCTTATCTACTATCTAATTAAATATATATTATTCCACAGTTATTCATATCTAGTACAAATATGAAATTCCTTTTGAATCTTTGAATACAGTCTTGGATCTCTGTAACTACACACACTTTCACTGCTGACTTGGACAAAGATGATATGCAGTGCTGTACAAAAACCTTTAACTCATTAGCCTTTACACAAACTTTTCATTTGTTCCAAACTTACTTCCATGTTCACTTCCAGACTGAAACCATTAATGATTTGATCATTAATATACCCCAAATCAACATGTAATGGTCACGACAGTCTCCTTGTGGAAGATGTCTCTGGACCACCCAGGTTACAAGCTACAGACTTCAAACTTCAGTGAATAACTGCTTACAGTAATTACCTAAATGGCTTCCCAAAGATTGCATGTAACACTTGACCAGGAGTTTAGAAGGCACAAAAACGCACATGCACCCAAAAGCATCTTAACATGGTAACTAATATATGCCCACGTGAATCTTGTATCTCTAGTTTAGATAACTTTGCCAGAGTAGCAGTTCAGCATTGTACATCAGCATCCATTAACTTTAGGTCATGTTTTCTCTTAACAAAGCTTCCCACACGAACTGACACAAGTGTCACACAGTATTTGAGCATCATGTGTGGTCTATAGGCAAGCCTTGAGCTGTTCTCTAAACACAACTCTATCCTCTTAAACTTTACTGTGACCATCATTTCAAACTGACAAAACAATGCTATATATTTTAAAACAGACCACCAGCCTACTTAACTGCAGCTCTAACTTTCCCAAATAAATGGGACAGCCGAGTTTAACATTCTAAAAGAATAGCACCAAATAAGCTGCTATTTTCAAAGACTTGTTTAATAATCATTTCCTTGTGAATTGTACTTCCTCACTGCAACCATTAGCTTTTGCCAGAAAACAGAGCATTACAGTAACAGAAGTGTGTTTGGATCAGTAGGAAAGAGAACTAAAATAAGGCTAGAGTGGCTTCTTTAGACTTAAGTCCTCCTACAAATAGTTTGCCATGTTATTCTTGAGGAGAAAACAAAATAGAGGCAACTTTTGTTGTAACATTTCCAATCACATCTTCTAGGCAAAACAAGATCAGGGTTAGTTGAAAAACAAAAATGATGTGAACCTCTGAAGTATCTGTTAAGAAATCACACAAAGATAAAGCTTAGAAAAAGAGAAAGACAACTTCAAACTGCTTCTAACAGTATATATCCTCATGACATTCAAAGATTTAATTCCACACCTATGTGAATTTATTTGTTCTACTTCCATGAATTACATTTGATGTGGTTTGTTTTCCTGAAGGACAGGGCACCTAAGTCAGGTCAGAATTGAACAGGTTCCATCCTTTCAAAGGGAAAGAACAAGAGACTGAAGCTGTTACAGCCAAAGTCTGCAAAAGACAGACTGACAGAGAGGAAACAGCTTATAATGCAGAGATACTGGAGGAGCAGGAAGCAGACTCATACAGACAGCCCTCTCTCTAGAACTTCTGAGGAACCAGGAGACTGACTCCATATGCACTTTGCTACAATTCAAACCACTAAAGGTGATAAAAAACAAATCTGAAAGCAACTCCCTTCTTGCCGAGACACTCAGGTAAGGAAAGTTAAATCAGTACTGAAAGATTCTGGAGTGACCTAATTATCTGCAACAAATAAATAAAAATCAAAATATCCTGGTTTTACTCTAACAGAATTTTATCATCTTATTTTAAAAAGGCTTTTAAAGTTTGCCTTTATGAACTTGCTCTTCTGTCTTCTTACCACTACAAACAAAAGTTCAATACAGACCCACCATAAGCTCTGGCCAACTCAAACTTGCCAAACCAATACACAGTCAACAGAAATACTCACTAAAAGCTCATCTCCTCCTTTTCTGAATGTCCAGTGCTTCTTTCACTGGGAATATTCTACAGACAATTTTTAAACAGCAAGTGGAAGGAAATTCTACTTCTAACAGAAGCTTTTCTTTATGTGCCACAGCGCTCAGATTAAGAAACTTGGAATTACATTTGTCCATCGTGTGCCTAATCAAGTGTTTGGTTACTTACCAGTGCAAACTGATTGACTTGGACATACAGAACTTCAACTTCTTTTTCACTGACTTCTGTGCCAAATCCTTTATATTCTTTGTAGGCCTCAAGGTAAGATCTCAGCCACTGTTCCTGTAATTTTCTGTTAGGATACAGGCTGTAGTCTACCTCATTTACTCCTAGAAAAGAAAAAAATACCTATTAGAACCTTCTGTAGCCTAAAAAGACCATTAGAAGCCCTAAGTACCTATCATTCTTTCTTGTGCACCTGTCTTTCTTGTGCCCAGCTGTGTGCACTCAGACATTCCAGGGTAAGGCTGTGATTTTTACAATATGAGATTCCCCTAAATATTTATTCAAGAAAGCTCTTAAATAATTAGAGCTTACAATTCTCTATGTTTAAAAGTCCATTACTACACTACTTCCCCCTTCCCATCCCAACACACAGGCACAAACTGCTGTAGACAAATATCAGCATTTTTACTTTGACCTGACTTTATCAGTTACATGTTGTCAAGAATTTCCCACACACAAATCAGAGTGTTCAACATCTGATTTATGTTTTCAGCCACCTAGAGTCTACTTGTAGGCCAAGATTCAACAACTTGGGCTTTGAGAGAAGCTTCAAGAAAAAGTATTTGCAGTATGAAACAAAAGCTCTCAAATATATGAAATATTACATATTTTGTAGGAAAAGGCACTTGTATGCAACAACATCCCAAGCTGAGTCCAGATGCATATCCAGTTGTCACTAACTAAGCTCATGTCTGAAGAAAATTTACTACAAATCTGTCTCTCTCCTCCTCAGGGTTTGGTGGAATTAGAAGTCTTATCTCTATAACCCCTTTTTATCCTGTTTTTCTTCCTATACTGGCGATGCTAAGTCACAGGCCATAGGGAATCTGGCAGGAGCCCCAAACCTGGATCACAGCTCACTCCCACTATTACTCCCCAGGGATTTGGGAATTCTCCTCAAGTCTTATACTATGAACAGTGCAATCCCCTTGCACCTAAACTCTTTTGTGTGTCAGATCTACTCAAATTTACCTTCAAAACATAATTAAGATTTTTACTGGATGGAGAGTAAAAGTGAAGCACAACCGTTCTTCATAGGTAAAAAAAAAAAATACATCTGTGCATTTAGTCTTCTTACCAATGTAAGACTTGGAGAAGTGCAAGACAAAAATCAAATGCTCCCAATTATACTTTGTAAAAGAATTTAACTTTTTTTCCAAATGTTTAAATTACCAATTATACAACTTACGTTCCCAAGTACACATCCCGATTTTTTCTTTAAGTTATCTAAACTTCACATTGTGAAACAACTGGTAGATTAATGCTCCTGATTTCACCACACTGTGCTTTCCATCTGCACTAATCATTATGTAAGTTTTCACTGCTGTCCCATGCTCTGAAACACCACAGCACACACTTGAGGTTATTTCTCCCTTATGGAGTAAATGGAATGGGCATTCACTGAGAAAATTTGAACTAGATAATAAATGAGTCTACAAACACCTTATTCCTTTATTTCTGAAATCCCACCTTTTTCCTATGACAGTCTTACCTTTACCTCTCATTTTAGGACAGGGCAAGTACTTAGCACACCCATTCAAACCAACAAAAAAACCAGACAAGTCTGCCTTTTGGCACTGTGGAACCACACAGAGTATTCTCAACATATACCTACAGTGTGACATCCACAGTATTTCATTACAGTTGGCTGTCTCTGCTGTGTCACTTCACAGAAGGCCCCTGGGAAAGCTGTGGGTTCTGTATTTATCTAATTCTACCAGCACACAGGACATGACAATGCCATTTCTGGCTTTGCAGAGCTGCAAAGGAAAGGCATAACTGGCCTGCAAAATGAGACAACATATTCTGATACCGTGAGCTGACAGCTGTAAACATGCATTTAGATAAACAGACAAAGAGAATGTGCAAGAATGAGGTAGTTGGGATTTTTTTAATTCATCAAACCAGTCAAACTTCACCTCAGAAATCTAGTTCTTACCTGCAAATTCATTGAAGTGATTTCCAATGTCATAAGCCAGGTAGTTGTATCCAGAGTACTCATAGTCTATGAACTGCACATCACCTACGTGAGAGACAACAGCAACAACATCAGAGTTCAGATCAAGTGAAGTCACAGCCCTAATCCTTTGGTATCCTTTGAAGATTTCAGGGAAAAACAAAACAAAACCAAACCATGCACTCGTCTTTCTTGTGCCCAGTTGTGTGCACTCAGACATTCCAGGGTAAGGCTGTGATTTTTACAGTATGAGATTCCCCTAAATATTCATTCAAAAAAGCTCTTAAATAATTAAAGCTTAAAATTCTCTCTGTTTAAAATCTGAGCTTAAAATCTGAATAGGAGAATTTCAATTTTAACTTCTACCACATGAGGGCACCCCTTACCCTCAAAATAAGGAGTAGCACATTCTTTATTTAAATTTTATGTAGAAACAGCAGATCAATTTTTCCCTGACTTAAAAAAAAAAAAACACACAACAGTTTTGCTCATTCTCACACAAATGTGAAACCATAGTGTACTAACACGTTGCAACAATGGTGATATTTCCTCTAACACATTGATATTTCCTGCTTCCTCTAACCACACTTACAAAGGAAGACTATTCTTAACTGTTCCTTTTTTTATCTGGCTTAAACTGGTCTCAAGAAACTGTCAGACAGTCCTCAAAACTATCAAACTACATAGTATTATGTAAACAAGGTCTGACAAAACAGCAAAACACAGCCCCAAATGTTTCCAAATTACTTTTACCTGTAGTGTAACCCAGGAAAATGCTTCACTTAATTTCTACAGCACATAAAAGTCAAAATATTAGCAAGATAGAATAAGTAAAACTAGAGCTCTTGTATTTTAATGGAAACCAGCAAAATGACTAAAAACATCAGAAAAGGAAGCAACTGGTAAACATAAGAACTTTGCACTAGAACATTAAAAACTAAAGTCTTGCATTTCTCAACTACTCTGCTGAATAGGTAATTTTCACCCTTCTCCCTCTCTATACCCATTCTTTTGATGGCTATCTGCAAATTTAATTAATAAAAACATTCCTTTATTACAAAGAGCAATCTTCTTAACATGACTTAAAACATCTTACAGATACCAATGCTGTCAGAACTCCAGGTAAAAAACAAAAAATCACGAACAATGTTAAAATTAAGTACATTACATACATATATTTCCTAGACTAAGGATTTTAAGTGCCTAAAATACTGCCTCCTTAAGATTTAGGAATATCATACATCTCGAATACAATAGTTTCACCAATATCCTGACCAAATGAGCACAGAAGAACTTTGTTAAAAGGGTTCCTTCATATGCAGTTCGGCTTTACCGTATTTGAAATATTAACACATTCATGTTTTCCAGATGGACAAATACTTACAATACTGCCACAAATGAACTTCTGCCACTGCCTGACTGGCAAATTCATACATTTATTTGCTCTTCCCACCAGTTCTTTATTGCTGCTTTTCAAAAGACACACCTCTAAGTTACAAGCCAGTCAAAATACACAGCCCAACCCTGGTTAATATTCTGCTACACAACTGATCTCCTGAACCCCCAAAACATTTCATATTGTCTGTATTTATAAAGGGTTTTTACTTCCTTCTTGACATAAAATTCCAACACAGCAGGTAAAAGTCTGCTTGTAAAATATGGATGTAAATACTTTAAAATTTTTCATGTGCAGACTACACCTAGAACATACCCATGTGCTACGATGGATTTTTAATTAAATCCATGGTTAGTTAAAGCTAACATTTAAAAAACTCACTTCCAGATATAAAGAACATATCATACAACCAGAAATTTAATCTAGCAAGATAAAGCTGAAGCTGTTACTAGGCACGTGTCCTATGAGGAAGTGAATGTGAACAATGAGATAAGCTTTCAGTCAGTGCAACGTAGCACGGTGCACGGCACCACAAGGCAGCAACAATGGCATACCCAGTCTGAAGCAGATGAAGAAAATTTGGCAAACTCACATTTGATAAGACAAAAGTTCAAAGTGAAAAAGTCTTGTATTTATACTGATCCCTTTCAGACTCATGCTACTGTGGAACTCAACCTTAAAGTTAATTTTTGCACGAAGGCTCAAAATAAAGATGCACAGTTCCTTCTGTGAAACTGAAAGAAAGCAAAAGCTTTTAATAAGTTGGCTGCTTCATAAATGCACAATGCATACAACGTATCAGCTACCTTGTTTTAGAAGAAACAGAAGAAAGTTCTCATTGTTTAAATAACCTTAATACTAGAAGTTACTTTTAAGATTTACTGCAGCTCATATGAGAAAGCCACTTCTCAAAAATACAGCTTACTTTAATGGTTTAGCAGGTAGCTTTTATTCTGAGGTTTCTAATAAGTACCAAGAATCTGTGCATCCCATTGATATCCCTGGGAGCAGGCAGACAAGAGGTACTGAACTTAGACATGATTTACAAATAAGCTCTACCATCTCTCTGGAGAAGCCACTGTTATCAACAGGAATAGATACACAAAGAGCCTTGAATACTGCAAGTTGAAACATGTTCCTTTCTTCCAGGGATCTCCTAGTGCAGACAACATGCAATGAACTCTACAAAAACCACAGACAAGATACAAAATGGAACATATGTTGTGTTCTATATCCCAGAAATCAAATTTTAAATAGATCAAGTGGTAATCAACAGATAGATCTCCTCAAGGTACTGACAGGTAGGAGCGTGATGACACCTCTCCTTCTAGTTGCTCTTCCCTTTTAATGGTCTAATAAGGGTAAGAACTTCCAGGGTGCAAGTCCTGGCTGTAGTTACCACAGCTGGATGATGTATCCCGAGTTCCATCCCATCCTGCTCATCAGGTGAGCCAGAGCCCCTAAAAGACAGCTTCAAAAACAATGATCTGTGCTACAAACATACTTGACAAATCATAAACGGGTCATATACCCAAAAAGAATAATTTTAGCTATAAATACCCCGTAGAGCTCTGCAAAGCAAAACAAGTTTTTAGATCAAAACTAGAAGCCTTAAACGTACCTCAGTCTTCAGAAGCACTGAGCACCCACAGACTCCTACCAAAGATCATAGAAAACATTGGGTAGGCAGAGGGAATAAACAGAACAAAACCAGCCATCTACCCACACACTTAACTTCCTGCCAGGTGATTTTCATATAATCAAAAAGAGCACATACAGACACAGACAAAAGAATTCTGATACATGGTCTTGTTGAATAGCAAGTATTTGAATACTCTTAAAACATCAAGTATTTTTCGAAACTCCCAAGTTACGTTAAAAAAAAAATCAAAAATTAAAAAAAAATTTAGGAGCATCAGAACACAAGGTCTATAAATAAGCACTACGAAGCATCAAGACTATTTTTAGTATTCTTGATGTCAAAATTGTAATTAAAAGCAATGTGAAGCTCCAAGCTATATCCTTCAAAGAGTAGACAACAGTGATAATTGTAAGTTATGTAAAGTAACACTTGCAGACTTTCATATCCTGAGTGACTGAGAACGGACATTAACAAAACAGCAAGAGGCAGGATTCTCTCAGCCACAGCAGGAACAAATTCAAATCAGATGAGTGAAACTCCATTAAATGAAGTTAGCACTCAACATGCTACTCCAGTCTCATAAATAAAATTTAAGGACAGGAGACTGATTCCTCTTAAACGCAGTATGTGGCACAACTGATTTTTCTTTCAAGTCAGAAAACTTAAGGTGAAGTTAATGCAGAGGACAAAGCCTAAAGCAAAGCCCTGGGACAAGCCATATTCTTTGTGACTGCATTAGACATGAGTCCTAATATCTGTTGATAGTCTGTAGCTTAAACACATACACATCCCCCATGATGGGCAAATTAAGCATTCACAAACAAAATGATAAAGGCAGCGTTGGTAAAACAAATAGGTTTTGTTCATGCCAGCTTCTGAAAAGCCAGACAATGCTACCAGCTTTGCATAAATTTTACTGAGGAGTAAAGAAAAAAAGTAGTTAATACAGAAGTTCAGTTCTCTCTCTTATTTCCAGCTTAGGGTCACCAAGGTCTTTTGGATTCACGGAAGCCTTTCTAGATGGAAGAGTAAATTAATCAGAGTACAGCATCAGCAAAGCTGTTAACTACTTTCATACAGTTTGATGCCATTTATACTGAAGCACATCTTTAATGATTCTATTTTGTGCTCTTGCAAAATTATTTGGATACCAATAAAAGGTTTTGCTCTGGTAAACAGAATTCAAGCAACACAATACACATATTTCTTTGCAGTTAAAACTCAGCTTCCACTTTCTGCTCTGTAAAAAGTGCACTATATGAAATAGCTTTCAAATGACAAACATTCTTTCTACAGATGGCACTGAGGTTTGGTTAATATGAAAATGGTACCTGCTGTACCCAGATTGCACAAGTTTTACAACAGTACATGTGCAACATTCAAACGTAAGTTTAAAAATATATTTATTTCATATTTCCAAGTCTTCCCCCCACAGCTGTTTACAGCTTGCTTGAAGCCAAAGCAGTTTACATGCCTCCCTCCTCCCCACCTTGTCCCCAAACTCTAAACACTCACACACTTGTTACTGTAGGATTGCTCACAAGTGAGGCACTGCTGGCATTGTTTTTTCCTCCATTCTGTTTACAAAAAGAAAAGCATATAGCATTTGTTTTTCAATTAGGAATTTAAAGTCTATTGACCACGATAGCAAACCTTTTAAAGGAATTCCTCGGATTTTTCTCTCTTTTGTTGTGTGGTTCTGCTACAAAAAGCAACTATAAAAATTACTTTTACCTCAACAAGTCTGTTCTGGAATGCTACAACTCAAGGTAGTTTCAGCGATAAAATAACCCACACAGTAAAAACAGATTTATTTTTGGTACTACAGCATCACAACAATGTATGTAAGATCACAAGTCAAATTTTTTTGTACACCTCCCATGCTTTTCTCTCTCCTCTTTTTAAGCAGAGCTATAACCTATCATTGAAACTAAGTAAAATCACAGAAGCTTGATCCTGAATTTTTAGAATTTAAAATTTATGTTAATAGCATTGTAAAGGTATATATGTGTATATATATGTATATACCAATATAACTAAAAGTACTAGCAACCCCCTTCAAAAGTGGTATTACTCAGAGGGAAACTTGTATACAAATCACCTGAGGAATTAATTTCCTCCATTCACATGCACCCAATGCATATGATGCAGAAATGTGTTAAAAACACTTGGCCAGTTTTCATACTAGAACCAACTCCAGCTTGCTTTTATTAGGTTTTTCTTTAGAACTTAAGGCAGATAAGTTTGATAGGTCAAAGACCAATAATAACTGATGGAGAAGGCTTCAGTTCCTTTCAGTTATTCACCTCAACACTCTGGGCTTACATACCAACAATCTTACCCAATAGCACAAACAAATACACAGCTACTAGAAGGAATATGTCACCCTCACTTCAAAAGAAAACAATCTGATTAGTTGGTTGCCCTCAGCCAAGCTCAGCTATTTGAAAAGGGAGGAAAATTGTGCACTTTTACTGCACAATGGCCATTTCAGTGTGACAAGTTTGCCTTGTTTGTTTTAATATCTAATTAACTCACCTAGTAACTGAACCTCAAACCACTGAAATCAATAAACTGTGGGTTTAAAACAGAAGCTTTATACATTTTAATAACACGAATTATGAGTTAAGTGTATTATAAGAGAACCAAAAAAGTAATTTATCTCTGCCAAGACGTGTACTGCCTACAACTGTTTAAATAAAGTATGTACTTATGAGAGAAATTTAAGATGTGTATGTACCTACTGCAGAAAATAAATTGAGCTACTGAATGTAATATTAAATCTCACTAATATACTGCATTATGAAAGGGTATTCCCACAATCACAAACTGGAACAAAATACATATTACAGGAGACAATCTTCATGTTATTTTCTATACTTGCATGATTTTCTTTTCTTCCAAAAAGCCTTATACAACCAGAGCAGAATTAAGATCAACAGTTACATAGTTTGAAGCCTAGTCATACAGACAAGCTGGGGATTAACAAATTCATTAGTTCATTAAAGAAAAGCAAAAAAACACTGACTTTCTTCCTCTGTACAGTAATATACAGATCAGAATTAGACTAATTAAGCAATTTAAGTCTTTGCAGAGGTATCACTACCATTGCACTGGGTCTTAAAAGCTCAAACTGAGTTCACTTGAACAAGTCAGTAAAACAACACCACTGATGCAGCTCATATAATTACAGCACAAAGCCAACTCATTACTCACTGTTTAGTTCAAGTCCTACCTCGTTTCTTGTTGTAAATAATATTCTTACACAACAGGTCATTGTGACAGAGTACCACTGGTGATCCTAAATTTGACAGTCTTTCCTTCATCCAGGCCATCTCTTCCTGAAGAACTTGAGGACTTGGAATGTCACTTAAAAACCTTTTTATGTATAAGAAGATTGAGAGTTAATACTTAGTACTGTGTGTTCCATATCAAGCATCAAGCATTCTTCTTGTAAATAATGCAATGGACCCTCTCCCAAATCAGGGCAATCATTGCCTTAGCAGTCAAATTATGACAATTATTTCCCTCTGTCCTCCCCAGAAAAAAATTCTATGGAGATTATCTGTGCTGTAAACATGATAGCAGTCCAAAAATCAGGAGTAAAACTTGAATACAGTCCTGCACATTTAAAAGGAGCAAAGATTAAGTGTGTTATTGCAGGAATTTCATTCACTTTTTGCTTATGTTACATTACTTCCTCCAAGAGGAATATACAACAGTAAGTACTAGGTACTACATATCTATACAGAGAAAATTAATTTTCAGTCTAGTCTCAGTAAATATACTTAAGTAACAATTTTATCTTTTAGATTTTCCGTTAACTCCTCATGTTTTCTCAGTTTTCTTAAGAACTTTTTGTTGTAAAAGAAAAGCAAATTTGCTAAAGCATTCTTTAATTACAATGCAGCAAGAAGGGCAGCTGGTATCAATGATTTCAAAGTTACATGAAGAATGTTTTTAAGCTGGAATCTGCTTCCTGAGTGATATGAAGTTCAACAGTGTGCAAACACTTTCAAATTAGTTTTAGCTTAAAAGTTGGATCTCCACTCTCTGAGAAACATTGTCTTCAGCCCAAGCTTTAGATTACAGCAAGAAATTTTATTTAAGTTAAACATTGCTCCTGGTTTAGCCATTCCTCTCATCCCAATCTCCCAGTGACTGACAGTAGAACCGTTTGGAAATATTTTCCCTTTTTGTGAAGCTCCTAACACCCACAGTTTGATTTGCAACTCAACAACTATATTGAGATGCTAAAACTAAAACGTAATTAAACCCTTAGACCCAAGTTATACAACCATTCATAGTCCATGATAGTGAAAGTCTTGAGTGACTTGTGGATACCTTTTCCTCCACTGGAAAACACTTTGGGAGATCATCCTATCACCCAAACTAACCTTAAACTAGTTTTAGTGTTATGTCATCCAATTTTTGAACAGATTTATAAGTTGAACACATACAAAACAGATAAGAGATGGGGGTTAAAATGGACAAGCAGCAGTACTCCTGCAACTCCAGGAAACAGGTTTTTAGTATTCATTCCAGAACATAGGTCTCAGTTTGAGACTGATGGTTCTCTCAAAGACTGTTGAGAAAAAACTACCTGAAGTAGGTAAGTTGATGTTGGTTCTTTAAAAAGAGCAAAGGAAACTACCACTATTCAAGTATACAATCAGATGAAGAGCTATATGTATATAAACACAATGTACCAAATTAGTTAAAAACCTCTATCATATTTGACACATATACAGCTACTTCAATACACAAGATGCAACAAAACACAGAATTTTACAAAGTTAAACCTTTTTCCTAAATATTCATCTACCCCTTAACCAGAAGGATTGAAAAGTCAGCAAAGAACATAGTGAAATACCCACCTTTTATTTACTTCCTCATCTGCAAATTCTGTGGGTATGAGAGAAAAGTATTTCCCCATCTTCAGCCATAGATTAGATTTAGGGATCCACCCATTGTGTGCATGAATAGTATGGATTTTAGCAAGTTGTCTAGCAATGAGTCTGAAAAACAGAAGTTAAATTAATGTTACAGTCAATGGGTACCTGACAGACTATCATATTTTTCCCAACAATACAACAACAATACATTTAATTGAAAAATTCTAAAAAATGCAGCACAGGAATTCAAGAAGGGTGTAAATAAGAGCAACACAGCCATAGGGGAGCATCTTTCTAGATTCAAAAGGTCATTACCAACACTACCTGTGGGAGGGGAAGGACTGGAATTCCATTACAACACACATACTTCTGTATTTACAATCTACTCTTACTTACCTTTAGAAGAATTGATTCAAATTAGCTGCCCTTGTTAGGCAAGTACATTTCAGTGCACACATGAAAAACTAAAACCTTAAGACATTGGCACTTTCTGTTCACTGCTAATAGCTTAAAAAATTATATCCCAATGGAAGACTCTTGGATCTCTTCACAAAAGGAATGTATTGGAAACAGAGCTGAAAGTACTTGCCTTAACAAAGTCCAGCCCCCTAAAACTCCACCATGTTAAATGATCTCTCTAATGGTAATGAACGTTTTAAATACTCACAATAAACATCTCTAATGAGTACACAGTGTTCTGTGGAGGCAGCAAGGATCTCTTGTTCAGCACTGAAATACTATAACTAAGAGCACAGTGAGCTGTCAAGAGTGTGAACATCGACTCAGTGCAGGCTTATAGAAATATTTATTTTTTGCCTGCTCATAAACTGTGCTTGAGATGCTTTAGGCCTGACAGAACTCTGTAAACGCATAACGAAATTCTGAAATTTAAAAAAAAAAAAAAATAATAATTTAAAAAGCTTACCTGAAAATATCTGGATTGCACACATGCTCTGGATCCAGTGCTTCTCCCTGCATGAACTCGTAGCACAGGCCATTATTGAAAGTACAATACAGCTGGGGTGCACAGCCATGGGCCTGCAACACACGGAAACTCTTCACTTCCTCATCTCGATCCACCAAGAGCTCGGTCTTATTTCCATAGATCCGAACTAGAACGACATCATCTGTTATGTCACCAACGTAGCAGCCAATTAATTTATTGGTGATTCCATCAGTGAACAGCTGAAAAGTAAAAATAATGCATAAGCAACTTAGATCTGTGTTTTCAACGTGCAAGGGGAGCATGCTGGGTTACTCTTTAGTTCCTCAAACAGAAATGTTTACTAGATCAAGCACTAACAAGAGAAATCTTTAAGACAGAGGAATATTGTGAAAATTGTAGGGATTTTTATCAGTAATACACAGAAACAGAAGAGGACAATCTGAAAACATGCTACAGTGAACTACAGAAATGCTACATGTAAACGGCAATGTTGTAAAATGAGTTTCCACATAACCACTCCAAAGGACCATGTCCAGAGAAGGGCAAGGAAGCTGAGGAAGGGTCTAGAGCACCAATCCCACAAGAAGCACCTGAGGGAGCTGTTCAGTCTAGAGAAAAGGAGGCTCAGGGGGGACCTTATTACTCTCTACAACTACCTGGAAGGAGGTTGCAGTGAGATGGGAATCGGCCTCTTATCCCAAGTATCAAGCAGTAAGACAAGAAGAAATGGCCTCACGTTGCACCAGGGGAGGTTTAGATTGGATATATTAGGAAAAATTTCTTCTCCAAAAGGGTTCTCAAGCATTGAAATAGGCTGCCTGGGGAAGTGGTGGAATCACCATCCCTGGAAGTGTTCAGAAGGCCTGTGGATGTGGCACTTGGGGACATGGTTTAGTGTTGGACTTCGCAGTGCTGGGTTATTTGTTGATCTTAGAGGTCTTTTCCAACATGAATGATGCTATGAAACTGATGGTTTAACACGGCTGAAATCAAAGCCCAACAAAGCACCAAGCCTAAACCAGTATTAAAACAGCCATCAATACAGGTAGCACAAAAACAAGACAAATTTGATGCACTTCAGAATTTCAGTATCTGTCAATCAGTGCACAACTAGTAAAAAAGATACTTCTGGAGTTCTCAACTAGTCCTTTTAAAAAACAAAATTCAGGTAAGAAACAGTTCAAGTTCAGTGTTTCTCACCTTCCCACCAGCCTTCAGGTTTTACTGATTGCAAACAATTCCTGAAGTCACTTTGGCTCCACTACAATTTTGAGACTGTACTTGAAATTCAAGACCTTAGCCTTAAACACCATTCCAAATTTAAAAGCTGCTGACAAGACCCACTATCTTCCCATTTTACTTCATAACTGGTATGAACCATTTAAAAGGTTTAAAGAGCATTTTAAGTCCTTAGCATTGGGATGTACATAAATGCAATTTAACATCCTGCACTTTACTAGACTTTGACCAGTCTTGTCAGATGCCTGAACATACTGAACACAAAGCAAGTGACTTGCTACAAAAATAAGAGCAATATTTGAGCACTATGTTTACATCTAATGACAACCTACTCGCTGCCTTTCAAATAATGATGGAGGTATGGAAACTTCACATTCCCAGATAGGGAAAGGAGGGGGTGGACAAAAAAAAATCTCCCACTCTTTAACTGCCACTTCTTTCACATTTGATGATAACACCTAAAATAGTCATTAGACAGGCTGAACTCCTGCAGAGGCTGCCTGGCAATCAGACTAGATCCTGAGCTACTGACTGGGCTCCTTGTATCCCATTGCATGTAGTCAGGCATTTGACATCACTCAATGCCTGCAGGGGTAACACAGCGGTTCTTCATCTCCTCCCACAATCTGGGACAGTAGAAAACAGATGTTGGCTACTCTTTGCACTCTGTCAACTCAGCCTGAATGGTTAAGGACTTGCTAGATGAGCACTAACCATATTATCTTCAGCTGTTAAGTAAGTGACTGAATGACAAGTAATATTCTCACAACACCAGAAGCAAGAACACCAATGCTTTCATACCTTCTCAAAGTCACATGCAGTCTTCAGTAGTAAAGAATTTTAAGTCAAGGTTCTCACAGCAACTGTAATTTATACTGAAGTCATATCTCTTCTACTCTGTTGCCCTCAAAACCCTAATTAAAACTTAATTCAGAAAGAATAAACTCTCCCACAAAACATAAACCAGCCATTCAGGACCATACAGTAAAACGTGCACAGCAAGAATTAGCTTCAACTTGGTTAAAATACACAGCTAGACAGAAACATTTTCCCTTTGTCCTGCAAGTTTTAACACCTTTCTTTAGGGAGTGCTTTCATCATTAATTCTCACTTAGTTGTCACTTCTGGTATATGCCAAGAGACAGCTATTAGAACGTTTTCAAATGAAGCTACAGGTCCATGAAGCTACAAGCAGCTTTTATTTTAAGGTAACAGCAACACCATGTTTGGTTGGGTTTTTTTTAATTCTTAATTGTAATTTAAAAAATCTATTAATCAGCATTGGAATACTAAGTATTCGATGACAACAGGCTGAATTTCTTATTTCCTGATGTCCATCGAGGCATCCTCCAACATGGCTTCTCCCTCAAGCCCTAAGTGAGGCCCAGAACAAAAACACAGACAAATGCAGTGATCTGCTGCATTTCAGATCTGATATTGAACCCTAATAGTTAATAAAAAAGTATTTTTACTAAAAACACACGTCAACAACAAGCAACTTCTTTACAGACATCATCATCCCTTAGAACCTTGGACAGTTGGGGTGTGACTTTTTTTATTATGAATTTTGGGAGGTTTTTAGTTTAGTTTTTATGTTTGGTTTTGCCTTTTTTTTTTTTTTTAAAGCAAAACTCAGTTCAGAAACTTTGGCTCTTTCTTCTCTCCTCTTCAAGAGATAGCCTTTACTTTGAAAAGTAAAGTGGTACCACTCAAACACAAGTGACAGCTTATTTCCAAATCTCAGGGGTTTAGGGAAGTCAAGCATAAGGAACAATTGGTTTTGAATTACTAAAGAAACAAATTCTGAACTTGGGCAAGATCTCCCTATTTAGGAAAGACAAGACTTTTACAATAGAAATGCTGTGGTTCAGCTATTACACCTTGTTTTCCTCAACACTCCTATGTGATGAGGTGAACAGATTCACCAATAAATGCAGAAAAGGACTGGGCAAGCTTTAGTTGTCATCACAAATAAGAAATAGCTCACATTCCTGAGGAAAGATGCAGAATATCAGAAGATAGAAAGGTACTCCATTTTCTTGAACTGTTACATACACTCAATCTTGCAGAAGTAGCTTCAGCAAATTACAGAACTTTCATCCAGACACAGAAACCACAAATTCAAATAAACCTGCTTACAAAGCCTCCTTGACTGACTCTAAAATTAAGACTTCACAATTTACAGGCACATTTTGTGATTATTATTTTAATAACTCAGGAGACAAGAAATGAAACATCTTAAAGTCTTCATAGCAACTAAATGTTACAATGTTCATCAAGAAAACTGTTCCATTTAGCACCATAGATACCCAGTTTGAACAGTGCTACCTAATTTCAACAAGCAGTACTTAAATATAGTTTTTACAAGTATGACTTGTAAGAAAAATTGCTCTATGAAAAAAGACATGGACTTAAAGACATCAGAAATACCAATACTACCAAAAAATCCCCAACAGATGTTAGTAGTGCTGACGCAAAGATACAGAAAGAATTTGAGCTGTTATGATGTTGAACAGAAATTTGCTGGGCACTGCACAGCTTCTTTCACAGGTCTATTATCCCCTTAAAACAAGTCTCATTAGTGCTAATAAGAAGAAATCTGCAACAAGGAAATTGGACTCCCTCAACTGATAATTTAGCAACTCTACTTATTAGCATCTATTCGTAACATGCTGCTACAACTAATTATTTATAGCCAGGAGGATTTTAGTTATTCCTTCTTAAAAAAGCAGAAGGGTTTGCTTACTTTTCTAATAACATTCAGAGTAGATGATTTCCATGTTCCACCATAAAAAAACATCCAGTGTTTTCTACCAGTAAAACAACATATTTATTATGTTGTTTTTTTCAGAAACAACATAATTTTTATTCTTTTATTCAGAATGCCTTTACTGCAGCATTTAAAGAATCAGCTAAGGGGGCCTTGCCCAAAACACAACCTGAGACGGAGCAGAGCACAATATTCTGTAATAAAAGCATCAGTGGAGCAGCTTAAGCACAGAATAGACTCTAAAAGCGTGGACAAGAATCAGTAAACTCTCAGGGCCGTGTGGAAGAAGATGGAACAACCTACAGAATGTAATGTATAGCAGGTAGAAAATTCTAGGGATAAATCAATAAACACAAAGAGGCAACAGAAGTCAAGAACACAATGCAATTAAAAAAAAAAAAATCCAGCAGCAAGATTCTGATACTCCTGTAATCTGTAAATATTTAATTACTGTTTTGTGTACTTAACACATTGTTATACACACTTTCAGGTGAGGTGACACAGCTAAAACTAAATTCTGAAAACATTTCTGGAAATTGCATTTATACTGCCCACAATCAGAGACCTACTTTGAATCTGAGTCTTTCTGGCCTTGGGAACAAATAAACTCTTTACTGAAGTGCAAACAGAAGGTAAGAAAGCTACAAACAAGCTTGAGTTTCTCAAATGCAGTCTCAGAGTGCAGCACGTGGTACAAACAAGACAGGCCAGGTGAGCCAGGAAGAGAAAACCCATGACATGAAGCACCTTTGAGACAGAGTTTATCTAAAAAACTCTTATCAGGTTATTAGATTACTGAAAAGGAATCTAATACGGATAATATATACAATATATAATGATAGATTTGTTAACCATCTCATGAGCAAGTGATTCATGAAAAGCTTATATCTAATCCTACCTTTCCAGGTATTTAAAAGAACGATAAGAATGAGGGCAAAATTGCAGTCACGTGTAACAAGCACTAACAGTCAGAAATAAAACTGTTATGGGGCAAAGTAGAAAAAACTTATGACTCAGAAGAGATATCAAACCAAGCAGATTTTCTCCTTCTAGAATGTGTTATTACATTTAGAGGAGGAGAATATAGGAAACGGTATTGTACTGCTGTAAAAACAGAACAGTGAGGTGAAGTTTCAGCTTAAGTAAATAGGGATTGCCCAGATTCTGCTACTGAAACCCAGACTGACATTAAGATCTCTAGAAAGGAACAGACTTTAACAATGTATTTCCTTAATACTCACAAAACTTCAAGTTATTGCTGTAAGGTCTAACTTTGTTTTTTCCTGGGAAAGTATAGCCTACACAGACACACCTGTAAGTATATAAGTCAAGAACTTAATTTCTAGAGACAAGGTGAGCTATTTCTCTCTCTCTCTTCTTTCTGTAGCTATTTATAAAACAAGGACAAAGTACAACTACTGGAAAATGCCCTGGGTAAATTCTCATATGCTCAGCAAGGCTTACAAGAAACGTCATTCAAAGGTCTCCAGGCTCTGGAGCCACATCCTCTAGTTCATTACACTCCGTATCTGAAAGCCACGTCTGCATGACATTGATGGTCAGATGATCATGAAGATGATTTGGCATCAAGATTATCGAGGCAAGCAGGGAGCCAGTAAATTCAGGGCTCTATTCTACAGTAAGTTTGGCCAGAGGCTGACCTAGTAGTTTTCTGAACTCTTTCTGATCTGCGTGACAGCAGTGTGGAGAAAACAATGCTGTATTCCATAGATAGTGGTGCTATCACTTTAACTTTTTTTTCTTTTTTGGCTACTAAACCATCTATGCTTCAGCTTTAAGGTGTGTGTGGGTTTTGGTTTTGGGCGTTTTTCAATTTATTTTTTTTTTCCTTAAGGTCTTAACTGAAGTTTTGCATCCTCCATATTCTCTACATAAATACCAATTAAAATTACATTCAACAGTCTATTATAAAATGCTACAGATACGTCACCCCTTGCAAGGGCTGATTCTGATCTAAATGCATAAGATGTGAAAGCTTTTTTTTTTTTAAATGTCAGGGGAAAAGAAACAACAAGAAGTTACATATTTTTTATCTTGTTTCTGAAAAATATACTCCCTCCTGAAAACAGTCAACATTAGGCAACCAGTTAACACTTTTAAAGTGATTATTAAAGTGCAAAAAGATTTTTTTACAAATTTTGTGATATTGATGGAAACAGGTACAGATATATTATAATAATTAAAAAAAAGGTAATAGGAAAGAGAGCTATTTGATTTACTCTAACTCAAAAATTAATTTGCTGCTCCTCCCTCTGGAGTATTTTGATTTGAAATGGCCACGTAACAGCATGGAGGAGAAAAACAGGAACTGCATCATCTTGGATAGCTCCCTTCCTGCCCAATGTTACAAATCTATAGCACAAGTTACATGCCTTTACACAGACACATCCAAGCTGTGCCTAAACATATTGATTCTCTGTAATTAGAACCAGAGTCATCAAGAGATACACCTCTATCATGCACAGCTGCATTACATCATGCACTGTGACACAGCACATCAACTGCATGAAATGCCAGCACAATTTCTGCCCCACCCAGATACCATAAAAACCCTTTAAAACAGATTATCATCATCAATCTTCTTCAGAAGCTTAAAAAGAATGGAGAAACCAATCCAGCCTCAGAAGACACCCAATACTGCCTGCATTTCCCAATGTGACATTGCATTCAAGGCACACCTCAAATTACAGTTTTTCCACAACACATCAGCAATGCAGCCCATTCTGCAACTTTTCTTATTCTTCCCTTCACTCATCACTTCTCCATTTAGAGGTATTAGCACTTCAGCATGTTTCTCTTCTTCCTCTTTACATGGCTACTATTTTCCCAAGTGCTGAAGAGCACGATGTGCCAAAACCAGCCATGCAGCGAACATTTCTCTTGAAAAAATGTAACAACACTGAGAAACAATTTACTTACTTTCCCAGAGACTAACATTTTTTGTTTCAATTATTTTGATGCTTTAAAATCCCACGCTCAGCCTGTTTAAATAAACTGTGAGATATTACAACTAGCTCAGAAATCTGAATCAAATAATAGTTTGTTATAAAGAGAATACCAAGACCAACACAATCAAATAAATTAGAGTAGCAGCCAGAAAATACTGCCTGAAGAAAAACTCTTGAGTGCAAGTCAAAAAGAAGCAGCCAAGAGACAAGGACAAAAGCTAATCTGGTATATATAAAAATAGGGGGGTGGTTGTTTTGCTGGTTGAAGGACAATTTTTTATAAGCATGGCTTTGTCCTGTGTCCACGTTTCACAGCCCCAGGAACAAATCTTTGCAAAGAATTGTAAAATGCTGCAGTAGTAAAGTCATGCAAAGTGTTGATAACTGCAAAGACACGTAAATCTTGCAAAAAAGACACAGTACCAGAAAACAACCAAGGTCCAGTTATGTCAGAGAACCAAAAAAGCAAACCTAATCACAATGATTTGGATAGCTGCTTGCAGGATTTGGGGGGGGGGGGGGGGGGGTGGAATGTCTTATTGAAGAATTTGATCCCATTTGGAAAACAGATTTTTTTCCACCTGTCCTCAGGTTTCAGCCAGGACAAGAGCACTGCTTGTCAGCCTAACATTTTTATCATTTTAGATCTTTGAATTACTTTTCAGCCGATTTTTTTTTTTCCATACACATCATGCTGGTCTACCCAAATAGTGGGAGAAATTAGCACTATTAATATTAAGCCTTTTCACCAATTAAAGCAGGAAGCCTTTATTCTCACTATTAAACATTACTTCAGAATAGTAAGAAATAGAAATTGGTTTTCCTGCATCATAACACTACACTGCAGAGAGGAAATAATGTATTAACCTACTGAATCTTTCATCACAACCAGACCTACAAGAGGTAGAACAGGTCATGGGATAAAAGAATCCCAAATCTGCACTTACTGCAGCTCTAACTAACCATCCCTACTGCAAGGAAACACTAATCCTTCTTCAAATACTAACACAAATTAATCTCCACAAAAGAGGAAAAAACAAAAAATTCTTGAGGTGGGCAACACATTCCAAACTAGCACTGTAGAGGTGATACAACCTCTTTAGAACAGTAAAGAGAGTTAAAACAATAATGTTTTTATATTTCATTAATAAAAATAGTTCAAAACATAAAAATTGGAACGTCCACTGTCACAATTCAAGCTGCTTAGAAAACTCAGAGACCCTGTTTTGAAGAAGCATAGCTTTGTTTATGAAATCAAAAAAAAACTGCTTCTCATGTTCACCACAGCCAGTTTCTGAATTTAGCAAGCAGTGGGTTTTTCAGCAGGAGGTTGGGAGAAAGGCCTCCAGAGATTCTTTCCAACCTGGACTCCTGAAAAATGTTATTATTAAAAGGAGACATTCCAGAATCAAAAGTGACTACTGCAAAACCCAGAAAAATTAAGAATTTAAGTGTTAGAAAATATAACAACAAGTTCTCTGCAGTTCCTAATACATCTTTAGGTGACATCTGCATAAAGTACCTACATGAAGATGAGTGTTGAGAAAAAAAACTTGTCCTTATCAAAACATAATAATTTGAATATTTGTACTATGCTTGTAGGGATAAAATTATTCTTTTGTTGTAGTAGGGATAAAATTCACATATAACTTGAGATAGAGGAGATTCATTACAGTATAGCTGCTTCCAATTCATCAAATAATCAGCAATGCTTCTGGATACTATAGATTTTCTGATAAATACTGCAATAAAAGAATAATTTAAGCACTGAAGACTTTATTTTCACCCTCCATCCTACACTTATGTTCTATGCTATGGTGCAAAAAAAAAATTTTAAATGTTAAAATATATTCCCGACTTTAATTACATAAAAATCTTAGAGAAAGTGGGGACTGAGCATTAACATTTTTTAACTACATTGTTTCAAAATTGTTCAGCTGACTAAACAATTAACACACAACAGTAAATTTTTGCAAGAGAAGTTAATTAACTTTTTCAAGTCAAACTCTGGACTCTTCAACTCAATAATTCTTGGGTCAGAACAATTAGTAAGAGTAAAGGTGGCGAACGGCAGAGTTCACCAAGGCAAGTAATGGTTCTTTCCACCTATCACTGTTCTTTGCCCACTTTGCTGTTTCAGATTAGGCATATTCTCTATGCAACATATGAGTCTCATTTTCATCCCCCTCCTAAACACATGCCTCTTTAAAGAGGGGACTCCAAGGCATCCTTCTGTTCACTCTATCCTCTTCACCAAAACATCTTTCATTTCGACGTCTTTCTGCATGTGATGCATGTGCAACATGTATGTGTAACAGGTCCCAGCAGCAGTGATGGCAATAGAACCAGTTTCAAATCACAGGCATTCTTGCTTAAGTACTCACAGGAGCTTAAACACAAACTAAAGAGTTAAAAATAAAAGGCCACTGAAGGGCTTTGTGAATAGAACTTCCTTCCGCTGCCCAAAAGGAAAAACAGTGAGTCGAAAAGTTTTGGTCTTAAAGTAACTTGGTTAAAACTAAACTCAAGACATTTTTCAGACAGAATGTCTTGAAATGAGACAGAATGTCTCTAACCACAGACACTAATCTACTACTTCACTACTGCATGACCAGTCAAAAGAGTCCCTGTTCCACACCAATGGTACTGGTGGTTTTTATTCTGTTAATTGCCTCTTGCAAAGGGGGTGATAGAAGGATTTTTTTTTCCTTAAGCCTACTAGAACTTTCCCCAAAGATTAGTCATCCCTCCCTAACAGGAAAATATTTTGGTTTCATTTATTAGCATTCCTGAATGAAAGGAAGACAAATATTCTGTTGAGAACTAAGAAAGTAAAAACATGTTTAAGTAGTCCTGCAATGAGTTGGATTATCCTTATGGGCCCCTTCCAACTCGTGATATTCTATGAACTCTAACAACCTTATTTAGCGTTACATGTTGTAAAGCTACTTTCATTGCACCTCAAGACACTGTAACTGCGCATAACTTACGGCCACTGATCCCAAAGAACTTACTTAGAAAAAGCTCATTAGCTTTATTTTCATACTAATTGGACTGGCATGTGTCAAGTTTTATTTTCCTTTCAAGACACTTGAGAAAATTTCAGTCAAATTACATGCCATTACCTCAACATGCTCAAATTTCTATACAAATTAGTTCAGCAGCTCTCTTCAGAGGAACTTCACTGAAATAAGACACCACCACATAATAACTGCTGAATAACGCAGTTTAAGACCGTATAATAAAATGCTCAACTAACCGCAGGCTGCAACTGAACTGCTATTTCAGCCAAGTAAACTGGCTGAGGACTTGTCTGGGGCCAGTTTAAGTATATTCTAGAAGCACAAAAGCAGCCAATCCTCCGGCAGATGAGTCGTCATCAATACAAATGACTGCTCACCTAGAGAACATCAAAGACTTCAGCGGCGGTACTTCTGCTAAGAAAAGCGAGCGATGACCTTAGCGGGGCTGGTGCGTACCGAGATATCGTCAGCCCCAAACCCAACCCTGCTGAGAATACATGACACGTACTCATTATATTTATTGATTACGGCGAGAGCACGACAAGGGAGAGTCCAACAAGGGCTCCACCGCCCACGGCTCCCGGGAGAGCGCTCCCCCCACATCCTCCTTCTCGGAGGCCCGATCCCACCGCTGCCCCGGGGAGGAGGGAGGTCCCCGACGGGTTTACAAACACGGGTACAGCGAGGGCGACGCTCAGGGACATCCCCCCTTCCCTCCCAGCGCCAGAGCTAACGCGGGCAGCCGAGTTTCCAGCGCGGAGGGCACCGGAGGAAGCAAGGGGAAGCGGGCGGTGGGAAGGAGGAGCGCCGGGAAGGCAGGAGGGAAGGAGGGGGCCGGGGATGCTGCCTGGCCGCCCCGCCCCGCCGCCGGGCCGCCTGGCAAATGGGGCTCCGCGCAGGGGGCTGCGGCGGAGAGCGGGGGAGGGAGGGCGGGGGAGGAAGCGAGGCGGCAGCTCCCCCGCACAATGGCCGCCCGCCCTCCCCCCTTCCTTCCTCCGCCGCCCCGCTCCCTCCCCGGGCTGGGGCCGCCGCATCCCCCGCGGGCCCCGCCGTACCTGCAGCGTCACCTCCTCGGGTCTCCAGTGCGGGCGCAGCCGGCGCAGGAGCTGCAGGGCGCCCTGGCGGTACCCGGGCCCCTCCTGCTCGCTGACGGTGATGTCCAGCTTGGGCACCTCCGGCGAGCCGGGCGGGACGTGGATGTAGTTGGACATGACGGCGGGGCGGGACGCGGCGCGACAAGGACGGGCAGGTCTCGCTGGCGTCTCCTCCGCGGCGGTGCCGGCAACTGAGGGGGAAATTTCCACTTGGGCTCCCGATAAAGCGGCTCCACCTCCCCCGGCGGCGGCGCGGAGCAGGCTGGGAGAGCGGGCGGGGCCGGGCCGGGCCCAGCCCAGCCCAGCCCTGCCCTCCGCCCGCCGCCGGGCCCCTCACCTGCCCGCCCGGCCCCTCGGCACTCCCGGTGCCCCTCGGAACCACCCCGCCCGCCGTGGGGCTGCCATGGAGGGGATTAACCAAATCTCCTCGGGGCTGGAGCGGGAGCGCGGCCCCGGGCGTGAAGGAATGCGGGGCCGGCAGCTGCGGCGGCGCCGCCCAGCCAGTCCCCGGGCAAGCGGCTGATCCTAATCGGGCTCCGGGGTTATCGGCTGCGCTTGGGGTTTTTTTGTCATTATTGGCGTGCCAGCCTTCGTAACACCTCCCCTCCGTTCCCCTTTTGTTTGCCCGTGCCCTGCGGGGCCCGTACCTGCTCGGCACCTCGCTCTGCTCCCGGAGTCCATCCGGGTGCGGTTCGGTACCGTTCGTGGTCCCTCGGGGCACCTGATCTGTATTCCTGATTTTAACATCCTAACAAAGGTCACCCTTTCCCTGAGCAGCACAGAACAGTTACATTCTGTCCTTCTACAGAACAGTTATATTCTTTTCTTCTACAGGACAGTTACCTTCTTTCCTTCCTTTCTTTTCCCCTTGTTTTACGCTGAAAACCCTGTTGCCTTGAGGTTATTTTCAGCCAAAAAAAAAAAAAAAAAGAGCCCAGTCTATACCACAGGATTTTACTAACCAAGAAAAAATACTATCCAATCCTTTTCAGAAATATTTTGATGCTTCCCCTAATATTCCTATGAGTACCTGCCTTCCATCACAGTGTGTGATCTTCCCACGTAGGAAGCGCTGAACAAGAAGTTCTGTAAAAACAGCTTTATTGAGTTTGCTGAAGACACAAGAACTATGTAAATAGAGTAATGGTTGGTCACTTCCCTAAAGAGTTGTGACTCTAAATAGGCACACGTCAGGGGAAAGAGAAACAATTTGTGCTCAAAATGTACAGTGCCGTGAGGGGAGCAGCTAGTTCTACAGGTTTAGTTCTCACGAATTTCATGTGTGTTCCTCTCCAAAAGTGCACTGCATTGTCAAATTTCCCATGCTGTCACCCACGACCAACTTGTGAATGGGTCTTGTCTTTTACCAACAACTGCTGTCTCCTTATCACCAAAAGGTTTTGCATGACTTCACTACGTAACTGCACCATTGTTTCTATTCCTATTATTTCTGTTGCTCAATAAACTAGTTTTCCTTCTGTTGTATTTTAAATGAAAATTTAAAGTTTATGGGTTGGTGTTATTAGTGTAAATATGTTATTCTACATTAATATCTTTTTTCTGTCGAGGATTAAAAAGGTAAGAAGATTGGAGTCTGAACCAAATTTCAAATGCCATAAAATTTCCAGATATAAATGTTATAGCTTGAGTACATTTCTAGTGGTAAAATGCCTTTGTTTAAATCTGTTCCCTAAAAAGACTCTTTCAGGTTTTATAACCCTCTTTCCTATGATTTTGTGCCATTTATGTACACTGACTCAACGCTTTCTTAGAATCTCCCTTCTCCATCTCACCTGATTGGACCTACCCATTTCTTCCATTAGCCCACTCCACTTTTTGTTCTTTGAAAGCAAAAGTATTTTGGAAGTTAAACACTTTGAAAGGTAGATTTCTCTAAACACGCTCACCTTTATACATTGTTCAGCCCTATAAGTCAGTATTACCATAGTAACATGGTATCATTCTACCAGATCAAGCATGTGATACATGGTGATGTGACCTCTGCTTCTGCTTAGGCAGTTTGGTAGATGATAAACTAAGATTTATTTATGGATTAAGGGCAAAGTGACGTTTTTGTAGAAATAAAATATCAAAGGTTGAATGCTCCAGCTTCCAAATGTTAATTTCAACAAGAGCTCGTCTCAACAGAGATTCAATCTCGATAATGCTGAGCATAATAGGCTCTGAGAAGCCTTGCTAACTTACCCGAGTCCGACTAGATTTCCATAAGTTGTTTTAGAGTGTATTTTAAACATAGAGGGGGGAAGTTAGAGCAGCCATAGTGCTTAGATTTTTTTTTCTGAATGATGGGAGCTGAATTTCTGAAGTAGATGAAAGAACCAAGAACACTTTGGCAGTAATACCCTCATCTTTTTGGTCATGGTAGAAAGACATATCTTTTTTGCTTGTCTTTGTGGAACATTGGGGATTCTTAATTCCTGTTTTAAAACAGTTCAATAGAAGTTATAGTTATGTACTTACATAATTTCCTTTCCTTTTTACCTTTTGTTTCCTGCAAATATTTGCTGTGTCCAAATCAAACCCTAGAAAACATTTTCTGAAGGCTGGGACTCTTTCTCAAGGTTCCAAGAATAGTACTTTTTTCCTTTTTTTGAAAAATTTATTTTCATTTTTCTTTTTCCCCCCTCTAGACACCTGTACTCTACAAACTGTGAAATTCCTTAGCAGGAACTCTAGTAGCTACAAAATATTCAGGTCGGCTGTAGACTTGTCCTAAGAAAACCTGATGTTACGTGAAGTGAGGGCTCAGGATTAAAGAGAGTGTGTTTTCTCTTAACGCCTTATACATCTGTAGGTACACCATACTGAGGTGACCAATAAAGTCTGAGGCTGACCATAGATGTACACAGCATGGAACTGAAGAAAACAGGGTGCTCTGCCTGTCTACCAGGCAGCCTGTTTGCTTATCCTCACTGTTGTACCATTCTCTTCCTTTCTGCTGGTCAGGAACCAGGCTGTGCGATTTAATCTATTCCTACATTTTCCACCTTGTCTTTACATCAGTGCTGGATGCTTTATAAGCTCTTTAAAAAAGAATAAATAATTAAAAAAAAAAAAAAAAAAAAAAGGGCACGAAGAGCAACATCAGACCCAGAACCAGTTTTAACTTCCCAGGTGCGGTTCACCTGGCTGCTTTCCAAAGCCAGTGATTCAGTAATTGCTTCAGGAGGACTCGTTGCATAAATGTGACTATAAATGGAAAATTCACCCCTTCTAGCCATAATTAATTTTTATAACATTTTACATAGCAGAGAGTCTCAAAATACTTTCTGTCGTTCTAATCTCACAAATAAAAAACCTGAGTCATCAGAAGGTTAAATCTGCCATTAGACTAGCCAGACAACTGGCCTGAACACAATTTTTTAACTTCCAGTCCAGTCCTTTGATCACAGGATTTCTTCAGTGCTTTCAAGCATGTCATTTCTGTTCATTATCCTGCATGTATTGTTTGTGTCAAGATGAATCACATCTCTCTACAGACAGTGTAAAACTGTAAGTCAATGCTTTTATTTATTTATTTATCATAATGGTTTTTAAAGCTTGTGGTGGCCTAGCATCTGTATTGATTTACCAGCAGCAACACTCAACACACAAAGTTGATCATTCTGTCACATTTGTTGTACTCAGTAAACAGATTTCATTTTAATCTTGGTGAAGACGAGCTTGCAATAGTTTATTTTATAGGAATCTTGACAGTTTAGAAATTTCTCTAAGATCAATACTGCTTGGTTTGCTGTTGAAATGGTAAAAACTGCTCTCTTGTGTAGCTGCTTGACACAATAATAGGTTATAGCTTTTTCAAGTATATTTTGAAAACTATATACAACAGCAGAGTACAAGCCTCAATGCTCACAGCAGTTTTATGGCTTATTTTTCCAGTGGGCTACCAATTAGTGACACTCATTTAACACATTCCACATGATAACCTAGTTCCTGACCAGCTAACTCCTTTTTCCAACGTGGCACTGGCGTGGTGCATAATGTAATGTAGTAACAGATGTGATTACATGGGGAATAGAAAAGTCATTCCCAGCTCTTTCAACTTTCTGGGGTTTCACCTGGAAATCTCAGAGGTTTCTAGTGGAAGTCTGGACATCTGTGCCAACAGGATTGGTCACCTCCCAGGCCTCTTCAGATGAATGCACAGGAGTCCTCCCTCTGTGCTGTCCCTGGCTCCAAGTCCATGAACTCATAGGCTGAACTGCCGTGAGAAGTTACCCAGTTACATGTCCTGCAGGAAACCTGTTAACTAAGCACAACCCTTAAACAGATCTGTTAATTAATCTCAACACCAGGAACAGACAAAACCTGGTAAAACCTGCTTAGGTCAGTAGGACCACATACATGCTTATGCTTAAGCAGGTGCTAAATCAAAATGAGCAGTTTAGCAAGGAATTCTGCAATTTCTCCACGCTGTGCATTTGTTTAGGGACATTTATAAAACAATATAGCCACTGGGTATAAAGAAAGAATTAAAAAAATCTTCATACTGATTACACCACTCAAAAATACAGGTTAAATAAAGCAGTACAAAATTGCAAATAAGGCCAATGCCTTCATTCATTTTCGTAGACATATCTGTATTTTAAAATACAAAGAGTAATTACAAGTTGACTGATCCCTGACTAAACTCGAACTGTACACATGTCCAATGATTTACCATATCCTGATATTTTTCTCAAGGCCAACAAGTACATATACCGTGTAAGTACCCAAAAAGAGTCTACTTCAGCATATTTAGGATCCCTTGCACACATGAATAAATTCACCTGCAGCAATATAGGAGGAGGAGTTGTATCTTCTAGAAATTTACACTTTTCTAACATTTTATTGACTAATCAAACATCCTCCTATGAAGAAAAGTTACAAACATCAGCAATTCAAAACACAGTCTGTGAACAAAGACAATATCAAACATGAATTTAAATGTCATGCAAGCTGGTAGAAGAAGCACAAAATGCTTTTTCCTATTTTTAAGGTACCATCAGAATGTCATTCTGTATTCTCTTGTGAATCTCTAATCAATTTTACAGCATAAAGGAGTGGGGGGACGAGATAGCTGAACTAAATTAAAACAATTAAAAAATGAGTACAGAATTATCTTAAGAGACTGAGAGTACAGTTATCACATATAAATGACTGCCACTTCACATTCAAACTGAATCAATAATGAAGAAGAGAGAAATCTGGTGTTTTGAGAACCGGCTGAATGGCAGAGCTCAGGAGTTTGTGAACAGTGGTGCAGAGTCCAGCTGGAGGCCTGTGGTTTACTGGTGTCCCCAGGGGTCAGTGCTGGGGCCAGTCTTGTTCAACTTATTCATCAGTGACTTGGATGAAGGGACAAAGTGTACCCTCACCACATTTGCTGATGATACAAAGCTGGGAGGAGTGGCTGACTCACCAGAAGGCTGTGCTGCTGTTCAGAGAGACCTGGACATGTTGGAGAACTGGGTGGAGAGGAACTTAAAGTTCAAAAAAGGCAAGCACAGAGTCCTGCACCTGAGGAGGAATAACCCCCTGCACCAGCACAGGCTGGGGTCTGGCCTGCTAGGAAACAGCTCTGCAGAGAAGAACCTGGGGGCCCTGGTGGACAACAGGCTGTCCATGGGCCAGCAGTGCCCTTGTGACCAAAAAGGCCAATGGGATCCTGGGGTGCATTAGGAAGGCCAGCAGGTCAAGGGGGGTTTTATCCTCCCCCTTTACTCAGCCCTGGTGAGGCTGCATCTGGAATGTTGTGTCCAGTTCTGCGCTCCCCAGATCAAGAAAGGCAAGAAACTACTTAAGACAGTCCAGCAGAGTGCTATAGACATCATTAGGAGCTTGGAGATTCTCTGTTATGAAGACAGGCTGGTAGAGCTGGGCCTGTTTAACTCAGAGAAGAGATCTTATCAACACCCTCTTATCAAGGACAGGTGTCAAGAGGATGGAGCCAGGCTCTCATCAGTGGTGCTCTGAGACAGGACAAGGGGTGCTGGGCACAAACTGAAACACAGAATATCCGACTAGGAAGGAAAACTTCTTTACTTTAAAGGTGACAGAGCACTAGAACAGGCTGCCCAGAGGGGCTATAGAGTCCCTGTCTCCGGAGATATTCAAAACTCACCTGAACTTGATCTTGTGCAACCTGCTTCAGGTGTCCCTGCTTGAGCAGAGCGGTTGGTCTAGAGGATCTCCAGAGGCGCATTCCAAGCCCAGCCATTCCATGATTCTGTGAAAGGAAAGGAAGGGTGGCAAAGGGGGGAGATGAGAGACAATAGGGGAAGAAAAGAGCAGGAAATTGTTGCAGCCCTGTGAAGAAATTACTAAACTGGCTTAAGTGTCTTCCTCACAAAAACACTATTCCCAGCAACATTCTTGGTAGTTTCAATAAGTGAAGGACTGAAAAAAACCCACCAAAAATATGCAGAAGTTATGTTGCATTATTGTGTTTATGTCCAATTCCTTGACATTAAGTTGACAGAGAACTGGGAGGACCCTGAGGCAACACCACTACATCCTTTTCATAAGCATTCGAGTTTGTGTGCTGAGTCTTGTGTGTCCAGTAGACTCCAAGATGGATGCTGTTTTGGTGCACTTGTGTGCACCTTTTCTCTAAGCCTTACTTCCAGCCTTGTTTATAGCCTGAATTAAGGTTAATGTCTCTTTGTGTCTGCCCTCCCTTAGTAACTTGAGAAGGAGCAACTTCAGAATTTCACTGGGATTTTAAATCTCAAAGACAGTTTTAAATCCTGCAACTGCAAATTACTGAACAGGTGAAAACAATTACTATTATTTCTCACTGCAAGGAAGAATAAGCTAAGCTTTTGCCAGTTTTCTTACTGCCAATGAAGTAACCTGTTTAGATTTTGTCTCTATAATTGCCACTTTCTCTCAGCTGGGTAGAAGGGAGAAATCCCTTCACTTTTGAAAGGTGTGTAATCTCAGTTTCTCTAGATTAAAATTGACTAGCATAACCTAGTTTAGTTAGCATAACCTGTTCAGACTATGCCTCCTTTTTCTTTGTTTTGATCCCCTTGCCTTGTTTCTCATGTAGTGTTCTGCTGCTTTGGTTCTTTCCTGTTGGTAGAGCAGTAGCTCCTTAATGAAGGAGTTCATTACATCCAGGGAACAAGCAACAGCACCCCAAGTTAGTCTATGTCTCTGCAGTCATTCTCTTTTTCTGGAGCTCTTTTGTTTGCTCCATAACAGACACACTTTTTTTTAGCTTGGGTTTTCACTGCATCTCGGGGTGGGGGGAGGGTTGTTGTTTGTGGGGTTTTTTTAGCCAATTCCTGTTTCCCTGTAGTCTTCTCCTTCTTTTGTTGTATCCCAGCATGGTTAAAATCAGTTACGCCAGAGGAGCAGACCTTTGAGCCGCCTGTTCAGCTTCCATTGCCGTCACCAGGATCACCACCAGCGCTTACTTCATTAGGAGCCAAATGAAGTGAAGCAGGCTGCCTACGTCTGTACAGTCACATGAGCCTGGATTAAAGTTCAGAGCAGAGCTCTGCTCCCTCACTGCCATCCCCCTCACCCAGTGAGGGCACAGATTCCACCCACCTCTTGGGGTGCAGCACCCCGTAGTGCTCCGGGGATTTGGGAGCGTGGGGCCTCCCCTTGGGGTGGCAGGGCAGGCTTCATCCCAACTCTTCAGCCAAGGAGCAGGGCAGGTGAGGCTGAAAGGGAGTCCTGAGGAGGCCACTAAAGCCCATGAGCAACCCCAGAGTTTGGCAGCACCTCACTGGTTCCACCCCAGGGCAAAACACCCTGCTCGTAAGAGGATAGAGAAGTAGGAAATCTGACTTTCAGAGGGGCAGGCTCACATTTCCATTCTGAGCCTACAAGCTGTAGGTCATCGTTTCAGGCTGCTTTTGAAAGTCCTATAGGTTATTATTGTTTTCAGGATTGTTTATTTCATTATTTATCCTACAGATTTTATTTACTCCCAAGGCGTTGAGTCTCGGGGGCCCTACCAAAGAAGTACCGTGGGCATAACAGAAGAACAGCTCAGAACAGCCTGATATTTAATCATAGGCTGTAAATATCTTTTACAGACTTCTCTGTTTGCAATTTGCAACTGTTGCTAAGCATAGAAAAATTACTGAATTAGTCAGCTTCATTTGTATTTTTGTTAAGGGAGAGATTGGAACATTAATTAAATTACATTTCAAGTTTAAGGATAATAAAGGTATGTATTCCTATTGGAAAAGTAAAACAATAATATGATAGAAAATAAATATAATAAAAGAAAATTATAGCAACTATGCCAAAAGTAAAGGGCCAAACTTTGCCAAATTCTCTGTCTTCCCTTCCATAGGGTTGTAGAGCTCAACAACCACAGAAGCACAGAAGACTGCAGGTGAGAAGAATTCCTTCCCTGGCTCCCTCCAGCTTGGACAACAAGCATTAAGCAAGCAGGAAGGTTATCAAGGAGAAAGGTAGCAAGAATTGCCCTGTGTCAAGAACATTGTGTCTTACTAGGAGCTCCCAGTGCAAGTGAAATTCAGAGTTTAAGTTTTATCAAAACACCCTGAAAGAAAACTGGAAGCCTCATTGCTGTGTAAGCAAACATATATTTAATCATTACCAGCTTTCCTAGATTCTGTTTCTTTCTCATCTTCCCTTAAAATATTTTGGTTTGTGCAGCAGATCCAACTCTACAGCCTTTGCACTTGAAGATGTGACATACCAGAAAGGTTTGTGTTTGTTTGAATCCACAAAGCTTTTAAAATGTGAAAAGGAAAGAATATTCATTCTGGCTGCACCCCCCTCCCCAAAGCCCAGAGGTGCAGAGCTATGCCTCTGAGTCTTTCTCACTCTGGAATTTTGCATTTCTATGTCAGCTGGGCCTCCCTGCCCTCAATCCTTAAGGCTGAGGTTCACCCAGGGTACAGCAGAAAATCTTTTGCAAGCGGTTGCAGCTGCAGCATTTTGTTTCCTTGTGAGCCCTGTATCTTTTGTCTCAGTGTTATTCTTACAGTTACATTTTTATCTTGATTTTAAGTTTCTAAGTGAGCAGCATTTTTGTTTGGAAGATACTGTTTTCCCTGGTATCGTTACAATTGGCTGTGTTTCTAGTATGTCAGGAGCTTAGTCAGCTGTTCGTGCAACCGAGACTTGTTTTTCTTCTTTTTATCCCTTTCATCCAGTGGAAAAAGTTTCCTGCTGCTCTCCCTACTGATATTTGATATCCTGGCTCCAACTGATGTACGTCTTTAACTTTTAAAGAACAGCATGTCAGCTACTCTGTTAATTATGACTCTTTTTGGTTCTGGGTTGTTTGGTTTTGGGGTTTTTTTTTGGGGGGGGGGGGATGTTTGGGGTTTTTTTCTTATTGCAAGATTATTTTGGAGGTGTTACTTCTCAGAGGAATGACTTTTTCTAATCCAACTCCCTCTTCTTAATAATAATAATTAAAAAATCACTTGGTCATGCTTTGCAGCAATTTATTTAATCTACAGAATAAAAGGAATGCCTAGGGTGAGCAACACAGCCAGTCAGCAGCTTTTCTGAATGTCTGTTACGAGTCATTATAATGCAAAAAACCAGAGAACTTGGGATATTTTTTTTAGTTTCTCTAAAAGTGTTTCCCACACTAATAGCTTTCCTGATAATCATCTTTCCTCCTCTTTTTACCAGAAATACTATTTCTGGCCCCACCAGCAACTACCTACATCAGAAAGAAAGAGTGGGAAGCCATTACTATGCAGTTATTGATCATGTTATCAAACGTATCACTAAGAGTCATGTTAAAAGCTGTCCACAATGAGTAAATGTCAAAAACTTGTCCAAGACCTTATTCATTGAACAGGGAACTCTCTGCTTACCTTTACAAGTATTTGTTTCCCACTGTCTTTGGTAACAGAAAGCTTGAAGAGGTAGAAAACACAAGTATACACAAGCAGAAACACTGAAGGAATGTTTGAAAGGTAGGTTGACTGATTTTACAATCTCATGGATTAATTGCCCAGATCTATGTTATTTATAAAAACCCCTGCAATATTGTTCATATACCCTTAGGGGTGGACAAGTGGAACTCCTGAGATGGCAGCTCTGATACGGTCACTTCTAGTTCAATAAATCGTTGTCTTCCTTTGCTAAACTGCATAAAGTCACTGGCTCAAGGTCAACTTCTTTGTGATCCTTGAAGTGTCCCCAAACCAGCTCTGCCACAGCCTCATACAAGGCAGCACCACACTGTAATGAAAAATACACCCAGATATTTGAACCTTCAGAATCCACTTTTAAAAATCACCTTTAAAACCCCTTTGATGAATTTAAGGTCGTGGCTTATTTGTAGTTCACTTTCTGCCAGCCAGACATTTATATTTCCTTCACCAAGAAGAAAAACTTTTCCACCAAGAAAGCTGATGCCAAAACTCAAATCTCTGCCAGAATTATTTTTCCTATAATAACATCTCCCTTGTTTACTGTTTTATAAAGCAAACTCCTTAATTGCTTCCAGGAATATTCTGGACTTCTGTTCTTCTCTGGTATATTTCAACTTGCCCTTTTTTATCTTTTGTGATGCTTTTCAGCATTCTTTCTTTGGCTAGCTGTTCAAATCTAATTATCATAATTCACTAGATGTTGTAATTGGGAAAAAAAAAAAAGAAAATAGAAAAAAAGAAAACAACCCTGAAGCTTCTCTTTGAATAAAAAGCTCACAAATAAGAGGTTTTACCTGGCCAAAAGACCCTGGAAAAATCTGAATTTCATATGGGAAGGATCACAGAGCAGAATACAAATACAAGAACAAAGCACACTTTTAAAGCAGTTGCTGAAAGCATAAGCAAGATCAGAAAAAAGTTAGAAAATTAAATGTAATTAGTACAGGGTTTGGGGTTTTTTGAATACTGTATTGGGAAACACAGTCTTAATTGGGGAGGGAAGGGGAGATGATAGAAAAACTGCATGATAGAAGCTTAGGCTCAAAGTTCAAGAAGTAGCTGAAACAGGCACAGAAGTAGCCATGGAGAATTTAAAAATTTACAATTTTACAAAACCCCAAAGGTAATTCCAGTTTTACATGAGTAAGAGCTGTTTCTGCATGAACACAAGGTGAGTGAAAGCAGTACAGGCATTAAAAAAATAAGATAAAGTGTTTCTATAGACATAGCCTACGGAAACCTTTTCCAAAAATTAATCACTACTTTTATGTCCCTTATCAGCAAAACCAAGGAATTCATCCAATAAAATTTATGTCCATTGAATTTAGAATAAATTAAAGAAAAGCATTTTTACCTGCAATAGTTGTATGGAAAATAATGCTTTGGGCAGTTAAGTAAATTTTGTGGATGAATAGTTTTATGGCTGATAATAATACCTGCAGTTATCACACATACCAAGTTAAGGAGAATTAAGAGAAGGGCAATTAAATCTTATTCTTGTATGGTATAAACTAAACTGGCAAAAATCTTCCAAACTTTATTTATTATGGCACTCTATATATTTTTAGGCAATACTAAAATATGTTCACCTATTTTTGGAAGCCTTTGCTTCTTGGATACAGCTGATAATAGAACAGTGGATCACTGATATCATCTGGCACCAGACTATTTTTGGTGCCTTTGGTGGAAACCCACAAGGCCTGCAAATGCAGAAGCCAAAATTCACAGCAAGAACAACGTATTGCATTGTGTATATATTCTAAAGGATGTTAAAACATCAATGTGGCCATCTTTAGTATGTTTTTAATTTCCTGCCTTAGTGCTCTGTAAGGCTTAGAACCTTTTTCTACACTGAGTATTCAGAGCACATGCTGCTGCATGTTGGCGTGGAGATCTGAAAGAAGGAGTTCTGTCACCGAGAATTTCTACGACCTTAATGAGCTTCCCAGCCCTTCACGGACTGCTGAGGAAATCCAAGTCCTCAGAGGGATAATTCTCAGTGGTTTTTTTCATTCACAAGCCCAGCTGCATATCAACTGGTGCTGCGTCTGTAGAGCACACAGATTACCTTTTAATTTCTACAACTCTATTTTTATAATTGCACTCTCATAGGGCATTATTTATTCTGTTTTTATAAACTTGTCTGTCTTACTAATACAATGCACTTGCCAAAAAGGCAAAAGGAATCCCAGGAGGTATCAGCAAAGATGGTCACAGGAGGGACCACCTGCAAATACAAAGGTACATGGGGTACAGAAGTAGGGGGACTGTAGTACAAAGCACTGTTGAGGCCTCATCTGAAATACCATGTGTAATTCTGGTTTCATATATTAGAAAACAAAACACGTGGATAAACATGATTGGGTAAATGGAGACCACCATTCTCCTGTAAGAGAAGTCTGAAGCTTGGTAAGTTCCACATAGTACAAGAAAAGCTGTGTGTGTACAGAACCATTCAACACACATTTCTGCACAGATATATCCTGAAGGGAATATATCCATTTAGGTTATAAAATAATATGGGTGTGCAAAAAATAAATCAGGCATAAACTGATGCTGGAGTTCTAGCTGGAAATTTCTAATCATCCATGGAAGTTCCGAAACAGCCTTCAAATATGAGGAATGGGGACATGAAATGTCTTTTAATTAAAAAACAAACAAACAAACAAACAAAAACCAAACCAAAACAGTTATGCACAGTTAAATCACAAGAAAATAAATCACCCTGTCCTCTTTGATACTAAATAAAAAAAAATGCACTTCTTAATGTTGGGTAGTGTAATATCTCTAAGAAATACCAGACATTCCCACATGTTTATTCTCATCAGAGAGGGAAGTGGAGAACAAGAGCTAGTAGGCTATACTTTACATTCAGTGTTCTACTATTTTCAGTTGTGGCTATTTGGAATGAGAAGGGCTATGTAGAGAGGTATAATCGAGTCTACATCCAGCCCACCCCTACGTAAGAGCTTTGATACTTCTCTGCACCTGACCACATGGTTATCTGATGCAGCAAGACAGAATTATTCTTTTTCCAGTTTACTTTTCAGCTGCAACAATTTCCACTGCTTGACTTTGTTCATCACAATTTAGGTACTGCCAGTTAACAAACCTGTGAGTGAGGATTGCATTTTACTCCATAACAAAGTTCAGTGACTGCAAACAAAGTTCTTCTCAGTGACTGCATGAAAGAAAAGTGTACAGCCACCATGAACAGAAAATGAAAATGTGACACATATCTGGTTTGTGAGCTGAAGATTCACTTTCCCCTGGGAGCCATTCAATATCCCAGATAGATTTGAAATACAACTTCTCTAACAGCAGGCTCTGATAACAAAGCCTCAGTTAGAGACTGGAAAAGATCATAGCTGCAAAAGCTGCATCTGAAAGACTGAGCTATTACTTCTCTGCTGCGAGCAGATAGCAAAAAGTGTCCATGGAAACAATTTTTATGCTTATCTAACAACCACTGATGAGCAAAAAGACTTGCAGGATGTGAATTACAAAGGACAGGCAAACATCTAAATTGATAGGGGGAGTCATCATCCTTTCCACACTATTCCATCAGTTCCTCTAGCTCGGTAGCATCACTCCCAAAGAGATTTTGCCTCAGTCTCTTAGTTCTCACACGTGTTCTGGTCTGTCTGAGGCATCATGCTAAGAATTCCTGGGTCAGTGGAATATCAGAGTATGTGATAGACCGTGTGTGAATCTCAAATTAGAATCACTTAATAGCACATTCATGAGAATTTCTACCTGTGAAGAATAAGCAATAAACCTCTACCAGAGTTTCCCCCTAGGCCACCAACTCAGCTTTTAGACTATGAGTGGTCTGACCACACCAACTGCCAGCCCCATGTCAGTGGCCACCAATTAATTTGAATCTACCTGCAGTACAACCCATCTCTTGTGATAGTTCACATGTTGTCTTATCTCAGTGGCGCCTAAAAACCAAACCCAAATGCTATGTGCATGTTTTTATAAAACAAGGTCGTACATGGCAGCTACACAAGAAAAATGTTTCAAATGTTATCTGAGACAGCTCGTGCTTTTTCAGACTTGGAGATCAATGTTGTCAAGCTGTTTCTCCACACATGCAAACAGTAACAAGGCTAAAATAATATTAGGTCTGTCTTAATTTCAAAACAATCCTCCAAAATGAAGTGAAGGCTGATGAAGTGATTAATCTGCTGACTTAAAGCACAGAACCTTATATAGTGCTTTGAGATAATCTCCTGCATAAATGGAAAATCACTGGAAAGGGAGGCCACGGATAAAATATGATACTACAGGTGACAGCAGTTAACTCTTTGGATTCAGAAGCTATGTGAGAATTAGGCCTTCAAAAATTCAAGGCCTTGTCTTCACACAGATCACAGCTATGCTTTGCAACATATTCTTTAAAGAGTTGACTTTTGCAAAAATTACGCAGACACTTAGCTTTGAAAAATTATTGTATCAATCTTCTCTGCCTTTCTTTGTTGAAGTGTTCAGAACTCACAGCAATAAAATCAGGAAAATCAGTAGATTTTCATACTACTGAAAGTCATCCATGAGACATCTCAAGACTAGGAGTGTAAAATTATGATACAAGTTTAGTGAATGTGTTCAAAATTGAGGATGGATACTGGAATATTTTTATTTCTCCCTGCCTCTTTCAGACTGTTAAAAGTAACCAAGGCAGGTCTGTTACACTTATGATTAATAATGGCAAGATAGCAGAGGTCTTTCTTACACCAAAATCCTAAACTGATCCTAAACAGCTCTTATGGAATGGCAAACTTACATACAAGAAAACTCCTCTCAGCTACTGTAGAGAGGAATTTTTTGTTACTCCTTAAAATATAGTAGTGTTTTTCCATATTTAGCATTAATTTATTTTTAATTTTAGCAGAATTTTCCCAGCTGCTAGATGCCTTGAGTGCTAGTTAGCAGCCTACTTACCCTAAATTCCAACTTGAACAGTGTGCCCTCCTTGAGGCACTGACTGTACCAACACAATTAGACCAGGTCCAATTGCTCTCACCAGTCTGCATCCACCTGCCCCCATAATTCTCCATTTGCAGTCTCTTCCACCTCTCTCCTCAGTCTTTAGCTGTCAGCATCTGATTGAGCACCAATGCATCACAGCTGTATAGCTTTTGTGAAAACAGGTAAGTGCTGAGAAAATACTCCCCTGTAGCCTCTGCAGCTTCTATCCCTACAGGGAAGGAAGGAGCTGGGCATAGGCTCAGGTCCCAGCCCTTGCTCCTTCCTTAGACCTCGCCTGAGAGGTTTGGTGGGTCAGCAGGATCATAGCCTGGCCTTGCTACATTCTCTTGGCTTTCAACCTGCCTCGTTACTACAGACCTGATTGCTAATTACCAAGCTGCTAACTGAACTCTGTTACCATCACTGGAGCCTCTCAGCTTTCTTATTTGGGTGGTGTGAGATGGCACCCTGGTTGGTGATGTCCCTGCCCCTGCCTCATGTCACCTTCAGCTCCTGACTTGTCTAATTAAGGTCTGTATTTAATTTTCATGCACTGTAAGATGCACTGTCATTCTACAGAATTATTATGTATAATTAAGCAACATATTTAGCATGTATTTCTCAAGTTGTGCTTTTTGTGATAATCTTCACTAAGAAAATCAAAGCAGTGCCTCCCTCAGCTGCTATCAAGACAGTCCAAGGTGATGATCATAATTCTCCTGTACATAAAAGAAGAGGAAAGCAGAACAGGCCTGATGAATGAGAATTTTTGTACTTTGAAGGCAGTCTGAAGACACTGCCCTCATATTTCAAAAGCCCTATAAATTGCCATTAACAGGGTCAAATGCTGCATTGAACATGACTCTTGTCAGGAATGAATTAATATAGTACTCAGAAAACAGGAACCAATGACAGGCTTCTCCCTTAGCCAGATTTCACTCTACAAGAGTTTTTACTTAAGAAGTAACATGGTAAGTAATGAAAATAAAGAGCTTCTTTCAATGGCTGGTAATCAAGAGAGCAAACTTCATTAATTCCCATTGGATAATAAGGCATGGTCAGTACTAAGACTGTCCATCTTACTTCCACTGTACATAATTCAGCCATATAAATCCACAGCTATATATAAATTTTTTTGGTTTTTTTGAAAAAATAAAGTTGTTGTGGGCTTCAGTTATCCTGCAGTTCTTGAACTTTTATGCTTTCTCTGTGAATGTGTATTTCCTTTTGACCTCAGGTGGGAATGTGCTCAGGACTCACGACAGAACTAAAATAATTATTTGCTTTGTTAGAATTAGTCATCTTTCTTGTTCCATTAACTCATCAGCCATGAGTAAAAACACTCAAAGCCTCTATTGTACTTTAGGCTTCTGTGTGGCTTCTTACACAGCATAAGATTTGATCATTAAAATTTGATTCCTAGTGCAGAACCTCAAATCCTGTAGCAGCAGCGTCGTTCTCTCATCACACCATACAATGCACATTCTCAACAGAAAACCTGAACTTGGGGCTTCTAGCTGGGGCTCTCTGCCCACCCCCTTTCCCTGAGAGCTCTGTATAAGAAGAGGGCAGATTCTTCCACTTCTTCACCTTTTTCCCCCACCACTGGGCACCCAAAGGGAGAGTTTTTGAAATCTAGCCTGTGAAGTGCTTCACCTTGTAGCAATCACAGTTCCCTCTCCTATATTCACGAGATGTGCCAGGACCACTTTGCTAAGACAAGCTTGGCTGATATTTTCTGCAGCAGTAGCACACACTTTTCACAAAAAACAGTGATGGAAAGTGGTTTATAGGGACACTGCTTTTTGATTACAGTTTAAACTTCCAACTTTACCAGCCTGAGTTAGGAACTTAATTTTATTGCTTCGTCTGTACTCAGGGATGAGACAGAATTCAGGTCATGAGCCTCTTTGGTATCCTTTGGCGTGGCACAGTGCAAACCCCTCTGTATCAGATGTTTTCACAGCACATGGTATCACTGTGTAGACAGAAGTTTGTATTCCACTTTTGTAAGAAGCTGAACGTGCTGCTGAAAAACAAAACTCACTGGTTTGCTTTGTGAATGAATTATTATTGTTTATATATTAAAAACTTTACCGTTTAATAACTTACCATGGCTGTTCCAAATAGGACAGAAGAAGCAAAAGCATCACATGGTTATTAAGAACTGCATTCATTCCATGTTTTAGAATACAAAGATTTATTGTTTTGATTTTAATCCAAATTAATCTCTCTAATGCACCAGGAAATAACTTGCATATCTTGTGAAGAATCTTGAAGACTACTCTATAGATAGTTTATGCAGTTACTATACTTAAAATAATCTCTAAGGCACAGACTGACTTGTTGAGCAGTATGTATGTGCTCTTGCTGCCTATGCCATAGTTGTTGGTCAGATATACAGGGACCATGGCTTTAATAAGAATTAACCTACTTCAAAATTTCAGGATCACCATCTTTCATCCTGATAGAGATTTCAATACATAAATACACACAGTCATTAATATTTCCATGTGTTGGTGTGACACCTGAATAAAGGATCTTTTTATTACATTTAGATAGGAAAAGGAAAATACCAACAGTGTTAAGCAGAATAAAATAACCAGCAAATATAACTGGTTTAATAACTAAGTCTAATACATATTACAATCACAGATAAGTATCTCATTTGTCTCAACCCTTAAAATGAGGAAAGGCAGAAATGCTGAAAGTGTCACTGAAGGACTAATTATCTTTTAATGATAGAAATAGTGCTGCTGACAATTACATTTAATTAAATTATTTACTAGGCATTGACTAATTAACTAGGGTTTTGTATGTGTGAAGGAATCTGAGTAGCTATTATTGTTGTACTGCTTGTAACTCAATATATTTGCTAGAGCATGTGTACATGGATTCTGCTGCAATCTCTGTGAACTGATATCCCAATTATGCCATTGCCACTCATTGCTCATAAAAAGCACCAAGTCATATGCAATGTTATTTCCCTCACAGAACTGTGAGAAAGAGAAATGAAATCCAATTTCTATCTGAGAACATGACATCAGATCCAGCTGTTTGATTCCCCCAGTAGGTAATTGTATACATCCCTGTGTTGGTGAATATTTATTTTATCCAGTTTCTTTTAAGTCTGTCTGGAAAATTGAGATCTTCATACAGCAATGGGGTAATGAAATGGAATATTTTGATGGCTTTCCGCTCTTACAAATTGCTTGATGTGGACCAAATCCCAAACTGCTGAAGTCAACAGAAGATTGACATGAGTAGACTGTTGGAAAAGTGTCACATTCAGCAGAATATAAAGTGTTGAGATCTCATTTCCAAAGAAAATACTTTCATTTGATAGCCAAGAAACATAAAGAAACCAGAAATATAATTTTAGGACTATGACATAATGGTCTTTATTTTTACCCTCTTAGTGTAAGCCTTTAGAGTAATTCTTGGCTTCTGTTTTTCCTCAAAGAACAATCAGGTTTTATTCAATTCACTAGATCTGCATGGGAATGTTATTTTGAATATCATTGTAATTAGAGTTCATTGAATAAGCTTTTTTTCCTTTGTATCATAGGACATTTAAAGATGAGGAGATGTGGCACTTACGGTCATGGTTTAGTGGTGGACTTGGCAGTGTCAGGGTAATGGTAATGGACTCAATGATCTCAGAGGTCCTTTCCAACCCAAATGATTCTATGACATGAGCACATTTATCTGAATCTGATTATCTGTTGTATCACCAGGACAGTATTTGGATTTCCTGAGAATGCTTAACTTCAAAAAATTAATTCCAAAACACTGTCTCCATGTACATTCTGTTTTACTTCCTATATAATATACAAGAATATCACCAATGTCACTTCTGTTGGCCTGGGAACAGCTTGAACAGACTCAGGACAAAAATAAACTACCCATGTGTACCATTACTCATACCTTTAATTTCATCAAATTTCCACCGTGGAAATCACTGACTATGACCATTTAACTTTTACCTAATAGTTACAGCATCAAGATTAAAAAGCACTATTGAGAGATGCTGCTTTAGGCAATGCAGGATGAAGTCAACAAAACTGAGCCCATAAGAGCCTCCCCAAGTAACTGAGAGACAAAGTGAACCTGAAGTACGTATTTCAAATTTTAATTGGTCCTGCTCAGGCTTCCGTCTTTTCCTTATCACACCTGCTATATTAGAGACCCTTATGGTAGCAGGAATTTGTTCCTGTAGATATTAATAGACATTAATATTGCTGTAATCTTGTGTTTAAACAAGCTAACTACAGTGAGCTCCTCCAGTGTACATCAGAAACCTCTGTAATGAAGCCTTTGTTCATCCCAGGAGTTCACAGTAAAACCCATCTCTTTATTTCAGTGAGTTTCACCTTATTGATTTTATTGAGGCAGGATTTCACTCCAGATCTTTTAATCTAATGAGAGGGATTAGGGTTGCAATGTCATGTCAGATACACAAAGGCAATTCTAAATAGTAGTGATTGGGATTTTGCCCCTGTCTAAATCCTTGTAGTGGGGACACAGCACAGCACACACAGAGTGGAAGACAGTTTGGGTTTTTTTCTGGGATGCAGGGGTCCTCTACTAAAGATCTATCACCCTGGATATAGGAGCCCTGCGAGCATTATTCAAAATAGTTTTGAATTGGTGTCCGGCAGATTTAAGCCAGATCGATTTGAAATGTGTGGTTTTACAAAGAAATATAGGGATTTTTCCCGAAACCAAAAACTGTCACTGCAGTTTTCAGTGATAGTTGAAAAAGCTTCCTGTTTCAAAGACTTCTTATCAGAGTAACTGCAGTAGAAATGGAGCCAGTAGCTTCTGTGAACAGCAGATACAAAGCATTTTTTGTGTGTTTCAACAAATTAAAAGAAAAAAAAAAACCAAAAAGCAAAAAAACTCCAAAAAACAAGCAAACAAAAAAAAAATCACCACCTTTTTTATTCATTTCTATTGAAACCAGCTCAATGCAATATAATACAAAAGCCCTTTTCCCTATGGTTAAGAGACAGCCCATCACATCCCAGGTCATGTTGTAAGCTGAGGAAAGCCTAGACTACCCCCTTCTAACCTGTATCTTGAAGGCTGGTATGTCAATATAATTGAAACCTACCCTGAAGTGATGGTCAGCAGACCAAAGTTACAGGGAAAGCCTTTTCTTTGAAGTATCAATTTCCAAACTAAGGGTTCAACATTCACGTCTGTCTCAAACTCTCTCTCTAGCATACTTAAAACAACTGAAAATAAAGGAACACAGGGATCTTTAGATTTAAGTGGCAAAATCTCCCAGCTTGCCAACACAAAACCCTCCCATTTTCCTGACACTCACTGTTCCACAAAAGATGCCTTTAATGTTGTAATTAGCAACATTATTGGTTGTCTAATTGAGTTACAATGCTATTTCATACATGACAAAGCCTGCTCAAGTAAGACAATGCTGTTTCTGAAGCATATCATACTTGTTATCTTGCTGAAACATGACTTCTATTGTCATGACCTTTTCAGCAGAAAGAAAAAAGCTCAGCAAGAAGCCAATGCCAAGGTGCAAAGTCAGGTATCACATCTTTTTTTTTTTTCTTTGTTATGAAAAAAACACCTTTTAGTATTTTCTGTGGAGTTCTGGCATGAATTTTACTGAGCAAGTACTTACTATAGCTTTAGTTTCAAGTATATCCACTGTATTTGCCTAAAACTGAGGGAAATGCAATGCTGTTTTGGAAGCCTCAAATAGGTCATAAATTTTAGGGTTTTGAGTATACTTTCAGCTCAGTCCCTTCTGCCTTCCACAAGTTCCCACTGGCCTTAGAGAACTGGAATACTACTGGCATGAAATGTGTGAAGTAACATGCAAATTTACAGAAAGACAGGTCTCATTCTGCCAGTATAGAAAATCCTCTGCCCCGAGGCAGGTAAAATACACCAAGCAGGTTTCTTAATGCCTTAAATCATTATCTAATTGATCTTCCCTAGTACCTCAAAACCAGATTTGAACTGGTTCTCCAAAACAGGTGTTTTCCACGTTTCCAGTCCCTTGACTACCCAAATCTTCCACGGAAAAGCTAGATCCTCAGAAATTTTTTAAGAAAGAAATATGCATTAATCCCCATATTTCATAATCACAGGGAGAGGGAGATGTTCACCAGGCAACACTGGAATTTTAGTTCCTGTTTGAGACACTATATTTTAAGAAAAAACATGGCCTATTCAGAGAGTCTTCAAAGGGAAATTAAAAAGAATGTTTAGAGGCAGAAAAAAGACCAGTGACGAAAGAATGGAAAAGTTTAAGTTACTTATCTCAAACAAGTCAATTAAAAGAGTTAAATGGTAAATCCATTAAAAAAAGTCCATTAAAAACTCTGCATGAATGAAGGGGAACAATTCTTCATTTCCTCTTGTAAGACATAGGAGCCAACAAGTAAAACCACTTTGTAAATTCAAAATAAAAAGGAGACAAATTTTCCCAAAGCAGGTGGTCAATCTGTGGATCTTACTGCACCAGATGCTATGAATTAAACAAGAACAAAAATTATCTCAAAAAATATGTAGCACTCTAGTACTTAATCCAGTAAGTCTTCTAGTATTTGTAAGAGAATTACCTGTTCTCTAAGTTCAGCAAATAAGACAAGAACAGATATGTATTTCAGCACAAAAACCCAAACCAAAACAAAAAACCCCACCCCACCCCAAACCAACAGTTTTAACTTAAAAAAAATATCTTTTTTTAAAGTTTGAGAATAAGAATCATTGAGGTGGGTTGTCTGGGAAGATGAGAGACGTCTTTCAAAGTCAGGAGTGTTGCTACTACAAGAATAGCACATTTAGCCAGGTATTCACTGTATTAACCAGCCATTGGTCAGGCAAATTGTCCAATCTTCGGTGAATAAAGAGCTCCAGAGTTTTGTTTGATGTATTCAAGGACTGAAGAGGAGTTTAGGAAGACCCTGGCATCAGAAACACTTTGATAGAGCCTCGTAGCCATCTGTAAAGAGACAGATAAACTACATTTGTGTCCTTTTGCTTATAACATACAAGGCAGTTTCCATCTTTTGTTCAATGAGCTACACATTCCTCTTCCAAATTATTTTTTTTTCAAAGATTCATGTCCTTTTAAAAAAAATTTTGCTACATATGAGACATGCTGTAAAATTATAGAATGGTTTGGGTTGGAAAGGATTGTAAAGATCGTCTCGTTCCAACCCCCTGCCATGTGCAGAGACACCTCGCACTAGACCAGGTTGCTCAGAGCTTCTCCCAGCCTGGACTTGAAATCTCAGCAACTAAAGTGTTTTTTAATAATTGTTGCATTGCAATTCAGCTAGCAAAAGCAGCAAAGAAACAGAAGTTTTGCCAGAAATAAAGAAGACATGGCAAACTTTACTTTTACATTGTTTTAATTTTTTTGTAGTCCCACCTGCTGGTTGTTTTTCTGCTCTAACGGGGAAGTTAAGACATGAGAATGGCTATGTTAACAAGTAATGTAGTGGATCAATGGCCCCATCTTTAGGGTGAAACAGGGCTGAGGAACTATCACCCATACCACGTGCAGCTCTGGGGAGTTAATTTGATTCCAGCTTTAATTTGCTGCCACAGACCAAATGCCCTTACACAGCTACAATGTATTTGATGTACTGCTACCTTACCTTTTCAGTTCAGCCCCATCCAAACGAAATATTCAGCTCATGCACTCTATTATTGCCCAATTATGTAAGCCACAATGAAACTGAGGTGAGATCAGGAGATTCCACTCAAAAAGCATATTTCTGGTCTAAACCTAACATTAGTAGTATGTTTTCTGTTTCTGATTTCCTTCCTGGATCTTTGCTCTTTACTGCTATCCTGCCTCCAGAGCACTCTCAGAATCACAGAGTCATTAAAGTTGGAAAAGACCTCCAGGATCACGGAGTCCAGCCTTTGGCTGATCACCACCTTGTCAACTAGACCAGAGCACTAAGTGCCACATCCACTTGTTTTTGAACATCTCCAGGGATGGTGACTCCACCACCTCCCTGGGCAGCCCATTCCAATGCCTGACCACCCTTTCAGTGAAGAAATTCCTGATGTCCAACTGAACCTCCCTGGCACAGCTTGAGGCCATTTCCTCTTGTCCTATGACTTACTACCTGGGAGAAGAGGCCAATCTCCACCTGGCTACAACCTCCTTTCAGGTAGTTGTAGAGAGCAATAATGTCTCTCCTGAGCCTCCTTTTCTCCAGGATAAACACCCCCAGCTCCCTCAGCTGCTCCTCACAGGACTTACTCTCCAGAGCTTTCCCCATCTCTGCTGCCCTTCTCTGGACCCTCAATGTGAGGGGCCCAGAACTGAACACAGGATTCGAGGTGTGGCCTCACCAATGCCAAGTACAGGGGAACAATCCCTGTTCCAGTCCTGCAGATCACACTATTTCTGATACAGCCAGGTTGCCATTGGCCTTCTTGGCCACCTGGACACACTGCTGGCTCAATGTGCAGCACCCCCAGGTCCACTGGGCTGTTCCCGTTACAGTATTCCACTTGAACAAGGATGGATGAGGAAAAAACACACCTGTTTACAGTTTTCTTGGATACAATGAATACTAGCAGCAGTATTGACTGTTCCAAAGACAACTTCAAAACAAGCTAAAGAGAGGAAGTGCTGTGTCAGTGAGACTAACTAAAGCAAGTTGGAGGACAGATAGCCTAAGATCTTCTGTACATCAATTTGCTATGCCCCACACTGCTGCATTCCAGTCATGTCGTTTGTTTGATGTATCATATTCCAGCCCATAAGATTATTTAGTCTTTTTGTAAGATTAGAAAGAAGGGAAAATAATCCAAGCAGATCTACTTTTTGGCTCAACACCTGGAGACTGCTTAACCAAAACACAAGGGTTCTTTTATGTTCCTGCTCCTGACCACACCAGTGGCACAACCCGTGTCCCACAGGTTCTCACATATCCTGGTTCCGTACTCCCACCTGTAGGACCACGCCTGATCCAACTCCTGGCCCCGCTCCTTTGCTTTGTCCCGAGCTTCCATGGTACTATTTCCCAAACAAAGAGCTTTTTCAGGCATCAGAAAGTCAAAACCTGGCTACAGGAACCATATCAAATCCTATTTCTGATAACTAAATTCCATCTAATCTATTCATAATCCTTCAAACACTGTAAATATTTGTCTTTTGATTAAAAAGACAAAGCTAAAGCCACGGGGGGGAGGGTTGCACTGAAACGCTTTGCAGGACTCTCCCACCAGGTGCCTGGGGATGCACGTGTGCTCCAGGTCTCCCTTATAAAGAGCCCTCATCCCCGAGGCTTCACCAGCTCCTTCCTCGGGGAAGGCAGAGCATCCCTAGGGTGCACCGGCTCCTTCCTCGGGGAAGGCAGAGCATCCCTAGGGTGCACCGGCTCCTTCCTCGGAAGGCTGCAGGCAGAGGTTGCAGCAGCGGAGCAGTCCCGAGGCTGCAGCAGCTCCTTCCTCGGGGAAGGCAGAGCAGTCCCGAGGCTGCTCCAGCGGCCGCAATCCGGGATGCGGGATGCGGTCCCGACCGCAGTTGGATTGACCGGGACGGCAACTCCCGGGCATCGATCACTCGGCACTCAAGCCCGCCGCCTACCCTGGGCGCCGCCGCAGCACTACAGCGCGGGACCCATCGAGGAGTCGGCGCTCGATTGCCAGCGGCGTGTCCGAGGCCGCGGCCGCCATGTTGGAGCCTGGCAGGAGCGACCCCGGGGGCGCCCAAGAAGGGCAAGGGCAGGTCCTGCTCCTAGGGAGGAATAACCCCGAGTCCCAGCACAGCCTGGGGGCTGATCTGCTGGAGAGCAGCTCTGGCAGCCTCGGTGGATGACAAGTTGACAATGACCCGCCAGAGTGCCCTTGATGCTAGGAGAGCCCATGGGATCCAGGGGTGCATTGGGAAGAGCACGGCCAGCAGGTCGAGGGAGGTGATCCTGCCCCTCTGCTATGACCTGGTGAGGCACATCTGGAGTGCTGTGTGCGGGTCTGGGCTCCTCAGCGCAAGAGGGAAAAGGGGCTGCTGGAGAGGGTCCAGTGGAGGCCACGATGATATGATGAGAGGTCTGGAGCATCTCTCTAGTGAGGATGGACTGCGGGAGCTGGGCATGTTTAGTCCGGAGAAGACTGAGAGGGGATCGCATCAATGCACATAAATATCTCAAAGGCAGGTGCCAAGACGACGCTGCCCAGCGACAGGACGAGAGAAGCAATGGCCATAAACTAAACCACAAGAAGTTCCACCGCAACGTGAGGAAGAACAGCTTTCCACTGAAAGTGGCAGAGCCCTGGCACAGGCTGCCCAAGGGAGGGCGTGGAGTCTCCCTCTGTGGGGCCATTCCAAACCCCCTTGTTCCTGTGCCACTTGCTCGCGGTGACCCTGCCCCGGCGGCGGGGTCGGACGATCCCCAGAGGTCGCTGACGCCGCCGCGATCCCGTTCCCGCTCCGTGGGCGGAGCGGCGGCGGGAGCGCCGCGCATGCGCAGCCGGGCCGCGCGGCGGTCCATGGCACAGGCGCGGTCGCGCCGTCCCTGCAGCCCGCGGGAGGAGGAGGAGGAGGGCGAGGGGGGGGGAAAAGATGCCGGGGAAGCTGAAGGTCAAGATCGTGGCAGGGCGCCATTTGCCGGTGATGGACCGCGCCAGCGACCTGACCGACGCCTTCGTGGAGGTTTGTGGCGGCGGAGGGGGAGGGCGGGCGCGCAGGGCCCGCGCGCTGGAGGCACCTGCCGGGCCCGCTCCGCGCCCCCGCTGTGCCGGGGAACCGGCGGCGGGACGGGAGGGCACAGCCTTGGCGTCGGACATCAGCAGGAATTTATTCACGAAAGGGGGTGATTAGACATTGGAATGGGCTGCCCGGGGAGGTAGTGGAGTCACGGTCCCTGGAGGTGTTCGGGGAAAGACTGGACGTGGCACCCGGTGCCGTGGTCCTGGTGCCGTGGTCTGCTGGTGTTCGGTCGTGGGTTGGACTCGGTGGTCCCAGAGATCTTCTCCAGCCTCATTGGTTCTGTGGTTAGGCAGATGCGTTGTAAGGAGGATGGAGAAGTAATAAAAGCATCTTTAAGTCGTTTGTATCGCTGAATATATGAGCGGTTGTATAGACTTCGCTTTTAAGGCCAGTATTCGTGTTTCCGTTTAAAATTTAAAAACGTTTGAAAAATTTGAAGATTTAAAATGTCTGAAATAGTAAAATGTTTTCGAAGAGGGTTTTTAATCAACAAATATTTAACATTATTTGCGCGTTCAAATCACTTCATTGAACCCGAAGCATCTAACTTCAACCTTCTTTACGATCATGTGGTTAACAGGCAATATGTAGGGTGGTTTTTCAGAAAGGGATTGTAAAAAAAAGTTGATGTGCAAAATAAGTGGAAGTGTCCAAGGCCGGGTTGGATGGGGCTCTGAGCAACCTGATCCAGTGGGTGGCATCCCTGCCCATGGCAGGGAGGTGGGAACGACATGATCTTTAAGGTGCCTTCCGACCCCAACCATTCTGTGATTGCTGTTATTTCTCTTACATAATCCTTATGTTTTTTGGTTCATTGTTTCCAATATAAATAACTTAGAACATTTCAGAAGCATTTCATAGATTCAGGAATCATACTCTCAGAAAAAGCAAAGAGATGTTTAAAAATGGTGTGCAGTGAAAATGCATGCTGGTACCACAAACAGTGATTGAGATTGGCACAATACTGAAATTAAAGGTAGGAAGGCAGAATGTCTTTCTAGAATAAATTGAAAGGTCTGATAATATTAATATCAAAATAGATTTTGAGTGTATAAGTCCTGATTTTGTTTGGTGCTTAAAAATTTGGTTGACATTAGACACTAATGCCATTGCTTAGTGGGTCAGTAAGTTGGTAGTAAAGTGAAAATGTATTTCTCATGTGCTTTCCAGTGGAGCTGAAGTAGTACACTATTCTACTTTATTACATGAATGACAATCGTGTAACTTAATTTTTCAGTGTTTTGTCAGCTGTTTCATCAGTCAGCTTTTAATTTAGAAAGGCTTCTCTTGTAGGCTGCCTTTTAATCCAATTTAAAATTACAACTCTGATGTGTGCTACTAGGAGACAGGGAAAACAGGGATAAGAAATACAGTTCTCTGAGTTTCACTTGGTCTGTTTTTATGCTGACTTAGGGGAAATAGTTCTCCTCCCATGTGGGTTATCTGTTCCCAACCTCACTCTCTGTGTAGTTGTGTAGCAAAGTAAATTTTGAAATTCATCTAGTTAAATACTAGCTTAGCAAAAAAGGAAAATAAATTTTTTCAGTAAGATCAGTTTGCTTAGCTGGGTTAATATGCAGTTCCAGGAACATCTGGGCACAAATAAGGGTAAAGAAATACATAGGTGGGGGCCTTGCTTTTAGGACTGTTGTTTAGGAATAGTGTGGGAATGGCCCTTTCCACCTGTGGAGTAACTATCCTTTCCTCATGTGGAGTGGGCAATGCAGCAGGTGAGATTTATTTCAAAATAAATTGACCTTGAAACTATTGCTTTATTTTTCTGTGTGAGATTGTTGAAAATCTTTTCAACATGTTTTTCCTCAAGCAAGAATGAAAAGCAGATGTTAAGGTTCTGGTTGATCACTAGCCTTTAACTTCCTTGTTAAATAGTGCAATATAAACCTAGAATTAGAAAAGAAAATGAGAAAAGATGTGAAAGCTCTTACTTGGCTCAGGTTGTGCAAAATAAGGAACTTCACCAACGTATCTGATCAGGAGACAATGAGCACCATGATTGCTGATGGTCCCTTCCAACTCAGAATATTCTGTGATTCTGTGACAATTTCTTCCCTAAATGTGCTTCTAACTTTGTACAGCAAACAGCAGTGTGGTGCTTGATTATCTTTACAAGCTTTAATGGACTAGCTATAGTACTGGAGAAATTCAGTTATAACAGCCTGGGGCTCCAGGGGAACTCATTTACTCCCTAGATAAGGTGTTAAAATAGGTTGGGTGGAGCTCGGGACTGCTCTGTCTTGGCAGCTTCTGGAACAGAAGTGGTGTTTAACTGGTGGCTCTGTTAAAGCCAGAGCCAGTATCACTTTATGGCACTACTTTGTGTGATGGGTACCCATTCCACAGGGCTGTGCTGTCCCTTCTCTGAGGACACACAGGCTGCATCCACCCACTTTGGGATAACCAGATGATTTTGTGTGCTAAGGTTTAGTCCCGTGCTTTCATACTACTCCAGCTGATGTATGTACAGTGATTTATACAGAGCTAAGTGTGAACTCATAGCTGGTGATTTATGCTTTCTAAATTAACTGTGTGTACTTAAGCAAGTGCAGAATCTCTTCAGAGTCAGGTTATGCACCTTTGCAAAATAATCAACATATTATTGAAATAGGTGAAGTGTTTATTTAATACTGTCTTGAGCAAAAACATTACAAAAATTACTATACAGTTTTCAAATCTAGGCCTAAATTTAGTCTCCAAAATCATTTAGACTTTTAAAAGAAGACAACAGTTCAAAATCCCCAACTGTCTTTAAATGCAGCATTTCTTTTATATCAGCACACTCTTTATTTCCATAAGAATCTCAAATGAATTCAAAAACATAACTTTGGGTACTTGTAAGTACCATCAGATACTTGGTATGACTTGAAGTACTAATTTTTTTGAGAGGCAACCTTCAGAGAACTACAGATGTTTATAAGTGGTTTGGAATGGAAGCTGCAGTGAAATAAAGGCTCCTACATGGTGCTGTGTGGTTTTGGGATGTATGGAACATCACAGAAATTCAGTTTCATTAAAAAAACCAAAAAAAACCTGCTACAAAACCCAAACTGGGTCAGCCTGAAATAGACGCCTGTGGAGACCAGATGGAGACTCCTGAAATAGGCAATTATGTGGTTGAAGGTGCATTAATAAATAGAAATATGGAGAATACTTAATTTTTAGTAGTGTTCTCTCTATATGTGTCACACTCCCAGGTTGTTTTTATATTTTTTAATCAATTTTCTGTTAAACCGATTCAGAAATCTTAGAGAGAGGAGTAATAGGCCATAAACTGTCAATGTTTGGATAATTTTTCCTTACAATATTTCTAAACAGAGGGCAAGGAGAGTATACCAAGTGACTTTGAATAGCCAATATAAGCAGTATTTTTGCCTTTCAAGTGATTGAGGAGGAAAAGAAACAATTTGGATATTATGAGAGTGAGGTTGGTTGGAAGTGTCCTTGGTTGATGAATACTGATATATATAAATCAATTTAAAAAGCCATTCTCAGTGAAAAGAATATGATTTGTTGAAATTACTGAAATATATATTTGAAATTATTTGTGTGTGTAGCTTTAATGAGTCTGTGAATTTACTTATTAGTATTTATTATTGATAATTGAATGTTTGTATTTTAGGTGAAATTTGGAAATACAACATTTAAGACAGATGTGTATCCCAAATCACTTAATCCTCAGTGGAATTCTGAGTGGTTCAAATTTGAAGTAAGTATTTTTTAAGAGTTTGCCTCTATCTATATAGACACTCTGGCTTAGATGCCCTTAATGAAATGATTGCATTTCAGGCAGAAAATGAGTTTTGAGCACTGAAGTGTGTTTCTGCCTAAATACACACGAAGCCTTTTCAGCAATCCCATCTGCAGTTATACCTTGTTTGCTAAAGGTGTCTCGTTGGCTTTTTAGGAGTGTTTGTGAAGATAAAAGCTTGCCAGCTTGGATCCAACTCAAATGTTGTTCTGGGTAATACTAGAAAAGACAAGAGTGAGGTGAAAGTGGGGGGGAAAAATAGCATGGATTGGGCTTTCAGATCTGGGTACAGGTATTCTTGTATTTTTTAAAATTTGGGGTAAGGAAAGTTAATTAGTATTTGAAATGTTAACGTGGGTTGCAAGAATGATGCACTTGACAAAGAAGAAAATGGAAAATTCCTGTGAGAAGATTACAGAATAAAGAGCTTGGACAACAATTACTGGACACTTTCTCTTCCCGTTTGCTTATGTAATAATGAGGGCACTCTGCTTTTTCCTGTAATTGCTTGTTGCTTTCCAGGATCTAATTTGTTGATGTCCTTTGACTTGTGCCCTGAACAAGCGTTTACATGTTCTTTTTTGGGGTTTTTGTTACTACATTTTATTTATTAAATTAAAAAAATTAAAAGGTATTTAGAATAAATTAATTGATAAAACATTTGAATATACATAATGGTTCATTTATAGTGTTCTCAGATAATATCACAGGATAAACATGGTTGTAAATACATGCAAGTGATGTAGTAGCTGATAATGTTAAAACATTTTAGAGCAAATATAAAATAGTAAGGATGAGTAGATTATTAATCAACATAGAAAGCATGATTAAGAGCATCTCTTAATCAGCAGCACATGTTGATTAAGAAAGTAGTACTGTGATGTTGAAATTCAATCAGTTTTCCTTTTTTTCATCTTTCAGTTCCTGGGCTCAGTTTTGTGGGGAAGGGAGAAGGAGAACTCCTTCTCTTCATGCAGAAAGAGTTTTTCTGACAATAACAGATGTCTCGAACTTCATCCTTTTGCATGGAAAAATGGATATGGGAAAGACAAGAGACAAACAGCAACACTGAGAAAATAATAAAAAAAAGAATCCCACATTTCAGAGAGTGGAAAAACACTTAACTGCTTAAGACATCCTAAGTGTGTGCACATGTGTGTAGTTTAATCTTTTTTACAAGGCTACATGTTACAATTCTGCAAACACTTACATGAGTCATCCCTTTGCATTTAGCAAACCTGATTCTTGGTTTGTAACATGCAGCACAAAAAGTTGTACAATGTCTGTCTTTGTCCTAAAAAATAGTCAAGGTATCTACAGTTGGATTATTGCACTTATTTAGGAAATTACTTGTCTGAAATTACTGGATTTTTACAGCAGGTGGTTTATAATGTCTTCTTTTAAGCCACTCACCAGTGGTGAAAGCACCACTAATCATAACATCAGGGTACAATAGTTCTCTGGGATATTTGATCTTAAATTTTAATTTATTTTTTTTTTAATTTCAAAGTATGTATTGAGGAGATAGGTGGAACATCTAGAGAGTGGAATTTTGATATATATAATCACCATAATCTTGCATTTTTTGTTCTTCTCCCAGTGATAACTGTATTTCCAGGATCTCACCAGTCTCTGAAGGGTAAAATCAAAATAAGTGAATGTGTTGTTTAGCTCCAGGAAACTGAAATTCCACATTTATTTCTGCCAGGTCACTGTACATAACTAACTCTCCCCTCTTCTGTGTTTCTTTTTCAGCAGTGTTTCCCTGCACTTTTTTTTAAATACTCAGATTCCATGTTAATATTTGTTTCCAGGTAGATGATGAAGAGCTACAGGATGAGCCTCTCCAGATCACAGTTCTTGATCATGACACCTACAGTGCCAATGATGCCATTGGCAAAGTGTACATAGATATTGATCCTTTGCTCTATAGTGAAGCAGCTACAGTTATTTCGGGATGGTTTCCAATTTATGATACTATTCATGGTAAGATTTGCTAATTTAAAACAGTCCTGTGTGAGATGTAATCTCCTTCTTGTAATCTTCCTTTCTGTAGAACATTACAAAGAAATTTGTAATAATTTTAGCTTTGGGAGCTGGAAAGCTACTTTCCTGGCTTTTTTTTCCCCCCTTATTTCTGGCATGAAAAGATTTCTGGCATAGGAGTCCAGATTAGTGCTTGGCAGAACGCCTTCCACAGGGCTTGTGACAAGTGGAAAAAAACCCTTCACTTGGTATTTAAAGTAGTTACTGCAAAAATAACATTAAAAAAAAAGACCCAAACATACTTTTCCAGTTACCACGTGTTTAGTAAGTGAATATCATTTTGCTGAAGTTATTTGGGGTGTGCCTTCCTGGGATTTGGGATAAACTTCACTTGAGATCAAGGGACAGGATGTGACATATCTTCAACAGGATGAAATTCCTTTTCCTAGCAGTGAGTGCTCTCAGTGCTAGAGAGATTTCATAAGAATGTCTTGGAGGTGTGAGAAAATGAAGTTTATGATATTTTCGCTTTTGATTTTAATGAAACAGCTTTTGTCTTGGAAAGTCAAAGTCAGTTTATACCATTTAGCTTGCTGCTTGAGTACAGGACATTTATGTGGTTGCCCTTACTCTCGTTGTTCATTATTCAGTGTGAATTAAGTCACCTAACTGGGTTAAAAGCTAATTATAAATCACTGTAGTGAAATTGTTTGTGGTGTTTACTAGATGGGCATCATAACTGATGCAAAGTATTTTTTATATTTAAAAGTTATATTAAAGACTTTTTTTTTGAGAAATACTGCATATGTTTTTCTTATTTATCCTTTTGTTCGGTGCACGTTTTCCTATCATACATTTTCTTTTGAAGCTGAATTAGGTGAACACTTGTCTCAGGATGTGTACAACTTGTAAGTCAGAGAGAGTTATATTTCTCTATGTTTTTCTAGATCTGTTGGCATTTCACATCTTTTTTTTTCTTATTTGAGTGGAATTGGAATCAGTATATCTTCATGCTCATAGCACTAGATTCCAATTATCCTTTCTCTTGGTAAACAGTAATTGATGCTTCCTTAAAAAAAAAGAAATAATGTTCTTAAATTCCTATTAATTTTTTTTTTTTTTGCACCTCAACGTGATTAACTGTGAAAATATATGAACCTGAGGCAGTTACAGTAACTGAAGGCTTCTGTCTCTTGGAATTTTGGAATTAGATCTTGCTGACTTTATTGCAATAGTATCTAAGTCGAACAACGAATCTAATGCTGTTGCTTGTGTCATATACTTATGTGATAAAGGCTTCTTGATGAGTCTGATCTCTAGTGTCTTCAGAAGTTTAGTCCTCAATATGTCAGAACCTATAATATGTGAAGTGATTTTGTTACTGGGTGGGGAGAAAGAAGAAAGAGCTCAAAATAGGAAAGTAAAAAAAGTCAAAAATGAACGTCTGTGTTAGGAAATATTCCATTATTAGTAAGATTTAATTGTGGCTGAAAACTAAGATCTATCTAAAAGGTCTGTAATACCTTATTTTTTGTATATTTCTTCTCACAGTTAAGGTATTTAGCAAACAATTAATGCCATTCTGGGGTTCTAGAAAGAACCATAATTTGTTCTCGCTTGGTTGAACTTTAGAGAGTGGCTTTACTGCAATTTTGAAAATTCAGCAGAAAGAGGATGTGCACGTGCACCCTGCAGCAGTGGGACCATTGCAGCACCAGGAGGCTGATGGCCTCTTTTTCCCAATCCCATCTTTCTCCTAAAGCCCTGTCTGGTATGACAGGTATTTGAGGACTGTTGTTTACATCATTTCAACCTCAAAGGCTTAGCAGAACTAGAAACTTCCTCTTGGTTGGCACCTCTGCAGCTGATTTGAGAGGCGAGGACAGGTCTTCCTACTCCCCTGGCCCAGGCTGGAGTTGACACCTGACCTGCCAGTTCATTATAGTACATTCTTTGCAGAAAAACTGACTCAGTGGTAATAGAAACTGCATTAATTACTAATAATAGGGAATAATTAATAGGGATAGTTTTGTATTGATACAGCTTCTGATATCTCATGGCTTTTTATTGATAGGTATACGTGGGGAGATCAACGTGGTGGTGAAAGTAGATCTCTTCAATGACTTAAACAGATTTAGGCAGTCATCCTGTGGAGTCAAATTTTTTTGCAGTAAGTAGAGAAAAAAAAGTTTATTGGAACAGAAAACCTCTCCCCTCTCCCCCATTTTTCTTTCTTTACCTGTTCTGTCAGTCTCCCTTGTATTGCCAGCTTGTTGCATAAGCTCAGTGAAGATTACACTGAAGCCAGTAGAAAATGCATAGAATTGTTTGGTTTGCTTTCTGTTTTTAATACGTTTTTACTGTCCATACTTCAAAACAACATAAATAAAAAAAAAAATCAGTTATTTATTTATTTAAGTTCCATTTCAATGTCTGTGAATACATACATAGTGTTATTTTGGGTCTATATCTTGTTAAAGAGACACAAAGTGAAAAGGTTTCATAATGGTACATGTTGTAACTGATACACTGGACAGTTATCTTACTGGTGTTCCACAGTCCCCCAGAACAAAGCTGCTTGGGCATGTCCACATTTTCACAGAAAATCACGTGGATAACTATCTGGAATTGTTCACATCCCTTTTTATATGTAATTTTATTTTTCTTGTAATTCTTGGCTCACAGACTTATGTCTTACATCTTTTATATATATTTTTTAACAGCTACATCTATTCCTAAGTGTTACAGAGCAGTAATAATTCATGGATTTGTGGAAGAACTTGTAGTTAACGAAGACCCAGAATACCAGTGGATAGACCGAATTCGTACTCCAAGGGCATCAAATGAGGCCAGACAAAGACTTATTTCACTCATGTCAGGTATTAAATCATGTAGGCTGTAATGGTTATTGCTGCTTTTAAAAATATTCACCATTTAAATAACTGCTTTGCTTAAGATTGTGTGTGATTTTGGGGATTAATTATGTTGGGTTTTTTTCAGTTCACAGTGTCTTCTCTTTCTGAGGATTGTACTGTTCTAACTGATGGCCAGTATGGCTGACTTTTTTTCCCCCCCTTCTTTGGTGAAGCCATCCTGCTTTTAATTTGTTGGTTGCTTGTAGCAAGGTCAAAGAAACCTGTGAAACTTTTTTGAAGATGTTCTTAACCCATATGAAGAGTATTACTAGAATTTTAACTCACACAGTTAAAATAATTAACAACTCCACCCTCTTTAGGCTACTTTGAAGTATGTGAACAAATATACACCATCTGAGATACAGTGTGCATTAATACTGGTGTTATTCCTTCCATCTGATTGAAGTCAAGCTTGGGTTATTGTTCTGTGAGGAAAGGCTGAGAGAGCTGGGATTGTTCAGCCTGGAGAAGACTTTGTAGTGACCTAATTGTAGCCTTCTAGTACCCAGGAAAGATGGAGATGGATTATTTACCGGGGCCAAGAGTTACAGGAAAAGGGGGCATGGAATCAAACTGAGAGTAGGTTTAGATTAGATATTAGGAAGAAATTCTGTACTGGAGGCACTGGAACAGGTTGCCCAGAGAAGCTGTGGATGCCCCATCTCTGGAAGTCTTCAAGGCCAGGTTGGTTAGGGCTGTCAGCAAGGGGTTGGAACAAAATGATCTTTAAGATCCCTTCCAACCTAGGACATTCTATGTTTCTATCATTCTGATAACTGTATTGCCTTGCACTGATTCTGCACAACATATTTACAGTTCCTGGAGAGACCAGTGATTAGAGTCAGTTGTCTCCACAGTGTCAGGTACAGAACAAAACACCCTTGTGCCCTTAGTAATTGCACACTAAGACAAGAGGCAGTCAATTCAAGATGGATAATCTTGAAGGTGTAAGGAACAAAAAGAAATGAAACATAGACACCAGGATGATAGGCAGTGGTTTCAGTTCTCTACTTGGCTCTTAATGTTGTTGTGTTTCTTGTAGATACAGCTGTGTTTTAAGAAAGGTACTAAAATAAACAGTGAGTTGAGTTTTGCAAGCATGTGTGGAGATCTTTAGTAAGTGGGGCAATATAGAAGAAAGAGATCATGGAGATGTTACTCAGTGTCTTCACTGTGAAAGCACATTTTGAGGAAATAAAGTGGAAAAAAACTATTGTAACTGACCTGAAGACCCTTTTAATATAGCTCCCTGTTAGTTTACGGGATTAAAATGTGCATATCTCTCGTCTTGCACAAACAGTGCAAGTGGATAAAGTAGCACATGTGGAAGTGTTCTGATAGATTTTATTAATGGAAGTGGTTAAGAGGAATAAAACCAAAACACCTCACAGCAATGTCATGTGATAATGTTTCACATTGCAATGCATTACTGATGGCCACACCTGGAGAATCCTGGAGAAATCTGTAACTTCTGAGAGTGAGCCAGGCTGTTTCACAGGTCTGTGTCATGTTATGTGTTGTTTATATTAAAAAGAATACGGTCTCAACCTTGGCTTGGATGAAATCCCTAGCACTTTTCACTCAGCTAGGAACTTCATACACTACCTCAATCTTCGAGATTTTTCAGGACCAGTACAGGCATGATTTCAATTAAGAAGTTTTGCAATAGTAACCTGTGCTGGTAATTTTAAAATCAAACTTCAAGAAAGCAGTAGAAACCAGGGGCAGGAGTTGGGCTTTGATGATCCATGTGGGTCCCTTCCAACTCAGGATATTCTATGATTCTGTGACCATTTCATTCCACTTGAGTTCTCAGCAGCAGTGACATTGTTAGGGCTGTCCTTTGTGACAGTGAGGATTTTTCAGTTTGTTAACAGAGGATTTTGGAAGTCTTTAATTGTTATCATAAGAGAGATACTTTCTACCTAAGTATGGCCAAAACAATCTAGCTACATAGATCCATTAAATATGGTTTCTTTAAGCATCCTGCTAAGTAAGCAGCAATAACAGACCAGTGTGTTACAGTCACAGTCTTTCAGTCCTTATGTGCAGCTAAAAGAGAAGTGGCAATCTTTTATTTGCAGTGGGAGAGGACAAAAAGTATGAATTAGGTTGAAATACGCTTGAATAAGTTTGTAAATAAAGAAATTATAGATGCCTATCCACATAGGTGTCAAAGATGTTACGTTGTTCTGAACTGTGTGAAGGAGTATTTAGAAACTTACCTGAGTTCCAGGACACATCTTGACTGTCTCTTTCTGTAAATAAACAGAAAAAGGAAAAAACTAATGAAAATAAAAAGTAGATGGGGAAAAAAACTGAAATAACATGTTATTTTGGCAATCAGAGTGGATATGGAGAAAAAAAAAGAAAAAAGTTATGCAAGACATTGGTATCACACTATGTTATAGGAGGCAGAGGTTGTGACCAGCTCCTTGGCATAACTGTGTAGGATTGCATTTATTACCTGTTCTACTGACTTGGTTGGCAATTCCAAAAGCAGAGGTCAAAGACCACGAAAGAGAATAGGGAAAGTTCACTGCAATTATGAGCTCTTTACCTTTTGTTTTGTAGGTGAACTGCAAAGGAAGATTGGCTTGAAGGTGCTTGAAATGAGAGGAAATGCTGTTGTTGGTTATTTGCAGTGTTTTGATTTGGAGGGAGAGTCTGGACTGGTAGTGCGAGCCATAGGAACAGCCTGCACGTTGGATAAATTAAGTAACACATCAGCATTTTTACCTGCATGTAACTCCCCATCCAAAGAAATGAAGGAGTAAGTATGAATTAGTAGCTTGCAGGGAAACAAGTTTCACCTCTCTTCTCTTCATACTCATTCAGTTTTTTACATAACCGATGTGATTTCTTTTTTTCCCCAGAATTTGTTTTCCTTTTGTAGTTTTATTTGTCGGCAATTCAGTTTGTATTCCACAATTTTGAAATGTTTTAGGTTGGATTACTTATGTTATTTCAATAGAAGATGGAGTGGTAATCCTTACTTAAGATGACTTTTGAATTCATGTAGCAACAGTATTACATATCCTTGGGTTGTGATCCACCAGTTTAACTGATCATTAGTTCTGCTTTGACTCTGTGTTTGTACAATAAACATTTCTGTGGGGGCTTCTCAGGGTATACCTTTGGTTCAAGTGTGAGTGTGTATGCTGACCATATAAGAAGATATAAATTTTGAATTCAGACAGTTCTGTCAGTGATTTAGACAATGACCCCTAAAAGGTCTCATCTTTTGTTGTGTGCTTTCCTTTTTACTGTTGCAAAACAAGTTAGGACTATGGCAAAACAGGTAGACAGTGAACTTGCAGAGAAAACTTTTTATGATGAGAGGTAGAATTTCATGATCTTTGTTGTATCTACTGCAGCACCAAACACAGTTTGAATGCAATTTTTTGATATGCATACAGATTAATAGAAGTATACTTGCGGTCTTCTTCAAACTGTTAACTACTTGGATAAATTTTCTGTTTGCTAGAGCAATCCAATTTCTGGAAGGAGAAAACAGCACAAAAAATTGTCCTACATATGCTGTGTTTCTAGAGGTATTGATTAAAGTAGCCATTTTCATTAGTTTGAACTGTTGTGTCCTGGCAGTAGAAATTAGGCATTTTTTGTTGTGCAGGCATCAACTGCTCTGCAAAATATGCTCTGACTTCTAAAAATTACTGGTTTCTATTTCAAATAATAGCTTGTCTAACTTGTCTTAATTTAAAAAATTGCCATCAAAAGAACTACTGGATACAGTGCAGCATAAAATAACAGCGGTGATTTAAAAGGAAAAAAGGTAGACCTGGTAATTATCAGCCTAAAAAACATCCATGAATAAATCGGTAGCTTTCGCTCTGCAGCAAAATGTGGAAATTCCACCTCCCAAATTATCCCTGTTCAGCTTGGTGGTGGATACTGACTCAGTTCAAAAAATGGGCGTGTTTCTCTAAAGCAGCAAAATCAACTAATACTTCTTATTCTTGGCTTTACTAACCTGATGCCCTGTTGCCAGAGAATCAATTATGCATTCACAAGCTAGTGCTTTAAGCTGTTCCTTTCCCTCTTTTTATTTTCATCTGGACTCTTGCATGCTAGGAATTTAAATTCTTAGAGTCTGCTTAGAGTAAGAGATCTCTTCTAGCTAAACTTCCCTGAAATCATTGATAACATAACCTTGCAACCTGTTTGTATGTATTGTTTTCTTTTCTTCCACCTTGGCCGCAAATTCTCTCAGGTCTCCGCTGGTTCATCCGCCAAGCCATGGATGCCGCTCGACTCACAACAGCCCAATTCACACTGCTACTGGCTCACGACTTACTCAGAACTTCTCTGTGTCTGTTCCCACTCTCATCTACACTGGTACGAGACTGCTCAGACTCCAGAGCTGGGGAGAGGCAGGCCACAGGCACAGTGGTCGCAAAGGGCAGGCAGGCAGGCAGTGTAGGCAGGTACCACCCATCCTTCCTCCCTCATTTTCTCATGGAGACACCTCCTGTTGTCAGGGAAGAACTACCCAGTGTGCAGCTGCTGAAACAAAGGCAATAGTTTCTTGGAAATGCATCGGAGTCTCTTCCACAAAGCCACGCTCTTCGTTTCGTTTTAACGTGCTTGCTTCCTGAGAAATTCAGTGTATCTGGGAAACGTTCACTATTGTACAGTCACTGGAGAAAATCATGTTTTGATTCGAGTTCATAATTGCTTTCAAGCATAATTCTGATACAGTATTTAGGTTTTAAACTGGTTATAGGAAGGGTCTGTGCCATTTGTGGAAGAGATGGTTTTAGAGAGCAGGTAAGTCAACCTGTGCATAAGTGAACTGTTTGTCAATATAGTTGTTCCCATAAAGATTCTCCTCTTTGCTCTGTTTTTAGCTGTGGCATGCTGCTGCTGCTATAGGATAAGGAAACGTTGTTTTTTTTTTCCTTTAAATGCATATGTGTGTATATACATAAATGTATAAATATGTATAAACACAAATATAATTTGAAATCATTTTTTCTTTATTAAACTAACTCAAAGCATTGTGTACTTGACCAGATTTTTAAGCCATAAACTTTTCAATTTTTTTCTTTTGCATATATATATATATATGATTTTTTTGTCACATCTCATGCCTTTCATTTGGCTTAATTGTTTCATTATAGATTATCAGCATCTACCTGTAGAATGCTGAATGGGTAAAACAGCATTTCTTTGCCTCTGGCCTCATCCCCAGTCTCGCACCTAAGGAATAGCTGCTGGCCCTGCCCCAGTCCCATCCTGGTGTTTGGATCATGCTGCTGTCAGCCAGGTCCTTTGGCACAGGATTACTGAATATGTTTCCACCTTCTTCTGGCAGGATTCCTTTCAATGAAGATCCCAATCCCAATACTCATTCATCAGGACCCTCCACCCCTCTGAAAAACCAAACCTATTCCTTTTCACCTTCCAAGTCCTACAGTCGACAGTCCTCTTCTTCTGACACAGATTTGAGTTTGACACCCAAAACTGGTAAGGCGCTTCCACCCACTTTTTGTTTAATTTGTGTTTCTCTTTTTATATTTTCATTCAACCCCTTTTTGCTTTCTGGCATTTAAGTTATCAAAATGATGTGGAAATTGGAGACTTCACGTAGCACACCTCAAGCTCAAAAGGGTTTCTGTAGGGCAAAAATTTCAATCCTGCCTGCATTTCCACTGTCCTGGATAACATTAAAATTACTTGTGTAACACAACTGTATTCAAGCCACAATAAAACATCTTGGAGCATCAAGGGAGTCCTAAGTAATTGCCTTTTTCGTATTTCCTCCATTTCATATCACAAATCATGGGAGTACATTTCTCACCTCAATATGTCAAGGATGGTGTTTCTAAAACTATGTAGTCTTCAGGCCTCATGCGTTGTGCTATAAATATACTGCATACATTTTCTGGTTTTGAACTCTTTTTTGCAAATGCAATACTAGAAACCTAGCAGCTGCTGTCTTTTTGTTCTCTTGGTGTGTGGAAATGGCTTTACATACACATTATACACTTTGAAGGTCACTTAAATTGCATCACACGTAACTCCAGCCATCTTCAAAAAACGTTTTTCTTTCTGCATTGGTCTGTCATAATTTTTTCAACTTGTTGTTTCCTCCCTCCTTCTTTTTTAGTCTGTAGTTAGAATCATTTTAGTAATAATGTCAGCACAACTTCAGTGTCTGTTTACTCTCCATTATGTGACCAAGGCCCTGAATTTTGCTACTGTAGAGCAAAATATTTTGCAGAAGTGTTTATAAAAGTTTGGTTACTTTTCAAATGATGTTTTAAATTGTGGTATTTGAAGCTCAGAACATTCTTGTCTCCATCTAATTAGACAATTTTTAAGCATATTAAAGCAGATTATTCAGTTTTACTTGATAGCACCCCTTTCAAGAATTTTTCCTAGGAGATAAGTTAAATGTTGCATTCAAATGGAGTTGTATTAAATATTTTACCTGGTTTATTCCCTGGATATCTGTTAAAACCGTTCCCAATTAGGAAGCTGTCTTTCTCAGTGCTGTCTTCTCTGTCCCATTCTTAAAACAAACAGGCAAAGAAAAGCAGTTTATTTTTTTCTGTCTTTATTTTTAAATTATGACTGTTCTGTGGATGGTGATCACTTGTTTAAAGGACATGCAGATATAACTGGATGCTTATGATATAGAACCATAAATTCATGTGTTTGGTTTACTGAATATTTGAAAACTCTTTCATTTTTTCATATTTTCCATGGTAAAGATCATTTCATGTAAAGGATTTAAATATAACATAGGTGGTTGTCTTTATAGATGTAAATGTTCTCAAATTAGGAAAGTGGCAACTCGGTGTGAATTTGTTAGGGTTTTAAAGCAGCAGCCTTACATCATTGCTGACAATATTATGGAGATGGATGGACCCTTTTGTCTTTAGTCAGTTCATTCAGAACAGAAACAGATTGTGTAACTGATAGCTCTTATTTTCAGGGAGTTTTCAAGTATGTGAAGATACTTTTTAGCTGTCTTTTTAGTACTAAAGCTAACAGTGGGCCCAGTTTTTTTACCAGCACTGTCTTTTTAGCAGCTTTTAACTCTGCTGCTGAAACTTTTCCCAAAAGGATTTGCTGGTTGCATATAAAGATTCCATATCTTGGTTATGACAAACTCGATTTTGAATCTTAATAGATTAAAAGGACAGTTTAATGACAGTTTAAATGATTCTTGAGTCATTCATGTTACCTTTCACCAAAAATTTGGTGATGTGCAGAAGCTGCTCCTATAACATACTAAACTCTGTATGTTGTTTTTAAGAATTCCCTGTATGTGTTTAGACCTCTGTTTTTTGTTTCCCAAGACTGTTGCTAAGTTGGAATATTTCAGTGTGAAAATAGGTGATGTTAGTGTTTAAAAAAAGTTAAAGAAATGTAGACTTCTCATGTGGCACTTCAAACATTATCAGATTCGAGATAACCATTACTCGATTTGGCTGATGTGAAAAATGAAGTATTTTCTGATATTTCTGCAGTATATTATATTCCTCTTTATTTCTCAGTCAGGTATTTTGTGTGTTCACGTGTCTAAGATGGAGACTGACCTGGAGAAAGAGTGCAGATACCACAATTTCACAATAGGAGTTAACAAAATAGAGGAGGTTGAAACTTGGATCTGCTTAAGCATCTAGTTTTCAGTAGCTCCAAATCAGAAGAATGTTACATTAATGTATTTTGTAAAATACAACTGTGCTTGTGTTATCCATTCTGGTCTATAAATACACATGCTGAGAAAGCTTATTTGGGTTTGAAGTTAGACTTCTGTGAGTAGTGATAGATTTTCTGCCACTGCAAATGAACAGAATCAGGCTGATAAAAAGCATGACCTATTTTAATCCAGTAATACATTTTGATGTCACATAGTATATGTTTGGAGGAAATTCAGAAGGTGGGAACTCCTTTTCTTTGCGGGAACTTAGAATTCTACAAGATCTATTACTTTAGAAAATCATAAACCAAATCCATGACCTCTCTGGAAAATAACTTTTTCTACCTAAATAATGAAAGCAATCAGATTAAGTGTGTGCAAAGACTATGTTACTTTTATTTTACTCCAAAATATTCGTTATCAAATTTTGTTTAAAATTTAAAATAAATATCAGATTACCATGGCTTTTAAAAAAAATAATTTCCAAAGGAAAATAATCAAGTCATGATTTTTAAAAAACATGCTTCTCATTCACATTGTGGAGCTGTATTGTCATTCCATTTCTTTGTGTGTTGCGAAATAATTTAGCAGTAAGTGTCGATTTGTTTAGAGAAAACAAAAATGCTTCATTTTGATTTCTTTTGTCCGTTTCTTTAGTCATCTTCTGAATCTACATCTCTTTGTCTCTATTACTTTCCTCCACAGCACCTTCCCCACAGGGACCTAGGATTTTCCTGTTTCCCAGCTCCCCTACACTCTCTTGTGATTCCCCACATCTTAAAAAGTCCTGTCTCCTCCTCTCGGGGTCTAGCATTAAACCTCTACACTCTAGCCATGTCAGCCCAGTTGTTCTGAGGAAAAGTGTTTCTTTCACTGAAGAGCTGCTTCTGGCTGCTTCTGGTAGGATCTATCTATTATGGCCTTTTAAGCAAACTTTTAAGGAAATGTTGTTGTGTTATTTGATACGGGGGCAATTAACACACAGCCTTCTATAACCCTGGTTTTGCTCAGTTAGCCTCTGAAAACTGCTGGCTACATGACTATTCATCCCATCTCTCACCTCTGCCCCAGGAGCTTGAAACAGCTTCAGAACTGCTTGTAGGATTTGAAACATGTAGCTTATGCTACAGAACTTTCTCCTTTACTCTTGCAAAATTTCCTTTGGTAATTGGACTAAAATAATTTACCTTTTTTTTTCAATCACCTACATTCTCTTCACTTTGTTGTTCCTGTATTTTGCACGGAGCAAATGTTCCTTGCACTTGCTCATTAATTCATTCATAGTTGGTCGAAACAATGGTTATCAGATGGCTAGCAACTCTGCTTTTTCATTTAATCTTCTAAACTAAGCCCGTGTTTTTAATTTTTCTGCCCATTTTTCCATTTCACTGACATGCGTTATTTTCACAGATTTAAATTAAAGAGTTGATATTACTGCTTTTTGTTTTTTTTGTAGAAGCTATTTTGGTTAGTTTCTATTTTTTGAGTTTGTTTCATGTCCAGTATTTATGCTCTGTTTGTCTGTATTTATTATTGTATAGTCCCTGGCAATGATGTTTAGAATCAATGCCAAAGAGTAGAAGCAATTTAATCTTGTTTAATGGGACTATACAGATACTAATATTTTTGTTTCCTTATCCAAGAACAGCTAAAAATATTTGTTGAAAATCGTAGTATTTTTCTATCTAATTATATGGTAATGGTAGCCTAGTAACTCTTGAAAATGAATGAATTTAGGAATGATTTTACATACATTATTAAGTCTAGTATTATTTCTAGATCTCCCAGTCTTTGGTTAAAACAAATAACTGCACTTCGATGTATATTTATGGTTTTGTTGACCTTTATCAGATGCTTGATCAGAAGAAAAAGGAAACTAGCAAGGAATTGTTATGTTAAATTAGTTACAAATTCTGTAAAAGAAAATCTTGGCTTCATTCATAACTGTTTGCACTGTGGTGTTTGTATTTCATCCTGCTCCTGACACCTTTTTGTTCTTTATCCTGTGCTTTCCTATACAACTTAAGTGTTTATTTTTGCTTTGTCAAATTAGCCCTGATGTCTTTAGAAACAAGGAATACCAATGATAGTATGTCTTTAGCCATGAAATATTACTAAGAAAATCTGATTCACCAGCATTGTGTTTACTTTAGGAAAAAACACAATCTTGGTATGTGTTTATTTTTTTTGATTTCTAACCATAAAGCACAAAATTTACTGCCGTACACATAACCTGCATCTCAACACGCTCAGTTAAGGTCCTTGGGAACAGGTAATTCAGTAGCAAAGATGTCTTTGTACCTGATAAACTTTCTCTTCAGAAAAAATTCCTGTAGTGGGGGGTAGGGATGGAGATAAATCTGAAAGAAGGGAAGAGGGAATTACCCATATTATGCAAAATCGGAGTTTATCTCTTATTTTCATTTACAGATAATGTGCAGGTTATGTGTGTGCAAATATAGTCATCAAATAAGTGTGGTGGTTTTAAATGCTGAGCAGTAACCCTTGGCTTATGTGAATGAATCAGATGAGTGAATATTTCATTGCCTAAATATTAAAGAAAATAAAAGTAAATTGGAGTTTATATTTTAAATTAAAGGATGTGCATTGCCATTGCAATTTTCTTTTTGCTCCTAATCATGTGTTATGTAGCTACTGCTGTAATTATGTGTCCAGTCTCCTACCAGTGGTTAGGAAAGGTGATTTAGTTACTCTGAAGCTGTTAGAAAGCCAGATTTTTATTACTTTCATTTAAAAAAAAAGTAATGATAGTTGTGAGAGATACTTAACAGAGTAATCTGGCAGAGAGGCCCTTTTTGATAGGTTATGTAGAAACTTTCTGTGAACAGCAGAGAAGGCAGATCTACATTTAAATCACAGGCAAAACTCCCAATAGCAAGAAGAAAAGTTACATGTGACAGGAAAGAAATGCAAGCCCAGATCTTCAAGTCTTTGTATTTTGGAATTGTTTTTAATTCAGATTGACAGCAGAAAAAGATCTTAGATTGGGGGGGTTTGTCCAAATGCTATAAAACTACTGCTAGTCATGTGAAAACCTAACTCTAGAATACCCCTCCCAAACCCAAATTAAACTGTGATGCTCAGCATTTTCAAAATTAAAATTATGGGGATCATTTGACTGTTTTCAATGACTATTGTATCTACTTTCTAATTTAACCTTTGATTGCAAATTATAATATATGTTTCTTTGAATGTCATTTGTACTGATACTCTTCAGGAATGGGCAGTGGGAGTGCTGGAAAAGAAGGGGGGCCATTTAAAACTCTTTTAAGACAACAGACTCAGTCAGCTCTGGAACAAAGGGTAAGGCATTTTAAACTTACATTTCTGATCTACTAAAGTGAAAATTTAGCTTGTAGTAAGTTAAATGTTTCCTGTTGCTTTCTGTTTAAAAATATGGGTAATTTTTGGGTTTGAAAACTTTTTTACAAATGTTGAATGTTTAACCTTTATATACACACATTATTTAATTTTAATATATTACTAAAGCATTAAGAATAGAGAAGCAATTAACTGTGAACAGCACTCAAGTGGTGTTAAGAGAAAAAGTTCTAGGAAAAACTACTGTTACTTGGTTTCTGTAAATTACTGATGTGTAAGTTTAATACTTAATAAATAATGGTAAAGTTTTTACAGAAGCCAAATTCAGAAACATTGGAACGCTTCAAACAAGGTAAAATTCCCTTTTAGAATTGGGAAGACTTTCAGTTTTGGGAAGTAGAGTTGGTGCCTAATTTAGCCTTCATTGAAGGCTAAATGAAATGTGTGTGCATGTAGCCCTTAAATGAGAACTTAAACCTGAACTACTTGCCGAGCAAAAGAAGAGGTTTATAGGTTTAAGCTTTTCCTCTGTAGGACTGAAAATGCCATCTGTCATTATACTGAATAGACTGTATAATAAAAATAGTGGGTTTAATTCTTTGTTTCTGGTTGGAATGAGTCCTTGCAACTTTATTTATAGATTACACACTGCTTTTGTCAAAATGTCATTAATGAGGTGTCTTGAAGGAAGAAATGTGACTATTTACCTTATTCCGAAATAAATGCAAGTTTAATTACTATTTCTGGGCGCCTGACCTGCTGCCATAGAACCATGTATGTTTGTTTAAAACAAAACCACCTGCATCTGTGAAATATAAGTGAATAGCTGCTGTTTTGAGTAAGTGGATGATTCTCTTCTCATTTCTTGTGTTACCATTGCTAAGGGAGGATCGCCCCATAGGTTCTGTAGACGGCGGGTATGTTGGCAATCACTGCGCGACTCTTTGTAGCCCTTTCTTCTCCTACTGAGGATTTCTAAATCATTATTTGAAGTATTTTCATTTTTCTGCTTTGAGGCTTTGCAGATTTCTTTGTAATCTTCATTTATGTGTTTTTTGGGTTTTTTTTTTTACTATTTGTTTTGTTGTTTTTAAGAGCTCTTATCACATCAGCGTATTTTTGCTTCGTATTTTGCACGTTGATACGTTTCAGTTAAAATTTTAATTTATATATAAGTACAAATCCATGGCTTTTTGCTTTTAATGTTTTAATTTGGCAAAAGGAATGCTTTAAAAAGAGCCTTTTTTCTGTTTACCTTGGATTTTGCTGGCATTTCAGACATTTCATGGCTGATCTCTCATTTCCTTAGGAAGCTTTTTAAAGACAATAAAAATGTAAATTAAGAGCACTTAATGTATTTTTAGAGCTTGAATTATTTGCATATTATTTTGATAAGGCCTGTGTATTGTCTAGTAGAAAAATACTGTAAAATGGGATGGAAACATGTTGTCTGTTAATTGCTAATGATGTAGCAAAGCATGTGGACTGTTAATTGATAAAAAAACGTTTATTCTGTCTTCTGAAAATTTCATATTGGATGTGTTTTTGCTATGGTGTTACCTCTTATTTATTTACCTTAAAATTGAATTACTTAACTAAAATGAATAACATTTATAAGTTACTTTGTCTGTTTTAATATTGTACACATAAATAGTGTACTCTAGTTACTTGTCTGGATTACTTAGGGTAGCACTTATTTGGGAAAACAAAGAATAAATCAAGTATCTATAATATATTTCCACATGTATTAGTTATATCATGGAATCACAGAATGCTTTTTGGGTTGGAAGAGACCTTAAAGATCATTTTGTTCCAACCCCCTGCCTTAAAGATCATTTTGTTCCCCCAACAGGGAATCTTCCACTAGACCAGGTTGCTCAAGTTCTTTGGAGTCTTACTTAGTTTATTTGGGTATATGGTACTGCTAAGGCACATTGAAACCAGCTCATTTAACTGGATGTCTCCACAGCTTTTTAAAATAAAATGTGGTTTTAATGTATTATTTAAATAACCCTGATTAGCAAACTCTGTGCTGTTTGCAGAAGGGTAATCTTACTCAATTTCTTCTGTGAAAATACATCAGCTGTGGAAAACTCACATGTGTTGTATTGTAGGTTAATAACTAAGTAATTCACAGGATGCCTGTAGATGGCAAGTGTAACTATAGCACACATGCCTTTGTGTATATTTTTAACTATAAATCAATAAGCTGTATTTCCATCAGTGGGAAAATCTGAGCTTACTCTACCCCTAAAAAATTAGCCTCTGTTTTTGTAGAAATGGCCAAATGCTGCTCTTGATGGTATTTAGTATCTCCGTTGACCTCAACTTGGACAAATGCTGTTTTATTCCTCCATATTTGCATTCTGCAAGTGCCTGAGAGATCTTTACCAGTGCCTTTTCAAAATGGGGATCTGTTGATCTCCATCTCTGAAAGGCATTGCTGGACACCTGTTGTGTCTGAGCTCTCCACCCAGAGAGCTCAGTTCTCTGGGTGATTCCTTTGGCTGAAATCCTGACTTAATCATCTTCTCTTTCCAGTGACTTCTTACCCAGCCCATCCCCTCAGTACAGTTCAAGAAAAACTGTAAGACTGTTGGGCCACCTTGTGAGATGGCACAGTAGATGTGTTTAGAATAAAAGCACATTCAACCAGGAAATTGCCAGTATTTTAGTGTGGACCAGTTCCCCACACTGGTTCAGCCCCAAAAGCTCTATGAGCACACCTGAGCATTATCTGAGGGAGTGGTTTAACCATGGGAATGAGTGGATGGCTGGAAGGGAATTGGAGAACTGCTTCAGCTGGCACTAACACCAAATGATGTGTCTGTAGCTGTGTTCCATCTGCTTTTTCATCATTTTGTGTGTCTTTGTATGAAATGTAGTTCTAAAAAGAATACTAGCAATACATGTATGTGTGTACACAGACATTTTTAAACATTGTATTAAGCAAATATTTATAAGAATTTTATTGTAGCCTTATCAAACATCCCCCAAGTGACAACTATAAAATCTGTATGTAGTTGCAAGGATGAAACCAGTGACAGTCTTTTGGGGTCTATGCAGTCAATGACTGTGAAGTGGCACAGTGAATTGGTATTGGTAAAATGATTGATAATCTTCAGTTGTAGCTAGGAAACTTTAAGTTCATCCTATTTTGTCACACACTGGAATACTTTGCTTAAATCACCTTGATGTAAAGATAGTCCTTTGCAAATTGTAGTAATAGAGGAGATTTATAATATGAGAACACAGCATCTGGTTCTTATGAAATCTCTGTTTTCCTGGCAGTAACTATAGATGTATAATTTTGAAGTATTACAGAGTACCACATGAAATTGAGGCTGGAACTAGTATTTGAACAATATAATAATAAACCCCCCCAAACCTCTAAATGAGCTTAAAAAAGAAAAAAAAAGGAAGGGGAAAAAAAAAAAGAAATGCCATCTTATGAAGCTATGGAGTTCCATCTGTGTAAGAATGGATGAGAGACTGTTAAAGGAGTCATGTCAGAACGGTTCAGTGAGTCTGATACCCAGATTTGTCTGTGGCTGGAATTCACTGATAGGACATAGGTCTGATTTCATCATGTTTTGTAATACAGACTTGCAAGTATTGATATATTGATTGAGAGAAAACCATGTCATTATTTGAGGTTTTATTCCTGATTTGTGGTGTAGGAAATCAGGCAAACTGGGAGTCTGAACACACTAAAATTACTTGCAGCACACAGCCTTATGAAAATAAACAAAAAAATGAAAGTAACTTCTGCATCTCCATATAAATTAAAAAACATTGTATTTGCTTAAGCTTTGGAGTATGGAGTGTTGTTTACTTTGTTCACTCCATACTGCTTTAGCATAGTTTAAGTTTGAGTATATGTATATATATGTATATGTATATATATGTATAAAATACAAATGTAGTATAGGCTTAATAGAATTTCATATAGGTGGCATATGCAGTAAACTTTTTTATTGATTTCTGTAGTTCTGGAAAAGCTAATAATCTGAATGGCATTAAAGTGGGATGACTATATGCAAGGGACAGAGCAGGTGTGTATGTTAGATATTTAAAGATAAGTTAGGCAAAATGAGTGTCACAGAATTCTACAGGGAGAAATATTATGAGCGTACTTGAGAATTACTGAGCAGTTGCTGTTTCAGAGCCACAGTGAAATAGCTTCTAACAATATGTTTATGTACTGCATTTTTTCCATTTTTCAGCGTGAAAGACATTCAGAAAAGGAGTTTAGGCTGTTATAGTCAGAGCTTTTTTGACTATTCTGGTAACTTGCAGAGCACTTTGATCTGTTAGAACCTTCTGGGGGAATCTTTAATGCTCTCTAGAGATGCATCAATGCTCCTGAAGACACATTAGTTGAACAGGTTTGCAGAGTCCTATGGTCAAATCTTCCTGCTTTTTAATTGGATCATAAGACATGCCTGCAGGTTTTGGTGGTTTTTTGGGTTCCTTTTTTTGTTTTTTTTCTGGTTGTTGATACTATGGTTGCTGATTTTGAAAGTCTAAGCTCAACAAAAATACAGAAAACTTGAAATTTTAAGTTTTAACAGTACTTATAATAGGGGCAGTAAAAATTCTGAAGTAATAATTTTTGAATTCACGTTGGGTTTTAGTTTAAGAGGACTTTTCATGCCATGTATTGCTGGAAGAACTGTCATCTTCATTTAATCTGCAGCATGTATGCTGTTTAGGTAGAAGCTCAGTTGAGCTGTGCTGTTCCAAATGCTTCAAAGTATGTGAGAAAGGATTCTATCCTATACTTTCTCTCATAAATTATAGTATTTTATTTTTTCCATTTATCCAATTATGATTATACAAACAATGATTGCATGATTTTTCTTTTATGTTGTTTTTGCTTCTCTGCATTTAGAATTGCTGAACATGAATTATTGCCTTTCCCCCATAAGTGTGCTATTACATATATATTAGACATTTCATAGAATGTCTCTGTAGAAAATAAAATCTTCAGTTTTGGGCTCAACTCCTTTGAATAGGACTTGTTTTTCATCACATGTAACATGAAAAATTGCTGTTATCACTTACTTTGCCTCTTGGAGAAACTGCGTTCTTGAGTAGTTTTGGAAACTTATTAGCTCTTCATTTTACTTATGAATTGGTAAAAACTAATTAATGCAAATTAATTGGAAGTGAATTTCTTAGGTTAAAGAACTTATAATTGTATTTCAAAGACTTTTGCTTTATTCTACAAGATGGATTTTTACCTCTTATATTTAGAGCTTGTGAGCAGAGCAGTCAATTAATATTTTTTAGGCATGTTTTCCTGTAATAAGTTATTCATCATTCTTGCAAGACTACAGTTTGTTTCACCCTGTGCTGTGGAACCAAACTGCAGTCAGTTGTAACAGTAAGACCTAAAAATGGAAAAAAAAATATTTACTTTGTACGAGCTAATGAAAGTAGATTTCTGTTGTTTAGTTGCCGTGGTAAAAGTGATCAATAGAGGCTTCGTCAACACAAGTGTGTAAAGTTTTGATTATTTATCACTCTTGTACTAAGAAACACCTCTGTGGGGGAAAAGTATTCTTACATTGTATAATACCTCTGCTTTTATGATACTCTGGGTATATCGAGACACGTGGTTACATAGTGCTCAGTAAGCCTGAAAGACATGTTTGGCCTAATGTAACTGCTCTGCTTGTATTTCAGGGAAATGTATCGATTCATTGCATGTTTATTGGCAATCAGCCATGGTTGGTAAGCAATCATTTGATGTTTGTTTTTAATCATAACAGGAATTTCCATTTTTTACCCTGACGACCTTTCCACCAGGCTTTCTTGTCCACGTTGGTGGCGTTGTCAGTGCACGGTCTGTGAAGCTGCTGGATCGCATCCACAATCCTGGTATGTTGACACAAGAATGACCTCCTTGCACAGGACCTGTCGTAGTGATCTCCTGCTTCTAATCTTTATGACATATCAGCATTTGGATAGATACAAATCTATTCTAACAATGTATATTAGAAGCAATGTTTTTCAGACAGTCGTTTAAGCTGGAAAAACGAGTTACTCAGAGGGTATGTTTTTAGTGAGAAACGCTTCAGCAAGTTAAAGAATATTATAATAAAGTACTTTGAATCAGTAACTTTGCACTGAAAATTGTCTCTGAATTATTGAGGGCTTAATTAATTTTTTTACCACTTCATAGAATTTAAACTCAATGCAAATTTTCCATTCAAACACAAATTAGATGAAATGCTTGATCTTAACTATTAATGTTTTCTAATTTTCAGCTCCTTGAAATCCTTAAGGACTATTGGCTACAATTTACCTAAATACGTGGTTTTTAACCTCTTTTGATACAACCTTGGCAGCTTTGTTCTGTTCTTAAAAGCCCCGTACTGAACAGTACTTTAAGATTTTTATTTAATATTTACCTGGAAATCCCAGTACTAGAATGTGTATTTTGCATGTTCTAGTTCTAATGTTAGAATTAAAAGACTTTTGACTCTGAAGACTTTGTTGGTTTAGTCACTGAGACAAGATGATGAGTACTCTGTAAAAAGCTGGAGTTGACAGTGCACTTAAAAATGCAGAGGAGAGTGAAAATAGCACCTACAGTGGTTTTGCATGCACTAGTCAGAAGTAATAAAACAAAGTTTGTGCAAATGCATCTTTAAAAGCAATTGCAAAAAATAATCTTCTTTTCTTTCTTCTTCCTGTGGCCCAAGGCAAGCAATTCTCCAAGCAAGTAGATTGTTGCTGACCTAAGGATTCAATAAACTGGCAACATGAAATAAAATACAGGACTTGATTTGAATTAAACACCCCTACTGTAAGGGATTTTTTAAAGCATGTGACTACACAGTATTGTTCCTTTTTTCCTATTTGTAAGATCTATTTATACAGTGAAGATGAAAAAAAAAGTCAAAGTATAATTTAAATGCGAGTCTTCCCTTTCTTTGCCACAAAGTTATTTTAGGCTGCTGTATTTTCAACAGATTTCTGATACAGATCTGTTACATGCAAAATTTACCCTATGATAAATTTATTTAAGACAAAATGGAAAAAAAAATCAGTTTTGCTCAGAAGTTTTAAAAACTAACCTCTTGCATTATGGACTCCTTTATTTTTACCAACTGACTGAAAGCAGGATAAGAAATAAGATAGAGATGCATGTTTGCACAGCTGCAGTTGTTTTTGTGGGACTTGAAAATTACTCCTGACAAGTGAATGTAAAATGTGTGCTGCCTGGAACTCCGTGTATTGCAAAAGGGGGAATGAAGGCACATGACTGTGAGAGGGAAGGTGAAGTAAAAAAAAAAATCTGGTTATAGTTATGATCACGAAGCATTTGAGTCAAATGAGTCTGTGAAGTATTAAAGGAAGAAAATAACCTGGCAGATGAATAAATCAGGAAAATGCAGAAGAGGAAAGAATGTTTGAAGGTGGATTGAGAACTTACAATAAGACAATAATTGCTATACACTGTACCCTTTGGTCACCCTAGTGCTAGATTGCTATAGCATGCTCCTTTTTTCCCTTTCTCTTTCAGCCTCTTATTAACTCTGCTGTCTGTGTCTTTCCAGTTCCTGTGGATTGGTGTTGTCAATTGTGTTCTTGTTGGTAGTTTTTTTTCACTATTCTGCTCCTATAACTGATCTACTAATTTGCTGTTTTGAACTCAGCCTTTGTCGGAATTATGGGTAACACAAGATCATACAAACTGCTAGACTGGAATAGTTTCAATTCAGGTATTTTACTAGTCATTCAGTACTACATATGCTGACAGAAATTATGGCAGCTCAGTGAAGTTCTTAGAAATGCTGTAGAATATTTAGGTTAATGCTTCAAATTTAAATCTCTTTAATCATCAAATGCCTAAATGTCATGTTTTAATGTTGTTAAAGACTCTCTTTAAAATTACAAACCATTGTTTTAGTATAAACTAGTATTATTAAGAATAATTTAATATCGATCTGGAAAGCTGAATGTTCAGATACTTATTCTGTACTAGCTTTCAGCTCAGCATCCATGAAGGAAGTCATTTAGGGAAAGAGAATGGATTCTTACTTATACAGTTGAGATCATGTCAGGTGTGGATTTTTTTTTTTTTTGCTTTGGTTTAGTTTTTTGTTTGGTTGGGTTTGGGGTTTTTTTTATTTAATGGGGTATTTTTTTTGTTTATTGGTTTGATTTGGGGGAGTCTGTGGGTTAGTTTTTGTTTTGTTTTGCATGAGCTTGCACGTTCTTTAACAGTGGCTATACTTCTGTTATTTCAGGAAATTAATTCATATGTTTGTTCTAAATAATAGATGTAAAAATTGCCCAAAAGAATGAAAAATAGAGAACTATCTGTTTAAAGAGAAGGGTACCATGTAGTCCAGGATTTGTTGGTTCATAAATCTTGTATTGTAAAATGCAATCAGCTTGCAGAAATTACAGCATAATTATTTGAACTTTTAAATCACTCTAATACCTAACTTGGAAAAAGCCCCTATATTCTATTTTTTATGCAATTTTAGGGATCAAAATATATAACTTCTTTAAACAGCTGCAGAAAGAATAGATGGGTCGATGATGCAGTTTATACGAAACCTGGCGTGTTAGGGGGAGAAATAAAGAGTTTTTCCCTTCTCCCTCTTCCTCTGGAAAGGTGACATGCTTTGGAAGACAGGCAGGCATAACTTCTCTACACATAACATCCAAGCCAGCAGACCTTGCCAAACTTTGATGTTTTTTAAAGCTGGCACAGTAAAAAAGTACAAAGCTGACCTCTTGAGGGTTTGTTTCCCATGGAAACAAACTTTCCTTCTTGGTGCTTCAGTGTTGTAATGCAGCTCTGGGTCATGCTCTGAAGTTCAGCTTAAGTTATCTTCTATACATTTTCCATGTTACAAGTAGTTCAATAATAGGTAGAGCCTAAAACTGCTGGCTCATTTTTGTGTGCCTGTCCCTTGCTACAAAGAGCATTCTGTGATATTATAATTATGAGCTTTTCTGGTTTTGTTGGTTTTCTTTGCTTGTTCTAAAGTGATAATCTTTAATAATTAACTTTCAGTATGAAAATTAAATTTCAGTATGAAAAGAATATTATAAAATTCTCAGATCTATTACTGGTGTAGCATAGTCTGATCCAAGGTGTTAAAAATGGGTCAAAATTTTTCGTCTTGTATGCTACCTTGAAAAGTTTGAATTAATTATTGCTTCTTCCAGACCATGTTTAGCAGGATGTTACCATAGAAGAATTATATTGGAATAATGGAGTAATTTAGTTATGTACAGACACAAAACATGCCTTGAGCTGGGGTAGAAAGTGATCCATAATGTAAGCCTGGGAAGCAAAGTGAAAGTTGTGAATTGTTGCTTGACAATATCCAAAACTGTAGTCTGATTTTTTTTTTTAGAAATTGCAGGAAAAAGAAGGCATATATATATATATATGTATATATATATATATATATTCATGCATTTTATACTCAGAGGTGCTTGTTACCTAAAAATATTGGAGTAGAGAGGTCTAAACCAAACAGTCATTGTAGAGTTAATACCTTGCTGAGAACTCTCTGAGACACTGAGAACAGTGTTTCTGTTGCCTGACCTGTGTAGTAAGAGCTGATTAATCCTACTGATTAGGGACTGAGCAGGTTACACCCATATTCCTGGAATTCTGTTTCTGTTGCAGTGCTCAATGTGCTGCAGGACAGAGAAGAAAGGAGGAAGAGAGTAAGTCAGTCACTGATATGTAATAACAGAATTGCAGATTGCATCCAAGTTTGCTCTGTCCTAGACTGGAATAATGAATATCCTGTGCAGATCTGTCACTGAGAAACCAGAGGAGAACATTTCTATTCATCTCCACCTTCTAGAGCTTTATTGCTAACTCTGTCATTATTGGCTAATTCTTGGCCTAAAGGAGAGTAGGGATTTATACAGCTTAGGGAAAACAGTGCTACATCTTTATATTACATGTGAGCAAGAATATAATCACAACCATAAGTGGGCTAAAATTATTTTCCTTTCTGAAAATGTTCAGGCTTCATTTCAGCTACCTGCATAGCATAGAAGGATATTTCTTTTTTTTTTTTTTTTTTTTTTTTGCAAATGGCAAGGATATTGGTTTAATTTTGTGTAAGATACAACAGGAACATCTGAAAAGTCAGAGATTTGAAGGTGCTTGAAAATCAGACATGGAAGTAAAAACTGACTATTTCATTAATGGAAAAGAAGCTGCTTAAACATCTGAGAGTTGCATATAGTTTGATGACAGAATTGGCTAAAAGTTTGTAAAATACAAAAAGGGCACATAATACAGTGGAAGATACACACTGGTGCTGTCTCTGAAAAAGAATGTTAAGGATATACTATAAATATAAAACTGTTGAAGGAATCCTGGGTCCTGAAGACTGGAAGTTTGCTCTGAGGTTAAATACAGAGCAGAAAGATTCCTTAGGCAGTGCAAGAGCTTGTTGAATAGAGGCTGCTTTTCCATATGGCTGTTTGATAGCACCAACATATACAGTATTCTCACACAGAGAATTTAAATTTTAAACTCATCTAGGAAGCTGCTCCAATAGTTCTTCATCTCCAGTAGTCAGAAACATGGAAGGATAAAAGATTGTTAAGAAAATTCCTAAGCATCTCCTGAGCTCCTTGCGTGATATCCAGTCTTGCTACTGGAGTGTGAAATTCTCCGGAGCTTGTTTTGTGTGTGAGGAAATGCAAGAGGAAAGCTTGGATAGGCTTTGGTTCTGTAACTGAATGTTTTTCTTTCACAGAAACACAAACATCAGTGAATGCACAGATTACATCTTGTGCTTCTGTCTGGGGTGTAAATGTGGCTGATTCGTAAGAACACAGTGGAAAATGTCAGAATGTTGATGTTAGTGTCTGATGTGGGTATCCTTCAGAACTAGTAGGAAAACCCCAACATTTTAAGCTTGACCTCTTGCCTTTTCTTGGAGAATTTCCAGGTTGATTTTTTGTCCATCAGTGTGTGTTGATATGATAACGGGAAGTTAAAGCAGTAGTCAGAGGCTTTTTCTGAGCAGAGTGAGGGGTTTTTCAGTAATAATTTACTCTAGTTTTCTGCAACCTTTCCAGAGGAGTGAATATTTCTAAGTAATTTTTATGGTTAATATGTATGGTCTTTGAATATTATTTCTTAAAGCAGATACACCCTTGTATGTTAATGAAATAATTTTCTTTGGAACTGTGCTTTAATTTTTTTTGGTAGGTATTTATATAACTGAACAAAGAGTGATCACTGTCAGTGAGCATAGAATAATATTCACATGTTCTGTTAGAAATTTATAAATTAATAAACTTGGCATTTAAAATCTTTGTTCAGAATTCTTTACCTAAGTATAACTAATATTATTTAATCTGTTCATATTGATTTAAAACTCTCTCTGAAATCTGGCTAATGGTGTGAAAGCCAACCCAGACTGTTCCTTGCACAAATACTCAAAAAAAGCTCTTGCTTATTGCACAACTACAGTTTGTCTTTGAATTGATAGTAATAAGAGAGGGAATCTTGGTCTTGCAGAAAATTGTTATTCTTGCACATAACTCTTCCTTAATTTCAAAATATGGGTCTTGATTAAAACTTTTATCTTGATACCATTTCCTTCATGGATTGCAATGAGTTTTTTCCAGTCCTGTGATGTTTCATCATGTGGTTGCAAACATACAGTTGTAGAACTACTTTCCTCGCTCAAAATATATTATTCTTAGAAGAAAACTAGGATGATTCTGGTTGAAAGGGCACCTTCCCAACTGCTACATAATTACAGGTAAACTTGTCCTTGTAAAATGCCTACGGACAGTATTGTAGGAAAATATGTAGACAGATAACACAAGTTCTAGCTGACTGTAATAGGATTATAGAAGTAACTGTGACAAGTGTTAGTGGATGAGATCATGATCTGAGCTGAATGAGGCACGAGAGATTTTCTTTCTAAGTGCACAGACTGAAGTTCCTCAATATGTCATGATTCTTGAAAAGAAATACCATAGTCGTGGCTTGGTTTTTGTTTCCTGGTTCAGTTTGTACTTTAGATTTTGTTAGACAGTGCAATTTGTCTTTTGCACTAATATTTTGACAGGGTTTTGTAAGTTGTGAGGTTTTGGTCTCTCTCAATGCAGTCTCATTGAGGTCCTGAACTTGCTCCAAAAAGCACTTCTTGGATTCAGAAGTTCAAAGAGGTCTTTCTGACTAGTTTGTCTTAAAATAAATAGTTGTGAGTGTATCGAAATAATGAATAGAGAGATACTGCATTAACAAGGAATAGGAAATTCAGAGGCAGTATCATTTTGTGCCAAATAAGGCCATCCCATTTCTGCAGTTATAAAATAGATTAAATGTGTTTTAGAGAGACCTGTCTTATTACAGTGCAGTGTGCCCAGCTTTGGGTAATAGGCACTTTGCTGTGGCAATTTGAAGCTGTCCTTTGAAGATTGCTCATGTTTTAAAATAGGTTGCATTTATTGTGCCAAGATGACAAAGGAACAGAGACACAAAATAGAATAAATAGTTACTTTATTACTTAGCGAGGACTTCACCCTTCTAGGATGAATGGCTGATCAGAATAATAACTGTAAGCTGGACTGACAAAAGTACATATTTAGGCCTGGAACCGGTTTTCCAGAGGCAAATTTATTTCCTATATTTAACATTTTGTTAGTTCTGGACAGTAGTTTGAGCTTTTATAATTCTAAGGGAGCATGATGATGTTGAGAATATAAAGTTATTCAGGATATGGCTGAGAGATTTAGCTGGTTGCAATTTAAGATAGAATTTCAGAAGCCAAATCTTGAAGTAGGATTTTTATAATTCCCGTTTAGGAGCGAGATAGGTAAAAACATGTCCTGAATCCATGTTAAAACTCCCTAATGGAAATATAATTCCAATATATTCCAATATATGTTTCTGAGTTACATACATTTACCCATATAAGAGATACAGAAGCTATACAGATTCTGTTAATTCTGTTTCATACAGTATCTTTTTATTTTTTTCTTTTGTAAGAAAATCCAGAGTACTCCCCAGCCTCCTAGCAGTGATGTAGGTATTTTTCATGGAATTCAGAATATAAGAAAAAAATTCAGGCGTTTTGATGGGAATGTTCTAAGAGGAACACCTCACTGCTTCTCTTGGGGTATATCTTGGAATTAAAGCTAACACTCCTCAGCAGTGAGCTGCCACTAACTAAAAGAAATGATGAATGGAATTTCCTGTATGGTTTCTGCCATGTACTCTTGGAGTCTTCTGGTGGTCATGTAGTGATTTGGCCTGACTGACCCAAAAGAAACTGCTCTGCAAATGAATGGGTTTGTGTTTAATCAAGCAGCTAAAATACCTCGAATCTCTGTAAACAAACAAAATCTGGGTACAGTTTTAATCATTAATATTCTTTAAAATTGTTTCCTGATTGATTGAATAATTTCTTCAATTGAAAAAAAGTGAACAAACTTAAACTTGCTTTTTATTTGTTTATTCAGCAGTTTGGGCTTGAGAAGTGAAATCCATGCTCTCTGACTTCATCTGGCAGAGAAGCACAATATTGTTCTGCAGGCTGGATGTTTCATTTGTAGTTTAAGCTTCGTAGGAGAAAGTGTACTTGTTCTCTTTGGTGGTGTTGGCTGCTGGTTTAGTTTTCATTTGATATATCCCAGTAATCTACTTCCTTTACTTTCCGTATCATAAGCTAAGTTTTCATTTTTGCATCTTAAAGATTATAGGGAGTAACATGTTGTAGTTTTAGTTATTTGCTGCCCGAGTTTTGTGTTTAAACTTGGCAGTTTAAACTTTGTGTTTAAACTTTATCCACTTGTTCAATCGTTAAATATTTTAGAAAGTTGATAATGTCAGTGTTTATGGGATGACCAGAAAGGGTTAAAGAGAACTTCAAGTTCCAGGGAAAGGTGCTTGTAAACCTAACAAAGGTGACAAACCAGTCAAACCAAACCAAAAATTCCCCACTTCTTTATGTATAAGCTGATTAGTAGGTTTGAATTGAGAAGATACAAAAATGAGTGGATATGGCAGGTGTGGATAATGGCTTTGCATAGTGACTCAAAGATTGAATTTGAAATAATATTATTTGTGTCTCCATTACCATTTTTGAGACAACAGAACAATGAGTCATTTATAGACTGTGAAAACTTTCATAGTATGATTGTCCTCCTTGTTTCAGAATGTTACATTATAAATGTAAATATTTACTAAATGATACAATGTATAATAGGTTGAAATGAATCATACAGTTCCTGCTTCAGAGTAATTGCCTCAGGATGTCTAGGGATTCAATTTTAATGCAGGAACTCTTGAGGATGAACTGTGTAATCAAGAGTCCATTCCTAATTTTTATTCAGTTTTTAAAAACATATATGCACCTAGCTTAATGCAGATTCTAGCTAAATCTTGAAAGACCCTGTACCAGTGAACCTCTAGCAAATAACTTGGAAAAGGTGTTGCTTCTTATGAATCAGAAAGTATTGATAGTGTCTAGGATTATCTCCAGGTGAAAGATTTGGACAGGATATTGTCCTGTCGACAGTACAGCTCATGGGAGTCAACCTCATATTTTGAAGGAGATAAGTGACTTGGTGGTGGATAGGGCTGACTCAAGTAGCATTTAGGGCACAAGCTAAATACAGTGCTGTTTGTGTCTCCTAAAGCTGCTGCATAAAATGAGCTTGGGAAGCTTAGTGGAGGAGGTTTGAGTTGGCACGATTTTTATAGAACATGGTACTGTTAACAACATTGTTTCTCAAGTCCTCAACTCTGGAAACAGTGTGCTTTGCTTCCACTGGGTTATAAATATCATGCCAATTTTGAAACGTTAATAAAACGTTAATAGGTTGAATATTCAGTCTTTGGTTGCCAACAAAAGGCGCATAATAGCAGTGTAACTTCTTGCAAACTTTTCTGCTTCGAGTTGTAGATAAACCTTGCTATAAACTACTTGGTAGATTTGCTAGACAAGCTTGTGATTGAGTGCTCTGTATGCTTGCCTTTTTGCTTCCACCTAGAATCCAGGGCCATTACTTTCTGTAACCATTTCAGTGAGCTGCCATAGTTTTCAGTCTGTACTGTCACCTGATCCAAGCATGCGCCAAAATACCCACCGTTTCTGGCTACTGTCTGCTGAATCTGCTTTGCAAACCCTTAGTTCTTTAAGCTTTTTGCTTAGCAAAAAAACAACAGGCACTCTTACAGAGTGTACTGGACACATGCCATCCTGCTTCCCTAACTCCTCTAATTGTTTATGTAAATCCTTAGCTTTACTAAACTTGTAAATGCTACAACAGCATCCCCATGTGAAATTGTGTGGCTCATGTGTCAAAAAAGGCTGCTTGTGAAAATATTTGTCAGAAGAATATGAATGCTACACATTGCACTGCATTCAGTGTTTTGTATCAACTTATGATTGCAATGTCATGGTGTTTGGTTTTGATTGTAGACAATAATTTTGTGTTTTAATACGAAAAGGTAAGTTTATGTAAACTGTGAATGTACGGTATTTATATATAAACACAATGATTTGTATTTTTGGCCTCTTTCTGGAAGAAAAAAATTACTTAAATGTGATATGCAGAGGTCCAAGTCTTCTTTACTAACACTTGTTTATGCATGACTCTTAGAGAAATATTTGATCTTGTGCAATAATAAATTGCTGGATTTTTTTGAATATATTGAGCCTGATCCTTTTTACACTGAACACAATGGCTGGAAAATTGTTCTTATCTATAATAAGATTGAAAATGCTCCATTATATTACTATAGTTAATAGTTTTGTACTACTGATGTTGAAGAGATTCTCAGAATAAGGGGTTAAATGTTGCTTTCACAAGATGTAGTGTTGAGCAACTTCACAACAGTATGTGTTTTCCATTATGATGAGGCTTTCTGGTAGATAAGTTAGGTGAGAAAATTAGTAACTTGTTCCTAAACTTAATAATTTAAGCTATAAATTTTTGTGTAGGAAAGCTAAATGTTTGCATAGGGTTTGGGACCCGTCACTATTTCTACCTTTTCTGTTCCCCTCAAGCATACCTGTTTCCTTTCAACATTTCATTCCATTTCAGTTTTCACTGTGACTACATCACACCTTTTCAATATGTCATATTCTTGCCTGCAATCTTATCTTTATTTCACAGCACTTTCTCTGTTCATCCAGTCACTTCACCTGTTGCTCACTCTCATCATGACTTCACACTTTCTTGCACTCTTTGTCATAGAAAGGTCATTGGTGACAAGTAGGAGCAGTTTTTGCCACATGGTACCTAAAGGTATAAAAAGTTATGAATTAGAAAATTGGTTGTTTGGGGTTTTTTTGTTTTTTTTTTTTTTTGTCTAGAAAAAGGTTACTTCTCCTTTGCAGGTGTTTTTCTGTGAAGTACAAAAATTGGTGTGACTGTTGAGTCAGTGTTTATAACCAGCTGCCTGTACTCAAGTCTCATTGAGCAAGAATTGTTCTGCATGGTCAGAGAACCACTTTTCTTACTACTTACACTTTTATGTTATAGAGAGAAACATGTTGCTTATCAAAGCAGTATTCCAGTCTATGACTGGAGGGGGAAGGAGGAATTGCTCCATTCCACCAAACAGAGTTAGAGATAACATTTGCAGAATGTACTTGTGGTCTTATATCTTCCATACAGCTCTGCTTTTTGTCAGATGCAGCTTTTGTCTTACAATCCGTTTCCAAAGTTGCTCCATTCAACCAACCCTACTGCTGCTACCTGGTGGCAGCAGGAACAGCCTCTGTCCAGAGGTGCACACACCAAAGAGAAGATATTTTGCTTCCTATTTGGGGTGCCACAAATGGTTCTCAGAGCTGAGCTTGGGAGCTCCAACCCTGTGATGTGATGGGTTATTCCTGTGTGATTCTCAGTTTTGGAAGCTGAAGTGTGAGCCCTTGCCAGCAGGTGGTTGAGCCATCTAAGTCAGGATTACTGAGTATCATCTCCAGCATTTGATATTCCCAGTCAGTGAAAGGGTTTAAACAGTGATTTCACACTGAGAGTGTGAAGTGCAGCATCTCGAGATTCTACCAGTAATGCACTGAAACCTGCTCAAGTGATCTCTGATATAATGAAACATATCAGTTCATGGAAACCCTTTGGTTTGTCTTAATGTGTATATTTTTGTCAATTGCAGAGAACATTCCTAAGAACTCACTGTAGGTATTTTTTCTGTTCAGCATTCATTTCTTAAAGCAAAGGTTGGATAAAGTTCAGTCTGGGCACCCAGGCTGCTGTTAGTCAGTGCAATGCTGTGAGTTACACGACATTGATATCTAAAGTTATGTGCAGTTGAATGTAAATACATACCTCTGTGCTCTTCCTTTTAATTAGAAAATGATCATTAGTTTATTTTAGAAAGATGAAAGCCTAGTTCTAAATGCAAATTGAGGCAAATTCATGAATGAGTACATCTTGCCGTGCAATGTTTTTGTTTCAGTAAATTTCAAGTTATGTGTATATCTACATCTTTCATTTTTGTTTGTCATGTTGTCAGAGAACCTAGTGTATGATATGGGGTTATCATACACGATAAATATTCCTGATAGTACAAAATTGGTTCCAAATAAATCCCAGGTTTTGACCTTGATATTGTAAATTATGATTCAGCAAGGAGATATAATGACTGGAAGTTTGTATCTGTGCAAAGTTCAGTTGACTTCAGGGAAATTGTATAAGAATCTCTCTACTCAGAATCCTTGGTAGCAACTGAGTGCCTGTTGTTTGTTACTGGTTTTCCCCTTATGTATCCAATTAACATAGTTTTCAACTAAATTCATTGGTACAGGTAAGCAATTTTGATAGAAGAAACAGCTGATAAACTGGAATTGTAAATGTCAATATTTGTTGACTTCATATGTAAAAAAACTTGTGATACAAGAGCTTTAGTTCTGGGAACTAATTGCTGAGCAGTTAAAGTAAATGGATTGCATGAACTTATTCTAGCAGCACTCTTTAAAAATATTTTTAATGTAGTGCTCAAGAAAAGCAGACAGGATACGTTTAACATGTAACCTCCAGGACAATAAAGGTAATTAGAATCTGTTGGTAGGGACAGGGAAAGGTGAAGTTACCAGGATACTGAAGCAAAAAAAGCACCAACAAATGCATAGTCAACATATATCTTGTACTACTTAATGTCGTAAATATACATTAGTTTCAAATCCCTGTTTCTTCTCAAAGTTAGAAGTGCCACAGAACTGTCTGTTTGATTAGTGATGCAGTCTTAACAAATTATTTTAAAATCTCGTCAATAGAGAGAGAACTACTTGAAATGGGAAAAACTATTGAGGTTATTTCAAAGACATCAAGTGTATAGCCAAATAAAATATTACTTCACTATTACAAATACTGTTTTGTTACTGTTAGTAGTTTTTCAGTATGACAGAGTATCTGTGATGCTCTATTGCAAGTTACCTGTTGTTGGAAGCTGACAGTGTGGTCTTCAAGTAGGCAGAGATTGGAACAGTATCTACAGTATTTTGGTGTTATCCATCTTGTCAGAACCTGTTCACATGGGGGATAAACAAGGAAATTAATGAAAAAGTCCCATTAATGTTTCCTTAAAGTGTGATAGCTAGGAAATAAAAAGTGACCAGGTACAACAAAATACTTGAATATGAAAAATCTGACTTTTCAGATTAATTGCATGAAACTTTATGTTGACATTGTGCAGAATAGTGAACTGATTTATACTTTGTCTTTCAGATGAACCAGAGACACGAGATGCATGGTGGGCAGAAATCAGACAAGAAATAAAATCCCATGCCAAGGCATTGGGTTGTCATGCTGTAGTGGGCTACAGTGAATCAACCAGCATTTGGTAAATCATGATGATGATTTGATTTTCAAAATACCACAGAAAATGTTATTGCATCTTTGGTGGATTAAAAATTAACTCTTTCTGCACAGTTGTTGGTACTGCCTAATATACCTACTATACTATACTATACCTGTTTAGTATACCTACTTGAGAGAGTTTAAGTGACTTTGAGATTTCAGTATTAGATTTTTCTTTTTTTTAAAAGTTTGATTTGTTTTTTTATTGGGTCTTAAGTTTTTTTTCCTTACAAATATTACTTTTTTTTTTTTTAATAAATCCTACATATTTACTTTTGTAGTAACAATGTTAATTTATCTACAAAGTTTTCTAAACCTAATCTGCCTAAATAATTAAGAGTCTCCCCAAAAGTATATGTATTGAAGTTTCATTATTAGGTAACAACTGGCAGACCAGTACTTGAATGGCAAACGTCAAATTTAAGGCATTTTTTACTTCTAATGCATCAATTGTAAGTTAAAGGAGAATATGCTGCCTGATAGATGTAGAATATTTCAGATGTAAATATTCTGTATTTCTTTCTGGAAAATGTGTGTCATTATTTTTGTCTTTCAGACCTACACTAGTGTTTAACATACTAAACTGCAGCTCTGCAGTAGTCTTTGTGAGATTGAATGCCAAAACTCCATTGTCTTACTGCGTTTCCTTTGGCTAAGAAAAATTCCAATCTTATGTATTTTAGTGGCTTAATAACAAACTTTGTGAGAGGCTTGGAATTTGGGAGAAATAATTTGAGGTTTATCTAGCCAATTGTCCTTCTCTCTGACCCCTAGAGACACTGGAAAGTGTCTCTTTTTAGCTCTGGAAAGTAATCTGTGAAGAGCTACGTGGGCAAGGATATCTGGTAGTATAAAACAAAAATACTCACTGTTTGTTTTGAATTGCTTTATGAAAGGAACAAGCAAATTCAGACATCTGAATTTGTTTTCTGTCAAGCTGATTTTGCCTAAATACTTAGAAGATAAAAACACTAAAGATTTGCTTTTTTAAAGAGAGGAGTTGGAAAAAGAAGTTTCATTTTACTTTGTAGTTGAAAAGTTGAAGAAAGAAATACAGAGTTACACAGTGTTTTAGTGAGAGCACAGCATCTGTCTGAAATCCACATGAATTGCTTCACATTTGTTGCTCCTTCACATGTATTGCTTCACTGCAGGTAGAAAAAAAACAACTGCTGAATATATTCATCTTTCACAAAACTTGAAAACAATTTTTGAAAGTCAATTGCATTTAGAGTAGAAAAAGAAAAGAACTTTACAGACAAGGCATGGTTTGTATTCCTTATGTTGTCTCATCTGGTTATGTCCTGTCTTGCTTGGTGTATTAAAGACCATATTTATCTCAGAATTACTCCATCACAGAGGGATGAACTTGCAAAAAATGAAAAGTTTATTCCTTTGGCTGTCAATCTCATTGTAAAAAGCTACAGGGAAAGAATATACAGAGTGTAGGTAGGCAGTCAGCTATTGGGTTGTTTCACACTTTCATTCTTCTTAAGGAACTTAGTGTGGTAGTATTTGGTAGTTGATGAAATAGTTTATTAGAGTTCCCATGCTTACTTGCCAGTTCAACTTTATTCCATGCTTAAAGCACAAGCCTCTGTGTGTAAGTACTGGTCTGCCAGACATGTGTGAAAAATTATTCTGGAAAGTGAAACAACAAATTAAAAAGGCACATGTATAATTCTAGGAAATGTGGGGAAAAATTTGAGAAATATTAAAAGCTCTGTGATCTAACACTCTTAGATCTGAGTTTGAGCTCTAACACTCCTAAATAATAAGTATTATCAGTTACTTTACATGCTATATTTGCCATTATTCTAGTTGTTCATACACAGTTTTTACTGTTTTGCTACTTCTTATCCTCCAAGAAACACCTTTGTCAGTGTTGTGTTGTAATTTCATTTTGAAAATTGAATGTTCATAAGATGATGAGGCTCTCAGCTTCCATTTTACTTTGGTAAACAATTACACTTTGGGTTGGGTTTTGGGTTTTGGTTTTTTGTGGTTTTTTAGTGTTTCTTTGCTTTTGTTGGTTTGCTAACCATAGAACCATTGTTAACCACAGAACTGAAAACCATACTTAAACTTGGTTAGCCTTCCTGTTCTGTTCTGTTATTTATAACATAGGTCAAAGCTCATTAGTCTTTTGGTTCAGTTCTTCTCATTCTTATTTATATGATGGTTTAAATGCCAGAAGAGTTGGTGAGATCGAATGGATAAAATTGCACAAATGTACAAAGTTAATAGTAATATTAAATTCATGGAGTCTTTTGTACCAGCCTTTTAATCTAATAGTTCTAGAAGAAATCATCACTGAGCAGTAGGAATTCACTTTGTTGTCATTCTTTTCTCTTATAGTGAAGAGGTCTGTATTTTGTCCGCGTCTGGCACAGCAGCTGTACTGAACCCTAGGTTCCTTCAGGATGGCACCATGGAAGGCTGTTTGGAACAAAGGTTGTCATGGCAGCCTGGCTTCTTTTCCATAGGGTCAGAGAAGGGAGAGGTTGATTTTTTTCCTCAGAGCCAAGATAGTTCTTCTCTATTAGGGTAGGTTACAGTGTTACAGTGCAGGATGCGGGACCAACCACTTTACTGCTTTTCACTAACAACAACAACCACAGAAGTAATGGAACTCTGCACCAAATTAGATATTCTGTTTTTATTTCTAACAGTCTGAATAAGGTAACACGTTTGACTACTAACACAGATCATAACTCAGTTTTTTTTCTTTGCTGCTCTTCAGGTATCTTTCTCAACTTTATATCACACTATAAAAATGACAGATGTTTGATGGAATACATAAGCCAAAAGCAGCTGTAGCTGTAATATGTGTATATATGCTCTATATATACTATTTAAGAGCTGCATGGGAGATAAAATAGCTTCCTTGTGAGACAAAGACGGTGCCAGATTATTACAAAATGTTTTATTTGAAGTTTGTGAACAAAATCGTGAAACTGAAGGACAAACATGAAGTTTCCATTTGTTTCTGCTTTTGCAAATAAAATTTAAGAATGGGTACTGCCAAATAATTACTTTGGGGAAAAAATAATTAAATGAACTAACGCATACTGGTAACTTATTATGTGTTCATCAGGATAGTGTTTAAATATTTCAAGGGATTATTGTGCCTGTAAGCAAGGCTATTTATTACACTTAAGCATTCTCATTACTTTTTCCATAATAAACCAGCCAATGTAGTATTATTTATTATTCTTTTACTTTTTTGGTCATTACCTTCTAGTGTAGATAGACTTTTAAAAATTGTAGCCAGAACAAAAATAGTTGTCTTTGTAGTCACTATATGATGGAGAGAAAGAAGTGTCATGTTTATAATATAAAGGAAATTGCACTTTTATCGAAATATGTATTTTGGTGCTACTAAGAGTCTTGGCATAGACTAGAAATGCCAAAGAAAGGTAAAACAACAGACAAAGCTAATGCTTGAGACAAAATATATTTGCCAAAGTCTTATGATAAATAATGTTCCAAATCTATCAGATTTGCTTAAGCACCTCTTCAAAATCACTGAGAATTGTTTATATGAAACAGAATAAATCTGCGGTGGTGCAGTTAGCCTGTGCTTTCCTTGGTCATATTTTTATAGTGGTCATTCCTGGGTATTGTTTGTGGGAGTGGGACTAAGTGTTTTAAGTGGATAACAAGTTTTACCTAATACCTTATCTTAGGAAATAATCTTGCTCTTCTTCTTACAATGTTAATATATATTGTGTTCCTTCTCAGGATGGTTGGTTTGTTGTTTATATTCTGCTCATTGAGTTTGTGTAGGTTTTTGGACACAGTCAATGTAAAAGAGACTTTTCATTGTGTTTGGTACAGCAAATTCATCTTCCAACTGTTGTACCATGGACTACATTTAGGAGTTATGCCTAAAGGCAACTCAGTAATGTTTTAAGTTTATATAAATTGTGCTTTTTCTCAATCTCTGCATAACAAGTTTCAATGCAAGTTTTATTTACAGTGTTTTAGCTAGTATCAATTAACCTAATTGTGTTCTTCTAATTCATATAATGTAATACTTATCACATTGGTATAATGGAGCAGAGTAGAGCTGCAGTGTATAATTTAAGTAGGTGTCTGTAGAGTTTATACACATGCACTTACTGATCATTGTTAAAAAGATGCAGATGTTTTAAGTATGTTCTCCATAATGTATTTTTAGGATTGAAGAAGCTTCACCACCAGGTTGTGGATTTTGCCATATACCATATGATGAATTGAACATGCCATTCCCTGCTCACCTCACTTACTGTTACAACTGCAGGAAGCAAAAAGTTCCTGATGTCCTTTTCACCACAATTGATCTTCCAGTAGAAGCAATAGTTATTGGGAAGGGATGTCTTATTCAAGCCAGGTATCTATCAAAATGTTTCCTTAGTAAAGTTTTGGAGATCCTTGAAATAATTCCTGTTGCTAAAATCCAGTATGTCATCAAACTTCATATTTTTATGTTGAATTGCTAGGTATTAGGGAACAGGAGAAGGAAGAGGACAGCCTACTCCTCCCTCTATGTTGTGTCACCTCTGTTGATGGACATCTGTGAACTTACCCATGTTGATAAACATTTGCTAAATGTTCTGCTTTTGTCTTTAATTGCCAGTGAGGATTGTTACATTTTTTCTGCCTGGATGTGAACTTTTTTCATGCTTTCTCTTGCTGTTTGGGACTGCTAAAATGGTTAGATACAGCTCTTCCACTGGAAACTTATTCATCCTAGAATCATAGAATTGTTTGAGTTGGAAGGAGACCTTGAAGATCATTGAGTTCCAACTCCCTTGCTGTAGGCAGGTTCACCTGAATGAACTGTTTCAGCCAGTTGTGTTAATTCCATGCTGATGTCCATAACTGAACATCATCTCTGTGGAATTGTTGACTGTGTCCTGTTTTATGCTGTGGTCTTTGACTTTGGAAAAGGGAAAAAAGTGAGAAAGAAGGAAGGGCCAGCTATGTACAATCTATATGGGTGGCCAGCCACGTGGATAAATAACTGATTGGATGTTTGGGCTGAGAGAGTAGCGATTTATGTTTTGTAACCTACCTAGATGGTCATGACAAGTATAACAGAGTCTGTGGTGGGACCTGTCCTGTTGAACCTCTTCATGATGTGGAGGGGATGATGGACTGCATTTTCTTCAAGTTTGCCTGTTACACCACAGTGAGTGTAACCAGCCAATATGGTACCTGTTCATTTTTGTCCTTCTCTGAGAGTAGGACAGACACCAGAAAATGATAGAGCAAGTTTGGAGGGCCAGCAAGGGAGTAAGGAGTACCTGGCCTATGCTGAGAAGCTGCAGGTGCTGGACTTGTTCAGTCTGGAGAGGGAAGGGATTTAGGGACACTTAATAACAGCCTGCCAGTATCTAGAAGGTGGTTATAGAGCATGTGTAGCCAGGGTCTGCACAGTGGGAGAGTGAGGCCCAATTGAAGCAAGAGAGATTCAGAGTGCATGAAAAGCCACTTACCCATGAGGACAGTCAGGGAGTGGGACAGATTGCCTTGGAGGTTATGCAGTCTCCATCTTTGGGGCGTTTTCAAGACATGACTGGCCAAAGCTCTGAGTGATTCTGCCCCTCTGCTCTGGTGAGACCCCACCTGCAGTTCTGCATCTGACTCTGGGGCCCTCAGAACAGGAAGGATATGAACCTGTTGGAGCAGGTCTAGAGGAGGCCAAGTTGATTAGAGAGAGGGAAGAAAGGCTGAGAGAATTGGGATTGCTCAGCCTGGAGAAGAGAAGGCTTTGGGGTGACCTCCCAGTACCTGAAGGGAGCCTACAAAAAAGATGGAGAGAGACTATTTACAAGGGCCTGGAGTGACAGGACAGGGGAGAATGGCTTCAAACTGACAGAGAGTAGCTTTAGATCGGGTATTGGAAAGAAATTCTTTAATGTGAGGGTGGTGAGGCACTGGAACAGGTTGCCCAGAGAAGTTGTGTATACCCCAATCCTGGAAGTGTTCAAATCCAGGTTGGATGGGGCTCTTAGCAACCTGGTCTAGTGGAAGGTGTCCCTGTCCACAGCAGGGGGGTTGGAACTGGATGATCTTTAAGGTCCTTTCCAACCCAGGCCGTTCTATGCTTTAAACTCTGTGTTCAGCACCATTTTGGAAATTTACTTTTTGTTAAACAGTGGTCCCCAATATGTCTCTGGAGCACTTGCAAATGTGTCATTTTCTCGAGAATTCATTTCCTAAAACATTCCCATTGCTCAAAAAAAACCCCAAAACCCAACAAAACAAAAAACTGAAACTATAGAAAGATTTTGAGATGAGCTTGTTACAGTTTGGTGAGTTAGTATGTTTTCCTGATCATGTAGCAAATGAGGTCCATGGAAGAAAGCGTTGCTCATTTGTATCACTAAAATGGACAGTTGGCATGTGCTCCTTTTGAACAAAATTTCTCTCTGACAGTATCCCTGGTGTGGGCTTTGAATTTCAGCCTGTAGGACTAAACCCAAAGAGTGACATAATATAGCCAGAGATGGAATTGCTATACTCTTTCTTTTATTCTTTCAAGATAAGTACTTTCAGTCTGGTTAATGCTTGAGCTGTGAGGGTACTTGGATGGGGTTGTTTTTCTTTATTCCAGTGTGTGTCTTCAATAACTGTATTAATAGGAATTTTAAAAGTTCTACCAGTAGATGTAATTTCCTATGCTTGTACCTGAAGTGTTTGAGGTTTGCAGCAAGAGAAATGAATGTTTACATTTGGGGTCTTACTCAAAGCAGAGCTGAAAATACAAGTTTTCAGATGACACAGTCTGAGGGAGTTCTTGTAAAGAACTGGCATTTTATTTTACACTTGCAGCAATCCAAAAGAATACACCTCATCAGTTCTGAGGCTTAATTGAAAAGGGCTGCAGGAACTATCCCTTGAAATAATTTTTTTTGAGGAGGTATAATGGTGGTGTTTAACAGCTACCAGACAACTTGCAATAGCAGGAGAGCTGTGTTTGTCTGCAGAATTTGCCTTGTAATGATCAGGGCAAATTTTTAACAGTTGCTGCTATGTAATAGGAGTGTTAATGTGTTTAGCCAAACATTCAGTAGATGCTTATAAGGAATCTGTAGATAAGGTCTTAATGTTGCATATTTATTCTATGCTGTCAGACTGTTATGACAGAAACCCTGTGTGATGAGTGGTGTTTCTGTCTGATAACAGTCCTTAAGCATATTTTAAGACATGAGGTATCATTCAGTGATTTGCAAAAAATACATTATTTGTAATTTTTGTGCTTGATAATCTGCTTTGATAAGGAATATTTTTGAATGCTGCTGAAGGTTATGTATTGTTCTGTTTGATAAGTTTACTTTTTATGTTACCCATTTTAAATGCTACTAGAATACAGTTTAATATAACACAGTTCCTATTAAAAATCAAACCTTGCTTATTGAGAGTCGGTACCTCAGTCTGCCTTGATCCTTCCTGATGAGAATTTAGTATTTTACTGGATTTTAAAATACAGTAAAAAGAAACTGATTGTATTCAGTTACACAGTGAGGAAAAAACTCAAAATACCCTGTGATGACTTTGAATCTTCACTATCCCATTAGGACTCTGTGTCTGCTGATCCCTGCAGATCTCACGTGCTGCTCTGTGTTCTCAGGTTATGCCGCCTGAAGAAGAAAGCTCAAGCTGAAGCAAATGCAACCTCTATCAGTAACCTCCTGCCATTTATGGAATATGAAGTGCACACACAGCTGATGAATAAACTGAAGCTGAGAGGAATGAATGCTCTGTTTGGGCTGAGAATCCAGATCACCGTGGGGGAAAATATGCTAATGGGGTTAGCAGTAAGTACAGTTTGAATCTTCAGATTCTTTGGCTTTCTTACAGTATTTTTTCAAGAAGACATAGCAGTGTTGTGGAATTCGGAGTGACTAGAGATATTAAAATGACATTTTAAGAATAAATGAACTGATGGAAAGGAACAAGGTGTCTAATTATTGTCAAATCAGGGCAGACTGTCTTTCATCAGCAGAGAAGGAAGATGCAAATCTCTTGAAACCTTGTTAGGGGACAAGATTACTAGAAAGAGAATGAGAGGAAAAGAGATTTTAAATGGTTTAATGGCATAAATTTCAGAAAAATGATTGTGTTCTTTAAAGGTCCTGTGAAGGAGGTCCCTGTTCCTCAAATTGCATTACAGTTCCATGACAAGTAAGGTCGATTTAGTCTCAGTAAATCTTCTGGTTAGGTGCCAACGAGAGGAAGGTTTGTTGCCTCTTCTGTGATGGCACTGAAGAAATAAGTGATAGATTGGAAGTGTCTTAGAGTCAAGAATTGTTCATTAACAGTATTTTTCTAACCCCATTCTGTCATGTTGGGTTAGAATAGTGAAATGTGCTGCTTCTTCCTGCATCAGAGGGTGTTTGGGTAATACTGACAAGCTTGCATGTTCTTTTTGTCTTCAGTGATCTGTTTTCTGTAAATAGAAATAGGATTGTCACAATTTCAGTGACACTATAAATGCTTGGGTCAAGTTTTAAATCTTCAAAACCATCACTTGCTTATGCAAAATATCCTGGGACAGAGGTTTTAATTTTTAGTCTTTTCAGAATTTTTAGGTAAGTGAAGTGCTCCACTATGGAAAAATCCCATGAGAAGGAGAGAATTTACCCAAAGAGTAGTGGGATTTTTTCATAAGTGGGATTTTTTTCCTCATAAGTGAATGGGAGAGAGAAATCCATTTATTGTGGCAAGAGGCTGTGCTGTGCATGTCACAGTGCTGTCTGTTACAGCACGAGCATTATGGAAAACTTTATCTGCAGATGTTAGCAGTACATCCTTATGTAATTGTCTTTTTTTTCTTAATGACTTTTTAAAAGTCTGCAACAGGTGTTTATCTAGCAGCTTTGCCAACACCTGGGGGTATTCAGATTGCTGGGAAGACTCCAAATGATGGCACCTATGAGCAGCACATATCTCATATGCAAAAGAAAATAAATGACACGATAGCAAAAAACAAGGAACTTTATGAGATTAATCCTCCAGTAAGTAAATCTTTCATTCTTAAAAATAAAACAATCTGAATCAAACATACACACGGTGTATATCCATGACTCCTTAGTGACTGAATCATTGAACATGAGTTTCTTTATTAATAGAGATATAGATCTCTATCTGCAGAGGGATCTGGATAGACTTGAGAGATGGGCTGATTCCAATGGGATGAAGTTCAATAAAGCCAAGTGCCGGGTCCTGCACTTTGGCCACAACAACCCCATGCAGTGCTACAGGCTGGGCAAAGAGTGGCTGAAGAGCAGCCAGGCAGAAAGGGACCTGGGGGTACTAATTGACAGGAAGCTCAACATGAGCCAACAGTGTGCCCAGGTGGCCAAGAAGGCCAATGGGATCTTGTCCTGTATCAAAAATAGCGTGGCCAGCAGGAGCAGGGAAGTGATCCTTCCCCTGTACTCTGCGTTGGTGAGGCCACACCTTGAGTATTGTGTTCAGTTCTGGGCCCCTCAGTTCAGAAAGGATATTGAGGTGCTGGAGCGGGTCCAGAGAAGAGCGACAAGGCTGGTGAAGGGACTGGAGCATAAGTCCTATGGGGAGAGGCTGAGGGAGCTGGGGTTGTTTAGCCTGGAGAAGAGGAGGCTCAGAGGTGACCTCATCACCGTCTATAACTACCTGAAGGGAAGTTCTAGCCAGGTGGGGGTTGGTCTCTTCTCTCAGGCACTCAGCAATAGGACAAGGGGGCACGGGCTTAAGCTGCGCCAGGGGAAATTTAAGTTGGATATCAGGAGAAAATTCTTTACAGAGAGAGTGATCAGGCATTGGAATGGGCTGCCCAGAGAGGTGGTGGATTCACCATCCCTGGAGATTTTTAAACGCAGATTGGATGTGGCACTGAGTGCCATGATCTAATAAATGGACTGGATTTGGACCAAGGGTTGGACTCGATGATCTCGGAGGTCTTTTCCAACCCAATCGATTCTATGATTCTATGATTCTATGATTCTATCTTTTTAGCTGTATTTTGGGAAGCTACTGGATTTTTCAGATCTCTTCAGCCCCATAGCCAAAAGAATCCTGAAGAAATCTGTAACTTCTGGGAGTGAGCCAGGCTGTTTCACAGATCTGTGTCATATTATGTGGGTTTTTTATGTTAAAAAGAATTCGGTCTCAACCTTGGCTTGGATGAAATCCCTAGCACTTTTTACTCAGCTAGGAACTTTCATACACTATCTCAAACTTCGAGGTTTTTTCAAGATCAGTACAGGCATAATTTAAATAAGAAGTTTACAATAGTAACCTGTGCTGGTAACCTGTCCCTTCCAACTCAGGATATTCTGTTCTGTGATTCTGTGATTCTAAATCAGTTTGTACTTATTTAGATTTATTTCACAGTAAAATTATTTTCAGAGTGTTCCGATTCTTAAAACTGTTAACAAGTTGTTTCTGATTGAAATTATTTCTAAGCTATGTAGAACATCTGCTAATTCTTATATCCTTTTTAGGAACTACCTGAAGAAATCATAGGGTCTCCCATTCCAGAGCCAAGACAACGTTCCAGGCTATTAAGATCCCAGTCAGAAAGCTCTGATGAAGTTACAGAGCTTGACCTTTCACATGGGAAAAAAGATGCTTTCGTCTTGGAGGTGATTAAACGTTTTCAGTACTCATGTTCATACTTTTCTTCTCCTCAAATATATATTAAAAAAAACCTGAGAGAAGTTTTTGTGGTGGTTTTGAAATTCAAACCACCAGTTTTCTTACTCGTCTCCAAGGACACTTCTTAAATTGTGTAATTTTTTTTTCCATTTTGTATCAGCAGAAAGTGTTAAGTATTGGATTTTGCTTTGTCTTTCTTTTTCTGTTCACTTAAAGCACAGCTGTATTATGCCTAGGGACAGTATCTGAAAAAAGATTGCCCTGCTGTTCATGGACATGTAGCAATATCTAGAATAATAATTAAGAGCCATTAAGAAATGCCCTTCTGCCTACTTCAAGCAGCAGATCACACTGATCAAAAACTTAAATATATTTTTATAAACATTGAGGTTCTGTGTTGTCCCAATTTAGCAAAAAAGAAAAAAAAAGCTTGTATATTCTTCCGGTTTCAAAGCTCTTATTGTTATAGTTGAATATTCAGAATAATTAGTTTCCAGAACTGGTGGTATTAAAAGCATTCAAAAAACTGCATGTGTCAAGAGAGCAAATAAAAGAAGACTTGCTTTTCTGAATTTCAGCTGATGCTCTTCACAGTTAAAGAATTCATAGCTTCCAACAACACCTTCCAATTCTTTCTAGTTACAATTAGAAAAAAGAACAACAGCTGTAGATAAAGAACTTCTCTATTCACTAAAATTCAAAGATGTGATTTTAACATTGTACAGTTTTGAAGGACAGTAGGCAAGTATTAAAGAAGGGCTAGAGTTTTGATCATCCTGTAGATACAGGTATTACAAATACCTGTCCCTGGCTAAGAAAACACTTTAAATTTCAGGTTTTGATTTTAATCTGACAGGAGCAGAATTGTTTCCTCAAAACAAAAGTTATGATTGATGCTCTCTGAGGCGCTGTATTGAAAATCAGAAAATACTTTGCTAAATGCAAAAGGGGTTGAATGCCTTTGTTAAAAATAGAGGATTTTGTAAGGCATTAAAAAACAAACAAACAAAAAACCCAAAAAAACAACCCAGAGACTACTAAATACTGGAAAAAACATAAGCCCAGCCTTCATTTCTCTTGTAAAGGCTGTCAAATAGAAGACAGGCAGTGATAACAAAAACTCAGCGTACTTTTTCTGTCCAGTTGCCTCATGAAGTGTGATACATTATACCGAAGATCAGCTGGTTAAGGGGGGTTGGAACAGGGGAAGTTTTAAGGTTCCTTCCAACCCAAACCATTCTATGATTATATACAACAAGCAGAGTTCAGCTCTTTTTCTACAGTTTTGGAGAATTCTTCCTTCTGCCTTATTAACTCCAGTATGGGCTCTAGATCCCCATGTGGAAGGGAAAAAAATCTAAGTACACTGTAGTGTACTATAGAGTGCATAAAAGTAGTGCTAATGCTAGCAAGAAAAATAAGATCTGATGTTTAAGGAATATGTTGGTCCTAGAATATACATCCCTGTGTTTTGGTAGTTCAGTCTTTATAGAAAAAAAAGACTTTTTTACCTGTGAAATCATTTACTACTGCCTTTGTTAAGAGATTGCATGTCAGAAACAATATTTCAGAAGCTTTAATTATGCTCCTGACTGACCTTTGAAGAGTAAAATCATTGTTCACTGGAAATATGTAAGAAAAAGTTCACTGTGATGAGGAAATGCTAAGAGGTCCTGGGAAGGCAATTGTGACAAGTAAAGCTGTCTGGGTTTTTTTATTATTTGGGATTTTTTGGGAGTTTTTGAGGAAAAAAAAGAAAAAAAAAAAGACAAAACCCTCTTACTTGGAGAGAGACAAGGAGAAACAATACCTGACAGAAAACCTTTTAATACTGGAGTTAAATGATTTCCAAAATACTTGCAAGAAAATGTTAGAAGTCAGAGGTTAAACTTGGATCTCTTGCAGATCAATAAGGCAGAATAAACCTAAAGACACATGACAGAAATATTTACAGAAGGTAGCAGGGCACGTAGCAGTCTGATCTAAAATAAGGTTGGATGAACTAGAGGTTATTTGGATTGGAAAAAGTAATAGTCCCAAAATTCACCTTTTCCCATTTCATTTTCTGCTGTTCTTTCTAAGGCAGGTTTTTAAAATGCTGGGAAGATTTTCATGTGTCTTTAGGACAGGCAAAGAATAATCACATCAGTGTAGTACAGCTTAGCTGGAAAAAGCTATGAGTTATTATGTGGAACCTTGTTAAGCATTTTAAATTGTTTTATAAAGTCTCTTTATATTATTATCTACTGCACTTTTCTATGTATTCTGTGCACATAGCTTTATACAGTCTAATTAAGGGAACTATTTTTTGAGTGTTAAGCATATCATAGGCTGCTAGTTAAGATTCAGAGGTCTGGTTCATAGAATCCTTTTCAAAAATCTCAGCCAAGCTGCCAGATATAGATCTTTTGATGACAGAATTTTTACATCTTTTTGAGACTTCTTACTGGCACAGCAACGTGATTTTCATCAATTATTCTTTTTTACAGATTGATGATACAGATGCAATGGAAGACGTACATTCTTTACTGACAGATGTTCCACCACCTTCTGGTATAGTTAAAACCTTATTTTTCTACTTTATAGTAGAAAAGGAAAAACTGGAACTAGTTTTATTAAAAATTATTTTAAAAAATGCCACAAGAACTGAAAATATTACTGTTTCTGAAGATTTTTAGACTGACTGACTAATTTTTAGGTTTCAAATCAATTAAAGTAGAACAGAAAACTAATTATTGCCTTATATCAATCATCTTTATGCTATTTGTGGATGTATACATTTCTGTCATACCCTCCCTGATGGAACTTCTGGATGTGGAGAAGAGGTTAATGTAGTTGTCCATTATATGGAAATTGCTCTGGACATTGGGTTGTCCTTGTCCTCCTTGTTGTCATGTGAGTTTCCCCATGTTTCTTCTGAGCAAGTAACTGTTTCCTTTCTAATAACTGGTATAAGTGTTTATAATTTTAAGTCCTGTTGAGCTCAGAACCATCCTTGTCATAGTTATCTATTATTACCACCAAATCTTTTATTCCTCATTGATTATCCATTGTCCTGCTGCAGTTGAATTTACTACCTTAAAATAAGGCCATTAGCAGTCATCTCATTTTATCCTCTTTTGCAGATAAGTTATGAATATGCTTGAAGCATAAAATCCTGAGTTACAGATATCTCTTCTGTGAAAATGGAGAATTTATTTTGTCTCTCTTTTTCCAGTCTTATAATAATTGCATTTCCTTCAATGACACTTCATTCTGTTAGTTTGGTAAAGAGTCCTTGGTGAAGGAACTTACCATGTGCTTTCTGATGTCCCAAGCAGGCTGGTTCAGTCAGAGATCTTTTGTCTATATGCTTCTTGAGAGCTTGTGAGCTATGACTGTTCCTTAGGAAAGTCTTCTCAGCTCCTCTGCAGTGTCTTGTTTTTCCTTCTGCCCATTAACTCCCTTTTCTGGAATAGCTGCTGTGGGCCAGTAAAAGAGATATCTGTATTAGGCAAATAATTAGTAGATCCCAGTCAGTAAGAGCTCCTCACTACTTGAAGATTAAAGAATCCTCTCCTCTGGTAATGGAGCAAGTTTAAGTTAAGAGCTCAATGCCATTTAGTCAGCTGTTTGAATTTTTTTGCCTTTTCTCTTGTTTATGTGAATCTTTATTTTTCATTTGCCCACTTGTCTCCTTCAGACACATCTCTGAGATGGATTCTCTGATGGAAAATAAACATGAGACTGGTTTTCCACTGTTGTGATGAACACTGATGTAAAAAAAAAGGGGACATGTTTTCTGCTCTTGTGTTATCATCTCTTCATATTTTTCCATATCTTACTTGATTCTTTCATATAATTTCTGCTTTTGATGTTCTGAAAGAAAATCTATTAATATTTATATCTTCTTCAAGCTGCTACACAATTTCTTTTCTAACTTATTTTTTGCTTTTATATTGGCTCTACCAGATGGGCCTCTTTTCTGCTTATTTAACTATATCTTCAGACTTTCAGCATTGCCTATTTGCTGTTTATAACTTTTCTTACTTTACTGATTAGTTATTTTTTTTTAAGTGCTGTTTTTACCTAGTCTCTAGGTAGTTTCTTTACATCATCTTTATGCTGTCTGTCAAAGGTTGGCTTTTCAGCTTTTCCTTTCACACCTTGTTGATAAATTTCCTCATTTGTACACAGTTTATCTATTAGAAATTAGGTGGAGCAGTTGTGGATTTTGGGTGTTTGCTCTCCCTTCAAGAATACTACATTTGTTTTTTGAATGTCAGTCTCATTTCTGGTGTGTTATTCAATATTCAAAACTACATGAGGGAAAATACTTGCAAAACATTAAGGTCACATGTTTCTTCAGAAGTATTTTTATATGTCAGTGTATAAAATAGACTTTCCCAAATATTTTCTTCACAGGTTTTTACAGTTGCAACACGGAAATTATGCCTGGTATAAATAACTGGACACCGGAAATTCAAGTAAGGTTATTTATTCAAAGAAAATTGAAACCTTTTGCTAATTGTGTTGAAATATGCTCTAGTAATTTAAGTATCTATTTGAGAGCACTACTTTTCAAAGATAAATTAAAAGGATACCCTTAGGTTGGAAATAAAAGTAGTGTTTTGGTAAGAAAAACGAGGTATGAGAACCTGTTTTTTTCAGTGCTGTTGTTTAACAGAGAACCTAAAACAAAAATACAAAAGTAATTACAGTAAATATGAACTTCAAGATTTTAGACTTCGTTAAGATCTTGGCTAGATTTTGAAGCCTCTAAAACAGATTGTTGGCTGTGTTACTTAGCACGAGGTACTGAGTATGATAATATGTTATGCATTATTTTCCTTCTTTATGAATTTGTTTTGGTTTTAATATATTGGATAAAATATATTTCCTCATATTGGCAAAAAAAAATGTGTGCTTGTTTCTAATTCAGATGTTCACAGCAGTAAGAGTATCCAGATTAAGCAACATTAATCCAACAAATCAAACACTTAATAAGAACTTTAATGATCTCTGTGAGAATCTGTTGAAGGTAAGAATCTTATTTTAAATATTTTTTAATTGTTCAAATGGAAGCAAAGTAAAATTATGCTATACTGAATTATGCTATACATTTTTCATAATTACTTTTTGAAATTAGACTACAAAGTGTCTGTAATTAGTGTCTGTAAGTTGCTCTAGAACTAAATTCAGCCTTTTAGTATATTAAGGATTTCCAAAGCTTTTTGAATTTGAAGGAGTCCTGGCATTCTGTCCTGACTTTTCACACATGTAATTCTTCTTGAAGAAAAAATTAATACAAAATCACAGAAGCAAATAGGTTGGAAAAGATCCCTGAGATCTGAGTCCAACCTTTGACCAAACACCACCATGTCAGCTAGACATATGATGACACAACTTCTGCTATGAAAAGAGTTTTGATTCTTAATTTCTCTGCATTAAACCATAGATTTGTTTTTTGAGTAACACAAATGTCTTGTCTTCAACAGAGCTTGTATTTTAAACTCCGATCTATGGTTCCCTGCTGTCTTTGCCATGTAAACTTCACAGTTGCTCTACCAGAGGATGAATTAGTTCAGGTGAGTGAACTGCTGCTTTTGACTTTCAGGATGTAGGCATGGCAGTCTGGGCCTTTAATTGGTGTTTGCTGCTCAGAGTGAACTGGGCTATGATTTGATTTACTTGTATATCTGGTGAATTTGGAAGTAAAACTCAACAGTTCATTTTTTTCTTCACTGAACATTATGGCCTTGAGTTCACCAGTTTTGGTCCCATCTCCCTGCTCAAGCAGGATCATCCCCAGAGCACATGGCACAGGATTGTGTCCAGACAGTTCTGAAATATCCCCAGTGAGGAAGACTCCACACCCCCTTTGGGTAACCTGTTCTATTGCACAAGAGAGAAGTTCTTCCTCATGTTCAAGTGGAACTTCCTGTGCATCAGTTTCTGCCTGTTGCTGTCATTGTAATTGTCTCATTTTTTTTCCTTGCCATTTCAAGATGATGTGTTGTATTTTCATTATTTTTAGACTAAATGGTTTTGTTTTTTTTTTTAGAAGTATAGCATCATTCTTGTGTTCAGTGAAATACCATTTCCTCTTACAAATACTATGATAATGAATTTCAGTGATCTTTTTTAATGTCTGTTCACCAAGAAAAAGGAAAGAACTGGTGAACAAATCCACAAATGTGGGACAAACACTGTCAGGCATATGATCTAACAACAGACCTTACTATTACCTTTTAGGCTCTGCTGTTGAGGGTTTTAATGGGTATGCTCAGATGATTTTTTTTTTCCCCCCCATATTCTGTTTCTGTGCAAAAAGCTGCTTGTTTTCAAAATTATTTTTGCAGATTGCACAAGATATTAAGTTACCTAATAAGCTATTTTTGATTTGCAGATTGCAGTCACAGCTGTTGCAATTACATATGACAAAAACCAAGCGTTACAAACCAACAAAGCCCCTACAGAAAAGTCACAACAAAGAGGTAAATATTGTGAGGCATATAAAGAAAAGAGATAGTATTTTTCTTTCTTTTTTTTTCCCCCAGTACTTAATGAGTCTGCATTTTAATTTCAGTTATTACATATAAATAGTTTTACAGAGAGGTTCTTTCAAAACATAGAGGTTTTTTAGAGTTCATGTACATACCTCCAGCAGGATGACTTACTTATCAACTATTAGGTATTTGCTTTACTTACAGTAACACAAAGATAAAATTTGGTATTTCCTTATTCCATCTACCATATTTCTTGGATTATTTTTAACTAAAGAATCAGTGTAACAGATGATGACATTTCCATTGTATTTTGAAACGTGGTGTAAGTCATCAGAGAATATTTGTTCTTATAGGCACCAAATTTTGCCCTTACTTCAAGAAAGTAGAAAATAAATTATTCATAATACTTAAAGAAAAAAACCTTCTGAAAACCCTTAAGCAGGTCAGTAATGGTTTTGGAGATCAGTGAAGCATATGGAATATGGAGGGAGTAGAAGAGACTACTATAATCTGCATATGTCCTCTTGCTAATGAAGCACCATCTTATGCTAGAAATGTATATATGCAATCTGGAAATGGGAATTCAGACAAAATTTTAAAGATGCTAGATTCTGAGGAATGGAATTAGGTAGTGGACAGAGCCATATGCTTCTAAAACATTAGTTATAACTGACTTCTTCAGCATATTGTTTTCTTTCATGTGAAATAAATCCAAATGTTAATTTTTACTGTAACGTTTAGCTGACATATATCCAACTGCAGAATCAAAACTAAAATGCATGAATTGACTTGATATTTATTCCTAAAAATACTAAATCAGATCCTGTTCAGTGGAACACAGATTCTGTTCAGTTTTGCAGCTGGATTTATTGTCAGACACCTAACTGTCCCTACAGAACTATTTGCATATGCTGAAAAAATCTGTTCCAGTCAGACCTGACTAAATTGATTCTGCTAATTATTACTTGCAAATCTTATTTTGGGGGTTAATTATCAATTGGGAATATTTTCATTGTTGAAGCATCTACAGATAATGAAGAACAGCTGCAATTTCCATTGGAACTTTGCTCTGATCCGCTTGCTTCTCAACCATTCTCTCCAGCTAAAGGTCAGTTAAGTGGAGGAATGTTAAACTATTGTTTTTAATTGATTTTTGGGTTCTGATCTTTCATGGTTGCTATGGCTTTAAAATATCTGTACTTTCACATGCTTTAAATATTCTTTGCTACTTAAGCATAATGGGTATATTTACTTTTGAAGAAAAATTTTTGTCTTCAATTTTGTCAATTTGGATGGGTTGGCTAATAATTCTATTGGGTTTTTTATAGATTTCCTGTAGCAGTTCTATCTTTCCACTTAGAATATTGAAAATGCTACAAACCACTGGGTGTTTGCTGTCATTTGACTTAGTTATAAATTACCTAATAATTAGGCTTGCTGCATACTGCTTTGCTTCTGTAAATGGCCCATGGAAAGTACATCTGTCTTCTCTGCCTCAGATAATTAATCTGATTGTTTTCATGGTGGGGAATACTTTATTTAGCAAGTACTGGTTGCATGCTGATTTTTTTTTTTTAAGTGAAAGGAGCCTAAACTTGTATAGTTAATAATTTGTACAGTGCAGCACACTTCAGCTGTTAAACAGCTGCTTTGTTTTACCTGAGATAGAGCAGCATTTCAAGAATGGTTGTCACAGTTTTTTTACAACTGCATGAAAAATCAGGTGGTCATTCACTGAAATCAGCCATATTTACTTCCTTCTCCACTGTTGGATTATCTACTCACCAAAATAGCTCCTGAAAGGAAATTTAGTATCTGTGAATTACTGTAAATCTTTTTTTACTAAGATGTTCAAGAGCTCCTTTTCTTTGCCCATTACATCAGTTGTATAAAGAAAGGTACCTGTACATTTACATGTACTTTCAGAGGTCACATTAATTTCAGCAATAATATTCTCGTTGCTTTGCAATTTTTTAAGGCATTTGCATGGGCTTAGCTTTTAATTGGTCACATTGTGATACTGTTGACCTTTTATTTTCAAAAAGAGGAGCTATCCAGAAATATCCAGACACTGGAGAGTATCTGTCCCTGTTAGTGAACTGTGTTACCTGTGTACTGGGCACTGACCAGTGGAGGGCAGCCTGTTTCCATGTATCCCTTTTCCTGATGTTCTTCACATTCCATATCGTGCTGTACACAGCCTTAGAGCTTTTCAGCTGGATAACTATTCCATCTGTCATTTCTTCACATCTAGAGTCAAGCTTTCATTATAGTTACATTTACTTAGCAGCTTATTTAATATATTGCTACTTTTCTGTGGGATTGTTATTTTAGAAATATTTGTGTACAACCTTATACAATAATGAATTTTAATAAATAATCATATTAAAATTACAAGATAGATGTGGTAAAGTTAATTGTTTATAGTAATTCTGTCCCTATCAAAGCACATAGGATACTATATAGACGGGGTGGTTTTTTATTTTGTACTGTAATTTTTTTTATAAGAATCATAGAATTGTTTGGGTTGGAAGGGACCTTAAGGCTCATCCAGTTCCAACCCCTTGCCATGGGCAGGAACACCTTTCACTAGACCAGGTTGCTCAGAGCCTCATCTAACCTGGGCTTGAACACTTCCAGGGATAGGGCATCCACAACTTCTCTGGGCAACCTGTGCCAGTGTCTCACTGCTCTCACAGGAAAGATTTTTTCCTAATATCTAATCTAAACCTACTCTATTCCAGTTTGAAGCCATTTGCCCTTGTCCTGTCCTTGCATGCCCTTGTAAATAGTCTCTGTCTTTCTTGAAAGCTGCTGTCCTGTACTGTGTGACTCTGCTTAATATATTCTCTGAACAGACTTAATTTTGTCTTATTAGAAACCTTGGAGGGTGCAAGCTCCCACACAGGTATTCCTGCTGCTCAGAGAGGTGAGTTTACTTTATTTAGCTGTATGCCAGCACGGAAAGAGCATTCTTGGGATATTGGTATACTCTTTTTGGATGTGTCTTAATCCAGGAAGCGTTTACTAGTTAACTGAGAATGCATGCTCTGGTGTGGCTTAATGATATCGTAATATTTTGATGTGTTTTTTAATGACAAAAGTCAGATTTGTTAATAATAAGTGTCCTTCTGTCAGATATATTGAATACCACTTTATCTGACAGAAAATGATTTCCCTGAAAGAGCTGTTTTGCTTGTCTTAATTTGAAGTTAGCATGTGTTCTTTCCGTTTCTTCAGGGTAATGAAGAAACGGTGTTTGCAAACCCTTTTTTTTTTTTTAAAGATATCCAAACACTCCTGCAACTAATACCAAAAAGTCATAGCAGAAACAACTCTTACTTCTTATTGTAATGATAATGGGAGGGGATGTTGGAGGGAGGATGTTGGGGCAAGAAGATAGCGTTTTGTAAGAATTCATTTGTGTTTAAAACTGAGGTGTTGTTTCAGCTTGTGACTCTTATCCTCATCACCAAAGCTTTTTTTTTCAGTCTGTAGGTTAGTTATTGATAAAGACAGTTGGGAAGTTTAAATTATGACCAGCAGCTCTTTGTGAGGAAAAGAACAGCAATGAAAATTGAAATTAAAAAAGGCTTAAAATAAAGTTAAAGAAGCCAGAACTTAATACCTAAACTGAGATTAAAAAAAACCCTAATCTAGCATAAGTCGTTAATGACTGTATTTGCATGTTTTTGCAGTGATGAAGTCCCAGTCAGGCAGTTGGTTCAGAGCTGGGACATCACCAGAAATCGGTATACTGGTTTGGACAAGTCCAAACCTTTACTGTAACTTTTCCTTTAAACAGACCTGGAAAGGGATGGTTGTTCTCTCTCAGTAATTGCTTCCTCAAAAGGAGCATTGAGATGAGCAAGAGACATCATCCATATTTTTTTTCTGTTTTTTTTTTTTCTTTTGTTTTTCTGTCTGTGTTTTCAGCAACGTCAGTTGATTACAGTTCCTTTGCAGACAGATGCAACAACTGGATAGAGCTCATTAAACTGAAAGCTCAGACCATAAGGCGCGGATCAATTAAGACAAGTAGGCGGCTGTTTCTACCACGTTATGATAATCTGAGACATATCTCTGATTTCCCAGTGGTGACTAGTGGAGTTCCCTGCCCAGCAGTAGCATTGCAGATCGCGTGTAGAATGAATTCTGAGTGTGAAAACTGCCGACATTGTTGACGTCTCTGTAAGCTCCCGTAGGGTTTATGAACCAGTAGCATAAAAAGCCAAATGTAGCATTTCTGTTCACTTAGTAAAAATTAGCTCTCGATAAATGTGTACGCCTACTAATTGTATAACATACACTGCATGGATGTAGGTGTATGTATGATCTTGGAAAATTTGGGGTGAGAAACAGGAAGCAATCACCAAGGGGACAGTCAAGGCAATGGTCACTAAATTAGCAAGTGGTGAGTTGTTTTTTAGTAGTTCTTTGGCCACAGGTCTGACTATCTTGCTTAAATTAGCAGAGATTAATACCTGTTTTAATGGAAAATGCTGCACTGGGGAAACACAACAACTTTCACACTTCCTGTAATTTGTTCCTCCAGCAGAATACGTATTTCAAAATGTTGGCACTTTTTTCTTTACCTTCACTTTATAACTGATTGTTGTACGTGCAGCTGCTCGCCTCAATGTTTTCCTTTGCAGGAATGCCACTCTCCCAAATAAATGCCATTTCAGCTTTTTGTCTCCTTTTGCATGCTTTGCATGATGATTTTCCTTTCTCACGTGGTATGGCTGAGCATCACAGGCAGCTGAATGTTGTCACCAAGCTATTTGGAAACCATAAAGAAGAGTTTTTTGTGTTTTGGGCAACGGTGGTCGATCCTGATAGTTACTTTCTCCTGTTTTTTTCCCCATCTTTTCAGCTGCTTCACTTGATAAAGCAAGTCCACTGGCTGAGGGATACTTACGGCACCGTTCTGTTCCGTCGTGCACCAATTCCACCGTCTCAGTTGTTAAGATGACACCTCTTTCTTTTCTACCTGGGGCTAAAATAACCAAATACCTTGGGATAATCAACATGTTTTTTATACGAGAAACCACTTCTTTGCGTGAGGTGAGCTGTGTGCCCAGGGATTAGCATTTTTTTGTTAATTGTAATAATCAAAGTGAAGAGTTTTGAGTTGGAGTATGGCACAACCAGGGAGCAGGATTTGTGTCACTTGAGGGCACGTGCTGAGTGGGGAGTAAGTTCCATTGCACTGTTCTTGTTGGAGAACACCCAGAGCTGCTTCATGTTTGGCAACGTTAGGAAAGGGTTACTTAACCATTGCCATTGCTGTTCAGTTGGATATAATACTAAACCAATGAGTTCCTAGGCAGAACTGTATGGAAAAAATGGATCTTTTGACCAAAGTGATAGTTGGGATCATTTGAACCCAAACCAGAGATTAAGTTAAAATGCTAAAAGAAATAAATTCATAGAATCACAGAATGGCCTGGGTTGGAAGGGACCTTAAAGATCATCTAGTTCCAAACCCCTACCACCAGACCAAATCATCCATTCTTCTCTCTTTTAGCAAGCTCAATAACTTTCACAGCGTATTTGGATTTTAAAATTCTTTGGTTAACACAAGGTTACTCATGTTGTAGGTAACTGTTTTGCTGATTTTTACCATTGCATTCCATGCATTCTCTGTAAAAAACCTCTGTGTGATGAATGTCAAAAAGTATGCCATGGAGTCTATAACCACACAACCAGGTTACAGGTGTAGCCAGTGATACTCAAACAGTGATCTCCAGTCTGGGTCTGGAAAACAAATAATCCTCTGAGGATGCCAAAATGCAGGCCATGTTCCTTATCATTTTCATGTCCTTTGGGGGAAGTAGCTGCATCTTTCTGCTTTTGGCCACAAGTACCTCTTGCCTGGTTTGTCAGTGCTGAAGGGGGTGCTGTTTCTTAATGATTACACATGGATAAAATCAGAGAGCAGATGTTAATAAAGCTGATCAGCCTTCATGAGAAGGAGCTGTGAGCTCTCTAGAGAAATATTGGTCAGACAAACTTTTGTTTGGATTTTGCAAGTTACGGCCCCTTTTAACTTGGGAAATGTATGTGTGAAAAGGACAGTATTTTCAAAAGGTTGTATGGTCAGAGCAGGGAAATGGTTATGTGACATTTCTATATGAAGTGCAGCTTCTGTAGATACAAGTTCAGTAGCTGATAAGCAGCTTTGGTAACTGTGATACCAGATCCCAACACAGATGGGTTGCTCAAGAATTTGATTCAGCTCCTCCATGAAGTTGGGACAGTTGTAAAGTCTCTGGGATACTGTCAGTGTGCTGTTTCCAGCACCCAGGGCAGCTCATTTAAATTGCTTCAGCTACACAGGCTGTGGTACAAACTATTTGTAACACTGGTTGCACAGTATTGCCCCGAGGCTGTAACAGAGTCAGAACAGAGCACTTGTTATATCCAACTCCAGCAATGTGTTTCAGGTTCCACAGGAAAGTAATTAGCAGCATTTCTGTTGTTATTGCTTACAGAATATTGAGGCCCTGTGAATGCTTTCATAGGCTGAAATGTGTACCAGAATAAAAAATTAATAATAATTTAAAGTCTGATTGATCCAATAATTTTAGATTTTGCTGTTTACAGGTGGGTATTTTTAATCTTTTTGTTACTTGCTGTCATTAAACTTTGTATTAGGCTTATAATGTATTTTTTTCCCTATCGGTCGCTCTGTTAAAAAATTAGAAAAAATCCAAATTTCATGAGAACGATAAACTTGCATTGAATTTTGATTTTTGTCTGCAGTTGACTTCATTCCTGCTTTATGCTAGGATTGATAAAGTTATAAATTGCCCTTTTGTTTATAAATGTTCATCCAGGATATGTTTTTTTAATGTCTTTATGAATCTGTTCAAGGTAGATTATACTTCTTCCAGTAGATATGAGTACAGCCCATATAAGTTCAGCTTAGTTCAATCTCCTCTTCTGCCTGCCTCTTTCATTTTCACCAGTGACACACACACACACATGTGGGAAGTCTTGGTGGTCTTGCCTTTCATTTTGAAATTTTACAGATATTTTGAACCAATAGTGAACTCTGTTTGATCAGTTCATTTTCATAGTTTTTTTCTGTGGATTTTTATTTTTTTGGTTGGTTGCCTGGTTGGTGTATGTTTTTCCTCACTGTGTAGTTGTTCACATTCTTTCATAAGGGTTATCTAGGAAAGTCCATACTTTGTTGTTTTCCTTCTCCTTTCACATCATTTTAAATTATTCAACTTGGCACCAAAGAAGTAAAAATTCCCCACAAGCACCATCAAGTCAAAAAAATTAATGAAATGGGATGGCTAGAAGTTCCTTTGGGCTTCAAGGAGGAAAATAAAATAAATAAATAGCTTGAATAGCTCAAGTCTCTGCTCTGTCCCTTGCTTACTTTTTATTTTGAAGGATCATTTCTTTACTGAGTGTTGAGAACTAATGACAGTCATTAACATACATGAAGTTGGAGTGATCAGAGGTAATGGCCACTCCTTACTGGTAATTTCCAGTAAGTCTAAATCTTTTTAATCCTCAGTATGAATTATTCTTTATTTGATTTCCAGTTATCAAAAAAAAAAAAAAGGGCAGTATCCTTCCTGATGAAAGAATAAAGTTGTTATTGAACTGTCATTGGAATGTTAAATGTTCCTGCAGAGGTGTAGGAATGTCTGAAAAGCATGGGTATATGTAATATACCGACTGCAGAGAATGAGTCACAAATGAATAACCTACTTGTCACACTTTTCCTCAGACAGTAAGTTCATAGAATCACAGAATGGTTTGGATTTGGTTGGATACTAAAGATCATCTAGTTTCAACCCCCTGGCATGGGCAGGGAGACCTTCCACTAGACCAGGTTTCTCAAAGCCACATCCAACCAGGGATGGGGCACCCACACCTTCTCTGGGATGAATTTCTTCCTAATATCTAATCTACTCTTTGTCAGAGTGTGAAGCTATTCCCCCTTGTCCTGTCACTCCAGGCTCTTTTAAATAGTCTTTCTCCATCTGATCTTTAACTGTGACCAGCTAAACAGTGAATAGCTTTTAACTTCTCTGCAATACACCATTTAGGATGCACTAATAGAAATATTCACCATTTAGAAATATTCAGCTTATAAATATTTAAGAAAAGTATTCAGCATCTTGTATCTAGACCTAACATAACATGTAATGTATTTTTTTTCCATTTTAGGAGGGTGGTGTCAGTGGTTTTCTCCATGCTTTTATTGCTGAAGTGTTTGCGATGGTGAGAGCTCACGTTGCAGCTCTAGGGGGGAATGCAGTTGTCTCCTACATAATGAAGCAGTGTGTTTTCATGGAGAATCCAAACAAAAATCAGGTAAATTATGATGTGAAGTAACAGTGCTGTTGTGATTAGTATGATACAAATACACATTTGATGTATTTAAAAATCAGCAGCTCTGGAGAGCTGTGTCTGCATAACACTTCTGGATATCTTGCGATAATGTTTGAAGAAGCCAAGAGACTTCTCGAACACCTGCCTTAACACAAAATTAGGAATATGGGTAAAAATACTGAGTTTACTAGAATGAAGTAAATTGCAGGAAATTGTTGCACAGTAGTGCTGAACTTACTTAGTTTTCCTGATGTTGCAGTGCAGGATTTTCATCCAAACTCCCTGTAAAAATACCTGGAGTTGCTGATATAAAATGCTTCATTTTGTGCATAAAGGGACAAAGCCTTATTAGTAACGACTAACAATTGAATACAGTTGTTTTGGCAAATGGAATATGTTCAAAACAGTAGTAAAAGCAAGTACAGCTACCCAGATATTTCATTTGTGGTGTCTTACAAGACTCCGTCTGCGTGTTTGGTAGCACACAAGTGAGTGAATATAAAAGAAAACATGGCACAGATTGCTTCACTAATGAATTCTAATGATTTGTCTTTCTCCTGATCCCCATTGACTTTTCTGTGTATTTATATCTAGCAGATATAAGTAAACATAAAATAGTTTAATAGTTTGGTAACTGAGTATTGTCTTTTTTCCCAGGCTCAGTGTTTAATAAATGTCAGTGGCGACGCCGTCATATTTGTCCGTGAGTCTGAGCTGGAAATGTTACCAGCACAGCCTTCTACGGCTGTTCCTCAGCCCACAAGTTCTGCAGGAGATGTCACAACATGAAGACAGAAAAAGTGGAATAGTCTCTGCCAAATATGAAGATTATTTAAAGTGTGGGAATGTTTAGGTTTGCATCTTCAAAATCAGTCTCTGTAACATTCATAGCCAAAATCCAAGACAATCACTTTTTTTTTTTTTTTTGTGGTTTAACTTTATCTAAGAGTCAGGGCAGGGTACTGGCAGGTGTGCACTGGTTCCTTTGTTACAATTCCAGGCTGCAGTGAAATCTAGGGAGCAGGTGAAACACTGATAGGAGAGTGTGGATTAGAATAGCAGGCATCACATGGAACTGTGGAATTAAGCAAAAATTCTGTTGTATTTTTGAGCTGTTCAACAGAACCACAGTAAGTTGTAATTCAGAACCACTTCTGAAGTTGGGTGTCATATGAGCTGACTTTCAGGTCAAGGTGGGAAGGAGGTGATTGTGTTAGCAGCCTTTGTCCAAGGACCAAGAGATTTGTACCCAGGCCAAGAAAATGCAGGCTGGAGCCTGAATTTCCCTCAGACTGTAGAATGTGAAGAGGACAAAGCAGCACCAAAAAGTCACAGTTTAAATTTCTGCACACTAAAACTATTTTTTCTTTTTTCCTTTGTTTTTCTTTTTTTCTTTGTTTTTCCTTTTTTTTAATGTTGGGGTTTTTTGTTTTGTTTTATTCCTATGGACTGTTTGTGAACTGCTGGCTTATTATTTTTATAATCGTTACTATACAGCAGATGTTTCGGGTGGGTATTTGAGAGAGTTTTTTTGTTGTTTTTGGTTTGGTTTGTTTTTTTGCTTTTGTTTTGGTTTTGTTTGTTTGGGGTTTTTGTTTGTTTGTTGTTTGTTTGGGGGTTTTGGTTTTGTTTGTTTGTTTTTTGTTCTTTGTTTTTAAAAAGCTGCTAGACCACAGTGCAGTGTTCCTGGGCATGCCTATCAAGGGGGAGAAAAAAAAAGAACAAAAAGTTCCAAAGTGTGTTTGGTACTATTAAATGATGTTCACTTCAATATTGACAAAACAAGTCTTTCTGTTATTTAAGGTTTTGTGGAAGAATTGTCCTGAGGTTCATTTTCTTAAGGCATGAATGATCTCTTACAAGGATGACATAAACTGTCCCCCAAAAGTCAGTTGTGCAGAGGTTATTCTGCAGCTTCCTTCCCATTAAACATGTGGGAAATGCCTGGCTGATTGGAGATTGATTTATGTCTGTGACACTGGTTTCTGCAGGTTGGTTTTGTGAAGGGGGTTTTGTTTGGGGTTTCCTGTTTGGTTTTGTTCCTTTCCAGTGGAAATGAAGGTACTGCAAAGAAAGGAAATTTGTCGTTTCCAGTAAATGTCTGAAAGGTGGTGATATTTTAATGTAACAAAAAAATGCAAACTTTGATTTGAAGATGCATTCTTACTTAATTCTGACAATATCGTACATGGAACTTGAACAAAGGTGTAAACTTGAATGTAAATATTCTGTTTAGTGTTGAAATTATACAATGGCATGATTATTTGTTAAAACTAATTATTTCATTGTAAATGAGCATGAAAATCATTCTTGCACAATAAATTTCTTTATAAAATTTATTGCCTTTTTATGTGTGTAATAGGTAAGTGTGTAATGATGTAATACCTACTAAAGATGTCCCACCCTGATTCTCCTCAGAGGAACATTTTTTGTATAGAATGTTACAATATCATTTGTATCCTGGGATGAAAATTGTATCCTTGGCTGCATCCAAAGCAGCGTGGGCACCAGATGAGGGGGGCATTCTGCCCCTCTGTTCTGGCACCTGCAGTGCTGCCTCCAGCTCTGGGGGGTCCCCAGCACAGGAAGGACATGGACCTGTTGGAGCAAGTCCAGAGGAGGCCACCAAGGTGGTCAGAGGGATGGAGAACCTCTCCTGTGAGGAAAGGCTGAGAGAGTTGGGATTGTTCAGCCTGGAAAAGAGAAGGCTTTGGAGTGACCTGATTGGGGCTTTCCAGTACCTGGAGGGAGTCCACAAGAGAGATGGAGAGAGACTATTTACAAGGGCCTGGAGTGAGAGGACAAGGGGGAATGGCTTCAAACTGAAAGATTTTGAGTAGGTTTAGATGAGATACTAGGAAAAAATTCCTTACTATGAGGCTGGTGAGGCACTGGAACAGGTTGCCCAAAGAAGTTGTGGCTGCCCCATCCCTGGAAGTGTTCAGGTTGGGTGGAGCTCTGAGCAGCATGGTCTAATGGAAGCTGTCCCTACCAATGGTGGGGACAACCCCCAACACCCACCCCAACAACCCCTGAACACCCTCCTCAACACCAGCCCCCCAACTGATGAACGTTGAGGTCCCTTAGAACCCCAACCATTCTAGGATCCTACAATTCTGATATTTTGGAAAATTAATTACCCTTTGTATTTGAAGTGTTTGAATTCGGTCCTTACCAGAACACGTCACTAATACACTTAATCAGCTTTCCAATTTCTGCAGCTGTTGCAACCAAAGCTGCCATGAATTAATTTGCCTGTGAACAGTTGCAGCTCTCTTGATTATTTTGCAAGGCAAGTCTTGTTCCCCTTTGAAGCTGATGGCAGAATATGAATAATTTCAAAAGGTCTTGGATCTGGCACAAGAAGTTGTTTTCAGCATAAGTATTCAGCATGAAATATTATCTGAAGTAGCACATTAAGGTAGCTGGTTTTGATTATTTTTCTTTTTTGTGGGGTGGTGGTTGCTTCTGTGGAAGCATTAATGTCATCTTTTCATTTCTAACTGTTTAAAGGTCACAGTTTCCTGTAGTGTGTTTCATTAGACATAGAGGAGGAGCTTTCTCATCTGGAAATTTTAATTCTTCTCTAATTATTTCTCCAGAAATCACAAACATGGGTTTTAACTGTTACTAATTGGGATTTGACTTTTCTTAAGTTTGTCCAGTTGGATAAGTGTAACCTTTAGAAATTTGTACAGTTAAATTGCATTGATTGTTATTTATATTTCTCTCCAGTGTAAAAAAAAAAGGGATAAGTGTGTGCAAGCACACTTTGTCAGGAATTTACTCTGGGAATAGCTGCATTGTCTGTCTCAAGCCAGGAGCTTTCTCATGCCCTCCTGCTGGGAGGGAAGGAGCAAGTGAGCAGCTGTGTGGTGCCTGGCTGCCTCCCAGGGTTGATCCACAGCATTGCTGCTTTCTCTTGACTTGAGGAGCCCAAACATCACAGGGTGGAGGGAAAGTAGCCCTGTTCCTATCTGCAGTCCTTGGAAGAACCGCCAAGTTTGGGTTTAAAACCTTCATTTCAATATTGTGAATAAACTGGGTGGTTTTGTTAGAATGAAGTGGTAGCATCTGATGTAAAAATCCACCTTCTCCAAGCACTGCTTTACTTGCAGCAGAAAAGCTGGGTCTATGTCAGGATTTCAGGGCGTGGAGAACTGTCCCATCCTCTGCAAAATAGTAGCAGAGTAGGGAAGAGCTTCTGCAGGTGATGCTGGTGCTGCTTGCTGATTCTTTCCACATCTTTCTCTAACCACCACTATTATAAGAGATGTGTAGTGCTTGCTAAGCTTGGAGGTGAACAGGAATAAACTTGAAGGGAGTTACTGGCTTCATGATGGCTGGCTCAGTGCTTTAGGAATGCATCTTCTGGAATAACATCCCACTTCCTTTTTTCTGTTAGAAGCTGGTTTTCAGAGCTGGTTGGAAAATTCTCATTTTGCATTATTTATCCATGTTATTCTCCAAGTTTGTGAATTCTGATGCACACATGTGAAAGGTGCAAAGTGGGAGCAAATCTCCTCTAGTGAATGGTGTGAGGTTGATTGTGACTCCCTTCTCCCCAGGTGGAATCAAAATTTTTTTTTTTCTTGGTGTTCAGTTGAAATCAGAATTTCCTAGGAGATGAATCCTGAGGCTCTGGTTCACTTTTGTCAGACTGGAAGGCAGCCCTGCACCTAGAGACTTACTGAGAGGTGGATACATGAAAAGAGAAGCAAGACAGATGCAGGGGATTACATACAGTTGCAAAGAGTGAGACATCAGTGACTGTGAAGTTTTTGGGAGAGTTTTCAGTTCCCTTTGAGTGTTCAGATAAGGGTAAGGACCGATGGAAGCTTTGATGATTGATCTGAGCAATAGAGTTTTCTTGGTGAGCACATTAGGAACAACTGTGCTGCTGCAGCATCCATGGATCTGTTGAGCCTTGGGCTGTGTGGCAAGAAGAGTTTTCTTGCTATGCAGAATGTGTAGTTTTGCTGGATGGGAGAAAGCTCAGCTTTGACTACTCTGCAATGCAGAAATGAAGCAAAAAAGGATGAAGTGACTTACTTGCCCTGTCTGCAGAAGAGTGCTGGGCCCTCGAGCACTAACAGGTCTTACAGTCTGTGCCTGGCCTCATCCCACCCTGCCCATGGCCCCATTTCAGCCCCTGGGGCCACCTGCCCCAGCGGTGCTGCAGCAGGGCTGGTCTCCAGCCCCCTCATCCCTGCCCTGCCTGGCCATGGACACTGCTGAACTGGGGCTGCCCCAGTGCCCCCACCTGCCCTGCCACCCTGGGGAGCCCCCATCGCTCCTGGGGGCCTGGGCAGCAGTGGGACACAGGGGTAAGAACTGGGTTTGACAAAATAGCTTAAATTTTGAATCATCATCCATTTTAAAACTGGCATAGCTTACATCAGTCGTGGTAAGTCTGACACGCCAAAGGTTTCCAGTGGCAGGAAGGGCTCTGACTTCCTGGGGCTCTCTTCCAGGCACAGGCTGGCTTTCTTCTCGGGTTTTTGAGAAGTCAGTTGTGTAAACTCTGCCTGGGATGAGAGCAAGCCAGGCTGCTGTTCCTCATTGTACAAACAACCCCACCAGGTACCACTTCTCACGGGTAACGCCTCCAGTGTTTCACAGAATTGGTTGGTGTCATTTCTCTGCTTCATGGTTGAAGTAACAGAGACAGAGAGGTGGGAAGGAACGTCCCAAGGCCATGCTGGGGACCAGTGGGAGAAGCCAGTCTTTCTCCAGGCATCAAAACGCTGTCCTTGAGAGCATGGTGTGACAAGTGACAATCAGCCAGACACAAATCTGCGTGCTGCTGGGTCTGCTGTCTTTGTACCCACGTCACGAGCACATCTGCACCAATGTAGCTGGAGTTAATGATCTTGGATAATAATTTACTGTGTGTATGGGCAATTTACTGTGTGTATGTGTCAATGGGCAACTTGCTAGGTGAAAGATGGAGTCTGAAGGATTTTTATTTAGTTTTTGGAAACAGGAGTAACATTTCAATTGATTTACACATTTTTAGTATGAACATGCACGCTAACGTTAAATGATATTCATTTATTTTTGTTGCAAAAGCATTTCCATTAATGTGTACAGATATTTCGATGTAAATTATAGGAAGGAGAGGCACTAGGGTGATATTCCAGTTTTGATTTCCTTTTCTTAAAATCAGATGTCTATAACACTTCAATCACAGAGAACCTTTGCCTGGAAACCTTGTGAGATTTTTGGAAATGTCAGAGTAATTACAACCTTGTGCACAGAATATTGACACCTAAAGAGCTCTTAAATTTTGAGGAAGTGCAAAGAGAGCCTGGGAAGCTTTGCAGAGATGCCATTATCTCCTGGCATGCACTCTAGAAGCCAGAGGAGCAAGTGAAAGCACTTACAGGCTGCAACCCTTCCTCTTCCTGCCTTCCTTCTCTGCCCAGTCTCTCCATGTCATCTCCCCACCCGGCACCTTCCCTTCCTGGGGTCTTGCCCTGGGCTGCACTTCCCATTTCCATTCCTCCTCTCCCTGCCCTGTCTCTGGAGAGTTTGGTCAAACACAAGTAGGCAACAACACATGGTCTTACCTTCTGCATTTGCTCAGCACAGAGGAGAAGAGGCCGCTGTGTTTGAAACGGGCAGTGGCAGGTTCTGTTCACACCTCTCTGTCTGCACTGCAGAGCTGTGCTTGGAAATTCAATTTCCAAGCTTTTACTGAAATTGGTGATCTATTTATTCTTTGGGCTCAGTCCAAGTGCAGCTCTCAGTCCAGATGCTGTTTGCAGGAGTGGAAACAGCTGAGAGAAGGTGAAATGAAGAGTCAGTTGTTATTAAATTGTCATAACGTCCTTCCTCTGTCTTCCCTGGTGCTCAGCTCCTGCCCTTGCACCGTGTACTGCGAGCTTCGTCACCAATTCACTCTGTCAGCTGGAGTTCTGTGTGCAGAGTAATCAGAGCACGCTGGTCTGGAGGGATCTCTTGTTCATGTCAGAAACCTGCAAACAGGCTTTTAAATTGTCACTTCGATTTTACGTATATCAGCTGTTAAACTCACCCGGAGGCCATGTGAAGGGAATGAAATTCAGCAATGATGTGTTCTTGCCATCGTTTCTTGTTGACAGTGTTGGAGCACTATTTGTTAAAGGTGAAATGTGTGTCTGATACCACTGATGCTTTTGACTGCCTCCACAACAAGCAGCAGGCAAATCTGCAGGCCATCTCACAGTCCAGAAGAGTTCGGTGTCACTGGATTATTTCCCTATTGCCTCTGCAGAATAAGAGGGGCTGAGATAAAGAAGGGAAAGGCAGGTGATAGGATAGATAAAAGAAGGTAATGTGGGCAGGAGAAACAAGGAAAGAGCATAACATGAAGTTGAGTGTCTACCAGCAAAAAATGACAGGAAGGAAAATAGGTAATTGGAGACACAAATGAGTGATGACTCCCCAGCCAAAATGAGCAAGAAATACTGAAAATAAAGTAGGATAATGTGTTATTTCAGCATTTGCTACAGTAATGTCTTGCTCTTATGTGAAACTTTTTATTATTAGGACTTGAATCCTGCTGCCAAGATATGTCCAGATTTACAGTGAGGGGCAACAAGACTGACCCACGGGAATCAACTTTTTGAATCCCACTTTGAGAGTTACAATGTTTTACCACTGTCACCGTGTTTAATGACCTACGTTTACCACAGTAAAAAGCAGGACTGATGGTCTGAGGTGTCACCACTGCACTTCTATGCTTGGGATTCACAGTTTCAGTGAGTTAATTGTCACAGAACAGAGTCCAGTTCTCTGCCCTTTTGTCTTGGAGAAGGTCACTGTCATTCCAGAGAGTGGAGAGCCCAGAAAACATGACCTGTGAGGAAAGGTTGACTCAGCTGGAGCAAAATAATGGCCTGGCTACCATCTTCAAGAGCTGTTTCCTACACTTGCAGCAGGTAGCAGAAGAAGATATGGCCTTAAGGCAGAACAGGAAAGGTTCAGGCTACACTCACAGGTTTGCAGTCACGAGGAGCAGGAAGCGCTGACCTATTGCCCTGGGGAGGCTCCATCAAATGCCTTGGAGAGCTGGGCAGATGAGCATCTTTTAGCACTTGCATGTGTGCCTCTGAGCAGGAGGAGAATTGTATGACTTCCCAAGATCCTTCTTCCTCCTATGGATTTACATGAATTCAGTTTTGAACTGAGAAAAAGATCCAGCTTCCCAAGTACTCGGGTCTGGCCTGAGCTGCTCCTTCTAACCCATGTTCTGGTAACTTCCTAGCAGAAAACAACAAACTTAATTATACATGGAGAGAAACAGACATTGCTTTTTACAGTTGCCTTTCCTATAAATAAACTGATATTATTTAAATAATGTAATTAGAGTGGCATGAAATCCAATGTAGTTGTTGTTCCCTTCCTAGGAAGAAAGGTTTATTATGATTTGTCTGACCTCATCATAGAGTTTAGACTCAAAAAAACGCAACCAGGCCCCTCAGAAACAAAAAGGGTTTGTACTACAGCAATTAAATCAGCCTCCAGATCGCTTACGTTAAATGGGAATGTGAAAATAGCCTGGACAGAAGTTTGATCAGATCCCAGCGATAACGATAATTCAAATACATGTGCATAAATTTAATCTGATATTCTGCAATAAAACAATTACATTGTCTCATTTAATTTAACGAACCACAAAGTCGTTAGTTTTTGCAATTAAAAAGGTGTATGGGACAAGCAGCTGGTCTCCCAAGCACCCTGGCTGTACTTTAGGGACAAATTTGACAGGAAATGATGTGAGACTTTTCGAAGCAGTTGTCCAAGCGATTAGGAATTTGACATTAGAAGCTTTGAGTGATTAATGAGTTCAGTGGGTTAACCATAGAATTGTTTGATATCAAACAGCCAGTCTGTGAAAGATAGTAACAGTGTGTCATTAATTTCTCTGCAGCTCATTCTGTTGCGAACTTGCATTGCCAACTGTTCTCAAATACCTACTGTAAAGCAAGTCTAGTGTAGAATGTGTCTTGAATCCTACCAGTTGCTTGTGTGATCAGTTTGCTTCCTTTGAAGCCCTCAGGTGAGGTTTTTACTGACAGCATTGAAGAGCATAGTTCAAGCCCAGTCAATAAAACGTGGGGGTACAAGCTATAGAACAATGTAGAACTTTTAAGGAAATATGAGAGGCCATATGGGAGGTTTGAGTTAAAAGGATATTGCAACTGGGCAAATACAAAAGAAGGTGTGTGGGTTTGGTAACTTGCTTTGTTTAGAAGTTTGTTCAAAATGAATGGTGCCGCATTTTCCTGCAAGAGCTTTAAGGAAATCAGAATAAACACTTTGCAAGAAATAACAGGAAAGTTAAAAGATGGTATTTAAAGAGGAGAACAGTCTGAGTGTTGTTCTTCCTTTGCAGAGTAATTGTCCACAGAACTTAAGCACCAAGGAGCAGTTTTCCCACTATCTTCCCTGGTTTCAGCTGGGATAGAGTTACCAGTGGGATGGGGGAATGAGTGAGTGGTTGCTGGTACTTAGTTGCTGGCTGGGGTTAAACCACGACACTGTCTTGTGATGCTACTTGAGAAGGGGAAAAAAAAGTACACTCCAATGACAACCAAAGATATTTTTGGCTGGCTAGACAGAGATCTAATTCATGTGATTTGCTTGAATGGTATAATTATGATATTAATTTTCATCATGTTGCCTAAATACAAATGCAAGTGCCAGAAACAGAAGACTGAATTGGCAACCAATGAAATGCAGTTAACACACAGGAAATATTTTAGACTAAAGTAATTTACAGATTATGAGAATGAGTGGGAGTGAAGCAGCAAGAGAGAAGGAAAATATGATATATGGAGATGACAAGAAATCAAATGAAATACAAATTTCACTTGTATTGCATTTTACCAGCTCTGCTTACTTTCCCCCCAAGAAAATCTCATATTATATTAGTCCTGACAATCTTAATGATGGGGAATTCAAATATTTTTGACCATTCTCTGGTATAATGTCAAAAAAATTCTTCAGTTGCTAAAAATCCTGCTGTTGTAGGTAAGTGGGGACTGCTCAAAACAGCTGTAAGACCAATGAACTGGTGAAAAGAATGTAGAGTCATTCAAAGGATGAACAGAAGCATGTATGGCTGGAATGAAGTGAGGAAACACCCAAGCACTGACACAGCTTCTGAGTAGTGATATTTTAGCTGTTAACCTTCAAACATCTACAAAAGGCTGGAGATTTGTGGGACTAAGGAAACTTCTGAAAATTAACTCTCAGTCTTGGATGGATGAGGCAGTGAAATATTCATTAAATCTCTTTTCTTCCTTGGCTTTCCAGTTTATCAAGAGATGTGATTCTACCCCTCTCCTCTGGTGAGACCTCACCTGCAGTGCTGCATCCAGCTCTGGGGGGCCCCAGCACAGGAAGGACATGGACCTGATGGAGTCAGTTCAGAGGAGGCCACCAAGGTGATTAGAGGGATGGAGCACCTGTGCTGTGAGGAAAGGCTGAGAGAACTGGGATTGTTCAGCCTGGAAAAGAGGAACCTTCAGGGTGACCTAATTGCAGCCTTCCAGTATCTGAAAGGAGCCCACGGGAAAGATGGAGAGAGACTATTTACAAGGGCCTGGAGTGACAGGGCAAGGTGGAATGGCTTCAAACTGACAGAGCATAGGTTAGATTAGATTTTAGAAAGTAATTCTTCCCCGTAGGGGTGGTGAGGCACTGGAACGTGTTGCCCAGAGAAGCTGTGGATGTCCCATCCCTGGAATGTTCAAGACCAGGTTGGATGGGGCTCTGAACAACCTGGTCTAGTGGAAGGTGTCCCTGCCCACGGCAGGGGGGTTGGAATTGGATGAGCTTTAAGGTATCTTCCAACCCAAACCATTCTGTGATTCCATGATTCTGTGATTCTATCAAATATATTTGTGTTATTCCTGGATCCATATAACCATAACACCTATGACAATACCTGAGCATGTGCAAACATATTGGTGCTGTGGGAATTCTTACCTAGAGATGCAAAAATACGCAGCTGACTTCATGATTTTTTTTTAACTGTCAAAAAATTCTAGCTAATGTTTGGAGATGACCCAGCAACTACTCCAGAGGAAAAACTAGATGTTCCTTGAAGAGGAACAGGGACAAAACATGCTGCTCCTGAAAACCAGATTACAAAATTTAAGGAAGACACTGGCAATTAAACACTGGTCTGATACAGAGATAACATAGAAGCCAATAAAACAGTGAGTCACTGATATCATGGTAATTACATTATTTTTGAAACATTTAAACTTATGCTTGGGTTAATTCCTATCTTGTTAGAAAATTGAGTTAAGTGAGTAGGTTAGCATGCTGCTTCTTAACAGACCCACTGAAAATCAATTCAAACTCTGTAAGCTCCTCAGTAATTTTTTTTCCACCCTGTAATAAAAGTTTCAGTTCCCTATGAAATTAGGTAATACACTCAGTAGAATTTGGTCTACAAGATCCTTGTTTTATTAGAAGGGATGATGGGTAGTCAGCTCAGAAATGTCTTGCTGAGTTTTACTGGGTTTAATATACTCTGCCTATGGTTTTATAATGGTATTTTAGAGCTACTGTGAATCATTTGAGTTGTAAGTAATTAACCCCTCTGGAAATCTGGCTCCTGAGGATGTCTCATGTTGAATAATCATAAAATGAATCACTGGAAGTAGACATGGGAATATTTTGAGCTGATCACCCAAAAATTTGGAGTCATTGTTTGAACAGACACTGACTCAAAACCCAAGTGTATCTGCTCCTGCGATCTGTGTCATGCAGAAGAAACAATATTTGAATTAATCTAGATGGCACTCAAGGCAGAGCAGCAAAAGCTATAGTTAAATCCTAGGACTGACATTTTTCCAGACTGCAGCCCTTATCTATGCTCCAAACTTAGCAATCATAAAGCCTCTGTCCCCAAAGAACAGAGCATCCTTTGTTACGATTATGTGCTGATGCAAAGCAGCACTTGCAGATGTACTCAGCTGTTCTTCCACACTCATTTCCTCTTCATCCTCCAGTAACTAACTTACCTTTGTAAAACTACAAACACACATACATACAAACATACATACATACATACATACATACAAACAGACATACAAACTACGAACAAAGCTCCCAACTTTCCTTCTGAGGATTTATCTGCTTATTCAGTCCCCGTTCCTCTTCAAGGAACAACCAGTTGTTCCTCTTCAGTAGTTGCTGGGTCATCTCCAAACATTAGCTAGAACTTTTTGACAGTTAAAAAAAATCATGAAGTCATATTCAACATATGGCAACAAAGCTCCCAACATTCCATCTGAGGACTTATCTGCTTATTCAGCATTTATGGATTTTGAAAATCTGCAGAAGAAGAGAAAAAAAAAGCAGACTTTGCAAGATCTTTGACGTTTATAATTATTATAACTGCAAAACACAGCACATTATTTGTTCCAATAATAGGTCTCTGCGGCAATAGAGTGTTTGCCCCTCCTCCAGGTCTCAGCTGTGGGAAGTATTTTGACAGTTGGATCCACAGTGTGTAACTACATGTGGGCAGAGTTGTGTTTTCTTTTTGCTGCTGAAGAGAGACTTTCAAGTTTGCCACAGTTCTCGGGCATTTGAGAATGCACATTTTCCTACTAAAATCCTTTCTTACGCTCTCCTTCCCTTCCGAGGGAAGGAAGTTGTTGATACCCACATTTGTGCTTAGTAGTATCACTCTCTGGAAACGCTTCCTCTGCTATTAGTGGGACACTGCAATGTCAAATACAGCTTACTGTCACAAAGCTGTGACAGCTGGGACTGTAAGATAAAATTCCCCTCTAAGCCTGGAGCCAGTGAGTCGCCGCACACCCCTTCTGTCTCCCAGGCCCCTTCGGAGGCTGGCAGCTCAGGCACCGAGCTTGTCTTGGGCCTTTCCAAGGGCAGGTTCCATCCATCATGATGTAAATCATGACTCTTGGAATGGGGAGAGCACCCTAGCAACCTAGGATTCTAATAAAAACCTCCCTGACAGACCTTTCCTCTTGTTTGGGAACAGAAAGTAGGTGATGATGTGCGCTGGCATCCCACACAGGCACCACCAAACCATCACTGCGAGATGTGTGAGAGCTCCTGGTTACACTCATGACCTAGAAACAGAAGTCAAATCTAAATCCAGTTCAAACCTAGAAGAAGTTGAAGGCAAGAATCTAAAGAATCCAGTATCAGCTTCGAGAAATCCACCCTTGCAAACCATGGGCTCCCTGTTCACTCAGAGTCACAGGCTCCTTTGCTTTTATACTCTTCAGAGTACAGGTAGCTACTGTTTGAGGACTCATAGATAATGTTTTAATTTCCATTTCCCTCTCTGAAGACAAAATTCTAGAGAGAGATACCAATCTCTTTTTTTCCTCTCAGTTTGTGGTTATGGTGGCTATAAATAGCAGCTTTCACTGCAATTTAGAGCTTCCTCGTGTCCTGACATGAAGAAGCTTAGTGGTTTCATGCAGTTTGTTTAAATGACCTAAATTTCAAAGCTTTTCCAAACACTGATAGGTTAGGAATCTCATGAACACAGGCTTTCCTGTGGTGATTGAGAAATTGTGTCTTCCCTGCTGCAGCTGAGGAACGTGGAAAAGAGGGAAAATGGAAGTTCAGTTAACTTTGTCAGTCCACTTTGTCTTTCTGTTGTGTTTTTCTAAGCTTCTTATGCTAGGTATTAATATGCAGACCTTATGGATAGTCATTTATCTTCCTTTTGTAGCTCAGGCTGAGTATGGCAGTCAGGAGAAGAAGATATTGTATTCACTTGTGGAACAGATTTTACATGGCACTTCACTAGGCATTTTTTTTCCAGCATTTTTTCAAGAATATTAGGTCTGTTTGAATCTTCAAATCCGCAAAAGACACTGTACTATGCAGGTAAGGACTTGGCTTATTGTAAAAATTGATTTTCGAATGACACTCAATAATGTGTTATCTCAATTGGCTTGACTTTCAGACTCTATGTTTTACATTCCAACCTATGTTTTGGCCCTTCCAGTTCAGCAGAAATCATGTTAATGATGGTACAATTGCACTTGCCATCTTGGTGTAAGGGGACATGTCAACAGATGACTGATTAATTTCAAGTCAAAATTTTTGTTCTTTGCTTCATTTCTGATATACCATCAATTTTATGTTATTCTTTGTGCAACAGTGCTAAAATATAATAATGTCATATTTCCCACAAAGTGAATAGGTAGGTTGAAAAATATGTTGAGTCTCCAAAAAAAAAAAGAGCTTTGTTGATATTTATGTTCCCAACCAGCTTATGCTATCTATTAGACTCTGCCCCACCAGCTGTTTGAGTTAATGACTTGTGAAGCTTTCCTTCTAGATGACAGACATCACAGTGTGATGTTTAGTAAGACAAAGTCATCCATCTCCTGTGTCTCTTCTCAAGACAGAAAACTGTTATTTCCTTGCCTTTCAAACAGTTTGCAGGACTAAGCTTGAAACAGGGTGAACCCAAAACATTTGTTTTTAAAGGGATTCACATTTGAATAAGTAACTTGAGAAAAGTAAGCATGATGAAGCTCCAGAGCTAAAGATATCTGTGTGTCTAGAGTCCGTGTACTCTGGGTAGCACTGGTGGGATCACATTAACTGACAGCTGTGAAGGAGCTGCTGTGGTCTGAGATGCAAAGTATGGCTGAAGTTCACCAAAGGAATGTGCAGGTTGGTCCCAAGTCCTTGATCACTTTAGTGACAGTGTTGACGTCCTCTTTGGGGAATACTGCAGATCCCTGTGGGAAGCTGCCCTTCCCTGGAAACCATGTAACTCACTGTGGGCAAGTCTGTGTGCTCTGACAGCCAGGAAACCCCCCGTGTCCTGGGCTGCACCCAAAGCAGCGTGGCCAGCAGGTGAGGAGGGATTCTGCCCCTCTGCTCCACACTGGTGAGACCCCACCTGCAGTGCTGCATCCAGCCCTGGAGTCCCAGCACAGAAAGGACACGGACCTGCTGGAGCGAGTCCAGAGGAGGCCACCAAGATGATCAGAGAGATGGAGCACCTTTCCTGTGAGGAAAGGGAGAGGATGGCTGAGGGTCCCAGTCATCCTTGCTGAACCTTCTCTTTAAACACATTTCTGCATCACCTTTTCCAGGGTGGACAACTGAACAAATCACATCATCTGGATCTACTGTTAACTCTCAGCTGGTCTCAAAAGCAGAGAGGCTTCCTGATGCCTCACACACATTCCTGCGTTTCTTCCTAATAAGAACTTAAGGATCATTTCTTATAGGAAGAAAAGATAGAGCAACAATGTTAACAAGCTTTTTCCTCTCCTCTGTTTTTTTCCCCATCCACTTCATCCTATTCTAGAGGGATTACTTCTTGCAAGACCAAATTTATTATGTCTCCCTCTATGTCAGAGACGACCTTCTCACGAACAAGATTCTTAAACAACACTAAATTATGAATGATGGCTTCCTGACAGCAACTGCTCAGATCGAAATTTCAGCAAATGTCAGACATGAGGTCAGCATCCATTTGAGTCCCCGAGGAAAAGGAACTACACTAACAAGGGAAGAGCCTGCTTGCTTTGGAGATGTGCTTGGAGTCTGTATGCATGTGTATGTACCTGTGCCACTGTTCCTTTCATAAATGGTGCATAATACAATAGGACCCCTCTAGCCACAATACATTTGGCATGACAGTTCTAGCACAGAGAATCATAGAACAGTTTGGGTTGGAAGGAACCTTAAACAGCACTTAGTTCCATGGGCAGAGACATCTTCTACTAGACCATGTTGCTCAGAGCCCCATCCAACCTGGCCTTGAACACTTCGAGGGATGGGGCAGCCACAATTTCTCTGGGCAACCTGTGCCAGTGCCCTCCACCCTCACAGTACAGAATTTCTTCCACATATTTAACTTATAAGTTGCATCCTACAATTCGAATATTAATTTGATATTGTAGTTACAATTCTCCCCTCCAACAGGATTATATAAAATCATCTGTCATATCAGTGGCTTAAAATGCTTTATCAGTGAGAATACACATTTGTGGGTGGTTTTAGCAGAGCTGCAGAGTAAATTCTGACAGGGAGAAGCATAACGGGAATTTGCCAGCAGGTTTTTGTACAGGCAACTGTGTGTCCATTCATGGAGTTCACAGTGTTTGTGTTATTCTTACAGAGTGAGATTCAGATCCCAGTTTTTTTAACTGTATCAACAGCTGGAATGCAGAGAAATCAGCTCGTTCACAGGCAACAGCACACAAAAGCTGGCCTACAATAATAGCTCAGATGGGAGATGATTTCTGAACATTTTGCTCCTGTACATTGGGTCAAAAAACATAACACTGAGGATTTATGGCAGCGGGGAATAAGAGCTGGGGTTAGACAGAGAATATCTACCCTTTTCAGCTTCCTTCTCCCTTAGAAAACAAATCCAACCTTCACATAGACTCTGCTAATGAAGCATGAAATACTTGCAGAGCTGATGGCAGGATGCAGAGCAAGGAATTTTAGTCAGGTGGTAACTGAGCGCATTTGGAAGACAATGGATTTACCAGGTATATGGCATGATAACAATTTCTTCAACTAAAAGGATGCCATAGCCTGAAAGCTGATTCCAATGCAACTCCTCTGCTAAATTCTGCAGAGGAAAGTGTGTGGGATGCTGAAGTGAAGGGGGAATCCCTGTTATTTTGGAAGTGAGAGAGCTGAAAGAGAGCGATGCCTGTAGGAGTACAAGATTCTCCAAATGAAAGCAGGCAAAACCTGGATTTTTTGGAAGGATGCAGCTCTGATCGTCGTGTGTGTTTTGGCCTAGGAGCAAGGGAAAGAGAACCTGTATTCTAATGCTTGAGAAAGGTGTTGGCTGAGCAGAGTGTCAGCTCCACCCGCAGGGGCAGGAGGGCAGTGCAACAGGGAACAGAGGGGATTTTGCCGGTGCTTTTTGGAGGGAAACCGGGAAAACCACATCACTGCCTTTTCTTTCTGATCAGAGGGTAGTCGCACTATTTCTTCTGAGTGTTTAGAAGACATGTTATTTCGTGCTCTCAGTTGTTGCTTTCCTCTGTGCTGATTTTTAAAGGCACCTCTCAAGAACAACTTTTTTTTCTTTTTTTTTTTTTTTTTTTCTTTTTTTTTTGCTGTAGAGGATGGACCCTGCTCAAGATACCTGGAACCAAAGTAATGGAGGTGAGGTCAAATCTTGCCACTCAATTATCACTAAAATGGAGTTGAGTTCAGCAGAGTAGGATCATGCCTGAATATCAATTTTCTGCTTTGATTTCAAGACATAGGTTGTTGATCACTACATCTATACATCTTCACCACGATTGCAAAGTGTCACTGAGGTACTTCAGACTATTTTCTTGTAAACAAGATTCATTTTTGGCAGTTTATTCTTGCCCTCTCTTTATTCTCCACCTGAAGCTGTCATCCTCAGCAGAAAGCACTGGTGCACTTCTCTTCAGGGCTCACTGACGGAGGGAAAGGACAGCAACTGATAACGCTGCCTAGAAACAGATCTGACTCTAGAGTAAAAAACCTGGTTTTGAGCTTGTCCTGGTGTATCTGTAATTCCCACCTGTGCAAGAGCAGAACAAGGCCAGGCGTTTTCAGTTCCCCATGGCAAGCCAGTAGCAACATAACAAGCTCTGCCTCATCTCTGTGTCGATGCACCCAGCTCCTTGCGGGCAGCAGGCAGGACACGGTGACGGCACTAGACAGACCATGGACTGTTATGAATTCAGTGAACAGCCTCGGGGTTTCATGCTGAAATAGATTTGGAAAAAGGAGAGGAAAGGCTTAGGAATAACTCACAAATAAAACACATCCCAAAAATCTTCTGTGTATTGGTGGTATTTTAACTTGGTTCATTGCAAGCAGTTTGGATGGTGAAAGAATAAGTCACTCCTACTTTCTCTTGTTCTTTTCCACTTTCTGGTTTCCCAAGCAACACTGAGCCTCTAGTTTGTTTGTCTTCTCAATTAAAGGTGAGCAAAGAGTCAGGATTTAATTTCGGATACAGTTTTGTACATTTCAAACCTTATTATTTTTTTTTTTTACTTATTATGAGTCTAGCTAACTATGTGTTGAATTAGTCTCCAGAGGTTTAATGGTTCATTTTTAATAGAGGTGACTGAATAGGTTTTGGCTTGTTTTGCTGTTGGTAAATAGTTTCTTCACCAAAATGAAAATACTTATCCTGCTCTAAATAATTTTTTCCAGATGTTAACCAAAATGCCTTCCTCAGTTTCTTTTCCCATTTTTGTCCAGAGAAAACAGCTATAATGCTCTAGACAGCTCTAGCATATCAGATATGAATGAAAAGAGTATTTCTTATGCAATTACATGTTTCTGGCATTTTTGTGTTAATTAGATATCACGATGTTAATGTACTGTTTGTCAGTGTATATTTCTACATGGCAACACACTATGAAAGAGAATGTTTTTCCTTCTTTCAAGCACTGAAAGTGCACTGAGATTTCCAAGTTGGTTTTTTTACTGAGAACTAAGTAGTGTCTGTTGGGATCTCTAGCTGTAAATGCTGTTTAAACACCCAGCTGGTATTTATGATTATTTTATTGCTGCCTTATGGCCAGGAGATGCTAAACAAACTGTGTCAAACTTCCTTCTTGCTTTCCTTCCTTGACTCAATTTTTTTTCAAAGCTTCCTTCAATCATGAATCCAGGGTAAGGTCAAGACATTTGCAGAAAGAGCTGTAGAATCTGGGGTTGTCTGTTTTCAAGCTCAGAATTTGTTTGACCAAATCTCTAATTGCTTTGGCTAGAATCTTGCCCCATGGATTGTTCTTTTGCCACCCTTTGCTAGGTGACTAACAGCAGCCGTTCATCACTGTGCTCCAGACAATTTCAGCAGATGAATTCAGTTTTACTTCCCCCCCATCACCCACCACAATCAATGTAACTCTGCAAGATGTTCTGTGCTGACATGCTTTGAGTCAGGCTAATCCTTGTCTTTCAAGGCTGTCAACATGTCCTTGCTACCTCAAGCCTCCCAAGTTTTGAGCATTCAAACCCATCCCTTGGTTACCACTCAACCCTGAAAGTGCCCGAAGTAGCCAAGTCTCCGTGTGCTGAAAAGTCTGGAAAGGAGCTGGCCACTAACTCACATAAAACTCTTTCTAGGGTTATGTGGGAGTCTGCAGCATTTCTCAGTGGGTCTGAAAGGTGTCTGGAGATGCTGAACACACACTGACGGTACCAGCCAGGGCTGAATCTGCCTTTTATGCCAGGAAGTAGAAACTGGGCTCTGAAACTGGAGACTGCCTCTGACGTTCTCACTGAGAGGAGCTGAACATGTCTACCATACTTGAACCTACCTGATTACTACAGAGAGGTGCTTTCTACTGCTGGAGTCACTCTGTTGGCATGAAATGATCACACTCTGCTGATTTAGGAGGGCTGAAGATCACTCATGTGTCACTCTCATGTCACTGGCAGGCAAATGGTGGGTTCCCAATGGAAAGCCTGAGCTGGGCATTGCTGTAGGTATGCAAGGCTCATGCTGCTGCTCCTTGGCTTTTGGGCAGCTTCTCTACCAACTCTTCCAAGCTCTGGGCACTTCAGCCATAACCCCAAAGGGCTGGGACAGCCCACCAACTGCCCATGCTTATACCTGGGGGTATAAACCCCAGTGTGTTTTCTTCAAAGACCCAAGCACACACGTTCTATGTGTGGGGACACAAAATCATAGAATATCCTGAATTGGAAGGGACCCACAAGGATCATCAAAATTCAGCTCCTGGCTCTACATGGGACACTCCAAGAATCACACCATGTGCCTGAGAGAGTTGTTCAAATGCTTTTTGAACTCTGTCAGGCTTGGTGCTGTAACTGCTTCCCTGAGGAGCCTGTTCCAGTGCCCAACTCCCACTGGGTGAAGACCCTTCCCTGATACAGCTTTATGCTGTTCCCTCAGGTCCCGTTCCTGGTCACCAGAAAGCAGAGACCAGAGCCTGCTCCTCCACTTCCCCTGAAGAGGAGGTTGTAGACTGCTGTGAGGTCTCTCCTCAGTCTCCTCTTCTCCAGGCTGAACAAGCCAAGTGACCTCAGCCACTCCTAGTATGGCTTCTCCTCTAGACCCTTCACCATCTCCATAGTCCTCCTTTGGACACTCTCCAATAGCTTTATATCTGTCTTATATTGTGTTGCCCAAACTGCACACAGGACTGGAGGTGAGGCCGCAGCAGCGCAGAGTGAGACACTGATCTCCTTCGGCCGGCCGGTGATGCTGCACACATGCCGATACAAAGCTGCTGCTTTGGGAACGGCGCTGCCGGCTGGGGTACGCTCTGCTTTTGGGTTTGCTGAACACACCTCTCCCCACCCCGAGTTTGCTACGTTCTCAAAAAAAAAAAAAAAAAAAAAAACAACAAAAACTTAATCCAACACTTAGACTGGCACGGTGATCCCGGCTCCGGGGCTCCTTGGCTTGAGCCCGAGGGACCCCCAGACACGGAGCGCTCGGGGGGCTCCGCGGGGAGTCACGAGTGGAAGGCAGGGCGGGATGCAGGAGGCCGGGCGGGGGTCGGTGCCCGCCAGGGCGCGCTGGAGATCGGCGCGGCCGGTGCTGGGGGAAAAAGACCGGCGCCGGGAGAGAGGGAGGCTCGGTGTGTGCCGGCGGCGCTGCCCGGAGTGGGACCTCCCTCTCTCTTTCTCCCCCTCGTCCCTTCCCTCCGCTCCGCTCCGCTCCGCTCGGCCGGTGCCCGCGGCGCCGGAGCACATCCCCGCAGCACTCGGGTTGCCGGCGCCGCTGCCCTCCCTCTCTCCCTCCCCCCTCCGCGTCTGGGGGGCGGGCGGAGGGGCCGGGGCACCCCCCGGGCCGGGGCGGGGTGGAAATTTACCGGGTCCGTCCTCAGCGAGGGAGCGAGCGAGGAGCTCGGCGGGAGGCGGAGGGAGGGCGGGGAGCGGCGGAGCATCGTCTGGCGGGGAACGCGAGGGACCAAATGACTGTGAGGACGGGCGGCAGCCGCCACCGCCGAGACAGGAGCGAGCCGCGGCGCAGCGGCAGCAGCGCCGGCAGCAGCCCCGACCCCCCCGGCCGGCTGGGCGGCGATGGCGGCGGGCGGCCCGCCGGGCTCGGGGCGCGGGCGGCGGCGGGGCTGAGCTGAGCCGGGCTGAGCTGAGCCGGGCTGAGCCGGGCTGAGCCCGCGGGCGCCGCATGGCGCGGGCCTGATGCCGGAGCGCGGCCCGGAGCCGCGGCGGTGCTGCGGGAGGAGGATGAGGATGGCGGGGCTGCCGTGGAAGTGGCCGCGCACCCGCCTGCCCGTGGGCGCCAGCGCCCTGGGCGTCTTCGTCCTCTGCTGGCTCTACGTCTTCCCCGTGTACCGGCTGCCCGACGAGAAGGAGATCGTGCAGGGGGTGCTGCTGCAGCAGGGCAAGGCGTGGAGGAGGAACCAGACTGCGGTCGCCCTGTTCAGGTACCGCCGTGCGCGGCCCAAGGGCAGCGGGGACGGGCGCGGAGCCGCGGGCAGGCGGGTGGCTGCCGGAGCCCTCCCGGGCGCCCTCCCCGCCCCGCCGAACCCCAAACTTTATTCTTTCCTTCCCGACCCTTTGTTTTTTTTCCCAGCCCTGCCCGCCCCTCTTGCCCAGCAAAACTTTTTTTTGGGTGGCTCCGTTTGCTGCGGGGAGGAGAAGGGGCTCGGCGCGGGGGATGGATGCTTATCCTCGCAGGGATGCCTTTCCGAGGGGGCTGAGATTTCCGAGGCTTGCGGCATTGCCCGCACAATAGGATGCTTCTCGCTTCCCGGATAGCAGCTGCACCGGCAGCCCCTGTGGCTGCTAACAAAGCCCGGGGCTGGGAGCCCGGCTTCCCTCAGAGATGGGCACTGCCAGGTTGCTGCCAGGGAAAGCTCGGCTTGTAGAGCTTCCTGGGATGCGTAAGGGAAGGTCTGCGTGGATGTGCATTCGTGTCAGCATCCCCGCTCCGAGGAGCACTTGAGAGGCACCGCGCTGGTCCTTGACTCTGCGGTTTATTATAGAAACCACGTGAAAAGGCACCTTTTTTTTCTCTTTTCTTTTGACGTGGCTGGGAAATGGCGATAATCCTTGGAGCCCATTTCACCTTACCGAGCTGCACAGGAGAGGAGGAATGTTGCAGTCAGGGTGCCGCTGATAGCGGTGGAGAACCGGGTCTCTGCAGCGGGGAGGATTTTTTTGAATGGCCCTGCCTTAAAAGCGTGTGCAGGGGGGATTCTCATCCTCGCAAAAATTTCACATGTGTCTGGGTAAAATGCAGACAAGTGGAAGAGAAGCAGATTTCCCTCCTTTTCCCGGAGGGAAGCTGGGGTTTCTCCCTGTCCTCCGAGTAGAAAATTAAAGATCAGAGTAAGTGGTAAACCGGAAAACAAACAAACCCCCCAAAACCCCCTCCCAACCCTCTTTAGTAAAAGCTAGAATGAATCAGACCCAAATTCCAAGGGCCTTTATTGCCCCTTTTAATTTTTTTTCCTTTGTTTTTAAGTAGTGTACAGTTTTATGTTCTTCAGTATTTTTTCGAATGTATTTGCATTAGCCATGAACGGGAACTGACATGTGATCGGTTAATGTCTTGCCTGCTGGGATAACAGAAACTTTACAGTTCTTCCAAGCCTGCAGGAGACATACACAATGATAGGTGATAAGCAGGGGTGTGTTAATATTATCTCATTGGGCAGGCCTGGTTGAAGTCCTGTCTTTAATACAGAACTAGCAATAAGATACAGATGCGTGACCCTTTTCCTAGAACACCTAACTAACACTAGAAACTAGCTTGATCTTCTGCATACTAACTAATCCTGCTGTGCTACAGATCCCCATTTGGGGGGTAGAAGAATCCAAATTTTTAAAAAATTACCCTGATAGATGATGTAGGAAGGAGTTTGGTCTATTATTTTTCATGTTTGTAAACCAAATATTGCTTGAAGATTCGCAGTGCTGCTGCAGCTTCAGTTTACAAAGCGGTTTTAGACCATTTCCACCACGTGGTTTAGTAACAAAAACTCTGTGTGGTTCATCAGCTATTCCACTTGCCCATATGCTTCTCCACTCTCCAGGCATAGTGATAATCTCAGAGATACTACTGAAGAGAGTCTCATGCAATAATAGGACCTATTGTTTCTTATCCGTGTCTGTTGATGAGTTGGTGCAATGCTAAATACAATGAGCTTTAAATCAATCTCTTTCAAAAAATCAAGTTTTTAAGAGAAATTGTACACTGGAGATACGTAGTGAGTATAGTATACTATATGATTCAAATAGTTGTGACATAGAGCTCTCTTTTTGCTGCATAAATTTGCTTCTTATCATGATAGAATGTTTTGAAATTGAAGTCCATGTCGGGCAGGCTGCTGTATATTTGAGGTGATTAACAGAAACACTGTCTCAGTCTTTGCTCTGGTCCTGCTGTCTCTAAGCAAGCTTGCTGTAAAACCTCCAAATTTCACTTTCTGCTGGAAACTGCCTGTGAATGTGAGTCTCTGTTTCAATAGGAAAGGAGGGTTAGAGCTTCACAGACAACCTGCGTGTGGACTTTCAAGTCGTGTGTGTTTCCATAATAGTCTAATACTAAGTGGGCTTTAATGTATTGTTAATATATTACTTAAGAGCAGTGTCAATTGCCATTCTCCCTAGTCTCCTGCTAGATTCTAGTTACCAAACAATTTTAGTTTTACTCAGTTTTTGAAGCATAAACTTTGAATTAGTCTGTGCTAAAAATCTATATGCAAACTTTCACATTACTGCTTTGTGTAATGTGGTGGCATTTGTGATATTGTACAGGTGTTTGAATAGCCAGATCCTTGCTACACAGAGCCAACACCTGATGGGTTTTTCTGCTCCTTTGTGGACTCCTACTGTTGAAGTAGATAAGTATTGTTGAAGTAGATGCTGGGTAATTAACTTGATCAAATAATATTTTTCAAACCTCAGAAGGGCTACTACCCCTTTGCCTTCTGTACCTGGATCAAAGACAACATCACTAAGTGACTTAGCAAGGTCAATGAAAGCATCTGGGTAATTTGGAGTATTTTGAGTTGAATTCTGGCAACCAAGTGCCAGTAGCTCCTCAGTCTTCACTGCCCCTTCCTCCGCTCTGAACAGCCAGAAACCTTATGTAAAGATCAGATCCATGTAAACTCTTGCTAATGCAAGAACACAGACTGTCCTGGTCCTTGTGGAATGATTCAGTGAGGGTTTTGTGTTCGAATAAAGATTCCCAGAGCTGGTTTTCAAATAAAAATACCTGTGTAAATAGCCATGGATTGCTCTTTTGAAGTGTGTGGTGTCTTGCTGCAGCTGTGATGAAGGATAGTTTATGGGAGTAACAAAATGAGCAGGATTAAGCCTTTGACTGTGTGTGACTCTGTGTTTAAAGCATGCTCTCAGCCTGGACTCTACATGCATGGCTTTTGTGAGAGGTCCTGGCATGTTGGATGGGGCCCTGAGCAACCTGGTTCAGTGGAAGCTGCCCCTGCCCATGGCTGTGGGGTTGCTTGATGATTGTTAAGGGAAATGAGATGATTGTTAAGGTCCCTTACACCCCAAACCATTCTGTGATTCTACAAGTGCACCGAGTCGTGCTGCCAGCAGTGCAGTGGGTGTCAGCACGAGAGCTGCCTGCCTTCTTCGATGGAAGGACGTGTGTTGAAAAGCCTGAAGATGCAACTGAAGTTGCATTAAAAGTTGATTAAAAGAGCTATTGGTCCAAATCCTTTCCTCAGCTGAACACAGGTTCCTTTAAAGTCCTCAAATTCAGGGCATTTGCGGTTGTGAGCACAGCCTACCAGACATCTATCACTAGTGGCATCCTTTAAATTTCAACTCAGGAGTGGCCAAGGGTAGTCAAACTCTCCGCTGTGGAAACATCTCCTGTCTGACAAATGCTGAATAGTCTGTCAGTCAGATGGTAAACTGCTTGAACTACAAAGTGGTCAGAATAGGAATGAGATTGTCATTACAGTCACTAATAGCTAACATGGCTAATTTGCCTACAATATAATGGCTTGTCATCCTCTGAGGTGGTTAATGTTATTGCGCCCTAATTGTTTTTACAGATTGCTCAGGGTTTTTTTTAAGAGCCTGGGGCTGCTGAAATTACTTAGGCAAAAATGTTGTTAATTGTTGTCTCTTATTTGTTGAAGTAAATGACATACAATAATACCTTTAGGATGGTTTTATTTAAAATGTTGCAATTCATTAAAGGCATAGCTGGATCTTTTCGTCTGCCTTACAAGCTCCATACAACCACAAATCCCAAGCGCTGTGTGTTTATGTGACACTTTTGATTGGGGTGGACCTTCTCTGAGGAGTGACTTTGCTTGGGGCCAGTGGGCTTTTGACTGTCAGGAGTCCCACCGAAGGGGTTCAGTGGTGATTAGTGACTTAGAGGTTCTTCAGGAAGAGACGGAACAATCTCTGCATGGCAACAGAAAGGCCTCCCTTGAGATTCAGACTGTGATCTTGCTTCTGCTGCATCAATTTTGTGTGATGCCGAAAGATCACCCAGGGTTTATTCTGGGGGTAACTTGATTAAGCTGGTGGAAGATGTCCCCTGTGAACTCACTGTTTGTGACCTGCCTCCAGTCCAAAGCATCTGCTACAACTTGACTCTGCTCTTCCGTGCCAAGCAGGCCATGCTCACCTTGGCAGGTGGCTTCTTCCCTCCTTTTCATCAGGCTTGGCCTCTTGTCCATTTTCCGCGGACAGAGTGGAGAAGCTACTGCCGTGAAATCACCCAACGGGATCAGTGGCCGGACTGGACGGGATATCCGGGCATGGCAGGCTCTCTGGTGCTTGCAGTGTGGACAGACTGTGTGGAGCCTTTCGCGTGCCTTGCAAAAAGAATGCTCTGTTGCCTCTGTGTGCTGTGCCGGAGGGGCTCTTCCGACTGTAACCTTCCCTGCCAGCTGCTCTCTGCCAGCTGTTCCTTGTCTGTACCTTGAGTGCAATCACAGCGGGCGCCGAGGAGCTTCCCCGTGTGCAAATCCTTTTTCATTCTGGATTGTGTTAACACACAATTCCAGGTCACTTCCCCGTCTGGGTGAGACGAATGGTACTGCCTAGTCAGCAAGGGTTTCTTTAGTTCAGATGGCTTTTTTTTTGTCTTCTCTTTTGACGTGTTGCAATCCCAAGTGGAGTATTTCAGGACAAATCTGAGATTAAACTTCATGTTGCTCAAGTGAGAGTTAGATAAGAGTTTTGCCCTGCTTAAACAGCTTTAGCAGATGCGGAATTATTCCTGCTTCTCTCACTGAGACATGTGAAGGATGGACTTAAGAGCAGAGCTGGGAGGTGCTGGCTTAGGTTAGTTCTGCCTCTGTGGCCTGTGATGCCCTGCCCTGAAACTAGTGGATACGCTCACATGCTGTGCAGTGGCAGAATCCAGCTGATTTTTCTCTCCTGAGTAGGTTCTGCTACTGCCTGGCTGTGTTTTTATCAACATTTCGCTTGATTATTTTTTTTCTGGTTGTATTTGCTTCATTGGTGATAAGTGTGTTGTAATTTGTGGTTTCTTGGTGTCTGTAGCTGAGGTGGGAAGTTGTTTTGGTGAAAAGGTACAATTTGAAGAGCAAGTTAAGGATGAGAGGAAAGAAATGTTCTTATTCCATGTTATTATTTGGAGGCTGTGATGAAGAAAGCAAGCTGTAGAGGGTTTTGGCTCCATATCTTTAAGATCTTTAGATGTCTTTGGATACCTGGATGACATGAAAACTATGAGAATTAGCTCACTGTGTCTTTGCAGATGAGGGCTGTGCTGGCAAGATAGGAATTGACTGAAATTCCGAAGTTCCAGCTCCTGATATCCTCCTTCCTTGACCCTAAGTAGCATTTTCTTACAGACTTGATTCATGATCCCCATGAAGCAGTCAGTGGAGATCCCTGTTTCTAATGTCTTGCAAAGATGTAGCCAACTCCCTGAGGCTCTTTTCCTGTTAGCCGGGAGCATCCAAAGGCCCAGAGCCAGGCACTGGGGAACAGGAGGAACAGAGACTTTACTGGAATTTAGGTTACCCAACTAGGGCCCCAAAAGTCTGGTATGTACATACACAGACACTGCTGGATTTGTGTATTTTTACATCTGTGCTTTCCTTTTTAATGCCGTAGAGTGGATGGAATGGGCACTGACTTGTCCATACAATACAGTCACTGGTGATTTATTCTTTTAGTTGTAATTTTCATCTTCAGAGCAGCTGAGAGTGTTGCTCCCATTTGACATGTGTTCAATGATATATATTAAAAGACCTATGGAAAATGAGTTGTCTTTCCCCCTTTGGAATTTATCCTCCCACAATGTGGATGAACCTCACTGAAATGAGGAGTCTGTTTGGACTGCAGTTTTCTGTTGTTCCAGTTTTGTAAGCACCAAAAAATGCTTAAATTTTAAATCCCTGTATAACTATTAATCTTTTTCTGTAAGCTGCATGGGGTCCTCAAAGTATGAGAAAATTCCTCCTAACGTTAAATCATTTTAAAATAGCTTCATGGAGTTAAATTCATACTGAGGCACATTAATCCATGTTAAGTACTATTTGTAAACCACAGTGCACGTTCAGGTTTTGTCATGTCACAGTTTTTATGTACAGAAGACTAAAGACAATTCTTCTGCCAGGTCTTTTAATCTGTGATAAACAGAGGTTGGGATGAGGCACTGATAAGTCATTTGGCCCTGGCAAAGTCTTTTAAAGTAATTGCTACGGAAGCTCTGGGCTTCGTGAAGAAGTTGTGCCTGTTGCCTTGACCTTAGTGATAGTTGAAATTTTTAACAAGGTGAATTAAACCATGGAGAACAACATCCTGGCTTTGACCAGGATTCTGAAGGTCACTTTCCCACTGCTCTGTTGAAATCAGATTGTTATAAAATATTTTACGGCCAGCACAGTGGTGGGTTTTTTTGTTGATGCTGTATTAAATCAAAACAGATTGGATTATTTTGACTTCTACTGTTTCATCTGCCAGGAAAATGCCTTCCTGAATTTCTTGGTTTAGAGTTTTTCTTTTCAAGTGGAGATGTGGCTACAATGAGGCTTTTAAAGCTGCTGGGAACAGCTGAATACTGAATAGAAATGGTTAACTTTTTTGTCTTCCATATTTGCTGTCAGCATCACTTAATTTCCCAAACAACCACCTTGTTTATATTTTTTCCTTTTTATTTTTTGCTTCACCTCTTCAGTCTATTCCTATTCTTAAGCTGCTTGATGCCCTCCTCAGCTTTCAGGGGAGCCCCAGTCTTTTTGGATGGCTCCTTTTATAATTATCCAATCAACATTCATAGCAGTGATATGAAGAACCTGTGTGAAATGATTTACTCCTTTATCTCCCTCCCCTGCTGAGTTACCAGTCATCTTCTTCAGAGTCTTGCAGCTCAGCATTGATGCTTGGGGCATTTGTCATTTTCCATCCTTGGCATCCCAATTGTTGGCTATCAGGCTTTCCAGGTAAACTGCAGACTTTGCCTTCGTGTATTAGCAAGATAAAGTCTCTACTCGTCAGGTCGCCTCTGCTCTGAGGAGGCACAGCCAGCTTTAATTTAAAAGCTGCTGTGTAGCTAGCCTGTATTTTCAGGAGCACTAGGAAAACAGAACAGCTATTTTGCTTGCTTTCTTGTGGGAAAAATTTGCTCTGACTATTTCTGGAATGCCTGGAGTGGCCATTGCTGTAATAGAGGATAAAAGCTTTGTATTCCTGTCAAAGATGAAAAACAAACAAAACATAATTTTTATTATTTTCCCCCAGTGAAAAGGTTTTAGTGTTTTCCTATGTGTTCTGTCTTGGCCAAATGAGAGCTCTGGGAATTCTGTTTTGTCTGCTTCAATGTTTGGAGGTTCCATCATGAAGGATGTTTTCCATGTGCTGATGGTCCTGCAGTGTGGTGTGTCCCAGTGCAGGGTGATGAGGTATCTGCTGCTAAAATGGTTGGGAGAACCAGTTCAAAAAGCACTGAAATATGCAATGAGGGAGGGTGATGCTGAATCCAAGGCTCTCTGATGCCTGCCTCTCTCAGTGAGTTGGTAAGACTTAGGTTTAATGACAAATGGGATGAAGACTCTCAGGTTACTCAGCTACTCTGAAGGATTTTCGTTCCAAGAATGCGTGTAGTGAGATTTGTCCCAGCTATGCAGATTAGGAATTTTGATTAATGGAGTGGGTTTTCCACCTGTTAGTTCAGTTTTCAGTGTGAAGAAATACCTGGGCAAGTGACAGGCTGCCTGAGTATTCTCTGGAGGAGTGATCCTTCACTTGTGGTAACGGTTTGGTGGGTACTGGCTCTTCTTGCTGCTGGTACCTGGAGACACCAGCTTGCTACTTGTGAAGTGTGTAATGCTTTCATGTAAGTTTTTATCTTCTTTCTATGGCTTTCACTGAAGCATTTATCTATTCAGAAGGGAATAGAAGAGCTTTTTTTCCCATGTATAGCATTCACTTGGGAAATGAATCACTGTTCCTGGATAGTACCTTACAGTTTCACTTTTATTCCCTATTGAGTTGCCATGTAGCAGTCCTTTTTTTTTAAATGTTGATAAACTTTTGATTAGTGATGGATAAATATTTTCATTACATTTCACACTCCTACATTCTTGCAAATCCTCACCAGTATTTAAATGATGGTATGTTACCATTTGTAATATGTTGTATGCTCTGTTTGGCTTAGTGTTTAAAAACATGCATGTGGAATCAGGCATGTGCCTTTGTGAGGAGAAAAAAAAAACACAGGGAAGGATTAACCAGAGTCTAACATTAACAAAGAAGTCAAAGAATGAATCTTCATCTACTGAGGCAATTCAGATTCTTACTTTTGACCAAAATTTTTACTCCTTGGGCTAAGTAACTGACTGCTGTAACCACTGTCCTTCCTCTTTAGCTGCTCTTTTTTGTTCCCTATTCTTTCCATATATCTTATCTTCTACCTTAGACCCATCTGGGGAGAAAAGAAATAGCCCTCATAGAGCTTGTGTGCTGTTGGCTGCTGTCAGCCTACTCTGCTGCCTGTGTGTTTTCCTCCCCCTCCAGCTGTATCTTGACTTTTCAGTCTCTGTTTCCTCTCATCTGCTGAGCAGCACTGCTGGTCAGCAGTGCACCTCTTGGCTTTTTGTGCCCTCACATTGCATTTGCTGGCAGTGATGTTCCCTAATTCTTTGTGTGATGCCCCACGTGATGCTGTGCTTTGGGCCCTTCTTTGCCTCACGTCTCAGATCCACCCGCCTCACAGCACAGGGATCTTTTGGTCCCCTCTGCATCATGGCAGCACCTCCATGTCATCCTGGGGTGCTCCTCAAGGTTTCTGCTGCAGTCGTGGGAGTCAGAGGGTGAAATGATATTTGGTGAACAGCAGCTCAGAGCACAGTGAGAGCAGCTGGTATGGAACGGGAGCAAATCAGGATCCGGAGAAAGGCAAAGAAAAGAAAGGAGGTATCAGGCTACTCAGGGAGTTGAGCACAGGTATTTGTTACTTTCATCTTGAAGCATCCTTTCAGCTGATGTTCATGTTCTTTAATGGTTGTACCTGACCCATGCAAATCATCAGCTTAGTGTTCAGTCTGTAGGTCACATGAAAGCTTGGTGGAAGCACCAGGAAAGGTGGGAGCTGCTTGATCTGTGGGCTCTGTCACTAGACAGCAGCAGCAGTGAGTGCTGCAGTAGACATCCCTAATTAGACTGTAATCTTTAGATTACCCTTGCTCGTTGTGGGTGATTTACTGCCATCCACTCAGGCAGCATTAGGTTCTTGTTTGTCTGACAAGGTTCAGACTCTTTGCAGTCTCCTGTGTTGTGCCATTTACTACTTAATGAGAATGTAAAAGCCATGAGAATAAATCCATGCAGGGTATGGCCATAGTATGGGATAGAAAGGAAATGCAATATTCACGAGGCAGGAGCAGAGGAATGCTGTTGGATCAGATGAGAGTGGGAATGATGGGGTGAAGTCTCTTGCTACAGCTTGCTTAAGATCGATTCAAAAAACACCTTTTAAAGAAATACATGCTGTATTTAATTTTTGTTAGCTTTTAGACCTCTGTAATTTTTATGATATTAATTAAGAAATGGGATGAGAAACTTAAGTCTCTCTACATGTGTCTGTCCTGCTCTTCTGAAGAGTTATCTGTACAGCAGAGAGCTCACCTGTTAAGTTCTCAGAAAGTTTACACATCAGCCACTATTCCTCGGTTATGTGGAGAGAGGACTTTAACATTTATCACTGTGGTGGTCTTAATTATGAAGTATTAGGAGACCCTCAAGGGCCATGCCCCTGACTGTTTTCAGGCTCTGGAGCTCTGAGGATCAGCAGTCCAGGGGGTGTCCACCTGTGAAATTCCACCTAGCTTGGTGATGCTTACTCCTCTCCCAGAGCAAAGCAGGAGCAGATGCTGAACTGCATATGTTTGTGGTTAGGGGCAGTTAGTGTGACTTGGGGAATGCTACAAACTCTGCTGTTCCCCACCCTTGGAATACTTGTGCCAGCTCCTGCAGTCAGGTGAATTTGTGATAGTCTTGGTTTCATGGAATAAAAATGAAAAGGAATTTTTCAGTCCTCATAGCTAAAGTGAAGTGCTTGTAAATGTGAACGGTGGCTTGGCCCCCAAAAGGCAAATAAAAATTCGTTGTGGGTTGTTGTTCTTCAGATGCCTTGTTTCTGTGCCTTAATCATAATTTTGGGGGCCCGACTCGTGATTTCTAACTGCTAGGGATTGCTGTAGTGAGAATTACATATCAGCCTATAATTAGATGCATTTTTTAACTAAGGAAACTGCAACAGTGAAGGGAATAGGAGAAACAAGACCAATCTGGGCATTCCTTTATAGGTCATATTATTGAACATTTTGTCTTGGCACCCAGCAAGCATCTAGCACAAACACACTTGCTAAGCCTTATGGACAAATGCTGAACATCTCCAGGTTTTTGTATGCCCAGTTGGATGAGGCAGTAAAAATGCACATGAGATATTTATTCTTTCTGTCCTGTTCCAGCCGTTGCCTTTAAATGTTTAAGCAGATCCAGAAGGGAACAGCAGAGTGTGGAACTTCAGCTTCACTGATCCAAAAATGGTAACGACAACAAAAAAGTAAACCTATCATTAGAGAAATCATGTGTTTTGATAGTTCTGTTTAGACAACAGAACAAGTGAAAACACTTATCTAGTGTAGTTCAGTAAATGCTAATGAGGTCCAGCATGTGATAACATGTTTATTTTTGCCTCGTGTCTTTGATGCTTTCTCTGATTTTGTTTTAAAAAACCTGGTTTGTGTTTCACATGTCAAACAGGCCACTGCTAGTGAAAGTCTTGCACTAAGCGGGTCGACTTTGTTGTTCTTCCCCACCTAATCTGTGGAAAAATGTATTCACTGGCCCAAGTTGTTATAGTCTCACTTGGTTTTACAAGTTTAGTACAAATTCTGTTTTCTCATCTGCTGCAGAACAGCAGATCTACATCGTGGAGAAAAGCAGAGTTCTCTCTGCTGGCATGGAGGCAAATGGGCTCGTGGGGTTTCTGCTGGGGTGTGGGCTCTCTTCTCTGTAGCACAGCCAAGAGCACGTGTGTAGTGTGCTTTCACTTGAAACCATGGATCAGCCTAGGTGAATATGAGCTTGCTCAGGACTGCAGAGCTTAATAAGTTCTTTCCCAAATTTAACCTGATCGTTTGGTTTCAGGTGATGTCTTTTGTGGCTGTGCAGTCTGTCTGGTGAGACTCTTAACTCCTCTCCCTTTAAGATCGATAACTTACTTTGCCTTAGAGAAATAAAAAAGAATCCTAAAATCCTTGAGAAGTTGTTTCCACTCCTGAAATGCTGCCTGTCTACAGGTATTTCTTAAACTGTTGGGTAACTGCTAAGAACAGATTAGTTTTCAACAAGTTTGAAGGAAGGATGAAGGCTTTGTCCTTTCATCATCACCTTTTTAGGTCTAAAGTAAACGGGTTGAATGTACCGGGGAGGAAGATCTCATAAAACACATTTGCTCTGGACTAGGCAACGAGCACAAATAAATGAGATTTAAAAGTATTTTTAAACCAACTCTCAGGCAGTGTCCTCTCTTAAGATGCCTTGTTGAAGGACTAAGTAGGTTGGATGATTTATTTAGTGAATTTTTACTTTTATCCTCATACTGAGTAGATTTCTTGCATTAATTTCTTGAAGGTTTGTTTAGGATTTTTCCTTGCTCTTTTTAGCAGCATCTTTTAAATATTGATACTGTAAAAGACCATAAAACTTCAGAAAGTTGATTCATAATGAAAAGTACTTTGGGTCCTCTGGGCTTATCCTTCGCCTGAGGAAGCTGGTACACCTCCTCTCAAAAGAGTAGTGGAGGGGTACCCTTGGGATTTCTTACCTCCTTTTCCTGGTCCTGTCCTTGCATCCCTCCCTGCCTGGTGGTGGCTGGGCATGCTGCCCGTTGAAAACTTACTCACAGGTGACATTGCAGGCGTGCCAGCTCAAGAATAACTTATGCCCCCGGGGTTTTTTGAAGCGGATTACCTTAACACTTTGGATCATCTCCAGAACCACCTCAGCTGTCACCAGCACCTCTTCCCACTTCAAAGAGGAAGATGTTCTATAAATAGTGGTGCTAATTAGGCTCCACTTCTGTCCCCGGTTCCCTCAGCTCCTTTTGTCCCCTGTGACAGGACCGTGGAATGAGAGGCGGGGCAGGGTGCACAGCCCTGCTGGCATTTAGCCTTGTCCTGCTTGCTGGCTGTTCTCAGGAACAGGTTATCTTTCTTCATATATTCTTATTCTTACTTGAAAACTGAGTTTTCTATTGGGAAAAGTGTCAGAACCCCCTAATCAGCTTAGAGGAAAGGATTGCCCAGTGGGGTACTCCAGAAGGAAAGAAAATACATGCACTTGGAAGGAGGATGGGAGGGGGTGATGGTAGTGTGGTGAGATGGAGGGGCTTTGGGAGATTGGGAGGTGAAAGATTGGTAGGGTTTAACAAAATACAGGCAAGTAGATTGTACCAGCAGGGGTGCTGAAGAAGAAGAAATACTAAGAGCAGAGAATAAAGAAACATTTATGTGAAGCAGAATAGTGGAGAAAGAAAGACTGTAGGTAGGAAATTTGAGAATGAGTATGTGGATAAATCAGAAGGGCAATCTAATAAGAATAAAACATTAATTGGACAGTTTAAGAACAGCTCAGTTGGTTAGGCAAGATAACCCAAGGAAGTAACAATTAAAACAATATGGGCTAAATTATAATCTCAGTGAAGAAGCTCAAATATCAGATGGAAGCAGATCTCTTGAGTAAATTGAAGGTCCAGTTTCAATGGCCAATGTGAGGAATAAGAGAGGCTATGAAACTGTAATAGGAGAGGGCATTTTCATGCCACAAGATAGGAGAATCATTTTGCTCTAGAGATGACTGTTCAAGTGGTGAGATTTGGAAGTAGAGTGATGAAATATGTGGAGTACAGCCCACTCACTGCAGCTATCTCTGGTACCTGTCCTACTTAAGAGCTGTGGTAGGGAAAATGTCCATATGGTTAGCAATAAGACAGGAAAACAACATTTGTTGCTCTGTTGTTTTTTTTTTTTCATTCTGTGATTGCATCTTGCCAACTAGACAATCCACAGACCTGACATCTAGTGAACTTTGTTTGCTGAGGATTAGACTGTCCTCTGGTACACCAGCAGCTCAGGCTTAGGGATGATGAATTACAGAGGGCAGTTCTTTGACTTCTCATATCTAAAGCTGGGGTTGGTTACCAGGGTTTTGGGATGAGGCTTTAAAGCAAAGGCCTGCTTTGTTTTGTCTGGATGCCATCCATAGCATTTCTGCTGAGGTGACTTCTCACTGGGTGTTCTAGTAGGATTGTTCACATGTTTGGCATTATGATGTATAGATAATGTATTTGGAAACAGAGACTCAAAACTGTGCTGAGGATAGTCAGCTACTCCAGATCTCCTTGGCCAAAAGCACTTGGCTATTTATGGTTCTGAACTGTGGAATAGCTCTGGGAAGGCAAGGGATTTGTGGGGGCAGATGTGGAGCTTCTGCACTTCTGGTTGTCAAATGCCAGCACCTTCTCCAGACTGATGTCACCATGCAAGAAGCAGAGTGGAAGGTGGTGAAAGTCTATGTCTTGGGTGTTCTCTTTCTCTCATTTTCTTATTCTGCAACATTTTCATCATCTAGCTTCTGCTCCAAATACACCTGCTTCCTAGTGGCTGTAGAAATACACCTTTGGGGATCTGCAGGGCAGATTTGTGAGAGGTGTGCAGCATAAATCAATTGATAATGGACTTTTATTACAGTGCATAGGAACACAGAAATGTCTCTAGTAGGACAGATTACTAGATCAGGTCTATTTGTGTAGTTTCCTATCTCTGTCAAGGCCTGACACCAAATGTTGCAGAGGAAGTCATGCAATAGATAGTAGTATAATCTTCCAAATAAATCAGTGTTTCGAATTCTTAGAGTTTTGAGACTACATTTACCCTTCATTAACTTAGTTTAACACCTCATTCAAAATTACTGTTGTTAATTATAAACCTTTCATATTCTTGGTGCATACATAAACAACCAATCCCTTCTTAACCTTCATTATGCCTAATTTAGGAAATGCAGGTGTTCTCAGGATGGTTAGTTCTTATATATTTATGTCTTGTTCTTAGAATGCTGCTTAATTGATTTAAAAAATATATATTTCCTCTTTGGCTCATATACCCTTTTTGTACTAATTTGCTTTAAAAATAAGCCAGATAAATGGTTTATTTTTAGATTGTCATAATGTACCAGAAAGCAAAATGTCATCATGCTGTTGAAAACTAAATAGCTCATCTTCAACCTTGTAGTAAACAGTTTAACCACTGTGAAAACTGAACTATTGCTCTTTAAAATTGCTCAGTTGTTACTTCTTAAATACATTTGTTTTCCTAAGTAATTCACTGCTTTTATTTCTTGAGATGAATAATATATAGATGAACTGGCCATGATTCAATACAGCTCTGTAGCTTGTCATGCATTCTTGAGCTGCAAAGTGAATTTTAAAGATGACTATGCGACCTCAAAAGCTGGCAGTTGGACTGCCCAGTTGCTGGCTTCTCTCAAACCAGCTGGATTCAGGCCTGGGAGCTCTCAATATCATGAAAGGCTCTGTCAAAGAAAGCAAATGTTGGATTAACTTTGGTGTAGTATACATCCTGTGGGTGTGAACATGGAAGTCTTCTCATGCAGGTCACGGAGCCTAACATTTATCTGCCTGACAGGGCACATTTCTCATTTTCACCCAGGAAAGAAAACCACAAACCCAGCAATTGTATTGGAATCTATGTCAGTTCATGGTGAAATCAGTCCAGTGCTGCCCTGACAAGTTGAGGAGGAAGGGATCAGGAAGAGTGAGCATCAGGAAGAGTGGCCCTCTCCTGACACCAGGGACTGCCTTTGCTCCATGTCTCTGCTATGGGATTCTTGTTTCTAACATGTAGTTTCCACAAGGCTCCTAAATGATTATGAGCCACTTCCAGTCCAAACTCATGAGTTCAAGATCAACCAATAAATTACAGAACCTGCTCCCCTCCTTCCTCACTCCCTTCAGGATCTTGAATGCCACTATTTCACGGGCCAAGGCTTTTGTTGATGATATATTCCCAACCAGTGCTTCCTTGTTAGTGAATAGTCGATCCAGCTGTAAGTTGACCCATCAATACTTGTATCAAAAATTATCCCTGACTCAATCCGGAAATCTCCCAGGTTGCTGCCTAACTCTGTCTTGGCCTTCCTATAGGTGCCAGGGAGATAGATGTAAGTCTCCTGGTGGACCCAGAATTTGTGATCCAGAGACTTCTTCGAGTTGTTTAAAGGGGGTTTCTGCTACCAGAAACTGTGCCTCTTCTGGAACTGGCGACCTGGGTAAAAGTAAACTCGGGTTACTGATCTGTATGTTGGAGAGATGGGGAGTTGCTCAGGACCACCTGCAGCTGGAGGTGATGCAACAGAGTATGACAGGCTGAAGGTGGATGGGAAACAGGAAGGTTCCTCGCTTGGGCAGCCAAGCGCTACCTGGGAGTGGTTAAAGGATGTCTCTGCTGTCTTGAAAGAGTTGTTCCCCACAGTGATTACCTAGTGGAAAATGAAAGTAGAAGGTCTGACCAGAGTCACTACACTTCAGCTTGCTACCTGTTCACTATGGAGGGGGACCCTGGTTGTGGGAGCTCCAGCTGTGCAGCGTTTGCATAATTCCTTAGGAGCCCTACAGCTCCTCTTCCCCTTTCCTGTTCAGTGGGATCGCTTGCACATGCTAGCCTGAGAGACTGCATGACTGTGAGAACCTATTGCCAGTATTTTTTATTTTTTAGATTTCTTTGGATTATGGGTAGTCTGTTAAAACTAGAGCACAGCAGCTAATTAAGTGTAGCATTTCAACAGTCCTTCAAGCAAAAATAGTTTTCTGTGATGTGTTTGGCTGTGTATGTCAAACTCTTCAGGTTTTCCTTTTATTTAGAATTTCATCATGTTGCACTATATATAACTCTTGCAGGCATTACAAGGTAGCATGTTTTGCATTGCTGTAGTATGCCAGGCAGCTCTCTAAACAGCAACAGGTCTCCTATTTACGACCTTTACTCTGATGTAACTGGGTTTTCTGGCAATAAAGAAGCCTAGAAAGGATGAAAAACTCTCAACCAGTGGAGCAGAAAGAGGGGGGAAAGTAAAACTCCAGACTTGAATTCTGACAGGAACATTTCCCATAGCTGTAGGGAAGCTCTTTTGCAGCACTGGAAGCCTAGGGTTTTCCCAAAACCGCCTGCTTGGTGTGCGTGCTTGTGCAGAGGAGGTGTGATGGTATTGCTGGGGGCAGGTCTGACAGATGGCAGAGGCAGGAGAGGTAGATGGAAAATAAACATCTTGGCAAAGCTAGGCAGGAGTCATAGCATGTAGTAATCTCTGTGGTTTTACATTTGACAGGCTTTTAGGAATTATAATCTCACATGTAGTGTTACCTTGTTAAAGGCCACCAGATTGGGCAGAGGTTGAAGTTGGATACGTTACATTTTCTGCCAGGACTTCAGGCCTGTAAGAGCTTAGTACATAAATCACGTTTATCCCCGGGAAGCTGTTTGATTGCTCTGGGTAATGGGGTTTGTGAATTCCTGATTTATTCCCAGCAGCACGGAGCATAGTGCAGCAAACTAGTTAGATCAGGATAGACTCAGACATGCTTCCTGTCTTCTCCTCACCTCTTCTTTTTCACTGACAAACAGCTGCTGGGTTTTCACTTCTGCTGCTTTTTTCTGTGTAGCACAGTCTCCACCCCAAAACCACACCCAAACCACTAAACATTGTGGTGTGTTGTGAAACTCCTTTTTCGTAGTGAGTGCTGCCAGAAAGTTGTTTAATGGTAATGGTAAAGCAGCATGCATTGAGTTGGAAACCGGAGTTTTAAACATGTGATGACCTTGACGACCAGAGCTGGTTGGATTATGTAATGAATAAGGATTGTTTCAGAGCTCTGACAAGATGTAGTGGTGTGCCTGTGAAGTTCTGTGAGCTTTGGAAGTGAGTTTTGGAAACTGTGTTTCAGCGCCATGTGAATATTTGTCCTGAAAGGCCAGGTTTACATTCCCTGATTACACTGGCAAATTCTTTCTAGCGAGCTGGGGGAAGTGTTCAGGGGAATCCTGCCAGCTCTCCTTATGGTCTGGAATAGCTCAGATGATAAGCCTCTGCATGTCCTTTGGAAGCAGCTGTTGACTAAAAGAAATGTGGATTACATGTTTAGACGAAACAGGGAGTGCTTGGATCCCCACTACTTAAGTCTGACCCAGGAAATTCCCAGTGTTTTGTACACCCTGGAATCCAAGCGGATAGTTGTGGTGGCGAGCAGTGAACTGATGCTGTGACTCTAGCCAAAGGGACTTGGCTCAGGTTAGGTTGCCAGTGAAGGAGTGGAGCGGCTCAGAAATGAGATGATGTGGGTAGAAAGTGAGGAAATGTCTATATTGGACTCTTCCACACCTCCTGTTAGGTACTGGTGAGGTTACTTTGCTGTAGTGAGCGCCGGAGAGAGTGGAAGTCTGAGAATGCTTTAAGTAATCACAAGAGATGTTTTACAGAGAGCTGTAAGTAAGTTGGCAGCACTGTTGAGACCAAATGGCACAAGTTTACTTCTGCATTCTTTCTGATGAGGTGCTAGAGGGAATAAGGTATACAGCAGTGTTTGCTACTGAGGAAGAAAAAAAAAAATCACTTTCCTGTGATTGTGTTCTTGTTGTGTAGGCCAGGAGATAAGCAACAAGTTTTAATGATATATAGTCACCTGTGGATATAGGAGAGTGAGGTTCAAGACACTTACTTTAACTATCTGAAAATTACATTTCTCTCTTAGTACTCCTGCCATAGTTTCCCCCACTAGAAGTAATGAACAGGCAGAGGTACTTGCAGATACTGACAGCTCTATTCTGCCTTAGATACCTGTGTTAGGGTAGGGTAAGTATCCTTCTGTTGACTGAGGAAAGTCCAGATGACCAGCAGAAAATAGGTGGTAACTGTGTGGTGGCTGGGCTTCCTGAGCATCTTAGGAAGAACACAGACCTGAGGCACACACATAGACTGTTACATGAGTGCAAAATGGAGCTTTGACCATCACAAATCAATTAATACAACACAGAGCTGTCACTCAGATGCTGAGAATGGAAGTAGGAGAGTAGCAAAAAGAAATCCTGTGGTCCAGCAGCAGGCAGCTTCTGCCTTATCATACCAGAGCCCCAGTTCTCCAGTATACCCTGATGATCACCAATAAACTTGATTTTGTTTATTGCTGGGCCTACAGGAGAGCAAGCTGTGAAGACAAACAGAGTACATTTACCTCTTGTTCCTGGGACAGGTGTTTGGAGATGACTAGTGAAAGCATCACAGCTATACGAACAGACTCGTTTCAAATCAGAGCTGGTGAGGTCCCCTCTGATTTCATTACATCTGTAAAACAGGAAATAGCCAAAATTCAAATATGATGGAGTTAAAGTTGAGTGCAAAATGTTTGCCACTTGACTTTTTTTTTTCTGTGTCTTCACTAGAAGAAAAAATACTTAAAAGACTTGGCATTGGAGTTTCTAGTAAAAAAAGGTTCCAACTTGGATATGTCTTTTCCTTTATTTTAATCCACTTAGTGCATTTAACAAAGCATTTGCATCAGTGAAACTGATTTTATAGCACCAGGCACTCAGGCAAGGTTTAAAACACATTAGCAAAACTTTAAAAATGAGGCTTTTAACTGCAAACAGGGGAATTGCAAGTTCAAGGTATATATTTATCAAGTTTCAGTTAAATGGCTGTGTTTTAATCTGTGGTAATTTTACCATTCATTTTCATCTGTTGGAAACCATCTGTCAGCACATAGAAGGATCACTGAACTCAGTTCAGAAATATCTCTGGATACTTGGCCAGCTGATCGTCAGCTGTTTACAAAAGTGACGCCGATGGTTGCAGCAGCTCGGGCTGTAAGTGAAGTCCAGTGTCGGTGCTTGGCGGTGCATTAAATCATGGCTTTCATCCAAAATAGGACTATTAGAACTTAACTGGTGTATAATTCTGGGTGTACAGAAGCAACAAAGAGTACAGAGTTTTGTCAGTGTCCGTTTCAAAGAAGCTAAAGCAAGGCATTATTTGGCATTTATTGGATTTTTTTTTTCCCCCTCTCAGTCAGTAGGAAATGTGATACATATGACTGGAATCTTAATCATAATCCACCCCCTTTAAGAAATTTGTCTCACTGGCTAATTTCATCCAGATTAAACAGAATAACAGAAGTCTTAGAGGTAGTGAGTTCCTAGCAGTTTCATGAAAAACTGGGTGAAAGAGAGAGATCAAACCCAAGGTTTCCTATTTTGTTTGGCAGATCAGCTCGTCCTGCTAGCTGGCAGGGCATCCGATGGATGCTTCCCAACCAGACAAGGCTTGTTCCTTTGCCATCTCCCAAACAACTGATAGATGTGAGATGTGGGAAGCAGTTCCTGAGAAGTGAGAGGAACAAATTTCTCTTCAAAACAGGGCTTCCCTTCGGTCTGTTCCTTCAGATCTATTCATATGTCTTTGATGGGTTAAAACTTTTTTCCAAATGTACAGCTTCATAGGCCTTTGAAAATATGTTTCTCTTTCGTACCTTTTCATGTTTCATGCCTTTTACATATTCTTGTCTCTGTCATATATATAGGCCATAGCTGACTGGCTACCTACACTTTTTGCATCAAAAAGCGCTCGGAATGACCATGCAGGAGCATTCCTTTCCTCTTCCTTTCTGTGGTTTCAATTTTTAGGCATTTCAAGATGCTTAAATCTGTGTAATGGAGGAATTTTTTTCTTTTTTTTTCTGTCCAGTTCACCTTCTAGGAAGGGGCATGACTTTAACTATCAAATTAGTGAAGAACTCCCTATGGACTTTTTTGGATTGGAGCGTGGGGGCACTTTTTTGTGAGGAGCATTATGTAATACTTACAGGGCTTTTATCTGGGTTGCAGAAGCAGGTGGAGAAGTCACTGTAGTGTGATAATTGACTGGTTAGATCTAGGTGGTATGTATCATCACTCTAGATAGTGCAAGCTCAAATGCAAGATTAGAGCTGCTCGATTTATTTTTAGTGAATCTCCTTCTCCTGAAAGAATACGGCCATCCTGTGCCCTTGTTGAAGCCGAGCATTTCTTTTTGCTTGTGGCTGCACAAAGCAAGCAGCAGTTTTGCTGAAAGCAAGGAGGGAAGTGGCAAGAACAACTCATTTCCCCCCTCTGCAGCAGCACCATCGTGTAGTATAACTTCTTGTCTTAGCTGATGGTTCTGCTGTTTTTTGCAAGACAGCTATTCATTGATTTCACCTCGTGTCTGTGAAAGCTGCTCTCCTCCTGGAGGTTTGTAAGATTAAAAAAAAAAAAAGAATAGTACATGAAGCAATTAATCTCTTTCCCTTCCCCACTCCCCTTTGCCTCTGAATTCTCTCTGACAAAACTGCCCGTTCATGCAGTTGTGCCAGCTCATCCTTCTGACAGCCCACTGTGAGGGCTGTGTGAGCAGAGAAGAAAGACCATCAGATGAGGCTGCTGGCAGATAGGATCCTTCCATGAGATGCTGTAGACAGGCAGAGGACCTACAGTCCATCCCTTGCAGCTCGTGCTAACTGCAAAAGCCTCCATAGGCTTTCTAGAGTCTGGAGCAGCAGGTCTGGCTTCATGGATTGGAACTGAGCTACCAAACGTAGATGTCTCTGTCTAAGGCGGTCACTTTATGGTCATTAGAGAGGAAATAGGTGTCTACTTTGAGATGAATCCCACCCTAAAGGATGCTTTGTCTGCTACAGAGAAGCCTTGGAAGTGTTTGCATTTCAAATACTATAAATGAAGTGAGATGAACCCTGTCTTCTCTGGGATGGGCCCTCAGACATAGTTGTCGTATATGGGGGCTGGTGGTGGTGTCATTAGCAAGGCAGAGGAGCAGTCTGGTGCAGTGCCAGCGAATTCCAGCACTGTGTGAGGTCACTTCTCTTGAGCTGCTGGCTGCTGTCCAGAAACCATCATTTGAGCTCATGCTCAGATTCATCACTTCTCAAAGGAATGTGGCTGTTCGTGGCAGTTCCTAGGTGAGATGTTGAGTCACTGCTGCTGTCTGTCCTGGATGTGGTTGGGAACAATACAGACAACTCAGAGACATCCTGTATTTCAATAGATTTTACTGCATGAGTAATGAAGTTCTATTTTTGCTATTGCAAGTCACAACTTGTGGTGGCTTCCTTATAATATACCTCTTTATACATCTGGTATGAGAGTCTTAGAAAAACCTCATCTGCCCAAATACTAGAATTTAAACTCTGTAATTCATACATTGTAGTTCATACATTATAATTTGCGTTTCAAAGCTTATAAGCAGGCTTTGTGCATAGGAGTTTGAAGCAAGTTTGTGTGAATCAAAATAATGTTTTCTCTGAAAAGAGGCAAACAGTTCTGTCTTTCAATAGCTTTCCAGATCAAATCTGCTCCATTTTTAAAGAAAATAATTTGCAGGAGGAAAGGTAAACTTAAGACTTGTCAGATGTTCAGGTAGACTTCTATTCACTGAGGTGTATCCTGGTTTCTTCTAGTTCACAGACATTGTTCAATAACAAAGATAGTCCCTGGCAAATTTTGGCCTCATCTGTACTTCTACAACCTAAACGTTGCACTTCTCAGTCCTCCTTTGCACTTGCAATAATAATGAAGGTATGGAATATAATGGTGTGATGATATTAGAAGAGTAATGTCTCTTTACAGTGATAGAAAAGTGTATCCTTTCAATTACTTTTCTTAAAATGCAGAGTTTTGATGAAAGAGGGAATGCATAATCAACTGAAGCGACTGCATATATTTATCAAGCTATCTGAAATTTGAATTTAAATTCACAGGAGAACCTGATAGAGGTTAGATAATCCAAAGTCATTTGCAGATTCAAAGATTGAGCTAAGCCATAGTTAAATTTTATGAGAAGAGAATTTAGGCAAGTTTACAAGGTGCACCGTGTAATACTGTTGCTACTGCTGTCTTCTGAAAGTGGATAAAAGACTTTAGATCCTTGAAATTTTAAGCACTAATCTGTCTTTGTTTGGAAGGAGAGTAGAGGAAAAAGAGCCACACATTTCCCATGATATTATGAACACTTCTGGGAAAAAAAAGATATCACTTGTACATTTCAACAAAAAAGGAAAAAAAGACTTGGATAAAATCAGTCAGAGATTTGGATGATGTGCTGCAATGCCTGACAGCTCAGATTTTGCCTCCTGCAGGACAGCAGGGTTTGTTAGCACAGGGCCAGGGAAGCAAGGATAGGGTAACCCAACACAGAGGATGGAGAAAGAGATTTTGTGTTTCTTTTGCAGTCTGGGAAACAGAACTGTGATCTATACTGTGTGGGAGGCACCAGATTTTTTGTTCAGTGCTTTTAAAATAGGCTGTAAAAACCCAAATATTCTCATGTTAAATAAAAACAGGTAGTGAAAACAATATTCTCAGGTTAAATAAAATACTTTTTCTCCTTTTTGGGCACCTCAAAAAAGCCTGGGAGAAAGTTCTAAAAGGAAAGATACTGATGATGCAGAAAAGATAGAAATGCTTGATTTCATAATTCTCCTCCCCCACAACTATTAATTTGGTAATTTGTAACAAATTATCTTTAATTTATAGTTTAATTTCTTACTTAAAAAATAGCATACAGCTCTACTGCTAAGATAATGAATGTGGTTTTCATGAACTCCCTTATTCTGAGAAGTGTCTGTGGTCTCTTCAATCTTTCTGTTCATGCAGGTTGCAGTGCCAGGAAGTTCGGTACGTGATTTGCTTCTGTCTGCAACCTTTTTATTGTCCTGATATCTTTCCTCTCTTGAGGAAGATGGGGGAAATATTACATGGTCTGTGTAGAGTCCAGACACTAGAAATTGCTGCAGGGGGCAGGCATTGAAATAGGTGGAAAGTTTCATATCAAGAAAAAAATACAGTAATAAATGTGAGGAGGAAAACGGTCATGACTTTAGTCTTCATAAAATCTTATATTACAGAAAGCTTGCCTGGGAAGTAAACCAGATTATCTCTTTGTTCTGCTCTGTGGTATCCATTTTTCATATTTCTTTTTCATTGCATTTAGGCCTATTCTTCAAGCTTAGGTAACTGGGGTATTTTCAAAAATGAACCTGTGCAGAGCAATGTATTCTTGATTTAGATGTTGTTTTTGGCAAAGGTCTTAATTTTAGTTAGAGCTTAAGCTACTACTGCTGTCCCCAAAAAAACCAATTTTGTATGCTTTTCTGAATATCAAAAACATTTTTATTGGCCATTCTCTTACTCGTTTGGTACATGTCCATGGTGTTCTTAGGAGGGCAGTTCTGAGATCGTCTTCCTGAATAGTTGTGCTGAGGGTAATTTTAAATTTCATCTCAGGTGGGGTGGAGTCTGCTGTAGAGAGGAATGGTGCCAAAATACTTGTCAAGGCTGAAGCCAGCTTTGATTTTGTTGTGAAGGAGAAAAGACCACGTGGCTCTGTGTTGGGTGACTTGGAGTTCATTCAGTGTGTCCCTTGGCATCTGGTGACGGCAGAACGGCGACAGCCTTTTCCCTTATTCTCCCTAATAAATTTATATCATGTTTACCCACAGCTTTGATACAGAGGCAGTTGGGTGTTTGGAGCAAGAGTTTGATGTGTGTGATATCTGCCCTGATAAAATAAGAACATTACATTCCACTTTTTTTCCTTACGCCTGCTGTCTTCTGCCCTGCCTAAGGTGGAAGCTCGTATGCCTTGGATAGTAAGGTACTTTAAACACCATGAAAACCTCAAAGCCTCAAGCTAACCCCCAGTTACAAGTATTATATTGAGCTCTTTAGGAAACAGGAATTCAGTGTATGTGACCAAACCCAACTAATGATGTTTTCACAGGATATTCAGAAGCCAAATGCCAACTGCAGCTACAAACTCATGCGACCACACTGGTTGTAATTGAACCAGTGATTCTGCTGTTGTTGAATGGCTTTTGTAGAGCAATAAAATTCTCAAACTGCCAGCTTGGACCAAAAAATGACCTCAAGTAGAGCCATTACATGGCTATATGACAGGACTCTCTTACAGCTGTAAGCATTAGCTACTGCCTGCTGTTGGAGATGGGGTATAGGCCTGGATTTTTTGTCTGTTCCTGGATGGTGATGGTCATTGTATGGATGAATTCAGGATATGTCCAGGTATGAACTTCCTCAGATTAGTTCTTGATCCTCTGTGTTTCTTTTCATCGGTGCAACTTATTAAAATATTATTGATAAGTTTCTCAGATGAGAAAAGAAGCAGGGCAGCAAATGGTCCAGGGGGCAGAGCAACCTGGGTCTCCTGCTAAGCATCCTGATTTTCAATAGAATCATATATGAAGTCTTATATTTAAGAAACCAAAGTTCAGATTGCAGTTACAGATGGATGTTCCCAACCTGGGAAGCATTGACACCAAAAATAGTGCTAAATAGTTAATGGTTAACTGTACTTTGGCCTTGGACATGACATGTGTGGGTAAGAACAAAGGTCAGTTTGTCCCTGTAGTTGGCGGGGGGTGACTGCACTAGAAATAGTATTTCCAGGCTTTATTTAGAATGGAATATTTAGAGGTGAATCTTGTAAAAGAGAGATTAGCCACAAGAATTATGGAAGGAGTAAAAAACTTTGTTCAAAGCGAGAAACTGAGGAAAACTTCAGCTTTTTTGATCATCATTCAAGCTGAAATTTCAGAAGCCAGGGATCTATTAAAGGAATGGGGAAGAATAATTAAAATCTCAACCAAAACCTGAAGTGCCGAAAAATCAGACCCTGAACTGGGTGCAAATTTATTAAAGGCAATATTTTGTTAAGCAGTGATTTTGGTATCTCCCTTGCCACCAAAACTTCGTGCCAAAACATCTGAATGTGTTATTCGTATGGAAGCACCGCACCAAAGACCTAATTAGGAGAATTTGAGGGTTAGATTTTGAGACTCACAGTGTTGGAGGTGCTCAGACCGGTTGTGTTTCAGAGCCACTATTGGTATTAATCCCTGAAGTATTTCCAATAGGGATGTTAGCTCAGGGTCCCTAAGCATGCAGATGCTGGGAAATAGGTGTCGGTTTAGTTTGGGGACTCCACGAGGTTCTTGGTAGGTCCTCCTGCCTCTACTGGGGGATACATGAATGGAAGCACTTAAGCAATTGCACTGAAATGGAGCTGTGCAAATCTTCCCTAGTGAACCCAAGCGACCACCCGTACCCTGGATTTCAGCAGTGCCACAAATCCCTGGTTGTGAGTGAAGACCTGATGGTTTTTGGCTTGACACCAGCTGAAACTCCGAAGGCAGATCAATTTTTTTTCTCTGAGCCTTCAGATTCATTTGATCTCAAAGCAAAACATGTGAAGTTGAGGTGAATGTGAACTGCAATGTAAAGAAAAGGAGGTTTATGCCAGCCCAAATACTGCGGGGTTGTGCTTCAGATCCAGGTTCTGTTTTGGACAAAGGTTAATGTGATATCAGCTAAATCCAGGCAGCTGAGCAGAGTCTGACTAAAGCAATTCATTTGACAAGTTGTTTTTGTCTCAAACTTGAACCTGAACCTCAGTCATTATTTTATTGCTGCTGTTAAAGCCATGCTGCCCTTATTTAGTGGGAGGACTGCTGACACTTGCTGGGACCTGCAAGAGCAGCATCAGGCTGTAGCTGCTCCTGCCCTCTCCCCATCCCGTGTGCACTGGATCATCGTTCATGGGGAACTGTTCTGCAGACTTGTTTGGAGTCCTGTTCAGATCAGGCTTAAGCCTTCAGTCCTCCTTCACAGAATCATTGAATCATTAAATTTGGAAAAGACCTCCACAAAAGTCCAACCTGCAACGAAATACCACCGTGCCCACTAAACCATATTGTGAAGTGCCATGTCTTCTTGTTTTCTGAACACTTCTGGGGATGGTGACTCCACCACTCCACCACTTCCCTGGGGAAGCTTCATGAAGCTGCCTTGCTGTTGTTGCTGCTTGACAAGTGACTCTCCCTGTCAGTCTGAGCTTCTCCTCATTGGTGTGCTACCTCTCCCTTGCATGGGTTGAGAAGGAAAACATTGAGAGGAATCATTTTGCTCACCCTCCCTTGCACAGTGCTGGTGGCACTTAGCACATGTAGGGCAGCAAAGGCAGCTGGAGAAGTGGTGGGTGTGCTGGGGAGGCAGGACACCTGTGCAGAAGAGATACATAAAGGGCTGTAACTTCCTGGCTGACTACCCATACTATGGAATTGCCCATTTCTGTTTTTAGGTGTTATGTTTGCTGTCATTTGGGATGTTTGAAAGAGCTACTCTGAGTCATTATTGACTGGGACTTTGTTCAAACCAGGGGGAGATTAAGCATTGCCTAGCTGCAAACTGAAATCAAACTGAGAAGTTCATAAGCTTAAGATGAAGAACAAGTAGTTTGGGATTTTTATATAAGCTCTCTCACTGACTATCTATGAATTTAGGCAAGGAGGTCTGGCTTCCTTTCTGTTTTAAGGCGGAGAAGGGTGCACCCATATTAGCCCTTTCATTAGAGGTGGGTTTTGGAGGCAAACCTAGTTGTCCCCAGATTTCACTGCATCCTAGTAATGCTCTCCATTGCTACAGCCACTCACAAGATCTTTATGGAATCAGACCAGAGTTAGCCTGGAGTAAAACCCATGAAAATAAGGTATTGTGGCTGTAGGATCTTTGGTACCACTGTGCCTCTGTCAGTGTGCAGTGTCTGCTGGTGTAACCCCTGATTCAAAGAAATCCTTAAACAGTATATATAAAGCACACTTTTATTATGGCCGGGGAAATGCAGGGGGGTTCCCCCCCCCCCCCCCCCCGTGCATGTCCACTGAGAAAAGAAACACAACAGCTTTCTATACAGCAAGTTTCAAAAATTATCTATCATATACACTCTTTATGAAGTCTGCCTTATCTAAATAGACATTTGGTTGCCTAACTCCTATTCTTCTTATTATAGAGTAGTTACATAAAGTTTTATCATTTCAAACAGCTTAGGTTCCCCCCACTCCTCTTCTGTCTCCCTTGCAATGTGCTAAAAGTCTTTCCTGCTTTCCCTGACAGTCCCTTTTGTTTACGTAAGCTAGCTTTGTCTTAATTGCCCACAATTTGGGCAGCAACCTTCTTTCAAGCAGTTACAATTTTGCAAACTCACAGTAACATAGCTAAATTTTTATTTTATTTTGTCTTGTCTTTATTTCACCCCAGCCAGTTACACTGTGGGGGCACGGCTGGGACAGGTCTCAAAACTGCTGCTCAGCTCCCTCCTCTTGCACAGGTTGCTGCTTGAGTTGATGTGCAGAGCCACTTCAGTGCTGATACTGCCTTGTACTTAATGACCTGCTTGGTGCCCAGTTCCAGCTGAAATCCGAGAGGCCTGAAGTGAGATTGTCAGAGTAACTCTTCTCCCTCTTCTCTCACTAGTAGGGATTTGTCCCTCAAGTGCTCTCAGACCTGAGGGCCTCCAGTGCCTTTTCAATACCAATATTCTTTAAGTCCTCTCATACCCAGGTCTCCGCTGAATTGGAGATAACTTTGAGACAAAAGCATGTTGTTTGTGTCCTGCTAGTGGAGAAATGTTTGCAACGAATTGAGATTCTTGGCTAAAAGCTGCTGCAATTTTGCAAATTCTGTCCTAATGTTTTAGTTGTGCATTTTAATCAAGCTCAGCAAATCAGTTCAGTCTCCCTGACCCTGCAAAGTATCCTGCTCTAGGTTTGCCTTTGAATCCATTCTGCTTTTTAATGAACATTTTCCTATGAAGCTTTTCTTGCTTTGTAATTTTGGGATTTAGATCAGAAACAGAGACTGAGTAATGTGAGACTTTTAATAATTATTCTTTTCTGACAGAAAGCACATATGAGTGCCCAGGATTTTTGTGCTAGTGCATACAGATGCATACTTGAACTAGTGACTTGCCTATCTGTGGACCTTCCAGGATACACCTACTGCTTTTCATAATAGGTTTATTAATGAAGGATTCAGTGGGAACTGAAATAATGCTTTTTTGGGAACAGGAAAGAGTAGGTATATATATTTAGACTGATAGGGAGGGAGTTGTAAGAAGAACTGTTCCTTATCAGTTTAGCCTGGCTAAGGAAAGATTTGTTAGTATAAAACACTCCCTGGATAATTTTACACTAAATTATCTGGGATTTTTTGTTCTGCTTCTTGCAGATTTCCAGAGAAGATGTGAGTTGTAGGATTTCACTTGGAAATTCTAATTTTGGAAAGTACTGGAAAATTGCAGTGAGGTCCCCCCTGAGTCCTGTGTTCTCCAGGGAGAAGAGACCTGACTTCTTAAGTCCTTCCTCATAGGGCAGATTTTCAAGCCTTTTGATCATTGTGGTGACCCTCTTTTGGACTCTCTCCAGTCTGTCTGCATCTTCCTTGATCTTCTAGGACCTTGGGATCTAGAACTAGCCACAGTATTGTCCTAGACATCATTAATTTGGAATTAACTTACATGCCTGAGCATAGTGATTTATGTCTTTCTTGAAATATTTATGCAGATGGAGGAGTTCACTTTTGAGCTATTTCCTCTTTTGCTAAGATTATCACAAATCTACTCTACAGTTTTCCAGTTTTCATCAGATTTTCAGTTGGAAGTATGTCTGAAAAGTAATACACAGTTGCAGAAAGCTATGAACTTCAGGGAAAAATAATGTTAGGGGTTTTTTTCAAGTATTAGTTTTTAGAAATGAAAAGTAGCTGTAAAACTTTTAAAAATGCTAAAAAAATTTAAATTTCCATTAGTGACTTCACAGTTTTGAATAAAATCTCTTTCTCAGAGGAGAACAGCTACATCAAGCATTCTAGTAGTCACTAATAATTGATGTTTTTCGGCTTATGCAACCACTGGAAATTGTGCCAGTCTCTTTAGGATTCCCTTTAGAATATATGAAAAGTGTATATAATAACATGAAAATATACTCTAATGACATAGATGTATTTAAAACATGCATTGCAGAACTATTTCATATAAAAAACAGTATGAGTGTCAACCTTTCTGCTGCCATGCAGGCTATAGAAAGATGGGATATTCTGGACCCTTTTCACCATTCTGTATTTTAGGATATTAATTGCTGGGTTTGCTGTGATATAGAACTTTTGCTCAGTATAACCTTCAACCAGCTCACCAGCTCTCAAATTTCTACTCAAGCCGAATAGTAAGTATTTTTGGGAAATGAATGTGTAAGAGGATATGCAGTTTCAGCAAGGAAACTAAGAGGTATAATATTCAGTCTCTCTCTCTATATATCTATCATACTGGGATGACTCAAGTTGGACTCGAGTTAGAAGGCAGGCTCTAATACTGCTGGGAATATACACAAGGACATTCAGTAACTGGAGAGGGAGGCCAAATTTTTCCATCCATAAGTTATGTAACTATGGGGTTTTAGGAAACCTGCTCTTCATGAATAAGGTTTGGTACTGAATTTTGATATAACTTAGATTTAATTTTCAAATTAAATTTGTGAAATTAAATTTCACTGATTTCTGTATGTGTTGGAGACCAGTTTTTTATCCATTAAAATGTGTTGTACAGGATGGAGTTTCTTTTGCTGAATCTGGGTTTTATTTCTGTGCCCCCCGACTGGAAACTTAAATTTTTTAGTATCTATTTCTAAGATTTTCTGAAATAAAAGCAGCTTTTCTTGCCTTTCTGAAGTAAAAAAGAGTCACCCCTGGTTCATCTGCTGGCTGGGAAGGTTGGCTTTTGGAGCATCTGAGAGTGGCAGGATCTCAGATGTGAGGGGTGGTCGTTAACGAAGGCGTGCCAAGGCTCTAATTAATATCACACTTTCTCTTTTGGTTGCCTTCTCTAGGAAGCTGCTGGAAGAATGCTGTGACCCCGGGCAGCTCTTTGCCATGACAAAGCTGAACTCCCCGATGGGAAAGAACCTCTGGTTCGACGGGGAATTTTTATATTCTGTCACAATCGACAATGCAACTTACTCTCTCTTCCCACAGGTTAGTAACTGTTTTTATTGCCACTTTAAGTATTAATATACTAAATGGTAGCATGGTACAAAGGAGCATGAATAGGCTAAAGGCTTGTCAAGAAATTGAGTCTTCATTTCTTGGTACAAAACAATCTTTTTTTTTTTTTTTTACTTCCGTGTTCTGAAAATTTTGTTGCTATGCATGTTAATATTTCCTTGGCTGCTTTTTGGGTGTGCAGATGTACACAAGGGCTGGTGAAATTGGGTCACCCATCTTGATTCTTAAAATGCTGAAATTCTGTCTATTTTAAGTAGGTGATTTCTGCATTTCAGTCAGGGATCACACTCACTGTGAGCCTGATCTCTCACCTAGGATTGCTTCAGTTGAGATCTGTACAGATCACATGCGACAGTATTTTGTGTGAAGGTGTTACAAGTTAATGGAGTTTGTTGGTGACAGTCAATGTGAGCCCAACAACAGAAGCCAACAACTTGACTTTGTTGATTCTTGCTGGTTTTGAATGTTAGAAGTGATTATTGTTGTTCAGCAAAGGTGTTTTGGGTTAAGTACAGGGTTTTTGAGTGATGGCAGTTTGTGGTACTGATCTAAGCTGCTTCTTGTTTATTTAATTAATATATGAACTGATGTTAAATAACAAGGTTGTTATATTGAATTTTGTATGTGGAAGGAGAGATGTTTTATGTGGTTACACACTTAAAGAAAGCCAAACGTCTGGATGTATTAATTGATTTACATGTTGCTTTAATTTCTCAAACTGAAGACATACAAATTTGTTAAGCCTCCCAGTAGATGTTGAATCATTTACACTGGGCTTTTTGTTTGTTGCTATTTCAGTTAAACATTTAGCAGAGTTCTTACTTGTTAACCTCATCCTGCCAATAAAGCATGAAAAAGTTGGTTTGGTTTGGTTTGGTTCTTTTTTAAAGTAGTTTCCAAGATCTCAAAAACAGTTATGACTTTCAATGAGTTTCTTTTAATGGAGAAGTGTGAGGGGAAACTGTTGTGCAGGGCAGAGGAGATAGGAACAGCCACTTCGTATGTTGAGACATCATCCTGAGGAGCATTTTTACAGCTGTGTCTTGTTCAGGCTGCCAGTCTCCTGTCTTGTCACTTGTGCCTGTTGCCATGATCCAGACAATGGACCTTGGCTTCCCTCAGGCTGCTCCCAGCTGCTGTGTCCCTGCAAGCTCAGAAAACAAGCAGATGCTGAAACCTGCATGGCAAGTGGGTTTTTTTCCTGCAGTACAGCTGGAAAGGGGCTGCCTGCCTTGAGTGAATTTCTGGAGACTGGCAAAAAGTTTATGATGTGTCGCAGAGTAGTGGCTGTAAGTCTTTTTCTGTGATTATGAGTGTGATTTGTTGCTACAATATTGCGTCATTTATTGGACAGAACAGAAACCCTCGGCAGAGCTGTGAACTTTGTACCACACAGAGATACTGGCAACAGCTGCTCAAAATGTGCAAGTCCCTTCCAGGGTTTCACAAAAACCCCACCTGGGCTGGCACAGGGAGGTCACTGTTCTGTGATGAATTTGGGATTTTTAGATTTGATTTTCTTTGTATTAAAACCTAGCATTCTGCTTGGCTGCAGAGGTGTCCTACCTCCTCTCACAGAAAAGAGGAGAGTGCTGGATGGACTCCTTTAGGGAGGTCATTGCTGGTTAGGGAGAAATCATGGTCTGGAACTCCAGTGGTTCCTGGGCTCCCAAGTCCCATCTTCAAAGTTTATCAGTGGCTGGATCAAGAGTAAGGATCTGGGAAGTCCTGGAAAGATAAACTCCTGAGGATCAAGGTGAGCTGTGGAGTTGGGACTTCAGTGTCCCTTAGGCTTGCCAAGCGGTCTGTGAAGAGGATGGGAAGATGCTGCTGGTGATGGTGGAAAAGGTGAATTTTTCTGATATTCCAACTGTGGAACAATGCTAGAAAGCAGCTCTGGGAGTGGTGCCAGAAAGGCTGCCCCTTTAATGAATCGATGGGCAGTTCGTTTCTGACAAATGCTACTCACTACTACTCCTTTCCTTGCAAGTACCACTGCCTCTAATTTGATGTGTTATTCCTATGTATTTTGCCCAGAGGAATTTCGTAGGCCTTTATCAGATGAAATCCCGGTAGGCTTAAAAGCTTAGGAAGATTTATTTGCGGTAAATTTTTAAGTGAAGTATTTCTCTACTTCTCTCTTTGTTTCAAGAAAAATACTCACCTAAATTTTTCAGGCTCCCTCTTTGAAGAATGGTGTCTATTAGCTTGCTAGTGACTGGCAGGCGAGTTTTGTGAAGATGAATATTCCTTTCAAAAGTATCCAGAAGCTTAAAACCTCTCATAAAATACGGTTAATACTCTGAAATGCCCAGGGGATGTAACAGGAATGTGAAGGGCCGCAGCTATGTTGATATAACCAAAAAAATATTTCCTCTGGAATAAATAAAACTGACTCCATCCACATCAATCTGCTGGGCTTAAGCAATTCTGTGCTTGCAGAAGATTTCTCAGCCCTGAACCAGTTACTAACTTATACAATAACGTAACTCAAAACTGAATAGGAAACTTGCCATATTTCATGGCATAGAATGAGCTGGCTAATGCATCAATGGAGCCTTTTACAGGAATAAATAAGTATGTCAGGACTTAATATGTAAAATGTCTCTTACTCTTGAATGGCAACAATACAAAATAGAATATTTTTTTCTTCTGAGCAATCTATATTTAAAGTTCTTACAGCTGGGCCAACATTTTCTGATAGAGTGCTTTTCCAGTAAAAATGCTGTTTCATGAAAATATAAATTTAATATCAGTTCATTGGTTTTTCAGTTTTTCTTTGAAGTGAAAAGGTTAAAAGGTTTTGGTGGTATTATATTATTTCATTGTACCATTTTTTTAATGTAATATTTCAACTGTTAGATTTCTTTTTTTTAATCAAGTCCTTTGCTAGCCTTTTATTCCTCAGACCTTGCATGATTATATTATTCCCCTTTTTATTTTTTCAAGTTTTTGAGAGGCCAAGGGAGAAAATTGCAAAAGAAAAAAGCTTTTATGTGGAAATAGTCGTTCAGTGTTTCATTTCAGTTCATGAGAACAAAATTTGAAGTTGCAGAGTTTTGTGTGAACCCATAATTCCAGGTGCTGGAAGTAGCTCCTCTTAGTCTACCCCTCTCTGTGTCATTTCCCCCCGATATCAAGAATTAAATTTTTTTTGAAGCAGAAATGAAATGTTACACAGACTGCACCATCTTTTCCGTCCTGGAGAGAAATTGCTAATGGCTCATTGTCAATACCTAAAGGTCAGGAGAAGGTGCAGCTCAGGATGTGGCTCATCAGAGAAGACAGACTAGCATGCAGTGAGGGTGCCCACCTACAGCCCATCTCCCAGCATAGGCTAAGCTGAGTTGCCTGGAGCTGTTGGATAATGGAGTGTCACTTCAATTAAAATCAGATATTTCTTGACAGCAGCTTTGTTATGTTACTTGCTGTGATCTACAGCATTATTTCCCACTCTTAGGAGACAAGAAGCATAGAGTCTGCACTATCACTGTAGGCGTAGTTTAATCTTAACAGCGAGAAGTTATTCCTACGGCCTGCCTTCCACTCCTCTAAACCTTTTAATTCAGACTTAGAGTTTCAATATCAGCCAGTAATTTTGGTATGTGTCTGGAAGCACTGAGAGTTCAGAGATGTAGGTGACCCTACTACAGTCTTGGCTGGATAAATGTCTGAGTAGCCAGGCTGCCACGTCTCATGTTGGCCACTAAAGGTCATGGGAACTCGTTGATGTATTTCCTCTCCATTGTGGACCAACTATTATACAGAACAGGGAACTGTGTGTTGGGGAGTGTCCCTGATGGGACAGAGACATACACCCTCCTTGCTCTCCAATCTGGAAGTTTAGCCATGCAGCTCTGGTCCTGTTGTGTTGCATGGAGGCACAACAGAAGGCATGACTAGCATTTTCCACCCTTTGCCATCTGACTAGAATGGAAGAAACCAGGCTTCCATATATTCCTCCAGTAATTTTTAGATACTATGAGTAAGTGTGATGTAACCACAGGAGTAGTTGGGATGTAACTCAAAACCATGTGAGAGACACGTGAGCTAACACTCATCTGCTTTTGAGTTACAGAATAGAACAAGCCCCAGTTTCAAATGTTTTTTTGGGGATATTTTTTCACTCTTTCCTGTCTTTTTCTTCCTCAGAGTTTCAAAAGCAAATTTCAGACTATCATTAGCATTAGAGGGGAAAAAACCCTCACCCTAGTATTTAGTTGTTAATGCAAATAATTGATTTTTGTTACTTGTTGGCTAAAGCCTATAGAAAGGAAAAACCAAGGTGAATTTTTGAGGTCTCCTTTCCCCATCCCCCAAAGGGTTAAAAAATAGTTAAATCAAATGTAACTTTTCACTCTGCCATGCAGAGTATTGGTTTGGAGGGTAGAGAAGTTGAATACATTTCAAAAGATATTTCAAATGTTATACTTCAGCTTTTAATTTGGCAAATTTAAAAATATTCAGTTGCATTGAAGCAGTTAGACTTGTTTGGTACCAATAAATTATGTCAAATTACTAAAGTGTGGTTCCACAGCTGATCAAATCCCTTCTAAAGTTTCACCTGCAGTATGCTGTCAGCTAGAAGAGGGGCTACTTGCATTGAGCTTCTCATGAATAGTCATCAGAAATGGTGTTGGAGAAATCCAAGGGAAAAAACTGCAGGCCACAAACAAATCTGGGAAAGGTGACATCAGTTTCTGGATACCTTGTGATCAAGAGAAAGATGATATTTTTCAAATTGCATATATAATACAGATATTTATTTGAAGTTCAAATTCTTATTCTTAATATAAAGGCAGGTGAAAAGTTAGTTGCTCTGATTGCAGCTGTAAGATGGAGACATTCTCTGATGTTTTCTGTGTTTCCTGAATGGTGTTTTAGGTAACAGTGAATTATTTTATGATCATGCTGTGAGATTTGTGGTTTTCATTCAGAGTGCCTGTTAGATTCTGGGAACTTGTTTAGTTTTTCTTGGTTGTTCACAATGTTCTTCATTTGGGCAGAGACTGTAGTGTTCCCCTCTGATGGAGCTACTGGTGCTGTTTCAAAGCGAATTCCCTGCTCTTAGAGTTATAGCCCACAGCTAGTAGAATAATTTGTAATTATTTCAGGGAAATAATTCAGATTTGGAAAGGGAGTTTGGTGTAGAGTCTGCAGGCTTGATCCCTTACTGCATGTTGAAAATAACAGGAAAAACATTCTCATCCTGAGGAAGAAAAAGGACTGTTTGGTTCCAGCAAAAGGTGAGGCCTAGGAGCAACACCTTCTGGGAAGGGTTAGGTGGGAGCAGAGCTGCTCTGCAGGTGCAGGGTGGAATGTGAAGCTACAGCTGTGTGAAGAACATGAACCCCTTTAAGAGGACCATGTTACCTTGCTTTACCAACTCTCTGTGTTGTTGGACTGATTTTAGACACAGGTGATCCAGAACTTGTGTGTAAAATGAGAAGCCACCTGAAGCGAAGTGGGCTAGGATCTGATGGACTGTGGTGCTGCCAGGAATTATTGCCTTTGGTGTTGACTTTGGAAGAACTCTGTTAATTTTTTGCTAGGGATCTAACTTATGGAAGTCCTTTGCTCTCAGTAATGCTCTGTATCTAGTAACTGCTTGGAGAAATACATTGAAATATTGGCTGTCATATGTGTCCTGGTATTTTTTCTTTATGTCTTAGATAAGGACATGAAGTGCCTGTAGACTTAACATTTATTGAGCATCTTTTTTATCTATTTCTGTTAATTCTGCTGTCTAAATTGTAGCTCTCTGACTGCGTTTGAGTTGTATTTAATCAGGATTTGGGGGAATTTTTTGATGCTGTCCCATGTCTTCCTTTTTTTATTTCCTTTATTTTCCCCCATCCCCCCATGCATACTATAATGCAAACTCTGTTCTTGATTGGGGGCTACATTTATTCATTCAAACTGAAAATGTAATTAATAAACATTAATACAAATAATAATTAATAAACATGAATTATTGCAAACATGAAAAATGTGCTGTATACTATAAGGTGAAGAGATAGTTAAATCTTGTGAAGTAACACTTCTGTGTTAGAAAAGCAACTAATAAGAGATCTTTTTAATTATTTAAGCAATTGTATCATATAGTGCCTTTTGTAAACTGGGAGATGACATACTGTCTGTAGAGACCTGACAAACTATGCTCTTTTGGAGCTTGAGTCTTCCCTTCAGTCCTAGATAATCTCTAGCCATTGGCATGGGGGAGAATGAAATAAAAAAATGTGGCTTAATATTTACTTAAGTGAAACCCCAACCCTCACTTTGAATCCATGCTGACTAATTCCAAATTGTGTAATTGGGCCATTTTGTGCAGCCTGTTAGTAAACTGGAATAGGGCATCATCTGTTCTAGCTGGTCAGTTAAACAAAAGCCATAGTCCATCTGAAACTGCTCCATAGAGATGAGATACAAACATGCCTGATGGTGAAAATCAAAATTATGCTAAAAAACCTGAGATGGAATGTGTATGGTTAGAAGTAATTAACTAAAGGACGAGCAACATGCCCTTGTTGAAGTAGTTGAGACAGACTAAGGAGCTGCTTTCTGTCCCTGTTGATCATCACTGGATGTGGTCTCTCTGGGCTTGTTGAAATTTCTTCAGCCAAGCTGCCAGGCCAGGCTGTCTTGGGTGAGCCTAATTTTTCTGGAGTTTATCTGCAATAATGCACCTGCCAAATTAGCTTTATATCAGTCAGTACAAATACAGAAATAGATGCTGACCTTTCCAAATGTAAGGGAGAGAAAGGGAAAGACTAGATCTGGCTGCAAAGTGTCAGTTTGGCCCGCAGGCAGGCAAAGAGGAGTGGCTGCCCTAACTCAACCTTTCTGTTTCAAATCTAAACTGACTGAGCATCCATCACTCTCTTTACTAGGTAATACAAGAGCTGATCCAGTGCCTTTGCCAGACAAACCCTTATGCCTTTGTGCACTCAGAACCCCCCCTCACAGATCAATCCCACCTCTGTTTGCGGTTTTGGGGATAGGAGATTGTGGAAGAGCAATTGTGGTCCAGCTTCTGCCACGTTATGGATATGGAGCTGTACAAAAAGAAGTGTGAAATCCTGTGGGATTGTTGTGGAGCCACCTGAGACAGAAGGAACGTGGGGTATTTTCAAGGGGATAATTCAACCATGAGGGTGTTGCAGCTTGCACTGATTTTATATTTGGAAAGCGCTTTCAAAGATCTTATTTGATTCCTGTTGGTACTTGGGGCTGTACAGTTACTGACAGGTAAAATGGAAGGCTGTGCACCGAGCAGCTGCTGGCTGTGAAGTGGCCATGGCAGGGCTGGAGACAGGGAAAAGGTTGAGCAATGTGGCAGTGGTGCTGTCCCAGGGAGGGAGGGAAGGGGCACTGTGGAAGGGCAGAGGCAGGGAGGATCTCGTGGCACAGTGGACGCTTGTGCACATTTCTACTCATTAGCTGCACAACTGAAATGTTCTGCCTCGAGTAACATTCTTACAGTACCTAGAAGTCAGAGCTACAGATGTTGTGCTGTGGGATTGTAAAGTACAGAGCAAAAAGGCTGAACTCGAAGAAGAAGTGGACAGCGCAGCAAAGATGGACAGAGAGGCTCTACTTCTGCCCTGGGAATTTTATGGGCTTTTTAGTCAATGTTCTTCTGCTTATGGGGGCATAAAATTGCTGCTTTAGAAGCAAGAACTGTTGTAAGCAAAAGGATAATTAAAGGAAGTGGTCACAGATGAGAAGCTACAGGAACAGCAGACTTTTGGTGGCTACAAGTAACTACAGGGCATAGGAGCTGCCTGGCTGAGGGTATAAAAGTAGAAATAAGAGTGGGATCTACTCCACCCAAAGTCAATACGAGTTTGTTTGGTTTATTTTGTTGTAGTTTTATGTAACTGATAAGATGCTAAAAGGAGATTGTTTCTCCATGCAGGGGTTTTTCTGGTAGTGAACTCGTTTCTATACCTTCTACCTACTTCTGCTTCTACCTACAGGTGCAATGATACCTTTGCTTCTTGAGTAAACTGTATCCTTTATATCCTGGCCACTTGTTGGCCTTTCATATTATCCATGAATTCTATTATTAAAATTGATCTTGTTGAGTTTAAAGACTTTTTACTGTACTTGGGACTATATATTTGAATCATTCAATGATCACAGTGCATTACATTAATTTTCTGTATGCAGTAGTTAGCTTATTTGGTGACATACTTCTTAAAATAGGCTTAATACCCATACTGGTTTCTTTGAGGCATAGGTTTAGTTGCATTTCATGCCTGGCTCTTACCACGTGGCAGAAGACTGAGTAGGAATTGATGGAATATTACATTCTTCTATTTTTCATACAGTTGTTTGGTTTCTTGATATGGCTCATGTAAATTTTACTGGAGTGAGACAGGATATTCAGTTATGTTCAGAAGGTATTTTTCAAGTGCAGCAAAGATATAGCCCCACTTTCTCCTACGTGTTCCTAAATATAGATGGAAGTGTGACTTAGTGAAGTCTGCAGGCTTGGAGAAAGTCAGGGAAGGTTATGCCACTGCAGAAGCTATTAAGAAGGGGTAGCACAGTTACAAATCTTGTAGGAGGATTAAATAGTGACTTTCAATAGATCCTTTATGTCTTCTTGCTTAGGGGGGAGTATAAGCCCAGTTTTATATTTAATGAGAACTCTGATGTATTACAGTTCAGGAATTAACTTACGTAGCCAGGCATGGTTTATTTAGAGCCCTTATAACCTGATAAGGCATGGAAGGGAAGGTCTGTGGTTCTCTTCTGGAATAACTTCTATCATCTGAATCATTCCCACGAGGCAGGCATTGGCTTCCAAATGACATTTTGGACATTGGAAAAATAACACAGTAGTGCTTTTCGTCCATCACGAGGCACCAGACAAATCCTGTGATACTGGATGTGCAGGTTGCTCAGATCAAGAATCTATGCTGTTTTTTCCTTCTTGATCTACAGAGCTTATGCTTTCTTAGGGTCTTTAAGGAGAAATTTGACAATAAAATCTGTGGTGCAGATTGTCTACCGGCCAGTCACTACCAATCTGAGGTGACTTCGGTGTGTGGCAGCTAAAGGGTTAGTCTGTAGTGTCAGGCAAAGGCAAGATAACTGAAAATAGTGGCATCTTTACAGCTGAAATGAGCCAAAAATACAACATTTAATGGGCTTGTGAACTTGGACTTGTGTAATATAACTGTGAAGCCCAAATGCAGAAAGAAACAGATCTTTCCAGTGCAGAGATGGTGTCTTTTTTCTTACCTTCTTCATCTGTAATTTCCTTTTTAAAGACTGTTTCAGACACTTATGTGAACTGTTGGCGTTTGGGGACAGTTGATGGGGCTGGGGACATTTGGCAGTGCTGATGGCTTAGGCTCATTGGCTTTAGTTCAGTCCATCAATCCCATGAAGACTGCTGCTTAAATTTGCAGGATATTTTTGTGTAGGGTACAGTATTGCCAGCACAATTCTGCACACTTATCTAAGTGAGCCCTTGATCCAAAAGTTGAAAGTCAGTTATAACTGAGCAGGGTGAGGATGGAAGTTTTAAGGTTTCTGCATGCCAGTTTGGTGGCTGCAGTAGAGCTGTCTTAATATTCCCTCATGGAAGCACAGGCTCCAATGGCTGTATATTTCTCAGTGTAGAATTTACTGGTCTAAGGGTCTCCAATTTTAGAACATCTGGATGAGGGACACTGGATCCAGATGATCATTTGTTCAGGAGGGAATTACCTACATTTTATAACACGTATTAGCTCTGTGTGACCTGAAATGTTTTTTTAGGAGCTCCCAGGTCATGCAGATGTATCTGGGTGCCTTCATTCTCTGGCATGGCAATTCTGTGATAGGTGAAGAGCAAAAATTTAGACATGATGTAACTTGATAATGCAACATGTGATGTTACACGTAGCTTTTCCCTTTGCCCCTTTTGATTTTATTAGAAGTTTTTTTATGAGTAAATTATCCATCTCAGTGTGAAGAAGTAAAGGTTGTGATCTAATTAGCTTGTTGTGAACCAGCTCTTGGAAGTCAACTTCCTTAATTAATAGAGTAGCACTGTTGTCCACCTACTGCTGTCCTAACTTCTAGCATAAGATCTGTATGGCTGTGTGTGAACAAATAAATACCATAATTCCTCACATGCTGTACTTGAAAAGTGTGGGATTAGGGGGTTTGTTTTAAAACAAGGTCTAGATTCATGGAGCAGTTTAAACGCAGGTATATTGCACTGAAATGTGGGTGTGTTGCTGCCTCGTGGGAGGGCTATCACATGCCTTGTGATGGAACTATCTGGTGAGTCAGTCAGGTAGGGATAAATGTACTTTGTAACACTGATAGACCAGTTTCTCATGTGTATAACATCTCCTTACTTATGGTTTAATAGGGTGTGACCAAAGTGTTTGATACCTTTTAAGACCCATGGTAATGAGGCTTTCCCACAGCGACCAAAGGGAGTCATGGTGACACTGGTGTTAGTGCAGCCTTTGGTGGTGTGCACAGGCAGGCAGCTCCCTGGAGATCCCTCCTCACTCATCTTTGCTGTATCATCTCACTGATTCTGTTCTGTCTAGTTAAAAATGCATCCTAACTAGCTGCAGATATGCTGGGGAATGCTCAGCACCCACACGTGGTGACTGGGAGTATCACAGAATCATTACTGTTGGAAAAGACCTCCAAGGTTATTGAATCCAACTTTTGACTGACCACCACCTTGCCAACTAAACCATAGCACTAAGTGCCATATCTAGTCATTCTTTGAACACTTCCAGGGATGGTGACTCCACCACCTCCCTGGGCAGCCTGTTAAAATGCTTTTCAGTGAAGAAAATCTTCCTGATGTCCAACCTGAACCTCCCCTGGCACAGCTTGAGGGCATTTCCTCTTGTCCTGTCACTAGTTGCCTGGGAGAAGAGGCTGACCCCCACCTTGCTACAGCCTCCTTTCAGGTGTGTTTGTTAGCTCCAACCTCTACCTGCTGTACTTGGACAAGAAACTCCAGCTTCAAGACAAAAAGTTTCCGCTGTAGCCCCTCCATTGAACAACACCAAAGTAAAATTAACACCTGTTTTCACACAGTTCCCTTTCCACTCATAAGACTGCATGAAGAAATGCATTAAATCCCACCACATAATCCAGAGGTACCACACTATTTATGATTTTACTTTTACACAGTCAGGCTTTTAGGGGAAAAAGCTGTGCACCTTCCCAGGGGGATTCACTAGGCAATGCTACACCAAAACACAGGGGCACTGTCAGTTTATTCTGGTGGTATCTTGGTGAAACCTGTGCCAAGTCATTGTCTGGAGAGGATGCTCAGAGGGCACTGCCTTCTTGTCTCTGCCTCATGGCAGACAGCTCCACCTGGGCTGTACCAAACATCATAAAATGGTTCATTTTGGAAGGGACCTTAAAAATCACCTAGTTCCAACCCCACTGCTAGGGACAGGGATGCCTTCCTCTAGACCAGGTTGCTTAAAGCCCCATCGAGCCCGACCTAGAGCACTTACAAATGTGGGGCATCCACAGCTTCTCTGGGCATCCCCTTCCAGGGTCTACCACTCTTACAGTAAAAAATTTCTTTCTAATATTTAATCTAAATCTACTCTCTTTCCGGTTTTATCAGCCATATTTGTCTAATAATTTTTTACAGCTTCCAGTAATGGAAATTCCATGGCCCACTGGGCAGGCCAGTCTAATACATTGCTGCCCTTATGCATAAGATATATTTCCTGACATCTAACTTGAAATTCCCCCTTGGCTATAATTTAAGAGATGTTTTCTTCTTATCTTTTCCACATATGACTGCTATCAAGTCTTCCCAGTCTTTTTCTCCAGGCTAAACAACCACAAGTCTTTTAATAAAATAGTTTTTTCTAGACATCTGAATATTTTTGTTTTTCTAATGCTCTACAAGGAAGATATGTGACAATTGACTATGTGGTGCCCTCTGAAATGTATATTCAGACTTCCCTTTTGGAGATGGCATCAATGCCATATCCTTTAGAAGGCAGAGCTTAATGTTGCCTTTCGGCAACATTAAGCTGGTATTTAGAGTTGCTCATTATTTCTGTAGCCAGGAGATCACTGGGTGTTGCTATTAATGAGGCAAACTTAGTGTCCCAACATATGTGCTTGTCTTTTCTCCCTGATCATGTGCACTGAGGACTGAACAGGGAACGAAGCTCAGGGATCTCCTTCCCGGAGAGCTTTGGGTGCCACATTCACAGCTCTGATAATCTGCTTCAGCTAATCTTGCCCATCTTTCTGCCTCAGTAAACTGAATGTACTTCATGTAGCTGGAGACAGACAGATGGACAGTGGTGAGCTCTCTCTCTCTCTCTCTCTCCAGGGTGCACAGTGGAGATTGCACAGAGCTGCTATTGTGCATCTTTGTTTCTCAGTGTACAGAGCCAAGCTGAGTTAGCCCTGCCTGCAGGGCATGAAGTAATACCAAGCAACCCTTGCTCTCTGTTGATGATTTTTAACAGGATGATGACTGTGACTTGAACGGATAATGTGTAGTGCATTCTGGATTGTAGGCTGCCTAACATATTTATAGGCTAATTCATTAATAGGCATTCCTTCATCCAGACCATCTCCAGCCTTTTCCTTAACCTAAGACCTCCTGTGTTGTCCTGCTTCCCTTCCCTTGCGGCAGGGCTTGTATGCACAGTGTAGCTTGTTATTCAGGAGCAATGCTGCAAATTTCAGTGTTGGGACTAGGCTCAATAGGAGACAATTTAGGTAAAAGGAGACAATAAATGCAAAGGCTACACAGATCAATTCTGTGATCCAGTATTATGCCAGAAAAAATGGGAAAGCCAAAGATGAATAATCCTTGTTTATGAGTATGATGCTCTTTATAACAATTCCCTCAAGCACTTTACAGTAATTCAAATTCAATGTATGGTGTTACTGCACAGCTAAGTCTATGCCTAGAAATCTCAGGAGACAATTAAAATGAGGGCTTCTGCATGGGGAGTTTGTGGAGAAGAAATACTGCAAAACCCCTTTTTCCCGCTCAATAAACAGACAGAGATGCTGAACCATTATTCCTTTTGCTTCACAGACAAAAAACTGGAAGAGACCTAGAGAGCCCCTGCAGTATTTGGGGCAGTAGAGAGGAGCTCTTCTCCACCCTGTGGCATTGAGCAAGGCCTTTGAAAACTGGGACTATCTCATTTAAGTTCACCAGCACTGCTTTCCTGGCTCTGGTCTTGGCGGACATTATGCGGTTCCAATTCTCCAGTTTAGGATCTGTCTTCCAAGGGATACCCAGGGCTGGCATCCCCTCATCCTAGCCTGGCTGTGGCTGCGGTTGGCACAGTGGTTGCACTCATCTTTTCACAGTGGCCGCTAAGCAGGAAAATGTGGATGCACTGAAAGAAGCTGTGGTGGGGAAATGACAACAAGCTCTGTGGTAAAATAGGTGAAGTGAAACCTGGTTACACTCACGTCAGTGGCAGTGTTCCAGTTGACTTGAGCATGGTCAGGATTTAGCCAACACTACCCTCTTGCTGAGTGTAGTTCTGCCAGGGACTCATAATTTTGGTATTGTGACTTCTTGGGTAACAAAGAATTTTTTTTTTTTTTCAGTTTCTCAGCCTGTATTAGCCGTTGTTTTCATGTGCTGAATGAGTTATCTTCATCTAGTTTGACTGAGAAATACTTAATTGTACCCCTTAAGACAGACTCTGAGTGAAAAGGCAAGGCAATTTGAAACAGCCACTCAGATGGGATGACCCAATGGAAGAAGTGTGGAGGTGTGTGTGTGCTGGTTTCCAGATGTGGTAATAGGAACTCTTATTTTCTGCAACTTTTTCTTGAGAGAGGATCAGATCCAATCAACTTCAGGGATGAATTTACCCCAAATTGTCTGCAGAGTGCCTGGATAGTCCCTGTGTTTTGTGAATTTCAAATTGAATGGCCGGTCACTTGAGAACAGACCATCTGAGGGATGAAGAAGTTGTAGAGAAAACCTATTTAGTGATAATTGGCAGTGGTGTCTTCTCTTTAGAGTTTGATATCTGCTACCATGAAGCACTTGTAAGGCTGAATACTTTTCTGAAACCTGCTGTTAGGAGAAGTCTGCAAAATAAATAACTTCTTCAGTGTAGATCAGAAACTTGCTTTTTGTAATTTCAAAGGGTCTTCATTCCTCCGAGATGAAAAGTGTAGATGCAGAGTTAGAAAGTGTTCGGGCTGGTTCTGTTCCAGTGTAAATTAGATCCTTCCTGCTTGCTTCATTATTAGCATTTTGATCCTGCAAGGAACATAGCTGGGGAACTACTCATTCACAGTAATTAGCTATGCAAGATATAATATCTGGTTTTATTCTTTTAAATATAAGGTTTCAACCCTTCTTTCCATTTTTCCTGCACTCTGAAGTTTGATATGGCAATTACCTCCGTGCAATATTACTCTTCCTAACCATGTAAACTTGATTTTCACACTGATTTGGTTTGTAAAATGCGTGTTAATAACTGTGTCCCTGCTATCCTTTTTCTTTCCTTTCCCCTACTTGTGAGTATTGCTGGGTCTGCGCTTTAGGTACCGTTGCACTTCATTCTCTTTACCAGCTTTAGTTGAGGGTAATATTTGCCTTGGGTGAGGTGACCTGAAAGCTCAGCTTGACCTGGCAGGGACCTTAATGGGATAGATGTTACCCACTGTGGTTTGGTGATTCCAGCAGAGTGCTGGGGGGAGCTGGAGCGAAGGGGATCTGGTAACAGGCTGTCTGTGAGTACCTCTATCAAGTCACTTGAAGTTATTTACAGAAATGTGCACTTGCAAAAATATCACAATTTTTACTTAGCAGAGCTGCTTCTTCCATATCCCCAAGGTTTATCTCCCTATGAAGGATGCAAGTTTCCATTCCTTCAGAGCACCTTCAGCTACAGAAAAGCAAGTTGGATTGTGTGTTGTCTTGCTCCTGACTAGCATCACCAGCTTAATTGGATTTTTATGATACATTTGTCACAAGTTAATATTTTACATGACTCTGTTATCCTTCCTTCTCCATGGAGCTGGCAATATACAAGGCAAAATCCAACCTGTACAAAATCAAAACAGATTTGCTAAGAGAGCTGACAGAGGTCTTGATTTCAGAAGTTACATGTTCTCATAGTAGGCACTTTGTCTTTAAATCTGTAAGAGCAAAACTCTGGTTCGTCAGTTGGGACAGGATCTTTCTGTGCCTAAGCTGAAATTTGAGCTGAGTGTCTGACTGAGGAGAAAATGTAAAACCACAGTAAATAGACCATTTGTTGATAGCAACAGATATTTTGATAATACAGAAGAACTGTGAACTAGCACGTACACTAAAGGTGTATTTGTGATTAATCATGTTATGGTTAAGAAGGTGAGAGAAAATCAGTGTTTTTTCAAAACTGACTCATTACTGTGTACTTCTGTGTTGGCTCTTGTCAAAGATATCTGCTACCCACAGCATCCCTTTGGATCAGTGTCCCCTTCTCTGGTGGAGAATGATGACAGCTCCCCGGTCTGCAGGTTCAGTTCTTTATCCTGCTTTTCCCACTGCATTTTTGTCTCTGAGATCTCCCCCATGTAGTCCCCAGGCCTCCCCACCTACTGCTGCTATTCTTCAGTCTTTGTTAGCGTCTCTTTCTAGTTGGCCTTTTAATCACAGTTAGGGGATCAGTTGACTCCCCCATTAATACTTTCTTGGCTGCTGTCATGTTCATGTTGTGTGGAGTTCACACAGCTTAGCACAGACCTTAGAGACAGAGAGTCATTACAGCGACACAGGCGAGCACAGGTCTCGTTTTGCACCTGCTTCCCAGCAGTGTAACGCCTCTGGCTTCTCTGCTTTATCCCGCTGTGGGGATTTGAATCCTGCATAAAGATGAGACAACCCCCTTCCACGTAAGTGCTGCTCCATTAGGCTGATACTGGGGTAATTTGCACACCTGGAGTGAAATTCAAAGTGGTCTGAAAATGAATTACAAGTTTTTGTGGTCAATTTTTGAACTGTAAAATGATTTGCTCGTGATCGGTGTCAGGTAGGAGGTGCAGTTGCTTTGCTGCTATGTATTCATTTGTTGTCTAGATGGCTTTTTTCCTCCCTGTAGTAATACTGTGTACTAATGTTTTGCTGCTATTCTAGCTTTGTTGTGGCTTTGAAGGTATAAGAACACAGATAAAACAAGCTTTGTCAGGAGAGGTAATATTTTTTATTAAAGCAAGGTAAGCTTGGCTCTTGCGGCGTGCTCCTTTCCTGCTGATCCCACAAGACAAGTTTCACTGTTCTCTCTTATGTGGATGGGGAAGCAAGGAGTCACCTAAGGTGATTAGCAGAACCTAAGTTTGCTGATGACACAAAGCTGGGGGCAGGGGCTGATACCCTTCAGAAGAAACCCGTCAGGCTGGAGAGATGGGCTGAGAAGAACTGTCTGAAGTTCAATAAAGGCAAGTGCAGGGTCCTGCACCTGGAGAGGCATAACCCCGGGCACCAGCAAAGGCTAGGGTCTGACCTGCTCTCCAGGAAAGGATCTGGGGGTCCTGGTGGACAACCAGCTGTCCATGAGCCAGCGTTGTGTCCTTGTGGCCAAAAAGGCCGAGGAGATCCTGGGGTGCATTAGGAAGAGCATTGCCAACAGGTGGAGGGAGCTGATCCTGCCGCTCTGCTCAGTCCTGGTGAGGCCACATCTGGAGTGCTGCCTCCAGTTCTGAGCTTCTCAGTACAAGAGAGACATGGAGCTCCTGGAGCAGGTCCAGCAGAGGGTGATGAAGATGATTAAGGGACTGGAGCATCTCTCTTACAAGGAGAGGCTGAGGGAGTTGGGCCTGTTCAGCCTTGAGAAGAGGCGAGTGAAGAGGGACCTCATTAATATCTATCAGTATCTGAAAGGAGAGTGTCAGAGGATGGACCAGGCTCTGCTCAGTGGTGCCAAGCAATGGGACGAGAGGAAAAGGGCAGAAACTGATGTGCAGGAAGTTCCATCTGAACATGAGGAAGCACTTGTTTGCTGTGCGGGTGACCAGGCACTGGAACAGACTGCCCAGAGAGGTTCTGGAGTCTCCTCACTGGAGATATTGCAGAACTGTCTGGACACAATCCTGTGCCATGTGCTTTAGGATGGCCCTGCTTGAGCAGGGAGATTGGACCAGATGACCCACTGTGTTCCCTTCCAACCTTGCCCAGCCTGCTATTCTGTAATGTAGAGCAGAACTCCAGTGCAAATAACATATAATATGCACTATATGCTTGGTTTGCCACATCTGAAGGAAAAAATGCACAATTCTTTAAAGTTTAAAATACCTGTATGAAGTTTTGGTACATTCTGTATTTCCCTGATCTAAGCCACTGAGCTTCCAGTCCTGTGCAGTATGACTCAGTTGTAAAAGAGGACTTCAGAAGGCTCACTGGCCTAAAAAGGTCTTTTTTTTTTCATCTTTTAGATTGCTGGACTTTAAGCTCATATCCTACACTCGATGCACTAACTTCTGAAATTTAACTGGGTAGTTGCTAAATTTTAGCAAGCAATGTAGTCAAACCAGGCAGGGTATATACCAATCACAGGCAGCATGATGTTTACCTAACTTCAGTTGGATTACACTTTTCTTTTCTTTAATCCTTCATAATTAGAATCTTGTTCATACTTACTTTCTGAATTTTCCTGCAGGGGGAAGTTCTCCATTATGGCCTTGCACTATTTTTGTAACAATGTTTTCCCTGCCTGTCTGTACATGCAGCATCCCCTCTTGTTAGACTTCTCCCCAACCCATTATTTAGAAGTATGAACACATGATGTTTCTTTCTTTTACTCTCTCCTTTTTGTTTTTGTTTCTGGTTTTTTTGATCTTTTTTAGATCACAAAAATACCTTGATTCCACTCTCAGTTAACATGTTGTGATGATGTTTGTCTGTGGTATTTTAAAGTTAATTTGATATTATTTTAAAGCTCTACAGATCAGATTTTTGGAAACTGTATGAAATTATTTTGTTAAATAGCTCATTAACAGGCCAGGTGTGGCTCATTTTTGAAACCTCCTTTAAACTTGAGTAGATACAGAAAATCTGTGATGTGCAGTAGTCCTGATTTGACAGTGGTCCAAATCAGTCAATTCACAGCCCCTTTCTCTGTAAATTTAAGAACGTTTTTTCTATCTTCTGTCAAATAGGTTAACATCCTCTTGTACTTTCAAGGAAGCGAAATACTGTACAACTTGCAGAAATGTGACAGGTATGCGTGTGGCTTTGAGTAACCTTTCCACCAGAATTCACGGAATTTCCCTTTCAAAAAGCATTTTCTCTGAAATTATGCTCCCAGGGTCTTTTTCATCTCACTAGCATACGCCTAACTACCACTTACTGGCAGTGCACTCCAAATTTCTGTCAGAAAGAGTAAATTTAAAAACCACGGGTTTGTACTTTAAAATTTCTCTTTTGATTGCCATGTCTTTATGTTTTGCCTTCAGTGGATGTCTAGCTACTTATTCGAGGGAGAAAAAAGCTGTCTCTGCAAGAATGATGAGCTGAGTGAAAATGATTTTTTACTTTGGCGGCGTGTTAAGAGCAATTTGCACTGTGCTTTGATATTCTTCCCACTCTTTTGGGACTTGCAGTAGTTTCCTTTGAATGGAGAAGAGGAGCTTTAATTTGAGGGAAGGAACAGAAAATAAATCAGTTGCAGTAGGGGCTGTGTTTAAGCCTGTAGGTTCTCTGGAGTTGGGAATCCCCATTGCCTGTGCTTGGAGTGCCACAGAAAGGCTGTTTTTGCAGATCAGATCCCAGGTGTTTGTATGATGATGGTTATAATTCCATCGGCCACACTCATTAACATCTTTCTTCAGGTATTTTGACACCTGCAGGTGCCAAGTGCTCTGTGTCAGTGTCTCCAGTGCTTCAGGCTTGAAGGCTGCAGGGTTGCACGGGGTGATTTCTCAGCCTGCTCCAGCACTGGTGCTTCAGCTGCAGCATGTCAGTGCTACAAGGCTGCAGTCACCAGCCTACAACAGTTACTACCTCTGCATACAAAGGACCCCTTACGATGAAGCATTTACGATACCCCAGTAATGAGTTGCACTAATTCATTGTTGCATCTCGAATATATCTGATTTCTACCATCCCCAGAAGTATAAATGTGGGAATAGAACTGCTGACTTGTCCTGTCAAGCTGTGCAATACCAGAATACATCACTGTAGCTTAAAAAATTGATTTTCAGCAAATTTGCTGCCTGGGTCTACAATGCAGACAAGACGTAAAATATATTACCTTACCAAATCATTGAATTGCGTGAACAATTGAAACAGAAATTAAATATAACATACATCCTGAGTGCAGTCAGAATCCTGAGAAGTGCTAGCCATTATCCTAAATTTAAAATTCATAAATAAAATAACCTAAATTTAAAATTCACTGTAGAAAGTATAGATTTTTATGGAGCAAATAATTTAATTTCTATCCCCACAGCTGCTTGGGCAGTTAATTGGATGATTGAGCTTTACTTTTGTGCTTTAGGTTCTTTAAGGCACTGCTGTGGCTGTGCAAATGGATATAAATTACATCAGTGTGTAGAGACAATGGAAGTTGGGATCTCTGGGGTGTCCAGTCAGCTGTGCAGGCTATTACCTCATCTGCTGGGTGAACACTGAGCACTTGCTCTTCTCTTATATTATTGCAAAATCATGGCAGTATTTTTTTCATTAATTCGTGGAGTTCGTTGTTTTCCCTATTTACTGCTGATTCCCCGCCATTACAGTCTGTAATTGCATTTTTGTTGCTATGCTCTCACTTTGTAGATGTATGTGTGTGATATATATGAATACAATATTACATCATTCAGCACTTTGGAAGTAACTGACAATATTGTATCTACCAAGGAAATCTGTTGAAAACTCTCCATGTTACAGCTTGATATTTCTTCATACGTACATGTACTTTTTGTTAGGAGTTACTGATTTTTTTATCTGACTAAGGTGTGAGCTTTTGCATTAGAGTCCATCATATCAACCAGATCTACAGGCTTCAGCTAAAACCGTTTTTTTTAATCTGTCTGCCTGTGTGCCTTCATTTTTGGACTACATTCTTGTGTGTGGCAGCACAGATAAAGGGAGAAATGCTGAGTGCTGGCTGCCTGAAGTCTTGCATCCTGCTGTGTGATGCTTTTGGAAAGGATATTCACCTTTTACTGACCCATCATATGAAACTCTGTAGAGCTATTCCCTGGACCACTCAATGTGAAGAGGCAGAGAGGTGCTTGTGGAGAAGCTAACTGTACTGTGAGGTAGTGGGTGTGACTGTGAGAGGTTTCTGGGAGCTGAGGCTGCAGTCCGGGGTGGAATGGCACTTCATGGAGTTTCTCTGGGCGTGAGACTGACAGGAGTCACACTGCAGCTTCTGTCTCTTTAACAACCTGTGTGCTTAGCAGGCAAGTGCACTTGGGGTAAAAAGTCCTAAAGCAGGAGGGAATGGCTGACTTGTGTATTGATGACTGGTATCTCGATGGCACCACAGTGGAGGAATGTGTTGCTGGTGATGAGTCACATCCAGCATCCGAGGATGTGTTTCATCTCAACCCCTGGCTGACCTGACAGAGTACAGCTCCTGCCCTGAAGCACATGGGTTTTTTTCTTGTTCTGTAGTGGGATGAAGTCTGTGGGTATGTAGCAAGCTCATAGGTCTGTGTAGACTCCTGCTACATACAAATTATTGCAAGTTCAGTGGAGCTGTAGCCTTTCTTTGATGTAGTGAATTTGGATGTCTGAATTTTAAGTAGGAGTGGGAGAAGTGATTTAAACAAAATGCTGTAGCCTGTGACCCACCACTTTGCCAAACTCGTTGTGAAAGGCTTGCCCATTTTGAATTTTAATGTAGAAGCATTGCTAATTTATCTTTAGCATGGTGTTGTAAAACAACCTCCTCTTCACTTCAGTGCAATATTTGGAGTGCAGAATCTGCCAGTCACTTGTATCTACAAGTATCCTCTTCAGGCTTAATGAAATCTTGGTCAAAATTTTCACTGCTTAAATGAAAGCTTTGCCACTAGACTATTTTGTGAATGAAAAATGCAGGCCATTAATTCATTAATATCCATAAACTTTTCAGATGAATGTTAATTAAATTGATGGAAGTTTACAAACTTCACAGGCTTCCAAGATTTTCATACAAAAAGTCCATGAAACTTGGTAGTTCTGCTAAGGTTTTTTTGCATTGGGATTTAGCTCTAAAATGAACCAATATGAATCTGAAAGGAAAGTGTCGTGGTTTCAGGTGAGATAGAGGTTATTTTCCTCTTCTTAGCAGTACAGTGCTGTGTTTTGGACTGTCGACCTTGGAGATGTACCAGATGGATAAACTTTATTATGGACAAGCTTTATTAGGGATGTTTTACATACAGCATGCCAGCTTGTCTGTGTTGATGGTAGAAACAGTGAAGGTACATACCCAAACATTTCATTGCTTTCCTAAAGCAAGGGAGAAGCTGAGTAAAAAAAATGAGAATATGTAGGCTGTGGCAGTCTAGCACAGAGTCCCATTTGTTTGTGGAGAAAAGAGATGGAAAGAATAAGATTTATGTTGAAGGGTATGAAAATGTAACTAGGAGTACAAGAGGGATGCTGTTAAAAAGAATGTTTAATCTAGCAATTCTCTGCACATTCTGAAGTCATTACACTCTCATTTACTGGGGAAAAAAGCACACAGTGTTGTTGCTGACTTGGTTGTTAGCAGTGGGGTGGTCTGATACCTTTCAGATATCCTGAATGGCATTGTCAAGAGACCAGCACAAAAATGGAAGATCTAAGCAGCCTGCTTGTGCAGAATCTTCAGTAGTGATACAAAAACCAGAAAAGAACCTAATCTGTCTTTCCAATCCCAGGTCATATTTTAAGAGATTATATCTCCAGGGGAAAAAACCTTTTCTTTAAGTGTGACATTTTTTAGCTGGATGTAATTGGGAAGGAATGTAATCTACAACACAATGTCATTTTACAATCATTTTTTTCTGAGACTGCCCTTTAAAGACTATCCAGACATGGGTGGAGAGCACCCCATGTCTCCCTTTAATTAGAGCTATATCTTTAATTGACTGAGGTAGCTCTAAAAATAAACTTGGAGATACTGTGGGAAGATGAAACTAGAGGACTGTTACGTGTAGTGACAGGACAAGGGGGAATGACTTCAAAATGAGAGTACTATTAGGAAGAAATTCTTTACTGTGAGGGTGGCAAGGCATTGAAACAGATTGCCCAGAGCTTGACTCCCCATCTCTGTAAGTGTTCAAGGCCAGGTTCTCCAAATTGGAGCCTCTAACAGGGCAGCATGTAATTTTTTTTTAACTCTTTGCTCAGGAATATTTACACGTCTAAAAGGACGGCTGGGAAAGCTGAAGGGTCCGGGTGGATGCCTGGAGCTGTCCAGGGTCCTGACCCACCGAACCCTGCATTGAAGCATGTAAGAAACGGCACACAGTGACCAAGTGTCATGGCTGGCCCTGCCTGGGGCAGGAGGTGGACTACATTGCGTGAATTATATGATGCTAAAAGCAAGGGAGGCACCAAGTGAGAAAAGGCGTACCTTTGTGTGAAATTAATTTTCATATTCTGATGTGTACCCTGTGCTACCTCAGCCTTGGGCTGAGTTGGGTCCCTGAAACCCAGCCTGTTTGGTTGTGCTCTCAGTAGAGGAGCTAGCCCCAAATGAATTTTTACAGAATCATTTAAGTTGGAAAAGTCCTCCAGGATCATCAAGTCCAACCTCTGATTGACCACCACCTTGTCAACTAAACCAGAGCACTGAGTGCCATGTCCAGTCATTACTAGAACACTTCCACCTCCCTGGGCAGTCCATTCCAATGCCTCACAACCCTATGAGTGAAGAAATTTATCCTGATGTCCAGCCTGAACCTCCCCTGGCTCAGCTTGAGGCCATTTCCTCTTGTCCTGCTGCTGGTTACCTGGGAGAAGAGGCTGACCCCTACCTGGCTACGCCCTCCTTTTGGGTAATTGTAGAGAGCAATAAGGCCTCCCCGGAGCCTCCTTTTCTCCAGTCTAAACACCCCCAGCTCCCTCAGCTGCTCCTCACAGGACTTGTGCTCCAGACCCTTCACCATCTCTGTTACTCTTCTCTGGACAAGGCTTCGTGTAGACTTGCAACAAATGACACTTTATTTGCCTTTTCGGGAACCTACACCCTTATATAATGAAATTACACTTTTCCCAATTTTAAGCTTATGTCACTAAGTGTTTTATTATTTATATGGAAATGACCGTTGTTTATTCAAATCAGTTATGATAAATTATTCATTAATTACTCTTGTGCTTCTATATGAAAATACATTTTAAGGAGTTTTGTTTTCATTACCGGAAAAAATAAGTAGCTACTATAAACTGCATTGATTCTGTAATTGTAGTAGCTATTCCCCTCAACCTCCTTGGACTTCTAAACTTCTGTTTTCATAACCTTTAGACATGGCATTACATGGCACTGCACTTCCCTCTAATTGCTTCTTTGTTTGATAAACATGCCTTTTTAAACAGTTTGTTAGTGACTCATTATATGTAAATCCTATTATGCTGCTGACGTCCTTTTTTTACTTTTCAACAAGGTCTTTTGACCTTGACTCTACATTTCTGCAGAAAGACTGCCCTGAAGAAAGATAGTGCTCTAAGTGAAGAGTTATACCCTTGATTTATGTGCAGTCTTTAGAATTCTTTGTGTTGTTTTCTATTATTTGCTTTTCTTATGTGACTTCTGACTCTTACGTGTCAACTTTTCTTGTGTTGTTAGTTACATGAGCCAAATCGTGTGCAATCAGGTTTTCTGGGTGAAGGACAGACTAAAGATGTAAGATACAGATTGATACAGGCTCCTGCCCTGGCCCAGATATAATGGTGCTTGATACATTTATTGATTCCTCAAACTGTTTCTTGCTTCTTAGTGTGTTTTATGCATTTGGTTTGACTGTGTGTCATGGGGGCAGTGAGAAAAGTGATTGCTCACTTCTCTGGATTCATGCTGTTGTTTCGTCCAACTCAGGAGTGCATTTAAATAACCCTCTCTATCTGTAAGTTGATATTACATGTTGCATTTTTAAAAATGTGTCTAGGCAGCCCAAATCATAAGGCTTCTCCATCCAATCTCTACCCATAAACTATTCTGACCAACCTGATCTCTTTTTACGATCAGGTGACCCACCTGGTGGATGAGGGGAAGGCTGTGGATGTGGTTTATCTAGACTTCAGCAAGGCCTTTGACACTGTCTCCCATAATATACTCCTGGAGAAGCTGGTAGCCCATGGCTTGGACAAGTGTATCCTCTCCTGGATTAGGAGCTGGCTGGAGGGCCGGGCCCAGAGAGTGCTGGTGAATGGAGCTGCATCCAGCTGGCGGCCGGTCACCAGTGGTGTTCCCCAGGGATCAGTGTTGGGCCCAGTCCTGTTTAACATCTTTATTGATGATTTAGATGAGGGGATTGAGTCCATCATCAGCAAATTTGCTGATGACACCAAATTGGGAGGGAGTGTCGACCTGCTGGAAGGCAGGAGGGCTCTGCAGAGGGATCTGGATAGACTTGAGAGATGGGCTGATTCCAATGGGATGAAGTTCAATAAAGCCAAGTGCCGGGTCCTGCACTTTGGCCACAACAACCCCATGCAGTGCTACAGGCTGGGCACAGAGTGGCTGGAGAGCAGCCAGGCAGAAAGGGACCTGGGGGTACTAATTGACAGGAAGCTCAACATGAGCCAACAGTGTGCCCAGGTGGCCAAGAAGGCCAATGGGATCTTGTCCTGTATCAAAAATAGCGTGGCCAGCAGGAGCAGGGAAGTGATCCTTCCCCTGTACTCTACGTTGGTGAGGCCACACCTTGAGTATTGTGTTCAGTTCTGGGCCCCTCAGTTCAGGAAGGATATTGAGGTGCTGGAGCGGGTCCAGAGAAGAGCAACAAGGCTGGTGAAGGGACTGGAGCATAAGTCCTATGGGGAGAGGCTGAGGGAGCTGGGGTTGTTTAGCCTGGAGAAGAGGAGGCTCAGAGGTGACCTCACACCGCCTATAACTACCTGAAGGGAAGTTCCAGCCAGGTGGGGGTTGGTCTCTTCTCTCAGGCACTCAGCAATAGGACAAGGGGGCACGGGCTTAAACTCCGCCAGGGGAAATTTAAGTTGGATATCAGGAGAAAATTCTTTACAGAGAGAGTGATCAGGCATTGGAATGGGCTGCCCAGAGAGGTGGTGGATTCACCATCCCTGGAGATTTTTAAATGCAGATTGGACGTGGCGCTGAGTGCCATGATCTAGTAAATGGACTGGATTTGGACCAAGGGTTGGACTCGATGATCTCGGAGGTCTTTTCCAACCCAATCGATTCTATGATTCTATGATTCTAAACACCTGAAACACCAGAGAGCCCCTAAAATGTTTCCTAGGTAACCTGTTGTGGTTCCTTTTGCTGTTTATCTATGTGTACTTAATTGGAATCAGAAGGAATTATTTGGATTTTACCAGGATAGGTTGGTAAATAAATCTCCATATGTATTGTAAAATTTGCAATTTTCAAAGTCTAAAATTTGTGTTCAAATAGTTACGTGTTTCCTCTTTATCTATAAGGTAAATGAAGCTTTCTTAAGAGGCTTAATTTTTCTTATTAATAGAGGAGAAAAAAAATGAAGTCTGCAAGTATTAAAAATAAGCAGTGCTTCCATGCTGCCAGAAACCAATCTCAGTGCTTAAACTCCACTCAAGCTCTAATTGCAAATTTCCTGGGGAGATCAATCCTTACCAGTTGTCTTTGATGTCTTTTTAACCAGTGAATCTCAGTAAATGTCATTGATTCATCTGAACTATTTAGACATAAAGCAAAGGCAAAGAACACTTGTTGATTAGAGGGTCTTTTCCTTGTAGAAATTCATTGTTTAATATACTAGTGTAATGGAAGTGTATTGCTTTTAAGACAGGCTAAAAAATGAAAGCCAAAGCTTTAACTTTGGTATCCCACATGATCACTAAATCCATATTTTGGTGCCTGTATATGTTGATCGATTTCCTTTATTATTCATATCAGTGGGATCAGGAACTCTGAAAGCCACTCCTTTACATAAGTGTTACTGTTCTTTATACAAGTAGAATTGGAAGCCCTTTATATTTTTTTATGAGCTGAAACAAACCTTATTGATTGCATATTCCGTGTCCTACTAATCAGATTTGAGAGAACTCTGTGTTTCTACAGCTGTATGAGCTCTCTGATAAATCCACCACATACATGCAGGTGGGTCTCCTGACACCTTCAGAGTCCTCCTGCGTGCTGTCTTTTCTGCTTCCTCCCATGTTCAGTGCGGGTTATTGTTTGCCTTTCACAATTATTTGTATTCTGCTCATGTGACTGTGGAAACATTCATCCTTCATCAGTTCTGCAGGGTTAGGATTGCTCTTAAAATGCTTAGGAACTGTTCATTTGACTGTGGATTGGTCCTGGCAATAACCTTGCACGTATATGAAACTGTGCTGAGAAATCCTTTGTAAAGCTGGGAGAAGTGAGTAGTTCCCTTTACTGAGCAATAGCTGGTCTTGCAAAATTTCCAGATATTTTCCGTCTTTCCTGACTATGTGTTATCCCACAGTGTCACAAGAGAATAATTCAACGTGAGAGTGCATTGTCTACTTATTCCTACACCAGACATAAGTAAGCAGATACCCTGCAATTTTCCCTATTCTCTTTTGTTACTGAAAGCTTGTTACGGAAACTGTCCATCCTGAAATCACCAAGTACAGGCAGAGTTGGAGGACTTTGTCACTTGGCAGTTGTATTACTTGTTTTCACTCTACATTTCTCTACCTGTAGTGTAGTAGTTATTTACTTTAACAAAGACCTTTGTGCATAAAAGTGGTATTGTGTGCCTACACGGTGTAGCTTCCTCAGCTAGGACACTGTGAAATGCAGTGCAGGAGATTAGTTAAAAAGTTTATACTGCATTTCCCCACACCCGCAGAATAACCCATTAAACTGCCATAAAATGGTAACTACTCTTGTTGTTTAATAGACATACATGATATTAAAAAAGTAGTTTTTCCCCATGAAGTGATTGTTTGTGCTCACCCTTGTCTCCATGAAACATCTAATAAAAACCCAAAAAGGTTTTGATGCACTTTTTTTGGCTTAAGCCTAGAGCATTGCATCGATGCAATCGTGGCGTATACAGGTTGATACACAGCTTTTTCTCTTCTGCTCAGACTTGGAGCAGATTAAGAAAGACACAGGGAAAAAGTGAAGAATGGGCAAACTGTTCTAAAGCAGCACCTGCAAGTTATGTCTCTAAACCCAAAAGATGGGAGGTTGCTGCCAAGCATTCACCATTGTGCAGTATGAGATAATGCTGAAATACCTGCTCTGCCTATGTGTCTTTCTGCCACCGAGTGCCAGTGAACTAGGAGGTTTTGTAAATATTGCACAGAGCCACCATTTAAGTCAGAGTCAGCTGAAATTAAGTGGGAGAGTCTTGTGTACCTACCTCCAAAGGTGTTGACAAAGCAGAGCAGGGCTGAGAATCCCACACACTGGATGGTGTTTTCCTCTGAGCTTGTTGTGGCATCTGGTGGTGTCAGGTGGTCAGGGAAAAGGAAGGATTTGCTGACTATTTCTTTGGATGTTGGCAGAGTTTAGTGATTTGACCTGGGACTCAAAGTTCATCCTTATCACACAGGATTTAAAAAGAAAAAATCAAGTGAGTTACTCAAGTGTACGAGACAGTGTTGAGGGTAGCCAACAGAGGCGGTTGTTTATGAATTCTGGTCAAGCTGTTTCTCAGGGAATTTGTATGTTATTTTTCCATTTTGCACACTTTACACAGGGCTGGGTGACTCCACAGAACATTTAAATGCAGATATTTGGAAGGCAGCTCAAGTCCTTCATGAGGCCTCCCTGTTGTGGAAGTGTTGGAAACTATAACTCATCCAGAAGAAGAGACACCCTTCCCACTCCCAGTAGGCTGAGTTCCTTTTTTTCCATTAATCATGAAATGATATTTGCTTTTTATAATTTTTAATCCAAAGTTTGGGGTCCTAATGTGTTGCAGGTCATTAAGTTTGAATCCAGAAGTCTTTCAGAACTTTAGAATTTCCCACCCATTCATATCTCTTTGTCTTGTCAGGGAGAATTCCCTTGACATTCCCAGAGAATTCATGGTTTAAAATACTATACATGATATACTGTCAATAGTCTGTTTTCTAAAATAAACTGTTACAATCTCCAAATGTGCTTTTTTTTTTTTCTTCTATAATCCCCACTCACTGTATGAAGGCTGACTCCATTGAATTAAATGCCACAGTAGCAATTTAAATGTTCTTTTAATTCATGGCAAGTGCTCCCTTGCAGTGCCTTCACGCTGAGTGGAAAGCTATTAGAGAGCACAAGGTTTTGAAGTTCCTGCTTAAAGTACATCTTGAACTAAAAGTGGCTGCCAGCTAGTCACTGGTACTCTGTGGCTTATGTGAACATGCAGCATGTTGCAAAGTGTTCTCTCTTTTGTGTGTGGTTGCTCTGCAGTTAATACCCTTTTGGATAGAAGGGGGTGTCCTGCAGCAGCACAGCGCTGCCTTCAGTCTCCCAAGTGATCCTTTGCAGTCCTGTGTCCCTGTGTAAATATTTTATGACATACTAATCTCATGAAAAACAATATTGCTTCAAGTACATATTTGTGAAGAGCACAAAGTTTACATAAGCTCGAAACATTTGTTTAGTTCTGCTTTAGTTCTGAATAAAGACACTGCTGTCATGACTGAGACATGCTTGCATGGACCTGCAGAGAAGCTTGTCCCACCTGGACAACTTCTCTTTTGTATGAGCAACGAGCTTGAGGTTTCAAAATGTGTTAGTTGGCAGTGCCAAAGTGAACTGAAGAAGGTAGCTGGAGGTCCATTGTAGGATCTCTTCCTTATTTTCTAGAGGGATTTCTTAGTCACTGTTGCAGTCTCTTCTTCTAATAATCATTTGGTAATCAGAGCCCTACCTGTTCCAGTGAGAGAGAGGTTTAAATTAGATATACAGGAGAAATTGTTTACTGTGAGGGTGATGAGACACACTAGCACAGGTTGCCCAGAGAAGTTGTGGATGCCCCACTCCTGGAAGTGTTCAAGGCCAGGTTGGATGGGGCTCTGAGCAACCTGGTCGAGTGGGACATGTCCCTGCCCATGATGGGGAGACTGGCAGGGGGGTTGCAACTAGATGGGGTCTTTAATGTCCCTTCCAACCCAAACCATTCTATGACTCTATGAATTTTTCTATTACCTTGCTGCCAGTGGTTACTCCTTGCTCTGGGGTCCTGGAGCCAGGTCAGGGTAGGATTGAGTGAAATGCAAGGAACCACAGCCAACTCCCCAGTCCCCTACAGGGAATACACCATCCCTGAAGTTGATGTTTTGTTGGGGCCACTTGCAATCAAGCTGTCATGTCTTGACAGCTCTGCAGGCGGAAGAAAAGGACCCATCAGACTGAAGATGATTTGTAAACAGTGAAGAAGGAGCATTTGCCACCCTGCCATGTCTGACAGTGTGAAAAACCAAGGCCACGTTACCTGAGGCTGTCACACAGAGAGCTGTCCTTTCAAGTGTCAGCTGCATCCTTATTCAAAAGTACAAGAAACTGTGTTTTTAAGAGCTGAATTTGGCTGCTTGTGAACTCTCAGGGTTTTGCTCGCTCCTCAGAAAATTCAGTAGAACAACACCCTTCACATCAGGATCCTGCCTTCACAAAAGGGACAGTAAAACCACAGCAAAACCTGCAAATTCAAAACGCTTATTTTAGGAAGAAATTATTCTAATTTATGCTCTCAGTGTTTTCAATGATTTTGACGTCTTAAGCATTAAATCAGAGGCTGAATACTGTAATTTTTCCTATTTTTCCAGTAAGAACTTGGTTGCTGATTAAAGTCTTTGGCAGGGAGTAGGCAAAAATTAATGCATTAACAACCTAACAATGAAATCAAAGTGATTTAGTGTAGCATTATCTAAAAGAAATTATTTTTTGTTAGTACTGTGTAATGTTCTTTTAACAGATGACAATGATTTATTTCTACTTCGATGAATGATTAAACTAATCAGTGAATTGCTGGAGAGATGCTTTGTTAAATTAGTCCCATATTCAATTGGGAGTCTTTAATCTATTGCTCTGTGTGCTTATTTGTCATTGAATTCGCAGGGGGATGTACAGGTTCTTCTTTTGTTTATATGAATATGAAATAGAACATCTTCTTTAATTATCAATGGAATTTCATTGTTTTAAACCAGGGAAAATGAGACAGTGGGGCCTTTCTGTCTTTGTTTTTGTTTGGAGATGCCTTTAAAAAACCACTTTATGCAATCCTTTTAAAATTACTTGACTTACTTTTAAAGGGAATTCACTCTGCTTATTTCCAATATGCAAGGTGCTTTTAATTAAGAGTATTTGCAAATTCTGTGGTAATGATTTGTTAAAAATCAGGAAGAGTTGGTGATTTATTTGTACATTTTCTCTATTACACTAGATGAACCAATGGTGCACTGTTTTTATTAGTCCACCCACAAGACTCCAGCCATTCATGAAAATTCTATGAATGAAGAAAATAACAAATGTGTTGACAATGAAAATAAGTGTTTCAGGAAGCTAATATTAGTGGAAATGCTTTTGTAACAACTTTTTTTTGTCCAAAGCCAGCATTCATTAGGCCAGCTTACAGTTCTAAGGAGAAAAACAACTGAGTTTTCTTGAGCATTTAGCATAAATGACAGCTGGGTCCCTACAATGTGAGAACTTTCACGCTGTCAATATGAACTGACAATTTGCCTAGCAAAGAGTTATGCTGTGGGAGGTTAAGAAGAAAAGCATGAGAAGGTTTTTATGAGTCCTGTAAAATAGATTTTGCTGGTAATAGAAATCTAGAAGCCAACTTGGGTTTACTATATAGTATTATCTCCTTAAAACTGAAAATTGGCTCTTGTTGAAATTACAATGTCCAAATCTATTTTACAAAAAAAAAAAACAACAAACCAAAGTAAACCCAGTTTAATTCCGGAACAAGTTATACCATTATTATAACCTTTGACCCCAACAACATTAAAAAAATCTGAAGACAGATGACCCACACCTACACCATGAAGACAATGTGAGATCAGTTGGTATGAGGAAACAAGTCATTGTTGGAGTTCATCTTTGATGTTATTTACCCTTACAGGAAAAAAATAACTCCAGGTTTTGATAATTAATTAAGTATTAAATCCAGCCTTAAACCCACAATGCACACCCTGACAAACAGGCAGTTGGAACAGCTAGAGGATGCAGGGAAACATCTTGAGAGCCCAGTGGTGATGTATTTCCACAAGCTGAGTAATTCTACTGTGTCTGAGGGCTAAAACTACCTTTTGGTTAATTGTGTTGTAATTTTGCTTAAGCTGTTTGCACTGCCTGTTTTGGACAGCCCAAAGGAAGGAATGAACTGAGTGCTTATGGGAAGTCATAGAGTGAAGTCCCCTCTGAAAGAGGGAAAGGAGAAATGCCTTCTGTAGAGAGAAAAAAAGGAACCATGTGTTTTATACTTGCTTATGGGCAGCACTTGAGTTTCAGACTTGCATGATTTCTCTGTGACCAGTCGGTTTGTGTTTGGTTGGACAAAGAGTTCCTGAAATGATCCTGCAGTCTCAGCAATAATACAGATCTGTGATTTGGATGTCTGAAGAAGAGTCACGTGCGAGATAAATGCAGGTTTCTCCCAGGTCATCCTAAGCAATTGCTTGCTCTTCATTAAGTTCAAAGCAGCTGAAATGCCACCAAGCAGCAGGGGCACTTAATCCTTTGGCCTTACAACCCCCCACACCCCATCACTGGACTGTGTATTTTGCTTTACGCGTATGGAAAGTTTATACGTGTGGTCTTCGGCAAAGCGGATCTGTTGAACATTTTAAGCTAAATGGTGGCGTGTAGACTCTGTCTGATGTCTGTGCCATGTCCTGAATTTTCAGTACTTTGCTAGGTGAGGCAAAAGTATCTGAGGGCTCCTGTGGGCATTGTGGCTTTTTACAGAGAACTGTATTCAGCCTGTTTTTTCTCCTGTGTCCAGAGAGCGAGTAGATTTCTCCACAAGTTAGGCAGAGGGACAACCAGCATGGTGATTTTATCTGTCCCTTCTACTTTCTTCTGGCTCCTTCACACCGCCTTCTCGGCCCTTATCTTGTTCTTTTGCTTTTTAGACTCTCTGAAGTGATATCTAATCCCTCAAGATTTGATCCAAACTTGGCAGTTATTTTGTTGTTAATCAGTAGCTATAGCTAGGCAGGTGTGATTAAGCAGTTGCATTGTGAAACTCAGAGGCTTGGTTAATCCTTTGTTTTAAAGAAAAGGGAACACAATCCCAAGATGAATGGGCTGTTTAGAAAAGAGCCACTGGGAGTGAAGTCAGCAGGACTGAGCAGTAAATGGGGGAAAGGTAATTCTGGCAGTGGGGGACTGCAACCACCAGCCCATTGACCACCTTATAAAAACAGAGAGAAGAACTGTACATGCAGACTAATTAGCATGAGAAGCAAGAGATATAGTTAGCAAATAAGGATTGGAGTAGATTTGAGTACTAACTAATGAAAAGGATATGTAGTTTGTAACCAATGAATGTTGATGCCTTTGTTTGTTAAAATGTATAAATTGTGTGAAGTTTTGATGATTAGTGTTTTCTGGGTTACCACCCAGCTCCCTACTTCGCACAAACTGGAGTAAAAAATAGAAATACCTCTCCTTGGTGTGTGAATTGGCCATGCACACCAGGTAAGAAGCCAGTGTTCAGGATAACAGAAGGACAAGGGTTTCAAAGCTTTACATGCTTTTGGAAACCAAAGCATTTATGCAAGTGACAACTGATATTATCATTTTTGAGCATAACAGGATATAAACCTCACTTGAAGGGGACAGCAAGTCATCTCAAGCAATATCAAAGGTTCTTTCCAACTCAAAGAATTTAGTAACTCCTAAGTGTTTATTTTGGGGGTCTAAAGCCACACAACATGTACTACAGGCACAGAATTTATGTGACAGTGTTCACTACTCTTAAAAGCAAGAGTTAAATGGCTGCTGCCTTTGTCTGTGGTTTGTCACAGCCTTGCCTTTGTATAACTACCTGTCTTGGAAGGAGCTTTGATATATCTTGAATGAGAAAGAAACTGTTATTTATAAAATATATCTCTTCTACATTTCCTTTAATTGCCACCCCCACATCCTTCCTTTACTGAGTATATGAGCTCTCATTTGGTCAGGGTCACCTCAGAGATGAATCTCAAGTCCTTTGAATCTGAAGACATCCTCCTAGTTCAAAAACTGTAAATTAAAAAATGTTCTTGAGAAGGCAGATGCAGGACAAGAGTGCAGCTGCACACTCAGTACTGCTCCACTGTGCTGTCAGTGGGTTCCTAACTGTGGCTGAGCCTCAGGACACTAAAATTTATTTTTCTGCTTTAGCATATCTTAATCCACAGTTAGGATAACAAACATGTTTTAATGTTTTTCGTTAGAAAGCAGGTTGTGACTTTATACTAGCTGAACAGAGTCTTAATTTGCTGAGAAAAGAAGACAAAGCAAATAAATACAAGGAATTAAAGAAATGAGAAAGCAGGAATGAGTTCTAACAAATGCAGAGTTTGTGCCGTAACACTGGGTCTGTTTTCTGGACCACATACTGTGTTGCAATGCCTGGTGAATACATGATGTAAAGTCAGACGTTGCTCTGTACGTGTAAGTGAGGCCAAGTGCTGCTGCCATTCTGCCTCATCCTTCCAGAGAGTTCTGCGGTGCTGCATCCTGTCGCCGTGGCATCTGCATTCTCAGAGGCCTGTGCAGTACCTTCTGTCTCTGCTGCAAAGTCAGCTTTTGACAGGTTTGACAAATAAAAAGCCCTGCACTGTTGTTTACATGAGGAGAATATTAACTCTTGCATTGTAGACAAATCCCATTCTGTATCAAAATCACACTGCTTTAAATTCACCTGTCTCTTCACCACTTTTTTTTTTTATATGCTGTGCTGCACTGATGCCCTGTGTGCTGCTTAAGTGATTGTCTCAGCCTCACTAAAGGTGAATGACCTGGGGTTTACAGGAAGATGTCCCACTCATAGTTTAGCGATCCTCTGGAATGAAGACTGTGCAGATCTAATTTATTACTGTGTTTGATGCACAGGAGAGCAGGACAATTTGACCTTGCAATTTTATGCCCTGCTAAGCGACTACAAGAGCTTCTTAGCTCAAATTGTCCCTTTCTAATTTTAATTTATTCTGTGTCTGGGCAGCTGACAGTTTAAGGAGCTGCTGTCAGGCTACAAATATCTTTGCCTAAGGCTTTGGACTGACCCGTCCCAGTGACACAACCATGGAGAGAGCCAGGGTGACTCCAGATTCTCAGTGTGTTTCTGTCATCACTTTGTTCCCTATTCCTTTCTTCCCCAGAGATATCTATTGTGTATCAGCTCAGGAAGGTCACTTGCATGGATTCTTTTTTTCTTTTTATTTTTTTCTGGTTGTCATATTTCCCCTGTGTCCTTGCAGCTTGCCTAGTAGGCTCATGGTCAATATCTGCATCAGGACTTGAGGCAGTTTTGGTTTTGCAGAAATATCTTTTATCTTCTATATCACATTTGTTGCATTCTGCTTTGGGGAGTGGGGATAAGACCTGTCCTACATCTACTTACCAGCTAATTTCTGCCCTTTTATTTTTTTTCCTTAGCTCTTAATTATCCTTTTTCTTTCGTCACTTTGAGCCCTGCCAGCTCCCCGGGTTCTCCAGGAGTGGCTGCTACAAAGATGTGTGTGTTCTCGTCTGTAAAACCGGTCCTTGTTTTGTGTTGCTAGGCTACTCCCTTCCAGCTGCCATTGAAGAAATGCTCCGTGGTGGGAAACGGTGGGATCCTGAAAAAGAGCGGCTGCGGCAAACAAATAGATCAAGCAGATTTTGTCATGCGGTAAGACAGAAACCTCAATGCCACATTGTCCCTCCTTCCCCCTGCTAAGTCTCAGAGTTTTCAAAGCTATTCAGTTGCGATTAATCAAGTACAATTTGCCTTGTTGCCTCGCCTTTGCAGGATGCTTTGTACAGGCAACTTGGGTAAAAGTGTGAGGAGAGGCAAAAAAAAGAGTTGTGGCTGGCTTCTGCAAATGGTTGTGTGTGGTGTGGGGACAATCTGCCAGTGGTTAAGGTTGTGACAGATGGTGCAGTGTCTCAGGGAGGTACTGAGGAGCTGCTTTTCTCATTATTTTTGTAATGATAGGCAGGGTCTCATCCTGAGGAATGTCCTCTGAAACTCTAAGTGCCATCTCTGCAACCCCTTGAACTCAAGATGAGTAGGTGCTGATTATGAGGCAAGACTTAAGATCTAAGTTGGTACAAGCTGAAATCTTCCTGTGTTTTTCTTCCCTCTGGCTGACTGTCTGAGGAAAGGCCAGACCTCTTTCCTTGATGCAGAGTTTTTGGGATTCCTCACATTTCCTTCCCTTCCAACCTTCCTGAAGTTATAAGAACCTGTCAGGAGGGATGTTGAAGCAGCTACTGCTTTCGTGATTGAATTTGACACTTTCTCAGTCTGCAATCTTTAAGGAAGAAAGACAGAAATTAGTTCCTCCCTGTTAAACATGAACAAGAGAAACATTGTGAAGGAGAAACCGGAGGAATGCTCCCAAAGAGACGAGAAATGGAGTTTTTTTGGGTTTTGACATGAGTGCATAATGAACACCCACTTTAGCAAGTCTCCTTATTAGATCCTGATGGCTTATTTGTAAAGCTGTACAAATTTGCTGCGAACCAAACAGTATTACTGTAATTTCTAGTTTGCATCTCAAAGACCAAAAATGCCTTCTATGTTAAAGAAACAAAACAAAATAAAGGCAAAAGGAAACATAGAGCAGAAGATGCAAGGCACAGGGGAGAAAGGCAGCACACTGATTGCCATTACTGCAAAGCTCCCTAGGTGTTCCACAGACTAAATATAAGAAACTGCAGGGTGTATACCATGGTAATATTACCTAGATGCAATGGAAAACTGAGCAATCAGTTGCAAAAACAATAGAAATTTAAAAACAAAAACAAAAACAAAAACAAAAAACCAAACCATCAGTTATTGTAGCTGGATGAGGAAAAAAAACTTTTCTCTCCAGGGACAGTAAAGCAACCACTATCTGGGCAAAACTTGTTTTGAATTGGAAATAAATGATAGGGAGTTTTCTGCAAAAATCTGCAGGCTATATTGTGTTACTGATGTGCAGTCATATTTGTGTGTCAATTCTTTTGGATTAGAAACTAATACACCCCTGGGAGAAAATATTTTTACAGCAGGGGAAAGACAGGATTTGGTTGATCTTTTATAAATCTGATTTCTATAATCGCAGAGCTGAGAGAGAAAGAGCACAGTGGTAACCTGCGTAACATTTTTCATTTTTTGAAAAGAAATTTGTGTAATATCTTCAAAGTATTTCTTCAGTGCAAAATGTCATGCCAGGTTTTGTCCTTGTTCTTTTATTCCACCCACGTGGGTTTTGATTTCACTTATGTGTATTTGCCATCTTCTCTCATATGTTGTAATCACTAAGGTTATTTAATGAGTTTAAACTCATTGCTGAGCATCTTCTACAAACACAGTTTTTCCAACACAGAGATGAAAAGAGCAGCATTTTTCAGCCCCTAAGGCATAGCATGCTGCATCTGCAATGAAAAAGGTGCATGGCATATAGTTTACATGTTTCATAGTGTGGTTATTAGTGTGGTTATCTTCTGATATCTGGCTGTTTTTCAAGTTTGTAATCCTTACTTCTAAGAAAAAAATTTGGTTTTACACCTCCTGCTAATGCTTATTTTATGAGAGAAATGTTGGGTACTCACCCAAAGCCATGTTTTTGTCTCTGTTTTGATGATGTTTCCTTCTTTCCTGCATGTTCACATACTCACTCCTCAGTACCAGATGTAAACAGTAAGAGAATTAGAAAGAGGTTTCTTAGGATGAATATTTTATTTCTTGATGTGCTCCTCACCAGCACAACATTTGGCACTCTGCTGGCATATTCAAGAAAATAATTAGAAAGGCCAAATAGTTTCTGTTAACCAACTGATTTCTTACAGCTTTCTCTGGGTACTCAGGGCTTTTCTTAATGTTTAATGCACAAAAAAGTGGGAATGAGACTTACTGATGAAAGGGATTAGATGTGTTTAAACAATGCATCTGGGACTGCCTTATGAAAGAATTTTCATTATTGATGAAAATTGATGCTGAGATGATAAAAGCAGGGTGATATCTTAGTCCTTCATAGTACTTTTGAATAAACTTTAATCAAAAGCAGTTTCTTACAAGCTTGCCCTATGAGTTAGTGTTTATGCAAATTGGAGAGCATTAAGCTGTAATCTGGCAGAGGCATTTATGCCATCTTGCTGCCCTGAGGCAAATCACCTATATATATGTTTCTTCACAAATATTTGTTTGACTTGCCATTGAAAACTGCTACTGAGAGAGTTTGTACAATCTCTCCAAATAGTATTGATCTGATTAGTTTGTATCCTACCCAGTGCTGGGGGAAGGAAGCAACCTATTGCCAGATTTGATTTGATTTGATATTTTTTTATTTAATTTGACTTTACTTAGTTTTTATATTACTTTATTTTATGTAAATATTTTTCGATTCTTAAGATTTTCATTCTTTATGTCTGAGAATTAAGCTTCCATTATGCTTCTATTTTTTTCTTTGAGTTCCTGAAACCTCTTATTTTGGTTCCTCTTTTCTGGCTTCTTTTGAAGTTGTCTAGCTTCTCTTAAATTGTGGTAGACCAAACTAGAAGCTGTTTTGCAACTGTAATTGTGCACATTTTGACAAATATAGTCACGAAAAGGAGAAAATGTTCCTGGAAAATTTATGTTTCTTGGTGAATGTGGTTGAATTCATCCATGTTCCACGTAGGCCAGACATCACTGTCCTTCTTGGTGTTTCCTGATGATGTGAAATGAAGCATACGATTTTGAGAGCTGGTATTTGCATGCAAATACATGCAGATATAGCATTAGTGTGGGTTTTTTCTTACGGAATGTGGGGTATTTTGCATTAGCCAGAGTTGCAGAGTGTGCTGTGTGGGCACCGGTGCCCTCTGTGGGCACTGACACCGCACAAAGCCGTAACACGTGGAGGTGCAGCCGGGAATTTATGCAGCCTCATTCTGCTGTCACAAGCACCTGGATCCCTTCTCCAGGCACTGCAGAGGTCAGTGAAAATGCACAGAGGCAGTGACTGCTGTGGAAGCAAGGGCTTTCCTTGTGCTGAGACTGATTTTTCCCAACGTGGCAGATGCGAACAGCAACCCGTAATAAATAAAACAGCCCAACAGTTTCTGCAGTAGCCCCTGGAAACTGCTGTAAAAACTGAGCCATAGCTCACTTCCCCAGCTCCTGCCTCTCACTAGTGTTGGAAAGAGGCCTCTGAATTGTTAAGATTAAAAAGAAAAAAATCAGATCAGCAACTTGTTGTTGGACTCAGGGGTGTCATTACTGACGTGGACTGTGTGGAGGATGCATGCAGAATTGGAGTGCTACAAAGAGGTTAATGCAAAAGATGGTGAGAAAAATGATGTGGCTCTTCAAGGTGTAAAGAATCCATCAAAGGAACCCATGTCTCTCTGGTACTGAGAGGAGAAGTCATGAATGTGGAACAGTTCCTCTCTGAGCCACTGCCTGCCCTCTTCCAAAGCTGGGGTCTCACCCTGTGTGGGGGTGACTGTCTGCAGAGCTTAAAGCAACCAGGGGCTGCTTGAGCCCCTTCTTTAGGGTCAGTGTTTGCTCAGCACATGCTCTCAGTGGGGCAGGAAGAGACAGGAGCTGGCCCCCAAGCATGCCCCTTGTCTTTCCGTACCTCACGTGCTCCCTCTCCGTGCTGCACTTTCCCAGCCTGCTGCAGAAAAACAATTAAACCAGTGTGTGCAAATGGAGATGTCTTGATTCGGTGGTTGAACTTCAAAATTGGAGGTCAAATTTGGTTATGGTAGAGTTCAAAACTGGTTTTTGTTTTTCTTTTTCTTTAGAAATCCCCAGCGAAACCCCAAAACCCAACAACATAAACAACTAAAAGTGTTTCTCTGGGAAAAATTCCAAATTCCACTTGATTTTTTTTCCTCTGTGTTTTCTTGGTAAATTCTGTACACTGAAGGTACCCCATAGTGAAATATTTAAAATGACAATTTTGCTTGTAATACCACAGAGTGGTAGGAGTCTGAAACCTGATACTGGTAGATGAGGCAGACCAGAGTGCAAAGCAGAACTTTAAAAGAGTTTGGATAAAAAATTTCAAGAGATAATAACAACCTCTTCCACAGCCTTTCAGCCTGTCAGAAATGCCAAATGTGTGCCTTTGTTTTTGCTTAGCAGATAGATAGATATCATCTCTGCAAAAGGTTTTATTTCTGTATTTCCCCACAGTCTGGTACAAAAGTGTCCTATTGTGTTTGTAGGTCTGGTGCAGTAGGGAATATTTGGTCTGGTATTTGTACATCACTTTTACATTTTCTGAAGCTTGTCAATCCTGAATGTCATTTAAAATCTTGGTTGTCTTTCTGTGCACAGGTGCAACCTTCCTCCTCTATCCAGTGAATACAGCAAGGACGTTGGATCAAAAACCCAGCTGGTGACTGCAAATCCAAGTATAATTCAGAAAAGGTAGACAGCATATTGTTCTTTTTCTGGTTGGGGGGGAAACAAAAAGAAAAATGCTTCATCTGTGTTATAGATATTAGTGCATCAGAGTTGTGTTCTTAATGATGGTCTGATCCTGGAAGGGGATTTAAAAAAGGTGAAATAGGCAATGGTTTGGTGCTAGGTGAAATAATTAAAGACTAAAACCCCGATCCTTTCACTATAAGCAGGGAAACTAATGAAGGTTGGCCTTTATAGAGTTATTTCATTTACCAGGCTTCCCTCTGTGCTTCCAGCTCCTTCCCTTTTCCACGTGCTGGGCATGTACCTGAGGTGCCTTGGCTGCTCCCAAGCCAGGCACCTACTGATGGGTGTCCCAAGCTACTCTGCTGGTCAGGCCAGCTGGCTGATGCATCCCACAGTTACTGAAGATGCTAGTTTGGGTTTCTCTTTGCTTCCACACCGATAACCTCTGGGTCTTTACTGTTTTCATATTCTTTGTTTGATAATAACTTACAGAGTACAAAAGGTTAGGATGGAACTCCTTGACAGGTTGTGATCATACAAGCTTTGCTTTCTTAGGAAACTGGGACAGATTTTTGTTGTTTATTACAGTTGGTTGAAATTTTCCAAATGTCAGTAGCTGATGAGAAAGAGGGGAAAAAAATAAAAGTCAGTGCCATCTCTCTGATTTTGCCTTCCTGAATTTTAATTGCTATATTTTTTGTTTATCCCCCGGAACGAGGTAGACTGTTCTCCGGCAGAAAAAGATCTGGTAGTAACCTGCCATGTTCACTGAAGAACACAAGAGAAAAGGCATAAACCAAGGGGATGAACAGGAAATGATTAGGCATAAAGAAATGTATAATGGGAGCACTGCGAGGTGAAGGACTGTGAAAGGAAGCAAAGCAGGGAAATAAAATACATAATAGAAAGCCAGGTGTTTTAGAAAGAAGAAAGGCACTGGTTTGGAAATTGATGTTTGATGGCACTTAAATGTAGTATTTTTCCTCTCTAGCAGAATTGAAGGGTTCTCTAGTTTTGTGTGTGTAAAAGATGTCAGTCTTTGACAAAGTAGAAAAGAGAGGGTGAGCAAGAGGGAAATGGAGTAGTAATCATCTTCAAGAGCTGATTCCAGGCAGAGTGCCTGAATAGGGAAAGGCACAGAAGTGCTTGTGGGATGAGATCAAAGCAAACCAAGCAAAATTGTCAGGGAATGGCACCGGGTGCCAGGCAAGAAGAGGGGCAGTGGACGTGAAGACAGGGAATCTGAAAATCCTGTGGGATGTAGATGGTGGATGAAGTTCATTTATGAAGTGGAATGAAATGGCCAGAATATCCCATCAAGGAAAAGAGATCGGTTTGGCCGTGGCATTTTGGATGAAATGAAGAGGAGCAGTATGAAACATAAAGCTTGCAAAAGATTTTACAGTTTTCAAGGCAGAGGATTATTTAACTCAGGGATATTTTTTTTGTACCCTCCCCTCCTTCAAGCCCTAGAGTAGAAAGCTCGCTGTACTTAGTATTTTTGAACAGAAAAGGGAAATTGTTTTAGTGATGCTACAAGGAGAATGTGGAACTACACTAGAGAGACCGTAGAGTTATCCAGCAAGAGAGAAAGGAAGGAGTGAGCAGATGGTTGAAGAACCAGATGGAGAGAGCAAGGTGCTACTTTGTGAGAGGTGGGTATCACAAGGAGTGGCGGGGGGGATGGGGTTGAGAAATGGGGAAAAAAGAAAGGGAGGAAGGAAACAGGATTGTGATCAATGTAGTTTTCAAAGTGAGTGTACAATAACTGCAATGCAAGACCTTTGATGGGAAAATAATGTGGAGTGCATATGCATGTGTATTGATTAGGAGGAAATCTACAACCAGGAACTGAGAATGACGCAGGGAACAAATTTATAGTGCTGAAAATTGGCAGAAACCTCCTCTGAGGCTTGAAGCTCTTGAGAGATTTGACACTTTGCTTCCTCTGCCTGGTCCAGAAGGGATTTTTTTTTTTTTTTTTTTTTTAATAATAGTTGACTGATGTTTCCAGTGTGCTCTCCAAACTCATTATTTTACCTCCTGTGTGTTAAGATAGAGTGGAGGGGAAAAAAATGTTACATTTTGGGAGTAAAAATAGAGACAAAGACTACCATTCTGTCATCAATTTCTATGGAAAGAAGTTTTTTAAGGAATTAAGACTGTTTTTAAGTCCAGACTTTCATGAAATTCAAAGACGTTCAGATTGGTGGCTGATATGTGTCTAAGCTGTAAGTTAACTAGAGTCACATAATGGTATCATTCATTATCATTCTTCTCCTCTCCTCTTGTTCTTACTTAAAGTAGGTTGATATTGATGAGACTTGACATCTCAATTATCTCTCAAGTGTGTTATGGCAGGTTTAGTGAATTGGTCCGGCAACACCATTCATGGCTTCTAAAAGATTTAGCCTTGCCGGATAATTTATGATGAGGCATGTTGCATAGGGCAAAGTTTTCATGCCAGGGCTGTAGAGGCAATTTCCTGTCTGGTTCTAAAATCAGAATTAGTGCCTTTAGAAAATCAAATTGTTGGCAGTAATTATTGCAGAGATGCCACCATTTCCCTCCAGACTTAGAGCCTAAGGATGGGAGAGTCAAGATTTTAATCTGAGAGTACATTGACTGGAGATACCTTCTAAACATTGCCTTTTGCAAAACTTAGAGGTCAAGTTCCTACTCTGTTTTCAGCAGGAAGTGTAACTGTGCAGGTAGTACAGTTTTCACTTGGGAAATGTTTTTCACAGTCCTTATTTGGGTTTGAAAAATGACGGGGAATTTCCTACCCTAACTTCACTTAGTATAATACAGGAGAACTGACAATAGATGTATTATGGTAGAAATTTTCCCATCTGACTAAGAGGACGTGTGATGACTGTCCCAGTTTCTCTTTTTGTCTAAAATATTTCACAGGCATCTCCCTTCAATCAATATTGGAACTCGCAGTCCTTCAAGCCCGTGGAAAAACTGCTTTTTCCACTTTGTATTCAAAACTTACTTTTCTGTCAAACCTTGGCTTGAGGTGGCATTTGGGATTGAAATGTTGCATAAAGCTACTCCTGGGGCCAATGTGACCTCTCCCTCCCTCTATCCCCCAGTATTGTTGTGGGACTGCAAAAAGGTTGGCATCGCTGATGTTTCCAGTTCATTCCCCTACTATCCTAGTCAACTTGGCCTTATCTGCAGGGAACAACTTTGTAGGCAGAAGATTATTCTATGTTTGTCCTGGGTTTTGTTTTCTTTCCATGAGTAGCAGCTTTAAGTCCCTGCCAGGAAAGAGGCAGTGCAGTAGCGAGACCTGTGATGTGCCTGCAGCTGTTCTTAGACTCTGGGAAAAAATAAACGAGGTTGTGTCACTTACAGTGATTGTTTCTACGTTCTGAACACTTATCTACAGCTGTGAAGAGGGACTAGTCAGCAGGTAGCATGTGAAGGTAAAAATGCTTTGTAGGTAGTGATGATATTCGACCACTGGCATGAGATTTTTAACTAAGAAATACAAAGAGGTACTATTTGGGATGTGGATTATTATATGTTTCTAAAGTCACTGGATCTGGGCTGTTTAGGAGAAGCAAATTCTATGAATTTGCTATTGTCTTCAACAACTCTTGCAAATGTCATACAATTATACTCTTTTGTCTAAACTTTTAATTAAATCTGCAAACAAATGCTGTTTGCAGCAATATTCCTTTCTAGTTGTCACATCTGCTTACTCTGTCTAATCCAGGCACACTTATATCATCAGCAATAGTCCAAATAGATTGTTTCCCAGCATTCAGTGAGTTTCAGATCAACTGATGTTTGTCAGTGAGTATTTTATCCACAAGCTGTGAGAGTTTTTCTGGCCTGTGTAGAAATAATCCTGTTAGAAAATGGCACGGTGACTCGCAACATTCTTTATTCACTGTAGTCCAGCATTGGTGTAACCGACAGAAGCCCTCGAGGTATTAGCACACACCTCCCTGCACTGTTTTTGAAACGTAATCCCTCAAAGCAGGAGCTCTGTGCCTGCAGAGCTGAGCTCTGAGGCAGAGCTCTGCCACTCCTGTTTCATGTCCTCTCCCCTCATCAATAAATCCACTTGGATGAGGACCAGTCATTCCTGTGTGTGTCTAGGGCTTTGGAGGTTACCCTAGTTAGATTAATTGTGAAGATTTCTGTGAAATACCTCTGCCAGAGACAGGCTGAGGGTGTAGGTGAATCCATATTTCTGCTACTACAGTGATTCGACCGGAGCGTGCCTTGTTGCTTTGAATATAGAAATAAGTGAAGGGTTAGTTGAAGTGATATCCATCTTCATTCTTTGAAACGTGGATGTTTTTATTTAGGACCTTACAGTGAAGTCTCTCAGCAGTTGTGTAACATTACCAATGGAAATAGTCTGACTGAAACTGGGGTGACCAGATTTAGGATCCGCCGTTACACTCTGCAGCTCAATATGAACTTCCATCACCGAATGTGAACATTTTTCTTTCAGTAAATTAATTCCCTTTTTTGATCTCTGTGATATTTGACAAGTTTTTTCTGCATCCAGTTTCTTGCACTAAAGCATAATGAAGGAATGAGACTAAAGGCTAACAAATGCAATGATTCTGCCTCTGAGCTTTGAAATGTCAGTTAAATATCGCTGCTGTTTATTAGGTTCCCATGAATTTTGAGTGGGATTAAATTTGCTTTCCGGTGTTCCCTGCATCTTAGAGACAACTAATAATCTTTCCTGGATTCACTCCTGAAGACATCTTCGAATCCTACTGACTTACACCATTATGAATAAAAAGATGGAACTGAGGCAATAATTTAATTTAATAAAAGCTTCCTTCATCTCTGATTAAACAATTGTACAATATTATGCCTCTTGCTGACACTCATGAAAAAGAGAATTCCTCTTGACTGTGTCTCCATGTAAAAACTATATATTCTGTTCCTAGGTAGATACATTATAATTTAGTAATTGCTAAAGATCAGAAAAATAAAGACAGAAAACTACTCATAAAACATGTTATTGAAGGAAAACCCTTCTTGTTCATCTTGTCCTTACTTTAGAAGTCAGATGATGAGATCTTTCCCTGTAAAGTCAATTAGTCACCGGATTTTAAATGCCTCACATAGAGGTTCTTTTTTTATTATTCCTGATATCTAAGCTACTGTCTAAATATATCTCAGATTATTTCATTGAGAAGAAGTCCAAAGTTATAAGAAAAATTATTTTCATTCACATTACAAAACTGCCCTTTTATGTTCTTCTGCCAGAGCCTGTGAACATCTGTGCCAACAGCAAGGGAATAAAATTTCTGGGAAGCACGTCATTAGAGGCGAGACTGTAAGAAATCCTTCTGTATGTGGAGGTTGCTTGATTTGTTGGTAATCAGTTTTTTTCTCTCCTTTAATACAAAGTTCCTTTAGAAGCTTTAAAGTTATAAATAACTGACATCTTAGTTTCTCTTGGTGATGAAGTGTGGTGGTGCAGAGGACTTGCCAATGTCACCACCAGCCCAAAGACAGAGCCAGGGAAAAAAAAATCCAGAATTTGACTGGCTTTTGTGTTTTTATCAGGTGATGAACAGAAATATGTGAAGTTTTAACAAAGCCATGCTTTGCTGCTTTGACCCCATTTAAATAAATGGCTTTTAATCTCTTATTCATCCCTCTCAACTGCAAAATACAGCAATGAGCGGGAAGAAAGAAATGTATGAACCCTAAGACCCAAGGAAAGGGCTGTTGGATCTAGAGGTGTCTCAAAATGTACCATTGGCTCTAAACAGAAAGGTCAGATGCTGTTGATGAGATGAGAAACAATGGGATGAAATTCTGGGTTAGGAAAATGGGAACTGTGAGGAAAAGTTATTTAATCTGGTAGGAGAAAAGAAGGGAGAAGGAAAGCCTGAGGAGAGTGGTAAGAGTTTCCTGGGGGTACATTTGGCTAAGATGGTGGAAGTGAGGATGTTACCTCATCAGTAAAAGCAATTGTTAAATGTTAGGAAGAACTTCCCAGAGAACTATAAAAGTCTCCATATTACAGTAATTTAAAGGGCATATTGATATGGGGATGAAATGGGAAATTTTAAATGAGATGTCATGAAATCGTGGTTTGATGCTTTCTCTTAAACAAAAATAAATGTTTTATTAGTAGTTGTCATAAAACAGAGATAGAAAATACTAAGATTAAAATGATCCATTTGGATTTCTGATGGAAACGTACTTACAGTTCTAATGTGTGTTTACTGCAGAACTGGAGAGGAATAAGATGCCTTACTGTACACACACATTTGTATGTCTCCTGTCTTAAACTGAGATTTTGATGATAATCATAGTTATCTCTGTTGTGAATGGCATTCTAATTGCAAATCTTTGCCTTACCAGAATCACCAGTCCATGCCCATATGTGAGGATATTCATTAACACATTGTCTCACACATTTTCATTTTCTTGGCAAGCCACTGCGGGAAGACTTGCTTTTCATTCCTCCCCCCTCACCCACCTCCTGGTGTCTTCTTAAGACCACTGTATCAAAGAGTCTGCCAGCAGTACCAAACAGAAAGACAACCAGCTGTCTGATTTTCCATTATTAGATTTGTGAAATGTGAAAGCTATATATGTCCTTGAGCAAATAATGCTTTTAATTAAGGTGGGGTTTATTTTTTCATCCTTGTATTGCTGCAGTAGGACTTGATATGAGAGCTTCTAAATCCTACTACCAATACGTGGAATAGTGTACTCAAGTACCTTATGTTTAAGTATAGAACTAATGTCTTTGAAAACAGTGGAATAACTTACATGTACTTTGTTGGATCAAGAAATTTAGTGCCTTGTGTGGACAACCCAAGTTTCTTCAGGGTAACACCCTCAAAGGTTTTTGAGTGCCTAATCCATGTTTAGGTAACTAATCTTTCTTTACAGTCTTTGACTTTAACTTAGATTTTTTTTTTTTACCACTGTAGCACCTCCTGGATTTTTTCAGACACTGACTGGAAAGCAAATACACACACACACATATTAAAAAGAATTATTTATTTATTTTAAATGAAGATACAAGGCATCCTACAGTCTGAAAGATAATGAGAACACAGAAAACTGCTACGTCTCTACAGTCTGTCAGATTGTGACATTCCCACTTTTTCTTTTGTTCCTGTCTCTAAATAGCTTTCACTCTTTGCAGCATCTACAGCCATGTGATCCCATAAACTTCAAAGAAAACCTGCAAATTCATGACATGGTCACAGGAGCCTAGAAATTATCCTTATGGATAACAGGCGAGAAACTTTAGGTTAAGCATAGATGTCAGAGAGCCAAAGGCATTAATTGGTATCTGTTTTCTCACTAAACAGTGGAGGGGGTTGCTGGGAATGAGATAATCCAGTTGAGAAGGCTGGTAGGTTTTTTTCCTCTGCTAATTTCTGCTGGTTTGTGCAGGCCTGTGAGATGCCAGGGCTGCTGGTCTTGGGGAGAGGATGACAGTCTGTGTGGTGGGTTATTCCAGCAGTCTTTAGTCTAACAGCAAGGTAGGTTGGGAAACAAGTAGCTAGGTTGGTCAGCAAGAGCTTGTGCCTTCTCCCTGCTTTTATTTTTGCACTCTGAACTGGGGAGGTCAAGATCTTGCCAGTCATTCTCAGAATTTGTTATAATGAATGAAAAATATTTGAAATGTTTTGCTGTGGACACTTTGGCTTTTGTAGGTAATATTTCTGTTTATATGATGTCTGGAAAGATTTGCTTGTTTGTTACCAAAAGCCTGTCCTGTACATGTGGGCAAGTTGGTCAGTTGGAAAGCATCGATACTAGACTGCTAGTAGAGACATGGAAGAAGCTGATGCTTCATAGCTAAGCCATTTGGTGTAGTTTTTAACTGGACAGTTTTCAGCTCTAGGTACCAGTGCTAGTGAAAATCCTGTTACTTCCCTGGGAGATACAAGAATTTGTTGACATTTGTTGTTTTTCAGACTATTGCGCTCCTCCTAAAGCTGGATGTGCAGCTTAAAATCTTAGGAGTGTGAGGTTATGACTCAGGAAATGTTTTTCATAAAGATTTGATTAAAGGGACAGTTGGCTTAAGTGAGAACAACACCTGCAAAACAATACTCTGTTATCATTGAGGAAACTAGTATTTAAGTGTGTAACACACTCAAGGGAAGAAGATGACGTAGGCTAGAGCAAGTCTAGTGGATGACAGTGAAGGAGTCAGTATAGCAAAGGTAAACATTCAGTCTTGACAAAGATTTCAGAACAGAATGAGAATGGAGAACAAACAGGTTAAGGGATTTTTAAGTAAACTAGAAGTTAGGGGGATCTGGAGAAATTTTTTTCAGGAGTTTATAAATAAATAGCCAGAGCTGTTTATTTATAAATAGATATACTATTTATAAATAGATATACTGTTTATACTTAGAACCACTAAGGAAGAATTTTTGGGGCCGTTTTTTCACATGTTCTCAGAAAATGGTAAAAGCGTAGTACCTCAGGGGAGGTTAAATTAGATACTAGGAAATTTTTTTTCATTGAAAGGGTTGTAAATCATTGGAGCAGACTGCCCAGGGAAGTGGTGGAGTCACCATGCCTGGAAGTGTTAAAAAAACATATGGATATGGCACTTGAGGACAGGGTTTAATGGTGAACATGCTAGTGATTGATGGCTGGACTTGATGATCTTAGAAGTCTTTTCCAACCTTAATGATTCTATGATTCTACCTGTATTAAAAGAGTGGGGGGAAAAAATTGAAGGACACAAGGAATCAGTTGCTCCGACTTAGTTTAGTACGTGGAAAGAGAGTGGAAATGGTTAAACACTGAAGGAAGTATCAAAATATTCAGAAAGTCTTCCACAGGAGGTAACAAAGAAGTTTAATGTCGTCATCACTGAGGAAAAAGTATCATCAGAGTTTAAAACCTATTTTCAAAGCCAAGATGTGCAAGGTATGAAAGTTAATTTTCCAAGTCTGTCTCAGAAAGTTGTGAGCTGCTGCTGATATTGATTGATTTATGTTCTGTAAGAAGTCTTGTAAATAGCTCAATTCTGACAAGTCTAGAATGTGTTTTTAAACTCAGAGGCAGAGGAGAGGGAGAAGAAAGTGTCGAGCAGCTCTGCCCACAGACTCATTACTGTTCATTAGGAGATCTTTGGAGGAAATGTTGATTTTATTGTAGAGATGTCTGTGTTTCACTTGTATGCAGGCTGACAGAATGAACAATTAGGTAGCCATGTATATGCAAAATGGGTAGAATATTTATGGAAGTCAGCCTTTCAAAATGACATAGCAGAGATAAAAAGACAGTGTGGGGGTTTTTTACCTTGTTTTTCTCTTCTGAGTTAGTTGAATTTCCGAAGAAACATAAAGTCAAAACTGAAGAATTCAGTTAATATAAGACCAAGTCATGACTAATTCCCAGAAAACTCTTTGAAGACCTTCCAGGAGGAGCAATGTGAACAAAATGATACAACAAGTAATTTCCTCTTTACTCATCATGTCTAGGAAGAGTTTTCCTTCCTTTGTTGCTCCAGGAGCATGTCCACCATTTTCCAAAAAGCAACAGTCATTTTCTTGTTTAGGGATGCCAAAGATAAGGTGTGTAGAAAAAGAGAATGTTCAATAAAATATGGCCAAACATCTAAGCACACAGAAGCCCTGCCACAAAACATAAACAAGAAAAAGTACCAAATTAAACATCAGCAATTTTGAGAACTGTTTCTGTTTTTTTACAATGAACAAGCTGATCTAAGACATGGCTTCTCCCTGTAGATCTTGCTTTGTTTATCTGCCAGGGAGGTAAAGTCTTCTTCCAGTCATCCTCTTCTCCATCCATACCCTGGCAGTGTAGGATCACTCTCAAGTGTTGGCCTCAGACCTATATGCAGGGAAAGACCTGCTTCCAGAGCAGATGGGAGCCAGGGTATTGCCTCAATTCTTCTGGCAGCCTGCCTGGGGCTTTTCCTTCCTGTATGTCTTTAGTAATGCAAGCCTGATTTGGGCCAAAGGACATATTTTAGTGACACCTGAAGCTGGACTCACAGGTTCATACCATAGAAGAAAAATAAGCCTGGTTTTGAAGGTGGTCCCAGAGTAGCCTAGAAGACAGTGAGGTGTGATTGCAGAGAGTTCCTCAAATGGTTTCCCTGGGCCTCAGGGGAGGGATTCAGTGGTGCAGAGGGACTCAAATAAAGTGTAATGTGTGGCCTACAGTGACATCAGTTCATCTGCATCTTCCACTAGAGAGCTTAGCAGCAGGAATTCCTCTGCAAGAGGGTAAGAGGACCTCAAAAGGTGGATGGTAGTGACAGGGGAGACAGTTTAGTGATGAAAGAAATCTGATGGAAGTGTCTGAGATGCCCCAGTGTGGTTTTGATTCTCCCAAACATAAATGGAGTAAACACACTGCATTTCAGGATGTGATGTGAGAGGCTGTCATGATTATTTACAGGCATGTAGGACTATTTTATCCATTTATGGTTTTGTTTTCTGACTAAGCCAGAAATACCACACAGGAAGGACGTGTGAACTGCTTTGCTCCTTGGGCTCCAAGTGAGTGGGATATTCCAAGTGAACGATCTATTTTGGACCAGTAAGAAAGACTAAACTAGAGGAGAGCAAGAAGGTGATTTGGGCCAAAGGCTACAGTGTAAGTTGGGAAATGCTCTGAATGTATGGCACTGGCTTCATCTGTCTCCATCTGGCTTCTTGTCCTTTCCCCATGCAGTGGTGACTGAGTGTGGTAACATATCCATGTGCTTAAACTGAACCACAAAGACTTCTCCTGATTTCCATCAGCACATAGGACATACCAAGGGATGGTGTGGCAATTTGAGCTCTACCTCCTGACAGTTTTGTCAAGCCTGTAAGACTGAAAGTTTTCAGTGCGTTTACATGTGTTAATTTGTGATCCCTGTAGCACAGGGCTAGATGTTGTCTGAAAAAGAACAAAAAAGATGGAGCAGGACAGCTCCAAAGAACTTGTGGTGGTAGAGAGGGGCAAAAAATAACAGTACAGAGGCATGGATGAGTTCAACAAAGCCATATGGTTTGGCATGACTAGCAGCAGCCTCTGCATTGCTTGAGTGCTCCTTTTTCATAAAGCCACTTAACCAGTGCATGGGCTGGATTCAGTTCTTATGAACAAAACCTGCTTCTCATTGGACATATGGCAAGAAATAAGAAGAGTTGCCTCTTTGAATTTGGTGCCATTTCTAAAGCAAAAAACTTGTGTTTACATTAACAGAAGCCTTATCTTGAAGCCTTATCTTGAGTGCTTCAGAGCAAGTTCCACCAAAGTCCATTTCTTGCAATCTGTCTGGTCTGTACACAGTGTTCACTTTCTCTTCTTTGAGATTGCACTTAAATAGCAAACACCCAGTTACAATGAGACTTTCCAAAGAAAAGTCTATGACATCATAGTAAAAAAAATCAAAGCTTGAATACCTGGACAGTAATCATAAAATAAGCTCAGGCTTGCATGAGTTTAAATTTGATGAATTAGGATAGAAAGATAGGTCAGAGTGTTTAAACAGCTTATAATGTTGAACTGTATTATTAACAGCTAATAAAAGATGGAGCTATAAAGTGCCACTATAAAAGATCAGTAGAGTAATTTTAACATTCTCCCTTAAGTATGTGAATATACAGTTGTAAGGTTTGGCATTGCTGATTTTGGCAGCTGTCTGTGCTTTTGAATAACTTGTGTACTTGTCACTGAGGCAGGAAGGATGCTAAAATCAGACCCTTAAGGTTCTGACTCTTTAGGTCAAATTGCACACTAAAATTAAATGTTCATTTCACAGGAGTTTTGAAACAATACACAAGAGATTTCTCAAGTGTCTTAGAATACGAATTTTTAGCTACTTTATAAATGTTTTGTACATTAAACTGTTTTCAACTTCATCTATGCCAGCCCCTCTAGTTGGCTTGTGTATGTGGGGGTATGGATTCTTTGTGCTTTAGAAGGAAAAGAAATTCATTTTTCAGACTAGAATGTTCCACTGTGACTTTCCTACCTTTTTTGCTTTACTCTATCTGGAAGGATAGCAAACAATGTGCAAAATGGCAGCCTGTCTAGTGAAAGATGTCCCTGCCCAGGGACAGGGGAGTTGGAACTGCGTGGTCTTTAAGGTCCCTTCCAACCCAAACCATTCTGTGATTCTATGAAAAAACATGCATTATTGCATTTCTAATTAATTTATTCTATTACATGGTGGGAGAGTGTCAATTCTTCTGTGATAATTATTACTTCTGCTACTATTGGCAGGCCTCACTTACAAACAAGACAGAGTTTCTGCCTGGGTTTATGCCCAGAGCAATGTTTCTAATTGATAGCAGTGGTGAATATGGACTGTTCTCAGAATACTCTTGGCTCAGTTTTTCAGTGCCATGCCTGTTTCATACAGCAGGTTGGCATCACTGAGTAACACTGATCTGAAGCAGAGTGTAGAACAGACAGCTGAACCTGTCACTGTTTCTATGGCTGAAGTTCATTCTGTGGTTTAAAAGACCATGGCTCATTGAAAAACTTCAGTCAAGATTTCGTTCCTCATTCTGATCAAACTCTTAAAAGCTTCAGTCTCTGTTCTTGTGTACTATCTTGTTATGAAGTACTGTAGTATTGTAAACCAGATGGTTGTATTTACTATCCAGCTAAAAAAGAAACTAATGTTACCTTTTCCAACCCCATTTCAGGCAGAGACTGGCTGAACCCTGTGGGTAGGTTTTTACATACCCAAGTATAAGCACATGATTTGTAAAATTATTCTTACTCTCTAGAGAGACCAAATGGATACGGATTTTCATAGCTGAGGTGACTTACCCAAGTCTTGGCAATGCTGCAAATATACAATCAAAGCAGGCACCATCTTGGCAGGATTGAGCTGAAATCTTTTTTTACAGCTAAGCTTGATGACAATTCACAGAATCACAGAATTTGCAAGGGACCCCTGGAGATCATCTGCTCCAACCCTCTGCTCAAGCAGGTGAGATCACCTGTATCTGGTGGTCCAGGACCACTTCCAGTTGGGTTTTTATGTTCTCCAGAAACGGAGATACCACCACCTCGTTAGGCTGCCTGTTCCAGTGTTTGAGCACCCTGACAGAAAATAAGCTTTTCCTGTGTTTAAACAGAATTTCCTAGTTTCACACACCAGGTGCCCGGTCACTTGAGATGTCTGTTTTGGAAGGTCTGCTTAGATATCCATAGCTGAGAGTGCTATCTGTAGTTGCTAGAGCTTGAGCTGAAGCCCTGTGATATAACCACATCTTATGTATAATGAGATTTCAACTTTTTTTTCTCTCTCTCTGTTCCTGTCTAGTAGCTCTTTGTACTTGCTCTTCCATTTTGCATGCCAACACATACAAAGGTGGCATTCTCCTAGTAACTGATACCTTAGGTGATGTACTCAGTTTTAAAGTGGTTTTTTTTTTTTTAAATCAAAATCTAGTCTAACACATATAGAAAGACTCATATCACTTCTTCCACTCAGCTCCCAGTTACTATATTAAAGACTGAGCTGTGAAGCAGCAAACTGAGTGGCACTTCTCTGCTTTGTCCTATCTGGAGGTAAATAAAAAACAACTAGAAAGAAAACCTTGCAAAATGAGCAAAAGACAAAATCTAATAAGCAAGATAAAAGGAAGAAACATAACTTAATTATCTTTTTTTTTTTATAAAGCTCAGTTCAGTAACTGAAAGCTCTAGTTACACTGTACGAGATAAAAGGGGGTGTTTCTTAGATTCATTAGACTAATTAAACACTTAGGCTTGCTCTTGATATGATGAAGAGTTGCTTTTCAGATATTTCTGACCAATCTGTGTCCTATCTTCCATTATGGTTGTGCCAGACTATTCTTTGGGGGAAATAACAATCCAAGATATGTATCTTCACAGCAGACTTCTTAAGCAGTAGTCACAGCAAAACAGTAAGAGTTAAGCTTCATTTTTTCAGAAAGCGAATTACTTACCACAACAAAAGAAAGAAACCCCACAACCAAACACACCAGTTGCAGTGCTCTGTTTTGTGAGACCTGGGCTTTATAACAGAATATACAAATTTAGTCAGACATACATCAGAGGTTGCCAACTAAAATACAGTGAAGACCTTGCATCAGTGCCAGGTTTGTTGTAGGCTCACATTGTTTGTGGAAGATAGGAAGGATGAATAGCCAGGGGAAATCTTTGTAAATTTAAGTCATTCTAGGGGCTAAGGTGGAGCTTCTTTGCTGATCAGAATATGATCATGTGGCATGTACAGATCCAGGCCTTTTCATGGATGTAAAGCACAGCCGTGTGAGCCAGGAAAGCTCATTACTCTCTAAGTGATTCATAACAGGAGGTTGGCATCTCATCGTCTGGTCACACTCTTCCCATCGGCCCTAAAAGGCTCAGGTGAGCTCAGTTTACTCTGGGGTGACCCAGCTGGGGCTTTAGCAGGGATATCCCAGGAGTCCTAGTTGTGCCCCTGAGGTCATGCTGCTTGTTCTGACCACCTGGTCATGCTGATTTTCACTGTGCTATGGGCTAGGCCAGTAGAACTTTCCATGCAAGTGCAGAACAGAGTTGGATCTCCGAGTGGGAGCTTCTTGGAAGTAGAACAGCGCTAAACCCGAGTGTTCGTGTTGGCACAAAGGTGCTGCTGACAAGTGGTACGGGAGGCAGTTCAGAACTGCAGTTCCTTCACGGGTTGTCTGCTGGCTCGAGTCCACTCCCACCTTGTCCCAGTCAGCCTCCCCGGGAATGACGGCTGAACCTGCCCTCATCCTTCTGTGTCAGGCGGGAAGGAGCCTTCAGAAAAGCTGCAGAGTGTGGGTGGTACAAAAGCACGTTTGACAGCCAGCTGCAGGGTTTGCAGTTTGGCCTTTAGGGAGGGTCTCTGGCTGTTGGTTGTGAACTGTAGTGCAGAACAAGGACCCAAAGGCTTGTTTGTGGGGTGTGATATAAAAGATTTGATCTCCGTCCCACATCAGAAGGTGCATTTTTTTGTGAATGGAATAAGTTTAAGTCAAGCTGCTGTTTACAGACTGTCACGGAGTTGAAGTATTTAGCAAGGCAGATGAAATATCATTGTCCCTCATTTTCAGACAGAATGTAAGAAACATTATGGAGCCATCACAGACCAACACTGAGTCACAGTGAAGTCCAGAGCAGCTTATTCCTGGCTCTTTGCCCAGTCCTTAATCATAGGTGTTTGTTGAGGTACCTGGTGTGAAGAACAGACTTAACATTCTTGGCTGCTCGTGCAGTCTCTTTCACGAATATTAAATCTGCATAAAGAGATTAATGGGACCTGCCAGAGAACCTGTTTCTGTCTACAGAGTTGCTAATTGCCGTTCACACACAGTCAGAATATTGCAGGTTTGAGTTCTCGTCTCTGACTCTTCTTCCTCAGATACAGAGGTGCACAGCAAGCGACAAACTTACTGTACAAGGAATTCTCCTCTGGCACAGTCTGCTGGGAGCATCCCACTTTCCTACAGAGAGGATGATATCCATCAGTTGTTCAGGATGTGTCCCTTCCTGTTAGTTTTCCACAAGCACTGAGCAGTCACAGCACAGAAGGACCTTCAACATCCTCCTTTTATTTTGGTAGTGTTTCTGGATGTTGCTGGGTCAGCTCAGTTTCAGAGAACTGTTTACCCTTCCTCTCATTTAGCTCTTTGCAACCTTGCCTGAAAATGTGTCTCTGTGAAATGAAGCCTTAAATAACCACCATTAGTCCTGGAAACACAAGGTAAAAAAATAATAAATTAGTTGTTGGTGGTGATGAATGTTGTTTACTTACTTGGAATAAGGTGGGTGTGAGATATTAATGTGTTTTTTTTTTTTATTTGTATGCTCACTAGTTGCAAAGGAAGATTCTGTCCTATAGAGTGAGCTGCCTTTTAAGAACTAATTCCTTCTTCACATGGAGAAGGGCATTTGTGCTTGACAGCCTCCAAATTGTGTTTTGTTGTCTTCAGGTGGCTCTGCTGAGGATCTGCTGGCTATGTTAAGGTAACAGAGGTATGACAGCTGAAGCCCTGACCCAGAATTTTCAGTACAAATTTTGCTTTTTTTGCGCTGTTGAGAAAGCCTTCTTGTTCCCTGGAGGACGTTCAGTGTTCGTAGGGGCAGCGGCATTCCGGTGGTCAGAGCAGGAACTGGGAAGCAGGATTTATGTTGTGTGCTAACTTTCGTACGTCAGGAAAGATCTTTTGCTTTAGATCATTTGTTTGAGAAATTGGCTGTAATGTTACTCACTGGCAAAGAAGGGGTTGATTTTTAGAGTAGACGTGGAGTTCCTTGCCTAGAACTCAAATAACATCCTGTGCTTAAAACTGAAGTGATGCTGCTTTTGCCTTTCTAAGCAGGGTGAAGTATTTAAGTGAGTTGAGCTGGGATATTGGGTAATCTAATTCCCATTTTCTATTTTATGCTTTATTCAACTATTTAATCTGGCTTTCTATGTAAAGCAGGATTGCCTACCTGAGTGTGTGTGTGGGGCCTGAATCTAGGCTTTAGACAGCTTCTGCCCAGTCTGTATTTCTTTCTGTGGAGGAGATGAGGAATAGCTGGTCGAGCAGCAAACACTGACTATCCAAGTGACTCCTTCAGAGCCTCCTCACAACCCACCTATGTGAAAACTGCTGCTGCTATTGCTGAAACTAGAGAGGTATGGGAGGGACTGGCAGCATGGCACAAAGTGGAGGAAGGGCTTGGTGCGTGGGAAAGGTTGGCAGATATAAAGATCTGAGCCATAAATCTGCTCCTCATCCTTCTTGCATTGTGTTTTCCCCTTTCCTCAGTAAACATGTAACACCAGATCTGTGTGGCTGGAAGAAAAACTACATCGGTGCCACAGGAGAGCCAGACAGAGTCGTGTATCTGACTGATGCGGGGGCAACACGTGCCCTTAACAAGGCACACGTTCCCTCTGTACTGCAGACAGACTAATCATGAACGTCCTTCAGGGGCCTGCTGGCAAGGACTCCTTTGTGACTTGCTCAGAAGGTTCTTTGCAACTTCCTTCTGCGCAGTTTGCCAGAAGTTTGGAGCCGTGCGAAGTGACTGAGCGGTTGCGTGCATCGACTGTAATCGTGAAGTGCAAGCTGTTCAGGCAGCTCTGACAGCAGCAGCCTGAAGAAAGAGGACATCCTAGTACGTGATGAACTGACTGATTTCAGGATGGTGGCTCACTAATAGAGCCAGGCATATGTTGTCACAGTTTTTCTGTGCGTATCCTTTAACTTGCTGAGAAAAATTCGTTCAAACCTAGATTTTTCCTCCCTTTTTACACTTGTTCACAACAGATAAGCACAGTTCTTTTTAAAATATGTGCCAAATCTGTACATTCGCCCTGAATTCTATGAGATATTAAGGGGAGGGGGAAAAAAAGGGTGGTTAAATAAAGAATTTTAAGAGCAAACTGTTTATAAGGTAGGAAGCTTATCTTCCGTCTTGCAGCAGCTATGAACTCTGAGTGAGAACAACTCGAATATGGAGTGGTCAGTGCTTATAAGAAATTTCTTACTAATTGCAAAACAAGGGTAATTTCAACAACTAAATAATTTTCAATGACTTTTTGGTCCGTGCATGGACCACTCAGTGGACTGTTTAGTAGCCCTCTCAATAACTCTGGTGTTGGTTTATTTGCTCTGCCATATTCACTTAGCTCTGAGTCTTTGTGAGTTGAAACAGAAATTATATTGAGTCTCTTCTTGATATTTAAATTGTATTTTATCGTATTATATTATATTACATTAAGCAGTCTGCTTCATGCTGTATAAGTCTTGACTCAAAGATCTGGCTGGATTAGCCATTCAGGCACAGCTGGAGTTACAGATAATGGATAACATCCTCAGCTGGTGTATTACAGCCATATAATTCTAGTGAAGCCAAGGGAGATACACTAATTCTCACCATCTGAACAGCTACAGCTCCTGCAATTGCTCTCTTTCTTTCAGCTGCCAAAGCTTATGTTTGGGCCTTTGTGCTTCTCCAACAGAACTTAATGATATCCCTTGTGCCTGAATGGAGCAGAGTGCCCTATAAACAATATTGGTTTTGTTGTGAATTGCTGATGTTAATGCTGGGAGCCTCCTTTGCCTTTCCTCAAAATTGGGGTTTATGCAGCACTTCTGGAGGACGAGATTTAGGTCACTTGTGAGGGACTTATAATTTTTGCTATACTCTTCAGGTAGCACTGAACTAAGGCTTGTTATTTAAATTAGCAATCCATAACACCATTTCATACTGTAACCCTTAATTAGTCAGAGACAGATACCCCATTTCCTTTACTATTTAAATTATTTACACTTATATGTCTGCTTTCCAGATGTCCACAACGAAGCACAAACAAATACAAATTATAACAGAAATCTGTAACATAAACAAGCCGGTAGTTCTTAAAGACAGAGACCAATAATTTCTGAATATTCTTCCCTAGTCCTTGGAAAAATTTTCAGTACAAAAAACGACACTCCGATATTATTTGTGATTCCGATCAAATTTGTTAAAAGGAGTAGGATTGAAGTAACATGGACAAATGAAGCACTGGTTTGGATGAAATGTAGTAACCTTATATTTCCATGTGACAAAATACAGAACTTGTTATTGTAAGTGCAATTGTTCACTTGGGACAGCTGTAGAGCTTCAGATCCAGCTGTGCTGCAAATCATCTCACCTAACTGTGGGTGTATCTCAAAGTCCAGGGTTTCCTCCAGGCTTCTGTGGTTACTGGAGAGAGAGGAGCACCTTGTGAAGGTGAAGTGCCCTCTGAAAGTGCTTATTGCTCTGAGCTGGCGACAGGGGTAGTTAAAATAACCTGCTTAGGTTGGAACATGCGTTAGCTTTCCTCCAAACCCAGTCCTCTCCAGTCCCTCAAAGAGGAGAGAAGTTGCCTTACCTGGTGAACAACATTTGCAGCTGCTGGGTCGCACTTTAAAAGCATCTTTGACAATTAGATTTGCATCTAAACATATTGGATGGAAGGCTCCACCAAAAACGTTGCCTAGTTCCCATCAGTTAAGGTCAGCAAAACCTGGAAAACTCTGAATCAAACTCTAAGTAGCCTTTTATTCTCATGGTAGCATTCTGTCTCCCAAATCAGTTAATCTGAATTTGCAATTATGTAATTAAAAGCAGAATTTGGGTTTGTTTTGCAGGAAACCTAAACTTATTAGGAACCAGAAGCTACTGGTTATTAGCTGGAACTGTAATTTGACGTTGTTTTTATTAAATTATGAACTACAGAATGACTAAGACTGCCCTTCTGGCAATGATTAATATTGATAGAAATCTCAGTGTTTCCAAAAGGCTGTCACGCTCAATTCCTATGTATTTTCTGGTGCCTGTACCTTTAAATTAATGTGATTTCTCTAGAGACTATAACTGGATATTTTTATTCTGTATAGCAGGGAAGGCTGTCTAATATTTTGCAACATGACATTATGGTGACTACCCATAAAACAGCAGTCTGCTTTTGGCCACCAGAACACTAACATTCCTTTCTCTAGGAATCAGCCAGCCGGTAATACGTGTGGCAGCAGCAGTGCAGTATTAACAAAAGACTATATTATCCCATTTTTAATTTACTGTACTGCATGTACAGACTTCCATAAAAACTTTAAGTCATGGTGTACTTTTTTCCTAATAGGTTAGAAGATAGATAGGAGATAGACTCCAGTAAAGTAGTGTTCATTTTTAGGTATGTCTTTGCAGTCCTACAGAAAGAGGAGTGCCTCCTATTTTGGGCTAATATTTTTAAGTGTTGTGCATGCAGCATTTACAATATTGGACTGTTAAAACCAAGAAGCAGCCCCATGACTGTAGCAACAATGTAGTTGGTGTTGCCCCTTATGGTTTATGTATTTCTCCTGCAACTGAAATTACCAATATATTTATCACCTTCAAAGCCAATCTCTGATATAGATACAGGTACCATCTATTCTGCACCTCACTGCAGACCCGTTTCTCTGCATTTTTGCACAACATTGCATCTTGATTTTGCTTTTGCCAGGAGACACTTTGAGCCGTTTGAGTATGAGGAAAAGCTCCTTTACCTTTCCTTGGATGTAACTGTCCAGCGTGGGTGCAGTTTCACAGCTTCACTGTTAATAAGAACAGTTTAACTCGTCAAAATGTGAGGGAAAAGATAGAAATCCTTTTAGCTAAGCACTGAGAACTGAAAGTAGCACCTGGGAATTGTAGGCTCAGACCAAGTCCACATGTGAAGCCAAAGAGCTGGTGGTTGAGCTGGACAGACAGCACCCATGTGGCAGCAGTGCCTCCTGCTTCGTCCTGCTTTAGCAGAAGTGAAACACAAATTTATATCCCCCCTGTAGGAGATCAGGAGATCCTAATCTCCACCAGCTGGTTATTCAGTTCTGCTATGAACTAAGAAAATAATTTTTTTCCTGTTTATTCATCATTTTAATGTATCGAGTAATAAGGAATTATTCACCATTTTAAGGTATTGAGTAAAGTGTTATATCTTTAACTCTTGATGTTTAAAAAAACACTTATTAAAAGAGAATCAACTAATTTATGGATGATGAATTATTTCCTTAGATAAAAGCATCTTTACACCAGTCGGTGAAATTCCTCAGAGTGATTATCCTTCAGGTAACCTTTGAATTTCTGGCCCCTTTGCATAGACTCACAGGCTTAGACACAAGGGCCTTGTGCCTTAGGTATGTATTTACTTAGCCAACAGTGGAAGTGGATTTAAGTGCTATCTGTGCCCCATTCCTAGCTGCTTGCTACCGATTTGAGGCAGAATTTATGGAGACTGATGCATATTTCATGGCTGTGCCTCTGAGCGTGGCTTCAGCAAAGTTGCAAGTTTTGCTCTGAAACAGCCTTCAAAAGTTTCATTGCCCTGACTTTCCTTGGAGGTGGTAACCCCTAGCAGGAGGCAAGAACAAACAGTTGGGAGAACAGGTCATTACATTTTAAATCATCACAATGAATGTGAGTCAAAGCCTGAAGCAATTCTGCAAATCCATCCAACTGTTCCTGTTTGGCTGTGGACTGTGAATTGTGACCCCTTTTAAATAGGCATCCTTTTTCCTTGTCCTTGCTGTAGGACATCAAACCTGGGAGTGTTGCTGTTGTGTGGCTGACCCCTGAAGTGCATTTAAAAGTGAGAAATAAGCAGTGATTTGTGATGGGTATACAGTGCTTAGGAAAAAAAAACCCACAGAGGTGCGGGGAATTTATAGTTGTTCAAAGTGTGATAGAAGGACATATAGAGTAAGCCATACAGTGATATCTGAAGGGAACATTATAGTCCACAATTCTGAATGTCCACAGAGAGGATCTCTGTTTTTCAGTAAGTGGCATCAGCCTGTTTGCTTCAGTGCTGCAAAAGCTTAGATGCTCTTGCTAAAAGTTCCCTGTTGTAGAATGAGACAGAAAGCTTACAGTGCAGCTTTTTTTAAATCAGCAAAAGGGGGAAGTTGATCCCTGAATTACACAAGAGCCATACTAGCTGAAAATGGATCAGGAACAACTGTTTTCAGTATCATGGGGTTTCTCCCCAGATAACCAAAAATGTTCTCTCATTCACAAAAATGAAAATAAATTTTTTTCTGTTGCCCTGATAAACTGAGACAAACATATGATTCAGAGTGCTTCAGGACTGAAAGAGGAGTCAAGGTCCTTAATTATTTCCTTCTCTGTTACAAGCAGCCCTTTCTTCCCCCAGCCCCAGACCAGAGTAATAAGTCTGGCACATTTAGCAGAGTCACAAAGAAAGGGACGGTGTGTCTGCCTGGCTTCTGGTATAGATCTGCCCCCAGGAAAGAAATATTTTAAACAGTGGTTCAGTGATGAAGGTGAAAGCAGTAAAACTACTTGGCCTTTACATGCTCTTCTGCACTTGCTTTTCCTTTATCTCAGTACAAATTAAATGAAAGAAGTTCTATAAATATGTGCTCAAGAGATCTGAGAGCGAAAGCTGTGGTTTGAAATCCCAAAGATGATTAAAGCTTATTTCCTCACCGATCTTTGACTCAATTACAACATTAGATTTTGGTTCCTGTTGGGCATTGCTTCCTGGGAAGCAAAGGCAGAAATACCCTTGGCTCCACAGGGAATAAGGCAGTTTCTTGTTCTCGGAGGCCTTGTTTCCAGGCAGTCAGTGCCATCAGTTGATGCAAATATTGTGTATGTTGCTGAGTATTATTTTTGTGGTAAAAACCACCTGTGTATTACTGTACTGTGGAGGATGTTAAAAGATAAACAAGGGGAAGAGGAAGCCCTGGTGAACAGGCTCATCTGGTGACATCTGAGAGTTCATGTGATGCTCTTGGGAAGAGAGGAAAGACAGATACAGGAAAGAAGGAGGGAGAGACGTGGAAAAATACTGTGCAGTGTAAGTACTTGCTACAAAAAGAATTTATCAGGAAACATTATGAGATTTTACACTGTGCTATAAGTCAATTGACAGGGGTCCTCCGAAGAGGTTTGTGGGATAGAGAGCATGTTACTGACCTGCCTCAGTTTAATTATTACTTTGCTAGCATTCCCATAAGCAAAATAAATGCTTTTGCTGTCATGGGTGCAACTTCCATTTCCAACTGAATGAAATGTGAGAAATTAAATCAGAGTATTTATTTATGTATTTATAAATCTAAGTCCTGCAGAATTAGGCATCTGAGGTAATGGTTAGATTTTCTTCCCTGGAGCTTTCCTCTGCAGTGGTTGAAAATGATTATTCCAGAATTTTAAACCTCCACAAGCCCATCATCTGTTTGAACATGGATGCAGATGTGAGTTTCAATGCTCTGCAGGATATGAGCCTACCAGTTAACCTGAAAGGTTTGAAATGGGAAACGGGAGCAGCCCTTGCAGATTCAATGCCATTTGCTCATCAAAACCTAAAGCCTCTAACAAACCCCCAAAAATCAGTCTATCCTCATCAGCCTAGCTATAAAATAGTTTGCAAAGGTGTCTCCTTGTCAGCCTAACAATAAAGGATGTCCTCAACCTGCCTGGCCTTTGATGAGGAGAAGCCCTCACAGTCACCCGTTATGAAGGCATTGAGAGGTTTTGTGATATGGAGAAATAGTGGCTGGATCAAAGGGGTGATTAATTGTTACTGTGCTGTTAAAACCATGTTCAGAAAAGCTCTGCAGTACTGACCAGGCAGCAGATTCTCTCTTTTTCTCCAGTTTTTGGTTTGCTTGGTTTCCCTCCAGCATGAGGGATGCAGGTCAGGCAGACACACTCTCTGCACTTGCAGCTTTGGGTGCTCTCGCAGATGTGGCAAAGGGACTTCCAGGATCCTCGGGAGGTGCTTCAATGGATGTTTTTACTTCTTGCTAAACTCTGCTGTTAGCAGGAACCACCTGATTCCATGAAACAACAGCTTTCCTTGGGTGACAAAACAAGTTTAAAATGGCAGGTGAGTCCCATTCACTGCATATCAGAAACAGACTAACTTTTTTTTCTTCCTTCTTTCTGCCCTTTAAGTTCATATTTAAAAACAATGCAATGAGCCAGTGAGCTCTGCTTCTCCTTTGGTTTGCCATTCCAGTTGCCTTGTCCTTGTCTTTGGTGATGACCTGTCAGACACTCATGACCTCCTCCTGGTTAATCTTCTCCTTTTCCACATGCAGTGTTTAAAACACACTGCCCTTCCTTGAGTGGGTTTTGTTCCCTGTGTGCATTTCTTTTGGCTTCTCTTCCTTGTTACTGTATGGGCCCCTCCTCTGAGGAGCTGAGCAAACCCTATAATGTGCCACGTATTTCCTTCCTTCTCATCTGTCTTTTTTCTTCCCACCATCCACCCAGCAATTTTAGAGATTAATGGGAGTAGAGAATGTGTAACAACACAGGCTGAGCCACATCTCCATCTGTAATCATTAAGCTACACTATCACAGCAAATACACAAATGTGTACGTGCACAAACAGCAGATCCACAGCTGGGGTGAAACTGTTCTGCTACACACTTGAGCTGTGGTATGATCAACTCTTCGCAAAATCTCCTAAAAATATACTTTCACCTGTTTCTGTAGTTGCAATATTTTAATAATATTGCATAATTCCTTTATGTAGATTTCCCTTGCCTTTAATTTTTACTGGGTCAGTAAAAGAGTATATAAATACTTGACGTTCCTCATATTCTTTGAGGCTTTAGTTATAGCTGTGTGAGATGTTTCTTCTATATTATTTTGTGTATCAGTAGTGTCTATCTGTCTACCTTGTTTTCCTTCCTAAACTGTAACCTTTTCACTGGAGAGCCTGTATTGGGGACATACCATACTAACCATCTCAGACACCACTTATTAGTCATGATAATAGTGATAAAACTAGAAAACAAGGGGAATGTTGTAATCCATCATGAAAAATGTTTGCAGAATTACAGGCAACAGCACATCCATCCTTTTATTAATTAAGCTGTCAGCTCACTGGCCCTGTAATTCTGGAAATAAGGAAATAGTCTGGATGATGGAGCTAACTGTTCTGTGTTGGGTCAGCATGTAGCTTGTAGGGACAGTGGTGGAAGAGAAAGAAAATATTTGCTAACAGATACTAACAAAGCATGAAACCCCTGCCATGTTTAGAGCCTTTGGGGCATGAACCATAGCCTGGAAAAGGCAATGGAAAGATTTTTGAAAAGCATTTATACTTACATATGTATCTGTGTCATTTTAGATGACCTTTGTCTTTCTCACCCTCTCATAAACTGAACTCAACCTGTGACTCCCTTGTGGTTTGCACATTGCTAGTTTTAAAAAATTTCTTTCCACGTCATTGCCTTTCGATGTTTTATTGGGAATTTGCTTACTCTGCTTTTAGGCTGCATCTCTCAAAGCATCATTCCTATGGCTCTGACCTCAGCCTGTTCCTAGGTGATCTGTGTAACCTTTTCATCTTTTTTGTCTCTGCCTTTGCTTGTGTTATTATATTACAATCCCAGCTTTGCAACAGAGGCATGATTAGCAGTTTAAATAGTAGGCTTCTTCTCACTGATGTTACTCTGTGCAGCCGCCTCATTTCCTAACACGCTTCAAAGTGCTCCAAGGTAGGGGTGATTCTGCTCAAGAAATGTGTTAACAAAAGGCAAAAGGACGGGCCATCTGCTGGGCAAGACATTGCCTTGGGGAGTTAAAAATGCTATTATACGTGATGTTTGGCCACCTGCACTTGTGCTGTACAAGCAGGCTTTCAGGTTGTGCTGATGGGGCTTTGTTTTTATTCATGATTGCAGCTGCAGTGTGTTCACTGAGCTGGTGGGGAAATTGTTTGTTTTCATCACTCCGGGTGCTTCCTGCCTGATAAGTATCTCCACACGTCCTTTCATTATTTATTTATGTGTCTAAGTAGTTAAAGACCAAGGAGGTTTTTTAAGTGGTCACCCTTCAGGGATTGTGGCTCATTTCTTGCACGGGTCTGCTGAGGCCGATGGATTCTAAAAAAGCTTGGAGGAAGTCCCTTTACTCCTTCCCCTGAGCCTGCGTGTTTCAAAATGCTGCTGCTGGACTACTTGTGCCCTAATTGAGAAAAGTCCTGGAGCGACTCCACGGGAGTCAGACATTACATCAGCGACGTTGCCCAGGCACCATTGTTCCTGTTGCACAGCACACTTCCCTAGTCCCGCATCAGGATGGTGTAACCATGTCAAATGCCTGACATCTTTCAATAGGAGGTGCAGCCTCAGCACTTTAGGCACAGCACGGGGATTTGGATGTGGTCAGTGTTTGCACTGGCAGACTTTTTGTCGTTTTCAATGATTCTGTTGTCTAACCAGCACGTTCAGTGTAAGATCCTGGCATTAGGTAAGGAATTATTCTTTGCTGGCAAGCAAATTACTTGTCATAACGTGTTCAGGGCGCACTGCTGGCGCCTAATATACTGATCCATCATCCCTTACATTTACAAGTATAAATGCAATCTCTCAAGCTGATGTATGTCGTATCAAAAGTACATTCACCTGGCATATATATCAGGATGATGCTGAATTAATCTTTGTTAGATTTAGATAGATTCATCCCAGTGTATTTCTTCGCATGACTATGATGCAGCTGGATAGTAAGTCCTCTTTCATCAAGTGATGACAGCTTCGCTTCCAGGTAATTCTTACCCCATTTGATTTGTGCAGTGTGTTCCTGTATGCTGAATGCAACAGGAATTTAGTTTTGTGCTCCGTTGGAGTGGTATCAGACCATTTGGTTTGAAAGAAGTTGTCTTTTTTCTTCGATGACATCTGTTTGTAGAACACGTCGGGGTTTTCCGTGTTTCACCGTCTCTGAGCTGTTTGTTTCTACATGCATTTTAATGTCTGCTTCTGGCTGTTTTCCCTTGGTCTCATTATAGCTTTTTGGATCTCCAATTTTGCTGATGAGACGTGGGGTTTTTGCAGTGTTTTTTCACTCAGTCTCACTGAAGATACAACATATTTAGGAGGATGTATTTGGCTGTAGACTCCCCACCTTACAGCCAGCATGAGTGAGCTTGCATCTGGGATCAGCAATTCCAAAGGGTTACAAGGAATGCTTGCTCACTAACCTGTTTATACCTTGTTCATAACAAATGAGCATGTGGTTTGCATCTGAGACAGCCTTAATACAGCAAAATCTACATTTAAAGATGTTTTGAGTTTGCACACAGTTTCTGCCTCTGATTCACAGGGATTTGCAGGAGCCTATGAGGAAGACTGTTATGTCTCAAGTATCTCAGCGTGTCTTGCTGCCCTTCCTTTTCATTACCCTTCATCGACACCCACCATGTGCATGCTGAGAGGCTTGTTCTGGCTATCACAGCACCTGTTATTTAGGGCAGCAATGGTTTGTTTTGGAGCCTCCTTTCCTGACGGTGTCTGTTCACAGACCGGGACAGCTGTGTCCTAATCACCAGCCAATCTTGCCTCCTTCTTGCTCTGATTTTCTCAGTTCAGTGCTCTTCTGGGGCTGTCCATTCCCAGTGTCCTTGGAGTTTAAGCCACACGGGTTTTCTTTGTGTTTTCTTTTGATATAATGTTTGTGATTTGGAGAGGGTGTGTGGGCAAGGACAAAAGATGAAGGTTTGATTTTTGATCTGAGCTCTGAGGTTGTTTTCGTTGTTCATCAGGGAATCTCTTGTCTTTCTGATGCGTGTGATTATAAAACATTAATGTATCATGAGCATAATTTTCCACATAGCTGTCTTGAAAGGATTTCCAGAACCTGGATTATTATTGACCTTCACAGGGTAGGAAGTAGGGTCGAGGTCCATAACTTATCATTTTTTGATTATGAACAGCTCCCATGCCTTGATGGCTGCAACTTCTGCCTAGCTCTGGGGTACATTTTCCAGATGAATAATTTATTAATTGAAAAATATAATTTACATTTCTTCCATTTTCAAAAGCAGTTTACGAGTTCTTTTCAAGACGGCATTTTTTCCAATTAAAAAAATCAGTTAATTTTTACCTTTGCTGAATGGTCAGCAATGATGATAACTGAAAGTCCAGAAGCAAACATAAAATAAGATCCAAGTATAAAGACAAAAAAAGTGTGTCAATCAGGAGATCTCAGGTCAGGAAGTGATTTTTTTATTGCAGAACCTGATAAGAGCCCTCTCTGGGATGTTTTGAAGATGCATCTGTGGATAAGCATGACCTGCAGGGTAACAAATGCAAACCGAGTATTTTCTATTGGCTTAGGTGAAAATGAAAGAATAAAATGAAACATTTTGTTCTTTTCTTTCCAAGGCAAGAAAAATGTTTTCCCTGTTAAGGGATGTTAGGAGCAGCAGCCTCCTCCCACAGCCCTGGCCAGGGCCATCCTGCCTTGGCTGTTGGAGACCATGTTTGGTCCTCCTTGCTGCCTCTCTTATTATTTGTTGTTCAGGTTTGTATCTATGTGTTCTTGTTTATGGATTTCTCCTTTCCTTACTATCCTTTTTTAATTATTATTATTTTTTAAAGTTCTTCTTATTTTTTTTTATTTATTGAAGAGGTCCTTGAACAGGTTCCCTGAAAGAAGCAGACAGTCTCCTTCCACATACCCTTTCATCTTCTATTTCCTTCTGGGTTTTTTTTCTAAGAACTAAAAAGCAATTTTAAAAAGAAATAAAACCCTGAAGTATCTTTTCTTTATATAAAAACTGTAAAGAATAAGAATGTGTTACAAAACTGGTTGTTGAAGTGTTTAGTGAAGGAGTACGTAAGAACCAGATAGATGTATGCTAAGGGAGAGAGGAGCACAGGCAGGGTAGAAAGATTTATGTGGTTTTTCCAGCAACACTGGAAAAAAAAAGGGATAGCAGCTGAAAACAGTAGATTAGAGTAGAGAGAGGAAATAATATCTTATGCAGACTAAGATAACCAAAGGCCCTGGCAGGAACATTCTAAAGAATGGGGGAAGTGTGCCGGAAATCAGTGCTTTCTACCAAGATGAAAATACCTTTTTGTACCTCTAAATGCCAAGTTCATGATGAATTGTTTCTTTTGTATTTGCCACTCAAGCCAGCCTCCAGCATCCTCATTTTTTCCTCTGCCTTGATGAACCTGTCCAGACTTAACTCCCAGTGCAGGTGGCATTCATATGTGCTTAATCCTGCCTTTCAGAGCGTGTCTCCTGTCTTTGCCAATTAGATTATTTCATTGCTTCATCACAGTAGGAAATTGAAAAAATCCTTTGAGAAAAGCATCCTGCAATCTCCAGCCTATGCAGAGTGATTGAAAAATGTTGGCAGTCTTGTTTTTATCTTCTTCTGATACTCCACAAGAAGTAGAATAGACTTCAGCTGAGCTCACATCGATTGCCCAGAAACAGTCAAATGGGAGGTGGTTGCAGTCCTTACGAAGACACCGAGCTGGTGATGTGTAAGATGTAAGAAAAGTCAGTTTACTCCTTGTCTTTCTTGGCTTTTCAAAACTAACAGAAAGAAAAAGCAGTAAAAAAGTTACGTTTCCGTAAAGGGAGTAGATATACTTACAAAAACAATAAATTATGATTCCTGTATATTATTTTTGAGGTAAAAAGTTTTCAATCAGCAAAATAAATCCTCTCAGGGTTTTTGCCGTCACATTTTATACTAGCAAATGCACTTGTCTATAAGAGGAAAGGAATGGGATCCTTTCCACATAAATATTCCCAGCTCAGTTAGACACATTCAAACTGAACAACCGAATTTCTATATTATGAGTAGCTTTTGGGGTTTAAGTTGAATGGTTGAAATTAGTTCTGGCTGTTTTATTTGGGTAACATAGCAAATGGCACAGACTGATTTTGTGCTAAGTTCAGTCACTCTCTTTTTGAGGAAGTTTGTTTTAATCAGTTTTTCATGGCAGTTTTCTGCCATCTGGTCCGGAATGTATTACAGGCAGGAACTTCTGCAGAATTAGTTAATTAAATGAGAAATGTGCCACCCTAATACTTAATTTCTATTCCCTGCCTCCTCTCTCTTTTTTTTCTTTTCCCTTGGCAATGATGGTTTTTAAATTTCTGATTTGAAAGAGTAAATAGTGAAAGCACAGTGATTTTCAAGATAAAAGGGTCACTTTGGTAGGTTAAAGCTGATCCACTGGAATTTTTCATCTCAGTTTCATCGTTTTTCCACAATAGCTGGTTTGTTGGAAGAGGAAATGGAAACCTGCCAAAAGCTGTCATTGTGCTGAGAGAGAACCAAATGGTAGTTCTGAAAGATAAAACAGGATGGAGAAAACCAGGCTGTCAGTATGTATAGTGAAGTTTAACAGTGCAGAGAATAATGCAGTCCTCGTGGCAGAAAAATTGCCCCAGAATGAATAAAAAGTAGAATTTGAATATATGCATCTTATTTTAGTAGCAATTAAAAAATTACAGCAGTTTCAAGTGGCTCTGAGAATAGAGGAACTTGGAAAAATAGATTGGACAGATTTTATTTACCTCTAGACCCAATTCCTGGCATGTGGGCCACGTGAGAATTTTCCTAGTATACTATCTGAAAAACCCTTAGCAAAATTCTCTGTTCAGCTTTAATTAATTTTTTAGCTAATGTGTACTTCACTAACGACAGTCAATAATCTTTCATCAAACACACAAATAGCAGTGCAGATGCTTAAAAGTTTTATGGCACTGAAATATGAGGATTTGTGAATGGAAAATGAGCCAGTAACTTCTTCTATTATGGTTGTAATAAGCTCTTCTTGTGTACTAGATTTCTTGTGTACTAGATTTCTTGGTAAGTTATGGTTTAGTTGTGAATGCTCGAGGATAATGTTAAAGAAATGTAAATAGGGAGCTTTCTAATACATTTTTTTAAGTTATTTGGAAGTTTTATTTAAAGTATTGCTGTATATTTAGAAATGTAAAACCGGTTACAACTTTTTGAATTGTGGGTTTGTGAGTTGGAGTTTTGTGATGCTATAATTTTGTTCTTTATCATCACGGGTTTTCAAATGTGGTGATTTTTCTTTTCATGAGGTTTTTATGTGGAGGGTGTGGGCTGCTAATTATCACATTTATATCAGAAAACATAGTATGCTGTGAAGTTTCAGAATGTTGTCTTGGAAGAAAGTTGAGTGGGTTTTTTAATGATTCAGGACAATAAATCAGAAGGCAGCTACTTGAATCTTGCAGGAGCTTTCCCAAAGGAAATTAAATTTGGGAAGATGACAAGCAGGATATTTTAAGTGGGAGCTTGAACGCATATGGAAGTGGAAAGCATGTAAAAGCGTATAGCACCATACTCAGCATAAAGTAAAAATAAAGTAAAAAACTGTTGACAGCGCACAGATTGTGCTATAAAGGGTATTATGCAATACTTCATCCCCTTCTGTGAGAGTCGGGAATACATTACTGTGATCCTTCAAAAGGAGGCACTTAGTTTCTGTCCTTCCTCAGGTCCTTTCTCCCTGAGATAACAGCTGGGTACAGCCCACTGCTCTACCCCGTCCCCTGCCTTTGGTGGCCTTGTGCTGGGTTTTTTCCTGCAGGCAGTACCCGGAACATGGAGTTTGCTCCCAGTTCCAGATGTGAACCTGGCAGGAGAGCGAAGCACTGCCCTAGATGGGCTCAGCTCAGTCAGCTCGTACGTGTTGGAGCCCTGTGGGGTCATGAAGCTTTTACCAGCGTGGGGACTCGCAGCCACGAAGTGTTCAGGGCTTTGCTTGTATTTCCTTTGCAAGATTCCTGACTGGCTTGTATAGACATCACCAAGAACCTTGTTTATTCCTGGCTAATAAAGCTACACAGCCTAAAGACAAGCTCATTGACTGCCTACCTGTGCTGCCCTGGCCTCCCAGTTGTAGTCTCAGAGATGGCTTGTGACAATGGCAAAGTGGGGCTTGTTCCTTCTCTCCCTTGCCCTGCAATGGTTCACTTCCCTTACCTGATGTGCTACACTGACAAATTGAGAGGACTAGGGACCAATCCATGGCTCCAATGCCAAGCATCACAGACCGACTTACGAGGACATTGAGTCCCTGTAGAGTAGTTGCCTTGGCGAGCACTAGCTGGGGCACCTGGAACAGAGTCAAAGGGTCAACTAACATCATTAAGCTGTAGCAATCCAGTTTTTCTGCTGGTTTCAGGGCCCTTTTTAATTTAAAAGAGACAGTGAAATTCTCAGCAGTATTACAGCACTGTGTCCCCAGCAGTTAAAAGGGTTGGCTGTGCAAAATTGTCGTCCTGAAAATGGAAGCTTGCACAAGTTCTTGCTGTTCTCTCAGGTAGACGAATTTTTAGAACAAGGCTTAGACAGTGAAGATGGCATGGCTGCACTCAATTGCCTGTACATTTGACTTTGTGTGTCTCATTTTGTGCAGATCTGATCCTTCCTGGCCTTACAAACTGAAACCACTGAGTTTGGAACCATGTTGGGTGGGGTTTGGGAGCTGGATCTTGGGAATCCTGAGCTGAAAAGGAGAAATAATTTGCAGAAAGCTTTGGGAGAAAAACGATCCATGAATCTGGACTGAGCAAGAAGTTTTTTCTCCATGTCACTGCTGTGAACTGTGGGTCTGCTCGTAGACTTTGCAGTATAAGCCAGGGTCTTTTTAAGAGCTTTTTTGTGAGCTTTTTTTTTTTTTTTATAACAGGTATCATCACAGTTTGGAGAAAAGAGGACACTGGTGGTGTCCCCGATTTCTTGTGCTATTTTTATTTTTTTTCAGCATCTGACAGGTTAGCATTTGATTCTTTATCACAGGTTTCATGTTAGTTACAGGACTTTATGAAGCATTCCAGGGCTATTGGACGCTCCTAAAGAGCCTTCTGAAGTCAGCATCTCTTACAGTGCTGACACTGCAGAATTTCCAACAAGTTCTTTGCTCTGCATCTTCTGTATTCCTGCTTAGGTTCCCTTGTGGCATCTCACCTCTGCCAGAACGTCTTCAGCGTGTCCCTGACCCAACCTCAGCAGAAACCATAAATCCAGGTGATCCCCTAGTCCTTTGTTCCCCTGACTGTTAGGGAAATTTGTACGTGTTGCTACATGCAAACAAGTTGTTCACGAACAATTGGAGTCAGATTGTGGTGGAAAAGATACGGCTGCTGGGCTGTCCCAAGGGATCCAGGGCGGTTGGTGTATCGTAGCTGAACTGGGTCATCATCTGCCCTATGCTTACCTTACTGCTCCAACATTTGGGAATGCAGAGAATGGTGTGGGGAAAAATAAACCAGAGAACTGGCTGGCATATATTGTCTGAACTGTTTTTGCTGACTGGCTTTCTGAAAGGAAAGTCATTAGGCACACTAGCATGCTCTCGTGCAAATTGTTTATGCTTTTCACTTCACACTCCTAGGCCCATTAAGCTGGAAATGGAACTGGGAACGGCTTCTGGAGCAGAACACATGGGACTTTTTTGTCAGAGCATCAGTGCAGTGTGCTTCGTTTATTTTTCTCACTTCATGCTCCAGCACAGTTGCTGCCATCCCTCATTTTTCCTGGTACATTAAACCTGGTTCAGGAATGCAAATGATTATGCTGAATGAATAATCTCCATAGCCTTGTGCATCCAGATAATATCATTGTCTTTAGTTGTATGTTCACAGCGTGCTTCTTGAATAATGCAGAGTACTGGTGGTTTCTGAAACTTTAACTATCTGACATATGATATCATAAAGACTGAGATATGTAGTTATTTGATGAAAGTGTAAATCCATTATATCAGGGGAATTGTGCCAATTTAAAGAATCAAGACAGGATCTTAATGATCATATTTCTACTTCATATCGAAGTATATTCAGAATAGCGGATTTGTCAGGTTTTACATCATTCCTTAGGTTCTTTTTAACATAAAAACTGCAGGTGTGGGAGGAGATAGAAGAAATAGTCTCATTTTTATAACAAGCAGGACCAGTATGAAGAGGACTTGGTATTGTAAGCAAAGTGCCAGTTTTACTGGAGCGTGTAAGGTTACTGACTAGCTTGGCAAAGCAAAGCAGCACTGTGGCTTGCTAGAGTAACAGATTAAGGAAGGGAAATTTTGGCCTTGAGACAAATGCAGATAAAGATATGTTGCTTGTTAAAAACTGTATTTGTTTTCCATAGTGTTATCTGGATAAAGCCTGTGGATAAAAACCTCAGCAATAGCTTCCCAGCATTGCTCATCACCTACAAACTACTCTGGCCCCCGTCTGTAAAAACACAGAGCTGAATTTCACCACTTGTACTGTTAGATTAGCTGTTTTAGGAATATGTGTACTGAGCTGCTAGGGATGTAAAGGTCTGTCAGACAAAGCAACTGATCACTGAATGATCCTCCTGGTATTTGGAAACCTTTTGGGAGTGTAACCAATTCCTCATGGGGGAGTTTATGGCTGTGGCTGTTGTTTGCCCTGTGTGATTCATGGCCCACCTCAGATTCTTCAGAGCTGCTGACAGGCTTGACATTTACAGCTACTTTCAAACCTACAATTTGGCCTTATCCGAAAAATACTTTGACCTTATCAAATGGATGCCCTTAAGGTATCCTGTTTTCCTGTTTCTTAGTTGTGCTGTAGACCCCAAACTGTACCTCCCTCCTCACTCAAAAATGCCCTTTAGCCTGGTTTTTAGGTCCAAATCTTAAGTTTTTTTCAGGTAATGTGTTACTGCTGCTTCAGGGAGCCAAATCATGAATGGTAGCTTTTGTTCCTGTTTGATTAGTCAGTAATACTTTAAAATAATCTGTATTCATATCTTTGGTGTCTATTGTAATCCCATAAAGCATGTGGAAATGATGTAGTATTAATGTGATTTTTCAGAAGTCTTTTGATAGAATTTCTACTGTAATTCAGTATTAATTACTCTGAGCATTAAAGAAAAGGAGCTTATTTTTTGTGCTGGCTGAATTTGAAAGAAATCTTAATTCTGTAGGAGGTGGCAACTTGCTTTCCTTAGTTTGTTGAATGTGAACATCTGTAAAAGCTGATGTTCTTTGGGTTTCGGAGAGAAAAGGTAGCTCAAAGGAGTACAAATATAGGAGTTTATAGCTGGACCATAGTGTCACATACAGCAGTTGTTGGTAAGGTGCTTACCATCACCTCACAACCCATGTGGTGTCAGAGGGTCACCTCAGTCTGACTCCTGCTGTAATCATCTTTTGGTACTTTCATGAAAGGGATTGGTGCAAAGACCTGAGTCAAACAAAAAGAAATGAATCTAGGGCTGGGTGCAATATTTGTGCCAACTAAAACTTCCAGATAATATGATTTAAGCCAAGCCATTTACAAAACCAGGTTGAGTGGTTTCAGCTAATCAACACAGAGCTTGGTTCCAAAAACTGGCCAAGACGTATACGAAATTTTGTGAGAGGTGGTCACCGCCGCCTTATCTTCCCCTCTGATTTAATGAATATTCTATGTCCAGTAAAATTAGCTTTAACAAGAGATATTAAAAGACCCTTCTTCACTCATTGCTGATATTTGCCCAGGTGAATATCCAATGCCAATATTGTCTTCTGGAGTCAAGCTCCACGCAGTTTTGACAATTCACTGGGTTTGGCCATTCCCTGAGATAAGGAGAAAGTATTTTTTCCCTAGTATTTCAGACTGTGAGAAGGTGGAACCATATCTGAGTTATGGTGTATTATATAAATAAGGATGTGTGACAGGGGAAAAACACCAACCACAGTTACAAAGTTGCTCCTATATGATGTAATATCAATGCCACTGACCCTTCTTTGGCATTATAAACTAAGAGAAGTAAGGACTTGGACATTCTGCTCCACTTTCCTCAGGCAGTGAAAGGAGGGCTCTGAAGTACTCAATGACACACATTGCCTTTCAATGGTATTACTGCGTCCTGGCAAATAGCATTTCTTTCCTGCTACATTAGAAAAAGGTTGGTTTTTACTTCTTTTACACTTTATCTCCTTTGAATGAAGGTAATGAGGGAGAAAAAGGTGAAGATACTCCAGCACTTTCCCAGATACCAAAATAGTTGAAGAGATTAGAAAAAACTTCAGTTTGATTTTATTTTTTTGGTCAATAGTGTTCTAGCTATAGCAATTTAAATTGAGTACAGGCTTTACTAACAGTTGAGGAGAAACCTTGGCAGTTTAATCATGTTGAAAAGAAGTTTAAGTGTCATTCTCAGCATAAGAACACCATGCATCTTGGAAAATACATCTGGATGATCTGCTCAAAATAGTGGTCTCTTCTAAGGGTATCATACTGGGGACACAGTGCTGCAACCATCTATCAAGACATAAGAAAAGGTAGCAGGAAGTTGAGATCACTAAAGGGCAAAGAGAAGGGAGATTAATGGAAACACAGAAACATCCTACTAAAAGCTGGAGTTGTTTCCAATGAAATTGAATCTGTTATAATCTCTGGCTGATTAAATATCAGGTAGAAAAAGTTTCCAGGAAGAACTAACTAGAGGAATGAAAACTTAGTGCTACATCCTTTTTCCAGCAACAGCATAAACCAAAAAAGAGCAGAAAACACCCACCACACATCTGCTGTGTATGTGTGATCAGGTATAAAAGAAGGGCTCAGGGAAGACACAGGGAGGCTGTATGAATTATTTGCATCTTTGTTCACTGTGGAAGACACTGAGAACATTCCCTGTGCCCGTGGGGAGACTCATCAGGCTGAAACTGAGGTAATTGTTATAGAATTTATGTAATAGATACAGAATCGATGTGAACTTATAGGTAGAACTGGACTCGCCCATGAAAGAACAGTAGTGTGTGTACTTCCTCACTGAAAACTGCCTTGGTGCTTGAACACTGGAGGGTGTTTGAAATGGGATCAGTGTTTAAATATAGTTCATATTAAAAATAGTTCAAGTAGATCTGTAAGCCTGACATCTCTTCCAGCTGATTTGGTAGCGACTATAGTATAAGATAACATTAGCAAGCACATGGATAAATGTGTGTTCCCTTGTGAAGAGGCAGCACTGCTAAGTTCAAGGGAAATTTTACCTTGTAAAACTTTTGGAGTTCTTTGAATAGATCTGTGTGGGTATCCAGCAGATAAAGTCTATTTGAATTTTTAAAAGGCTTTTGACAAAGGGTTCAAGGCAATCATGAAGTAAGAGGGGAAGTATCGGTTAAACTGTTGGTTAGAAGGGTGTGGGAGAGATTAGGCAAATATTTGGAAGTAAGATTCACTGGGGTTACTGGATTGACAAACTACACCAGTATCAAGAAATCTTCTGAGCTGAAAACACTTGGATGTGCTGTTTATAATACACTGGTCTTGTTCTTGCTCTTCCCTAGATTGTTTGTGTGAGTTGTTTGTGAGGGAATGGTCTCTCTCAAATATCTAGTATGCAGCAAATCAACACAGCTCAGACACTGTTGGAAGCCTTGAGGAGCATCTGCTAATGCTCCTAGGTGTAACTGAACAGCACCAGAATTGCTGAGAGACATTGCTGTAAACTGATGTTAGATGACAGTAAAGTCTTTTTGTTCTGAAGGGACATTTAGAGAGCTCACTGAAGGTAGTAACTTCAAGGTCTACAGCTGCAGTCCTTGGGCTGGCTTGAATTCTATTGGCTCATTTCCTAGGATTTTACTAATGGCTTGAGCTCTTGTGCCAAGGACTGGAAGGAACTTCCTTGTCAGTTGAACTCTTGTTTGTTTCTCTCTTTTTTCCATCTTTTTGACCTAATGTTTGGCTTCTGCTAATCTAACTGCTCCAGAACAATTTATCACCTCCTCTGCTTATACTCAGGTGGCCACTAGTTCGTTGCTCAGTTGCAATGCTCAACACCCTAGGGGTTCAAAACAGGTGAGGTTGCCCAGTGGGAGCAGCCTACAGAGAAAACAGAGATCTTCTTTTGTGTATTTTAGAGTTGTGTGAATTTATTTTGCCCCTTTTTAAATATTTTAGATTTACCCCATAATCCTATGAGTTCTGAACTTCTGATTTTATTACCAAATGTCTAGTTAACAGTGTTGTTTAAGAGGGATTTGTGCTGCAGCTGCAGGCCATGTGGCATGATCTGAGAGACCACCAGTGATTCATGTACTATGGTTTTAAAAAAGTCCTCACATACTTAAAAAAGAACCTGTCCTAGTTACTGTTGTTGCCATAATGCCTTTTCAAGTATTTACTGTTTTAAATAATTTCTCTTCATTCTACACTTTTTTTTTTTTTGTAGCACAGAGCATCTTTAAAAAGAAAACACACTCATAGATTGCTGTTTTCTCTCTCTATCCAGTTATCTTTGGAAAGAGCTCTGAGAGGTTGGAGAGAGGATATAGCTGAATGTCACCACTGACATTTGCAAATTGTTAATGTGTGAAGGATGTCATGATGTTAAAGAGAAAACTCAAAAGAGTAAAAGCGTTCTCAGCTAGGAAAAGGTATTTCATGGCTGTAATCACTGGGTATGTTTTACATTTGGGTTACAAAGCACATACAGGACCAGCACGAACAGACAGAAAGGCATAACATTATAAGCTTTGTGTTTGCTGCAGTGGTACTGTGGGCAGTGATCCACAAGGGACCTGTGTCTGGACTGTAGTCAGCTGAAAGGTCTGGATGTGCAGGAAGTGCTGCACTGCTTTGTTCCTATTTCATTGCTGTCCCAAAGACACAACAGACTGTCTTAGAGTGCCTGTGTTAATCTAAGGTAAATCTCCTGAAGCCTGCATCTGGGCTTTGTTGCAGTTCTTTTTTTCCCATTAAAACCTGAGAAAATGTGTGATTTGGTTATGTTTCCTCTCACCTGCTCACTCTGGCGTGCAGTCCAGTGAAATTAAATGCCAAGGATATCAGACTTAGTTCTGTGTTGGTTTGGGGCTTTTCCTAGCTGATTTCATTGGTTCTCTTGTTTTCCCATCCTCCCGACTTTCAGCGTAAGAACTGTGAAGTATTCAGAAGACTTAGAAATACTAGGTAGCAATTTCATTTTGATAATACAAGTAGTTTACAGCCATACTGTTCTGCCTGTCCTTTTATATTATTTTCACTTGGGAGTGACTTCAGCAGCCGCAATTTTCAGAGTCAAACTAAGATGAGCAGCTCATCTTCTGAAAGCTAAGATTCAAGCTGTCAGATAACAGAAAGGATTGATGTTTAACTCTGCTGGTTTTGGAAAGAGTAGCTATTAAAAGCACATTCTAATTTGAGTTGGCAGAATAAGGATCACACACAGTCCCAAAATATCAGTGAACACTGATTTTAATGTTTCATTGCTTTGGTGCATAGGATAGCTCTGTGTTCCATTGAAAAACAGAGAGTCAGCTTTCCCTTGGCACTATATATAGTATTCCCAGGGCCACAGTGTAAGAGCAGTAATGGGTGGAGGTTTAAAAAAAGCCTTAATTAATACTTAATTCAGTCAGAAAAGGAGCCTACCTCTTCATGGGGATTAGAGCCTACCTCTGCCGTGTCTAACTGGACTTTCCGAGTGCATCAAATTATTCTGAAGGTCATCTGCTAAGGACAGTTTGTCATTAAGAAACAGAAAAGGATGTAGTCTGCAGTCACTGTGGAAAGAGTGTATTTCTTTGCTTTTGGGTCTTTGGAGCTAATGGTGAGAGTAACCAGAATCCCTGAGCTGGAAAACACCATTGAAAAAGTACATTAAAAGGAGAATGAAGTTAATTTGTCTTTAGTCTTTGGTACCAGAGAGGAGAGGAAAGTACAGGCTCTTTGAGGTTAGAAGCCCCCATCCATAAGTAGGAGATTGCAGTGTGGGGGTCTCAGCATGCTGCAGGCAGTAAGTATAGGATGAACTGAAGTGAGTTGGGCGTCAGTCACTCCCAAAAACTGAGTCTTTGCTTCTGAGTGGAAGATTTCCTGTCTTTGGGTCCATAAGGGCCAGTCAGGTGGAAAGAGAGGAGGGCAAATGGGAAGGAATAGATGGGATTAGCATCACCCCACCGTTCCACGAGCTCTCAGCTGGGTGACCATGTTGCGTGTGGAGGGACCCACAGTGAGACTGGGAGAATCCTTCCTGATGAAGCTGTTTGAAATGAGATTAGACTGGGTTTAGATTGGTTTTGCCATTGTCTTTAATGGGATTAAAATTGAATCCTAAGTCAGGTAGCTGTCCTTAGGCTAAGTAAACAGTAGCCTGTGTAGTTGGGGAAACTGGCATAAAACAGGGAAGGGGGTCCATTTATCGTGCTTTAAGTGCTCATTTCTGGCTCCCTGTGTGGACAAGTAGAATAGTCTGCCTTGCACCTAATGCATGCTAAAAGTGCCAGCGTGGAGAATGAGCACATGGAAACCAGTGTGCTGTTGAGACACAGTCTGTGTTTCAGTAAGATTGGCTGCACAAGCCCCGGAGGGGCAGATAATCGAGAAGAGCATGATATGAATGAGAGCACAGGGCATTAAGGAGGGCATTGCTCTTTGAAAAGCACTCTGAGAAACGAGTGCAGTAAAACCCGTCTGTCGCAGCGGTGGAGGCTCAGATGCGTGGTTGCAAGCTGACTTGTTGTGACCCCAGCTGTAAGCATATTCCAACAGCTGCAGCAAATTGCTAAATCATTCTTAGCTAATGCTGACATCAAATTATCTAAATAATTTTTGTGAGGTTATTATTTGTCACAGGGACAAATGCATGTCTTTATGCTTTCTGCTCTATTCCCTTGAGCTCTGTTTGTCTTAATTTTAAAATAATACACATTTTATTTGGCATCTGAGCTGTTCCCCTCATTACTTAATTTTATTTTTTCCCTCCGATAAGTCAACTCGCAATTAATCCAGAATGCTGAATTTGTGACTTTGCAGATGCCAACACAGTAAGTGCCTGGGATATCGTCATAGGCATGAGATAGTGACTCTCTGGGGAGATCAAAAAGAAACCAAGATGCAAGAAAATGCTGCCATAATTATCTGCAAGTGGGTTAGCTCAATGTCACTGCAGCAAATTCTGTGTGGTTACTGGAAGTGGTCTCTCAGTACCAGAGAGCAGTCCTGTCCCTGAATATCTGCTAAAGAACATCAATAAGGACATTAAAAACAGATTAAAAACAAAACCCAAAACACTTAATGCTCTTAATCCTTGATCATACTGTCGCGACAATGTACTGTGGCAGTTTTCTCTTGGATGACTTTTTCTCCCTGGAAAAGTAGAGCAGCGTATTCGACAGAACTCTACAGCTGGTAGCAGGGAAATTATTTCTCTGATATCTGCGTGGCTGCGCCTACACACGCTGTTGAAAGTTGTGGGTTTTAAGTTGATCTTTCATATGGACCTGACAGCAAAAATGTGTTGCTGATGATTTTCCTTGTTCAGTGTCCACTAATGAGTGCAGTGTAAAGAAAGTACCTGGGCTGAAGCTGTCGTGATTCCCCAGCGTTCACCGTTGTCGGCGCCTCTCTGGGCTGCCATCAAGCTGCCGGGACGCATTACTGCAAATCACTTGAGCAACTTGTGCAGTCCTTGGAGTCTTCAGGTGCTGCTCAGGGCTTGGGAGATTCCAGCTCCAGTTTTATCAAAATGCTGGCAACCTGCCATGCGTTTGTGCGAGCTTGACTGCGGAAGGTCAGGGGAGGACCCTGAAAGCCATTCAGCTGTTTCTTGCTCAGAGCTGTGCTGGGTAGACAGCATTGCCTGAGATGCACTCTTCTATGAGGGGCTGGAGTATTTGATGCATTTCTTTTGAGCTCTGTGTGTGTGTGTGTAGGAGCTGCACAGCTGCTGGGCTGTGCCCTGAGAGTACTGAATGTTCACAGCTTGTTGGGTAGAGACATGCACTAACTAGGAACTAGCAGCTCCTTGTGCTGGGTGAGGATCGACACAAGGGAGGGCATTTGTGCATCCATATGGATGCAAGGACTGCATCAGGCTGGTGGATTCGTTGCTTGTTCCGGTTCATGACAGGACAAGCAGGAGAAAAACATATCATCTTGCTCAGGCATGCACTACAGAGCTGGTCAGCTGCAGGGGAAGAGCCCTCCTGGTCTCTCTGTCAGGCATGGAGTAGCCTGCTCACTGTCTGCTGGGACAGATGTGGTGTGGCACCCTCAAAGCCACTGCTGGATGGAGTTGCCTGGAGGACTCCCTGTCTGGATTGGGAGTTACAGGAAAATACACTTGAACTTCCAGCACCATCTCTAGAAACTTGATTACACACAGCATTTGTCCCCAGGTTTCTCAGCCTCTAACCATCCTGGGAAGTGTCAGAAAGCTGGAGAGCGCTGCTGTTTTTACAAACGGGGAACAGAAATTTTCATTTGCTTCTGATATCTCTGCTCACGAGGAGTGCAAGATGGGCAGCAGCTTTTTGGCTGTTAGACTATCAGACCAGCCGTAATCATCATGTTTTATGTTTCTGCACGGGCTCCTGGCCACCTGTATAATGTCCATCTGTTGAAGTGGGCGGGATGCCTACCAACACTGCGATCCAGATCACTTGAATGAGGCATGGGTTTCCAGGAGGTGATGATGTTCTGAAGGACAGTTTGCAGTAGCATGACAAATGCTGTCCCTTCTGCGTGGAGTCCCTCCCATGCACCACTCTCATGGCGGTGCTGTTCACCTCTCATTACTTTAAGGCATTTGGGGAGATTCATCTAGAAGAATTGTAAACATGTTGTGGCAATGATAGCAAATGAATATTCAGAGAGAGTCTCTGGCCCTCTGAGACTGAGCAATTTTAATGTGTTCAACTCAGAGCTGCACACTGCTTTTCTATGAATGGTAAATTTGCTGGAAAATGCAGTTTTAGAATAACCACAACTATTTGCCCTCTGGAGTGAAATTTGTGGACTAGCTTTAAGAGGGAAAGGATGTCTTGCAACTGACTTCAGGAGTGACAGTGAACCTGTCTCTGCCTTCTCCTTAGCCAAGGTGCAAGGACCCCATCGCATCAAGCTGTGAGCTCAAGATCTCTTTACTGTGAAAGGAATTTTGAGCCTCCAATGCTCACTTCTTGCCAAATTCTGATGAGGTCAATAGTCTGAAAGCCTGATGCTGATCTTATTACCTTTTAAAAGTGATTAGGGTTATTAGAACAATATTTGGGTACTGGGGCTCTGAGCACAAAGTGCTCATCAAGGTCAAGTTGGATGGGGCATTGAGCAACCTGGTCTAATGGAAGGTGTCCCTGCCCATGGCAGGGAGATTGGAACTAGGTGATCTTTAATGTCCCTTCCAACTCAAACCATTGTGTGATTTTATGAATATTGAAAGTATTAACCTTGGGATTTTTTTTTTTTTTTTTTTTTTTTTGCACTCAGTGACTACTGATGGAAATAGAAGAAGCTTGATAGGATGGATCCAAGTCCTGCCCTGATAATCTGTCAGGTTGTCTTGCTGCTTATTGGGAAGAGGATGGCAAAGCTTATTTTGGGGAATGCTTAGTTATAGGTCTGATAGTAATGGAGTGAGAGGGCCCATGTGAGAAGGTACAGCCAGACAATGAATTTCTGCCAGGGCACCTTGGTCTTGGCTGGCCTTCTAAACTCAGCTGTGTCTTGGCTGTTTCTGCAGAAAAGAATGCCAAATGCAATAAGTTATGAAATTATTGTTTTGTTTTGTACATTTGTGTTGATTTGATTTCTCACTTGGAAGCCAGTGGCAAGTAGCACCATGCAGTAGGAGCAGATCTGCAGAGCAAAAAGGCAGTGAAGACCCAGGCAGATTTCAGGGGGGTTCCTTCAACATAGCTTCATTCTAATTCCACATGAAGGAAATTTTGCAAGAAGCTTGTAGCAAACCAGGAGACAAAATACTGTATGTTGAAAATGTTGACTTTCTACTTACTAAGTTTTTTTGCCAAAACAAAGACTTCAAAAAACCTGGTGTGTATGAGTCATATCAATGCTGCTGAAGCTGTTAGGTTTCTTGTTGGCAATTGTTTCAGATGAAATTTTGTTTGATGCTTCTTGAGGTCATCTGGCATTCTACTTAAACCTGTGTATGTTGCTGTGTGTGCAATTCTTGTTTTTGTTTCAAAGAGGTCTATACATAAAATTGATACCTTCATAACAATTTAAAAAGGTATTCTTATACCTATCTCTCTGCCAATACTAGAGAAAGGAAAAGAAATCCAGTGCTGCTGACTTAACTTTTTTGTTCTGACTCCTGTGGTGTGAGAAATCAATCATGACACGTTTGCCTTAGCTGCAGGACATGGAGAGAGGGGGCAGCAACAACAGCAAGATGGGCATTTGGGAACTGAGAAAAGAACTAGGGATCACATGCTGGGGAACAACCCAACTGCAATGGAAGGAGTTTGTGAGGCTTGTGCAGAAGTGGCTTTCAGTGCAGTAAGCTTTGCCTGCATGCTGAAGGCTACAGACACTGTCAAGTGGTTAAAGGGCGGGTACTGGTGCTCTTAAGACTGTGTGGACTCTGGAAAGCAAGTAGAGTATCAAGAGTGTATCATAGTGACTTTCTTATGCAAAGGTACCCATGAATGCAGTCAACACTCCAGAACAGCAGGTGTTTCTGCTACTTAGAAATTTTGTGCTTTAAGTATTGTGTTTTACCATGACTCTGACCTTCCTACCAGCTACATTCAGTGATACATATTTGGAATACTTCAATATTTTTCTGAAATGTGATTTCATTGGTATAAGACATCAGAACAGCTCAAACATTGGTGCAGGTTTTGGTGTGTGTGAATGGCCTAGGATTTCCTGCCGTATTTCTCGTTCAGTCTTGGCATATCCAGAAGCATATGGCAAGGAAAGGCTATAGTTTTGACAGGATACTGGTTGTGGAATAGTATGTAAGTCTAACATATCAGGGATAAAATAGACATCAGCAAATAGCTATTGGCAATTTAACAAATTGTAACCTGCTGTAGATTTTATAACAAGAGATGAGATGATTATCATATCAGAGAAATAATCTGTGAATATTCATTGCCCTTGTCATGGTTGTCAACAAGTCTCTCCTGTAACTTGCACACTACAAATACCACATACTTTTAAATCTACTCAGTGTGTAAATTGTGCCATCTGAAACACCAGCTCTGAATATTATTTGGTGCCTTGTGCTAAATTTTCATGGTGCCTGCCATTTACCCTAATTCACTGATTTGTTTTATTGTTTGTAACTAAGTATGTTCTATGAGATTTCTCTCAGTTCCAGAACAAGAATTTACTACTATGGTAGCACAATCTAAATCTCTACAGAGGCACAGTAAAAGCAATTCTGACAAGTCTTTCAAGGTTTGTAAGTCCAAAGTTTCTATTTAAATATTGCTTATCCAGCTTATAACTTGGGTTCTTTGTTAGTATGTCTTTCAGAAACAAGAACAATACAGACTTTAAAATTTCTTTTAAAAAAATTCCTGTGCCTCAAAATCTAAGTTGGTTTTTGGACAAAGGAAAAATGTCGCTAAAAAGGATCGAGTTTTCTAGAATGTTACCAGTGTTCATTCAGAGTTTTTTAAAAAGATGAAATCAGAAAGGTTTTGGAACCAGCAGGAGTTAGATAGTTTCCAGCTGTCTATTCAGGTTTCTGTTCTCAGAAGTAGGGCAGTGTCAGTCAGTCAGCAGTTTGCCTGGACTTTCTCTGGGCTCGGAAAAAGTGTGCGGTTAATTGTAAATATGCATATGAAGAGCTGTTCTTAGGTGGGTTATGAGACGATTAGGGAAACCTATGTATGACCAACTCCTTTTTCCCTGTGGTTTTACAGGTTCCAGAATCTGCTGTGGTCTCGAAAGGCGTTTGTGGACAGCGTGAAGGTGTATAACCACAGCTACATCTACATGCCAGCCTTCTCCATGAAGACAGGGACGGGACCCTCCCTACGTGTCTATTACACCCTGGCGGACTTCGGTGCCAAGCAGACAGTTCTTTTTGCCAACCCCAATTTCCTGCGTGACATTGGCAAGTTCTGGAAGAGCAAAGGTATCCATGGCAAACGGCTTTCCACGGGACTCTTCCTAGTCAGTGCCGCCCTTGGTCTGTGTGAAGAAGTAACAATTTATGGCTTCTGGCCGTTCTCGGTGGACCTGCACGGGAGGTTTATTAGCCATCATTACTATGACAATGTCTTGCCTGATTCTGGATTCCACGCCATGCCGGAGGAATTTCTACAGCTTTGGTTTCTTCATAAAAGTGGTGTACTGAGAATGCAGCTAGAACCATGTGAGGACCCTTTAATCCAGCCTTCTGCCTGAGGATTGTAGGAGTTGGTTTGGAAGATCCAATAGTTTTTAATTTCCGTGCTCTCCAACAGAGAGTTCTGATTTATGTTGATTGTTTTTAAAGGGAAAGTAATTGCGGATCTGCATGGACCATAAAAATGTTACTTGAAGGCCAAATGGAATATGTCCTTAATGTTTAGTGCTTTATGGAACTGGGATGGGACGAAGTGTGTCTTTCCATTGAGTCCATTCAGCAGCAGTGTGAAAACGATGTCAGAAGTAGCACAGCTGAACTTTCCGGGGACGTTTTTAAATGACCGATGTAAAAAGGGCATTAAGGCTCGGGGAGACACAGGGCCACTCACAAGCTTTTGCTGACAGTGCCAAATATGACTGTCTGTTCAAAAATCCATTTCATTCCAGATCGGCACCCTGTTTAACTTACCTTTTTCCTTTTTTTTTCCCCCCTCTGTTTGTGTGTGTGCGTGTGTGTGTGTAGGAGAGCATGTGTGTGTTGTTGACTTTGTTTCTTTTCCCTTTTTTGTCCTTTTTTTTCTTTTTTTTTTGTTTTCCCAATGGAAGGAAAAGGAAAGGCTTAAAAGCTCCAAGAGCTGAGGACCATCGGCTCCTCTGAAGACTCTTGGGAGAGTGAAAGTGCTAAGAATCTAGTGAGAAGAATGTCCTAGGAATGCCCTGCTAGTGGGCATGGATAGACCTACTTGTTGTAGGTTTTATCAGGATAGTTTAGTTCATTGCACTTACAGCTGTGCTAATGTTGTACTGTGGGCAAGAGCTGGATAAGGCAAATTGGTCTGAAAATAAGATGTGTTACAAAACCAGTAGTGAAGTGCAGCCTGGTTTCAGATGACCTGCTGCAAGATTTCCACACTGACTTTTGTAGTAGGGATGGTTCCTGACCTGTTTTACTGTCCAGCCTTAGGGATTAATTCTGTATTCATTTGCACTCCAGGTGTTTATTGACTGTCGAGGGGATTTGAGGGGTTCAGTGGAATGCAGAATGAGGTTCTTCATTTGCTTACAGCAGGAAAATTGCAGAAATGAATGTAAGTGTCATTTAAAATGAGTCAAAGCTTTGAAAATCATTTCTCTGTGTGTGACTAGCTCTTCTGCTCGGATTGTTACGTTAGCCTTAAAGACTTGTACTTTTCGCGCAAGATTGTCTCTGGTTAAAGAGAGTCTGAAAAATAAAACAGCCTTTGGGAGCACTGAAAAGCTGCATAGCCAGCAAGAAAAAAGGAAAAAAAGAGGATGGCCTGCCCTTACATAAGTCAGCCTCTCTCCTCGCAGTGGGTGAATTATGTCAGTGTGCGCATTGCACACACGCTGCTCCAGCCTGCACAGCGCCTGAAGGACTGTTTTATTTTGGGTTGTTACTTGGGCAGCAGATGGTCCTGTGATCGCCATGTAAATGAGAAATCTTTTTGTTTGTTTGCTTTTGTTTAGCCCTGTAGGACAAGAAGAGAATACCAGCTCAGTCCATGGTGCAATTTCAGCTGCAAGGTGTTATCACCATTAACTTAAAAAATCCAGATCAGTGTTCTCTTTCTTATCCCTCCATCGTTAGTAGCTGAAAACTTAGTCAAGGTGTTGAAACAACAAATCTCATCAGGTTTCCCCAACAACTCACTGTGCTGTTTTAGCTCCAAAGTGCCAGTATTTTGGGGCATATGTCCTGTCATATGTTGATAATGTCTCTCCTTGTAGACTACCAGCTGCAAGTTATATAGACATAATTAAAAAAAAAAAAAAAAAAGGCAAAATCCATGGCTCTTCTTTAAATATGAATAATTCGACTATCGATATAGGAGACTGGGGGGAAAAAAATCATGTTTTGCTTTTTAAAGCTATGTTTCATAATAAAATTGGAATATGGATATTCCAAGCATAAAACGGGGACTGTTTCATAGGATTACAGGGCAATGCTAAAGGGTAACGTGGAGATTTGGATTAAATAGTGTTCTAGATATTGTTCTGATAAAATCTGAATGTACCTTTATAGCCCGTGTTATCTTTGTCCATGTTTTTGTTAAAAGTACAGTCAAAGCACTGATGGAACATCACTTGATAATTCATTCCCTTTTGTTATGTTTGTTTTATCTTTGATGTGGGTACTTGGTGAAGAAGGATTTGAAAGTAAATTATTTTCCTTACTGCTTGTTATGGCAGAATTTTACTGAGCTGCCTTTCTTGGAGAAGAAGAGGTGCCTGTATGGTTTTTATTGTACACATCAAGTTTTGCACTTTTTATTGCTTTATAGATGAGATGATCTGTGAGAACAACTGTTGAAATATGGTGTGCTAAAATGGCACTTCAGCAGGATGCCAGCGTTCCTCAGAGGTGGCAGGGAACGAGTAGAGTAGGGGGGAACTGCCTCTTTGCTGGTCATTTTTTGGTATTTTTATCAATACTTAGGAATTCAGTTCTGAAACTCTCTGCCAATTCTCCAGCCCTTTGGTAATCCTTTTTTCCATGCCTTGAGAAAATAATTGGATTAGAAGAACAAGGGAAAAACATGTATTCTTTTAGGAAAATTCTGTCCAATGTTTCATAATATCTGGCTTGTTCATGATGAACCAGTGTCCTGGGTATCTGAAGATGTTATATTCCACAATTCTGTAAGACTGAATCTGTAGACCGTGGTCTTTGTGAGTCCCTGTCTGCAGTCCTGATGTTTGCAAGGAGATAGCTTCCTAGAAATTATGGGAACAGGAGACACCCAGGCTGTGTGTGATGTGTGACTGCTGTTGGAGAAACTGATAATTCTGGTTCTATTCACATGTATGTATGGTGAATATAACTGCATTTTACAAAGGCAACCACCTTTGATGAGGAAGTAAAGGATTCAAGGGTATATATTTTTCTGTTACTTCCAGAAACTGGAAGTTGAGGAAATAAGATAAATAAATGCCCCTATTGAGAGAGCAAAATCTGTTTTAGCTGGCTGACTTGTCAGTCTGTGGAAACACTGGCCAGCAATCAGTCTTTTGCCCAGCGAATAAAAAGGGATGGAGGAGAGCACTGCAAGTCTTTCATGGCAAGAGCAGCCAAAAAGACAAAACCAAGCAGCTCTGAACATGAGTGGCTACTACCTGACAGAAATGCTGAAGTAAATATGCTCCATTCATGCCCAGTGTGAGGCTTGTCTTGCCTAAATCCAGGAGGAGGGCAATCCATGTGTGGGATCATTGATGTGAAATATGGCATTGCATGCAGGAGTGTAAAGATGTGGCCGCCTTCAAAAGGCAGGTCATGCCATGAAATAGGGCCATGGTTCTGCTTAAGGATAGACACAAGCAAATCCAGGAGGATAACTGTTAAGTGTGAACCATGAGGAATCAACATCTCACAGTCATGGCAAACTTTGGTGCGAGGGATTGTATCCACCCAGCATTTACCTATCAGTTGATTCCAGTCTATTGATGGCAGTGTCCTTAATCAAATCTTACTGCTTGTGTTGCTGTATTTTCTTTGAAGTAAATTGGAATCTTAATGTTTACTTTGTTAGTGAAGTTCTCTACTTTAGTGTCTCTGTTTCCGCTGTCAGTCCCCGAATTTCTCTGATAGTGTAGCTAAAGCTGCACAAATGTTTGCCAGGTTGAAAGCTACTGCAATTCATCTTCAATAAAAACTAATTCAGACTGGCCAAGTGATTTGCTAATGTTCCTACATATTAATTTTATCATAGAGCTGACAAGAGACAGAAGTGCTAGAGTCTTTGCTCCACCTGCATAGGAAGCATTGCCTAACATTTATGAGTAGAATAAATTAAATACCTTTATAAGAGCTGTACATGGAAGATAGCTGGTACTGAAATTCCTCTAGATGCAATATTTTTGGGGCTGTGTATGTTTTTGAGTAAATCAAGATCAGTTTTTGAACTTGCAACAAAACTATGTAAAACTTTTCTTTCTTGTTTATTATGAAGCCTTTGGATCTCCTTCTGAAACAGATAAGCAAACAGAAACCAGCAAATTAAATCATAGAGAAAACATGCATGTGTTCATGAGAATAAAAAATCTATAATTTTGCCACAAACCTTGCTACAGTGCTAAGGACTCCTATTCATGAACATTATATTTTTGCTGAAGTGAAGGGACCAAGTTTGGGGTGAACCAGGTACTAAAGACATAGGACTAAGCCTTTGTTACAGCTTATGTTTTATAGAATATAGAAATATTGGCTGTTTGACTTGACTGCTTTTGTCTTTTTGTTAGTTTCCTCAAAATGATGTTGTAAGATACACTGCTGAGTTAGCACCTCTGTGAGAGCTGAAACTAAGTAAAGCATCTGCTTTTTTAAACTCCATGTCCTGGACTGTGGTAGTTATGTAAAACCCTTCCCTTATACATCTTCAAGAAAACTAGCTTAAGATCTGGCTCACCCTTGCCTGCAATTAATAAGGAGTGAGGAAACTTTTGATCTAGAAGTGAGGATATTGGAGGTGAATGGTGTCTCACCATTTGCTGCCTGCTCTGATTTCTTCAGCTTGATGGTTTAATAAGTATAGGAAGAAGTCCAGGTTATGTGAAGGACAGGTGGTTCTTGAAGAGTTGGATGCTGACAGAAAAAAAAAGGAGGATCAAATTAGTGGTGAAAGAAATTGGAGTGTATCAGTTCTTTATGAAGATCCTCAGTGCTTAGCAACTGTAGGACGTTTTCATCTGGCAGTGTCTGTGAAAAAGGGACTCCCTGGGACTTACTGATGCTTTTCTGCAGGATGGCAGCAAAGCAAAATGCAATGAGGAGGGGAAGCTGACTAAACAGAAGAGGAAATACAGTGGAACAAAGAATGATGATGAAGAATCTGTCTTTCCCTACTCTTCTGCCACTCTCCCTAAACACATATATTAAATGGACTAACCAGCTATTATCTTTAGTCACTGTGTTTTTAGTGAAATGGTATGGTGAAGTTTCCATTTGCTGATACTTCCAAGTTAGCAAAATTCATTGTCCAGAAATGCCTATTCCCCATCTCCATGGCTGTTTGAGGGAAGTTCTTAGTGCTGTGATTGTCCTTGTGTGCTGTGACCTTCCTAATGGGACTTGCTCCTATTGTCATGTGGTTCCATCAGATTTCCTTCTGGAATCATCTGGACTTGTGTTTTGCCTCAAGACATTTTCCTGAAGGATCTCTGCTCTATTCTTCCTGATGACCATTCACCTTGGGGATAGAACTGGGATTTTAAAAAGTCAGCCATAAGGCAGCTAATACACTTTGTCATTTGAACCATCTTTTCTTCTAAAGTGTTGGTAAATCCAACAACACTTAGCTGCAAATGGAATACTATTTCTTTTAGTTATTGGTAATTCCATCACTGGAGAAAGAGGATGGACAAAGGATGCATTTTTCAAAGTGGTGGTTGTAAAATAACATCTATTTCCTTGAATTCCCATATTCTGTCTCTTGGAATCTATCATATATTTGATTTTTTGTAGTTTTTTAACAGAACAATTAGTAAAAGACTTAGTGGTCTCTTTGTTGAATATTAGCAAACTCATTTTCCTAAGTGTAATGCAAATACCCCACAGGAGGCTTAACCTGTCCTCCCTAGCTGATATTTCTTTGGCAGCAATGAGAACTTAAACAGCTACTCATTCCTCCCTGGTTATTCATTTTCATCAGTTTTTATTACAGCAGGTTGAGCCCTAGTGTATTCAGCCTCTTCAGCTTAATGCATATACTTTAAAATGAATCACACTCTGTCTTCTCAGCTGTTACTAAAAAGAAAAAAAAAAAAAGAAAAAGAAGTGCTGCTAATTGAAAATGGTTGGGTAGGTTCTCAACAATCAGGAGAGACAGGCACCACCAGATTCAGGATTTTTCTGACCATTCTGAGGTCTCTGCAGGACTGTGAAAATACTCCAGCTGTGTCTGTAGGGTTAAGCTGTGCAGGGGAGAGCAGAAGTTTGAGCCTTTTCCCTGGTAGTGGTTTGTTTGGCTGTGACCACTCTGCTGTGGCTTTGCCCAGGACCCACTGGTGCTGCCCTGACCGGGGCTCAGGACCAGGGGATGCAGTTCAGTGGCCAGCTCCTGGATTGCAGACCAGATCCCAGATAATTACCCATGGTGTGTTTAGCCCTCTCCTGCTCCACAGTCAGAAGTGCTGACCTTAGTGGAAATGATGGCAGCTCATCCCATTGGAGACCAGCCTGCTCCTTGCACTGAAACACTTTAAATCCCTGGCAAGTCTCAGAAGAGCCTATTAAAACTGCATCTTAAATTAATGTATGAGTAGTTCCTGCTGCTGTGGAGTGGGTCAGCTTTCTGCTGAGCTGAATGTTTATCCTATTTGGAACCCTCCAAGGCAAGTGAACCTTTAGCACTCAGACCACCTGGAATATATTGTGTTATTTGGTGCCTTCACCTTCCAGTTTAAACCCCCTTTTTTTTCCTTTTAGACTGGATTTAACTACTGTGAGTGAATCCAGAGTGAGTTTATGAAAGCAGCACCAGCAGTAATTGATCTCTGGGTTTATGAATAAGCTGGTGTTCAATAAAACACTAAAGTACCTTTTGGATGGTTCCTGCTGATTTCTAATTGTATATTCAATGAATTGTTTTGCTCAGATGGGGCCCATAGCAAAGACGAGTTGCATCATTTTCTGTTTATTGGAAGGGAGCAATTACAGATGCACAATATATTTTAAGCTAAATTCTTATGAACAAGGTAAGGCATTTACATATTCTGCAGGAAGCTTCGTTATTATGTGATTATCTTGATAGGAAAGGAAAAAATTTCACTGAAAATAAATGCGCAGAGGAAAAGCACTTTTGATTAGAACAGCATAATCTGGAGTACTGAGACCCAGATTTGAGTCTCTACTCAGATGTCTCCAACCAGGATCTTGCTGTCCTGAAGAAGTGCCGTAATCACAATTTCTTTTTCTTCTGTGCATGTATTTTTGTAGAAAATGCTTGAACACTTTTTTTTTCTATAATCCGTACACGCGCTGAAAGCAAACGGTCCCTCTTCAGGAGCGCTAGTTTTCCTTTTGGGTACCCAGAGCATTTAGTATGCAGAGCAAAACCTACAGAAGATGTCCAGTTTTCAGGAAGATGCTGTTTTGGAGTAGACTGGCAGGACTCCTGCGGACTCATGAGTTGATTACTGCCTCTTGAGCTGTAGAGGTCGAGCAGCTGATACAGAGTGTGCTGCACTGACAGTGAAAAAAGGTATTGTAGCTGCAGCTCTGACTGCTTGATGTCTCCTTTATGCAGAGGGGTATTTCTTTGTTCTGTGAGGGCTCTTCAAGCGTGGATTTTGATCCTGCAGATCATGGGCTGACTAGCTTTAAAGGCCTGGACTTCGTACTGAAAATTGCAATGAGCATGGAAATGCCTGGAAATGATGTCCTTTAGTGTGTCGTTTGGTCACGCTGCATGGTTTGGCCTTTTACAAAACAGACCTCTCCGTATCCAAAAGCCATTTTATCTGAGTATGTGACTTGTATATGTGAGGAGGTCACTGGAAGGTGAATGCCTGATGCTGCATAGAGCAAGGACTTCCAAAAAATGCTGTGGTTTTATTTATATCAATAATGAAATCCCCATTGAGCCAATATTGGATCAAGTCAGCTTTCAGTGCTCTTGAAACTCCCACATCGTAAGCATTTCCAAGAATTGCTCGTGCACAGACAGAAACAGTAGATTTTTTTTTTTGTTGTTCATGCACATCACCTTGCATTGAAAACAGAAGGAAGTGTCAATCAGAGATCTTACCCTTTTCAGATGCCTCTGTAGGCTACCTAAATAATTTATAGGCACACAGTTACATAAACAAAATAGCTGATAGCCTGAAGTTTATAGCTCAAATGCTGGTATGTATCTTGAAGAATTACTTTCAAATCATTTAGTGGGGAAAAAAATTACACAAATATTACATGTGAAAAAGATCCTTTTTTTTCTTTTGTTCTCCTAAAGTGATGAACAATATTTTCTCCTAAAATAACTGAACAAACTATGTTAGAGTTATGCAAGAGTTTTCCCTGGGTTTCAAGTTATTCTGCACCTCTAGCTTTGTATTCAAGTCCACACTTCTGCAAAGCTGTCTAAATAGAAAGTCCAAATCTGGAAATTTAGACTACTCTCTGTGGTGTCCTTAGATAAGAAAGTAAATGTTATACTCTAAATTTAGTCAAAAGAAAAAGGAAAAACAAATTCACTACAGAGGTTCAGATCTTCTGAAGTCTGTTACTGTTTATGCGCTGCCATTTAGTCGTGGTGTCCAAAGAACCAGACAAAGATCAGAAAGGAGATAAATACACAAGATGACTCAGTCTTTCTCATAATTGGGACCTACAGTTATTAACAGATGTAGGTCTATACTCTTTTGCTTCTCTTTCCCTCAGTTCTTGTTGTACTGGGGTGAAACCTGTGTTCCCAAAGTGTTTAAAATTTTTTCTTCACTAAAGTGGACTTTCCTCTGGGCTATAAGCCTAAAAAATTGACAGACATAAACTGCTTCAGGTTTATCAATACTGAGTGCAAGCAAGTTTCTGTGCAGCATTTCACATCCTCCTAGTGCTAATTACTGTATTAACTCAGAATTAAAAGGAAGGCTTTCTTATTTCCAATACCACTTGGTCCAGTGTATTTCCAGTCCTTCTTCCTGTGGTGATTTCTCTGTCAGGTGAATGGAGATTGTGTTTAGCTTAGATGTTCTGAGAGTTAGTTAACTCATGCTTGGGAAGTGGAAAAAAAAAACAAACAGAAATTTTATAAAGTATGAAACTTTATCTGTTTTGGACAGTGAAAACAAGCAAATGAACCACCCTTTCTATCTAACTGAATTTATGCTTTTGTGTTAAAATCCACCCACATTGTTAATAAGTAAATAAAAACATTACCTTCAGGGAACACCTGGAGTGTAGGAAAGTGAAAAGCCATGCATTTTTAATTGGAAAAGAAGGTTTTTGTCCTCTCTGCCCTGCCCTTCAATTTCTGAGCCAAATTCTCTACTCTCTTTTACTATTCTCTACTCTCACTCTCAAATCAATAGAATTGCCTAGATTTTAACTAGTTGTCTGTTCTCAAACCTTGAGGGAGTTCATCCTGTGAAAAATTTAAATTAAGCTAATTTTAAGGCAATGCCAGATTATGGGATTTAGTCAGAGCTATTCTGTAAGCTATTGATTTTTTTTTCCCCACAAGTGTAGATCATGAGCAGTTTATGCTATGTGTTGGTTGGTTTTGTAAGGCAGATACCTTACTGTATTTCAAACTTGTGCTGTGCTAAGGTGTCACAGTCTGAAATCAAATCATGATCTGTGTCATGTCCTTGTTTCAGCAAGTTGCATAGAAGAGATCCATGTGCTGCTCCATCTGTCAAGTGTATTGTATGAGCCAAGAGAAAATGAAAAAAGGATTTTTCTACAGTGTGAAGCCTCACCGTTGACTGGCTGTATCTGGGAATTAGATATCCTCAATTTATTATCCTTGATGGATCTGATACCTGCCAGTGTTTCCACTCATTGTCAAATAATTTTGTTAGACTTTATTGATGGAGTAGTGTGATCTTTTCCCTCTGCTTTTCGACTGTAATTCTTCTTTTCTGATAGTGTTTGCAGGGAAGAAATCTTTCTTATTATCTTTTTTTTTTTAATGACAATTTATAGCTATCAGATGTTGGTTTTCTTAAAAATGTTGGTCTTATGCTTTTTTCCTGTGTTATGCATAGTATCTTCTTTTCAATGATATCTCAACAAATTATCTTCTTTTTAACCACTAAAAGTCTTTAAGAACTGAAAAATTTTCTGGCTTTCTTAAAACCCAGTCTGGCTGTAAGTGTCTTTGGGTTTCAGCCTAAATTGCATGCAGTCAAGTCCTGAGTCTTTGGAATGTCTTAGTGCACTCATAAACAATGAGACATCAATAAAATAGAAATTAATTTTCAAAATTCCTTTCAACCCCAGTGAAAAACAAGGGGTCTTTAATAAACCTTTTTAGTAATGGCCTGTAACTACTGTAGTGATAAAAATATCTTTCATTTTCATTTTATGTGTAATGGAAGTTACAAGCTCAGGCAAGAACATGAACAACTCGAATCAGTATCAGTCCAGTTGTCCTGTTGGTTTTGTACATGTAAGTTTTGACCTTAGTATTTTTAATTTTTTATTTTATTTGTATAGTGAATATCTCTCAGGTTCTCATCCAATACCTAAATTATTACTATGTGTCATGTACAGGAATTGGTTTTTGAGTAAAAGTTCTGTTCCACTGGAGAGTTTACTAATAGTTGCATTTTAAATGAAGTAGGGTTTATACTCCTCTTGAGGAAGAACTGTTTGGATGAGAAAGCAAGGCATTAAAAACCACTGCCTGGATGTCATCTTGCTTGTGCTGAGTACCTGTGCTGGGGGCAGAGGGCAGCCTCTGGCTCCTGAACCTCTTGGGGCTTTGGGAGATGCTCTGGGGCTGTATCTCGTGCTGAGCTGTGGGGCCAGGCTGGCACAGGGGTTTGGGGTAGTCCTTGGGCTTACTCACAGTCCAGACAAGAGGAGATCCAGCGGGGCAGCAGAAGGGGATACAAGCCCCGGCCCTCGCTTGGTGGGAGCTGAGCAGCAGCCACTGCCCCCTGCTTCCTGCTGCCTGCTCCCTCCCTGGGATGTGGCAATGGGTGCTTGGTGCTCAGACACAGCCAGCCTTGCTGACCCTGCTGGGAAGGAGTTTTCAGTCTGAGTAGTAGTCTCCTAGCTGGAAACGCACGGAGCGTGGGTATGTCATCCCCTGCCCTGCCTTTCCTGGTCTGGAGCAGCTCAGCACCAGAGCTGTGTGCTGGGAGCTCCACGTTGCAGCCTCCTGGTGCCACAGCAAAGCCAAGACATCAGCTGAGGGATAAGCCAGCAAGTGTCTGGGCACTCTTGAAAGGAGAAGAAACTTCCAAGTGCAACAGCTATAGCAATCAAATAGCAACAAGGCTCTTTTTCCTTTGTTGTGGAAGGGAACACAGTGCAAAGCATTTTTGTGCCACACTTTTAGCCGCTTCCAGGTCAAGAGCTAGAAGTTTGAATGTGCAGTTTGCTGTAAATTCTGATATTTCACCCTGAGCATAGGATAGAAATGTCTTCTGTTTTTACTTAGAGACCTAGATTATTGTTTTTATACGGTGTGTTGGAGGACAATTATGTATCTGAGTTACCAGCTGAAATATTGTAGAGTCATTTTCATCTTCTCCAGTTTTGGCAAGTTCAAGGTGACGCTGCAATTCTGCCTTTCTGTTTCTTACTCATACTGGACACCTGGCTTTAGCCTGTGTTAGTGCTGGTTCCATCTGGCTATTTCTGAAAGTTCAAGAGGAAAGAAAACAAAGACATGAAGGAGATTTAAGGTGCCTCAATGTGATGTTTTTATAGAGTGGTACATTGCTCTGATAATGAACTGTGAAATGTAGCATGTGGATGATGATGAATGTAAAAGCCTGCATGTGTTTTTATTTGAATGTTGTGTCCATGACATGGATTATTAGTATGAGCTCTGTAGTGTAAAAATACTGAAAAGAGAAAAGAAATGGAAAGAAGATATTTCTAGCAGGTTTTGCAGTGAACCACGTCCTCTTTCAACTATTTCCCTTTTCAAAACCAGACTCAGATTTTGGTAACGTGAGCTTTTACCGTAAGGATGGTAACACACAAACTACTCTCTTCCTAAAGTTAAATATACTTCTTTCCAGCACTGTAAGGGAAAATCTATTTCCATTTCCAGCAGATCAGACTTCTTCCCAGGCGTGGGCTCACTGGGCAGCACTGGCTGGGAGATCAGTCAGGCTCACTGATGATGCCGTACCATATGTTTGCTGCCCACAGAATCCAACAGTCTGTTCCTGTGCCAGGAGATAAGTGACTGTGGTTTGGTACAGTTTGCTGCTTGCTTATGGCTGGAAGCTGAAGTGCAAACTAAAACGCTGTGAGCTCCCTTCCATTTCTTGCAGGCATAGCCTCAGCTTGAGGAAGTTTTGTGCTTGACTGGAACAGAAATGGACCGGCAAAGGTTTTTCAAAATTATTAATTTTGCTTTTGCGTCATTGAGGTATTTATGAGAGGTCAGTGATTTCAGGAGGGACCAGCATTCATTGTTGGAGCTGCAGGCATCCGGAATATCTGCCCAGCCGTAGGTGACCAGGGAACCCACAGCTGGTTCATCTCTGGGATTATCCCAACTCCCTGATGTTTTGCTTTGGGAACAAAGTAGTGATTTGAAGGCAAGCAGCCTAGGAAGCGTTGCTTTAAAGCTTCTACTTGCCTCTACCTGTAGTTGCAAGGTCCCTGCTCTCACCTTCCCTGTCATGCCATCTGTACATCTCAGGCCTCCTGCTTTGTAGCTGACCCTGTCTCCAAGCTGGCTGTGAGAGGGGACAAGCCTTCCTCCTGGTGCAATGCTCAAGCAAGTGTGCTTGAATCAATGGTGATACCAAACCATAAACCTATGTTTGGAAGGAGCTCAGTGTTTGGATAAAACAAGCTGACTTGGGATCAGTCTGTGGTTTACAGTAATGCTGATATACAAAGCCCAAGTAGGACAGGTGCAAGAAGTCTCCTGTATCTTTAGGGACTGGGCATAATTGCCATTTTTGCTCTCTCACACAGTATTTCCAAAGGAGCAATGTGATGTGGGATGTCAGTGTTAGCTGGTGAATTCTAGTACTTTCATTTGTGCTCCTTCTCTTGCCCAGTTTATTGAAAAATGTGATGGTAATGTGGTAGTTCGATGTCTTGAGGTGATTTTGAAGTAGATAAGAAAATCATTATGCCTCTGAGGTTGCGTGATTCCATGGATTTGTCTTACCTCCAGTGACTGGCATGTAATATTTGTTGTACCATTTATGATGTGTGTAAGCTTTACAGGCTGGATGTTGTGTCAAAATGACATGAGCACTTGGGTGAACATCTTGAATCATCATTATTTTGGCACGCTCAGGGGCAAAAGTACTTGTGTGGAGTGTGTAAAACATCACAAAGTGTGTTGTTGTTCAGAGTCTTGTGATTAGGGCTTCGATCTAATTCACTCTCCAATGTAGCAAATGTTTGCTGTCGGCTAACACTGTTACAAGGTCTAAGGGTTTATCTTTCTTTGCCCTGCAATAATGTATTTTCTCTTATGTCAGTAGAATTTGTTCATTTTCAAGTAGTGTGTAGTGCTCCTTTGAAGAATGTCTCCTTTTCAGGTGGTTTCATGGTGACTGTACCCCAAAATGTCTAGATGTCTCTCAATAGCAAAAATTGCTTTGTTATTGAATGTATTATTTATTAACAGTATCTTGTCTTTTTCTAGTCACATTTTACAAAATATACCACAATCATCTCATGTGATTTTTTATAAGGAAAGTCTTATTTATAATGTTGTGCAAGTGGATGGAAACAAATAACGATTTTATAGTAGCCCATGCCTTTTTTCATAGCTGCAGAGTCTTAATGAGCATGATCAGAAGGGACAGGCTCATTGTTTCGTTTAATTTTGATGGAAATTTTCGAAGATAACTATTATGTTATTTATTATTTGGATTTAATTACCTTAACAAATAAATATCTCCATTTTAAGAAATGAAAACAGTATTTGTGGGGCTTCTTTTTCTTCTCTTTTCCCCGCTCTCAAACTCAGTATGTTCAAACAATCAAAGTAATTTCCTCTTCCTCTTTACGTTGTCTGTGTAGTCTATTGTTGTGTTGAGATTTGCATCCATTGCCCTCATCTGATATTCCTGGTTATTCTGCTTACTCAATTCCTTTTCTTTTGTAGCTTACTCAGTGACACAGGTTTATCCAGTGTCAGTCTGAGGATTAACCTGGGCCTGAATCTGTACCTTTTTTCCTTCACAGAACAACCCAGAAACACAACTTTGGGTGCACATGGAAATCCCAAGGAAACACAGGTATTTTGTAAGAGAGGTTCCCATTCTGCACTTCAATCAGCATAGCTAAATCCCATTTGCTTGGACTGGAATGTTCTAGTGCTCAGTCTGAAACCCGTGTAGGAGTCCTTGAGTACATTTTCTAAAGCAAATTATAGTTCTAGTATCTGAACATCTGATGGACCTAGCCTGGATGTCTTTAGATTTTTCAAGCTGGATTTTCCACATGCAGATTTTCTGTGCACAAGCCTCTTCAAGATAGCTGGAGCTTGACACTGTGTTCCTTTTGAGATTATGAAAATTTCCTCTCTGACTTTAAACCTCCATGCCCCAGGTCCCTTTAAAATCAATGGAGGATATAGGGTGAAATGGTCCTCACCCTTCTAGGGACAGCTGGAGTAGGGTTCCTTAGCCTGGTAGAGCCAAAAAAACAAGCATCTCTCTATTTTATTACAAGAATTATCCATAGCAAATATGGTCTCTGCTAAGGGAAAAGGGGAAGACGGAAGCTCCCATTCCTTTAGTCATGATGATTCTTTTTCCAAAACCTGCCATTTGAACTTGCCATGTTTCTACACAATGAGTAAATGAGAGTTCCTCATTTGTCTCACTTAATATTTCCTAGTTTTCAGAATATACCATCTCCATCTAGGTCCCTCCCTAGATTTCTTCCTGTTTCAAGAAGGGACAGATGTCAGTGGGGGTTCAGAAAATGAGAACTTCTTGCCTCTGAGGATTTCTGTCAGGTGAGCTCTCTGTGAGCAGAAGCTTCTGTGCAGGATCTCGCTGGGGGTGCTTGCTTGTGTGCAAGCACATTTGCACATTGGCAACACTACCTGGGAAGGTGGAGAATCTAGCTCCAATCTCCAAATCCTTGAAGGTACATTTTACTTTCAGCTGATGAAGTGCTACTTGAGAGTGATGTCTTGCAGCTACTGTTAGACCTTAGCTGTGCCACTGATCCCAGGTATTTTGTTTAGCCCTGTGCCTCTTCCTCCTAACCCTTTAGCCTTGATACACTAATAGTCATTCTTTGTATGAAAATGTTCTGTGAAAAGGCAAAATGTTGACAGAATCAGTGCCTCAGACTTCCTCCATCTGGCTTTGACAGAAGATGCTTCAATGTCGTAGAGAAGGTCATTGCTGGGATAAAAGAAGTATATCCAATGCAGGACACTCTCTTGGTATCTCACTTTAAATCCTTTTTCACCCAGATATCCAACCCACTATCCACATACCCAGCTTGGACACCTTGGTGAGGCTGTTACTTTTTGGCTTCTGAATATCTGTTTCCTTTATGTGCTTTTCCAGTTCATGTCCTCATGGCATTTTAGCAGAAGTGCTACACATCTTCTGTTATTTGATCTGGATGTCTGGTAGAAAATACACTCCTAAATGAAAAGGCCAGCTGGCAGAGGGAACTGCAGTGTAAGTATCATGGTGTTAATGAGTATGGGTTAATGGAGGTATTCCCATCTGGCCCAATTTTACCTAGCTCTGTTCAGAGGTTTTATGGAGTTGATGCATCAGGCTTCTGCACACAGGGATCTACCAACTGGCTGTGGCATGTTTGCTTAAACCTGTTCAGCAACAAAGAGATTTTACCCTCCATCAGGCAGCAGATGATGTACAGCATGTGCTGTCTTCCTAATGACCGTGAGATTTTTTTATGTGTAACATGAGTAATGACTTCAAGTCGAGGGTTTCAGGAGTAGACACATTGGGACTTTGGTCAAAAACATTGTGATTGCTGCTACAGATTGCCTACTTATCCTCTCAAACTGATTAACCACTTTTTGTCAAATTGCTTCTATCAGTCAGAAAGGACCAGTTCTTCCCAGTCTCTCAGATATTAAAGTAAAATATTTTTAACGTACTTTGACAAATGCTGGCAGGGAAAATTGGAGTCTTGAAAGAAACAAGCCTCCCTGCCCATAAAAGTTCATCCAGTTGAGTGCTAATCACAGGTCACCATGACATTTTGCATTGCCATAGTGGGTTAGAGAATATTTTAAGTGCACCACAACCATGAGAGGTTGCATTATGTTCATCTTGATTAAACTGATACTTCATAAAGCATCCTCCTGTATTACCCATTCAGTGTGGTAGTTAACTTGCCATCATACAGTGTGGCTTTTTCTCCATCTATCAAGCCCAAAGGCTTTGAGTCTTCTCCAGATAGGACTCCCTAGCCTATTTAGCTGTTGCTTTTAATTAAAGCATCCAGTGGCTGTGATTATCCCTGTTGCTCTTCCCTGCAGTCTTTTCTGGTCCTGCTTCTTTCTTTTTTGAGATAAAACGCTTAGAATTCCATGGAATCTGAATTACAAGGTCTCTTTTCATTATTTTCAGTGGTTGTCAAATCAGGCCTTGCTCATCTCCAGCTTTTAGCCTCTTCCCTGGCAACCTCAAGATCTGCAAGTCTGGTGGGCTAAGCCACTGAATCTAAAATTTGAAATTAGAATGTTTTTGCATTTTCTTCAATGTAATTGTTCTATTTAATTTCTGTACACACCCTGGGGTTTGATGAGATGGCTTCAGGTGCCTAGAGTAGACTTCTGACTGAAGAGAGATTTAAATGCAAGCCCTATCCATTTGGATATTTTAAAGAAAGAATGTCAGGACACAGCTACTTTCTGTGAAAAGATCTGCATGGGCTTCTTTTGTAAAGAAGAAAAAGAACTAATTTAATTATCTTGAAATATACTGCGAGATGGAATCATTGGCTCTGGTCCACTCTGCTACAGACTTCTTTTATTCTGTAGGCATTTAACAGGGATAAAACTGTACTGTGGTTTAGTCCCTGTCAACACAATTTGATCCAGTTCTCAAAAAGATCACCATGGTATTTTCAATATTTTTGATCCACTTTGTACTTTTCCTTTATTATGTACCCATAAATGAGCAAAAAACTAGGGTTTTCATAATCAGTACCAGCAATGTAAACATCTTATAAAATGGTTAAAAAAAAAGTCAAGTACATGTATATACTGCCAAATTACAATTCAGGACCACAATAAAAATATTCTAGATAATTTTCAGGCAGGACATATGCATCTATTTCTTGGAACTTTGTATTCACTATTTAGAATTACAACTGATGATACTTACACATGTACCTGTTGAAATTAATCTATACCCATGTTATTATGCAAAAATATTTCATAAGACATAGAGTACTTTCCCAAAAAGGGAACATTCTTTTACTGTGTTATGCAGCCTCACTACAAGAAAAACATTATAGATGATGAGGAAAAGCTATTCAGAATCCCTGTTATCTGTCATGATACTAAAAATAAAATACGACTGTGTATGCCGAATCATCCTCAGACTCTGTGTGTGGTGTTTAAATTTAAAAAGAAGTGTTTTAAAATAAAGTACTTGGAAATCAAATGAGTGTAACATTTTCCAGTAAGGAGATGAGACTGAAAATATTCATGGGAGAGACAACACAAAGTTCAAAATAGTTCTGTCACATTCTCTTTTACAATCCTGTACCATAACTGAGCACTTTTTATCTTGGATTAATGTGTTTTTCAGAGTCCCTTTTAGAATCTAAATCTCTCAAAAGCTGTTTAGTTCAAGTTATTAAAAACAAGATTTAATTTGAAGGCTTCAACGGTTTTAACATGCATCGTTAGCAAAAACAATTAATAAAACCTGATAACCCATCCATGGTAACTCAAGAGCTTTGCCATTCAGCGCTAGTCACTTGCTTTCTTCATGCTCCCCATCTCCAAATCCACCACCCATTGGCATTGCAAACACTGGCTGGCTACTGAGAAATGCTCAGTGTGAGAAAACACCTTTGGTGACATACCAGACATGTCTGGGGACAGGGAAAGAGTGACAAAAACATGACAACAAAAGAAAATCATGAATGGCAGCGGCATGGCCTTAGATCTGTTGAGTGACAAGGCACTTTTGTCTTAGATTGCATGTGACCTGTCAGTTGTGGTTTAGCTCTTGGAATCATTAACTGTCTGGATGAATATTTGTTAGAGGTATCAGCGGTCAACAGAGCTCACAGCTGATAGACAAAGACAAGTACAACGTGTTTTATGAGGGACAGGTGAGGGTATAGTCCTTGTGGCAAGAGGACCTGGACTCCGGTGGGCAGCACGTTGAGTGTCAAGTCAACAGCACGTGGTTGGGATGAGGGCCAGTGGTCATGTAGGGTGTCCAGGAGGCCGAGGTAGGGGATCTTCCCATGTAGGATAATTGTGAGTCAGCATCTGGAGTACTACATCTGGTGTTGAGCTTGGGCTAGATGACCTTTAAAAGTCTCTCTCAACCCAAACTACTCTGCGATTCCACAATTATGTGTTGGGTGTCCTGGTACAACAGAGATACTGAAAAACTGGACTGACTCCAGAAAAAAGTGGTATGGCCATGGGGAGCACCCGAAGAGAACAGGGGCGGCTGCCCCTTTGTTCAGCCTGAACAAAAGAAGATGCAGGTGCTCTTCGACTTCCTGCCAGGTGGGTGAGAGTCAACAGAGGTAAATACAGAAAGGATGAGAGGCAATAGCCACAGGCTGCAGAAGGGAAGCCTCCTGTTAGTTATAAGGAAAACATTCTGCTGTGAGGGTCACTGAACACCAGATGAGGCACCCAGGCATGCTGTGAGGTCTTCAGCCTTGGAGATCTCCACCAGGAGAACAGGACTGGACAAGGCCCAAGCAACCTGTCCGAACCTTGAAGTTAGGTCTGACTTACAGACATCCCTTCCAACCTGAACTATGCTATGAGTAGTAGGGATGTCAATAATACTGCTGTGTGACAGAGTGGGTCCCAGAGGGTCAATCCTAAAACTTGTCTGGATGTAGGATGCTGTCACAAGATGTGAAGTTCTGTTTCTTCACCCCTGTGACATGGGACTGCCAAGAGAAGGGCTTGCATTTCCTTTTCCATTTCCTTCTCTGCAGGAGACTAGAACAACTACATCACGCCAGAGTCATTAGAAGAGAGGGCAGAACATCTTCCTAAATCTCTTTTCCATTCCAGATGGACTCCTGTAAATGCACTTTGTTTGATACTGTGGGCCTGCCTGCCAGGAAACAAGTTACCTGGTGAGACTGCTGCTGTTTCTTCAGTGGGGCTGTTCAGCTACCTGAGGAACCTCGTTGTTGCCTTTTGCAAGTCCAGATTTTCTCCTGCTCAAGCCTGACGTGCAGAAGGACAACCAGGCAGTGCACAGGTGTGTATCACCTCTGTGGGCAGCTGATGGGACAGGCTGGTGGGACAGTGTGAGGGTGGCTGAGCAAGAGGGATGGAGCATCTCCCTTCAGGTATTTGTGGGATTGGGTCACAGTGGGTAGGGGCTAGTTTTCCCTTTGCCTTAGAGATCCCTTTCTGCCCCTATCTGCTCTGGCCAATCCCTCTCAGACATTTCATCTTTCCCAATTTTTCAAGTACTCCACATTTCTCCTTCTTTTCCTCCATTTCATCTCCTACCTCTTGCTCCCTTTCTGGACCCCAAAGTTCTACCTCCCTTCAGGACCCTGCCATTTGTGGATGCTTCCTGCCCACTTCCCCCACACTGGTCACAGGATTCGCATCCTGTCACCCTGCACTTGTTCCCACTCAGGTTCCTACAGGCATCGCTAAAGCTGCTGCTCTGCATCAAAGACATTTGACAGACTGAGGCAGATGCTGTAGGGAAAAAAGCCACAAAAGTAGCCTGGAGGAAGCAAATACTCTTTCATCAGTGCTTATTTTGTTGGTCTGAACTCTAGAAAGCTCACGGCAACAGCACTGAATATAAAAGAAATATAAATAACTATTTATTCAGTGTAAAAAGAAGAGATTCCTGTTTAGCAAAAAAAAAAACCCAAAAAGTATGTAACTCAGTGCAGGAGCACAAGGGAAGTGAAAGCAGCTGAATGTTGCACAGACAAACATAATTCTTTTATTTTCTAATTCTGAAGTCCTTGGCCTCATGATTTACTGTGCTTTGAATGTTCTTTTGGATCTAATTCTATGTATATTTCCTCAGATATTTACGTTAATGATTTTGAATACCTGTTGGTGAGGGAGAAAGAATAACTAAAAAGCTGGAGTAAATGAGTAACTTTATCTTGGTGTTATCTGCTGACTGCATCTAAGCACTTTCACAGGCACTTGTACAGGCACCTGCCTGGAAGCTGGTTGTGAGTCTAATCTGAGTGTTAATATCAAAGTTTAGCAGCATTTTGTCGGGGTGTGCTCTGCTCTGACACAGTCTGTACTCAGATCTTTGGACAGAAATACAGAGAGAAAACAAGCAAACTGGAGCAGGCAGCCACAAGTATATGAGGGTGCTAAGCCAAATAAGACTAATTTTGATGCTCATGCTACACTGTGAGTTTGTGCAGGTTTGGAGCAGCCTTGCCAGCTCACCAGATCCTGAGATTGCCCACTTGGAGTCAGTGAGGAGAAAAGTGCAGTCAATGTCCTAAAGTAGATCAGATGAGCTACTCCCTTGACGTGCTTATTCCTTTCTTTATTACCAGGGCACCTCTTTGCACTTCCAAGGGTCTGTGCTGAATTCTTACCTCTGGAGCTGAAGAGGTCCCTTTGTGCCTCTGTTTTCTGCCTGTAAAGTTCTTCCCTTAGACTTAGCCTGATCATGTTTTAACCTCATCCAGAATGTTCAGATGAAACCACAATACAAATATTATTGTGTAACAATACAAAGATAACATAACCATAAAATAACACAATGGGTGATCTCGTCCCTTTGATTTTATTCCTTTTACATTATTGCTGCTTCTTAAAGCAGTTATCCATCTGAAGTACAGAAATAATTTTCAGCATTGTACAGTATAGTGCATCAAAATCAATATTTAGAGCAATCATGTTGCACACACATTAGTGCCTTATCTTCTAACACATGGTTCATATTCATACAAATCATAATGAATGATCATCCAATGAAAAGCAGATCTGTAACTGCCAGAAATTGCAGAAATTTTATATGACCTCTTGGAAGACAGTCTGCTCCCTTCTTCCTCCAAAAAAAATAAAACCCAGCCACCAAAAGAAACCCATCCCATATATTGCATATTTCAAAATATATGCTCCCAGTTTTATCTTATAACAGTGGCTGACAAGATCCCGAGCTTAGAAACACAATTTAATTCAACTTCTTCACAGGCACTTGACAATTTAGGTGCCTCATAATAGCACATAACTGGGACTAACCACAATCCAGCTGATTTTTGCAGTCCTGCTGTGTCTCTCACAATCAATTGCTATCAGTAGAAATTAAAGATAGTGAAGTAGTAGTGATAACGAGGAGCACAGGAGAGCATATGTGTCTGAGCTCCTCTGGCAGCTACACCTCAGCACTTAGGGCGAGGTTCATTTTGTTGAGGATCATGCCTCAGCTTCATCTTCTTGACTTGGATTTTGGTGTCTTTCTAAGGCAGTATCTTATCTATCATTCTTCTGCTATTCTAGGGACTCTTTCTCTTGTTTGGGTTTTTTTGGTTGTGGGTTTTTGTTTTGGTGTTTGGTTTTTTTTCTGTTGATAACAAGCTCCATTGCTTTTCCCAATACAAGAGTCAGATATCACACTGTGAAACACTTCTGGGTAGGGAAGCTCCCAATGGCATGTTAGGATCTTTGTGACTGAAGACAAATGAATGTCTAAAACCATCCTCTGTTCTATTAGTGGTGCTCTCCTAAGCACCCAAGGCCTGGCACATTAAGAACTATTGTTCTGAGCTGTTGATGGATGTGCTGGACAGGCTTTGCTCTGTGTCTTTTGGAAACAGCCCTATGTCATTGGGTGTTCATAGGGTGGTCCTGGGTCCTGTGCACATCAAAGGAGTTGGCAAGCCTGTCCTCCCGTCCCCTACAATGGTTAGTCCACATTTTATCTTTTCTTGGGCCTTCCTCAGGAAACTGATAGATGTCTCCCCATTTTCCTGAGAGCAGTAAACACAAAGAGGACAATATCATGACAAACTGGACAGACTGTGTTTCTTTAGTGTCATCTTCCTCATTTTAAAATGATGTACCTGAATTCCTTTTCTTAAATCTTCTCAGAACTGCAAGGATGAGGAGGGAAAAGCAGCTGCTACTGCAGCTGCTGCTGCTGGAGGCCTGGTGTTCTCAAACCCTGGTATATGATCTCCATCCCTTTTTTCCTCTGCAAACATTCAGGCGTCTTCCTTCTCACTCCTGGGCAAATCAGACATTTACACATAGAGATATTGTTCCTTCATGGCTTTGTAGAGCTCTTCTGCATTTGTAAGTCTCATTGCAAAGTCTCCAAAATAATTTCAAGTTAATGCCTCTATATAAGGCATGCAGGAAATTGTCTTAAAAGGGAAAAGCAACACAGTTTTGGATTTACCACTATCCTGTGTCTGTGCTACGCTGTGCATTGCTCCACTTTATCCTAGTGCTCTGTAACTTCTGATATCAGCAACCCTGAATAAATCAGGTGTGTAAGTCATGTACACAAGTGCACTGAGCAGTGGAGAGAGAAAGAGGAGCACAGAAAGACAATACTGATGAAAAAGTGCTTTTGTAGATGATGCCAACGTCGCCCTTCTGACAAGTACTGATATCCATCCATAATTCAGATGGGTATTATCTACTGCATAAGCCTGTTATGAAACTTAATATTTATAAAAGCGTGTGCAATTCTGAGTTTATAGATCCCCAGGGCTTAATTCTGCAAACCCTGCTGGCACCAGGCAGAGCTCAGAACAGATGTACCTAGAAAATGGAAACAAATATTATGCAACCTTTTCCACAAATGCCTGGCACAGGCTGGCCATCTACAGTATTTACTGACAGTAACACAAACCCATGGAACAGGGAGGGATGGCTGATCTAAAATACTCTATGCAGAAAAAGAAGCCTTGAAAATTAAATTTGTTGTTGTTTGGTATCACAAGAGATGCCTGTGAACTGGTGTGTCCTCTGTTAGGACATCCCTAAAGCAGTGTATCTGAAGGGCATGTCACAGATGCCCTCACTGGCATAGCTGCACCATTCCCTGGTGTTCAGCTGCTTTAGGAACCACTTTAAAATCCGGGGTGGGGGTGAGGTTTACAGGTTCCGCTGGTATGCAGCAGTACAAAGCACAGTGGTAACTTAGAACAGATAGGGCATAAACATTAGCTTTTATGAGTAGGAAGTTTTTGTTGCCTGGATTTAACAGGGAAGAGTGCCATAAACTGTACATAGAAAAGCCAGGGTATATCCCAGCCCTGAGCTTTGTTCACCGTGTAGCTGTGTGAGCTTTGCCACGGCCTCAGGGAGGGATGGAAGGCCAAGGACAGGGTGGGAGCAGTGGGGTTCTGCAGAGTGGGATCTAACCAGGCTGTGCAGAGCACAACAGGGCACAAAGTTTGTTGTGTGAAGCCTGGAAGAATCAATGCAAATTACTTGAATAGCAGGTGTTATGCACAGGAATTATGGTTCTGCCTTCACCACGCCAGAGATCTTTCTTCGCTGCTCTCCCCTTTTTGAGGTCAGTGCTCTTTGCGTTTCAAGCAGATGCTGTAAACACAAGGATAGTTTGGGAAGCAACTTTGGATAAGACCCAGCAGTCTCAGTGTGTGGCTTTGAGTCTGGCCTTGTTGAACAAGTAGTATTTTTATAACAGAGTTATCCTTCAAAAGATTGATCTATTGTGTCCACTACTGGAGGTTGTTATTGACTCTCACTGGTGCTACTCTTACTGCTCCAACAAAGAGTCTGCAAGCCCATATGGGCTGGAAAGGGTCAAGAAGAAGGGGAAAATCATGGGAGTTGGGATTTTTCTGGTCACAGGAATGTCTTGTGTGCACACATAGGAATTATAGATGTCATAATACACCTGCAAAATTTCAGTGGGCAGAGATACAGGCAGGGCACTTGAAAAGTAGAGCAGAACTCTTCCTTTTCTCTTGTGTACATCAAAAAAAAGCCTCATAATTTTGATCACCATCCAGCTAAGTAAGGTACAAAGCCCTCATGTAAAAGGGCTTACTGTATCAGCATTATCTGATCATACTGTAGATTCCAAGAAGCAGAATTAATTCATAGAATCAGAATCATAGAATACCAGGTTTGAAGTAACCTCAAAGATCATCTGGTCCAACTTCTCTTGGTAAAAGCATAGTTTAGACAAGATGGCCCAACAACCTGTCCAGGTGAATCTTATACATGTCCAACATTGATGAATCCACCTGGGGAGATTATTCCAGTGGCTTATTGTTCTAATTGTAAAAAACTTTCCTCTTGTGTCTAATCAGAATCTCTCCATTACCCCTTGTCTTTTCCATGTGACTCTCTGTAAAAAGGGAGTCTCTGTCTTCTTCGTAGCCACCCTTTAATACTGGAACATGGTCCTAAGGTCTCCCCTAAATCTTCCTCTCTCAAGGCCTTACAAACCCATTTCTCTCAGCCTTTCCTCACATGGCAGGCTTCCCAGCCCTTTGATCACCTTTGTGTCCCTTCTCTGCACCCTCCCCAGACTGTCCACATCATTTTTGTATAGTGGGAACCAAAACTGAGCACAGCATTCTGGGTGTGGTCTGACAAGCAATGAATAGAGTGGGATAGTGACTTATTTATCTCTTCTGATGATGCCCTTGTTGATGCAACTCAGCATGCTGTTGGCTTTTTTGCTTGTTGTCCATGAGGATCCCCAGGTCCCTTTGCACAGAGCAACTTCCCAGCCACGTAGTTCCCAGCCTTTGCTGCACTGCTGGATTATGTTTTCCCAAGTGCCAGACTTTATTCATATTCCCTGGAGCCAGCAGGCCAATACTGGGAGGCTAATGAGGATGAAGTTTATGGAGGGTGTTAAATAGACAATCATCTCCAGCATAAAATTGGTAGTGGAATAGTTTTGATTAGTAGGGAGTTAGGGATGGTATCTGCACTGGGACTTCAGTCAGAGGAGATGCAAATAAAAAGTTCTGCAAATACAGTAACTAAAGCTGGTTGACTTTCATATCCTTTTTTTTTTTTTTGTCTCAGCTAGCTGATTTTCTGGTTTAAACTACTCTGTGTTTGGTTCAAATTTAAATTAGATAATAATTTCTCTTTCACTTCTTGAATAACTGAATAACCAGCAACTGACGGCATTTGCTTGGACAGGTTCCTGTCACTGGCCAATTCCACATAGGAAAATCCTTTTGTGGACATTGTACCAGCATTCCTCTCCCAGTATGGAAACAATTTGGGCAAGATCTTTAGATTTCTGTTTCTTTTTCTTCTTTCTGTTTTCTTGCTACCTACGTGTGGGCACATACATTTAGCCTCACTAATGGACTAATATAGGTCCAATTGCATTGCTGGAAATGTTCCCTACATGAAGGAATAGGTGGACCCCTTTTTGCAGTTTGCTTACAGAGAAGGGCGTTTACTATTTTGTAACTTGCCAGAGCAATATTTTCTTGTTCCCTTCTGCTTCTCATTAAGAAATGATTGCTGAAGTCTGTCTCAAAAATATAATGCAATTAGAAGGTACGTGTTCCCATTTTAATCCATTTCCAATAGTTCATAAGGCTTTTGCCATGCAATTAATGAAACAGAATATGAACCAGATTTTTCTGATATCAGATTCATGGTGAACCATATAAATCTGATGTGTAAAGGGAAAAGTTCAATTCTGTGTTAAGGCTTGTGGACAGATGGTTTGGATTTAAAGAGAAGAGTAGAGGGATTTCTGGAAAAATTACACAGGATTAATAAAAATGTAAGCTGAGTTCAAGATCAGTTCAGTAAAAATCTCAAGGCAAAAGAATTAGAAACCCTACTTCAGTTTGACTTGAAAAGAGCAGAAATGAAACTGCCCAGAAATATATATTGAACGAACTTGCTAGAAATTTACATTTCTGCTGAAATTGTTGGGAATTGTCAACATCCCTGTAAGCCTTTAATATTACTGTCACACTCAGATTATTGTTTATAAAGGGTTAATATACAATTATGCATTCAAAGACAGACTTTCAGAGGAAGATTAAACTGTACTCAAGCGCTACCTGAGCAGTGTTGTAGAAGCACATCTGAAATAGAAATCATCTACCAAGTTTAGAGTTGAAAGTTAATGACACTCTCTAGGCATCTCCTTTTTCAGATGTGAGAATCTGAATGCTAAATACCTAATTTTGACTTTTTGTTATGACAACAAAAGATTAAGGACTGAATTTTTAAATGCAGCCAGTGGTGGTTTAGCTAAATTCCAGGCGGTTCCCAAATTCAGCCTGGGGCATGTCTGGGTCCTGGCTGTCAGCAGCTGTCTGCTTTACACTTTTTAAGAACACTGCTGCTCTTGGACAGGCTCTTCCACTTAAAGTTGCAAAAATCGATCCTTCCAAACTTACTGAAAATACAGCTGTCTGTGGGCACGACTGTTTGTTTTGATTTCCTGAAAGAGGTAAATACGCCTTGCAGAGCTCTCCTATCATTCTGCAGGAGACAGGTATATTGGCAAATGCAGGGATCTAGGAGGGCAAATCCCATGAAAGTGATTAATGGAACCAACATCCACAGCTATTGACACTGGTGGACATCTGAATACTGGAGGGGAGTTTGTGTAGCACTCAGAGGGCCATGCAGAAATCTCTTTGTCTAAACACATGCAAGGCTATTTGTTGGCTAATAATGACTTGATTGTAGTAGTAAATGTCACAGTAAGAGCATTCGTTTCAATAGGAGGAGATGGGTCTAAAAGTAATGTAACAGGCGGGCTCCTGGTGTTTTGAGTTGTCCTCAGTGGATTCCCGTGCAGTAGAGAAATGAGGACGAGTTATGATCCACTATTTGTCATTGTCAGAGACTTTATGGCTGCATCTCTTCTGGTAAACTCCTCTGTGCCTGGATTGGCTCCTAGGCACAGGAACACAATCATTTAGGTGAGTAAACTGTCAGTGTGATCCTGTGCCTTTGCCATCTGGGGGTCTCCCAAATGTTTGCCAGGCACAGTTTAGGGATCAGGATAATCCAGGGACCATTGCCAAAGGTACTTTGCGTGCCACTCTCTCATTTTAAGCAGGAGTTTATATTAATTGTGGATGTGGACAACACTGGCACAGGTCCCAAAGAAATTACTGGGCATGATTTACTGGTGTAGGTGTAGTGTCTGGGTCCGTCTGTTGAGAGTTTTTGGAAATGGATCGTGCTTTTAGCTTTTGCTTTGCAAATGTGAAGAAAATTGTTGCCAGTAGCTATGGTAGATAAAAGTGAACCAAAAGCATCTGCAAAGCTCTCATGCTCTTATGGATCTAGATTTGGGAACTGGGTCATTTATAAAATGAGGTGAAGTAGTTTGGGGTCTGTGTGGGAGGAAAGAGTAATAGAGTGGTTGGAGTTTTCTTATTTTTGGTTGTCAAAAGCCTGACTTTTGACATCCTCTTGATATGACATGGGGCACCACAATCTCAACCATGAGAGCTGACTCAGTATTTTCACAGGCTCCCACTCATGGGGTTCTTGTGCTTTGTGGGCTTTCTCTCTATGGCCCTCAGACACAGTAAGGTAATGTTGTGAGTCTGAGAGCAAATTCGGCTGTGCAGTCCTACATACGGTGTTTAACTAGTTGATTATACCCAAATCAACCCCCTTTGCTACTATTGTCTCTGGTATATCATAGAATCATAGAATAGTTTTGGTTAGAAGGGACCTTAAGGATCATGCAGTTCCAACCCTGCTGCTGTGGGCAGGGACACTTCCCACTAGACCAGGTTTCTCAAAGCCCCATCCAACCTGGCCTTGGACGCTGCCGGAGATGGGACATCCACAGCTTCTCTGGGCAACCTGTTCCAGTGCCTCACCACCCTCACAGGAAATAATTTCCTCCTGATATCCAATCTAAACCTACTCTTTTTCAGTTTGAGTCCATTCCCCCTTGCCCTGTCACTACATGCTCCTGTAAAAAGTCCTTGTCCGTATTTCTTATAGGCTCCCAATTGTGCTGGAAGGCCACAATTAGGCTGCTATTGGCAGGTCTCTCCGTAGCAGTGTTAGAGCTGACAGTGCAGAAAGGTGCCTTGCTTGTACTGCATCAAGCAGAGCCCTTTTGCCTGCCCGTGCACATCAGCATCAGGGGAGCTGGAGACAAGGTGGAGAAATCCACCAGTGTGGGTTGAAGCGGTTCCTGCTTTTCTCCTTCAGACACAGTTGTGCCCCAGCAAGACAGGGCGTGAAGAACAGCACCCAATTCACCTGGTTTGAACTGGGTCAGTGCAGAGCTTATCCACATCCCCCTGCCTTACCAGTGTCAGCGAACAAGGGATTTAAGCGGCTTTTAAACGTCCTGCTCCACCCTGCCCAGGGGGATCCAGGGCAGAGCATAGGACACCAAGCTCTTTGCAAAATGCACATTAGTCACTGACTCCGGTGTGTAAACAAGTCATTAAAATAGGAACTGTCACAAGAGAGAAGCTTTCTCTGCAGCAATTAAGATGACCTCTGCAGAGCAATTAGATATGCAAGGATTGCACAGGCATTCATCTAACACATCCTGATAGATGAAGGCAATCTCTTGCAGTGTGTACTTGTTACTACAACTGGTAGTCTATTTTGGTGCAGTGGGAATATCGTGGGTTTCCTAGAGCAGTCGTGCTGTTCACGCTCACAGTAGCAGTAAGGAAGCAGCTCCTATGGAAAATACAGTTAGAGATGCTCTAAAAAAGGACATGGATAAAAATTTAAGAGGAAAAACACTATGAGTAAATCCTGTTCTCTCTGGGGCAGATGTGTACTAGACTAGGGGGAGGAAGAGCATTAGTAAAATTTACAAAGTGAGAGGAATAGACGAGCTTGCTACCTTGATTTAGAGTAAGGAATGTGTTTTGTCTAACTAGTAGCTTTTTCTTTTCATGAAAAACAGATTGAAAACCTCAGGAGCGTAACTTTCAGCAAAAGTTCAAGGGTGTCCTAGCTGGAGCAAAGAAGCAAGGTAGGGATCCACCCTTCTTCCACATCCCCCTCTGAGCCAGCTGGGCTCTCAGATCAGGCTCTAAGTTTCAGGCAGTATCTTCAGCTTGGGGCTGGCTCAAAGACAGAGATCCACTTGAGATGGAAATTTTTTCCTAATGACTGGCTTGGAAATGTCAGACTGTTGAAAACAACACATAAATTCGAGTTCCTCTGAAATATTTTTTGCAAAATAGGGTAAAACATGTAGCAGAATATTCCCTTCCCATGAGGAGATCAGGGGGAAATCAGTGGAAGTGAATTAATGAATGATTTTGCTTCTTTTAGATGAACTTTTAAGGAAGTAAAAGAGAAGCTGAAAACTCCCTGCACTCATTTTCTCTTTTAAAGTCACGCTACTGTGGAGCCAAGATGATCTGTCATGATCTGTCTTTGATTTAATCTGACACTTCGCAGCTTATTTTTTATATACTGTCTCTTTACTTATTTTTTTTACTATTTTCTTCCTTCTTTTTTTTTTTTTTTAATCCGCTTCAGGTGTGGCTTAATTTTTGTAGCCATTTTTTTCCTCTCTCCTATTAAAATGCCAGAACAGCAGCCTGTGAGAGCTGGTCCAAAGGCAGCAGAGAAGCTGAGGCTGTACAGTGCTCTGAGAACTCGACGGTCTCGGCAGTGTCACAGCCAGTCCTTGGCTTTGCTGCCCAGAGTGCACACTCTGGCTGTTGGCAGCCTCTCCCACGGCATTTAACAGGGTCGACAGCTGCTTACTGGGAACTGGGCTGGAGCCTGCAGCTCACTTCTTAGCAGGTCTCCAGAAACCCCATCTGGCAGCGACAGCTCTCGGTTTGAACTGTCTCGCAGGCGCTGTGGTCAGCGCCGATGTCTGTGTGCGGCTGGAGCTGTGAGTGCCCACTGATGCACAGATGACCCAGAGGCCACCAGTACACCAGCACAATCCAGGTTCTCACTAGGAACAGCAGATCTGTTGTTTCTGGCACTAACAGGTTGCCTTCCTCAATGATTCCACGTTGTTTTGCAGATTCATGGGTATTTTTGCTCCTGCACCTGTCCCATTGCATCTGGTGCAGTTGTTGCTCTCACTTCACTTTTAGAAAGCTTTCCTTATGCCATTGCTAATTTTTGTTTCATTTTCCCATATTTAAAGCTTTTCAACACAAATTACTTTTTCAGTTTCATTTTACTTGCCTATGGGTTTGGGGGAGGGCCTAATCTACATTAAGCCTGTTCAGTTCATAAGATCCCTTTGCAGCATGTCATGACTATTCAGCTGTGGGTACTACTGGAATGATTTATTTTGTGACAAAAATTGCAATTTGCCTTCTTCCAGTTCCTGAATTAGCTGCCACCTTTAATGAAGTCAAATGGCCCTTAGCATAAGAATAAAGTATCTCCACATCTACTCACCTCTTGGTTATCCACAGTTTGATTTTCCCCACAGCCACGATGCTCCCAAGGAAACACTGCCCTCCCATGTTGCAGATGGGATGAGTTTTGCTGGTCTGAATCCAAACCCAGCAGTTGTGCTCAGCCAGGTCACTTTTATTTTTTTTTTCCCAGCTGTTTAGGGCACAGACATTGACTTGGTGAAAAGTGCCCAGATATTGTTCAAAGCTGGCAAGCCCTGTTACGACTCTTGGCATGTGCCAGCTGCTGGTGCCCTTGCCAGAGCCCTGTTCCCACATGGAGCAGTGGAGATCTTTGCCAAAACACAGCTTTCTGGGGAACATTTGCCAACACCAGCATCTTCTGCCAGCGAGAAGCATCTTATGTGGGACTGCAGGAGGCATGGAAAGAGGTGAATTGGAGCAACCCACCTCTGCTCTGAAGGAGTCCTGGAATGCAGACATGTGAGTGGCAGCGTTTTGTTCTTTTAAAGGGCAACTAAGCCTTTGTATTTCCTTCCTTGATTTTTTTGGGCTGGCAGAAGTGGAGAAAACAATAGCAAAGAGTTATTCTGGTGTAATCTCAGTACAGCTGAGTGAAATCAAAGCTACCCCCAGGTCCAAATTGCTTTTATTTATTTGAGGCTATTACAAGGTTATTCAGCTGAGACCGAAACCTTATCTCTTGCATAGGAGCTGTGCAACAGAATCCCCACAGCAGTGACTTTCTGCAGCATTTGTTCTACTTTCCCCTCTAAGCCACGGTTCTGAATATGTGACAGTGGCCATAGAGCAGCCTTGTGAGGGCAATTATGGACCTCAGGGCTGCTTTGTTGGCTTTCCATGAACAGGAAGATGTTCAGTGCCCTCCTCATGTTGTACATGGTAAGCATAACTCCCAGGCAAAGAGAATCATAGAATGGCCTGGGTTGGAAGGGACCTTAAAGGTCACCGAGTTCCAACCCCCCTGCCATGGGCAGGGACACCTTCCACTAGACCAGGTTGCTCAGAGCTCCATCCAACCTGGCCACTGCTCAGAAAAATCATGCAGATACACATACTAGCACCTCTGTGGGAGGCTGGTGGCTGGGTAGGACCCCATTAATGCTGTATTTTGGGGGCTACAGAGTACTTTGAGACTGTAAACACAACTTATAAAGGAAAACCATTATTTTTTTTAAGGCATTGCTGGTAGGATGAGAGAAGTGCCTAGTTTCTGGTTTCTAACAGTGATATATATTACAGGATAGATGCCATACCTCCACATGCTCTGTTCTGTAGCCAAGACACAACTTTTGAGAAAATAGATTTTTACAGCTCCCTGGAGTCTTGCCATTCATCTCTTTTCTTTCCCCCCCACCTCTCGCTCCTTTATTTTTTTTTTATGTTGCAAGACCTATCTAAAATGGAGAGGGGTTTTTGTTGGTTTCATTTCCAGAATAAGTTGGCACATGCATTTAATCTTGTATGCCAAGACAGTCTCTGACACAGGTGTTTGAATCTCTTCTGGTTCGTTGAGTGTTGTTTCAAAACAGGTCTGAAGGAAAGTAAGATAGTGCCCTAACTCTTACCCTGAAATACAGGTGTTGGTGTAAGGGATTTTCACCAGTGGACCTAGATCACCTCTACTGGCAATGTTCTGCTGGGGTATATGGAGTCTGGACTCCCTTTTTGCTCCTTACAGCAATTAACAATTACATAGTTACCATAGTCATGTCAAACAACATCTTCCATCCTCAGAATCTGTTCCTTGGGGAAGTGAGATCTCCCCCTCTCCCACTGCCAGTGCCAAAATCCTCTGCTCTCAGCCTACATGCTCCTGTATGACTACACCAGCATGTCCCTTTGTGGGCAAGGAGGGCCAGCTGGCCCCAGTCTTCCTACCTGCTTCTGCACTCCCTGCAAAGAGGGAATTTTTGATTTGGTAAAGTATTAAATTTTTCTGACCCAGAAGTCTGCAAAGAAATTGGACTGTCTGCTGGTAATTTTCAAGCTCTCGGGTTTCTTTGCTGTAGCTGTAAATAGCAGAAGAGGTGGATTTCTGTCCTCTCTGAGGATTTCTGAATGCTCAAATGATAGAAGTTGAGGCTGTAAATCCTGCCTGTATGTATTATCAGTTAGTACCAAAAAATATATTAAACTAATATATTACAATAAAATCAGAAATCTAATAAGCAGAGGCCTGTGTGCAAAATATGGGGCTGTAGATTAACAAGGAATCTTGCAGAAATGTTTCCTTAACTGTAGTGACAGAATGACTTGGAACTGATGTTTATTTATAAAAAATATGTTCTAGATACTCTATCTCAGGCACTGTGAATCAGTGTATCAGTCTAACATTTTTTAGAATCAAGTGACAGTTTAAAAACTTGGGCACCTTACTCCACTATAATAAATAAATAAGTTTTTTGAGAGGTCTTGAAAAGGGTTGACTGATCTCAATGTATTCAGCCAATTGCTTTTAGAGGTCACCTCCTCCACCTTTCAGAGGTCACATGAAAGAAAGAGACTCTGGTTCTGATGCATCTGATGTGTCGAATGAACACATTTTCCTTTTGTGTTTGCTCACAGAGAAGTACCAAAGGTGCTGACCTTAGAGCTGACAATATCTGACATGATCAAAGAGCAAGACCATGGCAGGTCTTTGAGGGAGGCAGTCGGAGGAGAAAAAACACTTTAGGGAGATCACAAATCCTTGTGTTCAAGAGGAATGTGGTGGCCACATCAGTCTTTGGTATGACCCTTGTTGGCCACTCACCCTGTTGGCCGCTCACCCATTAGGAAGGATCAAGAGAGTCATGATCCTTCCCTCTCCCATCCTAACCCCAACCCTAGCCCACAGTCCCTCCTGGGGATGGTGAGTGCACGTAGGGAGCCTGCCAGGGAAGGGCTGTGCTCAGCCCCTGCTTGGTGTGCCCCATTCAGCCTCTGTGTGCCATATGCTGGGCAAGGATGAGTGATGTCCTGGTGTCACACAAGGGATGGAAGAGGAGGTTCGTTTGGGTGCCTGCATCTCCAGCCACAGCCATTTCTTAACTAGGAAGTGTCCTGGACATCTCTAAACACAGCATGGGGAACTGCAACACCACATTAACCATGCTATCTCCCTCAGAATTTTCCCAAGGAGGAACCTGAAGTCTTCTGGATAAATCCCACAAACCTTATTAGGATGACTCTTACTAATGTTTTACTGAAGAGACAATTACCCAGAGGAGGAAAATTATGTGCTTGGTTTGTCCGAGCACATGTAAGAAGCAAGGTCAATGCTGGAATAAAAATTCAGGATCAGTTTGTATCCTACCTTCATCCTACCTTCAACAGCCTGTGACACCTCAGCAGCCAAAAGCTGATCATCTGGTTATGGAATGTGTTCTGCTGCTTTCCTGTGCAATATTTCTGCCCTGCAAAGTCGATGCACCGAAGCCTCAGTAAGTAATTTCACTAAGTAATTACTCCAGGGTCATGGAAATGGTCTCACATCTCATCCTGGGAAACTGTGATTATAAGAGGGCAAATGTTTTTAGTGGTGTCATCTGAGGTGGAAGGTGTGTGCAAGTATTGTGAGCAGTGCTCCTTGCTCTACTGGTAACGCTGCAGCTCTGCTAGAGGGGAAGGATCAATTAAAATTTTCTCCCTGACAGGCCAGGCTCTTTGTATCAGACTCCACAGAATAGGTCAGGGCTTTCAGTCCCTCAGCAGCACAGTTCACACCCCACCCGAATTCTTGATTTTCTGCCTACCTAAGGTCTAACTGAGTTTAAGGATTTTATAACACCTGCATGTTAGCTTCAGTATTCTTAGCACCCTGTGCTTCCGTGGTTCCTTGCTTCTCCAGGACTGACCCTAAGGTACTAGGAATATCTGAGATCTCTACCAGGGAAAGTCTTGTAGTGACCAATGTACAGTCCTGCTTTTGATGTTTTGCTTAAATTTGGTTTGTAACAGCCTTCAGCACGTGAAGCTCCTCTCCAGGATCCATCTAGAATAAGATGTTCTCCCAGCAGAACCAAAACCCCTCCCCTGGAGGTCTAGCTGGTGGTGAGCTGAGGCCCAGTTTGGGTCAGCAGAGCTGTGAGGCCACAATCACACTTACTGAGAAAACTGGGTTTGAGTCGTGAAAAAGTATATGGGCTAGAGCTGTGCAAGATTAGAAAAGTGAAATTGTGGAGTAAAATTGTGGCATTGGCGACATTAGCAGCTATAGGATTCAAAAGAGGACCACTGACATGAAATGGTGCAAAATCCTAGGGAAGAAAAAAAAAACAGAACCATAAGCAACTCAATGATCAGCCTCTCCCAAAACACAGAAGTTTCCTCTTGTCCAGCTGGTTGGTACCTGGTCAGCAGGTGAGTTACACTTACCCTAACAGCACATAGTCCTCACTGTCGACTGGGAATGTCAGCCAAGAAGTGGTTGCTCTGTACTCTCCAAAGCTGACAGAACTGACCGAGTCAGGGAAGGTTACACAGGGTATCTTTTGTAATCTGGAAGGAAACCAAAGCAGGCAGCTGGTGTTTCTGATAGTGCAGAAGTATTAAAAAGTTTACTTTTTAAAGATGGTCTGGTAGTGAGAGCCATACTAATTCTTGAAAATAACTCCAATGATTCCAATAATTTCACTGAAAACTGTGTGTACATCATTTCTACTCTCACATCATCTGACTTATTAGAAAGCTCATCAGATCTTCTTGTGCCTGCCTGTTAGATTGAAGAAAGCTACACTCGCACATATTTTCCTCCACAGAAATACCTGCAGACCTAGGATCATCATGCCCTGGCTGCCTCACTCATGTTAAATGTGATCTCCTCAAGGTTGCATGCAGAATGTGTTGTAATACTTCAGCAACTCCCAGATTGCTTTTCTCAGTCTTCTGTGTTTTCACTTGCTTGAAATGTGGGCAGCAAAGCAGCTTGAAGTATTCCAAAAGCATTTGTACCAGTAATAAATTCAGAATTAATAGAGTATGAACCATAACTGTCTGGATTCTATCCTAGCAGAAAGTTACAACTTAATTACATCAATTCAAGAAAAACTCTTTTTTTTCTTTCCTTCTTCTTTTGGTTAATAAATTATTTTTATATGGTGATAGTAATATTCTTATAGATTTCATATGTCATCTCCACTGTAATGGGTATGTTTAGAGCACAGCATTGTTCCATAGACTAAGACCAGGCTTCAAAACCTCATCAAGATACTAAGTTAAAATACAGATAGTTACTCTGAGCTTGATTCTTTCTCAGTTTAAAGTTAGATCCAGTTTGTGCTGTGTAGCCACAGCAGATGCACATATAGTATAGACACAAATCACAGGTTGGAAAGCAGCCTGTGCTTCAGCAACAGCAATTTTGTACTCTTTTAATGTCTATTGGACATTCTGTCCGAGAATTTATATGTTCACACACAGAGTCATGGTATATTTACACAGAGTCAGTGATGAAGCAGAAAGACACATTTTGACTTGACTTGTTTGATTGTTCCCATGGGGGGTATTTGGCTATTACTTTTTGGCTAATCAAGCTCTCTTTGATGCCCCCTCTTTTTCATGCAGTGTGAACACATCATTTGTGGAGCAATTAGTCAGCTGTGCAAGACTGACTACTGGGATAGTCAAAACCAGGGAATTTTTCAGCTGTCAAACAGTTGACAGCAATTGTCTAAATGGGTAAATTACAATTCTTTTGGTAATTCATATTAGTTTGGCCTAGAGCAATGCAGATGTTTTGCTGTTGTGAAAAACAAACACTTGGAGATTGAAACAACAGGCACAAATTAATTGTCATTTCAAGTGAAAAACATACTTGGGAAACATATCAAACATTTAACTAACACCACTCAACAAAGCCTGAAATTCCCCATGCTGATGTTATTCCTACTGCATATGCACCAGTTCTAATAAATTCTAATAAAATATTGTTGCTGTATTTTCTTCATCCTGTTATTACCTTTCTGCCTTCTCCCAGTCAATAGTTTTTTCACTGGTTGATGTTCTGATTAGCTGGTCATTTAACAGACCTGCAAGAGAAGGGAAGCTAATCAGATGGTGAAACCCTGAGCATGGATAATGTCTTTTGATCCCCCACAGATGACAGCAGGCAGTAGGGTGATAAAGCTCCCAACTTCCTGTCTTTGTTAATCATGATTGCAAGCATGGGATTTAAATTTTGTAGCAGTAATCCAGTAATTGAAGTGGGAAATTTTCCAAATCAGAAAGTTCCTTATGAAAACTCTCCTTTAGAGAGAGTATAGCATCAGTATTTTGTGAATTTACATGTCAGGAGAAAACGTACAAGACTGAAAAAAACAGTATTGTTGGTTCAGATGATTATAGCTGTTCTGATTCAGGAGACAACCTCCAGCCAATCTGTCTTTGTTTTCACAGATAAGCTTGAATAAGTTTGTAAGGAATTAACCACTAACTATTGTTTTAATTTAACAATTAAAAACAAAACTGAAAGTCTGGTAGTCAGTGGAAAATTACAGTTAACTCTCAGAAGTCTTCTTCAAGTCTCTGGTATGCAGAGGTCAGTGAAGCTAAGATGATCTCAGGGGAGGCAGAAAACTGGAATCGTTTATTGGACTTACAATTTCATATTTAAAGAGTTTAGGGTTTACATATTCAGCAGGGGTTTACATATTCATTGGGGGGTTTGCATATCCACTCTATTAAAATTGGGGGGTTTTGCAAGGATGAAGGAATAGGGAAAAACCCAGGCTGACACATCTTGGGGTCTTAGGAATTACCTCATGGGAAAAACCCATTTTATTTTAGGGGATTTTACAGGGGGGATTAGGTATTCAGGATTGCAAAATTCACAGGATACAGAGAATACACGTGCAAAGGGGGGAACACAATGGGTTTTATGCAGAGATCTGATGAGATCAGGATGTGGACTCTCTGGCTCCGGCATCATGTAAGGAATCTCTTTACATTCTGCTGAAGAAGGCAGGAAGAGTCCACAGAGATGAGGTTACTGAAGAAGGGTTTTCCCAGCTTCTGTAGCCCATGGCTTTCTGCAGAGACCACTCAAATTTCTTTCTGCATATTTTGGAACCCAACACTGGTACCGAAATATTTGGGGAAGATAAAATGTACATGTGCTATAGTGCAGCAAGAGAGAGGTATGAAAGAGTGGGCTGGCATGGATCATAAGGAGTCCAGGATGCCTCCAATGGCAAGTGAAGGGGGACCTGAGCCAGGGGACAGTAATATAGTCTGGTGATATCATTTTCAGATTAAAAACACTTGGGAAAAAAGCCCTACTTCTGACCACTTCCCCCCTTTCTTTCTCTTTGGTCTGCATGATGAGATCTTGCACCACCTCTTTAGCACTTCCCTGTGCTAAGGAAAACCTTCTGAAGAGTTCCCTCACACCCCTCCCCTCCAAAGGCACATTTAATGTTCTTTTTTTCCACTGTTCCTGAGTTTTTGTGCTCCTTAAAGGCAATTATAGCACAATAGTGCTTCTTTCTGTCTATTAGTGTTATTCAACTCGTATGGAGTCCTGCTCTCCTGGGGATGGCTGAACACCTGCCTGCTGATGGGAAGTAGTGAACTAAGTCCTTGTTCTTTGCTTGCATGCACAGCTTTTGCTTTACCTATTAAGCTGTCTTTATCTCAGCCTACAAGATTTCTCACTTTTACTCTTCCAATTCTCTCCCTGATCCCACTGATGGGGAGTGAGTGAGCAGCTGTGTGGTCACTGTGGTAAAATAACTTCTTCTTTTTTTTTTTTTTTTCCCCAGTTAGAAAGTGGAGGGAATTTCCTGTGATAGAAATATATGAGTGCTGAGGTTTTTTCCCCCCTCATCTTCTGTTCCTCATTTAGAGTCCTCCTGGCAAGCTTTTCTGGTGGAACAGCTCCATACTGCTACTGTATCCCCACACTGCTTTCTTTTGGCAACGTCATTATTTGTTGGCATCAGATGAAACTAAGCTGTGGTATGACCTGTGTGTAAAATTTGTTTTTACCAAGGGAGTTGGTGCATTTTCAGTGTTGCTTGGGCTTCTTGCTTGGTCCTGGTGCCCAGTGTCCAAAAGAGAAGTAAGAGGTAAGATGACACATGACGAAGTACAGATGAAATAACAGTAGGTGGGATTCATGTGTTGCTAATATGTCCTTGGTATAGAGCCAGAGCTGCACTGTGATGTCAAATTAGTGAGTAAAAATAAACCCCTAGATAGATACTGTACCACCCTTATGATCAGTGTGTTCCTTTGCAAGAACTAGCTTTTTCTAAAATAGAAGTAATGATTCAATTACTCTGACACCAAAATATGAGTTGTCTACTAAACCAAATTAAACCAAGGGAAGAGAGAGATATCTAATTATTATGCATATAAATCTTGCCTTCAACAGCCCAGATTTGCATTACACTGCAAATGGCTGTAAGCTGCAGGTCTAATTTAGTGATAGAACAAACTACTTAAAAGAGAAAAAAATACAGAGCAGATGAATCATTCTCAGTGCAGGAAAGTACATTTAATGTTACAGTGAAATTATTGCTTTATCATAACTTTTAATTATTTTGGCTTAACTAATAATAAATAAGTCTTCCATGCTATTTTATGCAAGTTATTAAGCAACAGAGATTTGAACCACAGAAGTGTGAGAAAGTCACCGTTATTTTTCTAAACTTTCATAAGACTTATAACAGATGGAATATAATGAATATGTCAGGTTATTTTAAAATTTTATCATAGAGTCACGGAATGGCATGGGTTGGAAGAGTCCTTGAAGATCATCTAGTTCCAGCCTTCGTGACATCAGCAGGGACACCTTCCACTAGACCAGACTACTCAGAGTCTCGTCCAACCTGGCCTTGAACACTGCCAGGGATGAGGCATCCACAGCATCTCTGGGCAACCTGTGCCAGTGCCTCACAACACACACAGTAAAGAATTTCTTCCTAATATCTAATCTAAACCTGCTCTCTCTCAGTTTGAAGCCTTTCCCCCTTGTCTTATCACTCCAGGCCCTTGTAAATAGTCTCTCTCCATCTCTCTTGTGGGCTCCCTTCAGGTACTGGAAGGCTGCAATTAGGTCACCCCAAAACCTTCTCTTCTCCAAGCTGAACAATCCCAATTCTCTCAGCCTTTCCCTGTAGGAGAGTTGCTCCATCCCTCTAATCAATTTGATGGCCCTCTCTGGACTCACTGTAAGTGTTTGTGTAGCTCATAAAGTAAAATGATTGTTTCTGTAGGTCTCAAACCTCTGAGTCACAGGGAATGCATGTGGTACATATGGAACTTGTTACAGGAGTGGATGTTGTACGGCAGTAACAGGGCATGAAGTCTTTAATATCCCTGGAGGGATCAAAATATGCCCCTTTTTTTGTAATCTGAAGTCCTTGAAGCATGATTTGAAAACACAGTGTTGTACAGGAGCAGAATATTTCAATCATGATACAAACAGGAGGCTTTGATGTAGGAAGCGAAACTTCAGTCATTGCAAATTAGCCACCTTCACAATATTAAAGGGATGATAATAGAGTGACTGAACTGATGCATGGCAAACACTAACCCTTAAACTGTGTTTATGGAGGGGGAGCAGAGAAGTCAACCTACCTTTCACTCTGGGTTGCTGATATTTAGGCAATGAGGCTCTTTTTCTACAGAGGTCCAAGATATCAATTGGTTAAAGCACATCCCGCTGCCATTTTGATTTATCAGTAGCTTATTATGCACAGCTACTTACATAACTCAGTTTTAAGAGTTAAGATAATGAAAATGAAAGAGAAATAAGGAAATTCATAATGCAATTCAGAAAGCATCATTTAAGTTTTCCTTACAGTAGTCTACACTCATCAATTTTTCTTACTCTCAAACTAAGCAAGTTTGACAAAAACCTTCAATTTTTCCAAATGGAGAAAAACCAAACCAAAATAAAGACCCAACAAACCAAATCCACATATTTAAAAACAGGTTTTCCCTGGTTTCAAATGGTATCCAGAACAGCAAAGCATTTAATATCACCTTGTGTCTTACAGCTTAACTGGTCAGAGGATTAGTCCCATTGTATGAATTTTTGCTCCCATTTAAATGAATGGTGAAATCAATACTAAATTTGTACCCTTTAAGAGTGATTAATAGAAAACTAGTAGAGTTTATTAACAAGGATGTTCCTCTTCATGTCAAAATGTAGAAGGCTGAGGATCCTGATGCTCACAGGCAAGTAGGAAAAACAGTCCTCTGCAAATGAATGGGACAAGACAATCTTTTAGCTGCATAACAAAGTGATTAATAATTTTTACTTGTTCGATTACAACAGCAAGCTTTGCACTCATCCTATTGTTTCTTTCCCGTGAACTATTCATCCAAAATATGTAAGGAATCATATTTCTTTTAAAATGTCATTCCTATGAACTCTGGCGTTTCTTGGACAGCTCATTATATGGCATTTGAAGACCCCAGGAAAGAGAACATAACTGAATATCCGAGGAGCATGGGTTTTTTTGATACTCTGCTGCTGGACCTTTCTCAACAACTGACAATTTTAACAATAAGCAGAATACGCATTTCATGTAGGCAGGAGATTATTGTGACAACTAGAGCAAAACAAAGCTGCCAAAAGAATAAGGGTGCAGGAATAAGCAGGAACAGCACGTGCATGTGTAGATATTTAGGAGGCAAGTTTCTTTTCAAACAAAGGGAAAGATTATAGAAACAGGAATTTTATATGCTTCACTTATACACACACCCCCCAACACGCTCCAGTGCAGCCCCAAGATCTAGCTTCTGGTTGCTGAATTTTCATTTTTAGTAAATGAAACAGCTGTGATCTGTAAATTATATCAATAATATATTCTGTCCTTACAATGTTTTTCATATTATATGATCTTATGAATAATGCAGGGCAAAATTTTGTCTAGTAGAGATCTGAGTTGACCTAAATAACATATGTTTAGCTAACTTTTACCCTCCAGAGAGGCATTCAGGACTGTCTGGAAATTGTTTTAATTATTTTGTCACTTTCCTCAGTGATTTCTTTCTAATTGATGGTCATTTTTATTGAAAATATTTGCAAAGTTTCACCCTCCTTCTAATTTGAAGTTTTCTAGCTTTTGTTCCTAGCTATCAATTCTTATTCTGCCTTTTCTAAGCAGAATCACTGAGACTAAAACTATGGTACTATCAAAGGTGAAAGCAATATCTGAAACCCCCCTTCACTTCCAAGAGTCACTTCTAAACAAATTGACTGATTGTTTCAAGGTTTAATTCCATTATATATGGATGTAATACAAAAAATGAAAATTCCGTTAGTATCGTGTTACTAAACAGCCCCTCACTTACCAGGAATATGATGTATAAAAGTCTGTAGGTCAGTTTGAAACTGGATATCAAAGTCTTTAATTTAAAAAAAAAAAAAAGGTAGAATTGCTGGAGAATTGTGAGTTCTATCCATTACATTACCTCTGAAAGAACCATGATTTCATAGAAGAGGGGACAGCCAGAAATTTCCCACTGGGTAATATGGAGTTTATTATACATATCAAATGGATGGAAAATCGCAAATCAAAACAAGCTAATGGTGTTTTGGAAAAAAAAACCCAAACCATACTTCTTCCATCTATATCATCTCTCCGATAAAAATTCTTTTAACAGCTGAATGGCTGTGAACACTTTGAGATGGAGAATATTGATCTGTCCTATACACATTTTGGTTTAGATCCAAGAAGATATTTAATCACTGCACTGAACCTGTGCTGGCCCTGTTTGCACTCAAATAATATACCTAGTGCCACTCACACATGCCTATTACTATGCTCTGGAGGACTTGGGTACCTTAGTTCACGTTGCTAAGCAGTAAAAGCATCTCTCAGCTTTTACTGTGATTACACACAATCATCAGATAGTGTTCTGCCTCTTTCCAAATCCCCAGAGATCTCCAGTGTGCTCCTAGCCAAGGCACTGCACTTTCCCAAGAGCAGGAGTAGCTCCAGGGAAAGCACTACCACACACACCTACAGCAGAGAACCTGGCTTCACTAAGTATGATGAGAATAACTATCCCCAAGGGCCATATCAGCAGCAACTCTCTGCTTGGTGTTGCTTTCAAGCCTTATCCACCCTCATTTCCACCATTTTTCCAGGAGGTGCCTCAGATCTAGTGTAAATTAAAGAAACAAAACTCCAAAACACATTCCTGCAGTCCTATCTTAGAGATATCCCACACTCCAGCTTCCTCTTCAGTTACCACACTTAGTCCTAATGATGGGCTCTTATCCTGGTGGCTTTTTAGTGCTTCCCTAATGGTGATTGACAAGGATGTGAATGGAACCTGCTGGGGGTCACAAGCAGAAGCAGCTGGATGAGGGAAGGTGGCAATGCCAGCAGCAACAGGGAGGCAGGAGCAGATGAAACAAGGAATGTGATGACTAGCTAGGAACAACATTGCCTCCCCATCCACTTGAAAAATTACAATAATACTATTATCACCTTGAGGAAGGTCTTCCAGCCTTGCTGGAGTAGCAGTCTCCAGGGAAGATGGATGTAGCTGTTCAACATCTCTGCAGCATGCATCAAAGTAATATGTTTTAATGAGCCACCATCAGGCACTTTCCTAATGAAGATGAGCAAAAAAGGAGTGTAAGGTAGGAAACAAATCATCACAGATGCCCTAGTGTGGCTGAGAACAAATGGCAGTGGCATAAGTTCACCAATTATCGCCTCACCAATTCTGTGCTCATTTGAAGCCAGCACAAAAAGAACAGTTTGTCCAGGTGGATCCTAATCCAGAACATAACTCAAGGAGCACAGGTCAGCATAAGCAGTGGGTTTCCTTCAAGCACACTCTAGCCATGCTGGGCTGTCAGTGTTTGTGTGTGTTGCTGATGCCATCCTTTTGTTCATGGGTTGGATGTTGGTTTGCTGAATTCTTTGTGGGTGTGATAATGGATACACAAGGGTTATAAATCACCTTCTCTGGGCTTGACAGCAAGAATTGCAGTCCAAAAGCTTTGGAGAAGAAAAGAAGTTGTGGTTAGTATTAGGAAAGGAATCTGAAGAGACAAGTCTTTCCTCCTATGCCTAAACTTGGTTAAGTCTGATGTAAATTACTGAGACGTGGGATTAGTGGAACCTGGTCTAGTGAAAGATGTCCCTGCCCATGGCAGAGGGCTTGGAACTAGATGATCTTTAAGGTCCCTTCCAATCCAAACCATTCTATGATTCTATATAAAAGCACATTTATTTAATCTGTCTTTAGAAAGCCTGCCTCCCTCAGCAGGCTCCACAGTCATTTCTGCTGAATCTCTTCTGGTGATTTCCTTTTTGCATGATTAATTATTTTTTATATTCACTACTCTAAATCTCCCTTGTTGTAATGTAAGCTCATTGCTTCTGAATCCTGACTTAAACAAGTCCCCTGGACTTAGAGAACCCATTGCCTTCTTATTGGCTGCAGGGTTGTTTGTTTTTTTTATTATTTGAATGCTGTCATTACACCTCCCTTCAGTTGTTTCTTCTTTGTCCAAAAAGTACCAGTTCCTGCCTGGAATAACACTGCATTTTAAGGTACATTTGTTGGCAGGGTTCAAACCCCAGGAGATTTTCATGATTGAGTTGCACCTTTCTCTCTGTTATCCTCAGGGAGTTTCAATTATCAACTACCCAGCTAGAAAAGAGTTTGTCAGGCCAAAAGTAGTGCAAATATTTAGTAGTGTATATCACAGTTCAACAAAAGTGAACCTAAAAACCCACAGAGCTGGACAGAGTCTTGATCTCTTCTTTTCCACCACCTGCAGGATTTTCTAGAGGTGCAGATCCCTGCCTGCCTTTGGGAAGATGAGCATGGTGGAGGCTTCCAAAGGTAAACTCGATACCTGGATTCTGAAACTGCCATCGATGTCCCTGGCAGGCTCCTCTTTTTGGAAGGTGAAATGCGAAGCCAATGCCAGTAAAATCTCTGTTATTTCCATGAAAACCATTGTGGGAATAACCACTACAATTAGAGTCCATGGATAGATAGAGTTATTTTTACTTAAGGAGATCTCATATTTACAAATTAGGTTCAATCCTATTTTGCCAGCATATTGCAGGGCAGTAAAATCAGAGCAGAGTGGCAGTAAATTCTCTCTAATATATGCTTATTTATTTAGCTTTAAGTACTTTCATGGTCCCTGGTTTCATAACCTCCCTTAGCTGCTTATTCTAATGGATATGAAATTTTTCATCTTGTTTAAGCTAAATTTTTGGAACTGCTGTTTAAGCTCATTACTGCTTGCTCTATATTCAGTGCTAATGAGAAAATTTTTTATCCTGGTTGTCTTTCAAGCATCTTTTTGTCCATTAGTAAAATATTAATGCCTCCTCTCTGCTGAAAATAATCAATCCTTGACATTGCTGGGCCTTTTCCAGGTATTTTGTTTCTCTGCTTTAAGTCTTTAATTTGTCCCTCTTTAAACAAAGAGCACAGACTGTAAGGGCAGCACTCCTGAATGGAAGCGAGTCAGTACCACAGAGAAATATATCCTCCCTTAGTTTTTAAACACTGCTCCTCCAGGCAGCAGAGCAGAGTTGTTGTGTCTCATGTGACAGTGTTAACCTGCCTGTGGTTATCCAGTGGGATAATGAGATCCTACCATGGTACAGTTGACCATCTGCTGACCAGAACGTGCTTTATATATGACTGTTTTTAATCATGAGTATTGATCGTTTGTTGTTTCAACTGAGGTTGAAAGAGTAGATTTTGTCCAACACTCAAGGACATAAATCAGACTATCTTTAATCACATGAATAAGGATGAGCTGTGCTCTAGAGCAGTAAAATACCTGGGGGTGAGAACCCAACCTCTGCACCCCTGCATGGTACATGAGGGACCTTGTGGGGACCCACCGACTGACCTTGGGAGTGTCCTGGGGACCTGGCACGGGGCTCTTCAGGGGGCTGGTAGGAGAATCATAGAATCACTAAGGTTGGAAAAGACCTCTGAGATCACCAAGTCCAACCTTTGATGGATCATCAGCCTGTCAACTAAACCACAGCACTCAGTGCCACATCCAGTCATTTCCTGAACACTTCCAAGGATGGTGACTCCACAACTTCCCTGGGCAGTCTGTTCCGATGCTTGACAACCCTTTCCATGAAGAAATCACAAGGAGGACACAGGAAATGAGCACCTGGGGCAGAGCCAAGGTGCAGCTGAAGGAGCTGGTACTCGTGGCAGCTGGTACAGTGGATAAATAGGGATCACAGCATGAAGTACCAGTGCAAGAGCAGCCTGAAATCAGGAGAGCTTTGCTTTGTTTTGAGAAGTAAGGTGGGATGAGAGTACACTAGTTTTGCAAATCCACACCATGAGCCACATTTCCATCTGGCATGATTTGGCTTTTGTCTTCAGATATTTACACAAAGGGCAGATTTTGGACAATGTATATGCCTGTTTGAGCATGTACATATATTAGGTTCACATTAGATGTCTTAATCATGCTGCTTAAGTGCTCTCCATTTCAATAGAATTCATCATCTTGTCAGATTACTATCTTTACAGCAGTTGGTATTAGAAAGTGGCAGTATTAAAAAGTGGCATTATGCTAAACTGTTAAGAGATTCCATGGTGGTGTACTCTCCTTATAACCTGGCCCAGCCCTGGACTCTTGGCATATTACCTCTGCATATAATTTTCAGTTCATCATGCTTTGTCCTTTGGGAAGGGTCTGCTATTAGAACCAGAAAAGTAGCAGTGCAAGTTATTTATTTTCCATTCTTGGTAATGACTCTCTTTTAGTTAATGGATTGGAAAGAGTACATGAAATTAATGGAGCAAGGTGTTGTCTAACTGTAAAGCAGGGGATGCTGTTCCCAGCCCTGTGATTCCTCCCCAGGTAAAGGTCAGAGACTTGCTGACTTTGGGCATGTTCTGCTTTGTACTCTGTTTCCCGGCTGAAAAATAGCACCATAAATTCCATTGCTTGTGGGATCGGAATAGATTTGCAAAGGCAAAGAGAGCAATTGGGCATTTAGCATCTATTGCAAACTAACAGGTGTCTAATTCACATTTGTCCTTTAAAGAAATCCTCTCTTAATTACTGTCATAGTGCTTGGTAATCCTGGGATAAAGCTTCTGTTTATTAAAGGATAAACCAGAATTACGAACCCTAGCTCTATGAGCTGCTGGGCAGCCAAGTGTGTACAGTTTTTGACTAGGACACTTCAGATATGCTCCTATTTGCAGCTCTGCTAATAACCTGCTACAGGGCACCGAGCAAGCCACACTCCCTTCCTACTGCCATCTGGTAATGGGCTTCTGATGAAGTAACAGCTGATATCAATATTGTGACATTAACCTCTCCAGAGTTCTGTACATAACAAGTGTTATTTAAAATTTAGCAGCCATTATGATTATTTATTTTCCTCAGCACAGTGGAATTTCGCTGGTTTTGCAGTTATTTTATCAGCTTTTGGCTTTACTAAACCTTACTGTGTCCATTCAAGTCTTCCAAGAATGAGAGTCCTGTGTATTACTTACCTTGGCAGCAGCTAAATAGAGGTAGAAAAGTTGTACTTCAGCAAGTATTAGCCCTTTTTAGACATTTGCACTTACCTCTTCTCCTTATAATATGTGAGTGACAAGGAAAAGAAGAGACTTTTCTGGAAGGCACAGAGTGTCTTCTCTTAGAAATAGCCCTGTGAAGCTGGCTTGAAGCACCTAAGCGAGGTTACCTGTAGAAAACAGTCTAGCTGAAAGCAGAAAATAAAATGCTGTATTTTTATTTTCGTTCCCTGCATTTTTCCTCATCACTGCAGGATGAACAGAAAGAACAAAAGAGACCTCCTGAAGTGGTTGAGAAATATCAGTATGTCCATAAATTGGATACAAATTGCAACAAATCCCCTTCCAGATTAAAAAAAAAGATGGGGCAGAGAGATAGCTACGAATCTGAAGTCAGAAAATGTTTTTAACAAAACCTACTATCAGGTTTTGAAGCATCCCTTTGACCAGTGATACTGTCTTCATTTCTACACTCTGTGTGCTCTCAAAAGGCCATGGGGTCATGACCTGGAGGTGGGGCTGCTCTGCCCTTCATGCTTGCTCTGAATTTTTCTCCATTTTAAGTTTCTAGATCATATTTCAACAAAGTTTGTTTGAATTTCAAAGGTTTTTTGACACCTTTCGGAGAGATCATTCCAGCTAAGTTCAACCAGAGCTGACTCAGAATATGTCACAGTCCCAAAGAGCAGCTTTTCCAGCCTGTCCTCCTCCTCTTCTTAAATTGTCATTGTTCTCATAGATTTTCACTGGGACACATGGGAGTGCCCAAATCTTTGTTCCCACTTGTGGTTTCCTGACGCACCAGAAAACAAGGTTAGCAAAAACTGGAAACCCAAGGAAAATTCATTTAGACAGAACTGTGAGAAAGAAAAAAATAAAACTCTGTAGTACCAAGCCACAGACTCATACATTGATTTTGTGCATGTTCTGCCTTGCTGTTCCAAGTGAGTATTTTCTAAGATCTTGCAAAGCATCAGGCTAAAAGAACAGGGTGTATTTGATGATGGATCATTTTGTACTAATGTTGACATTACCTGATGAGAGAAAACAGTGCTGAAACTGCTCATTGACATTTAGCAGCGTCTAATAAGGAAGATTTAAAAAGAAGATGGTGTGAAACACCGCTTGTATTCTGTGTGATAATTGCAAGTGGGTGTCTGATCTTTCTTCCTTTAAGTCAATGAGAAAGCTATGATTAACTTAACTTAGATCCAATACTATTTTTATTTACTTAATTGGCTTCTTCTGGATCGCTTTCATGAAGCATGCCTGGGAAGTGCTTTTAGAAAGCACTCCAGCTCTTCAGAGACTGCTTCTCTGTTCCCCAGTGGCACTGACTGACAGAAGACAGAAATAGATGTGGGAGGTGCACTCAAAAGTTGTGGGAAAAGCTGAACAACATCCCCCCAAGGGTGACAGATTCTGGGAAGCTTTCCTTAAGGGCACATCTTATTTAGACCTAAAGGGTATTGGAATTTAAGGCCTGGCCCACCTTCTGAGAATAACCATGCTCTTCTCTCTGCACAGGGAAAAGTTCGATCTGTGTTTATCAGCAAAATGCCTTTTGTATGTCAAGGTTATCTCAGTACACAGAAGAAAAGTGATCGTGTCATACCTTCAGTCCCACCTGCCTTTTCCAAAGTCCATTACAGGAGCGTTGGGGTAGCAGACAACATCTCAACTCCATTGTATTTCCAGAGGTAATACATCTTCTTAACAGACTACCAAGATATTTTATCACTGGCTGCAATGCTTTTCTTCAGACCTCATGCCTGAAAAAGAAAGCATCCAAAGCATCCGATGGGATCTGGAAATAAGTAAGTGCTGCCTGAAAATGGAAAAACCCAGAAATGGAAATTAATATTAACGTTGGGCTGATTAAATTAGTTTGTTGGTGTTGGTACTGATATAAGTATTGGCCATGTTAGCCATGACTGTGGAGATATCTATATTTTAGACGAACAGTGCTACAAAATCTTTCGAAGTCTGGGTGAAAACCACATCCCTGTTGAATGTAGCAGTGCTGGGATTTTCAATGTTACATTAGTGTTCACCTTTTCAGTTTAAAGCTGTGTAGCAACTGAGGGTCATTTCAGGCAATGTTGGGATGGAAAAAAAGCTTGCAACAAAAATGAGTATAGGGTGGACAGTGACAGGTGTCCACTATATAAAAGAATCACTGTAAGTTGATCACTGTAAGTGTATTTACACTGTAAGTAACAGTCAGCAAAGTTTTCCAGTAGGATCTCATTATGTTTTCAAATACCCAGTGTCCTTTCTTCCTATATATTTTAACATGCCTCCTTTCCACAGGTTGCTGGGGTTTTTTACCTCCCAGAATTTTTTCTGTTTCCATTTTTCTCTGACTTAAGTGACATTGACAACTGTGTCAACAAAATAGTTCAGGAAGGAATGGGCCCCCCGATTTAAAGAGATTCATATGGGTATATCCTGAGTGGGAAAAAATATGATAAAATATTCATGTGCCAGCAAAAGTAGGTCTAAAAGAATGGTTCAAAAACCTGGCAGTTATTATGCAAGAAAAAAAAGTGTAATAAGGGGATAAGATATGTAAACTAGCAGAGCTGCGATGTTGGGGGTCATATTCCCCAAGCTTCCCTTGGAGATTGAGAGTGGAGAAAAATGTAGGGTATTTGAAGGTCTCTACCAGGTTTTTGGTGGGGCAGAGCGAGATGGTGACCCCCATTTGAGGTACATGGCCTTTGGCCCCGGGCTCTGCTTCCCTCAAGACACGCTCAGGGCAGCCACTTCTCCACAGTGCCATGTGGAAACAGCATCTCCCATGTGGGGTCCTGAGGAGCTGGGGAGGAGGAATGACACGTAGCTTTGGTCCCACCATGACACCAAGGTGGCTTCTGTGCAGGTCTGGGGAGCCCAGGCAGAGTCCCACACCCAGATGTGGATCTGCAGTCCGGGCTCGAGGAGGTGGCTACAAAAAGGAGCTCTTGGGCAAGGGGACAACCACAAGCTGAAACTGTACCTTAGCCCTGCCTGAATGCAGTGTAGCAGCTTGTTAGCCTTGTTTTTCCAGATTTGCTTTCAATAAGCCCCAGAATAAACCTACTGAATCACGCATAGAACATCTGGTTAAGTAGTACATAACTTTTGAGGGGAACTCTGTGCTACTTGTGCTACTCCCAGAGGTGATTTTTTTTTCTTTCTTTCTTTCTTTCTTGGTTTTGTTTGTTTGTGGTTTTGTTTTTTGTTTTTTTTTTTTTTTGGGGGGGGTGTTTAATGAAAATACCAAGCTATTTGATGTTTTGCAATGGAAACAAAAAGCTGTTTGTTTGTCTACTACTGAGCTTTCTTAATTATTTAAGATATGAACTCATATCGAGCTTCCTGCTAACTGTTTTTTTCCATCACATTGCACCATTGAAATGGTTACATAATATTAATAGCTGCTTTACATAACATTTCTGAAATACTGAAATCAGGCATATTTTATAACTACCACAGGCGTTTCAGTTGCTCTAGTAAATGATGATAATGGTGACCTGGAAAAATATGCTCTTCAGTAAAGTTTCTAATTCCCAGCTGGTTAAAAAAATTGTGGTAACACAGACTGTGTTTGTTACACACTTCAAGTAATTTATCACTTATAAAAAGCTGTTCATCATCTCTGTTTCTAATGCTACCTATACATTTTATTGCTATTTGAGATAAGCCATTTATGTGCTGATTTTATATTCATGGAGAGTTAACTGGAGTGTGTCATGAAGCCCAAGAATGTCTTTTTAGATGATAAATATACTGATATTGTAACTGATGGTGTGTGAAGCTTGAGAGTCGACACCACACTCACATCACCTGCAGTTAGGCTTTTCATTGTAGTAATTTACTCAGACTGAGTGAAAAAAGTGTTGCAAACATCACTGAAAGTACACTAAATAGAAAAATACATGGATCTTGGATGGATAAAATTGGAAATGTCAGATTCTTGATTATCATTTTGTGATCAGCTGTCTATGAGAAGCATCTTCAAAACACCTGTTTCTGTAGATTTTCTTCAAGAGATGAGTCACCACTCAGATACCTCTGCTTACAATGAATTTGTGTCATTGTTTGCTATTTATTTTCAGTAATTTGTTCCTTGCAATTTTTTTCTGATTAGCTATTCTCTCTAAGACAAATCAGCATTTCTGAATAATTGTCTAGACTCCTGTTGCAGCTGCTGCTGTTCACAATAGCTGATCTTCCTGCACGAGCAACACAAAACATCTTGTTGATCAATACTTGCCAGAGCTCTTTTCCCTGTGATGCATTACTAGTATGAAATTCCACTACCCACATGGCAGCTATTTGTACCTATAGCCTGTTCTAGGCATGGTTAGTAAACCAGTTTTAATAAAAGCTGAAAGGCCCTCATTACATGCAGACTGAGATAGTTTTCTGCATTAGGGTCCTGTACTCCTGAATGGATGGACTCTTCAATGTACTCTGGTACACAGAGCTCTGTGTCTGCAGGTTACATGTCTCTGCTGCCAGTGAATAGCTTGGCATTAGATACCAGGAGTTAGTGGAATGTTCTCCCACATTTTCTTCCTACTCCATTGTAAATGAAGAATTATTAAGCATGGATACCTCAGCAGGAAACTCCTTGTTTGTGACATTTTTCTCGTAATACTACCAATATTATATAGTCTGTGAGAGACCAAGTTTGGTTTTTCGTTATCCACCCAGTCTGAGAATAATCTATGTGTCATTGTTTATACAGGCCAAAACTGCATTCAAACCACTCATAAATATACCCTTAGCATGTATATTTACATGATACACGTTTAAACATCAGTAGAGATTGAATACTGCTAGCTACATTGAAATTCCAATGAATTCTGATAATGAACTTAAATGTGTCATCAATATATTTTGCCAAAAAAAGGATTTTCTTGAGATCTCAGTGTGTGCCATTTTTTGCATAGTAATGAAGATTTTTTTAAGAATAAAGAAAGATAAATTAAAAAAAAAAAAAAAGAAAGATAAAAGAAAAAGTATGTAGGATATCTTCACATTACAGGGGCTCTTCAGAAATTATTTAATATCTGTTTCAGATTACTCAGACGAGGGGCCTGAACTTCAAACTCCCACATTGCAGCAATGACGTGCAGAAAGGGATAACCAGTTAGACATTCAGGCTGTGGATCTGCACATTGAGAAAATACCTGATTTTATATAAAGGTCTCGGGACTTTATTTGCCCTGGTTTGGAAAACACTGTGTCCCTTGATCTTTGGGTTTGGCTGCTGAGGACTTTACTGCCGGCAGCAGTTTGCTGGATTAAGTTTTTTCACTGTGTGCCTGGAAACCACAGTCCACTGCAGGGATACTGCAAAGCTGCTCTTCCACATATTAAATACTCCATCTTGGACAGCAGAGCTGATGCTTGTTAGATATTGCCATTAACTCAGTTTAGCAATTAGTTGGATGGTGTCAACATACTTCAAGGTGCAAGGAGCGCCATGGAAAGGAGCAGTGCATCTTTTCACCTGTGCATGGAAAGCATCCCTTTCTCCTATGGAAAGCCAGCTGGTTTAGGAATGTTAATTGCTCCTGGAAATCGGGCACTCTGCTGCTTTGCTGTCTGATTTGACAAGAAGGTACTGTCTCAGGGCAAGGTAGTAGGACACCAGGTCCCAGTAAGCTTGATACAAAACAGGGCGTGAGGGTGTGGTAGTTAAAAGCCAGACAACAAATCATTTAAGAGCTGAACAATGAAGGTGGAAGCAGTCGTGGTAACAGGATTTGCATGTTTTACATGCCTACCCACTGCTGGCATGGCAGCTTGTTCCAGTGAATTTCCTTGTTGTAAAAGAGTAAACTTTGTTTATTTTGTCCAAATTCAACTTAAACAAGCTGATAAATGCATGTTGTGATGACTTTTATTTAGCATTTGTTGTTCCTCCGTGTATTTGGGTGGGTTGTACAATTTATTAGTAAGGTATTTAAAAAATCCTTTATAACCACTTCTTTGTCAGGTATTGTCTGAGCCAGCTGCTAAATTCTTATTTTACATCTATGTTGACTTAATCTTTTCTTCAGGGAAGAAATTACTGTACATAATGATAGACAATTACTGTGACATGCCCCTCTGCATGGGAATCTCAACTGCATTCTCTTTGTGCTGTGTATTTTCCTAGGCTTTTTATTCTGAATTTCCTTGCCCTGTATCTGCTCACTGCTTTGTATTACTTGGTTGTCCAAGTGTTCTTATTTGACTGCTTTGTCTTCCCTGCCTGCAGATAAATGTGTTCCATTCATTCATGTGCTCTCTTATGTCTTGCTTCTGAGGAGTTGTCTGCTGCCTTTATTGCTCTTAGTCTCATCTTTAATTTTTATTTCCCTAACTCAACCATTAAGTGACTTATCTGGGGGAATGTTTGAGTGAAGTAATGTTGAAGCTTATGTTCATCTGAATGCTGTTACAGATTTGATATAAGTTAATTGCTCTTATCTACTCTATTCACATTCTTGCATGTTCAGAAGGCTTCAGCTATTTATACAGTGACACCTATTGCTTATTCAGAAAACGTTTTTTTTTCAGCTTTTAGGACTGATATCTGGTTTTAAATGAGCCTATGTTGAAAACTATGACTTTGCTGACGTCTAATTTCCTCTGCATGGAGACTTGCTGACCCAAATGACTCATCAGCCTGCTGGCTCTATTCATATCTACTGTCTTTGGGCAAAATTTCCAAGCTGAGTTAGGAGTCCAGTTTCCTGTTCATTTTCACTTGGGACAGTGAGGGGGGAATGTCGAAGGCCTTTGAGATGTAGACATTTTTCAAGCCCTCAATTCCTAGCTAGCTGGTATTTTTCAGTTTTTCCTAGCTGGCTGATATTTCTTCAATTTTTGTTTTTCCAAGTCACTTTTCAATATCTGTTGGGGTTGGAGAGTGAAAGGGTTTGGAAAACAAAGCTGTTGCTGCCACACGTGTTTGTGTACTATCACATTTTGGAGAAACTGGAGTTGAGGGCTTCTCTGGCTACTTCTGCTCCTCCCTCCCCTTTTGTTTCTTATTTCTCCATGTGACTACTTTATATTTGACTACTGTTTGACCAGTTTCCTGAACTATGACAGTTTCAATCCTTTGATATTGGTTTTCTGAGTCATATGGATGAAGGCTTCTGCCTTATCCCTATGCTGCCTTCCAAACCTGATTTCCCATATCCTTCAGCCTTAATGAAAATGCTCTAGGACAAATATTAGTAATTTATTTAACATAGCATTTCTTGGGACTGTTCTTGCCAACATACACAATGTAGAGACTACTGGTGAAGGCAATGAGCTGGCACCGGGGAACTTCACTCTCCTGTCTCATTCTGTGGTGCATCCTTGCCCTCTTCACCCTTTTTTCTTCTCTTTCCCTTAGTCTGGTTTCTCTCTTAAGACAATAAACTTTTTTTTTTTAATGTATGTCTAATGTTCTTTTATGCTTCAGCTTTAGAGTGTCTACATCAATTATAATCACAGATGGAGCCTCCAGGTGTAGTTGTAATACAAATCTTTGAGAAGACTAATCTGGTTACAGCTGATTTGAATGTCTATTGAGTTCTGAAGTAGAGAATAATCCCCAGAAATAACCAGGCAAGCACTGCATATGATGCCTCCAATTCTGTGAGTTTTTTAATCTGATTTATTTTTCTTCTCCCCCTTTTCCCCTTTCTCCTCCAGGAATAAAAGAACCCCTTTGAGACTCTTATGAGGGAAAATTTTCTGTTCATCCCTCCTATTTCACAGTCTATTCAACTCCACACTCCAGCCAGATGAGGTCTGAGGAGGGCATTTTCAAAAGCTCACCTTCTAAATTCCTGTTATAGTCAACATCAGATCAGAGCTGGGCTTTAATTGCTTTGAATAGCCCCCAGAGAGGATCTTGTTATGATGGAGGAAGCCAGGAGAGTTTGGCTCCCTAAGCTAGAGGCATCTTTGGGAAATAATTTCTTAAGATTAAAGAACCGTGTTTTCTTCAAAGTCTGTAAAGATATTTCATTGTCATTTTATTAATGAGCAATCCCTAACCTGGAAAAATGATTGAAGAAACAAGTTAAAGTCGAAATTAGTGTACGCTCTCCTTCAGCTTCTGATTTAAGACTTACTAGTCTCTTCTTCCTTCTTACATTACCTCACTGTGCATGTTAGATCAGGGTGAGAGCCTTTGCTTGCCCTGACTTTACTACTATAAATGTCAGGTTTTTAACTGCCTCATTCACCTGCATTCATCTAAACCCTCAGGAGAGAGTGATACAGCACTCTAAAGATAATAGAAAACCTCCTGATCCCTTCACTGGGCTTTTGCTAAGGCTCACTTTAAATGAGATCCAGAGAGAAGAATTTCATAAATCTGCAATGCCTCTTCCTTCAGTGTCATCTGGGTAGTGTTCTGCCCAGTGTTGTGCAGCTCTCTGCAAGCCTTTTGGTTTACACATTTACCCTTTCTTTTCTGAAAAAAAAATATAATGAAAAATTAGGTTAGCTATACAGAAGAAATTCTTTCCTGTGAGGGTGGTTAGGCCCTGGCACAGGTTGCCCAGAGAAGCTATGGATGCCCCATCCCTGGAAGTGTTCAAGGCCCGGTTGGATGAGGCTCTGAGCAACCTGGTCTAGTGGAAGGTGTCCCTGCCCATGGCAGGGGGGTTGAAACTAAATGATTTTAAGGCCTCTTCCAGCCCAAACCACTCTTGGCTTCGATGATTCTTTAGGAAACATTTGCCATATGCAGCACCAGTTGAATAAAGTCATTGATGCTGCACGCAGAAAATCCCTTGCTAATGGCCTGGAACGTGAGGCAGAGAACTCTGGGGCTGGTGGCAGCAGGTTTCCTTGGCAGAGCTTACCCCAGGCTGACAGACCTGCTCTGGTGAAAGTGGAATTTGTTAAGCTGTGACATCTTTGCGTCTCATGCAGGATACCCGTGGTAGGGCAGCATGACTCCCCTGGGGAGGCTGTGAGGAGGCAGGCAGTGGCAGTGGTGGTTTTCAACATGTGTCACCCCCGACTTAGCATTAGGCTCAATTTATCTTTCCTTCTCATTATCTGGGTCTATCTAATGCTCGGTGAACCTTGGCCTCACATGAATCAGCAGTGCAGCTGGTGCCCTGAGGGATGACAGTTATGTAAGTAAATATTGTTAAAATCTGTCTTAGAAGATGAACAGGAATTGGAGGCAGCATCCTGGATGAGTTTTTCAAATACAACTAACTGTACTGGCTCTTTTTCTAACAGTGTTTCACAGCTGTTTTAATTCTTCTTGCCCTCCTACTCCATTTATTTGTTTCCATTTGAGATTATAAAATGGGAAGAAAGCCCTGCCTGTGAACTTTAGGATTATGTTTCTGTTCTGTTTTATAAGAGCAGATCTGAGAGTTTAGTGATGGGCTTGTCAGTGCTAAATTAACAGTTGGACTCAATGATCTTAGAGGTCTTTTCCAACCCAAATGATCCTACAACACTATGCTCTGCACAGAAGTAGGGCAGGATACTAGAATATTATATCTTAAAAATAACAACACACTGAGAGTAAAAAAGGCATGAAAAACTGAGGGTTTGCTTTGTCTGTGGAGCCTAAACAAAGCCCATTCTCTTCCTCCAGTTGGAATTATATTATTTTCTTGATAAAAGAAAAAGAATATTTTTTTTTAAATACTGGGTTTAGTTGGCCAAAATATTTTCTATCTCCTGGTATTTTGTTTCATTATCTTTACCAAGATCCTTCAAATATTAAACTCAGGCAAATTGTCTTATAAAATCCTTTGTCAAGAAGTCTGAAAGCAGAAACATTGAATTTTTTACTCCTTTTTCTCATCTATCCATCCCCATTCCTCCAAATGGAAGTCCTTCTTGGCTAAAGGTGTTTGTGAGATCAGCTGTACCTGCAGTTGAAGCAATTCTGCCACGTATCTTGCAGATTTTTCCCCAGGATTGTGAAGCGTCACAAATGGTCCTTGCATTATCAGTAAGAAAATAATCAAAAAGGGATATTTTTTAATCTGGTGAATTGCTCTTCCCTCTCTGTCACAAGGTCTCCTCAGTAGGTTTACCACTGTTCCCTTTGAGGCAGGAACACATCTGAGATGGAAGCTGCCCTGTCTGGGGGCTGGAGCCTTGATTTGACTCCTTGCTGTGCTGATGTGCACAGTGACTTCTTCTCTGGCTGACTCATCTTTTTCTAGTTCCTTATTTGTCCATGTGGTGTGGCACAGATGGCAGTGGATTCACCTTTCCATAAGGAGTCTACGTCTTAAAATTACAGAAGCTTATCAGACCCACGAGCTCTGTTTCTGGAACTTAATTTTCAGCCCAATCATCTTATTCCCTGTGCCCTTCTCCATGCTGTTTCAGCTTTCCACAAAGCCTGCCTGCTCCTCTTGGTCCAAATAATTTTTAGGAACAGTAATCTGGAGTATAAACAACAGCATGTGCTCATTGAATGCCTCTGTTTGCCAGTTCTGCCAGTTCCCTGTGTGGGAATCCCTCTTCCTGGATATGTGTTCACCTGTACAAAACCAAAAATGAACCTCCCTGCAAATTTCATCTTCTCTTATTTTCTTCCTCCAGCGGAGGTACTCCAGCTATAGCCTCTGGATATCCGCTGTGGGAGTTGTTTTTGGAATGCAAGCCATCACAGCCCTGCCTTCAAGATCACCTTAAAATTCTAGGTGGAAGGTCTCTACACACCATCCCTAGATTTCTTCCTTCTCTGTTAGATTGGAGTGGGAGATGGGCCACCAGCCTCACAAAGAGCACTTTGAGCAATTTTAACACGGTAGAATTTTACTTTTGAAGAACTTTGCACTCCTTTGACTGCATTATTTCCAGAAAACTACATAAATGTCCTCTGAGGTTCGATTAATAGCCCTTTTAATTTCACAGCATTGTTGAGGTGAACATTAATCTCCAGCTCTTCAGTGGGAATGTTTTTCCCTGAATATTGTGAAGTTAACCGTTTCAGTTGGGTCTGATCATAACTTCATTTCTCTTTCCTAATGCTCCCTGATAGCTTTTTTGAGTTCTTCTTGTCTAGTAGTTAGTTTGTGGTGCAAGGGCTTGTAGTGCTCTGTCTTGTAGTGTTTTGCAGGTTTGTTTAAAACTTCCTGGTGCCTTTATTGTGAGGCCTTGGTACATGTAATTTAGGATGCACTCGGTGTATTTAATATATTTAAGAAAACATTCTACAAGCTTTTGTTTCTGCAGAGTTTACTGACACAAAGAATTCATGAAAGCTGGTGGCTTCCCAAGGGGTTTGTATAAATATGTTTTATTTCAACCCACAGGATTTTTCTCAATTGAAGCCAAACATTTTATGTTGTGCTTTCTCTCAGAAGAAAGCAGAAAATAATGCTACGAAACACCACTTAATCACACCAGCAAAACACCTCTGGCAGTTCTCTTGAAATGCGTAAGAGTTATAAAAAAGAATCAATCAGAGAGTTGCTAACTGGATCTCAGCAGACAGCTGGGATCTTTTATAGCAGATGAGGAGAAGGAGGTATCTCAAACACAGACCATGTTCGCATCTGGGATTTGGCTCTGTGGTCATATCCTTCTGCAACAGGCCAATGGATGTTTGAGGACTGGCAGCTTTGATAGGACAAACGTCAAATTTATTGGATTGTCCTAAAAACCTTTATTCTTCTCTGTGCTGTAGACTACTTCATATATTTCCTGCCAGGAAATAGCGAGGCAAATCCAGGTCCTGGTGTGCTAGCCTTGTGGGCAGCTGAAATGCTCCAAATTCACATCACTGCTGCTCTCCTGAGAATTCCAATCTCTATTTTGAATAGAAGAATTCAGAAAATTGTACCTAACTTTGTTAGAAAGATAAAGTGGGGTTTAGCTATCCTTAAGAATTGCTAATGCTTTTCCTAAGCAATGATCCATGTCAGAAAGGTCTGTGTTTAGTCAATCTCTACATTCACAGTCAAAGGTTAGACCTGGCCATCTTGTGATCTTTTGTTAATATGCATTCATTAAATGTTTAAATGACCATTTACAGATTCGACATCGACAGATTTGAATGGAGGAGAGTGTAGCCACTGCAGAGGAAATGTGAGAGTCTCTTGTCAGACTGAGTGACACATTACACACCTGCTTGGCACTGGGACTTTCCACCAAGCAGCAGCAAAATGCTGGTTTTGAAGTGGCACCCAGAGGGCAAGTGGAACAATTGTGATGTGCAGGAGCATCACCCTTTCATGTACTTGTAGAGATGCCCTAAACTTTCCATTTTGAAACCCAGAGGAGATTTGCCAGGTTCAGGGCATCTGTCAAACATAGTCTGGGTTAGCTAAGTGAATGATGGTTGCACAAACTACTCCACTGGTTTCTCCATTTTCTATATGAAACAAGATAATAATAATCTTGTTTCATATATAATCCAAGCAATAATAATCCAAGCAGTAGGACAAGAGACAATGGGCAGAAACTGATGCACAGGAATTTCCACCTGCACACGAGGAAGAACTTATTTACTGTGCGGGTGACTGAGCACTGGAACAGATTGTCCAGAGAGAGTGTGGGGTGTCCCTTACTGGAGATACTGCAGAACTGTCTGGACACAATCCTGTGCAATGTATTCTAGGATGACCCTACTTGAGTAGAGAGGTTGGAGCAGATAACCCACTGTGGTCCCATCCAACTTCACCCTTTCTGTGATTCTGTGAAGATACAACAAAATGGCCTGAAATAGGTCTCAGGGTGTTGAGCACAACTCCACAGAAACCTCAAAATGTTTCCATCAAACAACAAACACTCCTTATTTCACATGGGCAAGACAATTTGCACTTCTCCTTTCATTTTGTGCTGAAACAGTCTCAGAGGCTTTGGGAGAAATTCTTGCACCCCATAGCGTGTTAATAAGGGGCAGTAGTTAAGGGGGACAACCTTGCTTTCTATTTAGAGATACATCACTGTGTGCTGCTGAGGCATCACATTTACCCTCTTTGTTTACAGTGGGCTTCAGTTAACTGGAAGGAAAAATATCTGTGATTTATCAGTGGAACAGAAAAAGATCGCTTTCTTGACATCAGTAAATAACCTACTATTTACTGGTTGATTTTCTGGTTTAACTGCTCTGTGTTATTGTACATGTGCTGATAGCTCTGTCAATACGTCAATCCCTGTCTCACACACTTATTTTCTCTAAAGAGCTTTAATAATTTTGTTTCAACAAACTTGCTTAGCATGTTAATCTGTGCTGCACAATACATGTCACAATCCTGAATCTCAAGAGAGGCTGAATAGGAAGATATGCCTTTTAAATGCAAACTAAAAACCGAGGTCAGAGAGGGCAAAGAGATGTTAAGCTATCGAGTCTGATTTTCTCTGACAGTACAAGATCGCTGTCTGAAAAAAAAGCCACTGTGTGTACTTACATTTGAATATGAAATATATGCATTTCCTCTTTTTCATGGAAAATATTCTGTCCTACTCTTTTTAAAATGAACATTGACAAGAGACTGGTCCACAAAAGAGAATCTGCTGTTATTTATGTTGCTAATGGCTGTCAATGTTAGCAGTAACACAGAATGAATGCATTCAAAATTAATTATTCAGCAGCACCTGCTGGTGTCCTTAGAAATACTGCAGCACATTTCTGGTAAATGTTTCTTCATTACTCTAAATTTTTTGCTACCCAACCCATCATTCGGGTGATTACAATATAAGAAAAGGAAAAAACATATTTTCTTTTAATAGCCATCAATTCTTTTTTTTTTTATTAGGCTTACATCCCTGTCTAATGGAGATCTGCCTCTCCAGGGAGCAGCAAACCAACCACGGAGGATCTTGGTCCCATCTGTGCAGTAACAATTAGAAGCATTTTAACTCTCTGTGTGGAGGGATGAAATTACATTATTCATGAAGTGGTCCCTTGCAGCTGTCTGGCGTTACCTCAGCTCATCTCATGGGTTTGTCACTCACTCATTTTCAATCAGTAGCAGCTATTCACAGGAGCTCATACACAAGCCAAGGAAGCACCACCACTTCTAACAACTACTCAGAGTTTTAAAAATCATCTGTGATCCGTAGGTTGGTAGTTTCATTTTCTCACAGTGAAAATTTCCACTGACACCACTGAGGAGTAAGGCTGCTATTCCATTAGGTGTTTTCTGGCATTTTTAGGGAGCCACCAACATGGCCAGCTTGCCACATTGGTTTGAATTCTGGTTTGGATGTTGCATGGCTGTGAAATGAAACATCTCAGCACCTCAACAAAAGTAAGAAAAGGGCTAGAGGACGTGATGTGGATTATACAGCAATGCAAAGACATATGTGCAAGTAAGTACTTCTTCTCTTAGAGGTTTCTGTGGGCTGCCAAAATATGGGGTTAGGCTGATGATGTCATTAGACGATGACAGTAACGACACGGAGCTTTGGCTCAATGTACCTACTAAATGGAAAGGAGAGCCAAACTGTCATGGCAACACACATCTTGTTTTGCTCTTTTGGTATTATTCCTTCCTTCTTCTTCTGTGGAGAAAGCAGAGCAGTGGAGGGACTCCATTTCTGGTTCATTCTTGCAATACCAGTTGCCCCTTTACACCAACAGGAGTGCAGGGTACTAGGAATGGAAAGAGAGCTGCTGTTTGTCAAATAAATTATGACTTCTGAGGTGCTCACTCAGCTCTCTCTCCATCTCTAGATTAGTTAATCTCTGAAAAGGGCTACACAACATTCACATCAATCTGTATGGGAGCTAGCCAAGATTATCCTCAGCAGGAGGACATGTGTAGGATGTTATATATTATGTTGTCTCCCTGTTCTCCAGATATAAAAATGAGTGACTGCTTCTGCTAATGTAGCATATTTCTTTATTGCTGGCGGTTGGAAAAAAAAAGAATAAGCCTGTATCATGTGGCACCTTTGAGAAAAATAATAGGAGGGGTGTTAGCTCCTGCTTTCAGCCACTCTCACTAATCTCATGTTGTGAGACAGTTTATCTTTGACCTTGAAAAAAGCTGGAGGTCATAAAACAAAAAGAGAAACCATTCAATTAGAGATAATAGGGAAAAAAAATCTATGGTACAGAGTCCAATTTATGGCCTCAGTGTCTCCTAAAAACAGAAAAATGTTACTTACCTCAGTTGTTTTCTTAAAGTATTCCAGAAATTAAGCATGAAACAATGAAGAGTTAAGGCCCTCTCCAAAATTTAAGTCCCACCCTAAATTGGTTTTCCCACTGAAACTCAGCCAGACAATGAGATTAGACTGATTTCTTCCCATGCAGACATCTAAGCAGTTACAGAGCAGTATTTCCTGAGAAATGACTGAGTGCAGGGGCCACTAATTATTAGCCTCTCAGACTGCTGCACAGTTCAGCTGTCTCTCTCTGTACCTTCTGATTTCAGGTGGTCATTAAGAGTGAATTGTGCTGACAGGGGCATCCTTATTATGATGAGGCAAAATTTCTTCACAAGGAAATGCCATTCATTCTGCAGAGATGGAAGGCAAACCTTTTCCAATGACTAAATGGACGATCTGGAAAAGTTAAAAGAGTGAAATGATTGTATAGGCAATGGGGTTTCTAAAGAAATAAGGCAAGGAAGAAGAAATACTGTTGGTAACTCAAGTGTAAATACTGCAGTGAAACACTTCTGAGTGTTTTCCTGTCTGTCTTTTCCGTAGCTGTCAGGCCTCTGCAGGATGAGATCTAAGCTCTTAGAGTTTGAGCTAGTTTGGGTAGGAGGTCTGGAGCACTCATTTCTCTCTCTTAGTTGCACAATAAAACAGGTCTGTAAAGGAAAGGTGTGTCAATTTAAAGGGAAAAAAGTATCTTGTTAGTTCAATTCTGCTCAAAATAAGCTGTTTCAAGTGTTGTGCAGTGTTTCCCGTTTTCCCCATCATCTCTCCAGTGCAGTCTCTAAGGCTGCAGGGCAGGCATCGGGATTGAAGCATTAGCGGGAGTTTGGGAAGACAGTGAGGATTTAAGTACTAACAGAATGGATTGACTTTCCCCCCCAGCCACCTCATGCCTCTGCTGTTTTGTCATACAGAGGGCAAACATTTCCCTGAGATTTATCATCCTGCTAATTAAGCAGCAGCTGCAACCCTCTGTGTAATTTCATCTGCTAGTGGCATGTGCGGGTTTGGAGAGCTGCAAATTCCCTAATCATCAAGTTTACCAGGGTGTGAATTTGCTCCCTCTGATGCTAAGAGCCATAAATACACACATAAAACACGCCCATCGAAGCCAAACACTTTTACCTTGGCATTCTGGTGAACCTTAATTGTGAATGTGATTCATTTTGCCTAAGGCAAATAAGTAATTATTTTACAGGGCTGAAATACCAACTGCTGCATAAACACAGATCATGTAATTGCAGTTTTATTGATCATAGAGTCATAGAATCATGGAACAGTTCGGGTTGGAAAGGACCTCAAAGATCATCTCGTTTCAATCCCCCTGCCATGGGTAGAAATACCTTCCACTGTACCAGGTTGCTCAATTGCTATTGATATGTTTCCAGAATTAGCTGTTTAAAAGTTTTCCTGCATAAAATGTATTCCAAGTAACATGACTACAGGTAATATTTGAACTAGAGCTAGTAAGGTGTTCTCCTTCACTTGATATCTAAGGAATACTTCAGATTGAAAAATACCCATTATACGGTTTATTAAGGATCCAGTATTTTGTTTCCCTATTGTAATTTCTCTTTAATTCATCATTTGCTGCATTAAGCTAAAGTTATTTCTGTCCTGCTTCTTGGTGATATCCAAATCAGAACGACACTTTTCTAAATCCACTTATGTCTGAGCTGTGCAAGGCAAGGCAATGCAGAGATAATGGTGTCACTTGTGAATGATTATGGTCACACCAGCATGACGATTTTCCTGAACTAAGTGGCTGAGTCACCTGACTATTTAGCTCAGGCACACCACTACAGCAAGGTATCTACTGATCCCAAATACACTGGGATCAGGCTTGCAAAGTGCCATCACATATCAGTCATCATCCCCCAAAATGCTGAAAAACTGGGGAGGGCTTCATAAAACACTTCCAGAGTGACTTCAAGGCTTGAAAATCTGAACTATACTGGAGGTTTAGGAATTCCTTTGATTTAGCTCATTGGAGAGAGAGCATGAGGACATTAGCTGGTTGTGGTCTGAAACAAAATTATTTTCTTTGGTTAAAATCATGTCAGAATTAGAGTCCAGGCAGAGATAAGAGGGGGAACTCATACAGTGCAAAAATATACTTGAGGCTGTATATCTTGGCATTCAGGTATGGCAATAACGTATGTTTGGTAAATATACCTCTGGTAGATACACCTGAACCAGACCTTCTTTTAGTCAATGGGAGAAAAAGAAGTGACTTGTCTAGGCCATTATTTAGCTATCTAAAATAGATCAGATGAACTGTGCTTTGGCAATACCTTTTTTTTTTCCACTGTCTATTAATAAAGAGTCTAGACCAGGTGTAGGTGTCTAGAACTGAGAGAGAAAAGTTCTGTTCACAAGGTACATTTTAAAACTGTGTAGGTCACTGCGAACTGGAATAACTTGCAAAGGGAAGGGGAGGGGTTTTTTTACCATTTGCCATCTTTAAATCAAGATCAGGTGCTTTTGTTGAAAGACATGAGTATTTCTCAACCTGACTTGGAATAGGAATTATTAGGTAGGATGTCTTGGGTGGTGACACATAGCTGCAACCATTACAGTGGCCAGAAATAATCAGTGATGATACAAATGCAGAGTAATGAAGAATCCTGGTAAGTTTTTGTACTGTAGCACTGTGTTTCTGCTATGTCAAAGCTTCACCTTGAGAGGGTTTGATGCTGTTGACTTTGCTATTAAGAGGTGTTGTGAATAACCAGGAGCTTTCGGCACGCTGCAGATTGTATGTGGGTATGACACAATCCAAATTTAGCCATGTGGGAGATAATTAAAAGACAGGGAGCCAAACCCACATCTCTGGGGTCTGGCAGGGATAAACTGAAGTCAGTAATGACGCAATGCACCAAGAGGAAAAGGCCAACCAAATCTCAGCCACTTGAAGGTAAACTGCTAATTAAGAGTAATCACAGCTGATTTCCTTACTGACTGGTGAGCCCAGTCACTTAAACATGGGACTCCTTTTGCTGCTCACTCCTAGCTGGACAAAATGCTCCCATTTCCCCCAGGAGGAAAATTCAAGCCTGGTCTTGGGGAAAGATTTTTTTTTTTAATTCACTGTGACTGTGACAAATTCATGTTTCTACAAATAGGAGAGCTGTTGGGGAAAAGGCTATTAAAGTAATTTCAAATAACTTAATTGCCAATAGTTTTAAGTAATTTCTCTGATGATTATAAAACTACAGAAGGTGTTATGGATGCTTGGTTTTCCATGTGCAATACGTTAATTAGAAATTGTGCCAATTTGGCAGTATACCAAGTTGAAACTAGTGAGCTTTGCTTGGGTGTCCTCATACACATCTAGAAGTCCATGCAATCAAAAGCAAATTGTATTTCAGGATTTTTCTGCTTTAAAAACATAAATTATGCTAGAAAGGCGAGAAAAAAGACAGTAAGTTTTAAATATTATTTTGTCTTCACTAAGCACTGCATGCAGTTTAATCAAATAACATGAAAATAAATTCTAAGTCTCTGGAGACATGCCAATAAAAATGTCTTAGCTGCTAAATCCTAACCAAGTTATGATCTTAATGTCTTTCTAGAAAAGAAATTTAAAGTAAAAATGCAGCTTATATTTTCTGTTAAGCTTCTTTTTAGAGTTTGCAGTCAATTTATATGTCTGTATGTAACACCCTTGGAATACAGAGGTAAAAACTTACTGCCAGAGTGTTCATTCCACTTCGGAAAAGCTGGTAATGCTTCCTGATCAATAGCAATTTACTGTTTCAACTAAGTGTAAATGTCACAACTGAAATAGGCTGGTGAACACTGGAAGGATTTCAAGTCCACAAGCTGCCACTTTCCACCAGTGCACTTTTCTTGAAAGGTTCAGGAAATAAGTCGTGAATGTGCCTGTACAACCACAAGCAAAATGGAGTAGGAAACGAGTTAACTGGTAAGAGATTTAATCTCATACTGTGCTGTAAAATTATTTCTCAAGCGAAGACCACTTGTCAAATAAAAGGTTCTTATCAGCTCTGCTCTTACACATCTCAGCCCTGCCCACGCAGCACATCCAGCTTGTTGTAGCAATTGCTGTGGGGGGGTGACAGAGGGAAATGGTCAGGTCTGGCAACTGCGATATTTTGGTAAGGGTGGGACAAACCTCAGGTTCTTGTAGCTTGACAGGGCATATTGTAGTTTTAGGTGTAATTACCTCCATCATTAAAGGGGCGAAGTTAGGTGCTGCTTTGTAATGTACATGAGGTTCAGTAATTGCTGCAGCATCTTAGATGGCTCTTCAGTCTCTCAGACAGAGGTCACTGCGACTAACAATCGAGTCCCGAAATATTAATGAGTGTACTTATGTGCTGAATACACCCTCTGTCAGCAGGGTTGTGTGTGCATTTAACACCGGTGTTACTCTCCTACATGGGCTGAGAGCTTGTGCTTCAGTAAACAAAATGATTGCTTTTTCCAGCTTGGACACCGGTCCTTGTCTGACACAGCTGCCCAGGATGTGTGGGTGAGGATCTGGGATTCCCTCAACCACACTCAGAAGAACTCCTTTGGAACACTGCACGTATGGTCAAAGCCAGGCACTGGTGTCAGGGATGTGAAGGTGGGAGCAGAAGGAAAGGGGGTCTAGTAACTAAACAGAAAACCTGAGTTTCTTCGGTCATCCAAAGGATGTTAATCAACACCATAATTAACAAGCCTTCAGAATTAATGAGGGTACAATAATCTTTTTTTTTTTTTTTTCCCCAAGATCTCATTTCTTGCAAACCTTAGAGCTTGTATGTTTGATAGAAGGAAGTTTGGCAAAACTAAAAGAATATGTCATTGTGGTAAAGCACAAGGAGCTAGAATTTTTATATTGCCTCCTCTTCCAGACCTGCCAGTGAAGAGTCTTACCCACCACAAAACACAGGAAGATGTAGCCTTTGGTACACTTTCAGAAATGTTGCCTTATGCTGTTGCCACCAAGAGGCTGCAGCGAAGAAGAGCATTCATCAGTACCTTGGAAGCAATGTATAAATTAAAGCTTGGGCTTCAAAGAGTTATCCATACCCTAGGATTTTCCACGTGATACTTGTCATGGGAGAGAAACACAAGATTGGTGCAAAGGGAATTCTAAGTGTCACAATTATATACCGAGTGCAGCTATTATTTATTAAATGAGAAAACAAAACTGAAATGTCACTGTGTTTGGGTGCAGGTGTTACCTGGTGCCAGTTTCCACTCTGGTCCTTTCAGACATGCCAAGAGGAAGGCAGAATTAGTAAAAGTGTTCAGCAGATTGTCGTGGTTTAACCTCAGTCAGCAACTAAGTACCACACAGCCACTCACTTACTTCCCCCTCACCAACTCCACAGGATGAGGAGGAGAATCAGGGAAAAAAAAAATCTCATGGGTTGAGATAACAACAGTTTAATAGCTATTATAATAGTAAGGAAAAGGAAAGAAAGAGAAGAGTAAAACCCAAGAAAGACAAATGATGACACAACACAACTTCCTACTCCCCACTGACTGATGCCCAACCCATCCATAAATGGCCATCAGAAGCTCATGGCCAAATTCCCAAGTTTATATGCTGGTATAGAATGTCCCTTTGGCCAGTTTGGCTCATTTATCCCAGCTTTTTGTACACCTGCTCACTGGCAGACTATGGGAGACTAAAAAGCCCCTGATGTAGGGTAAGAGCTACTTAGCAACAACCAAAAGATCAGTGTGTTATCAATTTATTCTCATCCTAAATTCAAAACCCAGCACTGTATCAGCTACTAGGAAGAAAACTATCTCCACCTCAGCTGAAACTAGGACACAGATCTCTCTTGGTGTTGCTCTGTAATTGTGAGACACATGTTGCAGTCCCACAAGATATTTATTGGAGGTTAGTCAGCCACTGTGCCTCAGACTATGAACTCTGGAGTTTGAGTTATTTTAAAGGTTATACTGGGCAACATTACTTTACCTTCTGGTCATCCATCCTCCAGCATTGCTCAGAATCTTGTTTAAATGCCATACAAAATAAATGCCCTCTGCTTAACCCCTTGGTTAAAATGACAAGCGAAAGTATTAAACATATTGATAAAAACCAGGTTTCTGTACAAAAATGTTGGTGATAGTTGTCAGAGCAACAAACGTTTATCTAAACATTTTTCTCAATTACTTGTCTTCCACCGTTGTGTAAACATATTTGATAGTTTCAATTTCACTCCATATGTCCAAGCACACAGGTTTTCTTTTGTGGACATCATAAATATGGACAATCTCTGGGGGAGATTTAAAAGCTAATGGGTCCCATATGTCCCAAGTGCAGTCTGGCTTCTGCCTGCCTGTTAATAGGCACATACATCCCTTCAGCTTCATGTCCAAACAGAGCGGTGACAGCACAGAGAGGGGGACAGATTGGGACTGAAGATCACAACGCAGCATCACAGATCATGCTTTCACCCTTTCCTTTAGAGTCAGAGAAAATGCACAGACGTAACCCAGGATGCCAAATAGGGCCATGTGTTGCAAATACCGTGTCTTCATTTAAAATGTTTCAGATCTGGCATCCTGACTCCACGTCGGGGTGCATGAGAGCATTTGCTAACAAGGAATGCTGGAGCAGCTGAGAGAAGAGAAGGCTTCAGGGTGACCTAATCAGAGCCTTCCAGTACCTGAAGGGATCCTACAAAAAAGATGAAGAGAGTCTATTTACAAGAGCAGGTAAGGACAAGGGGGAATGGCTCCAAACTTGGAGAGAGTAGGTTTAAGATTAGATATCAGAAAAAAATATTTACTGTGAGGATGATGAGGCACTGCAACAGGTTGCCCAGATAAGTTGTGGATGTCCCACCCCTGGCAGTGTTCAAGGCCAGGCTGGATGGAGCTCTAAGCAAGCTAGTCTAGCGGAAGGTGTCCCTGCCCATGGCAGGAGGGTTGGAACAAGATGATCTTTAAGGTCCCTTCCAACCCAAACCACTCTATGATTCTATGAAGTCTGTGGATTTCTTTCCCATCTATCTCATCTATCACAGGGTGTTTTTCAATGGGTGTTTGCCACAGCTGCCCGCTGGTTTGTATCAGACACAGCATTTAGACTGTGTAGATTCTCCCTATGGGTCAATCTGAAAGTTAAAATTCAATCTGAAATTTATTGGTGAGAAAGGACTTTTGTAATGGCTTTCCAAGTTATAAATCTTACAGAGTGAAAACTTTGTTTCAGTCACTTTTGAAGGAGTCTCAGATTTTATGGCCTCTGTGTCTTAGCATTGGAAATCGTTTTGAACCTGTGGCTGCTCTCTTGGATTTGTGAGGAGAACAAGACTTTTGGGGTTTTGCCAGATCTCAGCTACACAGATCAATAGTATGTATTTGGTGTTGTTCTGTGGGGTTATTTTTTCCAGCTTGTGGACTGCTTTATTAGTGTGATGGATGCAGTGTGAGACTCGTGGATGAGGGAATGTTGAGACAGATGTCAGCTCTCTCTTCTGAAGCATTTCTGTAATTTGAAAGCTGCTGTGATGACTGATGTACACGCCATGCAATGGAACAATGTCTTCCTTGTTACTGATGAGCAGGACCACTGGCAGCTGTTGGTTTCTAGAGTGGTTGGCATTTGATGTCTGTATTTTCTGAAGTTACCAAAACTTTCACTGTATGGCACCTGACTTGTAGCAAGCTTTATCCAAGGGACATTCTTTACCGGTTTATGAGGGTAGATGTATTTTTAACACTCAGAATCACAGAGACATTACTGTAATAGAGAGAGGTAAGTACTTTATAAGAGAACTGTGTAATAGGCTGCTCTATTAAAAACCCATGAAGTGAATCGTCAGATGATGTTATTACCGCCTACCTCCCCTGAAGTCAGACTGGTGATGAGGGCCCTTTATCCTCGTGTTTTCATCCATTTTCAATTACCATTTAAGCATCAAGTTGTCGTGTCTCACTGGATCCTGCACATTGCAGCACTGTCATAGAGGTGTCCCACTCGTGTTCCGTGCAAGAAGAAAAAAGGCCAAACCACATATTTTCTATACAGTTCTTTGGCTGGATTCACATATTCTGAACGTGTCGCTGCCTATGACTGGGAGGCAGGATAACTGGATGGGATGAGTAAGAATTCAAATCATCAAGATACAGGATAGAAAAGTCAATGTACCATGTTCATACGCCTCAGCACCCTCCAGATCATTTGGAGGGAGCTGGAATTTGGCCCACCTCCTCCTATTTTAAACAAAATGTGTGAATTATACACTTGTCTCTACTATATCCAGATAGAACAATATCAAAACAGATCAACATAGATTTAGGCCAAAAATCTGGTTCCTTATTGTTCTGGCACAGAAGTGAGTATTCAAACAGATACAAGATCTTGAATTCACACATTTACATACCTAATAGTCTTACTCATAAGAAAAGCAAGAAGTAACATAAGCCTAATTTGCCTTTCCTTCAGAGCAGATGCTCCTTCAGATTCATGTACTGAATTATTCATATCACAGTGAGCTGAGTCCTGTCATTCTTTGTGTTAGAAAATTTCCATGGTGGACAACATACTGCACATATAAAACTACATCACTTCATAACTGCTGAATGTCTGGTCTGAAGTCTCTTGGGATGTCTGCAATTGCTCTATCTTCATACCAAGACTACAAATGAATTTTTTTTAAGTTCAGTACAACATTCATATTGGTTATAAGCCATCTTTAGATGTTAAGGGATCTGTACATGGTTTTTTTAGGAGCTATTTTCTCTGAGATCCAATATTAAATTAGCAGTGGTTCTGAAACTTTAGATGTGAGGTATTCTGGCTTATAACTTAGGATTCCTCGCTTATGCATTAAATAAAAATTTCTCAGAGACATCCAGAGCACCTATAGGCAGGTAATATTTAAAATAAAGAGGTGCTTCCATAAACCCAAACATAGAAAAGCATATCCTCACACCAACCTGTGTTTCAATTTTTTTTTAAACTGTGTATGCTGTGAAGTATGAATATTGTATGCTTTGCTTCTGTAGCTTATGAAATAATTATCAACCATTTATATAGCACCATAAATTTGCCACCACAGAGCAGAGCACATTCACTGCACAGATTTCTCCTGCATTTTGTAATGTAGCATTCTGGGTCCATTGGATAATTCTGAATATGTCAAAATTTAAATGTAGAATCAGCAAGATCTGAAAGACATTCAAACTGATGAAATGCTGCAGTGTCCCCTGTGCCATCAGGTATCAAAATTCACCTCTGAATTCAGTGTCATAACAATTTTGCCATTCTTAATGTGCCCTTTCTTAAATGGGTGCTGAAGAAATGGGTTTAGATGAGGTAGTATTTACCAGTTTTACAAACTATTGTTTGTATTTTTATAATAATTAGTATTAATGCTAAGACACAATTAAAAAGTCACATGTTTAAAGTCAGTTCTATCAGGGATGTCCTAGGATAAGATGAAAGTGCTTAAATGCCAATGGCAAGTCAATAAAAATCAGCAATTACAATTTTGTGGAAGAGAATTCAGTGCTCCAACAGCACTGGAAAGCTTTCATTTCGATTTTGCTTCCTTACTTGAGATCTCAGTGTTGGAAGATTGAGTTTGCTTATCCAGAAAATGTTCCTCTGTCCTTTCTTCTTTTTGTCTGCCTGTCTGTCTTTCTGGCTCCCAATTCTCTCTCTCAGCAACATGGCTGAATAATTTCAGAGTGTAAGCCCTATTTTGAATAGGTAAGAAGCTGATTTTTCAAACCCTTGTGGTTAACAAGTTTGAGAGGCTCAAACACACCCAGCAAAGTTAAAAATGGTCAGAACTGGGGATGGGGAGGCAGGGCCAGCCCTGTACCTGTGCTATGGGGCAACACGGCATTTTCTCTTTCTCAACACAGCACCCTCCAGCTTAATTCACTCTGCTCTTAAATCATTTTGGTGGTTTTTGCTTAATGTGTTTTTTTTTTTTATTCCAGAACAATATTATTTCATGCTCGGCAGTCCCTGGTGAAGGCACCAGAGCGTTAATGTGCCTGCATTAGGCACGCGGCTCCCACAACTTTCCGGTGGGAAACGGCACTTTTATAATTCACGGATGTGCTTTCTGAAATAATAACTCAAAATTGCATTCTGTTTTATTTAATCTTTTTTAATTGGCGTCTCAGAGGCTTTGCAGGAATCTGGCTGCAGATTTTCCACTTGCTGTTGGATTATACTTTTTTTTTTCTTTTTTTACTGTTAGCAACTGCGTGCCGAGAAAAGCACATTCTTTGACAACAGTCCCTGCATGAAGATTCTTAATTAAATTGTACTCAGCATGTTGTAAAAATTGCAAGGTTTTGGAGGCATCAGGTGTACAGATAATGTAGCATTTTACATGGCAGCTTTGCATTTTAGCAGGATTCCACAACACTTTCTTTGCCTTCAACATAAAATACTGCTGAAGGAAATGACCTAAAAATTGCATATACTTTGTCTTCTGTTAAGTTTTAATTTTGTTTATCTTTCTTAAAGGTTGTTAAAGGCCTCTTGCTATTAATGTTGGGGTATATACAACATTTATTCATGTGTACAAAATAGATTTAGGATAAATTCCGAGCTTGTACACACAAATATCCACTGATGAATAACTCCTGCTGATCAATTAAAAAAAAAAAAAAAAAAAGGAAAGAAAAGAAAAGGATAGAAATAAGTCCCATGTATGAGACACACTTTGGATTTTTGACCAGTTCTATTTGTGATGCTCTTTTTACCCATAAGGACCTCTGTTCCTCCTATGTGCATGTATATACACACAGGTCACAGAAAAACAAACTTCTGGAATGAGAGAAAGGAGATTTTAAGACTATCCCTCACACCAGAATATAATGCCTCCAGGCTCCTCCCATTTCAACTGGCTTCACCACTTGCATTTTTGTGTGAAAATAGTGAATCCCCAGAACTCACCAAGCACCTCCTTCTCTTGGCTTGTTCCTTTCCTTGTTGGATTTATGGCAGATGCACCAGGTGGGACCCTGTGCATTTGTGGGGTTACCAGGGGCCTGCTGATGCTGAATGTGTGCAGGTGCCATTCAGCACATGTAGGAGTCTTGGTGCACCCAGGTACAGCTGGGTATGAGCTGATTTTGGGATCAGTCTGAGGAGGTGCTGCAGTCATTTGGCCACAGTGCCATTTTCTCCATTAATCAAGTGTTCACAGACACCTTCCTGCAGGGCATTCCCTGACCCTGGATCACTCTGGGATGCAGAGCATGATGAAAAACAAGTTTTGTTTTTGCCAATAAAGTTTAGTTTGGGCTGTTATGAGGCTTTTGCAACACTTTTTCCTCTTTTGGCCAGGCTTTTTCTGTTCTCCATTTCAGAGGACTTCAGTAGATAATAGTGCCTCTCTACCACACTCCTTTTAAAAAAAGAGAAACCACAGCTTGTTAAATTCAATACAACTGCTTTAAGGACTAATGCTAAAAATCCCAAATAAATTCAGGAAATAAGGGAAAAGACAAAGCAATGGGGGAGAGAGAAAACCGTCCCTGCCCATGGCAGGTGGGTTGGAACTAGATGATCTTTAAGGTCCCTTCCAACCCAAACCATTCTATGATTCCATGATAATGTCAGAGGGCAGACCACACCACGTTGCTTAATCAGTTTTATTCAAATTACTGTTATCTGGATGAAAGTGCAGACTGTATCCTGCAGGGAATCTCCTCTTCTGTCCCCTTCTGTGAGGAAATGCCTCTGTCTTTCCTGCACTAACAGCAAGCAGCTCTTTGGAGCATGCAGCAATGAAACAGGCCACTTCCACCAGGATAACTGGTTCCCTTCTTGGCCAGAAGACATCCCTACCTGCCTGCTGGGCTTACTGCACTTTTACTGACATGAAATGCACAGGAGTGGGAGGGACCTTCCCAAAAGAGATGCTTCTTCTTTCTTTCTCTGTCAGTAAGGGCTGCGTGCTGAAATGCTGCACACTTTTTTTCTTGTAGAGTCCAGGTTCTCAGTAGTGGACAAGCTGCCAGAAGAGGTCCCTCTTCCACCACTGCCCACTCACCCGCTCCCCGTGCCCAGGCGCTGTCCCGATGCCAGCCTCTCACTCCCTATGTGGTCTCTTCACCGCTCCCGTGGCAACTCTTCCTGGGGTGCATGGCAAGGCCAGCTCTGAAATCATTGGGGAAAGCATCACTCACTTCTCCCTGGGAAGTTTATTTTCTGAATTCAAATGCTTCACCTCTGCATTCCCAGCACAGCCCTACAACCAGAGGCAGCAATGTGCCATGTGGGGCAGGTGCTGGCAAGTCTTCGAGTGACTTTACACTAAATAAAATGTCATATCCTCCCTGGTCTGAGGGAGTGTGAGAGGGACAGTTACTTAACTGCAGGGGAGAGCAATTTGCAAGGAGCAGGCAAAGGTCTCTTCTCGTGCACTTCCCTCCGTTGTCCCTAACCTTCCTATGTGAGCCCCTGCGGGGAAATCGCAAGTCACAGCTTTGAAAGCTTTTTCCACACTCTTGTGCCCACACTATCCAGGGGGACTGTGGGAGGGAAAATTAACAGCAACTCCTTTAGAGGTTTCTGGGACACGCTGTGCTGATGTGGGGGAGTGTTAGCTGTCCTTTCCCTTTCTCTCATCTAAAAGATGCTGCTGTGAGCCTTGCAGGCAGGCATGTGAGACTGGCACCTCCTTCAGGGACTCAGGACTCTGATGGAAGGGAAATGATCCCTGCTAAGACACGGCAGACCAGCAGCTGGGCATTCAGGTGAGCCTCCCCCCTGCTCTTACTGAGAGGAAGGGTGACTCTCAGGACCTCTTGGGCTGCAAAGAGAGTAGCAACATGAATCAACATAATGATATGTAATTCTTGGCAAAGCACAGTCAATAATCAAGTCTTGCTTTTCAGGAGCTGCTGGTGAATTCAGCCCTTGCAAGGAACTTCTAACTGTGACCCTTGCAAAGTAAGGGCTCTGCTTACCCCTGGCAAATTTACTGTACATGCAAGGTGGCATCCTTGCATGCAGATGTCTTCCCTGTGGTGTGACTTGTGGGACCATCTGCCAGGCGATGTCCAGGTGAGGTTGGGGCCTGCAGCTGCAGTGAAAAAAACTCTCAATATTAGTAACAAACACCAAGGAAAATCATGTTTGGAGTCAAGCCACGGTGTCTCACTACGTGTCATATCATGGTCAGCCTGGGTGCTGTTTCCTAAGCAGAATTGAAAAGCAGGGCACAAGAAGCTCACCCCATCTTTAAGCTGTTTGCTCACATGTGTCCTGCCAATCCACCTATCTCAGTACTTCTTGTGGTCACTCATCAGGAATAAAATCTGACAGTGACAGACACATGTCTTTACAGATAGGAGCCATTATGATATGACATATATGTGCCTGCAGGAGTAAACAAACATTATGTGAAGATCAAAGCCTCTGAGAAATACAGACAGTAGTAAACTGGAAAAATCTCTTGAGTTCTGTTGTCTGTTCCAGTGTTGAACAGGCATTCATTCCTCCCTGTGACCTGCACACAAGATGTAACAGAAATATCCATTCTTTGTCTCTATGAAGATTTCGTGGCAGTATAGCACATCTGGATGCAACTTGAAGTGCTTACATAATCTCAAGGGAGCCCGAAACAAACCCCAGACAACTACTCTTTGAAATAAGCTCAGTATAAACCAGATTAAAAATATCCATGTTTCATTTTCATCAGAATGAGGTGCATTCTCCAGCCTTAAATATTCAGGCCTCTGATCAATCACTAAAATAGTCTGGGATAGATATTGATATAGAACTAAGTTCTCTATGCTGTGCATCCTTCACCTATTTGTCTATTAAGAAAACCTTATCCCTATATGTAAAAAACACACACTCACCCTGTTGTAATTACTTACTTTAGAACATGAAAGCTCTTCACTAACAAACACAGAGATCCAGATATGCCCTATGCCCTGTGGTAGAGCTCTAAAAAAAAAAAAAAAAAAAAAAAAAAAAAGAGAGAGAGAGAGAGAAAAAAATGGGGAAAAAGGTGTTGTTAGAGCCTTTTAAATTCAAGTAATCTGTAAGAACAGCTCTGCCATGAAGTTTTCTCTGCAGGGTATAGGGGTGTGTGGGAGGTAGTTCCTGCAGGGAGGTAAAGAAAACCTCTGTAATCTCAAGAACTTGCTGGAAAAATTCAACCAATGGTTTCAGTACAAGATTTAATTGGCCATTTTCAATTATCACAAAGAATAGGACAGAAATACAACCTTTGTACCCCAGAGATGAGAGAACAGCAGATTTGCTAGCTCCCAAGCTCTTGAGATGAATGTCTTGCTCCTTACGCTCTCTGTCTTCATTTGCAATAGCTATGTTTGGTATAACCTGGACGGTTTCCAAGCACAACCCTTCTCAAAATCCAAGAAGCTGGCCTGAATCCTTTACTTGCATAAATCTGTGTTATTCCATGCAACTGTCAACTGGGCAAGGGCTGAATCTGGTCCTGATCCAAATAATTTTTGATTGTTTTTTTGTCTAAGGCAATCAGTTCGTGAGAGAAGCATGGGAGTGCTTTAGTTCTCAAGCCAGAATTACCTTTATAGAGTGGGTGTCCTTATTCACAGTTGTGCATCCTGTCCTATTTGGATTGCCTTCTGGCTCACTGTTTTCCTCGTGTATTAACAAGTTAATGTCACTGATTTGAGTGGGGTCACTCTGGGTGCTCTGCACAAAAAGGCTGATTCACCTCACTTAAGCACATGACCCAGAGAACTGGATTTATACAAAGGGAAGGAAACTGATTTCCCCATCAGTCAAAGAAAAGGAAGTTTCCCCAGATCAAGAACCACCAATCTCACTTGAGACTTAAACCTGACAATTGATGTTCGTTCAAGCACCCATCCACATACACTTCAATTTAGATCTCAGACCAATGTCAGAGCCACTTGTTCAATTAATATGCTAGTTAATTAATTCTGCTGTTATCTATTTTCGTTTCTCAGCAGAATAATCAGATATCCCTTCCCTACTAAATCAAACCTGCCTGCAGTATGTCAGAATGAATAAGACCATCTCTTTAATTTCCCAGGCATTAAGTAATTAAAGCTTCCTTGCATGGGAGAACAGTGTGTTACTGCCACTGGTGAACAGATATGACTGATCTGTACTTTCTTTGGGGAAACATACAGAAGATGAAATATCTCCCATCCATGTATGCCACAGTTTATCTCTGTGCTTTGCATTTATTACTAATGAGCACTACTAATTAACTGTGTTAAAATACTTCTCAGGGGAGTGCTACATATCTGAAGTGCAATTTTTGTCAAGTGGATCATTTCAGGGCACTTGGAGCTGATGTGCCCCACAGAAGGTCCCCAGGACAGCACTGTGCTGGAAAACAGTGTGGAGACCACTGTAGGAGAAGATCCTCTGGCCAGGGACTGTGCTGTGGCAACACTACTGTTGTGATATGCTCACACAGAGCAAAGCCACCCCCAAAATTATAGCCATGTGAGTTTTGTCATGCAGGGGGTGAAGAAGGGCCCCAGCTCTCCTTTTCCCAGGACCCAAATCCTCTTTGAACGTCTCTGAATTCCCTTCACTGGGAGAGCTTTGCAGGAATTTGAAGTTCAGTTAAGCTGTGGGGGAAAAAAAACAGAGAAAGGGACACCTTCAGAAAACACTGCAAATAACATCAGGACTCTGTTGTGTAGTGCAGCAGTGTCTGTGCACCTACCTGGAAGGAACTTGAGTGTCCTGATATTTGCCCTCAGGATGCAAGAGAGATGCAGCAAGATTTGCTCAGGAAAGGCAAGTTACTATAGGGGAAGTCATGGCACACCATCCACTGAGATGGAAGTTTGAAGCCAGGACACATTTTGATGACTGTGGTCATCGTGCTAAAGCACATGTGAAGCTGATCTGCAGACTTTCCCCTGATTAGACTGTTTTCAATCTTGGAGAGTGGTTCTTTCCTTTCATGTTTGATACTGAAGTAATACCATGTTATGCTAATTCCTTTGATTCAGCCACATAACATAAAGGAAAGCAAGTAGTATGGTCACTCGGCGTAGTACCAAAAAAAGAAAGACAGCAGTTAGTGCAAACTGATGAAAACAAGTGCAGTTTTATATGGACTGGAAACTAATGAGCTGAGTTTTATCCAGGCCAGCCAACGTGAAGTGATTGCATGTGCCAGTGTCCAAGAATCCTGAAAAGTCAGAGTGCAGGGTCATACATATTCATTGCTAGCTCATCCATAAGCGTGGGATTCCATGTAGGCAGAGGAGTGGGCATGTGCATCTTGGTGTTTGTGGCACGAGTGAAAAGTCTTTTAAATATTTCTGTATTCAAGAGAATGCTTTGCAAGGATAATATGGGCTGCTGTCATATCTGAAGCTTATTCTCACTCATCTTGCCTTCAAGATGATCAGACTTGACCATTAAAATGAGCCAAATATTCAGAGCTGAATTCTTAGTTACCTCTGAATATTGGATAATCTGCAATGAAACTAAGCGTAAATTACAGATTGCAACATCCAGGATTATATATGACAGTTCAGCATAAAAGCTAATTTTTTTTCCTGGTTTTTGATGTTTCAGCCAGTCAGGAAAGGGATAAAACACCAAGTGAGAGGATGCAATTGGCAACTCAAGTAAATAGCTGAAAAATTTCCCACTAGTTAAGAAGATTGTTAGGTTGATTAAATAACATAGAATTGCATGTGATGGATGCATTTCCAAACATCAAGTTGGTATTGAAAATATTCCACCATTGAAAACTAAGCCAGCCTAATCAGGGGCTGTAAGAAAATCTCAGTGATTTTGTCCTAACCTTGATCTCAATTTACCTTCTTTAGTCTACCTATTTTTGGAAGTGTTTCCATCGAGTGGTACCACCTTTTGCCCCTGCTGAGTTCCCTGGTTGTTTAAATGCCAGTGCTCTGGGACAGACCTTTGCTGGTGGCTGACTGCATTCAGGAGGGACCTCTGTGTCCAGAGGGATGGAGGGAGAATAAACAAGAGATTTGTAGCTCAGGAACAGGATGAAAAAAGACAAATGAGAAAAACTTAATTCCAACCAAGATAACAGGAATCGCTGTGTTAAAGCCAAGAGCCTATTCTTTGTGCTGCTGCATTCTGGTCTGAATCTGGCCCTCAAGTGCCATCAATGTCTGTTTTTTTCTCTGAAGAAAATTCGTTTCAGAAATGTTGAGCCTCAGCCTAATACAATTAAGATTCAGGGTAGCTAAGCGGGCAGGATGTAAGGAGGGGGAGCCACAGCCTGTCTGTGTGTGTGTCTGTCAGATTCAGTAACCAGTGTAAGAATTAAAATCTCTTTCGCCTTATGAAATCCTGTGACCAGACCATCCTATCTCCTGTTACAGCTGTAACTGCAATTGCATGGCTCTTAGGAATCCTCTTTATTAAGGTTTTGTGGTAGCCTACAGAATGCATGGCAGGGTATGTTTTCCACTTAAACTAAGTAGTGTACTTGTGATTTATGAAAAAGTACGATAACACCGCATGTCTTAGGCAAAAATACCAAACAGAAGGGGTATGATGATCCTGCTGATACCTGCTACCCAGCAAGCCTGACACATCAGGAGCTGGACAGAACAGGATGTTCTTAGAATTTGTTATGTTGAATATTATGCTCCAAAGAAAATAAAAAGCTGCGGAAAATTGACTTCCCTGGCTGTGATGGTGTTCAGGAATTTTATTGGTCTCTTTTGTTATAAAGAGAGAGAGATCGAGACACAGCAGTATTGCGAAGATACATCAGAGCTTTGCCACTTGAATTGTTGCAGCTTCAGAAATTCCCCCAGTTTGGTAATTCACGTCTGATTAATTGGGTTCTAAATCTCTTTAATCAACACCTAGAGAATTTGGCCAGCCCAGACAACAGCCTTTTGTTCCTGTTAGCAGCAAGCAGCAGATGCTGTTCCCAATCGTTGCACACCCACGTGTGCAGCCAGTGCCACAGGGCAGCTGTGCAATGCCTGTGTGGTGAGTCCCAGTCCCAGTATGTTACTGGGGATCTCATTCTCCACCACTCTGAAAGGACAGCCTCCTGGGCTGCCTCTCTCCACACATGGAGTGACACATTTTACTGGGTCTAGTGGCAATTTTGGGCACGAGGGGCCTTTAGAGCTCAAAAACACACCTTCTAGTGGTGCCCTGTGCCTGTAGGCCACGGCTTGCTGTCTGGGAAGAAGCCAAATCTGGTTTTAAAGATGGGTTTGGAGCACACCTCAAAATAAAATTTGGGCATATCTGTTATGAATTCAGGCTGCCACGTTATTATAGCTTTGGCCATGCATGAGTGAAGGCTGATCTCTATGTTTGTACTAGCACATTATCCTCTTTGTCATCATGGTTATTAATCTTACATGTAATTCCTTAATACCCTTACAGACATTTTATTTTAATTTAGGTGCACAGTCTGTAACATCACCATTTTAATCTGCTGCATATATTTTAATCCATTAGCCGATGACTGTTTGATAGCAGGACAGAAGAAAATAGGATTGGATCACCACAATTAGTGGTGAAAATGTCTCAGTGACATTTATATGAATTACTCAGTTTACTTCATAATCCACGAAGTTACAATCCTTTTATTATGTGACAAAGCCAATGCATTAGAGACCATTGGAAAGATAAGTTATATCTGAAATGTGAAGCTTTATTAGTATCATTGCTTTCCATCAACATCGTTTAAAATCCATCCTAACTTTTTAACAGATCATAATACTTAATCTTTCTCCATCCTTCCCTCAAGACAGTTATTTCAGTAGTAGATCTTTATACACTATAAAATAAGCCTGGCAAATACAGGGTAATTATTAGCTTTCCAGGTCAAGCTACAGGTTCCCTTGTGTGTATATTTTTCATTCTTGTCTGAGGACAGACAGGCTAATGGATCATTGAACTGCAGGGGAAGAATTATTTAGTCAGTGGTTCATAGACTTGCCAGTATCAGAATGACCCAAAACTGCATTTACATTGCTATTGTGGTGATAACATTTTGCAATATAGTGGATGTGGAATACAATTTGTCAGTGGTTTTGTGTGCTTATAGGGCATACTAATGGCAAAATCTCTTGTAAGTGCTTTCTTTTGGATATATAAAAGATTAATTTGGGTGGACTGGTATATAGTGAGCTAAACTATACCACTGTTGTATTTAATACTCAACTGCAGGATCTGCATAAGGCTTTTACTCATATTTATTACTGGCAGAAAAATAAAATTAAAATTTGGTACATAGTCAAACATTTATTTTTAAATATCATATGGCTTAGTGAGTCTCTATCAAGCATCTGAGCTCCCATAAGCAGTGATGTGCATACTTTCAGTCTAATTAAAAAATCTAATGCATTAGTTCAAGCTGTGTCTATTCTTCTGTCCACATACTGACTCTCATTAACCATTCTGTTACCTTGTTTTTTTATGAAGGTGTATTTGTTTTGTCACCCATGAAACCTTAAAAATGCTACTTCTCTTTTCAGGTTAAAAGACTAATTTTCAGTTTTTAATTCTGCAATGTCTAATGTAAGTCTTTACTTACTGCATTTAACACGGGAAAAAGCAAAGAAACTTCGTCCTCTACCAACATGGGAGAAGCTCTTTTGTTGGTAGGAGGTTTGTCAGGTCCCTTCACTACCAGGCTGAGGTGGGAATAGTCAGTGAAGAGCACAACTCCTTCAGAAGCTCAAGTACCCTCAGTTCCACTCACAGACTTAAATCCACTCACTTTTGTAAATAAACCTATAATCTCTCTTGTAAATATAAACAACTAAACCCAGCAGCCTGGGTGAGCAGATGAAAAGTCAGGCAAGTAGCTACAGTGGGCAGAGAGACTTTAGGTGGTGGAAGTCAAACACTTGAAGAATTTGCTGTTGTAATTAGAAATTACTGAGAAAAGAAAACTGTTCACTGGCTCGCATTTCCTAGACCTGTCCAGTGGAGATGCAGTGGTACATTTTTGCTTAGTTTATAGAGTTTGAACATGCTTTCCTAAAGCTCTGTATCCTGTGGTTTCCTTGCAGAAAATTACTCTCTCTGCAGTCCAGCAAGCAGCTAAAATGGTTTGTAACAGCCCACATCGATGGCAGCTATTAAGACATTACTCGTTTCTTTCCCACTTCAGTACTTCATACAGTAAATGGCACAGCTATTGACTTCATGCAGGCAGCACTTTTAGGGAAATGGAGATGCTTAGAGATGATTTCCTTGAGGGGCTTTTTTCCCTGGTCATGGGAGGTTAATCTCAGATCACTGAAGTACAGTATCCTGATGGAAAAGCTCTGTACTTCAGATGTCAAAATAAGCACCCTCCACACAAGTAAATGACTAGATGACAAATCACAAGGATGTATCTCAGTAAGTTTCAGTTTCAATTTGTGTAAACGTTTGACTCCTGAGTTTAAAATGAATCCCTGCAGCTCTTCCCCTGGTAAACGGTTCTGTCAGCACCATTTTAGACTTCCTATCTGAGCTGGACAGAAATGGAATAAGCCTGGTAAAAAGCAGGTGGTAGGAGAACTGAGGCACTTGACAACTCACACAGATAGAAGAAAAACTGAGGCTCAGTGGACAGTATTAGGAAAAAATTCTTTACTGTGATGGTGGGGATGCACTGGAACAGATTGTCCAGAGAAGATGTGGATGCCCCATCCTGGAAGTGTTCAAGGGCAGGTTGGATGGGGTACTGAACAACTTGGTCTAGTGGTAGGTGCCCCTGCCCATGACAGGGGATTGGAACTGGATGATCTTTGAGGTCCCTTCCAACCTGGACCATTCTATGATTCTATGTTCGGAACATTCTTAAAATTACAGGAGGTCAAGGAGACCAAATGGGTCACAAAAGAAGAGATGGTCAGAGGTTCAGGTTCCCTGTATGCTATTTCAGCTTTAGGGCCAAAACTTTCTGGATCCAATCCACAGTCTTGAAGAAGGCAAGGAAAACGCTATCTTGATGTTTCTGTAATGCAGGTGTGTCTGTGTTTTCTTGGAAATATCCAGTTTATTTCCAGTTTCCACAGTACTTGCAGCTGCTGAGGATTATTGCAGATGCTGTAACCAATTGATAAACAGTGTGGGTGGAACCCCACAGTGGGAAAGTTCAGGTTGCTTGGCTTATTTATTGAAGACATATCTGTTGTCTGTAGCAGCTGCATCCTTACTAACTGCATTCAGATTTTAATTGTACCAAATCTCCCTAATTGCTAGTCCAGTGAGGTAATCATAAATGCAAAAATCTGGAGGATCATATAGATATGCAGATTATGTCTACAGTTTCATACAGTCATAGATTTTATGCTGAAAAACCCAGGACACACTGATTCAAAGGCCATTTCAAAACATGAGCATTTTGCTTCTGAGCATTTACTGACTCTGAAGCAATAAAAAGCCATGACAAATTTTGATTACTCAGTAGGCATTGTTTTTGAGTAAGAAGTCCTTTCATTCTGATTTTGTCCTCTTGAACAAGAGCAGCCATGCACAGAAATTCAGATTTGAAGCTGAAGATGGTACAATGCTTTTTTTTCTGACATTTCTCCCTTGCAGAAAATTATAGCTGTCAAACTGTTAGGCCAAGCTGCACTTCAGAATATAAACAGGATTTTATCTCAGAACAAGTCAGTCCCCCTCTTGCCAGCTTCCTAATTTCCTGTCGTAGCAAATGCCTTCTCATGCAGAGTTCTTCCTGGCTGGTTTTCAATTAGCCTTCTCTGGCTACCCAACTGTTTGTGCAATGGAGAAAGAGTCCTTCAGTCATTAGTGAGGGAAACCACTCCATAAACAAAACAGACAAGGTTTAGTTCTTCTGAAAAAAAAAAAAAAGTGGAGAGGGCAGCTGTTAATCAAAGTGAGACATGGAAAGTACTTCGTACATTGAAAAAAGTTGAAGCGCTGTAATTGCCTCACCCAACAAGAGGATGCAGCAAAATATGTGATCAGTAGTGATCTGCAGTGTTGCATGAAAATTTACTACAGAAAAGCAAGAAGAAGAAGTGGAATAGACTGGACTGAAACCACAGAATGCTGATTTCTTGTGTGTTATTAGTGAAGTGGGAATTAAGCCTTCCTTGTTATTTTAAAACTTGTTTCTTTCCAGAAGAAAATGGTGGAGATTTTAGACTTCTAATCTATGTCTGTTATTTGTTGTTGAGTTTCTATACCATTCTGAAATAGGAAATTTCTTCACAGGGGTAGCTTTTCATTCTTCAGAAGAATTAAAAACAACTATCTAATTTCCTCTTCTCTGTCAGGCTACAACTATTTCTCGTTCTCCTTCCACATACCCTCACATTCAGATTCCTTTTCTGCAGAACATGGAGGAAAACAGCCATGGCTTGGCCATCACAAGAGGGAAAATATACTCCACGTACCCAAGCTCATGTGACAGGCTTCAGTGCTGCCACTTGTGTGCTTTCCATTGTAATTCAGGCTTATTCACACCTGAAGGAGGGCCAGACACCTAGTAAAATGAAGAAATAAAGATACAGAGAAACAACTATGTGAGGCCCACAGGGACACATTGGATTAACTTTTCCATGAGTCTGGAAAAATATGCTGACATTGCTTTTCCTGGGAGCACAGAAAGAAACTCCGACCTGAAAATAGCAGTTCAATGGGTGCGTCAGCTAATTGTTTATGATTGAGCTATACGTGTCAGATGGCAACAGGTAAAAGCACAGTTTATTTCTCTGGTTTATTTCAAGGACAAGGTTTTCGTAACAGTGGAGCACAGCCCTCCTTGATTTGTGATCATTTGTTCTGTCTCTCATTAAACTCATTGCCTCTGCAGTCCATCTCTACGTAGGACACAGTCTTTTACTTCATTCTATTTATACAACGTGTACAACACAAAAAGTAAAGGGCCTTCTGAACAAGAGGAATTGACTGAAAATGTGTTATCTTTCCTATCTGAGCTGTGATGTGGTTGTTTCACGCAGAGTGGTCAAGGTCCCCTTTGCTGATAGCAGTAACCTGACCTTGCTCCTTCAGGGAAACTGCTCACAGAGATTTCTAAACACAGAGGAAAATTAGCAACTGGTGACTACCAGTCTGGAACTTTTGTGACATCTAAAACCAGACACCAGAGTTTCCCATGATTTCACGTGGATGTACATTTCTCTTCTGCCCCTTTCCCACAGCTCTGAGAACTTACCCTTCCCACATCTGCAGGAGAAGAGTGGGAGACAGAGAGCTGGCACCCTAGATGACCTGATACAGGGAGCATTTGGGGTTTTTTAAGCAAATAATAACTGAGTCTTTTGCATGGCATAAACCGCAGACTTTCCCTCTGTAATTCCACCCATAGATGAAAATAATTTTATCTCCTAAGCAAGAGAACCATGTTGGAATCTGACAAATTTCAGTTATATTGAAATGTGTCTTTCTGAAGCCATCGTATCACAATTTAAGGATTGAGTGAGGATGAATATTTCCTTTCAGTTGGTGTCTGTACTTGCCTTATTACAGAGTTGCTACTTCTCACTTGTATTTTAGCTTCTGTCTACTGTATGTTTTTACAACCTGTGTTCATCTAAAGAACTTTTAAAGTTATCTGGTTTGTCTACAGGTTCCTACAGGCATTGATTGAGGGCTCTTGTTCTGATGGACTACGTCTACCAGATAGTGAGGTGGAAGGTGAGTGTGTAAAAGGACAGAGAAGCAGAGCTAGAAATGACTTAGTACCAGCAAACTGAAAGGCCTCCTTCTCCTCCAGCCAGGCTCATCTGGCTCCCACTCAGTGCCCTCAAGAGAGCCAAAAGTCATGGACATGGATTTCCAGAGGTCAGACCCAGTTGCTCCAATCTCCCATCCACGTAGTGCTGAAGATAAACCTGAACCTTAGAAAACTTGGATCCAGAAGTAAGGTACAATGTTCATTTAAATCAGGTTTGATTTGATTGGGGCTTCTCTGGTTTGGTGCTGATCCATTTTACCTGTCTTCTGAGTGTGATAAATTGCAGCAAGATTTCCTTGCCACCAGCTTTGAACCTAATAATTAAGACTGGTTGGGTGACTGAATAATTTACTTGATGAATTTCATGCCATTTTTGAAAAACTAATCTCAGAAAGTTGTTTTCACTTTCCATATAACTCTGCAAGATAAGTGTTAGAGGAGTTCCTGACAAATTTCTTGGAAGCAAAAGCAATTACTGTTAGCAAACAGCCTTCAAGGAAACATATGCTCATCCATTTTAGTCCTGCCTGTGTTGTATATCTAAAATTATAATGTATTTTCACAGGAGAAGAACCTACACTGTTAAATCAGCCAGTGGACTGTAACAGGATGGTGCCAGCCAAGAAAATGTGTTTTTTAAAAAGTGGACACCTCTGGCTCTTCTGAGGATAATTGGTTTGATAGTTTGAGACAAGTCATGTGGCTCTTCTGGGGAGAAACGTGTATTAAATGAAATGTCAGTTTGAATAGTTTAAGAATGAATTCTCCTCCCATGGACTCATCAATATTCATCTTACTTCGATGGTTTAAAACCTGCCTTAACTAAATGGGGATCTCAGAGAATTATTGCATGTTTCCTTAAGACTGCATGAAATGTAGTGCATCCATGGAGAGAAACTTAGTGTTTCCAACTCCACAGAATCAGGCCAGTGTTTCCATCCTCCTAGCAGGACAGATGGTTTCCTCAGCAAAGGATTATTTTTGAGTGGTGGTGAAGAATACAAGTGCAAACATCTAAAGTTTTCAACAACAAAGAGAAGAACATCTGGGAACAGCAGTGTGGGAAAGAGGGAAAAGAGTCTATTTTATTCCCAGCAATATGGTATCTCCCACATGTCCTGATACTTCATTTATTCCAGTTCCAGAATAAAAGCAAGTAGTGGGATTTCCAAGGCAATTGTTAGTGGTTTTTATCCTGCATATCCACCTCGTAGTGTGTGGAAATGATAGTTCCTCTGCTTCTTTCATGACTCTTCCCATTACTCCTCCCATAAATTGGTGTTGTTCTCCTTCTCCTCTGCCATCAATTACTTATGTACGTAGAGACAGCACAGCTGACTCAGCAGATAGTGCCATCCCTTTGGGAACAAGTACAGGATGTGCAACAAGTCTGATGTCCCAAAAATCTGTGTATGTAAATATACTGTCAAATGTGGAATCAGAGAATATAAAGTACAGGACTCACCTGCCTTTAGGATGAGATGTACGCCCTGCTTCACTGAACGTGTAGAGCTGATGGAGTGGGGAATCCAAAAGCCTGCTGAGGAGATGGTCAGGCACTTCTGACATTTACATTTAAGTGCTTGGGAAACACTGACAACAGAAATTTCTGTGGCAAGAACTGGAGTCATATCAATGCCTAAAATGGGATTTCTTCCCCTAAATCTACACAGACATTCTACTCTGGAATCTTACCACAAATCCTGTAGCAATGTCGTGGTAAACAGTGGGATAAAATTCTGATTTTTCTGGGATCCAGGTCAGGCAATTTGCCTGTATTATTTACCTGTATCATTTCCTATCAGTCCACTTTAAGTTTGGGTTTGTTCATGCAGTGTCAAGGATTTTTTGTTTCTTGCTTTCATTTCAGGGTTAAAGCCATTCATTTATGACCATAAATAAATTTAATGCAGAACTGATGTTCAAACTGCAGATTTAGTGCAGGATTTTCTCATATCCACATGATGTTTTCACTACCAGAAAGGAGTATTGTTTCTTTTCAGAATCTGCTGTAACTATGACAAGCAGACAGTGTTCCTAATTGCTTCAAAAGCCAATAAAAACAAGATGATATCATGTTGTGTTAAGAAGCAGTAGAGCAATTCTCGGGAAAACAATTTTCCAATTCATTTAGGTGCTTATCTTCTTTTCATCTGTGCCTCCTCTCATGTCTTTTAACAAAACAGCTTATACCAAGCACATTACATGAATTGTCATCTTCTCAGAAGAAGTACCGAGAGGACTGGGGGGTAGGACACTAGAAAAGGCCGCCCAGAGAGGCTATGGATGCCCCATCCCTGGAAGTGTTCAAGGCCAGGTTGGATGGAGCTCTGAGAGACCTGGTCTAGTAAAAGATATCCACATCCATAGCAGGGGGGTTGTAACTAGATGATCTTTAAGGTCCCTTCCAACCCAAGTCATGCTATGATTCTATGATTCTAAGATATGGACTCAGGCAGTATTTGTTTTCACCGAGAAAAAGAGGTATTTTCAAGTATTTTTTCCCCCTAATAATAGGACTGCTTTCCTAGCTGGGATCTGTCACTCTCCCTGCTAATAACTCGGTTACAAATGCATCTCCTTTCACGAGACTACCCTGGATAGACAAACACTGTGAAATGTAGGAGACTGGGACACAATTCTGGATAGCAAGTTTTCCCCAGACTTTTCAAGTCAATGTATTTGCAGGAAGCTAATTAATAGTTTCTATGAACCACCATGCGAGATATTTCCTAAAGCTAGAGTTATGCTCCTTTAGCCCTGGAGCACAAATAATGTAACGTGACTGTGTGAGTGATCAGAATCCAGCAGTGTATCCTGAATGTCTCAGCTACAAATAGATTCATAACAGAAACACAACTTAATTTCATACACATCCAGACATATAACTCCTATATGAAATTAAATATGTAGATATTCCTATGAAAGAAGAACACAAGATTACCTGGTGTAAGCATCCCTTACTGTTTCATTCTTTTCTCACATGTAGTAAAATCTGAAGCAAACCTGAAACACAGGCTGTTTTTATCATGCCTTAAGCAGAAGACTATCCTTTTTTTTTACATGTATGGTAAAAATCATGTCATTAACTACTTATTCTCACCCACAAAAGAGAAAGGAAAATTCTTCGGGGATTTTAGGATAGTCAAGAAGAAGATGTAAGTGATATTTCTTGAGCTAAAGGGTTATTTTATAATAATGTGGCTGAGACAAAGCCTCTTCTAGGAAGTGTTTTTTGTCTGCAAAGAATTTATTTTCAGCAAAAGGAAATGAGTGCAGAGGCAGCAGCACTGCCAGGGCTACTACTTAATGAGTTTAATTCTCTTTGACCCTAGTGATACCACTTCTTCCCTTGACAGTCTGCAGATTAAAACAAACGTGCAAAAGAGCAACAGAACCAATTAAGTCAGATTTCCTACAGATTTGTGTGCTACAGTGCCTCTTCCTCCACTGCCACAACTGCCTCAGCTAGGCATTTTTATTTCAAACAGCTTTATCAAAGACCATGGAATCGTAGAATGGTTTGGGTTGGAAGGCACCTCAAAGATCACCTAAGACTAGGATGATGGGGTAAGCACTGTTTGTGCACTTTGTTAAATTGGCCACTTCAAATAAAGTAGAAACCATTTGTTAGCTACAAATGCTCATTAGCAGTGAGCTGGAACTACAAATGCTTAATGAGTTGGCAACCTGCTGTTGTGAAATACCTCTTTGGGCCTTGCTCCAGTGTCTCTTTACAGAGCAGCCTGTTTGCAGGATTTATAACTAGGAGCACTCTTGTGACATGAGGCATCATTCAGACTGCATGACACGAAGTTTGTGCCACAACATTTGTCAAAGATATGGCTGAGGACTTTTTTTGCCCTTAGGGAGTGGTCACTTCTCTGTCATCTTACAATAATGTCCCATTTATAAGTACCTGTATGTTCTTCTTGGGAGTGAATGAACTACAAAGGGTAAAATATAAAGAGGCTTTGCTGTCTTGTTCAAATGTTTCCTAGCACAATAGGAAGGCCTTGCTGGAATTATCTGACACAACATATTTTTTTCTGGCAGAGACTGTAGAATCATTGAATGGTCTGGGTTAGAGGAGACCTTAAAGATCAGTTACTTCGAACTCCCCTATCACGGACAGGGAAACTTTCCACTAGACCAGGTTGCTCAGAGCCCCATCCAAACTGGCCTTGAACACTTCCAGGGATGGGGCAGCCACAGCTTCTCTGGGCAACCTCGTTGTTCTAGTTGTTCTAGTGCCTTTACACCAAAGAATTTCTTCCTAATATCTAATCTAAACCTAGAGATGTCCCTATCTGGACTGTTCCCCAAGTTCCCATCCCGGTCAGCAAAGACAAATTAGCATTTCTAGGGCACAACACATCTCAGTCTGTTGTCAAGTTCTAAATTAAGTGAGCAGCATCCTTAAATGCCTGTGTCTTTCCGTGGACAAAGTCAGCTGAGAGCTACTATGCTGGATTTCCTCTGTACAACCCTTGCTGGCTGGCTCTCAGTTATCAAAAGGGAGCTTTAGTGTCCCCTCAGGTGGACACTAAAGTTGGGCAAGATGAACCTCAGTGCACCGCGCTGTTTGTTCCCGTGTTTTCAGAAGAATTTGCAAACTGTGTTGTCTGCTTTTCACATATGCTTTGTTTTCCTCTCACCTTGGCCTCGCTTTAGCTTAAAATGATATTTAGGTAACTGATTTTTACCAAATAAATGCATCCTTACTGGGATATTGAAAACAATTTGCAAGAGAATGAAGGACAGAATTATCCTTTGGGTTAGTGAAGACTGAACTCTGTAAAACATTAGAAATATGACAGGCAATTATAAGCAGTTTCAGGCTACTTTTCTTTCCTTTCTCTTCTCTCCACTTGATTATTTTGTCAGGGTTTTATTCTGTGTCTTATCAGATCAATGCTACATCTAGTTAAAATACACAGAGCTTCCTATAAGAAGGAGTAGGGAAAAGGGAAGGGAGCAAGGACTGCAAAGCTCTCACCTTGTTGTTATCAAAACAAACTTCCATCTCCCAAATTAACCTCCCAAATTCAACTTTCCCTATCTGCAAAAGGACATAACATGTTGCCATTAACCACTGCTTTGAAGTGAATAATACATGATCTTCTGCAATGGCTTTGACTCCAGACTGGAGAGGAGATCTGTGCCAATATCCCCTCGTTATCTCTGCTGTGTAAACAGAGGGAAGGCCACAGTCACCCAGCAATTGCTGAGTCACGAACTGAACTCGGGATCCCTGAGCATTAGTCCAACATAAAATCCACAGCATGACGAAACACTGTCTACAGGAAATGCGCTATTGTTTTGCTCAGGGCTCGCATAGGAGAGAATCTGAATTAATTCTTTCAATGCTGGGTGGTTTTCCTGCTGAAATCTTTGTCTCTGCAGGAGACAGATAGACATGAAATTGAAATGTCCTCAACTTCTCTGGCACTCGCTGGGTGCCCCAAAGCACAAACAACGAGGTTCAATGTTGATGAATAAATCTGCTGTGTGGGCAGCCAGGGGATATTTCTGAGGGGTAAAACTCTGGTGCATGGCTGGCCATCTCTTGGTGCCTGAACTGCTGTCAATGAAGAAGATGTTTATCCTCTTTCTGGAGGGAGAGATAGGCCCTGGATGGAGGGAGGCCACAATTCAGTAATAAAAGCTTTGGGGAATTGGATACACTCTGCTGAGGTCAGAGCAGACCTGCTAATCATGGTAGCACTATCAAGGATGGTAAGAAACTTTTGACAAAAATAATGAAATGTCTGTTAGAATTAGAATTATGTTTAACCAAACAGTAGCAAAATGGTTCTTAGAAGAAACATTTTAATACCAGTGTCCCCAAAGATGAGGCAGTCTGTAGTTTACTTGAGTTTGCCAGAGCCCCCTTTCCTCTTTCAAATAGGAGATGAAGGAGAAACCAGGGTGTGTTAGTACTACTGCTCAAATGTGAATCAAAAGATTCTGTAAATTCTGTAAATCAAAAAATGCTGTAAACAAAGAATTTCAATTCCTATGTTCAAAACACATGGTGGAGGTTGTCCTATGGGGCTGAAATGTGCTTTTTTCCTGCACAATTTGCTTTGAAAATTTTAATGCTGCCTCAAATTAAAATATTGAATTCTGCTCTAGTTTGGGAAGGATGTAGTGTTTATGCCTCTGGGGGTCCTGAAGAAAAATTGCTTGAGTAGGTTTTACATTATTTTGCAGCAACTGGTGCTGATGTGATTATATTGACATGGTAGAAGTCTAAGAAATATGACCCACCACAAGTATATTGACTTTGGAATAACTTCTCCCAACTTTTTTTACATGGTGGGGTTTTTTTTCAGTTTTCTACCTACAAAGCCTGTATGTTTCAATCCAAACACTTCTAAGCTTTTGAGCAGAGCTTCACAGTCCACCCTGGAAGCTAGCTTAGGATAAGATGGATTTACAAGCAAATTCACAGCCCAGCTGAGTCAATGTTAGCTTATCCAAATAGGCAAGACTCTTACAGACCCAGAAAGTGGCAGATTTCATTTCAAGGCTCCATTAGGCCTCCAAGCCCAGGTTTCTGACTGCTCCAGCCCAGCCCAGCCTAGGTGGCTGGGTGGCAGAAGTTTATGTAGTGTTGCATCCCCAGATTGCTCCCTTACAAAAAACAACTAATCTCTTCAATGAATTGGCTCATCATCCTTTTATGTATGTAATACCTCCTCTTGCTTCACTTTGTTACTCACTCATACTGCTACATCCAAACTGCAGCCAAACCTCTGGTTACTGAACTAGAGATATAATTCCCTTCAGCAGTAGCAAGATAATACTTAAACATACAGTGCTGCAGGATGCCTGAGCGTTCATTTCTGCACACCTGATCCTGAAGAATTGATGCTTGCTCAACTAGTTGTTACAGCTGCAGTCTTTATACACTTTAAAAGATGTCTTTGTTCAAAATAAACAGTTATGGGCATACGTAATATGGTTTTATACGTTTTAGTTACAGGATGTGTATACAATCATTCACCATGAGGTCTCTGTTCTCCTTCCACAGCCTTTGAGATGTAACATCCTCATAGCATAACTAATGGCTGCATTAACACAATCTAGCCATGCACACCTCTTTGCTACAGAGTTATTTGTTTTGTTAGGCCCTCAGTCTGGTCCCTCTCACAGTTGTATTCCTTTAGTGATGAGCACTCAGCTACCCAAAATGTCCATTTATATCCCTGGGGCCACTGATTTCATCCTGTACCTGGATTCTCAAAACCTCTCCAATCCTCTTGTAAGAGTTCACTCTACATATTCTTATTTTAGGATCATTGATAGTTCAGCCTACATGATAATAGTCGCTTAGGAAATTTATATAATCTTTTGGTGTTTGCTATTAGCACCTGTGACAGTACCACCAGCACATTATCAAAATCGCTTTACAAAAATACATAATGTGCAGCCACTCTTCCAAAGTGGCTGATACAGCTGGAATCATAGAATGGCTTGGGATGGAAAGGACCTTAAAGATCAACTAATTCCAACTGCCCTGCTTTGGGCAGAGACACCTTCCACTAGACCAGGTTGCTCAGAGCCCTATCCAAATTGGACTTGAACACTTCCAGGGATGGGGCATCCACAGCGTCTCTGGGCAACCTGTGCCTGTGCCTCACCACCCTTACAGTAAAGAATTTCTTCCTAATAATTAATCTAAACCTACTCTCTTTCAGTTTGAAGCCATTCCCCCCTCTCCTGTCACCTTGTAAATAGTCCCTCTCCATCTGTCTTGTAGGCTCCCTTCAGATACCTGAGGATGCAATCAGGTCACCCCAAATCCTTCTCTTTTCCAGGGTTAATATATCTAATTCTCTCAGGCTTTCCTCATAGGAGAGGTACTTCATCCCTATAATCATCTTGTTGGCTTCCTCTGGACTCACTCCAACTCTTAGCAACCCATCACCTGTTTTTCTGCAGCTGCCTGTCGAATTTCATGTTACAATGCTGCTTCTCCTATGTCTGTCTACCTGCTAATTTCTGAGAAGGGAACTTGCAGAACTGTTGCAAAAGGCTTCGAGCTTCTGCACTTCCCTCTCTTCACGTCAGTCCATTTGTATGGCCTCCTTTTGCTTACATATTTTTGCACATGTTATCCCACACCCCATTTTCCACATCACATCTTTACCTTTTTTCCCCCTCATTTTCTTTCCCTTTTGAGCAACCCTGATTATTCAAATAGCAATTTGTTTTAGAGAATGTGCAGTCCTTGCTGCTGGCTATGTAATCAGGATATTTGTTTCTCCAGACTGGCATCCTCACTGCTCTCTCAAATAGAGAGAGACAGGCTATACATTTGTTTCTGCACAAGGTAAAATGAAGGTTACAGTGAGCGTGTTGAAGGTGTAGCTGTGAGATGTGGGCAAGCTGCCAATATTTCCTGCTCAGGAATCAATATTTTTTGATTCCTTTTAGTTCACTTTGTAGTCAGTCTGAGTAAGCAAAAAGTGTTTCTCCTGTAGGCCTACAGTCAACAAGATAAGAATCATTAAAATATTATCTCCATGTAGGTCTTCTGCAGAAAAAATGTGGATGGAAGGTGACCTTTTCCATACTTCCAAGGGCTGTATGAAAATTATATGCTGAAGACATTGTCCTGATAAATATGAATATAAATTTTAATTTTCTTCTGAGAAACCTCAATGGAAATTTCATCTGCTTTTGCCAATGACCTGATAACTATCAAACGCTTCTTCATTCAAGCAAATCCTCCATCCAGAGCTTTGCTCTGTGTGGCCATAGCCTTGGTCAGCAATTCATAGCTGGTATCACAGACTGATGGCATCCTGAAAGGGGTCCTCAAATTCACTGTCAGCCCAGCGTGGCTGGTTCAGTGTCTGCAGCTCAGGAACGAGCTGTGCAAGTTGTTCCACAGATTTGACAGAGTTGTGATGCCCATTTACCTACTCTGAGGGCACCAGAAGGCATTGCCCTTCCAAAAAACTTTTCAAGGTGAGAGCTGGGGAGGGGAGTGTCTCTTTAGCCATCAGGGTACCTCCAGGATGCTCTGACTAAAGGAATTGGATTACTGTAGGAGGAGTGCTTCTCTGACTGCTTTCAATTCCCTTGGCAAGGCTGAGCAATGCACAGTGTCACTGCAGGTACTTCTCTGGAAATGTGCCTCAAAGGAAAAGCCATCCCAGTTCAGAGGGCAGGTATGTACAGTAGCTCAAAAGGAGAAAAGAGGTACTAATGTTTTAATGACAATCTATCTCTGAGATGACTGCTAAACCTACCAGTTCACAGCTGCACATGGGGCTGACTGGGAGGTTGTTTGACTTGAACGTAAAAAACTCAAATGTTCCTCAAAATGTTTTGCTTGGGCAGTGAATAGATAAAGGTGAGGAGGTGAGGACTTTCCTTGCTCTTCATTTGAAAATGGCCCTTTTCACAATAACAGATTACAGAATCAATCCTTTCCCTCAAGAAAACTACTGTGATATTTCCCCAAAATAAAAAAAAACCCTGACTGAGCTAAGTTTTTGCCAGAAAAATAAATGTTTGTATGTTCATAAATTATGTATTGGTGTTGTTTTAGTTGGTTTGACAATTACAACAGGAAATAGCCCCCTCTATAATTTTGACTTTACTGGGTTTTTTTTAAATGGAGGGAAATCTCACTGCACTTTAGTTAATGAGACTCATATGCCTGTGGTCATAAATACAGCTAAATTGCCTGTATTGTTCCTTTCATCTCTCACTATAATGTCACCATCACTGTCACTTACAAAATTTTACATAATGCACAGCTACCTGAAGCAGCTATACAAATAGATATTTTAACTACTGCAGGGCTAACTCCTCCCTGCTGTAATTCCTTTGCTTGCAATGACTTACCTCCAGCAGTGATTTTACATGAATAATAACACATCTGACATTTGTGCCCACAAGTGCTCCATCTACTTACAGAGATGATGTCTCAATCAGGAATTTCTAGCAGGTCAACCAAACAGGAGTACATGGAAACAGACAGAGGAAATTATCCATGTTGTTAGACCCAGCTGTTGGAGCTCTAGGTGGGGGACTTAGCTGCATGTATTTTGGTAATGTTAATGGCAATCACACATTTGTCTTCCATCATATCACTGACACTGTATTCCCCTGTGGCTAGGGCTGAGCACACCTCAGAATTTTTATTTTCATGGCATTTTGCAAGCCCTCTGAGCATGTTGCCTGCTGAAAGCATTCCTCTTGCTCACCTCTGACTGCTCTCTCTTTTCCTTATACATCTCCCAAACCCTCTGCCAGCTTTATACCCTCTGCCATTTATATGCCACAGCTGCACACAGCAGCTCCAGTTGCAACTGGAATACTACAGTGTTACCCACTGCACACATAATAAAGATAATAACCTCAAAAAGTACCATGTAAGTAGACAGAACTTACATGAAAGGATTGGTGGCAAATCCAGATTTGCTGTGCTTTAATGTAATCTATCTGATTAGGCTTGTTCTTCCTCAGAGGCATGGTTTCCCCCAGGTCATTCTCCTCTCCCAGGTACTTCTGCTTCATGTCTGTTTTCATGTTCTTCTCTCTGCACACATCCTCTGCCAGTAACACTTTTATTCAGTTGTTATTCTAACATATTTTTTTCTTTACTTTCTATACCTTTCCCTAACACCTCCATTATCATCATGATGCTTTCTTCAGTTCTATCAGTCAAAATATTCTCCCTTCATTCCTAGTCTCCATTATGTCTCAGTGCTAAGAAAAAAATAGATAGGCAGATACACATAATATATTTTAAAATTATTCGGTCGGGTTAGGAAAATCTGGTAACTTCCTTGCTGGAACTCAGTACTGGCACATTTTGGGGAACTGGCAAGGAGAAACATTTGCTCTTTTGGTAGGAATTGTCTTCTCATTTGCCTGAACACAAAAGCTACACTGGTGGCAGTGGAGGGACAGAAAACTAAGAACAAGAAACAGGCTGTGAGTTGGGATTTAGTAATTATGCCTTGTTTTAAGGAGTAATGGAGCAGTTCCAAACCCCTTGGTTAGTCAAATCAATAATGAAGTCCAAAAAACCAACAGACTATAGTAAGAGCCACAAAATGGGATGCTTATAGTAAGAGCCACAAAAACTGACCAACATACATTAGCTTTATCCTCTTATGTGAAAGTGGGTGTTGGCAAAGTGTCTGTCCAATAATTGCTTTAAAACACCTCTGTAAATGCATTCTGATTGCTGCAGTGGTTGTTCTGTATTTGCCAAGTTGGCTTTGCCTTGGATGTACTAGAGAAGTGAGGGGGAACATTATGATGGGCAGAGGGAGAAGACTGAAATAGAATCACAGAATCATTAAGGTTGGAAAATACCCCCAGGATCATCAAGTCCAGCCTTTGACTGATCACCACCTTTTCAGCTAGAACATAACACTAAGTGCCATATCCAGTCATTCCTTGAACCCTTCCAGGGATGGTGATTCCAACACCTCCCTGAGCAGCCCAATGCTTAACCCTTTCAGTGAAGAAATTCTTCCTGATGTCCAACCCAAACCTCTCCTGGTGCAGCTTGAGGCCATTTCCTCCTGTCCTATTGCTGGTTGCCTGGGAGAGGAGGCCAATCCCCACTTGACTACAACCTCCTTTCAGGTAGTTGTAGAGAGCAGTAAGGTCCCCCCAAGCCTCCTTTTCTGCAAGCTGAACACCCCCACCTGTCTCAGCCTCTCCTCACATGGCTTCATCTCTAAACCCTTCCCCAGCTTCATTGCCTTTCTCTGGACACGCTCCAGCACCTCAATGTCATTCCTGATTTTAGAAGTCCAAAACTGGACACAGTATTCAAGGTGTGGCCTCACCAGTGCTGAGATGAGATTAAGCTGCTGAAAGGGCTCTGTGTCCTTTCCCCATCCTCAGGCTAAATTTTATTTATGATCTGGGATAAAACCTTAATTAATGCACCTCCTGGCATCTTTAAGAGGTAACTACCCAGGGAATGGCAAATGTTGCACCTGAAATTTTTTATAGTTTTGGGTTGGTTTTATTCATTTTCTTGGAATACAGTCCCTACTAAAATACCCACTTGTTAAAAGATCGCATCTTTCTCTCTTTTCTCGGTGGAAATTCTTCTGCCAAACTTAGTTAAACAGGTTTCTGATGGTTGGTAGAAATTTGATCTAGAGATACCGAAAAAGCCAAACAACAGGTGCTGAATTCTTAAGCAACAAATCTGACTAGAAAACAAATCAAAAATACATCCAGAGGGACTGAATAGTCTAAGGGATTAATGGATTTGCACATCTCAACCAATGGCTCACACCCAGCACAGGTTAACAACAAGTCCCACCCTTCAGTCAATGTCTAAATAAATTCAGTCCCTTGTCTAGGGTTGTTGTTAGGAGACTTCACTTAGTGAAGACACCTAGGCACTAATCTCTTTAAGATTCCATGCATTTTTAACATTTCTTCATGAAATCCACTGTGTAAATCCCACCTGTGCCTTTTTCTGCTGTTACCTCACTATACCTCAGTTCATCTAGTTTAAGCAAGCTCAACTACCCTGTGGCAGCATCCCGTGGCCTCTGAGCTGTGTGAAATAGCATCAGTGGGATCACCCAGCCACAGAGAGGATTACAGACACCCACAGACTTCTCTGGGACCAGAGTCAAGCTCTAATATAACAAAATGAACATCACCAACAGAGAAAAAGACACATACCTTCCCACAAGGTTGTGCAGAGATTGACCAGATAATGGCCCAGACTCCAAACACCCTCACTCCTCATGAACTCAGTGTTTATAAAGCACTGTGAGTACCATTTGTGCTAAGTAGTGTGACTACATGCCTGTCACAGCTGGGGATGCTCTTAAGTGATCAGGCAGAAGTGCTGGAGATGTTAATAGAGCTGGCTAGATAATTGAAGACATTTTTTCTGCTAGAAAATTCCACCTCGCATGTCAAAACCCAAACAGTCCAGAGAAATATGCACTTTCCAGTATAAATGCCTTCAGAATGTAAGAGAGTGGCCGATCTACTTAAAGATCTGAACCAATTTTTAAGGAGCTGAAGAGGTTTTACTCCATGTTCATGTGAATATAAGCCTGACCCAGCTGTTGGCAAGTAAGTGGTCGTAGTTCACTTTTTTTTTTTTTTCAGAGAAAAATTTGTAATGGTTCATTTTTTTTGTAAAGGACATTGAAAAAAACACCAGGGTAAGAATTATCTCTGATTTTCTTTTTTCTTTTTTTTTTTTTTTTCTCATTAAACAGTTTGTTTTCTCTGCAGCCCTTACTATTACCCAAAACTCGGTGGCTGGATTCTTTCCTGAAAGAGCTATTAGAAGCTTTGAACAATAAGAACTGTGATGGTGATGAGACACTGGAACAGGTTGCCCAGAGAAGTTGTGGATGCCCCATCCCTGGAAGTGTTCAAGGCCAGGTTGGATGGGGCTCTGAGCAACCTGGTCTAGTGGAAGGTGTCCCTGCCCATGGCAGGGCGTTGGAACTGGATGATCTTTAAGGTCCCTTCCAACTCAAGCCATTCTATGGTTCTACAGTTATGTGGGAAGAGAATTAAGCTCATTGAGACTGAGCACTTAAAGGACTGGACAGCCTGAGTCAGCTAATCATAGGGGATGGTCTCCAAATAAAATGTATTTACATTGGACCAAATGAATATGAGGGCCTTTCTTTTGATTTCAATAGGCTTTAGAAGATAGATGCCTCTGCTTTGGAAATCTGCCTAGTACAGTTGATCAGTTGGCTTTTCAAAAAGCTTTTATTGCATTTCAGAGAAGTAAGAAAACAAACAAAGCCCCTTGAAAACAAACAAACAAACAAACAAACAAAAATTAATAGCTAAATAACCTTCCAGAGCAAGAAATCTGGATTTCTGAGTCTGATCATGCTGTGGTCTATCATGGCAGAAGTAGTAAATCAGATATTTGTATTTTTGCTTTTCAATATTTAACATTGGTTTTTTCCTCCTTTTTCAAATATACCCACTTACCCAATATGAACATTTTTCTCTTAGTCCCCTGTAATTGCTGACTAGGACAATTATCCTAATCTTCCATTGATGTCTGATGTTTCACTTGTAAGGAGACTAATCTAAGTCTGCCAGACTCTGCATCTAAAAGAATTTATAGCTGTCAAATCTAATGCAAGTCAAGTGATTGATCTTGAATGTAGCAGCTGCAGCATCCTCCAGAAACTGATTTAATATGTGATCTGTGGCAAATCCATTGAAATAACGTTGCTTAGATGCTCATTTTACTTCTCTTATTTCCTTTGGTTTGTTTAAACACAATTGGCCAAGAGAGACTAATAAGGTTGTAGAAGCAGACATGAGAGGAGAATTTGTCTTGTCATGCGGCTGCTCTCAGTTTTGGTTTAATAAAATACCAACTACAGCAAATCATCTGTCAGGTTGCAGGTGAATTTAAGACTTTCCTGTGGGCTGCCTCCTGTGCATGCCAGAGTGTAGGTGATAAACTATAAATAAGCAGCCCAGATCACAGGATTTATGTTCTGTATGAGACACAGGTCCTAAAAGTGTCTTGTTCTTTTCGAGCACAAAATCATCCTGCCTATGACCCTGTATCACAGGGGAGCATCATTAATATTAACAGCATATGACAAAAAGACAATTTAAAGATCAATTCTAAATATTTTAAATCCTTCATTCCCTTGAAGTTTGCTTGCATATTAATGGCTTGTAGAGTAAAGCTAACAAGCCAAAAATGGGGTCATTTAAATTAGAGGTTTCTCCAATACAATCCCTCCCCTTTAAAAAAAAAGGGAAAAAAAAAAAGCATTTTTTCAATGTTTCTTATTCTCCAGAGTTTTTATGATGGTCTTCAAATCTAAGACACTCACAGTTTTCTTATTTTCTGCATATTTGAGTCATTACCAGTATAGTGACATCCAAAAGGACTGAAGCTGCCTGGGTACATGCTTGCAAAAAAAAGACTTTTTAAGGGGGTTTTGGTAAGGCTGTTTTTCATATGATTTTAATAGTTCAAAGGGCTAAGTCATGTTATCAGATGTAAATTGCACTTGGGTAACATTAAGCCTGATAGGTAGGAACCAGATAGAGCTGCTTCTGTATTATTTTCAATACTGTATAATCTTCAGTATTGTTTGACAGGGCCATAAATGCTGTCAGGTCCAGATGCCTTCAACCACGCAAAACATTTTAAAGAATAAAAATGGTACTGGTGTACTTTTATTGGCAAAGGGTTCAGGGAAAAAAATAGCTGGGAGAGAGAACTGCAGCTAACCAGAAAGAGAAGGTAGGACAGAATAGGTACAGCTGAGCTTGATGTGGACATGAGAATGAGGGGAAAGCTACTGGTGGATCTGAAAGGGCGATCTTGCATGAGCTGGTGGGGAGAATCTAAGGTGTGAGAAAGGGACTGGAAGCATCTGCCCAAGGTAGGGGCATGGCTTAATCATTCTTTTCCCTTTCTCTGCCAATCAGAAATCTGGAGGTCTCCTGGCTAGAAAGGGGGTGGACCGATCCCATTTCATTGCCCACAGCACATGTGCTGCTACCTAGAGAAGCCCACAGCCTGTGTGTGCTGTTGCCTGACGTCTGGGGGAGACCTCCAGTGATTCAGGACCTGCTCATGGATAAATAGGCTGGGAGACTTAGCCTTGGGGTCTTGGACACCTCTCCGAGAGCTCCAGACAAATTATAATTGTCTTGTATGTCTTTGGGTCTTGCACCTCTCATTACCTCCCTCACATGAGAAAGAATACAAGGTCTTTAATCTTTCAGAAGTGTTGAGCAAAGGGAGAGAGCAGTAGTCAGCAGAAGGAGAGATGCAGCAGCTATTAAGTGCCTGATTTTGTACCCTCTACTAACCCACTGGCTGTGATCTGCCTATACAGCAGCAAGGAGTGTTAAGTGAGCAAAGATCAGCTTTTTTTTTAATGTCTTTACCAGTAGTACTAATAGCTCAATAGCCTAGACCAGCAAGAGAGTGCTGGAAGAAGTGCTGGAAGGAGGAAGAGAAGGAGAAGTGTGTGTTGAGGGGAAATTACTGTAGAACAAGAAGAAATGACAGTTTTGCCCAGCTGGCTCCCAGGCTCCCTGCAGACCAGAATCAGAAGCACATTCCCAGCAGAGCTTGGGTCTCTCTGTGCAGACCCATCCTCCTTTTTCCCTCAGAGCAGACAAGACCAGAGGCCCTGTGAGTCCCTGAACACGTGTCAGATGGCTTGTGGCAAGAGGATTTGCTGTTCCTTGTGCTGCTCCACACCAAAACCTGAGACTGAGATGCAAAGCTAAAGTCTACTGATGTTCTCAAAGAGAACTACCTGCATCAGGTAGTCACAATAAATCTTGTCAGCCAGCTTCAGGCCAGAGGGAGAACTTCACTTGCTCAACCTCAGAAGACAAACACATGTTTATGAATTTTAAACAGACTGGGTTTGTTATTCATATTATTTGGTATTTATTTGTTCATAATGTTTGTTATCTAAAACCAGGATTATCACATTACAGAGCTCAAAACTGGGAGACTAGGAACTGCATTGAAGCCCTAGTGTTTTCTACACCTTAATTTATATGTTTATATATATTTATATGTTATAAAAGAAGGAATGTCTATTACCCCATTTGTTGCTGATCAGCAGAAATATGCCTAAACGGTAGAACTGGTCTCTGTTTGCTAAACAAGTAAGTACCATAAATCAAATTCAGTGTCCATTTAGAAATAATTCAATCCAATCAAAATCTTAGCTACTCATTTAAAGCCAAACAGGGCCACAATGCCCAGCACAAAAGGTACACCTCTAGACTCATATCCCAAAATTTCATAAACATTAATTCTGCATTAAGGTGCATGACACTGGGTGGCTGCACCATTTTTCTGCTGCATTTCTCTTTCACATTCCATCAAAAAAGCAACCGAAGTAATTGAAAAATAGCTTGAAGATTTGAGAGTATCTTCATCAGATGACAGTGATGTAGTCACTGTTTGTTGTGCTGTCTGATAATGAGGGCAGACCTATGATGTTAAGACTTTCACTGTCAGCAGGATTAATCACTTTACAAGCATAAAGGAAGGAAATAAACCAAATAACTTCATAAGATGTTTTGCACACATCATAAATATTCATTTGAAGAGCTCTCTGATTTTAAGAACAAAAGAAAATTCAGATTACATTTACATATATACATTTCACATATTTATATATTCATTTCCACCTTCTAAAGTCATGTCTTTCATATATGTGCGTGACTTCTGCATACACATTTAGATAAGTCATGCACATAATTATTTCATTTTACATTCAGCCATCAAGAATTTTTGCAAAGTCACATTCGTGCAGCTGATAACATTTAGTATTTTTTTTTCTATCCTAAAAAACCTCTTTTTCTCTCAGTTAGACCTAGTTTTGAAAAATCCAGATCCTGCCATCCATGGATAAAGACACTATTCCCAGTAAACTCAACATTATTTCCTATTTTCTAAAGACAAAACACAGGACTGATCCTGGAGTTACATTCATGCAAAAAAGGAAGAGACATTTTTTAATTAGGTATAAGGATTTGAGGGAAAATGTTGGATATACCTGAAACATGAAGAAATATGAGTCTGTATTTTGATATTTATATTTGCTGTCTGTATTTTATTTTAAAGATCATTTTAGGAATTTGTCTGCAATCCCATATAGAGAAATAAACTGCATGTTCTTTCTCTTCCATTAACTTTTCTTTTTATCCCTCAACCAGCTACATTTTCTTCTCTTTGTATAAAAATAATAACAGAACACGAGAAGTATAAAAAATAATGATCTGCAAATGCAGGAAATTGAAGGCAATTTTGTGAAAAGCAGCTGGAATTCTAAACGTGTATTGCCCAATTTGCTCAATTTTGCATTTAACCTGTCAGTCTTCAAAAGCATTTGCTTTTCATCAGAAAACAATAAAATAGCTCATAAAGTTATTACTAGGCTGACAGCATGAGAGAATTTTTAAAAAGTTTGCTGATTAAAGTGCATCTGAAGAAATTATGCACTCAGGAAGGTAATTAAGGTGGTGTTGTGAATAGAAGTTATGGAAGCTGGCTAGCTGTGTGGAAGCCAGTGAGTCAACAAGGGGAATAACATAAGAAAGAACTAACAGGTAACCCCATACTACATCTTAATCACACAATTTTTTATGGCAAGATAACTCTGGAGGAACAGAGACAGCCAATGTGAAATATTAATCCTGGGGACCCGAATGACATCTAGGAGGTCTTAATGTGGATCCATGAATTTAAAGACTGATGTGGGTTTTGGCCCAGCAGTGTTTAAAGGTTTTCAGCCTATTTAATCTGGATTGGATCCTGATCTCTTAATCAGGTTAAGACAAGAATAACTATTTCGGCTAAGTTACATCATGGGTTTTATGGTGTTATTGCAAATAATACAGTATTCCTCAATTATATTCAATTATTTAAGGTCTTGGAGGCCTTACCCAACATTTTTAGAGCTGAAAATGATCATTCATTAGTGGTGATGGGGAAGACACCTCCACTCCACATCAGTTAACTTTTTGGATTTTCTGGTACTCTACAGGAAAAAAAGTAGTTGATAGTGAAAACAAAAACTAACCTAGGTAGAACAGTAGTTGGATTTGGGGTAACTATTCTTTTATTGCTTATTTAGGTGAAATTTTGCATTTAAGACTGACTCAGAAAGATATGATCTTGCAGTGTCAGTCACCCCATTAATATCTTAACTCCATTTATTTTACTGAGGTTTTGGATTTACATTATCCTGCTGTCCACAGAACACTGTATATATCAAGACAACATTCATCAGGTGAAATGCTGCATTGGATTTACACAAATGAGGAGTGTGTTTTAACAGTGGTCCTACCACTCAGTTCTGAAATACAGAACCACAGAACAATTCAGGTAGGAAGGAAACTCATGAGAGCATCTATCTCTGCTCTGAGCACCTAAAATACCAATTTAATCTAAACTTCCCATGGCACAACTTGAGGCCACTTCCCCTTGTCCTGTCACTTCTTACCTGGGAGAAGAAACCAACACTCACCTTGCTCCAACATCCTTTCAGATAGTTGTAGAAAGCAATAAGGTCCCTCTGGGCCTCCTTTTCTCCAGGCTAAATAGTCCCAGGACCCTCAGCTGCTCCTCAAAGGACTTGTGCTCTTCAACAGCTCCATTGCTCTTCTTTGGACATGCTCCAGCCTCTTTGGACATGCTCCAGCCCCTTTGGACAAGCTCCAGCAAGTAGTTCCCAGGGTAGTTCTATCCTAGATAGTGCATGCTCTGGAGCATGTGTAGACTGGTTCAAGTCCTGATTCGTGCACTCTGTCAGCCCAGAAGGATCCTGATCACACCTGGGGTATCTGAGTGCAGCAGGCTTTTAGCCCCTGGACCTGGACTATTGGCAGCCCACTCCCCATGGCGACCTGCTGCCCAAACACACAGACATCCTCCCCCTTTGTCCCTGCTTTGTGCAAGTGTTATGATGGAAGTGAATCCCAGGGAGGCTGGAACCCATTCAGTCTTCTGCACTGTATGTGCAAGTCCTGGTTGTAATGCTTTCTCTTAGGACGATGGTGTGTATGGAAAATTCAGGTAAGATGAAGGATTTTAAGCCATTTATATTTCAGCACCTCACAGAAATGTGTAGAAAAAACAAGGTAGATTGATTCATGATTGTTCGCATTTGGAAAAATCCCTTTTTTAAGTTAGCAGTGAGACACAGGTATAACAGTGATAGCAATTATCTCCCAGGAAAGAAATGGCTGAAGTGAACTTCTCTGTTCTTTTGAATGAAGACTTTAAACACAACTAGATGGAAAATATAACTGTGTGCAACAGGCTGTTGATATCTGACCAGGTACAACTGGATGAAATTGTATAGTATGTTAGACTTGTGGTTAGACTACAGGAACTATGGAGCTATTTGTACCTTTTAGTCTAAACCAAAATGATATCTCACATGATGGGAAGAAATAGTCATGAGCTGTGCTCCATCCTAGGAAAAGATCTGGGCAACTGTGAAATGTCTGGTTTGAAAGCTTTCTTTAGAGCCACAAAAAGGTGTTGGGTTTTTTTCACTCTGTCCAGTATCGAGTAAAACACTGTGTTGGCAGAGAATCCTGACTTGTTCTTCCCTTGTTCTGAACTACATCTGACTCTGCCAGAGAGGATAAGTGTGCAGAAGGAATTCTCTTTCCTGTATAAAATATCTATGCTTTAAGAGTTCATATAATACAAGAACGTACTAAAAAAAAAACCAAACTTCTAAGAAGAGAGGTGAAATATAAGCTTTGCAGAATATTGCACAGCCACTGAATGATAAAAAATCAGACAACTGGCATGAAATATGTGTTTCACTTATCCAGTCTGGATCTGGCCTGTGTTTCAATTGCTGTTCCCATTCCAAATGACAGAAAGCTGTTATAAATACCAGACAGGTAAGTTCTATTTGGACTTGGGAGTTAATTTGTTTGTCCAAGACTGACTTACAGTTATGGGGAAGGTTGGGCTGTACTGATGCTGGCTGGGAAGGAGTTACCTTTCTTCACGGTGCTTCCCAGTTCCTCTCTATCATCTTCTGATTTTCCTGTAGCATTTTACAGCTCAAGCCTAATAACTTGTGACACAGAGACCTTAAAGAACCTTGAAATAAGGAACATTAAGTTAAGACCTTAAGATAAGATAGGACCTTAAAATAATCTAGGACCTTAAAATAAACTAGGACCAAGGCAACACTCTGCTGGGTGGGAAGGTAGAGATGGAGGGGGGCATCCCAACCAGGGGCCTGTGGGGTTCAGCTCTCTGCTGTGGAGGGGAGACTGAAGGTGGGGTTGGGACTGCAGAATGCATTTGTAACTCAGGGTGGTGGGTGCTGCCAACCATATCTTGGGCATGAGGAAACAACCCTACCTCTCCACAATGACATAGGTAAAATAACAAGTCCTTGATAGTCTGATATGCCATGTCTGTGTTTATCTCAGACTCCTCTCAGCTGCTGCAGAGGGGCTTCTTAAGAACAGGACATTTAGACACTTCCTTTGACCTTTCCACTGCAGATAGGAGCTATGGGGCCACTGCATGCTGGGCACTGTCTCACTGCATATGGACACCTATGCTCCTCTTCCCCTTGGTACACGTCCACTGGTTGTGGCCCACAAGCCTTCCCATAGGTAGCTGTGGCTAGCTGGGTGCTGGATTTAAAGGCAGTGTGTAGACTGACAGGATAGCATCATCCAGTGATGTCCCACACAGTGTAGATCTCTGAAGGACATACATATCAAAAGGCTTTTTTTTCTGGAATTTACCTGGCTCCCTACAGAATACTTCAGCCTTTTGTTGTCTGTATGCTTCAAAATATCAGACAATTTCTATCCAATTATGCTAACAAATGAAAACAAGGTGGAACCATTTCAAGCCACCAATGAAGTTCCCAGAATCACTTGAAGTGTTCGTGCACCAGCACACGCTAGTGACTCATCGGTTTCTGTCAGGCCAATAAGCCTCCACATTAGCTGTGCCAATAAAGATAAGCAGAGAATAATTCAGGCCTCCATGGCCTCTCCTCTCACCTTGGAGACCTAGGAATGTCCCTAGGCAACCCCACCCTGACACACTTCCCAGGGAGAGGGCCTGCCCAGCTGAGCCCTCCTGCATGCACGCAGCATCATCTTTTTTATACCAATGAAGGTTTAAATCCTCATTTGATTTTATGTTTTGCCACTTCTCCCCGTGCCACCCCTTCATGTCTTCATTAAATATGTGTGAACGCCCTGAAGGTGTCATAATGTGCAGGTCAGAAGTTGGAGAGATATCAGTGACCTCAGAGGTGGCAATTGCCTGCCAGCTCTCCAAGGGGCACAGCTCTGGGACAGTTATCCGTGGATGTGGCACAGAATATCCACAGGCAATGATTTGTTGTGAGAGGGATAAAGGAAGGTCACAGAACTTTACAGTCTGACATGCCATAAATGCAACATGACTCTGCACATACTGTTGACTTCCTTTAGAGTATTAAACACAGGTACAGGTGCCACAGATTGCAGTGCCTGTGAAGTCAGAGATTTCTGAAATCAGAGTTGTTAGCTCGTACGGCTTGATTAGTGTTGAGCTACGGGTTAATGAAGAGAAGCCTCTCTGAAAGCACTGAGACACTGTAACAAAGCCTACCTGGAAGAGAATTGCAAAGGTTGGACAGTGTGATCCCTACAGAAAAGATTGTTGTGTTCAGATCACTGGGGAGGCATGGAAAAGAGACTGGGGCTGTGGAAGGGACTACACAGCTTACCTGTAACCATGGATTTCCTAGCTGAACTTCTGTCTTGGAGATCAGTCTTACACCCTCTGTAACAGCAGATATGTTTGATATTCTGCACTGAAATGGTCTTGAAAGATGTTACTCTGTCATCATGGCTGCTAAAAACATTCGCTAAAAACATTCAGAACCCTGTGGATGTACATCCAAATTTTGACTTGTGTAGCCAACACATATGACTTTGTCTGCATATTTTCCACAATGACACAATATCTTTTAGTATGTACTGCCTGAGACTGCTGGAAATTATATCGATTTTCTATTTTTTTAATGGTTTTAAGTACTTGTTTTAATTAATCATAAGTAGTGTGTTAAGTCTTTTAGTTAGCATTTAGCAAACTTGTCATAAGCTGCTATTATGGGAACACAGCTTGGGAAAATTACTGAAACTTTAAGTTTTGATAAACAAAACTCTCTTTAACCATTGAACATTAATTTGTTTGCTAAAAATGTATAAATAGGTTAAAAAGTTTTGTATCAGTGTCTGTGTAGAGGCCAGAATTTTGTCGGCCACACACAAACCTCCTGACTAAGAATAAAGTAATGCCTCACTGATAAACACTAAAAAGGCAGCGTTAGAGAGTTTTAGTTATCCTGATGATTTCAGACCATTTGGCAACAAGATGTGTTTGGAGGGGAACAGAGATTGACCTCAGGATGGTGATCCTGAATTGAAGGTTGCAGGCTAGAAGCAGGAACAGAACAGTCAAATTTTTCAGTCATTTAAAGCAACAGAAAGAAGTTACTTACTCAGACAAAGATATGGATGGGAGAAGGTAAGTCACACGTGGAGACAGGAGGAGCTGGACTGAAGCAGCCCAGGAGTGCAGAGTCCAACTGTCCAGTTGTATTTTGCTCAAATCATGGAAAACCCCCAAACTCCGGGTTTAGCACTGACTGTCTTGCCAGAAAATATCTGTGAGACCTGCTGCTAACACGTGTACTCCATTGATAAGGATAGCAGGGCCAGAAACCAGGACAAGGACAGCTTGACATTGGGAGAACCTCCTCAGAACCTGTTGCAGAAATAAGGAGATATATACATATATATCAGGCACTATATACTGGAATCCTAGTGTGTGTATATATATTTACACACCTGGTATGTATAAATAGATATATAGAGATACATAGATATAGATACCAATAAAGAAGAAAATCAAAGTTGCATGAAGAATTTGGCATGGTCTTCTTTAAACCTGTGCTCCTTTTGGATAATGTAGCTATGTGCTTTTAATGGCATATTTTTAATAATAGCTTTTTCCTGCAAGATGCTGAATACTCTCTTTTTCCATAAGAAGTTGCAATTCAGGATACCATACCCTTGCAGGGATGGGCCTTATTTTTCAGGTATAGATAGCATTTGAGAAGGAGAAATTTTAACTTCATTCCCCTGGATTACCATTATACATGCTGAAAAGATAAGCTAGTACAGAGAGCAATTGAGATGAGTTAAAAGAATTGCAATTTTCTTGGCTACCGTATCGCTTCTGTTTTACACCTTAGCAATTTCTGTTGTGAATGATTAATTCAGGTCCAAGTCATTAGATTAGGCAAATGCGCTGACTAAAAATATAACAGGAATGCAGGAGGAAATGAAAGGGAATAAGCATAGTAAATATGCAAAACATTTTACAGTAAGAGTATTTCTGCCAGGTCAAGGCAATAATGTTTTACTAGCTTGGGCGACACGTATATGGCGGGAATGATGACGGCAAAATAAACCTTGGAAGTCTCTGTCTTCAGATTAATACAGACACTCAGAATAACACAGAAACAGGTGTCTTTATGTCTTCGAACGTGCTTAGTATACCTCAAGTGACCCAAGTGAAATCTGTTGACAGAGCATAGATTTTTAAGGACTTACGCCTTCAGGTATGAAGCAATGGCTTAGGTGTTCAGTCTGGGAGCAAGAGGAAAATGTTGAGCTCCTCAGCACTGAGAGATTCCAGAACTCCTACCTGATCACCAGTATCCAAGTGTTTCTTATACCCTCCTGGAAAGACTCCTTCATCTCCTCTCACCCCTAGTGATAGGGAACATCTCTCTGCAGCATATTTTCCATGATTTCAACCCCACCTGGCCCTGCACAACTGGAACTCAGTTTACTGATGGCACAGGGCACATTTTGCAGGTGATAACTGTTTAGGGGCAACTTTACAGGCAATACAGGCAAGAACACCACTTCTCTTTGATGGCAGGCTGTCAATACTGCAGATAAAAGAAAGAAGGGGAAAAATTAATCTTATATGGCTGGCTTTTCAGGACATTGGATTAGAAAGAAGCAAGTACAGAAGCTGGTAACTATCCTTACTCCTTGTGAGTAATCCTTACTGCTCAGGTGTTTCTTGGAAGTGTATGTCTATTTATTAACTTCTTACCAGGTATTGTGGGAATACATCTGGTAGTCAGCTCCAATGACCAAACCCAAGTTGTTATTTCTGATTAAAAAAAAGAACTGGAACATTGGTAAACTCGGGAAATTCCTGCTTCATTTTAAAGCAAGATTTCCATGAAGGTTCTCAAGTTGAAGATATTGAAGCTGAATACATCGTAGGAGGCTTTCAGTAGGAATAGTGAAGCCACTTGGTGTTTGAGGGAAAGAATGTGAAAAAGAATAAATTAAATTGTGGCCATTGAAAGGAAAATCGAAAATACTAAGCATTGCAAAATGTTTTGATTCAAAACTGAGCTATTTAATTTACTGTGATACATTCACAATGCTTAAGGTCACATTAAATAAAAATGGACCTTTCAGTTTAAAACATTAATGACAATTTCCACAGATTCAAACTTTTTCAAAAATACCCCCAGCCATTTGAAACCAGGTAATCAATGGAGAACTGCCTCTTTCCTGAAAGTAGCTTTTATTTTTATGAATCTGCATATTCTGGGGAAAGATTTAAAAGTCTCCAACTACTTCTAGGTATGAAATAAGTAGGATTCAAGCCAATGTTAAATATCTATTTTAAGTTTGTGACTTTTGCTGTCTATATTTTCTTATGGAGACATATGACATCTTAAAAAATGTTATTACCTCTAAGGGCCTCTGTTCTTAAGATTCTTCATGCTGAAATTAGAAAATCTCCAAAACACTGGTTGCTTAACTTCACAAGATCCAAGCGTTTGGAATTGATTTGCATGTTTGAAATTTCAGGCTGTTGCATATTTGGTAAAATGAAACAAAAAATATTTCATTCACATAAAATAAGACATTGTTTTTGTATCAATAAAAAGTATTTTAAGATACAGCTTCCAATAAAGTATAACTTACAGTATAATCATATTAAGCATATTTTAAGGCAGTATATAATACTAATTCTTGTCATTTTCCACAATTACTTTTTAACTATTACCTCATTACTTTATCTGGAGAGCCAATAAATTACAAACGACGTGCATTTTTCATGACTCTGCATTTCAGTTATTTATTAAGTTGTCTCTAATATGTCAGTTGCCTTTATCAACTACTGGAAAAATCAATATCTGATAGGACTTCACTGAGTGTAGCAAAGTATATAAGCATGAGGTTTATATTGCTCAGTCTCACTTTGTCACTTCAGACCATCTGACTAAGAAGTGCCTCTTAAATCCTCATCATTTCCTTGTTATCTGATTTGCAGGAATCCAAGACTTAAGCAACCATGTCCAACTCCACTGAGGCAGAACTCATACACATGTTTAAGGGAATTGCCTTTACCACCAGGTCTTCTCCAGAACTTTTAAAATCCTTGGATACTTTTGAGGCTAGAGAAGATGATGTCCTTTTGGTTTCCTATCCCAAATCAGGTAAGTTCTAGTTTTAAATGTTAGTTGCAATAAGTCTCAATTGTGTGTTTCATGTTCTCTGCCTAAACTATTTGGGAAATATCTGTGTAGAAGAAACAGGAAAGGATGTTTGAGTGTGTGAATATATTATGCTGTCAGTAAATGTTAAAATTACAAGAAATATGGTCATTTACCTACATTTTGATTCTGTAATTGAAAATAATCTCAGGTGTTTTCATATTGGAATGCAAATAAATATTCCTTACTTGTAAGCAACACCTGTACTTGAAAGATTTTCCTAAGGACTTTCTATATTCAATTATGAGCAAGTCAAGAGTTGTATTAAGTTATTTGTATGGCTCTTGGCTGTAGATTTATTAATTTCTTATCCCCTCTCCACCTGCCTCTCTTGCACAGAGAAGCACACACCAAAGGGAAGCTTAATCAGTACTTTCCAAATATACAGACTCAAGTTACTATAAGGAAAAAAATCAAATAAAACAAGTTATTCTAAAATAAATGATAAAAATAATATAACCACCTCTCAGCTGACAAGCAGTTTATCTAATGAGGTTGTTTTTGGTATTGTTATTAACACTTCTCACAGAGTTACTTTGTATTTCAGCTATAACCCTAATTTTTCAAGTGTTTATTTATTTGGAGCCAATGGAATTATTAAGTCGTGAAGTTTCTTGAATCTGGGCGAGTAGAAGTATCATTTGTTCACTAGCAATGTTTCCATATGAAAAATGCAGGTCTCATATATCCCCTTGATAATAAATATTTTTTTTCTTGTTTGTTATTTTTCTTAAAATTACTTTTCTGCAGGCACCCACTGGCTTGCAGGAGTTATAACAAAGCTTTACGATACTGAAGTTACAATAACATCTCCCATTGAATTTGGAGACATTTCCAAACTGGAGGAGCTGAATAATATCTCAACAAAGAGAATCATTCCAACACACTTAGACTACAACATGTTACCTCCAAATTTTAAGAAAAAGAAATGCAAGGTAAGGCAAAAGTTACATAAAAGCTGTAAGACATGTTAAGTGTCTATTAGGAGTATATTTTGTCCTGTTGATCCTTAATAATTTTTGAATGATTTACAGTTTCCAGAAGTGGTTTGCTGTGAATTTTGGAGCCACAGCTGATTAGCAGTCAAAGGCAGCATGAGCAGAGACTTGGACTAGGGACTGGGTTCTGCTCCTGCCCCACTGCTCTCATGGGGCTATTTGTATACCAGGCACCATACAAAATAGAACATCAACACCTTTCAATCATAAATCTCTCATTAGGGATGGAGGGTTTCTCATGGCCTCATTTCCTAGTGTCTTAGAAAATAGTTATCTTGGGTACTTACAGTCTGTACTGGAGTTGAAAATACTCTGCACCTCCTGCTGAAGCTTTATGAAGAACCCATAAAGATTTTGGGAGAACAAAAGAGAATTGAAACATGGGAGGCAGATTCAGATCACAGTTTTGAGTTCACAGAATCATAGAATCACCTGGGTTGGGAGGGACCTTAAAGATCATCTAGTTCCAACCCCATGCTGTGGGCAGGGACACCTCCCACTAAACCAGTTCCTGCTATGCTAATGTGGGAGGTCTTTAAAAATAAGCTCTGGGTCTCAGATTTTTTTTATTGAAAATCTAAAATTTCAGGATAACTCAGATACAGACTTTTGGGACAAAGCAAATTTGAATGAAAAGCCAAAATTTATGTTTTGCAGCTGTCCTGTGAATGTTAATTAGTAAATGTTTTCATACTCATGAGATATACGAGATAGTAAACTGACTCATGAGTTAAAGTTAACCCAGGCTCTTTCATAAAACGTAAACATTACCCAGCTGTGGCAAACACGCCTCTTTCCACATGGAATTGTTTACTAATCACTACAGACTCCTGCCTAAGAAGAGACAAGTACATTTCTAATTTAATGGCATAGTCACTGAAGGAGGAATCCTAAAGGAAAGGGGTTTGACACTGCCAGCTGCCTGTGAAAATGCTATATTTACACACAGAGCTTCTCTAAAACAAAGGAAGGATATTATCATTAATAAATATATCATCTTCATTTACAGATGATCTACATCAGCAGAAATCCCAAAGACACTGCTGTTTCCATGTATCATTACTACAGAGATAACCCAAACCTTCCCACTGTAGATACCTGGGCTGCTTTCTTTGACTTGTTCTTAAAAGGGAATGGTAAGAACAAATGTTTTCTCCTTGCATTTTATATTAGCTTATTATGCACAGAAAGAGTTAAGAAATGTGAACTGCGTGAAAACTCCTTATTGAACTCCTTATTCATATGGCATTAGCTAGGGGGACTGGGAGTGTCAGGATAAATTCTAATGCCAAACCAAACGAGAGCAAATAACAGGATGCCCTCTTCAGCCTAAAATGAGACATTTTGATAAGCAGCTGCATCATTTCAGCACGAGTGCTCTTTGCAGGTTCTTGCTGTTCTTCACACACCTGTTAAAAAAACCTATTCTCCCAGAATCGTTTTCAGCTCTCCCAGAAAAGACACTGATTTCTTTTCTTTCCATGAACACCCTGCAACCCCTGACTATTTGTTGATTCCGACATGGATTCGCCCTGTGCCAAAAGTTTTCCAGCCTTGACTTGTGAACCTCAGTAGCAGACTGCTTCCCCCCAGTAATTTATGTGTAAGCTATGACAGGGGAGGTATGTGTACCCAGCTCCTCCGAGCAGATGCAGGGCAGCTGAGCTGGCTACAGCCCGCCCCTGTCCTGGGCGGGGCGGGTGCTCTCTTACAAGGAGCTCAGCCGGCCCTACATGTGCCCAAGTGCAGGAAAAGGGCATGGGAGGGCACAGTCTACCAGGCTGCACCAATAGTCTAGTGTCTTCCCCAGTCTTGAAGCCAGCCCTGGGCAGCCCTTCAAAGGAGTCTGGACGTGTTCATAAAGCCCTCCTGCACACACTCTGCCTGATGTGTTGTCTTAGTAGCAGGGTCCGAAGATCAAGGACAAGAGGGAGATTTTTATGAGTGGTGGGATGGAAGTTAACAAGAGGACCTTGTTCACTTTATCCACTCCCATTTTTAGTGTTTTATTAGTCCTTTGAGGAGTAAAGTGTCACCCTAGTGATGATAACAGCAGTAATGATTGATCAGCTTGAAAACTTTGAAAGAGAAGTGCCACTGCAGTCATCATGGGCTCACATCAGAGCTCCAGAAGTCAATTTGCTCACTGCCTTCTCTGGGCTTGGGCTCAGATCTTGTGTTCCTGGATCAGAGCAGGCCTAAGGTGTGTTCTTCAGGGATTTGCAGGATCTTGGCTTATTTAATATGAACTCTGAACATACAATAGTAGAAAAAAAAGAAAAGAGGATTGTATTTAGGGCCAGGTTGGATGGGGTTTTGAGCAGCCTGGTCTAGTGGAAGATGTCTGTGCCTATGGTGGGGGGCTTGGAACTAAATGATCTTTAAAGTCCCTTCCAACTCAAATCATTCTGTTATTTTATGATTAAATTATAAAAGCATCTCCCATTTACCTCCAAATTATTAGCCACCTTCTATTTTCTGAGTCCTTGCCCATGGCATAAATAGATAATTATGTTTGTTACATCAGAAATTTAGGTAAGAGGTGATGTGGAGGAAAAGGTCATTTTCACTTCTAATTTCACTCTGAATGTCATTTTCACTTCTAATAAAAACGTAAGACTGTTGTGCTGCTTGATTCAAACCCTGCAGTGCTCTTGCATAACATCAGCTCAAAACAAGGGTTAGGGCACAGAGGGACAACTGTGGTGCCATCCCTGGAGTCTCCAAGGCTGTATGCTGTGCTCCTGAATCCAACAGGGCTATGCTATTGTTGGCCACATGCCCAGGGTAGTTGACCAGGAGAGCAGGGTCTAATTGCACACCGTGGAGCACAGAAACTGCTTTATGTGCTGGAGAGGGCTACAGACTGGAGCATTCAGCTTAATTATAAGTATTAGCTATAATTACTGCTTAATTATAACTCACAGTTTGCAACCAAAATGTTGGTCATTACAAGATTATACTGTTGTGGTGGTGCTTATAAAAGCAAAGTCACAGTCTGGGACAATCACAGGCTGTGATTGCTCTGTCCAGGCCTCTTCTCATCACCCTACAAAGAGGCTTCCATCTTCCCTTTCAGCTAGAAAGGTCAGAATGTTGTTTTGTAGAATAAAGATGAAATTTAGCTGTCCTCCCATGGTCCAGGAAAAGGAGCATTCAGGCAAAACAAGCACTGTGGCTCAGTTATAAACCATTTTATCTGTTTCATTGGCTGAATGATGTATTTGCATAAGTTCTTTACATAATCCTTCTTTGGTGTTTAAAAATTATACAGATTCCCTTCTGCTGAGACAAAAGAGAGCTGACAACAGTGTGCTCCATTTAAGAGAGTCCTTATTTCATTTCCTGGTGAAGTGATTATATTTCTAGCTGTGACCACAGACACACAGTCATTTGCTGAGATGCTCAGATCTTCCTTAGATTTGGAGCCTGTTTCTACCACAGAATTGTATCTCAGAATAGTCTCTGATATGAAAACAAATTCCAACAAGAATGGTAACCTCTTTGAATGTCACTTTTGTAAGTTTGAGTCACTTGGCACAAAGAATTGCATTTGTTTTAGAGGGATATGGGGTACATATTATGAAGGGATCATTCTCCTAAATGTGTAAGATACCACCACAGTTATTTATGAATAAAGTTTATCTGAATGACTTTTACATGTTTTTTTTTTTTCAGTTGTCTGTGGATCCTGGTTTGATCATTTCCTAAGTTGGGAAGAACATGAAGATGACAAAAACATCCTATTTTTGTTCTATGAAGACATGAAGAAGGTAAATATGCTCTCTGCACTTGGTTCAGAATGCATTACTTGTAAATTAGCATCATTAAAATATCAAAGAGGAAATTATAATGAAAAAGGAGAAAGAAGGAAAATGCGAATGTATGTCTTTGGGCATATTTTGTATTTGCATAGAATTTTATATTAGTGAACTAATTCTGACTGCACAAGTTATATAAATATCAAATCCTGTGAGAGTTACATTTCTTACATGCAGGAATGGGACTCATATTACATAATTTTCTCCAGGCTATAAGGGATAATTTTAAGTTCCTCTTTCTTGGTCCTACGGAAAGACCAAGGACATCTGTTGAGGGCCACACATTAACTTGCTGTGTCTGACATTTCCAGTGAAATTTTCAAAAAGTGATGTAAGACAACAGAACTACTCACAGTCTCATGGTACTTGTATTCCCAATAAACAAGAAAATTAAAGACTGAAAGGTTGGGAAAACAGTTTGGTGAAAGGAAATTATGCAGACACTGCTTTGCTGTTCTTAAAAAAAAAAAAAAAAAAAAAAAAAAAGAAAGTAAAAGACCTTAGCTTTCAAAGGATGAATTTTTGAGTGAATAGAAAACACTCTCTAGTGTTTCTATTAAAATAGGTTTGTTCATTTTTTGGGAACAAAAAAATTCCAAGATGAGGAATATAAACAAACTATTTTGTATTCTGAGTTACTTGTTAGATCTCTATATACATCACCTCCAATGAAATAAGCTGAGCTTTGAGTATTTCTCTATTCCAAGTGAAATAATTCTGAGAGACAGGAGAACATTTTATCTGAACTGGAAGTAAATTTGGGAATATAACTGTGTTTGGTATGACATACTCAGTATTTATTCATTTCTGTGAGTATGGGTATGAGGGGAATCAGGTTTACTGTACCTGTCATCTGCACAGCCCAATTACATACTTGGCTTGCTTGAAAGCAAATAAATGTGTGACAAACTTGTTATGTAATAAAAAGGATCCTTTTCAAATTAGCTAAAAGTCTGATAATCAGCTTAGAAATATAAAAGCTTTATTTTTCTTGTACCTCAGGATCTCCCTAAGGTTGTAAAGAAAATTGCTTTGTTCTTGAGTTTAAACGCCAGTGACAAAGATATCCAAGATATCTGCAGTAAGTCCTCATTCTCAGAGATGAAAAATGACACAGAAAAGGAGAACAGTGATCCCAGTCACACTGTGTGTGCTCTGACATCCAACAGGAAGCTGATTTTCCGAAAAGGTAAGTTCCTTTGTTCTTAACACAGCAGAGGAAGTGGAAATCCAGGCAGAGGCCAAGGACCAGGTCTCTCCCAGAGTGTAGTGGTGCTTGGGTCAGCCCTAGGAAGCAACGACAGGATTCTTCAATTTGAAGCCCCCTTAAAAATCACTTTCTTTCTAAGTTCTCTGTCTGCACAGAGGAGCTAGAACAACAGCCTGACTAATATTGCTCCAAGGAGTGGGAGCTGTTGAGCTAAAAGGAAAGGTTCACTCAGCATTACTCTTTATCTATGGGGTTTTTTATCTAAAAGTTGACCACCTCAGTCTTTTACAACGTGTCTCCTCTGACACCACCTGCAAAGGTCACTTGGTTTACTAGAAAAATAAAGAGCAAGACACATTCCTTCTGAATAAGACTGCTCTTATCACCTCCTATCTTATGGAAATATTCCTGAGAAAGGAATATGCTGACAATGACAACAACAAAAGAATGGTCACAGGTAGCCTTCAGACCCTGAGCAAGCTGGAATCCACGGAAAATCTTCCACAGTGTTTAGTTCAGACGTGACTTTAAGATATCTGCAGGAGCTGTTTTCTTGCTTCTGACATTTCACAAGCTTCCTCAGGTCTGGATAATAAGTAAAACCAAATCCATCATGTTTACATGGATTTCGATTATATTTCTTTACTTAATTTTTGAACAATAATTGACAGTTTAAAACCAAGAATTGTTTCAATTAATAAATAGGGAAATGGTACCTTCTGTTAATTCAGAACGTTTTTACCAATGAGCTGAAACAAATGCCAAAATACAATCTGTCATTAAAAAAAGAAAAAAAAAACAGATACATTTTTCTAAGTCAGTGAACTTTGATGAAGATATGTTGAAAATTTTGAAAAATCCCAACAGTTTCACTTCCAAGGGCATGTAGTAATAGGACAAGGGGGAACAGCTTTAAACTGAAAGAGAGTAGGGAAGAAATTCTTTACAGTAGGGGTAGTGAGGCACTGGAACAGGTCCCTTCCAACCCAAACAGTGATCTATGATTCTATGATTTCCCCTACTGACTGTGAAAAAACCCAGGCAGAGACCTTTAACTACATACAACTAAGGCAGGGCAAGATGCCTCCCTGCCAGCATGACCAGGAGCTCTAATTTCACCTTGGAAACCTTCTGCTCTTCATCCACCACTTTTGTTGGCACTAATCCACTCCGAGGCTGAGGGTTTAACAGCCTTTATGGATGACAACCCAGCTGCTTCCACCAGAGTCTTGCCAGATCAGTAAAGCAACTCACAGTCATGACCTACCACAGAGGCTGTGGTTAAGAATATATTAATAATCTGTGCCAACTGCAACGTTAACAGAACTGGGCTGCCTTTAAACAATTTTTTGCTTCAAACATTGCTAGCTTCACCGTTCTTTCTGTTCCTGCTCTCCTAGGTGCTGTTGGTGATTGGAAGAACCATTTCACTCCAAAGCAGAACAGGAGGTTTGAGGAGATATTTAATGAGAAAATGAAACGCAGCAAAATGGCAAAGTGTTTCATCTATGAAGTTTGACTCCATGTGAAGAACAACACGCAGTTATCAACAAATGTATGTAGAGCAACTGGTGGGAAATTCTGAATGGGCACTCCCATTTGGTTTGTAATGCTTCCAGTAGAAAGGATTGTAAACATGAGATTTTGAGGAGAGGAAAATTCTGACACAATGACAGAGCTGAACTCAGTTCTCAGCGGGCAGATGTAGGTGGTTTTACAGAGTCAGGTGTCAGACCTATTTTTTGGCAACAAAATTTACTTAATCTTTTTTTTTTTTTTTTTTTTGCTCCAAGGGGATATGAACAGACTTCTTAGATCCGAATTAGGAATTTTACCCATGATATTATGGAAAAGAAAAAAAAAAAGGAACCTGTAAAAAACAAGATAGAAAAAGTCTAAAAAAACTTCATAAGAAAATGACCAAAATTTTGACCCCAGACTCACTCCTTCTGTAATACATCATGATTTATGAACTGCCTATCTTACTGGACATTGTTATTGACACCGAAGTTGAAAACTGCAACTGTGTATTTGACAAATCATGGTGAAGTCTGTTTACAAAATGTTTCTTTTTTTTTTTTTTTTTACAATGTGTAGTTCTTTGATGTAACTTATTTCTGGGTTGGACACCGTATATTGTATATATGGTATAAATGTAAATGCATATATAAAGGTAAATGCAACTGATATAAATCCAATAAATTTCTGCAGCATATGTTGGGCAATTATAAAAGTGGTTTTTTCCATTTGACTTTCTTTCTGCAAAATATCTGTTTCCAGTGTTTTGATGAGAACCATTTTGCTTCACAGTCCTTGTGCAATAGAACTCAACAGCTACACCGTGGTAAACAAACCACAGCTCAGAGACAGCTTAATCTGAACACGACTTATTTATTTACCCTGCCCTGATAAGGCAGATTTTCCAATAATCAGCTGTCTGCGTTCACATCCGAGGGACTGTTCTAGGAAATCAGTGAAGATTTTTTTTCTGATTTGTTTCATGATGTGTTTTTTGTGTCCTCACCTTTGCTTTGAAGGCTGGCTTTAAGGACTCTTCTCCCCAGACTAGTTTTCCCCAACCATACAGTTATGAGGCTGAAAAGCTGAGGTATTGCCTTATTTAGCAAAATACTAATCTCTCTCCAGCCACACACTTTACACTTGCCACACAGCCCTTTCATTTCATACCTGGCCTGTGCAAGATGACATCAATACCTACTGATTTTGCATCTGCATATCCAGTACTGAAGTTATATGTTGGAGAGATCAAGAGAAAAGCCTGTTTGACCACAGTCCCTTGCCATTTACAATTCAACACAGGGGAGATGCTGCCCTTAGCGCTGCCTTTTGCAGATGACCCACTTGGAAATCAGAATTTAGATATGTTACTTTCCTCTTCTGACATTAAAATCATTCTCTCTCCCTCCAAAATGCCACGGACCGCTGTTGCCCTCCTTTCAGTGTTATTATTCCACTATTAATAAATGGCAAGAAATCAGCTAATGAAGATGCTTGAACATTTTACTGAAAGACTTATGTTTTTCTGGCCCTCTGAGTATGGAAAGAAGCCAATGGGTCCTTGGGCAAATCAAGTTTGCAAGCCAGTTTAATTGCATTAAGACTGGTGTAAGCAACATTTACATGTATATGCACAATATGAAACTGTGTGAGAAGGGACAGGATGAGGACATACCTCGTGGATCAGTGGGGAGGTTAAAGCATACACTCCTGAAAACTGGCTGAGGGGATTATATTAGACTATAACATAGCAAGTGTTTTGCCAGTTGACCTCTAGCACCGCATTGCAGACTTAAACGACTTCCAAAATAAAGCTCTGCTCAGTAACACTTCATACAAATACAGCACTTTTAGTCTGAAAATGCAGTTTTACTCAAGCTTTGCTCAATACAGGCACACTTCAATACTCTACCTGAGGCAGAGTGCAGCAACTGATTGGTAGTGATTAAAAGCTTCTGCCAGCAAAACTACAGGGTAGCAGGTCCATCCTGCACAGGCACAGCCTGGTGCAGCTGCAGAGAGCTGTGTCAGAGGTCCAGAAACCCAGGCTGGGCACTGTTCCTAAAGGCTGGGGGTACGTGATGCTATTGGCAACCAGGGTTTTCCAGCAATTGCTACACCTACCACTTCTTCCATCCTCTTTTCTCTGGCTCTCCCCACTGTCTGCTACTCCCCCTCTCCTTCCCATGACCGTAATAGAGGGATTCAAATGGAATGTTTCAAAGAATTGTCAATCTGGTTCCACAAATCATTCCTGGCAGGCTGTGGAGATGTTAAAGAACTTTCAAAACTTCCATAGTAAGATGTCGTAAAAATGTCTCCTCCCCTCTCTGTTTTTCTTTCTTTTTTTCCTATGGCAGTTAAAATGTTGGCAGAGGGTGACATTTCAGCCCTACAAAATATAAAAGCACTGATCCAAAATGTACCTAGACCACAGCAATACTAGGTTTGGAAGAAATAAAGCCCTGTGCAATCTCTATTATGTGGAAATGCTTACAATACTGCTTTCTTACTCTGGTAACATATTTTCCCTTCCTGAATCAGGGCTCTTCTCAAGATTGATTTAAGTAGAAAGGACAGGATTAAACATTTACTCCATCAGAGCTGAGACACAGGGCTTCTACCTGCTCTTGTTGAAGTTAACCTGCTCTGCTTGCTACCCAGGCTTATCTGACCTTTGGGGCAGATAAAAAGAAAGCAGAGCATTTGGAGGGCCAGAACTCTTGTGAAAGGAACACATGAATTCCAGGTCTTGCTTTATGAACCTCTTCCCTGAAAACATCACACAGTTATCTTCTAAAGTAGCCCTCAGAGAAGAAAAGGTGCTCAGGTAAACATCCCAGCAACCTGAATTTAAGTCATACTAGTTCTGATACAATGAGTGATGCCTAAAGCAGTTTCTTGGAGGAAAAAAATGACTGAGGAAAAAGTCTCACCAAATAGCTTCAGGAACACCTTGTAGAAGATGAAAATTAGGCTGGGGAAGTGGGGAGAGCACGCAGGGGAAGGAATCTGAGCTAGTTCTGTTAATCTTTGAAGCCAGAAGTCACGGGAAAACAGAAGATTCAGGTCAGGACATCAATTGGTGGGTTTCTGCATTGGGTCTGAGTAGAGACGCTCAAGGGATCAAAACAAGGGTTTGCTTGTAACCAGCTGTCAGATGGAAAGGTAAAGGTGGAGGATAAGAAGGAATTTCTGTGGAGTTTGGTTCATGACCAGCCGATGAGAGAGAAAGGACAGTCACAGACCACAGACAAAATGCCAAGGGCACTCCTGCTGCAGAGACTCAGGAGGGATGGGACAGGAGGAATCACACCTAACAGAAAGGGCTGAGTGTGTCAGTGAAGGCAATCACTGAAAGACCACGTTCAGAAAGGGGGGAAGAGGACTGAGTGGTCGTATCACTCTTTCATCAGTTCCAGCCTCGCAGATGACAACAATCCTCCTTTTTCCAAGGGACCAGAAACCAGATAATTGTGCAGCAACTTCTCTATTAACTTTGACAGGAGACAGTCCTCCCCTATTACTGAATTCATTTACCTGTCCTGCCTACCAGAGAAGATAAACTGTTAGGACAGACTGAGGGACTGTGTGGTGAGATATTGCTCTTCCTGGGATCCCACAGAAGAAGCTGCTCCTGGACCAAGTGGGGAGGAGCAACAGCACCTCATGGTCCCAAAAGGAAGCGAGTGGGAGCACCCACCCAACAGCTGCTTGAGCGATAAAACAGAAACAAAAAGGCATGAAGTCACCAAGGGAAGCAGCACTGCCTCGGAAAGGAACAGGAATGTTTGTTCTTCACTGACACCTATTGACTGCAGTGCTTTAACTGCAAAGCCCTGCACAATTTCACAGGGCTCAAAAGCAGAAGCAGACTCTGAAGGGAATCAGCCACAGGTTTAGGGGGAGCAGGTCTGTCCCTGAGTACCTGATGCACAGCCTGCTTATGAAGTCCTTTAGTTCTGAACACCAGTGCCTGCAAGGATCATAGGATCATTAAATCATAGATTGGCCTGGGTTGGAAGGGACCTTAAAGATTATGTAGTTCCAACCCCCCTGCCGTGGGCAGGGACACCTTTCACTGGACCAGGTTGCTCAGAGCCCCATCCAGCCTGAACTTAAACACATCCAGGTATGGGGCATCCACAGCTTCTCTGGGCAACCTGTTCCAGTGCCTCACAACACACACAGTAAAGAATTTCTTCCTAATATCTAATCTAAATCTAAACCTACTCTCTGTCAGTTTGAAGCCATTCCCCCTTGCCCTGTCACTCCAGGCCCTTGTAAATAGTCCCTCACCATCTCTCTTGTAGGCTCCCTTCAGGTACTGGAAGGCCATAATTGGGTTATCCCAAAGCCTTCCCTTCTCCAGGCTGAACAATCCCAATTCTCTCAGCCTTTCCTCACAGGAGAGGTGCTCTGTCCCTCTAATCAACTCGATGGTCTCCTCTAGACTCACTCCAAGAGGTCACTGTGCTTCCTGTGCTGGGGACCCCACAGCTGGATGCAGCACTGCAGGTGGGGTCTCACCAAATGTACCCAGGATGTACTCAGGAATGACTGACCTGAGAATCTACCAGCAGCCACAGTTGAGACAGGATGATGGTACAGATGATGGCATTCATAGGTAAGCAAATATTGACAGGAGTAATAAAAGCAGAACTTCCTTTTCTGCCTGCAAAGCCTTTCACTAAAACAAAGGATAACTGTGGTTTGCTGTTCTCTATAATTTCTGACCTTGGTAAACCACTTAGACGTATCCATCAGGCAGGAAGGCATCACCGTCCTGCTCGAAGTGCAGTTAGTTGCCTAGCTACTTCAGAAAGATGAGGAATTAATCAGTTCATATCATTGCCTACTGGCTGAATTGAGGATTTACCTAAATTACAATTTTAAAAAAAAAAGGACTTCATTGTCAGGTAAATGAAATGCAATATAGAGCTGGGCCATATATCTCTGTGCTATCCAAGCTCTGACACCAATGACAGCAGCTTAATTGGAGCAGCCCAGACTCAAATTCCTCTGCTTCTCAGCAGTGGCAGCAGTACAGAGGCACTGCAAGACACAAATCCAGTCAGTTCTCCACATGGCCTTGCACCGCTTGAAACTTTATCCTGAAATCCCCTGAAATTTCCTGGCTTCCATTACAAATCCAATGTGTACTTTCTCTAAACAAAGTTCACACAGATACAAGGGTGTTGATATACTGATGTGCCAAGTCAGGACTAGGGGCTTGTTCGTGAGTTATCAGAACTACTGCCCATAAAACCCACCCGTAGTCCACATCTGGGGCACATGTAGCTCCACGTCCTTTAAGAGGCAGCACTCAGAGAATGGAATGAATCCAAAGGTAGATCATGATAAGTATTTTGAAGGTATCTTTAAGTTCATTAAGTGAAATGAATGGGAGTGTTTTATATCTGTCTAAATCAGATTACTTAATCCCATTCTCCAGCTTTTTAGACCCAGCTTCACTTAATCAATTGAAACACTTCAGTTGGGCCTCACTGCTCAAAAGTGAGTGGTGATGCACCCCCTTCCAACTTGAGACGGAGCTGCTGTGGACAAAGTGTAACCAGGGAAAAAAGGTGGGAGAGTAAAAATAGTCAAAATCTTACACAGACTGTACAAGCAATAAAAGGTTGTGCAACTATAGCCTTAGTTAAAAGTGACATCCCTGGAGAATATATCTCCATGTTTAATACAAGAGTAGCCATACTAGCTCAGATGTATGTCAGTTTAACCCAGAAACTTGCCTGCAAAGTATGTGAACAACCAGGAAAAACATGGAATTTTCCCGAATGTTCTCCCAACATGAGTACATTTTGTCAAAGAGCTTCCTAAGCAATTTACTGTATTAATGACCATTGATTCATCTGATGTCATCGTACTCTTACAAAGTTCTCTGTGCACTTGTGCCATGTTTTCAATGAGTTTTTAAGATTAGATGACTAATTCCTATTGATAACAGCTGATTTTCTCACTGTGTCAGAGCTACACATTAACACAGAATGAACTACTAACACACATTGCGAAATATAAATTAATTGCAGTTGGGTGTTGCTTATATAAGAAATAAAGGGTAGAAACCAAGGTTCAGAAGCAGAGGAACTGTATCAGGTGTCAGACTCACAAAACACGTGGCCAAAGCCTGTTTTAAGCGTGCTGATGTTCACTAAATGTCTGTAAGCCACGCCCGACTCTGGAAATCCATGAGGTGCAAACGTTTTGATGCCACAGGAAAACTGGAAAGCACTACCAAATACAACATGGCAAATTTATATTCCTGAGGCATCTGTTTTTGGTCACCACTACTTCCTTCAGTGGTCTTTCCATAGCTTCCCCTTCTTAATTTTACAGATATCTCAACACAACTCCCTTCTGTCATCCTTATTTCAAAGTGAAGAATTCTGACTTGGCTACTGCTCCCACTGAGCCTGATTCATTTTTCAATCACCCATTTTATCCTCCCACAACCCTTTTGAGTGCTACAACCTTTTCAACACACAAGAAACAAAACACACAGTATTCAAGATACCCGCAAATCACTGATTTATATAAGTGCAATAATTATTTTTATCCTATTTGTTATATATTCTTTTTCTAATAATTCCTAAAATTCAGTCTGCTTTTTTAACTGCTAGCACACACTTCAAACCACTGGACATTTTTCTGAATTATAACTGCTCATAGAAAATGGATATCTTTATATATATGACATTAGAATTGTGTTTCTATTAGGCTTACCTTATTAAGCTTACCTTATATGTATATCTTCAGTTTCCTCAGCCTCACTCTTTAATAACCTGAATAATTTGGTATCATTGCCTCCACATTGCACACTGCTCATTCCCTTTAACACCTATTTCTATAAGTAATTAAGAAATTCTTCCATCTGCAAGATGAAAATTATGGTATCTCTTTTAGGGGAAGTGGTCTGTCATGCTGCAGAGGTGTGGGAGCTACAGAACTGGGACTGCTCCCCAGGGTTTCTCTCTCCTCCGGTATCTCTAGAGCAGTGGGAATGTCTATTGAACCAGAGCCACATACAAAAACATATCTAGGATCAGAAATTGGAATAAACAAATCTGTCCCAGAACAAGAGAGAGAAACAAACCTACTGTCCAAAAATTTTTCAGACAAGCGCATTAGTGACAAGTTTTTCTAACTCATTTTTGCTTCAGGTTGATACATAATAGTGTTTTTCTTCCACACAGTAATATTGCTCTTAATAGTGGTGACATTTAGGATGATTGGTCCTGCTGGGTGTAACTAGACTCATTTGGAGCTATTTCTGGAAAAAGGAAGTAGTGATTTAAGAACACAAAAACAGAAAATAATAATTAAAAACAAAAACCTTCCCACACCAGCTCTGGTAAAACTAGTTAACTAATGTGTGCTCAAGGTTTACAAGTATTAAGAACTTGAAATCACCAAGTACTAAAAAATATCTCAAAAGACTGAAATATATGTGATTTGTATTGATGTGAAATGAACTAAGGTCAGAACTTGTTGCATCACCCTATGGGAACTGGAGAGGAACATACACCGAATAGAAGATGGATGAGATAAAAATAAATTAATGGAGTCAGAAGTAGGTGAAGGGCTAACCTCTTGTGTCAAAGTTAGCAAACATAAGGACACAGTTACTGTCTAACTGGATATTCTTCCCTCTCCTCAACCCTCCTGGCAAGAGCCACCAAGCAGCCAAAAAGCAGGAAAGATCTCGAGGCCCAACCACAATAAGAATCTCTCCAATACACTCCTGCCAAATAATTCTCAATGTGTTCTGCTCAAATTTACAAGATCATCTTTCTATAGAAATACTGGGCTAGCTTTGACAGCTCATTAAACAGAGAGATGAATCCCACCTTTTCACAAACCTGGACACAAAACACACAGCACTGTGAAACCAGGTATTTGAAAACATGGAACACAGAAAAGTGAAGAAGTATATTCAAGAGGCTATAACCACACTCAAAACACTCAAGATTTGCCTCCAAGACCAGAATGAGATAAAGATTTTGAGTAACTGCGTGTGCATGTGATTAATTTGGGCACTAAATTTGTCCATTTTCATCAGTATAATCCATTCACATGGCACATGAATGTGGAATCATATGATTTACAGTACAGAAATTCATCACAAACAACCCCATAACCATTCTCTACCCAAAAGACAATAGAAAACTTTTTATTTAAAATTTCAGGTAATCAGTTATTTTTTTCATAATAGCTTATTACAGATTATTAAAAATTTCCTTTTTTCAGTCTCACATAATCATGATAAAACATTATTTGAGATTTTCTTTGGAATACACTAGGCATTTTGAAGTTAAAAAAAAAACCAAACAAGTGCTCACATGACTAAAAGAGATTATTTCAAAATTAGCCCAGTATAACAAAAGTGACCACTGAAATCTACTGATTGAACTACACCCCTCTAATCAAAGGCAATCACAGTGCCACGACATGAACTGGAACAGCAGGTGCTGGCAAAATACACTACATATCTGAAGTCTGCTTGGGATTTTAGATTTGACCTTTAAGGTGACAGTTATCCTCATCATCTCTGCCTCTGTGACCCCTAAATCCTTCATATGATTGAGGATCTTCCATAAAATCAAGAGGAGTAATCTGAACCTTTCAGGCAGCAGATCATGCATGTCCCATATCCTCAAACAGGCTTTATGTTGTAAATGGTCTCTAGAGCTCTTTTATTCTTCATATTTTTACCAATGTAAGATTACACCATGTTCTTCTAAACAAGAATTTATCACAGTGAAAACATTTATATTATCAGCTACCATTTCTTTCTGCTCGTTACCAACACTCATATGAAGGTGTTTCTGTATTTATTTTTGATACATTTAGAATTTTTTGGGGTGCAGCCCCAAAGAATATGCAGCATGTTCAGCAAGCAGCTGAAACACTGAAGAGTTCTTGACTCAAGCAGTAAGCTACAAATAGCACTGCCAACTCATATTGCTAATATAATTGCACTTATTTGTGCTTTATGCTTTCTCTAACAGAAATGACACAGGGATCAAGTACATCACAGTCACCTTGTTTAAAGCTATCTATTCACAGGGAATTGCTCCTGCAATCAAAGTCATCAAGTTAACAATGACAAGGTGAGGTAACCAAAAACTTGGCCAATTTCTGTATGATATTGTCAAACCTGAATTGTTTATCCAATCTGGGCTTCTGAGGCTTTACAATATAGCCTGTACAACTAAAATAATTCATGTAACCATACCAAAGTCTGCAGTTCTGTCCAAAACGTGTCTCTCCTGTTATCAAAATCCATGGGATTTATCCAGAGCCCTAAAACCTGATAGAAATGACATACTACAGTGATAACTTAGAGCTGGTTAGTGCAGTAAACAATTCATCTGTTAACCCTGATAACCCTGTTAACTGTAGATTGGACCAAAATTCTTTTACTGCCTAATTTGGCTTCATGAAAGGAAGTAAACACCAAGGTAATCAGAGGCAAATATATTGAGTGATATTATATTGGGAGTTTCTATTTAGCAGGGAAGCAAAATAAAATGACAAGCCATTATCACTCACCTCAGTAGTAATTGCCTGTGCAGCATGGGTGTTTTTTATTTTTTAGCAGAGCCCAAGACAGAACTTGACTCACTGATAAATAATATTGTATTTGCATGGTACAATACAAATCCTATTTTTCATAAATACAAACACATAAACCAGCTTTAACATGCTAAAAGCAGTCTGTACATATATTTTATATAAACCCACAATCAATTATGTTTTGGGGTTTTTTTTTAAACAGCAGATACTTTTCCATACAATAAACTTAAAGAGTTTTGCTTGGCTTTAACTCATTACTGGTAGCCATAAAGTCCCCATAGAAAGAAACTGAGCAAAGACCTCAAAGTCAATGGGAAATTTAATCCCAAATCTGGCAAAACATTTGGGTATGTTAATTTAAGCACTTCAATAAAACCCAATATAAACAGACTCAAAAATAAGAGGCACAATTCCAAATGTGATTTAATTATTTATGAGCTTAAAATTGAACACATGCTTAAGTGCTTTGCTTACCTAATACTAATATTAACTGGTTTTCCAGGAACTGAGCTGTGTTTTAAAAATACAGGAAGAAGTCTTATAGTACTTTACACCTGACATTTCCAGCATATGTTAAAACTCTTCCTTACTAGGGACAAATTCTGTAAAATTCAATCACACAACCACAACACCATGATGACATTTGGTAGAAGAAACATAAACCACATGAGCAAAACTGACAGAATTTTTTTCTTTAAAATTTGAATTACAAACCCTCAAGTCATGCAAAATCATTGATCCCTGAAAACATTCTGATTATGATATAAAGACACATCACTCCTGGAGGACAGGTGTGATGATTAGGAGGAGATCTACAGTAGATTTGCTACCTTTTGCAACATTCCTTCCATTGCTTATAAAATAATCGTGAATATGATCATATTTGCAGCACACAATCATGAATATCAGCACTTAAAGTGGGACCTTAAATTAGAGGGAGACCTTTTTTTAACTCTACTTTGATGTAAAACTTGAGAGCTCTCCTTTGGGATTTACTGAAGGAGGAAGAGGAGACAAAGAACAGCAGGAATGACCAACGGTGTTACTCCTTTTTCATCAGTTCCTTATTTCCTCTCCTGCTGTTCTCATTTCCCCCCATTTCCTTTTCTGCTGAACTCATTTCTTCCATTTGCTTCCTTGCAGAGTTCACTTTTTCTAACAACAGGAATATGTGTTCGGCGAACTCCCGCACGGCTCCGCAGCCACCGCTGCTCTTGCAAATGTAACCAGCAGCCTTCTGAGCAGCTGCACAAGCATCAGCAGGCACACCACTCATGCCTGCTTGCTTCAGGCATTCCACATCAGACTCTTCATTTCCTATTAGGGAAGATGACAGACAAGGCAAAATATCACAGAGGGGAAAGGCTGAGCAAACTCAGTGTTTTTCTGTGCACGCACTAATCTGGTTTTTTTTAAAATTCGTGGTTTTGCCAAAACGTTCATCTCAGCAGCTCAACAGCACTTTGCATATGCGAGTCAGTTGTCAGAAAATCTTTGTGATCCATGTAGGTGCTGATCACACTTCACAATCTTCAGGCAAGAGAACGCTACTTTTAAGAGTAGTAAAATTATGTAAGCAACTGAACAAGCATTTGCAGGACTCTAAGCTTAATAAGTCACTGAAATACAATTTAGCACAGAATCATACTGGCTTTCGTTTTAATCTGTCCATCTCTGGTTTCCATTTCAGAACATGATCTATACAATATTCACCTGAAATGAACTAGAATCAGTTCAAAATTGTCAGCTGTACCTGTATGCTTGTGGGATATCAAAAGCTTTCATAAATCCCATTAGAAAAACAGTTAAGACTTCCCTTACCAAATTACACACTGATTCATCAATGCCTTTAACATTTAGATGGCACCCTAACAAGCCTTTAAAATACATGCCTGCTTTTGGTGATTGTGTGCTGCAATTTGCACATCAATCCCATTAAGTTCAGCGTATTGACAAAGAGAAAAGTGTTTTGAAGCTCAGCAGTACTGTGAAGTTTGTATTTGTCTATACTATATAAAGGTTTACTACCAACAAAAGAGGAACTTACCTAAGTAAGCAACCTCTTTCCAGCTCAAACCCATGTCTTCTTGCCAGTCCTTCAGAACCTGTAATTTATTTGTTGCACTAACTTTTGCTACACATCCCAGCTGCATGGCTGACAGTGTTTTTGAACAATCTCTTTCAGAGATGAGTCGAACCTATGAAAATAAAATCAACTTGGAATAAATTCTACAAACAAAGAAATGAGACATGTAAGTTGATTTACTATAAGAAAAAAATAGTTTTGCTCATAGAAGCTCTCCTAGATATCAGAAAAGCATTGAATAACCAGTTTCTTCAATCAGAACTCAGAGCACAAGTGATTAGCATCCAAAATCGCATCACAGTCTTGAAGTTGCTCTGGGATAGTAAAACACCATTCTGTAGCCCTCCCTGATATTAAAAAAAGAAACTTACATTTTTCTTTTTAAATGCAACATGTACCAAATTAAATGCTGGGTATCACAGTACAGTGGCATGTTGGCTATCTAGTGCAGTATCATCTAATTAAGCATGGAATAAGAATTCCCAAGGAGGATTTCTGTAATATTTGTAGAAGAAGAACATTGTGAAGTATTTTCCTTGACTCCTCTCCTTCATAACATAATTTTATTCACAGCAGCACTTCAGAGCACCAAAAGAACACTAAATGACTGAAGCAGCACAGCACATTTATCTCTGGAAGTTCATTCCAAAATTGAAATTTCAGAAATTATGTGCAAGGGAAGCTGAAACCAGAACATTAGTGCAATGGGATTTTTAGAAATCTCAGATGCAACTCCTCCAAGTTTTCTTGTCCAAAATGTGGACAAACTTATCTTCTCTATATGGTTTTAAATCCTAACAAATGCTTGGCCTTGATTTTAAGTACAGAATGAACAAAGCAAGACTAAATCAGCAACATATACTAGAAATAAAAGAAGTGCAGCACGAAAACCAGGAGGTTTTTAATGAAATATTCCAAGTCAAAGCAAGTATGGAAACAGGCTCCCACAGGCAACAAAACAATGATTACAAGCTGCCTTCCCCTTTTACCTCACCGAAAATGAAGCTGAGGGAGTGCTGAAAAACCATCTACTCCATTTCACAGCCCCAAGGCAACAGCTGCAAAGTAAGTCATGAAAGTCTCATCTAGCCTGTTATAAAAAATCCTACAATAAAGAGTCCAAAAACATATCTGAAGAAGTCTGCTTGGGGTATAGCTACCTTTGTTTCCATCTGCATCAGAACTGAGTTAAGGCTCTTTGAAGGCAGACTAAATCTGAACTTAGTTCTTATCCAAAAAAAATCTTCTAGCTGTATCAAAGGCAGCAGCACAGACAGAAAATATCCAGGAGGCTAATTTTACATAAATGCAAGCAAAGATTCAGATGAGCAGAATTTAGTAGTAGTACTAATAATGATAATAATAAAAGTAGCCATGCTACAGTCTGTGTTGGTTTAGCCTTTCATTTACACAGGATTCTTAAATCTTCAAAGCACATAAGCTACAGTTAAAACAATCATGCAGACAAAAGTGTTCAGAGTTTGACTTCCCCTCTTTGCAACAATCACGGGTGATCTACAACAAACCAACCAATTTGCCTGGAAATTTTTTCCTCTTCTGTTGTCAAGAGGTAACAACATATCCCTGCTTGATGAAGTTGACTTGTAATTAATGAGTGGCTGGACTACACAGAATATGATTGGTGCTAGCAAAACACCACAAAAATTTCTTCCTGCATTTTTCCATGACAAAAAGGCTGAGAGATTTAGGATTATTCAGCCTGGAGAAGAGAAGGCTTAGGTGTAACCTAATTGCAGGCTTTCAGTACCTGAAGGACCCTATGAGAAAGATAGAGAGAAACTATTTACAAGAGCATGTAGTGACAGGACAAGGGGGAATGGCTTCACACTGGCAGAGAGTACGTTTAATTAGATATCAGGAAGAAATTCTTTATTGTGAGGGGGCTGAAGCACTGGAATATGTTGCTCAGAGAAGTTGTGGATGCCCCATCCCTGGAATTGCTCAAGGCCAGGCTGGACAGGGCTCTGAGCAACCTGGTCTAGTGGAAGGTGTCCCTGCCCATTGCACGGGGGTTGGAACAAGATGATCTTTAAGGTCCCTTCCAACTCAGAAATTCTGTGATTCAGAGGAAGATGCTACAGCTGCTGTGATTGAGATTTCTCAAAACACTTATTTTCCTGTAAGGGATCTGAGAACAACATTTGTCCCAACCAATACATTATGCTGCTTGATCACAAGCACTGTGAAGAAACATCAACTTATATGCTGCAAGAATATAAGTTTTTAGAATCTTTTAACGTCCAGGTTACAGGAGACATAAAACTTCACACTTCAGAACAACACCTACCCGGATTCCTCTTTTCTTTAACAGATCAATGCCAACAATATCTCTGTAATCATAGGAGACCATTTCCTTGTGATCTTCCGTCACATAAATGCGACCATTTGTCAGGCATCCTTCAATACTGCAAACCAACAGCTTCACCTCCTTCAGTGGCTCTTTGCCAAAATATCCAAAGCTAGACAAAGAAGTTATCTTTTTAGGATGGAAGTTTTTGCACACTCCAAAAACGAATATTTGAAATAGAACTGTGACCTTCAAACAGAAGAATCAGCTTTGAAATTTTTCTTTTCTAATGTCTTTTCCCATCATTGTCACTCTCCAATTATATTCCCCCTCTTCAAAGAAACAAATAGAACAATCCAAAAGACAGCTCAGTTGCACTGTCTATTTAAAAATTAGGATAAAATTTATTTCCTTAGTGTAGAAGTTTACATACTGTAGCATTTTGGGGAGCAAAACTAAAATGGAGTAAAGGATGAGAAATGCACAGAAAATATGCTCCAATCCCACACATTATTTCCCTAGAGAAGTGCAAAGTAGCTGCAAAGAAAAGGCAGCTGACAAGATGGAATCAGCTCATGCCTTCTGCACAAACACTCTCATTCATGTGCATCAGTGTGGTCCAGACCATGCAAGTCTGGGACACCTCAGCTGGAAAAGCCAGGGATGATGGTAACATTGCTATAGTGGGGCTTATGCATTTCACCAAGTTGAACTTTAAAACCAAAAAAAAAACCTCAACAAAACAAACAAACAAACCAACCAAAAACCCCCAAGCAATCCACAATATAACAAAGGTAATTCAGTTAATTTCAATAGAGATAGGAAAAAACTATGGGTAGAAATAAAGTTGCCTAATTATCTTTGATCTTGATTACTTACATTACAGACATTATGAATTCACGTGACCACACTCTGAAACAATGAGCACTATCAAAGAAATAAAGGAATAAAAAGTGCTTTTACCTCAATACTCTCTGCTCTGCAATAGGCCAGTCAATGTCTATATCAATATCCACACTGTGCTCTGCACGCATTTCATAGTAGGCCATTTTACCACCCTAAATGAAATAGAACCCATTCAAATTTTCTGCTTGGCTGAGCACAAATACAAAACTGCACAATTCAGTACCCTGTAATGAAAGCCAAGTGTCTGGTTACACAGTGGTCACAGTAGATTATATAGAAGTGAACCAGCAATAATGATGGTTTTGGCAGTGACACAGAACTAAAAATTTGAAGGAACCTTCTGCAGGCAAGAGTTAATAAGTATTTTCATTTTACAGCTAGAGAAAGTGTGCAAGGTGTTATGCACTATAGTAATTACATCACATTAATTTCCCTAGATCTCTTAATCAGCAAAATAGTAATACCTTTAGCATTTACTTAGTAAGATTATGAATAAGTCTTTGTTTAGATGTTAAACAAAAAATAATTTCAATTAGAAAAATACCCACCACACCCTAATTTTGTTCTGCATTACTACATTGGGATGTAAACATAAGGAAAGGGAAAAAGACTGTTAAAATTACAGTACAAAATTGGCAAAAGAATAAACTGGCTAAAAATACAAATTTATAGATTATGACAAGGCTATGCCTCTGCATGAAGCTTAGTTTCACACCCTTAGTAGCACTAAAATGAATTATAAGATATGCTGGTGAACTGACATGAAACTCAATATTGTATTGTTTTAGGGTTATAGGGATATACTGCACAGTATTATTTGTATAAATTTGTTTTTTGTGGAGGATGCTGGAACTGCCCCAGCTACAGCTTGCCCTGCTAAGTTACAAATAATAGGCAAACTGTTCTGAGGACAAAGTGCTGTTATTTCACATTGACTGCACCAGAAATCAAAATACAGTATTGAATTCAGAACCCTCTACAACAAGAGTAAAATATGCAAAATTCTAAAGAGCAGGAAAAACAGAAGCACAAACCTGCAAGTAGCCTCTCTCAATCAAATGTCTCTTGGCAAAATAAAATGAGCCATTTTCATACAGCTCCCCAGGCCAGTCTTGCCTCCGGTACCGTTTTGCTGGATTCAGGTTTTGGGGCTCTGTCATCTTGTTTTCTGTTAACAGAGGAAAAAAAAAATGACAAAATAAGTTTTACAGAATCCCTGATCAGAGTCACGTAACTTTCTGAATAGTTTTCTGTTGAAAAATTAAGGGCACAATTCAGTCACCAGCATCTTTATTGCCTCTTGTTGTTTAGCTTTATAAAGAACCACAAAGTAGTTAGGGTTGGAAGGGACCTTAAAGATCATCTAGTTCCAACCCCCCTGCCATGGGCAGGGACACCTTCCACTAGACCAGGTTGCTCAGAACTCCACCCAACCTGGCCTTGAACGCTGACAGGCTTGGAGAATCCACAACTTCTCTGGGGAATCACTGAATTGCTTCTCTTTCTTGGAACTGTGGATAACAAACTGGAGGACTACTCTGAATGTCTGAATTTCTAGAGGAAAATGAAATTTTTCATTCCAATTTTAGCAAAAACAAAACCAAACACAAAAAACTCACAAACAAAGAAAAAACACAACAAAAAAAAACCTTAAGAGTTTGTCGGCTCCAAAATTGTTTACTAAAAGGAGTAGGGGGGGACATTCTTCTAGACTGTCCTTGCAAATATGAAAGAAATACTATCCCTGTACTCTGTCTCCTAGTGCACATAGGAATGCCCTGAATGAACTCTGAGACCTGACAGGACCAACCTGAAATCTTCAAGGTAATAAAAAAGAGCATATGTGAAAAATTTTTCCCGGTGAAAGCCATCTTAACATTTCCCCAAAATACTTCTTATTTATGGATTTGCATCATCTTAATTTTTCAGAAGTCATTTCATCAGTGTCCACAAATAAACAAACAAGTGTCTTTGAACAAACACTATCCCCAAAAGATCCCATTTTGTTACCAATGCCAGTAGTCCATGCAGAAGAAACTGAACCAGGGACCAGAGACTCCTGTTCTTAAGCCATTGAAATTCATATGCATAAAACCAGCTAAAATTCACCAGGTCTCACAACCCAGTAACCATGAAAAGGGTTTACAGGGCATTTTGAAACACACAAAACATCCTGAGGCTTTAGTCCATATAAACACACCTCGTGTTTCATAAATAAACTAGAGCTTTGTGCTCAATGAAGTAAACATTTCCAGTCAGAGAGAGACACCTTTCTCTTTCAAGGTGTATCAAAATTAAACCTGCATGCAGAAGGAACAACAGAACTACACAGAAAAAAAACCCAATAAAATTATTTTAACATAATCAGTATTCTAAAGCTGTATGGGAAAATAAAAAAAATTTTAAAACCTGGTCCCGTGAGTCACCTGAAACACCACATTCCTGAAAGGCCTTTTGCAGTTACCCTTAAGCTGCTAATATTTGCATAAGGTGTTCCTTGTTCTCCTCAAATATACTCCTTACAGCTGAATGATTCTTTATCTCTCACCACATTAGAAGACTTTGGATGTCACTTAGAACTAAAGAATTACTTGCTCTTTTAGGTAGGCCTTGAGGCTTTTTTATTTTAACAATCTACCTATAGGGACAAGGTGGCACACAACCACTTCAGAAAGCCACTTGACACATCCAAATGAGATTTATTCTTTCACAAATGTCCATTCTAGCATCTCAAGATGTGGAGTTGCATGTGGCTTCCTAAAGTGCAATCCACAGAATCCTGAAATTGCCATCCATGCTTTTGATATTCCTCTTGTACTTTACCAACAAACTGTGTCACTTATTTTTCCTCTTATGAGGAACAATGAGAGTGTTTGAGTGTATATTCTAAACAAAGGCCTAACTTTTATTCCAATTTCTCTCTAATACCAAGCTCCATTTATTTTGCATGCTCTTTTACAGTGTGATGCTTTCTAAACTCATTAAAAAAATCTTCATCTGAAGTGATTTATATCTCAGAATAATCAAAATATCTGAGTAACGTTCACTTTTAAAAAAAATAAAACAACGTGACAGTATCTGAAATAACAATTTTTAAAAAAAAACGAAGAAAACGTTTCTGGTTTAATCACAGAAACAAACCCAACAGAGATAATGCATGGAATAGTTCTTTGTACAAGGACAAAAGGTACTTTATAGCTAAAACAAGGTACAATCTTTATTTGTAGGATTTCAGTCTTTAGTCATCTTGGCAACTGTAGCCAAGAGGCATATTTTCTCTGGGAAAAAAAACAGTCATATTCTTCTGGATGAGCTAATTAACATGAGTTCATTCCCCGTGACTCAAAGGCAGTCTGAAACGTGACATAAGTCAGCAGCCACATTAGCAGGATGAAACAAAGCCTAAGCCTCCAGGCAAAGAGGTTGCCATGCCCTCTTCACCAAGACCTTACCTCACTTTATTCGTCACTTGTTAGCTACTGCATAGCAAGAACAAACAACTTTCTGGTTAAGACAGGACCTCAATGTCTTATCTCCATAAACACAAATACCCACCAAGCAGAAGGTAACATATAAATTTTTTGGGAGCTCTGCTTTCAGTCTAGACAAGCTAATATAATTTTAATTTTCAATACCTAATCACTTCTACAAAACATTTACAGAAAGGCTGAGCAGTGCTCAGTAATATCAAGACAGCAGTGCTTAGAAGGAATTTCTAAGCCATCTCACACCTCTCAGAGAACTCAGTCCATGCCTCTGATATCACTTCCTAAAACACCATGGATATGAAAACAAAGCATTTGGGAAAAAAATAAAAATTAAGTATAACTGTAACCAGAAACACCTAAGTATTACCTCCTTTTTTTACCTCGCTCCATCTAAATTGATGTCGCCTCACAACAGAGAAGACAGAATCAAACCCCTCCTTCTGGATCAGATCTGCCACTTTTATAAGATCACTGGGATGTAAACAGGGAGATGTTGCTTGAATGTTTCCTACAATATCAACCTCTAAAGAAAAACAAAGAAACATTTGTGAAACAATTCATACTTTCAATAACACAACAGCAAAGTGTGGTGTGAGTAGGTGCCACAAAAAAAAAAGAGGAGAATATTTTTAGCTTTTATTTAATAAAGGCTTCACTTATTTTTCTAAATGAGAAATGCATCATCCCTCTGGGGTTACAACACAAAAGCTCAGCATATTTCATTATCAATTTACCATGATGATGATTAAGAAACTCTCTGATGGCTTCTAGGGAAGTTGAGGAGTCTTGAGAAACTTCGGGGCTCCTGCGATGAACCTGAGCGCCAAATTGCTTTGCAACCTTCTCGATTTCATCGTGGTCTGTAGAAACCCATATACTGTTGGCAGACAGTGACAGAAATTAATCTAAAGAATAAATCCCAGCATTTTTTACTTACCTGCCATAATCTAAACTGAACAACACCCTGACTTATGTCCGTGCTACACCGTGCAATGAAAGGAACTAGTTCTTTTATTTGCGTTAGTAAAGCTATTATCCTGGTCAGTCCAACGAGCAACTTTTAAAAAATGGGGTTAAAACACACACATTCACTAGATTGTAAAATCCGAAGCTTGAGTTGCATTCCATGCAGGAAGCTTAAGCAACATAAAATTCAGGAGTGTTATCAAAAAAATCCAGTGTCAGCACACAAAACTCGTTAGGCATGTTAACCGATCAATTAATTGTGAATGGGTTGAACGAGGCAGTCAAAGTCATGTAAGAGTTCAGGAACAAGACTGACAGCAAGTAAAACTGCCCCAAAGTTAGAATATTAGTTTATTCTGCAAGTGTTTTAAAATTTGTTAATTGGGCTCCATATAATCCCAGAGAAAGAGCTGTTCAAGCTACATATGTTTTGGCACAGAAAACTTTCAGTACTGGTAAAGCAAGACTGTGATCATTTGGGGACAATAAACATTTACAAAAGGAAGGGCTAAGTCTGAATATCATATGATGATAAACACTGAGCAATTGTGAGGCCACCGCTGTCATCATGAAAAAAGAAAGAAGTGAGATAAAGACAAAAGCTATGAAAAAGAACCTTCCCTCTCTCAGCATTCACTGTCCATAGCAAATGGTGCTTTAGTTACATTTTTTCACCCAAAGACATCACAGGATCATCAGAATAAAAATATGTATGGCAGCGACAGTAATGTCAAGTCACACCCACACAAACAAATACAGAAGAGGTATTTTCCATAAACTGCTTTGGGATGGTTAACTTAAATATACACTCCCCATTCAACTAACAAGAGTTTTGTTGTGTAACAGGTAGCCTGTCAGCAGAGCTGTTTCAAAGTTGACTGGATTAACTTAGAGCACACCCACACACTGCACCTGTTATGCCTCAAAGTTAGACTGCACAACCCTAACTGGCTTCCTGTTGGGCAAATTCAGGTGCCAAATAGAAGCCACCAGAGGTCATTAAGCAACATGGATTCAATTTCTTTAAGTAACTACCAATTGGTTGGAAATGTTCTTGACTGTTTCTTTATTAAAAACAAACCTGAGCCATGCTTCCTCTACCTTTCAGACACAGTAAAAAAGATTTTCCAGAATAGATAATGGTACAGCAGCGATGAGATACAGAGAGCTCATGCTCACTTCCAGCTCTGGATCCAGCTATAGCTGGGCTACATTTGTACTTGACTACACTGAGTTCTTGCTCTGAACATAATGCAGCAGGTTTGCATTGGGAACCTGCTCCTCAATGTGCTACATACTAAGTATATTCTAACCATGCACTGGGTGTAATTGTTTATCAGTATACATGTAGAAAATTCTCAGTTTTCTTCTGGCAGAAAAATCTGTAATGTCCAATGCTCTTAACGCTAACAACAGACTTGTTTCTATCTAGCTTTAATTACTGCTACCAAAGTTTTGGGCACTTTGCCACAAACCGAGCTCTGTTCTGTAACGTGGGCATACATGATTATCTCTTTCCACTCAATGTTTCCAGGACTGCCACTGTTGTGCTGTTTCCTGCTGTGGGCTCCCCAATAACATGAAGAAAAAAAGAGAGGAAGCCCAGCAGAGAGCAGCCCGATGGCTGGGGCCTGGGAGCACATGCATGTCATGAGATGCTGAGATATATGGGTTGGTCTTATGAAGAGAAGGCAAGGAAGAGACTTCACTGCTGTCTTCAAGTACCAGCTGTGCAGGCGGAGAGAAAACAAAGCAGTTTTTCCTGGATGAGCAAAGTAACAGGGCTATGGACTGCTGGAACCAGTGCCCAGAAGGGCTGTGGGGTCTCCATCCATGGAGATCCCAAGCTCAGCCTCACTTGTTCCCAAGCAACCCTCACCAGCACAGCTCTGCACAGTGGGGAGCACTAGATGACCACCAACAAATGTCACCCCATGATTCAACCATTCACAGGAGATTACCTACAGCCTGCCAGTTCCATTTAATGCAGATGTCTTAAAAAAAATCAATGTTTACTGGCAAAGGTCGTCAGCTAGGCTCCCTGACCAAGTCAGTTACAAGTGTGGTTACAACTCTCTCCTGGGCCAGAACAACTTTAATTTCAAATTACTGTAAGATTTCAACTCCTTCATTCCTCCCCTGCTCACCCTCACCAGGAAGGGACAGTGGAGTTCGTGGCAGGTTTCGTGCTGCCTGCCTGCCTTGCCTGATCCTTGACCTGCACCCCGTTGTCTTCAGGGGGGATCTCCTACAACACACCTGCCTCACTCACAGCGTCACAGGATGGGTAAGGTTGGAACCGACCGTGGAGGTCACCTGGTCCCACCTCCCTGCTCAAGCAGGGTCACCTGGAGCAGGTTGCACAAGATTCCATCCCGGTGATTCTGGACTATCTCCAGTGAGGCAGACACCACAACCTCTCTGGGCAGCCTGTCCCAGCGCACAATAAAGATGTTCTCCCTTACATTCAGGTGGCACTTCCCATACATCAGTTTCTGCCCGCTGCCTCTTGTCCTATTCTTGGCACCACCGAGCAGAGCCTGGTCCAGCCTCTGACACTTCCCGTTCAGACAGTGACAGACTTCGCTAAGACCTCCTGGACGAAGTTACAGCTTCACCCAGCCCCTCTCCACGCCGGGGTCCCTCGGCACCTCCCTCCCGGGCTGGGACCCCTCGGTATCCCAATCCCGACCCCGCTCCCGCCCCCGCTGCCCCGGCAGAAGGAAGGGAGGCGGGTCGGGGAGGGGGCTGCGCATGCGCACCTGTGAAAGACGCCGGCGTCGATGGCGGCGCGCAGCACCCACCCGATGAGCGGCACCCCCGCCAGCAGCTTGATGTTCTTCAGCGGGATCCCCTTGCTGCCGCCCCGCGCCAGCACCAGCGCGGCCAGGTGGGGCTGCGGCTTCCCCTCGCCCGCATCCATGGTCGTACCTGGTCCTGTCCCGCTCCGGTCCTCTCCCTGCCCGCCGCGCCCTGCCACGCGCACGGCCCCGCCCCGCCGGGGCATGTCGGGAAATGTAGTCCTGCTGCTGCCGCGCATGCGTGTGGGGGTAACGCGCTCCTCCCTCTGCGTGTGGAGGGAACGGGATTTTTTAGAAGAAGGAGCCTCGCAAACCTTTGGCCGAGGACCAATGGCCATAAACTAAAACAAAAATTTCACCTCAACATGAGGGAGAACTTCTTGAGAGGAGGCAGAGCCCTGGCACAGGCTGCCCAGAGAGGGCGTGGAGTCTCTGTCTGGAGACATTCCAAACGCACCTGGATGCGTTCCTGTGTCACCTGCTCCGGGTGACCCTGCCTTGGAGGGGGGGGGGGGGGGTTGGACTGGGTGATCTCCAGAGATCCCTTCCACCCCAGGGATTCTGTGATGCAGTAATTCCTTACGGACGGCGACAAGGCGCGGCTGGCACTCCGGTGGGCACCCTGGACGTGTCCCTAAGGAGGTCGGCTCCGGTGCCGCCGGCAGCTGAACGGGCACCGCATCCCGCGGCCGGGGCGATGCCCGAGCACCGGGCGAGACAGTCCGGAAGGATTTTTCGGTCCTCAGGCTCCAGGGGTTTCTCCCGCGCCGTGCCCTTCCCGGCTGAGGAGCCCCGGCAGAGGGCAGAGCAGCCACACGGAGCCTCCGTGCGTGGGAAGGGAAGGGAAGGCAAAACGTGCTCCTTGCCTCTGTTTTCCACCTCCTAAAAAGTGTATTAAAGCATAAACACACAAGCTATTAAGTTATTCGGGCTGTCCTATAGAAAACGAGTGGGTAAATTAAAGTAATCCACTACTGACATAGGGCTGCACAGGAATTTGGGTTTTAATGTAGTTTAGAAAATAGGAGAGGCTGTTGAGCAGCATCACAAAGTCACTCCTGGAGACTTGGGGTTTCGGTTCATAGTGGAAACGTACCACATGGGATTCACAGGTGTCCTCTGGTTATTTAATATGTGCTGGGGAGCAGAAGGACCTTATCACTGCCAAAGGAAACGTTCCCACTTATCTGTAGGCAGGCATTTAAGAAGAATAATCATATTAGGGTGTTGTTTTTTTCATTCTGAAATGTTCAGAGAGACCCAGCAGAGATAGACAGCTTGCTCTTCTACTCAGCAGATCAAGGCAGCACCTTTCAGGCTGCTTTTTTTTTAGATAAGATTAAAACTAGTAGCCATGTAACAAAAAAAAAAAAAAAAGAAAAGAAAAAAGAAAGAAAAAAACCCATCAACAAAAAAGAAAAAATAGAAACAAACAAAAAAAAAGAAAATATAAAGAAAAAAAGAAAATATAAAGAAGAAAAAGAACAAAGAGAAAGAGGAAAAAGAAAAAAGGAAAAGAAAAAAACCCCCAACCAACCAAAAAACCATAAATGTCATTTTATCACCTGTGCCTATCCCAGGTGCAGGAAATGTGTACTCTGTATTACAAACCTTGATTTAAAACAAAAAAGGGAGAATATGACACCTCAGGGAGTTCTTCCTGGACAAAATCTGTCTCCTGTGGATTCGTTTGCCACAAACAGTGCAGAATGAGGACCTTTTTTCTACGATTGCTTCCAAAAAATCAGCCATAACTCTTGTAACTGTACAAGCATACAAGGAGTAAATGCAGTATAACAGCGTGCATCAGACACTGGTGTCCATCTCAGATTGGTGTGAAGCAGCCACGTTACCATATCAGTTTCAGAATGTAGTGGGGATGCAGAACAATTTGCCTGTCACTTATGGAATAAAAAAATGTCTCTGTATGGCATCTCCTAAATTTATGTTTACAAGATACAAAAAAGGTGACCTAATTGTAGACGCATGCAGTACAGTGACACAGAGACAATTCTGTGCTTTGTTTCCTAGAAACAAAGTGTATTTTAAAATTACTCCCCATCATTTTCTTCTTCGAATGAGTCAGTTCCCACTTCTTCATAGTCCTTTTCCAGGGCAGCCAGGTCCTCTCGGGCCTCTGCAAATTCTCCCTCCTCCATGCCTTCACCCACGTACCAGTGCACAAAAGCTCTCTTGGCGTACATCAGGTCAAACTTGTGGTCGAGCCTGGCCCAAGCCTCGGCAATGGCCGTGGTGTTGCTCAGCATGCAGACCGCTCGCTGAACTTGGGCTAGGTCTCCACCAGGAACTACTGTGGGAGGCTGATAGTTGATCCCAACCTGGAAACAGGAATATGGGAGAAAGTTGTATAAAAGCAGGAGCAGAATGCAGTCAAAGAGCTGAACAAGTGTGACTGAAGTTACAGATGCTGGGGTAGAGTGGTGCCACTATTGAAACTACCAGATGGCAAATGCCATTATAAATGTCAAAGAGTATGATACAATGCATGCTCGTTTTAATATCTACATTATTCTTCTCTTTAATGTACACTGGCAAGTTTGTAGCTTTCTTAGCAGCTACTGAATACTGAACATAGAGTTTAACCAAGATACTCTATAGAAATTAATACAGAAAGTTGGTTGCCAGTTAAAAGTTTTCATTGTTAAAGGAGCTGTTTGTATGGCAAATATTTTTCCACTGTTAATGTCTGTATTATTGTTGAAAGTATGTTACCAACACTGCTACATAGCCAGCAGGGAGAGGCGGTATAATATTTCTGGGTGAAATAAGAGATTTCCTAATATCAGCATTTCCTTTACTGTAAACTGTATCAGTTTTGGTATTTCCTTAATTTTAGATAGTGCTTCAAAGGGAACACTCACTGGCTGTTCCAAAATTAATACTTCTTTAAATTTTAACTCATATACACTTCAGATTTCCACTTATTTAAATAGGTAGAAGCCTATGTCAGTGGGATGTTCAAAGGAGAATAGGCACACTTTATATAAATGCATCTTTCTTATGTTCACTGGGAAATACACAAGATTGAAAACTTTAATACAAGTTTTCTGCTAGACTGAAACTGCCCTTTAAGACATTAAAGAGAACCTCATGGCAGCCCTGCTCTACTCACCTTGAAGCCTGTTGGGCACCAGTCGACAAACTGGATGGTTCTCTTGGTCTTGATGGCAGCGATTGCTACGTTGACCTCTTTGGGTACCACGTCCCCCCTGTAGAGCATGCAGCAGGCCATGTACTTCCCGTGCCTCGGGTCGCACTTCACCATCTGGTTGTTGGGCTCGAAGCAGGCGTTGGTGATTTCAGCCACCGAGAGCTGCTCGTGGTGCGCCCTGTCGGAGGAGATGATGGGGGCGTAGGTCACTAAGGGGAAGTGGATGCGTGGGTAGGGCACCAGGTTTGTCTGGAACTCCGTGAGGTCCACGTTGAGGGCCCCGTCGAAGCGCAGCGAGGCGGTGATGGAGGAGACGATCTGGCTGATGAGGCGGTTGAGGTTGGTGTAGGTGGGGCGCTCGATGCCCAGGTTCCGGCGGCAGATGTCGTAGATGGCCTCGTTATCCACCATGAAGGCACAGTCCGAATGCTCCAGGGTGGTGTGCGTGGTCAGGATGGAATTGTAGGGTTCCACCACTGCGGTGGAGACCTGAGGAGCTGGGTAGATGGCAAACTCCAGTTTGGACTTCTTTCCGTAATCCACAGAGAGGCGTTCCATCAGTAAGGAGGTAAAGCCAGAGCCAGTACCCCCACCAAAGCTGTGGAAGATCAGGAATCCTTGCAGCCCAGAACAGGCATCAGTCTAGAAAGCAAAAGAGAAAGTAAGAGTTGAAAAGGAATGAAAATACTTTGTGTGAGCTTATCCTGAGCTGAAGGAGAGAGCCACCATTGGCAATATACAGCATAGATTTCATGGCAGTTTTTCTTGAGAAAGGCTGGTGATACTCATGCTTTGCTTCCCTCACTGGCTCAGCTTACAACATAAAATTGGAGCTTTATCTGTCCAGGCCTTCACTCTCTGAATTTCACACTTGTTTTAGTTAGTCTAACTGAAACTAGAAATGTACAGCTGCCTAATCCACCCTTCCGTATCAGTATTGGTGCTCTAGGGCTGTGCTGATAACGAAGAGTTACATATTCAGAACGACTTTATAAAAACACCTGGAGGGACACAGCTGGGAAGTGAACTACAGGGCTTCTCTCTCTTGGACTAATGATGATGCCTCTGTATGTCTTGCAATCTCTTTTCTGAACCGTTGGTGGTGTTTGCAGTTAACAAGGTGTTAGTTCTGCCCTTCTTCCTCCTGCAGAATCCAAACTGCTGTTTCAAAACAAATGGGACTTACCAGCTTACGGACACGATCAAGCACCACATCAATGCTTTCTTTGCCAATGGTGTAGTGGCCACGGGCATAGTTATTGGCTGCATCTTCCTTTCCAGTGATCAGCTGTTCTGGATGAAAAAGTTCCCGGAAGGTGCCAGCCCGCACTTCATCTGAAGATGAAAGAGAAATTGTAAGAAGCTGCAAGTGCTCCAGTGCCAACAAGTTCTGGGTGTGGTTGGCATCGATGCAACCTTTCGGTCACAGGAGGTCATAATGCCAAAAAACAGATGCTGATGGAGAAGGGAAATGTCTCCCGAGCAATTTTTCATTGTTGCATTTGGTGGATTTATGGTGTATCCTCTATCCAGGGACAGAAGTTATCTCCTCATGAACTTCTCAGTGACAAGTACAGCCAGACAAGTCCCTAGAACTAGAGTGTGAAGAAAATCAGGTGCCCCAATTCTTAGACATCCTTCTATTATTGAAGGGAAAGTGTCAGGGTCCCACTTTGAATCCGAGTTGGAGAAGAGCAGAATTTGAATGGCAAAAATATCACGATAAACAAAACCAGAAGTTAAATGTTGGTGCAAAGAGAAGCTGTACACACCAGCTATTAAACTGCTGGGGATCCTCCTGTTCCTATGGCTGTAACACCTGTGACAGAATCTGGCATTCTGTGTCACAAGGCAGTTAATTTCATGCTATCTAGGGGTAGACCAAGGGACAAAGGGCTACTTTGTGTCAGTGGAGACTGGAGGCACACCATGGAGATATTAGGAAAAGTATCCTCATCTCCATTTTGCAGGTTTATTTCTATACTGACCTACTACAGTTGGTTCCAAATCCACCATTACAGCCCGTGGCACGTGCTTCCCAGTGGCTGTTTCGTTGAAAAATGTGGTAAAAGAGTCATCACACTTGAGTTTGTCTTGCAGATCCTTGAAGGTGCCGTCTGGCTGAATGCCGTGCTCCAGGCAGAAGAGTTCCCAGCAGGCATTTCCTATCTGAACTCCAGCCTGGCCAACGTGAATTGAGATGCACTCGCGCTAAGGGGAGAGAGCAGAGGCGGGGTCAGAAAAAACAGTGCTCATTAGTTCTCCTTATTCCTAGTGGTTACTTTTTTCCCAGTGTATTGCTGTTCCAAAAATTTGGTGAACTGTTGTTGTCAGCAGTTCACTTGGTAGTTCAGCCCCACAGCCACGATGAGACTACATGTTCACGCTTGATACTGGGACAGTTCTTTAAAAAATCAAGATCTATATGCTCTACTATGTAAGTGCATGAAAAAATTAATTTCAATTACACAAGCCCCACCTTTCCTCCTGGATTGGCCCTGCTGAGGAACACATCCCAGTTTAGTTTATTTTTACTCCTGGCTGGAGCCTGACACAGCCATGTGGTATCCTTCAACTTTATGTAACCCAAGACAGGGGATGCCTTTTGATCCTTCTCCCCTCTGACAGCAGGCTAGCGTGGAAACTTGGAAGAACTGCTGTAAGCAATATTCACCTAAGGAAATAGTTTCAGATTCTCTCGGTTGAAACAAATGTTCCTTCCAGCTCCTGAGCATCTATTAATTTTACATTGCAGGTCCATTGCTTATCAGGCAGTGTCATTGCAGCATAGAATGTTTATTTGCCTAATTTTGGGCGTTGTTTCTGCGGCAGACAGGAAAAGAAAACAAAGTGTGTAACACCAGTCTAAAATTGCCAATTGCTCCAAAATCCTTTACACTTAAAAGTACAGGAGCACGAAGGCCCTGGTACTGGATTTCATAAGTTCACAAACAGCATTATAAAAAAAATACTTCTGAGTTAGTCCCAACAATTACAATGCTGGGTGTAGCGAAGGCAGTTTTTTGAGGAGAGACTTGTTTCAGGCACGTGGAGTTTTTCACCTTTGGTTCTAATTTGGAGCAATTGTAATTAAAGATGCCTGAGCTGTTTTTGTGATCCCAGTGGCCCTGTCTATACTAGGGAGTAAGAAGAAGTCAGGTTGTAGCACTGAACGCTGGCCTGTGATTGCCTGTGCTGACTGATAATTAGCACACTCTGGCACAGTCATGGCTTAGGCCAGTTAATACTTTTCTAGACAATGCTTGGGTACAGAATAGAACTCATTGTCAAGAATGGTTTCCAGTGAGCAGCTCACCGACTACTGCCAAGCTTTGGAGAGGGAAAGAGAACTGAGGTGCCTAATTATGAAGCAGTCCATGCTACCTGGCTTCAAGGGCAGAGGATGGTCCTCATTTAATTTTATTTTGTAATATTGCATTTAGAGATAACCAATGACTTAATATCAGACTTGACCAATAACTTTTTTTTCTTTAATTCTTTAATTTCTTTAATTCTGCAGCTGCTTACCCTGCAAAATCATCCTGTGACCTGAGAACGAAATTCCCCAAAAACTAAATCCTCAAGCACGATGTGTGACCAGCAACATCTCTGGACCAGTGTTTTCTTCACAAATTGAAATATATATAGCTAAAGATATTTTTTCAGAAGCAACTAGAATTTCAAAAGTCATCACTGCCCTGGTTAGCCTTCCTCAGAAGTTCAAACGAACATGGAAAGTCAATTTAAATATTTTATTCGATAAAATAAATTATTTCTATTCAGTACTCATTTCTAAGATCCTGACTCTGCAAATGCATGTGCAGCAGCATGTGTAATGTGCTCTCAAGTGTACTTGCACAACCCTGTGTTTCTCAAGTGAGTTGTGCAAAAGTCTCTGAGTTATTTCAGTAACAATGAGGCTTCATAGGTCAGTGTGTCCCAACCTGGAGGATTACTCGGGAGACACCGAAAGCACATGTGGGCTTAGAGAATTCAATTAATGCTGATTTTGCACAGGGCAGGCTCCTGCTTTTCTTTTAAATCCCAGTGTGAATCTGTGAGGCTGGCAGCAAGAAAAAAGTAAGGTCTTTTCCTTTTAAACGCAGCAATGAGGCCAGCTGACTTCTTAAAAGTATGCCTTTTAGAGCAAAGCTACAATTACAAGTCAAGCAATACTTTGAACCTAAAGAGCTGCTTTGCTCAGTTCCTCAGATCAGTAGAGGAATTGATCTGTTTTTGCACAGATGGAACAAGTGAATGCTGCCTTAGAAAGTTAATATTGTAAAGCTTAGTAGAGGACTACAGTTAAAGATTTTCCTTTTAGATTGAATTTTCAGCTGCACTAGTTTGAAATGGTGTCTCAACCTTAGCTTTTGAGCCATTCCATTTTCTCCTACCCCAGCAGTAATTTGGAAATATTCTGCCAAGCAGAGAAGACACTAACAAAGAGGTTTCTGATTTTGCATAGTAAACAGCATTAAAATAGACACCAGTCTTTTAGCACGGAAGGGAGTGGGCCTTCTCCAGAGTCACAGACAGAGTAAACTGATCTTTACATGATATTTAAATTTGGACCCTACTCCAAACTCATGTTTCACATCCCACCACTAATGTACCAGGACAGGCCTAACAAACTGTGTTTTTATCTACCAAGAAACAGTAGAAAGGACAAGGTCCTGTGTGAAACTAAACAGCTTTGACTCTTAAAAAAACAGACTAGTACGTGGCTCTAGTATATGCTGCACAAAGGCAGACTTTATTCTTCTAGCTGTTCCAGAAACTTACTCACTACCCTAGGTCTGGGGAGCCTGTGGGCATGTGTATCTTGCTTGCAAAACGAGCTCTCTCCTTTTGGACCTGCAGCTGTACTGGCAGAAAGTAACATAGTTTTCTGCACCAAAATTAGACTCAGTGCTAGACACATATTGGGGTACAAGGTGAAATGGATTTTTCACATTCTAAGAGGTTTTGAGAGATTTCTACAAATTTATAACAAACCCCCAACTCCTGAAAATGAAGGGCCTTTTTTTTACTTACTTAAATGCATACATATATAAAAAGATTCATGGAGTCCAGAAAAACACATGCATACACCATATAGCTATGGGCAGTGCAGCCATTGGGGCGAAATTAATTTAAAACAGACTAAAAAGTAAGTAACTTTTTCTTTTTTTTCTAAAAAAAAATAATATTATCTCCTATAAAAATGAACCAGTGTTGAGAAAACGTCATCACAACAGAAAGTGCTAGGCAGCTACGACTCCAGATCTAATTTATCTTATAATTACGCTAATTAGGGACTCTCTGAAGAAAACTTTGCCTCACCATGCCTTATTGCTTCGCTGAGATTTTCTGACACTCCTTTCCCGTCCTCTTACGTGGTAATCGGTGCGTGAGACCAGGTTTTTGTGGCACAAACTACTGATAACAATGGCAGTTGTTACCTGCCCACGGTCCTCCCCGCCCCTATATGACTGCTGCTCCCACATCCCCCTTACCATGGTGTCTCCAGCGGCGTTTCCTTTCCCGTTGGGATCAGTGGTGGCAGGTCTGTGCAGGAGCCTGGCTCTGGGCTGCAGGGTGGGAGGCACAGCCTGGGCCCAGCACCCGGCACCTGCTGCGGCGCTTCAGTGTCACAGCGCGGGGGGAATAGGTCACCCTGCTGCACCACTGCCTCCTGCCCTCCCCACGCCCCACGTGAGCAAATCCACCCAGGCAGGGCTCAGACACACCCCAGACTTCAAACTCAGTGCAGCCAGGTTTGGCACGCTTATTAAATCAAGAGCGTGGCCGTGCAAAACACAGAACATTGTACTTTCAAACACCTGAGGATTTTATATCACCTGCCAGGCACGTGCCTTCCCCAGTCTCCTGTTCTGCCAATGTATACATGTGTAGATGAAAATCACTCCTAAGTTCGAACAGAGAAGGCATAAGAGAGCAAACAAGAGCAAACAAATGGAAAAGAGAAGGGTAAAAGAGAAACAAAAATAAAGAATGGGAAAGTAAACATAATTACCATTCTGGAGTGTGCTCTACCAGTGCTCTTAAATGATCTTTTGGTTTCTCTATTAATGCCTCTCTATTAACATTTCAATTGATTCTTATTGCTTCTCTTCCTGTGCAGAGTCATCCGGGCTGTCAGCAGTGTGGGACAGCATTCAGTACAGATTCTCACTCATCTGTCCAAACACAGAAAGAAATTTGCTTCTTATTGCAGTGTTTATTGCAGGACAGAGCTGGAGGCATCACACCAACGTTCTGACACCAAATTAGGGCAGTTGCCTCCACCACTTTGCTCCTTCTGCACTAGTTCAGCATTGGAATACAGCAGAGAAATCCTCATGTTTGCAATTCCTAGGTAACAAAGAGGAAGGCATGTTTAATTGCTTGAATCTGAGTGATATGTATCCCCTGACTTTATAAATGTACTGTTTATTATGACGTTTAATCATCAGAAATTTAAATAGATAATTCCTAAAATGTAGGTTAGTCTACTTTGATGTGATGATATCAATAGATTGTTCTGCCGCTGTTGGCAACCATTTTCTTTAACACATGCATTTTAACAGTGAGAAATAGTTTATACTGGTTTTTATAAACTCACATTTAGTTTGGGATAGTCTTTATTTTGCTGGTCTTTACATGAACCTGCAAATCACTACTGGCTAGGAAAAGCTAGAGGTTCCTAGAGCCACCTATATTTTTTTACAGACAAAGAATTTCCATTATTATTTCTATTTGCTTCTTTAAGTTCAGTCTCACAGTTCTCCAGGAAACCATCAGATTGTTGCTTTGAGACTAAGGAATAGGTTGTTCTAGTGTTGTTGTTTTAGTGTTCTTCTTCCAGTGGAAGTGGTAACATTCCAGAAAAGCTCTGGTGCTCCAGAGAATCTGAAATGTTAATGCTCACAGCTTCACCAGATATGAGCTCCGTGCAGAGCATCACCTCAGGAAAAAGTCTCGTGGCAAATACTTTGAGAAGTCCACCATTCAAACCTCTTAGGCACACTCGAAATCAACATGTCAGATCTAGCAGCTACAAAACTAAAAGAGCTCTGTGAATTACTAAATTATTTGCAACTTAGTCCTTTGTGGCATTTTCTCTGCTCTCCTCTAGCCAGTGGGAGTACAATGGCTAAGTCTCTTCTCTCTAGAATCAGTTGATCTTGAAGAGCCTGAGGATGAGCCAGGTTTCTATTTTTCCCTTTCTCACACCAGCTGATAAAAAGGCCCTTGTAAATCCACTCCAGAACTAAGACAATGCTCGATCTGTTCTGTCTTGAGTTAGCCCATAAACTCAAGTGCTGGAAATATGTGCAGGTCTGGGGTGAAGGCCAGACACAGATGTAAAAACTCTGAGGAAGACTCAGGCAGACTGTTTTTCGTGAAGTTTCCTGATGTTCCTGTCCATCTATGTGTGGAGTCCTCGGGCAGAAACCCCTCAACCCAGAGTTAGAGGGTAACCTGAAAACACAATGGGGGACTGTGTTCCCAGGTACCAGTGAGTTTTGTTGACTCCAGAGTCAACCTCTGGGCTCTGCTCTGTGGAGACATGAGGCAGATATGGCCTGGACCTGGATGCTGGGAAAGTAAGTCATCCTGCTTGATGCTGGCATTCAACCTGTGTGGGAGGTGGCGTATGGCCATAGGAATCCTAACCCCTTTTTCTCTATTTACAGATAGACATATCTCTGAATGTGTCTATCAAAAATTTGTATTTCTGAGTAATCTAGAACTTAGAGGTACTGTTGGGACAGTTTAACCCCAGCTGGCAACTAAGCACTGAATAAGAAGAGTAAAGGAGAAAACCTGTGGGTTGAGATAAAAGTTTAATAAGTAAAGGAGAAGCTGCACAAAAGCAAAGCAAACCAAGGAGTTGATTCACCACTTCCAGTGGGCAGGCAGGTGTTCAGCCATCTCCAGGACAGCAGGGCTAACACCCTTTGGTCATTTGGGGTCAGCTGTCCTGGCTGTGTCCTCTCACAGCTTCTTGTGCACCCCCAGCCCACTTGCTGGTGGGCTGGTGTAAGAGGCAGAAAAGGCCTTGACTCTGTGCTAGCACTGCTCAGCAGTAACCAAAACATCCCTGCAGCACCAACAGTTTTCACCACAAATCCAAAACACAGCCCCATACCAGCTACTATAAAGAAAATTACTTTGATCCCAGCTAAAGCCAGCATGCCTGTCCACTCCACCAGATCTCAGGCTGAGAGAACCACTGAGTCCTGTGATCTACCAGTTCTGTTCTGACTGGAGATTGAAATATGTCAGCAGGCAAATGAAGGACAGTTAACTCCTTTTTCTCCTCTACCAGATGTACATCACTCCCTACAGATTGGTTACCTAACTGACTCAGCAATAGTGTCAGAATCGTGGATTATTTTAGAACAGTAATGTTCCATCTTACAAAACAGTGCACTCTTAAGAAGTTCTTTGGTGATCACACAAAAACCTCTTTTAACTTGGGGGGGGTGTAAGTCTTTGCAGTTCCCACACATTGTAAAACCTTCTCCAGTAAGTGAATGGAGATGTAAACGCTTCCCTATGTTCCCTGTGGAACTGCTTTCTGACATTCTGTTGCCACCTGCTGGGAGAACCGACAGGCATTTCTGAAATCCCCAAGTCTGGTAACTCAATACCTGCATAACACTGCTATGTTGATAAAATACTGGCTTTCAGGCACTATCCCTCAAATAGAGAAAGGTGGTCTGTATTTTCAAAATTAATTATAAATAAAAAAAATTTAAGTACATGTTGGGATACAGTTGCAAAATAATTATTGCCTTTTTGGCAAAAATCGTCATATGCAAAATTTATCTACATAATTAAAAAATTTTAGAATTAGATCTGTACTTGTAGAATTTTCTCCCATAACGTAGCAAGTTCAGAACTATATTTCTAATATAAATATATATCCATTTTATAAAGATGAATACCGGATACTTTATTCTTGGTAGTATTGTTCTTGGCCATCCCAAAATGCAGACTTGTACCCTACCAACATCATCAGTTGATTAGATCTTGTCAGATTCACACACTGAACAATTCCTGTATTTAGTTCAAATATGCCTGTACAATGAGGGCACGTAGTGAAACATTTCTGGAAGTTATTTGAAAACTCTGATACACTTTGTAGTGTATTGATACACTTTATGTATCAATACATTAAACACAGAACTTTTCATATACAGTCACAACACAAACAAGACACTCCACAAAGAGGCAAATCAGTAGTCACTTTATTATGAAAACTAGATATTGCAGTTTCAGTATTAATTGCAAAAAATCCCTGATAGCTTATTTCTGCCTTCTTGCCCTCTGATGATGAATTAAATATAACACAAACATTAAATCAGTAGTACTCAAAAAAAGTGAGGGTTACCAACCTACACTTAAAGTTGAATGTTAAAGTCCTGGTAAAGGAGTGGCTACGACATTTAACAGCATACTAAACATTACATATGGCTTGCTGAAACCACTGGTCCCAACTTCCAAGATTGATGCTAGAAGACTAGAGCAAAAAGTCTTCCTTACCTACACAGCCAGTTTGGTGAGAATTTGGCCTGACTTCAGAGTGAAGTTTGCTATTTTGTCAACTGGCTTACAAAGGACTTAAGGTGAGGCCTTGCAAAGCAGGAGGCCAGTAGACACATCCTGGTCATTTCTTCAAAGAGCTCAACTCCAGACAGAGCTTCTGTGTTTTACTCTACCTGGTTTCCCATCAGTTGTTGCTTGCAGAACTGTAACTACACTTAGAGGTGGCTTACAGGAACCATTTAGCAATATCAAAGGCAGTTCTTCCCTATGTGTGCAGAGTGTATAACAAATAATTTCTTTATATGGTGAAGCACTCTATCCTGGTGTAGAGTCCTGGCAGAGACAAAAACTCTGGGGTGGGATATGGGATTGGTTTTGGTTTTACTCTTGAGACAACCTGGCAAGGTCATTACTGCATTCCTGAATGACCTGGCCCAGTTTGTCTGACAGTAACGCTGGAGCGTTTCACTTACTGGGAAAATACGAGATTAAACAGACAACTGTTTTTAGCAGTGAAGATGGAACTGTTTTCAAAGTGTAGTTCCTGGCAGACAGCAAAGCAACAGGTCACACACAGTTTGAAGGTGCCAAGAGGCCACCCCTGTGAAATAAAAAAGGAACAGCCACCACCTCAAAGTATGGTTATTGCTAGAGACAAAGGGCACTACTGTGGTAAGATACCACACTGGAATCTACATTGGCTGAAAGCAATATTTTATTAGGTCAGTGCTCTCTCCTTGGAATTTACCTTTTGTCAATCCATGATGGATGGATGGACGGATGGACGGATGGAGGAGAAAACAGTTCTACCCCAAACCTCCAATGTCTGCCCCAAGTGGTCAGAAATGGAGTTGGTCTGGTGACAGATCTGCAGGTAGACTGATTTTCTTGCCACTGATCTAGGGAAGATCTTGGGATCTCAGAGAAGTACCTCTTTCTATAAAAATAAAACTTTTATTCTGAATGACAGAGCACTGTTAAATGGCTCCCACCTAACTTTGGATACTGGGGGGGCAATTCTAGACATACAGAGATTTTCTGAAGTCTACATAAACAAAGCAAGAGGTAGGGAAAGAGTAAAACAATGCAACAACTTCAGCTGTTCAACTAGACAATAACACAGAATATAGTTTAAAAAAATAAATCTATTTCCTTACCACCACCACGTGCTTCTAAGAATGACTATGCATCAGGCAAGCACAAAGTGCTGTAATTTGCATTTAAGAAGAGTAGATACCAGCACATGCTAACAGTCTTTGTGTCCCACTACCATGGCTTTCTGGCTTAAATATGACTAAAATCCAGTGTGCCTATGTAAAGAGGCATCAGTCACAAGAGAAAACATGGCCTTCAAAATGCAATAGGCTTGACTTTCTCCAGTGTTTTTCTTTCACATGCTTGTCCTAAATCCCATGTTGCAGGAACTGGGCTTTTCAAATGTCTTCAGGCAAAACAGAATATTCCCCTAATCACTGGTACTCCATTGCCTTTTACAGTCATACCTCCAGGAAGATTATTTCACTTGTTCAGAGAACTGCTCAGCATTCACAAGGATAAAACCTTCTTCCATAGTTCATAACTGGCTACACAAACCTCACTTAAGGGCTACATCCAAAACAAAGGGTTTGAAAAGGAGGATTCTTATTCAGTTGTAGATAATGGAAGGAGTGGCTTTACCCTGGGTTGGACGGGGCCAAGAATGCCAGGAATACTTGTGGTTTCAAATTCCCTGTCTGAAGAAATTAAGGTATCACCACCCAGGAGTCCACAGTTGGTCATCTCAGATTTCAACAGTTCTCGAAGAGCCTGGTAACATCCTCAAGACAAGCTGACACTTCTAGTGATGGAAGACACTTAGTCTCGAATTGGAGGCCTATGGATTGGAGAAAGTACAGCTGCCCAAGCCTGTCGGAAGAGCTGGACCAGTTTATAAATGAATGGCAGTGATGTGGGAGAAGCTGCAAAGCAGAACAAAAAGCAAAAGAGCCTTTCATTACAGAAGGTAAAAACAAAGATACACTAAACAAATTAAGAACATATTAAGAAAAAACTAATCCCAACTAGAATTAATCAAAACCTAGTTCTCTTACTTCCTTCTGTTCAGGCTGAGTCTAGAATAGTTCTGCTTGCCTCTCACAGTCTATACCTTGTCTGATCAAAAGAGTTGAGGATGGAATAACTGTTTTCAGAAAACTGGTGTTTGTAGAGCTTCATCTTTCTACACGGACTGCAACTGGAAACATTAGAAACAAGCCTGACACTAAGTTCCTTGTCACCCAGTTTTTGTGTCTCCCTAAGATGAGACGTTTACACAGACCAAATCTATTAAAAGCAACTCATTTCTTCTCCATAATCATAGTGGAATTTTTAAAATTGGATATCTTAATCCTGTACCTGGGTCTAACCTCACCACCACCAGGTACAGCAGAAAAGTAGCCAAGAGCATCTTCTTGTAAGGAAGTAAATAGAAGTGGCTTGACATGGACCTCAGTGCTCTACGTAGCAATGTTAACATGGTCAAGAGCTTTTGGGACAGAGCTCCTGTAAAACAAGAACAGAAAGGCTGTTAGGGCAAAGTAAAGTTTAAATAGTAATCACATAGATACAGATAATAAGAAACTAAGATACTAGAAGTCTGATTGCATGAGCGCTGGGTTGGGTTGTTTGTTTTTTTTTAATAATAGGGCACAGAGAGACAGTACCATTTTGTAATACAATTCATTATAACTTTTTTTTTTAAGCATCTACTTTAGTATGATATGATCTTGTACCACAGCAGTGCCAGCCTCTCTCCTGGAAGATAACGCCAAGTGATTTATAGTTGTGGAGAAGAAGCAGTACTTTAAATGCTACACATACATTGTTCCATGGACTCAACTGCAAATGGAAATGAAGCAAACAGCACACAGAGCCAACAAAATGTACCCTTAAAGGACTGCTAGGTAGTTTTAGCTTTCCTTTTTACCTTAAAAAAACCCTCCACATTTATTCTGAAGTGCTTTTGTACCTGGACAATACTTCTCATCTCCTGATGTTAGCAGAGACTAAATACACTTTGCAATTGCCAGCAAAGGGACAGTCTTTTATTTCCTACTGTGATACACAACGGGACTTCCTCACAGCTGGTGTGTCATGCCAATGTTCTTAATACATAGTCAATGCTCGCTACCCTTTGCTACCAAGGGACCAATTTGAAATAAAACTATAAAGAAGAAGCACAAAGAGAGGCAAAGCCTACCCAAAACACTTTCTGTGGCTGCGTCGTGCTGCTCTTCAGCCACCGAGCGCATCTCTTCCTGCTGAGTCCAGTGACACCGGCTCTCGCCAATGGTGCCAAGGAATGCCAGCTGCTGCTCGCTGTCCAGCACCTCACAACCACGGACAAGCTCTTCTGCGCCCTCAAACCGGCCGAGCGGCAGCAGCACTTGCAGCAGATAGAGCTCCAGCAGGGAACTGTACTCAGAGAGGCTCTTGTTGGTTTGGTCTCTCAGCCAGCTGCTGCCAACCTCCAGCATCACCTGGGGCTCTCCCACTTTGCTGTACAACAGGATACTGGAATACAGGGAAAAATATTTGGAAGTACTAACTCTTCGTAAAAGCTGAGATGGCTGACAGTTACTGCCCACAAGCAGTTATCATGAGGATACGAATCAGGGTCTACACCTGAAGCACAGAGAGATTTCTGCAACACACAACAGTGACAACACAGCCACTGATGTTACTCTCTCAGCATCGCCCCTTTTGTACCACCATGAAGCAACCTTGCAGGCATGCTCCAGCACTCACAGGTCAAGAACAGGCCTGTCCCAGATCTCACCTTCATCCTCGCTTACACCACGCAAAGTGGGGATATCACGTAATACTCAAGCCTGGCCTGCTGTTAAACCTAAAGCAAGCCCTGTGTATATCTGACAGCAACAGACAGAAACTCACCACAGCTCCAGAACTTTTGGAGGCAGATGTTCAGGGACATGGTAATACTGTAGGACCCAAGACAGAACTTCCCTCCACCGGTTCATCTCAGCCAGTGCCTGAATCCCCACAACACAAAGGGAGCATTTCACTTCTGCAGAGCTGGTAATGAAGAGACACTTAAATAAGTGCTTCTTACAACACATTGCCCCTTGCATCCCTTCCAGTGAGCTGCAGCCCAGCCCAGGGACTCCACAGTTCTCTGGCAGCTGCTCTCCCACCTTTTCTAGTCCTTGCCCCCCATAAAAAGGAAAATTCGACCTCGAGAAGATGCACTGAGCCTGTATCTCTGGGAGAACAGAGGGGAGGCTCCTGGGCACACCTCGCTTCCCTCAAACACGCACAAATCCATTCCCATGAAGCATATTAATACTGACAGGCCATTATCAAATAGCAGTCAAAGCCAGGCCGGGTTTTACATGGATAGTAACTTGCTTTCTTAGCGACAAGCCCATCCTCCCTTAATTTGGATAATTAAGAAAAAAAGCTGTGCAGAGCCACAGCAAGGACCATCGGTGCTACTGCCATTCATACATATAACATTTATATCCGAATCTAAGAGGCTCCCAATGCCCGGGGGGGGGGGGAGGGGGGGAAGTTAAACTTTATTTTTAGAAGTTATTATTTTTTATTTAAAAAAATTAAACCCCAAAAGCCCACTATTAGGAAAAAAAGAAATGAAACCCCCAAGGAGGGCAGGCACGGCCAGCCAGGCCGCTTCCCAGCGCCACCCCGTCCCCTCCGCACGCCCGGCACCCGCAGTCGCACCTCTCGGGGCCGTGCCCGGGCCCGGGGCCGGCTCCCAGGCTCTCGCAGCCCGCCTCACACCTCTCCACGGCGGCGGCGAAGTCCCGGTGCAGCACCAGCAGATCCGCCGCCTCCTCCAGCAGCGCGGCCGCCTGTGCCTGTGCCGGCGCGGGGCTCCAGGCGGGCGGCTCGCCCCGCATGGCGGGAGGGCTGCGGGCACGGCCCTCCCCGCACCCGCACGGCTCCGGCTCCGGCTCCAGCTCCGGCTCCAGCGCCGCCGCCGCCCCCGCCGGGGCCCGGCTCCGCTCCGCTCGGGCTGCCACCGGAACAACGAGAGGGAGCCCCGGCCCCGCCGCCTCCCTCCGGCAGCGGAAGGGCCGCCCCGCCGGGCATCTTCTCCCGGCCCCGCGGGCCGGCGGGACGTGTAGTCACTGCGGCCGGGACCGGCGGCTGCGGGGAGGGCAACGAGGATGTATATACACACACATATATATGTATAAATCTCTAAAGGTGGGGTACCAGGAAGATGGAGCCAGGCTCTGCTCGGTGGTGCCAAGCAATAGGACACGAGGCGACGGGCAGAACCTGATGCACAGGAAGTTCCACCTTAACAGCAGGAAGAACTTCTTTACTGAGCGGGTGACCGAACAGGTTGCCCTGTTGGGGTTGTGGAGTCTCCTCAATGGAGATGCTTGAGAACCATCTGGACACAATCCTGTGCCCTGTGCTGCGGGATGACCCTGCTTGAGCAGGGAGGTGGGACCAGATGACCTGCTGTGGTGCCTTCCAGCCCGATCCATTCCGTGATTCTGTCACTCCGCGGGGATCAGCGGTGGAAAGCGGGGTCTCGGGGAGCGCTCCGAGGGGCTCCGGCCGCAGCTGGAGCGCGGCTGTGCCGGGGCCGGGGTCGGTGCCCGTCCCTGCCGAAAAAACGCCTCTCCTCCAGTTCCTCCCTCGTGTGGCTGCCGAGGGAAAAGGCCGAGCCGGCGGGTCCCGCCGCCGCTGTTCTCCCCGCGGCCGCCGGGCGTCAGCCCAGCCCCGAGTGTGTCCCAGCCGAGCTGGCTGCGGCTTTCCTCCTCCTGGCCAGGCACCGGGAGAAGGAGTTTGGCGCGGTGCTAAAGGGAAAGCGCTCCCCACAGCTCCAGCAGCACCGCCGGGGCGGGTGATGGATGCCCTCCGCTCCTGGTCGCCTCTTCCTCCGGGGACTTCTCGGGCATCTCGCGTCCGCAGTTTTAAGCACATTACGCTGTTAATGGAGTTCGGGCAAAATAAGTGTCTCCATCAGAGCCCGGCAGGCAGCGATTCACATTCTTCTTCACTTGTTATTTAAAAACAACAGGGTGTCTTGGTAACAATGTAATTATGGCAGTCAGCTCAAAACGCTCTTCAAAAATTAATCTCTGCAGGAGAGGCAGGATTGATTTATCTTGTAATCCTGTCCCTCTACTATCATTATTTAATTAAAAAAAATCAAACAAGATAACGCAAAACATATTAAAGAGTGAAACACATCCTTGAAAGGGGAGTTTCTATGCCATTTCAGTGTTGGCAGCAGGGAAGAAAGTGTGGAGAATATTATTAAAAACTTGATCTCAACTCTTTTTCTAAGTAGCTATTTCTGTGAGGCAGGGCCATGTACCTGCCCCTCACGGCAGCAGCAGGAGCACTTTGCAGGAGCAGCTTTTACACAGTGGTGGATCCAAAGGGTTTGCACACTGCCATTAACTGTGGAAGAGGTTCCTGAAGGATTCGGGCTGGTTAAGGTGAAACCACAGCACAGAAACTGCGAAAGTAAGGGCCCAGCAGCTAAGCAAAGGCAGAGGTAAAGGCGTTCCAAGACTTCTGTTTCTATTGCTTGGCGTTTGCAGTTTGGAAAACAACATTCCTTTTTGGGAACTACAAGTCCCAAAGTGCACTGTGGGAAGAACGTGCCTCGTACCAGCTAGTGCCCAGTACAAATTCCCAAATATGGATAAGGAATCAATTTTGAAAAAGACTCACACTGGCTGGATGCTCCTCACTGAGACTCAGAAAAGGAGTGAGACAGCACAAAACCAAGGTAAGTTTGAGATATGCAAAGCTACCGTTCAAGAGTTTCTTTCATGGGGAGCAGCCAAGACTGTTCTGTCCCTTAGAAGGGCAGCACTGCATTGCTCTGGTGATGTTGGATTTAGGTGCTGTAGTCATGGAGGCGACTTTTGGAACGGGACTGTTGTTTCAGGTGGGAGAGTGAGCAGCAAGAGCAGCTGTGCTGCCGAGTGAGTCAGATCCTGTTTCCCTGCAGATGCTCCTTTATTAATAAAGACCTATGGAAAGATAGCGAGTTGCAACACTGATGCAGTTATTTTAGAGGCCAGGAAGGGTCAGGGAGAGGTAGGAGTTGCTCTGAAGAGCAGCTCTGTATGAGTTGCAGTGTGTGGTTGTTTAAGAAGCCTAGGTGGACAAGCAGCCCTATAATAACAATAATTATAGGTTAAATTAATTTCTCTGCAAAGTATGGTAGAATGTTTTTGTACTTCACCCCTTTTCCTAGAGGGGACAGTGTGGCTCCTTGAAGGCCAAAGCTCTTGCAGCTCTCTGACCTGCAAATGTCAGTACCTCAGTAACAGGATTGTTTAACTTCAGGCCAGGAACAATTACCTATTTTACTAGCAATTTGTTAACAAGCAAAATGAAATCATTCTGAAATATAATCATCTCAGTGGAGATGAGAGATGCTTGAGCTCCATTCTCAGGCACACGTGAAGCCTTGGTCTGGTCACAGGCAGTGTCAGCTCCTGCCTCTTTCTCTCCCTGGCAGTCAGACTTCTTCCTTGTGCAGCTCGGATGCAGTGTGTGGACACTCTTCTGCTGGGTGACGTCAAGAGCAGCTGGTCAGCCTGATCCATCGTCCCAGCACCCTCCTCCTACTATGTAGGGTCATGGAGCAGCAGAGTTGGCACAGCAGAGTGCTGCAGATGTAGGAGGTGCAGTCCAGCCCTGGAGAGGAGCCTGAGACTGTTTGGGCTGGTGAACCAAACTGTCACATGGATACTCATCACCAAATAAGAATGATGCTGTTTTTCCATCTTTCCTTAAATGCGAGCAGCTTAAACTGTTTTTAAAGCTGAAAGAGTCCCTCTTGTACTTGAATCGGCCTGCACAGCAGGGCAATCTATACTACCACAGGAAAACTGGAGGAAAGCAGCATGTGTGCCTGTGCTCCTGGATAACAATTTCTAGTAACCAGAAAAGCTAAAGTCAAGCAAACTTGCTGTCAGTGACAGGAGGTATGAGGGAGTATCACAGTGGATTTTGTGTCCTGGGTGGGATGTCGATGCCCCAGCTCATCATCTTTTATCTGAAATCCAGGAGGATTTTTTCCTGCGGCCATCCTGATTTTGTATAGAAAAAGAAAAGTGAGTTTCAGAGGGGCCTTGTTTGTGTCTGCATCATCTGTGGATTTACTGGTTCCCCTCCTCCCTCTCCTGCCAGGCAGTTCGAGAAGAGTTTAGAGTTACAAGCACCTGTAACAAGGCCTCCTGAGGTAAATCGCCTCAACTATTAATCCAGATCTGACTGGCACACGGTCACAGGGCCAGAGGGCTGGCAATCAGTCTTTTTCTGTGGTCTCTTCTGTGTCAGTAGGCTGTTAATAGGAGATTAGCTGCATTAGGGAGACTTTGAGCTAGAAATGGTGAGGCCCTAAGATTTGATTTGAAGAGAAAAAACCCTCCTACACCCATATAAAAACAAACAGAAGAGCTGGAAATTTTAAAAGGCATTATAAACACAACGTAGGAAAGGATATTTTCTAGGAAAGATGTGGAGCTCTGTAGTACACTGTAGCTTTTTAGCAACACTTTAATAAAGCAGTGAGGTCCCTGGAAACCTCAGGTCCCAGCATGCAGCACTGTGTCCTTACCACCACGTGCTTTTGTTTGGGTCTGGCGAGACCATGACGTGCTGGAATCTGCAATTTGTTTGTAATTTCCATCAGCAGTAAATCCCTATTAAATATTAAGCTAGCTGGCTGCAGATCCCTTCAATTAGCCCAGATTCAGGACTTCCCTAGCTCCTGGCAGGCGGTCCTCCGAGCCCTGGGTTGGGTGAAGGTGAAGGCTTTGAGGCTATGCCTTGAACAGATGGTGATGCTCCGCTTCCTTATCTTACCGAGCACGGTGGCACAGCATCAAACCTATTTTTTTTTGTTTCAAAAATAGAACTAGTAAGAGGCAAATCACCTGATTTTGAGCCCACCTGCTGATGTTCCTGGTTGCTGTCTTTAAAAGCAGCAGTCTCTTATTTTGGCCATATGCAAACCCATATAAACAACAGGTGACGACAGTACCAGGCAGAAAAGACAACTACAGGGGTAGTCACAGCCACAGTCCAACTGGGGAGGGATCACATACCATAAAAGTATGAGCAAATCTGTTTTAACCTTCATCACAAATACTGTATAGGGTGTAAATACTGGAAACTGGGAAACCGGAATCACAGAGTTGTATCCGTGACTTGTAGAAACTTGAGTTTTACTCAGATAATGACAAAATCTTTCTGAAACAAAGGGCAATTTTAAGTTGATTAAGTCTCTTTCTTTGCTCCATAATCAAATAAAATACCAGCCTTGGCAAGGCAGCTGTCAAAGAATAGCAGCAGTTACTTTTGATTTCATTGTTACTGTTATAATAGTCATAATTAGTGCTGGGTGGGGCATTTCATAGCTGTAAGGTGACCAATTTGGTTAAAGGCCTAAGGCATCTTCTTTTCTGCAGCTAGCTATTATCTGTGAGAAAATACTAAAGCCTGTCATCACTGGAGGTCAGTTACACCCTGTTTGCCTAGCACAGCATCTCTTTGCTCACTGCTTTAGAGTCACAACCCTTCTAACAGTTAATACCTCCTCTCAGGGCCAACTTGCCAAATTCAACTGTCACCTATTAGTCTCCAGCTTTCCTCTTTTTAAAAAGCAAACCTTGTGCTCTCACAGTCAGGAGAAGGGCTTGATAGTGTGAATCCTGGAAGTGTTTGTACCACAGGGCAAACGAGGCAATTGGAGAAAACGTTTTTTCTTGTTTTGCACTTCCTAACATCTCAGTACTTCTTTTCCCAGTGTCTGTCAATCATCTGTCCCCCATTTTGAATGCACATTTACTGTGGTCTGTGTTAATTATCTCTGCAAACAGGGGATGCTTCTTCTGTCTTCCGCATCTTGAATTGGAAGTCGCAGGATGTCTTGCAGAAGTTAACAAACTCCTTTGCATCTCAGGCTGCTGGTCCTAGCTTTTATCTGGCCAGGTCTTGTGAGGCTCACAGAAGTTGTGATGAGAGGTAGTTTTAGGAAAGCCAGCAGTGCTGCAGAGTTGTGTGGTAGCACTTGAGCCTCCGTAGATCCACTGGGGTGGGGTTGTTTGCTGATGCAACCTCTGTGTCTTATGTTTCATGGTGAGCATCCCCCACGTGCCCCTGTGGCAGGTGGAGTGTGGGGGGGCAGGACTCCCCCACTTGTTGTTTTGCTCGTGAACTTGATACAGTAATTAACAGGCTATTGTGCTTTTTATAACTATTATTAATTTGCACATGAACTTTTTCATGTAGTCAACGAATGTGCAGCACCTTTCTTTTGGGAGAATTTCTCCTCTCCTTTTGAAGATCTGTGTGCTATTTTAGGGTCTTACTGGTTTGAGATATATCCTTACAGTATGTGTAAGATTAATGTGTCAAGCAGTGTATCGGCCCTCATTTCCCTGATGAGCTGATGTTCTTTTTCCCTCTGTACCTCCCATACTTGCTTCTCCTTCTCATCTTTCTTGGCAATACCAGATGCAGACAAAGGTAGGATTAGGTATCTAATTAGTTTATATAGCCTTAGACATACGTGTTTACTTCTTGGCACTGGGGGAAGGGCAGCCCGGGAGGAATCTAACCCTTGTCTCTCAGTGAGGTTTTCAGCTTTGAGAGCAGCCTGAGCCTGGGCAGACTCAACAGCCAGGCCAAAATTTTCTAGACACATTTTTGTTCCAGATGCCTGCTCATGGAGGAAGTTGAAAACCCAGTCTGTATTACCAAATGTGAAGTAATTTCTCGTGTAGATTTAGATCCAGAAAATTTATTTCCAAAAAATGACTCAGTGTAGACAGCCTGAAAGAACTTGCTTGCAACGTCACAAAAAAGCTAATAAACTGTAATGAATATATTTTGGAACTCTACCATAGATGACCAAGTTGTATTTAAAATATTTTTCGTTTATGGGAGTGAACTTTAGGCTGTAACTCTCCTGTCTCCCACCGCCATCATCCTTCAGTAGAGGTAGCCAGGGGAATTCAGCACTGCATTCCCACAGTAACTTACTCTCACCCTGGATCAACACTGGCTCCTCTGGAGAGCAGTAACACCGTGGCTGGTGTTTGTTGGTGCTTGGCAGTCCCTGCACTGCGAAGGGAGCGGCTGCTTTTAAACCACCACTGAGAAGGGTTTGCACAGAGGTGGCTCCCTGGCTTTGCCCCGCAATGTTCATGAGATCTTTCCCAGCATTTCCAGTATGAATGACCTGACAGTGGGGATGAGGGTGTTGGGGACCAGAGACAGCAGGGGACAAGTCATAGGCCAAGGGTGAGTGAGCCCAGGACAAGCAGTGCCCTCCCTGGCTGGGGCGCTGTCGCACCCAGGGGACCCGAGCAGGGTGGGCAGTGCCAGGTGCTGCTAACAGGTTTCATCAGCCGTGCCAGGCAAGGTGAGGTGAGGAATTAAGTTCAGGGTCCATGCCCGCAGTCGAGTCAGGAGCAGCAGGTCACAGGATTCAAACATCCACCCTGGAGATGGAGACAAGGATGCAGGTTTGCACAGCTGTGATGTAGCTCAGGCCTGGGTGCTCAGGATGGGACTTAAATGGAGCCTCCCCCCTCCGGGATCACTGGGCAGGAGGTGCAGGATGAGTGTTCCCAGTGAGGCTGGTCAGGGTATTTAAGGTCTAAGGCCACTGGTGAGGGGAGCCTGAAAAGGACTTCTTAAGCTGCTCCAGGTGTTTCTAAGATGATTAAGAACTATATAATGTAGTCATTATACTAATTAATAGACTTGCACAAGTGTCTTGATTTAGCTGAAAATTAAGTTTCCTGGATATGGACATTTCAAGAATTAAAATTATCCCAAGTGATCTTGGATGTAAGAGATTTTTTTCTATAGATATATTTTTTTATCTCTGAACATCAGCTTCTCTTTTCATAAAACGGAGAAGATAATTGTCATTATCTTTACTACCTGACACAAGGCTTATTAGTTTTGTAATTTCAGTTGTATTTATGGAGTGTTCTGATATATCTGAATGAAAAGAAATGGACAAGTGTAAAAAAAAGGAGCAAGAGTGCACTGCACTATGCACTAGCAAAATAAAATTACTCAAGAGCAAAAGTAATGGAAATGAGATTCATGTATGAACTCTGACCAGGAATGGAAAATGGGGTGGGTTCTGCCAGAGATTGGGAACTTAATTTTTGCATTCAGGGATAGACAACAGCTGCCCTTATGTTTCTCATGAAATGTATTAGTGAGTAAGCACTAGGAGGGTGGTAGACAGGGGAAGGTGAGAGGTTGGCTGGAATACAACCAAGTCATGAGGGTGGAGGTCACTGTAAACACAGCAAGGTTAAGTGAAATAAGGGCAGGAGGAGGTCATGGTGAATTTGAAAGGGAGAGTGGATGCACGGAGTGATGATAGCTCTGGAGACTGGAAACAAAACCTTAAATAGCTCAGATTTGTATTCCAGAACACTTGTCCACACCAGGCCTCTGCATCCCTCTTTCTGTATCAAATTAAGCAGCAGTTAACATTCCCAATCCATTGTGAGCTGCTGGAACAGTATGTCTATTCTGAGCTCCCCTTGCAAGACTGTCTCATTCCAAAAGGTGTGTTCACAAGAAGAAATTATATACTGGAAAGATAGTAGGATAATTTTAGGAGATAGAATCACTGCACGCTAAATCCCCAAAGGAGCTGACTCTCTAAATAGTCTTAGCAGGGAAGCATACTCTGTAAATCATTACCAAAAGTTAGGCTGAAAGCATTAAAATGCTTTGTATAATAAGCATGTAGTTTCTGCCCTGATCTTCCAAGCCACTGTGGTTTATTTTCCTAAGCTTGCTGTGATCAAAGCTGGTTCTCCGGTCTTGCTATTCATGTGACAGTTGAAGATTCAGACTGGTCAGAAATAGGACAATCACGGAACTAAATCTCCAGAGCTGCTTGAATCATGGGGTTAAAAGAGGACTATGAAGTACTTAATAGGCTGCCTACACATTGCTCAGCAAGTCAGAGGTTAACAAAGGACCTTATTATTTGAAAAGATAATTGAGGCTGAAAACAAGTCAACCATCCCACAACTAAGCCATGGAGATCATCAGTTCTTGTGAACAATAGCTGATGATGTTCGGGATTCAGTGAGTTAAGTGGTTAATCCTATACAGAAAGCTGCATCCATAATGGACTTTAAATAGGGGGAATCCACCCAATTTGACCCCTAGAGAATTGCTTCCTGCTGTTATGCTGATGGATATGTCTATAAATATCATGGTAGCCATCAGCAGATAAGATCTTGCAGAGCTGAAAAGCCTCTCCCTATTAAATGATACATTGATCTCCCTGAAACAGCAGGAGTGTGGGGTAATGAGCCACTGAAACCAATCCCCCTGCTCTTGCAGAGTGACTGTAGCCAAAGAGAAGCAAGATCCATGTATTGTTTTTCTTCTCGATTTTGTGGGAAAAAGTCAATATATATTGTCAAAATATAGTCAAAGTATAAACTATGTACTCCTCGTTTCTTTTGTCCAATCTTCTCCACCAGGCTGTTCCTTACATTCTGTATTGGTCACTCAGGCAGCAGCTCACCAGCCTTTTGCTGCAGTTTGTTCCAAGTTTGTCCTTTGCTGTTTGCATCCGTCAGAGAGAGCCATCAGTCAGGGCAGTTTTTGGGCAAAGCTGCCTGTGCAGCAGCAGAGAACACACCGGCAGGTTTGTGTGCGTTCTCCAGCACAGGTACCAATGGGTGGCAGACAAACTTCAGCAACTACTTCTGTTCATCCTCACCTATTTCTGTCACTTTTGTGAATTTAGTAAAAAAGGGCTCACTGTCCTGGTTTTGGGCGTTTTTTTAGGTTTTGGTTGTTTTAAAATATTATTTATTTAAAGCTCAAAATCTTAAGGTTTTTAACTCTACTGTGTTATAATGCAAGGCCTGACTTGCGATTTTCTACTCTCAGAGCTGTTGGTACTGCATACAATGGGACATGCACCTACACCCAGTAGCACATAGACTTCAACCCCTTCATTCTCACTCTCTGGACTGCCTGTATGACATCTCCATGTCTGTATGTGCATGCAGGGTAAGCTTGCTGCCTTTTTGGTGCTTGACCTAGCTCTCCTGGGATTTAGAGATGCCAGCCACAAAGGAGTTACACCGTGTAAAGTGGCTCTGATTTGTTTTCTGTAGGTTTCTTTTCTGCGCTGTCCATTTGTTTCCCTTTGGTTTTCTTCCTCCATTTTGTTCTCTGGCTCTTTTCTCCTCCAGTGCTGACTTAACTGCAAATTCCATCATTTCTCAGAACTGGGGACTGTGACTGGCAGTTGTGCTGTGGGACTTACCTGGAGGCCTTGCAACAGGTGCTTTGCATGGCCTGGCTGGCAACTGGTGCTGTTAGCAGTCCTCTTCCAGAGTTAATTAGGACCAAGACAAGAAAGCTTAGAAGAAAGCAGGGCTTCACAGTCCCCCCAAACCCATGCCCATAGCTGTGTACAATGTGGGGATACAGAAGGAAAGGGGATTATGAGGACAAAATGATCAGGGTGCTTTCCTCTTCTTTCCCTTCTCTGCATGGACCTTTCTGCTTAGGCAAGAAAAAAAAAGGAACAGTGCAGGGACTTTATTTCTGGACTTGTCCATTCCTGCTTCATTGTCTTTGAGCGCGAGAGAGTCTTTTGTTTCAGAGACTCCAGAAGGAGTTAAAGTAAACTGGAACATGAGTGAAGGATCATGAGATTCACCAGCTCAACCTGTCCCATTGGCACTCACAGTTGGGGCTGATGAGTTCAGTGACTCAAAGACATGGGCTGTCATTACCTCTGAAGAGACAATGAGCCACGAGAAAATGATTCTGCTCCGTTTTTCAGCAGTATCAACAAAATTGTTTACCAAGTTCCAAACGGTTGTATTTTTGGCATCCCTGCAGCCTGTTGTGGCCTGTTGAATGTTACTTATGAGTAAGGAGGAAAGAACTTGACTTGATGCTCAATTATAAAGCAGAATTTCTACGGCTGACAGTTAAAGAAAAACAAAGCAAACCCAGTATTTTGTAAATCAACCTCACAGGATCTGCAGAGACAATAACTACAGAGCCCGCTGGTTTCAATTGCAGGGGTATGTCCTGGTTTTTAAAGTCATGTCTCTGGTCTCTCAAAATACTGCAACTTGAGACACCCAAATTCATCAGTCGTACACCTACATGTAACTGGCCTGCTCAGAGTCATACAAGACTGTGGAGAAGCTGGGAGGTGGGTTGGGGTTCCTGTCACAGACAAGCCTCCACTGTGTCCTTGGAGTTTACCATGACTCTGCTGTAATCTGTGCTCAGCTGCTGTGGCCTCAGGAGAGCCCTGGTTAGGTTTCCTGAAGGAAAGACAGAATTGCAGGTATTTCCAGGACTTGGCTGGAAAACTGGTCTCCTGTAGGGAGGAGCTTTACCCACCCTCAGTTTCTGCTGTCATGCTGAGAGAGGGGAGCCTCTGTCCTCACCAGTGTGCAGACAGGCAGGGTTGAGGTGCCACAGGGCTTGAGCGTGGGCCTGGTGTCGAGGTAAAAATGCTGTTAAGTGGATAACAGAGTGCAAGGTCTTGACTCGGGTTCCATGAAATCACATGTGACAGTGCCACAAGAGGTACATGTTCTCGAAACAGCCACAGAAAGATGGTGGTGCTGACTGCATAACTTGGGCTAGAAATAATAGCCATGGTAGCACTGGCCACTGCCTATAAAAGTGAATTTGAAAAGAAATGGGAAGAGCCCAGAGGGCAACAACAGGGACATAAATAGTAGCCTAATAACCATTGATGCCAAGGATTTATACAGCGCTTTGCTTACTCAAAGTGCTGTGAAAATATTAGCTGCTAAACCTTAATTAATCATTCAGGTAATTAAATGAAAGTGGAATGAAAATGGTTAGAGGAAGTTTGGAGTATGAAGGCTTCCTGAAATCATTAAATGATTTTGCCGTCTTTGATGGAAGGAAGAATTTCTTCCTTTAGGGTTTAAATGTGCTCACAGTGTGGGTGTTATTGCAGTTTTAATAACCACCTGCTTAATTCCATGGGATGGGAGATTACATGCAGTACAGCCAAGAGTTTATTGTTTGTTTGAGTAACCTTGGCAGTTTTATGGGCCTAAAAAAAGGAGAAATATCCCCAGCTCTGGGTTTCAGAGTGTGAATGATGACCAGCTTCAGGGGGAAATCTTGATCCTTTGACTTCTCACCAGTAGGATGGGCTGGGAGATAGGGTACTATTACAGCATGATCTGTTGTTTTAACTTAAGCAGGAGGGAAGGATGAAGATTTGTTGTCATTTGATGTACAGGAATCACTGAATGAGTGTGACAAAAGCCACTGAGAATGTTGGAAGCGATAGCTAATTTTTTTTTATGGATTAATTCATCCCCCTACAGTAACAAAATAGGATTCTTTGGCAAAGAATCAGTGCAGCTTTATTCCTAGCTGTGGCATATTTAGGTTTGTGTTATCACCCACTGCCCACACTTGTGTTGCAGAAACTCCTGAGGGAACTTGTGAAGAGATGCGTTTTCAGTCAGCTGGCCCGAATCACTGCTTTGCTGATGAGCCCCTAAAGCTGCTGGAAACAGACCTGTTTCATGCCAGGCCAGTATAACCACAGACATGTAGGTCTGATTTCCTAAATTCAAAGACTGACTTATTGCACTGTTTAAGTTGGGTTTTCAATTTACCTGCAACCTGAGAACTCAGTATCTTAGGGCAGGTACAATATAAACAGTTGGTGCTGCAGATAAAGCCAACAACCTTCAAGAAAGACCTGATTCTATGACTGCTAATTGCTCTGATACCTTTACTAACCTCCTTCAAAAAGACTACAAAAGTCTGTGTTTCCTTCTGACCTGGGATACTGTCACTGTAAGCAGTGAAAGCTATCAGAGTTCTCCTCTTTTCTCTCCCTTTTCCTCTGTCTGGTTCCCCTGGGGACAGAAGATCCTGGCAGCTCGATCTACCCCAGGCGTTTGCCTTTTGTTTTCCTGTACTTTTCTCTTGGCACAATTCAGGAGTTTTCAGTGTTGTGCTTCTACAATCACATGCTAAAATATTTGCACAGCTGTCTGATGACAGAAAAGGGGAGAAATAGAAAATCCACTCTTCTGTTATTTGAAAACAAAACAAAAGAAACCTCCAAACAACTAAACAGAGTTTAACATGAATTAATCATGTAAAATCTTCAGTTTCCTCTGCTCTTGTATAACAGACTCCTCGTTCACTTTGCCTGGTTCTCCCCATGTCCTTCACCTTCTTGTACACACAAACCCACGTCTTCATGCTTCTCATAAAATGCCTGTGGGTTCAAACGCCCATGGGACTCTGTTGCCCACCTGTGTGCACTCACTTCAGCCTGTTCCTGCTGTACAGAAATAGGACCAACTCCTACAGGCTATAATCAGGCATTCTTCAGGCAAATCTCTGACTGAAGTCAGTGGAAGTTTTGGCAGAAGGACTGCAAAACTAATTACATTCCTCCCCCAAGTATATATATATATATTGGATGGTGATGAGAGATGAGAAAATACTGCCTAGAAAGAAAGTCCATTAATAAATGAGAAGTAGATGTGGGGAAGAACAGTTGATTGAATTATTTATAATGCTGTTATAAAATTGCTGAGTTGCTGAGCTTTCCAGAAACCCATCAATAACATGCATGACCATAGCAGCAGTTAATAGGAGTATAGACAAGTAGGAGCAAGGATCTCCATGCAAATCAGGTGTGGAAATACTGTGAAAAAAGCCTAGCATATCCAAATCACTTAGCACAGAATATATTCTAGTGTGGTGACAACATTACAATAGCCTTGAAAACTAGTTGTGAGTTAATTTTACCAGCAGTGCACCAGAGAATTTCAAGCAAAACCTGATCAAATGTGGGCCCATATTTTAAAAATAGAAAGACAGCATAGACACTTCCTAACAAGCCTAACTACAGATCAGAGTGAAAAAATTTAACTGTATGTTTAAAAAAACCTGGATAGTGATGCTAAGAGCAAAATGAACCTCAGTGTTTGAAAGAACCAATCATCGCTTTTTTTTTGGGTCAGAATTATCTAATTAGTGATTGATGATACTAAAGCAGATATACTGCATTAGTTCCTTTGGTGCAATGAGTGGAAGATTCACGTTTTCAAATCTTCAGTGGCTACAAGCAGGAAAAGTGAACAGGCCAACAAGTTCTTTTTCAGCTTTGACATCTATAATTCATGTGCATGGACTGCACTCCCACTACCAACAGTTTGCTCCCTTCCTACACACATAAACACACACTCCCTGTCTTTATCTGCTCTCAGACCACACACATCTCTGTCTAGTTTCTGCCCTTCACATCAGCCAGCCTCTTCCCTTGGAAGCGTGAACACCTCCTCTGAACCAAGGCCTCAGTTAGAGGTGTTTTTCACCCTGGTCCACTAAGTTTGGGTTAGTTTTTGTTGGTTTTTTTTTAAGGCTTTCTTGCTGTCCTCAGTCGGGAGCTCCAGACAAAGCCTTCCTTTCTGTGAGGGAAGTTCAGAACCAGGAATGTAGCCTGGACATTTATGGACAAAGGAACATTCAATGTTTCCACTCCTGTTGCCTCCTAATCATTAGGAAGAATGACTGTGCTGTGTCTTTAGCATTCCAGCTCATTTTATGAAGTCTGTGTCCTCCTGTGGACATACATTTAGGGTAGCCCTCCTTTTGTTTGTGGCTGGGACTGAAGTGTCCAGGCACAGGGATGTAGTCTCTCTGTGCTGATCTGCATCCAGCAGACGGAATGTCATTTCCAGCCTGTTAGCCTCTGAAATGTTCTGTTTGTGAAATTAGCCTGATGAGGCGGCTGATGAGAAATTGGTGCTTATTAGCCGCTGTCATTTTTATACCCTCTTCTGTAAGTAATGGCACAGCAGCGCTTGTGATCCCATTAAATAGCTCTGGCTGGGGGAAGATAATGCTGCAAATGGAAAAGGCTTCTCGGTGCCGCAGGCCGAGCCCAGCCACCTCCTCTCCCCTTCATTCCTCTGCTGCTTTCATACCCTCTGCTAGCCCAGCACTATTCCTTCTCAGGATTGTCTTCTTCAGGGGACAGCTTCATTTTGAATGGCTTCATGCAATCACGCCCAGAGGCACCAAGTCTTTTCCACTAAGCCAAGCGTAAAAATATCTGAGGGATGGGGCGGGGGAGGGAGTGTCAGCAAAACAGATATATTTAATTATATGTACCAACCAACATTTTCCCTGTGTAAGACTAAGTGTGCAGCTCGGTTTCTGATCTTACTGCATTCTCATTTAAGATTATTGAAGAAGCAGCCACCAAATGCCTGTGATAACTGGAACTTTATTATAATATGCTTTCATTTGGTTTAGTAAGCTCACATCTGTGTGGAACTGGATGCTTATAACTCTGGGTGTACTCATAACTAATTTTGAACAAGCCACTACACTAAGCCACCATGCAAGGAGGGAGGGTGTGTGTGGGTGTGTCTGTGGGTGTGTGGGTGGTGCTGTTAAATCCAGCATCTTTAATGTGAAGGCTCCAGACTTCCTGGGGCTGGGCCTAGATGGATTTTCCTACTTTGCAGAGGTATTCTGCTCTGCCAAGCCTAGTGGCATTGTCATGGTCATCATTGTATTTGGTGATGTTCTCCAAGTCCCACGTTTCAGAATCCTGTAAATGAAGGAGAAATGGAAGTTTTTTTCTAAACCAAATTAATTTCTAATCCTCGTAGTGTGTTGGAGAAAAGCTAGAAAACTCAGTCTGAAGGCAAAGACAAGTAAAAAGATTAGAATTGTTATTGCTTTTAAAGCTTGAGATTCTTTTTAGCCCACTCACAGTTTTTTAAATCTAGTTCAGGTCTTTTTAACCCTTCTGGTTGATACTGCTGTTCTGCACTAGTCCCATCTCTGCTGATTCAGATTATATGGGGCAAAAGGTACTTAACCCCTTGTCATGATGTTTGGATTTTGTCCTTACCTAACAAGTTGGGATGAGCCACTGTCACAAAGCACTCAAACGAACTGAGTTGAAAGTGAGGGCAGGAAATTTAGTTAAGAAAGCAGATGTGTGGGTTTTACTTGTGTGTTTGTTTTTGTCCACACCACCTACATGCACACAGAGCTGTGTTTGTTACTGGCATCCTGAGAGAGGAAATCCATTACCTTAAAAGGAGCACTTGGCTTTAAGAGAGAATAATAAGGAAAGCAACAAAGAAGCATTAGCAACATTTTCTAAAGAAGATGAGATAAATAGTCTGTCTCATAAACAAGTGGTATTATTTAACTATCCAAGGAGTTGCTTTGCAAAACAAGGCTGAATTGTTCATTGTCCAGAAAAATAACGCCTGCTTCTGCAGTCCTGGTTGCTTCTCTGACCACAGCCCAAGCTCTGTAGGTCTCTGCTGCTCTGGACTGTCCTGCCTACCATTACTGATACTGTTTATGTCAATGTTATAACAAAAATAAGTAGAAAACAGCAATATTAAGGCTCAGGAAGGATAACGCCAAGACTTTTCAGTTGAGGGGACAGGAACAAAGGAATTCTGCCGGCCCTGAGCTTCCCTGTAGCTGTAATAGGGCCTCACAGACACACTTGTGCTTGGTTGTGTTGGCAGAGAAAAACTTGGCAGAAAAATACCCTTTTGCTGTCTCAACTGCTCATTCACCTGCTCACAGAGACAAGATTATATCGCTCTGTCCTAGCACTTCTTCAAACACTGCTGAGCGTGTGCTCGTGTTCACATGTTTACCAGAACAAGGTCTCTTTTCTCCTCTTTTCACAAGACATGGTATTTCCCAGAGGAAGCCAGCAGCTCTCCTGGGGCTATGCCAGCTTTCCTACACTATGCAAACAAGGTTTAAAGATGCTGTAGAGCTCCGTGAGTGCAGTAACCGGGGGGTGGGGGCTGTGGGGTGTATGTGGGGTGTGAGGGGAATACCTTCTGTATAAAACAGCCTTTTTTTTAAGAAATGTGTGGATTACCCAGGTCAGAGGAATCCTCAAAGGAGGAGGCAATACACACACTCGGTGCTCCCATTGCCGCTCCCTTAGCGAGCCACGGGGGACCACTGCTCCGTTACTGTGGCAACAGTGACGAATTGGCAGCCAGGCCCATCATCACACAGCCTCCTCGAGACCCTGCGAGATGCTCCGGGAAAGACTTACAGAGGGCGATTTGCATCTGAGATCCCATTTCTTTTAAATTTTGGCTTTACCTGGCAAGCCTAGAGGAAGAGAAGATTGTTAGTACGAGCTCTCCAAGGAGAAACCCGTGTGGGAGCAGGGCACGAGGAGTGGTGAGGGGGCTCTAATTTAGATGGCAGCCCTTGCAGAGGCGGGAGAACTATGAGCACCTGTCGGGGAGGAGTTGACTCATGTGGGAAGAAGGTCACTTACGCAGCCTCGCTCTGTGAGTACTGACCCAGCTGGCCTCTCGTACCTCCTGCTGCAAATGTTATTTATTGTTTGTAATTAACTATCAGATTCTGGGGGTTCTTGTGTCTAAGGAGAGGGATTTTCTTTTGTGCTGGCTCTAGGCTTCACGCAAAATCCATGAATGCACTGCTGGCTTTTTGTCCTAGGCGTGAATTCCTGCAGGAGCTGCAGCCTCACCCGTCAGCAGCAGGTTTCTCATAGCAAGCTCGATGAGATCTGCAGGGCAGGATCTGCAGTTTGCAGCGAGCACTGCACAATCTGTACCTTAATACCAGGTTTTGTGCTCTAGCCAGCTAATACAGTACTAGATCAGCTTTTCATTTCATTCACCATTCCAGCCTTTGTTATACAAGCTAACTTATTTGGTTTTGCTGAGATTAAGAATTTAGGCAGTGAGTAAATCAAATGCTTGAACAGGTGCAGAAAGATTGCCCTATGTAGGATAGAGTTACAAGCAACTTCATTCCAGTGAGACAAACAGATGCACCAGATAAACTGCTGATAGAAGGAATTATTATATTGGCAAATATCAACCGTGCTCCACTGTACCACATGGATGTCATAGTCAAGCACACAGACAGTAGCTACGGGTGAGATCAATCAAGCATGGCTAACAATAGGCATCTATAAATGTAATCGTGTTACAGAGCAGTATGATCATCAGTTTTTAATTCTGTCCTGAAAAATGTTAGTGAAACCTAGAGATCTGTGAAAAGAATATGCTGCTTTGTGAAAAAATAATGCATTACAAAAAAAATAATAAGGAAATATGAGGAAAAAAGAAATGAAAGGTATCTTGTTCGCCATAGATCTGAAATCTTGATCAACCTACAGCCTGGTCACATGAAAGCCAAGGAGATTTTTTTTTTCCTCCAGATGAATTTGGTGCTTGTTCTGTTCCTTGGCCAGACGGCAGCACTGGGGCATCTCTGGCTGTAATCTCATTAAGACTATTAGGCTGCGATTGTGCTTGTGCTTTTGCTGGCATGGCTTTAGGCAGACAAATGATCCTCAGAGCTCTCACAGTTGAGAGGAGACGACGGGGTACGTTCTCTCTCACGAGGTTTGAAAATCTTACAACCTCGACTTTGGAAAGGCACTGTTTGCAAACCAGCTGGGAAGGCAAATAGGGACAGGTCCACTCAGCCCAGGCACAGAAGGGCAGTTTATGAACACGGCTTCTGTTCGTGTAATGGGAGTCACGTGTGTGAGTGCCCTGCACAATAACGACCAAACACACTCCCCTCAGTGTGTAAATAGTATAAAGCTGTGCCTGTGTGAGTGTTGGCATGAGAGGCTGGGCTACTACAGAAAAAAAACCCCAGAAATCAGAAATGAATTATTTGTTAATTTTTTCCATCCCCAGAACCAGTCCTGTGTTCTGCTTTGTCCCGCCTGTTGTAATTAACACGAGCATAGTAGCTTTTGTTTTGTTGTACTGTTTGACCAAACTGAAAAATATTTTGGTGATATCTCTGGATGTTTCTGGAGTCAGATACAACTTCTTTTCATTCAGTTTTAGCCCATTACTCTTCATTACAATTCCTGGGGACACTGTAAATACCTGTTCCTCTTCTGCATTCCTGCATCATTCATATATTAGTAGATATCTCTGTCCCTCAGCAGCAATGGAGCTTAAATACTTCTGGATGTAGCTGGATTTCCAGCCCCCTCTGTGACCCCTGCACATGTGGATCTCCTGCACATAAACCCACACCGGTTGATGTCATTCGCGCATGAGCCTTGGGAAGCAGCCTGTGCTGAATGAGTGCCAGTGTACCACACAGTTCATAAATATGTAAAAGTAATGGGCCCTATCCCAACAAGCTTAGATTCAGAAACGTTTAGCAGATGTTCTGGCAGTGGGGGAGGAAAACAGGAGATGAATAAATACAATACTGCAATAGCAAATACTTTGTTGATGAAGCTGCACATAAATTAGAATGACAAACACACCCTTAGCAGGACTTTGACCTGTCCGTAAAACAACATCGACATGTTTTATTTATAGTAGTTTCATGTTCTCAGGATCAATAAAGTGACTTCATTGATTTACTTTTCCCTTTTTATTAATACTTCTCTAAACGGTGATGAATTTGAATGGAACATAGGTAGAGTCTTTTTTTATAGCTTGTCAAAGGACAATTCCAGTAGTACTAGTAAAGCAATAAGGTTCTCAGCCAGGACAACAGAGCCTTTTGCTAAAGAGAACCTAACCATGGTTAAGAGTTTGTCCCATATCTGTTTGAGATTTGGGGCTGTCAGTTATTTCTAGACAACACCACAAGGGAGCTGCTCTATGCACTTGGTTAAAGGAGTAAAAAGCTGTTGCTTTAAAAACAAGTATAGGAAACATAGCTCAGGCTGTCCATTAATCCAAACTCCACATAGTAAACATGCCTTTTAGACCTTAATGCATGCTACATGGAGTAAACCAGTCTCAACTTTACAGGCAGTGCTTGTGTGGAATTTTATGGCCCAAATTAAATGAAGAACCAGTAAAGTGTCTCAATGATGACCTTGCAGGACTTTTCCTTACGTTTCATCATGGTATGTTTAAATCCGTTCATTTTGGTTAGTACAAGGAAATGCTGTACTTCTGATTTTTTGGTTAAATTATTAATTGCATAGTATGGCAACAATCTAGTAGTACTTCATCTGGGTATTGTCTTCTTGAATATCTGTGTTTTCTTCATTGGCAAGCAGTTGTTTTACTGCTTTGACTTATCTTGCACCTCTTCACACACTTGAGCTGTGCTTCCTAAAGGAAGCATGAAGTGAAACTCAGCTGGGCTACTCTTCCCAGCCCTTAGCATAATGTACAGTTTTGGGAGGGAGTTTTCTGCCCTTGTGTAGCCTTTGTTCTGGGTTACTTCTACTTAAAACTTTACAGTATAGTCAAGTGAAAGTTGTGTCTTTCTCATCAGCTTCTCATATGCCCACAGTCCTGAGTCATAGCAGCAAACTCAGCTGCTATTTTGGATTTTACTGCTTGGAAAAATCTGAGAACAGTGAAATTATCTACGGTGTTTGTGCACAGACCCAGCGCCTAGAATTTAGTTTTCAAGTACTAAAGTCTATCCTGAACACTCAGCAGATTTGCATGTACAAACTTTCCTTATTGGTTCCTGTTTGAAAGCTTATTTTCTCAGTGTGGAGGGTTAGAAACATTTTTCTACGTGATCAAAATTTACTGTCTCTGATGGGCCATCTTTTTATTTCCCTGTTTAACTGCAGAAGTTTTTATCTAGAGAAGTTTCTACTTTTTCTTAGTGAGCCAATTGGTAGGTTTTTTTCAAGTGAATTACAAACTTGTATTTGTTTTCTTGTAACAAAACGTCAGCAGCAATTTATTTGGAACTCAGCTCCCACCCCAGCACACAACATCAGTCTGGATTAGTGTTTGCATGTGTGTTCAGGGTGGTGGAAGGGGGTTGGATAGCATCATTTCATAAATATTACAGCTATTCAAATGCCTGTGCAGTGAATAATCACTTGCAACAGGAGAATGTCGGGTGGTTGGTGACTTCTGCCTTGCATTTCAAACACAGGTAGAATACCTGTGTTATTTCTTAGGAAGTCAGTGCTGTTTCCTCCAGAACTGGGCAATTCTTCCTGCTAACAGTTGCAGAAGACAGCAGATTTTAAGACCTCTCTAGACTAGACTAGTCCTTCAGTTTCTTCTAGAAACAGTTCATCTTTTGGAAGTGCTCAACTGTTGATTTGTATAGAGATTACTTTTGAATTAAAAAAAAATGGCTCTAGCTGTCCAAGTAAATGTAAGCATGAGAAAACAAGACTATAACTCATCAAGGAGATCCCTGATTAAACTGCTTCCAGCAGGTGGTAGTTTAAATACAGACTTTTAACAGAAACATTTGCATACAGGAGATGAGAGTTCCTGTCAATGGAGGTGCTTCAGTGGTGCTTTGGTTTCATGTTGTGGCCTTGACTTTTACAAATACTAATGTAGAACGTAAAAAAAAAAATAAAATCCTCTGGCACTGTAAAAGTATAAGATGTATAAACAGGAGGAATGTTGGCAGAACACACGAAGTGCTCCTTCCATTCTGCATCATACTGGTAAGGCCTCAACTGGGAACATGCTGCATGCTGTTCTTGCACAGAGAAATTCAGGAAAGACATGGACTACAGTGAGAGCCACCAAAGGGGAACACCAGGAATCAACAGTCTCACAATCTAAACCAGGCAGACAGGCAAGAAGAAATGGAGTTTTAGGTCTGGGGAATGTAGTAAGGAGTGACAAGAGAAATCTTCATGCATCTAAAAGGCTGTTTCAGGAGTAAGAGGAACAAACATTTTGTTTCTGTTGGGTAGGATGAGAAGTAGATGTAAATTATGGTAGAAAAGATCCAGGTTAATCATTAGGGAAAACTTTTTCTAAAGGCAAAAAGAGTGAATTGTGAGAAAAGACCATCTTGCCTGGATAGACTGTGGTGTCTGCAGTACTGGGGAGGTCTTTAAGGGGTAAAACAGATGGGGCAGAGATGCCTTCCCAGGGATGGAGTTAGATGACCTCTCAGTATCCCTTCCAGTGCTGTAGTTTGGTGATCATCTTCTTGTTGGAAAATCCAGTTGCTGTGTTTTATCTTGCTAATTCCAGATGTGGGGACTCTGCTCTGGGACAGTATGCTTCCAGTGGAATTTGCTGTTCTTGGTTTTTAAAGAGATTACAAATTCCCACAGGAGCAGTCATGCACCTGGCAAGTCCTGAGCCTTGGAAGGTTGTCAGAATAGAATTTAAGATTCCCTGGCTACTTTTACTGTGAAAATAGCTTTGATATCGTAGAGATACCAAAAACTTTCTTAAATTTTCTTCTGTAACTTCCCTCCCTTGCTATACTCCTGGGAGCAACACCTAGCTCTTATGAACTTTCAATAATTTCTCCTAGAAACAGAATACATAAAAAAAAGCAGGCCTTATTTTGCTATATAGACTTTTCAAGAGGGGACACTGTATTATAATCTGACTTTATTTTGAGCAGTAGCAGCTCACCTCCTTTAAAGACCTCAATCTTGAACCACAATATTTTCCCTGGGCTGGTTAGGGACCGCTTCCTCAACAGCTGCTGTGCTTACTAGCGGTCACTTCTGGAGTGCCAACACCCAGTTTTACTGAGCTTGCAGGCACGAATTCACAGGGAGTCAATCACTGCTTGGCTGGGGCGAGGTGACTTACCCAGCCCAGTGCAAACCAGCGGTTCTGCAAAGCCCTCAGGCAAAACACAGTGGTGGACTTCCCTTGCACATCACCAGTCTGGAACATTAGGCTTCTACCAGGCTGTGATGCAGGATTTCAGCTGCCTTAAACTTGCTTTTATTCTGCAAAATAGCCCGTTTTGTACTGATGTTGCAGTTTTTGTGAGTGTGCTTTATGAGCCTAAAGTTCTGTACAGTACTGCCTGCCACCCTCCTCCCACTCTGAGCACCACGTGCATGCAGTGAAAGGGACATGCAGAGGCAGTATAGTGCTTTGTTTTTCCTTCAGTTCTACTTGTTTAAACCCTTCCTCTTACAGTGCATTGTGAAAACTTCTCTGGGAATCCAACAGCATAATGATGCAAATAACCCTGTCATATGACTAAGCCTCTCTGGTGCTGGATTCCAAAATATCCAGCCAAGACGTACAAGTCTTGCCGTGGATGCCATAGGCAGCCTCCTGCTAGAGTGCAGACGACTCTCCAGTTCCCTAATGGGAATTGTTTGGGTCCTTATTAGCACTTTACAAAGATTACTGTTAAACTGCCAGCCCTCCTCCTGACTGCTCCGAGGGCTCAGCCCAGTAATCACTGCACACACTGTGAGAGCATTTTAAAACGTCTCCCAAATCACATTGTGTAAACCCACTCCTCTGTCCGCTTTCATTTTTCAGTAATCTAGCACATCCCCAACCTGCATCTTTGCAGAGAAGGACACCTTGATATATTGGTTATGAGCAGGTAGTAGAAGCTGCTGCCTCACCTGCAAAGAGCTGCTCTGTCAGTGACCTTCAGTGACTTCCAAGGGGGAATATCCCCTGGAATCCCCTGACTCTTGCTACCCTTTGGTACTTGTATGGGCATGACTTTGTGCATCTGCTCAGGTAAGGAAAGGTGTCCTTGCCAGATTTTCCAGCACGTAAGCTGAATCAGCAGGCTGAGGCTCTCCAGTGATTGCAACCAGTAGCTCTAATTTCTATGCTCATGGAAACACCATCAGTAAACAGGGTGGGTTGAGCCAAGTTTAGATCAGCTAAAGGCTTTCCTCCATCTGTTCTCAGACATGGATATAGACAGTGAATTGGGAATTGTGCACTTCTGGCTGATATTTGTCACACCACACTGTAGTAAGAATTTGCTCAGCCATATCATGAGCTCATTTTATGCATCTCTTATGAATGATATCTGTTTGGTGTATTTGTCTGGTGGTTTATCGTGTGTTATTGCAGTACCTGACTGCTTTTCATGCCAAAATCTCTAATAGACCATGGAAATCAAAACTTCTGTTCGGGCAGGGTTGTGAGACTGTGGCTTTGGTATTGGCGACACTGGGACTGTGTGGTTCCGGGTGTGAAAGGTGTTTGAATTATCTCTGCTGAAGAAGCCTATTTGAAGGAAAACTGGTGTACTTATTACTGTTGCTATTTTCCTGGGTCTGTGCTTGACTCCTAATCCCTGAATCATGGACGGCGCTGCGTTGGTTTGCGTTCCTGCTCCATTCCGGTGCTCACTGACTGGCTCCCTCGCCTGAAGGGCTCAAGGGCACTGTCAGCTGAGTGTGGCCAGGGCAGCACAAACGTGTGCACTGCTTGCACACGCTGAAGTGCACAGCTAGGAAGGACACGTTTATATACGAACAGTACACAAACGTATGTGTATATCTTTGGGCAGCTGTGACTGTGCTCCTCCTGCCTGCTGGATCAGTCGGGAACCAGGGGCTTCTGAGAGCAAATGAAAAGGGAGATGTGCGTACTTATACCTGTGATCCCACATGCACACACTAAACGTTTCTGTGCTCCGCTCAGCGCTCTCTTGGAGACCAGGGCTCTGTCGTTCCCCCGTGCAGCCCGTGCCAGCACTGTCACCTCAGTGTCACCCGAGGGATTAGGCAATATTTGGGTCTCCCGAGCTGACTCGATTAGCAGGAGACAAGGATAATGGGAGCACAGCAGCATTCACCTGCTGTGACACTGCTCCTCTCGCCGAGCGCGGGGGCAAGGAGCCTTTTCCCGAGCGCATCAGGATCCCGACAGGACGGGTTGCTACGAGCACCGCTGCGAGCTTCTCCCCGGCCAGCCCCGATCCCAAAAATGTATTTCGCCCTTTCTCGCGACGATTTTACAGGCGCATCCCCCGCCGTTTTTTAGGTCTGATTCGCCGCCTTTTCCCCCGCCGGTTCCCCGGGTGCCGTCGCCCGGCTCCTTCGGCGCCTCCCTCACGCGTCCGACGGCCCCGCGCGCTCCCGGGGCACAGGGCGCGCCCCCGACCCCCGGGGCGTGTGTGTATGTGTGTGTTAAACGGTCGGCGTCTCACCCCGCCCCCTTTTTTTCGTCTCCGCCAATCCCCGCCCGGCCTGTTGCGATTCGAGCGCTGGGAGCGAACCACTGCCGCGGGGAGTGGGGGGGAGTAGCGGGACCGCGGAGAGGCTGTTGGGGGGAACAGCGTGTGGACGGGGAACAACCCGCGTTGGCCGGCGCCACTTGTTGCCTTCCCGTTGCCGTCGCTCTCCTCCGCTCCTCTTCGTCGCGTGCCCAGCACTTGGAGCCGCCGCTTCCCGCCGCTCGCCCCCTTTTTTCCCCGTGCGCCGCTCCGAGGGACGGGCGGGGAGGGGAGGGGTGGGGGCTTTGCCCGCGCGCGCCGGGGTGGGCGGGGTCGCGGCCGCGCGAGCTGCCAAGGTGCGCGCGCGCCGCCGCCGCCGCAGCCGCCCCTCCCGCGGCGGGCAGGGACGGGCCGGTCCCGCCGCGCTCCAGCCCCGGGCGGCAGCAGAGGCAGAACCAGCGGCAGCGGCAGCGGCAGCACCAGCACCAGGGGCAGCATGAGGCCAAGGCAAGTGACCCCCGGCGGGGCTGCGGGGAGGCAGAGTGGGGAGGGGGGGATCCGCTTCGCGCCTCGGCACCGCCCGGGGGAGCGGCCCCGGCGCAGCGCGGTGTGTGCGCGGCGCGGGGAGCGGCGGCGGCGGCGGCGGGCACGGGGCACAGGGCACGGGACACAGGGCACCGCCGCGGGACCCGACCCTCGCGGGCCGTCCGGGCCGGCGCCGTGACCCGCTTACACGGGTCGGGCAGAGACACCGCGCGGCTCGTCCCTGGGTCCCGGGGGAGGAGGAGCGGGAGCGGCGCCGCGGGGGCTGCCCGTGCTCCCGGGGGGCCGTCGGTGCCGCTCGGCCTCGTCGCCCGGAGCGCCGGTGACCCGCGGCACGGCAGCCGCGGGGTCATAAAGTGCCGCTGGTGCTTCCGTCGTCAGAGGGCTTATGGCACCCTACGTGAGGCACCGCATACACCGCCCGCGGCTCGCACAGGCTGCTGCTTGTCTCGCCTTTAGCCTTTTTATTGTTATCTCAGATAAGTGCAGTGCATGGGATTGTAATGCCTGCGTGTCTGTTCCTTTAGTTTAGTTACTGTGTTATGGTACGGGCTTAATCTCTGCAGGATGTTGTCCTAAGACGTGTTTAAGAGTGTTTAATACTTAGCCGCTTCTAAACGTAGGTTTCCTTCTCGTATAATAATAAAAACCTGCTTATCCATTCACTGCGATGACTTAATTCTATATTCTGAAGAAGTCCTGTCTTACCTCATGCAGTCATCCATTTGAGGTTAGTGCTCGGGAGCAGCTGGAAAGGATTCCTCCATCTCGACAAAAGTTACTGTCAAGTCTGACATGACAAAAATTGCTGCTTTCTTTGTTCATCCTGTTGTACTGCTTTGAAAGTTTAACAAAAGGTAAAAAAAATCTGTGGAAAACCTCTTTGAGGGTTCGACTTAAAATTGGTGCTCTTGGTTATTCTGCACTTCAAATGCACTTTATCTGTGCTAGTGTAGGGGGATTAGGGAAGCTGGGCAAATAAATGGCCCCTCACTGGACAAGCTGGATATACAGAAACTGTATCCATTAAGGCATGTTTTAGTTACGAACTTTGAAAGGAAAGCTACAAGTTAACCCAACTTGAAAGAACCCAATAAACAAGATTTTCTATGTATAGCTAAAAGCTTGCTTGAAATAGACTCCTTTTCCCAATAGTTACGCTAATACCTCCTTGTATTTCTCTTAGAGAATGTGCTTATTCTACTTATTTCTCACTGTCACATTTTCAGCACTTGTGTTTGGGTTCGTTGTACTGCAGGGATGTGTTTGGTAAAAATAACTCGCTGCATGGGAATTTACTTCTTCAATCATGGGAATATTTCTCCTGGTCTGAGAGTCTGTGAAAGCTTACTTGCACAAAACCAAAGTTAGATTGAAGTTGCTGGTGTCCCTTTAAACCACTAAAACGTTCATCTGCAGCTGCAAAAGTCACACTGCAGTTAAAGAAACAGGTATGTTTGTATTTAGCTTGCTAAAGTACTTGTATGCAAGTAGATGGATTAACTAGATATGCTAGAGTTGTATTTATTCATATCCTAAATTACAGCTGTATGGCACACCTTATAGCTAATTGGTGACACTGGAAATCCTGTAGTTATTAAATTAATGGACAGGGGAACTCCTCTCTAACTTTATAAGACAACCATAAATAGTTTTCTTTTGCCAGTTGTTTTTAAGTATTTGTGCAGAAGAAATAATAATTATGCTGATTATGAATGACAAGTATCTGAATTTAAATATTCAGTAAATGTGAATCCAAATCCTGTTCCAGACTATCCTGTGTGTTAAGAAAGGGTCTTTAAATAGTGTGTGATTGTATATTTGTGGACTAAGCCTAAACACAGCTGGCTGAGGTCAGGATGACATTTTATTCTAAGCTTTCTTGCCTCTCTGGGTTTCATATATCCTGCAAACATGCCTGACATGAGAAATCTCAGTTATTTTGCAGGTGCAGGTCTCTTGATAAAGGCTACAGCGCTGTTGCTTTTCCACAAGAGAACTTGAATGCCTGTTGTACACATGGTAATGGAGAGCTGGTGATACATTGCTTTTGGAGAAAGCTGAGGTGGAATTGGTCCATAGTTGGATGTGTTTCTCTCTTCCTGCAGGATTTAAAAATGACTTCTCAGTTGCTTAAGTAATCCATGAATGGATTAGGGTTTTTTTCTCCTTTGCAAACACGAGGGCTGTCTTGCCAGTGTCATCTCACAGTAGTACTCAGGGTATTCCAGGTAAAGGGAGGACTGTCCGTGCTGCTGCTCTCTGTCCTTGGCAGAGTCAGAAAACTTCCACTGTGTCACAGGAAATTGCCCGTGAGAGCAACAGCAGAGCTTGTACATGGACTTTCTTTGGTGTTGCAGCCTGATGTTTTAGGAGTCTTGTCTCTGCCAGTTGATCTACATCTTAACAACCTGGAGTGGAAAAATCCTTTCACTTATGGCTGAAGCTGGAGCTACACTAAAACCTTCCATCAGTGTAGCTGTCAGTCAGGGGCATCACCTGTTGTGTGCAGGGTCCTGGCACACAACAGACACGAGCAGAGCAAACACCTGCCATTGGGGCTGCTCTTACACTGTGTCTGTTGGTGATATATGGATGTGAACTGCAGCTTTTCCCGTGTACTGTGGGGCTGTTCTAGTACTGCTGAGCAATTCCCAGCGCAAATGTGATCCCAGGGAGGTTTCCTGGGTGAGTGCTTTCACTGCAGTGGATCCTAAAGATAATCTCACCTTTCCTCTAAAAAGGGGAGGAGAAGGAAGTTCTCGCTGGTCAATCTAGGAAGGGGGATTTTACATAAGCTCCACTGGGGAGCTGAGCTTACTCTTAGGGCTTTCCTTGGGTCTCCCAGCAGCACTGACCTGACCCCTGCAAACTATCAGGATGTGACAGGTGTCAGCTACAGAGATGCTGTTCGTAATTTGATGGTGGAAATAAAGTAGCAATGATACAGAACTGGTGCTCATGCTGCTATTTGGAAGTGATGTGATAAGATAGAAGAGGCAGGCACTGTTTATTTACTGGGAGGGGAGCCCAAAACCGTGGAGACAGAGCAAGAGGTAAGCTAGCATAGGAACATCAAATCACCACCCTTTCCTTCCTTTTTCTCCTCCTCCCTCTCCCAGATGAGTGACATCTCATGTTGTAATTGCACAAGAGAGAGGGAGAAAGGGAAAAGTGCATCTAGGAGAACCCCAGGAACACTCCAAGGAATGAGATCTGCCCATAGATGGTGTGTGTGAATGGTATGAAAACATTTGGATTTCAGCTGAGTGTTTGAGACACGCAGTGAATTCAGTTTCAATGAATTATTTGTTGTCTGTCCTTGTAGATTCCTCCTAAAGTTGGGATAGTTGGAATACATAGTTGATAACCTGATAGGGCTCTTAACAGCATTTGATTTTGTGTAAACAATAAATTGACATGGTTCTTCTCATTCTGCTTGTGTTGTATCTTGGTTTGAAGAGGCACTGTGATACTCTTATGTATGGAGTGGTTTGTGATAGAAATGGAGTGCCCAATTTAAGGAAGGGAAGGTTATTCACCTGTGGGGGCAGCCTCTCTTCTGATATCCCCCCCCTTTTTTTTCTCCCCTTTGAAAGTTTAATCAAGCAGCAATTATTTGGCTTGGTAGCAAGAGAAAACTGAAGGATGTTTTTCTTTTTTTTTTTTTTGAGGTACCAAAATTTACTCCATTCAAAAGTATTCAGTAAGACTAGGAAAGGAAATGCAAGTTCTTGTTCTCTCTAGACAGAGGTAAATTAACAATAGAAATATTTCAGTTTTAGGAAGGAGGAATGTATTTCATCCCACACTTCCTAAGGAGAGTTCATAACTATTCTGCTAAAGTGGGCAGTAGCATCATAGCTCCTTGCTGAGGACAGAAACTTGGTTGCTTCAATAGAGATGAACTGTTCTGAACCTGTTGGTTTTGCAAGAGACAAAATGAGACACTGCATTTCATTTTTTGAGAAGGGGCACTGAAGAAAGCTATGGAAACTGTGGGGAAAACTTTTATACTACATTCCTGTCTCTCTCAGCCTGTCATCTCTGCCTTCTTCCCAGATCTTTATCCTTGTTATATGTTAACCTTTTTTCATTCTTTCTCCACAGTGTCTTTGAGATATGATCTCATGTGTCTAGCCACATGGTTAAAACCAGTCTAGGCTGCCCTTGCTTTGTCTGGATTTCTTCTTGACACTCAACTGTTCAAAACAATGACCATTTTTACTGAAAATCTCTCCTATGCGAGGTCCTACAAGTACAGGCATAAGCTGATTTTCCTGGCCCTTTCTGACTGTCATCTAGAGTAGCATGCTGTGGAGAATTTGACACATAGTCCTGCCTATTAATGCTGCTAACTTTTAGGCATTACTAAAGCCTTGTTCATCCTGAGATGAGCAAGATGGATGGATGCTTTTCAGCCGTCATGAAGAAGAGTCCCATAAACATCTTTTAAGCTGCCTCCACTTCTGCCTTCGGAGAAGTTGTTAACACTCTCCTCTGCCATGAGCTGACTGAACCAGAACAACGTGGCAGTGGAGTGAATAGGCCTCTGCTTACCTATCTTGAGTGTTTTTGCCTTTTTGCTGTGTTCCCTTCTTTCTTTCGATCCACTTGTCCAGCAATCATCTCATCCCTTGAACTGGAGCCTCTCTGCACAAGAGATGTGTTTTCTTCTTCTGCTCCTATGTAGCATATTACATTTTGGAGTTCTGGTTTAGACTGATGATCTCAGACATTGTTGTAGGATACAGAATAAAGGTAAAATCTTGCAGTTTCCAGTTTTCTGGGCTGACTGTTTCCAACCTCGGTCCAGGAATATTTGTCTTATGTTATGGGTCTTTTGTTGTGTTTGCCTGCATTAGGATTCCAGTTGTACAGCTTAATTAAAATCTGGGAAATAGCCCACTTACTGAATCAACTTCCTCTTTGGCCAGCAGGAAAATTGTTCTGTGTTACTGCTTTCTGCCCTGCTGTTTGGAAATAACTCCTCTCAAAATGCAGTGCTTTGAAGTGAGGCAAGGCTTGCTGGGAACTGATGTGGTTGAGGGAAGAGGACATTGCAGTGCATTGAAGGTTTCTAATAAATCTCTTTCTTTCAAGCTTTACTGAATTATATCCTTCTTTTTATCAGGGCTAAAAGATTCTTTGGAATGAACTTTGGGTGACACATCTCGGGAAGTCTCAGGGTATAATCCTCTACTCTTCTAAGTAACTCTTGAACTACATGACAATGGATAGCATAACTTTTATAGCGACATCCCTTCAAATTAGTAAGATCTCTTTACCCCTGGTCTGTAGGGAGAGTTCTCACTGGAAGTTAAAATGTAGGCAGAACAGCAGCATTTTTGTGGGATCATATCTTGTTATCTCTGCCAAGCAAGTGAAAATGCTTGTGGCCACGTGAGTCCTATCTAACATTTCTATCTCTTTATGGCCTTGATGAAACCACCTTGGTTTAATGGGATGGTTGGGAGGCCCTTCTTGTCCTTCTCTTCGTGTTTCTAAATGTGTTGTGTAAACTCACACAACTATTAAAAAGGGCTTCTCTTGTTGGGTCCCGTGAAAAGGACGGTATAAACTCTGCTCCATTTTTGTGAGGTACTGCAGCTTGTAGTGATTTGCACCACTTAACACTTGCTTACACTTTTTTTCCCAGGTTTTATTAAAGAATTGAATCTAAGAGCAAGCAGAAACCAAATTGAACTCTAACCCAGTTAAAGAGTGCCAAGCCAATTGATAGGAATCCAGTGATACTCTTGTAATGGATTACTCTGGATCTTGTGATGAGGACTGTCCTCCAACACTTGCAACACCATGGTTATGTGACTGAAGGAATGAAAGGGAGGACAATAGACTTTCTCATCTCCTCTGTTCTGCCTTGATGTGCACAGAAATGAGGAATGGGGGCACATCTTTGCCTAGGAGTCATGCTTTAAACAGTCAAATCTAACAGTGTTTCACTAGTCTTTTTTTTGTGTGTGTGTGAGAAAGTAATTTCTTTAATAGCAGTCTGTGTACATGGTATATGGTACTCCATCTGGTATAAACAGAGTTGTGCTCAGATTGGGAAAGACAAAACCATATTAGACTGTGTCAGGAAGGGTAAGCAGTTTTGGGGAGCGTGGCATGCTTTTGATGATTTACTTCGCTTCACTAATTCACTAATTAGGCAAGGCTCCCATTCAGAATTCTCTAGAGCTGTGCCTCTTATAAAGGATTGTAAAGGAAGGCTGGTTTGGAGTGAGCCTTTGTGTAGTTTCCTTGGTGAGTCTGGGAAGGCCAGTGCCTCCCACCTGGTACTTCAGGTTTCTTCCAGGTCTCATGTTGCCTTTCTTGCTGCTTATAAACAGAAACGTACTGTGGACTTTCCAGGGAGAGTAGGATTGCTTACACATCCAGGAAATTGCTTACACATCCAGGAAGAGGTTGGGTGTCAGTGATATCTGGTCTGCTTTCAGTACTTCAGAAAGACAGCAATTTGTATATGTGAAAATGGAAGAGTTATCTGGAAGATGATAGCACCAGTAGGAGATCTCCACTAATAATTCTCCAGTGATAGTGTTCAGTGTTTCCTCACAGAGAAAAGGCTGATGTGCTATAGCTGAGCCCATCGTTGCACCTTAAAGTTTTCTTGTTTCTTTTACATTACATACAGTGCTTGTTGCATCACTTGTGCCAGGACTCTGCTGTGCCAAATATTACATTAAAACACAGTAAAGAAGTCCCTGCTCTAAGATTTTTTTTTTTTCCTAAATAAAGCAGGTGGGAGTGGAAGAAAGCAGGTATGATTTTTCTGTTGATGTTTAGAATAGCAAATCCTGGGAAGCTCTATATTGAATAGAATATTATTTGACAGTGAATTTATTTCAGGATGTGAATCAACCATCAAGTCATTCAATGGGATACTTGTAAAGCTGCAAAATAAAAACTCTGTGGGCTTATGAGGAGGTATATTAGACATACATATTTGTGTCATCTGGGAACCTTTGTCTTGGAATGACCAGTTTGCCTAGAGGACAAATGCCCTTGCACATCTTCCCTTATCTCCAGCTCTGCTCAGTGTGGTCAGGCTTCATGGCATTGAGTAGACTTGCTTCGGAACCCTCTCTCCGACACCTCTCTGCGCTCGTACCACACTTGTTTCAATTTCCATAGTCTCAACTCCTCCCTGGACAGTGATGGGACTTAACACAATCAGAAGAGGGATGAGGTATTCCAGGTGGCCAGCTTGTACCTTGAGCCAGCTCTGCAGTCTGCTGATATAATCCTTCACACAGTGTGGTCTTGAGTGTATTCACGGTGTGGTGCACGAGGGGAGGGAGGAGTTGTGTGATCCATGTTCACTCTGGAATAGGAGGGAGATCTTTGAGGGGTAAGCTGTATATACAACGTGTAGCCCCCCTCTCATCTCCTCCAGGTCTGCTTGTTTGCGTTTGGACTGTACTTCTCCCTCCCATCTTCCTACCAAGTACTTCCCCAAAATGCAGAACCTTCTTCTGGCTATGGTTAGACTGAACTTCAGTAGCACTGGGAGGGAGTCTGGCATCCCAGCAATGGTGGACTGTGTTTCTGGTATTTTATTCTTGCACCTCAGGGAATGGTGCCACTGGAAAACTGGCTTTCTGGGTGCCCTCAAAGTGCACTGGTAATGTTTGTTACTCTGAGTTGCTTCTGGTTTCCTCCTCCTGCATGTTTTCCTTCCTTTAATCAATCCACTGTCCTCATTCTATTTTATGTTCCCCATAGGCATTTTTTTTCCCCCTCCTTGCTCTTACTGTCTTAAACTTCTCTGGTGCATGGAGGAGAAACAATGGAATTGCCATAAGCCTGTTGCTAACAGAGGGAGCCAGTAGGAATGCAGAGTGTGTCCAGGGCATGTCTGGTGGGCTGGTTTAGCTGTCCAGTTTGCTGTGTTATTTTCTTGGAGGGGAATTGGTTAATGCTAATTTAGAAATGGTATAGTATCAGCTGTGATCTAAACCAGCTAAATTGCTTGCAGACTGTCACTTGAGATGTTTGCTTCCTCCTTTGGAGAATTCTTCTGCTAATGTGCCCTTTTCTGGACCATTGTCTAGATGTCTCATCAGTCTGGAGAGGCTTGTTTTTAGTGCTGTGTGCTCTCTGGAGAGTTTATTTTTAAATAGTTACTGAAGCAACAGTCTCCTAAAATGCTGCAGTGTTAGGGTAGAAGGAATTAAAATGTTTAGTGATCCTCTGAAAGGATAGATTGAAAAAGTACGTTTGTATCTCCTATTTTCTAGGGCTAACTGAAACTGTTTTAGAAGATGACTTGTTTACTTCATATTTTTCTTCCTCAGAATTCCTCTACTCGAGTTTAAATGGTGTATGTTCCCAAACTGAAATATTGCCAAAACCAAATGTTTAATATCTGGGGCTGCTGTGCACTGTCCTTCATTCTCTGCTATAAAAAGATTACTTGTTTTCACCTGTGATGAATTCTTCCATCTTAAGGTGGGCTGCATCTTGAGATAATCACCTTGGAACTGTAGCTCCCATGGAGCAGTAAGGTACTATTATATGAGAAAAATAACTTTACTTTTTTAGGAGAAGCATTTTGTAAGTCTTCCTTGTGCCAAAAACCTGGGGACTTTACTCTCTGCCAAAAAATTTCAAAGAAAATGTTTTTCAAGAGGTCAGGTTTCCTTATCACGTTGTAGTCCTCCAGCATTGTAGTGTTTCTACTCTGTATAATTTTCTTCCTTGATCTAAAGTCTTCAGATGGGTTGTGTCAGGACAACAGTTACACTTTAAGTTATTGCATTCATTTGAAATCATATCACATCACTGATAAATGATTAATCATGTTGCAGAATGTCACCTCTAGATATAAGGGGTTGTCTTTTTCCAAGTCCTCATTCCCTTGCTGCTCCATTCCTGTACTCTCCAGCTATCACAAAAGGCCCTTTGTTGTTCATTTGACTGTTAAACTATGCTTATTTTATGCTTCATCAAACTCTCAATGAGCTCAAGGTTTATAATATCAAAAGTCTGGATCTCCAAGTGTGAGAGAAGCTAACAGTTTTCATAAACCAATAGGGATCAACCAGCATACAGGAAAACATCCCAGGCAGTCAAGACCTTTTTGATGGTAGTGAAAAATGGTGGCATTCATGCAAATAGTGATGATAACTTACAGGCATGATGCTTTCTCACAGTCAGCATCTGCTGGTGCGTTCAGCTGTCGAGCAGAGTGCTTTGGTTTTAGACTTTTAGGAAAGCAAAGAATTTCAGAAACATGAAGTACAACCGAAAGAGAGGGTAGTGAAAAAGAGGAAAGGACATGATGGCCAAGTAGGTTCAAGATGCACAGGCCAGACTTGGCCCAGCAGTCCAGTGCCTGCTGCACACTGGTCTCAGTTCTTCCTTTTCCTCTTGGTGTTGCAACAGAGGTGAGTCTTGAAGGAAAGACTCTGTAATTGACTGGGAATAAAGTGCTCTGAGATTAACATAGTAAATTAAGATGAGCATTAACTTCTTCTGTTGGATTTGAGGATGAATTGCCTTACAATGCCTTGCTAATTACGGCAATTCAGGAAATGATTCACAAGAGTGGGTAGCTGAGCTTGGTTCTTCTAACAGCTGTCTTAGCTTAAGCTAAGTTGGCTTATTTACTAGAATTGTGCTTCATTTGCTACAATGGTAATTACAAATACTCTGTTAATTCCTGACTTGACTGAATGGAGTCCTCTGACAGATGACCTAAGAATGGGAGCAGCCTTCAGCCTGTCTGCAAAGTCAGGTGCTTTGTTTGGTATTTAGAGAAGTTTCTTTAAATGCTAGGTCTTTAGACTGCATATTGCACGATTTAACTGGGGTTTGCTCCTTGCTTCAATGAGTAGGCTCCAGTATGGAGATAATATCCTTAATAAGAATCAGGGAATCTGAGAGCAAGTAGATTCTGTGAGCCTGTTCTCAACTGCAGCAATGACTTAATGTATATATTTTTTTTCAGTTGTAAAAAACTATATTGTCCTGTTTCCCCAGGTAGAAATGCAAAAGATATTAGTATTCCCCTTTGATGGGAGAGCTCCTGCTGTGTGAAATACAAATTGCTGTGACAGGTTGGAGTTTATGCCAGGGTTAAATGTGTGCAGTGTCTATGGAGTTTCAGTCATGGCAGCAAAATCTTTAGGTGGCAAGAACAAGGTCATGGGTGTGAGATTAACTTGCATACAGCAGTCCTTGTTGTGGAAAAGAATGTTTGGCAGACATCAACTTTTTATAACCTGATAATATTCAGGTACTGCAGAAAAATTCTCCTTTCTGTGAAGGTCTTAAAAGTGGTGGTGATATGAACCTTGGCCGCCCTTTTCAGCTCTGGGTTCAGAGGGGCTTTTCTTGAGAGGTATAGAGTGAAAACATGATGAACTGACCAGGCTTTTGGTATGTGTGTTCTAATTTGTGAGAACTTACTAGAGCTCTGGAACGGAGCAGCAGAGCATTGCTGGCATGTCCTCACCTGCAGGATCTGGTTGTTACATCCTGGAATGGTTGTGGGAGGGTAGTGGTGGAGATGAGCTGTGACCTTCTCTCCCAGACAGAGCCCCGACTGTAAGGAGTTAAAACTTGGAGAGGAATGAACTGAGGTCAGCAGCACGAATGGTCTGTTCAGTAAATAATTTTCTTTGCATACTGACTCCATTCTTTCACTCATTATTTGCTCCACTTATTCTTTTCCCTTCCTACACACACGCGGGCAATTTTTTCTGGCTTTATTATTCTCTCTTGCCCTAGTTATCACCTTCCAATGGCCACTTGTCACTGTGACCCACCCTCTGGTCAGTGGGCTGTAGGTGATAGGTTTGCTGTGCAAGAACCACCCTCGGTCTGGGATGGACACCTACGTTCATCTTAGGAGATGCACGGCTGTTTTCCAGCTGCTCCTGCGAGCCGGCTTGCTCTGAGCACTGCAGTGGCTCTACAGAATGCAGCACGCAGGAGGGAGAACGCTGTTCAGCCGAGCACAGAAGAATTAAGAGCCGTTGCCCACCTTTTTTTTTTTTTTTTGTTTTGTTTTCCCCTTGGTGGCAGGCTGGGAGCTTCTGGGTGAGTGGACATCTGGTGCATGGCATGCGTTTGTCCAAGGCTGGTGGGGAAATCCATTAAATAGCCGAGAGAGAATTTGGGTAAATGTAGGACGAAGCACTGGTTAATGCTGGAGCCTGCAAAACGTAGCAGGCTTTGCTAGTGCTTGGACATGATGCTGTGAAGGGAGAAAAAGCTTTTAAGGGTTCTGTATCTGAGGATCCACAGAAACCAGCTAGAGGAAAAAGTAGGATTTTGGGGGTTGAGTGACCTTGAATGTGTGCTCCAGTGGAAAAAAATCCATGTGTGACTGCTATTTAGGAAAATATTTTCTGGGAGACCCTTTTTTTAGGGGAGAAGCTGTTTAAATGTCCTGCATCTGTTGAGAGACCCATTTTGATTTTTCAATGCAAGTGTGATAGCTGCTGCTTGGCCCCTTTGCATGTGATCTTGTAAATGCCACTATCCCCAGGCTCCTGAAAGATGTGCCTAATGTCTTCTGTGGGTGTTAAATTGACTTTAGAAGACCCCACAGACAGGATGGAATAGAGGCTTAGCAGGTGTACTGTAGCATGGCAGCTGTAGAGAAGAAAGCCCGTATATAACCATAAATATATACTTTTTGTTTGGGGGGGCTTTGGTTCTGCACCACTTAGTGATCTACAGTGCGATAATTCTTGCCTGCTGTTGGAGCACAGCATCTGTGTTCTTTCCCTTTCCCTTAGGGCACTGTTGTCTGCTTCATTCTTCTGAGATTTTTATGCTTTCCATTGTGTTTTCTTAAATAAAAATGCAACTCTAGAAACAAACAAACAAAATTCCTTTCTTGTTTGACTTCTGCTTTTCCCTTAAAAAAACCGATTTTTCCTGCTTTTTCTGATAGGGCAGCATTATTAAAACCAGGACTTTTCTCAGCTAAGCTCTGTTACTGCAGAGCCAGTGGGATAAAGTGAATATAGTCCTTGCTATGAGAGTTGGTTTCTACCCTTGGTTTAAATATTGATAGTAGTGAAGTTACAGATCTGAAGATACTAAATCAAGGCAATTGTTCATTGTTTTCTAAACAGACTTTAGATACAGCTTTCCTATGACTACATTGTTCAGTGAAGTGCATTCCTTTTCAGTAAATAGACAGGCTTTAAGGCCTTCAGGTTCTTCGGATGTAAAACAACAGAAGCAATCATTAAAGCTAAATACAAAAGGAGAAACAATTACAGAGGCAGGATTTTTAGAAGTGTCTTGGGCAGTGCCCCTGCCTCCAGTTGCTTGTTTTTTTAAATCCTGGGGTTCTGTGTCCTCATCTTACAGCACAGTTGTCCGAGTCTGCATAGAGTCTTATCAGAAAATTGATCTGGGTTTAAAAATAGCCTTGTTGGAATAAAAGATGGTGAAACCGTTTGGGTTTACTGTGGGGTCCCATAACTATCACGATGGCATTGTAGTCAAGGGGAGAATGATTAGTGGTGAAGATGGGGCTGCTGCCAGTGCTACTTGGGGCAAGAAAGACAGTGAATGACAAAGAAAAGCTGTTGCTTGATAATCTTGTACTTGAGAGGACACACTGGGTACCTGTGGAGAAAAGGGAGGAACTTTTCCAAAAGAAGCGTTAAAAGGCTGCAGTTTCTGCAAAAGAAAGAGGCAACGGACACAAATTAATAAAGAAGAGAAAATACAGCTATTGGTTAGATGAGTTGCCATAAAATCACCATTTCTATTGAACCATTATTAATTTCTGGTGTAGAATTTTGGTTTCTAGGCTTGTATTCTGACCCTGTTCTGTATCTCCAGGGCCCCAGCTGAGAATCAGAAGGAGCAGTTCTTAATGTAGTTGTTCTGTTAGCTGCTGTCTGCTTTCCTTCTTAGCTCTGCCAACTTCTTCAGGTGTGCATGGGCACTTGTGAACATGGGCACTTCTGCCTATAACAACTGTTTTTACAACAGAATTTGCCTCTTCCTGTACCTGACCTCGTAATATTTGTACTAGCAAAATAAATGCCACTTGCTCATTCTTAATTACTACTGAATATGTGGAAAAAATTGAAGCTTTTAATAGCTGAAGACATGACTGCATTTTCCTGTTAATTGGCAATTAGAAGCAGCTTGGTGAAATGTTGGAACATTAAAAAGCTGTGGTAGTTTTGTGGTTTGTTTCCTTGTAGTTTTTTTGTTTGTTTGTTTTTGTTTTGTTTTGTTTTGGTACAGTCAGTTTCCAGGTGAATATTTTAAGTACCCATTTCTGTTAAGCTGAGATGTTCCTCACCATGTAGTTCCTCTTTGTGATTCCTTCAAAGGGCTTGGCACTGATTTGGGAGGGCGCCTTTTACGTAGCATGGCCTTGGGATGGTGACTTCATGTAAAAAGAAGTAGGAGCAGACTGTGTGTTGGGACTTGTTTGTGGAGCAGTTGGGTGGAATTGTCTTAAATCCTTGCTGTACTTGGAGAATGACAGGAGGTGACTTGTCTCAATGCTCAAAGATGAGCAGCCACTCTCAGGAATGGAGTTTCTTATGTCTCTGCAGAGAGACTTGAAATAAGATGCCCTGCCTGCTCTGTGAAGGAGGAGCATAAACCAGGCATAGCCAGTGCAGTCTTAAAATAAATGCTGGAGAAAAATCAGAGGTTCTAACCCTGATGGATCTGAATGTTACTCAGCTCTACAAAGCCTAAAGAGAGATTGAAAGGAAGTAAAAGTGGAAAGAAAGGACCCAGCTTTCTTTCCTGTTTCACAGAACTTGCAGACGAACCAGGGTGGAGTATTCAGGAGGGTTATATTGATAGTTGCTTTTCTGTCTTTCTCCTGTACTTTGCTCTCTAGGTGAGAGAGGCATTTGCAACATTACAGGGCTTCTGTCTGTAGCCTGTCCTTATCTAGGAAAGCAGTGTTACCTTTTAAACTGGTGAAAATACTATTGATCTAACATTACAGTGGGGTTCTTTCGTCTCTAGGTATTCTGGCCATTTTACACAGCCTTTCTGGCCACATCCCCTCAGGTTTTGAAGAGAGATGAATGAAATGCAGCATTATCATTCTGTACTTGACCTTCACGAGCTTAGACACAGCCAGGATAAGAATCCAGGTCTCTTAATATGCTGATCCCAGGAACAGGAAGAGGGAACCTTTTGCCATCTTGCAGATGTGATATACATGTCTGTGGGCATGAATAGCAACTAATGAATATTTATGCAGGTACTAATGAAGTCCTACATCTGTTTTTACATATGCATATGGGTATGGACTTGCAAGATACCAGTGTGGGTGTGAATAGATGCAGGCCTGGGAAAATTGTGATAGCTTGTAACTGTGCCACTTGGAACATACAGTGTGTACAAATGTGTGCTTGTGGAAGAGTATTAAAAGGCAAAATAAAATTTTCTACACTCTCTTCCCTTGAGAGTTGTGAACCCTAGGGGATTTTTAAACATAACTACCACTTGCTAAAAATATTAATTGTGCTTCTTGTCTTTGGTGACTTTTTGAATGGGAACCGCTGTTGTGTGACACTGTTTATATCCCCGAGTAGTAATGCTGCAGGGAAAGTAAATGGTGTTAGAGTGAACCTCACAACCCTTTTTAATATACTCTGCAATTTTATGTTTGGGTGGCTGACGTTTGGTGACATTGGCAGTTTCATGGGGCTGCATGTTGGGAGTTATTTCTAGGGATGTGTGCATTGAGCCCATTCTGTGACAAAGATGTCCCTTCTCTCTGTGCTGGCTTGTTTTTAAAAAATTGGTGATTTATATATACATTATAAAATCTAATCTGCTGAAATTTGGGGCTTAGTTACAAGAATGTTTCTGAAGTTAATAGTGTGTTTTATTTGCCTGATTGCAGTGTTATTGAAGCCTTTCCTTTACACCTCTGGGGTTTCTGAAACTTCTGTCGTACCTGATGGCCCCCAGGAACCACTTATTTAACAGTATCGTGTTGTAGCAAGAGCCTCAGTATTTGATTTTGAAATATTTCCATTGGTGGAATTATCATTCTGGTTTAAATATTGAAAGAATGCTGATTCGCAGAAAAGAACATGGATAAATTCTATGATTTTACTGCATAGTCTCTAACTTGAGAAACAAGAATAGTGTTCTGCTCTGTTACTGTCTCTTTCTTGGTACTCTTGTTTTTAAAAGGTGTTTGGCCTTCTCAGAGGACTGATTTAGCAGAGGCAGCCTGGTTTTGCTTTTAGCAGTCACAGTATCTTTTTCTTAAATTGTTGTTTCAGTGTGTATTTTGTTGATTTTGTCCGAATGTTTCTATTGTTCATGCTTATAACTCTCTACCTCTGAAGGTTTCTATTTCTCAGGGCAGCCCCAAGTTATTAATTAGCCAACCCTTTTTGTAATTTTGAAACATGAAATGCTTTTTTCAGAAAACCAAGAAATAAACGTTCCTGGATTTATTACTGTTTAGTGGCTTTGTTGATGTAATAAACACAGGTCTTGAGTATGGACTAAACTGGGATTCTTCCCTGCAAACATTGCAACTACTGATGTGTAAACTAATCAGTGCCCTAACTTCATATAACTTGTTGTACTGAAATACACAATACAACAATTTTTGGTATAATTCTTGTTCTGCTAGCAGTCATAACTGCTGGTTTCTTAAGGTGTACTGCTACAACAGGTGAAAAAAAATGGAGGCAGGAAAAATCAGTGCACAAAGCATTTCATACAGTGGAAACTAATGAATTAATAGGCAGTCCAGGAATTTCAAATTGAACTGAATTGGAGTTGATACTTGAGGATCAATATGCACACGCTCACCCTTTTTGCAACTCAGTGAGTGAACCAGTTGTTCGTATTGGAATATGTGACATTGCTTCTGGTATGGGACAGTGTGTGCTCCATCTAGTTCTGATGTTTCCCAGTGGGTGGATTTCCTCCCCCGAAATCACTGTGCCCTCAGGTGTGCTTTTTTAATATCAGCCAGTATGACTGCAGATGCTTTCTTCCCTGTTTGTTCCTGTGTGCCTTTTTTTGTTTTCCTGGTCATAGTGAGTTATTTGCTTGTAAATTAATTTATGGAAACGAATTTCACAAGTTGTCAGGTTGTGTCTCGGAGACCTTCCTCTATGTGCTTCAAGTTAACAGATAGAAAAGAGGGAGCTCAAGTTTGCCAGGGCTAATGTATGGAAACTCGTGAAGCTCTTCCTGCTCCTGCTTGGCATGTTAATAGGGATGAAATAACAGAGTAACAAGAAAAATTTGAAATCAGTAATACTGCCTTCAGAAGGGGGAAGTAAGCAGAGTACCTATATGTGGCTTCTGTCTTCTTATGCCAGATTATTCACTATAGAAAACCTGACTTGTATTTTTATTGGACTTTCGAAAGCCTTCAGGTTTGTACAACTGATTTTAACACTTGCAGATGAGAGGGGGAGGTTCTCCTATATATGTAGAAGTGCTCACTTGTGGTTTTGTAGAAGGATAATCAGTGAACGATTCTTAGACTGGTATTGGCACTGGTGATGAGGCATGAAAAGAAATCAAAACAACCCCTAGACTAATCACTGTATTTTCTTCTTTTACTTAAGAGCATAAGGGACAAATATGAGAACGTGTGGTTTGCCAGCTGAAGAAAATGTGCATGGTTGCTTTTTTTGGCTCAATTCTGACCTTTAAAACACTTAAATGAGCAAATGACTTGCTCCTTTCCCTCATCTACCTAGTTCTGTCACAGCCTCATCTGAGACACCTTCACAGATTTCTGAGGATGGTTTTTTTGAATGGCTGACTTGCTGAATATGAAGGCACAACTTGAGCTGCTTTGTTGGTAAACATCAGTAGTAAAAAGTAATAATAATCAAGTTGTGTGTCTTGGCTGCTGTAAACTGTGCTGTTGTAACTTCTGTCCTAAAGACAGAAATCCCCTCCTTCCTTGGCCGTTAGAGCAGAGTTCACACATCCAAGCTGGAACTACATGTCCTGATTGGAGGCCTAGGAGGCATTTGTTCTGGGATTGAGCTATGTCTTCAGCCCCCATATGTGTTCCAGATCTCTGGTTAAAGACAAGTGAAAGGCGTCTTTTCCCACTCCTCTTCTGCTCTGCTGTAGTTGTAGCAAGAATCTGCTATATCCCTGTTTACTGGAGTCTTGGTCCTTTGCTGTCCTAGTCCCTAGGGCTTTCTGACATGGGAATAAGTAGTCTCTAAACCCAGGCAATGCTGCAACCAGAATCTTTGGGCAAAAGGTACCTTCTCTCTTTAGGATAAGTTTCCTTATACTAGACTGGTGGTTGTATCTTTCCAAGTGGCCTTCCTTACAAACCTGGGTTCAGGTGATCCATTGGAGGTATTTTGGGATCCAAGGCAGATGTCAGCTTTGTGCCTTTTCCCTTTTGGTACCCACAGTGAGCTGTGAATTTACTACATTGCACAGCAAAACAAGATTCATGATCAGAAATCCAAGTCTCTGATCCCGGTGACGTGTCAGACTTGAAGATACAAAGAGAATACATAAGGTTAGTTAATGGGAAGGAAAAGCCCCACTGTAATCATTTAAATGCTAGACAGCTTCCCTTCTGTGGCGTGGTTATCAGAGAGAAAGTGAATCATTTACTTTGTGCTTTTCCAGTAGAGCCAGGGGGAAGCAGAAGGTCAGATCTGGACTGTGAGAGGAAAGGGCTCTGCTTGGTTCTTAGTGAAACAGCTTTGGCTTTGGAGGTTTTATCAGAGTTGAAAATTTTCTCTGCCTTTCTGTGGAAAAGTGGCTACTTGGAAGATGGTTAATGTTCATGGTGTGTTTGTGTTCTGTATGTTTTGGCTGAAAAAGGCAAGATATTTCCATTTCCTACTATTGTTGCATAGTCTAAAGCAGCACTATCCAGTGCTTGCAATTTCCATTGGAAACATTTTGAGTTGTTTTTCATGTCTTTGTGTAAATGCAGCAACAGTTACAGTTGGAACTCTAATTACTTCACTCTTTTCCAAGCTTATGCTCACTACTCTCGTTATGGTTAAGCAGTGGAGATTCATTTCAGCATGTGGAACAAATGCCCTTATCTTGGCTATGCTGTTTTCTTGAAAATGCTCTGCTACTTACAGGTTTCAACTTCAGTGTGTGCTATCCTAACAGAGCAAGTGAAATTCTGGTTTTATTTTTGTCAGCTTGACAATGTGTCATGCTCAGATTTTCTGTTGCATGGCTGGTTTTCTCTTGTGCTGAAAAGATTGTAAACATTACTAGGACAAGAGAACACACTGGATTTGAAGAAATTTAGTAGGTATTAAGGCATGAATGCAGTCTGGTTTGTAGAAGCATTATGTTCTCTTCTGTTTATGGAGTTCAGACTTAACAGCTGGGGAGAGCTCTTCATCTCACAAACCTGCACTTATTGAAGTGCAGTTTTTCTCCTGTGAAGGGGAAGCAGAGGCAACAAAGAGTCACATTTGAATTGGTGAGGTTACTGAGCCCCTCAGCTGAAGACAGACCTGTTGACATTAACCCTGACACAGTTGCTCTATTCTAGTCTCTTCTTTAAAAACTGGGTTTAAGTACTGCTTTCAGCAATAATGTGCAACATAACTCCTGCCTAAATAAAACTTGTTTGCTACAAATAGAGATAAGTCTGAAGCACACATTAAAAGCCTTGCTTTGAGTGTTACAGAGATGGAATAAATGAATCCTAAAGAAAACTTGAGTACCTAATTCTCCGCAGCCCTCCCTCTAAATGGGGAGGACTCAACTGCTTTTTGTAGTTTGCAGTGAGGTGTAGAAATGCAGCATCTCGCTGACTGTGCAGGTTACAAACCTTTTCCCATTTTGTTCCCAAGGAATGCTCTGGTGTTTGCAGTGTTATCTTGTGTGCCAGGGCTATCTGCTTTACTGGGCCATGGCCCATAAACCAAAAGAGCCGCTCTGCCTCTTGCTCTCTCAGCCCTTCTCCTCTCACGTCAGGAAAGCTCCATGTTTGGAGGAGCACAAAGCACTCTGTGCGAGGAAGATAACTATTGAGTTGATGTTTTTAGGAGAGGGCTTGGCTCTATCACCAGCTGCTGTCAGCTTGCCCTGGATTTGTTACAGGACTGATAGTGCTCTAGGAGAGCCAGATCTGTGTCCCTGTGTTGAAGTGCTACAGACTGACTGGGGAGAGCTGTGTGTGCATAGGACGTGTTTCTGCATGTGTATTCCCTTGAGTAGGGCAGCATGAAGTGTTCAAGGGAATTTATACTGCTAGTGTGAAGGTCTGGACTGGCATCTTTAGGAAAAAAGAAGGAAGGTTGATGGCATGGGTGCAGAACAGGAGAACTTGGGTGAGAGTGGTCTTTAGTTTGGGGTTTGTGGCAAGTGCCCTTGCACATGACTTTTTTTATTCTACTGTGAAGGTTTCTGGCCATGTGGATACCTGTGTGAGTAGAAGCTGTTCTTATACCAGTCAGGAGTATTGGTGTCATCCTAAACAGTGAGGATGTTGTGTTCTGCACCCCTAGGTGTGGTCCCAGTATCTGAGGAATCCTTTCTTTAATTAGGAACAGTTCAGTCAGGAACAGCTGTCTCTTTGCAGCACTAGGGGCTTCCTAGAGGCCCTAAAGAAAACAGGATTCAAATCATGGTAAGACTCTGTGGGATATAGATGTGTAGATACTGTAGCTCTTCTGAAAAGAGCTCATCTGATAGAGTGTTATAGGCCTGTTCAAAAGGAATGGTTAGAGATGAGATATACATTTTAGAGAAACTGAGTAAAAGCTGTTGTTAGAGTACAAAAGACTAAAATGCCATAAAACCAAGGTATCAGTTTTTAAAATTTGGATACCTTTGTGTCATACAGCCATCTGTTATGCCACCTAGCAGCTCTGCTAATGGGATTAGAGTAATTTGACATATAAAGGATTTGGGGCTTTTTTTTGGTCATTATTTATTATTTTCAAGGAATAAATTGATAAATCCAAGAATAAGCTTCAAGTTAAATTCAACCACATGAGAAGCTTGAATCGTTGACTGGGACTCTGGACAAATTGATTTATTGGAAAGTAACTTCAAATTCAGAAACTTCTTAATTTCTAGAAAAATAAATCTGGACCCTGGAATAAATACTTATTCTTGAGAGTGTTTTTACAACCCTCTCTTTAGAACAGGACTCTGAATTAGGAAAGATCTTGCATTAGGTGAGCTCGATGGCCTCTTAGAGTTTTTAAAGTATGTGATAAATTAATCAACGAATTTCATTTAGAGTTTGAAGGCCATAACAGGAAAGGCCACCTACACAGTTACACTCCTGTCTTGTTTTTCCCTGTTGCCTTGGATATCTTGCTGTGAGCTGTTAAGGAGAAACTTTCTTGTCAGTGCAGAGTTGATGTTGAATAGGTCTTCTGCAGAAGGTCAGGAACTAGTTTTCCTGCCCTCTTGTACCTGCCTGCCCTTCTGTCCTCCACCACTCTGTGGGGAAAGAATGCTTTGTTAGAAGCACATAGTGAAATATATTGCTGCTAATACTTAGTGGAAAGGCAGCAATCAATCAATCCAGGAGGATTCCTGTTTTTGACAGTGTAAAAGTGGGGAGCTTTCTGCAGAATTGGATGATCTCTTTTGCAGTAACTGTCTCTGCAGTAACTGAGCTCTAATTCAGTTGTGCAGCCTGTTTCATCTCTCTGCACTGTTTCCTCTGACTGTTGTTGGGATGGTATCCTGCAAATTGCTGCCAGTGAACTGACAGTCACATCCTCTCCACAGTTCAAGAGGCAGGGAAGGTTTTTGAAGAATGAGGAAGGAAGGAGAGAAATCTCATCTTAGTTTGTTTGAACTGAGATGGTTCTCACCATCTTGTGCATCAAGCTCAGTGGTCCTGAATCACATTACCTGGTCACAGAGGTTCCAGGGTTACTTCTATGTTGAGGATAGAGACAGCTTTAGGATCTTGCTTTTGACTCCTGTCTGTGACAGTCTATGTGGTGATGATCTGTCTCCCCTAGTTTTTCCAGCACTGGTGCTAGTTGTCCCCCTTTGAATCTTAAGTTAATATTCTTTCCCAGATCAGAGGCTTGAACTTTGCTCCAGCAACCCTCACTTTTTGTGGCTTTGTGTGAAATGAAATATTTTATTGATAAGTCTCCATTAGTTGGACTAAGTTGTTAACTCTTCAAAGGACAGATGATGTGCAATACAGTCTGGGAACTCTACAGTGAAGTTCCTTTTTAAAGGACATTCTGTTTGTGTGGGAGTTAGGACTACAAACTCTTATGGTTTTGCACTTTACTCAGAGACTAATATTTGACTTCTGTTCACTTACACAGTAAACCTAGAGATGGTTCTCTCTGAAGTTGCTCTCTGACGAGACTTCACAAATAGATTTAGCAGATGCATAACATAAGCAGTTGGGTCTTAAAGAAATATTAACAGTAGAGTCCATTCACCGAATGTTAACTGAAAGTATATTCATATGTAAGAAGAGCCTGTTAATCCACAGTTATACAAATATCTTGATGGTGATTTATAGGGTGGAAGTTGAAGTCTCCCCTTGGAACTGACCTGCTAGCTGTGAATTCTGTGATCTTCTCGATACAAAACCACCTAAGTGACTCAGTACATAATGGAGCAGGTTCACAAATCCCTTATCTACTGATTCCCAAGGCAACTTCTGGGCACATCTGCTCCTCTGGTTGACTCTTTAGCTAAGAGTTCTTTGAAGATTGTAAGTAGTAGGATTGTAGGGCCCTGAAGGGAGATTATCTTTCTGTACTTAATTTCAGGAAGAGTTTGAGTTATTGCCTCCCTCATTTCCCCTTGTCTTAAAGCAGGTAGAAATATGGGGAAGGCTATACTGCCACTCGTGCTGTTTTTACACCCTGCCACTTGTGCTGTTAAAATAAGCTGGGGCTTCATCCTTCTAAGATGTTATTGGTGTTATTTCTATCACTTCATCAGGTGAAGTAGCCTCTTTAAAGCACCCCTAGTTGCATGTTTGTTTAGTGCTTACTGTAAAGCCTTCCTTCTGGATTCAGGAACGCTGCCATGAGGATTCTTTCAAGTTCAGGGCACAGTGTGCTTGTCGTGTAGGAGAGCAGCAGGTTTGCTCATTATTCACTGAGTGGTTTCTAAGTGCTTGTGGTGCTTCTTAATTGAGAGAAATATTTGGAAGTTGCACTGGTTCATAGAATCACAGAATGGTTTGAATTGGAAGCAACATTAAAGATCATCTAGTTTCAACCCCCAAGAAGAGCTGGGGAGGGAGGAGCTGTGCTGTCCAAAGAAGCCTTTTTATAGCATCATCAGAAAAGATAGGCTGGGCACATGGCAGCTGCATACCAACACATCTCCTCTTCTAGAACAACTTGGGTAGGTAGCTCTGCTGATCACAGGCTTTTTCTCCTTCCCAGCTGGAGTCGGGCTCAGGCTGATGCAGGGGAGTGGCTATAGATCTAGCTTTTCCTTTTCTGTCTCTTTGGGTTTAGATTAGATATTAGGAAAAAATTCTTTACTGTGAGGGTGGTGAGGCGCTAGAACAGGTTGCCAGAGAAGCTGTGGATTCCCCATCCGTGGCAGTGTTCAAGGTCAGGCTGGATGGAGTTTTGAGCAAACTGGTCTAGTGAAAGATGTCCCTGCCCATGGCAGGGAGTTGGAACTAGATGATCTTTAAGGTTCCTTCCAACCCAAACCATTCCATGATTTTTCTAACAGCATTACTCTAACGTTTGCCAACATTCTTTCCATGTTGCGAAGCTTGGTAGCCATGGCTGGTACAAAGATACTTACATCATCACAACTCCTGCTGAAGAAATTAATTTAAAAAATCCAAATCTTTTCTAGCTAAGAGTGCTAACTTTGAAACTTCTGGATGGTTCAGAAATTTGGTCTTGGTTTCAAGGTAGTCATGGTTCCAGACTGTTCTAGAATGGAGAGAAACAGACTAAAATCAGTTAATATTTGGATTGTTTGAGAGTATATGTAAGACAAAAACGTTTGCTTCCAGCTCTAATGTTGTTAGTCTAGAACTTGTTTACTACTGTGTGGAGATACCATACTGAAGAAAATGCAGAGCTGTAAATACAAGTAGTTGTGATTGATGGGAGGAGATTTAAGCTGCTTCTCAAAGTTATGTGGTAGAGCTGTTGCCTTTCAGTTTAGTTCCTCCCTTCAGGAGTTTCATGGTCCCCATATACCAACCTCAGCTCTAGAAGAAGTTGGATTTATTTGAAATGGACAGTGGCTGCAAGTGTGATGCCTTTCTCAAGAGACAGCATCAAATATTATGTTTTATTCTTAAATAATAATTGTTTAAAAGAATAATGCAGCTGGTTGTAACTTGCATAAAAGCTTATTTGAGGGACATGGTGTGGGATAAAGCATGAAGAACTGAGATCTGGCAAGGTCTTGAGTCTTGGAAATGCTGCTGCATTTGATATTTAGTCCTCTAAGTAGTCAGGGTAAGGAGTATATGTGGGGAACAATAAGAATAATAAAAAGGGCTGGAACTTTAAATAAACAAATATCTGCCTTTGAATATGAAGCACCCGGAGGCTTATGTGTTTCATAATCAGCAAAATAAACATAGATGGGGGTGTGTGTGTGGAAATCCACTTACTCTTAAAATGTACTTTTGATATTCATACTCCCAAAAAGTTGTTTCGGTGAGATGAACATAGTTATGTGGAATAGCTTTTGTCAGGGATAAGAGAACAAGCCCAGAAATATGACCTGACAGGGAAGGTTCTGACAGGATATTTTCAAGAGGCACTTGTGCTAACCTGTCCTTCCTTGCTGGTGCAAAAATGTGGTGTATGCAGGCCAGTCTCCTTTTCCTCTGCTGAAATCTAATTTTTGGAGACTGGGAGAGAACAGTTTTTATATCTTTGATCTCGAACTGTCCATAATGTAACAGGTCTAGTCATCATCCTTACATCTGAGTCTCATCTGATGTCAGGAGTTGATCATTCACCACACTGACAGCTCCCAACTTGCACAGCTGTTGGTGGGAAGCAGGGCACTGATCAGCTGGTAGGGAGAGCTGTTTGATCAGCTGTTTGATGGGAGAGGAATGGGTATGTCCAGTGTTACTATGTGATTCCACCTTTCTCCTGCCCCACCACTCTGTGCTGAGGGACGTATTTGATGAGCTCATGTGATCTCCAGGGTTGTGTTATGTGAATTGAAATTGTGTCTGTACCTGCCTGTTGTTGGAAAGAAGCCATCCCTCCTTTTGCTTCCTCTCACTTTGTGTACCTTCCTTTCCCTTTCTTGCTTTGAAGCACCCAAAATGCTCTGAACTTCAGACTGAGTAGGAGAAGGGTCTGTCTTCTGTCATTCTATCTTATTCTGGAGTCTCAGAGCCTGTCACAGGTGTCAAGAGTGGCAGATGTATCTTGCTTCTAGAAACCAGCACCTTTGTGTGTGTAAAACATGCCTTTGGCAAGAAATGCCAGATAGCTTGTTTTGAACAGCAACAAGCCCTAATTCAGATGTTTCCTGCTTCAGAGAGCTTATTTGCAAATGACATTGCTCTCCTCATAACCTTCACTTAGTATCCTTTAGTCTAAAAATAATTACTGCTTGTGCGAGATTTCAAGGACTAATACTTGGCTTATTTTCAGCAGGAGGCCGACAGGTATTTTAAGATTGATTTGTGTAATAGTTTATAAACAAAAAATTTTGACTGGACAATGGAACGCTCAAAACCTGACCCTTAGTAAACTGTTTATATTTTGCATATTTCAACACACATATTATTGTTCTTAAAGAGCATAAATATTCATGTGGTTTCCTCTTTGTCCCTTTAGGCCATTATTTTCTGGGTCAAGAATTGGTCAAGAGAGCATGTAAGGTACTACAAATTGAGACATACTCGTGTGCCAGTTATCTTTAGGTCCTTGAGGCAGCAGTAGTGAAACACACCTTTGTGCTCTGAGTGTTTTCCTTTTCCCTTCAGAATCTATTCAGGACCAAGCCATTCCTGTCTTGTTGCTGTATGCTGATCAAACAGTTTTGTTTTCAGTGCCTAAATGGCTTCAGAAATTAGACTTGAAAGGCTTATGTGTTTCCCTCATTTTGTTTTGTTCTGTCAAGGTTAGCAACACATCAGCTGTGGAGAGAAGGAGTTCCAGGTTTGTAGCACAGCAGCTTTGAAGAGAGCAGGTCTGTGAGTGAGCACTGCTTGGAGAGGCCTCTCAGCAGAGCAGTTAAAAAGGTGCTTGTGCAGCATGATTCATCTTAAGAGCTACAATACAGGAGAATGCAGGTAATTGTAGCTTCCCCTCTTTATAACACCCAAGGCTTATCTCTGAGTGCCTAAGGTGCATCAGCAAAGAGGAATCTTGCTGTGGTAACCTCTAGGAACCCTGTTGTGGATGCAGGTCCTGCTGTGCCTGACACTCCCAGGGAAGGGGCTGCCTTTACCTGGTGCATTTGTAGAGCTCAGTGTGTGACCAGATGCTGTGGCAAAAAGCTCAACCTGGAGAACAGCAGAGTGCACAGACTGTCTGACACTTGGGTGCTCTTAAGAACATGACAGAACCTTTTGGATTTTTGGGTTGTGGTTTGTTTTTTGGTTTTGGTTTGGTTTTTTTAATTGTCCTTAGTCTTTCTCCCCATGCCATCTTCAGAAAATAGTGAGGCAGCTGTGTAGCCTTGTGATTGAAGATTGTGAGAGAGGAATCAGAGATGCTGCCATGGAAAAAACTATTTAAAGGCTAATAAAAGCAGTTACCATTAGTAGACTTTTAATATTCTAATATTGGACCAAACAGAACTAGTAGACTGACGAGGTGTTGAAGCAGCACCTTTTTGGTCACATTCTCCATGTAGTGAAACTTGTCACAGGTTCTGTCTGTAACAAACTGGAGTTTTGGTATTAACCTGAGCTGGGACAGTTGACAAAAGTCTGACAAGGAGTGTTGTGCAGTTCACGTGGCTGTGGAGCCTTGATAAATGGCTGGTTGGCAGACTATTGCTGTAGCAAGGGTGGAGGCTGTCAGCTCTGTGGTGTTGCCTGTTCCTTTGCATTTCAGGGTGGTGGTAACTGGATCTGAAAGTGGTATTTTTTTTGTGGTCTTTTTAGTTGCTGGGTTTTTGGGTTTTTTTATGTTCTGTGGGGTTTTTTGTTACTATTTGGCCAGTGATCTGCAGTATGATGGCAAGAAGTCTTGTAGTGTTTTCCAAGGCTTGCCTAACCCTAGGAGCCAGAATTGTTCTGTCTGCCTGATGCTAAATTCTTTTCTCCCGCCCCTTATTGTTCAATCCTCACTTAACAAGCTGTTTGAAGAGCAGAGTTTGACCATGTTAGTAATCTCAAGATCGTGAAGATAAAATCTTAAGTGAAGTTGTCAATCAACAAAGGGATTAAAGAATGTATTCTAAAATCTGCTGGGGTAATAGAAAATTCTGAATATTCAAGAGGAGGAAAGGCATGTCAAGGCGAAGAAAGGAGAGTAGTTTCTAGAGGCTTAAAGATGACTGTAAAAGCATATTTACTAGTTGTTCTGTTTTTCTAGGGGAATAACAGCTGCCACAGTTAAAGAAAGTTCCATTTCAAGAATTTCCCGTATTCACGGGTTACAAGGTGACTTGGCATAGCCAACAGTCAACATGTGGAGCACTTCAGTTTAGGGTCATCAGTTCAAACACAGCCCTGGTCAGCAGTGGAAGAAAGCTGTTGCCACAGGAGGTTTTTTAATGAAGTGAGCTGACAATCTGTCAGGCTCTTAGGGCATGGCTTTCTGCAAAACGACCATAAATGGTACTTGCAAATAAACTTGGAGTCAAAGAATTAAGCAGGTGTCAATGATAATCCAAAGAAATGAAGTAGGCATACAGGGCATTGAACACTCGTGCTTGTGCAGATGATAAATGGAGTGTTTATACATTCCTTTATGAACTTCAAATAAGAAAAAATAGTCAGTGAAGTGGTGAGAAGCTTCTGACTACATCATCTACATTTTCGCTGTCCAGATAAAAATAGAAACCCATAATGGTAACACTGCTGGGTAAGCTGGGCCCCAGTAAAGCTGTGCTTTCATGGTCAGAATAGGCAGTCCTTGAGTTCCTTTTGACTTCACTCACCTTGTTCTGTGCACCAAATTACCACTTTTTTGCAGTGGCTTTTTCGGAGTCCTGTCTAGTTGTGACACTTGTATGTGCTGTTCCTTGAAGGTACTGTTCTGCTGTGGTGAGATTGAGGCTGACTTTCCTGGAGTCAGAAGCCAAGTGCTTAATTCCTGGGGAAAACTAAAGTCTTCCTCTGTTGTCCTCTTAGGAGCTTTGCGTGGAACATCCTTGCCCTTCCACCTACCCTCAGAAGGAAGGATGAGATGGTGTCACTTCTTTCTACCTCCCGTTGCCATTGTTTGGGGTTTGGTTTAATGATTTGCCTGAGCAGCTGAGGAAGTTGTCTTAGTGTGGTGCAGCATTTGTAAACACAACATTTGTACTGCAATTTTCTTGTTGTCTTCTCCGGCCCACTCAGTCTTTTTCCACCTCCCCCCACATACATGGTCTAAGCCAAGCTAGACAGCTCTATTCATGCAAACCTAGTTATTCCTTAGGGAAGAAACAACAAATGAAAGTAACTGACCCTGAAGCTTCTTACTGAGAATAGCAATGCTAAAAGCTGTTCTGCCTGGAGATGTGAACTTAAAATAGGTCTCAAAACAAAATTGCTTTTTTGTCTTTTCTTTTTCTATCCCAGTCTTGCCACACTGTGGTCAGAAATCCTTCTTTTAAAAAGTTTATGACAGTTTTGGATATTTTCTTTGACTGAAATCCAAGTCTACTCTGACATGAAATCATCTGCTTTAGGGAGAGAGAACCAACTGCCACATCACCAGGGTTCTGTCTGCCCACCACCCCTGGGTGTGTATGATGGGGAGAAAGAATAATGATAGTACTCAGTTTGTGCTGAAGAGTGCTCGAAGAATTTCAGCTTAGAGTCTCGTGGCTGCTGCTGTTATGATTTTACTTGATCCACCCTTGCCCTTCAAAACACAGATGAGATTCCTGCTTTCCACCTGCACCTCTTTCACTCGCTGCCAAGGAGTGCATAGTTTAATGGATGAGCTGAACTCTGCCTGTCCTGCCTTGGTTGTAGGTGGTGACGTAAGTGTGCATAATTGAAATGCATCGATTTCCCTGGAGTGCAGAATTGAAAAGCAGGAGGTTGGCCAGCAGGATATGTGCTCTTGTGCTAGAGTAAGAGTGAAGTAAGGGAGCAAAAATGCTGGAGCAGCTTGCTTTGCTTTGCTGCACCATGTAAGTGACAGCGGCCTCAGTTGAGAATTCAGGAATTGCTTGGAAATGGCCAAATTTTGTGCTGCAATCAAATAGACCTCCTCATAATGCAGGCTTTGTGGAGGCTGTTGTAGCTCTCCTTTAAAATGGTGGCAAGCTGGCAAAAAGTGGCGATTAAAAAAAGTGGGGGTTAAAGACTTGAGACTGAACACAAACTGAATGACACCAATTGAAATTAGTTGTTGCCTTATCTTGTCCAGCATTTTTTTCCAATAATCTCTCACCTTGCTGCTCTGAAGAGTAAATAGATTTTATAGTGAGCACAGTATGTGCTTTCCTGGTCACAGGATTGTTTCTAATTAAACTTGTCTTCCTGTTTCTCTAAACATTCTCCCTTCTGGATCTTGGCTGCACTTGTTACCTGTATAACTCAGATTTCATGATGCCACATGAAAATCCCTGCTGATTCGAGAAAAAATAAGATCTAAGCTGGGTTGTTCAGCTTAATCATAACCCTTTAGAGATTCTGGAGGACTGTGTATTTTGGCTCTGGGAAGAAAGATGAAAAATTATTGTAGAAATGGTAGTTGTTCAAGCTGTGGTTGCTTTTTGCCTGCTTAGACGAGGTTTAATTAGCTGCTTCCTTGAAAACATATAATAATTGTGATATCTTTAGCTGCTTTGTGGTACAACTTCACCCCATGAAAGACAGAACTTCACCAATTGTTTACATTTTCCTGAACAAAACATATTCCAGGAGAATAGGCATGCTCTGGAGCTCTGCTCTTTGTGCAGCTTGCTAGCTGAAGATGGTAAGTCAGAAAGGTTTACAAGGTGAATAAAAGGAATTTCTGGAAATTAGATTTTTTGGACCATATTTTTCATTCAGACCCATATTGGTAGCTCACACCTTTTTCTTTTGTTGAGAGGAACTCTCTATGTAAATAAAGTATGGAAGCTTCTGAAGTGTTGCTCTGAATTCTTAGACAATTAGATGAGAACACTTTAAATAGAGCAGGATCCAGAACCTAAAGCTTGATCTTTTGAAAGTTACAATACACCCAATGTATTGTTTGTCACTACAGATGGGCAGTGGAACTGTCTCCTTTGTATGCTTGCTCCTTTTTTTTTTTTTCCTGTGCTTACCTCTGCCTCTCCATCTGAAATTCGTGCATGGAAACATGCCCATCAGTTGTCACAGATTCTCTATGTTCCCTGTGTCAGGATTCCAAAAGAAACAGGATCAAGATTATCATTTTGTCATGCTCCAGAGCTGCGTGGAAGAGGGCTTGAGGGAGAATGTCTTTGGACACTCATGAGAAGTCTCAGGTGCTGACCTGTGAACTCAGTGAGATAAATGTGTTTTGTCAGGCACCCAACCAAGAGCTCTGAGAACGTTTGTGGAGAGTGTGACAAATATTGCATTTCAAATGTTCTGTCTTTAAACATCAAACATTATGGTAATTTACATCCCACGAGCTTATTACCCTTGCACAAAAATAAATCTCTGGATATTTGTATAATTTTCTTGCAAAATTATAGGCAACATAATCTAGACAGCTAAGGCTTATTCCTCCTGTTATTTTTTTTTAAATAGTCTAATTTTAAGTTACTTGAACAACAGACTTCCATAACTTCCCTTGAGTGTGCCAAGTTGATAATAGAGCAAACATTGAGTTTGACTCTATTCCATGGCACTCCTGAGGAGGGTATGAGCTTTTCTTTACTGCTTTGTCACAGTTCCTGATGGCAGCCCTTTGGACTGCCCTGATTGATGTTCCTCCAGTTTTTTTTGGGAGCTAGTTAGCTGTAGCCTTAAAAAGTCAGATTAAGATCCTGGAAGAAAATTCTGCTTAGTATGCAGCTCCTATGAGTGCAAGAAAAAGGCAGTGATAAATCTACAGGTTTTTAAAACTGAAGTTAAATATGGGGATATTTAAAAGAGCAATTGGAGCCCTTCTTCAAGGGGTAAGCAAGATGAAATATGACTGCATTTTTAAAAAGGTGTTTCCTTAAAGCGTCCTGAGGACCTAAACTTAGTGGTAGATCCAGACAAATAATTTTTATTCTTTCTTTGACAGTAAGCAGGCTGAGTGTTCTTGGCTTTGCTTATGCAACTTCTAGTTAAACTTAGTGGTACTGCAACTAAAAAAAAAAAAAAAAAAAAAGAGGAACTTTTTCCCCCAGACATGTTGTCATACTGAGATGATTGGAACTGCAGAATTTTTTAAAATACTGACATAAATATTTTCCTGTGCCAAGACCTTGTTGATTTTTAGGTTTTTGGGTTTTTTTTCAACCTTTCACTGACTTGGAAAACTGAGGGTGAGATGATTACATTTATTGCAGCCTCTGCCCTAAGGTGTAACAATATCTACATCTTCATGATTTGCATAAAACAGCTGAAAATCCCTCAGTTGCCTAAGGGATCAGTCCCATCTCACACAAAGCTTGTGTTTCTTTTCCTCTTCATTTCTCTTGTGATAGCTGTGCCATGTGAGGAGTTGGATCAAATCTCTGACCTGACCGAAGAGGCTGCTCGTGTTTGGTTAGGCCAGAGAGATGCCAGCATGGCCTTCAGCTGAAACTCATTTCCAAAATCAGGGAACAGGGAATCAAATATCTTTCAGTGGTAGCATGAACAGATATCCTAAATACATAAATTTAAGCGAAGATGGACCCATATGCATGGAGATCCTGACTGCATCTGCTATTACACCCTCTAATTATGCATTAACAGGAAGGTTGTGTGGCTGGGTTTGTGACCACAGAAGTGCTGTTGTTCCTTTCTGCATTCTCATTAAGAACTTAATAATACTGTCTGATATGATTTAATAAACCCAGTGAAACCACAGGACTGGAAGAGAAAGTTGTAAAATTCAGGAACTGGTTTTGATGAACAAGAATGTTGTCTTTGGCCTTTTTGAAGGCAAAAATGTCTGTTAGCACTTCTGTTTTGGACACAGGTACTGAATTTTCTCTTGATCATGTTTGGCTGAGATTGCATTTTAAAATGCTCAATTTTAAGAAATGTATGCTACAGTGATCTGAATAAATTTTGAAATTTAGAATGAAAACATATCAAGAAGTAAAAGAAAAAAAGCTTAAGAGATTGTGTTCTTTGTTCTCACAGCACTCTAAATGTAGGAAAAGCATAACATTTAATTCTTCCGAGATATATTTACAGAGTTCAGCGTAGCTCACTTGCTGGTGATGGATAACAGAGCTTTCCCTCTGGAATCTCTAGTGCCATTCCAGAGCAATTATTGGTGACTGAAATAGTCTCAGAAGCTTACAAAGCAAGCAGCAGATTTTGGAAGGTTTCTCTGTCCCTGTCCTAGGAACTGTTCCCTGTATTATTCTTGGCAATTTGAAATGGAAAGATAGTACTGCAAGGAGACCCTTCTTGAAGGGTCTCTTCACTGCATCTAAAGAAAGAGAGGAAAAAAACCACCAACTGTGGCTTTTCCTGCTCATTCTGTTTGTGGCAGATTCAGACCTCAAAGCAACTAAAACCACTTCGGTTGCATTATCTCAGAACATCATATCACAATTATTATTAGGTATGCCAAGATATGTTTAACTCTTTCAATTAATTTTTTAGTGTTTTTAATATAGTCTAAACAAACCTACACTGCCTTTTCTTTCATTGAACAGTGAACTGGAGAGCTCAAGGAAGCATTTAAGTAATTAATTTATTTGAACTTAGCAATGTTAAGGAAGCAAGTTTTAAAATTAGGCACTTTTATTCCTGCCAAAACCTTAATGCCCTGTTCAAAGGTTGGTGTTTGAAATGGGCCTTGAAGAATTGAATTTTAAGGATTGTAGGAGCAGGAGAGTAATAATTTGTATTATGTCTCCTTGGGATGTGCTTTTTATTTACTACTGGAGGAGCCAGGTTAGGTCACATAAAATCTGGAATACTCAGTAATTTCAAAACTGCACTTGTGCAGATTTCTCTCTTTAAATGAAAACAAGCTTGTTTTAAAAACAGGGTCTCTGACTTTCCTTTTTATGCAAAGGGAAGGATGCAAATATAGGTATCAAAAGCAGAAGAAACTCAGTGAATACTTCTGCAATAAGTAGTTGACCTCTTTAGGCTAAAGACTTGATTCAGGTATTGGCTAGAAGTTGTTGTTTTGGATATTTTCTGCCAAGTTTCAGCATAAATTCCCAAGTTTATGAACAATTCTGCACTGTAACAGTGTATGGCAATGTTGTAGCTGAATTTTAGCCTTGCATCCCTACCTGGGCTGCCTGCTGTGAGAAGGGAGGCACTGATGCTGTGCACTAAGGACAGTAGAAAAGGTTTCTCATTTTCAGTGCTTGTGGTATTCATGTCTAGACTAAGCCCTTTCTAAGTCTAGACTGAAGGTTTTTTCCCTGTAAAAGGCTTAGTGCTACTTTCCCTGGTTGCCAGAGGATTTGAGTGGTGATAGTTGTTTTCTAAATACTCATACATACTTTTTTTTTTTTTGTTGTTAACAAAAGTTCTTTTTAGTCTAAACTTGTGACTGGAGGACTTCAGTGTTGGATTTGCAGAGCTTGCAATTAGTTTCAAGCCAGTTAATGAAAGCAATGCTCAATCTTTCCTAGGCCTTACCCCTTTATAGGTGCTGAGATGATTAACTTCACTTTTAGACTGCTTGGCAGGAACATACTCCCAGCTTTGACCTGATAATCTTTTCAAATCCTGTCTCCAGACCCTCCTGTTAGGGGATGAGGAAAGGAAGACGGACCCTGGGCATAAGAGGACTGACCTGCTAGAGGTTCTTCAGTCCCACATCCATGTGTGTAATAGAATTCCACTAAAAAAGGCCTTTTTCTAAATCTTTGTAGGTTCAGTCCGCTCTGCTGGTTTCTTAACCTGTCTTCCCCCATAACTGACTTTTTTCTTTTTCTTGCAGGATCACTTGTTTTTCCAAGTACTTGTAAGTAACTACCATAAACTGACACTAGAAACAGCTTCTCATCCCAGAGGTGAACCTTATTTTATTGAGTTCTTCATATGTCAGAATTAAAATGGCAATCCTGCAAGAACTAAAGCCTCTTGATTGCACCAAAACTGAACCAGGAGTCTTTGGATTCTACAGATATCTACTGTTTTAAATCATGTTGGCACATTGCAAGTCATCCAAAATGTGGTTTTGTAAAGGCAAAGGCAGATAACTTAAAATTCAAGTGGTAAATTTTTGATTCTTCTCTGTACATCAGCATCACCTTTTCCTCACGGCCTTGTAACAGTGACAATACAGGATAAGAGAATAATCTCTGCTTTGAACTATCTATTTAAAATGTTGTGCTTTGGTTGCCAGCTGAAAAACTATTCCTTTGTGGCCCCACTGCCAGGAATTGCACGCTGCCCTCAGAAAATATAACATGGATTTTATTTATTTATTTATTTATTTATTTTGCTATTAGGTGTGAATACCTTTTTTGATGTCATTAGGTGGCACTTCCGTAAGGCACTTTGTAAGAAACTCACATGTTCTGGGTCAACATCTGGACCAATGCGACACTCAATCACTTCTGGAGGTTCTCTTCAGTGTTATTTTTATGATTCTAACAGTGCTTGTTTACTGCAAATTCAGATGTCACCAAACTTGACCAGTAAGAACTATTTTCAAGGAGAGAAGAGACAGATTATTTGAACCCTTGGGCTTAGGTATTGCCCTTGTTTAGAAAGTAGAATGTAAAATGGGATTCACAGCTACAGTGCCATCTACTAGAGAAGTTTCATGTGTTATCTGCATGGGTTAAGCTTTCTTTTGTTTAATGTTCCATGAGGCCTGGGAATAAACACTTCAGTTTGTTTCAGGGTAAGGAGGAAATCTGAGGATCTTATGAGTTTCACGAATATAGGGGAAAAAGTGACTTGCTGCTTTTGGCTCTCTTGACTTTACCTTTTAGGGTGATGTGTGCTGGGACTTGGGTATCTATCCTCTCTTGCATTGCTTGGTTACATAAAAATTAATTTGCCTGGAAGTTATATATGCAGGTCTGTCTGTTGCAAGAGATATTACGTTAGGTTTAAAGCATCCCTTGTGACTCCATCCTTGGAGATACTGAAAACCTGACTGGGCACAGTCCTGAGTAACCTGTTCTAGCTGACTCTGCTTTGAGCAGTAGGATCAAACTAAGCAATCTCCAGAGGTCTTTTCCAGCCTTAATTATTGTGTAGTATTGTGACTCTCAATTTCTTAGTTTGGCCCACTCCTCAAATTAGAGTTTTAAACAAGGTAGGTTGGTGCACTTCCCTAATCAACAGCCAAATCAAGTTTCCTAACTGAGAAAAGGAAACATGGATGTCTTTCCCCAGAAATGATCTTACTTCTTCTGCAGCCAAATAATGATCTGATGAAAGCTAATGGCATGGCAGCCCTTCAATTTAATCCTAGCAGGCTCACCTTAGCACTAACTCTTGTTGTTGAGTGTAGCCTAGATGGGACAGACTAGTTTTCCTTTGTATGCACATGCTGTTTTTCCACAAATGGATTTTAACTACTTGTGTTCAGTGAAGGAAGCCAGAAAGGGAGCAGGCTGGAAGCTTCTCTATGCTGCATCCTGTCTGTAGAAAAGGTGGCTGAGAGAGTGAAGCCTGGACACTCCAGTCACAAAGCATCTTTTCTCTCTGTGAAAGGAAGGCTGATCTTCTTCACTTCAGTTGGTCATTTGTCCTTGCAGCCTGGTGTGTCTGTGGAGGTCACACCCAACACCTTTTAGGCTGACCTGAGGTAGGACTGAAATAGATGTGGGCGCAGGTTGTGTGTGTGATGTTCAGCTGTTAGGTGGAAATCAAACCCACCTTTGGTAATGGATTGTTTGTTTGCAAGTGTTTTGCATCCACATTTGCCTTGCTGCAGCTGGCTGTTGCAGTGTTGTAAGCTTCTGTCACAGGTTCCCTACGCTGCTTTCAATTCTTCCAGGGAAAGCAGCATTTAATAGCAAGGTACCCATCTTGTTGGCCATTTTGATTAGGTGTTGCCTGGCTATAAATTTGCTTACATAAGCTCATGTTAATGTAGCATGTGGTATAACTAATAAAATAGCTACGAGTGAACTGCCATGTCCCCTGGAGTGGAGGAACATGGGAGTCTAATGCTTAGATCCAGACATACAGAGGCTGGAAGTGCTCTGAGTCCATGAAGAAGTGTGTGGGTACCACTGGTGTTCTCTCCTGTGTGTCTTGTGAGTTGCTGAAGTACCTAAATGTTGTGTAACCTTAAGGTTACTCCTGCAGCCTATACAGAGATGAGCTCTGAGACCTGCAATGCAAAACACTGGCAGACTGTTTTCTCCAAAACTAAGAATTATGATGGGCATAGGGGCACTTGGAAACTAGAGAAGGGACCACCCCTTGTAGCCAGTGAACAATACTGTATTATGCTTGTCAAGGACATTTCATTACAGCTGGATACTGTGAACTTGCTGCTTTGTTCTGTTTCTCGAAGATATTACCACATCTTAATCTATGGCTGCTTAGAAATGTGCCAGCAACTTTGGACTGAAGTCATAGACATGTCTAAGTACTGATCTTTCTGTTAAACTTGAGACCCTGCTGATCTGCTTAATGGCTGTATTACTGCCAGATCTGAGGAGTTAGGCAGGAGACTAATGAAAGTGAAGTTACTGTTGCATAGCATATGTGGAAAAGGGAGAGCCAAGCTTGTTCAGTATCAGATTAGAGCAATCCTGAATCAACCACAGTGTTGGGGTATTTGAGATATTTTTAAGAGCAATTCAAAGACACAAAATATTTTTTCTTCTTTCGGGATAATGGACTCCTGGGCAGTAAAATATGTGCTCAGAGCACTAGAAAGTACTTATCTCTTAAATTCCCTTATGTAATTTGGTGAACTGATTATACTCATATAGCTTGTAGTCATCTCACATGCCTTTATTAGCTGTGGGGACACAGATGTGGCATAAATTGCCTGAAGTGTTTCTTCCCATAGCATAGCTACACCTTTGGGGGAATACAACATTCAAATTTCATTTTCCAAAGTAAACAACATGCAGTAGTGTACCAGCAGCTTTTATTATGCTGCTTCTGTACCTTGGTGCACTACCAAAAACACAGTTTCCTTGAAATTAGATGAACTTCTTTCCTGCCTTTCCAAACAACTGTTCTGTTAGCAGGACTGTTTCTGTCAGCCCTATGAACACAGGCAAAATTCTGGAAGTCTGTTGCCACCTTCAGCTTTCAAGGCTGTAATTCTTTAAAATAGAGGAAGAAGCGAAATTTCACCCATCCTGCCAAGGAAATGGAGTTTCAAATGACTCCAGTCACCTCCCTCACACTTCTTCCCACCCCTCACAACATGTGTCAGTGAGAGGACAGAGGGTAACAGAAATGGCTACAGTATCAGCTGGTTTCACAGAAATTAATCTTTATGCAGCAAAAGGCCTTGAAAGCTGGTAATTCTGTGCAGCATTATGAATCCTCAATGAAGCTGTTTTGCTTTGCATACATGTTTGTAAACATAGTTAAGAGCATGTGACTCTGACTTGGCACATCAGTTGTGCATATATTGCCATGTCTGCATCTGTACAGTAATATCAAAGCACTGGACGAGTTTGGAGGTAAATCTTTGGATGTGGTCTGTTCCTTTTCAGTCTCAGAGAACTGTATTCTCTTAATAAACTTAGCATTTAATTGCCTCGGGCTCTTCTTTTTGGGGAGTGCTATACAGCCCCATTTCCCTCATTTCAAAACCCAATGCCCTTTTTCTACCACTGCCAGAGGTGTTCTGTTTATCATGTTGATTAAAATGGGTTAGAAGCAGGGGAGGTGGGAAAGGATGATCACAAGTTCTTTGTTAGTTTTACTGGCCCAACAGCCCAAGGGAAGCTTCCACATGAAGCTCTATCTGTCTCCAGGCCAGTGGCATTAATATTGCTCTTTTCTGGAGATACTGCTGCATTCAAACTATGATATTTGTTTCTTTCACAACCAGATCAGATGGGTTTCTGATAGCCTTAGCACTCTGTCTCATCCTACTTCTGTTGCTCTAGTGCTTGAGGTCAGTCCATTTCCCATGTAAGATTTTTTGATTCTCTGCAGGGAAGCAGAGAATCTACTGTACCCAGAAGAAATCCATTCAGATATAAACACGAGACACTTCTCTGCTAATGAATGCAGAGAAGTGTGAAGAATTAATAGCTCTATATTGGGGATCATATATTTACTGAATTGATCATACTTGCATCACATATATGTAAAAGGCTACTTATTAGTGGAGCTGTTCAATTGGGAAAATGAGTGAGGCTTGGATTTGAGATGAGTACTGCACTTCTGAGCATCTTCCTTGGGAACAGAAAGTACCAAATTGTGTTTAAAAGATGAAGGAACTAGTTTTGGGGGGAAAGGTTCCTGTTCTTGCTCTTTAAGGGTCAGGGGTGTGATGCTGCTCCTTTGAGACCAACTTTGCCTTTACATTGATATTCTGGAGAAAGAACTAGAATTTATAGGATACACATGAAGTGAATTTCAATATTGTAAAACCAAGAATGAGACAGTCTGATGTCCTTTCATTTGGAAAAGAACAAGAGAGGAGAAATGGTGATCCCTGTGACCAGTGAGTACCTTGACATGACCTTCCCAGCCTTCAAAACCCAAACCCCCACCCCATACCCAGCAATATGCAGTTCTTTTCCTTGGGAAGCCTGGGAAAAGAGAGCCTCTCTTAGTCCAGGAGAGCTTGATTTGACCTTAGCATAACAAAGACCAAGAGGGGATGTGGCATTGTCTATAAATATATGTGGGAAGAGAGGAAAAGCTAATGCATAGGTCAGCATCATTACAGGAACAGAGAGGTGTAAACTTGGCCTGGAAATTAAAAGAAAGCTATTGATCATAAAAGCCACTGGCTCAGGAAGAAACATCTGAGGTGATAACAGGGATGGAACATAAAGCATTATTTATCTCAGTTGCCACTGTAGTAAGGCTAGGAAATTGCCTGGTTCTATCAGCCTCAGATCCTTCTGTCTGCCTCTTGGTCTTCCAAATGAGTATGTCCAAGTTATTCCCTATAATTACACAACATAATTCAGAAGTTCCTGCAGAAGTTGCATGCCCAGTTGGTGGTGTCAGCCAGGGAAGGAAAATGAACTTTCAGAATGGCAATGACCTTAACAACATGCTTTAATTTTTGGTCAGCCAGGCAATTGGACCAGATGATCATTGTAGGGCTCTTCCAACTGAAATAATCTATTCTATTCTAGAAAATAAACTGATGTTACAGAAATAAAAGGTTAAAAGCAAACATTACTTATTAATTGTGGCCCCTCCCATGTATTTGAAGATCCAAGTGTCAAAGAGTTTTCTAGACTGACCCATGGAATAGGAAATTTTTCATTACAGTTGGTTAGTTAGTTAGGGTTGGACTCGATGATCTCAGAAGTCTTTTCCAACCCGGTTGATTCTGTGATTCAATGATTGTATCTTTCTGGGTCTATGGAGAAAAGGCTACTTGTGAGAATTTCTGGGGTGTGTGTATGGGAAAGGACAGAGGAGTGGAGAGAGTAGACACATGGATTTTACTGGTAGCTTTCACTGTAATCAGAAACAAGTTCTTTACATTTCTCAATCCTCAAATTCGTGAAAACCAAGTCTTTTTAACAGCAGCATTTGCTTCTGTTTGTGCTAAATTATTTACCAGTGAGCAGCTGGATGGAAGGTAGTTTCCAGATGTTGAAGGCCCCAGGATGTTCTGTGCAGTTAACACTGTGGTCTGATGCACAGGAGCACCATATGGATTTCCAGGAAAGCAGCTACTGTCGTGCTACGGTTCTGCCACCACTCTTGGTAATTCCCACTTTACAGAGCTGTGCCCTGCTACCAGTCCATTCTGGCTGACTGAGCCTGAAAGCAGCAACTGAATGAAGCTGAAGAAATGAATTCTTAATTTTCAGTATTTTATTTCTGAAGGAGAGCTTGTCAGTCTGATCCCAAAATTACCTGCCTCTGGATAAGCCAGCAGCAGCCTGTTGGTATTGTCCCTGAGAAAGTCACAGGTAACCCTTCTCCTTGCTGCATTAAAAGCACTTCTGGCTAATGCTCAAACACCAGATGGAGGATGGTGTTCTGAAATAAGAGATTATGGAGTTTATTCAGTTTGAGCCCAAGGTCCAGAACTGAATCATCTGCCAGTGGAAATGCTGGAATGCCCTACGAGACAAATCCCAATCTGTGAGCAGCACAAGTAGCTGTGGAACCACTCTGTGCTCACTGAGAACTTTGCCTGTTAAGGAGCTGCACACAGATCTCTTGCACAAAAGGGGTTTGTAAGTCCCTTGGGGAGGGCTCTCAGACCTGCCTTAAGCAAAGGGGATGCTCGTGCCCCCTCACAGAGCAGCTTTCTATGCCAGATAGCTCTGAGATTCAGCTTGAGAACATCTGCCTCAGACCCCCAGATATTCTTGCAGAGGAATGGCCCTTATCCAAAGGAGGATGGAATTAAAAAGACTAGACAGAAAAGTCCTTGAGGATGAAAGACAAAGAGAGAAGCTTTTATGTGTCCTTGCTCCTAGGAACAAATTCTGCTGAATGTCATCCTTACACTTAGGTTGGATTAAATGACTAATTCGTACCAAGTCTTTTCATGTCCCCACCAGTGCAGCTGTATTTGAGCAGACTAGTGATGTGTGCCTCTGGAAGTGATGATGACTGCCATCTTATTTCAGAAGCTGCTTGCCAAAGCCTCAGGGAGAGGAGAGTAAGTCACAAACCCACCTCCACCTCTTTCCTCTAACTGATTTCCTAACAGATTTTTGCTTGAGGCACTGAGCTTGGCATGGTCTTTGCTGAGAGAGGCATCTCCTGTGGGTTCAGGGGATTGCTGTCTGGCCAATTGAAACTGCTTCAGCGTTTACTGAGAGTCAAATGTCCAGCCAAGCAGGGAAGGTGCTGCCTGGTTACTATTTTTAACCTATGTAACAATATGTGCAATTGATATTAACTGATATCCAGAGCTGAAAGTTCAATGTTACGAGTTTTGGTTCCACCATCCTCTACCTGCAAACTGGATTACTTTTCAAGGCTTTGATACAATTTATAGCGTGAGAAAATGTAGCCTCCTTGTTCTGTCAGTTTGTCAAAACTGAGCCAAAATGTTGGACAGGTTATTTGCTTACAATACATTCCTGTCTCCAGGTAAAAGCTTTCCTTGTACCTGTAAGGAAAATGAGCGATGGGAAGCATTAGACACACCAGATTGTGTAACAGAGATGAATTTTCATTAAGCTGCTAGATTTGATCAGTTGTCATTTGACAATGTTAGTTGTTAGTTGCTAAGGGTTGGATTTTGCTTTGCTTTCTTACCTGAGGATCGTGGAGCCTGCCAGAGTGCAAAGGGTGGGTATTCTTATCTGGAAAAGAGGAAAGATTTACATGAGTAAATTTATTGAGGGTTAATACTAAACTAAGTTTAAGATACTGTCAAATTAAGAACTCCAAAATGCAAGTACAGTATAAGAGAGTGCTTTGAGGAAAGGCTAGGATAGAGATTTTTTTTTTTTGCATCTGAGAATAAAGTCACGTCCACAGGAATGCACCCTGGGAGAGGTTATAGAGGAGGTTTGTGGGACTGTGGAATAGACCTCAACTAAATTATCTAATTTATGAAATAAAAGTTATAGGATTATTGTGTGTACGTTAATATGTGTGTTTTCTATCTGTGATCTAACAAATTTGGATTTAGCATTGTGTCTGTTGAACACATTCAGTATTTTTTCTGTTGTCTAGAAGCCCCAGAACTTACCAGTGTAACAAATAAGTTCTACCATGAAAACTAGGTGTAACTCCATAGTGAATATGACAAAAAAAGATAAACCATGATGGAAACTAGTCTCCTTCAGGTTCCTTTCAAATCCTGCTTTGTGCCCTGTTCAGACTCTGTTCAGGCAGTAGTGCTCTGGCTGAGGTGTGTAATTCTCTACCTCTGAAAAGTGAAATTAAACTGCTTATTTCTATATTATGCTCTAACATAGTGACTGATGTGGGAGGACAGCACTGCCTGTGGATCATCAAGAAACAGCCTGATCTAACCTGGATCGAGTTCGTTGTCGTTGCTGTTTCTGATTTTAGATGTACAGAGAGACTGCACAGCACACATTTTCATGCATGACTTTGAAGGAGAAAGGAAGGCTGGGGGAGTGGTTTGAGCTACACGAGCAGGGTACACCCATGAGTGGTTACAAACACACAATGGGATTTTCTCTGGCAGAGGTGAAGCTTGAGGGAGTCGGTCTGCTGGTGGAGCCTGGGTCTGCTGGCCATGCACAGGATAGCTGGGATGGAGAGTAGGGGTAGATTACAGGGACAAGAAGCTGGTGCTGAGTAAGGTGCTGGTCCTCACCTGCACACGAGTCTTTAGGAGGCTGCTCCTGGTTGGATTTTTCTTGTTAAGGAAAATGAGGTGGCAGTTTTGGAGGTCTGGGTTTTAGGTCCAATTTTTTTAGGTTTTTTTTTTTGAGCTCTGCCTGTGTATTTACCTGGTAATTATAACAGCTAAGGTTACACCCATGGGTTGTAGCATGGTCTCAAGTCCTTCCTGGACTTGTCCTAGAATAAAGCTTGGGATCTGTTTTGCTTTTAGAGTATAGCAGTCTCAAAATAAAGTGGTTTGTGGGTTGGAGAGATCTTTATAGCTCTTTTATTTAAATGTCTGTTGACTTAGCTTTCTTGGTTCCCAAAAGATTCTTGCAAGACCTGTATTAGGAAAAGCATTCCAAAATTCTGAAGTTCCCTGCTTTCTATATTCAGCCTTCCTCTACAGAAAAAGGTTACACATCCATTAAATAATTTGTTTGAACTGCTCTGTGCAGTGTACTCGATTTGTGATGCCATGCCTAGTTGACTGTATGTGAAGGGTGGAATTAGGAATATTTTAATCCTGTTTTCTAACTCCCTTGTCCTCCACCACTTCCTTTGAGGAAGTGCCTGCCTCTTTTGCACACCCATAACAGCTGAGAGTTGGAAGCAGCACAAATAAAACTTGCTTTCCCATGTTCATTTTTTAATGTCTTTAACTGGAATATTTGTTCTTTGTTTTGTGAGAGTCTAGATTTGCCAAACCACTGAGGAGTGAGCCTTGAAGTTTAATGTCCAGGCAGCCATCTGCTGTGATTAAAATAAATGCTGGCACAAATGACCAGTCTTTGAACTTGCTTCTGAGGTGCTAAGATGTTTCTCCTGACCCAAATGAGGGTGGCTTTGGTAAATTCAGCCTGGTCTGGACCCTGTGATTCTAAGTGACTAGTAATTTTGACCTGTGTAAGGGAGAATTAGGTAATAAAAAGGAGGACTGAAGCAAGTAAGTGGAGACGAGTGCACAAAGTAGAAAGCAAGCACATACTACATTAGGTGCTAGACATTTTAATTTTTCAGATCTCCTGAACCTTTTTACGTGCTCATTAAAGAATGGTAATTTTTTTCCTTCTGTCACTTGCAGGTTAAATGGTTCTATCTGTCTCTTTGTTCCTGCTGATTATCTCTCTTGCTTTGTGATAACTTTTGTGATTATTGCAGTCTGTGTTTTGGTACCAGGTTCTGAAAGATAGAAGCCTTCACTTACGTAAATTTTTACAAATGTGTGTGTGTGTGTTTCCTTAGAGAATTTCTTTTATGAGATTTTTTTTTTTCCTAAATACAAATACAGGCTCTATTTGTTTTCTCCCTGTGCCATGGAATGGCTTGGGGTGATCAGTGTGCTGCTAGGATGTGGAGACCTCAGAGGACTTGGCTCACTGGGCTGCAGGGGTCGTTATAGTGTGCTTGTAGCCTCTAGTCTTCTTTCTGCTCAGAATTTCTAATTGGGGCAGAACAGTGTTCTTCTAATGTTCGTTAAATCCTTCCTGAAAACTGATCTTTCTTGGGGTATATGTAGTATGTTGGCTTGGGAAAATGAATGGATCCATCTTCTATATGGTGTCAAAAGCTGCTATGTCTTGCTGTGCTAAGGTGACTGCTTTGTTTTGTCCCAATTTGAAGTCGTAAAGTTTTGTTAAAGTGTCATTCCAGGCATTTCTTAGAGACTTTTTTTTATATATAAGAGCCTTCCTTGGGTTATTAGACAGCATTTGCAGAATTCTGGGGAAGTCCAGCTTGTAAAACTGGGTGGGAACTAACTTTAGGACGGATTTCTATGTTGATATGTAGCATCAGGAACAGTTTCAAAGCACTTCAAATGAGGGAACGACATCCAAACCTCTTGCTCCTTTGAATGGTGGAGTGAGAAGCCTTCACATGTTTCAGCTGATAGTGAAGTCACCTTCCCTCACCTCAGAAGTGGAGTATGTGTGGCTCATCATAAATGCCCCTGCTCTGACTGCCCCTAGGTGTGGAGGGTGGTCTTTGTGGAGGTGCTTGTAGGCTGAGGGCTCCCTGTACTGAAACAGATGGATTTATGGTCTGGGGACTTGTGTTTTCTCAGGAGGATTTGTGGGAGATGCGTGGCTTTCACCATCCAGGTAACAAGCGGAGCCTTTGCTGCCATATGTCATCTGATTTGGGGAGGCCAGTAAAAGAAGTGTTGCTCACGTGTCTTGCTGCATTAATGGCCACTCTCCGGAAAGTTTGCCATGAGAGTTTTGATTCTAGTGGGATGTAGTACTTTTTAACGTTGGAATAAAAGTGTGTTTACTTTGAGAAATAAATTTTCTTTTGCTGCTCATGTGGTTCTTTACAGTGACAGTTCCAAAGGCATAAAGAATGTCCCCAGCTTCCCAAACACAGCTGGTGAGTTGGTGCTGGATGAGGAGGAATCACTGCACTGGTCACCCAATGTCAAGATCTGTGCTGTGAGAGATCTACCTAGTACGTGGCAGTGTCAGGCATTTAAACTATTCATTCTTCTTGAAGCTTGTCTTACAATTTGACACTCATCCAGATTGCCCACTGTTATTCCCTTATCATCCTATAAGGGAGGAGATACCTCTTCCTTGGTATAATTTCCTTTTCTTTTCCATCCAGAGAAGAGAGATGATCTGTTTCTTGATCTTTTTCTTTATTTTAGTGTTCATTCAGTGTAGGGACTGCTGTGATCAAAGAGTTGTGTATGACAGAGCAGCAGCAAAGTTTGTTTTTTGAATTCATGTAGATAAAAGGTTGTATTTTGTAGGTCAAATGCTTTCAGTAGTCACATTGTGGCACATAAGAAATGGTTAGTAACAAGCAATGTACACATTTTGCTTCTGTACCTTGATATGAGTTTGGGAACCAAAATATTTTCAGTAACTGCTTCTGTATTTGTATGTTTCCATGTTCTTGGATATAATTTGCATTTCTTTTCAAATCATTACTCGGTTGAGTTTTTCATGACACGAGAATTCTATGAACTATTTGTGTATGTGCTAAGAACAGGTTCTTGTCGTTTCAACCAAGTTCATATTTGGTTTCTCTTTTCCCGCTTCTGGCCTAGCTTGGGAAAGAGGGTGGACAGGAAAGGTGGAGACCCAAAAGACTCACTCCCATATAGTGGGCAGAAGCCCACCAAATTAGGTTTTATAAATGTTTTCAAACACAAACATCTTTTTGACAGCGTATTTGCTTGAGTCTTGATTTTTATGAACAGGAGCAGATCCAAATACCATCTTAAAGCATACTGTGGACAGTGCTGACATGCCCCTTTTCCATCTGGTGTAAAAGGGAAGCTGTAAACAATGGCAACCACGCCTTTGTCCTCCTGCTTTCCCATTCTCTGTCTGCATAATATAGAGCTAAAATAGTTGCCACTTTTGGCTTTAGCTTTTCTTGTCAAAATTGTCCTCTTTTTGCCATCTGTTCCACAGTCTTGCCACTGCCCTAAAGCTGCACTTCTTGGTACCTGTGAGCACTGAAAAAGTCAGGAACATATTGTAGCAAAGTCTACTCCTTTTAGCTGAAAGTAAAATAAATTAAATCTTGGAAATGAAAACAGAGCTCTTTCATTTGCTGGAATAGATTTTTTTAGTGTTGTTTCCTAAAGAAGGCAGGCTTACAGGATTGAGCTGTTTGTCCATCTGCTTTTCAGTTCATCCTTAATAACTTTTGAACAATTTCATCCAGATTTGACGAGGAATAAAAGTCTCAAAGGTAATTGCTTTCCAACAAGAAAACTGGAGGCTGGGTGGAGGAGAGAGACAAAAATAGGTGTCCCCACTGTCTGCAGCATGAGCTTAACAATAATCTGTTCTTAGGCTTTTGCTAGCCAAGTTGCAAGTGTGTCCTGGCCTCCTGGGTACTGCAGTAATCTCCAGTCTCCAGAGCATGTTACTGAGTCTCACTTAGGCAGAAACTGAGGGGCCATGAAAGGGAGACAAGGGCATAGGGAACGTTGATGGAGAACTGGGAGTTTTAGGGAAAGGATGAAATCAATGGAAATTGGGGCTGTTGGAGCTCTAAGTAGTTTTATGGTAGATGGACCAAACTTGCTTTCAGATTCTGTATGGTACTACTACGCCTTCTTGATCTCTGACTTCTCAGAGATGTGTCTGCCAAGGGTGCATCTGTGGTGCTTGCCAGGCTGTGAAATAACCCAAATGTAAGAAAGGATTTACATTGTGCTCAGAGAAACTCAGCATTCTGAAGTGCAGCTGGGCAGCTACTTTGGCAAATGTTTTATTCACTCCTGTTTTAGGCTAGACAGAACAAGCCGTGAATGTAGATTGAATTAACTCAATAGTTTCTGGTGGGGGAAAAAAAAAAAAACAGGAGAAGATTGCTGAAAAATACATTTCCATAATACTTTATTTTTTTCCAGGCTCAAGTCACTGTTTGAATGAGCACTTCTAACAAAATTAGGAGGGAAAAGGGGTGGTGGTGACTCCTATAATGGGTGTGTTTATTTGCCTGGAACATGCGAGCCCTGCATTTGCAACACTTGCTGCAGAACTTCAGTTTGTACAACCAAATTCATGATGTGTGGCTTCTGCAGAATCTCTCTTCTCTCTTATCTTTCAGCAGAAGTAGGGCACTGGGCTTTCTTTCCCGTGTACGCACTTGGTAAAATATTCATATTCCTGCATCCGTGGTGACTGTGGGGAGGAACCACCACCTGGAATTATTCATTACCTGCGTCTTTGTTTTTCATTGGTTTGTTTTGTCCTGGGCGAGTGCTGGAGATCCTGAGCGTACTTTCAGCCGTGAGTCAGTGACAACCTCATGCTATTATTGTAAATAGCAACATGAACGCTGTTCTTGCATGCGTTTTTCCACGGGCTTTGTCTTCCTCGCCCAACGCTGCAGCCAAGGAATTCACAGAGCTTCTGAGTCAGCAATCAGCTGCCTCGAGACAAAACATGCAGGATACTGCAGACTTGCAGAACAGCGGGCAAGGCGTACGAATACCCTGGAAACCTGGCAAATAATTCTTGCCTGCCCTTGCTTTCCTCCTGTAATTTCCATGTTCTCTGACGTGTTGCTGGCGGGTTCCAAGGCCCTATGGGTGTTTACATCAGGAATGCAGAGTTCTAGGGAGTGACTTACCGCGGTGACTGAAGCCTTGGTGTTTGACCTGTGGGCATAACTGACTTCCCAGCCTGTGTGGAACGGGATGTCGGCAGAGCTGCTGTGCTAACGTGTCACTTGGGATGTGCTGTGTGAAATGACCTGCTGTCTGCAGGTCTGTCTCCTGGCTTGGCCAACCTTGAACACAAAGCAGTAAGTTCTTAGAATTACAATAGTTTGAGTTTTAATTTTGGGATCTCCCTGAGCAGCGCAGAACCGGTGCTGCCTTACTCCTCTGGTGATAAGGTACAGGAGAAGGAAGAGTAAGAAATGATTCCTATGCTGTCCTTACATCTGGATATATCAGTAGTGGACTGTGGACTCAGAGACCTAAATTGTGACTGCTTAATTTAGGTCGTGTAACTTCTGCTATTCTTTCTGAAGAAGTCTCAGTGACCCAAAGCACTGCTGTAAAGTGAGTGTTTGGGTGGTAGAGTGGGGTGCAAGAGGTGGGGGGAATGTAAGAGAATAGCATTCAGCTTGGGAGGTTGTGCTAACTAATGAGGCATGTGACTTTAGGCTGTTGGTATTTTATTGTGCTCATGTTACACAGACACACTGAAACTACTCCTTCAGTGTTAGAGGTGTTTTGTTGGAGTTCATTATAATATTCTTCTTGATAACAGGAGTCACAGGCTTTCAGTATGTAACAGGGTCACAAGAGCTGGAGAGGGACTTTTTGCAACAACATATAGTGTAAGACAAGGGGGATGGCTTCAAACTGTAAGAGGCAGGTTTAGATGGCATATTGGGAAGAAATTCTCCCCTGTGATGGTTTTGAGGCACTGGAGCATGTTGCCCAGAGAAGTAGTGGATGCCCCATCCCTGACAGTGTTCAAGGCCAGGCTCTGAGCAACCTGATGTATTGGAAAGTGTCCCTGCCCATGGCAAGGGAGTTGGAACTAGATGATCTTTAAGGTCCCTTCCAACCCAAACCATGCTGTGATTCTATGACTTAGACTCTGCAGTAATGCAGTGGTTTCCCTGAGGCACAAGCCTGGAGCATGTTTCCAGCTTTACAACAGTGAAGTTAAGATTAAAAATAAGGAAAGCAGTTCCATCCAGCTTAGTGAGCAGTACTGATATGGGCATGGCATCACCATAAACCAGTTAGAAAAACAGCTTCATGTATACTGAGTCTTCTGAGACGTCCTAATAAAGTTAGAATCGCATTCTGCAGTATAACCCATTGTTGTACTGTGGCTTCTCTAGGAAATTTTATTTTTAAAAACATCAATTTCTGTCTGTAAGTAAAGGTTTTCAGGTCTCCTTTGCTATTTCTGAACATAAACAATAAATACCATGTTAGGCTGAAAAGCAGGAGTGCCCAAATAAACTGCTGCAGAGCTGTCATACGGGAGGGGAAGAGACATGAGCTGTAATGTTTGACTTGGCTTCCTGTCTGTTGGAAGCAGGAAAAGAGCTGGTGAGAAACTAAAAAGTTTTATTCGAGTCCACATATTTCCTTTTTTACTTTAATACCCTTTGCAAAAAAACCAAAGGACAAAAAGCACCTCAGAAGTGCTTTTACTTCCATAGTTCCTGCGTACGTTCCCATGCTGCCTTCCTATCTGAAGGCAAACAGAACTATTCTTTCTTAGAGAACAGGGTAATCTAGTCTATGTATGTACTTAGTATTATGTATAAAAGAAAGAAAAAAGGTTTATTGTATAAAAAAAGAAAGAGAGAGGAGAAGAGAAAATATCTATTCTTTAAACAAAATCTCTAATTGTGAGCCAAACAATTAATTCTGTAAGTCTGCAGGCTGCTTCTGAGGGATCCCAGAAAGGCAACTAGGAGTAGCAGAGCTCATGAGAGCATGTGTAATCTGCCTCAGCAGATTAAACTAGACTCCAACTACCCCCTAAAATTTTGTATGGGCCTGCATATCAAAAGAAGTTGAAACCCACAGAATAGAGGAATTAGTATGAGAATCTTACAAGGGTCATGTACCAGCCACGTTTTGCTCTTATGCTGCTCACCTACTGACAGAAATAAGTGCATAGGCCTTAGGTAAGGGGAATGTTTAAAGTGCTTCATGCAACACAGACAGGCTTTCTTTTTTCAGTCTTGACATCTTAAGCAATTGATTGCTTTTAGCAGGTTTAACTTCTTTTTAGGATCACAGCAGCCATCACTGTACAAAACCCAGTCTTTGCAAGACTATGTGCTATGCCCTCCTCTTTCCTCTTCTCTATTTATCATGAGCATGTCTTTTTGGAATGAAAGAACCAAAGCTTATTTTACTGATGCAGTACCAACTCTTGAAGTACTTTGTGGTAGCAGTATCTTTAAGACCAGCACATAACTATTCCTGTGCTGTTACACAGTAACTGCGACATCAGTCGGTCTGCATCTTTTGTTTTCACAACCTCTTCCAGGCATCATGTAACATCTGCCAGTTTACTTGTGATTTCTCTGCTGTTCGTTTGAAATGTGTTTTGATGAAACTTCCAAGGCACTGGCTCAGGTTAAAGTATTTTGTGATTTAACAGAGGTGAGATGTGTCACTGTCTGCAGTGAGGCTCAGTGAGCTCTGGAAGGCTCTACTTCAGTGAGCTTGGTCAGAAATCCTTGGAGTATCAATCAGTTGACTTACTTAGGACTGATGTGTTAGTAATTACTGAGAATCTGGGCTCTCAGTTCAGCAGGCTTAGACAAAATTTTGGAAAGAAAATGAAAGAGCAAGCTGAGTTACATTTTCTTCTTTTTATCTTTTAGGTTGATAATGCTTGTAAGCCAGAGGTGAAAGTGGCTCAGCAGAGCAACACTGGGAAGTCTGGCAGACTGGATGAGAACAGCTGCCCCCCAGGGCAGCTGCAACGTGTGAAGCATGGAGGAGAGTAAGAACGAGAAGGTGAACCAGGCTCACGTTCTCTTCGACAGATTTGTCCAGGCTTCCACCTGCAAGGGGACTCTCAAGGCTTTCCAAGAGCTCTGTGACTACTTAGAACTAAAGCCGAAGGACTATCGTTCCTTCTATCACAAACTCAAATCCAAGCTCAATTACTGGAAAGCCAAAGCCTTATGGGCCAAATTGGATAAAAGAGGCAGCCATAAGGACTATAAGAAAGGGAAAGCGTGCGCCAACACGAAGGTAAGAGATACACTCACTGTGGTCAAAACAACTAGTACCTGTTTGTCTCTGGAACACACAATAACAGTGTCTGGATGTAAAAACGTGTTTGCTTGGTGTCACTCTAATGCTGGAGAAGACTCAGGAATATTCTTATACATGTATTTATAATATAGCCACAAGGTGTGAGCATTTGACTAGCAATCAGAAATTCCATTTGCCACTACAAGATTTGATTGCCCACATGAGTATTTGTCAATTATTCAGGAGAAGCAGCTTGCAGGTTCCTCTATTGTGCATTTTTGTGGCATCAATACTATAGATGGCTTAGGAAATCTTAATTGGTAAACCTTTAATCTCGGTAGACTTTTATTCGCATTTTTTTACTAGGCAGTAACAGGGACATGCTGTTGGAGTCTAGGTACAAAATATGCATGTTTGGAAATTTCCAGCTTTAATTTGAAAAACCTCATGACTCTCTGAAGAAAAATAAACTTTCCTGCCAATTGGGTAAAATATCCTGTTTCCCGTTATTTAGAAAATGATCATTTATATTCCAGATTCAAAGAAGAAAAAAAAATGCCCTGGAAACTCATACCAATTTCTTTAAAAGGTTGGTATGTGTGGTATTTACTGTAGGAATTCCTGTTTTACATACACACACACAGAGCATTTTACCTTTTTTTTTTTCCAACCTGAATTACTGTGAGCTGGCATTTATGTGCTGCACGCTGGTTGGACTGTGCAGTATGATCTTATTTATTTGTTTTGTGGTTACTGAAAGCAGTTCTTTATATCCTTTATCAAAATGTGAATAGAATATGTTGTTTTTGTAAATAATCAAGCATTCTTCCTTTTTTAAAAGAGGCAAATAGTACTGAACACTATAAAATTTAAGCAGGATTCTGTCCTTCATTGAGAACAATAGATGCTGCTGCTTCTTTTGAATATTCACCTTCTGAGAGAAGGAAATATTTTAATTGGAGGAGTAAATGACTAGATCCTTAGTAGAGAACAGAGGGGGAAATATATCTAGTTTAGAGTATGTCATTTCAGATCTGTGAAGTTTAATTCTCAACTAGACATTAGAAAATTGTGTTAGTGTCTTAATTGTTTATTCTGTTCTGCTTTTCAGTGGCCATTTTCATATGAAGGGAGGCATTTATAATGCATTACTACAATAACTTGGTAAACTGAAAATGGAACAATTGGGCACTGTCATGGTGGGCAGTAGCTTCAACACCTCAGAAGTACAACCACTGTTAAGGTTTACATTTTTTAGGGAGCATAAGAAAGGAAGGAATTACAGCAAGATAAATGTAGTGGATTTTGCGTATACTTAGGAATAAACCTTCCCAACACTATGGGATGTTATAGAGAAAATTCCAAATTGTTTTTCTGAATAATTGATTGCACTGTACATTCATTGGATTCAGGAATTGCTCTTATGTGGAATGAAACATGATGGGTAGAACTGAATTAAGGTGCTAAAAGTTTGTGAAATGAGGTCAGGTGGTTTATGTTTTAATGAGAAAGAGATTGAGGGAGCTGTGGAAGATGCAGAGGCCTTTTAACTTGTTTGAATAATAGGCTATAAGAATGACTTTTGCACCTGCACTCTGAGTATATTTTAGTCTGCAATACTATTTGTTAACACTGAGGAAAATGGTTGCTTCAATAACAGAGATGCAACGTGGAAGAAGAGATTTAATGGAAGGATAGGTGGACAGTGCTTCATTGTGACAGCATACAAAAAATAGATGTGAGTGGAGGGTGACATCCAACTATGAAAGGCATTCAGAAAATTGAACGTGACATATGTAGAGAGGAGAAGTGGCAAGCTGAGTTTAGAAGGACATTAGAGCTCCATTTGGTCATGTTGGGGTTTGAATTGACAACTAGGGAGCCATAAAGAAATGTCAGAAAGGTAAGGATTTTAGCTTGGACAAAAAGTAGCCAACTCTTGAGCTGGAGAAGTTCTGTGAATTGACAGCACTGACAAGCTGATTGGAGCAGTGTCTGTGAATGAGGTGATGCAAAGGCAATTTGTAGACGGAGGATCATACAAGAGACAACAGGTGAAGCCCCATGGGAGGGTGGTAGTAAGAGAAATGAGGGAAGTCCTTCAGACTGTGCTGTGAAAGAATATCTGAAGATGCAGAGGAGTACTGAGCCTTAAAAAAAATCAGACAAGGATGTGCTTTGAAAAAATTACGTAGCCAACTGTCTTTAATAAATTAAAGCTGGCACACCCCTTTGCCCCTAATCAGAAACATAGAGGACTGGATTTGGGATTCACACCATTTTGAGTAGTTAAAGTAGTAGCTGAGAGAAAGTGAAATTTAGTTTAAAAAACTTGGATGTATTCTTTTTATATTTTTTGTATATGTTTCTATTAATTGCTTGTTTCCTATCCTAATAGTATCTGCTGTTAAATATTTATATGTAATTCCTAAGAGAGAATCATAACTGCTCCAAGCAGAGGCCTTCTGAGAACTGAATCATATCTGATTTGATGTTTCCTAACTCACTTAGTTTTATATTCCTAAGTTTAATGTAATTTGCAAACCACTGATTAAAAGATACAGCAATTTAAGTGGGCATGTAGAGACGATAGAATTTAAAATAAAGATTAGGGATTACCCGTGTTATCAGAACAGAAGTCAGTCATTACAACAGTTTGGCTGTTGTACACTTGGAACATACACCAGTTCTGATTTCTCATCCTCTGCAGTGTAGCTCTTAATTTCCCATTTAAAAATTGGTCAGGGATGAGGTGCTGTGCCTGGAGTTGGGCAGTTTGTGCACATGACCAGCATCCAGGCTTACTAGAATTCAGATAATCAGAGTATGTGGAAGCAAGTCTTGGACATGATGGGCTGTTCAAATGTAAATAGTTACAAATGGTGCTCTCTCTTCATTGGTTATACAGAGAATACAGGATTTCAGTTTGCCTTTAATGTTCCATTACCATGGCATTGTTACTGGAAACTTAATATAATCTGTCTGAAAGATCTTGAGCAAGAAGTGTTTCTGAGGGGTGAGACAGCTCCAGTGCAGGGAGTTGCAGCAATTGCTTGGAGTCATTGAGGGGAAAGGGAAGAAGGAACAACAGTAGCTGCCTATATTTGGCTGTACTTGACATCTCATGTAGTTACTGTGGTCTGACAGAGTATCAGAAGGTGGGGGGGCTCTACAAGAGATCTGAAACTGGAAGAAACATTAGAGGTGGAAAAGAATCTTCTATTTTTAATTGTGCTTAAAACTTGTTATGTTTTATAACAACATAATGTTTTCGTGATGGTAAAAGAAAAAAAAGGCAACTTTGACCATGAATTACTTCACTGATTATCATATATTTTACTTTCAGAACATCTAGGATCTTAAACATAACCTAGATGTCATTAACCACATCCTTCTGTTGGGGTAGGGGGACGATTACAAAGAACAACTACAAAAAAAAATGTTTCTGTGACAAAATTGCAGACAATTAGTTTATAATTTGATTATGTAGACCTGAGTTTGAATAGTCTCATTTTAGTACAATTCCTTTGCTGTTGTGTACTCCATTGTAACTATTTTATATGTGGAAAATTATTCAAGAAGAAAAGCCACCCAACTCAGTGTGTTCTTGTTGCTTATTGAATCCAGGCTCTTTGAAGGTCATAGTTGTCAGACAAGCACAATTATTACCTGGATAAAATGATACACTCAGCTGATTTTCTTAGAAGTTTAAAAAAATATAGACCAAATGCTGTTCAAGAGTTACTTATCTACAAATAAAATAATATCAAATTGAAGAACATATTAGGTCCTAGTTGAATATCCCTTTTAACAAGTTACAAGACCGACATCTGTTCAATATCCAAGTCTACTCAGGAATTTATTAGTGCAGGGGTTGCACTTGCCTTTTGTCCCAAATGCCTCCAGATTCATGAAACTACTAAAGAAGCAATGGTGTTATTATTCCCTTCCCTTTCTTCTGGACTTGGATCTCTGCCCTCAAATTTATGTGACTTCTTATCTTACACAGTCTTACTTTGAATTTGCATGTCAGTTGTTGTGTCGTCACTGATGTAACTTGTACTGGTTTTTCCTCATTCAGGCTTTATATTTGCAGTTTCACATTATTGCAGAATTTATGGCTCAGTGAATAAGTGGTGAGAATGTGACAGCCTGTAAAAATTGTCATATGGGGATGACCAACAAACACAGTTTTGGTTTGGGATAGGCTGTTTATCAGAACATTGGTTTCTGGTTAAGTTTTGGCATACTTAAGAATTTCTTAAGGAGTTTTTCTGTCCAGCCATAAGGATATGTGAGGATCTGGAAAATAATCACATGGCAGCAGCAGTCACCCCTGTGACTGGTCTTTATTCTGTGGATGGGGTTTGTACTCGGTAGAAATCAAAGTGCAATAACGATAGAACAAAATGGACTGTGTACTGTATTTATGAGAAATCACATACCAGCTTTCTCCATGGACCTCGGTTTCTGTGGGTAAGAATTATCAGCTGACTATCTTGGCTTTTTAATCTTAAAAGAAGTTTTGCTCTATCGTGTCTCAGAAAGTAGAAAGTCAACACTAGACTGCATGTATTTTCATTCTCAAGTTATTTATTAGTGTCTGATAATGTTTGTGAGTGGAGCGGAGAAAGATATGAGAAGGTGAAAGACCTTTTGTATAACAAAGGTTGGATTGGAGAAAAACATATTTTGATAAAAGTTGTGCAGTCACACAAAGTTTGTATTTGCGCTGTGTTTACTTCCCTGAAGTTTCCTTTGCTGCAGTAGTAGAAGCACCAACATAGAGATGAGTTAGTGCTCTAGCTTAGCTACTGTCTGTCTTACTCTAAATGATGATGTTTATAGAAGCATTAGCATCTCATGTGTTTATCTGCATGTGTTTATGCTACTGAAGATATTCTTAAGAAAGGCCAGCTCAGGCTTTGGAAGATGAAAAGAAAACTTGTCGTTGCCTTTTTTTTTTTTTTTAAGACAAAAATAAAAAGTTATGGAAGGGAGGAGGGAGAAGCCATTAGACATATTGCTAGTCTCCAAGTACTTATGTAGCTTGGAGAGTACACCTTGGCAGCTCTTCTTAGAACAAGGGTTGCACGCAGTCAGTTTACTTGCCTGCTTCCCAAGACTTTTCTCTGCTCTGGAATGTGCTTTATTTTTAGGTTGCAGTTACTGCTTTAACCATATCAGTGGCAGAACTTGGCAGGTAACAATAGAAAGACTGATCTGAAATTTCAGCTGATATTGCAGACAAAGAGCACTTGCTCCTAAGAGCCGTGGGATGCTTGGAAGCTGTGGTAAAAATACCTATTTCCTCCTAGGACTGTAAAGTTACTCTGTGCTGGTTGTTTTGCAGTGTCTGATAATTGGGGCTGGACCCTGTGGCCTTCGTACAGCCATCGACCTGTCATTCCTGGGAGCCAAGGTGGTGGTTATAGAAAAGAGGGATGCCTTTTCCCGCAATAACGTGCTGCACTTGTGGCCATTCACCATTCACGACCTGAGGGGTCTTGGCGCCAAAAAGTTTTACGGCAAATTCTGTGCGGGATCCATAGACCACATCAGTAAGTACAGCAGCTGCTGGACACAGCAGCACTTATTCTGCACTGGGGAAAAGTAGGTGAGGGCATGGGGTAATTAAAGTTCAGTCTACCCCAACCACTGCTTTCAAGTCCTTATGGTACAATTCAGCATTGCCTTTGCATCATGCATTTTGGGCTAGACCCAGATGTGAAAGAAATATGTTGTCATGAGATCAAAACACAGGCAAAATGTATCTATCATTGTTTATGCATTCCCAAGGCGTATCTTCTTCCTACGTTGAAAAGTACACAGAGGGTTTAAACATTTTTTTTTTTCATTTTTGATGGATAATTTTTCTGTTTTTCTGATACATTCCTGCAGCTGCCACATTATTCTGTCTCCCTTGCGCGTTGTAAGGGACTTGTAAAAAGGAAAATTAGTGAATGCTTTTGAACATTCTTGTGAATGTCGATCTGGATAAAGGAGGAACAGTTTGGGCTTTGTTAATTTTTGGAAGTGATGAAGATATGTTAAAGAACACTGCCAGCCTATGAATAAGTTCTGATTAAATAGAGGTTTACATGTTAAAATCCAGAATAATTTTGATGATTCTCAGATTCTGAGAAATCAGTCTCCTTTGAAAGCTGAATGCTTTGGTAGAGCAGGAATTAATATTTTTCTTTTAATTCTTTTGTTTTTTCTTTTTCTCCCTGAAAGTTATTGTACATGACAGAGCCAGGTTTTGCCCACCAGTCTTTATTCTCCACTTTTTTTTTATAATTTGGCAGTGAATGCTAAAACTGGAAGATCTTCAGAACTTCAGTCTTGCAGATTGCTTTTTTCTTCCAATTTCTTGTCACTTTTATTCTTTCAGTACTTATTGCATGCTGTCTTCTTTTGTGCATCAGCACAGCTGAAATTTAGTGTTTAGGTGGAGGATTTTTTCATTTCAGTGTCTGAAATATTACAGTAAGGTGTCTTCCTTCAAATTAACAGAGGTTGCACACTGTCATTTTCATACCCACTACCTATGTAAAATGAAGAGGAAAGAGGTGGTGAGAAACTTAATATGCCCTCAAGGTGTTAGGATGAAGGTGCAGGTTGGTATCACAGCCAGGCTGATCACATGGCTCGTTGCCATCTGTGACAAGTGCAGTCCTGCTTGTGCTGTCTTCCTTCTCTCTTCTGCAGAGCATGTTCTGGTTGTTTCCCCTGTTGCTGATTTGGGGACTGAAACGTCCAAAAAAATACTTACTCTTCTTTCATTCTTTGAAAAGGATTGGGTTTCAACTATGTAGAAGTTTCTTGGCATGTTGTGATATATTCCACACTGGTGCTGAGAAGTGCTGGGAACGCAGTGGGGGAAAAGAAAACAGCAGCTGTCCTTTGAATCAGTTTATTAGTTATGTCACACAGACACACATAGGCATCTTGTGCTCTTTCCTTTTTCTTTGATTTCTTTAATGTTTGCTTTTTTGCAGGTATCCGTCAGCTCCAGCTTATCCTTTTGAAGGTTGCCTTGATCTTGGGAATAGAGATCCATGTCAATGTGGAATTTCGGGGGCTTGTTTACCCTCCAGAGGATCAGGAGAATGAAAGCAAGTAGCATTGAAATGGGTGGTAGAGAATGGGAAAGTTGTGGTAGGATACACAGACTCCTACTCCTTAACCCTGCTTATGACCTTAAGTCCTTTCCTCGTGCTCCATTAATAAGAATAATTATTAATCCCTTTTTGCTTGGATTTTTAGTAGGATTTATTTTTTTTTCTAGTGACAAATCCAAATTACTTAATATATGAAACAAAGTCACCGGAAGTACTACACGATAGTAAATAGACCAAGACATGGTAGACTGTAATTCTAAAATATTTAAGCCTATTAGACTTACAAAATAACATTTTGAAACAACTCCTTTCTTTGCATTCACTGAGGATGTTTATAACAGTGAATGATCCTTGTTATGCTTTTAGTATCGTTGTGAACCCTCTTCTCTGATCACCACAGGAGATGGTGGCTTACTTATTTTTCAGCTTTTTATCGATTGCATAGGTAGTAAAGGGCCTATAAAGGTTCAGTGGCCCTTAAAGGAAATAATCGGGGGAGTTTTACCAGAGGTGTGTCTGCCTCTGGTTCGCATGGAGTGGCTGCACAGCTCAGGAATAGCCCTGTCAACAATGCAGCTGTCCTGCAGGGTTTCTTGAGTGACCATATGATGAAGGGATTATGGATAATAAGAAGTGGTTTTATGTATTTGTTCTATTACCATTGCTGTTTATGTTGCCATTAACTTGGAGTTTATCAACAGGAATAGGTTGGCGTGCATTGGTCCACCCCAAAACCCATCCCGTGTCTGAGTATGAGTTTGAAGTAATCATTGGAGGGGATGGCAGGAGGAACACCTTAGAAGGTAATATTGGCTCCATGATTAGCTTTCAAATAGAACTTACTCTTAAATTTGTTAGAACAAAATATGCCTTTAATATGCCAATCAACATCTGGAAGGACACTTGACTAGTGAAAGGGAGATTAAAAGTTCATGTAAAAATCCATTTATATCAAAGACACCTGGGTTGTCTTTTTTCCTCTTCCTATACACTAGGAAAGGAATTAGGTTTTTTGATCTGGATAACCTTTCTCACATTTTTTTTCTTTAGTTGATTACTGTTGTAGCTCTTTTGGGTGTAAGAACTGAGGTGTTTAATTACTCTGTGTAGTAAAGAATCCAATATTAATATTTTTATGCAAATGGCAGTTTTGAGAAAAGATACGAGGGAGGGGGGGCTTTTTCCCTAAACAGAGCGTTTATTTTTCTGATGAAGCGATTGTTGGAGTTTGTAATTCATCAGATCACTTCCCTCTTTTTATTTTGTGAGGGCACCTGTCTGTGGCATACTGAGCCTTCTCTGAAGGTGTGCTCTGTTTTTCAGTGCTACTTTATCCTTCCCCTAGGGTTTCGCCGAAAAGAATTCCGCGGTAAACTTGCGATTGCTATCACGGCAAACTTCATCAATCGCAACACCACAGCTGAAGCCAAAGTAGAAGAGATCAGCGGTGTGGCCTTCATATTCAACCAGAAGTTCTTCCAAGATCTACGAGAAGCCACAGGTTTGCCAGCAGCTGACAGATTGCCAGTGAAAACGATTTGTCTTTATTAATAAAACTTTGTAACTCAGATATCATGTTTAATCAATATGCAAGGAAGTCAGTCATTGCTGTCTCCGACTTCCCTATTTTTACAGCTGTTCTGCTGTGCAAAGCAGATGTGTGTCATTTTTGTTCAGAAGTGGAGAACTTATTGTTTTCAGGAAACCTGAGCCCTAAATGGGAAGAGACTGAATCCTGAGTTCAGCTTTTTGGATTCCACATCTGAGTGCAAACATCAGTGATGATAAATGTGTTTTTTAGAAGAGGTAGCTTTATGCAGGTGAAATGTGCTGTTTGTGGTTTTGTTGAAGATTCAGATTTTTAAAGTCATCAAAAGCATGTGAGAAAGTTATTTGGCATTCTCTCTCTGAGGCTTTCTAACTGTGCAGTTTCAATTTACTTCCTTCTGATAGAGCTCTAGTGTTGCCCATAACTCATAATTTGTTCCTTCACTACCATTTCTTTTGTTCTGTCACAAGGCATTGACTTGGAGAACATTGTCTACTACAAAGATGATACACACTACTTTGTCATGACTGCCAAAAAACAGAGCTTGCTGGAAAAAGGGGTGATACGGCATGTGGGTATTAATTTTTCCTATATTCTCTATAAGTTAAAATTTTGGTGACAATTTTCATATGATATGGTGAAAAAAGGGAAACATGCTTTTCTTCCACCACATAATGTTTTTATACAGTATTTATACAGTATTTTAGAACACAAATGCAATTGTGTTCTAAAGGGCAGTTAATGCCCTTCTCAAGTATTGTAAGCTATCAGAAGAGTGTTACAAAGCCTGTCCTTTCCAAATTTGTATCCCTTTGTAGATTTGGGAGTTTTGTTCATGCTAAGATAAAATATGCTGAAAGAACGTTTGATAGCTTAGTTGAACTTCTTTCATTTTATGGGAATGAAAAATGCTCAGAAGTTTCTTAGCCCTTTCACAGTTAGAAATACAAGCAGGACTGATCCCTATTTGCAATAAAAGATTTATAGATTTTCTCTGGGAAGCATAAACACAGATAGGAATGAAAGAAATTAGAGGGCAGATCCGTATCAGTGAGTTTGTCAGAATTTTAATGCCAACTACCTTATGTACCAATCTTAAAATAAACCTGTGGATTTGACCATTGCACTTTTAAACTTTTCTGGTTTTGGCAGGACCACGCTGACACAGAGGTACTGCTCTCACGGGAAAACGTGGACCAGGAGGCTCTGCTGAACTATGCCAGGGAGGCAGCTGACTTCTCCACTAATCAGCAGCTGCCATCGCTGGACTTCGCCATCAATCACTACGGGCAGCCAGACGTGGCCATGTTTGACTTCACGTGCATGTACGCGTCCGAGAACGCCGCCCTGGTGCGCGAGCAGAACGGCCACCAGCTGCTCGTGGCGCTGGTGGGGGACAGTCTCTTGGAGGTTTGTGTTCTGACCTCGCTCTGGGCAAACACTGAATGGAAGCACAAGCACAGGCCATCACTGAAAAACGTGCTGCCTGTGAGAGTGTCACTGTAAGGAAAGCTGCTGTTTGTTATAGAATGAAGTGGGAGGTTTGAAGGAAGGGTAGGAGTGTTGGGAAAACGGAATATTTAGCGTGGTAATGATCTTGCTTAAGAAAATGTGTGCAGGGCTTTTTCTGAAGTTGTGTCTGTTCCATCTGCTTCTTGTTGAGACGAGTTGACTCTACAGAACCTACTGTAGTCCTGCTAATAATTAGCATTTTGTAGTTAGTTAAAAAGTACGGTCTTCAAGAGAAGCTGTTAAGGCATTCCAGGCTAGGAATTGTTGGAAATAGAAGGACATTGGCTTTGGGAGAGCTCATGAGCTATGCACTGTACATCTGATTTCCTCTAACCCAGGAGGAGTGGAGCTTTAAGCTAATTACTGAACTCTAATTTCCCAGCAGATTACTGTCTGAATACATACTTGATACTTCTTTAAAATTTTCCCTAACTGATGCTTTTCCTTTCTCTACCTTTTTCTTTTCTTTCTCTTGTAAACTATATTAGCCATTTTGGCCAATGGGAACTGGAATAGCCAGGGGGTTTTTGGCTGCAATGGACTCTGCTTGGATGGTACGAAGTTGGTCGCTCGGAGCGAGTCCTTTGGAAGTTCTTGCAGAGAGGTAAGAGAGAAAATGAATAGTTACAGTTCTAATCTAATCCTCCAATGTCTCATCATTCATTCCAGTTTCTTCTAGTACAAGTATATAGACAGAATGGGAGGTACAGACTCTGTTTTTAGAGGATATTTGAGGGTATAATTGAAGAAAAAGATTTCCTAGGAAGGTAATAAACTAACATATATAGAAGTAAGAAATGTTGCATCTATTCTTGGTCCTAGTTTTAAAAGATTAGATGAAGAATCTTTTCTTGGTGCTTATTGACATTGCATGGAGAAAGTGAGCCCAACTTACTGTCACCAACCCTGCAATAGCAAACCAGATGAAGATATAGGTGACTTTAAAGTACCAGATACAGAACTTCTTGCCATCCCCTGTTATCTTGTGAATATTCTTTAGTATTTCCTTTTAAGGAAGCTATGACCTGCTTTTTTTCATGTTCTCCTAAACTGGCCACTTTGTTTCATATAAGCCAAACAACATCTTGTGTTTCTTTGAAGTATTGAGTTCTTGATATTTTTATCATTTGTCTGAGTGTTGTCTTGGTGACTCAAGGTGATCTCTTAGAGATCAGAACTCAGGAAATTAAAAGATGGAGTAGACTTAAGCAACTGCATCTCAATAGCACAATGCATACATAAAATTCTGTTCATTTGAATTTTAAAAAAAATGATGAGGATAATAATGTTGCAGTTTGGAGCCAGACTTCCATCACCCTCCCATTAGCCATTTGCAGACAGCAGTAAGGTCTTCCCTGAGCCTTCTCTTCTACATGCTGAACAAACTCAGTTCCCTTGGCCTCTCCTCACAGGGCAAGTGCTCCAGTCCCCTTGGTAGCCCTCTTCCTGAGCCCCTCCGGCATCTCAATGTCTTTATTGTACTGGGAAACCCTTTCAGTTATGCTTAGTGTGTTGTTTCTTCCCTCCTTTTGTTTTCTGGAGCTCTATTAAATTGCAGATTTTAATATGCTTATCCTGACTCTTAGCTATGCAGTGTCTGAAGTGGTTAGATTTTTAATTTGAATGTTTATCTCTTCAGAGTTTACTTAGCTGTAGTAGTAGTGATGCATCTCTTTAAAAAAACCAAACAAGAAAACAAAAAAAAACCCAAAACACAAACCCAACCAAAACAAACACAAAAAAACCAAAACCACCACAAAACCTAAAACAAACCAACCAACCAAAACAAAACCCCAGACTTCTTTTTTTTTTTTTGATGTTATTTTCCCAAGGGAAAGCATTTATAGGCTGCTGCCTCAGACCACCCCTGAGAACGTGAGTAAAAACTTCAGCCATTACAGCATCGATCCTGCCACCCGGTATCCCAATATCAACGTCAACTTCCTGCGGCCACAGCAGGTAACTGCACAAATGGTGCTTCTGAGTGCTTGTAATGTGCATTGGCTTTCCTCAGATGAAGCTGTGATAGTGTTTTGGGGACAGATGTGTGTATAACGTGGAAGCAATAGACCTCTGTACTTTAACAAATTCCTTTTTAGGAATTTATTTCGATAGTTGTAACTGTGCTGTAATGATACAGGAAATCTATAAATTTGTGTGTGTGTGTGCATGTGCATTTTCTTTGTAATAAACTAGTCTAGCAGTCTGTCATTGCAATTTGGTATCCACTGAGCAGCAGCAGTCAGCTGGACTGTTCAGCGCTGATGAGCTGATCCTTGAACTTCTGCCTTCTGCTACATAAGTGTACTTGTCTTCTTCCTGTGTTGGCTCCTTGTTGTCCTCTGCCTGTTTCTGTATGGACCTGGGGTGCATGGCATGTTGGTCATTTGAAACCTCTTTGTGTCATTTTAGGTACGGCACTTGTATAATACAGGAGACTTGAAAGACATTCACCTGGAAATAGAGAACTTTGTGAACTCCAGGACACCAAAGCTGACTCGAAATGGTAGGCCTGGCTGCTGTTCTATTCCTGTTGGTATTCTGGAGCTGGATCAGTGCAGGAACTATAGAACAGCATAGCTGTAGAGTATAATTTAATCAGTCTCTTGATTTGGAAAATGTATCCAGCAGTTGTTTTGTCAACAGTCTGAGTTTCCAGTTTTTCAAGTTTTCATTAGCATGTAAATATATTTTTATTTGCCTAATTTCCCTTGCTTTATAATGCTGTTAAATTTCTAAGCATATTTGCTTATACAGGCATTTCTTTTCACCTCCTTTATCTATAACAATGTCCTTGCTTAGGGTGCAGAAGCCTAGACTGAGTCTCTCTTAACAGTAGACTCAGAATTCTTACAAACGTAACAGAAGGTATTTCTTGTGCAGACTTTCACATTTGTGCCTTCCTTTTCTTCATCTCACTTTGCTTGCATTATTCTGAAAGCCTTGTGATAAGCATTTCAGTATCTGTCTACTTGTCTCTACCCTGAGGGGTATGTCAAACTTTTCCTTTTGCATGCCTTGTCTTGGATGCCCAGACAGTGTTCGGGGACACTGAGTGGCTCTTTGCTGCTAAGCTTCCCTTTCACTGCTGAATAGCTGTGTAGTCTTCTGCTCTTTGCCCTGCAGCCACGTCCCTTTAGGCTGTAATCTCATCAGATCTTGCTGTAAGACAAGGTCAAAACAGGTCAGTGCTTCTAAAGGAAAGTTTTCAAGGGAAAAGAAGTTACAGAAGTACATTTGTAGTTCTTTCACTAGAAATAGTATATCTGGGCTTTAGGGAGCATTGTGCTACTGTATGTCCTTTTGATCATACTTAACAAGCCTTTGCAGCTGTTTTATATTTCCTGGGGCTCTTTTACAATGGGTAGGGTGAAAAGTCTGGCAAGTTACAACTTAGATAATTGCTTTTTAGCAAATGAAAAATACTTTCTTGGATTTAAAATAGATGCGATAGTATTATTTTTTTTTTAAATGAGAATCCTGTCCTCCATTACCCATTGTAGAAGGAGCTTGTTTTTTACATTAAGGTTTTCCTTGTTGACTCGTGGGTTTTATGCATATTTTGAATTTGTGAAATGTTGTGCATTTCTATTTTAAAATGTGATTTTGGGTTTTTTTTCGTTTTACAGAGTCTGTAGCTCGCTCCAGTAAATTGCTCAGTTGGTGCCAGAGGCAGACCGATGGCTATGCTGGTGTTAATGTGACAGATCTCACAATGTCATGGAAAAGTGGCTTAGCTTTGTGTGCCATTATCCACAGATACCGTCCAGACTTAATGTGAGTAATTGGCTGCTTCGAATAACTGGGAAGGGCAGAACATTAATGGTGTTTGGAACTAATAATGTGGAGATTGAGGCAATGCATTTGTGACTTATGAAGAAATGGATTGAAAGGAATTCAATTAAACTTGATAGAAACTAACGTCCAGTGATTCACTGGCAGAGTGGAAGGTTGTGATAGCTTGATGAATTTGAAGATAAATGTGTTGTCATTTTCCCTTCTGGATGATTTGGCAGAATTGAGCTTCGAATTGATACTGACTGGGAGGCATTATTGACTGACAGATTTTTTTTTTGTGTGTGTGTAAAGTGAGTGAGGAATAGTTCAAAGATTTAGTTAAATTTCTCATGAACAAGTATCTACACAGCCCTTTGTAAACTTCCTGTTTAACGATAACTCAAAAAGACTTTTTAGGCTGCTCTTTTTGCAGGTAGTGACCCACAGTGTAAATAGAGGTGTTGTTACTCTTTGTACACTGACGTGTGGCTTGGGTGAATGAGAGAGGTGTCCTCTTACATGACATATTGGGTAAAACAGTGCCCAGATTCTTAAATGGGAAAACACTGGCTGGAATAAGTAACAGTAGCGAAGATTCTGGTACTTAAATTGAAATCTGAAATGTGTTCAACTTCCCAAAGGGACATTAGAGAAAGTAAATGCTAGAGCTCTATTTAAAGACACAATCCAATGTAAAGCATGCTGAAAAATTGTGTGGTTATTCCCTTCCATGTTGACTGAATTAGTTCTGTGTTGGTGTACTTGAGTTAACCTGAGGTACTCTGTTTAATAGCCCTATGGCTTGTGGAGAGTTCAAATAGCTTTTAAAATGGTTTATGTAATTCTCTACAAGCTATAGCTTTTTATAGAGACTTCATATAGTTCTACAAGTTTTGGTAAAAGCCAGAAGGACTAAGATATGGATCAGTCAAGGGGAAAAAAAGGGACAAAAAATGAAGACTTAATTTAGTCCCAAGCACACAGAAGAATATATGTAGGGGAAAATAGTACAGTCTTCCAGCAATGGAGGAAGTGAAGGTGTGTTTCAGAGGATAATACTTCATAACAAGAAAAAATCTGGGTTTGTAGGAGAAGAAAAAAAAATGAAAAAAGGATATGTTTGAGCTGAAGTTCACTGTAATTAAGTAGCATGAACTTTACCATGTTGCTGGCAAATAAATTTGAGATATTTCGATGAGAGGGAGAAAAAAAGAAGAGATGGATCCCTGAGTTCTTTCAGAAGACTGGTTTCTACTTGATTCAGTGCATGGCCTCTTTCTGCCCCTTGCAGAGACTTTGATTCTTTGGATGAGCATGATGTGGAGAAGAATAACCAACTGGCCTTCGACATCGCTGAAAAAGAGTTTGGAATATCTCCCATTATGACTGGAAAGGAAATGGCATCTGTTGGAGAGCCAGATAAGCTGTCGATGGTGATGTACCTCACACAGTTCTATGAGATGTTCAAAGACACCATCCCCTCTAGTGGTAAGGAGTTTGGGGCACTTCTGTCAGATTTAAAGAAAGCTCCAGGGTCAATGTGTGGGTTTCAGTTACCTTCATGCTGCTGCTGCACAAGCTCATACTGGTCACTCACTAGCTCTACAAAAAGTTGCCTTCTTATTGGTGCTGATAAAGACCATTTCAGCAGCACTGGGAGCAGAAAAAGGATTTAATACACAGCAGTGTCCTCAAAAGTTCTAAACTCCCTTCAGCACTACTAGATAAGTTTTCTGCATTCTTACATTCTTAGCTAATGTGAGATGCCTTGCTAGTAGCGGTTTAGTTGGTAATTTCAAAACACTGGCTGAGTATTATACCTATTTACAATCCGTGAATGCTGAGACTAACTTCAGACCAAGAGGAATAAAATACCTTTGATTAGAAGTGAAAGATGTAATTGCCTAACCCAAATCAATAGGGCCAACCTTTTAATAATGTTGTTATAGATCTTTCTTTATAACTGATGATTCAAGTATTTTATTCTGGTTGGGGGAAAAAAAGTGGTTTTAGTAGCCTTTTAAAAATATGTCGGGTATTATTTCTAAAACTCTGCACTCTTTAAGAATACTGATGATCTTGGTGCTTTTTAAATATAAAAGTAAATAAACACAGCATTTATTCTGGATGGTTATAAACCCTGAAAGGAGAATTGATTTGGGCAAAATGAAAAGGAAGAGTAGCTGAGAAAGGTATTAATTCTAGACATTATAGTCATTTTGTACAGAGAATTTAAGGAAAAGACTGTTACGTTAAAAAAAAAAAAATCAGTGAGTCCTTCAGTTGTGTATTTAATAACAGCACCACAGAAGAAAACTTCTTGGCATTCCCTTGTTCTACCTGTTTTTCCTAACAGATAGTCTGGACCTGAATGCAGAAGAAAAAGCTGCCCTAATTGCCAGTACCAAGTCGCCCATCTCCTTCCTCAGCAAACTGGGACAGAGCATCTCTCGGAAACGCACTCCCAAGGTAACCATGGACAGCCTTGGGAACACTTGTGTCTGTCAGGCTCCTGTCCAAGTAGTGGTACTAAAAATGCAGGTGTAAGTGTGCATCTGCTATGTGTTTGCAAGAGGCCACGTGTTTACCAGCTCTTGGTATGGGACAATACATGACATTTTTAAATTACGTCCGTAATACGTACTCTCAATTGGTGGTATATTTCAGTCTTAAAATCTTAGCCTTGTGGCTAAGATTTGGGGATGTATTTTGTGTTGAATCATAACTGTTTGCTGAGTTTCCAATGAGTTGAAAGTGTTGTTGAATGTCCAGTTCAAAGGTAAGAATCCTCTAAGGAATATGTAGGAAAAATACCCCTTTTCTTGACCAAATGGACAATGAGCCCAGAGAATTAAATAAGCTTTTCAAGGTAACTTAAGTGCACTGATGATATTTATCTCAGCCCAGAAAGATATGAGAGTCCTTATCTTTGCTTTTTTTTCCTTTACTCCTTCTGTTTCCAGGACAAAAAAGAAAAAGAACTGGATGGTGCAGGAAAGAGGAGAAAAACCAGCCAATCTGAGGATGTAAGTATTACAGTGAGGAAGGTGTCAGGGAGGAAAATACATGGTAGGTACCTTATTCCCACTTCTTTCATTCCTTGTATCCAGACTGGATTTATGTAAGATTTTTTAGACAAGAATTAATTCTTCTTCAAAGATTATGCTTTGTCGTATCTTTAGTGCAAATATTTTACTGATGCTTATGAAAGAGTAGTACACAGCAAATGAAATATTGCAGTTCCCTGATGTTCTATTTTAATACCAATTCGCTGTGGTTTGATGAGGACATCAAGAATAAAACTTTAGTTAAATAATGCCTTATTGTTAGAAGTTTCATGGACATTTAAACTTTAGCCTTGGTTAGTGCAAAAAGCACTAACCTTTCCAGTAGGCCCCATAAGGCAGGCTTTCAGATTAAATATTTGTAGCCAAATAGGTACAGGTGAGTTAAAATTCAGTGCTTTGACTTCGTTGTGAGAAGGTTTGAAGACAGGCCTTTGTTTTATGTCATGGGATTCACAAGGGTGTTTCAGCTGTAGCCTCTTTGGTAGGTAAATGCATCACATATGGTTGAAAAGATAAGTAAAGTTTAACAGAACATTTGATGACATGCCAAAGGAAATTAAAATGTGAGCTTGCAAGTGCAGGCTATCAGACTTGTTATCTACAGTGTTAGAAACCCTTCACAACAAAGGGGTAGAGGGGAAAAGGTGATCTCGTTGTATCTTGTTGAATTTTGATGTCACTGCTTTTTAGGAGGACCTCCCACGGAGCTACAGAGAAGAAAGGCCCACACTGGTGAGCGCCCTGACAGAGAGGAGGATTGATGCTGCCATTGGGAATCAGAACAAAGTCAAGTCTATGGCAACCCAGCTACTGGCCAAGTTTGAAGAGAATGCGCCGGTGCCGTCCTCAAGCTTACGGAGACAGGTAGGAGATGGGATAAGAACACCTTTATTTTGGAATTGTGGAGGAAAATAAGGAATAATAGCACACATTCCTCAAGACTGGATGCTAGCCCTTTTTACTTCAAAGGCTCTCTTAGAGGAGAGTGAAGCTTACTCAAAGAAGTTTAAAATTTATGAGTATGGGGTGAAGAAGAAATTCCTAAGAAAAGTTTATTTCTTTGTTATTGCCTATATTATGTTATATAATCTCTTTCACAAATATATTACCAGCAATTTAGTTTCTTTTATGACTATTATTGCTCTTTGAAAGCATTCCAGGAATGTTCCACTTTTACACAGTTCAAGAACAATCATTCTGATTTGAACATTTTCATATCAGGTTACATCTGTTTGTTCTTGTGAATTGTGATTAAGGTTTGTACATGTATGTAAGTGCAGCAGATAAATGCCTGGGAGTTTCTTGGCAGTCAGGATATTTGTATCGTTCCAACTGAGGCTTGCTGGTTATTCAGGATGGAATCTGAACTGCAACTGCAGGGTAGTTGTCTTTGAAGTCAGATTGAGTCACTTCAAGCTCCTGCTGGCAGTGCAGTGTCAGCAGTAGGGTTTAAGTGACAGAGTTCTTGCTCTACTGCATAAGTCCATCTTCACAGCTTGTGCCAAGCTCTGTGCTGCCATGGCCACATTGTGAGTGGGACCTGACCTGGCCATTTTAAAGCCAGGTCAAGTTTCTCTATGTTACACTACACATCAGCCTTGGTAGTGTAACATAATCCCAGAAAAGTGATGTCTATCCCACCTTTTTCAATCAAGTGTTTCTTCAGCTGCTACACATTGACTAGAATACTCAGCCAATGATTTGAAGAAACAGTGAAATTAAAGATAAAGTCCAAAATATGTTAAGTTTCCCATTTTTGGATGGTTTTTTTTTCCTTCTTATGTTTTACTTGCTAAATGAATTCTCCCTTACCCTATTTTTTTTCTTGAATGTTTGTCTGTCTTACTCTGTATTCCATTCCTGTGGCTTTCTTTGAGTTTCCTTTACTATTTTATCTTTCCTCCTTCGTCCCATTTTCCCTACAACCTGCATGCAGCAACCTGTCCTGCCTTATCAAGAACGTGTTCACAACCAGCCATCCAGCAGACGAGAGCAAGGCCGTCTTGCTCCCATACCCCAGTGGAAACAGGTAAAGAAACTGATTCTAAGTACAATGCATTGCCTGCACCCAACACCAGCCATCACTGTCATGTTTTTAAACCAGTCCTTTTCCAGCACCTTGTCCAAGTCCATTATTTTAAATAATTTAACTTTCAGTGAATAAAGTCAACGTCTCCCTTTGGTAATGATGCACGGTTTAATGTTTCAAAAGGATTTAATCAAATCTTCCCTGCCCTCTTATGATAGTTTCAACTTACCAGGGTTTCAATGGATGCTGCAGTGGAAATTTTTGCTACAGGATTTCTAGATTCTTCTGTTAGAAAGAAAAATGAAAACATGCAAGCAGTTTTGACAACCCATGAGGTAAAAGGTGTCATACCATCTATGATTTTAAAGCTCTTCCTTGGCATAACTAGTAAAAGTGGTTATCAGTTTTGCTATTCATATGCTAAATCTTATGTGTTCTGTACTGGCGAGAGATTTTACTGTGGTTTCCCTTTCTTTTATGCCATATGGAGCTTTCCTTGCCAACTTCTCACCCTCATTGCATTGCAGATTCCCATCTTATTGTGAATTCAGTAAATTTCAGGTTTTCTGCCACAGAGGTTTACAGAATAGGGATCATCAGCAGAAAAATCAGCAGGTATCAAATTTTATTTACTCTCCCCTGTTTTGGCCCATTGTCATTGCTTGTGCTTTTCTTGCAGCCACAGACTTTCCAAAGTTAAGGCTTGTGACAGATGATCTTTTTAGGCAGATAGGGATACTTCCTCTGCTTCCACTGTTTCTCTGTGCAAGTGGCCTCCTCATGTTTCTCAGAGTGCTGAGAGGTATTTTTAAGGCAGCCATAATTTGGAAAAATATCTGCTTCTTCCTGGCTGTGGTTTAATCAGAGCATACTTTGGAGTCGAGAGGAAGAAGGCGTCACTGGGTTTGGAAATCTACTGTTCTGCATGAATATGGATTCATGATGATCTTCATGTTTGGGGTGTATTCAACACAGTTAATGCTGCATGTCATGACTGGTGCCATGATCTAGAAGGTTTCTCTCCAAGGAAGAAGACCTAAGCCAGAGGAATTATTGTTAGTAGAACTGTCAAGACATTTTGGTTTCCTGACTCAGTGTTTGTTCTTCTACCTTCTGTCTCATCAAAATCTTCTTTGTAGGCTAATGAGCACTTTCAGATGGATGCACATCATCCATGATTGAGGAAAATTTAATTTTTTAAGGATACTTACCAAGTAAAGAGGAAAAAAAAAAACCCTGATACCAAAAAGCCATACAATATGAAGTCAATTGATGAGCACTGCTTATGTTATCTTCCGAAAAAAAAGAAAGACTGGATTGCACTGGCTGTCTCTCTCTGTTCAAGCAAATGAAGTTTTGTGTTTTAGCACTTGGAAAATATCACATTTGAGCAGTCTTGAGATTCCTACTTGAACCTGCTATTGAAACTTTATGAAGGCTTTATAATTAAGCCTTTATAGTGAAACAGAAGAAGTTCTTATTGTCATCCTTCTGTAATTGGTTGGAAAAAAGGATGAACTTTTGTTTCTTGCTTTTAATAGCATTTTCTCCTCACCAGAGAGCAGTTTGTTGTTCCTGTGTTTGTTCTTGTTTTTACCTTCACTACGTAATTTTAAAAAAAGACAAAACAAAAGGAAGAAAAAAATCTCTACTCTCCTTCAACATTGATAGCATCTCTTTATAGGCAGCAATGTAGGGCATATCTTTAAAAATCTTTTTGTAGCAGTTTTTCTTTCAGAGGACTTAAATTATTTTGTTCCATGCTGGCAATGATTGCCTTGTGTGGATGATTTCCCTTTCAAGATTACACAAGGAGATGATCTTTCCTTGATGGGCTTTACTGCGTCAGTAGAAGATGATTGATTCTTGGGTCCAGATTTCATGCTGAATTTGCAGTGCTTTTGAAATGGAGAAGCGTAAAACTGAGTCTCAAGGATGCAAAAACCCAACTGAGAGAGTTCCTGTTCCAAAGTTGCTCGCCTGGAGAAGTGAAGAACATTGGTTACCTTCATTCAAAAGCCATGGACGCATATAGAACCATTTATTCTTGACTGATCAAAGATGAGCTGAGGTGGAAAGCCATCCACTGGGCCAAGCAGCCAGCTTTGCCAAGCTTGGACAGCAATCCATCCTGCAAGAAGTTGCTGCTGGAGCAGCCCCTCGGCCGGCTGCTGAGACTCGTAATTGTGGTTTCTTGCACACAGAATGTGGCAGTGGTGGGACTGGAATGGCTTTCTGCAGTGACATTGGGCACTTTAAAGCTGGCCTTAAAGCTATTTCCTGGGCTACAGACTGCCAAGGGGGGAGTTGGTGCTGGGTACCAGTACATGTCACAGGACATGCTGTACAGGATTAGAATTGCTCCTGACAAGTTCTTTAGGAGGATGTATGTTTGCTAGAAAGAGCTTTTCATGAAGCTATTGGAAAGTTGTTTCTCTCGTTTGGCACAGGAGTTGAGGTTCATGAGCAGAAACTTCTGTTACTGACTGTTAGATATATCATATAGCAAATGCTTTCTACTGAAGAGTGCTTTGAAGAGGAGGAGCAAAAGAGTTCCTAAGGGGACAAAGGGTGATATGTTATTGAGGGAAACCACAGGTTTCTTAGGACATGAAGTTGAGATCCTCGGGGCTCTTTGACAGAAGAGCAGTTATGTGATTGACAGGTTTGGTCTTTCCTGTGTTTTGGAAACTGCATGGAAGAGGAAACTATACAGCAAAAGCATAAGAGTGATTGCAAGGGATAAACCAGAGGATATGCTCTGGGTTGGACCCACAGTTTTGATGGGAAATTTGCATCTGCCTTGGGCTACTGCCTGGTAGTGTCTGTCAGATGGATTTCCTTAGCTGTATTTGCCTATCAGTTTAAATCTAGAATCTTGCTTTGCCCTGGTATGAGGTGATTCACTGAGCTTGTTAGGCAGAATGCCTCTCTGTGTGTTGTATAGGTGGGGTAGGGGTGGTTGCTACAACAGAATTCCTAGAAGGAGTGGCATCCTGGCAGAATCTGCTCTGAAGCGCTTTTTGCTTTCATCACAAGACTTAAATGGTGTCTCTCTGGGGAAGGCTAAAGAGCAAGTAGCTTAAAAAACCTCACCAGTCTGCTCCTCAGCATTTAGTGTGGCCTGCATTCCTTGTGAATTGGATTATAAAGTTTGATTTATTGAGCTACACTTTGAGAATGTTGACCTGTGTTGTCAAAATTCAGTTCACGTTCTTATGAGCACCTCAGCAGCAGCTACTGATGCATGAAGATACTGTGAAGTGTATGTGCACAGTGGAAATGTGTGTAATTTTCTTATATGATAGTAAAGAAAAATGTGATTTTCTTATATGATGGTAATATCTCCTAAAAAGGCTGGGTTGTATTTCATGGCATGGAGGTTAATCTCCTCAAATGAATGCCTTCTTGTATGAGATCATGTTCTATTGCTTTCTGAGCCATTTTGGCTGCTTTTGGGAAATAGCATCTCATTGGGGATCATGAAAGCATTGAAAGCCATATGGTCTATCCAGAAGAGGATGTGACTGGACATGGTACTGGAGACAAGCCTTTTAAACTGAATTTTGTCCTGGACTTCCAGACTCTCAGCTTATGGCCTTCAGCAGTTTTCTGCTATAGTTTCATAGATCTCCTGTCAGCAGCAACTTTTGTGTGTAATACATAAGCTTAGATCACTGATGTGTAGAAAGACACTTGTAAGATGGAGATCCCATGTCCTTTGGTGCACATCTTTTCTGCCTTTAGAGATCTGATGCTTATTCTTTTGAGGTGATTCCCTAAAGTGTGATAAAGGGCAGTATTACAAACTTTTCAGTAACTTTGTTGGAACTGTTTCTGGAAGATATGCCATGACCGAGATGACCACAGACAGCAAGAGCTGAAATGTCAACAGAAGAGAACTTGCAACACCAATGATTTCTGCAAATACTGCTTTTTAAACTTAGATTTCTTATTTAAATCTGTTGATGTATTTTTCCTCTTTCCTACAGTCACCCTTGTCAGAAATACATCCTACTAGAGGACTGAACACGTATCTCATATACAGTGTTATATTCTGAGGTCTGCCTTGGAAAAATAAACAAGTTTGTGAAAATTTTGCCATTTGAAATGCAAACTTGGCCATGGTCAGATGAAAACCCATGAGCAGCTCTGTGATTGAGAATGTTACCATCCTTTCAGCTAGAAATCAGTGACTTCGTAGATGAGCCTTTTGAAACAACATATGAATAGTCTTCATCCACTTCAGTGCAAAGTCATATGTTTTAGTTTAAGCTGCTTGTAGCATCTGTTTGAAATAGAAGAATTGATTATTTATTTACTTTTTTTGCTGAAAGGGAAGAGAACACCCAAACAGATGTTAGTGCCAGCTCAGCTGCAAGGGCAGTAATGAACATCTGTAATTCCTTTAAACCACGTGCAGTTTCTTTGGAGACTCATCTAACAGTGGCTGTGGGGACACAATGTTTTGTTTTTCACAGTGCAACCATTTCCAGATATGCTCTGGTGAGAACTCACAAGTAAAGGAAATATCAGGCAGAAGATACATTAATAAACAAGAAGTGGTGGTGGAGAAAAGACTGTACATAGTAAGGAGGTACAGCACTAGAAGGGCATGAAATTGAGGACTTGTATGTGCAGTTGTGTAATATTCAGACTATTAGATATAGCTACATTTTGGCTATAAACCAGCTGTATTTCTCTTCTGCTAGAATGTAGTACAGCTTAACTTAAAAATGGTTTAAAGATGGTTTAATATCTGGAAGTTTAAGAAGAGGGATCTGAAGCTGAGGACAGAATGCTGTGACTTGAATTGTATTACTAATGAACTGCAAGCCAGAGTATTCAGGTCAACGGGATGGATATTTTTAAACATTGCCAGGCAGAGCAATAAGTAATTTTTCATGAAGCAAAGAGAGCAGTCCAACTGTGCTGTGTAGGGTTCCAAGTTTTGCCTTTCAGTGGTTGTAAGACCTTGAGTCAGAAGCTGTTGGTTTAATTGATTGATATAAGTCTGTGTTTGGCTGTGATCATGTGGCTCTGCATTAAAAACTTGGGTCCCTAAGCTTCAGATAAACTGTGGCTTTTGGTCATTTGTGAGAGGTGTGAGCTTAAGGTCACAGTCTCTCAGTTCATGTGTTCTGACCTGTCTTACCAGACCAGAGGTAATGTTATCTCCTTTCTACCATTATTATGAATTTCTTTTTCTTTTTCTGTTTTAAAAAAAGATGAGGCATAAGGAACGTTCTCGGACCTGCCCCAAAAAAGTGATCATGCTCTCTTCCACTCCATCTTCCTCTCCACCGTATCCCAGGCAGCAGGTGATTCCCTCTGCATGCTCTGTCCCTTTTCTCTTCATTGCTGCTTGTACAAGTGACTAGATCAGTTACCAGATATCCCATTTACAAAGAGATTTCCCATTTTCTTTTTTTCACATGCTGATAGGGCTTTCTCAGCCCCTGAGGTTAGAAACATAGGGCAGCATTGTCTCACTGGAAACATGGAGAGGCTCCACTGGAGACTCAGATTTTGCTATAGGCTAATTTTTAATTACAGTAGCCTTTCTTGGTGTTAAGATACAGCAAAGTAGAAAAGAAGTATTTGGAGTAATGGAGGGAAAGAAAAATGAAACTTTACTCCATCTCCACTCTTAATTTAAATTTTCAACTCAAAATTTGCCCTTGTATCCATAAAACTTTTTTAGGATTATTTGGATGAAGTGCTTTTTTGGGGTTTTGTAGTGGCCTGCACATGTCCACTGTGGTCCTTCTATTTCCCCCACACTCAGGCTGTTGTCTCACAAGAGTTTGTGTTCAGTCTGTCTGACTTTGAACCTGGAGCAGTGATAGCTGTTTTGAGCCAGTATGTAAACATGCATCCAGATATTTGTGCACGTGTATTTGTTGTCCTAGTTAAATGTTACCTGAAATCCTTTAATATTTGTGTCTTCTTGTAATTGTCATTGTGCTTCTTTGAGTTGTATTCCTTTTTTAATATTTGTTTAATTTTCCTACTGCCATAATAAAATCCACTCCTTTCTGATCAATCCTGAACTACTATTGAGGTCATAAAAGGTAGCTGAAGTTCTATTACTTCATATAAAGATTGTACAAATGAATTTCCCCATAGATAGAGAATATTTCTTTGCTGAACACTTGTATGCCCATAAACTCTGTAAGGGCATGTTACCTTTTAGCAGAGTAGACAAGTTTTTTTCTTTGTCATAAAGTTTGACTTGCCTTATTGCTGTGATTTCTCAGAGTAATTACATGTTGCACTTTATCTGGTCTAATTATTGCCAGCCTCCAGAACACACATTCTTTGCTGCCTCTGTGGTCTGCATCTGCACAACAGGTCAGGTCTGCTTACTGATCCCATCTGAACCTGTCCTAACAAAAAAGGTGGTTGGTTTTCTGCCACACTGTGGACAGTGTACAGTGCAAGGAAGGATACGGGAACGGACATCGAGGTAGAATGGGTGGGGAAAGCCCTTTTCATTAGCAAAACCTGCATTTTGACTGGAGCATGACATTATCAGGTGATGTCCATAGCTTGCTGCCTTCCTCTTGTCAAAATCCTTTGAGAACTTTGGGGGATATGTTTTATGAAAGAAGAAGGGTTTCCCCCAAGCTTACAAATAGAGAAACTAAGGCAGTTAAATGCTGAGTTTTGTTTTCTAATCTATAGCATGGGGATTCATTTTCCATATAGAGAAATTTGCTTTCAGTCACTAAGGATCTGGCAGCTGTGTATTTTCCTTCCCTCGTCTCTCCAAGTGTTTGTTTGTCCTGTGTCTTTTTGGTTGCCTAGTTCAGTCTTGAGAGCCAGCTACTGCTGGGTTCAAGTGTACTTTGATCATTTTCTATGTTGTATCCCACAGAAAATTTTTTTGCCTACCTTCTTGCTCAAAGAAATAATTAAAAGAAAAATCAGTCTTCCTTCTTTTAACTCTCAGGAATTTTTACCCTCTGTGCTACAGAACTGATCTGTTAGACTCAGTTGAGTAGTCTTCTTTTGGAGACATTCTTTTTTCCTTAGGAATGATTTCTTTTCCTGAAATTATCTTGGCTCAAGCCTCATAGCAAGTCAGACAGATGTGTCCTTGTTACTCTGTCTCTTAAAACCTCTACCTCTGCACATCTAATGCATTCATTCTGCCACTTATTTTAAACTCTTCATTTCCTTCCTTTGAACTAACTTCACGGTATGAGTTATATTGAGTGTCTTTCATTCTTTATTGTACTAATTTCATTACATTATGGTATTATATTGTTGTTTACTGACCTCATATGAATATATACTTAAAAAAAAATTTCTCTACAGGAGCCAACTTGTTATTGCCAGGTTTAGAATATACTTAATAAACTGTTCTGCTGTTGTTACGGCCTCTCTTCTACCTGCTTCATTAAAAAAAAAAAAAAATCAGATGAAGTGTGTTTTGATTAGGAGGTTGGTCTGTGATTGTTTTTAAGCTCATAATTTGTTGCCTGCAGAGATTCAGGGAACCTGGTGCCGGCTATCCTGGGGAGCAGAGTCCCAGACAGGAAAGGGTAAAGAGCATGAACAAATGGCATGGACACTGATGACACAAAGCTGTGGTGGATGTGTGCAATGATGACACAAAGCTGTGGTGGATGTGTGCAATACAGAGAGCAAATATACTGGGTAGTGAAACACACTTATCCTAATGCTGCTGTTAACACGCTGGAACTGCTGAGGGTCATTTAGGAGCGATCCTTTCTGTGTGATACCCACGTAAATGCATAACAAGCATTCATCAACAGTGTGCTATATGCTTTTATTTTGCCTTAGATCTAGCACTTGAGCTCTTCTCATTCTCCTTTTCCTCTTACACCTCTTTAGCAAAGTATGCTGTGGCTGTAGCAGAACAAGAAGAGTTATGTTTTGTGCTAATTCATGCGAACGTGGTTGCATTGTTTTCACTGCTTGCTTTCTGGATGGTTAAACAACTGGCATTCCATCTTGCCTCCTACAGGCCAAAGTAAAACGAAAAATGATGAGGCATTATTTAGTATAGAGACTTTGAAGCCTTCTTAACAATGAAATATTCAACAGTCTGTCTGAATGGCTCAGTATTATACAGAAGCATGGGAAAAGAAAAGATGGGCACTCAAAAGGATCGGTTGATTTGAATTCGTATTGACAAATTAATTGACATTCCAGTAAAGGCTTTGAATGAATTAAGTCATAAGTGGTAGCCAGCAATAAAACCATTGCAACTTTCAGAATGTGTTCTAACAAAAGCCTCTTGTGGGCCGAATGTTTTCTGACAGGCAACAGAAAATGAATACGCGTGTCTGCAGCGACACAGAAGCCCACAGCTTTGTAATAGGCCCTAGTTTTATTGAAAATGATCTAGTAGGAAGGAGTAGGTGGAACTGAAAGCAGCTTGAAAGTAGAGAGTATTATTAATGCATCTGAATGGGAAAAATGTTTCTCGTAAACTGGGTGTGAACCCAATTTTCTGTTGTGCATTAGAGGACAATAAACAATACAAAGCAGTACTCTGGCATTCTTGACAGATCAGGCCTGAGGTTTCTTGATGCACATGTTTGTAGCTCCTGGTCCATTTGCTTTTGTACTCTACAAACAAATTAGCTGAAGTCTGTGTGATACTGCAAGTGATACTCCTGCTTTATACAGCAGGCCACAAGCCAGGTCTTTTTTCCATGTCACCAAGTGCACCACACAACAGTTTAGGAAGGTTGATATGAAAGACCAGAATAGCAGAGGTGTCAAATATTGTGCCTGTGGTGTGTTGACATGGTAGTGGAGTAAGAATAAGTAGGACAGTGAAGTTGCAGAAGTAAAACTGGCAGCTTCTGTGAGTATTTGGTTTTGCTGTTCTTAGCTTCAACCAGCCAGGCTCATTAAAACATCCTCTCTTTGGCATGTAGAGCATTCACTTTGCATATACCACCATCTTTAGGAAATTAATTCATTCTATTCTTTTTGAGAATATATGTGACTCTGTGCACAAAGTCTGAGAAACAAATAAGTACAGGTTTAGATATTTAAAGGAGATCCTTGAGAACGGAGAACTATGGGGAAATAAACTGACAAATAAGCTCCTCTGTGCATGATAAAGCCACATTTTTAAATTATTTTTTGATGGTAATGCCAGAGAGAGAGGCTACACGCTTGTTTGGTTTTGGCTGCAGCAGGTCCTAGTGGGAGAGTTGTGAATAACAACTAAATCTACTGTTTTTTCTTGCCCTTGATGGTCAAAATGTAGCACTTCATTAGGGCAGTAGACACTGGGGGAAAAAGTCTTCACATGAGAGCTCCTCTTGCTGTTCTGCATGTGAATGTCATACCTTTTTGGCTGGCATTTTGGTGTCTCTTCCTTTTGGGGCTTTCTTTTGCTGTTTTGTTTACTTCCTCCCTCCTTCCTCGTCTCACAGAGATCTCCTCGTTTATTTTCTGGTGACCAAGTGCCTGAGAATGTTGAGCAAAGGGCATGTCAGCTGGCTGCCCTCCTGGAGTCCAGACGTGCAGTGAGGCATCAGGTGATGACAGCCCTGCCTATCTGGTGTCCTGTGTCAGTGCGGGATTCTGGGTACAGGTGAAATCTGGGGTCGCAGAGAAAAATTCACCAAAATACAGTGGCCACTGCTCTACAGTCATGTGGTTAAAACGACAGTCGAGTCTATTTTGTGTAGTGTTTTCATCTGACTTGCCAGTTCTTAGCTGTCTCCTTGCTTGGTGAGGGACAGTGTTTCTGTTCCTCAAAACGTAATATAAAAAATAAAGTAAAAACAGCCTCTAAACTTAAGCATGTAGATGCTGAAAACCAGCTGAGCTCCAGATCAAATCATCTCACAGTGGTCATTTACCAGTCAGCTGCTCACAGATTTACTTTCTTCTGGAAGCAAGAACATTCACATTTTCCAAGCATTATTCCTGGCTCCGAAGTACTACTTTTGTGTCCATGCTTCCTGCATAGTTGTTTCCAATGGTAGAGCTGGCAGCTTGTGTGGGTTTCCTTTGATTCCAGTATACTCTTCTGTTTTGTTTTGGTTTTGTGCTTAATTTTCTCTCCAGTGTGTTGTCTTTGGGATATGGGAATGTGCCAGTTTGAGCTGGGGTTCTTTCGTTGCTTCCCCTATTTCTGTTTTCAGTTACCTTCAGCAGCATTTGGCAAACTGCAGAGTACTTTTGGAAAATGCCATCAACAAAAGTGATTTTTTTGTTTTCCGTAACTTATTGTTTTGAATTAACCATCTAAAATCAAACTGTCTTCATGAGCTGGAGCATAAGTAGTCCCAGAATGTTTGCTGGTAGGCATAACTTTTCCAAGCCATGCTGAAAGGAAATTTATAGCTTCTAGGTCACTTTTCATTGCTGGGGTTTTTTTGGGGTGCCATCTTTACCGATGATTAAAGCCAGTAAAGCTGTTCTCTCGGAAGGAACAGTGAACCTTTGGCTAGATTTGTGATTTGGGGACGTAGAACAAGATATGAAAGACTGAATGAGAAGCCTGGTTTAAATGTAGTGGCACCTGTTTCCTAATGAGTGACACAACTGAAGATCTTGGGCATGATCCACAATGCTCATGTGCATTTTCTTATGCAGTTGAAATGATGATACAGAAACGAAGATCTAGACCAAAACATCATGCTCCTGCCTTTTGTGTTGCTCTCTGGCGACTTTAGGCTCCTCTTGAGGGTGTAAAAGATTAACAGCATTGCAAAGCAAAGGTAGAAATTATTTTTGAAATTGTCTGATGTCTGCATTGTGCAGAATTGAAAAGGAGAGAAAATGGAGGGGAGACAGAGAGCACAAAGTAGAGGAAAGCATAAAGTGGGTAGGGCAGAGAGGAAAAAGAGGAAACAGATGTTGGAACACTGCAAGCAATGATGGATTATGATGTGGAATGTAAGGGAAGAAAACAAGAAAAATAGTTTGGTAAGAGAAAGACAACTTAGAAAAGTAAGACATTTTCCAAGAAGAAATTTGATTAAATGTTGATGATCTTAAGTATGGAAAATTTGTGTATTAACAATTGTATTTCTTTAAATTGGGGAAACTGTGAAAGCCAAGCTCTTTTGCATTTTGTCCAGTAAATTTAATCTTGAGGTTAGCCTATCCTAAGTGCCTAGAAGTAGATATTTTCATGGGTCATGCAGTTACATGACATTTATTTTTCCTTTTTATTACTAAAATCATAACTTTCTTTTCAAAGACAGTAAATTGTTTGAAACTTGTGTATTTTTTATTTCCAGACTATAATTTTTAGAAATGTGTGGTTTCTACCAGTACTGCTGTTTGTCTGACACTTTCAGCTTTTGTTTTTTTCCTATTTGTATGATATATTTCTTGTGAGAGGGGCATAATAATCCATAGAGATAATGACAAGGGTATACTGGAAGACCAAATTTTGGGTTCTTCTGTGAAGAACCAGTTTCAGAAGGATGCAGATTCTCAGATTGTGGTTTATTCTTTGCCATTTGATAAGCAAAAGCAGCATATTATTTTATATTGATTCATTCTTTTTTTGTGTGATTTTTCTAATCTGCTTACAGTAAATTTAAGGTTGGAAATTTGCTGCTAATTACAGGAAATGCATACAAGCTAATTTCTTTCTCTTTCACCCCCAGGAGAGTAGGCTTTTGGTTTGTATAGTGAAAATATAGAAGAGGTCTCACATGGCCTGAAAGATGATCTTAGTGCCTTGGGCCAGTAATAGAGAATGATGGGAGATACAGAAGAAGCAGAGGAAATTGATTTGGAATCTTTGCCAGTGCCTTAGTTGGTTGGGTTACAGGAGATTGGACATCTGTGGAAGTAGGTAACTGCTTCCAAATGGTCCTAAATAACTTAAAACCTAATAAAAAGCAAATTAAGAATGACTTACTCTGCCTCGCTAGGGAGAAAGTGAAGATACACTGGATGTTTTCCTACAAGAGTCTTTAAGAAATTGTTCTTGATGGTGACCAGAAAGGCATGAGTGGTTTGGTTTTTGTTTGTTTGGTTGGTTGGTTGGTTTTTTTCATTTTCTCTTCTCTTCCCTCTGTAGCCATGTGTGATTGTTTTGACTTTCATTTTATTTTTTAGCCTGAGACTGAGCCGTCTCGCCGATTCTTTGTTGACCAGTGGGAACTCTCCCTTAGCCTCCGCTCTTCCAATCGCCCTTCCTCACCTTCATCCGACTCCCTCCGACAGGTAGCCTTGGCCTGGGCATTGCCAGGTGCATCCAGCTGTGTTTGCTTGCCAAGGACACACCACGAGAGATGGCCAGGCTTGGCAATGCTTCACCTGCAGACCACAATATCTGTGCATAGCCATGCACAAATGAGAACCCACAGGCAGCCTGTGCCCGGCACAGCTCGGTTCTTGTCAGCCATAAAGCAGTTTGAAGCTAAATATGTTTAGCATTTGGTGTAAATGAAAAGCTTTTGGTACATCTCACTCTCAAACCAGTTTTTTTTGAGCACTGGTAGTCCTTCTGGCTTTGCAGTAAAGCTTTCTGGTTTTGCTTGCTGCTATTGTTGAGGTTTTGGGCCGAATGGCAGAATGTGTTTGTGCCTATATGGTTAATGGACAGTGTGAAATAAAAAGGCTTTCTGAAAAATCACGGAGGATTTGAACTAGTTGCAGTTGTCATACATGAACAGCAGGAACTTGACTTGACCTAAGCTGGAGTGGGTTCTTTTCCTGCTCTTGAAAATGCTGCAGAACGTTGTCTATCTTGAAGGCTTTTGACCATGGGAAGAAAGATAAAATGCTTCATTTAAAACCCATAATTAGGCCAGGTGTGATATGTAGGAAAAAAGCAAAATAAATCAGAAACACAGAACCCCAAATGAAAAATTCAGCAATTAAATTTCTCACTCCAGATAGTCCAAGGTATTGTGAGTTATTATTAACATGTTCACTTTGTAAGCACGGAACCTCATATGTAGTGGTAGAAACTGAAAGATCCTGAAGGATCTGCATTTAAGGTTGAATGAAGGTTTCAGATCAACACTTGATCAGGGGAAACCTGATTCAGCTAAAAACATTTTTCCCATGGAAATGCTTGATCTATCTTTTAAAAAAAGTTAAAGAGCCTCAAAGGTTTCTAGTCCTTTAGAGGAAAGCAAAAACTCTTGGTCAAATCTACTATGATTGCCAGTTAAAGATCAGTGCTGAGGGAAATTTTACTAGTGAGCACCATTTTAAATGCAATACTTGACAAGATACAATATTTGTCATAGAAAGGCAACTCTGCATTTTTGTGTGCACACACTGGCTGAGGAAAAATATGGAACCTGGAAAATTTTGAAAGACAAATCCTTTGTTATTTCTTGCATATAGAAATACTGCAAGTGCTCTGCATTTTGGAATGGAATCAGTAGACAGGTATAAGTTCTTTCTGGGTAGAAATAAATCCTCAGTGACAAAGAACTTAAAGAATTAGAACTGTAGTGACAGCAGCAGTAATCTCTGGCTGAGCACTCCATTTTCCAAGTCTTTTTCCCCAAAGAAGTACCCATTCTGTGGCAAGATTCAGTTTTTGTGATGCTTCCTGCTGTTCTCATATCTGAACGTATGAGGTCTTAAACATTGCTGAAAGGCTAATAACCACACATATTGAATTGGCTATTAGTTGTGGGAAATAACTAGTGTGCTTCAAGCAAGTTGTGCTCTACAAGTAAAAGGGGGGTTTGAGATACAACTGTAGTCCTTTTATTATGCTTGATATTTTACACTTGCTAGAAGCTGGAGTGTCTCTCTGATCCTGTATTAACTGAGTCTCCAGCTAGAAACGTTTCCTGTTCTGGAAAAGGAAAGTTGCTTGGCGTGCTCCTTGCTGCTCCGGGTCAAATGCGTGGCGTTTGCAGTGTGACTGAGCTAACATGGATGTAACCACATCATTTTCTTAACCGTGTCGTTATTGCCAACTGTTGTGTTTCCTGTGAAAAACACTTCCTCCACTCCTGCAGTGATTGAACTTGGCTTGCAGACACTCATTTTGTACCCTCTAAGGTAACAGCCAACTTGCCTAGATTCCTCGGAATACTGGAGGGGTTTAGGTATCCAAAGTTACGCAGTCAGTCAGTATCCATGATGGAGAAAAGCCAAGTCATAAAGCCGTGTTCACAGTTGAACAAGTATGTGTTCCAGATGTATGCAGGTATGGCTTTAATGCATTGGATGAGGCTCTTCCATCTTTTTCCATATACACCTCTGTGTATTTTTAGCATTGGAAGAATTAATGTTTTTTGAATCACTGTGAGTTCCTTAATTAAGGACTTCTCCCTGCTCTGTGAATGCTCTGTAAATGAATTCTTCCCGGTTGCTGAGCATATAAATACATTTCTGCAATCAATGTGACATGTCTTCTAAAAGATCTTTGTTTCTGATGCCAATTTTACCTGGAACCTAAAATCTTAACCTATATTTAGCCTCATCTTTTAGGAGTGTCTATTCTCAGGTTTCTGGGTGCAAAATACCCTATAAGTGAAAACAAGACCTGCTCCCTTCATCATCGTAGTAGTTCTGGAGCATTTAGACAATTGCAAAATGCAGGTTTCCCTGTCTGTTCTTACAGGTGATCCTGGACTGGACTGGTGATTTCTGATGACACTGGCTTTGCTATTACTACTTGTCACTTCATATTGTCCACTGTCTTGGCATGATTTGACCTCTCTGCACTTTTTCACCACCTAACCTATCATCATTTTAGTTGTTTTTTTTAATTTGATTTCTTTTTTCTTTTCCCACTTCACTATTGTTTTATCCAACCCATCTGGTAGAAGTACATAAAGATGTACACAGGCGGAGTGAGCTCATTGGCTGAGCAGATAGCCAATCAGCTTCAAAGGAAAGAGCAACCCAAAACCCTTCTAGACAAGAAGGAACTGGTAAGACCATGTGCCGAAGGTGATGCGTGTTTGTGATTAGATGTCCTGTAGATCTGAAGTATTGTGAATGTCCAGTTGTTACACCACTGATGGAACCTGTCGTAGCTTTGTGAAAGACTTTGTTTCCCTTTTTCCATCCACCCTCACTCTTGTCCTCATTTTCTTTGCCAAATATTTTAATCTAATCTCAGCGTCCAAGGATTGGGCAAAATTAGTTGAGAAACTGTCCGTAATACTTTTGCTTACTTCTGCTGCATTCTGGAGGAGATAATGATTTTGATAATGTAGGTCTAAGAATTGCTGGTTTGAAGGTTTTTCTAATGGTTTTGGCTTTCCATCATACATGCCTCCTGAAGTGATTTATTTCAAGGTCATCATTAATAGCACCGGTGTCCACTCATCCACCCAGAGCTTATTTTACTCCTGATTATATGTAGGCATGGAATCCTAGGACCCTTTTTCCTGGACGATAAGGTTAGTTTTTGGTGTCCTGGTTAAAACTGTGAATTATGTCCAAGAACTGCAGCATCTAGGTGCTCCTGTATCCACGTAAACGAAGAGAAGATGGGACGGTGTGATCTCGGTGAGGCCGGACACAGGTGGATTTAGCCATCCCTGTTTCTGTCTAGGGCTCGCTCAAAAAGGAGTTCCCCCAAAACCTGGGAGGCAGCGACGTCTGTTACTTCTGCCGCAAGCGGGTCTATGTGATGGAGAGGCTCAGTGCTGAGGGCAAGTTCTTCCACCGCAGCTGCTTCAAGTGCGAGTACTGTGCGACCACCCTGCGCTTGTCGTCCTACGCCTACGACATCGAAGATGGTAAGAGAAGTTGCCTTTCTACCAGAGTTCTCTTACCTGTTGATATGGTTTGAAGCTGGCTCCCTGCCAAGTCTCCAAACCTTACCACCAGAAGTCTGTCCCCCCCCCAAAAACCTCAGGGAGAAGAGGGAGAAAAAAAACCTAAGAAAACCCGAAAAGAGAGAGAGACAGCTAAAGTGATATATATAAATATATTTACACTTATATACAATTAAAATATACAATTTCACAAGGGAAAGGAAAGGGGGAAGGGAAAGGGAACAAAACTAAACTAAAAAATATATATATATCCCAATTAGTGACCCAATATCTAACAACTAAAAGAGTTAGCAAAGAAAATAGCTCACTACTCTCCTTGGGACAACTGAGAGTCGCTCCGGAACGATCGCCGGCAACCTCTGTCTCCCAAGGTCGGCAAGGCCTAACCAGGCCTCGCTCCCCAACACGGCAGACTCAACAGCAGGGAACCTGCACCTCCAAGGTGCTGGAAAGAAAGAGAGCGAAGGCCTTTCCTCCTTTCTTCTTATAATCTGGCTTATGTAAAAATCGTAGGGAATACTGGGTAAATCTGGACCCTTCCTTGGTTACAAACTGGTCACCAAGGAAGGCCTAGCACAAACCACCACACCTGTCCTGGATCATCTGTTGAGTGATTGCAGCTCTTTTTTTTTTTTTTTTTTTTTTTTGTTTAAAAAATTATTGGGTGAGTTAGGGAAGAGAGTAACTCTTCCTGCTGTTCACCATCTCTCCAACTGTTGAAGCTTTATGGATTTCCTGTGGCCAGGTCATGCTGACAGCAAAATAACTGAGCTCGTAGGAATTAATTGAACTTTAATAACAGCTGCTAGAATGCAGAGAATCAAATAGTAGCTGGAGGCTTTGAAAGGGTTTGGAGGCTGAGTTTGAAAGCTAGACTCTTTACTCTCGTTTGACAGTTTTTAAATAAAACCCCTTAGTGTTTAATACCACTTAAGAGAAAATACCAAGTTTGAGAGAAATGTAGTCAGCTTGTTCTTCTTGAAGACATCACAACTCTCCAACTCTGTGTGTTTATTTTAGATGTACTAAAATAAGAACTTTATAATCAGGGACTACGATAATAGATCATTACAAACTAAGTTCTGTTTATATGGCAAAAAGTGGAGCATCAAGGTTGCACAGAGGTTGCACAGAGTGTTACAGAGAGAGTGGTGTTGAAGTAGTTACTGAAGATTCAGTAATGACTCATTTTCTATATCTGATAAACTAAGGAGGAAGGAATATGATTACAAAACTTGCTGATGACTCAGTTAATAGCATCTAATGTGAAGAATTAAGAGAAGCTTCCAGATATACTCTACAGGTCTGAGAATCCAGATAATGTGGCAGCAGATGAAACTCAATTTATCAACAGAGTGTGCATATTGAAAGTAATAATTTGAAAGCACCCATCACTTGTGAAATGTGTTCTCCTTCTAAGAGTAGCAATATGTTGCAATCTTTGCTTGAGCAGTGATTGATTAAAATGTCACATTTTCTGAAGAAAAAATACCAGAAAGTATTTCAGATAAATGTTGATTTACATCAGCAGGTATGCCTTTGTTTTCTTCCACAGCTGCCTATCTTTAATCCTATCTCAATAGGAAAGTATTTGCAAAATGTTGTGAAACCATATGACAGGTTAGGTGCAAAGGATTCTACTTGGAACATGATGGTATAGAAAACAAAGGTAACAGGAAAAAAAGTTTGTACCGGTAATTTTCCCTGCTCATTGGCAAACATGAAGATAAATTATAAACTGATATGCCACAGGATGAAACTCCAGAATATTTTACTGCAAATGGAAGTGTTATCAAATTGATAGGTATCTACTGCATGTAACTAGGAAGAATCTTTTTACATATACTGGGTGGAGTAATGACCATGGAAACAATACCTAGGCTTAAGGGGCAAAAAGAACCAGAGTTATGTATTCATATGCATTATATAATGACTTTAAGTAGTGGACTTGCTCGGTTGTGAAAAGTTGAGGAAACTTAGAATCATCAAACCAGACTCCCAGTAAGGAATAGAAACCCCTTTATTTCTCGTTCAGAAGGTCAGCAGACTTGGCAGGCAAGTTTAAAGGGGCCAATGGTCATTTTGAAACCAGCACATAGAAGTAACATCTTTGCCAGTAATCAAAGTTGGGAAAAAGCATTTTTTTGAGCACTGCTGTTATTTTGGGCATTCACAAGTAACTGAAAACCTGACTGTATGTTAAACAGTAAGAGCCTGGGCTCCTTTGTCAGCTGTATGGGCTGAAACAGTTTTTACCACCAGGTTTAGTGATTCCCTCTGCAAGCAAGCTTGTGTATGCAGTTATGGCCAGATAGTTCTCAGTGAAGCAAACACAGAGCTTGGGAGTTTCAGCACACTGATAGCATTGATTCTGAAATGATATTCCATGCCTAACAGTTGTGTGTGTGTATGAAGAGGATATGAACAAACAGAAATATGTGGTATCTCGTCTAATCTCATCATTGTGAAAATTCAGCTTATATTTCAGTCTGAGTTTTCTTTGGGAGAAAAAAAAAACAACAAAGCTATACACACATTGTTGCTGTTCATGTAGCTGTTGGGAGTGATAAGCATTCTGCAGTGTTCTGCAGTCAGTGTCTGGTTGAAGGCTTCAAAGTCTGGGAATTTTTATCTAAGAGCTTTTTTGCTGTTGCTCATTTCAGACAGTCTTGGAGTGGTCTTTGGAAAGTGGAAATATTAAGAAATGCTTATTTAAGTAAAGACTTCAATAGATAATGTTTGTCACTTTTCCACCATAAAACAAAGAACTGTGCAAATACTAGCCTAGAGAAAGAGATGGAGGTCAAAATATATGTTGGGAATGCATTAGCAAAGCTCTAGGAATGGGATAGCAATAGGGGATGCTATGGGCTGCATATACCAAGCATGATACGCTGGCAAAGGTACAGTGGAAGATAATTACATGGCATCCATTTGCTGCTATTATTTGTATTATGGTGTTACTAGTGCTGCTTTGTCTTCCTGACAGTGCTCAGATACCAGTGAAAAACCTATCTAGACTTCTGGGGTGTTATTAAACCTCCAGTATCACAAAAGGTCTTATTTTTGAAAATGAAACATTGTTTGATTGTCCTTTCTACGAGTAGACACTGTGCACTTTGAGGGATGGTTCTTTGGGAGTTAACACTGTCCTCACCCACTTTCCTCTGCTGGTTGTATTCATTCTTGCTTTTTCCAAAAGTGCTTCTGCCAGCTTTTCATGTGATGATTTCTTTGTTCCTCACACACTGCCGCATTGTTAGCATGTGATACCACACAAGCCTCACAGCTTTGCTTTGGTGTTTGATAGGATTTTAAACTAAATGGCTGTCAGGCACCCAATGGAAAGGAGGCTAGTTATGAGGGGGAGAGAGGAGGGCTGGAGTTAAAAACTTCAGATAGTGTTTGCCTCCCCTGTACAGTGAAGAAACTGGAGGGAGCAACAGGAATGGCAGCGGAAAATAAGTTGCAGTGAGATGGGCATTTATATTGTGCTAAACTCCTGTGTTCTCATTGCTGACCATCATTTGTGTTTTGTCTGCAGGTAAATTCTACTGTAAGCCTCACTACTGTTACCGGCTCTCTGGTTATGCTCAAAGAAAGAGGCCAGCAGTGGGTCCTCTGTCAGGAAAGGTAACTCATTATTTTCATTTAATGTGTCGTGTTAATAGATTTTGATTCTTAACATTGAGAAAGTACATATGATGTTTTGGTGGGGTTTTTTTAAGTAGAAAAATTCAGAGTGCATTTAGTTGCTTTTTTTATATTGTGAAAGTTCTTGCAGTTCTACAAATATTATTTAAAAGCACTTCCTCTACTTACTGCTTCTTTTTTCATGGTATTTATTACGAAATTCTGTACTATCCCATTCGAAACAGAATTTTGATTTGTTTTCTTATCAGCTGAAGTTCTTACTCAGTCCCTGCAGAGACTATATGAATAGTGTTACCAGTTCTAGTTTTGCTTTGTTTCTCCATGGTTTTTCTTAAGATGAAACAAATTGTTTGCTTTTCCTTTGAAACATAAAGTTCTACCCCACTTGCATAAGCTATGAAGATCACTTACCTTCATTTCTGAAGGTTTTCTGTGTGTTGATGGGAACCTGTGTGAAAAGAAGGGATATCCCTTTTCCTATGCTATCATAGTGGAAGCATTTGTGCTTTAAATATGGGATGAAAACACACTGTGTATACAGAAAAGTCTCAGCTTTTGTCATTGCAATCCAAGGCACTTAATTTTTCTCCTTGAAACCCTTTTCAGTATTTTTACACTGAGCAAGCTGCATGCTGGTCTCTTAACAAGTTCTGTTTAGCTTGTGTGCTGCAAACTGACCTTCTCCCTTAGATTATATTTTCCTTCATATTAGTGCTGGTGCCTGTCTTTCTGCCTCTCAGTTTTTATTAGTACAAACTGAAGCCGTACTCCTCCTTTACGGAAGGATAATGGAGCCATCCCAACATATGTGCCGTACCTCCTGCCAAAAATAAAGACTAGAAACGGTACTTGTTTTATTTCCCAGAAGAGCAGACTTCAGGGATCTTACTGCTTTGACTTTCTTGGATATCCAGCTTGTTTTTTAGAGCTTTAATAAAGCCATAAACTGAGAAGGAACATACTTGGTTCAGACCTTGCCTTGTGCGATGGTTACGTGGGGTGTCACAACTGCGAGCGGGACGTTCTCCTAGTTCAGCATGTTCAGTACATGTGAAGTTTTCAATTCTAACATGAATTTAACTTCCCCTACGTTCTTCCAGGACAACAAGGGACCTCTGCAGGACGCCATGGCGAGTGATGGAAACGGACGGGCAAACACCATCCCCGCCTCAGCAGAGAGGGCCCCAGGTAGCTCCGCTTCCTTCTTTAGCAGGGTGGTGCAGTACTCGCTCGGCCTCTTGGGCAGAGTTAGGCTGGCAAGCCAGCGCCTGCAGAGCACAGTCTCCTCCATTGGGCACCAGGTAGCCCAGAACCCTCTGGACTCCTTTTTCATGTGTCAGCTGATGGCTTTTGGGGTTCCCTTTCTCTATGTCCAGTCAGAAGTTCTCGTGCAGATCCTAGGGGAATTCTGTGGGCAGCCTGCTGACCAGTAAGAATTAACGTGACCCAGTTCTGAGCTGTGTAACTCGTGTGGTTTTTTTGCGGTGCCATGTGAATTTTGTGTGTTACGTGAAAAATCTCAATATATTATTTTGCACTGTGGCTTTGGGGCCTAGATGTTCTCAGTCCTTGCAAGGGCATTATTCAAAAGAATTCCAGGAAAACACAGATGCTCAGTTGAGAGTCTCCTCTGAGTGGGCCCAGATAAAATCCCTGTAATGTATGCAGCAAAATGTTAGTGAAGTTAAAAGTTTTTCTGAAGCACTGGAATAGATCACAAACTGGATTTCTGTGTTTGCCTGAATTCTGGGTGTGGTTTCTTGTTCTCCCAAGCTTCTCTTCATTAATCTGGTACTTGAATGGGAAAGATCCCATTATCTCTGGATTGTGTCTCCTTTGGAATTCTGGGTGTCTGACAGCTAATGGGATTGGATTCCTTAAACCCCTTGAATTTCGTGGTGCGGGCAGGTCGTGGTGCTCTTCCCTCACTGCCAGTGTCTGTGCTGCTCCCGGCCGTGGCTTTGGAAACGGGGTGGTGAATGCGTGTGTCTTACTGTGAAGTAGTTTTGCCTTTTAACTTGAAATTCTAATTCCTTCTAACATGAGAGAAGTGTCTGTGCTACAAATGCTCGTTTGCCCAGCCCCGAAGTGCTCGTTTAGTGATGTCAGAAAAAGGAAGAGATTTGATTTCTAGTATTTGTTCCAGAACACTATGGATCAACTAAATCTGCTGCTTTTAGGAGAGAACATACTGCAATACTTTGAGAAAAGAATGTTTTCATAGTGCCAATTGGGAAAAGACCTTAACAACCCAGAGGCAAATAAAAATCATATTTTTCTTTGTCTTTATATATTATTCTTACAAGTGTTTCTAAGATTGTAACTGAATGCAATCTGGGAGAAATTTATTCCTAGTGTGTGTAGTTGATTCTTGAAGTATAGTTACTTTCAAGGTTTCCTCTTTTGTGTGTGTGGAGTTTCCATATGGCAAAAGTGAGAAAAGGGAAAAGGTAGAGAAGAATACCATTTGCGAAATTAAAAGGTGTGTTAACTACAGCATTTTTTTGTACAACTGGATAGACTTCAAATTGTTTTCTCTGAAAATGAAGAGACTTTTTTTTTTTAAGCTGGAACATATTCTTTAAGATGAATGGAAAAAATATTTATTGGTGCACAGGGAGTCTGATGTGAGAATAAGGTGGTTTAGGGAGTGAAGCTACTGGTGATGAGAATTGGAAGGAGGAGATTTTAGTTACATGTATAATTAGTTTATCAAAGCAACTGCTGGCAGAAAGTCTCCTTCCTCTGATTTAGTCCTTCCAACTGATCAAATTTAGTTACTTTTACAAAGGAACATTCAATATGTAGCACCTAAGTGATCACTAAGTAGAGCAAACAATAGACCATAGTTCGCAATAAGCTTATATAAATGAGATGTAAATCAGCCCTAAATCAGATGCTCCCATCTCTCCTTATGTAGCAGTGGCACAATCCTGTAGCAGCACTGTAGTACTTCCAGGGGAATAAGATGGAAAAGACACCGTTTTGTCAAACAGCAAAACTTGAAATCTAGGGCTCCTTCTATTTGCTTTCTGCTTTTTTAAAGCAGTGTATAGCTAGCATAATGTTTAGAGCTTTTGGACCTTGTATAGCTTTGCCTCTTGCAGTGCCCAAAGTGCATTAGGACACACTCAACTTAGCTGGGTCATCTTTCAGGTAGCCTATCGTGGTGCATTCTTGTGTGTGCATGACAGAAGTACATTTAGTGGTAGGAAAAGTGAGCAGTGCCTTTGCCGTGCTAAAGAAATGCCAATAGTGGCTGAGATTTTGTTTAATTCATGCAGTAGGTTTTAAGTATATCTTGAAACTACTGACCTAACAGTGGTTAAGAAGCAGGAGGAAGCTGAATGCAATATACTTTAAAAACAAGTCACCGTGTTATTAAAGGCAGGTGTAACAGTTATGTCCTGTAGGTACCTACCTTTAGCTCCTGTTCTTGCTGGGTATGTAGGTCAAGAAACCTGTGATATGTTTACAGTTATGTATGGTTTGAAAAAACAAAACCCTTTTGAATTACCAAGCTTGCTAATAGAGTGGAAGAACAGGACATTATTCCTGAATAATCAAAAGGAGCCTATAAGATTATATCTCAGTGTAACTCCTGAATTTGAACTATTTGTGTATATGATTTCTTGCAATTTAGTAAATTGTTTGTTTTGAGAGGCTACAGACATTCTGCTTTCACTGTAGAGCAGGCAAATACCTCGAGCAAAAACCTGTCTGAGATGGAGACGGAGGCAGAGCTCTGTTTCCAAGGCTCCACTTCACCTGTCTGGTTGACTCATCCAGTACAGGTCATATATCTGAAAATGTTTTGCCTCCTTTAAGGCAAGTGCCACCAAATGGAATTTGGCAATAACAATTTCGAACCCTGAGGTCTGAACCAATCCTCAGTAGTGAGGTAGAAATTGATGTGGAGAGTGACTTGCCTCTAAAAGAATTAAGTAAAAGAAGAAAAACATGTCACGTGAACTGCTTTGATATTTGATGGATATTATAGAATATGCAAGACAAAAAAACAGCCATTTTTAACTCTTATACCTCTGAATTAAATTCAACCCTGAGTTAGCAACAGTGATTGTTTCAGTGAGCTTTATGGTAACTCGTGCAAGGCCTGCTTTTTAGTTGTCATGGAATCCCAGACGGATATAAATTGCATGAGTTCTTTCCCTACACTCACTGCCTCCTTTGCTTTGCCACCAAATCTGGCCTCCTTTTTAGGTGGCTTAATGCTTAAAATATATTCAGCCACAAATTAGCGTTCAGCAGGTTTGGTCAGATGAGGTGAGATTGGTCAAAATTGGTCACAACAAGCCCTTTCTTGTGGTGTGTTACTAACCTGATTGGCATGTATTAACTTTGCTAAGGATGTCAGTCCCTCACTGTGGGTGGCATTTGTTGTGTTTTGTCTGTCCCTTGTTCTGTAATGGAGATAGTTGCAGGGCACAATCTGTGATGAGCAAGTTGAGGTTTGTTTAGCAGTCAACCAGAATCACCCTTTTTGTGAAGGCTTTGTCTGGTTTGCCAGAGAGCCTGTGTGGCTTCTGGTGTGGTGATTCCAAGGGATGTTCCCAGGGAGGTTATGGTCAAACTGGCTCTTACCCCTTCAGTCTGGGAAGTGGCAACAAGCTTTTGAGCAATGGATGCCATTCTCTCTGGGAAAGGGAAGTTGGGGAAGGCTGTTACTGTGCTTTTGGTCCTGCTGAACTGTGGCATGCTTGATGTAGATTCTGTAACTCTCTCTGTACCCTGTCTGCCTGTTTCTCTCTATCTTCTGCATTTGCCTTTGTGCCAAAACTGCTGCTATTGCCAAGAGGAAAAAAAAAAACAAACCAACAAACAACTTTTTGCTTTTCAACTGTCTCTCCCTTTGATAATCTGTAACTGCTGTGTCTTGGAGGTTTTTTTAATATTATTTACAGTACTTTATATGGTTTTTATGTGCTTTTAATGCAAATGCTGTTCTGTTTGTTCTAAAGGTCTGTAAGAACATGTTTCTGAACTTTCAGCTCTTTCTTGACAGATGGACTTGGAACAGTCTTTACCCCTATCAGCTTTATGATGTGCTCCTTGGGGTGACTTTAGCCAGTGATGTTTTATCATAAGATGTTTCCCATTTCAAACTCATGTTCTCAAAGCAGTGCATTTCTGTCCCTGTCAGCAATAGGAAGTTCATAAAGGAAACACTTCAAAATGTACAGCAATATAAGGCAAGTCATGAGTTCTTTGCTGTAGTTACTTGACCTGTGAAAGATTTAAGAAGCTAAATATAAGCCATAGAATGCAAATCTGAAAAGTGCAGTACAAAGTAGAGGTACTAGGCCTTCTGCTTTAGCATCACACAACTATGGATGTGATATAGGTATGCAGTCTGAAAAGTGGGTGTGCCTTAAGTGTTTTCAGGGAGAAATATTCAGAGCAAAGCCCTTCACTGTAGACTCCTAAAGTAATCTGTTGTACAGAGCAAGCAATATATATGAAGAAGTTCTGTTGCCAACTTGGAGAGCTAGAAAAGAATGACTGCTTCCTCTAAATGGCATGTCACTTGAGGTAAATTATGGGAGCCACATTTACAAAAGTGCAAAAGGAGTCTTTATGACTGCATCCAATATTATTTGCACACAATTCTATTTTTACATCTAAGGAAATACAAATATATTTTGTATGTATTCCTGTTTAGAAATAAGCTTTGTTCATAAACATTGCCTCTATTGTCCAGAATCATTGCCTCTTTACAGTTCTGCTTACGTTAAACATGTCTTAATCATGAAAATGATTTAGCCTGAAGCAATACTGTTTGCTGTGCAAACAAACATCTTCATGCAATCCTCTCCTTGGCCACTTCATTATTATTCACATTTGGGGTTTGTTCTTGTTTTAATTTGGTCTGGTTTAAACATTAAATTACAGAAGATAGCAGCAAACTAGTTCTGTGACATTACGTTCTGCTTGTGGGGCCTTCATTTTAAACCACTGAACATTTACAAGCACATCCATTACAAACCCTTCCACCTCCTGGAAAAAAAAAAAAAGAAAAAGGAAAAAAGAAATACATTCATATTTCAGGATGCACCACCAAACTGGGAGGAAAGATATTTCCTCTACTAGTGTGCCTTGGATGTTGTCTGTTCTGTTTGGAGGAGCCGTGGTGGTGTGTTTTGCAGGACATGGCACGTGATACTGAACCCTTTTATGGGGTATCATACAACTGCCAAGAGATCTGATGAAAGATTTATTTCTCTCTGGAACATTTAAAATATAAACTTAAAACCAGACCCTCTATTTTTGGAAGCTGAGGAGAGAGTGTGTGGGTTACTCAATTAGAACCAAAGTTCAGTACCCAGTGAATTGTTGCTCAATAACAAGCCAGGAGTCTCTGTTAGGATAAATGCTTGACTGTTCCCAGTCCATCATGTTCCTTTTCAGTGTTCTTATCAGGATTTGGGTGGCTTTGGCATAAAGAAAAGGAAAATGCTAAAGGACCAGCAATTTGAAGCCCAAAAAATCTGGAAAGGAAAAGGCACGATGGAAAGGTTATTTGTTTTTAAGAGTGGGCTATGCAGCTGATCTGATAGAATTTCACTGAAAAATCCTGAAAAACATTTTGGGGACTGAGAAGGATATATACAAAATAGCAATGTGCTGAGTTTGTGCTCATGGCTGCATCCTGCTAAGAACACACTTTCTTGGGAGTAACTGGGCTCCCAATTCCACCTCTCTCTCTCTAGCTTTCAGACCTGTAGACTTGTGCCACTGGAATATTTGTTGTATGTGTATATTCTGAAGGGTGATATGAATTTTTCTGGGCACTTTCAGAGATTCGTTGAATGTTTTTGTGTCTTAGAAAAATAGTACTAAGTTGGTGTGAAGGAGTTGGATTTTTTTTTTTTAATTGCAGAATTAAAATGTCTTTTTTTGGAAAGTGTAATCTGAGTAATGACCATTTGAGATTGTTTCCCTCAGAGAAAAGGAGGGAGTGTGCATAAAATAAGCTTGATGACAGATAAGTTCAAGTGAGATAATTAGTGCTCAGAAAGGCTTCATGTCTCCATTGAAGTCCCTTTGAAGATTTTGATTTATGCAGTTGTTTTCAACCTGTTTTTGTTTTGGGTGTGTGTGTCTCTTTGAATTATGTAACACGTGGTTTTCCTGTTGCTGTGAAATTGAGATATTTTTTGTTCAACTGTGTGAAATGTTCAAGGGAATAAATTCCAAACAAACTCCAGGTTTCTGAGTTTTTCTTTGTCCTCCCCCTTCTCCCTCCACTGGTTCCAGGTGAGGGATGCTGCAGGGGATACAGAGTTGGGGGAAAGTGGAATGAATAGATCTAGCAAGCTTAAATATAAGACATCTGGGGAGCTCCATGGCACGTGCTGTCTGTCACTGCAAAGTGCTACTCTTCAGGCTTTTTCTGTATGTGTTTTATTGTTGTTTTTTTTTTTTTAATTTTGCTGTTATGTTGTGGTTTGCTCAGAGTTCAGGGCACACACTGCACAGCCATCATGACATGTTGCTGTAGAAAACCTGCTAAGGACCCCTGTGCTAAGTATCCTACTGCTTTGGCAAAGCTGACCTTGGATAGATGTGCTCTCAGTGCTGCAGCTTGGCAGATTTTGGTTTATTTGGGAGGTGATTTTATGTGCCTTGCTGCTGGCCAGAGGTCCTTGTCACACTGTAAGCAAGGCAGTGACAGCCATGGGTGAGCCCAAGTCAGCGCTCAGGAACAGGGAGACACAGTGTGACAGGTGAGGCTCTTGTCAGGGGTCGGTTCCTCCTCTTGGTACAGCATCTGCTGCGATGGTGGGATGTTTTGGTGTGATGGAAGGGCAGAAAATGAGTAAATATGGAGCCTCGGAGCCAAATCCTCTGTCTCACATTCTAGCTGGACTGTTGTCTTTTCTCAGGAAAGCTGTATGTGAGGAGGTGACCTCCATTCCTCAAGACCATTAAGAGACTATTGTGTGATGTTCTCACCATGACAAACAGATCATAGTTTTGAGCTGTGTTTTCCTGTTCTCAAAAATACATTGGATTAGTCTACATTAGGGACTCTGTGTCTTGCATGCTTCTCATACTTTGTACTGCACCTTTGGCAATGAAAAGCTTGTAATAGGAGATGACTTTGGAGAGTCTAATTATGAACAATGTTTGGCTGGAGCAGTTACACTTAAATGGTAGTTCACAAAACTGCAACCACAAACCGGTTCTGTTATATGTAAAATTTCCTTCTTTGGAGGAAGGTAATTGCTTTACGCTTTTGAAATTGCCTTTAATTTTCCTTTACTGTGATTAGCAGTCCCAGTTTTGAGGCTAAAATAGACCTTCAGTTCTGAGAAGGAGCCATCAGCATTCAGCATAAAACTCCGTGTGCTGGTGCGTGAACTAGAAATGTCATTTTGTGATACACCACTAGAACAACCTCCACTCTTCTGTGTCAGGAAAGCTGTTAACAGCTACATATACACTCTTAAGAAATCAAATGTTTGCTTCATGAATTAAGAAGAGGAGGAAAATAAAAAGTATGAAGGGAGGTTGTGCATTTCCAGAGCTCTTCCCCATCCGAGTTGAAATCAGAGTTCCTTGCTGTACCAGTAGAGGAAACATTGTTTTCAGATGGAGAAACAAAGTATATGTGTGATGGGAGAGAGACTTCTCAGCTCATTTTCTTCTGTTTCTGTGGCCGTGGTTCTCCTCTAGTCTCCTGGCTTCTGGTGTTCTCTTACTAATGTCTGTGAAAAGAGTTGAACTCTGTATCCTGCCCCACTGGTTAGGAGAGGGATGCTGCCTTGGAAACTCCTTCCATGGCCCTGACACTAAAAAATTGCTTTTTGTAAAGGCATCCTAGTTTTATTTGTGAAACAAACCTGAACCTTTTTCTAACAGTCTTCCCCGTTCACTGCCACTGTTCTTTCTTTCTCCCATTCCAAGATTTACCTTAAAATGATTTACTGTAGAGGAAACCTCATTCTGTAAATAAAGTCCCAAGTGACGCTATGTCAAATTTCTCTCCTTTTAACCTTTGTTGGCAAATAAAATGACCTGAAAACGAGAAAGAAAGGTAGATGATTTGGGCTGGGCCATGTTCTTGCTGACTTTATGTGCTTCTTTGCCTGTAGCTCTGTAAAGAGACCACATGGATTTTTCTGAATATGCTATCCTGGGATCTTGAATTACATGGATTTGTCCTTTCATTGCATCTGTCACTTCTGAGGGTCTCTAATATTATTTGGAATTTGTAGAGCTTGGTGAATAGATGAAATATGTCTTTATCACACAGAAAAAGAGGTACCATACTTTTTTTGCAGCTAACGTTCTCACTTAACATCCTCAAAAAAATTATCCACAGAAAATCTTAGGTGGCCATCAGCTAATATCCAACAATTTATTCCAGAACTGAAAGTGAAGGACTGAAATTCACTATGAAGGAGTAATATATTAAAGACAGTTTTTAAAAACAAGGTTTAATTAGTGTATCAATCACTTTAAAACTCTGAGATACTGAGCCATTCACAAATGCACAAGAGTCTGTTGGCAATGTGGATATTTTGTTTCCTCAAAAACCATGACTTACACTGAAGATGGACTGAATTAGCTTTTACAGGGATTTGAAAACTTCATAATAAGAAATGAGATTTTGGGACTACTAAGGTGTTTTCCACCATGCATCCCAAAACAGCTTGCTTCATCAGATATAGTTTGGTAACAGGTTTTCCAAGAAGCATGTTGCCATGGATTGTTTCCTTTGCAACACCCATCAGTAGGGTAGTGTAGAACACCTCCTGTGTACAACTGGTTTTATATTTCAGACATATTACCCCTCTTCATCTGGTATGTCAGAATTGTAGCTGCTTCACACAGATCTCTTTTTCTAATGCTCTTTAACAGTCATGAAAAAGTGTAAGGTACTTTTAAAATAATGAAATGGGCAAATAAATGTCTGTTCACTTCTATGCAAATTAAACCAAGGCAGTTTTAGTTTTACCACCTGCTTGTGATCAGCAGCATAATATATTAAGGTGTGCAATTGCTAATGCATCTTAAAATGCAAGAAGTAAGGGGAGAAAACCAACCAAACAAAACAAAAGGAAAAACCAAACCAACCAAACAAAACCAACAGCCAAAACTAACAAAACAAAAAGCCACAAAACCAAAACAAATAGAAATAATCTCAGGGGAAGGAATAGATAATCCAGAGTCAATGTCAAAGCTATTCTTCTGCTTCTATGAAGTGTATTTATGGAAGAAGGTGGAGTAGTGGTTGCAGAGCTGATCCTGGCGATGTAGAGTTTAGCTTAGGCTTTCCAAACAAAACTGGGCAGATGCTCTTTAAGGATGAGATGGCACTTCTGTGCTCTGCTTAGTTGCTTACATCTTCTCTCAAAAATGTATGTTTAGTCTGACATTTCTTATGTTTGCTGTCATCCCAGAAGGCTGTGCTTGCTTTTTTAGGAAAATTTCATAACTGTCCTTTCTGCTGTTGTAGAAGTTTTATGTGATGGCTTGCGGGCAGAAGTGTTTAAAAATAGGAATTTTTTACCCAGGAGATGTTTCAAATACTTTCAGGCTTGGGTAACTCTGGGATTTAAAACATCAGAACTGATGTGTAAATTGTTTTTAATCAGTAATGAGTCTTTTGGAAGCTTTCTTTCTGGAAGTGTGTGAGATTTTATAAATATAATTAGCTCTGTATCTGTACAAGAATTTTCTTAGTTTCAGGAAGAATTCCCACAAAGCTATGAAGCTCTGGATCGCTTGGAAGATTCAGTTGTTACAGAAGAGTATGTGGGATAAATGTAGATAATAGACAAGTATGTGACAGAATGAGAGAGCAGATGTTGAAGCTTTTTGGAGTATGTGGGCCTTTTTCTTAGGGCAAGTATTCCCCAGTATATTTTCCTGTAACTGCCAGCCCAGCATTTCAGCCTGTTCCATTTTCAACACTTCATAATCTTGACACAAATGATAGAAATTAAGTAAGGACGTGGTTGGTATCTAAATATATTCTGAGATCTAGTAGTTATGGAAATCTGTTGTACATTGCCACAGAAGAGACCCTGGTTGTTAACTCTGTAGTTGAAAGAAGATAGCTATTCACAAGTGGTATTTTGAATCTGATCACAGTTCGAACAGGAAACTGAAAATATTACATTCTGCATTTTTATTATATGTTATAAAATTTTCAAATCCAGATTGGTTGTTCTTTAATGATCAAAATATCATCCGTGATCCAAGGTGGAACTGTAAGTACCGGTTTCTTTAAAAGGTAAGCAATATTTGCATTGAAAGATTCATAGAATGAGTCGTAGAACAGTTTGGGTTGGAAGGGACCTTAAAATTCATCCAGTTTCAACCCTTTGCCATGGGTAGGAACACCAACAGCTCTGCACAGCTCGGTGTTGTTGGCAAACGTGCTGAGGGTTTGTCACCAGGTCGGTGACAAAGATGTTAAACAGCGCCAGCCCCCAAGGAACAACACTCATCACTGCTCTCCACTGGGACACAGGGCTGTTGGCCACAACTCCTGAGTGCAACCTTTCAGCCATTTACTTATTCACCAGTTGGTCCATCTGTCAAATCCATGTCTGGCCAGTTTAGAGACAAGGATGTCATGCAGGACAGTGTCACACGCTTTGCACAAGCCCTGGTAGGTGACATCAGTTGCTCTTACCTTACCCACCAACTCTGTAATCCCATTGTAGGAGGCCCCCAGACTTGTCAGGCACAACTTCCCCTTAGTGAAGCCATACTGGCTGTCACCAATCACCTTCTTACTTTCCGTGTGCCTTAGCATCATTTTGAGGAGGATCTGCTCCGTGATCTTACTGGACACTGAGAGGAGAATTATCAGCCTGTAGTTCCCCAGGTGTTCCATTTTTTATAAAAATGGGGATTATGTTTCCTTTTTTTCCAGTTAGTGGGATTTTTACCAGACTGCCACAACTTCTCAGGAAGTGGCTTAGCTGCTTCTTCCATCGGTTCCCTCAGAATTCTCATAGACTCATGCACCTTGAGGTTCCTTAAATGTTCTGGAACCTCACCTCCTGCAGTGGGTGGTTCTTCATCCTCCCAGTCCCTGCCCTTGCCTTCTGTGATTTGAGCCGTGTGCCTGAAGCACTTGCCAGTGAAGATTCCACTGCTACGTATAAGTGGAAATAATCCTTGTTTCAGCTTTGTGTTACTTGCACAGTGGGAATCACCTGTCTGATCCCTCCCACTGAGATGAGACATTCCACAGGGCTACTACATAAAAGTGGCAAGAAAAAGATGCCACAGTGAATAAAATGAGCCAAGTCTTACCTAGCAGAAAAGATAGAGGCTTTCTTTGTAACACCATAAGAGGGATTATTGTTTGGATTATAACTGGACAATCAGTCTTAAATATTAATTTCTAAGTTACTTAACAAAAATAAAGAGAGTAACTCACTCAAAAAAAGAAGGGGAAAGCTCATGAACCAAGGTCATGGTGAATTTTAAAATATATGTGTGGTTCTTTGAGGTAACATGTTGAATAGCTTCCAGGAGAAAATTTATGCCTGCAAAGTAATGTTATCTTTAGCCAGATTATCCTTCAGCGCTCTTCAGCCTTCCCACACTCAGCTTCTTTCAGGGAATGGAAATGAGGCCAGGCAATATATGATAGAGCTGATCAAAATACCAGAGAGAACTCCAACATCTTAGATGATACCAGCAAAAGGGGAAATGATCAGTAATAGGTTACTGATTTACCAATACTCCTGAGTGATAAACACACCAGTAATTAATGGACTTAAAATCCCTACATAATTTATATTATATTTCTAATACTGGAAACCTGTTTGAGCAGCAGTAAAAGTGAAATCTGTACAAATGTTAAGATTTTCTGCTGAAGGAGATGTAATAAGGAGTATTGAGCTTAGCAGTGTTCCCTGGGGCTTGGATTAGGTGACCTAATACCTCCTTTCCCCTGATTCTTTTCTCCACCCACCAGTGACAACACTGGATGCTTTCCAGGAGTCAGAAATAGCTATATTCCTGGATTATTCTATACTTCTGCTGTAATGAAGACAACTTTTCTGTATTGTTAAACCACATACTGAACTCTTAACTTTCATGACTTAATGCTGCTACTTCACACACCTGCATATGGAAAACACTATTTCTTAAACATAACTTTATACTATGAAGTTGCAGATGAATTTGTGTTTGTTTTCAAGACATAAGTATAAATTACAGATGACCTTGATATTAAACTGGTTAACTATATTCACTTCTGGTTGCTTCCACTCAAACCAGAGAAAGGTCAGATCAATGCAATTGCCAGCTGTTTCCAGGCTCTGTCCTACTGATGCAGTAAGCAACTGTTTTGTCAGTGTCTGTTTTGTGAATTCTAGAAATCTGTTTTGACCAAAATAATGAGGGGAGTGGGGGGAAAACACTGCAACACCCATGAGACAAATATGTGAGCTTTTAATTTCATTCAATAGTCAGTCCAATTCACTTTCATAATTATGAAGAGTGCAGGCTTCCACATTTACTGACAGTATCTGAGAATGAAGAACTTAATTCTAGCTGGAGGTTGTGGAATGTATGGAGGAGGACTTACATCTTAATATGTTTGTTTCTGGGGTATCTATTTCAGAATCCCCTGAGTATTTTAACTATCAGCTCTTCCTATACACATTATAATGGTGTATAGGCCCCCCTTGGGGGCCTCTGTGTTCCTCATTGCTTAGGGGACCAGTAGATATCAACAGGAATCTCACTGATTTTTATTTCATGTGCTGTTGAATTAAGTAATGCTATAAAATTTTTTGGTCAGCACTGGAAGTAGTACTGGTAAATCTCTGCTGGATACTTCTGCTTCAGGGGATATTTTGATAAAGCACCTTTCTGTCTGTACAGCTCAGTCATTTCTCTGTTCAGATCCCTGATTTGCTGGGAAGAATTGTTGGATTGTGAGTTTGAGGACTGAGCCTGACATAGCAGTAGAAGTCTCGAGCCACGTTGGTTGCTCAGTGGCAAAACTCTTTTTCTCCTGGTAGGCTCGAGAGCTGCAGTTCTGCTCTGTGTCTGCTCTTGAGTTCCCTAGATTTGAAGTGTCAGTTTAAGGACAGTTGTATTGATCAAGTCTGCCCTGCATAAGCCAGTTTGCAGTTGTACAGTTCCCATGTCAAACTCCAAGAGCTTTGACACAGTAGAGTGCATCTTCTGGAAAGCTGAGTTACTATTCACTGCTGTGATTGGTATGTGTACATTGCAGAAGAATTCCAGCAGGGTCATTGTCAGGTTTGAGTTCAGTTTGAATCCTGTGCATGGACACTGGATATCTTGCTTATGAATAGACTTTGTTTTTCTTACCCTACTGTCCTCTTTGAATTCAGGCCTTTTACATTTAGCAGAACATGTTATGAATCAAACTGGAAACACAGACATCAGAAAATTTGAGATTTGATGGCTTCTTTTTACAGCTGAGTAATTCAGGCTTCCTGAGGGCTTGGGAATACCCTAGAGAGAAAGCTGAGGCATTATATCAAAATAACATTGACATTTGATATCTACTTGTCATGGTTTAACCCCAGCTGGCATTTAAGTATCATGCAGCTGCTCTCTCCCCCACCCCCTACCAGCCCTGGTGCACAGGAGAATCTGAAGGAAAGTAAAACTTGTGGGTTGAGATAAGAACAGTGTAATAATTGAAACAAAGTAAAATATTATAGTAATAACAACAACAATAACGATAACTGTAATGAAAATGAAGGAGAGAGGAATAAACCCAAAGACCAACTGATACACAATGCAATTTTCTCACCACCCACCCACCGATTCCCAGCTAGTCCCTGAGCAGCTATCGGTCCCTCCTGGCCAACTCCCCCCACTCTACATGTGCTGGCCATGATGTTCCATAGTTATGGAATATCCCTTTGGCCAGTTTGGGTCAGCTGGCCTGGCCACACTCCCTCCCAGCCTCTTGTGCACCTGCTCTCTGGCAGAGCCCAGGGAACTTGAACATCCTTGGCTCAGGATAAGCACTGCTTAGCAACAGCCAAAACATCAGTGTGCTATCGAGGTTATCATCACACTAAACCCAAAACACGGCACTGTACCAGCTACTAGGCAGAAAATTAACTCTACCCCAGCCAAACCCAAGATGCTGTTTGGTATTTGCGTTCAAATAAATGGGTTCTTGTTTCTATTTAAGGAGGTATTTATAGTGCCCCTTTTGTCTTCGAGATTGTGCTTATCAAGATTCAGGGGATCCTGCCAGGATATGTGCAGTTCTGCACTATGTGATGTGAGGCTGCATGAACAAGCAGTGACAAGAATTCACCAGATCTGCTGGGCTCTTTCCAGTGGTTTCCTGGAGACATTTCTTCAAAGAGAGAATTTAAATTTTAAAGGGTGGATAAATCTAGATTTAAAACTTAGAATTTCTTACTAACCCTTAAAAAATCCATTCCATTTAACACACTTCCGCTGGTCAGTTTAGAGTTGCCATGTATGTGTTTTATGTATCTGTTACTGTGCAGTACAAAAATTGCTAAGACTGGCTAGATGGCAATTTTCGAGAGGATTAAGGAAAGGATTTCATAAGAAATCAGTTGTACTTATGTAAATGGAATGTCTTAATTGACTTATTGTTTCAATGTGTGCAGCATCTAACCACGGACCTCAGTACCAAGATTTCCTTTCCTTTTGTGCACACAGTGCTGGGCATTTTCTTATACCAAAGTGTTTCTTCTTGACTTCAAGTAAAGTTGAGAGTGAAAGGGTTGGCATTGTGCATTCTGGATCCTGTTTCTGGCAATGCCACTAGTCTGTTATGGGATTGCCTTGCTGGTATTTAATCTCTGTGTCTGGACTTGTGCAATGCCCCTACAGTACTTACCTACTTCCAAAATAGGTTTGTTTTAGTGTGCTAGCACTTGTAAAGCATTTTGAGGCCCTTGGATGAGAAGTGGAGTTGGAATACAAACAGGGAGTTAATGGAACTGAAGTGGGTGAGGGTGAAACTTCTAGGAAAAAACGTGGAACTCAGTTTGACCTTAACACAGATGAAAAATGAGAAGCCTAAAAATGCTGTTGGATCTTGTCTGCTGCCTTTATATCTCAGTGATAATATTTGCTGAGCTGCAAGCACACTTCAGAAACCTTATCCCAAAAGATATTTCTTAGAAATTAATGACAATGGAATATGAGGACTTCCAGCATTTCTGACTCAGAGCTCACTGCAACACCTTTAAACTCCAATGGAAAAGTTCCCTTCTTCCTCTTCTGTACTTTGTCACGCACAATGTGCTGCTGTCTCTGTAGGAATTGTTTTATCTGACTTAGTTATGTTCTCAAACAATTGTGTGGAGGTAGAAGTAATTGAAGAGTTTGGAAAAGACAAGTGAAAACAAACAGGTGCAGTGTTTCACATGACCACAAAACCACAAGACTTGAGAAATCCAGAATGACCTTTTTCCTGAGAATGTATTAATTCCTTCCCCCTTTTGCATGTGTTTCAAAGTAGACTCCTTTGTTTGAATTTCCATAACTCCCCAAGGCAATGGCTGAGTCTGTGCAAAATACTGAACCCACACTTACAAGAGATGACATGTAACTTGGATATTAAGATTGCAAGCTAAGAAAAGCAAGTCTAGAGGTACTGCATAATTAATGAAAATAACTTCAGTAAAATTGACAGGGATTTTCCCTTTGGGAAGAATTCATTGTTCTCAGGTTCCCAGTTCTCTCCTGCATCTTCAGCAAGTGTTGTGTCAGGGAGTAACTTTGGCAAGATTTCATTGAGCTTGTGGGAATAATTGTGTCGATTTTACAGAACAGGGTGGTACTGGGAGGGAATCGAGATGGGATCCTCTCTCAAGAGGAGCTTCTCAAGTCTTCCAGGAATTGCCAGAGTTGCTGGAAAGGACACACTATTAGGCAAGCAGTGGTTCTGTGCAGGAATGTTATCTCTGATCATACACTTATCTTTACAGGAGGCAAGCTGTGTCAAGGCTGAGTTAACTAAAGGATTCTGGCAACTTTCATGCACCAGCTAAGCAGCCTGTCCTGTTACAAAAAACAGTTCCCTTGAGATGATCTGTGTAATGTTCATGGCCCACTGTCCAAAGTAAAGAATCAAGGCTTAAAATGTGTCCTATTTTGGATGTTGCTCATGGGTTAGCTGATCAGTTGATTGTATGAGAAGCTGCACTTGGCTTTCAGGTAGCTCCCCTCCCTGGATAGTAACACAACTTTCTTTTCCCAGCAAATGCAGCCTCATCAGCCCCTTTTCTCTCAACTGTGACTGGTTGCTGCCTTTTGTCTCTGTGGGCCCAGAGGCACTGACCAGGTAGAACATCAGGCAGTGGCTATGGAGCTGTCTTGTGCCAGTGAGCTACAGAACAGTCTGGAGAGCCCAGCATAATGATTTTAGAGAGAGACACCTTTCCCCTCCAGAGGAACTTTAAGGATAAGTTTTAGAGTCTACAAGAACTGCAATGGAATAGACTTTCCCCGTCCATTTAGCACTGTATATATATATATATATATATGAGAAGTGAGGGTAGGAGAGCTTCAGATTCCCTTGCTCCTATTTGTAGTTTCTTATTGTAGCATCAAATGAATTGGTGTGCACTTGGTAGCATATTATGAGGAAATGGTCCATCATCCAAACACATTAATGATACCTGTACCTCACTCTTACTTTTATCCCTTACATAGATTTGGGAAGTGTAATGCTTTTCCTTCTGATAGTTGATGGCTTTGCAGTGCACAAAGTTGGTTATCAGTAGCATTTCTCTTGTTTCATATTTGGTAACAGTGGCTTTGCAGGTACCTAGATGGCATCTTTTAGAAACAGAACCGATAGATCAAGTGAACTAAGTGGTCCATGTAATGCAATTCCTGGAAATCCCTTGCTGAAGCTGGTAATCAGTTGAGTTTCTGTATCATGTTCTCTGACGTGGAGCTCTTTTCTTTGCAAAGGGGAGTGGAGGGATGTGACCAATCCTGCATCTCAAGTGTGTGGATATATAAATTAATTAGAGAAGGTGCTGGGAATGTCCTTCCTACTTCTTTGAGATTTTGAAGCATGGAGTGCTTGTCAAGCTCGCAGGACATCTTGGCTTGTCCACATCCTTTTGCATTAACGTTTAGGTAGCTTTTCCATCTATGCAGTTTCTTAACACAGTTGCATTGAGTCACTCCCACTTACAGTTTGTGCTGTGATAGGATTTGTTTGATTTCCTGTGTACCAGTTATACTGGGTCTTTGTGATGAGAAGGGCAATGATGATTTGTGTTTTGAAAAACATACCTGAAAGATCATGTGTGTTCATGAAATGCATATAAATGCATATAAATGGATGTCAACTATAAATGGACTGATTTTCAGTCCTCCTCTACCTTAGAGTGATTGCTGCTAGTCTTTCTCCCCACCCTAGATACTGGAGCAGTGAAACAACCTTTTTTAAAAAAATACTCTATTCCATTTAATTTAATTATATGGGAATGGTTTTATATTTTGATAGAAAACAAAAGAAGTAAAATAACATCAGGTGGATTAGAAGTTCTTGTTCTTTTTGTTTTTCATCATTTTTTTTCTGCTTGTGGACTTTGCAGCTGTGTTAGGGTTTGCATCAGAAGAGAACAAATCAAAAACAGCTTGTGAAAAGATACTTCTGTTGAAGTAGGTGAGCCAAGCTGATAGCTCTGGGTATATGAAGAGTTCCAAGTAGTAGGAAAACTTTTTTTATTATTATTTTAATATATTCCTTGTTTGCTTTCCCTCACTTTGGTGTTCTTGTGTTAACCAAAGTCTTTTGGTCTTTTACTGTCAGCCAGAAGTGGCAGAGCAATATTCCAGGTCAGTTCCCCTGTTACTGTGAACTCAGGGTTGGGGAATGTAACACAGATTGCAAAAATAGATTTGGCCGAGGTGGTATCACGATCAAGAGAGAGAATTAAATGAAACATGAATCCCAGTTGAAAAGCCAGTCCAGTTCCACTAAACTTTGCAAACACTAACACAACATAAGGCTTAGCAGCAGGAAGCGGTAGAGACCACAGTATCCCTGGAAATGCAAGGCAATGTTCCCACCTGCCACCTGAGCAAGCTTCTCTGGTTTATACTGTAAAGAAGCCATGTAGTTCCAGCTGAAGGCACAGCAGCCACTTGCCCACATCACAGAAGGGTTAAATCATGCTAAGGAAGAGAGCAAAACTCTCCTGGCAGTTGTTTTTATGAGATATTATCTTTCAGGAGAGGGATTGGAAATAGATGCCACTAATCATGGCAAGGCCTGTGTAATTTTGTGTGGAACACTAAGATGACTGAGAGAGTAATTGCCCTGAAAAAAGGACTGTTAGGAATAAAGTGAGAAACTACAAAGGGTGAAGAAAGGAAACAAAAACTGTTTTGGAGGTTAAAATGTGTGAGGATAAAGTAAACGCTGCCAAAGCTCATGCTGGGTTAGACTTTGCAAAGGAAAGGAAAGCAAAGAGCTCTGTTCCTTAAGCATGTAAGTAAAAGCAAGGCAAGGGAAACCAGCAGTGGGTCCACAGTGAGGATGGAGCTGACATAAAATGCAGTTTAATGTATAGTCAATCAGATGGCCTTCCATTTCAGTTGGCATTGGACATGGGAGCAAAAGAGTCGGTGTGTAGCAAGATTGGGAAAGACTAATCCAATGATGCAGGAAGAAAAGTTTAAATATTACCATACTGTAATGATTGAAAATAAAATTTGACCAAATAGTTCTTAGTCTCAGAAGAGTGGAAGAAGTGTACAATGAAATTGTGAGCTTTGTGGTAACAGTTTGTGAATAAATCAAGGTATCATGATGTACCTTGCCTGCTTAATTTGGGGCGATACTGTGCAATCACTGGGTGACAGAAGTATGACCTGCAAATAAAAAATTATAAAGAAAACAAAACATCAAACAAAAAAGGTTAAAAGGTGATTTGATCAAGTACATGTAAGTTAATTTCAACAGTAGATAAAACACCTTCTTTGGAGCAATAACTAAAGACTGCTAGTTCTGCAAGTGAAGCCCTTTGTTTTCATGCAGGTAAGTGGTATAAAACGTGACATGGATTCAACAAAGGCTATGCCAGTCTGGCTTGGCAGCTTTTATTAACAACATAACTGATTACCTCCAGGAGGGGAATGTAGTGCATTTGAAAAGTCTGGGCTTCAGTAGAACACCTGAATGCTGACACATGGAAATAATTATTTAAACTGGATAAAATGAGGGAGCAGTACATGAAGTGTCAAGTGGCTAAGAAGTTGGCTTAAATGAGAGATTAGAGGTTTTATTGAAAAAGAAAATAATGGGGTTGGATGTCACCTACAGATTGTGGAGTTTCACTGAAAGTAACTGGGACTAAGGTTTCTGTCCAAAAAATAAAAAGGAAAAAATCTGCTGAAATTTCAAACCCCCACCAATGCAGAGAAGGATGGGCACATCATTCACTAAGAGCTGCAAAATGTTGCCATCTGTGATGTTGAACAGAAATGTGATAGCAGAAAGTACCAGGTCATGCACTGAGAAAGTGGTGAGAATTTTGGCTACCAACAAAGTTCTTATCAGCTGAAAGCAAAGAAAGAGAAAGATCTGAACACCAGTCAGTGAGTAAATGCCACCAGTATTATGTGGCATATAAATAGGCAAGTGTGTTCCCAGCGTGTACCAGATGAGAGATTTCTGGCAGGGTTGTGTGTTACGCTGATAAGGCCTCATCTGGAAAGCTGTGCTCAGTTCTAATCACACAGGTTCTGGAAAGATTAATCCAAACTGGGACAGGTGCAGAGACCTAGGGGATGATCAGCACGCTGAAGAGCTTATCTCGTGAGAGAGTGGCTTGGCTTGTTTAGCAAAGCAAAACAAAAGCATGGAAATGTTGGGCTCTGTAAATAGTATAAGCTGGGTAAGGGTAAACGGTGGCATGTTATTCGAGCTAAAATATTAGAATATACTTCATTGAGTGCCACAGTGAGTGAAGCTCCTGTATTATTTTCTCCAGCTGCCTGGGACACATATCCTTGCAGTTTTCTGGGATTTATGGGATTTTTGCTTGCAAACATCTCCCCAAGATTTTTCCCTGTGATTCATTTCATCACAAATTCTGATTAAAAAGCAACTTAATTCAAGTCTATAAAAAGCCTTAAAACATACTCCAACTGGACCTTTTTCATTCCTTCACTCATCTTTAAGTAGTAACAATATTGTCTTTCTCCCTAACTCTGTAGACTTGACTGGTAACGATTTTAACACGCAGCAGGGTTACCCCATAGCATTCCTACTGTGTCTCAGAAAATACATCCAGTCTGTGCCCAGGCCTTCCCCAGTACTTGTTACGTAGACTCCATTGCATCTCTAGTTTTTTGCAGCTAAAATGGCCCTGTTTCCTCTCTCAACTAGGACATTTAACATTTTTTTTAGCATCTATTAGCCTAAACCACTTAAGATTCCCTTTAGCAGTCTGGCTTCCCAGCAGGTTGTGCCAGTAGTGGCGAACAGGATAATGACATAAGGTATTCTCTCGCTTTATTTACCTCCCTCCGCCTCGTGCCCCTCTTCTCACAATCGCTCGGTTTTCTTAAAGAATTACAGTTCTGACTGTTGCATTTATTGTTTATTCACTGGCTTATCCTTAGGTTCTAATGTGAATGGGCTGGAGGAGCCCAGCCTTGCCAAGCGGCTGCGGGGCACTCCGGAGCGGATTGAGCTGGAGAACTACCGGCTGTCGCTGCAGCGGGAGGAAGAACTGGAAGAGGTTCCCGAAGAGACACTGGCAGAGCATAACCTGAGCAGCGTGTTGGACAAAGGAACAGAAGAGGATGTGCCCAGCAGGTTAGCACATATTGCCCATGAGCTTTTTTTATGCTGGCTTTTGCCTGCTTTTCCCTTAGCTTTCCTTAACATATTATTTACCAGGTTGCCCTTTCCAAAGTTATTAAAGAAGTTCTGCGTACGTACACAGATATTTTATCTTGTGCTTTCTGTTCTAAATAGCTTATAACCATTCTTAGAAGACACTTCTAGGACTGCAGTGCCATGAAATTAAGTCCTAAATTGGAACGGATTTTTTAATTTTTACTATTTTAATTGTCACGTAAATGAATTTTTCTTAGCAAACAGAACACTAATTCAAGTAGGAGGGGATTCCAAAGTTAATTTCTCTTCTGAATGTTTTACATTACAATTGAAAACTGCTTTTGATTTCAAGATTCAACCTTGACACACATGTAATCGTGACGGAATGCTGGTGCAATGCCTGAGAGATATTAATTGGAAGCAATAGTTATGGCTGTTAAAAAATATGTTGTACCTTCATGAATTTCTCCTTATCTGCAAAATGCTTTGTAAGACACCAGGATCCATGTACGTGCAGGTAGAGCTACAGGAAACAGTTGTTGGAAGAATCATTGAGAGAAAAATCCTCAAAAAGATGTTTGTGAACTTTATAGTGGATCACACACTTATGCAGTCTTGATTTCTTAACAGGGTTTCAAATCATCTACTTGTCTTTAGACAATAGCAACCCTTACCTTTTTAGCTCTGAGTCTGTTCAGTAGTCTTGAAATAAACTCAGAAAATGCTGTTATTGGTTTCCTAAGACTTAGATCCTATGAACATATTCTATGTATGCATTACCTACAGATACAGAGCTGTATGAAAAATTGAGTAATCTTGGACTGTTTGTAGGAGATGCAAACTGTATTTTCTTCACTCGTCCTTCCTTTAGTTCCTTGCTCAGGTTTAGGAATTTTATCAACTGTGACAATATAAGCATTAATGATAGTGGAGATTTTTTAGTCCTTTATGTTTCTAGCTCTAAAACAAAGTTTACTAGTATGGAGCTATTCACTATTGTTATTCTTTGTCTTGATTTCAGTAAATCAGGACACAATAGACCTGCTCAATAAATGGCAGAAGACTTGCAAAGGAGAAGAGTTAGTTTAAAAAAAAAAAGGAGATTTTGGCATTTTGGCATGAAGTTGTTGGTCATCTCTAAGTGATGTTTTGTGGGATTATGGAGACTGAGGGCAGTATACTATTAGGTTAGCAAGTTGGATTTTGTCTCTTTGGGTGTTACATTTGGTTCCCTTTGTCCTACATTCATCCCCATAACCTGTATTAAAATGATATTTCTGTCTATAATAGACTGTATTGTATAATTCTGGATGTGAAAAGCAGTGTTTAGTGGGCAACTCACACTCTGTCATAGGGAGAAAAGAGAAAATACATCAAATTCCTTGTCAGTATGACCTGGAAAAATTTATGTTCCAAATCTAAATATGGCAAGCAGTTTACTGAGAGCATTGACAAGGCTGTGTGGGCCAAACATGAGAGAGAATTTTCTAGGCAATGTAGCTCTTGGGTATCCTCTGTTCAGCCATATCCACTCCATGATATGTCACAGAAAGAAGGCAAAAAAAGGGGGGAAAACCTGACTACTTTTTCAGCAACAAAAGAAAAAAAGTTTTGACTCCTGCAACAAGCCAACCAATCCCTGATTTGATCATCTTCACTGTCGTGGTGCAGCGCCGCGGGGTTAGGAGCAGGCGGAGGGGATGGGGAACTCTTTGTCCTTTCTGTGTCTTATGGAGCAGGGGGCTGGGCCTCAGGGTTCACTGAGGTGTGAGATCTAAGTCAGGCAGAGACCTCACATTTTGGTTGCACGGCTTCCTGTCACACGCACACACTTGGGAGCATCCACGCTGGAGAGGAAGTTTACAGGAAACAGTACTCAGAGTATATTTTTTCAAAAGAGAGCTGATCTTGTTTAGGCTTCCACAAGAAAAAAGATCAGTTAAGCAATTACACCCTGACTGCACAGGTATGAGGTGTGGGAAACCCTTTATGTGCCTTATTCATTGCCTTTAACTTGCAGTAACTCCCAGTATGTCATCTGCAGTTTTGGTATCCCACTCTGTGGCCTTTCAAAGCGGTGTCGTAGGAAAGCTTGTGCCGTGTGGGTCCGCAGGGCAAGGAAAGAGGTTCATTTCCACAGTTTGGGTTTTCAGTTAGTCTCCTCAGCACTAAGTCTGTGTACATACACCTTTCTAATGAGATATTCAAGTGCTTATACAAATTCCATAAAGCAACCTACCTTGATCTTTGAATTCTGCTTTATAGAAAAAAAAGAGTTCAGCTGTTGAATTAATTCCTATGGCACAGGGTTGCCATGCTGAAAGGAATGCCCACTATAGCAGGCCATCTCTCACTGCTGTCTTTCAGCTTCTCATTTCTCAGCATTCAAAGGTCAAACAAAAACCAAGTTATAAACAAAAGCCAAAGAAGGTAAAGTGAGCTATGTGATAAGGAATGTATGTCGTCAATATTCCATGCGATAAGCCGCTGGTTGAAGAGCAGCGGCTCGTCCTGTTCAGCAGTCATGGCAACAGTTTGAGCAGCAGTAAACCTTATTGACAGCACATGAAAACTCCAGCATGCGGCACCTGTCAGGTTTATTTCCATACCAAAGGCTGGGAAGGTTAATAAGGGAGGAGGGGAACATCACTTTTTATCTCTGTGACAATATCTGCATAAAGCCTTTGGAATATGCTTCGATCTTCTGGAATATGCAGCGATTCCATGACTTGCACCAGTGTTTGTATTTCACATGTGAAAATCAGGCAGCATGTTAAAAATAAGTATTTGGTTCATGCTGTGAAAAAGTGGGTTGTAACTTGAGCAAAATAGTGCTATATGGATGCAGAACAGTGAGGAGAATTTAAGAGCCTCTGGACAGAAGTGTGTGACAGAGCATGAATGAAGTGTTTTCCTGATTAGGTTTGTTATCAAAAATAGGCTTTCAGACAAGTAGATGAATAAAATTATGTAAATATGATATTACCACAGCACAAGTTATATTTTATAGACTTACATGAGGTGTGAGCTTCATTATTTTCAACTTGCTGGTTTTCTCTTTCATTGTCTATATGGGAATGGGCTCTGCCAAAGGCCGTTAACCAGTGATAATGGGCACAAGGAAGCAGAAATACTGTTCTCAGTTTATTCGCCCAAACTTTTAACTATTCACAGTTTTCTCCTTCAGTCAGATGAACTGGGCCTTCTAAGATTTATAGGGGAAGCATCCAACTTTTGCTATAATAAATGCAGTTCTGTTATGACAATGGTCTCTTAAGGAAAAGCAAAGGTAGAGCACCTTTTCACCCTGCATATGAGGTCTCTGAGTGTGCTGTAGTTCTCATTCATTTTCCAGTGACAAGCACAACCACCTTTCTTCCCAATTCCTCTAGGTAGTCCAGCATGTAAGAGTGAGCCAGATTAAATGCCTTTGTATAGGTGGTTACATTTCTTGCCCCCGCAGTTTATGCTGAGGAACTGTTACAATTAAACAGAAATGGCTTCTAAAAGGCAATAATGTTTTACTGCTTTGTATAGTTTAGACTTTGCTGTGAGAATAATAAGCTCATTATTGTAATTATCTTTGCACTGCTTCCTACAGTTTCTTGCCACTATGTACACTGTGTACTTAATTGGATACATATTTCTGTCTGTGATGTAAAAGAGTGAGTAATTTTGTATTTTTTTTTCTCCGACTCCCCTTGGTTCACATACTGTATCCTTTGTCCTGATAGTTGTGTTGTGTGTTCTTTCTACTCCCAAAGCCTTCTCTGGTTCACAACATCAAGTGCCAAAATCATCTTAGTTATCATAGCTGGCAGTAGCTGCCATATCAAAAGATGTGACCTTCTACATTCTGATACTGCTAAGAATTCTTGCACTGGTTTATCCAAAGCAATGTGATATGAAGAAAGTAGTTTCTTTTTGCTGTGTTCAGTTGTCATGAACTGTAACAATAAATGCTGCACAAATATTTGAACTTGGCTTCACAGGCACTTTTCTGCTGCTTCACATTCTTTGAAGGAAGCAGAACAAGGATCATACTGCAGTCCACACGTGATGCTGTCACTAAAATGCCTATGAAATGTTGAAAGCAGAAAATTAGTGTTATGTTTTGAGCTGGTGGGTATTGAAACAATTTGTCAGTGATCTGAGACTGATCAAGGAAACATTAACTGCGTAATCTTTAATATTATTATTAACTATATAATCCTTATTTTTTTTCCTAAAACCTTACAGTAGTTCAGAGTCTGAGATGGAGGAGGAAGATGAGGAGGAAGAGGATGAACTACTGCTGCCTCAGCAACCCCCTTCGGACTTGGGTGGTGTGCCGTGGAAAGAGGCCGTGCGTATCCACGCCCTCCTGAAGGGAAAGAGTGAAGAAGAGATTGAGGCTGAGGAGAATCACGAGATTGAGGACAAAGATGATTATGATGAGGAGGAATACGAAGAGGAAGAAGATGAGGAGTCGAGCGAAGGTTAGATTGGTTTGTCCTTTCTTTCTGCTAGACAGCAGGGAAAACTGGGTTGAGTATTGGCCATGCAGAATGAGAAAGATTTGCCTGGAAAACTTCTCTTCTTCTTTCACATCTTTATTGCTCTGATTTTTTAAGGGAGTTTTTGTCGAGGAAAGCTTTGGGTGGATCATTGTGGACACAGAAGGACTTTGCCCACAGGGCAGTTAGAGCACTAGTACCAACACAATATGCTTCCCGTACACCATGCCAACATGTGCAATTCACAGCTTTGTGCTGCTGTATTGGTTTATTGTTGGTTTTTATTATTATTTGGAATTGGATTTGAATGTGCCCTTTGTTCTTTGGCAACAAGAACTGGAAGCATTGTGGTTGCAGTGCCTCCCTGAGGGGTAGTGCCCTGTCACTGTAGTCAGGGCATTCCAGAAGAAGCTGCTTGTAGCTCTCCTTTGTTAAAAGATGGCCTTGAGAAATCAGGGAGTTCAGGTGCTTCCCATTTTAGCTCTGAGAGACTTCTGTGGGAAATCTTAGGGAAAGACTCGTTCCCCTGTGTTTGTGTCAATCATCAAAATGCAAAGTTTGTGCTAAGAATAGACATGTTTCCAGTGTTTCACCACCATGCCAAATTTCTCGCTGATCTTGTCTTTGTCTTTATACTCACATTTCCATTTTGTGGAGACTAGTAGACTCCAAAGAGCTTTTTCGTAAAGGTCTTTGGCTGCCTACTGCAAGCAGAGGTCCAGTTTTTTGAGCCTTAGTGGCAGTGTTGTTGATGAGCTCAGCAGGCTACTTGGCTACTTCTTCAACGTAGGAGCTGTATCTCCATGACTGAAGTCTGTGGAAATCAGGACTTTTTAAGTCTGGTAACATGCATGTTGTGTGTTTAGTCTGCTGAGCCGTGGTGTTCTTGGACGGATGTTGTTCCATTCAAGCAGTTTTCCTGTCAGACACTGAATACAGCGGGACTACGGGGAGTTGCTGGATTTCCAGACAGTCTCTCTTTCTGATTCTGTCCTCTCTCTTTCTCTCTTTCCCTCTCTCCATCGCTTGTGTGTGTACATGCGTGTCTGGTGTTATATGTGGATGTGTGGTTCCCTCTGCTGTAGAGGGGGAGTATAACCCTTGGGAGAGAGAGCTGCAGCAAGGCCTCTGGCTTCAACGTCTCTCAGATGAAGAGGACTCGGGTACATATAAAGGTACCCGTACACACCATCTCCACTTCCATTTCCCCAAAGGAGCGGGGAATGTTTTAAAGAGCAGGTCCCACAGGAGAAGTTTCTGTGTTTTATTTAATTACCAGCTCCCTCAAAACTGATTCGGGAGCTGTTGTTATCTTTGTCTCCTCATCCAAGTGCCATAAATCAGTTCTGTCTTTGCCACTGGATTTAGTAAAATGATAAAGCTGCCAAGTACCTCAGGATATCTAGAAAGCTTGGACAATTTGCTACTGTAATTTGTATGAACAGTGACCTCCACATATTTAGGAGTTTCAAATTTGTTCCATACACACAGACTACTTGCACCTGTGCAATATGTCAGACATATGGGATGCATCGAAGTGTGTCAGCAAACTTGCTTTTTTTGTTGTCCTTTGTTGAGTGTGTGTCTGTGGGGAGAGTCTGGGGGGCAACTAATCAAGCTGCAGTGATCCCTCAAGATTTTTTGAACAGTTGGTCATAAAATTAATCTGACATTCAAATCTAACTGGTTGTGTTCTCTTGCAGTTTATTTTTATGTTTTGGTTTGGGTTTTTTTGTAAGCACTTGGTCCTAATAGCTTGTTAATACTTATTTCCTCAATGTGGTTCCTTAGAACCAGAATACATAAGAGGAAAATCCAAGTGCTTTCCTGCATGTAAGAGGGCATATGCAGTTGTCAAACTGCATATTTTGCAGCTTATGGTTTTAATAACTGTAGCTTGGCTTCTGACTTTTTATTTTTTTAAGGGGAAAAAAAAATGGAAGAAGTGTTAACATTTTTTCCTCATTTAACTTTTCTGATGGTAAGAATGAGAAGTATTAGTAAGATGGCCGAAGGGCATATCTGAAGAAGTTCCTCCTATTGGAGTTGTTAGTGTGCTCTCAACCTGGCTCTTAAGGAGTTGATTTGCAGGTGGCTCCTCATTCCATTAAAGTGAAAACATTGAGATTGCCCACAGTTTATAAAGTGCTGATAGGTGCTACAGTGAAAATGGAGGGAAATGTTACTGTTCCAAATCTAAGTGCAATTACTGTTCAGCTTCCTGCACAGCTCAGCAGGCAGTCCTGAGGGAAGGCTGTGCCAGGTGTTTGAAATTCTCAAGCACTTAGACTTTAAGGAAGTGTTAGATTTGTCTCTTAGCCAAGCAGCAGTCTTTCATGGCTGGCTGTGCTGCTCCTTATTTACTGGAGAAGGTGAGAGGGACCAATGTTCTAACCAGGACAGGCTCAGGCCTCTGTCCAGAGGCTCGTGGAGAAATTATAGGTGTATATGTTACAGTAGTCTAAATCCCAGAGAAATCCATTTTAAAACATGCAGATCACGTGGGACCTGCTCTTTCCAAGCCTTGCTGAGGGACTATATACTTCTCAGCCATTGCTGGCAAACCTAAACCTTTTAACACAGAATTTTGTGCGGCGATGCAAGTGCTAACTCTACTCATCCTGGGGCCTGCATGCGAGTGCTTTGGTATGGAGCAAGAAAAGCCCAGGTTCCTGTCCCTGCAGGATGTCCAGTGGCTCTGGTAGCCCATGTGGTTGTGCTAATTGATACAAAAACTCTCTGATGAGGCGACAGAGACATAAAACCGCTAAATACTTGGCTAAATTGTGAATCCCGCTCTGCATTTGAGTTTGTGCCTTTTTCCCTTAATAACCATCTGATGATTCTGTCCTTCCTGCAGTTCCTTCTGCCTGTTTCTCCTGCAGTTTTAATGCCAAATCTCACATATAATCACTCCTAAAATGCAAGGCCCGAACAGTTTGTCATATCTGGGAAAAACATGGCCAGGACAGAGGAACTTCATTAAAATGAGACAGCAGGAAATAACGAGTGCAAGCTCTAAATGCTGCTAATGTGTCCTGTTTTCTTCAAACACTACTGCACCATGTGAAAGTCTAACTGCTTTTGAAGTTCTAACCTGCTGAAGCAGTGTTTTGCCCTACTCAGTGGTAATCCAGCTGTTGTGAAAAATGACGTCCTACTTTATAAAGTAAGTGGGCATTTTTCTTTCAGTTTGAGACATTTGCTTTTGAAGACCACTCCTGCAGAAGGTGAACACCCGTCCCCTGTAGAATCAGTTATTTTTTTATGGATAAATAAAACCTGAGTTACAGTCCCGGAGCAGATAACAACAGAGACAGGGTCTATGAATTTAATACCTCAGAGTAGGTGCTCCCAAAGGTGGGTGTTCTGCAGCAGTTAAACAAGTTGCTTATCAATTGCTTTAGGTGCCCGTTGTTCCATAAGTAGCTGAGCTTTGTGTAGGCGGGTATTCCCTTCTGGGGAGGTGGGAGTGGCTGTTAAGTCACAATCAAAATGCTGTTATTCTTCAGGAAAAAAAAATCCCCCCTTTGAACAAGTCAGTACAAAAGAGCAGGAGTAAACAAAGTAGTGTTTTAAGTGCTAAAGTAGGCGTGTGCCCCTGTGTGCATATGCACATGCACACATGTGAAACTCTGAGATCCATCATGTAATTTAATTCACAAAGTAGTGTGTACCCAGCCCAGAAAGGAGTGCTTAACCCAATAATAGGAGATGAAAAACCTTTTGTCTTGGTGCATCAAACTACAATGCAGATTGTCCCTTGCCTTTAACAGCAAGACATCGTTTGCAATAATCATAATGAATAGGCTGAAGGAGCTGGAAATTTCTGCTAAATTGGTATTTACATACCACATACTGTTGGACACCTAGAGAATGTCTTTCATTTCAGCGAAGCTTCTTGCAATAGAGATAATCTATAATTATTTTCTTTATAGCATTCCTCTGCCTTTGGAATGGCATTATTCAGCTTTGATGGGAAGTATGAGGAGCGCTATATTGGTGTATGCGTGCACACACAATGCCAAGCTTTTTCTGTCTGTCTTGCAAACTGATCTGAGCCAATAATATTTTCTTTTCTTATTTCCTTTCCTATATTGTGTTACCTTTCCTTTCCACTGCTCTCCCATCTTTTCCTCCCTGTCCTTCATATACCCTTCCTACAACCTGGTATACCATGCCCTCCTCCTGCTAGCTGGAAACCTTAGGCTGCAGCAGATTGTAAATCCGGTTGATCCTCTGGAGATCCTGGCAGATGTGCACTGGACACACATCCGTGAAAAAGAGGAGGAGGAAAAAATGGTCTCAGCCTCAAAGTCCTCCACCTCCAGAGGTAATATCCCCCTAAGCCCCACACTGTCAATTCTTGGATCACAGTTGCAGCTGTTTAACTGTTGGTTCTGTGCCCTTCGAGAGCAGTGACTTCAGCAGGGGCAGCAGTGATTGAAAGGAACTACTTTCAAATTACACTGAAATTACACTTGGTTAAACATTTTGCTTTTCAAGCCGGTGTCTGTTTAAAATTACTGCTTTCTCATCTCTGTGTTGTGAGTTCTAACCCATTTGTCTGCCTGCTTCAACTCCCATAGCATTTTTCTTCACCACACACATGATTTGGTGGTGCTGGAAATCTGCCCTCCGTAACCGACTTTAGGGATGCTAAAGAGAAGTTGTCATGTGCTTTTTGTGGCAGTGAGGACTCTACACCTCTCTAGGGAAGGCTGAAGGGCTGTGTTGTGTAGCTACTCCAGCAAAGATTGAACAGGATCAGCTTCTGTATTGAGCATATTTCTCTACTGCTGGTTTTCAAAGAGTGTAACTGCATCTGGTATTAATAGGGAAGGATGGGGGTCAAAGGGCTTGCAAATCTGATGAGGGAGAGTTTTGACTGCCTGTGTTTAAGGTTTGGCAGTATATCTATTTTTTTTAATGTGAGGTGTGACCTTTGCGTGTTGTCAGTTACTTAAAAGGAAAACTTTGGAGGGGGAAAATGCTGGTAAGTCCAGTTCTCATGTGAGCGCCTTCCAGCAGTCTCTGCTGACCTTGTTCTAAACTGTATTACAGTGTATCTTAAGGTAAGTATGTCACAGGTGCTTTACCTATGGATTTAATAAAAGTTCACCATGCAGTTGATGAGCAGTGCTCTTCTCCCAGCCTGCAACCACTGTGACAGAACTGTAGAGGGAGTAAGTGTGCTGTGGGTTGTCTTTTACAGCAAGTGGGAAATTAAGTTAAAAAGCCTGGGGCTTTACCTCATGTTTCCTGATCATCTTCTATTCCAGATAATTATCTTTTTCTCCCAGTTCTAAAAGTTTGGTGTGGGGTGTTTTTAATCCTGGTCTAGGTTGATACACAGTTCCAGATCAGTTTGGCTACATTAAAACTGCAGTTTGTAGAATGCACTGGGACTTTCTGGTGTGAAATCTGTGCCCTACAAATAAGAGGTGGGTGTTTTGTTCCCACACTGCAACCACAGTGTTCAACTGTCTGTAACATTCAGTATTGTTAGAGTAGTTGTTTAATGTTTAAAAAATACAAAGTAAAAAATGTTAACATACTTTCTCAAGCTTACAGCAATTCAGGTTACCTGTGCTTCTGCTTCAGAGTGAGTGTCACTCTAGTTTCCCAGTTTTTATTTTCATTTGTGCTTTGTAATTCCTACTTTTCTGTATTATACTGGTACAGTTGCCAGCAACAGGTGATCCTTCCAGAATTGATTTTGTGGTTTTTCTAAATTCCTTTGGGAATGGGGGCAGGATTTTAATTTCCTTCCCCTAAAACCCAGTCAAAGTGGAACAATCCTGATTGATTAATTAGCTGCTTCAATTACTTTGTTACGTAGTACATGTGTGTACAGGTGTATCAGCAGTTTGGGGTTTTAAAGGGCTGTTGCCAATATGTATTTGTGTAAGTTTTCAGCCTGAGTTCAACGGATAAATTGTTCCTGGCTGAGCTCTGTTCTGTGATATGAGGTGTTTGGAGAGCCTGTCGGTAGCAGCAGCAGTGATGAGGTTTGCTGTGAAAGCCTGGGATAACGTGACAGTTCATAGAAGCCCTTCTCATTCTGCTTTGGGAGCTTTTCTTCATCTGCTGGCATGGGCACCTGGGCAGCACAGGTTCTGGGACCCCCGGTACAACCACCCCTCTCTTGTTGCTCAGATCCCTCCTCTCCTCGTTTCACTTCTCTGCAGAGTTTCAAGTGGAGCACAGTAGCAGCAACCTGCTGGTCAGATGCAGTGTTTCTCTCACTGTGCCACCCGTATTTCCTTTTAACATTACAGATCCTAAGGGAAGATTAGGCCCCTGACATTTGTGTGTTGCCTCAATTTAATTCTCGAGCCTGGAATCGGTTGTTTAAAATTTCATAGGTTTTATTCCTGTACGTGCTACTGAAAAATTTCCCTTTGTCACTCTTCTGTTTTAGACACTGACTGATGGTCTAATTTTGATTTCTTACGATTTATTGTTTTTTAAATTCAGCGTCCGACCTTCCCTCCGTACGCCATGAGGCGGTACAGGCGTGGCTGGAGACGGTCCCTGGAGGTAGTTTGGTGATGTTCTATGTATTCCAATGCACAATAACCCTGCCCGTCTCTTCTCCATGCCTTCAGCAGCTGAGCTGGTACTTTAACCCTGGAACTTACGGCCCTGTCGCTACTGCATGAGTGGAGTGGAGGGCGGGAGGAAGGGGAGTGTGCATGCACGCCTTGCTCAGGCAGACCCCTCTCGCATGAGCTCCACACCCGTTGTAACCCTTCTGAGGGCAGGTTATCTTGGGTGCAGTAATGCAGAAGGAGCACTTCAATTTGCTTTGTCAACTGAAGATGGGAGCAGTTATTCTCCCCCAAACCCACAGAATAGAAGAACGTGGGGCTTTCTTGCAGGTGAAAGATTAAGTGGTAGACAGTGCTTAGAGCAATGGCAGTTCTCTGTAGCAACTGCAAACTGTAGTTATCTGGTGAAGGAAATAAGAAAGAATAATAAGATTGAAACTGGGATCTTCAGGAATAGCGATTGTGTTTCCTTTGGCCTGGGGTTTCACGTTATTCAGGAAAGCCTCGTGAATGTTGAAGGATGGTAAAGCTCACCTGCTTTTTTATATGTGGTCCTCTAAGCTCCATTACAAAACTGGTGAGCGTGAAGATTCTGGGATGCCAGTAGGGGGGTACATCTGTGTAAAGCTGTGAAGGTATCTCATTCAGTGGAGTAGTTTGTGCTGGGTAGTTGGTGTACAGCTGAGTTGCTTTGGCACATCAGAATAGCTCGCTTGCCTTTAAAACTTTGCTTCTGCTGCTGCTTTGGCAAGCCAGCAGTGTTTACAAGATGTCTGCACACGAAGCAGTCTGCTGACAGCTGACAGCCTAATACAAACCAAGTGCTGATCCCAGTTTCTGGCTGCTGTAGTGTGTAGCTTCTGAGTTACTGTGTGACAGCTTTTGGCCTCTTGCTCCTTACCCTAACTACATATATGTATATGCACAGTATATGTATAATATAACCAGCCACCTGCAAGCTCTCCGTGTCCCTCAAAGTGGGATCCACCCTTGCACCAAGTTGCTACTTATCGATGCATCTGTAATCTTCCATTGAGTTTTGTGTTCCAACCTGTTTAAAACCTGATTTTTCTCCTCTCTCTCCAACACAACCTGTGTGTGTCGTGTCAGTTCATGGTTTCTGGATCTGAAGACCTACATATACGTAGTGGATTCAGATATTCTTAACATCAGTTATGTTTTTTGCAAGTTCTGATTAAGATCACTCACATTTGCTGCTACCATAAAACCATCCCATGACATTATCATTTCCAAAATAACATAAACTACTGCATACCTAAGCAACAATCAGACTGGAACATGTTTTAGTTTTGTTCAGTAGATTTGTAAATGCCCCTGTGGGAAGTCCAGCCTTTGCCATATGATTTAGTATCATATGGCATAGATAAACCCATATGTTTATCTATGTTAATAATCCTATAGAACATGGAAAAAGGGAAATTCTCAGGTTGAAGGAAGAAGACAAACCACCCACTGAAGGCTGTGTTTTGAAATAAGCAAAACCCTATATTAGAGAAAGAGGAGAGGCTGCAAGACCTCAATTTTAGGGAGGGTTAGTTTGTTTTTGAGATTGTCTTAATTAGCATTGCTGTCATATAAATGGTTCCAAGAGCCACATCCTCACTAGTAAATAAAGAGGACCAGGACCTACACCCTGACTCGGGAGGAACCTGGCACACCATGGTTCTCTCCTGCATGGCTTAACTTCTTTGCCATCCAAGATCAGGGGCTGTGTTCAGACTGCCTGTGGAAACAGCCTGGGCCCTTCCCAGGGAACTGACTGCTGAGAGTTGTGCCTGGAGCCCTCCTCAGGATGACAGTGTGACACTGTGTGCTTTCAGGTCTAGAGACCTGCACCACTTAGTTTACTGGTGTAGGTGCAACCAAGGAGGTTATAAATATATAACTTATCGTTGTTATAGAACCATATCCTGTGTGTATAATTAGCAGATGTGCATGGTAACACATGCTGACTGTGTACACATTGGCAAGAGGATGTACAGCAGAGTTAAATGTTGTTGAACATGAATCGATAATAACTCACTTCACACTTTTAAAACTGTAGTTGACCAATGCTACTGTAAAAAAAAAAAAAAGGGAAGTGCTCACTTTTCTTTTAATATTTAAATTATGTTTTATGAAAATGTTTAACAAAAGAAAAAAAAGTAAATCATCCATAGCACTAGATATGGGATAATGTGTCATAAGGTTTAAGGGGTTATTTTAAAAAGTATCATTTAATAATGAAATTAGACCCCAGACTTTGATCTTGTCTCTCCCCCTGTAATTAAATCCTGTCACAAGTAGTAATGTCAGAGTTGCAAATTCAAGAACCTTTTCTTCATTTTGACCCAGCAAATCAAATTATGATCTGTAAAAGAAAAAAAAGTTTTGAAAATGTAATTTAAACTATTTAAAAGTATCTCAATTAATGATCTGTGACAGCAAAATAGTTTTTTATATCATTTTAATTACTTTAAACTATCTCAATTTGTGCCCTATGTACTTGTACAGCATATGAATTTTCTTAGACTTTATTACCAAAGACTGCAGTAGCTGCACAGCATTAAACAGTTTTCAAATGTAATAATGGTCAATCCCAGAGCTAGACTCTGTCTCTGACTTACACTCTCAAAACCTGTTTCGATTTCAAGATGAACAGTCATGGTACATGGTGAAGATTTCAGTTTTGACTTAATGCACGTATTCTATCAAGTGGTGGTGACTGTTCTGGTGTGGTAAAGGAAAAAAACCAATCTTCCTGGAAGAACAGTAAACTTTATCCTGGTTTGATGTCCTCCCAGTCCCCTTCTTGTTTAATTTTTCACAAGGCCTGTTGCTCAGAAAAACCTTGGCTGCTTTCACTGCAAATGCCTCGGAGACTCCCCAGGGGCAGGCGTTCCTTGATTAATTGGAGTCTGGAAGTGTTGTTCCACCATAGATGTCCTTCCAGGTGACACATTTTGGGATTCCTTGTTTTGGCAGTAATTAATAAACATCTCGACTATAAACTGTTGGTACAGTTCAATGTAGAACCTTTTCACTGTCTAGTGTTTGTCTTCTTTTCTTTTTTTCTCAATATTTGAATATATTCTAGCTCCGTGTGAGGATAATGATGTGGAGGATGAGCTGGGCACAGAGCCTGCAGACACAGAAGGGCAGGCAGGTGAAGAGGGAGACACGGGTGCAGAGCTGGATGATGGTAGGGTACCGTGTGCAGCCTTTAAACCTGTTGTGTGAACACAGTTGTACTGGCAGAAAATACTTTGTGTGAAGCTACTTAAACATGGTATTATTTTTAGTGGTGTGGGAGTTTGTTTTGAATAGTCAAGAGGGAGCCAGGAGTGAGTGACAAGAAGAAAGACAAGAACCTCAATGCCACGGATTTTGTAATGAATTTCTTATGTCTTCTCACCGTAACTAAAGTGTCTTGTGTCCATATTCTGTGCTGATACTGATGAATAACAGAAATAGAAGTAAATTTGGGAAAGTTCTACAATATTATGCCAGAATCCTTCCCTTGCTGTTGTAAAATTAACTGCATATGCCAGAAAACATAAAAAAATTTCCAGAAAACAGATAAGGCAGGACTTCAGTTACTGATTTAGCTATTTGTACTAACAGTGCAATCATTAACTGCTTACATTGACTGCCTAAATGACTAATTATCACACCAGAAAAGGAGTGAAACATTTAGGGGCTCAGGTTATGAAAGTGATTGGCACCTTGTGAATAAAAAGAAAGTATTGTGTCCTGATGGATTTGTATTCGAATTCTGTTGTTGGTTTTTTTTTTCCCCTGCCCCACCCACGACCAGATGACATCGCATCCGATGCAGAAGCGGAGTTTCGCTTACACCGGGGTGGTGTAGAACAGGCAGAACTAAAAGTCTCTGAAGATGAAGAAGATGAAGAAGAAGCAGAAGGTGCTTCTTCCAGCGTGGCAGAAGGTAGTTGCTTTCTCATCAGTGTTTCAGTGATTTTGATTGAGTTAGAGATAGTCTGTACATTTATGAGATTTGAGAGAAGAGAGTCTCTTGGATTTGAACCATCTTGCTCCTCTCAATGGCAAGGCATGTGCTTGCATTGACATTTTGAGATGAATGTTCTGAATCCATTAATCACAGCTTCCTAAATGTGAGAACCCCTCTAACTGCTTTTTCTTGTAAAACTTTTTACATTAAAAAGCTTGTACCATTTTGAATATTTAAAAGTTTTTGTCTATGTTCCAGATGTCCAATCTAGAATTTGTAATAAGCTGAGAAATTTGTCTGTACTTGCTGTGTGTAACATAAGAGCCATTAATATTCTAAATTTTTTTGTGTTTTTGGAACATTTTTGCTTTCCCTAGATCCATGCAAACCATCCATCCCTATCCAGGCATCTAGTGACAGTGTTCTTCCTCTGTCTCCAGCTGCTAGTCCCAAAGCAAAACAAGCAGAGGTAAGAAAGAGAATCTTTGACATTTTCCACTTACCACCTGTAGTTCAATTAAACATTTTGTTGGATAAACTAATGAGGGCTGACAGCAGTGGGCTTTTCTCCTTTCCCGTCTCTAAAATTTACATTGATCTTGAAATCTGACTTTATTTATACTCAAAATATAAAGTACTATCTTTTTTACCTATCTTTGGAGTGTAGTGGCTCTGTCACAAAAGTTCCCATCACAAAGCCCAAAAAGAATTATCCAGGATATTTTAATTTCAGTGCCCAGTTAACAAGAGGTATACATGATGAATGAGGGGAGCCATAACTAGTGTGTTTCCTATTTATCCTGGTCTAGCTGTCTTTTATGTACCAAAAGCAGATTTAAAATTATAGTAGCAACCAAAGCAGTACTTCTCTATTCCAGAATTCAACGTAGTTCAGCTTAAGGAATTGAGGCATGTCACATGTTGTACTTCATTTGTCAGCCCTGGGAGGTAGCTTGCAAGTGTACTGGGGTGTTTGTGGCTGCTGGTGTCTAAGAGCTGAAAGTACATAACCCTTAAAATATTCAATTCAAATTTTTCCCTTCCAAGTGCCTGTTTTTAAGGAATTATTAAAAGATGATACTTCATTCTAGAGAGTTTTGACATAAACCAGTTTACTTTTACCATGGACAGATTAAGGGCTAAGTCTGGTTTGCTGACAGCAATTGCTGACAACATTGACTTTCTACTAAATTAAGTTTGGTTTTTTGAGGGCCATCTAATGGTTCTGTTAGACATAGTTAGTGTTTTTATCAGTATAATGCCTGAATGCAGTTCTCAAGACCTGTGTGTTTATTAATAGAGATGTTCGTGCTCCAGTGGTCACGTGTCTGCATTCAAAAGAAAGCTGGAGCAAAAGATGCCATTGGAAAGAATAACACCAGATCTCAGTCCGAGGAGTCCCCTGCCAAAGGGTTAAATTGTAAAAGAACAAATTGTGCTCTTGAGTAATATGGGTGTAGGAGGTGAAACCCAAAATTTCTCAGACTATTAAGGGGCAAGTGAACTGCAGCCTAATTTACTCTTAAAAGAGAAAGCGTCCCTTGCTTTAAGAAAGCATGGCAGCAGACACCAGTCAGCAGAAAAGTGCTGTACAGATGAGACCTGGAGAGGCTTGCTTCAAATCTGTCTGAGATAAGGGACCACCACAATACACAGAGATGGAGATTTGAAGGGAGAGATAATATTAATATTTTCCTCTTTCACTTTTTGTAGGATGTACGAGATCCCCTGGCTGAAGTACGCCGTGCAATAAAATCCCCAGAGGCACGCTTTTTTCCTGAGCCTTTCGTTCTTGAGGAAGGACCAAAGGATGAAATTCCCAAAGAAAGGAGAGTTAAGAGCCCTTTGGTGCCACTATCTCCAGTGTTATCCCAGCCGGTTGCATCACCAGAAGCCATTGCACCTACGTCACTAGCAGAGTCTCAGCCAGCAGCACCAACATTGGCTTCATCCCCAAAATCTGCTCAAATGCCTATCTGTTCCCAGCCTTTGCCTTCTGCTGAAACATCCATTCCATCCCCAGTGGAGCCTCCAGTATGTTTCCAACCTGTCCCAGCCTTAACGTCTACTCCTTTAGCCAAACTGGTCCTTAGGGGCCAGGATGGTGAGGTGGAAAAACTGGGGAGCCCTACTACTGCAGAAGAAGCCCTGAAACGGAGTAGCCTTGTGGAAGAGTTCTGGATGAAGAGTGCTGAAATCCGGAGGAGCTTAGGGCTCACCCCAGTAGAGAGAAACAAACGCCCAGAGACGAACTTCACTGTGTCTGCTCTTGAGACAACTCCTCTGAAGAGTTTTAATAGCAAGAATATTTCAGGGGATGAAAGGATCCATCCTGTGAAACCCCAACCTGCCCCAAGAAGGCAGGGACTGTCCAAGTTAGAAAACGAGCAGATTTCTCTGCTCACTCCAAAGTCTCCATCAGAAAAAGAGCTAAAGATTTCCGGTGAAGTACGGGGAGATGTATCCAGCAGTTCTGGACTTGGCCTTCAGGAGAGCTCATCCAACATGAGAACTATGGCGAGCCAGAGCTTCAACACCTCTGACTCTACCATGCTCACTCCCCCATCTAGTCCGCCTCCACCACCTCCTCAGGATGAAGAACCAGCCACTTTGCGCAGAAAGAGATACCAGGCGCTCTGGCAGAACGAGGTTGAAACCAGGTCACCTCCAACACCAGCATCGACACCTCCTGTTCTCCGACACCAGGAGCCAGCCCCTGCTGCCAAGGAGACAACCCCGGCCAAGAGAGAAGACGTGCGCAAGTCTTTTGCAGAAAGTGTGGACGAGATTCCGTTTGCTGATGATGTAGAAGACACGTATGATGACAGGACAGAGGACTCAAGCCTTCACGAGAAGTACTTTACCCCTCCTACCAGTAGGCCAAGGCCAGAGAAACCACTTGTTTTGCCCTTGGTCAGAGAAAATGGTGGTCCACCCTCAGTGGAAGGAGGGGTTAATCAAAAGAAGAGACTGTTCCCTGAGATTTCTGTGGAGGCCAAGGAGCTTGCTGAAGAAAGAATGAGAGCCAGAGAGAAGTCTGTCAAGAGCCAGGCACTACGTGATGCCATGGCTAAGCAGCTGTGCAAGATGAAAGATATGGAGATGGCTGCAGCTGCTGCTACTGCGGCCACAAGGGCGCGAAAGGCATCTTCGATGCCCTTGAAGACCAAAGAATTGTTTTATGAGTCTCCAAAGCATTTGGCCTTGAAATTAGCAGAGGGATCCACACGAAAGCATAATTCTGCTAGTGAGAAGTTCTCCACTCCTCCTGCTGATATGGCTGGACCTGAAGGGTCTGTCAGCTCTTCAGAAGGCTCCAGTGGGAAGAGTAAGAAAAGAAGTTCTCTTTTCTCCCCTCGTAAGAACAAAAAGGAGAAGAAATCCAAGAATGATAGTAGGCTTTCTGACAAATCTAGTGGTGGGACAGAGGAAGCAACAAAGCCCAGGTCGTTATGGAAGTCTGTTTTCTCTGGGTATAAGAAAGACAAGAAGAAAAAGACCGATGACAAGTCCTGCCCGAGTACTCCCTCAAGTAGTGCCACTGTGGATTCTGGCAAGCGCAAAGCATCTCCATTGATTACAGCTGCAGGTATAACAGATATGTGCCTCTGCACCATGTAGTTTTCCTACTCCTTGGTATCCTTGAAAGTAGGTTTGGCTTGCTTTGTCATTCAGCTACTGTGCTGATAATGCTGCTCCCCAGTGTCAGATGGGCAGATCGGGGTAAGTGCTGGGGACTAGACTTGTATGTTTGCATATTGACAGAATTAGTTGATATCCACTGGAAAAAATGGATCCTTAACTAAAAGTTTCACTCTCAACATGGACAAAGCAAATCTGTTTTCTGCCTTAAATGGATTTGAGAAATAAGCACTATTAGTTAGAATTTGTGACATTTCTTCCCTATTTTAATTCTGATCCTCATCTTTTCTTGGGTGGTCCGTCCTCTCTCTTTGCCTCTCTCTTTGCCTCTCTCTTTGCCTCTCTCTTTGCCTCTCTCTTTGCCTCTCTCTCTCTCTCTCTCTCTCTCTTTTTCTACCTGGCTCCATGGAAGCTGAAGACTGCTGAGATGCAGTTGTTCCTGTGTTCTCAGTGATCTGGCAACTGTTGGATCTATGAAGTAGGGGTTTTGCAGCCTCATGTAAATCTGTCACATGCCCACCAGTTGCAGGCAGAGATGTTTAATGGCAATGTGGGATACAGTAAATAAGTTAGCTATAAATGTGATTGAAAGCATTTCTCTGGCCTAGGACAAAGAGTCAAAATAGTGCTGGCTGCTGTCATCCAAGTGCTGTATCTAAGAGCATTAATACAGTACAAAGGGAGAATCATGATCATTATTTCTAACAACATTTGAGGAAAGTGATGCTCTTCTAGGTCAAAGCTCAGAGATGCTGATCATTTTGTGGAGCGGTGCTGCTCTGGTCACTGAATCCCAGGTGAAGCAACTGAGACTGACATGAAAGGACTAAGTATTTTTGATGCTCAGTCAAACAACTTAAAACTGAGTTCTAGAATGTTTACAGAAAGGGTAGTTACCTCTCCTTTAACTTCCCTTTTTATTCCCGGCTTCTCAGATTTACAGCTCCGTCAACACCTGAGTTTCTCAGAGGACTCTGACCTGTCCAGTGATGATGTTCTGGAACGCTCCTCCCAGAAATCCAAACGAGAGGTAGGTAGATGGGAAATGCATCTCGTGTCCTGCATATCACGGACTCAGAGAATCACATCAGAAAGTTGGATGATTAATGTTGTTGTTTTTACTGTTTCTCCCAGACTTTTCCTGTAAGCTGGCTGACTGTTCTGCCTAAAATAAGTTGGTTTCACAATTGCAAGCTACTCTCCCCTGTTATCATATGAAGGATCCATTGTCTCACTGTGGCATTACCTTACAATGAATATTACAGTCAGAAGAGTGAATTTTGTCCCTGTTGTGAACATCTCCACAATCTAGAGAAAACAGATTTACTGTCAGAAGAGTAAATTTCACTGGCTGTAATATTACTGCAAAAACATAATGATGAGATAGTTCTCACTTTTTCTGAGAGTCTGATTTTAGGATAGTGGCCCAGAGGACCCAGAGCAGGATGGAGTACTCAAGCTGAGGTCTTGTGAGGGCAGAGTAGAGGGTCAGAACCTCTGTCAGCTTGCTGGTCACGGCTCTCTTGATGCAGCCCAGGATACTGTTGGCTTTCTGGGCTGCAGGTGCATGGTGCTGGATCATGTTGTGACCAGCACCCCCAAGTCCTCCTCAGGGCTGCTCTCAATCCATTCTCAGCCCACCACATTGGTCAGGCACAATTTGCCATTAATGAAGCAACAGTCCTCAATCACCTCCTTATTTCCCATGTGCCTTAGCATAGTTTCCAGGAGGATCTTGCTGGGCACTGAGAGGTGACTGACTGGGCTGTAGTACCCCAGGTGTTTCTTTTTCCCCTTTTTAAAAATGGGGATTATGTTTCCCCTTTTCCAGTCAGTGGAAACTTCACCAGACTGCCATAGCTTCTCAAATATGATGGATAGTGGCTTAGGCTCTTCCTCTGCCAGGTCCTTCAGAACCCATGGTCCCATGGACTTGTGTCCCTTCAGGTTCCTTAGGTGGTCTCAGACCTGACCTTCTCCTGCCTTGGGCATTTTTTCATTCTCCCAATCCATGCCTTTCCCTTCCGTGACTGGGATGGTGTGGCTGGAGCACTTGCTGGTGAAGATCAAGGCAAAAAAGCTATTGATTACTTCAGCCTTTTCCATATCTTAGATAACCAGATCTTCAGTTTCCTTCCAGAGAGGGCCCATATTTTCCCTTTTATCCCTGATGTACCTGTAGAAGCTTTCCTATTGCCTTTGATGTCCCTTGCCAGATTTAATTCTGTCAGGGCCTTAGCTCTCCTAACCTGATCCCTGGCTGCTTGGAGAATTTCTCTATATTCCTCCCAGGCTACCTTTCCTTGCTTCCACTCTCTGTAGGCTTCCTTTTTGTTTCTAGAATTTGTCCAGAAGCTCCTTGTTCATCCGTGCAGACCTCCCAGCATTTTTGCTTGACTTCCTTTTTGTTGGGATGCATTGCTCCTGAGTTTGGAGGAGGTGATCCTTGAATATTAACCACTTTTCTTGGGCCCCTTCCTCCCTCCAGGGCTTTATCCCATGGCACTCTACTAAGCATATCCCTGAAGAAGCCTGAGTCTGCTCTCCTGAAGTCCAGGGTAGTGAGCTTTCTGTGCACCCTCCTCACCGGCCTAAGGATCTAGTATAAGGATTTGGTTTATTTGCACATACTTATATGTGGAAAATAAATGATGAGAGCAAAGTTCCGAAGTTAGTTGCTTTTAAACTATTTAATTCAATTTTAGAATGGCACTATTAATGCAAAAACAGGGGAAAAATTTAAGGAACTGGTTGATCATAGTAATGAAGAGCCCTGCTTTCATTCCGAGAACCTCTAAGCTCCGCTAGACAGAATTGACAAGGTTTGGAGGAATAAGTAGAGATTTTATTGGCCCCATCAAACACTAAAGCTCTTCTGGTACTGAAGAGTGAAAGCTGTGTTCCCACAGTCCCTCCCTGGTGGTGCCTGGTACACATGTTAGAACAGCTCAAGAAGAAGAGAGCATCTGAGAGGGTAATGTCACAGACACAGTGCTCTGTGCCTTCCTGTCTCAAACCTGTCCTCCAGTGTGCACAAATCAGTCTCAGATGCCAGGCTCTAGTTGATACTTGGCTCAGATGGCAAAGGTGTGGAAATACTGCAAATTAAAGTGTCATATGAAATGCTTCTTATGTATATGTAGTAAAATGAAATAGAATAACTAATGAATTTAAAGCTGGTGGAAGGAATTGATGAACTAAATAGGAATTTTCTGTATTTACTTATCTCTCTTTTAATCTTTTTCCCTAGTTGGTCTAGATCTCTTCTGAGAGGAAGATTATTTTGTTTTTATTTTATTCCCTTTTTTCTCTCCCCCTTCCATTCCTCCTTGCATGCCCTCAAGGCGTTTCATGAGAAATTCTGCATTTTCCCAGAGATGCAGAAGAACGAGGTACCTGGGGCCAGCAGAGGACAGATACCCAATACCTGGGGTTCAGATAAGAGTTACAGAGTCACTGCTCTGTCTTGTGAACTCCTTCGGAAGGAGCCAAGGCTGCAGTAAGGTCCAGCCTTGTTTTCAGACTTCGATGTACCTTAATGGTCACTTTTTTTTTCTATGCTGAGCTACTTCGATTTCAAATGACTTTTGTAGAAAAAATGTCACTAAGCACTGGAGAGGATGATAAGTGACAGTGGCAGATGCCTGGATTCCTAATACCAAAATTGTCTTGCAAGCTCTGCCAAGGGTATGGTGGTGGTGCCTCCTTCTCTCTCATTTGCTGTTGCTGAAGTTACGTTAGGAATTTGTTTGCTCAGCATCTGCCTGTTTTCTGAAGAACAGTTTTGAGAATGCATTTATCTAGAGGGTACAGATCTGAGAACTCCCCTTGCCTGGTTTCATTGCATCCTGTCCAAGGATGTAGAACATATGTGCAAACACTGGAATGCCTTGTTGTCAAAAGAAATGTAACCAAACTTCGAGACTGACAAAGCTGGGTTTGTACTGATTTGGGGAAAGGGGTGATATTTTTTAAGTCACAAACTGCATGCTACTTATTATGGGTAAGAACTGACTTTACTGTGTGTGCTACATAACTTTTATGTGAACCCCCTCCTCTGAACTGAAATTCTGTTTGTGCTGCTTTTTTGATAATTGTAGTGACCTTTGCTTCCCAGACAGCCTGCTCTGTTTAGCCTGTTCTTTGTGATCAGAAGTGAATTAATTCAGTGTTGTTTAATGTAGTGGCTTTCAAGAGAAGCATCTTGCAAAGAATTCCTAATGTAAATGCCCTCTGGGTCTCGTGTTTGTAGGTGTGTGTCACTGTGTGTTTGTCATTGTTCCTGTGCAGTTGTGGTGTTGTGGTCAGACGTGTGTTTTACTGCCACAGGTAGCTTGCTTTTTACTGGAGTTTGCAAACGTGCTGGTGTTGTTCTCTGGCTTTTCATTTGTGACTGGTTTTAGTTAATTCAATGTGAAAGTGCAAAATGCTGCCTGTTCACCCCGAGTGGCACAATGCCTTCTGTACTTCATGGCATGAAGGGAAAGTCACCTCTCTTCTAAATGCTAAGAACTTTACTTGCCTTATATTTGGGTACAGAAAGTAGTGATTTCCCTCTCCTTTTCCCCTTCCTTTTCCCCTTCCTTTTCCCCTTCCTTTTCCCCTTCCTTTTCCCCTTCCTTTTCCCCTTCCTTTTCCCCTTCCTTTTCCCCTTCCTTTTCCCCTTCCTTTTCCCCCTCATTTCCCTCAATTTTAGCTCCTCAGGATCTTTGGAGGCCCTCCTTTTAGACAAGGAGATTCCATTACTGCAGGACACATAACGCACTCTGAGTCCGTCTGCAGTTTCTTAGTTCACAAAGCAGTGAGGAAGATTTAATATGTTAGTTAAATGCAAATTGTATTTTCTATGAAATAGAGATAATTTAAAACCATGGAATAAACACAACTCCTAGGAGAGACTGTAAATCAAATTTTAAATGGAGAATTGTGTGACAGAGTAATACACGTTTGGCTGAACCAGTTCAGACCAAGCATAAGTCATTATTCCAAATCCTAAGCCAAAATTTTGTGCCTATACTTGCTCAGTGGACATTAAAACTGCAGGTAGATAAAGGCCAAATAATTCTCTAGAAAAAGGTATTTCCAGGTTGATATCTTTAAAGAGGCTGCCAAAACTAGTTGCTTTCAGGAGAGTGCTAGAAACTTGATTTTGTGGGCAGAAGTTCCATTGTGCTTCGTCAGTCTGGGTCACATTCAGCATTTGCATAAATTTGTTTCATTGAAAAACCACTTTGTTTTATTACTGTGCATCTGTTTTCAATGTTGAACTGATTTTGCTTCATTTTTGTACGTTTTATTTTTTTTTTTCCCTTTACCATTCCCCCTTTAAAGTCGATCTATGTACCACACGCCTTGGCATTCAAGAGATCATACTCGTCAAAGGTAGTGTCTCCATTCCCACTAGTTGGCCATTGTTGCATTGCATGTCCCTGTATTAACCCATTGGATCCATAGCTCCCCACCACATGTGCACTAACACCACCGACATTGACTGTGCATGCCTGAGATGGTGGCAGACATGGGCAGCAAATTCTCTGTAGAAGTTGTCTACCAAAAATGCATTAAGCTCCGAAATGTCTGTCTGGTCAGAATGCATGTGTTTATCAGTGCACCACTGTACAGTGATGTGGATGATCTGTGAGCTTCAGGGCAAATTGGTTCTCAAGGCAGTTAAATACGTTTGCATATTTTTTTTTTTTTTTTTTTTAATATTTAGAATGTAAGTTCAAGTGAATCATCACACTTTAATCAGCATCCTTCAAAATTGTTTCACTCAATCTGAGTGAAACTCTGTATCAAGCTAAAATCAAGGCAGAAGTTGCTGCATTCTGAAATTCTTACTGTCCTGTCTTCACAGTCACAACAGTGTTACGTGGGGTAGGAAAGTCACACCCTCTGTCATTTTACCTTCTGATTTGGGTATCATTGTGGATTTCATGTTTTAAAAGAAAGGAAGAAAGAGTAAAGTGTTGGCTTCTTGAAGCTTTAACAGTGGTGCTTTCCAACGACCTACCTGAGGGATTTTTAATTGAGCTGTGATCCTACCTTGAATTCTGTTCACTAGGAAAAATAAACCAGAGGTAGACTGACCATTGTAGCAGTACAATAACCAGATAAAGCAAATTTCAGGGTGGTCTGACTTAACATTCTGTTCTTAAAGTTGACAGTCCATGGAGGAGATCACTTTCCAGAAGTGGAATACATCTGTTTACAGCAGTCCCTTAAAGCTTACATACATATACATGAGAAAACAGTCCTTTTCTTCACTGTAGTTCGCTAAATGCAGTTGTGATTTTTTTTTTGACACTCTTAAGACTCAATGGAACTCTGTAAGCCCTCCTAGACTACAACACATCCAACTAGTCTATCTGAAAAGATACTAAACCCAATTTCAGTAGTGTTAAAAAGACTTATTTTTAAACTAGTTTCACTGACAGAAAAGGAGGAAAACCTTTCTATTTTTACAAAAATAGCTTTTCTCCTTTTGAGTGGCTTCTGGTGGTGTCACATTCTAATTTTAGTTAAAGGGTTGTTTCCTGTGTTGTATACCAGCAAGTTTTGTGGGGTTGCTCTTGATTTCCCATCTCACACCAGAATGTCAATCTGCTTTCAAATGTCTTTTTGCCTTCTTGAATCACTGAAAAGCTGCACAAATTTACAGAGGGTGTCATTACCAGTATAAATCCCAACTATGGAAGTTCTTGCTCCAGAACATAATAGGGAGAAGGGAATTCCAATACAACTACACTAGTCGATAATAATTTCTTAACTTACACTGCTGTAACTGTTCATGTAGACAAGCATTTACCTTCATTTAGAACAAAATCAAAATGACCCCTCTACACAGTACTCATTGATTTAACTAAATCCATTTTGGCTAAATATTGAGAAATAGAATAAAAATTGATTTTATCTTTGGAGAGAGGTTTCATGTAGTAGTGGAAGGCTGGGGTGGGATGTTATATAAAAGCACAGCTTTGCAGTTGGCTTATATGCTTCTTCACTCCTGATTTGATCCTGAAATTATTGCTCACTGCACTGTGAACACCTTTGCCTACCGAAGCTTGACTTTTGACACAGCCATGGCAAAGACAGAACACCTCCCTTCTGAGATTTTTGGAAGAGAAAATGGTCACCCCTGCCCCTGTACCTCTGAACATGTGAATAAGATGTGCTCCTGTTTTTCCTTCCTTCAGAGGGCCTACACAGAAGAGGAGCTGAACGCCAAGCTGACCCGGCGGGTGCAGAAAGCCGCCCGTAGACAAGCCAAGCAAGAGGAGCTAAAGAGGTTACACAGAGCTCAGGTAGCGTCTCACAGTCACAGTCCTCTTGTCCTCTCTGTGTGAGAGCACCATGATCCTGACATTCCTCTGAGTGTGTCAGAAGAGAAGCCAGAGACAGAACTTTCCTCTGTTTCTGGATGAGTGTCCCTGCTCCTGCTCCCTCTTTCAAATTTGGTATCATGCCACTGAGCAGTGGCACAAAACTTATCATGATGATTTTACATTTAGAAAAATAATGCCCAAAACACCTCTCTATCTGGAGATGAGTGAAGCATCATGCACTGAATGGAGCAGTGATACTCAGATAATACCTGATGGAGCTGCACCTATCATTGCTTTGCTGGATTATGCTGGTGGATGAAGTGTTACCAAATTAACATTTAATTACCACAGAATCTGCTAGAAAACTATCGACATCATCTGTAGGTGATGGGATTTGTTAAAATCTCAAGTTAGGGGCTCAGCTGACTGAGTAGAATCACCTTTCAGTTCAGTGTTTATGAAGGTGATAGGAGTTGTAGCAAATAAGTGAATATCAAGGTGTTTTCAAATTTAAGGGATCAGATGCAATGGAGTGGGGAGGATTTGTGATGCTTTTGAAGCAGTGTATTGTTGAATACAAATACTTGTTTCTGGGTAGGCAAATTTGACTGAAGTCACTCAGTGCTGGATGTGTGCTGCAGATAGAGCAGGAGAATTGCTTTTGGTGAGGTTCTGCTCCATTCTTCTCTGAACAGATTATCCAGCGACAGCTTGAACAAGTGGAAGAGAAGCAGAGGCAACTTGAGGAGAGAGGAGTTGCTGTGGAGAAGGCCCTTCGAGGAGAAGCAGGTATCCATCACAGCTTGGTTTGTTTTTCATGTTTTCTTATCAAGTGCTTGTGCAGTAGTCCATAGCTGTTTGGATTTTAGAGACAAATGGACCTTTATAGCCTAGAGATAGAGTCCAATGTGAATCCATTCTCCCTTTTCTGCTATCTTTCTGAGGCCTTGTTTTTCCTGTGTTTCTTCTAATTCTGGAACTTCCCTATTGGCAGAGACTTAGTTCACTTACCTTTGCCTGAGGCTTAGGAGGTAATGCTCCAGCTACTAATAATGGCTGTCTGACTGTTTCTGCATATTACTGGGTACTACAGCTAGAAAATTGCAGGGGTTTCCTACCTGCCATTCACACAAAGTTGTCACAGTAAGAGAACCTTGTTTGTATGTTAAGGAAATAATTGTGAAACTGTGTGTGCTTTCTCTATTTTGTTGGATTATCAAGGCAGTGTCCTTACAAGGGACCATCACAGAACATCTTCCTCACTGCACAGCCCAGCACACTGGCTACTTCTGACAAAGTTGTGCAGAGCAGAAGTGCACACGTGTACTGAAAGGTATCCATGTCAAGCTGTTCAAGAAAGATTATGTGTACTTGAAATTAAATTGAATGAGTATCATCTGATCTGGCAAGCATATGAGTGGAGGAGTACCTGGTTCAGATAATGCTGATAGTAGTATAATGATTTGGAAAAAAAAATCCTCAATTGCAAGGAGTCAAATATCCAACAGGCAAATGCAGTGTGTGTACACCTGACAGGCCCAGGATTATGTACCTGACTAGAAGAGTCAGAGTTCAGAAATGGCAGTAGTGGAACAGGTGTTTGGAAAATGTTTGCTTGTTGCTTGGATTGAAGAGCCACCTCTATGTCTGTGAAGATGGAATGTGATTAAGCAGTGAAGGTTCACCAGAGAGAAAGTCTGTTGGGACTTCCCATCAGTTACTATTTGGACAGAATTAGGTATGTCTGATGCTCCATAAGGGTGTGCCAAAGCAGCAGGACTGAGTGGTCACCAAAGCAAATAGTGTGAAGAACAGTCTTGAGGACTTCAATGGTTTTATGATCAGAATGTCTTTTTCATTTGTGGGTTCAGAAAAATAGCCTTGTGCAAATATTCTGTCTTTGTGGTGGTGCCTCCTTCCTTATGCTGTGTGTTCCTGTGTAGTCCTACTCTGTTCTCTGGCCTGCCAGTCACTGCCCTTACTAAACCCACCTCCATTATATCTAATGGTTCTTTCCATTTTTCTTCTTTTCACCTGGAAGTCCATCTTTCATGTCAGGCATGCCAGCACAAGTCACAGATCTTAGTAGCTGAGGAAACATTATTCGTGGTAGAGTGCTCTCTCATTACAGAATGACTGAAAAATGTTCAGAGAGGGCAGAATATGACCAAAAGTAAGAATTAGTATTTTGTATGGGAGGCTGCAGAATTAAACCTTTGTCTAACTAACTTCTTGCTCTCAGCTCTCCTAAATGGAAGCAGTTTTAGATGAGCTTATGTATTTGTGAATTTTCAAGCAGAGTTGTGAAATTGTAGGTCACCCTTTGCAAAATTGAAATCTCTTTTCTTCAGGAATTCTCTAGGGCGTGCTTTGCTCTTGCAACATGTTTCTGCCAACAGGTCCTACATTATGTTTACAGAAGCTTAGCTCTGACATAAAGAATTCCCCATCCTCAATTCTTTCACTTTTTTCAGGTGATTAACAAGGAACGCATTCTGTTGGGGGAAAAACCTGGCATGTTCTAACCTGTGTTGCCTGAAACACATTATGAATAATTTCATGCTTCACCTCTTTAGCTACTCTTGCATGGCCATAGAATCATAGAATCATTTAGGTTGGAAAAGACCTCTAAGATGAGGAGTCCAACCATTAACCCAGCACTGCCAAGCCCACCACTGAACCAGGTCCCCAAGTGCCACATCCACACATCTTTTAAATACCTCCAGGGATGGTGACTCAACCACTTCCCTGAGCAGCCTCTTCTAGTGCTTTACAACCCTTTCCATGAGGAAATTTTCCCTGCTGTCCCATCTAAACTTCCCCTGGCACAACTTGAGGTCATTTCCTCTTGTTCTCTTGCTTGTTACTTGGGATAAGAGATCAACCCCCACCTGTCTGCAACATCCTTTCAGGTAGTTGTAGAGAGCCTCCTTTTTCCAGACATTTTACATATGTTTGCAGTAGAATAACAAAAGGTCTATGGCATCATATTTCCTAAATACAGTAAATTTCTGCCTCCAATATCCATTAATTATTCAAGAGAGTAATATAATGTTCTTGTTATCTGCACTGTGCGAGACACTGACCTAACATTCAGCCAGAACCATCGTGTAAAGATGTGGAGTCATGGCCTTGTCTCTGATCAGTCCCTCCCCTAATGAAACCATGAAAACAGAAGTTTGAAAAGGGAAAGACAGTGTATAAAGTGGTGTTGCCACCTAAAAAAAAAAATCTCTTTATAAACTTGTACTTAATGAGAAGCAATGGGGGAGGGTGAGAGTCTCCTGTGCACATACCTTGTCCACATAAACAGAGAAGGATTGCAGTGCAGGATTGAAGTAATGGCTCTTCCATAGACAGCAACCAGTATTAACTGGTTCTAGGAGAACATATTGGGCTCTGTAGGGAAAGCACAAGTCACTCACTGACAAGCATTTAAATATGGAGTTTTAGATAGCAGTGGTTTCCCACTATAAAATTCTGACAGAAGGAACAGAATTCTGTAACTTGTAATGATTCTTTTATTTTTGTATTATAGAAGAAGATAGAGAAGACCATCTGAACTCATTCTCTTATCATCTTTTAGTATGTTGACTTTTAGTCATCTTTCCTGTCTGCAAAGAATTTCAAATTTTTCTCCTGTAGAGGTCTTCTGTTAACTTACCTCAGATCTGGATCACTTTCCATTTTTTATAAAAAAGTATTTTTCAGTTGGACTGGGAAGAAAACAAACTCTTAAGTAAAAATGTCTTTACTTGGAATAATTTTGCTTCTATTTTCCATCAATTTTCCATCATCCTTAATATGTTATTGTCAAGTGACTTATGCTGACCAGACTGTCAATAAATTCTTCTCGGCTATGCCCTGCTGTCCTGAGAGGTTACAGTTAGTTTAAGGAATAGGTACTGGCAGCTCAGTATTCTTTCCAGGAATTTCACCCATTTTCTAATAGTTGTCAAGTTGGAATATTTATAGGATGAGACTTCCTCCTCAACTAATCAAACTCAGAAACATTTTGGAGGTCACCATCAACTTTAATTTTTGACAAAATAATTGCACCTTCTGGCTACCTCATTGTCTTTTCCTGTTTTAAATTAGCTCAGCCTCAGGCAAGGCACAGTTGGTCTTCTATTCTTTTAAAAGCTGAATGCTCAATTGAACATTTAGTGTCTGATTCTGGAAATGATCTCACACCCTATGATTATTTAATTGCCTTAATGTGTTCTCTGTGATTATCTTTGAAAATCTCAGCCTTTGATAGTTGCATTCATAGCAGGAATGAATGATTTGGAATGTAAGCTCTATTTTGAGTGACAATGTAAGCTCTATTTCAGGTGGCAAGTTTGTCATATTCAGGTGGTCTAAGCTTTTGTCATCCCTTTTTTTCCTACCCCCCCCTTCCTCCTGCATCATGATATTTCACTGCAAAGGTAAAGCAGGATCTCAGTGAAGAATTTTCCCAGTTTTCTGTGGTGTCCCAAGAGACACCTTGAGTTAATTAATGTAAGGTAATGTTACTAACACAAAAGTACTTCGTATTATAGTGCATTCGCCTGTTTGGACATGCTAATGACTTTGAATTCCTGTGTGGATTTTTATTTTTTTCAATTATTAACTTAAAAATATGTCAAATCAGAAATTTCTGGAACCTTTCTTTTTCTCCCTTTAGCATAAACCTTGATAGTCATTTTTAAGAGCTTGGGAAACGTCTCCTACTGTCAGATCAATACTGAAAAATTTAAGAGCCACCTCTTTACATCAAGCGAATCGTATGCAGTGAGAAATATTGCTCTCAGTACTCCCATCTGTCTTTTCCCAACAAAATGTTCCACAGCCCTGGACTCATGCACCTGTCTCTAGGAGCTGTGGAAATACACATCTCTGTCCTCCACACTGCTGTGCAGTTCTTCCCTTGGCACAGGGACTGCATCAGCAGGAACACACAATCCCATCTTCCTGCACCGGCGCGTTTGCCGTTCGTGTCGGCGCTCAGTGCCTTCCACCCGTGTCCCGTACACACATCCTCACTCACTCGCCTCCAAGAAATCAATCCTTACACCTTTCCTGCAGCTGACCTAAGAATTTACACTATCTCCTTCTGACATATTGCTCAGCATGAAACCAACAAGATTAACTCTGCTTTTCTCAGCAAGAACAGGAGAGACCTCAGTGACAGGTACTGGTGCAGACGGAAATAGGTGAAGTGTCTCTGTGTAGACTTCTTGGTTTTCCCCCTTGGAAGTCCTTGCCTGCCTGCTGGAAATTTTCTCCTCATCTTCCCAACATATATGTTTGTGGTATATTTGTGTGTGTGTACATATATGTATATATACAGAGAAAGAGAGACCTATAGTTTTATATATATATATATATATGTGTGTGTGTGCCCACGTCTATAGCTACCTGTCTCGTTTGCCTTTTTTTTGTTTCTATGTCTTTTTCTCATATATTGCTTTGATTGTGTGGGGCTAGGGTGGGTATCTGATTCAATAACTCTGTCTTCACCAATTCCTTGTTGTAGACTATTGGGGAGAGTCTTATTACAGTGACCTCATCGACTTGCATCTGGGTGGTATGTATGGCTGAACCTCCTGCTGACACTAACCCTGCTGACACTCCTCCCCACCCTTCCCTTCACCTACTTCTCCCATCCTTGGCTCACAAACAAGAAGAAATAGCCCTTGCACATGACTGATTATAGCAGAACCCCTTTTCCAGCTCGGGAAGAGGAGATCCTGGCATGCTCCACAAACCATGTGTAAGGCTCCCTCTTCTATTTTCCACAGTGCTGGTTATTTCAAAATTTGCTTACTGTTTTCACTCTACCCACCTTCCCTGCTAGCAGTGGAAGGTCATTCTGGTTTTTTGCTTCTACTTTGCAAAGTCCAACTCTACCATTGAAATTCTCTTTAGGAAAATATTTTCACGTGAAGGGAACTGCGGAACTGACCTGCTCCCAAGAGCAAACAGCAGTGTCAGGGATTAGTCATGCCATTGCCTCCTCCCTCTTGCCCTTTTGAGGCTTGTTTGTTTCTTCTGAAAAAAGCCAGAGTGTTGTCAATCTAACAAAACCAAAATGCTCCCTCAAGGGACTTTGAAAACACTTGTAGATGACAGATATGTCTTCTTTTTTGTTTTGTCTTAATGTAAGGTTAGGAAAGAATCTACTATTAAGAATTCCAGTCATTTTTGGTGGAATCTGCTGTTAGTTTCCAGTCAGTCCAGTTTGCATCATTACACAGCTAATAAGCTTCTTGCTATGTTATTGTTTTAGTATTCCATTTAGTGCCAAAAACATGTTACAGTGTTTAGCTCTTTTTTTCACTTAAGAATCATCACTCTTTGCCATGGTTCTGCATTTCTTTAATGAATGTTACTTCCTGAATCCCTTAGTAGATTGATAACTGTTGGGTTGCAAACAGCATTTGTTTAGCATTTGCCCATCTTGAAAATTAAAATTTCCCTTGCTAGTTTAATCACCCTAAATCTTTTCTTACGAAGTGAACACATCTGTCTGTCAGCAGATCCATGAGAAAGCATAGTCTGCTCAGTTGCCATGTTATCTGAGGGTCTCATTTGCCTTTCAGGGTATAAAGTTGCTTGATCTAAACTGTGGGTTTTTTTGAGGGAGTGCATTACAGACCAGCTCCGCAGAGTGAGAGATCCACATGCTCTAGGCCTGATCCAAGACACATCACTGGAAGTCTTCCCCTGGCTCACTGTGTTCTGCATTTGATCCTTCAAACATAATCTTGCCCAGGCTTTTAGCTGTCTTTTTTTCCTCCTCCTCCAGGGAGGCTGTCCCGTGTAGTATCAACCTGTCTGTTGGGAATGACTCCAAATTGTCCTGGTACAATAGACTTTTACTGAAAAACATCCCAGTTAAGAATATCCACCCAAGTTCAAATTTTGAAGTGGGAGACTTTTCTCCTTAGTAGACCTAATTGGTTGCCCAGCTCCCCTGTGCTAATTTTGATGTGATAGTCCTTTGCTAGCCCTGTGCTTCATTCACTGTTCAGCCCCTCTGGCATTCTTTCCTGGGGTATCTCCTGCAGAGAGACTTTGAAACCCTCTTGCTGGTTTTATCCATCAGGGCTGGCCCATACTCATATGTGTGTAGAGTAGGAGCTGTAAAAGGGTGATGCTGAATTACACTTAACAGACCCTTATCCCTGTTTAATGCTATCTCCACTACACCTCTCCTGCCTCCTGCCTCTCCTCCTAATGCCTCTTTAGAGACAGCGATCCCATCAAAATCACTAATAGTGGCTTTAAGACAAGTAAAATAATCTTTACTTAAAGGGACACTGTCACTTAAAAGATTTGTTGTGTTGCAGAAATTCTTAATTGGAAATGTTAATCTTTTTTGCGTGTTTGCCTTTTCCATTTCTCTGAGTCACCTCAGAGTGGTCATTTTTTAACAGGCTGGTTTGAGTTGTGTGATGACTCAGTCACTTGGGCTTCTGACAGTCAGACAATATTCATGGGGGGGGTTTTTTAAATAGTTGATACATCTTAAAACTACATCAAATTTCTGCTCGTCTCAAAAATACTTTTTCAAGACAAATTTTACAAAAAACTTTATTGGGCAGTATCCCTTTAAATGCAGCGAGCCCGAATAGCCTGGAGTATGTGGCTTTATAGTATTATTTTGTCGCCTCTGTAGTTTGCTTTATATTTGCTTTTGGGGCTGCTAGAACACTTTTGCCAGAAGGCACACATTGCTCTGATGATGCTTGTCACTATTTAGTGGCAGATTTAGAGCTCAGCTTCAGAATTAACATGCCTGTGCAGGATGCTGCCTCTGGAGCACCATGTGGCTGCGTGGGCAGCTGGGGTGGCTGCACTACTACTCTACTGGCAACCTGTGTCTCTGAGGCTTAGGCATGACTCTGGAGTCACACTGTCAGTAGAACGATAAGAAAAATTGCAAAGTGCTTTGAAAAGTTATCTGTAAAGTGGTAGTAATTCTTTAATGATCAGGGCATTAGTTTATTCTGGATTTTCTTTACGCTGATGAGGGTTGCGTTTTCATGTAGTCGTTACAGATTGCGCAACAAACTTCTGCAAGGGAGTGGTAACTGCTGACATCCTGGTCAAGTTCCAGTTTGCAGGATTACAGATTGCTATCTTAACTACCCCCTTTGCTCTGCTCAGTTGCCATAATCCTCTCTTCCTGTTCTAAAATGTTGTGTACCGTTGCTGTGATGCAGATGTTTCATTTCATGCTACAGATGGTCACATTTCAATTCTGAGTAATTATTCCCGTGTGTATATTGTGCTTGTGGTTATGTTAAAAGAACACTACAAAGGTTGCAAAGTCAACTGAAATTAAGGCTTTGTATTATATTGATATATCAAGAGACTTGTAGCTTTTAGGTCTACCATAGAGAACTCTTGTCTCATGCCCTTATGGAATAACTAGTAGCAACACTAGGTTGTCATCCTCTGTGTAGATCCTTATGGAGAAGAAATGGGACACAGTGGATTTCAGTGGATTTCACAGATGTTTGTTGGCAGCTGTGGAATGGTGAGACTTGAAAACATGGATTCTGAGCCAGATAGTGGAAGGATGCAGTGGTCTGGTGGATATACACTCTTTGTCCCTTTACACCCTATTTCTAGACAGTCCTTGTCCTAATCCTGTCTTTTTTTATCCAGAGCTCCTTTCCCCACTTCCATTTTAATTCTCAGTCCCAGTTTCTCTTTCTCAGGCATTTAATTTTAATCCCACCTTCTTGACAAAGAAATCCTAGCATTCTGCCTTTCGGACCTCCTGTTCCTCCCCACTAGCTACTTCTCCTCTGGTCTTCCCACTGACACAGTCTCCACAGCCTAAATCCCTGCCTTTGGCCTTCTTCCAAAATGTTTGGGCTCTGCTCCCTCTTCTGCCCAGCATTATTTGTCTGGAAAATTGTAGGTCGTATCTTCTCAAATCTGCCTTCTCCCTTAACTCTTTACCCCTTTTCCCCTGTCCCTTCTTCTGTTCTTCTTTAGTAGTTTGGATTCTTAGTCACCTTGCTTCCTTAGTCCCAACCTCAGTTCCTCCTAACCCACTGGTTCCTTGTCCCAGTTTGCTCTTTGTCTGCCTATGGAAAGTACCTCCGTTCTTCCCTCTGAGTCCAAATGAACAGCTTCCTTTTCCTTGCACCCAGCAGGGAATCATTGAGGAAATAGCCACACACTCTCATCTTGCTTTGTTCCTGGCTGGGGTATGCCAAGAGAGAAAAGAAGGATGTAGGGAAGAGAGCTGGTATGTTTGATAGTGTTGATTTCAGAAATACATTCTCCCTTATTCACAAGAGCCTTATGAACATCAGGTAAACACGAGGGAGAAAGTACAACTGTTTTGTTTTTTTTTTTTAAATCTTTGTACTTTGTTTAAAGCACACACGACAATAGCTTCACTTTTTATTAACTTATTTAAAATATTTAAGCTGACTACATCCTTTTAAGTCCTTCAGGTCTAACTGCAGGGTTGGAGTCTGATATATTCGAGTGGGAACAGTCCTATTTCTTGTGATTGACAAACACAGCTCCCCTGGAAGGGGAGTGGAGGTGTAAGATAAATATTGCTTTTGCAGTCTGCAGCTGTTTTGACACTGAAGTGAATCAGTAACATGTTTTCTTTCCTGTAAATTTTGAGCAGGAAAGAGCACTTGATAAGCAGAACTTGTTAAGTACCTGTACTTGTAGGGCAATTCCCATTTACCTGCTTCTTTCTGCACACAAAAACTAACAGCCTTGGGAGACAGGGTCAGTGCAGGACTGTGCTAATTCTGACCATGTTTTGAAGTGCCTCGAGGTCTAGTAGAAGCAGAAGACTTCTGTGCAGTCATGGGTGTATGTGTTCTGCTCCAACTATTGCTTTCCCCAGTTTCCTTTCCCTTCCCTTTCCTGCCTTCCCCCCTGCCCCCTTCTGCTGGATAAATAAAAGTGGTTCAGTTTGCATGACAGTTCGGTGGTCTGTGAGTTTTCCCTGGGTTTCTTCCAGTGATTGTGCTTTAGAGGATATTGGGTTTGACAGATTTAATAAACTGTTAGTCAGACACACTAGGTGGTGTGCTTATGGGATGTTTGTCAGAATCCTTGCCTTCAACCCGCAGTGGTGTGGATGCTGTTTTCCAAGAGATGGCTTTCTGTATCCTTGCTCTTTTACAACACTGCTGTTGAATAACTTCACCAAATAGTAAGGATGGAATGCTTTGTTTTTCAGTACTTGGGCTTCTGATCATACCTGATTTTTTTAAGGGTGGGATCAGTGCAGTTTGGCTTACTGACCTCTTTTGGACTGATCCATATTTTAAACACTGATTTAAAATTAGAGCTCTCAGTATGCCTGATAAATAAGGGTTGGAAATTGTTAATAGAATAAGAAAGTGTTGTGTTCTTAGATTGTGAGGTCAAGTGGAACTGAGATTAGCCTCAGAGCTGGATTTCCTGTCCGGTGTTGCTGCTTTCCAAACCGCCCTGATTAGTCAGCAATATAGAATGCAAAGTCTTTGGATGCAAAGCTTGCAAAGGATGTGATCCCATGTGGTCTGTGGTAGATCTGTTCAAGTAATTTTGGCTTCCAGTGGCTCACCACTTCTCAGAAATCATCACAGCTCTCCTACCACAAGACACAAGAAGGGGATCCTGTGAGCTGTAGCTTGGGGATAATGGGGTCTGCCACCCCAAACTTTCTGCTGTGCTTTGTTCATCCTGATTGGTCATTTGACCACTGATTGTGAAGAAGTGTTACATAGCTACAGCAGAAACGGACAAAACTAGTCTGAAGTATTGCTCTTTAAACAATAGGTAATTGAAAATTAGAAAAGAAGACAACAGTCCAGTGTAGCTTGTGTAACAAAGAACAATGTACAGTGAAAAGGAAGGTATATTTTCATAGTGGTTATACAATTTCTGGCTCTTGTTTTGAAGAGGCTTTGGAGCTATGGTGTTTGCTCTTGGCCTAGGTGTTGGTTTCCACCACTGTAGCAAAGTCTGCAGCCTTTCAAGAGTACTATGAAAAAGAGGATCATTCTTGTTCTGGCTGCACACAAGACTTCCCAGAAAGATCTGGGAAAGGCTTCTTTTCACAGAGGCAAGATAATTCTAGTCACTTTATTGATGGGATGTGTCTGATCTGCAAGCCAGTGTGCTCAGGAGCTGGGGTACAGTCCTTTCCTTAACGAGCTGCAGCTTCTGCCTCTGTTTTGTGCCTCTGCTTGACAGCAGCTCGGGCTGCTGAGCTCTGCTTTCAAGGCTTTACACACAGTTAGGAAAGTTGGCCTGTGGCATTGGAAAGGAACAACCTGTGATTAATACATCTGCTGACAGATTTGCCTCTCTGGTGAAAAAAATGGTGATTTTCTGTCTGGAAGTGACAGCCACACCTTAGACTCCTGCTGACAGCACAGGGGGAACCAAAGAATGAAATGGTCACAGAAATGGTTCCCCTCTTGCCCTTCAGCTCTTTCTGAAAGAACTCCTTCAGCAGCTGTTGCTGCTGCCAACAGCACTCTTACCATGCTGTGGGTGAAGACCTGTGTTGCCAGACCTGGATATTTTTGGTGGGGAAGGAGACTTAAACAGAAGGGGGGCTGGGTTTGTTGGGGGTTTTTTAATTTGCATGACAAAAGGGGTTTTCCTATCTGGCCCCGACTTCATGTCCCAAAAGATTGTCTTGCAGTGATGATACTGTTTTTAATTTAATGGGACCATGAGGTGGTGATTTCTCTTCTCTAAACAACACAATAATAATACTATTTACTGCAGGATTCGTAATGGCTTTGGGAGAAATAAGAAGCCATGTAAGGGTTTCCATAATGTAATCAGATGTGTGATAAGGGCAAGGTAGATGAGAGAGTTTTTAACACCATATTGCAAAACAGGACATTGCATAGTTCTCTTTCTTGATAGTACTAGACAAGGAGTTCGGCCTTTTCCCATGATTGTCCTTGAGCATACTTACACACAGTGAGAACTCGTGCTGTGAAGTTGTATTTTCTTAAATTAACCTTGACAGGAATGTGAATGGTCTGATGATACATTCACTGTCTAAAATTATCAGCTGGCCCAGGGAACACTTTTTCCATTTATCAATTGATTTTTTTCCCCCCCAAGTTCTTTGTTTCTGAAACAGTTAAGAAGCCTTTTCTTCAAAGTGTTTATCTGAAGGGAAAGGGAAATGTGACAATGACTGGTTGTTGTCAGTGAAAAAGCTTTCTCCGTTTCAGGTTGTACAATGAAATAGTTATTCTCTTATAATTTAAAAGTTTCTATTTCAGTCTGCTCAGAGTGCATACCATGTGTTGATACTCTTTATTAGCAAGGATGGGGAGGCAGTTTTCATGACTATCACCTTAAGAGTTGTTTCTAAAAATATATTTAAAATTCTGCTGCATGATATGTTTTATAATGCTTGCAGCTTCAGATTATGGCACTTTTTAGGACATAATAATTTTCACAGCTTTAGAGAACCATTGGGAGTTAAGTTTTCAGGTTGTACTTTCCTCTTTTTTTGCTGTTAAGGACCTCCAGTACATAAGGAAACTCCTTAAAGCCTTGCTAATCATCCTGCTTTGGACAGAATTTTTTCCCAAAGCAATTGTAATGATCATATATTCACTGATGCAACTGTAATTTACATCTGAAGTAGATGGAAAGGCTCTTAATTGTACAGGTTATGTTTGTTATCTTACTGAAAAACAATGTCAACATTTCTAGTAGCAGGACTATTGTAGATACCATGGACTTTGCAACTTGATCCAAGGACAAATTTTCCTTAGACAAGAGTGAGAGTATAACTAAGAGCAAAGGTAGAAAATATAGTTGGGGTGTGAGCTCCGTATTAGTCAGCTGCTGTGTAACTCCTGTGTCTTTTTACTGGAGATCAAAGATGGTATCCTTTCCTACTATCAGATCATTTGTGCACTGATGACTAATACTGGTAGTTTTGTGGCCATTTCACAGTGAGATGAAGGACATTTTCACATACTGGGTATTTCTTTTTTCAGATCAAATATGAAAAATTGGGAGTTCCTCACCAAGTCTGTATGTCCATGGTTTGACATTTATCACCCCCCAATTCTGAATGAAATCTCAAACCTTGAAAAATTGAAGTGGATATTTCCATACTGTTAAATACCCATGTCCTGCCCCCGCCCCCAAACAGTTGTTAGAGCAAGTTAGAGTATTAAAGCTTATATGGAAGAATTAGTGTTGAATAAGACAGGATGTGAAATAAAAAATTATTAGTAAGTATCATGCACTAAATGCTCTGCTTTGTGTGGAAGCTTATTCTTCACAGTACCTTTGTGGTTTGGAGTTTTTCTTGTTTGTTATTGCTTTTATAACCCGATCTGTGAAATGGTAATTGTAGGAAAAAAAAAAACCCTTAGTATTTTTTTCATTTCAAATGAGGAAGTTCGAAAGTTCAGAACAACTATGACTAAGGTCCTGGTACTGTCACCTAACGTTGGTACGATGCTTTATTTGTAACTGTCCTATGGCCAACTGTGGCACCTCTCCTAATGTCACCCCTTCCTGCTCCCAGTACAGAGGTTTCTTCCTGTCTGAGAAAGCCACACAGCTCAGTCACAGGCTTTGAAGCCGGTGTGCTCTCCCTCTTGCTCCAGTGTGTCCTCCATGTGCTGGTCTAGTTCTGTGATGGTCCCTTCTAAAGCCTTCCCAGTCCACGAGTATTCTAGTTCTATAAAGCTTTCTCTGAACCACATACATCAAACCCTGCTGACTTTTCCAAAAAAAAAAAGAGCGTTGTTCTTACCATATTATTGTTGTGGAGTTTATGCCTTTTCCCAACACAGAAATGCCTCCTCTTTATAAATGCGGTCGTACCCTGAGAGCAGTAAGTGTTCCATTCTGCTCCTCTGGTGTTTCAGGCTCATCACCTCCCTGGTGCATGTCCTCCTGTAACTATTAGTGATGTTGGTTATTTCCTACTGTTTATCTCTGTAACGTTAAGTACAGCTGAAAAGCAAATTCTTGGTGTTAAAGCAGCTGAACCTTTTGAGAGATGAGAAGTGTTTGTCCTTCGATGTCTGACAGAAAAGATGCCAAAGATTCAGTAAGTCACCGATACTAACAGGACTTGTAAGCTTTAAAATGCTGTGTGAAATGAGAACGTCAAGGGAGAGCTTTAAATTTACTGTTTTAACTCTGCAAAGCCCTCAGTTGGTCACTGCCCCTGCAGATCCTGATGCAAATCACGTTTTTATCCATGTAAAAACCTTTTCCTCTCTAAGCACAACAACCCAGTTGAGTACATGTGTACTCGCCATACTTGACACAGCAGATCCTGGCAGGCTGGTTCCACGGTAATCGGATTCTCCCTGTGATGTTCCCTGTCCGAAGACATTATATTCCATTATAGAGGACACTTTTACCATCAGTGGTTGCTGCCACGGTGATAAGAGCATGGTCCTGATAAGGCTTTAAGGTAGGGTGGCTGCTTACAGCTGGTGTCTTACATGTGCAGGCGAGACTTACTGTAACCCTGCTTGAAATTTGATGTTATCAGCAGGAGTTGAATATTCATCTCTGCTAGTCCTGAGATCTGGGTCACAAACTTTTCAGTTAAAGACCATGCAATTGAAAAATGTACATTAGGAAAAATGCACTAACAGTAACCTCCTGCCTGGTATTTGTACAGCTCAGTAAGAGTTCACCAGTACCTCAGTCTACCTCTCATGTGTTATCTGTGCTTATTAGGGACATTATTCATCTGTAGACTGTATCCCTTGTTTCTGCTTCTCCATTTCTTGTATTTTTTTCTTTTCTTTTCTTCTTGTGTTTCCTTTCTTTCTCACTCTTATGCTTTTTGTCCTTTGCTTGTCTTTTATTTCACCCCCTTTCCTCCTCTTCCGTTCCACTTCCAACTTCCTCTTCCTCTCCTGCCTCTTCCTCTTCCTCGTTTGGTCCTATTGAAGTTGAGCCCAATGCCGGGACACCACGTCGTAGACCTCTCTCCTTCTGCCCTTGCTGTGCCCATGAAGGTAACGTAACCTCACGCTCCCTGTCCTCCTTGACCACAGCTGGGTTGTCATAGCAGCACTAGTCAGATAGTGACCACAAGGCCCCCCAGCCCCGTCCCCAGCCCTTTTCTTGCTGTATCCTCAAAACCGACCTTCTCTGTAGCAACCCGATAACCAGCTTCTCTGAGCCTGTGGCAAGTTACTAAAGGTACAGTATCCCTTTTGCGAGTCCCAGCTGTGCTAGAGAAGGTGTAGTGACTGGGAGGGGCCCTGGGCAGCAGCCGTGGGGCCAATAATGTCACACTCAAAAGTTTCTGTTTTCATTTGCTGGCTTCAATTTCTCTATTCCTCCTGAAAGATGTTTGGAAGGTGGATAAGGGAAGAAAATCTGTTTCCTTTAATATGGCCCTTTAATTACCATGTAGGGGTTAAAGGAATACTGTGTCTTTATAAGGACTGGTTTGCAAAAACATCCTTGAACTTTAAAAACCAACAGACCTTAAGTTAGACCAGTTTTCCCTCATCTGCCTTGCTGAGTGCATTCTTTAACTGTCCCAAAAGGAGTTTACTGTAGAGTTTCCATTGCCAAGGCATGGGGAAGGGGTTGTTTATGTGTGTTCATGGTGTAATTTTGCTAACCACTTATCTGCTTTCCATGGTGCTCCCTTCACATCAGTTGTCAGTGCTCCCTTTCCAATCCTCCCATTATTCCTCTGCTCATTGGCTGTTTAAAAATACTTACGTATTTCATAGGTCAGTAGCGTTGTGTTTTCGGCTTTTTCTTAGAGGCATTTGTTTTCTACACATCCTGGCATCAGAAAGGAAGGGGAGACTTCCCAGTGTTTTCATGGCGCCACAGCACTGGACATCTGCATGTACAGTCTCCCTCTCCTGTCGCCACGTGGGCATATTGTGCAGAGATGCTCAGAAAGGAATGCTTGGAACTGAGCAACACACTCGTATAAAGTCTTAAGGTGGTGCAACCGGGTCTGGTATCGCCCAAGGGGCTGCTATGACAAGTGAAAGGCAGGTATTGTCAACCTAAGCCAAAGATTTCTAGGAGTTGTAGGCTCTCCCTTGTGTAGCTCCAGGGCAGCACTTCTGTGACACGCTGAGGATGAGGCAGGGCGTGGGTCTGAATTAACCAGCCATTAATGCGGTGTCGGTGAAGTGTCTCACAGAGTTTGCATAGTAAGATTGCTGCTTGACTATTTTAGCATCAAATGGACTGTTTGAGAGCTTTGTTCTTGATGTAGAGAGTATGTATCCATAATAACAAATATAGGCAGGGATGTTAGTTATTTTGGGATGCCTTGGTTACATACAATGCAAGCTGATAGAATGCAGCAAACTGAAAGTGCTGTTGAGCTTGGTTTGAGGTCTTCTGCATCCACTTCTACCCAGGCAGGAGCATTGTTACTGTCCTTGATGGGGTCTGATCTGAGTCACAGAATTCATCTGCAGGCAGTTCAACGTGGAATAAGTGGCCCAGACCAAGAGCTTGTAAGCTCTTGTGTTTGATAAATATCAACAGAAGGCTTTGGGAACAGCGTTCTGCATTTATTCCACATGACTCCTGACAGATACAAGATTCATCAATGGATTATTGAGTAAGTTTAGCAGTTGGGTTTAAAATAAAAGAAATTCCAGCTAAGAATTCTGTACTAGGTGGCCAAGGCCCAAGGTATCTTTATTCTGCTTTGATGTTAGCAAATGTGTCTGGGGGTTCTTTTTCTTTCCAGTGCTGGTGTGCAATACAGTAGACTTAGTTTCTGTGTTCACTGTGCAGTGGGGATCTTCAAGATAAATAGATACATGTGGCTAGGAGGAGGAGTCAGAAAAGATTTATTTAGCCATTTAAAAAAAAAAAAGTGTTACTTTTGGCTAGTAAAAGAAAAGATTGAGGACATGCAATTGAAGAAAATAAAGGTCAAACACATGGAGCAGCAGTTGAATCCTTTTCTGATGAGCATACATTTAAGTAGGTGGCCTGAGGGTCTATAAAACTCTTCTGATGAAAGGAAAAATTAAATGCTTGGGGGTTTCTGCAGTAAGAGTGAGGAAGAAACAAGCAATCGCAAGAAAATCAGGAAGGAAAAAAAAAATTAGGCTCCAAAGAGAAGAGAATCCTTTTGGAGGTGACTTCCACTCTACTGTGTACTCTAGGCAAACTGAATGGACCCGGCTTGGGAGTGCTCTGGCAGCATCTTGCTCGGCTTTCTTTGCACATTTTGCCCCATCGTTGTTTTTTGCGGTTTGGGCTTGTCAGGATTGCAGGGCATCACCTGAAAACTTAACAGGTTTCTTTTTTGGCAGGCATGGGTAAGAAGGATGACCCCAAGCTGATGCAGGAGTGGTTCAAGCTGGTGCAGGAGAAGAATGCCTTGGTTCGCTACGAGTCCGAACTGATGATATTGTGAGTCAATGTGTTAAAAGGGGGGATTGTGTCATAAATAGTATTGGAAGATCTGTCAGTACTGTGTTCCCTATAGGGCCAGGAGGTCAGCAGCCTCTTAGGCTGATTTGTGGCTGAGATATGAGTCCAAGTACATTTCAGGAGAGGTAGAAGAAGGAGTAATAGCAGTAAGGAATAGAAGGTCCAATTATTTGTGCACATGCAGAAGTACAGATATGTGAGTCCTTCTCAAGCTGTTCTTGTATAAAGCAAACATTGTTTATGCAGATGTTTTTGAGCTGTGCAGAAATAATGTGTGTCTCCTGGTTTTGGTAGAGTTTGCTTTTAAGCATAGCCAAAAGTGTTTAACTCAGTCACCCTTGCCATGTGGGCCTCCTCTCTGCCTGCAGTGGGACCCCAGTGCTTCTTGTTTGGGCTCAGGTGATAAAACTTTTTTCCTGTTAATGAAATTGGGAGTTTTCTCTGTTCCCATTTACTGATGCACATTTACTGAAATTAGTTTCTGAGTATCTCAGCTCACCCTGGCAGTGTGGAGCTGATGGCCTTAGTGCCTGTAGCAGAAAAGCCCCAACATGTCTGCATTGCAATCTGCAAGTGGCCTGACATGTCCTTAGTTAATAAGTAACTTTGTCTTTAGAGTGGAAAGTAGCAGGAGATACACAGAGGTATTGCAGATTTGTTTGTTCTTTCCTTCTGTTTTAGATTTAATCCCACCCACAACCCGTAAAACTTTTGGTGTTGCACATCCTACCTGAAGGCAAAGAACCTGAAATGCTGAAAGTACCATTAAATCTTTTAAAAATACACATACAACTCTTAAAACACTGAAGATATATTCTGAAACAGATTGGTAAAATGCACAGCAGATATCTAGAGTGAGCAGAAACTGAGAGTGTGTATGAAGCAATGTATGCAGTATTTTAACATACCCAGAATTTGGATTTCTGATGTTTCCCTTTCAGTGCTCGGGAGCTAGAACTGGAAGACAGGCAGAGTCGATTACAGCAGGAACTCCGGGAGAGGATGGCAGTAGAAGGTGAGAGCAAAAGGGAATATTTCATGGATTGTGTGTGTGTATTTCTAGCCTTTTGTATGCTGATAGTTTTGGATGTCTCTGTAGATCATCTGAAGACAGATGAGGAGCTCTCGGAGGAGAAGAGGATCCTGAACGAGATGCTAGAAGTAGTGGAGCAGAGAGATTCTCTTGTGGCTCTCCTTGAGGAGCAACGGCTTCGAGAAAAAGAAGAAGACAAGGACCTGGAGGCAGTCATGCTTTCCAAAGGTTTTAGCTTGAACTGGTCCTGAGCTTAACACATTTACCTCTGCTGGTCTGTGTTGTCCAGTTGGCCTACCCTGAGTTTGCCAGAATTACACGGATAGGAAGATGTTGAAGGGGAAATCTCCGAAGGGTCCGACAGCATGCAGGAATTTGGTTTGAACCACGCAGGAGCCTTTTGATAAGTGTGTTGGTTCCAGAAGCTTAAGTTTTACATGTCTGCAAGCCAAGTTGAAGAAATGAGTTGAGACTGTGGAGTCTCCTTTAGGTCCTATACAAATGGACCGTATTTTTGTGTGTGTGGTAGGAGGGAGGGGAATAATCCATGTGTGGGGAAGGAGGTTAAGGGAAGAAGTGCCCTTAACTAAGCTGGATTTATGGCAGTCCATTCCTTCCCCATTTTTACTACACCAGTTCTTATAAAAGGGAGGGAAGTGGCAACCCTTCCTGGAAAACCACAGCAGCCTGTAGCAGTGGAGTCAGCTGTCCAAGAGAGCTCCAAAAGCCCAGGGCAACACCTTCTTTGCTTTAGTCTTCCTCCCCACCAAAGAAACCTGCAGTTGATCATTATGCATGGATATGAAGAAATACAAGACAGAGAAGATACTGCTAGTATGTGCGACAGAACTTTCTGCCTCCTGGTTTTTAGAGAGAAGTGGGCATCAATAGACTCTCTCCCTGTCATAGCCTCCTAAATCTTCTTGTGGGGAACAAGGGGAAAAGAAGAGAGAGGGAAGATGCCCATCTGCTTTGCTACACACTGGAGAGACAGCTACTGCTGGCCTTAGTCTTCATGGCCACAGCTCAGAGGCTGGTGGGCTTCCTTGTTCTGTTTTCGTTGTGACTGTTTTGACACTGGAAAATACTGCTGTGGGACAGTGGTAAGTGCGTGCTGGGGCAGGGGTGTTCCCAGGCAGCATTCCCTGCCTGTTAGGCCCCTGAAAGGGAGAAGCCCTTAAGTGACCGAACCACCATTAAGACTTTTCAGTGTTTTTATTTTTTTTTTCCTCTGTATTTTGTTTTTGCACATTGAAAACGAAGCTTAAGACCTGCCTGGGCCCTCAGTCACTTTGACCCTTTTATGTCAATTAACTTATTTTTTTAATACTTGAAAGAAGATTCATTTTTGTATCTTTTAGGAAACAAATGGACGAGTGATGAGTGTGTGTGCCTGCTGCATCCTACAACTTCCACTTCTAAATTACTGGACGTTGTTACCTGTGGCTATTTATTAGTGTTCTTATTAATAATTTGATTGTTACACTTATTTGATTGTGGAGGGAGTGTTTTAACTCTGTTAGAGAAAGACACTACTGCGGATTGGTCCCTGCTTCACAGCAAGGGCAGCCTTTATGTACCCACGGATGCATCCTGCCCTAGGAGTTTTCCTCTATGAAAAAACCCTGCGCACTCATGGAGTTTAAGAATCTATTTGTGTTCTTAGCGTCCTTTTCTTCTGCATCCCAGATTCCCTCTTTTGGACTAATAAACCTATATTTATTTAAATTTTACATTTTTATAACGGGAAAGCCAAAACGGTGAGGTAGAAATGTCCCACGTCTCTTTCTCACTGAAAGAGGGGACCCTCACGCTCCTGAGATACAGCTAGAGGGATTTCCATGAAAACAAAAATAGCACATTTCTTGCTGCATCTATTGGAAGAAACTCCTCTTGGCTCAGCTAGTGAAGCTTTTCAGCCGGGAGGGTGCTGACCGTGATCACACACTAACAATGAGCAGGATATGCACTGAGCAATGCAGCACCATTCACTGTCTGACACATTCCCTGGGCACACCATGTCCTTACCTTGTCCTGCAGAGCTGAAACAGCACCATGTGCTGGGGAGGTGTCCTGTCCTTCATGCGATGCATTAAGAGGTTTTCCCACCTTGGGATGCTGACTGTGTTCTTTTCTTGTTAAAGAAGTACTAAGCCTGCTTCCCAATGTCTTTGAGAAAGTGTCCCATTCCCGAGCACATTCGTACAGAGCACTGACTCTTTCAGCTTGAACTTACACTGCTGGTGCAAGGCACCCAAGCAGGACTGAACATCCTTTAGTCTTTTGCCCTGGGACAGAGGTTAGCATGGTTTCTTGCTGTTGGCTCTCTCCTTCCTTCAGAGAGGTGTCCTGTAAGGCAAGGTCTATGATTTGTATTCCCCTCTGACGTGGGACCATACCTCAGGCTGAGGGAGAATGGGTTGGGGTGTCCCCAGAGACTCTGAGTGGTGCTGGTTGCTAACTGTGGAAACATGTTTTTTCCACTGTAAGTGTCCCTCCTTTTTTCCCCCCTAGTGTTTTCTGCTAAGGCATTACAAATTAAATCCAGATGCTTGTGAAACCAAGCAGACAGGCAGATGCAGTGCTACTTCATAATTGTGTATGTTAGCAAGTGATACCTGCTATCCCAGCATCCTGGAGTGTTGGCTTACTGACAGGATGTCCAACAGACAGAATTCCCCCCATTTGCTGGTGCAGATGCCAGCTGCCCAAGTCAAACTGGCAGTGGAAGTTTACATAATCTGCATTTTAGGGGCCACTGGAAGCTGGAGCGGAGAAGGAGGGAAGAAAGAGGGAAGCCAGATATAAAGTTTATTGTGAACTGTCTTGTGCAGAGAATTGACCTCAGTACATTTTATGTGCACTGGGTGTATGGACCACACCTAACCCGTAACGAAAAGTCATTGAATGTGAGCTGCAGAACAGAACAAAGTCCTGAAGGAGAAATACCAGATCACTCCTTTTCCCTTTCATGCTGGGGGACATGGGCCAGATCTTTGCAGTGCTGAAGAGTGATATCAGTTGAGGGCATAATCTCTTACTGCACCAGAAAACCACATAATCTAAGCCTAAACTCGTTAGGTTATGCTGAAGGCCTCCAGCAGTGAGAATGAAAACGAAGAGCTAACATCGCACACGCAAATTAATTAAAAATACATGAAAGGGAATGTTAAAAGGCCTTTTTATATCAAAATGGTTGTAAAAGGCACAACTCGTATTTGCTGTTCAGTTGCACTTTAAGAATACGACTTGCATATCAGATACTGGGTTTTTTTACTATCTGAATATTTTTAATTCAAATTTTATATTTTTAAAGCTGAAGAAGGCTCTTGTGGCCACAAGATTCCTTATTTGTATCAGAATCCAAGTAGGATGTTCTAGCTCTTTGTGCTGCCCGGGCGGGCAGCAGCACGTGACTCGGCCATGTGCATTCGATGACGTGTGTCCATTTCACGTGTGGGGAGAGCGAAAAGGCCCTCAGCTTCCGAGGAGTGGGCACTCCAGGGTGTCTGTCCCAGGTGACACGGTCTGTACCAGGGGCTGGCTGCTTCATCCCTGCAGGAGGTAGGGAGAGAGCCGAGCTTGGAACCCGAGCTGTGTTCGTTTTGAAATGGGCACACTGAGGATGGGGCAAGCACTTCAGTCCCCTACGGGGAGGGGAGGGGGATACCAACCTCCTGGAAACACCCAGGAGGCAAGTGGGACTGGGGGAGTGAGGACTACCAAAACAACTAATATGCTGTTTTCACAGTACATTTTTATTTTAACTGTTCTGTTCTTTTAACCATATTCTCATGAAAACTCACAAATGGCTGTAAAATCCTGAGCTTCGGAGAACTAATGTGTGGGGAGGTGACGAGACATTTCAGCTCCAACTTTCAGACATACTCCTTCTTTCAGTTAACCAATACCCCATGGTCTCACTAGGGCATGTTACAAACTGCGTTGCTGAACAACTTATTTTAGAGCAAACCGCAAGTTTTAAAAGTCTGTCCTTCTCTCTCTCTCCGTCTCTGCATTTTATGTAAATATTTGTTTGTATGTAAAGACACCAAGTGGATCCCTGGGTTACCCCCACGGTCAAGAATCTGAGTTTTGTGCAATGCCTAGGCCTTCTCTTAGAACACGGTGCTTGCATAGAGCTAGTCACCACATTTGTGTGCACTCTGGTGGTTTTTAATATTTTTATACATCCTAATCCTGAACGTTATGAAGTATTATAAGTGGTCTAGACTGCATGATCTAGAGCAGCTGGCAGTTCCGTTTTGTGAGCAGCTGTTCCTAAAATGTTCACAGCTACACCTTGTTTGGTTAACATTCTTTTAAGATGAGTTTTCAGTTTAAGTGTTTACACCGGACACCAGTGGACGAGAAAGGTGTTGCATTATAAAATCTCCTGTGTACAAACTGAAAAGCCACGATATGGCTTTCTGGGAATTTCAGTCATCACCGCCTGCAAGAAAGAGAACTCTAAAGCATACTAAAAACCAGCCTGTATATAGTTCACAGAGAAAGAGATCGCTGGCTCTCAACTGTTGTAAAATATTAGAAGCTTTCCAAAAGTTCCTGCTTTTGGAGTGCTCAGAGTACTGCTATAGGCAGGGTAGCAGGCAGATGAGGGTGTCACTGAAAGTAGATGTGAAGGGGAGGATGCCATGTTCTGATGGCATTGCAGTAACTTAAATACTCTGTATCTGTGCGTGCATGCGTGTGTGTGTGAAGTCTAATCCAGGTGAAGGGATCTGCTTTGGCATCTTCCCTTTTGTATGAAAGTGAACTCTGATATTCAGATTGTTCGAGGCTCTTACGGTTGGCATGTATGGAGTGTTAAGAGGAAAAGCGTATACCCTACCTGTACAAAACCAACTCTGTTCCAGCCTGTTTTCTTCTGTTGGGTTGTGTTTTATTGTTTGTTTTTATGCACACTTGCTTCGTTGGTGTTGAGATTTTAGCACCTCAGATGGCCAACTGAACTAAAAAAAAAAAGAACAAAAAAATAAAATCATTAATTATTTTTTCTTTTTTGTTGGTGGAGTTACCGTTTGTTTCCCTTGCATTCACTCCCGTGATTGATGATTGAGGAGCAAGATGGGAGCTGAGGGAAGGTGATCTAGAGATAAAAACTTAGGTGTTAAAGGGCCTGGCCTCTATTTCTCTTTTGCTGGAACAATCTGAGTCACTCTGAATTATCTGATGGAAACAAATCAATCTTGATAAAGCCCAAATACGAGGTCTTCCCTTCTCCATATTTTACATTGGTTTTTTGGATTTCTTGTGAAGAGAAGTTATGGTAAATAGCCAAGAAGGGATGAAGGTAATATAAACTGAATTGTAGGATTTAATTTCTGTAACTGTAGCTCACTTTCTCAGCCTGTAGAACCAGCCTGAACATCTGACACTGGTGTAAAACAAGGAGAGAATTACACAAGTGTCTCTGTGCTGACTTTGTGTTGCTTTAAGTCTCCACCATTCTGTGCTCGTGTCTCGTCTGTGCTGTGCCAGCTCTGCCATATGAGCTAAGCAAGGTGCAGCTCCAGAGCTGTGCCCCTTGAACAGACTGGAAGGATTCAGGATTTCAACCTCACCAGCTCAAGAGTCAAGAAAAGGCATCTGGGTATCTCCTGTTTGAAAAGGGCAGGTGTTCGGCCTCAGTGGTCGGTGCTGGGTCCAGTAAACATCAGGAGCTTGAAGCCTGGCATAGTGACATCCAGTCAGCAGCACTACTGTCAGTAAGGAGACTTGAGAGAAAAAACTTTGTGCCTTTTTTTTTTTTTTTTTTAAAGAAATTTCACACAGGATGCTGTGGGGAAATCCCAGCCGGGGAAATCCCAAACAATGAGTTTTATTTTCCTGCCCACTCAACCACTCTCAAAACAAAGGATAAACCCTGCTGTTCCTAAGGTGGTGTGATTAAAGCAGACCTATTAGGGCAGCAGGAGGCGTGATGGGCTTCGGATTTCCCCTTGCCTGGAGGCTGGGCCAACAGGCTGTGCTGCAGGTGCACAGCTCGCTCGTTCATTTGTGCAGCTCAGTAGGGTGGCAGCTCTTTGAGGACCTTTCAAACCCCACAGTTCTTCCTGTCCTTTTGGTCTCTTGCTTTCAAATAGTAGTGGGAGAAAAAATGGTAGTGGGAGAAAGCTGTGGTTACCAGGGAGGGCAAGGGTAATTTGAACCCTCTGGTGTCAAAAGGCCAGTCCACAAGGAATTCTCCCTTGATGCCAAAAGAAAAATAAGTGTATGGACTCTTGAACACAGGAGGTCAGCTCCCATCCATAGCTTAGGAGACCAGTGTTGTGACCATCACGGCTATTTAATTACACTGTAAGCCTGTTAGTCCCCAGTCTCAATTAGGGACCCAGAGGTTCTGCTATTTTATAAACTATGAACAGAGCAACTGGACTCCTAGGGACAACTTCTTCTATTGCTTGCTTGGGCAAAGATCTATGCCAGCCCTCCGAGATGAGCAGGATCGCACGTCCTGCACGGATCAGCCACGTGTGTCTAAGAAATAACACCAGGAAAAGGCCCTCCAACAAATAAACCCCACCCCAGGAGCCCAGCATGGTGGCAGCTGCTGCTTTCTGTTTTCATTCATAATGAAAGTAGCCTTCAGGAGCCTCTGACCTCTTCCACAGGTGGTGTCCATGCCCTCGAAGCTGCCTCACCCACCTGACGTCATTCCCCAGCTCTCTGGGAGGAGGTAAGGAACAGCAGGGAAGTTACCGAGGTGGGAGGGAGAACACGCTTTCACGTGAGGGGCACAGGAAGGATGTCAGTGGGCTCATTGAGTAATGTGCAGAGCCCCTTTCTGGCAGCAGCAGATACATATTATCTTATACAGCCCTCCTGCCTATACTCGGCCTGGATAAGGACAACGAAGGTAACTTGTCAGGAAAAATAACTAAGAGGAAGTCATGCCTAAAAAAACTCTGCCGCTCTGGCTTCCCTCATATTTTACATTTTTGAAAATTGCTCACCATGAGTGCTGTGACAGCAATTAGCAATTGCAGCTGCCTACATTAGCAGTTGCATTTTTAAGAGAATGCAAACCTAATCCTGTAAGGATGCTACTTGGCCAGACGTCTCTAAGAATTCAAGCAGAGCCGGAGTGTATCTTCCTCCTTTAAATCCTAAGCATCATCAGCAACAGAGCAATTACCAGGGAAAAGGATCCTACAGGTGGTAAGGGATGAAAGTAACAGTGCTGGCTTGTGGCTGCATCTCTTCTGGCACCATCCTCCTGGAGAGGCAGAGGGAAAGGGCCTCCTGCTTCATTTTATAGGTATTAGACTTGCCTCCTCCCTTAGCCTGCATCCTTTTACACAGCACTTAAAATAAGGAAAGAACAAAAAAACCCTGTCCTAACCAAGCTTCAGAAAAGTAACGTTTTCCCTTGGCACCTTGGGAACAGTGTAAATGCCTGTGGATAGCAGGAAAGTGGATAAACTAGTATTTCCAAACCTGCTGAGTGTGTGGTAATTTTCTGCATGTCTCAGACACAAAAATCACGTGGGTTTCTGTAAGCAAAAGATAACATCTCTTGTTTATTATTAACATTTCCTATACAAATATATAATCTGTATTACTCAGATACCAGAATCAAAAAATATAAAACCCACTTATCTCAAGAGAAAAACTATACTTTGGGCATAAGGGAGAGAGTGTGTCTTGCCTACTTGAGGCTCGCAGTGCTGACTTTCCGAGACCAAGCCGAAAAGTTTGAAGAAACAGAAACTTTTCTTCAGTTCCTTGGAACTTAGAAAAGTCAACAGATGTCACTTCTCCCCCCCCCCCCATCATTTCCAGCGGGAAACAACCTGATGGGTTGACCAATATGACTCAAACCAGAATCAGAGTCGGCTTGGTCCGTTTCACGGAGTCCCAGGAACTTTAAAAAGCGCTCTGTGATCAGCCCCTCCCTGGGCAAACACCCGTGGAGTGGCCTGCGGGGTGATCCCGAGGCTGAGCACGGCCGTGACTGCGCGTGTTGGGAAGAAAAGCGTGACGGGGAGGAAACCTGCACTGAATACCAGGTAAGCATTGCTTTAAACGGAACTGTGTTAAAGTGTAAGGCTGTATTAAATACAAATTAGTTTAAGTAGTACTATATTAGTTAAATAGGACTATATTACTACACCTGGAAGGAGGTTGTAGCCAGATGGGGGTTGGCCTCTTCTCCCAAGCAAGCAGTGACTGAATGAGAGCACAGAGACTTTAGATGCACCAGGGGAGGTTTACGTTGGACATTAGGAAAAGTTTTTTACACAGAAAGGGTGATTAGACATTGGAATGGGCTGCCCAGGGAGGTGGTGGAGCCACCGTCACTGGAGGTGTTTAGGAAAGGCTGGACGTGGCACTCAGTGCCATGGTCTGGTTGACACGGTGGTGTTCGGTCATGGGTTGGACTCGGTGGCCTCAGAAGTCTTTTCCAGCCTGATCGATTCTGTGATATTAAGCCCATAAAACGACATCAAACGAAAATTTAAATTCATTTGTCAGGGAGGGGAGTGGCTACAGATGGGGCATAGACGAGGAGACTTCGGCCAAGCAGCAGCACGAGGTGGGGACCCATCAGAACTCCGCGGCTGTGCTGCCCCCCGCCCCCAGCGGATCCCTGTGCGGGTGGGGGGCTGTGCCGGGGCCGGGGATCCCCGCCCGGGCGGACCGCGGGCTCCGGGGGCGGTCCCGGAGCGCTCCCGGCGCGGAGCCCTCACGGCCCGGGCGCGCGCGGCCGTTGGCGGGGCCCGCGGGGCGGGGCCGGAGCGGAGCCTCTCAAATACCGGGAGAGGAGGCGCCGCCGCCGCCGAGCGCTCCTGCCCCGCTCCCGGTGAGTACGGCCCGCGCCTGCCCGCGGCGGGGATACCTGCGTGCGGCGGGGTGAGCATCGGCCACCGCCTGGTTCCCCCTCCCCCGAGAGGTCGGTGCGGCCGCGCCCGGGAAGGGCCGCCAGCCGGGTCGGGTCGGGGGCCGGGCCCGCCGCCGCCCGGGCCGCGGGGCATCAGCGCCGGGGCGGGCGCTCCCCGCTGCTCCTCGCAGCCCCCCGGCCTGCGGGGCGAAGGGACCCCGTGCGCGCCTTCTGCTTTCCCTTGCGGATGCTGGAAACTCCTCTGCCCCCCGTTCCCCCCGAACTCCTCTGCCGTTCTCCCTTTTCCTTCTTGCCCGCCGAGTCTGGCCTGGCGCTTATCGGCGCGGTATTTTCTCCCTTTGCCGTGTTTCCCGCTCGGTCTCCGATGGCCGTGTCGCTGTCCCGCCCGTCCCTCCGCCCGTGCTGGGAGCGACCCTCGGCTCTGCTGTCCCCTCCGGCCCCTCTGTGCTTCTCCCGCCGGGATCGAGCCGCTCTCTGCGCCCCCGTCCCCGCTTCTGCCCTCCCTCCCGCTCGGGGGCTATCTCGTAAACCATAAAAAGCTCCCTCTTGCCTTTGGACTACGTGGTAAAGTCCAACACATCGCCTTCGGTCCCCGGTGAGAGTTTTCGCACCGGAGGGGCTTTTGCTGGGCAGGGAAGAGGAAGGAGTTAATCCTGTAGCGGCAACTCCAGAGGGACCCGCGCTTGCCTCAGCCTTCCAGCAAGAGGGATGTGGGAGTGGCAGCTACAGCGAGAAAGCGAGGCAAGGAAGGATTTCTAATAATAGCGTTAAAACTTGCAGGAAAAGCTGGTAGTTGATACGGGTGAGTCAGTTCGGTGTGTGCTTTTCTCCGCTCTCGGTGCCTTCCCCGGGGCTGTAGGTGTCTGGCCGCCTGTCGAGGTGGTGAGCGCCTTCGGCTGTCCCTTTGTTTCCTGTGAGGAGCGCTCGCGTTCCCGTGACCCAACCACACGTTCGATCCAGGGTGACGGAAGGCTGGAGCTGGAGGCTGGGCGGTGTGCGAAGTGGGAAGCAACAGAGTGAGCGGCACCCCTTCCTTAGGAGGGTGTTTCTGTAGCGCACGTGGTCTGGTGATGGTCTGTAACATGGGGTGACAGTGGCTCTCAAACTGATGGGTTTGGGGGGCTTCTTGTCTTTTTTTTTTTTTTTAAAGCACGATATTTTGTAGCTTAAAAAAAAAAAAGTACAGGACCTCAGAGTTATTTAAATCACCGAAGTCTTAATTCAGAAAGTCCAGAGTTATTTCAGAAGCTGTGAATTTTTCTTGATGTTTCTTGGGGCATCTGGGCCAAAATCTTGTTGTCGGATACTTGTTATCTTTTCATAACCGTTAAAATGTTTGGTGGAGGAAGGAGCAAAGTGGTTCCCCAACAGGAAATAATTTTTAAGGTTTTTGTTTTGGTTTGGTTTTCTTCGTGAAGGACTTTTGCAAAAAGTCCACTTGTGGGGAAGATTGGTTGGTGTTGTGTTATAACTTTCTGTCGCTAATCAGAATGAAACTGTTTTCACCTGCCTGTGGAAGCATAACATCTGAGAAAGTGTTGTTTAAAAAGAAGGGGGTTTTCTGTGTGGGTTTTTTTTTTCCACTCCTTTGTAACTTCTTTACATAAGTTTAGTGCTGTTCAGAGTCTTCTTTAGGATAAAGCTTTGCAACATCTATTCCCTGTGACCTCCTCTGTGCCTGTGGTGTTTCTCAAAAACCCTGGGGGAATGCATTGTATAAAAAAGGCATTCTAGCACTCTGCTAGAATTTGCTTGGATTTCTGCAACCCATTTTCCTGTCTTCCCTTCTAGGTCTCTTGTCTGTCATTACAAAGCATTTCCGTTGTGCATGTGCAGAGTGTAACAGGTGATTGCAGACCTTGTGGACAGGCTGCCTCACACCAAAAAGGGTGGGTGTGAAAATCCCCCCTTCTGATTTGGCAGCGCCTTCTTGTTTGCATCGGGTGACATTTGCTGAATTTATGAAGAAAAAATATGACTGATTCTTGGTTAGGTGGTTTTGTTGGGTTTCTGCCCTCCCAGTTTCTCAAAATCAGATTAGGCCAGCTGAGGCTGTGAGGTCAGCTCGGTTTCTCACTGTGCACGGGCAGCAGAACAGTGTGCAACACTCCACCAGGGCTGCCTGTGCAAACCTGGAGTCTCTGCTCCGGGGAATTGGGCATGTCTGTACCCAGCACTGGGATGCTACACCTCTGGGTAATGTGAGGGCCTTGTAAAGGTGCACAGTGTGGCTTTTTATTTCTGTTAGCTCCCAAAACAGTAAGAGCTGTGATATATAATTGGGAAGATTGGGGTGTGTGTGTGTGTGTGTGTGTATTCACTGAGCACTCTCACCTGGGGTCATGTTGTTTCCGGATGTTTTGTGTTTCCTGTGTAACAGGATGACAGGAGTCATCCACACTCAGCAGTAGTCTGAGGAGCTGACAGATCAAACAGTTTTGTTTTGGGTTTTTTTTTTCTGTAATAGAATGAAAGTGTTTAGATTGGAAGCAGGCAGACACATAAATCTAGTGACTGTCACCTCTGGAGACCTTCCTGGAGCAGCCTGATGCTTGGAAGTCATCGCTTGCCTTATGCTTCATCAAAAGGGGGAGAAGGGACTGTATATCAGGTTTATATACCTGATGCGAGGACTGCTGGAGGAGCAGCTACGAGGTGTTGGCTCCTTGATAAAGCAGCTCCTTTGTCCTCTGGGTATGAACTACCAAGTCGAAGGGGGGTAGGGAGCCAGCCTGATTTGCAGTTTCTCTGCTGGAACAGGTTTCATTTTTACCAGTCAGCAGTTCCTCGACCAGTGAAAGAGCAGAATTTACTATCAATTCTGGTTTTGGGGTTTTTCTGCAAAAAGCCTTCCTCTGTGTTTTTCATGGCATGCTGTGGCTTTTTGTCTGTGGCAGATTTTACGGAGTTTTGGGGGCTGGAATTATCTCCATATCTGTGTGGTGTGCAAAGCCAGGTACATGCAAATATTTTAATTAACGAGTGGAACTCACGGCCAAAGGTGTGCAAAACTCTTGAAAACTGAGCCCCTGTTAGTTTTGGATGGCTTGTCTTGGGGTTGGAGGAGGTTGCAGGGGGCTGAGTTCAACTTTAGTTAAAACTCATCAGTAGTGATTACAGATTGTGCATAGATGGTCTCTTCCCCAGAGTCTGATTTTTTTGACCCAGAGTAGATAAGAAGGATATAGGAAAAGGAGCAGTAAAAGGTAAAAAGGCATGTTGAGTCACAGTGTCCAATTTCATTCTTTAGGTTTTGAAAGCAATCTGTTAAGCTTCTGTGATTGCCTTGATTTGTACCAGACCTCTGTAGTGAACCATGTCCTGACACCCTGCTGTTATCCCATCTATCCTGGGAAGTGAACAGGACTCTAGCTGCCAGTGGTATGCATTAGGCACCTCCTTGCACCTGGATGTGATGGCACAGGTTGCCTTCTCCGTGCTTTTTTGAAGGAATTGCTCAGTGTGGCTGGGAGTTTTGTTAGCACTGGCTTGGGCATTAAGTGGCTTCTGTTCTCCATCCAGTCTGCTGGCTTCCCTGTCTCTTTGCATCCCAGTGGCACTGCATGGAGGTGCTTCCTGGCCATGACAGGCTTTGATTGGACTGTTCTTGCTGACAAACACGAGGAAAGGCCTGTGCACCTTAATGCATCCTCGGAATGCTGCCCTTTCTCACAAGAGAGGACAGTGTCATTGTGGCTTTAAACTCCTCCTACCCCAGTGTTTTGCTCACCACTTTCCTTTAAAATTTCAGAGCTTTTATTCAGCTTCACTGGAGTATGAGCAGGGGAGTTGGGCTGTGTGTGCAATCATGGCACACACTGATGTTGAATTTTTAAGTGTCTGCAAGCCTGCTGTATTTCCTGATAAAACGCTGCGACCTTTGGCCAGTTCCTAGCATGCTCTTGCTGCTGTTTATGGAATGGGCAATGCCCAGGTCTCTCCATATTGGGATCTTTTCTTCTGTCCTTTGAAGGAGCAAATACGTTCCTTGGTCAGTGTAACTTCTGGTAGTTTGGTGTAATTACTGTAACGCCTTTAGATTGACAGCCACACCAAACAAATCCACTTAGATCAGCTACTTGCTGTGTTTCGGTTTTATCTTCTCTTCCTGCGTTTCAACATCAACCTGTGTTTCCTCCGAAGTTAGAACTGAAAGTGAAATGTTTTTGTGCTACTTCATGCACAGTCATGTGTTTTCTCCTAGGGAAAAAAAAGACACTTTGTCACTGTGTTTTTAGACCTACAGCTGTAGCTGTTCAGTGGAAGAAGCAGCGTGCTGAGGCATCTCCTGTTTATCTGGCACTAGGAAACGTGTGCTTCTGGAGGCAACTGCTCTGCAACTCTGCTGGCACAGAGAAACACTGCTCCTGCAGTGTTTCTTTGAAAGAGGGTATTTCCTTAGCTGCGTTAAAGGTGTTTAAAAGAGGTAATGCTTTCTTTTATGCTCACAGTGTTTGAGGTGCTGCTGTCAAAAGGCTTTGGTCAGGGTTATGAATGCCAGTTTGAGTTACCATCATTTGTGGCTGCCTGGTTTGATGCACAACTTCCTCTTTAAGGTTCTTAAAGGGTATCTGGGCTCCTGTCATAAGAGATTCCTTCAAGATTATCTTGATTTTTTTTTTTTTACTTATTTTTTTAACTGACTTCTTGAATTTAATTATGGTGGTGGAGTGGGAGGTTGCAGTGCAGCACAGTGGGAGAGAGTAATCAAAGGACCAGTGTCAGGCTTTGCCTCTGGGGATTGTCTCTCTGGCTGTTTGTGCTGGTATGTGGTTTTTTCATAAAAGTGAGGAACGTAAGAGATGTTTATATCTGTGATACGCTTGATGTTTAGGAGCAAGGGAGCCAATTTAAAATTCATTTTCATGTTTTGGAAAAGCTGTCAGATATTGAGACAGGGTTGTGTATGCTTTCAGAGCACATAAGCATGCAGCTGTGAAGATTTGCCTTTGTATCCCATCTTCCATAAATACTTGAAGTCGTTTGTTTGGGGGTATTTTTTGTGGTGAATGTTCAGAGTCTGATTAGGTGAACAGACTCCTCTAAAATCATTCCAGGGAGTACCAGTGAGAAAAATTTCCCTTGAAAGTAAGTTGTCCAGTGCACTGAGATGTTGCTTAGTGGCTCCATGAGTGCCCTCCTGGCTGTTGCACCAGCATCCTTGTTTTAACTAAGCAGGGAGCTTACCAAGTGCTGTTCTCTGATGACCCACGCTGATCCAGTATTTAAACTTCACATTGAAGCATCTGTATAGCTGCTGTTTGTTTCAGAAAGCAGTGCAGATATTCCTGGTACTTATGAGTCTGGAAAAGGATTTCTTGTCTGGTCATGTGACCTGAAGGTAACCAAGGGCAGAGAGAATGCTACTGTTAGTGGCCACCTGTGCCCATAGAGCTCTCTTCTTGATTTATTTTTTTTGTTACTTTTGATGGTTCTTACTTTGCTTATCTAACTTGCCAGTCAGGCAAAGGAAAGACAGATTCACATTCCTCTTTGCTGTTGGTATCAGCTGTGAAATGCATCGAGGTTGCAATATGAAGTGGTATTCCTGATTTACTGACAAATCTGTGCTCGTGCTGGCACATAACAGTAGTATATGTGTTAAAACTAAAATAAAGAGGATTCTTTTGTCCTCTAGGTGGCATGGCAGTTATTGTATCCAGTCCCACTTTCTGAGGTCTTTTGGCTGGCAGAGCCTGTCCAAGGGGCACCTGCATCTGTCAGAGGCACTACTGCCAAGTGATGAGAGACTGTCTCTGCTGCAGGAACTGATCACTTTGTCAGTGCTCAACTGTAGAAGAATGCCACAGTGCAAGGGTCCAATGGCCGTGGCCCAGCAGGGACGTCTTCTAAATCCAGAGGCAAGTCTTGCATCTCTCTGAATGGACACTGTCCCTTTGACATCCCCTGTGATGACTGCAGTTTGTCCCGATGCTCACCACTTACCAGCATTACTGAGGAGCTCCCTGCTCTCAGCCTGTTTGTCCTTCCTTTCTGATGTCAAAAGACTGGAACTGTGATTCTTCAGTCCTTCCTCTTTTCCAGTCATTTCAGAGAAACAAACAGTCAGAACTGCTTCAATATGCCCTGTGACTGTTGCAGGGGTGTGTTGCAGCTGCTGGGCTGGAATAGTTACACTTTGGAAGACGAATCTAACCCTGTAAAGACCAGCAGTCTCGAGTGTGAGAGTGCCTTTTCGTCAGGATTTGCTCTGCTTCCTCCTGCCAGGTCCTTAGGAAATGCAGAAGTATTTTCTTAACCTTAACAAGGAAGTGAAATGCAGGCTGGACTCACCTGGCTGGAGTTACTTTGCTCAACACCAGAGGGGAAAAATTCAGCTCAGTGAGACATCAAAAGAAACCACCTGCACTGTAATAGTCAAGATGCAAGTTCTGCCCCTTTGTCTTAGTCACAGCCATGCCCAAAACGTGGAGATGTGCAAATTCCATTTGGGTCTGACTCTAGTTAGCTGAATTCAAATCCCAGCTCCAGGCTTTGGGGCAGTTTGAGCTGCAGGCTTCCTGCTGACTCAGTTTAAGCCCAGCTGTGCCTGAAGGCTGCCTTCTTAAGAATAAACAGTGTTGTCATGCTGCTCCTGTCACCGATCTGATACAGAAACCACAGCGATCAAAAGCTCCTGCCTACCTCTTTTTTTTTTTTTTTTTTTTTAAGAGAATTAGTAAAATGGCACTGTTCCTTCTTATTCATTCATGTGCTGCCCAGGAGTTGAGCAACAGAGCATTCTAAGCCGAATGAAAACAGTGGTTGATGAGGTAGTTGGACGTTTTTCTTCCTGAGAAGTCGAAGTACTGCCCAGATAACTAGAACATTTCTGCAATTCATGAAATGGCAACAGACCTTCAGGAACTGAAATAAATCTATAACAAAAGGGCCAACTGACACCTTCATTTTACTGTAATCTCAAATTTAGTTGTCTGAATTGGAGAATTCCTCAAAGAGGAAAATAAAGCCCCATCAAACAAAGTGTGCAAGGTATTTCCAAATCAAAATATACATCTGAGAGTACTTAGTGTCCAGGCTGAGATGTTCACTCTACACTTAAACAGCATAAAGAAGCAAAGATAAAAATGCCTCAGCTAAGGAAGTAGTTGGACAAGCATCTATTGGTTTCGTGTCTTTGTGTTCCATTTAGAGTTTCAGCGCCACTCAATACTGGAAGATAAATAAGCACTGAAACTGTTCGGAGTAGAAAGTATATTCAGCATGTTTCAGTGTATTTTTACATCAAAGGTGTTAAGGGTAAACTGCTTTGTGTTGGTGGTGGGTTTTGTTTTTTCTCGCTGGAGTGATTTGTAATAGCATTATTTGCATCTTAAAGGAGGATAATTTGAAGCTGAAATGAATAGAAACAAAAGCTGAAAGCCTCAAGTAAGCGGCAGTACTGCTTGGGAGTAGCAGGGAGAGGTTGTCCTGGTTGGATTTTACTTAGTCTTGTGATCCCTGATGAACAGGGTATCTTTCCTGAGAGTCTAGCAAACAAATCACGAGTGACTGAGAGATGAAGTCTGTCCTGCTCTGGCCCACTGAGCTCCTGGCATCTCCAGGTGTTCTGCTCATGGCTTGTCAGTTTTGCCACTTCCAAAATAAGCTGTTGATGTTGTATCCTCCCTCGGAAGCAAATGGACAGAAAATACCTCTAGTTTGGAAGCAGTGTTCCCTATGGTGGAGAAAGTCCGAAGACCCTCCAAGCCAATAGCTCTGGTATTAACCAGGTGGTACCAAACCATCCTTTTGGTTTCACAGCAGCATGTGTATGTGCATCCAGAGATGTCCAGAGGGTCCTGTTCTGCCCATCCTTCACCTGGCTAATACATTGCAAAGTCTCTGTTCCCCCACCACCCTGCTTCTCTTTCCAAAGCCTAGAAGCAAATTCAACTTTAGGAATGCAGTGGGTCTCAGATGAGGCAAGCACTGTTACAGGGTGGCATATCCTGCAGGGTAAGTAGTGAAAGGAACAGGTTTTCTGTGGTTATCATAACACCCTATTTATTAATCTCAGCACTGTTTTGCACACCACCAAGATATCTTCCCTTTTGCTGTCAGTTCTGTCTCTCTCTCTCTCTCTCCTTGCAAGGTCTGAAGTGTGTGTGCAGCAACTGTGGGAGTAATCTGGCTTCTTCCATAGCTAGGGAAATATGAGGAAAAGCTCTGGTTATCTGGTAGTTGGGCTGTTTAGTTCTTGGTGGGTTTATGGGCTAGAAATTGAGCATTGCAGGGTGACAGGGATTCCTTTGGTGCTACGGACAACAGTGGCACAGCTTGGAATATCCTCAAATAAGGAACTTCATGTGTCTGTGATGCTGTTTCTCTTCCTTATTTTCCGGTAATAGCTGGTTAAGTAAAGTAGTTGTGCCTGTGGCAAGTTTTCTTGAAGACAGTAAAATTGAGTGTTTATGGCTTGGTGTGTGGGTTTAAAATGTCAGGACATATCAAGTACTCCATTTCCCTGCCTGTAAAATGATGCCTTGCTCTGTAGCTCAGCAATGAAATGTTTGCCTACAAGACAGGTAAGAGCCGCCAGGTCCAGGAAGGGACAAACAGGCACTGTTCCATTTCTTCTAACGATGATGTCATCCTGGCTGCTAAAACCACAGTTCTTATCTTTCAGCTGCCAAACAGGGAAACCAGTACACAATATGGAAGTTTTTGACTCCTCAATGACTGATGGGTTTTTGCAGTTTCTGCTTCAAAGACTTTAATTCACTCCTAACTCTAATGTGAGACAGAAAGATAAGTATCTTGACAACTCACACAATTGATCCTTTGACTTGATAGTGTGACTGTCCAGGTGTTTGTAAGGGAGGTGTCTTGGAATCCAGACAAGTTGTTAAAGGAGGCAGTCCTACCCAGGTGTGTGGCTTTCCTGCTGGGAAGAGAATGTTTTCATAACCAGACAGTGTCTGATACAGCTGAGAATAGTAACTCACAGGCTGAGCTGTGAGGAGAGGCCAAGGGTCTGAGGGGAAGTGATGGCAAGCAGAGACATTATTTGTGGGGTGGATTCTTTTCTGAGCTGTCTTGAAGATGTAGCAGAAGCGTGGAGAAGAGATGAAAGCTGATTTGTAGGGTGGCTTAGCAGTGTTGCTGTAGGGATTCTGGGACCTACTCCTCTTATGGCAGCCCTGAGAGCTGTTGAGTGTCCCCCCCCACATGCTCCCTGCCGATCCTTGCAGCCAGCAGGAAGCTGCTGCTGACACGCCTGCGGTGCCTGAGAGCAGCAGAACCCCACGCTGGGTTTAGAGCAGGTGACACTTTGCCTGCTTTGCAGCTCTGCTGTTTCCACGTGTAGCTTCCCACCTGGGAAGATGAAATGAGTGCTTGCAGTGCTTGCCCTTGAGATGTCTGTGGCCGTGGTTATGGCAGGGAGCACCGAGTGTGGTCTCTGTCCAGCACAACGATGGCCAGTGCTGCCTCTTTCCCCAGGGTGGCAAGGCATCATCAGCAAGGGCTGTGGGAGGAGTGCTATACAGCATAGAAGGCTTTTCCCTTGGCTTAGCCCTCACTGCATGATGTAGGAGAAGATGCAGGTGTGGAAGAGAGGAAATTGTCTTGCAGTCCTGCCTTTCCCTTTCCTCTGCGCTGCAAAATTGCAGTTCTGTCTCTCCTTAAAGCCTGGAGTCAGGGGCTTCTGGTCCTGCCTGCTCTTGCCACCCCCTCACTGGTGGGCTGCAGATGGGAACAGTTGCTCTGGTGAGTTCCTTGTGAGATTTAAAGGATGGTATAAGGATAATTTGGGGATGAGAGGGAGAAACAGAAGGTGGGACACCAGACTTGAACGACCTGTGTTGTTGGAGGGCAGTATGTACTGAGGGTGTACTCAGCCCCATCTAAAGAGTCGTGGTTGCCTTGGGGGAAGTCTTGGAGACTTGATTTGTGGGAAGCATCCATGGGATTCACTTGTGTGTGGGTGGAAGGAGGTCTGTCCTTCTGTGCTGACAAGTGGCTGGTGGATGTGCTTCTCTGACTGTAATTATATTTAATTCACAAATGCCTCTCCAGTCTCCTGCATCCCAATACAATGTTGAATTGGAATGAACATCCCTACACTGACTCTGTAGAACTGATTTAAGGGTCCTAAACTTGTGTTTGCAGTACCCCCTTCATTTTTTTTCTGAGTAAGAGATAAAGAACTGGTCCAAAAAAATGGTTGTAATCTTATCTGTTGAATCTATTCAAGGCATCTAGTGGTTTCTCAGAGGCAGCTGTTAACACATAAAGCTCATTTGTCTAATCAGTGAATTGAAAGTGAGAAAATGAATAATGTATTAAAATTAATTGGTATTTCAATTAAATTTTGTGACATTTCATTTCCAGGCTTTCAGCAGCCCTAAAGCAACCTTAACAAATAATCTAGTTTTATTCTGAATGTGAATGCAGATGGGGTTTGTAGCCTTTATCCATCTTTTCTCATTCTTCAACCAAAGATTCCTTTTACCCAGTATAAAGAAACCTTTTTCCATCGACCAGAAATGGTCTTAGGCTGGATCTAAAACTACCAGGCTTCCAAAGTCTTAATGATTAAAATCTTCATGTGGCATCACTGTGATTGCATTTGACTGTTTGGCGTTTGCTCTTTAGGAGTCCATGGGTTTTTGTGGGTTTTTTTGAGAGTCCATTAAGGAATTTGACTTCTCAGGAGGAACATTGAGACTATCCAAGCCCTTTATGTTGATTCAAAGTAATTATGTAAAACTTGAGGCTTGTGGAATTAGTAATTAATTAAATAAAAAATAATTGGCCCTGGATTGCAGTAATAGGAAGCCATTTTGTGGTGTGGGAGAAATCCTTTCTCCTCCTCTCTGGCCACCCAAGCAGAACTTTGCTAGCCCAGGGCAGGAACCCTTCAGGGGCTTTGGCTGCCTGGGTGGTCAGTCTTTGATTTAGGAAATTCAGTTCATGAAATTACCATATTCAAGCTTCCTTGTCTCATTTTTTTTGCCATACAAGTACTTTGGAGTGTGGTGGAATTTTTCCTTGTTCTTTTTGTTTTACTTCTGCTCATGTGCAGGAGAGGACAAAACTCCAGTTTGCAACTACTATGGGTGACTTTTTTTTTTAATGTCTCTATTTCTGTGGACTTTGCCCAGAGCTGAGATGATCCCTGAGGGGAGGGAAGAACCACACACGTTGTAGGTCTCTCCTCCCTGCACTGAGGTCTTGTCAAGGTGTTCTACCTGTGCAGGGCACCCAGCACTCAGGGAGGACTTTTTTTTTTGCTCTAACCAGCATGTGAGCATCTGCCTCTTTCTGAAAATCATAAGTGCTTTCAAAACACAGTATTTGAATCTGTAGAGACAGAGAGACAGACAGGCACCTTTCCTGCACACTTCCAGGAACTGATGTGTGGAACATGCCCGGGCTTGAGCTCCTCTGGCAGCTTCTTATCAGTAAAGTGAGCTGGTGTGGATGGTGCAGAGGCTCGTGCCAAGCTGCTCTTCCCTGCCTTTCTGGGCCTGGCTTTGTGGGCATGCCCAGAATAAACCTGTGCTGCTTTGTTTGACTTGTATTTTCTGCTTTGGGAATGGAGCAGTGTACTGCTTTTCCTTCCCAGGCTGGAGCAGTCCGTGCCTCTTCTTTTAAAGCAGGGAGTGGGAAAAGACAATAGTGTGTCTCCTTTTGGTGGCCTCTTCCCATGGGTGTTAAGACTGAACCAAACTGAGTTTCCTACCAGTATGAAACAGTGTGAAAAAAAATGTAGGGGATCTGGGTGTTAAAGCCACATTCTGAGCTTGCCTTGGAAAGATGTGTCAGGTGGCAAACCCCCAAGGAAGCGTCTTGACTTCAATTTCAATTCCATCCTCTTACTGTAAGAAAAGCTTACATTGGTCCCTCTATAGGATGATATTTTATTTAGTCCATTTATCACCATCTGTCGATGCTCAGCTCTCCCTCCAGCAATTTACAGGAATTCTCAACAATGAGAGAAAGTAGGTCACCCCAGCACCGTTGGGCTGCGTTTGGCGGGAAGAGCTCTGGCTGTAGGGCTTTGGTGAGTAAGGAATCTCATTGGTGCTGGTCAGTCAGGCAGCCTCACCAGCACATCTGGCCATTTATGTGCAGCTTGCAGCTGGAGTGGCTTGTGTTGCATCACTTCTGCCAGAAGCCTGGGAGAACATCTGCCCCTCCACGACGGAGGGTGGTGTGATCAGAGGGTGGTGCAGCTTCTTGCACCTTGAAAGATGGACAGCTCTCTTCAATTTATATTTGTGTTATAAAGTCAGCTGGCTGCTCCCAGCCCAAATTAGCCAGCATGGGTTTGTCTGATCAGCTGTGGAGTCCTGCTGTGGTGCCACACGAAGCTTTTGGCACAGGCTAGGGCTGGGTGGGGATGGCAGTGCTGATATTGTTGTGATGAATGGGCTTTTCCAAGCAAATGGGATGTGGGCAGAGGAGGCTTGGTACTACTTCAGGCTTCCTGTGGTCTAAGCCATGATGCTTCAGGAAGTAGTGTTTAACTCAAGAGGAGTTAATAGCAGAGGATATCCACTGTTTGCCAGTTGTAACACGGACACCTTGGTTTTGGGCTGAATTACTTCGAATTGAAAATAAATGTTATCTATAAAACCAGAATATGTGCAAGCTGAGGCTTTACCTAACCTACAGAAATATTGCTGGTGTGGATAACTCCTGAGGAGTTTGCACAAAGCCAAAGTCCTGCCACAGACTTAGTGCTAAATCCCCACTTTCCTCTTCATCCCAGAGTTCTGTTTCCAGTTCTCTAACCTGAATTAACGTCTGTCTCTCCTCCAGCAAAGTCAGACCCAGGAGAAGGGTCACTTCTGACCTGTTTCAGAACTCTGTCAGGTCCCAGAGAAGAGGACAGAGGGGACTGCACTCTCCCCAGCCAGCACTCTTTAGGGTAGAGGTGAGTAGCAGCAATGGGGGTTTGAATGGAACAGAGGGAAATACAAAGCAGCAGAGGCTTAAGCCTGTGTTTTAGCCATTAGTCTGACATAACAACTCTGAAAAGAAGGGTTCATGGTTAATACAGTGCCTGTGGGCTATTGTGTGTTTTAAATGTATTTGAGATTGTGTTTTGCCCTTGGACTTTTAAGAGCCTTTAAAAAGTTGGGCAGGTCTCTTGAAATATTACTGTGGTTTGCTTCAGAGGTTGAATTAATTTCTGCTTTCACTTCCTCCTTCTTCTCCACCAGCACACTTAGTTATTTAAAACACAATTACGAGGGGTTGTTACTGTGAAACAGGATCATTCATCACTAGCCCAGGTTAGCAGGCCATCTGTCTGGGCTCCTGAGTGCTTTCCCCCCATTTTTGGCATTTGGTGGGAAGTACTGAAAGGAGCCTGAGTATCCACATGTATCTCTGGCATGGGGGGCAGGGGGAGGCACATTTGAGATCCTGCAGGTGTGCAGTGGTGTCAGCTGGGTGTTTCACTACAGACTGTGCTGCTGTGCACGAGAGCCAAGCAGCTCACCTGCTCTCAGTAGGTGCTCAAATTCCTCTCTGGTAACACTGCTCTCCATTCCAGCCTCTGGCACTGTGTGAGGGTTGTCCCTCTCCTGCCCAGCACCACCTTGGCTTTAAAGCCTCACTTGTAGGTTATGTCACTCCAGTGTCTGGCAGGTGTCTGTGGCAGGAAGGAGTTTCATGCCCCTTACTCACATTCACATGCCCTTCTCACTGAGGCAGCTGTGGATTTCTCAGCCCTTTTTCATGACTGCCAGCTTTCCAGAAATATGGATGTGCATCACTAAAAAGGTCATTTTCTGCGAGACATGGCCAGATACACGAGCACTGCTGCAAGATGTGGATTTATGGAATTATTTTTTTTCTTTCACACTCTTCTTACTCTTTTGTAGGACAAGGAGTTCTGGTCTGAAGGGTGACAAGAGCTGCTCTGTCTCTCAATCAATCATGCAACAGGTTAGAGTCAAGCATGGCTGAAGTCAGCTGTTTGCAGTGACCAGTGGTTCTCTTGTGCACTAGTGTTGGCTCATGTCCTTCTCATGTTTCTCAGAGTTCCTGCAGGGGCCCTGACACTGCTCTGAACACAGAGGAGTGGATGGAACTGTGTAGTTTGCAAGCTGCTTCCTTGTTATCTCTCTGTGGCACTCCCCCTTGAAACTGCAGGCTGGAGATGTAGCTATGTAAGAGACTACAATGTTTATTGATAACGCTACAAACTGCTAAAACTAATAAATCAAATTAATAGGCACAGCACTGTGATCAATTTATTGCATTGTTTTGTGCAACCTTAAACACAATTACGAAGGTGCTATTTTTCAAGCTTAAATCTGATTAACTACATTGAACTGTTACTGAAATGTCTTGTCATCCTCCCCCACCCCAGCTTGTATTAGGATACAATTCTAACCCTCTGCTCTGCCCTCCCACAAGCCTTTTAAACATAATGTGATAGAAAGTTTATCTGAGAGAAAGCCGATGACTAGTCCAGTGGGTTGTGGAAGGGGACTGTTGGAGGGTGTCCCAGAGAGCTTCTGTCACCAGGGGAACTTCACTAAAATAAAAACATCGTGCTCAGATCATGGAAGATGTGCCTTCTGTTCATCTTTGACTGATCATATACCTTAATTTCCATTTGTTTCCATTTCTGAACTCTGCCTTTTGTTGACTTTGTTCCTCCTTTTCTCTTCCCAGTCTCCTCTCAAGTAAAGAACCCATCCTTAATTACTCTCTGTGCATTTTTCCCAGTTGTGCTGCTGTTGCCCAGGCACTGTGGCTCCTGTATGGTATTACTGATAGGGTTACGTAGATGGCCTTGCAAGGTTCCACTCCCCAAAACTCCCTATCAATTATCAAGTTCATCCTGGTTGCACATAGATCACCTTGTGCAGTTGGCATAGCAAACCATCCTTCTTTAACCATTTTTCTTCTCCCTAGATGAAATTAGGCCTAAGTATTTTCTTACAGGCAGACAGTCTGCATACCTGTGAGCAGCTGCTTGGCTCTGCACAAGGAGCTGAACAGGTTTATTATGGAGCTAGTTGAGGTTCCTTTGAAGGGGTAGAAGAAATGTGAACCTTGGGGTTTTTTTGCAGCTTATGCTTTCTGCTATCTCTGTTTCCCACCTTGTTACTGCTCTGCTCTGATTACATTGAAGTGGGGAGCTGCTGCCTTCTTTATGCACAGGAAGTACAATGCCCAGTGCCCAAAGAGGAGGGTAATATCCTTCCAAACAGAGATGTCTGAGTGGGGGAAGTGGATGGTTTTTGCTGCATACACTTGTGTTTCAGAGGAGGAGCTCAGATCAGGATTGCTGTCACTGCCACAGCTGGGAGTGCGAGGAGAAGGTGAGCTGGCTCTTCCACCACCAGTTGGTAAGGGCAGAGCCATCTGTCATTCACCGTGGGACAGTTCAGTGCATGTACACATCCAGGAGTTAGCATGCATTTGCTGAAATCTTGCTAATGCTACTCGGGATGCCCAAAGGAGGCCACAGAGACGTGCTCAGGGTTGGAAAACAGCCTGTGTGCAGAGCTTTTGAGTGGGACACGGGCTTGACAGTGATTTCCTAACATTTCTGATCAATGGATCTCTCCAGATGGAGCATGCCCTGCTGTACACCTTCCTGGAGGAATCCTCTGACTGCCAGTTCAAAGAGCAGCTGTGGTCCCTGGCACCTGTGTCTAACCAAGGGCCGATTGTGCCTCGTCGCCAAGGGAGGACTGTGCATTACCGAGGGTGGCTTGTGCCCCGTCGCCAAGGACCTGACGATGACTCTGAACTCCAGTGTGACGGCAACCGGAGCGGCCGCCTGGAGAACGGTGAGCTAGGTGAGTGTGCATTCCTCCATCCCAAATGTCTGTCTGAACGTGGTGTTTTTCTTTCCCCCTTTCCTGTCTTGGCTGTTGACTGTTTCAGAGGAGTAATGTTTTCTCCACTGGGAAACTTCACAGTGTGGCTGTCAGTTGGGAGTTTAACACTTGGGGATAAGACAGACTTTATCTGGCCATGGATTTCTAGAGCACCCGTAACCCCGGGGTTTTGTCTGCAGCACACGGGACAAGGGCACAAAGCTGGTTCTCATGATAGCTGCCCTCAAGGAGTGTGATATTAAAGCAGTTAAGTTGGGCCTCGTGCTTCTCCTCAGGAAGTGTCAGTACTGGGGCTGGGGTCTTGGAACAAGTCGTGTTCTGGTACTGGGTGAATCCCTTTCTGCTCCACCACTGTGGTGGAAACTGTTCCTCACTCAAAAGGTTTCTGGTCCTTTTCCTGCTTCACTAGCCATCTGCAGGGTGGCTATTGCCCTTTGCCCAGGGTGTGCCAGCTGGCACATTGACCTCAACCAGGGTGAGGAGGAAGTGCTGCAGTAAATAGACCCCCTTGTACAAATTTGTGTAGGTCTCATGCCAGAAGTGACTGTGGGAAGCTTTGCCTGAAGGAGATTGAACAAGGTGTAATGGTTTTAAACTGAAAGAGGGCAGATTCACGCTATATATAAGGAAGATTCTTACAACGAGGGTGGTGAAACACTGGCACAGGCTGCCCAGTGGCAGTGGTGGATGCCCCATCCCTGGAAACATTTAAGGCTGGCTGGGGCTCTGAGGAACCCAATCTCATTGAAGATGTCCCTGCTCATTTCAGGAGGCTTGGACAAGATGGCCTTTCAAGGTCCCTCCCAACTCAAACTGTTCCATGAGATGCTCCATTTTAGATGGTGCTTAAGAGACAAGTCATGACAACAGTCACTTCAATAAATCCTAGAATCATTTAGGGTGGAAAAGACTTTTAAGGTCATGCACAGTTTCTCAATTCCCCTCTCTGGACAGGATGTAGCCGTTGCTGTTCTGTTGAGATTTTGGCTGGAGATGTTCTAATATCCCCTGTAGTGATTTTTTTTGGCTGCACTTTATCTAAACCATAGATAACAAACCTGTTTGTGCACTGTCTCTGTGAAGCAACTTGGGTTCACGTAAAGGAGTTGTGTTTAGAGCTGTCATGAATACACTATGAGAAGGTGGTTGCTAATGGAGATGAGCAAAATGCTGTGGGTCAGTTTACCTGCACTGAACCTGGTCTGGCTGCAGCCTGTGGACTAAATCCTGCTCCGTGTTGGCAGAGGCTGACGCTCCAACGAACGAAGACGTTATCCGGATCATCGCTGCTCAGCTCGCTGAGATTGGAGACAAGCTGGACAAAGATGTCCAAGGAAATGTAGTAAATGATCTAGTGCAGCACTTTCTGAATGAGAATCTCTCCAGAGAGGTGAGTGAAAAGTAACCTGGCTAGCAGTTCCCCTTTTGAATGTTGTGCGTCCTTCCTGCTGTGACTTTGAAAACAGCAAGCTTGAGACTTCTGTATCTTTGCTATTTTGCTGATTTAATTCTTGCCATCTTAAAATTCAACCCAAACACTTACATTTGGAGATTTGTTAGAGGTGATTCTGTAGCCTGTGGCAGAAGTTCCTGTGTAAATTTGGTTCCTTGGGCTCATCTCCTTTCTGCAGGTGCTGTAATTACAGCTGTGGGTAGTTGTGGAAAAGGACTGACTTTCAGAGACATTTTGTCCTTGTTCTGTTGGCCCAGTGACTTACCTTTGGAAAATTAACTGTCTGGTTAAGGCTTAGTATTTGTCCTTAAGATCTTTGGACTTTGGTGCCAAGTCCTGTGTGCCTGCTGATTGTCATGTGGGTAAAACGAGCAGGTTAGTGCCAGAAGCTTGACTTGTGCTTGTTACTGAACACTGAAGAGACAGCAAGTCATGAGACCCTTTTTTAGTGCCATAACTGCTCAGTGCTGGGAGTAGCAGTGGGTTTTGGCCTGGATGGGTGACCTGCTGGGGTGGCCTCTCCAGGTGGCCTCTTCCTCTTTGATGCAGTTGGCCCAGCATCTAACATGCCTTGCTGCTCTGCAAGGGAAATAGAGTTGAAAGTCTCTTGTGTTAAAAAGGAAAAAGAAGGATGTCTAAGGATTAGATCCACATCTGGACCAAGGGCCATAGTTTGCTTCCACAGAGCCTTCTTGGCATCTTCAAGGTAACTGTGGCTTTCTGGTTTGTTTGGCTTTCTCTGTCTGTGATGAAGTTTTCTGTGCTCTACAAGCTAATGTAGAACTGAGGACCCACCTTCTTGCAGAAAAGCCAGGATTTAATAACTTACACCAATCCTTTTGTTTGGTTGGTTTTTTTGTGATGTGGGGTTTTTCTACTAGGGTTTATCACTACACAGATTGCAGCAAAGTCTGACCATTCCTCACTCCCGCTGCCTTGCTCTCCACCCAGTTAAGTTTCAGATCTTCAAATTTATTGCCTAACCTTTTAGTCTTTGATAAGACTGAGATATAAACCTAGTTGCTGACCTTGTTTTTTCACATTAGTAATATAGCTTAGTGTGTGCATATTGTTCTGTCTTGGGAAAACTGACCTGGGGAGCAAGGCTTGGACACCTTCACTAGCTCTTCCTTATGTGAAGGCTTTTCTGTGAAACTTCCTCTGCCTTTTTCCAGTCCCCACCAAAGCTTGTACCCCAGATCTACGCTGGGTGGATTGTCCTTTCCTGGGAGCCCCAGAATTCCTTTACCATTTCAGGACTTGACAGGCTCAGTGCAAACCCTGGGGAGGAGGGGGCTGTTGCATCCTAAGTGTGTAAGGTGCTGTCTAAATTTTCCAGTGGTGGTGTGCTGCCTCCCTTTCGTTTTATCTTGGGTGAGCAGCTGAGCTCAGAGTGATCCTTGCTGTCATTCAGGGTATGTAGCAGGCAGGCTGCCCTGCCTGGGAGGAAGGGGAGGGACATCCTGTGGATGCTGAAAGAAGCACATCAGTTACCAGCAGTCCTGGCAGGCTGTTCTGAGACCCCTTTCTCCCCCAGCTGTTGCACTGAGATCCCTCTTCTCCTTCCATGCAGGAGATAATGCGGCACATGTCAAGGGTAGTGAGAGAGCTTGCACAAGCCATCCCCGCAGACATGGAACAGGAGAGGGTCATGTTGGTGCTAGCAATGGTCTTGACTAAGAAAATTGTGAATACAGTGCCCTCTCTTCTACACCGTGCCTTCAGCGTCACTGTGGACTTCATGAACCAGCAGTTCCACAACTACATCGATGAAATGGTGAGTGCTGTCAAACAGCTCGGTGCAATCACAGCCGGCCTCTCTGCTGCCCTCCTGGCTGGCCTGGGTTATTCCCAGAGGGGTGGCCTAGCTCTGAACTGCCTGTGGTCTGCTGGGCTCCCTGAAGTGCTCTGGAAGTCAGGAGAGATGTCAGTCTCTAAGGTGTGCTTGAGGGGGTGTCACAGCTTCTGCTTGCCCCCCTCTGACAGTAGCCAGGGAACAGAGAGCTGTGACTGCTCCTCTCCTCCCTGCAGTCTCTTCAGGGAGCTGTGCCAGTAAGACTGGGGTTAATCGTGCCCTCAGAGAAGAAAAGCCTGACCTGAGCTCTGATGGCTGTATATCCTGAATGTCTTGATCCTGAGCTCTCTGCTCTTGACTTCCTTGGCTCCCCAGAGCTTGGCAGAACTGGAAGGGGAAAGGAATTGTCCCTGAGAAACAACCCTAGGAGAGCAACAATGAGAAATGGTCAGATCAGTGAACAAAAGTTCACTGTTGGAGCTTCAGCATAGGTGGATTCTGTGCAGCTCATGGGCAAGGTGGGGTAGAGGCCAGGGCTTCAGCTGTCTGGGGAGAGGACACAGACATAGTGAGACGTGGTGGTACTCGAGAATGAGTCTGAGTGGTCAGAGCTGTGATCCTGCCACTCTGTGACACAGTGGTGATGCAGCTGTGGGGAGCTGCAGGTCCGTGGGACACCCCTGTGCTGCAGCCTTGCCATGGGCAGCACTGACAGCCACCTGCAGAGGGGCTGGGCTCACCCTGTGTCCCAGGACTCAGCACCCTGTTCCCTGCCAGGCAGCAGGGCACGGTGTCACTGTGCAATGTCACTTGGCACTGCCCTTCCCTTCACTCAGTTTGGCTCAAGAGCGCTGAGTTATCCCAGAAATGGGTCACTCGTGTGGGACAGGCCCTTCCTGCTGCCCCAGCTGGCTCCGAGCACTGAGCAGCAAGGGCAGTCAGAGGGCTGCTGGTTATTCCACCCCAGGAGGTGCCATCAGGAGCGGGCTGGAGCCGGGCGCCAGGGGCTGTCCCACACTGTTCCCCTGGGATGCCTCCCTGCCGTTGGCACGGGAAGGGGGGTGATGGCAGCCGCGGAGCACGGCAGGTGGCAGTGTCGGGGCGCGGTTTGAGGCACTGGGGACGCGCAGAGGTCCCCGGGAGCTGCCGGGCTCCTGGGCTGGGTGGGCTCAGGGCTTGCTGCGGGGGGTGGCTCTGCTGCTGTTAATGCCCGTTCTGTTTCTATCCCTCCAGCTGGGTGAGTGAGCTCTCCTGCCCTCCACGTGGAGAACACGGATTCTAGAAGACAACTTTTCTTGGTGTTTGCTTTTTAACTTCTGAGATACTGTGGAAGTGTCTCAGTATCTCCCACAGCTGTGAAAGGGATGGCAGAGCTCCATAGATAGGTTTTTGTAGATTAGCACAGCTCTGCCAGTACCTGCAGGGAGAAGTGCTTGCCCTTTTTAATTTTAGGATATTTTTTTCAGGTTTTTTTTTTTTTTTTTTAGCAATAGCAGAGTTTGTGCAGACCCTGGCTTATACCTTCAGAGGCCCAGTGGGGGCAGGGCCTGCACCCTCAGTGTTTTTTCTAATCAGCTGCAGCATTTTGCTTTAGTTATTCGCTTGCCAGCCCTGCTCTTGCAGCTGAGCCGTGCTGAGTGTTGCTCCCTGGAAGGCCTCAGGCTGTGAAATGGATGGTTGATCAGTACAGATCACAAGTGATCTGTGGGGTGGGTGGGAATCAGGCCTACCTTGATGGGGAGCTGGCAGCAAGAGAGAACAGAGCCCTGAAGGACAGAGGAGTGTTTGGCCAGGTAAAGATACTTCAGTATCCATCACCATCCACCTGTGTTTGTTTGAAAAACAAAACTGATGGAGTAACTGTAAAGAAAAAGGCAGGAGTAGGCACAGGGCAAGTTTTTTTTGATAATGCAACCTGGATATGCTTGAGAAAAAGTGATATATCTAGTAATCACATCTCAGGTTCAACAAACTTGGACTCAGGTTGTTCGACACATAATCACACGAGGTGGCAAACGTGTCACCTGTGATCCAGCTGCCTCATGAATTTTGAAAGTTTGTAAATATTTAGTGGGCTTTCTTAAATAAAAATGTCATTTCTCGTGGCACTATGGCTCATAAGAATTTCAATTTCCACCTGGATTTTTTTGGTGCTGTCAATTTTTTGTTCAAGTACTCGTGGCATTCCTCTAATTTACCAAGGCTTACAATGCAGCTGGCAGCAGTAGAGACACTCTGGTCCTGTCCTTGTGCCTTGCATAAGCAAATTTTATGTAAGTAAAAGCATCTTTTCTTTTGGTGCCTGCACTAAAACAGGGAGAGGGGGAAGCACAGAAGTAGTCTACACATTGTTCTTGAAAACTGTACCATTTATTAAAGTGCAACCTGGGGGCATGGATCTTACAGCAGTGTCCCATTAGCAGAGGGAAAAAATGTACATACCCCTTCACTTCAACTGACTATAGAACAATGAAGCTGGGAAGAACTTTCTTTTAAAGGTGGAAACACTTTTATTAACCAAATGGCACAAGAAGCTTTAGACGGTTTTCCCCAAGAGGGCTGCACTTGCATATTAGAAGGAACAGTATGACGAGTTCCTGGGATAATGGGTGACTTGAGGACCAGTCAGGGTCTCTTCCCCCAGGCAGGCCTCTTGAGAACAGAATCCGAAATCCCTGCAAGTCTGTCACTATTTGCTTACACCCAGCAGAAGCCTAGTAGAAGATATCCCCTAACATGCAGCTTTAGTCAGTCCCATTAGTCTTTGCTACTTAACAAATCAAGTCCCATTAGTCTTTGCTACTTAACAAATCAAGTGGCATTCTTTTGGTCTGAGTTTGAATAAAAGCTTATACTGCAAGTATAAGCTGCTTATACTGCTTATACTGCAAGTTAAAAATGGGGACAGACCCCCTAAAGGTATAGCAGTAAGATGCATCCTCTGCAGCTTGTTCTGTCCACATTGATAGTGTTCCTTCCCTCCCCTGCAGATACTGCAGGGAGATCAAAGGCAGCTTCCACTGGAAGCCAACAGGAGCTCCCCCACTTCTACAGCATGACCATAGACCTCTGGCTCGGAGGAAGCAAGTCACCTACCCAAGAGACCAAGAGAGGGTCAGCTCTAAGCAGGAAAAAAAGTGATAAGTTATTTAACTTAAGGAAGTGGATCTGGGTGATGACGTGTTTGTGGTTCCCCTGGACTTAACACTGCAGCTGACCCCTCTGAGCTGGTGCCATTCCCCAGCCAAGGACTGGGCAGGAGAGTTCACTCTGTCAAACTGAATTCCCTGCTCCTCCGGGCCTGAGAGCTCACTCTGCTGGGAATCAAGTAGTGGTGGCTTAAATTTTATAAACACCCCCTCACCCCCCTTTTTTGTTATGGCAATACAGAGCTTGCAGTTTGAAGCACAGGTACATACATGGAGTCAAAGCAATACTGTTCTTGTAACCTCCCTAGTGCTGAAATTAAGCAGACCAAGCCAAATTAAAGTCATGCACAGCTTCTGCCTTCACTTGGTACAGGAGATACTGTGCCTCACCTCTCCATGTTTCACTGGGAAACACTTTCTCCTGTTGTGCTTCAACCTGAGCAGACACAAACAGAGCCTGGGATAAAACATTCTCCTGAAGCCTTGGGCATTCTGAAGCCCCTCAGGCATTGCAGCTGGGCTGTGTTCACCTCTCCACCCCACACCCCCCCATTTCACAGCAAAGGAACCTCATAATTACACTCTCAAATTCTGTAACAGGAGCTTGCTCTGGCTTAGGGAGTGAGACATGATGCTGCCAGAAGCACTTCTATTTTTTTCTGCCAAAATAGCAAGATCTACCTTCCTAGGGCCTTCCTAGTACTGCCATATCACTGTAGCTGAAATTAAATGCCGGGAAGGTTTATAAACTCAGATTATTTTATCTACTACAGTCATTAAAATGAAAAAAGACCAAACTTGAGAACCTTGCTTGTGACCCTTAGAAAGCATTGATTAGTTAAAAAATCCAGTCCAGTGTGTTAGGCTGGCTGTGATCAATGCTGTGTGAAAAGGAAGGAAGCGGGATTCTGGCAGCAGAACTTATCCTGTCTAAGAGCACTCAGCACTGCAGCTTTCACCTGGCCCTCGAGCTGCAGATGCCTGAGCGCAGCTTCCAGCCAAGAAGAAAAATCAAGCCCTCACAAACAGCAAGGATGGATTCCTTAGTACTAAGTTGCTCTCCAGAAGGCATGTTAGGAAAGAAACAACCAACTGCAAACACCACCACAACAGGCACTTCACCTCCAGCCAGAATCTAAACTGGTGTCCAAGAGCAGGTGCAATACTGAACAGAGACCACGCTCCCGCTGCATCATCCGGCTCTGTGCCAGGAGCTTCTGTTTGGACTGGTGAGTACCTGGAGCAGCAGCTGCTCCAAGATTCACATCTTAATGGACAGAAGGCTGCAGAAGTGCTGCTTTCTTGGCTCCAGATTGTTTGGTTGGGCCAGCCCTAGCATCTCAGATTAAGTTATTTTCTGTAGTTTTCAGCAGCCGAATTACCACCCTGAGAACCCCCCTCAGCACCCACCCAGCCCAGTGAAAACGAAAACCTTAAGTATTCAAGCTGCCTCTCTCTCTATGCCCAGTAATATTCCTGTTTTGGCCAGCTGAGCAGCTCAATACTGTCGTGTTGCCCCACCTCCAGCCCCACAGCTGGATTTTGTGAGTCCACCAGGCTCCACCCCACACAGGGCAGCTACAACAGGCAGGGACATGGCTCTGTGTCTGCACTTTGAGCTTTTGGGTAACAGTGGGATTCTGGGGTTTGGTCTTTGCTCCCAGCCTCTTGTTCCTGCAGTGCCAGCTGAAGAAAGCCCTTGGCCATCTCCCAGCCACAATGCCCAACTGAGCATATCTTAGAATTAAGCACAGCTGAAATTTAAGTTGCACCTTATCTTGAAAGCCTTTTCGTTGACAGCTCCTTACTGAGCACGCTGCCCACTGCAGGTCATTAACTATTTACCACTTCTTTGTAGATCTTGTCTGCTGCTGTTTTAGCATCTCAGCTTTAGGGTGTGCTAAGGATAAAGTGAAGACAGAATGGGTCTAAGGTAGATATTTTGTTAAGGTACAGGCCACTCGAGGACAGATATTGAGGCACTTTTGGGAAGGGGATATGCAACGCAAGTTGCCCTTTTGTAAGTATAGAGCTACTGCCTTTCCCTCTGCCAGCTACAAGAGATTAAAGAGAGGTTGCATCCCACCTTTCAGGGTAGTTAGACCCTGCAGTGTAGGATTACTGCAATATACTTGAGGATGGGGGGAAAACCCCTTCCATTTTCTAATTCACACCTCTGACAGAGCAGCCTGTCACTCAGCCGGTCACTCAGGTCTGGAAGAACACTGCCATCTGACCTTACCTGCCCTTTGGTGACTTCCACAGGGCCTGTCCCAGCTCTGACCACAGGACTCCAAATTCAGCAGAATTCAAGCCCACAACTGACCTTTCTAACTAATGGAGTGTTCCCAGAGGAAAGAGACTCACAATGTCCTGAACATGTGGTCAGTGGGGTGGGGGAGAAGAGGGTACAAATTCTTGCTGACTTGCCAAATCTAAAAGACCCTTAGAGGAAAAGAATATTCTAGAGGAAGGACCAAGCAAAAACATACAGTGCAGCTGATGCTCCATTAAATGTGGCAACACACCAGATACTCAAGTATTTTCACAGTCAGGCAAAAGACAACACAGTCACTTTATTCCTTACTCCTGCTGCCACCTTCTCACTGCTGTGTGGAAGAAGATGCTTTGTATTTAATACCCTGCTGGGCTCCTTGTGCCAACAAATTATGGACTTCTTCCCTAGCTAGCCTGGATTTATTCCTGTCCTCTACTGATCTCCCACACTAAAACTGAAACAACTACATCCAGAGAAGAGTTAAAGTAAAACCAGCCCTGTCTGCACCCCCCCTTGATACACAAATTATCCAGTGTCCACAGAATCCACCTCTGCTTTAGAGTAACCTGCTGTGTGGCAACAGCTGGGGATGTCCCAGATGTAGGCTCAGTGTCTTCAGTAAGGAGAGGATGTAGGTCAGGTTCAGAACAGCCCTTTTTCCCGCAGAGAATGTTCCTGGAGAAGAACCCAAAGCCATCAGCAAAGCAGCAGGAGAGGGGCAGCCCTATCCTGACTGACCAGGCAGGAAAGCACAGCAATGAGACTACCAGGAAATGGCAAAGTCAATTCTGCTTTGCAATATGATAAAGGGTTTTGTTTTTTTTCTGTTAAGGCCAAACTACTAAGTTTTGTATATGGAAAAAGAGCCATTAGTGATCAACAGTAAAGTTCAGAACTCCACAGCTCCCAAGTTCAGTCCACAGTGGCAGCACATACGTGACAACCTTCCTCTTAATATTCAACTTCTCACACACAGAGTTCAAAATCCAGTAAGTTTTCTAGAAAATCCATTCACACAAAAGCTTAACCAAAAATAATTCCTCAGAATCTGATACGCTCTGACTAACTTTCCAGCATCCTGGGATAGGAAAATGCAGCAAGAATATCCTAAAATAGAGAATATGCTAAAAATCTCTTCATTCTGAGATCCCTCAAGAAACAGGCTCACCAGGAGATGTACCCTAGATAAGGTTATTTAGAAATAAAAGTACCTTGTCTTTGTGCTTTGTGAAGAGTAAGATTCCTGTAAGCTCATGTTTCGGTTTCTACATTATCGAGAGTTCCCCTTCACCTCCCTCCAGCTGGTCTAAGCCACAGTGCCAGCACCAACCTTCAGAGATGCATCCATAGTTCTGCCTGGAAAGCCCAAGGTCTTGCCCACAGAGCTGCAGTGGACATGGACAGACACACAAACATGCTGAAAGAGGAAGGCTTGTAGCTGGATCTGACTAACGAGCATGGCAATACTTAAAACGTTTCTCTCCACACGCACCTGAAGTGTTGTGACTGCAGGAAGAGGGGTTTCCTTTCTGCCAAAGTAACTTTTCTCAGCATTTGTGAACCTGTAAGTTTAGCTGATTACAGATTCACCGCTGCAAAAGAAATCGCACTGACCAGCGCTCCGGGTCAGGTCAGGAACAAGCAGATAGAGGAGATGTTTAATGCTCTTTTGCTCACTAGAATCCATTGCTTTATATATCTGGGATTCTGTCACAGGCAAGACCAAGTTAGGACTAAATACACTCTGTGCTTAACTTGGGAAAGACGATGCAGACTGCAGCGTGACACAGGACAGCAGAGCGTTTACCGCTGAACGCGCCCCGGAGATCAGAGCACTGATCCAAGCGGCACCGTGTCCAGCATGAATTTTGCACCTCTGGTAACCGAGGGGTCGCAGTAAGTGGGCCAGGCAGGAGGAAAGCAAATGAGTTCTCAAACCAGCAGTGTCCCTCCCACCCTCCTGGGCAGCACCTCTACCCCAGGAACACCAGGATGCTCAGAGATAATACAGCAATAGAGAGGCAGCATCTTCACAGGATGGGGCTCCAGTAAACGTTAGGGGCCAAAACCAGTGTGAGCCAAGAGGTAAAAAAAAGCACTGTCCCACCGGGGCTTAGGAGGAACCTGGAAGGTTATGAGGAGCAGTGCTGTACCTGAGAGGAAGCTGAGACAAAAGGGAGACCAGCCTCTCGCTACAGGACTCAGGTTGGCTAATGTTTGTTAGGAAGGGCTCTGGGGCGCGACGGGAAGTGACAAGACAGCACAGCTGCAATAGCGGTCAGTCTGAGAAGCCAAAAACTCCAGGGGTTGGCAGCAGCTGGCTCTCCCCTTCCCCTGGGGATTCTCTGTTCCAGTTCCTAGAGTATGAGCACCCCTTTCTTCAGCACCTGCACTTAGGTTCTTAAATTTGCAGAATTTTTTTTTTGTTTTTTTTTTTAAAAATACCCCAGTACTTTAATCACGAAAAACCAGTCCCCGCCCCAATTCTACTAAAAACATGATTGTCCGTAGCTGGAGGCTTATTGAACAACCTCACCCCGTCACCATTAAGTTACTCGAATGTCCAATTAAACAGCAGGCAGCTCAACCCTTAGGCAACACAACTACAAAAAAACTGGATGGTGCTCTCTTGTCTCTCCCCACTCCTCCTCCTCCTCAAGAGAGCTCCGTTACTTTTTCCTAAGCGCCAGCGCTACTCCGACCGCTACAGCCAATATAGCCACGGCGGCAGCCCCGCCGTACAGCAGTATCGATTTCCCTTCCGGCAATAGGATGGGCTTCTCCTCGGCAGCGGAGGATTTCTCTTCTGCTTCTTCCAAATGGCCCTCTTTCCCCACTTTTTTTTCCCCTGGAAGCAGTATTTTCTCAGGTTCTGGTGCAGCCTTTTCTTCTGACGGCGCTAACTTTGGGACAGGTTTACTTAGGGCAGGGATTTCAGGTTCAACAAGCTCTTCGGCCGCTTTTCCCTTTTCCTCCTGTGTTGCACGCAGAAGTGCAGAGGGATGTGCTTTTTCAACAGCAGCAACTTCAGCTGGAGGTTTTGCTTCCTGTAGAGAAGCAGAGGTTTCCGGAAATGCCGCCTGCATGGTCTCTGCAGCGCCAGCTGCCACCACTGCTTCCTCAATCCCCTCCGGTATCTCTTCCTTCTCCACGTGAACAATGTCGGAGTTGGAAGAGTTGTTCTCACTCCTCTCTTCGCCCCCTCCGTTGCTGTCCAGGCTTTTGACTTCTTCAGGATCCATAGCCACTTGCTGCCAGGACTCAGGCCCCAGGGAGACTGGCAGGCTCTCCGTGTGCCAGCTCTGACTCGCCGACAGGGAGACGGGCAGGCTCTCCGACTGCCACGACGTGGTCACCGTGGGGGACTCTGGGGGGCTCACCTGGCCTGAGTTGTCACTGGTCAGGATGTAGATGTCATTACTGTCCTCTGCGATGAGCCCAGGGTACTCTTCCTCTTCGGATTCCAAAGTAAAGACTGTCCCCTACAAACAAAAGGGAAGACACAACATATGAGCCACGGCTTCAGCATTACCTCCCCTGTACAGGAAGGAACAGGACACCTGGAAACTTGAGCTGGAAGAAAGATGAGAGGGCTCTGCAGCTGCCTGACCTACATTTCAGTAGCTTACAGGACCCAGCTGGTCCAGCTGGCATTTCCAGAGAATGGAACCTCTTAGATGAGCTTTGCTGGGAGCTCCTCCTTTCCCTGACGTTACTGCATCGCCGAGTACACCACCAAAACACACCACTATTAACCAGACAAGATACTAAAATCTGAAACCAAACTGCAACAAAACAAAGCAAGCAAACACAGGGACGTGTGCCCAGCTGAATACAGCTGCCTTCTCCTTTCTGTGCACCCTATTGCTTGTCTGTTTTCCTCCAACAGTGTTCCTCTTACAGTAATTTTATCCCATTTCCAGTGCTATCTGAAGCCTGCATTTCTACTTTGTACCAACAAGCTGGAATATACAGTAATTCTAGTATTTTACCGCAAACAATTTTAGCTGTTCTTAAAATTAAGTTGTGTAGCCAAAGTCTTGAAAAGTTAAGTTGAAACAAACAACCAAGCACAGACATGCAGAGATGCTGACAGAGTTGGCTTGTTTGTATTTAGCTCATTCCCCAGCAGCGATCGGCAGCTCCCAGCAAACTCCCCCAAGTTCACACAGGGAGCATGACATTCTGTGGTATGGAATATCCCTTGGATATTACCAGTTTGGGTTAGCTGTCCTGGCCACCCTCCCTCCCAGCCTCTTGTGCCCCTCCTTGTTAACAGAGCATGAGAAACTGAAAAGGGCTTGGTTTAGGGTAAGTGTTACACAGCCAAAACATCAGCATGTTATCAACATTACTCTCATACTAAATTCAAAACCCAACTCTGTAGCAGCTACCAAAAAGAAAATTAACTATTCCAGCTGAAACCAGGACAAAGAGATGGGACAGAGAGGAACCCCAAAGTTTGCTATGCCACATATTAGAAGTCTGTGAAACCATTAACAGAGATCCAATAACTTTCCTGCTCGTAACAAAAATATTTGAACATTCTATAAAGTACTGCAGTGCTGGGAGCCTCTTCTGTGCAAATTCCTTGTTCAATTATCAAGCTTTCTGGTACATTCCATCATAACATGAAGAAAAAAATTCCATTCATTCTCTTTCTTTCTGCTCCCTTCTACACGCAACAGTTCTAAAGCACTCCAAGCAGTTGTCCCTCTTTTTTAAACTTTTCCAACACCAGTGCATTTGGGGGTGGACTGTGCTCCAGTTTCCTACCTACTGTTTCCCATTCCTCTTCACAGAGACACAAGACACACTGCAACTCCTCACTGCCCTAGAACAGGGAAGGATGTCCACACAGACAAAAAAACCCCACCAAAATCCCAAAAAGTGAGTTGGCAGACACAGGAGAGGCAGCACAAACACTGCTGGTCACTGGCAGGAGCTGTGATCAGAACACATGAAGCAGGGTTGGGATGTAAATCTCCTCAGCCCATGGAATTTCAGAATATATTTGGACATGAACAAAGGAATACTGAAGAACACTTTGAAAAGGAATTTTTCTTCATAAATGCCTTTAAATTGGTTGGATGTGGGAAACATCATCCAGCTCGGTAACATGTTCAGAAACTCTAAAGAGAAATGAAGCACAGAGTTCCTCAGGGGAAAGGGTTAAAGGTGATTAAGCTGTTCATTAACTGCTTAAGGATCTCCACAAAGTCTTAATTCAGAATGAAATAAAAGCTAATAAAGCATTACCTTTGTGAAAATTTCAGACACCACCCACATGCCAACAAACCCAAAGCAAGTTTTGCTCTGTGAGCAGTGACTGACAGTTCAGGGCTCTGGTACTCTCTTGAAAGTCATGTTTCACTAGAACAACTAATTTTTTTTAAATGCAGCTCAGGCCATTAAAAAAAAATGGAGCTCGACACCCAGGGGGAAACAACCAGCATTGCAAAGGAAGGGCAGTGGAAAAGAAGAGCCAAGAAACTGAAGTAAAGGCAGAGGTTACTGGATCCAAAAGAGCCCTGAGCCGTGTGGGCCGGGGCTGCTGTGCAGTGTGGGAGGACAGGACTCCACAGCAGCACTGCCCTGTCCTGCTCCAGCAGACACTGGAGAGCAGCACAGCAGGGAGTCAGTCACTGTTGTCAGCTCCCACCACTCTGCTGAGGATGGAGAGGCAGCTCACTGCCCACTCTGAGATTGTACACTCACTCCTTTCACCATCAGGGTTTGCTCTGGATGTTGATTAAGTAGGAAATACTCTCACTGGAATATAAGCCAGTACCAGACACCTCCGATTATAACAGATTTTTAATTTCCACAAGTGACACAGACTCTTAAGAGTGGCAATTAAACAACAAAATAATTAGGGGTGAAACCTGCAATCTCATGAACCTCTGTACTACCCTCCTCCCTGCTCAGCTCTACCCTTCCACAAATCAGAATGATTTCCCCTCCACAGCACATCACAGCACACTAGGCCACAGCTGTGATCTGACATTAGCAAAAAGAACAGGGACACCCAGCCCTGATACCAGCTCTGCTCTTGGCACTGCCCTGGGAGTGTGCCCCTGCTGCTGTGACCCACTCAACACGAGGCATACACAAAAATATTCCAAAACCACACCGTGCTGCTGCGGGTTTGTGAGCCCTGGCAATTGCAGCAAACTTCCATAATGAACTAAAATAAGCACCACCCAGGGCCATACTCAGACAGCCTGAATTCCCCTGCAGTCACACCCTGTACACCAGAGAAAGCCCAGAGGCTTTGAGCTGTGACTCAGCAGCCCACAGAGGGGAGGATGGAGCCACCTGTAGCCAACAGAGACAGTTGGGTACAGAGACTGCCGTGAAATTTAAGCCATCCTGATGCTTCTTAATACGTACTTATTCCTTTAGCCTCTGCTTCTGCTCTCTTCCTGATCCACCACTCTTCACTATTCCCTTCCCTGTCATAAGGAAAATCAAAGGAAACCCACAGACAATTTGCCCATGATAAAAAAGAACAAGTAGTTCCACCTACATGTGGTACATAAGGTACCACCACAGCTGTAATGTGGACCAGCAGGTGCCGAGGCCCAGAAAATATCTTTGCTCAGTATGACATGATGCCAGATCCTCAGCCAGCTGACAAACAGATGGGGAGGCAACACTGGTGTACAAGGATTGGGCATTAGTTATTCTGGTTATTCCCACATATCAAGGCATTTTTAAAACATGCTTTGCTGGAGCACTTTCACTGGAGACACACTTCTCACAAAATACAAGTAAGATCCTGAGGGTAACACGCAGGATAAACTGCTTTGGAGAGCGTAAGGAAATGAGGGGGGGTGCTACAAGAAACATGGGCAACCCTCAACATTTCAAATACTTCAGTAATACATGAACCAACACCACACACACATCCTGCCTTCAGCAGAAGGGAGGAGGGCCAAAGGGGCTCAAGAGTGTTATTGTTCCTCTTCTCACGCAGGCTGCGCTGACCTCAAAAGAGTTATCAGTCGCTGGCTCCCTACAAATCAGAGCCTTATGCAGCCTGGCTGATTCCTTTCTGTCTTTACAGACAATTTAACTTCCGTGTCAGTGCCTCGGGGACACAACTCTCCAAGCCTGAAGCCAGGGTTGGCAAACCTGGGGGAGAGCTGAACGCCCCAAGTGGCAGTGGGTAATTCCATTCCACCGCTTTTTCGTTAAAAGCTTACGAAGCTTTAATTGAAAAGCCAGACAGTAATAGGCATTATTTAGGATACGTGATTAATATTTCTTGAGCTGAATTAAGATTTAATACATAAAGTCAAGCGGATAAAGCCAGGATTTTGTGCCAGTTCAGTTGAGGTTTGCACTTCCTGGTGGTTTTTTTTTCCCCTTTTAAAGCAACTGCAATAAAAACTGAATGACATTCAGGACAATTCTCTTGATTCATCTACAGATGTGACCCAGAAGCAAAGCCCCAACAGGCAGATTATTTCAGGACAGGATGTAACATGTGGAAGGATTTTTAATAACTTGAGGTCTTATATAAGCCCTACACTTTAGATTTATTAGTAAGCCCGAATGTATGTAAGCATTTCTTTATCTGCTTTGTTTATTGTAAATAGACAGTCTACTGCTTCAAACCAGAAAGATCAGAGCTGCTCTTTTTCAAATTTGCCACGGGAGACTTACAAACTCATCCAGCACACTTAGAGAACCACGTCAGGTGTGGTAGAGAAGCGTGGGTAAGCCCCTCACCACAGCATCCTGCCACTCCTGATCCCAGCCACTGCCACTTGAGGGAAGAATGGGCACAAGTTGTGAGGAGGAGAAGGAGAACTTCATATTTCCTTTCTTGGCTAGAACATAACCAGAATGGTTCACAGCCCATGAGGCAGGCCTGAGGAAAAGATCAGCAATTCTGTGGAGGTGGCATCTGCAGACCTAAAGAACAGAGCTACTGCAGTCAGACCCCACTGTCCTCAGCCCGTGGGGTCTGACTTGCAGAAAGTATTTGGACAAGTGACAGAAAGCACTCTAACAGTTGTGGCAGGCTCACCCTCAGGACAGGGTGTAGCTGCTATGCTACAGAGTGAGCTACACTGGACTACTCTAAACTGGTAACAAGATAACAAACACACATCTGAAAGCTCCTCCAACAAGCAGAATCCATCAGTCTGGATTTAGCTGTAGTCCTGCCAGTGCCAGGAACCTGAACTTTGCTGAAAATCACTCTCAGCCATGGATTCAGAACACCACCAGTCTTTGACATACAGTACAGAACTGCTCCTTAAAAAACACCTGTCAAGTTTCAATTATGACTTAAAGACAGCAAATGTAACAAAAAAAAACCCCAAACCACGACTTGGAAACTGACTCTTATGATGACTAATATTATTTCTCATAGTATTCTAATAGGTTGTTAAGGGTATACAAACTGACTTATTAACTATAGTAGTTATATTTGCTATACAGCAAAAACTTTAACTACACATAAGGAAAAAAAATCCTTATTTAGCAAAATAATAATTTCAGCCTGATTTATGTAAATCTGCTCCTGGTGCAAAGCAATATTCACATCCAAATTCTGAATGTCTCAAAGGCAAAAGCAACTTTTTTTCTCTATGAAAAGAGTAGGAGTAGTAGCACACACTGCATCTATAATGGAGATATTATTAAATAGTGAACAGAAAGAGATCCCCATCAAGGTGTCCAACAGAACATTTACTGCCTCTTTGAGAGGACTTTGAATGCCCTCCCCTGTAAACACCAAAGACCAGGAAAATGCAAACCAACTGTGTCTAAATGCTGTGGAAGCTGCTTCTAAGGTTTGGTTTTAAGTGTTCTTAAAAGCTCAACTGGTCTCTCTGGTTCAGTTCTTAAAATATAAACGAGGAATTATGTGGACAGGCAACTCACACAAAACTCATTTCTGAAGACACAGAAGAGCCCACTCGAAAAACCACACAGCCCAGCAAGCCACACGCACACCCCAGATCCTGATTTTGTCCAGCACAGGCAAAAATTCTGTACACAGATCAAAGTGCCACCAGGGGAAAAAATAAACACGTTCCCTGGGCTCAACCCCTCAACATGAAACTAAACAGACCCACATAAAATCCCTGACAAAAAGAGCGTCTTGAGGTGCAGGAGGAAATACTGGCAGAACAGTCCCAGGAGACCAATTCTGGCTACAATAAAAAATTCAAACCACTCAACTTAGCTAGGAAGTTTCTTAGTTGAGGGTACTGACTATCTTGTAACATAACCCATCACAGAGAGAAATGAAGTTCAAGAACCATTTGGACAATGTTCTCAGGCACATGGTGTGATTCAGGGCCAGGACCTGGACTCGATGATCCTTGTGGGTCCCTTCCAACTCAGGATATTCTATGACTCTATGGCCACTTTCCTCACACCAGCAGTGTCACAGCAATGAGCACCAGGAACCCATCAAGTGCATTTGTGCTTAAAATCTACTGTCCAACAAACAAGAGGCAAGGAGTGATGAACTGGCCTGTGTCCAGGGGTCCTAAGACATCTCCCTCTGGGGAAATAAGCAAACTTCCCACAACAACAAACTTCCCCAGAGCTGGGAACACACTTGCTGTAGGATTTCTAGCTGTGGCAGAGGAGCAGTCGTGTGCTGGTGCCAAGGGATGAGCGGGCAAAGGCTGTGCCCAGGGACGGCTGCTGGGGTGCGGAAGCTCCGCTCCCACCCTTGTTTGACCAGGCTGCAGTTCCATCTGCTCCATGTCTCCATCCACAGCCCCGGTACACTGTGCCTCTTCAGACCCTCCTGGAAGTCAGCCCTGACAGCACTACCCTGGTAATCCTTCAGAGAAACGGGATTATAAAGGAGCTGCTGACAACACTCAGATCCAGAACAACACGTTTTGAAATATAAAGGAGTAAAAAAAAGCCCTCAGGCACTTACTGTGCCTCTCTGTCCATCTCTCTGAAACTGTTGAGATAGGTGGAGCCAAGACAAAGAGAGCAGAGTTCTTACAAATAGTCCACAAATAGGACAGCACTTTTTATTAAGGAAAAAAAAAAAAAGGTTGAGTGAACCAGATCAAAGCACCCCTGTACTGCAACCACTGCTCTCATTCTTCCCTTCAAGGAATGCTTTGGCTAGAACAGCCTGCAGACATGATCCTATTCCATCCCTGCCCTCCAGCATAACCTCTACAACCTGCAGAGAGTCAGCACCAAACCAACATCTTTTAAGGTTTCTGTGTTATCTGTTTAAATTGAGGTAAATTCAGTTATTTATAGACCACTTCTTCAGACGACAGATTTGAAGTTGTTCGAGGGAAAAAGAGAAAGGAGATCTAGTAGCTCCTTTACTGTTTAATTTCCTTCTTCAGTCACAGTGCCTAAAAAAAATCTATTACTGTATCAAAGAAGTTAGATACAAATAAGAGTGGACATCACACTGCAGTGTTCCATGACACGAGTGGAAATTATAATTATTTTGAAAGGAAAACTCCTTTCTAGGACTTCTCTAATTAGACTGCCCTTTCTTGCATCTCTCCCACATTAAACTTACTTCTCTCTCCTCCAGTGGAGCACATCTCTCTATTTCTGCATTGTCATTCCCAGGGCAGACACCTGGACTGCTGCAGGAGATTTTCATCCCTGGTAGCACAAACTGCCTGCCTCCTTCTGTGGGATGACAAGCGTCTCTTTACTCTTTCTCCTCCAGATTGTTTAACAGACTCTCATACGCACATTATTCAAGCACCAGCAGCAAAGAAAATGTTTACACTCGCTGCAAAGCCCAAGACAAAACACCGGGAACACAGAGAGAACAGCTCCTCTAAGGCTGAGATAGGAAACCGTAAACACTGTGCACATTATAAGCAAATTTACTTTTACTCTCTTCAACACGGGCAATGAACTAGTTAAACGCAAATCCAGGCCTGAACATCGTGAGACAAGAACCCTGGGAAGGCAGAGACAATTTCAGCTTCACAAATACAAGAAGTTCCAGGCTGGTTATTAACTCCACACCGATAAACATCGATTGCGTGCGCTTAATTCACCTCTTCAAACAAGGGAAAAGCAGATGGGCTTGTAACAGGAATGTGAGTCTGAGAGAAAAAAAAAGGCAGCTAGTTTCCAAGCAATCTTACACTTTTTCCTCCTTATAGACATTCCCAGGCTATTTCCACATTTATGAAATCTAACCATGAAAACAGGATCCGCAGAACCTGAGAAGAAGTGAATTTTTTGTGAGTAAGGGTGGAAAAGGAAGAGGAAAAATATCCTTACCAACTGACTGGCCTTACTGTGCACCTTTCCAGGAGATCAAGAATTGCTTCTGATGCAGCAGCATTCAGCCCTGGAGAAGTCAGACAGAGCAAAAAGGGAGGGGAGGTATGAGTAGGAAAGGGAGGGGAGACGAGGAGAAGGGAGGAGAGAGGAGGAAAGGGGTGGGGAGAGGAGAAAAAGGGAGGGGAGAGGAGAAAAAAGGAGGGGAGAGCATGTACACTGCATGTCAGTTTGTTGAGCCCTAACATTGCTTTTGGGAAAGAGAAGAACGAAGCTACTTGTAATCAGGTTGGGTACTGCTTTGCAATGGTTCAGGATGATAAAGGAAGGAGATCTTATTGTGACCATTTGACTCATTAGTCAGGAGGAAGAAATGTGTCCCCTTTTTAGAGAACCTGGAATGCCCAGCACACTTTTTGCTCTGAAGGAGAGACCATACTAAAACTTAAGACTTTAGCAGGGTAAATGTAAGAGCTGCAGCCAAACCCGTCACAGCAATTAGTGAAAGAGGGAGGCTGTCCAGAAGAAAGCAAGACTGCTTTCCTACAGTCCTCCAAAATCCTTTTGCATCTACCTGCAAATCTAAGAGATTGTAAACTAGATGAGGTGGTCCTTTAATCTCTTAATTCATGTTTATGTTGCCAACTGCACCCAAACACAATATACAGTGCACTGCAGACATTCCTACTTGGAAGACTTTCACCTTGAAGTAGTGGAAGAGAGCCAGGGGAAGGGGAACAGGATACACAATGGCCAGAATCACAGCACTGAAATACCTATGCACTTGAACACAAAAATATGCCAGCCATTCCCTCACCAACCAACCCACCATTACATCCCAGTCCCACCCTGCCACCCAAAGTTAGCTGAATCACAATTTCAGTGCCTGAAGGAAGAATGGGAGGGGAACACTCATTGCTTCAACACATCATCTCGCAACCATCTCTCTGCAAGACTGGCATGAAAAAAATCAAAATGCAACTTCTCATCCTCTCATATCTCAAATCTCCCATTCCCTACAAGCCACGTCGACTTCTCAAAATCTGCTGCAGAGCTATCCAATTTATAAATCTTAACTCCCTTGAGCCAGCAATTTTGCTGCTAGTTAACTGTCCACCTTCCTCAATCAGATGCTTTCCCAGACCAACAAGTCTCCTGAGCTCCTAAAGGAACCTTCAAGCCTTGCACACATGCAGAACACTGGGAGCTCTTCCAGCTGCATCCTGGTTGCACAGCAGGATGCACCAAGTGCATGACACAGCTCTGTAAAATTTTGACTCCCCAGATCCACAGTGGGGCACAGGAAAGGCTCAGCTGACCCCTTACCTTTGACTGGCTACTTCCCTCCTGGAAAAGGTTGACTTCAATCCAAAAATTGAGGAAGATCCCAAATCATGCGGTGCCAAGGGAAGAGACAGCACCAGAGACACCACAGAGTTTTTCAGGTCTGCCCCTGAAAAGCTGACTCCTGTGAAGTTCTCCTTTGCTCCTGGCCCACAAAAAACCAGAGAGGCTATTCTGGCATCTTCTCAGTTTTAAGCAAGCTCTTCGCAGCTGCAGGAAAGACCTATCTTCACCCGCTCCAAAATAACACAAAAATTGACCCTGTTACTGTCACAGCAACATGAGTCACTGGAGACTCCCAGGTTTCTACGCTGCCCTTATGGCTCTAGCAGATTATTACTGACAACTTGATCCGGCACACAGAGCCCCAGTGGCAGATGCTTATCTTAAAAAATGCAAACACTTCCATGGCAGCGGCTCTTCCCGGCCCTTCTCAGAAACACAACCTCTCCCACCCCAGCCCCACGCCCTGCTCCCAGCACTGCCATCCCCAACCACCATCCCACAGGCTCGGAACAAACTGAGAATCATGCAGCTTGGGAAAGATGAACATTTTGCTTAGGGAGGAAAAAAAAAAAATACAGTAAACCCACATATTTCCCTTCCTCCACGTAAAGTCACATGCCCAGTGGGTCCCCAGCCCTATGCCCAGAGCAACTCACAAAAGGTTAGAGCAGCTACATTAATTCATCTGGAAAGGATTTTCATCACCTTGTCTCTCTCCTCGCCTCTTGTGCTGTTTCAAAAATAGCTCTGGCTTGTTTGCTGCACCGCTGGTGTCAGTGTGATTTCATGCCTGGCTGGACGGACACAGACGGGCTCGCAGCCCGGCTCTGCACATACATGCACAGTCACACAAACACAAAGCACAGCCCCCTCCCTTGGAGGCCGTGCTGGAAAGCTGCTTGTTTTCAGAGGCTTTGCGCTGTATTAAGTGTGTTTACAGCAGGCCTCTAAAAGAGGCTGGAGAACAGACCACAGCCCTTTCTGGGGTTAAAAAACGAGGCAGGAAAGCAAAACAGCACCAACACTGATCTGTCTAAAAGCTGCAAGTAAGGACCTGCCCTGGGATGAAAATACTTTGAAATGTAAGTGCATTTATCAAACAACCTGAGGTCACTTGGCTGAGTGCTGTTACTGCTTCTCTCCATTAAAGACAAACAATCCCTCCCAAAGGCCTTGAAAACTATTATCCACCACTGCCAGGAAGGGAACAGATAAAGAAGGTGCAGATGTGCAGAAATTCTGGAAAGAACTAGTCTTAAAAAAAAAGCTCAGGTACACTCTTGAAATGCGAGAAGCTTCTGAATGAGATTTTTCCTACTAGTGCTTTTTTTATCACTGGGTTTTCCTGAACAGCTTTTCTTTTTAGAATAAATCAACTTGCTGGAGCCATTTCACAAATCCCAGATTAATTCCATTCAAATCTGGCATCCCTCCCAAACCCAGTAATCTTAAGGCTCAGCCTTCAAGACCCAGCTCCTGGGCTCTGAGCTGTCTCTCTGATGTATTTTTAAATGAAACCTTCTCAGCATGCCATGACTCAGGAACATTGGTTACCATGAATTAAAGATTTCTACAAGGAAAACTGAAGCACAAAGAAATCCTGATTGCTCATTCTATTCATGTTCCTATACAGCTATAAAGTCTAATATGCATGAGGTATTTTAACACTTATTATAAAAATAAATTACTACCTACTGACATTTCTCTATGAAGTGTTCTCCAATTACTTATCTGCTAAAAAACCCCTCTGAAATTTAAGAGGAGAAAAGAAAACATATACCATTCCCAGCAGTCACCAGGGGATACTATTAAAAAGAAGAGCCTCTTGGGCACAGTATCTCTTGCTAGGGGTGTTTGCTTCCACATGCAGTGCTGCATGTATATTAACAGGAAAGCACATACAATCAAAAGCTCACCATACAAATTACCAACAAATTAGCACCTTAACACACCGTGTATGACACCTAATTGTTATCTGACACCTAGGGACCTCTTCAACTACAACAGCAATCCAGCAAACCAGGCATGCAAAGAACTGGAACAGACTGCCTGGGGAAACTGTGGAGTCCAATCACACAGGTCTTTATTGTCAACATCAGAAATGAATGGGTAAAACTCAGTTCTGCCTTGGGGCAGAGAAGTGACATAGATGACTGCCAGAGATCCCTTTTTGGTCCTGACCTCCTCATATTTTTTTGCTTTTTCTGAGTCATTCCTTCTAGCAACTCCTCAGCTTTCACTCCTGTTCAGACTCTTATCACATTCATCACAAATAAGCTTTGGACAAAGTATGAAAATGAAACATGGTCTTCTTACCCATCCTCCCTGTTGAATGATATAGTCTGCAGAATAGTCTTCTAGATATGTCACCCCGAAGTTCACAAGGGCACTCAGTGGTTCCTGGCCCCGTCTGGTTAACTCCATCAGAAACTGTTGTAACAGAACCAGGGGCACCAAGACCTTCAAAAAACAAGAATTGTGAATAAATATAAAAAGCATCGTCAACGCTACTGTGTAGCTAGAACAGAATTCACATGGTCCACAGAAAAGGTCTGAATCTACAAGTCCAAAGATACCAGGGATTTAATTTCTGACATTTCAATACACTTCATTTCTGTGAAGACACAAGGCAGACACGCAATACAAGGCACTAAAAAAGAAACACTCAGTTTGATATGCAAAATAACACAGCTTAACTAGAGAATTTCACAGGACATGGCTGCAGTGCTTTCTTAAGCCCCATTTTTTTCCCAAGACAGGATTCAGGTAGAAAAGCAAAAGAGGTCCAGAACTTTCTACCCCAGAAATGGAAAGATAAAACACAGCTTGAAGGGATATGCATCCAATTGTATTTAAGCAGCAAACTCATACACATTCTTGAATAGATACTCTGCACTTCTCTTTAGAAGTTCACACTTGACCTTGAGACGGGACAGGAACAAACATCTCCTCCCAGCAGCATAACATTGCAGACATGTTTAGAATGACAAACATAAACCCCTCTCCATGTCAAACTATGACAAATTTAACACACGGATTTTGCTCCCTCATTTCCCACTCCCATTCCTCTTTAGAAACGTTTTTTTCTTTAATTGAATGCTCAGCCTCAACCCAAATTGCTCTGGAGGATGAAAGACTCTGTGAACCCACCTCCTTCATATTATACAGTTCCAGCCACCTCCTTCTGAAATTATGTTTTTGTTTGCCTAAACAACAAGCAGTTGAACTTTTAAACTCTAAATTTATTCTCCTAGAGCACCCAAGTGGCCCTCTGGGCAAAGTTTATACGCAGCACTTCGCCAAGGTCAGGAAACCGGCATGAACTGAAGTCACGAGCATCTGAAAAAGCACTTTTATGATGTGAGAGAAAAATATTTGTCAGTTTTACCACCCCTCATTCGTGACAACTGCACTGCACATCCATTCACTGTGCAGACAGGAACGCTGCTCCCCAGTTGCACAAGGGACATACAGGCTTTCCTACTGCTCATTCCTACCTCCTAATGCCTCCTTCCTTTTCCAGTCTCTTCCCCCTTCAGCTTGGTTTTCTTTGCTGGAAATATCCTGCATTACTACTACTGTCCCTGAAATCACACCTTAGAATGAAAAGCTGGAGGAAGACGAATAGGAAAAGTAAGGCTGGGTTTGAGATTAGTACTAAATTCATGGTGGTGTCTCACTGAGGTGGACTACTGAAACCAGACAGGACTTAAAAAATACCTGTTACCTGATAAATTTCAGATGTTCCAGCTGACTAACAAATGTGAGAGTCCTGTACTACAGCAGACAGGTTACAGAACTGTTCTGTGATGAACAGCAAACGCTGGTAACTGTCAACACTTCACTAGGAATGTCATAGTGCTTGAATTTTAAAAGCAAGATGGTGTTTGAATTTTAAAAGTCTGGGGGGTTTTTTGAGTTTCTTGCAATTGATCTCAACTCAGAGACAGAAGAGGTACAAGCTCACAGTGCACAAATGTAAGGAGCAAGTCAAGGTGAGATGTCAGAAGAAACTTTTATCTTTTTGGATCCAAAATAAAAGCATGCTGTCAAGGGTAGGCATCTTTCAGAGGCTTTGGGCACACCCACATAACTCTACAAGAGCATGAACACTGAGATCTCAAAATATTTGACATTTACTGTAAGCTGAAGGCAAAAGAAACAAAGGCAAAAAAAGGCTGCTTGGGAAATGAAGGGAGCTCAAACGCTGGCACACTGAACATGACTTGCCTTCTTCCTCTGCCCACTTAAATACCTAATCCATCCATTCCTCCCAAATTCAGTAAGCCTGTGCAAGCCTCAGGACCAAGGGACCAAACTCAAACTCTAACACCAGTCCCACACAGACCAACAAACACCACCTGGTTTTCCTCTCCCCCTGAAATTACTGACACTTCTACCTTTGAGACCAGAATGAACTGGAGCAGGTTTGCACGACACTGTCCCTAAATTCATGAAAGAAATTACCTTCACAGTACTTCCATAGAGGTTAACAACAGCTTTCTGTACTTAAGAGTTGTATTTGCCCTCTTTTAGGTGGCTTTGGTTTTCTTTTATTTCAATGAGAGCTTTACTTCAAATAGAAAGTGAAGACTTTTTCTTTACAGAATCCAAGAGCGTGCCTCTTATTTTCACACCATAATTTCTGAGAAATACATGGAAAAAATTATTTTCCTGGTTTATTTTTCTGAGAACCAGCACTTCTAATGTCTGTGGATAAACTTTGCTTCTGTGGGATGTCAGTGGAAGAACTGATGATCTCATGTATTAGCTTACCCTGCAATATTTCCTCATTCAGATGGGTATTCATGTTTTAGTAACAGCAACCATCCCTTTACATCCCATGTGCCAGTCAGTTAATCAAATCTGTTCAGGAGTTCAAACATACCATTGCACTTTGGAAAATATCCATATTTTTAAAGGGAAAAAATAACAGCTATATTTTCCAAGTGTCATCCTTCTGCTCACATTTGTATGATGAATATTCTTTGGAAGCTGGTATGACTAAACATGACACCTCCCCAATTTCAAACCATCAGCTCCTGCCACAGCTCCTGTGCATCTTCAATTTCTGCTCCACCCAAGAAACTACAGGATACAGGGAGTGCTTTGTTACTCTGTTCTGCCAGGCCAGTTGTGTTTTCTTATTATTCAGTCATAAAAGGGAGGAAGCTTCAGTTCTCCCAAACATACATCCTCCAGATTTTCACAAACTTGAGGCCAGCACAGCCTCATTTTGCTGCTATGTGCCTGCTAATTAGACCTAACACTCTCTCTATTTATAGCTGCTTCTTAAAATTATTTTTCTAACAGCTTCTTTACAGTGAAAATTAAGCTGGGTTGAGATGGGAGGAAAGATATCTAGATGTCTTCTGTTACAAAATACAACTCTGATTAAGATGATAAAGGAATTTAAAAGGAAATGAAACCAACACAAATGTATTCCACCTCCTCAAAACAAGGATTATTAAAGGAACTGCTGGGCATTCCTGAAGCACCAAGCTACCATGAAAACAATATCAACAGATGCTGTGCTAGTCTACAAAATTTCCATTCTGGTTTGCTTCTGGACTATAAGTTTTGTAGCAACAAATGTTACAGGGAAGCAAAGCTGATGGCAACCACAAGGTGATGGGGACCAAAATCCACCACCCCCGGGGGCTGCACAAATGTAGCACAATGGAGGCTGAATCATAAACCCCCCAAAACAGCCACTCCACCTCCCCAGGGCTGTATCTTCAAGGGATGGGTTCCAAAAGCAGACTGAGAGGCACCAGGGCACTGACAAGCCCCATCCACCTCCTCCCTTGCCAGCTGAGCCACAATGACTGGTTTTATGCTTGGTTTTAGTTTTCACCAACTGAAAAGTAAAATGTGCTAGCTTAAGCCACCTTCTTGATAATCAGATTTCATGGTTGTTTAAACTAAAATGCTGTGAATCACAAGAGGACAAATTGAAAGAGCACACACATAAAGCAATTATAATTGTTGGAGCCATGGGCAGTAACTTGTCATGCAATGTTTAAACAAACTGCTTTATGAGTGCCCACACCCTTGGTTAGTTTCTGAAGTAAGCAGGGAAATCTAGTCAAGGAAAAGTATTTCTGGAAAAAAATATAAAGAGGGAAAAAATTTCTTGTTCTATTTTAAATTTAAGACTGAATTTTAACACTCAAATTGTGATTAAATTTGCAAATAGTAATTTCATTTCATTCTTTTTCTGATGCTCACTGAACCTATCAGAGAATGATTAAGGAGATGAATTTGAATGATTAATGAAAGATGAATCTGGGAAGAGTAATTCTACTCATTCTACATTAAAAGTATTATAAAGATAGTTCATTTACAGATTTGCATTTTGTTTTAAAGAGAAGGTTCAGTTCATTTACAGATTTGCACATTGCTTTAAAAGGAAGTTTCGTATCATTTGAGACAACTACTCTGGAATCCAGGTAGGCACACTATGCTTATGTTTTATGAACAATTTAAATATCATGAAGATACTGTCAATTTTTATTTTCACCATATTCAGCACTCTTTTTTACATGTATTTTAAACCTGACATGGGAACAGAAAAACAGTAGAGAAGTATTACGAAAACATCTGTATCAGATTCCATTACGAAACTGCTACGGAAATAAACGTCTCTTGGGAATTTAAAAATGTTTAATGATTATTAAAAAAAAAAAGTCAAGCAATATCTCTAACTTTTCATTTTACTATAATAGAGGAGGATTGACCTAATACTTACATTCTATAACTTCTGACTAAATTACCTAAAAACTACTCAGTATGTGCACGTTCTGAGAGTGCAATTTATTTCACACTAAAACCAAGTGGGTTCTTTCTATTCCTGGCCCTCTGTGAAGCACAGCTGTACCTCATAAAACCATTATGGACATCAAACAGATATGAGACATATCCAAGGTAAAGTCATTTATCTGGTACCTTGTTCCATCCACTGGCATGAGCAGCTGCCTCTTGTGTGCGCTCTCGATATTCTTGATATGTCACCGGCCTGCAGAAGTTAAACCAACACTGAAAGTTATAAAAGGAAACAAAAGAACAAGAATAAAATAAAATTCTCAGTTTCCAGAGAACAAAACATTTTCACATGCATCACAGCAAATAATTTTCCAGAGCTAACGAGTCTTGTGTTTCAGGATATAAAACACCAGCACCAGACAGGGTCAGGAAGGCATCACCTTCTCCCAGTTATACAGTTTTGTTTAACTGATTAAGTAAATTTTGTAACAATTTGATACTCTACAACTTAAAAGATGTTAGATAAGTAGGTCTCTGATATGCTACAAAATTTCTAAGCTCTTGAATATAATTTTTTTATGGTCTAAGACTTTAAAGATAAAAAATTCCACTAAGAAATTCATATGTGAGCTAGAGGCCAATGAAGAGTAAAAATTTTATAAACAATATGGGCTATGAACCAACACAGAGTGCTTGGCTGCATTAACGTTATGTTAGAGTTGAAGCCTTTATTTGCAAGAAACAGCACTTCTGATCATAAAAAAACCCCTTCATATTTCAGTAGATACCTCCATTCTAGATTTATCACCTCTCTACTTCTCAGAATCGGGATGATGAAATTCCACTCTTCCATATTCTTTCCTCCAATATCATACAGCAACTGATACAGAACCAGTAACAATAAAGGCTGTCTGCCAAGTGATGCACTGCTTCAAAAGCAGCCAGATCATTACAAAAGGCAAGCTCAGACTTTAGTTTAAGGGAAATAGTGTTAACTGGCATTGGACAAGAAAACTCCTTATTGAATCTGTCATGATCTAACAGCCTGCTGAACCCTAACACTTGTTTATATGCATGCTAGAGAGCAGGAAAATACAAGCGAAATAAATATGTATTGCATTGAACAGCACTACTGTGGCAAACATGGGTAAAAGAACAGAGTTAAAGCACAGTGGGGAAAACATTTGGGTTTGTCATTTTAAGTGCATTCTCTTAACTTCCTTGATATGTTAGTTCTTTACAACACAAATCCAGATCAATCAGTGGGATGAGAAGAGCAAGAACAGCTGCAGGAAGGATATTCTCGGGAGATTAAACAGTAGCTCTACTTTGCCTTAGAAAAAGGCCACATAGTTTCACGGGCAGTTCAGATTTTATACGTATGTCTGTACGTACATAAAGAAAAAATTACTCAGAATGCAAACATTTTCCCACAGAAAACATAAGAAGCCTAGAACATCAGGTTACCAACAAGCTAGAAATCCTTAATTTTCAAAGACCTCCGTTCAGGAACTTTCCAAAAAGAATCAACCTAGAGTGCACCACTTATGACCCCTCAATGTCAGCCAGTCAGCCAACTGTCAATAACCTTTAAGACACTTTAACTTAAAATGCTGTTATTTCGATGTAACATTTTAGACACAGAAAAAGGATGGGTTGCAAGACTTCCTGCTCCACCACTCCAAGGCCTTGCCAGTCTGGTTTTTTAGTGTGTTAGTGAGGTATTTTTCAGAATCTCAGCTCTTCAGAGGACAGAAAGTACAAGTTTTTAAGGCCACGTGGGACTAATGCCTGGCTTGTAAAGGCAGATTAGCTGCTGCCATTTCTAGAGGAACACACTGGCCTATCTTTTGTCACTTAAGACAGAGTGCACTTCTCCCTTGGATGACTCATGGAAAAAAGAGACAACCATCTTCATCTCTCTGGTCAGATGTCACATGGCACCTTTGGTGTGAACTCCACATCAGGGTCATAGAATCACAGGATGGTTTGGGTTGGAAGAGACCTCTAAAGATCAGTGGCAGGGACATCTTTCACTACATCAGGCTGCCCAAAGCCCCATCCTACCTGACTTTGAACAGTCAGTTTTAAATTATATTGGTCATAAAAAGTCAACCCCTACTTGTCAGCTAGGGAGCTAATTAAGGAATATATGGGCTAGGTAAGGAATCACAGAATGGCTGATGTGGGAAGAGACCTCTGGAGAACATCCTGTCCAACCTCCTTGCTCTATTAGGCTCTCCTAGTGCACGCTGCCCAGGACAGCTTTTGAGAATCTCCAAGTATGGAGACTCTACAACCCCTCTGGGCAACCTGTGCCAGTGCTCAGCCACCTTGAGTAAAAGGGTGTTTCCTTTGTGCAGATGGAATGAATTCCAAATTTGTATCTTCCAGAAGTCTGCCATGAAGGGTATTACCTTCATGAGGGCATGAGATGCCTCTCCAATGTATATATGGAAGACTTACGCCTCATGCAACAAAGTTTACACCAGGTGTTGATTTCTAGGCTTCCAGTACCTTTTTGTTCCAACAGTTCCTGAACAGCTACACAAACTCTTATAAAAAGTAGCACTGGAGATTCTCAGCCTCTTTTGAGCCACATTATTTTAACCAATCCACAAAACACAGGCTCAGAGAGCTGTTTGCTAATGTTGCCTTCACAACTGCATTTATGTAACCATCCCTAAAGCAGCACCTTCCAACTCCAGCTCTCTACAAACACATTTTGGAGGTCACTCAGAAAAGCCTCAAGTAGTCAATGTGGATCCATCAAATTCAGGCTGGTAATTTATAACAGAAAACCAAGCAACCACAACAATTTTATCCATTTTCAAAAGACATTAATCAAGATACTTGCATGCCAAGTACAATGTGCTGTTTAAACAACAAGCTTAAACTGGCAGCACAGCTCTTAAGGCACCAAGGTTAGCCCAGGGGCCCACATCTGCTCCAGATGTGTACCTGAAGGGTGGTCACAAAGCATTTAACCACCATCCTTTCAGGCAAACTCTCCCACTCATCAGGAGCCAGACTACAAACCAACCCTCAGCTCCACTCTTAACTATAAGGTAAAAGAAGTTAATCTGGCTACAGCCCAGATTCATGAAATTAATTGGCAATGGCAGTGGCAGCTGCCACTTCCACCAGCACCTCAAACTGCCTGAAGCAGCCTCAGAAGTTCAATGAAATAAGCTTAGAAAGATTTTAGAATTTACATTACTGCAGAGGCCAAATACCACAAAGTATTTGCACATTACAACACAAAAAAACCCCTCAGCCAGATAAAGGAACATTGAAGAAGAAAGAAATGCAATACAAGATGCAGTTCCATCTTCAGCATTTCAACAGCAGTCACAGTGCAAAAGGAAACACCTTCTTCCCTTTGGAAAAGCAAATGGAAACTCACTTGCTAAGCAAGGTCTGTAGTGCTTTGTGCAGGTGTTCCTTCAACTCCTGGGACACTTTCTCCCCCAAATGAGCCAGGCAGTCTTCTATTGAGCTCTCTGGATTGGCAGGGCTGAACACTGGGGAAGTGTGGCAGTCAAATCCTGTAGTGGTAAATGCTGAGAGAAACAAGTATACAAAATAAAATTAAATAGATTCCTATAAGAACATCAACAGTCTCAGATTTCTTATCCCAGCAGTTAACACAGTTTACATGAGGGATGAAGAAATCACAACTCTGTAGTCAAAGCATGTTATGAACAAATCATAAACACATGATCATAAAACAACATCCAAATACATTCTGAAAGTGGTACTTACGAGCCCCAGATGACTTTGAGCTGCATTTCCCCTCCAGCTCTTATTTCACAACTGCATCCCAGCCAGTAACTTTCCTGAATGTGCAGCTATTCTCAATTTTAAGCTGATGCCAACCCTGATGGAGCAGTAAGGGAGCCTCTTTTCTGTGCTAGAATTTGCCCACACATGGACACCTCTGCAGCAGTACTAGAGTATCATTTTTTAAAATATTATTTTGTTCATACAACCTTTTCCTTCTCTGCTTAAAACTTCTAAGAAAGCTCTCTATGAATGAACTTAGAGTCTTTCTACTTCAGATTTCCAATTTGCCATACACATGTAAAACAAAGACTGTTTTCAAATCATCCCTCACTGGGCATCCTATAAAAGCCACATCTACACATCAAAGCATGTCACAAAAAATAAACCTGCTGGAAGTGAGAAATCTGATGGTTTAAGTCCACACTCCTTGGGATATTGGCTGCTGAGAACTTCTGCCATCAGTTGCAGCAGCTTAAGGGCTGTTTACTTTTCATTATTTATAGTAGCCTATTAAATGTCATCCAGTTGTTTGCTTTGGCTGGGCTCCACCACTCCAAATGGTGGCATTTAACTATTTTACTTCACGTGACAATGTGTAGAAATCTCGGGGGGGGGAGGAGGGTAAAGAGATTCAATGCATTCAAAAATCTCTTTAACTGGAGTACCTGTTACAAATTAACCACCATTACAGGGTATAGAGATTATGGATTGAAATGGGAAAACCTGAAGAGCACCTTCCAAGATTTCTTCATCGAGACGTTTTAGCTCCTCCTCGATTTCTACTTTGATCTTCTCCAAAGCCTCTTTCTCCAAAGCATGTTGGGTCATAAGCTGTTGTTGAGCCCCTAGAAGAAACCAGAGAAATCATTCAAATGTTTCAAGTCAATATTTCAAACAAGGTAGACAATGGAACATGATACTGAAATATTAAATTATTAAGGAATTCAGGGTGACAGTTCTGTTTCAGACAGTGACAAGTATGATTCCATAAGGGGACTTTTTACATGAACCCAGAAACACATCAACTTCCAGGCCTATGCAAGACAGAACAGGTGCTTTAAATATTAAAAAGAAAAAATAGAACTAAAAAGTTACAAACAGAATATATAACAGCTTTAAAAACCAGTTTATCTTAAAACCCAAACCAAGGCACACAAACAAGCTGCCATTAAACCGAATACAGTCACCATCAAACTACACCAAAACAAAGCAGACTGGCATAAGCTTGATTTTTAGTAGCAAAATAAAAAATGTATGTTGATGCCTGCAGAATCTACCGAAATACTCAGAGCAAATACGCAATGACATCAAGGAACAGTTCTGAAATCTGTGAACTGTGCATCATTTCCCTGGTCAAGAGGATCTACAGGCCACAATGAAATAATTTAAGATCAGGTTTACAAGTAAGACTAAGGGCAAAGGACCCCACAGTTGTCAGTTATTTGTCAATTCTCGTCTCCTGATCAAGCAATTTAGGAATCTGAAATGGCTGCATATCCCCAGAAGTACACATGCCATGGACTGGGATTATGAATACATATCCCATATGCTGACTCTGGATATTTGGTCATAAAAGTTGTTTCAGCCATCTAAATCATCTTAATCATTGTGCTGAACCAAAATAGACACACAAAACTGTCTCCAAACAATGCAAGGTATTTAAGACAACTGCCTGCTGAATGTCAGACTTTCCAATATAAGGCAGTATAACTACTCAAGTAACTTTTATGGGATGGGTACTAATGCAAAGATCAGAGGTCTGGGACAGAGCTCTTGCTATTTAGCTGCTTTTTCTTTGGGTTTGCTCATCTTTATTTCTTCCATCAGCTTTCAAGCACATCTTCAAATCCCATTCTTAAGGCACACACAAGAACTATTCCATTAACTGCTTTCTTATTTTCACCAAACTTCACTGAACCAACAGCCCACCACTGAAATTTTCTTCTTCCTTTCATTCCATTCCTTAAAATGTCCTTCTTAAGAGATAAAATGGATCTCTGTTATATCCAAAGGAATATAAAAGTGAATTTTGTATCAACTTACTCCTGAAATAAATAAATCAACAAATAAAATTGTCAACAAAACTTCCCTTTGCTTAGTAATCCCCCTTCCAGCCATTTCCTTCCTTAAGTTTTGGGTCAGTTATCAGTCCTCATTAGCCTTGCACTGTGTTATGTTCAACAGCATCAGTGACTGGGTTACCCCAAACACATTTTCTTAGCTCTCTTACTTCTGAATGTTCCTCAGAATTTTTTTGGGGGGGACTTGATGTTCTCTCACACCCCTGATTTAAATACCACCTCCAGGCTGAGCTTCCGATAATGGTTCCCCATGTCCACTGTCTCTTACTCATTCACCCAAATACTGACAATCCAACCTTCCTCACCCTTTCTTCACCTACACCAGCTGCTACAGCTTTCATACCCAAATCTTCAGGTAAGCCCTGTAACAGCCAGCATAGCCTCCTGGCACATCTTTCTTCATTCCTGTTTCAAAGACACTAAATCATAATTTGGTGGTCTTATGAACGACTGTTTTACAGCCCGTTTTCTTTGGTCTGTCTGGGACTCTCCTTAACTGTTCATTGCCTGCCCCTTTCCTCCACAATGGACACATAATACCATTAATTTTCACAACAGAGTGTGTAAAAACCATAAAAGCAGTTAACACACACAGGTGTGCAGTTAACTACACACAAGTGAAGTACACTGTGCATTTTCTGTATTTCAAAAAACATTGTGCAATGAGACTTTCAAGGTCTCCTGCAACTGAAAAATAAGTTAAAAATCCACAGAATCAAGCCACTGAATGTGTGTTAATGCTCACAGATATCTGTGAGACAAAACATTTCTAAACCAATGTGTGCTTAAGTCAGTGCAAAATGTCCTCATTTATTTATGTGACCAGTCTAAAAGAACAAAGCATAGTCAGTTCAATTCCATTTTACTTAACCGCACATGTGCAGAATAACTTGATTCAGCTTCTTAAATCCCTTCCCAAGCAGTCTCTCTTTGTCACTCTGAACCACAAATTCCAGAGAGGAGCAAACTGTTCCTCCTTTTGGTTAATGCCTTGTCAGTCCCTTTCAGTCGCCTCTTTGAGTGAAGTGCAACAAGTCCGTGCAAGTGCAAACTCCTCCCTGAACCTGCGCTCCCCCCGTGCGTGGAAGGGACGAGGGTGTCCAGGAGAGCACCGTTCTCACGGGACTGATGTGAGGATGATTGCACATGACAAGCTGTCATACTGGATAAGAAGTCACCCGGAAAGTGGAAGGAAGAGAAATTCCATTGCTGCCAGGGAACAAAAGAGCTGTTTAGATAATCAGCACTGCAGTCAATGGTTTCCATCTCGTAACACCCACAACTTTGCAGCAGCTGCTGATTCCGAGAGCACCTGACTGTTCAGTCATGCCAAAATATCAAACCCCTACCCCTCCCACACCAGTGACTTTGCACTGTTTATTCCCTCAATTATGAATGGACTTCAGCTTTCTGCAGCTCCTGTAGGTTGACCAGTACCAACAAAAACTGCACACGGTGCTGGAGAACAGCACAGTCCAACAGCAAAGGTCCTGATTGAGGGGTATCTTTTTCTCCTTCAGACAAATCCCAAGTCTGTTTGCAAACAGGCAGAATAAAACAGCAAAATCAGTTTGTGGTAGATGAGAACGTAGGTTCAGCATTTAATGATGCAAATGGTCACACCCCGGGGCTTGTAAGAGCCACAAACACCAAGCGCTTTCCTGTGCTCAAGAAATGGCTTTGCCTCTTGTGGGCTTTGGGTAAACCAACCCTTTTAAGGCCTCTTTCAAATCCAGAGGCTCAACAAACCTCTGTTACACGGTCTTACACAACAGGTTAGTGCATTCTACTTTCTATTTATGTAATAAATGTTCCCTTTTGCACAACTATGTTCTCGTTAAGATTTTGGCTTTCAGGTCTTTGGAGGTACTTGAAAAGCAGAGGAAACTGTGTTCTCGAAGTCCATCGAGCGCCACTTCACTGCCCATCAGACTACTAAATAAATGTAATACTTCAGTAAAACTCCATGGTAAGGCCATTCCAGAAGTGTGGTAAAAATACAAGACCAACCCGTTCCCCAGGTTTGATCCCAGGAGGAGGAGGGATGGGAAGTCATTCATCAGAGCTGGAGAGCCTGCACATGACTCTACAGTGCTGGGGCCAAATACTGCAGCTAACAAGGGACAGTGGCAACTACAAGGAAAGATCTCTTTACAAACATATTTATCCTTGAATGAAAAGGCTTAGCTTAAAAAAACCTAAAAAAGTCTAAAATATTAAGAACCAAAAAGAGACAAGACATTGCCAACTAGCAGGGTGGTTTTTTGTTTGTTTGTTTGGTTTGGTTTTTTGTGGTTGTTTTGTTTGTTTGTTTGTTTGTTTTTGTTTGTTTGCTTTTGGTTTTTTTGTAGGCAGAGAGGAGGCTTAGTCAAATGGGAATTCATATTCCTGGAGGGAATTCACACTCCAAAAACTCCCTTTCCTCACCTCAGTTCAGGGAATAGCTTCCTCATTACCATGAACTCGACTGGTCTGACTACAATGTGTACTTTTTCAGCCAAAGCAGGCATGTTTTCCTTAGGAGGAAAGCTTCTAACAAATGAGTTAATCACCTAAGCTAAAATCACCTAAAAAACACCTTCATTTCCTACAGGGACAGAGAACTAGAGAAAAAAAAAACATTTTTCCCAGTAACCAAGTTCAACACTGCTCAGCTGTAAGACGTGTGTGGGAAACCACAAAAATGGCTTGATCACTACCTACCTACAGCACTTCATACAGTGATTCCAAAACAGATGATAAATGGTCTAAAGAACATAATAATTGGATTGAAGTACTGTGGATAGCAGGCACCTCAGGGAAACTGAAAAACTGTCAAAACCTTGTTCACCTCTTGACTAATCTATGTCACCATGCAGTAGTGGCACTGATTATCAATCTTTCAGATGCTCTCAGAGTTAAGGGATTATTCAAGATTTCTCATTCTGTCAAGGAAAACACAGAAAAACTACTTTCCTTTATAACCTCTGTTACAGCCACAGGCTCTTGGGATGGTACCAAAACATGGGGAACTACATTAAGAAAGAGGAATACACTTAAAGTCCCTCCTTGATGAAACACAAAGAAGTATTTATAATACAAATTCACTGAATCACAAAAACAAAGTACTTTGACACACTTAAAAACCAAGTAGTACAAACAATTTCAGCAGATGGAAGCTTCTGTAACGAGTGTAACTTCAGGGGGGAAAATGTAGAGATGTTTTCCAATATTTGATATTTATTTTCTGTGTATGAACCAGTAGTTACAGGTACGACAAAAAGTTCTGAAAAAGTACTAAAGCATCTCTCCACAATCCAATGAATAGACAGCTGAGAGCTTCCACACATTTTAAATATATGTACTCACTTGTTGCCTCAAACCACACGAACTTACACAGGTGAGATCCTACTCTGTGTGTTTTATCAATTTATCTGAGCAATTGGTACTATCCACCTACCTGAAAACCTACCAAAAAGTAACAGAATTTATTGCTGATGGACTTTGTTTCTAATAAACAGAAGTGGCTGTTATGCAGAATCACTATTTTGCCAAAACTAATAGGAAAAATCTCTCAAACATTTCCCAGTTAAATTTGCTGGATTTTCCTCTGGAGGCACTGAAATCCACTGCAGAGAACTACAGAGCTGTAATGCTAAAAGATTGGTTTGTCCAGTAAAACCATCTTTTCTTCAAGAGTCTGGAATACCACAGATGGTTCTCTCTTCAGTCCCTGCATTGAAGAGAAGAGATCTAAACAAAAATTTGGAAGTACTAATCAGGTGTTGACTTAGATTGGCCTTATTTGCTTGAAACTGAAAGTGATTTCAGTGCTTATAATTGAAGCATCTTTCTTCCAGCAAAGTTAAGACCAACCACGAGATCCAAAGGGAAACACAAGAGGTAATTTTCCGTGTAATTTGTCTGAATTTCTATTCACTAAATAAAAACCCCCTGAAAACCATCAGTCTTGCAAAACATATTATGTCTGCAAAAAAATGAGAAGTTTTAACTTGAAACCTACCAAGTAACTTAAAGATTTAATCTTATCTGAGTTTTTGGAACAAAAAGTCATACATCAGAAAAAGAACTCTTTAGTAAGGAACGCAGGAAGGCAGAGGTTTGTGGCAGGTGATGGGAGGAGGAAAGGAAGGGACAAAAGCATTTAATCTCTCCTACTGGTTCTGGTAGGATAAGAGATAAACTTCCAACTCGTGTTGGGAAGGATTGCTTTTTTGGTTGGGTTTTTTGGCCCATCAGATACACTCCTTGGTTTAACTGGACTGTTGAAACTTTGCTTGAAATCTGGGAAACTGCTGCAGAAGGAGACTCAAGAGCAGTACAGAAATACTAACAACACCTTAAAAGTAAAGTGTGTCTTATTTCCTTATTTCCCACGTTCTGTACACATGCAATGGAAAGGCAGAAGATCCTCCAGCAGGTGACACAAGGAGGCTGCAATCAGGATCCTGCATTGAACTGCCCTCTAGAGGAGTCCCTCACTCTCCCACACCGAGGGAGACCAAAGAGGTTAAAACTATGAGGGCAAAGTAAAACTAGTCTTTCTGGATACTCCCATTATAATGTAACGGGGTTCAGAAAACAGACTAAGAGTAAGGGTTCATTTTGAGTTAAAAAGAATAAACAAAGGAAAGTACCATAAACCAGAGTCAATGTCTCACTGAAACATAAAATAGAGAAGTCTTCTCCACCTGAAAAGGAAATAGGCAATAGCCCAAATCACTGCTTCATTTTTTCCCATGACAGGTCTGACAGCACAGGAACCAAATTAAAGCAAAACAAGATTAAGCAACAGGTGCTTTTTACTGAAATCCTCTCAATTCACAATTCAACCATACAGAGTAGAAAGACAACTAACCAGTGTTTTGAAGTGCCACAGACATCAACAATGGGAGGAACTTGGGATCATCAGACTGATGATGGTGGTTGAAAAACACACTGGCAAGCACAATGCAATGTCAAGCTGTTATCACCCTCCTATGTCATAGTCATCAAACCCCAGAAGTTTCCTCCTCATGACAGGATTTTAGACAACAACTGTCCACTTTCATTTACCGGCTCTCACATCTCTCTTGCTCTTATCAGGTTCTCAGACCACGCTGTAACACCCATCTGTGTCCCAGCAGTGCATTAGCAGGGCAGGAAATATCCATTATGGGTATTACTCCTCTCCTAGGGGAGAATATAGAGCACATGGAGCAGAGTACAGCAAGGAGGCATCAGCCACGTGCCAGACAACGAGATACAGACTGTATACAAACTACTCAGCAGTCAGAGAAGATGGATACAGCACCTCTAAATAACCACAGGGCTGCTGCCACACATATCCTGAGAGTGCAGGGAAACACTCTTTGTTTACAAGCAAGGAGAGAAGAAGTAGGAGAAGGGATTTTTAAAGAGTAGCTGTCAGACAAATGAGAGCTGTCAGGTGCATGGAAAGCAGAAAAGCACCAGGAAAAGAGAGTTAGGAAAGAATGAAACAAATCCTGAAGCAGAAGGATAAAGTGTTTGCACTTGGTTCAACACAGCCTGAAGTCCATCTAAGGCTTTACAAAACAGAGTGAGAAACAAGATGGCAAATTAAAAGTAAGGGGAAATTATTTTATCCACAGGCTTTGATCAGAAAGTAGTAAAAATACTGAAAGAGAGATCTATTTACAGTGAAAGATGATGAGGGGAGGAGACATTGTGGGCACTGTCTGGTATTGGGAATGAGGTGGGAAAATGTAGGAAGACTTCCTGTTTAAAAGGGAAGGTTTAAAGCAACAAGGATGAAAGAACAGATTTGTAAAGTATCAATGATTTAGGGTATTTTAATAGCAAATCCAGCTGCAGCCTGCTGTCACACAAGCTAACATATCTAAACAACATCTGAAATGTAGACTCAATAGTTATCTGCACTCGGGAGCTTTAAAGTCCTCTTACCTGAGTACAAAATTTTTATTCAAGCACTTGTAGCTTCCTCTTTAGAAAGCTTTAATATTGCTCTTCAATTCAAATTAGAAGCTTAGAGGTTTCAGTAATGAGAATCAGTTGAAGGGTTTCCTCTCAGCTTGCAAATATTTCAAAGGTAACAACAGCCAAATTGTTTTTAAAAAGCTTTAAGACTAACAGTTTCCTTTCTGAGTCTTGCATTTATAAGAACAAAGCAGACTCTTCCACACTGAACCTTTCTATGTACTCAATACATTTCCAGTTACAGCCCAGTTATAACTGGATGGGATATTCAGAATGAGACATTATTGCTAAAATAAGCACATTTTTCAACTAGGGGTTTTATGAAACAGCATCTTGGCACTAAGGTGCCTCTCCTTTCATGGACCACAGATCAAAGTGGAAGTAGCAGACATATCCTAAATATACTCTGACTAATTTTATGAATTAAATACACTAAAATTAATTTTATGAATTATATATCATACAACCAGTATATGCTATAGGCTTTAGTGCCAAACTGAAAATCATTTCTGTCATAACTTTGATGCAATCTTTTCTTTCCAGGAATTCCTCACTTCATGACAGTTAAGGTCAGTAAATGACACAGTATGCATTCTTAAATGCCTGTTCAAAAAAAATATTTTAAAGACTTTGTCTGGTTTGGGTATTTTTAATTCTTCTTTAAGCAGAATAAGTTCTGAATCATAGGAACTACTAGTGACTGAAACAGCATTAGGAAGTGGCAAGTCACCCAAGCAATCCTGATAAACAACATTGTTTAAGTGCTTGCCACCACAAAATAGAGAAAAGCTTCACTCCCCAGGTTTATGTCAAACACAATCTACCAGACTTCTTTTATTTTGCCTTCTATTTATTTATTTAATCTCTTTTACGCATAAACCTGTTCTGGAAGAACCATCTGACTCCACGCAGTCCTTGACTTCTTATAAATAAATAAATAAATAGGTGCAGCATAGGCCCTGTCTCAGCACTGCCACTGACTGACAACAACAGAAGCCTCAATGTAATAGGGCAAAACTATTTAGCACAGGAGATTGCTCAAGCCATCACTCAGCTGGTAAACACCACCTCACCCCTGCTTACTTCCACTTGTGTCCCCAGAAGAGCAAGCATGGGCTCAAACTCAATGAAGACAATATATATTCATCCCTCCTGGCCTGAAGGCAGCTACTAAAACCACTTACTTGCTTCATAAACACCAGTCGGCCCTGACGCAGCTCAAACTAAAACAGTCATCTACATACAAACAGCTTTGTTTCCATCAACATCTCTTCTATTTCAACTGAAATTCAATTCAGTTTTCAGGGAATAAAACAAGAGATGCGTCACACCAAACATCAGGCTCGCACTCCGCCAACAGCCCAAGAACTAATTGCAAGCAGAGCTGCACAAGTAAATGGTACAGATGAATATGCAAATGTTACCTGGAGCTGGAGGAGGAGGAGGAGGAGGATGCTCCTGTGGCTTCTCCTGTGCTAAGAGCCCCAGGTAGCTGAGCACTACGTACTTGGTTTCATAGTGGAATCCTACAGGCACAGCAGTAGTGGACGCCATCAGGTTGGCGGGCAGGTGGCAGTGTCCTGGTGGGGCACGGCAGGAGCACTCCGGGGAGCCCAGGGAGACTGTAAGGGAAGAGCAGAGGGTTTCCTTTGGTTGTTTGTAAGGCTGCAACAGGTCGTGAACTCCTACATAACCAGGAATTACTTAACAATCCGGAAGCAATATCCAGGTTTTCGCCCTGATATCCTATGCATTCTTATTTTAATAAGAACCATGCAGAGCAAACCCAACTGCGCCCCAGCCCAGCTCCGGCCTGGCACACAAACTCTCACCTGAAAGCAAATTGAGCAGTTCCCCACCACACGTCCTCCTCCCAACACCTCCCAGCTCAACCACACAAAGAGGTCTTGGCGGATTCTGAAGACCTACTTAACTACAGTGTGAGGTAAAAAGACAGGTTGGGAGGAATCTCTCCTCCCCTGAAGAAGAGAGGAGCAATCTCTCTTCCCCTAAGCCTCCCATGAATATTTTCCCAGTTCTCTGCTTTCTCAGGTTCACTGTTATGATGCTTAAAAGTTGTAATGCAGAAGAAGTGACCACAATTGCCTTGAATTCATTTCACTGTTCCAACAGCAACAGAAAACATATGGTCAACAGAGAAAATTCCACATTATTGTAGGGACTGGGAGAACAGATGGTTGTGTGTCCTGGATTTCTCACCCAGCCATTAATAAGTATAAACCAGAAAGCCACACCTAACAGCAACATCTAGCCAAAGAAACTCCCTGTTTTACTCTTCTTTTTTGTTGCTTTTTTCAAACATTCAAATAAGGAAGCAGGAAACACTACAGTGGAGAGAAATTGAAAACAGTCATGAAGGACAAGGGAAAAAAAAAACCAACTCAGAAAACAAGATGAAGTGGAGAAAAGAGCCAAGCAACAGGTTGAAAGGATGTTTCAGATTAATCAACATGTTTTAACTCTTTTTTTTGGGTGAAGTCTGGATAACTACTTCCAACATGCTATCAACTTAATGAATCAAACAGTAATATTTAGGGGTTTATGATAAACTCTGAAAGTTAAGTTCTCCATGACTTCAAAGAGCCATTCCCAAACAAGTAGTAGCCTATTCTTGGCCATCCGAATGAATGTCCAAATGAAAGACATGCAAAAAATTTCATACTACTAAAGAGACACTGAAAGGAGCCAGACAATTTAAACAGTGTGAGCCTGCAGTTGCTTTCAGAAAAAACATTTAAATCAAGTTTAAAGTTTAAAGCAGTCAGGATGAGCAAAGTGCTATATACAGGGAACAGAAGTTGGACCATCTCAAGAGAGTTCTTGATTATGCTGGAAATGCCTTGAGACTAAGAGAGAAAGCCAAGTTTCAAACCCAAAGCACAATCTGCAAATGACGGCTCGAGATTAAAAATAATAATAGTAAACTGAGCAAGCAAGAGAAAAGCACTGGCCTGTCTAGCTATTCAAGATGTCTGGGCTAACTTCTAATCCCTCCTCCCTGAAGAGGAATTCGGATTACCAGCAGTTGTACAGTGGTTACTGAGGATAAACAGAACTAGAACTGTGCTGCGGCATGGTTGCTGTGTGAGTAGGGAGCTTGGCAAAGAAAAATTTACCCATCAAACTAAAAGCTGCAAAAGGAAAAGAGTTGGTGTAAAATTGGCTAAGTGTTCTTTCTTTAATCTTTAGAAACTCTAGTTTCTGAAACTCATTCAGTATTGAAAACAGAAAAGGACTCTTTCATGAAGACTGTACTATGGCAGCCCTGCCTCTTGCACCATGTCTCCGAAAATGCCTGAAAGCCTTTACCAGAAAGCTTCAGTTGTGTCTTTCCTGCAGCTTGACCCAAAGTAATGATTTATTTATGAAGGAAACAATGTTGAAACTTTAAGTCAACCCTCATCCCTTTTCCCTTGGAGCAGTAATCCTACATTTATGTTGCCTCTTCCATCCCAGAATGCTCTATGGGCACCGTATCCTACTTCAGAAAAGTAAGAAATCATAGCAGAGATAAAGCAGAGCTTTTGCAAAATGCACAGTTATCCTTCAGCCGCTTCCATAAACGGAGACGTTCATAAAACAAGGGGATTTGGGAGAAAGATAACTGCTCTGAGGACTTTAGGATCCCTTAACAACAGATCTGCTCTTCAGACAAGATCCCCATGCACAACCACCACATCACATGTTCACATCACCAGGTGGGAAAGATGCCATTCACCAAAAAGCAAAAGCTCCCCAGCGCGTTTCAGTTATAGTTTGTTCCGCAGAGATCCACAGCCCTGGAATCAACGTCCTTCCCCCAATGCCTACACGGCACATGGGAGCCCTTCCAGACAACCTGAACTGATCTCTCCTGAAAGAATCAGCCTGACAGATGGTCCAGAGACATCCAGAAACTAGGCTGTGGATCAAAGAACAAATTTGGACGTACGACAAAGATTATTTTTCAAGATATAATTCCATATCAGCGCAGAAAATGACAGAAAAAAAGTTGGTGACAACAAGCAAGAGATTCCAGAGCAGCACATTGATCCATGTGCATCAGGGAGGCCTACTTCACAAAAAGTTCAGCTTGCTTAGCTCAGCACCTCTGGAGAGAGGAGGGGAAAAAAAAACAGAGAGAGAATCAGACCACAGTGTATTTAAATAGTGGCTAAGGTTTCCCTGGGAAAAGAATGACAAAACTCAGCTTTGGATGAAAAAAAATAATCCCTTTGGTCAATATATTCTGAGAGGTAGTTTTATACTGAGATGAGAAGGGAGACTTAAGAACTTGAATGGGAGAAATCTTCAGCTTCACACAAAAGAATGTCATGAGTGGAAATGCACTTCAGAAGCCCTGGTTTTCCTTTGAGACAAGCCCACAGCACAGCAACCGAATTACTCATTTCAAACTGTGAATTACTGGTTTTGTTTACAAAAAGAAATACAGAAATATTGACTCAGATACTGTAAATATCTCAGAAAAGGCCATTTTACAGGAATGAGTGGGATTGAAAAAGGGCATGCATCTTGAGAGACCAGATCAGAGGAAGGAGAGCTTTCCACTAAAGGAGCAAAATGGAAGAGAGTCCAGAAACACTTTAAGAGAATAAGCTTGTACAGGAGATGCAACAGAGCACAGGAAATAAGGTATTATACAGACTCCATAAGTCTCAGAGCAAGAGCTAGAGGGTTACTTCTGGTTTAACAGGTTCACTGCAGGAATATTGCCCTTAAAAAGCTACAGAGATCAAAATTATTATCAATTGCTCCCTACAAAAAAATTCACCTTCCTCAGTTCCTGCAGCCTTGGGGGAACAGAAGGCTATACCTGTTGAAGCTTACTTAGCTTGTTACTCCTCCAGCCCTGCTGTCACTTGTTCCATGTGGGCTGAGCTGCTCAACCGACCTGAGAACAGGAGTTCCAGCCAGACTGACATTTCTTCATGCAGTCTGTCACGTCCTAATCCACAGAAGAGTTATACATTGGATAACGGGCAAAGCAAGGCTACCAATGAATACAGCGAATATAATCCCCCAGTGATGAGGCTCTGCTGTGTTTCAGGCCCTATCTGCAAAATGCCACCGTGCATTGAGCTTTCACTGTGCATCATTCAGCCCCCAAAAGGCAGCACAACGCTGCCCATCGGAACAGTTCAGCAGCTGCCATGGATCTGTCGTGCACCTCTTCGGCTGCTGCAGGTCTGAGAATTGCCCTTCTGCAGCCTCATGAAGTATCTCGCTGCGTGTTTATAAACAAAATAGTAGGTGTTCAGTGTCAGTGTGTATTTCAGAAATACGGACTGTCACGGACTGCCTTCTTGTTACAAACAGCAGCACCGCTGCCCTTCACTTCCACTGGAACACAGAGTCAGGCTGGAGCTGGATGCATTTCCCACCTACAGCCCGGGTCACCAGGCCTCACTTACCGGCTACAAACCTAATCCCCCCAGACAGCTCTAGCAGAACACCTCCTGTGCTGCAGAGTTATTTCAGAGCATGAATGGCCTCAGCCAGAAGCATTCACTCAAGCGTGGATAGGCAATTTAGAGAGGCAACAAAATGACGTTCAAATCATTTTTAGGGCAGCTTGACACCGGAATGCTCATGGTTTGGGTCATCCTCCTGATACCAGTCTCTGCAACAGGCAACTCCTGTCAGTTCATGCTGTATCTACAGCCTTAGGTCTACATTGTGCTCTTTATCCAAACGTACCGAAATTCAAGGAGCTGAAAAACCACACCCCATATCAACAAGATGGAAAATATCCAAGCGCTCTGCAACCTTACCAGGAGGCTTGTGTACGGATTTCAGATGAGACCTGCATGTGTGGACTAGTTCAACCTTGCAGCAGTTTGCCTCTGAACACACTTCACATAACAGGCAGGTCTATCCAAGACACTTGATCGTGATCGACTTTGGGAGATAAAAATTCTTCAGAGTACTTTTCCAACAGTATATGAGAGCATGACTAAGAGATTGTTTTTAATAAACTGAGAACTACTGAGTTCAAACATGTCAGTCCCTACTGGAAATGAATCGATATGGCATCCACTGCTGATCCTCTGGTGGCACTTAATGGATAGGAATACTGGAAAATACTATGGTTGTTTATCTGGGCAGTGGTTGTAGTCAACCTTACTGGGAAATATAATTAGAGTATTCTAGGCAAATGGTGTGACTTCTCTTCTAGGAAGAGAAACAAAAACTGTGTGAGTTACCCACTACAAAGGTCCTCGATCCTCTCCGGCTTCAAGCTACCTCACCACAACATTAAACCACGGCAAACCCAGCTTTCACTAACAACCTTCCATTCACTTTCTGCCTACTTGGACAAAAACTCGGCTCCAAGTTTTCAGCAGCGCCAGAGCAGCGTGAGCCCCTCAGTTACTACGGCGATGAATGAGATATTTATACCCGGGCGGGCTCGGAGCCGCGATGAGTCACCGGCGGGGCCGTGCGGGACGCGCAGCCCGCGGCCCCTGCGGCGGGGGAGCCGCCGGCTCTGCTCCTCCGCCCCGCAGCTGCCGGCGGGGACCCGGGGGCTCCGCGGGGGCTCCCGCCGTCTCCGGGGGTGTCCCGGGGGTGTCCCGGGGGTGTCCCGGTCGGAGCGGGGGCCCCCGGGGGGGGGGCGGGAGCGGCACCGGCCGCCAGGGGGCGCCTCCGCCGCCGACGCGCGCCCCCCGCGGCTGAGGGGGGGGGAAGGTCCGTGCGCGCGCCCGGCTCCAACCGCCGCCCCCCCTCCGCTCCCCTCAGCCCCTCGCGGAGCGGGAGCGCGCGCGCGCGCGCGAGGCCGCCGGTGCCCGCTCCCTCCACCCCCCCAAATAAATAAATAAGTGAAGGTAAATAAATAAATAAATAAATAAATAACAAATAAATGTAAATAAACAGGCAGCAAGCCAGCCCGCCCGCCCGCCCGCCCGCTCGCTACCCACTCTCACCCTACCGTTCCTCACCTGCGGGCGCCGCGGGGAGGAACAGGAGGAGGCGGCGGAGGAGCGGCCGCCGGTCGCGGGTCGCTCCCGCCGGGGGCGGTGTATGGTGTGTGTGTGTGCGTGGTGTATGTGTGTGTGTGTGTGGGGTGAGGTGGGGAAGGGGGGGGGGCGCGCGCGCGCGCGCTCGGCCGGTGAGCGCGGGCTCTGCCCTAATTTGCCGCCGCCGCCGCCATGATGGAGGGGGCGGGGGGGCGGGCGCGGAGGGGAGGAGCGCGCGCGGGGCTCGTCCCGGCGCGTGCCGCGCGTCACGGCTCGCGCCGCGCGGCAGGGCCCCGCCCCCTGTCACGTGACTGCCGGCGGGGAGGGGGCGGCGCTCGGAGTCCCAGGGAGACGGGGGGAAACGTGGATGTGGGGGATCCCTGCCAACCCCTCCGCCTTTTACCCAGGGGTTCGGAGCAAAAGGACCTCCTGGCACTTCAGGTTCCGCGGGCCCGACCCTCAGGTCACGTGGGCGGGTCAACCCCCCCAAACACCCCGTCCCCCGCCCCCCCCGCAAGGGTAGGGGAGCCGCAAGGAAAACAAACCGAGTCTGAACGTAGTTCACATGTATTATAATATAATATCATTTAGATGGTGCCTGAAGTAATAAAAAGTATTCTCAAGCTCTCAAAATACAAGTTGATTTTCCTGCACTCTAAAATTGCCATATGAAAAAAACATCAAAGTTACCAAAGTTTTATAATAAGCTCTCTTTTTTTTTTATCCCACATAGAAAAGTACGGTAAAAATTAGGGAAATAGGAATAAATCCGGAAGAAGCACGGGTGTGACAAATGCACAGTAAAAATTAAGGAAATAGGAATAAATCGGGAAGAAGCACGGGTGTGACAAATGCCGTGTTTGACACTTGATTCGCAAGGAAGGGTTCTATTTTTTTCCAGTAAATGTACCTGCAGAACAGAAACAGAAGCTTCCTGCCAACTAGAATAAACGAACACTATTGCAGGTTATGAAGATTGCCTTAAATTTTGCCAGAAAGAAAAGAGTGGCAGCAGCAACAGAACTTCTGAAGAATCACCACATCACAGAAGGTAATAATAAATAAATAACGAATGAATAAATAAATAAATAATGCCTTGGATCCCCACCGTGTATACTACAATGAAATTCTCATTAATCACAGCAGCACAACCATCCCAAGGGGCCACCACAAGATTTCCCCTATGCCCGCTCCACCTGACAGCCAGTGACCTCCAGCCTCCCTGCTGCTGCAAAGCCGTCCTTCCCCTCCCCTTGTCCACCTGTTTCCTGCATCCTTTTGCTTTTCCTTCATGAAATCACAGAACGCCCTGTTTCCAGGTCTGGGCTTCTCAGTTCAGCAAGAGACAAGGAGCTGCTGGAAAGGGTCCAGCAGAGGCCACAGAGATGATGAGGGGTCTGAAGCATCTCTCTTATGAGGAAAGACAGCAGGAATTGGGCATGTTTAGTCTGGAGAAGAGAAGGCTGACAGGGGATCTCATCAATGCACGTAATTATCCTCTGGGTGGGTGCCAAGAGGATGGTGCCAGGCCCTTTTCCGTGGTGCCCAGCGACAGGGCTGGGGGAGCAATGTCCGCGAACTTAAACACAGGAAGCTTCCACCTCAACTCGAGGAAGAACCTCTTTACGTCGCGGGCGGCAGAGCTCTGGCACAGGCTGCCGGGGGAGGGCGCGGAGCCTCCTTCCGTGGAGCCGCTCCGAGCCGTTCCGAGCCATTCCAAACCATTCCAGAGCCCACCCGGGAGCGGCCCCGGCGGGCCCCACCCCGCCATGCATGGCGGCGTGACGTCACGCGGAGCGCGGGTCGCTATTGGCCGGCGGGAAGGGGGGTGGGCGGGGCTCGCGGCCGCCTGACCCGACCCGGATGTGATTCCGCTCCGGGCACCGACGGCACCGGGCGCGTCCTCGGACACCGCCACTGTCACCACCACTGTCACCGCCGCCGTCACCGCCACTGTCACCGACACCGACACCGCCGCCATGGCGCTCAGCGATGCCGACGTGCAGAAGCAGGTAGGCCCGCGGGGCCTCAGCCGTGGGGAGCGCGGGCAGGAGCGGCCCCGGCCCCCGCGGCGGCGGCTGGTTCGGGCTTTGGGGGTGTGAAATCGTGTGTCCTGCTCTGCGAGGGGGAGCCCGGGCGCTCCTCTGGGAAAGGAGGAAGGGGAGGAGAAGTCTCTGAACAAACTGGTTTATTCCGTGAAGCGTTTTGGTGACGTTTTGTGCCAGGTTATAAGGAAAGGGTTCACGAGCAGGCTGTTTGCTGTCTGCGGGGTTTAGCTGCACTTCAAGGCACATAAACACACGGCCCTAGACAAGTGCTGGCTTTTTAGATGCTGCGGTAGATGTTTAGAGGCCGGGGCAGATCTCTTCTGCCGTGAGAGGACTGGAGGAAATGGCCTTAAGCTGAGACAGGGGAGATTCAGAAGATATTAGAAGAAAAAAAATTCGTTGTTAGGGTGGTCAGGCATTGGAATAGGTTTCCCAGGGAGGTAGTGGAGTCACCATCCCTGAAGGTGCTCAAGAGGCATCTGGGTGACACATTTTAATGGTTTAGTGGTTTAGGGGTTTCAGGAGTAGTCCTGGGTTCATGGTTGGGCTGAGTGATCTCAAAGGTCTCTTCCAACCTCCCTTCTACGGTTCTCTAAGGACTTTCCATCTCTCTTTTGCTTGTAGCTGTCCTACACCCACTTGGCTGTACCTCAGCCTTTGGGTGGGATGTGTGGTGTTCTTGAATGCCTTTTTCACATCTAAGCAGAGTGGGGCAGCCTGGGCTTGGCTTGAAATGGAAACTTACAGCCCTGCAGTAAGTCTGGCTGCAGACACCTCCTCCCGGGGCAGGACAGCCTGTCCCTGTTGACAGTAAACACTGCCCCCGCCTGAAAAAGCTGCTTTCAGCTGGGTTGGAAATGCTGTGCCGTGTTAAAGGCTGCACAGATCCAGTCAGCACTGGTCTGTGGGGTTTCCTACAGGTGATGAGCAGATCAGGCAAGTTCCCTTTGTCCTTTGCATCACAAGTACTTCGTGTCTCACTTTCTCATTCAGTAAACATGGTCTCTTGGCAAGGAAGCATCGCATTGAAAGTAAAATCAACGGGTTGCCTTCCTCCTAAAGGAGAGTTGTAACGTTGCATTTTATCCACAAAGCTTGTTTGTTTTTTTCCTGCCTCTTCCGTGAAGAGAATAAAAATAAATCTGGATTAAGGGGTGGTTTTGCTCAGCCATGATGGACCTGAACTTCGAAGGTTAGTTCAGGCTCTGGTGATGTACTAAACGTGACGTTCTCATAGCATTTCAGATCTGCAGCTTTCCTGTCAATGCTCTACACTCCTGAGCCTTGGATGATCCTGTTGACTGGAAAGGAGAATGCTGATGATATGGCAGTCCTGAATGTGTATAAATCTGGCAAGAACTTGCCAACTGACCCTCTTACCTACTCGCCATGGTGCTTTCAATAATTTTCACTTTGAAAATCATCTCTAATTAAGGGTTTTTCCCATTGATAGATTTGTTTGCTCTGTTCTGTCAGAGGTGTTTAATAGATTGTTCCATCTAGTTATTTCTAGCTACAGCCAGTCTAACATCTAGAACTTCCTATGGAAAGGATAATCACAATACTACTGATAGGCAAACCCTCTCTTCCTTTCTGTAGGAAGTAATACTTTAAAATTAATGTCTCATTTCAAAATACATTTTTTGTTAGTGTTATTAAAACTCATCCTATTTGTAGATGTGAAAATCTCACTGTGGACCTCTTTTCATGTCTATAAAAAGCAAAAAAGGATTTCGGTACAGCAGCATTTGAAGGAAGTGACACTGTTCAGTCTTACCATACCAAGGGAAGTGAGTTCTGTATTAGCTTACTTCCATCTTGTTCCTTTTCTGTATGCAGAGGATGTTTCTTGAACACCCAGAATTGTTAGAAGTAGTTTTCCAAAATTCAGAAACCAAACCACACTGGAGGAAGTGACTCAGTAATGTGAGGGTTGCTGCTGTTATACAAAAGTTCTTAGTCTCCTTCAACAATAGGCTATTCAGCAAAATAATTTCCTTACTTTATGTGCCTCTCTTGTCCTTTCTGAAGTGCAGGGTAGAAAACTGATGCTGTAGGTAGACACACACTTTAAAGTGTTGCAAACTGGAATTAGAAAAAAAATTGCTGATTTGATTTGAGGATGTGGATATTACTGTTCACTTCTTCCACTGCACGTGTTTAAAATCTTCCACTTGTTGGTTCACTTCTGTTTTCTCCTCTCTGTGGGCATAGTGCTGTTCTGCACCTTGGCTCAGTGCTGAACTTGGCACCTTCCTGATCTCTTTAAAATATTACATTTTAACATGAGATTCTATAAATAGAATCTTTTGTGTGAGTTTACTCAGAGTGGGTTGTCTGCAAAACGTGTCTCAGCACTAAGTGCAAGCAAAAAGCTGATAGGTTTTTGTGGTCTGCTCCCTCTGCCCCTGGAAATGGATGTACCCCCTTCCCAGCTGCAGTTTGTGTGGTCATGAGTCCTTATGGTTTGCCCCACAGTGGGATCCTGACCTTAGGCCTGGTCACAGAAAGGCATGTGATAGATAAGAAGAGCTCAATATAATTGCTTTCCTTGTCTTTAAGATGCTGGACCTGTGCTTTATAGTGTTTTGAGGTGGCTTCAGAAATATTCTCCACGTGGAATATATTGGTGCATACCAGGCTCTGAAGCAGCATGTGATATGCTTGATGTGGTCTGGATCAACTAGCACTGCTGCCTCTGTGTCCTTCCCCAGCTCCTCCAAACTGACATGCAACTACTTTGTAAAGTCATTTTGTAGCAGCATTTTTTAATGACCCTGTAGATCTTTACAGAATTTATTACGGTTTTTTTTTTCAGGAAAGATTTCTCAGGTGTTTGAAGGAACTTCTGGTTGTACAGATCTGACCAGAGTGGTCAGTAGCCCTTTGCTTTGCTTCACTGGTCACTGAGTGTGGAAGGCCCAGGTTCATTCAGATGTTAGTCTTCTCTGTTTCATGTAAATGTCATAACAAACACACTAATTTTGCTGTGTGAGGATTTTTGAATATTTTTTTTTTTAACTAAACCCCGGAGGCCAAAAAGTTGGTCTCATTAGTGAAGAATGAAAAACACCCAGCCTCACATTTATACAAATTTACTTTTGGGTTGGTTGTTTTTTTTTGTGTGGTTGAGTTTGGTTGGTTGGGTTTTTTTGTATGGTTGCATATCTGAGGAACATTCTTCTAGTGATAGCCATTGAAACACCATTATGTAGAATTATTGGGAAAAATAATTTTCTTGTAGTCAATGCTAAGATGTACTGACTCTTTGGCCTGCATGCTCAATTTAATTTTGTTTGCAAACAACATTATATGAATTAGTAAATGGATATGGAAGGGCCTGCTGTACAAATGAGGAATATATGTACCTACTTCCTCTAGTCAAAGTGCTTTCCTACACAAAATATTTTCTTTCCTCTCTCTTGTCACAGATCAAGCATATGATGGCTTTCATTGAGCAGGAAGCCAATGAAAAGGCTGAAGAAATAGATGCAAAGGTAAAAATGGAAGTTCACTGTCAGTAAGTGCAAAAGGAAAACTGCATCTGGCATCCTGTTTTGATAGTTGCAGTCAGAGCAGGCCTAGAACACTTTGTAAGCTACAGCTGATTCCATGTTTAGTTATTAAATAGCAAAAAATGGTGTGCCAAATAAAGTTAACATTTCTTAGCTTTTGACAGATGAAAACAGGTTGGAGCTATTTTTTGGCCTAAGTTTTCTTAGTGGTTCTCAGATAAAAATTTATCCATGTGGAAGTTCACTCCTTTTTTTAAGCAATCAGGAGATCTGAGTGATAATGTGACTGGATTGGATTAAGTGAAACACTTTCCCCACCTCCTGTACATATCTTGATATCACTGAGGATTGAAGGAGTTCTCTTCGTAACTATTAATTCTGCTGAGGTTTGTGCTAACAATTATAGTATTTATAATATTGCACAAGAACTCATACATGTCCCAAAATGCTAAAAGTTGAAAGTTAGACTGGTTGGATTATGTTGGTGAAAGTTTGTTTGTAACCAGGTTCATAACTGTACCTAAAACTGCGTAGACAGCTGCAGTCTTAATTCTAGATGTGATTCAGTAAGAATCCTGGGGAACTAAACCATCAGTTCATGTTTAAGGCTTGTGTTGAATTACTTGCAGAATTCTTCACTTAGGTTAAGCCACAAGAGACCAAGTTTAATATTGATCAGGTGATAGAGTGTAGATGTTTACTAAAGAAGGATTAATGGTGTCTTACAGCCCTAACAGTCTGCATTATACCACTACAGAAACACCTTGTTGGTATTGGACTCAGCATATGCATTACTAGTAATATTTAATCTCCCTTAAACATTTAGATCTACACAAATATTTAATCAGCACCAAAGCAGGTATTCCTGAGGATCTGCAAACAGAAGTCAAAGGTTGGGATTGGATTCTCAGGTGTAATTAGGGAAGTTTTCCATGTGTTTTCACATGCTGCCTGGCTAGGCTTTACACAAAAGTAACATCTATGCTGTCACTCTCCCTGTGAAAGAATTATTTAAAGTAATGACGTTTGTGGACGCTGAGGGTTGGGTACCTTGTTTTAGGTAGAATCTTTTGTAGCCAGAAAAGAGACCAATTCTGTAAAAACAAATCAGAGCTGAGGCTAAAATGAGTTTCATGTAACAGTATATAATACATAAATTTGGTAATTTTGTGCCTGAGGAATACATGCTGCAAGGAAACATGCCTCAGTCAGTTAATAAAATAAGCATTATCTTGGTGAGCAAGGTTCTAGTTTAGCAGAACACATCTTGTACTCACTCTGACTTGAGGACTGGTTGAAATGTTTTATTTTATGTGGAACCATAAATTGTATCATCCTATCTTGTCTGTGAATGTGCTCTGAAAGAACGGCTGTCACATTTTGATTCTGTTTCTTTCAGCCCATGGAATCAATTTCCACTTCAGTTATTTAATTTTTACTGTAGGCAGAAGAAGAATTCAACATTGAGAAGGGTCGCCTTGTTCAGACACAGAGGCTGAAAATCATGGAGTATTATGAAAAGAAGGAGAAGCAAATAGAACAGCAAAAGAAAATGTAAGTTGCTTAGGTTAGATGGCTGACTTCAAAGCCTGAGCTCTCATTTTATTGCTAATTTTATACAAAATTCTTTTTCCCTGTCAAACAGGCAAACTGATGATATATTTAATTCTGAGTTTCTAGGTTTTTTTTCTGGAGAAAAATTGTCAGAGCTGAGCTACAATAGTGTAACTTTTAGGAAGAGCAATGAAAGGATCCTTCATGTTTATGTACTTAATTTCTGGAAATCTGCCCTGGTCTGTTACCCTGGGACAAATGATCATGTCAGGTTTATTTTGAGTGGGTCTTTACTTAAGGACAGAGTTCTGCATTTTAATCATTTGTGCAGGTTCAGAAACAGATTGAAACAGGTGAACAGGCTTCATCATTAAATGCTGTAGTATTGTTATCTTTAAGGTGTACAGATAAATGTTGCAGTTCTTCTGTCAAAGGCTGATGGATTGATTCATGTATATCATTCAACTTGCAGTCAGATGTCCAACCTGATGAATCAAGCAAGACTGAAGGTCCTCAAGGCAAGGGATGACCTTATTGCAGTGAGTATCTCTCCAGTAAATACACAGAGGCTCTATTTCTGCCATGTGTTAGGAAATGTAACCATTCTCTAAAGAAAAATAGGATTTGGGAGTGAGTGACGTTTGCTTCAACATACAAAAGTGGCTTTCCAAGCTGCTCCTAAAAGGCATTAAGGATTTAGTCCAGATTTGCTGATCTACTTTAGCTTATTTTCACTGTTTCTATTACGTGCTCCTTTAGGAAAATACAGTTGTTCCTGTTCCCAGGAACGTTGCAGGCACTGTTGTATCTGTCATTTGCACAACAGCTTGTTTCTTTAAGGAGCAGGAACAGCCTCTTGCACGGCTGGGAGAAGTTTGAGGTTCTCTTTGCCCGAAGCAACGTTTCTGTGTTAAAGCTGCCGTGGTGTAAGCAAGGAGGCTTAAAACACCATTAACTGGGCTTTTCTGTCTCCTTCAGTGGCCCATGTTACATGAAAAGCATTGTTTCTTGTTCTAGTAGGTGACCAGTCCGTGTCTTGACTTACAGGGTGAGTGATCGTTTATCAGAGCAGGCTAGGTTTGGGCTTAGGTCGGGCTTACTGTGTTTGTCTTACACCACGTGCAGTGTGTTCTCACTCTGCTCATTGTGCTGCGTTCCCACGCCTGTCTTAAGAGACGGTTCCTGCTCTGCTAGGTGGGGCTGTTGAGCTGTTGGAAAAGCTGAGAGACCTGTGGAAGTCAAAAATAAAAGCTAATGGATAAAGGGTAATGTTCAAGTTGATTCTACCATGAAAAAGGGGAGTTAGCAGAAGAAAATCACCAGTTTATTGACTCTTTAAACCGAGTTTCAAACTTTAGATTGTATTCACAGAGAGGAGGAAGGTGGGTAGCTGAAGAGCTAACTCTATTGTGATAGTCTCTGCTGGGTAATCTCTTCCTCATTTATCTGCTGACTCAACCTCATGCTTCTGAGTAATTCTAAACACTCTTCCTCATTTTAAGACATTTAAAATCACATGCTGCTCACTCTTTCTTCCCTTATCAGATCTTTGGCTTCTTTCATGAAGAGAGATGAGCAGTTCCAGAAATGCTGTTACTCTAGGGAGGGCAGTGTAACTAGGTTTGACCATGGCATTAAATTGTGATAGTGTTATATCCTCACAGTGATTGTGTTACCCTGCACTCTTCTTCTAAATGCCATGAGGCAGGACAGTAGGGAAGAGTTTATACCAAATCATGGTTTCTATATCTGAAATAATTATGATGGTTCAGTTCTAGGAGCTGTGTTTGAGGTGACTCAAATTTCTTAAAAATTCAATCCCATCCAGTATTGATTTGTCAAATAAAGATAATCAAGACCAACTTCTTCAAATTAAAAAATAAGCTCTCTCTTTCAAATCTTGACTTGCATTTGCTTACAATTAAAAAATACCTAACCTGAATATTATTTGTTAGAAAGATAGATTAGGTTTCTTTGTTTGACCATAAAGCTGAAAAATTGGTTTGGACAACTTTATTAGTTTACATGAAGCATTTATTTACAACATATTTAGTCTGTCTGAATTAATGCTGCAGGTACTATCCTTTTACTACTGAGCTCTCCCTTTTTCATGAGAAAGGACTTATTGTCAGATTTTAATGAGTTCAGATCAGGGCAGGAAGAAGGGAAGTGTTTGGAGAGGATAGTGTGCCATGCACAGAGATGAAGGTCTAGCTTGGATGAACACCAGCTGGAGTGTACATTTACGTGTTGGCAGGGTGTGAGAGCTATAATAGAAGTACAGAAAGTTGGTAGGCACGAAACCAAATGCCAAACAGATGGGCTCTGCTGATCTGATTTCTTCTGAATGTAGGATTTGCTGAATGAGGCCAAGCAGAGACTTGCCAAGGTGGTGAAGGATACTGCCAGGTACCAGGCACTGCTGGATGGACTAGTTCTACAGGTAAATATTTAAATTGTAGAACACAGATCATTGCTGCCCTATCCCCCTAAGTTTCTTTTGTCAGAAATAACCCACTGGAAATTACAGTTGTATTGGAGTCTAGATCAAATGTTGCTGGGTGATCTTTGGGTTTTAAACATCAGTTCAATATGTTTCAGGCTTGGGTTCTGAACAGAAGAGGTCGCAGCTCATTCTGAGGGGTAGAACCTGATATGCCAAGCAGCAGTTCCATTGTAGCAATAATTGCAGATGTGCACACATACACTGTAACATGCACATTTTAGGCTGCACACATTAAGGTCCTGTAGTAATTGGCTGGATCAAATGCACCTTTGACAAAGGCTGTTTCTCCAAACCCAGAAGTTACCCGCTTCTAAAGTCTTTTGGGTGTTTGAGACTTAATAAGCCCTGGCTTTGACAAATTTACTGTAGTATGGCACGTGCCTGTGAGAGGCATATGAGGTAGAAATCAAAGCTTTGCTTACCTAGAAGAACGTCCTCAAGCCCCAGAAATCAACTGCCAAAAATCCAACAGGCGTTGGCCAGGTCAGTCCTGCGGGCCCTGGTGCCGCCTCGTGGTACGGGTTGGTCCTGTTTCTGTGAACTCCCAGGAGCCACCCACGAGCTCTCCTGTCACAGTTGGATGGCTGAGTTTTCTCAGCAGTGTCTCCTACCAGCTTGTGCCTCCAATTTAGTGGGTTTTCCTTGCCACACTCAGATCTGGTATTGCTGTACATCAAACAAACCTGTCCTGCTCTTGCGAACTGGCCACGTTTGTCTTGGCTCATTGTATTTGATCCAGTGAGAGATCTGTACTCACAGTTGGACTAGATGATCATTATAGATCTCTTCAAACTGGAACTAAACTTATTTTAATCTATTCTAGTCTCAGATATTACCACAGGAGCTGCAAGACAGGAGTTATTAGAACAGGCATCTGAAACTACTGCATGTCTTCAAGAGCTTGGCTGCATCCTCAGTCTACATAGACAGCAATGCTCCTTGTGTATACACAAACATTAACTGGCCAACACAATCCTATGATTCCATGTATAGTTTCACTTGAATTCCAAACCCATCACCCATATTTGGGCTCTTTCCCAGGTATTGGTGCTGTCCTCACAGGATGTCTGCATGAGGTGAACTTGCGAGCAAAGAACTAAATAAAAGAGACTGATATCGTCAGGTTCTGGGTTTCAAGTTGATCAGCTTCTTTCCTTTCTTGGGGTTAAATAATTCTAAGACAGTTAAAATGCTGACTGTGTGATCCTGAAGTGGTTATTCCCTGCAGGGATTCTACCAGCTGCTTGAGCCCAGATTAGTTGTTCGGTGCAGGAAGCCAGATCTCCCAATGGTTAAGGTAAGACACCTGGAATGGTTTGACAGTGTCCTGCTCACAAAGACCTAGACCTGACTGCAAATATTTGCTGCTCAGATCCCTTCTGCGTGACATGAAAACAAGCTTTGCTTGTTGCACTTCTGTTGTAGATACGATGCAAGAACCTAAGTGTGCTTCCAAAGTTGGGGATCATTTGCTTGCTTGGATATTACGTTGGAAACTTTATACATTGCTACAGTATTAAGAATAATAATTGGCTTTGGCTCAAAAGCCAAACTGAAATCCATTTGCTTAATTAAAATAAAAAAAAGAGGCCTCAATCCCTTCATTTTATTACTACAAATAATTGAGTGGTCAAACCTGAGTGGTGCAATAGCATTTGTCAGTGCTAACTGGAAGTTTATCTTCTATCTAGAGTGCGGTACAGAAGAGCATTCCTGTCTACAAAAATGCCATAAAAAGAGATGTGGATGTTCACATTGACCAAGACAACTTCCTGCCAGAAGACATGTAAGGAAAAAAGGAGTGTTTTATACACAGGACTAACATAATGCAACTTTTCAAGATGCAGCTTGTACTAGAACACTCTCAGAAAATTAAGTATGGAACATCCTCACAGTGTCTGCTGCTGTTCTTGTGGGATTTGGCACTTCTTTGTTTTAATCAGGCACAGACTCTGCAGTTTTCTCCAGGCAAGCAGTGTCTCAGTCAAAAATGTCAGTAAAAGTTTTGTGCACCCTCCAGCCTGATTCACACAGTACTGGAGTAGAGGATAACTGCACATAGAAACTTAACCACTGGTCTTTTTAAGAGAGAGGATATGGATGTTGCTTTCTGTCTGCAAGGCTCTAAAGAACATGGCACAAAGGTGTATATTCTGATAGTGATCTTTGTGTATGGACCAACAAACAATTCTTTTATCACTCGTCCTCATTTCCGAAATCTGGTAGCTGTCTTAATAACACAGAGTCTGAAGCTGTTTTGAAGTGACAAGTTTCATAGCTCCACTTAAGATTTAGATCATGCTGATGAGGACCCTTGCACATGGCTGTGGGCTCTGATAACTCCAAAGGTGCTTTGCACTGCTGCTTCACTGGATCACTTTGTGCTGATTCCTGTTAACACATGATCAAAAAGTTTGGTTTTTTAGAAATAAAAATCTGTGTATCTGACTTGTTTATAAATGCTGGTTTACAATAGTTTCTCTGCCACATTCTGACTCTTGACCCATGGAGTTCACAGATTTTTTTTTTTATTTTTTGTCACTTTTTTAGTGCTGGAGGTGTTGAAATCTACAACGGTGATGGTAAAATTAAGGTTTCCAATACCCTGGAAAGTCGACTGGACCTTGTAGCCCAGCAGGTGAGTTTCTCTAACAACCGAGGTGAACAAAGTACAGTTAACTAGTTTGATCTTGTAATTAAACCCTCCTGTTTCCAGTGTGTCACAATAATGCATGGGATCAGATTTCAACGTGAATGACAAGTTATTTTTTAATAGAAAGAGCTAAGTTACCTACTGTTTGTGCTTGTCTGCAACAAACATGGCTTTCCCCAGAACGATCCCTTTTGAATTAAGCTTGAGCATAAAACTCTATAAATTATGATACTGAAAGACTTGGCATGACTACACTGCAGTCAGGATGCTGAAATTCTGAGGCTAACTTGAATTACTGAAGCAAGCTTGGGACCAGAAACTTTGGCTGACACCTATTAAATCCTAGTGCAAAAAAAAAAAACAAACCACCGAACTAGCTCTGGCATCTATTTCTTATGCTGCAGTACAGGCAGTCCTTCCAGTCTAGAGAGAAGCAGGCAATGTGTGATCTGATAAAGACTTCAGAAAGCTCAAATGAACTGACTTGTTAATTTTGAAGCCTAGCCTAGCTACCCCACAGTGCCTGCAGGAGGAACATACAGGAATTGTATTGCCCATTGCATGGAACTGATGTGCTCTTTCTCCACAGATGATGCCAGAAATCAGAGTGGCTCTCTTTGGTGCTAATGCCAACAGGAAGTTTTTGGACTAAACCTCTATGAGAGGAGGTGGGATCTGTTCCACTGCCATACTGAAGGGGATGCAAAAGCATCTGCTAATTTGAAATCTTGAAATATAACATTACTGTGTCATCCAATATCTGTTCTTCAATGGAATAATTTTGCATACCTGCTGTGCTTAGCCTCTCTACTTGTGGTTAGAATGTATTGCTCAAAGGATGTGAAGACATACATATTCATCCAGAAGTGGCACTAGGAAGTGGAGGCATTTGGGCTCTTGGCTTTCCTTACACTGTTGTGACACTATAAAGACAAGTGGTCCATTTAGGGTCACTTTGTTTGCTTTGGCCACATCTCTTTCAAGTTGTCTGATCTGTGAAGTAAATCACTGTGCTGGCAAATTTGCTTTTATTTGCTGCTGGCAAATCCCTTTTCAGTTGAGGTCTTCAGTGTTACAGAGGGCATGTATTCCTTCCCAAGGTAGTAGTTTAATTCATGTTACTTGGTCAGGCATTTCTTGTTCTGTATATGTGATTTAAAATAAAAAGCCTGAGCCTGTAAAACTCTATTTATTAAAATAAAAATGCGTGTGTGTGTATATGGAGTTCCCTGTCGCTTCTCTCTGGGGCATTGGCAGCAATCTTTGAAGAGTGGGACTGTGTGAGTAAGGACTTACCACTTGAGCTGTGTGTATTAACTGTTCTGTGAAGCCAGAACTCGAGTGCACGGAGTGGTGTCAAGCTATTTGCTGGAATAGCGTTGGATGGCAGGCAAGGCTTTTGAATAGGACTCCAGGATGCCCGTCATTCTCCCTGAGAAATGGGTCAGTAGTTTTGCTCCCTCAGTCTTCTTTCACAAGAGGGAACTACAGTCACACGACTGTGCTGCTCAGATAAAACAAATGCAATCCATTTCCAGTCGCAGCTTTGTCGTTTCTGTGCAGGAGATCCAAACCATAACCCTGTAGTAATTAAGTTTCAGGACCTGAGGGACAGCAGCTGACTCTGTTGCAAGTGTTCTCTCTATTGTTGCAGTAACTATTAATTTAATTAACAGTAGCATAACTATAATAATTACTAAATCTGTTAAGTTTTGCTATTTACTTCTCCTTTGCTTCTGCTGTGGTGACCAGTATTGTCTCCACATTTTATGGTGTAGGACAGAAAAATTCTTGGGGTGACTTTCCATATTACAAGCCTCTGCCAGAATACTTGACTCTCTGCCTAGTGCTCAATTCTGAAACTTCTTTTGTGGCAATAAGAAGCTGATGAATTACTGCTTGAGTGTGTTTTGAAATCATCTTCTCTTAAGTGTTGCAGTGAATCAGGAATAGTAGGAGTTTCACATTGTGCCATGAAGAATACTTGAAAACTGCAGCAACACTGCTTTATGTGTTATGTGGTGTTTTTAACCTGAGGCCCTTTCTTCTCAAGCTGAGTTGTGTGCCCTCATGTAAAGTGGGCTCTAAATGCTAGATGAGCCTTTACTGCCTCCTTTCTCTCAAATGGAGATTGACTGCTGAGAAAATCCTGAATCCAAACTTATTTAATTCATGTCTAGAAGAAATGCTTTAAATTTACTCTTAGAAAATGAGATTCTTTAACAAGGTTGGGGTTTTTTTTTTGTTTTACTGGTCCTTACTGTTGCGTTTAGGTGCCAGTTCTTGTTTTCCCACATAGATGGTTTGTGACATTTATTCCTTTAGTGCTTTGCTTTTTAATACATGTTTCTGTGACTGGGCAATAAGTGTATCTGGATTAAAGTCCCACCCTTTCTAGATTTTGGATAAGTGTTACAGCTTTGATCTTTGCAACAGTGATCCAGCTTCCTGACTAAGCTTTGGGCTCTGGTTTTGTGACACACCTGCAGGAAAGGAAAATCTTCACATATTCATGCTTAACTGTGTTGTTTCTTGGTTCAAAGAGTACTTTTTGAAGCAAATTTGTTTCCTGTCTGGAGATGGCTCATCAATAGGCTAAATGCCAGTGCTTTGAAAAAGCAGTTGAACTTACTTGGGTCCTTATTTGCTCTGCAACCAGGGCTTAAGAACAGAAATTAAACGTTGAGATGGAGTGCAGTGTATGGAAATAAAAATTGAGGGGTGAGATGAGGAGGTTAGTAGTCTTTGGTAGGTGATGTACACTATGAATATTTTCTCCAGTGCTCCATGAAGAGACTTCAAAGAGATGGTAAGATTATCTCTAAGGAAGTGAACAGCCTAGATTTGGCCATCATAATTTGAAAGTGTAGCTTTTATGTTGTCCTAGTGCTACTGTTTCCTTTGGAAAACTGATACAGGCCGTGGTGTTACTGTATGTGGGTAAAGTCAGGGGCAGAATAAGCTAAAGGTTGGGACACAGAAGAAACAGATTGCTTTGTTGTACATCATTCCACAGTGGTGGGACATATGACAACATTATCTTCCGGTAGGTTTTATTCACTAAAAAAAACTATTCTTTGAGAAGTTATGAAGATGTTTCTGATATCAATAACATAAAGATGCTTGGCTGTGGCAAAAGGAGATTCTTTGGTCTGTTTCTTTCATGAAGGTGGCAAGACCTTCATAAATCCATTTCTTGTGTACTTTTGAAAAGCAAAACAGTAACTAGTTAAGTGTCTGACTGTGGTTGCTCCCTGCAAGTTCCCTGCAAGAGTGTTACAAGGAGGCACGGATTAATTTTAATCTTGGGACAACCACATGAGATAATTTGATTGCAAAAAAATGTCTGCATCACCTGGAACATCCTTCTCCTTGATTCCAAGTAACAGGGGCTGTTACTGAGTTTTGTTGCCTGAGAGATGCAGAGAAAAATGGAATATCCCATCCAGGTGTACCTAGTGCAGTTGGGAATCCTTCTATGTCTTCATCCAGACTTCTCTTCAGTGTTTGTACACAGATTTTTACATGCAAAATGTGAGACAAAAGTAGCATTTCAGGTGGATTTTGGAATTCCTGCTGGAGCTGTGTTGCAGCACTGTTTCATGAGTTGAACTGTACTGCTGAATGAAGCAAACGAGGCAGGATACACAATATTTTTCTCACTGATGTACCTGGTGACCAGTGGCAAATCAATGAGGATATTGATCTTTATTCATCTTTGTATAAGCATGCATAATATTCCAGTTGGATAAGAAGCCCTAAGCCAGATCAGCTCATTAAGAAACTATACAAATATAGGGAACAAAGGAAGCATTAAATCAGGGTTCAGGTAAAAGAATTAAATTGTGATGGGAGAGGCAAGATTAACAGTGAGTGCAAGAACTAGAGCTGGAAAAGGAGTTAGGGAAGTGGATAATGCTGTGCTTGCTCTGCAGAGTTGGCAGTGGAAAATTTAAGAGCGGACTTGACACTAAGTGATCAGCAGAGGACTTAAAATGTTGCTGCACATCTGAGTCACAACCCCGCTTTTAGCACGAAGTTTTCGCACCGAGAGGAATTAACATTAATCAGAGAGACACGTGCTGGATGAATGATTCCTGGAGGTGCACCCAAGTGTCAAGGTGAGAGAAAGATTGGAAGAAAACAACCAGAAAGTACCGAGAACTGAGGCCTCAATGCCTTTATTAAGCCAGTGACAGTGGATGGAGAGAGAACTCCTGGAGGGAAGCTCTGAGCTGGCTGTCAAGGGGGTGAGTGCTACTCCCCAGAACAGTGCTGGTGACAGGGCCAGGTGCTGCAGGGAGGCTGTTCAGGTGCCCAGCTCTCTTCCTCCAGTCTTGGAGAAAAGCATGACAATGTTTTCGGTGAGCTTTGTAAAAACTAGCAGTGAAAATCCAACTTTTGGGTGAAGCCTGCCAGGAAAGGCCAGCTACAGGCCTTGGGGTGCTCAGTCCAGGGAGGCCACAGATCCCATCCTGCAGCCAGAGGCAGGCTGGCAGGGGGAGGGTACCTTGCTTGTTGCATGGCCTGCTGATGTGAGCAAGCAGAATATGCATCTCTTGGAGAACAGAAGAGTGTTGGCTAACACCTTACACAGACCGATAGCATACACAGTACAGCAGGGCTGGGGCCACCTCCAGAGCCCCACAGGAGTGTGAAGTAGTTGGGGAGGTTAAGAGAAAATTACCCATTTATTTACTTCCAAAGAAAGAGCAGTGAAGGAGGAACAGAAAAATTTGGAAATAAAAGTGAACGACCCCAGGGGAAAACTCAAAGCAAAAAAGTTTCTTTGGGAAAGTGAACTCTGAGCTGCTATTCTGGGGAGCAAAGGCTTGAGACTGCAGTAAAGCAACTTGGCAAAAGGTGTGTAGCCCTGAGCAAGAGCCCAGACAGACTGCAGTGTGATTTGGCTGGGTTTGCTGTTTGATACAGGCACTCAGAGAGGCAGGTGGAGGCCCTCATCCTGCCTCTCAAACATGTTTTCAGGGAACAGGCCATGACAAGAAGGCCCTTCCAGGGCTGGGAAGTTCCTGCTGCTCTCAGCCAAAGTAGAGCTGGCTGGGAAACCCCAAATCTGTCTTCCTAGGCATCTCATTCAGAGCATCCCATACCACTTCTTTGGCTTTGCTTTAGAGAAAGCAAGACAAACATCTGTATGGGAGCATTCTCAGGTTAAGAATCATACTGACAATGTGCCAAAAAATGCCATTTCCCAGCCCTTGTTACATGTTGGAAATCAAGGGCTGTAGAAATCAAGGCTACCATGTTATTTTAGGTAGTTTAAGGCTGATCTGTTGGGAGAGACTGCAAAGGGAAACTATCAAGGGCAGTCCCTCCCAGTATTTCTGAAGGCCCTTTCCCTTCCTGTGTCCAAGAGGGTTTGTAGAAGTCAGCTCCTTTTTCCAGACAGCCCCTGGCCCACATATCCACTACCTGAACGCCAAGTGATTGCCCATCCCCAACCCAGCACCAGCTCCAAACCTTGGGGCTGTTCAGCTCTCTGTGGCTGCCAAATGGGTGGGCAAATAGGTACCAAATACAGAGGCAGCATCTTGACATCCAGCTGGAAGTGGACAGGAGAAGGGAACAGCTGTCTTGGCTTGCCCCAGCTGGTGAACTGAACACAAATAAGGGAGAGAGGCACACATTGAAGTACTCATGCTATTTGGAGGGATCTTTTGCAAAACTCTCCTTTCATCCACATGTGCACAGTTTCTACCTGGCTCCCTTGGGGTCATTTGCCTGCAGTGCCACTGTAACACCTTTCTCCCAGCAAAGGCCACTTTTACCCAGGTGGTCACAGCAACCCTCAGTGGGGACCCAGCACAGACAAAACCTTCTTGGAACACCTTTGGAGAAATGCTGGTGCTTCCCCTCAGAGGGCTCCAGAAGGAGAGGTGAGCCTCACTATCAGCAGCGAAATGCTAGAAGTTAATCCCAAAGCAACTCTTGAGCAACTCAGAAAATTATTAATCTCTCTAAAAAATTATTATTTTTCCCACATGCATGTGGTGTAAAGCAGTTTAAGCACAGCCAGTTGTTCCACCCTCCTGCTCTCAGCTCCGAACACTTTGAAGGAAGAAGGTAACATGACTATCCAGGGCTGGGACAGCAGGAACTGGGAGGCTCCTTTCACCTGCTGCCTGGTTGACTTGCCAAGTATCCCTGCTGCCATGGTGGGCTCTGTGGGATAGGACTGCAGAGTCACTGGACTTTAGGAACACATGAGTTGCTAACATCAAGGACATCCACATCCCACCTGTGGCAATAAACCACATGAAGGAAGTGCTTCCGTGCTGTGGGGGAACCGTTCTTGGCCAAGAGCATGAGCAGTTCATCACTCACGTTCTAAAATCCTGCCATTTGAAATTTTAATCCCAGCATAACAGTGACTACTGCTGCAATGAAGGTTAAGGGCGCTAACTTATTAAAAACCCTTAAAAATGTTATTAGTCCAGCTATGCCAGTGCCATTCTGCAGCAGGGTGTTCCTCAGCCTCATACATGTTATGTTGGCAGGCACGAGCTGTTTCCTTTCATCCAACCTGAAGCATTTGCCTCTCAGTTCCACCAGGTGACCTCTTGTGAAGTCATCTGGAGTTGTAAAGTAAATTGGAGCAACCATCTGGCTTTTTTTCTGTTCCCCATTCAGTATATTGCTGCCATATCTCCCTGCATCTGAATGGTTTTATTGCTCTGTACGAACCGTCCCTTTTGCATCTTGTGTTTCCCTTTTCCAAGGAGCACCAGCTCCGCACAACGGCAGCTGGAGCATCTCTGGCTGTGTGTGCCAGTGGGATAGCTGGGCTGGAGGTGGCTCTTGCCTCACTGCCATGGTGGGCTGGCAGCAGGCTGGTGTGTCCATCCTCTGGGCCAGAGCATCGGGCCAGAGCCCCTCACGCTCCCTGCAGGGACAGGCTGGGCACTCCAGGCAACACCATCACCCCAAGCCATCAGGGGATGGCAGGAGGGGCACAGCTGTGCCAGGGCTTTGCTGCTGCTTTGCTTTCATCTAAAGTGGGCTGGGAAGAGGCATGTGAGGTCACTCACCTCTCTGTAGCCATCCCCAGCAGCTATAACTCTAGGTCAGCATGTGCTTTTCCAACCTGGCAGCTGGCAGGAGACCAACCTGATCAGTCCTCTGGCTGGAGGTGGCTGTGCTGCACACACTGTGTGCTGTGGACACAGCATTTCTCTGAAATACAGGTGGAAAAAATAAAGCCCATGACTTTTCTGCAAAAAGAGCTGGGCTAGAGCCTGCTTAACTTATGAATTACCTGCCAGTTCAGGTGGAGACACAGTGGGAAGATGGGGAAAGCACGTTTCCCGCCTCTGTGCGACCCCAAATGGGAATTCCCCATCTGCAGCACCCATGAGGGAGGTTTGCATGTGCTTTGGAGGTCCCCATAAGCTGCCTGACCCCTCATTATGTAACACTGAGGGAAAAGAGGAGACAAACCCTTGGAGCATTCCAAAGCTCAGCTGCTTTGTCTCCCTATAGCAGTGTCCACACTGCTCAGTGGGTTCTTGGCATTTGGGCATCACCCTTTGATTTGATTTTAACCTTTTGGCTGGTGACTGAGGCCAGCAGGCTCCAAACTCCTTTGGTTGTGCACCCATACTGGTAAAAGTAAATACATACATTAGGGGCATACACCCTCAATATATATGTTTAATTGTAAATTATATGCAGTATCACTTCACTGACTCTATGTTATAAAGCATAGAAAAAAATTATGATTATGTAAGTATGAAATAAATATTTCTTTAGTTATTGATAGTACAAACTGTATTTTCTTCCTGCACCTCAATGTTTTCTCCTGCATGTACCCCACTTTGGAGACATGTGAGGTACCCAAAAGGCTTTCCTTACTGGTCAGTGTAGTAGTAACCTTGGTACTAGAGGTGTTGTATCACACTCTGTCCCCAGTGCACCCATGGGGAGGTCTCAGGGCTTCCCTAGAGGCTGGAAACCCCCACAGGACAATGAAGGGATAAGAGGGCTGCAGAAATTTGCAGAGGGCAAGGGTGGGCGTCTCCAGAGGGTCTCGTGGTCATCACGTGGAGCTGTAACACCCCTCAGCACCTCTCAGCCGTGTGGGGTGGGAGGTGCAGGGGTACTGCAAGGAACCCCATGGGTGACAGGTCCCTTTGCCTCCCACCCCAAGAAGCAGCAAATCCCAGAGCAGGGAAGCAGGGTGGAAAACCTGCGAGGCACTCCAGGCTCACTCCCTCTGCCGCTGGATGTGGTGAGTGGGAGCAAAGGGTGCCTTTCCCTGCTGGCGCATCCCAGGCTGCAGGGAGTGCCAAAGATGAGAGAGGGGGTTTGGAAAGCAAACAAAGGAAAGGAAGGAAAATATCTTGGACAGAAGATGGAGAGCATACTTTACAAGTCCTTTGGGAGGCACAGGGGGGTGTGTGCGCACACGTGAGCGGAGGATGCAGCGAGCGGCAACTTTGATCTCCCAGAACATCTGGTACGTGGGCATCCACTCTATATCTGCCTATGGGGCAGGCCCAGAGACATGCAGGACTGGGAGAGGGGGGATGAAAACCCAAAGCAAGATGCTCCCTGTTTCCCATGCTCTGTGGGCTCTCTCCTTCAAAGCAGTCAGGCAGCCCCAGCCCTGGAGAAAAGGCAGCGCTGGTGGAGCCAAGCGGCGTCCAACCCTGCATCTTCACTGTTCCCACGCCCACCAGTGCCAGGGGCCTCGGCCCCCAAACCACTCTGAGCCACATGGGAGCTGTGGCCACTCTGTGGACAGTGCCTGGGCTGGAGGGAGACCAGCTAAAGCAGAGCTGGGGGAAAAGAGAGCGACCTTTGGGGTTTTAATTTCAGTGAGGCCTGAAAATGGGTGCTCTGAGCCCAGACAGCGTGACACGCCCTCTGGAGCAGGCACGGGACGCTGGGCAGGGTGACAAGGAGGGCTGTGTTCAGTGTTCTGGCAGTGACAGATGCTAAATGCCAGCAGGCCTGGGGTCAACACCCAGGGTACAAAGTCCCTGCACAACTGGTCAGCGCATGGTGGGACGTCAAAGATGTTGAGCCCCCAGCACTGCTGACTCAAGTGTGCACAGACAAAGACAGGGAGAAGTTTGGGTTTGGTGGCAGCCAAATACAGATGGGAAAATTAGAGGGGAAGAAGAGAATTGTAGGGAAGTGGTGTGGGCATTCAGGCACACGGGCTACCAAGTGTAACAGTGATTGACATGGGGGCAGAGGATGGTGCCTACAAAGGGGTCTGGTTTGTCTTCTAGAGAGTTTCTGGGGGACTCATGTGCCTCCTAGTCCAAGGGGCCACCTCCTGCAGCATGATTTTCAGCTTGAGGTGTAAAAGGTCTTTTCCTTCTCTCCCTCTCCCTGAGCTCAACAGGTCCTCATCAAACACGGAAACAAGCAGCACATTTCTCCATATCATGGTATGCTGTGCCTGGAAATAAGCACAGAGGTGCTTCCTAGGAAAAAGAAATACCCTGTTTCTCATGCAAGTGGTTGGGCTGGAAAGGAAGGTCTGGATGTGGCAAGGCCATGCTTGGTGTTACATGAGGGGACAAGTGAAACTTTAAAATCCTCCCTTCAGACCCCAAAACCTAGGGGTTTGATCAAGGGGGATTCCTGACAGGGCAACTTCCCAAGGGAATCTGTATTTAACAGCAGGGAAGTGTGGTAGGATGCATTTCCCTAGGGAAGTGGAGATCAGAGAGAGGAGAGACAGGGGCAGGCAGCCAAGGGAGGCAGAGTAGACTGGTATGCACCGGCTGCATTTCCTCAGGGGAGATTTGTCTCAGATGCAGGTATGTCTTCAAAGGGGACATGGGGCTGCAGGGGAGCACATGCTCCTGGGCTGAATTGCCCCCCCTGGGAACTCCAGTAGAGAGGCAGGTGCCAGCCATTTCCCAGGGGATAGCTGTAGTTTGCCACTGATTTTCCTAACAAAACTTAGCGCTGCGGGATCTTCCAAAACCTCATGCAGCCTGGAAAAGCCAGGGACCATTAGCGGCTGAGGCTTTGCAGGCAGTAAATCTGCTGGCATCTCCCAAGCTCCTGCTAGAGCAACGGTCCTAATGCAGCTGGCCAGTCTGCAGGGCTGGCTCTGGGCACAAGCCCTGCAAGACGTCCTTCCCCACTTTACTGATGCAGCAAATTGCAATCCAGCATCCCTCTTGGGAAAAAAAAAATTAAAGCAAACTCTCTCAAATCTCTCTGGCAGGAGCGTATCGTGTGGCACACACGGTGAAGTTTCCCTCACTGAATCCCACATCAGGAGGTCAGAGCTCCCAGCTGAGCCAGCTGGCAACCCCCCGGCCTCTTGACCAAACCCGAGGGGCAGAGCAGTGTCCTTGTGCCCCCTGCCCCTTGTAAAGGCACTCCCTCCTTTGCCAGCCAAAGGCAGCCCTCTCCCCCATCCTCGGCGTGGGTCAGGCAGAGGTTTGATGGATTGCAATCTTCCTCCATCACGGTCAAAACAAAGGTCACGGCCCGAGGAAATTGCAAACAACTTTTGCCCACCGGCCCCGGAAGAACGGGTGCACTCGTGACAAGGGGGTGAACTTTTTATGATCTCTCCACCCCGGCAGCCTCTTTGGGAAAGGAATTTTAAAAAGTGGCCAGGGAACATGTGGCCTCCGGGAGCCGACAGAGGGAGGAGGGGGCAGCCCTGAAACGCTGCTCCGGGCCCATGGCAAGCCCCTGCCCCTGCCCCTTGCCACCTCCTCCCCTTCCTCCAGAAAAGCCGCTCTTGTCTCTTTGCTGCTGGGCAAATACGGGGCCCTTGGGGGTTCCCATCTGGGGACCAGCCTTTAGGGCTCTTGTTAGGGTCCAGAACAGGTTTACATTTTTCTGTTAGTGCCTGGGAGACCCTGACATTCATTATGTGTGTGTATAAATATGCAGGCACCAACGCTGCACCTCAGACTGAGCTTATGGTTGGGAGCAAGGGGTTCGGGTCTGTTCCCAGCTGCCCCACCAGGCAAATGGCTTTGCTTTGCCTTCCTGTGCCCATGATTTCTCCACCAAACAAAAACTGCAGCAGCTTTGAGGGCTGGAGGAGATACAGCAGGGTCCCACCCCTCCAAAGACCCCCGGCTGCTTGGAGAAGTTGCGTTTTACATCCCAATGTGGGACAAAAATCAGAATTTCGAATTTATGAGTGCATGTATTTTTCCTAATACTTATAAGCAAACATTAGAAATTGTTTCAGCCCAAAACCGAGTCTTCCTGAGCTACCCCAAATGCCTTAGTCCTGCCTTTCTGTGCAAGGTAGTGTCTCCCATGCTAAAGTTGTGATTAATAGCAAAATTCAAGATGGGAACTTTACCTGCAAGATTCTTTATTTTTTTGGGGAAATATATAAAGCCAACCCTCCCCTTCCAAAAAAAAAAAAAAAAAGAAAACAACAAACCATTGACTGGTGCAAAGGCACTCTGGGTATTCCCCCACCACTAGGTAACCCCCTAAGATGCATCATCCATCAAATTTAGCAAAGCCTGCCTGGAGTCTGAGTTCTCCCCAGGGGCTACCCCATAACAGGGTGGGGGTTATGAAGGGCTGCCATTTATTTCCACATCCAAACTGGGCACTAAACAAGTCCGTGTTGAAACTGGTTCATCCAATCCATCCCTAAATCAAGCCTACATGAAGTACTGAGTTGCTTTGAAATGGCTGCACAAAAAATCTGGGTTTGGGAAGCATCCCAGCTCTCTGGGAGAAGGAGGCTAGAGGGAAAGTCAAGAGTTTAAAGCCTCAGTCTAAGAGCTCAGGAAAGCTCACTCTGAGCAAGGGGGTAGGGGTAGCTTTGCCAACCCATGGAGGCAAGGAAAGAGGAGAAGAATCAAGAATTGTGGACAGCAGAAAGTAGAAAGAAAGGTAAAAAAAATAGGCGGATTCGTGGCTTAGTCTGATGCCGCCTGTTACCCTCATGGCCTGTTACCCTCATGATAGCATCTCGTCAAAGTTAGGATGTGCCGTTTCCTATAGCACAGATAAGCTTTGTCTTTGCCTGGACTGCAAGGCAGCTCTAAAAGCTGCCCCTTCCCCAGGACTGGTTCCAATTAGTGCTGACTCCACTCAGTGCTGGCTTAGCCCCAGGATTAAAAATCTTCCCGTGCCAATCCCCTCTGACCCAAACACTTCCTGGGACTGATAGGGCGACCAAATTCCTCCCCTTCCTAAATTGGACAGCTTGCTCTCGTCACCCCGAACTCTGGCTCCTGCAGAGGGGAGAGGGGGAAGGGGGTTATGTGACAGAGAGCAGCCCTTCATCCTCTCCAGGAACAGGGAGCCAAGTTCCTCGGACAGCCTTTGCAGGGCCTGGAGCTGCAGCCATGCTGGGGAAGTGCCCAGCTGGGATGTTTGCCCTGGACAGCAGGGGCAGGCAGCTCTGACACCCAGCTGGTGGTTTTGGGGTACTCAAGATGTCATCACATCTCAGGCTCCTCCCAGTGCCCAGGACGGGAATGTGCTCACACTTGTTCTTGCTCCTGGGAGCTTCTTGCATAAAATATGCAAGTATGTGGAAGGATAAGTCACTCTCAGACCCAGCCATGTAGGTGAGGCCCCGGGGCAGGGATGCCCTGAGGATTTAGTCTGGGCAACTAGAAAACAACAAACCATTGATGGGTGCAAAGGCACTCTCGTTCTTCCCCCATCCCTAGGTATCCCCCAAAAATCCATCATCCATCAACTTCAGCAAAGCCTGCCTGGGGTCTGAGCTCTCTGCAGCTCACTTATCTTTGGAAAATGCTGACAAGCCTCAGGGGATGAACTCTGCTGCTTAGGGCACACAAAGGGGAGCTGTGAGGACAGGATGAGGCCCCTGCTTTGGTCAGCAAGTGTGGGGTCCTGTGTCAGGGCCAAACATTTCGTGAGCATCACTTTGCAGAGGCAGCTTTGGTACTGAGAGCATGGGAGAGAGCTTGCTGGGCTTGGGAGCAGCCCCAGCCCCAGGGAGGCTCTGGCAGGAGGGGCACATGGAGCCCATGGAGTGAGCAGGCTGCAGCTGCAAAGCTGTTTCAGCAGGAGGAGATGTGTCTGTTACCAGCCCTGAAGGAGACAGAGGGAGCTGTAGAGGAAAGGGAAGGGGCCTGCAGTGTGCACCCGGGAGCCTTCGTACCCCCAGCCTCCTGCTGCTCATCCCCCCGTGCCCTCTTTTGCTGGCACCAGCTTTTAACGATCATTGCTTTGATTTTGTCCTGATGCAAAGCTGCTGAATCAGCAGAACCGAGCAAGTTATTTATTCAGGGACCAGCTGAGCAAGGGCCAAGTGCAAGCTGCCTCCATGCACCTTCAGCTGGCACCTTCCAGCACGAAAACAGTACAGCCAGTTCCCTGTGAGAGAGAGCCAAGTTGCCTTTAAATGCCTCTCTGCTGGGGGGGCTGCGGCCCCTGCCCCATCTCACATGAGAGATTTAATAAACAGCGAATGGCAAGTGACCTTTTGGGTCCAATATGGATTTGGACCACCGTGCATGAGCTTGAAAGGCTTCTCATTCCTCCAACAGCCCCTGAGGGGGGGGCTCATACCCTGTGCTGCTCAGCATTAAAGCAGCACAAAGGGGAACCACACAGGCTACACCAGTTCCTTTCGCAGCAGCATCGCTCCACGGGCTTTACTCAAGAGCAGGCACTGCTTTTAAAGCACAGAGGCTTCACACAAGAGTGGGGGACCGGACTACCTGCACCCCAAAGCCACGTGGTGTTTTGGGGAGAGAGGCAGGCTTTCCAGCACACCTGGGCTGCAGGAAAACCCACAGCCCACCAGGGACTTCGGAGGGAAAGCAGTGACACCATCGCATTTCCACAACTGGGTTGTTCATAGGCAGACAGCTGTGCTTCAGAAGGGGAAATGATCCCAATTAGCTTTCCAGGTGCTCTCTTGTAAATGGATTTCAGGTGGTACAAACGTGTCTGACTGCAGTTCAGGGCTTTGTCTCTGAAAAAAGCCCTCTGTGTTACCATCCCACCTCCATCCGCTTCCCCTCACAAAGGAAGAGGGAGACCATCCAGGAGACAAGAAAACACACATACAGCAAGGGTGATTGCTATTTTAAGAATGTACTTTATACAAAATAACCAATTTATATGGAAATAAAATCTACAGACCTCCAAGGATCAAGATTTTAAAAAAGTTCTTTAAAAAAATTACCCAACACACAGTATTAAACTAACTATTGAGGTAACTGTCGCTCTTGGGGAACAAAGGTAATCAGCAGACCAAGACAAAATATACACAATATAAAAATAAATAGCATTCCCCTTTCCAGTATTGACCAGGAAAGTTCACACAACTTTGCAGCAGCAGGAGAGAGAAGAGGATCCCTGACACTGTGCTCTACGGGATGGGGAGGGAGGCAGAACCAGGGCTCCTGGGCAGCAGGTGATGGGAGAGGTGCAGCACCTGAGCTCCTGCTGGGGAAAGAAGTGCTGGGGCGAGCAGCTCCAGCATGAACTCCTTCTTGCACTGAGAAACTCAGGCTATTAAATCCAACCTTCCATAAACAGCCCGGGCAGCTGCCTAGCCCAGTTTCTACTTGAGTCAAAGACAAGCAAGACCAGTCCTTGAGTGTTACATCCCACCCCCAGCAAGGCGTGCCAGTGCAGAACCCCACGCAGGTCAGATTCCCCCACAGAGGGACACAGGCAGAGGTCGTTTTCACAGCTTGGTGTGGGAGGTCTCTGCTGCAGCATCAGCTCACCCTCCCGTCGCCCTGGGACAGTTGCAAGCAGTTGACAAGGGCCAGGCTTTTGCCCCATGGCCTCTTAGACCCCTCCCTGCCCAACAACAAAAAACACAGCAACATAAGAACAGCCTCACCCAAAAAAAAGAAAGGCCCCCGTTTTCTCCTTGTGCCCCCGACAGACAGATTACATTCTTTACAAACTTACAATAATACAAAAAAACCCAAAAAACCAATGTTACCCAACTTCAGAAAAATGAATGGACATAGTGGCATCGGCTCTCCTGCCTCCCCCATCAATGCCAAGTGAAGCAGCAGTGGGTCACTCTCCTCCCCCAGAGGCATTAAATCAGTGGTCCACCCACCCCTTGCTCCATGGCAGCAACAGGCAACCCCTCTTTACATGTGCTCTGCTTTGTGGATGAGGCTCAACTTTACCAACTTGCTCCCTCCTCTTTCTGCCTTCCCAAACACAGAAGCAGCAACCAGCTCTCTCGGGGCCACCTAAATCAACCCGCCAGTCTCTGGGAAAGCAGGAATGTGGCACAGATAAAATGCAGGGCCACAGAGAGCACCTTGCTTCCCATTGAAACTGTGAAGCCCGGCAGCGTGTTCCATAGCCATCCACTCCGTGAAACAGCGTGGGAACATCAAAGTTGCACTGCTGCACATTATTATTGCTTGGAAAAAGATCAGGCAGCAATGTTCATTGATCGATCATGGAAGAGAGATAAGAGTTTTCACAGTTGTACAGAGTATATATGTTTAATCTAAACCCCCTTGGAAGTAGGCATGCCAGGACCATGTGTTGGAACCCTGCAGAGGGACCAGGAGCAAATCCTTGTGCTGGCAGAGGGACAGACGTCGCTGTGCCAGGGTGGCAAACCCCAGGGGCACACGAGAGAACACTCGTGAGCCACGGAGGACACCTTAATTTCATGAGGAGAGTAAATGTGTTCTCCCCACCTGCTGTCTGTATGCCTGTGCAGAGGAGACAGCTGGCAAGTTCAACCTTCTGCCCTTGTGCTCGCGTGGGCAGTGAGCTTTCATCTCTGCACTTGACAGCAACCGACTGCAGCGAAGCGAGCAGAGGGAAAGGAACTTGAAAGCTAGGAAGCAAGGAGAGGGAAAGTGTTGGCATATGACACAAAAGGGGATCAGAGGACTTTTCAGACTAGAAGTTGAGGCCTGAGCTCCTGTAGCTGCCTGGCTGGCTTCAGAAAGGGAGATCACTCCTCTGCCATGCTCCAAAATGTTTGAGGGCACCAGGTGTCTGTGTGCCTCTTCATCATTTGATGCCCAAAGGAGTCCTTTATGGCTGTCTGGTCCAACTTTGTTCACAACAAGGAAATTTTACCCACACAGAGCCAGTTCCACTTTTATTTAGAAGATATTCCACTTACTGCCCTTCTGCTAAGTGAGCCAAGTATTTCCAAATAAAAGGGGCAAAGGACAGAGGGGCTTGCCAGAGTTAGTGAAAATCTCAGTTAAGCCTCAGCCCTAATTAATCCTTTGTCCCCTCTTCCACTGGTGGACATAGCCCTTGCTCTCTCCTGGATGCACAGTCTACTTTGATATCCATGCTTCAAAAAGAGGAAGACCTTTGCCAAAAGAAATCTAGGCCACTGCTGCAAATGAAGGAAAAGAGCCCTCAGTCAATGCCAGAGCAGCAGTGTTAAATCTACAAAACGCTCCGTGGTCTCTCAAATCCTGCATGTGAGCCGAGGCAGGACAGTCACCAAAAAGAGAACAGCACCACACAGCTCGCTACAGCCTCTGCTTCAAAGGTACGCTTGGATGTTACCATCTAGTTTCAAATAAAACCTCTGTCCTGAACCTCCTTGCCTAGGGGTGGACTGAGCCTTGCTCTTGTCATCCCCAGGAGCTCCTAAGGGGAGACAGCTGGAAGTGGGTCCCCCCCCAGCTCTTTTTCAGAGCGGGAGGTGGGCAGCAGGCAGGGAGTGAAAACCGGAGCGCGCAGTTCATTATGTGCCGGTTAAAAGCGTTTTCCTTCCGCATGGGCGGCAGGGGTCCTGCCAAGCCCCAGTGTGCTCACCCCCATCTGTATGTTAAACAGGTACAGATGGGGAAAGGCTGGAAGGTCAACGTTTGAGATGCTTTCTCGGCTACAATGAGCACACGCTCTTAAAGCTTGTCACATGGCCTGCAGCTGCAACCCCACTTTCCCAGCCTGCTATCTCAATCTCGGCCTTACGGAAAGGATACGGCTCCCACACACCTGCTCTCCGACAGCCAGCACCCGACTCAAGGCAAAACAGGAATTCTGCAAGAGCAAACTTCTCTGACACCGATGCACTTTTTAAGGGGTTGCCCTGATTAAGTGCAGGCCCAGTTGTGTGGTTGCTCTGCAGTGAGGGGAACCAGGAGCAACTACACTGTCACAAATTCCCCTGCTGTTCTTCTCCAAGCCACCCCTTGGGATGAGACTTCTTTGTCACTCAGTTCAGCACCTTCTCTGAAATTCCACAGTTCATACAGCAGCACAGTCTTCTTGGAAAAAGAAAGCAGAACAAAGCCATCAAGAACAAAGAAACAGCCCTAGTTGAACACAGAGATGCACAAAAGCCTGACAGAGATCAGTGGAGGAAATAAAGGGAGGTTGTTTTCTAATTATACTTTCATTTTAAATGGAGAAGTGTTGGGGTGAGAAGCTTCAGGAGAGCTGCCTCAGTCAGCAGAATGAAAGACAGCCTCTGTGACTAGCTTTCAGATAAGACATCAAGAAGCTGATAGCTCTCCAAGACCCCGAGAAGCCACACTTACAAAAATATACACAGACGATTTGCTTCGGAAAGTCTGCATGGGAAAGGCATTTGGCAGACAACAAAGAATCAGAAGCTCTTCCAAGAAAAGTGTCTCCATGTACTTTAAAGTCACAAATCCAACCAGTTGGGCCTTGAAGCCTCAAATTTACTTTCCCCTTTTGTCCTCTTCATTGCAGGCTGGTGCCTTGGATTGCTACTGAGTGGTTTGGTGGGATACACCATGGAATTTACAGACTGCAAACTTCTGCTAAACACAGCTAAAAGTCACTGTGAAGCCTCAGTGACTGCCCTTCTAGTTGAATTGCCTGGGCCTGTCCTACTCTAAGACGTCCAAAGCTTCAGAGTCCCTGGGGCAGTTTATAAAGCAGCCTTTGCAAAAGCAACTTGACATCTTGGGAGCTTGGGAATACCACACACCACTTACAAAGGACAAGGTGGTGGGGAGAGCAAGATGCTAAAAAGCCAGAGTGGCACACAAAGCTCTTCTGAGAATATTGGAAATTTTTGTCATGCTTCAGCATGGCCAACATCATCTTTGCTCTGTGTATTATATAGTCTTGTTTAACATGAAATCCATAATTATAGCAAAATACATCCTCTGTATGGAAAAAGTAATAGCTACAGGAAACTTTGCAAAGTCACCAGCTCAGGATGCTTTCTGAGAAAGGACCAACTGGTAATATATTGTGCAACAACAATGCTGGGGGCTGAGACAGAGGGCTTCCAACCAGTGACTAAAATTTCTCTCTATTGTGTTAAAATATTATTTAAGACAGTGACACAAGTATGGCACTCAAAAGCCAGGTTATTTTAAAATGCAGCTGCACTTCTCCTGCACTGCATGCCAACTCATGGCAAAAAACCACCACTCTGTATATAAAGAGCTGCCATTTTACTCTCTCCTAAATCCCTCAAACCTGTCTCTTTCACAATATCTACAAAGCAGCCCTGAGCAGCATGGCTTGGGAAACCATAAACTATAAAATTCACATTATCTGCTCCTCCCCGTACATTTCCACTGGTGTTCCACCCCACAACTCTCTTCAGAGCCCTGTGCCCTCTTAGGGGTGCCAGTTTTCTGTGATTTGCTGATTGTGCCTAGCAAAATAGAGCTCTAATTTTGGGGGGTTTTAGGAAAACCCTCAAAACTCCACTTATGAAGAAAGCATTTGAAAGTCTGGAGATTCTGAGCTAAGGTTCCACAACCAGCTCTCCATCTCAGCATGTCCTGTCCTCAGGATAGCCCTATCCCTGTAGCCCAGCCATTGTTCCCCCTATGCTATATTAGTACTTTTCTAATAGAAACCATCTGTCCTCACAACAGCAGCTTGTTAGTCTCTTTAATAAGAATTACTGACTACATCAAAAGCCATTTACCTAGAAACCCTCCCAGGAGGAGACAGCTTCACTACTCTCTTTTGTCTACCACCTGCAAGACAAATCTTTCCCCCAGACTTGCATTATGTCAGGTAAGGGAAAATATCTTCCTGTTGCACACTCCATACAGGTTCCTCGGGGTATCTATCACTGTCTAACACTCCACTGTGCTCTCCAGGCAGACCACAAGCAATTCTTGCCTTTCTTGTTCAGCCCCTGTTTCGGCCTGGGCTTGGTACTCATCTAGACCCTGTGACCACTAGAACCATGTTTTCAGTGCCAGTTCCAGCTGAAGTGTGCTTCAGCTTGCTTGGGGACTTTTTACAGCTTCTAAAACCCTCCTGTTCCACAACGTTCACAATGAGCTGAATGAAAGGCACTTCAAATATTTGGGTGGCTGTCTGTGATACAGAGGACAGAGGCTGAAGTACGGCAGGGATTGTTTGCAGGATCTACATTCACATTTCTAGAGTTTTGAATACTTTGCTACAAGTTATATTTTACCATTTATCTGCTTTTAAATGTACAGTGAACCCAAGATTATTTTACAAGGAGAAGCAACTGTGTTCTTGTTTGTTCCAGGTTTATTGTCTTGAAGAGCAGTTCTACTTGCACAGTTTTTTATAAATACCTATCACTGCTTCAGTATCTCCTTTCAGTGAAGGACTAAGAGCTGCCTTTGGAACAGCTGGGGCACCTCTGAAAACCAACTACCAGCTGAAGAGCCAGCAGCAAACCCTCAGATACGGGACAAATTCAGAAGAGCCATAGCATAATGTTCTTGGTTGGGGAGAGCACTTCTCAGTCAAAGGACAACCTTCAGGATCATCTATTCCAGTTCATATCAATCCACCAGTGACAACTGCTCCCTGACAGATGAATGCAACTGAAAAGAAAAAACACACCAAAAAATCACCTTCCTTTTCCTAATGTAATGGCATCTATAGATAGATATTGTAAGTAATTCACATTACACTGACATCTTCCTTTGCAGAGGAACCAGCTGTCTCAGGCAACTCACTGGCCTAAGCAGCCAGCAGCTACAGTTCACAGGCTGGCTGCAGCAGTGGGTGAGAACTGCAGCTGTAAGATGAATTTTAACTCCTGTTAGGCTTGGAAAATGCCTTGGCCTTACACAGCTCATCAGAGGCAAAAGTACTGCAGCAACAGAGCAGTGAGGCTCATCGGTAAGAGGGCACTAACACAGCAGTCCTTCCATGTTCTAACTATTTCAGGAAAAGGTAATTTCTCATCTTTTAGGCTTTGTGTGCTTCCAAAAGCTTAGGACAGAAGGAGTAACGACTCAGTCAGATATTACCTGCCATTTGCTTGAACAGCTTTGCCAGCACATGGTAGATCTACACGAAGTGGGACAAAGGTGGTGCAGTCACAGATGTTAAATCCAGCTAAAGATTCAGGTGATGGCACCATCCAAGACAAGAAAGCAGCCAGAAAAATTCTCCAGAAACCTGGAGACAAAGTCCCTCCCCATGCTGGTACCACAGACTAAAGGGCATGCTGCTCTGTCCTCCTTCTGCTGCCGCTTGTGCTCTTGCTAGCATACTCTACTGACACACTGGCACATCCTCCTGTAAACTGCACCACCCCAGTACAACCAAGTTACGGTCCCAGCAAGTCTTGCTGCCCAGCCTTGTAGAGTAACAACTTCCCAGCTCCCCCAAGAATAGCCAGCTGTGTGTGCCTGCTAGCTTTAAGATGTAAATAAATGCAGATGGGAGTCCTGCCGAACTCCCTTGAACACCAGTGGTTGTCAAGATGCTGGCACACAGAGGTTCCACAGTACAGTACTGAGAAGAGCCCCTGCAGACTGTGCACAGGGAAGCTGCCACTAGTCCTGTAGGACCTGCTGCTACGGCATCAATGAAGACAAAAAAAACCACCTCAACTCGAGCACGCAGCCCTCCTGTCCCCCAGCCCCTGAGCTGTGCCACCTTAACACCTGACTTCGAACCAGTGCTTTCTGATTCACCTGCAACTTGTGAATGCCAAATCCAACTCCACAGGCCAATAAATGGCTCACACTGCAGTAATCCTACCATTCCCCCAAGGCAGCCTCTTGTTCCTCCTCCTTACCAAGCCAGAGCGGTCAGGAAGCCTGTGGTACTTTCTGCTTTGCTGCTGCTAAGAAGTGAATATAGCCCAGGGTGAGAGAAATAAAGGTGGGGACTTGGCTCCTCTCCTCAAGCAGCAGGGCAGTACAGATTTGCACAAAGTTTGTTTTACTGGATGGGTGCTGCTGCACCCACAGCTGTGCTGGTTTCACCAAAATAAGTCTTAAGATGACCAGTTATGCCATTTTCTGTTTCCTAGAGCACACATTTCTCCTATCAGAAAAAGGCAGGGAGAAGCTCCTGTACTAGCAGAAGGGACAATGCCATGAGTGTCCTGCCCTGGTTTCAGTTCCTGGTCCTGGTTTCCTTGTTCCCCCATGATGACAGGAGCTGGAAGTGCACTCAGGCCCTGGATCCAGAGGAGTGGAGATGAGAGTGAGAGGGGAAGGAGGAAGAAGGCAAGAGAAAGTGGAGAACATGTTATACTCCTGAGCAATTCATGCTATTAAGTCAACCAACCGTCGGGTCATGTCTTGGTTGCAGAGGACAGGAAGGAGGACAGCAAGTCATCCATCACACATTCCCTCGCCTCTCCCCGGTCCCCCCTGAACCCTCACCCTATCCTGAAAGATTTCAGTGTGATATGATTGTAAACAGTTAATGATTCCTCCAGTGCTAAGCCCACTACAGGCTGGGCCCACCCCCTCCCCCATTATGTACAATACATTCACCAACAACAGAAATTTATTTAGAAAGGCAACAGGTTAAATTCTGTAAACTGGATCCAGCTCCAAAACACACACGTTAATACTACAAGTAAAATTTCATCATCGTCCTCTTCCACCCTGAAAAATATACCTGAGTTTAGCAGTCAATGAAAGTTTCTGCCCCCACCCCTGCCCTCCCCACCCGAAAATTCCCCCAAACCCTGAATGAGACGCAGTCTCCGGTCATGGAAAGCCACTAGTTTCGCGGTGCTTGCCCTGTGGTGGGGAGCCAGCTGCTCGGCTGGCTGGGGCCCAGCACCGCCCCGGGTTTCCAACACAAAAGCCGTCACGGCACCATGTTCCACAGACCCAGGAAGCTACATGCTGCTCGGGCGAGGGGAGGGTGGGAGGAAGGCCTGCCCCTCCTCCTGGGTGTCCAAATCATGTGTGGCTTTCGTCTTCATGAGGTCCTTCCTTCCTCGGACTAGCTCTGAAAGAGGAAGAACAAGGGTTGGAAGCTTTAACTGGCAGCTTTAGAAAGGAGTGACCTCATGATTGCATGCAACCAGTTCAAAGGTAGCACTATCAATCTGCCTAGGTTATGTTTTGCAGTCAGCTAAGACTTTAGAGACATTCTCAACTCCTTTGCATAGCAGTAGTTAATTTCCCAGCTTCCTCCAGTTCCTCCCACTCTAATCAAACACTTTACTCCTTTAACCAGTGGGAAGAGAAGGACTTGCATTTCAGCTCTGCTCTCTCTAGCAGTCCTTACTTGATCCAGAGGCAGCACTGATGGTTTTTGTGATGTCAGATCTTCCCGGGACATTGTTGCTGTAGGCATCTTCGGGAAGGGAACTTGAGGCTGATGCATTTGCATTCTGGAGTCAGGTTGAATGGAGAGAATTTTAGCACATGAATATCAGGAGCAAATCCCTACTCTTGGTTCAAACTACTTCATTGAATGCATACATACAACATTAGCATACAAGCATGCAGTCTTGTGTATTCCTCTGTCTGGTTTCCCCCCAAAACACAACCCTTAATCCATGCTACTCCCCCCAAAGTCTTAGCTGTAATCCAAGTTCCCTGAATACTAGAAGAAGGAAGGACTGTCATGCTGTGACGAGGATAAAACAGTAACAATTGAACAGTAAAAACTGAACAGGCAATTTTTGGAGAAGCAGAATTTTCCACTTGGGAAAAAAAGATGATATGCACAGTCTCAGTGAGAAGCAACTTTCTGTGAGGGAAATTTGACACAGAGAGGAGGAGCGAATCAAGAGGAGGGGAAAAAGAAGGCAGCATTAAAGGAGTTCATAACAAGAGGCCAACTTCCAATTTAGTCAGCTACTCTGCCCCACTATAAGCAAGATGAAATAAAACACTTGCAAAGAAAATGGCAAGAGTACATTTGACTAAGAGATGCACAACCCTGAATTACACATTAACAAAACACTGTTAGATGAAACAAAGTACTGATGCGGGGATGGATGGGGCAGGCTAACAGACTCTCCATGATTGTTTTAAGGAGATGCATTGAGACTCTCCATCTTAGGAGAGCTCTTACTCCAAGGATCTGAGCCACCTGTTAGACTTTCAACTTCATTTGCCATTTCCTCTGACTTCAAGCCACATCCTTTCAAGGATATCCAACAGTGACTGTCACCCATGCATCACACCCCCCTCCCACCTTGCCTTCTCGCAGAAAACAGTCTTACCCCGAGGGTCTATACAAGTCCTGGGGTGGCCCCCCCATGCCACCTCCACTGCCTCTCTGCTCCATCAGCAAGGCCTGAAAGTGACCCATGTTCTCTTCTCGGCAGCGGTACAGGGGGCCCTCCTGAGAGAGGCCGTTGGCCTGGTTGGAGGCTGGATGGTGAGACGGGTGGGCATTCATGGGCGATCCATACGTCCTGGGCTGGAAGTGACTGGCAGGATGTCGGGATCCATAAGGAGAGCCAGTTTGTAGCATTACCCCATGGGGAGGGAAAGCCGACGGGCCAAACCCCATCCCTGCACTCAGGTGGGGTGGGGGTGCTCCGTAGAGGAACTCCCCCGCTGCCACCGAGCTTTGCCTCTTTGTGGCTGCATTGTGGTTGTCCAAATCAAGAAACTCTTTGGGACTCTCTGGTCTTTCCTGGGACTCCTCGGACTTCTCATCTTCAGGCCCCAGATCCTGCCCGTCACTTGGAGAAACCTCTTTGGCACTTGATACGTCCATGCGGTTGGGAGAGGCCAGGGCGGCGCTCAGTGCCTCGCAGCCCTGCAGGCCGCCCGCGGACCCCCGCTCTGGGAACGGGGCTCTGGCCAGGGGCGGGTGGGCACTGGGATGCCCGCTGGGGCTGGCCTGGGGGTGGAGAGGCCTCTGCCAGTCCGAATATCCCTGTGGGCAGGCATAGTAGGGCGGTCGCTGGTAGTGGTGGTAGGAAGGTTGAGGCTGTGGCTGGTAAGGATACGGCATTCCCTGGGGGGGCCGGTACCGTGGGAAGACGCCGGGGTGGGCGCTGCTCGGCTGGAAACCCCGTGGGGGAAAATGCTGGGGGTGGGAGGCAGGAGGAGGTGGCTTCCCGCCCATCACTGGGCCAAAACCCTGCAGGCCTGGGTTGATGTGGTACCGTCCAGCCGAATTCGGGTATTCCAGACCAGGCATGTACAGAGGGTGATACTGGTTGGGGGTGGCCCCCATGGAGCCAGCATCCACGCCAGGAAGGCCGGTGCCCTGCCCCATGCAAGGCACGGCTGCTTCAGGCAGAGTCTTGCCCCCACCACAGAGGGGCTTCTCCAGCAGGTTGGCAGCCAGCCCCTTCCCCTCGGTGCCGGCTGCTGGCCCCTCGCCCGCCGCCCCGTTCTGAGGCAGGGGACCCCCTCTTTCGGAGGCGGGCACCAGGTCCCTCACGCAGCCCGGGTCGCTGGTGTAGCCGCTCTCTGCCGACCATGCACCTTTGCTCTGCCCTGCCTTCAGCTCGCCCTTCACACCAGAGCCATCCACCTCCCCATCCGGGGGCAAGGCGCGCCTGGCGCACTCCATGGGCAGCGGGGGCTTGGGATGAGGTAGGAGTTTGGCATAGGTCCCGTCAGGAATGCTGATGCACTGAGCCTTCTCGTCCATGCCTGCTGCTGTCTCCACTGAAAGAGAGAGAAGAAAGTCACACACCGGTCTAACTGGAAATTGTCCCTCTCCACCTAACACATACACATGCCTGCTCATGCTCACCCAAAACACACATGCCAAAGAGTAATTCCTGCCAGGTTAACCAGATCTACCAAACCTCTTTGATTGCTGACCCAAAGTTGCTGGGCAGCTCTGCCAAACAAGTCCCTAACAACTGGATGGAGAAAGCATTCCACTTTTATGCAAATGAAAGAGAAAAAGGACTGACTTTCTAAAGCCGTGCAGGTCCTTCCATTGTCACTACTCCAAAGCCTACAATGTCCTGTCGTCCACACAAACCTCTCTACAGGGCTGTTGGAGCATGGCATCAGCACAAGTGCTCTTCTCTGGGGCTGCAACCTTCCTTCCACACCCATAACGCAGTTTTTCCTTCAGAGATCTTTAGCAATTCTGAAGTGCATTTTTTTTTCAAATTTGGGTGACCTTTAGTAGCTGCTCCTTGTGAAAGAGATCTTTTGAAAACTACTCGTGAGGTTGCACCACTCTTGGAAAGATGGCACACATGGGCTGAACCCTCATGACACAGACACTTTGCAGTTTGCAAGCCACTGCTAAGTCACACCTCCACTGGAGTAACGTGGCACGTGCCTTTGGTCTGACACACGGGGGTGCAGAGGCTGCCTAAAGGAGAGGTAGAGTTGGGAAATATCACAGTGGGGTCCACATGACAGCAAGATAAGAAGTCAGAGTAGCAGCACTTTGATTTGATGCTGCCTTGCCCCTTCTGGTCACAGAATCATAAAATGGTTTGGGTTGGAAGGGATCTTAGAGGCCATTTAGTTCCAACCCCCCTGCCATGGGCAGGGACACCTCCCAACAGACCACGTTGCTCAAAGTCTCATCCAGCCTGGTCTTGAACACTTCCAGGGATGGGGCATCCACAGCTTCTCTGGGTAACCTGTGCCAGTGCCTCACCAGCCTCACAGTAAAGAATTTCTCCCTAACACCAAATTTAAACCCACCCTCCACAAATGCCATTTGCCCACAGCATGAGCAGAAGCACTGCTGCACACCGAGATGCTGCAGAGCTGATCGCAGCCATATTTTAACCAACTGTGGTTTGAAGATGAGAGTACTCTGTCCTGCAATCACTCAGCGTCCTTCCCTGGTCTCTGTTCTATATCCAGCAAGTTAAATTATGATGATAACTTTTAAGCAATGCCACACAAGGAAAGAGTTTCCTCTTAGTGCAAGGCACACAAGGGATTGATAAAAGATACAAGGGTTTTGATCTCTAGTTTACCAGCTAGAATTAATGAAAAAAAAATTTTTTTTGATCTCTGTGTTATTTTGATCTCTACTTTGGGTTTTATTTTTAAGGTTGGGGTTTTTTTCTTTTTTTAATCTGTAGTTTACTAGATAGAACAGATGAAATTCAACTGGAAAGAAACTTGTGAGGGCACACACGACACACTGCCATCCCACATGAACCGATACAGCTGCTCAGGGGCTTTTGGACAGTCCTGTTGTGTGAAGATTTTGTGATGTTCAGAGCTCAAAAGGCAGATGTGCATTTCAGAGGAGAAGTCATACTGATGTACACTTACAGGAGTATATTTAATATATACTCCTTATATATGTAAGCTATTTCATACAACATCTCCTTTCCTTACCTAACTCTCCACAGATCCCATTTTTATATTAACTCCAAGTGAGCTCTAAAAGCATCACAGCCTATGCTGTGATTTCTATGCTTTGCATTTGTACCCCATGGCAAACTGATAACTTGCAGGTATAGCTGGGACAGAGAGGACTTCTGGCAGGCTACAGTGAAACAAAACAGCCTAGAAAAATCTAAGTGATGGATGAATTAGAAAACGTATTCCAATTTATATAAAAAAAAATAAAAACACATGTAAAAGCTGTGTCCCTCTCAAGTATTTAATCAAAATTTGAATTATTTTCTGGGAGGTGCAGGCAGCGAAGGTCAACAATACCAGTGGGCACTCAAGGGTTTACCTTGGTTGCTCTCCATCTCCATGGTCTGCCCGGTTGGATCTTGCGAGCTCCCGTTTCCCACGACAGGTTTTGGGGGCTGCACGCCGGCGGCGGAGGCAGCGTGGGCCAGCTGGGGGAAGGGTCCGGGGAGGTGCGGCGGGGGCGGCTGGCGAGGGTGGTAAGGCACTCCCGGCGGGCACACGCGGGAGGAGAGCTGCTGCATGGCGATCATCTCCGGGCTGTCCATCATGGAGTCCCCGCCCTGGCACCCTCTCTGAACCTGAGGCGGTGCCCCAAACAGAGCGGCCGGTGGCTGTGGCATCCTCTGGCCGGCAGCTTTCCCGGGAGGTCGGATATACCCTGAGGGAGGCACCCCATGAGGTAGGAAATTCGATTGCTCTGTCCACTGGCTGGGAGGCAGCGGCGGCCTCATGGCCCGGGGGTCCATCATATGACCCAGGGCACGTGGCTGGAGCGAGGGCCCTGGCCCCATGGGCGCCTTCTCCTCCGGCCCCATGGCAGCCTGGCCGGCGGGGCCGTGGCTGCCATTCCACAGGGCTGGGTGTGCGCGGTTCAGGTACTTGTAGGGCCGGTACATGTGCCCCGGGGGGACCTCCGAGCCCTCCGGCGGCCTCACCGGGGGCCCGTTGTGCCTGGGTGGGAGGAAGCCCTGCTGGAATTGGGCTGGCGGGTAGACGGTGTCGGGCGGGGGGCCGCTGACCCTTCCCAGCTGCAGCGTGCCCGGCCGGGGGCCGAGGCCGGAGACGTGGGTGGGTCCCGCGCATGCCTGTTTCTCCGGAGTGGCCAGCCGGTGCCCGCGGTGCTCGCTCAGTCCCACGGCCGGCTGCGGAGGAGGCAGGGAGAGAGAGAGACATGAGGTGGGTCTCAGTGAGAGCCGTCACACCTGTGGGTCCTGGGGTGCTGCAGCGTTCCTTACCTGCATGGCAAAGTGCTGGTGCTGCTGGACCGGGTCTCCAGGATGGGGCTCAGGCACTCGCGGAGAGCCGTACAGCTTCGTGGGATCCGACCCGCGCAAGGGACCAAACGTTCCTGGCACGGCTGGTCTCTGGGGGACGGGGAGGGGTGCAGGGAGGACAAACAAAACAGCGTGTGAAGCACAAAAAAGCAACAGAAGCACTACAGGCTGGGGGAAGCCAAGGCTGGAGGTACCACACGGATGAACAGATGGACTTTTTTGGAGATGCCACGGAAAACCTGTAGACTCCCTTCTAGGAGGTGACACAGCTCCCTTGCCAAAGCCGCTCTCTCGCACCCCAGTCACTCACCTCTGCTTTTAGGTTGCAATATGCTCACTTGCCAGCCAAGTACTTGGGAGCAAGCAAGAAGACTGGAGAGGGCAGTGGTTTGCTCCAAGAAGTGGAGTGAACCACAAGACTATGGAAGCAGGAAAATAATGGAGGAATGTGCTAGACTTCCTTCAAAATACTTGATGCCTCCAGCTCTCCCTACTGCCTGCCACTATCTGCATCATAAGAATCGCTCTAAAAATTTTGTCTGATCTCCAGCTAAAAGGGCAAGGAATAGCCTGTATCTCAGAGGTGCAGCTGATACACCACACCACAAGACATCAGTGGTTAAAACAGAAAAGGCAGTGAAGGATGTGTGAGGAACAGCCCAGAGGGGAGGCAGAACAGGTGGCATTCAGAGAAGAAATGCTGGGCTAAAGATAGGTCACTGCTGCAGTCCAGGGTGGCCTTTGTTTGATTTAGTTTACTGCTTTTATAAATACTCAAGGCATGAAATGCAGTAGTACACAGATGGCACAAAGTTACCAGGCATCTGTAAACAATTGAGACAAAAGAAGACCAGCTTGTTTCAGCTTCATAAACTGGAGGTTAAGAGAGGAAATGTGACAGCTTCCCATGCACAATGGGGTAAAACTTTCTAAGGAGAGAAGAGAACTGGGGAAACCAGGGCTGGTACAAGACTACACAGGGACATGCTGGCCATGGGAAACGTTAGGAGATTGTTCCCAGCTCGTGTGGCAAAGACTGAAATTGTACCAGTTTAAACCTAAGTGCTGGAAAGTTTCACTTGAAGAAACCACAGCCCTGACCCTTTATCTCTGGGAAAAGGTTCTTGCCAGGCAGTAGGGATTTCACAATAGAAAGTTTCATTCCCCTTTACCTCCCTCCCTCCACAGGTCTGATGGGCACAGAACAGCGGAGGCTGGTCCTTACCATCTGTCCGGGGTGTGGCACAGGGCTGGGCATGCCGCCGTACTGCAGGGAGCGGGGGAAGCCTCGCCCGTTGGAAGGGCCCACCTCCCGAGTAGTCTGCATTGGGTTGCTACTTGGGTCCTCTACAGAGGATGAGGAGAAGGAGGAGGAGGAAGAAGAAGAGGAAGAAGCAGGAGCCCTGGAAGTAGCTCGATATGGTGGAGGTTTTCCTCCATTTTCCAGGCGTTGCTGTCTCTTGCCTGGCCCGTCTGGGTCTCGCGACCGAGTCCAAACACTGCCCGTGCCGGAGCGGCCGGTCCGCCGGCTCCTCTTCTCTCGTCTCCCATCTTCTCTGATCCAAAACTCTTCATCTGTGTCTCCATCTTCCCCAGGGAAGTGCTTCATCATTGCTCGGTGGAAACACCTCTCTAAGTTGTAAGCCATCTTGGTATATTCTGCAGTCAAAAAACCCCAACAACGTCAGGAATGGAGCCTTATAGAGAGAAACAGCTACGCAACATCAGACTTTCCCCATCAGATGAATCATCTCCCCTCCTCCAAGTTTCTTTGAGGAAGACTTTTGTTTCTAACTAGTTGGCTTTGGTTCCTAAACTTCCATAAGCAACACAGATCTGTTCAGTAACCCCACCAGAGGACAGGCACATAGGCATGACAAAGTACCACTGGCAGCACGGTCTGCGGAGTCAGCATTAACTCTGTTCCAGAGTAGTGCCAAGAATTACATTAGAGGAGCACTACCTCTGCTCACAGAGATGTGTGACCCGCACAGTGCACAGTTAGCCAGCAGAGTGCTGGGAGAAGAAATGTGAACTTCCAGCAAGGCTATTTGATTACGTTCAGAGGCTTTTCTTGGACTCATTCAAATCTCTGCTATAGGCTACAAGACAGAGGAAAATCAGCAAACACATTTATTCATGTACAGTTTCTAAAGCATTTGCTGGCCCTGACATGAGAGCTACTGCCAACACCAGAGTCCCCAGTGCACCATTTCCACAGGACAGTCCTGCTGAGATGGGCTTCTACTTTTTGTTGAGTGGGTAGGAAGGAAAAGACATGTGAGAGGTGTTAATGACAAGGCCTTGAAGCAAATGACCTTCCAGTTGTTTCCACTAAACTAACCCTGAAGTTCCCTGGGGGACAGAGCTCTGTCAGTGGCAGTGCAGGTATGCTTTTACTTGCAGCCAACAGCAACAAGCTGATTAGTTTCTAACTGTTATCCTTTTCAAGGTGTTGCTGGTGAGACACAGTCTGCAGTGATGACTCACCATATGGGAACTGATTTCTTACCTAAGTAACATGCAGAGTTTTAATTTTTAATTGGCATGGCAATTAAACCCAGGATTTCTCATTTGCAGACTCATGTTGTTCATTCAATAGACCAGGAACCTAAACCTGACATTTTCCATCCAAAGGACTACAAACCTGGTTCACTCCTCACTGTAGTACTCAAACACTAGGAGCTAACCAGACTCCAATGCTTTTCAGAATCTGTGTTAGTTACTATGAGAAAAAGGGGCACACAGGCACACACAAGCACACGAAGGAATGAGCTCAGAAAGAAACAGACTTTCTTCTCTTTATATGCTCTGCTGTCACCATCTACCAACACGGCAGTCCTTAGTATCCTATGCCCCTTCCAGCACGGCCAAATTGTGCTAAAAGCCTCACTAAAACCCCAGGCCTTATTACTCAGAAGCTCCTACTCTTTCATCTGGTCTCCCAAAAATATCCTGAAAGAGAAGAAGCACAAATCAAGGACTGGTGAGGAGGAAGAGATCACTGCTTGCTTTGACTGAGCACTGCAAATAGACCAATTTATTATCTTACTGCTCTTACCACTGCCTTCACCGTTGTACTTAAGACAGTTCCTGAACATGGTCTTCATATCACCCACAAATTCTTCCTTGGTGCAGTATTGACCTCCATTTAACTTCTTCTCCATGCTAGAGATATCCATGGGGGCCTAAAATACAACCAAACCTCCCTTCAGTGATAGCAAGCATAGTGGGGCGTACAAAGTTGGAGCTGTAGCTTCCTCAGAGAGGGGATGGGGCAGCAGAGGATGCTCTCCAGAGAGGAAGCCTCTCATCTTTGGTTTCCTTGACTTGTAAGGCTAGAAAGGACTACTGGAGACATGCAGTTTGAGAGGTGAGACTAATACAGCCCACAAAATATCAAAACACTTCCAAAAAACTGCCTCCTGGTCAACAAAGTGCATCAGTCAAGATGGCTGGAGCACTTTCCATACCTTAATGATCTGGTAGTAGTTGGGAGCATAGGATTCATCAACGGGCTCCAAGAAGGGCCAAGAGTCCTTGTGAGCCTTCACCACATCTAGAACTGGAGTTAGCAAGAGAAAGGCGAATGGTTACACACACACAGGGGAGGATTTAACTTTGAGCAAGTCACACAAAGGGGAAAGCTGGGGTAGGACTAACCTTTGTACATGGCTGTGAACTCATCATCCAGTTCATAGCTGCAATGAGAAGCACCACAGTGAATATGCAGACTGAGGACATGCTCTTGTACTTCATCTTCCCTTCCATCCATGCACAGTGTCACAATGCTGACAAATAGGCCTCATCACAAACACTCCACTCATGTGGACCAAATTCAGATGTTTACCACCTTACTCCTCACTGTTCTCTAACCTCACCTCTCCCTCCTCACTCCTGTGAATGGTTACACTCCTCTCCTTGCCATACTCACTACTTCAATGCACTCACGTGCTGCAATGCCCAGTTGTGTACTCACATATCCTTGGTCCTTCGCTCTTCCCTGGAAGGGGAACTGGGATCCAGGTGGGACAGCTCAGGAGGAAGCTCCTTTCCCTGCGCCAGCAGCCAGGCCCGCTCTTCACGAAGTTTCCTCCTCCTGGCCCGTTCTGCAGTAGGAAGAGGTGAAAAAACATTCAGCACTACTTGTCAACTTCTTTCAGGGAAAAAGAAGGCAGGTCCTGCAGCTCTCAAGAACTCCAGTGAGATGGTCTTGCTCTTTCAGCAAAAGCAGCAACAGCACAGGAGCAGGTGAGGTGAGAATGCAGCGCACCATCAACACACCTCTTCACTCTCCCTTGGTTTACCATCACTGATTTTGAAGCATTGCACAGATGCTCCCCTAGGCAGCTTCCAGAAGTGGTGTGGAACAGAGAGAGAAGTTCAACCAGACCTAGGCATAGATCAGCACTATGGAAAGAGCTGGCTTGTTGTTACCTTCCTTTAGGTGCTTCGGCTCAGGCAGGTAAACTGAAGGCAGCTGGTTTAGCACTGAAGGGGATGAAGAGCAGTGCAGAGGGAAGGGTGAAGTTCTACCAGCTAAGTGGCAGTGAGTAACTGGGGACATTAATATCCTCCATGATCATGGCTAGCTTTGGGAAGGTTGCTCAGGTGGGTCTTCACGGCCAGCAGCCAGAGCAAACAAGCTGCCACACAGGAAGACCACTGGGACAGCTTTGATTTAAAGAGGTGAGAGACAGGAAGAAGCAATTCTAGTAATATAACCTGTGGTTTGCAACCAGACAGCTGGCTAACAGATTGCTTCATAATAGAAAGTTTATGGGCTCTTATGAACCTCATTTCCTTTCTCTTATAAGAAATCTGAATTCATTTGACTTGCAAAACACCTGTGGTTGGACCAACCTTGCGTAGGAGCAGAATTCTGTGAAAGTAGTGTTCAAGGAGAGATGTCACAGGAGTAGGACCCCTGAAAACAGGCCACATCAGGGAACACCCAGAGAGAAAGAAAGATGGGAGAGACTTGGCTAACACCCTCTATCAGAGGCTTCATATTTGGAAAATGTCAAAGACTCAGGAAGTACCAGCTCTGGTGGAAAAATATTAATTTAATGTCTTACTCTGTCGGTCAAAAACAAGCTTGGGATAGCGGCTGAGGGCACAAAAAATGTAGGAATAGCTACAAAGTGGTTATTTATAGGGACATCCATGGTCAGATATGTCAAACATTGGTAAAAGAAAGCCTGAATTTCCTGTTAGAAGACTCTGGGCAGCACTGAAGTTGGGAGTATAGGACTTGGTTCTAAGGTGTCCTACAGAATGTAACAGCATCTACTATAACATTTCATGATGATAAGTCCAACATCCAATTGCAGGTAACAGAGATTATCTGAGTCTGTCCAAGCACAGTACTTCATGCTTCTTTCCTAAAATTAGCATCACTCAGAGGGCATTGCAATGGATGCATATTTGAGAAAGCTGAGGAAAACATGAAGCGATAATTCGGGCAGCAAAAGGAAAATCTCATGGCAACAGCAGCCAAGAGGTAAGGAGATGTAGATTTTAGAAATCCTCCAAGGCCTGCCAAAGATGTGACTCGGTAAACTGACAGGAATCGAGGAGCGCTACCCTGGTACCAGACTGGATCTCAGTCAGGATTAATGGCAGGAACCTCTACCACAGCTAGTGATTAACACAGCATGTTACATATCAGGCAGAGCTCATTCTCACACTGTTGGCCTGGGTTGAGTCCTACCCAGCAGCTTTAAAATCTAAACAGTGCCCTAAAAAGTACCTCAACCAGCTAGAAAGTCATGTTCGTGAGAGATTATGACAAAGCAGCATCTGGAAAGAGAACTGAGTAACTCTAACCTGCTGTTGTGGTAGAAATCTAGAAAGCTGCCTTAACTCATAAATTCAGGAGACTACAGATGGGCCCAGCAGGAAACTTGCTACCTGGGGTGTGCATTGGAGTGGGGGGAAGTGAAATCTCAGACTGGAAACAGGAAGGTGTTTTAAAAAACAGGCTTACAGTTCAAAATTGAGAAGAAGGTGAAGTGCTGATTAAGTTCATCAGAGAGCAGATATTTCACTTTGTATTTCACATCCTTCCTCTACAGAAGACCTAGGACTAGGGATGAGTTTAAACCAAAATAAAAGCATCTCTGCCAAGAAAAGCTATGAATGTATGCTAATTTATTTGAGTGGCTCTGGTGTCTTTGAATCAGATGATGTAGTGATTGCATTTACCCAGAAAAGGAAGCGGCTTATCCCAAAGCAAAGCCATGTTACAGGAACATTTATCTTTGCAGCTCCTCTGGAACCTCAAGATTAATTTTGTCTATACAGATGAAGAATTAAAAGCACAGAGAATATGCAATTTTCCAAGGTGAAACAGATACCTACAGCAGATATGGAAGCTGGATGAGTCTCAGTTTAAAGCACTGGATTAGCTAGGACTGGCAACCAGGAATATATGAAGGCCAAGGAAGTAATTGGATTTTCTAAAGGTTAGAAAGGTAAGCAGGTAAAAAACCCTATTCTTAGATAACATCTGGCATGCTACCAAACATCTGGTAGCAGACTGTTTCATCTTGGAAAGTTTACAAGGTTTGCATGAACCTAATCTTTTTTTTCCTTTTCTGATTCTTTATCCCCTTAAGGACTCAGGATACTGATATTGCCACACACTACCACCACAGCTTTCTGAAGATGCTCAGCCTTTCCCTAGAACTGCAACAGCCCAGCCAGTCACTGTGGCAGAAGCAGCAGCTCATGGAAGTCCCGTAAGGGAGGCTGACAGAGAGAAGGTGGTCAGAAATGAGCCTGCTCTGACACCCATGCCTACATGCTACAGCTGACTGCCTGCTGTCTGTGCCTTGAGCTGATGTATTAAATACATTTGTTTCTTGCAGAACAGTTTAACTCAGCATTTAATTCATAACCAAAAAAAAAAATAAAAAAAAATCAAACCAACATGTGAAGTTGCCACCTCTGGTGCTCTGGTAGCCTGGTCCCTTCATCTTTAGTTCTCCAACTGGTAAGGCCAGGAAAAAAATGTTACTCTTGCTACTCCTATGTTGTCCCCTTCCCTTTCTCCTCAAAGGGAATTCTTTCATCATGGACTGGGCCAAAAGAACCAAATGCTATTCAGCAAGAGCAAATCCAGCTAATCCTGCACACAGGGAAATCCATAAGGAGGCAAGTGGGGAGATGGAAGAGAACTGAGAAACAACGTGATAGCAGGAAAAAAAGCATAGCTGGGGGAGAAAATAAGCATGATTTGAGGAAGACAACACAGTCAAAGGGTATACTAGAGAACAGCCACCAATACCAAGGGAGATAGGCAAAGGAAAAGAAGCTACAGTCAGACCAACTTATCACAGATAAGTGCAAGAAAAGATATTCCCATTAGCAGGTCTGGCAGGGGAGGGACGTAAATGGCAGATCTTAATTCAAGATTTCAATCTTGGCTTTGAAAACTTCTCCTTCTGCTTCACACCTGGCTGCACGTTACCTTCCACTGCTTTGACCTTTTCCTCCATCTCTCTCTTCCTCTCCTCCTTTAGCAGCTGTTCCTGCTCTCTCTTCTGCACTGCTATAAGGATCTGGCGTTCCTCCTCTTCCTCCCTGCGCCTCTGCTTCTCCATGGAACTCAGCACATTCGGGTTTACCTGTGACAGAACAGGGCACCAAAAACTGTAACACGTTGGCTTATTCAAGTCTGAGCACAGGAAGGATTACTTTGAGCAAATATTAAAGCAAACCTAAAATGAATGGCTGGGAGGAAAAAAAAAAAGGGAAAAATGGATTTGTATGCATGAATTCCTAGATGAAAAGCAACATGTAAAGGAAAGTTATTTGTCAAGCAATGAAATCCTACTGATACAAGGACAATGGAAGGAGAAGCGATGGGTTAGACAAGCTGCCATTCTGTCAGGGACACACTGTGAGTATTTCCCTTCCCTTCTGGGCAAAGGATTCAGGCTGTTGACAGCACCACAGAACACCTCTACCTCTTCCAGCTAGCAGAGCTCCAAGTGGGAAGTGTGAGCAGAAAGAACTACGTTGCCAAACCTGGCTCTGCTATAAAACACAGAGTACTTCATTAGGAAAAGAGACTGGTACAGCCTTGCATCGAGGTATCGTTTGGAATGTTTTCCTTTCCTGTTCAAAATTTCTGTGTGCTAATCTCCCCTGAACTACATCTTGTTTGTTTATTTGGACAGTTTTCCTGCTGGGTCCCAAAACCAGTTTTCTCACTCCAGGATGCCTGGCTCTTTATTGCCCCACTTCCTCAGCTCCCTACTGCCAGCAGGCTCCAAGGCTGTGTTTGATCCTGCTTAAGACTGCAGGCTTCCCGACCAGGGATCGCCTGCTCCTATTTCTCCAATGAAGTGCAAGATATGTATATGGAAGTGTGGAATTATCTTTATTAGCTTAAATTAATGATAAGACAAATGAATCAGTCATCCACCAGCCGCTCCCACCCCTTTGACTTCTGCAAGACCAAGATACATGTGCCTTGTCAGCAGGGAATATCAATGGGAAAAGAACAGCGTACACACAGTTTGCTCCAACTTCATTTTCAGGGAATAACCAGCAACCACCACTTAAGCAGAAGGCATTTCCTGAGGATTAGCAATCAGCTGGGGTCCGTTGGCTGCTGCTCAGATCATCAACTTCTCCAGGCCCATTATTAATCCCCAGAAAAAAAAAATTCTGGCCCCATGATTACTGTTTTGTCCTTGTTTCATTGCCTAGGAGTGGAACCTGGGGCTGTTTTGATAAACACCTAGAAATGCTGTCTGGTTTCACTGTACATTCATTCCCCCTCTGCCTCCCCTTCCCCTATACAGCCCTGAGCTGCCCTAGAAAGTCCCACTCCAACTCCCTGTGGATGAGCATCATGAATTATCTCCCTATTTCCAGCAGCAAAAATATTTTAAGAGAATTATATTTCAACCACCAACAGTCACAGAGAAGTGTCAAAGAGAGGGTGATGGGACTCTTGACAAAATTAGGACCATATCCTGCATTTAGAGACAGACTGGGCAGCAAAAACACCAATCTTTTTAGGTGAACCCTATAGCATCATCTCACCATGAGGGAACTCTGCCTATTTCTTTTCCTTTTTAGATATTTGCCAAATGTTAGTAGTTCACTCGTACATCCCTTTCCTAGAAAAATCATTCTGTGAGCCCATGTGCCTTAGCTTAGCCAGCTTCTCCTCACATTCAGCCTAAAGTTCATTTCTCAACCCCTCATTCCATCCAGTTATTCTCAGGTTCTTCTGGGTGAGCACAAATCCTTCTGTTCTTCAGCCATAATCCAGCCTTTACAGGCTTCCTCAGACACTTACACAAAACTCCCACATTTCTCCAGTTAGGTTAAATGTTTCCTTATAAAGCAATCCTTACAGTTCCAGTTGTCTCTCAGGGCTTTTCTCCCTGATCAATATCCAAACACCAGGATGCTCAGGACTGAAAGTGCTTTGCCAAGTACAAGGGGTCAAGAACCTACAGGACTGGGTTCTACACTTACGCTTTTGATTCTTTTCATATCCCTTTCTCAAATGCTCTACCATCTGATTTTCTACTCATGAGCTGCAAACAATTTCCTTTCAGGTCTGATCCCGACCATCGTCCAACAGTTTACCCCTGACTTTCTTGATCAATCTTCAAATAGCAGTAAGAACCAAAAAAGTTAGGCTCTGCAGCAATTAGAAGAGGTGAGCAGGAACCAGCCATCAGAAGTTGGCACACTAATATGTTTTATTGAGGATGTGACCATCAGCCTTTAAACTCTCCAACCAGTAGATCTAAGCCAGCCTGGCATGACATGCCAACTTCTCTGATTGTTGGTACACAGGTGAGACCTTCCCTTTCCCTGGATTCATACAACTTTCACCATTCATGTCCTATGGAAACACAAACACAACATCCAAGCTGCAGTGCTCACCACCAGAACCTTTCCAAGCCTGCAGGGTGCATTCAGCACCCTACACTGTAATGGCATCGAATCCATAGCATGTTCCAGGTCAACACACCACAAATATGGCATTGACAAAGCAAGGGGACAATTTTAAGCAAAGAAAGGGTGTCATCCTACTAGATGCAGGAAGCAGAAGAAGAAAAGGGAAAAGCAGAAACTACAGATGCAGTGTAGTGAGCCCCAAGGGCTGCAGCAGACACCCACAACAGCACTTGCTCCCTGCAGCACTTGCAGGGCAGCAGCAATGCTGGCTCTTTGAGACACTTCAGACACAGAAACAACCTGATTTTCAGAGGGACCCTCTGCCTGGTGTCCCCCTTAAGCCCACTAGGGATGAGTGTGCTTAACTCAGGGTTAAAAAAATACGTGAACACAAACCAGTAAACTCCTATGAGATGTGGTGGAAGACGACGCCTATTGGAACGATAAAAACAAGAACCAAACTCAAGTTAAACTTCCTTCCTGACCACACAGGTGGCAAAAGGACGTTTCTCCAGCTTCCTCCCCACTTGGAGGATAAAAACCACTGCTACCACAGCATCACCGCCTCCTTCCCTCCGGTAGAGAGCACTCCAGGACACAACATCGCTGCCTTCCCCTGGCCCTGCGACCTGAAAGGGCCAAACTCCTGCCCAAACTCCTGCCGTTTGCTTTGCTCTCCAGGCAGTTGGTATCAGACTTCAGGGGCAGAAGGCCAGGAGGCACGAGTGCCCTGGACACCCTGGCCTCTCATCCGCCAAACCTTTCCCGCTCAGGTTTCCACAGCGTGATCCTAATGAGGGTGCTGCTCAGGCGGCTCTTAATGAGGAGCTAATCTGAACCACCTGTTGAGAAATCCCCTGCAGGATCAGGAGCCCATGGAGCAGTTACATCCTGGACTGAAGCAGCAGCCAGGAGGAAGGGGTCACCTGCACTCGGCCGAGGTTTTCTCCCCCAGGCTCGCCTGCTGCCCGCCCTCACTTGACAAATAAGATATCAGACATGCTCGCACCTTCCTTGGCTCCCCAGTGGCAGGGATGACTGCCACATCCTGCTGGGGAGCGCTGTGAGCATCACCACCCTCACACTGGCTGGCTCCCTGTGCCCCGGGAGCCAGGAGGGCCCCCCGCTCGCTGGAAACATTTCACTGGCCCACAGGCAGCAATTAACAGCCCTCTGCCACAGCAGACCTGGAGCACCTGCGGTACTGATTAGCATCATTCAGGCTCCATGTGTTTCCCACTCCCCTCCTCCTCTGGGATTTCTGCTGCCTGTGAACAAACACGTGTCCCTGTGCTTCCTGCACGGTGGGCTTTGCAGAGAGCAATTCTGGCCCCAAACTGACCATCACTGGGGTCTTATTTTCCTCCCGGCAGGCTTTTATCTGCAGCATGATGAGAGGTTCTTCCTTCCTTTTATTTATCTGTTCCAAGTAAGTATATTTATTGCAGGGAACTACTTTCTCCTTTGTTTTGCGGGAACCTCTGACTCTGGCTCATGTGGAATATTCCCTGCAGCTTTATTTCCCAGGCTCTGACAAAACACCAGGTAACTACGTTTTGATTACATCTGCGGTGAGAGATTATGCCACAACCTGATAGAATCAAGACAATCTTTTCCTCCAGAGCTAATCCCGAGTTGTCCGACCGATTGCTTTGGGCAGCAGTTGCCAGTTCAAAGACCCCCCATCTCCACAGTACCACATGCCTGGCTGTGCCGGCGTGACTGTTAGGGGCTGTGTGGTGAACTGGATCAGAAAACTGATCTATGTTAAAAATAACCCCGACCAAAGAAAAAGGTTATATTTAACTCCAGTCATTTTCCTGGGTCTGGTTCACTGCACAGACCCGCAAGGAGCGGCAGCAGCAGTGCTGTTACACTGATGGGGTGGAGGAGATGAGGGTGAAGAGGCATGGAAAGAGCCATTTCAGCCAACATAGCTGCAGTTTGATAAGCATTTCTTTAAGCTGCCTACATTGTGACTTCCATTTCCAGCTGACCCCCTCCTAGCTCAGCTCCGCATGCTGCATCAGTCACTCTTCTCTCCCTCAGCACTATCTACATCCTCATGTGTTTGCAGCCTCACGTTTTCCCCTTGGCTGAATTTCTGTCATTTCCCTTTGTAAGCCGGTTCTTCTAGCCCTCTCATCCTTCTTCAACTTTTCTTTGAACTGCCTCGAATGTGCCAGCACTCTCATTGAAGTGGAATTCCCCAGACTGAGTGCAGATTTCCATATGCAGCTGCACCGGAGTCTGCAGCGAGGCCGGTTACCTCTGCGATCCAGAGGGCAGCACCTCCCTGCTCGCCATAGAAACCCTGAGTGTCAGCCTGCCTTTGACGGGCATTACCACCCATCTCTCTTTCAGCACAAGCACTTTCAAGCGACTCCTTCCCACTGAATAGCGATGCTGCGGTTTATTTTTTCCCCTAGGAGGCATCTGCTCTCGCCTCCCTCCGTCGTCCTCCCCCTCGCACCCCCCCTCACCTCCTGCTTGATTGGTTTGATGGGCTGATGGTCAGACATCCACCTGGGAGAAAACTCTGTCCGCTGCAGACGCTTCTCCTGAAACAGGGTTGAGAATTGAGGGAAGGAAAAAGAGAGTGGAGGAAATTAGGGCACATCGGTGACACTGGCAGGAGAAACTCTGGGGGCTAGAAGTGACCATGAAATCCCTATTAGCTTTACAAGGGTAGCAAACAAGCAAACTGAACTCAGTCCAAGAACATCACGCTGGCTGCAGAGCCCATTTTGCAAAGCCATCTAGCCGAAGGATCCCTTTCCAAATCTGTCCCACCTGAAAACATTCAGTTGACGGACAATACCCTTCAGAGTTTCAGGGCTCTGACATAACCAGCTCAAGCAGACTTAGCTAGGACAGCTAAAGCAGCCAGTGCCCCTCCAGCAGAGCCAGCTGAGAAAGGGCAGTAAAAGTGGAATCACAGGCAGTTTGCATAGAAAAGCTAGGCTGTAAATCGCAGCAGTTCAAAAGCACAGAGAATTCCCTGCTAGGAGAAAAGGGACACAGAACATGGCTGAAGACAGTAACCCCTTCAGCCTTCCTACCAACGCCGCCGTGCAACCATGAACCAGATCCTCAAGCATCAACTCTAGCCCTGCCACAGCATGGGGGAGAGCCTTTCCCCCCCCCACAAGCTGAACAGCCCCCACATCCATGACACTTGGAAGGCTGGAGGTGGGGTGACGGGCTGCTTGGATTCAGCAACTTCACTCAGCAGACGTCCATGCTCTTGGAAGCGGTCAAAGAGAGGTAAACAGGATGTCATGTCTCCTCACCTTCTGTGCAATCATGTTGCAGATCTCCGGCAGGAAGTCTTCACTCAAGAGTTTGTAGAGCTGCCGCTCTCTAAGGGAAGTCCTCTCTCTGAAGCTCTCTGTGACCTGCCTCCACTCCTCTTCCGTCTGGCACAGCAGCCACCATGTTCCACGGCCAGGCCCTTGGGACCCTTCAAAAACATGAAAGGATGTTATCTCCACAGCAGTTATGACTAACAGCTCTTCTTGATCCCTTCTCTTCTCTCCTCAGGGCTCAGGAAGAGCAAAAGACACTGTTAATGGCCACTGTTACAAAAAACATGCTCTTTGCTATAGACCCAAAGCTCTCCTCATCCAGCAGAAGCACTGCTACCTCCCTTAGTGACACTGAAAGTGATGCCAAGACACAGAGGAAACACACAGTTGAAGAAATAATGATGGGAAATGGCAATACACAGGTAGTACAACATCCCTGTAGCAAGCCTACATTCCAGTTATGATGGACCAGAGAAAAGGATTTAATTTGCTTCTTGTAATGGAGGCTGTCAGCCAGAGTAGGACATGGGGAAATACAAACATCTGATTTAGTCTGGCAGCAGAATAAAGCCATCAAAAAATACTGTAATTTGAAATAAGCTCTTTTTTTTTTTTTTTAAGCACTGCAAACCTTTTCTGCAGTGAAAAAATCCCCCTGTTCTCCCCAAATGAAACATTTTGTTTGCAGGCACTTGAAAGAACAGAAGAGGAAGCGAAGGACAGGGTTCATCAGGCTGCCAGATGAGGGGGAAGTTCCAAAAGTTCACATCCCATCCTTGCTTGATCCAGAGTGGGATTGAAGCAGATCACCCACCGCTCTGAGCATGTCCCAACTACCAAGACACTCTGAGCTGTTCCACCTTGTGTGAAATATTTGAATGCTAATTGTGAAGGAAGGGCTCTCTTGCATGGTGGTTGGAACACCCACCTGGAGAGGGGGAATGTGGTTCCTGCTCCACAAATGTTTACACAGAGTAGGGAAGCCTCATGGGTTGCAACTTGTATGCTTTTGCCCCAGGATGCTCTCTAAGCAAAAAAGGTTGTGGCCCTTTTTTTTTTCACTTGGGAGAAGGGGGGGGATGAGTCTTGAATCAAACACCTTCAGGTTGGGGAGTTCTCAGCTCCCTCTAGACTTTTCTAGAGCTAACCACTGGCTCCTGGAAAGAAAGCAATGGCCACCACTGCCACTGGCAGATGTCATGTACCCTCTCATCACATTTTCAACCAAACTAACAATGAAAAATATAAAGAAGTGAAAAAACAGAGCTTCTTTCTCTCTGAACCTGATTCTGGGCCCTTTATGGATCTGAGCTGCAAGTGCCTCTGGCATGCAAGCTGTCAGGTTGCCCTAGGAAGATTGGGAAGCTGCAGCCTCCCCCCAGCCACCTGCCCTCTGTCAGAAGCCTGGGTGCCATGGCAGTGGCACAGAGCGAGCACATGCTCTGGGTCACAGGCCAGCCTGGACTTGAGCCCACCCTCAGCTTCAGCTCAAGTGAATGCTCTGGGGACTAGTAACGGAGATGGCAAAGGACCAGCCATCTGCCCACCTGCAGGGGGGAGCTTACCTGCACGCTGCCCCCAAACCCTGTACCCTTGTTTCCTATTCCCTTGCCAGCTGCCTACGGAGAACTCATTTCAATAGCAAACAGGACTAAGGCACTGCTTTGTGCCACCAGAAGATTACTCTGCAGCTGAAGTGACACAATTTGCTGGAAGACAATGATCTGATAAAACCCCCAGCGCCTCACGCGCACCGCTCTGGCTCTGCCGCCCAGCTCTGGAGCAGCCGCCAGGAAATCTGAAGACAAAGGGCAAAGGGAAGGAGGCATGGGAAAGACAATGCCACCCTTGCCTTTTATTGTGAGGGAACAGGCAGGCCGAGTCCCTGGGTTTTGTGGAAGCCAGTGGATACACATGTATGACAAATGAGTCCCAGCTCCCTTGAACTCACATTCACATCGTGTTGCCAACTGATTTTTTCTGCTTGGCTCGTTAACCCTTAGGTGGGTACCCCCAAGATGTCATTTACTGTGCTCAGCCACCGAATGGCTACCAGGAAGGAGAAGTGAGGAGGATCAAAAAGGTTCTTCCTTCTCTGTCTTGGCATCACTGACCACACTCTCTTCCCAGCCCTAAAAAACACACCAGCTACCAACAGGGCAATGTGTTTACCTCATGCCTGGAACAGGGAGGACCATTCACAACCCATTTTTGTAGGTGAGCCCTCAAGGTCTAGTGTATCCCAATAGGTTAGGTTTCTTCCTCCCAAAATCATCCATGACAAGATAGGAAGCCTACATGTGCCCAGGCTCCCAGCTGCAAGGCAGCCTGTAATCCCTGCAAACCCCTCCTTCCCATCTTGGCCCCAACCACCAGCAGAAAGACTCTCCCTTTCCTGAGAAAGGCTGGGTTGTTACAGACATCTCTCTGGGCTTTGACAATTTAAGAACCATGTTAGCCGATGGTATCAACCCTGATGCCGTAAAATCTCTTTACCATTTCTTATCTGAGTCTCATGGATTAGCAAGTTCTCTTCTGCCTTCTCCCTACCAAAAAAAAGAAAGAGAAGAAGTGATACAATAAATACATTACTTCACACCACGTGAAATGCAGCTGCTTCTAAGAAGAATGGGGGACGCAGAAATTATTCAATGCACAGCAAAACCATGAAAAAAACAACCTGCAGAACACACGTTTGATGTATATTTTCACATATATATTTATCATAGCTTCATAAAGTTTTTAAAAGTGAAGGGTGCAGGCTGAAGTTTGGCAAGCACAGTATTTCAGTTCTTATGTAAGCATCCTGAAATCTATACTGACTCAAGTGGCCGGGATTTTTGGCTTCAAGTGCTACACAGTGAAAGTGTTCTTTATCAGGAGCAAATCCTCTAGCACTGTACACTGGAACTGCATTTGAAGTGAGGTGGTTGGAAGAGTGATGCCCACTGTTTCACCGAACTTCCAGCTCAGTCAGAATTTGCTTTGGAGAGTGATCAAAGCATCCACCAAGTCTGAGCTTGCTTTGCTTCAGAGATGCATTGAAATTATGGCTGCATGGTATATACATACTTATTGGGGGAACCCCAGAACTACATTATACTTTCCTCTGGGAACATACGTATTTTAAGTCTGTTGCAGGAAGAACCCTTCCATACCTCAGCAAATTTTCCTCCAGTAGTTTTTTCCGCTTTGGAGGTCGCCCTCGTCTCTTGCCTGTTTTCCCAGGAACATTTGGGGTGTTTGTCTGCCCCCCACATCCCCTGAAAAATGGCAAAACCACCATGAAATATCTGCTGAGCAAGGGAACTGAGGCTGGCAGGATGGGAGAAGGGCACAGAAATTGGAACAGCTGCTAGGAACCCAACCAAAGGAGGGATTAAATCAGAGCAGCAACAGGATGGGGAGGGGAGAGGAGGGATTCCCACTGGCTGGGAGCCTGCTCTGGGAGCCGCCGGCACGGCACGGTACGGTGCGGGGCAGACAGGCAGGAATGCAGTGGGGCAGGCAGCATCGTTCCCACAGCAGGCTCTCCTGGTGCCACAAAGGCTGCAGGCTGGCTCCGACACAATGCGCGGCGCAGGGCAGCTCCGTTGTCTGCTTGGCAACTCCAGTCTCGCCCCGCACTGCCCCGGCCTCTCCCAGGCCCCCCCACCCCGGCACAACAGCAGTCAGGCGGAGCCCCCTCCAGCTGGGCTGGCTGTGCCCCCTCGCCCCCTGCACCCAGACATGGCAGGGGGGGGATGTGTGTGGGTTGTTACCTGTCTGGAGCCAGCTCTCCATTGGTTTTCCCCTGCACCGGGTCCTCCTTGTACATCCGCGTGCCATAGAAGTACCAGTACAGGGCCCCGCTGCTGTCCTCGCCCAGCGGCTCCACGCGGAGGCTGTCGGCGTCCAGGCCCTGCGCCCACCGGGAGCCCCCCGCCAGACGGTGACAAGTTGAAAAGCGGCCACGATTGTCACACAAAACATGATGACACCCCTCCGCAAACACCTCCCTCCCTCCCTCCTTCCCTCCCACCACGCCACAGCAGCAGTACAGCTGCTCCTCCCGGCCGAGCTGGGAAAATGTTACTCCAGGGGGAAGGCGACTGTTCGCTCTCTGTCCAGGGAGGGATTTAGATTGGCATCTCTAATTTGAATGGCCTCTCTCGTTTTAACATTTCATCTCTGGTGCTCCTGACAGGGAAGGTCTAATTAGTGCTGGCGACAGTCACGCACAGCCCTGAGAAGCTCCCTCCCCCCCTCCCTGCCTCTACCATCCCCCAGCTCCCCCAGTATACTTCAACTCCATCCTTTCATCTCACACCATCCCTAAGCAAGGCAGTCTCGGCTCTCACAGCCCTGCCATTGGAGCATCTCCAAATTCACTCTTCTCAGGAAGAGTAGCCAATGAAGCCAATTTGCTTGTCAACTCTCATGTTATGAATACATCCGCAGAGGACAAGGGCCCAAGCCTTGGGCACTGGCCTTGGGTCCTCTGCAAGGCAGAGGAGGAGATGGAGAACTGCCAACCCACTGTGTCGCCACCTGGTTACCTGGTTTAAAATACATTGAAAAGCATCTACTCCTCTCTTCCCAGTAAAATTCATGGATCTGGCCCAGCTCCTACAGCCACAGTTTCCCCTGTCCCTGCTGCCCAAAGCACCTTGAGGAGGTCGAAGACATCGTCTGCATCGAGGCGGTAGTCGCAGAGGCGGTGCAGGATCTCCACCCGGGTGCGCAGGGGCAGCTCCTGGAAGGTGGACTCCCGCAAGGGGTTGGGTTTCCCCTCCTCCAGCTCCCAGCGGTAGTTGATGATGTCCTCCAGGTAGCTGTGAAACGTCTGGGATCTAACCAAGGGAAAAAAGTCCCACACACTTACTGTAGTTTGCCATGCCAGAAACATCTGGTGCACCAAGCAACTCGAACAAACATAACAGAGACAGCACCTGAAGGAAAATGGTGCCTTACAACAGCTATGGCTGGGTGCAGCTCTGTAACCCACATTCCCAAAACACAGCAACCTCACTGCAACACCATGGGATTTCACACTATACACAGACAGCTTACAGGGCTCTGCATTACTGTTATTTCCTTCTAAGCTGAAAGAACGAGCTAAACATTACGGCAACTCGGCCTCATCCCCTTTCTATCCTAATGGGCAGCGCCTTGTGCTAGCACCAACATCCACCCTCTGCTAAAATAGGATGCAACAAAAGTTATTGGTCTGATCCCCTTCCACCTCTCCCCATTTGATGCCTAAACCTTCTTCTTCAGCTTTTCATTTGCCCCTCACATCTGTCATTGCCAAGCCCTACTCCACCCCCTCTGCCTCTAAAGTAGTTTTCCACGCCCTGGTTCAGTGCCCTGAAACTTTCCATAGCTCATCACCTCCTCCCCACTTGGCTGATTTATGCTTCCCATACTCCTGTTGTGGCTCCTACTCGTCTCTCCCTCCATTCCCAAAGGTGCTGCCACTTTCTGCCTGTTCCTCCCTCCATCAGTGCCTCTGGCAGGACATCAGCACAGCCCAGTTAACACACATGGTTTGGACCCTGACACACAATGAGGCTGATCCCCAGCACGAGTGTACATCCCAAACAGGGCTCCACCCAGAGGGCTCTGTCCTCTGTAGTCTCCCAGATGATCAAGCTGAACATTCAAGCTCTTCATAAACATTGCTACTAAACCGATCTTTCTCATCTTCTAGCTGGGCCACATGAAGTCCCACTTTCATTCCCAGCAGTTCATCATATAACTCAAGGAAGCAGACATTTCTTACCCCTGTCTGTCATTGAGGGTAAATGTCCCCATCTGACTGTTGATGGAGCTCAAGGCTAAAGGAACTCCTGTCCATATTTTAATGAGATGTAAGCCTTTATTCTGAATGCTGAAAATTTCAGGGCAGGGAATGAAAAAGGGCTGGTGAGTCCATGTGTCCCTAAATATAAAACTTCCTGAAGATCTGTCCGTATCACTTTGAGTCCTGAGACTTGCCAGGCTCGCTCAGCCTATTCAAGTTGTGTACCCTGAGCACAGCAAAGGGAGACCCCCCCATGCCCCAGCCATTCTTGCACACACGGGAAGTCCATATGCCAGCAAGAACACCACTGGGTACACATTCCCACCAGCTCTCAAAAAGGCAGCTCAACTTGATAGGTTTTTGGCACAAGCAGATTACTCTATATGATTAATGGAACCGCGCCAGCACCACAGAATTGCATTTCCCTGAGAAATCGCTAACTTCCACAAAAGCTATTATTTTTAAACAAAGAGATAGAGGAGTGTGATCCAACTGAAGAAAGATGGTTAAAAGTCAACAAGAAGTTAGCTATTAGAAAGAGGTCTTCACACATTTGGTAAAGACCGGGCTTCTTTGCAAGGAGCGTGACTGGACAGTGACTGCGAGAACGAAGGAACAGATGCCTCAAGCCATGTCCACCTGGCAGCATTTCCCTTCCTCCTTGAGTAGAGAGAAGTTAGTGCTACCACCCTGCAGATCACTCCTCACCAGCCTGCTTCCTTCTGACGTCAAATGCAAGCTGACCTCCCAGGGATACGTCCTCTCACCTGATGACTGTCACCAGCCCTCTGGTTGTATTTAACAATAGATTGAATGTACGTGGATCTATTGCCTCCTGCAACCTGGAGTTTGCTCTTTTCTGCATGACACAAGGAAAGCATCAGTATTTCCAAGCATCATTGTTTCACTCCCACTAATACCAGCAGTCACACAAATGCAACTTGAAACAGCCCCCTATGCTGACAAAGTTCAGTCAAAAAGGGAGAACTGACAGCTGACATTTTATGAAATTATGTATGTGCTGCCTCAAGTAGTAATTTTAGGGTAAAAATGACAGCAAATATCCTTTTTCAAGTGAAATATTCAATGCAGCATACACCTACCTGAAGCAGCTGTGCATCCCCAGTGTCTTCCTCATTTAACTCAAGACCCAACTTCCAGCAAGGACTTCAACTTGGCAAAGAGTGCAATAATAGATTCCCTTTATAGACTTTTTAAGACTTTTTTATTTGATCACACATCTTGAATTTTAGATATTTACCAAAGCCATTAGATTAAAAAAAAAAGACAGCTTTGACTAGCTTTCAGAATAGAGTGATGAGAATATCTTTTCCTGGAAGCAGGAAAGCAACAACTGTATTTGGATGCTTAGTCTATTGCAGAAGGGAAATGACTGTAAGCTCCCAGAGAACATTCGAGTTTCAGCCCCCCAAGTTCAGTTCTTCCACTTTGTCAGATCTCGAGGCAGAAGATAATTTCATCAAGTCTGATATAGAAGTTCTGGCTATTTCCAATAAAATTGCCTGAAAAAAGTTTCCCTAGGATCCTGAATAACCCCTGAGTGACAAGGATTGGCCAGGAAGAAGCCACAAAAGTAACAGGGTTTTATCTGCTCCTATTTTTTTCTGGCTAAATTTTTTTCTACCTAGAAAAGAGGGGGAAAGGCATGGAAAAAATGAGATCAGACAGATACTTTTGCTGCTTGCACGAGTTCACTCATCTTGCTCTATCATTTTGCTTGCTCTCAAAGAAAACCGATCCAGGAAGTCCCTCAATTCCAGAAGATCATCTGAAATCTTTGCCTATGTAGCTCTCTTTCCCCCTGGGGACTGGCTCTGTTGACTTAACCAATTTGGTTTGAGTTTGACTTTCACATAAGTGGCTAACACTAGAAACTTCCGCCATCCACCCAGCGTTCAATGCATTACAAGCTCTGTTCTTAAGAGTACTTTTGAGTTCCTACCCCCATCAATTTTCAAAGACAGCTACTGTGCATTTGTCGCTTTGAATAAGGATAGAAATGAGAACCAGAGATGGGAAACAGATGTCTCAAGGCATTCCCAATCACACTCAATCTTGCCCAATTTATATTTTCCCTCTTAATGGGAATCGACCTCTTTTCTCCAGACAAATGTAGGGTGCTCGTCTTCAGCCTGTCTGCCACACCTTCAGTTAGTTTCACTCAGCCTGCCTCTCTTACATTTCCCTTTGAAAAGGGATTTGGAGAAGAAAATCTGCAGGAAGCAGAGCAATCTGTGACAACCCTGCCCTTGGGTTTTCTGAGCAGAAATGCTCAGTGCTAACTGTTCGGAATTAAAATTCAAAACCAAGAACCAGAGAGACAGGGTCCAGGAATGGAATGACCTGGATACAGTCTGTTAAATACTTTTTTTTCAAGCTCACTAATAGGACAGTAATACACTTGCAGGTATGCCAAGTCCTACAGAGTTTCTGCTGCAACTGAGAACCTCTGAAAACCATTCTGTAGGTGGGAAAAAGGCAGGAGGGAGATAGCTGAGACAGATGTTTCTCTTCTCCAGAGGTTCTCAGCATTACTGAGACTTGTAAAAACACTCAACTACTGGAGGCAATGTTAGGTTAGCAATGTTCTTTCTCTACAAATTGAAGCATTCTCAAGGAGGCTGAACTGGTACATGGACACATTCTGTCTCGGGGCACATATCCAAAGGAAAACCAACTCTCTTCTGAAAGTAAACTGGGAGTTCTAGAAAAAATTCACAAAAAAGTGTGAAACCACAGGCACGACTGTCACCACATGTCAACCACTTCCTCACGTACAGCATAGCCATCTTCCATACAGCTCATTAAACCAAGGAAAAGTATTACAGAAATCAACTGAGATTAGAAAAGGTACCTCAGAGTACTCTGCAACTGTAAAACTTCATCCTTCCAACCCCTTTCTTCCATCCCAACTTCACTAGCACCATTAGTGTTCCAGAGAACTGTGATAAAATTTCCCTCACTTGTCAAAACATCTCTTACTTTGCAGTTGCCCCTCGATGTGCAAAGCAATTTGGATAGCTGTAGTGGGGCAGTGCTGGAACAGCACCTGCATATCTGTGTGATACATCCCACACAGATGCAGATGATTTTTCCTGAGTCCAATGCAATTCTTAGTCTCATCCCTGGCTGCGTTCTGAAACCAAAGGGTTGTTGCTAGAGATCCCCATCTTTTTTTGCAAAGATTAGAAAGGAGGTCAAAGCTGAATTGCAACTGTGCTTGAAGGTTTTAACGGCATGTTGCAGACCTGTGCATATACAAAAGGAAATCTGGGGCACAGGGAAGGACAAGACCTAGCATATCCATGTCAAAGAGAAGGAACAGAGTCAGACAATCCACAAGAGCACCATCAAGGCTGCAGCTCAAGTTGCCTGTGATCTTTAGTAGCAGCTGTGAAAAAATCAGGGCATAAAGAAGATGGAGCAAGTTGAAGGAGGGGCTGCTCTCCAACACGGGTATCAGCGTCCAGAACAGCCAGAGAAATGATACACCACCCCCTGACAGCTCAGCGCCGCAGCCCGGCCATCTGCTGCCCGGCTGCCTCCCAAAGAGGGAGGTTTCTCTGAGCTCCAGGAGAGGGGAGCTGAGGACTCCTCCCCCCGCCTGGCGATCCCAGTGGCTTTCCCCGGCTCGCAGGAGAGGCACCCTTCCCACCGCCAGGGCTTTTAACGCGTGGGGTCATGCTCTGCTGTCACAAAAACAAGCTTGGCCAGCGTGCCCGGCTTCCCGGAGGGGCTCCTTTGGAGACCTCTGGAAGAGAGGGTGAAAATTTCACGGAGTTGATGGGATGTATGGAAAAATTTGGTCGGAGCTTCCGGTGTGCAGGCTTGGGAGGGAACAGCTGCATCCAGAGACCCCAGCCCCCCAGGCACCCTGTAGGGCAAACCCAACGTGAAATTCCTTCTGAGCAAACCCAGCACCCTCGGGGCTGGAATTATGTGTACACACACACACGATTATTTTTTTTATCCTCATGCCCAAAGGAAGCAGAGCCACTTGTGCTCTTAGTTTTAAAGACTCCAAAGTAAATCAAGTCTTGGCTGGAAAACTGTAAACAAAATCAAGCCAAACAAACAAAAGCAAAACCAAACACTGATTCAGTAAGAGAGTCCCCGTGTCAATCTGCACTTCCCCCAGGCAGGATGCCATAGCCTGAGCATGGAATTACTGCTCCAGCACACTGCCCTATCTGGTCTATTGCTGCCAATTTTGTTACAAGCCCTCCCCCTATACACATCCCTAAAAAACACCCTAAACCCAACCCCCCACCCCCTCCCAAACCCCCCAGTCCTGTGTAAGTATTGGATTAAGAGAAACATTAGGGTAAGGAGTTGGAATATTGGAGACAAAAATCTCCCAGTGATGCTCAGCTACTGCTGGCACACAAAAATAAGCCTTCTGAAAGTTCAGATGCCAAATAATTGCCTGGACCACTAGCTAGAATATCTATCATGTTGACAGTGTTTTAGGTCTCTTGTTTCATTCAATTTACAAAATGCAATGGAAGAGTAAATACTGGAACACTCTTGAGCTAAAACTGCTGGGAAAATGGCAAGCCTGACCTGCATCTAATCCCAGACAGTATATTGTTCTTCAGATTAAAACCAAGATCCCTGACAAAACCAGGGGATGACAGAGAGCAGGAACAACAATAGACCTCTTCCACCTCCTACCCAAGAGTTATATGTGGGAGGAACATGGAAAACAAGATGGGGAGAGCTCAGCCTTTCCCTCAAGGACCATTTGAACAGGAATATAATTACTCTTGCCGTTCCTATTAGACAGTTATTCAGAAAGAAAAATAATAGAGGTGATACTTATGTCTGGTAAATGCTTTAAAAGCTAAAAAAGACTCAGATGCCCCCAGCCACCAACACAAGCGTTGCTTTTTGGAGTTCTTAGTACTAGATGAAGAAAGTCTTCTTCAGCATCTAATTCACAGCACACAAGAGAACTGGCTTTGCCTCTGTGATCTCTCCAGTTAAAAGACAGAACCTCAAAAAATCAAGGTCTTATCAGAACAGACGTTTTATCATGCAGTTAATTTTATGGACTGAAGATATTTCACCTTATGGGCTGGCACCTTTTAAGTTCTGAATTGGCAAAAAGACATCAGCTTGGTGTTGAGAGTCACTCAGGTGTTAATGAGAGCATTAACTGACAGATGGCATTCAAGATATTTCTCGCCTCTCCAATGAAGACAGCTCCTTTGCCAGAGCAGAGATCAGGAAGGCTTAATTCTTAACAAGCACACAATGCCTTGGCACAAAGGCAAGCCCTCTGGAAGGTAATGGGAAGGATTCAGGGTTTGCTGGGATGACCTCAGTCAAACATCATTAACAGGGTCAGGAGAAGCAAAGCCTATTTCAGAAGAAAAAAAATAATGTAAGGACCCTCATGATCAATCTATCGTGGCTTGTCAGAAAGAGAAAGCTTAGGCTGACCTTAGAGGCAATATGAGTTACTACTACCAGCCTGACCTTGAGCTCTCATGTAACAATGGAGACCTTTTTTTTTTACTGTATTAATGAGCTTTCTTATCTGAGGTGGGGGAGGAAGCTTTATGGACCAGCTGGTACTTCACCTTCAAACAGTTTACCCTACTGAGAAACTAAGTTAAGTATGATGCAGGGGGAAAAAGATGCTACCCCATCCTTCTTGGGGAGGAAAAAGGTTGGGAAGGTATCCTTCCAATCCCTCCGTGTGCAGCCTGCTCAGAAGGCATGCAAGCCAGCAGAAAGCACGTCCTCCTCAGACCATGGGCAAACTTGTCATCAGGGTGGCCAAACTGGCAGAGGCTCAAGAGCAACAAGCACCCTGAAGGGTCTCTGCACAAAACACTTCACCGTGGCAGAGCAAAATGACGGAGAAGCTGGAGATCCAGGAATCATGACCTTAAGCTTTAACAGCCACGTCATTTCCAATTCAACCAGCAGTGCCACTAGTTGTACCACTGATGGGGACAGACTTCAAAAATTCCCAGGAACAGCCTAGAGGGAGGCAGCAACTCCTGGGGGCACCACACTTGTGACAGACCTCAGCAAGGTCCAACCCTGGCAGAGCCCCTGTGATGGAGGAAACACCTGGGCACATCCCATCTTTCAGCGCCTTTTTTGAAACATGCCTGGAGAAAATCTGCTGGCCTGTGAACAAAAGCAGGACAGCTGACATTAATGGACCTTGAATGAGACCACAAAGTGGGGGGAAAAAAATAAAATTCAAATTACATTGATCAAAGCTCCCAGAGTGAAGTTTCTCCTCCCAGAGTCGTAAAGACAGCAGAGATTGCTGGAGTACACGGCCATCACAGGGCATGTACAGGCCTGCCTTTTGTCCTCCACTGCAAACTTGAACTAGTTTTTTGACCTTGCTGAAACCTCAGTGATTCTGTGGCTTACCTGTCACTGGCAGTGAAGGAGAAGAGAAAGACACCCGAAGAATTGAGTGGGTCGACTGCACTGAGCTCTGCACACAAGGACATTCGTCTTCACCATTGCTGAACATGGAAAGACAGTCTTTCTACGTTAGAACCATGGTTTTATTTCAAAACATAAGGCCAAAATATTAGCTGGTTAGCTAATGTTTAGTAGAGGCAGCTCTTCCCTAAAATAGTCTGGTCTAACTCCTGGATCTGGCAGTCTGAAACATGAGTGGTTGGAGGTTTCCACATCCATGACAGAGACACCCGAAGGCTTCCACAAAAGTAAAGGACAGCAGAGTAATTTCAGCACCCTAGCAATTCCTGTTCCCAGCCTCTCTCTTGTCCACCCCATAACTTGCTTCCAGAACTCAAATGTGGCACCGAGTCCAGACCAGCCCCAAAATATGCTGAAGAGATGCTTAAGGAAGACAACAGGGTTCTGGATGTTTCCTCCAATATGATAACACAAAGTTAAGACAGGAGGTTCTCCAGTAGAAGGGCTGCTCAACCTTGCTAAGGAAATCTAATTTACATGGTTGGATGCTGTGGAATCCACTACCTTCCCAGCTGAACTCCCACAATGCTTGTGTTTAGGAGAGAGAAAAAAATCAGCTAAGAAAACCCATGGCTGTCAGCAGCTAAGAACATTCCTACTCCTTGTCTTCCTCCATCTTACCTTGAGCGATCTCCCATACAATAAAAACTAGGGAAGCTGGAAGGGGAGCTGGCAGATATGCTGTATCCCACAGAGAAGCAGAATAGGAACAGCTATGGAGCGAGGCAGTGTCTCTGGGGAGACAGAGAGAATGGAGAGCTGATGTGGGCTGTCTAGTCTAATAAGGGATCACACCACAGGAGCATGTGCTGGCTTGACAGAAGCAAGTGCAGCCACTTAACCTGGGTATGACAGCTGAAATAGGAGCATTGCTTTGTCACCCCAAAAAAAGGGGAGCATGAAGGAAGAAGAGGAAGGCACGAAGTCACTGCAGCTGCCCACCTTTCAGGAAGGTTCCAGGTCTGCTTGTCCAGACTTCTTACACCAGCCACAGCCATAAAACTGAACAACCAAGGAATTTTCCAGTTTGGGCTCCTTAGCACTACTAGGCCACACTCAGCAACTCTTGAACTAGATGGAGATGTCCTTTTATCTCCCCTCACTGATATGTGCTGCCTTTCACCCCTTTTCCCTCACACAAAGGACAGGAGGCAGTGAGTCCACCCCTCCTAGAAGAGACGCCAGCCGTAGGAACCAAACTCATCTCAGACACCAGCGTGGCAAAAGGGCACACTCTGATCTTCCCCAGCTGCCTTTGGTCCACACATCTCCAGTGGTTTGGCTCTTATCTAGCAACAACCCTATGAATGACACAGCTGCTGGGGGTGACTTGTTTGTTATTTTGCTGAGAAAAGGCAGAAGAGCAGCAGAGATACCGGCACAGATACAGCACCGTCCCGCCTTGGTCTCTTCTGGAAAGGCGCTTTCCTTGGGCTGGCAAATGCCAGCGACAGGCAGGAGAGCTGAGATAAGTGTCTATTTGATCTCCTTTCCCCCATTTACCCTGGATTTTTCACTGCTTTATGTTCACAAAATGCCAAGGCAACTAATCAGTGCTCTGTGACCCCTGTTAATTGGGCTGTGTGAGAGAAAGGCAGCACTGGCAAGAGAAATCACACATACCTGTTACTTTGAACTGTCCTGTCATATTCCTGCTTGTAGGAGGCTCCAAGCACCCTTCTGTGAGCCAGGGCTGCTCTGTTTTCATCACCATCCCTGGGATCAGCAGGAGTGGCCTGTTGTGGTCCTGCCTCTAACACCTCAAAGTACAGGGAGGCAACAGAGAGGCATGTTGTTGCTTCTCCTTCTGTATGAGAAGGTGAAATTAATTTTGGGTGAAGGAAACACAGCCTGAAGGCACTGATGGCCCTTCTTTTACCTATGCCCAACTGCTCCTCACTGCCCTTATCTGCCTCGCCGTTGCTCCCCCTCACGCTCCCCACCACAATAGCAGGAAGAAGTGAGCAGATGCCCAGCATCCATCTCCCCATCCCAAGAGACCGGCAGCCTATTTGGCCAAGTAAGCCAGGGAAAGAAAGCAACTGATGTGAAGACGTAAAGCATTGGAGAAAAGAGGGTTTGGATTTGCCAAGCCTGGTGGATTATGCAGTTCTTGGAGGATGAGGAAGACACATATGGTTAACTAGATGCATGCTGGGTGCAGGGGCCTGCATTTGATTTGTAGGTAGGAGCAAGGGCTGTTTGTGTGGTTTTTTCGTTTGATTATGGGAAGGAAGAAATAGGAATATGAGCAGCTATGAAACCAGAGCAGCCAGAAATATCCCAAACAACAGCTGAAGGCATATGGTACTACAGGAAGAGAAAGTCCTGGGGTCAAAGGGGATAAGCAGGAGAGTGCACACACTGCCCAGAGAGATTCAGAGAATATTAATGGGATTAAAATAAAACTTAAAATATAATGACTGCTTATTTGTCTTTCAGTGCTGGCTCAACCCTTCCTTCAAACTCAGTGAGTCTCTGCACAATCTCCATGAAAGGATGACTTGTGCTCTCAGTGCATGCAGGGGGGTTTAGGGCAGTGGTATGGACAGAGAAGCAAGAACTCCCTCCCCCACTACTGATGCTGCAATTTGAGTGAAAACTGGTAATGACAAATCAATGAGTTGGATAACTGGATTAAAAAGGGGGAAAAATCATTCTGCTGAAAGATCCCGAAACATCACTATGTTGAGCAAACAGTATTGTTATGTATATTTGTGAAAATATGAATTAATATAGCCATAGATGAACAGAAAGGATTGTTCACCTTGAATGAATACAAATAAAGAGATAAATTGAGACAGTTTCAAAAATTGTCTTTTCCCTTATTTACATCTACATAAATACACTAAATTAGAGAGTGATTGTGCTGTTTTCTGTGGGCATTGCTGGTTTTGACTCAGGGTTCATGCCAAAGATGCTGCCCCCACAGATACTCTGTACTTCAGTTTATTCAATTTTACCTTTAAGATATTACTTTGAAACCTTTAGGCAAAGGGTGCAATAACAAAGCAGTTGCATTCAGTGTGATGTACAGCCCATGAGATCAGCAAGGGTAGGTTTAAACTCCAAGAGGAAACCATCTTTATAATCAGCCACTAACATGCATTTTCCTACCTTCCATCTCACTGAAACTTGCACCACAGCTCCAGCACAGAGGAAAGCAGATGATATTGCAGCTACTTTTTCTCTTCTTGCTTAAAAACAGAGACCTCAGTTCATTGAGTTATGGTGGAAATTGTAAAATGTTGAGCATCTGGAGACATATAGGAACCTCCAGAAAACTCCTGGTAAGATGGTCTGTCAGATATCCTGCCTGTCTGAATGGAAAGAAGACCTGAGTGTCCCTCAAGCAGTTAGAGGCTTCTGCTTCTTTACTGGGGGTTGCACTGAGCAGTCCATCCCTCACAGAAGGGACAAGCCGCCTGTTCCCAAAAGGGTCAGCCACTCTTTTCCTTCCTTGAGGAATCAATCTGTTGAGCCAAGGGAGCCCAAGAGAGAGGCAATTTTAGTTACTAAAGCTTTACCCAGAAAGGAAGGCACAGCAAATGGTACCAGTATTGATGCCATCATATATTATGTCTGAGGTAGAAAAGACCAGGGAAAGAAGTTATCTCACCCTATGAGCTATGATAAATTAATAATAAAACTGAAAATGCCTACCATCACACCTAAGAAATTTTGCTGTCAAGCTGGCATGTGATTCTGCAAGAAGATAAAAGGGAGATATCTAAGTGTAGGTCATATCTTGCCATGTGATGACATTGATCTTGTCTGGGGAAGGGTCAGGGAAAATGGCTTTCATTAAGCAGTGAATTCCCTGGCATGCTAGTGAATAGGGTGAGAGAGCTGAGGAGAGCTGGAGCCCAACACTTCCCCATCCAAGGAGATCTGTCACTGCAGCTAGACTGGGAACATGAATTTTTCCTTGAGAGTATGTTCAGATCAAGAGGCAAGAATCCCCCGAGATCCTGAAGTGCAGAATATTCTGTCATGTTCAAAATCAGAAAATGAATAATAGAGACCAGTGGAAAAGGCAGACGGGCAGGAGGCAGAAGAGAGGTCCTGAGTCTCAGACCCAACAGTGGGTTGTGCACTGAAGGCACTGGAGATACATTGGTACTAAAGGATGGGAAGATAATGGTGATGAGATGTCATGATGATCCGTACTGAAGTGGGTGGTACTGGTGCAGAGTAGGACAGCCAGCTGCAGGAAGAACACACTGACCTGCAGGGCACAGCTGGTCCTCTGGTGAAGCATAAGATCACCAAGAGAAGATTAAGCAACACTGATGCCAAACTGGAGATTTTACAGGCACATCATCAGGCTGGATATGGCACTTAGTGCCATGGTCTAGTAACCACGGCAGTAGTAGATCAAGGGTTGGACTTGATGATCTCAGAGGTCCTTTCCAACCTGGCTGATTCTATGATTCTATGACAGATTTAATGGTATCAGTAAATTATGTCACTTTTTGGATGCAACAGAAAAGCAAAGAACCTAGGTTCTCCTCAGAGCAGTAAATCCAAGACACACCAGTTCCTAGGGTCAGCTTTAGAGCTCAAGAAGCAATTCCTGGGCCTGGAAACAAAATCGTCTGACCTGGACATTTCTGAGGCAACTTAACAAAGGAAGGTACCTTTCCCCCCAACAGATAGATAGGAGGCCAGATTTGATTTTTGTCAGCCTTATAAAGAAAAGTCAGTCAGACAAAGGGGAGGGTCCCTTGGCAGCATGAAATGCTGCTCCCTGATCAGAAGGTGAATCTCCTCCAGTCCCCACATGGATGGATGCCTCCCAGCACCCCTCAAGGAATTCAGAGTGCTGCATTCTTCTCTGCCAATTTCTTCCCGGAGGCTTATCACACTGAGGATGGGAATCACTTATAGGCATAATGATCCCACAGCCAGGACAGCGGTTTGGAGCCCGGGGGCTTCAGCATTGCTTGTGTGTCAAGTACCTTCGGCTTTGAATAACAAAAGGCAATCTCTTGAAGGATCAAAAAGGAAAACAAAAAGAACCAACGTTAGAACTATTTATTAACTAACCCAAGAAGGAGTTACAGGTTGTTTGATACAATAAAAAAGGAGAGAGAAAGATCTGAGTGCTCAGGAGAGAACAAGTACCTTGGGGGAAGCCATCTCCATCATTCCCGAGGGGGGAGATTTGGGTGACACTGGTGAGGGGCGAAAGGCCTGGCAAGATGCAGACAGCTGGGTATTGCTTTGAAGGGTTCTGCTAAGGGAGTCTTCAGTTTGTGCATGCTGGGCTACTGATCTGACCTGGAAAAGATGTGCGGGGAGGGATGATGATGATCACACAGACAAATGCAGTGTGAGAACGGCTGCTGCACTCCCTGCTCTTGCCACAGGCTGCTTCATGTGCCCACTTTGACTCTTAATAGTTTAGTGTCCTATTCTGTGTGACCCTGACAACCAACCAACCAACAGTGTATGCCCAACAAGAAGCCACTCTGGACGTGATGAAATGAAGATCAAGGCATAGCAGTCTCTACCTCAGGAGGGATGAACACAGTCTTCTGGATGAATAAAGGAGTGTATCTAGAGCTCAACTTTCACCTTGTGATTGAACAGCAAGGGCTTTGGTTTCTCTGTGATGGCATTTCGTTTCATTTCATCCATCAATTACCTTCACCTGCATCTAAACAGGCTTTGATATGTGCTTGCCAATTTTAATCCACATGCTTCTTTCTTTTCTACTGCTGTTATTTAATGGTGACTCTCCTTCTGAAGAGAAGCAGATCAACCCTTGGGAGTTGCAGCTGATTAACTTACAAAAGACCCAAATACATCTCCCATATTCTGAAAGAGCAAATAGGAATGGGGCTTACCGTGCTCAGCATTCAGACTGGAAGAGGATCATTACTTACTATTCATTCCTGGATCCTTGAAGAACAAGTGAAGCCAGCTTAATGCTGCATTGTTCATTCCTAGTGCCCATCAACAGAAAGCATGCTCCCAATTCATAGCCACAAGGAAAGACAACAGTATTGCTGTGGCATAAGCACTTCTGATTGTTCAGGGGCTGTAGAGAGGACCTTAGGGTATTACAGTGATGATGAGCACTGTGGGGAAGAAGCTAGAGTTATTGTCTTGATGATGATGGGGAAATAGGACACATGGTGTATTATAGCACAAATCCATATGAAACAAGCCCTTATGTGCCTTGCTGCTCATAGAAAAATACACTTAATGTCAGAGGAAAGAGTCTCTTGTGAGGCACAAAATATCTAGTGTGGGGTTGCCTTGAAGCAAATAAGCTTAGCAAATTCATTACTTAGCAGCAGCCCCACACATTACAAGTTTCTGGAGACCTTGGATAAAACCAAGTTTTTACAGATAAATAGGTCCTAAAGAAGTCCCTTTTGGGATTTGTTTCAGAACAGGTCTTTCATCTTCTTTTCTCTAAAGTTTAAACCACTACACTGTTTGGGCCAGAAAGAAACTGAGGAAGAAGGATGGATGGTGAAATGGGAGAAAAAGTAAAAGCATAGGTGACTCAGAACAGAGGCTGAAATGACACACCAAATTATTGCAGATGGCTCCTAGCAGCTGGCCAGGAGCCATCCCAGCTGTTCACTGAGCCCACTGAGGCTAAAAGCCTCCAAAAAAACCAAACTTCAGAACTTCTCCAATATTAACCCTTGGACTAAAGATTGGTTTCTGAACTTGGCTGGGTGCTGGAAAGTGGTGTGCAAAACCAGCTGTGCTGGAGCAAAAATCTTGCACCACTGTTTTGGAGCATCACTGTCTTGAAACGCAAGTCTCAGAAGTGAGGGCAAAGGTTTCATATCAGGAGAATTTCCACATCCCATTCCCCTCTCTCCATAATCCTTTGTCTTCTCCCTTGAAAGTAGAAGATATTTTCACTTGCCTTCTCAGTTTCTTTTTTTCATAATTGCTTTCTTCCTCCTCTCCAGAGTACTTGCTTTGCAACATCAAGAACTCATAAATACAGCTGTCCCTTTCATATTTCATGCTCTGACATTGGCACAATGACATCACTGCAGTCTCTCCAAGACCCTTCACTGACTGCTCTTTGAAGTTTAGCCACCTATTCCTCCCTGTCAATGTTTTGCATAACTCCCTCTCCCCAGCAATCCAATCTGTTTGTCTCTCATCCATCTGCCATGACAATAACAGCTTTTCCTCTTTTTCTTCCACCATTTTCAGCCCTTATTCTCCACCACATCTATGGAATAGCACTTCCAGAACACGCTACCAACTTTTCTTCAAACTCTTCTTTAAAGATTCATTTTATCCATCTGAGAATCAAAGACATTTACTTAGCTTTAGTTATACTTGAGCTCTGTAATTTTATTCCACTGTGCTTCTCATTAATCTCTGAATGACCGTGTTATTTTACTGCTGTAATCTCATCCTTCCTTTCCCAACACCTGCCAGCTGCCTCATTTTCACTTTTTACCCTTTAAAAGGCTCACCTTGCATGGCTTGGCTATTATTATAATAAATATTAAAATTAGATTTAAGATGAGGAATGTAGGCACTTCATCTCCCTTGCCCCCTAATGGTGTCTGCTGTGCCAATGATACTGAGTTGATTCCAGAGGCCATCCACCAATATCTGTGATGTATGCAAGGCAGCACCTGTTAAAAGTCAGACTGTAAATAATGCTGATCTTGTTGATATTCACTTGGCATTCATGAATATGATTCTGAGTTAGTGAGGTGCTTTGTGGCTGGGCCATTGGAGCAGTTGTTATAATCAAGGTCACTGGCACAACTGCGAGAGCCGGCTGTTAAAGCTCCTTCCAAATGTGATGGGCACCAGGTCTGCTGTGACTGAGTTCAGGCTGCCTGCCCCACATCTTATGGCATGGACTGAAGAGTTGAATTCATTCAGACTGTCTTAGTACCTTGGCTTAGCTATTTCCACAGCTCAGTTCACCACAGTGTCCATGAGCTTGAAAACCTGGCACTGGTTTGCCGGCTGTTCCTGTTGACCTGCCACTTTATCCCCTAGCCCAGACCAACATACAGCAGTTCTTAAAGGACACAGCTCATGTGGTCACATGCAGAGGGTGATTTCAACATGTTAAGTGTTTTATTGAGGTCCCTTTTACCAAAACATGAGAGCTGGGGTAACCTCCAAAATACCCTGTAAAGGCAGAATCCACTCAGAATAAAGGACAAGGAAGGGAAAAAGTGACAAAGCAGAAGGAAGAAGCAAAATACCCAGAGCTATTAAACACTGTCCTCAGAAAAGGGCATTGTGCCTCAGTGGGTTAGATGATTTCAGATAATTTCTATTTCTTTCTGATGAAAGCTCAAATAAGTGATTACAGAACAAGCACTGGAAAATATGCAGAATAGTGGCAGTACTCTTGATTGGCAATTCAACAAGTAGGAAATATAGCTCTTTAGATGCTATACTGGGAGTATTTCTCAATGCCACCACTAAGGATATGAAAGAAATAATTAAGACAATTGTAGGGAAGGGAAGAGGAGTTAAGGAATATCATCTTATTATCCGTATTAGAATAAACCAGGTGCAAACTACAAGCCAAAGACTCCAGGGCTAGTTTACAGATCCCGAAAGAGCTTAAGGTGGGGTGTAAAACTGATGATCCACTTGGGAAGAAAAAAATTCCAATGCATTAGGAAAGAAATAACAAGAAAAGCAACAATTGAGGTTCCTAAGGAAGCAAATGCTGTCTGTTCTACCACAGAAGTCAGTTACAGAGTTTTCAGCTACAGTGATGGACCAACCTCCTGAGGTGTAAAAAAAAGAAAAGAATCTCAAGGAGCATAGAAAAAAAAATCCAAAGATATTATTTTTCTTCCTCCTCATTTTCTGGCCTTTGTCTATGTTGAAAAAATAAAAAAATGTTATAAGCAAAAAACAACTAAGATGTTTTTTGAGGCACAATATCAACATACAAAATGCATCCCAATGAGAAATACAATAAAGTCGTTGAAACTTCTTATGCCATCACATTAGAAAAATGGCAAAAGTGCAATAACAGAGCAGTGAAGAATGAGCTTCACCCAAAGAAATGCTGAACAGCGGGAGCTTTTCTAGAATATTTTAGTTGAGTGTACACATCCATGTCACACCATCACTTCTTACTTAAAAACAGCTGCAGAAGGCTCCTGCTGCGGCTGCTGCCGTTAGCTGAAGCTCTGATCTTCCTGTCTTCATACAAGTCATCAAATCGCATTTCCTGCTGGAATTAAAGTAGCAGCCCCTGGGGAGTATGCAGCTACCCAATTTATATCAGAGATAATCTGAAGCAAGCACCAGGACTTTTTCAAACTGCTTAATTTTTATGTATTTTTTTATAACCCCCAAAATCTGATAAGAGTTTTCTCCCTCTCTTCTTTCCAGGTATTTGCATTTTGAAACAATTAAAAGAAAACACGGAGATTTTAAGACCTGTGCAAAAAAGCTAGAAGCAGGAAAAAAGGTAAGGGCAATCTCAGAGGCATCAAATCAAACCATGCCTATAGCAGAGAAGGATGCCTATTGCCTTGCTAGTAGTTAGATGGTACAGATGGTATGTGGAAACTATGAAGGGCATTTATAAAACAACAAAAGCTGCAGATCATGACACAGAAGTATTTTGGCTCAGAGTGAAAAGAGGAGAGCAATGGGGAAACTGTCCTGGCCAAGTGCTCCAAGCACCCAGTGCCAGGCAAGGACAGCTACAGAGTCACTGCTAAAGATTCCAGAAGTCAGAAATACAGGCAACTGTTTTTTTTTGTTCTGTATTTCTACAGGACTTAACATGGCAAGAACCAGGTCAATGGAGTGTTCCTAACAGCTATGATAGGTTATGATAAATAAGAGTTTGGAGAAGATCACATAGCATCCCATTAAGTAGTCTCTGTAGTTAAACACAGATATCCATAACTCAAAGAAAGTCTTACGTTACCAGACATTCAACACTCCTTAGCCATCAAGCAAGGTAAAAAACAGTCTCTCTCTCATATGTGATTCTTCTTTTTTTCTTTTAAAAAGGCTGTCATAAAGAATATCAAAACCAAGGCAAAGCTGCTCTACTTCAAAACCAAGGAACATAGAACCCTACCAAAGTATTAATCTTTTTTTTTCAAAGAATGAAAAGCAAATCAAACTAGAGCATGTTAAACTGTGCATTAGAAGGGCTCTCAGTCACTTCCAAAATTACTTGAGAACACATTATAATTAGCAAAGGTATGTGACAGTTTTATACCCCTCTATGATGCATGATTAAAGCCAGGCAGCCCAGCTCTGCCACAAGTTCTGCACGCCATCAAAACAGATGTGACAAGAACTACAAGCTGCTCCCAGACAGACTGTGAGAAAGCATAGGCAGATAACATTTTGGCCATCAAAGATGTAAGACACAATACAAAACTAATTAAACCTCAAAACCCCTTGGAGAGGTAGGCAAACCATGTTTTATATGAGGTTACATGAAGCATCCTCTGCTTGAGCCCCAATGCTCCAGCCCAAGAACAAGGATGAGAACAAGCTCCTGCCTTTCTCTCTGAGGTGCAACAGGGAGTGAATTTTACAGCCTCGATATTAACAGCTCACAGCCTCAGCAGGAGGATGCAGAGCACAAATGACTGGAGAGATGCTGCAATAACGCCACCGTGATGATCTGTGAAACTGCTGATTTTTCCCACACAACACAGATACCTCCTGCCTGCAACAGAAAAGTATGGAGTCCTGGCCCACCGTGAAGAGCCAACTCTAAACCCCACACAAATTCTGCTGAGTATTGTCAGTACTCAGCATTGTCCACTGAGTACTCAAAAATCAATTAGAGGCTAAACTCCTTACCACTAACTGGGGACAAACAGGGTACAGTAGGGAAGCTGTGCATCAGACAAGGCCAGTGCCTCTTGAACTGGGGTTAAAGATGTTGGAAATAAATGTGAAAAGGAAGAAGGAGAATTTCAGGCTTTTGGATAAATATCCTGCAGTTGGTTTGTAGGTGTGAAACAGTGTGTCAAGTTTGTTTCTGAGAAGTGTATCCAAGCCATCATTTTTATTCTAATTTATCTACAGATTTAATGTTTAGACTATATCTTAATGCTTCTTCCTTCATGACTTGCCTCTGCATACAGCACCTTTCCCTCTGTTTCCAGATAGCCTCCCCCATTGCTTCCTCTGCAGTGCTTCAGAGCTCACCTCTTTAACATCCCAGTGGCTCTAGGCAGTTTTCCTGATCTACTCCTTCAGCCATTTCCACCACACTACTCCTGTCGTGCTCTTTTCTCGTTATACCCCTGCCCATGAGGTAGTTCCCTTCTACAGGAGGTGCTGCAGAAAGGGTGCAGCTGGTTTCTCCTCCAGGCACCTCACGCTTTCCTTAGCACAGCTGTTTGGGGGAGGTGTAAGTTCTCACAACTTCACTATGTGGCTTCACACTCCTCGGTTTCCTTGGGTACCTCTGGTACACGGATAGACACACAACAACACCCACACAGGTACCTGCCCATGCTGCTTGTACACCCTGACCAGCCTGCACAAAGCCACAGCTCTTCCTTCTGAGACGGCATTGCCTCCTTGCAGATTTTGCATCTCAGAGTAAATCAAAGCTAGACCTAAATGGGCACAATCTGGGACCTACACAAAATGCTGAGTAAACATTGTTGAGCCTTCATGTACATGTGTAACCTTCTCCAGACAGACAGACAACTCGCCAATGCCCAGCGACTCACCCATGACTCATCCCTGAATTCTCTGAGTTAAAACACTTGTGAAAGGGGAGGCAATTACACAGTGCAATTGCTACGTGGACAGTCTTAGATCTGGAGAGTTTTAGAGAATCTGACAATGTGGAATTTATGAATTTCATAAAGGACAAATCTTCCACTGCTCACAAGGGTGAGCTGGTTACAGTGGGGAAAAACACTTAAGCCCCTACTTTCTGACGGTTTTGGTAAGAAGAAATAAACTTGTTGAATGTTTCTAGGCCAGATTATTTTGCTCTTTGGCTATTTTGCTGAAGAAGATATACATGACTGCAGTCCCATTACAATCAATCTTCTCATCACATCAGTTTAATTCAGAGGCAATAAATGTAGTACAGACACCTGGTTCAGGTCCTGGTATTCACTGATGCTGAATGTCAACATGGAAATGCAAGAGAATTTTGGTTTTGTATATATACACTTGCCACTTACCTAACTATATAATCTTTGTTGAACACTATCAGTTAATTAGAAATAGAGCTTTCAATGCAAGCATCTATGGTTGTGCCTATGCACCACCCTAAGCCTCTCCACAACAGTGGGATCCTGGGGAGCAGGATTGCTTCAAAGCAACTGCATGTGTTGCCAAACTGTCTTCACCTCCACAATTATGCCTTGCTATTACATGATTCACAGAAGAACAAATAAAACACACTGCAACAAACCTTCGCTATCACTGGGAGCACATTTTGCTGTGTGAGTGGCGATTCCCTAAAGAATGATGTCCTACAGATGTCTCAATTTGGGAGGCTACTTTAGGGGACACTAAGTGTCTCTGGATGTCAAAACTCCAAAAGAATATGCCAAATCATTTTCCAACACCCTGCAACTGAAGTCATTCCACTACTCCTCTTATTTCTAAGAAAATAATCATAATTGCCCCTATGTAAAGCAATGGGATCTTCCATGCAAGTGAGGTGGCTGCAGAGCAGGAGTTTTATGCTACGCAATACATATAAATGACAAAAATATATGTGATGATTTAAACACTTAGTGTGATATCACTAATTTGACCAAGCATAGTGCAGAGTGTAACAGCAGTTGTGGGTGTTCACTGTAGGCATTGATGCTGCCACAGAGCATCAAACACAGTTGCATGGCATCTGAACAAAGAAGTTTGCTTAACGGGTCTGCACAATTAAAAGCCTACAACTCAACCCAAGAGGGCTGGAATTCCCTTCCACTCGGTGAAGCATCTGGCCTGATTGCTGGTGGCTGCTGATCACTGCCATGTCATCACTCTAAAGCCGTGAAACATCCCCGAGACCGTGTTAATTAGCTCCCCTTGCAAAGTGCTTAAGCCACAGAGTGGGTTACTCACGTGATGTCTCTGCGCTGGTAACAACCTTGAAGAAGGCAGGCGATCAGGTCGCTGATAAACTCCACATCATCCCTGTGAAGAGCAGCTTCCAGTTCCTATTGAGCAGAAAGGAGAGAGGGAAAAAAAAAACAACCAATCATCAAACTAATTCCTTAAAATTTACTGCGAGCTCATCAGGACCAGAAAGACCCGAGCAGCCTCACATACGTGTACAGCAGCAGAGTACACGCTAAGGAAGCCGACCTTCCCCATCATTAAAAATACTGCTTCTACTACCTCTCTTCATTGCAAGAGTTTATAGGAAGACCTTGAAAGGCTTTTACTGAATGTCAGTCTCCAGCCAGAAGACTAATGCTTTTGTCTGGATGCAGAAAAATAGGGTTCAGTGAGGTTGAGATACTACAGCCTAATAAGGAAGCCGTGATTTCTCCCATGTTCAGCTGATGGGCAGGAATCAACAGTTTCATTCTCCTGGTTTGCTTCCATCACTGAATGGTGAGTTCATTTAAAAAGTGTGTTCAGAAAGCGTGGCCCTAAAAGCCACTTACACAGAGAAGGAGCAGTTACAGATAGATTGCCAGAAATGGCTGAAAGCTAGCAAGCAAATGGCTCAAAGAAAAGCAAGCATTTTGATTCTTTAACTTAATTCTCTTTGGGTTACTTTTTTTCATAGTAGGAGAGAAAGAAAGGATGGAGGGATGTCAGACCTCATGACCCAAAGCCTCAACTCTTGATGAAGAGTATCATGGCTTATTTCAGAACAATGGAGTTCAAATCAAGATGCAATGCAGAAACTGATTAATTACAGTTTTATTTGTATGCCAGAAAGTCATTCACAGTAAGTAAAATCCACTTTCTATAAGACTTATCATCAGTAGCATACAGCACTTAACAAGATTTAATATGGATAAACAACATAGGCATAAGAAGCCATTCTTTTTGGGTTTCAGAGTAAATAATGGATTGAATACAAATTTCTACTTGAATGTTACTCAACACACTGTTACACAAATGGCTAAGCTAATGGCTACGGAATAAAGGTTAATGGCCAGAGAATAAAGGATAAACGTTTTGGCACTTACCCAATAAAGAAGAGAAAGTGCTTTTTTATTAGACCGCAGTAACTGCAGTAATAAAATTATTGATAACAGATTGCAGATTAAACGCCGCTTGTAGTTTTTTATTGGAAATGTATTAATGGCATATTTTCATTATCAACACTGCCCTTATTTACCTCTTGTGCAAGACCTGAAGTGCTTCACGAGCGGAAGCCTGACACCTGCCCCGTGAAGAATGTACTAAACACAGCTATTATGTGTGGAAACTGGAGGCAAGGAAAGGGCAGTGGGCAGGCAAAGCCTGACACAGCATCCCTGCCACAAGGCCAGGGAAAGTCCCAGGAATGTCTCTTCTGGCCTCTAGATGCTTAATGACAAGTTAATACAAAAACTGCAGTTGCTGCTTGCCATCCCTTGGAGAGAGTGATATTACTGTTGCATAAATAGTAATCACACTATATAAATAGTAATTACAGAGCAAATTCACTTAGAATCATAGAATATCCCGAGCTGGAAGGGACATGCAAGGATTGAGTCCAGCTCCTGGCCCTGGCTCTACTTACCACTTGGTAAGTGGTTAGTATTTTAGATGTGTTGACTTACTTTACTCGTAAAATACTTTAGTGGACATCTGCCTTCTATAAATATACCGGGGGGAGAGGGGGGAGAATGGAGGACCTAAAGCATGTGATATGCTAAAATATCCCAGGTGTGTTACCACAGTACCACAATAAACTTGCAACTTGTGGAAAACGACATATTAGAACCCAGAATAAAGGGCAGGGGAAAGTAAGTCTCCAGGATGTTCTCCCTGCTCGGTTCAGCCTCTCCCTCATCCACATTACACTTGTGCATTAAAGCTGTCAGTCAGCAGTCTGCCTCTGCTAGGATGTGACAGCCTTTTGTATGAAGGAATATTTAAACTGCTTCCCGTGAGCCTTTTCAGCCTGCTGTTTGACTAACACTCCTTAAGCAGTGGCCACAACTGGCTCAGATAGCCCCTATCTGCAGCCATTGTTTTCCAGGCCCGGGAGTGACCTTTACATTTTTTGAGTTGGCGGGTCATCCCAGGAGCCAGGGGACATTCCTGGGGCACTGGGCAAGGTGCAGTCTCCTGGGCAGGGACTAAAACACCTGGCTGGGTAGTTTCCCCCCTCTCTTGCTGCCTCCTTTCTCCCAGATGGGTGCTCTTTGTCCTTGTCTTCACAGCGGGTGCAGCACCAATTTGGGGACCTGACACAGCTGCTGAGAGATCTCACAGCTGCTGGCTGACAGGGGCACTGGGCACACAGACCAACATGGCCTGGGTGCAGTCCTGGTGCCACACTGGGTTACAGGGCTCTGGCACAAGCCAGGATTAATCAGCACACACATAGCATGGGGGTAATGAGGATCCATCCTTAGCAGGCGTGAGGCTGGTCAGCACCTCTGTGGAAAGACTCCCCACTGCGCTCGCCAATGCCATGGGTGCTGCCTGGAGCCCATCCTGGTCCTCTGGTCCCTACCAACAGGAACACCCACTGCCAGCAGCTTATGGTACAGGCACAATCCAAGTATAACCATGATTAGTGGTCTTGGAAAAAAGATACTGACGTCGTCCTGTACTGTTTCTGCCTACATTTTTTCTATCACCGCTTGAGATAGGATAAAAGCAGCGAGAGGAACTTTAATTTCTCAAGGCTGGGTCCACTGGCCCTGTTTAACTGAATGTCATGATTTTCTATCCCAGTGGATTCTCCAGCTTCCTGTCCCCAAATACCTAATCCTGGACTTCCTCCACACACTCAGGGTGCTGTGGGAATGACAGGGACACCAGGAAGATGTGATGCAAATTTTAAAATCTCAGGACCGCAAACAAAGAGTTAGCATCCTCTCAGGTTTTCACCTAGCACTTTGGCCCACATTTTGCAAGGGGAGGAATAAACTTTGTTTTTCCAGTCCTCCCCTCAAACAAGGGACAGCCAGCAAAGCAGCACAGTCCTGAAGTGGCACATCTGAGCAGGCCAAAGTGATGCCAGGTACCCTCAGGAGAAAGCAGCCACTAAACCCCCACCCCTGGTCCTGAGGGCAAACCCTGCCCCAGTCACCCATCCCCACACTCCTCCAGCCTGGCCAGGGCAAGCGGCTGGGCTTCCTCCCCACCACCATCCTCCCCACGCCTCCAATCCTTTTGTTTTTCCCCTTTTCTCTTTGAGCACTGAGCTGTGAGCACAGAAATCTGAACCTTGCCAAAACGCTTTGGGGACAGCACAGAAAGGAAACAGAAGAGGCAGCAAATCAGCAGAGGAAGGGGGGGACACATATCTCCTCCTCCTCGAGCTGGAGAGAGCAACAGACAGGAGAAAAGCAGGATTCTCCCCCTCTCCAGCTGGCGTCACACCTCATTAGGGAAAAGCCTGTTTAACGTCTTTCCCTCCCCCCAGCCCGGTACTAAATCCCCCCTGAGTCAGGCAAGGACTGTCGGGAAGAAGCAGCCACCAGAGCAAGGCTGGGAGCAAGGGTGACCACCTCTCCCAGGAGGAGCACTGGCCCAGTGCAGGGTTAGCCGGGGCGGGTGAGAGGGCACCAACCTATCCCTCCCCACTCCCTGGGAAAATAGCTGGCAGGGGTGGGCTGGAACAGAAGGGCCCGCTGCCCCATGCCTGCTGCCTGCCCCACACCATACCCTGGCAGGTATGGTTAACCCCACTGGCTGGGTCTGAAACAAATGTGGCTCCCCCAGAGCTGCTGTGAGCATGGATTCAACTCCAACATCACCCGCATTTTGTGGCAATCACTACTTCAGTCGTGCCCTTGACAGCACAGAAGTGCTGTGGCTTCAGGACATGTGGTGACCCAATCCCCACACCCCACTAAGTATATGCCTTTTTGGTATCTGCCCTGATTTTTGAGAGGAAGGACAGTCAACTTTCTGGATAAAAGTCCTCAAATGAGTCCACAGCAGTGACACCACTGTCACTAACCCAGTGCAGAGGTGATGGGGGTGGGGGGCTGCTGCACACACAGAAGCCGTCCAGCTTCCAGCTCCTGGCAAGCTGTTTGCTCAGGGGGCAGCCTCATGAAGTTTGGAGCCTTCATTTCAGAAGACAGGCTCCTCCCCAGTGTGAGCAGGCCATGTGCTGAGGTAAAGGACTACAATGTAAAGGCTTCCTCTGTGCTGGAGCTGAATCATCTATAACCGAATCTGATGGACATAACCAGTTTAAGCACAGCTAAGCCTTGTCCAAGTTAGCCATCAGTTTAAAAACCCCAATCCCTTCATCTCTATTTCCATACCGCTGCCGTTATCAGCTTTCCATTGCAATGCTCCCAAGTGACTCAATGGGCTTTTGCAGAGGCTTTAGGAGATCACGGAGAGCCACCACCCGGACGTGCTGAGCCAACCCCAGCCCATGCGCTGAAATTTCAGCACAGGCACTGAGTTGAGTCAGAATGTTCTTTTCCCCTCACAGATAATTAGTGACAACAAGTACCTGGACAAAAGTTTGGCAAACCCATGCCAAAGAGTACCAGGATTGGGCAGGAAGATGGGAAGTCAACTGCAGGTCTGAAATGCTTCCAAAAAGCACTATTTATCCCCATCAGTATGAAGCCACTGTGCGTGCTCCCCGTCCCTGGCAAGGAGCTCCTGCTGCCCTCCCCACCAAGGAGCCAGTTGTCCCAGGGGGACGCAGAGACTTGGGGAGGGGCCACTGCTCCTCCCAACACATCCCAGAGAGCAAAGCATAGCAACCTCCTTTTGGCCACAGAACACACCCAGCCACCAATTCACCCAAAGCAGCATCAGAAGGCTGTTGCAATGAATAGCAATGTCCCGCTGAACATGAACCTGGAGCTGAGGGGATGGGACCCAGCTACACCATGAGCCAGTTCCTCTGCCAATCCCCACAACTCAGTTTGTTGGTCTGTCAGTGTGCTCAGCCCCTAGGACATACTCAGCATGCCTGAGAAACACAAGCCCCCACCCAGCAGCCAGCATGCTGCCTGCAGCCCAGTGCCACATTCTTCCTGCTTGGGATTCCTGCCATCATATACAAATAGTTTTCAAAATATGAAACCTACTGAGAGTGCTGTGCTCTGCATGACAAGCCAGGAGGGCATTAGGGCTGTCTCTGTGAGCATGAATGGCGGTGGGTTTAGCTGGCTGCCATAAAGCCAGAAAGAAGTTATGACTCCTGGTCCTGATGGAGTCTTCCAGCCATGTTATCTTAATTTTAGGCAGCTAGATGGAAACACTACCTGTTATCCAAGTCTGCAGCTGGATGGACCTCTCTCATCTTCCCCACAGTCCTGCAGGAGCCTGCACACTGCCCACTCTCCCTGTGATGCTCCAGGGCTTTATGGCTTCCTGAGCTAAAAGGACTTCCAACTTCTTCACTCTGCCTTTCCACTGCAAGGAAAGTGGGTGCTGAACCTGCTCCTGGCAGTGGGGAGCAAGTCAGCAGCTGTCTTTAAAGAAACATCATCATCTTCACCTCACCCTCTGGGGACCAAGAGCTCAGGGGGAGCCAGGCTGGCCTTCTACAATAGCTTTGGGGTGTGAGGCAAAGAGATTTGGTGACACTTGCCACTGCAGTGGTCCCAGCTGTTCTCTGAGCCTCCAGTCTGGTGTGTGTGTGAGGGCAAGGGATGAAGAGCAAACACATGAGGAGGGAGAAAAGCTATCCTGTCAGAAGGGGACTATCATTTGGGTAGGGGGACAAAGCAGGAGCAGCAAAGGTATTCCCTTTTTCCATTTCTTCAGGTTCCCCCTTAAAGTCTGTCAGTGCCTTCTGAGATCTCTACCTCCCTGAACTTTCTGAGAGCAGACTTCGAAGGCTACTTCAAGCACGTTGTAAATAGGAGCACAATGTTACCCCAGGGCTGAGCAGAGGTGTGAGATGGCAGCTTTGTATGAGGGAGATTGGTCATAAACAGAAAGCCAGGGAGAATTTGTTGTACTGCCTCCACATTACGGCTGTTTGCAAAGAACAAATCCCACGTGCTCCCCGCTGGTGCCAGCAGCGCAACGGGTAACGTCAGCCATCCTCTCCTCCAGCAGCTCCCTTCAGCTACAAAAGGGGATGCAACAAACATTGGTTCAGCCTAAGGAGGTTTGAAAATGCAAACTCTTTGCAATGCTGATGGACATTTTGGTCAGGATAGAATTCTCCAGGCTTGGTTTATAGGCACACTGATATTTTGTCCTCCTTTAGCCTCTGTCAGGATGCTTAAAACTCCAAGACCACTGTGCTCTCTATCTACTTGCCAGAACAGTTGTGGCTTCTTGTTTTCCACCCACGTTAACCTGCTGCCTGATCTCTCCCTTGGGACAGGGACCCTCTCCTATTTGCACAGCACGCAGCTGCTTGCCCTCCAACTGGAATTTTTCACTGCTGTGTAATACAAACAAATACGAGTAGCTCATGCTGGGCGGCTAAACTGTACTGAAAAGAGATTTCAGACCGATCAATCCAGTTCCCTCATGCCCCATAGCCATGTACCAGTGCTAATAATGCTTTCCTCTCCTCCCAGCTCATCTTGCCTGCAGTGCAAGCGATTTATGACAAGAACTACATTCGTTATGATTTTTATGCATCGTCAGCATTTTAAAGATGTAAAACTGCTACTCATTCCACTTCTTCCCCCTGCAAAATATGGGGGACAGGGTCAGATGGACGGGGTGTGTCTGAAGCTCTGAAGTAATAAGTGATTAGTTACCGTTTAATAGTTAGATATTAGTTCTTTATGCCCCTAGAGCAGCTTTCATCCCAGAGCATCAAAGCATTTAAAGAACATTCAGTAAAGCCCTGTAGCACCTGTGAAGGAAGGGGAGGCACACACCCACATGCAGAGCAATTTTACAAATGGAGAAACTAACACAGCATCCTCACCAGTGGCACGCTTCACTCAGTGGTGAGGCTGAGAGAGAAGCCATAAGGCTTGACACTTGATGCCACTGCAATCATCTTTCTTTTTCAGCAGTTTTATTAGCAGCCAAAGCATTTGGAGATCGTGCTATTTCCCTCCAAAGGATCATTTCTCCCTTTCAATATAATCCCCTCTTCCTTCGGAGCAGATAATCTACACCATTTACCATAAGCCAGTTATGCTGGCGGAGGGGCAAGCGTGGCACTGGGCACTGACATGGCTTTACATGAAATTTCAGGCTCAGCAGAACCGATGGTCTCCAGCCTGTGGTTTGCAGACCTCTTCCAGATCCCGTGGAAGGCTTCCAAGAGGCCTGTGAAGGGCAATTAAGAAAAGCAAGCCTAACACCAGTGTGCTTAAATTTCTAATCAGTGGTCTGTGCCTTTACTGGAAAAGTACCGGGGTCGTGCCCTTAAAAAAATCCCCAACCAATCCCACCCCCCTCACACCAAGTGGCTGACCATTACTGCCCAAGCCACAAGTTCAACTCCTCTAGCTGAAAATAACCTCCAAACACAACAGTGTGAGAGGAAACACAGTCTGTTTGAATTGCATCCTGTTTGCCTCACCCTCAGAAAGGTATCATTTATTATCTCCTAGAAAGGACCTCTCCCAGTAGTTGCGCATGTATGGAGTATCAGATGGATTCAGATCGTTAAACTATTTGTAGATTGTGCTGTTTTAGGCTTTTGGGGTTTTTTTTCTGGGAAGACAGGGTGAGGAAAGGGGTGAGCAGACAGCTAGAGGTTGGCACCATTCTGAATCTAACCCACAGTATCGTAGAGATTATATATGATTAAGCTCTCACAGTCTCATGCCAGCAGTACCTTGCTAGTAAAACCAAACCAAAACAACCTCAAACTCTCTCTCTCCACATATGCTGGATTTAGCATTCCTGTTTATGGCTAAGTACTACCAGCAGGTTTTTTTCCAACTGTTTTACATAACACCTTGGGTGAACACAGTCATGTTGGTGGGGAACAGCATCAGCTCAGCTCTACCTGTTTTTGATGTTGTTTCTGGAAACAACACCAGCGGGTTCGCGATGGTCCCTCCCCAGACAATTCAGCTGCACGATAAATAAAGAACAGCTGATCCTGCCGTGTCACCATCTCCTGCAGTAAGAGGCTTCCTGGGTACCTAGTGGGAGTTCTGCTAAGCTTTTAAGCCCATTGGCAACGTGGGGAACAGTCTGTAGCTCCAAAGCCAAGAGGCTCGAAGTAATAATCCGATTTCAAAGCTCCTCCTCCTCTCCAGCCAAAGGCAGCGAGGGAGGATGAGATCAGACTGTAGATGCTCTTCATTTTAGGTCTGCCCATTGCGCTCATCTGCTCAGCATGAGCACGGGGAAGGGAAAGGATGAGTGCCAAAATCTGGAATGGATTGCTTGGCTAAAGTTTCTGCAAACATTTCAAAACTTACTGGGGAAATAATTTTTTTAAGGGATTTTTTACTGCTTTTGATACAGCCGACAGGTCTATCCTCCACTTTTCTAGTTCAAGCATCAGCCAAAACTCACGGAGGATTTACTCCCTGCCATCACGCACTCCTGAGGCACCATGTCAGCCAAGCTATGCAGCTGGTTTGCACTCTCCCCACAGAACTTCTCCTGTAACAAAAAGGAGTGGTGCTCCTCTGGCATTTACACTGTCTGCCCCCCACCCCCGCCACTCCAGGATGATATTAGCTGCCAGTTGATAAGCAAATCATGAAATAACTTATTTTCATGAACCTCAAAATAAACGGAAAGTCCAGATCATCCCTTAAGGAGTCAGGTGATTCCCTCACATCCCTTCTGCCCCTCAAACAAAAAAAGAAACGACCTGGCTTCTGAACAGGGGAAGAAAGGTCCCGGCTCACCCCTGCCCCAAAAAAGCAGGATGAAACAGTAAAATACATCAAGACAGAAAAAGGCTGCAAAGCCTTGCTTTTTCCCTTTAATCTGATCTCCACAGCCAGCTATTCTTCTGCCTCCCCTTGGATGCTGCACAGAATGTGGAGCGCAGCCCACAGCGTACCCACCACAAACAAGCCCTGGCTGGTGGCTCAGCAGGGAGATCAGCCTTAAAGTGCTGTCAGCACTGAAAACTCTTCCTCCTCGCTCTGGGTCAGACAAAAGAAAAGCCACCGAGGGAGCCTGCAGCCACACACAGGTACCCCTCGTGTTTCTACCACTGCGCATGGCCAATATGGGTGGTGGGTGAGTTCCACTGCAGAGCCACGGTGAAATCCAAGTTCCAGCATCTTTCTTCTACTGATTTAGCAAAGAAAGATTTGAAGAAGTATGAAATAGCTGCCTACTGGTATAAACCCTTATGAAGCAGCCAGCCAGCCACTTGGATGTGTGAGCTGCCTGTTTGCAACAGGCTTAATCTCAAACCTAAGAATAAGTTTTAAAAACACACGTCTATTCCACAACGTAAGAGTTTGTAGAACTACAGCTAAAAGGTCTTTTTTGTACTTTTGGGTAAGTGTCTGCAGTACTCTGGAGAGCCAACAGCATCATCCCCTTGTTTATCAGACTTTCTGAACTTATTCCAAGCTTATATAGTCCAGACATACTTTGACAGAAAAATTAATGGCTTTTATACAATTTTTTTATTATTAAGAAACACAGACGCTACCACCTTAATGAGATATATATGCACTAAGGGACAGGCTTGAAATAGGAAATGGTGTTTCAAGCCAATCCAATGTTGTAATGCGAGTCAGAGCTCCTTACACAGACCTGGCTTCCTAATGCACGTCACTGCGGGATCCTATGTCAAAATAAATACAAGAAGTTATCTCTTGCTACTCACACTCTATCTGTACTCCAAAAAAATCTGTACTTCACTGGATGTTGGAAAGGCCCTCCCCCCCTCAGCTTGTAATGCCTGATTGGGGCTCAGAGCCTCTATTTCAGCGACTGCTGCTGAACCCACCTTCCCATCCGGCACTTGTTCGGATGTCCTGTGGAACATATGGACCTGCCCTGGTGAAAACCCAAACAGGAACCAACAGGGTTGCCTGGTGACCCAGGCAACCGCTCTTGAGGTTGGGAGCAGCCAGGAGCCCCATGGGAATTCCCAGTCCCTTCCCTGCAGCTGGGGAAAGGCAGAGGATAGAAGGATCTGCTCAAAATAACAAAGCCAAAAGCTGGCAGCCCCAGGGTTCTGAGGCTGAGTAAAGCGTAAAATCTCAGGAGCTGCCTCTCGTGACACACTACAAGTAATTTGACTTTCACCCCCCAGCCCAAGGTGGCCATGAACCACCACCTCCACTCCCATCTGGAAGGAGCTTGGCTCACATGTGTGTTTGCCAAGGGAAACGACACGGAGCCCTTTGCGTGCTTAGGAGACAGACGCTCCGCGCTTTACTCCACATCTGGCAAGGCTGCTCCATAAAAAAGGTGACGGAGTGCTTGTGGCTCTCCTTCCAGAGCACAGGATGAAAATCTTCTTCAAAACACACGCCATACAGGAATTCTTTCTCTAGCTTTAATTTAATGTAGTCTTTATAGCCAATAAATTTGCAGATTGCTACAAACACCTGGCTATTTACACAATAATAGTTATATCTGCCAGAAATGGCAAATTATTATTATGATGTTCATAACTGTTAATGCTAACTGCACTCTTAAAACACATATCATAAAGAGCACCGTAATTTGAGAGAAGGGCAGTAAACTATTGCCCAGACACAGAGGAAACCAGGTCTACTGCTGTAACACTTATTCCACAGACATAGTTGGAGTACCTTTTTCTCCTAAATTCTTTCCTGCCATCCAGAATAAGAAAAAAAGGAAAAAAAACCACCACTGACTTGTTTCATTATATTTAAAAACAACAACAACAACAAAAAAAAACAAAGTCTGTTACATCTTGTAAACTGTAATAGCCAGTTTTGTTTCTGCAATTCAGTGCAGAACCGATGACACTGGATTATCCAAAGATCCGCACAAAACGCTTTGGTTGGATGAAAAAGCTGATCTGCCTGAAGTGGGGGAAAAAAGCTCATGGTAACAGATAATTATATAACCAGCTTGTAAAAGTGTTATTAGTAGAGCATGGGATCAGGAAAGCCCTGGCTTTTATTCTCACTTCATGCATTCAGTGATGAGAGCTAAATCTCTGTCCGTCTCTCCCTCCTCCCCCACCCAAAAGTTAGATAATTTTTAGCCAACCCTGTAAAACACTTGCAATCTTTGAGTAAAAGCAAGGCTGAGGTTAATGTACTGCTACTTCTCTAACTTTCAGATGCTGTGTTCCACCTTGATAACAGAAGAAAACTGGAAAAAATTTCCTTTGCTGTTCAGATAAGGTAGCTCGAGGACTCAGGGGTAAACTCTAAAGTTCAACATTTTAGTTTGAAAGGACATTTCCAGTCACTGGCTACTGGAATTCAGATCTTCAGATCTTGACTAAGTGATAAAATGCAACAAAAAAAAAAAAAAAAGAGCTTTGCCAGAAGGTATCTCTTTCTTTCAAGGAAGGAATGGGAACATTAGATATTCTGTACATTAACTAAGCATAGCAAAAAAAAGCCTTGCATGGACCTTGTTCTCAGTTATCCACAACTGGATGTCTCTGAAAATCTTTCATCAGGAGCACAATTTTGCTCCTCCTTTCTCAGAAACAACAGAGTCAAATCCAAGCAGGAGAAAAATTAAACTGGTGGCAACGAACCTTGAAGGTCTGACAGTGACCTGCAGCACTAAGGTCTTCGAAACTGCTTTCATTTGCCAGAACATAAATTAGATTCCTCACTAGGTACGGCACCGGGGTTAATGGGAGCTTTATAAAGCCTTCTTTGAACATAGAGATTATCCTTTTCAAAAAAGACTAATCTTGTGGTTTAAAGTACAGTACTGGGAGCCAGGAAACCTATTCCCAGCTCTGACAGGCTGGTTGACTTCAGGCAACCCACTTGACTGTTCTCTGTTCTTTCTCAATATGCACAACATAGAGACAAATACCTAAATCTCCCATGAGGCTTAATATTTGTAAGACACCGAGAACCAGCTTAACTCTTCACAGACCCCTCCAAGCAGAAGATGATGTCTGGCTATTCCATATGCAGGCTTGCTCAAGCCTCTCCAAACAGAAGGTCCCACAGATACCAGGCAAGGACACCTGCACCGGGCACTTCATAGAGGCAAGAATCCTGAATTACAACTTTACCAACTACATTTTTTTCAGCAATGAAGGAAATGTCTCATCCTGTCTGGCATTTCTGTCCAGAGGAGGAGCCCAAAAGAAGCAAAACTGAGGAATTAATTAAAATTCAAGTTTAGGAAAAGTCATGCTGCTGGCTAGGCACCTCTCAGTGAACAGCTTTCCTCTGCAGGATCTGATTTCACTGCACGAAGGTTAAAAACAACCTCAAGACAACAAAACAACAACAATTAAAAGAAAAATCAAGTATTTCAAATGTAAAATACAGAAAAGTACCGAAGTGTGAGATGATACAAAAAATTCAGTGCTGGGAACAAGGATCACTACTTTCCTTTCAAGAACAAATTCATCCCAAGCATCTCCACTGTGAAAACCAATACTGGCTTACAGTCTCCTCTCAAAAGGTACCTGTCATTCCTCCCAAACTGCCATAGTTACATACCCTTCATGTTTGTTTCCATATAGTAGTGTCCTTCAAATTTTTAAATAAAATGAGTACCAAACATTTGAACATAGAACAACCCCCATGATTTCCAAACCTCCTTAAAAGAGAGCATGGAGAGCCTTACTTGTGCTATGCACTGCGACATTTCAAAGACTCACATCTTTCAAGGCTGAGCACAGCTCTTTTCTGCACACCCCTGCATATTAATAGATGCATTCACATGCTGCTACTGTTCAAAAAACCTACTTGCCCATGAGCACAGATGACTCTGACCCGGTCGCTCCCAGAGAACTCAGTCCCACCGTGGTGCTGGCTGGTACATTTCCTGCAACTCAGCCTTGCTAATAAAGCTTCAGCAAGAGGAACTCCAAAGGCTGTTTCCCAACTTCTCTTCCAGCATGCAGAAATCTCAGGAAGTTGTTTGAACTCAATAACCTCCACACCATTTCTACCCAGTCAAAACAGAAGAAGAAAAAGCAAACAAAAAAAATAACATCCTTCTCTGTGCAGCCTACAAAATTTGGTCACTCCAGGCTTTCTTGCACAGAAGACAGTTATCCAACCACAACAAAGGAATGTCACTTCCTTTTCCTCCAAAATAAATGCTGGTGTTGAAAAAGTCCACCTATGCCTTTACTGTGGGCAGCCTCAGTCAACACAGGAGCACATCCACAGCCAGCAATCAGGGAACAGCATTCAGGACTACCTCTGTATTGATTTCCAGCTGGGGTCCAAGGCTAGGAATTTCCTTTCCCCCTCCTTCCATTGATCTGAGAATGAAGAAAAAAAAATCCCAAAATGCTGAGACTCACTTTCATATAAACCGAGATATCTTAATTATTTTTCAAATTAAAAGCAAATGATTATATTTTCCTAATGGCACTTGCAAAAGAGCTAGAGCAATTTGATCCATTGCTACTCATTCCTTCGGACACAGATCCAATCTTTCAGTCTCTCTGTGCTTATTGGCTATGTGGAAGGTAAAGCAGCAAGGAGCACTAGAGGATTAATTCTCACAATAGTGGGAAGCAGGAGTCCCAGCTCCTGGGGCGGTGAGTGGGGGAGAAGGGAGAAGGATGAGTGCGTAGGCTGCATCCCTGGTCTTTGACTTCCTTGCTTGCCATGATTTCATCTTCTGCCTAAAGTTATCTTGAAAGGGATCTACCACGGAAAGAGCGCTCCAATGACTTAAATGTAAAAAGTGTTATGGGAATTTTGCTTTAAACCTGCAAAGACTACGAGAAGGGGTTACATGTGAGATAACTCAAGGCACAGCTCAGCAGGGAAGGGAATAGCTAAGGCACAAACAGTTCATACTCTGTTTGTTGTGAGTCACACAGCAGCTGAACAGATTTATGATTCAGATGTTTTAGTGTTGGTTATCAGCGATTAGCTCAAACTCTTAGAAAAACAGAGAGAAAGAGAAAGATTAAGCTTTTGTCTGCCCCAGCCCTCATCCTTCCTTTGCCTGGCAGCGGGGGTTACTGATTGTTTCTGTGCCTTTCTTAACATCAGAATGGCTCTGAGCCACACTCACTACAGCAGCAGATCACACTGCCAATATCATCATCACCAGTAGATTCAGCAGCTAATCATTTAAGCGTGACAACATTTATTCAGGTACAGCCTGTGCAAGTATATTTGTAAAATTTGTAACTTTTAAGTGCGGGCTTTTTCCACCATAGGGATCATTTGGGACACAAAAAGGGTGGACAAAGAGGGACTGGCTTTGCTAACTTTATCTTCAAACCCTGTACAAGCCCGGTAACATACGCACAAGAGGACTTGATGCATCTTTATGGCATTTAACCTCACAACAGCCATGTATGTGGGCTTCTCACAGATAAGCTAAGTGACTGCCCAAGATCACACAGGAAGCCAAGTGCAGGGAACTAATACCGAGCACAACAACTCTCAGGCTAGACCTCTGACCATTGCAGCATTAATCCATTTCTAATTTAGTTTAATTGAACTTAATGCTCAGCTAACAGATTTATGCCAACCCACTGTTACATGATGCGGAGTGATACATGAGAGGAAGAGAGATTTGGGCTTTTCTGTGAATCACATCTCTGCATGTAAACATAGTGATGCAACCTTAAGGACAGAGTCATCCTCAGCATCTCCACAACTGGGGGATCTGAAATGCTGCTGACCTTCAACACAACTATGTAGTTGAGGAGGACAGGGGAAGGAGGACACTGATCCTTCATCACTGCATCTGCAGAATGATGTATATGCACATCTCAGATCACGGTCCAAAGTCCATATGGGAGCAACTGAACACAATGTCCAACTTTTCAACTGCTCAGAGCTCATGACAACCCCTTTCTGCAAGAGGCTCTACACTGCAAGGGGAGAGAGAGGGAATCAGGGTAATTAAATAATCTGTAATGGTAATATACCAAATATGGGTTATACTGCTGTAAAAACAGAGTAGCCCTGTAATATCTTGGTCATGGTTAAAGCTCACAGCAATGCTGGGAATTGCACAGGAAGGCACCTGATGGCAGATCCCTCTCTTACAGATTCAGCCAGGACCACTAACCAGGGACAACTCTGGACAAATGCTTACGTGCTGACCCAGTGTGCAGCACAAGCAACAAACATGATGCTCTTGGTATGTCTCCAACCTCACACGTGTTTGTTCCCTGATCACAGAGCCCGTCTGTGTACAATCCAACATGTCTGGAAGACAAACAGGCTGCACATCTGCACATCAGTGGTCCAACACAGAGAAGGAACATCAGGCTTATTAGGGAGAAATTACACAGATAATCTGAGTGATTTCCATCCAAAAGCTCCCAGACAGGAACAGAGGAGGCCCCAGACTTTCCTGGACTGTTTCTTAAAATCAGAGCTGCTTTCCTTGCGATGCTGTGCACGGTGCAAGCAGATTAAGCTCTATTAGCATGAGACACTTTTGAACAGTACAAACTAGAACTAAACTTGGAATTAACCAGACTGGTGTAAAATTATACCTTAATGCCCACAGAAACCAGATTAGAAGACAGATGGTGAAGAGGAAAGAAGAAAAAAGGAAGAAAAAAGAAGAGTGGATTGGATATACATATGTGGATTTACATTCTGTGAGCTTGGCACACATCTTAGAGGCATTTTTTATTTCCAGCATAATAGAAAGTTGCCTGACAGTGCTGGTACACTAGATAAGAGGAAAAAAAGAGCAGATGCTTTTGAAGGGCTTTGTAGTATGACTCTTCAGCAGAAATTTAGAGATCAAGGTGGGTAGGAGCACTGGGGGAGGAAAGCCCTTACAGATATAGTGGAAGCATAAAAAGGGAGAAGAAAGAGGAAAAAGAAAATTTGGGTGAAGCAAGAGAACTGTCAGGGTCCAGATTATAAGCAAAAGTGCAAGGGAAATGTTCAGCAGAGATGCAGCTTGGGCATCAGTGTGCAAAACCCTGAAAGTAGGAGCAATGCAGTGGCAGCTGTCAAAAATGAAATAATATTAGTAGGCATGCTGAGGAAAGGAACATAAAACATCGTTATACCTCTGCACGAATGTAGGCTGAACCTACTCCTTGAACACTACATGCTGTTCTGGACCCCACATTTGGAGAAAAAGAAGACACAGAAGAACTGAAAAGCTAGAGTAGGACAACAGTGATAAAATGCATGAAACAGCTTCTGCAGGAAAAACAATTATGCAAAGCAATAAAAGACTACAAAACCAGAAAAGGTACGGGGAATGAAGGAGTGCTTGTAGCCCCTTCTGAAAAAAAGAATGGACAGACATCAAATGAAATTATCAGAATAAAAAAACCACAAAGGAGACACTTCCTTGCTGAAGAAATAATTCTGTCTCTTAGCCATGTCTCTTGGAATATTATGAATGTGGCAAGAGTACATAGGTTCACAGAAGAAAGGCAAATTAACAGAAGGGGGAAGAAAAAAAAATTATCAATAGCTGTTAAATACAAAATAAAGTTTCTGAGCTGCAAATGAGCCAGAGGCTGGCAGCACAGACTAGGGAAGTATAATTGTTTGACTGCCCCGAACTGATACCCTTCCCTGGGTATCCACTCTACAACAAGAGACAGGATGCTGGGCTAAGTGGACCTTTGATCTAACCCTGTATGTCCATTTTTGTGTACAAGGCAGAAAAGGGTTTGTATTCCACACTGAATCAAGCTGGGGATAGTAAAATTCGAACAGGGAAGAACGTGATTTAGATGGCAATGCAGAACACATTAGTAGCCAAGAGCTGAATGTCACAGAGGAGCGACAGTGTGAGAGGGTCCTAAAAAAAAAAAATAAAATCTTGTTACAGCGTTTAAACGGAGAAGAGAGATGAGAGTTTTGATGGCAAGTATGTGCATGAATACAGAAAACTGCACTTCAGATGTAGAAGGGAATAGAGACTTGATTTCACATGACTTGGGATGTAAGAAGGCAGGCAAAAAGAGAGGGGATAAAAGAACAGTATTGAAGAAAACTCCCAACATGTAAAAACTCCACTCTCCTCCAATGCCTCAAGCTATAAACAGAGTTAAGAGAAAAGAGATGAAAAATGCAGTTTGACACGCTCGGTTCAACTTCAAGAGATGAATTTGAGATGAGGCAGTGGAGATGATCTTGTAATTAAGGTACTGGACAGACACGGGGAGATCAGAGTTCATTCCCCAGCTGCGCCACAGACTTCCTTCATGATGTTGGGCACTTCACTTTGTTGCTCCGTAACACTGAGAAAATATTTTCTTAATGCACAGGAAAGCTGTGAGGCTGAATTCCTTAAACGTCTGAGATGCAGCGTGGTGTCTGAAGAAGCACGGTCAGGATAGCAAACGCCAAGCGCTCGCATGCCACGGACCACGTTTCACGGGCTGCTGGGACCAGACGCAGCGTGGGATGGGATGGGATGCAACCACAGCGGCAGGGACAGGGGAAAGAATTCCATCGCAGGAGGTCAGCTCAGGGAAATTAAACCCAGTAAGGTGTGAAGGGAAGAGGTTTCAAAGCCAGTCGAAATATAAGGCGCAGGAAGTGCGCCTTAAGGAGCTGAAAAGTTTGCAACGCCTCTGAAGAACAATGCTGCAAACTGTAGGAAGGAATCAGCACGACACTACAAGGCAGGGAGATGAACAGGATTTGCTCTAATGTACCAAGTCCTGCAATAACTGAGTCTACATCTAAGATGCACTTCAGTACTCAGAAGCAAAGAAACAATGCTTAGCCTAACATTTACAATGCTTTCTCCTGATTTTTTTCCCCCTCTGCTATCAGGAACAGAAACCTTAAATCATTTGAATATTAACTGTATCACTAAAGGGGATACAAACAGGCTCTGACTTGGAATACCAGCACAATGTCTAGAAGAACAGCGGTACAGGCTGTTTGAATCCACTGAAGCTATACTTTTCAATACTTAAGATACACAAACACCTTTAAAACTTATCTAATGGTAATCTGAAATTACTCTAACCAAAAAGAGTGCCGAAGCTTCCTCTGACTTTTAATCAATCACTTAAATTATATTTAAAAACACCCAAACCAAATATTTGCCAAGAGGTGTAAAACGACTCCCAGACTGAACTGGCAGAAAACACAGAAGAGCCCAGAATAGACCTTACTGATAGGATAAATTGAGCCTTGACATGTGTGGAGCCCATCTGCGAGCGACGAAGAGTACGTGCTTCGTTTCTGTTTATTCCCTTCATCCTGGGTGAAATTTCACGGGTAACTTTATAGCAACACTGCCAGGCTGGTGCCCATCTCATCTACCCGTATCCCCCTTTCTGCTCGCTTAGAACCCCGGGCATGACCAATGACCAGGCTACGGGGAGGTTTTAGGCATTTTAATCCTAAAATTGGTCATCCAGCTGAGTTTCCTTTGCCTGGTTATTTTGCAGGTGGATCAGCCTTTCTCTGCCCATCTCGCAGTCCCTCGTGGCGATGCAGCACACAGGAGGACACATCCACTGCCAAGCATCTACCTACAACCTGGGGACAAACCTTAGTGCTCAGGGGAGCACTGAGCTGCAAGCCAAAAACTTACTTTCTTTTGCCAGTTTCTGAATAAAAGCCTTTATGTGAGATGCTGAGATGTTGGCTAAATAGAGCCACAGAGGACCCAGAGATCAGAAACCACCTGGAACAATTGGCTAACTGCAGTTTTAGGTGCAAAGCACCTCATTTAACACAATTCAATACTAAACTTCATCATCAAACCAACTAAAAAAGTTTTAGTGCTTTTTTTAATTCAATGTTTAACCAAAAGCATTTTAACACAGGAAGAAACAATTATGAATTTGTAACTTAAAACATTAAAACAAATTCGTGTAGATGTACATTAAAGCCATAAATTGCTCAAACATGCACAGAAGAAAAGAATGACTTGAATGTAAAGACTGAATTCGGCTGGCTGTAAATCTGCAGATCATAGCAAGATCCAGAGATAATCCAACTTTAACTAACACAAAAGGCAAAAAGCATTAAAACCATATTTAAATAATGTCCTATTGCCTGTTTGAATTGAAAAGCTAAAAATTCCAGTTTTAACGAACATGGTTAAGCTTCCCAGAAGTTTGAGGGTAAGGGGTTGTCAAGATAGCTGGAGGACCTTTTCAAAGCCTGTCTCCAGAAGGAGAGGCTGTGCTGGCTACACCAAACAGGAGTACAGGAGGGTATCGGAGCTGCAGAGAGCAGAACCCTGCAGGGGCCCTTGACGGGCGCCGGTAACGAGCAGTTCAAGAGCAGGCGCTGTAAAAACCCAGGGCAGCCTGCCACTGATGCCTGGAGTCACATAAAATTAATTTAAATTGGAAACAAACTGGCCCAGGTAGCACTCGCCCGGGTTTCAAACAATGTTAAGAGCTGAGCAGCGTATTCCGCGTTTTGCTGGCAGCTTGATCATTAAAATTAAATAGGAAGTGGCAAAGCTGCAGGGCAGGTGATACCGCGGGTTCGTGTGTAAAAAGCAACGGTGAACTTGGGAATTACAGACACTTGTAAACCTTAGTTTAGTGCCTGCTAAAATGGCTCAACTGGGTAGTTATGAAATTTAGATTAATGCCAGGCGGCAGGCACAGATTAGCATGGTATTTCCATAAGAAAAACGGGCACCTCCATATTTTCTATAAGGAGCGTCAAGACAGTGGTTAAGGAAAAATTGGTAGTTGTAATTAATTTGAATTTTCAAACAGCCTTTGGTAATATTAATCACTGCAGCCTATTAGGGAAACTAGTCATGGGGTGAGAGGTAAACATCTGTCAATAGATTAAAGCTAATTTAGAAAAAACGAACAGCATGGATAAATGGCCAGTTTTCAGGAAGGTTAATGGGGGAAGTCCCAGGGGTGGATACTATGATCAACATTTAATATATTAAATGATCTGGAAAGGGGCATATACAATGTGAAACAGGGAAAAAAATTGTTGATGACATTGCTCTATAGGTTAGTTAAAACCAGCAAGAACTAAATCTGAAGGACCCACTCAAGTTACAGCAAATAAATGTGAGTGCACACAAGTGCAAGGATATGCAAATTGGCAAGGAGAGTTTGAACTAATTGTAGACATGGATGGGTTCCATATTAATTGTAACCATTCAGAGAAAGATCTAAGTGCCCTCCTGGACAGCGCACGGAAAACATCTGCTTAGTTTCCAGTCATAGTCAAAACCACAAACCAGATGTGGAGCTTTGTGTTAGAGAGAGATAAAGAATAACATGGAAAACACGATTTCTGTCTCGAACATTGTGTTCAATCCATTTGCCTTTGTAACAAAACAAAACATCAGACACTTAAAAGTCCAGAAAGAACTAACGTAAATTTACAGCTCCAGAAAGATGCTCATCTAAGAACTCAGTTACAAAATGCACACGTTACAAAACTCCGACTTGAACCCTTGTTAGCATGACTTTGAATGGCCTACAGTCCATTAAAAAGTTTGCTGAATAGGAACTCTAATGATTTTCAAATTTCTGGGCTACGTTCAAGGGGTAATAAGTAAGAGGTGAAACAATCCAAGCATATCATAACATAAAACAGGCAGAGAAAGCCATCTGGATGCACTTATTCTCCATTCCCACCCTCTTTTTCTCACAATAAGGCAGGAGCAAGGAGTTGTCCAACTAAATAAAAGACAATAGATTTAGAAGTGATGAAAGAAAATACTGCTGCACCCATACTGACAAAACCAACCCACAGAACTCTGCTCTGCAAGGTATTTATTGAAGTAATACTCCTAATAAGATTAAAAACCACAAAACATCAACAGTGTCAGCAGTTGGAGTCAAGAGAATTCTGCAGTCTTCCCATTTGTCCTTGCAGGATTTTACTCTTTCTTCCAAGGCATCTAATATTAGGCATGACTTGGGACAAGAAATGAGAAGAAGCTGAGCCAGTGGCCTCATCCAGAACCTGTTCAGAGGGTTAAGTGTGAAAAGACGGATGGTTTGTACGTTAAAGTAGCTCAAAATGAAAGAGGAAGGAAACAGGGAAGACATGATTTTAACCTCATTGTGTGAGTTGCATTCAAGGAAAAGATGCTTTAAGTCATCACAGGAATAGCAGAAAAAAATGCTGAGAAACAGAGCTTTTCAACTTTACAACATTCTGTTTTCTCTGCAAAGTAGCAGGAGGCAGCTCTACAGTTACTATCACCAACTCTTCCATCTAAACCAATTAGACTTTTATTTGCAAGTCTTGCCAACACCGTCCTATTCGGTCAGATTAGAGTGAGGATTTAAAAGTGGAATAGCCATTGCTGAACTGTAAAGTGCACAGACAAAACCAGGAGTGGGCGTCGTTGTGATGCCGAAGGGGAGAAGGGCTGCACATCTGCCCTGGAGGTCACATAACACGGCCCACATCATGACACTGTAGGCAAAGAGAAAGGTGTGTGTGAGATTACCAACCTGATGGCCATCCACCACTGGAGAAAAACAACAGCGTTTAATGAGATGTCAACCTTTTCTCCCTACTGGTGAGGGAAAACATCTCCATCAAAAGCTGCCCAAGGACCGCAGCTGGCTAATCTCCAGAGCCACTGATTCGCACAGCAAAATCACTGTATATTTGCCATCTAATTACTTTTTATGCTTTCCAGTAAATCCTGAGTCACTTATTCAATACTTAGCCCAAATGTGCCAAACACATCTGAAGTGTCCCCACTCTCCTAATTTGTCACATAATCCCAATATTGGTTACTGAGATGAACCCACTACTGATTCATGATACTAATCATCCCCTGCTTTTCAATCCACTTTATTGAGGATAAAATTCAGAGACACAAAAGGCATACGAAACTCTATTCCCAACCCTCAACTATTGGGAGGATATTCCCTGCCAAACACAATGTATTTGTCTAGTGCAAGTGTTTCAAAAGCAGAGCTTCCTATGCCTGCCTAGGAACCCTTCCTTGTGCTTAAATCAATTTTCTTCTCCTTTCTTCTATTATTTCAATCATCCAATTTCCTTGCTCTCGTGCTGTCTCTGTCCTATAGACACAGGTAAGCATCCAATATATTTGGGTCTTTCAATCTTTCTTTACAGTAGGATCGTTCTCACGCTGTTATTCTGGTTGATACTCTGTCACTTCACTACAATTTTTAAAATCTTTCTCCTATTAAGCCGTTCAGAAACAAGGTTACACAAAAGGGCAGGGGCAACATTTAAGAAGAAAACATCACATTTAAGAAGAAAACATCACACTCTTGCAACCTCTCTTGATCTAATGGTCCGCCTTACTCTCTAAAACAGAACATGGTGTCCAGCCCACAACAAACATGACCCACTGGATTCACAGTGTTTTTAAAAGGATAATAAATTTGGTGCAATTTGGTTCTTCGAACTGGGAATATACTTGGATCATGTTCTCAAAAGTATCTTCAAGAACTGACGGTTCAAGTAAAATATGAAATACTGATTTTGGCTAAAAGTGACAAGACATGGCACACTTGTTCTCACATCCAGCATGTTCCCATCAACTAGCTCTGGTTTAGATTATTTATGTCCACACATGATAGTGTAAACCTTCCAAAGTGAATTTCTTTTATCATACTTTTAATTGCTCTCTAGGCTCTTGTACTTTTGAGTAGTACTTCATCAGTATTTTTTACATCAATGAATTAATATAGTGCCTATTTCTTTCTCTGAATTGTCAGTGAATTTGAGACAGAAATTATTTCTGCTTCCTGTGGCACCCTGATACATATCCTCTTACAGAGTAGTTTATTTACAGGCTTGCCCAGGGTAGGGGGGAGGACCTGAGCGGTTTTGATTATTGCTTTTACAGTTCTCAATACAAATTAAGAGGCACAATTGAGATAAATCAGGTGTTTTCTAATAACTAACTTACAATTATGTGTTACCACCCTTGAATGACAGCACTTAATACAACATCATATTAACAGTGCTTCACTTAAATTTCTAAAACAAAAGAAACTTCAGGAAGCATAAAACTAAAGAAAAGGCTAAAAGTCAAGTTATCTTCCATCTGAAGAATTTCTCTGTGTATCTACATGCTATTAATCAGCATGCAGTCTCATTTTAAGTCCATTTTCAAAGGCACTGTGTTTTGGGCATACCAGAGAAAGCAGTTGGCTGATGAGGGCAGGTTACTGGAAGACAGGACTCACACAGACAAATTTTCTGGAAGCACATGAAGTGTCTGGAGCTCATCCACAAACACCACACCGTGAGCTCTGCGGACCATGTCATGTGCCAGCAGGACAGTGGTTGAGCAGCCTGGTTTCATTTCCTTGCCCACTGCCCCCCTCCCTCCCTTGTGAGCCCAGCTCTCTGAGCCACCAGAAGACCTGGTCTTGATTCTGCTTTCTGCTTGCAAAAAGGAGGGGAAAAAAAAAAAAAAAAGGAGACACAGAAAAGGGACTCCAAAGGATCACACACACCTCTACATGCTGTTAGCATTTCCTTAGCAAAACTGGGATGCCTCACATCTTGGCTAAAGCACAGCAGATGAATATATCTGCCAGACCGGGTCGGGCCCAAGGCCCATGGAGCCCAATATCCTGCCCCAAACAGAGACCAGCAGCAAAGACCAGCAGCAAATCCTTGGCGGGCGCGTAAGAATGGCGCAAGCACAGCATAAGGTTCCCCCCTACCAGCTTCCAGCAAGCTGTGGCTTAAGACTTCCTGTGCCAGAGATTGTATCTTTGCGCTTAATTGCCCTGGATGAACTTCGCTTCCATGAATTTGTTTAATTGCTTTTTGAACCTATCTCGACTTCTGGCATCCACAACATCCTGTGGCAATGAATTCCAGTTTAATTATGTCTTGCATGAAAAAATACTTCCCTTTTGTGAAGGAAATTACTTCCTTAAAAAAACGAAAACACCAAAAAACTCCCCCAAAACCACCAACCAACTATCACTATGTAAGACTACAAGCTCTGGCAATGTTTTGCAGGAGCTTTAAAAGAAACCACTGTATTTATTTGCCCTCCCTGGCCTTCTGCAGAAGTACTAGACAAGGCTGATGGTGAAAAAGGTGGAGTGCTACATGAAGATGGTGGATGATGGTCCTAAATGAGTTGGGAACTTGCAGTAAGCGGATAACAAATGGGTTGTCTACATGCACTCGCAAAAATCCACTGTTACAAGACAGGATTTGTTCCCTGCTAGACTGCGAGAAAGGGTCTTGCATTCTAAAAAGTATCCTGTGTTACACTTTAATAACTTTAAGTGCTGCAACCCGGTGCAAATGATCACACATTCTTTGCCTTGCTTGTACTATTATTTTTTGTGTGTTTAGTGGCTATTTATTCCCACTGTTTCAGGTCCACAGGAGATAGACCGAATTACAGAAAGATAGTAGAGATAATATTCTATGAAACCTCTTTCTAGTCTCACCTCCTTTCTTCATAATCCAAATAGCCCAAAAAGTCTTTATATGTGTTGGGTTTTTCTAACAGAGGGCAACTTCGGCAAAACGTGCCTGCTGCTTTCCAAAAGTGAAGTCCAAGGGAGTTACCAGGGCTGACAGCTATCTCTGTAACAAACCAAAACACCGAGGGCCTTTGCATGACCAAGAGAAGAGCAGGCACGGCCATCCACAGTTCCTCCTCACTGCTAGGTAAAGCATTAACAGGGTTGACTAATTCCCTATCTCCTGTCCTCCTAATCTCCAGCAGTGCTTGAACCAGGCCACTCTACATTATAAATAGGTCTGCTTAACGGAGCTGAACATCATTTCACTTAACCCAAAATGAGTGCAAGTGGTCTTTCAGGGACTGCTCACACCAGCACTGCCAGGGAGGTACCTCTCACAGCTCTCACCATAACTGTAGCTGTTGCAAAATTACTTTCTGACAAACCGCGGGGTGATTTGTTAATTTTCTGAAGACACAAGATGAATTCAGGGAGGTCCCAGAGGGCTTTGAGCACTCAGGTGTTCTACTCTGTCATGCACAGTCAGAGGGTTAGCAGCCCAAACGAATGCAACGCTTCCACCGCAGGCAAGCCACCTTACCCTGTGCCAAAGCACTTGCTAAGCTCATCACAGACCTTGGGGCAGGGGCACAGAGGAGAAGGGGAAGGGCAATATCCAGGGGAGATCAGATTCTGCCGTGAAGACATGCTTGAAGCTGACAGCTGGCCTTCCACATGTTTCAGAACACTCCTCCTCAAGTTTTACCTATTTTTGTTAGTATTTATTGCTGATTTGCCCCAAGAGTGAGGCTTGGGGCCGACTTCTTTTTGGATGGGTGACAGCAACCAATATAACAACGAAACTCAGCATTTAGTTCTCCTGTAGCCAGGCCCTTCCTCTTCATCAGCCGAACACAGAAGTGCACTCAAACCCCATTTTATTTATTTATACACGTTGCCGCACTCTCTATTCCTGGCAACTGGTGCTCATGACATAGTGGCCTGGGACACGCTGGAACAGGGCTCCGGGTCACCTTGTAAGTAGTGGCAGCAGCTGCCTCCTGGATCAAGCGTCTATTAACCAGCAGCTTGAGAGGGCTCTAAATTAAGTTCTCTGCTCCATTCCCACAGAGGAGGAGGAAGAAAAAGACGCCACCACCAAATTCCTATTTTCTTCCAGCAGAACTCACTGAAGTTTCCCCAATGCTCCCTCCCATCCTTGCCAAGATAAGCCGCCCAAGTCCGGGTTTCTGTCAGCAGCCCTCCAGACTGTGCAGGACCGCTCGTTATTCCAGCTGCCAGGGCTTTTCACAAACTCCACAGTCTTTTTTTGGTTGTTGGTGGTGGCATGCTGCTTCTCTCGCAGCATGGATCCAGCCCTTGGATCGTCTCCGCCTGCAAGATGCCTGCGCTGTCCCTGCAAACCCCGCTGGCAGAGCGCTGGGCACCAAGGGTGCTCTGGGCCCAGTATCAGCCATTTAGGAGGGCAGACTGTATAAATAGCTGGCCTGCACATACTCTGGAGGAGCAGCAGGGAAGGAGGGAGGGAGGGATGAAGGGAGGGGGAATCTGAAGTGTTGGGCCCCAGCTGTGAACTCCTCTTGTTTTTGTTTTAGGGTAATTAATGTTCCCTTGAATAGAGCCAGGGCATGGGCTCCTGTTTCTGCAGCTTTCAATGCTATCAGCAGCCCGGACTGGACTGGGCTGGGGGGGGGGGGGGGGGGAAGGTTTGTATTTCCTGCCATCCCCTGTAAATGAGGTAATGCAAGCATGGGGGCTGGAGGCAGAGCACAGCCGGGGGCGGGGGGAGCTCACCCGAGCCCCCCAAGCCCTGACAGCCTGCTCCCCAGAAACCTCTCCAGAGAGCCACTCACCCCTTCCCCACACTTACTGATTTTGCTGCCCCATCCCACCGCCCCTCGGCCTGCTCCCCTCTCCCACCCCGAGCTCCCCTCATGCCTGAATTAGATACATTCCCCCTGTGCTCCCAGACGTCTCCATCCCCTCGTCCCCTGACAGAGCAATCATTTATCAAGTTGTTTCACGCGTTGTCGGGGAGGGGGGCCCCGGGGGACGGGGGTTTGTTTCGTCCCTTTGTTGGAGCTCCACAGGACCGTCCAGCTTAGTCTCCAGCCAACTGCTGAGAGTTGCCGGAGTCCGGGAGCAAATGTTAAAGGGGCTGCCTTTCATCTGCGGGCTGATCCTGCTGCCTTTTCATTTTATTCTTCCAGCTTCTGGGATGTTACTTGCTTACACGCCCCCACACCCACCCCGCTATCATTCTGCATGCATGTTTTTGAGGGAGCAGGAGCTTATTTTCCATGTGCTGGTCTCTTCTCCCTTCCCTCAGCAGCTTCTCCTGTCACCAGCACACTCAGCCTCTTGGGAGTTGTTTTGTTTTTTTTTTTACCACTGGCCTTTTTCTCATCCTTGAATGTAAGATACCAGAAACCAAATCTGGTTAGGGGCAAGTCCTGCTCGTGCATCCCACCTCTTCCTTGAAAGCACTTTGGTGTACTGCAAGCTTTTATCTCTGCTCCATGTGCCTGGGAGATGAGCAACTACCTAGAGCATACTGCCATCAAAACAGAGTATTTAAAATAAAAGGAAAAAAAAAAGAAGAGACTGTTTGGCAAAAGAACTAAGTAACGCTAAAGAAAAAAGAAATGTCTTGAACACTCTTGTGCTTTAAGAGCTCTTGTGTTTCCCACATGTAGGACTGGAGGACAGATGATCTGGTCTGTATTGCAGACTGCCCACACTGGTGGAGCAAGCTTGTGGCACGTCACCTCACCCCTCTGCAGCACACTGTGCCTCACCTGTGAGACCAGGACGCTGCCTGGCTCTGAGGATCCTGCCTGCCTGCACTCATTAACCAGCCACTAGCACCCTTAGGATTCATGGGTGGAAGGAAACATGGAAATACAGAGTGCATTAAAGTAGGGACGTCTACCTGCACCCCAAAGCAAAGTTCTTAGTTACTGCTTGGGAATAGCTGAATAACAGAGCATAGCCCAAGGAGATGTGAGTCCAAACACACCACTTCCTTCGTTCACCAAAGCCCATACAAAGTGCTTGCAAGGCTGGATACATTTTTAGACAACTACAGTTAGTTACAGTTTGTTTTCCAGCAAGCTGCCAAGACTATCCTCTGTGCTTATGCGTGAGCATTTCCTAGCTATAGCTGGTTGTATTTCTTAGTTTAAAGTATGGACAGAGCTTAAAGGAAAAAAAAATCCTACTTGCTTAGCAGCTAAGTAGCCATTGTAAATTCCACACATTTCACAGCACAGAGGGCAGGAGCTGCCTGAGATCTGATGTATTCCTCTCACCACCTTGCCTCCATAACTCTTCCTTGCGGAGGAGAGCTGGATTCATTTGCTTCCCAAGTCAATCAACAGAGTTCATGAGTCAGCCAAGGGAATGCTGAAAAGCAAGAGGGTACGCTCCTGCCCCCAGGAACTGATTACGCTGCCTCTTAATTGTTCCCAGATTCTATTATCCCCGAAGAGACTGAAGCAGCAGCAGCACCAGCCAGCTTGTTGACAACATCCACTCCGTACAGGCAACCCCATCAGACATACAGAAATTTGCATTTTTGCAACCACGGATCTGTTGGGACTACAATATTATGTTATTAAAAAGAAAAAGTTAGGTCTTACAGATGTCTTATCAGAAAAATCATCTGTCTTCTGAGTCAGAGATGCATATCCTAGAATTTTGAGTCTGCTAATAATCACACAGTCAGAAAGCCATCTGATACCAGAACACTTCAAACCAACAACCAGTATGACACTCTGTATATTGCTGATCCAGTCAATTCCCTCCATTCTCATTTCCTTCAATTCCAGTAGCCTTAAAGCTCATTTTTCTCCCTGTTCCCTCCTGTCCTCACCGAAAAGAGGACACCCAAACCCTTACTTCCCTCTTCACTCGTTGTTAACTGGTGTATTTAAAATTTTACACTGCTGTACAGCCTCACTTGTAACTATTTCTTTCATACAATCCGTGTAGATGGTTGACTCTCCATGACTGTTCAGGTGACAGCATGTGAAGAGAGAAATGTCACATTTAGGATTGTAAAACCAACCCGAGATCTGTCCCATTATTCAAACCCTTTATAACAGTTATAAAATGAGTAATCACATACATCTCCATTACACTTCATTCAGTACAAGAGAGTGTGAGACTAGGAAGTAAAGACAGCTGTTCAATATTGATTTTTATCCTTCTTATTTTTTATGAATCCCTGTGTCTAATTTGCTACTTCACTTCCAAGTCTGGCCACCAAATAAGCTATTAATCGCTTCACAGACTTTTTTCTGTGGTGGCCTCCACGTAGCATCTCAATCCAATAAGCATTAACTCTTTTCTCAATCTATTTACAAGTTAATGATTTTAAATCTGACTTGACAAATGAGAAATTGGTGGGGAAAAAAATTGACCAACACTAGCAAAACTTGCCACTCCATTTAAGCATCTGGTTGCTGCACCTCTATTTGAGATTGTTCCCCCCACTCCCAAAAACAATCCCACAAGCCTCGTCCTTGGCGTTTTTATGACAGCATTTAAAATACAACAGATTTAATTGTTATTTTTCCCACGGCTGCAAGAAGGTGGGTAGGTAGCAACACACCCCAGAGGCAGGGAAAGCAACAGAGAGCAAGGTGCCTTGACCAAAGCCACTGAGGGAACTTGTGGCAGAGGCTGGCTCTTCCCTGCAGCACCGTTACCAATTTCCATTTCATCACTTTCTAAGGCTGAAATTCAGCAATACAGTTAAGATAGCCTCAGTCTGAACCAGAAATGCCACAAAGTGGGACTGAGCATAAACTCAGCCCTGACATTTTTAAAACACCACCCTATTTTGGCTCTGTACTGGCCAGCACCCATGGCTGTTCCTCAGCTGGCTAATACAGCAAATGAAAAACACACCCTTATCTGGATGTCCAGCTGCTGGGAATGAAGACACATGGAAAGAGCCAGGGCCCAAGCCAGACCTCTGGAGCACAAATAATGGGTGAAGGAGCCTTTGCCTTCTGTGCTTCAGCCAATGCAGTAATTCGTGGAGCCTGTCTGTGATGTCATCTAGGACCTCATGCCAGTCTCCCTTGGCTTTATTATGCTCTTTTCCAGATCCCCATAGTTTGTGAATCATTGTGTTGCCACAGCTGAGGAGAGGCACATGTCCTGAGCTGCTCTGGAAGAGAGCACTACCACCCAGCCAGGTAAATGAAGGTTTTCTGTGAGAAACGAGGCATAAGCAACTCACCCAGAAGCCATGAGTCTCTGCAACAAAGGTGAGTGCTGAGACTGAACACGCAACTTGACATCAGCATGTTTCTGTTGGCAAAACCCATTGTTATTTCTCTATTCCTACTCCTCTTCCACTCATTTTGGGCTCTATTGTAAGCCAAACAACCAAAACAATTTTAGCTAAAAAAAAACAACAAAACCAAACACAAACCCTCTAAAATTTAGCTTCTGAAACCTGGATCATTCCACCTCTTCCCTTCATAAGCACAGCCCTGCAAAGTTGAACTGGTGGATGAAAAGGAGCTGTGATCTCTTAGGGCAGAAGAGGGGAGAGCCATGGACCTCACATCTGCCTTGCCACTGGCTAGATAGACATGGCACTACACCCTCACATAACCAACAGACATCCTTTCTTTTCCTATGACAGTCTTCACCTCTCATATCCTGCCCACCTTCAAACTTTTTTAGCAAATGAGGTGAGAACCACACAGCCAACAGCTTCATTCAGTGCACAGCCTTGGTTTATACCCTCAGCACCATCTGTTCTACAGAGCAAGCCCATGGAAAAAGCAGATGACCCTCTAATTAAAACCAATCTACAGGTACAAGGTGCTGAATTAAATGTTGCAGAAACGACTGTAAGTCTATAGTTTCCTGTCAAGTAACCGAATTCGTAATCATTTAGCATCAGTTTCAACACAACCCCCCCCAGTAATAAACCCCTCACTATCATGACACAGGAGTGGTTTGAAGCAGCCACCTCCTCTACCATTGCTACCACTTGAGCCCAAGCACAAATTCCATTAGCAGGCAAGCAGACAATATTGGTCTTTGAAGCCATCACTGCAGGCAGAAACTCTGAAAAGTGTACAGGATCATCCCCCATTTTGTGGGCAGCCTTACCCAAAGGTAAGGTAATGGGCAGCAGTTAAAAGTGGTTTTTTTTTCCCCTCACAGGTAATAGTTATCTCTTCAACCAGTTACATGATGGTGAGAAGCTGGATTTTCATGGTATTGCTATTGCTCACAGCTGCCCTGTTAGGAGGTTTGGGATTCTGCTTCTAGCTGGTGACATTTTCTATATTTATAACAGCACTGAAGGTGAAGCACTATGAACAATAATCAGGCATGCCAATATTTTCATTATTAAAATATAAGAGTCACAAAGTGAGGTTTAAGTCTGATATCTTGTCTGAGCTCGTGTACTCAGTTCTTCTCATCATCCATGGAGAAAAGAGGGAAACACCTTCAGAGTGATTCATGTCATTCTAAAATAGACTCCTCTCATCTCTCAAAGTTCAATTTCTTTCCACTGACAGTGATAAACCCCTGCATGATCAGTCTGACATGACAGTCCACTTTGAACACTAGATTATTCTTGCCCCTTTGCTCATTCTCACCACTTATTCCAACTCAATACCACGGTATGGTTGGCACAAGTCCTTGCCAGGCCACCCTGTGAGCCAGCCCATAAAACTAATCCAGGCAAAAAATAACTGGAGGGAATGGGAGTTGAGGTGTTTTGTATTTTTTTTAATCCACTGTCCAGATCAGCTGCCTGACCTGCTTCAGTTTAGCGCCAGGAAGAGATGCACTGACACACCTGAGAATGTGCTGATAGGGATGCAGAGACCAGATAGTCACATAGATTTTGGGCACGTAGGAGTGGATAAAACAAGCAATGTATTAAAAGACTAAAGGCCAGAACTCTTGGCTATCTGTTCTCAATAATAAAACAAATAATAATCTTCCTGTCTGGCCTAAGGCATTTCTCTCAAGGCAACAGCTGCTATTTTGTATGGTGCTTACACCCAGGTCCCATTTGGAGTGCCTGCATAATGACTCCTGAAGGACGGTATGAGTGCACAAGCAACAATCATCCCTCAAGCTATTCCCTTACAGAATGAAAAAAAGACTCCAAGACACAGTTTGAAGGGAGTTTCAAAAAAACACCAGCAAAAGGTGTATCCCTGCCTCAGAACTAACAGCTCCCTTTTTGCCCAAGCTTAACTTCAGGCAACAGTTCCAGACCATGCATTGTTAAATATTCTCCTAAAACAACTCTTCTGACAATTCTGCTCTATTTTGGGGGGGGATGTGAAAAGGGAAAAGAATATAGAAAAGCATTATGCATTCTTCAGACCATGGTTAACCTGACCTATTGTTGGTAACAGCCTGAATCCAACCAAGAGCTTGGACTAGAGACTTAAGAGAGGTTCATTCTGACTACATATTTTTGTAATTCTGTATTGGGCTTTCCTTATCAGTCTTTTCTGAAATCAAGTCTTGACTGACTTTCCTCTCATAATGGTCTCCACAGGTCATTAACATCTTCAAGGTCTCAGCCTCCGTTTAGCAACACAACACTTCTCTCTGTTCAGGTGCCTTCTCTCACTCTGTTTTCCACATAAGCCATAGCACAAAACCAGGTGCACAGCATGAACATTCAGGAAAAGAAGCAAGCAAACCCATGACACCGGGTAGGACAGCAATGTGGCAATACTCCACCCATCATGAATCCAAGCTGCAGCAGGTGCTACTCCCCATCCCAATTCTTATCGCATCCAGAAAAAACAGTAGAAAAATAAATCAGGGAAATGAGGATGGTTCCTTCCTTCCCAGCTATAGAAGAAAGGGCAGTAGTGGAGAGGATTCCTCCTCTTTGGTAGCAGAGGAGCAAGCCACTCTTCTGGTGCCACAGGTCAGAAACTTGTCCCTCCTACAGGGGGAGGAATGGAGACTCTTACTTGGCCTCTCTCTGGGCAGAAATCCCAGACTACAATTAAGGGGATCTATTTGGCATCTGGGTATTGTCCTACAAGAGGACTGTCCTAGATAATATCAAGCATCTGCCTCTTAAACAGGAAACATCACAGAAGAAAACGTCACCCAAGTACATTAGTTCCTCTGCTTCTAACGAACCCAGAAATATCCCCACACAGTTCAGCATCTCCTACCCATACCCTGCCCCTGCCAAACCAGGCTAGGCCAGGGCAATGTGATAACTTTTGTTTTGCAGTACACCCAGCTAACTCCAGGCACATCCTCTCGGCTCACGTGTGTATAGATAGCCCTGCTAATTTTTGTGAGTGGTGATGGGGAAATAAGCACTCAAAAAAAGAGAAGATGGGGAACTTGCAGAGCTCCTGCCATTTGTTTGGCTCAGACACAACTTCAAGGACTGCTGTAATTGTCTAGAAATCAAACAAGTGGTTGATAGCACCAATTAACACCTTCCAGCATAACAATACCTTCATCTCATCTCTCCCCACTCTCTCAACAGCTTAACATATTGGCACCCTGAACGACTCCTCTCCCAGACAGCAGACAAACAGTAATGTGAAGAGGAGGGAGGAATGAAGGTGTGCACACAGTGTCCTAGCATGAGAGCGGCAGCACAAAGTACTACCAGTTATAAAATATTATATCAGAATAAAAAAAAAAAATCAGAACTTGACTTGAGACAGTCGAGAAGATGAAACTAACCTATAGAAATATTTTTTACTCAGACTCAGAACAGTTTTTGTTAATAGCTACAAGCTGAGAAGATTTTTTAGTCTTCCAACAAAGAATACAGTGCCCTCTTTGAACTGGGGGTGAAAAGCCATTTTTTAGCAATTTAAACAAGCTGGGGTAATATTTAAAAGAAAATCTTCACCTTTTCTTCAGAATAAAGAAGCAATAAACACAAAGTTCTTATGTTTAAGTTACCTCCTCTTTAAGCTTCTTGTGTGAAGTTTGCGTGCTCAACCGCATACAAGAGTCTTGCATTACAGGAGCACATAAGCCTGTTCCTGTAACACTCCATATTCAGAATATGGATTGGATACTGCATGGAGCAGCAATCAGGTCTAGTGAACAAACACAGAATAGCCCAAAGAGAAAACTTTGGTTTCAGATGAGACACTGTTTTGGGCAATTGCAGCATAAGTCTGGAGTACACTGACTTCAACCCACTGGACTTGCCCTAAAATTACACTGCTGTGACTGAATACAGCGTTATGCCTGACAGGGTGAGGGAAGGGGCATGGGCTTCTCTTTTCTTCAGTACACTGCCTTCTTAAAAGTAACAGAATCGTGGATGTGAGATTCCCACAACTAAAGAAAAGTCAAGCCTGTTGACAGGCAACACCTATTAGGTCAGCAGCTACAACCAGAAAAAGTGGACAGCTTCTGGACTGAGAGGTGTTTGAGGTTGTTTTTGTTTTTTTTTTTTATTGCCCCAGAGTTTGTGCTACCATTGAAAACAATAAAAAAGGTATCCTTGCCTGAAAAGAAGGCTAATTACCCTTCTCTGTGACACTGCCCATCTACCTTCAGACTCGCTGGAGGGGTAACTGCAGCTTCGGCGCATTCCCAACAGGGAAAAGCCCAAGGCTTTGCTCCTCACCAGAGCTGGGACGGGATGGGACAGGAAGGGAAGGGAAGGGCTGCTGGGAAAGGAGCAGTAATCCCAAACCGGCTAAATCAGGCCACCTTCCACCACAGCCCAAGGGCTTTCGCCTCCAACATTGAAATGCTAATCTGACTTTGTAAATCCATAAACAAAAACAAAGAGGAAGCACAAGAGGTAAAAAGCCTCCCAGAACTCCATCCCCAAACCCAGTCTCCAGCATTCAGGTTCTGTCTGACAGAGCCTGATTTTACCCACAGGAGTGAGTCCCACAAGCTCCGATATCAAAATTGCTGGCAGGCAGCATCTTTACGGTCAGATGCATTCAAATGGCCACTTCCACCACACGCTGGAACATCCTTTGTTTCAGAAATCTCCGAATTTTTACTGCAGCAACAGGCCTGACACAGACCTGCTAGCTTTACTTATTGTCCTTTTACAACAGGACACCATCAAATATTAAAAATACTAATACCTAACTGGCCTCTGCAGCTGGGCTCCAGCTTGACCTTGCGTGTGCTGTACACACTTTCCCTGCCTTCCCCAAACCCACACTTTTAAGACCTGTGCCTGCCCACTGGCTCACAAAATAGGAGCAAGCACCTTCCCAGAGACCTCCCTCTGGATGGCTCTGCTGCAGGATGGCTTGGGGGTGTGTAAGAAGGACAACAAAGGTCAGCTTGTGGGGACAGCAGGTGTGATGGCTTCCCTTCGAAGTGGAGATGCTAAATCTTGGAGGGATCAATAGGGACACACAATCCCAGGGCTCGCTGGCTCTTCCCTCTGCTCTTCCTTCAAACCCTGTCAGCATACCCACATCCGTAGAGAGTCAGCACAGGGGGTCATGTCTCACCAGCGAATACTCCCTGCCAGAGGGAGCACTGAAACCATCTAATTACCCTGAAAGCTGCCCTTTTGTTTCCCATCCTCCCTGTTTTCTTCAGTCTCCTGACCTGTTTTTGAAGGCATTTCGGGCTGCCTGTCATGTGGAAGCCAGATTTTAAAGACAAAGCAGTGGCTCAAGATATTTATCCCTCTGCTGACTCCAAGGGCACTGCTGCTACAACCAATCTTCAGGGGAAAAGAGGACAGATTCAGTAACACAGGCCAGGGGTAAGGGGAAAGCTGTTCTGCACAACACAGCAATTCCTTACTGGGGTAGCTGAAGCCAACCATGGTTAACTTAGGCCAGAAGGTCCAAGGGCTCTTCTCTGCCAAGTTTAGCTTTGGATGACAGTGAAATGTGCTTAATTTGACAGTTTCATTTTAACATGTATGGGCAAAGTCTAGAAGGAGACAGTGGTAGCAGCAAGGGAAGAGAGTTGGATTATTATAAGGTAGCTTTCCTTTGCCTCAACCCAGTGCTTAGTACTAAAAATGGATACAGAAAAATTACAGATGCTGACTCTTCACCCTAGCAATGAAATGATCAAACACAGAGTGTCTTCAACATGGTAACAATATTCTCACACAGTATAAAAATTAGCCTTTCACTATAAATTTCAAACTGCCACAGCTCTAGCATTACAGAAGCTGAAAGCTTGGGCAGAACACTGGGGCTGGAAAACACAAGGAAACTTTCATGCTTATTACTCTTTTTACATTTTTTTCCAATCTAAAATAAAAGTTATGGCGCTGATATGACTTCTGTGTCCTCCTCAAACTATGGGAAATACACCCCTGTAAGCATGTGCAACATGCAATTCCTCGAGCAGACACTGCAGCAGAAGAAAGAAATAGGTGGTCAACAAGAAGTTTTAAGCAGTGGAATCCTGCCAAATGCATGGAAACAACCTGGCTTGTCCGGGGCTGTGCGCCAGTGGGGATGGGGAAGAATAATATTTCAAAAAGACAGGAGAACATCTTCTGGTCTCCACTTGACTGTTTCTCCTCAGGAACTGTCAAGTGTATCTCTTCACTAAAACTCAGCGTTTCACCAGGTGATACTAAACCACGGGCTGGTTTACAGCACATGCCTTGGCAGCAACTTCCATAAGCCCAGTGCGTTCTCTAGGCATACCAGGTGTGCCAAATGCCAACTAAACTGGAAGGATACGACAGAGTGTCATCTTCTCCTCTCTTGGTAAGGCTCTTGATTAGACCACTCTGGCAGTTCAGCACTGGATACTTCAAGACCACCACACCCTTCTGCTCACAGTCCCCACATTGGGGAAGTTGCCCTCTCCATTTCACACAAGTGCATCCCAGGCACGCAGGCCAGTGAAGGGTTAATTTAATTAGTTCTGTGTGTGCTCAAAGAATTACAGGCAACTTCATTTAATTATTAAGTAGCCAATCAGGTAATCTCTGTATCTGATTAGCACGCTAATGAAATAATGTCTTCCAGTTCAAAGCTGTCATTCCAATCAGGAGACAGCTCTTCAGCTAGAAGGAAAAGCTGGCCAGGTTTCCATGGGCTCAAAGCTTTGGATTTTGAAGAGGGGATGGGAGCAGGGAGCAGAAATCTTCCCACCTTCCCTCTCCTTGTCTCTGCCTCTGCACAGAACAGTGAGGCTCCCCCTTCCAGATGGGCGGGCACATTGGTTCCAGAGAGGCTCCCTGATGCTCCAGGTAAGCATCCTGCATCACCACCACCTCTTGTCCCTTCTCTGGTCTCTCCCAGATGCAAGCAAGGCTCCAGTCGACCTGAGTCTGGAGAGCACCAGGCCATTAGCGCATTGCCCAGGCACTGCCAACTGAGAGATCTGCTAAATATGTGGGGCATGGCTCTGCTACGGTCCACATGGGAGAAGAGTCACACAGCAAAGCCATTACAGCACTAAGAGGAAGCCAGAAACCCTCCTCCCTCCCCCATGCCATGCTCTGCTCCTGTGTCATATGCAGTTATTTCCAGCCTGGGGAAAAGTGCAAGGCGGCAGCTGTCACACGAGGCAAGGACTTGCCCCTTTTAAACAGGGATTTCAGGACTAAATGACCCATTACAATTAACACAGCTGCAAGAACTGGGACACTTCCACATAGCCCGAGAGGGGCTTTGGGAGTGGGGGAGGAAAGGAGGAGACAAGCAGAGGGTTAAGACCATGTTTCCAAGACCTGGCATGGAGTCTTCTACATCTCTGCCTTCTAAGTATTAGCTCAGCTGTCCCCTTCCAACTGCTACTGTTCAGCCTCAGCCCAGCAAGGCAGGGAAGGCAGGATGTGCAGCCCAGCCTAAGCCTGACACACCACCTCCTACATTGGCCCCTCACTTGCACAACTGCTCCTGCTCAGATCCAGCTCAAACTCCCTTTCTCCAACAGCAGCACCAGCTACTCCTCTGCACCACGGCTGCTTTTTGCATAGCTGCACACATGCTAACTTTTAATTAGCTAGCCCAGGTTTATCAGAGGAGCTGCAGCAGGATGTGGTTCAGCACAACCAAACCATCCCAGCATCTATCCGAGCAGCCTGGTAGATGTTGCTGTCCAAGCTCCAGCCTGTACTGCTGCATCTGTACTTGTGTGTGTCCTCACTGCCAGTTTAAATGCTAACTCAGCTCCAGTTGCCACAGCTGCCAGTGTGTCTTCACATTTCTGAGCGCTAGATCTCCTTCCTGATGATGTTTCCACTCTGCCGGTGCATTTCCCAGGAAGAGAGCAGAGCCTCCAGGATGCTCAACACCAAACAGCACAAGTTTTGTTTAAGTCACCAGTCTGAAAACAAATACTGAGAGAATCACAAGAGGAAACAGAAAAATTGCTAGCAGTCCCCAGCCAGCCAGCTGGCTTTCTATGAGAACACTCAAGTGCTGACACTTTCTGTTGACCCTTTTTTTCCTGAGTATATCCCATGAACATGAAACAGCGCTGCTGAGAGAGAAGACACATCTCCCTCTCTTCTCTCTGCTGACTACAGCCATTCCAAATGAAGGAAACTGGTTAGATCAAGAAAGTCAGACTTGGAGAGCACAATGAAGCATCCACTAATAATCAATCCCTTCACAGCAGCCTTCCTGCCAACTGGCTATGGACTAGGCAATGATTATAAACTGGAGTTGGTACTCCAAGGAAAAACAACACAACATCATATGGCGGTCCGTGTTCATCCTTTAATTCTGAAACCAGTCCTGCTTACAAAAAAAAGACAAGTCTTTCCAACTGCCTGTCCCGAAAAAAAACTCAGCCCTGAAATTCAAAGCTGGGTTCATCCCAGCTTGTGCTTCACTAGTCACGAAAATAAAACCAGCCAAAAAGTGACAAAACTTCCATGATTAAAGTCAGCAGAAAATTCTAAAAACGCTGAGGAGCTGAATTTATTGCCTCCCAAGATACTATTGTCACCCCTCTCTTTCTGGCATCCTGCTACCTGAGGACGTGCACACAGGAGAACCTGCCAGGGCAGAGCTGCCCCAACACTCATTAACCAGCACACAGATGCAATTTGAGCCCAACTTAAGCACAAGCGACTGAAGTGGCCACCTGGGGACCTGCATTCCTTGACAGCTCTGCCGCCCTGCACATTCCAGCCCCCTCATCCCCCGGCCCTGAAACTGTGTCAGGGGGGCACAGCGTGACCTGATCTCCACCTTTGATAGCACCAAGACCTGTCCCATCCCCTCTTGCCACCCTTGTTACAGTCAGGCCAGATGCATCGCCTTCCCCCACTGAAAAGCACAGAGCAAGGATACTGATACACATCCAGGCATGAGAAGGGACATCCTCTCAATGCCATGGCTATTTGCAGATCAGCCATCATCCAAAACTTCCCAAAATGAGAAAGTCCAGGCATTGGGCAGGTCAGATGTTTACTACAGAGAGTAGTTTGTTCCACGAAGGGACTCGCAACACCCTCCCAAATTACACACTGCCCTTTACGGGATGCCACAGCAGCTGGAATCAGCTCGCTTCTCACATTCCTTAATAAGCACTTCCATCGGAGAGCAGGGTGGATGCAGGGCATCAGCTGCAGTTAGTCATAACCCAGAGCTGGGCTCCCTTTCCCCATGCTCCCAGCACTATCTGCAGTCTAAGAATATCCAGCACCACCCACCCTGCTGGGGCAGGGGGAGTCAAGTGGTCCGAGCTCCCAGGCATTACAGGTCTCCCTGTTACAGGAGACTTTCACTCTGCCTCCCCCAAGCAGCAGCCTTCAGCGGGGCCCCTCGATAGCTGGTTGAGATCCTACAGATCATGGAAAGATAATCCATTGCACTACTAATGCACTACTGCAGCTGTCCATGGAGAAAATCCCTTTTCAACCAAAAAAACCCCCTCAAGCCCTTTGATCCTCTCCAACACACAATTATCTTAAGGGCAAAATAGTCTTCAGTGCCTCGGCACCTTGTATCGGGCTGAAAGAAAGGAAACCGAGACTGCTATTCCCTGTTTATTCTACATGGCTGCCCTGTCCGACAAGGCAAGCTGCTCCAGCCTCTTCAGCACAGGCAAACAAATCCTGATGGATAGATATCTGCACTGCTGGGTGACCAGAGCCTCAGGGAAACCTTTCTGGAGGAGATGCTTTTTGGTTTGTTTTGCTTTTAAAGAAAAGCCTGAATTTCTAAGGAAGAGTTTTGTGCTATTTTGCTTTTGTGCAAGACTTTCGGCTACAGTGAAGTTTCAACATGATTTCAACTGCATGTTCAGGACTGACTTTGAAAGAAACAATTTACAGGCTCACTATCCAACTTCAGTTTAAACTTTTTCTAACTAGAATGTTAACTTTAAAAAAAAAAAACAAAAAAAGAAATATAGCAAGGCTTGATACAGCCCAAAACCCTTTTAAGAGAGGCTGATAAGGGTTCTTCCCCAGGTGCCCTCATGGCTGCATGACCTCTTGTTACCTGTGCAGGCTCACTCCACCTGCTACCCAGGGCTGCACGGCGATAAGCGCTTCTTTCACCAGAAGTGTCAGCTATAAAAAGCCCTTCCCCTCCCCGCTGCCTGTTTCCATTCCTGTGCCATTGCTTCAGTCATGCCGGCACAACCCTTTTGTGGGGCTGTGGAGGGAGCTGGCTGGGGGAACTGCTTCTGGTTAGACATAGCTCACTTGGAAGAAAAAAAGTGTTGCGGTTTTTAATCCGGGTGAGCAGTTTTACTGCCATCCGTGACGGTGGCAGGAGCTGCCATGGGAAGGAGGCTCGAGAATTGATGTCCTCGGTTTCCACCAGACACTGCTCATGAGCCCACACTAACAACACAGGGAAAATGGCCACGTGATGTCAAACTGTCCAGTGAAAAAGAAGATAATATGAAAGAAAAAAAAAAGTCCCTTCTCTAATGCTCTGAAATCCTATTGATTTCAGAGGTACAGCACTTCATAAAATGATTTTTAGAAAATCCACCTAAAAATCCCAACAAACCCCTTGTGCGCATTTCTCCGTCAACCAACCATTAATAAGTTTTGAATTCGGGACTGACTCAACCTAAAGCAACAGGAGTGCTGGAGCCTTGGACACGCTTTCTTGGAGAGAGTGCTCAGCATACTTGGCCCCTGCAATCATCTCAAACATGTTTACATGCCAGTGCACACATGTGGCCTGGAAGCTGCATGGACACCACATAATCTTTGAGGGGAGGATGCAGAAAAGAGAAGCAAAGAGAAGCACTGAGAAATGCCAGATGTGAGGATGGGCAGGGCTGCTATCTTCCATGTTCAGGTTGGGGACCCTTCTGAAACCACTTCTACTTGCAAGTACATTTGTAGTTTGCATTTGAAAATGCATTTCACTGTTATAGAGACTCCTTAATGCTACTTATTCAGGGGACATGAAGAAACTTATGTGGTGGGCCAATAAGGGTTAGGCCTAAGTGAGGTCTCAAAATAACACAGGAAAGCACGGAAGGGGTCTTTTTCCTTGCTTATTTTTCAGCATTTAAACCTTCCCAGCACACCAGAAGAGGGAGCCTTTGACTCCTCTCCCATGCTCATCATTTGTTTTATATTAGCAACAATGACAAGCTCTATTAAGAGTCAAGCTCTTTAAGTGAACTCTCACCCTTTACCTCCTAAAACAAACAAAAAAACCCATGCAAGGAAAAAAAAAAAGCCTCCAACCACAACCCTCTTTGCCTTGTGTTATGGATATATAAGTATTTTTGCTGCCACACAACTCCCTACATACTGGGCTCACCAGAAAGGAGAATACTAGCTCTGCCTTCCAACCCTTCGGCCGTACAAAGCTCCAGCCCCTTTACATCAGGCTTAGCTGGAAAGAAAGAGCCAGAGAATTAATGGCTTTACCAACGAGGAGGAAAAAGACCCTCCAGAGCTCCTTTTACATCACCAGCCCCAGCAACCAGAACTAAACTAAGGCTAGAGTTTCAAGAGCCACAGCGGATTGACCTGGCAGCTTTGCAGCCATCAAGAGCAGGAGGTCCCGCTCCCACCACGGAACTACAACCCCCGCAAAAGCCCAGCCAGGACCCAGGGAGCAGCTGGGATGGTGCCAGGGAAGGGGCAAACCACAGAGTCAGAAGCGTGGCTGAGGCGAGGGCTTGAAAGGGAGCGAGATATTCTTTCTGGCAGCCAAGATGCTTCTGGCAGCCGGCAGCCCCCAAGAGCAAAGCTTTGGGTTTCGCAGCCCCCTCCGCAGCGCATGTGCCCTGCTTCCCACCAGGTTGAACATGCCAGATTGACCACACTGATGTAAAAAATCAACAAAGACAACCCCCTCCACTGCTGAATCAAGGTATATTAATATAGGGAGGAGCTGAACCAGTGTAAGTGCATCTAGGGTGAAGAGCTTGCACTGTTTAAATCAGACCAGTCCCAAAACTGGTGGCCTGGCCCGGGGCAGGGGTCCCTGAGGACCATTATGCCCCTCATGTTTCAAATAATTTGGTATAAACTTTACATATTGCCTTCTCCAGCCAGCCCTCAGCAGTCCTACCCTGGATAAGACCAGCAGCTTTACTTTTTTAGTGGAAAGCCCGTGTTTTAGCTAAGCATTTAGAGGATATAAAGAGTTGGTCAGGAAGTTGAGCCAGCTCTGAAAGGAGTTGCTACATTGGGCTGCAAGACCACCTCTGAGCAAAGACCTTGACTGCCATCAGCACATAGTGTCGAGTTATTCCCCCACCTCTTGTAAAGGCAGTCTATAAAGCCCCCCCAAAAAGCAGAAAAATGAGTGTTCTGGCAGTAAGCGAACTGCACTAGCACCACTTTTCCCCATCAGCTGTTTTCTGTTCCTTGCACAAAAGGCTGCAAACCCCTCCTAATTGCAGGAGCCTTCCACCTAACAGACCCTGCTCTCGAGGCCCTCCTCCCCAGGAACTGGGGGAGAACTGGGGCACAATAGGAAAGAGACCGGCTAAAGGGAATAGATCTGTTAAATTAACGCATTTTCTGTCAACCAAATCAGCTGCCCCTAGTGCTATTGTTGGTGAAACAATGGAGACCCCAGGAATGGGCACCCATTAAAAGGAACAAGCCTGCTGAAAGGATACACTCTGAGGCACAGCCTTGTGTGTTTAACAGGATTCTCTACTGTAAGGAAGGAGGAATCACTAGGCTGCATTGTTCCCACCACCACAGCAGATGCTGTTGCTTCTGGTAACGAGGAGGGGGGAAAAATTAAAAAAAAAAAAAATCATACCTACCTACGATAAGGTTTACATGATAAACTTTTAATCCGGGAATTTTAACTCTTTGGCTGTTGTCATTTCTACCTATAGCCCTTTTCTTGAGGAGATTTTTGCCTGAAAGAAGTCTATGAAAGCATCGATTGCCATTACAAAAGTTAATTCTTCACCCTTCATGCAGGCACTTAACAGATGCCAGGGGCAGAATGGCACAGCTCTGCCGGCATTATGCGCGGGAGAGAAAGACCGCAGTTAAGCAGGTCTACACATAAAGCTGCAACACTTTAAAAGGTGTTACTTCTAGCTAGTTCGGCTACAGCAAATTCCTAAAGTAACAAACTCCTGAGTCCTAATTAAGATGCGCTACGCAGAAGTTTAAATCTGTCTGATTGAATTGGCACAGGTTTGTGGTCTCGGGTCTTCTTAAACAAAGCAAACTGAGAAGTCATATTTAAGCTCCTACACAAAACATTATTTTTTTCCTAGTGGGGAAAGACTTGCACATGATTATCTTAAATCGGTTTCTAAATACATTCAGATTAAACGGTTAAACTTGTGGGTGCACAAACATTTCAGTTAACACCAGGCATGAATTTCAGTGTCAGCTGCGCTAGCAGAAGAACTGCTCATACTAACATCACAAAATCTGTAACATCAACCCCCATGTGCTCCATCCAAATCCCTGAAATTCTTATCGTATTCCTCTTTCTCTTCTGCCTTCAACTGCTACAGTCTTACCCCAACTCCCCTGTCACCTAACTCAGATCCATTCAAAATGTTGCTGTCAAAATAACCTTCCTTATCCATTGTTCAGACACCCCTCGGCTTCGTGCAGTCACTTCTTGTTTCTTTTCATAGGCTTAAGATAACGTTTTAACTCGTATATCAGCCTCCTGAACTACCTATTCCTTTTTTTCCCCCCTTTGCATCCAATTACACTAGAGTATCATTATGTAAAATGTAAACACTTGTTTAAAAGTTTAAGATCTACAGTTGGGAAAGATGTGACTTGCATTCGAAATGGAAACTGATACAATGCTTCCCAATTTGCAGACCACTTGAAACAACAGCTCTGAGAAGTATCTCTCTGCCTCACCCCTCCATTAATCTCAATGAACTCTAGAGCCCAACACTGACATGTAGAGTGTTAATGATTCTATTATGAACAGAATAACTAAGGCAGCAAAAGTGAAGACCAGGCAAGTAAGAACTGGTGCTGGAACAGACATGGAGAGCAGGATGGGGCACCGAAGCAACTAAAACAAACAGTGGATGGGACAGGTAGAAAGAACAATAAAAACAGTGTTAACTCCCCTGATTTCATTGTTTTTTAAGCTTGATTTTCAAACAACAAACACCCAGCTCACAGCCTCTACTCTGATGAAGCTGATGCTGCCCAGGGGAAGCAGAGCCATTACAGAGTGACTGTGGTATAAAACCCAAATTCACACAGTGGTCCATAAACAGGTCCACACAACGGGACCAACACTTTTTTTTCAGTATGTTCGAATTCCAATAATTTTTTCCAACCCTGTCTACTCTCTGTAAAGCACCTCTCCCTGCACTGCCAATTACTGTACCTTTCCTCAACTTGTTTATCCTAAAGCAAGGTGCATCACGTGAGAGTGAAGTTTTAGCGAGCAGATCTATTGTTCACTGTTCTTTCAGACAGTCACTATCCACTCCCTTTCATTTTAATGTTGACTACCATCAACAGGAAAATGGCAAGAGGGCTGGACATCCCAATGCCTGAACTATTCTACAGAAAAAGCATTTAAACAACTCAGAATTACCCCACAGGAGCAGAGCCGACCTACATGAATTCACCAACATTTTCATCAGCTTGCACCACCTACTTGTCGCATTGATCTTAATTAGATTCTAAATTCCTCTGATCAGAAACTACCTGACCATCTCAACTGTCACAGAACAGGATGAGGCACCAATAGACATTACACATGGGTACTGTACCACACTGTCTGTGCAATTAACCCCACACAAACCACTGACAGAACAGGAAGGTTGTGCCATTTTGGTGTCACGGATCACATGGGACACACCCGAAGGGCAGAGCAAGGGGATCCACTAAGAATTTTTGGCAGGACCTAACATGACAGGACAGTGGAGGTCAAAGCATATTTGGCCATCCTGTCCTCACTAGGAAACATTTTTTCAAAGTATTAAAATTCTAACACTCTAACACATCGATTTTTTTTTCTTTTAAAGCTGTATCTGGTTTGCACAGATAGAAGAAACCCTGTTCTTTGCTCTCTCCTTCTCCACCTCTCTCTCTCTCTCTCTCCCCGCACTCTTCCTCCTCCTGTGGGACCCGAGGGAGCAGTTTCTAACAGCCACATAATATTCCTGACAGAAAGAGCCTGTTCAAGAACCGACATGGCAGATACCGCACTACAGGAGGAAAAAGGTGGGCAAGAGCAGCAGTGCCCTGCCTGTGGGTGGGAGGAATGTACCTAAAGGCAGAGCCAGAGCCCAAAGTGCCAGGAAGGGGCAAGAGGCAAGGAAAAGCATCTTAAAGCCATAGTGAAGTTAACAGCAGAGGCAATTTGCCCAAAGGCGCTTTTAAAAACCACAGGAAAAGATTTATGTTTTCCCTGTGTAATGTGGCTTTTCCCCCTTTTCCAAATAAACTAAGTTAACAACAATGTTTTGACTATTTTCAAGCACGTTCTGGAAAGTCACCTCCCCTCGACCTACCCAGACAGAAGTTGCTAAATGTTTGAGTCCACAGTTCCTGAGAGCACATGCCAAAGAGCTGGGTGGCCACACCACACTGGCTCCTGTCCAGTGTTTTCAAGTTGTGCTGAAATACAGTTGAAAACATTAAATATTCTCCTAATATTTTTGATACAAACAATCCCTACAGCTGTCGGGAGGATATTTCAGTTGCAGAGGGGAGGGCATGTGGCCAGGAGACACTTTGTCACGAGAGGTGTCCCATATTAGAGTCCGGTCTTGAAGAGGGAAACAAATCATTCCCTATCATCGCCTGCACTAACTTGACTGTGGAAAGCGTCCTTTCTGTCCATCAAGGCAATGACTACAGAAAAAAAATGACATAACCCACACAGCCTCACCTTCTCCCACTGGAGTGCTGTTAGAGCAGATAAGGACAAATGCATTTGATGCAGAATTTTTTTGATGCAGGGAGGTTGGATCAGATGACCTGCTGTGGTCCCTTGCAACCTTACCCATTTTGTTATTATGTGATTTTACAAACCACCCAGAAATGCACCGCAGCAACCAAGCCAACACAACTAAAACCCCACTCCTGAAGTGGCATGAAAGTTCTGTACAGCAGATGGCTGACAAGGCAGCCATTTAAAAGGGGAGGAGGGGAAAAAAAAAAAAATCTCACCCCAGAAGGCAGAAGTGCTCTCTGGCATCCTCACATCCATGTAAAAACACGGCATGAAGCCGAACACGTCCCGAAGCACCCGCTCCTGTCCCACTGAACTTTTGACCTGCTGGCGGTAGCTGAACCCCTCCTGAGCCCATCGCCGGGTGATGCTGCAGCAGAAATTTGAAAAGAGGAGCCCTGCGCCTCGTCAGGCGCCTGCATCTGCCAGAGCCAGCGTGAGGGCCAGCTGTGCCCACCCCCTCCCGAACAATGCCCAGGGTCCGGCCTGATGGATGCGCTGCTTTCTTTTTGGACACCCCTTCCCTGTAGTCTGTGGCAAAGCACTGGTCCAGCAAAAAGAAAAAACAAAACATCTGCTTCCCAGGTTTCTGCCATCCAGCTGCAGACGGCAGCCCTGCATCTGGAAGCTTCACTTTCTTCTGCGCCAATAAGTAGAGGGTGAAGGGTTTGAATTTGGAAAGGGAGGGGGGAAAAAAAGAAAAAGAGCTCCATGCTGCCTCCCTGTACTACCAAAGACCCCAAACTTCTCAAATACCATCAGCAAATCTGCTCAGCATGGGAGGGATGGGTCCAGATGGCCTATCATTACAGAGCCTTCCAGCTAGCTATGGACAGACCCACCAGAAGAAAAGAAAAAAAAAGAGGGGGGTGGAGAAAGGAGAAAAAAAATAGCTACACCTTTAAAAAAAGCAAGCAAACAAACCCAAAACAACAGAACACCATATTAGAACAGAAACATATCAGAAGATCAGTTTCTTTCTGGTTTGGGGACTGCAGAGACTGTAGCAGGGTAACCTTAACCTCACCTGCCTGCTGAAATCAGAGGGAGGGTGAGATCAGAGAATATTTGTTTTAATCAGAATTAAGGCTTGTTTAAAACTTTTGCTTTTTATAATGATGTTGTAAGAGTTTAGCACCAAACTCCCCACTGGAGATGCACTGGTATCAGAAAAATGGAAAAAAGAGCCACCAACCAGGATTTAAGTTCAGAGGAGCTCAGACCTCCTAGGAAGAAGAGAATATCCTCCAAGAAAAGCCAGCTGCATGCAGAGTGAGGCCATCCCTCAGAGATACTGGGCAGAGTTGGACAAACTTCAGCTGTGAAGCTTGAGGACTTTGAGCATAACCAATCTCCAGCTGAAACCCTCTGAGCCCAAGATCTCCATTTCTCCTTCCACATACACAGATTCACTCAGAGCACCTGTTTTATTCTGCATCCCAATGGACTGAGGCAGTCACCCCTGGGTTACCCACGAGGGGCAGTAACTTTTGAGGGAAGAGGCACTCACTTACTCAAACTGCTGGTGTTCAGCCACAAGCACACCTCCCCACAATAACCAAAGCTACAGCAAGAAAATATCATTTGCAGATGAGCACAGTTTCAATTTCTGATGGCTGGCTAGTGTTTTTCCCCTGAATATGTGCCTCGAGTCTCCCCAAGCCCCTAGAAAAACAGCCACCTTCATTTTATTCAGACACCCCTGAAACTCAAAGCACACCTCAGATGGAGCAGTGAGACAGCCAGAAGGGGCACTGGCATTGTTAAGTCCAAAACCGTGGGAGAAGCCTTCTTTATGCAGCCAAATAAAAAAAATATCAGAGCAGCACTCTTAGAAAAAAGTGTAAGTTCCATCGCTGGCCACTGGCTTCACACTGTGAACTGTCTGAGCAAGCTCTTTGTGCAAATCCGTTCCCAGATAGCCCTGAAACCAGTGATGAGACTGGAACAACTACACCAGGCAAGACGTAACAAGATGGTGAGCTTCAAGGAACAGCAACTTTTGAAACTGCTTGTGCTGGCTGCTCACACTGTGCCGGGGAAGGAGATTTACTCCACGTGCCTGAAGATGCAGAGTTCTGACAGCCGCATCCGTCCTCTCGCAGCATCCCGATTTTAACCGCAATTTCCACCGTCCCTCGGACAAACGCCATTCTTTAAAACCCGTTTCTGCCAAGAGCTGCAGGCCATCCACGCGCAAGGAGTTTTTTGGCGACGTTTTCGGTGTGCTGCTTCTGTTCTGCAACACCCCCGGCACCAACCCGCTCGCACTCCTCCTCCTCCCCCTCCCGGGCATCCCCCCAAAAAAAGCAAGTTAATTTGTTCCGAGTGATGATGTTAACTCCCCCAGCCTAAGCGTGCTCCGGGAACCAAAGGGGAGCCCACATTTACTTCATTTGTGAAGCAAGCCAGATGCTAATTGCCTCCAAAGGTGAAAGGCTAGTGCCTTGGCCCTTTTATCATTGTAAATTCAGGTTCCTTCAAGACTTTGCGCTGCTGGGCCCGGAGAGCCTCCCCCTTTAATGGTTTGGCATCAATAGGAGGGGGAGGGGAGTTCCCTTTCGCAAGAAGTTGCATCATTGAGAGACCTTATCCCCTTTCAAGATTTCGTACCGCATAAGGGATTCCCCCTCTTCAGAAATTCACATCCTGCTCGAGGACTTTTGCTTTTTAGGGCTTCGCGCATCCCATAGAACTTTTAAGCATCTTTGGAATTTGCATTCACGGGGCAATTACTGTCTTTAAAAAACACACGCCACCACGTTATTCACCCGGTTTATTGCCAACGCGCTGGCAAGAATAGCTTTTCACAGCAAGCACAAAAGATTTCCTACCAGGACACACTTTGCTTGTAACATTTGTGGCCAGCGCACAAAATATTTACGGGACGCTAACTGCGCGCATACGAAAATAAGAATCAAAATAAAATAAACAAATAATAAAAAAAACCCCGACCCACACAGGAAAGTTACAGAGGAAAACGGGTGAGAAGGGTACGAAAGCCGAGCGCGTTCCCTCCGTGGGGGACAGGGGCGGTGGTGAAGGCACCGCCGCTTCCCCGGAGGCTCCGCGGAGCCGCACAATGAGCGGAGCCCCGCGGAGCCATCCGGCCTCGCCGGGATGCGGGAGAAAGGCTCGGCGCGACCCTCCGCGCCTCCCACCCCGCCCCGGCACCGGCCAGGTGGGGACCGACACCCCCCCCTTCCCTCCAACAAAAGGGGCCGACTCGTGCACGGGCGGAGCGGCGCTGGGGAATCCCCCCAACAACAGCCGCCGGTACCCCCGGGAGAGGTGGGGGGTCACCGGGCCGGGCCCGCCCCTCGTCGCCACCATTTTGGGCACGGGGGACCCGTGGCCGGCTCCGTCCCCCCGCCACCTTTGTGTGCGGACACCGGCCCGGCCGAACAATGCGGCCCGGCCCCGCTCCGCCCGCGGCCGCCCCCGCCGTGCGCCCCGCAGCCCCCGGACCCGGAGGGCTCCTGCCCCGGGACGGCCGCGCCGAAAGTTTGCGGGCGCTCCCGGGAGCGACGGGGAAGTTTGCCGGGTCCGCCGTGAGCGGAGCGGAGAGCCCCGCGCTGCACCGCGCCGGGACCCAGCGGCTCGCCGGGGCCACGGGAGCGCCCCCAGCCCCACGGCCGGGACCGGGGAGCGGCGTGCGGGACCCGCCGGGCGGCGGGGGCGCGGACACGGCGGGACGGGGAGCGGCGCCCGCGGGGGGCTCTCACCTCGATCTCGAAGTCGGGCAGGCGGAAGGCGGTGCGGAAGAGCGAGCAAAAGTGCGCGATGGCCGGGACTTCCCACCAGGAGCGGAGCTCGTCCAGCGCCACCGCCGCCGCCTCGGGGCCGCCGGTGCCGGCTAAGCTGCCGCCGCCGCCGCCGCCGCCGCCGCCGCCGCCGCCGCCGCCGCCGCAGCCGCCGTCCTCCTCCGGGCACATCTCCCGCGGCCGCCGTCCAGCCCGCTCGGTCGCTGCCTCCCCTCACTCCGCGGGCGGCTGCGTGTGCTGGTGCCGCCGCTCGGCGCTGCGGCTCCGCCCGCCCCCCGGCGCCACACGCCGCTCAGCGGCCGCCCCCCGGCGGCCCCGCGCTGCCCCCTCGCTGCCGCCCGCGCACGGGGCGGCTCAGGGCCGGCGGGGGCGCTGCTGCTGCCGTCGCCGTCGCCGCCGCTGCCGCTGCCGCTGCCGCCGCTGCCCTCCCCTATCGCGGGCAGCCGCCACGGCCGCGCGGGCCCATCATCATCATCCCGCTGCTCCTCATGCTCCCCGCGCCCCGCGGAGGAGCCGCCGGGAACAGATGGGCGCGGGGGAGCCAGGGGGCGCGAGGGGAGGGGCGGGGTCCCGCGCGCGGGATGGGCGTGGCTGTGGGCGGAAGGGCCAATGGGGAGACGGGCTGGGCCGGTGGGCGGGGCGCGGCGGGCCCTGCGGGGCGGGGCGCGGGGAGGGGACAAAAGGCGCGGGGGCGGGGCGCGCGGGGCGGCGCGCGGCCCTGCACGAGGAGGGGGCGGGGCCCCGCGTTCACCACAACAACAGGCCCCCGGCTCCCGGCCGACCACGCCCACTGGGGGCGGGGCCAGCGCGGGGTAGGCGGGGCTGGTGGCCGCTGTGGCACCGCGCGCGGCGGCTCCTCGGTTTCTGGTCCCGGTCCTGATCCCGATCCCTTGGCCGGTCACCAGGAATGCCGCGGAGCTGCTGGGACTGGGTTCTGCTGCAGCAAAGCGGGGTTTCTGCTCTCACGTTGTTCTGCCGCCCGGGCGGCGCTTCTCGCGCTCCGCACGCGGCCGCCACGCGGGAGCCGGACACGCGCCCCCGCCCTGAGGCGCTTCGGTGCCTCAGCCCTGCGCCCAGGGCCGCCGCTGGTCCTGGCCCCGAACTGGAGGGAGCTGCGCTGCCCTGTTTTGAACTGTATTATGGAAACGTACTCAGCAGCAGATACGTATTAATTGCCTTCGTGTGGGATGTCCCTCACGGAGCTTCAGCGAACACACCGAGCCGCGCTGACTTTGCAGCCTCTCGCTGTGTCACCTCACAACCTCCCAGTCTGCTGCCACAGTCCAGTTCAAAACAGATACAAAGGATCATTGTACACAGCTGCCTCAGCTTAGAGTCCTTCCTCTAGTGAAACCACTGTAAAACTGGTGTTTAAGCACAGTTTAGGACCGACCTCCCTCCCTCCCTCATAATTTTTATACCATTCAGACTTTTTTTAGCACTTCCCTTTCATTCATTCAGTTAACATTCTCATTTTTAGCCTCTCCCCTTCACACCTTACACTTCCACGCCATTTCCAGTGCCATCTCCAGCCAGCCAAGGGCGCAGGGCTGCTGCTTGTGTGAATGTACAGCCGTCTCGTTGCGCTGTGCCATCGGCCACAGCCTAACAGCCCGACCAGGGAAAACTGGCTGAGGGCAGGAACAGCTAGTTTAGAGAAGAAACAAGTCAAGAGACAGCAGTGTGGCTCGGTAAGAACGAGCAAGCTCTAATTTCATTGCCGTTTTTAATTTTGCGGGATCAAGGGATACCCGGTGAAATTGGAAGGAAGCGAATTTAAAATGGTGCAAGGAAATGTTTGTACCGTGTGTAATTAACACATGGCATTTGTTACCATGAGGTTTCATTGAGGCCAGGAGATTAGCAGGATTCAGAAAAGGATTAGACATTTATATGGATACCAAGAACATTCGTGGTCACATTAGACAGGATATAAATAAATTTTAGAAGGGATATAAACTGTCAGGCTTCAAGGCACAACATAAACATGAACTGATGGTGGGGGATTAGGGAGAAACTTCCCTTGTGGGCAGGTTATTCTATAATTGTCCACTACGGGGTTTCTTGCACCTTTCTTTGAAGTACCAGAGAGTAGCAACTGTTGAAGTGAGAAGGCTGGATTAGGAGGGCCAGTGGGCTGATCTGGTATGGCAACTGCTGTGCTCTACAGAGGGCTGTGAGGGTCACTTGAGAAATGGAGTAGCAAAAAGGATAAGATATAAGAGGTAGCATTAGGCCCCCTGTATCATTCTTCACACACAGACTTTGCTTTCCTTTGCTGTAGATTTCACACACACAGCACGGATTTCCTAGGCCTTCCCCACCAAGGTTTTTGCCAAAATGTTCGCTGTTTTTCTAAGCATAGTCTTTGCTTCTGTTTTCCCCAAAACCTTTTGACTTAGTTAATTTATTGCTTGCAGAACACCAATATGTTATACTGAAACCCTGTGTTTCAAGGCACAATGACTGCAAGACTTGATCTTGAGCAAGGCAGTATCTGATCTCTTGTGTATTGTGTCTTCTGGCACTGGATTGAACCAGCTCCAGCAGGGTGACTGCCAAGAGGAGAGGGCAAGCTAACTCACTGCACTTTGTCAACATACAGGATCACTATAAAACACCAACAGTTCTGCCTGAGAAATCTCAGGGTGACAAGTCCTCAGACACAGCTTCTTTTGGGGCAGTTACAGAACTCTACAGTATTACCTAATGCCCAGTTTTTCCATGGAGCAAACTTTTTGTCCTCTGGCCATGTAAGGGGAGTTTATGTTGCATTTCTGTCTTGCTGTATGCTGACATTCCTCCCTGAATTCCTGTAATGTCCAGCTGTGGCTTATCTTACTGATCCATCTTTGCTTGTTCTTGACACCAGGTCAAATAGCTTTGTAGTATTCCCACTCTCTATCCCACTAAGAATTTTGTGGACTTTAAAGAAGACTCCTAATCTCTCTTTTTGTCAGAGGAGCTATGGTACCAATTTTGCCTAACTTTTTTTTTAAAATTAATTTGGCTCCCTCTATCGTCCCCATTATTTCTGTTGGAGTGTGTTTTATATTGTTCTTTTTATGCAAGGATGCTGAGGGCTGCCCACAATCGCTTAAGGTTGCTTCACTTTGCTCTAGATTCTTACACTGCTCTTAAATCACTTCTTTTGATTTATTACTCCAGCACAAAAATCTCTGCTCTCCTGCTGCTGTTCAACAGTAGGCAAAGACTTGGTGAATACAATATGGCATTTCCTCTTCTTTGATCCATGTGCTTCTTTCCTTCCAAGCTACCTTTGGTTATGAGTTTCCTGTTCATAACTAACAAAACCAAAGCCTGCTCTGACCAGTGTCCTTTCCCAGTATACTATATTCTTCATCTTTTTTGGATGGATCATCTTTTTTTTTTTCTAGGCTGTTGGTAATACTTCCCCTACCACTGATTTTTCAGTTCAATTACCAAACCTGGCTGCTCACTGCCCTCCATACTTACACTCCTCCCTTACTTTCTGCACTTTTTCTCTTCCTTTCTTCCCAAACTGGCTGAGGATTGAGTCCTTCTACCATGTAGAGTCACACTGAGAAAGAACTCTGATTGTCCTGATGGACCAAATCAAAGCCTCTTGGTTTTGTTGTTTTGGGTAATCTCTGGGTTTCTGAGCTCATTTTCTTGAGAAAAAAAAAAAAAAAGCCAAATTCAAAATGCCAGATGCAAATAAAAAGGTTGTAGAGATGCAGGGACTGCATGTCTCCACTCCTGTATGACAAATCATTTCATCTAGGAACAGAAGGAAGGGAGGAATGCTTTCCACTTTCTCCAAAGACCTGCCACCTGTGCCTGATTTAAAGCTTAAATGTCATATTAGGTTAATGACAGGTAGATCTCTTGTAGCCATGTCTGAAAGAGGATGGATTACTGACAGGTACAGGTCAGTTCCTCAGTTTCTCACCAGCTGAATTGATATTATCATTAATAAGGATCTTTAAAAATTTCTTAGCTTCCTCATGTTTCCACATCATGGCTTTAAGCTAAAGTCTGACTGACTAGGTTTCTGTAAACTGGGTACAGGAGACCTGCAATCTTCCCTCATAAGGACTCAAAAGCACTTGCAGAAGTGCTTTTGAATAAACCTCGGATTCTGTTCTCACTGGCAGCACATTCTCAGGAGGATGGAGCTTTGGGAGGTTCAAGTTTTCCTAATTCAGGGAAAATGATTTAAGAATAGGTTAAACCCAACTTTCTTCAAAATAGAACCTTTGCATTTCTCTGTGTGAATCGCTTCATCTCCCTGCTGTAGCATGTCTGAATTTTATTGCTCCCCTTTTTGTGTTGACCTCCCTCAATAAACTAGCATCAACAAACCTCACTGCCTTTGCTTCTTTCTGCTTTCTGAGTTATGAAGTAGAAGACAACTGTGATTTAGCCTCCTACTTTCACCCCAGGCCACTTCTACCTTCTAGGACTCTTCATATTTTGATCCATCTTCAAGTTCCTTGTTCCCTGTTCAAGGCCTCCTGAGAAAAGAGATGCTGTAGTTTACATATCACAGTTGAAAAGCCTTCCTGAACAGAGCAAAGATTGGAGTCAAGTACTTGGTGTTGGTCGTCTGGCTTTAATCCCTTGATCTGCTTTTCTGACTCAGACAACAAATCAAGGAAACTGAGGCACATACAGTGAAAATGGGGGCACAGATTTTTCTGGGTAGTGGTGGGACTGGGGTCGTGGAGGCAGCCAGAGGGATCACAGAAGTGGTGTGGCAGCAGGTGAGAAACCTTGCTTCCTGTAACTAAACCAGGAGAGTCGAGAGAAGAAAGCCATGTTGCATTTTGACAATTCTTTATTTTGTGCCACTAGTTATGATTTTACTGGTAGGGAAAGCAGTGGCACACAGGGGGCTGAAATAAGAGGCATGAAAGCCAATAGGAGTGGTTGAAGGACAACAAAATACATCTGAAATAGAGGACATTGGTGTAGTCAAGAGGCTGTGTAGGATGAGAGAGACACAAGGGAAGCAGGGGATGAGAGAAACTGGTAAATACTGTGAGAGGTGGGAAGTAAATACATCTCCTTTCTAATTAACAGGGAGTAAGGAAGAGTTTGTAGTGACAAACACTTGCAGAGTAGAAGGAATGCTGTGAGGAGTAGAGAGAATGAGCTGTGAGCAGCTGAGAGAGTGAGTAAAGTCATGGAGGAAGAAGCTGAATGCAGAAAGATGAAGAAATGCCCAGTGAAGGCAAGGTCAAACAGGAGGCTCTGCTGGTGAGTGGGATGACACAGGGTTGAATAAGAAGGTGAGATGAGGAAGGTAGAAAATATGGGATCTAAGCAGCCTAACAAGGTGAAAAGTTAAGTTATCAAGAGGAAAGATGACGGGGTCAATGAAAAGGAGAGCCAATTGTTAAGGTAGAAAACGAATGGAGTGCACAGGCAGCTACTAACTGGGGACACGAGAGAGCACAGGGTCTGCCTGGGCAGTGCGAGAAAGCGTGGGAGGCAGGAATTGGAAACTGAAGGAGAACAAGAGAAAACTGGCATTCCCACTTATTTTATTTGCCTCTGTGATGCAATGAACCAGCTTGCACAGGTCTGTTGCTGAAGCTGGATATACGGTGTCAGTACAGCTACATTTAAACTTTAGCTAACGCAAGCAGGGCTTCAGATTTAGCTAAGACATGAAGACTTCTCTTTAGCTTCGAGTTAGCAGAAGGTTTTTCATGATTTCTGCAGCCTGCTTGAGGCTCACCTGCTGAAGAGCCTTTTGCTTAGTCAGAATTGTTCTCCAGCTCTTCATGTGCAGACCCAGCTGCTATGCCTTGGAGGGTGCAATTGCAAAAGTGCCACGCAGTATTTGTTTTGTCTCCTGGATGCACACATTTAATTTGCTTAACGTACAAGATAATGTGAAAGCAGTCACTCCCAAGAACCTGGCCTAGCATCTGAAAAACTGATTGATGCTCTTTGTAACAACCCAGATATTTACTTCACAACACTATTCGCAGCTGAGCAAACCATTGGAAAGTAGAAGCGATTTCACATTATTGAAGTGTAGCCACGCTTTCCGTGAAGCATAACAGCAGTTACACACATCACCATTGGTTTAGGCAGAAAATCAGCAGCATTGTGCCTTTTTAGCTTGCATTCACTCTCTTAGTCACAAAGCATCTACCTACTGGGAATTTGGCTGGCACTGATGTGGCAAAGCACCCTCCATCATGGCTCCTCTCCTGTGTGCTTTACTGAACTACATATCAAACCAACAGATCTAAGCCTTAGATCTCAACGGATTTTCTGCCCCTAATCCATTGGGGCTGAAAACCACAGGTTGTAACTTGATGTTTTATCCCCTAGAGAGCAATCAACAGGCGAACAATAATTTGTGGCAACGGATTTGAAGCCAGGGAATCTGGATCTTTCCAAGTCTTCCCCAAAGAGTAGCACTGAGAGGGGCCCACCGTGTACGGGTTTGTTTGTGGTCAGCCATGCTCACAGCTGCTGCTGAGCACCGGCCTGTACATCTGGCAGAGAGACAAGTCAGACAGGGACTGGCTTGAATGGCTACAAAACAAGATGGGGAGCTAGTGATCTGCCCTAGAAACCTCGGCTGGAAGCAGAGCGAAGAGACACACAAACCCTGGTGCTTTTATGTCTTTCCAGGTCTGTTGTCTCTACTTCTGCTGCCCACAGCTATTCCACAGGCAGCAGGGCTACGGCATAAACAGATACTTTAATTGTTTCCAGACCAGCGGTTAGCAATGGTGCTGATACGTGTACCATGTGCTCCAGTACTGGTTCCTGTAGACTGCCTCTGAACACCCAGGGAGAGGCTCATTGGGATTCACCACCCCAGCCTAAGCTTATTCGGCTCAGGTGCAGCATGGTGGGGAGGTAAGGCACTCACAGGCAAAGAGAGCAGCCCCAGATGAAATGCAGAGGATGCTCCACAGCAGGGCAGTGCTCCATGCATAGAGGAGCTCCTCATCAGTCACTCCAGGAGAGAAAAACTGTATTCCTTGAGGGGAATTAAAAGACCATTTTGCTTACAAGCCATAATGATTCAGTTCTCTGTTCAACACCTTCTTAGATGGGGATTAGAGATATCAAAGCAGAGCTGGCAGTGCAGCTGAAATTTTCTTTGTTGTAACCAGCCTTCTGTAGCCTGGACCTAAAGACATGAGGGAAAGCTTGATTTCTCATCTAAAGCTGCTGATCTCACATGCTCCGAGAAGTGCTGAGTACCTATTGCATGGAGCAAGACGGTTCCTGTTCAGCACTGGTGCCAAAGCTGTGCTCCCAGCGGAGGTTTCTGGGCCGGATTCAGGGTTGACATAAACCACTAAGCCCATCCAAATTAAAAAATGGGATGGCTGTGTGCATACCAATTCCCGCAGCTGTGGAGGGGCTGGAAAGGCAAAACCCGTGGTGGTTTAGTCTAAGGCAGACCTTCCCAACACTTCATTTGACACCCACCTGTTAGTTGCTTTTCCTGCTATGCTGCTTCTTGTGGTGAGTGCAACTCCCCAGCGCTAACTTGTGACCTCACCACCATCCATTTCCAGCCTCACCGATACCTCCACTTATTGCTGCTACATTTGGCTAGGGAGATATTCAAATCCCACTCCTTCCATAGCAGTCAGCAGAAATTAAAAGTAATTTATTTCTAAGTCTTACTAAGAATGGGATACGAGGTTACACTGATGCATGACTCTAGAAATTAGGCAGAGCCTCACGGAGGGCTGAGCAGCCATCCAAACATTAGCAGAACTGAGTCGTGGTTCCAGCTCTTTCCCTGAATTGCTCTGTGCCTCTGAGTAAATCAATTTATATATTTTTTCTCATCTATAAAATGAGAACGGTCGTATTTAGATACCTCAGGGAAGTTGTGAGGCTTAATTAGTTAATGTTAGTGCCTTGTCAGTTCTCATTACCATGGTATCTCCATGTTTATTGCTTTGAAATTGTAAAATGCTACTTACATGCTAAACATTATTATTTAGATGAAGTGGAACAACTTAATCCAGTTTCTCTGTAAATACCAAAGGCAGGGAGTCGACATTCCTGGTATTGGCATTGGTATGAGATCTGCCCTACTTGTAGAAAAGTCCCCCTGACATATAACAAAACTGATTTATTTCCAGATTCCTAATGTAGCTGTTCTTGAAACAGTTAAACTGAATTTTTACCGGTTTACCTTTTTTAGTATGCATAATTAAATTCACTCAGGACAAACACAATTTAAACTGTTTAGACACAAGGTTCATTCCAGCTAGGATCGCTTCCTCTAGCATAAATAATCCAGGCAGGTCTCAATCAGAACAAGGTCCATGAAAGACTTTCAGAACCTGTCAAGTCACTCAGAGAAAAATGACTGTAGGCAGATCAAAATGGGGAATGGCTGTCAGATTCATGGATTGAAGGTATTTTAGGTGCCCAGACTCAAAGAAAAAGAGCTAGTGACTAATCTGGTTAGTCATCTCCAAACCTTTCCTAGAACAGTCCTGCTTGTAAATGGGGAGTTTTGAGATACTCAGCTTTTCCTAACACCGCTTAAGGGAAAGCTCCACAGGAGCACAGCCTTGACCTTGGTGGCTATTAGAGCAGACCTGGCAGCAGGACCAGGGGGCTTGGGATACTGGCATGGTTTTGCAGGTGCTTGTGCAAGGTGTTGTCTCCAATCACCATGAAAACCAATGTTCTAAAGCTGTCCAAAGGATTTGGCAGTGATCTCCTTACTCCTGAAATAACTGTCTGCTGGAAAATAACCCTGCCTGGCAGATAGAGCCCTTGTGTCCTCCATGGCAGCTCCACTGTTCAGAGGCTCTCAGAGGTGTGGACTTAGGCCATGTGATGTATTTAAAACAGGCCACACAATGACAGCAGCTGGTCACCTCTCTTGGTCACTAGTCCAGTTGAACAGCAGTGTAGAAGTAAAAAGAAAAGACCTGCTTGTGCCATAAGTGGCACCATCATCCACTGACTCTTTCAGCTGTTTCTCTTTTACCATCACTCAGCAAACACTTGCGGCTCAGCTCCAGGGGTTCTCATGCTGATAGGATGTCAATAAAACCTGCTAGCGCTCCTTAAAGTTAGGCAGAAGGGATGCCGTAGGCTCCTGAACAGAGATTTGATAAATGGATCACAGTCTTGCCCAGAAGAACCTCTAGGCTTCTGTTCCCAGCTCCCCAGACAGCTCTGCCAATGTACCTCTGCTTTCCCCTGAGTTCAAGATGAGGATCCTGCTGCAAACCACCTGCCTGTGGTGGAACAGTTGCTCCTGTGGAGGCACCTGAGTAGTTTTAAACCTGTGACTTGATAAAAATACAAGTAGGTATGTAATGGAGAAAGGCCTGCATTGGCAGGGAGGAGGGCCAGCTGATTTATTTTTTCTTCTGCACTTAATAGCTTTTGAGTTTTGGGATTCCCACAGCCAGGCTTCCTGGTTCACCCTCATGTCTAAGCCTCATTTTCCTGCCAAGAAGCAAGGGATATATGCCAGCAGCTCTGCCTGTCTGACCCAGCCCCCAAGATGTTCTCTGCCCTGCTACATCATGGCATCAAAAAACCCAACCACTTGATCACCCAGATCAACAGTATCATTTGCAAAAGCACTCGGCACCCAACCATCCTGCCAGTTATCTGAGTGGCCATCTTTGCCTTGTCTGTTCCCAGGGGCCACTCCCAGCAATATGCAGACAAAATGGGTAACTTTGCTGGAAGCTGTGGGGATGACCCCACTTTATGCTCTGGGAGAGGGCAGAATCTGCCCCCAAGCCCCAAAACGTGGCAGGAAAGCTTTGATTTATACATCTAGACAAAGCCCCACAGGGAACTGCTGTATGGAAATAAAACCCAATATGCTTTACAATTAGAGAGGGAAAAGGCTTGGGGTTAAAATATGAAGTGGTCAAGCTATTAACCTTCTCATCTAGAATGAATGGTCACTAAATTATGGGGCACATCTCCTTCCTCCTCCTCCACCTTAGGAGGAGTGGCTGAGGGAGCTGGGGTTGCTTAGCCTGGAGAAAAGGACACTCACTGGGGACCTAATCACTCTCAAAAGCTACCTGAAAGTGAGTGTTGGTCTCTTTTTCCAGGTAACAAGTCATAGGTCAAGAGGAAATGGCCTCAAGTTGTGCCATGAGAGGTTTAGATTGGATATTAGGACAACCCAGAGGGTTGTCAAACACTGGAAAAGAGTGCCCAGGGAAGTGATTGTGCCACCAACACTGGAGGTGTTTAAAAGGCATGTAGATGTGGCACTAGGGACATGATTCAGTGGTGGGCTTGGCAGCGCTGGGTAATGGCAATTGATGATCTTAAAGGTCTTTTCCAGCCTAAATGATACTGCTCCCTTATGTGAACAAGCAATAAAGCATAATTAATCCTGCTCTGAAAATATGATCAAATACCAGCAGTGAGTCACAGCTGAGCCTGAGGGGGTTAAGGAACTTAAATCAGAGAGCCAGCACATCAGGCAAACAGCAAATCCTCCTACCACCTCCTGTCACCACTAACACCCAGCTAGGGCTGTTCCCACCAGTGACATGAAGTGTGCTACCTTACGTGGACTCCATGGGGGGAAAGAACAGTTTGTGTAAGCTCTTGTAAGGTGGACAGACTCTGTAAGGGATGGGAGGCCTCCATGGGAGACCCAGGAGAGCACAGGAAGCACATCCAGTGTCAGTAAAATTCCCTCTGGGTCAGAGTGCTGGGGGGTGGACGACAGGGGAGGGGGCAGGTGTGTGTTTGGAGAGGGAAAGGGATGGATTTTCCAGAGATCCTATCTTTTAAGATGTAATATTGCATATAGGTTCTAGCCAGTTCTGATGGTTAAAAGTCCCCTGGTAATGTTTGGGCACATGTGCTCTGGGTACATTGTAAACTGAGCAGTTGCATTTTGCTGGTCTTAAAGCAATTCCAGACAGCTTCAGCTGGAAGAAAAATTAATCTTCCCCCTCCCTGGTAAAATGTGTCCTGCTGTGGACAGTCTATGCTAAAGGCAGCTGGACAGCTGGGAGGAGGAAAAATGGTTTGTTAGTACATACTGCAGAGATGCTTCTGGATGGAACATGTTTTGTACCTTTGATCAGTGGTCAGAGAGGATAGGGGAAAGTCTGCAGAGACAAGATGGGTCCTGCAAGCCCCCCAGGGAAGTGGCAGCACACAGCTTCAATGTCCCAAGATGAATAGACGGGGTAGATCACCTTGTCCTGACCCCCTTGGCTTCCAACACCTGCTCTTTCCCAAACACGCTGGTTGGGCACATGAGAAAACCTCACTAGCATGAGGGAGATGTGGTAGAGAAGTGCTCTCCCACCCACCTTGTATGAGAGATTTGTGACATAAAATTCACACACCACAAGATCAGGGCCATCCTGCTGCTTCTCTGGGCAAGACCCTACGAAAAGCAGAGAAACAAAAGCCACGCTTCTTTTGCAGGGTATCATCTGTCAAGAAACATTGCCTAGCTGCCAGCCATACTTCATGTTTAAGTCCCCTGCTCTTTGATCTGGGGGTTGTGAAGAGGCGGGAGCTGGGCAGGCATTTTTTGGATGCACATATTGAGCCATACCCCACTCAAGCACCTCCTGCCAAACATTTGTGGGTATTCAGAGTGAAGTGGGATAGGGAGCATGTCTCCAAGCCAGCACACGTAGAGCAGCAGAGAAGAGGCAGCAGTGTAGGCTTCAGCACGAGCTGGACCAGCCCACTCAAGTATGAATTTGGTTTATCAGCAATAAGTATCCACACTCCTGTTAGCACTTGGCTGGCGAGCTGGTGTGGATGTGCCTGCCCTTGCCAGAGTGACTCTCATCTGCCTGTGTCCTGGTCATCAGTCTTCAATGGCCCAAGGGCACAAGCAGTAACAACACTCTGCTTTGCTGCCTTTGTTGGAAGTGGGAACAAAGCCACTAGAGGATAAAGCATTGCTCATTGCAAACACCTGCAGACCTGATTTTTTTGTGGGACCTACTCAACAAGCTTTTTAGTTTGGGATCATGATATACAAGTTTTTGGGTGTTCTCTTGTTTAAGCTTGTAAGCAGCCACTGCATGCTGCAGGAGTGAGCCCTCTTCCCAGCTCTCCACCTCTCCAGGTCCATCAGCCGGTCCACTGGTAGATAACATCCGACTGTGGCTTGTGCTCTACTGCCAGCCCTGTGGCCACAAGTACCAGGTGGCCCAGGAGCTCCTGGCTGAGGCCTAAATGATTACTGGTTCTGGTTCTGTCCTCTCCAAAGGGTACCCCACAAGTGCACCATTTCCTGGAGCATCTCTTTGCTTTGAGAGGCAAAACTTCGGTACTTTTGGTTTTTTCTCCTCTCCTCTCTTTCTAATGTAAGTTAGAGTCGCTAAATACCCATCACAACTCTACCTTCATCTTACCAAGGCATGGCTTTTCTCAACTGATTTTTCTTTTCCATAAGAGAGGGTTACCATTTGTCTGAACTAGCATCATGGGACTCAAGTTGAAAGCAAAACCAAGCAAATATTCATGTAGCAAAACATTCGGATACCATTACAACAGTAATATTAAATATAAACCAAACTGACAACCAAAATTCCCCTGCAGTCTTTCCAACTTTGAAAACCATGCTGAGGAAGATTAAGAAACAGAAAGAAAACTTGAAATAAAAGAGAAACCAGCCAAACTAATTCCTTTGATCTAGCTGAGAAAAAGATACAGGAGGGAAAGAGCTAGCATAAATAGTAACCCTTTATTTTTTTTCTTCACTGCTGTTAGTAGCAGTGATCACTATGCCTCAAGATCCTTGTCTGTGAAATGAAGATGCTAATATATAGTTGTAGCTATATGCAATTTTATGCAATCTGTTAAATGCCCTTAATGCTATAGGTGGAAGGCCATAGAGGGAGGCAACAAGTGCTGAAATGAACTGCCAAATATGTCACTGTTCACTACAAGATCTGCTTAACTGTGAGTTACAGACTCCATATCACTCATAGCCATGCTTTGGCTTTATACCTTGATAGCCTGCGTGGTCAGGGTAGGCAAGACATTCCTACGGTGTTAATAACATGAGGAGGCCTGCGTGTGTATGAGCACGTACCTGTGTATGTACACACGAAGCCCGTGTAGACTAATCCTTTTTAAACCTTTCTGCTTAGGGAACTGCATGGAAATCTCAAAGCTGCTGAGTGAGGAGCTTTCCAGCTTCTCGGACCAACTGTTTGGCCCTTCACCTGAAGTGGCATGAGAGAGGGCAGGGTTTGGGGAGGAATGGTTTTCCTGCTGGCTATACCCAGAAAGCCACTAGATACCTCAGGCTGGTGGCTGTCAGCCTCTTACATCTATTCCTGGTATCTCCATACTTGTGATCAGTGCCTGTTGAGAAATGATTCTCAGAAAAAAAGAGTCTGTGAGCAGTGGCCAGGCAATGACTTGTGGTCACTGCTCCCTTACCGGTTTAGTGGCTCATGCTGTACTATTGTTTGTGTGGCCTGCCTTGGGAAACTCAGGGGGGGTTCCCTAACTGCTGCCCTGATTGCAAATGATGAACAAGAGGCAGAATAGCACATTTTTGGTATACCTAGTATAATTCTCAATCCCAAAAGGGGTCTTTCATGCCAGGCTCAACCGCTGGCCTTCTCTGCCCCAGATTTCATCCCACCTGTGGGGTGGGGGATGCAGAGGAAGGCAGGACTTTTCTGCAGCCCCAAGATTCAGTCAGAGTCAAGAAGTATTTTAAGCACTCCCCATCCCTTTCCTGCTGCAGCTGCTGTGCCCCATGCTGTTTCTTTGTAACATAGAGAGAAGGACAGAGGCATATTTTCTTTTCAGCACTTACCGCCGCTCGGAGATCTTCACCATCTCCTGCCTGCAGGCAGAACAGATGCTCCTATTCCTCTCTTGTCTTTTCCCGGAGAGATGCCTTCTATGGTTTTGCACCAATTTCCTAAAAATAATAATGAACTTTACTGAACAAGGAGCCACACACTTATTTCTATTCTAAAACTTACTCCACCTGCCCATTTTGGGTGAATCCAGTCTGTAAGTGTCTTTACTTAAAGGCTATGAACAGCCTCAGACAGTGATTGATTCATCCCATGTGTACGTGTTGTACTCGTCACCCTGGGCTCTAGACTAGGGCCAGATGCACAACCACAGCTGAAAAAAAAAACCTGATCTGTGGAAAAACTTTGACTTAGAAGGAGAGAAATAGTTGTAGCACAGGGAATAGTTTTGGTGTTCACTTATCCCTTATACTGTAACTTTAGCAAAAAACACGTGTAATTTTTTTAATTAAGGTAGCAGCTGGTGCTGCTTAGGTCTTTGAAGTTATGGCTGTTACACAGCAGATCAGTGTCAAACCAAACTCTGTCACTGCAGTCATACCTATCATGCCAGAGTCTCCCTCTATTCCCACACAAATATACTCTGGGAGACTCTACCTGCAAAGCGCTCACAGCACAAGAGCAGCTAAAATTGCAGTGGTGTGTTTTGTGGTGCTTTAACAAACATTTGCCCCTCCCAGAGTTCCCCTCAAAATCTGCAGCTGATAACCCCTCCCTGGGAGAGACTGGACTCTGCAGAGGAGCACTGTCAGCACATCCAACCTCCTTGCACTGACATCCCTCCCAGCACCACCACCCAAAGGCACCCTGCTCCAGGGCCCTGTTGCCAGGACAGGCAGCCATAGGGATCAAATCTGCCTCTCACCTATTTATTCTGGAGCCATGTGGGGGTTAATGCTCCCTTTCCCAATTGTAGAGTGACCCAGGTGGGGCTAATGAGTGCTTGCCTTGCTTAGCTAATTAGAGGCGCTGAGAGCAGCAGGCTGCAGTTCTGGGCTGGGGCACTTGCAAAGGGAATATAGAGTGTGTAGGTTTTATTTCCAGCTTTTTTTCTTTTTTTTTTTTTTTTTTTTTTTTTTTTTTTTTTTCCAAATAAAAACCTCTGGCAGGATAGCACAGCACAGATGGGAAAGAGCAAGGAGATGAGGCTCTCTTCTCACCCTCCCTCTTCTAATCTGCATTATTCTGGGGTATGAGAAGGAGGCAGGAGCAAAAGATAAGGAAGGCTAGACCATTTGTTCTCCTTCAAAGATAGAGTTTCAGTATGTGATCTAAATGAGCATAGTCCTTCAAAGCTCAGCCTAGGCCTCCCCACTTCCACAACTCACCCCTCTCAAGGTGCCCACCATTTCTGTGGAGTCCCGCAGAGTGTGCCCCAGTGGCAGTCTCTACTCAGAGGCACATGAAGCTCAGGCTTTGTGTGGGACATTTGTGGACTCCAAAGTGCTCTGCAGTGTAGTCAGAGAGGGCTTTGCCCTCCCTCCCTGCCATTTCCCCCTGACTGTGACTGCCCAAGGTTGCTGAAGGAGAGCTTTCCCTTTCAGAAATGGTGGGAGAAGCTGAGGAAGCTTTAATACGGCTGCTGGGCTCGACAGTCCTTCCCCGGGCCCTCCTGTTTGCACATTCCGGAGGTTTTGCCACCAGGGTGCAAGACCCTGGACAGACAGACAGACAGTGTGCACTGACAGCCAGTGCTGCTGCCTGCCACTCCCACCCTACGGCAGCAGGACAGAGGCTGGGAGTGGGGTCAGTCACCAATGGAGGGGTCTGTGGCAGGGACAGTTTCCACTTGAGCTGACAGCTGCCTGTTTGGGAAGGTTTGGGGTGCAGAAGCCCAGGTTAAGGGGCAGTGCTTCTCAGGGAGGTCATGGCCAGAGCTGCTAAGGCTGCTTCTTGCCATCCCACACGTGGCAGCAGGCTGGCCAGCACATGACAGCTTGAAGGGATCTGGATTTTATTACAACATCACCTCTACCATAACACACCCGAAGAAGGCCCTCAGCTGCTGATGAGCCTGCCCTGTGCTCACAGGCTTGACCTCGAAAAGTTGTGGTCTGAGCTCTCTTTTCCTTGCCTGCCCAGCCCTTTACACAGAAATTGCGGCTGCTGCTGAAAGGTGCTCATTTTTCGTCTCGCTCTTGCAAGCTGCATGTCCCTTGCCTCTCTATCTAGCTGTTATTTAGTTCCCTTCATGTTGTTTTCCCCTGGCTTTTCCTTTGTTTCTTTCATAAGGAAGCAGCACATCATTATGGCTGGTCTTTCTCTGGAGCTCTCCTAGCCGAGGTCATTACTTAGCTTGTGAGATCCAACGAGGTGGCTGTTTGTATGGCTGTGAGACCTATGAAAAAGCAGCTAATCAATTCAGAAAATCATCTGGGTGGTAACCCCACTGTCAGCTTATTTTCTTCCCTTCCACTTAGACATCAAACTGGCTGAAGAGGGCTCTGGGGAACGAGGCAGGCACTGAGAGCTGCTCCTCTGCAGACACATCTGTGTCTTTCATCAGCAGGGCTCAGGGAATACCACTAACTGAAGAGGGGAAAAATCTCTTTGGAGCTGAGAGGCTGGCGGTCTCAGTCCTCTCGCTCTGAAGAGACCCTGCCCAGTGGGGAAGCAATCGTTTGAGAAGTGGCTAATGCACTAACGCTGTTTGGCAGAGACTGTCACGTAATACACAGAACTGGGGGAGGATGGGGGCAAAACACACAGCAAGGAGGGCAGCGTTGGGCTACACCAGGGAGCACACCCTGGTTGCCAAAATAGCTTGTAATGGCTAAGTGGAGCAGCAACTGGCAACAGCACATGCAAATGGCCTTCTGGTGAATGAACTTAACTAATTATTGCACTTCGCTTTCACTCGCTCTTTCTCTGGTTTGTGCCTTTGGGCACTACACCAGAACTGGGAATGCTCAGAGCCATAAAGCCTTTGCCATCACCAGTTTTAGTCACTAGAAATAAAGATGCACAGCATCTTGTACTCTGGGACTCTGTAGTGTCATTCAGAGAACATAAGTCACATCTGAAAGGCATTCTCTGTCAGACCAGCTAGCCCTCTGAAGGGGGGGTGTGGGTGTGCATGGCTGTGTCACAGAATCACAGAATGGTTTGGATTGGAAGGGACCTTTAAAGGTCACCTAGTTCCAACTGCCCTGCAATGAGAAGGAAGATATGTCTTCAACTGCATCAGACTGCCCAGAGCCCCGTCCAACCTGACCTTAAATGTTTCCAGGGATGGGACATCCACAGCAATCTTCTGTGTGCATCCTATTCCAGTGTTACATCACCCTCATCATAAAAGATTTCTTCCTTATGTCTAGTCCAAATCTAGCCTCTCTTAGTTTAAAACCAGCATCACTTGCCCTATCACAACTGGCCCTACTAAAAAATATGTCCCATCTTTCTTATAAGTCCCCTTTAAGTACTAAAAGGCTGTGATGAGGTCTCCCCAGAGACCTTCTCTTCTCTGGGCTGAATAATCCCAGTTCCTCATAGGAGAGATGTTCTGTCCCTCTAATCATCTTGCACAGCCCTCAGGGTGTGGGACTCATTTCAGCAAGTCTCACTGCCAGCAATAGCCCTGCTCTGGGAACTGACCAAAACTTCCAGCCCAAGGCATTGCCAACCACCCATTGCCAAGCACCCAACAGCCACCTGGAGGGGCAGGGGGCACCCTAGCCCCCTGAACCCTTTTCCATCCCATGAGGCATCAGGGAAGCTGCTGGGGACAGAGTAGGACACCAGGATCCTCTACATTCCATCCCAGGAGACCCCAGTCAGCACCAGCACCCCCAGAGTTCTTAGCAACCACCTGCCATAAGGAACATGGCACAGCCAAAACTGCAGATCCCACTGCATCACTCTCAGTTTTTCCTGATGCCCTGGTTGCTTCTGTCTTTTGTCCATCCTGAAACCTCCTGCATCACAGGCAGGGACCAACCCTGACCCCCACAGACTGGGATGCTCTGCTTTCCTGAAGGTCTCCCCTTCTTCCCTTACTCTATGACTCAAAACTGTAGATTTATCAAGCAGTGCAGCAGATCAAAACAAAAATGTTTGGCTGCTGCATCTTCTATTCCTTATCCAGCACACTATTTTTAGACAACAAAGTCTACCGGAAAACCAAGAAGTTTAATACTGGCATTAACTGCTTTGACTTCTAAATTTTTTACTGAGCACAAATTCATTTTTTATCAACAGATTATAGGAATCATGATATTTAGACCTGTAAGTGACAAACTTTCAAATATCTGTAAAAATGAAGTAGTATTGTCTGCTAACCACACCTGATTTGTTTGCACACCAACGAAGCTGAATCCACCATCTCAAACTCCCATCCCATCCCAAAAAGGGCACATAGCATTTTGTCCCCACATTCTAAGAAAGGTGGGGAGGGAAGAATGGGTTTTATACTCCTTTGAATTGAAATTATATGAATTATGTAGGTTGCTGTTTTGTTCTACTTACATGCAAGGTGTCATTAAGCAAATGTCTTTTTCATAAAGCCAGGAACACTCACACATAGCTATGCTTTCCCTATTTTCCATGCATGGTACAATGGTTCTACACTTATTTAGCAACAATACTGAACCCTCTGCAAAGGTTTGCTGTAAGTTCAGAATGGGAGAACAGCCTGCATTTCAGGTTTCCTTCCTTCTGCAAGGTCGAGTGACATCCTGAGGTCTCCTTTTAGAAAGCTAACAAACCATGTTAGAGGAATAAAACAAGATCTTTAATGGAGAAGCCTTGCACTCAAGAGAACACACAGCACTGACTGAGGCCACAGTTCAATTCTTTGGCTCATTTTCTGCAGTGACACAGACAAAACAACTGCACACCTTTTTTTAGAAGCAAACTCTGATTCTCTTCACAGCCAGGCAACTTTGTCAAAGGATTTCAGAGACAAATGAAAGGCTTTAACATTTATGAAATAGTAAGTGAATAAGTGAAAAAAAATTCCTTGAAACTACTGTTTAAAAAAACACCCACCTCAAATATGGGAGAAAGCAGGAAGTTCAACTACCTTTAAAGACAATGCCTTTCTACAGAGTAAGCTCAGTATAAAATGAAGATGTGAATTTGTTTCCTTTGGTCTCTCCAGCACTTCAAATAAAATAAAGCTTTTATCCTATTATGTTTTAAAGCATGACTTCCAGCAGAATAAACAGTTCTTGCCTTATTTCCTCTATTCTACATGAAGTGTCCTACCCGTGGATTTGGCCAGCAGTCTGGAAAATGTCAAGGTTAGGAAAGGCTGAGCTTCATTTGGTTTTCACAGATCTGAGTAATGAATTGTTCATTTTAAAGTATTGTTTTAGCTTGAAAAGCGAGTCTGTAGCCCTGGCATCATGGGGTTCCACATCTGTCTCTCAGTTTCTCTGGACCATGTTTGCCCAATTTAATAAAAAGGGATTTTTTTTTTTAATGTTTTGCAACCCTGAAAACTAAACAGGAGGCCTGAGGCTTTCCTGAGTGGGGTTTTCCTCTTCATATACCCTTATCAACACGGCAGATTTTGCTTACTAACACTTTATATTAATAGTCTCCTACACTGGCATTGCTATTGCAAGAAGACTGGATAAACCCAAGGTGCAGGAAAAGGAAGAGCATCAAGAACTTGCTTTTGACACTAGACAGAGTACTTGTAATTCTGAATGCAAATGGGAAGCAGAACCCCACAGGAAAAACAAAGGCATTTTCCTCCCCAGACAGGGTTGAGTCAAAGTCTTTTTTTCCCTTCTTTGTGTTTGCAGCTTGATAAAACTCCATAAAAGAATGAGCAGCTCAAAAAGATTCACAGGGAACTCATCTCTGTGTTTCATTGTGTGAAAACCAGACATATTCTATTACATTAGAAATCATAACAGGACAATTGAAGGCAGTATCTTTTCACACTCTTCCCATCTTACCTGTGGAACTTCCTTCTGCCACGTCATGAAGCCCAGGGGTCTTAGCAGGATTCAGAAAAGAGTTCAGCTGGTCTCAAACATTTTTACAGGCAATTTTAAAAGCTATAATAAAAGTAACAAAAACGTCTAGTGATGTAAGTCCTGCTTACCAAAGCTAAATTCAGCCTTTGCCTGTGGAGTTTGGGAAATGTTTCATCAGTTGAGATGTTCTCCTGCTCCTACCTACTGGAGGTTTTTGTGTTCCCTGCCCATGATGCTGATCCCTGGCAAAAACAAGCAGTTAGAAGAGAGGGAGAGTTAGTTTGATCAAACACAAAACCAGTTTTCCTAGTTCTACTTCAACTACCAAGCACTGAATATGCCCACTGTAGTGCTGACCAGTCCTGGGGGAAATGCAAGGTTAAAGGGATGGCTCAAGGGAGAGGTCCACAGAGTCCTCACCTCAGGAAGGGCTTGTGTTAGGCACTTATGAAAAAGTGCAAAAAATCCTTTGCCTTATACAAAGGTCTTGGAGGAAGGAGTGAGTTCCACAGCTGAACTACCTGCTCAGATGGGAAGCAAACAAGCAAACTTTCTTCTTATTAGATTTATTTCTGTCAGAGGTTGATTTCACTGGCTGTGCTGCAGCATTTGCATTTCCAAAGGGAAAGTTCTTAAATGTTTTCTCTCTAAAAATGTTTTACCTGTTTAAATATCCCTGCACATTGCCAGCAATGTGCATGTACCAACTGCAGTTGCTTAAGGGCTGCTGGCCCAGGGACACAATTCCCTGTGTCACTGGCTGCTGTAATGGAGACCAAGGATTTTACATCACCCAGAAAGGGACCAGCCTGGTGTGTCTGCTTGATTGTATGAGAACAACTGGAGCTCAACCACCATATCCACACACTCAGTGCTGTTCACACATGCGATGGCCTGTGGCAAGGCAGCGGCTGCCGAGTACAGCAGATGAGTGAAGGGGGAGAAGAGCAGCCCACTGACCATGGCCAGGACTGCAGGGGGAAGCATGAGGGTCACAGCCTAAGCAAACCTGACAGCACGGGTGAGCGTGTGTTTAGGGGTAGCTCTTAGCAGAAGCCATAGTTGGCAGATTGTGCCTAAGTGTGAGAATCCCCAACAGTGGCTGGAAGACTGAGACACCCCTGTGCTTTCTCCTGCCCATTGCTGCTCACTTTAGCTGGCTGTGTGGGGAGGAGGCACGCAAGGGCTGGCTTGTCCTCCCTGCCTAAGCCGGTATGTTTAAATTCCTCCCAGGGTGTCCACTTGTTTCCTGGCCACTGCATGCTGCTTGACCGGCCCATGGCCTCCATAGGCTCTGGAGCCCTGGGGAAGGAGGGTGCAGCCAAAGAGGCAAAGCACTGACTGTCCCTAGGGTGGCTGTGCATGGGATTTGGAGTGGGATATGTTGGAGGTGGGGAGCAGGTGGCACAGTGCTGAGCTGCTCAGCTGTCGTGGGGCTGCAGAGAGACGGACGCAGCTGGGCGAGGGAAGGAAAGAGCTCAAGGTCTGGCAGTGTTTCTGCTTTACAGGTCTGTGGCCAGCACAGAGGCAGCAGAGAGTGATCCAGCTGGGATGCAGAGCCCTCATGACCCCTCGAGGGGCTGTGCTGTGAAACACCCTCACAAGGGTGAGATGTGCACGCACGGGGTCCGTGACAGCCTCACCCCAAGGCCCGTGCTGCTTTGTGCTGGGGCCAGTACCCTGGCAGCAGCCCCTGCTGCGTGCCAGCAGGAGCCTTGGCAGTGCTCTCTGGGGCATACATTTATATCTGCTCATGCAAATAACCTGGAAGTGTCCCCCGGAGTGGGACAGCTGGTCCCCGGCAGCGCTTTTGGGAGCATTCTTTATGTGCCCATGTAAGTACCCTGGCAATCTCTTTTAGGGCTCGCCAGCAGGGGCCCTGGCAGAGGCCAGGAGGCAGTGTCTTGCTGGCTGAAGCCATGCCAGCTGAAGCTTTCCAAAAGCAAAGCTTTCTTCTGCCCCAAACAAAGAGCCAATGTGGCTGGCGTCATTGATTTGTTTCGTGACTTGCTGCTTTTAACACGGCAGGAAAAGGCCAAGAGGAGTTTTAATTTGTCCAAATGGTTTCAGACAAGGTTAATACAACTCATCGATAAATGACACTTTTCATTAAGTTTTAATTACCATGTCATTTCAACAGGCTGGACATGCCCTGCCTCCTCAGCATAGTCAGTGGTGTTTGTTGTTTTTTTCTTCAAGGTGCGCTTCCTTGAGCTTCAGTGATTAATTTCCATTGTGGACCTGGGAGCTGACAGGCTGCCGGAGAGCCCGACTGCCTCAGAGAATTCCCCTGGGCCCCCATCCCCACGCTGGCAATTACAGCTTTACATCCATGTGGTGATGGGTTAGGCATGCTGGGCTGACACAGTGGCAGGAGGAGGTGGGCCAGCAGTTTCAGAGCCATTAAGATGCCCACAAACTAAAATGCCATTGTTGGATCTTCTTTCTTCATGGTAATGGAGGTGCTCCCTTCCAACAAGCTGTGGCCTGGCTGTGTCTCAGTGCCTGTGGCAGTGCCCTCTGTGCCTTTTATAAAGCCTCATTTCTTTCAGGCTTAATTTCTTCAAGTAGGGCCTTGCTGGAGAGAAGCTGGAAGCAGAGTTTAGACTGAAATCTTTGAACCCAGCACACTGCTGTACCTTGATACACCGCAGTCTTGGTCCAGAAAGGGTGCTGGAGGATGCTAGCCCCCTCTTCTCCTCAGGGGCTGGTGAGGATAGCACAAATCCTCAGGGACCAGTGAGAATGGCATGATGCTGAGCAGTTGATTTTTTCTGTCATCACAGAGGTGAATTCTAAACACCCAAGAGAGATGCAGACAGGATCTGGTTCAGATCCAACTCAAAACAGGGTGAATAAACAGAAACTACCAGAATTGCTGGAGTCAGAAGTTCAGTTTGGCTGATAGTTTTCCCTCTCCAGAATGAAAACATGAATATTGTTTTAGCTTAAGAAAGTCTGTGCGTGCCCATAGTGCCCCTGAGGCAGGATTCACTCCTATGCACTGCACTGATTTCTGTCCCCAGCACTGTTTCAAAATTTTGCTAAAATGGTTATTTTTACGTGGTTTACAATTCCCCTATTCACTCCCCTTTTTAACAGCAACTTCCCACATTCCTTTCCGTGTGACCAAGATCAATTATAAGAGTAGAGAACTTCACTGCTGGAGAAAGCATAGGGGTGTCTGGTAAGGACCTTTACTTTAAAATGCCCACTGCTGTTACCATAGGCATTTTAGGAGCTGTGGTGCTTCAGCCTGGAGATTGGCAGCAGATTACAGTCATCTCTTGCATCTACACCTGCCTTCAGAAGGCTCACACAGCATGGTGTCTAGTGTCAGGACTCTGAGTACATCCCCTGGGGGTTTGGCTCCCTGGGCTCAGGGCTGACTTAGATAATCACACAAGTGTCTGATGTTTAAGAGACCTCTTCAAAAAAGCTCTGCTAAAAAGGCCCGGTGAGGGCCTGTCCTGCTGTTCACTAGCTGAGGCTCTTGCTCCCCAGCTGGGCTACCTTGCAGCTGTGTTGTAGCCATGCCTGTGCCATGTACCCTGTTTATATGGACCTTGGCCTGTGCACTTCAGTCCCTGAGTTGACCTTGGATCTGTCTCATCACTGTGGACTTGCCTGGCAATCACTGGACTGTCGGCTGAACCTGATTCCCATCACCAGACCTGCTCTGTTCTTCTTGGTTAGGTATCGTGGGGCTGTGCCTCTGCCAATGTGGTCACTACCCCATCCTGCCTTCTGTTACCCTCCACTCACCTTCCTTCATGGAGCAGCCAGCCCTTGCTGCTTCCTCCCAGCTGACGCGCTGACTGATGCCTGTATCCCTGATATGTCTCGGGATTTTGCCTTGGCTGTCACCAACAGAGTGAAACCACAGTGGGAAGCAGCCTGCAGAGGACATATCGATCAGGCAGAACATAAAGGGAGAAGCTCTCACATATTATAATGCAAAGCAGGGATGGACAGCAGCATTCCTGCACGTATGTGCCACATGCCAAAATCTTACTGTGTGCTTCAGCTGGGAGGGCTGTTTCTCAAACTGAGGAAGGCCACGGGAAAGGTGAGTTTTAGGCAGATGGTGATAATGGCTCCCCAGGTCTCCTAACATGTCACTCTGGATGGGGCTTTGCTAGGTGTGGATTGGGATCCTATGAGAGCTGGAAGGGATGGTTCCAACGGCTGTGCTTCCACCCACAGCTGATGGCTATACAGTGAACCTCACAGCAACACACTCGGGGCCATTCTCAGTGAGGTTCAAGAGCCAAGGCTTGCTCACCGGTGATTGAAAGAAGGTGGTCTTGAGCTATCTGTTCCCAAGGTGGGCTGAGAACTGGTTGTATTCTCATGAATACCAAAAGACATGGGCTGTTTGTCTCAAAAACCCTACAAGCCTCCTTGAAGCCTCTGTCCGTGCCTCACTTTGTGAGCTCAGTGATCACATTGCAGCTTGTTGCTGAAGGTCTTGCAAAAGTGGCACTGAATTGTGTGTTTCACGCCTTTCTGGTCAGCCAGGTTAGGGTGGGTGCACTGAGGACTTTGCTGCTTGCTGTGGTGATGCAGGGAGTGCTGTACTGCTTTGGTGAAAGAGCACCTCTTGGGGCAATGCAGTGATTTAGCTGAAGGTAAGACTGTACCTGCGGGATAAGGTTGGGAGGTGCCAGGGGACAAGAGGCACAGTGCTTTGGGCTGGGCTGAAATGCCTCTGAAGAACAGGATGAACAAGTCTAGGCGTGCCAGAAATGCCCTGAGCTTTGTCTGTAATGATCCCAAGTGGCTGGGCTCTGCTGTTGAGTGTGTACCCTGGGCAGGTGGCTGGTGTTGTGATGAGCACTCTTCACCTTGCTTTAAGCTCTGTTGCTCAGGTGTTGCTACAGCTGATAGCAATACAAATCCCCACAGAGCCCAGCCCTGCCTAAGGAGCTGGGTAGTGCTTGGGGGAATGATGTTTTGCTGGCAGTGCTACTAGTGCTGACTGGCTTGAAGCCAGTGTCTGCATTTGTGGTATGGTATATGGAGGTACCTGTAAAGGGAATGATGTAGAAGCGTTGTTTTGACATCTCAAGGCTTTTAATAAAGTTTGGAGGTTTGCCTAGGCAAGATGAAGCTTGGCTACAAGACAGGCACTTTTGGGCAGTCAGATTTTAACTCAAATGCTCCTCACTACCGTTAACTTTGTATTATAAACCCATTCCAAATGCTGACTTGCTTGCCTCGTGCACAAATGGAAAAGAAACCATACAGAGTGGGCTGATTTCTGAGCAGCTGAAGGTTGAGTGTAGCTGCCAATGTGGTCCCCCAGCCTTTGCTATCCTCTCTTCCAAAGCACTTCTGGAGCCTTAGAGCACAAGATAGAGCCATAGCTTTGGGATGCAGTGTAGCATATGTGCCTTCTGGTGGGACTTCTATGAGAGCCCAGGGTGAGAGAGAGTGAGAGAGAAACGCGGTGCTTTGCCACTGCAAGGCCTTGTGCTTCTTACTGATTGGGCTTGAAGTCTTTGTGATGGTGGAGCAACGTGAGTGATGTAGATACAGAGAAGTGGAGAGCCAGTGAGATGGCGAGGTGGTTGACGTGGAGACACGGGATGTGCTGGCAGTGCTCACAGGGAATCTCACAGCTGTAGTGACCATGGATGAACTCAAATCCTCTGTTCCAATGTGTGATAGACTCCGGGGGCAGAAGTGGGAGGATTAGGGCAGAGATGTGGTTGGCTTTAGGTTCTGGTTGGGAAAGTCACGTGGGTGCAATAGGAGGATGGGAGTGGGAAGGATGTTTAGATGAAATAGAGCTTTTAGGAAAAGGAATTTTGCCCCGCTTTTTATACTAGGGCCAACCCCCACCCAACACACTGATCCCTGGGAGTCACCACAGCCTGCTGATGGATAGATACCATGGCTCAGGCAGCAAACCTGATATGAGTAATGCAAAAAGCAAGAAAACACTTCTCACAGTGGCACTGGGCTTCTTTCTTCCCCAGAGTCATCCCCTAGGGAAAGTGAGTCAAGTACACTTGCTAATATTTCAGGATATTTCGGTTGCCTAGTTTGCTCTCCTATTTGCCTCTGTAGGTAGGAGAGGGAGAGAATACAAGAATACAAAGAATAAACTTAAGGTTTCACTAATAGCCTCTGGGAACCTTTGCACAGAAACCTTGGTGACAGCCTGGGACCTGTCCTGGATAGTGCTGAGCCTCTTTCCCAAATACCCAAGGCTCTCAGCTCCTGCCCTGGGAGCCCTTGGCAGCCTGCTGTTTGCTCCCAGAGCAACGGGGTGCTCATACACAGCTTGCTTTGTTTTGTACTTCCTCTTCTCAGACCTGCAGTGTGTGGTAACAGCAGCAGGGAATTGGGATGGGCACGGGTGGAGGATTTTGGAGGAAATGGTGCAGTTTCACTTATTTATTTGCATGCTAAGCTCAGCAGAGCAGCAACAGCTTGGTGTGTGTGCTGGCTGCTGCACTTCTCTTCTTGGAGCTTGGAGTTGTTTGGCTCCCAGAGCTCTGAGACTGCTCTTGTGAGCAAGATTTGAATTTCTGCAGGTGTGCTGGGAATAGTCCAATCACCTCGTCTCGGCTGCTGGTCAGAGGAATTCATGGCTATTATATTTGGAAGCCAGGCAATGATTACAAATCAATGACTCCACTCCCGGAGTGATTCATCATTAACCGTGGTGTTTAGTTCCTTCCCTGGCTCTCTCCAACAGCAGCTCCCGTTCTTGTAGCATCTCAAGTGTCTTATTCATTTTAAATCATTGGATAGCTATGGCTGTAGCTGAGGAGTGGAAGGACAGATGCACTGAGACATGGTTGTGCAGCTAAGGGGAGGGAGGGTTCAGAAAGGGGGATGGAGCACCTTGAGGGTGAGCAGAGCTTGCCTTTAGGCTGGGGAGCAATGCTGCCAACAAGACCCAGGGCAGACCAGTATCCTCTCTGCTCCAGGGCTCTCCCTGATGTCCCTGCTGGGCTGGGCAATGGCCCATATTTTTGCCTGGCTGGGCACAAAGTGGGGTGGAAAGAAATAAAAACACCAACCTGTGCCCAGTTAGACAAAAGCAGGGGTTATTTAGCGGTCCAGTGGGGAGGTTTTAATCATCCCAAGCATCCCAGGACAGGTTATTCTTAATAATAATTTATAACACTTAGCACTTTTATGTGTTCTAAGCATTTTGCAGGCGTTAACCAGGGACTGGCACTATGGTCTCACCCAGGCCCAGCAGAGGGGCAGAAACTCTCCACAGCTTACCCTCATTCACCTGTGCACCTGCTCCCCTATGGCTGTATTCCAGCCCCTTGTCCTACCTCATGGTTTTCCTCTCCAATCTGAACTGTGTCCCTTATGCAGACTTGCTGTCAAATAGCAGCCATCCAGCCACTGTCCAGGGGACCGTGGCTATTTCACAGGCAGATACAGCAAATAATCACTGAAGCTAGGCAGGGAATTGGTCCCATGTCACAAATGAGGCAGCTGGCACGGATAGAATAGATAACTGGTGAGCTGGGAACATGTTTCCCAGCTCCAGCCTTCTCTTCCTGGCCTCTCGGTGATATTTTCAGGGCACAGCTTAGACTTCAGCATGTCCAGAGAGGCAGGGAAGCTAAAAGACATCCTGCCCCTCTGTACTCTCAGAAATGCCCCTTGGTTTGGATCTGGCTTATTCAAGATGGGTTGCCCACACAGGAAGCACAGCCAGGATTGCATCACAGCCTCAGGACCAGCCTCTGCTGGATTTGTTATCACTGTAGCCTTTGCTATCACCTACACACACTGCCAGGCTTTAATCTGGGGCTGGGATCTGCAGTAGCACACAGCAAGGTGACCCTGCACGCAGAGGCTGCAGCTGAAAGGTGGACTTTGCAGGATGCTGTAAAGCACTGTGTGAGATGCTGAGCTGAAAGACGAAGTGAAAAACACAGATCCACAAGCCTAATGCTGCTGCTGCCCCTGTGATCCTTCCCCCTTCCTGCACTCCCACTGTTGCTTGTGTTTCCCTTTGCACTGCTGCTGCAAGGGACTGAACAGTGGGAGCAGACACTCGGCTGGGGCCACAGAAGGGAAGATGCAGGAAGGAGAGGTGGGAAAACATTCTGGAGTTGACTGTATCTGTCACCTCCTAGAAGCTTGAAAGGTTTGAAAGAAACTGGTCTGCACATGGAACTGAAACCGAACCAAGGGGAATTCTCTGAGAGCACTAAGTGCTGGCCACCAGCTATTTAAAGCTTCCCATGCATCTGACATGCAGCTGGGCATAAAGAACGGGTATGCCTGCAGCTCGCACTGACACACCCTTGGCAGCTTTAAACTGGGCTTTGGAACACTGCCAGGTACAGCTGCAGCAGCTGGGAGGTCAGCGTGGGCTAGAAACCACCCAGGAAACCAGAGAATAGCTGGGCTACTTGATGAAAGAGAGGGCATGATTGGTGCCCCTATCAGCCCTAGCTAAACAGCAAGTGGGACCAGAGCCAGGGAATTCCAGGTTATTTCAGGAGCCAGCTAAGACTAGACAGGAACTGCAATCACAGTCTTGTGGAGAGACACACAGGACTATTGCACAACCTCCAGACGGGCTACCAACTTCTCATCAAGAATTCAAACTAGCCAAGAGATGCATCGGTGTGGAAATGACCCCTATAACATTCCTTGTTAGTCCTTCAGACAGGGCAAGTCTTCCTATACCATGTCTCCATTCCCCAGGAGGTCTGAAACCAGGGCTGTGAATGCCTGTAGGCACTAGAGGAACCCAGGTCCTCCCACAGGCTCCTGGCTGGTAGCATCCATACCCTGGCTTGGGTTGTCCTGTTCTCCCTCCTTCCACCCTCCATGTCCACACGGATCCTGCCTAAAAGAAGCTGCGGTCTTATTTCACTATGAATTCTATTTTCAGAGCATGTACCACATTTTAATAGGAAGCAAAGCATCTCAAACGCCTTCTTATTTCCTAGCACAACCTTCCCAACATCTGTACAGCACTCTCCTGGCAATGCCTGTGACTGCTTGTGTGAAAAAGTCCCATTAAAGAAGTGTTTTAGCACTGGACTTCGGTTTTGTTTTTCAAACTCTATTTGACAGGATGAACCAGTTGCTGCAAATCTCAGAGGCCCTCTGGCAGGCATTTCCAAGACTCCTGCCTGGCTGTAAGCTATTTGAGATCCTTCACACAGCAGTTTAACCCCCCTCAATGCTCCGCATTGGGAACCTCTCTCTAGTGCCTGATTGTGCACTGCAGAGACAGTTTTTTAAACTGCTTAGGCTGAATTTGGTTTTATGAAACTAATGCCAGGCTTTACTACTACGAGATAATTAGAGCAATTCCCTTTCTTCACTTATATTGCTCCCTTGAGTTATTTGCAGGCAGAATGCTTGTCCTTACTGAACCATCCCTTTTCACTCCACGCACTTTCCTCCTCATACTTGGGTTGCTTTCATCAACTAATAGTTGCTGCTGAGAATATCTGGGTCATTTTTCCACGCCTTTGACCTCCCTTTGGAAGCAGGATCATCTACAGACCCAAGAAATACCCCGTCCTGCTGAGGAGCAGGCAAAGGGGCACTCTGGCCATGCTGCCCTGGCCAGGGCTTGGAGAGTATTGCAGATCCCTGACTTATCCCTGCATGAATCCTGGGATCCATCTTGATGACAGCAAAGAGTAAAGGGACCAGGAGAGGAGGAAAAGCTGGCAGGTGTCCAGCTAGGTTATTCAGAATGGGCTGTCCACTCTGCTTTCAGTCTGTTTCAGTATTGCTAGATAACAAAATATAACATATTATTGACCAGATTCCACTTTCTCTGCCTCAAAACCGATCTTCGTGACTGCTGTGGGTTGTTTTCAATAGCTTTTGGCTTACAAGAGCTTTCTCTTTTTTTTTAATTAAAATTTAAAATCGTTAAAATTTTGATTAAATTAAACCAAACGGACTTTGTTCTCCACTGGAAGCTGTTTATGTAACATCTGTTTTAAATAAGTTTAAAACTCAGTCCATTCAACTGTGTAAAATAAAATGCTGAAATTACTATATCTATTGGGGTTTTTTTTGTTTTGTTTTGTTTTTAAATCAGACTGTTCCCCATTCACCTGACTTACTTCCCAGGCTCAAGCTTAGTCCTGTGTGCCCGATGCAGTCCAGGGGCAGCCTGCTGGATTGACATCTGCCTGATCCACACAGCTGGCAAAGACCGGGCAAAATCGTTTAAAACTAATTGTACAAATTGCTGCTTTTTCGGATTAAAAAGCATTAGTAAGCAGAATTTGCAGTGTTTTTGTTGGCATCAAACGCAGTGTGCTCTGTATCAGATCAGATAGCCGAACTTATGTGTGTTCCTGGGACAGTCCGAGCAGGGCTCCCTTCAGCCCCCGTCCCGTTTTCTCATCACCTCCCCTGCCTCCTCCTCCTCTTTATATATTCATGAGGCAGCACGGCCGGGGATAAATAAAAGCCGAGCGAGCCGGGGCGGCAGCACAGGAAGAGGAACTGTGAGCGCCGGCACGGATCCTGCCTCCTTATCTTTGCCGGGACAGTGCCGGTTTGCTGGAGAGATAACTGTTCCCTGCTCTCTCGGGCGGCAGCTGGATGAGCTCTGGATACGAGGAGGAGGCAAGCTAACAGTAAGTGAGTCAGTCTCACCAGGGATAAGATAACACCTTTGTTAGGATGTTTCTCTTTCAAAGTTCAGAGCCAGGCCTGATGTGAAGCTGCATCCACCCCCCCTCCCGCTCCCTTTCCAGCTGATTGCTCCCCCAGCACACCTTCATCTCGTGGGATCCACTGCTGGGGCCAAAGGTATCCCTGTGAGCCCACAGGTGGAGGAGAGCCTGGAAGCAGAAAACACATGCACATGCAGGAACTTTCTGTGTAATTCACAGGGGACCATTTCAAAATGTTGAGCCCTTCTCCAGCCTGTTTTGCTCTGCAGAGACTGGCGTGGAGGGCCACTAAAGCCTGGTGTTGAAGGATTATGTTGCAGTTGTGCTTTTCTGGGGAAGGGCAGAGCTCTCAGACTTCACATGTGCCTATCTCCTATGATCTCGTACTACTCCCATGGTCTAACTTTCATCCTCTTTCTTCTGGGATTGCAAAGAAGAGATACACCTCTATCACTGCAGAGGAACCTGGGGGGTTTTCTGCCCATAAATAACCCCTCTGAGAGCTGGATTGTACTGAAAGGGTACAACAAGGTCTTTTCTTGACTGTAGGGAATCAGGATCTGATTAGCTCAAGCCAAAGCCAAAAGCACCTCAAGTCCTATGGCCCCTGCTTCCCTTCCTGGGACACTATCAGCACAGCCAGGGCTTCATCACCAGCACCCCTTATTCAGACAGGGCTCTATCCCAGCTTGCAAGCAGAGTCCTGACCCCACCAATCCCCCGTTCCAGGGCTAGACCTTTGCCATGTTGCAGGTCTGTGTGATGTGCTGCCTGTCTGACCCAAGGTTCAATATCTGCTCATCACCCTCCCTGCAGTCTTGCTGTGTGCAATCAGCATCATGGAGAGTGTGCTAATGCACAGTCCTAAATGCAGGGGACAGTGGTACCAGGTGTTTCCCTCAGTACTGAGCATCCAGTTGGCCCATCCTGCAGAAGTTGTGTAACAACTTCATATCCCAAGGGCTCATTGCTCAGATGTCACTTCTCACCTCTGCTAATACTTCAATCTTTTCCCCTTTCCTAGGTGCAACTCTAACATGAAGCCCTCAGCTGGACAAGGTGTAAGGCTGGCATACCTCCTCCTGAGTTTGGCTCCTCTCTGCCTTCCCACCCCGCTCTGGAAGGACCGGGACTCCCTAATGCAGGAGGAGAAAGCCCGACAGACAGGGGGCAACTTGGTGCTGAGTAGGCAGGAAGAGCAGCTCAGTGCAAAGCTCGTAAACCTCAAGAAGAAGGAAGTTGCAACAGCCACAACTGCAGGACAGTTTCCTCCAAGCATGCACTTCTTCCGGGCCAAAAACCTCATTGATCAGAGCGTGATGTTCAGCATCTTAAAGCGCATGCCTAAAGGTAGGCTTGGCCTAAGGATTGCTCATCTTACCCATCCTTCTCTCACCTTCTGCTTCCTGTGGCTGAGCCAGGGCAAAGCATGAGATGTGCGAGGCAATCTTATGAGAGCTGTAAGTCGTGCTCCCTGGGTTCCAGGAAAAGCTCTGCCTCTGAGCTCAGGGACAGGGCAGGGGAAAGAGGAAAAGGGGGATGGATTGGATGAATACACATTTCCAGGAATTGTGGCATTTGGTTTAACTTACAATATGGATCCTTCAGCCTTTCAAGAGCGAAGAAAGGGCAGAGGAAGCACAGACAACAAGACATAACATCCACATTTGCTCAGCATGTTCCAGCCAGGGCCTTTCTTTTTCCCACATACACATTTCACGGATGTGCTACCAACCTTGACTTATTCCACAGCTTAGCCAAAAGTGCTGTATCTCCCAAAAAGACTTTCTGAGGGTGGTTCTGCAGCAGACCTGGAAAGTCAGGGGCACTAGAGGAGGAAGGGGCTACCTCCAGCACTGCAAGTTTCTTTGCTTGTTGTATACAAATCAAAGCCTGAGTACTTCCAGCACTTAAAGTAGGCTTGTAAAAGGAAGAGAGAGCAACTTTTTACATGGGTGGATAGTGACAGGACAAGGGAGAACAGTATTAAACTAGAAGAGTAGAGATTTAGATGTTAGAAAAAAAGTCTTTACTCAGAGGGTAGTGAGGCACTGGAACAGCTTGCCCAGAGAGTTGTGAATGCCCCATTCCGGGAAGTGTTCAAGGCCAGGTTGGATGGGGCCTTAAGCAACCTTCAGCACTTCTCCCTCCCAGTTTCTGCTGTGGGATGCAGATCCCTGTCTTGCAGCATCCTAATCTATTACTGTAAATGATTACTATGCCAGAAATGTCATTATCCTTTCATTGCCAAATTGAACACTAGAAAGAATTTAAAAGCACCCCTCCTCTTCACCTCCAGTGGGGTATCATTGATACCAAGTTGGAACCAAAACAGTTAACACTTTTCAACACAGGAGATATTAAAATGGGTTCTTGGAATCTTTGCAAGAGCCATAAGGTTTTAGGGCCAAGATCACATCTTTGTAGCTGTTTGAGTAGGATCTAATCTTGATAAGAGCCCCTGGGAGTTCCTGTTGTTTCAAGCACTATTGTCAGTTCTGCTGCTGTTCACATAGGAAAGAAGGTGACATTGCCAGCGAGAGGAGGGTCAGATCTAGACAGCTGCAGCATGGCCATTCTGTCACACTGGCTCTGCTGACAGCAGCAACCACAGTTCCTGAGCATCTTAACAGCCAGTCCCTCTGTCTGCACTGGGAGGTTATACACATTACAGTCTATATTAGATTAGTCCACTATAAAGTTTAGTCTTGAACTTTGTCTAATGCCAAATACGTACCAGTCTTCTGTCTTGTTCTTGCTATTCGTGTTCTCCCTTTACCCCTAAGGCCATCAAAGCTATTCTAACTATGAGGTCTCCCCTAGACTAATAAAACACATATCTAAGACTTCAGCTCTCACAGTATCTTCCCTTTACAAAGGTGAAGTTTAGTTCAAGCACCAATGGCCTAAGGAGTCTCTGCAAAAGGAGATATTTCAGCCCAATGAAACGATGAGGAAGGTGAGCATACAGACGATGCCTCCTGTGCCAGGAAGGCTGGCAGTTGCCAGCAAACTGCACAATAACAGAGTGTCCCAGAGGCCCTTTGTGTTGGCCAGCAGCAGCTGTACAATATAAGTGAGTATGCTTTTGGTAAGGCATAGCAGTAGATTGTACTTCTGCATCTGAGTGCAATTCCCCACTGTATCATGGTCTGGGATTTTGGTGTATGCCAGAGTTTCAGAGAGCTGAAAGAAGAGCCACAGACTGGCTGCAAAAATTGAAGCTGGGATTCAAACAGCTTAGATACAGAGCTTTGCTTCAGCTAGCATGGCTTGTAAACTGCTGCCTACTGTGTGAGTTCCTCTTTAAATCAGTGGGGCCTGAGCCAGCTCACAGCAAAGTCTGTCTGAAAGACCTTTAATAACTCGGAGCATTTTCCATCCCAGTGGAGAAGCAGAGCTCCCTATTGATTTCCCCCCTCCCTGTGCTCCCAGGGAGTTGTCACGCTCTGCCTGCCCAGTGTTTGATGTGGAGGGGGCCACATCCCCTAGCCCGGGGGAGGCAGAGCAGCCGCACACTCTTTGCTGGGAGAGGTCACTCACAGCCATCTAAAAGCTTTTCCAGATGCCCCTGGATGGGCAAACTCAAACTATTATCACATCAAATCTCGGCTCCTTCTTCTCAGCTGCCTTGACTCATTATTAGGACATACTTGTCCTCCCACCAGGTGCTGTCTTACACCTGCACGACTACGCCATGCTGAGTGTGGACTGGCTGGTGTACAATGCCTCCTACCTCCCCGACTGCTACATCTGCTTCACCCACGCGGGCACCGTCCGATTTCGCTTTTCCAAGCCGCATCCTCCTCACCCACTGCCAGCCCAGTGCTCCCAGTGGGTTTTGCTGGAGACTTACCGGAAACAGCTGCACAACGTGACCGAGTTTGACAACAGGTGAGTGAAGAGGGGTTGTAAACCTGCTGGTACTCCATGGCAGCACTGTGTAGCCAGCAGGATTATTTTGGTCCAACTGTCCCGTTCGCTTGCTGCTCTGGAAGTGGGGAACTCCATTTAGGACTGCTTACACAGAAAATACAAATAGTGATATAAGAGGTTGAAGGCTACAGCACTAAGTGCACCACAGTTAGAGACCATGAAAACTGAAGTTTTCTGCGTGCACTCACTCTGGTCATTTGCAGAGACACGCTGAGGACAGTGGTTTAAGTAGATTTGTGTGACCTGCCCCCACCTCTCCTCAGCACCCAGGCTGGATGTGCTCCCGGCATGGGACAGGGCTGCACGGTGCCTCATCCAGTGAGGTACCCAACAACTGGATGAGGAAAGCCAGGTAGCTGATGTACAGGCTCTCCCCAACAGCAGAAAAGGCATTTATAAAGTCATTGCCTTGATTTGGAGTAAGAAGTTGGGCAAACTACTTAAGTTAATTACTGCACTGGCAAAAAAACCCCAAAGCAGCCCAAAATAAAACCCAACCCAACCTCCCCCTCCACACACCAACCTTGTTTTCTGCAGGCTGTCTTTGAAACAGGACTGGCACCCACCACCCTGAAGCATGAGGCACTCATTCCCAACAGGACCCTCACTTAGGCAGCAGGAGCTGTGACTCACCATCCTGCCCTCAGACAAGGGGTTAGTCTCAGCCTGGGCACTGCCTGAGCCAACAAACCCCACTCAGGACCTCTGCCTGGTGGCACTCTTCCCTCCTCAACATCCTTCTGCTAACAGAGCTTCTCCCCTTACAGGCAAGGCCTCCTATAGCTGTCCAGGACCTCACACCTCAAATGGCTCCCCAGAGCATCACTCACCCTCTTGTAAAAGCGTCTCTCCTTGCAGGCATCTCCTGCCTTAACTGCTGGCAGCCTATTATCAGTACACAAGGCATTAGTTGGCTGCTCAGCAGCCACCTACCATCTAATCACTTACAGGTGGCTGGGAATAGCCTGGCTCCCCCTCCCACTGAATCATATCTGCCCATCCAGGGGCCATTGATCCCTGGACAAAGCCCTGCCTAAAAGGCCAGGAGGAAGCATACAGTTCTTCCTAGGGTGGGGGCTGGAGAGAGCACACTAAATAATGCATGAAGTCAGACACTGAGCGATGAGGACAAAGGAAAATATTGAGTAGACATCCGTTCAGAGGGCACTGCTGTCCGTGGCACTCCCGGGGCTGGGGTCTGCTAGAAAAAAATAGTATGGGATGTCATGTGATGAAAGAGTATCGCCATGCCAACACACAAGGAGAGGCTGGATTAAGGTGACACAGATGACCCTAATTACAGCATTTCCTAAGTGAAACTTGGTATGGTTTACTGTAGTGCCTCCCTCTTTAGGGAGGTTTTTTGTTCTTAAATAGAGACCTTTTAACTCTTAGGGAGCTGGTGTCCCCTCCACTTGGAAGCTGTCTGGTCTTTGTTCCCTACAGATCTGGAAAGGAGGTCAGGTTGGGAAGCTGAGGAGCTGCCAGACCTTTGGCATGATATTGCCTTCCCTTCTCAACAACAGCAAGGGGCAGGGCAGAGGAATCTGACTCTCCAGACTATCACCCACTCTCCCTCTCTTACAGAGGTACAGAAGAGAAGAAGAAAGTAATGCCAGACCCCAGACTCTTGACCTTGTATATCCTGAGGCTCAACTGCCCTGACACATCATGGATAAAATAAGATCTAGTGAGAAGTCACTTATCTATGTCTTCCAAAGAGAAAACTGGTTCCCCATTAGCTCCCTTCCACTTCTACAGGGAATGATGAGGAGGGAAAGATGACAGCACCAGCTCTTTTCAACCCCACCAGGAGACTCATAAATAATGTGCAAGAGATTGGATTTTGAAACAGCTTCACTTCCTTAGAGCCCAGGCAATTGCACTGGGTATTTAGAACTGTCTCAGGAGCAACCCTTAGTTGTATTTGTTTTCAGTTGTATTTCCACCTCTGTCTGGTTGAGGCTTGAGGCCCAGGCATCCTATGCACCTAGGAGACTGGAGCTGTGTATTATTTGGTTACCTCTGTTCCTGTTTGGAAACATGACTTGTTTTCAGAGGCAGTATTAGCACATTCCTCTTCTTTTGTGTTAGTTGTCTGTCTAGTAGTCACAAGTCAGAGCAGGACTTCAGTGTGTCAGGCACTGCACAGGAATACGAGACAGACCCTGCTGAAGGGGTCTCCCCAAATGTGGAGGAGAAACTGAGGCAGAGACCAATTAAGTGATTTTCCTCAGCAAACACGTGCCAGAGCAAGTACAACTTTGGATCTCTCACATCCTGGGTGCTCACTTATTCATTTGAGTAGGTTGTCCTTCATTTCTTGCCCTTCCGTGCTCATCACCACAAAATCACAGAGGAGTCATTGCGCATAATGTGCAAACACACGGACAAGAGCCATGTTGAGGCACTTCCCCTCCTATTTTCATCTAATCCCTGGGTACTAGTCTAGGGGTTAGGAATGTTTTTGGCTGTCTGGAAATAGGTCTCTAGCCAGGAATAGGCCCCAATCTGTTCTGCTTCTCAGTTTCTGGAAACTCTCCCAGTCTCTTGAACATGTGCATCCCAGGCTACCTCTTTCCTGCGCTCCTCTTTGCCCTTGAGCACTGACAAGCTGAGAGAAAGCAGATGTCAGAGGAAAGAACGGATGGACAGTTGGGTGGTTTCAAGGAAGTGTCAAGGGAATATGGCAGCAGGGAAAGGCTCTCGTGCAAGACAGAGTGGATCAGCAAATGTGAAGGGAATAATGGAAATGTTTTTGAGAAGCTGCACCTCCTTCATCTTCCAGCATTCCTTGACCTGGAAGGGGTGGGAGAAAGAGGTATCTGCATTACATTTTTGCTGTTTGTGTTTTTAGGGACATATACATATTTGTGTGTGTGTGTGTGTGTGTTTTGGAAGGAAGTGTTATTGCTTGTTTCCCTCAAAAGAAGGTCTAATCATTCCTATTCAAAACACACATGTCTCATGGGCCAAGACCCTGGAGTATTGTGTTACTGGTAAGCTTCCAAAAGGATGCTATTAGGAGAGCCAGGAGACCATGGGCCAGGAGACAGTGAGAGGAAGGGAATTTTGCTTTGAGACTTAAAAGAAAAAAAACAATCCTCACTTATTTTCTCCTCAGTCCTTTACGATACAGGAGAATGCCATTTTTTTTCCCTCAAGATGCAGCATAATGGCTACCATCTCTAAAGAAAGAGCATGCCCCTAGATATTTAGGGAAACAGCACTGACATTCCAGATATCTGTAAAATACCACCGCACACCCCCCGCCGGCAGCCCGAGGATTAAGGCCGTGCCCGGCAGCGCAGCTCCGCCGGCCCAGCGGAGCTCTCCATCACCAGGATGAAGTCATCTGTGAGGGAGCCGACACCGCGGCTGAGGCTGCGGGGACAACTCCCCTGGGCACCAGCGGCTGCCCAGACCACCATCACCTTCCCCTCCATGTCCTCTGACTGCCTTATCTCACAGAAAAATAGGGCAGTGTGTGCATTATGAGGGGGGGGGGGGGGAAGAGAGAATAAAAATCTGCTACAGAAACAAAGCACTCCACTCCCTCTACGAGTCTCCCCTTGGGGAGAAGAAGAGGGGATGAGAGAGCAAGAGAAAACGAACGAACCACATGTGACAGATGTTAGTCACACTATTTAATGCACCACTGGAAGACATTTAGATACTACAGTGAGGAGAGGGGCATAATTACCCATCGAGAATAGAAAAAGAAGCAGGAAAAGGAATCCCTTTAAAAACAAGGCAACACCACCATTCGCTCCTTGCATTCTATAGCACAGGAAACTGGGGGAAAAAACAGGAAAAGAGAAAGCAAACCCACAGTTGAAAATAAATAATCCATAGCTGGTCATTTTAGCTGTACCCCTTTGGGCATATCCATTGCAATAGCATTGTTTGGTGCATATATGACATGACATGGAAGGCTATTTGTAGTCTGCACCTGATCACTGGCAAAGGCCCATTCCAGAAAAGAAGGAAAAGATGCATTTATGAAGTTTTACTTCATCTGCATGAGCTACTGATGGCAAAAGCCCCTGAACCCTTAGGAGATTATATGGTTATCAGGGATGGATAACTATTATGCAATAAATCTTCAACAGTTGTAGGGATCAATAATCAGTCTCAAAGGGAAGGGGATTATAAAGAAAAGTACAGTTTGATTTATGTGCCTTTAGGAGCAGGGTGGTGTGGGGATTTATTGCTGTTTCTAGCCCAAGAGCACAGGCTAAGTAAACAAGCACAAGTTTGTACAGCTAGATTTAAAGACAGGGAGCGGAGCCCTGCGCCCGCTCATTGCTGGAGGAGCCGAGTTCTCACAGGACAAGGGGAGAAAGTGGTGGGAGCCCGACTAACCGCCCGTCCTTATCTGAAACGAAGCTGCACGGAGTGGCGAGAACGGGCTTGCACGGCCTTTTGATCCACGGGGAGGTTTTTCCCTCAGTGCTTGCAGGGCTGGTGGGAACAGCCCCACTCGGCTCTTGGCTCCGGGCAGGTGCTCTCTGCTGGCGTGTGCAGCTGGAGGGGAGCTGCCCTTCAACCAGGAGGGAAGTGGAAAAGTCTCTTTTCCCCAGCTCTTCCCAAACGAAACTTCCTCTCCTCTCCCTGACGAGCGGCAGCACACCCTTTCTGCCGGTGGCTGGCCTCCACTGCAGCTCGGGCAGCTGGATCAGCACCTCCAAGATGCTCCTGGCTCCTGCATTCCTGGTTTCTAGGGTGATGCTGCGGTGTCTCCCACTGCTGCATGCTCCCCGCTGCCCACCCCTTCCATGGTCCAGCTCAGTCTCCTCTGGTTGCATGGATTACTGAACAGTAGCTGGGGTTGCCCAGTGTCCTGTGATAATGGCACCAAAGCCCCTATTGTAATGCATGGAAAGGCAGAGCCGAAGTTGCTGTGGAAACCTTAACTCTGAATTTTCCTGACTGTTGAGCATTTAAAATCTCATCCTTAACAGAGTATGAGCGTCTCTTTATGAACAGTTTTGCTTCTAAAATTGTTCCTGGCAAAGAAATTAACAGAGTGAGGAAGAAAGGAAACTGCAGCCCCTGGAAGAGCACCCTTAGAGAGTGAAACAGCAGGCAAATCCTGGGGGAATGGGCTCTGTTTTATGGGCATGGTGGAGGGACTCCAAAGGCATATCTCTGTCCAGGATGTCTTAGTTTATGAGTTTGGACCAGATCACATTTTACATCTGTAGCGGGGGGTGGTGCTAATACAGAAGCGTCCTGGACGAAGATAATAAGACCACAAATCAAACCCACACCTCCCATATAACAGAGCAGAACACTGCATGAGGACGGAGGCCAAGACATCAAACACAGAACATTATTAAAGATCAGTAGCTGTTATTGAGGGGAAACAATATACTGGGATGAAAGCTGAAGCATGGCTGAAGGTATTTCTATCTGAACCTGCTTAGCCCCTGCCACGAGATAAGCTCCAGGCCTGGCCTAGCTGGTGAGCCCACCCACCTGCAAGCAAACAGCTCTACAGTTTGCTGCAATGCCTTCCATTTTTCCACCCAGGAATGAAGTTAATCACCTCTATACTGCCATTTAGACTTTGCCCTGAGAAATTTATTATGAACTCCTCTTCAGGTGACCACCAGCTTTGCCAGAGGCAAGGCTTCAGGTGGGATGAAGGCTATCAGCTTGTCAGAGGATGATGTTGTGGCACAGATGCTCACTCTGTCCTAAATGCAAGCTGTCACTCACAATTAGATAATCTTGCAATTACTGGCTCCCTTAAACTCTGCTTGATAACACTGCCCACCGTCTCTCTGGATTTCTGAAGGAAGTTTGTATGCCAGCTGAGTTTATGGAGGAAACAGTGGGAGTTTCCATCCCACTAAGGAAAAGCCAGGACCTTCTTGTCAGCTGTTTCCCTGAAGAAGGTATCAGCAAGGCAGGCAGGCAGGGTGTCAGGGTTGGTCCACTGGTGGGGGAAAATGATTTGTGATTCACAATTGTTTTCCCCCAGCTTTTTTTAGATGGCATATTTTGACAACACGAAGGTACCAGGACAACTTATGAGCTCAATAAGCAGGTTGGTGGTGGCCCAGTACATGGCATCTCCTGGAGACTCAGTCTGCCTTTAGGTGGTGAACAAAGGGCCAAGTGTCATAACATTTTACATGCACTGAAAGTGCTTGGGGGAATGTATTGTCTGCAGGAGTAATGTACATGCCTACTTTGGGAGTAAGGATATCCCTGGGCAGCAGAGTGCAATTCTTGTGATATAAAAGCACCATACTTGCTTTTGTAACCCCATTACTCCGATTTTGTCCTTGAAAAAGGGAGGGGCAGGTTTTGAACACCTAGTCTTACCCTGCTTACAGCTCAACACGTCTTGTATGACTTCTGTACCAGCTATTAGAACAGTAAATACAGGTGGCAGAAAAATGACCTGAATGCTTTCTAGTTGCACCAGTTGCTGTTACAACTGTTGTACTGCAGTGCCAACAGGCTCTGAGTTAGATTTTGGGCCCCTGTTGTGGCAGGAAGGGCTTTGCACCTTCTCTTGGTCCTGCCCAGGGAACATGTGCCTCCTTCAGCACAGCCGCTGCCCTGCTGCTCCCCAGAGCATGAGAGAGGGAGAGTGTCATGTGCACAAAGCTTGGTCTCTGACAATGAAAGTCACACCTATCCTGGAGGAATCTATTTCCTCCTGTACCCAACACTCAGCTGCCAGCTGGTGGCTTTTTGCATGCTGAAAGCCAGTTGTCCTGTTTGTTCTCCTCATTCTTTCTCTTTTCCCTTCTCTACAGCTTGCTGAGAAACCTGACCCTGGTGACAGATGCCCCTGAGCAGGCCTACCCTTCTCAGGCTTTCATTTGGAAAAGATTTGAAGAAGTCTTTCTCATTGCCTCTGGACTTATCTGCTATGCACCTGTGTTCAAGGCCTATTTCTACCAGGGGCTGCTGGAGCTCTATGAAGATAACGTGCAATATGTCGAGATAAGAGCTATCCTGCCTGCAGTACGTATTTTTTGGCCTCTCTAGTATTCTTTTAAATCCTCATTTCTCCATAACTTTTCTCAAGCCCTATCTTGAATTTAGTTTTTGGATGTTTGCATACCTGCCCTTCTAAGGATGCTGGAAAACCTGGATCATATTCAAAGGTCTTTGTTGGAGATTTGCATAGGCAAGGGCTTGAAAGTGAGACATGCTTTGTTCTTAATGGCTAAGGGAGATACCTACTGTGGCATCAGCACAAAACTGCATTGTACAGTCTGACTGGGAGCTGTGTCAAAATCTTGCTTATTGGGAAGATGTATCTCAGCTTTGTCTGCACCAGAATCACCTGTTCTATGGCAGCTATTCTCGAATAATTTCCTGTCTTGCATACAGACTCATCCTGGGATAGTTATGTTATTTTAAATCCTCAGCTTATTTCAGAATGATTTCTCTGAATAGGCTCAATAAATTGGCAAAGCACTGTCTTGCACAGTTTGCAGACAACCTAAAATTTTGGCTATGTATTTGAAGCATGAACTGCTCCTTTCATTGCCCCTAACACTAAAATCTACTGGAAATGGTTTAGGCCGTTCTCCCTGTGTGTCACCCAGAGCTGGTCAGAATATCCTACAAAGCCACTCTGCCCTAATGCCTTCCCAAGCAGCAGCAGACCACACCACTGTTCTTTGGCTGTGTAACAGTTCCCACTTTCCCAGAGAAAATTTCGACACTGCAGGCACACCTTTCCCATACAGTCCTCCAGCCCAGCTCCAAGAGGGGTAGCGTGGAGTTGGGAGTTCTGTCAGATGCCTTACCAAAGCAAACAAATCAGGGCTGCTGCTCCTCACTACACCACCTACCTCCATGTTCTTAACTGTCCATTACAACAGGAATGAAGCTGCTGTACAAGGTTCATCCAGAAGCATCTGAAGGACAAGGAGGTGGTGGTAGGTTGTACATGGGAATGCAGGTATCAGTTTGCTGCTGGTGCCACGGCATCCAGTGGATTCAGTAGCCATGCTGATGTCCTGCTGGTGGCTTAACTCCTTAATGTGCCTGCCAGCATCTTCCATAAATCCCTGCCCTTGCATGCAATGGCTGGGGGGTTCCAGCCAGCTCCAGATGAATGTCTGTGCCCCGGCAACCACCTCTGCTGTCGGGCAGGCCTCCACAGCCACCTCCACCAGCACACAGGCAGGTGCTGTGACAAATTTGGAGGCTGATCTGGCTTTGTCCCAACAGCTGGGGAGCAGGGCTGCTGACCCTGCCCTGTTGAGGCTTGGGCTGGCCCCACAGCAAGACAGGGCTCGGTGTCAGGGCTTCAGGCTGCCACTCAGTCGTGTCTGAGATGAGAAGAGTGTTTTGACAAGGTTAAAAAAAAAAAAAGGAGGGGGAGAAGACCACAAAGCTTACGTGTATCTTACTTTGCTGAGGGTTGTCATAAGGCAGTTGCTCTGAACTCAGTCACCATCTGTCTTCGGGGTACCTCAAAAGAGAAAATAACAGCAATGTCAAAATGCCTGTGCTGTGAGACAGCGCAAGCACTGGCATCCCCCCAGGTCACACATGTTTCTGGGCCAAGAGAATCTGCGTGGGCCTGACTGGAAAATACCCTGCCTTTACCATCAGCCCTTAGACACGGTTGTAAAGTCTTTTGAAGGGAGGCTTGGCAGGGAAGATTTGCTTCCCATCCAGCTCCTAATGCTGGCTGCCGACGTGGGAGCCTCCAGAGCCCCGGGGCTTGCTCACACCCAGCAGCTCGGTGTGCTGTGAGGTACAGGCAGGCTGCCTGCAGCCCAGGTACCACAGTGAGGGATGCCAGGAGCTGCAACTGCCCTGGACTGGAGTGCAGCATGGGCAGGGAAGGAACAACCGGGCTGAAGCTGGGATGAGAGGGAAGGGAAACACTTTGCTGTTTTAGTCAAGGTGAGCAGGGTGTGACAAGAATAACAAGATGCTCGTGTGGCTGGAGATCCTCTACAAGGCTTGGACAACAGCACTGACACTGCAAAACCTCTCCTTGCAGCAAAGCCTGCCAGAAGCGGCCCCTGAAGAAAAGTAAATGAACGCTGGGATTAAGTGTGAAAGGGCAAACATTGTGGAAAAGCCCCCCAAGCCCAGCTGTGTTTGCAGATTCAGCTGTGTAAAGTCTCACATTCCCATGGGCTGCAGCTGGGGAAGAGTTCCCTCTGAGCATCTGCAGCTGCCCCACGGCTGCTGGTGCCTACAAGGGGGTCAGCACAGCGCGGGGGCTTAGTGAGGCTCATCACTGCAAGGGGCAGCATCAGGCAGAAGTAAGGAGCAGCTGAGGAGTGGAGGAAAAGGGTAAAAGAGAAAAGAATGGTGAGAAGAGAACTGAGGGATTCAGCCACCGTTGAGTGAGCAACTCCAGGCAGGGCTTTTGTGCGTTAGTATCACTGGGGCATTCAGTGCCTACACCCCCGATGAAATCAGGGCAAAAGCCCTGAGTACAGCCTTGGTAGTGAGGAATCCCCAGAGTAAGCTGATGAAACAGAGTATGCCAAAAGAATTATTCTTCCCAGTTTGCTGCCAGAGAACTGAGAAGGCATGGGAAGACTAAATGACCCTCTCAAGGTCATGGAGCGAACCTCTGGCAAAGGGGAGCAGAAGCCCAGCCCAGCTGGTAGCTTATGGAACTCAGCCCTTGCGTGCCTTGGGGCTGCCTTGGCTGACAGACTGCCACCGCAAGGCACAGTGTGTGAGCCGCCAGACGGCTGGACAAAACACTCCAGCATTTGATACAGACGTGAGTAAGAGGTCATGGTCTCCTCTGGGTACTCAAGGGCACTTGCTTGCGGTGTCTGAACATGGAGAAACTTGTTTCTTATATCACATAGGAGGGAGGAAAACCATTCCTTGGTTCTTGCCAGCTGGTAAAGGCTTCAAGAAGAAAGTATTCTGCACAGGTTTAGCTGGGTTTTTTTTTTCCTGCCCTGTTCCTAGGACCATAACACATTGTTTCTTCCAAGGTTTTCTTCAGTTCATTTCTCCCACCTTCCAGTAAAACATCTCTTCTAACTACTGCTTGTGATGTGCTTTTCATCCTGCAGGTGTATGAACTGGATGGCACCCGGCACAATAAATCATGGTCTGTGGCAACCTATCGGGAAGTGACCAGGCAGTTTGTGAAGGAGCACCCTGACTTTGTTGGAGCCAAGATTATATTTACAGCACACAGGTAGACAGAGGCTGTGCAGGGCTAAGAGCGGCCCTGCGTGGCCGGCTGTGCTGGGAGGGAGGGGGCCAGGCCAGGAGAAGCAGTGCTGAAGTGCCACAGTTGGTTAGCAAATGTCCACGTGCGTTGTCAGACCCGGGGTGTTGACTCCCGAGGCATTCCCTGGCATGTGCAAAAGGCTGAGGGTGAGAAATCATCTATATAAGTCTGCGTACGTGCGAAGTGAGCAGGGTTAGCTCACGGTGTGCGCCAGAGGACGGGAGTCCGTGAGCCCTGGGTGCGGGAACGAGCAAGGGAAGGGCTGCTTGTGTGCGTGTCCAAGCCGTGCGTGCTCCCTTCCCGAGCCTGGACACACTCCCGGGCTCTGCAGGAACCGAAGCAGTGACAGCAGTGCCCGAGTATGGGCACTTGGTGCTGCGAAGGCCCCCGTGGGACCCTGCAGACGCTGCTCTCCCGGCAGCCTTTGTACGGTATGTTCGTGCTGCTGCTCGCAGGCGGGCACGAGGCTGTTCTCCAAGTCAGCCAGATGCCACGAAGTCATGTGAGGTGATCCTGAGCAAACAGAGCAGACCTCTCAGCAGCATTTACTCGCTCTGGTTCAGCACGGTGCCGTTTCCAGCTCAGAGCTGGCTTGTCTTTGGACAGCTTGGATATGGACACAGTGTGTCTGCAAAACGAGCCGAGATGTTAAAGTCTGATAGGGCTGGAACAAACCCAAATTTAAAACTCTCTTGAAATGCAGTCAGTGTCTCACCTCCCAAGAAAACAGTCGAGAGGGGAAAAAAAATTAAACATTTTCTCTCCACGCTGTTGTGTTCCCTGCTTGGTGGATGTGAAAGCCAGTGAGTCAGACAGGCATGCCTCAACTCAAGTGACAGCAGGGTCTAGCCAGGCATTTCCTGGTCATTCAGGGGCTTCCTTTCATAATATCAATTTTCTGCTGCTGTTACTCTGGAGACCTGAAGCTGGTTGTCAGATTCGGGAGCAACTTGCATTTTGGAAATACACCGGGGGGCCCCATTTCACAAGTCAAACCGAAAGAAGGCGGGCCCATGGGAGTGAGCCTCTGCACTGCTTTCTCTCTCTTGCTCTTTAGGATGCTGAATGTTTCCCAGATTAAAGAAGCCATCGTCACTGCCATGGCACTCAGAGCCCAGTTCCCAGACACCCTGGCAGGCTTCGACCTGGTAACCGTGTTTCTTCTGTGGCTTCACATTAACCCCTAGTGATATAACTACATATATGATATGGCATATGTTGTATACCAGAGGCAGAACCTCTGCTGCTGTACTGAAATCAGTGTTAATGGATTTCAAATCCTCCAGCTAAGGATTTTGTTCAGGGTAATTGGCAAAATCCCCTGAAAGAATCAGCTCCCCACCCCACAGCATTGCAATTTCTGTTCAGCTGGCGCCTCAGTGATATATGGCTGTTATTCCCACTATCTTCCCAAGTGTGTTCAAAAATACCTTTCTTTTTTCCTCTAGGTTGGTGATGAGGATGAAGGTCATTCTTTATGGGACCTGAAGGATGCCCTGACCATCCCGTATTCCATGGGGGTCAGCTTGCCGTACTTTTTCCATGCTGGCGAGACTGGTAAGCATGAGGGCTCAAGGCCTGTTATTGCTTACAGAGGCAAGACTGAAATCTTGCAAAGCACAGAACAAGCAAGCCTGGATGTATCAAGATGATGTGTGTGTATACATGTGTACATAATCAGTTTTCCTTATGCTTCTCCCCATGTCAGCCTGTTGCTGTAGCATTCCTACAGGACCACTCCCTTACCTACTCCCTGCTTTTGACTGCAGGTGTCACGTTGCTCAGTGTCTTTGACATGGAGTCATGCTGTGAGAGTTATTGCTGGTAGCCATTTCCTTCTTGGAGCAGCACTCACCTCCCATTCATAGTGGCAGGAGAATTCCTGAGCCATTATTTTACATTTTAAGGTGAAGAAATATCTGAGCCAGCCTTGAGTCTTAACTGAATACGCTCATCAAAGTAACCAATGTACCCTTCATTTCATTAGTGGGGCAATGTGTATTATTCAGTCAGTATGGGTGGGATTTATTCTAACCATGCATGACAGTTGTGTCTAACTTGTGCATTATGTGTATTGCTTGTTGACATCTACAGAGAAGGGGTCTACTTCTGAACTAGTTTCTCTGGGCTCCTTTTGTAGCCACGGGCAGTAACAAGCTCTTCTAAGGCACAGTACATCTCACCCTGTTGCACAGGCTACTCCCCACAAATTATTGCTTCTCTCCATTGGCAATGAATGGAGACCAGCATGATTAGCTTAGCTGTAAGAGCAGCACTGTGGACATCTAAAGCCAGGTGAAATGAATGGATATCTCTGTGCTGAGCAATATCCTGGGCAGAATTAAATCCCTGTTGTGCTGAAAATGCAAGTGGAAACCCTCTTACCTCGCAACTGGGGCATCTATTAACAAAATCATCCAGCAGTTTGAGAAGACATACTTCCTCACAGCACTGCAGTGACTCTTACCTGTCTCTGCTCAGATTGGCAGGGCACCTCTGTAGACAATAATGTGCTGGATGCGCTGCTCCTGAACACCAGCAGGATTGGCCACGGACTTGCTCTCATTAAACACCCAGTAGCCAAAAATTTGTCTCTGAAGAGGGATATTCCTGTAGAAGTCTGTCCCATCTCCAACCAGGTATGTTGTTAAAAGCCTAGCTCTTGAGGCTGGGTCACTGGAATGGGGTTCATCACAGCAGTGGGGAGCAGCAGGGAGCTGGGGGGGCAGCTACAAGTTTTGATGCACACAGGCTGGCTGTTTCCCTTGCACCACATTACACTGCAGTTTGCTACATAGACACACACTGTGAATATATATAAAGCTTGTAATACCAGTCAGCAAAAAAAATCATTTATATTCCTACCCAGAGGAACTTGGGTAGGCAGTCCTCCCTAGTGGAGATGAGGCCCAGAGCCAGGGAGGTATCTAAAGAGACATAATGGAAAATACTTCAAAGCCAGGAGGGCCAGAGGCTGAGAAGCAGGGATTGTAACTGGAAGTCTCTTGGTTTTGTAGAATTCATAAGCAGCGGGAACTCTTCTGCAGCACATTAACGTGGTGCCCATTGTCCCCCGGGTGCAGCAGAAAGGATGCTCTGAGGTAGAGATGTACTGCTGTGAGCCTTAAGGGAGAGAACACTGATACCAGCTCCAGACGCCCTGAGCTAAGCATCATGGCAAGCATGTAACCAAAAGACTGTTCCTGAAATGCTCGCAGTCAAATCGTTATACATAAGCAGAAGTTATTCACCCCACTGGCCTTGACTTAGGCAATTCATTTAAGAAACTCATCTCCTTGAGGAGACAAGTTGGTCCCTCCCACAGCAGTGCAGAGCAGAATGCACTCTGAACAGCCCTCTGGAGGCTGTCCCTCCCGGGTGACTCCCTGCTGGCACAGGCAGCTGTGGCAGGTATCCGAACACGGCTACAGCAATAACCTGACGCGGTGTTGTCTCCACCCTTCCCACCGAGGTCCTGCTGCTGGTAGCTGACCTGCGGAGTCACCCTGCAGCTGACCTCATGGCTGAGGGGCACCCCATTGTGATCAGCCCCGATGATCCCCCTATCTTTGGAGCAAAGGGAGTCTCCTATGACTTCTATGAGGTGTTCATGGCCATTGGAGGGATGAATGCCGACCTGAGGACCTTAAAACAACTTGCGCTGAACTCCATAAAGTAAGTTCCTCACCTCTCTCATCTAGCCATAGTAATCATAAGGAGACTATCAGCTTGCTCCCCAGAAACCCGCCGTATTTGGGTTTTGGCCCCAGAGTCTCCTCTGCCACATGAACTGGGCTTCCATTAATCCAAAATTTCTGCTATGTGTCTTCTCCAAAGGCACGACACAGCGACCGCAGAGGCTCCTCTACCTGTGCTCTTCCTTTCTGTAACTCTGTGTCTCAGTTTATTCTTCCTTTTCCATCCTTTGTGAACTTGCCTCCAGCACCTGGTTCTGGGTATGGGAGAAATCTTATGTCTTTGTATCACTTGTCTATTTCTGCCAAAATTTGACTTGCTGCAGTGTTTGCCGTGGCTCACCTGGGAAACACAGGAAAACAACCTACCAGCATTTAGTTTGAGTGTGTTTAACGACTTCTATTTATCTGGGCAGCTCTGAATGTCCCAGAATAGTTTGGATATGATGCCCAGGGTCTCTGTGCACATTCCTCAATTGTTGCCTGTTTGCCAAATCCTGTGCCAATCCTCTAGGCAATCCCAAGTTCCTGCATGGCCAGGGAGACAACAAATACTCTGATTTCCTACCAATTTGGACCAAGCCCAGGGCACATCTGAAAGCAGCAGCAGTGCTGTCTCTTCTGTTCTAGTCAGTGGTTGCTGCCCAACGAGTCTCCAGGTGATGCAGACTGAGCTGTTTGTCCTCATGGTGCAGGACTCAGTAGCTGCTGATGTGGCTGTGATGTGTCTTGTCCCAGCGTGAGATCAGCTGGCAGGAGCTCCAGGCTCTTTACACTGTGTCACTCTGAGGGGTGCAGGCATATCCTGCAAGGGTTAACATGTTGCTGTTTCCTGCCTTTTCATTTTGGTGTTGATCTTGAAATAGCTGCCCCCTTGTCTCCTGTCTGACACTTGACTTTTCTCCTCCTCACAGATACAGTGCCATGCTACCGGATGAGAAAGCCAAGGCCAAAGAGGTCTGGCAGAAAAAATGGGACCAGTTTGTGGCTGACCTCTCTGATAGCTTTTTAAGGGAGCTTTAGAGAGTACAAGACTCATCTCAGAAGGCATTTGGCAAGCCAGAGTGATTGCTAGGAGGGAGACTGCTTCTTCCATGTGACCTGAGCAGATGAATGAACCTCGAAGTCTTACCTGGCAGTGGGTGACTCTGGTAAGCCAGGCTTAATGGGCTTAAAACTGAGAATGAGGTGAGCTGTTCTGTGAAAGTCATGGACTGGAGGTAAAAGGGAGCAGTGAGCCTTTGAAGCAACCACAAAAGACCGCCCCACTCAAAATAGTCAAAACAGTTAAAAATTGCCAATGACCAAATCCTGACATCCTTATTCAGGAAAAATATGCTTTCCAATTAGGGTTAGCAGGGGATTGGCAACATGAGGATCTCTGAATTTCGCCTTATCATTACAAAATGCAGACCTTGTCCGGAAACAGCTCAGACAAACATCCAACCATTTGGGCCACTGACCTTCAGGAGAGCAAGGACTGAAAATGACTCTCGTTACGTTTAACCCTGGGCCTGCTGCCAAAATAGCACTGCTAGGTCGAAGAACCAGTCATAGGTCTGATGTTTGCTATTTCAGGCTCTACCATGGCTGGAAACAAGCTGATGGAACTTGCTCCCAGAACATTTAAGCCTGGTTGCACAGTGATCATAATGCCAAAAAGAGGTGTCTGAGTTGCCAATAGCTTTTTTTACTGCAAAATCTTTTCCTGTCCTCTGGTCAAAAGGAAGCCAAAACACGTTTCATCTGAGGAAAAAACATCCTGGCTTCCCAGATCCAGCTTAATTAAAACTGTCCTCCCAGACAAGGCCATGTTAACACAGGCCTCTGCATTTATAGGAAACACCTTGTGATTTTAGGGGGTTCCACTACCAGTCTTTGTTGCCTAACTCAGAGTGCAAATGTATCCTTATCCAGCCTGTCAGGCAGATTTTTACCTTGGTGGAGAACTGCTCTCACACTGTGTATATCCACAGTGCTCATTTGGACCTCTGTGACTTCCAGCTCTTTGGCAAAAAACAACTACACAATAAATAATCTTTGGACAAGGGAATTCCCTTTCTTAGCATTACCAAAAATAACAGCAGGAGAACTAGTTGCAGAGAGGTTTTAAAAAAAAAAAGAAATCCTAATCAGGATGCTAAAATAAATGCAGTAAAGTCATTCAGCACAGATACCCCAAACATGCAGCCAGGATCAAACAGCATTTCTCTTTGACTTCAGTACAGTTATGCTGGTTTGCATCAGCCAAGGGAGAATTGACAAAAATTCCTGCTGAAAGACAAGTCCCTCCTCTGAGCCACAGACTTGCAAGGACTGTTGTTTCCTGATCTGACCAGCTTGGGCAAATTGGCTCCTTTAGGCTTTCTGCTAATTGTCTCAAGCTGCCTGGCCATAGTGCTTATTTCCACTGACCTTGGTTGAAACACCTTAGCAGGAGGCAAATACACTTACTATAGAAGTGGATCAAGCTGCACAGCCCCTGCATCCCGTGTTAAATTGCCCACATTTCACAGGCTGCAACTTCATCTCTAGTTATCTCAGAGGAAAAAAAAAAACAAAACAACAAACACACTAGAAACCCCCACCACAGAAAAAAATAAAACCACAACAAACCACAGGTGTGTGCATTGCAGAAGCCAGCAACACAAACCAAAGAAAGCAAAAAGAGAGAACCCAGTCACACCCCTTGATAACGGGGAGGCTGCTGGGGGGGGTGGGGAATTAAATGCCTCACATCCCCAGCCCCTTTCAGCCACAGCTGCCTCTAGTCCAGCTTTCTCTGCCCACATTCCTCCACAACCTCCCTCAGAGCACCAGCAGATGCTTTTTGGCAGGCTGACCTTTCCTGGGCCTTGATGCAGCTTTGGTCCTGGAAGAAGCTTTACACTGGAGGAGGAGCCAGAGTAGAGCCACTTTCCGTCCTGCTCCATGGGTGTTGCATACAGAGCTCAGTCTAAAGTCCCCAAGGTAGGCTTTGGTCATGGCCAGGCTATAAGTGCTGACTTGGGAAATGCCTTATTTGTAATGCTGCTGAGGAGAACTGCTGCTAACCAATGACCCAAAGCCTCTGAGCAACCTGATCTTTCAGCATTGCTGTATGCGGATGGACAAAGATCCTTATTTGTCACGAGCTGATTCTCCCTTAAATAAGCCTCTTTGCTGCCAAGGTGAAGCTAATCATTACAGAGCCATTGTGTGAGGAGGTGAGTTCCTCAACACAGGTTGATCTAAGTCCCTTCCTTTATTATTACAGTAGAAAGCTTTCAGCTCTTCCTGCATGTGATGCCTTGAGGGCTCGAACTACTCTTTGGTTCTCCTCCCTCCTCATTACCTGCAATAGTTGCAGGGACAGATCCTAATTTGCCAAATGCCTGCTGGAATCAGTTTACCTGTTGTTGCCTTCCTAAGAAAAGCCTGTTGTGCACTTGGCCATTTACCTACTTTGCAGCCAAGTATCTGGAGCCACCAGTGAGTGATGCTGTTCAGGATTACAGCAGAAACAGGTTTCTACAGAAATCACAGAATTGTACAGGTCTGAGAGGACTTTCAGATGAAGCCCTCAGAAAGGTGCAACAACCCTACAGGACTATGTCTGCATTTGTGACTAGCCTAGTGACTGCACTTCTGCTGAAGGGATCCATCTTAGCTTTGGGCAGAGAGAAGAAACTTTTCTGTCCTGGTCATATATGTATGTTTAAATGTGAACCTGAACCATACAGAGGGGCCTCACTCCAGTGGTGTGGCCTTCCTTGGATCCCTCCTTGAACAGGGCATTGCCATGTGTGGTGACTGGGGCTTCCCAAGAGTCCTCTGGCAGCAGATGGGCTTCAACCATATACGGGGCCTAAGCAAGTGTGAGAGAAGGAGGGCCAGCCTGCTTTGCTGCTGGGGATCAACACTTCCTTGGAGTGGCCTTAGTTCTGAGAACGGTGCAAACCGAGAAACCCAAGTTGCATTCTCACCTCTCTAACTCCAGGCACGCAAAAAAGGAGGGATTTAGGCTGGACCACAGCAGTTATAAAAGATCCATCTATTCGGCCTCAAAGCTTTGGGTAAATTTGGCTGCAGGGCCCTCTTTCAAGGGTTTTGCTGCCAGTCTATCCCCATACCTTGGCTCCCTGCTCACATTTGTTGGCAAACATATCACATATAATGCTTTCTTGCCTGTCGCTTTCAGAACATAGTCTATAATTAAATTTTTAAACCCATTTAAAATGTGGGGGTTATTTCTCCTTCCTTTTTTTTTTTTTCTTCCCCCGCCAAAAAGAACAGAGGATACCTGGATTTGATGTGAGGTCCTAATCTGGAACGTGCAGTGGAGGGGGATTTTTCACATCACTCAGCCTGGCATAGAGTTATCAGGGAGTCTGAAATTTCTTCACAGATGCATCCAGCTCAGGGCTGTGTCTTCATACAGAGACCACCTGACAGACACGATTTCCTTGTGCTACCTCTCTTCCCACGACAGTTTTGTACCATCTATGTGGTGGTTACAGCATGGGAAAGTAGAGGAACTACTGAAGGTCATTCACCCTCCTTTTAGCAGGGTTTTAATGGAGGAAAACAAGGAAAAGAGTAAATGCTATGTGATCACCCTATTCTTTCTGAATCTGGCAAGTGCCTTGTGGAGCACCAGGTAACTACATGATACAACAACCTGAGGCTCTTTGCCCCAAATGCTGGTGGTGGGCATGGGAAGAAAGGAGTAGCCAGAGAACTTCAATATCTGGGATGAAAGAGGTGGAGACAGACACAAGGGTGATGGGAGGCTGAGTAGGGCAGACATAAAGAGGCAAAAAGAGCCCCCCCCCTCAGTCTCCATCCAGACTCAGGAGCAAGGAATGAGAGTAGAAAATCCATGGGGGTTTCTGTGAGGGTTACTTCAAGCAGCCATAAGAATACATCAAGCCTTATGCCTGTTATCTCCCCCATTTGTCTCTCCCTGTGGCCTCTTCAGGTTCAATTTGTTTAAATGGGAGGTGGATGGAGCTTTGTTTGCAGCACACAGGTCTAGCAGTGTTTGCTGCAGAGCATCTTAGACTGCCTTTGGGGCAATTTAGAGAATGAAATGTTTGCCTCCTGGTCAATCACTGCCAGGAAATGGCTGATCCAGCACTAGTGGTTGCTGTCAAAAATCATGCCAATAAAAACAGAGGAATAAAGTGAGTGGTTGAAAATGGAGATAGGCCCAAGCGAGCAGCTGGGTCTGTATGTCATGTGAGCCTCCATCACTGCAGTGGGACTACACAGATTCCACATGCTAAGCAAAGCCCTCTGGCCATAAAACACAGGGTTACAGATGCATTTTCCACCAGCTTCCAGTACTCAGCCTGCTTTAAGGTTTTCTTCCTATATTAATCTCTGAATTAGCCTCTTCACAGGTAGCAGAAAGACATTTCTTTGGACAGAAACTTACAGTTCTAATTGGCTCAGTACTTAATTCCTTTCTTCCCGGGCTTGCAGCAGTTGCAATCACAGCAGGACTATCAAGTGTTTTCTGTGCACTGAGGGACAGGCAGGTGAAGGGTCTGGCTCTCAATTCTTCTGGCTTGTCATTTTTATCAGGCTGTGTCCTCCCCCCTTGGTCATTACAGGATAAGAAAGGCATTTTACTGTATTTTCTCAACCTTTAGCTTGTCCATCATTTCATGAGCAGGCTGCAGCAGGGAAAGAGAAGAGATAAACCGTGGGGGGAGGGTCGGTTCAGGCCATTAGAGCCTCTGCGGTAAGAAAAGAGATGGAAGGTGCATCTACTTTCGAGGGGGATGTTAGAAGGTCAGGAAGAGGGGGGTGATGACAGGGCTGTGAGCCCAGAGAAAACAGAGCTGCAAAGTTTACACAGGGACCCACGGGAGAAGGCTGTGGGCAACTGCCTGTTTTGCTTGTCTTCATAGTCAGCTATGAAAGGGGGTGGGATAAACATCTAAGCACGGTGTAGACAGGGGAAGAAGAGGGAGTCTCTTGTGGGCTGGTCTGAGAAGGGCAGACAGGCGATCCCTAGGGGTATCTGGGGATATGTCTGTTGCCAGATGTGGCCGCAGAAGAAATCACGAGGTCCATCCATGTATATGGCACGCAAAATGGGGAGCTCCTAGCAGAATCACAGAGAAAAGCCTCAAGTCTTGAAGGGAAAATTACACAACCGGGCATTTAGCACAGGGACGATGGGCTAAAGTCTGCCCGCGGTGCCGGGAGGGGCTCAGCAGCCGAGGCAGAGCGCGGTGCTTGGCAGCCGTGCCGCTGTCGGTCCCTGCCAGGCTCAGCCTGTGCCCGACTGCTGGCAAACTCCCTCCGGGCTGGTTTAAAAATAAGCACTTCAGCCTGTTGGGCGGCCTTCCTTGGAAAAATAAACACGGCAGCCCTGCCAGCCCGCCGGGGCGCACACACGCACACCTCGGGGGCACCTCCTCGACGGCGGGTACCCCCAGAGTTCACTTGGGATCAGAACAACACCCTCGGCCCCCAGCCTGACCCCACATCCCCCAGCCGCACCCCTCACCCTGCCAGGAGCCCCCCGAGCCTTGGCGGGGTGCGGGGGATTCCCGCAGGTGAGCGCTGCGGGCCCGCCCGCGCCGTGGAGCAGGAGCGCCTCCCGCAGGGATCCGCGGGAAGAGCCGGCACAGCGGGATAAAAACCCGCACGGAGTGGGGAGGATAAAACCCACGCCCCCAAACCCCCCGAACTTCAGGATGTTTAAATAGACTAAACCGTTTCTTTCTTTTTTTTTTTTTTTTTTTTCCTTTTGCAATGACATCCTCTCTGCGGCTGGATGTCTGTCGCGGCTGTTTCGCAAGTCTCAGGATGGGGAAAAAAAGGACTAAAAGTATCCTTACACTTACAAAGAAGGGACGGACAAGACCCCTGCAATTCAATTCGGTCTCAGAGGCACTGAGACCAGGAACCAAAACAACCCATCTAACTTGCAAGTGGTTGTATCGTTAAAAGGCCATAAACTCACATTAGCCAATACTCTAAGCAGAAATCACAGCAAATCAATCATATTTTCACTCTGACGGGAGTGGCTGCCTTGGTGGATAGCTGAGAAACATTCAAGACAAGGCTCTTGTGTTTGTCATTAATTTCAGAAAGTCTTTGCCCCTCTCTCTGACTTTATTTTTCATGGGTAGCCGAGGGAGGTGTGGGTTGGGGGTCTCTGGTTTCTACATAGTTGAGAAGGCATACTTCAAACTAGCTGTAGCTGCCTGCCTCGTGCTAGTGGAAGAAGGTTTGAAGCCCAGTTCTGCAGGGAACTTAATACTTTCAGTAACATCTCCAAGGCCAGCATAAATTTTGCCAGAGCAGGAGAAGCTGCAAACACTTGCGAGAAATTAAAGCCATCCTGGCAGGTTGAGGAAATTACATAAAATAAATGGTAGGTAATTCAGTTAAGGCAAAGGCACTTAAGGAGGAATAACCATCTGTACAAATGTATAACGCTGAGTTGCCAGTGCTTTAATAGCTCTGCAGAAAGGTCTCTGGGTGTTAAAATGGGTCAAAAACAAATTAAGGTTGGTGTTCAAGGCAATGGAAGCGTAAAAACAAACAATTACATTGTTTGGGTAATTGATGCCTAAAGTCATACATGTTAAACCTGCCCTATCAGAGCGAGTCAGGAGATCTTGAGCCCAGCCAGAAAGCAAACAAACATTGTTTCATCTCCATGACTGTGAAGTGAACCTTTCACTTTCCCCAGGTCTGGAAGGGCCTCAGCTGAAGTCAGCGTCAAGGCTTCTTTTCCATGGCACAGGAAAGAGGGAGAGAGTCCACCGGAGAACATGAAAGATGACCAGAGTCTTAGAAAACACTACGATCTGTGGGAAGAGGACCACAAGACTTGGCTTTACAGAGAAAAGACTGAGCAAGGGCAGGGCAGCAACTCACAGAATCGCACTTCCAATACAAAGTCCAACCTTTGACCTTGTCAACTAGACCACGGCACTGAGTGCCATGTCCAGTCACATCTTGAACATCTCCAGGGAGGGTGATTCCACTACCTCCCTGAGCAGTCCATTCCAATGCCTGACCACCCTTTCAGTGAAGAAATTCTCCCTGATGCCCAACCTGTTTCCCCCTGGCACAGCTTGAGGCCATGTCCTCTTGTCCCATCACCAGTTGCCTGGGAGAAGAGGCCGACCCTACCTCGCTACAACCTCCTTTCAGGCAGTTGTAGAGAGCAATAAGGTCTCCCCTGAGCCTCCTCTTCTCCAGGCTAAACCTCCCCCACCTCCCTCAGGTGCTCCTCATAGGACTTATCCTCTAGACCCTTCAGCAGCTTTGTTGCCCTTCTCTGGACACACTCCAGTACATCAGCGTCTTTCCTGATTTTGAGGGACCCAGAAGTGGACACAGCACTTGAGGTGTGGCCTCACCAGTGCTGAGTACCAGGGGGACAATCACTCCCCTGGTCAGCTGGCAGAGGTAACAAGTTGCAGTGCAGCCCCTCGGCACGCACACTGCGGGCAGGGTAAGCTGTAACCACCTTAGACTGAAACTAGACTATGGGGAGGTGCTCGTGCAGCCAGGAGGACCGGGCTGTACAGCACTGGAGCGATTTCACTCACAGATCGAGGGACTCCTGTTCTTTGATTTTGTGAAGGGCTGAGATAAACCCGGTGTGATTGCTCTATAGGGGTCTAAGCCTTTTGCTCCCAAACCTTTCCTCTGCAGAGATTTTGCCTCTCCCATGGCTGGGCTGCTTGTATCCCCTTCACCCCCTTTTCCTCTCCAGGGTCACGCCCCGCCAGCCTCGGTGCTCCCCTCACCCGCTTCTCTCCCAGCTCGCCCCCAAACCCACAACCCTCCTTCGCCCCGAAGCAGGCGGGACACCCCGCCGCCGGCAGCCCCCTTCCCCGGGACCGCGGTGCCGGCAGGATGCACCGTCCTCCGCCGCGCCCGCCCTCCCTCCGCCCCGGTCCCTCCCCTCCGGGCCCGGGTCTCTCTGGGAGCTGTAGTCCGGGCAGTGCCCCGAGGTCGCAGCGGGCGGGATGGCGCTGCGCGGGTGCCTGCGGGCCGGCCGGGCGCTGCTCCGCGCCGCGGGGCCGCCCGCCCGCGGGGTCTGCGCCGCCGCCCGGGTGGGTGAGCGGCGCCGGGGGCGAGGGGCCGGGGAGGGGGACGGCGCAGGGAGGGCTCCCCGGTGTGACCGTCCGCTCCGCTCGCCTTGCAGCCGCCGGCCTTCGGGTTCCTGTTCGACGTGGACGGGGTGCTGGTGCGGGGCAGCCAGCCCGTGCCCGCCGCCCGCCGCGCCTTCCAGAGGCTGGCGGACGGCAGCGGGAGGCTCCGGGTGCCCGTCGTCTTCCTGACCAACGCCGGGAACTGCCTGCGCTCGGACAAGGCCCAAGAGCTGTCCCGGGCGCTGGAGATGCAGGTAAAGGTGACGGGGCTGGGGGAGCGCTCCCGGCGTTGGAGCGGAGCGCCGGGAGGAGGGAGCACATCCTGCGCGAGTGCCCCGGCAGGGAATCACTCCGAGTGCTTGGCTTTGCCTCGGAGAGGGGCAGGTGGCAGCGATGCGACCCGACCGCAGGGAGGAGGGGGGCGAAATCTTATTTGCGGTTCCCAGCCATCCTCTCCACCCTCCCCCAGGTGTCTCCGGAGCAGGTGATTCTGTCCCACAGCCCCCTGCAGCTCTTCAGCCAGTTCCACCAGAAGTGCATGCTGGTGGCCGGGCAGGGGCCCGTGGAGGAGATTGCCCACAAGTATCCTTTGCTCCGTGTGCCTCATGGTGCTCTGCCTTTTCTGCTGCAGCTTCCCAGCTAAAGGCTGCTGCTCCTGCCCTGCCGCTGCCCCTGGCACTCAGTCAGCTTGTAGAACCACGAGGAGACACAAAGGTCGTTGGTCATCCTCGTGGAGCGGCTCAGGGGGAGGCAATAACTCCATCTTGGTCACCTCCTGGCTGCCCTTATTCAGTTTTTAGGTTGTCATGCTGATTAACTCGCGCTGATTACCTCTCCTGTGGTTGCTGTTCCAGTTGGTGGGATGTCACTGTGAGGACTCCATCAGCTTTGGGCCCGTCTCACTTTTGAGATGAAGTTGTGCTCCTCCTGTTCTTTCTTGGCAAAGCCCATTAGAGATCACCCCCAACTGACAGCAATTAAAGGAACTTAGATATGATGGGGCTTTGGGCAGCCTGGTCTAGTGGAAGGTGTCCCTGCCCATGGCAGGGTCGTTGGAACTAGTTGATCTTTAAAGTCCCTTCCAACCCAAACCATTCTATGATTCTATGAAATATCATTAGAGTTAGAGCATCCCAGTACAGGGAAGTGGTCTAAATGACAATTCCACATGATATTGCCTGGATGAGGTGGGGGAACAGCAGGTCAGACGTGTCTGCAAGGAGGTAATAACTGCTTGCAGTGTTGACAGCATCTCAGTCTCTACACGCAGGGGCACACTCTGTGCTCAACATTTAACTTCATTTGTTACAAAAATGTGTGTTTCCCTGAGGCCTATAGACAAGCCAAGGGCAGGGTGTTCTGCAAGCTGATGTAACTCATGCTTGGCTTGTGTAATTTTATCAGCACAGACCATTTTCCTTGCACCAGCTGAGCTGACCAAGGCTTGGAGTGGTGGTCTCTGCTCTTTGCCCAGTTCCAGGGATTGCTGATGAATCACCCCAGTCTGTTTTTCTTAGTTGTAACCTTTAGGGCTATCAATAGGTTGAAGCACAGTGTGACTGAAAGCCATGAGGTTATGCGTTACCACATTAAATAACTGATCTGTTACTAGGACTCTATTCCTTAATCCTATAGATGCTTTTGCAAGTAACTTAAAAAAACCCTCAACAGTCTCCACAACATTCCTTGATGGTCTGAAATAGCCTGGGGTTCAAGCACGTGGTCACCATAGAGGCGCTGAGGAAGGCATATCCCCTGTTAGACATGGTGGATCAGAGCCGGAGGCCAAAAGAACTGGTAATTTCCTGAAGCGTCAGTAGAAGGGGTGGTCTGGTGCAGTGGGGCTGCATGGACAGGGCAGAGAGGCTGCAAAGGCACGGAGCAGCTGGCTGCCAGTGGCTCCCCGTAGTGAGAGCCTGGGACTGATGCTGAGCAGCCAGCATCTCTCTGCTTTTCACAGCCTTGGCTCCTGCAGGAGGGGCAGTGACTTTCCCCTCGTGTTTCTCATGCCATGCCTGTCTTCCATTGCTGTTCCTTGCAGTGTAAGACGGTTTGGTTGACATCTCCAGCTCTGAGACAGGAGTGCAGGGTCTGCATCCCAGAAATCCTGTCTGGGATGGTAGGGGGGAGGTGAGGGAAATCTTTCTTCAGGATTCCAGGTGGCCTTGCCCTGCCTTTTTGTAGAACTGCTTTGGCAGGTTCAAAGGAAGCATTTTTAGTTTTGTTTTGGAGATGGCACTGGGTTTTGCATTACTAACCCAGCCTTCTGTTTTCTTCTGGCAGCCTCCTCCAACCACTGGCTTCCCCACTATAGAAGGTAAGCAGGAGCCTCTGTTTACATATGAACAGCCAGCAGAACTAACAGCAAGGCAGGCCAGCTGGGATGGGAGCTGATGACGTGCTGTTGGCTCACTGGTATCCACGGGCAGCATACTCAGAGGATACAGTCGGGAGGCAGCCTCGCTGCTCTCATGCAGTATGAAGTACAATCTGGGTAAAAGCAAAGCCAGCTTTTCTCTCTGCCATGCTCCAGTATCTGGGACTAGTGGTGCACATGATGCAGTGGTACCCAGACTGGAGCCCTGGCACCAGCTGTGTTCCAGTGGTGGCTGTACTCACCAGAGCATCCCAGCAGAGGAGTGGTTTCGTTAGTGGGTGGCTTTTGGTAGTGGGTCCTATACTTGGATGCTGTGAGTTTCCAGACATCTCTTGAAATCTTCCAGGGGTGATTCTGTTTGGTGAGCCGGTGAGGTGGGAGACAAGCCTGCAACTTATTATTGATGTACTCTTGAGCAACGGGAACCCCGGGGCAGAGCCGCAAGCTGTACCATACCCCCACCTGCCTATCCTGGCCTGCAACATGGATCTCCTGTGGATGGCTGAAGCCAAGATGCCCAGGTGAAAAGCATGTGTGATGCTTGGTTTAGACTATTTCATATACCTCTCCTGCAGATGATCTTTTCCTACTGCATTTTTTTAGCATTTGAATGTTTTAAAAGTTTGATTGTCTGGTGTAATTAGCAGCAGAGACATGAAAGCTGCATGAGAAACAAAGCCTAAAGCTTTCAAGAAGCAGAAGCCAGACCACTGCCTGTGGAGGTGTGTGTGTGGGTAGACACCACATCCAGACGAGGCGTTAGCCTGACTACAGCAGGTGGTTCTCCTCACCGAGGAGTGCTTGCTGCTTCAGGGGCGTGACTGGGGACACTGATGATGTCCTTTCTGGAGCAGGTTTGGCCATGGCACTTTCCTTCTCTGCTTGGAGGACATCTACAAGAAGGTGACGGGCAGGGAGCTGAAGTACGAGGCGCTGATTGGCAAACCCAGCACAGTCACCTACCGCTACGCCGAGTACTTGATCAAGCAGCAGGCAGAGAAACAGGGCTGGAAGGCTCCCATCCGACACCTCTATGCAGTTGGGTAAGAGACTCTTTTTCCTGCTGCTTTCCTTAGGGTGTTGCACACTGACTTCTCTTTAGAGTTTTGGGGTTTCTTTGGGTTTTTGTTTTTTTTTTTTTTTTTTTTTTTGTCTGGATATTTCTAAAATTAATACTAAAATCCCCATGGTGTCTCTGGAGCCTCATGTCCTGGAACAGAGGCTTACTAGCTTTTCACATCCTACACTTCCAATATTTTGAAGGGCCCTGTCAGCCTGGGAGAGCTGTTTGCTGTAGGATGCAGAGTGTGTGTAGAGTGGTGACTGAAGACAAAGAGACTCAGATGTAGCACCATTAGCCCAGTTAGGCCAAAGACTTTGGAAATGTAGGGAACACAACACAGTAATGGCTGAAAATGATGTGGGGTGCTTCTGACATGTTCGGAAGATGTTTGTGAAGCACGTGGCCTGAACAGGACACACTGGGGGGTGGATTCACTAGCCCAGTCTGGGTGATCCTCTTGTTCTTAGTGAATATCTCACACCCCTTCCTCCTTCAGTGCTTTCTTAATCCCAATCTGCCAGAGCCAGAGAGATTCATGGGGTAGTTTCTCATTCCTGTTTCGCACTGTGACCTTATCCAGGGATAACCCTATGTCTGACGTCTATGGGGCAAACCTCTACAACAACTACCTCAAGTCAGCTCAGCAGAACCAGGTCCGGGCTGGGGGGAAGAGGAACCCACAGGCAGCCAGTCCCCAAACTGAGGATTACCTGGAGCTGAGGAAGGACTGCAACAGTTCAGTGGAGAGCTGCTATTCGATTCTGGTCTGCACTGGGGTCTACCGCCACGACAACGGTGTTCCCAGCAAAACAGAGCAGTGCACGACCGAGGCGGTGTTCCATGGACATCGGGACTTCTGCTTTGATCCCAGCCTGGTGGAGGCGTCTTACATAGTGCAGGATGTGAATGATGCTGTGCAACTTGCTTTCAAGAAAGAGAACTGGAGCTAGGGGCCGAGACAGGTGTGCCCAAAGATCTGCTGTAAGGGATTTTATGTACTGGAAAGGGAAGAGGGGAAGAATGGGGAGAGACCTGGAGTGATCTGATCTAGACAACATGAAAGAAAACTAAAGCACTAAAAGCCCCTTACTTTTATTGATACTCCTCTGCAATCCTGACAGCTGCCTACAGGCTTTTGACTGTGACGGTACATCAATAATTGAGCCGTAATGGAAACAGGGTACAGGGAGAAGGCTTGTCCCAGCAATCCCAGTTTTGTTCAGCTATCAGAGTTCTTTCTTTTCCACCCTTTGTGTGTGAAGATCAGGCAAGCCCACCCTCCTTCTCTCAGTGTATTTGAGGATGAAGCTCTTTCCCATGCAAGGAGCTCCCATCAGCCACTGTACCATTCCTGCAGTGTGCTGTTTGTCCAGTCTGTGACACGAGCACACCAGAAGCTGTGCTGTGGTGGCACTGTGCCAAGAGAAGGCTTTAAGTCTTAACATTCTCCTTGTAAAGAATAAGTGCCTATGGACTTTAACAAATTCTGTTTGCTCGGGGATTTGCCACTGCATCACTGTCAGTCTGAAACAAAGTCCTCTTTTGCAGTCCTCTGGCAGCTATGGAGAGGCAAGGCCCCTCAAAGGAAGCTGCAGTAGCCAGAGCAACTTGCTGCAGGGCTGAGGTGAAAGTTATATTGTTCACTTCTGCCTATTTAGCATTCTGTGAACACTCCTACCTTTTCACATCCCACTAGGGAGCCAGCAGCCTGCTCTCAGAAGCAGAGGAAACTACCACAGAGTCTGAATTTCCAAAGTTGTCTTTGCCCAGGACTCAGTGCTGCAGCAAGAGGCTCTTTTGGCACCCGCCCTGATCCCAACTGTTGCAACAAACACCCACCTGCTCCAGCTGGCACAGCTTCTGAGAGGAGCCCTTCACTGGAACAAAGGTTAAACAGAAAGAGTCACAGTCCACTTTTGCTCCTTCCTTACATGCAAGGATTTAAAAAGATCAAGCCAGGATGGTACCAAAGTCCCAAATCCCCAGTCTTCATCTTTAAGAATACAAATGTTTCTCTGTATTTCACTTCTTTTCTTCCTCTCATGTGATTTGCAGCTCAGGGATATGCATATGGTCTGACCTCTGTTCCCTCCTCTTTCTTTAACATGCAGGTAGAGTCCCCCTAACATGAATTAGCAACTGGAACTTGCCTGCCCAGGAACATTTCTGTGTCCCTAACAACATCCACCTTCTATTGCCTCTGTTCTCTTAGCTCAGGCTGTCCAGAGAAAGATCAAGACTTGTGTCTCTGTAGACATTACAAAGAAGATGAGCAAGGATTGCATGAGAAACTCATGTGAAAGATTGGCCCAGCAAAGAGTATCTTAATTCTAGAGGAGCATTGTGATTTTAGAAGCACATATCAGTCTGTGCATGTGGTGAAAAGCCTTGGAGCCAACACAACTGAGTTGGTGTTCCTAGTTCTACTCATCTCACACAACACTGAAAGATCAGAAATAGATCTGCTCTGCCTCTTCTTCCCTCCCTCCTGCTTTACTAGGCAGCTCCATATACACAGGGTACAAACAAAATGTTCTGCACAGAAGTTTGAGTTCTTAATTCAAGTCTCAGCATCCATGTGCACTGAAGTTCTGCTTCAGCAGCTCTCCGTCCTCTCAATACTTATGTGTATTCCAAGGCCACTGCAGTGCAGGCTCTGTTCTTTGTTGTGCCAGACTCTGCATCTTGAAGAGGTCTGGATGCTCTGTCAGTGACCCAGGCAAAAGAAGTCCTTCTCTGTGGCTTCTTTCTCTATCCCTTACTTTATGAATTGGGGCAGAAAAATCTCTCTTTGCATGAATTTTCCTCCTGTGAAATCCATAGTGGGAAGTTTCTTCCTCTCTTAGCACTGCTTGGGGTTGTCCTCCTTTGTCTCATCAGGACAAGAATCACTTGGCTACTTCTAAAAGCAGCTGTAATGTGAGAAACACAGAATCCTTCCCTTTCACTGGAGAGAAAAATTACCATTTCATCCAGTTGCACAAGACAAGGGCCTGTCTCCAGCATCCAGAACAATTAGCACAGGGAAGGACTTCACATACAACATAAGGAAGGTCCTTTTAGCTTTCAGTGCATCTCCACAGTCACAGTTGTGCTGTAGGCCCAGAGTGCAAGGCCTGGAACTGGAGGTCCAAAACACATTTATTCATAAACTAGCTCCAGTGTCCCTCAGGCTTGCTTTTCAGAGGTACCATCTGATGCAGAAAGAGGAATGCTCCCTTTGCTTGCAGCGTTGGGCTGGTTGCTGGCAGTAAATGTGAGCCACACCCTGTGTGTGGTAGGCACTTTCCTGCTGAAATACTGAGGTCTGTCCACCTGTGTGCGCAGCAACCTTTGGCAGGGCTCTGTCCTGTTACTTGTAAAAACCGTGGTGCTGGTTACTCAAAAGACCAGGTGCTGCTGAACCAGCCTTCCCTTAGGGGTGAGAAATCCCAAGCAGTAATTTCCTATCAGCATGCATGGCACATCCCAGCCAGAAGCAAGGTAGGTAGAGGAGGAGGGAGGTAGCACCTCTTTCAAGACAGGAAGAGGTTTGCATTTGCACAGAGAGTGAGCCAGGCATCTCCATCTTTGGAATAGCAGTGGAGGGAGGTGAGCTGACTGATGTGAATCTGCTTCAGCTTCCAAATCTGCTTTTAGCTCTGGATTTGTTTTTTTTCACCATGTTAGTGTTGAAACAGTCTTCTGGGAGTCTTAAAAATGCGTAGGAGGAACTTCAGTGATAAGGAATTTAAGAAATGCTTTGCTTGCGAGTTGAAATTGGACAGAAGGGAGGAGAGGGAATCTAGAAGAATCTCGTACCCTTTCCCCAATTTTTACCAAGTAAGGTTTCATAAAAGACTTTGCTTGTTGCTCTGTGCACTAATTAGCCAAACCCTTGTTCTGAGCAACACGAAGACCTTTCCCCTCTTCTCTTTCTCAGCTCCTTAAAACAGTGCACTTTGTCCAAGTCCCTGCCTAGGAATTGCATGGACCCAGTTGATGGAGTAAAAAATCTGGCTTTTCCAGCTGCTGTTAGACACTGATTTGATTCTGGAAGGTCTCTGTTAATGGAAGTGTTTGCCAGGTCTCTTCTGTTCCACGAGTTTTGTGCTAGAGTGCTGTGCAGGCATCTAGCTTATCCGCAGTTCATTTATAGACATCTGTTACTGCTAGAATTCAGTGAAATCTTTTTTCCTTGGAACTGTAGCTTCCTGGAATTAGCTTCGAGTGTGGCCGGAACAAAACTCTTCCTTTGTCTCACGTATTGCACAGAAGTGGTATTTCTGAGGCCATATTTCTCTAGTTGGAGCAAGCATACTGCACTTCTGTGCGGATTATGGGACCAAGCTGGAGAGGGGACTTCACTGCTGATCCCATACCTTAATATTTGTGTGGTGCACTGCCCTATACAACAAACAGGGTGAAGACCTAATCATAACAACTCCATCTTCCAAAGATGAACAGGTTTAAGTCAAGCTTAAAGGGCGTATGCAGCTGAGAACAGCAGGAAGGAACCAAGGGGGATAGACCTTGGTTTGGATCTGAAGTAGAGAGCTTTTATGTCATGCAATAACACTGTGGCCAGAGAAGTCAATTCCTTTATTCCACAGGACACATGCGACTACTAACATGGCATTCAGGGAGTCATATAGCACTACTGTTCCCTTTCTTCCAATCTTAATCCTGCCACGTCTTTCTCCCTTTAATAAATGGGTAATGTTTCAGATTGTGTCCTGTGCACTGTAGCAGAGTGATTACATATCATTCAGAGAGATCAGAAGCTGTGATTATTTTAGATTTCATGTTAATTTCAATGCAGTTCCAGAGTTGCTACTTTGATCTAGAACATATATAAAATAATAAAAGATGTTTTCTTTGAAATAAATTTTAACTTGCTGTGTGTACATTTAATGATTATTGTCCTGGTCTCTTTCACATCTTTGCCCCAGAAGATTATTAGGGCAAATGCTGGGGTTTTTTTGTGTGTTCATCAAGCTGTTATCAGATTTTCTTGAGGGGACTACCCTAAAAGATACCTCTCCAGCAATTCTTTTGTCTGAGCCAAATTGTAATCTCTTGTGAACTCTACATCTGCCATAGTCAGGTGAGGTGAGTGCAACCTACTCTGTAGAGGTGGGGAAAGGACACATCACAAGCTGTGGTCTGACTGTTCACAGTCAAGATGAATTTTGGGATGCCACCTATATGTGAGATACTTTCAGGGTATGCATTTAGTTGTGACCTGACCTAAGCAGTTGTTTGTGATGATTATGTCTACTGTGTGGGGAAACCACAACTTGATGCCACCAACCTAATCTGCTATTGCAGATGAACAACAAGCCTAAGGACTTAGGGAAAGCCATCCTTATCACTGGAAGCTTACTTGACTCAGTGTTAAATCCTTTGTGATCGTAAAAGAAACCCAACTTGTTTGACAAGAGCCATGTTTGGTACCTTTTAAAAAAGGTGAGGAATTAGGGAGACGTGTATTAACTTTCGGATTAAAGCCAAAAGCGTCCACTGACTACAGCAAATGGAAATTAAAGATTCCAGGTGGAAACAGTCATTTTTAATGATCTTAGGAACAGCCAATTCACTTGCATTGTTCTTATAGCATATTCCATCAGAAAGTTTTCCATCTACAAAGTTCACAGCTCACAGGAGTGACATTAGACAGCAAAACAAGTGTGATGTAGAGTCCTGAGATCTTGGTGTTGAAAGCAACAATCAATAAAGCAGTTTTGAATGGACTGGGCAAGGATTCCCATTCTTAGCAGAGAGAGGAATAGAATTATATTCTACATCCTGGAGAAATGACCTATGTCCCTGACCTGTAATAATAAAAAGTGTTAACCAGCATCCTCCTTTTACCAAGTACTCTGGTAGATGGATCACACACCCAAGATAGGTCATATCAAGATTTAGTTAAGCAGAAAGAGATCACAACCTGATCCTCTCAGATGAATGCTTTTAATCACTGTTGTCAAAGCAAAAGGGCAGCCTGGGGTTAAGGTGTCCCTTGGAGGCAGCCTTAGGTGGAAGGTAGAGTCCCACAGAAATCCTTAACCACCATAAGGTGCAGAGTTAAACACCAGCACTGTGAAACACTGAAGAAGGACCAACTGGAAAAAGAGGATTGGGAGCCCTATTTAAGTTGGAGTTTGTTCCCAGGTGAATGCTGTGAGAAGTGCCTACTGGGGCAACCCCTGGAAAGTGCTTAGTGTGTGGATACTGGTGGGCCTTGAACACAAGCTATGCAGTTACCTGCTCGCCCTGGTGACTGTTGCCTTTGGGGGCCTGCCCAAACCCTTCCATTACTGAATCTTACTCACCCCAATTGTAAAAGCACAAGTCTTTATGTTTTTTACCGTCACAGTCAATTTGATGAAAACTATGCACTTTAAGACCTTTATAGATCCGGTCTGCAACAGTTTAAAATCCCACACCAGCAAGGCAGCTACACGTTCTCAAGGAACCAAACTTCCATCAATAAAACACTTGTCTCTAAATTCACTATGACAAACCCACTTTTCCCTTTCAGTCAGTTCAACTGCTAAGAACTTTCTCCTCAGGGTCAGTTCAATACACACTGTATGCTAAGACTGAGGAAGTACAAAATAACAAGATCAAACCCCAAACCCACTCTCCAAACCCCTGCCCTGCTACAAGCATGGGAAGAAATGTCTTGGCATTTTATGCTGGCATTGAAAACTCTTTGAACCGAAATGTCTGTTACACTTGTATATCCTTTTGAAGAGTATCTGTGTTCCCTGAACTGTAGTACTGGATCAGCAGTTTAGTTACAAAGACTGCATTCAGAAGCTGAGGCATCGTTGAATTTTGGTGCTGGCCAGGTGAGACTCTTTTACACTTGTCTGTAACTTCAGCCCTGACCGTTTGAATGGATTAGATAAGTGCAGTACAAAGCATGTGTCAGAGAATACCAGAACCTTCCATTCCTACACAAAAGGCATTTTAAGTATGGTTAGAGCAGATTATGCTCAAACTCACTGAGATCAGCTTTGCCTCCTTCCCTCCCACTGCTGCCAGTTTCTGACAGCTTACTGCAGGGTATAATTAGGTATTTAGTTTCTGGTCTTTCTTTCAGGCATATATCTGCCTCTTTTTTTTTTTTTCTTTTTTCTTTCCCTTCCCCCAAGAACTTGAGTCATTATTTTGTTTCCTCCCGAGTTCAGTCCTCAAGAAAGTTTTGCCTTTCCCCAGCAGGGGTATATTTGAGGGCACACTACTTGTTTCCACTAGTAGTGTAAACTAGAAGTGGTAGCATTTCAGATATTCAGTATGACTGTTTCACAAAACTCTGTTGTCTGCTGCTTGCCTTCAAATATATGTATACACACACATCACTATGCATACACATCAATACATAAAGAACCCAGAAACATAGCTTGGGAACTGCTATAGAAGCTATTTATAGTTTAGCTTTTTAATGTTTTAACAGTAATAGTTAAGCACTAACACTTCCAAGGACTGCACATTGCATTAAATAACCAGATCACACGGGAAGCATCAGCTTGTCATATCTCATCCTACAGTGTGCTACAAAAAGCTCTTCAGTGCCTTCTCAAGTAGAAGACATTTCTCCCCTCCCTCCCATTTTAAGGCACAATTTCAATTTCTGCTTCCTTTCCCACAAACAAGCTCTTTTCTTATTCTCACCTATTTGTTTGGGTTGGGTTTGCAGTGCTGGGGCCTGTGGTCACCCCAAGGAAGGCCTTGAGCTCCCACCCTCCATCCTGGTGCTCCCTCATCCCTGCTCAGAGCTTCCCTATAGCTGCAGGTCCCTGTTTCCACCTGCTCACCTTGGACACAGGGACCTTCACAGCCCCAGCAGGTATCCTTTGGCCTCTGGAGAACTGTTTCCATAAGCCTCCTCTTGCCCTGCTCAGCCTTATCCCAGCAGGACCGTGATCCTGGAGTGCAGGAGATGCCCCTTCACTTAGCACACAGCTCCACCCCAGCTCCCCTGGGCTGGGCTCACCACACCACCTGCTTGCCATGTCAGAGCCCATTTCCCCAGATCAGCACACCAGCTGTGGGCAACAGCCCATCCCTCCCAAAGCCCAGGGATCCCCACCCAGTTGCACTTACCCAAGCAGGTGGGACAGACACCGGACAGCCTTTGTGAAACAAAGCTTCTCCACTGAAAGCAGAGGAGGTGTGAGTGTCTTTGGCAGGCTGCCAGGGCAGCTAAGTTGAGCATGTCCAGCCTGTGGCCAGGAAACCCAGAGGATGAGAGCCAATGAGGCAAAGCTGTCACCGTCTGCTGCCCAGGTAGGGCAGGACCAGCCCTCTCAGTGTGAGGGCTGTTGCCCTGAGCAGCCCAGATGGATGCATGGTTTTCACTCCACGTCCTCTCATACCAGTGGAAAACTCTTCTTCCAGTGGAATAGGTGAATGTGGTAGGATCAAGACCAATCGAGTTAATTCTCAGGACTGACCACACATGAATCGTGCCAGTGACACAACTACTGGCTTGCCCTGAGAAGTGTCAGGTGAACACGCCCACCTTGGATAAAGGCCAGGATCCAGAACATAAGAAAGTGGTTATATCCTCTGCCCTGGACCAGAGACACTTTCACTGCCATCTAACCCAGCCTTTTGGTGGAAAACAAATTAGGAGGCACAGTTGGTGTTCACAAACCCTTACTGCCACTCTGAGCCATCCTGAACTGGGCAACTTCAGACATCTGTCAAGGAGCACTGGGCCCTGCTCAAACACGAAAGAGTGACACAGGCAGAATCATCCTCCTTGGCCTGGCCTCGAGCCTCGTGCTCCCTAGAAAACAGAGACCATCCACAGAGCCCCAAGCAAAGTGTTGGCGGGGCTGTGCAAAAATTGCAGTCTAAGCAATTGTTTGGTCGGGGGTTTTTCTTTGGCAGCCAAGTCTGTCAGAGAGACAAAGCCTTGCCAGCAAAACACACAGTGCTCGGCAGCAGAGCCCAGGTGCAGTGCTCTCATCCCTGACACAGTCCACACACCCTGAGAGGCTGGAGAGCAAAGCCAGCACAGTGGGAGCATGTCTGGCAAAGAAGGGGAGGGGGGGCTCACTATTCACTGTCTTCTCGCATCTTGAATGAGCGCAGGCTAAGCTGCTCGGCTGAGAGCGGTGCTGTCTTGCTTCCATCACACAAAATCTTGCTGTTTTCCTGTGGTGGGTCGCTGTGGGCCCCCACAATGCAGAGGGACTAGTGTCACCTATGTCACCATGGAGGCAGCAACATGGCAGTGCCTCTCAGGCATTGGCGTGGGATGTGGATCATGGGGAGCAGCCCCTGGGGAAGGGCAGCCCTGTGGCTCCATGTGGCAGAGGGGCTGCCAGAGGTGTGATGCCCAGGCCAAGCACCTTGGCAGAGGCCCACGAGGTGCCCGGACTAAATACAGGGCTATTGGAAGCCAGATGTGAGAGGTCCTTGGCCTCAGGCTGCCATGCAGTCACCTGCTGGGAAAATAGATGGCAACAGCCCTCCTTGGACTCACCTGATCCTAAACTTGCAAATGCCAGTGATGCTTCTCAGAGTTACAAAGCTCGTGGTACTGCCTGCTGCATCCTGGGCCTTTCATGAGCATCTGTGTGGGTGTCCTGCCTGTTTTGCCCTGGGGTGAAGCTTCGTGTTCTCCATCCTGGCACCAGGCTTGGATGCATCAGCCCATTCACCACCCTCCAGGCTAGACTGTTCTTTTGGATGCTCGTGTTCCTTATGATATGGTATAATTACTGACCTTCTTAGAATGAAGTACTTTTATTTGTTAATGGAAATGTGGAGTTATTGAGAAAGCCCTTAGGAAGAGAGTGCATGCGTGTTCAGTGTCCTCTGATGCGAGATATGATGACAAGGTGAGTTAGAGGAAGGCAATGACAGGAGTAGCACTGATGCAAGGCTGATCCCTGGCAAGTGTATCCAAGCATCGAAAACATAATGTGAGAGTAGCAGAAAATAGATGTCCCCCATCTTAACTGCAACCCAGCCATGCAGGTTACGGCAGCAGGGATGCAGCAGCCTGGACTCAGAAGCAGGACAGCAACCAGTGTGGGAGACTGTGGGAACACCTGCGTGTTGCTACCCCAATTTAGAGGTGGTAATGTTTCAGTACTGTGCTGCCCAAGTAACTACATTAAAGCTTGCATAGCCTCCAGTTTCCTTCTCCTTTTCCCTCTGTTTTGACCATGCTTTTAGAAAACTGATTTGGCTGTGCCCGTCACTCAAAGCTCCATTGGCAGCAATGCTTTTGCTGTAACTCTTTTTCTTACTCTGCTTTTCCTCCTGACCATTGCTGTGTGTCTAAAGAAATCTTTGTGTCAACCCAGCTCAAGTTCTCCCCTTCCCTTTTTCAATTATTTATTTGTTTCAAGTTTAAGCATGAATTCTCCTAGTACCCCAGACTGATTTCTTGTTGTTTTCAGGAGCAGCCAGGGACATTGACTGGAGTAGGGCTTCTCAGGGAGCCTGCACCACCATGTCTTAGATGGTTGTCACTGCTGTCCTGGATGCCCTTTCCCAGTACTAAGCATCTGTGTTTTGCTCAGGCCCATGTGTTGATTTAGCAACACGTTCAAAAATCAAGCTATTTTTTATCTTTATCACAAAGTGTGGTTAATACAGACGTGGGGGTACAGTTTATTTGATGGGCATCATGTCATTGACAGGCAGCAGCTGGCTCATCACTGGCAGGCACAGGTAGGAATGAGAGACTAGTCATGCTGAGCATCAAGCTACCTTGAAACATGATGTACCAAGTCATCAGTGCTGGTGGTGAGCAGATCCAGCCAGCCAAGCTCAATTTGAGGCCGTTATTAGTGAGTCAATAAAGATCCCAATTGGTGCTTTCAGCAGAATTAGGAACTTTAGGACTATTCACATCAATTTAAAGCCACTGTCCCATCATGGCAAGCTGGGCAGGGCTCTCAGCATGTGGATTGGCTCAACCCAGGAAATTGGTGGGGTCAAAGACACTTCCTTTGATGAACAATTACTTACAAGAGACCGAATGTAGGGGCAGATGAGTGTCCAGCAGCACAGATGAGAAGCCATGAGTGTGCTTCACTGCAGGCTCTGTGCCAGGCCAACTGGCCTTTGTCTTGGTCAGCCTAGGGAGATCAGGGTAGACTGAAATACTTCCGATTTTATGGAAGCAGAGCATTTATGGAGTGGCTGCCGGGATGCTGTGGCATGTCCATGGGCGACTCGCCCAAGCCCGGCCAGCTCCATCCACGGGGGTTCTGCGGGACAGGAGGCGGCGGGGCCACGCTCCCCGGGATGTGGCTCTGTGGCAGCCCCGCGGACAAGGGCGGGGGAGCCTTCCTCCCCCTCCCCTGCTCGCCGCGCAGCCGCTCCCCCGGCCCCAGCCCCAGCCCCAGCCCACCCCCCGCCGCCCGCCCCGGCTCCGGCAGCTGCTGCTGCTGCAGCGGGCGCCGCCCCCGGGCTCCCCCCCGGCTGCCGCCGCTCGGGCTCTCGGCACCGCTGCCGCTGCCGCTGCCGGGCCCGGTGCGGCGGCGCGGGGCGCGGGGGGCGGGCCGGGGGCGGGCCGGGGGCCGCGGCGCGGCCGTCGGGCCCGGCGCGCCGGCTCGGGGGCCGGGGAGGACCATGCACCGCGCTGCCTCCAACCAGCGCTCGGTCTCCTCCTCCTCGGGCTCCTTCCAGCCGCCGCCGCCGCCGCCGCCGCCGCCGCTGCCGCCGCACGCCGCCGACCGGCAGCCCCTCTTCCCGGGGGGCTCCAGCAGCGGCGGCAGCCGGCGGGGCTCGGGGTCGAGCTCGGGCTCGGCGCGGGCCCGCCGCCCCCGCAGCCCCCGCAGCAGCACCGAGGAAGAGGAGGAAGAAGAGGAGGAAGAGGAGGAGGAGGAGGACAGCATCAGCATCAGCAAGCCCCTGGTGCCGCCGCCCGCCACCCCGCTGCCCGCCGCCGCCTCGCCGCTCCCCAGCAGCAGCAGCAGCAGCGGCGGCGGCGGCGGGAGCCCGGGCCGCAGCATGACGGCGGCGGAGCTGTACGGGGCGGCGGCGGCGGGTGGCGGGGCGGGGGGCGGCGGGGCGGCGGCGGGGGCGCTGCTGGGGCCCGGCGGGGCGGGGGGCGGTCGCCGCTGGGGCTTCCAGGCGCTGTCCCTGGTGCTGCTGCTGGGGCAGGGCGCGCTGCTGGACCTCTACCTGATCGCCGTCACCGACCTGTACTGGTGCAGCTGGATCGCCACCGACCTGGTGCTGGCGGCCGGCTGGGGCATCTTCTTCTGCCGCAACAGCCGGGCGCGCCGCCGGGAGCGGCCCCCGCCGCCCCCCGGGCCGCCGCCGCCGCACCCGCTGCTGCTGCACGGCCCCCCCGGCGGCCGCGGAGCCGGGGGCCGCGGGGCCGGGGTCCCCCCCCGCGGCGGCGACTTCGCCTACGCGCACCTCGCCTGGCTCATCTACTCCATCGCCTTCACGCCCAAGGCGGCGCTGATCCTGGGCACCTCCATCCTGGAGCTGATCGAGCTGCGTCTGCCGCTGGGCACCACCGGCTTCCGCATCACCCTGGCGCTGTCCGCGCCGCTGCTGTACTGCCTGCTGCGGGCCATCGGCACCGAGGGCGCCGGGCAGCTGCTCCTGCCGCCGCAGCCGCCGCCTCAGCACCGCGCCGCCGCCGCCTTCCTCGCCACCTGCCTCGACCTGCTCGACAGCTTCTCCCTTCTGGAGCTGGTGCTGCAGCCCGGGCGGCCGGCGCCGCTGCCCGCCCCGCTGCGCTACCTGCTCATCGCCGTCTACTTTCTCTGCCTGGCCTCGCCCGTGCTGTGGCTCTACGAGCTCAGCGCCGCCCGCCCGCCCGGGGCCGCCCGCCTCGCCCTGCACCTCCTGCTGCCCGCCGGGCTGCTGGACGCGCCGCTCCTGGCGCTCCGCTGCCTCCTGCTCCTGCGCTACCAGCAGCCGCTCTCCCTCTTCATGCTGAAGAACCTCTTCTTCCTGACCTGCCGCGGGCTGGAGGCGCTGGAGACCTGCTGCCTCCTCCGCCCCGTCACCGCCCCGCCGCCCGCCAAGTACGGCCCCGCCGCCGCCGCCCCCGCTGCCGCCCCGCTGGCCCACGGGCTCTCCGACGTGGACGTGGGACCCCACGGGTACGTGAACGCCTTGGCGGTCACCGCCCAGGGCTGAGCCCCCCTGGCCGCCCCCCCGGAGGGGCTCCCGCCGCCTCCGGGTCCGCTCCCGGCAGAGTCTCTCTGCGTTTCTGCTCAGGTTCCTGTCTCCGTGGCCGAGCAGGGGAAGGGGACGTGGGCTTCCCTGTCAGACTCTCTCTCCTCTCCTCCCTTTCTCATGGACGAATCCAGCAGCGGAAGCTCCGCACAAACCCGGCTACCTGCAGGAGCCTACGGATGACAGTTGTCCCCGGAAAACGCATCTGCCCTTCAGGACAGGACTTCTTCGAGTGCTTCTGTCTCTCCCCTGTCTGGAGGGTCCCATTCTTCCCCTCCCGCTCCCTGCCAGGACATTGTGTTGCATTGTGACCATAAAAGTTTAGTTTTTCCTTTTCCTTCTAAACAACAGGGACCAGTGCATTTTGTCCCCTCTTTTAAGAACTCCTGCTGTCCACAACAATGAGATGCGACAGGGGCCTGACCAGCAGAGACGTTCCTCCAGGATGCAGGAAGGACAGAAGGAAGCACGCTTTGGCTTCCCTAGGTCTTGCAAAGCTGCTGCCTCTGTTTCCCAGGCCTTTGCATCCCAGCTGGGGAACCTCTGGAAGCACGCTGGCCGACTGGTCACTTCAAGCCCATGAGCCACCTTCTCCTAGCCAAAAATGTCTACCTCTGTGCTTCAACCTTTTGCATCTTACATTGACTTCACATGCTGAAGAACCATGAATCCAGCATGGACATGAACCTGGGCTTAGGCCCCATTTCATAACCACCAAGACATTTATTTCTGGTGAGAACAGGGTTTACAGCAGCCTACTGCTTGCATCCCCAGGTGCTGGGGCTCTCATTTCTCTGTGAATATGCATGTTTATGGGATCAGCATTGGTTTTCTTTTTACACAGAGTGTAGGGTCTTCCTTTACACAGCCAGAAAGGCTGGAAAGATTTCCTCTGGCCCCCTTCCATGCCTGCTTGAGAGAGTAGAGACAGGGTTAAGCCTGCAAGCTGCCCCCTCTCAAACAGCAAAGCAGAGGATGTTGGCGCTGCTCAGGGTGGGCCCCATGCTCAGTGAACCTCACTTTTCAGCACAGAAAGCAAAGTGCTGCAGGAGCCCTCAAGGCAGAGGGGCTCCCCGAGCTTTGGTGAAAGCCCCACGTACCAGCATCCTGTCCTCCTTGTGCATGTGGTTTAGGGTAGGCAGGGGAAAAACTTAATTGTTAGTAACCTCTCATAGAAACAGTTTTCTTTGGTTTTAAGCTCCATGAATGTTCGGTGGGGTTAAGGCCTGCTCTTCTGCCTGGCTGCAGCTGCTCCTGAAACCAGCCCCCTGGGAGCAGGAGCACCAGGCCACATTTGGAGGAAAGACTTTGCCCCTCCCAGGCTTATGTTTTGTTATCTGGGCAAGGCTGCAATAATTGTGAAAAATGACAGTTTCCTGTCCCAAATTTTTTTTTCGAGCTGTCCTGATGGGAAGGAGAAATAAAGCACAACCAACTGCCACCCAGAGCAGGACTGCAGGCACAGCCCAGACTTCTTCCGCACACACATTCATTCTCTCCTTCAGGGCTTGGGCTTCAGTGGGACTGAGCCTCTGTCCCACCTTCCTTTTCCCAGAGTGGGATCAACTGCCTGCTCCAGTGGACTGCTACAACAAAATGTTTACAGTCTGGTAACTTCCAGCTCCCAGAGGCAGAAGCAGGGATGCCATGGGGCTCTTCTCCCCCAGCTCTCAGCGGCTGGTGGGTTTTGAGGGGCTAGAAAAGCCCCTGGAAGAGATGGGTCAATAGTGCTGTTCTGTTCAGAAGTGCAGCTAGGATGGGGGACTTGCTGCTCTCCTCCTGCCAAACGGAGAGTTGGCAAAGGCTAGGCTTAACTTTCCCACCAGTGCTTTATTACCTGAGCCCTTATGTGGGCAATTGTGTGAATTTTGGCCAGTGGCCTTTCTCTTCGGTAACTTCTTCTTGTCTGGACAATCTTGGTGCTGTGAGTGACTGTGATTGTAAAACTTGGTACTGTGAACTTTTCCTGTGTGATGTGAAATGTGTCGAGGGGATGCTAAGTTCCTGGCCAAAGGAGGTGTAATTACAGGTGTATTACGCTTGTACAGATATTTGTTTCCTTGCACCTTCCTTTTTCAGCATTAAGTAGACAGTAAAATCTCAGAAATAATTACTCAAGAGAGAATGAGGTGACACCTGAACCTAGGACTACTCCATGCTTCAGTCAAACAGCTGAAGAAATAAAAAATAAATCCCCAAACAACAAACACTACCCAAAACAAGGTGAAGGAAAAAAAGCTATTCAACAACTATGTTTTGCTGCTCCTATGGCCAACTTCACAATAGCATCGATATGCTGAAGTGTGAACATAGTTGAGACACTAGAAGAATCACAGCAGAATTATTAACAAGTCTTACTTCAGTACCCCTTCATAGCACATAAAGTTGCTGTTTCAACATTGAGTGCCTTTTTCCAGTTAGGACATTATTGAGAAAAATGGCATATTTGAAATTTATCTAGCCATGGAATACTTAAATCACTGGCAGTGAAATCACAGTTCAACTTTGTCCGTGGATGAAAAGGTTGCCTGGGACAGACGACCCTGCAAAATGATGCTTCTGTTGTATAGAATTTCTTGGTAGAAAAAGTTGTTCTTTGTGGTGCCATGGTTTCTAAGCCGGTAGTAGGTGTGCTGTTTGGAGACTATAAAGCTCTTGTAGTAGTTGGCTATACAGAAGCCTCCTTGCAACTAAAAGGGCACCTCTGCTGCTACTGCAATTACTTCCTACAGAAAACCATTTAAAGCTCTTCAATGTCTTGTTTATAAGCCCGCTCCACCTTTTGAATTCCCTTTTCTTTGGTAATTGAGCTCACTCTTCCATTTAAACCCCTCTGCCACGTAACAGATCTGTTTGCAGAAAAGAGAGATAGTGGTACTATTAAAGTACAAGCAATACCTCTCTTGATGCACCTTGCACACCTACTGTATATTCTCCCAACATTAAATTACTGGTCCAGGTCAGTAACACTTTGCTAAACAAAATTGTGCCATACTAAGACGTAGGTCCCTTGGGATTCTGTCACAAGCCTTGTAACACTACTCAGTTATTTAGAATTTTATTGCTCTTTGTTTGCTATCCTGACAAAAGAGTTGACTACTCTCAGGAGGGGAAACTGAAGTGAGAGATAAGGCCTGTGGCTGATGGACACTTGGCATCCCCTTGGCATTAATTAGAACTTGTATTTTTTAAAAAGCAAGATTGTTAAAATAAAGTTAGAAACTTGTGACTGATTTTGCTCCTTTTTTTTTTTTCTTTAAGTTTTGCTGGGCTATTCAATTTTGTATTCAGGGACCAACAGATGCATTAAAGTTACTTGTTTTCCTCATATTGGATTGCTAAAATAGCGCCTGGATTTTCCCTTCAAACAAACTTTTTGGGAGTGAAAGCAAATTCTAAGAGCTGTAACACCAAGGGAGTTATTTGAGAAGGGAATGACTAAGGCAAGAAAATCCAGTTGACACTTCTGAGCTTCCTATTTAAGTGATTTATAGGAATTCATACCACTTGAAAAAGACTCATGGGAAAAAAAAAAAATCAGATTTACATGTTAATTGCTTTAAGATAAAAGAAACTTTTAGAAGTGGGATCATCAAGATGGCAATTACTCACATAATCTGGGAAACGGGTTCTCACTGGAGAAGCATTGAGATCACAGCTGCCTCTTGCTTAGCTCCTGCTGGGTTAGATCCTGTAGAGGCAGGAAGGCTCCCAGTCTTAAGTTTGGATCTCTTCAGGGACTGTCCCTTTGTCATCTGGCTGCAGAGAAAGCAGCTGTCTTAGCAGTCCTGCCTCATGGAGCAGTCGTGCATGGGAATTACTAACAATTCCTTTGACATTCCTTTTGAAGGGATGTGCACTTCCCACAGGTGAGGGCCCTCAGTTGTATCCAGCTCAACCCAATACAGCTGCCATGCTTTGCAGGAATGTTTTGGCATTTGTGAGCCAGTTCAGTTCTGGCTCAGCTTTGCCTCAGATTTCTATAACAAATAGTAACAGAAGGAGTTAGGCAGAATGGAGGACATAGAACTCTTTAAGTAAATATATTCAAAAGGTATTCTTGGTTTTTAATTTAAGGAAAACCCCCACAGTTCATAAAATTATAAAATATACATAATAAAATATTCATTGCAAGTCAAAAACTAGATTATTCTCTAAGACATCAGACTTTTAAAAAGCTGAAATAAAATTATCCTAAGATTTTTTGACAAGTAAACTTTGAAGGACAGGAAGACGACAAGCTTGTCTGAAGGCACAGGAGAAAGACCTGGGTGTATTTACATCTCACAGGCTGTTGTCCACTGGGCTGCAGAAACAGTGATAAGAAACAGGGTAAATGCCAACCTCAGCTAGTCTGCTACCCAGCCAGTGCTACAAGGGCCAATGTGCCATTACTCACAGGGAACAATTTTTTCTAGTGCATCCAGTCCCATTTTTAAAAAACACTGGAATTGATAGAGTTACCATCACTGCTCCTGGAGGATGAACCCCTTGGTCTATTCAGTATTTCACTATGGTTAACCTGAACTACCTGTGTTTGAGTTTATACCCACACAAGTACATGTTACAGTCATTTTCACTCAGCCTCCCATAACTCAGATACAACCTCTGCTCTAAAACAGCGTCTGCTGAAGCTGAGCTTTTTTCTCCTCCAAAATAGTCTTTCATTTCTTTAATTGTGTGCCACTACCTACATCTTCAGTTCACATCTCCCTGGTGCCAAGATACCCAAAAGCAAACAGCACTGCAGCACTGTGTAGCAGGATACAGCAGATTTCCAATTCGAAGGTTCTCTATTTAGCCGCAGATTTTTCTCAAAATTGTACAACAACTCCAAATTCCATTTTTTGGTCCTTTATCTCCCTTTTCCCTCTTCCTGCTATTGCTAGTTTTCAAGCCCATACCTCCCAGCAGGGAGGCAGGGAGAGTTATGAAGACTCACAATTTAAAAGTTTATCCCACCTACTGCTCAGTTACTCCACTTGATTTCTGAATGACCATGGAAATGCAGCTGGAAATTAATGGATGAGTGGCAAAAGAAAAGTCTTCAGGCATATGAATCAACAGGTAGAAACAGCACTAACCTAGCTGAGATTTAAGGCACACATCTTTGACACAGTATTTACAACAAAACATTTAAAATGTGTATGGAAATGGCAATGCACATTTTGCCACGCTATCTAAATCTATTTTCCAAACCCTGGCCATGACTTTTATCCAGTGCAATAGCATCAGTTCAGCTGGAGGGCATTTTGAAGGCACGAGTGGATAAGCCACAGTAATTTTTCTGCCATCTATCAGTGAGGATTCAATTTAATGCCTTTCCCCAAGGAACAGAGCTACTGCCTGTTCTTTCACAGAGGTGAGCAATATTCATTGCTTCTCCCCACAGAGACTGGAAGCAACATCACCAGTCTGCTGGGCAACCCTGCATCCCACCAGCAGACAGATCCCACTGCTAAGTCATTTACAATACAAGGACAAGGATGGTGTTGGAAATGCAGTTTCAGTATTCTGCACGGGACCACCTTCCACCTCTGTATTTCAAATGGAGCAGGTCCCAGACAGAACCTAACAGTCCTCCAGAGACTGGTCAATGTCCATCACCTCAGCTGGATAGCTCCAGTTAGAGCTCCTCTGAATGTCCTGGAAAAACAGCTGCTTCTGGAGGCTCCTTAGACTGTTCAAGACCTCTGGAGAGAGTTCATGGGAGACTATGTGTTTTTCTTGATCCTCCTCCTCCTCTTCCTCCTCCTCCTCTACGAGGTCATCAGGAGGCAGAGGAGAACATCTAGAGATGTAGCCCTGGTCTGACTGCACTGACTGTCTTTGGTCTTTGCACTGGTCATCAAAGACCAACTGGTGCTGCCCGTCAGCCTCCTCCTGGCAGAGATACAGCTCTGAAGGAACGACACTCTGTTGATAAAGAGGGTACATAAACCCATTCAGATGGTCCCTCAGTTCACCTGAGAGGTTGGCAGGACTGTGGTCAGCTACTGCTGAAACGTCAGAGTCATCGTGGAGGATGATGTTATTCCTCATTGGAAAGCTTGTCTCCAGAAGAGGAACTCCTTCCATACAGTCCTCATTACTCAGCACATGATGACTAAGTACATTTCTGTCTTCCATGGGAGAGACTGGCTCCACTACTTGAACTAGAGGAGCCTCATCCACAGGAAGGACCACAGTCTGAGAAGCTGGATCCCCACATGGATTAAGTTGAGGCTGCAGTTTACAGCCTGTATTTTCACCTTCATGCATGTGGAGGTTGATGATATAACAGCAGTTGGGGTCAGGCTCACGCAGGTGCAGCTGGTGTTTCACAATCCCACTTGATTCACTCAGCAATGAATCCACCTGGCTCTCTCTGTTTAGGGAATGCAATTCTTCATCATTATCCAAGCAGATGGTTTCCCTCTCAAACCAGTCTGGGTGCTCAGTCTGCCAGTTCTTGAACTTCTGTACGGCCTCTTTCAACTTCCTCCCACTGGGGGTATCGACATAATTCTCAGCCGTGATTTCCTGGATTCGATGGATCCGCCCAGGTTCAAACTTCTCCAAATCCTGAATCCGAAAATAAATATCCTCAAATTTGTCCATCAGCTGGTACCTGGATGTGACATTGAACAGATCAGGTATATCTTTCTCACTGCTTATTCCCTCAAAGTAGCAGACTATGTACATCCCAAAGCAGGCTGGCTTCTTGAAATCTGGCAGGATCAAATTCAAGGCTGGGGTGAACAGGTCTCCCATTGGCTTCTGCTGATCTTGCTTGAGACACACAGGCTCACTCCCAAGCATGGCTTGCCATTTGGCCTGGGTGCCCCGAGAACACAAGATAATGATCTTTGAAGACAGGTCTTCCATTTCCTTCTTCTGCCGAGTAAGCCAGGGCAACGGCCCTAACTCCGAGATCTGATGATCTTCTAGCAGGTCTAAGGCTACAGCAGTGCCACAGACCGTCATCAGGAACTCAGCAAACTTCAGCACCACGTCCACGTACAGCAGGTGGTCAGCAGAGTACACAATCCAAACCTTCCGGGGCTTCAAGGGCGGCAGGGAGAGGTCGGTATATGGTGCTGATGAAAGACAGAAAAATATTAATTGCAGCCACATTCCCAAAATTGTAATGGTGCAAGTCAGCAGTAATCAACATAGATATTAACAAAAGGTACTAGTGACTATCAGCTTTAATGCTATTTTGGTGACGCGTGTGGACAACATCTCGTTGTACAAATTTAATATGAAAGTACAGGCAGGGGAGCTGTGACTTATAATAATGCCCAGATGGTTCATCAAATTTCACCACACAAAAATAATACATCAGCTTCAAGAGGTTTGCAGATGTAGCTATATTCTCTGGTGGAGACCTGAGTGTACCCAGTCCAAACCAATCTCCTACTGCCATGGCCTGTATCAGCAAAGATCCTAACACTACCTGTTGGTTTTCAGAAGCACCTATAGAATAGCAGACCCTTTGACAACCCCTTCTGGACAACTGTGTGAGACTTCTAGAACACATGACACTTCCTTGATAAAACACAGGCAGGACATCTTACCAGTTTGCAAATCACTGTGGTTGGATTTCCCTCGTCGGCGTCCTGGAAGAGAGAGAAAGTCACAGTCAGTTCTGAGACATAAGATTAAGTGCTTAAAATCACAACACCTTCCACAGATTAATTAAATAAACAATCCTTAGCTGTGCAGGGAGATAAAACCATAGGGAGGAAGAAGCCTAATAAAAAATATACTGAACAAATACTTTGCTATGTACTTTTCCTTTGAGAGAAGACAGAATGCACTTAAAACAAACTTTCTCTATCTCCCCTAGATCCATTCAGTCTCAAGAAGTACAGAACATCCAATTGTTCTGCCACCACTCTTTAAAGAGAAAGGGCATTTTTAAAGATGGCTTTTTCTTAAGAGGCTTCTCTGAAGAGGTGACCAAAATGTCCCCAGCTACGTCTTATCTGTAAGTCTGATGTGTTAAGAGATTTTCCAAAAGATTACCAATTATTCCTCTCAGGTGAAAAAGAAAAACTTAAGCTGTGAGTTACACAGCTTCCCTGTGGTAACTGCCTCACAGCTACAGCACAAAACCACTAGGACTTAGCCCTTAAGTACCCAATTTTCCAGCTTGCTTGATGTCAACCTCTGTGTCCTGTTTTTTTCCCTTCTACCTTAATCAAAAAACATTATTGAAGCCCTAAATAGTACAAAAATTAATTTTGTAGAGTTTCAGGATCAGGGAAAAGACTACAGTGGGGACAAACAGGGCTTCTGTTCTGGAAAACTCTGCTGCAATGCAGGAGAAAAATAAATAGAAAAGATTTCTGCAGCATGAGGGCTGAACTTCAAAGTTCCTTTTCCTTTTATGAGCTCTGAAGTGCTATGAACTAGTGTATGAAGAACATGAAGTACCAGACAGCATAACTCATGGAAGACTTTACTTATCTAGTGGATGGTATTAGGACATTACAAGTGCTAAGATGCAAAACAGAAAAAGGGGTTTACATAGGCATTATCTCAGCAGTAAGGCATCAGAGCAGCAAGGAACAAAACAGCAACAGAAGTAGGAAAAATACAGCTTTAGCATTGAATTTTTTTCTTCCTAGCTGGTATGAGTCTTACCTGCTCGTTTTTTAGTCATACACACCACACCTGCTATGACTGATCCCACCAGTAACACACAGATCCCAGTGATACACCAGTAGAGCCATATAAACATATCACCTGCAGTACAAAAATACTCCTCAGACATTGCCTTACACAAATAGAGCTTCACCAAAGAGCAGAAGTTTCTTGAGCAGAGGGGGCCAAGGGAGGAGGACCCTGGTTGTGCCCAAAACCATGGGTAGACCAGCACTTCCCTCTTACAATATACAGTCACTTCTCAAAATGAATTCCTGCTTTCATGATGCTGCTCTGCACCATCAGCTTGCTCCACACAAAGAACCATATGTGCAGCACACTGAAAACACAGATCAATAACCTTCCTCTAAATAGCAATGTTTACCCAGCTTTGACAGGCACGTCGCCCATGTCCTGCCTGTTCATGTAATCTATCTTAAAAAAAAAAAAAAAAATCAAAAATCACCATTTTGGGTCATGTATTTTTTCAGTCTACAGGTGTTTGGTTTTTTTTGTTGTTTTTTTTTTGCCCAATCTTGGGCAAACCAGCTTCTTACAGGTGTTGCAGCCAAAAAAAAAAAAAAGATGTCAAATCATTATGCACAAGTTATCTTGACATTCATGAAAATGAATATATGCAAGCTATTCTCTCCAAAAGCTGCTTTATATTATGCAAATTTTTTAACACTGAGCAAAGTGACAGAAAGTATTTTATATTAAGACTCTTCTTGTCAAAACTGCTTCTCAAAGAATTCTATGCAAGTGAAGTGTATCTAAAAAAAAAATTGCTCTTTAAGGTTCACACTGCATATGAATACTTGCCTCATTAAATCATGGTGAAGTAATTCTTAGCACAATTAATTCTGAACTCGGTGTTACATGAGGACTGTTAGAGAAATTTTTGACACTAGGCTCTCATCTCCATCAGACAGATCTACTGGCACAGCTCAGTTATGGTATCCGGTAGTTTGACCTTGGTGCCTCCAAAGAGGGACACCAAACAAAGAAATCCTTGGGCAATTAAGCCCTGATGACCTAAATTCCCCATCCCTCACACAGCAGTCTGGAGCAACAGCACGATTAGGGTGTGGGGTCTCCTTGCCCTTCACTGGTTTGGTGTTTTGTTACCAAGTGGTTGTCATGTGCTCATCTTCACATCCTCTGAGGTTGGTTTCAGTGGGGGCTTGGGTGATACAGTCACATGGGTGATATAGTCCATGATACAATATGTTTGCTACATTTCATACACCATGACCTGTTTACTCTATTATAAGTAATATTTAAGCTATAGCTTTGTCTATTCTAACTATTATTAACATTCAGATTGTTAGCTCCAGGTTTCACTATGATCTGTCTTTAACTTACACAACACAGCCATATAATTCAAAAAAAGTTCAACTTGCAGCCCAACAATTCTGGCTACTTATGTCAAACAAGCACTCACCTACCTTCAAACAATATCAAATTTTCAACAGGGACATTTCATTGGGTCATTCCCAGGGAGGATCATTTTTTATGCTATACAACAGGAAAAGAGCAGCAAAAAAAAGATTCAGGGTATCAGAATAACTTCTTACCTGATGGGTCTGCACCTGCAAAAGACAAGAATTACATTAAAAATTCAGCTCTCCTCTGTAAGCCAATGGGAGTCTAGATTACAGAAAAGTGGTTCTCACTTGGAGCTGGTGGACATGGGATGAAAGCAGAGTGTCTCAGACAGTCTGTGCCACAGTTCGCAAAGAATGGCTGAATCTGCAGTTGAAATAAATTCAGAAAGCATAAGTTATTCTTAAAAGCAATTTTGTTCCCTGCTTTACTTCCCCCCTGCCTCCACATTTCCTGTATTTTAGCACAGGGACACAGAACTCCCATTTCCCTTCAGCAAACAAGTTGATCAAGGATTCTGACACTAGATATTAAGAAGGCTGGGAGCTCCTGAGGTTGCACACTTGCCATTCCCACTCCACAGTCTCTGACTTGGCAGCCCTATGCTAAGGAAAAGCCACAGACTACAGAGAACATCTATATAAAATATATTGTCCTTTCAGCCATAATCAGTATTTCCTTAATACAGGTAATTAGAGATTAGTCAATCTCAGAACAAAATAGTGTGCAAAACCCTGTAACATTCCTAAGTTGTTCATTGCCTCGTTTGTGAAGAAGGACACAGGGACAAGAGTGAGATCCTACCTGTATTTTGTAGCTGCAGCAAGCTTTTATGTTCTTCTCTATTTTGATTGTGACATTCACTTGCTCTTGTAGTCCACCCTGCAGAAATCAGTCGTAAGGGAAGGAAGAAAATTGATGAAAGCAGGAAAAAAGAAAATAAGTCGACTGGAGAACATGGAATGGTCCAAAGAAGCAAAAAGCTTCTATTTTCTTTCTTTGGAACAAGAAGCCCACAGAGAACAAAATGAGTAAGGGATCTGGCCACCATCACTGTGGGTGTCCTGTGACACAGACATGGTAACACAATTAAGACAACAGGCTAAGATTGCACAGGTAACAGGAAACAACTAGGGATGTACATTGTATAACTTCAAATGAGTTAAACTTACAGTTTCTAAAACAATCTAAACATCTTTAGTTATGTAATGTGTAAACATTAACAAGCTTCCTTGTTTAATTAAAAGCAGCTGTCAACACTGCTGCTTCTGACATTAGAACAGACAAATAAGTTGCCCTTGTTACCTGCTGTACACAGTCAACATCATGACAATATATTCTTTACAATGCTTAGCAAACACTCCAGAATGAGGAACATTCCTCTCTACCAGGGAAACACATGTACAGGTGTACAATCTGTGTCAGTAATAACTTAATGCATACCAGTGCACTCAGTACAAAGGATTTTAAGTGTTAAGGAATGAAGATTAAACAAACTGAATGCTGTTATATCTGCCTGCCCCCAGGGAGGGGTGGGGACTGGTACCAAATATTCAGCATTTCTCCTCCCTCAGATGCCTGAAGGGAAACATTTCTCATGCCAGAAGACACTCTGGACACTTTGAGCTTCTCAGCAACACAGACTGTGAGACTACAGAAATTGATTCTCAGCTGGAATGAAACACCTGTTATTAAAGCACTCATTCTTTATCTAAAAAAATTAACTAATGCCCTCCCGTGATCATATTTGATAAAGTACTTCAATGATTTATTGGAACTTTGCACCTCAGTTTTGGTTGATTTATTTAGCCTCCCTAGGCATTGGCTTGAAAAATGTAAAGCCCAGTCAAACATCAAATTTGACTTTGCAGATGTTTATAGACTGCTCCAAGAATTGTAAAACCTCTTTTTTGATCTTTTATCCACCAAATTCCTGAAATAACATTCCTCTTTCCAAAGGCAATGAAAAATTTGTGAAAACAATTCCTTGAAAACTGTTGTTCAAATGTTTGCTACATCTCCTACATCACGGCTCCAAGTCCTGGTTTAGCAACTACCTGAGACGTTCGTCTAAATCACCACAGAAGGTATAATTTGGGATGGGAATTACCTCAGTGAAATCATGTGTGATCATTTTACACTTCTTCTCATGCAGGTAACTGGCCACATGAATGTGGTATCGGGCTGGCTCCATCCATGGGGTGAAGCTCACGAGCAGAGTTGTATCATCTAGACTTGTACCCTGGATCCTGGGTTCCCACGAGCTGCCTGGAAGTAGGGAAGATACTCCTGCGTTTCATAACTATCAGAAATATTTCAGCATAGTATCCATGCCCACATGACTAAAAAATTTTTACCTGTCTTTATACATGGGATGGTTTTTTTCATCAGAGAATCGCTGCAGTCTGCAAGAAAGACCATAAGTGAGTAGTCAGAAACATTGTACTTCCATTTAGCAAAAAAACACACTTTCTTATCAGAAGCCAGATACCTAACCAAGCTCTCCCTAACGAGTGGACACCTTTGTTCCAAAGCAGTAGCAAAATTCTGTAGAAGAATAGTATTGGTTTCCAGTGTATAAACATAGCCCCCTCCACTGATGTAATGGTGTGCTTTTTCTTTTTCTTTTCAGAACAGAGATAATTAATAAGAAAGACAGAAAACATACCATGCTCGTTAGTACAGTAATATCTGAGAAGCCTTGCTAATGTAAGACTTGTGCAGAAAGGGTCATAAAAGTGGAATTAAAACTTCATACTGATCTCCACACCTTGGGATTGCACCACAGCAATAGACTCCTCCGAAGGCATTCTGACCCAGGAAAACTAGGAGGAATCTTTCTTGATTCCAAAGCACTCTTCCACATTTATAATTCGATTCATTTATCAGATTGTCCCTGCTCTTTGGGAATTTCTTCAGAGTCAAATCCAGAATTACGCGTTCAACTTGGCATTGTGGGATTTACAAGTCTCAGCCTAAACTATGCCTCCCCTCCAGGGTTTGGATAAAGAAAAAGGAAAAAATCCCTGCTTAGACAGTTGAAACAAAATGTTGCATCTCTTACATTTCCAATTTTCAAAGCTGGAAAATTTACAGTGCTCCTGTAATTCATGTGTAAGAATGTATTAGGTTTCTGAAGAAGAGTGGAGGATAAAAGCCAGGAAGTTCTTAGTGCAACCAGGTATAAAAAAAGATAAGAGGGCTGAGAATCAAGTGTTCCCTCTCCTTTTCCAGCTCACATTGACTGATACACTCCATACCTTGCCATTTTATAACTACAAAATCTGGTTGACAACTACAAGAAGTTAAGAAAAAAGTTAAGAATCAGTTTTCAAGCTCTGTATTAAGCGCCAAATACTTAAAAGTCAGTCAGTGCAGCCAGAGGGCACTGCAGATGTTCAGCACCCTTGAGGAAAACCACAGAAATTCATTTAGCAACAGGAAAATTTTCACATACGCAAGAAAGGGTCAGGCACTCGGCACTATCAAGTTTCTTGGTAAATTATGCCTAACTCTGCCTTTGAAATGCAACTTCACATGTGTAAGCTTTAATACTAGAAGCCAAGCTTTACTCCTTCGAATTTCAAAATTCTGGCCTGTATTTCCAGCTTCCACAAGCAGAGGGGCAACTCTGAAAGATTTTAAATTAAAGTAGCAGCGGCATTCTGCAGAGAACATGAAAGATTCCTCCACATGAATTTCTCTTTAGCCATAGCTGCAGCAGAATTCTGGACAAGCTACAAATGCAATTTCTCAGAAATCAGCAGCCCAAGTCCAAGGCTTTGTCCAGCTTTCCAGAAAGCATGTAAAAATTTTTACAGCAGTATCTTCCACGCAGAAACTGCAGTTAACTGGAATCAAAGGGTCCGTCCTTCACGGAACAGTCCCTCCACACACACCTTATTCCAAGCAGAGACTTGACAAACTTCTGGACACAGGATTCCAGAAATAAGGATGGTGATTTGTAGTAAAAATGATACAAACATTTTGGGTATGTACCACAGGGGTGCTGGAGATAGGCTAGCAACATGGATTTTCTGAACAGCAATATCCAAAAAGGACAACAGGGTTTTTTAATACTGCCACCCTATTGCCAAACTGGCTCACAGTTCACGGGTCTGGACCGGAAAAACACCCAACCCACAGGTCCACAAACCACTACAGTCCCAAGCTCAAGGCCTAAGTGAACTAGAGCATCTCTTACCAGGCACTGTGAAAGACGTGGACTTGCAGTTGTAGTCTCCATTTACACCCAGCTTGGGCAGGTGGTAGACAGTCACTTGGTAAGTCTGGCCAGGTTCCACTTCAAAACGGTCAAAAGTGAAATTCCACTGAAAATAAAACACATCCACATGGACTTAAAAGGACAATGATGTTCTTTAAAGGTACTGAAACTAACAGCTGACTTGGCCCTGTTCCACTGTGTTCCCTCATCCCACGTAACCCTTTTACTGCAGCCTGACTACAGAAAAATGGAACTTAAGTGTACTAAATGTACCAGTCCCTTGGTCTGTCCCAACTCTTCTGTTTGGAATGAGTTTATATCTTTGAACTGATACAACAGTTTCATGCCAAACAACTGTGTGGTTTCCATTAAATTACATTCTAAACTGAAAGGAGATTAGGCTAAAATACACAGTTTCAAGACTAAAATTTTAGTCTAGTATGAATCTTGCAGTGCTGTGCAAGTGCTAAGCATTTAGTATTGCACTTATACATATGCAGTTCTGTACTTGGCCATTCCATACATATTATCCTAAATCTATACTGTTCTCCACATCAGCAATATTGTGCAAATTGTGGGAGAGGCACTGGCTCCAGAAGATAAGCTAACTGTGGCCAAATTCTGTGTGGTAAGGAAAAAATTCCAGATTCCTTATTGTTTATAAAGGGAGCTATGGATGCTCAGCATTTTTCTGATGAGTTTCCCAGAAGGAGTGTAAGCTGAAGGACCATCCCCAAGGTTGGCACTTTCCTCCACAGCAAGAGAGTATAGGAAAGAAGTGGAAATAAAAGGAAGGGCTAAGGTAAAAAAAGCTATAAAATGTCATAGCTCTCAGGCAGAATCCAAAAACTTCTAAAAACTAAGCAACATCCAGAACTTGGTTGTGGTAGGCACCAAACAAGAGCAATAATTTTTAAAACCGGGAAGAGTGAAAGAGAAACTGGAAATGACTGCAGATGTCAAGTCCAATATCTTGACTGTTTCACCAACTCTTCTAACCAGTCTGTACTTTTTAATCAATAACCTTGCTGTAAGACAGTGAAAGCAAAAACAAAGCCATGAACTAGGAGAAGTAGTTTAAAGCCCTTGGCACTCACCCGGCCTCCATCCGGACGGACCTGAAGAGGCAAATTGTTCTGGAAGTCAAACTGGGCACAGACCTGTTGATTGCTGTTCACCTGCAGCACGGCGAGCTCTGCCCCTTCCAGACAGCGGATGCTGGCTGCAGGCACAGGGACACAGAGACATGCCTGTCTTTTCCTGCCATCTGCACCGTGCAGAGGTTGCAACCCCCCCCCAGAGGTCACCACTGTGCTTAGCCTTGTCACAGTCTTACTCCTTTGAAGCGCTGGGGATCCCAACACAAAGATAACTGGCCACGAAAAGTGAGCGTGCAGGGTTGACTGACAGCACTCTCAGCTTAAAGGTTGTCCTGCATGGCAAGAGCTACATCTTTGCAGATGAAGGAGCAAAGGAGAAGGCAACTGCATTCTTCCACGCTCCCTGGCAGTTCCATAGATTCAGTGTTGTGTTTAGCTCTGCCCCTCAAAGCTGCTTCATGCAGTTTGGGCCCTAGAGTAAATACGCTTTTGTTTTGGTACACACAGTCCCAGTGAGAAAGTTTATAACCACAGCTGAAGAAAATGACTGTGTTACCTGAGTCACACCTGCTTCTACACTACTATAGCTATAGGTCATAACTCTATATCTATCTATCTATCTATCTATATATATATATCTGTATCTATCTATCTATATATATCTATATCTATGTATCTATCTATCTATCTATATCTATATATATCTATATATAAAGGGTTGGACTCGATGATCTCGGAGGTCTTTTCCAACCCAATCGATTCTATGATTCTATGATTCTATATAGCCCTCAGACATAGGCCCTGCAGAAGGAAGAAATGAATGTGTTTAATTCCGTCTTAAATCTGTGCAAAACTTTGGACAAGAGTGTGCAAGGGAAGCATCACTTACAAACAAACAATTAAAGACACTTGGAGAGTGAGAAAACTTGACTTACTAGTACTCATTTATGCTCCAGCAATGGGACAATTATTCCTTTATGAAGACACACACCCATATAGGAAACCTAAGTTACAAGGACGAGATTATAACCCCCAAATCAACAAAATTAAGCAGCCAAACTCCTAAATTTCAAAGGTCTGCTTTCATGACAGTGAAAGACTTGAAGTCATAATTCTCCTCACGAGACCACACCTATTTCCTCTGCTTCGTGCTCAAATTAAACAACCATCACTTACCATCAGTGGCCACTTTCCATTCTATCTGAAGCACAGGGAGCAGTTTTCCATCCACCTGACGGAAAACATGAGAAGAGACATGAAGACTGCTTGGAGCAGAAGGAGTCCAATCTGGAAGCTTCAGCCAGCTCGACTCCATGCAGGTACCTGTCCAGCAAATGAAAACCACCATTCAGAGGGGGGTTGAAGAAGCTCTGCTTAATGGCAGTTATGGTCTGCCCTTTGGGTCAGGGTTATCCTGAAGGCAAAACTGGGTGACAGACAGCTCCCCAATTCAAAAGGGCAGTTTTCAGCATGGAAGTACTTTGTAAATTGCCTGTAATATTCTGAACTCGTTCTAGGAGCTTATACTTCCTCTTTTCTTGAAAATCCATTAGTAATTACCTCAATTAATGTGTTCAGGCTAAACAGGTCAAGGAAGTTTGCTCAGTATCTCCTGTAGCAAGTCCATACATTGGTGCTGAAATGAACCCATGTTAGTACTAATTACCAGCCTTCCAATCATAAGAAATCTGTCAGACACCCAGGGAAATTCTTCCAACTCTTAATTACTTTGTGTCTAAAAACTGCTTTACCTCAAATCTGAATATACATCTGAATTTAGCTTCCAACAGTGTTATGCCTGACCTAAATTAATGAGCTCTCTGGACAGAAAAATAAACTACTCTAGTCAACACAGTGTTAGGGAAAACTGGTGCTGTAATCTCATCAGAAAGTGAGATCAGGTATGACAGGCATTAGACAGACACGATCTACTTAGATTTTGTAAGACATTTGACTTATCAGAGCATGTTAAAAATAGCACAGTCAGGCCCCCCAAAGTACACTTTCAGTCTGTTTTGCTGGGTTAGTGATGGGAACAGTGGGCACTATCCCTTCTGGTAACAGCATGGCTTTATACTTAGGAAGTAATTAGACAATCCCCACATGCTCATTCTACCAAAAAATATCTGTAAAAAGCCTGACAAGAATAAAGTACCTTTCAGAAAAGAGTGTGCTAGGCACTAAAAAAAAATATATTTCCCCTAGAGCAGAAAAACACAACAAGAGCCATAAGGCAGAATTTAAACCAAATATTCAAATAAGGCAGCATTTTAATGGTGGAGCTGCAGTTTGGCTTAGCCTTGTTGTCAAGATGTATTCCAATGGCTGTCTGCCAGTGGGAAATATGATCCAATCTAATCCCACCAAATCCCTCTCCTGCCAAAAAAAGTTTAAAACCTGGGTATTTTCAGCATAGTCATCTCCCTGACCTGGTAAGCCAAGCAATAATACTACAAAAAGTACTACTGGCTACAAAAATACTTGTGCCAGTCCAATACAGGATTGGGCACTGAGGCAGGAATGAGCCTGCTTAGAACAGGGACTGCAAGGAAAGGCCAAGGAATTCTGCACCACTGTCCAGTCGCCTCTGGGTATCAAGTGGACAACTACAGAACATTCTCCTTTTTTTTAAGAACATTACCCATAATTACATTAAAGTGCTTCAGATGCATGCCATTGCTAAGACTTGACCCCCAACACCCAATAATTTACATTAATTGCTCTCAACTGCACACCTCTCTGCCTTCTTTTTAATTCTAGTCCATACATTAATTTTTCATCAAGTACTATCACAGATAGATGACTTGTAATGAACATTTACTGGCAAACTTGTCCTAAAATTCCCATTTCTTTAAAAATGATGATCCCAGCTTTAGATAGAAACTAAACAAGATAGGTTGGGTTCCACCCATGCCACTGCCCACCCCCAAACTCTATCCCAAAAAAGACATAACTTTCCATTCCTCTTCTAGCCAGTGCTTATTAAGGGATGAAACTGGAATCTCCCAAAGCAAAGCAAGACAGCAGTGCTTCACTTCACAACTCTGATTCCAGCAGGAAAAACATGCTGTATGAACCCTTGTTAAAAAAAGAAAATAAAAAAAGCATGATCTGATGAGAAAACAGCAATGAAGAAAAAAAATACTTACTATTTCTTACGAGACAGTTTAAATCCTGTGGGGGAAAAGAAACAAGAATGTTACTCTCAGAATAGAAACTGGATTGACAGTAATTTGCCTCTGCTTGGTGGCAGGAGAAGGGCAGGAAAAAAACAATTCAGTGAATTCAGTGACGCACACAAACGGGAAGAATTTACCATCATGGAAACACTGCACAAAGTGGTTCATCAGAAAACCAAAGGAGAGGATGAGGAGCCATCAGCCTGCTGATGAGGATTCAGAACTTAAACTTGACAATGAAGACCTCTCTTACCTTTATAACACTGGGTTTGTGGCACTAACTCCGAAAACACCCAAAGATGGACAGTCCCATAGGATGCTAGATGGGAGTCCTGGTATAAGCAGCCCCAAAAGCTGTGCAGCCCTGCCCTGTGTGGGGCAGAGTAGCTCTAACATAATCAAAAGCAAAATAAATCTGAACTTAATGTCAATATAAGGACAAGCAAGAGGTACTTTTCACTATTTTTGTTGTGCTCAAAAGGTCAAGTCAGCCACAACGAGGGGAATCAACATGATCAATTTGAATATAAATACCAATTTAGTCTAAACTGTACTTTACTGCATCTAATTATTGCAGACAAATGTACAGATAAATCCTCCATTGTGTATATAGATCCTGTTGGACTTAAGAGAAACTGGTTACAGGTATAGTTAATAGAAATATTATTGAAACTTTGTACCTCCCAGATCAGGTTTCCCTCCCCCCATGCCACTGCAGTACATTCCCACATAGTACCTGCAACCTACATCCTTTGATAAAGGGAAAAACCTAAAAAGCAAAGAAGTGAATGCTGATTAAACCAAACCAAAACCAGCTAAACTACAACCATTTAACAAAGGGAAAAATAAAAATTGTAAAGTGCCAGCATGGAAAAGTCGATTAAACTATGAAAATTACTCCTAACACTTAACCAGACTTTTTTTAGGTAAACTATTTAGCCTGACAATGCCCTTTGTGTAAAAAGGTGCAGTAGTTTCATCTGAGATAATTTTCTTCAGAGCAGCTGATATGGTGCATTTCACTGAGGGGAAGGAGTGAGCAGCCACATGGGGCTGAGCTGCTGGCTGGGGTGAACCAGTGAGAGGTAACAAAAATAACTAGCTACTAACCATGGGGCTTTTTGTAATTGAATGACTTCTGTTAAACCCTATCACTTAACATTCAGTCATTTTGTCCTTGTTCTGTTGCAATTACTCTGATAACAGCAGTGGCAAAGTGTCTGGGCTGGCAAATGGTCAGGGCATCACTGCTGTTCTGGACAGGCTGGAACTCCAGTGTGAACCAGAGTCAAGGGGATGAGTCCACGGTGGAGCAGAGATCCACCTGCAGCCCATGGAGGGACCCCATGCTGGAGGAGCTGGATGCTCAAAGGCAGCTGTGACCCTGCGTGAAGCTCATGCTGGAGCTGGCTCCTGGCAGGACCTGTGGACCCACGGAGAGAGGAGCCCATGCTGGAGCAGGTTTGCTGGCAGGGCCTGCGACCCTGTGGGGCACCCACGCTGGAGCAGCCGGTTCCTGATGGACTGCACTCTGTGAAAGGGACCCACGCTGGAGAAGTTTGTGAAGGACTGCTGCCTGTGGGAAGGACTCACGTCAGAGAACTTCACGGAGGAGTGTCTCCCATGGTGGGACCCCATGCTGGAGGAGGGAGAGTGCGAGATCCCTCTGCCCCCTGTGGTGAAGACCATGGTGAAGCAGGCTGTTCCCTGGCAGCCCACGGTGGGCTATAGCAGGAATCTCTTATTGCAGCCAGGCTGGGAGCAAGGGGAGGAGTTCATTGCAATGTTAAACCATATAAGATGGCCCAAAAGGACCAGAAGTGGAGACTGTAATGGAAATACCTTTAAATTGTTCTAACTCGTCATTTGAATTGCATGTTATAGGAATTAGTGTAACAGGAACCACCTGAACCTCAGGAGGACAAGCCTTGCAAGAAGCAGTGCAAGTGCAGCAGTGACCAGACCTGAGCTGGATTTAGTGCCCAATAAGTCCTCCAACACACCACCTCTCCTGTCCTGAGTGACCACCATAACAGATGGAGCACAACATCATGGACTAAATGAACTCAATGGACATTTTGTGGAGAATTTGCAGGAGCGGCCCATAAACTAAGGGAATGACACAGCTGGAACAGACAACCCCAACTGGCCAAAGGGATAGTCCATATCATCACACTTAGCGCATAAAGCTGGGGGAAGATGGAGAAAGGGGGGAGGAATGTTTGCAGTGATGGCATTTGTCTTCCCAAGTCATTATTAAGCATGGTGGAGCCCTGCTGTCCTGAATACCTCCCCACCCACTGGAAGTGGTGAATGAATTCCTTGTTTTTCTCTGCTTGTGTGCACAGCTTTTGCTTTACTTATTAAACTGTCTTTATCCCAAACACTCACTTTTTCTCACTTTTACCCTTCTGATTCTCTCCCCCATCCTGCGGGGGGAGAGAGTGAGTGGCTGCATGCTGCTTATTTGCCAGTTGGGCTTAAATCATTACATTGAAAAAGCACATATTTAGATGATACAGTAGAAATAAAATGACAGCAATGATTGTTTCTGGTTGCCTACACAGAGCTAGAAGCATGTAAGAAGCACTGACAGAACAGAGATGTGTCAGTCTGCATACAACAGACAAGCAGATAAACAGGAGGAGAAGGAACAAAAATTAAGAGCTCTGCAGAAAAGATGAAGATGGAGCTCACAGTCAGGCAACATGCTCTGCACATTATTACAGAAGGGGCTTAAATTGAAATGTTCTCTTCTCAGCAGCTTCCTATTGCCTTTCAGGCCTGACAAGCAAAGCTATACAGAGGGGAGGCATAAATATGAGAAGCAGACGATTGTGAGGTGATGCTGAAACTATTATCAGCAGAAGAGGACAGGCACAGTCAACTCGTCATGTTTACTTGCCATATTTTCACAGAAAGATAAGCAACTGTTTCCTTCGCTCTTTTTTAATGATTTTTGTTTTGCTTTTGACATTAAAAAAAACCCCAAACCCAAATAGACCATATGCCCCAGAGAATCAGAAGAATCTGAAAAAAAAAAAAAAAAGAAAAAAAAGAGAAACTGATTAACAGCATCATCCCATAGCAATTCAATTAAAGTAACATGGGGCCAAGATTTCCCAGCAGGATGTTGTGGTAACTAGCAAGAAACCACTGCTGAGCTGGGCAAGTGTCCAGTTTTCCTTTAAAGAGTGGCTGCTGACTGGGAAGGGGTCCAGCTTTCCAAAATCCTCCTCTTGCCTATGAGCGATTCTGTGTATTTTCTGAGGCTTGGATGATTTGAAGTTTACTGCAGTTTCCCCTTTCTGATTCCTCAGTAAAAAGAAATAAAGATCAAGTGGACATGAACACACTACAGGAATAACTGCTGAAGGGTGATGTGCTTAAGGCTCGTAGGAAACAACCATCTTTTACAAAATTGTTTTGATTTTTTAAAGCATTTTTCTCTATAGTTTCTAAATTTTTCTCTTGCCCTCATATAAATTCTCAGCAAAATCAGATTCAAAACCAGCACTAAGTGGACCACAGTTTATGTCAACATCCTACACAGCAAAAAGATGCCACAGAGGGGAATGAGAGAAGCCAGTCAATAGCAAAGGCAAAATGAACACCTTTGTAAAGCCTTCCTCACATGCACCACCACTGCTCATCTTCATGAGAGATGTTACATCAATTCTTCTCCAGAGACTTGTAGTGAATATCCACCAAGCTGGTAAGATAGGTTTCAAAGACCCAACTACCCAACTATGCAGCCCCTCAAAGATGGGAGAGTTACAAACACTGCATTCCTCCAGGACACCAAGGCATGCCATGTTTGGAAACAGCTACAGCCCAGTGACTGAACACAGTGATTTACCACTTGATGAACAACCAGATGGGTATTTAAGCTGTGAGATGTTTTTCCCCTGCACATAGTAAAAAACTCCTGCAGATGACATATTCAAATATTCCTTGCTAGAAGGAACTGGACTTGCAGCTGTGCTATTCAGCCCTACAGCTGAGCAGGTTTGATGGAGTGGTGGTGAATAAAGCCCATTGAGTGCATTTGTTGACATTTTAGTAAGATGAGCTGTTAACAAGCATTTAGTTTTACTTTCACAATTTACAGGTGTCTAACGACACTGACATGAGACTTTCCCTCCACCACTTTATCTTTCGAGCAGCCTTTGCCACACGAGAGTTTTGCTGAAAAAGCTGCTGTTGCTCACCCTGACCTGCTGCAAAGCTCGGCAACGGCAGTGGGTGGGTTAGAAAAAGGAAGTGGGTCTCCCCCACCCTGCTCAGCAACAGCTTCTCTTTTGAACGACACCACAGTCACACACTGGGAGGGTTCCTGAATCACGCTCCGAAAACGGCGCAACCAACAGAAAGGGAAGGGGAAACTGTTTTCAACTGTCAAAACTTCAGTTGATGGTACTTTTTTCTGTTTGTGTCAGCAGCTTCACAATTGCTTCTAGAGAGGCTCCTCGGGGGGCTTAAGACAACGCCTTTTTCCTAAGTCTATCTGCATTTTAGAAACCTGCTTTTTGATAGAAAAGGCCAAAGTAGCAGCCTTGCACATTAAGTGATCTGTGAGCACACCCAGAGCGTGGGGCAACCCCGCTCCTCAGTGAAAGTTGGGGATGCACTGGTGAAGCCCTCAACAAGTTACTGTGGTTCACATTTCCTAAAAAAAAAGAGGTACAAGACAGCAAGACACAGTCAGGCAAAGCCCAAGCATCCAAGAACTCACAGAAACTCTCTAATAATTTATCTCAATCTGCATGTGACAATCGTTTGGGATATCGCGGTTATGCGAGATGCCTAAGCAATATTGTAATGGCTTCTTTCCACTTTTCCAAGATTTTCCATTTCGTAACTCCACAATGCCCAGCCTAAAGTAAAATTGCAGAAGTGGTCTGTTTTCTTGGGGTCTTTGTAATAGGAGTGAAGGCAGCAGAGTGGAGGTCAGGTAAAAGAGAGGTAAGGATAGAGTCAAACATTAGAAAAGGAGTCGGAAAGTCAGACTAGACAAAAAACAGGAAATGTGTACAGGAAAAGATTACAGAAGCTTTCATCCCAAAGGACAGATTTTGTTTTACATTTGTTTATAGCTTTTATAGCTGCACCTGACCAGCTGCCTTTGCTAGACTGCTGAAAGTGCATCATGACATACAAAACTGTCTAGGTTAGAAGATAACTGCCTATTTTCCTGTTTATGCATGAACCGCTATCGTTGTCAGAGATAAAAAGCAAAAGCAGATCTCTCCCTTATTCTACACACTCCTTACATGTATCTTAGGTAGAAAAAATCCAACAGTGACCATCGACAAAACAAATCTAAATCAACCCCCAAAAACCAGCAGAGGGAGCGACCAGAACCAGCTCGGAGTTCATACTCTGGGGTGCCAAAGTTAGCTCATGTTGGTTAGTTCACCTTTTATATGGACCCCAAATCTGCACCTCCTCTCTGTCTGGGTTTCACAGGGAGAAAACGCAACCAAAACCTGCCAGTTCAAAACTCTCAAGCATACGTTTGTTTCCTTACTCCTTCACAAGCAACTCCCTGCTTTCTCCTAAAAGAAAAACCGCAAAAAACCCCAAAACAAACCAACCCCCAGCTGCAAGGAACAGCTTAAAACATTTAGGACGTGAGGCAACGCCAGCGATTAGCAAAGACTCACATCCTGCCCAGTGACTCCGGGCGGCCCCCCGGAGATGTCAGTGACCGGCGCTTCCCGGCGGCCATCGCACGGCCAGCCGAGTCCTGCGGGGCTTGGAATACTCCCCCGCTCCCAGGCTCCCCTCCGCACCGGCGCTCCCGGGCACAGCGACACGGCGCCGGCCCCCGCTTCCCCCATCCCAACTTTTCCCGGCTCCTCGCCCCCGCCCGGGCCGCGGCGCTCCCGGGCGCTGCCCGCGCTTACCGGCTGGGAGCAGGTGAAGGGCGGCGCGGCGTCCAGCAGCAGCCGCAGGGCCGCGCAGGGGGGCAGCAGGAGGAGGGGCGGCAGCAGCAGGAGCAGCGGCCCCAGCGAGAGCCGCCGCGGCCCCGCGCCCGCCATCGCCTCCCGCCACCGCCGCCCCGGGCCTTCCGGGCCCCGACCTGCGCGGGGCGGCGCCGGCCGCACCTGAGGAGGGGCCGGGGCGGTGCTGAGGCGGGACCGCGGGGCCCCGGCCCCGCCCGCCATGTGGGGCCGGTTGTTCGGGATGGGCCGGGCCAGGCCGGGCTGAGTGAGCTTCGAGCGGCTCCGCCCCGCTGGGCACAGCGCTTCCCTGGGGGCAGCCAAACCTGGTTCTGCCCGGGGGTTGCCTTCGCGTTCGCGGGGGTGTGCGGGCTCATCGCAGAATCGTCAGAGCTGGAGATCACGCAGGCCAACACCCCCCCTCCCCCCCGCCAAGGCAGGGTCACCTGGAGCAGCTGACACAGGAACGCGTCCGGGTAGGTTGGGAATGTCTCCGGACAGGGAGACTCCACGACCTCCCTGGGCAGCCTGTGCCAGGGCTCTGCCCCCCCCGAAGAAGTTCTTCACGCTGAGGTGAAACTCCCGGTGCTCGCCTCTGGCTTCGGGTAGATGCCATGAGCATTAAAAGCTGACACCAGCAGCAGTGTGCAGCTGCTGAATAAAATGCAGTATAGGTGTATGCTGTGCTTTTCCTGTCCGGGGGCTGTTCTAAATGCGACCACTTCACAGGGGGCTGTGAAACCTGTTACTCATTCCTGACTCTCCCCCCTTTTCAGCTGTCTCACGGGCTCCACTCGAGGTTTCGCGCTGTTCTTCACACTGCAACACGCCCACAGCCGCTTTCACCCGTTTTTTTGCCATGGTTTTCACCTCGTGGTGTCACACAGAGCTGTAGCCCAGCCCCAGGGAGCTCCACCGAATTTCCAGCTCAGGGTGTTTTTTAGCAAAGTTGAACTGTTTGCTGGGCTTTGGCCAGCAGCCACGGCACTTTCATATGGTTTTGTGGCAAATGTCTGACTGATGGCCAGCCTGAGCCTGCAGATAACGAGATTTCTGCTGGTGATCGTTCTGCCATTCCAACATCCAGCACTGATGACATCCACAGGTTTTCATCAACTCCTGAGTTTTAGCCTTTTGTGCCACCACTAAAAGCAAAGCCTGCAGTTCTGATAGCTGTGTGTGAGTCAGGGGGAATAATATATATATATATATACGTAACTGAAAAAAACCCCACGTTCTTTTTTCTTTAGGCATTATTTTACTCAGTCTTATACTGCTGTACTTGGGCTGAGCACACTGTGATTTACAGTGCTATGACAGAAAGGCAGTGCTCAGCTGGCACTGCGGCGTAATTGCTTGATAACCGTGGTAGAACAAATCTGTTCAATCGAAAAGTACATGCATGGTATGTTACTTGTTATCATCCCATTAGCTTCATGGCTTATGTATGGACTAATTACACCATATTTAAGCTGCGGGCATTTGGTTTTTTAGTTGCATGTGCTTGGTAAAAAGGAACCCAGTAGAGAAAATGTTAAATGTGTGGTTATGCATGAGTCACACGTTGGACATCGTGACATGGCAGAATTTCTGTGGTGACAACAGCACAGAGAGCGGTTGGATTTCCTAAGTTACTGTTTATCAAGGCAGGCTGTGACTGTCAAGACTGTTCTGCAGCCCCTTAAATACAGGTGGGAACACATGATTGGCAGCAGGGCTGCCGATGGGAAATAAAGGGCTGCAGGAATCCGTCTTATTTTTCAGCCACTGCTGGGAGAAGGGAGCAACGTCAAAATGAGTTTTGATAACATTTACAATATTAAACAAATCTGGACATTGTTTAGAAATTTATTAGCAATTTTAAAATAACATCATTCCTTAGATAAAAATGCAATCTTACAGGAATATACATTTGTCCCACACAGAGATGACCCTATAGCTCACTGGCGGGCCACTCACTCTAACTTTCCTCTGTTGATTTTAAAACGTGCGAGAGGGCAAGACGGACTCTGGCACTGATGACAGGCTTACATGACGGTTACAAACTGTACAGCATTATTTACAAAAGCATTTCTGTGGGTTCATGAAAACTAGATATAAAATTGTGGCAGGAGGTAAAGAATTGAGACAGGGAAGGGCTTGGGTGGAGATGCAAGGGAGGGCTGGGAGGGTGGGCAGGGAGTGTAGGGAAGAGTGGGAGAGGAGGTTTATATCTGGGCTGATTTATACTTGAGAGAGGTCATTTTACAGCTCTGGGCAATTCAAATGAAGGCAAAACACTTATATTTATCAACATTTATAGCTGATGATCAGAGCAGGAAATGGTGCTCCAGGGCCTGAACTTAAGAGGTGCTGAGGAACCCCATCTTCCCTGAAGTCACTGGGAAACACCGGTACCTTGCCGGGCCACACCCAAACCATGCAGGTGCAGGCCAGATACAGCACCCCCCAGACCCTAAACTGGTTTGATCCTGCAGTGCTCAGTCATCTGTGCTGATGTGAATTCAGACTGAGTGAGAGATCAGCTCCTAAATTACTTTCACTCCTGAAACAGGACTAGATTCCAACCACTTCTTGCCAGAATTCACCCAAAGTGACTCATTCCTTGCTCTATCAAGCGGCAATTGTTTGGAGGGAGATGTCATCATTCAGAATTGATTTTTAAGGCAGTTTTATAAGTATCTCCCCTTTTTATTTTTTTGTGTGTGATGCAGCAATGTTTGTCAAAGAGATATTTACAATCTCACTCCTCCTCCTACAAAATCTTCCCACATTCAAACTGTCAAGACTGAATAAGCTTGAAACAATCATTTCTATGAGCAATCATAAAGTTGATGATATTTAGATAGTATTGGCTGCCAGTCTACCTAGGTGCTTGAGATGGGAGCAGACTGACTCAGGATGCTTAAAATACTAAAAGCCTGTTTGGGGAAAGAGCTAACAGAAAAACACAGGTATTTCTTCATCCAAATTATGAGGCTAGCAAATGGTGTCTGAGTTTGTGGGTCTGTCTTGAATAGGATAAAGCTTTGGAAAGGGGCTGTTTGAACGCTGGCAGGAAAATTCGTTGTCGGGTGGAGTGATGCCTGCTCTCGCCTGGGCTTGCCCCTGCTCCACTGGGCCTGGGATGCAGCCGCTAAACCTGGCCTAAGGTAAGGGCTGGGCAGAGCGCTGTGAACGTCAGCCTGTCGGAGTGGAGGCTGCGTGCCTGACTTGGGGTAGAAAAACAACGGCATGGGAGTGTGCAGACAAGCTCCTGGTCCTGCCTAACTAAGCCCTTGGTAATGCTAATGAAGATTCCCTCATTACATCAGTCATAGGTGCTGCTCCTCTCAATTAGCCCTTTAGAAAGGGACTTGATTAAGTTGCCTAATTGTCTCCGGCCACCTGAGATCTCTGCCATCCTCTGGGGCTGGTGGCTGTGACACCAGCCCTGCCTGGGGCAGAGTTGTGCCTTTCTGAACCAGCTGCTGCAGACCCGACAGGGTACTGTAGGGTGTCTCAAGCGACAGGAGACGCCACATTTAGGCAACTGAGTCGAGCCCTGTGCCCCTAAAGAAGGCCTGTTTTTTATGCTCAAGTGTTAACAGCTAAGCTCCCCATAAGGGGCAGAGGAAGAATGGAGGATTTAACTAGAACACTAAAGTTTGTATCAGAAGAGGTTTTTGTTTTTGTTTTTTTTTTCCATTCCAGTGTGATGCTACTGACTTCTCTGAGAGCAATTGGAGCCCAATCTGTTTTCAGTACAGGACATGTCTCTTGCTGTCCTTCTGCCCTCACCCCCCCCTCCCCACCTCAGAGTGCTCTAGCAGCAAGGCCATAGTGGTTTCAGCTGTCCAGAAACAAAGCAGGAACAGGGATAAAAGCTCCATAGACTGAGATCCCACTGGAAACCTTCTGGATTCCTGGGCTTGCTTACGGAATAAAACTTTAAAAACTTTGCAGCATTCAGAAGAAGAAAAAAAGAAACCCTGTGCAGCTACTGAGAATTATATTTGTTAAGACTTCTTTGAAAAAGAAAATAAATGGGGGGAAAACATAATTAAATTTTTCAGGGCCCAGTTCTGTTTTCCACATTCTTTGTGTCAATAAAACCTCTGTGGCCTCTAGTGCCCTCCAGCCTCCATGTTAGCAAGATGGGAACGGGGGCTTCTGATGGCCTGGAATGTTTTCGTTATATGCACTACAGTTTTCATTATGGGAACTGATAAAATCTCACCACTACGAGAAACCCCAACTGGATTCTACTTATTTTATATTGGCTGTGCTCCAAATTCCCCATTCAGTGTTCCTGTCCCCCACCCTGCCCCTGCCATGGGGACAGTCACGACAGGACCATGCATATATCTTAGGATACTCAGTTCTGTCCCAGCAGGGCTGCTTCACTTCAGCTCACTGGACCAGTGGGTCAGGGTTTCTCATCTACACATACGAAGCAAGGCCTCCAACTTCATCTGTGACTCAGGTGAGCAACCCCACGGGCTCGTGGTGCCGCTACCCCGTATGATTGTGTCTGTGTGCAAAGCGCATACATTCCATAGAGCAATCTGAAACTATCAGGCAGAAAAGACACAGGAGCCTGGCTGAGACCCATACAACTGTTATATTGGCGTCAGTCTAAAGAAAGCAATGATACATTGCTTTGGAAATTATCAAGAAATGTAAAAAATGCATTTGCCCTTTCTTTGTTGTTGTTGTTGTTGTCATTGTTGTCGTAGTCATCGGGGCAGGGTTCTGAGTCAGAAAACAAAGCAGAAATAGATGCGATTCTGTACATGGCGCCTCTCTGGCTGTCCCTCCGTGCTGGGGTGTGGTGGGCAGGGTAATAAACCAGGCGGGACCCCTGCAGTAGCAGCAGCATCTACACCATCATCGTCCACATGTCCAGCTGAAGAGGCAGATGATGCACAAAAGGTCTGTGGGTATTGAAACTCCAGCTCTGGATCGTGAGTTCCACTTTCCTTCCCATCAAGTCAGCCACACAGAAATAAGGAAGAAAAAAAGAAATGCACCTGGTGTGGCTGGCCCAGTACTGTCTGGACTAATGAGCAGGAGTGATACAGGGAGGAGGTTTGTTGTTTTAGAAGAAATGTCTTTAGTCTGCAGTGTACTCTTGCAAGTCAGAGAGGCTCAGGCAAACAGCAGATTTGTTTTCTTTTCCCCTTTCTTTCCTTTCCTTCCATGCCACTCCTCAGCCATCGGTTCCTTCAAAGCTTCCACCCACAGCACAGTGATTGTACGTACCCACCATCCACTCCCATACGCAGGAAAACACTCCAGGAACTAAACCTGCCCCCTCCTTCCCACTGTCCCCCAGACTCTGCCTCACTTGAAGGAGGCAGTAGCTCTTTGCTCAGGCCTGTCACAATGTGCACATTGGAAGTACCTCAAATGAAAAAAAAATAAATAAAAATGCCGCCCTCCCCAGAAAGAGAAATTTGCACAGCTGGCACCAGCAATTACTAAATTTAACACCTGCCCCTCAAACTGCAAAAGCCATCTGCATTTTCTGCTAGCCATACATTTTCCACTCTGCAGGACCTAGGACAGAGCAGAGTTTCCCCTGGGCATTGTAGGCTCTGACCCTTGAGGGAGTCGCAGCTTTCACCAGGAATGTGTGGGGCATAATCCTTTCCGCCGTTTTCCTTCCCATCAAGAAAAGTCCTCAAAGATGACACAGGCTGCCAAGCATCCAAAATGCCCTTTGTCACCACTAATTCAGATAAGTGTTCTGTTTGTCAGGAGCAGAGAAGACCTTCTGTCTCCGACTGGGAGAGTCAGATGGACTTTCTAGTGGAAGAAAATGAGACAGGGAGCCCTTACACTGCCAGGCACAGCATTCTTTTCTTTCAAGTACCTTTGGAGCATATCAGCACTAGCAGCAACAAACTCAAAGGGAGACACACTTGTGTGCCCATCTTGATACGGGCACAAGGGATGGAAAAAGTGAGAGTGACCGACATCAGCTGGTTACTTTCTCCGGGGAAGTCTTGAATTACGACTTTGATGACAGATGGTTGTACAAATGGATTTGTATTTCTCTAGTTTAAACATACGTGGTTTTTTTCTGAAGGTATCTTAAGCTGATACTGGCCAGTTCAAAAAGTGCATTGTCAAAAACACCCTTTGGTATTTCTCCTTTATGCCCCAGAGAATCAAGAAGAAAAATGAGAGCATTACAAAAATAATGTAATCAACGTATGCAATAAATGGTGTTCTCGGACATCTGCAGAAGCTCAAGATTTGAATGGAAGTTTAGCTCTGAGTCAGATCACACCGCCTAACTCAGCACTGATCTGCAAATTTGTGAACCTTCTTGAGAAGGGAGAAAAAACAGCAGTAGTCTGGACAAAAATCAGTTGCAAAAAATCTAACAATACATGCCTGTTTTTTTTCAGCCTCTCTCATGGGTTAGGGCTGAGTATCAATGCGAGAAAAGACAGTTTCATACTCACTAGTCAGGAAATCTGCCTGGGACACGCTGTGCTGTCAGATGTTTTGGGACTTAGAATCTGACCCATCCACTGAAGTCTGGGAAGAGGACTGAGACTATGCATAGGAACACTCAAAAGTGACTCAGCATCTGCATCTTGACCAGTCTCAGCAATTCAGGAGAATTTATTAGGAAATAAAGATCCAGAGCTCTCTCCCTTGCTTACCCTCTGCTTTCAGTTCAGGACAGAGTCAGACAACTTTACTTTGCTAACTATTCTGATTCTTGCATTTCTTATCCCAGCACCCTGCTATAATTGAGCAGGGTCAGCTATCTAATTAAATAATTTTGAAAGCAGATTTTTCCCCCCCGCTCCTTGAATTGCTGGTGCCAGCTGACTATGTAGGATGGATCTGCCAAATGGGCTTGGGGGTCTTGCCACCCTTGAGTGGGATGAGACCTTTACAGAAATTGAGCAAAAGGAAAGAAAATAAAGCCTGAATAAAATGTCCCAGTCTAGGGAAGAAAGATTCTCTACCAATAAAGTCATCGTGCATGTTAAAAGGGGGTGAGGAAGAAGGAAAATGAACACAAGATATGCAAAATCAGTAACGTTCAACCTGTCAGTGGATTGCAGAATAGTTACTTACACCAGGTACACTTTGTTCATTGTACAAATTAAAAAAGGAAAAAAAAAAATAGTACCCCTTTCCCCAACCACACGTAGAAAAGCACTTAAAAGTTCAAAGGTAAAGCTTGGCACATTCCAAATACGAAATGATTCACTTGACATGCAGCAAAATATACAAGAAGTGATTCTTTTTTTTCTTTTTTTTTTTAAACAAACTTAATTCAATTCATTATCTTTGCTTGGCACAATTGCAATTCATTTTAAAAAAATATTTGAAAAATACTGAAACTGACCTGAATTCAAGTATAACGGTTTCTTCAACAGAAACATTATCAATGCAATAAAACATCACACGGAATATATTGAAGCGTAACGCCTTCTGGGTTTTTTTTTTTTTTTAGTTCCCCCCACCCCCGCAATTTTTTTTTCTATACAGTTTTAATGCCAACACAACTTACAATTTTATTTTTAAAATTAATATTATTGCATTGTTTTTGCATATCTTGTGGAACAGAAAATGCAAAGTTACTGATTCCCTTTTTCAAAAGCAGAGACAGTGGTTTGTTTTTGCATTCAAATGGCCCCAGATACAGATCTCCTGCAGCTCAAACCAGGATGTGGAGAGCTGCATGCACTTACACACACACACGCGCGCGCACGCACACTCGCCCCGTATTGCTCCCACACTCACAGATATACTTAGCACTAAAAAGAACCCAAATCAATCACTCAAATGTGCAAGACTATATCAAGTGCATTGCCTACTATCTTTAAATTATAAAACAACAACAAAAAAAGGTTTCAGTTACTAGTAAATAAAATTACAAATTCTTGGTGTACATAATGGTTGGTAAAACTCGTCTATTATCGTTATACTTCTACCAAATTTCAATGGAGACCCCCCACCCCAGTTTAAATAATACAACATGATCAAACCAATTTAACATTTGCAAAGGTGAAAATAAACCAAACCAAAAAAGGTAGGTGATTACAAAACACTGTAAACACTCCCTTCTCCCTCAAAAAAAAAAAAAAAAAAAGAAAAAAAAAGAAAAAAAGGTCAAAATAAAAACTGCAACATGCTTTCAAGGAAATATCAAACCGCAAAACAAGAAGGGATCTACACGAGCCCACCACCACCACCTCAGCATGGGTGGGGCAGGTCGGCTCCGCCCCGCTGCAGAGGCGGCGCTCCCATTGGCTGGCATGGCTGGCTGTCTGAGCTCTGATTGGCCAGCAGGAGGCTGCCTGAGCTCGGATTAGCTGGCAGGTGACTGCCCGAGCTCTGATTGGTCGGCAGGAGTGGCTGCCTGCACTCGGATTGGTTGGCAGGGACCACTGCCTGGGAGTCTCGGCGGGGCTGGGCAGCTCTGCCGCCTGCCCCTCGGGCACCCCTGCGCTTCTCCTGCTTCCTCCTCCCCCTCGCGGCATGGGAATCCACAGCAGAAGTCTTCCTCTCCTTCCGAATCAAAGGGCCTTGGCTTTATGGAGACGGTGAGGCTCATACAGAATATGTGCAAAATGATTTTTACAAGCAAAGTCGAAAGACACCCGTTTGGCGCAGGGTCCTTTTGGCTAGGGCCATCCACAGGAAGCTGAGGTTCCCCTTCGTGCTCCGGAGGCAGTTGTCGTTCCTTGTGCAGGGACTGAAAAAAAGAGGGAGCTTGCTCTCCTCCTCTTCCTCCTCCTCCTCACTCTTCCTTCATGGACACGTGCTGGGGTTATATCCGCTCCTGAAAAGCTTTCTTACACCACCCAACTCTGCGACTCGTCCCAACAGAAATGAATGAAGAACGCTGTTCCGGTTACTCCAGGTCACGAGAACAGTGAGGCACTTCTGAAACAAACCCATTAGGAACATTGAAACAAATAAAAAACCAGCATCGCTTCCAGCCCTGGCAACTACAGGCTGCTGATATAAATCCTGCTGTCCTTGAGCTCCTCCTGACTTATTCTACAATCCGGGTTCTGCACCTCTTCCTCTTCCTCTCCTGCACTGTCCTGCCCTGGGTCCCTGCAGTTAGCAAAAGGCAAGAGGTTGCCATTGGGGCTCTGCTTGCTGTTACCATTGAGAATGTTGTCTGCTGCATTTTCCATCTCTTCTATCGTCATGTCGCAGGCGTCTGCGAGCTCCTGGGTTGTGACCTCAATGAACTTTGGATCTTGAGCAAACTGCATCAGTCCTTCCGAAATCAAGACCTTCAAAAGCAGGCATGGAACCAGAAACAAAGACACACGTTAGTACTCTGCACCGTCAACCCTGTCACGCCTCTAACACAACCCTCTTCCACTGCTGTGTTTTCCCCAGAGGTCCATCTCCCATTTATGCTGCTTGGAGATGGGCTCTCCTACTCTTGGCATTGTGGGCAGCAACGTATCTGTTGCCCTGCTCTTCCATGGGCCCTGTTTCTAGCCGGCCTTGACAACAGTGTCCTTTGTGACTCTGCAGTCTTACCGCTTCCACCAGGCTGCTGGCGCTGCCGTGGAACTGCCTGCTGCTCCCGGCGGTCGGGCTGGGGACGGTGAGGGACACTGGCCTGGCTCTCCTGGGGCTGCTGCAGCCGGTGCTGTCAGGGAACCGGGAGCCGCAGTGCACCGACGGGAAGCTGCTGTTGAGCTTCTCAGTGGACTCTGCCCCGTCGAGGCGCAGGGTCGGGATGGTCTGTTGCTGCCAGCCACGGTTGCAGGGGGTGGCGGGGGGCGTAGCACACAGCCGGGAGAACATGGTGGGGGAATGGCTTCGCTGGAGCAGGGGACTCAGGCCGGCCACTGCTAACGCCTGTGGACAGAGGAGGAGCAAGATGAGTGAGAGCTTGCACTCGGCAGCAGGGCTGGAAGGAGTTGGTTCTGGAGAAACTCCCCAAGAAAGGCCTGGAGAGTCTCGAGGCTTGTGAAAACAGCTGCCAGCTCCTTGATGGGTTTGGATGTTTGCTGCAAACTCGTTTTCCTTGAAATGGTGTGCCCTGTGCTAGTGCCAAGAACCAGACTGAAAGCTTTCACAACTGCAGTTCTTTGGCCTTGGAGCCATGGTACTGACAGGAGGGATGCAGCCCAGCTCCCCACAGCCTTGCCTGAAACCACCTCTTCTCCAGGGGATGATACAGCAATTCATTTTCCCACCACTGCCACCACACGTACCGTGAGCTTTTACTGCCAGTTGCTGTGTTTTCTCTAAGTGTCTACTGAGGAACCTGAACAGATACCACATGTGAATTTTACATGTGTCTGCAGTTGGCAATGACTTTAAATCCACCACTGGATTTTAAGGCATCTGGTGTTGGTGGGAGGATCAATATACTGTCAGCCATTCAAGTCCTTCCTGTAATAATTTACACCACCTCTGAGTCATCCAGCCTTTTATAAAAAATTTCTCAAGCAGCCCCATGCTGCACAGGGCTGATGTGATGCCTTATTCATGGTGACTGCCTCCTTGTTCTAAAAGCAATACTGCCAGAGTCATAAGCTCATCTCACAGAGCTCACTGCAGCCCAGTATGAACAATTAAATAAATGCATGGAAAATGCGAGAGGATGTGGATTGTGTTGCAGAAAATCTCTTTGTTCAGTCTGGGGTTAGTCTTACCCAGCTTCAGCTATCTGAAGGCTCCATGTAGTCTAAGCTGTGTAGAGAGACACTGGCAAGCCTCTTGTCTCTTCAATCCCTGCCTGAAAATGCTCTCTCTGAAAATACTCTCTAAGACTTTTACAAGACTTAAACTTGTCCTTTGGAGGTGCTCCTTCCCGTTGTTGACCACAGTGGGACTGAACTGACCAATTTAAACTAGAGAGCTAATTTTAAGCTATCTAACGTTAAGTGAACTCTGCCCATCTGCCCCTGAAATCCTTGGGAACTGATAACTATGCTGTGCTGATGACTTCAGTGACAGATTAAAAAAAGAATTAATTATTAGTCACCTACAGGGTTCACCAAGATTTTCCCAGGAATTAGATATCAGACTCCTATCAGATATCAATGAGGAAGAAAGCCCTTAGAAATTCTTCTGTATAAGTCATGCCCTGCAGGCTATGATGGCCTCAGCACATCCCTTAAACTGCCAGGTCTTCAAGGAGAGACATAGACCTGTCAGGAAGAACAACACAACCAATTTTTCAACTTATTGGCAGAAACATATAACAAAGTGTTTTATCAAAAATATAAGATGCTGAGGAAGCTGAAAGAAGCTCTTATGGACTGCTTTGAGCTTCAGCTGCATACATTTACATATTGTGATGGACAAGTATTTCATGATAATACCTCTTCAGGCATTCACAGCAACAGAATCTATTACACTTAGCAGAGGCAACCTGTCCACTCTCATGTTCTTGTTTTAAGCACTGTTGTAGGCTGACATTTTTGTACACATGTGAACACTACTGAATGTTGTCAGCTGGAGGCCAGATGCCTATTGCAGGGTAGCCCCTCAGTCTGGCTGAGTGACACTTGGGTGGACAGTGCCCCATCCCTCTAGGTTTTTGTGGGGGGATGAGGAGGGATGAAGTAGCTCCATCCTATTTATATGGGTTGGAGGGAGGTGATTCTGCCAGCTGGGTGGGCTGAGAGGGTGGGAGGCACGTGTTCCCTCTGCCTGGACTGCCATGGGAGGGCAGGAAGTCTCAGGAGGGCTGTTGCTGCTGTGTTGAATGTGGGAAGCTGTTTCCTGCCCAGTCCTCCTTGCTCCAAGGAATTTTCTGATTGCCCCTGCCACAGCTGTAACTCTCTGCAGACTACTGCCTTCTGGAACTTGAGTATTGAAGGATAACTCTCTGGGAGTGGAGGTGAGAAAAGCCAGGGAACCTCAAACATACTCACCTCTCACTCCTCTGCTCTAACTTCTCACTTCTCCCAGCCCTGCTGTGTAGCATTTTGTACCCCTGTGGCAGCAAAGGAGGTGACAAGGCCATTCTGCCCTGCCCCAGGGAACTGCATGGAGCAGGACACCACCCTTGCAAGGCTGGCACTACCATCTGCACCTGTTTCTTTTATGGTGACAAAAAGTGGCATCATCAAAATAAAAGACACAAATCTGCTTTGGAGTATGACAGCTGGCTAATCATCTAGGTACGTGCCTAAGCATACATTTGCTAGGCTGCTGAACACAGTTACAATGGGCTTGAGAAGCTGATTAATGACATGTAATCAGACTATGTTTTAAAATGATTAATTACAGTTACTGGTTACCTTTAATTAACATGAAAGTAGACTCTGCACATTTTATTCATATGCACACTACCATCAAAGCCAGTGTAATTGCGCTGCAGCATGCAATTTGGGTAGCTATTTTTATCTTTTAGCTAGTATTTTATTTTATTCTTTTACTGACATCAGAAAACGATAACTCTGCTGACTGCAAAGGACATATTCCTGTAGCATTCTTCTGGGAATGATAAAAATCCTGAAAGCAGGAATGAGCATGATGGCAAATCTGATTTCTAAAAACCGGATCATTGATGTGGGTGAGAAACTATCCCAAATGGCTTTTAAAAAGTTGTTTGGGATGCACTGGGGAGGCACTGCAGGTAGTAGGGTTTCAGTTTCATTGCTGGGCGACCCTTTGTGGTCATTAACACCTACCTGATGATGTACCAGATGCAAAGGCAGAACTGTCTTCTGCGAGACATCCACGCCCTGGTTCTTCTGTCTTTTCAAACACTCTAAGTGAAAAGATGCCCTTCGACCTGAAACAGCAATCACACACAACTGTGTCCATCACTCATAACACACTACAGGTAATCTCTTTTCCATTTCCTTTAGTGCAGTCCCACTGGAGATACAGCAAAGACACCCTCACTTTCAGCTCTGTCCACTTTCCCTCGACACCTTGCCCTTTCCAGAGCACATGTGTCTGCAAAAAGCAGTGAGGCATTGTGAACCAACCCACACTACCTTCAGATAAAATTCTGAAAAATGATTTTTATTTTTCCTCTTTTAAAACACACGCAGTTGATTTCCCTCTTGAACAGTGGAAGTGTTCTCAGACCTCTCTGGTCCAGACAAAGCCCCTGTCAGGATTGATGATGGCAGCTGAGGCTCTGGTGCTGTGCCTGGCTGTACACAACATGCAGAAGGGGATGTCAGGCTGCTCAGGTGACACTGGCCTCCTGCTTGCATGTGATCTGTGTCCCCTAGCTGCCAGACATACCACAGTTTATGAGACTGTGTCTATAGCAAGGTCAAGTGCAAGTGAATTAATCAATGATGAATTTACTAGTGAACGGGAGGTGACTTAGACACGAGACATTTTCAAAGTTTGGAAAGAAGGGAAGAGAAAAAAGCTTTTTTTTTTCTCTTGAGAAAAAAAAAGATTTTAGGGGGAACTGGTGAAACAGACACATTGTTTACTTGCTATAAAATTAAACTTTATTTCTCTAAATAAGAGAAGTTCTCCCTATTAAAGATTGAAGAGTACTGCAAAGTATGTTTATGAAAAAGTGCAAAGGCTTTACTTCCGGAGAATAGCAAATAAATCCCATATTAAAGATTTAGTGCATGACACACTGCATGGCACACTAAAGTATTTTGGGGACTTCTTGATCCTGATGACATTTTTCTAAAGAAGGAAAGATAATTAGAATTCTGAAAATAGGATGTATCTATAATATTGATTTGTTGAGAAAAAGTCCTCTCAGAGGTTGGAGAGGACTTTGGTTGGGAGGAGTTGCATTATAACCCAGAGAATGAATGTTACAATGCAGGTTAAAAGTATTTTCTCTTTCTAGAGAAAAAAACCAATTAGTAAAATGAGTTTAACATCACTGTATAAATATTCACTAGGATGTAGTTAATGAAGCATTGTATCAAGGACTGACTGCCTTACAGATAGGAATTGCTCTTGCCTAATATTTTAAGATTTGAAATAAAGTGAATGCTTTTAGAACACTCAATTGTACAAGCATCCTGAAGGATTTGAGTGAAGACTCAGTAGCCTCACTTTAGACATTACACTACCTAGCCTGTCACTGTTATTTTATATATAAAGTATATTTTATACACATGATTATTTTCGGTTTCTCCCTGCAATATCCTTGTTCTCCACACCAATACCCAGGAGAAAGGCTGAAAAATGTTGTAGCTAGAAGAGTTCATTTTCTAACAGACTCTTACATTTGTCTTGATACTTTCATAAAATCTTGTGATTCATGGATTTCACTTTCATAAAATTTGTGATTCACGGATTTCACCTGACAGTGTAGTTTACAGGCTCAAGCACTTGAAAATCTCCAGGTACAATCACAGTAGGTAATTTGTGTTGTGTTAAATTAATCAGTAATTCACTGTGTTCCTGGTAGCAGACAACAGAGACAACCTCTCCTTGCTGAATACATGCAGACCAGAACACTGTATATTCAAGGCTAGCCCATTCAGTGACTCCCTGGTGACTGTTTGGAGAGTCCACAGTGCTCAAATAAACTCCTCTAATTTTCAGGCAGGCTTTATCAAACAGATCACATGGACTATCCAAACAGCCACAGGTTCATCTACTGACTGAGAGCGTGAAGTCAGCACAGTCATGTGCGTGACCAGGATCATCTGCACACTGGGGGATTCCTGGTCTAACAAGCTAAAGGCAGCAAACAGCAACCCCTATGCCCACACAGGCTGGGAGTCCCCCAGCGAGATGGGAGACTCCATCAAGGCAGAGGAGAGCACAGCCCCTGTGTCCTGCTGGGAGGTTACCTAGTGCTGAGGAGCACAGAAACCCTTTCTTCGGAGAGTGCCGGGTGTCCTCTCCTTTGCTGTTTTCTGGTGGAGTGAGTTGTCTGTTTTCATCATCTTGGTATGCAAGCCTGGAAAGGAGAACAGAGTGACTTAGAAAAGCAGCTGATATTGGACAGAATAACTCCTCTCCCAGCAAGGAAGCCAGGAAGGTCATGCTAGCAGAAGGATGCAATAGTGAGCTAGCTTCAAGCTATAACTGGTCCAGGAGCAGTAACAACTATGAGACTGAGAACCCCTCTGAAAATGAGATTTGGGAACATCAGGTGGTAGAAGGGAATGTGGAGAAAGGCCCTGCAGATCCAGATGCCTCATTCAGAGAAGAAGGAAAATCCTAGGTGAAAGATATTCTTTTCAGTGTTACTTCTAGGGCTGAACTGCAGGTTCTGACCTTATCCCATAAATTGAAAAAGGTCACCTCTTCCCACCTCTCCCCCTTAGTCAAAGAACCACCCAAACACCTTGACTAAAGCTGCAAAGCTCACATTTCGGTAGAGAGCAGACTTGGTTCACTACAGTACTCAATGTCTTCATTCAAATTTTCATCATAAGTCTCATCCTGAGACACTTCCTCTTGGCAAACAATTGCCAGCTGGCTGTCTCTGGAACTGGAGCTAATGAGCAAAAAAAGACAAGTCAAGATATGGAGATGTTAAAGACAACCTGTTGTAAAGACAAGAATGACAGGCTCCATCTGTCTCAGTTTATAATAATGCTGAAGAGCCATCATAGAAAAATCAATGACTGAACAGAGCTACAGAGTTCACAAATACAAAGCAACAACCTTTGTCAGTGTCCTCTGTCAGAGGACGAGTTTCTTAAATCAATGCTGAACAATACTGTAAACGTATTATTGTCATCTGTGACTACATGAACTCTATTATTGTGCACATCACACTGACCACATGTACAAAGATTATACCTCACCTGAATTCAAAGTAAAATCTCAGATGGGCTTTTGTTACAAAAGCCTTGGTTATGGATTTCAGAGAAGCCTCCTAGACACTCACAGTAACCCTCTCAGCTCTGTGATGTCTGGTGTCTGCCTCCCAAATCCCTTACTCTGCACCACCTCTGCCCTCTGCCTCCTGTTCACACTCTCATTCCCTGCTGCCTTTTTCACTTTTGGTCCCTTTTTTCCTCATCACTAACTGCAGAGTGCTTCTACTGAATTCAGTAGGATCTGTTCAGACCCTTAGGTGTAACAGCCCTTAATTCCCTGCTTGCCTCCTCTCTGTCCCTCTGTTTCACATTTGGGCACTCATATTTCACTTCATTTGGACTTTGTGTTTTCTGAGGAGTAAACTAAAATCTGAAGGTAGCTTGAATTTTTGAGGTACTGATATGAAGGTATTGGAGAAAATCTCAGTTTCTTACTAGCAATTGCAGGAAAGAGCAGTGTGGCAGGTTTTTGTTTCATCTTTCAGGGACTTGAGAGGAAACATTATTTTGTCATCTGGTCTAAGCAAAAAGCATCGGAAAAATGTGTGTATGCAAGGTATAAGGGAGCCTGTAGGCTCAGAGAGCTTGTAGGACTGTGCTGGAGCGACCTCCCTCCTTAAATGGGAGGCAAGTAAAACTGCTAAGGTGCAGAGAGGAAAAAATTCAGTACATGGCATCTCCTGCTCAACAGTCTGTGTTTAGCCAAAACCATACAGAATTTTTGTATGCACATGCCAGGGTGTACTTCACTATGCCATGGTGAGAGAGTGCATAGATGTGTAAGCCCAGCTAGAAACTCTAAAAAACCCCCAAATTTAGTAAACAGCTAGAAACTGTCCATGAATCACTACCTGTCCTGTGTTAAGAGCATTTTCTGGAGCTGTCATGGTGATCACTACCTCTCTTTCAGCCCTACTGACACCAAAAAGAAGAGCCTGTATTCAGCATTAATGGGAATTTGGACTTTCAACAGGATGAGCAATGAGTCTTACACCCAGACAGCATTAGACATTATGGAGAACACATACCGTCCCAGTGTTTCGTAGTAATGTGTCCTAATTCAAGCAAGGTGCCCAAGGAAGCAAGGAGAGAAAAGAACACCACGTTAGCAGTGTCACATCAGCACAAGTCAGCAAAGGAGGAGGGCACGTGGTAACACGTGTTGTGCAACTCCTGTGGCCTCCCTCGGGAAGGCATGAAATAGAAAAACCCTGGGACTCTATACTTGGGCAATTCTGCACCCACTGAATTTCCTCTGTCTTATTGTCCTATTCTGTCCTTTCCAGGGGCAGCATTTGTCCACCTTTTTCCACTGCCCACTCTCTGCACTGAAAAAATAAATTCCAGCTCCTTCCTAATGTTACTGAAATCCCCCTCTGATAAAAATGATCCTCCTTTCGTATTAGACACCTGTGTGTAGAGAGCCTGAGAACTGTCCAGAGAACGGGATTTTCTTTGTGTTGCACAGTATTACATTTCTGAAAACCTTGCCTCCCTCCCCCAGAATGCTTTTGGTGACCTCTGTAGGGATGTGACCCACTGAATGGAAAACCACTGACTTCCACAAAGCTCCCTACTGGGCGATTAAGAAATGAATTGCAGTGTCCTTCAGCTACCAGTTGATAAAACTCCTCCCTGTGGTGAAGGAGGGATAAATAAGGCTCCTTTTGGTTCTTACAAAGGTTTCTTCATGATAAAGCCCAAACAAAACAAGTGAGTTGATCAGTAAGAGTGCTTCTGCTTTGCAGTGCTCGACTGATGCATATCTGTTGCACTGTGGGCTTTGGCACAAGTGGAGAACCAGAAGGCTCAATCCAGGCTGCAAGCTGGGCAATGGCTGAGGGTGACTTCAGCTGGGCAGCAGTGCCCTGGTGTTTGCATGCACATTCCTATACCCAGTCCCTTGACTTACTCTGCTATGAAACTCACCTTTTGGATGGTAGTTTCCAAGGAGCCTCCTGCACACATATTGTGGGTGACAAGGGGGTCCCATGGCCTTCCACTGTGCTGACAGTGCTGGGGTAGGTGGGTGGGCTGGGGAAGCGGCACAGGGCAGTGTTGTTGGCATTGTTGATGTTGGCATTGGAGCCTGAAGATGAGTAGCTGCTGGGAGTGAAGGTGGAGTCCACCAGCTTCTCATGAGATGGAGACTCGGTATCTCCGTGGTTGTTGCCAGACTTATTGATGTGCAGAGGTCGCTGGGTGGTAAATGTCTGGGGGAATGCACTCCTGCCATCACTTTGGTAGTAGCTGACATGGTTTCCAAACAAGCCTCCAGCTCTCTGTCAGAAAAACAGAAATGATTTTCCCTTTGTGAGTGAGAAGATGTGCAAGGGCCCTGGTGTTTCCTGCTTAGCCTGTTCTTGGAAAAAAAAAAGTGAGAACCAAACTGTTCATGGTGTTCTCTCTTCGAGAAGGCGCTGTGTGGACTTCTCTGTCACAGAGACTAGGTACACACAGGCTGTGAAAACTTTAGCTTTCTACTATATTTCAGAGGACTGGCCAAGTGTATAGGTGAGGCAAAGGTGTCTCTACACCTCCCACCAGTCCTGGAACAGCAGGACTGGGTAGGAATGCAAGAACCAGGTAGCTCCTGTCTGGTTTTCCCAGTGCAGTTGCGAAGGAACATTCAGACATGAGAGGGAATTTGAGAAGAGCATCAGAAACTATTAATCACCTGGAGGAAGAAATGATGAAAAATTTAGTGAGCCAGTTATGTACTGTTTAGGTGGTGAGTAATGAAAAGGACTGGCAGCATCTTTCTGTAAGGAAAGGAGGAAAACATCAAGAGGGAGGAAAAATTACCAGAGGAGACAATTACAAGAAATAGGAATGAAATAAGAAAGAAAAGATTTAGGTAACTTGCTCAGAAAATTTCCTCCTTCTATAAGAGCTCTATTGGGTTCTGATGTACTTTTTGGAAGGATGCTACTTGTGCCACAGAAAAGAGTGGACAAAAACACTAAAGTGTGCCTGGCTGCTGCTCTGCAGACTGTGAGATGGTTTAACGGATCTGTTCTTTAATTTAGATTTTGTGAGGGAAACTTCCACTGAGGAGTTTCCTTTGAGACAAAGAGAGAAGAAATTGGGATAAAACTGTGCAAACATCTCAGGACCTGGCCTCCTAGGTTCACTATGCTGTTTTCTAGTAGGACCTACAAAACAAGAAGGAAGACCCAGATGAAATGCAGAATGCATAAAAGAGAATGTAGCTTTCTGAGCTCAGCTACTGGCCTAGTCTCAACTCACAAACTTGTTCAGCACCTACCCGGAAGATATCATCTTCAGAGGCAGCAGAGACAGCTTCTTTCATGGCCTTATCTAACTCTTCCTCAGCTGTCAGGTCTCCAGAAATTGCTCGTCGGATCTCTGGGCCAATGTCGTGGAGTGTGCGCAGACCAGCCTGCAAAACAGCAAACTATAGAGCTTCATATCTCCGAGTGGATATGGGAGAAATAACTGCATTGCCATTTCTTCCTAAGCTCTGTGAAGCCCTTTTACTTAGCATAGCATCCCCAGCTCCTAGAAAAACACCAACAAATTCTGTTCTTTCATCTCCAGCTTAGAGAGGGAGAAACTCTTAGCAATACAGGCCAGGAATGTTTGTTGCTAGTCCCCTGGCTTCATCACAACAGGACACAGACATAAATCCACAGGCTTGACTAAGCAGGTCTTTGTGCTTTCAACTCTAGGTTCTCAGATCCACAACCAGAAGCCCTTGAGCAGTCACAGTTCCAGCTGAACCATGTACTCTGGTGCCTCTGAAAATCTCTTCTTTTTAATCAGAAGCTTAAATATGGATTTAATAGCTAAACTTCTGGCATCTGGACCTGGATAGTCCTCAAACCCCTCGCTGACTGGAATCTGTTCCAAGGAGTCCATCCAGGGCAGTAAGCTGTGGGTATACTGAGACCTCATTCTGTATTTGTGCCCACATCACAGCACTTTTTAACTTGCTAAAATTCCAGAGTCACCCTTCTTCCTCACTGTACCCTCAATGGACATAAATGGTGCTGCTTGTACAGTCAATGGGGCTTTCTCATTCTTTCACATAGCTGGTAGTCCACCTAGTGAACATGTAGCAGAGAGGTGAACAGATCCCAGTTCTTTGAGCCTGATGCCCTGTCCATTGGATGGCCTTGGCATCCAGGTATGCTTTTTGCTTTTTAACTGGTTTTGCCTCCTGGCAACATGGTCTCCCTGACCCTGTTACAATGACTACCCTCAGAAAGGGTAGAAGGTACGTGCGAATAAGCAAATGTCTGTAGAACGCTTCATACCAGTTCTCTGAAAGGATCCCAAATTTCAAATATTCCCAGCAGATTGATAAACTGTGGTTAGAGCTCACTTGTGCCTTCCATTTCCAGAGCTAAGGGATGTGGGCCCACGGCACATACATAGTCACCCAAAAGGAGTGGCATGATAATTCAAGGGGTCTACAAACCCCCTTCCAGTAGGGATAGCCCAATCCAGCCCCCAGAATGGTCCAGAGGGAAATGGGGTCACCTGCCTCTACTGTACCACCCCGGTCCGTTCTGTGCCCGCTTGTCACCTGTAAGGAGAGCGCGTTGCGCTGGGAGGGCTTTCCCACCAGCCCCTGCTCTTTACGTTTCTTGAACTTCCGGAAATACTCCTGGATCAGGAAAGTGGCGTAGAACTTCCCGACGGTCACCTCGTCATCTGCAAAGGGGTGTTAAAAAACAAATCAAATAAGCAACTGATTTCAACAGTGTATGTGCTACTGTGAGCCTTGGGATTCGCAGCAGGAACACTGGGCACCGCAGGGCGCGTCTGCTTTTCATGGCGCCAGGATACAGAGCTGAAGGAAGGGACTGCTCCACAACCAGAGCTTGCTGTAAAGTAGTCAGGAGGAGAGGTGCGTGTGGCATTTGGATAGATTGTCTCTGTTGGCAGAGAACCCCTGTAGTTGTGCACCTCTGGATGTATACGGTTTACGGGGAAGTACATCTGACCTTTGCAGTCTCTGGTATCGGTTAACCACAAAGGATCTCGTTATATCAGCAGCCTCCCAGTCTGGCTCAAAGCATGCTGCTGTCTTGTGACAGCCTGGGGTAATACATGATCTGACTGATCATACATCCTCGACCTGACCTGGCCCTTCTCTGCACTGAAATTCTGTCTGCTTGTGCCTCACGTGGGTGTGAGCGAACAGGAACCATCACCTCCACCCTGAAATGCAGCCATTGCTGTATTATCACTCAATAAAAACTATCAATCAGCCAAAATGTTTTTCTCCAGGTAACTCTCCTCCCTTCTCCAAACCCTCTGGAAATTCTGTGAAACATGGTCCACTGTCTTCAGGGCAGGCCGAGCAAGGTTCAGCACTCGGCTGCATCTGCTGCATCTGCTGCCAAGTGCTGTTTTGTGCTATAGCCCATGGAACCACCTGGAAGGTCAGTAAAGGCCTCACTATGCGCTAACTAGATGCCCATGCACTAACTCCTATTTATGCACATTTTCTTCTTTCCCTGATTTCTCAGCCATAAGAATGGGATATTCATGATACTATAGGCAGGAAAGATTTCAGCCTGATGAAATACAGTTAACAGCTTGTAGAAGACAGCCTGTCCCCCCATATTCCACCTGATGATCACAAGGTGCAGTAGGACATGACAGATGAGAGAAAAAACCAGAGAGATTCAGAGACTGGGACAAGATCCTGCACTCACCACCCGCAGGAGGCACCACCTGGTCCAGCAGCTTCATGCTGGTGCGCTTCCAGATTTTCTTAATTATTGCTCTCAGCTCTTCGTTGGCTTGCTCCAGGTTACCTGCAGGGTGAAAATCATCAGAGACAGGAACTAAGCAGACCCTGCAGAGGAGCAATTTCACGTCTGGCATGGCAACCTCAGGAGGAAAATATCAGAGCTTTTTCAGTAGTGGAAAGTTTTGGGCCAAGAGATGCTCTGACTGTTGCTAAAGCCCCCTCACAGCAAGAGCTCTTCTTCCTAAATGTGCATACTCATATCTGGGTAGGAAAGTGACAGTTACTGACTGATAGTGGGCAACAGCCAGAAACAACCAGATCCATGGTGCTACCTCATCCCAAAAAGCAACAATTGCATCTAACACTTTTTTAATTCAGATCCAGTGAAGGTCGAATATAATGAGAACAGAGGTCAGTTAATGGGAAACTACAGCTTGGGGATCACAAATAACTGGTGGTAAAGATGCAGCTGGCAATCTGAAGACCTGTGGCTGCTTGCAGCACTTCTCAAGAACTACTTAATGCAATCCCTGCCTCTCAGCAGATACCAAGCTCCTGCACATGGTACCAAGAGTCTGACTTGGAGGGTGTGCACAGTGCTCTGACAAGGCACCAGAGGCAAGTGCAAGGCTTTTGCTGTTTGACTCAGAGGACTGTCCCAGGATATACATGTTTATTCTCTGAAGAACAGCATAGGCTATAACAGGCCTTGTATGACACTGTCTGAACTTAGACTTTACATGTTCCTCCAAGGGGCTCTGAGTTAAATGAGACATTAATTAAGCCACATTACTCCCGTGAGAGTGAGTGAAGCAGATTTGGTTTATATCCTTTCCTTCTACATACCTGTTTCCTTCCAAATGAGTCACCTTCAATTTTATTTCTTGATTTATGTACATTAAAATGTACGTAATATAATTGAAGCTCTCTTCTCTCTCTAGGTGTATGAAACCAGTATCTTGTCCTCCTAAAGGTGTGGTTCCTGCAGTTTTTCTTATTGCTCCCCAGCATTAAGGCTCCTCAGTGTGCTGCACGGGGCTCTGCATGGCAGTAGCTCTCTTAATAGGATGCATCCTACTCAGACAAGAAAACTAAGTCCTTTTTGTGTGTCTGTTTCGTTAGACCTGAGATATCTTACAGGGTTTGCAGATGGCTTTTCTTCAGGAGAGCTTCTTTAGCTACAGTCAAATTCTGTTTAGCACAATATTCAAAGCCTTAATATAGTTTTTTAATTTTATCACTGTTTTTTGTCTCAGCTGTGTATAATCCTGGCACAGTAAGCTAGGGTTCTGCTGGTCACTGCTTTCCCATACCTGAGATGTAATGCAGCCATTACTGAGGCAGAGGTGTGAATCATAGACCTACATGCTCTTTTAAAGCATCTCATTAATACTTGAAACCAAGTTTTGACTCAGGACCAATATCTTTCATTACAGCAGGTGACAGAGTGCAACAAAGATGACAAGCTGAGCTCAAAATCTTGTCTGTTTTCCTCAACTATACCTGCTGTCTGTGCAAAGCTATTAACAGTCTCTTTACTTCTCATCTGTCTTTAAAAGACCACTGTTCCTACAATGTAATGTTAACTCATGCTAATGGAAGCGCAGGAGGAGTTTTAGTGAGATGAGACCCCTGAGTCCAAGCTCTTTTGCCTCCCTTGGACTGGAAGATCAGTGGTGGCAGCAGTCGAAAAGCAGCCCAGCTCTGCAGACAGTGTACAAAGGAGGAGGCTTCTTTGCCCTTCTTCCTTCCCCTGGCAGCTGTTTGAGCATTGATCTAAAACTTTAAACCTTTAGATCATTGTGAAGAATGAGATCAGCATCAGCTTCCTACGTAACAGGAAACACTGTGCTTTCCCAGAAGAAACTATTCCTCCAAACCTCTTTACACTGCTTTTTGTCCCATGTGCTGCATATGAGTAATTTGGATAATTTTGCACAAGGTATCCTTATTGGTTTACTCCAGCTCAGCACACTTTGGTGTGAACACCACTCAGCTACCTCTGTACCCTTGCAGTCAGCAAGCTTCTTACCTTCTGTCTTGATCCTCAGTGCTGTTCTGACCAAAGCAAAGAGAGTGGCATTGAACATGACAGTCCCATCACTGTTCAGTGGCATATTCATGGAGACAAGGCGCTGTGGAATAAAGAGAAGAAAGAGGACAATCATACTGCCAACACATGAACTGAAGTATGCTCTTCCTTATGTCCTCATGACACCCTCCAGACCTGCCACCCCTCTTATGGTGAGCATCTGTGGCCTGTGGATTTAGTTAGACAATGATAAAAATACTTGTCATATCCACCAACTGTGTGCAGTTTTGGTCACCACAATATAGGAAAGATATAAAACTATTATAGAGTGTTCAAATGAGAGCAATGAGGATGCTGAAGGGTCTAGAGGGAAAGCTGTATGAGGAGTAGCTGAAGGCACTTGGTCTGTTCAACCTGGAGGAGACTGAGAGGAGAGACCTGATTGCAGTCTACAGCTTCCTCACCAGGTGAAGTGGAGGGGCAGGCACTCACCTCTTCTCTGTGGTGACCAGTGACAGGACCCCAGGGAATGGCCTGAAGTTGTGTCAAGGGAGGCTTAGGCTGGATATTAGAAAAAGGTTCTTCACTCAGAGGGTGTTTAGGCACTGAACAAGCTCCCCAGGGAAGTGGTCACAGCACCAAGCCTGACAGAGTTCAAGAAGCATTTGGGCAATGCTCTCAGGCATGTGGTGAGGTTCTTGGGATTGTCCTGTGCAGGGACCTTGATGATCCTCGTGGCTCCCTTCCAACTCAGGATATTCAAACATTCTATGATTCCACTGATGGCACCAACCATGGTGTGTTTGCCCTGGTGTGTCTCTTTCATTACTACTCTGTTTTCTTCAGTTTTGGCTATCACTTTCTCATCTTTGTTTTCCCCCGTGGTCAGTGGGCACTTGCTGACAATTCATGCACAGTGATTTTTTTCAAAACTTTTGACTTTTTTTCCTATCAGGAGCAAACTGCTTTCTTCATACCTCACAAGGCACTTGCAAACTCATCTGCATTAAAGCTGTACCCGGTGCAAATGCATATATACAGAGAGACAGAATCTTTCATTTAGGTGACAGGCTTGAAGAAAGGGGATTAGCTGAACCTAAAAGCTGGTCTGCTTTATCCAGCTATTCCCCCTCTCCCTTTTAAAACAAGGCTGTGTCTGCCTGTAGTAATTCTGTAAAGTCATATAGGACAGAGAGTGAGTGCTGAGTACTTTGCAACTACAGGGTGAATTTCAGTAAGACTAACAACATGTATATGAATCAGAGGTCACAGAGTCACCAGATCTTCTGTCCCAGGAGGTAAGAGATACTGGAGTCTTGGCTTGAACTCGTATGCTTTCAGGGCCTGATTTTGTTTGAGCTCTGCCTTCTGCAACTTTCATGCAACAGGTCTGGTTCAGAACCAAATTAAAAGACAGAGTGTCATCCCCCCTCACTACCACTGCAATCATAGCCTTTGGGGTTTGAACCAGATTGAGGCAGCAAGGAATAGTTAGATGGCAGACTGAAAGGGATCAGCAGTAGGTCACAGGATTCACATATTTCTGTGTACAGGCTCCAGGGTTTGTATTTTTCTCTGAGTCTTACATAAAAAGACAACTACAAGTTTCACATACAAACTCTGGGACTTGCAAAGAGATGAACAAAGAACTTAAGTGAAGGAAGCATAGAGGTTATAAACACATAATTGTTCACTAGAGAGAGTCCTTTTTCATACCCAGAGTCTCACAACCAAAGAAATGAGTGAGAGATTTTCACAGAAAATCTGTCCTTGCTCTTTGTGTATTTTAATGCCATGCTCACTTTGCTGTTTATTATTTGTCAGTTATTTAAGGAGGAATGAATGAGAGAAAACACTATGTTTATGGTGCACTGCTTAGTCCAAAGAAAACCTTAGAGATATTTTTTACTTTCCCTGTTATTTCTAAGTGTCCTAATCTGTCTCAGGATGTGTGTTTAATAGTACAGGCAGGCGTGTGGCTCTTGGTACTTGAGAGCTGTAGTTAGCATGGATGCGCTCTCCTCTCCAGAGAGGGCTGGCAGTGCACTGATGCCCTTGACTAGTGGACAACCTGCCTGCCAGTGACCCTCCAGCCCTTGACTGGGTGGCTGCAGCCCAGAGGAGCTGGTGAGTGGTGCAGGACAGCCGTTCAGACGTGCTGTTGCCAGCTCTGCCTGGCAGGCAGTGAGCTGGAAGGTGTCCGGTCGGTGTGGCAGGGTCAGCTGGAAAATGCCACCGCAGGCTCGTTAGTGTAGAGCAACCCGGTCTAGTGGAAGGTGTCCCTGCCCACAGCGTGTGGGTTGGAATTAGATGATCTTTCAGGTGCCTTTCCAACCCAAACCATTCTGTGACTGTGTGATTGAATCTATAATTTAGCCGCCGTGAACCACGGCCTTCCGCGAGCCGCAGGGTGCCTTACTTTGCAAGCCACCCGGTGAGGGCAGAGCTTCCCAAAGCCCAGGGGGGGCTGAATCCGCCGGAGCAGCGTCACCACATCCAGGTGTTTGATCCGTCCCCTAAAGAAGAAGGCACAGTGAGGGTTGCATCCTGACCACGGGGTGAGCTGCTGATCCACCTGCAGAGTGCAGATGCAGCTGGAAGTGCCACTGAGGTCTCTCCAGCTGCCAGGCTCTCCCTGTAGCCCAGGCAGAGCTTAATGCATTATTCCAGGCCTCTTGCATTTGTTGCATTCCTCAGGATTTGCCCAGCACTCATATAACTTCTACTAGTACAGAAAACTCATCTGTCAGTCATACACAAGTCAATACTTGCAAAAATTGACCTCAGTGTTTGAATGTTGCAGTTTCTTAGTGTATGAACTGACAATTTGGGGTTGTCCTCCCCACCACTGACCTGCTCAAAATAAATATCTGTTTATTTACTTACTTAGGTCTAAAGGAGGCACAGTGGTGCAAAGAGACTTTTTTCTTCCTTGTGCTTTACCCACTTTTGACCCACATAAATAGCCCCAAGCCTTTTGATACTTGTTTATGCTTTGGGCTGTCTCTAGGGCCAGCACAAAACAAAGTGCTGAACTTCCTTCACAGTAGCAGTTGGGTTTCTCTTAAGTTCTGTAAATGGCATCTCAAAAGAAGAATTCTCTCATGGAGGGAGGAAAGCTACCAGAGCCAGAGGTGGGGCATGGGACATGGATGGGGAAGAGGAAGAAAAAGAGCTCCCCATTTATAGACAGGGAAGAACAGGATGTCATCTGAACCAAGTGGCTATCTCTTATATGGCTTCAGCCACTGCAGTCTTGCCTCCAAACAAGCACAAATAGTAGCATCTGTTTAGTTAACAAATGGTGTATTTATTAGAATTCTGGGCTTATTCCTCATCCATATTAAAAGTCCCCCCAGGAAGTCAACATAGATGGGAAGAAATGTTCAAATTCACGTATCACTTTCATAATGTGACACAACCTCACATATGGCAGAACCTGAGCCCAAATTAAACTTGACACTATGTTTCCTAAAGAGATCTGCTTTTAATTTACACCGAAATCTCTTTCCACAGTTTTTGCATTATGAAGGGGGTTTTGCAATTACAATTGTCAACTGTACTGTAATGCCACAGGGATCTAAATACACTTTAAGCCTGAGCATGTGTCAAACAGAGCATATAATACTGAATGTCAGTTAAGCCCTCATGTGAGTTGTTCTAGTGTAACTTTAAATCCCTGCAAGTCTGCTGATGTGAGTAACCTGCAGACAATGTAGTGCAGCCATGTGTATATGCAGATTGTGATGGGCCTATACGACATATGACAAAATGGAGATCTGAGCACAGCAGCTCTACTGTGAGTAAAAAGTCAAGCAGAAGAGTCAATATCCCAAAACACATGCAACAATGAACCATCCCTCTAATCTCCTTTTCTCAGTCTCCTGCTGCCCCTCCCTAAGCAGTCTGTTATCTCCCTTCAGACTGAAAGTGAAGCAATGTCCTGCCAAGTAACAGTGCAGCCTAAAGGCTGAGATTTTTGTGAGTATCCTTGCACTTCAGGCTTACAGATTAACCAGCAGTACCTCGTGGAGATGTCTATTTTAGGAGTTTTGCAAAAAAAGAAAAAAAAAAAGTGTTCCTGCAGGAGGAACATGCCACTTACTGCAATGGGTTTAGAGAACAGAAAATAATGGGCCTGCTCTCCCGAGGAGCTCTGATATCCAGGCTGGGTTACTTACTTAGCTTCAGGGTCATACTCTGCCCAGATCCTTTTAAACTCATCCAGGTGGTGTGGTCCTAAAATGGACCAGTCCCGTGTCAGGTAATCAAAGTTATCCATTATAACAGCTACAAAAAGATTGATGATCTGCAAACAAAGACAGAGATGACATGATGGAAGAGGCAAGTAACAGTAGATTTTACTGAGTTCTCCATTTAAGGTCTTTATTTGGACTCATAAAACTAGGAAGCTATGAGGGGTAGGTTCTCTGTTCCCCCATGCCAGCCCCCTAGTTTAAATGGGAAGAGCCCAGAGGTGGAATATTCTCAGCTCGTTACACTTTTCCCTTCCCTACTGAATGGACGAGGCACAAGTTTGCTGAATACTTAGACGTGTTGTGGTGGCTTGTTATTAACCTGGGTCTTTGCCTGGCATCATGGGGTGGGAGAACCTTGGATTTATCTTCTATAGGCAGTGGGGCTGAGATGAAAGTCCCTTCTTCTGGCCCAAGACCAAAACTTTCCAAATTTGCTGCAGTTCACTGGGAGAGTTTTGGGCACTGGTGCCAGCTGCAGAGCATGTGCTGTCGCTCTGAGCAATGCTGCACAGCCAACACGGAGCAGATGTAAGTGGGATATGTGTATTCTCACAGTCATTGCTGCTGGCAGGGGAGGAAAAACCTGCTCAGCATCCAGAAGGATGGTAGGAGGGAAGGTGGGAAGTGTGGCTGAGGCGTTGCTAGCCTCAGCACAGCCCACAACACACTAATTTGGTTTTCTCATTGAGGGGGAGGGGGGGAAGAGCGCTCCTTTGCTGTGCACAAAGGATTGGGATGGGAGCAGAGCATCCCCCAGAGCTGGTGGGAGGCAGGAAGGGGTGTTGTCACTGCAAGGGTGCTGCTGGGAAAGACCCCATGGGGAGATTTCCTCTATTTGAGATCATTCTTCTCCTGCGCAGTGCTGATATCTGGGGAAGCAGAGGCTCAGCCTGTCAGAGGGAAGGTTTTGGTTGCTGGGGTGGACTCACCAGGAAGGCACAGAGCATGTAGAAGCTGATGAAATAGAAGACGGCGAAGCTGCTGCCACAGGAGTGATCGGCTTCTGTGGAGTTGGCCGGCTCTGACTCTGGGTCGCACTTCTTGTCTGGGAGACATGCCAGCATGATTTCCTGCCAGGCCTCACCAGTGGCACACCTGGGCATGGCAAAGGGAAAGGGAAGACATCATTGACCTTTGATGTGAGAGAGACTGGCAAATTAGCAACCTGTTCCTGCTCCCATGAACATTAATGGGAATTTTGCCACTGAGGTTAATTAAGAGCAAGTTAGGCTGAAGGCTGGGCTTTGACACACTGGCATACCCTACTCCTCTGTTTGGTTTTGTTGCCATCATCAGTCCTCATTCCTGACTGGCTTTGGCTTAATGTGGGTACGGGTCTCTCCTGTTCCAACCAGCCAGCCATTGAGATGTGTGTGACACATCTCAATACGGATTGCATCTCATATGGATTGCACGCAAGAAGTCCTTCAAAATGAAAGAGTGTGCTGAATTTGTACCAACTTCCCACCCCTTCAGCACCCCTCCCTCCCTGGCCACAGTCCAGCTGGCCTCAGCTGGAGTAGGATGATGTGCTAAGTTGAGCTGGGTATGGCCATGCCTAAGCATGAGCCCATCATGTCCCTTTCCCTGCTAGCAGTCACACTGGCTAGATTTGAATGAAAGGAGTTTTAGATGCATATCAACATTTGAGAGCACTGAAAACTGGCTACCTTCCTTCCGAGTAGGAGCACCTGCCTCCCTCCCCAGCACTAAGTGTTGGCCAGGGTCAGCTGGTGGGGGTACAAGGCTTGAGACTGGCCACTCCATCTGACATAACTCCCAGGCTCCTCTGCTAAAGGACAACATGTTTCTATGCACCTCGTGAGCATGACACGGGAGAAGGAGATAAGCTGTGCCTGAGAGCAGAGGAATCGTGCTCCCAGACTGACACAATCCAGACCTGTCATACACCCACCTGAAAAGCAGCAGCACTGCCTGGGGGAAGGTCTGGAAGTTGTTGTTGCGGTTGATTTCCGTGGTATCGTTCAGCGCAATTTTACCAAACACCTGGCAGAAAGCAGAGGTCTTTTCAGATTAGCCCTGCAAAATCCCCACAGCTCTTGTCATCTGTAGCTCTTGGCCTCACCCTGATTCTGATATTTAAGGGAATCTGCTCTTCTATTAAAAGAATGTTTCCATGTGCCTTTCATATTTGTTGTTGCTTCCCTGGCTTGTACTTTATTACCAGAAAAGCACTAATTTTGTAACAAGAGGCATCTTATGTTAAAACAAGATATCCTTCCTTACTCATACACTGTGAATACACAATATAAGGCCTTATTTTAACAGGCATTCATATGGGGAGTCCCAGCTGAAAGAAATCAATAATACAGAAGAAAGTCTGCTTCCTTCATTGCTCATCTGTCTTCAGCAGGAGGAAATGATAGCAAAAGACCAGCAGCTGCAAAGCCTTGAGCTTCCAACTCTGTGGGGTGCCTTGGATCTTTCCGAAACAATGTAAAGTACGTTGACTTGAATCTGGAGATTGTTTGAATGCCTGCCCTTCTGATAGTCATGCTTATCACCAGCAGGTGTTTCAGGGGACCTCCCAGAATGCAGCAGCACAAAGGCCATGACTAGATTTGCCAAGACAAGGACGGCTTACAGCCTCCCCCTGTGCCCAACCAACTTTTGCTGCACCAACTTGTTCATCCAGTCACGGCATGAGGGCTGCAATCATCAGCAAACCTATTTAGCAGCCTGTCCTCAGATATGAAGTCTCCAGTGCAGCAGAGTTTTCAGGTTTCTTTGAAAAAAATCTTAGACAGCTTTGGTACTTTCGGGCAGTGGGACTGAGAGCTTAACAAACCTCACCTGGCAGAAAAGACTCTGCACAGCATAATCAGGACTATTTATTCCCCATCGACAACAACGTGGCAAAGATGTCGAGGACTGAGAGCTGTAATCTCACAGCCAAAACAAGCAGCAGGAACAGAGCAGCTCTGGGAGAACATGGAGCTTCTTTTCAAGGAAATGTCACCGATAATTAGCACCCCAAGAGAAACAATGATGTGGAGAGAAGTGGGGGGACAAGGGCGGGGAGGCCGTGCCAGACGGGAGGGAGGGTCTGCACATGGCAGGCTCCTGCAGGGGTTCCTCATGGATGAGTGGGCCTTCTCCAGCCCTAACTGCCCCCAGCTGCACTGAAGGGGAGCAGGAGGACAGTTTAATGCTCAGAGGCAGTTTGAGCTGAGGCAACCCATATTTTTCATTTCAGGCAAACATAGGCAAGGGAGCTTCCCATGCTGGAAATCTGATCTTCCTTTCAAACCAGCAGCTTCCCTCTCACATGAGGTACTGGTGGCAGCTGCTATGAGTGCTTTGCATTAGGTACTGGGGAGGAGCTATAGGTAGTGGTTCCTCTCTTATGGCCTTTCCAGTCTGTGTCTCTTGGGGCATCATATGAGTGGCTTCATCCATCAGCATCAACTTGGATTTTTTCCACTTGAGCACATTAGGTAGTGAGGCTTGAATGTTGTTACGCTCCAAGTCATGGCAGCAGCCGAGATAAAGTGGTAGGTCTCCTTTATATGGGAAATTCTGATATTTTCATCAGATCTGGTACATCTAGTCTTTCATAGTAGCTGCTTAATGGAGTGAGGAATGATTTTCTTTCCTATATGTTCCTATGTGTGAGGGAACTCCACATGTCAGCAGGTTCAAGAGAGCAGCACACAAAATGTCTGAGATGCCACTTGGACAAAAAGTGATGATAACAGGTCTGTGGGCTCTAAGCAAAGAGGGAAAATGAGAAAAATTGGTCATTCCTGCTCCCTCACAGGAGGGCAGGAAGGGACCTAATAATCTAGATCAATGTGAAAGACAGATACATGATCTTCAGGCTGCTGAAATGATTTAAACAGAGGCTTGAATGCAAGCCAAGGCTTAAATAGATAACTTAGAACTAGCTGACAAAAAAAGGAATAGAATTACAGAATAAAGTATCTAGCCCTGGCAGTGCCCTGATCATTGTAGACTCCGTCTGCGTGGGTGTTTGGAAGCCACTTTTAATGCTTTGTATGGCAACGTAACACTAGCTTAATACTCTGAAGTGATTTTCTGTATAGCACAGGTAATTCTGCAAGATCTTGGCCATTTGAGCTAGTTAGGTATTAAAGGCAAAAGTGGCAAGTTTACAGCATGAGCATAGTAGACTAAATTACAGCTGTAATTACTGGGGCCATTGAGATAACCTGTGATAATTCAAGAAAAAATTAGTTTTATTTTTCAAAGTGGGGCAGAGTAGATGGAGTCTCTGAAAACATGTGATTATAATAACAGGAAACAAATTCAAAAGAGGTCACAGAGGTCAGATGAATTTCATTACAAATTCTGTTGGCATTGTGAAACCAAAAAGCCTGTCATGTTTGAAGACCTCTGGAAGCAATTATGCCATGCCTTTCTATACTGTGGTCTCTGGTCCCAGATGGCTGACTCATCTGAGAACTTTGATTAACACTGAAGTGGAAAATGAAGTTTAGCTTGAAAAGTAGCATAACAGATGAGGCTGGGGCTGTCACAGACTGTACCTACATCACATGCTTTCTTCAATGGTCTGTATGCAACATCATTTCTCGCACAGGTGAATGGTCAGGATGATTCCAAGCTCATTTTGCACACTGAATAGGATGTTGTATTGATGCAACTTCATGAAGAACTGGCACAAACTCAGTGTTGGTACATTGGGTCTGATCCCATATTTACCTTCAAGGGTGTAGATCAAAAGCTGCTCTTTACAACTCAGTGGAATTTACGCCAGCGTGAAAGTGATGGGAGAGAAAAATTGAGGTTTTTTTCAGTGCAGCATGGCCATAAATCCTAAATCCACTGAAAAAACTATTTTGAACCAACAGGCAAGGCAGTAAATCTCCTTTATGGATATTCCTTCGAGAGTGTGGAGGGCAGGCATGGTCCTTTTACTATTTGCATATTGTGTTTTGCCATTAAATGGGTCAATATTTTTGTTTGTTTGGGTTTTTTTTCCGGAGTGCATAGGCAGACGATGTTTTCTAACCAAGGCCAACTGCCATTTCACCTGACTGGCTGAAAACATTCTTGCAAGCCCCTACAACCACACATTGATCTAGTTACTCTATAAAACAGTGCCCAAGGTCTAACAGGGGAAGACAGACACAGTTGAGCTCTTTCAAGCATCTTACCTGCATCCCAATCACAGCGTAGATGAAGAACAACATCACTATTAATAGAGCCACGTAGGGGAGAGCCTAGAAGTAAAAGAAAGAAAGAAAGAGCACTGTGTCTCCACCAAGCCTGCCTCATGCTCCTGGCTTTGGGAAACCAGGCGGAGGCTGGCCCCAAACGTGGAGTCTGTAATTTGGGCAGGTGGCCACTAGATGCCTCTACAGGCCCACATTTAGTTGCCCTCCCCGCCACCACCCAGCTCAGGCAGGCTCCTCTCTGCTCCCACTCACGCTGCCTGCGTGTCAGTCCTGCCCTTGACGGAGCGAGGAAAGCGAGGGCAAAACCAGTCTCTACAGCTGCTCACCAGGAGGAGAAAGCTCTCATAACCAGCATTATTCTGGCACTAAAAGCAATGTGATTTTTTTTCCTTGATCCAGTCTGGTGAAATAAAAACCACTACAGCTGCTGAAATCCAAATTGTAGCTTTTGCTACAATGGCTGGCACCATCCTAAGTACCTAAGGCAGCATCAACATCTTCCCTGTTCCGAGCTAGGTGTCCCTGACGGTGTCTGCAATGCACTAAGTGTCTGTGATCAGCTGCTGAAGAGGAAATGCAGAGCCCTGATATGCAGAGCTGCCGCCTAAGGAAGAGACCAGTGCAATCACCAAAGTGTTGAGTGCTACCGGTTTCCTCCCCCACTAACAGGAATCAAGGGCACAGCTCGGGACCTCACAAGCTCAGGCTTTTGAGGAGGAATTTTCTACTCTGTTGCTTTTGAAATACATAGTGCTCAGACCAGGGATTTCCAGACTTTCCTTCAGAGGCAATGGGTGAACATGTTCATCCTGAAAATGTGAGCACAGTGCCTGATCTGGACTTTGAACACTCAATTTCACAGAATATAACAAGACTTCAACATTACCAGAGGTTTGGAGCACCTCTCCTGCAGAGACAGGCTGAGAGAGTTGTGTTTGTTCAGCCTGGAGAGGAGAAGGCTCCTTAGAGCACCTTCCAGTACCTATAGGGGGCCTATATAAAGCAATAGAGGGACTTTTTTCAAGGGCATACAGTGACAGGACAAGGGATGATGGCTTTAAACTGAAAGAGGGTAGGTTTAGATTAAATATTAGGAAGAAATTCTTTACTGTGTGGGTGGCGAGACATGAACAGGTTGCCCAGAGAAGCTGTGGATGCATATTTTGTGATTCTGTGATCAAGGCCCGGTTGGATGGGGCTTTGAGCAACCTGGACTAGTGGAATGTGCCCCTGTCCATGGCAAGGGTGTTGGAACTAGATGATCTTTAAGGTCCCTTCCAACCCAAAGCCTTCTATGATCCTAAATTCAACACAGCTAAATCCCATAGGAAGAATCTAGGAAAAATTTTCACTGGCCATCATGGAGATTTGACTACGGTCAACATAAATAATCTCAAATCGATCTGAATATTAAAACGGAAAAAATTAAAACCTTTAGACAATGCCTGTAATCATCATCTTGAGGTTTGGGGCAAATTCCTCTGTGTTTTATGGGGTCATACAAATCTGTATGGTTACCTCACAATGTCACTGGAGAGACACCAGCTCAGAACTGGGCTCTTAACCTTTCATGATGATCAGGTTGGGACTTGATACACTCAAAACCTAAGAGCTCCTGGGATAGTGTCCAGACAGGGTCTGAGGTATGTAACCATAACAGTTCTTCTGTCTTTTAAATGGGGATGGGAAAGTATCTTCTGTCCTGGCCATCTGGCCCTCCACTTCTTTTTCATGTTCTTCTGCTCAGCCCACTCCTTTCCACTAATGCACCTTCCCACTTATCTCTGTCCCTTATTCCCCACGGCTCCTTCAGCTCCCCACCTCCCATATTCTACTCTTCGGGCTCTGTCCTACTCTGCCTCTGTCTCTGTCCTTCCCTGGCTTTACCACTTTGTCCTTGTGATTCCCATGGCCTTGCCGTGCCCTCAGCACCCCTCTCACTTCCTCCTCCTCCCACTCACCAGCCTGAGCTCTGTTGCTGTCTCTGCAGACGGAAGGCCCGCTGAGCATTTTCCCATCACACACTCCTCTGACCAGTGCCCCAGCTTGTACGTCAGCACTTTGTGCCATGCCCAGGGCACGTGGTAGTTACGATGGGATCTAACTCCAGCACAAGTTCGTTGCTTGTTAGTCTGCCCTGTGTGAGCAGAGACGCTTCCTGGAAGCATATGGGGACACAGAGAGGAGCTTGTGCCAAAGTCTGCAGGGATCCCACATTCTGACAGTGGGAGTGGCTGAATCAAGAGCGGCACAGAGACTATTCTTAGCTACCAAAGGAGCCTCCCAGTAGTTGCAAGAGGAGGAGCTTGGAGCAGAGAATACCATGTTATAAATGGCTAAAGGCTTTCAAGAGAAAAGGCACTTGCTTGCAATTTTTTTTTTTCTTTTCTGTTTTCTTTTTTCCCTCCCCTGCTGTGGAAGATCCCTCCCTTCATATTTTCTCCCACCACCCTACAACCCTGCCCAAAAGTGACTCTTAAGTCAAAGAGGTCTGAAGGTCACTGGAGGGAAGTACCAGGCACTCCCTTTCCCATCCATCTCATCCTCTTCAGCCAAGAGCCATGGCAAGCTGAGCTCAGGGTAAGATCGAGCTACTGCTAAAGAGGCTGGAGGGCCACAGGGGCAAGAGGAGTAGAAGCAGGAACCGGAAAGTGTGACTCTGCCCCCTGCATCAAGGATAGCTGAGCTGTGCCAAGGGAATTTCATTCCTATGCATGCAGACAAAACGGTTCCCACTGGAGCTGCTCAAATAACAACCTGGAAGTTAGCAACCATGTAAGCAATGGAAAAAGTCACTTGTGGTACAGATGTGTCAGAAAACTGCTGTGCAATATTAGATCCTCTGGCAGTCAAGGAGTGTGCAAAATGAGAGTCCTTTGCATAAGCCTGGTGGTCTGGCTACCGAGACCACGGAGAGCTGCACTGGAAAAAGTCCAGGCTGATCCCCAGTGTACACACACGCTAATTCTGCTGACAGGAGTTGCAATGATCCACAGCACTGCAGGCTTTGGTCTCAGCTTGTGTTGCCACTGGTGAGGTTTAGGTTTTAGAAGTGTGGATCTGCTCCTTTTCCATTAGAGCCAACACAAAAGCTATCGATCATTTAAAGCCTCCGTGTGAAGGATGTGTAGTTGCTGTTTCAAGACTTGTGTGTTGCACAAGTTACTCTTTCGTGCTTTTGTTCACTGCTGTGTTCTGCATCTTTTCTCATGTATAGACCACCATTTGTATTCCTGTGCTGTCATTCCCTGACACTTCTTTTGGACATGCCCCAGCTAACTTCCAGGTTGTGCTGGTCCAATAAAACCAGGTCAAGTACTTTTAAAATGCAAGAATATGCTATACTTCATCTCTATCATCTTACTATATGTGGCTAGTTTTTTTCTAGCAAATAACTGTGGTATTTCTTTTCCCCCAGAGGTGATGATTCTTATCCAGTCTGGTCTTCTTCACCTTCCTCTATCTACTCTGGTACTTTATCTACCACTGAAATGCAACCTGTCTCTAGGGGTAAAAGCAGCAGCAATTTAATAAGTTGGCATTGCATGGGGCCAAAAAGGTGAATTCTTCCCGGGTGAAAGTATGGAGGCCACACACCTCTAATACTTACTGGAAATCCTCAAAATAAGACTTAAAGGAAATTTAATTGAGACCCAGGCCTTCCCCATAGCTGTGCATTTCAGTTAAAGCAACACATAAAATACAGCTCAAATAGGAAAAAAATGGAGACTGAAGGGCTACAGACAGGCAGTAATTGAGTTGAACTGAACTATCAAAGCTGTTCAGGAAGGTCTCAAGCAACTACTCAGGCTTTAAAGATGAAACTTGTACACAGGCAGCCACTCCTTGTGAGTCACATTTGCTTGACTCTCACTTGTGCCACGTGTCCCTGGTGTGCCCAGCTCTGCCTTTGAGCTCAGGCACTTGGGTGAAACCCCTCCACGAGAGGCCACCAAGGGGAAATAAAAAGGAGTTAGGTCTTACTGAGAGATAAGCGGAGGAATACCTGGAAGGATTTGATGAAGGTCCAAAGCAGAGTCCGGATGCCCTCCCCTCGGCTCAGGAGCTTCACGAGACGCATCACGCGGAAGAGTCGGAAGAAGGTGATTGAGATGCGAGAGTTTTCCTCTGCGTTCTGGAAGCCATTGGCACAGAGGCAGGAGTTACAACAGCACGAGAGGAACGGGGGCCCTGGGCCACAGAGGACGCTACGTCGAGAGTTCACTGCACTGTTCCTTGTCCTGGTACTGCTCCCTGGGCTTCCAGTGTCCCGGCACCCCAGGGACGGGCCGAAGTGGTCAAGCCGGCCCTGTCTCCCATGGTGGTGAAGCTACTCTACAGAGGCTCTCAAGGCCATGAGACTCTCCCTTCAGGTTGCCTGGACTTTTGGGGATTAGGGATATGTTATGCCGTAAACCTCTCCACTGCATCTCCTCCTTACATTGGAAAGATGCAAATCCCCTTTGACATTGCACTGGAGGAGAAGGACACTTTCTCTTTTGACCTGTCTCAGGCGTTTTACCCCAGCGAGCGCCTCAGCCAGCAGTTCTGGTGAATCTGGTATCGGGCACCAGCCACGTGCTGCTTGTTCTGCTGGGAAACAGTAGCAGGTCTGGGGTGCAAAACCCCACAGGGGCACGGTGAGTGCTGGCCCCTGCCCAGCTGCTGGAGTCACTGGCACCACTGTCAGCCTGGCTGTCCCTGCGCTGCCCTGGCCATGCTTCTGGGGGATGGGCTGGGATTGCTCGCTCCCTCTGCTCTGTGCTTGGGCCTTCTGCATTTCTCATGACCCCTTTGTATTTCCCACAGTCTGCGCACTGACTTTTGCTTTTTTAAAAACATTTTATTTTGGCTTCACCGCTACTGTTCAAGCGTGCAGTATTTTAAAATAGTCTTTCTTCTAGCCTGTTTTTTTTTCTCACAGCATCTGCTTTGTCCCTAAGCGTTTTCCCCTGGGGCTGCAACCATCTCTGACGTCCCTCAGCCTTCACATGTGTGAAGGCAACATCCATCTGAGGGTTGCTGTGGCAGCAGGCTCACCTGGCCTTGGCAGAGGACCCACCGTCTAGCTCAAGGGCACAGCAAATGCCACGTCTCCCAGTTTCTTAACCCTCTAAAATACTGTGTGAAGCCTGTGGAGATGGTGGCTTCCGGTAGCAGCACTGTGGGAATGTGACCTCCTGTCACAGGGGGAGATAACACTGTCACCCTGCCACTTGACCTGCTGTGGAGCAAAGTGCACGGAAACCCCCGTCTCTGTCCCCACCCAGGCTGCAAAGACCGCAGTTTGAGTCTAAACGCTACCAAAAGAGCAACATTTAGGAGGAAGAAACAGTGCAGATCACCCCTGCTGTTAACTACTCACCACTGTGTAAACCAAGAGAGAACAGACCCTTTGGATTTCCTGTCACTGGGCAGTGAAAACAGCAGCTGCTTGCCTGTCTGCTTCTGATAAAACCCAAGGCACAGGGACAGCCCAGATGGACGTTTCTGGGATTGTCCAGATGCAGATGTGTACCTGTGCGCTGTGTGTGCTCCTGTTTCTACCTGGGATGGCACTCAGCTCTGCCCACATCCCAGCTCCTGCGGAGCAGCCACAGAGCGCTCAGGGGCTGGAGCTGTGTGCTGGGTGTGTGAACCCTGCTTGCACAGAGACCTCAGCACCAGGTACAGCGTTTCAGGATTGCACCCCAGCTGCAGTTTGTCTGTCTGTCTGTGGTCTATCTATCACCAGTGGATAGTTTGGGTAGCTTCCTCCAGTCTGTAGCAAAGGCTGAAGCTCACTGCCCGTGGAGTAAGTGGGTGAAAAAGATTAGGGGAACAGGCTGTGTCAAGGAAAAGCCTGAGTGCTCCCTACATCACACATAATTCTCATTTTATTACTTGGACAACAAACTGTGGGCTTCACTGAATCAGAGGGAGTTGCTCTGAGGTGAAGGAGGGAATGCGGCCTCCAAGAAATTAAAAATCATGGCATTCCATACCTTCAGCACTATGGTCCCTGAGGGCTAACTCTAAGGTCACACACCTCTCCCAATCTTACAGAAGTCCTACTTCTGTAGAAGTTCCACTTCTACTTCTGTAGAAGTTCCACTTCTCCAAGAAGCCGAATACTACTACTCCAATACTACTTAAAAGAGAGCTGAAGTCCAAATTTGAAAGTTGTGTGGACAGCAATACTGCTGGGGTTGTGATAAAAAAAAAGTGTTTTCCTATTCTACCTCCTCTTGTTGTTTTGGCCCTTTGGGTGGTAGCAAGTTAGGACATGGGTCTGGATGGAGGTTTTAGCATTCCTGCATCTTTCCTTGCTCAGAGGAGGCAGCTGTTGTAGGGAGAAAATTATTCCTGTCCCTAGCACTCTGGGGCAGGCAAAATCTAAGCAGCAGATAAAACAGAACAAATTCCTCCCTGACGCAAATCTGCAACTTACTGGCATCAAACCACTTAGCCAAAAGCTCAGTGATGCCTCAGAAGATTGCAGTCATTTTAAGACTAGATGGCTACAGATTAGCTGGTGCTTGAGTAGCCTTGCTTGCTTTCTCCTGGCTTTCATCCATCTTTTTGAAGGCACGTCCTTGCCAGTGGAGGGAGGTTCTGCAAAGTGGCAATCAAGAGACTGGAGTTACTGCAACTCTGTTGGGGTGGTGTGGGAACTGCCTTGCACACCAAGGTAGAGGAGTTCGGTGTGCATGACTTACTCTTTTTTGTGTGAAGTGCAAACTCAAATGTTAAAGTGAATCACCTCATTGAAGAGGAACTTCAGAGTCCCAATCTCTTCTTGTCCAGAGGGCTGGACATGAAGTCACATCGCAAACTCATTCAGTGTCACGTGGATAGAGACACAGTTTGTGCCTAACAAGAAATCTGACCAGGTCTAGTTCTCTCTTGGTGGTTCATTAGAAGGCAGAACGACAGTTAACTTGACCAAAGGAAAGCTCAGGATGCACAAGAAATACACATGTGCAGCATATATTCACAGCTCATGTGAACACCAGACTCACAGCAATACACGACATGGCAGCTTCATGCACAAATAACTAGGCTGGGCTTGGAGAGAGAACTTGTGATCACGGAGAAGAGAAAAAAGGAGTGTGTTAGAAAGAGTGTCACAGAAGCTGGGAGGGTGGTCTGTATTTTCGGTCTTACCATAGAGGAAGAGCATTGGGTATGTTCAGCTGGCTTTAAAGAAAGGCAGACAGAAATAAGCTGTAATAAGTCTCCAATCAAGAGCCCTAGTAAACTAGGTCTTGGCTAACACAGGAGCAACAAAATGGCAGAAGAGGGCAAAAGGGAATTTGAAAGAAATGCACAAGAGGCTGGGCTTATTCCCTAGGATGCCCAGGATCAACGCTGGCCATGAATTTGATGTAAGCTCTATCCACTACCACCACATGTGAATCACACCCAGGATCTCCTGAGTGCTGGATATCCTGGCATCCAGGCAGTGGAGGTACCGACATTGTTAAAATGTTTGTTTAATCACTGCTATCAAGTTCAATACAGGGGCTGATTTAGCTCTCCAACTCAGATCCAGGCCATGTCTGCGCAGGGACCAGCCAGCTTCTAGTGCATCCGTCTGATTTGTAAACCCGTAACATCCCAGTGCTAAAGCAACACTTTCTATTTATATATCCTCATTCCCTTACACATAGTTCTGGGTGAGATAATGGGTTGGGAGAGCCTAACTGGCTCTTGGCAACCCTGAAACACCCACCACCAGCTGTGGAAAGCGAGTTGATATAGCTAATTAGCTTGATGTACCTTCATTCACCTCACAGCAAAGCTGTGTTCTTGGAGACCAGGCTGAGCTGAGCTGAGCCCCAGTCATACCTGGAAGAGTCTAGTTGCTGCAAACACTCTGCCTGACATTCCTTGATTAACCTCTGGGGCCATTTCCAGTACTGAGAGCAATTCTAAAATACACCCAAGGCTGCAAATATCCTTAGGTGTAAGAAGCAGAATTGGAAATTAAATAAAACCATCTTTATCAGGAATCCTTCAGTTCAATAGTAACATAATCCTTCAGGCCTAACCTCTACCATATGCCCCATATGCCAAACCTGTCTGTCATCACTTTCCATGACACATTAGCAAGTGGAAACTGATGTATTTCTTCTTCTGCCAGTGACAGAATTCCCCTCTAGTGCCATGCAGGACTCCTGCAGCATGCTCCTGCTCTTCAAGGATGCTGCAGGAACCAATTGGCACTGTATTACCTAAATAACAATTGTGGTTTAGATGCACAGTCTATTTGGTGATATAGGCAAAAAGGAACAATTAAAAACCCAAGGTACACCTAATCATGTAATAGTCTTTTGGGTTAACTCATTGGTTTGGTAATGACAGCTTTCATTGCTTTTATCTTCCTCTTTTACATGTTTGCTCTTGTGTTTTCAGATCACATACAAGCAAAAGTTGGCTTGAATACCAAATAAAGGAGCAGTGCCCATAGAGACATTTCTTACAGGTCAGGCATAGATTTTGATTTTGTGTTGCTAGGCAAACATCTTTCCAGCAAAGAGTTTCTCTGTCCCATCCCCCTTCCTCTTCCTAGTTTTGCAAATCATCTTTTCTAATAGTGGAAGGAACCCTAATCTGCTAGTTGCTACATTCCTGTTAGAAGGTACAAAGGCCTTTCAAAATAAAGGAAGGAAGCCTAAAAACTTTCAGCACCTTTCAGGAGTCTCCATCCTTCCTGGCTGGCAGTGTTGGTGGATCTGTCACTGACAGGCTGAAAAAACCTTTTGAGTTACTGTGGAATATCATACCTTAACTCTCATTTTGATATTTGTTAGTATTGCATCAGAAAGTGCAGGCGATAGCAATGTGAGTAAAAAAATATGTATAAGAGCACATGACTTTATGAGGTTGATATAGGATGCTCAGTTTGGAGGAGTTGGCATCATGTGGTAAACCCGAAGTTTCTGAGTATCTTTGGCACTGCTGAGAAAGGGAAGCAGAAGTTGACTTACTCCTCTCTTACTCCCTGAGCTAACTGGCCTGCATTTTAAGTTGGGTCAAATATGGAGCAAATTGTATCACTACCTATGGTAGAGGCTCAAAAGCAGCATGGGGAAGGTTTCTGCTACCGCCAGATTTTCTGAGAATCTTCAACCTTGCAAGTGATGTGGGTATGCCAATTTTAGGGCAAGGACAGGCCACTGACACCTGAGAATGCAGTAGTCACATCAGTTCCCAGGGATGGAAGCATGGTGACAGGTACTTGGAATTAAAGCCAGTGTCTCTTGCCCACATGAAGTGGACAGGATTTCATTTCTACAAATCTCAGAATAACGTAGAAAAACAAATAAATCCTGGCCCGTTTAATGTCATTGAAAGAGCTTTTGGAGAAGCTGCACCACTTAAGAGAAAGCATCCTTGTTTGTAGTGTTTAATTAAGGAAGAGACATGCAAAGGAACTTCCAGCCTTCTACCCTTGTTCTTGTCATTTGGGACACAAGTAGGATGCACATACTGAATGAGAAAGGTCTGAAACAGTGAGATCAGTCAGAGATGATGTTCTGTGCAACTTCCATCATACGGAAACGGGACTTGAAGTATAAATCACAAACAAGTCCAGGCCCGTATTTAGAGCGATGTAGAAGGGAACCTGCAGCCCAAGAGTGGGAAGAGAAATATCTGAGGCAGGATGTGTCAGTGTAAAGACTCTCAAGAGGATGACTGCACTGAAACCGTTTGGGTAATATTTTTTTATTTTTTTTGATGTCATTATATTTAAAAAGGTAACAGAGATGCTAAGGAGCAGAAGAGGTCAAGAAAGAGAAGAGCATGTTCTAGAAGCCCAAGTAAAGATTCAGTAGGATAAAGACTGAGTGATCCCTGAAGCATGTCTGAAAAGCTCCTCAGGATACTGTTGCCTGCATGCATCTCATTTTAACTATGCTCAGTGTGTACCAGAACACCGAATTTTAAGCAGATACATTGCTTGAGCTGCTGCAAACCTGTGAGCATCCTTAAAGCCCCTACAGGCACACAAGAGAAAGGCACAGCTTATGCCCAGTATGAAGTCAGGATCCCAGGGAAGGAAGTGTCTGGGAAAGAAGACAGGTTTATTTGATGGAGAGATACTTAAAATCTCAAGAGAGCACAGCAGAAAGTTACTTGTGTTCCTGTTAGTCATGCTCTGCCTGGGTAGGTGGAAGTAAGGTTTACTGGTGGTTATTTACAGAGACCATAACCCCTCCAGGTCCTGTTGGACCTCCATACTGTCTCACATGTCAAATTTGGTGTCTGATACTGTCATCAAGTCAAGGACATAGTGTTTTAACAGGTTGTGCTTTGGAAGCCAGGAGAGGATAAAATTTTCACTCCAGGAGAACCAGTCTCAGTTTTTCAAGGGCGACATGTAACAGTCAATATTGTATGATATTTATGCTGTTATGCAATCCATTCTGAAATTCTGAGAAGGCATGATGTGGCTTTTCAGAGCTGTAAAGATGGAAGCAAAAAGACTGAACACTTTGTATAGTCCTGGTAGCATCAAAGCCCTGTGAAATATCCATGGCTTAGAATATCTTCCGGATAAAGATTTGGAAGAAAACATGTGTTAACAAACAGATTCAAATGAAAGCTCTCGTAGAAAATTCTTGCGAAGAGATATATTAATCCCACCTCATCCCTGTGGAACACTGGAGATGGAGGACCATGTTGAGAGGTTTGAGTTCCCTGGGGGTTTTGGCTGGTTTGCTGACAGCTATAATGGCTATGCAGAGAAGCAGCACCTAGAAATGCCTGAAGGGGAGCTTCATCAGGTCTGTGCAGCATATGTTTTATCAATATATTGATTAAACCTCCAAGGAGGCTCCTGGACTGCTGGGTAAGTATGTTTTCGTAGCTGTAGAAGCTTGATTGCCACCAAGACAACAGGACAGGCAGGCAGCATTCCCATTACCACCACTGCTGATGGTAGTAATTTTTTTAATACCACAGAACACACTGAAGACTGAAGATGAGTTCAGCTCCCTCGGAGTATCCATTCTTTGCTCGAAGTACAAACTGATTTTTTCCCCTAATGTTTGAGGAGTAAAACATCCTTTAATTTTATTCTCAGGGAAGAATCTCTTTTTGCAAGAGAGAATCCGACATTTATGTTGTGGAAAACTTTGGCCTGGCTCGATCTGGAGAGCATTTCTGCAGCTAAATGCAAAGTGTTATTATTGCTTTGCTAGTCAGAGTTGTCTCAGCGAATGCAGTGACACGACTGCAGCCTTCTAGTTTTGTCTGATAGCCCAAGGTTAGAAGAGATGAGAGGAAATCTGTGTTTGAAATGCTGGCACCAGGATGTGACAGAGTAAATTCATATTTTTCAACAAAACAAATGGTCAGACGCTTATGCTGCCTTTTGTGATAAACAATCTATAATGGCATTTCTCCACTGAGGAAACTATGGCTGGTGGATGCAGCTCTTAGGAGACCACTCACAGTAGCTGATTGATGATGGATGTCTGCTGTTGATGTCTGGAGAATGAAAAGTTACCCCTGAAGATTGTCCATTGGTTTGTCCCACGAGAAAGGAGGGCGACATGTTCATTTCTTGCTTTTTTCTACTCATTGCAGGAAGGATGCCCCTGAGAATCCACACTGTAGAGTTCACCTGAGCAGACTGCAGTGCTGTGTGGTTCCCCTGCAGTTGTAGGATATCAGTCTTTTCCAGCTCAAATTCTTTGTATGTAGAGGTCTCCTCCAAGAGCCCTGCCTACTTTAGCCATACTGCATCTGTGACCTTCTTGGACACAAAACGAAGGGTGGAAAGGGACATTCTGGGGAAATGAACTCATCATACAAACACAGATAAGATTTGGAGAGGAAGTGTAAGCACAAACAGGGCAATGGCAAGCCAACAACGCTACTGTTCTGGACTTTTTTCTTTCACATGGAGTTCACACTGAGATGGGATTGCCACGACCTGAGTTTCAAAAAGAAAAAGAATTTACCAGAGTACGGCAGAAAAAGAGATTTATAATTTATCAGTGCCATGCAGGCATGACAAAAGAAGACACAAGATTTCCTCTTATGTTTGTAGTGTCAAAAATCTGAAGCGACCTCAGGAGTCTGAGTAACACAAGTCTTTGTGGAGAGCTGGAAAAAGTTAGGGTTTCAAATCACCCTGGCTGCTGGCAGGTATTAGCCTGCCCTTTCACTGGGGAGTTACCACAGCCCCTTCCAGAGCCATCTGTCTGCTGCTGCTGCTGTCTGTGGTTTTAATCACAAGAACCCCAGAGATAACCCACCAGTCACCACAGTCTGTGAAGTTATTATAAAACCAGGCAGAAATGTATCTGCTGTTTCTCTGACAGGGAATACTACTGGATTGCAGATGGCATAATTCTCAATTCCCACAGCCTTACAGTGAAATCAAATAATTAGCAGGGGGGGGAAAAAAAGCCAGAAAAGCTTATCAAACTGTGCATTCTTCTATTAAGTGGGCAGCTCTTTGAGAATTTCTGGGAATATTTTGAATAAAACTAGCCAGAATTCTTTTTTTTTTCCTTACAAAAATATTTTCTGTTAGAAGAATGCTGATGCTGAAAATGAAATGTTCTGTAAAAATGTCAATTTTGAAAAAGGCATTTCAGAAACATAAGATTAAAATCTCACATTTTGTCCTCACACATTTTAGTTTGTTTTAATTTCCAGTAGAAATCATGTCTAACTGAGAAAAAAAATCAATCCCAGATTAAACTGCTTTTGCTTTACATAAGCATATGTTTTGATTCTCCTCAGTTATTTCTGTGAAAATGATCTTTTACTGAAAGTTTTTCAACTTTAAATTTTTATTCTATTTTAAAATAGAAAAAAAAAAATTACAAAGGGCTTTTGGAAACAAAAAAATCAAGCTCTTATCTGAGTGAAGCACTAGAGGCTTTTTGGATCATTTAATGCCTATTAGAAAAGGGTACAATCTTGCAGGAAAATAGGGATTTGAGCTGTAGGATGCTGTCTTTACTGAGGCAAATGGTGAACACCTTGTTGATTTCCCTGGCAAAAGCCCTGAGCTTTGTCCCAGAGCAATGTAACATCTGATACCCAGCTCTGCAGAGAAGGCTGAAATCTCTTGCAGCAGGGAATTAAAATTTTATTTGATGCAATAAGGGGAATTAAGAGAAATGTGACATCTGCAATGAAGTTTGCCATTACATTTCTGCCTCCACTAACTCATGTGGGCCAACAGACATCACGTGTCAACTCATACAAATGCAATATATATGCATTTATACTTCACTGATTCCACATGATCTCAGACCTCAGGGGAAATATTTGCATATCCATATGCAACAAAAGCCTATTTGGAATACAGTTAATAAGGTCAAACTAACTTTTTAAGCAAATGAGTCCTGCAGCTATCAGTTTTTTTCTCTTCATTTCCTATGTATTCTAAGATTTTGAAATTCTGGAGCTTGCTTTTCTAATTAGCTTCAAATATGCAAATCATATCAATTTGAATAGCTTACTAATTAATTTCATATATATATATATATATCCATGAAATTGTCAGACAGTAATCTTATGGTTCCAAGTGCTTAAGGTAAATACAAGGGAAGTCAATTGCTTTAATTTGGTTATGCAGATTACCCTAGATTGACAATTACTGGACAAGTAATGAAAGAGCTGCTTTTTCACACAGCTGAAAGCTCTATTTTTTTCCACGACTTGCAGAAAAGCAGAGCAATTGGCAAAGTATATCTATGCAAATTATTCTTAATTTTCAGGATGTTTTAATAATCCTTCTCATTAGCCCTGGGTAATCAAGTCTTATGGTAATCAAGCCTGGGGGACTCCTGAGAAAGAGGCAGATACTAAACACTATGAGAGATGCAGTGCTTATCTTCAGGTACAAGTACTGACCTGACTCAGAGAGGCATGTCCATCTTGCCTGTGTTTCATTATTTCTGTTTTGTGGGACGGGTAGCCAAAAAAAGCCCTAGAACATCTGGATGGGAAGGCACTGAAGATAAATCGAGCAATGAAAATAAATGTTGAAAGGTTATTTGCGTGCAGGACATTTTGTTTTAAAAGTAGAGTGACTGAGGATTTTCTGTTTGAGTAACAGCTGAGGAGAGGTTTTGCTGATTTGAACACCTCTGCCAGAAGCCATGTGTGACAGAGTGGACTTTTTTCCATTAAACTTGCCTTTTCACTTGACCAATTCTTGATTCACAGGGCAGTGGAGATGATCAGGCTGTCCCAGCCCAGAGCAGACTGAGGAGGACAACTTCGGGAACAGAACAGACCATGGAGCAAGACAGAGAGCGAGCAAGTGCGAGAATTTAGAGTTCCCACATCTCCTCAGCCTTCCTCAGATTTACAACCATCCATGCCAACAGTGTCCTCATTGCTGTTCCTAAGCAGTCCAGTGTGCCTCATTGCCTTTCCTGTGGCAGTCTTCTTTTCCTCCACCTCTCTAGAAGGATTTATGTTCTGTATTATATTGACCATTATTCTCTTCTCTTTTTTTCTTTTTTTTCATTGTCTGGGAGGGAAATCTGTGGGACTGGTTTTCCAAAAGGAGCACAGCCTGTATCTGGTTTTGACTCACTCCGAATAACAGTTGTTTTCATATCCAGGTTCTCCCATTCCAAACACTGAAAAAATATATCATCTTGACTTCTTATCTGTAGTAGTGTTGTGAAAGCACAGATGCTCTGCCAGGCTGCAAACAGAGAGATGTTCTCTTACATACTTGGCCTGCTAAGGATCCTGTGTACTAAGACCATGCCACTGATTTTGACCTTGAAATAAAAAAAAAGAAAGAGACTGTTCAAAGCATTCATACCAGTCTTAAGTACTTTAAAGATGTGATGTTGTGCACTGTGTAAGGCATTGATTTTTCCATTTCTTGTAACATCCCACAGCCTGCCTTGTGAATGATAATGGCAGCAGAGCTCTTCTCTAAGATGAACCTCCTAAGCCATAGGTAGGCAGGAGCTTTCCTTGCCTCCAACACCTTGCAATACTCCATTAGTAGTGAGAGGATGAGTAACATCTACTGGCTTCATCTTCCCTGAACACTGGTGATTTGAGGAATTAAGCAAACTCACGGAGGCATCTCCTTCTTCTGCCATGGCTGTGCTTGTCTTCAGTGCACTGAACGTTTCAGCACCTCTACAGCCACTTGTTAAGTGCTTCTGATTTAACTTATAGGATTCCATGGTATGGGAAAAGCATAAGGAAGAAGGAAAAAAAGAAGAACAGAGTGAAACTTGGTGCTCTCTGTGTATTGATGTGACTGGAGTTTCTCTGGGCAGCCTCACCTGAAAGGAGCCTGTAAACCTTTGGATTTTTAGGGCTCCATCTGTGAAGAGGTTTTCTGGAGGCTCAGTATGAGGGGGTTTACTGTGACGTGGTTGTCAGGAGTACGCGGATCCAGAAGGAAACTTCAGTAGCATCTTTGCAACTCCTCCATAGCTGATGGGGAATTATACTGGTGGTGTTAAGGTCAGAAGCAGGCCTGTGGTCTGCAGCAAAATACCCGCTCCTCAGTAAAACTCTTCTGGGGACCAACAGAGCCAGATGGAGACTAGACCAGGAGCAGTTTTTTCCAGGAAGGAAAGCCAGTAGCCTACCAGTTCTAAGACTCTGCATGCAGTGTTGGCAGGGTCCATCCTTTGGCAAGCCCAAAGGCTCTAGGACAATGTGAAGATGAAAGAGCCATCTTGTGCTTTGATGAAGGTGCTTAAAGAAACTGCACACGATGTTGAAAACAGGTGAAAGCCCAGTCTGCCTTCCTTCAAAAGCACCAGGACTGTGGGTTGCAAGAGACTGTAGACAGAGGTGAACTGGCAGCCCCTGTCAATTTTGTACAATGAGTCTTTGCTCAAAGGAGGATACACAGAGATACCAGCAGCCCAAAGAGTCTTTGCTCAAAGGAGGATATACAGAGATACCAGCAGCCCAAAGAGAGAATTTGTTATGGGCCATTTGACATTTGTAGCAGTTAGTATGTAATTCCCAGACTGTGTCTTTTCATTGCCTTTTGAATTAGAAAGTTATTTAATGTTGATGCAGAACATTTCCTAGGAAAAAAACAGCCTACAGACTTGTATTGGTTTTCTGTATGTTCATATGGGATACAATAAAGCCTATGAGCCATTCAGGGATTTGAAATGCCAATCACAGGCACTATCAGGAAAAGGTGGTCATGTGGAGACTGTGGATAGATCTTACAAAGCTACTGAGCTACATTTTTTTTGTTCTACTCGTCTTTCCAAGAATAAATTAGTATTGATTTGACAAATTCTTTGGTTAAAAAAAATGTAGGGATAGTTGAGATGATATGTAATGCTCACTGTGTGATTTACTATGGTCGTCTGGTCAAACAGTTGAGCCTCAAATTCCCTATCTCTAAATATCAATTTATTTTAGTGTCTTTCTATTAACAAGTATTTCTTTACAGCTGAGGCATCTTTGCCTTCATGTCTGTTCAGCTTATGAAAAGATGTCACTTAATCTGGCTTTGGGTGAAGGAGATTTTGTCCCAGTCACTCAGGTGAGGCGCAGCAGGCAGCTCTGCTGACTGTGTTCCCTGAGCTTAAAAGTGGATTTTGAGAGAACAACTGGGATGTGACCAGCTGGGATGTCCCATTACTCTGCAACAGCAATTAGAGCCAGTCATATTTTTTGGCCATCAATCAGCTGACCATAAGCAGCAATCCAGTCCCTACAGCTAGGTCATCTGGATGCAGCAGGGAATGGGCCCCATTTAGCAGATGTCTAGGAAGATATATGAAGCAGAAGTCATTTTGTTGGCATGTTGTGCCAGACAGTCTCCACTAAGAACAGACCACTGAGGAAAGGTAAGAGCACAGTCATTTTAAAAACAGATGTCTGGCAAGAAATAAAAAAACCAAAACCCTCTTATGTTTGCCTGGCTGGTGCATATGAGTGTAGGGGGAGCAGAGCAGGAGCTAAATGAGTGTGCTATATTGACTATACTAGAAAGGGTAAAATTAGTTTATATGGGTTTACCTTTGATTACAAATCTGTCTGGATGGCAACATTCTCTTGCCTCCCAGCAAACCTCCCACAATCAGGTCTTTATTTAACATGAAGTCTGTGCATTTGGGTTTGCAGACTGGTGCCCATCAACATGCTGACCTGCTGCCAAGTGCCTGGCACAAAAGGCCTCTCAAAGGGGAACAGCCCTTCCCCTGGACTGATGGTGCCTTGGCTGAAGACAGACAGAAAAAAATCACTGATACACTAGGTACAGGGGAACTTATTACTGTTTTGCTGTAAACTACCCCTAGTGCTCCTGGGAATAGGAGACATGACCTCTTCTGCCCAAGAGTTCAGCAAAATTTGGGGAAAGTCACTGGGGAGAAGAAGATGGGTTAGAAGAGAAAGTTAAAGAGGAAAACAAAATACTTCTGTGTGTTTTCCCTTCTTCCATCACCTTCATTGCTTTTTCATTGCAACTGGCAGTGCAATTGGGAACCAGTTGGCATTTCTCTGAATATGTGTAATAGCACAAGATGGTGCCTGCAATGAGGTCTTGTAGAACCAATGTTTAAAGCTTTTGTAATTTGCATGAACAACAGAAGCTTTTGCAGCAAAATTGAATGAGCAAAATATAGGGGACTGTGCCCTCTCTATGACTGCAATCTGCATGTGCAGAACAGCGACGGTGGAAAATTCCTTGGGCATTCTCAGCAAGGTAGGTCTTAGAAAAAGGAGAATTAAATGCCAGAAGTCATCCTTCACTGCTCCAAAGAATTGCCTGAGATGATAGAACTAGATGGATTTGAACTCACCCGAGCACCTTTTTGACCATCTTTAGGGTGCTTAGGGAGCAATCATTAATTAACATTAATATATTCAGAGACCATCTAAAGAATCAGTCAGAGATTTTTCTATGGGTTCATATAGAGATACAATCTCTATTAGAGTTCAGGGAAAGTTAAAAGAAACTTTTGCTAGGCAAAAGGAATGATTTATCCTGGCTAGCAAGCCAATGGAAAAATATAACTAGCTGGGGGTAGCTCTAATGTTTTTTAATTTGAGCGTTTTAACTAGCTTTGTGGAAAACCACATTGGAATTAAAAGGAAAATGAAATATAGCTGTAATACATCACAAATGTTGATGCCAGAATATTGTAGTGTTTTTTTGCTTCAAAGTGTGATAGATGTGATAGAAAAAATGACAAGTAAAATTAAATACTGGTTGGAAAATCTGGATGTAGGCTTTTTAAAGAGCTGTTTGTACTGAAATGTACACTTCACACACATTTCACTATTGAACCAACACAGGACAAGGTCTGTGGTTCTTTGTGTTTCTACTATTAGCTATTATTGTCATTGTAACAATAATTTAGGGTCAAATAAGAAAACAAGACTTCTTCTCTAAAGGCCTTGAAACCCACCAAGGTTTTGGGTACGTGAAAGCCTGCAGTAATTAAAAGCACAATTCACTCCTCAGTGCAGTCAGTAAGACACTGTGGCCCAGCATTTTAAAGAGCTCTAAACATTTTCACTCAGAAGGACTCCAGACAGGTTTGTGCATCAACTCTTACACCTATAGGGCTGCCTAAGCTTCTTTTTGCTGCTTTCACACTTAGCTTTCAAGAATTTGTTCTCTTGGATTCTTTATCTTTCTGTATTTTAATTAATTAAAATGTGAGCGGTTAAATTTTTCCAGTAAGGCAAATATATTTTTATGCTACTCTTAAGTCTCCTTTGCATTAAAAAGCATCCTGATTATTCCATGCACCTGGAACAATGTCAGGAGCCAAGTCTAACAAGTAGTTTTGTGGAAACCACAGTATTGAGGTATTTCCTCAAAGCTGGGTAGTACGAAGAGTCTTTTAAAGTGGGAACTACCTGCCTCCTTCTTATGGTGCTAATATTGCTGGTAACAGCTCAAATACTCAGGTAAGCCTAGGAAAAAGTCATTTGTATTTACTATTCCCTTTTCTAACAAAAATACATACTTTTTTCTGATTGTCCATATTTCATATAGATTTCCTTACAGAAAAAGTTGTGCAGTTACCAAAATCACCTCTTTGAATGGGCAAATCAATTTATGAACTCTGGAAATGCACTGAGAATACCAACATTTTAGAGACAAAAGAGAAAAAAAAAAAAGAAAAAGAGGCCCCATCTTCATGACAAATATATACATAAATAAAAACAAAATAACCCTGTTCAAACATGGTTGTGGTCAGATAGTCATTCCATACTTCTTTCTCACCAACACAGGGTGAAAAATGTGCATTGGAATTGTTGAATAAGCATGGGAGGTGATCAAATTCAAATCAATCTAAGCCTAATCTGGGGAGGAGTTGTTTAGGGCATCTCTTCTGATGTTCATCAAAGGCAAAACAAAGCACTAGCATTTGCCACTGCTACAGCTCACAACCATGCTTCAACATGGCTTCCTACACACAGAAGCTGGGGCCACCGTGGTGCATTACCTGAATTATTCTAGTGATAAAAACACCACCAGATATATTAAAAAAAGCAGCAAACTAAATCCACCCTCCCCTCCCCATCAATTTTATCAGTAATAGTTGTTCCAAAAAGAAAACAAGTCACATATACATACAAATACACGCACACAGGGATAGCTCAGGACTACGTACAACTTCTAGGGTGGCAGCAGTAAGGGTATGACAACACGAGATGTCAAAAAGAAGCCACTGTGCTTCTCCAGCCCTTTGCTACATAATTTGGAGGCCTCTGCTACCCAGATGGCATTTGAGAGAGAGAGAGAGGAGAGGGAGGGAGATGTTTTCTGCCTCTTCCAGAAGGTTTGGGTAAACGAACTTGCAGGTTCTAGGAATTGCAAAGATTTGTGTCCAGTGGCAGCTGGTGGCCAAAATCTGAGCAGCAAAGGGCGTGGAAGCGGAGAGAACCAGACAGGCAGAGAAAGACAGACAGACACAGCGACAGATATGAATGCCAGTCCCAACTGAGGTGCAGGCTGGATGTATGTCGTCCTTCCACCGATCCTTGCTCCCATTGTGGGGGTGTGTGTGTACAGGGCTGTGCCGCAGGGCTCGGCCGCTCCAGTCCTTGCACAGGCGGAACGCCCGGGGGCAGTTCTGCCTGAATAAGGACTGCAGGACTTAAGCCACTGGTTCTCTGCCTTCAGACACATTGATTGAGGGTGAAAACGAACTCGTGAGGTTTAGTGTGGCTGGAGACGAGGGAGAGGAAAGCAAGGGAGAAAAGGAAGAAAGGCAGGGTGTGGGTTAAAAGGGAGAAGTGCAGGAGAAGGTGAGAGGGAGACTTAAGTATAGGCTGTCAGATATTCCAAAGAATGGGAGCAGGAGCCCATGGCAAATCATATGAAGCCTCTAGACACCAAAAGCAAGATGACTGTAAAAAAAGGCCCTATGCGCCTGGTTTAAGCCTGAGCTGTTTTAGTTCCGAAATAAAATAGCCTAAATATGAAATCACTGCACAGGTCTCCAAGACTTGGGAGCTGAATGCTTTGGTATCTATCTGGCCTTACTGGATCAGTACTCAGGAATCAATCAAGCTGCAACCCTCTGCTGACTTCCTATCAGAAACTGAAAACCTTTTCAGAAGCACAAGATATAAAGTACTCAGCTCTCCTGATAGACCAAATGCCAAACCACTACTCAGCAGGCTTGGGCACAACAGATCTGACTGACGTTTTTTAGGGGAAGTAATATAGCAAAGTGGGGTTTGGGTTTCTCTAACCTTCTTCCTAGGGGTGCTACTTCCTGAAGAACCCAGGTCCTATGTCTCCCAGATGCTACCATGGATCAGACCACACACAACATTGCACTCTCCTCCTGTCACCTCTCCCATTAAAAACCCCACCACTTCCATCAACTCTAAAACCACTCATAATGTTCACTCTTAGGAAAATGTGTGCTGCTACAGCAGGAGGGCATCTTAGGTAGGGAAATACTCCATTATTTCACAAAAGCCCGCAGGTCACCCTATTCCTAAAAGTTCTCATCTCATAACCATGCACACCTCCCTGGCTCCTCACATCTGCCGTATCGCATTGTGTACCTGTCACAGGTAACTCCTCCTCCTCTGTACCTCCTGCAGTGTTCACAGACACACTCAGACATGCAAGTATGGCCACTGAGTGGAAGAGGCAGGATGGACACGAGTCCAGATGGTTTGCTCAGTCATCCTCGTGCACTCCCAGACACAGCTGATGAACACAGAAGTACCCGCACGTGCAGACACACTCAGTGGCACCAGCAGAAGTCCTCAGAGACAGGTTCACAAGTAAGCACAAATCCTCCCCCTCCCTGGCATCCTTTCGAGACAGACAGACAGACAGAATCAAACACACCACATCCTCACTGTCACTGGTACTTATGCCGATGCTCTGGAGACACACATGCTCTCACCTGAACATGCCTCTGTAACTCTCACACATCTGCACGCCATGAGCTGCCCGCTGCAGCTGGATTGGCAACCCCTCAGCTGGCCACAGGGCCACAGGGACTCATCCAGCTCAGTGGGCACTGCTGTGAGCATTGCTTTGATAGCAAACAAAGACTCAGCGACACAGTATCTTTGGTCTGACACTGGCAGAAGAAAGGACGAAGGAAAAAGAACCCAACGAACCAAAACTTTTCTCTCTGGCTGAGGGGGAGTAGGTTACATTTACAGCTTTCCCAGTGGCACAGGGCCCGACGGTTTTTCTTTTGTCACTTTGGGCACTGTAGCACACAGCGCAAATCGAACTTGATTTTCCCCTTTGATACAGAACAACAAACAGTAATGAGCCACTTTCTTTGCCTGGAGGAGGAGACAGCAGGCTGTCAGTCAGCTTTACAGCGCTCAACTCCAGGCTGTGCCTGCTGATGTGGAAAGGAAGGAAATGCAAGCCTGTGCCCAGGGCTGCTTCTGGGATGATATATTCCAAATTTACTGACTTTTATTCAACTCCTATAGCATTTATTTCCTACTATAATAGATGGTAATAATTTTTACCATCTTAATGTTTTCTTCGAAGGAGCTTAAAGTGTTTTTTAAACTTTAATGACAATACTTTCTTAACATAAGCAGTAATAACAATGTTCAAGTCTCTGATGGGAAGACTGAGGTACAGAGATGTAATCGAAGTCCAAGGATTCCACAGGCCCTACATACCAGGCCTCATATATTATATCATCTTTCATCTTACTCTCCAAAAGTCATTCTTGGCCTTAAAGAGAGTTGACACATGGTAGATGTGGTCTCTGCCTTGGAAGTTCTTTTTTTAGGAAAAGATTAAAAAAGATTAAAAAGTCTTCCTCGCCCTCTTCAGTCACTTAAGAAGTGGTTTAAGATTGCTCCAAAACAGAAACGTTGAATATTTCCAGAAAATTTTGGAAAAAAAAAAATCAATCCTTATTTTGTGGCTAGGAAGTTAGTTGTGCAACAGTCACCGAGAGCAAAGCTCTGAAAATGCAGCTTCAAAGTCAGGCAATTTAAAAGTGAATTTGGCAGAAGTTGTGCCCCTTTGAAGTTTTTAAACCCACCAGATTTTAACCTGCTCTGTGCCCTTGGCATTTACTCAGTTGTATGAGATGCCTCTCCATGTGTCTGGGGCGCTGGCTGGGGTTCCTAAGCTGCAGTAAGCAAGTGGGCCCAACATGATGCAATTGGACTTATTGCTTGACATATCTCCAGACCATGGAGGTGTTTTAAGTGAAAGCTTCCTAAATGACTCAGAAATGCTGAGGCAACCCAGGAGCCTACCTCACAAGCACATGCCTTCTCACTGTTTCTGAATGCACAGCCATGCTAATGAAAATATGCTGAGCTTGGCATGCAAGTGTTCACTCACCCCCAGGCATGCAGATGAACATGCCTGCATTCAGAAAACTCTCAGGTACAAACACCCATCCGTAAGCAGATCGAACTTGCACAGTAAGACAGTCACATCAGCTCAGAAAGCATGTTCATATTTCTCAGTTATACAACAACCCATGTGCCTCCATCCACAACCGTTCACAGCACAAATACATATGAAATACGTGTGCTTACATACACACTCTCTTTCCCCCACACATGGATTTGTGCCTGTACACTCTCCCATGGATTTGTAGCTCCCACACACAGGCATCCAAACACACTCAGGAACATACAGTACAACCAATGGAGTGCACAGACAAAGATCCACCCATGCACACTCACATATATCTTAACGAAGGTTTTGGTCTGGGAAACTCCTTTTTGAGAAACAAAAATAAATGTCAAAAGGAAAAAAAAAAAACAAACAACAAAACACCAAAAACAGAGCATGGGGAACTGCACAAAAAAAAGCAAGCTCATACCTACACACACACTGTGGAGGCTGACAACCAGTGTTCCACCCCTGCCCCCCAGCTACAGCTGTGGCAGCTCAGCACCTGCTGGGTTTGCTTCCCCTGAATGCAAATGTCAGATGAACTTCACAGAGAGTTCAGGCTTATGTGTCTGTGACCTGTGCCAGGAGTCTCCATCTTCCCTAACTGACCACAATGAAAACTGTCCCTTTTCTCCAAGAGCAGCACCTCCCAAGACCCTGCCACAAACACTCTTCAGCTTCTAAAGGAGCTGGGCAGAAACATTTTACCTGCGCCTGACCAGTCTAAACATCTCCTATTAGTGGAGCTGATTGGCATTTTAGGGTTTATTGTTTCTTTCCTTTTCAGACTCCAGGTCTCTCGGAACAAGACAAGACAGTGTACGGAAACACACGGCAGGGTTTGCTCAAACCCACAAACAGCAAGAAAGCAACAAGCTCCTGAGGAGATGGGAGAAGTGTGTCTGATAAACTGCCTCACACTGCTTGGGAAGGTGACACCCGTCCGTCCAAGATGGGCTGCTACTTCCAGAGCCCATTTTCTACAGATGTAACATATCAAGTGCTGCTAGCAGGAAGGGAATCTGACAGGACAAACCAACATACAAAACATTCTCTTATTCAATAAGGGTTACAAGTGCAAAGGGATTTCAGAACATTTCAGAACAAACTCCATCCATAGCTGCTGCTTATTTATCAGTGCATCAAAAGATTGTGCAAGTTTTTAGTAACAAACATTAGAAACTAGTAGCAAAGGACTTGCCTAGATAAAAAGAGAAGATTTAAACATGCCAGGTAACAAAAAGACGTGTGCAGAGATCTGTAAAACTGTATAGAAGGAAAGGATTCTTTAGAGGAAACAGGGGGAACCATATACAATGTTCTTCATAGCCCTTACTAAAAGAGTCAGGGCCACCCCTGCTGCCTCCTCAACTAAGACAGGAGATGGTTAGACAGACACACGTCCTTATTTTTCAGTGACTTCTCTAACCAAAAACTGGATTCTGGGCCTTGGCTGAGATAAACTTGAATTTAGATAGGGAATGGAAAAGGGAGGGAGCCTTGTCAGTGGCAATTAAGCACACCACAATGGACAGCCCTGGAGACTGAAGATCAGAACAATCAGGAGCAGCATGACCGTCTCGACAAGATGCTGAGAATGAATATGATTTATACTGCTCAAATTTAGTGTCTGAGAGCTGGGTGTCTAGACAAACCTAACAAATCTAGACACTCACCAAGTCACTGGATGGGCACCTCCAAAGAGCAATTAATTTCCCCTGTCACAGACATGTAAGGGGAGGCACCAGTGGGTCTGAGGAGAGCTGCATCTCTCCCCACCAACAGCAAGAGGAGGCCCTGCTGACTGTCCTTCTCTCACATCGTGGAAGTTTAATGGGATGCATATCAAAGTGTCCTAACCCATGATGTAAAAAGTTCTTTAATTCATAGGGAATTATTGTGAATTTATTCAAAAGGATAAATGGATTTTCCCTGGATTTCTGCTCTATGACAGACCTCCATTTATTTATCAAAACGCAAGGATTTCCTTCCTTTCTGCTTGGAAGACTTTTGTATGGATTCAAATATATCAGTCAGGGAAGTCTTGTTGATATTTAGTATGATTCATCTCCAGCTAACTGTACTTATTTCCTCCATTACCATGTACAGTTCTGTCTCTATGGATGAGAACTGAAATTTCCACAACCTGAAGGCTATTGCCAGGTTCCCTATTTAGTTTTCTTGTGACATGTGTGGCAGAAAAAAGGCTTTAATTTCATTCTTAAAAATTAACAACTTCAACCAGCTGATAATTGTAACTTTTCTCTACAAAGTCAGCCTAATCCTAATATCTATCTAGTAAAAGGGTAACCAAAATAGTTTACAACATTCTGTGGGAAATGTTGTAAACAACTTTTTGTGTCCAGAAAGCAGGACATTTAAGAGATATGAAATAAAAGTTCCTTTTCAGTTAGAAACTATTTTCCATTCTCTCAAAAAAAAAGGAAAATAAACTAGTTTTAAAAAAAAAAATTATTTATTCTAAATCAAAATGTTACAGCTTGAATAAGTGTCCCTGCTTCAAAATTAAAGAAAAAAAAAAAGAAAAAAGAAGTTGAACAAAAATTAATCTAGAACCAAGATACGAAAATATTTTATTTGGAAGTTTTTTCAAAGTGTTGCCTACATTTTTTCTCTAAACACAGCACTGAGTGAAAATTATGCTGTCACTTTTCTGCTTGCAATAGATTGCCTCTACAGTACACAACAATTCCAAGTTGTAATATTTATTCAGCAGCCACATAATTTTGAAAATTCATGACTAATTTGCTCTCCTCTAACATTTTTTACAGCAATTTTCCTTCAATATTTCTATTTGCCTGGCCTTTATAAGCTGGATATTTGAGTGCAATTTTTGTCTGTGCTCGTAAATCCATCATAGTCTTTCTTTTGGGAATCTCTGCGTTTCCTGCCTGTCCTTTGTCTATTTATCCTATAATTCTGTATCCATCTACCTCCAAGAAAATAGACAGAGGAAAACATTTGGCTGATGTGATTTATGTCTTGAACATCAGATGCTTATTTCAGTCTCCGTGGCTCACTCAATCCTTCACCTGTCTGCTGAGATGGGCACCAGTGGGGCCAATCAGTGTCAATTGTGCCAGTGGAATTTGAGAGATGGAGCAAATCAGGTTGCAAATCCCCCAAAAAATGGGTTGGAACTCTAGTGCTTTATTTTTCTTTGGTATTTTGGCTTTGTTTTTATTTTATCTACCATTTTTTTTTTCAAATTAGAAACTGAACATTAGGAGAAGGTTCCTCTAAACAGAGGTGATTTGGTCTTTATTTCTTTTGGAGGAAGCCTGAGTGAGGAGGCACAGGGAGTATTCCTGGTTTGGTTCCCGCAGTTCCACCTCGAAAGAACTGACCTTTATCTCTCTGTGGGGTGGAGAGTATTGAACTGCCATGGGAAGCAAAGCATAACACTGGGTAGACCAAAGTGCTGGCCTGGGACTATTCTAGCAGCTTCCCATGGCACAAATAGCCTTTTCACTTACACTCCACGTTTCCCATCACTTTTCCTGCTATACAGTTTAATTCATGCCAGGCGGATTATGAAGGGAAGAAAATGATGCAACAGTCAAAAAAGTCCTTTAAGTCGTTCCAAAAATTAAAACAGAACCAAACCAAACAAAACGAAAACAAAAAAAATTATAAAAAATAAAGAGCTTCAAAACTAAACAAAAAAAGTTCTGAAAATAAACTCAAAAGAAAGGAGAAAGGGGGAGGGTAAAAAAAAAATAAAATAAAAAGAACCCGGGAAAGGCAAATGAATGTTAGAGCAGGCACGATCATGGACAGACGCCAGCTACTTACGTTCACCTCGGTGATTGCTATATCAACAATGCTACCCACAACAATCAAGGCGTCAAATGTATTCCATGCATCACAGAAATAGTGCTGCATGTGGCAGAGAAGCCAAGGAGAGAGAGAGAGAGAGAGAGAAAGAGAGAAAGGAAGGAAGAAGAAGAAAGAATGAGAGAGAGAGAGGAGGGAGAGAAAGAGGGAAAGGGAGAAAAGAGGGGAAAAAAAGTAAAAAGTAAAATAAAATAAAATAAAAAAAAAAAACGAAACGAAACGAAACAAAAGCATGAAAGAGGGAGAGAAGAGGAAAAAAATAAGAAAAGAAAGAGGTTACGTGGGCATATTAAATAGTCTCTTACCACTCTACAGTATTGGTTGCTCAAACCTCTGTAACATTTCACATGATGGAGGGTATCAACAAAAGCCTGGTTAGTCAGAAAGTTACACTCAAACATGTCTACCTTTTGGAGGGAAAAAAAGCACACACACCCCAAACTCTGTGCGCTTTCACCAGTCACAGCCTTGGGGTGAGCTATGACAAGTGAAAAAGAAGGAGGCATTTCCCCCCCTCCTTTTTTTTTCCCTGGGAGAAGGAGAAGGACGACGGCAAGTTCAATAAAAGCATGACTAGAGGGAAAAAAAACAGAAAACAAAAAGAGAGAGAAAAAAAGAGAGAAAGAGAGAAGGAACGGCAGAGGAGGAGGAGGTGGTGGTATCCTGGGGAGGGTAGAGTAATACTCACATTAGTTTCACTGAGAATGACGTCTATAATGCTGCCAATTACGATGAGGAAGTCAAAAACATTCCAAGGATCACTAAAGTAACCCTACATAAGGAAGGGGCAGGCAGGATGGGGATTAAAAAGGAATGTTAGACAGACAAAAACAGTTCAAAATTACCATTAGAATTACTGCCCTGAGACCTCAAGGGTTTTCCTCTCAAGTCTACTTGTTGCGTCTCAAGCTGTAGCCCAGGCCTGGGTTCCCTGACTTGAGTGAGCAGCCCCCATCCAGCTAATGTGATGCCAGGGCAGTCACCCCTCCCCTCTGACTCTGAGACAGGGGCTGAAGGGAAGTCACAGAGATCATTTTGAGCATGGCTGCTCATAGGAGCCAGGCTTGCAGGACCAGCTCCTCCAGATATCTCGGTTTCTAGCAACACAGCACCCTTCCCCATTTGACTTAGATTCAGCTGGGGGAGAGTACAGGAATGGTGCCATATGGTTCTCTCAAAAAATGGATCCCCTTATGCCAGTGTGAGTATCAATCCACCAGTCCACGTTCCAGATGTAAGGCTCTGTCCACAGGGAACAGCTGGCTGCTGTGTCACGGTGGAGGAGAGGGCACAGTCGAGCTGGGAATGTGTTATTTAAATCTCACCACAATGTGTATTATGACAATCATTAGCCTAACGTTTTCTATTACTAATGCTTTAGCTCTTGTCTTAAGAATACAGAGCAGGACTGGTATTTCTGTTACTCTGAAAGCACGTCTGCACCACAAAATGAGGGTGTGAATGTAGCCTGGCACATCCCAGCAGGAAGGGGTAAGAATGGGAGCAAAGCTGGCTTTAGCATGTGCTCAGAGAGAGACCTGTTGGTCCCTCATGTCAAAGATAGTGCTCCAGCAACACTGTCACATTAGCTGCCCAAGACAAGCTACAGCAGATCACTCCAGGGGCTATCTTAAACATCCCATTGTCCTAAGCAGAACTCAGGAGATGCTAATCAGCACTGCTTACTATGCCCATCTTGCATAATTTTTGGCTGGATAGGCTGTAAGGATACAGGATTCTTTTGAAAAAGGTTCTGTTCAGCCCAGAAGATGAACTTCTGTATGTAAACTTCCTGTACAATGTCACAAGCAAAGAAAATTTGTCTTCGCTCACTGAACATCTGTGCCAATCTCTTCCCCTTGTTCTGAAGTCTTTAAAGGAGGTAAACATAACAGAATCCTCCATAGTCCTTTGGATTCGTGTTTGGGTTTGTTAGCATGGGCTAATCTGACCTCCCTGTTTCCCAGCTGCAGCATGTCTCCAGTGAGACTGAACCCGAGCTGCACTGTGACTACTATTCTTAGTCAAAGAGTCAGGTCATGGGTAAAGTGTGAGTCTGTGTTCCCAGGCAGTCTTGCAGAAAGCAAAAAGGAGAAAAGGAAAAAAAAAATTAAGAAAGAAAGAAAAAAAATTATCTCAGTACTGGCACTGTACAAAGTGAGGCTTGGGAACCTCAAATTACTGTGGGTTCAACCATCACATGGAGCAGGCACTGGTAAAAAGTGTCTTTCTAAGTGCTGAAACACTGCCTCCAGGACACTTTGAGACTCACAGTTATGAACAGCATTACACTTGGGGCAAGGAAAAAAAAGAAAAGAAAAAGAAAAGATGAAGCAAAAAAAAAAGCCACTGCCTGGCTGGTTTCACACCAGTGAAGGGAGCTGGTAGAGTGGACTTTGAAATCCTCTCCTCAAAACCAGAATAAAACCCCTTCATTCTGCAGCCTGTTCTTAGCAGTTCTACACTGGGAAGAGTAATCATCCTAGGGCTACACATTACTACACAATTAGCTACAACAGGGAGGAAGGAAATAGAAGCAAAAGCAAATTCAGAGAATATTATTATTCAGTGTCCAGCCTAGAAAATACACAACAAATATTAGAATGAATTCAGCGGTGATGTCCAGCATCATTAGCAATCAGAAGGACCTGGAATAAAACTGTAATTAGACTTCACCAAGAGGAAGGGGAGGGAGAGAACAGCAGATTAAATTGTAGAGGCAAACGCATTTGGAATAAATAGAGGACAGACACAGATCATACAGAGTTACAAAAAGTGCCTTTGCAGCCTGATGCGACCTTGGCAAACAGTAAACTTGCAGCATCAAAGAACAGAGTAGAAGACAACAGACCCAATCCTTCTGCCCCTGTCCATGTGCACAGTCCTGCTGAAGGCAACAGCACTGTTCACATGTGTTCAATAGCATGGTTCTCTTTTATTTCCTCTCAAATGCATAGTTTAGGAATTATTAAGGATTTCAACAGTAATTTAAACGACTCAAAAAACCCCAGAGTCTGGTTTTGGGCAGCTACAAATATAAAGATCCAAAACATGTTGTTTGGGTTTTGCCCATGAAAATGATGACTTTTAATGATTTTTAAGTCTGTGGGTTTTTTTGCTGTGATTGGCATCATACTGCAAAGCATGTTTTTGGTGTAACCAAATTCACAATTTCTTTTTACTGAGCAGCTTCTTTTGTAGAGCCCAATAGTCTTTGCTGCTGGTAAAACCAGCATTTGCTGTTGATACAAAACCCAGGTGACAAGCAGCATCAAATCCTGTCCTCAGATGACCACCAAAGCCAGTAAATTAAATATTGCTCCCAGCTGTAGTAATACAGCCTCACTGGATGCAATGACACTGCACTGACAGAGTTGGTACATCTCAGGAGAGATTCAGGCCTGGAAAGAAAAGGTCCCTTTTTCATTGCCATCAAAAAATAGCTGCTTTGGACCTTTGTGACACCATGGTGTATCTGGAGTCACTCTGCTAACTTCAGTAGTGTTGCTTCAGATTTACATAGGAAGCTCTTTCTCCTAGGATGCTCTGCTGAATCTCATCAGCCAGTTCCTTGCTTGAAAGTCATGGGCTTGTCTGCTCTGGAAGCCCAGAAAGAGCATTATCATGGCTGTAAGGTGAACTCAGAGAGCTCTTCCTCCTGTAGGAGCCTTCCAGAGAGGAACCATGGATATGAATGCAGTTTTACTCAACCCCACATCCAATATACCAGTGTTGAATTAAGGAAACACATGAATTTTAAAACCTTCCTTTCCTCCTCACCTGCTCCCTCTGTGTTTCAAACAGAAGGGTGAAAAACAGGAAGATATTATTTACAGTAAGAGAGCTCAAAGAAACAGAGAACACAGATGCTTCATTTGTGTGGAAAGGTAATGGGATCCTCCCTTGAAAAGCCAACCACCCTCCTTAGAGACATTTACCTATGAATGGCCATGTGGTTACTTAGCTTTGGCTCAGACCTCATAATCTTGTCAGGAGTTATGAGTACATATCAGGAGTGAACTACACCCCTTTGGGACTTGCCTCCTGTGACCTCAAAGGACCTCTTCAAGCCACATTCCTCACTGGAGTGTACCAGGGTGGCTAATGAAAGACAAGCTGAATGAAGAAAGAGCTTTCACTCTAATAAAGAGGTTGTATTTCCAAAATATTTTTCCCACCAGAAAGTTCTGTATACTTTTCCCAAGAGGGTGGAGGTCTGACTGGAAATGAATTGATGGCACTGTTTGTTTTTGCAGTACAGGAATTTAGAGTGTAATACCATATTTTACCCTTAAAGGGAGATGCTTGACCCTGATTTAGCTGTATAATTGCATGCCACATAATGGCATCCTCAGGGGTTTATTGGTGAATGGTAGTCACCCTCTCTTGTGGGATGTCTTTGGAGATCCATGAAGCTTTTGGGGAGAAAAGAGGACAGAGAGAGACCAGGAGGATTGGATTGAATATTCAGAAAGCATGAAATAGCCCCACCAGAAGAGCATATTTTTTCCCCACTTTTTTTCCCCCCAAAGGTAGCAAATGATAGTGTATCACCATATGATCAATAAATTAATGAAAGACTGAGCATAAATATGCAGTAGCTGACTGGAATGGAATCTCATTTGTGCAAGAGGAGCAGACATTGTAACATTTCAGAATGAGTATGCCAATCATTTTTCGGTCTCCTAGTTGCTGAGATGATCTATCAAAGAAGCTAAGGTTTATTTTGGTACTTATGGAGGCACTGAAATCTCTGGACACCATTTATGTTATTTTTTTGTGAATATGAGATCCTACATTTAGTAACTAAGAAGCCTCAACAATAGCAGGGAAAATTGCCCACTGGAGTCTACCTGAAGCTCAGAGTCACCTGGGGCCCATAATAAGAGTATGTGGTAGCTGAAGTGCTGTGCATCCACACTGAAGCAGAGAAATCCTCAGGGGGACGGTGCTGTTGAGTCATGGTATCAGTGGGTTTTGAGCATCCAGCCTGTGGGATCTGCAGGGCCACTTGTGTGTTAACTGATGTGTAGTTATTTATCTGCTTAGTCCCAGGTTTTCATTTCTGTCTCTTACGAGGTGGCTGCCAAAATTTAACAAAACCCTCTGAGAAAAAAGTCTCTAAAGATGAAGGGCACAGCAAGGTCAAGGCTATTCACTGGGTGGGTTCTGAATGTGGGTCAGATGGTCCCCAGTGGAAGATGATGTTGCAATGTTATAGGAAAAAAGGGACAGACATGCATGCATGTATGTATTTAAGATAGAGAAATGAAGCATTGAGGAGGAGAAACTAAGACATACAGAAAATTATGCCACCTAAAAGGAAAGCAAACTACAGGAGAACCTTGCTACCACTTATCTGAAATAACCCTGCATGCTAAAACAACAAAAAGAAACATCAATCTTAATCAGATGGAAAAAGTATATAGGAAGGAGAGGAAGGGGCTGATACCCTGGTATACCATGTGATTTCCTAATGAAGTTTTCCTGCTGATTGCAAAGGGCACCAAAGTAGACTTTGCTGGTGATTTGCAAAATGACATGAACTGCTAGTTTGGTTGATGGTTGGTTAGTATGTGAATTTGTATCTGAAAATGCAGCAGGCTATTTGAAGCTGTGAGAGTCAGTTCTCAGACTTCATCAAAACAGGCTTTTCCTGAAAGTATTTTTGCAAAAGAGGCAGTTTCATCACAAAACGGTATAGAATCAAGTGACGTTTACACACTACCATGACTCTTGGCACAACCTCTCACAGCAGATTTGAGGGATTTGCATGTATCCTAACATGCAAAACAATCTTATAAAGCTACAATAGCTCCTGACACCGAACAGAGATGTGTGTCAGATGCAAATTCTGTTATGCTAAAATACCATTTAGCCATAACAGCAATCAGGGAGATTAGCAGAACCTAATAGAGAAGGAATAAAGTGGAGGGTGCAGCTGCTTGGAGCTCCTGACAGGCTGTAGGAAAACAGCATCTATTTGCATACTATCTATCATCTCTTATCCACTGATGGATTAATTCTGAGGCACAGAGTCCCTGCAATTCACCTACCAGTTACTGTAATGAGTCACTGCTGCAGGGAATTAAACAAGGCCCCCCTGTACTCTGTCAAATCTTTCTGCAGACAGGGAAAGAGAAGAGGAGCTTTTCATCTTTTCTTCAGACTGTTCTGAAGAAACTTCACAGCTATCTGCTTATTCCATAAGAAAACAAGACCAACTTGCAGACCGACCAAAGTAGATGCTTAAAAACGTTGATATTTTCCTTTGTCCTCCCCCATTCTTTTTCATGCTCTCTCTCACAATGAGGGCATTGGTGAAAGCAGACAGGTGTCCCTTGAGGTCTGAGGGCCTGCTCGAATATCCTGAACACAGAAAGAATGGAGTTGGAGGACCTGAGTGGCCCTGTGATCTGGAAAAAGATCTCAAATGGTTATTTCTAGGTCACTGTGAGAAAACTGAGGTATCTTGTTACTGACCACCTTGAAGTGGACACGTTCTGATTATTGTTTGAGATCCTGCAGGTCCTAAAGCAAACTATGGGTCTCACCTCTGCTTCTGGTGAACAAATATCTCCACCACAGGAAAAAACCCCACTGCCTGAACCAATTTCAACATTTATGGAGGCTGGAACTATAGAATCTCTTGTGTCAAAACAGACCCTTTTTTTATGGCCTCCACGCCTACTGATAATTGACAACGTTGGGGGGGTCATGTCTAGAAAAGAGTGTATCATATCTGATCTGTGAACTGAGATTTTCATTTTCAGACCTTGCAACCCAGTTCATTTCACCAGAATTATATTTTCTAGATGGTCCCATGAGTCCCTCCGTGTTCATCTACAAAGACTCATAGAATGGTATGAGTTGGAAGGGACCTTAGAGATCCCACTAGATCAGGCTGCTCAAAGCCTCATCCTGCCTGGCCTTGATCACTTCCAGAGCTGGAGCATCCATAACTTCTCTGGGCAACCTGTGCTAGTGCCTCACCACCCCCATTATAAAGAATTTCTTCCTAATACCTCATCTAACCCCACCCTCTTTCACTCTAAAGCCATTCCCCCTTGTCCTGATACTACACCAACTTGTAAAAAGACCCTCTCCAGCCTCCTTGTAGGCCCCCTTTAGGTTCTGAAAGTGGTGGCACTTGGTGGCACAGTTATCTTACATCTCTCTGTACTTCATTTACTGTGAAGTGGCTGGTAGTACACAAGCTCTCAGCCATGGGGAAGGCCTGAAGTGAGACATTATGGTCCCAGGTCCTCCAAAGGCTGGGAAAGAAGCACGGCAAAGACAATATGGAAGCATTTATTATGAAAGCATCTCTTAGACATAGCAAAGACTGTGCTTCAAGGCAACATGCTGAGAAGGCCTGAGGAAATCATAACAGTAAAACATGCTGAAGCTGGATGATTCAACCAGTTGATCCTGATGTAATTTTTTGGCCTGGACTGGTTTTAGCTGCATTTGAAGGAAGGGTGAGTAATGCCTCAGAACAATAATGCCTAAGGCCTCTGATATAAATGCATGAAAATGGAGGCAGAATAACAAGAAGCTCTCTTATAAATTTTGCTGTCTACTTATAAGATAAGATAAGCATTCTTGACCTTCCTACAGGTGTATTGTGGCACAGCAATACCCTATGAGGGATTGGGCCCTCTTCTTCATGAACAGTAAGCACATTGCTATCATTTAACAATTACTGCCCTTCAGTCAGAAACCAGACTTGTTCCCAGCAAAGAGAAACAAAATCAGCACCAGTTTTACCGGAAAGACTGAAGTGAATGTGATGGCTTGCTATGTCTGATCACTTATCACAGAATGCATTCCATGAGAATTTTGCTGTCAAATTCCATTTTGAAGAAGCTGCAAATGCTTTCAATTTCCAAAGACTTTGGAAGGTCTAGAAAAAGCCTGTTTTGATGAGAGCCAACAAATAACTCTTGAAGGCAATAAACCAAAACAGCAATGTGAAACAGTCCTGTGAAAAGAGCTAAAGGATGGGCTTGGCTGCTTAAGATACTCTGTCTTCTAAATTTGTACTGACATCCCAGCCCAGGGAAGAATGATTCAAAAGAAGTAAAACTCAACCTATCAGAAAAGAAGTGAGACATTTTCAGAGTGAAGAGTCACTTAATGCTGTGGCAAGATGAGATAGTGGCAAGTAATCGCTGAAGAAACATTCTGAATATGGGGCAGGACTTGGAATATCTTCCCTGTGTCCATATGCAGCATGGCTGTGGACTGCTCAGACATGGTTTGCTGCATGTATAGTGGATACTGACTGGCAGAAAGAGAGAATGTTGAAGAAATAGGGCAGTAGGTATGAGCAATAGGTTTTTGCATATTTTCTTTTTTTTTGTAAGTTATCTCCATTTTCATAAAAGGCTGAATTTTATATGGATTGGAGTAGTTAATAAAATAATGCTAATTATTATTTTATTTCACCCATCAATCATAACTTTCCAAATGAGAATGGTTACTCTCATTTTACTCTTGGGGAAGCAGAAATGTAGAAAACTCACGTCTCCAAGGTCTACAAAAAACTGAAGTCTCCAAGGCATGATAGAGAAATCAACTCTCTCAGACTTCAGTCAGGTGCCCATTTGTCATAGAAATGTCACTTTCTAACATGATGAACGGCTCTTAACAGGCGCTGTCTCACAGTCTGTATTCTGGTATTGTTCCTCTCTGAAGAGAAGATTCACATCTGTGAGAACTTTTTGACCCTTCGAAACAACCTCGCACAAAGTGATAGAGGGTTGGGATTTTTTGTCTGAGAGTGAGAGCAAGTCACTTTTCCCTGGAACTGTTCCCTTTACATGCTGTTGCTGACGCTGCTGATGCTGTTGTGAATGAGACCCCGGTTCACCATCCCACTGGGCTTTCAAGACTGTGTGAATAATTTTCTGTATTAAATAATTAAGTGTAATAGCTAATACAGCACTTCCCACACTGTTGCATTGTGCAGTCATATAATTATTTTGGATCATTTATAATGACATTAAAACCCCCAAGTGCCAGACTGAAAATTCATCTGTCATAATGTTGCAGCAATATGCAAATTCTCTGGGTACATGTGCTGTGAAGGAAAAGGTCCTCTATCATTGAAGCTCTTATACAGCTCCTCTAACAGCCTTTTCTGTCTACTGAATTCTCCATTGATCCTCCAGAATCCCTGGCTGATCAGGGTTAGATATTTCACACATTCTCTATAGTAATTAGAGGATCTCTTTGTGTGCAGAGAATTGCTGGCCTTGTCCTCCAAGAAAGAGAAGATCCTACATTTAAACCACAAAGGTAACATGGGAAGCAGCAGATCAAACAGCCTTTCTGTCCCTCACCAGCTGTTTCTGCTTCCACATGAAATGACAAGATTTTTTTCATGAAGAAGGAAGTTTGTTCTGCATACTCATTTCATTCTTGGCCTCTTTCTGGGGGCACCGATAAAGAAACCAAACGAGATCCACTCTGCTCATGCCTTTCTGCCAGATACATTTTGCACAACAAAATGGGAGAGAGACTAGTATACTTCATACAGGATGCCAACCAGGCATGTCAGGATGTTGACAAGGAAGACTTTGATGCTTCCTGACCCAGATTCACGTAGATGTATGAGCTAGGATTTACAGTGGAAGTTTCATTTCTCATCATCCGCCTTGTTTCTTGTGTTACATTCACCTACCAAGTGTTTTTCACACTGTATGACTTGCTTAGGTGGAGTCACGCCTATGCCATCTCAGAATATAAGCATATGCACAATAGAAAAACTTTAGTCTGGCACTACTTTCTTCTCCTTTAAAGTGTTTGGAATGACCAGATTTCCCCTCCCACGCATGCTCAGGAGCTGGTGAGGAGCTCAGTGAAATCTAGAAGCCATCAAAGAGGATTCCCAGTGCTTTCACATGATAGAGAAGGCAGTTATCTGCTTGGTAACTCCTCATTTGTGGCAACCGTTGCTAAATCAACCCCATCCCTGGGCATTCTATTGCAAATTTTATTTTTCTGTATTAACTGAAAGATTTGTTGTTAGAGGCTCTACTTGATGGGCCAACACTCTGAAACACCAGGATTTGGTTCCTCTTCCTTTGAATATCACTGCCTTGCAACCTGTTGGCAGCACAGATTCCTGAGTAGTTTCTATTTAATGCCTGGAATAACAAAACCAGCTGCTTTGACCCTTGGCTAGTGGGGTGTCCTTCCATGTTCTGTGAGAAAGCCTCAAAGCTGAGCTGCTGTGAGACTGCTGCGGCACAGACTGTGTTACAAGAGGCTCAGTTGCTTTCTTAGCCTCTATTTTCCTTCCTTTTTCCAGGCACATGGGCAGATAGAAATTCTGTCAGGCAAGCAGCATCCAGGAGCAAGTCTACCTGATGACTGTGGCAACCCATCTATGCCAAACCCACTGGTGGGTCATCCTGGATGACCTGGTCATCCCTGTCCAAAATAATTATTCCAAGCATTTCTTCACACCAAAGTCACCTAAACATTCTGCTCTGACACACAGTAGTTCTAGTATATAATTTTTCAGAAAGGGTTTGAAAAGGGACTCATTCTTCCTCCCTGACCTGTGGACATGAAAGAGAATATGGTCAAGTCTCCACATGATATTTATGCTATGCAAAATGCATGAAACTCCTCACAGACAGGTAATCATAGTAAAGAGAAAGCAGAGGAGTGACTAATGAAGGGTTAAGATTTTTTTTCCCCCTTTTCTTAATTTATTTCCAAAACCCTTGAGGCTGATTCAGCAATTTCTTGAGCCTTAGACTGACTGCACACATGCAATGCAGTGTCTGGTTGGGCACTACAAAGATCTCAGGGATTTCTGGTCCTATGGCTGATGTTGGGCCTCCTGGAGCAGCAGAGATTAATTCCAGCTGGGATACTGGTTGTATAGAAGATCCAGAGAAACACAGAAGATATTCAGACTTCATCCAGAACAAAATTTGGGGTGAGAAAGGAAAGCCTTTCTGGGGTAACATGCTGATGCATTTTGCAAGGGAGCTGAGATTAACCCACAGAAGTAGAGAAACATTGTGCTTAACTTTTATTGCAAATTATTCTGATGAGACAGTACACAGGGAGGCTTTGTGGCTGAGGTACTAATGTGTTTGAACATGGAGACCTGGGATGTCTGCCAGGGAACTTCTATAAAATGTAGAAGCACAAGAAGATGTTCATTAGCTTAAAAGCTATGGGTTTTAATTCCGTTTTTAATTTTCTAAAAATCCTTTCTCATGTTTACTTTCAGCCCTGTTTCTGTTTTTCTTTTCCTTGCATCACTTTTTGCCCAATCATTTTGTCCTCCATTTTATTAATACTTTCCTCTTTCAAGGTCTTCCATTTGTTTTTTTTTTTCTTTCTGCCTTTAAGGATATTCTGTCCATTCCCACTTTCCATTATCTTTGTATGGCTTTTCCTCCTCCACAGGTTTGGTTTTTCTCTGTTTTCCTCCCATAGCTGTTCCTTCCTGTCTAGTTCTCTTACTTTCTTCAGTTCACACACTCTCTTACCTGACCCATTACTACTTCTCTCCATGCTCACTATTTCTTACCCAAGTCAAGCAGAGCTCGATCTTTTTCATTGTTGAATGATGTATATTATTGCCCATCCACAGGTGTTGAAATACATCTGTTTTCTCACTGCTTCTTTTGCCTTTTAAAAGACTTTTTCCACCCCAAGCCAGTGGGGTGGTTGGAGATGGTCCTTCCTATTGCAACTGTCATCAAATACTGCACATTTAGATGCAGCCCCTCCAAAACAAAAAAGGTAATACTAAAGCTGAGGAGAGGAAACAATTAGGTGACCACCAGACTAAAGAACCTGCCAAAACCAGCAAAGAAAATCTGCAAAGTAAGAGCCATTTGACAACCATCACATTTGTCCACACAGCATTGTGTGGCCAAACTCCATGAGAGGGAGGCAGCTGCCTGTACCATGGGCTCACAAACACATCTACACAACTTAAACTATTAATTTAAACCACCATACTTCAGCCCAGAGCATGTGATTTTTAACTAAATATGATTCCTATGTCTGTTGGATGCAGCCAAAGTGTTTTTTGGCACTGAGCAAAAGACCACTCAGTTGTAACCAGCTTTCCTGACATTTATTATCACTGCAGAATGTCTTTACTTTGCTTTCTCTGCATAAACTGGAGGAATAAAACACTGAGATGAGCGATGCCAGAGCAGCATCCTAAGCTATACTGGTGTTTCTAAAGGTACTAGAATGAAGAAATACAAAAAATATTAGATTTCCAAAATTAACCGACATTGTTTCTGTGGTGCAAGGAGATAGCATGGATTTAAATTTCAGTTTGTGAAAATCCTGAAGCCTCTATCCCAACCAAGTAATAACAGATTATGGTTTTGGTAAGAAAGAAGAATGCAAGTGGTATGAAGCAGTCAGTGTGCCTTGAGGAGAGACTGTTCAAAGATCTGTTTATAGGCATAAATGTACAAGAAATGTAGTGGTAAAAAGAGAACAAAAACAGATGAGTCATTTTGCAGGTTTGAGAAGAGATATCTGTACATCAAATGCATGATAAATGCTGACTGAGAGGAGCTTAAAGAGGAATAAAGAAGGGCAAATACAGCAGGGGAGAAAGAAACACTGAGGACACATAGATCCATCAGTAAGCGAAGACTAAGAAATAACCATGGGTGGCACTTATGGCTTCCACTACTCAGAGGGTCACAGCTCTTCCTTGGATCACATGGGATTATATGCCTTGGGCTGAATGCAAAACTTGTTTTAAACAGTGCACTAAGTCTGAACTCTGCTACACAAAAATGACATTTAAGAATGGCAAGAATTCACAGTAAAGTAGCAGTGATAAATGAGGGAGTGAGCTAACTATCTGAGGCAGGACAGATGGCGTTGTTACAGGCTGCTTTACAAGTAACATCCATAAACACCCAGGGAAGAAAGGTGCTGACAGTGTCTGCTAAATGGAATAGACTTGTGATCTGTAGTCTTTCTGATAGTCATAATTCCATGGAGGAAATCCCCAAGATTCCCTTTCCACACACAGACACAGATTTGACAAAATATATGAACATGTGGTTTACTTTATGCATGGCAGTAGTTCCACAGACGTGTCTTCCCTGGTTTGAGACGACAGTAGAAAATTTATAGCTCTCGGATTAGTGGTCCTGCCCTAGCTAATAAGGGGACAGATGAAATGTTTCCTGAAAGAAAAAGTATATGTGGTTCATCAGTAAAACAGCCCATTCCAGGGAGCTGGAAAGATCTGAAATTCCTAGAGGAATATCCATCCTCACATTAGCATGTACATTGACAGATGGTGCAGTCTTCATATGAATAGGAATTTTAAGTTGCTGTCTTTGACTTGAAAAGATAAACCCCAGGCAGGTTTTGTAGAGCAGCTGGCCCTTCATGGACTGGTGCTAGTGGGGATTTCTTCTTTAAGAAGCTAGGACAGTGGTAGCTGTGAGCACCCCAGGCAGCACAGCACCTCATTCCCTTTAGTAGTTTTCTCGGGAAAAAGCACGAAGCAGCAGCAGCAGATTTCTCCATGCAGGAACTGGAAAATAGCTCACCAGACTGGCTGGAGAATATATAAAATTAGAAAAACAAAGCAGCAAAAGGCCTTGGCTCAACAGTGTTACTTTTAGCTTGTCTGTCTCTTTGAAGTAACTAGTCTTGAATCACTTTATGAGCGTGAGCCAAGACAAACACCGAGGTCCATTTGGGAGTTTTGCTTCAGAGCAGCATATTAATACTCTGTAAGGAGATGCAGGGCATGTAGTGGATGTTTTCTTTATCAACAGCCCTAATCATCCCAAATCTCTCTTGCTCACCCTCCTGACAACACTGCATCAGACATGGATGAGCTGTTTTACACAGCACTTAATCCCGCAAAAAAAATGGGGCAACTGATCCTCACCACCAGAAAAAGTGTCACACAGAAACACAGGGGCTTTCAAGAAGCTGTCCTGGCATGCACTATCTATACCACAGCAGCAGCTGCTCCAGCACCCCTCTTCTCTATAGCCTCCCTGGAGACTAAGCAAACCAAAACACTGCTCACAGAGCACGGCCATTGAAAAGGACAACTATAAAAGGGACTTGCTGACTAGAGCAACCGTTCTCAGCAGAAACAGTATGTTTAGTTAGGAAAGCCCTTGTCTTTCTACCCCTTCACATATTTTCTGTAAGTGTTAGGAGACAAGCCCTGACTTGGACTTGGCTCCTTATTCCTACAGCTGGTCTTTCAATAAGTAAAGCCTTGCTCTTACCACAAGAACTAGTTGCAGGCCTGGATTATCCACGCAGGCATGTGTGTGATCCTGCTTATTATCTGTGCAACTGATTGTGTTTGGTTTTTTTTTCACCTTTACTATCAAGAGTAGCAAATAAGGACATCTCTCCTCACAGAAACAAGTGAAGAAATAAAAAATACAGCCAAAAAATCCATTCAGTCAGAGACAGCATGCCATCTTTTCCATTGCTATGCATGTAACACTGGAGTGCATTGTATTTAGTGGAACTTGGCAGTGGTAGGTTAACAGTTGGACTTGATGATCTTGAAGGTCATTTCCAACCCAAATAAATCCATGAGTCTACAATAGTGAAGGCCACACCATGGACTGCAGCAGGAACTCTGCATATTAGGCTTGCCCCAGAGCTGTTCTGCATGGGCACATCCCTGTGGTGACTGTGGTTAAGAAGGTAGCGTGATAGCAGAGCTGAGTACCTCAGGGATCTGTCCTAGTTCCCTTTCCAGTTCCCCCTGGTAAAGGTATGAATAAACAGCAGCTTGTTCCACCTTGTGCCGATGGAGAAAACCTTATCCTCTGTTGACGCTGCAGAGCATTTGTTCCAAGGTGCCTTTAGGAAGTGACTGTGCAATGGAGAGCTCTGTGGCGGCTGCTTCAGAGCCACAAATCAGATCCTGCTTTGCTTGCTGGGGTTGAAGGTTAGCTGCAGTACCCACTGCGGGGATAAGCACCAAAAAAAATGCAGAAAACAGACTGAATGTTGCCAGCTTCAATTCTCTGCTCAGTTCTGTTCTGCCACATTCTCCTGGGGCTTGTCACTAGAACACAACACCTTCAGCTAACCAAGTTTCTTGTTTTCTTGCTGTCAGTCATAAATCTCACAGCTCTTTTATTTTAGGGTACTCTTCAGATAGAAGAGAGTGATGTTTGGGCACATATTCAAAATGAGACAAAGCAGCTTAAACAAAGGCTGGTTTGTGTTTTATTGCTCAGGAAATGACAGACGAATCTGTCTTCAGCAGAGATCTGATGAGCATTTAATCTTGCTATTTCTCATCTGGGACACACTAATATCACTCAGCATCTCACTTCTTTGTTGAGGGGACTTGGTTGGTTAGAGGGGAGAGGGTGATGGCTGTGCTTTACATATGTTCACCCAGGTGACAATGAAAATCCTTTTGGACTTTTCCAGCTGCTGTTCCTAGACACAGCTTCCATCTGCAAACATAGTTTGTTTTTTGTATCTTGAGTGATAGAACACAAGGTCTGGCCAAGCAGAAGATTGAGGTAGCTACTTTCTACATGCTGGAAGACTCCTACTTCAGAACACATTCTAGGCAACTCCAGCTTCAATCCCGGTGTGCAACCTGAAGAAAAGCAGATTGTGTGCACCAATGTTGGTGCACATCAGTCCAAGTGGTCATCTGGGAGAGGGGGTTGCCTTCTTTGGAGAGCAGGTTGAGCCAATATGGAGCAGGGAATGAAGGCTGCAGGCCAAATCCTTGTACTGAACAGACAATGGCAAGTTGAACAAGGAATTTGGAGTTTCCAAAACTGAGTCACTGAATTAGTACTCAACATAATCCAGTGTGAATATACTGCTGGAGGCAAGCCTTTTGGCTGCACTAGTTGCTTTCACAAGTTCATTCCTATTTTTCTTTCCTGGAAATCCTTTGGTTCCATTTTTTAAATTTTGCTGATTTTCCTTAAAGTATTTAATTAAAATAGTGGTATAAGAGCTAGCACTACCTTTGGCATACAGGCCAGACCAGGACTTGAAACATTTGTTTCTTTCCACTGGCTGGTCACTCCCTTCAGGATGGGAGGGACTCAACCGAAGGTTGGTTTCTGGGTCATAGCTGAGAAGACTTCATGAAGCCTCTGCTATTCTGGCCACAAGGAAAGCTTCTTCTATATTCTCACTTTTACTGTATTGCAGTAGGCTGAGGATTTAGTTTGGAAAGTACAGAATAATGGAAAATTGGGCTGAGAGGGACCTTGTCAGATGTTCTATTTCATTTGCATCTCTCAAGGCAGATCATACATTCCTAAACTGCTTTGAATGAAAGGTTCCTCCTAACTTCATTTTAAAACCTCAAATTATGGAGATTCCACAATCTCTTTAGGAAATCTCTTACACAGTTTTGCCATCCAGAGGATACTTGTTTACCCTCAGTTGATTTTTTTAATACTTTGCTGTGCAGCAAAACTTGAAAAGGAGATTGAGCACAGGAAGGTGAGACACAAGTTGAAAGACCTCCAAAATCATTAATGACAACTCCTTAGTGTTAGAGGCAATCATGTCAGGTAAAGCCTTCCTTATATATGTACAAAGCTCAATGTTTGACCCGCTTAAACTTATCCCCTAAACGTTTAAACCCAAGTTCTCCTGAGAATCTCATCTTTCTGAAAGTTAAGAATCTCCTCTAAAGTAGAACCATGAAATCAGAAGAACATTACAGAGCCTGTGAGATACACTTCTGGGTATACGGTGTGCAGATAAAATTTTCATAAAGTGCCAGAGAATTCCTTGCTAATAGCCATGGTGAAACCTCAAGAGTGAAAGGTAGAACTCTCCTGAAAATTACAATCTCTGCTGAAACAGATAATGATCCTTCTGAAATTTCCCAAGACACTGTTTGAGATCTCACAAAGCAAAATCAGTCTTCAATAGGACTGCACAAGGTGCTCCTAACTTTCAACAGAACTACATCTGAGACAGGATAGTGGTATTGGGCTCAGGTAAAAAAAATAAAATTTTGACTATCCCAAGAAGAAGTCTTAGAAAGTGTGAAAGACAAAGAGGTTGGGTGGAAGTAAAGCCAACATGGAGCTAAAAAGAAAAAATAAGACCAAATTCAGTAGTAATGGAGAGTAAAGTTTCTGAGCTGAGGATGAGGAAAATGTTAGATTAGATCTAACATCTAACTAGGAGGAGGAGCTAACTTCAGCGATCCCCTAAATGTTTAACACGAAGGACAAGCACAACTGCCAGACATAAATGTTCTCATCTTTACCAATGTCATAAATGATGTTTCAGGCACCATTTACTACCCACACAATGTATCAAGGTATCCCTCAAGACACCGCTCCATGTGTCAAAGAATCATTGAATATATGAAATGGCTCAAGGGAGCTGTACTTAGGTATCTGGATTCGCCTCTTTGTGACACACCACTGAGTTTAAACCCCCAAAAAGAAAGTGTTGTGTAATTATGTGAGGTCAGCATCTTTGTCCTTGTCCTGCAGCAGCTGTGAGAACTTAGTTGGAAGAGCCTGTAGGTTATAATCATACCCCATGGTGCAGCTATACTAGCATAATATCACGGCACAATGCACAGGACAATACTGTCAGACAGGACCTGCTGGGGTACTGAATATTATCAATGAAGTCTTGAATTCAAAACTAAAGCAATCCAAACCATCACTGAGATGTAGCCCTCCCAGAAGAAACATTTTTTTCCAAAGCTCAAAACTCAAAATGAGTCATGCTTGATTAACTTCACTTGGGTCAGAAGACTAATCATGAGATGCTATTTATAAATTATTTAAGGAAAGTCAGAGAGAGCATTAGAATAACATTCAGAATGGAAAACATATTTTAGCCTTAACACAGCATCACTACTATAACTTCATGAAAACAGAGAACTAGGAACCTTCTCTATCAGCAGGTGTTGTCTTTTTAAATTTTTTTTTTTTTTACGTGTGTCTACTCTCCAGTAGAAAAATTATTAAATATAAGTGAGACTCCAATCCAGAGAGCAACTGTCCAGCTCAGTTATCGGTGGGGTAATAGATCAGAAAGTTTCACCTCCTCCTTCTCCTCAGAGCTGCCCCGCACACATGCACACACACACAGAGGCCAGGAAAACCTACGCCCATGGCACCTACCTTGGGTTTGAAGGCGATTAATTTCAGGACCATCTCAACAGTGAAGAGGCCAGTGAAGAGCATGTTGAGGATGTTCATGGCTTCCTTGAACATGCAGCTCTGACCGTAGTGCTGAAAAATAGCATCCCAGCAGCAGGGTGAGGATCAGACAGACCAGCTGGGTAGGAACACACAGGACCCCTCCTGATCTCCCTTCATGCCAAAGTTCTCTAAAGAAGACCCTAGCACATCAAATACTTTCAACTAAGAATCCCCATCTCCTTCATATATTAGCATTTCCATGCCTTTAGCCATTTTTGCCACCTGGCTCTGGATCTCCTCTTTTTAAAAAAAATCTTTTTGAGTGGTGGCTACCAAAATCACACTTATCATTCCCATTGAGGGTTCATTATAAATTTGCATACTGGTACAAGACAATCTCGAATTGTGTTGTTATCTCAACCTTCCCTAACATTTAGATCACTTTTTTGTTTGAGATTGCACAGCAAACAGGGGTTTCACTGAGTTGTTCATAATGATACCAAGTCATTCCCCAAGTAATTATACTTAATTCAGGATTCTGCAAAGTACATCAGCAGCTCAAATCATATCTTTCCAATATGCATTATCTTGCATTTGTCAACTCTGAATTAAATTTGCAATCATGCTGCCCATTCACTTAACTTTATTATGATCTTATGAAGTTACTCTCTATCTTCTATTGATTAATTCAAGTAGTGTCTTCTGCAAATGTTGCCACATCATTCTTCATATCCCTATTTCCAGATCATTATACTTGAGACTGGTTGCACTGCCTTATTCTAAGGTCATCTTCTAGTTCATGTTACAAGACCCCATTTGTAGTTGCTTAACTTTAATAAACTTTAACCAGCTGGGATGGATTTTCATATTCTGTATTGGCTCAAGGTAATTTAGTCAAAGGAGTTTCAGTTAAAACAATTCAACTGCAGTTGAAAGCAAGGCCAGGGGAAAATATAATACTGAGGCATTTTCAGAATTTCTTGTATAATTTTTCTTGAAAGACTCTAGTACTTGCAGAACTCTGTTTAGAAACTTGGAATTTTAAGGGCATGTCTCTTGTTTGCTGTCTGTTATGATGTTTGACTCAAATTTGGCCACAGTATAAACCTTTGACAAACTGTACTTCTCTCAAGATGGATATAGAATTCCTAGAATCTTCAGGGATGGCATCCTGCTTGTGGGCTCACAAACATTTCTCAGCTTCTGGCTCTACCTGCCCTAGGTCTGCACCATTGTCACAGAAACTGAGCATGTTTCACAACTTCAGAGTGAACAGGGCAGGAGAGACTTCAGCTGAGAGCAGAGCACTTTCTTGTGCTCTTGTTGCCTCACTCCTTTTTTTGGACCTTAGGCAATTGAACAGAGAAGAACTTTTCAATGGGGGTGGAAAAGAGCCAGACCAGATGAAGAAAAAGTGGGGGAATCTGGTGAGATTGGGCAGGAGACAGCGAGAGGAAAGCGAAAAGTGAAAATTGCCTGTGAATGTAGATTTAGAGTGCTAGTGAGAGGTAGGAAACAGGCTGGTTTTGAGGGGAGACTGGGAGTGAGCAGACTGGGATTGATCCAGTGAAAAATGCAGTCAAAAGGAAAGTTGGTGTAGGAATGCATGGGGGTTGAACTCACAGGAAAGGACAATTAGTGAAGCAAAAAAAAAAGTGCAGCAGAGAATGAAATGGAAGGGGGAGAGAGAGCGGAAAGATGATTCATGGCAGGGGTAACTCAACTGTGAGCCTGTGAAGGAAGAGGAAGAGAAGGAGTGGTCATCTGGACTGTTTGGGCCAAAGACCAAGGAAGAGAGTTCACAGCCTGACTGGGACAGGAGGAAGGAAGGGTTTTAGGGAGGAGAGTGACACACAGACCAGCTCTTAAGCAGAAGGAGTGTAGAAGAGACCAGGTCTCGAGTGGCCAAGCAAACTTAGAGTGTAGAGAGAGGCTTAGAAGGTGTAGTCTGAGACTAACTGAAAATGAAAGGGATGTGAGGGAGGCCTTGTGCAGACACAGACTGGAAGGAACAAGTCAGCAAAGTACAGACTTGGGAAATGCACAAAACAGTTTGTGTGTATGAGGGTCCATTTCCTGACTGAAAGAAATGTAAGACTTCTTTTTTATAAGCTGGCTACTTGGTAAAGGGTTTGACTCCTTCCTCTACTGCTCTACCACCTACATATGCCACTATTTGCTGTTCTTGCAGATCCATCTGCAAATGTTTCTTTGGTGGATTCACATTCAATGTTTGGAAAACCTTCTCACAGTAAGGAAAATGAATACAAGCATAGCAGGTAGTAAGGCAGTCTAGCATCAGTAGTGAAGTAAGTTAGGCAAGCTTCTATCAAGAAAGGCTTCAGGTGGAGCTGATTCTGCCTTTAATTGGAGGGATAGACAATGTGGCCTCTTGAGGTTCTTTCTAGACAGTTTCTATGGTCCTTAACTGAGAATAAAGGAAATACTAAGCCCTTCCTACTCTCTCTCTCCAGTTTCCTTGATTATCTTGTTTGCCAAAATATTTGCTCTCTACTTTTTAACATAGAAAAGATCCAAATTTAAAATTCAGATCTCAAGTGAGTGGCAGTTCTGGGCTCGTTGCTGCATTTCATAGAGGACAAGCCAGAACTGAGAAGTCACTTATTATTACAGTGGCCACTGAAATGCTCTGTGATGTACCTGTTGGTGGTTTGTTTTTTTTTCATTTGTTTGTTTTTAAAGAGGTAAAACAGAGTTGTTGAAAGTGTCAGATATTAGCAGCAGGGAGGATGAGAGGTAGATCCCTCATTTTAATGAAACATCATCAGAAGTGAACAGGGTACAATGGTTTTTTTGTCATGTCCTTGTCCCTCTCCCTCAACACATGGTGTGAAGGTGAAAGTAAATCTCAGCCTCGGCCATTTTTATATTTTCCCCAACAAAGTCTACTAATTGATCACCTTAAGGTTTTCTGCTTGCTTACTTACTTGCATGGCCAGGCAGATGGTGTTCAGCAGGATCAGAACGAACATCAGGTATTCAAAATAGGTGGAGTTGACCACATACCAAACTTTGTACTGGTACTGGTTTTTAGGGATGTATCTCCGCAGGGGCCGGGCTTTCAGGGCATATTCTACACACTGGCGCTGTGAAAGAGGCAGGGTAAATTTGAAACTGCAAGCCAAAATATGAGGGCGGCCAGCTACCTCCAAATATAATAAAAATACAATAAGTTTCGAGTTTTTTACTGAAATGAAAATGCTCGGTACAAGAATTTCTTTTAAGTCATAATTGAATGTGCATGTTCTACCTGTCAAAGAGTTCCATATGCAATTACTTTGGTCATCTACTTTGGCCAGACAATGGTGTCATTCTCATCTAATCTCAATGAAATAAATGGTACAACAAATATTTTAAAGTAGTTGCTGTCCCTTGAGCAAATCTTACAGAGAGATTTTTTTCTACCTGACTCCTGAAAGACGTCAGCAAAGCCAACTTATTGTTTTATTTTGTTGGCGAGCTTCACATGTTCCTGTCTGTATGTATTTATCTATTAAACACTTATTCTCAATGCATATTCTAACTTCAGTGACAGCAAGGTGTTGTAAATTACCTGGTTTTTGTCCAGCTCACAGTTCTTGTACTCTTGTTCTCCTTGTTCCTGAAATGTGACGATGACGAAACCAACGAAGATGTTCATCATGAAGAAAGCAATGATGATGATGTAGATAATAAAGAAGATGGAGATCTCAACCCTGTGATTATAGATGGGTCCCACATCTTCCATGTGGGAATCAATGGACCTATACAGCAACCTGAAAGCAAACAGAGCCAAATGCAGAGAAAATCTGCAACTGCCTTGAGGCCTTATAGGTGATGTCATAAAGTTTAACTTCATGATTTTCTTCTGCCTGTATCAATCCACTCACAGATGTGCAGACTTGCACTGATCTGTGTGCAAACACTTGCAAAAGAGAAGACATGGCTCTTATTAACTTTACACGTTTGAACTTCTTCAGAGGTGAAATGTTTTCATAGCTGAACAATAACAATTTAGAACAAAATCATGCCTTTCAGCTAACAAAAGACAAGAGAGTCTGTGTTGAAGGGAACTAAACTTCTTGAGAAAAGAAGATTTCAGGAGTTATTATTTGTTAACACTGCTCTTGTCATCACCTGGTGACACAGGTCAGGGTCAGCCCCCTGATGCACTTGCATGCTCACGTCACGGGTGACTCTGTGGGAGTCCTCAGCTCCCGTGGCACAGATAGCACAGCCTGTAAGACATTCCATGCCTGCCAATACTGCAGACATAGCACTGCTGTGTTTCACATTGCCCTGCTGACTCCATCGGGAAATCTGCAACATTAGTAAGTGCCTGACAGGCATTTTATATCCATTTGTATACATAATAATTGTAACAAATACTGGTATCACTGCCACAACTGGCAATCATCTTTTAGGAGGTAGAGACAGTGCTATGCACTGTTTACAATCACAGGAACAGAAATTCCTGCAGGCCCTGAGGAATTCACCAAGTACATAATGACTACAATGACTGCTGCTATTATTTCTACATTTAATGCTTTAGACTTTTTTTAACACTTAGAATAGGAAAGACTGTGCTCTGCATTTGAATTTTCTCTTCTGAAATGAATGAGGACATTGCTAGTGTTGGACACTGGTCCAAGAAGCACTCACTCTGGCCAGCCCTCAAAGGTTGAGACAGTGAAGAGGGCCATCATGGCAGTCAAGACGTTGTCGAAGTCAAACTTGCTGTTCTCCCAGCTCCGGGGCTGTATCATGGGCTGGCTGACCTCCCCATCCTTGTAGGTGATGTAGTACCCTCTGTGGGTGGAGAGCAGAGAGAGAACAGGGCAGAACTGCACCTCCAGCACAAGGCACTGAGGGTGGTTGGGCAGTGAAGGAGACTAATTGGAAAAGGTCAGACCCACCTGCATTCTGCTTCTGTCTGCTTGGAGCTATCAGTGCAGCTGTACAGCTTGCCCTTGAAAAGGAAGAAAGAGGAATGAAGATTCCTTTCCTGACAGTGCAAGGGTTAGGGCAGATCATGTAGCATCTACATTTACTACTTGGTTAACCAACTGTGAATATGTTTACATGCTCTTTTGCAGGTAGATTTGAGCAAACTGCATTGAGAGTTTCCTGCATCTGGGTAGTTCAGAGCACAGCCTTTCATCTGCTCACACGGTACTTTTATGTGTATGTCCTGAGGTGCATGGTCACTGAGTGCTGCAGAACACTTGTTGTCAGGAGGGCAGTGAAGGGCAAAGAAATACAAGCAGACATAAAGAAGTGAATGAATAACCTCCCATGATCATCTGGCATGCCTCTTCCTCTGCAAAGTGGGAGGTAGAGAGTCAGTGAGTACCAATCCTTCAGAACAGCCCCCTTCTCCTCCCTGGCACCATGTCATGCCACAGGTTGTTTAGGGAAGAAGGCTACTGATGATTTCTTGTGATCACAGATGATGGGCAAGAGTTCTGCATATGCCTGGTTCAGTTTTGGAGAACTGCTGGTAGCAGAAGCCCAGGTAACACTGACAGTACCCTAAATGTTTTGCCTTTCACACAGAAGACTTCATTTCCCCTTCCTCAGGCTTCTTCATGCTATTTTTCTTTCCCCCCCCCACCTTAATACAGTTCAATGTAATGGATGAATAAATGGGTCCAATGGTTTTACCTTGAACAACTGAACTCCAATGCAGGCAAACATGAACTGCAGCAAAGTGGTGACAATCACAATGTTTCCAATGGTTCGGATGGCGACAAACACACACTGGACCACGTGCTGCAAATGGAAGGTAGGAACAAAAGTAACTTGCAGGATTGTTCTGAACTGTTCTGGCTAAAGGAGAAGCCCAAGACTAAAAATACAAATAAAAACATATTTATTTAACTAATACCTATTAAGTAAAGTCTCAGGAAAGGGGACCAACTTGTTACATTCCTTGCTCTACTCTCAAAAACATGGAGAAGGGGATAGGAAAAGCAGAGCTCAGCTCTCTCAGACTTCCTGCTGCACCAACTTACACAGTTGGGCACCCAAGGGTCCACAGGAAGGAGGTTATATAATACAGCAAGGTTATGTTTAGCGTTGTAAGCCCATCTGTAACCTTAGAAAATGACATAATTTAAGCTCAGTGGTGATGAGGGAAACCCAGCTGGAAAGCAGCTCGTCAGAAAAGGACCCGATGATCCTGGTGGATGCAGAGCTGATCACGAGCCCTCACTGCAAAGATGACAAATGGTATCCTGGGCTTCATTAGGCAAAGAACTTTTAGCAAGTTGAAGGAGGTGATTCCTCCCCTTTACTCAGCACAGGTGAGACTACACTTGTTGTACAGGGTCCAGTTCTGGGCTCCTCAGTGCAACAGAGCCATTGACACACTGGAGAAAGTCCAGCAAAGGGCCACAAAGATGACTAAGGGGTTGGAACATCTCTCCTGGGAGAAATGGCTGAGAGAGCTGGGACTGTTCAGCTTAGAGAAGGCTCAGGGGAATCTGGTCAGTGTACACAAACACCTGAAGGGAGGATGCCGAGAAGGCAGAGCCGGGCTCTTTTCAGAGGTGCCCACTGAAAGGACAATGGGCACAAACTGAAACAGGGAAGGTTTATCTGAACATTGAGAAACACTTTTACTGTGAGGGGCACTGAGCATCGGAACAGTTTGCCCAGAGAGGTTGTGGTGTCTCTCTCCTTGGAAATAACTCAAAAGCCATCTAGGCATCATCCTGGGCAATCTGCTCTCAGTGGCCCTGCTTGAGAAGTGTTTTTGGACAAGACAACCTCCAGAGACCCCTTCCAACCCCAACCATACTGTGATTCTGCTGAAAAACTACTCGAACCATCGCAAAAGTCCTTGTAGCTTGAAATAACCCAAATATATAGTTTATGGAATGCACTGGGACTCTTCTAACCTTAAGTCCTTTGGCTCTGTTGATGGCCCTCAGGGGTCTAAGGACTCGCAGAACACGCAGGATCTTCACCACATTAATGGCACTGGACCTGGAAGAAAGTATTGGAAGATCTGAGAGATAAACCAAAAGGGGGGGGCGGGAGGTGTTGCTGTGAGGGCAGATCTTTGAAATCCTGCATAGCCTTAGGCTGCTTAGGATATTGAGTCAACTCTTTGCTATGGCACTTCAGGGGTAAGGAAACCAATTTCTGATGTTATCTTGCTTCTTGTTCTGGGCAGACTCAGCAATATGTATTCTCCTCATTTTCACCATCTCTGCTGTATTAATGAAGGGGAAATGGAACATGGGCAGGATGTATTTTTAAGCAGGGCAAAATGACTCTCTAGATATCTATGATATAGAAATTGTGCAACGATGTAGTCATTACAAGGTATTTTCAGATAAGGCTCAAAGAAGCACTCTATTTAAGTTTTCATAGAAGAGTGAAAAGCCCAAGAGACTCCAGCATTTAAGGTATACTGTCTACTTGGAGTTTGATCCTGCAATGTGTTTGACCTCTGATCCCACAAATCAGTTAAGTGTGTACATAAATTTAAGGATGTGGAAACTCCCACTGAATTGATTAGGATGACTTATGTGCTTAATTTTAAGTACTGAACACAACTATCTACTGCAGCAGAGCTCTCTGCACCTTCCAAGACTAAAATCCCAACTGAGAATCTTCTTGCTGTACGACATCAAGTCCTCCTACAGATTTAGGGAACAGTTTTTATTGTAAAATAGTAAGAGCCTAGTTAGGTCTGCAAGAAAGAAACAGCAGGTCAAAATGAGCACTGTGCCATTCTTAAGACCTTGACTGAAAGCCCAATGGACCTTACAAATTCTTCTGCCTGACTTAGCACTGGAACATAACATATGTGAGCTGCTAACCTATGATGGTAAAAACTGGGAGCTTGTTTCTCATCAGATGTGAAACTAATTAGCAAACTCCCTATCCGACACACCGAGTTCCACATGGTCAAATAAATCTGTAAACTTATTAAGCAAATTAACAGATGAATAAAAGAAAATACAGTGACAGAACAGCCACCACCACTCTGAAGATTATCACAAAACTCTCCAAGCGATTGATGGTCTTCCACTGACCAAGACTCACAACATCTCTGGAAGCAGCAAAACAGTATCACCCCATTTTCCAAAGAGGTTATGAGAGGTCTAGGAGGGAACAGTAAGTCACTGAACTGTCCTGAACCAATACAGTGAATCAGAGATCTTGGAACAAAGCTAAATGTCATGATTTCCAATACACCAAGTTTTTTGTTTTCATTTGCTCTTTCTGGAAGATCCTCCCCTCCAGGTCACCAGCGTAGCATTTCCCAATTATTACCTCCCCTTTTAAGGATGCATTTTAATGCTCTTGAATCACCTGAGAAAAATAGCTTATGAATACCTCAACAGGCTCATGAGAAAAATCTTACCCAGATAAGACATGAGGCTGAGCTATCCCTCCCAGCCCAACCCTGCGACCCCCACAAAAACAGCCAGTTGGAAATGGCTCACTCACTGGATCCCAAAGGAGATGAGAGAAACGCTGACCACCAGCAGGTCTAAGATGTTGAAATAGTTTCTGCAGAAGGAGCCCTTATGGAGGAAAGCCCCGTAGGCAGTCATCTGCAGGAAGGCACACGGAGACACAAACACACTTTGCCATTAGCATCTGTTCAGAAACCAAACCCACCTGGTTGTGCTCAGAGCATATAACTGGGGGGGAGGGGAGAGGCAGTATTTCTAACATAGCAGACAATTTACCCCAGGCCCCAAAGGAGAAGTTTAGTCCCCATTGAAAGAAAAGAGAGAGAAGAAGACAGTAAGATAACTATGAAAGATCCAGCCAGAGAAAGTTCAGCAATGAAAATATGCACTTTGAGTGCACTGAGTACATAACATTTAGAATCAGCAAAGCAGCAGAATGACTGTTTTCAAAAACTACTCTTTGCAATCATATGCTTTTCCCTTTGATGACAGAGGACACCTGTGAGTATGATGCTTGTATTATATGAAGGCCTCTTTACTAAATCGAATAGAACATATAAAATAAAATGGGCTCTTTTTTGTAATGTGTTTTAGTGCTTAGACCAGCTGCAGTGGACAGTTGATCTCTCTTCCATGAAGGAAAACCAGAATCCCTCAGGGATTTGATGCTTTAGAGCTGAACTAAAGGAGAGATCACTGCTCTCTTTAGTTTGCTCCTTCTGTTCAGCTCAATCCCATATCCCTTTTCCTGTCCATTTTCATCCACTTTTATTCTAAATGCTGTAGCATTTTCCCCTGAGTTTTCCTCACAAAGTCCAGGGTAATATTCCTTCAGACAGAGTGGTTTCTTTGTGGAGGTAATCATTATGAACATCACCCAGCAGAGGAAGGGAAAATTTTTACATATTTCACAAGGGACATTCTGCCCCATCCAGGTATGAAGGGATATTGAATACTTGCTGGATTTGAGGAGGATATCACAGCTCCAGAACTGGATTAAGTGACAGTGTAAACAGAAAACTTTAGACTGAGCTCTGTTACAGAAAGTGACTAAATGAGTCTGGCACAGTCGAAGAGGGTGAGGGGATGGGGGTATTTTTTCACCTACCTTAGACTCGGTGAGTGATCTAATGTAGCTGCTTTGAAGAAACCCCATCCCCACAACTGCTAATGTCCCTTCATTACCTTAGTTAGGAACACAGGTGTCTAACTCTGGTCCTCTGAATCTCACCTAAATTAGGTGACTAAAGTAACCTGCAGCAGACACCATGAGACTGTTCCTCAGTGATGAGCTCTAGCCAGACTCCCAGCTGAGTAGTGTGAACTAGAAATTCAAACTGGAGTTTTCTGGCTCCCACTAGTAGCTCAGGATGGAATACTGGCTGGTGGTTTCTGGCCATGACTACCTGTGACAACTTTATTCAGAGGAGGGTGGAAGGGCACATGGTATTGCAGATTATTTTTTTCACCAAACATCCATGACATCAGGGAACTGACTATCAGTCAGACAGAACTTAGAAGGGGAGGAAGTATAAACTCTGGTCTTGGCTTAGAATTTATACTTAAAAACACATTCAACTGGGGAAGGGAGGAGAGTTCTTGCCATAACAAAGGTGGTAAAGATGCCCTTTACTGGTTGGATTTTGTATGGCAATCTTGAAAGAAAGACACCATTGAAATCAGGAGGGGAAGTTCTGCTGAGTTTAAGTTCTTTATAAACCGTGGTTCTCTCAAGCCTGTTGAGAGATTTTGTTATCTCAGAAGAAACTCTCAGAGAGTGTATAATCTATATTTGCCTCCCATTTTTTTACCTGCCTGCAAGGTTAAAAAAAACTTGACAGTCACCTTGCTAAGATTCACCAGACACCACCATGGCAGCGTGAGGCTTGCAGGTGTCATCAGTAACATGAAGGCAGATGAAGCTTGTTCCTCTACAGCCTTGAACATCCCATGGGCATTTATTCTTTTGTTTCTTACCATTTACACTAACTTTGCTGCTGTGCAAAACATTGTGCCCAATGGAAGGCAGCAGAGAAACACACACTGAGAAATAAAGCAATTTATGACTTAAACTTATAGGGCTTGTGTTCCTCTCCCACTTGAACTCAGAGTATCCAGTGGTGTTGTCATAAATCCACTGAAGTTAACAGGATAGTGGGAAGGTTCAGGTACTCTGAAGTACACTCCCCTGATGGAAACAGAGCAATAGGGCAGAGGGTTGGGTTAGGTTCTGCTTCCACTGAAGTCATTAGGAATGTTACCATTTCCTTCAGAGTGAGCAGAAATTCTGAGTTCAAATAGGTGCCTTGAATTATGGTTTTATTTTTAAATGTTGCTGTTGAGGTATTTTCCTTTTTTTGACAGGCCTTTTTGATCAGCCATGTGATGAGTGCATGTTCAGCTTTATTGTGTAAACACAGATGCAAACTGCACGCAGGCATAATATGTACATTTCTTTGGAGGACATTATGGCTTTGGCAATTTGAAGTCATATCAGAAAGCACGTTTCTCTACAAAAATATGCAGGGGCCACCCTGCTTGCCAGCCTTCAGTATAGATACTGTTATTAGGGTCTTGAGCTGCAAAATTTGAGCAACTCTAAGGCACTGCCTGCCAGCACTTAGAACTAGCTTGCTGAGAAAAAAACCCAGCTGCCAAGTGAACGTAGCATTTAGAAAGCCAGAACTTTGCTCAATTACTGTTATTTAAATTATTAGCCTACCAATTTGGGAAAATTAGAGTTAAGAACAAGGCAGCCTATTTTTATTTTCTTCCATTCTCCTGCACATTTCCCTTGGTACAGAGCATGTTCCTGGGAAATGGGAAGCCGGGTTTCAATGCAGCAGTTTGCATTTGCAGCTACTGTCCTTGGTGTTTCAGTGGTTTGTACTCTCAGTTATCTCTCTGCACTTAAAAAGTGAGCTTTTGCACTGTGCTCCCTGTCTCCTACTTGGCTGTGCACCCTGTAACCTTACAGAAGTCATCAGCCACCTCCTGGCCCAGCCTCATGACTTGTGCAGAACAGAGACCTTCCCTTTATGTGTAGTGTGTGTAAGAGGAGGTGTATGTATTCAGAGTTTCTTGCAGAGCAGACAAATCCTGTTTTGCAAAGACTGGCCAGGGTAAAGAGAGAAATTTATGAGGGGATGGCCTTTTTTTTGGTACTTTTTGACTTTTCCCAACATTGTATCCTTTCATTGAGATTCCTCTACAAAGCATTGTTTTGCTATAGGCCCTAAATTATGAGTTTGAATATCAAAATTTCACAGAAGACCTTTTAAGCAACTACCAAAACGTTTAAATCAAAAGAAAAAACAACCCTTTGTGTAGAGATAATAATGGGGTTAAAAAAAATAATAAAAAAAGAGCAAAAGGAAGAGTGAAAGAGAACAAAATAAAGAGAGAAAGACAGAAAGAAAGAGAGAAAAAAAGGAAGAAAGGAAGAAAAGAAAGAAAGAAAGAAAGAGAGAAAAGGAAAAAAGAAGGAAAGAAAGAAGAGAAAAGGAAAGAAAGAAGGAAAAAAGAAAGAGAAAAGGAAAGAAAGAAGGAAAGAGAGAAGCAACGAAAGGAGGAAAGAAGAAAACAAGTGTATTGCTCAGATTGGTTACCTTAAGAATAATTTCTAATGTAAAGATACTAGTGAAGACATAGTCTGCATTGCCTAGGATCTGAAAAATAAGCACAATTGGGTTAGTGGTACTGAGCATGACCCAGGAACAAACAGGCGTGTGTGTTAGCAACAGATAGTCGCAGAAAACTAGTAAGCTTGTGAACAAGCAATGGTAGAGAAGATGGGCACTTTACCTTTAGAGCAATTTCAATGGTGAAAATGACAGTAAAAACTATATCAAAATAATAGAGAATCTGTAAAAACAAAAGGGAATAGGAGCGGGGAGGGTAGATCGGTGACTAATCACTTGAATGGGAAATCACAGTTCAAAATCAAATACATATGTCTTTGCACAGGGGAACGGGGATGACTCTATAGGGAATGGTTTTGTAACGATGTCCTGTTGAATGCAGTGAAGGTCCTGGCACAGAGGACAAGAAGCACATTACACATTACATTAAATCTTTTCTGAGTTACAATCCCACGAACGCTATTGAGGCAAAATAACCTTTTGGTTGCTGTTGGATTTTTTTTTTTTTTTTTAATCTAATAAACGATGTTGAAGGGTTTTCCCAAATAGGCTCCCAAACTGAGAATACAAAGAATGCCTGGCCTCTCAGTGGAAAACATGAGATTTCTTCTTATTAACTTTCATGCAGGCTTGTCCTGTGCTCTCTCTCAAAGGAAGAAAAGCAAACTACAAATTCATACTTGAGCTATTTTTTTCTCTATCCTGAATTTCCCTGGATTAGGATGAATCACAAAGACTCTGCCAATTGAACAGAATCCCAGCCACTGCATTGCAACCATAATTTGGTCATGTGCTAAAGGTGCCCAGCTTAGATCTCACATCTTTCCTTTGCCATCCTGGATAACAAGCAAGCTGAAACACTCTTCATTCCCAGAAATCTAGACCTGGTGATGGAGATACCCATGGCACATATAGCAGACCACAAAGAGTGGTCCTAGAGTGTCACAGAAGGCAACAGCAAGTTTGGAAGTGTAAAGGGGCTTTCAAAGTAGAAATGTCTTTCACTGCCAATCAATTGACAACCCACTGCAGCAAATGGGTACTTTCTCATTGACTAATGGGACCAGAATTGAACTGTCTTAGTTTCCAATATATTTCAGTATTCCAAGCCACTTTAGTGCTATCTACACTACAGATGCTGAATATCAAAGCTTTGTGTGCTCATGATTAGTGCTCTTTTACCACAATCAAGTTCTAAATTGGAAGGCCAATATATGGAAGCTGTAGAAAACTTATAATTTGTGAAATGTAAACCTTTACTGCTAACACACTAATAAACATAAAACAGGAAATTGCCCTCTCCCATCCCACAGGTGTTTATTGTAGCTCAGAGTCTGCACCCTCACTCAGATTTTACAGCATGGTATGAAAGGGCAGTGGGGCAGCTACTGCAAACTACAGGGTTATATCACATTGCACTATTTAAGCATAATCCAAATCTGGATTGATTTGCAGACACTGGATGTCGAATGGGGGGATGTATCACTGCTACTGTGTATTAAAATTCTTTAGGTCACTGTGTAATTTTTAATCCCAAGGCCATCATGGGCTCTACAAATTTTTGCAACTTAGAGAATTAAAACAGGGGGGATAGATATTAACTGCACCCTATATTCATTTACATACATTATAACTGGTAATATCCTATTGCATTGCTGCTTTGTAGGTCTTGACATTTGGTTATTATATCAATGGAATAATTTCATAATCAATGGGCCAGATTCATGGGTATTCTCAGGCTGCCTTGCATGACTCCATCAATATAAAGCATCTGTAAACTTGATTAAAGTGGATGATTAAGCTGTACCTGCTGCTGCTTTACATCACCAGAGCACTGCAAAGGAGCTAGAACATAGTGGTGAATCTGGCCTCAAAGCTGCAGCTAGTAAAGGTGTCCCTGGCAGATGAAATCATGCCCACTGAAAATGATCACTGCTCCATCTATGCAGGCAGTACCATTTATCAGCTGGCATATTAATTATTATTTAAATAGGAATTTACCCTAGAATATATTAAAATGAATAAGCACCTTACCAAGGTGCAAACAGGAGAATATTGTGAGCACACAGTCTTAGGACTCGCTTGGGCTTCAAAGGCTGTTTGATCAGACTGGGGGGGCACTTCCAAAAACTTGCTGCTTGAGCCCTGTGTGACAGCAGAAGAACACAGCCACCAGCCTGCCCCAGGACAGAAGCAGTGTCCAAGCCTCTTCACTAGCCTTTGCTGGGCTCTCTGTTCCTGTCTCCTTGCTCTGGGATGGTTTGTGCCAACAGCAGCCCTGGTCTGCACAAGTCTCAGAGCAAAGGCAGAGGCAGGTGCCTTGCTTTCAGCTTGCTTTCTTTTTTTTTCCTCCCAGTCCTCTGTGTGGGCACAGGGTAGGGCACAATCTTACTGTTCTACTCTTAAAGGCAGACCACATTTGCAACCCAAACATCTTGTCACTGTCCCCTCATATTATACACTTTAAACATCTGTACCTGCAAAAATTAAACACAGATTTTCATGCAACATCAGTGGCTTCAAATACACAAAACAACTCTTTGCCCCAAACCTTCAGCTCTTTAATCCAGGACAACAAGCTTTAACTTCTTTTTTTTTTTTTTCCCTACTCATTTAAATCCCTCTGCTACAGATTCTGTGACAGCTTCTGTGGCATGTCAGAAGCCCATCTGCCAGCTGAGATGCTGCAGCACTAATTCATACTGACATGCAGTTATCCCTACATGGTGGGCACACTCATCTGTGCACAAGTGGGGTCCTTGGTGGCACAGGTTTGGCCGTATTATTTAGCACCATTCTTCAGGACAAAACGCAAAGCTACTCTGAGATAAGCTCGGGAATAAATTGCCACTAACACCTTCTCTGCATGCACATATGTGTTTAAATGCATGCTCAGGTCAGGATATTTCAGGGAGCATTAAATTAAGGTTTTATTATTAAACCACAAAAAGTCGTCCTACTCTTTTAAGCTTAGCAAACTCTTCAAGCCTAGCGAACTCTTCACCAAAATGCCACTGCAGACAGCAGGGATATGAAGTCTCATATATGTCTGCTGGCTCTTCTGATTTCTGCAATGACCCCAGATTAATGGAAACAACCACTGGCAAAGTTAAGGGAGCACTGAACATTTCAAAAAGCTAATTAAGAATGGCCAGGAAGGAAGGTGGGAATGTACCTCTGTGGTGAATGCCTTCCTCTTCTCCCCCCAGGCTGGTAAGGAGAGGAGCACAGCATATTTTTTTGAGGATTATCTCAACTTTAATAATAGCTTTGCAGCTTGTGTTCAAATAGTCTGATTCTAACCTTGATGACATCAATTTTCCCCAGAGTGACTGCATCAAACTCAAGAATGTTACTCCTGATTTAAACCAGTGTGAATAAAGTAAAAATCAGGGTTTTTAGTTCAAAAGACAGCATGTGGCAGCAGAGTAAATGTTCCAAAGGGAATCTGAAAATCCCTCAAATTAGAATTATCTGTATCCCAATCAATGTTTTTACAGCTCATTTATAACGCCTTAATCCCAGGGAACAATAATTTTGCTTCAGCTTCCTCTTCTTCCTTCCCCTACACACGGTTCTGAAATGAACTAGAGGCCAAATTCTGCACTGACTCATGTTCCCTGCAAAGCCCAATGATTTCACACACAGCCTACAAAAGGCACAAATCACAGAAGACAGGCACTCCCAAAGCCTCTGATGCAGTCTTTTCTGCCTTTCCCGGCTTCAACTCATGATCTGCTTACACCACACTTTTAATACCCAGCGAGGGAAGGAGGATGTGAAGCATACTTGGTTCCTAAAGGAGAGGTGTCGGACGGGGTCCTCAGCTGCCAGGGAGATGCTGCTGAGCAAGATGAAAAATAGGATCAGGTTGGTGAAAATGTTATCGTTAACGATTCGATGGCAGTGGACACGAAACCTGCAAGAGAGAGGAGAGGCACAACTTTATCTCTCAAAGAACAGCAAGACTTGGGAAACATTTCCCCCTCAATCCTCTTTTGCCAGCAGGACTGGCCCTAGAGGACTGCTCTGCAGAGCACCCTCCCTCTGCCCCAACAGCAGGGAGAATGATGGGCCCAGGCAGCTGTGCCGGGCAGCCTTGGCTCTCCACATCACGCAGGACTCACATTCGGTGTGTGTGAATGGAGAACAGTCACTCTCTCCTGACAGAGCCTTTTGTGATTCCCATGTGGTCTGAAACCTGCCAACCCAAAATTATACCCCTCGCTTTCATTCACAGGACCATTCCTCATTCATCTGGGAGGAAAGCAGCAGAAACAGGCTCTGGGGTGCCAGTGTCTTTCTGAGCTGGGGCTGGAGCGTCACTTAACAGGAGCTGTGGGGGTCTACCTGGCTAACAGGGTACAGGCCTGGCCAAATGGATATAGGGCAGGCTGGCATTTGCAAATGGCTTCTGAGAGGACACCATGCCATGCAGGCTTGGTGCTCTTAGTGGGAAACTAGCAGGTAAAGAAGGAGCAGTCTCCCATCAAATGGCAGCTTGCTTATTGGAGACCATCACAGCACTTTCCATACATTGGTATCAAGACATGAGGAGTTAAACCTCATAACAGCCCTGTGCATTAATTCTAGAGGCACTTCATTAATCTATTTAGTTCTACTCTTAGCTGTTAAGTCTCCCAGTCCCTATTATAGTAATTTTACAGATGACTGCAGAGGTTAATTTACTTCTTCTACAAATGACAGTGGGTGGGTGGCAAAGCTGGCATTAGAGTCCACGAGTCCCAATCATCCTCAGTCCCTCCCTGTTACACATACCCAAGGAGGAGTGGCACAAACTCTGCTGTGGAAAAACTGGCTCTGAATTCAACAGTGCTTTTACAGCCCTGTCTTGCTCTGAGGCTGTGTCTGGAGGCTGAGCCCTCAAGAGAGATACTGGGGTACATGATCCTGCACAGACCAGTGGGCAGTGAGCTCATTTCTGTACCTTTGGAAAGATAAATTCCCCTGTGTCATAACAACCCTCCATTCACAGTACTAGCCTTGCACAGCTATTTTGGAAAGACAGGTGGCACGACGTGAAGCTGCATTGCAGGAGCCCATGGGAAAGTATGTTCTCCTTAGACTCCCCTCAGAGCTATGGAGTCTCCTCCTCCTCTTCCTATTTTTTCTTTTATGCTCATTCTTCATGAGCAGCAATGAGCAGAGACACATGAACTCTGTACTGGGAGTGGATTTTGAGCAGCCCTTAGGACAGGAAGCTCCTACCTCACACTTGATTAATTCCATGATGGCTCTCTTGCAATTTGGATCTGAATATGTAGGGGAATTCCAATTACTGATTTGCCTCCAAGTCCCTTATTTCTGAAGCTTTCATGATTTGTGTCTTCAGTCAGCTTTGCAGGTGCCATGAACTCCCACTGAATATTGTCAGGGGGGTCCCTACAGTTGTGCTTTCATGAGGACTTCATGCCAGGGCCTTTAAAGGAGAGAGGGGTCAAAGAAGGTCTCTGGTATGACTTGCTGAAAGGGAGCTCTGCACCTCATCACCTTTGGGGCCCAACATGAAAGAGGTACCTGCTCTTTACCTCCTTCTTCCAGCTAAGCAGTCTCTTAAATACCTGTTATTAGGACTGAAGATGAAAAAAGCACTGGCATCAGGCATGGGAACAGCCTTTTCCTTGAGGTGCAGCTCAGACATTGGGCGAGGCCGAGGGCCAACAGGCATCTCAGGTTCTTCCTCATCTTCCTCTGCTGCAAGAAACATTTTCATCTTTTAATGCAAAATATAACCCATTCTGCAGTGCTGGGGCACTTGTCTCTGTCATAACTAGAGCTAAAAGCTAAGAACCATTGAAATAGGATGCTAAAGCTTGAGGTTCCTTGTCCACTTCCTTCTCCCAAGGCAGCATTTGTTGCCCAGTGCTTGCCCTGGCAAACATTGATCTAGTCTCTCTGTAAGACCATTAATGCTGGTAAACCCACAATATTCTCACAACACTCTCCTCAGATACTTCACTGCAAAAAAAAAAAAAAAAAAAGCAAGCTTCTAATGACTCACTTCTACCTTTCTTGCTATGGTCTAAATCCAGTATCTGTTTTCTTACTTTCCACGCACACAGAAAATTGAGAATTGCCTTCCTCTTGCAGAAGGCTTTTACATACTCGAGGACAATTAATATGCCTCTGTGAGAATATCTTAATCCTAGAGCAAAACAGCAACAGTCTTTCCTGAGGTGCTGTGTTCCCCAGGTCTCTGATCACTCCTGCTACTTTCTTCCAGATTATGTGCAGGATTAACCTGCAGTTGAGGCTTCACTGGTGCAGGAGAGTTGGAATACTTATTATATCTTACACTATCTTCCTGCTTAAATGTCCTTCATGGGCACTTTTCATTACACTCTGGCATTAATTTGCCATCAGTTTCTGATATGCACAAAGTACAGACTATTTATCACAGAACAACTGTCTAGGCTGTCACTCCCCCTCTGCATTTCTGCCACTGACTATTCCCAAGAGTGGCACTTGGATCTCAGCCTTATTGAACCGCATCTTTTTTTCTTCAGACCATTCCTCCGGTTTATCAAGATCTGTTTTTCTCCTATTTGTGAGGATCTCCATGGAGCCACTGCCACATCTGGGATCGTGTCTGGATGAGTGCATGTACAGAGCAAACACTGAGCATGGGCACACTGAATGACACCGATCAGAAGGTCTTAAAAATTGTCCTCTTTCATAATTTAGTGGGGTAAGATTAAAAAGGTGGGAAAGAGGCTGAGACTGCTGAGAGTCTTGAACCTGATGCCTCTGGAGCAGATCTCCAGGCCCTGTGTTGAACAATGAGCAATCTCGGGATAAAAAATGCAGAGAGGGGGTCTAAGGGTTATGTGAAAGAGAAGCTTCCACCTTTGAGGGTTCCTTCTACCTGCTGAAGTCAGATGTTGTTTTGTAAACAACATGATAGGATTTTGCTGTTTTAAAAGATCCCAATCCTCTTGCTTAATCAGTAGGACAGAAAAAAATATACTTTAAGAAAGGAGTCCGACAGGTTAGATGAAGCTAGTTCATCTTCCAGGCAATGCAAAGGAGGAAACTCTAGTTAAAAGGTTCATCCTGAGTTCATAAAGGGAGATAAATTCCAGGAAAAGACTGTTCCTTCAGGGTGAGGTACTTGATCTCGTTACAGGACACATCAGAAAGAACAGATGAATCAGCACAGATCCTAATCTAGATATCAGAGACAGGAGAAAAGTGCCCTTTTTGAATGCATGCCATTATTACATGCAAATAGGATTCTTTCTTTACACTTCCAGTACCAAGAGTTCAGCTCAAATTCACTTGATAGATCTTTGCATAAATGTTTGAGCTGGTACATAGAGTTTGTACTTATTCAGTTAGTCTATTTTTTAACAGCTCAATTAATGTGTAATATACTTTATAATACTCTTTATACAGGCTTTATTAGTTAAAGAAACATTCTTTTACAAGCACTTTTTTACCTAGTACTTGTAAAACAGGTGTTAATGTCAATGCTCATATTTATACAATATTCCATACTTTGCACTTATACCTTTTACCTACAGGTTTCAGAGCAGACTGACAATGAGCGATGTAAGAAAATTCCTTTTCTTCTATAACAGGCCAGAAAACCACTGCCCATGTGGGATATTTGAGATTCTTACTTAAAAAGACTAGTATTGTGAGTCCCTGTTCTGCACCTTCACTATTGGATCATTCTACTTCTTTTACTCAGAGGAATGCTTAAAGACCCTTTTAAATGGATATGGAACAATGTCTCAGGAAAATGTACCCTTAGCAAAAGGATCAGCCCCATGAAGACCATAAAGAACATTGCTCCTCTCCTCTTTTTCTCCTGTCTGCCATACAGCAGGAAATACATTAATGATTCTGGCAACCACATACCTTCAGATTGAAAAACACATTCAGTTCCTCAGCCATAGATAAAGAATAATGTTCTAAATATCTTTCACTTAAAGTAGAGTCTGGGGCAAAGAAGAAAGGAAACAGCGAGGCCCCCAGTTCGCAAAGAACAACATGAGAACAACCTCACGTCAGTTCCTAATGTATCAAACTGCATTTAGAACCTGCCTAGTTGCTCACATTTGTAGAAGCAGAAGTTCTTTGGCTGTGAAAACAAACACAAACAGGCTAGAGTGCAGCATCAGTGAGAAATTTGATGATGGGGATATTTTTTTTTTTTACTGTACGAAAACCAGAACTCTTGTATAAGGACATTGCTTTGCTTCAACCTCCCATGAATCATCCCCAAGCTTTTACCTTCATTTGACGTTCTGAATTCCTTGTCTATTTCTGTACTAGACTGCAAGACTAGCTCCCTGTCTTCTTATAATAAACATATCATCATAATAATTCTTCTAGTGTACACAAATCTCTGGAAGAACTAGTCTGTCCTTCCAAAAAAAGGGGCTAGGTGATCTGAGGAGCTGCAAGCACACAGGGTACTCTGGGGCCTATGAGCAACACTGTGTAGCAAATAGAGTCAGAAGAGGTTATTGAGAAAACTGGTTGAGAAGAAGAAACAAATTAGAACCCAAACAAGGTAGGTTGAAAGAATAAAGAAAAAAAAAAATGAGGTGACCATTTCAAATTGTTTCTGAACACTGGATTAGGGTGAAGGATGTTTTCAGAGGATGGAATGGTACACAGCCATGGAAAGGTCACAGGCACTAACAGCTTAAATCAGAAACAGAAAATAGGTAGAACCAACTGACTGCATCTAAGAAACAATAGGATGTGTCACTTAAAGCACAGCTGAAGATGGATCTACGTGCAAGTGGGCAGGAAAAGGTGTGTTCCCAGATGGGCTGTATATGGCTGCACAGCATCTCCTGTACCACTGCTGGACTGATTGGCAATCAGCAGAAGGATTCTGGGCTGGTCAGATGGCCACAAGGGAACTGGGCAGGGATACATGTGGGGATTGGGAAATTCTTGCTTGCTAGTGCCAGGGGAAGCCTTGAAGCCTTGTTCTCCAGAAGCAACTACACAAGGCAGAGGTGACATGTCATATCAGCTCTGAGAGTACCCTGGTGTTTCTGAGCTTTATACAGCAGAAGGGAAGAGATGACTATGGTAAATCTGATCTAATAAGGGATTTACAAAACTTTACTGGCATCTGAGGCTTGTGGTTGTCTTCCATGAAGTCTGAAAGAAGTGGTCAGGTAATTTAGTGAGCTGTTAGAGATCAACTTCACTCTTCACAAAGAACAAAGTAACCAAGATGGTGTCCCTTTGCGTTTCTAACAGGAAACAGGAGAAAACCTGATCATCCATTCAAATTTTAGGTTGTGTTCAAAAGGAGTTAAAAGTGTTTTCACTTAATTTTCCACACTTTAATTCTATGCATGGCTGAATGACAAAAAATGAATGTAGATGTAGCTTTTGTCACATATTTCATATGCTGGACTATTTCTAAGCTATCCACAGAAGGCAAAACTAAACTCCAATTCTATTAGCAGTAGACTTAAAATCGATACAGATGACTGTTGCTTCACTTGAAAAAAATGTAATGGTCTGCAAATCCAGGCCAGCTGAGAAACTGAAACGGAACTGTATCAAGCTGTTTTAATTTGTCCTTTTAACTAAAGACTCCTGCAAACCCCTTAGCAACTGGGGATATGTGTCCAGTAAGTGCCTGTGCCTACAGAGGCGATGGGAAGATTAAAGCCAGAGGCATCTTCCCCAGGCAATGTTAAAACACTATTGCATAGAGTTAGAACCACATTCTATTCCTGATAAATTGGCTATAGATATGGAAGAATACAAGTATAGCAAACATGGGGACTTTTTGTACTGAAAGTCAAATGCAATGAAGAGTTTTCCATTTTGCTTGTCTGAAACCCTTGTCCATCTACTTAAAATGAACTATTGTGTTCTTTTTTACCCTGCCACATCAACCTATTATCAGACATTTATTTATTAGGAATCATGGAATAGAACAGAATGTGTTTTATAACCTATTATAGCCTGTTACATAATCATAGAAACATGTAAGAGCAGAGCAGGAAAGGACCACAAAAGGCCCTCTGGTTCATGCTTATGCCAGGCCAGGATCAATTAACTATTATATCTAAGCCTTTTCTGGAAGACATTTTTCTGACTTGTTCCTAACAGCATTCAGTGATGCTGGAATTCCACAGCCATCTCTGTGATCTTTTCTAGCCTCACCATTAGAAAATTCGCTCTGGTGTGAATCTTAAATGTATTATTTGATAATGGAGATAATTTCCCTCCTACCTGTAGCAGGTTTTTATGCATTTGAAGGTGTTTCTCCTGCCTTTCCTAACTCAGATTATCACAGTTCATTCAATCTCAGTTCTTGCCTCCTACTAGCATTGTTTTCACCATTCTCTTCTATACTTTTTCCAGTCGGAGCACCCAAAACGAGATATGATATTCCAGCAGAGAACACAACAGAACAACTGCTTTGCTCTGATTAGCTTTCACTGACCACTTAAAAGAAGCCCATAACTGCATAAAAAGGTTTGGTTTTCTCTGTTTATAAATCTCACTACTTGCTTGCCTTTTGAAAGACAGCAAACTGTTGCTGGCAAACTGTTGAGCTTGTGATCATAAGATTGAGATTCTTTTCTCAAGGACTGTTACCTAACTAGCTGTCACCTGAGATCCTTTATTTGTGAATTGTTTATTCCTGTCTATGTATAGAGCCTGGCACTTTCAATTTTATTTAGACCATTTATCCAGGACCTCAACAGCTCTTTGAATTCTAATGCTGCCCTCCAGCATGCTTTGTGTCCTTCCTAGTTCCATGTCATCTACAAATGTAATAAGCATATTGCCTCTTCCATCATTCAGGTCATTAACAATGAACTGAAGTGAACTCCAGACAGGCTTTTGGGTTGTAGAGGCTCACTTGGGCTATCAATACCCTCCACATAAAGGGTTGGATCAAATTCTCTCACAATCATCCAGACCATAATTTTCTAGCCAGCTTCTGAGAACGCTACAAGAGTTGGTCAGAAGCCTTAGCAAAATGTAAAAGAATATGACACCTACTTCTTTTCTCTCACATACAAGTATTTTCAGCCCCTTCTAGAAGAAAATCAGGGTGGTTTCATGTGAGTTGCTCTTGGCAAATCTGTGTTGGCTGCTAGTCATCTCCTTATCTTGCAGTCATATACTTTGTTTAATCATTTTTTAAGCATTTTTCCAAGAATGGAAGTTGAACTGACTAGCTCCAACCCCACCCCCCATTCAGGATCTCTTGAAGAAAAACTGCTTGAAGTTCTGAGATTTCCTCAACCAATCTTGTCAGGTATCTGAGGATGATGTTAATTAGGCCCAATTGACTTGAAAATCAGCCTAACTAATGCTATAGTTTGATTCCTCCCATTCCGTGCTGAGGTCTTATGCTATTAGAGTTATTTTAATGTCACACTGTCCTTTTTGATTAGAAAAAAGCACAAAAAGGCATTCAACACTTTCCCCTTTATGACTATCTCTCGTGAGTCTCCCTGACCATTGAGTACTGAAAAACACACTGAAAACAAAGTCACATGTATATTTTCAAATGCAAAGATTTTCATATGATTTGATTTGGTTCTCTGCAAAGCTCTGCATTTCCCAATAAAGAGCTTCACAGAGAACCAAATGAAAGATGACTAATCAGTACAGGGACTGCAAAGGACCAAGTCCACACCTGTGCAAACACAAGCAAGCACATCACTCTGTCCCATCATGAAAGCATTACATGTTCAGCATGCCTGCTACCACAATTTGGCTTTATGTGCATTAGCAACTGGAGCTTCTCTTTGTCAGATCAGGAATAAGAGGAAGAAGATGTATACCTGGTGCTTCCGTTGTGGGATATGGGCTCTTTTCTTCGTTTTCATTGGGCTGATAATCATCCACGTTGATCTGACAGAAATGGAAAGAGAAGCATCAAAGCCTTTATCAGACAAGGCAGACAGTTTTCATTCCCTCAGAAACCCAGGCTGCTCATTCCATCACTGCACAGAGTGCCTGGCTGGCAGCAGACCTTACCTTGGTAGCAGGTGGGGATTCTCCATCAGCAGTGATTGATTTCAGCTCAATTTTCTCCTCCTTTGTCTCTTCTTCCACAGCTGTTTTTTCCATCTCCTGTTTCTTTTCAGGACTTGCAGTTCTAACAATTTCACAAGATAAAAAGCAAAGAGTTACAAAGGTGAACAGCTTGTTTCCCTTTTAGGGACTTCATGTAATACAGCACACACCATGAGAACAATCAGCTGGCATCTCCATTCTGAGCCCAGTGGCTCCACCTTGTCCTCATCCACAGGCAAAGGCAGAGGCTCTGCTCTAATTCTGTATAGTGTCCTTTATTTTGTAGCTTTCTCAATGGCATGTGAGTGTGTTTGTGTGTGAGTGTGTGTGTGTGTGAAGGAAGCATGTGCCTGTGTGTTTGTGCATGTGCATATTCTAGGTCTGTCAGCAGAGATCTCTTTGTTCACCCAATGACAAAGGCATGGACCATTTTCATCTCTTATCTTCCCCTAGGTTGCCTACAAAGGTTTTGCCCCTCTCTGCACTCCCAGAGGGAGGGAAATGTGCTGAGTAGCACGCAGGATGAAACAGAAAGATCTGCACAAGAGATCCCCTCCAAGCAGCCTGGAAGACAGTGAATGGAAATAACCAGTAAGGAGAGGCTTCCCTGCTGTTGGCAGCTGGGAATGACAGAGAAGCTTCACATCCAGCTCGTGCCTCTTAAGTGTCTGTGGAAACACTAAAAGAACTGGCATGAGAAGAACAGCATGTGGCATCAAAAGAAAAGGAAGCTGCTGAATCTTGTAGTGGGAATGACAGTCTGAAAATACGCTTTGTGGCCCAAAGCAATTGGAAGATAATAGGGAGATTCAAATGGGATTGTAACATTGACACCATTTCACACTCATTCTCTCCTGATGCTCTGAAAGCTCATCAGTCACCCAGACTTCCTTTTCCCTGTTCACATCACTGCAACTGTGGGGACTCCCAGCTCATGGCACTTTCTTGTCTTACAGTGTGAATTCCTTTGCGTAAAAATTTATATATACATAATTACATTAATCACATATGTATAACCTATATACACACAGAGAAGATAAACATACATATACATAGGTGTATGTATCATATTTATGCACATATATAGGCATCATATACCTATGTATATGTATCCTGTGTAATTACACTCACAGGAACATATGCACGAGTGCAGATAGCTGTATGCAAATGGATTTACCTTGCTAGCTTTTTCCTTTCTTTTTCCTCTTCCTCCTCTTTCTGTGCAGATGTTAAACTCTCAGCATCAGCAAGGTTGTCCACAGCAATGGCCAAAAATACATTCAGCAGGATATCTGTTTGTGTGTACTTAAAGAAAACTGGCTTTGAAAACTGCAAGAAAAGATTATACCAAGGGTTTCTTAATTGAAAATTTTTAGCAACCTGTCATCATGTGTCTTGGATTTTCCAAACTTCCATTTCACACAACTGCTCAGGATGTGCATATCCAGCATGCACAAACCTACACCTTCCATCCACATAGTTAACACACTGCGGGTTTCCAAAATTTCACAACAGAATAACTGATATAAAACATCTAAGTCCAGGCTTATATTTTAGTTTCCAACATCCCAAAAGAGTATCACTTTGTGCAACAAATCCCACAGAAGATAAGGGGAGCACTAATTGCTTTGCATCTTTGACAGCTTAGGTCACATGAATGGATTTTATGGACAGCAAGCATATCACTCTGATGAGCATTTCTGAGGTTAATTTAGTCTGGACATTGAAGAGTTGAGTTGACAACTCTGACATCTCCTAGCAGAGAGTCCATGCATGGCCAGTCATGCCTGTGTAGCTCAAGGGCAAGGAATCACAACTGTTTTCTTGTGTTATGAGTCAGTGTTCAGGTCTCGTGTTACAAATCTGAATATCAGCTTGTTTTATAAATTTCTTGAGCTTAGGTCTTATTACACCATGATAACTTTTAAGCAAACCCCGGTTCAAGGCTCAGCCTGGAAACACAGACACCCCCCTCCCTGGACTCCAAGGTCTAATGGCTCCAAAGTCAGCCAGCGTGTAGACTTGGCTCACATTTTCACAAGGAGATCCAAATTGTAGCTTTTTTTTTAAGCTGTCAGGAAGATTGCCTACCTTGACCTTCAGATAAGTGGAATTGCACCATCTCACTTTGAAGTGAGGGCATGCAGGTCAACTGAAATGTCAAATAACAGGGTTTGAGAGATCTGAATTATGAACAAAGGCCAGAAGAGTTGGGCTGAGTCCACAAGGTGGCTTTATAGAAGCACCAGTACAAAATGAAATGTCACCTCTGACACAGGAGGGCCATTTATTAGGGAAGCAGAAACTAAACATGGACAAATTTGGAGCAAACTGAGATACGGAACAGAACCACAGCTCTATGTTATATGCAAACAGCTGTGAAGAGACACTCAGAGCCTAATCATGCAATGTGCTTTATACCTCCTGGGATATGCACAGTGCCCTCACCTCACCTTGAAGCCAGAGAGAACTCAAGTTACTTAAGACCAGCATAGGCTGGAAGACAACAGAGCACAGGATTTTCTGTTTGAAGAACACACAGATTGCAGCAACTAAAATGGAACATGGGTCCTGTGAGTTTACACATGAATTAATGTATGATCTCACATAAATCAATTATGTCAAACATATGTTACTCCTATTACAGCATTTGTATATAGCATATTGTAGATTATACATATTTTTATTCCACATAAGGCTTGGATGAAAGCACATGGAATATATTACTAAAAAAGCAATTGAAGCAAAAAATATGCAGTAAGTACAGTAGGAACACCCATAGATTAGTATCTGAAGAAGTCAGGAAAGAAAACCTACGATAGAATTAAGGGGAATGAAAAATAAAAACACTAAACATGTGAAAATATAAAATAAAAGCTAGCACGTGGAACTGGCACGTAGCTGGCTCTTATATGCCTTAGCAGCAGCTAAAATTAAACAAACTTTATTTAACTTTAGGCAGTGTAAAGCCAAAATTCAGACCTAGGGAAAAGGTAAAAATGTGAGATATGAAACTCATTATTTTCTGACATGACAAAGTAAATGGTGGCTTTAAATTCAGCCCCTCTTGCAGAAAAGAGTAGCATCAAAGGATACAGTTTCCACAGATGAAGAGGATGATGAAGTAAATACAGACCAACATTCCTGGAAAAGAGGGGCCGCCATAAGCCATGATCCCATCATACATCACCGAATTCCAGTCCTCCCCAGTCAGGATCTAAATGACACATTCCCACCAATAAGGGATACAGTGTTAGACCACACAGAGAATTTGAAAACCCCATTAACACAAAGATATCTATTGTCCTAAAGAGCACCCCCTCCCCCAGGATGGTTGGTGATTCTGGCTGTGTCCATCTAGAAAATTAAATTAAAAAACAAACAACAAACCACAGAACAAGGAGCATGCAAAGAAGTCCTGCGTTCGAAGTGTGAAAAAACCCAAACAGATGTCCCCTTGAAGATGATGGCTGAAGGCAAACGGCTCTCCCACACAACTCTCTTCAAATCTTCCCACTTTTTTCCAGGCATTTCCCTCCCACGTGTCTGTTGTTTCAGACAGGCTGCACAACCTGTAGCACTGCCCGAAGCACAGCACTCCCTGCCACTTCCCTTCGTTTTGCATGTGAATGAAATCACGATCCTCATGCTCTTTGTGGATCACTCCCAAAACTGCAGTCGGCTTAAGGGCCATTTGATTAATTCTGTGGTGCTGTGAGGGGATTTTTGTTCCCCAGTACAGTGGAGGGGGGAGGACAGCGGCAGGGTTGGGCTTTGGCTTGTTGCCCTGGGACATGAAAATGGCCCTTCTCTTGTCCTACCCTGTTAAGACTTGATGGCCTTGGAATACACAGAGGTTTTATCTTTGGTTCCCCACTTTGGGAGGGAATACCCACTCTAATACTGTGCTGGCAGCACAGTGTGGTACCTTGCTCCTGGAGCTGTTAGTGTGCTGTCCAGTCCTGGGGACTGTCAGGCTGCAGGGGAAGGGTGCAGGACTTGTCTCGCCCCACACAAACACAAAGTGTTGGCCCCACTGGGACCACTCGTGCCCTTACCTGAAACACTGTGAGGAGGGACTGAGGGAAGTTGTCAAATGTACTCCTCCTGGTCTGCATCTCATCAAAGTTAAACTTGCCCCCAAAGAGCTGCATCCCCAGGAGCGAGAAGATGATAATGAAGAGGAAGAGAAGCAGCAACAGGGAGGCAATGGAGCGAACTGAGTTCAGGAGTGAAGCCACGAGGTTACTTAGGGAGTTCCAATATCTGGGAGAGAAAATAGAAGCAGTTAAAATTCCCTCAATCTGAGACAGGTGCTCATGGACTGTACAGGATATTGGTTTGGGCTGCCTTCTGCATATAAGCAGGCATTTCCAAACACTCTGTTAAGCAGTGAATCATTGATGTGCTTCCCTAAGATAATGAGACCTACTGCAGCTAATGAGTAATTTTACTACCACACGTGTACATACCCAATTCCCTCCACCCCCCACTTCATACGCACACCCAGAAGATTATTACAGCACTCTCCATCTAAGGCTCTGCACATCTTATATCAATATACAGTGATTAGTTCTTGCTGCTTCAGTGAGTTACATTCTAACCAACCTCATTACAACACTCACAGATGTTATGGCAGCCAGAATACCTCACTCCAGAGAACGGCCTGCAATAACCAACAAGAACAGATGGGGAAACAACTCTTTGGATGCAAATATGAACTTGCCCAAAATCTGGCGTGTGTGAGTATATGCTTGGGCTCACTCACAGAGAGAAGTTGCTGGGCTTTCTGAGATTGAGAGGAATGAGAAAGATATTAATGGTCCTTTTAGGTGGACTCTAAAAGAGACTCCAGATCTACATCCATTTAGAAGGACACACCATCACTGCTTTTCTTTGAGTATCAAACCTATTATCCTTCCTCAAATAGGCTGCAGAGCATTTTGAAGGGCTTTATTCAAGAGACAGGATGGCTTAAGAACCGTTCTCTCAGTGTGTTCAGGCTTGTGTCCAGTTCAGAGTCATGTATGATGCAGAGAAAGGATCTTTCCTTCCCTTCTGGTTCCACTTTAGGGTTCAAAGAGATACCAGCAGTATGATTGCAGCAGCACCTAAGTTTGCTTCCATTCTTTGCCAGCCTGCACGGTAGTCACGAGTTGCAAAGAGGCTTCAGAAAAAATTTCTAAATTTTTTGCCCGTGAAGCAATTTCCACTTCGGACTTGCATCTGCTCAACCACTCCTATTCTATTGCTTAGCTGGCCATGGCCTCTTCTCCCTTATGTTTTTAGTGTGGCAGAGCTTTCAGATTGGGCTGAAGATTAGCTGTCATCTTCGAATTGCCTCATTTCAAAGCACACTGCTAGCAAGCTTCAACAGCTTTCACGAGTCAGCAAGCCACTAATGTTCGCCTGTGATCTCTGGGCCTTCCTTCTACCTCGCCTACCACCACACTTTGAGATTCCACCATGGCCAGTGTCCTCCAGGCCCTTCTCCCAAAGCCAATAACACTGAACATTTCTTTACTGGGAGGACTCTGCGTTTCTAACCGTGTTTACCTTGAAGAAAGAGTTCCATGTAAGAAGGATGTCAGACATGTCTAGTGCTTTGGCTCTTTTGAGGAAGCCTGATCCGTCAACATGCAATTTTTTTCTGTAGGTAATCTAACCATTAGAGACAAGAGTTCTTAAAATCCCAGTTAAATTAATATTTTTAAAGTGACAGTGTAAAAAGAATACTTTTCTTGTTCCATGGAAGACAGGACTGCCTGAGCAGCCCAACCACTTTATGAAGGTTAGCAGTCTGATCTGCAGAGGGACACTGCCATGTCCTCTGAAGTTCAGCAACTGGTTCATCTCCAAGGACTGAGCTTCAAAGATAACTGTGATGTTTTCCCTCCAGCCCAGTTTCAGCACTTCAGACAAAACTAGAGTGCTTTAAAGTTTAACTGCAATTAAAGAGATGAGCAATGAAAAACTGCAGAGCAAAGGTAAGGGCATGGAAGCTTTTGGGCTCAGTGCCACCAAATATCCGCATGGAATGTGCAATGTAACAGCTCACTGTGTTTGCATTTATGCTTACAGCTCACATACTTTCACACTTTAGAAAGAAGGGAAAGTGACATGGGAAAAGGGAAAAATTCATTTCTGGTGGAAGTCGAACGAATTCAGCATCCTTAAAGCAGAAGTTGATGGGCTCCAGAATATCTCTCCAAGTCCTCCAATGTCAGCCAGGACACACATTTTCTAGGTCTTTCTAGCAGTGCCCTTAAGGAGCATACAGTAAAGCTGTTACACATCTGATCAGTCCCAGTGACTCACTTTAAGCTTAAATGCATTGCTATCTCAGCAAACAACTGTGCAGACTTCTATCAGCTCTCCATTTCTTAAAAATGGCTCAATACTTGAGATTCAGATTCTTATGTGACTATCAAACTTAAAGCAATTAACTGAGATGGCCTGGTGATAAGATTAGTGTTGTTTTGTCTGTGTACTGAGTGCTAGCTAGAAATACAGAACCATTAGAAAAGTAAATAAACCGGTTGGGGTTGAGGGGAGAGAAAAAAACCACAAAAAGGAGAGGATAAAGAAGGCTTGATTTGACTAAGATGTGAAAATAACAATTGCCTTATCTCAGGGTCCTAGAAGCCTGACCTGCAAGTCTGACCTGACATTACCATCTGTCACATTAGGTGGTTGCAGAACTAACATGAACGCTCCCTCAAAGTGAGATCTGGGATTACTCAGTGAAACACGAGGTTTTCAAATCAGCAATGGCTGAAGCCCAGACAAAGAAAAGTCTCTCAGTACTTCATCCACCCTGGTTAATAACTTACTGCAAAGGAAAAATGCAGCACTGCTGAACGGAATTGGAAGTTTTGGACCAGGATAATGGGAAATATGACAGAAAGCACTGCTGCTGCCTTGGACTTGTAGGGAAATGAATGTGTTTCTTAACAGCCCCCACTTGCAGATCTCAGACCCTTGAGGATGCCAGTGAATGGGGCACTGCAAAACACCAGTGAGCAGGATGTGATTATGATCCCCGTTTCAAAGTGGGGGAATGGTGCAGAGAAGTTAAATGGTTTGTTCAACATCTCACACAATAATCAATCATAGAACTGGATTAGAATTTAACATGTTCATGTATTCTCCTCCCTCTCCTCTCCATTGCCTTCCACAATGTCTTGGTGATACTGGCAATCACAGATGCAAAGCTTAAAACAGTAGCAACAGCTGGCAGTCTCATAGTATGAAAGCTTCCCACACTGTTCATCCAATATAAAACTACTTTGAAAGCAGGTATAAAAAAAAGGCATCATGTCTCTTCTCCCTACAGTTAACAGTGACATATCTAGTGGCAGGATTGGGTATAAACCATCAACTTTCTGTATGCTGTTGCAAATGATATGATTTATTTTTTAAATATAAAGGACTATATGTAGGGGTTTATAAAGCAGTAAAGGCCTATCTATAATGAGAAAATAATTTGTCTTCTCATAGCAAAGAGGGAGATGTTCTGCACAGCACTTTAAAAATTAGGGAGAATAAAACAAACAGATTATATTGTCTGCTTGTCTAATGTATTTATAATTTTGGAAGAAATGTTTGCTCTTGATATTCTAAATGTGGTTTCTAAAATGATGCACTGTTCATCTGATGGTGTCTTTATCTGCTTCTATTCTATTAGGGAGCTATATTTGTGTTTCTCCTAGAATTGTATCATCTTGATGCACCCAGAATTTGTTTGTGCTTGGTGTTTATCATGGAAAATCCATCCAAATACATAAAGAATAGGCTACCAACTGATATATTCTCACCAGAGTAATTTTCCTGCTTTGTGTCTTTTTAATGCCCTTGATTATCACCATTTGCACCTCTACTGTATGTCCCCCTGTCATTGCTGATGAATATATATTTGACACAAAACACTACCCTACCACCCCTCCTATCCCTCCCAGTTTTCTAGTATTGTATCTTTGTGTATTATCTTTGCACTCAGGTGGTCTATTGCACCAGTACTGATAATGTCATCAATAAATTATCATTTTATTTAGAGCTGAGTGAATAATGGAAAAATTTGTAATTTACCAGAGAACATCAAGGCAGAAGTTTTGCTTTAGGGCCAGAATATTCTCTCCTGTGTTAAGACATGAGTGGGCCTAAAATACTGCTTTGGAGGCTTGTGTTAGGGCTTTCCACATGAGGGTGAACTTCACCCACGGAGGGAAGAAGAAATCATGAAGAAAATTATGAATAATTACAAAACAGATAAATTTGAAACTACTGCAACCTACTTGCCAATATTTCAGGAACAGGAAAGAAGGCAAAATCTGATTAATACATTATGCATTATGAATTGTTCCTCATCTCTGTGTTTTACACATAGACCCATGCACAAATTGCAGGAGACATATTCCAGGTAACATTTGTTTCCATGAAAAATTGTATTTTAATTGTGTTGCAGAATGAAGGCAAATATAACTAGTCCTACTGCTGGTTGGTTCCATCATTACATCTCTTCCAGAAGCTTTAGGAATATTTGAGTACTTCAACAGCTCAAAGTATTAATGATATTCTCTCGGTGTTTGCCTTTCTATTAGAGAATTCTCTTAGCTAGCTTATATATTTTGTGTAGGAGTGGAGAAATGTCTTGAAAAAACAATGACCTCTCCAGGATGCTATGTTGAAGCTTATGCTTTTATAGCTATTGGTATGTTGCCCTGGGTGTATCTGATTACCCAATGCCTGAAACAGCTCCTGGTTTCCTCAGAAACCAGGCCTGGGACTTGGTGATGATAGCTTTCAGACCCAAAGATCCAGGAAAAACAGTCAGCAGACCAGAGATCCCCACTATTTCTGAAAGAGCAAAGATGCCTTTCTGGCTGGAAACTCTTGTTAGCTGGAACGTTTTCCCCTCTTCTATAAACACGAGTCTAAACAGACCACTTCCCCCCCCTATTCTAATAGTTGTAGGCTTGCTTTGGCCTCTCTCTCTGAGACTGTAAATTGATTTTCTGTCTCTGCCATCTGACCCTGAAAACCATCCATCCTACCAGAGAGCTGAGGCTCAGAAGCTTTAAGGGTAAATCTTTTATGATGAACAAGTCCAAATTTGTTGGTTTTTTCTGCCTCTCAGCTCTGCCATCTTGACTGTCTTTCAGTTTTGGCCTTGTTTTCCTCATGTGCTGCATGTTTTTATCTCAAATTTGTCAGATGTTTCCTTTGGAGGGGTGTGTTACAGCAATTTTAGGGACATTTCCATAGCTGAGCGTGCAGAAAACTCACTCTTTCACCACCTTAGTCAAGTTTTTTATAAAAGCTGATTGGTGCCCACATGGGAAAAGGCAGACCTTGTGCTACTTGGGGTAAGCACTTGGGTAAAATTAGTTCCAAGAGTTCCCATCTGGTTAAGTTTGGAGCTGATCTCTCCTACAACCTCCCCTCAAGCTGAAAAAGCCCTGCCAAACCAACCCGGTGGTTTTGGAGGTAGCTGACTCAGGAAGTAGTGCCTGTTTACTGCACATGTATTAAATGTGCCTTAATGTAGAGGGACAAGAGAAAGAATGAAAAGGAAAAAGAGGGGATACTGGAATCTGGAAAAAGTCTGGCTGCTGCTTCATGATGGACTCCTTTGAAGGGGAATAGCTGGCAACATCCTTTGTCTAGAGCTGCTGGTGTTGACACAATCTCCCACTCAGGCCACTGTTGAGTCTACTGGAGTTGGCATGGGCTCCTCAGTCAAATGTTGTTTTAGCTCAAGGCAGTCTTTCAGGCTCCTCTCTGTCCCCAGAAAGCATCAGAGAAGGTCACAAGGCTATCTGCTGTTTTAGTTTTGCTTTGACTTTTGCAGGGAACCATAAGAGCCCAATCTCAGCTTGGACTACCATTCCAGGCTTCAGTTTAACAATTTGCATGGTATCAAGTGTCTCCAGCTCCCTATGCCAGGCTCCTCACCAATCCTTATCACTCACATCAGGGATATCCAATCTGTACAGTCCTCCCCATCCCACCACAGATGGCAGAAGATGAGGACTGTTAACCTACACTCTCACTACCCAATTAGTGGTAGAAAAAGTGAAAAACACCAGGGATGTGAGCGACTTGTACCTATATATGTTGTGCACTGAGCAGTAGCCCTCCTTCAGTCCCAAAGAAGCAATAAAGTACCTTGTGATTTTAAATATTCTTAGGAGTCGAACACATCTCAAAACCGAAATGCCCAGTGGTGACATGATCTTTGTCTCAACCAGGATCGTTTCCAGGATTCCTCCGCACACAATGAAACAGTCAAAGCGGTTGAAGAGGGACACAAAATAGGCCTGGAGACCAAGGCTGTACATCTTCAGCAGCATCTCTGCCGTGAAAAGAGCTAGCAGCACCTTGTTGGCAGTGTCTCATGAAAAACAAAAAGGAACAGATCAAGGAAACTTAGTTAAAAGATCACCACAATTAATCATCGGCCCTTGCTAAGAAACCTTTTTGTGGATCAGTCTTAAAAGTTAACTTCGTATAAGCTTGGTTCAAAGAATGAACTTCAAAAGCGTGGGCATCTCATTCACAGAAGTGTTTTACCAGGATGGTTACAGCAATTCTTATGTATTGCACATCCAGCTGCAATGTATTACACAACCATACAACGTCCAATGGCAGGGATGTGCCCTCCTGTGCACAACCTCCCATCACACTTGTCATCTGCAGGGGAGAGTGGGAACAGAAGAGCTGCTGTGCTACCTACTGTTGCTTAATTAAGCCTTTCAGCTGCTCTCACCTCCAGAGAGAATTCAACTGTTCTGCAGACAGGAGAACTTTACAAATCACTCTTCATCACCTCCCTAACAATTAAAAATTATCATAGATGCCATTTCAGGGAAAACCTTGGAGAACGTGAGGCTCTCAGTAGCTATCCATTATTTGGTAATCCAGTTGCAAATACATATTTAGCATAAATTCCTGGTTTCACTTACACCCAAGGAAACACTGGTTTGGCTGGAAACAAGGTACTTACATTTTTCCTAAAACTTCTCCCATTGTAGGCAGGGATGTTTATTGTATTATTTCAGATTCTCCTTTTACATCGTGTGCTTTAATGCACCAGCTCCTCTCTCCGCTCCCTTTTTTGACACTGACCATAATGAACAGAACCATCAGCTTCTCCTCACCTTGGACCTCCGTGAGCCAGTCTGGCTGGTTGTAGTGTTCAGATGCAATGGTGAGGGTGTTGAGGAACACAAGGAAGATCACCAACCAATAGAAAACATTGGACTTGACAGCAGCACGGCACTTTCTTCTGCAGAATCGATTCCATCGGCGCCAGTAGCGACTTGAAATATTGAAAAAGGAAAAGTTCTTTTCAGATAGGGATCCATAGGCTATTGCAATTCTCTGCCAAGAGAGACTCTAGTCTTGATTTATGTTCAAGAAAGGTAGAGAATAACTTTAAAGTTCACCCTGAGAAACATTCTCTCATTCTCATCTGAGTCGACAGTTGTGATCATCCTTCCTTTATCTACAGGAATAAAGTTGGTCCTAAACCAATTTGCAACATCTTCAAGCAATATCTTAATCTGATTAAGACATCCACTGCAGATACCCTGAGAGGTTTTTTTAAGCCCAGTTCCCACAAAAATAATCATTCTCCTTGTACTTGATGCTTGTAGCCTGCAATGGGACCTTGCCCAGCCTCAGGATAGTCACTGAAAAGATACCCACTATGCCACATGAACCTTTGGATTATGTCTTTGGAGAGGTGAGGTCAAATAAAATCCATGTAACATTTCCAACATTCAGCAATGTTCAGGAGTAATCCCAATACAAGGCCTAATTCATAACAAAACCCCAAAACTTATGGGACCTCAGCATCTCACCTTCATGCCTGGAACTAAGGGTACCATTTGCTAATCAACAGACTTTTTAAAGTTTGCCTTCCATGAACACATCCCCTTGTGTCACTGATTTCTGAGGGTAATTACTAACCACAGAAGATATTTAAAGCTAATTACACACCTCCTACTCGTCAGAATTTAACTTGCATAGCAACCAGTTTCCAGGCAACACTTGCCACTGTATAATAAATCTAATAGTTTTATATAGATAATATATACATATGTGTGAGTGTGTCTCTGAAGGGACATACACATACACAACATTACAGAGGGAAAGAACTTTTCTTGTCTATTCTTCTCTTGTATATTATTTTCAGTGATAAACTATGGCCCTACCTGAGGTCAGGATTCAGCATCTCTATGAACTAACACCAGGCAATGTGAACACAATGTGACCGAGAATGTTGCAGCAACATTTTAACAGGTAATCCAATCTGGAGTGTTTTATCTGTGCAATTTATAAAGGCACCCAGACAAGCTATCACAAACATTCAAAAAGGGTTGTGTGTTTTGCAGTAGGTTTAGGACAAGAAAAGATCTTCCCAACTTCCAAAATAGGCACAACGCTTAGACAAAATTGTCATTAAATCCTTAGGAATCCCACACACTTTAGTGTGTACTTGTGCACAAATGAAATGTATAGTGCTTTTTTTGTGCTCACACCTACACTCTTTACACAGGGATGCATAAAGGCAGGATGGACACATATGTGCATCCCAAAATTTTTATTACTGTTTGTTATTTAGGTAGCTGAAGGACACAGTTACTCATTAGAGTTATACTGAAAGTTAATCTAGTTTTAGGGTTTTTTTAGTTTATTTTAGCTTTTTATAAAACTGACTTTGAAATCAGGGTTATGGAGGCAGCTCAGCTCCTACCAAAAAGGTAGAAATGGACTTTAACAACCAAGTTTCACGAGTTCAGTCAGCCTTTCCAATGCAAACCCCCTTGGGACTGCTTCACTTTTTCAAAATCTGTAAGTCAACAGAAAAACAAACACAACTAGAAAAAACTCCCCATGTCCCAGGGTGAAGGGGAGAACTTCACAAATAAGATGCAAACCTCATCAGTTGAAATATTTACAATCAAGCAAAGCAGAGGAGTGCAATACAGTGTAAGAAAGAGAGCCTTGAACTAACAGGGTTGATATTGATGGATGCAATATAATTATGTGGTTGAATTTCACTTCTGATATTGTGTTTTATGGTTCGAGATACGTAGGTAGCAATCAGAGAGGTACTTCTGAGTGGAATAATGTCAGTAGTCCCTGTGCCTTATTTCAGTATAAAACTAAGAAGAACAATCTTGATTTTTGACTAAATCTAACATGTTTGGCAGTATCTCCTAGAATCACCACTGCATCCTAGAGATGCTGGACTAAATCACTTCACAAAGTAAGGAACAAAACCAGCAGAAAGGAGGAAAAGCAAAAAACAGTTTTACTTACCTAAATTTTGATTTTGAGATCCGATGCCTGAAAGACAAGAATTGCCATTAAAGTCTCTGAAGCTGTCTCATACCTCCAAGGCTTTTGTGAAAATAGTAATAGAAAGAAAGAAAGTTAAGCTGAATTCATTTTTTAATCCATGCTGTTTTCCTCTTGAGTCTGCTGTAAGTCAGTGTAGGCACTGGGCACGGCTAGAATTCCCTGATACAGAAATTTTGGTTTTTTTTGGTGGGAGTCACGAAGCAGGAGTCGTGCCATGATGGGATTCTATCACCTATAGGTATCAGGGAACTAGTTTTTCTCTTGGGTAAAAGGCTGGCCTAAGGCAAGGGGCACTCTACTACTGCTAACAAATTCATTTCTCAAGTATCACCCCCTTTCTTTTTTCTTTTTTAGTCACTATTTTTTTAATATATTAAAATATGTATGACTTGATACAGACAGACTTTCACACATCACCTATCACTTCAGGATATATAAGCACATTATGAAACCATAATAACAGAGAAAACAATGCTTTCTTTTTTTTCAGCAATTGAAAGAAAAACAGTGCATGATGGATATTTTCAAACTTAGATATCAACTCTTATTTGTCTTTGTTATCTATGTAAATTGCTTTGCATTCAAAAAGGTATGTAAAACAACAGATTCTGTTACTACCAATGCAATTTTCAGAATTAAGCACTCTTGAAAATTTGGCCACGTTCCCATGTGTTTAAATATGTAATTTCATGCATTTGGGTTTATTCATCTAAATAATCCCAATAACCTTTTATGAGAAGTCACAGGCAAAGCTAGAAATAGACCTCAATACTCTAACCACAACCTTGCTCTGCTTGACACATGTCCTGTAAGGCCTTTGAACTCTTTGGCTGTCTTTCGGTACATTCATAATGATGCACAGAAAGAAATAAATGTGCAAATAAATACAAATAAATGCAAAGACACAAGTCAGAGGTGATTTAGGAAGCTGCAAAATCCACTACCAATATCAGAAGAAAAGAGAATCTGGGGAGTGACTACAAACAAGATATTTCTGCTGCGTTGAAGCTTTCCTTAAGGTTCCCTCTATGATAGGAAAGTGACTCATTGTTGACAACAGTCAGCAAAGGTCTGACTGTACTGCCTTAAAATTGGATTCACTGTTAGTAGACATGGGACAATGTGATTCTCAAAGCATCTAACACTACTTCCTGTAGCAGTCTTAAAAACGGTCAGTCCCTGCTTGAGGACATCAGTTACTGACAAGTAATCAGTGATGGGTCAGGTTCCTTATGTGGAAGAGGTTTGAGTGATAGGAACATTTCACCAGCAGATGGTCCAAGACAAAAAAAAAAAAAAAAGAAGCCTTTGCACTGAATACATCATTCCTGCTGTGTCACAGGCAGCTTGTCTAGGCCACCTGCTAGGCAGCAGTGTGGTTACAGACAAACACAAGACTCTTGATAGAGAAGAAATAATGCACTGGAGGAACAGAATGCTAAATTGTGCTGCAGAGACAAAGCAAGCTTTAAGAAAGATGCCGAGTGAAGCACCTACAAAGCACATCCTTAAAGCTATCCCACTTCTCACTGAGAACTCTGGCTTGATAAGCACTACCTACAAACTGTAATGGATCAGATTTACAGGCAACAGGAAAGAAGGCTCAGACAAAGACAGGGGAAATGAAGAGATGAAAAAAAAATCACAATGAAGGAGAAAGGTGGGCACCGGAAAGGAGGTGGTGAGGATTTTGATAGGAAAAGTTTGGTGGGGGTGGGAAGAGAGAGAGAGAGAAAGAGAAAGAGAGAGAGATGCATTAGCGAACCTGCCTGGTGGAAGGGGAAGGACAGGGAGTGTGAAGTCCTCTGGTGACCTCTCTGGTTAATAGTTTCCAAGCGAGGCAGCTCTGTGGCATTTTAAGGAATCATTTATTTAAGCAAAAGAGATGCAGCAGGTGTAGTACTCATCATGCATGTGATAATTATATCTTCGAACATTATGAGCAGCAGCCAACTGCATTCAGTGCTCCCACAGGTTAGCTACAGCCTTCGTTCCCCCTCCCCTCCACCTTTCTTTGCTGCTATGGCAGAAGGCTTTATCACATGTGGGTGTGCTGTATATATAGAACAGGACAAGGAAGGAGGATTAGATTTATATTTAGAGGTAGAATCTGAGAGTGAAATGGAATTTTGGAAACAAACTCTATAATAACTGATTCTGAAAACATTATGCACGAATCTGAAACACGTTTTTCAAATGACTGTTATGATCAAGATGGTTTATCAGAACCATGGACACCAATGTCCTATAAAAAAGTACTTTTATGGCATCACTAGTCATATAGCTGTCAAATAGTCTCAATTTGAGGCCTTGGCACAGTGTCTTTGTGACACACCAAACTGACACTTGGCAGGAGTTTAGGGTGGACCAGATTTTCTGCTGAGTTTAAACATGGATCTCTTGCATCCCTAGTATTCAGGGAGCTTTATGCCATTGGGAGAGTGTCTCCATTTGTGTCAAACTATGGAATGTCTTGAGAAACTATTGTTTAAAATCATGGTATAGGAGCCTGTATAAAAACCACTTCAGATCACTACTGAGTGGTTTTATCTTAAGAGCCACACAACTCAGATTGTCTTTTAGAAAGAGAAACACAAAAATCAGATCTCTACTCTGTGACAAGCTATCTTTAAAATCCTCTAAAACTCTTCTAACCTCACACAGTTAGGTACCACACACAGATAAGGCACTGAAATTTAAAGATTTTTTATCAACATAAACCTCTGGATAATCTGCATAACTCAAATGTAGTGAGATACCTCACATTCTCAGAGATAAGAGTCTTCATTTCCACGTTCATGGTGGACATCAGAGAAGGCATTTGTGAATGACACTGTTGTATAACAGCGATTAAGGACTATGTAATTGCACACACAACAAACAATTCTGGAAAAATCTTGTAGGTCACCAAGCATGACAAAAAGGCCACATTACAGTTTTTTTTCTGAGTGTGGATGTCACTAAATATGTCCATAAAATTATCTGACATGCTGGTCACAGCTACTTTTATACCATATGATTCCACTTAGAGGCAACTACCTTCATGAGGACTCACTAGTAAAAGCTCTCAGAAAAGCAGTAACACAGAAATGGACTTTACCGTGCCTCTGGGCTACACACAACTTTGGGGAACATTCAAAGAGCTTCACTGGGCATATCTTACAGATTTTAGAACTGTGAGAACACAGTCATGGTGTGACATTGATTTTGTTTTGGTGCAATATGGTGCAGTCGTGCAGTTACTGGTCAAGCAGCACAACATTTTTCCCTCTCTCCATTCCTGCCGATGACATTTCTTTGCTTCTAGCCAGGATGCTGGCACCCTGAAGAGAAAATGTCCACCCTAAGGTCCTTTTTTCACATATTACAGGGGTAAAAGCATATAGTGATACAACATATTCAGGAATATAAGCTGCATACATGCAGTCTGCAGCCTAATAAAGTTTTAGGGCTGAGTTCTACCCTCAGCTGAGTTTCTACAATTCACAAAAACGCAATGGGCCTCCATCCTGCCTCTGTGCAACACAATTAACACTGGGGACCTGCACAGGAACTTGGAATGACCATTTCCACTGGATGAAGAATGTTGACCTGATGGGAGCAGTGCTAGTTTAAAGAGGTGGTTGTCGACCTGCTGGTTTTAAGAGGTGCTTGTTGACCAGCAGAAGTAAGAATCTACAGAACATCCTTAAGAAAATTGGATCTGTCTAGCTTAAAATTGAGCTGCTTTGCTATTCAACAGGCTTTCTTACAGGCTGTGAAAATAGGCCAGCACTTCGGTATTCAGTAAATAATGTTGTTCTCCCTGTGGTAAGTCACAGGCAAGTCCTAACACAGAGTCCGAAGGAGGAAGATAACTCCTCTTCCACAAGGGCATGCTATTGTCCTTTAGACACATACCTAGAGCTGACTGTGAATATTAAAAGCACCTTGCTCATAATAAATTGGAGAGAGAGCAGTAGCTGAGACTGACACATAAGGATTGATCCCGTGTGTTTTCCCGCTGAAGTCAGCAGTGGTTTCAGAGCTTTTGGCAGACTTTTTTTACCACTGCTCCTAACGTGATGGGGACTTTGGTCCCATCATACCACAAGGAGCCTGTCTTCTCACGAAGAGAAAACCAGCAGCAACTACATCAAACCTGCAAGCAAACTGACTCTTTTGCCTTTACCACTGCCTCCCATGCTGATGATTGCAAGAACTGCACAGGAATTATTTTCCCAGCCAGAAATGCATGAAGGGAAAAATCCCTGACCATTCAGCTGCCAGGGAAAGCTTCCATTCTCATAATATTTTCAGGACACACGGTTTTCAGTTGGAAAGCCAGTGTAGGTTGCTCATTTTGGTTTATCCTTTTTTATTGTTTGAACTACATTTGATGGAAAAGCAATTGAACTGTCCCCCAAATGTATGGAAATCCCGGCCAAGGTGAAAATGCCAAGTGGCTTATTGTTTCAATGAAAGCAGATAATTTTAAGCCCTCTTTCCCTTTGAGCTCAAGTGCTTCACTTTTCTATTGAAGCTCTATGGAACATTAGTTTCCACAAAGGTCTTTTTTTTAATCTAATACATATGTATAAAAGCAAGCTCTATTGTGGCACTCCAGATCTGTATGGTTGTATTAGAAAATTAACATTCTGCTTGTATTGGAAGATTATATAGGCTGACACCCTGTGCAGAACTGATTACTTCTGATTATGAGCAATAGCCTGTCCTCAGGAATCTAAGTCCTGCACAGCAGTAACCACAGAGGCTCAGGGAAATTACTGGCTATTGGGAAGCCCTGGGTATAATAAGGATATCCTGTAAATAGAAACCCATTGCTCCCAGCTCTGGGTTTATCCCACTGATGCCTGCTGCAGAGGAAACGTGTTTCTTCATACCCCGAGGCAACAGGTTATTAAAGCTGTGACACATCAGGAATAAGATAAGTTCCACTTCCAAGTGTTGTCCTTGAGGATAAAAGCTGTTGTGTTCCTACCTCAGGGCAAATGTCAGAGCAATACAAGGCAATACTATGACAGGGATAATATACTGTGAAAGTTGTGGGATGCTTTTTAGTGTCCTGTGGAAACCTGCAAAACCATTTTCAGATTCCAATGCCTGATGAAGTTCATACTATACTTCCCCTAGGAAGGGAACTGCTCTGCACCACAGCACTCCTGTTGCCAGCAGAATTACACCAGGAATGAATATGAATGAAGTTGGGTTTTTTTTCGTTTTGTTTAAGTTCTGAAAGATTGGATTTACACAACAAGCAAAGAGAGATTAGATGTTAGATTCCTCCTGAAACTCCTTCAGCTGGTTTGAATACTGGCATTGCTCCAGACAGCACAGCTGATGGAGGCAGTTCCTATAGTATGGATACTATAGAAATAAAAGCCTCTTTGAGACAATTCATCAGCAGGAGATAGCTTGTGTTTGAGAGGTACTCTCCTGATCTCACATAGCATATGTCTCTGTGGAGCTGAAAAAGGCTGTCAGGGAAGATCTCCTTTTCCAAAAGGCACGTTTGAGCCTGGCTTCTCAAGCAGATCTTTCTGTCATTCACAGGCACAGTTTTTCAAAGCTCTGTAGATTTTTAAAAGAACAGAAAGAACAGCCAGTAATTCTAAATTCTCTTCAATGAAAAAGTTTTCCCTTCAGTCTCCTGAGCATTTTTATTCCTTTTATCATGAGTGCATTTGGATGGCAAGCTCAGCCTATAATTGGGGTGGTGGTGCTGGGGTGGTTAAATGCCTTAGGTAGCTTGATGTCACTAAATAAATAAATATATTGCCTGTGACTTGAAATCCCCACCTTGCTTCAGTCATGTCTGGCTGCAGTTTGTCCAGTGCAGCCTGTGCCCTCTGGGAAGAAGTGCTTTAATAGCAAAGCAATGGGGACTCAAGGCCACTGGGTGATTTTAGAAAACTGGTAAAAACCAAGACTCACGTGCAATACATGAAACTCAACAATCGAACAAAAACCTTGGTTACATTTCAACTGTAAAAACAGGGGGCAGATGACTGCTCAAAAGTCCTGGCCTAATCTTCAACTAGAGTAAATCAGGATGGCATGAGTATAATTATTAATGCTACTCAACATCTCTAGTACTTGATGAGGAACTTTTTGGAAAAGCTGAACTGAATTCCCACATGAATTTTCACTATTCTTGAACACTGGGCCAAATTCTGATTCTTAGTCAGGTTCCAATAAAAGAAAACATTCATTCAGATAAATTCTTGCTTAAATTTTATATGTTCCAGCAGTAATCTTGGCCTATGGGGTATTTAAAAGAGGGGTCAGTGAGAAGAGTATTTAATACCAGGAAAAAGCCAGGAAAGCTGGTTTCTCTCTCTGCCTGTGTGACACAGTAACAAAAGAAACCAGAAAGAATTCCAAACCTCAGTATCAAAGGCAGATCTGAATTTACCCACAACTAAGGAATTTGCAGCTTCACAAAGCTTGAAACAAACATTTTACAAATGCAGGACTTACTGGCAAAATTTGTATCTCACCCCAGAATTTCATATACAATGATATAACCATTCATTTTCATGGATGAAGGAGCCTATCCATCTCCTAGAGATGAAAAGCAATCTGAGCAAGGCCTTGAGGATCCCAACTGTCCTTGGGTAAAGAGTAAAAAAATCCTTCTCAATAACAGACTTCAATTCTCCTACTATACATCATCCATTTTCAAATGAAGTGAAAAGTGGCAAGGAAACTGTTTATCTCTCTGAATCTTACTTGTCCTGGTCTGGTGAAACGTTAGGCCCTGCTTTAACATTTACAACTTGAGAAGAAGAAATGAAGCTCAGTTTTCCTGTAATTTTCCTATGCCTTCTTCCCTAAAACCTGCTGGACGTAGCCATCCCTGCTCCTAATGCCAAATCTGAGGACTGCCATTCTCCCGTGAGCACGCTGGGCTATTTTAAGCAAACTCCATTCTAAGTCATGATTACGTTTAGAGTTGGGTTTAACTTTGGCTCTCCTGGCCACATTCCAGCTAGGATAATTATGTTCTGCTTGCCAAAATTCCCCATGCAGTTTCAGTGCAGAACAAGCTATCCCTCATACATCTCCCTACACTCTTGTGCCTGTTGTTTTTAAACACCTGCCACATTTTACCCTGAGAGTGGCTGAAGTCTAATGCTGTGAAAACAATCCCTGCATTTACAGTTCATAACGTGCATTAGGATCCTTTGGGATTAAGAACATTGAATGCAAGAACAAATGAATGCAAGCTGTAATGTTAAAAAATATATGAAACCTTATAGTAGCTGTTGCCATTGTTTTTGGCCCTGCGTCCCCCCTCCATGAGGGACTTTAACTACCCTGACAGATGCTGGAAAAGCAACACAGCAAAGCACAAACAGTCCAGGAGGTTTCTGGAAAGCATTGATGACAACTTTCTGACACAGGTAGTGGAGGATCCCACAAGGAATGGTGTGCTGCTTGACCTAATACTACCAAACAGGGAAGGCCTTGTTGGAGATGTGAAGGTTGGGGGCAGCCCTGACTGCAGTGACTGTGAGATTGTAGAGTTCAGTATTGGGTAAGAAGGAAGCAGGGCAGCAAGTAAAAGTGTAACCATGGACTTCAGGAGAGCTGACTTTGGCCTCTTTAGGGATCTTCTCAGAAGAATCCCATGGGAAAAGTTCCTCCAGGGAAGAGGTGTTAAGGAGAGTTGGCTGATATTCAAGGATAATTTCCTCCAGGGTCAAGAACAATGCATCCTGATGAGCAAGAAATCAGGCAAAGGGGGCAAGAGACCTCTGTGGATGAACAAGGAACTCCTGTCATTACTGAAGCAGGAAACACACAGGAGATGGAAGCAGGGTCAGGCCACTTGGAATGAATATAGAGAAGTTGTCAGAATAAGTAGAAATGAGACGAGGAAGGCCAAGGACCATCTAAAATTAAATCTGGCAAAGAATGTCAAGGACAAGAAGAAAGGCTTCTTCAAATACATCTATAACAGAAGGAAAACTAAGGATAATGTGGGCCTGTTACTAAATGGAGGGGGGGCTCTGGTAACAGATGGTGCAAAGAAGGCAGTATTACTGAAAGCCTTTTTTTCATTGGTCTTTACAGACAAAGTCAGCCCTCAGGAATCTCTGACCCAGGAGACCAAGGCAAAGAAATGTTGGAAGGAACACTTTGCCTTGCCCAAGGAAGACTGGGTCAGAGAACAGCTAGGCAAACCTGACATCCAAAAGTCCATGGGCCCTGATGGAATGCATCCATGAGAGAGCTGATGGACACCATAGCAAGGCTGCTAACGATCATCTTTCAAGATCTTCAAGATATTCAGGAGCTGTCTGGACACAATCCTGTGCCATGTGTTCTGGGATGGCCCTGCTTGAGCAGGAGGTTGGACCAGATGACCCACTGTGGTCCCTTCCAACCTGACCCATTTTGTGATTCTGTGAACCACAGCTGCAGAATAGAGATGGTTCTTCAAACTGAATCCAGCTGGAAAAAGTGATCACATCCATCTGATTCTTCCTGTAATGCACCAAGAGCACAAGCAACTTGCTGGGGTGCCAAAGAAAGGGCTACAACTGCCTCAGTGCTGTGAATATATCTAGCCTGGTTCCTTCAGAAAAGTGTTCATAATTTAAACTAAAAGACTCAGCAGGTTCACAAAAGCAGGCAGGTGTTTGTAAGCAGCTGGCTGACTCTTCAAGGAAAGCAGATTGAATTTATAACATATCCCAGGTATCACATCTTTTAATGTAGATAAGATCTCCTCCTCTTCAGTTTGCAGAGGAGAGGGCCAAGGGTATGTGTGGGAGATACAATCAAGGTTTACAAGGTTATGAAAGTGATAGATAAGCTGAATGTGGAACAATTGATCACTAAATATCACAATATTAGAAGGAGAGGACATTGACTGAAAGCAGTGATAGATCATCTTAAAACAGATAGGAGAAAGTTCTTGTCTACACAGCAGGTAATGAACATTTGAAACTTGTTGCCACAGGAGATCGTGAAGGCAGACAGCCTTAGTCAGGTAAATCCATGAACAGGGCCATAGAGGCAAAAAGCAGAAATATCTCTAATTCCAATAAGCATGAGTTTGGGAGCAGCAAAAGGAGATTGGAAAGCAGGAAATACCCAGGCTCAAGTGCTTGCCCTCCTGTCAGAACCTGAACACTGGGTCAACTGGTCAACAGCTATGACAAAATAAAGCATTTCTTATTCACTTTTGATGAGCATTTGAGCATCACCAAAGAGATCAAGGTAGGCCCAAGGACAGGACAGAGCCTCAAAATACTCCAGCATGGTCCAAGCTATAGCAGAGGTATGCTTAACACCTTTTTCGAGGAACTTAGGAGGGACTAACATACTGCCCCCACAGCATAAAGTCCATTCTTGTTTAGTCATACAAAAGGGAATATAGGACTCCTCTTGCCTATTCTTTCTCTCTGTGTTGGTAAAAAATACACCATATAATATGGTATTTCATAACCACTCTCTCACACATTCTTGAGCACCTTCTCTAACTACAATGGTGCAACTTCAAGGAGGCATTAATCCCTTCTAACTGATATATTTCTTTGTCACTACAGTATTCTGTGCAGCATTTGAAGGGTGTAATGCAGTCTGTCAAATGGGAATTCTCATCAATGTATTTCTATTACAAGGCACTGTAAAGTGTACAAGAATCATTAGAAAATTTGAAACAGACCAATCATTTCCACTCTTTGGTCTACACATACTGGTTTTGGTTATCCATCACCTAAGAGGGATTTTAAAATAAGAACACTGTTAGCCATCAGTTTTTCTTTTAGCTATTATACAAAACCAGATCTGCTTATCCTGGGCATCCTGTGCTTTATTTAAATCTATGTAAACCCAGCAGCTCTTTGCTAATGTCCAGAGTGAGTTTACACTGCAATTAAGATAAGAAACTGGATCAATAGATCTTCTGCAGCCTCTCCTTTCACCCACAGTGGGGCTTTCTTCCTCTTAAAAAGCCTGACATTTGCCCTGGTTTTAACCCCTGAGTCCAGCCCAAGCCCTGATGCAGATGTCTGTGTGTGTGTACTCACGCCAGCCTAGCGCCGCAGTTTTCGCCTTCCATATCCGCTCCAGGGACGTTGTCTGTGTTCACGGACTCGGTCTCACTGGTGGGCATGCTCACTGTAAGAGTCAAAGGGAAGAAAAAAGAGAGGGTTGGCCATTAGAACCTGGCACATCTCTTAGTGAGCCACATGAGTGAAGGAACTGGCTTAATGAAAAGACCCTCAGCTGCAGCTCCTGGCTGAGCAAGTCTTGTGCCTCCCTGTACAGACCAGGCTGGGCAGGTAGACTTCAGCAGCATACCCAGGTTGCTCAAATGCTAAAGAAAAGGGAAGAAGCAGCTGCTCTCTTTCTTTCAGAGTCAGTTCCTGGAAATTTTATGAATGAGAACCATTGAAAAGCAGATGACCCCAACAAGAAGCTTCCCTTTGATTCAACAGAACATTTTAAAAAAGAGCCTCTTTACCTGCAGCAGCCCAACCACCTCACTGCCCTCCCCAGTCTTTTGTGCAATGATTGAATACAAATGAAAGGTACCAGGATTGACATGTATGCAGATAAAAAGCTTCTGTTAGCCTGACAGCAAATACCCCATCAATAATACTGATGTATTTTGTATGCTGTGTATCTGTCACATCAATGTGTTTCAACCTTACAATTATAAACTGGACCTATAGGTATAAGAGAGAAATTCAGTCTGTCTGACCCACTCAGATACTACCAGCAAAGCAGCCAATGAATATGGACTATGGTGGAGATTTCACATTGGCACTCACCATCGAAGAACTGGACAGAACCTCCTAGGCTTTTACAGAAGTATCATGGAACAAACATCAACTGAAAGCAACCTTAGGTGTGAACCTATCTCATTTGGATTCAAGCACCTGTCACATTTTCTATCTGTTATCAAATCTCAACATTTGATTTATTTCTACAGATCATAAAAAAAAAGAAAGAAAAACCACTTCACCAGTTGTTCGTGGCTCCTATATGAGCTCTAATAACTCCTTAATATATAATAATTCAAAGTAAGTTAGGAAAATGGATAGGATTTAATAGGTTTTCTCTTTCCTCCTCCCCTCTTTTCAAATACAAAAAACAATTGAAAAAATTATACTTAAGACTGAGTGATGGTGGTGTTAAACAGATCTCCCAGAAACCTGGTAGAACTTCAGAACATGACCTGTATTAGCAATTGGATTTATATATCAGATGAGACTTGAGAGTATGCACTACTAGCTGGTGGAGAAACTTCCAATAGCCTGTAAGAATATGCAACTCAGTACTAAGAATACACCTGCTTGTGGGCTGTTGGTACAAAAGGAGACAATGTAAAAGAAACAGGTTCTGTATTTCAATTGGGCAGATGCCTAGAGGGCCATGGGACCAGGTCATCTTTCAGGGGCTAGAGAGATATCAGAAGGCTCTTCCAAAAGTGTTCTGGTTTCTTGCTTTGAAAGCATTATGGCAGAAATGTCCCTCAAAATGAACTATCTTCCCTTCATCCCATCACAAAAATTCATGTACCTAAAACACACATCTGGGAAATCTAAAGTTCTTTTGTTGTGTTCTTAGGACCATATGAAATAATGTACCCTCTAGCACTCTTGACAGAACTATGGAATATTGTACTCTGATGGTGCCTTTTCCTTTATACGAAGACAGATGTTTTAATAATCTTGTTTATTTGGAAAGATAAATTAAGGATAAACTGAATTAATATTCTGAGGTATATGAAACAGTCAAGTAAGCTGTAAGAAAAAAAACAACATTCATAATTAAAATTTTTGTCCAGACTAAGCCCTGCAGGCAAAAATCCCCAAACACTGATATTTTGCAAGTCATTTTTGAAGATGAGGTAAAGCGCTTTCAAGACATATTTGAGCTTATTTGCAAATGGAAAACAATTTTGAAGACACTAGCAAGAGACTGATTTGCAGAGCAGCTTGTTATCTTGAGTGCATGAAGAGGACATTGCACAAACAATAGAAAAAGCAAGGCACGTACATGCAGAAGAATACAAAGCTGTATTACATGCCAGTCTGCACTGAGCTATACAGACACACATACACACAGATATACACAGTGTGGACACAGAGTGCAGTGCAACATTACCATGGGTTTCTGTAGAGTGACTAAACCAAGCAAACTTTCCTTTCTTCTCATCAGGCAAACCAGCTGGAGTGCTTCCTTTCACAGACAAGATGGTCAGTGTCAAGTACCAGGAACAAGACATCAATAGAGAACATGCAGCCAGTGACAGGCAAAAGAAAAAGACAAGGAACTCAGCTTACACATGATATCCACTTCTGTCTGAAAACTTCATCATGTGAATTAAAAGTACAAAATGTAAAAAAAAGGTATACAGAGGTATGAAATATCACTAGCAGATCCTCAGAGGATAACTCTTACTCGATCTATGCTCTTTTTTATGTCTGGCTTCTGAGAACATGAAGTTGATGAATATGAGGTTATGGGTCAGATCCTTTTTTCAGTGATGTCAATGGCAAAACTCTCTTTGTTTGACCGTCTGACCTATTGAAACTGATGAGACTAAGGCAATGGCAGTGTCCCCAGGTTAACCACTGACCCTTTGGGTCATAATCTGAAATAGCCTATAGTTGAATGAGGTTCATCGGCTTTCTTCCTAAACTGCTCCAGTATCTGGAGACTCTTCCAAAACTGTCAGAACTGCTAAAGGAAAGTTGTAAGGGTGATCACATTTCTCTGTCTTTCCTCATCTCCAGAGATAACATTCATTGAGCACTCAGATGCACACCCCCTTACCAAAACTAGGATACCCCTGGACTACGACTCACGATTTCCATTTGAGTTTACATTTGGCATTTGCCCCCTGATGCCATCCTGTTGCTTGGCTTTTCATGGCACTACTTAATGTTGATCCTTTGCCTATGATGCACAGAGGTCCTCAGCCCCCACAGATCAGAGGTGCACGCACAGAGAGATCCTAGATTGTACTTCACACTTCCCTGATGTTGCTGCTGTGGAAAGTCAAACTCAAGTACAGTGAGAGATGCAGGTGCAGTGGTACATGGGCTGAAGAGATCCCATGGATCAGCGTGCAGCCACCAGTTCACAAAGCACTTAATACACTGCACTGATGGAAAACGTTAAGGACAATAAGTAGTATGAAGATGGTGTGAAGTATTACAGGAAGATAAAGGTCAGAACAGACAGGAGATTAGGACTACGTTCCCCAATGCAGAATGCTCTCAGCAGCACAATCACTTGCTTTACCTGGCACCTCACAACACCTTCAATACCATGGGATAACCAGGTGTGCAGATCCTGTGAGGTTCATTCAGGCCAGTTAACTAAACCTGAAAACAGAAATGCTGCAGAAGAGTTGTGTATAAACTGGTGCTGAATATGAGAGGAAGTACCAAATACTGCCCAGATGGCTTTCTTATCTGATTCAGTTCTCAGAGAACCCAGACTTTTTGCCTACACCCTGGCTCCAGTCTAGAAACAAGGCAGGAATTTTTTGCAGTACGAGTAATTAATTACTGGAACCATGTACCAAGAATGCTGGTGGTAAATCCACCACAGGAATGTTTTAATCAAGAAGAGATGTTTCTTCCAAATGGTGGGCTCAAGTCCAGACCAGAGCTGTATTTAGGACCATGGTATACAGACTGTGCCATCTCAATGGCCACTTCCTCTCTGTAATTTTGGGAGCTGAGACAAAGGCAAAAAAAGAGACCAAGGCAGATTTCCTGCCAGGTGCACACAAAGTGATTTAGCAATGGAAATCCAGGTGCCTTGCATCCTGTGGCATGTGTGTTCAGTGACCTACGCAGTCTCACAGGTGTAATTCCCTGTCAACTTCAAAATATCCGCTGCTTGTAACAAAAGAAGAGATCCCCGGGGGTCTTGGCTCTGCTAGATGTAGAGGGACCACACCTCCTCACTTCCCGGCCTTCAAACAGCCCATTAGATCTTCCATCTACTGTATAATTTGCATTGAAGGTGTTTCAGTGTTCAAAATGCAGCATTAGCAAGGCACTGACTAAGGTGTTTGGTCAATCTGCTAAGTGCCAATGTTTTATACAGGGGACTTCCTGACAGTAGAGAACAACTCTGTCCCCACATCTATCCATCCTAAGTGACAGCAGGTTGCTGAAGGGGCAAGAAGGCATTTCCATCAGACAGCTTGTCTTTGCCTGACTGTACCAGGAGCAGCAGTCCAGCTAACAGGGCAATGGGCACAGAATGGGCAGCTCACTTCAACCAGACCAGTACAGCGAATCACTAACAACAACACAGGGACAGGTGCCATAGATTGTATTACATATTTCACAGAATCATGAATGGTTTGGGTTGGAAGGGACCTTTAAAAATCATTTAGTCCACTCCTCATGCCATGGGCAGGGACAAATGTCACTAGCTCAGGTTGTTCAAAGCCCCGTCCAACCTGACCTTGAACACTTGCAACGACGGTGTATTCGTAACTTCTCTGAGCAACTATTGTACCTGTTCCTGGGGCAAACCCTGGTGGCTTTGCTTACATGAGAATCTCTTCTTTTAGATTTATCATCACATCCATAATGCACTCTGGCTGATGAAATCTCCCATTAGCTACATATTTTCTAGGTAGCATAGCATAGCATAGCAATTTTTTCAATGGAATTGAAATAGCTTCTTAAAGGCATGCAAGTATTATATGGTTTAAACAGTGCAAACCATAAGGACCAGTAGGTTTGACATTCTCTCTACAGTGCCTTCTGAAGTCTTTGCACTTCTTCCATCTTGCCACAGTGTGGCTCATCACTGAACGTAGACTTTTTCTCCTGGACTACCTAATGTCCAATTTCACATTACTTACATAGCATTCCTGCAGCAGTTAAAGCAACAACAAAGGTTATGTAGCAGCTTCCTTAAAAATAAAGCTGCAAAATGCTTCATGTTATGTTACTTCGAGCTCTGAAACCCAACAGACAGACCGAAAGAAGGGCAGAGCCTGCAGTCTGTGACTGACTAGACAGACAGATGTGAAAGACCCTTTGAGAGCCTCTGTTCCATGTCACTGGCACCAAGTATTGATACCAGCTCTACCCTTGCACTAACATATGTCCCTCCTCCAATGAAATGCCCCATGGACATGCAATGAATTATTAGATGGCCGGTTGCCAAAAGACAGCCAACTGCTGAAACAGAAAGCTGGCACAACCAAATACCCTTCTGTGCAGTTCTGAGACAATTTTTCCCTTACACGCTGGGAGAATAATATTTGCTTCCCAGTTCAGAAACATCACTACCACTGTTGCATCTTGCATTTATGAAATGTTTGTCATCTTGGCAGAGGAAGTAATTCTAATATTCAGATTTATTTCCACGGATTATATAATGCTGCCGCACTTATTGCTTTACCTCACTTTAATACTTTGACAATTTATGAACCAGAGAAGATCATGCCTGGGCAAAGGGTGCCCAGTTCCAGAAATACAGACAAAACATAAACCTTTCACAGATTGTAACGGGACATCTTACTACACGTCTCTGCAGGTCTAGGCATTAATTTTAGAACTGGATATATCAGAGACTATTCACATTGCGTGACTTCACATCTAATTTCTACTGGTATTGAATTACTTTGCAAAATATGAGTCTAAATAACCCCTTTTGCCCATGGTGGCATTTGAGATCAGAAGGACCTGAAGTCACTTCACCACCATTTCACCTTATTGTGTCACCTTGGCCACATGACCAAGCCTTTCTACATATCTGTTCAGTTTGTCTAACAGGGGGACTGTAATTCTGCACTCACCTTGCAAATCTCTCTGAGATCTGCAGATGAAACACATTACAATAAGTGCTAAGTGCTATAGTTATTACTGATGTTAATGTCTCCCAAGCGGGACTCTGCAGAACTATAAAGCAAATCTAAAGAGCAAAATAGTCCTGCGAATTCTCCAGCTGGGATTTAAGATTTCTTTTCCCATCAAGCCCAACAAGAATAAATTGCAATATCCAAGCTGCTTCCTTTAACAGAACGTGCATGGAGTGAATGACTTTGGTAAAAACCCTGCTTCCCATGGTGCTTTTCATGCCCATCATTTCACGAATGAGTCTATGGGCAGCTGTCAGAATATCAATTGACTCATATTCTTTTTTGGTGGAGAGATCTCATTTTAATTAATACATGAATATTGCCTAGCTTTCCTCTTCTCACCGCCTGTTTTGGAAATGCTGGACTCATTCATCTTATTAATTTAAATAAGATACAGCTTTCATTCTGCTACATGCATACAGTGTCTTGGGAACAATCAGTGAGTATGCTCCTAATGCAAGCAGCATGCAGAAGGGAAACTGCAGAGGTAAGAGATTAGTTTTCTCTAGATGTCCTGATTTTGTCAGGAAAATTTACTAGGTATGACTGGGGTATTCTGTTGTGTTTTCTTCTTTGAAAAGGAGTTCTGCGAAAGAAAAGCTTTTACAGGAGAAGAGGAAAGGGAACTTGAACTATATGTTGGTGGTTACATACCTCCTAAAGTTAGACAGAATGCATCAATAAATCTAGCAAAAAAAAAAATCCAGAAAAATTGTGAAAATAGTTGGAAAATGCTTACCAAGGGCTCAGAGGCCAATACTCACAACAGACAGTATTATACACTACATACAATATATCTACTATAATACATTAAATGCATGTAATATATACACTTTGCATTATCTAATCTTTGATCATGTACAAATGACTGTGATTGTAAGGGGTGTGACTTGATTCACACTTTCACTCAAGGTCAGCCAAGATTGTAAAAAAGAGCCATGAAATGATTGCCAGTTGTATCCACTTCAGTCAAGCAGGAAAAGGCTTTTGGTAAAAAGATTTTTACATCAGTGAACAAGCAGCAAAAGCACAGCAGCTTACTATTTGTGTAGTAACAAGACCTGCTATTACACTAAAACCAAGCTGGGCATTGGGCTGTACCACAAGGGACTGATGCAGTGTAGCATGGCCTTACTGAATGGAGAAGTACAAAGAACACTGCCAACACTGAGAGGGAGTATCCTATCTCCAAACTTCATTCATAGATAAACTACATATTTTACAATACAAATTGCAAAGTATGCCTTTTGTATAAAAAGACTTGTTTTTACTTATCCTTCTTCCAGAGTGTCAACATATGTCCATACCTATCATATGATGTTGAGGGGATATAGCCATGGGCTATGGAGATTTATGCCATACACAAAGAGGAATAGGAGAGAGAGTAAAATATATTAATTGTGCAGGCCTTGTGATTAATAGATCTGTCATTACCACATGCAGACTACTGCACACCTATGAATGCATTACCTTGTTACTAATTAATCTTCCTGGGACTTATTTTAGTGTAACAAACTCGTCAGCTACTTTGAACAGCTGCCATTTCCCTTCTTTTTATAGCAGTATTGACAGTAATATGCTGTGTTCCACAAATATTTGTTCCTTTCAGCCAGAGAGTGGAATTCACATTGCACAGAGGACCACGTAACGGGCACAGTCAGATTCCTGGCCCTGCCAAGAGACAGCCTTTGCCAGCCTCACACATGTTCTGTTCTGTATTTGAAAGGAAGGACTTAAAATCCTCTTTGCATTTCCCTGCCCGAAGGACAAAGCTTTTCTTTGCATAACCTGTGGTATCTCAAAATATCTCTTAAGCACAGGATGTGGGACTCACCCAAAAGTCGACTTCACAGAAGGGAGTCTAACTCTGCTGAAAAGGGCACGAGGAGCAGTCTCCCTGGGAAACTGCTTGTGCTGCTGAGCAAACATCTTAGTCTGTGATAGGAGTCCATTCACTGCAGAGTATCCCTTGCAAGTGCAATGGAAGTAACTCTCATAATCCCTGTGGCTGAAGAAGGACAGATGGGCTGGGTCGCAAAGTGACAGAGGTGCTACCAGAACAGGTCTTGAAAGATGTCTCTCTCCTGAATCTGGATCCTCCTACGACATGCTAAACTATTTTTTATGTGTGACAAATGACTTGCATTGTTTGCCTTGCTAGGAGCAACAACTGAGGTGCCAAAGGGCAAGGCATTTACTTGCTGGGACATGGTTTAGAGTGTAACTTTCTGGCATCAGCATAATATTTTTTAGCAAACCCTTGGTTCCCCACGGAATTCTGAAGCAATTCAAGGATGGACGAACTTAATGAAAGAAAGGCAAAACAACTGAGGATCTCTGACTCTTCCAACAGTATTTTGTGATGGCAAACAAATCACAACAGCACGATCTTAATGGTTCTACAAGTTTTCACACTCATTCTTTATAATTTTTATCAGAGGAACTCAGGACAAGCAGCAGTGCCATCAAATGTGCCTGAAACTACCCCACAAAATGATATATCGGCACGAAAAGCAGGAGTGTCTCACTTGAAAACCAGAAGGATTCCATTATTGCAGGCTGGTCTGGCAGGAGCCTTAGAACTGGGGGTATGAAAGCTGCAAACACTGTAGATAATGTGTTGGGAAGTGATACAAACATTGATTATGAACAAAATAACTAACCACAAAGAAAGTGCCCTCAAGACAGCAAAATCAACAACTATAAGATTGGTCGTTTTTTTTTTCTAATAATCATGAAGTTATTAATATTTCTCACTGGCTTTGTTATTAATGGAAATAGCCAGGACATAGGTTTTAAACACAAATGTGGTTTTAAAGCAGCCCATGTGCTTTTTGTGATTCCTGTGCACAGAGGAACTTCTGTATCTGCCCACCCATACAAATATACAGCTGGGTGATGAGGCTGTAGCTTTGAAGAGAATCTCTACTTCAGCAACAGCATCTTTGTTCTTTCAGTTCACAGCCCTGTGAATCCATCTTCCCTGCAGAGCCCAGGAGAAGAAAAAAAAAAATTTACAGAACTTGATCTGCTTAGGTCATCAGAAACTCTCCAGGGAGTCTAGGTGTCTGCTTTACACCTAGACTGCTAAGCTTCAAAGTGACTGAGATGCTGCCCTGGCTGTTTTATGACGTTCCTGCCTGCCCAAAGCCATTTCAAGGTGGTGATGCCTGAAAACTCTGTGAGTGGCCTACAATTGGTGAGCTAGAGAATGTAAGAGGATAGGTCAGGACACCAGGGACTGTTTGGATGGTGCAGTGGGTGGGGAGCAATGCCCTGGTAGCTCACAATGGACATTTTCCCCAGAGGGAGCTTGTACAACCCTGTAACCAGGGAACTCTGGCAGGAATTGTGCCAATGAGAAGGTACGTCTCTCTGAGGATTATATCTGGTATAGAAGAAGGAAACTATACTCCTCAAGGCTGGCCCCTGTTGGCATCACAAAAAAAAAAAACCACAGGAAAAGTGAATGTTAGGGAGAAAATGGGCTGTATTATTTCAAAGGATAGGCAGGGTACAGGCTGGGCCACAGGTGAAGGGACTGTAGGAAAGAACAAATGATTGAGAATTTTCATCAGAAATAGCACTCTGTAAGCTGGAAGAGTAGTGTATGCTTCCTGCATCTGGGAAGACTTAATTTAGAAGTAGTGCTTAAAATATTTAAGCATTAATATTATGAAAAGACAGCAGCGAGGCCCTGTCCCTATGAACAGTTCCATTGCACAGGCAGTGCCTGACCCAGATCAATTCTCAGCAAGTGCAGACATTTTCTAATAGCAGTCTTCATGTGAGGTGTGTGAGAAGGCTTCTGGACGATGCCTTGATGGCAAACAATCAAGCAATTCAGTTCACTGATGAACAGGTACAGTACCACACACATAAGATCTAGGTCACTCCAGAGCCAGGGCTCTGTGAAAACATTGGACCCCCATAGGTGTATTCATAGATCACACTGAACAGATTCTATTCAGCTTCATGATCTGAAATGGAACTCACCTCTCCTGTTCCAAAATGTGCATAAAACTCTGTTTTGAAACCCTAGTCTGCTACATTTCTTCTGTGCCTAGTAAATAAAATGCTTGGGATTTTGTGTGCCGCTCCTGCATGCGGTGTTCTTTCAGACACTTCTGCTAATATAATGACTAGTCTTATACTAGACACTATTATCACAATATCATATGAGTCAGAGGCATGAGACATGCTAGCTGGGCAGGCTGTGTGTTACCATGCAGCCAGGAGAAAAGCAAAGAATTGAAGTTAAAGAGTCTTGCCCTTAAAGTCAGCTTGTCAAACCTGTAATTAAAGCTTTTATACCTCTTGAGCAGGGCATTGAGAATAGGTGAATTACCTCGAGCCAAAAAAACAGGCATTTTATAGTGGCCTTGAAATAACAGATTCCTAGTTTGCAAATACTTCTAGCATGCAGGAGAGTGAGGGACTGATAATAACAGCTTGAGCTAAGCTCAGTGTGGGCAGGTGTTATGCAAGCTTCCCTCACACAGCTGTGTTAAAACAAGTCATTCGTGACCTGGCATAGCCCTGTTATTCTGCTCGTGGTTCTTCAAACAGCTAGATAATACACTTACATTTTGATCTGCACATCTGTGAGGATCCACGCAGCTCTGCCACTGCATCCTTGTTCTGATGCTTAACCCTTCTGCTACTTCAGCCTATGGATTTTAATGTAGTTGGTAAAATCCTCACCCTGACCTAAAGGCACCCTTGTGTTACCTATCCTTCGGTCCACTACAAGACCTTCATAGTTTGCACTTAGAGGGACGTCTGACTGCAGCCCTTCCTCAGGTGAGAAAGGAGATGCATCATGCTGTGGTTTGTGAACTTTGTAAGTGGAAAATGATGTAACAAGTCCTGTGAACACCAGTGGGGCCTAAAGTTGAATTTTAATTTAGTCCTCAAGATCTGAAAGGCCAATTCTCTAATCTGTTGACTTATCTTTACAATCCTGCTAACTGAAGAGCTGCTGTAATCAGCAGGCAGACTCAGTGCCACAGCTATTTTCAGTTCGGTTCCCCAGTTGGAAACATTTTCCTTCCCCCGCCACCTCTCCAGGCTGTTGTTTATGAGATAACTGGGATGGAGAGACCTGCTTTTCTTCCCAGAAGCAAATACAACCAGAGATTTTTATCCTATTAGCAGACTGTTAGAGTGGATGGGAAGTTTCTCATCCAATAAGCAGAAGTGAGCAGGAGCAGAGTGAGGGTGTGACTGCTGCTCCCTCGGAGCTGTGCCGGCACCAGGGTCCCTGCTGCAAACTTCCCAGGCTTCCCAAAGTGCTGGATGCCATTCACAACTGTCCTTTCTCTTCAGCTGCATCAGCACTACCACCAGTTTGGTTGCATATATACTAGCTCAGCTGTGTAATGTTGCCCAGACTCCCTGTCTCCAAGCTTTGCCACAGGAACATCACAGAGCCTCAGGCCCCCTGTCAGCTACAGCTCACTGAGCTGCTCCACTGCACTGCCTTCACAACAGCAGGGTCTGTGTTCTAACCCCACCTGCTTTTAAATACTGTTTGCCTTCTTGTGTGCTTGCTTGTGAATTGATTTAAGATACTCAAGCTACCTTGCAGCCAGGGGAGGGCAAGGTGAAGGGCATGAGAGTTTCCCAGGGACAGCTCTGCCTAATCCACCTTCTGACTCTCCTAGTCTGTTCTGGCCTCTTAGAGACTTCCTGCTTTGAGCCCTTCCCAAACAAAACTCAGTTTGGGCCAAGGAATACAAGGTCTCAGTCTCAGTATTTACCTTCCTGCACATCAATCTTCAAGTTATAATATAAAATACATAAGGAAAGACAAAGAGAGAGAGAGATATAAATAGAGATAGATAGATAGATAGATAGATAGATAGATAGATAGATAGATAGATAGATAGATAGATAGATAGATAGATAGATAGATAGATAGATAGAGAGATAGAGAGATAGAGAGATAGAGAGATAGAGAGATAGAGAGATAGATAGAGAGATAGATCATAATGAATACACACTTAGACCAAGAGGGAAAAGAAATGCTTGTATCAGAACAATTTCTGTATGGTCTGTTCCATCACATTCCTCTACCTACCAAGAGCACTTTTAAGACATTCAGCTTATGAGATCTGCATTGAAGGTTCTACTTGTACAAAACTTTTCCTACATGTCTTTGGACTAACCACACTCACTTGCCTCTTCTGAGGCACTGGATGGCATTTTTGACATCCTACCTGGGATATTTCCTTCCAACTACCACACTGCAAGAGTACAAGCCTCAGCTGCTATACTTCATCTGTCAGTTCACAATGAAGGTCTTGGATACCATGAAATATCTAAATTGGCATTAGATGAATATGTTTAGGTAGCTGAACTCCATATTTACTAGCTTTGGTTTTCTGTAAAAAGGAAATACATACACATACTTTTAATTTCTGTATGTACAGTGCCAGACACACTGTGGCTTTGATCTTGGCTGGTATTACTGTAATACAACTAGTTCTCATCCCCAACAGTTGTTTCTAACTCCAAACACATGCTTTATGTCTCTCAGCTACTGTTACTGAACACCACAGCCTCTCTCCTGACAGTTCTTTACACCACATGAAAAAATGCTCAGGATTTCAGCTGCTATCAGTCCTGCTCTCCAATGCTTTCTTCTCAACGAAGAGACTCTTGAGGCTACATCTGCAATAAGAACTAATTCTCAAACACTGATCACAGATCATTCTCACTGACTTCAGCAGGAACTGTTCAATACTCCATAGTTTTTAAAACCACTTTACAACTGTCCTTATAAAGATTTAAGAGCACACTATAGCCATCTCCTTAAAAAATAAAATAAAATAAAATATGGTCTTGCTCTTAGGGGGTTGTGGCATTTCTTCCAAAAATTTTCTGTGGATATCCTGGTACTGAATGCTTTCTATGCCTCTCTAACCACGGGAAATAAATTCATCAGAAGGTATGGCAAAGGCAGTTTTCTCACAGACTACTGTCCTTTCTTGAGAAGTGTAATCACAATGTCAGTGAATTAATCTTGACAGCTTCAAGAAGTACTTGCCAAAAGGGAAGATAGAGATTAATTTATTTGCACAAAGTTAGTCTTCCCCAGCTATATAAACAATGGATTCCCTCTAAAGCCTTACCTTCAAAAATATTTCTATGTAACATACTAGTATTTCAAGAGGATTCCTACATCAACCTAAGTCTAGCAGAGGTGTTATCTCATCAGACAGTCTTTGCTAGGGAAATAGCTCTTATAGTAGATAAACTTAATGCCCTATCAACATTAATGTCAGCCTCTATATGCTGTGGCTGGTCACACATCACTGCTCCAGCAGTTCTCAGTCTAATGTTGTTTGTGCTCCAGGTTACAAGAGCTGGGGAAGGGTGAAGCTGGAAAACCCTGTAAGTTGAACAACACAAAGCACATCCTCAGCTGCAAGAGAGCAAGAGCACGTGTAGATCACCACAAAACGTTTTCAGCCAGAGAGGATCTTACAGGCAGAGTTTTTTTCCCAGTTGTGAACTACAGCAGCCTGGAAGCTTATCTAAATTCTGTAACTTTTGATGCCTGCAAGGGAACAAGAAACAAAACTGAGCCTGTGGGCAGAAATCAGCACAGTTTTGGAGTTTGGGCTCAAAACACTGGTATCCCTTCTTCCATGCAAAAGTGGCACAGAGATTTATTTGGTGCTCATCACAGTGATCCCCTTAGGGTCAGTTAATTATCTCAGAGCTGTCACTATTCACCAGCACTCACTCAAGAAGCTGGCTGCTGGAGTCAGCCACATGCCTGAATTTAGCTCACCTTCCCCTTCTTAGAAATGCTTTTCCTCCTTCACCAAATGATATCAGGCCTTCTGATGCTATGTTGGAACAAATTACTGCTGAATTATAGCTTGTAACATTGGCCAAAGCTTTTGTCCTGAGGCTTCCTGAATTACCATCATCATCATCTTTTTCTCTCTGTTCAAACAAAGGAAATGTTTTTTTTTCTCCATACAGTCCTTGGACAGAAAATGCAGGCTTGAACTAAACTGCTTCTACATCTTGTTTGGTTAGATGGGATTTACCTACCCTCAGCAGTAACTTATCAGCAGAGAAGGAAGGGGAAGAAGGCTTACAAAAGGTTGCTTGCTTTTTGTTTCATGATCAAAGATTTCTTTCAGCCAGAAGGAGAGAAAGAAAAGCTGGGAAGTTGTGAAATCTACAGAACAATGGACCTAAAAGCTGCTATTTGATAAAATCTGGGTTATTAAATTATATTACTAATAAAAACCAGACCTGTTGATTAATTTACATGGAATGAACCATCCATGCATTCAGGGGAACAAGAAAACTGTATTTACTAAAATTATTAACATGATTATGGTGAGTTCCCAGAGAAGGAAAATAGATCAAAACCACCCTTGATCAAACCTGTAAATGCCTTATCTGATACACTCCAAGGTCAAAATTCTGATCTAGAGGGCAAAGAATGGTGTGAGAGACTGTGTCACTGGCACTGACAACACTGTTTAGCCTTCCTGTGCCTTTTTTTTTTAAATTAGACAAAAGAGTCCAGAACAAGATTTCACTCCTCTCCAAATATTAACCTGCATACATATTTCAAGAATCAATGCTGTAGCTGAAGCATTTTTAAGCATAATTTAAACCTCAAAGTTTTAAATTTCACTTTGTTGAGAAGACTAATTTTTTCCCTTAAGTATTTCCTCTTGGAAATGGGGAGAAAGACAAAACATTCAAGGATAAAGCCATACTACTTCCTTGATTTTTCACTCACAACAAAAAAAAGAAATCATCAAGTGAAGAGAGTCAGGAGGGAAGTCTACTCTCAGTTCTGGTTTTATTCCAGTAGGAAAAAGTCAAATGTTGGCATCGTTTTGTTGACATTGATGGAACATGGGGCAAAGGTAGAAGCAGAATCACACTAAATGATCTTTCTTTTGTTACTTCAGCTGCACAGAAAGTTACCCAATGAAAATGACACTTGGAAATGGCAGCTTCACTTTCTCTCACCTACATTGCTGGGTATCATTGCCCTCTGTACTCTGCTACCAAAGCTACCTGCAGGGTCACTATAAAGCCTCACAAATGCTTTCTTATTCTTTTCTGATATATGTTGCTTCTTCTTTTTAGGTTATAAAAGTTTATCTGGGTCTGATCCCACGTTTCCTTCAGCACAGTTATGGGAGCAACGTGCTCATAATGACAGCGGGTCAAATTCACGCCAGATCCGACTGCACTGTAGCCAGTGGAATTATGCACTGGGCAAACAGTCCTGGACTACTCAGTCCTGCAAGCAATTTCAGATCCCAAATATCTCACGCTTTGCCTTTGGTGGCTGACAGTTACACAATATTGAAGTCATGTGTGAGCACTGAGAAGCCTCTGGCGCATCAAGACCTCACACTGGGCAACATTTTCAAGCGCTGACATTTGCATGTTTTGTTACTGACCTCGGACAAAACAGATTGGGGCCCAAGTCCTTACCCAGGCAAAATCCCCAGGAATTCCAGTATGATTTTTGCCTAAGGATTGCAGGAGTGATTCAGCCTAATGTGAGAACTAATGTCCCAGAAGCTTTTTCTAGGCAGCATGCTAATTATAGACTCAAGCTGGACATCTGTAGCACAAACCCATGCTGCATTTTGCAACCTGAGCTTCTCTGCGAAGAACCACACAACAAAAACAGAGCTGACTTATCATTTACAAAGGCCCTTTATTAAGTGTCCTCAAACTGTAGTATTTATATTAAGAGCAGCATATGAGCTACTTCAAAAGATGACAAGGTAGAAAAATGCCACTGGGACTGTTTTCTACAGAGTGTGGACTGGGAACAGAACATACTTGGGAGTTGCTTTCACTCCTGTCCAAGCAAACCATGTTTTGGAACCTCTGCAGCTGAGCACATGGAGGTTTTTTTTTCCTAGAAGAAGCTGGTGGTGCAGTGAACACCAAAAAGCACTTATTTTGTCCCTCTGTCTCCAGGTGAAAGAGAATAAATCTATCCCAGCTGCTAAACTCCTTGTGAAATACCTACCAAGTGCCCCTGTGAAATGCCTTCAAATTGTTGGCACTGTAGCTATTCTCTTCTTGGTTACCAGATGATTATTTTCCACATCAGTGGACAATGATAAAAGTAGAAGAGATTGTGCTTTCTTCCTCTTTAAATGAGGTGTTGACAGATAATAAATCATTTTACAATGCTGGCATTGATTTCCCTGTGTTTACACATGGAAAGCAACAAAATGCAAATAGGTTGTATGATGCCATTCAAACCACCAACTGGTAGTGGAGGAACTAAACTGATAAAGGTTTCATTTTTTAGCCTGTGCCTCTTAGAGCTTTTGCTTAGATGACCTTAAATCCCATGCAAGCACCCTGTGGGTTTTTTTTTAATTGCTTTTTGACAATAGGCAGAAATCCTCTGAAATATCAAGCTGTACCTGCATGTCAAGCGGTGGCTGCCCTTGTCCTTCCATGTGTATGTGAAATACATTGGGACAGATTTTGTGGATGAACCTACCAATAATACAGGGTGAACTAACTTGCTATCAATAGACAAGTTCAAGTATGTTCTGTTAAACAGAAATTAGCTCAGAACACCATCTTTTTGCTTATACAGTAAGAAGACATGAGTTTTAAGATAGTGATGGTCAAAAATGGATTTAAAATAGATATCTTGTAAATATACACTCCCTGATTTCCCCCCCCGCATCTTCCATGTTAATTCCCTAGCTGTGAACTTCCCCATTAAATTTCATCACAGAAAATAGACCAAGAGTTTTTTAGGCCACCCCTGAAATTTTAGCCAGTAGCCAAGTCTTGGAAAATCCTGTTATGTACTTCCTACCTTAGACATTATCCCACAGTACCATGATATTTTTTTTTTCAGGCTGAAAGTAATAAGCTACTTCCTTCTCAGTACACTAAGCACATGATTTGGAGGCCGCTGAGTGAGCTGACATATGAAATTACTAAATGTGCAAATCGAACAAGTTGGTATGCTTTTATATTTGGTATCATGATTAGAGCTGTACATAAACCTCTCTCTATCACCAGCTTCAAATCTCCAACTTTCCCAAAGGGTTGCACAGGATTTAGTGACAGATTTCATTAAAGTCAATGGTATGTATTTGGTACATAACCTCCCTGAGATCAACGGAGTGTCCTTGTGCTATGTAAGTTGACTTTGCCAGAGGAAGTCAAGTCAACAGAAATTGGACAGATAAATCCTAAAATGCCTGGACTTTTAGAGAAAGGTGGTCATGCTTTTATCCCCGTTATGTAATAGAGTCAAACTACTATTGGATCCCTTGGGAATAAAACCCTGTTTGGGTTAAAGTTGCTGAGGTTTCTATTTCTAGAGTTCTAGAATTTTTCCCTTTTCCTATTTGAACCACCAGCTCTCCTGTTCTCATTTATGGCCTGATGTGCAGTTTCCATGAAAGACATAGATTTTCCAAAAGTTCAAATGTTCCAAGAGGTACCAATTTCTTCTAAAATATTGCTTTTGCTGCTGAAAACTTCTTCCCTGTCTCAAAATCATTTTCTTCTGGGGAATACTCTCACAAACCTGTGATTAAATGCACTCTACTGCCTAGTTATGATGATGTTCACAAGCAACACTGGCTGTAGGAGCAAGACAAAATCTGTGGTCCACCAAAAAGTTCAGTTGCTGTCGATTCCTTAGAGGCAGTGAACTCAGATATTAGCAAACATTTCCAAAGGTCACTAAGGTACTACAAAAAATGCTCAGAAGGTGAAGACTGAAGACTATTTCTTTTTGAACAGCTTTTTTTTTTTTAAAACATTTTAGAACTTGCCTGTTTTTCTGTACTTTTTTCTTCAATTGTGCACTATTCTGACTTTACCTGAGGCATAAAACTACATATATGGGCAGTCAACTCCCTTCCCATACCTTTCATTTTTTAACGTATTATCTGAAGTATTGTTAAATGATTTGATAGGCAGTACATTGATTTGTACTGGGTTTTTTTCTGCTGTGTTACATGAAAACCTGATTATCTATAGCCATCAGTTCCACTACAATAGGGCCTTAGAGTATGATTAGACTTTAAATTTTAGTAGGGTAAGCTACTTGCAAATGACCTCTTGAATTTACACTACTACCTTGGATATGACTAAATAGAAGAATGAATTGCCTTGAATCACAGAATGCCTTTGTTGTCAGATCCCAAGCCAAGCAGTGGGCTCTGTTACTTTTAGGGGACATTAGACTTTCAGGGACATTAATTAGGTCATACTTACATAGATAGTAGCACCAAATAAAACTGAAATAGAAAAAAACAGAGGGTGGACAAAATCTGAGCAGTCAGAAACATCAAATTACTTCTCCCTGCCTATTCACAGCTTTTTCGTGACCCCACTGAAGTCAATGGGAGCTTTGCCAATTAATTTCAATAGGAGGAGAATCTGGGTTGGCTTGAGGTTTCCTGATTCTGCCCACAGCAACACAGATGCATTCCAGACCACTCTCAGGAAGGGGGGGGGAGGGGAAAACAGGGCAAATTCACAGTAACTGTGGCAATAGGAGGGACAGTTCTCTTTGGTATCATGTAATTTTGAAATTCAGTAGCTACTTTGTGCCATGACATGTGTTTCTCCCCTCTGTCAAATCAATGTTTTCTTCCCATGCAGAAGGCCCATCAGGGAAAGAGCACAGATGAAAATCATCAACACAAACAGCCCCCAGAAGCCTTTTCACATTTCCCACCTCACATCTGTCATAATGGCAAAATCATGTTTGCAAACAACATGAAAAAAACTGCCTTAAACATGGTAATTCCCCAAAACACAGAGAATTAATGCAGCCTCTTCTGTGAATGTCTCTCAATCCGTGTGAACGATCACTGGCAAAAAACTACCTTAGCAGAATGCCAAGACCTCTGCTATGGGGAGCAACAGCTAAAGGATGCACAGATTGTCTGACTCTGGCTGCAATTATCTTCCTTTCTTACCCTTTTTTTCACTAAGATCCTCACTGTTGTAGTCCTTGGACTTGATCATTTCATTAGGACTGTAAACACAGAATGAGACTTAGGGCAAGGTTTGACAGCTTCAGGAAAGCAGCAGAATATAAAAAAGATAATCGATGATGCCCTAGGGACTGTCATAGGCAGTCAAACCTAAAAGGGATGCAAGTGAATTTCTCTTCCAACTTGTGTTCTCTGTTTTACAGGAGGCAGTTTCCATGCTGACAAGCAGGCAGCACTCTCTACAAAGTAAGAAGACAGCAAAACCTGCCTCTGCAGCTGCCAAGGACAGAGAAGAGACTTGAAACATATGTTCTCTGTGTTTGGGATGCTTCAGTTTAGGTAGACTACCTGGGTCAGGGCCCAGATGGTGTAAACTGCTGAATCTCAGAGCTTAGGTTAGCTGAGACTCTGGTTTAATAAGTATATTTTAATTAAACTTCTGAACTATTTTGATATTCCTTATTAACTCCTCACAGAGCCTCCAAACAACCTCTGGGGGAAAACCAAAGAAGCAAAAACTGATGTGACTTCTTCAAAGTAACCGTGTGAGTCACTGCCAGAGTTCAGGCAGGAGCACGTCTCCTGAGCATCAGTACAACATAACTGATGCAAAGGCCACCTCAGAAGTTTACTGAGCTAAGACAGCGGCTTAAGGAGGCCTGAAGTGCCCTGTGCATTTCAGAGAATTGTTATCTGAAAGTCCCAGGGCCGATACCTTAAAAGTCAACATTAATTAATCACTGAACGAGGTGTGCTGGAAAGGGGTAGAAATGTTCATCTGTGCAGTTCAGGATGTTGTACTAGACACAGAAAGCGGTGAGCTTCGAAGAGCACTTGAACGAAAAGCACACTGAAGGTGCATATGAGGCAACTGAGACAAACACAAAAAGACAGGGAAGCTATTGGAATCTTGGTGATGCAATCTTGGACTGCTAGTAGGTGGGATTCAAATGTCTTGGGAGCACTCAAGCCAAAGGGATTCCTGAGGGAATTTACAACTGTGCCATCTGTCCCTTACAGTTGGAGCTCATTTTGTAGATGGCTTTTGGAAGAGAATTAATACCATGTTTCTCCCTCAGATTAACCCTACCAGTGATTGACTGCTGGCATGAATGCCAAAACATTCAACACAGTAGCTAACACACCAGGCAAACCCACCCCAAACAAAACACCCTGTCACTTACTCACAGCACCTTTTCTGTGCTATTATCTTAAGCTGAAGCCATGAAGGAAAGGGTCTCTGTTTCTCAGTTTTTCTGACTCTGTTCTTTCAAACCCAATTTCTAGCAGATCTATCAAGCCCCAAGAGCAGTACAGCTGCAATGTGACTCAGCTTCAGGACAGTAGACAGACCTTGTCAGAGCTGGTTAGTAAACTGGTCTGCAGAACTTGAGTGGGTTGAGATGGTTCACAGGCACCCTTTACTTACATAGCCAGAAAAGCCTGTGGTGGGGAGACCAAGATACAGCACTGGATAGTACACCAAGGCTAGAAGGAGGATTAATTTGGTATTCAAAGATACAGGCCACAGGCACTAAGAATGGTGCCTGCTCTAAATGGGGCACATATATCAGAGGAATAGGCAAATAAACTTCACAGTGACCTGCTTGCTTGGTCTCTGCCATTCTCTTGTGCTGAAATTTTTGTTAGCATGACCACTGTCCCCAGAACATGGCCAAAATCAGTCCACAGCCTTCCTTTGTATCCTGTACAAAGGTGTAATTCTACTGTTTAGTGCTAGGCACTGCAGACTGCAGATGTTTGTTTCCAAGCCTGGTCTGCATGTAATAAAAATGGATAACGTACCCCAAAGCCACAATGTCACAGAGAATGTGCTGTGTACAAGGGTCTTGTCAACAACCACTGCCCTTAGACCTGACACATGGAATCAATGGCATTGTAGACATTGCACTCATTAGTAGTTTGGAAAACAAAAGGCTAAAAAGTTAGTTTGCTAATAATAGTAGGTAATTCTATAATTAACAGCCAACTATGAAAAATTCTAGACAACTAGTAAGATAAAAGGGGACTAATTTTTATCAATCATGTCTTAAAAGCCTCACTTTATTAAACTGAACAGGAAGAACTGAAAGCAAGCTGGAGATGCACTATCTTTCAGTTCTTAATATCACTGACCAAAGAAGGAGCTTGTTAGCTTAAATATGGATTGACTGCACTCAACAGCACATGCAATGAATCTACATCTTACATATTCATGTATTGTACACCACAGAGCAGCAAATTTTGGCTATGAATAATAAATTCATTTCCAAATGATTACTGAGGTTAAATTGTGAAAGTAAGCTATATGACCTATGAAGACAGCAGCATAAAAATCAAAATAACTTGATTTGGGGAAAGTCTGAGCGAGTTACCAAGTGATTCCTGCAAGTCCAGATACCTAAGTGTCATGGGTATAACCTGATATTAATGACCTCAATTTTTTTTTTTCTAAAAGAACTCAAGTGTTCTGACAGTGATAGTGCTCGTTCCCCAAAAGGTTATTAACATCTGATAAAAATCTTGCTAAAGCAAGAAAAGCACAACTTTCCCATGTCCAATCTTCTTATTACTATATGTTTCTGATTGGATCATCCCATGGATTTTGGTTGTTTGGTAGGAAGGATGATCTCCAGGGAAGTATTTCATGTCTTCTCTTCCAAAATCAAACTAAGAAAATGCACATTCCTGCAATGAAAGCTAAGAGTAGAGCCAGTGTCCATTAACTGCGTAAAGGTTCCAAGTCTGACATTTCCCCAAGTGCACAACCAGCAATGATAACTGCTAATTGTTTCTGAAGTGTTATGGAGCCTGTACTGGTAAAAGAGAAGGTGGAAGGAGAAGATTCAATAAAGGTAATTCAATGAAGAAAGCACTGCTTTCTCCAAGCCCTTCTGTCTTCAGGATTCCTAATAAGAAGAGATTGTTGGTGAATTTTCACTTCATACAAACATCTTGTCAACTTCAGAACAGAAGAATAACACCCTTACAAGAAATGTCTGAGAGCTTAAATCCAGCCTGGAAAAAGGAAACACAAATCCACTGATTTCAACGGAGTTACAGATGGCCCACTTAATGTACAACAGGGTTGATTAGGCTCTTCTCCCACACTGTAGCACTGTTTTGCCCAAGAAACCTTTGCTTTGTAAGTACCAGCCATTTGTAAACAGCCTGTAACACTGAACTGTAATTAAATAAATGAATAGGAAACACACGTATATTTTAAAACTTTTCTCAGTAGTGGAAGAGCAAGTATTGACCTATTTTTTCTGTTTAATATCAGGATCTTATGTCAATATCACAGGCAAAACACCAAGGATCTGCAGAATATCAGTTATTGCACACATATTTCTGCTTCCCACAGTTTCCTGTGGGCATTAAACTGGAATCATGTATAAGCACAGTGCATGTCTCAGGAAGAACTTGTTCTTCCTTTTAAGCCATCTCAGCACTACAGCAGGTGGGCACAGGCTCTCTTGCTAAAAGCACAGAGAGAGAGAGTGAGAGAGAGAAAGAGAGAGAGAAAGAGAGAATGAGAAAGAAGAAAGTTGCTTACTGTTTCGAGGCTTCTCCTCATCCATGCCTTCATCTTCATTTTCTGGATCAATATCTTCTGCTTGAGTTATCCAGTCTAAGTATCCCTTCAAATCCTCCTCTAGCTGTTGTTTTTCCCGTAACTTCTGGAAATCGCCTCGAGCCTTAGCCTTCTCTCTTTCTTTGGAAAACTCCCTAGCAAGAGGGAGGGAGGGACAGGACATGGGTGGAGGGAAGGAAGACATGGAAAAACAATGGGTTAGATTGATTTCCACTAGAAAGTCTCCTCAGCCTGTGTAGCACACCCAGCTTTCTCTACTCTTTCAAGACAGACACATGAATGAACCATCCCTTCTAGATACACATGTAAAACAGCTGGAGTGTCCACATTTCTACCAATACTCAGGAAAAGATTAATACCTGTTTTTAATCCTTTAATTCTCAACATTTGACTGACTATTCAAATAAAACACATATGTAACATTTCTGTGCAATTTTCTGTACAATGCCATACACTTTCTAATATTCTTTACCACTTGATATTCTCTAACAGTTATCCACAAATATCGATATGAATAATGGTTAATGATGAACTGTTTGACAATAATCTGACATCTGGAGAGTGAGATGGTGGCTCTAATTTTTAGCCAGGTTTCAATCTGTCTTTAAGACTATATATCACAACTAAATTGGTTTAAGTGTAATTAATGGTACTCACAATTTTGTACACATTTAATTATGGTCAATTTCACCCACAGTACTGGAAAATATATTTAAAAACTCAGATCTCAATGTTTTACTGCAGACTTTCAGCTTTCAAGCCTGTTATCCGACATGAAATGTATTTTTCACATACAAGTTGGGTGAACAAACATGATAAATTATGGATAGAAAAAAACCAATAGATTCTGCCAGAAAGTGAAAAGGGTAGACATTTGATGACAGTTTTATGAAAGAACCCTATTGAGAATATAGACTGAAAACAGAAGGCTTAAGAACAAAAATTTCATGTTGCTTAGTTATGATCCTGAATGCTTTGCCTTCTTTTTGGCTGTGGTTCTGTCTTCCCCTCTTTCAGAGACACCTATACAGCAAGTTTTTTTTTTTTCAAGAAATGCTGACGTACCTCTATTTAGAGACTCCCATGTGGTTCTAAACCAGGTTTTAGCACTTGTATTTCAAAAAGTAAGCTTAATGATTGTGAAAATTGCTGGACCAAGAGTACCTAAGCATTAAGTCTTATATCTGCTGAAGCAGATCACTACATAAGACACACACAGCAGATAATACAGTCCATTCTGTAATGGTAAAGTCATTCTCTCCAATTCATTCTCCATTACTGTTGCTAATGAATGTCAACAATGAGTGGATTTTAAAAAAACCTACTCCACCTAGGATTTGTCTTAAGTTTGCTTCTGCAAAAATAAATAGGAAACCTAACACTAATATTGGTGGCATAATATTAGGATTATGAAAATCCTACCCAAAATGTTAATGAATGCCACGTGACTGCTCCTTAGGTAACTGAGATGGAGGTTGGTTTCTAACAGTGATGGTGATGTAATTTCCTCCTGTCTGGTCCAAATCTCACCGAAAGGTTTCCATGGACTTCAACAGGTTTGGGATCAGGCTTTCAATAAAATGAGCTGTGCAAAAACCAGCACTGCAGCAGAACCAAAGTAGGATGATCCCTGAATTTCAAGCCAAAGTATTTGACAAAGCACGTGCTTTGGTCACATTGCTGAGGGTACAGCCCCTCCCTTGGGACTGTGATAAGGAAGGTGGAAATGAGTAAGAGAAACACTGGCATCTCTGGCCTGAAGGTAGATCACAGTCAACCCTGGCTCCAAACTCAACCTCAAGGCATGGAAAAAATGAAAAATGAAATTTTCTCATACTAGGAGTGATATTTTGCTATTTACAATGTAAAACAAATAAACAATCCCCCAACAATAATAATAAAAACTGTAGAAAGAATTTTCAAAAAAATCAATCAATAGTAGTTTTATTTTCTGCTTCAATAACACTTTTCCACTGGGTCTGATACAGTGCCTTATCCAAAATAATGAATTAACTCTGAAAAAAAAAAATCACTGAATGAATCTATGTATTATTAAGCCTTTTTGATAAATCAAATTTCAATTGTTAGCTCCTAAACTGTTATTTTAGAATCTAAAACAAATGGGTCCAATTTTTAAACGGACTGAGCCCTGAACTCCAGGTGAGAACTATTTATATTTGTATGGATATAAACTGAAAGGGGCTGTTTTAGAAACCAAAGTGGCAAAAATTACAAAACAGCCCAGCTTACAGAAGTGAAATTCCTACTGTGCACTGAAGTGGATCATTTATGTTCAATGTTTCTAAGCTGCATGTCTATTTGGGTCCTTTCAGTCCACACTTACTGTCTCTCTCAACAGGGCTGTGGGGGAGAGCTAACTAAAGCAACGTGAGATTTTTAACAGGATATTTTTACACTGACCATCAGCAGAGGATGAATTTTACCTAGAGTTTTATAGCACAGTGGGAAATACTGTGATTGCCTCGTCTAAACAACCTGCAATTGCATGTCTCCTTCCTTTGTACAGCGTATGACACTGCACATCTCAGACGACTCTCCAAAGAAGACAACCTATTTAAATTGTCTTAATTTCTGTGCTCTACTAACATTAGACCACTGGGAACAGGCGGCTCAGGAAATTGCTACTGCAATTCAAATCACCTCCCATGTGGAATGCCATCCTGTACTTGGGCAAATGTAGTTCACCATCGAGAATTACTACAAGTGATCATTTACCATCCCATGTGAAATGAGCTGGTGACCTCAGTCCAGTGCCTATTGCAGGCAGGTGGGCACATTTCTTCTGCCACCATCACAGCTCGCAATAAAGGGTCATTGTTTGCAGTTTCAGCAGGGAGGCCAAGGACCAAATGAGCTTTCTGATGGAAGTGCCACCTTGAGCCTGGAGGTGGTCTATTCAAAAAAGACTGCACTGTCGTGTCAGGATAAGGTTAACAAAGGCTTGCAGAACTATCAAGCAACCTGTCCATTTTCAGTGAGCCCAAGAACATCAGTATAAGAGTTGGTGAATCTGTTTGTTTTTATGAGAATTCAGTTTCCTTCACTTTCTTTTACTTCTCACAGAAAATTATAAGATTTGTCTGCCAATGGGAATATGAAATAGCAGAGTATTCTGGAGAGATGTTTTCTGTCTTTGAGGCTACAGTGGGTCAAAATCATAAATATAAACACCCAGCTCTGCATCCTGTGCTGTATCAGAAGAAAACTTCTCTTTGCCACCCTGATGATGGAATATAGGTAATTCTTGTCTATATATGATCTCAAGATGACTTCTCACATGTAGAGGAAACGGAAGGTGAGAAAACCAGCAGAATTCTAGCAGTTCAAAGCTCTTGCTTACTACTAAAAGTGGAGCACAAGGCTTCAAATGTCATCCACCCTAAGAAGTACACCAAGGAATGGGAAGAGTTGGAAGAGGGGACAGAAGACTAGAAAAAATTCTTGAAAGGTCACAAAAACTGCTCAGGGAGGAGCTACAACCATAGCCAGCCTCCCATCCACTCTGACCTCTTTCTCGGCAGTAAAAGTATCACAAGCAGCCAACTGGGTTTTGCAGGATCCTCTCAAAGCAGAGAAAAAGGCTGTTTCTCCTGCCCTCCATTTGCCTTAGGCAACTGCTTGTTTGGCCTGTGTCCTGGGATTTGGTTCACTGTTAGGCAAAATATAAAGGAAATGTGAATCTCTATGCTTCAGCGTGCACATCTGAAAGTTGAACCCATGCTGCAATTTTTTTTCCTTGCTAATTAACTGCAACAGGTAACACAGATGTGAACATCTCTGATCTCAAGCAAATTCTAATCACTGCTCACAGCAATGATGTGGAATTGTGGGCTTGTGGAGGTCCACTGTGTGATCTGCTGACTGGATATTTCCTCTGGAACACAGGAATTTTATATTGTGCTCAGTCGAGGCAGGAAGAGATTACAACTCTATATATAAATACTCTGACATGCTATTCAGCTTAGCATGAGACTAGTAAATTCACCAGAAGGACCATGAATGGTTGACATACCTGAGTAAAAACAAATTACAGATGAGCTCTTTAGGCAGAGCAGAACTCAGCATTTGATTTTGCAGGTGCAATCAAGACGTCTTTGTGAGTACAATTAATTACACTTATGTATTCAGAAGTGATTAAAAAAACCCCTAAGCTAATCTGTCATTGACAAAGTCTACCTACACAACTTGCTTGCTCAAGTTCCTGAAATAGATAAATGGGAAGAAATCAGAGATGCCCAGAATGGATATTCAAAGATAACCAGGAATGCTGCTTTGTATCTATGTAGAACAGACAGGTGGATCATCTACATAGATCAGACTAATAGCAATACTCTAAGTAAAAAAAAAAAAAAGCTGAATCTGCAAAGTGAAGACACTTTGTAACTCAGCAGAATTTAGAACTGCTTTAGAAAGTTAATTGTTTAAGAACTGCTTATTTAGCCCAAAGAAAATTTGGAACATTTCTCCCATAATTTCTGTGTTTTTTCATGGTTGCAAATTCTTAAGTTTCTTTTTACTTTTCTCCAGTTGGGGAAATTTTTGCAGAAACAGTGCAGCTGTCATAACACTGTGAAGACAGCCAGAAAGAGTGACTCACAGCTTAAACAAGGTGAACTTCAATTTCAGTTCCCTCTATAGACTGTTTCTATCTCTTACCACTAACTGTGGTGTTCTAGCTGCAGTATGTCAGGAGGCAGAAGATTTAGGCCCCAAAACACTTTCTTGAGTTGACAATAAAAGAAAGAGGAAATTCAATTTTTAATTATATACAGATAAAAATCCAAGTATAGGTAAATTGAATCAGCAGTGCTTCAATAGTATGCACTCCTCATGGCTGGGCTCACAGGCACCGTTTATCCAATTAGACACCATATAATCTTTAACAGCTGTCCTATATGTTCCTTGAGTGCACCTCTGAGAGAACAGATCACTTCCCCTCTGTCAGCTGGTCATCCTCCTCCACTACTGCTGATAACCTTACCTGCTGGTCAGAGTATCCACCTAGAGAAACGAGGAGCACATGATTTAAAACTGTACCCAGAGTATCACTCTCCAGATATCCAAACACAGACTATTGCCTGACACTTCATTACTGGGGATCTTTTTTTCCCCACTCCCATTACTGCTTGGAAACCCTTCTTTTTGCAGCAGCTGTCTTAGCAGCACATCTCCTCCAATGGAGTAATGAAGATTGTAATAATACCTCCTGAAGAACTTCTATTACCTGTCTCTTTGCCCGATGGCCAGTGGTGGATCTTTTTCTCTGGTCCCTCTGTACTGCCCTTCCTATGTTGTTGGTCCAAGTACTGAGAACATAATTTCTATGAGGCATCAAGTCCTCTATCCTGCTCAAAGATAATTTTCCCTCTCTTATGACCACAAGACAGGGGACTTCAGGGCTCCCCACTCAGGTGACAGGTACAGGCCCTGAGCAAATTCATTTAGAGCTCATCAAAGAGGTAATAAATTAGAAACAAAGAAAAAGAGGATGCATTGAAGTCCTCATACCATATTTATCCATGTACATAGAATGGCTGTAATCACCCAGTCATGCCCAAATATGGAATTAGAAGCCTGATCCTAGGAGATCTTTTTTTTTTAGAATCTTGTGAGGAATGTTTGCTGGCTTGATTCCTCTAATTATGTGGCTCCCCAGGGCAGTAAAGTTTTTCACTACTGGGGACAATATCCATTGTTTTTAATCAAAGCTACTAAAATGATGTTTTGCAGCCAGGGTTATACTGCAGAACTGAAATACAGATAAATGTCTGCATGTCTTAAGAATGCTTAAACACTAGAAGGACTTCTCTTGCTTCTCTGTTCATCCTTAGAAAAGGTCAGAGGGAAATGATCTTTTCTCTCTGCATCATGCCAGGCTTGTAATCTGCACAATAGAGAAGATGGGCTTACTGAAGAAGAAACGTGCCCAAGACTCTCTCCAGGGAAAATAGTCTCCTGCTAGGCTGTGTGTTAGATATATTCAGCAATGTGAAAATTTTCTCCTGTGAGAAGACATAATTTGGCAGGAGTCTCATCCTACAGATGTGAAGGGATTTGTCTCATGCTCTCGTTCTTCCTTCAATCCTACTGACTCTTCCAGAAATTTTACTATAATCCCCTTCTTCTATGGCAAATGGATTGCTTTGCCCACAGGAGAGCATAGTGCTGTCCTCTTCCCACAGAGTACAGGTAGAGGAACATGTTACAGGCAAAGAATTGTCTTATATGCCTTGGATTTACTCAAAAGACTCACTCTGTGATATTAGGAATGCCATATTTTGCTATTGGCACAGCAACAGCATAGGCCTTCTCTTAAGGTTCTTGAGATCAACCCGCCACTGACTGTTGTTTTGGTAACCAGAGAGTAGGAACAGAAATACAAATTTTAAAAAATAAACAATAATAAAACATTTTCCTGGTACTGCTTACCCGCTAAGTACACCGAGAACCAAGTTAAGTACAAAAAATGACCCTATGATGATTAGTGTAACAAAATAGATCCAGGGCCAGTCCCTTCCTATGGCATCATTGACCTGGAAGAGTGGAATGATAATTAGTGAGACAAGCTCAGATTCTGAGCACTGCAAGGCTCCAGCCAAAGAGATCCCAAGTCACCAGCAGTAAGATTTTTCAATAGCCAGTTTTCTGAAAATTTATGACAGGTTGACATTAGTGATTTTGAATGCCCTGAGGTTGAATTTCTTTGTCAGAGAATAACACGGCTTTTGTTACCTGTATTGTTATTTACAATATTTGAACATTTTGTCAAAGTATTTCAGAGCTGATGTGAAGCTTCCTTGAATTCACATTTTTAATCCCTCTGAAAGTATCCTGGTGACAGGGAAGAACCCTTATTATGGAGTCTTGCCCTGTAGCATTGGAAAAAGGACACCAAAACTGTCAGCTTACCCGCTCAACACACCAAGAACCAGATTTAGAACGAAAAAGGATCCAAAGATGACCAGACTGACAAAATACACCCATGGTAACTCATAGCCCATAGCGTCCTGCATCTGGAAAGACGAAGGAAAGTTAGAAGACAGAGAGGGAAAGCAGAAATGATTAGGCAAAGGAACAGATGGAAAGGTTTGTAAACAGAGCCTGTGGTTGGTTTACACATAATCATAGCAAGTGTTTCGGTATGTTCTTTCTTATGTGACCACTCCTTTGATTGTTCTTTTGATCTGTTTCCTTACAGTCAACGATTAATACAGGCTAAGATATAACCATGTACCTACTGGCCCTTTCTTTAGATGCTCAAAGCTGTGTGTGGATTGTTACTTTTTGGAGTTTACTTACAGCACCACAAAGGGTCCACCCATGACTTCTGAACTTCTACTCCCTGCACACACACACGACCCTCTGCTGCCAGTGAAAATATCGCTGGTTTTTGCTAAGTGTTGCCACAATGTGTTGCCAGATCATGTTCACTTCCCATGTGTAGCACAAGTACAGGTACCTCAGAGAGGAGCATGTGGGAACTGTGGCCAAATACTGATCTTTCCCCAGCAGTGCTCTGGTAATTTTCCCAGTTTACCACAGTGAGGGCAGTAGCTTTATACTTTCGAGGAAGGTCATTTCAAGGCCCAATGTGTCCTGAGCTGGTCAAGTGTTTTCTAAAGCTTCCTCACAAACTTCCTTTCTCTGCTTGAAGGATGAATCACTTATCAAAATGTGATTCCTATGCAACTGAATAGTAAGAGAATTGGAGACTGCAAACTGAATGATCTCACGCTATTACAAGCATCTGCAAACAGAGCAAGCAGACTATTGTTTTAGGACCAGAACCTCTATTATGTGTGGTTTAACTCCAGCACATAATAAGATCTTGTATATATTCTAAAAGCATCTAGTACATAAACACTATTTTATCTTGAAGTCTCCTTCAAAGTTCAAAATTTTGAAAAGTTGCCGGATACCTTAATAGAGTCTCACTTTCATGATGGTATCAAAAATACCAGAGTCTCTTCTTTACTGTTCATAAACACTTATCTTCGGAGCCAGACGTAGCATCATTAAAGAAACAGATGGTGGTTAACATTTTCAGGAGCACTAAATTGATTTGTGAACATAAATTGCAGACTTGAAAGTACCTAAAGGCGCAAAGCAACCTACGTTCCTTTGTTTTCCACTCTTTTGAAAATTTTATTGTATGTTGTCTACTCTTTCCAGGAAAATGCTTTTTCCTTTGCAACCTACACGTTTGCTGGGATCGCAGAAAAAATATTCTTCCATACATGGGCACTGAGACACACTTCGGGAGAAGGGATCTGACTCAAGATTTGTAACAACTCAGAAAAAGAATTTCAAACCTTCAGTAAGAGAAGGCAGGAGAGAACACTAATATAATCAGTTCTTTGTGGATGGAAGTCCATTATCCATTTTTCTTTCAAAGTAGAATTACTAAAGTCCTTGTCTGGCAATAGTCCACAGTCAATGGGCCGATCCAGAACTCCATCTCAAGGCTCCTTCAGCTGTGACTGAACTGAAGTAGACTCATTAAAAAATAAGCTTGAAATCTCCCTCTGTGAAAACAGTTCATCAGCTCCTTCCTCACAGGATGAATACATTTGGTGGTCAAAAGAGAGTACCTGAACCTCTAACACCCCCCAACCGTATTAAACAGCTTCTCTTTTATAGTTTTGTAGAATTTTTCAGTTAGTTTATAAATCATACTAATTATTCTTTGTGTTTGCAAGCCACATTTCATCCCACACAACCAAAAAGTAGACACTTCTGGTGTATACTACACATCAGTGCTTTAATGAGAACAAAGCATCATGGTGTATAAAGATGGAAGGAAATATTCACCTGAGATCCCAGTGGGGAAATCAGGCAGGCAAAATGTAACTGCCCAAGCTGGAATTAAGTAAAGAAATGAGACTTAACAGCCTCTCTCTTCTAAAAGGACATCACTATCTATATAAAACGATCCGCACAAACAATGAGTATGGATGACTTTGAAAAACTGCCATAAGAATTTACCACTGTGGGCACACTGACGACTTGACATCCCTCTAATTATGATAGATGGTGATAAAAAAGCCTGAGCTGTATGGTGTTTATCTATCAACAGTTTGGGATTTTTTTTGTCATGTGGGAAAGTCAGCTCGAAAAGTAGAACTTCTCAAAGCTGTGGTACAAGTGAATCCTAAACAGCAAAGGCCAGGGTGCCAGACACAGAGTTCAGGTGCATGTCAGGGTACTCAGAGAAGAACAAAGCTTCCCTGGCACAAAGAGATTTCCAGATGGCAAGAAGATTCCACCATAGCCTGGTAAAGTGTATACCTAGAATATAGTGTACCCTGGCTATTCCCAATGCCTGCACAACTGCATAATGATCATACCAGCTTGCATCAGCACAAATGAGTCCTGAAAAATAGACCTGCATTCTGGTACAGCAGAGCATTTGGGACTTCTCAGACTGAAAATTTCGGAAGTCAGCTTTTCATCTCCTTTTTATTGCACAGTGATATACGTAACAGAGAAGCTGAGGGGCAGAGACAGCAATAGCTTCTCAAGCATAGAGAAACCATCAGTATTTGGCAAACAGTTGAGTCCTTCTCTCTGTTGCTGGACTTGCCTATGTTTGGTGCTTTCTTGTCTCATTTCTTTAGTAGCAGGCAAGACTATTTCACACATTGTGGGACTGACCCATAGGTGACAGGAATATATGTTATATATTGATATAACACTGGGTGTTTGGTAAATTAAGTTAAAACCTCTCTGTAATAAGGAAACAGTACACTGTGAACTTGCTACTTGCTCCTGAAAAACATCTGCAGGAGAAATGCAGAGAAATAAGTTGTTTGGCGAAAGTGAAAGTTGGGGGGGGGGGGGAAGAAAAGTAATAGACTTATTTAAAACATCAACAGCTAAGTACCAACATTTAAGGAACATTAAATTCCTGGCTAAGACTGTATTCTTCCAAATATCTGAAAATGCTTCCTCCAAAACAGAAGTATCCTAGAAGTCCAGGATGGACTGTCCTCAATGATAACTGCATGGGAGCACTGTTCAGGAAGAGCCTTGCACCTGCATTTGAGTGAAGCTGTTTCCTGGAAACTCACCACCATTCTGCAAATCTGCAGCTATTAATGCTGCATATTTGCATGCACATGTCCTTCTGATTACAGCTGTAGCCTTTCACTGCAAGCCTAACTTTGGTGGTAGAGCTGATTTCTCCTCATTATGCTGTTAAAGTGGAGAAGATGCAAAGGGTCACAGCAAGACCAGGGGTGTTACCATTTGCACACTACGGAGTGCAGAAAATGAGGTGTGCAGAATAGCTTTTGTACTGTTGCCTACAGTGAACAGGAAATGGTTCAGTTATAGGTTACCTTTCCAGGATGGACAACTCCTGATACACAATTCAGTTTTCTGGTCACTGAGGGCACCACTTCTCCCAGAGTGTTTACTACTAACCCTATGAATCTCAACAAAAAAGGTGGATCATCTTCTAAAATCACAGTTCTGAACACAGACTATCAGCCAGGATAGGTCTGAATGATAATACTCCAGCTCCAGTAGTCAATGTGATTGCAACCTGATGCCAACTTAAGCATGTATTGAACAATTTTTACGTCAGCTGGAAGCACAGGATCAGTGGGAATCTGAAGATTGTCATTTATAGAAATAATTCTGCTTTCTGAGTCAAACTGCCTGACCTTTCATAGCTCACATCTCAACACTCACATGTCACTACTCTCAACAGTCAGGAAGTTGGCACATTTCAGAGCATTTATGCATCATCTCTCAGAGACCTCAGGGATAAAGATCTTAGATTCCTTCTCATGACTTGCTGCATACCCTCTCCAGCACTGTAGGGGCATCATTTGGCTCACTGTGCTTCAGCTTTCCAATCTGCAAAGTGGAATACTACCTTGCCTCACTGGGCACTGTCAAAGAAACCACTCAGCATCATGATGATGGGATATTTAAGCATATTTGAGGTCTGATGGACCTTGTGTACTGCAGAAGAGCTCTTTCTTCACCAGGCATCCCTAACTGCTATCATGCTTACAGGATTTCAACAAAGGCTTTTCTCCCAGTGATACAGGTAATCGCTTAGAAATAACAGTAGGATGTTTAATTCTGTAGTTTGCTGATCACAATTACTACCAGCAGTTTCAGTAGGGGCCAAGGAATAAAAATCTACTTATCTCTATAAATAGACCATTGTGCCTATGTCTTCTGGTTCTTCAGAAGACACAGGAGAAGACACATTGGTAAGGCCACAGGAGATATGCATGCATTACTTGTTTAGTGGGTTTTTTTCTTTCCCAGGGATAATAGTCTGGCACATTTTGCAAGTATCTCATTCCTTACACAGGCATCATAGTTCAAAGACAATGTTAGAGGCATATTACCTATTAACATAGTGGCTGAGCATGACCAAGCACATAGTGGAGGGCTTTCAGTCACTTAATGGGAGGGGCAGACACAATTCACTCAATTCTGCTGACTTTACAAGACACACACTCACACCCTGACACTTTGTGGCAAATGTCTTTCAAAAATAAGGGCGAGTTACAGGAAAAGTGTAATCCATCATAGAAGGGCAGCTGTCACAGGAAAATAGCAAGCTGAAGAAAAAAATTAAATCTGTCTTGTTCAGTGCACAGCACTGGAGAGCTGCAGCTTAACAGAAAGTGAGTTTGTCAGGACACCTGGGTTAGGCTTCTATTTCTTGAAAAAATTGCTAATTGATTTCTAATTACTATAGAGTTTTATCATAACCTTTTTTAAATGCAAGTGCTACAAGTATTCTATAATGAAGTGTAGTATTCTGTAATGAAGTGTATAACCTTTCATAGAGTATCACTCATCAAGAGGACCAGAGTATTCAATAAAATTAAAGGGCAGTAACTTTGGAAATTTTGTGTAGAAGTGCTATTTTATGTAGCCTATCTGTGGAATTCACTGCCTCAGGAAATGATCTAGCCAAAAGTAATGATCGTGACCAGTAGCAAGATCTCTACTTGAAACCAAGGATTTCTTGTAACAATCTAAAAGTGGAGAACATTAGGAGCAGGAGACAGCTGAGAAAAGAGATAACAATTGTCACCAAATGTGTTCTCCTGCTTGAAGTCTTTATTTCAAAAAGCACCTTTTCAGGAACAGTACTTAAGCACCTTCATAATTTTAAGGATGCATAGAAGTGATTTCCTCACCTTAGATCAAAGATCACATGATAGGCTACTGGCAGGCATAGCTCACATGATCCATAAAGGGTCATGAGGGTACCAGTGCGAGATTTAGATATTTATCATTGATCGATTACAAAGCAAAGAGGTTTGAATTAAAGCATAAATTTTCCTTTTTCACCCTCTCTTTTTTTCTCTTCCCAGGAATATTTAGGTGAATGCACTTCATTCACACATATGCTCATGGAGCTACAACTTTAAACTCTGCTTGAACAACACTAGAAACACTTTTTATAAGATGATGCACTGTTTTGCACTGCAATGGAAAAACGTTTTCCCCTTCACCTTTTAATCAGAACTTGGGTAGAAAACCAACCAAAAACCAAGAGAGGACTGAACTTTACCCTTCACAGCTACGGCTGAGTTGACAATATTAAAGAAAAAAATGTCTACTTTATAGATGTAGGTAAATCCTACATGTCAGGCAAGGGTTCTGTGGCCTAGAGTACTTCTACTCTTACACTCTTTCTTTGGCTTCCATTATATCTTCACACTGCTTTCGTGATTGTTAAAGCTTTGCTTTGTTTCTGAAACTTCACTAACTCCAATCCTTGGCATTCATACAGTCAGGGAACAAAAAAGGATCTCATAAACCCATGTATTAATTCTTCATTATAACTAAGGTGGGGTGAATTTCCTAGAGAGTGTCTGTATACATTTGTCCAGTGAAGAAGCAAAACTTTGAAAGATCTACCTTTCCTCATGCTAGACACAATACAGCAGCAGAAATAGTTGAGGAGCAAAATATTCATCCCAAATGAGAAAAAGGATGTTGCTGGCAGTTCCTAAGAACACCCAACTAACAACTGTAACTGGGAACAGCAGTTTTTTGAGGCTGCTCTGCAAACAAAAAGGAAACTATTTTGTTCAACGAAACATTCTCTTCTGGTTAACTTCTCAATGCAAAGCTTCTTTGAGCTCAAGAACCCTTGTCTTTGCAGTACTTTGAGTCTTTGCTTGGAAAACTCTTGGTAGTAGTCAGAGCAGGCAGAGGACTTTTAATGAGAAGGTGTGAGTCCAGTCTTCCTCTCAACTTCTCCTTAGAGATCTAAGACATCTGACAACTGTCTCTTTAGCAGTCATGCTCTTAAACAACTTGTAGGTCGGTAATACAATTGTGACACAAAATAAACCAACCCCTAAATATGCAAAAATTTAGTTTGTTAGCTCTGGTAATGAATCCTGCACATGGTGTTTTCCTCTGATCTCTAAACACTGCTTATGTTATAGTAATTTTTTTCACCATGTAATACTTGTGATAAATATATTAATTATGCATTTTTAAATTTATTGGAAACTCCCCTACATCTAATATCGCTTTTAACAAGGAGATTACTCATTATTATTCACAATTTCTAACCTTTTCACAAAACTACAAATTCTCAAAAGAAGCCCCAGGAAGATTTCAATGAGCTAACACGGAACTAAAGGTACAGTAAGGAGGGACACAGTACTAAAATTGACTTTCTGTGTACATTAGGTTTGATAAACACTTTTTCCAGCCTATGGGGCAAACCATGAGATTGTTTCTTTAGCATTAAAATCCTTAATAACCTGAATCTGCTGATTTGTTTGGAGCCTGAATGGTGTGAGGTTGCTGCATATCATGTCAATAAAGACATGAAAAAAAGCATGCTCTTACTTGATAAATTCCTGGTTGCTCTCCACATAGACCTCAAGTAAGTGTACACAGAGCATTTGAATTCACCATTCACGAGCAAGAAAAAGATCATATTTCCTATTATTCAGCATATATCCTTAAAGCTGGATTTAGACAGTGTATTATTACACTAAGGATGCAGATTCCAACTTGCAGCTCCTTCATTACTTAAAATCTAATTAGTTGTCTTTGCTTGGTTGGTTTTTAATCCGGTACTCATGTATATGCATAATTTAGGGCACATGAATAATTCCACTGAAGCCAATGGTCAATATTATTGTTACCAGTGGAAATGAACTGATATGCATAAGTGCTTTGCTTGAATAAGCTGGGGCACAGGACTGGAAGAAATGCATAAGGAGCTCATTTTCTGAAATTCCCTGCAAAAAAGTATAAGTTTAATGTACATAGCAACTAAAAAAATGACGAAAACACTAAAGCTTTTCTGTCTATAAATTCTAGTGCATTGTGAAAAGTATTATCCTCAACCTGGAATATTCTTTCAGACCTCCTGAGTCATTAAGACAGGTGATAAGGAGTGGGAATTTAAGGTCTCAGAGCTGATTCAAGGCAAAGGGAAAGAGATGAGGGTAAAAAAACCACCAAAATCTCCAAACTTTGTAATAAGCAAAAATACAAAACCTAAAATAAACTAGATTTGCTTGTATGGACTTAAAAATTGCTTCTGAATGGCTTAAAATACAAGAAAAGGACTTCAGATGCCTTTGCTCTTACTCTGGGTAGAATTTCTTTCTAAGCAACAACACCCTAATAGTCTTAAAGGGATTCTAAACCAAAGTCACTCCTTACAACTGTTCCAAATATTTTGTAGCTGGCACTATCAGATGGATACAAAGGAGAGATCAGAGAGTTCAACCCAACTTCAGTCTGAACTGCCAGTCAAAGGAGCGAGCAGCACTTGATCAGTTGCTCCTGTCAAAAATTATTTGTTTTGACAATCAGATTTCTTTTATTTTGAAGTACTGAAGGGAAAAGGAAATTTTAAGCTCAGTTGTTTTTTTCCAAGCTCTTATTTTTAAGTTTCTACTTATTGTGTTACCTCAATTATGGAATTTTACGAATTTTGTGTGTGCATTCTCTAGGTACATATAGACATCTATAACCTTCTTTTCAGTGTCTTCATAAGAAAGGCAAGACAGAGATGGGTGAAGCCAAGAGCACAGGGATCATCAACCTGGTCAGAGACTGCTCCAGACAGGTTATTCTGCTATACAGTCAACGTAGGATAAAAATGAATAATGTAGGCAAGATTCATCATACGTGGGCTGTAGGAAGAATAACAGGATTCCTATGTGCAGCTTGGTTCCCCAGTTGTTCTGTATGCTCTGTAGTGATGGAAAGAGCAAATTAAAATTCCACTCTGAGGCAGCAACATTGGCAATTCGTACAGAACTCTCTGCAGGAGCTAAATGGAGCCATTAACCGAGAAAGGACTGCCTCGATGAGGACAACAGAAACATCAAGATTAATCTGCAACAGAGAACCCTTGAGAAAGAATCAAAGAAATTGCAGCAACGGAAGATGACTCCAGAAGAGAGAAGGGGAAGGGGGCAGACATCTGAGAAAATGGAATCTGCAGAGGTTGCCTCTTCACCCCTCCTGATAAAGACTGTGTTGAATCTGCTGTAGATGCCCTCACCCCAATACACCTGCTCTGATCCAGATGAACTGTAATTCCTGGTTTATTAATTAAAAGCTTTTGGTATAGCTATAGTTCATTGTTATGCTGCCGGATCTCCCTGGCAAGAGGGTGAAGTCTGCAGAACTGACCAAGCTTCCCACACCACAGAGAAGACAAGTGAAAGCAGCGCTGGGCTCAATTTCAAGAGCCACCAGAGCAAACATTCCTACAAAAGATACACACTGGCTGGCTTGAGCTTCCTGGGGAGACTGTGTAAATGAAGGAGTCCTGCAGGAGAGCTCTACCACGCTGCTGCAACCTGTGCAAGAGCAAGACTAGAGCAGAGATCTAGAAGCACTTCCTTTTAACCATGTCAGCTGCTTGATGGCAAAGAGAAAACACCTTAAATAGCTCATATGAGCTTCTTTAAAATGATACAGGAATGCCATTTTGCTGTTACATGAAGCAAACTGTATTTGCTTTTTGTTGCATACAGTTTGCAGGAAGGGCATTGCCACCCGTAGAATTTGCCAAGCTTATTTCTTTATAGCAGCACTGAGTCACATTTTCGTGGCTTGTTAAATACCAGCCCCACCTTTTCAAGGTTACTCCACTTTACTGGGAGGGAGGGAGGCTGGGAAAGACTGTCTAAAGTCTGAGACACGTGGAAAAAGACTCAACTTTCAGCTGTCTAGCCCCAGATACTATATGCTGTCACTGAATCCTCCCACTGTGTTTTTAGGACCCAGTATATAATCACTGGATTCCACAAAGTTATTTAACTCATTTGTAAAGTTCATATTCATATTTCAGCTGTTTTCTGTTTGGGTGCACCTTGTTTTTTTACAGTCAGCTGTTCTGTATCAGAATGAGCTATTATGGGAAATATAAGGTCTCTGTCTGAGAGTGGGAAGAGAATTAAAACTTGCATTCAAATACCAGCAGGTCAAAATGTCTGTGGCACACAGTGATTGAGCTGAACTCTTCCACTGCAATCTATTTCTGATGAAAATGCTTACTGATCCCACAGCAGCCTGTGCTTGCTGGAGAGGTAGGGAATCATAGAATCATAAAGGTTGCAAAAGACCTCTAAAGATCATCAAGTCCAACTGTCAACTTAGCATCACCATGTTCACCACTAGAGGGGAAATATTGGGGCTGTTTACTAGTGTTCTAATTAAATCTGTAATTTCAAGGGGCCTTCTCACAAATTTACTGTACAATTTTGACAGATGGCAAAGGCCACTGGCATTTAACTTCATACTTTTCAAAACAGAACTAAAAAAAAGTTAGGCTCTCCCTTGACTTAAAAAAACCCAGTAGTGTTTACTGGCTTTTGTTTTCACAGCGTTGCAACATTTATTAGCACTGGTAGTGTACCAAAGGGACATGGATTACCATGGCAAATCAGCTATCTGAAAAGTGGATTCTGCTGACAAAAATCTCAGCATATTAAATTTTATTAGTACAACTACCACTGGGAAATTCCTGCAGTCAACCGTACTAGGGGAGGAAAAACAAAAATAATCAGGAATCTACCATTTACACCTCCTCCCATCCCACCTGGGCTCTTTGTGCTTTCTTGTGGGACTTCTCTGTTTTTCTGTGAAAACTGGAGGGGACTACATACCTCTGCAGCATGTTTGGCAATACAGAGATTCTGAACTCCCACTGAAAACATTAGTTACACAGCAAGAATTCCGTACATCAAAGACAAATTCTGAGCTCCAATAAGACTCCTGCTTTTTCACCTCACCCTCTTTCTCCAGGCTTAATACGTAAAAGAGAAAAAAAAAATTAAATTTATTTCAGTTCAGTTTAGCATGGAACCAAAAGTGAAATATTGAAATTCATTTACTGCCACATGATAAAGCAACTGACATACTAGAATGGGCTGAAGCTGCCATAAATAACTCCCTCTAAACTGCTCCCTCAGAAGTTAGCTGTGTTTTCTCCAATGGTGGCTCAGATGGCTCTGTCTGCACTGAGGCTGACTGGGTCAGATGGACTACTGGGAAAAGAAGAGGCCATTCCCTGATTCAGGTCAAGCTCTTAAAGACAAGACCAAGACTAAACAAGTTTTCAGAACTTTCCACAAACACATCCTGGAGTCTGGTAGGCCAAGACCTCACTCTTGATCCATTTTGCTTGTTGATATGGATGACTGACAGACCATTTTCCCTACCTCTTCTATACTCAACAGCCAACATCAGCAGTGATATTACCTTTGCCTTCTTAGTTCCCAAGCAATAGATCTACTTAGAGGAGGTTCATATCACAGATCCATCTGCAGTGCTCTGCCAAAGCCAGTTCTCTGTACAGGTAAGAGGAGCCATTAAGGCCCTCCATTCTCTCATGTTTTATTACATGACTGGGTTAGCTTGTTGAGTGAATTTGCAATTTTCAGAAATGCCATGTAGTTAGCTCCATAAATTGTTTGGACTTCATCAGGATTTGAATTCAGGCCTCCAGAGGCAAAAGTCACAGAGCTTTACGTGAGATGCCACATTCCCACGTAAGTGTGTGCAGCTTTTTTTTTCCCCTTTAAAAGGAAAAGGTTGGGCTTTGAAAAACTCATCCAAGAGCCCAAAGGCTATTTAGCCACAGGGCTGATAATTCTTTCATTATAGCTACTGCAGCAATTCCATCTCTTTCTGCTACTCAGTTATTTAAAAAACTTTTCATCCTTTAAAGTTTTTGGAAATTCACTCCAAAAGAATGAAGTGCTCATTTCAAGAATAAAAATATCCCCTCGAACGGTGGGTTTCCAAATCTAAAAATTTCATTTCATCTTAGAATTCTGGGCTACCCCTTCCTGTCTCTGCTTATTTTGTATTTACATTTGCATGGCTGATTATCCAGAAAGGATTTTCTGCCTGTTTTACTGTATTGCTGTTGTACAACTCCTTCTATTTATCTCAGGGTAGACTGATAGCAAATTCTACCACAAGTATATCCGAACAGTGCTGATTGCTGCATGCACAGGAATACACAAGCACATACTGCTCATTGATTTACATAGTAAATTAAGTCCTTAAAAATAAAGATAATGAAAAGCAGTACTGTAAGCTGTAGATAATCACTACCTTCTTTAATAAGTGGAGGCATGACTGTCAATTCTTTTTTTGTACTTGATCAGTATATCCCAGATTCCTTTGTAGCCAGTTCCCAATCTGTGGTATTCCTAGAACTCCTATCTAAATTTTAGATGATGAATCCATCTTCCAGTTGTGAAATCACACCCAAAATTCTCAAAAAAAAGAGTGCAATATCTAGACCTCATAGCACACAGCCAATAAACCTTATCTGATAGGCACACTTGCCACTCACAGATATTGTACAGTCACTAAAGGTTTGCTGGAGAAATTACTATCAAAGAGCCTGAATGAGGTGCAACTGCATTATTGACAGACAAGACTGCCCCTTCTCTTTTTCCTAAGTATCTTATAAGCAACACCATGTAGGCAAGATCAGCACAGTGTCCTGACAGATTTCTTCTAGATATGATTTAAAAATCCACTGAGTGGATGTTTTCTAATAAATACTACTAGAACAGTTTGGGTTTGAAGGGACCTTTAAAGGCCATCTAGTCCAACCCCCTTACACTGAGAAGGGAAATCTTCAGCTAGATCGGGTTGCTCAGAGCCCCATTCAACCTGATCTTGAATGTTTCCAGGGATGGGGCATCTACCACCTCTCTGGGCAAACTGTTCCATTGTTTAACCACCCTACTTATAAGAATCTTCTTCCTTATATCTAATCCAATTCTATATCTAATCTGCTCTCTTCCAGTTTTAATCCATTACCCTTTGTCCTACCACTACATGCCCTTGTAAAAAGTCCCTCTCCAGCTTTCTTGCAGGCTCCCTTTAGGTACATACTGGAAGGTGCTGTAAAGTCTCCCTAGAACCTTCCCTTCTCCAGGCTGAACAACCCCAACTCTCTCCGCCTTTCCTCATGGGAGAGGTGCTCCAACCCTCTGATCATCTTCATGGCCCCTCCTCTGGACTCACTCCAACAGGTCCATGTCCTTCCTGTGCTCAGGACCCCAGAGCTGGAGGCAGCACTGCAGGTGGGGTCTCATGAGAGCAAAACAGAGGGGTAGAATCCCCTCCCTTGACCTGCTGCCCCCACTGCTTTGGGTGCAGTTTTCTGGGCTGCAAGCAGCACATTGCCAGGTCATATCCAGCCTCTCATCCACCAGAACCCACAAGTTCTTCTCCGTAGGAAGACTGATTCCTCTGATTTCCTCTGACTGAGTCTTAAAGCCTTTATTTTCTACTTCTAGTCATTTTGTATCTTTAGGGAGATGAGCCCAATATTGTTTTCAGGTCTCCACTCTGGGTGCAGTTCAGAGGACTGGAGTTAGAAGGAGACAGTTCTAGAGGAGGCCAGGGGTGCAGACAAAATCTACACTTATGATGGTATGGCCACTCGTCATTCTGAACCCTCAAATACTGCTCAGGTAGAAATCCCACCAAAATCAATGAATAAAGCCAATAATAATGGACCAATTCTCTTTGCAAGCAGGAAAGACTTACTATTCATAGTAAGACTGGTGATGGTTCAGTTGTATTGCCCTCTGCCTCGAAAACAAGACATTGAAACAAGTTAAACTCAAAATAAACATGAATTTTATAAATAGTTCTAGACACACAACTTGTGTCCTGACCTTGGGCATACTTCCTTGTCTTTTTCTTTCCCAGGATTTAGATAATGAACAGAAGTCTGTTATTTGTGAATTTGTCTGGTGGATATGGGTCCAAATCTAACAACTCTGAAGACATTTTTTTCAGAAGGCAACAATCATCAGTTCTTGACAAAACTGGTAGTAGGACCCAAGCAGTGAACTCACAAACAGAGGCACTCAAAATCCTAAGTCAAATAGAAGTGTCCCAGTAGCTTAGCTCCTAATTTTATAGCTCTGGGATAAAAGATTAAAGTCAAAAAAAGGTCTCTGTGGTAATCAGACAGCAGCAATTAGGAAACAGTCTAAAGAAGAACACAAGAAGAAGGAATAGAGAAAGGGCAACAGAAAGACAGGGCTATTAAAGAGGTCCTTCCCACGCAGGAGCACTGGGCAGAGGGTCTCTATTAATACCTCCCCATAACCAATGCCAAACCCCTTATTTTTAACTGAGAGTTTCTTTCCATATAGAGAAAGGGGGCTGAGAAGTCCAAAGCAGAGTTCTGAAGGTCTCGTAAAAACTTCATTTCACACAATAAGTGCATGAACAAACGTTCAGCAGCAGGTTTTTGTGGCAGATGCCAATGAGTAAGTCACTGCTCTTACTCACTTCCAAGGCAGTGGGACAGGCAACCATGACAGTTGCATGTGCAGTTGTTTGTGAGGAAAAGGAAAACAGATTTAGGTCAGCATTTATGCAAACTACATGTGGAAACTGCTTTTTTCAGTGCATTAATGCTGTGGCCCTTCAGAGCTCTGAACTGTGGGCCCTCTCCCCCTGCCCACCACTGTCACAGTCAGTAGAGATGAAATAACCTCTGCAGTCACAGTGATGGGCTGCTCATACTTGCGTGCTCATTCTTTGTAAATTTTTCACATCCATGCAAACCCCTGCCAAAAAGATGATTAAAAAACCTCAACCCCACAACAATAAAAGCCCAGCATTTTCTTGGAGGGGTGGGGGGTGGGTGGGGAAATAAACACCATGGAAACATGTAGACAGATATATTCTTAGAATCAGATCATTCTCTTTTGTGGAAAGCCTTACTAATTCAAGCCTAAGTGCTGCAAGAATAAAGGGTTAGAAGGAAAAACACAGCTGGCGAAAATTGGGGGTTGCAGCTCTGCTTTTAATGTCTTCCACTTTGTGGCATTATCTCTGTATTTCTCACATCTTCCTCATTGGCTGCAATGGGCTGGGGGAGGAGGGGTGAGAAAAGCTCACAAGATCTGTCAGTGCTGTCAGCAAAGTAAATTACTTCTGTTGTTCAATTTGTTCCATTTTGATTTCATGATGGGAATTGTAAGGGTGACTTTAAGCCCCTGTTTCAAGCCGATTTAATGACTCTTGAAAGCACGATCTCACAGATTCAGAGATGGAGGGATCTTCTGGGACAGCCTGTTTAACCTACTGCATCTATATATGCTACTCTGTGCTGCCCATTGAGTCTCTCACTACAGTGTAGTGGCTCCACTGCACTGCTTCAGACCACTAACACATTTTCTTCCCTATGGTCTGGGAAAGCCTAACAAGGATTTTTTCAGTTAAATCTGAGTGAGTCAACTTACTATGCACCAATCTGGGCATCTCTTCCAGGGACAGGTTAGTGCCCTGGATCTCATCCAGACTTGGCCTTAGTCCATCTATAATAATACCACAGTCTTTAGTTTACAGTTAGAGCCTTGAGGTAAACTGTTCCTGGAGGCACTGCATGGTATTGTCAGAGATATAACCAAGTATTCTGAAACATTGTCCAAATGAAATGGGTCAAAGCCAATATTCTAAAATGATGGCAGGCTCAAGGCTGCTCATTATTAATAATCTTCAAGCAGATCAAGTAAAATTACTCGATCCTAGAAATCAAGCTGTAATGGGCAAGCAGAAAAACTCGGGACCAGGTTCTCCACTACCCAGCAGTAGGAACTGCCCAGTGCAACAACATACGGTTGTGTTTTGCAATTTCTCTGTGCTCTGTTTTCATTTATAGATACGACTGCTTAGATGCAGGGGAGTGGAGACACCAGGCACGTAAAACTGAGGCTGCAGTGGGCAGATTTGCATGCAGTGTCACAAGGCTCCAGCTGCAGAGAGCACATTTCACACAAAGATGAAAACCTTTCTAGAGGCAGGGCACTGTCCGAATTGTATTTAATTCAGAAGCGAAGCTTCCCCTGAAGGACAATAACAAACTGATTAAAAATAATTAAAAAGAAGCCCTATTAGGGAAGGTTGAAAGAACTGAATCTGTTCAGATTAGAAAAAGATTAAGGGAAGACGACAAATGCCTAAAAATACTTAAACAGGATGTTATAAACTCCTCAGGAATTAATTTTCCTCCTTAGTCAACAAGACAATACGAAATAAGGGACTGCAGCAGAGACTGATCACAAAATACTAAATGACTTAATTTGTAACATTTGGATTTGCATCTGCTGCAGGAAGTTTCAAAGACTGAGGGGTCTTCAGAAACGGGCCTTGGTGCCTGCACCAAGCAAGCTGCTAATGCTGGCTGATCATACATTAAGGAGAGTTTTGAGAGTAATAACCTCAATCCTTCTACAATGCATATGAAAAATTATAATGTGGCATAAGAGGTGCCTGTCTACTCAAATGATTCTGTGAACTGACTGCACATGAGACAAAGCTGCCCGGCATTTATACTGGGACATAAGTAAACCTGGTAAGACTGAGGCAGTATAAGAAATGTGTTTCTACAAACACTTAACACTCCCTTCAACAAAGATCAATTCTTCAGTGAAGAGTCAACAAGGTTGTTTAGCACGGATTTTCATCCTGTCCGATATAGTTATTTCACATTAAAAATTTGGCTCCTTTTAAGTAATTATCCTGCCTTACATGATAGCAGTGTCAAACTGTTTTCCCTAGCATTTTTCTTTCACATTTCAATAGAAAACAATCCACTCACAAGTCTTATCTACTAAGTGAGAGAGGAGATTGGAAGTGTATTGATCTTAGTGATGTCAAGTCCTTCTAGGGAATAAAAGTTTATTGCTTTCCTGTCTCTGATTGTCTTTTTGTGAAGATGTGGATCACAAGCTGGGAAACACTACTACTCCATGGGAGAGGAGACAGGCTTCACTATATAGGTGAAAAGCCTACACAGGGAAGCATGAACAAAGAAGCAGGAAACTGAAGATAAAAATTTGAAGAGTTATTAAGTGGATTAGGAGTCCAGGGCTTGTGGAAGGTCATACAGCTTTCTAACTTTCAAACATGCAGGTTTAACCTTGCAAAGTGTGGCAAATGACAGACATAGGTTTCATGAAATGACCACTGTATTTTTCAGGGTAACATGCTAAAATGTTCTAAGCTCCCTCCATTCCCACTGAGAGGAATGCAGAGATCTAGGTATCTTTGAAAAATTACTTTTTGGGAAATAAGAAGTTATAATTGAAAAGCACTTATAGAAAAGTTCAAAGCAAGGGTATTGCTCCATCGTTTAAACACTTCCAGCCAAGTAATTCAGCCCAGAGCTTTATGTGTTGTTCTGCTGAATTTTAGGTCAGGCACATATTTTCAGATTTAAGAAGGGAGCAAAGAAAACTCCCTACATCCACATATATGCCCTTGGAAGACTATCTCAACAGATACCAAGGACCTGATTAGGCATCTGTGAGTCCTCGTGTTGTATTCTAACTGCGTGTGGAAAATCTCCACAGCATGATCAAGATTTTGCAAAATAAAAAGTGAGATCCTGACCTTTCGAAATTAATGAGAATTTTGCCATTGAACCCAGCAGGACCCCAGATTCAAACCTAGTTATCTACCCTGAACTGCAGAGGAGCTAAGAACTTGACAGTCTGCTTGAACTTTGAATGCTCAGCACTTTTAAATATTAATTCATTAGCTTACATCCTTAAGTTTAATGAATGACCTCTGAAAATCATCACCTAAATTTTTTGTTCGCAAAACTGATTTGCAGACAAAATTTTCTTATACTGTTCTTTAATCTGTACTTTCAGTGTCAAATGGACAACAAACTCTACCTCAGGATGTAGTTGGAGAGAAAGGACCTTTAAGTCTGGATTTCTAACTTAATTAACTGTTCAGATTTATTGTCTTGTAAAGCAAATTTTAATTTCCATGACCTCACTGTGGATCCAAATCTTTCAGAGTTATCTACTTGAGAAGAGCCTCCTATCTCTGCACTCCTGTGGAGATGCATTCCCCAGTGGGTTGTCTATGTCAAGTCCACTCTGGCCAAAAAGGTAAAAGAGGGAGAGTTGTGTTCGAGCCAGGCTGCACTGAGGAAACAGTGGCTCACACTGACTTTAAGACAGATACTTGTATCCTACCTCACTTACTAAAATTCTTCTGTCACTTCCAGAAAGTGAAATGTTTCATCTTCTCTATTCTTTGCTATCCAGAAGTCACAGACTACAAAGGTTTCAGATCACAATAGATGTGGCTTGAAATGACATGAAATTACAGTGTGAATGTTTAGAGACTGTTTCTACCTATAAATATTAAAAGGACAGTCCTTCTTGTAGGTGTGCCCTGTAGTAAGTGTCCAATCAACACCTGCCCCCAGAGTAGCACAGACCCCTCTGCAGCAGGAAATACACATCCCATCTCAGATACCTTCTTTACCAGATGGCAAGCACTGATCAGACTTGACTTCTATCTGCTTCTTCAACACAGCACAAAAAGTCCCATGGGACAATAGTACTCTCAGGATTGCTTACAGCCCCATAACCAAGTATTGTCTGCCAGCTCAGGTGTTTACTCAAACTTTGTATTTCAAGTCTTTAAGTGTTAGGTAATGTTTCTCTTCTTTACAACCTAAATTTCCTCCTCTTCCATTACTGAAATTTTTTTCTGCAGTGCTAACTCTTATCTTTTGTAATCTTTTCCAGGAATAACTGGGAACTGATGATAACAACTATTTCTTTTGTTTCCAAAGCAAGCATTCTACCAAAGCCATAATCTAAGAGGCTAACTATATGGATGCCCCTAAAAATAACGAACATCAATATGTATTAATTGCAGGTCTAATTTCATCATACTGTCCCTAAATAAAAAAAGAATAGCTCAGGAAATCAGTTAAAAAAGCTGTCTGAAAACCAAAATAAAAGGCAACATCTAAAACCCAGGTTGGTGCAGGGACACCCTAAAAATCAGACTGTCAGCACAGTCACATTAGAAAATCATTTGGCAGTGAGTTTATGCTTTTGGCACCTGTTAATAGATAACTGAGTTCTGCATGATTTATATCCAGACGTGAAAATGACAAATGGGCCCAAAAGGGTGGGAATTGGAATGGTCTTTCATAGCTCGTGTCTTTGGAGAAACTGATGATAGCTCATGGGCAGGTTTCACAATTCTAAATGGTATACACAGTGAAAACTATTTTTACGTTTATTTCTGATACCTTTGACTCTCTTCTATTTCCCTTGTACTACCTATAAATTCTCTCACTCACACACAGGCTGGAGAAATGTGAGCTAGGTGTGATAAGAAGACAGGTATATTATATATAGCCATAGCTGAGCTGTGGAGCAGTTTCACTCTCTTCCTTTTCTGACTTCTGTTCTTCTTCATCATTTTATTAATCTATACCCTCTTTTCAAGTAAAGGCAATATTTGTGCTCTGAGACCCAGACTCCCCTTGTGGTTTGATCTCTGCCCTTTATCTCAGGCATTAGAAGGAAGCTAGATCACAATTCTAATCTAAACTTATGAGGACAAAGAGACAACTTCTAGCTCTTCCACACAGAGACCATCTATTGCAGATAAGCTAAATCTTCAAAGGGAAATCTTGTAAACTCTAAATCACTGCTGGGTAGAAGACAGCTTCAGACTCATGTTTAAGAGAGAAGCTGATGTTGATTAACAGTGCAAGCTGCCTCAGTCCAGATTATCCTTCTGTGTGCTTTGAGTCGTCTTGAGTTAAGTTGCATCATGCATTGTAGCACATCCTACCATCTTGGAGAACCACATCTCATGATGTGCCAGTTTTCCAAGTTAGTGAGAGCCTGGGTTAACCTTTTACAGATGGGGTTATGCTGTGTGAGAATTACATTCCTGGACCACAACTTGCTGCTGCAAAAGCTGATGGCAAGATCTGAATCCAGAAACACGTTTGTATACGGTTTACAGCTGAAGGCTAAATATGATTTTAACTCCTGTAGTATAATTGTATTGTAATGAATTTCCCAATATATTAGAAATTAAAAGGTACAAACTAAAGCAACTGAGATGCCCAGAATTAAGGTACAGGACAAGGTGAGACTCCATTTAGGCTAAAGATAGTATCATATTTTGGCTAAACATGTAACCATGATTGATACCAGTATCAGAGTTACTAGCATTAGAATAAATTCTTCTATGCTAAAAGTCATAATCGTAAGTAGTGCTGGAATTTGTGAGGCCTTTCTTATAAAACCTACAAGCTGATCAGTGTAATGCCTTTGTAACACAAATGCCACAGGCAGAGCACATGGTTATCTGTCACAAATACTTCTACATCAGTAATCTGGAGATGTATGAGATATTTCACTCCTGCAGAGAGGGTCTTTACACGACTTCCTGCTCAACAAGGGTACATTGCAAATCTTCAAATCAATAAGCCACTTGCCTCTTTCAAAATTAAAATATCAACGGAAAGTCAACATTTATGTTTGATTTAATTGCACCAGATAAACCCTCCCATTTTACCTAATAATATGCTGAGTTAATTAAAGCTCCATGCTAGCAACCATGCCTTCACCATACAGAGCAAGCAAGAAAGCCAAAGCCCCCAAGTTTCCACATAGCTGTAAGCACATGAGCAGGACTTTCAGCTCATCATTTTCGGATACGTACCCAGTAGAGCACATCTGTCCAGCCCTCCATCGTGATGCACTGAAACACTGTCAGCATGGCAAAAGCAAAATTGTCAAAGTTCGTGATGCCATGTTTAGGTCCCTCCCAGCCTGCCTTGCACTCCGTGCCGTTCTGGCACTGCCGCCCGTGCGCAGACTGGGGGGCACAGGGAGACGGGTCGTCTTCTGCAGGTGTATCTTGAAGGAGAGAAGGGGGGGAAAAAAGGAGATGAAGAGAAAGAATTGCCACTGGACCCACCGTGAAGGATATCTGATTTTAACAAATACATTTTGCAGCGAGTTTGGCAGATTTCTCAGGAATACACGAGCGACTGCTGGCCGTTGTGCTTCACTTTCTTTTTGTAAAAAAAAAAGTGAAGCTGTCAAATTTTATAGTCAAAACAGAGATGGACTTTTTTTTCAAAGCATACCCTCCTATGAGGAAAAAGTCATGCTTTTCAACATGAGAAGGAACGTTAGACCAAGTCTATTATGTTTCATTAGGCTGCACATTGTGACCATAATGGCAGCGTGTTCATTCCGCAGTCACCCGGCATCTGGGTTAACCTTGGAAGGGAAGTGCAGCACTGATGGCCATTCCGTTGAAGGAGGCTGAGCCCCTGCAGCACACAGGCTTCAGTGCTCTGGAGACAAGATGATATGGCACTGGGCCACTGCTGAATTAGAGCAGAGAGCATCTGGAGCTCTGCTCTTCTGGAGTTTAGAAGCTGTGTGGCATTTTATCAGTAGCCCAGTGGCACTCAGAAACTCTATAAGGCAGTTGCTTGATTATCGACCCCTTATTCTGTACAGATGTTTTCAGAGATCTGAGAACCCATACAACAAGCCAAACTAAATGCTTTGGTATATGAAAAATGCCACAGAAAACATTTTTATAACCACAAAAACTTCTGCAATATTCTTTTAAAAATATATGGATTTCAGATCTTAAGGCTACCTTTTTAACAGATGCAGGTATGTATGTGTAGGGGAGCAGGTAATTATGTTTGTTTCACATCTTATATGGTAAACAATTTAATTTTCTGAAAGTTATGATCATATTCTGATCATTAAAGAATGCCACAAACAGTAATATTAGAATTAGATGCCATAATGTAAATATTTCCAGACAGAATGGAGAAAGATATGCACACTTTAAAATGTAAACCAGAGCGACAATTCATTATACTTCTAGCATCATTTCCAGAAAATGAAATCTGCCAACATTATAAAAGCAGAAAATACAGAACTTCTGAAACAATTTCCTGCTGTAAAATATAAAATATTTTCTTAGTTATGAGCTGCTCTGGGTCCTAGGCATTAGCACCCACCACCACATGAGAAATCAATGCTGTTCAAGTTCAACAAATCAAATGAAAAAGAGCAGATGGTTAGATGAGTGAGTGACAATGCAATTGAACTACTTTGAAATGGGAATATTTCTTTCTGTAAATAATTTGAAAGTTCTTTCCTGATGGATTTGATGCAAAAATTTTCTTCTCATTAATATAATTTTGTTTTCTTTCTAGCTCCATTTCTAACCACAGCCTCTTTTAAAAAAAAGGTACAGCCTTGAATTATATATTTCTTTACAATGGAATACTGGTTTAAAACAAAGATGTATTTGTGTATGAGATTTATAATAAAATATATGAGTTTTAAATTTCTGTGATGTCATGTCATCTGCAGTTCAGTCTGCTAATGACAAAATTATCACTATTTTAGTGTTGCTTGAGCCTCTGGGAGATTTGTTAAAGAACTCAGGTTGGCTTGTTGTGCCAAAGGTCCACATTAAAAAGTCCATGACTCTGTTTAGCAGGAATCAATAGCTTTGCATGTAGCCTTTACAGACAGCTAAGTGTTCAAGATGAGGAAGCTAAATTGTCACCATTGCAGTCTCTCTGCATCACAGGGGATTCATATCCAAGAAGCAGAACAGAGGAGACACCCCTGTGTAACCCCAAACAGGCAGTGAGCAATAGTCACCCATCTCCTGTGACAGCACAAATGCTCCATTACTTATGGGAAAAGCCTCCCTCCGAAAATCTTTGTACGTGTGTACGTGTTCCCCTTACCTATCAGTCCCCCTTGCACATGGTAGCAGGTCTTATGCATCTTCCCCATGAATAACTCCAGTCCAATGATGGCATAGATAATAATGACAAACAGCACCAGCAGGGCAATATGCAACAAAGGGACCATGGCCTTGATAATGGAATTTAAAACCACCTGGAGACCTGCAGAGAGAACAGAAGGAAGCACTTAGCAAGAGAACAAAATTTAGGGAGGCTATAAATTGCACAGTAGTATGTCAGTTTTATTTCATTCCCCCTCCCCTGAACTCATTATCTTGATGATGTAAAGATGTACATTCACAGATCAACTCCCTCCAGAAGTTCCCCAGCATTTCATAAATTTATGATTTTGGTCTAGATCACAGACTAAAGTAAAGCTTACTTTAGATAAGATACTAACTTACCTGTCACCAAAATACCACCTCCCTGGGGAGGGAATATATTAGCTGGTTTGCCTATTCATGAAAAACATGCCTAAGGTGTTCCACACACAGTACTGGGGAGAGCTAAAGTATGGAGAAAACAAAGAACAACCAGAACTGAAGTGGGACAAGAACTGTGAGACACACAGCAAATGTTGGGGTGCCACAGAGTTGCACTCCGGAGCGTGGGGAGAGATGACAAACTGAAGTCACATCCCTACTTTGATTCTGGGTTCCTGCAGAAGTCAAGAAGGTCCCAGGCAGAGTCTGAGATGCTGAAGGACCACCAAACCCACACTTAGTGAGAGCTCCCAGCCTTCTGAGGATCGCCCTCTGCTCCACATCCCCCTCACCTTACTTCAGTCTCAACAGAGGGAGAGTCAGAATCAGCAGTGTTGGTTTTGCTCCAAGGATTAGGGATCACTTTTTAACAGAGGTTGTCCAGAAAGAGGTATGAATAAAATATTATTACATGACTGTTGTTAAGGCATGAAACTGTTAGAAGTCCTAATCATGAGGAAGCCAAACATTTCCAGAATGGGAAGGTGACATGCCGCCAAGTTTTCTGAAGCACTAAGCAGCTGTACCCTCACATGCACTGGACTCAAGCTGCAGATTCATGTGCTTCTCTCTGTCTCCTTCTCCTCATTTTGTAAAACCAGAATAATAAAGCCAGCCTCATAAGCCTTTAGTAAGGATTTGCATTTACAAATGTCTTAAAGTTGTTATCACTGGTAGCAATGATGGCAACCACTGTCACTGGCAAGTTATTAATGCTGGAAGTATTGAGAGACCTCTGGAACTCTATAGTCTACAAATAGCCACACCAGAACAATTACGAGCTCATGATTTTGCAATGACTGAGAGCCAGAAGTCATTAATGTCTCCTGCAAATGCTGTCATCTCCTCAGAGAAGTTGATATTAGCTGTGATTTTTGAAAAATGTGATTCATGAGCTGTAAATGCCTGTTATACATCTGCCAAGAGAGTTTGTGATAACTATTAACTTTGAAAATCTATCATCTGAGGTTTTCAATTTTTTTTTTTTTACTTAAAAAAAAAAAAGCCAACTAATTTAAATACTTTCTTATAAGGATGACACATCTCTTGACAAGCACTTTCACTTGTAGGCAAACCACTTGTCAATTCACAGCTAAGGCTGAGACTGTGTTTGCTCCTCAGCCTTGATGGAACACAGCAGAAACCATCAAAGGTGGCATCAGCTGCCCGGCCAGCAAGATCAACTCACTGCCTGCTGGCAACCCAGAGCTGGGTACTAACATCCCTCTAGTCAGAACATGTTTTCAGGTTTCTACAGTCAGTTCAGATATATGTTAATGGTTCATGCTGCTATCCAAAGGGAGAGATGTTCAGCATGAAACATTCTGGTTTTCACAAACTGATTCTTACATGAAGTACATTACTGACGGGATCAAAACATCCCATACAAGAATGGGCCTCTTTGCTTGCTCAGTTGCCTCTGGGTACTCCTCTGGGTAAGCAATGCCTCTGGAGGAAAAAGAAATTGCTGTACTTACATGAGGCAGTCAAGCTTTTCCTCTAGATGTTCGCATCGTTCAGCCTACTAATTCTAAATACGTACAGAAAACATCACTCCAATTCTTTATATCAGTCAGGAATGTCACATTCACTAGAAAATCAAAACACTGTCCCATCTACTTCCAAAAAATGTCAACAATACAAGAAAGTTAAAAGACTACAGATGGCTACAAACCTGAAGAAAAAACCCCAAAACTTTGCAGGCTGAAATATTTGTAGCTTCAAACAAATCTACACAAAAGCAAATAAAGGCCTCCCTTTTTAGTGATTTTAGTGGAGCCTTGTTAATCCAATATGTAGTCAAGATTACGAGGTTAAGAGTTCTAATACCAGCTCTTATGTAATTTACCCTTAATTATTATTATTAATTGATTTATTATGCATCATAGGACATACCTGGTACTCTTGAGAGGGTACCGAGAACAGACAAAAAGATGAACAAAAAAGCTCTCTCATTTTAAATACAGCTTCATTATCACTCACTTCATAAAAGTGCTTCAGCTACTACAGATGTCCAGAGAAGATAATATCTGCACAAATCAATGCCCTTTGTGTTAACAAAGCAGTACTTGTGAAATCAAAGGCTTGCACCATAAACATGATGTTGGGAAGTCAAGGGGAACAGGTACCACCAGAAGATGTACAGGACCTCCAGCCAGCTTAATTAGAGAAAATCTTCTTGAGGATAATAAACCAGCTTTGAAGAGGAGATGAGGTTCTGAATACTGTTAGCATGAACTGATGTGTGTGCTGTGCAGTGCTCCATTAGGGCAGCCTGTTTTCAAATCTTGATGATTCCAGTAATTAGCAAGCTTAAATACATTACCATTAAAGTATTCAGAGAGAAAAGCTAAAAAAATACTAACTATGCAGCAACTTGGGAAGTGTCCTCAGAAGATGTAATGTATGCTACTTGTGGAAGGGCAAGAGATACATGCACATCACCAGACTTCCCTGCATTGTTGTCAAGCTTATTGCTGCAATACAGCTACTGCCTGTAAATTACTTTATTCTCACTTAGGCAGCCACTTGCAACATGAGTACCTGTTGCAAGGAATAGTATGAGGAATCCTGCCTAGAGAAGTCAGAATGCCCAGTCAGAAAAGGATTAAAGGAAGAGCCATGGGCAGGTGGAACAGAGAAACTTTTTTAATAAAAAAAAACTTCACATGCCTCAAACCATATCAAATCTATGTTCTGAAACCTGAGAGGTGCAGATCAGTGTCTGGGGATGATCATATGCGTTTCTGATCAGAGCAAATGGAGGCAAATCATCCCTTTACAAGCAGTCACAAAAATTTTTTCTAACAAAAAGTGAGAATTCTACACATTTTTACAGGCTCTTTCCCTGTGTAGAGAAAGAAAAGACAGTTCAGCTTCTAAAAGAATGATTTCTCTGACCCAACTCATACATGCTCTTAATCTTTGCAACGGTGCAACACGTAGGTATCACCCAACGCGGGTGTTCACACCATTGCACATCTTTGGCATTTTTTTCTCACTTGTGGAGGAAAGGCTTGCACTCCTAGCAATGGGTTGTGCAGCTTATAATCGTAATTAAATCAGAGTGGTGACCTGATCAGACTGCAAAGCTGGCCTCTGGATTTCAAGGAGGTGATACCATTAACTGCCTTGTCACAGCAGAGCCAAATTTTTACAGTGTTGCTTTACCGGGGCTGGCAATGCCATCCTTGGCCAACCGTCAGCGTGGGGTCTTGACCTTAAGTCCTGACAAACAAATATAAAAATAAATGGTTTTCAAATATTTGGCATTCTAAACGTAGTTACTCATTTGTGGAAGCTCTCTCCGTGTGCTAGACACTCTCCAGACATCTGTGAAGGTACAGCATCTGCCTTGAGGAGCTCACTCCAGGCTGGACACAGACATAACTGCACAGGGATTAGGGAAAGTGCTACGAAAGGGATTGTTTGCAGTTTTTAAGCCCAGGCTTTTCTTCTGTTAATAATTGAAGATCTTAAACAACTCGTAGTATTTATTTTAAAAGCACTTCAGTTTACCTTTAAAAAAAAACCCCTCTTGGCTGAATTCTGTTGGCTGACACTGATTCCATAAATGTTTCAGCAAGCAAAACACGCTAGTGCCATTCCCCGGGCTTACAGAATTTAGCATTTATTTACACTGATAAAACATTTTAAATATTTATTACATGGGAAAAACATTGCTTTTTATACCAGGTCAAGCCCTTTTAGCCTCCAGAGGACTGCATCAACCCAAAGGTTTAGGATACAACTGGGGAGCAGGGAGACTAAGGAAGAAAGAAGAAAAAACCTTATACCAAGTAACACTGATCTCTCTCAAAGCTATGGGAAATACACTGTTGGGGGTGCTGCAGGTGTTTCAGAACTATTATATGGTGTTATACTTTTCTCTCAGGAAGACAGTGATGAGAGGGGCTGGTTGCTGTCTCATCGATTCCGGCAGTTATTGAAGAATGTGCTTTATCTCTAAGCATGTAAGTGTCTGCACCTAAAGCAATGGGATTACCTACACACCCCGTTGTGTACTTACAAGCTTTTTTGGATTTCAACCAATGCTCTGCAAGATGGCACCAAAAAAAAGTGCACCAGACTCAGCTGCTAAAATGCACGTTGCATTGTGGAACATATCCAAGGAAACTAATGTTAGGTTGGTCTCAGAACTCATATTTGGGCCTTTCCAAGCACAGCTCTAACTCACATTTTTATGTGTCTTTAATTTTGGATCTGATGGATCCAAAATTGCTGGACAGGGCAGTTTCCTGTTCTCATCATCTTAGTGGTTCAGGTCTCTAGAGAAAGTGTATCCCAAGTCTATTCTTCCATTGGTTTTGCAGGGCTGTATTTTGACTACCCCGTGAGGATGCCTGAATCATAACTATGAGCAGGGACAGTCTCATACAAATGACTACTTGAAAATGAGCAGGAAGAAAAGGGAAAGAAGAGGACTTTCAACCCCATCCATCCCTCCTCTGCCTCCTGATACATACACAAATACACATTTTCATACTTAAGCCAGTGCCAGGGGGGTGGGAGGTAATTATTTTTCTGCTAATATAGTTCAGAAGAAAACTACCACTTTCTGCAAGCAGGGAGGAAGCAGGGGAGGATTTGTGACTCAGCACAGTGCCTGACTCAGATCACTTCTGGGAACCACTCTTCAGTGACAGAGTTTATGCACCATTCCCAGCCAGGAGTGAGGCCTACCCACAAATCACAGTTATTTCTGACGATACACTGAGAGACTGCCACAACAGTTATCTGTATTTCCAAAGCACAAGCAATATAACCAGTAATATTCCCCAAAGTGGATGTTTATAATTTAATAAATGTAGACATCAGCTAAGAAAATTGAAAAATATTAAATATTCATAAATATGAAAGGTTTTATACCAATTTTAAAGCAAGCCTGGAAAACGTCAGACGGTTTTAGCACAAAAAGGTCAACAGTCGTGGCAAGATATCTTAGATAAGTACATCTGCAATGATTTGTGAGGGAAAACATGGAGGACTTTCTTCCCCAGTGTTACAAAAGGAACTCATATGACACAGTTCAGCTAAGGACAGCTGTACAATAACAGTTTGGGAAGGTAGTCCCTTTCTGTCTTGCTGGAGTCTCAAAATATTAGTAGCAGATTTCTAGATAAAGCAAATTCTGTGGGTGTAGTGCAGCATTCCTGGGGCTGCAGATGTCATTTCTATTTCAAGAATAATAGGGAAGCTCTTGGAATAGGAAGGAAAGGCACGACACAGGACAGAAAACTAGTTGAAGTGAAAAGAAAAAGGAAAGACATCTTTTTAAGCTGAATGGTGACTATTTTGGAGCAGGTAATGCCATATAAACATACACAAACATTGAATTCAAAACGATGTGCTGGAATGAATAGAAAAAGGAAAGTTTTGGCATCTGCTCACTCTGTTCACACTCCTGCATTTTCAAACCATGTCTTCATTGACTTCCCAAACCGAAATACACACACAAAAGGAGACTCATACAAATGGGGATGTGTATGTGAACACAATTGCTTTATGTTTGCCAAGTCTTGCAATACCACCCTTGCCTCATCCTTTGAGGCGAGAAAGGAACAGCAGAACAAAAACAAAAGCCACAACAAAACCCAGCTCTTCCTTCTGGATCCTTTTCTCTTGGGAAGCAATTCATCTTAAGTATCCTCTGCTTGTCAGAGGATATAGTCAAACAATACAGCTTGCCCTGAGCATGGTGGCCACACAGCCCCAGCTTTTGGCTGCCTGAGGAGGGTGGTTTGGATAAATGTACACACTGGTTTAGGCATTTGGACTCTCTGCTGGAACAGACCTCTTCTACCACTCATACAAGCATCTCTCTCTCCTCCTGGGGGGCTTTTTTTAACAGCTTTTTGTTCAAAGTACATAAGTGTTGACTTTCTTATGAAGTTGCTTGATGATTAAAAGACCTCACTCATCTTTCCAGATCCAACACATTAGATAGCTCCTACAGGCTCAACTTTATCCTCTAACCAGTTGATCTTAGCTCAGTTCAGCTGAAGATGAGGTCCAGGCAAGATCTTTAGAAAAAGAAAGTGCCTCTCCCATGCAGCTACCTGCATATAGAGAAGGAGCATGGGGGTTATTTTGAGCAAAATCACAAATGAAATCAGGTAATTTAACTTTGAGGCTCTTTTGAACAAAGACCACAGCTTGTTGTAAAATAGTCTAATGAAGAGAGCAGGGAGGATGAGGTCAAGTACTCACTGCCAGAGTGAGTACTTGACTTGTAAAGGGGGTAAAGATTGTACTTGACTTGTAAAGGGGACTTGTAAAGAGTGGTTGAAGGTAAGGCAGGTAAAGGGTGTGCAGGAGCCCTGGCAGTTTCTAGGCCAGCAAGGGTCAGCTGTCACCCTTTCCCAGGAAATAGCTTTGATTTTCTCCTGACAGGATGATCACGAACTGAGAAAACTGTTCTTGGGCCCATTGTAAAGGTTTTATCTATACTTAATCACTGTGAAGGATCACAAATAGGAAGAACTGTTCTTCACCCTTCCTAGAGCTATGCAAACCCAAGGACAGTTTGGCCTGAGGACTGCACCAGTTCTCAGTGAAATGACCCATCAGATTTCCACTTTTTTAATTGCTTCATTCTCAAGCACAGCTGTGACAGAGCACAGTTTTTCAAGCTCCAGTTCAAGAGGAAATTTTGGTCTAGTCCTGTGCCACTGGATTCAATCAGAAAACTTGTATAGGAATGTGGCAACATGAAGCACTGTCTTTAGTCTGGTCAAGTGAACATAAAGAACCCCTGAAACTGATAGTTAAATAACCTCTGAACTGAGATAAGGATGAGAAAGCTTTGTTTCAGGATGTTTGTTGTTTGTACACACCTCTGAGAAATGACTACACACATTACTATGTCCTAAGGACATAATTTTCAAAACAAGGAGCTATGGACACCTGTAAGTGCTAAGGCATCATAGTAACAGAAATGGGCTCAAAGCACTTGGGTCTCAATTGTTTGAGTGGAGCACTAATAACTGTTGGGTTACAAGTGCCTTTGTAAAGTTTTCGAAATTTTTTACTGTTTATTCTCATAATTCCTGAGTTATGTGGGTGTTAATCTCCTTTCTGCATCATAAATAATAGAGTAGTTTAATTGTTTCAGGTTCTTCTTTAGATACACTTTTTAACTCATCACCTGTGAAGAGGTTTAGAAAAGGTAAAAGCTTAAAAGTTAACAAATGTTCACAGGGATTCTGCAAATATAAAAGTGCATCCAGGGATGATGATATTATAGTCTTGTAGTACATGGAGAAAAATCTATTGATGGCAGAAATTGATCTTCTCGCAGGTTAAATGCTCCAACATATAAAAATTGACATACTCTGAGCTACACTAAGTTTTAACTTCTCATGAAAAAAGAATTACAAAAAAATTGGATAGAATTGCAGAAATCCTAAAACTTTCTCCTTAGCTGGCTATCTGTGTAGAAGAGCAGCACTGTATATGACAAACACAGGCAATAAAGCCCTGGAGAAGAAAACTCATTCTACCTCTTAACTTGGGACAGTGCTTAATGGGCATAGATGGGACTGAGCTCTGGAGAGACAGAGCATGACATTTTCTGGAGTATTTTGAGAACCTAAAAATAGGAAGCAACCCTGATCAGGTAATGAAAGAATTTATGCAAGTCACACAGTGTGTGATCAGTGCTGTGTTACTGCCTTGATGTATACTTTTGGTGTTTTTTTGTTTTCTCTTTTTAAACTACTGAAAATGTTGTTAATAAAAAAATGCATGGTATGACGTTAAAATCTTTGAAAAGACATGGCCAGACAAATCTGAACAACTCTGACTCTTAGCTTTAAGAACAGAGAGTGGATTTAGGCACTTATCAAGTCAGTGGTTAATCAGTCCCATCTCAGAATGCCTAAAACTCCAGCTTGCTTTCTTTTCCACACTAGTAAGACTGTTGTTTTTGATCTTTATAAACCTTATTAGACTTAAAACTCTGCTTGCTCGCATCAGCTAATAAAATGCTTTAGAGGAAAAAACACTTTCTGACATAAAAAGCAAAACCTCCTTTAGCTCACTAGGTAGCTCCAGTATATTTGGACAGAAAAATTAATGGTTACAGTTCTCACAAGTACATATTTGTCAGAAGAAAGAATGGTTCTTTATTGATATTTACTTCTTTCGTAACTTTCTTTACAAATTGAACAATTCAAAGATTTTTCTACAGATTGTGTATGTATTGCTAGGATGCACTGAAACTAAACATGTATTTATTTTTAATTTCCTTTTACATATAATAAGCTGTCTAGAGGGAATCATAAGGCATCAACAGTCTTTCATTTGGCATTGCTTAGTAGAAACAACAGAACTGTTAGGTTTAAAACAAGCCTTTGTAAAGCTTGTGTATATGGATACATGGCCATACTGGCTGGATCTCTGACCAAGACATCAAACCTGCTTAAAAGGGACTTCATCTTTTGGTAACTTCCAATACATATAAAAACCAACGTCCAGCAACGGCCTATGAGAAAACACCAGTTGCAGAAACGTGCTGAACAACAAGAAAAAACACTTATTACAGGAAAAAAAAAATCACCAAACCCAACAGCCAATGCAAAACAAGACAGAAATCTCAGCCAGGCTGCTAGTTTAGTGTGCTAACAGTAATAGAAAATAAATTTCCCCAACAGATTATATTTCTAAGATATATAGCATTTGCTATGTTCCAGTTCTCAAACCAGGCATGGACTAATGCCTTCAAAAAGGGGAGTCCTCTGCAAGAATGGTATCTGTTTGTAAGATGAGATGCTTGAAGAAAGTTTAGAGAGGAGAGGAGGTTTTGTAATCCAATAATGAAATTGAATTTCCATAGCTCTTCCCACTGCTAAAGAAAACAAAATTTAGTAAGTCCTATGGAAAAAAGTGACAAAAATAGATTTTTTGAATAATTTTTTCTATTTCTTTTATCCATTCTGTCAAAAATGCTTTTGATATAAAACTGTTGAGCAGCTTTAGCATCACTGAAATTGAAAAAAGATTCTTTGCAGAGGGTTAGCAGATGTTTTCTGAATCATGATTGATGTGGTAGGGCAAACCAGCAGAAGATAATCTAAAACTGAAAAAATAAGAGGCATAGCTACTAAGACAACTCGAAAAAAAATAGTTGAAACAAAGGGCAAAACACATGTGGGATAGGTTACTGTTACATGTGTTAAGCAGAAATTGGATTTGCTTCTGGAAAAAAGGGAGATTAAGAAAGATGTCTGATCTCCTTCCCTTTTCCCTGGCAGAAAGAAAACTTTGATAAAATTTTAACTGGGCAGGTTATGTGCGCTGTCATCTGTCTTTGGTCCATACTTCTCCATGATCAGAGTAGCAAATTATTTGTTCCATCAGTGAACATCTTAAGCAGAGAAAAGTTTATTAGCTTTTCATACCAGACAATCTCCCCGTGTTCTCAACTCGCACAGTAATACCAAGCAGATGTAACTCAGAAGGCAGTAGTTGATTTTGGAGAAATCTACATTAAAGAGAAGAGGGAAGGTCTCCAACAGATTTATTTAGCCACTGAAATTTTAAAATATTATTTCCTCATATTACCTTCCTCTCAATTCAGTGTTCTTTTGTTTTTTTCTTACTATAGCACTTATACAAGATGCCATATTATTACAAATTCAGATAATCACTGAAAAAAAATAATTTATTTGTAGACTTAAAATGCATTCACTGGTTGAGAGAATTATCTGACTGGTCCACTGCTCTGTGCTTTGCTGATATTTTGATAATTCTTTGTGAAAATCACAACAATGACTACAAGCATCTAATAATGCTTTTGGAAGGTCGGGACAAACTGAATTAATTCAAATAATGCCAGAATCATGGAACATCCATGTACAACCTTGTGTCCTGAGCAAAACCTATGAACTCTCTTGTGTCCCACTTCTGAGATGACTGCTACCCAGTGTGTGTTAGTCACTCCTTTGAGAGAGGATGGAAAGAGAATGTTAGAAAGTCCCAACAGGTCAGTAACACATTAATAGCCATACAGGCACTTTAGAGAAAATGAACAAAGGACTTGAAATCGTTGCTTACAAGATCTTAAATTAATAAGCAATACAAAATTCAGCCAGTTGGAGTCAAAGTATGCATTTGGTGCAAGCTTTGGATGACATCAGATGCAGTAGAGATGTCATCTGGGAGAGAATGTGAGAAAAAAAACAGAGTAGATCATACTCTTACTATTTTGATGTGGAACAGCAATATCTTGCCTTGCCCATCATGGTGACAGCAACAGCCAGCAACTACAAGTGAGCAACAGGGAACCCAACACACTCCTGCTGATACCAGTTAGCTACAATCTGTATGGATGCTTCTGCTCCTTTATTGTCCAGACAAAAGCATATCTAAACAACACAAACTATTCTTAGGAGACAGCAGATGGCATTCTTTGATTTTTCAGATGCTTTAGGACAAGCAATGTTGATGGCAGGGGCTCTGTCTCAGAGCCATGCCCTACACCCAGTTCTCTGAATGAGAACTCTGGGCATTACATGAAGAATGAAAAAAGGGAACTAGAAAAAAAGTCTGATCCATCCAGACCACTTCTGAAAAATCTCTTACTAAGCCAAGCTAGAATTTTTTTATTATCTCCATGTCTGCTCTTTGATGTCAGAATGGGCTTTGTTCTCTTCATTTGGAAGGGACTGCCTGCACCCTGATGTGGTCCCACATTATGGTATTGGGATTTTTTGGTTGTGAAGGCATGCTGAATAATCATGCCAGCATGCACAGTAATTGGTAGGATAAAGGCTGACACTGTTATTGGATACATTTGTAGTTAGTGTTATTTTTAAAAGAGCTACATAGCCAAGATCAAATAAATATTTCCCTGTTTTCACTGGCGTTCCTTAAATATGAGCAAAATCTTTATTACAGCAACAACGTGCCTCTGTGAGTAATCTTCTTTACCAAGATAGACCTCTTTTGGCTACACCAAGTTAACTACTTCTGGCATAAATTACATCATTCTGTAGGTTGTACCTCTAAAGGAACAGTGCTTTAGGTCCTGACTGTGTAATCCCTACTCACAGGAATGATCTTCACCTATGGGAGATGCTATGCTAGAATCAAGTTACTCCCTTGAGTAATGGTGACCTAAGCAAATAAAGGACTTGCAAGCATGTGTAGAGTTTTAAGTTAACTATGAAGAAACAAACTTAATGAGGACATTTGGTTCAGACTGTTCTATCTTTTTTAATCCGCTCCCTTCCCATTTGTAATGAAAGCAAAACAAATTGGCCACTTGAGATTAAGAACAGCTAAGCAAGGACATGGGAAAGGTGGTGCAACTTGTCCTCACATGCTGTATGTGCTGGAGAGATGGTACAGACAGTTAAGAAGTCTTGTTCAAGAATGAAGGAGAGCACCAGAAATCTGCCTGAGAGCACGTTTCCTACAGCTTCTAGAGCTCAAGAGAAAAGAAAGGAACTGGACTTGGCAAAACCCGACATTATTTAATGTAAAAACAATGACATTTGAGGCAGAACTGGAATTTGGAAGCCAAATTTTGCCTAAAGGTATTTGCAGCAGTTCCCCCTGTTGTCAAGTACCTTTATTCTCATAGGTTTGGTGGCAGTAAACTGCCAAGTATATTGTCTCCTCCGGCTTACTGTATTCTCTTGTTCCTACACACAAACCTTTCACAGGTGGGAAGCTTAGATCAGGCCACTTCTCCCATCTCCTCACCTTGAAGGCAGGATTTTCCACTGGTGTGAAGTGACCACCATAACCTCACATGCATCAGAAGGGTAAATGCAAGCCCCTTGCTCCACCAGTGACAGTGAATAAATGCAAACCCTGTGCAAAACACGACTGTCAACCATACTTTGCTAGAAACATACACATTGCAAAAGAAAATTGACTTTCTGACTGCCAGTTATCATTTCCTTAAAACTTAAGACTTAGCATGTGCTGTACAACATATAAAAACAGTCAATGGCTCACATTTCTTTGCCATATTCCAAAAGTACATGGTTCTCAAAAGAGATGTCATTTTGGATTTGTTGAATTCTCTGTGTTTATAACCTCAATTACATTATTTCCTCAACTATATGAGGTGTTATTTTCTTGCACAATGCAGAAAACAATGAGAAATTACAGTTGAAAAGTTCAACTGGGCAACAAAAAAAACCCAAAACCACCCATACATCCCAAATGAAACCAGGTAATTGCATTGGATGTGTTTTATTTCAACAGCTGCAAAATGGAATCATTGCAATAGACTGAGCTGTGCTGTCACAGTGGCTGGGAAGGCACTGCAGGCCAAGCAGGAGGGCAGTCACAGGCCAGACAGTCAGGTGTTGGGGACAGAATAAGGCAAATGTCACCACTGCACACTGAGGTACAGAGAGAGCCCAACAACATCTAGAGCTGCTCTAGGTCCTGTCCTCACGCTCCAGTAAGGTGGTTTGGCACACCCAAGTTGACACAGTGCTGTAACTGAGAACAGTGTATTTCCCCTGGGAAAGAACATTTGAGGGTAGTTAAAAATCACCATTTCAATCTCCCTTCTTTACATGGTACAGGCAGGATGTAAGGTTCCAGGAGCACAGTGCCTGCAGCAGGAACTTGGCCCTCTGCGTGGTGTTTGATCCTTCTTTACTGGCCTAGCCTTCTGCACACACCAAGTGGAGAGGTTATGAGGATGTTTCAATCACATCCAAGTTCAATTTGGCTTCTGGAATAATTCAAGTTTACAAGGATTACACAAGAGAGAAAAGGTTATATCGGTTAAGGACACTACCTCCAGATCAGCTCTGGTGGAAGATTAAGTCTTTGGCATAGTACCAGTTTCTAGCTCACAGCACCAAGAGGTCTTCTGATAGGCAATGAGCATCAACCCCCCATTTTTATAAATCATTCAAGAGGAGATTCTGAGTTCTGGAATCAAGGATGATATAGAGGAGTTGCTTAGTTTTACATTAGGAGGATTACCATGGTGAGTCTGACATGTCCCTACTGTCCTGAACTCTGTAAATTACACTGTATTTTGCTACAGAAGTCCCTCTGTATTTTTCTTTCAGTGGATGGTATCTCTGAATTATGAAATTATACAGACAGAATTCCCCTATGATTTCAAATTATTAGATTACATCACATTCCTTAAAAAAGGGGAGGAAAAAATATTGCCAGTCTTACTGTTAAGAACAGTCATCACTGGAAAATGCAGACTATAGCCTAAACATCTTGTAAGCTTTTTAAAGCCTTTTGCTCTTACTTTTCCATAAAAAACCTGACCGCAATTTAATATGCAAAATGTACTTAGGCAGTGTCCCAGACAGAATAAAACTAGACAGAAATAAATCCAGTCCTATCACCCCTGGGACTTCCTGGCTTCATCTACACGCAATAATATGGCAAATTAATAACAAACACAACTGGATGACTTTGCCAATCCAGCATCTCTCAAAGGGGCAACACTTTCCTCATGCATTACTCTGCCCATAGAGCCTTCGAGTTTTTTTTTCTTCTCATCTTCATTGCTGTAAGTGGTGAATGTGGCATCATATATGTGGTCCTGAATCAGGACCTGGTTCAGATCTATCAGGACATTGCAGGTAAAGGCAGGATACTTTACTACCTATTGCAAAGTTCAAAGAAACAGCTTGATTAATGCCAGAGAGTTTGGGATAAGGATGGAAGATGACTGTGGTAACGAGAAAACACTGCAATGAATATGGGGTAGAGAACACTGCCAGGACTGTGAAAAGAATGATAAATTTTAATAGATAAGAGCATTTTAGGGCAAATGAGAACTAATTGTAACGAGACAGACTAAAATCTAAAAAAGTTTAAATTTTTCATTCACCTTGTCTGACGGTGCCCAATTTTCTCATGAACTCAGAGTAATCATGGACTTCAACAGAAGTGCCATTCCGAAAAATTAGTCACTCCAGTCAATTATTTAAATACATGTAAAGGTAGTCACCTCGAGGCATTCACACAGGAAAATTCTAGTCTTATTTCATTTTAACTAAAAAATGTACTCAGCCAGATACAAGCTGTTGTTTCACTAACAGAAAGACATTTCACTGTTGGGAGGAGGGTTTGGCTGAGGTTCTTTTGCTCATACCCTCTCTTTCCCAGTTACAGAATTGTTGCATCTCCCGTAGGCCATGTAAGTACTGGTGCTACACTGCCTTTGAGTGGCTCTCCTGCTACAAGACTCCAGTGAAGCTTGAACACATCGCAAGCTTAGCTATTTTTTGCTTTAAAAAATAATAGTGATGGCAGGTTTTTGTTCTAGTGGAACAGTGAGGTTTCCTCTCCAGCTTTGGTAAGCATAACATGGTCTTCTGCCCACATAAATCTGTGTTGTCAGCAGAGGAGCTCATTGAAAATACAAATACGGGGCACAACATCCACTCAAATTATATGGCTTCCAAATTGTCTAGAAGCAATTATTTCTGGCAAATATCAGATAGACAATAACCAGTGGCAACAATGTAGTTACATTAAGACAAAGTACAACATAAAGAGGATGAACAGAATGTATGAGGTGGTATAATTGAGCAGCACGAATAGAGGTGATAGAAATGGAATTTAATAAGTTGAAAGGGCGTGAGTTAGCATGCGTAGGAGTAACTGATTGCCCTTTCCAATATTCAGGAGTGATTTTCTTTTTTAATTGGATCATACTTCTTCATTGACGAATTGGATGCTTCTTTTTGCCCTCCTCAAGCACAAAATGTTTAAAACAAGTTTTAAAATATGTAATAACATAAAATTGAGAGAGAAGAGTAATCATCAGAAAACTTTTAGCATAAAAGCGTTGACTTGATTCTGTCCCTAGAAAGCTTTATAATGCTTTACACTTCTGCCAAAGGAGATATGAGATAATAGTTTCCAAGACAGTAAAGTGATTAAGTTTTGGTAGACTTGCTGATTTTGCACTTGTCTACTTATGTCCATCAAGGGAATTTTTTTCCTTCTCTTTCCTTTCTCAAACCAATATATTGATCTTAATGCCACATATTAAGATGAGTGTTCCGATGCACGTGTGAAGTTTTTCTTATAAGGAGACTGCTTTGGTACACCAGCAGTAAAGTGATTTCAGCAACTGAAATAAAGTATGCACTACAAGAACTATGTTAGTATGACAGTGACAGAATAGTTGAACGGTGAAATCTATCCTGTGTATCTATGATATAAAGTACTTAAGTCTAATTTTCAAAAGTGACCCACCACTGTGAAACCTAAATCATCCATGTGCTTTTGAAGATATTCAGTATTAGCTTACACATTAATGCCAGGCTAAACAGACTGAGTGTGGATCATTTTTCCAGAAGCAGTATGACTTCAAAAATAGTTGGGGGCTGGGAAAGAAAAGTTTGCTTAATTAGCTCTTACACTTTATTTTTCTCAAAAAGCAACTGCAAGAACGGGATGAGAGCTGTGGGAAGTATCTAATCTATTGTTCTGCCATGCATCTCACATAGGCAAAACACAAACTGTACTTCTCACTCAAAGAAAAATGTTTTCCAGAAAAGAACTCCAACTACTTAAAAAAAAAAATCAAACCCACAAAAAATCCCAAACCAAACCCAGTCTATCCCTATGGCACTGCTTGGAAACATGTAAATACTTAACACTATTTTTTGAAGTTGTACCCAAATACAGTGCCTTTGAAGGCTTATCCCATGATGCTACAATTGCTTTTTGTGACATGGGTAAAAAAATGTCTGTCTAATCTTTTAAACAAAATGTCCATCTTCTTCCTTATGACAGGTGGTCTTGTGAAAGTCCATATAACCACAAAGCAAAAAAGCATCATCTGTTCTCTTAGAGATTATGAAATATTGATGTGCCCACAACAGTCATCCAGATGTAGTCTTCAGGCTTTGTTGAATTCATAACCCCAAGCCCTTCTGATTTTAGGAGGCACTGAAATAATTTGGGGCCTCAGACCATTCAAGCCTAACAAAGATTGTCAAAGGTACCTTTGCTTCTCTGCCCATGTGTGAACCAGCTTTGCTTGCAGATGAACCACTTACTGCACTGGACAGTCCCTGATTCCTTCATTGAGACATTTACTGGCAAGGGACAGCCAAGTCCTGAGAACTAAGAATGCATGGGACTTGGAGAAAAGGGATTCTGAGCTCTGAAGCTTTCAGATAGTTGTGTTGACCAAGGTGCCCAGCACTGCCAGCCAACATGAGACATAAAGAATTACAAGCCACTTCTGGAAGTGTTAAACCTTGAACTTTCACTTCAGTCTCTTGATCTGCAAAATGCAGACACCAGTGATTTACATCAGAGGGCAACTAGTATGTTTTTTCCCCTTCAAATCATACTTATGTGGAAACTCTCTATATTCTGAGACAGGTTTTTAAATGAACAAACCTGAATACAAAAGATGTCCCTCTTAAATTACATTATTTCCTATGGATTGAGCCAGAGAGAAAAAAATCTACGCAAACTCCTTGTGACTCAGAAAAAAAGATTCCATGCTGCAAGCCAGTCCCTCCACTTCAGACAACCTATTTCCCAACACCAATTCTGAAGAATTTAAGATTTGCAGGCAAAAATTCACCATGTGTTTCACAAATCTGGTTTATAAGAATCATTGTGCTTTACAGACTTTTTTCCAAGCAGTGGTAGTTAGATCTGGACCTGGAGCCAAGCAGCAGATGTTGGAATTTCCATGCAGAAGGTGGCTGCCAATGACCCAGAGGATCCCCTCTTACTAATGAGATGCTGTTTCCATACACTTAGAGAGTCTAAGTGAGAAGAAATTGCAGTGCATGTTACATTCATGTAATTTTAGGACAAATCTATGCAGGTTGTTTCCTCAGAGGGGAAAAGTGTACTGCGTTTTGGAAGGGGAAGGAAGCAAAAAGTATTTCTTTATGGATGACAAAACACTGCAAGTGCAATATTGGTAACTCACCTACTGGTATTTAAGATGCCTCAGGGGCAAAACTTGGATGGGACCCAGAGATTTGACTTCTAAACCTCTGCACTAAACTTATGTAAGAGCATAATCCTGTAATGTGCTATTTATGGTTAACTTGGGCAATCTTATCTAAAAGGCCTCATGAGAAAAGTTACGCTCTAATACATATGGATGTGATAACATCTATTCTAGGCTAATCAACAGGCATTTGTACAATTAAAAAATGCCCAGTGAAGATTGCAGCTGTATTAGCTACAGACCTCAGTAGGCTTTTTAAAGCCACACCAGCACCAAAGAAGCCATTTTCAATTAATATGTCCCTAGTTAGGACCATAAAGACTAATAGAGGATGTCTGTCAGGTCAAGTTGATGGCTCGCCTGCTTCACACTGCACTAGCCTTTTCTTGTCTAGATCAAATATTTGTTAGTCTGCATCAGGCTCCCTGGCCCTGTTCTGGTGCAAATAAAATACTTCTCTTAATAAAAAAAAAACATAAATGGATTATTAGATAGTCTACACTGCGATCAAGATCGTATATGGATATGAATATGTGTCAGATTTAATTCCCTCAGCTTCCTCTAGTTCTCCAAAAGCACTAGCCAAGAGACCTGAGCAGGAGTAATAAAACTTCCCCATGTCTTGGGGAACACATGTTGTTCTCCAAAATGCAAGAACTACAAGCACAGTTAAGCTCAGCCTATGTCAGGACAACTCTCAGAACCTGTCTCAGCATCAACAGCCTCTCACCCAAAACACTCCTGTTCATAGATGTTTAAATGTGAGTACCTTTCCCTTACCAGACAGTGGGCATGCAACCAGAAAGCACTAAAAGGCTTAAATCAGAGAAGGACTAGGAAAGAACAAAACCTTAATTTACAGCCAGGAATTAGGTGGGTTCCCGTGCAGACTGAAGACCACGGAGAGAACAGGCTTCATGAGACAAATCTGTCCAAAAGCAGAGCTGTGTTCCGCAGGGACTGAAGGTAGTGCATGGTACTTGACTGTCTGAATGAAACAACCCACTAATGCCTAACAGAGGTGTCATGAATGGATAGTAGCTCTGTATGAGAGGGGAAGGTTCTTAGTTGCCTAACAGACAACATTTGCTTTTCTGTTTTTCTGCTCACCCTTTGATGCCCAAAGCGACCCCAAGCTGAGGACAAGCTGAGGCCTTACAGACAGACTAGCAGGCACAGCTTTTTGTGAGACCAAATAGCAGTGCTGTCAATTGCTGCAGTATTTTCTGCTTTTATCAGTGCTTCAGCTCCTCCCACAGAGACTATCAGCTTTCATTAAAAAAGTTTCTACCCTTTATGGCTGTGGGGAAAAGCCTGCAACCATGATTCTAATATAACCTAGTGGGTCAGAAAACAAGCCAAAGAACAAGAGCCTCACACTTCTGTTCCTAACAAATATATCATGACTTTTAAGCTGATCTCATAGTTTATGGTAACTTGACTCAAGGCTTTTGAATGACTAAGGTTAGAAGTACTTTAACTTATCAAACTAGCAAGTTCCTCAAATAAAAATAAACAAAGTGCTTTCTTACAGCTATTCTGAAGAAGATTAACTCCTTTTCCACTAACTACATCTCTCTTTACTATAAAAAGGAAACAATGACAGTTTTTAACTAACCCTTTCTCCAGAAGGCAAACAGGTCCCAGCTATTACAAATTCTCAAGCCAGAGGATATAATCTTCCCACATTGACATGTCCATATTCCACCTCCACAATGGAATTACCAGACTTAGTTACTCATATCTTTGTTGTAACTGGATGATGTAATTTGTTGAAAATGTATGATGGACTACCAAAGGCTACTTGAGGACTTCCTCAGAGGCATTACAAATAATTTAAGCAAATAAGACTAACAGAAAACATGACTGTGTCACTGCCCTATCTCCTGTTGCTTCTAAATTGTTCCCAGTACTCTTGAGCTGAGCACCACATGCAAAGAAGAAAATGCAGTTTTAACGAAAAAGTCCCTCTCCCTCCAAAACCAACACACATGACCATATAGCATTTCCATCAAGGTCAGGAATTTGTAACACCAACAATGCACTATGACCTCACAATTATTCAAAGGATCTTTTGCTTGAAATCACGAAAATCTTGGATCTTACAAAGGTTGCACAATCAGACTGACATACCATGAGACTTCCATTCCCCTTCAGCTCTGGTTTGGTCATCCTTTGATTAATATCACGTTTATCACGAATGCATTAATTTAAAAAAAAGGCTTCCCACACACCCCAAAAATAATCTGCATCACTCTCCGTCTCCAAAATTGTTACACAAATGACTCCTGCCCCATGCCACACCACAGACAAAAGAAAAACAATGTTGTTACTTACTAGGAACTCCAGACACCAGCCGTAATGGACGTAATACTCGGAAAGCCCGCAGTGCTTTAACATCGAATCCGGCACCTTTTCCTCCTATTGAATTCCCCCCATCTGCTTTGGTTGCTTGTTCTAAAATTGCACTAAAAAGCCTGCAAAAAGAAAGAGGAAACAATCTGTAGGCAGACAGCAAGGCTTGGGCTGAACAGGAACAGAGATCATCATCATCATATCACCCAAACTCTCTCACAGACCTGTGAAGAGTGTCACACATCTCAGTCGACATTCACATATGGTAGAGGAGAGACAGACTCTTCCCATATGCAACAGCCTATTGGTGATGTCTATACCATTTCCAAAACACTTGTTTCTGGAGCAGACATAAACATGACATGCTCCTCCTTCAGCCTAATGGCTCCTTGCAGCCAGCCATAGGCTACCAATACTTTGCTATCTTTATTAACCAACGATCCACCTTGGGGAAAAAGAATCATCACCCATAATTAATCCAATCATTAATTATCTGTCACCCATTTTACAAGGAATTAAGATTCACCAAGGTCACTGCAGGTAGAACTTGGTGTGAAACTCAGGGATCCTTCAAGATGCAAATTTTTAGATAAGGGAGTATGTTCACATTGTGTGCTTGAGTATCCGTTTGTAAATGCCCTGATGCACAGGCTAGGCAAAGTGAAAAACTGTAGGAGTGTTATTATTGGAATGTTTTATTATGTTAGCAAGCAAGGCAGAAAAGACAATGTTGTTGTGTGAAAAAGCTGAAGGCTCAACCTATCTGTTAATAAGAACTTGATTTAAGAAATTAGCTTTCAGGAAGCGGCTTCCATTTTTCTGGTAAAACATTAGTACCTTTGGGGGAGGACAGATTCCTCATGAATTTGCTAATGATATTGCTTTCAGCCTTGAAACCACCAGCTTGGACCCAGCCAAATTCAGCAGAGGTTAAAAGCTGTTCCAGTATAAATGGATGTCTGGCACTCTGTAGAAAATACTTGCCTGGGAGTGGCAGAGCCCCCTTGGCCCATAAGTTGCCATGGAGGTTCCACAGACAACTTTACAGAAACTGCCTGGAGTGCCAGGAACAGCCTATTTGGAGTGGCCCGGATTCAGCACTGGCTGGTTTCTCCTCAGACTTCAGCCTGCAGTGCCTCTGTCAGGATCTCATCCATATTCCACAGAGAGCTCCCAGACCTCACCAAGCAGAGGCTGAGCTGGACAAATGCTTAACAAGGAACTCCAACACCTGCAGCCTGTGTTAAATCTTACAGATAGGGCCACAAACATAAGGAGCTTGCCCTGGATAGGAAAAGGAGGATTCATTTACTGAAGCATCGAAGTCAACATTTCCCCAGCTCTAAATCCAACAAACAATGTGGATTAGAGGAATGCAAATGTGAAATTCATTTCTTAAGCAGGTGGGGTTTCTTTAAATTTTTCATATTAAGAGTCTTATAAAACTTGTCAACGGTGACTGAGGAACTCCTAAACTGGATCTATTCAAAGCCTCAACTTCAAGCACTGCAGAAAGATTTATCAACTAGGTAACAAGCGTGGGAAAAGCTGTGTGGGGAGGTTGGATGCTGAGTTTGTAGGTGTTGCAGACTGAGAAGCAGGATGCAGAGAAGACAAAAACAGAGCCTATGAGAAATACTGCATTGACTACAGATATCACAGAGAGAGATAAACAAGGGCTGATGCAAAGAACATGTATTAGTGGAATGTATGTATGTCTTTAGCTGTGTACACAGATTATACAGTTGCAATTTTCTGCTGGTCCCCATAATAGAAACACTGTAGGTCAAATTTGGCCTAATGTATTTTCAGTAAGCTAGTGATTAAGCTCTAGCAATGTGCTCCATTTCATATTCAAACGTTTCTATCTTCCTAGTCAACAGAATTCCCATACTAGATGATGAGTGACATATCTATACAACAGTCCCAGTCTCCTGGGATCCTCTGGAGGAAAAAGAATTTACTGCAAAAAAGCTTCTAATGCTGTTTTATATCTCCAAGACTAGAAATCTCAAGGAACTCTGAGTCAGGAATTGTGCAAAACTGAGGTCCCATTCTCCTGGTCCCCATTTTCACTGGCTCCCTGTTTTACCAAAGAGCAGCTCTTGGCATTGGGCACCAAGGCTGCTTCTACTGCCACTCCTACAGTGAGCAAACCACAGACTGCTCCAGAAATCTGCACCCTGAGCAAGCTGTACTTGTCCCAAATTAGTTCAGGAGGAGCAGAAACAAAACCAGTAGGACAGCTCACTCCTCTGGAGCTAGAACCTCCCTTCCCAGAGTGCAGAGTTCCCTATTTGTGTTGACGTGCTAAAACATGCTATTTTGAGATACCCACAGTCATCTGCCTACTACGCTTCAGGAATAACTTGCAGTAATTCCTGCTGCTCCTCATTAAAACCCCTACATTTAAACTTGAATTTCTAATCCTGCATTTCTAATGCATTTACTCCATAGTTAATATCTCCCCTGCTTTTTACCAATGCATTGCAACTGTTTATTTCTCTCATTTATTTCACTCTCTTTGTCTATTGTATTGGGGTCGAGACTGTGTTCAGTGTGGCCTGCTGAATGTCTACCCCACTCTTCAAGTTCATAGTACATTTTGCCAGTCCTGCTTCATTGTCCTCACCACCTCCTTCAGCCAGGGTGTTGGCAGACATCTATGATTCAGAGGCTACCACTACCTAATGCTCTTAGTTTTTCAGCTGTTTTCTGACACTAAAACAGCTGGATGGATGTTAGGCTACTGATATAAATTATGAGGCCAGAGCCCTTCTACCCTATATTTACATGGGAAATTCTGCTCTTTGATGAAAACCTTTGGGAAAAGCTTCCAGTAGGCGTGTGGAGCAAGGTGCAGTTCTTTCCTTCTCTTCTCAGGAGGTTAGTTAGCTGAAATGCATGCTCCAAGCATAGTGTGAGAGAACACTGTGCTGACAGAGAAACTGAAGTTTGGATGGCACAAAAAAGCAAGAGGGTTAATCTCTTGTGGCCACTGAAAATCTCACCATGAAAAATAAATAATAATAATAATAAAAAAAATAAAGAAATCAGGCTTATTTCCTTCCACCTAACTACTTTCTGCCAGCCTAAATTCACGCCCCATTTTCATTTGGATATGATGAAGCACAATTAACAGCATCTTGACTTCTGAATTTCACTTGTGACATGACTACACCTTAACTAAATTCATCTGACAGACGTGAATTATAACAGCAGAAAAACAAATTTCTATCAACACTTTTTTTTTTTGCATTTACTTGTGAAGTATAAAGCTAGCTTCACTGTTTTTCTTTCTTATATTTTGCTGTTTCTCTTTTGACATTTGAAATATCAAGAAGGTTTTCACTTTGCAGGATGACCCCAACAGCAGCATGATAAGGCCGTAACCTGCTCTTCATCTCTTCCTCTGTGAGGAGTGCACCATGATTTTTACAGCATTAAAAAAGAAAAAAAGAGCTTGTCAAGGGCCTCCAGCATATAAAAAGAAAACAGAGGGCTTGATATTTCTAAGTCCAAAAATCAGCAGGAAAACATAGCTGAAAGAATCCTCTCAGGTGCAAAAAAATAGTAAAATACAAAGATTTTTTTTTTCCACAGTGTTTTACAGATCACCTATGATTTCTGAGTGTGAAAGGGTTTGGATCTGTCCTTTAGCAACTCCACACAGGTCTTCAGAAACACAGATACTGTGACCACATTTTCCAGTCTGCTCTAGTTTCAGATCCTCCCCAAATACACCTCCACTGCTTACCTTCCCAAGTAAGACTGTCTTTCAAATTACACCACTTCTTTTTCTGGCAGATGCTACAGGTCCCTGGAGAATGACTGTGCCTGGCAGACAAACCACAGCACTGCCAGGAAAGACAGATATTTTTCTATCACAGCATTGTCAAGTCGGTCTTCTCTCAAGAGAAATTTCTTCCAACAGCCTAATATTAAAGGACATCACTGTGAAATCTGAAAGTTTTAATGTTTTCCAAAAGAGGAACAGCAAAAATAAAGGAAGCAGGAGACAATTTGACTAACCATTGGTGTCTGTGGGCTGTGCCTTATTAAGCAGCTCAGGGGTGTGGTCTCTACTCTTAGCTAATTATGTTACTAGAGCCTCTCATTGATACCCTCACACAGACGTTTTTCTTCAAAGCAGCATTTAACAGGGCTGCTATAGCAGGGTCATAGGCTGCTTAAAGATAAGCCAGAATCAAGCCTTAAAAGACATTAATTGATGAATAAGCAGATCTCCCACACTTCAAGAATGATAAGCTGCTACAAGACTACAGGTCTAAAGTGCATCCTTTCATCAGAAAATATAGCAGTTGTGTTCAGTGCTCCCCTCTGCTGCTGTTGCACATTCCTGTGGCCTTGTAAGAACCACTGACTCTAAAATCCCTTTGGATACCAGAGGACCTATCTTCAGAAGGCAGGGGACAGTGTACAGGCACATTGTAATAAACTTTTTTACAGGAACTGTGACTCCCCTCCAAAATGTATACCTGGTCCTGCAAATGTCTGTGTTGCTCTTACTTTGCCGACTTGTTTGTTTTAAGGTAAAGGAAGCCCATTGTGCAATATTATCTCTTTAAGTTACATGTGGTAAACAGTGCATAGGTGGATTTAAAAGATCTAAAACCTGTCTTTTTTTTTTGCTTCTTTAATTTCCAACAGCACTTGAAGATGTACTTCCCACCTAGCTTTTCTATGTTTTGTAGCAAGGACAGTCATCATTGTAAAAGAAGATGATTCCTAAGGCAGAGCAAGCACAGTTGGCAGTTACTACAGTTCTGGGACTTGATGCTTCCAGTACTAGTCACACACCATTCTTTGCCCCTCATACCAAATAAATCCCTCTGCCCAGTGCTGCAGCTGTGTACAGATCACTCAGGTTTCTCCAACAGCTTCATCAATAGGCAGAAAAAAGCACTACAAAGAAATACTGTTATCAGCACTTGCTCTCTTCCTCCTCTCTCTTTAAAATTTATTTTAAACATTTTCCATGGGGCTTCCTCCCTGGCAAAAGATTCAAATACACTGAAGTTTAAACATAATGTCATTGAGGGATTTCAGACAGCCCCTAGGAAAAGAAGACAGGGCAGAACAGGAACAGATGGTATCACCACGTAGATTTTGCAGAGGGGTTGTGGAGAGGAAAAGCAGCGCACCAGCCTAGGCTGTGGTACTGAACCAGTGAGTTTAAACAGATAAACATCAAAGGAACCCATCTGGCCTTGAAGTGGAATCTGTCACTTGAGATTGTTACTATTTAACAGAGACCTTGGGGTCTTGGCCATGTTTATTATACTCCTGTAATCCCTCCCCAGTTACATTTTTTGTTCCCCCTCTGGTGGGGAACTGAGAGCTGCTGGAGGCAAAAGCAGATAGAAGACCTGAGAGCTGCAGCTTCTGCCGCTGGCAACAGAATTAATTTCAGCCTGAATATCATCTTGCTGATTAACTGCCCTAGTAGGAAAATTGAAAAGGACTGTACTTAAACTAGATATAATGCTGCTCTGTGATTTCTGGAGCCCTGCTCTCTTGCATTCCAATGGAAGAAGAGGAGGTAATGTGTCCTCTCTTTAAAATGTCTCTCGGAAAAATGAAAATGGAATGATCGCATTCACAGAACTCTTTTTTCTCCAATCTTTCTTCAACTTAAGCAGCAATTTCCAAGCAGGTGGGATATCTGAGAGCATTCAAAGGCAGAACCAACTATGGAACTGGCCATCAATACCAGGGGAGGGGTTGGGGATTTTCCAGTTTTCAATTGCTAATATGTTATCAGATCCTCTGTCTTCGAGCAGGAACAAAGGAGAAAGACAATGGATGTTGCCGTAAGGAGAAGCATTGTGTCCACGTGGAGGCAGAGAGGTCTTGAGACTAAGAATAGGTTTCAGCCTGTTCTCCCTCCCCCTCACTGGGAATTCTCCTTCCACCCACTTTTCCCCGTGATGACGGAAAGTGGGAGGGATTGGGTAGCACACAGCAGTTTGCCGATGAAATATTTTGGGACCAGCACAAAAATGGCCAGGAAGATAGATGGTTTGGGGAAGAAATTATGAAGGGGTTTTGATGACTAGGAGTGTCCCTTTTGACATTCTCCCTAGGAGCTGATGCAGAGTTTCTTTGGTAAAGAGGTGAAAAGACTACAAGATTTTGTGGGCGATGAAACTCTTTAACAATGGAGTGGTGGGAGGATGGGACAAATTACTCAGGCAAAGAAATACTTGTTCTCTTTGTCTTCAGCTGTAGTTTATCCTTCACCTCTTCCCTCAAACAACCACAATTCAAATCCCCTGCTTATCTCTTACCCTTAGGTAGAAAAAGCAGAAGGTGTATTACTTTGCTTTTATTCAAATAAATTAAATGCCAAGCTTGAAAAACATGGAGAGGAATAACAGGATTAGAAAGGTTGCAGCTCAAAGTAGCAATTTGATCTACAATAGTAAAATTATTCTTTAGAAAGGTTAAAACATTAAAAGGGTCAAAATTAAAAGTGTTGAAATCACCAGCTGAACAGGGCAATTGAGCTGAGGAACTTAGTTTGTAGGAAAACCTGGGGTTTAAATTTTTCATCCGTCTTTCAGAATGAGAAACACCAGTAAAAGTTCACAAGATGGCAGAATTTATCTGTCATCCAACTCCTAATCTTAATTAAAGGATTACCTAGACATTATTTTTAATATTCACACAGATTTAAAGACAAAGGGATTTTCTTTTACTTAAGCATATCCAGGCGTTTGACTTTGTCCAACAGCTTGCACTGCTTCTTCTTTTTATCCCTGTTCCCAAAGAGCAGTTTAATTTCTATGTCTTGCAAACCATTTAAATGGTGGTTGTAGGAGGAACATGATGGACAGCAACCTCTAACATCACTCATACGTAATGTACCAAGATTCCCCCACCCTTAAGCTCCCAAATATTGCCAGTATCCCCGTGTGTACAGTGCCTTCAAAAACAAACTGTTGGTACTCACCCTACTACCACAATTATAAAATCTAGTAAATTCCAGCCATTGCGGAGGTAAGCGTTGGGGTGAAAGAGAAGTCCGTATGCTATTACTTTTAAAAATGCTTCCACTGTAAAAATTATGAGAAAGAGATATTCCACTCGTTCCTGGGGAAGACAAGAGAACAAGAGAGATAATGGTTAGTGTGAGTGACAAACCATGGATAAGGATGTTTTCTTTTGTTGTAGCCACCCAAGTCATTGACTCGCCACTCGGGTGCACCTAACACGCATGGCTTGCTTGCCAGGGAGCTTTCCTATGCACAGTCAGGGCAGGGGCAGTAAATTTTGGTTAGACTCTGAAACCTGCTGCCCTTGCCTTGGTGAGGACTGACCCCTGCACAGGCCTGTGCAAAGCAGAAGGGCAGTGGCCAAGCACTCAGCTCTCTCCAGCATACATGGTCAAATATTGCCAGCCAGCAGAGTGAACTGCATCCAGTCCTTTTCTACCTCTGGAGAGGAAACATTGCTGGATGCAATAATGGGGAGAGAGATGGGGAAAAAAATAAGAAGAGCCCACCTGAGACTAATGCTTGTGTCAGACTGAGCCTTCTTTGGGATTCCCTTTTCTGTTGCTGGGGAATAAGTAGGCTGAATACTGGTGGTAAGTGATTTACAGATCAGGCTGACTAACACTAGAGGCTTTTAGTCATACTGTTAGAAATGTACGTGTCCCTGTGAAATGCAGGCTGCAATTAAGCATATCCAAAGTCACTTCCAGTTACAGTACAGCCTGATTCAGGACAAGCAATTAAGCTTTTGGAGCAGTACAGAGGCTCACCATCTCTCATCCCTGGGGCTTTTAGCCCCGGTGTGGAATAAGGATAGCAGTGTTGCAGAAATGGTAGGGACCTCCACCTAAGTAGGAGGGAAACTGCAGCATTAGGTAATCACTACAGAAGTGCTGCGTGGCAAGCTGCGTGGGAGATAAGTACATGAAAACTAGATAACAGCAAAAGGAGACTAGGTCCCTGAGAGGTTAAACTACAAAGTCATTAAAAGTTCACACTGAAGAAACAAAATCTGAGATAAATACAAATTAAAACATCCTAGGCATTCCTGTGATACCTTGAAAAATACCCAGCAAGACAGTCAGACAGGTCACTATTTTTCTTCTCAGCTCCAAATTTTATCTACCCTGTTCCTCTGTCCAGCTGAGCGCAGGTATGACACTTTCCTATTATATAGCAATAAAAAATGTGCAAGATTGCAAAAAAAATCATTCCACCTTTTGACAGCTGCCCATTTGAATATTTTACATTCAGCTCCAGATAATTAACAACTCACTAGAAACCTGAAGATCAAAAAAAAAACCAATTGCCAGTTCATTTGTATGTTTACATTAATGTGATATTTTACAAGACTGAAAAATTCCATCTGACAGTAGCAGGCATATGTTTGTGCTTTAGAATACTGCTGGTTTCCCTCAGATGATGCTTTCACAATGCCTGCAGTAACCCCCAGTGCTTAGTACAAGGAACACCCAAAAAAAGCAAAAGTATCATTCTGAAGTTACCTGATCTAGTAGTAAAGCTTTTGAACATGCCCACAGCACAGAATTTGTCCATTGTTGTCCCAGATGGAGACACAGCAGTACACTATGGATTTCCCTTCCCTTGAACTCAGAGATGGAAACAACAGCATACAATATCAGCACCTACTATGTCCCCTCTACAAATAGTGAGGGCACTATTTTACTTAGCCCAGGAATAGGCACATAAGTGCTAACAATCAGGAATCCACCCATGGGCTTGACCACAGGAAAAAGCTCCATAATGGCTTGCACACTCCTAGAAGGGACTAACAGGGCAGGCCTTCACCTTCCACTCTTGCTGACAACTGAGCAAGTACCTCCTGATACACAAATCATGGCCAAACAGACCCAAATGATCGATCTCTATGCACACATTTGTAAAGAGGGACTAGCTGTCACGAAATCTCTTAAACCCTAGAAGTAGTATAAAATGACAGCATGATGGGAAGTCTGCGTGGTCTTTCTGACTGCCCTGCACCTTTGTGCTGCCTCTATCAACATAGCCCAGGGCCTGACACGACCCCACAGACAGCTCACGGTAGCTCTGCCTGAGAGGTGATGCCCTACCTCTGCAAGGACAAAGGAAAACCCATGTAGAGGCTGGAGAAAGATGGAAATGGGCTCTGGGGAGGAAGAACCTGCCCTGAACTCAGTATGGGAGTGCTGTGCCTATGATGGACATGGCCTCACTAAGGACTAATGAACACTGTTTAGGATGGAAACAAAGATTTCTCTTATGGCAACTTAACCCACTAATTAGACTCACTCAGTCCCTATTTCAGCCAAGGGCTTTCCAAAGCTGTGGGTAAGCTCTCTTTCCCTCTCACAAAAAGGGCAAAACCACTCTTCAGTCTGCCTTTGAGGTGGCCCTGTGCACTCAAGTTCATCCAGCATCCCACTGTGCAAACAGAAACACAGGCTCATGCAGGAGTGCTGTAGGCCCTAAAAAACAGCCTGCCCCTAAAACCTCTCAGTGGCCACAGCTGAGATGGTTACAGGGGGATGTCAAGGAGCCCACCCTCCTATTTAACAACTCCAGGTCCAATTTGAAGCTGGTGGGCAGAACAGTTGGAGAGGAAGGCCTAAAGCTGATCCTGTGCCCAGCAGTTTAACAGCAAACACTGCCCTTGACCTCTGGGCACCCAGGGACAAAAGGTGCTGCCAGCTCTGTCTGGCTTTGTGCTGCTCCCATGGCCACAGCCCTGTGCAGGCCTGCCTGGCCAGGAGAGCCTTTCCACTCCATGAATTTCATTGAAATTCCTGTACTTGTGCAATCGAAAGAGCCATGAAAGCAAACACTTCAGAAAATTCTGGAACAACTTTTTTTTTTTCTTTTTAATTACTACTTTTTAAATATGTAATAGTGCACGGAGCAGACAATATTTCAACAACTCACAGGTTCCAGTTGGCTGGGATTGGGAGCCTTACACCTTTTTGTCTCTGAAGACGCCTATGGGACTACTGGCACCTCTTTTGTTATTGTAATAATGCTGTTTGTTGAACCATGTTATTGAGGTACTAATATAACAAAATATTACATACACATGCATATATACACATCTATACATAGGTATATAAATATATACATCTATAACTACAAGCTATTTGAATAAATTCCTTACAATGCTTCGATTAAGATGGAAAGATCCATAAAAAATAAAATTCTATAAAAGCCTCTAAAATGAACATAAGATACAGAATGTTGAACAGAGGAGAGGTTTTATGATCCTTTGCACTTAAATTAATGATTTCAGAGTCTAAAACTGAAGGAAAAATACTGCTGAGATTAAACAGTGCAGCTGCTCCAAGATCATTTCAGAAAGCTACTCCTGCTCAGACTCAAGAAGAATTTGAAAAGCCTACTAATTAATTTGTGTTCCCTTTTGTCCTCATGCTATAAAACTGAAAAGCCTTTATGAACACAGCATAACTCGGTAACGACACAGCATAACTGAGTTCCCTGGAATGTGGGTTTCAGTCCCAGTTCTGATGCCACCTTGCCCAGTGAGCCCACAGATATGACTCAACCATCCCCTGCCTCAGGTTGGAAATGACAGGACCACCTCTTGCCCTCAGCAGCCACAGAACAATAAATTTGCCTCTGCCAAATGGGCATCTATACTTCTGCCTGCTCATTTGAAGCTGGTAGACCAGGACTCAGTGTTTCAATCTCCCAAGGGATATAGCACTGCAAAGTATCCATAATTCCAACTCTTCCAAGAAGCTGATTTGGTACAATTTTGAAAGCAACCAAACTAGACAAGTATTGATGTTTCCCTTTGAGAGAGCTCCCTGCTGACAGGGAGCTGCCCACTACCATTATGAGAGGAGACAGCCACAGTATTGCCCCTTGAAACACAAATCCAAACCACAGCATCAAAAGAGAGGGAACTTACTTTGGAGTTGTAGGAAAGAAGGAACAGTATTTTTTTATTTGTGCCTTAGAAATGGGAACCCTGCTCACGTGGCCGAAGCACGTGAAGCATACTGCAGGTTGTAGAATTACAAAGCAGGAGCTTCCTGCTTGGGCAATAGTGATGCAAATGTTTTGAAAACCAAAGGAAAAAAACACAAACAAAATATGAGTGGAAGAAGAGGAAGGATAAAAGTTTTAGAAAACCAGCCAGTCCCTGGAGCACACATGTTCTGAGACTGGCTCTACCACTGTTTATTTGAGTTTCTTTGGGGTTTTTTTTTGTAGATATAGGACATAAGCATCAGCTACCCTAGTTGATAGATTAGCCAGCACTAACACTGCCAAGAAACAAGCTGTACATCATTTTACTCTTAACAAAGAAACAAACATCAACTTACTGTTAAGGCTCTAAGATACATTTCCGAAAGAGGATTACTGCATTAAGTATGAAAACCCTCTAATCCCATGTGCCTTCCGAAGAAGTCATAGGTTTGTTTTTGTTTATAATTTTTAAACTGTAGCTAATGTCATCCTGGGTTCATAAAAGGAGTCTGAAAACAGGAAATCCAAGGAAATTATTGTAGGGTGCCATAAGGCTTTTCTCCTGTCAGAGAGTGAGTAGACCAGTGCTGTTTCTGAGAAATGGTCGTCAGAATGATTCACCGTATCTTGATCCCAGCTCTCCAAACTCCATCCACCCAGCAGCACTGATAGGTCATAACATTTTCTTTGCAATAGTTACTCAAGGATCAAATCCCAATCAGGTTCTTGCATCTCATACACACCAGTCTAAAGAGTTTACAGTACAAAATTCAGTCAGTGGAAGTTTTCTCAGACTTTTCTGTCTGTCTCTACTTGCATTCTGCTCAGCTTATTATAAACCATGTTTCAAAAACTACAGCTTATATGTTTGAAGTAATGAGCCCCAAGCCCTGCACAACTAGAACCTTTATGAAGCTGCTGTTTGACCTTAGACGTCAGAGTCTGCATTATTATTCCCTAATGCTTCCTTAAACATAAGAGAACACATTTCTTCAGTAATGCAAATACTCAGATGTCCAAGTAAAACAGCAGTATTTCAAGGGCCTCTGTCATATAGGATGCTTTGGCATTACTTTTATAAATAGACTCTGAAAGATACAAATCAGAGGGGAAGCACTCAGACTTTTCCCTAGTAGGGAAAACAATCTTTTCTGATGGCCAGTAAGGAGATTGAACTGCTGTGCTGGGAAAGATGACTGAGAGACTAAACAAAAAAAAGGTTCTGTGTTTTTTGAGTTACAGGTTGTGATCACATCTGAGATAAGGATATCCTTACTGTGTGAATATGCTAACCTGGAGACTACTGTTGGCATTAATAGCTTAGACCTTCTGTGAGAAAGACCCATATGTGTGCACTTGAAGGATCAATTCAATAAAGCAGATGTTAAGACAGGTTTGTTGACAACGAGTTACTTCTGAATGTATTCAGTTACTCAGGACACATTTTCAGCTAAGTATGCATGAAAACAAATACAAGCACATGAAGGAAAAACTTAAAGGAGAGAACACATTTGAATTTTTTTTTATTTTTCCTTAAAATTACTGCCATTGCAGAAACAAGTGGCCATATCCACTTATTTGATAAAGAGAAAGGGATAAGATGGCATACTGATGAACATAACTCCATTTGCTGTCACTGCTGGTCCTAAAACACAGCATCCCTTCTTCTACATGTTCCCCAAAAAGAATATTGCAAAAAAACTGAGCAAAAGAACACTACCTGATTTTACCTGACAAGGATTAAACAAACCCAAAGAAGAAAGTGGGTGACAAATATCTGACTAAACATTAACCCACTGTGTAGGTAAACAGAAGTCAGAAGAGCTTCTGAAAGGTTAGATTTCCAAATATGATCAGCACTGCCTTCTCTGCACTCCAGCCAAAGGCAGTGTCAGGCTTTCCGATGAGCACAGTTAAATTCACACCAAGCACTGCAGAAATACCACCTTTTAACTAACACCTGGTGAAACGGGAGATAACGCTCACATGTAGCTGCTTTAAAAGTGTCCAACACTGGAAGCATAAATCAAAGACAGAATTCTCACTAATCTGAAATAAGCAATTATAAAACAGGAGTATAGTGCAAGCCAGCCTTTGGTACTTTATGATAATTCATAACAAGCCCACGACGTATTTAAAGAACTTCCCCTGAAATGAAGAGAAGAGAGGACATAAATAGTTTTGAATGATTACAGGCCTGATACAGCCGCCCTATATTCAAGGGTTTCTTGGCAGATCAAGGAATACTTCATGCATAGCTGTCTTGCAGAATCTAGACTGAGGTCCTTATTTTTCTTAGAGCACTTTGGCGAGGATCAAGTTGAATTTATTTATGCATTTGGTGGAACTACGTTCTGTGTCAGAGTCCAATTATAATGCAAAGCCAAGGTACATGGGGGTCAATCCCCTGTGCTAGTTACCTTGTACAAACACACTTTGCTTCTCAGAGAGCCATATGTTCATATTCACTCAAACCAAAACACAGATGATGAATGCTGTTGCTGTTCTGATTTATTATCAATTTCACCTACATCTTTTGCTAACATTAGGTGGGGAAACAAGCTCCAACTACACAGAATAATGTAATTATTGGGAATCCTACATTTCAGAAAGGATGCCAATAACATTTGGATGACAATACAAGAGGAATATTATTTTGAAACCTTTATACTGAACAAAATTCTGTAGAGTTTGATTTAATTTTGAAGACAGCACTGCTGTGGGTTCGAATTCAGACTAGGCAACCTACAAAAGTCCCTGTTCAACCTATATTTTTTCTGAGACTGAATATGCATATTTTCTCATCCTAAATGCACCTCTAGTCCTCAGAGTAAACTAACAGACTTGATCTTTCCTTTCCATTGCACATCAATGCTTCCCAGTGGGATGCCTCATTCTCCACAATAGAGGTGGTCAAGCATGTGCCTTTCTGGATACTTATAAAGGATTATGCGTCCATTCAAACTTAAAATTTGGACTTCAGTGCCAATTAAACAATGCATATTATATATAAGATTTCTTTATGGTTTTTGGCTGGCAAAGGCAGAAATCTCTTGGGTGTTGTTGCTCAAGATTTTTTATTTGTTTTTTAATTGAAATAGAACAATAGGATCCTGCCTATATAAGAGTTAAATTTAGAGAATTTGGGGCTCAGTTTTTCTTGACCAAGAACTGAAGCTATCCAAACATGCCATGTAAAAATATTCCAACTTGAACAGCTCTGAAGAGGCAAAAAACGTTGTCGTCTAGGGGTTTTTTTTTTGTTTTGTCCCCGACTCTGATTAAACTGAAATGAACTGTCATTTTATATTCTGATCAGACCAATAAGAGATTACCCTTCTAGGAGGAAGCAAAATTAGAGAAGGCAGCATACGGTTTATGGCTGAGGGAGCCTCATTTAGGATCTCTGGATAGAAATTAAAAGCTGGCAAGGTGTTGTGTTGTTACCATGCTTAGGAATTAAATTCACCCCCTAGAAGAAAGCTTTTACTAGTTTCCTTTATGCAGTTTCAGAGGCAGGGAGGCAGTCCAGTGTCTTCTCCCAAGGTTAACAAAGCCATTAGAAACACCACAATCAATTGTCCATCTACCAAACACTGATTAACGACAGGATACCAGAAGCATCCATTTAAATCAGAGCAGCCCCAGTACGACAGCTGTATCTAATAGATCATCACAAGGAATATTGTGTCTCATTCAGCTCCCAAAATGACTCAAACAAGTTAGAAATTGGCAACTCACCATGCTCAGGTGTCTGACCTCAATCATGTATGCAATGAGATATACAAGTCTATCAGCCATGCAACATTTCAGTGCTCCATTTTATTAATTTGTTATTATTGTTATTATTATTAGCATTAAAAAACATGCCAGTGTTGAATATTGAGTATTTTGTTGGCAGACAGAACAGTAAATATATATCCCGCTTTAGGAGAGATTCTAGAGAAATAACTAATTAAATATTGATTCATTAGGACAGTTTCTAAAAGATCTTATCTACAACGGATCTTCCAAGCAGGATACCAAACACACTTACTTTTGGAAACAATCTACATGACCTCAGCAATAACAGTTCTAATGATTTAATTGGTTTGCACCATCTGTGGGCTGGTTCCTGAAGTCATAGGTCTGGACCTCTTATCATGATATCACTTTAATCTGACCATCATTACACAATCAATGCTCTCAGTACATTATTTTTCTACTAGTCTTTAAGATTGTTAGCAGTACCATGAAGCTTAGCAAAGGTGAATCTCAAGCATCTGACTGCTAAAGAGAAGTAACCCTGCCCCCATAAGATTTATTAATTTCAAATCAATTACATAATTTCAGGAGCTGATGATTTTTTAACTGCTTGAAGTCAACATTTTGGCAACTGTAGTTTGTCTGCCTTGTAAGCTCAGACTACTGTCATATAGACAGGCACACCGAGACACACTGATCATTGTATTTGGTCATCTTTTCTAAGATGTGACCAAAAATTGGGCCCCAAAATGCAGGACTGAATTTCCAACAGACTCCAACATGTGGATAGTGAGTCCCTTCGGAAATATACCCATAACGAGACTTTCTATATGCCAAGAATTTTTTACAATCCCCTCATGGATAAGGGGGGTGTGGAAGAGTTGTATTCCATACCCTTAATTTAATGAAGCATATTTTCTGTCAGAAATTTGGGGGTTGGTTTTGGTTTTTCTTTTACTTTTCAGAAATTATCTGCTCCTACAAGGTTTCGAATAATTCTAGTGCATGCCAGGGAGAATTTTGCTACTAATTTTATTTGTCTATAGGCTGAATTGCCCATTTCTCTTCATCTTCTTTACAACTTCTCAGATAACACTACAGAATTAGAAACTTTCCCTAAACCGCCTTGCAAGGGGAACCCCAATTTGAAGGTGGCATGACTGACAGAATGAATGACATTGCCCTTGACATGGAGCACGTGTTCAGAAGAGAGAAGGGCTAGCAGGGGAAAGATGAGAACAGCAGCCAAAGAAAGGAGTGTTGGGGCAGCTTGTGTGGGATCAGATGTCAGCAAACATGGGCTCCTCAAGAAACCATGGCCACATCCAGCACTGTTTTGACCCTCTGTGAATCACTCCCAACTTCTGAGCTAAGAACTAGAGAGCCCCAAGCAAGGCCCTGCAGAAATCTGACCATGAATCTCTGTTTTAAGACACCACTGGGCAGAGGCTTTTCTCTGACTGACCACCCAGAAGAGCTCATCAAATCCCACTCTTAAAACATCTCTGTCAAATGTATTTGAATCCGATCACTCTTGTGCATCTTATGATGCTCTAATTTATGTTTTTAATCTACTACAATTCTTTTATAATTGTTTGTGCAGTGACGCCTGACAGGGAATGCTTTATAAATAAATTGAATTTATGACTATTTATAACCTCTCCCTCTTGAAATTTTTTAGCAAACAAATTGGTCCCACAGTTCAGTGTTCTAAGGGTGGGGCCTCTCTGTACACATTCATACAAACATACAGCCAACGTACATGCATGAAAGAAAGACAGAAAGGGAGGGGGAGATGGAGTGTGTATGTCTGTGTGACCTTTCCTTTCATGAGTAGCTTAAGGGCATATTTAACATTCTGTTCACAGTGCTCATGGCAGACAGGAAAAACACAACTGAAGGGAATGAAAAATGAAAAGTCCTTGCAGGTTCTCCATCTCAGGCTCCATCTTTCCTTTTGTGGGACAAAGGTTTTCAGGTCTTGTTTACTACCCCTGAGTAGGTTTCTGTTCGTTTGCTTGCTGCTTGAGCAGACAGGACACATGAAATGAGGCAGCTATAAGGACCTTTGACAACCAGCACATAAAACTCATTTTATTTCCTTAATGGAAGGCTAATTGGTAATTAAAAACATGACTGTGACCTGTGCAGTACCCAGAGAATAGAAATTAACTTCATTTTAAACAGATAAAGCTCCCAGGGCTGCAGCTCTGCAGAGTAGAAAGACTTTTTCTGGGCAAGGAGAAGTGTAAGAAGTGCTTTAGTTTTTAGCAGGTTTTGCTAACTTAGGCAAACCAAAAAAGCCCCCAAGAACGTTGCCAGGTCTTCTGTCCCTTGGTTGATGCCCAAGAGCCACTCTGCTGACCCTCACCCTCACTATAGCAGCTGCTGATGTGGAAACAGACTCAGGGACAAGAAGCTGGAAAATGCAATTTGGCTTCGTGCCCGGCCTCCCCCAGTCAAACCCGAGCAGGCATTTTCATCTCTTGTAAGACAAGCGTGCACTTCATCTTCTTATGTGCATGTATTGTAGGGGTAAAGGGGCAAACTAATAATCTTACTAGATGCCACCACCTTCTATCTAGTTAGGCTGGGTCCAAGTGGCAAGTTGGTGTAACCCCAGCCTGCTGGACACAAGGATCAGTCTCACAGGGCACAGAGAAGTGCTTGGGTGGGTGCAGACTAATGCAAGGTCACGTCATAACAAAATATTTGGATTTGCTTCAAGCAAGCCAAACACATGGATCTGGGAATGTTAAAAACATTTTTGCTCAATAAAAATGTTTAAACATAAGGTTCTGTTATTTCTGCACTGAAGCTTTCTGAGAATTTCCCTTTACAGACACTAGAAAGGGAGAATATCCTGTACAGAATAATACAAACATTTCATTCTAATATTCAATAAAACCAAGTTTTGAAATACTGGAGTTTCACAGACAATGCCCAGACTTCCACCAGCCTGAGTGCCAAACCAGCAGGAAGGAAAATTGAAAAAAGAGAAACAGCTCCAAAATGGGTTAATACAGGCTAATGCATTTACTTCATTAAAAACAAGGAAGAAGGATTTCTAATTAAGTTCAGACGTTAATAAGAAATGCAGATTGCACCCATGACACTTTTTGCAATTGAAAAGTCTATAAAGAACTATAGTGAGCTACTAATTTTCATGCTAGAGGAGAGGAGAGGCATCCAATGTACCTGTGTTTTCTTTTACTATGATAAACCCCCTTAAGACAATATTTATTCTCATGTAGATAAAATAAAAACTAAGAAAAATATTAAAGTGTGGACAGTGAGAGGTCAGAAATGTTATTGGTATCCTATAATGCCCTTTAATTAAACTCAGCTTGATTATCTTCTGGCTAGTTTACAAAAAGGCATACTCTTCCTATATTCCCTGCCTTCAGAGATGGCTCTATCTCCTGCAGATATTAAAGGCTGCGGGATCTCTGTCTAGAGGGAAAATTAGATTTCAGCTGGCCTGTCTGAAAAAAAAAAAAAAAAAAAAAAAAAAGAGATCTAAATCCCACCCTCAACCAGAATTCCCTTTCATCAGTCACAGTCAAACTCTTGTGACGCCCATCACTCGGGGGGGTCACCCCCGGTGAAACCATCCCTAAGAACTCAGCCAGATTTCCCCTACGTCAGACACACTACTGCTCAGGGCTGGTAAGCATTCTGCCAAATGGACTTGGATTTCAAAGATTTTGTGTTCACTTGATGAAAATAAGACGTTACACAATGTGTTTTCACTCACTCTGTTCCCAAGGCTCCCTTTCGCTTCAATCGCCCTCAGGCTCGAAGCAAACAGGATTCGTATTGATCTGTCTGAAAATTATTTTTAATGCTATTAATGTTGTAGGCTGCTGTAATGGATGTCTTCCAAGATTTCCATCCTGACTGGTTGTTCTGACTGATCTGTAACACACTAAACCCATCACTCTGGCCTTGCTGCTGGCCAAGACCCAGCTCACACCACAGAAATAAAAGACAGCCGACGCCTGTACTTGAACTTTAATGGGGTGCAAGTGTTTACTTGTGCTCAGTGCATATTCCTCGTGGCCTCACAAGCTGCACAGTGTCACTGGGTGACATTTTCTGGCTTTCTACCCCTCCATTCCCCTACTCTGCTTTCTGTACATTTTAGGTCACGTATAGTAAAGTTGAGCTCTTTGCTGCCAGTGCAGAAGTGGCAGGAGCTGGATGAACTCCTGGATGCCATTTCAGGACAATTATTCTCCTGTCATATTATCTCCCAGTCAAACATGCAGTGATTACTGTGTTTAACTGAAGAATACCACATTAAATTCAAAAACATAAAATGGAAATACATGTTTAATATTGCATATGGTAATACCTAAAATGAATGGAATTGCAGGCAAAGCTTTTAAAAAACATAGTATAATAAGCTTAGACCCCAAAAGAAAAAAAGGTTAAAAATATGAATTTGACAAGCATTATGAAATTTCTCATGGAACAGATTTTAAATAAATAAAGTCCTTATTTGGACATAATTTCCACTGACTCGTAGAAGGACTGCATGAGCAAGAACTGACTGAAAATCAAGTACAGTAAGCTTTGGCCTAGACCTACCAAAAATATTCTATAGTAACACTAAATCAAATTGCACAGAATTGAGGGATTTTAGTGGCTTTTTTCACTTGTCTACAAACTGTGCTAAGGCAGTGCTGTGCTAATGTTTGACCTCAATGGTGGAACTGATTAAAAACTAACATTAAGTGGACTAAGCTGCTATTATTTACAGAACAGCAAAAAGGGTGTTAACAGAACAAATATAGAAATAAATACAGCAAAAAATAATTTCGATATTTCTCCTTCATTCTGTTTTGACTGTCTTTGGTACCGTTAGTAACACACAGATGGAAGGAGAACAAGTTTTGCAGGTAATAAGCATTGCTCAGTGCACAGTTTATTCTGATCCTTTGACAGACTGCAAGAACAAACACAGCAACCTAAAATTTGCTCACAGAATATTTTATGAATGGCAAAGGAGATGATGATTAAATTTTTGCAGACACTTTTGTGTTTTGTTGTAGTCTTCCAATTTTAGCCAATCAGTCTAAACTGAAATTTTCCAAAATATTTTTTCTCACATAACAATTCTTGTAGAATCCATCAGGATTCATAAAAATATAGAAAAACATTTGTAGGATAGCATATCATAAGGACTCGTCTCAAGCTCCCAAGCATGACTTATGTTCCAACCATATCTGTCACTTGCATGTCCTCTGTCTCACTCTCCTATGCTGTCTCACTCTGCTTTATTTCAAACACAATTTGTTTTCACAGGGAGATGAAAAAAATAAGAAAGAAGGACTATGAAACCACTGGCCTATGGCAAATGCCATAAAATAATCAGGAGAAATTCTTTAATTTTAATTAGCTTCCTTTCTGCAATTGTTCCCTTCATGAAAAGTTCAATTACCAAGAAGCAGTACTGTTAGATTCACTGTACTATATCATGCTTAGTTGGGGTGTTACACAGAAAAAGAAAATGACAGTGAAATCTCTTGTAGAGCTCGCCAGATGTGAATCTGGAAGGGCTGAATGATCCCACAAGGCTTCTGGAGCTGACTGAAAGGATGACATTGCCAGGGATAAGTTTGTCTCATCATCTAAGTGCTTTAGATCTTCAGAAAAGGCTGCAGGGGTTACAGTCAATCACAAACTGAATATGACTCAATGTCATGCTATTGCAAAACACAAAAAAGCAAACAACATGCTGGGATGTGTAAACAAACGTACAAACCACAAGACGCAAGAAAAATTCCTTCTGCTGTACACAGCAGGGGTGAAAGTTTTGCTGAAATTCTGTGAATGAAGGAATACATGGACAGAATGGAGATGGATCAAGGGAGAGCAACAAGCATCTTCTGAAGTGCAGAAAAATGACAAGGCTCCAGACTGCTGCAGAGAGGCCGCGAATAACCCACTTGCCTGCCTTCGCTTTGGATGTGGCAGGAAGTAATGGCTTTATACTGGCACAAAGAAGGTTTAGGATGGACATTAAGGAAACCTTACCCTGGGATGCCAGTATTGGTGAAAGAGCTGTGACAGAGTACACTGGCTGGGAAGTTATAGTCCTTAAGTCACAAGAGGTTAAATCCTCCTGTGGATTAAAATGACTATGAGGAGAGGCTGAGGGAGCTGGGGCTGTTCAGCCTGGAGAAGAGGAGGCTCAGGGGAGACCTCATCACCTGACAGGAGGTTGTAGCCAGGTGGGGGTTGGTTTCTTTTCCCAGGCAACTATCAGCAAGACAAGAGGGCATGGTCTCAAGTTGTGCCAGGGGAGGTTTAGGTTAGATATTAGAAAGACTTTCTTTACAGAGAGGGTGGTCAGACATTGGAATGGGCTGCCCAGGAAAGTAGTGGATTCTCCATCCCTGAAGGTTTTTAAAAAGAGACTGGATGTGGCACTCAGTGCCATGGTCTAGTAACCGCAGCGGTGGTGGATCAAGGGTTGGACTTGATGATCTCGGAGGTCCCTTCCAACCCAGCTGATTCTATGATTCTATGACTAAACGATCTACCAGGCTACCTTCTAGCCACAGCTTTTGTGTTCTTGAGGCTCTAATAGATGCCCATGGCCTCAAGATCCAGCCAGATTTGTCTCATCAGGGAGGCAGCTGTCCATTGGTTTGGAACAGAAAGACACCAGCAGACAAGTCCTTTTCTATTCACGAGTGAATAGCCTTTCAAAATGTTTTTGACACCCATGCAGCTAAGGCAGATCTAGGCAAGAAATCTACTAGTCATTTGGGATTTCAAGGAATGCCTCCATATGTCATCATTTGGAAAAGGAGCTCAATAGGTCTCTTGGGGGAAACAGAATTCAGGCTTTTCCCCAGGGCTTCTCTGTTTAGAAATGTCATTGCAATCATACTGGAATGGAGTAAGTTTTTCTGTTCTTGCAGTGCAATTTCAGTGTTTTCTAAGATTACGTTGTAGAGTCCAAGTTAAGAGGAGGGATTTTCCCCTCTCTGAGAAGAATCTCAAACACTATCCTTCTGACAGATTCTCATCTAGGCTGGTGATATTTACAGCAGAAGTTTCTCTTCCTCAGTGGATCTGCCTCTGAAGGGCATTCGGGAACATGACCTTGTGGATGTTTAGTCTTCTTTTGATCTCTTTTGCATTGGGTCCACAGAGCCCCTGCAGCAGAAATCTATGAGCTTTGCTGAGCATATTTGTAATTAATCCTGGACTTAGAGAAATGTGGGGATTAGTGGTTTGCTGAACTCCTTATGTCTCTGGAGCAATGCTGGAGTTTCCTTGTTACAAGCAGCAGAGAAGGAGTCAGCATTTGCTGAGAATTTGGCTTAGGCCACTGAACCTACTGATTTCCATAGATCAGAGAAGTCTTCAAAGCAATACTACTAGCTTGAATAAATACAGTCTCCTTCATCCAAAGGTTGCAATAGACTTCACAGACAGTAATGAATGAATTAAAATATAAATCATGCCCCAGGGGCAAAAGAGAAACTGCCTCTATTTCACAACTGGGAAAATTGAGAAATACATAGGATAAAGTTATTTGAAGATTTGAGGTCTTCCATTTCCTAAGTACCCATTTTAGGACAATGACAGCCTGATTCATTTTTTTTTTTCAGAGACACCAAGTGGTTTGTTGACTAATTGGACTGATGATGCCTCTAGGGATAGGAACTTGGCACAGTGACTTGACTGATTTAACCAGCTAACAAGCTAATAGCAATTTACAGCAGACAAACCTCTGACAAGCATAAAAAGACCTTGTCTAAATGTTTAGAAATCTCTGATTAATTCCTGGTGGATGAAAACTGAGATATTGCTGCCTCTGTCCCTCTTTGTTGCTTACACTCCACCTCCTGCCTCATGTTTCTGCCATCTTTCTAACCTTTTATCTCTTTTTTTTGTTGCTTTAGTTTGCACTTCACTTTTCTTTTCCAGAGATTTGGCTGAAAGTGCAGGTGTCAGGATCTCCATCTCCAAAACACAAGCCATTCAAAACTGAGAGACAGGTTTGGAAATTGGACCTACCTAATTACCACTTTTGACAAAATCAGGAGTGTGGTGGTGCAAACCTTGGGGGGATACTTTTGCTATTCCACACCATAGATATGTGTCCATACCATGCAAAGTTTGTGAGATGCCAAAGAAACTTCATTATCCAAGAAGGATACCTTTTGGCTCACTTCTGTAAACTACTCTAATATGTAGTACTCTAGCAACACACATTATTTGGTGGCATTTGCACTGTAGCATCAAAACAATACCAAGACACTGCAAATGCAACTGCAGTCAGTGGGGACCAGAAGCACCAAAATTCTCTCTCAGCAAGAGAATTATACTTGAACAACAAGTTGTCATAAACAGTTTAGCAGCCTTTTGTTGCCACATACTTAAAAGGAGGGAAGATATATATCACAGCAGGATGAATCTATTGCACTGTAGCTGGTATGTACTTTCATTTGCTGAAATCTCACTGCTGTTCAACCCACAGGTGATTGCTGACTGGGGTGCAGGAGGCTGCAATGCACCTCACACAGAGGGCAGGCTGCACGTACACTCACCAGAGAAGAGACTGCAATACTTTTCTGCACAACAGAATTCTTCCATTCTCTATAAACCCAGACTTGGGCCAGTTGCCAGCATCCTAATGAAGTTGAGTTAGACCCTGTGCATCAACCTGCTCCTCCTCCTACCTGTTGCTGTGATTTTTTTCTTTCTCTGCGGAACCAAAACATACAAAATCCCTTTGTAAAATTGTGATTCAGTTCAAATAAAGCAGTATCCAAGAGGATGCACTCTTCAGGACTGAGACAAAGTAATGCAGTAGGCCTCTGCTCTTAAAAAAGCAGAACAAAACACAATTATATAAAAAGATATGTACCTACTGAGTGCACAACAAGGTCCCTCTTGTAAAATAGGCACCTTATATAGCTCACTGTCATGACACTCCTCCTTCAAGGCAATCACAAGAATTCATTCTGGGGGTAGGCTGATGAAAAGGGAGATCTGAGATCAAATTCTGAGCAGGTAATAAATAAAAGGGGCTTTATGTTGACAGTAAGCATTCTTCCCTAACAAAAACTCCTTACAAATCTGCACTGGTATGCTTGTGGTAAGGCTGGTGCTCTAGAGCATGGCAGTGTGAGCAAGGAAGACCTTCACAAGGAGGGAGATCAGAGCCTCTAATAACCTGTAGTAGGTGCACCAGAAAGACTGGGGGTGGCCCAGGAAGAGGGACGTGGTGTTGTTCCAGCCCCAGCTGTGCCCACAGTGTCCTTCCTTTCACCAGGGCTCCTACTTTGCACTCTCCTAAGGGGAGCCTTACAGCCTTCTAAAATAATATTTATGGGTCTGTGTTATACCAGGCAGCAGTTTTTGAAAGGAATACTGCAGTTTTAGCAGTTATTCTTAACTGTTTAAGAGTATGTTGGTGTTTAGGAAAACAAGATTCCAAGAGTAACAGGTACTATCCATTTCTGATTTTCACTCTTTGAAATTCAGCCCATTTAGGAGGGGAAAAAAAAAAGTGCTGCCATATACCCAAGCCTATGAGCACCAATGTATTTTAATGGATACATTTTTCTCTTATATCTAGCCCTAAGCAAGATATATTTTTCACCCCTAAGCAAGACCTGAAAATGTACCACATCATCTATATTGCTCTGTAACCCAAAATCCCAAGTCTCCTTTGGAAACCTTCCTTTCAGAACAATTTAATATGATGTGATATTAACATGGCAACATTTTTTTCCCTCGTGAATTAGAAGTGTCATTCTCTCTCTTTGGACTAATTTCTGCTAGACAAATACTGCCTACCTCGAGTAGAGAAATTCCCATGTTCTGCACTTTTTTTTACTGGTGAGGCTTTCTTTACTCTGTACCTCGAGCTCTTTAGTGACTTTGCCTCATTTAAAAGCTGTATCTCTGCTCAGCATGCCTGCATTCCTGTGGAGAGTTGCTTAATCCCTTTGTATACTCCCAATCTGCCTGCAAGGAACACAGAGCATTCCCAGATCTTTAAATGAAGGGAACACAAAAATATACTTTCTTTTATTAATAGAAAAGAGTCCCTGTACTGTTTAAAAAAGAAAACCAAATGAAACCAAAACAAACAAACAAACACAAAGACCCTCAAGCCCCCTCTTTTTTGGTATTATCCTTTTTTCCTGCTTTACTCAATTATAGCTGATTGGTTGTTAAGTGCCATGACATATGAGTCATACAGGATCTAGGACACAGGATGTGTTCAGAGTTGCTTAATCATGTTCTAATATTTAACATGTACACTTGTTTACTAGGTAAGAGTTGTGCATGATATTTAAAGTGTGCTATGATAATTTGGGATGTTAAAACTAAATGGACAGAGAATGATAAACAAAAATGATACAGGCAAACAAAGAGGAAGAAAGAAAATATAAACCAAAGCACAATGTGAAACAGACTCCCAGGGCTTAGGAAGAAAGAATTTCCATTCTAATTTTTCTGTTGGGGAACTTGTAGGTCTTCTCTCAATTTTACCAATTTAAGGTAAGGGTAACTTCCTTTTTGTGGTGCATGTCTAGTTTTACCCTAAAAGCAGCCAACCTTTCCTCACCTCAAATTTTCCTCAAAAATACCTAGCTCCCAAATGCCCCTAAAACTCCTTCAGGACATGATGAAAGCCATCTGTACACCAAATAATGACTTTTGCTGCCCATTTTGAAGTGTTGACATCTGCCTCTAGTCACTTAAGGAAAGGAAAAGGACATTCTATATCCAAAAAATAATTTTTTCCTCCTTTCCCCCTTTCATTACAGCATTTATCTCTCAGTCAGCACATCAAACAGCTTTCAAAAGAGCACACAGAAACAAGCCAAGCTGTCTCAAGGTGAAGCAGATGATCTGTGTTCAGTGGTGGGGCATGAATGTTGATGAAAACACAATTTTAGCCTGAGGGTTCCACTCTAAAGAGTGAGTACCTTTTTCATGGATAAAAACAATAAATATCTAAAAAAGATTACTTAGCTGTGAAAGTTACCCATGAATGACAAAGCTACGTAGACAAGATGGGAGAACAGAAATAAGATTTGCTTAATATAAGCAGGGACATCTGAACTCAGAATACTTAAGGAAGGTAAGGACTATGCAAAAGACAAAAAAAAAAAAGCTATTTGGCTAACTTCTCCTGGAAGCACTTGACAGCTGACCGTGGTTTTGAAAGGCCTGAGGGCAGTTTACTGCGGGGACTGAGTCCAGGCAGCTTTGCACGAGAGAGGACGATGGCATTCTGCAAGGCACAGAGGACAGAGGCCTATTTTAAGGAGATGGTTTGCCGTCCCCAGAGACCCCTGATGGGGATACAAGACAACATGGAGGACTGCAGCAAGAGCAGTCACAGAAACAGAGCTTAACTTGGAAACTGCTTTACAAATTAATTGCTTGTTACTTCGAACCTTCTTTGTTTTTCTTCCCCACATTTGATGGCTTTTGTCTCTTGTCCTCCTACCTGTGACTTCTCCCATTTTCATCCCACTTTATCACCTGTATTTAGATACTGGTTTGTTTTTTTTTTTTCTTTCCTTCTATCACACTCTCTCAGAGTTCCCAGGTTCCTGTTAAAACACTGCAAGCACCCTATAGTAATGATGTTTTTAATCCCTAGACTACTTTTGTTTAATGGGAATTTACAAGAAAAAGATGTTCCTGGGGAGCCATCAGAAGCTGTCAATGAAGCACGAAAAGCCCAAACAAGACAGCACCAGGAAAGCATAAGGTACAAAGCCAGATTCAGCTTGGGGGAAAACAAATAGTCTGAGGATCAGTGGTACCCTGTCTCTTCCTTAACAGCACGCAGGGACCCCTGGTGCCTCATGGCTCATTTCTAGTTCCCTTCTCCTGGCTTACAGAGAAATGATGGGATGATATTATGCTATGGTTCATCAAGGGTTTTGAACAGAGGGTATATTGACAGCACACTATTCCCAACTGTTGGTCCAGACTTTTGGAGGCAAGAGCTGCTAAACTTCTAATCTGTATTATGGACAAAATGACTCCCTAGCAATTCCCAGAAAACTCCAAAATCCCACAGCCACATTTCCCCATGTTATTACTAGTCCTGCAAAGGGCATAACAGTGAATCAGAGCCAATATTTCAAAAGCCACTCATCCAAATTCTGTCTGTATCAATGCACTTACCAACATCTTCTCAGCAATTCAATAGCTCTCCCTGTCTTTCATGAAAAAAGACAGAGGGTTGCATTTTCCAAGTAAGCAAAGAGCTTTGTACACCAATTTTTACAATTAACTGTGTTTGTAGCAGATGTGCATCTTATTCTTTTCAATTTCCCTTCATGCCTAACTTCCAGCAGCAGTCCAAATTTGGTCCACTTAGTCTTCAATCCACTTATTCACTTGTCTGCCCAGAAGCTGCTTCTTGGTGGGCACTCTGGGCAAGACTGATCAATTCTGTAGGGATCCCTCCTGTCTAGTCCCTATCTCTAGGCTTCATTTCTTGGTTTTTTTCCTCTTTTTCTACCCTTTGCCACCAAGCATTTTTCTTGGTAAGTGGTCTCTAAACAAAAATGCACAGTTCCCCTTCAAACACTACGAACGCCTCAGTGACATGGCAAAAACAGCTAAAACATAGAGAGATTAAGATATCACTTCAATTTATTGCACAATTCAAGCTACACTTCACACAGTTCTCTCAGAAAACAGAATCTGAAGGGCACAAAACTCGTACCTCATCTCTGCAACACTTTTTCAGAAATGTTACCATTTCAGTGCGTCACAAATGGTCATAAAAACAGCAGCATCTCCATTACAAAACCACAAAAGAACCTTATAAAATTGTTTAGATTTAAGGGAGGAAAGGCAACCAGCAGATCTATGTCTTCTGCCAATATGCTAAAGGAAAAAGATTTAAGCATACTGATTTACAACATTGGAAAAGAATTAATCTGACTCATACAATTACTAAAGGACATTTGTCTCCATAACCCAGTAGGCAACTTCATTTTTCATCCTGTTGAATGGTATTTCCAACTTTCCTTTCTTTCCCTCGTTAACAAATAGCCTTTTTAGTCCTGTTGCTTTCTAACTATTATTCAACAACAAAAAAAACCCAAACAACCGAAAACCACAAACAACCTCCCCAAAATTAAATAACTAGAATATCTATGCAGTTTATTTGCCATATGGGGTAGATTATGGAGGGAAGGCACTGAAATCCCCTCAAACTAATCCCTGCAGGGAAAGAGGTGAGAAACTTTACTACCTTGAAGCTGAAAGACAATGTTCAGGTACAAGGGTGGTGGAAACACTGAAAAGATGCAGAAATGAAGGAATGTCACTTATCTTTGGTATGCCTTTGGAAATCTAAGTTCAACCTATATAACATGGATCTACAAGAAAGCTGGAGAGGAACTTTTTACATGGGCATGTAGTGATAGGACAAGAGGGAATGGTTTTAAACTGAAAGAGGGTAGGTTTCAATTAGATATTTGAAGAAATTCTTTACTGTGAGGGTGGTGAGTCACTGGAACAGGCTGCCTAGATAAGCTGTGGACGCCCCATCCCTGGAAGTGTTCAAGACCAAGTTGGATGGGGCTCTAAATAACCTGGTCTAGTGGAAGGCGTCCCTGCCCATGGCAGGGGGTTGGAACTAAGTCGTCTCTAAGATCCCTTCCAACCCAAACCATTCTGTGATTCTATAACAATTTGAAGCCAGTGGAGCTCCTTAAATCAAAACACTTGTTCTTTAGGTGTGTCAAGAGTACCTGAATGAACAAATTTGTCTCTATGAAATGAAATACGAAATTCCGTCCTAGGCTAACGAGTGAAGGCTCATCAGGCACAGCGATGCTTTACATGGGCCACTCAGCCCACAGTAGCACTGAATTAGGGCAACTACTGTGTCTACAGCAGAAAACAGCACTGAAAGGCTGGTTTTGTAACCAGCTCTTCTGCCGTTCCTCAGGCCCACTCAAAAGTTCCGCACAGACGTGGAATTTGTTGCTTAAAACTGGGCATTCGACAACGAAAACTCAGATCTGTGTGGTTTACCCAAATCATAAGCAGTGAGGTGAGGCTTTTGGAGGGCACAACCCAGAACTCCCACCAGCCAGTCCCTGTTCTGCCAACACTGCCTGCAACACACACCGCGGAAGCGCTGAGAAAGAGGTAAATATCTTCTCACACGTGGTCTTCTCCCAGCAAAACAAACACGCTGGTTGGCTTCAAACTGCAGATATTGTCAAGTTAATTATTGCTGTCAAGTTAATTATTGCTGCTGTTCTTATTATTTTCCACTCATCATCTCTCCTGTAACGACTCGGTAGCTTCCTCGGAGAAAGAAATGTCTGTGGGTAATGATTTCACTGCTTTTCCTCCTCTGCCTGCCTCTCGATCGCTCTTTTATATTGAATAATCATTTATATGGTAGTTTAATTAGCTAATTATGAACGCGTTTGGGTATTTTAAGGAGGAAGAACCATTGTTTACTTGCTGGTAATGAAGTGGGTTGCGTTTGATTTTGGTGGTGGGAAATATATGAGTATTATTTTTCTGGGTGGCAGTACCAAATATTAAAAACATAATTATTTGCTTATATCTTGGTACACTGAAAGGGGAAGTAAATTTCCATGACTGCAGGCTTTGGGCTTCTGGTGGATTATCATCAGTATAACTGATCTGGATATGCTTTTTAGGACACAGAAAGAGCAGTTGAGAAAGGGACACTAATTACAGACAGAAAGACTCACTGCATTTTGAAGGCTTTGCACAACACTCGATTCACCTGGCTGCCATCAAAGCCAACACAAACAGCTTCCAAATCCCTCCTCCCCCTTCAAGGGTATAGGCAGAAGGAAGCATCTAACTGGGTTGCTGATGGTCCTTGTGATCTGTATGCAGCAGCTGTGTTTGACAGTCTACATCCATCCTGCGAGGCCAAGAGAAGCTCTGTGCTCAGAAAGGCTCTGCTTGATTCTCTTGACACTAACAAACAAGACAGGTTGCCAGAAAACAGCAGCAGGCCTGAGTGGAAGGAATGAGCAGGAGCAGTGGAGATGTAGACTCGGAGTCTCTCTCTCTTGAGCATGATCCCAAGAGAGGGAGGCTGGAGTGTGTCTGCTGCAGTTCTGCTCTGCCATGAATGGCAACTGATGAGATTTATGTAATCCCAGGGAGATATTTTGTAGAATGCACAGACTATGAAGCAGGTCTAAAGAAAAACATGAGCCTGGTCATGATGTACCTCCAAATGTTGATATAAGTTTCCCAGGATCAGGTCTTCCTTGTGGCACTCATCCTTCCCTTCCAATGGGAGCTAGCATGGAATTAGATGAATGATGCAGAAACAAGGCAGTATGAAGACTTTGGCCTCCTCATTTTACCCCATTTCTCAGTTTGAGAAATACACATTACTCAGACATTCTAGCTTAACTGAGCATGGTTTTAAGACCTCCACTTGCCAGTTGCACAGTCAGCAGAGAAGACAGAAGTATTTAGTCTTTGATAAAGCAAAACAAGGAGCAAAACACGTAGTGCATTGACTCAGGGTGAAAGAAACAACACGTTCCTGCCAGACTAGTTTATGCAACAGCGCCTAGAAAGGAGAGATGCCTGTAGGATATCTACAGTTCAGTTCCCTCCCAAAGGCCAACTTCTATTCCCAAGGGTGAGAAAACAGCGCAGCTCCTACAGTTTTCAGCAGCACTGCTTCCAGCTTCATTAATGACTAAGAAGGATAAATTCTTTTAAAACAAACAAACAAACAGACCCATCTTGTAACGTCCTGATTTTGTTCCTTTTCAAGCAAATTTTAGGGGACATCATAAATCAGCTCTTCCATGCTCCATTTTGCACTTTCTTGTATACTGCTCACTGCTCTTTTCAAATGTATTTTTTCTAAGAACTCTGAATCTATTTCAAACTCATATGTACTATAACTAACAGCACATAAATACAAAAATCCTGATTTTGCCTTAAAAGGACCTATTAAGAGCAGCAGAACTGTGTTTATAGATGTCTTTCCTTGATTTATAGTTTCTGAGGCTTTACTACACATTTTCAAACTTTACTACAAAAACTATGCTGGCTAGAATTTTGATGTTTTCCAAAGCAAAGCTGAAAGCAATATAAGTGCAGAAGACTGGGCTACCACAAAATCATCAGCTACTGTGAAACTCAAGGTAAAATTGTGGGATTTAGCAAAATATGCAGATTAGACTAAGCATGTAAGCAATACCTATCATAGCCCTTCCAGAATTCATCCATACCCAATGCCCTTTCCAAAGATCCCCAAAATTAAATCCATCTTGCAATGTGAACTGAAGGTCATTAAAGATGGGTCCAGCTGCACCAGCAGGGGAGCGAGTCCTGGAGTCAAGGACCTGGGCTAAATATAACTGGCCATCAGCTTCATCCTGCCTTAACCTTGAGGCTATTAGCAGAGCATTCCAGTGAATTTGAAGTGCCTTGGTATCATGTGAGAAGAAAGTTGCTCTCAGGTATTCATATCACTGCCATTCACAGCTTCACAGTTTATTAATGACATATGTGCAGTGAACTTAGATGTATGAGCCTCAAGCTTCCATGCCCTCACACCACTTTCTCACAAGTATGATTTTTTTAAACTTGAGTGGAGTTACAAATTGAGAGCAGAGTCCATTTCGGCATCTCATGGTTAATTAATGTCTTGGTTATATGAACATTTTATTGCCTAAACACTTTTAAAATGTAGTTTATATAAATTTTCATAATCTAATTATCAATAATTGGCCTGCCCTCAGCCGTACGAACATCTGAGCTGACTAATTAATATTAAAGGTTGATACTTTATCAAACATCTTGGGGGTCATATATCATCAAGATCTACAGCGCTGTGACAGCTGCTAAAGTATGCGAAACACACACGCCTACGTCCAGTAATTTGGAGTTATGTTCACTGAGGGGCCGGTCAGACTGCAGAGCCACAAAGGACTGCTGCAAGAGTACAGCTGGAGCTTTGTTCACAGCTGGGGCAGAACCCTCCAAAATTTCAGATTCCTTGGAATCAAAAAAACGACACTTGTGCAGAGCCTCTTACGTTTGCAGGCTCGTTGCAGTTTAGGTCGGTAACGCCGCCTGTATGTTTTAAAAAACCCCACTCTTTGGACCAGGTGTTGTAAGTTGTCTCTCAGCAACACATTTATAGATCGAGAGACAAGAGAATCTTATGTTTCATGATATAAAATTTTAAAAGCCCCACCTTCATTAGGAAAATTCCTTATTATGTCTAATCAAAATAGTCACAGTGTCCCTCATGTTTCAGCCCAGGTGTTACAGTCGTTATGACCAAGATTTGTAGATGTCACTTAAATTTGATTTCTTGCAGATATTAACTAGCAGCCAAGGACAAAAAAAATCCCACATAAATAATCCACAATGCCCCATTAACCATTGTTTTCCAGCCTCAAAACCACAAGAGAATGTGTTGTCAAGCACAGAGGCCCCACAAATTCTATATATAAAACTTAGATTTCTGTTCCCATTGTTGACAAAGAGTAGGGAAGAATGGGGGAGCAAGGGGAAGCGGAATGTCATCAGAGATGAACAGAGAAAAAGAAAGAGATTTGCTCATTTTTTCACCTCTAGCCTTGAAGGAATCCCATTTTTCTCATTTGATAGTTAATACCACAAAGAGACATGCACTTCTTATCTTGGCAGAAGCAAAGCTACTAATAGCACAGACAGGAAAGTCAGAAAAATTTTAACAGTTGCAGATGAACAAACAGAGCTGAGCTTTACAGCACATTCTCCCCTGCAATGTCCAGTCTACTTTTATTATGCTTACATTATACAGACAGAGCTTTCACTATTTGATTTCCAAGCCTCTTCTACAAGCCAGGCAGCCTCACAGCTAGAATGTTTCCTAATACTTCAGTCATCGTTTTATTTGTCAAATACTGCTAGTTTGGACTCCATCTCCTTTCTCCAAATGAGCTTCCAAACCCAAGGAGTTATCTTTTTAGTCTTTTGGGAATATGCTTCAGAAGTGTTGCTTCCTTCTGCACTAAGAAATCAACACTTTTTTATTCAGGGCTTAAGAGCACAAAGAAGTCTACCAAAATAGGATCAGAGATGTTTTAAACCAGGGCGGGAAAGGGAGGACAGAAGCATCCCCAGAGTGCGCAAAATAGAAATGAGACAGAAAAGTGAATTAGGCTCAAATAAAGTCACCTTGATTCAAATTACACAATCACACACTGTAATAGCATTAGAGATATGGCCCTGTGATGTCTCACCAGAAGTCACCATTCCCTTACTAATACTTTCCTGCAAAATAAGCCTAGAGCAGAAACGGATATTATGTTGGATGTACTAAAATCCCCAAACTAGTGTCCATACAGGCCAGCTGCAACCCATAGAGCATTAGAAACTATGTGGGCCAGCCCACGACCTCCCAGCCTGGTAGGCTACAGCAAATGGTGCAGCTGAGCCCGGGCTGCTGGGAGTGGCAGCCCACCTCTCCACAGGGCAACAATGGCATTCCAAGGGAAGATCCCTGGTCTGCCCAAGCAGCAGGGCTGCAGGATTGCATCTTGGCTCAAGGTTCATCAGCTGGTGTCAGGATGAAATCAGCAACAGGATAAGCAAGACCCAAACAAACAGAAGTGGTTTTGCTGCTGCAGCTGGAGGAAGCCAAGCACCCTCCAGCCACGGGGCTGCAATCAAGGCAGGAAGGAAGAGCAGCCTGGATCCAACACATAAGGCTTCATCACTGGGCTATAACTAAATTGTGATGCACTGTGCAGCATGCCTCAGCCTTCTGGTCCCTCCTTGTCCCTGAGCCTGGATTTCCTTCCCAGGGAAAGACTGCATGCCTTCAGGCACAGCATTTGGAAGCAGCCAGGAGATACATTTGGACCCAAACAGGGCAAAGCACACTTGGACTTCACTTTTTGTTTATAACTGGAGTGAACACAAGGACAGATGTGCAGTAAGCAATGCCCTGAGGACTGGGATTCTGCCCAGTCCACCTCCCTTCTCCCTCCCATTCCCAAAAGAACAAGAATCCTTGGGATCAAGGTTTCTTGTGCAGTCTGGAGTGGTGATTATCTTAGAAAGTGTTTCTCTTTACTAATGCATGCTAAGAACTTATTATTTTGGCTTATTCTAAGTGGAAAATACATGAAGCTGCAGAGGAAGCCTGTTATACATACAAGCTCTGTTAATGTACAAGTTTTTTTATCTACAGATGAAAACAGTAGTTTATAGATAAGTGCATCGACCTTTTCCTTCTGAAAGCCTGCTCTTCAAAGACTGCAGGAGCCTGGGTCTGGAGAAGACAAATTACATTTTCTGATGTGGGCAATAGGAGCATTTCAACATTTTAATCAATCTATCTCAGGTACATGCACCTCACAGCTTGTACAAAAAGGACAAAAGATACTCAGACCATAAAAGATGCAGCTGTCAGTCATAAATTTATATTAAATCCATTTAGTTTTGAATCTGAACATTCTGGGATTAGAGAAAGTCATCCAACTAACCACTGTGATTTGGAGACTGCTACTCTGGATTGGAAGGCGATTAAAAAGGGGCAGAGCTCAGTTATTTGGTTTGTCTTTAGCCTCTCCAAGTTCTGCACACTCAGTCATCAAAGGAAGCAAGAAGCTGGATTTACAGTTATTATGGCTTCCAGATGAGGGGTAAAAATGAACCAGAGAAGATCATTATGTGTCATAAAGAGGGACTACTTGCAGTGACACAGAATTTGGTGCATTTGTCAAAGGAGTGCAGTTTCCCATAATCAGCTGAGGCATCTTACACACAACTCTGAAAATGGGTTTTGCCTTGGGGTTAAGGTTTACTTTGTTTTCAGCTGAAACACTGTTCGTGGTTTTTCAAGCTTAAAAGAAGAGACTCTGTGGAGTCCCACATGTGAGGTCTCAACCTAAGGACTGCCAGGGAGGCTGGAAACTGATGGTCTCCTGTTCTGTGGTTGCATTTTCTCAAATGCCTTCTGTGCAAGTAGGCATCCACATTAACTGTCTCAGCAACTTCAGGGGGTGCTTTGGTGGCACTCATTGGCAAAAACTGTGTTGGAGGATCTGGAGTCTCTGGACTGACTCTCTGGGGCTGTCAGAGATGATAAGCTCAGTTCCCCAGGTGGCCTGGCTACAGGTACATGTCTGTTCTCTCTAAAATCACAAACACGCACGCTCACACCAACATTTTCTTAATAGGCAGCTGACAGGCAAGAAGATTATTTCTAATAACCTGTCTTATCATCACAGCTCCTGATGACATAAAGTGACCCACGTGGAGAATGGAATGCTCATCTGTGACCTTCACCTACGTCAGCAGGAGGAAGGACAAAACAACCGAGTGCAAGGACAGCAAAATGCAAAAATGCAAAGTCTCTAACTTTAGACCAAAAAGGTGCAGCCTGAAGTGGGGGAGCTCAGGTGATCTAAACAAAGCAGCACAAGGCAGAGACAACCAGGACCTTCCTCTAGCTCATTGTTAATGCAACGAGTGCCAGCAATTTAATCCTGGGAAAGCTCCAAGCCAGGACTCACAACAAGAGATACCAGACCCCAACAGCTGCACTGGCAGAACATGCTGGCAAGCTGTTCTCTTTTTGCTGTCCCAAGGTGGCTGGGTGAATGCAGTCAATCTTGTTAACAGAGGGAATTTTCTCAGGACTGTTCAAACAAATCTAGGACATTTCATGAGCCAAGTTGTTTAACCTTGTTGCCTTATCCAAAGACAGTGTGTGACCTTCTCCTTCATGATTCATCTGAGACAACTCAGCCGTGTCTGACATTGAAGGTTCCAGATTGGCCTTTAGATAGTAGAGACCAGGCAGCTGCTTGATCAGAGTTAGGTGCACTTTGGAAAGCACTGGTTATCCCCTCTTCCCCAAATCCTGACTGACGTGATGGTAACAGGGGCACAAATACCTAATGAGGTAGCACATAAGTAAAATCAAGGTCCTTTTCAACTACAGCTTTGAGACACCTTATTGGTCTGCTTCTTTTTTGCTCTCTCTTTCTGTCCTTCCCACAATATCACACCCCAATCTTATAATACCCTTCTCTGTGGCTTTAGCCAGCTGGAAGAGCTATCCAATCTCTCCCTCCTTCATTGACTCCTTGCAAGTCACAGCTCAGTGAAATATATGCATGAAACAGCGAAAGCTGGGGAGAGTGGGGAAATGGTGTATAATCAAATAACTAGAAAAACTCGGTTGCCAGTGCAGAAACAGCAGACAAGGACAAATTCTTTCAATGGTAGAACTTAAGCAAACGGGGCAGCTGCTAGTCAAATGCAACCCAGGGAATCAAGGGCTCTTTCCATCAGTGGGAATTCAGCAGGGGTTAAAAGTTCAACAGGAGAGGACACTAATTTGCACTAGATAAATCTCTTAGGATTGCAGTAATAGGAGCAATAATATAAAATTAGCGATACCAGCAGGTGAAAAGTTTACTCAGGAAAACACGGGCTGGCAAAAAATAAGATAAAGGCATTCTGGTTCCTGGCTGAGGACAGCTAACTGGGTCAGAGCCATGTAAAGATATTCTTTATGTGGCTATCTTATCTGCCTTCGCTTGTGAAAGAATTTGTTCAGTACTGGTAGTAGTGGAAGACAAGGATCTGCTAAGAAATATTTTTCTCTTTGTTCCAAAATTTATCATCATGGTATAAGACTTTTTTTGCTCATCTAATTTATTTTTACAACAGTTTTTCTAGGTCAATAATTGACTGATATTTGTCCTAAACAGAGATTTAAAGAACTAAGGTTGACAGGGAGTTTCACTGACAGTTCTTGTGACAACATTTAATGAAGAAAATGAGGGATTACAAAGTAAACCAAATCTTATTTTATTCATTTGCAGGGGAGAGACCTTGCAAAGAACCCCCTGTCCCACTTGGGTAAAATGGAATAAAATATTTACTGTAAGTATGAATATTGTAGGAGGGAAGAAAATAAAGTATATTTATGTTCTGCTATGTGCGAATTCAAAAAGCAACTTTTTTTTTTTGGTCAACATGACAAAGGTTTGAACATATTCAAAATGCAGACCATGTAGAAAGCTATGAGAAAGTAAAACTTCCAGTACCTGAGATGACAAATCTAGGGGTCATAACACTGATTCTCTGCGAAGCTTCAATCTCATCACTATGATAAAAAAGGAACTAGGATAAAAAAGGAACTAGGAAGATGGTATGGGAAAAATAAATATTTGGGAGGATAAAAGATCCTCTCCAGGCTGAAGAACAGAGGAAATGAGACAGGTAAAAAATGAACTGTGGGCCCCTCATGGAAGGGAGGAATCCCTGGAGCTCTGGCATAGAGAGACAACAACCTGGCCTCTGAGGGAAACCAGGGGTGCAAAAGTACAGACTTAAGAAGAAAGGGTGCAGAAAGATGCACAGAGCCCGTGGCAAGAAGGGAAAAACATCACAGAACTGACAAGACATGGGTGAGACAAGACATGGGTTGTTCAACAGGGCAGGAAAACACACAAATACAAGAAACCCTTTGAGTTTTCAGTGCACTCGCACACCTAGAAAGCACGAGCTGTGTAGCTGCACTAATTACTACTCTGGTTTGTTCTGTTTGGCAACAAACTGGAACAGATCAAAACAGGAAGTCTCAAATAAAAGACAAAGCAACAATCACAAGGACAAGGACGGCATCTCACCAGGGAACACCAGGAGACATGCTGCAAGGAGAACTCAGGGAGGGAGGTAACTCCAGACCAACCAGCAGAGCGGTCTGTGCTACAGTTTTCTCTACTCTTTAGTACCCAAAGAAGAATATATAAGGCTGGTAACTCACAGATGGAGAAGTTTCTCTAGGCATAAAGAGGACTGGAACTGTAATGATTCCCAGCAAAAGGAGTGGGTATAAAAGATGTGGAAAACTCCTTCGTAGCTCCCCGTGTACATCTTCAAAGGCCAAAGAGATGCTGAGCTTTCTTACCAGAGCATATATTCTGTTCTGGAGGGAGGTCATCAGTTTAATGTAAACTAATTAAGACACAACACCCCTTCTTCATGCTATTATATATATATATATATATATATATATTCCCTTTTATTCTCGATCATAGTCCTGTAGCAAATGGAAGAGTAGCTTATACACACGACTAGTATTAAGAAATGTGTTTAATGTACTCTAAGTGCCTGTAATGAGATTTAGTGTCCAAGGGAAAGACTGCACTTTGTGCCCACACAATTCTTTGCAGACCGCATGAAACACAAAACCAGTGTCTGCAGACCGTATCAGTCAACTCTAATCTACAGAATAATAGAACAAATTTTTCAGCTGCACTAGTTCCTAAAGAATAAGGACTGCCAGAAAAACCTTCTCTTTTACAAATTGTAAAATTAGTGGCTGTAGGGAATATAGTATACATATATGAAGTACAAGTGTTTGACAGAGCATCTCAGGAAATATTACTCATAGAATTAATTCATTTGGATCTTGATGGGAACAAAATCAACCAAAGCCAAAGTAGACAATGACAGTAAACAAAATCTAGTTTTTGGCACTACATCAAGGTTGCACACTTAGCTTACTGGAATATTCTCTGGAGGTATGTTAGTCCACTTTTTGCCTAACATCTTCATTGCTCCAGAAAAAATAAGGGAGTATTAACAAAGAATAACATGGTTATAAGCTATAAAAAAAATGGTTAAAAAACTTAGATCAGAAATCATAAAGCTAGAAGAAAGGTAGATTTAAAGGCTGCAATGACAACTGGAAACCATGAGACCGAAATGAGCTCTATTACAGAGGTTTTGGCCACTGTCACAGACTGGCTGCAAGGATCATATCTGTGGATTACAACAGTAAAGCAAAAATGTCACTGCCAGGATTTCCAAACACCTTGCAAGAATGTCACTGTCCCTCTAACAACCTTGAAAAATAGCTTCAGGGCTCAAGATGTGCAAAGCAACCCCAACATAGCTGAGGATAAGGTAGGGTTGCCTTAAGGATTTTGGTGGCCTATGACTGAACTATGATTAAACATCTCTACAACTCCAGACAGGAACATGACGACAGCAAGTCTGACTATGTTCACACAGCATGTGACAGAGTTCAGATGAGCCTCCACACTAAATTCAACCCACCAGATTTGCTCTACGTGCACAGTTTATTTGCACAGGTACATCAGGAGCCTTTGCAAGCTGCAAGTGCTGGCTGCCCCAGAAATAGAGAAAAAGTTGTGTCGAGTCCCATGTTACACAATGTATTTTATTTATGTGGGAAATCCTGTAATAAATAGGGTATCTGGGAATTCCCACATTGGTCCAGGGATCTTTTGACCTTCTCACAATCCCGTGCATTAAAATGGTTTTGCGTTTGGGGCCAGCACCTCAGAGAACAGGGAGATTCCATCCTTCTTTCTAGAACACTCAGGGATATTTCATTCACTTTGAGACAGCTCATTAACTTAAACAAAAATGGAGCTAAAGCAGTAGCAGAGGAGAAACAAGAACATCCGGGGGCTGATTTAAAGGGAAACACTGAGAGAATGAAATAAGTAGACCTTGGCTCAGAGACAATGAAGAAGAATAATATAACGAGAAATGACAAATGTTTGAAGGCTATAAACACTAAGAAAGGAGAGGAATTTTGAGTTGTGCAAGACGTAGTAAACCTATGAGTAATGACATTAAATTTGGAGAAGAAAAACTTGCATTGAAACATCAATTTGTCTTTACAAGTAGTTCTTGTGTGATATCAAACAGTCTTCCAACAGAAAGTTCAGAAGATCCATTGCTCTGGGTATTTAGAAGGATTTTGGACAAATAATTGGTGGAATGGATTGTATGGAAAATATTCCATACTGGGAGCCAGAGAAGTTTCATGATTTAGTAAGTTTTTTCCTTACTGTGACTTCTCTGAATATCTATTTTGAAACAAAACATTAAAATGAGAATTTCTAGCTCACAAAGATGGTGAAAGCTAATTTGTCTTCTCTTGCTCAAGAGTTCCTACAAATTACAAAAGTATTATACGTTACTTATTGACTACTGCTTGACATCACTGCATCTAAACTCGGTGTGATTTAAAAGGAAAGACTAAGAAAAAGCTAAATATGCAGATCTTGGCAAAGAGGCAAAGAAGAAGGAGAACTCAACAGTTATATCTGTTTCATATCTGAAGGATATAAATGTCAAGGAATCAGGTACAAAAACACACTCAAGAAATGGTAGTTTCAATGGCTTCCTCAGGGTCCAGAACCAGACAATGGTGAAGCCAAGAATTGATTCCAGGGGGATCTTGAGAAAATGGGCACTCAGAATTCCCTTCTTAAACCAATGGGACATGTACCTGCTTATATCATGATTAAAAGCTCATTCCCTCTAGAAAAATATACTTTGGGTAAATCTAAGCTAACCTAAGAGGTACCAAGAAGCATGTTAGCAATCACAGAAAATGAAAGAGATGTTCAGCTCAAACCACTGACATGGTGGAATGGGCACATTTAGCTGTACTAATGGAATGTGACAACTGAAGAGCAAACATTTTTATATTGTAACTACTAACAGCAGCTTTCACAGAATCACACAGAATCACTGAATATTCTGAGTTGGAAGGGACCCACAAGGATCTTCCAAATGAATAGCCTGAACAGTCAAAAGTAAAAGAACTGCACCTGTTACACATGACCAAGTTTCAATCTCCAAATTATGTTCTCATTCAGGCATTGAAAATATTTGGGTGATTTTTATACCTGTTGAAGAACTGAAGAGAGATCTGTCTTACCTTAAATAAGATAATTGCTGCTTTGTACTACTAAAATCAGACTCAGTGCAGCTAAAAAGCACTTCCCAAACTTTAGTCTCATAGAGAAGAAATAGCATGCTTGCAGGTATTGCTGAGCACCTACCATGTCCCTTTCTACTACAGGCTGTCCTGTCAGTGTTGGCAATGGCTGCAGATAATCCAGGCAGCTAGGCTTGGAAATCTTCTTTAAAAACCTAATGATTAATCAAGTCTGGTTTTGCAGTATTAGTACTGACAGGGGTCACAGACAGGCTGATGAGAAGAGTCCAATCCCTCAGAAATTAATTCAAGTCCTTCTAAAGGGATGAAGCAATTGCATCACCAATGGAAATGGAAAGCATCAGCTGGAAGTCACTGCTCACTGCTGGAACTGAAGGGCAGCAGCTGGATCCCACTGGATCACTCCATATCTGCCTGCAGCTCTCATGCAGTGTTTAAGTCTCAAGGTAAATGTGATGTTGTGCTATGGGGGCACTGAAGCTATGGGGGCTTAAGGCAGCAGGAAATTACTCCAGGATCCTAAAGAAACATAGGGTAGGGTAGACAGGACCCAGTTGTAATGTCACCTAGGAAATAAAATGTAGTGACTGCATGTCTAACAGCAAAGTGGTGCTGTGTTTGTACAGGGTACCTGGCACAGCAGCCCCTTGACAGCAGGCTCACAGTGTGGCATATGCACTGCCACAGGATGAGGCTTTCCATGATGGCTTCTGCAGTCAAAACACCAGCGTGGGGGCAGTGCCTCTCCTCCACACCTGAGAGATGGGAACACTGCCATCTCACGGGCAGACATGGCTCCCTGGCTGTCCTGAGGCTAAGATTACAGGGGAATGTGTGGATGCACCAGCTGCTAGCTGAACTGTTCCCAGAGCCCATCCTCATAGTGCTCTTTTCTGCTCTGAGAAGTGAGGTCTCTCAGGGAAAGCAGCTCTGGACTTGAGCTTAAAGGTTTTCTGGTCTCTGCAAAACCTGTAATTTCCTTCAGTTTAGCACTTAGAGGGAAGCTGAAAGGATGGGGAGCAGAGGGAGCAGCATTGTTTACATCTATTGCATCAAATAAACAGAAAAAGAAGCATCTGAGCCATTGGAGTCATTAACACACCAGAGCCCAGGGTTGGTTGTGCCACACACCTTGCCAGCTCCTTTTTGATTCTTTCTTATCTTGTGCTCACCCTCAGCTTCCCCTCCACAGCATGTGCATTCCTATGTATTCTTTATAATTCCACAGGGCCAGGCAGCTGCTATGCTGAGTCTGCAGGAGAGACATCACTGCTTTTATTCCATGGTGAGCCTGCTGAAAATGCACAGCCAGAGGAACACGCTGCAAAGGGGCAGCCACAGGAACCTCCCTTCAGTGAGGACCTGACTGGGATAGCCAAACTCCAGTTCAGCTTGTGGCTGCCTGCCAGGATTCATCCCAGGGCCACCGCAGGCAGCAGGAAGGGGACTATGCTCGTAAGAGATAGGTGGGGGTGGCTGCGGTCTGAGGTGAGCCTGTGTGTAGAGCACAGCCCCTCTCACCCCGGGTACAGCACTGAAATTAAGAAGCTGAGGGCTGTGGCTGACAGGCAGGGAAGATGGAAGCTGCTGTGTCTGTCACTCTGTGGAGAAGCACTGGGAAATGACTGGGCAGGTCTTTAACCCACAGTCCTAATTGCACTAACCAGTCACCCCCATGTCCCAGCTTGCTTTTCCTTCTGTCCTCCACACCAGTGCAACAAGCAGCACTGCACGGCTCAAGGCAGGCATGAGCAGAAAAACGTAAAGTATCGCTGAACACAACAGTCTTTTTAATGAAAAATCTGAAAAAGACTCAAGGCCAAGCCTTGGCCAAAAAATGAATCACCATAAAACTACACTTGCAAAGATCCCCATAAAAGGAAATGTAAATAATCATCCCAAGCCCCTGCACATTCAGATACTCTTGAGCTCATGTGCGGGCCAGCTTTACTGGGCTGAGTGTGCATGTGGGTATTCTTATGCACACATGTGCCCGTTCCTGGAAAGCAGTAAGAGGAAAAAAAGAAATCAGAGAAGAATATAAGAATAATTTTGGACAGGAGTGCTGGAGCAGCAAATCTATAATACCTCAATATTCAAACACTGAAGTCATCTACCGGTCTAAAAAAAAAAAAAAAATCTGCAAAAGTAAAGATCATACCCACCAGGTTTCTTTGTACCTGCACTGTACTACTAAAAGCAGCAGTATTTGAGCTGTCCTGACCCCCACCACTTCCCTCCCGACTTGGAGAAGGTCTGCACTGAGCTCCGTGGCACCGTAATACAGGAGGTGACAGCACTGAGCACACGCTGAGACTGAACACAGACACCGTCCAAATTCTGACCACTTTCTTCTGAAAAGAAGATCCCCATATAAGGAGATCTAAAACTTTCCCTTTGGGGCTCAGGCCGTGGGTGGCTGTGGAGGCATTACACACACACTCTCTCAGTTCAACAGCATTTTAACCCATTCCTTGGTGATGCAGATTTGGAATTGCTTTGCTGTTGTGGTTCCCGGCGGAGGAGGCAGGGGAGGGAAGCGAGCGAGGAAGGGGCGGCTACTGGGGATGCCTCATAGGAAATGTTGGGCTCCTGCCTGCTCAAGGACCAGGCTGCCCTGACCTCACTTGTGGCAGAGCTGAGATTTGACACAGCCACCACACATGACAGAGCCTACACGCTTGGCTAGCAAAGTATCCAGAGGAGCCCCAGCGCTACAGCATTTGAGTCACACTCTAAACAAAAGGCAGACAGAAGGAAGAGGTACAGAGATGCAGTTGATTCAATAGAAACAGCTATTATTGGAGGATGATTTCATTAATGAATTATCCCAATTGCAGCTTAGCTAGTGGGCATGTGGGAAGGCCAAGTCATTGGTTAAAACTGATTTTCTTTTGTTCTGTAATTTAGCTCTTTGGGAGGTGCCAGTCAACAGTTTCTAGCCACACACATGCACACAGAGCTCGCTATATAATCCCCGTGCTAATTTCAGCATGCAAATTGAAGGCGGCTCCCATACTCCAAAATGCCTTTTTGATGGAAAATGAAGAACATTAACAGAGTTGGAGAGGGGGGAGGGCATGAAGAGGAGGAGACATTGATAGGAAGTGAAAAGAAGATAAATTCATAAAAAGAGGAGAATGAAGGAAAAAACAAGGAAGAGATAGAAAAGTATAAAAGGACAGGGAAGGACATTAAGGAAGGAAGGAATTAAAGAATTCAAAGCATACAGTCAATGCAGATGTACTAAAAGCTGCCAAAGAAAGCAGGTGCTTTAAGGACAGAACTGAAACCAGTTTGCTGAACTTAGACATCTAGAAAAATTTTGAAAAATTTTCTGAGGCAGCTGTGTTGGGCTGGCAGATCTGACATCCTCTCCTGGAGGCCAGGCAGGATACTCTGCATACCTAAAACGGCACATACCCAAGCTTAGGCAGCTGAATTGCACTCTGAATGTGGAAGACCACAAGGCAGAGCCAGATGCCCAATGAGAAAAGGAGAGAACCAGGATCATGCAGAGCAGTGGCAGAGTCAAATCTTTTCATTCTCCAACAATCTTGTTGGATAAAAAACCCCTGAACTGTGTGAAAATTTGTAGCCGCTACTGTACAAAGGTGGACAACCCATCAAAGGGTGGGTCAGACTGAAGAGAGTTACTGAAAACAAGAAGAGAGACTTACTTGAATCAATCACCTGTCAGAAGAGGTCAGGTGTACTGTAAAAATATCAGCTCGAATCAGGAGCAACCACCACATAAACACATATTGTTTATAATACCAGTAATACTTGAGAGCAATAGGACAGCTTAGGAAAGAAGAGACAGCATAGAAATACAGCAATCATATTAGGCTGTGGTTCAATGAGAGATCTGCCTAGTCCCTTATCTTGGCTCTCTTGGTGGCCCAACAGCAGCTTCTCAGCCGAGAGTCCAGGACAAAGAAAAGTTTTCCAGTGGCACTTCTGCAGAGCACTTCATGTAGCACTACAGTCTTAGCTGAGGGACCTTTGAAGCCACAAGTAGTATCTTTGTACCTAAACGCTTTGGTGGCTTTCTGTTGTGGGAATAAGCCAGGTCTCTTCTTGAACCTCTGTGAACTCGATATCCACAGCACCCTGCACAAAGGAGCTCACAAATGAAGCCCTGGACACATCAGAAGCCAAGTTCTCATAACCTGCCCCATCACTTGCTAGTTTCATCTCATCCTTTGCCTTCCAGAATTCACAGGAAAAGATGGTGGACAGCTATTTCTATTCCATGCAGAATCTCTGGTGTTTATCCTACTTATGCTTCCCCGAACGAACAAGCTACCTTTTATTTTTCTTCTGTACAGTTGTTATTGTACATCGTTAGCAAGATAGAGGGTACTCAGAAAAATCACACTTGATGAAGCAAGCTGGGGGAAGCCAATCTAAATGTAATTTCTTGCATCTTCTCCCTCCTCCGTGGACTGATCCTTCCTGTTAACTGCAAACTTCATTGAGCAGCTTCACACAGACTTTTATGCCCTTTGCTAATGCAAACCAATTCACAAAATGGCTTTTTCAGGCTTACTGTAATGCAACAAACTGTCTGTGGCACAGGTACACTCTTGTCCCTGGCAGCTACCCTAAACAGAAGGATAACGGAACAGCTGCTACTAGCACTGCCAGGCAAAAGAGATTTTCCTTAGTTCCAGCATTCCCACCTGCCTCTTTCCTGCTGTGGGAGAAAGATTCTTTTCCTATGTCTTGGGTGGGAAGGGAAAAGTATGATTTATCACTAAATGAGCCTGCCCTCTGCACTGAGTCATTTGATGCCTGGACGTTCCTGGAGGAAATACAAAGAGCAATCTTCATGCCTGTCACCACATATATTCACAGCTCTGTACAGCAACACTGCACCCTTAGTCAGCATGGATTGCACCTTGGGGTGAATCATACCGGGCATTTGTCTTTTCTGCAACATCCCTTCTCAGAGAACCACAGAGAAGGAATATAGAATTTCCTGTGGAAACAGAAGAGCAGAGGATAAGATGGGACGTGCAAACATTAATTGGGAAGAACTGACAGATCAAGCAAGGAGAGGAAAAAGAATGCAGTAATGAAGAAAAGAGACAAGTGGAGAGAAGTGAGAGAATGGCTGCTCATGTGATGCAGCACAGTGAGCATTTTTAATTGGGTCAGCTCTATGAGAAGGCAAATGACAGTCTGTTTTTACTGTGTATTTTTGAACTTATGTAACCTTAACACGCTCCATTATTGCAATACATTTTATTGCTAATCATTTCCATCTGCAAAACAACCTCTTACTGAAACAAATTGTATGCAGTATATTGGAGCTGAAGTTACAGTCACTGATTTAGTGACCGAATCTGGATTTTCTTGGGATTAGGAAAGTTGATTGGGGTTTTTGCACTACTAGGAAAAGAAATCCACCGTTTTTAAAGCACTTTAAAATACTCCATCAGGAGTATTTTTTCATGCCTATATTCCAAGTTTGGAAAATCATACTAGGAGTTCATTTTTAATGCTTTTAAACCAAGGCTGGGTGTGAAGATGTAGCAACATAAATAGCTTAAGAGTTATAAAATAAGACAAAAGTATATTGTTATGCATTCACAAACACATATGTCCAGAAAGGACAAGCCTCCCTGGAAGACACTGATATATCTTTAGTCAGCTACTACTAGTAATACAAACAAAACAATAATACAAACATCAAACACTCTGTGGGAGACCTTTTTAAATCATTACATATGCATGTAACAGTTTAAAAATCCATGTGGGCATAAAGTTTAGATTTTGACTGCACAGAAGCCAAGAACTATGTCTGTGGCAAGATGTGGCTTATTGGCTTTCTGTAAAACTGCTGACCTTGTATAAAGCAGTATGAAAACCCCAACATATTTGTTGACAACACGAGCAATAAGTATCTCTAGATACACTTTTACCACTGAAAGACTTAATCTACAACTATTCACGTTTGAACCTGTTTTGTTTGGGCTAAAATAGCATGCTCAGTTCCACAGATATTACTGTTAGAGACCTATACATTCCCTCTGGACTTAAAGCTACTTGCTCAAAGTACCCCTCATTTGAAATAGCTCTGACAAGAAAAAATAAATTAATCCACCACACATGACATGGGTTCAAACACCAACCTATAGTCACAAGAAGACTAAGAATGGAACGATCCTCCCCATTCCTACGTTTCGCACCAGCCCAACTTACATCAGCCTTGAACGGCATTTTGGTAGGAAACCATGTCAGAGCTCTCCCTGGATATGTGTATCAACTTAAGTGGCACCTGCTCATTTCCTGAGGGGTGATAAACTGCTATATCCTGTGTTTAAGAGTGCCAAGGCGCAGAGCCAAACTTACCCAGAAGCATTAAAAAAATACAACCTCCCCCCAGCATATTTTCCACTCACTTTCCTATGAAATTTCCCAGCAGCTTATGCAGCATAACTCTCAAAACCACAGTTGAGCTGTGATTGAATGCTGCTGGCTACCCAAATTACAGATTACCTCCTTTTGCACCAATATAAAAGCCAGGTGATGGCTGCAGACATGAGCAGGTCCCACAACAGAGAAAAGCATTTTCCCTTGTGGAAACAGAATTTTCTCCTATGGAAATGTGCTGTTCCTATGTGAGGGAGGGAGGCAAGCAGCTCCCTGTATAGGGCAGGAGTCTGCAACTTGCAGCTCTGTCCTAAAACCAAACCCCAGGTCCTGAGGTTTTGGTGGATAGACTAGTTCTGGCCACTGTAGGAAATCTGCCTAATTAAGGACCACAACAGAGAAACTTGTTCAAGTCTACCTACCACCTCAGGTAGAAAGTAGAAAAAGAAATAATCCTGACCCAATTACAAGGTCCCTAAGCATTTAACAATCTCATTTGACGTTAAAAAAGCTGTAGGTGATCAGGTCTTCAGTAAGAGCAGTTGGTTGCAGAGAGGCTCACTCCATACCTCAGACTAGTTGGACTAACAAAGTACTGTGAAAAATGGCTGCCTACAAGTGAAATGTAGTAAAAAAAAAAAAAAAAAAAAAGTAGTAATAAAAAAAAAAATCAGATGAGTATAAATTAAATATTTTAGTTAAAATACAAGAGAAGAGGACATTTGATTGCATCCTGAAAAGAAACTACATTCCTCTGTATCTTCAGCACTATCACTAAAACTGTTAATCAAAATCCAATTGTGCCTCAGAACAATACGTTCAGCTTGAACCAAGAGCAACCCAGCTCAGCTCTCAGATCACATTTTCAGAACTGGCTGTTATGTCAGAAAAGCCACATGTTTCTGCACTCACAAATCAGATCTTATCTTCCATAGGGACAGTACAGAACCCACACAAGGCAACTTTTAATCCTTTTCATTTTAGATGTAAATCCTACCCAATGCTGTTGCTCTTCAAAATACAGTACAAAGCATCAACAGAACAGGGATCAGTAATTCCTAATGACTTTGGAGAAATGCACTGGGGACCAGTCAATTCTTAAATCTAAGAAACATGATGTGTATTAAAACTGTGCCAAGAGAAGGTAGCAATGGTAAAGTCACAACATAACTTCAATCCCTTCAGCTTCTCCATCAGGATCTTCCATTAGGATCTCCATTAGGAACTTCCTACCTACCCTAGGAAGTTGCAACAGGGCTGGAGATGGAAAGCAGCCCCCGAAGAACCCAGGTCCTCTTCTTAAGTAAGAGTGTATTTAAAACAGTGGTAGAGAAAATGAGGTGCATGGGATTATTTATTACTGATGAAGGGGCTGAAACCAAGAGTTAGAACTGGATTTGGCTCTTGGATCAGCCCTCTCATCAAGCAGCCAAGGCAAACTTTGTCTCTGCTCTGTTTTTGCCTGCACACTCCTTCTCTGGCACTCACTTCTCCTCTGGAGCTGGGAAAGTGTAGAGGCCACTTGCTGTGGCTGACACTCAAGGGTAATTAATACAGAGGATAACAGAGAAAAGGATTTTCAATACAACCTTCTAAGCAGAAGCAAAAAGATCCAGAAAACTGGAGTAAGTAAATTCTTACTAAGGTTTCAGAGAGATAGAAGATGTAAACTGAACTTGGAGATGATGCTGCCTTAATGAGGTATCCAAAGACCACATTTCCTACCAGCCTCCAGAAAATCCAATTTTTGCACTGTCTGTGAATGCTCTCAGTTCATGTGTGCAGAAATTGTCACTTGTTTACACCTACCCAATATCTGGAGAGACAGTTACAGCCTCTTAATGTGCAAATGAACACTTGAATGCACTCATGCATTGCTCTGCAAGCGTGTTCATCCACTGACATTTTGCACAGTTTTGGCAACTACCCGAAAATCTGACTTTAACGAGTTATTGCCAAAAGTAGAAATGAACTTGGATTGAAAGGTCCAGATTTACATATGTCCTTATTTTATGTCCTGGCTCATCTAAATTTGGGGAATGGTTATATATTAAGGGGAAAAGACTGTTAACAATGGATCCAAAACTGCACAAGTTCACATTTTTAAACCTGTGAATTTGATTTTTATTTGTGCCCACTGTAAACCTGATATTTACAACTGTATGTAATTTTTCTCTTCACAAAGGAAAAAGGCATATTCGAGCAAGTAATGTGAAAAGGGTTAATAAGAAATCCTTACATGGGCTCTGTAAGTAGCACACCCGTTTCAACTCATTTGCTCTCATGTGGCAACAAAAATGTTTTAATTCCAGCCTCTTGAGATTTAGCATGTATAATACCTCCTGGTACTTCCATCAATACACCCACACTCTCCTCTCAGGCACGGATGTCCCAGTGTCTGAGTGTCTCTAACCACCACATACAGCAACTGCAGCAGCATAGAAGCAAAAACCTGAAGACAGGCAGACAGAAACCAGGACAAAATTGTATCCTTCAACTCACAGCTTCCTGGGAATCTGAATAAACATATGTTTAACCTACAGGGGTAAGCATTTCCAAGCAGGAGGGGCTATGCCAGCTCTTAGAGAGGTCTACAGCCCCACCAGGAAAAACTAGAGGGCTCCCATGGCTTTTAGCCACCGTGGCTAAGCTGAGGGTCAGCGTATGAGGTCTGCAAAGCATCTTAGAGCACAAAGAGTTGTTTAGTGAAGTGTGTGCTAGAGGAAAAAGCACTCCTGGAGACATGCAGCCACACTGAGCTCCAGCCACAGCCAGAGCTCTGGCCTTGGTACAGCTTCACCTCAGTGGGGAGGAGGATTATCCGGCCGAGCTGTTGAGTGAGAAGCTGCAAGAACACTGCAGGGCATCACTGGCTCCTGGCAGCAGGTAGGCTCATCCTCCCTGTGTACCATAGGGAAGGCTCTACATGGATCTTCCCTAGAAATCACCCCTAACAGCGTTCCTGAATCTTGAATTCTGTGGATTATGTTATTTATCCATCAATTCCACTTCTTCTTTAAGAGAAGACTTTTTAACTTTGCAGATTTTTGTCCCTGCCTTCACCTTCAATGAATCAAAGTTAAATCCCACACTGAATTGTAATCTTTCATACCATGACTTCCCACCCCAGTGCATAGAATGCTCTATTTGTTGATCAATAGAAGTAACACATATCCATTTAAGTAATTCCAGGCTGCACCATGCAGTTCTATAGATGTAAATTGAGAACAGATTATTAACAAGACTGAACAGCAGAAGTATAAAAAAATAAGGGCTAAAAACATCAGGTTACTCAGTCTGTGAGATAGGTCCAGCTGATACAAGACTATCTACAAGGAAAAGAATGCTTTTAAGAAAGAATTTATGATTAGCAAGGATCTCAAGGAATTTCACAGAAAAGTTAATCTAATTCATGAATCAGTGTAAATTCACTGGAATGGCAGAATGCTGGATCTATGCATGACAGCTTGGATGACCTTTCTAGACATCTGCAGACAAACATGTACAGTCATCTGAATGGGATGTCTTAGCCAATCCTTTCACAATATTTCAGTGTTCTATTACTATACCTTTAAAAAAAAAAAAAAAGTCAAACACAAAATACCTTCCTTTTTTTTTTTAGTTTATTTTTTATTGGTAATAGTCTTCCATTAATCTTTTATTTCTATTTGAGCCCCTGTTCAAATTTAGAGCCATTCATCAAATTAAATAGGGAAACCTGCTTGTTTATCTCAGGCTAAAAGGCCTGAGACAAATAAACCAACAGAAGACAAATAGACCAAACAGCCTTTTTCAAAACAAAGGCAATTAGTATGACATGTAAAACAAAAGTGAGAGCAGAAATTACACTCCTCCAGTGTCTCTCAAAAGGTAAGAGAGGACCCAAGATTTGTTCTTTACAAGCAACTACCAAGTGAGAACTACACACTGCTCCAACATTCACCTGTGGAAAAGCAAAACTAGAACCAGAGTGCAAAGAAATCACACATTTGAGGGAGCTGATTCAATGAGGACAGGGGCAAGGTCTGCTCAGAATATTCCCAGAGAAGGCAGCAAGCTAGGTGAGAACGTTTTGCCTTCAGTCTTGACAACTTCATAAGCTTCTAAATCCTATTATTTGTTTTGGGTTGTTAGTTGGAAAGCGCAGCAGAAGCTTCTAGAAAGTATCAAGAGCTACAACCAGCTTGTTATTAGGCACCAGTACATGACAATTCACTGATCGTGCTGTTACATGTAGCTACAACATCTACTACCAAAGTGTCTCTTTTGTCCTGCCTTCTCAGGATTTGATTGAAAATATGTCTATCAAAATGTACCACTCCAGGACCTGTGTGCTTCATATCATTGCCTCTCCAGAGGAGGTATCCAAATATGATTGTGTGACTCTAGAGGCATGTAACCCCAGAAATTTCCTCACTTAGTCATCCTTCAGCTCGTTCCCATAGGACTGTACACAACTACACTGCAGCTAGTGCTGGTGTGACCTGTGACTCCCAGAGAAATCCTAGTCTCTAACAGTTAACCACATCCTCAACAGAGGCAAGGAACTCCACAGCCCTTGAAACTTCCCCCACAAAAATGAAAGAAATTTTTTCTCTTCACAGCAATTAAAACCTTTCATTCCAATTCTGTCCTTTTGTTTCATAACATCAATATAGCTGTCGGAAACAAAATAAACCTTTTGTAATGAAGAACCGAAATATTCTGCTCCAAAAATCTGGAAGGAAAATGGTAGAATGTTCTGCCTCTGTACTTCCTGTGTTTTATTTGTTTTGTCTAATTTAACAAACATCTTTTAAGCATTTCAAGTTTGCTGAAATTACTTTTTGAGAAGTGAAATACTTCCAGAAAACATCTAACCAATTCCAGCAGCTGTGTCCATCACTAGCACTTGTCTGTCTCTGCACAGTTGGGTTCAGGCACCCAGTGAGAGGCTCTAAACTGTTGAGTTTGAGATAGTTACATTGGTATCTAGAGATTAATGCTGTTGATTAACCAGAACATGACATCTAATGATCAGCTGATTTGGCACAAGATGGAAACACCAAAAGCACTGTTTGAACTCTAACTTTTCCTTCTTTGTATCTGGTTAGCTCAACTTTTGCAGAAATACAGATTAAATTTCACAGTGATATTGCACATCTTGTCTTTTGTGTTCAGTGTTGCATGGCAGCAGTTATCTTTGAAAGGTACACCAAGTATTAGATTACTCAGCAAACAAATAAAATATATTTCTGTATATGAAAACAGCATGAACTTTGAATTTGGAGGAGGATCTGTTTAAATATCAAAATAAATCACTCTCATTTGTTATTTACTGTGCTCATCCTAATCATATAATGCCAATGCATCTATAAATTGCCTTGTCAGAAAGTGACTGCTGAAAGTGATGAAAGCTGCCATTTAATCAAAAAGCCTAAATTAATCAAAAGGAAAGGAAAGCAGACCCAGCACCACCATTAAGGTTTTTTCCCGCTCCACCAGGAATGACAGACATGATAGACAAGACTGAGGGAGCTGCAAAGTCAACAGACAAAAATGATGACATAGAAGGAAGAAAAAAAACCTCCCAGGCCTCAGTGCCAGAGCAGGGACCCCGGCTGTCCCAGCACCTTCTCCAACACACCCAAGGCTACCCTGCAGTTTTAAGTAAATTTGGTCTTCACTTGTTCTCACAGTAGCAATAAAACTGTGGTGCTAAAAAACTGCAGCATCGCACCACAGGGACAAGGCTTCACTTCAGGAGTGGACACACAATCTTCCTATCTAGCTTAAAGATCCTTTCATGGTCTGCTTTTGGATCCTCCAAGACAAGCAGCACTACAGAAGTGACGTTATTTCTGGAGAAAGGATTCTCTCCTTGAGGCTGCTGACAGGCCCCAGGCCCGGGTTTGCACAGCAGAATGACTCATCACTTCTGATTAGAGGAATGGAATAAACATGGGCTTTATCAACACTCTAAGTTTTACTACTTCAAATTCTTTAACACACAGTTCCAAAAAACCATTATTTTCTCTTGTAAGGCAATGCATTCCCACTAATGCCAGGGCGAGTTTGGTATGTAATCTCTTCACTTGAGGCTAGCCAGTAATAGCATTATACCACGGGGGATGTAATTGCTGTTTATACACAAGTCATGGTATATCCCAGGGAGGAAGAAGATCTATTTAACCAAAAGGACACAGTGCGTGCCTGTGTTTCAAACATGAATTAGAAAAAGATTTCTAACCAGAAAAGAATGGAGGTTCCGGAACAGCCTCTCAAATAAGAGAGAACTATTGTAAGATGAGGTTTGATTAGTCTATAAAAGGGATTATTCTGTGGTTTGACTGCAGGACCAGGAGATTTGGCTTCAGTGATCAGTGATGATTCCCAAATTTTGCTTTAAGTTTTTCTTTCCCAAAAATAACAATTAAATGGATACAGACAGAAACTCTCCAGCAACAAGGTCAGCTACTCCATATGCAAAACCAATAAAAGAAAATCTAAATCTAAGTACTTGACCTCCACAAAATCTTGAAGATCTTGGTAAAGCAAACCAGCTGCATGTATGCACTATTTCTTTCTGATGACAACTGAAAGTTCCTTTAAACACAGGGAGCTGACACTTACAATCTTATCCAAACCAGATTAATCACTACTGTTATCCGAAACCAAGTCCAATTCTTCTCTTAGTAACCTATTTGCCCACTGCAAGACAGGTCGAATTGCACGTTGCACAGAAAAGTGTCTTGCTTTAGCATATTAAATTTACTTCCTTTCAACTAAGTCAGGACATCCAACTCAAGCCTGACATCAAACCATGTATTTTTTTAATTCAGGCTGGCAGTGATGATGCTGCCGTGTGATGCCACATGTCACAGGGAGCCAGCTGTGCTTCAGGGCCCAGAGAATGGGCTAAGCTTAATCAAACCAAACTCTCACTGCTTAGTTCTTTCAGGATACTCAGGATACTCACACAAGTAATAAAGCCTACAGTCTGTCATAGAAATAATTAAGGATGCCTCAACCTTTCTATTTCCCCCTGTATACTTTTCAGTCCAGCATCTTATCCCCCCAGCTGTTTATCCTCTTCTGCTTCATCCTGTCACAGCTTTAAAGCAGATGTCCCCTTTCCTGCAGTTGTCTTACAATTATTTGACTACCTTCTTCACACAGCCCAGGCTTCAATGTTCTCCTCCGTTTTTACTTACGCTGCAGGCTCCACCCTACGCCTGCCAGCATTTCTCAATGAGGTAGCAGTGACAGCACATAAAGAACACTCCTTTCTCTTCTCATATGTGTGAAATATGCTGTCATAAGCCTTGCAAGAGACTGATTGTGAATCCCACTAGTACAGAGAAAATCTGTTTGCTATTCTCTGCTTTCTAAAGGTGTCACCAATAACAAACAACATGGCATCTGCTGCGTGTTTTTTGCTAACAAAGGCAGTGGGTTTTTAGAGCTCAGTGGTTTCTCCGTGCAGTATTCCAAACTAGCAAGAGTTTTCCAGTTCCATTGATAAGTGATGGATAGTCAAAGTGTCTGGTTTATTTTCTCTTTGAGATATCCAACGTTCACATTGTGTTCATGTTACAAAAACTGGCAAAACAGAAATGCTCTGCCTGTAAAGACTGCTGTAACTTTACAGTTTCAATTATGGTACTGCTCTGCTACATCTATTAAGAAACTTATATTGCTGAACAGAAAAAGGGCATTTTCATTCCATTTTGGTTGTCATGTTACTCAGTTTAGGGTTTCTTGACAGACCACCCCCCTGACAAGTCTCTGAAACTGTAGTGCATATGAACTCAAAGATCCTCCAAAGGAATTCCTACTTCTATCATACCTCATAACGAAGCTAAAAGGACGCTCTAGATTACGTAGAATTTATGGCAAATTGTCACTCACTGTCACTAAATCCAGGAGAAAGCCCTGCTACTAGAACAGCCTTGACAAGAAAAGATCATTTCCGACAGCCAAGTTATGTGCCTGAACCTCCCAAACTGCCCTGCTCAGGAGCAATGACAAGGTGATTCATGACTCTTTTCTTAGGTATTCAAAGCTACCACCTCCCAAACCCCCTTAATCCCTTTATGAGAAAAAGGCTGAAAAAAACCAATTTCTAAAACTAATCTTCCACCCAACTAATGGATAATGTCATTTACTGAATTTATTCCTCTCTCCTCAGAAAGACCAAGATGTTACTAATGATTCCACAGCCTCTGGTAATACTGTGTAACTCTAAACTTTCCTTTTGGACAAGAAATAACCTACATAAGTAAACGGATTTGAAATTATTTTTACGACACATTTGTCAAAAGTATCTGAAAACTTTTTATTTTGAGAGAACATTGTTTTCCATTTGCAATAGACCAGCTATGCCAGACAACAAGAATTCAAATGTCTTCGATGAGCTTTTTTGTTCTGCCAAGCAACTGAGAGACCCAGGAAAGGAGGAGGAAAGAGGAGATTGGAAATTGTGGGTCAGCATAATTAAATAATCTAAATAGTGAAAAAAGACAAGGCCAGTCTGAGGAAGTTCTCAGCTCTGGAACAGGCAGCATGGTAAAATGGGAGATCAAGGTAAAGGGCCAATTCTGGCTGCAGGTTACCATTAATAATTATATTTTTTATCAGCCAAAATGTCAGTTCACAGTTTTTCTGTTGGTTTTTCCATCTGTATTCAAAGTAAACAACATATGAGTATATGGGACAAATAAACACCAAAATAAGCAATCAGAATAGACTGAAAATCCTTTTCCAGACAGACACAATTACATATGGTTCTCTCTTCTCCCAAATCTACCACCACATGGCATAAAATGAAAAAGATTACAGAACAAGAAGGCCATTTCCATGTTGAACAACCAGGTAGGATAGGTACAAAGATTCTGTTAAATAATTCACATTTATTGAAGAGAACTGGGAGTTCTGCAGCTGATGTAATGCATGAACACACCTAACACTGATAACATGCCCTAAAGTAGCTAAATTTGGCGACATACATGAAAATTCCTTTTCAGTCAAAGAGCAAATATATTTTTGACTAATAATTGTTGACAGAAATCAGAGCCTCTGCTAAAATATTTACACCCAATTTGATTACAACAACGATCAGAGAGCATTGTTTAATTTACTGTGTTCATTCACTTTTGGCAACAACATCAACACAAATATGGAATGATTATCTCTCTCCAGATCTTTCATATGTATTTAGTACATGTTAAATTATATATTTATGTGCCTGCATAATTGCATATATATTTTTCTATATAAGCTTGTGTATATTTTGTTAAACCTTTTCATTTAGCAAAACCAGAATCATCTCCAATGTTTCTGATGTAAAGCAGCAAGCACCTGGGGGAAGTTAGCAGTTCTGCACCCTCATTAAATTAGCACTAACCAGCTCTGCACACAGTCCACGTTTTTTGCTACTGCCCTGAGAAACAACACGTTCTAACTATACATGAATATTTAATTCCACAAAATTATTATATAGATCTACTTCAAGATAACGTTGTGCAGAGTAATAGAGGTTATTGTAAACTACCCTTTGGCATCTAACCCTCTTCCTCCTCTCTATCTGAAAAGCTCACATTAATCCCTCTGGAGAAAGTGGAGTAGGTGTTGCTGAGACAGGTAGCTCACGACACCAACACATGTGGTTGGTGGCAGCCATCCCTCTAAAAATGGCCTACACAGACCAGAGCCAGCTTTGTGAAGGAGCTGAACAAACCAAGAATTCAGGCTAAATTTGCTGCATTGCACTGAATCTCTCTTTGTAAATAACCCAAATACCAGAAATAGACTTTGACTGAGTGCAACTTCGTTGCTCTGAATTTGATGCAAGTGGCAGGATTCACCTGCCTGCTCAGCAGACAGAGGAGGGACACTGCTGTGCTGCTGCCCGTGTTGCCCTGTTTGAGTTGGCCCTCATGACACGCCCAGGGAAATGGAGTCCAGACCTTAATGTTCCCTGATATCAGAAGTGTGCCATAGTTAATACTGCTCTGGCTTGCTTCTGCAATATGCTGTTAAGTAGTTTGTCCAATAACCTTTGGGTCAATGTGTACTTTGGAGGGGAAAAAGGGCTTGGTGGGCGGGAGAATTAAATAAATCGTCCAGAAAGAGAAGCTCCAACAGTGAAGGAGCTTTTACTTTGGCACTCTCGTAGCAGCCAGAGCACTGCTGCAGAAATATTCCAGAGTGCTGAGGGGTTTTCCTTCTTCATCATATAGTGGCTGCCAAAACACCTACCTGGCTCCAAATGATTTGGTCACTAGAGGAAGGTCTGGCATTCCTCCACCTCCACAGCAGAGTAATCTTTTAAAGAGGATTTCTCACCTTGGGGGGCATTTTCTGCTCTGTTTACAGCAACAGCCTGTTGTGAGATCCTTAGCTTGGGGCCTTCTTTTCTCATTAAGATTCTCAGCTTCACAGAGAAAGGTTTGAGCAGCAAAAGCTTCAGGCTCTGTGCACCTCAGAATGGTTTCATGGCACGTTAAATTCAAACACAGCCATAAACTGAAAGTTCTCTTAAAGCAACTGGAGTTTCTATTAACTGCAGCAATTACCAAAAAGTGTCTGTAAACGTTTCAGTGTCTGGCTCAGTTCTTTTTTCTGGCTGGAAGGTTAGTATAGGATGACAGAGTAAAACACCCCTTGTGGCTTCAGTAGCTTGCAGCAAATTTCTTTTTTTTTTTTGCAGTTACAAATAAAATAGAAGGAAAGTGTATGTAGTGTTAAGAAATAATAGCAGCACTTTACTGTGCCTCATATCTGCATCGTCCAAAACAGTTTTGAAAGACTAATTAATTAAACATTTCAGCAGCCTGGAAGATGAGTAAGAATTATTCTCATTTATGGATGGTTAAACATAGGCTAAGGGAAATCAGATGTCTCAGCCTAGAAGACAAAGCTAACTAACTGCAAACCTAGGACTTGATTTTTTCAGTACCAGAATCTTGCCACTAAAATAATCTTATGCCTCTTGGAAACAAGAACGTTGTGATGACATGATTTTTGGACACTAAGTTGTGTGATTCCCCTCAGTAATGCAGGAATCTGCCATAAGTAGCACCACTGATGGACATGCTGTTGTGTACTAAGGCGTATAACTGCAGCAGGTTCTCCTCTACCTATTTTCCTAAGCCACCTGCCACATGACTTCAGAACGAGTATCTTCCCCAATAAGATAAAATTTACTTCTACTGGATTATTTCATGCCCCTTCTTTAAACATATTCCCCCTTGGCCTTCCTCTTACTCTGTCTTCACCTATTCAGTGCCACAACCACTTCCATAGTTTCTTTAACATTATAAAGGCTTAGAGCCTTATCTGCTATTGTGCCTGCCCCATCACAAAGATCCTCCACGTACGTAGCATCTCATATGAAGTTGCAGGGAGATCTAAGTGGAACAACTGGCAAGGATTAGACAGGAAAAAGATCATGTGCATGACTTCAGTTTTCTTATATAACAAGTGTGTCAAGGTTATCAGTGAGGGCACTGTGCTGTAAAATGAAGAGTGGGTGATGGGACAGTATGAACCTCGATACCATCCATGTGCAAAAAATACAATACAGTAAACATTGACTTAGGAGCCTGTTGTGATCCATTGTTACCTGACATTGATACTGTGATTTTGTCTTAATTTCATGAGATCAGTGCAAATGTACTACAGCTGATAAGAAAATGCAGACTAAACTCCATGTATCAGACTTATTGGCAGCGGTGAGGGAACATGAAGCTAAAACCTATAGCCATGAGTTCTAATTATGCTATTAAAAGGGAATGTCACAGCAGTTGCTTTCTCCCCTTCCTCCCCTGCCCACCGTCTGTTTTTTTTTTTTTTGGCCAGTTCTCATCTCTATGGTCATTCCTCTGCACCCCCATTTCTTCATCCTACTCCCAAGATCCTCCAAAATGCAGATTTAGAACTTTACCTATATAATTAGCAAACTTGGCTTCAGGCTTAAAACCTGGTAAACACTTAAGGAATCTATCCATGTATAGTTTATTAAATCTGTAATTTGTGATCTATGGGATGCTTCAGCACACAAGAGCATTCTATACTGTTGTGTACATCCTGGGCCAAGGAAAATGGGCACTCATTAAACCTTGATGGGTCTCTTGATGGGATGGCCAAAAGAAGCTTCCCACGAACTGTGTGCAGAATGCTGGAACATGAATAGTGGTGAACATACACACAAGGAGATAAAGAGGTCAGAAATTGGGCCTTTATCTTAAATGCCATGGAGATTGAGAGATATGCAAGAAACAAAAAGACTCAAAGACTCCTGAGCAGACCTGGAGGTGACATCATTGCTCAGAGATATCATGGAGCTAAGAAACCTGCTGGGAAAGGGGGAGTCTGGATAGTTTGGGCAGAAAGAAACCAGATAAATACAATGAAGAATCCATACATATTATGAGAATCCCTGGGCTTCTGTTGTTATGTCACTCAAAAAGCCCCTTATGAATTTGCACATATATCAAAGGTAGATCTACAGAAAAGGGCATAAATAAGCATGAGGCATAAAATACCTGGGTTGAAGGTAGCAGATAAGTGGTCAGCTCTGATCCTGAAGAGAGGAGGCAAATGAGTTGCACATTACAAGGAGGACAAGCACACACAGTGAACTTCTACCTGCTAAGTATTGTGGGACTTACAACTTGAGTCAGCTCTGCATCAGGAAAAGGAGGCTCTAGGTGGTGGGATAAAAACAGCAGCCTGGTAAGCTTTCAGATGAGGACACTGTACCAAGGGTTATCTGAGACCTTAAACAAAATGTAGGTATCATATGCTGGTAGGACAAGACTTAAATGACCATGGTTTGATGGGCTAAAGAAGTTTCATATCTTCTAGACATAGTGCTTTGGAAAGCTCAAGTCAGACTTCACTTTGGCAGAGGTTACTTGAGAAGTCTATGACTTTGGAGAGCATAACAAAAATAGCTGTGGTATTTGCTGTAAGATAGAGGAGTTCATTTAGAAAAGCTCTTTCTGCAATAAACACTTGCACATCTTTCTGATACTTATTTACTTTGCAAAATATAAGACCTTCTTTTGGATGTCCCATGGGAATTTCTCAAAACATTAATACAATAGTACATCATTCCACAGCCTGGTAAGCACTCACAAAACACACATGAAAGGTTCATGAGAAAGTGGGGGCAAGAAGTAAAAAGGTTCTTGAATGTGTGTGCTGCAGTTATGGCAAGTAGAATTCCTGATTTAAGGGTCAGGATTGTTTCTGAAGAAGTTTCTATCTGTGTTAACAGGTAGCTGATCTACAACTACGAAAAGGCTACCGTAGTTATCCTGTTGTGTAGCAACTTGTTCTTTTTTTCCAGATGATGTACTTGAATAAAAAAAGACTGGAAGCTTCTTCCTATGAAAACCCACTAAAACATATATTCTGCTTCAATTCAGACCTCTAGCTTCCATTCTGGTTAGTGGCAGGCAACATCTGTGGCTGTGCAGAAATGTAATTTTCTGTCCCAGAGGCACTAAGGAAAAGAAATTCATTCAGGTTCCTTAAAAGATTAAGTACTAAACTTCTTATTTTTGAAAAGTTTTTAATGATAATTAGCTTAGCTTTCTAAAGGAAAGGTCATCTTGAAATGAAAAAGCACTATTTTTAAATCTAAAAAAGGTCAAAATAGATGTATTTCACATTTGGAAAATTTCCACTTCCCCAAAAATTTTTGTCCTGAAAAATTAATCAAAACTAACTTGTGACGTGAACTGGTTCAGTTTTGATGAATCCACTTGCTCTTAAAAATATCATTTTTGTGGAAATATTAATGACTAGCTCCATAGCATTGCTCGTAGAACAGTACATGCTGTAAGTGTGTCACAGAGCTGGAGTCATCAGTCTCAGTGGGCTATACCTTGTTGACAAAGGAAGGAAAAAAAAAAAGATATTTGGGAAAAAGAAATTCGTTGTTAATTGACCTCTCCCAATAAACTGAGAGGGTACTTTCATTGAAATCAGCTGCAAAACCTCTTTAGAAGCACTAGGTAGGTGAGACTTTGGGTTGCCTCTATATTAATTTGAATGCTTAAAACCAATCTTGAAATACAGTCGTGAAGTTGGACTAACATAACAAAGCAAACCCTCAAAGCAAGAATAAAGGAATATTGAAGGAAAAACATTTCTAGCATTAAATGAAGTCAAGAAAAAAAAATATGAGCAGTCTTAAGCTGAATTATAACATCAATAAGGGAGCCTTACATTTTGCAGTGAAAGATGGTGCAGCTGAGGAGCAGATCATACTGACAAAGGGAAAGCATTCTATTATTACAAGCATTCAAGAGGAGACAACCGACCTTCAACCTCTAATTTTGCCATTAGATAGCCATGGAACAATTCCTGCTCTATCAGTAGCCCCTCTGTCATGAGAAAGCAGCCTTGGTCCCTCAAAAATGAGAAACTACCCATTGAAAGTTTAGGTGCAAATAATCAAACTTAAGTAGCTAATAACACAGTTTTAAAGCTGAACAGCTAAGTTACTTCTCTGCAGTATTTTTCTGCAAGTTAATTGCATTGCCCTTGTGACACTGACAGTCAATTTTTAATTTGAAAGAAAGTTTTCAGCTTGTATGGTGAGGAACTCTTGTAGAAGATGGAGAATAGGCTGTGGTGGAATCCTGTTCTGAGTGGCACCCTGACTGCAAGGTGGAAGGAAGGTGAGTAGGAACAGAGGACAAACATAGAGTGTGAAATCATAAGCTTATTGATAAAGGGCTGAAAGAACTCCAGGCCAAAGTCAGAGTGTTGCTTTCTGACGGCACAAAGATCTCAGACATATGTCAAGAAAGGCAGCTTTCCTTTTCGAAGCGTTTTGCAACATTCAATTAACCGTGTTCTCTAGTGATGCACAAAGACAATCTGTCACTGCAAACAGTGCAGATTATTTTTCTTAAATTGCCTCTTAACATGATCACAGTAAAACACTCAAGGCTAAAAGCTTGCTCCCTTTATGATAAAATGTGAATAAAAACTGACAAAGAGATAAGAACTCTTTTTTAAGACTTCCCTAAAAGGCTGAGGAATCTAAACAAAGGGGTCCTAATTATTAGCTCAGGACAACCTATCATCACTGCTACATGGACAAATTGCACTGCATGCCAGAGCACGCTGAAGACACAATAATTTATCAGTCAGAACGCAGAAAATTGTACAGTGCAGGGTGACTACTCAGATCACATTTCTTCACATCAGGTCCTCCATTTCCGTCTTAAAGAGACACCGCAGTGCAATTCAGTGTAAGGCTGAAACAGGTTTGGGGAGGAAACATGAAGAAAAGCATCACATGAAAAAGTACCTAATTCTGAGCACCAAACTTAAAAGCCTAAATTAGGTAAAGTCTCTCTTTACATCTCCTAGAAAAGAGAAAGGCCCTGCTAGACAGTAACTGAAACAAGAGCTGAGGTAGCCTGTGAATCGTGCTCTGCTAACACATGTACACAACTCATGACTTTCCACCAACTATTCCAAGAGCCTAGAGAATAACCTCTGAACTTAGGCACCCGAAAAAGGTAGGTGATGTGAATGAATACCCTCATGTGTGTAAGATCTGGGACAACAGGAGAAAAATCTGGTGGCCTTACTTACAGGGAAAAGATAAAATGTTCAGAGTTCTTCCTTTTTCCAGCCTCAGCAACTTAGGAGGGAAGGCAGCACAACAGGAAAGTCAAATGAATAGATCTCAAGGGAGTACACTTCAGTAATCCCAGAGGATTGTCAGTAAAGACCTCCAGAGAATGGTCTAAGGAAAAAAGGTATTAAAAAGAGAGATGAAAGCTCTTTAATGAAATAATTCTCACGGCCTTATGTGCCAGCTGTTTCACTGTGGAGAAAAGACAAGTGACACGGTAACCTTGACTAGACCGTGAGTTGTTCGCTGACCTGAAGCACGAAAAGGAAGCAAAGGAGCAGTGAAAACCAAGCCAGATTACCACACAAAAGTACAAAAACTCAACAAGATTAGGTTAAATTACAGTGTGTTACCCGCTAAGAGTCTCCAGGGTATGAAGTAGGATGCAACCAGCAAGAGACATCAAGAAATCATTCAGTAAAGACGTTAGCAATAAAGGTAGGCTCAAGAGTGAAAGTCACTGCTGTATAAGGTCGAAAAGGTCAAGTTGTTGCTGCTTTTTTTGTGTGTTCATCATCACAAAAGATGAGCTTTCATCAGATGGATATCATATCTAATTCCAGTCACAGAAGAGCAAGAGCTAAGTCTTCGAATATGAAAAAACTCCCCCATTAATAAGTATTAGTTAAATTCAATTGTTTTCAAATTGCCCAGACCTAATGAGCGCCATTCCAGACTAAACCTGAGGGTTTGGCTGATGAAATCTAGAGCTTTTAGCAGTTATTTTGATAACTCATCCAGACTGGGTAAGGTATTAGACATCGCATTTACCTTTCTCCAGTTTTTTATTTCTTAAAAGACATGAAAAGAGAATTAAGTGAATTAGAAAGAGTCAGTTTAACTTCAATTTCTGGAACAAATGATGAGACGTTTGTAACTATATGGAAGGCAATTACTAACATCCAGCAAGAATTGATTGTGAAAAAAAAAATCATCTCTCACCCATCTAATTTCTTTTGAGGACCTGGTAACAGGCCTCATGGAGAGGGAACAAAGACAATAGATGGTGCACAACTCAACATCAGTAATGCATGTAATGTGCTCCTATGTGCCATAAATGTAGAAAATTAGACTTAGATGAAAAAAGGTGCAAACTGGTAGAAACACTATTTTAGATATTACTTCACAATATACAAACAATAATTGTAACTGATAATGAAATACTGATATGTATAAGAAAAGTCAGCATGAAAAACTTTCTTTTTGTTCTATTGAACAACTAAAAGGCTTCAGGTCTGGGTGCTCATTTCCAGATACCATGTAAGGACTGATTAAAGAAAGTCCAAAGGGAGCAATGGAAACTGTGAGAGGACTCAGAAACACCATCCATGAGCCCTACCAAAGGCACTGGCACTGATGAGAGATTCTAAGCATCTTCCATGTCAGAAGTCTCCAAACGATAACTTTTAATAACAATGCAGGAAAGTGTAACTGTCCCTATTTATTTCATATTTTAATATCAGTTCCGGCTTATCTACAGTGGAAAATTAATCTTTTGTGTTATGTGTGCTTCAATCAATCAGCCCCAAACGATTAGACACTGTCCTGGCAGGATACAATTTTACACTAAATATATGTACAAGTGTATATATATAAAAATACATATAAATATATGCAAATATATACACACAAAACAGCATAGGTTAGTAGGTCCTCAGAACAAGCCTACATATTTATATTTCTTAAAACTGTATTTATGCTGAACTATAGAAGGTCCACCTAGATCAGATAAAATAATGACCTCACATGCTGCAGCCTGGCATGAGTGCTGGCACATCCCAATAATAGGAACATCTCAAATTACTTGAAACAGGTTCTGCCTCATCCACTGACCTCTGTATGGTTAAAGGTCACTGTTTAGCCCTAACATCACATCAGTGTTCAGTCTGGGAACTCAGACTGAGACAACCTCCGTGTCCTACAACTTGCTACTCCTTACCCTGATCTGTTCACCAGCTTGTTCATTACCTACCTGTTTTCCATTTCCCCATCACCTTTTGAGTTAGCTACATCCAGTAGGGTTTGTATTCTTAATTTCACCATTAACAGTTATTAAAAAAAAATACTACACACTAACTTTTGATTCTTTGTTAGTTACAGCTGGGATGTGCTGAAGTGTTTTGAGATGTGCTCTTGCTGTGCTGAAAGCCAGACAGTGCCTGCCCTTTCAAAAAGCCTCTTGTCCACTGGAGGATTTCTGCCCTGGACAATTCCACTGAAGCCCTGAGCTGCCCTATGAAGGGCTAGGGTCATGAGTGTATTTAAGGTGGCAAGGCTGCCCTCTGAGCTATATTCTGGCAATCTACACTTAAGACAATGGCTGGAGTTCTGACAATGCCCCCTCCTCTCCCCTGTAACAGTCAGGCTTGATGAAGTCATAGAATGTCCTGAGTTGGGAGGGACCCACAAGGATCATCAAGTCCAACTCCTGTCCCTGCAAAGCACAGTCCCAAGAATCACACCACGTGTCCAAGAGCATTGTCCAAATCCTTCTTGAACTCCCTCGGGCTTGGTGCTGTGATCACTTCCCTGGGGACCCTGTTCCAGTGCCCAACCCTGGGTTAAGACACTTTTCCTAATATCCAACCTAAACCTCCCCTGACACAGCTTCATACCATTCCTTTGGGTCCTACCACTGGTCACCAGAGAGAAGAGATCAGTGCCTTGTGAGGAAGCTGCAGACCATGATGAGTTCTCCCCTCAGTCTCCTCTTCTGCAGGCTGACAGACCAAGTGACCTCAGTTGGTCCTCACAAAACTTCCCCTCTAGACCCTGGATCACCTTCGTTGCTCTCCTTCGGCTGCTTTCTATTACGTAAATGTCTTTAACATTGTGTTGCCCAAAACTGCACACAGGACTCAAGGTGAGGCTGTCCCAGTGCAGAGAGGAGTGGGACAATCCCCTCCCTCACTGGCAATGCTTTGCCTGATGCCCCCAGGACACAGCTGGCCCTCCTGGCAGCCAGGGTACGCTGCTGGCTCATATTCTACATGCCATTGACCAGGACCCCTAGATCTCTTTCTTGGGGGTTGCTCTCCAGGCTCTCATTCCACAGATGGAAAAATTTCCCTTTCATGCCCTCAGCTCACGCTAGAGCTGAAACACTCACTGCTTGCAGGAATGACAGCTCAGCTATTTTGCTGCTATGTTTGCTCCAGCCCAGCTCCTTGCCCCCTCTCTGCCTTCACCCCCGTTACCACCACAGCAGCTGCAGAGCTGTGCCACCCCTAATTATTCCCAGCAGTGCCAAGCTGGAGGCGCCGCTGTCACGGAGGATGGCAGCAGAGTGCAGAGCATGACAACAGCAGCAGCAGGTGGGCAGAGCAGAAAAGGCCAGATTACTGTCTATGTGATTACTGTCATTTATCTCAAGTCAGGCAGAAGGCAGAGCATTCTCTGCCTTTGCTTGTTCCTTCCCTCTGTCGCTACAGAGCGATTCCTGAAAACACTGTACAGGGATGTTATGCACTTGTTAAGCTTTGTTTTAAGCAGTGAAAACCACCACAGGAAGAGCAAGTAATTGCCCCTTACAGCAGTCACAGGTTTCTCTCAAACACAAGCCCTACAGGAAAATAAACAAGGAAGCTTCCAATGCTAGCACCAACTCGAAAAGCTGTTGGATTTTTACAAATTCAACATGCATCTATTTGTGTCTTTCAGAGTATTGGGCAGAGCAACATTTGAAATGTAAACAAGAACTTTATCCTGCCAGCTCTGCCTTCTTAAGGCAGCAGGACTGTGATGCTGTCAGGGCAGCTGCCTGCTGGGAGAGCTGCAGGAAAGCTGCTTGACTGCAGTGCAGAATGGCCAGTGCACAGGTGAGAAAGGAAGCACTCCCTTCTAATGCTGGGATCAGTCTAAAATATGCTCTTACATCTGGTTCCTGTCTTTGCTAATTCTTCTCTCTTCTCTCCCTGATATTTAACAGAGTAATTTTGTGTCACAGCTAAGTGCTTTCAATTCTGGCTGTCAAATTTCCAAATGAAATCCATATATTTAAAAGCATACAGATTTATGTATCAATTCTTTATACAAAAATTGCATTTCTGAATCTTAAAACAGACTTCCTAAATTTAGCCAGAAATCCTAACACCATCACAAATACAGTCTTCACTGCAATACATACTTTCCTCCTCTAAAATTGGATGCAAACTTTGCTCCTTGGCCTCATCATTAGGTTAAGAACAGATGATAAGACTCAACCACAGCCTGTATCCATATGAAACATAAATCCATTTTGAGGCCTGAAAATATTACATAGGCCCTGATTTTAATTCCATTGGTCATGAACTAGAAACAAAATTGAGAAAAGATTTGATTTTGGGGGGAAAGTTTTTCCTTTCCACATTAAGGAAGCAGAAAACTCTGTAGCGCAAATGAGGTTTAACAAAATCCTCCTGAATAAATCTATGGGCCTCCTGAGGGTTTTTCCATCACCTGCTTAGACAGGGGAGAGAAAATATAACAAAAGGCTCATGGGTCGAGATAAGGACAGGGAGAGATCATTCAATTACCGTCACGGGCAAAACAGACTCGACTTGGGGAAATTAGTTTAATTTACTAGCAATCAAATTAGAATAGGATAATGAGAAATAAAGCCAGATCTTAAAAACACCTTCCCCCTCAGCCCCCTCCCTTCTTCCGGGCTTAGCATCACTCCTGATTTTCTCTACCTCCTCTCCACCAGCAATACAGGGGGATGGGGAAAGGGGGTTGAAGTCAGTGGTTTCTACTGCTCCTCTCTCCTCAGAGGCGAGATTTCTCGCTCTCTTCCTCTGCTCCAGCACGGAGTCCTTCCCATGGGAAACAGTGCTCCATGAACTTCCCTCCAATGTGAGTCCTTCCCAAGGACTGCAGGTCTTCACGAACTGCTCCAACGTGGGTCCCATCCTTCAGGAACAGGCTGCTCTAGTGTGGGTTCTCAGCAGGGTCACAAGTCCTGCCAGCAAACCTGCTCCAACATGGGCTCCTCTCTTCACAGGATCACAGGTCCTGCCAGAAGCCTACTCTGGCATGGGGGCTTTCTGCTGGGTTACAGCCTCCTTTGGGCATCCACCTGCTTTGGTGTTGGGGTCCCTGACAGGCTGCAGGTGATCTCTGCTCCACTGTGGACCTCCATGGGCTGCAGGGGCACAGCTGCCTCACCATGGGCTGCAGGGAGATTTCTGCCCTAGCACCTGGACCACTTCCTCCTCCTCCTCCTTCTTCCCAACCTTGGTTTCTGCAGAATTGTTCCTCTCACATTTGCTCACTCCTTTCTCCAGCTACAATTGCTGTTACCCAGCAACTTCTTTCCCCCCTTCTTAAATCTTTTATCCCAGAGGTGCTAGCATTGTTGCTGATGGGCTCAAATTTGGCCAGCAGTGGGTTAGTCTTGGAACTGAACAAGTATTGGCTCTGTCAGGCTCAGGGAAGCTTCTGGCAGCTTCTCACAGAAGCCGCCTCTGTACCCCCCCCGTGCTACCACAGCCTTGCCATGCAAACCCAACACAGGCATCAGCGTGAATGGAAGATAATATGAAAAATATAAGGGCATTTTAAATGTACTTTAATGCTCATTTTGTCTATCAGCTACCGAAGATTTTCAGGGCTCCCAGTTTCACATGAAGACAGTTTGCTCATCACTGAAAGCAAAACTTATTTACTTCTGCTGTTTGTAGTATGTTCAACTTTAAAAAGAGGCAGTTAGAAAGATCTGTACTGCAATATTAAGAAGGAGGATCCTGGTAGACCAAACCTTCAGAAATCACTATTGACAGGGGTTATGCATTGGCTATTTTTAGCCAACAGTGTGACTAGAGAGGCTTCACCTCACACCATACACACCCACTGCTAAACAACTACCTTCATGTGCCACTTTGCCCTGAGAGCACACAAAATCCCTGAAAATATCAACATAAAGGGTTTTCAATCTGTTCTGGGATTAGAAAATAGTGCAATAGTGCCTTAATTCCTGCTTCCATTGCAGTCTTCCTCACCAGCCTGCTCTCTCAGCCATTACAATTTCAAGGTAAACAAGTAGTGAATATGAAAGACTAGTTCAAGCAGCTCTGAGCACCAGGTTGCCAGAGCTACACTTCCTTTTTTTTTTTTTTTTTTTTTTTTTTTTGCAGCTCCAGGAACTCTTTAATGATTTCCAGCAACACAGCCTGAACATCACCAGCGCACTTTCATAAGACAATGCACAAGCAGAAGTGGGCTTTACTGGGGCCTCCAACCCGACCCTCTCTCCTGTAACAACAGCCCTCTGAACATGGCAATCTAGCAGAGAGACACAGCAGTGCTTGTGAAGTGTGTGTGAAGGCAGGGAGAGCGAGGGAAGTCTGTATTGCTGACACTGCATGTTCCTGCACTCTGCTTTGCCAGGCAGTCCTTCAGCTGGAAGAGCAAGGAGGCAGCTTCTCCCTCCAGCCCCAGATGTCACAGCTGCAGAGGGGCAGTTCTAATGGCAATAATTCCATCTAAAGATGTAGCCTGCACAGGGATAAGCAAACACAAGCAAAAAAAAAAAAAAAACAACCCCAGAAGTATCCACCACACCCTGCACAGAGTGACCAGAAAGCTAAACGAGACTGTTTGCTTCATCTCATGAAGTTGGCCGACATTTACACAATGAACGATTTCTGAAACTGTGTACTTGAAGAATCATTTCCCAGTGCCCCAGCTGGTGGTTACTCTCTGCCCTGCTTCATTCTTGAAAGCCACCCCAACCTTTCCCAAGCTGGGCTGCCTTGCTCCTCTTGCTGTGTGCACCCTGATGGCACCGTATGGCAGACACAGCAAGAGCTGGTGCCGCCAGAGAGAGGAGGGACTGACTGTCTGGAGACACCAGAGAGAGGAGGGACTGACTGTCTGGAGACACCAGAGAGAGGAGGGACTGACTGTCTGGAGACACAGCTCCCCACCAGGGTGGCCTATGGCAGGGCCCAGACCATGCATTAACCCTGGCCAGAGCCAGCGTCCAGCCAAAGTCCCACCCCTGGAAACGTTCAAGGCCAGGTTGGATGGGGCTTTGAGCAACCTGGTCTAGTTGAAGGTGTCCCTACACATGGCAGGTCCCTTCCAACCCAAACCCTTCTGTGAAAGCTGCCTGACTAAACACGCTGCATGCAGGGGACCAAAGGCACGACCCGTCTCACTGCAGGGTTAGACAAGGATCACCCAGGACAACCAGTTGCAAAGGTGTCTCAACAAGCACATGGAGCCACAGCTTTCCAGCCCTGCAGGCAGCTCACCAGGCGGGAAAGAGGGAGATTTCACCTGCTGCAAAGCCCCCAGGAGTACCCTGCCTATCCATGTACCCATCAGGCAGTGCCGCGTCCGCTCGCCCCTTACTGCCAGCTCCTGCCATTAGCCTGATTAGCAACAATTAAGAGACCGATTGAGTTTAAAGCAGGGGGAAAAAAAACCTCAACCCAACAAACCCAACACCTCTCTGGTAACATATCTTCCTACTCCTCGACATATTAACTCCAGATACCACACGCTGCTGCTTTCAGTCTGCATAAGATAAAAGGTGCGACAAGCCGACCTGAGGTTGCCATGGAGACCAAAAATCTTTCCCAGTGCCATGGTAACTGACTCCAGGATGTGCTATGAAAAGCTGACTGCACACCCTAGTCGAGCGGTTTCATATTTTTAAACCAATTAACTGAGAGTTCAGTTAAATTAGTTGCTGTTTAAAGAAAGGTACTGTCAAAACGTAAGATGTATTAGTTGGTGTCTTGTTTCTTAGCCAAATAGAAGAAAACAAAACCTTAGGGATATTACTGAGCTCCATTTGATTGTTTCTGAAAATCAAAAGCCTTATCTTTTCACATAAGAAATTCCATTTTTATATATTTATCCTGCATTAGGAGGAAAGGGTTAAGCAGCTTTAAACTAACTTCCCCTCCATGATGTACTCCTTGCATGTCCAAGTCTCTGACATCACTGGAAGTTTTGAATGTACAAGAGACAGGCTTCTAGAGAAGGACAAATAAGGTTTCAGTAAAACATTTGAGATAAACATCATAAAGCTGTGATGGCAGCTGGACAGGGTTACAGCAAGCAGCAGCCCCATGCAGCCCCAGGTCAGTGAGAATGGAAGTTCTTGGTCAACCCTGAGACTAAAGCCACAGTGTGACTTCTCTGTGCCTCTATTTCCCTACTACAGTGAGCCATGATTCTCCCCTCCCTACACAGTATCCTGTGATATCAGTGGACTGAAAGCTTCCAGGTATCATCAGTAGGCATTTCAATTCTTTCTTTCTTTTTCTTCTTTTTTCCTGTTTTGAGCACATGCACCACAAACATGCTGCTTACTGTGAAACTTGGTACCCAGAGCATTCTGCACATGAGGCTACTACTGATAAACCACGAGTTTCCAAGGTACTACTCCATCCTCTGATGACAAATATGCAGCATGGAGGTGCTGTTGCATCAGGTTAGTAAGCAAGGAATATAACGGGGCTTAGTCTTTCCCATGTGACTAGGAAATATAAAAGTGGACAGGCACAGGAAAAGTAATAAATCTAAAATAATACATTCTCCACATTAATGCTGAAAAGGCTGAGTAACACCTGGGGAATACCTGCCCGTGCTACGTGATTTGGTTGTGGCACCGTCTCCATAAGCTGTGGTGAAGGGAGCTCACGTCAACAGCCATGTTCCCATGGTGCTTCCTAGAGTGCTTCCCAGAAAAGTCTGCTAATTCAGAAGTTTGGTTCGAGTCCAATTCATGTATTTTGGGGGGTCGGAAATCTGGCCCTTGAAAGTGAGAAGACTTATAAAGAAATAAAGAACACGTTTTTCATCTCTGGGATGTAGGTGGCAGAGCTCTCCTACTGAAATTGTGTAAAAGACTGTCCTCGTTTGACCCAGTTGTAAATGGATACCTGGTCATTTGTGCTGTGCACTGAGAACTGGGGAGGTGCAGTAGCAGTCTCACAGCACTCCAGGCAGGGATAAGTGAAGCCAGTCTTGCTTCACTTTGAGGTTTGCCTTTTACTTGTTTGCCTGTGTTTCAAACTCATTTTCGCCTTAGCAAAAGCTTCAGCAAGAAATGTCCCTGGGACACAGCAGTAAGTGCTGCACAGCCACTCCAAGCTCCCAGCAAGTGTCCTAAGAGAGGCCAGGCAGAAGGATAATGATTCTGAAAGTTTTGATATAAAAACTGCCATTGTTAATAAACAGTCTGTAACAACTAAGAACATTTTCTCTGAGTTCAAAGGGAGCAAACTCAGCTTTCTGTATAAGGCAGCTACTGCATCAGGAGATGTACTGATTAGGTCTAAAAAAAACCCAAAAAAACAACTGTACAGTCTTTGTTCAGAAGACAATTCCTCTCCTAGTTCTAGTTATTCTGAAATAATAATAATAAAAAAATTCCCATTGCACTAAATACAAAAAAATGTTATTTTGAGAGAATTCCTGTAAGGCACATGGCACATTCCTGCACTATCACAAAAAGCCAGGCAAAGAGAAAAAGGGACAACTTACACAGAATACAAGGCAGACTCTAGAGTAAACATGTTGCAATCACCATGGAAATACACTCCTAAAGTTTTTGACAGGTATTTACTCTGCAATTCAAAGAGTCTGAGCAAAAGACATGCGGAGTACCAGCCAGAATCCATACATCTCCTTCTCCAAAGAGGGAATACTTGCTAAGAGATAAATATTGTGGATATTGAATAAAAAAAATCGATGAGTAAAGAGTGCTAAGAAAGCAGATAGAACATATTTTGATGGCAACTACTAGAGAACATTGGCTGATCAGCAGCAGGAATCCATCTTTAAGTTTTTCAAGAGATGCTAAAAATACTCACGAGTATAAGATGCCAAACCAGCCAGCTAGCTGAGGAGAAGCAAGAATAAAAGAGGAAAAAATCCCAACATGTTACAGAGGTGATTTATAAAGGAGAATCAGCAGAAAAAGCTGACATCTCCAGCACATATTTTGTTCTGCCTTATATTTGCTGCACAATTTATTTAGAAAAGCTTTTCTAAACATTTCAGTGAAAGTAAAAATCACGGAATAGGCATTTAGTGTTTGAACAGATTCTTCAAAGAGGTTCCACATTGCAGAGACAAGTGGTCTAAACATAGGATTTAACCACAGTGCCTAAATACGCTTAAATGTAGTCTTATCTCACCGATTTGTACACTGCTACTCCAGGGACAACTTTGAGTGGTTATCCTCTGTTATGCGTAACTACATCCTCAGTTCTATAAGAAAAGTAAATTCTCATTCTGGGTGGTTTTCCTTTTATCTGCCTGGGATGCCAGCAAAGTTTGTCTTAAACCACATGATTAATAAGAGATTTAAGCACATGTCAGACTGAAGTAGAGATTGAAATATTGGCTGGGAGGACGGATCTGTGCTTCACTAATGAACCTACGAAAACCAAGTCTTATTTTGTACCATAGATTATATTTCTTGAGATTCAGAATTAAATAACGGACGAAGATAGATGAAAAATGCCTGTCCCTGAAAATAGCTACCCATTCTTCTTTATCATACTGTAAAGTCAAACATACTCTTCTGAAAATATCCTGCATCCTGAATTGCTGTGGCTATGTGGGGAATTGCCAACAAGTTCTTTGTCTACTATGAACATTCTAGAAGTGGAAGCTTCCCAGATGTAAGAGAAATGACAAACAAGATTAATAACAATAAAAAAAATTCACAGCTCCATTTCCTCCTCTCCTGACTAAATGCAATGCAAATTTTAAGTAAGCTGGATGAAAAGAGTGCTCACTTTGAAGACAAAACTTTAATTTTCAAGAGTTATCATTTTGGCATAGGTATATACAGTCAGAACCAAAAGAAATTACACGTGCTTTTGTTCTCATCTGAAGCAAATCTCAAAACTTTCCCAATTAGTCTTTGGTCAGTCAGGAACCCCATGTTTATGCTACTTGAAAGTTTCTACACTTCCAAACTAATCCTCAAAACACCATGAGAAATGCTACTGCCAAAACACTCTAGCCTCCTTGGAAAGAGGTGATTTCCCAAGTTATTACTGGGAAGTGTGCTCCCTGGAGATTTTGAGCGCAGTGCCAATTGCAGAAGCCTATAACTATAGTCTCTCTAATGCTCCTACCATTTGGCTTTTCAATACAATACATCCAGGTATGGTCTGCCACCATTTATACCCAAAATCTTACTGGACAGACGGGAGCTCAGTCAGGTGTGGCTAAGGAGCTAAGGACAGAATTTCACTTGTAGTGTTGCATCAAATTAACTGACTTCACTGCTCTTTTCTTTTCAGTAACCCTGACATTTTATCTGTTTACACTAAATGCATTTAAAGAGCTGTATCAACAGCAAAAGGGCAACTGGCAGACCCTGTATTATTCATTAGCAATCCCTAACATCACTTTGAGCAAGCAGATGAGCAGCACCAGCTAAAAGAAAAGAAATGACAGAGGTTGTGGGTTAGAGGTTTTCTATATATTGTGGTAGAAAAATCAAAGGAATGCTTTGCAAACTGAGATCCTGGAAGAAGGAAGAGAACTTTCTTAAAGGCCTCACTGGTGAAAAAATTGTACCTTCAGGTACATTACACCATGGGAAAATTGTCAACCTGAGCTGCTCTCTCCAGAGCCATCAGAAATGAGTCATGGGCAAACCACAAATGTCTTGAAGGTTCAGACAGCTATTTGCAATATCTGATACTTGTCATAATCCCTTGAGTCTGCAGAAGAGTCTTTATTGCAGTTTCTTGATGCTTCTGCACAAAGCACAGAGGTATGAAAAATATGAAAAATTAAGGCAAAAAAGCAGCTGAACACTTCTGAATTACAGAAAGAGCTTCATCTGAGGTTTGTGGGAGGACTAACTGCAGTTAGCTGTTATTTTACCTAACCCGGCTTATATATCCTACACACCTTTCATGGCAGGACTCTTCTAATCCTTTAAGCTACACACACTGCCTTAGTCATATTCTGACCTGATATCTCAAAACTCTGAAGTACCATTTTTTAATACAGCAAAATAAAGAAAAATTGCAAAATTTTTTTGTGTGCCAGCAGAGATTTCACTGATTTGGGGAAAAGATGGGGAAAATTGTCACAAACAATCATTAGTGTAGTGAAATAATGTCTTTTAGCAGTGAATCAAAAGAAAGAATTACTGCTGTATGCAATGCACTACAATATCTGATTATGAGAAAAATGAGAACTAGCCAGAAAAATACTTCTACAGCTCAGTACACCAAGACACAAAAGCAAATATAACAGTAACCATACTTATTACACCACTCACATACTAAATTTCACTCACTGGACTATAATTAAAACATCACACAAGCAAAACAGGATTCAAAGAAACATAAAACATGGCCATATTTTCCCATGGCTTATCAAAACTGTAGCAGTGCTCATGGATCTTCAGAATCAACTAAAACATTATGCAAAATATGAGGGGATAACTATCAGCTCAGAAAAATGCTTAAGTGATGGGAAAAAGTCTCTAACCCTGATAGATCAGTCTCATAGATAGAAATATTGATCTCTATGTTCCTAGGGGAATTCTGGATTATGAAGAGAAATTTCAAATGAGAGCTGGTGCAATGAACAGGGGAATAAAAGGAACAGGGAACTGAAGCAAAGAAAGAAGACCTACCATACCAGGCCCAATCACCTTCTCCTAAGAAAGTTTCTGACATAAAAACTTTCTAGATCAATTTTTTTGTTCTAGTTCTGCTGAAAACAAGCAATTATTCCACTATTGTGTTTCTAAAGACAATCCCTCTATGAATTCACAGTGAAAGAGGAACTTATTGCATGTAAGGCCTTAAAGAGTTTATATAAGCAATATTTAATTCCTTGCCCTAACTAGCCCAGTATTAAATATACTTGCTCATCTAGTTTGGTCTCTGCACTCTTCATTTATTTCTTCTGAAACATCTGCCAAGTTTATCTGAATATAATCAACCTTTGAAAAGTGGTGTATTGCTTTAAAAAAACCCAAAACATAATTCCCCCAAAACACTTTACAGGATTCTTTATCTAAAAATGACAAGATTTTACATGGAAAAGTCAGAAGTGTGAAAGAAATATATGAAACACAGACAATGTAATCTGCATAGTTCTACTGGTTAGTCAGGCTGTGTAGAGTGAAGTGTTGCAGGTACGTCCCAAATCTTTGCAGTTTGTCACTATTACGAACAAATAAAGAATTCTTTCTTGAGAGCCTAAAATTTACCTTTTGAAGCAACAGACCAGATAATGGCTCAAGTCTGAAAGGAGATAAATTAAAAAAATCCCACAAGGTAGAGTACTTTAAAACTTGAGAGTACTTTTGAATACATTATTTGCCTTTACTGTACTAAATAGTGCCATTTCTGATACATAGAAAACCAAACAAAAAACTCTCTTGTGGCATCCTGCTCCTACTGGACATTTTTCTGTCACAAATCTGCTTCATTCACAACATATATTTTGTGAATCACAAGATAAATAAAAAGATTACACTCACTACAACCTTTTACAGAAGGATGAAAAGCAGGCTGCAATACTGCTGAAATGCTTTAAATAAAATGGTATGTTTTTTTCCCCACAGAGATTTAACATCAGAAGCTCAAAGTTGTTGTAAAAATGACAACAAAATGTAGCTCTATTTCACTGGCAAAACAAAGATAAACATTTTGATACTAAATGTCTTTACTGGGAGAAGAATGACCAGCCTTTGTTTCAAAGCACCAAAATTTTATGAAAAACAGCAGAGGAAAAAACCCAAAGAGCCCGTAACACCAAGCCAGAATGAGTTCATGTGTAACAAAAGTTTAGGAGCTTTTAGCTCCTTGAATGGTTAATGGTCCAGTGGCTGGACTTTGAGTGTTTTTCATGTTACCAAAGCAACTCACAATTTATTGAAGTGCTCAAAAAATTCAAGTTCCATAAGAGGGGTGGAAAAACATGCAAACCAACTCTGTGAAAAAACAGCAGAGACAAAGCTTTATTGCAAGACAGATTGAAAGAAAATATTGAAGCCAGGTTATTTTGACTAAGGATTGCTAAAGTATTGTTTCCTTAGAGGACACAGCTGCTCTACATAGAACGAGTAAGAATAGTTTTGTCTCTTCTCTACATTTGTAGAATTTAAGCTCCATAAGATTATCTAAGAATAACTAAGGGCAAATCTGAGTTCAAGCAGTTTTCATTCCAGCTGTCTGTACCCAAAAGGCATAACCAATTATAAGTTCACATCCATTCCTACTTTTGTTGTACAGGAAATCCAAAAAGAAAAAAAAATCCAACAACAAACCAACACACAACAAAAATCTTTATTGTATTTGAAGCATGTGAAAACAGATGCCCCAGACAGTTAAGAAATGGCCAACTCCTGCATTGTTCAGGAAAACTTAATTATAAACAACTGAAGACCTATTTAAGCCACATGTTTTTCTTTAAAAAAATAGGGTAAAAGAACAGATATATTCTTCTTGTTACCTTCTTGCTTCAGGCCTCTGTATCTATGGTAATACAATTACCATCTCAGGACTAGAATTGATCAGAATTTTTGTAATTACATTCAGCCCTCACGAATCAAGTGCCTTGTTCTGTGTTTGGTGGTTTGTTTGGGGTTTTTTTTCCCCATTTGAACTTTATAGAGTCGCTGCCTCGATAATCTCCACCCCACCATAAAAATGTTTCTAAAAGAATTGCTAAACAGTTTTCTTTTTCTTTCTCTAGTCCTCTTCACTACGAATCCAATCAGCTAGAAAATCCTGTATGAAGCAGGGTGAGCTATGGATTACTTTTCTGTGTCTTTCCTTCTGTCTCCTTTGATCAGTGAGGTTTTATTGGGAAGCACAGACTCGGCATTAGAGGAACGGAGCACAATGAAACAGCAAGGGAGGTTTGAAGCCTCACCTTATCACTAGGCCTTCTGCAGTTACTACATTAATTTTGCTGCCTTGCAAACTCATGGGAAGGCCAAGAAAAAGTGATTTTTGTGTTATCTTCCAGTTTTCATTCGCTATTTAGTGGCTTTTATTTTGAATGATTAAGCACTCATGTCGTCCGTGTAATTCCCTTTTATAAAGGAATATCCCTGACTGGCTCTCCCAGACCAGGAGCCCACAGTGCCCAGCCTTATTGACAAGTAGAATAAAGATAAAAAAGTAAAAATCAGATGATCTCATTCAGTTATAAGGACATAGAGACAACCAGAAATCTCTGCTAAGAATGGAAGACAGAATTTAATCCATAATATACAAAAATAGGAAGAAGAACTAATTTATATCAGGCAGCAACCTCAGAACCAAGAAAGCCAAACAAAGGAATACGATTGCCTTTGCTGCCTAGGTTGAGTGGGAGCCAAGGCAAGAGCAGCTTGGGAAGGTCCAGGTTTTAGACTCCCTGTGAACTGCTGAGGTGCAGATCAAGTGAAAGCCAACACATACATGTATCACACTTGCTGAGCATTCCTGAGCAAAGAACATACCTTATTTCGTTATGCTTGGTTCATCTGGCAGCTTACATACCTCACAAAGAAGTTTACCACATTGAGCAGATACTATAAAACCACGCAAAAGAAAGAGGAATTCTTGGCTATTGTAAGGGCCCTCACTGTTTGGAACACACTGCCTATAAACCGAGAGGACAAGGAACTAAATCTGCCCATTGGAAATCACTGGAACTTCCCCAACACTCAGGGCACGCAGGACTTGCCAGGTTTCTAGAACAGAGAAAACAGATTTGCGGTTCCCTTAGCCAAATTTTCACAGCTATTGAGAATACTGAAAGGGCTAATAGAGCCAAGTGAGATTTTCAGACACAACTAACCGAGTCAGGCACCCGCCTCCCGGGCCCTAACCTCCTTAGGCACTCCAGAAAACCTCATTAGGCACAAAGCTGCATCTTCAGATACCTGTTTGTTTTCCAACTCAGGTCTCTGTTTTCTCTGCAATTCAATCTTTTATCTTCTTTTTGCCTATTCTTCCTCACACCTAGGTTTTCACAACAAGATGCAGTAGGCTTTTGACCTTGGAAAAGGGATCCTAGAACCCTCTTTTATACGGTGTTTTTTAAAGGAGGGACTAAGCACAGAATAATACCTCTCAAAAGAATAGACTGAACAGCATTTTTTTTTTCTGTTTAACCAGCACAGCCCTAGATTATAGGGAGTTTGGTTTCATTACATAACAACCCATCATTGTTCCCTAATACATTATCTCATCAGGAGGCCCCATTTCAGAGAGGCTACATAGACACATATTTCTTAATAGCAGAGCTAAGTGGCAGCATGATCTAGTGGATTAATTATAGAACTGGCAACTAGGCTTTCCCAGTTGTAATACAATTTTGAATTTACATCTTTAAATCAAATTTTTAGACAACTAACAGTGTTGACTTTAAGAGATCTGTATGTAGGTTATCTGTTGAAAAAAATATCATTTGCCTTTTTAGGAGCTCTTTTAATCATGCTTATCCTCACTGCAATCAGAAACTTTTGGGACACCAAATTAATTTCAAAAGCCTACAATAAATACCTCACAAATTTCAGATATGGAAGTGAAGCCAAAAAATATGAATTGAAATCAGACATTTGATAAAATTATTCTCATTAGTAAGGAAAAAAAGAAGGAAAACTATGTGGAATCTCAGAATTCTTACTAATTTTTGCCTTCAAAATGAGTCTGTCTGAAAACATCCAAACAAAGGACTTCAATCAAAGTGGCATCCAGTTGCTAATGGGAGCATAAGCTGTGATATTTTGAGAATTTTGGGTAGTACTTCTTCTCCCCTACCTGGAAAAGCTTTACATTTTTTGTTATGAAATAACATATGAGACTGTATTTAACACACACTTTTATATCTTCTCCATATGGTACCAATCCTTCTATAAATGTAGACCATGTGGCTATCAGGATTTATGAACAATGTGTGCAAGTCAGACCACTCAAGTGGATTCTAAAAAAAAGAATGGTAGATAAGTAGATTCCATGAGAGTTCTTTCCCTGACTTCCTCTTTTGCTAAAATTTTTATTTAAGCTCAGCTAAGAATCAATGCAGAGGGTTTTTACTCTTCTGGAATCAGAGCACCTTATCAAATTACCCTAAGAGGGTTTGCTATAAAATTACTTTTATGCTAAGGACACTGTTTCATGCTGAGATTTATGAAGGTTTAAAATAAAATTTCACTTTTAAAACAACGTTATAATCTACCTTTGTACAATGGAAATGGAAGTAAACAGAGGATAATCCCACTTTGATTTTCACAGCATCAGTAGCAGAGCCAACCTCAGTAACAAGAGTCAATCCAAAGCTTTCACCCTGCTTCTTTCATCATCTTATATATTGGTGGGTTCTGTTTACTCCCTCTCTGGGAGGGTTGAATATGAATGTAGAATGTGCTTTTTTTTTTCATCTCTCTCCTTATTGCCCATGGCTTCCATTTCATTCTCTCCAGATTACCAACTGAATAATAATTATACTGATTGATACACATTGTCCTTCACAATATTAATTGTCCTGTTTGGGCAAATTCATAAAATAGATTGACAACTGCCATCCATGATCAAGGTGCTGCTGCCAGTTGACAACAAAGCCTCTACTTTCCTTAACCCATAACCAATGCCTGCATATTCATGAGGAAGAACTTTCTGGCTCTTTGCCTATTCATAAATTAAGCCTGAACCAGATTTTTAATCTGACAGGAAAAGATCATTTCCATTCCACCTGATCCTAATCTCATTTACATTGACTTTCCACTAGTGCTGAGTCTGCTAGTTTTATTAGGGGTGTTTCTAATCCATATCGCTGTAGATAAAAATTAAAAAAAATATATTCTAGGTTTAAAGTTTGAAGATCTCTTTTCCATCTTGCAACATTTGCAATTCACTCTAATTCTATCTATATTAGTGAAAATCTGGAGTAGCTCCAGCTGGAGACTATAACTTTGGCAAGCAGATAGTGAGAGAAATTTAGCAACAGTTTCTTTTCTCATATAACAGGCTGCAGCTCCAGTAAATAAAACAGTATTAATGGTCAAAATTGTAAATTCTAAAAATCTTTCATCTCTTTTCGAATGGAAAAGAAATTACACATCATGACAAAACTATGGAAAGGAGGCACTTTCGTAGTTAAAGACTAAATTGAAATCATTCAAGTGATAATGAAACTTCTAGAAGTTGCTTTTGCCAAATCAGATTACTTGACAATTACTAAATAAGAGTAGCACAGCATATTCAAGAAGTATAAAACTTTTTAGCAATAATTTTTATTATCACAAATCATTGATATGTGCATTAGGGCTTCCTGCTAATTGTTACACAACGGAGGGGGAAAAACCACTAAATATATCGGCTTAAATTGAAAACCATCCCTCCCACAGAATCATTTTAGATAGCTAAGATTATGCATAGTATGAGTTACAGGGTTAGTAATGTAATTTGAATAAAACTTAACAATTATCTCTGAGCTACAGATTGTCACAAAGTAATGCTTGATGGACAGAGAGAAGTGATGGAAGCAATAATATTTAATAGCAAGGAATCCTCGGCTTGTCTAATATTTGAAAATAATCTATTAGGTCATCTTTTCTGTAGCAGATATATTGGTTCCTGTTATTATCACTATTCAAATTTCTCCTTTTGGATGTAGAATAGTTTTGTCCAGGGAACTTGTGGGTGTTGGAATGAATTGAGGCTGCTTCCTACTGAAACATCAGGCCGTGCATGTGCACTAGACCTGACACTCCAAAGGATCCAATCAATGGGGTCTCAGGGGAAGAGGGGTCATCCCTCCATTTCTTGAGTTGGAGTCTGTGCCTTTATTTTTTGCTTTTTCCAGGCATAGCCTGAACCTGTTCATTCTCTTTTTCACCTCTCCTGCATGTCCTTCATCCCTGTTGTTTTTTTTTGTTTGTTTGGTCTTTTTTCCTTTTGTGTGTTTGTATTTGGGGGGGTGTGGGTGCATCCTGGGGAATTTTTTTCTCCTTGTGAAAACAAAGGGACCATGTTCTTGCCTTAACCCATGTGCAGTGCAGGCTAGTGATGCCTCATTTCCATAAACTTTTCTCTCTGAACAGTCTAATCACACCATGCAAGATATTCTGGCCTTCTAGATGGTGTTCCTCTAACATTTTTTACTGTGCCATATTATGCTTATTAAAATTTGTCCAGCAATATAAACCAGCACCCTTGCACCTCCAAACCCCAGCTTTCATACAGTTCTTCCAAAGTACCACAGTCCTGAACCCACTATTGCTACTTCACTGCTGACAGAAGTATCCTGGGCTTTTGAAAAGGCGCAAAACATTTCTTTATTTAACTGTTAACAAAGTCATTTTTACCCCTAAATATAAAGCATCATGGCTTGGAATCAGCCATTTATTGAAAAACACAGTGATACCAGTCTGACTGCTTTTGCAGCTCGCTCTACAGTGCTGCTCAGAATTATTGCAGACAATTTACTTAACAAATGAAATGTGAGTTGTGCTCCACACAGATTACTAAACCATTAAGGAAAGTGTAAATATTGCATACTTCAAATCTATGGATTGCTGTGGTTTTTGTGCTGATCTGCATGATAATTCTATTTAAAATGATACTGACATCTAATATCAATTAACTTGTGTTGTTTCCTTTCTCAGATCACTTGGTTTAATATTATAACCATATATTCAACAGTAGATTAATCTATTATTTCTGCTTCCACCTGAAATTATCACGTTTGAAATTAATTTTAACTCTATATCCAAAATAAGTTTTTTTAATGTTTTCATTAATGAAATTTCTCTACTAAGAGAGTTATCAGTTTTATTTAATGAATTTATGAAGAGATAGAGTTTAGGGGTAGAAATGAGCTAATCAAAATTAAATCTAGATTCCACAAAAGAGCTTTCAAATCATATTTCCTATACTTTTCCTGTGATTGAAAATTTTCCTAGTGATTGTTTTTGCTTAAACCTGGCTTTGACATGGGCATTGTTGAGATTTGAGTAAGCTTTGGCTGGAGACTGGATGACAGATCAAAGGAGAACATCAGCTGGGAAGTCACATGAATGCAATAATTTTGAAATTGTCCAGATAATTAAAAGTCAAGCAAAACAAGGACTGGCCTTAGTGTAAAAGCCATGGGAAACATTTAACATTTATCAGTTTCATTTCACTGACATGTAGAATCAGATGGCACATTTGTGGTGAGATGATAGATTAGTTGACCACTCACTTGAAGAAATGAGCAATTATGCAAAATTAATTTCCTTTCATCAACCTCTGCAGATCACATGTTGATCAATCATCAAAAATTGGCATCCATTGCCTCAAAGACTTAAACAAGTACCATTTTTAAAGGCACTTCTCACGAAACAAGCATGTGCCAAAAAACATGGACGTATGACAATTCAGGGAAGTCCTATTTTTGGGAAGAAGACAGACATCCACCAGTAACCACTGTACAGATTCTCCTGTTGGAATTAACACACTCAGCAACATCTTTGTGAAAATGCTGGCTCTGATTAGTCTCCTCGACAAAGGCAATGCTTTCTAGAACTTTCGTTGAGGGAGAAGAGACAATTGAAATTCAGATGAGCCATATCCAGTGATGTCTGGATTCGTGTTCCCTATTGTTGTGTGGGAAAATACTAAACTGGGATGAATTTTGTCATACATCTTGATGCCTCCAGCTATGAAAAAATGATGTACTCATTACTGTTTACAAGACAATGTCCTTATTCAGGCAGCCTTTCAGTTTGGATGTTTCTGCATTGTCAAGTGCAGAGCTGACGATGCTGTTGGAAATAACACCCAAGTGACCACGTGGCAGGAAAAGAAGTGGCTCATGAAGACACATTAAGAACAGACAGCTCCAGGAATGCAGGTGGTTCAGACAGGGTTTCTTGTTAGTAACAGGCTTTACCTCGTGGTCAGCCCTGAAGTGGTCAGACAGTTGGATTAGACGTGGAAGGTATTTGGCTCAAAGAAACCATGCACCACTTTAAGCCTTAGGAGAGCTTAACAGATAATGCAAATATTACAGACATCAAACTAAAGGCTAAATAAAAGACCAATTGCTTTTCTTGTTTAAAAATAATTGGAATTATTTTACTGTATATTTAATTCAGTTCTACTTCATTTACAGGCTTCTATCTCTGAAAAGCTCCATGAGTTACCTGTCAAAATCACTTCATGAGACTCCTTTGCCTTCAGCAAATCTGAAGGGCACTCTCAGCATACTAAGACCTCACTCAGCTTAGAAGCCCATGGAAGTCTTTAGAACTTCTCCCTAAATATACACTGTGGAAAAACCATTTTATTTGCATCACATAGTAACTCATTCTGAAAAAGAATTTCTGGATTCCTAGAGATTCATATGTTTTCTTCACCTAAAGAGTGGGTAACTTGAATCTTCATTTTATGGCCATCTGCTAAAATTGACCAAAAGGCAGGGAGCTGATGCTGTTTGTGCACCCATCTATCCTAATTAGACCCCAGATCACCAATGTCTGTCCCTCTGAATACCACCAGGCATTTCAGTCTCCGGTAATTTGGCTTTTACACCAATGACCCTTGAGTAAAAGTATCCTTGTTTCATTCCTGAACTCTTGAGCTGCCAGAGCACTGTGATTCCATTACGAAACATTCCAGTGTGGATTTGTATCTTGCATTTACTTCATCCCCAGCTCAGAATCTATGAAATTTTACAGCTAGTTGGACATTTCTGCCTTCCTTGGGGAAATTCTGCAGTGATTGGGGCTGAACATCAATGTGTAACATTCATCCTTTTACAGTCTACTGTTACAACCTCAATTACATGTTATGTGTAGCCCTGTGGCTACCAACAGTTTTCCACTGCCATGAATAGAGTCAGAAAGGTATCAGCATTCAAAAATAAAAAACAAAACACATTGCAGAAAGAAACTTCAGGACCACATACATGCCTTTGCTGTTTCAATGGAATTTGCCCTTCATAGAGAGACAATTTCAGAAGATAAATTTAACTGATTATAAAATTCTACTCCCTGACCCACACCTCTACTCTAAGCTTCTTACATATTCTGCCTTTTACTGTGGGAATAGCTATGTCACAGTGAGAAGACTGTCTGTCCTAGAAATACATTAACTAACCAATAGACAGGGGATATAAAAGAATATAAAGGGTGACGAGCTATCCCTTTTCATATACAAATAGATTGTGTAGTAAGTAACTACATTTTGGGACAAGTAACTAATTTTGGGACAAGAGATCCTGGGAAAAGGATCCAATGTGAAGGGTAAAAGGATTTCTATTTATATATGAAGTTTCCATTTGTATTGTTCACTAGGTATGAAACCTCCTTTTTAAATCCATGTCTCCTGGTGTCTTGAAGAAGAACAGACTATTCCTGCCTGTCTGACTCACGTATCTCTGGGCAGTCAGACCTTCTGACTCACAGGATAGTCAAAAATCTCAGATTAACAATAGTGCATGGCTGCTAAAAATAGGAGCTGTAGACCCTGGAACTGAATGCAGGCAGAAATAAACACGTTTCCTCTGGATATGTGCAATCAGTGGAACACCAACTCAAGTGTTTGCATTACGCTTCTTCACTTGTATGGCATTAATTTTTTTTGAAAACCAGGCCTGAAACTACCTCTACAGTTGTTTCCAAACATCAGCAGAAGAGACCTCAAGAAACAGTGACCATGTATCTTTCTGACTTGCATACCTGGAAGCAACTGGATAACGTGTAAGAGGGAACACCCAAACATGGCAATAATGGAGTCGCACCTTTACCACTCTACCTAAACCTCAGCGCTTTTTACAGCTCCCAGAACACACATTCCAGTGCTCAAACATATTGGAAGCAGCTTTGCTTACTTTTTTTTTCCTTGATTTTGTTTTGTGCTAGCAAGTCACCCATTCTTGAATTAACCAGGACACGTTTCCTAAAGGTGCACTGAAAAATGTATGATCTGTCTATAAAATTTTGCTTATCTTGCTCCTTTCTTAAGCAGTATGACTGTTGTGATATAAAGTATAAAAGCAAACTAAACACCATAATCTGGGATGAAGTCCTAAGAAATTTCCAGGAAAACTCATCATGAAAGGCACAGAGACTATTCATATTGCCTTTTATTCTGAATCTGGCATTGATGCCGAGACTAACAGTTAACTTGTCCATCAGCATGATGAATTTTTATTAGTGTTTCAATTACATTCATTTAAATCAACTAAATAAGTGGTCTACCTGTATGGCAGAATTTCAGAGGACTGAAACTGCAGATACCTTCTGAACTGATGTGATGAAAGAATTCTGATCAAACAGAGAACTGGGAAATGTGATCAGCAGGGACTCCTAAAGCTTAAACACTTTTGATCTCCTGCATCAGCACATTTTCTCGCACAGCAACTTCAATATCGTTGACACTGGCTTCATACTCCTATCTTGTAAGATGGCCCACATGTGTTACTCAGAAACTACAATTATCAATGCCAAACAGTTCCTGAGTGTTCAACTTAATTTTTCTTTCAAGTTAGTAATTCTCTAACCTCCCCAACCACTGAGTATAAGAACTTCCAAAAAATTCCATCAAACAGCCAGTCTGAGAAAATAAAATTTTAGGCTTGAAAAAGAGATTTTATAAATTGTCGGAATTCAACAGACAGTGGTGCTTTAATCAGATTCTATATTTCAAGATGCAACCTCTAAAACAAACAAGCAAAAACCACCAACAGCTCAAACAACAACAACAACAAAAAAACCCAAACAAAAACATTCTTGAAACATTTTTAAACTTTTTCTTACCCTATCTAAGCACTTGCACTTGCGTTCCCAACTGCCTCAATTGGGCAACCTTCTTTTTAAAATAGTTATTCCACATTTTTTCAAGGAGTACTTTCTGGTTGTAATTAGAAAAAATGCTTTATCTGGCAACCCATTTATTTTGGTCCCTGGAGTAACATTTTAAAAGAGGCTAGGCTAGAGAGAGAGAGAAAGAATATGATAATGCACAGCCAGCAACCTGGAAAAGAAAAATTGAAGAAAATGTAGAAAAAAATCCATAGAATTCTGAAAAACTAAATAAGATTGGCAAGGATTAAGGTGATTCAATGCCAGAAAACAGTTCTGCAACTCAAGAAGTCCAGTCTTTGACTTCTTAACTCCTGTCAAGTCTAGGCAACAGTGCTCTGTAAAAGAGTGCCGAAAACTCCATGTGGCTGCCCAAAATTATCAAGGATTGACTAACAAACTGAAATCGCTTCTATTCAATGCACCATTGAACTGGCTCTTGAGAGGTGTAAGTAGAGAGCTATGTGGACATAGAACCTTTGGCAATGGCAGAAGCTACTGTGTTTAAGTCTTAGTAACAAAAATGAGGTGCTCGTTCTTAACGTGTTGGTCCACCCTAGGCAAAAATGTCACATTTACAAAGAGCATACATAGTGGATTAGAACATCAGTTTTCCATCATCTTTAGATGAAATTTGGGTTGAAATGATAACCCTTGTGAATTAACCCAGAATTTTTTCCAGACACTCAAGGAACTAAATGCAGGAATTGAAGCTTGCTTATTCTGGCACAGTCCTTGTTAACACTTAAGAGCACACCCTCAGGTTTTGAAACTCCCAGGGGGCATGGTATCCCAGTGACCTTGAAGTATTTCTTTTTTTTTTTTTTCCTCTTCCTCTGCTTTCCCTCCAATTTTTGTCTTTGCAAAGACTCTAAAATTACAACCAAGAAAACAAGAGGAAGCACTTATAGAAATTACTAAGTACTGTCAAATTTATCAATTTGACATTGGTCAAAAGAAATGATAGGATGAAGTGAAAGAAATGGGTGCAGAGATCCACAGAAAATCCTTCTTTGGTCATTCACAGAAGACAAACTGAATGCTGGAAGCAGCAATGATGCTGGAAACATCATTCTGCCAACATGGCTTAGACTGGTTTTGGAAGCAGAAACTTGAGCTACTTCCTATTATCATCTATGTCTGGATCATGTATCAAGGAGATCTAACCTAAATATCAAAAAGATCTAACCTGTTGCAAAGGATTTGTCTAAAGAGGTGTTACTATAAACAAACGAGTTGAATTCTTGGTCTCATTTCAGTTCCCACCACACCATTATTGATGTAAGTCACCGTTGTTGCCAAATTACCTTCTTCCTGGTAATCTTAGCAAGTGACAGACTTATTAGGCCAGTAATGATAATTTCTTTGTGGTTTATGCCGAGGCAGTTTGCATTATTGCACACTTCATCCTCTCAGAAACATACGTTCAGTGTGAAATACTCATGCAGAGCAGTAGTACTAAGCATACTTCAGCATAGATTTTTCAAGTATATTTTAATCTTTCAGGCAACTTTAAAAAGTCACTTCAGAATGAAGTCTTCACTTTATTTATCACTGTATTAGAGAACAAATCCAAGTAATGACAGAATCAGACTGTTGAGCAGATTTTCCAGAGAACCTCTTTGCAACAGAATCAAACCAGACATAATTATGCCAAGCACACTCTTAGCAATAAAGATTCAAATATGTATCTATGAAATTATGAATATCTCCCTGAAAAGAATCAAATGCAGCTAGAGAGGTTCCTGTTTGGTTAGCTATAAGTAGGCTCTATATAAAATGCAATCAGCTCCTAGTCGTACACCAGAACTCCCACATTCAGTGGTTAAGACTTTCCTGTGTCCCAAGACACTTAAAACATCTCCTGCTATCTTCACTGGGACCACAGTTTCATAGCACTGAAGTGATCATCACTTTTTTGCCATCTCACTTCATCAGCTCTTTTCTGCTTCAGAGAAAAAAAACCCCACACGAATCTTGCATTTAAGGCAGCACCGACCCAATCAGCAGCAACGTGTCACACTTCAATGAGTGCCTCCACTGGGGACAAGCCCCGTGTAGCTTCTACACCTGCTCCAAACTCCTTGTCAGCACATCTATTAGAAACTTTGACCCACAATTATCTTGGGCAAAGTCCCAGCTGCAATTAATTATTGGATTTTCCTGTGTACATGTGCAAATACCAATGCACAAAGAGAGCAAGCCCAGTCAGGTGGCACAGTGATGCTTTGCTTGTTCTATTTCCCAGTTACAGATGTAATAGAACAGTGACAAAAACTTAATAAAACCCTACACATATTAAGAAGAATCCCAACAAAAAAGCATCCTGCAATAAAACAGAGAGCTTGCTCTTAAATTTTGATTCAACTAGAACTAAATGTTTTTCTTTCTCTGCCTAGGATAAGTCCAAAATAGGAATTGTTAGGGTCTGAGTTTATTTAAATATTTTGCTCAGATGCTAAACAAAAATACCTTAGGATAGGTATGCAAAGAAAGGAAAAAAAAATCCCAAACAATAATCCATTTTATCTACATCAGCTTTTCTTAGAGAGTGTTTTTTCCTCTAGAGAGGAAAATTTCATCCATAGCTGTATACAAAATCTCTCCTGGTTTCTCAGTGATATTTTGTGTATCAATACATATAAAGAAAACCATGATTCATGATATCGACTACAGAAATGTTCAACCAAGGCGTCGAAGATGAAGAGACCACAGCAATCCTTTTGTGTGGAAAGACAGGAGAGGATTAGGAGAAGAAAAAAAGTTCAAATCAAGAGACTTTTTAAACAGAGAAAAGAAAGCAGTGGGGGGAGGGGAAGGCAAAACATGATTTTAAATCTCATTTGAAAACATAATATACAGGTCTAAATAATAGTGATGGAGCCAAACACCTCAAGTGCTGAAAAAAACGCACATCTGTTATTTGTGCATAAAAATAGATACAGTTTTTTGATCATAATAGCCAAAAGAGGGATAGTGAGACCTATATTCAGGAATGTCTCTATGAACTCAAATTGACAAAACAACTTCTGCATTGTTGGGGAAGGGGGGGGGGGGGTGTCATTTTTGATTTTTGAAGTTGCTTATCAGTACATCCTCTTAAACTCCAAATCTCTGACTACACCAGAAGCTGCAGCCGTGCACCTTGTGTAAAACACGAGTTGTACATGGCTAACCATGAGATCAGAGTACCTGAGTGCATTCTCAACATTGATTTTTTTGCTGTGGTAAAATGAGACAACTAGATACGATGTTTGGTTCTAAAAACAAACAATTCTTTACAAGGAACCGCGACCGCTGCTCAGTTATCTTGGAAACTTCACAGAAATAGAAGCCTTGTCACCTGGACACACAACAGAGCATGGCAGATGTTTAACTAGTAGTATTAATCACCTCACTAACACCAAAGTGATCTAGAGGAATGATGCTCAGTATTAGAGGAAAGTGCTATCTAATAGGAAGATGGATAGCGGAGCCAGACTCTACTCAAAACTACACAACAAAAGGACAAGAGGCAATGAACACAAGTTATAGCAAGAAAAGTCACTTAGAGAGGCTGTGGAATCTCTATCCTTGGATATAATTAAGTCCCAAATTAAAGAGGTCTCTGAGCAAGTTGATCTAATGTTGAAGTCAACACTGCTTTGAACACGCGGTTGGGCAGGATGACCTACAGAAGAACCCTCCAATTTAAATTATTCTATGCTTTTTCATTATACTGAATAATTTCTTAGTTTTCCTTTTTATTTCTATAGGTTTGGGTTTTGGTGGGGGTTTTTTTTTGGTTTTTTTTTTTGTTTGTTTGTTTGGTTAGTTGGTTTGATTTTTGTTGGTTTTGTTGAGGGGTTTTTTGCCAGATTTTTTGGTTTGTTTTTGTTTGGGTGTTGTTGTGTTTTTTGGCTGGTTTAGGTTTTTTTACTCAGAAAGGTATATTTCTTCTGTTGTGCATATATTAAAAGCCAGTAATAGAGATGATCCATTACTGTAAAACCCAAGTGTAAATTATGTCTATACGGTCATTTCCTAACGTATGGGTAGTGATTCTCACTCAGGCATTGTCCCTTTAAATAAACTGACCAGCTCATGCTTCACTCATGAACTCCTACAGATGTTTTCATTTGTGTCTGAGTTTCAGAATTAGCATCCTTCCTCTATTAGTAAAAGGGAGATTTGTTTGTGGTAAACTTTCAAAACTTCCTGTGTTTTGCCATGCTCTGTCTTACACAAATACCTCTTTAACAAAATGTCTGTAGGGTAGAACATTTTATAATTATTCTTTCTCCACAGGACAGAGCTAGTATTTATGGCCATTTTCTAAATTACAGGAGAAAAATAGAGTATTTTTGTATGTCTGTCTGCAGAAACATTTTGAGCAGCTTTAAAAAAAATTACTACAGCTTTAAAGACCAATGGCCATTTAGCTTAAATTTTGACAGCAACGGCCATTATTTTTTGATCCATTAAAATAAGTGCTAGAAGAGATTAACCTAAATTGAAATCTGAATTTCAGATCTGCTCTGCCCGCTTTGCTTTGCATTGCTCTAGTAGCACTACTGTGGGATCAGAGTCAGAAGGCCAGGAGGAACCCTAAGAAGCCATTTATTACAATTATTTTCATCTTCTGAAAAGCACAACTCCCTTTTGGGTTATATATCTTCTTGCAACAATTATATGAACAGGGGCCAGAAACTTCAAGGTCAAATGCTATTAGATATAGCCACTGCTAACACTAAAGACTCTTTGAATTCAAGAGTAGCATGACCTACAGTTTGAAAATCATCAGTTTATTTCATTCCTTTAAGCATAATTTACTCCTTCTCCATGTTCCAAGGGAGAATCAAATATACTTACATCATTTTTAACAGATGTTTGCTTAGTCTTTTGGAAAACTTCCAATGAATAAGACTCCACAGCCTTCCTTGGCAACATATTTCAAAGCTTAACCATCCTTATTGTTAAAATTTCTTTCCCAATATCCAGTCTGGTCTTCCTGTCTCTAGACTAAACATTCCTAAGTTCCTTTGATCGTTCTTCCTCTGCGCTCTCTGCAGCTGGTACACACCTCTCTCAATATGTACTACCCAGAACTAGCCCCAGTGGTTCATCTAAGGTCTTCCCAAGATGGAAGGGTTCTGCCTTTCTTCTGCAGCCTGTTCTCCTGCTTGTGCATCCAAAGATTGCATCTATTCTCTCTAAAATAGCATAATAGGCTATATAGCTCTGTGCTGATTTTCTAATATCATCTCCCTTGCTTTTCTTGTCAAAGATGCATCTTGCCTTTGCCTAACTATTCCTGGATGCCAGGAGGTCCATTGGGGGCCCCAGCCATCAGGGATATAATTTACTCCTGCTGTGAGCTTCTGACACTGGGAACCAGAGCAGTTCCCAACCTACACCCCAGTGTAGCTATGTCCTCCAGGAGCACTGAGCAAGCACAGCCTTGGATGACCTAATCCTGAACAGGTAGCAAAAACCAAACAGGTTTCTAGGTGCATTAACCCCTATCCTAGTTTCAGCCAGGATAGAGCTAATTTTCTTCTTAGTAGCTATGTTTTGGATTTAGGATGAGAATAATGTTGGCAACACACTGATGTTTCAGCTGTTGCTGAGTAGTGCTCACCCTAAATCAAGGACTTTTCAGCATCCCATGCTCTGTCAGTGAGGAGAGGCCCAAGAGGCTGGGAGTGAGCATGGCCAGGGCAGCTGACCTGAAGTGGCCAAAGGGATATTTTGTACCACACAACATCATGCTCCGTATATAAACTGGGGGGAGTTGGCCAGGAGCCACCAATCACTGCTGCGGAATGGGCTGGGCATCGGTCAGTGGGTGGTGAGCAACCTCATTGTGCAACACTTGTCTCTCTCTCTCTCCTATTATAATTATAATAATATTTTACTTTGTTTCAATTATTAAACTGTTCTCATCTCAGCCCACGGCTTTTGCCTTTTTTCAGATTTTCATCCCCATCCCACTGGCTGGGGAGGGGGGAGGTGAGCAAGCGGCTGCGTGGTACTTAGTTGCTGGCTGGGATTAAACCACGACAATCTCTAATACATTTCTCTAGCTGCAAGGCAAATTAAATGGTAAATCACACAGCTCTGGGTTGGTCGTATTCTTATGTCTACAGTAGGCACACGCAGACAAGCTACAGAGTTGCCAAAATAATGATTGTGTAACTTCCCAGGACTAACACTGCAAACCTTTTAAATTATTATCTGCATTTAGTTCTCCTACATTTGCCTTTGTGAAGTTAAACACAAAAATATTTTCAAAATTAAACACTCTTTTGCTAGGAAATACGGATATTGACCATATTAAGGCAATTTAACCTTAACTTCATGTCTTGTTTTGGATAACTGGTAAGCTAGTGAAAGATGCAAGTTCATAACAAATAGTGGAACAAATAGTATTTTTCCAGCTTGTTGTTGTGAACAACGTAGCCACTTGCTCAGCTAAGGCAGGCAAACCTTCTCCTGACTTCTATAGAAAGTGGCTGTTGCTTTGCTTACCACACCTTTAATGTAGAGTAATGAAGCAGTGTAAATATGTAATTACAGACCTATAGAATCAGACCTTCCAATACTTTAAATACCTGCTGGAGCCTTTTTATATTCCTAATGTCTCTTATCACATTAAGAGGTTTAGCTGCAGCTCCCATCACAATGGAAACATTTCAGTAGCCCTGAGCAAGACTTCAGGATAACTGCCATCAGACTCCAGAATAATTTTCATACAGAACACGCATTCTGAAATGACCACATCATTATCTTTTAGTTTCTGAAATGAAATAAGGAACTGCATGGTAAGTAAACATTTTCATGGGTGGTCAGTGTACTGTGCATGAGGATGAAGAGCACCTGCATATTCCAAGTGATGGTGGGAATCCAAATCATGCATTTCATAGGCAAACATTATTCTACAATTCCTTCTTGAGTTGTTTAGTACTGTTCTTGCCAGTGAATTTCATAGACACTAAAGGCAGATGCCCTCCCCCCCCCCAAAAAATATATTCTTTGTCAGCTAATTCACAGGTGCCTACAGAGATATAGGAACTCCAAGATATCCAACAGACATAGCAATAAAGCTATGAATAATAAGTGCTACATGGAGGACCCAAAAATCAAAACAGTTATTGTTATGGAAGAAAGTTTTGGGCTTCCTTCTGATGCAGTAATCAGCAGAGGAGAGCCTGATGGCTTTATTCCTTCCAAGGCTTCAATAAAGAAATCAAAGCACTAAATCTCACACTTACTCCATGACCTTTGCTGGAGAGAATGAGCAATGATCAACAGCAATAGTTTTGCTTCACTTGAACAGGAGTAGTCTGGGAAGTTGCTCTTTCGCTTCCAGAGTCCTCAAGAATCAGATCTTTCCTCCACATTACCCGCTGTCTGTACAAAGCTGCTGGGAGAGCCAGCAAGATAACAAACACTGTTGTGCTGGCAGTCTGTGAGCCAACCCACAGCTCCAAGTCTCCTTTTCATCACATGTAAACAGCACCATCCCTCAGCTTTCTCAGTGCTTCTATGAAAACAGCATGTGGAGGCTCAGTATCTACCTACAGCTGAACAACCTACACAAGACTGAGTAACATTGGTAAGAAGCAGCTTTTTTCTCTCTCCTCTCAGAGACATTTGTCCTTAGGTTTTCTGAGGTTTGTTTAGTCTCATCTGCGTTCCTTAAGACATCACCCAAATAGCCACTGTATCAAGAAAGCCCAATTGTGTGCCTGTCTATGAAGAAACAAGACTGGAGAGGAGAATATCACCTAAGTGTCTGTAAATAGTGCCATGCTTACCTTGGAGATTTATGCAGTTGGAAGTGCAAATCACAGAGGCACTTCCCTGCAATACTCACCTTCCTTTACAACAGTCTGCTAGATACAGAGGGGAAGGTCCCTGTTCAGAAAAAAACAGTTTTCTTGGGTTTATTTTTGACAATGTAGAATGACCCTTTTCCCTTGTCCAAGCCTTCCTACAACACCTACTTCTCACAAACACACTTAAACACCAACTAATGATATCACAGCTTTCAGAGAAGTGAAGCCTATCTTGTAAGATAACACAAGAGAAATAACTGACCATACTTTCATTAGTTTCAGAACAAAATTTGGTATTCTTTTTCCTGTCGAGCTTTCCTTTGACAAATTTCTACCCACCCACAAGCACAAACAAATGAGCAAATAACAACAAAACCCTGTGACTAAAACAGGTGGCTCCTTTCTCCCAGCTGGAGAAGAACTGACCAAGACCATTAGTTCTTAAATATTTTTGAAATATATATATATATACAGATATGACAGTTACATAGACTATACAAACACTTCAATGGATAGTCTCCAAGTTACACAGATGAGAGTATAAAAACATTAAGTAGTATGTGTAGACTGCAGTAGACCCAGAGGAAAGATAGGCCCTTTCATCCCAGTGAAATCAGTTTATAGTAACTAGGTCAGATTAGTGGCTAGAAAGGGATTACTTTTAGAAACCTTATGAAAAACGAAGTTGTAAGCAGAGTCAGTGGTTGAGATTTATGCCTCCCTCATGGTAAGGATAAGCAGAGCCTCCGTAGTGCCCTTTATCAGAGTGTGTAAGCTAGAAGAAGTGGACTCAAGGAGATCTGCTGTTCTTAAAATACTTAGGGAATGTGCAATTCCATAGGATCAGGCTACAGTCACTTTCAGACTCAACCATGCTGCAGATGAACCACCAGCTACTGAAGCTTCCAAATAATGACTCAACTCATTAAAAGAAACTCAGTCACTGTCAAAACATCTGAGTAAGAGCTCAAATAGCTGAAGACATTCCTCTCTTCCTTGTGGCTTTCCAAGTTCTTGAAGCTGGTTCATGGCAAATGAGGGCTTGCTTCCTTAAACACAGCTGAAACTAGGAGGTAGAGAGGACTGCAGAGGTAGAAGTCAGTGTATACAATTTTGGCTTTTCCTGGCGAGAACCAATCTGATTTTGGAACCATTCTGTGGGAAAGTGTTTTATTTATGACTGATCCATGGTTATTATATAAAGCCTTCTGCTTTTCCAAATGGCTCTTGTGAGAGGATTTTAATAATAGCGACCCCAAGAGGGATAGGTTACACTGCTATTAATACATTAGAACATGAACATCATTCATGTAGTAATGGATACTGTGGACTTCTTTCTCTATTAAGTGCCAGCTGGGTAGCAACTTTAAGAGACCAGAAGAGAAACACATCACTATTTCACAACACAAACTTCTGAAACCCTCCTGACTAATTTTCTCAGCTGTTTTTATCTCTTATAGATAAAACTATTTACAGATTAAAGTAATTTTACATAAATATTTGATGCTAGACTTCATTATGAATCTGGGTTTAGTAACAGAGACTAAGACAGAACATTCCACAGACAGCATTTTCCAATACAAAATCATTTAAGCATCTGCTGGCTGCAAGAATAAATGTCTCAACCAACTTGTCAGAGCCTGTCAGGCCTATAATTATGTTCTACAGCATTAAAAGAGACTAGTTTTGATTGTGTGGGTATGAACTGCAAAAATAACAATACCAAATTACGAAGGCTACAAGCAGAACAGCCTCACTGGGAATGTGCACACTGTTTATTGACCAAGGGCTCCTTATCTGCTGCCCCCTCTGATGTGTGCACAGTCCCCAGCAACTGTCACATCTCCAGCATCATCCTGCTGCAAAAGATTTTCTTTGCAAAGCTGACATACAGGGACTTCATTATCTCAGCATACCACTGACAGCCTACAGCCTTTCCCACCTGGCACTGCTGTACCAGCAGGTCTTAGGAGCTGAAAAAAGTCGTATGAGGTCAGCTGCTAAATGGAAGTCCTTCAAAGAACATAGTTAGCATTGGCAACGTAGGATGTGACAATATTTTCTGTATATGGCAGCACAGCCACACTCAGCTGATTATAAGGTGCCTTCTGAAATCCTCACTGCAGTCCCAGCCTTACTTCCCAACTCAAACTCTTTGCTAACGTGGCTTTGTGCTGTTGTGGAGTGTTCATATCCATCTCCACCCCAGACAGCTGGCTGCGTTTAAATAGCGCCCAAGTATCTTCCTCAGATCCTATTTCTTAGAAAGGACAGGGTTACAGGCTTCAGTATTTACTGACTTCAAAGAACTAGGGCGAATATGCTTTTAAATAATGCTATTTTCAAACTGAAATAACGCGTTTTCAGCTCGCTAGCCCAAAACACCTTTTGATTCTCAAACGTTTTGATTATACCTATGCACAACCTGCACTGCTCACTTGCAGGAGGCAAAGAGAAGTTACTGAAAGAATTAGTAGTTTTATTGCTTGTAATTAGCACGACAGTGATGTTACAGATATTACCTATACATGATACAGTATATGCTAATTATATGGATAACAAAGCTGCTTAGGAAAGAAACAGCTTTATATTGTAACTAATTAAAACTAATTCAACTTTAAATACCTAATCTTCTAACCATTAAAAAACCCCATCGATTTCCTAAGTTAAAATCTTAAATTTGTTCCCTACCTCCAGAAAGAACCATCACTTTTAGTCAAAAAATTAATTTCAAGCTATGCTATTAGAATGTCTATTAGCTTGTGTACTATTTAAGCCCTTTAGAAAAATTAACTTGCACTTGGGAAAAAAACACCACCAAACCCAAAACACATTAATGCCTTATGTTGTCACATTACCATCAGGTGACATAGGACAATTCTATGATACAGTTTTTAAAAATATGTGTGACAGTATGCTAGGCAGCAGACAGTGTTGAACTTTGCCAAATCCCCCACAATACTGTAAGATAAGCAAAGAAACCCCTCCCTCTTTTATCTCAATCTTCAGACTGTCATTGACCCGGAACCTGGTTCCTCTTGCACAGAATTCAGTGGGAAAAACCCACAAACTGACTTCACTCAAAGTGGAACTAGACTACTAACATTCAAGACCTGGGCATCATAATTTCCTTTCAAGAGACTATTATCATTCAAGACCGGGTCTGTATGGTCTTGGTTTTTTATGATTTTGCCTGTAGTTCAGCAAGTTCTCTGCTTTGTTATAAAACAGAGGTCTTACAAAGAGATAAAAAGAGTTGGAGTTAAAAAATGTTTAAGTCAGAACTAGAATCTCTATCCTGTAAGAGAGAAATCTATACAAGTAGCTACACAAAACGCAGTGCAAGAAAAAGGTTTTATTTTCTTGAGAATTCTTCTGTTCTTCTTTGCTGTGTTGGCTGGATTTTACACTTGGCACATAACTGAAATACTGTTCATGGCTACATTACTCACAATTTCATTTTTGTTGTTTCATCACCCAGAGAAAAAAACACTTCTATAGCTTCATATCTTCCTGTAGCCAAATAATACCCCTTAACTATTTCTAAAAACCCCAAATAACTAAAAAAGCCAAACCAGGGTGTTTTAAGAAACTGCAGTATAAACTACTAAGTGAGTCTATGACCAGCTTAAGGAAAACAATGCTTAAATGAGGAAGAAAGCTTTTGTCCTTGGAGCAGCAGCTGAAGAGGATAATTTCCTCAAGTGGTCCAATTGTTGGAGCAATTCATAGAGCCGTGAACTGAGTCACCAGACAAAGGCCATTTGCATGGAAGCAGCCCTGCTTTTCCAAACACAAGCCTGACTCAGCTCAGAAATGGGCAGAAGCAACCTGTAGGAATCTGTCAATCCTTTTGGTGTTTCATTTAATGGAAAGATGAGCTCATACTTGACTTCGTGTTTCTTTTACCCAGAGAAGGCAACAACCACCACGTGCCTGTCATTTGCAGTGCAGTGCAGGGTCCTCCAGCAGCATAAGGGCAAACCTAAGGACTCTTCCTTTACTCCTAGTTACCCCTGCTCCATCCACAATTTCTGTCCATGGCATCTAATCCACCCTTCCCAAGCCTTTTCCCACCTGTGTCAAGCACAATGAATTCCCAAACATATCCCTTCCCACAACGTTGCAGAGCTCTACCACTTCTGCCAGTGCTGGGGACACCAGGAATGCTGGCTGACACTATGAGATGCCATTTCCCCCGGTGGAATCTGCCCTCCCTTCCAAGCTGCAGCAGAAATGGCAACAGCACAGCACACCCAGGCAGGCAGAGAGGTGTTGAAGTGCTCAGATAACATATTCTGCTCAATGTCTCCTTCGAGTAAAATTTAATGAGTTGGATGGAAGTGTTTTCAACCAGCCATCAGACCTGCTGGCATAGGTGATCATAGCTATTTTATTCCAGGAGAAATTATTCTTCCATTTTGTCACAAGGGATTATGTGAAATGCCTCACAAGATTCCCAGCATTTCGGTAGAGAAGAGAGAGGATTCATCTTTATTACAGGTCTGCATCTGAACTAGTCACAGAGATTTTTCTTTTATTATTTTTTTAAGTTGGTGGCAAGTAAGAAATGGTTCTAGGCTAAGATTCAACCAACTCTGAGACATCTACCTTGAAGTAGATGAATCTCATTTTAGACACAGACTGCTGAATCCTACACAAAATAAGTTGACCAAGGAAGTACAAATGGATACGTTGGATTAGAGAGGCATCCGTGCTTAACTCTGCTCTCTGTTCAGATAAGGCTGCTAAAAGATTGAGATTTCAGGAATCATTTAAAAAAACCTGAAGTGGATCAGTGGAACAGTCGAATTTTCCCGTCACCTTATTGGATGACTGTTCTGTGTAAGACTAATTTTCTAGAATACCAGGAATAAAACATTTTAAAGGTATTACCTTGGGATTTGTTTGTTTTATCATATTTATATCTCTTGTTATTTTATTATATTTATATCTCTTGTTATATTAGAGTTAGGTCAACTCAGTTGTGAACTGGCATCAAAAGAGAGTTTGGATTGTCAAGAAAAGTTGCATTTTAATTAAAGCTCATAAAATGGCATGAAGACCACAGGAGAGGATCCCAATTTTACAACCATGCTGCAGTCAAACTGACAGCATATAAAGAGATGCAGTAGAAACTGAGAATGCAATGTGTATTTCTCATTTTACTGCATGTGTGGCTGTGTCTCAATGGTATTTTGCTACTACAATTATGAAGGTAGACAATGTACTAATCAAAAAAAAAGAAAGTATCACCTGGGCAGAACTATTATTCCTCAAAAAAAAAAAAAAAAGTGGTGGCCATTCAGCCATTAAAGTAGAGATTGGTGACCTTAGGTGAAATACTTGATGACAGGCAGATAGTCAAGAAAATATATTCAGGAAAAATATATGACTCCAGCATGGAAGTAACATTGAGTCACATAAAGTGACAGCCACAGAGATTAAGAGAAAATGTGACGCAACTGCTGTTGGGGAGGTGGGGGCAGGGGGGACCAAAAGGAGAGATAAAGCAACAGCAGTTTGGTTTGAGAGCTGTGAGAGATGACGTAGATGGAGCTGATTGAACAGATGCAATTATGAAATGTTCTTTTCTGATTAAAGAGATCACGGGGCGTAAGTCACTCACATGGGCACACCACTGATACTGTACCGGGGATGCTGTGACAGCATTACTGCCAGCACTTGGTATGTGCTACTATCTGCTTACTCCTAGTTGAGCAATTCAGGCTCCCTTCTGTTTTGGTAGGATTGGTAGGAGTATATATAAATTATTATTGACATCCTTAAGTCCTGATTGGTATGAAATACGGGTTTTTGTAATGCTGCAGAACAGACTGAGTACACTAAGGCTGGAACAGTGTAAACAAAGCCTAGAACTAGTCAAAAATGGGAAGTTCAGTACGTCACTTGATATTTCAGCACTGGTTTTTTTAAATCAAAGTAGTGTGCCAAAACTCAGTCAAAAAGCCAAAACATCATGCATATTTTGTAGAACATGAAGTACCAGAAAATTTAAAAATGCCAATATTTTTTGTTTAGTCATTAATGTCAAGTTGAAACTCAAAGCTATACTTGGAATAAAAGGCATTTTGTTTTCACGGAATATATGAGTCTCATAATACATTGCAATGATCAAAAAAAAAAAAAAAAAAAGGGTATCACAACAGAGAAAGCCCAAAAAGATGGCCTAAGCCAGGAAGAGAGCAGGGACATGCACCATCTGAATAGGAACACTCGGAAGGAATCACAGCAATTCAGGTGAACAAAGGTTAACATCAAACTGATCTGAAATTTTTTGGTTTGGTAGCTTGTACCTATAAAGTGAAATGCCATATTGGATTCCAAAAAGAAATTGTTGCTTCCTCCTCCCCTTCTCGAGGAGTCGCCCAACAGCTCACCTCACAGAGGAGAGGCAGCATCACTGTGCAGCCTCACCCCAAACCACAGCTGCTGCCAGCTCCAGGCACAGCATCTTCCCCAAGAAGTGGCTGCTGTCTGGAGCACCTCCTTTACCCAGGGTGTGACTCTCAAACTGCTGTTGCCAAAGTTGTCATCTATCTCCAGGCACCAGCAAAATGGGTTTGGAATTTGCTCCATCTGATGCATATTGTGAGTCACACAGCAGCCTATGTTTCCTCATGTAGACTTTCAGAAGCAGGCTGATGTTTGCTAATTAGCACTAAGCCTTGTTTTTTGTCAATTTTGTTTTCACTAGATGCTATTTTATCCTGCACCTTAAGATTTTTAATATTTTTTTTTCCCCTGGAAAATTTGCTGTGCTTCTTTCCTGAGAAAAGCCTGTATTTTACCTCCTGTGTGCAAACACTACTTGTTAGGATTGTGCAGGTCCATAACCAGGTTCATTCATCTCTAATGTGTGCTCTCTCTCTCTGATAAAGTAGAATTAGCTTTAGTGCTTTTGGCTGGTTGTGATCCCATTAAGTAATCTCAGATCATATCAGCCCACAGACTGAACATGTGTTGATTTCATAATAGAAATGAAGCACCTTGGCACTTCAGCTTTCCTCATGCAGCACTCCATCCCCAGCATGTAACAGTCAAAATTACGGTGATAACAAGGAAAGAATAAGGTTCTTTTTAAGACCTACAACAGCAGATCGTCAGTGATTTCCCTCCCCCTTGCAGGTAAAGGAACAAAGTCACTCAGTTGTGTTTGCTCTTGTAACAGTTGATTGACCTCGCTTAGTATTAATGTCAACAATTAATTGCAGGCAGGGTGAAGGGGAGGGGGGAGACACTAATTAAATCCTGCATGTTTCCCATAGTGATCACATTGGAAATCACCTTCAAGTTGGGTATATGCAGCCCCAAGTACAGTTAGGGTATGGGAATGCTTGGGAGCAACACAGTCCCACTGACCACCACTGGTAACATCTGGGAGATACTGTGGACCTATCCAAGGTCATTTGCTGTTTGGTAAAGCAACTTCCCTTAGGAAAGAGGAATTAAGTTTTGGGTTCTTCCACACTCTGCAATACCTGCAGAATGAGGTCAGGAAACACACAGATGTCAAAGAACAGGATTTATGCACGAGTTGCAACCACTTTCAGAGCGGGTGGGCACAGGGAGCAGCAGCACCCCTCCCTGTCATAGGTGCAGAGGAATGGGAACAGGGATTAATATTAATATTCAGAAGATATTTGCTTATTTGCAATGCTGGTCTTGAACTCTGTTTCTTGAAAGGAAAAGTATTTAAAATTATTTAACTTGGCAAGGCTGGAAAGACTTTGTTGCTTTGTTTTAAATCTCTCCAACACTTCTCCTTCCTTATTGTTTATTCTGTGTATGCTTGGAAACACTTATGTCAGCCTGGCTCCTAATTTTGCAGGGAAGAAGCAGAACACGAGACAAGTAGTACAGAATCTGAGATCTCCTCTCCTTTTCCTTACTGGAGACAGCAGCAACTCTTATGTAGTGGTCCAGATCAGTGGAATTTAGTGGTCAAGCTGCAGGTATGGGTGTCAGAGCACTCATTTTATCCTTCCTTGGGGTTGTCACCAAAGAGTTGCTGAGAATTTTTTTCATAAACCAGAGAAAGATATGTCAATATATTATTATTTCTATGTAGCACTCTAAAGGGAATAAAGTATAGCAGAAGATATTTCTTTAACCTAAGTAGATCAGGCTAATCCTACTACACACTGCAGTGTTTCAGACATAAAATGCCACTAAAGCATGGAGTGAAACCTGTTGCCCCAACACCATACCTCTTCAGATCAACTGCCCTGCTCCTCCTGGAGTCTTGGCTTTCAACATTATGTATAATCATACTGCAGTTATACCTAAAATCAGTAGGAGCTAAGTAGTGGCAAACTGAATAAAACATAATATCTCTTTTTAAATGTTCAGTAGTTTTCAGTGGTCGGGGGGAAAAAGTTGACAGAATATTCAAAGCAAGGCCACACCAGTGCAGAGCAGAGAGGGACAATCAGCTCCACTGACAGGCTGGTTTTTTGGAAGCCATAACTTTGCCCACAGAGGGGGCCTGAGCTACACTTGTGTAGAGTCAAGCTCACCCTCAACATCTTGTAACAACAGAAAGAAAACGTGGTTATCTGGGGTACCAGAGAGCTCAGCCTTGCACTTGAGACCAGGGCTCCTCAACAGGTTTTAATCAGATTCTGTTTTTTCCTCTACTGGCAGAGAAACTCAGGAACATAAGGTTGGGCTCAAGTGCAACCTCTGCCTCTCTGGGCAGTTGGCTAAAAGTCAGCTTTGCTCTGTGTAGCCAAGGCTGAACTCCAGCACAGCTACCAGAAGCAAATCAGATATATATCCTTGGTTAAACACATCATCGAGCACCTGTGATCAAGTGTTGCAAATCACATCAAGTACCTGTGTTGCAAATCACATTGTCACAGCCACAGCTTTGCAGTGTGGCAGACATGACCAAAAAAGAGTACCACAGGTATTTATCAAGACACAGAGCTTATTTAAATACACACACACACACCCCAAATAGTATTTGTCTCTTCTTGCCCAAGTGCTAACTTCCCTGCAATATTATTAATATACATTGTATGCTTGTGAATCCGTGCTAGAACTTCATGCAGCAATTACAGAAATATATCTGAAGTGTTCCCATGGCCTGTTTTTGAATGTGAAAGACAGAAACAAAATGGGTGAAGATATGATTTTTCACATTTGGGAATATTTACTGAATAGTTTATATACTCTGAATGAACCTTATGTAAGAGACATGTTCAAACAACCAAAAACAGGTCTAAAAAACTTAAATGAGCAAATTCAAAATATTTCTTGTAGTTCTATTCTTTAACCCATTAAAGACTTTATGCATCTTGCTACTTCTTGTAGCTTTTATTTTTCTCCTCCTAACAGTCCAGAAAACACCAACCTCTAAGGATTTAAGCAGAATTTTAAGGTAGTGTCACCCAAAACCAATGGAACTATTTCCATTTACTTTTTTTTTTTAAAAAAACAAACAAACAAACAAACCCCATCTACCACAAATCAGAAAATCCTACCAAAATATACCACAATTAAGCTAAATAAGTTCCCCAAGGAGGCGTTTTGCACTTGGAAGAAAAAAAAAAATATATATAATCTTCTTATTCTCTTATTATTGTATTTCTTGAGCAAATTAAGAAAGAGTAACAGACCTAAGAAAGTAAAAAATCATTGCAATTTCCAAACAGCTTTAAGAATCAGCCTCACCTAGAGCTCATCAAAGCAGACTACTCTCAAAGTGACAAATACATTAGCAGACCACACTCCTCATCTTCTCAGTTTCTATTTCTAGCCCCACTAGCAATGCTGGGAAGAGGAGGATTTATAGATATTCTCAGAAGATCTTGCATACTTTCAGATAAGTACTGTTCATACAGAATTGATCTGCAGGGTACCCAAAGTGAAAAAACCATAATACGGGGCATTTATGTTCCCCTGGAGAACAGTAATTGTATTGGTTACAAATTGGTGTGATGTAATGCCTAGACAGAAGAGTTACCAGTAGTTTTTGAAAGAGAAGAAAGAAAATTTTCTAATTTTTTTGTGGTAGTAGTAACACTTGCAGCAGAGCAAACATCAGCTTTTGCTTCAATAGTTTTTAAATAAAAAAATAATAATAAGACACACTTCCAGAAATCACAGCCTTGTTCCTTGAAATATATCACCTAAACTAAAGTAAAGGGGTTTAACTGTAGGTACATGAGGTTCAAGACAGACTGAGCTGCACATCAGTAGCTAGGAAGTCAACAATCTCATTAACATCATCTCCAAAAAATACCTGAGATGCCACAAAGCCAGTGGTCATGGGTTAACCCTGTAAGGAGCTAACCCATATACTATCCAGCTACCAAAAGAAACAGGAAGAGGAAACAAAGGCTACAGTAAGATTTTAACACAAAACACTTGATCTTGGCAGAAACCAATTTCCAGGCCAGTGTCCACAGACATTTCATGAGAATCCTTGGAACACGTGCCCTTCCTATGGGTAAAGAGGTTTTAAGAATGTTAAGAAAGTTCAATGTGTAGGAATACCTTAATTTATTAAAAACATCATCTTACATCATACTTCAATTTTCTTCATAAATGTCTTCAATTTAGAATCATATTACAAATACCAGGAATAGAAGGGTGGTCAATTCGGGAAATGGAGCAACGACAGCTGTTCTGTGCTGAGTCTGGGCAGAGGGGAACTGCAAGGGAACCTTCCCAGCAAGGGTGTGCACTCAGAAGAGAGGTCCTGACACACCAAACCACCCCGAGGAACAATGCAAAGCATTTTGTGGCTAGAAGTGAACACATCACGCAGCTGTAACTTGGCAGAAAACAAAACAGGGAAATTTTCTTCCCTGAATTAGAATGTGATTGGCATATGTATGTGTACAGAGCTCCTATCCCTGGGAACAGCTTGGAGGCATTGCTGACAGCCAGAAATTCATCTCTGTGCACTGCAGATCTCCAGTAACTCAGGAGGTCCAAAGGGAAGAGTATTGATTTAAACCCAAGAAAGCTGTCACTAGCACAACTGTAGCCAATGCACTGAGAGGTGAACAGTGTCATATTTTATTTCGTTACCCCTAGTGAAAAATTTGGAATCAAGTTCTTATGCATTTTCTTATTCAGCTGAAGAGGACTGATTGCCTGCCTTCATTTCTCACAGTACAGTATCCCAACCTGGCTCTGCTTTGCCTGACTTCATGACATACCTGAAGTATTCATGACAATTTCTAAATGTTTTGGACATTCATTTGACATGTGCTGATGTTAATCTGGGGACAACGTGTACAACAAAGGACATTTCTGCTTGTATTTAAAATATTTACAAAAAGCAATTATTTCAGTCCACTGAGGATGTCAACTTGGACAATTTATTTTGTTCAGCCACAGCCACGTAACAGGGGAATTCCCTCAGAGAATGGAGCAGAACAGGAATTAGGAATGCTTTACTATACATGGCCAGAAATACCTTAAAATCAAAAAAGAAAAATGTAAATATTTTGGATTACACTAACTTTACATTATTATTTATTTTACGTACTTTTTTCAAATGCAATTTTGGACTTGACCCAAATTGTCCCTTAAGTAGTCTTGTAAGCAGGTTCCTATGAAGCTTCCATTGTCACCCTTTGTTAAGTGTTTTCTTGCACAGTGTGAGTGCAATTTCTATCAGGGAAACAGGTTTGTACATTCACATTGCTGGGACTCCCGAGGAAGAACAATAACTATATTGCCCAGATTAAATCCCTAGTTCTAAAAGCACTGCCATCAGAATAGGTCCTGAAGCTGTAAGGCAGCAAAATGTCTTGTCCTTGTTGCCTGGGCTGCATATTTGCCTGACCCAATTTCTTCTTTCCCATTAATGCTCTTCAAATCCTCCTTGACACCTGGATGAGCCCTTTCACTTGCCACTCATGCAAACTATAATCTTATGCTATCCCTGTAAGTTCTCTCAGGCTTCTACCTTTTTCACTGTCCAAAGTAATACAAAAACATATGCAAAATCCACATGGATAACACATGCACACACAGCTTGCCAAATTTAGATGGGCTTGCAGGTTAAATCCTTCAGGTATAGATATAATGCTGTTTGTCTGAGTCATGACACCCAAGTCCGTAGGACATTTCCTATTGAACATGAACAAAATCATGACAAGTCAAACTTATGATCTCAGTGATAACATCCAACAGCTCAACTGGAATGGTTGTGCTCAGGTTTAGATTAAGCCTAACATAAAACAAAATTCTCAGGACTTTTGAAAATACCACAGCTCAGCAAGTCTTTTGCACACCTGAAGTCAGAAGGCCAAATTCATACCTTCCCTTGCAAGTAATCATAAAAACAAAAATTGTATGTTGTACCAGAAGGGTCTCCTGAAATTTGAGGACAATTTATTCTTAGGAGGAAAAAAATATTAAAAAAAAAAAAAGGGGGGGGAGGAAAAAACCCACGATAAGGGCTCCTACAGAGCTGTGAGGTCAGATTTCTCTCATCCCCAGAAGGTGTACTGAAGTAGCACATTACATCAGTGCTCCTCCTTAGCCAAACCCCAGCTCCTTGGGGTTTGCTCTGCACACCACCTTCCTGCCCTGGCAGGGGAGAGGCAGCAAAGCCTGGAATCTGAGTGTGCCGTCTGGGCAGCCTTTATGCTCTTGAAAGAAGTGATATCATAATAACAAAATCCTGCTACGAACGTGTAACCTAATGACAGTGCCTGTTTCCGTCAAAGCCTTTATATTTGTCAGGTTTAGCTTGTGTGAAAGATTACTGTATCTCTTTTATAACACAGCTGATAAAGCAAACAACCTTTAAACACGGCTCGTAAATGCTCCCTGTCAATAGTGCAGCTCTCAGCGCTGACAGCACGGGGGGGTAATTTCCCCTTCTCGCCTTCCTCCTCCATTGTGTGTAACTGACATTAAGAATTTAGACATGTCAACCGAGGGGAAACAAGCAGGTTCAGAAAATTTGGAAATACAATTAAATTTCAACTTTGCTATGTTACATTATCAACATTTTTTCTCCCAGCAAGTAACGTCTCTTTCCATTCCCACTCCTTTACTAGCTGTGAGATCACTGTCATTCACAAGTCAATCCTGGGAAGCATTGGCACAGATTTTTGGGCACCCTACTTAAAATAATGAATACCTGGGCTCTTTCCTTAAAGTTCAGAGTGGCCAAGTTGCATGGACCTGATTTATACATCTCAAAAATATTCCAAGAACAAAACAATCTGACATTTCTATTCCCAGCTTTGCTGCAGCAAAAATACTGGGCTCCCTAGCTACTGAGGGGTGCAGTTTTGTGGCTTTCTAGCTTTCTTAAATGATTTATTAACCTTCTTTAAGCTATGTGGTAGAACAATGATTAAAAATTGTTTCTTCTCTTTGTGCCTCCTGCTCTTTCCAGTTTCTTTAGTTCCCATGCACATAGGCCACCATGCCAGTCATGAAGGATAAAGATAATTGAATATTATATTTTCATACTTTGAGGAAACATTTCTACTAACTCAAAAGCAAGAGGCTATTTCACTAAACACTATTTCACCAGGGAAATAAGGATTACTTGGTGAAAAGTGTCCACAGGTGTACAAGTTACTGCAATAAAGGACCTATCACCACCTGGCATAGGAAGTGTTGACAATGACAAAGCAAATAAATGCGTAAGTCTTCAATTTGCCAAAAGCATACCTTTAAGCACATCTTTACTTCTACATGGAGGAGTTCCTAACATATCAAGCACCTGAGGCTGACATCAGTACTCCCAGCCTCGTAACATTAAAGCCATTTCTTCACCTCTTTGCCAAGAAACTATTGGAGTTTTCTGGATGCTTCCCATACAGACAAGTGTCAGTTTTATCACCAATGAATGAATCAAGTGAGACAAATGGAGTAGTGCAACACAATCTACTCTTCCCAACAAAAAATATTTTTGACTATTCATTTGTATTTGTGGTGCCTTCGCTGTCACCAGGACACACACATTTGTAGATGTGCCCGCACAGAGGCACAGCCACACATGCACAGCTGCAGGTTGTTAAGCTGCTTTTAGCACCTGGGACACACAAGTCCTATTAGCAGGTTATTCATGCCAAGCTTTCTTTCCCCTAACCCAGCCAATACTCTGTTATCTCCCCAGGATTATCTCCGCATTAAATTACAGAAGTTGCCCTCTGCAACATCTCCTGCTTTTGACACTTTGTGTTTCTTGAGCCTGCACTGGATAGAGTTTCACTTTGTGACTGTTCATGTTTACGTATTTTACAAAAAAGATTACTTCCATTACTACCTCAATTTTCTGTTATAAAACATAAATTAATGACAACGCTCCTGCTAGCAACTAGTAATTTTGGGAGCTCGTTTGGGCTGTATTGCTGGGGTACCCAAAGCTGTTTCCAAGATCTCTGCTTTATAGCGCTGGACAGGGTGCACTGAAGGAAGCATCTGCCACAGGAGCCAGAGCTCCTGCTTCACAGAACTGGGAATAATTCTCTGCCTATGTTCATTACTATAAAAGGAAGGGAACCACAGAGGTTTTTAGCAGAGCTAAGTCAGTTTTTAACTAGCCAATGTACTGTTTCTTATTACTACAAAATTCTGAGTCAACGAACAAGAAATTTTTCGCAGGGAAGAGAGCTGGTTCCAAATGGACAGTTTTTTAGGACTTGGATGTAATTTCCAGGTCCCTGTATTTCTTTGGGAAGCCATTTAATAACACTGTAATAGATGAAAGAGTAAGATCTCCAGGATGCAATGTAACTTTATTCGGCCATGGAAGTTAAAGGGGTTCTCTCTTTGCCCCCGACACTAACAAGTTCAAGCAACCTGTACTAAAGTCAATGTAGAATTTCACAGACATTAATATCCCATCCCAAATGGCTCACCAGTATTTCAGCAGCTGTGAGGACCCCTATAGAGAATGTACACATCATAGAGACATAACAGATCTCCATACTGTTCCAAAAACTATATATAAATATGTCTGCTCAGGCCCTTGCTAAGGAGAAAACCTTATCAGCTATAATTGGTATTAAAAGTGATAATGTTTTGGTCTCAGATGGATTCTGGTTACACATTATCAAATATTCAAAATAAAAGTCTGTAGGCTCTTGCACAAAAGTATTGCAAGGAAGAAAAGATGTCAGTCTTTTCTGTTAAGCTTGTGTATAAACATACATTTGGGTGAGGTATTATTTAATATACTAAAAAGATGCGTCTGAGCACTTGTCGATATTATAATAGGATTAAAAGAGAAAAACTGAGAAATTCTGGCTCAATTAAGTTCAGTGTCATTAATTTCAGAGGCTGGGGGTCATGTTACATCTTGGATCGATGAAGACAAAAAAACTCCAAAACACTCGGGGAAAAAAAGAGGACAGGGAAAAAAAGAAAAAGGAAATCTACCATTTAGGGTGAGACCTCACAGACAAAATTTAAATACATCTAAGTAGAAAGACACTAAACAAACTGCAGGAGCTGGCATATCATAGACACAATTCATGGGATGTGTTACCAAGGAGATAATGTTAATAGGGAAGAAACAAGAGAGTAGGAGTGGAAATAAATAACTATTCTTTATGCCTGTCGAGTCACTTGTGTTCATGTATATGGAAGGATAAATAATCTATTTTAAAAAAGAAGTGAAAAGCATAGCTCTAATTTAAATATAGTTACTGCAGAGCTAGAGCTTTAGCTCAGCGTAAGGGTTTGTCAGAGAAATCAGTTCAGGCAGGAGGGTTTTGTTTTGCTGAGGTTTTTATTCACCCCAAATACCTTCTATTCATGAGAAGATAAGTACTAATAGTTTAACAAAAAGCAATTTTCAGCAAAAATAATGGATGCCTCAAGCTCCAAGTACTTCCTCCCCTCCCCACAGAGTGACAGCTATAGTATTAGCGTGCTCAGAGTGAGGATTTTCCAAACAATCAGCAGCTTTAGGTATACTCCCAGCATAAGAAAGCCCTCATGCTGCAGCAATGAAACCCTAATATTTCTCAGTGCTCACAACTAATTATTAAATTACTGTATTTGTTGAAAGACAGACGAAACAAAATGCCCTGTTGAAAGCTGACTGTTTGGAGATATTTCAGCTTCAAATGAATACACTGATTTTTTTGGTACCAAAATTAACAGGTACTATTTAAAGAGAATTTCTCATCCAATAGGTGGTGCTAGCAAGTTCTCCAGTTATCTAAATAGCTGACATAAATATTTCTAAAAAAAAAAAAAAGACAGAAAAAAAATCAAAATAAAACCCGCTGATCAGAACCAAACTCAATATGCCGTCAATAGCAGGTTTCTAAACTACAATTTACTGTTTTAGAATTGTTGCTTTCCTTTGACTTAAAAATTTCTTCAGTGTTTCCATCAAAAACACATATAACAACACCAGCTTGTGTGTGGCTGCATGCCAGCGACCGACTATTCTACTTTTAAGTTTCTGCTGCTGTTTCATAAGCCCATCATTCCTTAAAGTGAAAGGGAATTTAATACTCTTACAAAATTTCCTCTCTAGCATGCTAAAATGATATTGTATTCTCTCTTTCAGAGCACTGGATTTTTTTCCTAATCTTTCAATTGTAGCATATTGTTGAAACAAGAGCTGGCTTCTCGAGGAATGCATGAAACACAAGAGCTGGTGTCCAAAGCACTTATTTTTAGATGTCTTCTCATTATATTCATCTTTCCTCCAAGAAATGAAAGGTACACATTTATTCAGGTACCAGGCCAAGACTGGGGTACATCTTCATGCAAACTGTGCACCACAAGTGGGAAAACTAACTCTGGCTTGCATGAAAAAAGAGGAGTAAAACAATTAGAGATAATAGAAGATAGAGGTAGAACTAGTTTGTGGAAAAACACTGTGAAATGGTTGGATTAAAACAAACAACCAACCCCAAACCGCAACACCTTAAGGGTCGAAAGAATAATAACAGGAAAAAACTGACGATGTCATAATACTAGTGTCCAGAATAGAATCTTTCAGCTTGTTGTTAAACTTCAAAAAAGCATTTAATCTAAAAAAAAAATTAAGCCTATGATACATATAATGCAATATTTTAGAATAAAAAAAAAATCAATTTAGAGGAAGTCCAAAAAATTGGGTCTTTTCACCTATCCAAAAAAGTGTATTTTTTCTTTTCCACCTAGTAATTGTTAACCATACGTAAAGCAACATTCTTCATATTTTTATGTTTTCATCATTTTTTTTAACATCAGTTTGACACCAAGTACAGCTTAACAGACGTCAGTGAAGATATTTCTCTGTGTGAGTAAAATATAGCCTTCAATCTCTAAATTTATATGCTGAATAGTCACTTTCCAGATTTTAATTATAAAACATGGAAAATTCCTGAATTGTTTTAGGTACTAAGTAAATGAATAACACAAAAGCAAGCACAATGCATCACACAAAGTACTTTGATAATTTATTTTACAAATGTCATTTATAGTGTTAGTTATTTATGTTAATATTTCTTACAGTAATAGTAAGTGTCCTTGGGCATATTTTTATTACTTAAGACTTCTTTGCTTTTAAAAAACCTCACTGCAGCATTCTGCTATTAAATTTTTGCTTAAAGTGGCAAGGAAACCATAACTTTTCTGGGGGCCAATTAGCAAAAATTGTATTGCTAAGGTTTCTGGCATTTTTTAAGAGCACTCTGGCTTCCTACACTGTTCTAGATTCAACTGTTTCTGAGTATCCTTGAATCACTGGCATCACAACACATCCCGAGAAACAGGGAAGAGAGTAAGAAAAAAAATTACAAAAACAGTATTTCACTCATTGCTGAAGCCCTCCCCACATGAATTCAGAGAGAAAGAGTATGTGTAACAACACTTATAGACATGTGAAGCTTATTGCATCCAGCCAAAGGAGTGATTTAGAAGAGAGGAATGCATTTCCTGAAGATAGAGTGGTTGACATCCCAAATCTTACGAAAGAAGCACAATTCATGACCATAAATAACTTGAATGCTGCAGTTTTCGAGCTACTGCTCAGGAAGCTTAATGCCAATATCCTGCTCACTTAGCTCCTCATCCTTGGACTCTTCCCATTCACTTCCCCAGGGACCAGCTCTGCTGTAAACCAGTCATGGCTCTCCTACAGGTTCAGCCTTCACCCCAACCAGAGTCACCACAGAGCTGCACAAGAGCTGTGGCAGAAATACATAACCAAAGGCAAGAAAAGCACAAGCCTACCTCTTTGGTGAAGTTCTCAAATGATAATTGAACCAGAGTTTTGCTTTTATCTGTCCATTATCTTCAAAGAAAACAAAAGCCCTACAATATTCAACCTCTCCGTAGCCACAGTATCGTGAACTTTTTTTTCTGTTCAGCATTTCTTCAAGTTTGCAGCACACTGTGATCTTAAATACACTGCTCTAGAAAAACACTGTCTTGATCTCTGCTACACTCTCCAAGCTGTTGTGTACCTACATGTTAACTTCTGGGTCCTTTGGGGAAATGGTAACAATTCTCCAGCACCTTGGGAAGCAAAGGAACTGCTTCCCTCATAGCCATGAATAGTTCACACAGGGATCATTGTTCATACAAGAACTTGACTTAGCCTACAAATACAGGAAGTATGACCCCACATTATGCAATCAAGTTGTGTGCTGGTGAAAATGCTGCAAAGTTACCAAACTGTAACAGCTTCCTTAAATGTTCCAAATAATTTTCTTTGGAATCGGAAAGATAAGGGCAGATTTTTATTTTAATTTTCCACCCCTACTTGTCTCAAGTAGTAGGACAACGGATCTGACACCTGCCAAGGTAAGTTCAGCATATACTGCTCCCAGTTTGTTCCATACTTCATTCTTTGCACAGCTGTAGTGGCTCTACCTCACTTATGATGTGTGGGCTGTGGTTCTTCATCACCTGAAACTGTCCCAGCAGCACTTTGCAAACCAAAGCCCTGAAAACAGGATGGTATTTGTACTGCTGAAGAAAAAAGGTCCAGCAGTTACAGTGCTAGCCAGGAATCAGGGACAACATACACATCTGTCTACTACACCAGAGCCTTCCTGTGCACCTCTGCTCATTTGCTTTCTCTGCTGTCTGCAAAATGAACAGCAGAATCATCCAAAGCTGAGAATATCCTTCACACAAAACATCAACAGCAGAAGTCGTTACCAAAGTAAAGAGGGCATTTTGCTCTTTCACTTTTCTTCTGACTTATTGGTAACAATAGTATTCCCTAGCCCATTCTTCTTGAGATTATCAGGGTAGACAGTATTATTCTTCTTTAGGGTTGTGTGGTAAAGATAAAAAATATCAAGATGTTTAGAATTCTGCATACCACTCTTAACATGGACCCTATGAACAACCTTCCACTTGGAAGAGCAAGGCAAAAAGAATGTTTTCAGTTACCTATGGGTTAATTCAATTCAGGAATTAAGAATTCTGAATTCCTTAGACTTCTCTGTAAAACAACTTTAATACTATTTTGCATAGAGCCCAATCAGCAAACTTACAGTAACTGGTAATGAATTAAACCTGCAGCTTCATACCACAATTAAAATGCACCTACTAGAGACACTCACACGGCGTTATCTTAAATCTATAGCACAGAGATAGTCATGCAAGTGACTTGGTGAGACACATTAGGTAGCCATGATCTCAAATGTCCCAGTCACAAAGTTTACAGGCTGAAAAGACTTTTTTATACCAACAGAGATCCACATAATGATGGTCCTGCAGCCAGCCCACCGTGTATCACTCCCTTGCCCTCCGTATGCACAAGCTGTACTTGTCTCACAGCCTCTTTATAACTCAGGAAGCTTCTGTCTGCCAGGTACAACTCCATCCATTGTGGTGTTGCTTCACAGGGCAGACACATTTGGTATAAAATTATTCAAAGGTGCCGAATTTAAATAAACCATATTTTTCAGATGGGCCCACTTTGTTGGACAGAAACCCTTTTAGTTTGACTGGCAAGTTGACAATTTGGCATCCCATCATTTTAACAAGCTACACAGCTTTTGAATAGACTTTAATTAAATTTGGCTATACTACATACACTGCCCTGCAGTTTATAGTATAATTTTAAGGTCAGATGTAGCTATTAGTACTACCTTTTGACAGTCACAGTTCTTTCAACCAACTGTACTAAATATCCCTCAACAAAGGCTATGAGAGCCACTAGATAGCAGCAAATCAAGCCTTGTGTTCATTAGTATGTACAGTATCCTCTCCCCCACCCATTCACTGCATACAAGCAGCTGTGCTGTCAGCATTCACTGTGCAGCCCATGCAAAGGAACACTTGTAAATGGAACATAACACAGGAAAAAATATAGGCTTTCCATAAACTATATATACACCAGAAACACACACATGAGAGAACAACCAAAGGCTCCTAACAGGCAAAGCATCAGCAATCCCGACAGGAGAAACAAAAGTAGCAGAAAACAAACTAGCTCAGAGGTTACCAGTCAGATTCTGTACTCACATGAGTGTTCACGCAGAAGAAGAGAGGACTGGGAGCTGCTGCTAAGCTCATCCTAGTGAAGAAATGGAACCCAACCCTCAACTCCCACAATGCCCCAGGGAGGACAGGCTCTTTCACACCTCTGATGGGAATGAGGAGCACCTGGGCAGCCCTCTGAGTCTCAGCACAATAGTCTGGGTTCCCCTGCCCCAGCCTCGGGGGAGCCTCTCAGAGGTGATTTGCTTAAGGAGAACAACCTGTGCTGGCCAAATTAGCACAAACTCCTGTGTTCTTTTCAAATTAGCAACCAGTAAGGTTTAGCAGGGAACACACCCCTCTGAAGGTCACCCCAGTGATCTTCCATGATTTCTAGAAGGAGAGAAATGAAGACAGAAGTTTCTTCTCTCTGGGTTTCAGTTCTTTTGCTACTTTCCATACTGCGCCACGGAGTGCAGCAAGTGGACTTGCATTTGTGTATTTTACTGGACATCAAAGCTAGTGATGTGCTTGTAGTAACCTTGTGAAACAAATATAACCTCAAAGCCTTTAGTAACAGACATTTCTTAACACATAGGAACACAAGAAAAAGTATACATAGAGGAGAGAGCACAGAGTTGGGCAAAAATTTACCACAGCTTTGGTAGCAAAGACAGAACAAAAGGAAAAGGGGAATTTCCCAGGCTCCCATAAGAGATCACGAAAAGACTAGATCAAACAAAGCCAGTACGGTGACATTACACAGTTCCTGTTGCCTTCTCTGGGACAGCTGAGGTCAGGTCTGTCCCTGCAATCTCTCAATCAGTGTTTTGTTCCTCTTTGTGACAACCAGAGGGGACATAAAACACTCAGGCTGTAACTCGCCATGGTGGACAGGCTCCATAAAGCTTCAGTAATGTCAATAGTGGTTTTTAAGTAGCCAGCTCTATGGCAGGCAAACCCAAAGGTGCACTACTCCACTCGGCTGGAGGGAGGAAGAAAGCTGCCAGAAAAGATCAATGAGGAATTAATTGTTTCCTGTTGGGGATGTTTACATTTAAAGCACTCTGACCATAATGGAAGTGACTTAAATTAAGACTGACATACACTTTGGGAAGCAGCAATTCCTCACCCCAGAGCCTCTGTGTTGAAGACCACATGAGCTGCAAATTTTCAGATCATGTAAAAATTTGCAGCTCCAGGGTGTTCAGAGCTGGGCTTTCAATTTGAAGCAGCTCTTTAGAATACATCTGGGGAAAAGATGGCACACCATTATGTGATATGATTGACATATAAAGGATAAAGAAGACTTTCTAGCAGCTTCATCTTCCACAAAAGGAATCTTGTGTGTGCTCATGAAGGTGTGTCTCCTGTATGCAGGTGTATGATAAACGCAGGGTGACTGTGGGTATATGCAAGCAGGCAAGTAAAAGATGAAAAAAAACATTATTACTAGAGAAAACAATTTATAGATGTTTGTCAGTAACATAGATCATTGTCAAAGAACACAACATACTACTACAAATGAAAAGCAAGTAGCAGTGTAAAAAGCACTAGACATGGAGGAATGATGAGAGCAATTAAACAAGAGCAGCAATGGATCTCTTCCATATCCTATTGCATCTCCAAGGTCTTTAACCCTTCTAGATAAACCACCTGATCAATGAAAAAGTTCACTGTCACTGGAGGAACCACAGACTCATCAGTACATGCAATATAATTAGAGCTAAATTTCAGGTTACGTATCAAAAGCCATCAGGCCACAAACTGCAAATGCTCACTACTGGCACCACTGGAAAAAGCAACTGCTAGGATTGCAATATGTTACATTCATACCTTCATGTAATCTACCCTCAACCTTCAGGACACTGAAACAACACATAAGATGAAATAAATCAGTAAGCTGAGGATACAAATACATCCCCTCATGAACTCAAATCCTGAATTCAAAATGACTGATCATGGAAGGAGACACACACGCTGGGTAAGGCTTTTTTGATATTCTGACAGCAAACGTCCATCTGAGTCAGTCAACTAAAAATACAGCTTAAAAAATGGAAGAGGTGTGACTTACTGACAAGTCTTCTCACCCACTCTTTTATAGACTCAGAACATGATAGATAGAAAATGGAAAAACATTTGGGTAAATTGTAATTAGGACTCCGCACACAAATTAGTAATAGAACAGCGAGGGAGCTCCTGCAAGGCAACAGCTCAGGTCTCAGCTGGGAAACACAGCGAGGGGGGAGAGGATGGGCCAGAAGAGGCCCCACAGCAGGAGGGGACAGAAGGAGACTCCCTGGATCCTGTTTCACCTCCAGTGCCAAATGTCCTGCTGCAGCGCTGATCTGAACAGAAAAGAGATCTGTTAAGAATGCCAGGAGTACAGAAGTGAAGCCTGGATGACTAGATCTACTCAGATTCTCACATAATTATTTTAATTATCTTTCCTTTCTTTCCCCCTTTTTTTTTTTTTTTTTTGGATAACTTTCAAGAGAGGTTTTTCAAAGCCACCTGTTCTGGGACTCCAAATGTTTTAGACAACTTGAAAAATCTCCATCTTGCTGTCTGCTTTGTTTGCTTTAGCAGGCATTTCAATTGTCCCACTCAAGAAGAGGGCTAATAATTTCGTTTGCTCAAAGTGACTAAAAAGCTGGCATCCACTCTCAGGTGTTCCTGCTCAACTTGAACATTTAGAAAGCTGTAAAACCAAAGAGGACACTGTTTCTAAACTATCCTGAAGGATGATGTTCTCATTCCAAATATCTAAATTAAATCTGATCTTTACATAACATATACGAGCACCAAAAGAATTTCTTGTCTGTGGATTGAAGAGGTTCTCAATTGGTCCCAATTTTCTTAAGTATTTAGGGAGGCAGAGAAAGTTCTTGTTTTCCAAATAACCTATTTGGAAAAGAATACAGTCCTGGTTCCCAAATTCTAGTTTTGCAAATGAATTTAGTTCACTGAGGGTGGAATTAGGTCACTATGATGGTGAAAACTGTTCAACGACAGCTCATGCAAGAGAACTGGAAAATTAGAATTATATGCACAGAATCTCTGCCCACATTGCACTAAAGCAGTAAAAAACAAATGTACAGAACATACTTTGTGCTAGCAGGAATCAGGACAGCAAACCAGGCACGACAAATTTAAAGCAGTAGTGAAATGCATACAAGAGCAAAGAAATACAAGGAAATTTGACAAATATATAATCAGGAATACTGTGGTATGCAACAAAATTTAAAAGGGTTTATATGCTTTAGAAAGGGAACCATCCTATTTGCATCCATTGATGTTTTAACGTGAAGGCTGTGCACATCTGCACCTGAGCTGGCTGGTGTTGGGATCAGCTGGAAGCTGTGGCATATTCTCCTTAAATCTGTCTCCTTGTGTCCAAATAAGGCTGCTTGGTAATCCCATCTGTCCATGCACCAGGTGAGTTTGGCTTTTTTAAAGAGGACCACAGGACATACTTTATGAGTAACACCAGTGGTGCTGTGGCATGACAACAACAGTTGGAAAACATGGAGTTACTTGAGACATCAGCAGTGAGCTTTCCACAACTGGTAATGCACACGGCAGGCAAATGCATGGCAAGCCATGCTCAGTGTTTCCCCCCTTGAATATCAAGTGGGTTCACCCCTAAAACAAATCTTGAATGCATTTCTGGTGTTTGGTCAGCACTTTTAATTTTGGGCCAGAACTAATAAGCAACCCTTCAAATGCAGAGGAAAATGTATTCTCAGGGAATTACAGAACGACAGAATTAATTAGACTTAATTAATTCTTAAAAAGACTTCTGAGATCATCAAGTCCAACCTTTGACTGATCACTGCCTTGTCAATTAGACCATGGCACAAAGGACAACGTCCAGTCCTTTCTTGAACACCTCCAGGGATGGTGACTCCACTACCTCCCCGGGCAGCCCATTCCAATGATCAGCAACCCTTTCAATGAAGACATTCCTTCTGATGTCCAGCCTGAAGCTCCCCTGCCACAGCTTGAAGACATGTCCTCTTGTCCTATTGCCAGCTGACCTCCACCTTGTTACAACCTCCTTTCATGCAGTTGTAGGGAGTGAATTAGCACTTTCCCTCAGCTTTCCCTTTTTAGTGGAAAAGCTTTAGGTCTGTCCCAGTAAACAGAGTTGAAGAACTGAATAAATGGGAGAACTTATAGAATCATAGAATCATAGAATCAACCAGGCTGGAAAAGAGCTCCGAGATCATCAAGTCCAACCCTTAATATACAATAATATAAACCCTTAATATACAATAAAAATAATATTGGCAAATATCTGAGGAAAGAAAAAAGCCCCAAGAGTAGCTACTCATTGAACTACCCACAAAAATCAATAAAATAACAGCAACTGTATTCTTCAGAAATTGCACCTACCTGCCAAGGCACAGTGGTCAAAGGAATTTGAATTATATTTATAGTCTTCTAATAGGTGTTCTAGTCTGTGTTGCAAGATTTCATACCAGTAAATGTGGTTCCTCTTGCATTTATTTTTTCATACCTATCCACTCAGAATGACAAACAAGAACCACCTCTCAGGCACTGCAGCACATAAAACATGCTGAAGGTTAAGGCTTTAATAACTGAATATTTTCAGCAGTTGTCTCAAGACATTAAAAATTGTTTGAAATTTTTAAACTATTAATTTTTTACACCATCCATTGGAAAGAAAACTCTTTAAGTTTGATTTAATATTACTGTGAAATCTTGCAGCCTGTGATATTGCTTCTTAGATGTGTTTCTGCTGTTTCATGTCAAGTCACACGTGACATGCTTTAGGGATTACATCTCCTATGATGGATGCTCAGTGTACAGCCAGAAAACAGGCTCTGAGTCTGTTGTAGACCAAAGGTAATCCCTACAAGAGGAGAGAGGCAGCAGGTACCTCAGCTACTTCTGTTGTGAGGCATTAAACCAGCTCAGAAAATCAACAGAAAAAAGAATATGTTCTATTCAGTCCAACACCATGAAAAACTTTGTTTTGGATTAATCAGACTCAAAATTAAACACTTTGCTTGCTTTATCTTCCAAGAAAAAGAAAATACTGGTAACCTTTTTTTTAAGGAAAATGTGTTTCAAAAGACAAGTTTTTTGTTCAAGTCTTTTTTCTAGATAATGTTGTAATAAATAATAATAGAAACCAAAGAAATCCTCTTTCATTTGCAAACTTCTTGAAACTCTTGCAAAACCTAATCCTCTCAAGAGATATCCTGTTCCTGAACTATAAAAACAAATCACTTGTGTAATTCTCTCTAACAAATAGATTTTCTGAATTGGAAGCTGTAAGGGCAAGCATAATCAAAATTTTAGTTATATATCTCAATTTCCCAAGCTGGATCAAACACATCGTATGTGCTGTCAGAAAGTTTCAGAGTTCTGTCTTATCACATAACATCCCAGCAACCTTAATATGTGTTCTCAAACCATGGTCTGAGAACCAAATTTAAAATACAGGGATGTGTGAGATGCCCATTGCTATATTAATACCTGAGTATTAAAACAACTCTCCGTGATGAAATATTGCTGCTGAGACATCATAATACAAAACAAAACAGAAAGATGTCATGTATAGAAACAGAACTTAGCAACAAAAACTAAGTGGAAAAAACAGTCAAGAGATTTTGCAGAGGGCATGTTACCAAAAGCCTTTTTAACTGCTGTGGTAAGAGTTGTAATAAATAGCCAAGCTCTCCTTAAAGCTGCAGAAGGGACAGACATCCCAGGAGCCCTTTGATTTGCCATTCCTTATGTATCCCACTGTGAAAACCTCCATCTAATATTTGGCTTCATGCCGCTCACCCCAAAACAAAAACCAAACAAAACCCAAACAAAATAATATATTTCTGGGTTACATCTGCCTTTTAGTTATGCACCCACAATTGCTAGTATCATAGGGGAAAAGCCTGCTATTCCTTCAGAATTCCTCTGAAAGATGGTCCTCAGAGCCATGAGAACATTTATGGGTGATTAAAGTATGCTTAGAGAATTGTTTTTCTTGGTTTAAGTTCAACTTGGATTCCATCTCAGTTCCCATTCTGAAGAAAGGACATTACAGCCCGACCACTTCAACCAAAGAAAACCCCAAATAAAGCTTGTTAGGAGTGGTTGTCTCTTTGGTTCAGACATTCTGACTTCAGTGTACTCTCAAAAATAAGTTGTGCCAGACACTCTGGGTATAAACATTTCAAAATCAATCAAATCATGGGTTATGATAGGAGTTAGAACAATATTTAGGTAACAGCATTATGGCCAGATTAAAGGTTGACTGTGCATCTCATTTTATATGGAGCAGGTGCCTTAGCTATTCTCACTTTTAGTGCTGAGGTAATAGGATCTCTTTGCTAATTAAATGTTAATATGCAACAAAGGAGAGGCACTGGAAAATAAGTCCATTTTGGGGCTTCATATAAACAGCTCTTTTCAAATACAATTAAACTGTGAGAAACCTAAAGCCTCAGCTAACGAGAGAGGTGATAAGCCAAAAAGCACACTCCAGACCCACTGTAACCTGAGTGCTGGTAAATCTGATTAGCTTAATGTCCAGATGCAGACCATCAAGCCAGTTCTGTATTTTTTTATAAACTGAGTTCTTCCCATTTCAAAGGAAGACCGTAGTGGTACAGTTCCTAGTGCAGCCTGCCCAGGGAAATCAGCATAAGCCTGGAAGCAGGAAGAGGATTTGAGAATGTAGCTCTACCATCAAGTTCCATCCCCTTGGTAGCCACGTATTTTTATTTCTCTGACTCAATTTCTCTATTTATGCTGTAGAACTTAAAATATTTTTAATATTTTTTGCTTATTTCATAGAAATATGTCAGTGATGTAACCTGAGTGTTAAATGTTGTTAGTACAGAACTAAATAAACATTTGGTAAAATGTGGTATTGCTAATTTATATTACTAGTACAGTAACATCCAGAGTTATGACCTGAATTCAGATTCACGAGGCAAGGCACTTCATAACACCACAGAATAAGTTTCTTTACAAAGAATCAGCTCACAGAAATAGGAAAAAAAATGGATACAAAACCAAAAGGGAATCATAGAATTGTTTAGGTTAGAAAAGACCTTTAAGATCAAGTCCAACTGTTATCCCAGCACTGCCAAGCCCACCACTAAACCATGTCCCAGAGTGCCACATCTACAGGTCTTTTAAATACCTCCAGGCATAGTGACTCAACCACTCTCCTGGGCAGCCTGTTCTAGGGCTTGATAACCCTTTTGGCGAAAAATTTTTTTCCTAATATCCAAACTAAACCTTCCCTGGCGCTACCAAAGGCCATTTCCACTTGTCCTATCTACTTGTCCTATCGCTTATCACTTGGGAGAACAGGCAAGCCCCACCTGGCTGCAACCTCCTTTCAAGGAGTTATGAAGAGCAATAAGGTCCTCCCTGAGCCTCCTTTTCTCCAGGCTAAACAACCTCAGCTCCCTCAGCCACTCCTCATCAGACTTGTGCTCTAGACCCTTCACCAGCTCTCTTGCCCTTCTCTGGACTTGCTTCACACCTCAATGACTTTCTTGTCTTGAGGGACCCAAAACTGAACACCGGATTCGAGGTGTGGCCTCATCAGTGCCGAGTACGGGGGGACAATCCCTGCCCTGATCCTGCTGGCCACATGTTTCTTATAAAAGTCAGAAAGACACCTGGGCACAATGATGGCTCATGTTCAGCCAGTGTTGACCAGCACTCTCAGGTCCTTTTCTGCTGGGCAGCTTTCCAGGCACTCTGCCCCCAGCCGGTAGCACTGCAGGGGGTTGTTGTGACCCAAGAGCAGCACCTGGCACTTCCCCTTGTTGTGCCTCATACCACTGGTCTCAGCTGTCCAGATCTCTCTGCAGAGCCTTCCTAGCCCCATCAGATCAACACTCCCACCCAACCTGGTGTTGCAAACTGACTGAAGGTGCACTCGATCCTCTCATCCAGGTCATCAGTAAAGACACTAAACAGGACTAGCCCCGACACTGAGCCCTGGGGAACAAACATCACGTGTGACTGGACACCAATGGGATTTAACTCCATTCACCACCATGGGCCAAGCCATCCAGACAGGCTTTTACCCAGTAAAGAGAATCCTGTGCAAGACATGAGCAGCCAGTTTCTCCAGGAGAATGTTTTGGGAAGATGGGATAAGTGAAGGCTCACCATGGATGCGAGGAGACTTTATGGTCACACTCATTTGGGTAAATACAAAAGAAGAGGAGACACATTTTTAAGATGTGCACTTAAGTAATAAGAATAACACATCACATCTGCTTCATCTGAGATTGTTCAGATATTTAAAGATGATAAATTGAGCCATCACACCTTTAAGACATAAGAGATCATTATTGGCTTTAGAATCGTTAATGTACATAAAGATAATGGATTCAGGTGAAGAAGCCATGGCTGTGCTGAACCCAGTAGTTGTGTCACCAATTTCAACCAAAGCTATAATTTCACTCAGTGCTGTAAGGCTAGAAGAGACTTTTACAATTATTAGATCAGTGTAGGGATGAGAAGATTCCTTGTGAAACAAAACAACAATGTTTTGGAGGCACAAACCCATTCACTTTTCCAGCGTGCAATGAAATATTGTCTCAGAATGTGCAAGATGACCTTAAAAACACACGCAGTAAAATGTTTCTATTAACTTGTTTAGGATTCTGTTTGGAGATTAGCAATTTTCCCAGTATGGGCTCAGCTTTCAGCAACTTTTTCCATGAAAACACATGTTGCTAGCAACATAAACATGCTAAGCTTCTTTAGTTAGAAGTTACACATTTCATTTTTATGATAGTGACTAATACTCCTAGCCTATAAAAACCAAAATAAAATAAAAAAGTAACTCACTCCAACTGCAATATGTATTCTGGAATTTCATGAAATGTATTACATTTCAGAAATAAATCAAAATAGGAGGCTGAATGTGTCCTTTATTATTCATAGCTTGCTTTCTTAAAGAAATGTTGAAGCCTTATGCAGCCTTTCAGATTTATGCTCTAAGAGCTGTGAAAGCTCCAGTACTCCCTGGAAGAATGATAAAATGTAAGTTAATCAGTCATCTAACAATTTTTAACTCTGAAACCATATTTCTAAGATATTTCCCATTTTTTTAACCTTGTTAAAAAGAGGATCCTTTACATGTTAAAGTCTGAGATTATCTGCAAATAATCCACTTTATTTCATTAACTGCATTAATTGTTTGACCTTATCCATATTTAAATCTCAGTTTTCAATTATTTGTGGGTTCATAGAACTGCTCCTGCATTCCTTAAGAAAACTCAGAACCTGTGTAGCATGAAACCATTATACCATGCCATGAACCTAGAATAAGAATACAGCTTTCTCTCAACGTTTTAAAACATTTGTTAGGGATTAAAAGGAGTTGTATCTGTTGTTCTGCTTAAATGTCACGAGATCAAAAGAGTTAGTTTTCTTACTGAGACCCTGCATGTAGAACATCTGCAAGAGAAAGAGACTGGGATGGTCTCGTCTTAGTCTGCATTTATTAATTTTACAAACCCAAAGTTTTAGAGATGCCCCCAAATCCAGGTCCATGACAGGAATTGCTCTGCAAGGGAAGTGTGGTTTGGAATGCACTCTTGAGGACTGCAGACTATTACCAGGTTTGGCAGGACTGGACAGGAGTGACAACGTCTCTTCAAGGATGGCCCGTGATTCCAACAGCAAAGCTATCACAGAGGTCAGAGTGACACACATTAGGCAGACTGAGTGAGAAACTCGAGAAGGAACAGAAGAGGTTTTTGCAGTTCACATCTGGTAGAGGCAGCACACATATCTGGAACCACGGAACTGAGGAAGGCTGGAATCAGAACATGAGACAGGCACAGAGCTGGGTGAAGGTCACAGGCCTGCAGTAATGAGATGTCACAAACCAAGGATGAGTTGTCTGGGTAGCTCTATCTGACAGCAGCTCTGACTACATAACAACCCAAGGCATTGCAAAAAACATACTTATCCTAAAAATGTCAAAGAGGAAAAATGAAAATGCTGTTAAGTCTCATAGTCCAATGATGGCTGTTGAACAGTGACACAAATTCTACTTATAGAGCATATGGCAATAACTAATTCATGGGCAGATCAAAATAAATCAAAACAAAAGATATATTCAAAGCAATGCTATCAGCAAATATATTAAAATAAAACTATATAATATTCTCTCTCATTTCTCTTTTGAGAGTTTCTCTTCTCTACCTAGACAATCACTGATAGATACACATACCAAGGCAACTGTATATCTCAGTCAGAAACTTCAGATGACTTCCAGAATACTTAGTCATTTCAAAACAGAAGTGTCCAGGGCAGTACTAAATTATACCTCCCCACTCAACCACCCACTTACACAACAGGACATCCCAGCTCCCAAATAACTAGTATTTTTCAGTGTCCTAAATCATCAGATTACAGCATCTCCATGTTTAAACAACACGGGGGGAAGGAGGCACAGTGTGGGACACAAAAAACACAAGCACATATGCAGAAAGTTGGCTTCTAATAGGAGAACCAGAGCTCAAAGGGTATATAATCTCCCTGTCTAAGCTGTCATGAATAGGGTTCTAAAATCTCTGTGATAAGATTATATTTTCTGACAAAAAAGAAAAAATCCTTTAGATACACTCTGCAGATGAAAGTGGAGAAATTTTTCTGTAAGTATTGATAATATTTTAAAAATACTTTGCAATAAGAGCTGAGGCATTCAATGTTCTTTTCAAATGATTTCTCACCATTTTAAAGAAGAAATTGGATTGGCAGGATAGAAAAAAATTAGGATGGTAGGAAGAAAATCTGCAAGTCATCACTGCACAAGTGACTCACAGATTATCCTTCCATCTTTTGACTCTTTTCCATAAAATGTGGCAGAAGAAACATTGCAAAGCAGAAGAGCAGAGGTCTGAGCACAGAGCATGTCAGACAGCTGAAATTAAATGAGGGGTCAGCAATATTTCCAGGCTGACATGCCAAAGTGCAATTTCCTTTTCCAAATTGGAGGTTAAGTGGGCCAGAAGAAATTCCACAGTAACTGGAAGATGCAAAGAAGGAAATGGAAAAGAGAGCAGAGGAAAACTCATTTATGGATGATACACCCAAGCAAAAGGGTTCTGGGTAGCAAAGAGGACAGGAGATTTGTCTACAAAGAAACTTTCCTAGACCTTAATGAATGCAGTTGCTACAGAACAAAGAAGAATGTAGACAGAAGTGAGTTACAGGTGTTATCAGATGGGAGGAGGTGGCACCTGGGGCAGCAGCTGCAAATTATTAACACAATAAGTTTTCAGGTAAAGCAAAGAGAGGTATAGGGTGGAAACAGGAGGGACAGCTGAAGTCACAGACAAGTTGTTTACTTAGAGACAGGAAAGAATTCACCTGTACTTTGAGCAGAATAGGTAAGAGGAGGAGGTAACATGAAGGCAAGATGGACAATTATTGTCTGCCTTTCTGCATTGTGACTGGCTAAGTGCACATGTAGGCAGCAGGTCTGGTCTTGTTGATTTCTTTCAAGACACATTATAAATCAAGTAGTAATCCCTAATACTATCTCTCTGAATTAGTATTCCCTCAGGGCATCTAAATTTCTTCTACATATTGAAGTAATTTTGCTCATTGCTTGCTCTCCAACAAGTTACTGGCTGGAGTGTTTTGTAACTGCCAGCATTTTGACAGAGCATGAGCATTTAATTCTATGCTGTCCTTACCCTAGAGATTCAACTTCTCACCAGCCTGCAGCACATTGGCCAAGGACTCATCAGGACAGCAGGAAAAAAAAAAGGGTCATAAGGCCCATGTAGAGAGAATGTTCCAGTTCACAGTATTACATGAACACAGTCTGGAAGGGCCACTTTCCACTTTGTGGGAGCATTGTTGGCCAGAGACACACAAAGCTGTAGCTTCCATAAGAATCTTGCTTGAAGCTTTAGGTCAAGTCTCACCAAACTCACTTAGCATTGAGTTTGTCAGTAACAACGGGGAAAAGAATAGAATTTGTGTGCTTTTTAAGAATTAAATCCATGTTTATGTTCCTAGTGAGAGAAGTGAAGACAGGAAAGGTATAGTCAGTTCTTTGGGAGGGGAATAAAAGCATGCTTGGATTTCAAAGAATGAGACCTCAAGAGTCCACGTATGCAGTTTAGCAGACAGAATCTACCTTAGCTCTCCAAGTGAAGCAGCAAGGGATTTATAAGTGGATTCCAACAGAGCAGAACTAGGCAGGCATAAAGAGAAATTACATGCCTGTATCCTAGCAAGAGGAAGCTGATGTTGCACATCAAAAAAGTGCTTTTTAGCAATGTCATTTACAGGTCGTTTGTGCAGGGCTGCCCCTTACTTGTGTTGTAAATCATCAGTGATTTGGGGCAATTACATGTGCCTCCACTCCCCGGCCAATGAGAACTCTATTCATTTTAAGGGACAAAACTGAACTAGAAGTGTTCCCAACATGCTTTACAAAGTTAGTATTTCTCCACATTTCTCTTGCATAGGAAGTTTGCTGCATGTTTATAATAGGATTTTCAAACAGCTGACTCAAAAGGCCTCCCTTAGCAGACAACAGCAAACAACCACTGATTTTTCTGAAAGCAGCAAATTCTCCCCAGTACTGTAGGTTCCCCACAACTGAAGCTGTCGACCAGAAAAACATTCCATCTGTGTGCAGGGCTCTGACCCTTCTCCATTTCTTTCATTTGGTTATCCAAGCTTCAATATTGAAATGACCTAATTTCAGGCACTTTTGTCTGAAAATTTGGGAAAGTATGACTTACCTGAAGTCACGGAGCATGTTAATTAGCATACCAATTTCTGTGTTTCTCACACTTCTTGCACTGGATTGCATTCCTCCGAACAGAACAAAATACATTTTCCTCTCTATTGCTTTAAGACTCTAGTGCTCAAATGGAAGATATTCACTACTGATAAACAGCATATCAAAACTGCCACAGAAAAAAAAAAAATCTTCCATTTTGTTTTGTAGGCTCAAGTCAACGTAACAGTACAAGCCACTTATCCTTTAATCTTCTTTTCATAGTAGCAGAACACTCAGAAACATATTATCCTGAATTTCCTTTTGCAGGCTCAGTAGCAGCAGGCTCCCATTAAACCAGGCTGCCTTTTCTTCATGCTCTAACTGTACTTACACCAAGGACAAGATGGGAGCATCTGTGTTTCAATCCTGAACGACCTTCCAGAGCAGGAGTGCTGGCAATTACCTGTTACCACTACAAGCACTCCCACTAGGAAGGCATGTTAACGTTTTCTGTGTAATTCAATTCTGTTTCATAGTGGCAGCTAAGATCTGTTCTTTACCTGCAGAGCTGGAAGCATGGCAGTCTATTGTCCTATGACAATATTTCCCTTTTTGATTCCGTGGCACACCTTGTTTTCAAGTGCGGCTCTAGAACGCAGTACAACGTCCCATCAGTTTGAGGCAGAAAGCAGACTGAGAAAGAGAATGGCTGGTGATAGTTTTATGACAACACTGAAAACCCACTGGTTCAAAACCTGCTTTCTTTGACTATGTCTACACAAGAAATTTTTCTAACACAACAGGAGAGGATCAGTAGGTCAGCGGAGCTGATGCTCAGGGCCCTACATCTCCCCCATATGAAGTTCTGCTGTTACTTCAGATGAAATTTAGTCTGTTTTCCTGGATCAAAACATCCCCACTATGTATGTGATGTAAAGTGCTCTAGCAGATTGATCCTTGGTTCAGCCCCCCATGCTCCCTTTAGGACTTTAAATCCTCTGGATACGAAGGCAGATCAGAGCTTCTGGTTGCAGTTGTTCTGAGAAGAATTTATTTAATATGAACCAAAATCATGCAAGAGAAATGTGCCAAGAGGTGGCAAGTGGGGACAATCAGAGGATGCATTTCAAAACTGCACTACTTCTCTGTACCAAAATGCTAACATGAAGCTTTCATTTTGGTTATAATGGGATACTTAAAAATAAACAAACAGCACTGAACTAAATACTTAAATAATGAGAATAACTTTGGATTGGTATTGGAATAGAGAAAGGCATAGAGCTATGGAGAGAGGGACTAGGCCTGAGCACTGTGAGGACTGCGTGGATTTATTCATATCACATGGAAAACCTGGGGCCCATCACTTAATTTTAAAGTATAGTTCACTTATTTTGTCTGTCACAGTGTAGACAGTGAACTCGGACTTTTTTTTGGTCGTATTTTTTCATCTGAAAAAGTACTATCTGAGCAGGTGCATACAAAATTTTACAAATATATGTCCTGAATCATTTTATGATCAGCAAAGAGATACTTCTATGACCTGAAAGTCTACCCAACTGTTATAATCCCCTGAATATGATAATGATATATGAATATGATAATATTTTCCCCGTCTGAGATCCAGCAGTTCTCAACCCTGCTGGTTTTCCAACTTGTTCTTTTCCAGCCCAACAAAGCCATAATATTTGCTAAGGGCATTCAACCCTGATGGGCTAAGGACACTGTGGTATGTAAGAGCTAAATTATTTGGCTTAGTCTTGGAAGTGATTTGTGGTCATGGGAATTACTAGCTGCCAAAATATTTTAAAAGAGATGTCTGTCCAAAAAAAAAGAATATCTATCAAAAATATTCTTGTTTGAAAAAGCCTTTTTACCCTCAGAGATACTCCATTATTTCTTATAAGAAGTAACTACAGTGACAAGGTGAACTTGCACTTGTTAAAAAATGAGGTCAAGTTGGCCCTTTATTTGTACATTAATTTATTTTTATATTTATTTGTATGCTAGTCAAGACTCCTGCTATCACATTTTATGAATGGACAAAAGCTTATGTAAATGGTATTTTTATACTTTCCAAAGATTGGCAGTGATTCTGCAGGATGGGGAAAATGTAATTCAGTTAATACAGTGCTTAACACATCCCTTCATAGACTGAAACACTTCAACAGAAAATTAGACCATTTAAAAAATCTTAAAATTAGCTCACATGTAGTAATGTCATTAAAGAGGCTCCTGGAGGTGTTAATGCAAGTTTCTTTTTGAGTGGGGTGATGACATGAATTCTGTGTGAGAAAGCCCAGCAAAAAGCTTGAGCCTCTGCAATTCTTTAGCTCTAATACAAGTGTTTTAAGTGGGGTGGGTGGGACACACAGGCCTTAGGTTGTCTGTGAACACTGGCTGAGGAGACTCTATAAGTCAGAATTCCACTTCTGTTTGAACTCATCAAATGACCTGCAAAAGCCTGGAAAAAAATATTTTCAAAAAGGGCTTAACTTCTTCTCAGGTTGGTGGTTTTGCCATAACAAAGTCTACACTCAATACAACACATCTGAGTCCTTCTCTTCATAGGGCACAACCAAATCACTAAGCAAAGGACAATGTGGAAAATATAACAGTTTGAAAACCATTATTACAGAAACATTACATGGAAATTTACACTAAAGACTGTAACATGACCTTCCAAGAAGGAGGAAAGAGAGGTGAAATAGCAGAGTACCAAACTGTAAAAGAATATGTAATGCTTTGGTTCTGGATGAGGTTCTCTTATTCTAAGTTATCTGGTCTACATCAAATGCAAAAAGAGCTTAAGATCTCTAGAAGTTAAAAAACCTACTTGCTGAAATTACACCTTTCAAGTGAAATACAGAGATTTAAAAATAATTTAAGGCAGACAAATCCATTCAAAAGTGCAGTCAGAAAGTGCCCTGAAAAGAGAAGCATGGAACAAAATATGCAAGACTACAAGGAAGAAAATTTACTAATCCAAATCCATAATTCTGATTCAAACAGATCCAAATCTATAGTACAACTTACTGTATTTTGGAGCAGAAGATGCAAAGACAGGTATTACTTACTGCAGATATGAGAAAAATTAGAAGGAACTGTACAACTCCTAACACCATTTTAAAACTAAAATTCAGTAAATTTAAAAGAAACTGAATTTCTGAAGTGACCTGTACTTCCTCTTATTCTTTCTATACTAAACTTAAAAAATTATTTCATCACAAGGACAAGCTGAGTTGGATAACTTTATCAACTACATTTGGAACAGTGAAAGTGCACTGGTGTCCAAAATGCCCTTTGGTGGGAATGGCAGTCTCATTCCTCACCCCAGAAAGATCACTGCATGCCTTGAATGTTGGTGGGTTTCTTGGGTTTTGGTTTTTTATGCTCCTCTAATGCTGCAAATGATCATCATTCCTGGGTAAAGGAATGATGGGACTCGAGGGACCAACAGCTTGATTCAGGGTGGCAAATCCAACCATACCCTCCCTGAGTTGTTGCTCCTAATTCTTACCAAGTAACTGAAAATTAAAGAGGTAAGGGAAACAGATCCCTGGCATTGAATTAATTCATTATTTGTTCATCTAAAAACCATTACACCTCCTCTTCTTTACCTTTCCCAGCACTGCAGGAAGACTTTTTTTTTTTTTTAATATAAAAGAAAGATGAGATTCAAAGCAGTGCTACCAACAGACAGCACATTCCAGATGTGGGGAACACATGTACAGTGTAGTAAGCATCTTATAAATGTCAAAGATAATTTGTGTTGGTTTCAGATATGTATTGGGCATATTTTTTATTCTTGTCCCTGCTTGGGGTGTTTGTCTGAGTGCAGCAGGTGCATACTAACTATGGATAAAGTATGTCCAAACCATTATGCCAAAGCAGCAGCTTGTTACAGCTTTCATTTCACTGCTTTTGTTATTACCTGTGGTGATAAAAGAAAAGTCAGTGAAATGGCACAAGTCATGGCCTAGGAGGCTCCTGTACATTTTAACTTCTGCAGGGGTTAGGAGGACATATGTGGAAGGACAAAGGCTGTTTACAAGTTGCTGGGATCACAAATTCCCACTGAGATTCCAATTTTCAACACCGTTAGACAGACAAGCCCTGTTTTTCAGAAAGGAGCTTAAATTGCCAGGTCAAACAGGTGCCAAAGCAGAAGCTGGGCCAAAAAATATCAGCTTGCCACAAAAATGTCCTCATGTGCTAACTCTCCCAAAGGAGTGCTTGTTAGTTTGTGTGAGCACATACCTTTTGAGAGCAGAGTGAACAGGAACGTTTATTTTTGGACTCTTGAAAGGCTCAATATCCCTTCCTATTTTTCCATTTCCTGATCAAACATTTGCCTTTCTCCTAAGAGAAATAGTGGGATGTCCTTACTGAACTAAAAAATGTATTTGAAATTTCTTAGAAACTTCCATGGTTTGGAGAAACAAAACCAGCTACAGAGTCTGTGATGTTTACACAAAGCATTGCTCCCTCCACATCATTTCTACATCGTGTTTAAATATAAGTGAACTTTTATAATATCATAAGGCAGAGATGGAACCTGAATACGTGGTTTCCCCTTTCTCCCATCTGGAAGCTCCATGCAAGCCTTCAGAAACCTTTTCCAATGAAGATGTAAATTAAGGTGGGCAAAACTGAAACAAAATTTGTGACAAGGAAACATGTGGCTGTTCTATCGTCCCATCAAGTTTTGTTTTTAGCAATGGGGAGAGATGAGTTCCTGCTCAGATATCTGCATAAAGACATGGCCAAGTATAAAGCTGTGTATTCCACTGCTTCAGTGGCCTGAGCACACTGATTCTTGGAAATGATTGTGATCTCATTTTAATAAGTTCTTATTGAACCTTATTGTTACATGTGTGTAGAATTAAACCCTTAAAGCTGCAAAAGCAAATAGAGTACCCAGCCCAAGGAACTATTTTATCACTTACTGAGAGGGGCATGTTTTTGATTCTGAAACAGTCCATAGATGCAGAACTCCAAATATCACAGAAGTGGTGGCAGCCAGGCACTGGCACTTGAGACATAAGATAAAATGGACTAAATTCCAGAGCATTTTATCCTTTGGCACCAGAATAATCAGTTTTTCAACATAACATAAGAGGATAAGACAGAGTCACAGAGCTGTGTTAGCCATCCAACAAGAATATTGCTTATAATGACATTGTCTTTAATTGGCTCTTAATGTGTGTGTTACACCATTGCTTTCTGCTGAACAGAACCCAAATTTTTTATGGGTGTGCAATGGCCCTTTCAATTCCATCGATATGAGAGAGACTCTCATCTGACTCATGTGGTTTGTGCTGTTGGAACAGCAGCTGCTTTTACTGCCAGATGTTCTCAGCCTTCACCAAGAAGTCCTGACTGGCCACAACAGGCAACACCATGAAGATGGAGGGGGAGTGATGTGGTGAAAAACTTTGTTTAATGCCTTCAGGTCCCCTGCCAGCAGCTGCCCTCTGGTTATATGTGTAACTGTGGAGAGTTCCACAGGAAAGCAGAAAGCACAGGTAAGTAATACAAGGGAGGAACTCACAGCAACATTGGAGAAGGGAGATATCAGGAGACAATGAAGTTACACTGTGGATCTTGTATCCTAATTCAGATATTTTTCTGATAGATAGAAAGCAAACTTCTCCTCAGAGCCAAAGAAATGCTTGCTGGGTTTTTCAGCTTAGGTATAGCTGGAAACATTTTTTTTTAAGCTTGATGTGGAACAACTTTTTTCTTTTTTCCCCCAAGCAAAATTAAAAGCTGGAAGCTTATTTCAAGTTGGGTGACATCTTTCCTATCATTTTATATATATAAATAGATACAATCTGTTTCAAGGAGAATTACATATCTAGGCTTTAATTATTTTGAATTTCATAAAATTGAAAATATTTACCAAATTCAGCACAAAAATATATTTTCCAGTAGTTTTAATGCAGATTGCTTTGGGCTGCTATTGCCCCATCTTTCAATAATTTATTTCATTTACTCTTTCCTCTGGTGAGCTTAGATTTGGAAAACCCCCTACCACAGCTCACACATGTAGCAGAGACATGTTTGTGATTAGTTTCCTCTATAGAACTCTCTGCTCCCTCATTCCCCTGAAAACTGTGTGATTTCAAAGATCCATTACAAAAATCCATGGATATGACACCACTTTCAATGGAGCTAAATTAATGCTTTCAAATGAAAGTTTTTTGTACATCATCCTTTCATTGAGTGAACATTTATCCACCAAAGCTGAGGCACGACAATATATCTACTTAATATTGTCCAAAAGATTGACAGAAAGGCAGTGCTTATTGAAAATTTTATTTCTCTGAAACAAAAATTATAACTTCAAAATTAAATTTCCTGGCTTGATTTAGACAGAAGCCTCAGACTTCAGCTAAAAGAAAAAAAAATTGATAAGAAAAAGAATACATTATTTGGATATTGGTTGAAACTTTGATTTTAGTCAGTGTGATTGTTTTTAGAAAACATTTTCTTTATAATTATAATTATATTTTTCACTTTTGGAAAGAGGAAATTCAAATGTCTTTTCATTATCTTTTGTCAGTTAACTTCTCTGTAAGGAACACAAACTTTAATATAAGAGAAAAAGAAAAACCCAGAAGGAACTTTCAAACTTTCTTTCATCATCAGAAGGATGCAAACTGGATAAGAGGAAGTAATTAATTTTTACAGCTTTAAAATTTTCCCCTAGATTTTTTCAATGTCCAAGTCTGAGGAGTATGTAACTAAGCATCCCTTCCACAAGATCCTTAACCTTAATTTTCTACTTCCTTTCATTTTCTCTGTTTCTTAGTCAAAAAGAGTATTTGGTAGCCAAGAAGAAAAAGGAAAAAAACCATAAATAGTCCTGTTTTTTATACTTGTATGCAATTAGAATTTCACTTTGAACCAAAGGAATAAAATAATTTCACTTGTAGTCTTTCAAATAAAACAAATTATAGTCTATAAAAAAAAAAAAAAAACAACAAAAAACCAACCCAACCCAACCTACCATTTAAAATATTCTAAAGGCAGAAACAGCTGAAAACTTCAAAAAATTAAAATTGATAGCTAAGATTCCTTCTTTTTGAAGCATTACCACCAACTTTCTCAGCAGATTTGACCAATCAATTTAATCATTCTGCTCCTTACTCTTAAAACAAAAGTAATAATATTGTTTTGCCTAACAAGGATATGATACAGCTTTCAGTATTAAAGACAGTGAAACACTTGAGGAAGTCTGTTTTGAAGTCAAACTGCTGGACATCATAGACAATTTGAAGAAGTGCAAAGCAGTGCCATCTTCATTAAAAGGAGGACTAAGAAAAAATATTTGTATTGCTCTGCTACGTGTTTCCATAACCAGGTTTCCGAAAATAAGCTTCTGACTCATATTTAAATATTTAGAAAGGCTGTGTGGTTTTAAAAAGCACTGATCTCAGTAGCTCCCCACCTGGGATGATAAAAGATGTAGAAGCCTAATTTTCATCACACTTTTAAACTTTACTTAAGGCCTGGTCCTAGATTTTCTTCTAATTATATCGCTTGAATTTTCTATCATCTGAGTATCTCAAATATTTGCCTTTGCACAGAAGTACATTCAAGCAAACATTCAAGCATCAGTTAGTCTTTTCCCCCTCCCTGGGCAGAACACTTAGCATTGCTCTCTGGCTTCCATGCAGGGGATGAGAAGCATCATCTGCCCTTACTCCTCACCCCACACTCTGCTCTCAGGAATGTTCAGAGATCAAAGGCACAGCCCGAGCATCACTCCTGACTCTCACTGGATAGAGCAAAGCCTCCATGCAGATAACAGGATTGGTGCCAGGAGAAGAAAAGAGCTCTCCTTCATCAGGCAGTGCCACCACCTTTCCATAATGACCTATTTCCTATGCAGGGTGCCAGCTGGCAGCAGATATCACCTGTCAGGCCCCTTGGCACCAAGGACACAGCCCTTCACTTGCAGCTGGAAGCTGAATGCACTGAGGAGCCTGAGAGGAGGAAGGGCTTTGCTACAAGGTAGAAGAAGAAAGTTTCCTTGCTCATTGGCTGTGCCATGGCAAAATGTTCCCTGGAAACAGATCAGAGAGATTCCAGGCATTCCTGCACCATCACTGAAGCTGGGTCTGCTCACTATGCACAGGCCTTGGACTAAAGGTGGGTGGCAGAGGAGAAAACACCGCGAGCTTGATTTATTATTTCTTACAAAGAAAATAGCACTACAGCAGTGAGATTAAGAGAATGTTCAGCATAAACAATCTGAGGAGGAATGCAAAATGCGTGGATGATTATCCCAAAATGGAGACTCTGCCTAAGCCATTTTAGGTGCTTCTGGATTTCAAAATAGCTCAGGAGGGTTGAAGTCTAAATCTGAATTTTTCTTGAGATAGGATTGTGGGAACTGAGCCTCTGTGAGTTAGGGATACCCCAGTAAAATCTGAGAAGGGGAAAACTCAGGGCCTTATCCAGAGCTGAATTTTAAGGAAGGTTTCTATATTTTTCTATTCCTTATTTTTGCACTGAATTTCAATAGCAATTGCCTTTCTGAAAAATCAAAGCAAGATGAGGATAGATGAAACTAAAATAAATACAGAGTTCTTGCTTGTTTGTGAAAAGTACACAGATAGCTGACGGCAGAATCTGTACCTAAATTATTGGAACCTCTAAGTTTTAATTAATGCTGTCACAGGATCCGTGCTCAAGCAAAGCAAAAACTATTGGAGGATTTGAGGACTGTGACCGACATCCAACCACGTATTCACTCAGCAACAGAGACAGCAAACGCAGCTCTGCATAATGAAGCATCTCAATGTCCCAACATCAATATGATGCACTGTCACACCATCCTGTAAAAAAGCAAAAGCTAATCAATTCACAGAGAGTATTAAGAGAACTGATTTGGAAAGCTCACAGTAAACGCTTTGGGACAGATTCTCTATCACCAAACTGCTCTTCCACTGAGAACAGTATTTAAACAAGGAAACCACCAGCAGGCAGAGAACTGCCCTGGCCAGCATCCAGCCAGCCATGGGTCTGTGCTGCAGCAAGCAGAGGGGAAGAAAATAATTGCAGCCTGCTGTATGTCACACAGCGTGTGAGCCCTGGCAAATCACAGCTAACAGGGGCAAGCCAGAGCAGCCGGGAGCTGCTGCACTCCCCACCAAGGTTGCCACCAAGAGTCACGGACATAGAGAATATATCAGAGTATCATCCAGCTTGGGAGAAGGATGGAAGAAGCAGGAGTGGAGAGAGAAAGCCCACAAACACACCAGAGAAGGCTGGGCCCGAAGGATGGAGGACAGAGGAGTTTCTGACTAACTTGAGCCCTTGGGCAGAGATCTGCGGACAGGGGTGAGAAGCAGCAGAAGGGAGGGCACCCAGCACACAGTTCACACACAGGTTGCTTTTTAAACCACTGGTCTCAATAAATTACCTGGACTGCTTTTCATATCTCACATTATCTGCCAACAGCCCATTCTCCTTTTTTCCTTATCCTGAGCTGCTCCAGCATCTTTGGAGTAGGACTGCATATTGTCAGGGGCACGACTGCCCCTATAAAGATGTAGGTGATATTTTTTCCCTTTGAATTCCAAAGCCTGGGAAGTAGGATGCAGAAGAGAGAGCAACTGGACTGTGATCTTACACTGCCATAATACAGTTGCATCTAGGAAGGGACAAAAGCTGCACAGATCACTCACAGGTTACAGGACACAGAATGAGACAGTCATGGAAAACAAATGGGGAGTCAGTGCTTCCTACTGTCTTTCCATAACGGTGAAGTTGATCTGAATGTTTCACATCAGGCCTAGTTCAGTAAACTTATTTTTCATTCACAATCCATTCAAAACATTCCTCTCAAACCATTCTCAGCAAGTACACACAGCTGGTCCAAAGGGCACTTTCCAGACAGATCTCACTACGTACAACTTCATCATACAAGATTTCGACACAGCCAGTTACTGGCACCAGACTGAGCAGAAAGTCTGTTGCTGCCACTAATCCCAGTCAACAGCTTTTTTAACACCAGGGAAAAATTTTGCAGGGAAGGTCAATACCCAAGGTCTTACGGAATTGCTGACCAGAAGCTGCCCATCTAAATGAAAATGGTAAGAAAATTTGACAACTATTTTCAGACTACCTAGAAACTAGGTTTGAATTCATGGGAGATTTGATTTGCATGGCCTAGATGATCTGTTTGCAGTCTAAGAGGTTCTGAGAATCCAACACTGAAAAAATTAATCATCTGTTTTCTTTGAGCATTTCTTTAGGATTTACTATAGGGAGCTAACTTGACTTGCTGGAAGAAGCCTTTAATATCAAAGCACTTCAGAAACTGAGGAAGTGTCCAGATTTATTTTTGGAGGAGAACCAAGGGACAGAGTGAAAAATCAGGAAAGCAGGGTAAAAAGAGAAACAGAGAAATACGTGGACTGTTTCTGTTCTGAACATTCCTTAGATTCACATGTCCTCTGCTAGGCATCATCCAGGTATGTGTCAAACCCAATTCTCGTGCACTGTACACCCACAGAGGCAGGAAGGAGCAGATGATGTATCTTGTGAACAGAAGCTTGGCAGCAAAGAGAATGGAAGAGTATTAAGTTCACAAAGTTAGACTTCATTAGGAGGCAAGACCATCTTTGACCTTACCTGGGTGTGAGGATTGAATCTCCCCAGCAGCCCTCAGGAAAATGATATTAAGAATGTGGCCTAAGTGCCACATTTTAAATATGAACATGGAGTGACATTCTGAAGGTGCAGCTTGAAAACAGGACTTAACTTCATTGTTCTTGCTAAGCACATTTCACTCTTCTTTCCATTTTTCATGTACAAACAGGGGAAATATTTCTGAGACCTGATACTCAAACATGGAGCACTGCAGGAGGGAATAAAACCTCTTAAAATCAACTGGAAAATATACTTATTTTGTTAAGAGAAATGAACAAGCTTTAGAGCCAGGAAGGTCTTGAACAATACTTGTAAAAGGAATTTGGGATTTGACATTTTTCACAATCACAGATGATGGAAAAGATTGTGTTGATTTCTTCATCCTTATCTTTAGATATTGTTTGTGGTATTTTTAGACTCTTCAGTATTCAGCAGCAAAACCTTCTTTCCATTTTATCCTTGGCCTCACTTTTATGTGTGTTAGAGCTTTTCACCTGTAACTAACTTGAAAGAGATCTTAGAATTCTTCCTTTTCCTTTTAAACATTTTGTCCACTCTTTATAGATCAAATCCTGTTCCTACTGAAAATATGGAATAAATCTCAATAATGCCAGTAGGATTAGCCACAGGGCCCATGAAGGGGGGGGGATCTGAAGAAAATGCTGATAGGTCTTTATTGGAAAGATAAAAAGAGAAATGCACAAGACAGATGAGCTAGTAAATCACTGTTAAATCCCCCCAATGTCTGTGATTTGATTATATTGTTTTCACTGTTCTATTTAGTAGTACCTCGAGGTGAATGAGGTGGGAATAGGCCATTTCCAAATGGAGACTATCCAAGTCAAAAAAAATAAAGTACTGTAAGGATTGTTAGTGCATTAGTTCTACAATTTGGCTACATTTGAAACATTTTGTGGTTGTAATTAGGGACCACTTTTCAGTAGCAGAATCTTTGTATCAGATCTCTGTCTCTCCTAAAAAGCCCCATGCATTCAGAGTGCATTTTTTAGCCTCATATCCCAGCTGAATTTCCACCTAGGGAATTATTTCTTAACTGTCTGATATGCCAAGAAATGTCTCCTCTAAAATTATTCTGTTACTGTGGGTACTTTAAAATAATTGCTCTATTCCACTACAGAGGGAACTTCACATGGATTTGTTTGTTTGCCAAACAGAAGAACCCAACTTCTGCAAACAGGGGTTAGGACGAGAAATTCCTAACAAGGACAAGAAATCAGGTGAGATGTGGATGTATGTCTGTCACACTGCACTGCCTTGGGTTATACAGGCCTGGGAATTGGAGTGAAGGAAGGGGGCGGAGGGGAGGGGAAAAAAAAATCTTTGGATATATTTTGATGTGAACGAGAAGGGTTGCACGATGTTTTGCTGCCTCTCCACTGCATCTTGCTCCATATCACACACCAGTCTGGGATGATGAGCAGCTGCAGTCCTGTGATTACAGAACTTGGAGACCACTGGCTTGGGGCACCGATGAGGAGGAGAAATGTGGAAAGGACTGAGAAAGAAAAAAGTACCTCATAAATTTCCCAGCTGATCCGTTGGATTGGCACACAAACTGCCTGGAAAGGTTGTGGCAGAGCCATTGGCATGAATACAAAACAGAATGTTTACTTTAATAGGAAAAAAACATCCAACAACCAGAAAAGAAGTGATGCAGCTGTATTGTTCTACCCATTAAATTACATTAACAGCAATTCAAAAGGTGCACTCCAGGCCTTTGCTGGCACCAAGCTCTTTTATTCATTAATCTTCTTAATGTAGCCAATGAACTTTAGAATTAAAGAATATGTTGTGGGTTCTGTGGTTCCTTGACTTATTATTTTCCAGCTCCATTCAGCTCTTTAGCTGATCACTATATAAAAACATACAAAAGCACTACATATAAAAATATAGGTAATGACTACACAAAACCATATAAAAACACTACTGAAAAACTCCTTGATGGGAGTGGAAGGTGTCGGTTTGCAAAAGAAATTGACTTATACACCAAAATTATGTTCCTGATTTATGAGAATGAGAAATCAAGAGGCTGGAAATACCCTGGGTTTCTTTGACAGACAATGAGCAGGTTTGACTACTGGAAGAAGATGGGAAAAAAGCATACCCTGTATATCAAAATCCCGCTGAGTGCAAGCACATACGTTAAACACCAAGTTGTTTTTCTCATGGGAAAAAAAGAAAAAGAGGGAGTAGGAAGATCAAAACAAAAACACCGCCTCGAACCTACTCTAACCTACATATTCACACACTTTCTCACATAGATGCTCTTATTCCCATCTACCCCAGCAAGCCTCCATCTACCCACCTAAACACTATCCTCAGCACCGCTGCCAGCACGTACGCACCAACACTCACACTAACTCACTTTCTCACCCACATATACGTCAGTAATCCACGGGCTGTCATCTGCCACTACACCTCAGCCATGACACAGTGACATTACAGGAGCCACAGGACAGAGAAATGTTTGTTCAATCTCACAGCAACAAAGTCCAGCAAACTGACCGTAGATATTCACGTGAGAGGGTTTGCACAGCAGTCAGGAGATCCCACATCATCCGTGTTCATCCTGTGTGACCAGAGCCTGATAAATCCAAGGATGATGACAGCACCCACATCCTTCATCACCTGCACTAAAAGCCAACCTTTCTGGCCGTCAGTGAAAAGGGAAGTAGAGGAGAGCCAAGGCACGGAGTTCCCTTAATCAATATCTGTCTTAGTACAGCCTGTAAACAGTTTCCAGGAGATCCAACCTTGCTTCAACCAACACAGGAATGACAAGGCTCTTCAAAAACACAAAAATAGGTCAAGCTAAAAATGCTCCCAGCTCTGAACTTTATTGCAGTCAGTGGGAGTCTGGTTGAAGCAAGTCTGGCCTTTGAACTGCAGAGAAAATGTATTTGCATTGCATTAAACTAAGCTCAGCTTTTTTGTTGTTTTTTTTTCTAATTTACTAGTAGGAGACTTATAAACAAAAGGACACCAATAGAGAAAAATACTATATTGAGAAAATATGATGCTTAAGAGAACAATCAAACATTACAATTGTTGGCATTATGTCTTTTTGGTAGACTATAGGTTAGGCAGAGGAAAGAGTAATCATCCTGAGGTATTTGTGTTTCATGTAATAATGCCTTAATGATTCAATTAGCATTGATTCTTCAGCTGCAACAATATTTTCTGACTGATCTAGTAATTTAGCTCTCACTGTTGATTGATACAATTCCTATGAGTAATAAAGCAGTTTGAAAGAAATTTATTTAATAATTCACAAATCACTTTAAAGAAGATTTTTATTGCTTCTGCCACAAGTAATCCCTAAGATTTCAGGAAGTGAGATATTCCTTCGAACAGTCTGGCATTTGTAATAGTGAGTCTTACTACTGAGTTTTCCCACATGGCATGGCTGTGATAACTCTATCTTAGAATACTTACTAGCCTTTAGGTGGAGAAGACTGAGATAAGGATGAGTAATCAGAAGATGAACATAAATTACATGTGATGTGCACAGATCACTTGGAAACAACACAGGCAACTTGTGCAAAGTCAATGCATAAAATTTGGGTTTGAATCTCAGCCAGAAATCTCATTAGCTGTAAGGAAATATCTTAATATTAAGTGTCATTGGAAATCAGAGCAGATCTCCACAGAGAAAGTTACAACTGTTACTGAAGGTGGTCAGAGGGAGATACTCAAGCTGGATGACAAAGGGAAATTTCTTCTAGTATGGAAATGGTAGTATATAAATGAATCATAACATCCTCCTAAGTGTTTTGGGGAAAAATGTCTGTTTCGGAACTTTTGCAGCAGAGACTTAACCAGTAACAGCTTCATGGTCTTCATGATGATTCCTTCTGTAGTAACAAAAATATATATACAAGGAAAATTTTATTAGCCTTTCCAAATAGCATCCTCCACATGATTTGTGTTTGTCCATGCTCTACAGAGCCTCATAAATATCCACGCTGATAAGTAGATCCTGTCCAAATGAAATGTTCTTTTAATGGGTTTGTATGTGTCTCTTTGTGCATGTATTTATACACACTCCTCATTTCATGATGGCTCCCTAGGCAAACTCCCTCATTCTGCTTTATTAATTGGCTAGTATTTCCTGGGGAAAGCAGACAGTTCAGGAACACACGGATTTTTCTTTAAGTCATATTGTTTGACATTTATTTTCAACTCAGTGGGGAGCAATCCAACTAAAAAGACAATGTGAGGGGGGAAAAAAACCATTTAGCAAACACAGATAACAAATCAGAGAAGCCCACATGAAGTTTTGAGGAGGATTAGTCCTCACTGGGGTATATCAACTTCCCTGTTAATTTAAGTCTTTCAAGGAGAATGAATAGCTTTAGGTTTAAAACACAGAACAGGGAGACTAAAGACATCGGTTCTCTTCCTCGCTCTGATTAAACTCGTTACGTGACCTTGAAGATAAAAGGTTTTAGTTTGAAGCTCCACTCACGTTACCTGCATATACAAATCAGTCTTTTCCAAATATATACATTCAACAGTTGACTGCTTTGCTGTGAGACAGCTTTCACAGTCTGGGGATGAAATTCAGAACCTAATCTGCCTATGCTTTAGTGTCCTATCTTGCTCCTGCATAAAACAGAGATAATGACTCTTACCTAGTTGTACTTCACAGGCATGATGTTGCTAGGCTCCATTCATTCATGCAATATTCATAAAGCTTCCTGAGATCCCTAATAAAAGACTCTACATAGCTACAAGTTATTATTTAACGATGGAAAATTGAAACATGGCACGTGGAATGCAAATGAGAGTGAGATATGGTGGTTTTGTTCTGACAGACTGAGGTTGTCTCCTTCAACTGCATGTCAACCAGCATGGAAACATGAATGCAACAAACAGCTGTGCCACAAAAAGCCTGTTATCACAAGGTTCTCAAGAGCAGCAGAAGTTATTTCAAACAAGATTGTACGAATGGCAATTATACTATCAGAAAAGAAACCAAAAGCGAGTATCCATTGTAGGCTTGTTTGTCCCTCTTGTCCTGCTGGCTAAGGAATTCACACACAAAGTTATGCTCCTGTTTCTTTACTTTTAATTGATATTATTAATATATCTAGGTCATTTAATAAAAACATTTCTAGGGCAGGTGAACAGGAGGTGACACGAAGAACTGGTTGCTGCATAGTTGCTCTCACATGTTCTTAGAATTAATGTAAAGCCCAGAATACAAAACCCATTTATTCTTTTCTACTCTTTCCTCAACTTGCTTCTGTTCCTCCTACAGAAATCATTATTTAGCAACAGACAGCCTTCTATTCAGCCTTGCCCAGTTTGCTACAATGTCCTGTGAAGTCAAGATGTCCCCATTTTCCTGCCCTTCCTAACTACAGCTACGAGCACTCACCCATCACAAATATAGAAAGAATTCAAAGCATTGGAGTACATGCTCACAGGTTCACTTTCAGAGTCCCTCAGACCTGCTGAAGAGCAGGTTAAACTGCCTGCCCTATACCCTCTCCCTCCACACTTGCCAAGGCAGAAATCTCCATAAAGCCTTTTACAGCTGCAGTGGTAACATGCACTTCAATGCATCGACCACACCATGTAGGCATGATGTTATGATATTGGGGAGGTAAATCCTCTTTCAACCCTTAGTGCTGAAATGTTCCAGGTGGAAAACATACCTGGAAGAGCCACTGTCTCAAACAGACATAACAGGGACCTTGACTCTTTCAGAGACCACGGATTAAATGTTTATAAATCCAAAGCCCCTTCAACATAAAAAGTGTTCCTTCTGCTTCAGAACTGAGGCATGGGATGCTCACTTCCCAGGAATGGAGAAAAGCTAAATATTCACTGCTTTTCATTTAGGACGAGCAACTTAATGCTCAGGTCAGCTTAAAAGAAGGAAAAACTCTTCAATATCATTATTTTTAATCACAAGATCTCATCTAATATCCTCTCATGATAAAGTATGACCATAAGAAATGTAAGGAGCACTGTAAAAGAAATAATTTTTAAATTAGAAACTGAGTATTAGGTTTCCACAAATCTGCTTCGAGGGGATTGTCCATTAGTGAAACAATAATACTGAACTCTCTCAGTGCTTGGTCTCTTCCAAAATAAGTTCAGCATCATACTATCTTTATTTTCCTTCTTGGGTTAATATCACACTATCAAACTTCCATTAAGAATTTCAAGGAGGTTTCCTACCATGCGATCTAGTTAAGTCATTTAAAAGAGAGGAGATGCATAAAATAAGTTTTTGCTATATATATAATTTAGAGATACTGAACAACATATATGAGCAGAACAATATATATGAACAGGAGCACACATTTTCCTCCCAAGCACTGTGACTATCAATCTCAAAACATACAACATCACAGAAAGGTAATTCTTTTTGATTTGCCATAAAGTTCTCAAGAATCATCTGTAATTTACTAGTTCTCTCATAAACTCATCCAACTCCAAAGCCAAGCCATATGTTTCCAGAAGAGCAGCAGAACTCTGGTGAACTTTAAAATAACCAGGATATTGTGAAGGGTGCAGCTCTTGTTGAGTGAGTAACAATACAGATCACAGGTGAAATCCAAAAGTGAGGAGTTGACAGCATTACAAGGTATCCTCGTTGTTTTAATGTTCACTAATGTACACTCAGTTCTTACACTTGACCTACAACTTCTACATCAAGGACCATTAATTATCTTTCAACATGTTTTACTAAAGCAAACACCATTTTCTGAAAATTTGCTTGGATTCGAAAGGACAAACTAAATTAGCACAACTCAATCATATAAAAAGGGTATTTATTTGACCGTATCTTTTCCTTAGCTGGCAACTCCACCACTCCCATACTGTGTCTTGCCTGCAAATTAGAAGTGACCTTTTTGATAGTGCTGATTGTTTTCAGCAGTTTAGTGTTGGTGATTCATGACTGTGGGATACTGACAGGAGGCACAGAAAATATCAAGCCCGATATCTAACAGATCCTGATGGCTATTCCATATAAACATTCCTCCCTTCCACAGTTTCAGTGGGTTTTCAGATTCAGAGGCTCATATCTGAACACCATTCCCTTCTCTGGAGCTACTTGTGATTTTCTAAGACTGGTTAGTGCCTTTGAGGTTCAAAAAGAAAAATACTACTATCCATGCACTCACCAAGGGCAAGTCAGCAGAGAGCCCTAAGCCCCTGCCAGACAACCAAGAACAGAGAGTTGAATACAGAAGTGTACTGTTTGAATAGGGGAAAAAAAGAGTAAAACTTCCTTTAATAAATAAAAGAAATTCTCTTGTATTTATGTTAAATAAGAACATGTTTAAAGTGAAATAAAGTTCACAACCTGGCAGTCCTTTTTAAAAAAGTCAGTACTGAATCCTTTCCATCTCCTTGAGCACAATGTCAAATTGTTCCCTATTGTACATTTATTAACATTTTGTCCAGTCTCTATTTAAATGTGTCAACAATAGGGTTCCCACCATTTCTCTGTTCCACAATCTATTCCCCTCAGGTCTGAAATTACCCTGTTATAATTTCCTGTCATTGGCTCTATTTAACCCTCTACATCCTTCCTAAAAAATGTCCCCACTTGCTCTCTACTATTGGATGAACAAGCTACCAAAGGTGGCAAAACAACCTTGCCAGCAACGTCAAGTTTAAGGCTGTTAAATATTTCATATTAAAATGTATTATTTTCCACTGTTATTACTGACATGTAACTGTCTTGCTAGAAATTTTTCATCCTGCCTCAAGCTGAGTTTGGGGGGAAATTTTTTTTATTAATTCAGTCAAAATAATTGTGCTATTAGCCCACAGGAAAAAATATTCTTTCCACTGTGTCTTCTCTAAGATCTCCAGTGACATTTCCTTTGAGCAGCCCAAGTATTGCAGATTAAGAACAGAAACCTGAAATATGAATAATCTTCTCTCCTGTTTCTTTTCTTTTTTTTTTTCTTTTGGTTATAAACACTTAATTCAAGCAAAACCTTTCTTAATCTCTTAAGACAAACTCAATATGAAAAACTGTATTTTCACTGACAGTCACCTACTGCTTTCATTAGCACTGTGATTCCGTGCTCCCACTGCCTGGAGCATCCACTCACAGCCTGTCCTGCAGGGTACTGATTATCCTCAGCTTCTCCTGAAATCAATGGCAGCCAAGCACGCTACCCATGACACAACAGGCCCTTAGCCACTGACAGGAGCAGGTACTTCAAATTAGCAACAGACTGAAAACATCACAGGAGCAGCCACTTGCTAATATTAAACCTGCTCTTTCAGCCGAAAAGAGAAATCGAAAGCAGGTCTTGTTCCTCACACAAGCAGGGCCTGCTGTATTTAGAGCACGTTATTAACTGTGTTAAAATATGGCCAAAGTCTCACAACTGCAGGGAAAAAGTGGAAGAGAAGAAGTGTGATATACAGCAGGTGCTCTGCACAGTGCACCGGCCCATCCATCATGGGACACAAAGTCTTCCCTGCTCACGCCCTAATAACTGCTCTGGAAATCAGCTGCTGTGCACAGGAGGGAAGAGGAGCACGAGACTAGGGGAAGTGTGACAAAAGTGCACGCTTCAGCATATGTTAGAAAGCAACAGCAACAATCAGAAGTACCTTGGGACGAAGATCTCTCTCTATGGCCCATCAAGTCCAATTTAAGGCTTATTTGAGCTAATTTGTTCCTTCCTACAGCTGAGTATGCCCTTGGGAGCAAAGTGGTGTCATGTGGCTGTCCAAATGTTATCTGATCTTCTACTTGAGTAACATTTCTACAGCTCCAAAGCTTGGATGATCTATTCACTGGGATAAACAGGAGGGACTGACTAGTCCCTCAAAATGAACAGAGATTAAGAGTGTGAATATAAGACTTCTATCCAAGCCTTCTATTTGATAAGGAATACATGTGGGGTTGGATATATGATGATTCCCACCAGTTACATAATGATAAGATAGAAATGAGAGCCACTGTCATTCCAAGTGAAATACTTAAGGCAAACCCCTGTGTTTGCCAAATGTTACAGGCATCCAAACTGATCAAGTACTATGAAATCTGCATTTCAACAAAAAATACCTTGGGATAGTTCTGCTTTTACCTGATTTTGCTCTAGAGGACAAAATAGATGTTCCTCCACTTGCAGAACAGTTCAGGACAGCAAGATCTTTCGCAAAGTATAGCAGTATGAACCTGCTAGTGGAATTTTTGGGGGGAAGCCAAAAAGACAAAAAACAGGAAAATTATGGGTTGTGATGTCTCCAGAGGCTACAAAACACTAAGTATTCTACGTTAAAACCTGTGATACCCCTTTGGAGTGTCTTGATATTCTACAGATGCATTAAAAACTCTGGGGACCACGTAATTTGCAAGTGTTAGAAGCTGTTAAACATTTTAATATATTAACTTTTAAGAAATTACGCAGAACTAAACAAGAAACAGGAATTACAAAAGTAAAATTAGGAAAGGGAAGGAAAAATAGGAAACGCTGCTGCAGCTACCTAATGCCCAGATATTTACAGTATAACTTGTATTAAAAAAGAGCTCTTATAATCTCATATAATTGTTTACACTCCCAATACCTAATTATGGAAGACAATTAAGAATTCTCAAAAGACATAAAATAGAAAATAGGCTATTAGTCTTATAAGTGAAATGGAGATGCTCTTTAATGCATTTCCATTTTGTAGGTAGGATAAAAGTCAATTAGATGTAAAAGGGCTATAAAAAATGAATGTTCTGGATTCACACCATCTATGAGCAAAACTGCTCTTCATTATCAAGTATTGCCTATACAATGCCAGGAATACCACCAACACAGTCATTTAGAAGAACCTTAAATTTCCACTCCAAATGAGCTCACAGTCACCGAGAAATATTCTGACTTATCTGGCAAAGGAGGAGAAACGAGTGATACAAACTTTGATACTTTGGTTTTGCTGCAGAGAACGATTGGGAAGATGGAGATCCCACTCACAAGGGGTGCAAAATCTCTGAGCAGCCACGTTGCCACGGTCACACCGAGCACAGCTCACAGACGTTCTGCTGGGGAATCCCAGGGGGCTGAACGAGCTGCAGAGATTTCACAGGAAGCTCAGGAAACACTCGGGCAGTTAACTTGAGTTGAACTCCGTGCTGCTGTGATTAAAGAGCTTTTGCTAGCCAGGATGCTTAGTTTTAAAGCTAGCTCCACTTCTTTTGCACAAGCTGCTGTTACATACGTCATTGCTCAGATTGATCTGTCAGCTATTTAGATTAAATAAGAGTCTGAGTCTTATAACTCCCAAGAGTCTCCATGTTGTGTGCATTTGGAAAATACCTCCCACTCTACAATCTTCAGTACACGTAAAAACAGGTATTATTTTCTTTAAAGCTGCTGGTGATTTGACATATCAGGCCAGCACATCAGTTTGGAACTAAACAATTTACAACATCCCACCCTGGCTCCCTCTTTTGTGGTCCAACATTTCACAGAAGCTGAAAGCAAGTGAGCTGAATCCTGACATCAGTTTTGACTCTCCCCAGAAAAAGATGTGAATACATGATTGAAAATGACTTCCTGCTGCATAGTTTGCATATGTGGTGCTTTTACCTACTGTGTGACAACCTCACATCAGCACCACGTGCCTTGGTCACTCCGTGGCTGGAGGTGCTGTAATTCTGTGTGCACAGAGCAGCTCCCAAGCTCGCAGCTCGTTCAGGATGGATTAGTCCATCTGCTCTTCTGTCCCACAAAGATTTAGTCTGCCCTGACTGCTTTCCGCGGCCTGCTCGGAGTGGTGTTTTGCCTTGAAGGTGATCTCAGGAATTTTTAAAACCCCAACTGGAAAGACCCTTTGTAACAGAGAAACCTCTGTACTGACTTGTTACCTTTCTTTTTCCAGGGATTCTACTGCTGCCTGTCAAAGTAGTAGGTCTTTGTACTTTATCATGACTTATTTCTTGATAGTGGAACTCACTACTCTAAAGCACCAATTTCATTTTATATTCCTAGCCATTTTTTATTAAACAAAGGCCTTCAGCATTTTTTAAATACCAAGGGGATTTTTTAAAATTATATTTATTTAATGATTACTTCTGGCCTTATGTTTATTAATGCAGTGTCTTTCCCAGCCTCCCTTCTGAGCAAGTGAATGTGTAGGAGAGAGAGGCATCGTAGGATGCTGCCTTTGTTTTTAATCTGTTTGCATTTTAATACTACATTATTTATTTAGGATTACTGAATTTTAATGTTTAAATGAGTGATTCCTTGTTTAAACAAACAGAATAAAATAAGAAATGGAGAGTGCTTTATATATAAGAGCACTATTCTAGTTCTGCTGGCATCAAAATGGTAGTCTAAGCAGAATGGTGCTGTTGTTCTTAGGCATTACCTTCTATAAATAACCACAGCTAACACTGGTATGGCCCCAAGACTCTGAGGCAAATGTGAGTTTTTCCCATCAAGAGCTAAATGGCACCTGCACAGAGCAGCTCATTTCAGAGCTACAAGGTGGTCCCTGAAAAAGAAATGCAACTGTTACCCCATCCAGGGACTCTAAGGGCTGCTCCCTTCAAGGAGTGGAACAGTAAGTAAATCCCCTGGGAAGCCTAAGACAAAGGGAGGTAGATAAATCTAAAATATTCAGAGACTTAAGAGGAGGGCTTAGGGAAAGATATTCCTGATGGAAGACCAGCGTCACCAGGACCAAGTGGACAAGTGAGCACAACTGTAACTGAAAAATAAGACAACTTTAGCTCCTGAGAGACCTCACATTTTGTATGGGAGCACCCAGACCTGTACAAGCCACAGGTGGTGCAGCTTCCACCTTGGGGCTGATTTTGCAATGTTGCAGGGAAGTGATTGGGTTCCAAGGTTCAGGTATTTTGCATGAAAATGGTTTTGTGAGAAGGTTTCTCCATCTTCTGTCATACAAAAGGCTGGAGCTACAAACATACAGTATTTTTTGACCAAAGTCTTCTCATAATCTCACAAATATCTTTTCATTAAAGCAAAACTTACAACACATTGGGGTGTTTTTCAAAAGTATATGTCAGCCCATCAGAACTTCAGTGCAAACCAAAAATGAAGGCAGGTGAATTACTGTACAAGTCAATTCATTTGCAACGATATAACCCATTTCATCCGGCCATGATTTAACATGCACTGTCTCAGTCATTGCTCTTACAGCATTAATGCACACACCTGGGACATCCATGCCTCTGTCTAGATACCACTGTTTTGTCACACAGCAAAACACTCATAGAAGCGAGCAGGAGAGAGGACAAGTCTTCCAAGACACCAACAAGTCCCGCTGAAATGACTCTGCCACGGCAAAACTACGCAAAAGTGAACATACTGCTGCAACCACCCCTCCACAGCACTTTGCAGGGCGAGCAGATGCGCTCAGTAGACAGTGCTTGGGTCCTGTGCTGTGCCAGCCATCCCCAAAGGGTTAATCCTCGCTTCCCTCCACAGGGATGCCACACACACATCTGTTTAGCACACAGTGACTAATTGCAGCGTTGGCGGAGCGTGGCGGGATGCCAACCCCGCGCTCGTGCGCAATACGCCGCTTCACGCATTGATCCGCTTCTCTTGTGGGGGCTTTAAATACCCAGATAAGCCCGCAAAGCTGCAAGAAGATCACATCGATATATTTACCCCACAGGCTTCCCTCTCCCTGCCCGTCATTCTGTTGTGTGTCTACCAAAGGTCTGTTGTGAAACAACCTCCTGAGCCCTGTTGTGTCGTAGCTTTCTCTGGCGTTAACTGGATTTCCCGTAGTAACGGAGACATGGCACCCCGGCGGTATTCCCACTCTCCCCTCTGAATAGCTTATCATTTAGTAGTGGAGCTATTCAAAATGGCATCTAGTGTTTTCTTCATAAAAATTCAGTGCTGAATTATTGATGAATTAGAGAGTAATTTTAAAGGAGCTGCAATTCAGCAAAGCAGCTGGGTAAGTGATAAATAGAGGGTTGGCACATTCGCTCTGTGATAAGTTTTGCCTATATGGTACGACATCCAATTTCAAGGTCAGGACTTTCATTCTTAGGCAGCATTTAGCTTTAGGAAGAACACCAGCAAGGCATGAACATAAATTCCTTCACCCTCACAATTTCTATATGAGGCAGGAAGGTGTTATGATCTCCATGACACAGAGAAAACTGCAACTTCTGAGAGAAGAAGAGTCCTGTCGAAAGTCCAAAGCCAGTCACCAGAGAGAAGGTGTTTCAGCCACAGTATCCCTGGAAGATGGCTAAAAATATTTCCATGAAGTATTTGTTGGTTTTTTCCAGAGAGATGTTGATAAATTGAAGTCAAAACTTCAAATCAACATCTATGTCTGTATCAACAAAGACGGATATAGAAAAAAAGGAGAACGGCTCAACCAAGCTCAGTCTGGCAGTGAGAGAAATCTGCACGAGCAAAAAATAACTCACTACATTCTAATTGGAGAGGGAGGTTAAACACTTTTGTTTCACTCAGCTATAGACCTTAACATGGAAAATGAGTGCCTGTCCTACTGCTCTAGCAGGAGCATCTTTCTCTTCTTTGAAAGAGTTGTCCATCTGCAGAATGAGTCAATATTTTAAATGCTAAAACATCTCATAGGACAGGAGACAGTCTTTCTGCCTATTCCTACTAATTTCTTCTGAAGTGTAGATCAAATAATATCCATAAAGATTTGCAGAAAGATAAATGAATTTGTCTTGATCTGAAACTTAAGGATATATCATAGAAATTTTATTAAAAAAAAGAAAGCCAAAATAAAAATGGCCTATTTCCTCCAGCAATCATTCTAGTACCAGATGAGAACTAGAGCAAATTCCACCTCAGTGAAGTGGGGTAGGACTTGCACAACAGCAAGGAAAATATTATGAGACAAGGGTTAGTTCTAACTGAGAGAATTTTGTTGTAGAGAACAACAAAATAGAGGCAGGAAAAAGACAATTCAATTTCATGCTAATTTGAGCATACAGTACTGGAAATTGCAGGTTTAAATTTATCAGTCTCTATTTTTAGATTATCAAGTAATAAATATATTGTGGGGATTGTTCCTCTCGATCAGTTCTCCCATAAAGTACAATTGTTTAGGGAATGTGTTTTTTATAATTTTGTTTTATTTCATCCCACATTTTTATCAGCTTTCAGGGATTCATTTTATATATATAACATATACATATATATTTAATGAGTTTACCTGTGGATGAATTAGGTTAGAACAGAGAGACGGAACTTACTTCCCCTCCTAAAGAAGTTGGTTGTTTTTTTTAATTGAAATTGAAAATATTTTGCAAAGGAATCTGTGAACTATGGTTATTTATTTTCCTAGGAAAGGGAGCCAAACAAGGAGATGCTAACATAGTTGCTTTTAAACTTTTTGTGTTAATAACGGTGCGTCCAAAACAATCCCAACAAGCCTGCCATTTGGTACTTGTGCCATACACACCCAACTGACATCCCTGGGATCTGCAAATAGGATTCTTAGTGTCATCTTTTCACTGAAAACCTTTGAAAGGATCCTGCTTGAATTGTTTTCCACTAATGTCACAACATCCTATCACTGGAGATACATAATGAGCATTTCTGTAACTCACCTTCCTCAATCTGGACTCGTCTATCCAGCTGGTTTTTGGCCTAGTTAATTCTCACTCAAAACCTCACCACAATATTAGTTTATTTTTATTTACCTGTTAATGTAATTCTCGAATATGACTCTGGTGAAAGTATGAAGAGAATGGTAATGACAAAAGGAAATCTTTAAAACAGAAACATTTCTGCTGGTTTTAGATCTGAAGTTACCATAGCAGCGAATTCAACACACTACCTGTAGACTGGAGAACAACAGATAAATAAAAGCTGGGAGAGACTATGTTAAAATCAAAGGGTCTGTTCAGCAGATTCTCTATTGGTACCCATGAAAACAAGCAGATATGTGTGTTGTTTTGATTCCTGGCACCCCTAACTCGACAGAACCATGCAGAAAGTCTCCTTGGTCCTCATTTCCTGTGGCAACATTCTGCAGGCATCCTTTGTGAATTAATTTCTGGTAGGTTTATATAATAATACAGCTCCACAGAAGCCATCCTCTCTGATGATGAATGAGTGTTTCTTTTCAGTTTTCTACAAATGAAAAAGAATGCCTAATCCCAGATGCTATCAATTCACCAAGAATAACCTAATCTGATGTGAGATCAGGTTGCTCTCTGAATTGAATGTAGACTGCTAATGCTTACCTAATGACAAAGTGATTTGTATTTACAAGTCTAGGAGGTTCTCTCATACATACTTTATATTTTACATTCAGGCATCTACAGAATTTAAATCTGTGTGATAAACTGTATATCCAGTTGTTCTCCAGATGTGTCATTTATATTTTACATACCGACCTATTTTAACATTTCAAACCACCAGGTCCTTGTTTACATGGCACAACTTCTAACCAATCACTATTTACATCCCTGTAAACTATGTCATCCATCAGATTAGCTAACCCAGATTAGCCAGCCTTGGTCATATCAAGGTGTTGGATCCTGCAGCCTGCCTATAGGAAACACAATTAATTCTCACAGTACAGGTAATAGCAAAGAGCCATTACTGGTGTGTAGGTCAAACACAGCTCAGTTTGGCTTCAGAACAAACTTTGTCCACAGCTTCAAAAGCCTCCACAGTGATGTAGAGGGATTCTTGCTTGAAGTTTGTTGTTTTTAAGAAGGGATTTCCTCATTGTGATTTTGCTGGGTACAAGTGAACAATAGGGAGCATAAATAGACCTTCACAAAGGTTAATAAAGAAAATACTTTAACTGCATGGCTGGGATTCTTCTCTGCTACTAATGCACGTGACAGCTGTCTCTCTATGCAAATGGAAACCAGGAAAGAGATTACCCAGTCCAGTTCTACAACAACATTAATGAGATTTAGTCTCAGTGGGGCTCTCTCGGTGTTTGCCAATTATGCCATTTTACCTGTCCTTTTGGCTTTTATTTCTCCAGTGACTTTCCTATGCAGTTTGCCAAATAACAACAAATAACAGTAATGAAAACTTGCATTTTAATGCAGGTTTTGTTTGAAAAAATAATCACACAGCAACAGAATATAATTCAGGCTCTGGATACTGAGGAGTGCTTAAGAAAATTATTAACTTTAGACCTGTGCAGCAGTCCTACAAACAGACTGAAACAAATCCTTAAGTATTTCCTGAGTAGGTTTTGCAAAAATTTTAGTCTGCATAATATTTTTCCATATCAGCTAAGATGCAGGAATTATTATATTCCCTGAAGCTTTATCTTTTTACTAGTGAGAGTGTTTACGGAAGTTCAATTCCCATCACTTCAAAGATCATATTTCACTTCAAAGATCCTATTCCTACATCAGCTGGGGCAGTGCCTGTCTCAGAGATATTATGAGGTTAAATGGACAAGGAAGACAAATGTGAGAGAACTGAGGGCAATAAAACAGCAACAGTAAGTAACCACCAACAGAATGAAAACTGGGAGAACGTAAACCCAAGATATATAATGTGCTTTCTGCTGAAACAACAGTGGAGCTGAAGGATGTTAATAGTGCCCTCGTGCATTCCCATGGACTGCAAATAAGGAATATTGTGGAGTTTATACTTAAATTTTGACTCCTCATTTTTGCTGGCTCAGGAAGTCAGAGGACCTGCCTTTAATATTGAACCATGAACTTGAATCTGAAAATGTCAATTCGAATCCAGTTCTGTCCAGTTAGTTAGAAGGACAGTAGAAGTGTGCAGCAAGAATTTAACTTTTCTGGTAGATTCAGATTCAGCTATTCTTAAGAATGATTTATGTAATTTTTCTTGTGTGGAAATTAGTGACTGAAATATTTAACTAAATTAAATTGTGCGTGAAGATATGAAACTCATAAAAGATGCATTGAAAAAAGTCCCAAGTAAACCTAAAAGCTCTCAGAATAATAAAGGAAAGGGGAAAAAAAAAAAAAAGGAAAAAAACCAGCTCACATACAGAGGTCAAGCAAACAGCCAAGTGTGAATCAGTCCAGTCATCCAAAAGCATTGATGACTGCCCTGTCATCAATGAAAAGATATAATTACCAACTAGACCTAAATCTCAGTTTGTGCAAGGATTGCAAATCTGCCTAATTAAGACCAGCCACCCATAAAGCCCAAATGGTTGTCAGTTTAGAAAAATTTCACTGCAATCTGCTGAAGTGTGTGTGCTAAAAAGAAGTGTCACAAGAATTGGCAGGATGGTCTCACTGTGTAAAAAGTGAGTTTATTTGTGAACTTGGATATGCCTGCTTCATTTGAGACCTTCCACCTGCATTTCAAATACTGTTTAAATCAATTTCTTATCTGCAAAGTCAGGATAATAATATGTGGCCTTTTTCATAAAGCATCTCATGATTCTTGGCTCAGTGGACCTATAGAAGTGTAAAGTATTTATTATTATGCAAATCGTTCTTGAGAATGACTCTGTGGCAGCTAACTGTATTTTTTTCACTTCAAAAACACATCATCTCTTCCAATGGAATTCTCCCCTAATCCCAAAATATACTTTCATTGTATTAAATTACCCTGAAAAAGCCTTGAGGGACGAGTTCCCACATTTTCATTCATTTTTTTCTTCAGTCAATGCAAAGTTAGTAAAGTGTCTGTTTAAATAACGACCAAGTGAAAACTGATTAAGGAATTCTGGATGGAGCCAGGAAAGGAGCATTTTCCATGTGGAGGAGAAAGCAATTGACTGTCCTTACATATTATCTTTGTTGTAATGCAGTAAAAAGGATTTGGTAGATTGTTATTATTCTTAGTTAAGAAATACACCCCTCAGCAGCACATAATATGCATTCCAGCTGTAATTTTTCATGTTAGATTTATTTAGATAGGTTTTAAAATAGCTAAAATTATTTATTAAAAAAAATAAGCTTATCACAGAAGCAAAGCACATCATTTTTCCTAAGATTCCTAAGATACTCAGGACCATCTCTAGACAGATTAATTAAAAAAACAAAACAAAAAATCAAGATTAACAGATTCCTGAGGTCAAAATGCACTTGGAAAAACACATCCATAACAATGTTTTTATTTTCAGTTCAGCACTCCTGTCTGAAAAATCCCATATCTTCACGATAGCCCCCTAAAGCTGATGAATGTCTTTATTTTGACTAAACTACATCTGACAGCCAGTCCCCATAGCCTTTCATAGTCCACTTAAATTCAGAGTTTTATTTGCAATATACAATCATTACTCCATTCCCCATCTCCACTTCAACACAGAGGTACTGCTAAGCAGATGACAAACATTAACAATTTAATGGTACGTAAAATTCTGCCAATTGATAATCCCACTCTATTTCTTATCCAAGCTCAAGTACTCTAGAAGTCATTCAGAAAGACCTTGAGTTCAACTTTTGATCTTCATGCATTTGGATTTAAAGAAAAATAAGCAAACTACACATCATCATGAAGCCTCTTTTAAGACCTTCAACACCGCAGTCATCAAATAGGAAACAGTCTTTCTATGAAAGAGCAGACCTCTGCAGAAGATTCTCTTTTCTATGAACAGTTTATTTCAGTTTCTGCATAACAGGTAAAAATTTCTAGGAAAATATTCTCTGTCCTTCTGTTTCACAGGGAAAAGTAGCAAGATCGTTTTAGTCATAAAAGTCACATAAGGCTCAAGTGAATATCTCCAACCCAATTCTGCATGTTTGCCTCCACAGAACACACAGAAAAGCCCCATTACAAGTTGCCTGAAATAAAACAGACATTTTCCCTAATACAGTGTGCTCTAAAATCCATGTGGTTTGATTAGCAGAGTAGGCTGTTACTGCAAAATTCTCCCACTTTGCCTAATTTCCTCATTTCCATAGAACCTAAATGGCCTAAATGCCCCTTCAACCGATTGCTTGAACCCGGGTCATCGCTGTCTCCTGCTCTTTATTTCCCTCCACTGATTGCTCAGTCACTTCCACTACCTGGTGATAGACTATCTCTTGGATCACAGGCAAGTGGGAGAGAAAACAGACACTTGTTTATAGGAGGCTGGGAGTGAATGGGGTCTTTGATTGGCCTTGCACTAGGCATTGAGAGACAGACCTATCGCCTCAGGTTGGGATGGCAACCACAATTAGTCTGAGTTTTACTTGCTGGTGATTGGCAAAATATTCTTTTTTTTTCCCCACCATGTCTTCCCATTGCTGGCAATTTTCTCTCTGTCTTTCATCTTTCCATCTTCAGACACCTGATGGCTCTAAATGTTACTCAGGTATCTTTCTATCAGTGACCTTCAGCTCAAACCTCATTCTGGGATACCAGTTAAGATCTTAGTAAGATCTTACTAAGTACTAAGCATAGCTTTGCTTTGACATTTTATTAGATAGACATCAAAATGTGTGTAATAAACACATTTCAAGATATTTCACTCCTGTGAAAACATTTTCTTCTAATCTCCTTGTGAATACTGTCATCCCTTTGTGTAACATTTCACCGTAGTCTTAATTCCTCAGTGTCAGGACCCATTGCTTTATTTGACTGTCGAGTGCCACAGACATCTGCGGCTCTAAAAAATAAAAATAGTCATGAAAATACAGTGCTCTTATTTTTCCTTAACAGCTTCTCGTCTCTCTCACCTATTAATGCAAAGTCAACTTGAAAGTTTATCACAAGTAGACTGACCTTTGCTTTAGGTTTTGTCTTAAAATAGAACAAGCAGTGTTGCAGAACAACTCCAAGCATCGCCCATCTTCTGCTGGTTTGCTGTGTGGCAATGGCTCAGATGTCTCACTCTGCTCCTTCAAGTGCTTAACTACATTATCTAAAGTAAGCCTTGATTGTCAAAGCTTGAGCCCATATTCCTCCCTGTTTTCTCTGAAGGTAATGCAATTTCAGATAAACGATTATTTCATCTGATGAGAAAATAGAATGACAATGCTCTCTCTAATGCACTGAAAGGATCTGAGCCCTAATGTCTTAATACACTGTAATGAACATTAACAAAATATCTTTTCATCTTGTGAAAGGGGAAATTTTTGATAGCAGAAATGCATCTGTGATAGCAGCAGCATACAGCCCTGCATATTCAGCCTAGCCTGATGATGCTTACAGAGCACACAACACAAAGCTCTTCTTTTTTTATATGCTTTTGTTCCTGGATTTTAAGTAAGATGTTCAAGGAAAGTGTGAGGGCAATATTTTGAAGTTACATAACACACTGTCAACCCTTCACGGTTAAAAATAAAAGGATTCAGGCTCTCCTCCATAATTGTAATTTACAATGAAGAGTTGCATAGATGTATTCTCCTAAAGAATTTCAGTATTTATTCCTCTTTTTAGCACTGTGAATCATCCCACTGGCTCTCTCTTCAGGCAAGTGATTTTAATGGATTAGGAACAAAAAAGATCAATCCCAACACATCTTTGTTTTCTGCTTTTGTTGCTTAAAGGCAACTGATGGAAAATTAAAGAAAACTATCAGTACACTCCTCAAAGCTGCTGCTGGAATGCACCTCAGGTTCTGCTTCTGCCCAAACTTTCCCATACCCTTGTCTTCTCCTAAGTGCTCCCCATAGGGCTGAAGTGCTGTATATTTGCAAGGTGTATTTATACTCCAGCTATGGCAAGAGGCTTCAGGGTAAGGGAGGCAGAACAGGACAAAGCAGAATTCAGAAAGAACTGGTAGGAAGGTGCATGTGACTTGCAGGGGAAACCCCGAATAGAAATGTGCTGCCAGACCCACAGAAAGGAGAGAGGAGCAGCATTTCTTATTTTCAAGCACCCAGTTTGAGGAACTGAGGTGCCAAGAGAGAACAAACTGTGGCTCAGCTGCAATTGCAATTCTGAATACATTTCTAAAAGCCTACCAGGACAACACAGTCCTTCCCCTCAACAATAGTCCTCTTTGTAATAGCTGTAGTTTTTTAATAAATTTTTAAGGCTTTTTTTCCAAAGGAATGGTGAACTAAAAGCAACTACCTGCAACAATTGCAAAAAGAGTCATAGCTTGGATGTATTCTAAACCATCTTCCATACTGCTGCCAGCTTTTTGGAGAGATTATATTATCGAGAGAATAAAGTGCTTACTGTGTCAGCAGGGTAATTATATCTGGGGTGGTGTTGGGGAAACCAGCACATGAACACTCATGAAGTCTCTCCACAAAACAGAGTTATGTGCTAAAATAATGATGACTGTATGAATAATCTCAATTTTAAAAGAATTTTCCCTTGCAAAGCTCACAGCAACCTATCCTTTCCTCCCTATCTTCCAAAGGTGTCAGTCATCTTCTATCTTATCACCATGAACACAATGCAGCCCAGAACTGCCAATTCCTCATCCTGGAAGAGCATTTGAGTGATTAGGGGTTTCTCTTTTGTTTATGTATTCTTTCCAATAGCTCCCTCACTCTTAATAATAAAAGAGACATTTTGTTTTTCACTACCAAGTTTGTCTAAGGCTTCCAGTCACAACTTCTACAGACACCAAAAAGACTCACAATGTTCCCAAGCCTTGCGTTGAGAGCTTAGACTGACTTCTGAAGCCCTGATACCAAAGTAGAGGGACCAAAAATCATAATCTCAGCTTTAAAGTGTTAAAATAAGACTCTTGGAGGTCTTGAGTAAAATAATGCTTTAACACAAGATACACTTAGCATTTCCAGAGGCCTGAACAGGATCAACAAACGGCAAAATATTACCAGAGATTTCAAATGCCACCCAGAAGATCCAAATTGTACTGTAAATTTTGGATCAAAAAGAAGAAGAATCTCTTTATAAATATTTAATTGAACCCTTTTAAAGTCTTTTGTACTAATTAAATTTTTTTAAAATTCCTATTTATCATGACTTCCACCAATCTTTACATGAGAACTTCAGCAATCTACCAGTGAAATCTTGGCTCAAAGTAAAGACCAGTTACTGATGGAATGAGATTAGAGTGATTGTTATCTCACATAGCTAAGGAATTTATAATAACTGTGCTTTCACAGATTTTATTTAAAAAGTAATCTCTCATAAGTAGGTCACTATCTTGATTAAGAAAAGCATTTAATCCATGGGGTTCAACAATGCAGAGTCCACTAAGACCAAGAAACTTGTATAATTCCCGCTGATGCTAAACATAATACCCTCAATCAGCAAGTATCAATTAGAATTTTGTCTGTAGCTTTATGGCAAATTTTTTTTAAACTCAGTCCAAATTACCAAGTGCAGCTGCTTCAAAGATGCATGTAATCAACATATTTTACATGCAACACGATACAGCATTTTACCCATGAATGATGAATGGTGTAGAAGGCAAACTAAATGGTACAAATATTAGATCTCATCATTTCTTGTAATATATATACATGCACATTCTAATTCCCCTCAACATCTTCTAAATCAAGACACATATTCTACAAATTCATTACTTCTCTAACACAGGAATTTCAGTCAGAAACTGAAAGCATTAGCACTTTGTATTTTACTACTGCTAACAGAGATATGAGATGACAGCTACTAAAATACCAGACCAGTCACAAAGTATTCTATTCCTCTGACAGATAAGGGAAATGAGCACATCAATAAATGCTTTTATGGGCAACTACAGGCCCTCAAAATGACATGACAGGAAGCATATCTGGGGTTTAATGCTGTATATTTGAGTATTGTTGGCTAAAAAAGAAAACATTTCACTTCCACATTATCAAAACCCTCAAAGTGGTATTACTGATGCTAATACACAGTAACATCCAGAAAATCTTAGACATTAAAACGCAAACAATAAATAAATTAAAAAAAAAAAATCCCAGACCTACAAATCCAGATTAAAGATGAGAAATTCCAAGGCAAACCTCAGTGATCTACCTGCCCAGTACAGCATATCAAATGACATGCTTCTTTCCCAGGTAAGACGGGGAATATTTGAACATGCTGGTGGAAACTCAGCAGGACCCACGAGATCATAGAATCATAGAATCGATCGGGTTGGAAAAGACCTCCGAGATCATCGAGTCCAACCCTTGGTCCAAATCCAGTCCATTTACTAGATCATGGCACTCAGTGCCACGTCCCATCTGCGTTTCAAAATCTCCAGGGATGGTGAATCCACCACCTCTCTGGGCAGCCCATTCCAATGCCTGATCACTCTCTCTGTAAAGATGCTGGTACCTGTCCCTTCATAAGCACAAGGCAAAGATTCCCTTTGATCCTGACTCCCTCAGACTCAGACACTGAGTTCTGAAAGCAGGCCCAGGGAGGAATTTGTCCTTGTAAATGTTTTTGGAGGGTGCCTGATGTCCCAGATCTGCATTAGTGCTGGCTCTGCACTGTGCCACTTCGTACCTGCTGTGTTTGACCAGTAGCACACGTGGCACAGGCTGCTTCCTTTGCTCTGAGGAATCTTGTCCATAGCTGCCTTGCACGTTCAAAAGGGCAGTGACAACACCAAAGACCTTCACAACATGTTGTTCATCAATCAATTTGGTTACTCTGACATCAACCCAAAAAGAATGGCAAAGCAGCAGGTATTCCAATGAGGATGACTTAGAGTGGCCTTTTGGACCCCACAGAAACTTCTGTGAGGAAAACGAAATATGGAAACAAAGACACGTTCCAGGAAAAAAGAAAGTCTGCTTTTCTGTGGATAATATTGAGTTAGTTTTGACATACCCTGTTTGATAGGTTCAGATTTTTTGGAAACCAAGAGAAATTCAGCTTCAGATTACCAGTAATTCAGCTTCAGATTACCAGTTCGAGGGTATCCTTGAATTTACTTTTTCTTCTATTGACATGATTAGTACCTCCCTTCATTTTCACACTACAGAGGAAAAAACTACAGCATGTTCCAATCTGCAGGAAACCCCCTATTGCCCCACCTTTGTTCTCATTTTGGCTGGAATAAGGTTCATTTTTTCATAGTAGCTGGTATAGTGTTCTGTTTTGGATTCTGTATGAGAATAATGTTGATAACACACTGATGTTTTCTGTTAAAACTAATTAAAAAAATAAATCAAAAGTGGTCTCACAATGACAGAGGCAGCTCCCTTGGCTCTTGTGAGTGCACCCCAATCAAGTCACATGGACTTGTGTATAACCACTTTGTTTAAATGCTCCCTCTCGTGAAAAATAATTCCCCCTATATTATCCTGGCCCATCCTTCCTAAAGAGTTTGTAGGCATCCATTACTGCCTTGCTCCTGTGTGATCTATCTCACCACACCTGCAATTCAGGCAATACTGTAGCCCTGAAACTGCACACAGAACCCTAACTGCTCCTGTTTTTTCCCCTACACCGTGTGCATGAGCAGGCAGACTCTTCAGGTGGGTACTTGGTCACGCTGATTTCCCGGAAAAGGCACAAAAGCTTTCCCTGTAATGCTGCCCTGTAGGTGTTTCCTTATTGCATGTGGGCCCCCCTTCAGTGTTGTGGATTAAGAGCTTTCTCCTGCCTTCAAAACCCTTCATGCTTTGCTTACAAGCTCAGTCCACCCCTTTGTTGCTTGATTGTGGGTCATTATTCCTTTCTCCTACTGCTCCTATTTTAAAGTTCTCCCCCAGGCTGCCAGCCCATTGGCAAAGTTGCTTTTTGCCCACTTGGTAAGGTGGATCCCATCCCTCCTTAGCAGTCCTCAATTCTTAAGGAGAATTCCACGGTCATAAAAGTGGAAACTTTGCTGTGAAAGCCAGCTGTGCCACCAGTTGCTCACCCAGAGGAGAACAATTTCAATAAAAACATTTTCTAATGCAAAGGTGTCAATCACTTCTAGTTTGCATCCACCCTTTGAACAAGAGCAGTCAGGCCTGAGTCATATTCCACTGAGTTAAAACCAAGACAAGGAAGTTACAGCAGTCCAAAGCTGTTAGCAAAGTCAGCAATGTGTCCTGACATCCAGGGGAGAGAACAGTCTCTGTCCAACAACTTTACCAAACTTTCATGCCAAGGTCCCAGAAACTGGAAAATGCTAAATTTTATGTTTTGAGTGATCAGTGGAATAAACACAAACAATAATAAAAAAAATTAACACCTGAACTAACAGTACATATTGCATTAATTTACAAAAGGACAAATAGCTTTCTGCTGTTGCGCTAGTTTCTCCTCACTGCATTAAATGGTCAAAATTCTGCGCTGACATACAACCTTAGCACTGAAGTCCCAGGTAAAACTGTAGCACCAGTGATAAAATACCACCTGTGTCTTGCAGAGCGTGCAATAGCAGGCATGAACTATCTGAATGTAATCAGGAGCTGTTCTAGCATCATGGGCGGGGTGCCCCTGGCTGAGAGAAAAATTCATAAAGGGTTAAAGGAAGAGCTTTATCAGTAAGTCGAGTAAGGAACACAAACAGGTATCAAGGCAACTGCAGGTGTGACCTGAACAAGGATAACGAGCGCGTCAAGAGTCTGGATAATGACTCAAAGGAGAGGAATTTGACAGGACTAGCTCTCTATTTCCCAACAAAAACCTGAACCGCGGGCAACAAGTCCCTTCCTTCCCTCTCCTTCCACCTCTAGAGCACACAGGAGACCCTTGGCAACACGGCAGTGCCTCAGGTGAGCCCAGCAGCCGGCGGGGCCGTGCCCTGCAGTGGCCCTAACAAGTCTGCATCTCTCAGATCGACCCAGACAGCAGAGCCCGGCTGAGCCCGGCTCAGCAGCTCCGTTGTCATGGCAATCGGCTGTTGCCAGGTAGCCCGCAACTAAGAGAAGACTGAGAATTAGCAAGGCCTAAAAATAAAGGTGTCGGGTTTTGGGTAGTGGTTTGGTTTGGTTTTTTTTTTTTTTTTTCCTAGATGTTCATATGTAACAGGCAAAATAATAAATAAATAAAACTCCCTCGAGATCTCGGCAGTTACGGGGTGTTTCTATTCCGCAGGCTTTGATCACCTTTTAAAATTAGCACATTTTTCTAAGCAACAAAACCCACCAAAGCATGACAGTGGGAAGATATTCCAAATCAATGAAAACATGCAACTAAAAAGCACGAAAGGAGATAAACTGTTCCGAATATTCAAAGAGACTGACAGATAAAAGACTAAATCCTTTCTAAATCTCTGCATCAGCAGAGTCACAAAGCATGCCTGCTCTGCTGGTTTACATCACCAGTGTAGGAACTGTCCTGTAGCTGAGGGATGGGGAAAAAATGGATTTCATTTCCATTCCTAAATATTCCGTTTGCATATGGACCCTATAAAATAAGAGCAAATGCAACTTGCAGCGTTATGCAACATCAAGGGCTTTGGCATTCTCAGACTGAAGACATGATGGGAATACAAGACATGCCACATCTCACTGCAACAGGGTTTATGAAAGCAAACGTTGCAAAGGCTCATCACCAAACAAGGAAAGGCTGTTGCAGTGAACAATTTTTCAACAGAAGTTACTAAGAAGAAAAGAGGTGGCCTTCTCTGCTTCTTCCTGGTCACTACACAGATACTTGGCCAAAAAAAAAACCAACAAATCTAGCCACAGGTCACCCCAGGCCAAATGGAAAGATAGATCTGCAACACCTTTCTTACCAGGAGCAAGTATTTTAGAGGAGAGAAAGTTATATGAGTCCCTGTAAACTAAAATATCAAAAATCAAGTCTGATTGTAACCAGTCGTGTTTTACAGTTATTGACTCCAAGATCTGCATGGGATTGTGCTACTGGATTCCCCAGAATCATTCCTTGGAGGTTTCAAGGGATAAGCCCATGGCAGAAATACAGGAGGGTTGGGCCAAACTGCTTGTCCAGCTGACTCCTTTTACAGGAAAATTTAGACAATGAATGAAATAGTGAGTCTGAATCTATTTCGATGTACAAAATAAACAATTTCTTTGGGTTAACTAAAAAAAGGAATTTTTCTTTTTTTTTCTTTATTTCAAGTAAGGAAAATCTGAAAAAAAAACACAAACCCCAAACCATTAATTCTTTCTATTAGGAGACATTGTTCTCTTCCTCTTCTCTTTTTGTAAATTGAAAACAAAATGTAGTGACATCAACCGAAAAGGAATTATGAAATGGAAAGTAACTTCACATTAAAATTGTATAAACTTTCAATGCTTAAGATGCTAAAATGAAACATTTGGTAGTTTTTGAACATTTTGCTTCAAATTAGTAACTTGGCAACAAAAAAGCAATTTCTAAAACATCTTGGATGTTGCAAAATCTGTATGTTTCAGTAGCAGTAAAATCTGATCAAAATATTCAGTCCTCTTCTATCTCAAGCACCCAGCCCAGACAATATTTCCCTCCTAAATTCTATGCTGTATGTGACCCTGTGTTTAGAAAGACACAGCACACGACTGCACTATGAGCATCATGATTATCTCACTTTTCCCTTTTTTCCCCTCATTTTTTTCATTAAATAATATATCTTCTTCAATGTATATTAGGAATCAATGGTAAGCAAAAAATGTCAAATTAAACACTTAATAGTAGCATGGTGGATTTGAGGAAGTGGAATAACATCCCTGTGCACAAGGACCTTTGAAACAGTGACATAAAGAAGCAGTGGATTTTACTAAGAATATTCTAAGAATATATTTTTTGACATCCTACAAAGGCACCAAACAAAAGGCCAAATCTGAGTGGAAAATTACTTCCAAAGATGAACGTGAACAATACAAAGGAAGTTAAAACAATGAGAGCTGGATTTCTTACTAGTGACTGTTTGTTTTAAGAAAGGACTTAAAATGCCTCTTCAAGTAGAAGAATCATTCTTATCCTCTTCCCTTTGTTCTGGCATCCATCACTGAATTTTATACATTTTGACTTGCTGAGTATCATCAGATAAGATCAATTTATACAAACACAGCCAGACATAGAGAACACTTAATGCAACCGTGTCTTAACTCTCCTGATTTCAGCCTAGAATTGGATTTTTGTCCGGGTGGGCTCAGCTCCCATAAAAGCACAAAGCAATTGCAAATATGGTGATAAACTTTAAGGAAGCCAAAAACTCAAATATTAAAGAAACTAGACCTGATTTTTCCCTCTTGTTCCATCCCCTTGGGAAACACAAATAGCCATCCCAGGGATGGTTTCCAGAGATTCAATGCCCTCTGAAGTTCAAAAGAGTTATTTTGAACTCTCTGAGTTTCTTAGCTTTGTTTCTAAAGTATAATTAGAGATTCCTTAGCCTGTGCCAAGTTCTTGCATATATGGAGGTGCCTGTTAGCAGCTCCCCTGAAGGAGAGCACCAAGTGGCATGACTTAATAAAGACATTCTGTTCTCTGTGCCACGCACGAGACTCCCTTTGTCTCCAGAGAGCTCAACTAGTCAGGGAAAAGTGGTTCCCCAATGAGCCTTCCATGGCAAATCCCACAAGAGCACCCAAATGGAGCCCTGAGCGCTGCCTCAGGTACCCAGAGCAAAGCCCAGCCACGGCTCCTGGTTGTGCTGGAGCACAATTCCCTCACTTAAGGCATCACAGAGGCAGCTGGGAGGGGCTGGGAAGGCAGAAGGAAGAGGTGAGCTCTTATTTCTGCTTTTGCCCTGTACAGTACTAAGGGAAAATAAGGGAACAGCCATCATCCAGTGATCTCCCGTTGTCCTTATTTCACTTTTGCTGCGCTTCTGTTAACCAGAGTAAGTCTTTCTTTTGGTGTCTTCTAAAAGCTTAAAAAAAAAATCCACCAAAAACCCAAGCCAAAAAAAAAACTCAGAATGGCACAAAAGTTCTCGCTTGCATAAAAATAACAAACAAAATTGCAGGTTTTTTGCAGCATGTTGATATCAATTAAATTTTTGACAGAGCATTGTCAAAGCTTTCCACTTCAGATATTGAACATAGCAATTAATGTACTCTTTCTCATACCAAACTATTAATTGTAATTGTACATGTGAAAATAATATATATATTATACTCGGTGAGACAGCACAATATAGAAGTGGAAATGAAATTAATCAAAATGTTTCTATATCATTAAGGTGATTGCTGTATTTTGAATCCTAATTCAAAAAATGTTGAATGTATATTCCAACTTGAAATTATTCTCTGCTTGAATTTTGAAATTTCCCATGAAAGAGAAAATCTGGTATTTTATACACAAGTAATTGTCACACATTCACATGAGTCTTCTGGGGAACAGAGCTGCAGCCCAGGAGCATGAGCTAAATTGAATACACTCAAGAAAAAGTGATTATTAATTTACCTCTGGAATATTGGCATTATTATGCAATTTAAATTCAAACAATTCTGTGTATATCTCTCATTATAGCCTCCAGAAGCATTTTAGACTTATTCTCTTTTTTCTTCTTTCATATCTACATGATATTTTATAGTTAGAACAACAGCTACCTGACAAAATACAATGAAAAAGCTCCCACAAGATTTACCCATTTCCCTGCAACATAGAAATAAAAGCTTTGTGTTCAGATAACAAATAAGAGGAGCGGGGAAATTCATCTGGTCAGCGTCCCACACCAGGAAGCACCTGAGACACAACAAACCTCTCTATTAATCCAAAATTTAGAGATTGCACACTGGGGGAAAAACTGCTGAATAGACCTGTAGCCAAAAAGAAGATAGATCTCAATCTTGTGCAGCACTGGAACACACATGCACTGAGCTCATCTCTCTAATTCCACTGGACCATTGTTCAGTTTGAGAAAACTTCAAATGCAAAGGTAAAAGCATATATACCTCCATAAAAATGTGTTATAAAGTAAAAGTGGTATATCTTCCTGGGGAAGTATTGTTTTTCTTCTAAATGTGTTGGAATTGCCTTCTGCATTGCTTTCTCTGTTTTGAATAAGTAAATAACATGACCACCTCTTACACCCTCAGTTAGAGGGGAAGGAGCACTTAGTTCCTAGAAGGCCAGATCTCTTTAAAATGTCACCATTTATCTGTGTACAGAAATTATATAGAGTATAGCAGAAAAAAATGGTATTCTGGACCACCTTTGCATGAGGACCTATTTATCCTTTTCCTTCACTAGACTCTTCCATGGTTTTGCTCAGTTATAGGTAATTTCTAACTCAAAAGCACACAACTAAAATGAACAAGTACACATTTTAGTGTGAATATTTTTTTGCCAGTTTAACTCTAATTAAACCTAAAACTTTGAGTAAAATTCTCCCTAAAATCATTGAGTTACATCTTATTTCCACTAAAAACTTACAACTGACTCATATAAACTTGAAAGATTCACAAACCTCTTTATGGTTTCTCCTTTACAAAGCAACTCATAAAAATACTTCTATCAACATGAACACCAGCCACACAACTCCTTTATAACTAATTGTCTCGGGTGCTCCTTTAAATTTCTTTTCTTCTTTCTATCCAATGAGGAAGAAATGTGTTGATCAAAGTCAGCCAGGTTAATTTTTTTGGTGTATATATCAATTTATAGGTTTCCATTGAAGAGTCAGATCTGGAAGTTTATGGCACCTGTAAAACCATGGGCTTGTATAAGTTTCATTGAGAGTCAAATCTATGCTGCAGAATATGATTGGTGATGATGCACAAAGTAGGAAAGAATCAGGCTTGCCTTTCTTTGCTAAGTCTGCAAGGCTGACAGCAAAAATATCTGTAATCTAAATATATTTGATCTGAAGTTATATAGAAAGAAACATGACAACCTATCACATCTTTTTTTCTTTTCAAACAAAGTCACATTTTGAGAAGAACTGCAGTTTCAGGAGTCTTTCAAGTTTTGAGGTCTGAGTCAGTTATGAAAGCAGAAAGTGGGCATAATGAACATGCAAAGCTCCAGCAGGTACCTTTGCATTTGTGTCAATCCTTTCACAAGCCACCTGGAAGGGCGGCTTTCCCTCAGAGATACACAGGAGAACCAAGCAGAACTTTGTCCTTCAGGAGTGATCAGCACCTCCCATCTCCCAGGAGGCTCTCAAAAGCAGATCTAGAAAGATCTAGAAATCATCCTGTGATCCAGTGCAGTAGTTTTGCACCACTTACTTGGGAATTACTTCATAAGAGAGGCCAGGAGACCCATCAGCCTCCAGTCAGCCTCATTCCTGTCTCTCCACCCTACAGCTTCAGCCTAATTTCTTCCCAACACTCACAGTAGTCCAGCATTGCTGGGGTTTTTTCCTCAAAACAATTCAGGTAGCAAAGAAGGCATTTTGAAAGCCATTTTGAAAGGCTAAGATCACAAAGTGACCTATATTTTCTACAGTATATTATTTTTAAATTTTCTAGACCACTTCACTGAAACCAGCTCAAACAACAAACTTATGCATATGGAATACGGGTAAGGCTGGCAGGAAAATAACAAATTTATATATTGAAAGCATTTGAAGTTTTGATCTCTTTTGGTTTTTGATGAGATGAAGGGCTTGATCACTTACATCCCATGCCTTGTGTATGCACAAATTCATACCTGTTTTGCTGAAATTCCATCCAAGATTTTGTGTAATTGTCATCAAAACTGAAACATCTTACTTCTTGCAGAGAAAAGGAAAGATTTGATCAGGTTTAGTTACGACTTTAAGTAAGGAGTAAACCAAGATGAAATGATAAATTAAGCACTGACTTCCAAACACAGCCCCAATGACTAAAAAAAAAAAAATGAAAAGAAAGGTAACATGACACATTCTTTTACTTCAACTAATAGGAGACAAAGGAAAAACAGAGATGTTGATCAGCATCCAAAGAACATGAGGTTCTTGAATATGGATATTTCTGATTCTTTTGAAAGGTCTCTGACATAGCACAAATCTCTAATTTACAATTTTCAAAGAAAATTTGAATGTGACAAGCAAGACAGAGTCAAATTAAACCTCACAATTATCTGCTTTCTCAATAATGGAGTCTTCAAATATGCACGGTATTAAAATTAAACTTTTACAATCCAAATCTATCTTTGGGGTGAGACACCTTATGCAGAGATGCAAGCACTAAACCTCTACCAGATTCAGCTCTACCTAAAGGAAGAACAGTGAACACACACACACACTCCAAATAAAAGGGAACAAATGGCTCCTTAGGTTGTAGAACTAATAAAATCAGGGTTCCAATAGATTTACACCAGATGTCTTCTGCCTTCTCTACTTCCATGGCAAGAAGCTCAACTCACTCCATGTTTCCTGTTGTGCTTCCATTTGATCTTCCAGGTTTCCCCAGATACCCAAAGTAACAGCCACCTGTGAAAGACCTTCTGCTCCTCCCCATATTTGCGTTATTACTCCATATTGTTCTCAGTGTTCCATTACCCCATCTCCAGCACCAAAATTCCGCATTTTCTCCAGACCTCACTGACTTTTCTCATCTGGGCAAGGTAAACCATAATTTTCTCCAAAGCCTTGCACGCTCTCTGCTGATGGGATGTGTCTACTCACATGCTCGTTCCTTATCTTGTACACTTGTGCTGGTTGCCTGACAGGCTCTTGCCAAAGGAGTTTCTCTCCTTTAATTAACCACACTTTTTAATAATTGTTTTCGAAATTCAACACCTCTGAGATATCTGTCTACAGGCTAATTTTGATTGAAATTTGCCAACAAACTCACAACTTATTAGCAGAAGACTGACAGAAAGTGCTATCACTTACGCTTTTTCTTGAAGAACCCATGCAAAAAATACAGTTCCAAGAAGTGTTACTCACGGTGTTACTCTTTCTTTCGTCACAAACCTCATCTCAGATTATTATAACTAATGTAATCTCTGTATAACTTGTCTTGTTATAGTACACTTTTTTCCTTGACCAAATCAGCCAGGGCTGAGTTAGGAAAAACTGAAAGTTGTTCTGCACAAGGTCATGCGATATGTCACTCACACAAATGGGGGTTGTCACTCATAGTCTGGCTTGTTAAGCCTGGAGAAAAGGAGGCTGAGGGGAGACCTTACTGCTCTCTAGAATGAGCTGAAAGGAGGCTGTGGTGAGGTGCAGAGACAGTTTCTTCTCCCAAGTAACAAGTCACAGAATGAGAGCAATTGGCTCAAGTTGTGTCACGAGAGATTTAGATTGGATATTAGGAAAAATTTCTTCCCCAAAAGGGTTGTCAAGCACTGGAACAGGCTGCCCAGGATAGTGTTTGAGTCATCACCCCTGGAGGTACTTAAAAGATGTGTAGATGTGACACTTGGGGACATGGTTTAGTGATGGGCTTGTCAGTGAGGGGTTAATGGTTGGACTCATTTATCTTACAGGTCTTTTCCAACCTAAACTGTTTAATGATTCTATGATGCTGGTTTCAGTCTCTCTCTTCTCTTTTCTCCTCCTTCCCTTCTGTTTGCTTCTTTTCAACACTGGAAAACACAAGATGTGGCCCCTCACTGGTGCTTCATAATAGGCTATGAATTTTACCTTCTTTATAGAACAAAGCTAACAAAGAACATGTAGGACAAACTTGTCTGAAAGATACTTTATTCTAGTCATTAAGGAAGTTCATAAAGGGGTGGTAGAGGGAAAGCTTTTAAAATGACTGAAATGGTGCCACAAGTGCTTTGCTGGAATTTTTCCTTTCTAAATGTGATGAAGCATTTTGTTTCTATTCGTTGTTGCCTTTATACACTTTGATTAATTATTCAGTATAAAATTAATAAACACACACTCAAGAATGCTGTTAGTTTTCTACCAAAACTTTCTGCAGTGTGTTGAAATTAAATACAATGCTCCCTCTCCCAAATAACTGACTCCAATTTCAACAGGCTGAACACACAGCACTGACCCTTTTGACTGAATACTGTGCACCTCAGTCTTGAAGGAAACCACACAAGGTCATAATATTTCATGTCCTTCCTTGCAAAACAATCAACAACCTCATTCTTAAGTTTCTGTTGAACATACATCAAATACAAAAGAGATGAACTGCAGTTGAGGAAAATACTCTCCTAATTTTATCATATCAGATTTTTTTTTTTTTTGGTGGTAAATACCTGGTTTTAAACAGCAATGTGGTTTCTGAAAAAATGTGTTATTTTAACAGCACCTGTCACAGTATTACATGTTTTAATTTCTGTTATTTCAGGTACATAACTGTTTGCTGGCAAGTTCTGCCCTCCACCCTTGTCACATTCTCCAGCTGTAACACCAATGAGGTCTACAATGACCACGTATAATGTGGCATTTTAAAACCCCTACCCAGCACAATAAAGCTTTTAATCCTAGATAGTCTAAACTCAGCTGAAGACTTAGCCACAGCTGTTCCTTTCTGTTGCCTCCTGATGTAATAGTCCTATTTTTCTATGAATAAGTAATAACAGGGACAGAAAAACGTACTCCTCAGCATTTAAGAGTCTCTTGTGGGATGAGGATAACCAAGTTTTACCTGCTCACTGCAATGAACAAAGACATACTTTTTCAGCAGTTGAATCATTCCAGCTGAAGCCCAGTCCCAAACTGCCAGCAGGAAAGAGAATTCAAACCCCTGTTTCCTATGTCCCAAATCAGCATTTCATCCACCAAAACACTGGACATGCTAGAAGGGCTCCAAGATTTCAGAATCCCTTCTGAATTAAGTTTCATCAAAAGCACTGGATTCCTACAAAACCTTTCTTTTCAGTGAACTCGTTTTCAGATGGAAACATTTAGATGAAAAAGAAGCCCTATTCACTGTTGTCATGCAATCACTTTAAAGGGATTTGCAGACCCTTGTGAAAAAAACCAGACTCCAAAAAGCAAGCATTTATCAGCACTTTGCTAAGCTTACATTTCCTTTGGTGCTCCTTTAATGCTGGCCATATTTGTTCCCAAAATGAGAGGACCAGGAAAGCCTAATAAAATTTCAAAATGACCTTGAGATATTAGGACCTCAGGGATGCTTTCACTGCACTCAAGGAAGGAGATACTGGAGAACATATTCAAGGCAGTTTTGTGGAAATGTATAAATCTACAGCATCTATTAGATGATGAGTTTACCTCAGTTGTGATCAATATTCCATTTATTCCAACCCCTAGGAAACCAGCAAACCCTAGTTCAGGTCACAGATGCAATGGATTTTGGGGTCTATTAGGGTATAAAACCAAAGCAATTGTGCTGTCTACAATATTTGAAATGGGATGCTCCAAGTGTATGATGTTGCACTATAAGTCTTTCTGCTGCTCTAAAGGGAAATGTGGACATCAGTTAAACTAAGATAGACTGTGAAAATAGTGTAAATTGGTCACTACTTGTACATAAGAGCAGAACATTCCTCAGTACTCAGACACATGAGCTCCTTTTACTTTGCCAAGACGCTCAACTTCCACCATTCCCTTGGTACCAAAACTTGTAGCAGGGACCTTGCACAACAGCAGAACTTGAACATCTGGGGAAAATTCTGCCCCTGACTTTGTCTGGAGCTCTACTGGTTATTTCAGAGAGATGGTGGGAAACACACAGAAGGTTTCAGCTGTGTGCTGAATTCAACCATGATTCAGCACAGGGCTTTTTCTTACAGAAGCCAGTATTGATAAATCAACAACTGAATGACTGATCTGACAAACTCCAGGAGGGTGCTGGGCTGTTGCTCACATAGGCACCATTTTACAGCTGAGGCTGTAAAAGTATTTACAGTCACTACAAATCCCATAGTTCAATATAGAAGACATTGGTATTCACTTCTGTGAGTTATTACCTTCTCTGCTTCAAAGTATGTGGTGGTTGGTTGGGGTTGTAGTAAGGAATGAAAAAAGGAACTCTACTTTTTTCTGCTTAAAATCAAGTACAAATTTAAAATGAGGCTTAGCAGTATGATAAACTATTTCCCCAGCAATGTTAAAAATTACTATATTATCCTTTAAACACAGTATTTTTCTCTGTAATACTTATTTCCTGAGAACTTGCAGGCAGTACCTCCTCTTCAAGAGGTTGATTTTTACTACTTTTTATGATTTTTACTGCTTCAGTCTAATCATCAATTTGTTCTCATGCATCAGATCTTCTTTGGTAGCAATAATGCCACATAACTTTAGTGGCCAGCAACTTTCATGAGCACATTATTATAATATATGTATTATAATGATAAAATATATATTCAACAAAACATGCTAGTTTTCAGTGAATGTCCATCATGGGGAAAAAAACAAACAAACACCAAAACCCTCATCTGGTTGCATGCTAATTTGAAGAACAAAGTCAAATCATTAATTTTGTATCATTTAATCAAAATTACCTGTAGAAATCTAGGGTTCTGACCAGCTCTGTGTACTTCCATTGAGATGCATATCTGTATGTACATCTAGCAAGGAACATTTGCTTGTCATAATCATCCCAAAAGGAAAAGCTCGTTGCTTTACCCCTTAGAGTAGCAACAGCTTACCTTTAGTTTCCATGTGCATGACAGGAGCTTGCTCACACATATCTCCAAGGCACAGTCCTGCAGCCAGTCACCAGCTCCTGCCCCACGTGTGGTTGATCACCAAAGGCAAGCCAGGGTATTTTATGCACTATCAAGTGTAAAGGAAACAGTATTCCTGCTACAAAAGTATGCTTAAGTCACAACTCATAACTGACCTACAATTTACACACAAAGGTAAAAGGTATTTCATGAAAAAACCCACCTGATTTGAAAAACACCTTACGTAAAAAGAGCTGTGTATATGATGAGCAACTTGCAGGTGAAACAGATTTCGGAGGCCTGTAGAGCTCTAACCAATCAATTATATTCAAATTTGACAGGAAAGAAAGGATTAATTGATACATCCATCTTTCCTGTTTTGTGGGTGTTTTACCGTGGAAATAGGACTGCTCCCTAACTAAATGTCAGACCTCAAAGAAAGACAAAATTTACATTTCCAAATCAGATTTTTGAGATCTCTGTATGTTTTTTTCATTGCCTACTCCAAAAAAAAAAAAAAAAAAGAATTCACAAAAGACAAAAACACTAAAAAAGACTTTGTTGCGTCTCTTTCACACATCCAAATCTACTGTGGACTCCTGCCAAACCTTTGATTAATGATCTACTGGCAACTACAAACATGTTAAAGCATTCTAATTATGCTTGCTATTTCATCAGATCTAGATGAGACATACATGCTCCCTGAATTTCCAGGACACATCTATACCCACCTCTAATGAGAGTTGAGGAACTGACAGAAATGATGGAAGATCTAGAAATATTCAAGCTGTGAATGTATTTATTCTGAAGATTATGAGCCGGTTCCTAACTATGAAATAGCTTTCCTCATGTGACTAAACTGCCATCATCTGAGATATTCTATTTCACACTCCCTGCTCCATCTTCATTCCTAAAGCAATGGTGCTCAGCATCATAATATTCTCCCTTTTGGGATTGCTCAAACAACAGGCAGCTCACATCAGTTCCATTTGGATAAAAGGAAAACTGTTGTTACTCGGGAGGTTTATGGAAAGGAGGAGTCCAGCATGTTCTGGGCATGGACACCATCCAAGTACAATGGTGGGGCTGAACGTAAATAAAGCTAACAAGAAGTGAATGTTTAGTTCCCTAAAGGAAGGGCAGAGTGTGCAGGCACATCTCAGGAAAATTAAGTCAGCTTAAGCAGCAGTACAGGTGAGCAAAGGGCAAATCAAGCAGCTGGTGCAAAAGATGGAAAGAAAGATGTTTGGTTAGAAGGATCTGACTGAAGAAAGCAAAACTGAGGAAGAAATATCTATACATATATAAAGGTATTTACACCACAGAAAATGGCAGACACCATGAAATGCTGGACATCCAAAACACAAAAGAAAGATAAATGTTTGCAGCATTCTTTTTACCTCTACGGGATTGCAACTGAAAATGACACATTCCTCTATAGCATTTGGCATAAAACCTATTTAACAGGTATAATCTAAAATAAAAATTGAAATTTGATTCCTAGTCCTTCCCTGCCTACATAACAGAGTTAAACATACAGATACTTCATTGCTGGCACATTGAAAAGATATTTAGATAACAATTTCCTCTCTATATAGGCTTTGCTGCTGCAGAGAACAGTATGATTTTCACAGGTATATATTAGCATAAAAATATTACATCTCAGTGTTCTGGATTTTGTTCAGCTTTTTAGTGCAATTTCAGAATCACATGACCTTATATGTTCATAAAAAAACTCATGTTAATGAAAAAGAACCAAACTTTCCTTTAAGAAATAATACCTTCCATTTTGGTACTCCAAAGAAACACACAAACACTGAAAACTAAGTATGAAAGAAAAAGCTAACTAGTTTCTAAGAGTTCAGACACCTCATTTGTTTTCTCTCCTAATGTTATACGCCTCAAAATTATTTAGAATGGAAATATTTCCTCTACTTCTGTAAATATAGTTTGCCATAAAAAAATTAGAATGGAATGAAAAGAAATTAGTATTTAAGTATTCTGAATTATTAAAACAAATTGCAAACTGTTTCCAACTACATAAATATATCTGCTTTCTGTGATCACAGGATGTAACTCGAACCAGAGTTAATATAAATAGAAAACCTTACCACAGCATTTCCAATAGGATATTAATAAAAACACTTCATCACAACTGTGGTCAAACTGACAGGCTGTGGAATCTCCATCCTTAAAGATGCCCAAAACTCACCTGGGCATGGCACTGAGCAATAAGTTCAACCTAACCTCAAAGCTAGCTCTGCTTTGAGTGGTGTTTTAGACCAGACAACCCTGAGAAGTCCTCAGTAACCCAATTTATTCTGTGACTCTATCTTCAAGGTCAGCCTTTCAGATTAAGGACAGAAGCATCTTACAACTCTCATGAGCACAGGCTGAAGTTATCATACTTCTATGATGATTCTTCCTCAAGTTCCACCCACTGCTGTTTTGCCAGGCCGGTTTTTGAAGTGCATCTTACATTGCATGACCACCTCCCCCTGGCCAGTCATCATCCAGGCTTGCACATATTTCCAGCCCCTCCAACGTTTTCTGTGAGCATCCATCCTCTCCCACACGTCAGAGTACTGAAGGGGGAAGGACCCTGATGGAATTTTGCCCAAAGAGGAGCTTTTGTGTTCTGTCTCATTGAGCCAATAGCACCTGTACCAGAACTGGGAGCAGAACAGTCATCTCCACATTGTGGTTCAAATGGGAGATATGCAGGTGCAGAAGTCAGAAGACCATGAGTGTGAAAACAGCTGAGAGATTCACAGGCAAGAATGTGAGATAAGAGACACCTGCAACAAGAGGTAGGAATGATACATATTCATAGGACTTATGCTGTCTTCAGCTTTGCTAGAATTTTTATTTTCTTTTTAGTGTTGAAGGTCTTGTTATATGTAATGAGTTTATTTTTGATTTTGAAAATGACCAATGAACACAATGTGACAGTTATTTTCCTACAGATTATATATTTCATTACTGATGCAGCTTTAATTTCTGAAGCGTATTATCTGCCAATATGTTAGATGGAGATGGGAAGGAAGAACAGCTCTCAAACAAGGCCAAGTTTTGGATTCTGCACTTTGGTCATAACAACTCCATGCAGTGCTACAGACTTGGGACAGAGTGGCTGGACAGCTCCTTGGCAGAAAAGGATCTGGGAGTGATGGTCAACAGCAGCTGAACACAAGCCAGCGTGTGCCCAGGTGAACAAGAAGGCCAAAGGCATCCTGGCCAGTGTCAGCAATAGGGTGGCCAGCAGGACAGAGGTCATGATAGTCCTCCTGTACTGGGCACTGGTGTGACCTCAAATCCTGTGCTCAGTTTTGGGCCCCCCCATGACAAGAAAGACATTGAGGTGCTGGAGAAAGCCCAGAGAAGGGTAACGAAGCTGGTGAAGGGTCTGGAGCACAAGTGCTGTGAGGAGAAGCTGAGGGAACTGGGGGTGTTTAGCCTGGAGAAAAGAAGGCTCAAGAGGGCCTTATCACTCTACAACTCCCTGAGAGGAGGTTGTAGCAAGGTGGGGGTTTGGTCTCTTCTCCCAGGTAACAAGCAACAGGACAAGAGGAAATAGGCTCAAGTTGCACCAGGGGAGGTTTACATCGAATATTAGGAAAAATTTCTTCCCAGTTGGACTCCATGACCTTAAAGGTCTTTTCCAATCTAAACAATTCTATGATTCTATGACCATAATGATGCAGGTAATATTAGCTATTAACTTTATTCTGGAGTTGATTGTTTTTCTTTTTTTCTTGGTTTAGTCAATGGGCACACAACTGCTGACCTACCTCCAGTGTGAGAAGCACCAAGTGATTACATGTGCTCCCCTGACACCTCTGTACAGTCACTGTGCAACTCCTGTCCAGTTCTGTGCACCTCCTAGGCTTCATTTTTTTATGTTGCAGGAGGTTCCCATGGTTTTTAGCTCATAACCAGACTGTGAGTCTGTTTGCTAGGTAATACAACCCAGTTGATGTGACTGAGTTAGACTGCTAGGGTTTACTCCAGTTAGGATTTCATTATCAGTAGTGCTGAGTAAAAAAAACATCCTTTCAATATCCAACAAAGTATTTGCAGTGGAGGCAGTGCCTTTGGGCCATTCTTTTATTTCTGTTTGTTCTGATTTTTACCTGACTGCCCCAATTAAACTAAATATGTTTGTAGAGTAAATACTGAAATAACCTAATCAAAGTAACATTCTCAGCATCATCTGTCATTCCACTCCAAAGCCTTACTCGTTAATTACCTTGAATAGCATATAGAAATAAAGTACCATGAGACAAAACAAAAACTGCCATGATTTTATCCTTCCTAATGAATTCATCTTCATATATCTCCAATGATTTTTTTTAGTTTAATTTGCCATAAGCCAAATGATCATACAAATGCAGCCAGCATGGGCCACAGTTTCCTAGCCACAGCATGTAATTCATCGATGCTTATTAATTAGTGTTTCAAGAAAACTAAACAAAATTCTCATTTCAAGAGCCAATATTATGTTTCTCTGTGGAACTTACTCTTTATGAAGTTATTGTGGTGCTGTAAAAGAATGCAGAGACTTGTTTTCTGATTCAGGTGCATGTGCATGCATGCACACAAAAGGAGACTGAGTTTTCCTTGGCACTACTGAAGTGTCAGCTCTGGCTTTATTTTATAATCACTGAGGAATACGCCTCTCTGACTTCATCTGACCTTTAAAAGAACAGTCTGCTAATGCTAATAGCATACTACTGTGTCTGAAGCACACTATAAAAGTGACTGGCTGCTAGATATGCATTGTACTCTCCATCAAGGAAAACCTTTTTAACTGTGAACGGTGACAGTCAAACCATTGGAGACTTGAGGTTCTGTTAAGCACACTGAAGAGCTGACTTCCCAAACCTTTACCAAACCTCATTGGTCTTCTGACATAGAAGGAAGTCTGGCAAGAGCAGATGTGGGAATTTATGTTTCTTGCTTTGCTCTGTTTGGTTGGTTCAATATTATTTTTCCATGGGGGAATTTCTGGTCTCTCCCAAGTCTGGTCTGGCTGGAACAGCTACCCTTCCATGATGTGGGCCTTGCACAAAGGGCCTTCGCTAGAACAAGGAAGTACAGAGTTCATGAAAGTGAACAAAAGTGGACTAAATTTAATAAAATGGAAATATCAGAGTCCTGAATGAGTGATTCCAATTAAAAATATGAGAGAGACTTGACAGTTACTTCAAGAGTAATCTGATCTAGGTTTAGTTCAAGGACTTGGTAAAGAACAGAGCCAGTTCTAATTTTATCCGAACTGATTCACCTATTTGTAATGGCTGTCCTATGTGCTCTAATAACACAGTCCTGTGGAACTTATACCCATGCTGTTACATAGGTTTCAGATTTTTAAGACCCTGAAAGGTTTTTTTTTTCTAACAAACTGGCAGCTTGGCCAAACATATCTCACTAGTTCCCATTAAGGAACACATTGTGGAGATTCCCTAGGGCAGACAACAGGACAGCAGGCAAGACAGCATGTCTCATAAGGAAAACTTAAAATAGCAGCCAACTCAGAACAAATCTCAGAGTATACAACAGGTTTACTGTATTAAAGGTAAAGAAAACACCAGTGAGTGTTAGAACAAAGTAAAGAATTGCAGAACACTTTTTCTGTGAACACCTAAAAATAGAATTACTACTGACACTATTGTCCATGCCACTGAAAAAGCAGCAGCATAAAAATAATTGAAACATCAGTCATCAGAACAAAAGAAAGTCAGGACTGTATAGTTCAATACTTGCTTTACATTCCTCCACTTCAATTTGTATCGAATTTTAGTTTGGACAAAAAGGAAACTTTTACAGAATTAGAAATCCAGATGTTTTACCCAAAGAACACCTGCAGCAACATCAAACACTCTCTCCCCCCCCACATTCCTTGCCAATGCTTTTTAACATTAGCAAAGCAAAACTCCTTTGAAAGGCATCGAGGATGATCCTGCATGAACATGTTCACTCAGCCAATTATGGTCAAATACTAGTGGTGACTTTTCTGATGTGGGCACTACTGATGATTTATAGAGAGACTATTACTGTAGCAGCAAAACATTTACTAGAAACTGGACTGGGGCCACCAATTCATTTCACACAAGCTATTGAAGCAAGTAAAATGTTCTCTTGTCTCATTACTAATTTGAGCCAAAGTTATTTGGTTCCTTTAAATCAGTGTTTCTCATTAGCCTGCTTTGGGTTCAAAAAGGCTGCTCACAATTCTTGTGACAATTTATAAGGCTTTTAAGCACTTAGTTTAGTATAGTTCATTGAATAAGGGTTAAAGTAATTGAAACATCCCGGTGAAACACACACGGGCCTTCTTCCAAATTTGTTCCTGTTGCACTCCAGGCCTTGAGAAACAACAAAGGCAGTTTAATAATGCAAATGGTACTGCTTTATTACTGGCTTTCATCATTCTTTCTGACCATTTATACAGAGAACTGCAAAGAGAAGTTGTCTACAAGTATTTTGGTGTAAAGGTGGACATCCTTTGTCCACAGAGGATCGTAATGAAACAGCAGCAAAAGAATATACACATAAAACACAGTGGAACCACCTATTATCTTTAACACAAAGGCACCATGTAAAGCTCCATCTAGACCCAAACAACTGAATCTAAGCATGAAACAGGTCCCTGGTTTCCTAATGCAAGAATTGGCAACTTTTTCTTACAGATAAGGGTATTCTGGAGTCTAGAATAAAAAATAGAGCCCTTACCCACTGCATAACAAGCAGCAACAGCATTTGTCTCAGGTTTGGGAAATCCCAACACAGATCTTCACTCTGCTTATTTAAGAATGTGAATCTTAATTCTTTTTAAAAGAATGTCCTAGCAAATATATTACAGAATTATTGCCTCCCAAAGTTTCCTGTTGGAGATACCTCATCATGTATAAATGATTGACTCATTTCAGACCAGGCTTGAACCTCTTTCGTACATCTCTAGTGATTGCCCTAACTGTACCCTCAGCTGTTCCACACTGTATCAAATTATGCTCACCAAGAATATCTCTGACAGGAAAAAAGCCAGGAATGAGTCTATAACCTGGTGGTTGGGGCATTTGCTTCGCAGAGAAGCCACCACTTTAAGTTACTGAGCTGTTTGAAGCCTTGAATCTGAATCACTCCATCAAGTGAGGGCCCTGGACACCGCGCTGTCAGTGGCTGTTTCAGGGTCTGTGTTTTCTGTCTTAACTATAAATTCCACCCTGAAACTAAAAAGCTTCTCCTGCAGAAACTGGCAGTGCTCATTGTTATAAAAAGTGACTATTATGACACATGCACTTGTTCCAGTTAGACATTCATGCAGCTATATGTTGGATCCAGACTAGATCTGAATTAGGGGACATAATTACTGGTTATTCTGTCTTAAAAATGAGGCTTCTGTCAAAAAACTGTCACCCGCTGCCTTGGTTCCTCCATCTCTGTGTAAATGGGATACCACAAGACTCTGGATGACCCAAGTGGAAAATCTTCTCATACACACCCGAGCAATATAATGGTAAATATGATGATACCACCTTGGGCACCTTCCTTCCCCACATTTTAACAAGCACACTCTGATGATCATGTTCCTGATCTCCTTTCTCCTCATGCACTGAGGAGCCCACAGACCATGGAACCGGAAAAAAAGGAATAATCAATCTCTCTATTGTTAAATTCTTTCTCTCCTACAGCCAAACCCAGGACAGCAGGCCATCCCAAAACTAAGGTTTGCAAGCAAGTTAGGGAACATCACTACCTATGTTTTATAACTTGCAATACATAGCAACATTTTTTAATATATTAAGGTGCTTCTGAAGCAGAACTGGTACTCCAAAGGAAAAAACCACAACAGATGTCCCAGATGACCTTTTACTGCCATATGTGTAAGCTTAATATCGTAAAATTTTACTGCTGCTCAGACACATTCCAGGTAAGTCCCAAATGAATTACAAATACCTACTGGCATTGCAGTATCTATGCCTAAAAGACAGAACAACCATTGGCTCAATAAGAGGTGACACACATGTATATCTCATTGGATGAGACAGCCAGACTTTAACCCGCAACATTTAATTTCACGGCCGTAAGCATTAATTTTGCTTAAAATAAATCCTGAACCCCAGTTTGGAGCACAGTGTTTCAGCCAAGTGAGGTAACCAAGTAAGAAACCCCAAACCTCCATTAGGCAAAATTCAGTCACCATCTGTAAGAATACTTGCAGAAGACCTTTTCTCACTCAAACAGGATACCCAAGTGACTCAAGTAATACGCCCTTAGTTTATATTTGTGCTACATCAACCAGTGCCTGAGGGAAGTCTCCCAACATGTACTGTAACTGCACAAATAGATTTCGTTCCTTGGTATGACTGTTAAAGAAGAAAGATGACTATTTAGGTGGAAAGACTGAAGGAAAGCAGTAAAATAAGGAAATGCCCAGGGAAGAAGAGCTTATAGTTGTTTGTTGTTCCCCGCCCTCACCACAGCTAAGTTTGTTTTTGACATGAAAGTCCTGTTTTCAAACAGTCATAACCCAGTCTCATTGAAATCTGTGTGGTTACACCAGTTTACACAGCCTGAGGATCTAGCTCCAAAGACTGGTGATTGCTTGGCATTTTTTATTGTAAACCGTTTCATCCTCACGAAATAAACTCATCGCCATAAGAGTCTCATATGGGCAGAAATGATCTCATCTCGCTGGCCGTCCATGAGCTGTAATTAAATAACTTATAGTAGGAGTCCTGAGGCTCCTGCCTGGTTTTAATTGTGTTTTCATTAGAGCAAGCACTGCTATTGTCCAAGCCGACCGCGAGTTCTGCGGCGTGGCCTGAGCTGCCTCTGCAGAACCTCCGGGAACTGCAAGCTCCAGCTGAGCTGTTACACCTAAAGAACCCAAATGGTGCCGCTCCAAATGGATACGGTTCAGTTTAAAGCCTTCTGATTTAAAAGGAAAGCGACGTAGTTATTTCCTTCTTCTACTCTATACTGCCAAAAGAGGAATAATCATGCTAAGCCAGGATGGGGGAAAGCAGCCTTATGCAGCGGACAAATGGCACTTGCAAATACATTTACGAGTCTCATGATACCATTCGAGTTATGCAGGCACAATATCCTTCCTCAGAGAGGGGAAAAGGACAACACTGGAACAACACACCTTCCAATTGCAACCTGGCAAAGAAAGGAAGTAGTCTGCACATCAGGTCTAGGCTATGCAGTTTTGGTTTAACATCTGCTGCAAGAGTAGATTTTCCCCTAAAGCCGCTGCAGTTATTAATATTGAGAAAATAGGATTATTGCCTGAGCAGCACAGAGATGAAAAACTGTTTGCATCTGCAAGCTGTCTGCTTATTTAGGAAGCATTCAAGACCATTTCTTCTTGATAATATATATGAAGAACAACTTTGGGAAAACGATCCTTTTGCACTGTTTTATAATTTCTTTTCCTCCCTACAGATGACTTGTGATTTTTTTCTAAGTGATACAGAGCACGCAAATTCTTGCATCTTCCCACCACATGCATGGGAAAGGTTTCCAAGAGACTAAATTCAAGGATTCCAAATCATAATATTAGAATAATAAAGAATGATTTGGAGGGTTTCCTACCACAGGAAGCTTGCCCTGAAGTACATAAAATCAGCTATTGCTATTACATGCAGAGGTAAGTGTCTCTCAGGCTGTTTTTATTTCATATCCTAGCTAGAAGAAACTGGAAAACACTTGAAAGGGAAAGTGGATGAAAATACTGGCCCTGATGATGGTTGCTAGGCACCAAGCAATGCAGAGAGGACTACTACTGGCCAAGTTTCAAACAGATTTAGATATTGTCCTAATGAACATAGAGTGTCATTATAAACCAAGGCCCTGCTTTAAATAATTTTGCCCAGATGATTGAAAAAGGAAAATAATTTCATCTTGGCTAACTCTTCAAAATCAGATACAATACCCAGGTAAATGAACACAGTGACAGTTACAAACACAACTCATCATACTCAATTCCCAAATAAAGGAAGATTAAATAGCATTCAAGACTCCTCCTGAGCATAAATCAGGATGAGAATCCTAATCCTAACCTCATCCCTGCCAGTCATCCCTGCCAGGCAGCATGTTCCCCAAAAGGGACACTTCTGTGTGGCAAGCTGTACCACACCAAGAGGCATTTCCACGGGAGCTGCAATCCTTTTGAGTCTGGCACAAGTCCAGGGTAAAATGTGCTTACTGTAAAAAAGATCAGAAAGAGTCAAAGAATTGTAAAATAATCTCGGATGGAATAATCTAGGAGGTAATGTGACCCAATCTCCCACTCAAAGACAGCCCCTGGGCTCAAAGCAGACTTCAGGTCTTTAAACAATTCTGTCATTTCAATTAGATTCAAATTCAGAGTCTGCACAGTTTGGGGATTACTTTTTTTTTCCTTTTTTTTTTTCTTCTCTTTTTTTTTTTTTTGCAAGTGCAGGTCTTTGATCACAGTTATTTTTGTGGATGCTTGATGTTTCCTCACCCTTCTCTGTGATTTCTCCTCATGCTTTAGATCTAGAGACGGGAAACAATATCTTAAATCATCCCAGATTTTGAAACATAGATACAAACTTCTCAGTTTTTGTCCATAGGTTCAAATTGCTTCTGTGAGAATAGTTTGATTCTGGTGCTTTCATTTTCCCTCTATATGCTGATTATTACCATAGGTACTTAAAGAGAAATATTTAGAATTCAGCACACTGCCACCACTCCAGTCCAAAAAACTCCAAATAATCCTGAGCCAGTCAAGGAGCAGATCAAACTACATCAATCTACAAATACATGGAAGAGACATACCTATTCCAAAAGTTTTATCTTCATTTGAGCCTGTCCTAAATTTCTCTATTAAAAATGTTTTTAATGAGCAATTTCTACAATATTTTCTGCAATAAAAAATTCTCTAGGTCATCTGCTACTAGAAGCACAAGTCTCTGTTTAAATAATCAGTTATCTTACATCACATCTTCAGAGCATTTCATTATTTGTATTTATCTTACCATCTTTTAATAAATATTATCTTGAGGTTGTGTCATAACTTGTCCTCCAATCTACTAATGGTGTTTGGACAGAATTTCCATTTTTTAAAAGTTTTTTAGGCTTTAATGAATTAGTTCTCCTCTATGATTTATTGTGTTTAACTTTGTACCTTTATTTTGTTATTCAATTTACTCTTGTAGCAAAATGCATGTAAACAGCCTTCTCTGGGATAATTTTATAGTTTAGGTTTTCTCTTTTTTTTTCCATCTAACTTCCAATACCTCTGCTAATAAATTAGAGTTCCCATGCTTAATAGCTGAATTACTCCTCGTCCTCTGCAGAGAGGGCTGGTCCATGAATTTCTGCCATTAGAAACAGGTAAAAAATACCATCATTATAAGAAATAGTTATCAGCCTACTGTCTCCAGCTTCAACCAGTTTTTTGGCTAAGTAATCATCCTGACAGCAGCAGGGAACAGAAAGGAGCAATGGGGCAGTTGAGAGTAGCAGAGGGACAGTCATTCCTGGGACCTGCATTGACTGGAGCAGCTGCAGGACAGGGGCACTGTGCTCACTCCTGCCACAGGCAGGGAGGAAGAAGAGTCTGATTTTACAGGCAAGCCTAGAAACAGCTCAATATGCCAATAACTTGGATTCTGTATTCCTAAGTTGTGCCTATTTGCCTCCATTGGCCCCTACAACAAAATTTTAAGTCCTCCCTCTTCCTTTATGTGCTCCAAAATCACATACTTATTATATTGAAAAAAATTAATTTTAAATTATATTTGAATTGATTTTAACCTCTTGCCCTACTTCTGCTATTATTACTTGTATTCAATCATATTTGCAACCAAAGGCAAGAGTTTGTAAAGCAACTCCTTGAAGTTACCACTCTACTCCTCTACTTCAGCACCTACAGCAGTGGTTTAATTTTCAGAAGTGCTGACCATGCTGCTTCTACAAGAATGAAGAATAAAGACTACTAAATTCCATTGGGTTTTTTTTAAGAAAGTGTGTTTTTCAGAGTTGATTCAACATATTTTCTTTTCTTTTTCATGGTACAGCTAGAAAATTCGATAGGTGAAGCAGAAAAGCCCGACTAAGTAAATATAAGCTTTTATATCAATACTGGAATTCAGAATTCAGTAAGATTTTAAAAGAAACACAAAGGAATAAAATGTCTTTTAGATCTGAGTAAACTGCTACGAGGAAAAATTTTTTCCTCCTCAGACAAGGTTTTGCATTATAATGACTTTTCCTCTTCCACTCATCTGTTCAGACACCACTACAGCCCCCTACCCAAAGAAAGACAGTGCACAAGGAAGCCAATACCTTTTGTAGTCTGGCAATGGCAGTGTACTCCTGAAGCACTCTAGAGCTCACTACAGCACTACTGCACACTCATTTTTAAAATCCCATGTTCCCATCCTGAAGTTCAAAATCCCTCTTAGATTGCACCTCACATGGTGCAATAGTAGCTGTATTCTTCTTATATTTCTATTGCTACTATAGAATTCTATTCTATAGCTACTATACTAACATATAAGCTATGTTCTTCCTTCCTAATACCAATGTACAGGCAAGAGTTTATCAAGAATACAAATTCTGACATTCCAGATCAAAGGCAACAATATTCAGTCTACTGAATTTCAACCACAGGATGAAAGTTTCACCACCCCGATTCATAAGAAATCAGAGAAGAGAATAATGAACTTATCTTAAGAACTCATTTAATATCCAGTACAGTCAACTAATTGTTCTAGTCTGATAACCTATTTTGGGTAATGGCCAGGTTCTCAAATTTCATAGGAAAGCACAAAATCTCCATCATCCTCTTGGATGAGATTAGAAATTTGTGAACATGTGGAAATTATAGAGACTCAAGGAACTTCACTGATTCCCACAGGCAAACCTCTTATGTCAAAGTATGTGGCATAATTAAACTATGATAATCATTACTTCCCTGCATTGAAGTCCAGCTGCCACACTGTTTTATCACAAGTCCTACAGTTTAACATCTTTATAAGCATTTCACACATTTCTGCACACAGTTACATGTGAAGAAAACAAAAGCACTTGTATTGCCAGCAAGTATGCTTGACCTTAATACAATTACACACGAAAAGTTTATGAAAAACAAAATGAAGGTAAATCATGTTCAAGGTCTTCTTCCTTATCCTGGCACAAACCAGAAGCTGCCCCCAGTCAATCAGTTAATTTTACCTAATGTAGCTGGAAGAGTGTCAGGCCTGTCAAGGAGATAGACATGCTCACACCTCTTCTCTGCCAGCTGCACAGCTCTTCCAAATGACTTGTGGAAGAGTCTGTCTTAATCCACTGCTGTGTCAGAACAAAAAGTCTTTGGGACAGTGACTCATTGCAATGACTGAAGTTGAATTATTACATTATTTTATTTTATTTCAATCGCTCTGTGTCTAGAGGAAAACTCACATTCTCCATCCTGGTCCTACATCAACATCTTATACCATGTAAATCTGTAACAAAAACCTCCCTCTAAGTTTCAGACTTCAGGAATGGGATGCAAAACTTAAAGTGTATATATCCCATTTGCTGCCAGAAGTTGAGCAAGGGAGGATAAAGCAGTACTGCAAGGGCTACAAAATATGGATGCAGCTTATCTTGATGATTCCATTCCAAATTCTAGTTACAAATTTATCATAGCCCACAGTTCTTAAAAAAACTTAGCTTCATTCAATCTGGAATTGTTATCCACCTGTAAAGTATCTGAAGGCAATGAGAGAATAGAGTCCTGATGCCTATTGTTCCTTCTCTCAACCTAATCCACTTTCCTGATTTACTTTTAATTCCCACACCACAAGATTGGAAACTTTTGGCAAATTGAAAAACATAACCCCTTGGCCACAGTCTCAAACCAGCCACTCAAAGATTAATTTCAGACTACTGTGGCTATATCCATGATTCTTGGTGCTTGATCAGTTTGTGACAGTTCTCAAACATTAAATCACAAAAACTAAAGAGGTTTGGGCACAAGGAGAACCTGAATAAAAAAATCTAAGCAAAAATTGTATAGAAAGTGGACTGGGTAATTACAGTGGCAATGTTCTTCCATTCCAATCCTCAGTTTCCAATATGGGGCTAGATACACAGGTTATGAACACTTGCCAGCAATGTAACATAGTAGACTCATGACATTTATTCCAGGGAAAGAGTTCATAAAGCCAGGGCAAAATCACAGTTTATAGGTTTTTCATTTTTGTTTGGTTTACTTTGCTTTAAACTTACTTTGTACTCCTCTAATTCACTTTTTATCTTACATTCATTAGATACAGGTGAAAACATATCTATCTTAATTCAGAGCTAACTTTATAAAGCACAAAAAAATTCCAATGACATCCTTATATTCTCATATATTTTGTTTTGAGGCAGTGGTACTTTATCGTACTTCTAGACTCGCAAGGGGCAACAGATAATTTTTCTTCCAATTGTACCATGTCAGGAAACATACCTTAAAAATAAAAATTTACATTTTACACCGTCAAATATAGTGATAAGACAGAGTAATCCTAAACCCCCTCCTTCTGTTTTGGTAAATTTGCACAGCTTAAGAAATTGAAAATGCTCTGTAAACTCAGGCATCCTTAAAAATAGACACGTCAAGCAGTAAGTCGCTATGATATATGCCACTTGCTATTATACATGTCTCTGGCATCAAGACAGCTCTTGATATTCAGATAAACTCACTCAGATAACAGCTTGTATTGATAGACATATTCTCTGTTCACATTCGTGAAAAATAACCAAGCACCTGGAGAAAACTTTTTGAGTTACACAGGACTGCTTCTTCCAAGCACTGCGCTGAAAGATTTGGGGCAGGAATCATCTTTTAATCTCTCTAATGCTTAGCACAATGGGGTCTGGCCTACCTCTAAGGCTCCTAGCAGCTTTGATTCTTTAAATAATTTTGCTGCAGTCTAATGGCATAGATGGTACAGATCAATCTATGCACTACTCCACGCTGCTAAATGCAAATGTTCTGTGCTGCTCAAGTGTTATTTTGCTGTGTGGCTGCACTCACTCAAGACAGCAAACCCGAGACGACAAGCTTCACCTGAAAATGTATGGAAGACATTTCCATCAGGATACACAAAATGCTTCTAGAATCAGCTCCAGCCCATTGAAATTCAACCTTCTCCTTCAATCCTGACACCCCTGTCAGAAGCAGACTGCTACTGTACTGCTTTCACCTGGACAGTGATGACCACAGACTCCCCTCCACCCTCCCAAACACACCACAGACACATTGTCCCAAACACTGATCTATGGTCAGAACTGGTATTTTGCCAACTGTGCCACAAACCTTTGTATCAGTAATGAAGGAACATAGCCCCTCTGAGAGCATCAACATAGTGTAAAAACAATAAGTCAACTCACAATTGTTAACAATTGAAAAATCCATATTTACACATTATCTTGCTCGTGTTATTTGATGTAGTTCAATGCTGCTTTAAAAAAAATTCAGAACAATATTACTAAATGCAGCTTCCTTCTTTTTCCCAATAAAGTTATTTCAAGAAACAAGCACCTAATTTTATTGTTAATGACTATTTTTCTGCTAAAGACAATTTAATTTGGAGAGGAACAGAAACATTTTCTTTTCCAGTTTTAAACTGATCTTTTAAAAAGTGACTATCAGTGATAAAACGCAGAACCTTCTCAGAGCCTGTAGTGTTATTCATACAATTTAGGTCATATATATTTTTACTGGATTTATTTGTGCTGGTTGAATGAGGACTATAAGCTTGAGTCACTTACCGGAAAGTTTCAACTCAAGGATTTTTATAACTATTTTATAACTCCTTTGTCCTATGTACCATCAGAGTCTTTTCAAAAGTGTATAATTAGTTTTCTAATAGAACTGAACTGCTTTTGATAGAAACACTATACTAACTATTACTAAAATGACAAAGGCATTGTCATGATACATGCACTTATAATTTACAAGTGCAAAATACTATAACCCCTCACAGATGATACTTATGTGGGCTCTGTGACCTTCTCATGACATTGTTAAAATTGTTCTCTTTAAGAAGTAAGTGTCAAATGGGAGCTGATGCCTGTCCTAAATGCAGGTACCTAACTCAAATGCAGGAAGTGACAGCAAATGCCCTGAAACAACTAACTAATATTACTGATTTCCTTATTAGTTGTGACTGGATGGTTACTTTTTCATGACAATTCTACTCTTAGAAAAGTTGTGAAATGAGGAATGATATAATAAGAAAGGTTGTGTCAGAATTCTAGGCCATAAAAAAAAAAGGAAAAAATCTGAGATTCTGAGAAGTTCACTGATCCAGAGAGTGGCCTATGCCAATCACATCTGCTGATACAGAGAGCACAAGGGCCAATTAGAAGTCAAGCAGATCCATCCACAGATTATGTAACAGCAGTTCTGCTTGCCTGTCCTTAGAAATTCAGAACTGCAATTCCAAGTTGCACTAGATTATTTTAACATCCTCAGGAAATCAAGTAGCAACCACTGGCGGTCCATAAAAGAAACCTTATCAACAAAAGATAAATTTAACAGCAAAATTTTACAGAAGCCTGTGTACAGAGAAAAGTATCCTGATTTGCAAATACATCAATGCCTGGATTCTAATGGCATCCTGGTGATATATTAGTGTTCTGGAAAAAAAAAACCAAACCATTTTCAGCTTATTTTTATTGGCTTTCAGAATAATTTTGCTGAACTGTCTTCCTAGAGAATCTGAGCAATGCCAAAAACTAATGCAAAACCAGCAGGATATTTTCCAACAGAAAGAATCAGCATCCAGACCTTCAATTCAGACAACACTAGAGACTGACCTAGATGCCACAGAGCTCATCTCAGGCTAGTTCCTGAGCCCAGGGAAATTCCCTTTCGTTACTAATACAGAGAATTAATGCAGCCATCTCAAAATTCTCACATATCTAGGCTTCTATGGGGTGCAGTATGGTCTCTCCACAGCTGGTAAACTGGCTAAGCCACCTTGGAAAAATATCAGATTGGTGGTGTGCTTCCTATACAGAGAAAGTGAGAAGACTAAAAGGGAAGCAGATACCCTGTTAAAGTAGGGTAGAACACCCCTGTGTGACTAGAGCTGGCACTTGTTGATACTGTGTGTGAGGAGTAAGCACAGCCTGTTCCTGTAAGCTGTCTTCTAAGAAAGTTCCCCAGTCAGGAACTTTATTGGAAAGGCTAAGAGGATTCTGTTCCAGTAAGGTTTCTGAGGCCTTAGAGAGATCCATTTTTTCAGATATCTAGGACACTTATATCTGGACTCAAACTGGCTAGGGAATTGATGAAAATAGGGACAGTATCTAGACCATGCTGCTAGGTCTGTTTTCCTTGGAGAGAGGCTGAAATGCCTTGGGTCCTGCCATCTCCTTCACAGTCCTTGTATGTGACTCTCCACCGAAAGCTCCTTGAAATAAAGCTACTGAAGGACACCATGAATATAGCAAAAACTATCACAAGTCTGATGCTGAATTGTCAGCTTCTTTGTGACCCTACACTGCCAAGGCTCTAATGCACTATTCGTAGTGTCACTTCACAGATTTCCAACTTTTCTTGCTTAACTGCAATGTGAAAACAAAATCAGATTTAAAACCCCATGTTTTGAATAGAGGGATAAATCATATATGAACAAACCAACAACATCTCCCTCCCCCTTAATTTCCAGCTGAGATTACCATCTCAGCTTAATTCCTCTCTTCTAATTCTTTGTACAACCCTGAGATGAAGAATTTTTGCTGAATACTCTTTCACAATTACTGAATTCCCAAAGTAAATACTTCTTCATTTAAAAGGAAGACCATTTTACCTTCAGTACTTTGGATAATGCATGACAGCATCCTGAAAGATTCAGAAAAGCACAGAATTTAGTTTTGCTGTTAGCAATGCCAAGTTAATATATGCATGAACAGCATTATCACATGCCAGGAATCACTGGTGGTTTTGGTTTACAAGACTTTGATGACCAGTCCAATTAAAAACCAATAAGAGGAAATTAAAGTGATGTTCTGAAGAAGAATTCTGCCACGTGAAGGGATGCGAAAGTAGAAAATTCCCTGTGAATAGTTTTATCAGTCACATTCAGATTTCATTTCCCAAATTAATTCAGATCTAAGCCCACAATACATGTGAAGCCGAACATTATTACCAACAAAATTAGCAATTTGAGACAGAAGGGCATTTTCAGATGTCTACCTGAGTTTTGTGGCTCCTACATTACTGTCTCAGGATGAGCATCTCATCTGACAACCTTGAACCTTCCTCTTTTCCTCAGATTTAATTATAATAACAAGCCACAAATCTTCAGCTTCACTTACAATTGTCATTATGTTACAATTATGCTTGTTAAACCAAATTCACTAAAAGGCCAGGCTGGATGGGGCTGTGAGCAACCTGGTCTAGTGGGAGGTGTCCCTGTCCATGGTAGGGAGGTTGAAACTGGCTGATCTTTAAAGTCCCTTCCAACCCAACCCATCCTATGGCCCTACCAAAGACTACTGACCTCTTTTGAAGGCATGTACTCAAAGTACATTGTTTCCTTTTCTTTCCTTCCCCTCTGTGGCCAGCAGAAGGCTGGCCACAAAACCATAGAGCAAAATCTTGGACTCTTTCTGGGTTTTGAATCCCAAAGTTCTGGTCTTCAGACTCCCCCACCCCTCCAAAAAAAAGAGTTCATCTGACTCAGTACTGTGCCTCTAGAAGGGACCACAGTCAAAACCCAAAGGAAGACCAATGACAGGACAGGCTTGTATCTGTCCTGCATACTTCTCCCAGTCTTCAATTATTTTCAGTTTAGGGGATTTCCTCAGCTTGATGCAGTTTATCTAATTATCAACCCTCAAGGGACCTTACTTCAAATTCTTTTTCTGTTCTCCCCCAGAGTTAATGTAAACTTTCTGCATTCTTATACAACAGTAATACTTTAGACTAAACCTCTTGATTGTTCATGAAGTAATGTCAGAGGGGAATGGTACAAAGAATGAGTCATTTCTGTCTCCTGACTCAACTTTTCTCTGGGAATGATATTTTCCTGTGAGGCCATAGGGAATAGGTGGAAAGTATTGCTCCTTGCAGAAGTCAGTCAATCAACTCCTAAGTGGAAAAATTCATAATAAGTGATCAAAACAAAAGGTTTTACTGAAAGTCATAAAAGGCTGCTTATGTGTTGGTCATTTTCCATCTTTAAAGTGTATATACTTCTCTATGATTCACTGAAAGCAGACTGGAAAATGAATTTTTGCTCACTGAAACAAAACATCACCTGGCAGCAAGAAAATAATCTACCAAGAACTCAGCCTATTTATCAGCAGTCCAGTGTACGATTATTTAATGTAAACTACCTTCTACTGTCACAGGATTATGAGTATGTCAGTATAAAAAAAATAATTTAGGTTGAGAGGGAGTATTGTATCTGATTCATGTTTAGCACAGACTATCATCTAAAATGAAGTTAGGAGTCTACTTTTTTTTTTTTTAACAGAAAACAATGAGGTAATGAGCAGATTTTAATTTTTAAGTAAATAACATCCATGTGAGAATACAGCACTTTTGCTTTCTCCTGCCTCTTTTCTCCCTGCTCTGGCACTCAGTGATGAAAATAAAGACAAGTATAAATCCCTATATGCCATCAAGGCAAAACTGTCCCTGAGAGTCTGGCATCATGCCCAGGATTTTACTCACTCCAAGACAAGTGATGTTCTCTTCAGTTAGGATTTATCCAGTCTCATCAATAAATACCTCAAGCGTGGTCATTTGATGGATATGATGAGATTAGATTCCAAAACATTTAGGCCTGTATACAGTATTTTGCTATTGTAAAGAAAATGGCAAATATCCTAAAGCAGGAACAATTTCTTTTTCTGGCATTAAATGTCTGAACAAATTGTTGTACAATCCTTGTTGGCCGGGCCTAACAAGGGCTTTTAAAATTCACTCAGTGCTTTTTCCTGTGCATTATTCTATGAGCCACTTTCCCCTCAGTGTTTGCTTTACAATCATCACCCCTTTACTCACTTTTGTATGATGAGGGAGTGTATGTTCTTATCTGTGTCTTAGAAGCAAGATTTGGATTTGCTTGCAAGCTTTCAGTTCTCGTTTTTCTGATTTAGACCAGGGAATCTAAAATAACAGGTTTTAATATGGCAAGTAAATACAATGGACTCAGAGCTCACAATCAGTCTCTCTTGCTCTCTAGTCCAATTAAAATGTGTTTACTGAGAGCAGAACATCATAACTACATGATTACTTGTATATAACACAGGGCTCCAGCAGGTACAATGGAGAGAAGATGGAGAGACATGACAGGAGTAGCCAAACAGCAGAAGAAACACAACATGTTGTTTGCAAGCTGTTCAAGCAAGACTTACTTACCAACTGAGATCAACCTGCATGTTTCCAATTTTGCTAAAGCAGTGCAGGCTTATGTGTATTTATCAGAGAATTGGGAACTATTGAACAGTGTGTTTCAGCATAATCAAAAACAAAGGCGTATGTCTGGGGTCAGGGAATGCAGGTCAAACTTATCAGACTGTCAGTACATATTGGAGAATAACAGTTATTCTGGGTGGTTTTCAGATCACATGCAAGGTCAACTGAACACAAGCATCAGGGCAAATCTTTGGGTAACATGGCTAAAAAGATTCCAAAGGATGCCCAACAAGCTATTAACTTTGATGCTGTGCTAGGAGAGAGCAATATTTAAAACTTTATCTACCTCCAATGGCCATCCTTTCAGGAGAATTAAAAAAAAAAAAAAAAAAAAGTATTGTCAGGAAATAGTGAAAACAGGAAAAATTACGGTCCTTGTAACAGAGACAATCAAGCCATGACTCAAGCCTGATCTGTCAGAATTTACATAGTTAGGAAATACATTTTCATTCTTGCTGTAAATTCATATAGCAGTAGAAGAATGTGTGGAGGGGAAAAACCCTCTATATTTTTTTTTAGGTTACATTATTCTTAAGCAGCTTTAAATGAGAAGTGAGGTTGTCCTTATAAATATGCTGTACACATCTTCCCTTTGCTTGATAGAGAAGTTACTGCATTAATTTATAAGACCAATGGAAAGCAAGACTGGGTGCTTGAAATCATCACCTCCCACTTCACAATATAGTCTGATCTATGGAATTTGCCTCAGACTGTAAGTCTGTGCTTACCTCTGGGTCCTGCTATGGTCTAGTTCATTTGGTCTCTCCCTAGTCCCACAGGGTCAGACATACTTTCAAGAGGTCATAGGCCACTTTATTTTAAGCAGTTCAATGAAAAAGGAATAATTTTCAGCTCCCTATGGATTTTCATGCTTTCAAAAGGTCAAAGGCTCTGCAGAGCCCAGTTTGCCTCGTGGGCTGGAACAGTGAAGGCACATCAGTTTCTGTAGCCAGAGGCACACAGAGCACCGTGGTTGTCACTGGATTCGGCTGCGCTCAGCTCTCTGCCCATAGATGCACATGCATTGATTAGAGGCAATTTTTAACACTCTCCTGATCAAAGCTCAAACAAACAGTCACCCTTGGGAGGGCAGTGAAAGGCCTTACCTGCTCTGCCACTGTTCCAAGAGCATACCAGCCTTCTTTTCTGCACAGATTGCCCAATGGACCCGCTACGTCCCAGTGAGACAGGAGGGAAGGTGCAGGGAATAGGAAGAGGCAACTCCTCCCACACACTCAGCTACTGCTGGGTCTGCACACAGAGGGGAAGCCTCCAGCCTGGTGCCTGTTACCCTGGACATCCATGTCAGTACCAGTGTGTACTTGTTAAAGACTGGGAATAATAGGGACCCTTGAAATTACACAGCCTTTCAGGGGTATGAGTTGATATGAGCATCACCCAGAAACGTCCATAACCCTGGCCCACATGAAGATCTCAGAAGTGGATCCTAGCAAAGGTGGAGCCACGCTCTTCATAAGCTCTGCTTCAATGTATTAGTTCAACAGAAGCATTAAAAAAAAAAAAAACCAAGCCCAAGGCATACTGAAGAACCACCGATACAAAAATCCTGCTTGGCAAATTATTATTCTATTAAGAAAAGGAAAAAAAAGTCTATTTTATTAAGTTATCATCCAATGAAACATTTCTTTGTGTTTTATTAATAAGCAGCAGTGGCCATGCAAGCTGGGAGCCATGTCAGTTCAGGTCTGGATGGTGAAAGGAGGGAATGAACCACAAAAGACTCTGACTGTTTTAAACATACTCCTTTAGATTCACACCAGAGCCCAACAATGTCACCCGTCTACCGTGGAAAATGACTTGAAGTAACCAAGGTGAACAGAGGAGAGAAACACATGAGCAGCAGCTTGAATACAAGCTGTGATCCCTTGAATACAAGCTGTGATCTCTCTTCCTCTGGAAGGGGGATCAACATCTCTGTGGTCTCCTTTTTCAATACATACTGAAATGTGAAAGCAAAAGTAAACATTTCCAAAAGGAACTGTCAGCCAGGACTGAATTTGTTTCAAGAGCTATTTATCAGAAGTACTTCCAAGGTTGTATCAGCAGTTACTCCTCTAAAATACCACATTGCATTTTCCCTAGATTAGCTCCTGCTCTTTATACCTTTAAAATGCCATGTCCTTCATATAGTCAAATCCTCTGTACAATGACTGTTAAGTACAGGGCCAAAACTTGGCAGAATTAGACCTTCTGAAAGTTACAAATACACTTCAGCATACATATTTTCCTTCTCTTTTTCTTTCACTTCATAAGATTTGAGTACAGAAAGATCAGAAATAGTCAAACACATCCTCATTCATGGCCTCTGAAAGGCTAAAACATTCAACTTTGCTTCTTCTTTTTTCCCCTATGAGCTGTCAAATACTTGCATCCAGCAGCCTGATGTGTCAAAAGGAAAACAAAGCAGCAGCAGTGCTGGTTTTATCATAGGGACAATGAAAAGTGGAGACAAAGTAGATCTGGACATTAATATTTATATACAATACTGGGGAAACAAACAAACAAACAAACAAAAACCCCAAGAAGAGGAAACTGCAATGTAATTTTTAAGTCTGTTGTAAAATGTGTTAAACATTTAATTTGAGTAAGTAAAGGGTAATGCTGGAGTATGAACTGCTATAAACAAGAATTTATTTGTGTCAGGAGGAAAACATAACACACACTCCTGAGACGGATAAAAACTGTATAATTGTCAAATGAGAAGTGGGATACAATGAAAACATTAAAGATAGGAGCTGTAAAATAGCCAGTGACTTGATTCACAGCTAAGATTTGGTTCACGTTGAATAAGGGAAGAATATATCATGGTTATTGACTTATAAAAATTAGGATACAAGTTGTTTGGTTTAAAGATTTATCAGATTCTTGCTGGTAGAAATCAATGCAACACAAGATGTATGCCACAGTTGCACATCCAGCCCAGACACTTACTTGCAGATGCCAACTTTTAACTCCCTACTTTGACATACAGCACCAGATTTTATAGAAAACTCCAGATGAAAATACAGTACCACTCCAGTTCCTATAGCTGCACATGATTATTCAGCATTTGCACAAGCAAATGCTCAGTTAGCTTCTTGGACTCAGGAGGCACCTGAGGCACTTAATGGAAGTGGGGAAGCTGGAAATCCTGTTTCCTTTCCTTTGTTGCAAGGATGGCAATGATTTTAAAGAGCAGAAACAGCAGACTTCCTTGTACTTGTACAGATTGAAAAACAATCCTTAACAGTTAAATGCCCCAACACCTGTCACCACAGTGATACCAATCTCATGTGTGTTTGAGATCTTCCTTTGTCATCATTATGATTTAGCGTTTACAGCTACAGGAGCTGTGCATTCTCTTCCACGTTATTTCAACTCACAGTCCTTCATCTCAGCCAACTACTCCTGAAGGGCATTGATGTGCCTTTTGTTCAGATTCAGACATTATCTTGACGACCATAATGAGGAGAAGCTTTCTGTTTGTTTGTTTTTAAATACAAGTTTAGATTGTGAAACAATTATGCAACTAGATCTTTAAAAATCTTTTGTGACCACATGTTTGGCGGGATAATCTCATCTAAACAGGGATTCTTGTGTTAAAGTGACTCAGACAAAAAGGCCACACAAGGATAACAGAACTCTAAGTGGTTTTCAATGGATAAAAATAATAATAATAAAATTACATTCAAGTTCCACTTCTGCGTGAGGTTTTATATTTGAGGGGATGTAATAAAACTAAAACATTTAAAAACGTCCACATAAAAAGCATTCATCGTGCTTCAGATCAAAGAGTAATAGTGAAAGATTAAGCACATTTATTGTTAACTAGAAAAACATTTCAACATACCAGATGAAGATAATCACATGCAAAAGATGTTCGCTTCAGTTTCTAATATAAGCTACCTAAATACAGATTTTACAAGCAACAGACAATAGCAAACCAGCAGAAGAGGATGAATTCCAAAACCCCAAATTCTCCACCAGTGCAAGTTTATGAGGACAGCCTGAAAAACAGTTGCATGCTTGCCAACACATCCATACATGCCATTTCCATTCTGGAAAGCTTATACTGTGGGAGCTGGGCATCTTGCTCGTGCCATTGCCAAATTTAATGCATGGGGCTAAAGTGGTGACACCACTGTTAGAGAGACTCTAAAGAAACTGTATAGCAGCAACCTCAGGAGGGTAACAGCTTTCAAAGAGCAGGTGTGCTCCTTTGGCCAGCTGTTCAGCATCCAAGCCTAAAGTAGTCTCCATGGATAAGCTCAGTGTGAGCACCAAGACATTAATTTATATCACACACGTATAAAACTCTGAAGCTGTACACCATTAAAATGTCTCAGTGGAGCAAAATATGCATTCCTTATTGTCCCACAGATCATCACAAATTATTAAGGTTATAGCAAAAAGTTAGAAAAACACTGTTATCCAAAAAGGGTCCAGCTCCCTCGCTTAGGCTTAGCTGAAACAGAACCAGCTAAGGATATCTTAAGGAGATAATCCACTATGCCAAGTTCACAGCATCTACCAGAAATGCAACATACTGAAGAGACACTAATTTCGTGCTGCTTACTGGAAGTCTTTCCCTAACTGGTCAACTCCCAACATCATCATCTTAACTGAGAAATATCTTTGCTAAGCAAAGGCTTTTCATGGTTTTCATACAAGAAGAAAAGAGATTTTCTTCCACGAGGTTGTAGGCAAACTCAATCATAATTGCCCAGCACATTTCTCAAGGCTCAAATTCACACATGGTCTTTGCTTGGAAGTACAGACTGTCATACAGACCCTCATGCTTTAAGAGTTAGAAAACACGGGGAAAAATAGGAATTGTCCTTGAGAGGAATAGCCCGTCAAAACTGTGACGAACACACAAAACATATTCTTCCCTTTCGGCGATTCTGCCCCTTGGCAAGCAGCACATCCATTCTTTCATTTCTAAGGGAACTATGAAAAGTTGTTGGGGTTTTTTTCTAGTTTGCACAAGTACATGGAGCATTGCCTTTAGAGTCAATGATTTTGTAGATGTCAGCAAAGCCCAGTGTTCCAAGGATTGTTTTTCAATGGCATGCACTAAATCAGTGGTTGGATTTGGGTGACAGTCAAGTGAACTCCAGTGAAGTCAGCGGGAAGTTTGCCTGACTAAAAACCCAAGAATGTAATATAATACAAACTATACATGAAGGAATCGAAAGGTCATATGTGTTCCATTGTATTTCTAGATTTTCTGGATGCTTATTTCCTAATGTCATTAAAAGGATTTTGAAGAACTCATGAGCAGAAGTCTGACATCCCACAGACTTACAGAATGACAAGGATACTTGTATCAAAAGGAGAATACAAAAACTACCTGGCATTTTGGAAATTTCCACTGCTTTTGAAAGACACTGTTACTTTTGCAGTGGCAGGAATTAGACTACAGTGAAAACAACAGTACTTAAATACTCTTATTTGGCCTGCTTCCACATTTTTTTCCTCTTTCCTGAACAGGTAAAACAAGTAGTAACAAAACCCAAACAAAACACACACACACACACAAAAATCCTACAGTGAACTTGAGGATTGATAAACAAGGATAATTGCCACCTAAAGAAAAAAAAAAAATCTAACACACTTGTTAAGTCAAAGATTTTAGAAAGCCTATACATAATGAAAGGGAAAATGGTAATCAGAGCTGTCTAAAGAAATGGGATAATAGGCTTAATGTTTGGACTACACCAATAAACTTGCCATCAATCAGAACCAGAATATATAATTAAAATTTCAAAATCACTTACACAGAACTGTACAACCTGCAAATTTCAAGTTACTATTTCTTTAAGTCCTACTTACACAAAAATTACACTTAAGGTCTTACTATAAGGAACATGAGTATCCATTTCTTCTACCAGTCTTAGAGCTGTTTATACAAAGGTCCTTCCTCTGCAGCTCCTCTAAACCAGGTCAGCCCTTCTTGAATAGTCGAATTTTGCCTCAAAAGCACATATTTCACTTTCAAATCATATCTGAAACCTACTTTTCCCCCTTGGTCTCCTAATCCTCTTTTCTTTATTATGTTACATACTGCCTAATGTAAATGTACTTGATTTCATTACAGCATTAGATATAATTCATTATTTAATTTTGAAAGCCTATTATGCCACTTTTCAATATGTCACTCCTTCAGTGAAGCACCATGTTACGTTCTAATATGGAAGATATTAATGGAGGTGAACCTCTAGTACTACTTCTGTTAAAGCTACCCAACCCTTTCAATTATTAAGATACTGTTTTCAATTGCTTTTAATTGTGATTTTACCAGCTAATATGAGTTTTCCATGCTGCTTTCTGTCTCAGGCTGAACATTTGTGCATGGTATGAAAAAAAACCAGTTTATTAATATCCACTGATTTATCGTAGTTTAATAAAAAATACTCAACAACTATTTCCTTTAGTGAACATATTCTTTGCAACAATTCATATAGACCACTACAATACAGGCCTTTGTGCCAGGGCTGCATCTTTTGCCTTGCCCACCCACTTAAGTGTGGCCAAATTGGCTTTTGAAAACGTCCCTCTGCACAGGCTCCTCAGAGACCTGCTGAGACTTAAAACCCAAACTGCCATTACAAATACTAATCAAGAACTTCCCCTATGAATACAGGCTGAGAAAATTGGGGCTGTTCAGCCTAAAGAAGGAAAGGTTGAATGGAGACTTCATAGACACCTGGAGAGGGACTCTTCATCAGGAGCTGTAGCAATAGGACAAGGGGGAATGGCTTCCAACTGACACAGAACTGGTTTAGATTGGATATTAGGAAAAAATTCCTTACTGTGAGGGTGGTGAGACACTGGAACAGGTTGCTGGCTGCTCCATCCCTGGAAGTGTTCAAGGCCAGGTTGGATGGGGCTTTGAGCAACCTGGTCTAGTGGAAGGTGTCCCAGCCCATGGCAGGGGGGTTGGAATGAGACGATCTTTAAGATCTGTTCCAACCCAAACCATTCTATGATTCTATGATCTTACAGCTTCTGCAGACCAGAATGTGAGTCACATCCACAGAGCTGAGCAAGGGCTACAGAGGCCTTCAAGGACCCATACAATGACTGTTCTCATTGCTCTGAATCAAGGTGAAATAAAGCAACTGAGCTTTGAGTTGAGGCTGCTCTCTCAGTATTTCTACTGCTGGCATCCAGACAGCATTGGGAAGGACACTGATCTCAAAAGCAAAAGAGTTAAGGCCAAACCAGAGACAGGCTCAGACTAGGAGACCAATGTGTTGAGAACGGAGCTAGAAAGAAGAAGCCTAGAATGTGCACTGGGATTAATTACTTGATTACAGAGACCAGGTTTAGGAGCAGAAAAGAATTTAAGAGGAGAATTAACAAGAGAAGTGGTCAGGAAGCTGAAGCTGAGTGAACATAGCACTGAGATCAAATGAGGAAACAGGTGGGAAACATACGAAACCACTGTGGAAGGGAGACTGAAGTTAGAAGGAAAAAGAAAAAGCAAAAGGGACAGGTCTGGTAGAAGTTGTAGTGGAAGGAGGAAAATTACTTGGCAAAGCAAAGATAATGAATCTAAAAAGCAACAAAAAATAGGGACACACACATATGAGAGATCTCAGAGCAGGCAAAGAGGTGGCAAACAAAAAGAAGCACAGACTGGTTGAGGACACTGGGGCCACTGGTATAAAGAGAAGCAGAAGGCTGGGATTGGATCAGGGCTCAGGAAACCCAGTAGTTTTGGTCCTGCTAGTAACACAGATGTCAATCTTCACTTTACCAGTTCCATCTTAGTAAAGCCTAGGAAATTACACCACTGTGTTAGGAAAAAAAAAATGCTACTTTTTACCTTTATTTTTCCAGTTAGTGAAAACTAACTGTCTTGGAACTGATTGCTACAGATTTTATTCTTTCCTTGACAGTCTTTCTACAGTATTTCTTCTAATGGTCTGTGTGATGGGAAACTTGAGACAGCAATTTATCCAAGGCCACACAGTTTACCAACACTAGGACCAGCAGACCAGCTTGAATATCTTGCTCTCAAACCCAAAGCTTATTCTTCCACCCTGTGTTTCACTACACCTAGACATGCTGAGCATCAGCCTCTCTCTGCAAGAGGCAGGACTTCTGAGAACTTTGGGAAATGCTGAGCCTAAATTCCATCATATTAAACTTCCTTAGAATCAAACAGTGATTCACAATCTTTCTGGAAGAAGTCCTGAAGGATTTTTTGGCAAAATCTCCTTTCTTCTCCTCATCCTGACTCCCGTCCCATTCCAAACTCCTCAGCATCCCTCTTCCAGCTTCTGTCACTTATTCCTCACTTTTCAAGTTCTATAACCTCCCCCAGCTGTAGCAGTGCTGGCACGAGGCCCAAGGTAATAAACCTATCAGAGTTTATTAGCTTGGTATGCACTTTATCCCACCCTGCACCTCACCCCTGATGTTAGCATCTCTCATTATTCACTTACTAGCTGGAAACTGTCACACAGGAGCATGATAGCAATGACATCACAGAACCAAAAGCCTTTGTGCAGTATTCTTCCTCACCCTTATGCAGAAAAGCCACCCTTTCTTTTCCTGACCCTCTCACCCACACTTTGCTCTCTAACAGTTTCTGACTCTGCACAACAGAAATTAAGAGACTGTTCAGTCTGGTGACTCCAGAATTCTGGACACAAAAAAATGCTTAAGTTTGTTGTGCCAATATATAGAAACATAATAGACAGTCACATCCACATGCATTGTGTCAGCCTGCTGAAAATACAAAAAAAAATAAAACTTAAGACACTTTCTTCTTTATTAATACATGAATCACCAGCTCAAGTGGATAGTACCATAATCATCAGTTAATAAAGCAGCCATACCTTCCTGAAAGGCAAGCCCCCTTTCTGTAGGCAGACACAAACTGACAAAAGCACTAACAAGCAAGCAGAAATCCCATCTTTCCTTTCACAGGGTCCTATTTCAGGTTTAACAAATTAGTCTGAGGGTGACACCCCATTAGAAGCTCACATATAAACACGAGAGATCTTTTTTTAAATTTAACTAGTGTACAACAGGATTTCCTTCCTGTAATCAGGACAAGAAAGGGAAAGCAGAGCTATCAAAACAACACTAGGAATATTCTCCTGCTCTTTATCCAAAGCATAAACAACCAACTGAGCTGCCTTCCCTGGAACGTGTTGCAAACTTTGGTCTTAACCTCATTATGTTATCACCATGCTGTGACATTGTCCAGGCTTGTGCCATTTGCAGTTGCCAGTAAAGTGACAGAAACATTTTCCTCTCAGCTTCCTATCTTAGGCAGTCTATAGTTTTATTCTGTTATCTCTGTTCTAATACATAATTGCATGGACAAAAGCAGAAAGCCTCCATATCAGTTGCAGCCTCTGATGCAGGCTAACTTTAATTCCCCTCAAACTAGCTCCAATCTTCCTGACTGCATTAATACACAATGGCTCTTTGCACAGAAATGTACTTTACAAGTAAATTTAAACAAAGTCTCAGCAATTTCATTAATGCCAAAAAAATTTTGCACATAATACAACTCCCCTCCATTTGTGCAAGTTCAATAGTTTTCCAGGAACACACTGCAGAAGTAACATATAAAAATTGCTGAAGCCAATCTCAAGCATTTATTATGAGTATATTATATTGTTCTGGCATTTTTCTTAAAGCCAGTGACAAAGACACTGCAGGCAGCATAAAAATGTGGAATTTGGGGTTTAGTATAAATGTGCATTTAGAAAATGAAAGTGCTTCACAGTCCAAGTTACCATCCCTAGACTTGATAAAAATTACTTGAGGATTTGCAGGAATTATTATTATAGGAAGACAGATTGCAGAGAAACAGTCAGAATATCTGTGTGGTATTTGGCCTAAACTTGTAATACATAACAGCTATTCACAGTTCCTGCAAAAGGGAAGGAATTCTTCACTGGACTCTTCTGTAGTTAGTTCCAGTGCTCATCACTGTGGCATCACATCAAATACAACTTGTAGATAAAGCTTATTAAAATGGAGACATGGTTTTGTACAGGTAAATGAGCCTCCAAGACTTCTGTGGAAGGCATGCAGCACTATGTGTGCCCTGTTTGACCAATGGCTGGTTACAGGTATGAACTTCATACAGAGAAGTTATTCATCAAAACATTACGTAGGTATCATTTTTTACTTTTATACAGAGAAGGAAAGAAGCCACTCGCACAATCCAGAATTCCTTTCTCTTCCCTCACCACCCTCTACTCCATTATCTTGTTAAAAACAACTGACTGAATTTTTCCTTCAGTCACCTTGTTTGAAAAGTTATAAGAAACCCTTAGAGGAGGAATATTCAGTCCCTAAGGGAAACGTGGCAGCTTATTGGAAAACTGTTGTACTGCCACTTTCAGACCCTGTAAAACAGTTACCGCCCATCACGTTTTCTGTAGGAAGTTTCTCATGTCTCAAGATATTAGGGATGGCTCAGGAAACCAGGGATGAGGGAGTTTCTGCGGTAGCTTTAACCCTAAAAAGACTAAATTACAAAAGGGAAGTGAATCAAGAGTTCTCACACAGGGATGATTTCTTCTGGGCACCTACAAGGATTCTGTACACATCTGATCACACTTCTGGCTCAGTACACACCTCTGTGCACACATTGCACACAGACACTCATTGCCTGTATCACATTAAGGCCTTTGGAGCTCAAGGACTTCACAGGTACAAAATAAATTTGATGGTGAAATACACGCTCACAGGTAGAAAAAGATGAAAAAGATGAAGTGAGAATGAGATGAGCTTTTACACAAACATATTATTAACCCCAGCTTCTTTCTAGTCTCTTCCATGTACGGTTTGGCTCTCTGACAGTAAGGCCCACTCTTGTACAGTTCCTGCCCTATGGAATACCTTTCCTTTAACTCCAAGTTTCATCTATTCTTTCACCCCATTCTAAAACACAACTAACATTTTTTCCACCCTTATCTCACCCATTTGCCTCTCTTTCCCCTCTCTGTTTCTCAGGACTTTACTCACAAAGTGCAGCACATGACTCCAAAAGTGTGTTTCTCAACAGCAGTATATCCATGCCAAGAGACATGTATATCACTGAGAAAACAACAACAACAAACCCACAAAACACACAAAATCCACAAACACAGACTAACAAGAGATAATAGGACCAAAAGCTACTGAGCAGTCAGAGCTCAAGGGTTTGATCTCTAGTGTAGAAGAGAGCCTTGATTGCACCAATACAAGCCCCTCATGGGATACATTAGCATCCCATTTTCCATTTTTAATATTTTTTTTCCATTAAGACACAAAGAACAAAAAGTGGACTCAAGCAGACTCCTCATTTAACTTTGTTCTCCCTCTACTTCTGTGAAACAGCTATTTAGATAAATTAACAATGCCTCCTCATCCTCAAGGCTATAACATTTCCAAACTTTCCTGAGATGATAATTCTTGCTTGGCTGGGTTTTTTTAAATCCTACTCACAAACAACATGAGTGTTTTCATAGACTGACCAAATGATGCAAAAGATGTCTTGCAAAACAGATGCAGAATAGCGAGGTGCACACATTTCTGGATTGTAGAACAGATTCAATATAGCTCATTCAGCTCTGAACATACTTCCAACCCAGTATTAGCCAGCAGCCTCCTCACTGAATTAAGGCAAATACCCACATCCAATCAAACTCAAGACAAATTGTGATCCTCTGACCTTCAAATCTGCTTCGTTTTCCTCTTTCAGCCTTGGAAGTCAGAACATGCAATGAACATACTGTCTTTTTCACCAAAGGATCGATTAAATCTGCTTTTTATTAAAGACAGTAATTTTTGAGAGGTGCCACACCAAAGTTTTTTAAACATCTATACCACAATTCACCACTGTTAAACACTCAGTCATGCTAACAAGGAGCAGCCAAAGAGAAAAAAGACCAGCTCATGTATATTTTGAATATAGAGATTAGTTAACAATCATTTATCACCTTCTGCTCCTATTTTTAAGTTTCTTAAAGGAGTTACAGTGCAAATGCATTCAACTACAAATTTTTTACTCCCCCCTCCTTTCCTTTTTTTTAAACAAAGAAGTACTGTTTCAGCAATTCATGAAGTTTGTAATGTGTTTTATTAAACTTCAAGAGATATTTAATCAAATGACTGACTTCCAAGAACAGCATGAATCTTTTGAATCACAATGTCTGTCAGCCATCCCAGTTGTCGCTAGTTTAGAAGTTTGGCTTTTGTTTTTCTCCTCTGTTGCTCTAAAATTTCTTAAGTCTCAATAAATTTTAATCAGGAAATAACCTCCCAGCTCCTAAACTCTGGGAGTAAGTTTTCATCCTGATTCAACCAGACAAATAGGAGGTTTGTTCACATACTTGAGAGCAAAAAAAAAGTTTTCTGCTAATTCAGGGAACTGTGTTCCAGAGCTGTTTTGTGTTGTGCCCTTACTGGACAAAATTCTTGGCTATGGCTTCATGCTAAGCCAAAAGTAAACACTCTTGCCTTTTTATATGGACAGCTCTATCCCAAAGTACCAACACTAGCATCAGTGGTGACAGAAGAAAAGCTATATTGCCCCAATATAAGAGAAGAATAAAAAAAAAACTACAACTAAAAAAAAAAAAAAATCAAAACCACACAAACACTCTTCAACCAAATAAATACACGTGTCTGAAATGCAAGCATGAATGTACTTCCCAGAAATCAGTCATCAAGCTGTGCTCTCGGGTATCACCTGAGAGGAGGACAGTATCAATTTCACAACAGCACATTGGAAGACAAAAACCACCATATAATCCCTGATTGAAGGATTTCTTCCCCAAATACCTGCAGTTTAAAAGTTACCAAGCACTTTTGCAGCATGCAGAAATTTGTTAACCTGAACACCACACACAGCACCTGCACAATTTTTGGAACATTCTTTTCTAAATCCAGCTCAACTGTAACAGGTGCTAATGTGAATAAACAAGACATAGCAATCAAACCCAATTTTTATTACGTTCTCATAGTTGGTGGATATATTTATGTTCCCCAGCTTCAACAGTCTCTACGATCCCTTTTCAAAAGGACTTTCAAAACAGCAAGACAAAACACCATCGAGGACTTACCAGATTGGAATTGGTGGCATTGGAATCATCTTCTGGAAAGGGGATATAGATAGCTAAGGCCACACAATTGGCAAAAATAGTCAGTAAAATAATTATTTCAAATGGTCTGAGGAATGGAGTTAAGGAAATTGTTCCAAAATGTGCACACAAAATAACATAAAATAAAAAAAAATTTATAAGAATTCTGTTTAAAGAAAGCATTCCAAGCCCCTTATACTCTGAAAAGAAGCATATGCCTTTTTAAGTGCTTTTAGGAGCTTCCAGCCAAGAATCTTCCTAATATGTCAAAAGCAGTGTAGGCCAGTCGCGTGCCAGAGTAAACACAGATTTCTAAAAAGTTTTTTTCTTCTTTAATTTATTTAGATTGCATTTTCCCCATTTTCCTTCTAGTGTGGCTGTACTATTTTTATTAACAGAAACCTGCTCTAAAAGGACTGCCTTTGTTCCTCTTGGGATTAGTTTCTCTTGGTCTTTTTCCGTCTGCATTTACAAATTCTCAAATAATTTTAACAAACGTTTTGGTTTGGGTTTCCTTGGGGTTTTTTTTGGAATTTTTTTTTCTTTTGTTGTTGTTGCTGTATTTCTTTTCCCCCTTTCTCGGTTTCTCTCTCATATCTCAAAGTTAAATGTAAGGGTCCAAGGAATACATGAATACATTGCTAGATGCTTAAAAGATGATAAATTTTGTTAGGGAAAAAAAAAAAGGTTCTGTCCAAAATGTGCTTACACTGCCAGGTATACTTGTTTTGCTTAAAAATTATTTGAGGGAGTATTTCTTTTTCTTTTATTCACATTTTATTTGGCATCACAGAGACTACAAATGTGCCTGCACAGTATATTAGGGACACCAGAAAGCTAAGAGTTCCTTATGATAGAGAAACCAGCAACAATTCACAGGCATTTCAACCTTGCAGTAACTTTGTAAGGGGGGAACAAAAAAAAACCCCAAACATTTGGAATGTTCAACAAAGAAATCCTGTGTGACCTCAATGTTCTTTGACTGTCCATTGGAATCAAAGGGCATTTTTCTACTGCCTGGTTTGTTGGCACTGTACTTCATCTACTTCAGTGGACTCCTTGATCTCAGCTGCTGTGAAGTGTCTCCCAACTCAGACTAGAGACCAGATTTACAGTCTGTCTACATTTAGTTGCCTGCAAGCATATCCTGGAGGTTAGCTCTGGGATAACTCACCAGGACTCTGGAGGAGAATGAAGAGCAGGATGGGACAGGGAGAATGCCAAGCATAACCTGTGCCACAGAGAGCATTTGAGCCTGAATTTATCTACCATGGGACTGGCTCTGCAGCGCTGCCAAATGTCAACACAGCATGGGTGATTTTGGTCAGCAGACTACTGTCCTCAGCAGGCTTCAGCAGGAAAAAACTGAAGGTCTTTTAATGTGCAGCTGAACTGCAAGATAAACACAAATTCCAGGCACCTGACTGCTGTTTATACTCAAATATATTGTACATTTCACATATGGAAGACTCAACGCGTTCCAAAATCACCAGACTCCTGTGCTTAAGCCTTTTAATAGTAGGAGATATATGACACTATGGAGGAACAAGAGCAGGTCAGGGTAGGCAGATTGCATGTGATATCAGTGAGTCTTCTCAGGTATATACCTCAGGTTGTTTATATAATGTGTACTGCTTAAACACCTGGATTTCCATAGCCTTTCCTGGTCTTAATTGCTTTATTCCCTAGATTTTTTGTTGTTGTTCTTTTGGCAAGATTATCATCTATTAACTTATCACTGTTTATGCATATTTTCTTTTACTTCTTTTTATTGCACTGTAAAAATAAAATCATATAACACACACAAATACAGTGCAGACAAAGCAGAAAATTAAATACGCAGCTAAATCTTTGCAAAATAAGGCAATTAATTCGTTTTACTTTTTCATAAATGCAACTGCACCTTCAGGCTCTTAACACTATAACTTTGGGTAAGAAACACCACTGAAGTACCATATGATATTTAATATCTATTATGCTTAAACTTCAGTGGTTCAGCAAATTAAGCTAAGCTTTCCTCATTAGTTTTTAGCAATTAGGAAAAGTCAGAATACAGAATAAAATTAAACCTTATCACAATCCTTTGATATTGCTACTTGTCATTGAAGTGTTTCATGTTTATAAACACTAGATGTGCAATGAGAGGTTCTGGTGGAAAAAAAAAAAAACAAACACTTCCATCAACTCACCCAAAACCAAACAAAACCAAAAAATGCAAGCTTCAGCATCTTTGGACTGATTTAATTGCATTGTTTGGTCCTCTCTTGATCTCAGCAGTGCTGTATCCTGGTTTACAACACATCAGTCCCATCATTCATTGCTGATCTTATTCATCTATCAAATGTCACTCTGTGCTTTCTCTAAAGGCATGTGGTTACTGGGGTGCTGGCAACTAAACCAATACTCAGCTTCATCCTGTTAGTCACTATCAATCATTATATGCTTAAGGTATCAGAGCTATGTCAGAAGCAATAAAAAGTAGCAAACTTAATCGGGGGATTAAAAATCAGCATCTGAAGAAGAAAGGAATAGGTAGGCAGGTAGTTTAAGGACATCTAAGAATTGACAGGGGCATTTTTAACAACTTCTTCATCTGAAAAATATGTCTATGTCAGCAATATTTAATATACTCATTTTTTATTTTCACCTTTCTAACATCCCACCAGACACCCAAAGGAATAATATTATCATATTATCTTAAATGCCTTAATTCATTTTTTATCATACTAACTACTGCCAAGTTCTGTACTACCTTCCCTTGACTTGCTTATCTATGCCTAAAATCATGCATTTTCTTCTGTATTTACTGAAGCACTCCATTAGCTTGTGATTAGGGTTAGTATTGTTTTCTCTTCGGGGATGCAAGGGAGATGTATTTTATTTCAGTTTGTGTTTCACACCAAATACTCAAATTCCAGCTTGTACTGATCAGACTTGGGTGACTAGAAGGGCTTTGCTCCTTGCACTTAAAAGCTCTCCATGGCTTTCCAGGGAAGCAGCACTGACCCTTACATTGGGCAGTTCTGTGTCAGTGGTTATCTGTTGTCTGTGGCACAGTCTGTCTCATGTTCAGACAATTAGATCTGGCTCTGCACTGCATTTGTACATGTTGCAGGATTACTGGAACGTGTTTCTTTTCCCCTTCTTCTAGATAAGCATTATCCCTCACCATACATTACTGAGCCTTACTCGTTTAAGTGGAATTCCAATAAAATTAACAGTCCTGAGCCCTGGTTCAGAATCTTACTGCATAAACTTGGGGATTTTTTTACCTCCTCCTTTTGCCCCATTCTTTTCTCCATGCTGTAGAAAGCGTGATGCCACGTGATTAACAAAAAAAAAAGTGTGAAATTCAAAGCACCAGAGCTGTTGACTGGTGGTACCTCTAAGGGTCTGCAAAAAAGCAACCATTAAAAAAAAAAAAAAAAAAAAAAAAACCCACACAAAAAAAACCAAACTAAAACAAACCACAAACAAACAAATAAATAAAAACAAACAAACATTTAAACACAAAAAAAACCAAACCAAAACAAAAAAACCACATGAAAGTCCTAGAAAGGAAAAGGAAAGCCAGCAGCTGCTATCAGTCCCATAGAGTCAGTTCAATTCTGGCCTCAGATACTTTGAATATCTCCCATCCATTTCAGCCTGGGCCATGTGTTTTCAAAAGAGCAGGATTCAACTCCTAACCCTCATCATTTAAACTCCTAGTGGTTTCTTACACACAGGTGTAGTTAAGGCTTCAGCTCTAATCTTCCTCCCTTCCCCCTCCCCCTGCCTAAACGATCTCAGTTAAGACATCCAAAACCATTCATGCACTTTAAGTTCCCAGCAGCGCCTTTCAACTTCAGGTATTGATTTCCCCACGCTTCTGAATAGCACCTGATGTGCACGAATGATTCGCTGTTTACATCAGAAAGGATATTTCCATTCGACGATGCTGATACAGGCCCTCCGGATGGGATTTTTCAGTGTTAGACACAGCAGTGCCCGGGGAGGCCGTGTAGCTGTGGTGGTACCCTGTTTTTTCTGCTTCCCATACTGCTGCCGTTTCCTCTGCGTGGAGCTGGCCGTGGATATCGTTGCATTGCCAGCGCTCCCCATCAGCTTGGCTTGCCTGGCAGCATCGATCGCAGCTTGCCAGGACAGAGCTGCCCCCGGAGTAGGGATGTGCTCTGGGGCAAGCCCTGCAGCTGCATTGGCATTCATGTTGGCATGAGCTGGACGGGGACTCCCATAGTTGGAACCTGGGGAGGGGAAAAAGTAAAAACAAAATCAAACGGACAGAAATTTGTGAAGACATTTTCTAAACGGCAGAAGAGATAACCAGTGTTTTTAAAAACCTTCAGTATCAGTAAAATCAAGAGATAAGTGTAAGATATCAGTTAGAATCATAGAATCATAGAATAGATTGGGTTGGAAAAGACCTCCAAGATCATCAAGTCCAACCCCTGATCCAACTCCAATTCCTATATCATGGCACTAAGGGCCACGTCCAATCTCTTTTTAAAAACCTCCAGGGCTGGTGAATCCACCACCTCTCTGGGTAGGCCGTTCCAATGCCTGATAACCCTCTCTGTAAAGAATTTCTTCCTAACATCCAACCTAAACCTCCCCTGGCGGAGCTTGAGCCCATGTCCCCTTGTCCTATTGTTGGTTGCCTGGGAGAAGAGACCAACCCCTGCCTGGCTATAACCTCCCTTCACGTAGTTGAAGAGAGTGATGAGGTCACCTCTAAGCCTTCTCTTCTCCAGACTAAACAACCCCAGCTCCCTCAGCCTCTCCTCATAGGACTTGTGCTCAGCTTGTTCTTTCAATTCAAATTCTTCATTTTAAAGTAATAATACTATGCAATCCTTCATCTTGCAAGAGACTCTCAACAAGACCAGTGGATACTGAGCTGTTAGAAGTGCCTCCAATCAATACAATCTCCAGGATTCACAGAAAACAAACTATCCATTTTCTGTTTTACCCACGCATTCTGCAAGTGGGACTGTTTGAAAGCACCAAAGGTGAGGACAGTTCTCATCACTTTAACACACAGACAGGCACTATTATGCTATTTAGTACATGACAAAGCACCCAAGTGAGATTCTCAAGTCCTGTCATAAAAATCCTTGTGCTTTCAAGATTATCTCAAAATAAAGTGAAATTTTAACAATAAGCTTGATTCCCTCTGTAAACTGTACATATGTACAATCCTAAGAACAGCCTGACCAGAAGGTACACTGAGGCAGAAACTGGAACACAAAGGCAAGGCTCACAGATAGTTTAGGTCAACCAATATATATTTAGAAATCAGAACCTATACCTTTATCCTGATAAACTGATTTTAAGACAGACAAAATACTGAATTAATAGAGTAAGTAACACTTGCTTAAAAAGTGCATGTTAACAAGAATGCTAAGACCTAGCAATCCCAAGTGTTGCTGCTCTTTTAGCCAGAAGTGAGGCAGTATATACTCTTTTGTCCAATCATAATAGTAGAATATACACATCAGGTGACATGTGGCTGATATTTAGAAGGTCTTGTCAGTACAAAAAATTTAAATCACTCTTTCAAGCTGGTGTAATTGTTCCATTGGTTCAGTAAAAACAGTTGAGTCACCCATGTCTCTTCAACGAGGCTTTTTCAGTGACTCAAATTAAAAATTCAATCACTTCAAATGGAACAAATTTTGAAACTTCAAAATAGATTCCCTTACTCCTTGGAGCTTCAGTTGAGTTTTGTAAGAACTTGAGAAGGATTAAAGGAGTTTTACTACAGACACTTTGCAGAAGAAAATACAAGCCATGTTAAAAAAGTTCAACATGGAATCTACACAGTCACAACAGCAAACTGTGATTAAGAAGAACACCATGTTTGGGTATGCCCTATATAATATTTAAGAGCCTACTTTTATTTGTTGGGGACTTTTGAGTGGCTGTGGCCCATATGTTGAGATACAGGTAAAAGGGAGCCCAAGGGGTCTACAGATCTTGTTCTTCAACAGGCTACACAACGAGAGCTCGGTTTCAAACCACTGCACACTCCATGGCCTGTGTTTTGCCTTCTATCTGAGCAGCAGACCCTGCTTCAGAAAAAGTGCTTGTGCAAGGGGCAGACAGGAGAAACCCAGTAAAGGAGTTAGATCATCTTCTATTTCAAAGCAAGCTCAAAGTCTACTATTGACCATGTTCCACTTTAGATCAGTGTAGAAATATGGTGTTACTAAATAGGTCAGCTGGGCTCCTTACAGACTACCAGACAAAGCAAACAAAAGACCACTTAACACGGTGTTTCATTTACAATATCAGATGAAATACATTCAAAACCAGGGAATTGGCGAGCTGTTCTTGAACAGAAATAATTACCCAAGATGCATATTTCATAGCTGGATGTGCAGTGCCAAGGTATCAGAGCATTCACTGCACTACTAATGAACTAAAGCAGGTAGAATAAATACAATTGCATTGACACACAGAGTGCAACAGGATATGCCTCTACCTAGAAAGCATATAAGATTTTTAAATTCATCTCATTGAATCACAAGGAAGGACACGATAGAGTCAGGTGTTATTTTATGTCAGGCATTGCCATAAGATTTCAAGGCTGTTAGAGTTTCATTACATAGCAGGAAAATCCAGAGCTTGTCTCCGCTCACTAAAAAATCTCCTAGTTGCAAACCAGCCAAAAGGAAGCTGGTGAGTAATATGACTCTGATATGTGAAAGGGAAAGCTGAAAGAAACAAGAAATGGGAAATAGTTAATTCACATCCCTCAGATTTTGAAACTGAAGAAAAAGAGCTCTCAGAATCATACAGGCTAAGCAGATTTCCTCGATGAAGCAGGCAATCAACTGGCAGACAAACTTAGTTTTTAAGGCTAAGCAAATTGTACACAGCACCACTCATGGGATACATATTTATTTTCAGACTAGTTCCAGATGCAGTTTTTCTCTCTAGCATCTATTTGACCTCCCTAGCCTAAGGCATACTGGAAAGGAAAAAATAAATGGAAAATTACTCTAATTATTCTCCAACTCCAGCTCTTCTTTACTGACCCATTAGAGTGGATAAGAAAGATGTGGGTGTTTTCCACTAAAGGCAATCTTGCTGATCCCTCTCCATTGTGTTGTTATCACGCGTGGTCCTGAAAATAAACAGCTGCTGCATCTTAATGAAGACCTTTACGCAATTTGGAAACGTGTCAAGAGTCTTCATTATTATTCTTATTACTTAGGTTCCACATGAGGATTCAAGTCCATGCATTTTGACTTTGATGTGCCAGCAAAGTTAAGGATCCCACTTCTGGTAGTTTTATAGGTTTTGCTTCTACCATGATCAGCAGCCCCATAATAAAGTGCTTTGTCTCAAATTCATTTCAAATGATGAGTCAGTAGTGACAGATTTATATTAACAAATATTACAAATATTGATTACTGATAAGGATCTGTCTGTTTTATGAAGTTCAGAGGCTGCAGACAATATCTGTACTAAACGACTAATGGCAGTGACAAATGACTTTTCTAGAGGCAGTTTGTAGAAATAGCTTGAATTTAAGAGTGAAGCTCACACAGCTTCAAGGAAAGTACATTCGAGAACTGAGCAAAATATTTTCAAGGACAGCACAGCCAAAATTTCAGGGAGAATGAAATTCTGCCCTATAATCTAAATGCTTCATGTTATTTCTTAGGAAGCAAGGAGAACAGTACATATTGAACTCGTGAGGCATCACACTGAAATTTCACCTGTGGCATTCATTTCTCCCCCACCACAAAACTTTGCTGTAACCTGAGAGCTGCAGTTACTGGATTTTCTGTTTTCTTTTTGCAACGTAGCAGTTAAAATACTTCACTAAATTTCCCCATTACAAATAAAGTTTCACGCTACCTTAATCACTGGAATCATATTTGTTTACATGGTTATTAAGTTAGAAGTTGACCAGAACTAGGAAATGGAAATTCAGCCCCCACCCAAATGCAATAACTCACTAAGCACTGTGATCCACAGCATCATCACCCTCCTAATCCCTACCATCCTTTAGTAAGAATTTGTATTGTTGACTGTGTCCAGCTGGTGCACAGAATTCTGCTCTCCCCAGTACTTCTGTGCTATGGATCAAGAGTTTAAGCATTTGGAGAATAATTAAACAGAAAAGGCCATATAAGTGAACAAATTTGATTACAAAGTCTTTGGGAGAGACTTTCATTTTTGCAAAAATGAGAATTTGCAGAACTAAAACAGATGCAGAAACGACAGAAGCACGGGTCTCAAAAATCAGAGCTAAGTCACAGAAGTAACAGGTAAGGTTGCTGTATAACTGGAAATGAACCACATTGCACAAAGTACTTGACATTGTAAGATTACAACTAAATCACCAAAATCATCATTAAAATATACAGGGATGACCATTAATAACTTTATAAGTGGCATTTGCATTCTAATACTATCTGTCAAACCACCTATTAACTATCTCCAAAGCATCATTAGAAAAACCCAGCTAAGCAGTGACCATTTGATATGAGATGTGGACAAGTTAATGACACAGTGGAATCACAACTTATGAGCTTTTTTGACTTCATGTAGTTAGCCACACATTTATTGTATAGGAAATTGTGTTTAGTTAATTCTTTAAATGAAAATAGACCTATCCTAATGCGGGGTTCTCTTTTTCCATCACTTTAAAAACATCAGAATCCTAAAAATGCAAACCTTGAAACTGTGCTGCACAGTTGTATTTTTCCCCAAAGCAGAGGAGAGATGGCTACAGCAAAAGATAAGACTGGTTAAATCATAATATCTTAATTGAATTCAGAAAGAAAGCAAACAGAAAGTAGGAAACTGGTCACACTACTAAGATCATGTGTGAGACCTATTCCAGCACACAGGAAAACAGCTATAAAATATTCAAGTGGGAGGTGTCCAAAGGAGAAGCATGAAGAATAACACACAAAAAAAAAAAAAAATCAGTGTATGAGATCATCTGTTAATAAGGGGAAGAGTGTGGAAAACATTGATCCATTAACCAATGGAAAAAGGAGAGCATTTTATAGATGATTGCAAGAAGGATTAAGTGTTACATGACCTTTTTGCATCAATTTTACAAAAGAAAATCCATCAAGAGCTGTAGACTAACACAAATAATCCCCAAACCAAAACAGGTATTATTTCCAGCTGTAAGATTGGAATGAAGACAGGAGAGTTCTCAGAGGACCGAGAAAGGGTGAATGGAGTTTAAAAAAGTGGAAGGGAGGCATTAAATCCAGTTTAACTTCAGTTTAAAAAAAAAAAAAAAAAAAAAAAAGAAAGAAATCTGGAATAAGTAAAATAAACAAGTGTCTCCAAGTACCTGGAGGACAGGTAGAAAAAGAGCAAGTGACATAAATCCTTCATGAATACATTGTGTCAAAGAAAATCGGTTTCTTCCAGAACTGAGTAACAGAATTCACAGGCAAGATGGAAGCAGCAGGGTCCTTGTCTCCTGACTTTACTAATAGTTTTATGAGGTCTTGTATGATAATTTCATAAGAATACTAGGTGCTAGGGATGTATGAGCAAGAATAAAATTGCTATAACGTGAGTACAAAAGCAGTGGATGCCTGAGAGCAGCAATCACTGGTACACAGTCTAAACTGGAGGATGTGTCACACAGAGGTACCCAAGTGCCTGCCCTGGATCTGATTCTGTTCAATGTTTTGATTTTGTTCAATTAATGATCTGGATGATTAAACAGTGAACAGTGTTACTAAAGCAGGTAACTGTGAAGCTGAGAGGTAAAGCAAATACACTGAAGGACAGAATTTGAATTTAAAATGAACTTCATCAATTGAAGCAAAAGTCTTTAAAACAGAGTGGAGTTCAGCAGAGACAAATGCAAAGTATTTAAGCAAAATGAATCATCTGCCCAAATTATTTTCAGAGAAGCCTTGGAGGTTTATAATGGATCTGCAACATAACAGAGGTTGATATTGTCACACTGCCTTCTTCCCATCAAAATTCAACCATCACAATGTAGTATATGAACAGGGATAAAATCATTCCAACACTACAAGGAATCCTTCTCTTCAGCTCAGCATTGGCAGGGCTTCAGCTGAAATACAGGGAGCAGTTTTGGGTTCCCACACTCTGAGACAGACACAGCTCAGTTTAGGCTGCCCAAAGCAAGCAAGACCAGACAAAGGCCTAAAAAATATGAGCTATGAGGCAAAGTCACAGAAATGGGAGTGACAGAACTCAGACTGCTGTTCCTGAGGATGTGAGGGGGAGGATGATACAATAACAGTCTTTAATGTATTTTAACAGCCTTTATATGTATTTTATATATACACATATTATATATCTGGTTTCTAGATATACATGCATGTATGTTTTATTTCAAAGAACAGAAAGGGAATATCTATCACCATGCTCACAGGGTATAAGCAGAAGCAATGATTTTTCGCAGTAAGAAAAATTCAGGATGTACCTCCCACACTCTAAGTCTTTTAGACCAGGCCAGAAAAACATGTATCTGGAATCACACACTTGAGGCAAGATTTATAGTGAGTAGTAGTTTCTTTTGTTAGTTTAGAGCAAGTTTGACACGAAGGAAGGCCTTTGTACAGAAAGATTATATGTTTATTCATCAGTTAATCTATCAAAAAAGACCTATCTGAGTAAACCCAGGTTCACTCAAACCTTTAGATTATCACAGCAACATCAGCACCTCATAAGACTTTACGTGCATGCTCATCTCTCCACGATGGGGAGAAGGTGAGGACCTTCAGCTCAATCAGCTTGGAGCTCTCTTTCTTTGCTTTTAAAACATCACTCTGCAAATATTAAAAGTCTAAAAGCCTTTCAGCATTTCAAGAAAACAACAACAAGTCATACACGGAGTTTAAAATCTCAACATGAAATAAACCCATTTAGTTGTATGAGTAGCAGGTTTTTTTCCAGAAACCTCCATTAAATTTTCAGTTAACATGCCTGGAAATTTCCCCTAGTGAATGCAAGGCTGCACACATGTAAATCCCTCAAGTTTTAAAACATTATTTGGATATTTTTCCTTATTAGCCCTTTGTAAAAAAGTTGACAAGACATTATTTCTGACAACTATCTGCTGAAGTAACACTAGGGTTTTTTTCACCAAAACAAGTGTTTTTCTGAAGGCAGTTTGTAATTAGAGATACGAATTATAATGAAAGCTGGATTGCAACCTGAACTATGCCTTTTTCCATAACAAAATTTATAATGGAGACACACACTTTTAAACATCACATCACACTAAAACTCAGGGTGTAGTTGTTAGCCCAGATAAGAGAGTTAAAGAATTTTTCCTGTAAATTGTTTTGGGGTTTCAGAACACACACACTCACAGAGAAGATACGTGATTCAAGATGGTTTGTTTGCCATAGCTGAGACTAAACAGTTTTAAAAATCTAAACAACAACAACAAAAAAAATCTTATTCAAGAACCATGCTTTGCACGCTTTGCAACTGGATCTTTGTTTTCCTTTATCTCCCCCCTCAAAACAGAGGTGGGTTTTTTCCCTTCATGCTATCAACAGAAGAAGCAATGAACTTCTAGGAGGGTGGAAAAAAAAGTCCATTTCAATGAAGAGCCCAAGTGCACAAGCTCCTCTCACTCCCAGTATTGAATGCCTCCAAGTTAAATATTTACGCTTGAAAATTAATTACTGACACTGCATGGTAAATTCTTGTAACTTTGCCAACACTATTTAGATTTTGAATTTTCTGAGAAAGAGATTCTACGTTGGTAGAACATCCAGCACAAGGGATTCCTGGCTCATGAATAAGGCCCAGCAAGAATACAAGCAGTAATAATTCACTATCCACACTGGAATAAACCACGGGACAACTCTTCCCTTAACATCACCACGTACATAGTTCTCTCCATGCAAATATACTTTATTTCAGAGTATGTTGCAATTTCACTGCTTCCTAATAAGATATTCCTCCATGTGCACCGAGATAACAAATTTTTCAAGATTTCCCTTACTTTTCTATTTGAAAATGCTATGGTTTTCAATGAACATAGTTCAGGTGTTTGGGGTGGGTTGTGTTTTTTTTGCTTTGGGGCTTTTCTTTTTTTGGTGGGGGGAGTATTGGGAGAGGGGGCACTGTTTGTGCTGCATTAGTTTTAATTTTTTTAATAAAAGACACAACCAAAAGCAAATTATATTCCTGTTTACTGATAAATTTGGGGGTTTACAGTTCAGTGTACATTAACAAAAAAGACAGAACCCATGCCTCTCCCCATTCTAATTAGCAGGTGACCAGAAATTATCATCTAAGATTTCATCACTTGAGCGTTTCTAAAATTTTCACTTTCCATTTTGAACCAGTGTAAGTAAAGCAACAGTCTGTTCTGCCTCCTTCACCAGAGCCATCTTGTCAAACCTTACCCAGAAGAATCCAGAAAGCCCAAAGTTTGAAAAGTCTCAGCAGTCACAAAAATCTAGTTTGGGATTTTTCTCTTCTGTAACTACGGATTCAAGAGAACTAGACTGGGAAGTAAGGTCTCTTTTTTTTTTTTTCTCCAGAGAGGAAGAAGTGAAAAAAGCATGAAGCCTACTAAATTATAAGCCCTAAGGCAAGCGTGTAATATGAAAAGTTTGAGCCAGAGAAGTCTGTAATACAACTCAGCTGAATTACAAATTCTATTACGAGATAAATTTCTTCGGGTGAAGAGGTGTTTAGAGGGCAATTTCCTTCAAAACATTTGCTTTTTTTTTTCCTTTTGTGGCTTTCAAGCTACAAGAAAACACAAAAACTCCCACAGAATCCTTTTTGGTGTCTTGAGATGAGTTTCTGGTGGCACCCAGATTAAGCTCTCAGAAGTCAAACCAGGGAACACTTTCCTTCAACCACAGCTCACTGAAACATTCATACAACTCAAAAATAGTAAGGGAGGACTAGGGACATAAAGATCTTTTTTACCAGTAACAGTATTAGTATTTGTCTCAAATATGCCTGAGAGAACCCAATTAGCTGTGTGTTTGAAGGAATGGCTAGCAAGGGTTTTTACATAAAACAGTAGTTCTGCTCTGATAATGCAGTCTCCAGCAGAGCACAAAGCACAAATGGCATATAAGTTAAAAACCTAAGTTCCTCACTTGAGGCACTTATAGAGGCACATCTCATGGTATAATGCATCAATACATCTTTTTAAAGTGGGGTACCTAATTTTTAGGGTACCTGTCAGCACAAAACCTTTGCAGCAACATACTAGTTTCTTGAAGGAGCAACATGTTTCTTGGGCAAACTCCAGGCATAGATCCTCAAATGGAAACACCAAGAGAGAACTTTCTTGTTTAAATGTATTTTTTTCCACCATTTGTCTAAGTTATTGGTTACCACTATTACAGATCCTGGGATCAAGCACAACTTTGGGAAAACTTCCTTGGCTTCAGTAAAATTCCTCTGGATATAAACTGCAACTCATTAGGTTGGATTCTTCTGACAAGCTTGTCATCTTAACTGCTCACCATTTTCTTATTGGTGAATGATTACTTTTCACATGGTGAGTAATCTAAATATAACTTTGCAGAAATTAAGCTCTTGCACTTTAAAAATAATCTTCACTGTATTAGATGGTCTCCAGATTCCTTGCCTGAGAATTCAGAGTGGGATAAAAATGAATACAGAAACCTGTTCATGTGATTTGCCTCACCCTACCTGAACCATTTAAAAAAAGGGATCTTGTCTAAACCCTCTCTATAGTCAGTGCAGAGGATCATTTTTTCTATCCTTAAGACAGATGTCTGAAATACAAGTGAAACCAGCTGCTCAAAGTGCCAGTCTTCAGACTGTACAGAAGTAACCTAAAACATGAGTTTAATTGCACAACAAATTTAAGTGGATTAAATGAGATGATTCCCATTTATTTGTGGGGAGCACATGCATGCACATGTGCTTCTGAACAAGGTGGAGAGCAACTCTGCAGCTGCTTTTAACCCAGTTCTGTAGCTGCTTTTGGCCCAAAACATGTGACAATTTGGGAAATGTGTACCAGTGTATGATATCTAAACAATTCAAAGCCTGCAATTTCAATATCCTCATCCCAGAAAAATCAATCACAATTCTTCCACAACTCATAGTATTCTCAGTCCAAAAATAGCAGTCTGTTCTCAGTTACATCAGATGATGACTAAAAAGCACAAAGGGATCTCTACATAGGTCTCTATCTGAGTTACTGACAAAAATTTCAATAGACACACACACACCCCCTCCAACACACACACAAAAAAAAAAGAAATCAAACTTTAGCATCCAGATCTAAATGGAGATCAGCCCTGACAAACAAGAGACAGTGCAAATTCTAACAGGCTGAAGGCTTTTGCTTCCTCTTTGTGTTTGTGGAGTCAGTGTTCAGCTGCACAGACCCAGGCAGCAGGCAGACTTTGCTGGAAAGAGCTCAGCAAGCATGCAAAAGCAGTGTATATCCCAACTTCCTATACAAGCCATAAGTACTCCCTGCCAGCCTTCCCTCCCAGTGATGATTCCCACGTCAGGAAGCCATTAATCCGCATTATGATACAATAACTCAGGTTTAAAGGGACCTCTGAAGGCCATCTGGTCCACATCCTCCTCCTTTTTAGCCTCTCATTCAGAGGGGTCACATTTCCTCAAGCTCTTTGGCTATTCAGTGTCATACTTTGCACCATCAGTGCTATCTCTGAGTCCACGTGTAGGGCTGTAAGAACTGACCACAGCAGGCACCCAAATCAAAGATTCATTCAGGTACTGGGCATACAAATTAGAAGAATCTATCTATCTATCAATCTATCTATCTATAAATATATAATCTCTCTAATTTTCAGAGATGCATTGTACTCGGTGAAAACCAGACATCTGTAAATTACATCATGAGCACCCACGCAAAACAGTTGCTTGAAGACTATTTGTTGCTTTTCATAAAGGCACAAATTTATTTTAAACTGCATTTATCTAATTTTAGGTTATGTCTGCAATACCCTAATAAAGATGCACTCCCTTCTTGAAATGCAGGCAGTTCCAAAGGAAAAGGTATTATAAGATGTTTCAAGTGTCAAAACTGACTTTGATTTCAGCTATTAATCTTAGTGTTCTAAAAACCACATTTTTCTATTTTTAAAATGCAATTTTTTTTCTTCCCCTGCTGCTTGGAGTAAGACCAACAAAACATCAGAAAAAGCAACTGAAGAGGTAAGTTTTGAAATGAACTATACAAAGAGTTATATCAAATCAAGTGAAAATAGAAAAGTTTGGTGTTTCTCCTGATTTCAGTCATCTAATATTCTTATTTTTGAATAATTTTATACAAAATAAAAGTATTCAAACAGGAGGGTTCTTTGTAACTTGGCATCATTAAGGTACTAGAAAGAGGTCATGCAAAACAATGGCAAAATTTGAACTGAGGGAAGAACAAAAGCTTCTTCCATTCTATCTATTTCCTTTCATCCACAAAATCTCAAGGAAATGCTCCATATATAAAATGCTCTGCAAAGCAAGGAAAAGGAAGGCCTTGTGAACTCCCCTTAAAACAAAACCACAGAAAATTACTGACCACATGAATGTAAACCATGTTATACAACAAAGGAAAACAGTGGCTTGGTTCAGTGTCAGGGTGATATTAAAAGACAATTAAAAGGAAAAAAAAAACAAACAAAACCATTCTTTTACTCAAACTAGACCTTTGTGATCTAGAGGTATTAAAGTATTAACAGACGTAGAGTCATATTTTTATGGCACTTTGCATAGAGAAAAATAATTTTCCTGAGTTGTTTGGTACCTAAGGTAACACATTCTATCTCCAACATGCAGACATTTCCCTATCATGTTTTTATTTACTGGTATCTTCTTGCTGGATATTCCAAGTCTGAATATTAAGCACATGTAATATGCAGATGCAAAAACAAGCACTCTTGACTTGCTCTGCTAGTTAAGAGCATTTCCAAGCTAAATAAGGCACTAAATCAGAAGATTGCAACTGCAGAAAAAGGAGGTGGGGAGGGGGGTGGATAATAAAAGGGGGAAAATTTGCAAGAGAATCTTTGTAAGCACCTGTATGAGGAAAACCAGCATCTGGTTTACATCTCAGGCTGAAAACTATAACATGTAACCCCAAAATAGTTCTTATGTCACTGGTTGACTATACAAACATGGTTAAGCAGCTTCTCTGTGACCTTTTCTACAGCAGATGCAGACAAATGTTTGAGACAGTCTTTATAGATTCTTTCTAAAAATAAGAACTCCTGCTTATATAAAAGCAGATTCATTGATCATTACTGAATTTACACATAGCAAAGGTGGCACGAGCAGATCCACACCAGGTTTGTAGACCACTTGCTTAGAACTCAGTAGGCACTATTTTAGAACTGCCATTGAGTTACTGCTCCAGCTGCTGCTTCAGCTCTGCCTTCAGAGTTTTCAGATCACACCAAAGATGGTGAAAGCTGAGGCTTTTGTGTTCCTTTCTTGGGAAGTGCTGTGCACTTTGCAGGATCAGCATCACAAAAGAAGCAAGGCATTTCCTATAAACCATTTACCCTGATAGCATAGGAACACTGGCCAAGAGATTCTCAGTTTCTACTTCTCATTAGAAAACAACAACAATAAACAAACAAACAAAAACACACACACAAAAAACCCCACCAAACACCCCAAACCAACCAACAAAAGCATAACAGAAAACCCTAAAACATCCAGCCTATTTACAAGGCTTAAGCATCTCTCTTTACCTCTGGAGTTTGCCATCAGCACTGTGCCCTCCCTCTTTGGAGGCAGAGTGTGCACACAGGTTTAACTCCTCTTTCATGACTGAGCTGGTCTGTCCTGAGAGCCAGTTGTTGGCTCTAAGTAATGGTCAGAGTGAACCAACACACAGACAGCGTGGCCCTGACTGAGTTTCCACCTCCGTGTGAGCCTGAAGTCCAGGGAATGTGGCTGTACAGAGCATTACTATGGGACACACCACCACAGGCCCCAGTTCTAGAATCCACACCTCGAAAAGAGTAATGAAATAGTTCAAAGAACTGAGAAAAAGAGATATAAGAAAATGTAGAGTAGGATAATATCTTCAATGAAAGACTAAAAATATCTGAATCATTTAGTCTTATACAAGGAGAATCAAAAAAAAAAATTCATGTGAATTCATCAGCAAGAGCACACAAAAGGTTTTTGACACCCCATGACCCTTTTAACTTACTGGAATAACCCTTATTATATTCAATATTTGGTAGCTGTAACTAAGCAAACTCAGATGTCTAATAGGGTACACACAGGTAACTGTGAGGAGACCTAACCAGAGAAATTTAACTGTGAAATGTCAGGGTTCACTTCCACTTTTCTCCCCAGATCAGGTCTGTGTAATTTTCTAATGTCCCTTTTGGTGATCAAAGAGGAGGATTCAGAAACTGCTGTGAGAGATTCCTCAGCTTGGCAGATGTCCTCAAAAATCTGTTCTCCACAGACAGCCCAAGGACAGCAGGAAACAAAGCTATTAGGATAATATTTAAAATACATCAGTCAGAAGCATCCCTGTAAAAAGGTATTTTTTGCAACATATTGAGGCTTGTAGTGGGATAAATGGAACATTTTCACATGTAGACCAGGGATCCCCATTGTTATCCCTATTTCAAGTTATTTGTAGCACAATGGCTTGATCAGACAAGTAGCATTACAAAAACAGCTACGTTTTTTTAAGTAAATTACTCCCACTTAAATCTATACATTTCCTGAAACATTCTCTTGTCTCAAGTTTTGAGTCATTGTATCATTACCAGGCACAGGCAGTAAACGAGCATTCAAAAGCAAATGGTGAGACCATGACAGAAAACATCATAGACAACCCTATGCAAAATTACAGAATAGCTTTCCATAGAGGCAAAGCATATGTTTGATTTCTACAGAAAGATTAAACTGCAAGCCACCAATGGGAAATACTACATTTAAAGGTTGTTGCTTCATTTAAAAAAAAAAACCCTCGCTTCCTATTTTCGAAATTCAGCTTTCAAAACTGAGTCCACCAAGTTCAATTATTTCATCAGCACCTCATGAGAAGGGCAAGCGTTGCTTTGAGCTGATCTGCCCCGTCACAGATGACAATCCCTGTGAGCAAAATTACTCACTGGTGCTCTTCAGGAAGCTGGAATAGGTGCTTCACATAGCCCAGCTGCCATAGCCCAGCCTTTCTCCCAGGGCACAGCAGGTGTTTGTTCACTGTGGAGCTTATGCAAAGGGCAGCATGAGAGAGTCAAGGCTGCAAATTCTGGGAATAGAGGATCTGAAGAGATATCGGGATGATGCATAAAGAATTTGTATCCTTGCTTGTGGCAGAGAGAGGAAGAAATTTTGAAAAGATACATGTTCTTCAAGATAATAGTAGTATAGATAATAGTAGTATAAAGATATAAAGAAAGTGTGTGTGCCACCCTTTATTTATGGCGACAAAAACTTGCCCTGCCAAGACAAGTTAACCTTTTCTTCTGATGTCACCAGAATGGAGTACCATCATATTCCTCCTCTGCCTGCATCCCAGAGGGACAAGGGCTCTCTCTCTGGTTGAAATCACAGATCCAGCACATTCTGGGCTCTGACAGGCAGAAGCTCATCTGCCAACATGTCCAAAGTTGAACAAAGTTGCCAAGCTAGCAAGACCAAATGAATTTTGCACCTCAGTTTACCTTCTCTTTGAGACCCTGCTAGTATACAAGTTTGCAATGACTCAAAAATGACATGATCAAAATCAGGCATGCTGTATCTGTTCACCCCGAAGCACAACACACACAAATCAAAGAATTACTGCAGAGAACCCTCTCTACATTCCTATTACCTAACTATTAATCCTTCCTTGTGAATGTGGTACATTCCAGCCAGCTCAGCTACCCACACTGGCTAATTAGGAGGAGAAGACTGAACTGATGATAGCACAGTTCCTCTGATGCTGTGTCTTCTGGCACAATTGCCATCCCTCTCTGACACTGCCTGGAAAGTCCCATCTCCATCCTGAAGCTACCTGTTTTGCATTCACGAAATTTCCCACTCCTAAGCATAGTCTTGGGAATAATTAATTTTTTTGACCGTAGACAGAAACAATGATATTCCTCAACAAGCAGCTTCTGTGCATTTCCAACAGGGATTTTTCCCCAAGTTATTGTTTTTCTTACCATGCTTTTCTTGGCCAATTTCTTTTATTTAACAGCATCCACTGAGGCAGGAGGCACGCCTTTAATGTATTTGCATTCATACAGGTCACCTGAGAGACAGGTGACTTACTAAAGCCTAATATAGGCATGTAACTCCTTTCTTGACACTGTGCTTCTGTTGCTGACAACCAAAATTAAAAATCAACACACAGGCATAAGGTGGAATTTATTCCATTAGTTTTAGCAATCTAAAAATCTGACATTTAGTCTAACTTTGTCATCAAAGCTTTAGCTATATAGTCAAGGTAGAGTTAAGTAGCTCCAAAAAAAACCAGCCTACTCCACTATTTTAGATACCTACAATGTTCTGTGGCCATGGCTGCCTTCCTCTCCACTGACTACACACCAGCTCTAAATAATTAGCTCCAACTAGACAATTTAAACACCTACAGTGAGGTAAAACAAAATCTACACCAAATGATTAGTTTTACTATATGAAGAATGACAATCTGAAAACACAGACCATTTCTCTCTTATTTCAACCTATTCTATTTCTTTCCAAATCTTTCATAACACAGCCAGATCCTTCCAGTCACAGTCACTTATTCATTCTGGTCCACTAAGCAAATTATACTTCTGCCTATATATATTCACAACTGTGTAGGCACTGTGCAACTGCAGACATCTCAGAGACATTCTAATGGTTCCTGAGAGTAAGACAATTTTTTCCAGCTATTTGAAAACAAAAATAAAAATACCTCACGATACAGATAGTGGGAAGATGGCAGATAAAAATCAGAAATGTCTGTATATCCAGGTTGCTATTCGAGCCCTGAGGGTGCCTACTGAGAGGTATGTGAAGAACTGGGAGGAAGAGAGAGGTCTAACTCCCCTTATCCATTAGCACCAAGTACACTGTGTGCACACCACATACTACCACGTGCAGTCCCCAGAGAGAGACCAGGTAAGAGTTCCCTTTTCTATCCATTTCCCACTTGATCATGGCAATATCTACATACCAGGAAAACATTACCTCTGCAATTCACATCTAGGAGTGAAACCACACGCATCCTGATCATAACCTATCTGGTTCAAAATTCATACCAAAATCTCAGCATTGACTCCCCATAATCCTGTCTGATCACTTGTTTCCAGTTACCCAAAACACTGGCCTCCTTCCATGACCATTACATTCCCCAGCTATAAAACTGATGACCACCAGGGAAAGATTGCACTTACAAAGAAGAGAATCCTCTTTACTTATTAATATGCAGCACTCATTACTGAAGTTAAGACTACTAAGAATAATTGGTATTAGGGCTGCAGGCAGATGACTCAGCCCTGGCCTGGGTGACTGAACAGGAGATGGAAAACTACTGGATGTGACACGAGAAACTGCCAGACATGATATGGCAAGAAGCTGACAAGAGTTACAGGTGGTATTGGGAGGGATGGCCAGATCCCCACATGGTTAAGAGGGAGTTGAATCAGAGATGAATGAACTTCACAGTCAGTTAAAAGAAGCACTGAAGTACTGTTGGGGAGTATCAGAAGGCCAACAGCACCCAGGTATCTCTGTTAGTAGTGCCAAATAAGGCCAGGATTACTGAGGACCGGTAACAGGAATACCAAATTTGGATATGGATGTAGAAGAGCTGGGACAATGGGGAAAAACGTAAGAAGGGGCTGGTTGTCTATTCTGGAGAAGACTAGAGAGAGAAAGGAGGCCCAAAGGCAGATGAAAGGGGAGTCAGCAGAACTGAAAGGGATAATGCAAATCATGGGACAATATGTACACAGGGGTGCCCGCTGGGAGCCCTGCCTTCAATCACCACAGCTGGGCCAGGACAAAAAAACAACCTGTTGTTCTGATTGTATCATAAGGTTCAAACCTGCTTGTGTGGTCAGGAAGGACTTGTGCACTCAGGAGGACCAGGGCAGGAGTTGCTCTCCTTGATTTCCACCCAGACACATGCATTGAACATCCCAGTATTGCTGTGCCTGCTACAGGCTTGATGAGATCAGTAACTACACACCACTTCATAACATGGATCTTGCTAAAATTAAATGCTATATTAAATCCTTTGCCTGTACCTCCTAGAGTAACATCTTCACATAAGCACACACGACATAGTTGATGAAGAAGGAGAAAATTAATTTTCCAAGACTATTTTCCTGGCATGTTGTGAAGAGCAACAGAGTTTTTAACACTGGAAGATGTTTGTACTACAGGGATCATGACCACATAAATATATAAGAAGATAAGCAAGTAACTACAGAGAAAACAATTTTTTTCAATCTTCCAAAAGAAAAGAAATATAGCCTTTATAGAGGTATGACAGATTTTCTGGACTTCTACATCCTAACACAAAAATAAATTAAAATACAGTCTGATGCTCTAAATATCCATACTCCAGTCTTTACATTAATCTCCAAACAGCACTAGGCAATCTGTCAGATCTCTGTTCAGTAGCTGCAGAATCAGGTTTAGATACTTTCTATGGCTGTTATTAGAACAACTAGCTACATGAACTAGAGGTTTAAATCCTAAGATGACAAGTGGGGCTTTCCATCTTCTGCAGTAATTCTATCTTTAAATAGTATTTTAAAATAATATTTCAACACTGACATAGGGAGACGAGTAATAAAATCCACCAATATATTAAGCCATCTGGATGAGCTTACATCAAATTCCTTTTGAAGCATCAAACACCACTGATATGTGCTGTAAGAATAAATTTCCTTCCCTCTGATATTTGTAGATTTGACTCCACGCAGGAGTTCCCCATCCATATTTCTCATAAATAATGAATCCTCTGGCCCTCCAGCACACATGCCAACATCCTTAGCAACGTTCAGTCAGACCTAGCTCTGTATTCTGTGCACCAACGTTCTTCATGAGAAACCACCTTAAAGCACAGCAAACAGAATCTCAAAAATGCATACCCCAAAATAAAAGCAAAAAAGTGTTCTGGTGAAATAAGAGCAAAATCAAGGCAAAGCAAGATAACAGCAACGTTCTCAATAAGAATGCTAAGTGCTGGAAAAATAGATAAAGAACTGCTGACCCACATGTACTTATTTAAATGCAAGCTTTGCCTTTAACCAGCAGGATGGATGTTCCGGTCAAATGCATATCTATTGACAGAAATACTCTAAAAGCTGTGTAAATCACATTGCAAATTAAAAGCACTTAAGAAGATGTCTAAGCATAATGCTTCATAGAAAGTAACAGAAGTTGCATTATCAGCATTAAAAACTTCCTGCAGTGTTTGGTTGAATTATGCATATCTTAAGATGTGATCCTTTTTTAAGCACTTCACGTTTGACCATGTGCTACGACACTTTCCCAGAGATGCTGCCAGGCACCTGTAAAGCCCCATGCTCAATTTTTCTCAAGTTTGATACCTGATTTTTTAAAAAAATTTTATTTTAAAACACTTTAGTTGCTTTTAAGAACTGCCAGTAGCGAGTCCCTCTAGTTATTTCTGACCGATTTCCTGGCACACATAACAGCTTTTATCACTGCACGCAAATCGGGACACAATTTTTCATCTCTTATGATCTTTCTTGACACTCTTTGCCTTAAAGCAGATAAAAGCCTTGAAGCCACGCTCATATTAATCTTTCACTCTCTGCTTTTATTTCTGACTTTTGCCATAATGGCTGAAATGACAAGTGATACTCTGTTCCAGTCACCGTTGTGCGATCGCATTTGTTTTCAAATCCAAAATTGAAATGAAATTATTAACTCTCTTTGTCATAATGTAAAGCCAAAACCAAAATTAAGAATTCGTTTTTTCAACATATTCCCCTCATGAATTCCCCTGTTTTTGATTTAAGCAAGAAGCTTCATCACATTAGAGAAGTAGCAAATAATTCTTACACAGAATTGTAGATAAATGTTTCTGAGAACTCAGCAGCATGTACTGCTAAGTGCAGGACCACCCCATCCCAAACACCAGCTAACAAACATTTCACCCTCCCAGAATTTGTGCAATTGAGCCAAAGCCAGTGAGAATCTACCAGACAACATATTATTGTTCTATCACTCAAGCCATCCACTGATTTAGGAATTCAACTCCAACACTGCCTGCACCAAACCTGACACCTGCAAATCTCAGGTTTTTCATTTAAAATTTTCACATAGGTGAAAACGATGTCAAACTTTCATGTAATCCACACCTAGATGCTGCTCCTGAATACAGGTCATACCGAAGCTCCATTAAACCCACAATTAAACCTGATCACTCTCAATTTTCACCCCATAAATGCATTTTACTTCTCTCTAAAGACACCAATTCGAATTTAAATTACACTCGAAAACACTCTATGCATCTATACAACTTATAATAGGCAATAATAATAGGCAATATACAATTTATAATAGCAGTAATAGGCAATTTAAGTATCATATGGGAATTTCAGCGCTCAGGTGAAGCTTTCCTCCCTACACATAAGTCTATTTGTTCACTACTCCACAGAGTAATGAATACTATGGATTTCCTCTGTTTTCTTAATGGCTCTTGGGCTTATCTGACTTCATTTGCTGACTTTGCTGTCAACTGACTTCGCTGTCAATATGCTAAATTCATCCCAAGGAAATCAGACCCCTTTGTAGTTAACTAAATCCAAATTCCTAATATTTACATATAGGATCTGCATGGAAAACATTCTTTTGGGAACTATATGGAAGTTACAAGATAGAAAAACCAGCAAAGTTTGGCATTACAGATCAGTCTTAATTTTCAGCTTCCTGGCATTTCTCAACCTGTATCAGACTGAAGGTTCAACATCAATCCACTATGCAGTGTACTTAAGTGCAATAATTCATTTTCCCTCCGTCTTCGACAAACACAGATTTTAATTCCTGAATTCACCTGGATTACATTTGCTTCTCACACAGTTCATTGCAGTGTTTCTGTAGCTAAAACTCAGGAACTCTGCTACTAACAGCTTTATCACACACGTTTCAATTTCAGAATTATTATTTTTGCTAACAATACATGAAGCAGAGTATAGCTGGTACCTAACAGAGCTCAACTGACTTGCAAGCAAAGAGACACAAATATTCTTTTTGTATAGGTAAAAGACTACTTCATATTGGAAAAATATTTGATGTATCAATAATACAAACTAAATTTTAAAAAACACATATCACATTTATAAGATGAGGACTCTTAAAAGGTCTTATATCTAGCCATCCATATTGGAGAATGGAAGCCTTTTTTTCTCCTTTGGAATAAAGAATCTGAAATCTGATCAGTAACATGAATTCGTTCCTACAATGCCTTTAGGAAGAAATGTTGAGTTAATTACTCAATTACAGCATATTTACTTTGTAATTATAATGTCATGTTCAGTCATATTTAATTGTTTTTTCCAAAATACCCAAAGGCAACCATACACATAGTGGGCTGAAAACCTGAAAAATTTCAGATAAACAACAATACCATTTAGAGTAGCATATTTTAAACATATGACAGAGTATCCTTTAAGGTTAGATGGATATCAGACAACATTTTCCTTAAAACAATTAACTCCAGATTTATGTGCAAAATGCAAAAAGAGTTCCTGTGGAATTAGCCAGATTTCTACTGGGTCTGGTTTGAAAACCAATAAATTTCCAGTCACCCTTAAAAATGACTTTATTTTAATATTCTGTCTTCTATCAAAGAAGCAAATTTTCCCTCCCTCCTAAATGTACTACATTTGTTGGTGTGCAGTTGATGAATCTCGTGGATTTCTTTTATTTCTTTCCAGCTGCCAGGTTAAATAATCCTTTTTTTTTTTTTTTAATCCCCATAGACAGGGCTTTAGCTGGTACTCTGCTAACTCCTCCCAGCTGTTGAAGGACATTCAACTTGCTGGTGTTTTTTGACGGATTCTGAATGTTTTGGCAGCCATCGAGATTTAGAATTTAATATCTGAGACTGGGAAAAACATAGACATGTCAAAAAAAAAAAAAAAAAAAGGAAAATCGCAGAAATAATATCAAATACATAGTCTTAGCATTCCTAGATAAGTTTTTAACATCCTAGAGAATATCCATTAACAGTTATGTTGATATATTTTAGTCTGTAAGGAAAAAGGAATCTAAATCAAAGTTGGGATCCCAATCCTGTTTGGATTCAAGCCCTACAGTTATCACTTCCACGGGGATTTTATGTGTGGGTACATATCCATCCCAACAGAAAGAAACTAGACCCAGCTCAATGGTTATAAATTACAGCAGGATTCATCTATCAACCAGACATGTTAACATGTATTGGAATGCTGAAGAGAACCACTCACTGATTTTTACCACTTTTTGGGAAAGATGCCTGGGAAGGGCACATACAGAGCAGACCACCTTCAAAGCCATCATCAGTCCATTCTCCTCAGTTTAATCTCTTGAGGATGAACTGTGCCAATAATCTCTCAGCTGTGGATCACAACAATTCAGCCTTGATATCTGGACAACTGCCAATTTGACCAGATAAAGACAAAATGTGGTTCCATCAAATCTCCTGTCACTTTCTACAACACATGTATAAACTTTTTCTCCTTTTTGTTTTCTTCCCCCCACACCCCTCATGGGCTGTCAAGTCCACCTATCCAAACCATACAATCTCTAATGTTCTATTTAGGTTTCTGGGAGAAACTCAGCAAGCCCTTTTGTTCTGGAAATCTCTATACAGAGTACAGAGATACCCCTGACTCTTCCAGCTGGAAGAGACCTACCCTGAAACCATCTTGAGTTCTCAGAAAAGTTTATACTGCTTTTATGATTATATCCCATCCATAGAAACTGAGAGAAACTTTCAAGGACTCTTTCAGAAAAAGATTTATATATACTAGCAACTACAGCCTGCTTTGTTGCACAACAACCTCGCAAGAGCAACAGGTCCATTTGTGATCATACAACCTCACCACTGGTTATCAGAGCTTCAGCAGGACCACTCTGCCACCTAAAAGCACACCTGCTCTCTGGCAGAAGAACCATTACTCTGCCCAGAAGTCTGACTGTGACTGCCTCTCTCGACAGAAAAAAAAAAAAAAAAAAGAAGGCTGAGGGGAAAAAAAGAGTTTTCCATTGGCTTAAATGCACAGTGATGCTTTTACTCCAATAAAACAAACAAACAAACAAAGCCATTTTAGAGAATTTAACTTCCACTGGTAAAATTACAAGAAATGCCAGCTTAACTACCAAAAGTATTCTGTGGCAACCAATGTCTGAACCCTTAATATTGTTTTCTCTTTTTAAAATTGATGATGCTGAAATTCAGTAATAAACATTCTGATGAATACACTTGCTCTCAAATTCATATCATCCCCACTGTCTAAATAAAACCAGTGTTTCAGATTAACAAAAAATATATTGGGTTTGTCTACAGTCTTAAAAAAAAAAAAAAAGACAGGCAATTGAACCATTTAATAACATTATGTTTTGTAAAGCATATATCTGCCACTGGAAAAAGCTTTGTTTGGTGTTGATCTGATTTGTTGTGTTCAATAATTCAAGAGAGACTTTTACTGCATGCAGTCACATCTGTTATGTTGGTTGATAGTCAATAAATTTAGAGAACACACTTGCTCAGAAGAGATCTTGTATTTGCTGCTCCTGAACTTGAATGACTCTGTTCCTTTAATTATTTCCCAGAAAGGGTTAAACAAGACACTTCCCAGCGAGTCAAATTGCCACAAATGTCAATTCACATACACCCACCCAAAAAATAAATTTAAAAGTGATTGCCATTCAGATAAATCCTATTTTAAGCATGGACATAGAACCATTTTCCACAAAACTGAAACAAAATAAGCCAAAACTAAGCATACACAGTAACACCACAGTTCTACGACATGTTCCCTGAAGTGTTTTGAGGAAACAAAAAGATGAGGACAAATGATTCAAAGTAAATATCTTGGTAGGATAAATTAGTTCCACATGGCAACACTGTGTCACGTCTGCTGCAGTGAATTACTCAGATGTAACCCCCAAAACATATTTGATCACAGAGTAGAGACGCAGGCAAGAGTGGATTCATAAAGGTGCCTTGGTTGCAGAGAGCACACCAGGTAAATGTTCATGGTAGCAGTGCAAACTTCAGGTAGAACCAGTCAACAGGAACTCTGATGATGACCTAACTGGTCATCATCACTGGTTTCTGTGTCTATGGCTGAAGATAATTTCAAAGACAATCTTTCAAAAGCATATACTTTAAATTCCAGGATATTTAAATACTCCTTGTAAGGACAGGAAATGCTTTGCTGAAGACTCTGCTGTCACCTTTCACAAGTAAATGCAGTGCACTGTATTATGCACAATGTTTAAGTACTGTTACTTAGCATTATATTAAATATTTTTGTACTACACTGCTATTTCTTATTATATTGCATTAAATGCTTTACAGATACTGAAAGTTCCAAGTACTTTGAGGCAGAAGATAATACTTCATAAATACGAGTGTTTATTGTTAAATAGGGTGGGGGGATGGAATTAAAGTGCCGCATTTTTAAACAGTGATTCAGACTCTTTTCTACAAAAATCTTGAAGATAAGCTGTTTCAGACCACTTAGAGTATTCTTTATGCCCCACGACTAATGCCCACTCTGACAGCAAAACAAGAGCACAAGAACAAATAGTCAGAAATGACAATTGAGTTTGCTAATCTGATCACTTTGTCACCATGGAAAGAGCATGGTTTCTCCTACACGTAAAAGCATTTCCCCAAAAAAATAACGGGAAATAAAACTGGCATTCTGAAAATAGACCAGAAAATTAAAGCAAACATCCAATAAATTCTAGTGCATATAGCCAATGGTTTTGTCTCGTAGCACAGCATGAGACAGATTTCAATCCTTCAACTGAAATCAGCTGTGTAGTGTGCACAATCATCTCTATTTATACCTGCAAAGTTAAGGGGAATATTTGTGGGTTTGACCCTCACTTCAGGTCAGAAAATGCATTAGGGACTATGCTTGTGACTTGACCCTCTCGCTATCAATAGGCTTCTGAGAAATAAAGGGTATACTAATTAGTTCTTAATTTAACAGATACAGAAGATACAAGGACTATGAAAGGAGTGTCTTACAGGGGAAGATTTCAAGAACAGTGTATGTGCAGGTTTGGAAAGGAGGTTGCAAGAAGACCTAATTATGGTTGACAAATACCTGAGGGGGTTCTTTTCTACAAGCAGCAGGTAGAAATCTGTTCAAAATATGCAATAAGGACAAAGCCCAAAGGCATTTTCTGAAATTGAAGGCAGGGTAGTTCAGACATGGTGTCAGAAATGGCTTTTCACTCGGAGAATCATTACTACACGGAATAAATGACCTAACAGGGGCTCTTCAATCCTAATGAATTTTATTCCGGGATAGACACTTATCTCTCAGTGCTACATCTGGCCTTTCCTCCTGAAGAGCAGGGTCTGGACTTGCATCCCGGGAAGTGTCTCTCCTGCCGAGCCCCTCCGAGCGCCGCCGGGCTCCGCGGCCCTGCAGTGCCACCTTCCGGGAGAGGCAGCCCGGGACCCCCCCGCTCCCCCTGCCCACCTAATCCCCGCAACTGAAAAACACGGCAGAACTGCTGCCTTGCTTTCATTTCCTGCCTGATCGCCAAATCTCCCCAGGACAGATCCCGCCGGACCCCAGCAGGGCCAGCAGCGGAACCTCACGAGGTGTTTGAGCAAGGCTGGAAAGCCAAAGCGGCCACCAAGGGGCCAGGATGGCTCGTTCCGGTCCCTCCCCGGAGAGAGCTGCAACACGTGGCTTTGCAAACTGATTTTCCATTTTGTATTAGGAGAGCAAGTTTTCAAAGTATTGTGAGGCAGCGCATTAAAGCTGCCCATCTAGGATTCCATCCGGTCCCACGTGTGCATTAGATGTGATGTAGTTACTTTTGAAAGCTTTTGCTGGTGCTTGTCAGGTGGGTTTTCATCATTTTCTAGACAAACACGTGCTCTGTGGTATTAATGAATAATTAATGGTTACAAAAAATACACTCCGTTGTGGGGCAAAAATGAAGATTGGAAAGTGTCTCAGCATCTACAAATAATACTGTTTAACTCTCCCTTTGCGCAATGGGAGACTGTAACGAAAACACAGCAGGCTTATCTTTTAACACCCAAAAAAAAATAGGAAATTCTTAATTTAGGGTCAAAGATTTTCAGGGTACAAAGTTATGTTCAAAAGCGTAAAACAAGTGTATTACAAACCTACCCAAATTAGCAGTTAAGAAGTCAACAAAGCACTTTCAAATGCAATTTCTCTTCCCCACAGCCCTCACGGTGTAACTAATGGCCTCTCTATGCTTTATTTATTTATTTTAAGTAAGCCCTATTACACCAGCTCCCCTACTGCCCAGATACCTGAGTGTAGGGGCTGTTCAGCAGGCTGATAAAGGGCTGACTGAGATCAGACCTGTGCAGAGAGCAACTGCTGGCAGAGGCCTAGTCATGTCACTCACATTTCAAGAACAGACATCAAAATTGGTCTTGCATCACTAGTACCTGGAACATTTACCTTGCTGCCAGCAACCGAGAAAGACACAAGACTTATCCAAATCAGTCTTCTCTCTTAGAAGCAAGGAGTAGACAAGGATCACAGACCTCGCTTCATCTTCCACTCCCTTTCCACCACTACCTCACAACTGGGAATCTGTGGTTGCTTTAATGGCTCCATTCCACGTTGTGATTGGTTTACTCCTGTCTCCTCACCACCAGGTTTTCTTGACTACTGATCAATTTAACCTTTCAGGTGCTGTTTGCACAAAATAAAAACAGAATGTAAATAAATGGCAGCCTGAGCACTATCAGGGAACAGAACTCTCTTCCACCTGGCTGATTTTCTGTTTGCTTTAGAAGTTGTTCTTTCACCTGGGAGTAATGACAATCTGCATCAAGAGACAGATGCAAAACTGTTCCTCCAATTATATAATCACTGCAGCTGATAAGGAGGGAGCTGGATTTAGGTTGCCATAGCGTTGGCATATTGCTATGGAGGCTGAGCTCTTCATCCACTTTATCAGCTCTGGACCAGGAAGAGCAGCCCAATTATGCCTGCTGAATGCATGTGCTGCGGACTCGCTCCCACTTGGAAGGAGCACTCTGGATCAGGGGCTGCTTCCTTTCCCCTCCCACCTCATTTCGACAGAGTGGCTAGGGGTGGGGGTGCTGGGTGGTTTTATTCTTTTTAAGCTGTATTTAATCGGAAGGAGGGTGTTGTTATCTCCGAAACCCACTGTCCCTCCACCACTGAGGGCTGCCACAGCGCTAACGCCCCTCCCCGGCTGCACCCTCGGCCGCCCCTGCGAGGGATTCGGGGGTAGGGGCAGCCGGGGGGCTCACCCGGGGCACCCCCGCACCCCGAGCAGGTGTTCGGTCACGGCGGGCGGGGGCTCGTTTCCAGGCAAGCAAGTTGTCGCCAGCCGAGGGAGGGGCTGCCCTGAGGGCAAGGCCGGGGGCGAAGGGCGAGATGAGGAAGAAGTTGGCCGCCCTGGGGGCTTCTGCTGGGGAGGGAGAGGCAGCCCGGCACCCGCTCCCGGCGGAGCGCTGCTCCTCTCTCGCCGAGGGGAGGAAATGGCTCTGTCTGCTCTGCAACACCGACGTGTGTGTGCGGCCAGGGCTGGAGGGAAGGGAGAGGAGGGGGTGACACCATGCAGGTAATAGGATAAAAATAACTTCAGGAACGGCAGATCGGGGTTGGGCGGGGGGGGGTGGGGGGAGTGGGGGCGGGGGAAAGCTTCTGGAGTTTGGACAAACAAAGTTTTACTACAGGGAATAGCGGGGGACGTTTGCTAATGCCGAGGAGCAGCAGCACGGGTTGGTATCCATGATGCGGGCGATCCTGAGAGGAGCTCGGCGAGAAATCAGTGCCCCAAGTAAAAAGCAACTTCAATTTTAATACAGGCACCCCCGATGTCCCTCGTTCTCTCAGTATGGGCGCGTGTATGGTGTATATGCGTGTAAACAGATAATTCTCCCTTCCCCTCCCCTTTCGTGTGAGAGATTAGAAATAGCGTAAGAGAAGGGAAGGGCTCCTCTCCCGGTGTCTTACGAAGCCGTACCCAGACGGGGGTTTGGAGGACCGGGACAACGTTAATTGGGAAAGATCCCTTAATTCCAGCCACACTGCGAGTTAATCTTCCTCTGACACGGAGGAGTGGGTTGCTCCGCGGCTCCCCTCAGCCCTTGGCCCCAGCGCGCAGCCCCTTTGCTGGGCGCCCCTCCTCACCCCTCCGCCTAAGAAGGCGACGACGGCGACTTAAAGCAACTTTTCTCTGCCCGGGGTTTCCTAACCCCCGTTCCCTGAGGGGCTGGGGTGGTCTCTTCGCAGCACGCCCGGCCGAGGGGAGCTGTATGCTCCGAATGGAACCCGGTGTCAAAGGCTGTCCTCTGCCCCGGCCCCTCCGCCTGCCGCTGGCTGTGGCAGCGGCGGCTGAACTGAGCCGGGAGATAACGGACAAAGGGCAGGGTAGGGAATGGTTGCTAGGTCCTCGGAGGTAAATCTCAGGCTTACCTTGATGGTTTTCTTCTGGAATGTACATCCTCTTGTTTTCATTGACCATTTAAAACGAGTCCAGATTAATCCCTCCGAAAATCGGCTTGGTAAAATTCAAGGAAGAATGGAGCTGTAGAATTTCCCCTTTTATTATTACCTGATTCCCATTATTGCATCAAACACCAAAAACTGATCCTTTCCACTACTGCCTCCTTTAGTGAAATTGCAATGCATCCTCAGTACATCCGGGCCCCTTCCAAGAATTTAGCACAGCACCTCTGGCTGTTAAACCATAAAAAAGAACAGGAAGGGGGGAAACGAGAGAGAGGGGGGGATAAAGGAAAAAAGCAAAAGCATCCAGGACAAACCTCTGAGGGCTAAATGTCTTTTTAAAATCCACCAACTACAAGAGTAAGAGAAGGAGGAAGGCAAAAAAAAAAAGAGAGATGTTCAAACGCTGCTGCTCCTCCTCTTCAAAGCCATTCTGAGCGCGTTGTGTTGGCAGGGAGCTGTTTCTGCAGAGGAAGAGAGCACAGTCCCAGCCCCTTACTCCCTCCCCTCCCTCAGCGCGCTCGCTCCCCGCTCTCTCCCTCTCGCCGACAGACAGACACACTGAACGCTTCCAGATGTTCCAGCTGCGGCGGCTGCACGCAGCCCCCCGCGCACGGCGTTGGGAGCCGCCGGACTTGATCTGAAAGTTTAACACGCTGCCTGCCTCCACTGCGCCTGCTGAAGCCTCGCTACAGACATGACGTCAAGGAGGCGAGCTGGAGCCGGCTGCCTGGAGCGGAGAAGTGGGGGGACAGGCGAGGGGAGCGGGGCCGGGCCGGGGGCGGCGGCCCGGGGGCAGGGGCGGCCCGGCCGGACAGCGGCACGGCCCCGGCGCAGCGCCCGCCGCCCGCCCGCGGCTCCCGGCGCCGCCGTCCGCCGGCCCCGCTTCGATCCGGTTTCTCAATATTGTGGGCTCTGCCCTGCGGTTCCACTACGGAATGCGAGTGTGAGCTGCATTTCAAGGAGGACAGAACCGTTCGCATCGTGTGCGAGCGCTGAGCGAGGCGGCAGAGCGGGCTGCGGCTGTGTTTGATCCGCTGCGAGCAGGCAGACACACAGGCACGGTAGGCAGGCAGAGATACCCGGGGATAAGTTGCACAGACGAGAGGATGCACAGATGTTTAAATAGATTAATCAAGCCAGGATTTGCAAAATCCTTGGTGGAAACACCAAAGCGCTCCGCTGGTATCCCACCACTTGCCTTAATTATGCCCGTCATTTGGCCCTCTACAATTGGAGCCTCCGCAGAGAGCAAAAATGACTCCTTTAAAACAAAATGCAAGCTGAATGCAGTACATGTTAAACCTATCTGGACTCTCCGAGCTGCCATGTTAAACAAGAGATGCAGAGTTCTAAAACACCCCTCAGGAACCACTGCAGAAGCTGCCACAACCTGAAGAACTAATCCACTCTGACGTACACGGAGGTGAATGTCCGGAATACCGTGTCCTATGTGCAAACCCCTGGCTGTAGATTCTCATGATAACCAAGTATCCATTTAATACCACATGCATGCAATACTATTTGTGGAACTTGAAACACAGTGGTTCTTTCCTTTCAAGTGGTTTTCCATTTCAACCAGAAAAAAAAAAAAGAGTATTTAGAACTGGTAATACCCCTATAAAGGAATTACTTTCGAACAAACTTAGTGCCTTCTCTACAAATGGATTTCAGTGGGATGTATCAAATTTCCATCTCTTTTTGAGGCTTTCTCCCCACCACTTTAAATGAGCTATCTCTCAGCTGGAACTCAAAATATAACAGAAAACACCACCACCTAACAGATTGAGGCAAAGAAACAAGAAAACAACACATCCACTTGGAACTACAGTTAAAAAAACCCTGGAAGAGATGTAAAGCACTTACCGAAAACTGGATGCAGCCAAAGCACTTGTCCTAAATAAAGGTCATTTTGGTTTCTAATAACCACTGATCATCACAACTTCTGCATTAGACGCTATTCAAAGGGTAATTAACCAACACCATATTGCCATTGACAGCATGTAGAGGCGCAGCTTTATTTCTGACTCAGGAGGAAGAGTTCCTCTGAGCAATTAAAATACTCCGTCCTCTATTGCCTAGTTTTTCTCTAATAATGTCACATGCACTTACCCCATTTAACTTACCAGATCAAGCAAGATCAGAGCTAGAGGTGGAATGGCAATATATTGGCTTTCATTTTCTACTCAAGTTGCCTTTTTCTTAAAACAACCCAAGTCTTCCCTTCGCCATGATAAGAAGTACCAAACAGAAAATCCTTCACTGCCTACATTTGTTGTGTAAATGTACATTTTATTTTTCTCCTTGTGACCACAAATCCTTGCCATTTTGGATTGTGCTAACTCCATTTTTTCTACCCATGAGTCAACTGAGAGTTGCATGATTCACCCTTGCATGGACATAGTCTCTGGGGAAGTAATTAAGTGCATGCTGATCCCTCCTGTACAGAAATCAAATACCGGCGGAGCACCTGTAAATATTTCTTTTGCCTTTCTTGGGTCACATTCCCAGCTAGCTAAAGATTTATGTACAGTATTAGTTAAACAGTTAAAATCCACATAGCCTTGCTTTCTGCCAGCTCACATATGCATGCAGCCACATACACAAGCTGTCCCTGCCACCTACAAATCTTTTTCTCCGTTCTTTATCCTTCTCTCCCTGCCAAGCTCCCACAGTAGGACACAAGTTGGGCCAATTACCAAAAACCAAATACAGAAGAAAAATAGAACAAGAAACAAGAATATTAGCTGGCATTAATTTCTTCAGCATAAATTAAATTCTACTATAACTTGAGGTTTCCTTACTCAGCAATTCTGACACAAATAATTTTCTATACAGGGAAGTGGATAGAAACTGATTGTAGGATTAAGATGGAAAGATCCTGCCAATGAAAGAGAATCAGGTGACATGAGTGATCATCACACCTTCCCCTAAAGCATTTGTACTGTCCAAGTACACAAAGAAGATGTAATCCATGAAAACAATTTTGTTAAAGAAATGGCATTTGAAGTAAAAGTGCTTGTAAGATTTTTTCCATTAAAAATGTGATTAATGGAATGCACATTTTGTATTATTTCCATCAGGAAAGAACTCGAGGTATTGCCCTTCACAGAAACTAGGAAAAAATTGGCCTAAAGTTTATTTCTACACTTTCTTTCCATTTTTGATAGTAGTACAGCAGGGATTTTCTTAAGAGATTTCAGAGCAGTACTTGGAGACTTCAGAGAGGACAACGGCCCTTCCCTGTATGGCCTCTGAATCCCGAGCTCTCCGATGGGATATGTTCTGGGCCAGGACTCTAAAGGCAAAGTGTACAGCCTAAACCAACTAAAAGGCTTTCTAATTTTTTGAAGGAGTAAAGCTCTGAAAAGCTTTAAGGCCTTCTGAAGGGGGGGACACACTTAGCCTTCTTCAAAGTTCAATCCCCACACACACAGCCCAAAGAGGAATATACAAGTGAAAGATCTTTCAAAAAACTTATGAAAGAATTATTATTTCGATACAAAACCGATTAGAAAGTTCTTAGCCCCTGCCTGATAGAGCACCCAGCAGATTTAGAGGTAAGGTGGATTAGACACAAGGGCTGAATCTGTGCTTGTAGACTTCCTCTAAGCAGATGACTATAGATTAGACAAATGATCCAATGTGTACTCAGCCTTAGGCCAGCTCTAAGGTGGAGATACCAGTTTTCTCTCCCACATAATGCTACAAGGAAAAAAATTGCTCTCCAGTTGCTCTGAGAACAATAGTAATAAGAGCCATATAAAATACCAAGTCAGAGATTTCTGAAAAACAGCTATTTAAAGCTATAAAGTGTCAAAGATGATTTGTAGGGTGCGTGATGTGAACATGCAACAGCCCATTCTGCGTGTCAGGAATGTTTTGTTCCATGTACAATATAGTAGTCCTTCCCTCTTATCCAGCCTTATATAGAGTATACTGGGCACAACAGCTTCTTCAAAATCCAATATCAGAGCCTGCATCCATCTTCAGAACAGAAATCCCCCGAATGGACTGTGCAGGAGAATGTCTCCCTGATTCAAAGAGGAAGAGTTACTGCCATGCTGTATTTAACAGCTGGGAAGCAACGGAATGAAAACAGACAGGAGCAAGCAATAACTCTGCACTGAAGTATTTTTATAACTTATAAAATTATTGGTAAGGCTCTTTTAAGCACTCTCAGTACTTTTTAAGTGATGGAGGGTTTTCATTGGGCCTACTGCATCGGTTATCTGTCTATCTAATTGCAGTAGATCATGTTCACACTACTTTGGCACTAATGCTTTCTACTATAAAATAAAAAGGTAAATTATTCAAAAGCCAGGAAAAAAATGTATTTTATCCCAGAAATAGTACTAATGCTCACAATACAAAAGCAATTCCTTCCAGGGCCAGCTCAGAGAAACCATGCCAGAGATCTTTATTACTTTGCTGAAACGTACCTTTTTTTCCCCATGTATTTAAGATTTTGCACTTCCACCAACAAACAGAGAAGGCTTCCCATAAGAATCAGCACTTTCTTGAATTGAAAACTATGGAATTCTTTTTTTCCATTGATTTAAATAAATGGGATCTAAACACAGTGCAATCTTTATATGAAGTCTGAGCCTCCTTTTTTTATAAAATATCAATAATTCTGGTTTCTATCTAGTGTCTGTTTTCTTCAGAGCATTCCAGCCTTAAGCAATAGCCTGATCAGTCCTGGGTACACTAAAAGAATCACTGTGCATGAACAACATAATACTCTTAACAACTTCTGTCATTTCTCTCAAGACTGCAAGGTTGGTCCATACACAGTATAATAGAAAGAGAAAAATTTGCCAGTGTTGCATGACTGCAGTGTTACTTTTTAAACTGAAATATTGATGATAACAATTTTTTCTCATATTTCTGTTCTGCTCTGTTTACAATTTTTGATCCTTCTGAATTACATATCATCTAAAACCACAAGTATCATCCTCTACAATTGAAATTCCTGTTTGTTAATGGAAAAAATGCCTGTTCACATCTATGAGTATGGATTTATAAAAATGTTCTTTATTGGACTTGTCTTTGTTGCTTCATTTTAATTAAAATTAAAGCAATTGATACTCCTATGTAAAGGTATTCAAAGTGTGGTCAGGAAACTGCAGACCCTTCAAAACGACCCACTAACTAGAACATGGAATACTTTCTCAAGATAAATAAAATCTGCGATGGAAGGGAAAAGGAAGGTTGATGATCAGAATTTCTAGGTGGTTTCATTTTTTAAAATCTTGAATAGTGACATATGAGCAGGAACTTTTGAAATTTTAGACAGTGAAAAAGATTGATTTTCAGAGTTGACTTGGAAAACTTAGTTGTATTTTTCACATTCAAATTAATAGGAGTGGTTACTTGGCTTTGAAATTTCAGTCATTAGCTTTTATATTTACAGTTAAAGGTTGACAAGCAACGACAAAAAGTTAGAAGGAAAATTTTAAGATTTATCCAGATAGTTGTATGGCCCACTAAAGCACATGAAGGCCTAGTATTGGTAAACCACAGAAAATATCAAATCTCAAGGGAAAAAAAGGAAAGAATGAAATAACTGACAACCTGTAAGTTATCAATAAAAAAGTAGCTAGCAAGTAGAATAAATGGTCATTAGACAGGGAAGAGAAGGAAGTAGACTAAATTGAGAGCCTTTAAGTAGGTTTTGATTTTCTAGACTGCAGAAGCCTCTAGAAAGTAACCTGGATATCTGAATGTGTGGTTTCATTCAAATCTTGCTGCCTATCTTAGCTGCCAGCTGTGATCTGTGATTCAATGGGTGGTGGCAGGGGTGCTTTTTTTCAATACCAACTGCAGAAATGGAAGAGCTCACCATTTATCCCTGTAAATAGGTGACTGCTCTTTGATCAGTACTTATGAGCCCACGTACAATTTTAAAGTGCAACAGGAAACAAACGCTTGGACACCCAGAAACAACAGAAGAGACATTTGTCCCAAGTAAAACATAAATGCAGTGACGCTTATCAGACTTGAAGAGAACTTGTGGCAGTTTTCACTGTGCCATCACCATCAGGGACACCCGGCCATGGTGCTAATTAGAGCACTAAGGAAGGAAGGTTCAACACCTTTGCAGAATTTCAAGCAGGAAAAAGGTCAGTTGGTGCCTCTGCCATAAAAGCTTAAGGGAAAGACCTGAACTTAACAAGAAATGTTGCACTGTTTCTATTTTAAAGAAGAAATAATTGAGCCTATCTAGACTGGTTATGTAAGGATCCAAAGAGATTTAGACTCAGCCGTTTGTCATCAGCTCCTGCCAACTAAAAAAAAAAAAAAGAGAGAGAGAGAAAAAAAGCAAAATTGTTACTGTAAATAATAGTCTAAAATCATCACTTAAACAAAAGATATGACATAATAATGTCTACAAGGAGATGTACAATGAAAATTTAAATTTTAATCCAATCAGCCTACCCTTTGGTGAAAGTAATCATGCAAACTGTTGAGGGTATCTTAGGTACTTGCCACTGCTTACACAACAAAAACTAAGAACTTATTACCATTCTAATCTTCTAACATAGTTCTACAAAACAGGAATATGTAGTATGTATCTTGTTCATAACTAACAACCACGTGTAAGTTAAGGTTTAGGGCAAGTATAAGGACAGACTTTTTTGGAAGGGATGGATTCTTCAAGGAGTAAATTTTTGCAAGTTGTTGAGGAAGACTTTACAGTGACTAGAAGAATTACATGATGTTGACATTTGGAAACCTCAGTGGATCTAATTACCAAACAATGAAAACTACACAAAGTCAAAACAAGAAGGCAATGCAGAAAAATATGTTTAGCTAGTAGAACCAATTCAAATCATATAAAATTCATAACCCGAGTTCAAAAAAGAAAAACAAATTAACGTTGGAGTGGGCTGTAAGGCCAAGGTCCTTCCTTGTCTTTTGCAATTTTAGAACTCAGAACTTTTAGATCTGCTTTATCAACATAGAAAATTATTGACAAACTCATGGAAGCCAGCAACTTGGAGTTCTGACAGATTCTGGAGGATTTACAATAATCACTAATGAGATAAAATGGTCTAAAAATACATCATCTTACGTATCAGCCGTGAGGAAGATGATTAGAATAATTGGTTAGAATAGTCAGTTACTGTGACACTGGCCTGACATACAATGTCAACACTTCATTTTCAACCATGGGTCTTTCTATACTGAAGGACTAAACTGCTTAGTAAGTGTATCTGGTTATAATGCAATCTTTGTGGTGTTCCTCTGGCTTTTTTCACCATTATTTCTCTCCAAAACAAAGAAAAACACAACTCATCCAGCAATCTCTGCTTGAGCCTCTGTTTCAGCTCTAGCAACTTTATTTCATGTAATCTCAAAAGTCTGTTCTACAACTTGCAGCTCTCCCACTACCTCCTGTTAAAATGACTAGTAATTGTGTTTAGCTGAATAATGATTTTGTGGTCAATTCAAATGGGCACTAAGTTAGAAACAACTTCCACATGTTTGATTTCAACCCCAGTTTCCAGAACTGTGTGGTTAGATACCATAGTCAGAGCAGTTACCTCAGTACCACCTAACCATTGTGTTCAATTCTTTGCACACTGCCCTTTAAAACAAAATTACTTCCAACAGACTGCTCAAAATAGCTCTCTTTATTTCCAAAAAAATCATCATCAAGACACCACAAGCAAATGCTATACAAACCCTAACTGAATTGGTTATATCATCAGCTTTAAAACTGTATATTTCATTATGGTTTCATCTTGACTAATCATTCTCTGAGGACATCCAAAGGCTCATTTAGTGGAACTTTATAATAAAGTGTTACAGAAGTTCTGGAAGTGTGAAACAAAGTGTTCGAAAGTGTGTTTTGCTGGAGAGATATTAAAGGCATTCGTGGAAGGGTTCCTGAACACTGTATAAATTAAATCTGCTCCAGTTGCATGGATTTGGGCTTGCACAAACCAGTTATTCAAATAGCCTTAATTTAAAAATGGTTGTGTGGCTGTCACTGTGAACTCCAAGACTGCTGCAGAATATTCCAAACACCTGTAGCAATATGCAATGGGTGGTTTCCTGAACATGTGCCCTCCAAAGCTTCCTTAGCTGCAGTGGAACCTTGGTGGAACAGAAGCAGTAAAATAGGTGAAGTGACAGGCAGCAAAGTTGAGAGCATTGTTTGATTTGGGAGATAATCCAGTAAGGTAGGTTTTGATTCGACATAGTGTAAGAAATGCTCATTATGTTTGCAGCTTCTCAAAAGAAAATCTGAAGCTTTAGAAGCTGAGAAAAATGCTATGCTGTTATTTAAACTACCCCTCCAGCATGCAATTAGAACAGTTTATTTACGTCTCCACTTTCAATTCTTCCGTCCTTGCTCAAACATGCACACAAGCAAAATGAAACAAGTAAACAACTTTAAAATCTTTACTCACTAGTTACACATGTTCTGAATGAATTATTTATATTTCTTTAAAATAAGTGGTTAAGAGTTCATTATTTTATAATGCCATTGATGTCTACACTAGTTTATAAGAGTTGCCTCTCCAGAACTCCATGAGATCATGAATGACCCAGCTAAGCTCCTAACACACACCAGAAGGGGAAAAAACTAAAAAGAAAAAAAAAAAAAAAAAAAAAAAAAAAAAAGACAGCTTTATCTAAAAGAAATGCATCACAGGAAATAAGATTTCCAGATCAGGTTTAACATCCTCTTTGATTCGGGGTGACAGTAAGTGAGAAATACAGAAAGACCACCTTCTGCTTGAACTTAAAATAGTGGTAGTTTTACACTGAGGGGAAAATAGATAGGTTTCAGAATAGGTTACATCACTGGCTAAGTCTGTTTGAGCTGTCATTCAGAACTCACCATTTTTTAGAGCACCATTGAATTTTTCAGTCTTTATTTGACTTCTCCTTTTACACTATGGGAAGAAAAACTAATCACTTTTACTAAAAAAAAATGAAATCAAAGGAGAATGGAAAGCTCCTGCCAATTACACCTACAGCAAGCACATGCAATTGCATCCTTTCATTCCTTGCCATTATCCTTCTTTCCCGTCCTCCTCGCCTCTTTGCATTGTTTTCTCAAAACAGAAAAAGAATATGAGTTGTAAAGGACTCAGGCCCTGATGCTGACATAGAATTTTGACATTAAACCAATAAGCTGAGAAAACATAATAATACCTATCACAAGTAATCTCTCAAGTTGCAAAAACCAGAACAAATGCGTGACCCAATGTTGCACAAGCTATAAACTGTAAAGAAAACAGAAGAGGCCACACTGCCCACTTTATTCTCTGACTGCCTTTTCAGATGTTCTCTATATCTCATTTCTTGTGTTTCCATGAGACTGTTTGAGTCTTCTGACTGCAGAAGAACATCAGGTGGAACAAGATGAACATTTCAGACCGATCTCATTAACAACTAAATCCCCAAAGAAGTCTCTCTGTCTAGTTCCTTAGTTTCTTCTTTTAGACTTTCAGAGCAAAACAAAGCCAGGCTCTTTACAAGAGGCACAAGTGGCAGTGGTCATAAATTAAAACACAGGATGGTCCAACTTGATGGTCCAACTTTTTTTCACCCTGTGAGCTGTCCGGCACTGGACCATCTCGCTTTAGGCTCAAGGGTACTTCTCTTCTGTCAAAGGAACACAAAAGGCTCAAAATCTTACTCAGTTCCATCTGTATCATCATAATGCAAAAGGATTGATTGTTTTGTTATTTAACTGAGTGACTGTTGGGCAGTTTTCCCTCTTCAGTCTCATAGGAGAGTCTCTGACTTTTACAATTGCCGTGTCATCTGCTGCCATCTCCTGAAGAAACACAGCTTGAACTTTGGAAAAAGAGAGGAAAATGGAGGTGTCAACTTTCTGAGCTTTCTACTGGTCAGTGCTGCCTGTCAGACCCAAAGGCAAAGTGTAGCCTGAAAGTTCCAGGTTGGTGGAGTTTGAGAATGTAGAAAATGACTATTTAAATAATACAGGGCTATTACATCCCTCTGATTCCATTTCTCTTCCATTCAGATCTGTAGTGTTTGTGGCAATTGCTACCATGCACAACAGGAGCTGCTGGTTTCCACTGCAGCCTGAGGAAGGAATTCTTATCAGCACAAGCACAACAGTGAAGCTTATGCACTATAAAGCAGAGAAAATCCACAGTACATGGGCTGCACAAAGACTACCTGATTTATTAAGGCATGTGACTGTTGTTCTAACATGAATAGGCATAGACTTGTGCCCAGGGGATGGACTGACAGATTTCACATTTTGAATATCTGTATTTAGCTGTACATCACTGTACTGCTGTTTTGCAGCCCAAAGGATGTCTAGCAGTAAAAGACATCAATTAATTGAAGGAGGAAGAAACCAGAGAGGAAATTCTGTTCTCAAAATAAAACATGTTGACAGAAGAAGAATGCTAGAGAGGGGGAAATAAAGAAAAAGAAAAAAAAAAAAGAGAAAAGAAAAAGAAGGGGGGAAAAAGCCCAACAAACCCTGAAAGAACCAAAACAAACACTGCTTGGCCTAGTGACCCAAAGACATGCCTGTAAGATCATCCTGACCACAGCCCAAAATGACTCCATATCTACACTTACATAAGTCTTCCTTTTTGTGCTACTCTAGTGTATCAGATAGCTTGTTTACCAGAAATAGAACTGCAGAAATAGATCTATAACCATATATAAACAATTTTTTCTTCTGTGCTCCTCCAGGTTTTAAAAATCATTTTAAAATCATACGGCTATTTTTAAACTAGATTTTTGCAGCTTAACTGGCCCAGCATATCAAAACAATGTAGTCATCCAGAGAGTTACAAAGATAGAAGAACAAGCACACTATGAAAGAATGGCAGATGGTATTATTGTCAAAATGGAAGTGAGCTGGTGGTCAAGTCTGATCATTCATCGAAAGCTACATCATGCCTGAACTCTCACACAGGAAGAACACATGGCCTAAATGCCTCAATTTATTTTACAAATATTCTACTGGTGAATAACAAGCAGCATCCACAGATGCTCTCCAGTTCAAGGGAAATCCACATAATTCCCAAGGGAACTAAATATGTGTATTTCCTGAGACCAATCCTATTTCCAGAGAAGCTGTTAAATCTGAGAAGATCTCACACAAGAACTATACTGATGTATGTCTATCAGTTTTACCAAATCACTCCCAATTTACATTATTACAAACGAGATCAGGATGCCATTTAATCTTCAATGGAAGTAAAATCTAACCCACAAAGATGCATCTGCACTTCAGTATTCAGCAAAATGGAAGTGATGAATCACACTTTTGCCCTAAGAGTGACACAAAGGAGCAATCAGCTCGAGCTGATGTTCTGGCACTAGTTAAGAACATCCTCGTGACTCCCCATGTTTTAAGTTTCTCAGCCCTTGAGATGAAGCTTCCACAGTCTGCAGCAGCATCAAATATAGTCGCTGATGATATTCAGAGTGCCTTGCATCCAAAAAACTTCAGAGCACACAAAAACCGTTTAAAAATAATTTTACTAGTCGCAAAGATAGAACTGACATTTGAGCTAAAGCTTCGTTTTGAATTAACGCCGCACCGCACCTTGGAACTGGAACTGAAAAATGCCACGTGAAATGATTTAGCTACTGCGAGAACTTGGTCAGAATATCATTACAAAAAAAAAAGGAAATTTGCTTGGTCCTCTAAACTTTGTGAAAAGGTTCAGTGATGTGTGTAACGACCATAAATTGTTGATCCATCAGTTGTATGTCACAGTTAAGAAAGATAGCACATTAGGCAACACAGAGAAACCCAAAACATACAGCTTTGTTAGCTCAGTACTTATTCCAGGAGAAGAATGCAATCTGCTCACTAGCTTTACCGCATCTGCTGTCACCCTAAATTCTTCTTGAAGTCTCATCCAATTAGTAACTATGACTGATTTTGCAAGAGTTCAATTCCTGGTAATATGGTAAGTAGAACAATCAAAAGCTGGGCTACACTGGAGTGAAGAACCAAATTATCATGCTTACACAGCATTTATGACTCTTTAAAGCATTGCAAAGCATGGGCCAATCAATTTTTAGAATATCTATGAAGACAGCAAATAAGATTTTGGTCTTTGTGCTTAGATTCAAGCGGAGTAAACTGCAGATTTCTTGGAAATTTTGTTTGTAGCAAAGCCTACTTGTGGAGGTAAGATCAAATGTATTTTCCAATAAATCGGGTCAATTCTGTGTTAGAAAATAAAAAGGTGAGTAGGTGGCTGCCCAACTGTATTCTTACAGGCTAACATTTCCCTCTCTGTCCATAAATACATCTCAGAATAAATGTTAAATGAATCCTCACAGAAGAGTATATTCCTTCAAACTTTCCTTTAAACTCTGTAGTTTAAAAAGTGTTTGTGTTTTTTTAAAAAGAAAACTTGAGCTCTATACCAGCTTCCACCTACTTTTTGTCTTCCTTTATAGACTTAGCTCTCTAGTATACATCAAATATTCTCTTTTTAATAGATCAACCAATAGAGTTAGAATTATTAGGCCTTTCAAAAGTAAAATGAATGGTGGGCTACGGGGGTCAAGAGTAAGGGGTAAAAGGTAAATCACAGTTGTACTCCCAATTAATTTTCCATTTCCTGTCCGCTGTGACTAAGGAATACAGGCCATCATTTCCAAGCTGGTGGAGCCAGCTGGTGTGATGTGATAGAGTTAATATTAATGGTTGCACGCTGCCTTCTCTTGACTAATCAAGAGTGCTGCTTCACGCTGTTCTGGGGGAGAAGGCTGCAAAGCCAAGGAGAACTGTCATTCTAAGGAAACATGAAGCAGGAATTTCCCTTCATTCAGACAGGCTTCGGTTTCTCTGGTTGGTACCCGAAGTTTTAGGCAGACTTTTTCCTTCAAACTTTTATTTAAGAGAGTTGTCACAGTACTGGGAATACCCCTCTCCAAAATGCGTTCAAATTTACGGTTTTTATTTAGAGTCGTGGATCATTGCTCTGAGGGCACTTCTCTTCCCCCCAAAGTGTGCTCTAAAATAGCATTTGAAGAGTCAAAGCAGTAACTCACAACAGTCATTTCTTTCACTCCCTATCACAATTTAACATTTGACAAAGAATGTGCAAGAATTCCTTTCATTGAGCTGAAAAATAGTATATTACATCCTTTCCCTGAGCTTTAGAAAACAAATTCAGGATACTTTTTTACTCTTTCAATCCCATCAATGTAGGGTTTATCCAATAAGGAAGCATTTCCAAATGACCCAAATTTGGATACACTTTTGGTACTGGAGCACTAATAATTGCCACCACCTTAAAATCAATGGGGCCACATCCTGCAATTCCTAAAATTCATTCAGGTAGAATGTTAATCAACCTAAATAGTGACTGCAAATCAATAATGACTTCATGATTTCACATACTGTTGCTTTTCATTTTTAATAAGGATGGATTTTGAAAGTCCACATAAGCTTCCCTCACAGGCAATTAAGGTAACTTTTGATCCTTAATAATCCAGGTTTTAATTTTAATCTATTTCTAGGACATATTTTCATCATAGTTTATTGCACTCTATGGTGATAGATGGGGATTCCATCTTCCCATAGTAAGCAAAATTAATTTGAAAGGTCTCATTTCTAAGTCATATCTTCTGGTACCTGGTATATTCTCTTCTTTAATAAACAGTAAGTCAACTATCTGCCTTTGCATTCTCTAACTATATAAAAAAACCCCAGAATTTTAAAGAATTGTTTTCTTTATCATATTTAGTAACACAAAAGCCATTCCAAAACCTAGACTGAAAGAAAATATTTTCAGTTAAATTACATTATCAAATTTCATGCATTTTCTATTAATAATATCAACTAAAATCTGGTTTTGTTTTTCATACTGAAGTGGTACATCTGATCTTCTCAGGCACAAATGCTATTTTTAAATAAAAAACTGCTTCTATAAATATTTCAGCTTTAAACACCCATAATTCTCCTTTTTTACATCTAAAACTGCAGCAGGGCCTTGGAGTGGTTAAACAAGCACAAAAAAACCCTAACATCCACATAATGACTGCTGGTAGCATTTCCCCATGTTCAAAGCAGACTGTCCATAATTCAGAGGACAAGACAAGGTCACTAATAAACATCAGTGAACTGTGTCTGCTTTTGCAAGTTCCACATAAAAAATAGTGCATCCCTAGGAACACAAAACAGACATAATAGATTGGTTCACATCAGAACACACACCAACACAAGAAGCTAATCATCTTTTGATTGCAAGAGGCTCTCACTCAATTATTTTGCAACACTAGCAGCCTTCTCTTTTGTATAGGGTTAAAAGAAAGAAAAAAAAAAGTTGCTTTGTGACTTTAAGCAATTAGAACTAATGCCAGAGCCAAATTAAGCTCTTCGTAGACAAAAGTAAAAGGCCACATTTGGCCTGTTGTGGTCTACACACTTGGCAGAACTGGATCCAAAAAACTACAATGCACATTACCAATTGAATTATCCTCTCCTGCCAGAAAACACACATGCAGCAGGGTGGGAATGAAGATGTTTTCCACCACCCTGTCTCTTCTGAATGTAAGAAGTGATCCCAGGAAGGACTGAGGGCACCACTTACCTGCAGCTCTCTGTATCACAGAACACCTGACAAACCACACTGCACTCCCCTCTCTACAGAAACCATCTTCAGCTCTGAACAGAAAATACACTCACCGAGTGACCTGAGCCATGTGTTGTAAGGTGGAGGAAAAACTGCCCTGCAACCACGAACTCAGGGAGTAAAATGTCAGCCTGTGAGAGGCCAATGTGTGCAATTTACTACAAGTGGTGCATAAAGAAGGTGCTCCTGAATTTACTCTCATACTACCAAAACACTGAGGAAAAGAGTGTTGTCATCCTTAATACCCAAGTGACAATGACTATTGAATACTCAGAGGAAGATCAATGACTTCTGAAACACTCAAGACCTTCTTTATTACAGATACTTTCTCTTATTCAGTTCCAAAGGATAAGCTAGAGTATATCTTAGACCTCTGGATAAGAGATGTACCAGCTGTCCCTTCTTAGCCCCCACCAAAAGAAACAAAGAAAAAAAAACCACTCAACATATTTTTTTCTTCAGTATTTGTCACTATTTAAGGTATCAATTCATTGCATCGTCCGCATACTTTCTTTGTAGTTTTTCATTCTTATCCCTACTTAGCTTTCTGGTTTCAGATCACATTTAGAGTTCCAGAAAGAGATAAAGGCAATCTTGGTTTCAAGACATATCTTGCCTTAGCCAAACTGCCATGTCCTCCACCCTTTACCTCCCAGCCACGACACACCAGTAAGGATGTTTGTACTGACATCTCCCCATTTTCCCCCCTCCATCTGTGAGGCACTGGGGAAGCTCCTGTGTTCCCAGAGGAGGGTGGGAGGAGTAGATCTGCGAGTGCAGACTCATTTATTATTGAAACTTGCAGAAAAGGGAAGAAACACTTGACATCTCCTTGCTAATTTCTAGTTGTATCACTGGCTAGATATCCCCCCAGCACTTTCAGCCTCTTGTAATGCTGTGAACCAAATAGTCCTTTCTCTCCTCTATGCTCTGTGTTCCTCTCCCCAGAGATTCTGGTCACCACATTTCACAGGGACAGACAGCACCAGGGAGACAAAAGAATGAAACCTGGTCATGGTACGCACGTGGCTTTCTATAACTAAGCCCAAGAGTCACATGGAGACATGCAACCTTCCTGCTCACCTCAGGAAGATTTGGGTTGCAGTCAATTTTATGGATTTTGGGAAGTAATGAAAGATCTAGGAGAACAAGAGGCTGCAAACACTTAATGTTCAGGTAGATCTCCTCATGACGGGATGCAGTGTGTATTGTGATTTCCTTGTATTATTTTTTCCATCTATCCCTTCATCTCTCTCTCAGACTGAGCTTTGACTTATCTCTTTCATACATTTCACTAGCATCACCCAGGGATTTGGATAAACAGTGATGGGGAAAGCTGGATGCAGGTAAACCTCCATTCCTCAGATTAAAAAATTAGTAGTCAGAAAATACGTTTTTCAGGTAAGTAACATACATCCTAAAAACCTCTGAAGAAGCCTAAGGGTTATTGGGGGAAAATAGTGTTACTGCAGACCCTAATAATTCTCTGACATGTCAATAAGGGAAACTGCATCACTGACAAACAGTATTGTCAGTATTTCTACTGGCAAACTTTCTAAATACTGGAAATATTTTTGAAACAAAATCTCATTATTTTTTCACCAGCAGAAAGCTGTCCAGACAGATGATATATGAGGTATCTTCAGAGGTATTTCATTAATATGGGCAAATCCTTGAGAGTAAGGAGGTTAATAACTTCACCAAGCTACACAAGATGAACTACTGACCAGTGCATTAGAAGTAGAAGATGAAAATTATTGCAAATGAAGAATGACACTGATCACTGTAATAAGAAGCCTAAGCAAAACATAAACAAACAGTATTGATTTTTTTAAAAATATTTCTAAAATATGCAGGCCTAGGGTTAAAATGCATTAAAAATTTTCCCCATGCAAATTTTTGCTTGACAGTGTCCCTTTAACTTACAGTCAATAGAGTCTGTTTAAAGGAAGGGCACCGAGAGAGTCCTCTATTAGAAACTATCTGGAATTATTTCCAAGTTAGTCTTTGTCTTGACAAGCATTTTTTCTAGAAAACAAGATGTCACAGGTGATTGTGGTTTTGCACTAAGTGGGCCAAAATGATGGGGTGAATATGTGAAATCCTTGTTGATTTACTGATCAGGGACCTGGGCAGGACATGCCCAGGCATTACCTACAAAAGAACATGAAGGGTAAAAGGAAAACATAAATTCTTGCCACTAAGCAAGATTTTACGACTGTGCAAGCAACAATAAGAGACCTAATTCAAAACTTACTGAAGTTAAAGAGTCACATTCACTTCAGTGAATAATGCAACCATCCTAAGCAAAACCAGAACTACTAAATTTTCCTTAAATTTGCAGATTCAAAGTTTAAGAGGAAGGAGCTGATAAATTATTTCATCTCTAACCTCAAATGCATCTTGCCTCTTCACTCACACTGACCAACTGCAGCCTTTCCCATCATATTTTTTTTAAAATAAGATGAATATAGTATTTCTGAATCTCACTGAGATATTTGTGAAGTTTTTTGAGATCTTGCAATGAAAAAACTGAAAATCCACATTAGTACACATGAACTATAGTATTACTAAATAGTATCCTGCAATTTGATTTTCATTTAAACATAAGCCTCCTTTACACAGTGCAAGTATAAGGCAACACTATGACAAGACATTCTTCTCCATTTGTGATAGCAAAGGTTTAACTATTTGGATTGAAATTTCTCAGGATGCAAGTTGAATTTATTCTGCAAGTTTCAGGAGGAAAAAAAACCAAATAAGTAATTTTTAAGAGAAGGGTAAGAATTGCTTTATCTTACAACATTCAAAAATTCACATAGTAGAAATTCCCCATGAAAATGGGTAATAAATGCTTCAGAGCCAGGACTTGCAATCTGACAAGCAACATTGCCCAGATTTCAAGGCCTTCTGTCATGTACATGACTTGAATCTTGTCAAGTTAAAGTTCCATGAAAGAATTGTGGTTTCCATATGTTCAGTATGGAAAAAGAACAAGCTATAGGGCCAGAAACATCCCAGAACAGAGGAGCCACTGACCTTAGAAGCTACACTAGAAAGTAACACCTGGATCTCTGCACTCTCCTGCTCAGAGAAAGCAGCTTCCACATCTTCTGCAGGTGTAGCCCCTGTTTTCCCTCCAGGGCTGCCATGAGAAGACAAGCACTTACACTTGTTATATGTTACTCCTGTTTTTCGAATGGTAAAATAAGGTCTCTAAATAGAAACGTTTCAGCTGTTTGAATAAACTGTGCAGTAACAACAAGTGTATTTCGGGAGATACAGAACAAGAAAATTATTTCCAAAAGACTATGTGAAAGATAGAAGAATTAAGCCTGAGTAACCTCATAACTCTGTTTCCCTGGAGTTATAATATTTACGTCATATTCAAGTACTACTTTCTGACAGAACCACTGGAATACCTTCTGTGATATCGATTTATCTTCTCTACCTTTGAACCAAAGGACTGAGTAAAGAGGTTGCATTTACAGCAGAATCTTTTCCCCTAGGTAAAAAGCAGATCTTTATAGTGAACCAAACTCCTATTATTCTAACTCCCATCAGGATTCACAGTCTTTGCTGATGGACAACTGGGAAAGAGCAGCCTGAACACAGTTGTTTTCAGACTATCATGTCATGGCTATTTGGAGATAGCCACCCTATCATTTGGTACTCCAAATCAAGATGTAATTCCCCTTCATAAGCAACAGCTTGTGGATAGTCCAGTGAAGGTGACTAACAAAAATTAATTTTCCATCAATTAGAAAGGGACAAAGGCTGTTCTTACATTTACTGCTCTACTAGAATGTCTTGACAGGCAAATTCAATAGAAGTTGAAAAAAACCTAGGAATTTGGGCCTTGGAAAACAGAACTCAATTTTTACAACCGTCTTCAAAGTGTGATTTTTCAGCTGCACGTTATCAACTGTTCTTCTGGGACACTAAAAGCCTCTATGAGCCTGGACCTTCAATGACCTAATTATTCAGTCTTATTTTTCAGTAATCTGCTGTTTTCCTTGTCCTTCAATAGGATAAGGAAGTGTCCTACTTTTTGACAGTGTCCTCATGAATGTCCTATCCTCAAAAAGGGAAGGCATAAAACCCCCAACTATGTGGAATACTTCCAATCATGAATCTGTGTCAGTAGATAATGCACAGAAGAACACAGATAATGCTGTTTCCATTTTGTAACCTGTTGCACTTCCATGTTCATAACATAACAAGGAATACATATTTTTTTATTACAAGAGGAATATCTTGAGATAGTGTTACAAGATTGATACAACTAAGTGTATGCTGTGAAAGAAATGAAAAAGTTCTGTTTCTGAAGCTGTATATCAGTTCAAACACTCAATAGCTTGCACTATATCATATCCTAATCTCATCTCTAAGGATTTTACATGTATGTGGATAGATTACTCATTTTCCTATAAGACAACCTTCTGGTGTTCTGGACAGTCATAACCTTCATTTTTCAAATAATGAGAAGTATTTCCTCCCCTCATTTGCTTCTCTTCACTTTGTTTAGAACAAGTCACTGAAACAAGACGATAATTTTCGTAATGCATTCCCTTTTCCTCATGCAACACACAAAATAATATATTAAAAATCAAATGTTTCATAAGAATTTGCACATGACCTGAAAACCTTTTCTAACCTGGTTTGACAAAGGTTACTGACTGCTCTGAACAGACATGTATAGCAGAACAATCAAATGCATGTACAATGTTTTTTGGCATACTATGTGGAAAACAAAACTCTTGCTATTTGGTTCCTTAGAGCTCTCCTCTCTAATATGTATATTGTAACAGCATGCTGGGCCTGCATTCCCCAAAGTCACCTTGATGGCTACTTTTAATCCCTTTCCCTGGAATGAAATCCTCTGATACATGGCTCAAAAGTCCACACTGGACTTTCTTTACTGGGCAACTCAACAGGTGACTATGAACTGTAAAGTCACTTCACTTGCCCAGAACAAAGAGCAATACCTGCTCTTATTAGCCTTTCTACTCTCCTGAGAATCTTTATGTAATGTTGCATTAGTAACCTTTACTAAATTAGAAAACCAAAAGGGAAGATAAATCAATATGAATGCACATTTGCTGATATTGATTTTTCCTCTCATAGTCAGCATGGGAATATTGTGGCTCCTATTAATACAAGGAGCGGAAGAACTTGAAATGGTTCTGTTAGGATAATTACCCAGTAGTTTGGGAAACTTATTCAAACTTCTTTAGTCTGTAATTTTGAAACAGACATTTCATGAACTCAAATCCTTCTCATGCATAATCATGTAAAGAAGTTGATGACAATTTCTTGATGCAGATTATCAACAAGATCACTAGGAGAGGCATTCAACCCGGTATTCACAGAAAAGAAGGAAGAGCTGGGCAATGTGAAGGTTGAGGGCAGCCTGGGATGCAGCAACTTCCTTGAAGAAGTGAGCAAGAGAAATACTGGAATTACAGCTTTGGAATTCGGACTGTATTTCAGTTTGTTTAGGAATATGCTGGGGGGGTCCCACAGAAGACTGCCCTTCAGGGCAAAGTGACCCAGTACATGTAGTTGGTCCTTGTGGATCCCCTTTACAGAGCACAGGAACAGGTCATTCTGATGGGCAGGGGCGAAGCAAGCACGGCAGAAAACATGGATGAACAGGGAACTCCCATCTCAGCTCAAATGGCAAAAAGTAAGTACATGGAAGGTGGAAGTAGCAGCAGGGTGCACAGGAAGAATACGCAGATGTGGCCCAAGACCATAGAGATGAAAAGCCAAAGCTCAGAGGTAGTTGAAAAAAGTGAGAGATGAAAGAAAGAGGGGCTTCTTTAAGCACATTGGCAGCAAAGGGAAGGCTGAGAAGAATGTGGACCCACAGTTCAGTCTGGCAGGGAAAGCAGTGACAAAGGACATGAATAAGGCTCAGATACTTAATGACTGGTTTATGTTGGCTTTGTTGAGGTTTTGGGGGGGAGGGTTTGGTTTTATTTTGGTTTTTTAGTTCCTAGTAAGGTTTGTCTTTAGGCCTCTGAAGTCTCCCAGCATGAGTGTGTGGGATTGGAGCACTTAAGCCAGTTGGACATAGAGAGATTCCTGGAATCACATGATCTGTACCTGAAGGTGTGGAGAGAGGTGGCCAATGTCACTGCAAGGTCACTCTCCTGTTTTTAAAAGGTCATGACTATCAGGGGAGGTTTTTGACAACTGGTAAGACAAACATCACATCCATCTCCAAGGAGGATCCAGGGAACTGTAGGGCAGTCAATCTAACTTCAGCTCCTGGAAAGATCATGGAGTAAGTAATTTCAGACACCATATTCAAGCACACAAAGGATAAAAAGGAACAGCCAGATTGGAATTACCAAAGGCAAACAATGCCACACTGACCTGACTACCTCCTGTGGTGAGATGACTGGCTCTGTGGATAAGGGAAAAGTAGTGGATGTCACTTACCTTGACTTTAGCAAGGCCTTTGACAGTCATCTATACTATTTTGCAGCCAAATTTCAGAGATGTAGACTAGATCCACGAAGATTAAAACTTCCCTGGACTAGCACAAGTCACAAACGCAAAATCCTGCACCTGGGGTGGAATAATCCCATGCACCAGTGGAGGCTGGGAAGCAGCTTTGCAGAAAAGAATCAGGTGTCCTGGTAGACAAAAAGCTGAACATGAGCAAGCAGCATGTCCTGACTGAGGAAGACCAACCACATCCCAGATCTAATTAGCAAGAATGTTGTCAGCAGGTTACAGGGAATGCATTCTGTGAGACCACAACTGGGGTAGCCCGTCTAGTTTTGGGCTACTCAGTACAAGACACCACAACACTGGAAGAAGTCCAGAGCCTCAAAGAGAATTAGGAGGCTGAGGCACACGATGCATTGAGGGCAGGCTGAGAAATCTGGGCTTGTTAAGCTTGAAGAAGAGATGGCTAAGGTAAGACCTTGTTGCTGTCTCCAGGTATTCAAGGGGAGAGCACAGAGCAGTTGGTGTCTGCCTCTTATCAGAGGTACAGAGTGAAAGGATAAGAGGCAGCAGACAAGTTCCAAAGGAGGAAATTCCAATTAGGCACAAGGAAAATAATTTTCGTTGTGAGGATAACAAAACACTGGAACAGGTTGCCCAAAAATGCTGTGGAATCTCCATTCCTGTTGCTACCACTTTAGTTTAAATCAAAGATCTGTTCAGAGGCACATCTACAGAAAAGGCAAATTTGGGATCCTTTTTTTTCTTGTTAGTGTAGCAGTTTAAGCACAGTATTCTCATTCACAGAACAAAGATCACATTCCTCAGTACTGTAGGACCCTCAGAATCAATAAAACTACAACACTCATGTGGTTTTCACTCTCTCCTAGGTATGGCAAGATGGATTTGCCATGTGAAAGGAAAAACCCATAAGTCAAGCCATCCTATTGACTTACACTGAATGAAAATAGAGTCATTGCTGATGGGGTTAATGCAGATAACCAAATGCTAGAGGAAAACAAACTTCAGAAAAGCTTTACACCATTTCATTGCCTGAAATTCTTAGTGATAAGTAAAATGAGCCACTCTCTCCTTTTGGGCCTGTGGCTTTTTTGTATACAAGCACACATACATATACAACCTAAAGCTCAGACAAAACAGCCTGGTTTATATAATTTTTTCAAACAGCAAAATCCAAGACAGAATGTTAAAAATAGCACCTCACGCCTTTTCCTCCCTCTGTTTCTTAAACCACATTTCAAACAGCAGTCTCTATTGACATACTTTTAGGAAAAGTGTGACTTTTAGGATAAAATGTAACTGCTATTTATCAGCTGGAGTTAATGATACCTGGACATTTGAAAGTGTTTGACTGTATCCTCTTTCTTGGAACTGTACAGAGGGCTTCTACATCTTGTGGCAACTGTTGCCAAGTAGTAGGGAAAACAGAGCTGCTTCTAGCAGGCTTTATCATTTCATAAATTCTTCCTCAATCATTACAACATTTCTTTTGATGGTCAGTCAACTTCCCCTAAGGCTGTTAAGTCTGTGTCCCTTTCTTCCTGGAGAGAAAATTCCTGTTGTTCTGTATCCCTCAGAAACCACTCGGAGACAAAGAGACAGAAAATGTACGTGATGCTGTATCTGCTTCCCAATTGCTCGGTGCTGCCTGAGGAGAGACTCTCCATACATTGTGTTCCGTAACAGCAACCACTTCCAACTAGGTCATGTCACAACCAGCAATTAAAGTGACCTAAAAAATGGTCATGGCAGAAGGGCAGTTTCCAGTAATGACAGCACCCTCTTTACCCATCCTTGTGCTCAGCACTTCCTTCCACCAAAACCGCATATTATAGAATCTACCTGAATTTTCCTGCCCTGAGATCTACTCAGTTCTGGCCTTTCCATCTCAGTTTATTCCTAGCAGGTGTTTCACTCTGGTTGCAAACCTCCTTCAGTTTTGCTCCCATGCTAATCCTGCCCTCCACTCCACCACAGCCAGCCTTGCTCCACCTCACCTCTGCCTCCTGTCCTCCATCCCATTCTTCCTGGATCTTCTGTCCTCTTATCACACCAGTTGTGATTCATGCATCCTGTTTCCCCAGTCTGTCTGCTCATGTATTGTACCAACAATAACACAAAACTCTCACTAATTCTCTTCCAATCCGTGCCTCTCCTTTATAATCATGTTGGACAACACAACCTCCAGAATCTGAACCTTTCTGTGATTCTGAGAGCACTATGAATTACTGCATTACCTGATATTTTAATAACAGAACTCCCTCAGAAGCCATGTAAAATTTGAGTAGTAAGTCAAAAGTAAATAGCAGAAGTACCTAACAAAAATGTCCTGAACCTGGTTTAGTTTTACACAGTTTGTTAGGTTTACCAGTGCTTCAGTGACACAGCAATTTCACTGCAGATCACAAGGCAAGTTCATCTGACGATTCTAAGAGTAATTTAGGATGATAATAAAATTAACAGATTTGGGCAAACCAGCAGGAAAAATAAAAGGGAGGGGGGAAACTTTGTCCCGTTACTGCTTATAGAAGCTTTTCTTTGAAAAATCCATGTAGTTCACGTTTCAGTCAGGCGAGGTAATATGCCTGTAAATGTAATCTGACAGAAGACACAGCACAGCTTCACCAGAAAATGACAAAATCAGATTGTAAGAGAGGGACAGCCAAATGCCTTCACCGAGGGAAACAAATTCACACAAGTGTAATAAACCCAGACTCACATATTCACTGGAGGTTTGTGGTGCTAATACCTTTAGTTTCCACTTCAAAATCTCATTCAAAGTGCTTATCTCTTCTATTGGTTGCCTGCTGGAAGGTGCCTTTGCCCAAATCCATGCCTCCTGAAAACCAGGACTGCATTCATTGTTTCCAAGGGCAACACTTCAACTGTTATCAAGTTTCATCTTCTGATACAGTTACACAAATCTAAGCTCGTTTTTCTACCCAGGGCTTTCTTCCCATACCCATAAACCTTAAAGCAACAAAAATAATGACCAAAATGAGGAAATAAAATCAAAATGAAACAGTTCTAAGCTCCAGGAAGAAGCAAGTAATTGCATTTAAAGCATAGAGATAATTGGGGATCCTTATTGCAATATGCTGCATAATAAAAGAAAAAAGTCAATTTTCAGTTTGAAAGGAAGTTTACTTTAAAACAAATCTCTCATTGATATTTGCTAGCCAAATAAAGCCAGTAACCAATAAAAATGATCACCCAACATGTTACAGCAAAATGTCAAGATCATGCTATAATAAGTTAGGTGATCTCACATTAAAAGACACAGTAGCTTTTAAGCCTAACTTTAACTACAGAAGATGTATTTGTGAGAACCTTCAGAAGCTTTGCCCACCTGCAGGAGCAGATCTGAAATAGCCATTAGCATCACAAGGATTTCCCCAGGGCAATATTCACAGGCAGCTATCAAAAATACAAAAGGATTGGGGAAATATTTGAGACAGAGATCCCACTGTACTTGCTGGATTGTTTTAACTTTAAGGATCCTTCCCTCTATCATCATTTATCTGCTCTCTAGAATCCAATATTGTTACAACACTCCAACTTCACTCACTTATGCCTAAAGCTGTGAAATGCTGTATTAGTCTTTAACAAGCACCAACATTCTTCATTTAAAACAAATGAACAAGAGATCAAACAAACAAGACAACAACCACCAAGGAGATACTTCTGTCAGTTGACAAGGCACTAATGCAAATTCTCTTCATAAATTAACACTGTAACAGCTACAGGTATAACAGCTATTCAGACCTTTTCCTCACTTCAATTGACTCAACAAAAAGCTGATTTGAACATACAGAACTCATTTTTATACAGGGATACTTTGGCACCACAGGCACAGCTCCCAGTGCACCCCATTCCAGCCCATCCCAGCCTCCTGACTGGGCTCAGCCCAAACATTCCCCCAGCAGTATCAGCTGCTCTTGCAGCAGCACCAGTGGCACAGCTCTGTGCTGACTCCATTGCCTTCATATGGCAAGAGCTGCTGTGCTAAGTGAGGTGTAAAAACGAGGTCCTGATTTAATGTAATTATCTAATGAAACTTTCCATGTTAGGAATTAATTAAATGGGGCCATCTTCCCTGTAACTAGTTGGAAAACAGCTCTTGTAGAGCTACAGGTGTTTGATTCTGCCAAATTAAATGGTGATTACCAAAAGAAAGATGTGGTTGGAAAGGTATTATCTTAGGTAAGATATAATTGCTATTATATCTTATTAACCTACAGGAAACAGTAGGAATGCTCCATGCTCTTCAGTAGTTTAGTGGTTTTTCTAGCCAATCAACTGTGCAAAGAATGAAGCTGATGGATCAAAACAGTTTATGTCAGTTTATCGGGATAGCAAGAAGGTAAGGGCTATAAATAATATTCTATTGAACTTAAGCACGTACAATTGTGGTAAAAAAATTACTGAAAAAAATCAAATACTGGCCCAAAATAGTTGCCTTCTCATAATAAAATCCAGTGTTAATTTTTAAACTGTAATTAAAGGAGTATGAGTGTGGATGCAAAGGAATTTGCACAGGTAAAACTTATGATAAATGTTATTGAAGTCAGTGAATTCTGCTACGTTAAATAAAGAAAGAAGGAGGGGAAACCAGTAAGTTTTGACAGTATTTTTTCTTTGTTACAGCAGGAAAATCAACAATGTTTTGAACATTACCAGCATTAGAGAGAGACTGGAGGATGAAATCTAGAATTTTATTAAGAGATCTGACAGAATCGTACTCACAAATGTATATCTATAGAAGTCAGGCAAATTTTGTGGATAAAGGCAACACCTTTTACTGTGGCAACTAGATTTCCTGGGAAAAACATTCCACAGATATTCCACAAAGACCTTTGTTAGGTTTATCATTTTCTCATTTCTGCTCTTCTGAAAGATAAGACACTGAAATCATATAGTTACTTAAAACATTGAAAATCTAATATTGATTAAATGTACACAAGGAAGATTTTTTTTTTCTGAATAACACTATATTTCAATACAATTATATTGGTACAGCCTCTCCCTTCCTCCTCCTGAAATAAGTCTTTTCCTGGTGTTAAATTTATTTTTTCATCTCAGATTATGCCCTCAGAAAAGTTAAATCAAAAAGAATTCTTCACTCCCCAAGAACAATATCTATATAGGAAGTTAGAAAGAAAAAACTGTAGCTCTACTAATGATAGCAGAGAACTTTCCTTTTGCTCTCCTCAAGCTGGCAGAGGCTGGGCCTATAAAAAAGGTAAAGCTCAATACCTTGCAAATAAATGTACAGCAAAAGAAATGTATAGAGTTACTTACTATGAGAATTACTTAGCAAAATGTAAGTCAGAGAAAGAAAAAGTCCTTTGGTAAAAGCCCAGGCTCTGACACACAGGAAAAATGCAACCTCCAACTGAAAATCATAGTAAATTATAGCTAATTATTTCATACACAGTATGTATAATATCAGAATTTCAAACCCAACAATGCCAAAGAACATTATCCCGCTTCTGTGTGGACTAACATTTGCAGAAAATCTCCAAACAATCTCACAAACTTCACCAGGGAACAACATTACAGACACACGTGTGCCTGCTAATAACTTAATGCGCTGGGGTTTCTTTGGGGGCAGGGGGGAAGGTTGTTTGGAATTGGAATGGAAGTGCAGAGAGAGAATATTTTAATAACAGCAGCAGATGAAACTATAACAGTCTGACCTGATATTCATTAAGGAACCTTAGGCAAGTAATAAATTACTAACAAAAAGACTGACATTATTTTAACCATTAGGACCGGAGTTAAGAAGTGGCCCGACGGTGCAACCGAGAATTTCGACTTTTGAGCATCAGGAAAGTGTTCCAGTGCTAACTAATGAGAGCCTCTAATGAACGGGGGCTGAAAACACCATATATTGCAAATCATAGAATCATAGAATAGAATCATAGAATTGATTGGGTTGGAAAAGACCTCCGAGATCATCGAGTCCAACCCTTGGTCCAAATCCAGTCCATTTACTGGATCATGGCACTCAGTGCCACGTCCAATCTGCGTTTAAAAATCTCCAGGGATGGTGAATCCACCACCTCTCTGGGCAGCCCATTCCAATGCCTGATCACTCTCTCTGTAAAGAATTTTCTCCTGATATCCAACTTAAATTTCCCCTGGCAGAGCTTAAGCCCGTGCCCCCTTGTCCTATTGCTGAGTGCCTGAGAGAAGAGACCAACCCCCACCTGGCTAGAACTTCCCTTCAGGTAGTTATAGACGGTGATGAGGTCACCTCTGAGCCTCCTCTTCTCCAGGCTAAACAACCCCAGCTCCCTCAGCCTCTCCCTATAGGACTTATGCTCCAGTCCCTTCACCAGCCTTGTTGCTCTTCTCTGGACCCGCTCCAGCACCTCAATATCCTTTCTGAACTGAGGGGCCCAGAACTGAACACAATACTCAAGGTGTGGCCTCACCAACGCAGAGTACAGGGGAAGGATCACTTCCCTGCTCCTGCTGGCCACGCTATTTTTGATACAGGACAAGATCCCATTGGCCTTCTTGGCCACCTGGGCACACTGTTGGCTCATGTTGAGCTTCCTGTCAATTAGTACCCCCAGGTCCCTTTCTGCCTGGCTGCTCTCCAGCCACTCTGTGCCCAGCCTGTAGCGCTGCATGGGGTTGTTGTGGCCAAAGTGCAGGACCCGGCACTTGGCTTTATTGAACTTCATCCCATTGGAATCAGCCCATCTCTCAAGTCTATCCAGATCCCTCTGCAGAGCCCTCCTGCCTTCCAGCAGGTCGACACTCCCTCCCAATTTGGTGTCATCAGCAAATTTGCTGATGATGGACTCAATGCCTGGACAAATGTGCCTGGGAAGGGACGCAGCACAAACCACAGGGCACTGGTTCCCAAATGGTGAGAGCTACCACACTGCAGAGCTGAAAGCACATCCCCAGAGTATATGTGGGGCATGGCTAATCAAGCCTTGTGAGATCATTCTGGCTCCACAAGAGCAACTCATTGTTCCCAGGAAGCCACCGTGCTGGAAAGCATCACACAAAGGTATTTAAGTGGCCCTGGATGGAGTAAGAGGACCTTGTTAATGCTGCTCCTCTAGAAGGGGAAGCAGTGGTGCCATCAGTCAGAGCGAGAAGAAAATTATGGCAGCCTTTGGGAAGAAATAAAAAGGAAATGGCAACTACCACGCAATAACAACTCAAAATGGGCTGGGGAAGAGGAAGTGAAGCAAATGAGGTGTTCAGCACTCCCCTGGCTCAAGTGATTCCTGCTGTTTATTAAAAGAAGTGCTGCTCAGAGAACGGAGTGAATGTGAACAGGTAGGCAGGCAGCCAGGGGAGGCTGTGATCTCAGGGGGAGCATGAACACTTGTTTCTCACACAGTTCATTTCCCCCATCTGCCTGGGTCACACTGAGGCCACGTACACACCTGTGCCAGTGCAGTAACCAAGGTGCCAGAATGGCAGGACTGAAGGCCTGGCACGCAGGTTGCACGTCCCCAGCAGTGCCACCAAAAACCTGCCCATAAAATCATACCCTCAGTAGGGTGTGATTGCTGTAGGAAGCACGGCTCAATCTTTACAAGCATCACAGATTCTTGAATCTGAAGGTTAAATAACTGCTTGAACAACCCTTGTGAAAGGGTTTGGCCTGACCATCCCAACCTGTGTTATTAAAGGAGACCTTCAGAATGTCACGCTGTGTGGATTTTGCCTTGAATCACTCTGAATATTACCCACACAAAATGCATTTCATACCATGTCAAAAGCATAGGTATGGGTATTGGGGTTTTTTTTTAACATAATAGTATCCAGGTAGGTAGAAGACAAAAAAGTGACATTCTAATAATATACTTCATGAAATTATGACATTTTGAAAGCTATAAAATCACTTTGTTTCATAAGCAGAACTACAGCAAAATCATTCAAAGTTGATTTATAGTGATTATGGACTACTGGATTACTGACTGTAAGCAAATAACCACAGTTTAAAGAATCAATCTTTTCAGATGTGACATTTTTGCTAAAAATCCCCAAGTTTTTAGATGCAGTGAGAATTCACAGCGTTTCTGTTCTTAACAGCATCTTGTTTTGTTGGAAAAGTTTTAGTCTACTATCAAGTGATCCCATAAAGCAGGGCAGAGCTAATGGTTTTACTAAGTATATTTACTTCAGGCTAAATGGAAGGAGCAATTACATCCCACTTATACAGGAAAACAGCTGGAACCAGCTGAAACCACCTCTCAGTGCAGCAGAAAATATAAAAAAAGGCCTGATCAGAAGCCTGACAGGTTTGCTGACTCAAAAACACAGGGTGAAGGAATTGTCTGTCCAGCTGTGTTAGGAAGGGGCACAGCGATCTGGGAGGAAAGTTGTACTGAAAATGCATCTGCAAACAGGGCACTGAAAACAGACAGGCAAAATTTTTGACATGCCTACTTCAAGGTATTTAACCTCACAGCTGAATTTTCCTCCATGGACCTCAAGGAAACAGGACACTCTGCAGCCTTCCCATGTCAAGAGAAGGGCACAGGAGATAACCTTGAGCCAGTCAGTCTCTCTAACACAACAAATGTGCAAGGCTTTAATTATTACTTACTGCTTGGTCTGAAAAAAGAGGCAACAAAAGAAACAAAGTAAGCTGTAACAGCTGAAAGGCACCTCATTTCTGCTTTAAACATTTTTTTTTTCAGATGGAACAGGGCTGCAATATATCTTCTAAATAGTGCTTTCTCCTACCTGAAAAGTTATGAGTAACTTTCTTAATTCAAATAAGAAGCCTTTGAAATGCAATTTCTATAACACTCTCTTCATTATGGGACTTTTTGCAATATGCACCCCACCACACCATCACCAAAAAAGAAAAAAAAAAGAAAAAGAGAAGGAGAAAACAAAGAGGTAAGGAAAAAGAAGAAGAAAAAGAAAGGAAAAGGAAAAGAGAAAGGAAAAGGAAAAGGAAATTGAAAAGAAGAAGGAAAAGGAAAAGAAAAACAACAAGGAAAAGAAAAACAACAAGGAAAATGAAAAGAAAAAATAACAAGGAGAAGAACAAGGAAAAGGAAAAGAAAAAGAACAAGGAAAAGAAAAAGAACAAGGAAAATGAAAAGGAAAAATAACAAGGAAAAGAACAAGGAAAATGAAAAGAAAAATAACAAGGAAAAGAACAAGGAAAAGGAAAAGAAAAAAAACAAGGAAAAGAAAAAGAACAAGGAAAATGAAAAGAAAAAAATAACAAGGAAAAGAACAAGGAAAAGGAAAAGAGAAAGAACAAGGAAAAGAAAAAGAAAAAGGAAAAGGCAAGGCAACTTTTTTGTATTATTGTTGGAGGAAGCAAAAGCATCTGGAAAGGGAAACTCCAGGAGTGGGACTTCAAGAGTTTCACACTTCTAAGCCTTGGTGACAAGTTGGGATTTTGTGTAAGCAGGAGAATTGCCAAAGAATTGTAGATGGTGGTAATGAGAAACCCCAGCACATGAGGAGGAATGTGATTAGGGGGGCCTGGAAACTGTGAATTGAGAAGTATCTAATCAGCAAAAAGAAATTATTGTGCATCTGTTAGCCATTTGAGCAACACAACTTATCTTTCCTACATATTACTATTTTGCCTTTCTACTCTGGTCATTTCCAGACTAAGGACAGCAGTTTTCCTTGTCCACTGTGGGCCCATATATCTTCTTTGATATTACGGGATCTATAAGTCAGTCAGAGCTTTCCAATGGAACCACTTAGAGCCTTTTCCTACCAAGAATATAACAAAAAACACTCATAAAATTCTAAACTCCAAAGTGGTGTTTCACCACAGCCCCGAATGAAACAAGATGCCTTTAGAAAAGGAGGGACCAAGAACGAGATGGATTATAACTAAAGAGTGTGTTCAGATGTTTCCTCTTTCACTGTATGCTTGCAGAGCAAGTTGTAGGTCCTTATTCTTAGTGATGCAATTTTTAGTGGCTGCCTGTGATAAAATAAAACCTACACATTCTCTCCTAAGTCCCCAAACCCAGTCTTTATTTCTGTCCTTTTTGACAACATGCCCATCTCTAGCTCCCTTCAAGAGACTCACTGTTCCTACATTTAATACTATGAATTCTCAATTTGCTCCTATCCCCACTTCACGCTATGGAAGCTTTTTCACCTGGGCTTGCCCATTTGCTCTCAGACCAGACGTTACTCCTCGCTCTGCCCCACAGGCTCCTTCTGGCCTAGAGTGAAAAGGAGGGAAGAAAATAAAATGGCAGTCCTCATCCCATTTGTCCAGACACTCCCTTTCTAAAAATGTCGTGTCAGGAATATTGTAAACAATTTAGACAGCATCCATTACCTTTGCCTTGAGTTATTCCAGGGTATCCCATTCTCTGGAAGTAAATATATCGCCCTACTGCTTCTGTACAGAGGAGATGGTGACTCCTTCCAAAACTGCTACGTCAGTCTGAGGTGATGAAGTAAAAATAATTTGCTCTTGCTGGGGATTCAGGCCAGACAGTTAAGCAAATCTTTTCAATATAAGTATGTGCTGAGTTTATTTGCATGCCTCATAAAGCTCGAGTATTTGCTGTAAACTGTTGGTATCAATAGATTAATGATAAATATGTGTGTCTGACAGGAAAATGTGGTAACTGAATTCTTGGTCTTGTCCATCTGTTGCTTGTGGTTTGTATATCTCCATATCATATTATGCTTGTTTAGGTTTCAGCTGCTTGTCACATGTATGAGTGTATATACATACACATATATATATATCTACAGGAGGGCTGTATATGGTTTAGTTTACAATCCTGTTCCCTTCAGTTCGATGCAGGAGCCTGTGAGTGTGTGCCAGCAAACACGGACGGTGTGTGCTCATCGCTCTGAACCAACTTCTCTCCCTGTCCCGAGTGCTGAGCGTGCACTGTGCTGGTGGCACGGCTGAGCCCACGGGAAGCACACATATCCTGACAGATTCCTGTGGTTACAGACACACCTGCTGGCTTTGCTCAGTCCCACACGTCTCTCTCTCTGCAGGCACACAGTGTCCATAAAGAATCGTTAGGGTTGAATGGACCTCTGGAAGTCATCCAGTCCAACCCCCACGGCAAGGCAGGGTCACCAAGAGCAGGTTACACAGGAATGCGTCCACGTGGATTTGGAATGGCTCCAGACAGGAAGACTCCACGCCCTCCCGGGGCAGCCTGTGCCAGGGCTCTGCCACCCTCAGTGTAAAGTTCTTCCTGCCGTTGAGGTGAAACTTCTTGTGTTTATGTCCATTATGCCCCATCCAGTCACCAAGGCACCACTGAAAAGGGTCTGGAACCATCCCCTTGGCAGCCACCTTTGAGATATTTATATGCATTGATGAGATTCTCTCTGTCATCCTTTCTCTGGACTAAACATGCCTAGCTCTCGGAGTCCCTTCTGGTAAGAGAGATGCTCCAGACCCCTCATCATCTTCATGGCCTCTGCCGGAACCTCTCCAGCAGCTCCTTGTCTCTCTCGAGCTGAGGAGCCCAGACCCGGACCCAGTGGCACAGACAGACACACAGACACGCTCCTGTGCATGTGCCAGGCTGAGCCCGCGCGGCTCCAGCTCCAGCTCCATCCGGGCTTGCAGCTCCCTGTCCTCCCGAGCCCGCCTGCTGTGGTGCCCCCTGCTCCTGCTCCAGCTGGGCAGGCTCGTGGGACTCATCGCTCTTACGAGAAGGGGCTGCGGGAGCTGGGCCTGTTCAGTCCAGAGAAGAGAAGGCTGACAGGGGATCTCATCAATGCACATAAATGTCTCCAAGGCGGGCGCCCAGAGGACGGTGCCAGGCCCTTTTCTGTGGTCCCCAGCGGCAGGCGAGGAGCAACGGCCGCAAACCAAAACAAAAAATTTCGAGCTCGACGTGGGGAAGGGTTTCCTTTCGTTGCGGGCGGCAGAGCCCTGGCACAGGGTGCCCGGGGAGGGTGTGGAGTCTGGACCCATGTCAAGCCCACGCGGGCACGCCCCTGTGCCACCTGCTCTCGGTGACCCTTCCTCGGCAGGCGCGTTGGACTTGGGTGATCTCCAGCGGCCTCTTGCACCCCCAGCTATGCTGTGACTGTGATCCCATGATCCGGTACCGCCCCCCCGGCACAGCCCCTGCTCCCCCCCCCCCCCCCCACACGCACACCGGCGGCAATCCCGAGCCGGCGGCGCTCGGCGCTCGATTGCGGCGCCTTGCACTCCGCTGCGGGGCCGCCACCCCGCTGGTGGTGGTGGTGATGGTGCCGCTCGGTGGTGGATTGCTCGCGCCTGGGCGCGGGGCGCAAGATGGCGGCGGCGCTGGGCCGGGGGCTGGACATCAGCCTGGCGGCGCTGCGGCAGCACGACCCCTACATCAGCGGCATCGTGGACGTGGCCAGCCAGGTGGCGCTCTACACCTTCGGACACCGCGCCAGCCAGTGGGTACGTGCGCCCGGCGAGGCACACACCCCCGCCGCACCGGGGACCGGGGCGGGGAGCGGCCGGGACACGCCCCCACCGTGAGAGCCCCGCCCCCGCCCCGCCCCACCCGGCCATGGCCGAGGTGTGAGGGCGGGAGTGAGGGAGGGGTGTGCCTGACGGAGCTGAGAGCAGCCCCGTAGGGGCCGGGGAGTGGGCTCTGGGAGGCTGCAGGGTTGTAGGAGTTGTGTCCCGTGCGGCAGGGCAGTGGACGATGAGGTTTATCTCAGACGCATGGAAGGTTGAGGTTTAACCAGGTCCAAGAGAGGTTGGGTGTTTAACCCAGGGACACGGGAGACTGGGTGTTTAGCCAGGGCTGTGGAAGACTGGGGATTAACATGGGGCTATGGAGGCTGGGGCTTAACCCAGGGCTGGGGTTTAACCTGCAGCCATGGGAGGTTGGGTGTTAACCAGGTCGATGGAAGACTGTGGTTTAATCCAGGGCAGTGGAAGACTGGAATTTAACCCAGGGCTGTGAGAGACTGGGGTTTAACCAGTGTCTGAAGGAGAACAACGAACATGGTGAAGGGCCTTGAGGGGAAGCCGTATGAGAAGCAGCTGAGGGAACTTGGTCTGTTCAGCTGGAGAAAAGAAGACTGAGAGGAGACCTCATTGTGGTCTACAACTTCCTCGTGAGGGGAAGAGGAGGGATAGGCACTGATCTCTTCTCTGTGGTGACCAGTGATGGGACTCAAGAGAATGGCCTGAAGTTGTGTTTCAGGGGAGGTTTAGACTGGATGAAGAAAAGCGCTCTTCCATCAGAGGGTGGTTGGGCACTGGAACAGGCTCCCCAGGGATGTGGTCACAGCACCAAGCCTGACAGAGTTTAACCCACAGCTGTGGGAGACTGGGGTTTAACCCTGGGACACGGACCTCAGACTCTCCTCTGCCCTTCAAACACCTATAATGGAACCCAAACATGTACAAAAGAGTGAGTGTAGGAGTTAACAAGGCTATAAAGATTGTTGTAAGATTTAAAACCTTAATTAACTCAGGGAAACTTTTGGTAATCTAACATGCAGGCTCTTTCCAGGTGGTTCTTGCTTTGCTGTAATGGTGGGGCTTAGGGCCCGTGTTTGAAGAATCTGCACCATCTCCCTTTTGTGTCATTTCCCCTGTACCTGTCCCAAACATTGCCCCTGAGGACAGGTGCCCTTTGGAAAATCCTGACTGGGCTGTGCACTGCCCTTGGGTGTAGTGGAGAGTTAATCCAGTTTAGCCTCATGGTGTCGTGCATTTAGCCTTTCTATATCTTATCATAAAACTTGAGTCAGATGCATAGTGACCTGTGCAGGCTCCAGCCTCTCACCACCAGCTGATGAAGTTGGGTTTATGTATTTGTGGCTTGGATGAGAGAAGTGAAACTGATGGTCCTGGGAAACAGAGATAAAGGGGGGTTCACTGACAGTAAGCAAAACACTGCCCTGATTTCAACTTCCTTAACTTTCCTTTTCTTCAGGAGAAGACTGATGTGGAAGGAACGCTGTTTGTTTACACAAGGTGAGGACACTACCTTTTAACGTCTGCAGAATGTTTCCATAACCTGTGGATATGGAAAAGCTAGCTGGGATGGAGTGTGAATGAAGTAAATGAAGTGAAGTCATGAAGTAAATGCTCCCCCTTGTTCAAGGGTGAAAAGAAACTGAAACTGGTAGAAGCAAATGCGGGGAAGAAAACACTGGGAAGGAGGCACCACCTTGTATTTTGATAAGACTTCCAAATGTGATTTAAATCTCAATAGGGTAAACTGTAGAAATCTTTTGTGTTGGTTTAATTAGGATGTAGCAGTTTAAAAAGTGTCTGGACAAAAAGCAAATAGTGAAATAAATAACCATATTCTTTAAAGTAAGGGAATGGTACAACTTAGGAAGTATTGTTTTCTCTACTTAGGGTACATTCATACTACTTATGTCTGATTGTTCATTTTTCATGCATATTTCATCCAACATTTTGGCTGATTTTAATGCTCTCTTTTAGCAGCACCTCTGATTGTGGCTTTTCAGAGCATCATTTTTATGTCACTTGTTTTAGCACATTTGTTCTGTTATGAAGCCTGCCCTATGTTGTAGTTTCCATGTTAGTGCCTCAGCATTTCCCTGTGACTGTTGTTAAAGTTGGAAAATAATACAGTCAGCAGATCTTGCAGTAGCTGCCAGGGTTTAACACCAAAGCAGAAAGTTTCTTCTTCAACTTTTATGTCAAAGAGGAACTGGTAGGAGAGCTGAGAAAGCAAGAGATTGTTTTGAGAAGGTGAGAGATGTATGTGTGAAGTGACAGAGAGGCCCAGGAGTCTGTGAGCTTTGTGTGAAGTGGGAATGCTGGTTTCAATCTGTAGAGATCTTTCCTACCAGCAGTGGAAATGGTCAACAGTAATTTTTCTAAGCTGCTTTCAGGTGAGTGGAGATAAGAGCTTTTCTAATTACCACCGTGAGAGGAAAGAACCAGCTCTTTGTTGTGCAAGCAGTAGGTGGATGTGGGTAGTTATGGGCTGCAGAACAGCAGCAGTATTTCCTGGTGTGTTGGTTGTAAAGCTCAAGAACTGACAACATGTAACCTGGTACTCCTTGCATCTGTGATCTTTCACTGTTCTCTTTGTTGCCTGAGGAAATTTCCATTTAGAGCAGGGGTTGATGCCTGGCTGCCCTACAGGCAACAGAATGGAACAGGTTGTGAACTGTGGGTAATATCATGCATCATCAGTTTTAACTTTAATTTTCTGTTGCTTTGAACAGAGTTATAAAGTTCTGTGGAAAAGACATTGCCAACAGATCATAGGTTGGAGACCACTGGTGTTGCCTTGGTTGTTTCTCTTTAGTCACAATGTAAAGTGATGTGACCATTTTACTTGAGATAACTTATTTACTACCCATCTCATCTTAGTGAATTCCGAGGAACAGTCAAAAAGTCAGACTTCCAGCTGGGTTAACACCAGTGGAAGTGGTCTGTTTGTTTGTTTTAAGTGAAGCACTGACTGCTGCAAATTAAGGATTCTTGTCAAGGATTCCACTTTTTTTTGTTTTTCTGTTGACTCCGATGCTGTAATGCAGCTTCCTTTGCTTTGGGTTTCATAGAGAAATCCACACAGCAGCAATTGCCAGAGATGGCACTTTTCCCAAATGTTTATCCATAGTCTTTCCTTTATTGTCATACTTAGTTTGGAAGTAGTATCTCCTGTCAGGGTCATGATGGATTTAACAGCTCACCTTTATCTAAATGACTTTGAAGTGTAACCCCCATGAACATGCATAATGATTTAGAGTCATAGAATCATGGAATGGTTTAGGATGGAAGGGACTTTTGAAGATAATCTGGTTCTAACTCCTGCTGCCATGGGCAGGGACACCTTCCACTACATCAGGTTCCTCAAAGCCCTGTCCAGCCTTGTCTTCCAGGAATAGGGCATCCACAACTGCTCTGAGCAACCTGTTCCAGTTTCCCAGCACCCTCACTTTTGTTCTTACGCTTTAGATGGCGTGGAAAATCCTCTTTGGGGTGACTGTATTGAAAAGTATGCTTGCACTGGCCCATAACTGACTTATTTTAATTGCTACTTTCTACTCCAGCAAGAAACTATAGGATAGATGGTGGTGTTGGATAAGGTGATGCTGACAGTCTGTTTATTTCTCATACATAATGTAGGGTTTTGCCATAATTAAAAGGATCACACAAAATACTGCAAAAGCCAGTTGCTATTTCCTTGGCAACAAAATCAGTTTTTTGTGGTACCTCTTAGAAATAATAATAAAAGATTAATAAATTTGGAGAACTATACAGGAAAGAAATTCTAGTGATTTCTTTTTTTTCCTCTTCTTGATGGGATTTCTGCTTGTTAATTTTCAGATCAGCTTCTCCAAGGCATGGTTTCACAATTATGAACAGACTGAGCATGGAAAATCGAACTGAGCCTATTACTAAAGACCTTGATTTCCAGCTCCAGGACCCCTTTCTACTGTACAGAAATGCCAGATGTAAGTATGTGACACGTGGGGTTAAATACTGAAGTCAGCTTCTCTTCAATCTGTTCTTGGTTAAGGCAGTCCAAGTGCTTAGACTGCAGCTCTCAGGGGCTGAAATTAGCTGGTTAACAGGTGAAAGTAAAGGAATGTATTTTGCTTTTTTGGTGTGCTGAAAGAGAAGAATTGCTCAGTGCTTCCTAAAATGCCACTCTGCTAAAGAAAGTATTAGCATGTGCTTAGTAGTAATCTCTTAATTTAACTGACAAAGAGTAAATGTTTATTGTGGTGTGTATGTGATGGGCTGAGAGAGGCAGGGAGTGTGTGTTTCCTGAATGTACCCCAGTCAGCGTTGGGAAGTTTTGGAGTGGTATTTGTAGTCTTGGCTTTCTGCATAAAAACAGACAAATGCAGCAAATTCAAGCCCTGTTTTGTGCTCCAGCTCCAAAATCCTGTCCTTGGAGCAAGTTGGAAGGCAGTGTGCCTCTCAACCATGAGGCGTAACTCCTGACAACATAACGTTGGGTCTCCTTTAAACCCTGATGAAAGACAGAGTTATTACTTTGGGCTCTGTGTTTATCTTGCACGATTATCTTTATACCAGAATTAGCAAGTGTCAGGCAAAAATAAGTGGAAGACATGGGAAAGCTCACTTGTGCATGCAGATCTGCATACAGAGTGTTACAATGAGCAATTACACGAGAATGAGCAGTTGTAAATATACAGTTTATATCTGTGCTTGGAAGTGGAGCTGTAGTGTCATCTGTGCTTTGTCCTTGATGCATAAAAGCAGATTGCAAAAATGTTTTATGTGAACTGTGACGCAGAAGTGTTCCCTCTGGATGAATTAAAGGCTGAAGCAGCCCAATTTGATCATCTGCTAGACCTTTTTACTTCATAGACTAGTTTGGAGTTGGAAAGTATATCAAGAGGGAATCCTGTTGTTCACACGCACTATGTGGTAAAAACAATAGAGAAATAACATTTTAAATAGCCTAAATGAAACTGCTATTTTTGAGAGTATTTTCTAGGTTGACAAAGTATTGGAATTCACAAAGAAACTGAAAAGAAATGCAGACATATTCAGGCTAACCTAGGACATTAGGATTTTAAGTACCATGAGACCTATTATCCCATCTGGTTTTGAAGGGTCTTTCTTATGTAAGTGTAATCTTCTTTAATCTCATTTTGAAATTCCATTAGGAGTTTATGTGTGTATACACTAGTACCTACATTTTGAAACCTGGTCTATTCATTTTTCATTTTTGTTGAGACAATTGGTATAAAGAGTAATTAGAAGTTGTCATAACTCTGTGCTGACATGAAGTAAGTGTGATTACTACCTGTAAACTGTGATTGGTTGATTTTTTTATTAGGAGGAAAATCGTGGGGTTTGGAGAGTATAAGCTGTTTTTCCCAAGAGATGTCAGTCTTTTGGGTTTGCAGGGTCTCAAATATTTTAAGTGCTAACCTGTTTTCTTACTTTTTCTCTTCTGATTGTCTCCCCATGCCACCAAGGGGAGGGGGCAAGCACCTGCACAGGGCTGAGCTGCTGGCTGGGGTGGACCCCCAGCACCTACACAGACAATTTACCAGTGGCAACATGGAAGTAGAACTACCCTTCTTTTAGTTTAGAATCTCTGAGCCGTGAGATCTGACAGTTTTTTCACTCCATGGCACTCTGTACTGGATCGTTCCCTTGAGTGCTGGCATGAAAAAAGAAATTAAGAGATCCCCAGCCCCTAAAACCTGTGGGTTTTAAGCCCTGATGTCGTAGTATTATTTTTCTCTACTGCTTCCAGATGCTAACAAGGAGTACTCAGTAATAGCTGTTTACTTGGCAAAACAGTGGACAGTTTGGCAGTAATACTTAACAGTATCTGGAAACAAGTTATCTTTTTCTAACCTTTTGTTTGACTTGGTGACTTCTTATGCAGTTTTTCATACATGTCTTCTTTTAGATCTAACAAAACTAACAGTTTCCTCTGTTTTTCCAATTGATATAGTGGCTTTCCTACAGAACAGGGCTTTTGTCATAACATAAACATCAGGAAAATACAAAAGCAAGCATTTAGAGAAACAAAGAAGTCCTGCCCAGTGTTTTGCTTCTCCCAGTATTCTGAATATTTGTTGAAACCAACTTCATTTTAGTGCAGCTGAATATCTATGGCTGGTTGTACCACACAGCCTAAAATAAAACCTCTTGGCAGCCCAAGGTGGTGCTTGTGTACTGGACAAGTCCGCCAGCATTTGTAATAGCTGTCATTTTGTAAGGCTTGCTTTGCATCCAATATATGATCACAACAGAAAGATTTTTTCCAAAATTATACACAATAAATATAAGTTTTAGGAATACTTAAATTAAGAAAAGAAATATTTCATCTTACTTTATTGGGTTTTTTTCATATTTCTTCTGTTGTTCTGTGTGATCCTGGTCATCTTAAGTTGAAATACTGTCTAAACACCATGTTGGAGACACAGTGTAATCCCAGGACTTTTCAGGCTGGATTTGGGATCCATGCCAGTTAATGTTTGCACTGATCTACTGTTTTGCAGAGAAGTTTAGTTTGAGAAATCTGTTAGGCTGGAGCTGGGATTATTCATTTCAAAGCCAGGAGGGAAGATCAAATTACAGTTTTTAATGTCAGCAGAAATCTTTGTCCACCAAGAAGAGAAGGTTTATGTATCAAATAGGGAATTTTCAATGTGACTTTAAACTTACCTAGTTAACTGCAATTTTAGATGCTTGCTTTATGAGAGCAAGACAGGAGTCCCATTTTTGTTTAGATCATCTAACAATTCTAAGGGTTTTAAAAAATAAATAATCTTAACTACACAATTACTACTTTTTTCATTGGTTTTTGGTGATATTTATTGTGAAAACCAATATTTAGAGCCTGTTGCTTAAGCCTTGGTGCCGAATAATATGAGACAGTTGAGAAGAAATACAAGGTGGTAAATTATTGAGTAAATGAACTTAATTTTCTCTCTTTAGCACTGATCAGCTATATAATAATTACAGCTGTTCCTCACTGTGTATTGTACCAGGTGTTTATGCCTTTGTACTGGGTCAGTGAATTATTTCCTCAGTTGACTGATTTAGCTTTTCATTGCTGAATCCTGTTTTTCATGCTTACAGGTCACAGAGAATTTGGTCAACAGTAAGTTGTATATCTCAGAGTTAGCTTCACCTTGAGCATTTCAGCTGCCAGAGAAGAACACAAGATCCTACCTTAAAATAGTGTGCTAATTGTGACAGTGATCTGATACAGGTTAATTGGGTGCTTTTCTGCTATAAGGAGTGGAGAAAGAAATTGTGTGGCAGATTGACAAATACTTTATAACAAGTTTCTGTGCCTATTGGCAGAGCAGCTGCTTTTCATTTCTGTGCCACCTTTGTAGCAAGGCCTTTGATCATTTCATCTCCTGGGCTTGGAGCAGAATGAAGCCTTTCTAGTCAGATGTGTCCACTGAATTTGAGCCTTAGCAGAGGTTCAGTAAGTGGTCCAAAAGCAGACCAGACATGCCTGTTTTTGTCAAACCTGCCTAGGCACCTGTGAGACATACATAAGCTCATCCTTGTTTCAGTTGTCCAGTTTAACATGCCACCATGTGTCTGTCAGAACCCTGAAAATGTTATATTTTCCCAGATTTCTACACTGCAAAGATGTCTAGTAGATGGGATGGAAGGGAGAGGGAAGTTTGCCAGCTGTCCAAAGAAGTTTTGTGGTTTTTTTGTTTGTGGTTCGGTTTTGGTTTTTTTCCTTCCCATGTAGGTCATAATTATTTTGTATGACAATTTTTCCAAATATATCCCTGGGGACAAGTGATTGTAAAATGTTTAGGAAAAGACAACGGTGTATGTTCTTCTCAAACTATTGTATTTCATTCTTAAATTCTAAATTACAGCATCCAAGGGCCCTCTTAAACAGAATAACTCATCTCTTTTGAGACTGATTGTGGCTCATTTTAGTTCACCCTCCTAAGTAAATACATCCTGGTAAAAAATATTAAATGGATAACAAGTGTCCTGCCTCTGCAGGCATTTCTGAAGACCTAGTGACCCTGCAAGTAGCATTTCTTAGTTTGAAGGCTGTTAGAAGTTTACTTCGGAAGGAAAAGTAGGAGACAACACTAAGAGAATCTGAGTGATATGTAGAAGTTAATATATCATGGAAGCCAATCCTCTTTTGGGTATCATAGTGTCTTGTTTACCCTGAAATATGTTTCCAGTCTATATTACATTATACATTCTGTAACATGGGGTTTCAGATCTCTTCTTTCTTCTGAAATGTGTTTTTAATCGAGAACAGAACCAGCATTTGGTGGTTAAATTTATTTGTGTATATATATAGATTCAGCCTTCTGCATATTGACCAGTGAACTACTACTTGCTCAATTGTTTCCATTGAGACAGGCAAAATAGATATTCCAGGCTTTGTTTTTATGAGGTAGTAGAGTTTCTCTTTGGTTTTTGGTTCTGTTTAGAATGGAGAGCCTTATTTATCAGCCTCCTGCCTGCCAACATAGGGTATCTGGTCCAATAACAAAAAACCTGACATGATGAAAGCAGTAAATTGCAACGTGTATTCAGTTGATTATTCCCCAAATGCTCATTTGTTTTTCAGAATTTTGAAACAAATACCTTGAAGTGTTTTTAACTTCATTCAATTTGTATTATTTTTCTCTAAAATCAGTGGTCTACTAATTCAGAAGTATGACATGGCTTTCTGTTGCTGCATCATTAAGCAAATGCAGTGATTTTTGTCACAGCTGAATAACTTAAAACAATTTTTTTGAGGTTAAGTTTGATTGCAGAATTATTATTCTGGCCTGCTACAACCTGCATGTTTTGTTGAAAATATTTCTGTAGTTTAAAACTCTTTGAAAAATGTTTGTCGGTTTGGAACAAAAGTGCAAGCTAAAACTATAGAAATTCAAAGTGATTTTGGTAGAAGGGCCTTGCCCTCTTTAGGGGTATAATCTTCTCAGCCTGTTTTTTTGTTAAACAGATTTGGGTAAAGGTTTTTTTAAGAAGTCTGCCTGGGCTGACTGCTGCCACTTGTTCAGAATACGAATGCTTGTGGTTTACCTGCGGTTCTGTCCTTGGAGACATTTTTGTCTCAGAGTTATAAACAAACCTCTCCTCCTTCTCTCCATTCCAATTTCTCTCCTTTGATCAGCATTATAAAAATTCATCATGTATCCAGCAAGACAGAACAACAGCAGAGGTCACAATTGTCTTCCCTGAGCGTTCCTGACCTTAAAGTGAAACCTCAGTTTTGCTGAGAGTGTTGGAATGCTAACACATACCCAACTTTTTTAAGTTTCAAAAGAAAATATACATACTGAAAATAATTCATGTCTTACTAAGAGTTAATTCTAAACCCAGAAAATGAAAGTTGCAGCATGAGCTTTGTCGTGTTATTTGCTTTTTTCTTCCTGAAACCTGTTATACAGTTTGTGTCCAGCTTAACTGCTTTTGAGTTTGTCAAGTGCAAATTTTCTTGACACAAGCAAGCAAGTTTCTTACTGCCTCTGTTTATCAAGTGCATAGTGATGATTTATGTTTTTTCATGTGGGATGCTCTCTAGTACTCAGTTAGTTGACTTCCTTCTACCTACACTCAGAAATTATGTGTTCATAGGCTAGTTTACAAAAGCATATTTAAAGGCATTACTAATTTCCTACTATGTTTCCCATATAGTTCCTCCCTTTGTGGTCTGTATTTCAACTAACTGGTGATTTTAATGTGCTTAGAAAATGGTAAAAATTGCTTCAGAATGTCAAGAAAAATAATAAACTGCCCCTTGGAAGTGGTATAGATACCAATTTACATTTTTATAACTAAACCCATAAAATATGTACATTTATATATTAGATCCTTGTGCTTTCTGCCTCATTTTAATTTTCAAGGATGCCTGAAAATCTTGAATGCCTGCCTGCTGAGATATAAAAGTATTATTGTAACTTGATGGCATAACTTAATACTATTTTGCAGTCAAGAATGGATGGATGTGCAGCAGTTCTGGCTCAAGGCAAGTGAGTTTTAAGATCAGGAACTGTGATTTTGCTATCTAGTGGTTATTTGGCTTACCTGTTCTAGAGTACAAAAGCTGATACACCTGGTTTTATAACTAAACTCAGCTCAAATCTGTGGAAGAAGTGGATTTTTAATGTAGTGAGAGGGACAGGAAAATTTGTTTTAAAGAAGTATGCATAAATGCAAATTGATTAAAAATAAATTGACTGAAAAAGTGCCATAGGACATTGTTTTCTGTGAAAACTTTTAGTTGATCATAATTTTTTCTTTTCCTAAGTCTCTCTCTTACTGAAGCCAGCCCTGGAATAAATGACCTGCAGAGGTCCCAACCAAACTAAATTATTATTGTGATTCTAGGATTAGCAGATATTGGTTAATTCTACTTAAGAGTGTTTGGGGTTTTTTCTGCTTATCCTGGAGAGTAAATGTTCTGTGATTTAGGTTTTTAGGGTTCCAATGAAAAAAAAAAAAAAACAAAAGAAGAGGGGGAACTGCAATATCCCTTTTTGTTTGTTGTTTTTAAAGAAAAATTGTTTGTACTATTAAGTGTTTCTAAATTTAGTTTTTCCAGTGCTGCCTTATTTGTTTTCCTTAAAACTAAATAAAATCTGTGTTTTTCAGGGGAATTTGTAGATACCAGTTCTGAAGGCCTTAAGTTTCAGACGTAAGTTTGGATGTGTAACACTCTGTCCCTTGTCACTCCACCCAATACAGCACAGGTATTTCCATTCAGACTTTCTTAAAAGGATGTTTTAGTTGTTTCTTCCTTACCCTTCCTACCCTGAGGATTTGTTAGGGGGTGTGAAAGCCTTTGACTGAGCAAAGAAAATGATTTAGGATGGTTTGCCTTCATGAAGTGGCTTTTTGCAGCTGTAACTGTGATGACTGCAGCTGTCTTTTTGCTCTAATTACGTGTTGTGCCTCAAGGGTGGTCAAAACTCAGTGTAAGGAAAAGAAGTGCAGTAATCCTAAAGCAGGTTTTCAGTTCTGTGTGACGATGGAGTCCAGTCTGAAAGTCAGAGTAACTATATGCTAAGTGAGAAGAAACGGGCCAAGGAGCTAAGATAACAAAGCTATGTAGTCTTTTGATGGCTGGTAATTATTTTGTGTATGGTGGAAGTATATCTCTGCCTGGGCAAACAAATTCGTAGGAGAAGTTACACAGAGTAGAATTAAAACCATGTATCAAGCACCCTGCTGTTGTGGATGAGTTCCTGTATGGAGTGGAAGGAGAGTAATACTGCATGTATCTGCTAGACACAGTCTTTGTTTCCCATTTATGGATGTCAGCATATAAGCAAGATATTAGCTTGTCTGGAGGTTCACTGTTGAGAGTGTACTGCCAGTGCTGGGAATTCCGGACATCTTTTCAAGATAAGATAGGCATATGATGCAGCAAAGCTCAAGGGTTCAAGTTGGAACAGATAATTATTTTTTTTTTTCAGAGAGGTTATTTTCATGTGACTACCTGTATACCCTCTACTTCACACACACCTCCTTGTATAGCATAAAATGGTGGGTGTTTCAAGATCAGGGTAAACACGTACCTGAAAGCCTACATATTTCTTCTGCAAATGAGAATATTACAGAGCAAGTTGCTTTCAGCAATCTCTTGCATAACTGCCTTTTCAGCTTAATCCCTTCACATGCTAACACACGTATTTAGTGTTTCCAGCTTTTGTATATTTTAAACTTCTTAGCCTCTTTGTCCAAAAAAAACCCCAAAAACCTTTATCTTTTTTTTTCCTTATACTTACATTCCTTTTTTTTTTTTTTTTATCGTATCACAGTGGGAGTTGGAAAGCCATGTTCATTAGATGCTCAAAATACAATATATTGCTAAGAGAAGCCATTCATCTACTTAACTCCACAGCTTGGAGAATTACCAGAATTATCTAAATCCTGTGGTGGTATGAAGACACATTCAGGAGTTCACAGTACATTATCACCAAATATTACTCTAAGTTATTAGTGTAGTCTCCTACATCAGACAGAGTGCTCTGTTTAAATAGGAAGGCAATACTCATCGCAGCAGGTAGAGAACAGTGCAATCCCTGTGCACACAACTTTGTCTTACCTCCAGGTTTGATGTAGAAGCAGTTCAGCTGAGTTTCATGCACCAGCTTCCCCTTATACTTGGTGTCAGGCTCCCCTGGCTGGTGGCTGGGGAGCGGGTGATACGCTTGCCGAACCAAGGCTTGAAACATTTTAAAATTCCAAGGAGCTGAACCTAAGTGTATTTTCTATAGATAGAAAAGGCACATTCCTTTTGGTCAACTTTTTCTTTCTTCTGAGTTATTTTATGCAGTAGCCTTGTACAGAAGTTAAAGCTTGGATGCTACTTTAAGTTAGTGACAACTGGATCTTTTAATCTAGAAGCTATTTTCTAGCTCTTTGAAACCTCTGCAATATCTCTTGCGTTATCCTTCCTTTTCTTGCTCTTCACTCTTAATCCTTTCCTTGTCCTCTGTGTCTTATGCTCAGTTGGAGCCTTCTCCTCCCCCTGTCGTTTTTCAGGAAAACTTGGATTGAGGAGTGAAGATAATGGGCGCCATCCACCCGTCAGCTCATCACCTCCCCGAGCCACGGCGATCTCTGGTTTCTGTATATCAGCACGGACTTCTCTGATAATATCCTCTGGGGCTTGAAAAAAAATAGGTTTGTCTAGCAGAGGGTGGACTTCACTCCTGACATAGCCAGAAAACTTCTCTTGGAATGTGAGCTTGCTCACTTGTGCTCTTTTATATGTGTGTGTATATATATATAAAAATATTTGTAACCTTCTCTGAAAACATGGAAGATAAATATGTGAGCGAGTGCATCCCCCAGCACATATACAAGCTGCTCACTTCTGTCTAACATTGATTTAATGGGGGCTCTTGAGTGCCTCATCAGCGCTCCCTTCGTCAAAACAAGCCTTAAGTCGGCAGTAAACAATACTTTTCAATTACAGGAGGAAAAAGGAAAGAAACCCTTCCCAAGTGTAAGATAGCATAGCCTTTAAAGGACAAGGAATGTGTTATATACAGAAACACGGTGCGAGTGCTCCAGTGGAATTCCACTCGGGCTGCTAATGCAGCATTGCTTTTTTGACTTAACTGCCTTACAAACTAGTAACAGTGTTGGGCTTGATGCCTGCTGTCTGCTCTGCTTTAATGGTTGTGGCTGCAGCCCAGTTGTTGGTTTTGCTGCACAGAGCTTGCTTTAATAAAATATAAACTTCTCGTGTCATAAAGAGTTACTTAAAATCAATCGTAAAATACCCCAGTGGGTTTTACCTGCTAGATTCATTATTTTGGACATGCATAGGCCTAAGTCTTTTGGGGCCTGTTTCAGTAATCCTTTTGCAAAGCAGAGATATTATTTATATGAATAAAACCAACCAGAGATTCTGTAGCCAGGAGAAAAAAAAGGAAGAGATGTAAGACATATGCTTCAGGTCAGAAGTCAGCAATAAAGGGGCAAGGAAGATTCTTCCTGTGAATCATCTGGTGTTGGTCATTGTCTTAGCCAGGATATGGACTTTCAGTTTGATGAGCTCCACCAATTCTTTTGTCTCTGCCAAACAAACTGCCTTTCTGTAAAATTTTAGTATTATTTGCTAAATAACATACAGTGTTACATTCTCTACATGGGAATGTGTAGCATCTCTCAATTAAGAAGTTCATGAAATTTCATAATAATTAGAAAAAGGAGAGAAATAACATTGGATTTTTATGTAAGGTATTATATGCCTTCCTGCAGGGCTTTACTGCTTTCTTTTTATTGTTATCTCTTTTTTATTCTGGTTTCTCTCACATGAATATTTCTCTCTCTAACACTCTCTCTCTATCAGAAAACAAAGTAGATGTTCAGATTTGCACTGAGAGTTAAAAGCTGAAGGAGGGGAAAGACTGAGGAAGCAGAAGATACATTTTATTCCTAAAGGATTATACATGAGCTAATAAAATACTGCTAACTTCTGAAGCAAAATGAAATATGCATTTTTACTTTCTGTGTGAAAATAATACAATTGCTGTAGTAAAAATAATCCAGTGCAAAATTCCAAATTTTTATTTAAATTCAACTATATGTCTAGTGTATATTCATGGATTCAAAGTTGCAGGGTACCTCCCAGTGCTGCTGTTGTGAAATGTCTGGCTGCTGATATAAAATTATTTTGATAAATGGGGGGGGGGGGGTTCTGTTGGATTACAGGTCTAAAGTAAGGAAATGTTTACTGCTGAAATTGCATTTTCTCGGTGGCAAACTTGATCTCAGGGGTACAGTCTGTTTCTCCCTTTGTACGTGTGCCCACATAGAATGTCTTGTGTTCAAGGAGGCAGAAAAATCAGTAAACTAGTAAGTAATCTGAACACTAACAATACAATTTTAAAAGATATACAAATATGTGTAAAAATAATTACAGTAATCAGAAGAAAAAAGCAACGAGGTAGTTCGAGGAGGTGGTGTTTGTATCTTCATGAAAGAAATCACTAAACTGCGATTTCACAAGAAAAATACAGATGAAACATTTCTATTCATACTTTAATGATCATTCAGCTTTCAAGCATGCAAGAATGCAGTGGCCATATGTGAATGATAAAGGGTTCAGGGGCACAGTCATCTACTGAAATTTATCTTGGGAGCACAGTGTGAACCAACCCACAGCCGGAGCAAACCTATTACTGTTTGCCTGTCATTATGTGAGAAGAAGGAGAAGCCTTTCTGGGCCTGTGAAATTGTGTTATATCACTAAAAATTGCACGGACTTAAAAATTTCCAACTGCACCTCTACAGCCAAGCAGATGTCACTGAAGGCAGTGTAGCAGCTGACTGCAAGAGAAGGAATGGCTGTAGAGTAGTAGAGAAGAATTCTTTAATGTGTTGAATATAACATGGTAACAGGCTGTGGCAAAGCAATAAAAGGAAATATGTAAGATATGCTGTAAATATGAAGTGAACATATAAAATCTCAGGAGGAGTAGTTGACTTTACTTTTGCCTGTTTCTATGTGGATTTTTTTTATTCTTTTTCTAACCATTTCAGAATAGAGATGGTGTAGGAAAAATTAACAAATTGCCTGCTTCCAAAGTGATGGTGTGTACAGAGTATAGAAACAGAAAAATACAGAAGTGGGGTTTTTAAATTCTCTTAATCTTAAGATATTTCTTAGGTGTTTCTTGTTATAAGAACAAGTATATACAAGTAACTTAAACTTCTGTTGTTACAGACCAAGAACTTAGTCCAGATCTGCAAGTGTATTTCCATTACTTAGGATCTGAAGGTATGCAGTGAAGAAATAAGAGATGAGATCACAACAGTCAGAATTAGAAACATCTTCTATAGTTAAAGTTGCTTATTTTCCTCATGAAGTCCTTTTCGAAGTTGTTCATTATTTTGTGGGAGTTTAAACCATTTGGAGTGACAGCTCATCAGACTGATTAGGGCAAAAACTCAGGTTTCAGGAAAAAATTACATGCTATTGAACACCTATTTGAGGTTAAAATAATCTTCTTTTTTTTCTCTTCTCTTCTATTATACTGGAAAAATGGCATCGTCTTAGTTTGGAAAATAACTTGACCTTGAGCTCGGCTATAGCTCTGGAATTAGAGGTGCACCTTGACCTTTGGCAGGTACCTCAGAGATGCACTTTAAGAGTAATTGGGAGCATATTCTTAGATTGGACTAAATTATAAATGAAAACCGTGATGTTCAAATCCTGAGGAGCCCTCTACCAACTGTGTGTGGCACAGACAGTGGAGGAGGCTTTATCCCCATGGGACTGGAAGCCCAGATACTCCCCAAGAAACATATGGAAACTGCTGCTTTTCTTAACATAATGGGAGGCAGGATGGAAATTGAAATGCAGAAGGCAGCTCTCCTTCCTATTCTTTCAAATGAAAGCAATTTTTTTGGTCTCCAGGAAAGTTCTCATTGCTTTTCAGTTCTAGGTACGATGTGAGATGCATAGAATCAAGAAAAGAGTGTGGTTTCTAGTTTAAATGCTTCTAATTGTGATAGTCTTATGTTAGTGTAAGCTTTTCTGCTGATAGAAAATATGGATCTATATTTAGCCTAGATTTGTGCAAGGCATTTTTGTTCAGATGATTCCTGTAGATCAGGGCCTGGCTTCATTTCAGTGTATTGAAGATGTTTTGTTGTTTGCTTTAGAAAGTTAGCAAAGAATATAGAGCTAATAAAGGTAATAGTTTCAGATGTTGAGGGGCTATGGATTTCTTTCCACAAAGCCTTTCTCTGATGGGTTTTTATTTCACAGGAAGATTGCTTTTGTTGTCTCAGGATATTTGGATGCAGCTTTTAGCTTTGCTGCAGACTTACTTACTTGCCTTTCTAAAGTCAGTGTCTATCTCTCATTTTTCTATATCAGAACTAGAACAGAACTTTCACCCACCATTTGTTTATCTTAATACCTCCTCACTTAGCTTTTACACTCCTTGAGTGAGACTCTTTAGTCTTTTCCATTACAAAAGGCAGAGGAGCTCCAGTTTGATGGGGACATTTTGGAAGTCTATTGTGAAATAGTAATGAGAACCACTTGTTACTTAAGAGCAGCTTATAAATAAGAACAATAAAAGATTTATTAAGAACAACTTGTTATTTAAGAAGTTGATAGCCTGGCATTTACAGACTTCCTGCCTTAATTTCAGTGTCACACACCATCCTGATCTAAAAATTATTTGGAATTGATGATGCAATGGCAGGAGGTGTGACTGGAAAACCAGTGGTGTGGGGAAAAAAATAAATGCACTAAGCCAGATGGATCATAACATAGAAGCTATTCCTGTGTCGTGACTAAAAATTTCTTGTAGCATCAACAGAATGCATTTTTACAGGAAATCTTGCAAATACAGTTTGCATTTGGGCTCTTTTCCAAAAAAAGTAAAGACCCTGCTGATGGACTCTTACATCTGCTGAGCTTCATGGAAATATATGGATCAATGGACTTTAAATTTTCCTACAGTACTAACAGAACTTTAGCTTTGAGGCTATTTTAGGGGGCGTTCCAGTGAGCTAATTTTATGTCTCTGCTACAGAGTTAATTTTTTTACCATAAAGAATTTCTGATAAATTTTGATTAAAAATCTGCCTGAAGTCAGGCTCTCACAGTAGAGCCACAGACATTTATTTAGTAAACAATTCACTATCTCTGTTGTCCCTTTTTTTGCCTCATGAAATCAGAAATGTTTGCTGGCTCTATCTGGAAGTCTGCAAATTAGTCACCCAACTTTCGTGACTGGTAGAAGATGGCAAGGACATTCCAGGGTCCATTCTATTAACAAAAATTGTTTCTTATGTTGATTTTTAAGGCATAGTTCCAGGCACAATTAAACAGATGGTGGTGAGGAACTTTTTCTTGACTTCAGTGGTGTTGCCAATCATTGCCCACTCTCAAACCATTTGCTTTTGGGGGAAGGGGTTTTGAGGGGCTTTTTCATTTTCTTGGGGGTTTTGTTGTTGCATATTTTCACTCTCTGTGTCTGATCATTGCTTTGCATTAACATGTCTCCAAGTAGGATTCTTTTCCCTTTAACTGGTTTGGTTGTTTTGGTGTTTGGTTTTTTTTCTTGCTCGTTTGTATTTAATATTTTAAACATTTGAAATAATGGAAATACCAAGTCATCCTTTTCCCTCTCTTTATTAGCAGTTCCCCAAGTAAGTGGATTAGAAGCTTTGTCAGCCTTTAAATGAAAGAACAAGTGTCTGATGATTTAACAGATTGGGTCTTTTCAGAGCTTTTTAGGAATTTAGGTTAAGCTCATATCAAAGTACACATTTTTGTTACCTTAAAAACTCTTCCCTTGCTTCACTTTATTGACATTTTTGTGCCTGAGAAGTCATAAAAGTTTTGGTTCCCCTTTAAAAACCTCCTGAAATAACAAGATATGTCTAGAGCTGATTTCCATTATTTAGAAGCAAATACATTTTTTATATATATGTTGTATTATGCAGCTTTGCACAATGTAGAGAAGGAAAAGATCTAAAAATTCCAGTCCTGTTGATGGGCCACATTACTATCAACATGGTACAATAGGATAAAATTTAAATTTTTTTTTTAGTGTTTTGGTTTTAAGTACCTAAAGACCTAAGCAAAATGTTGTGTTTGAAAGAACTTAAAGGCTGTTAGGAGCTAGAAGAACTTTGACTCTTAAACTGGGAAATAGCAAAATTAGGGTTGCTTGTGTGATCTCTCTGTTTATGGAATTTTATATCACATGATCATTTTCTTTTGCCATAAGGACTTTGTTTCAGTTATCAAACAGTCAGAATGATGTTCACATGAAGAGTGGCTACTCAGTGTTCTGGCTTTTTTTCTCATAACTGACACGTGGGTCTCTTGCTTTGTTATATGCCACTGAAATTCTGCACTAGGGACAGAATTATTAATTGCTTTTTTCTTGTTGTTTTCTGCAAAAATAATCAGTATAATAGCTGATAACTCATGAGCAAACTGAACTTATTATTCACATGATCAAAACCACTTCTTACAGACTTGGATTTGATTGTGCTCGTAAGTAGGTGGTGTTTTTGCAGGTCCTGCTCTCAAATCTTTCCCAGAGGTCTGGGATCTCAAATCAAACACTGGGAAATGAGGCACACACAGTCAGTGCAGCCACTTAAGATGACATTTCACAGCTTGTGTATCATTGCACAACATCTCTGGGGCAGCATCAGAGATGGAATTCAGCTTTCCAAGAGACTGTGCAGTTGCCTCAGCTGCAGGCTTTTTTGTATTTGCTTTCCTTTGTTGCAGTCCTCTCTTGCATTGTGCTGCAGAGCAGGATGTAGAGCTTCAGCAGGCAAGTTTCCTGCACCTCTTGAGCCTGAGCAAAGTAGGTGGAACATCATATGCTTGTATTGTGACTGTAAACATCATGGGCAAAAGAAATACACTTACACTGGAGTAGAGGAGCACAAAATTAACATGGCATGCTTTAGTTCATGTTTTAGGTGAAGAACTGGTAGATTAAAAATTATTACTGTGGGTATAACTCACTTTGGTTCCTTTTTCAGAAGGTGCTGCAAATTGGGGGCTGCAGTATTTTAAAAAGTACTAGGAAAAGATATGCAAGCATTGATAGTTTGCTGAAGAGACAAATATTACAGGAATGGTAGACAGCAAAGAGAAAGGACGACCAACATGAAGGTGTCTGGCTGCCACGTGAGATGTGTGTACAGGAACTGCTTTTTAATATAGCCAGGCATGGATTTACATGGATTTATGATTTATAGTCAGGAGCAAGAGTCTAGACCATACATAGGGAATAAAGTACCTTAAGAAGCATGATATAAAATATGAAAGTTTAAGAACAATTTTATTTATGTATTTGTAATACCAGCAGGGTATGGGGGAGTCTCTAGTAAGTAGTTATTTCTGTATTAATTTTTACCAACCTTAAATACTTTATACAGTCTGTGCAGCAATAGCTTAAAAATCGTATGTTCCAGGTGCACTGAAAGAAAAACTTTGGTAATGGAAACATCTAGCCAATAGAAGGCAAAAAAAGCTAATGGCTGGAAAAATAAAGAGTAAAACAAATAATCCTAGAGAATGCTGTCCTTTGTAATAGAATACTTAACGTGAATGATTCAAGTTGATAGGAAATTCTGCATTATCATAATAACTAAATAAATGCTTCAAATACTGAGAGGTTAGAAATTGTTATCCATAATTCTGGTAGATAGCAGCTGTCAGCTTCTGCTTATAAATAGTATCAAGTGCTCTAGTGTTTGTGAGGACAGGAGAAATCCATAGCCAAAAAATGAAAATTGTAAGGCGGAAGCTGTAGAATTGGCTCTGAAGTCGTGATTTAAAACTTAAATAGTTTACTTCCTGAAACTCAACCACTGAGCTATTAAAGGAGCTTCACAGATTTTCAGTTCAAAATTCTTCAGTTTTGATTTATGGGTAGTCTACCTTTTTCCAAAGGTAAAAAATTCTAAAGACTGATATCCCTTAATATTTAATAATTTCAATTAGATTATTTCAGTCATTTATTTAGCTTCCCATTCAATATTAATTGGATCTTCTTGATTTGATAGCTGCATTATATCCTTCTAGCTTTGTGTAATCTTGTTAAGAACATTGTAATTTGATGCTTTCTTTTTCCTTTAATGTCATCAATTGATTTTGATTTTTTTTTTCTGGTTTTTTACAATAATCTCTTCTTGGGTAACTTTCTGGTTGAAGCTGGGCCTAAAAGTGACTTAATATTTCCTCTTCTGTGCAGCAGTAGAAAAATTTGCTTTTTCCTCTGCTGTTTCATGATGTATTTTTGATGTGAATATTTTAGTGAAATTACCACTCTGCAGATGATACTTAGATCAGGAATTCAGTTTTGTCAAGCAGTCTGATAGAGAGGGAAGGCAGATAAAAGTAATCTGTTTAGATTTAATCCTGATAAGACATGCAGTGTTTTCAGGATGGTAGAAAGCTTGCAGTGAAATTGTTATTGTGTGTGTACAAGTGTGCCAGGTTCACCACTTGACGGTTACAGTTTGTAATCATCTTGGGTTCTTTTTCTGGTTGTGGGTTTTTATGTGTTGTCACACACATCAGAACTCTTTTTGCCATTTTGTGTTCATCATTAATCAAGGTGAAGGCCATTAATACACATCTTTACTACTACTATTTACACTTTTTTCTCCCTTAAATGCAGACTATAGCAGAATATAGTACTGTAGTGTGAATTTACACCATGGTTACTCCAGGTATCTCAGATTCCCACAATTTACTGCCTTCTCACCAGTACCTCATTCTCACATGCATGCAAGAGCTCAGAGTATGTTGTGCTGCCACAAATGGAGCAGCTGAGTGATTATTTCTCAGTGTGTTTCTGAAGTGTTCCTCTGTTCTGGGCAGATGGGAGAAGTGTGGAAGGAAGAAGGGTAGAACTGTCCACTTCTGAAAGATTTCCCTCCCAACTGGGTGAGCTGTAAGCTCAGAGGTTGTTGGGCTTTGGTCTTAGCTGGCTTTCAGCTGTGCTTCCTAATCTGAGTTGAAAGTACCATTTGACTGAGGTGAGAAGGGAACTGTGAGTGGGTTTGAAGCTCAGTTGACATCTAGGCTGAAGGTCTCTGGCTCTGCAGTATCCTGGCTTAAAGCTGGAGTTAATGGTGGTGGTTTGGTTTGGTGGGACAGACCCAGTGTCCTTATTCTGTGATCTGAAATGGGTTTGTATTTGTTGGAATTCTATTTCAAAATATTAGTTGTAGTCCTGTAAAATCTGAAATTATCTGTTATACTGGTTATCAGACAGTTTACTTGTGTTTGTCACTGAGTTGAAGTAAACTAGTAAACAGTTTACTGTTGATTCCAACAGTAGTTGATTCCAGTCTTTCAACTTTGAATGGCCAGAAGCCCTGCAGCATTTCCAAGGGACTGTCAGCATTCAGATTTATTAGATATTCATAAGTAGTCTATGACATGTTTGATCAGTTGGCCAAAAGGTGAAGCTGCTCAACCTGTGTTTCGTATTGATGGTGCCACCAGCTGTGGCAGACATAAAAAAATTTGAGAAGATGAAGCAGATGGCCAAAATTTCATCATTACTCTTCAGCGTGGGAGATTTTTTTCTAACAAAGAAGAATCTTGATTAAAGCAAATTTGATTTGTCTGGGGCTCTCAGTCTGCTTGCTGTGTTGTTGGATTGAAGAATATAGGGTTAGTTGTGATTTGGACAATAAGTTTTCAAATGTGTTTCATCAGAAGAATGTGTAGTTTTGCATAACAGGTTGGTGTTTTGGAACCTTGTGAGTTCACACACTCTTCTACAGATTCACAATTTATTATTGGATGCCTATTGGAATGTGCTAGAATATTAATGTATATTTTCATGCATATTTTAATATTTATGTTAAAAAAACTGAGATCATTTGTGCAGTTCAGCTCTTATGTTGCATATTTGTAGAACCACTGGTGCGTATTATGTTACTTGCCTTTTTTAGGTGAATAATAGAAATCATCACCCTTTTCATTAGTCATAAAAAGGACAATACATCTTTTAAAAGTCAATTTTTGTATTTCTACAGGGTGTCTTTTGGGGTTTGGGATAGTTTAGACTTTTCACCAGCGTGCTGCATTAAACAGTTTGAACCATTTTTAGTTCTATAGAAGACAATACACAGCTGAAAAATTTGAGGGGGAAATGGAGAAAAATATTACACTTGTGTCTTACAAGCAGCTGTACATTCGTTTTCTTTCCAAACACTAACAAAGCCAACGTACACTTCATGTGCCCCGGGTTTGGCTCAGTGGAATTGAAGGAGTTATTGCTTTTGGATTCTGCTGATCTGAGGAAATATTACATCATCAGGGTCAGTGCTGCAGTTGTTTTTAAGCAGGTACTCAATCCATTTCAAATGAAACCCATTTTCAGACGAAATCTAGCCACTGCTGTGTTTGAAGACGTGTTAAGAACTGCCATTTCTTAGTAAGGTTAAGAGAAAACTCTTGCTTGCAATAGAGTAGGAGGGGGAAGGGGGAAGAAACACAGCACCTACCTCTTTGTTGCCATGAACATGGATGGTGCACAAGGTTGTGGTGATAGAGATGGGAAGATCTGTGTTAAGCCTTTGTGCTTCTGCCTTCCTCTTCTCGCAGCAGATGCCTGAGGTTAAAACTAGGACAGTTACCCTGACAAATGTGGACAGATTGTTTTGAGACAGTGTTGTAGATTTATTCCCAGGCTATCTTACCAGAGCTATATCACATGGCTGTGAGTGGAAAAAAGCTCCCTGTTTAGGATGATTATGGAACCTGCACTAACTACAGTCCCATTATGGTTCTTACCATCATGATGGTATCCTTAGCAGTGTGTATGTTTGAAAACCTTGAAATACAAGTAAATTCAAATCTGTTGTTGCTGCACTTACTTTAGTGAAGATCTTAACTTATGCATAGAATTCTAATCTTGGGGTTGGCTGCAGATAGTTACTACTTTTGTGGTGAAAATAATGGGCAGCATTATAGGAAATCTACAGGGAGGCAGAGCTCTGTTCCTACTGCTTCAACAACTTTGATGCTATATAGGATAGACCTGAACACTGTTGAAAGCTAAACAGATTTTCCTACTTATGTATGCTGCAACACTCCCTGCAGTAAGCTGGAGTCTAATGGATGTGATATGACAACTGAAAAAAATGTCAGAGAAAAAGATTTTAAAGAAAAAAACCCTACTGGTTTCATGTTCTGAAGAAAAGAATCAAATACCTTTGCCTCTGTTGAATATTTAAGAGCTTGTAATTTACATGCTTAGAAATGTGCCTTTGATCTTTTCTGATTTTTGTAGGATCTCAGGTGTCTTTTTTTGTTTATAGATGGGGAAAACATAAGACAGAAATAAATTTTAAAATTTCTTTACAGGTCACTTTTAAATATCTACCAAGTAGAATTGCTGTCTGAGGAGATTCTCATAGTTTGTGTTTGATGTGCATTTGCAGTGTCCATATATGGGATTTGGTTTTATGATAAGGAAGAATGCCAAAGAATTGCAGAGCTCATGAAAAAGTAAGTGATGGGTAACCAAGACTTTTTTTATGTGCTTTTTTATGTATGTATTTCTGTACATACATGCACATTATATTTCTAGAGCGATCATACCTTTCTGCTTTAAACCTATATTTATAAACTTTGTTGCAGTTGTCAAGCCTGCCTTTTGTATAATCAGAAATAAGTCACTGTATTGCAATACTTATTCCTAATTTGTAGTGCAGCTTTCCAGCTACATCCGAGTGTAACAGTTGATATCATTTATTTCCTGATGACTCAGAGATCTGTTTTGAAGAATTGTTTTCTTTGGGGGTTTAATGTATTTTTTTGGTTTGGGGAGATTTTGATTTTCAATGTTACTGTTACCTTTTTTCTTCAATCAAGGTAAGTGCAGGCTATCTTGAAGGCATAATATATTAATACAATTTCTGTGGGTTTTGTCCTGTTTGTACATCATGACTGAATTCCTGCTTCTTCATTTGTACAAAATATGTACAAAATTCACTTTGTTTTTGGAATATAAAGCAAGACTTCAGTTATCTTTGAATTTCTTACTTTTGTGTACATAAAGATGTTATTATTTTATACGTATTACAGAAGCTTTAGTTTTGCAGTCAAGTTGGAGATCACACAGAACTATATTCTCAGCTGGTTTTTAATATGAGAATGTCATGGATAGTTTTTTCCACTCTCACTCCTTTCTTCATGTGTCCAGGATGGACAAGGCTCATTCTTCTTCTCTGCCCTCAGGCAGCCTAATTATGGGCTTGTTTGCAATGAGCCTTTTCTTATGACTGTGTTCTGCAGGATTTAATGTTTGCTTGGAGGAGGAAAGAGCTGAAGTCTCACAAATTTTATCAATATATGCAATCTAAATTTTTTAGAGCTATAATGTGGAGGATATACTGAAGGGGCTGGGGTAGGAACAGGCAGTGATTGGATATTCCAGTTTCCTGTGGTACAGAGGGCTGGACATATCATTGCATCACAAATCTTGCAAGGGACAGGAGGAGGGATGATGTAGAGCCACATCTTTATCATCCCAAGCAAAGCCATGGGAAGTGGGTACAGTCAAGCTGGCAGTATTAGGTGCTAACAAAGCACAGTGCAAAGACCTGTGGAACTCTCCCTTTCAGGTCATCTGTCTCAGTCCTAACAGCTTCTGTAGCCAGAGGCTTGCTGAGGGAGTGACATCAAGTTTGATTGGCAAAGTTGCCAAGTGCCCAAAAGCCCATTTATGTGCCCTGCAGTACAAGTCCACACAGGGCTCATCCTCACACATCTCAGTTCATAGCAAAGTGCTCTAACTCTTCTACTGCTACATTCCAGATCGTATTTGTGATAAAATACTGGATGGGAAGGTAGTCATGTTTCCTCTGTATATCCTTTTTTAAAGTACTACCTGCTGCTTTTCATTTTGCAGTGACAAAACATTGTGAAACACTGACTGTGACAGTGTTGAGGGTTTGTTTAGTGGGGTTTGTTGGTTTTACTGTATATGCTACAGCTCTAAAATGAGTCAGTTGTGACCCAAGAAATAATTGATGGGGATGAATTTACAGAAATAAGCAATGAACCCCAGGAAACCCAGGTTTTTGACAGCTCGTTTTAGTTAACTAGCTCAAGTTTCAGTTGGTGGTGATTAGGTGCTCTCAAACTGGTAATTTACTACAATAAAACCTAGTTTTCAGAGGATTCATGCAAATGTAAACCACATGTAGTGGTTTATAATAGCAGTATTTCATATAGATAAAAAATACCCTGTTGCTCAGCCAATTGGCTGCGTGTTTTAATTCTCAGCATTCTACAATAATAGTAAAACAGCTGGGGCAGGAAATTGGTCATTTGCTAGTAGTTAATGCCTGATTTGTGTGTGTTTGCCATCCTCCACCACCAGCAGAACTGAATAACACTATAAATTCCCTGCTCCTTCTGGATATAGAAATTGTGACTCAGTTGCAGAAATTTTATTCTGTGGTCTGGTGTATTCAAGATGGGAGCAAATTGATCTCATGTCAAATTATGGATTTATAGAGATCTTTTGATAGACATCTTTTTAATACATGCTTTAACGTAGATGGGGGAAAACAAAAATATTTGAGTTTCAATTAAGCATTGTACGGTAGTTGTGGTTAAACTTTTTATATTTTATCTGGGTTTTTTGTCTTGTATATTCTCCTCTCCCCTCCACCTTTCAGCCTCACTCAGCAGGAACAATTCAAAGCACAGCAGGGCACAGGAACAGGAGTGTCCCCAATGCTTATGAACTCTGCTAACAACAAAGAAGTGGATATCTTACGGATGCTCACCAAGGCCAAAGATGAGTATACCAAGGTGAGACTTGCTGCTTATGAAAAGAAGAAGTTTCTTTTGGGCAATGCTATGATGCCAACATGCTCCTCCTTTACATTATGAAACATAAAAAAGGTTTGATTTTGGTTTGTTTCCTTTTTGAATAGTTTTACTCCAAAGTGAAGTGCTTTTGGACAGTGTGCTCTCTCGTTTTGTGGAGCAGCTGGTAGAAAAGTTCTGACAGAATTTGCTAAGGGCTCAAAAGAAATAAATGCCATCAATAAAGACTTCTGGAAGGAGAACATGTATATGATTGTTTATTTGTTGAATGGTAGAGGGTAAGAACAAGTATCAATTGCCTTTCATTTTTATCCTTAGATCTCCTGTGCTTATTGAGTAGCACCTTGTGCCCTTTTTCTGGGTGAAGTGTTCACCTGGTAACAGTTTCTGAGGTTTGTACAAATGACTTGGCTCAGAGGAGGCCTTTGACAGTGAAGTTACTGCTTTTAATTGTGGTTGTTAGCTACTTTCAGACACTAATGGAAGGAAATGAAAAGGTTGAAATGCAGTATGGTTTCAGCCCATGTGCTTCTTTGGTCTTCTGAGGCTTCTAAATAAAGAAGTAACTAATGGACTAATAATGTTCTCTATTATTGAGCAATCAAAAACGTTTTACTTTGGGGAATAAAAATCTAATAATTTTAACTATTCATATATAAGCTGCAAATTGTTACAGAGCCTGCAGGTTCCTGCTGCTGTTTCCTGTACTGCTTATGTGCTGTCATGCAATAATAAAGCTCATAAGTGTTCTGAGTCTAGAAATATATATATATCTTTTTCTCTCTTTAAATTTCATGTTTATTTTTTTTCTGAAATGTAGCTACGAATAACATCCTCAGAAAGATAATAGCAAACTGTTTGAGTTATGGTGATATCCAGCCTTTTTTGTGGTGGTACAGTTTCTTTTGAAGCTTGGGGCCTTTGTATTTTCTGATTTAAAGTATTATGGTGGACAAACACTTCCAGAAACGGGTATATTTTCTATGTTTTAATACTGAATCAGTATCTAGTGTTGGCATTAGAGAGTGTGATCTGAGATGTTACCAAATGTTTAAGATATTTCCATTAAATAATCTTAAAATACTGTAAATGGAAAACTGGAAAAATATTAAGCTGTCTTCAGATTCTGTGAAAAGGAGGTAATAAATCTAAAAGAAGTTGCCTTCCATTTCTACATTAGCACACAGAAAATCAAGACAAAGAAGAGGAAGTTCTGTTGTTTAAATAATATCTTTTAGGTCTTTTCCCTTTGCAGATAAGATCTTTTGAAAACTTGCTTCTTACTTCATCTTTTAATCTTTGTGCATTTAAGGGATTGCCAAGAAAATAAAAACTAACATGATAACTTCCTCTTCCTCTGGAACATGAGTACTAGGAGTGTCTTACCTCTTAAGAGCAGGATATGTGTGATTTCTTGTCTTGTTAGCAATATAAATTTCAAAAGAGTGTGATAGATAAAAGCAATGACAACCATTTTTGTATTTAATGTCAATATGTTTTGGCTGCTTTATGACATCCACTTTATTGCCAGTGTATGTATTATGAATTAAAATGCTGATGTGCTAAAACCAGTTATGAAATACGTTGTGCTCCTTTTTGAATTCTGTGTTGTTTCAGTGAAGAGGGTGTTTTAAAGTATTGGAAGAACACCAATTTTCTTGGTGTTCTTTTAAGGAAATTTGCTCCATTTTTAGTGGTGTAACTGATTTTGAAGGGTATATCTTGTTCCCAAATTAAGTTACACGTTTAGAGGTTACATGCAAAATAAAATACACAGGCCCCTCCTCCTTTTTTTTTTTTTTTTAATGGAGCTTTAAGATGCTAAATCACTGAATTATTTTTTGAAAACTGTGCTTCTTATGCACTTACCTTCTCTTGATCTCTGGCAAGAAAAAGTGGTGTTAGCTGGCCTCATAATGATAGCCAGGGAGATACACAGTAGAACAGCTCTGAGGGTACAGAACAAAGCATGACAAAATGTGTTTCTCCTTAACCATTGTGCCTTGTACTGCAGGACAAGCTCTGGTTTTAGCTCTGTGCTGCACAGATCTTCTCCAGCATCTACCCACTTACCACACCATCTTTGATTCAGTAAAGGGCAAATTAAGTGGATGTCCTTTGTCTGCTTGATGTGTCCAATATAACTGAACCTTCCTTCTTCATTACTAAGGACACACAACCATTTGATGAGAACATAATTTCTGGCAGTGTGCAAGCACGACCTCTGGACTTCTCTTTGTGTTCTTTGCCTGCATCTTCACTGGTTTTAAGCAAAATGTTCCACTGGTACTGCCCTGACCAAACAGGAATATAGTTTCAAAGTTTTCAGGTGTCTTAGCTTTTGGTTTATTGACTGTGTGAAAGACTTGATGGTAGGATACAGAAGGTCTGGCTTCCCTGAGAGCACTGCCATAGGCAGCCTGGATGATGCAAAGTTGACATTACTGTGCTTAAATAGTCTGAAGTGGTTCCATATGTCTCACTTGAGCAGGGCTTTGACTGGAAAGCCTTGCTGCTACTGCTCCTCTGGGAGACAGTTCTTATCCTCTTTAGTTACTCTCTTCTGCTGAGCACCCTGTACACCTTCATGTGACTGTTCATTAATGTCATTTTGTAGCTGCACTACATCAGGTAGGTAGAAATCTTCACTTTCCACGGCCTTTTAGGTCTGCACTCAAGCTCTGACTTCAAAGCCCACTTCATTTCTTTCAGCGCAGACATCAGTTCACAAAGCTCTTCTAAGTTCCATCAAGCTGTGGCTGATATTCTTTCCTTGTACCAGACCTTCTAGCATCTCCTCCTTGTTCTTGTCAGTTCTTTGTAGCTCACATGTCTCAAAGTCAGGTTTTCACTACAGAGCATAAGACTGGGATGTGACATGGTATTTGCTTCAGGAGAACTGCAGTGCTGAGCTTCTGTGCTTATCCATCATCTGTTTCCTTTGGCTGTCCTGTTCAGCTTGAGCTTCATGTTGTACAGGTGGACTATGGAATCTCACAACACAGAGCAGCTGTTTTCCTCAAGTGTCTCTGCCTATCCCAAACTCACCAAAACATCCTCAGTGATGTTCTTGCGCTTTTTGATTCGCGTTCACCACGTTTTGTTCCAATGTTACCAAACCTTTCTTTGACTTGATCTTAGAACCTTTTGATTTCTTATGCATCCTTTGTAGGAGCATAGTTTTGAACAAGACAAAGTCAAATGTTGTAGCTGATGAGTTCTGTCACTAAAGAGCATGGTGACATTTCTTTCATGCTGCTTTTTTCTGTTTGTTGATGATGACATCTGGTACCTTCTTTACCTGTCTAGCTGACAGTTGCTTAAAATGTCATGCTGGTGCTCCTAACTTACTCATCAGCAAGGCCATGCTCCCCATCTGCCAAAATGGCCTTATATTCTGAGCTCCAATAGTCACAGATTCTTTTGAAATCATCATAGGCTTTTTTTTCTCTTCAATGTACTACTCTGTGTTTGATACCAGCCTAGCAGCCATGTTATTAAATCACAGCAATGATACCAAGTCAGGTCAATGTCATTCTCTATAGGCTTTTGTGTATACTGATGTTCATTTTGCTGAGGAATTTGGTCTGAAAAATGCTTATATAATGTTAACTCTGTTAAACTCTGCTGCTTCTTGCCTCATTTTTATATGCTTAGTTCTATGATCATGCAGAGTATGACAGTGGAATCTAAGGTATTTATGGTTTCTGAAGAATTAAGCCTTTTAAAATATCCTGAGGAAATAAGGATATTATTTAAGTTCTGCAGAACTCATTGTGAAATATTCAAGAGTATGTTATCCACCATGTTAAATAAAAAGCTTATGTGGGTTATGCTGAAAAATAGCAGTAAGAAGGAGGTATGTTGAAGAAAAAGCAGCATCATTAGAAAGAGAACAGTTTGGGAGAAAAAAGCTATTTAACCTTGCTGAAGTGCAGTTTTGGTCTTTGTAGTATCATGTAGGATCTGTCCAGTCTGAAAAACAAAATCTTCTTCACATGTTTTAGTACAGATCAAATAGGGGCTTCATGCTGCCTATCCTGATCCTCCCCCACCAAGGGAGTCTTCATCACTCCAGACTTTCTCACCAGCCTCAGGGGCCTGGGATTCCTGAGGATAAATGTTGCAGAGAAAGCATTCAGGACCTCCTAGAGCCCCTTAAGTCCCCAGGAGAACTCTGGTTCTGCTTTACTGAGCAGCCCTGGCACCAGCATGTCTTTGTTTATTGCTGCAGTAGGTGTCAGAAATCAATTAAATGATGAGTTTTGTATATTTGAGAGTGGGGGTTATTTTCTCACCTAGCCTAGGAGCCAAGGAGTTTGTCTCAGAAAGTTCTGGAAAGAACACTGGCAGTGGCTCTGGCAGTGACTCTGCTGTGTGTCCACATAGTCTGCCCAGCCCAGAATTCTGTTCCCAGTAACACACAAGACTGGGCTTTTTGGAGGAAAGAATGAGAAACCAAAATTGATCATTCCTCACCCAGGCATTTGTCCTGCAGTGTAAAATTTAGAGCCCATCAAATTCACATAATTAAACTATGAATATTATTGTTGGATAGGATTAACTTTTTGTTAGATAATTCTTCTCAAAGTCTTTCCAGTTTTTTGGTTTCAATTGTATCAAGTGACAATGACTTCCAATATACTGTTTTCTTTTCTACTGACAGTAGCATTCTTTGTATACCCCAATTTTTTTTAGTTTCATTGACTATATTCTTATATTTTACAATGTAAAAAGGAGCATCTTATTCACCTTTTCCTTTTCTATCTCTTTCATGCAGCATTTTCTGTGGGTTTTCTCTGAATTAAATCTTGCCCTTTTCATAGGACAGTTATTCCATGTCCCTGATGACTTTTAGTTATTTGTCTCTGCCCATCTTTTTATAAATTTGTTATTAATATTGTCATATTTAATAAGAAAACATACTGATTTTACAAACTGATTAAATCTTTCATTAATTTTCTGTGCAGATATATGCATCCTCCAAGTTCCCACAAACTGAAGATTTATGTAAAAGAGTTTGAGTTATAATTCTGCTCTTTAAAAAAAGCATTTTAAGTGTTCTTTATAGGCACATTTATCCTTTATGGATCTGAACTACTTCTAGCTGCCTATTGATGCAGGAAAAGCATGTCTGTTGCTTGGTTTCTAAAGTGCTTTTAAAAATTATTTTATGTTCTGTTAAGTGCAGGAAAAGCAGAAGATCAAAAAAAGTACTGAGATTTAAATTAGAGGGAAGTCTCATACTAGGGAAATGTTGGAATCAAGTGTTCATTTTTCATATGCCTCGTGGTTCTAGAAAATTAGGTTGCAGTTGTTATAGTTTTTCCAGTAGCATGATAGTTCATAATCAGTGCTGCAATTAGCATTTTTGGTTACTGAATACCTGTTTATGTCTGTATTTTACTACAGTTGCGAACTATGGGGAAAAGATATTGTCACACCTACTAAAAGATACTTCTTTTCTGTTGCAGTGTAAGACCTGCTCAGAGCCAAAACAAATAACCAGTTCCTCTGCAATCTATAACAACCCCAACCTGATCAAACCGATTCCAGTGAAGCCCAGTGAAAACCAGCAGCAACGACTCTCCCAGCAAAGCAAGGTAAAATGTGCTGTGTGTTTTCTGACTAGTGCTGCTGTAATCAAGGAACCCTGTAGGAATATTTATTTCAGTGGGAAGGTCAGTGCAGGAATCTGAGATGGAACCACTGTAAGGAATGATTTTAATGCACAACTAATCTGTTTTATAAAAGCTCCTCAACCCCCACCGTGCGATGTGGAAGCACGTGAATTACAGACGTGCTATCATGATGCCACAAAGAAATATTAGTCTTTCAAATTTTAGATGCTTCTTTGATCACAAGTTTATCTAGTCAATTGCTGGACCACAGCTTTTGTGTTTATTGTTTTTTCTTTAGGTGAAATAATTGAATCTAAATAAAGAAAAGTCTCAATATATCTTGAAGCCAAATCACACTGCCAAATCCTAAAAACTGAATTCAGCTGTGACCAGCAGATGCACAAGAAGCAGCCCTACTTCATACACAGGCAGATTTCTGTCTCTTACTAATATTGCACTGATGGCTGAAAGAGAAAATGCTCTCTCATGATATTTAAAGCAAAGCCACTGCTATATCTCAGATTCAGTGATTTTTCTCCCACATTAGCAGCTTGGCAGCAGTCTTCTTGCCCTTCCTATGTGACAAAACTATTAAAAACCCTCTTGGGGAAAAAAGAGCATAGCAGTTTTCTCAGCTTTTCCTTGAATACCGCTGGCTAAATACTGTCACCACTTAATGCAACTTAGGCGTGGGGGAACTACGCTTACTCTTTGCCTTTGTCCCCTCACAGAATGCGGATCCTGAACCACAGCACTTGTCTCTGACAGCACTGTTTGGAAAGCAGGATGTCTCAGAACCGCTTAACAAGCAGCACCAGGAGAACCTTCCCGCCAGGCAGGGTGTGGTACGTTCGCTGTCCTACGAGGAGCCCGGCAGGCAGTCGCCCTCTGCGGAGAAGCAGCTCTGCCCCGCCATTCAGAAGCTGATGGTGCGTGGGACAGACCTTCACCCCCTCGCCGAGTTCCCCGAGAACCGGCTCTGTGAGAACGGCAACATCCACCCCGCGGGGGAGACTTTCACAGGGCTCTTCCAACCTGTGACTTCTCACGGTATCGCGCCGTCTCACGTGGTCCAGGATGCTGCCGGCACTCAGAGCTTGCTGCAGAAATTGCAGAGTCAGTCAGGGGCAGTGACAAAAATGGACCCCGGTGCGACAGCACCTGTGAACTCGACGGCTTCCGTGTTCAGCAGGACTCCTGCTGCTGTGGGAGCACCGGCAGCCACAGGGAATAACATGAGCCAGCCACCTTTGGTGTACTTCAACGGGTCCCTACCGGGCCAGACTTTAGAGGCTCAGACACTTGGTAAAGAACAATCCAAACTTCCCAGACAGCCACTTTCTCTCTCTGGCAATCAAGCAGCCAATTCTGGGGTGATTTCACCTCAAGAGTTACTGAAAAAACTCCAGATAGTGCAACAAGAGCAACAGTTGCATGTATCCAGCAGACCAACGTTGGCAGCTAAGTTTCCTGTTGTTACTCAGACTACAAATACACTGAAACCACTGGACTCCTGGATAGAAAAGGCACCTGGTACAGAAAAACAGAGTGCACTCTTTCAGGTAAATGGGAACTTTAAAAATTATAAATAAATAAACAAAATTCGTGCAGTCTTTTAAACTTGATGATTTATTATGTTAGTCTTTGCTTCATTTTGGCCAGCATGTTCTTGTAACTGTCTTCCCACATGTTGCACGTCTTTCATTTTGCAGGTGATACTTTAACAACGTCAGGTAAGTTCTGATTTACCAAAATGTGGTGGTTTAAGTACTGAAGGCCACATCTCTTGCATATCAGGGATGACCAAAAAAATACTGCAGGGTTGGGTTTTTCCAGAGGCCCTTTGAAAAGTCACCTACTTTTCAGTTCCCATATTTAGTCTCAGGCTGTTGTGTGTCACTGCTGGTTAATGAGGGTAATATTTTGGGTTTAATAGTTTTTTCTACAAAATTAGTTATAGCTTTCTCTCTGTAGATATGCATTCTTCTGTATTCCAGTTGCTAAAGATGCTTAAAAGGTCCCTTGTTTTCTAACAGCAGCTTTCTGAAGTGTTTGTATATTGGTGAATTAGTTATCTTGTACCACACCTGTTACTTCTAGCTATTCATTAGCTATTCTTTTTTGTTTGCTATCTATTATTTTGAAAAAAGGTCTTGTACTTAAATGCCATCAAAAAAGCAAATCCCCATAATTCTGGTGGTTTTGATCCTAAAAGTCAGATTGGTGTCTTAAAAAATTCAGATGTCAAGAGACTGTATCTCTCTCATGAGTACTTTTTTCTGGTCTTCAGAAGAGCAGCACATGCAATTGCAAAATGTCCTATCCTGGACATTTCTAAAGGATCTTCTACACTAGAATGTCTTTACATGTCCTGTTTAGGGATGCATCTAAGCTCTTTTCAGCTTCCTTTATTGTGGACAGACCTTCCACTAGACTTGTGTTGTATTGGAGTATGACTTGTATTTGAGTCTGGAAGTTACTTATCCAATTAAAAAAGCATTCCCCTTTTCAGTGTAAAGTTCAGAAACTGCTTTTCTATTGCAACTATTCCATTGTTCTATTTTATTCTATTTTTCTATTTCTATCAAAACCTGAATGAAAGACTACAGAATACTTCAATGTGCTCCAAGAATCCTCTCCATACTAGAAAGTTGTTCTATATGTGAAGAGGCTGAAACAGTCATTTAACAATATAAGGGCCACATCTGTCACAAAGTCTGTGACAGATGAGGTCAGAGGAAAATGAATTTGATATAGCAAATAGCCATCATTATTTTTGTTCTCTTAATTAATGCAGCATGATTTTGAATCTCTGTGTGAAAGAGTTTTTTGGGGATTAGTCATTAAAATTATTCAGAATCGGTTGCTTACAGATGGTAACTCTGACTTTCCAGTGGAGAGCTAAAGAGTAAAAAGAAGATCCAGAGTCACAAAAATTCACTTGTTTTCACTGGGAATGGAACTTGCCTGCTTTGAATGTAAGAAGTTGTCTGATTCACTGGTACATGTACTGATAGCATAAGGACCTCAGACATTCCTACTTTGAAGGTAAAAGTGAAATGAGGCAAGTGCCAGTCATTATGCATAAATAAGAAAAAAGGAAATATGCTGATATATTTTTTCAAATTAAAAATCCCCATAGATGCTGCTATGGCTAATGACTTTGTGTATATATGAAAAAGAAAACGATGCCAGCATTAGTTGCAATATTGAAAGGCAATTACTGAGGTCTGACATAATGCAATTACAACAATTTTACTGCTTGAGTTTGGATAGAACACTAGCTTGGGAGAAAAGAAAAATCTTCTCTGGACCAAGTCTCATTCACTGTGATTATTGCTGCAAGTTTACCTTAAAAAAAAAAAAAAGGAAGCAACTGAGACTCTCAGTCTCCTTTTCTGTGGCTGGGAGCAGACCAAGGAGATTGAGACTGTCTAGGAGTGGCTTCACAGGCTGACACAGCCACAGCTGCCATCGAAACACTATTAGATGCAGCTCTTCCTACACATTTAGTATTGCTTTTGAGATTTAATGCATAGACTAAAATGATAATGAAAGCATGACTAATTGTTGTTTAGGACACCTAAAGCTCTGCAGTCTGGAAGGAATGGCCTCTTTCACATGCAGCAGATTGCCAAAAAAGCAAAGGCAGGGAGGCTAAAAATGAAGGAGCGAGCCTGTGTTCCTCTGGAAGCCATGAATTAGCCACATGAAATATGCCTCCTTTGGAAAAAAAACCTGGAAGATAAAAAACAACTTTTAAAACCAACGTTAATCTTTATAATATTATCCTTGCAGTAGAGCAGAGGCTTTAAGTGCTGCCATGCCTGCAGAGTAGACATTGGAGTGAAATTGAATTGGCACAAATACATCTGCACATGCTCATGCAGAATTGATCAAAGCACATTCTGACAACAAACGCTGCAAAAGGTTTGTTCTCTGTAATTATTTGTCTCTTGGTATTGCCTCTTCTGCTACACTCCACCATCAGAAAGAGCACATTCGAAAAAGTCTGACAGAAATAGAGAGGTATCTGGACAGTGTCTGTTGTTGGAAAGATCATATTAAAGGAACACCCTAAATCCATCAGCAGCACTAAGAAAATGAAAGCAATAGTCTTTTCCACAATTGACACATTACAAGTCCAAGTTTAAATTGGCTTCTGCTGCATCTCCATATGGTATAAGAACTGTGATCTCCCACATGGAAAGGAAGAGGCCAGTTACCAAAAAAAATAAGAGGGGGGAAAAAAAAAAAAGAAAATAAGAAAAAAGCAAAAGCCGAAGAATAATACTTGGAAGCATTCAGTCTGGTCTGGAGCCAGCCCTATTCTGTGAAGTCTTCCTTATGCAGACAGTGAGTAACGTGTGCTTAAGATACAATAAAAAAGCATTAATCTGCAGTGGGCTTTTAAGGATATGTTTAGTGTTAGGCATGTGTTATCCTGATTATAGATACATGCGTGCTTAAGTGTTTATGTTAATCAGAATTATGGTTTTAAAAGTGCTTACAAGAACCCAGACATAAATTTATCTTTTCTGCAGAAGGCCACTTCTCCTGCAGCTCATTTTTCTCATTTCCTGGAGCATTTTTCTGTCGAGAGTGTGTTTTGTACATAGCGTTACATCGTCTGAGTATGTGCATGGTATCTTGAATCCTTGGTGTGAGCATCACACCATTGCCTCTCCTTTGTCCTGACTGCAGTTCCAGCAGGAGATTGTAAATGCGCAGGAGGAATGCAAATAGGTGCATCAAACTTGTTTCAAAAATTAATTTAAGTTTCTGTAGCTAAACATCAATTAAATATTCTAAATTGAACTTAAAAGACAAAACCGTGTTAGCATTGTAACCAGCTTTATTTTAATTAACTGCATTTAAAGTTCTTGAGCCATTCTTAGATTAGATGTTCTCAGTTTTAAGTAATGCCACTAAAAACTGTTGGAGGCTCACAGCACCCACTGGGTGTTGATGTTCCGATGTTCCAGAGGAGCCCTTGGTGCCCGTGGGATTCTGCTCACGCAGGAGCCACAGAGGTATCAGTTTGCATTACAGGAGATCTGGTGCATTCCTTAGCCCATGGTGTTATGTGAATTTGCCAGCTACCATGTCATCTATCTGCCAGCAGCCACACAGAATATCAGACTGATATCTTAGGGAGCACTTGGGCTTCAGAGGAGGAATACTATATACTGCAACAATTGTTTTGCACCTTTCTCATTGTTCTTACTTCATTGCTGCACAGCTTATGGTAGACTCCTACTCTTAGTGACTCAGAGATTTAAGTGTTGACCTGATAAAGCTGGAGATAATTTAGTAGAGGCCAGGTGAACAAGCAGCTCAGGTTAGGTTCTGTGGGAAAGAAGTTGATCAACAGAATTTTGGAAGGGCTGTTATGACTTGTGACTCAAAGCTATAAGATTGGTCCAAAGGCTGTTAATGTCCTTACAGAGCATTTTCAGTGCTTTCTGCAAAAGTATGGTGTTATAGGAATTGCAATTAATGTCAAGATCAGCATCCCATTTTTTGGTGGGTGTCATTTGTCCCAGTGACTCAAGGTGATCTGAACTGAATCTGAAATGAAAATTTTCCTTTATATTAAAAAACAAAAACCAAAAACCAACCCATGTGGTTTATGTAAAAGTTTGTTAGATGAGAGAAGTTTTGAGCATGAACACTTAGCAAAAAATTCATTTTAATATTGTGTAGAGACACAGATGCTATCCACTGAAAAAAAGAGATGTATGTTTTCTGTTCTTCTGACCTGGATGTTTGAAGTTCTGCACTGACCTGTAGATGTTGGCTGTGTCACCAGTAGATGGCAATATTGCTCATTCCATATAGTTTCCATATGCTTGGCAAGTCCTACCAAAAGCGTTTCTATGCTGAGAAGACATAATTCTTCCCATGTCTTTTAAACCACAGCGTGTGTACATGTTTGACAGGAGACACTGCATGTTACCAAGAGGGCAGTTTGTCTCAGGTTTTGTTTGTTTGCCTTGGACTGTAGAGAAAAATGTCTTTTGATTTCGAGGGATGCGTTATCTGGGTCTGACATAGTCTGTGGTAGATTCAGCCATGTCAGTGGGACAGATTATCTCCTCCAGCTGCTCCCAACCTTCCCTTTGCAGGAGGTTTCTGCCCTTGCAGAGCAGTTTGTATATCCATTCTTTAAATCACATTAGGGAGAGTCATCTTGTTTAAGCAAACCCTGCCAATTTTGCTGGAGGTAAATTAAAGAGAAGTTACTTCAGCAGCACGGATGAGTAGAGCAGAAATTATGATAAGTGTCTGGGGACAGTCAGTCTTCCAGAGGCAGGAGAAGAATCCTCTCACTTACAGGAGAACATCTGTGCCCACTCCGAAGGTCTCACTCCACAGGGGGATGTCACTTTGGACTCACATTGGTTTTCTTCTGAATTCAGTGTTGATTTTCAAGCAGAGGTGAGCAAACAGAAGCACTACCTGACTGTTTGGAGCAAACCTACAGCGAGTTAGTGAAACCTCTGCTCGTTCAGGAGCTTGTAACACAAGGTCTGATGATCACTGTTATGATTACATGACATGGGGTTGGAAAAAAGCTGCAGGTCAAGAGTTTTGAAGTAGTGCTCTCTATTTGAGAAACAGAAACAATATTTACCTAACTGGGTAAATATTGAAAAGGTAGGGGAGGTTTTTGCATTAGGTGCATATTGCATGCTCTCTAATATCCATGAGTCTTTCTTAACCCCTAGGCTTTCTGCTTCCTTAAATTTTCTGTAAAACAGCATGAGAACTGTCCTCCTCATTTCTTTCTATTTTTTTTTATGTTTTGATCTCACTTATGTTGTTCAAGCATGTCTTGGGCAGAATGATCATAACTAGGAGTAAGACAAGCTACAAAAATAGGAATGTTCTTTAATATTAAATTATGTGGTTTTGCATACCTAGGGGAGCAGCCTCAGTTTTATTTTCTTAATTTTAATTTTTCTTCAAAACTGAAATGGAACCCAGGACACAGAATGAAGTGATTCAGTAGCTTTTCACCTTTATATAATAGCAATAAATCATGTTCCAGTTCAAAAGGAAGGAGCTTTGGTGAGCTCGTATCAATGAGTTTGTATTTTCTGTTCTTTGAGCAGAAGGTTGGATACATGAATAGCAAGAAGATGGCTGTTTAGGATTAAGATTTATTACTAGAATTACCTGGAGAGAGGTCTAATATCTGCAAACCAAATGAATTAACTTTCTGTTATGTTGTATGTTACATCTGGTAGTATTTGCTAATCCCACAGGTTTTACAGCTCCAAGATGCATTGCAAATTTTGAAATTAAAAATTATTTGACACTCATCTTTGCAGGTTGCCATAGTTAGGATACTGAGTGAACTTGCAGAACTGCTGCAGCATCAAGGCTTTCATTCTCTTTGAGAGTCATTTTGATTTTGGCAACTCTGTGTTGGTTAGGAATTCTGTTTCTGACAGTGCCACCATACCACTGTGACTCTTAGATAAATCACTTAATCTCTGGTTTTTTTCCATTCTCCTTAAGAAAATGAGAAGATAAAATATATGCATATATATATATATGTAAAGTAATGTGAAAATTTTAATTGGAAAATACTTTCTAGTATAAGGTACAAAGATCAGTCTTTAGTAGTAATAGTTGCATGTCAGTATATTATCAAAGATTAAACGTACTGACTTACTGTCCCTGTGTAGAAGACTTTACAGCTGCATTCTCTAAGTACTGATATTTAATAGTGGTCTGATTTCTGTAATAAGATGCTCTTGTCCTAAGATCATGTGCCTATCAGATAGATTTAATCACTCTTGAATCCATTGCTGCAATCTCAAGTTGGATGGAAGACCTTTTAATCTGAAAATAGACCATAGAGGTGGTTCTGAGCCGGAGTTTTCCATCAGTGCATCCATCTCCAGCAGTCTTTGTGCCTGTTGCCAACTTCTCTGCACTTTTCATCGTCTCCATTCCCATAGAATTAAGTGGATAGGTTTAATTGATGACTTTATTTTTACATGGGCAGGTAATCTCACCTCAGCGCATTCCTGCCACTGTGACTCCCACCCTGCTGATGTCCCCGATGGTGTTCACTCAGTCCACACCTGCTCCACCAAAAGCCAGTGACAGTGGGCGGTTGGCAGGGGCCAGCCAAGACCCTGCTGCCAGCTCAGCCAACCTTCTCCTGCCCCTGCAAACCCCAGAGCCAGCTGTGGCCAGCAGCACCTCCATGACGAAGATGCAGCTGCAGGAAACACTTCTACACCTGATCCAGGTAAAGCGCCAGGGATTCTCCCACTTTGCATAAAATCCTGATGCCCATTTTGGTATAAGCACCCTCTGATCAGTTGTGTCTGTCTAGAGGCTGAAGGAATAATTAAAATATATGTTGGAAGTTGTGCTCCCTGTGGCTGCCTAGTAACAAGGCACCATGACATAGGCTGGGGATGTGAGAGCTTCTGCTTGCACAGTGGTGGTTCAACTGCATTTTGATTAATGTGTCTGATTTTGGGTTCAGGAAAGATAATAATTTTGATGGAAAAGAACAAAATGAATGAAAGCTTTGTAAGGTCAGCCTATGAGCCAGAGAGATATCTATTATATTTTTAGCTAAGGATAAATAATGGGTGATTATCCCAGCTGCCAAAAATTTCAGAGATGCGTATAAGCAGTAAGAGGAATTCAGAAGGGAAATTAAAATTGCAGGATGAGTGTGAGCAACTTTAAACTATGGGTTAGATAACATGAATATATACTAGTTCAGCTCAGCATTTGATCTGGAGGATGAAACTGAATAAAATTCCTTTTGCTGCAGTTTTTCAGGTTCAATTGTGACAAAGCATTAACAACATTATGAGATGCTTGCTTACTGCTCTGGGATGATGCATAATTATGAATATTTTTTTCCTTAACTTGCCATGTGATGAATATCTGAGGAGTAGAAGTTGAGACATTACATAACTAAAGACCTGGCTACAAAACACAAGACACAGAGACACAGGTTTAAGGGTCCACTTTGTAGGCCAAAACTGTGTGCCTGTATGGCTTTGGAATAAAATTAGAAGTTGTTATTGGAATGTTGAAGTTACTTAAAATGCTATTTATATTATAGATCCGAAAAGAAAATAGTATCTTTAACAAATTAGAGGCTTTTCTCATTTTTCCCTGTATTTTTATTTTGGGATTAAAAACAAAATCTCATTATCCTGTCTTTACATACTTTGAGTATCTGGATAGTATATATAAAATTAAAAAGGAAACTAGTCAAGGAAAATTGTGTTTTACCCTCTGTAACTCTGTACTTGTAAAATATATATTTAACCCTGCTTTTCTTGGTGGTAGTTAGGATTAACTGAGTTACCTGGAAATTATTTACTGCCAATTTGTTAGCTGTCATTTTCCATTATATAAAACAACAATCTTGGATGCTCCTGATTTTCCATAAATATCATCTTGATTGTAATTATCCTCATATGTTTATGTGAGCTACTTATAATATTCTTTCTTAATGTGGGTTGACTCATTCTTGCAAATTGTTCTTCAGAAGGAAAAAGTTAAGCAGCAGAGCAAAAGGAGCAGCATCTGTTAGGAGTGTTAAGCCTAAAAGAGCTAAACAAGATGCAAGGATTTGCCCAGGTAGGATTTAGTGTAGGAACAAGACCCAGGGTGTTTCTCTGTTCCTTTAGATGTGCTTGGAATTATGACTGCCCTGATGGAGGACACAGTTTAAGGAAATCTCTAGGTCAGTGCTGGTAAAGAGAAGGAATTACAGGGTTGTATTGTCACTGGGTTATCATGCAAGAATAAATCCATGATGAGTCTGGAAAACCTACTCTCTGTGTACTCATTGCTGCAGTCACATCCAGTTCTTGTAAGGCTGCTGGCAAGGCTGGGAAATAATATGTATTTTTATGTAAAGGAAATAGCCTTCCTATTGCTGGCTTTTTAAAACAGAGTAAGGCTGAAAAGTATCTGGTCCATAAAATGGAATAAATGACCTTCTAATCTCTTTAGTCCAAGTGCCTATCCAGCTAACAACTACCTGTTTTGTTTTTTTCAGAATGATGACAACTTCTTAAATATTATTTACGAAGCATATCTCTTCAGTGTGAGAAAGGCAGCAATGAAGAAGGCTATGTGAAAGATGACTTTTTTTTTTTTAATTCAATTTCCATTGCTTCCTGAACTCCAGGAAAAAAGATTTCGAAATTTTCAAGTATGTTTATGTTTGAAGAAGTGAATGGTCTTGGGCATGTTGCATACACGTGGATTTTGCACGTTGGCAAAGACATGCTGTACTGAGGAAAAAAAGAGAGTGGAAATGGATTGTGCCTTTAGCAAGGGGAGCGTCACAATACTGGAGACTTAATCACAAAATATCTTAAATTATTTTTCTTAATCTTGATCCACGCTTAGAATTGGTTTCCCTGCATAAGGACTCAGTTCTAGGGATCCAGTTTCCCTTTTTTTACTTGCAGTGTGGTCATTCATTGACTGGGTGTTTTTGTCCTGGGTTTTCCCCGAGCCGTCCTGTGCAGCTGTCCCGGTGAACGTGCCCGTCCCTGACCACATGGTGGCAATGTTGGACTATTTTTAGGAACGGGTGAAAATCCGGGTGAAATCATGGAACGGAAAGATTGATCATCGTACTTAGTTGTCTGCAAAGCAGTTTAGATGAAGTGTCATGACTTTCCCCCAAATTTTTGTAGAAAAATCTTTTTCTATTTTGACAAGAATATTTTTAGCTAGATGTAGAAGTGGGATTCTGCAGGTGTTTTGAGGAATTGGGGGGGTGGGTTTGTGAATGTATTTGCTATCACATAGCTCTGGGGTTGCACTGGATTCATGTTTCTATTATTCCAGGCCCAATCTGCATTATTATAAGCAATGTGAAAATTTGTTAAGGGGAAGGCTACCTGGTGTAAAAATCCTATTAAATTTTTTTTAGTGTGTTCCTGGAGCACAGTCATTTCATTGATCCATTTCTTAAGAAAATAAAAAGGATAATCCCTACTGTGTGTTGATTTCATTTTATTGTACCATGGACTATGTATTTAGGATTGTTGGGTCTTGTTTGTATGACTTTAAAAGGTTTTTATGCTTGTCAAGAAGACACATGAGATCTTAAATCAATTAGAATAAATGACTGAAATAATTTTTCACTAGCATCTGCTGCTGAAGTGCCAGTTTACTGCACTTTAGGAACACACAGTTGTTGCTGAAGAGGCATTTCTTTTGTGGGCACAGAGAACCCAAACTGCAAGCCATGAGTGATTCTACAATCTTCTTTACTGTGGGCATTGATTGATGTAGGCACAACTCATTAGCCTCATCTGTGAAAGTTCTTCGTGTAAATTTGGCTGCAGGTTTCAATTAGTGCAGTTGTAATGATTCAAACAGTTGCTCCTGCCCCCATACCCATGCAAGGATGGGGGGGAATTCACTCTCTTTCTTTGGGAAAGGCTCTAAATCAATAGTAAAAAATAAAGTCAAGAGCTATTTTCTTTATTAACATAAGCCAATAACCCCAGGAGACTCGTGCCCACAAAGCTGCCAGACTTTCCCTTCACTAAGTAACTGGCAGACAGCAAGTCCTACTCTAGTTCCATTTTGTTACCAAATTGCTTACAATTCTTGCAGATTCAGTGAAATGAACATGTGGAGCAGATACCAGGAAAAGCAGACTTCAAAGACAGCAAGGCCTAGTTCTAATCCTGCAGCCTTCGTCATTTATGTGGCCATATAATTTGTGGGATTCTACTGAGTTAATTGGTATTATTTCTGAATGAACTGGTGTGGAAGAAATTGCAGTTTACACAAAAGGGTTTGAAACTAAATACATGCGTAATTGGTGTCTGTGATGTTGGATTATCTGAGAGTGCAATTTAAAGATGATGGGGACACATAGTTAATACCTCATTTGACATATAGAACTTCTTTAATTGGTGGCTAAAAGTAATCCTTAAGCATTTCAAGCTGTGTTTGTGATAGGTTTTCTACTCATGGGGGAAACATTTTTATTTACAAAAAGGCAAGTAGAAATTTTAAAGACCTCTTTATTTATTGCTTTTCAGAGCAATTTACAAAAATTAAAGGCATATTTTTTAAAACATCTGTTAACTCTTGATGCCTTTGACAACTGTAGTATTGGCATTACACTTGACAAGCTGAGGCTTAAAGCAGACAAGGATTGAGCTAATTCAGGGTTTCTTTTCACTGCCCTCTCTTCTGGTTACATCTACACCAAGTAACCCTGGCAGAGTTGGATTGCTCTCACTGTATTATGCTGTAAGGGATTTCTGAGATTGTTCATGAGCCATAAACTTGCCTCTTGTGGAAAGTAGTTGCTAAAGAAGGGAGGTGCTGTTTTAGCTCACTGTCATGCTTGCCTAGAACAACAGCGATAAGAGAATAGAACAAACTCAGAAAGAAACTCTGAATTTTATGACAAGGAACAGAAGAGGAGTAGTGAGAGAATTCTGTTGAGAAATAAAGACAAACTTCATGTTTAGGTTTCCATCTCAGATGGCAGGATCTGCTTCTTCAGGTCCATTTGGGAATTGAAGACTGAACGTGGAGTGTAAAACTGAGCTGCGCCCCTTTCTCTCTTCTTTCTACTACAAACTGAAGTATCTGTCTCAGAAAAAGGCTTTTTCCAGAAATATAGTCAGAGACTTCCAGTACTGTGGAAACCTGGAGGATTCTCACTTAATACTGAAAACCTAATCTCTGCCCTTTGGTATTGTGGATTTTTAGCAGGTTTGTATCAGCTGGTGCTGTCTCTATGCAGCACCAAAAAGGTTATTTTGGGTTTGATAGATCACCTCTGAATACAGTGGTTGTGAACACTCTTATTTTATTTTATTTTATTGAGACACGGTTGGAGCTCTTAAGATAACGAGGCCTTTTGATAAGAAAAGGGTGCAGCAGTTGGGATTGCCTTACTTTGGGCCTGGTTTTTTACCTGTATAAGGAAAAAAGGTAGCAAGCAGAAAATTGGAAAGTGTGTAAGGATCACATTAACTGCTTTAAATGATTCCACAGAAGGTATATGCAATATTTTTAGTGTCTGTGTATTTCTTAATATAGTGCTTGCTTTGGGTTGGTTGGGTTGGTTGGTTTTTTATTTATTTCCAGTAGAATTAAATAACTTGTAAATTGTGGCTTAGCAGGAATTCCAGGAGTTGCAGCAGTGCTTTTATGCATTAATCTCAGATTCAGCCTTGAACTGATATTACTTTTCAGTGTAGTTCCACTTAACCACTGTCCACTTGCTCAGAAAATTCCACACCTTTAAAACTAGAGTGAGAAATCAAGGAGTAGAAAGTCAGTGAAAACACTGAAGCATAATTTCTGTCAGTGTTTATCATGGAAATCCATAATATTCATTGAAGGAATCCAAGTATTTTCTCACAGAAAATTCAAACCCTCAGTATGGTTTTTATTCAGTAGTGCTCTGTTGCTCCTCTGTTTACTCCTTCTTGTAGCTGCAAAGGTTACAGACCGTTCAGAGGCTGTAACGAGGTTCTTTTAAAGCATTACTTCTAAGGCAAGATTAAGGCAAAAAACTCCAAATGTTAGGTCTCAAACAGACAATTTAAGTTGGATATCAGGAGAAAATTCTTTACAGAGAGAGTGATCAGGCATTGGAATGGGCTGCCCAGAGAGGTGGTGGATTCACCATCCCTGGAGATTTTTAAACGCAGATTGGACGTGGCACTGAGTGCCATGATCCAGTAAATGGACTGGATTTGGACCAAGGGTTGGACTCGATGATCTCGGAGGTCTTTTCCAACCCGATCAATTCTATGATTCTATGATTCTAATTAACTTTATTTGTAACAATAAGTAACGGTAAAAGCGAGGAGGGGGAAGAAGAAGAGGGAGAGATAAGGAAAAGGAAACGCTACAAACCACCACCAGTGAGAGAAGCGGGTGTAGTCAGCTCCAGGTAGTGAGAGAAGCACGTGGTGAGCAGACTGAATCCAAGACAAGCAGGAGACACAGGCAGGTGGGACACGAGCAGGAATGGAGGCAGGCAGGACGGAGCGAGGAGTGGGGCCGGGAGACCCTGGGCAACACCAACTGGACTGGAGCAGTCAACAACGCTGGGCACTGCCTTAAATCCCCCCCGGGGGACGCTCACTGGCCAGCTTGGCTCTGGGCAGATTTTTCCACGATGTCGATTGGTGAAGTTGCTGCTATCCAGGCAGGCTGGCTCTGCCAAGGCGGGAAAATGTACCAACTTTCTGTTGTAGACTCTCCAAGGTGCCAGCGATCAGTGCAAAATCCCCCCCTAGGTCGATGAAGGCAGCCCTGCTAAAGGCTAAAGTCTGTGTCCCCCATTATGTTCGGTCGCTGGGGTCCGGGGAGGCTCCTGGGAGCCTCCAAAACTTACCCTTGGCACGTCCCTCAGCTGATGGGAGTGGCTTCGTTAGTGTGAAGTGGTTAAACGCCTTCAATGCCGCTTGTGCAACTTTAAACGGCTTCGAAGAAGCCTCGCCCAAGGCGTTTGATTGCCCCATTAACACCTCTGGCAGTTATCAGTTGTTCATTACACCGGTCAATGTAAAAACAAGAGTCAGAGATGGAACAATCTCTTACAAATGGGAGTAATTAAGATGGTACGGCAAAATAAAATTTTCCAGGAGCAGGATGCAGCTCAACAGGCGGGATGCTTCATCTCCTCTGACAGCGCATTTAGAACGTGTTGAGCTCTGAATTTCAGTCATAAAAGTGGAGGGGATTGGAGATATCTTAGTCCCTTTAGGACACATTAAAATCACGGTTCAATATATTAGCAAACTTGGAGATCTTTGCTGAGGAAAAGGCAAAATTAAAAGATATTTTTCAGTAAGTGCAAAAAATTCGGGGATGAGGGAAGACCCGGGCTGGATTTTTCCAAAGTACGGAATGGAGAAAACCAGGACTGGATTTTTCCGAAGTACGGAATAGGGAAAAAACCCGGTCTGGATTTTTCCAAATTATGGAATGGGGAAAACCCAGACTGGATTTTTCTAGAGTACAGAATGGGGAAAAAAAAACTGGACTGGATTTTTCCAAAGTAAGGAATGGGGGGGAAACCCAGACTGGATTTCAAAAAAAAAAAAAAAAAAAAGAAAAAAGAAAAAAAGAAGAGTTGGACGTGATGATCTCAGAGGTCCTTTCCAACCTGGCTGATTCTATGATTCTATGAAAATGTTATGAGAAGGCAGCTTTACCCAGGGAGATCCATGACACCTAGAAACAGGCAAAATTTTAGGCCTGGAGATGAATAATGTACTAAAAAATTAATCCTCAGTCAACTTCTAGTAAACTTTACTGCTAATTCTGATGACTTTTAAGAGACTCTTCCAAGTCCTTGCCTTTTCCAAAGTGCTGTGAATTTCTCTAACAAGCATCTTCTGGCCTTTAGATATAAATCTGTGCACAGCTGAGTTGGAAATATAGGAGGAGGGAGCTTGGCATATATACAAGCAGCAAGTGGAAAATGGGGTTCTGCAAGACACTGAAGAAGCAAAGGTTGTAGCCCATCCCAGCCACCCACTCCTGGCTGCTCATCCCTGCTCCCACACTAGTCTTTCCTGCCTTTTGCATTAATTTTTCTCCCTTTTTATTTTAAGATGGCTACATGTTGCAGCAGAATTAGTCCAGGCTAAGACTTCTGCCGTGCCAAGGTTGGTTTTAGTGTATATGAGCTCAGTGGGCAGCAGCCCAGGAGCCTGGATCAGTGTATGGCTGGGATGTGCAGGGGTTAAGTAGGGGGCATGTGGGAAAAGTGAGGCAGGAGATGTGAGCTGTGCTACTGCATTAAACTGATTGAAGCTTTTGCGAAACTGGGGGGCAAAGGCCTTTGCCTCTTCGCTGACATTGAGACTTGGATGGTGGCACCAAGACCAAAATGTGACTTTGTTGTGTCCTCTACCTTGGCTGTCTGTGGAAATCCTTGGGAATGTTCGCAGATACCCTCACAAAGGGTAACTACAGACCATGAGCCTGATCTCACCGCAGACCAAGCAGAAAGACAGGGTCCTTTTGAGGGCAAGTCTCAGTACAAACCTAATTTAGCTTGAGAGATTAAAGTGTCTGGGCTAAAGTTAGCCTTCCCTACCACCACCATCTTCTACTGACCAGTACTGGCATGACAGCCAGACCCTACCTTTCCTTGGAATACAGAAGATGTTGGGATGAATATTCCTTTTATTTATTTATTTTTTTTTTTATTTAATAGAGGTTGTACCATCAAATCAGGACAGACTGTTCAGATATAAATCTGCCCAGCATGGAAGTGAAGTGAAATGCAGAAACCAGAATTCTTTTGTAGGGGTAGCTGAAAAAAACTACTGAAACAAGCAGGAAATAAGCTTCGGAAAAATAAAGGGGAGAGGGGGGAAAAAAAGAGATTTTTTGGTCATTTTAAAGAATAGCTTTTGGAGAAAGCGTATTCAATGTAGGAATGCCTTTACATTATAGCTGTTGTGGAAAGAATTTGAGTTGCAAGCAATCTCCATGCTTCTTCCTTTTAATGGGTGAGCAACAACATAAAAACTTCCAAAGAATGAATTTAGAATAAACATCTGGTGTACACAACAGGAACTCACTGCACTTTTTTTGAGAGCAGCAGCTTCAGTCATACACGTAATAAAAAAAAGAAAAAAATTTTAAACCATTTGGAGCATAGATTAATTAAAAGCCCTTCTAACTATGTTGGTATCCAGATTCCACAAAAAGCAAAGTAAGCTCTGAGTTCGGAACAATGTGTCTGCACAAACACCACCAGTCACTAAAGGCAGAAGGAAAATCCTTCTGGCGTGTGGTGACTAAACAAAAGTCAAGAAATAGAAAGGATGACATCTAACTATCAGCAAGAGAATATCCTGCTTTCACGCCATGAGGGAACTCTGGGAGATGATGGCAGTCCTACAGCTGCTGCCACAGAGGGATGCTAATCCCATCCTTAGATCCTACATGAATATTAACGCATTTCTTGCCCAAGTGCTGCCACCCTGCTCCATGGGCTGGATGCAGAGCTGCTGCACTGCCTTGAACTGCTGCAGCACATCTCTCTTACACCCTGTGTCTGCAGCTACAGCCACTCGTGCCAGATCTCTTCACCAATACTTGAAATCTGCTTCTGAAACAGACTGAAATGGAGAGAGATATTATTAATATGTCACTTCAGAAACCTACCCACCTGTGGGTTTTGCTTCAGCACTTGCCTGTAAATGCCGCGTTGAGAGGGAGAGGGGAAAGGAGCGTGCAGGCTCTTGGCAGCCCTCCCAGAGCAGGGCTACTCAGGCTGGGAACAAAAGCTCTGTTTTCCTTCATTTTTACTGCTGCTTAGCAGTCTGGCTCACTAACAGCTGCCTTCTTTCTGCTTAGAGCAGTAGCCCCAGACCTACCACTTAGTAAAAGTGCCTGCCTTTCACATTCATCTAAGGAAAGGTTTTTTAATGCCTGAGGTTCCTCTCTTGGATTCTTACCATGGAAGTCCTGCCTCTCCTCTCCTGGCTTCTCCCGTGGATGCAGTGAGCTATGGCCAAGAGTTTGAATTAGAGGAGCCATCAAGCTGTAGTATCATAACACTGTTCATGAGTTGCACAGTTAATGCTTGAAATTTGGCAGCAGAAGTGTAATTCCCACCTTTTTTAGAGATATGTTTGCAAGCAGGATCAACCGCATGTCTCTGCTGACTCACTCTCTTGTGATACGCCTTTCCCTGCTCCTGCTTGTGCCCCTAAAGGCCAAAATCCAGTGCTTCCAAGCAATCTGTGTCCTCCCTTCTTATTCCCACCCCAATTCCTATAATCACCACCTCCAGTTCCTCCAAAGCAGCTGCGGGGAGATATTGTAACATATGTCTCCCCCATTAGAAAGCTCATCACCACAGTGTACTTTCAAGTGGATCACATCCCACCAAAAGTGTGCCACAACTTAGGAATGTCTTAACAGTGTCAGCAGGACCACACAAGCTTCATCAAAGGAGGGGTAGAAGGAATGGATAGAAACATGAAGAAATTGAAGAGTCTCCACCTAACTCCTTTGGCTGAGAGGTGTGAGGAGATGATGGCTGTGCACTCAAGAAAATCCAGTAAGGTCTTCAAGATGATAGTGAATAATTCAAAAGAGAAGCAAAAGCTGGGAATTTTCATTTTAAGGGGCAGAAATGAAGGCGTGACAATTGGAAGAGGAAGCAGGGAAGATTGAAAAGCACAAATGAAACATTATATTGTTCAGGAAACTTTCACTTCCTTGTATAAAAGCAGAAATTTAGAGAGCATTAAAGTTCAGAACACTAAGCTAATCCCTCACTGCAGGGGGCTGCTAAATCCAGCAGAAAAATGCTCTTCAGTGCCAAGTGCATTGAACAGTCCAATGCCCAAAGATGAAGACAACAAGCACTCATGTCTGAGACATGGGCAGGCCAGCTAAACAGCCCTGGCTTTGCAAAGCAGAGCCCTCTGCAAGTGCTGCTGTGCATACCTTGAAGAAACCAGCTTATGAAATGAGAAGATCTCAGAAATAAAACATCAGCTTTGGACGTGACAGAAAGAGAAAAGTCGGGGACTCTTCTTGTCACACCATAACAACCTGCTTAATTGCACTGGTGCTGTGGGGGCAGCTCTGAGCAGACAGATGGTGGGGTGGGGAACATGGGCAGGTTCAGGTACAGAACACAGGGATATAAACACTCTGGTATTTAACCCAAAGTGATATGTTCTTTTTTTAGAACAAGTGATTTCATAATCCACTAAAACATTTCTGGATGAAAACTCTTACATGATTTTAAAGGATTTTTATTTCTTATATATATTTTCTGTGAGTTCAACATTGCTCTAAAAGTGCATTTACACAAATAGCTAGATAGATACAAAGCATCTAGAAGTGCCTTTCATACATATTACCCATGCAAAAGAGAGAAGGAAATACTATCTCCATTTAAAATGGACATGAAGAGTGGTTTGATAATGGATTTATAGAGGTCACAAAAGAAGTCAAGAGGCACAGGCAGAGACTGATGCTCAGTCATGCCTCACTGGGGCTTCACTCCTTTCCCCATCTCTTCATTTTTGTTTGCAGCCAACTGAGAAATCCCTCAGTCCAGCCCAAAACTGCCCTCTTTCCCAGATGTAGCACTTCCTCAGAGATCAGCATGTTGTGTAGGCAGTGAAAACTGGAAAAAGCAAGGAGCAGATAGCAGCAGCCTAGCAACCAAAAATTAGTCCTGACCAATTCGGGATTTCTGATATTATATTTTTTACCTTTACAGGTGCTATATCTCCCAGCAGGAATCCCTTCCCCTCTCCCTTCCTCTGCAGCATCCCAGTGGCTGGCATGTGGCAGCCTGGTGTGCCCTGTGCCTGTTGCAGGCCAGGTAAATGAACAAAGCCAGCAGGAATGATCAGAAGAGCGAGAGTACTTTCATATCCAATTCCTGTATTGATCAAAAAATAAATTACTGTTGCTACAAAATGTACTCTCCCCAGCTGTGCAATAAAGCTGACACTAAAGAGGACAGTTGGTGCAAGTTTCCCATTATCCTTCCTGTCCCATTAACGTCTGCTCTTTCCTCGGCTCTTTGCTCACAGGCTCTGATGTGACTTGAGATGTGCTGCTGACAAAGATGCTGTTGCTCTTCCTCCTTAGAAATGTTTTTCTCTTGCCAGATGACTGCAGCAGCCTAAAGCCAGCCTTAAAGGTTTTTTGATGGCCTGTCCAGAGGTGAGCAATCGCTACCGGCATTTCAGAAAAGATGGGAATTAACAAAAGGTCCATTTTCTGTGGGAGAGGAAAAGGAAAAACCTCCCATGTGTTAGCTACTCCCCCACAAACGTGAGTTTGCCAGAATAGGGTGGACTATTGAGCTGTTGAGATCTGTTTCTGTCCTTGTCCTTTGCCACCCCAGTCTTCATGCACTGGAGAAATCTCAGGGCCCAGCACAGCACTGCCCAGCAATACCTAAAACCACCGTGGATGGTAAAACATCTTCCTGACTCCTGCACACAGGATCTCCTCGATTTGTCTCCACAAAGCCCCTGTTCAGAGATTGAGCTGGCTTTGTGCTCTCAAGCGTATTATCTGCATTTGTTTCTACACCTCCTTGGCCCTGAACTGCCATATGCCCAACTTGCGATTTTCTAGAGCTAATAACAATTTTCTACTTGGCTAACATGTGCAGCAGTGTACTAAATCCAGCTAATCTGTGTCCTCTCTGCCAAAAAGCGGGAAAAGGGCTCCATGGCTATTCTAGCCCGTCAGATTTCCTCACCTTCCTAAGCAATCAGTTCTAAGAGTTCTAGTTACACTGATCTTCTCTGCTTCCATCTTCTTCCATACTAGGTGTGTTAGCTTATTTCTTTTTAATCTGTTAGCCCAAGAATGACTAGCAACGTGTAGAATTTGAAAGCCTGCTGGAGCCTCTGCAGCATTTTTGGGGGACTGTGAAAGCAGTGAGCTCCTCTCTTTCCCAATCACCCTCAACAGATGTTCATTTCAGTGCCTGCCCTTTGCTGCTAGAAACTGTCCTTGGAGAGAAAGCTTTGGAAATAAATAACCTCTCCAGTTGCCAGTTCTGCCTGGGTAGATGAGGAAAAAACAGCTGTTGGTGGATGTGGAAACAGATATCAGGGGAAAAAATATCAATAGAGCTCTGGAAAACCTCTAGAAGACAAGTAGAAGCTTATGGCTCTTTAAAGATGGTACAAGGCTGACCAGTAACTCAGGGCTGTAACAACAGCCACAGCACAGTTTGAAGGTGCCCCAGGAAAGGACCTATGAAATCCCAGGCACAGTTAGTTTACATCCAGGTGGGGTGAGGAATGCTGTGTCTCTGGCCTTGTGTACTTCCCGAGTAACCCCAGAGAACCACAGCCAGTCTCAGGAATTCACCTCCTAAACGAGCTGGAGTTTGCAAAGTGGAGGCACACAATGAGTAAGGGGAGTTTGCTGGAGCAGGTGAGCAGGTGGAGTATCCTGGTAGAGGTGGCTGACCCTGTGCCCGGGCAACAGAGAACAGATAACCTTAAGGCTGCACAACAACCTAAGCTGTAAAACTCAGCTGCTGTGTTTGGTCGTGGCTTCCCTCCAGCGCTGGGCCCCACACAGGTGGGTGACACTCAGAGGCTGGTAGAGTCTTACATGGCTGGAAAGTGCAGGGGGAAGCCTGAGTGCGACCTGTCTGACATAATTTAGACTGTGTACACCACTAGTGCTAAAAGGGCAGGTCCCATCACCGTGAACCACTGCTGCCAAGCCACAGCCACTGAGTCCCAGACGTGGCTGCTCAGCTGGGAGCCCTGACCTGGCCTGCAGTGGAAATGTCACCTACATCTGCCCAGGGCTCTCATGAGTCACAACACCAACAGCATGATGGATTCCCCATGGTGGCAGAGGCTTCTGTCCCTCTCCCTCCCAACTGGGTGCAGCTCTCACCTGCCCTGCGAGAGCAACCACGGGGACCTGCCCTTTCCAACCAGCTCCAAGGTCGGCATCGCTGGAGCAGCTTTGCTGACTCCATCCATCATGGTCTCTCGGGTGTGGTCTTCAATTCTTGCAGCGTGCTTTGAAAATGGACCAAGACATTGAGTGTCTTGAGAGAATGGCTGTTGTAAGGGTTCAGAAGTACTCCACTGGAGTTACAAACATGCAAGCTGCAACACCACTGCCTGCTATGGCACTTTGGCCCCCACACAGCCATAAAATAGCTTAGTGGCTATCAAAGTGTGACACGGTACAGTGAAGCACAAGAAGAGCCAGATAATGCTTTTTTTTATTTCCAGGGGAATTATAGGCCTGGGGAGCAGAGTAGATCTAGGTTTAAACTGCAGTTGTAGAAGGGAATCACTCCAAAGTGAGAATGCCAATTAACTCCAGCATCTCTTGAACGAATTAAGCTAAGGTCAGAGCTGCAGCAAGCAACCATCACTAATGAGCTTTCAGCACCGCTCTGCCTACTTTATGCACATCAGATTTCCTGTGAAGGAATCCCTCAGGGCACAACTGTTTGGCTTCTGTCTGAAACTCCAGGAGCCTCTGGCTCAGAAAGACATTAACTTCAGCCTTGATGCTGCACTAATCAGAAGGCAGGAGCTGGAGCGCTGCTTTAGCAAATGGCAGATGATTTTAGGCAGACATCACAACTTGGAATATAAATTTTCTTTCTTACAATAAAAAATGTATAAATATTTATTTATGTTATTAAAATTTTATATTTAAGCTTTATATTTATTAAATATTTATTTATCTATACCTCTGGTAATCCTCAATTCCACTTTTGTCACGAACAGTGAATGCAGTCCTTAGTTTTATCTCAAGCATGCTGCAGAATGCTCTGTCCCCATCCCAAGCAAATGGTTTTCTGAGCCCTCCCTGTCTCTCTACTGCCTGTCCCACGTGCTGCCCAGATGCTGACAACAGCGTGAGGAAGCAGAAGAAGCGCCACTGCTAGAAACTGATTTTTTCAGACACATACTTCGCACAATGTTACACGTTCCAGCGTGAGAGAGATTATTTGCTCTCAAAACATATGTGCCCAGACCAAGCTAAATCCTTGAGAGACCTTCTTTCCTGGGGTGGGGATTGCTGTTCTCCTTAGCCAGCACCCCTGTTGGGAGGAGATGGCTGTAACCTGGAGAGACCTCACCCACCGCAGGGGGCTACTGGCTCTATCATCCCGTGCCGATGGGGATTAAAAAAACATAAACAAAAAATGCCGGCAGAAAACGCGCCGGTTTGCTTCCTCAGCTCATTTGTGCTCCTTGAAGGAAATCAAAGAAGGCATTTAATGATCCTTCTGGGCGCAACATGATTTGTATCTTCATCCTTCCAGGGCAGGCTCACAGCGCAAAAACCCCTGGGGTGGAGGGGAAATCTGTTTGAAAGCTGCTCGGCGAGCGAGATGCTGTCAGATGTTGAAGGGAGGAAGAATGAGCGCGTGTTATGGAAGTTGGCAGGTGACGGAGCTAATTACGGACTCGGAGGCAATTTAGGGTGACGGGAAGTGACTTGAATTGTAACCAGAGGTTAAAAGAGTTTAAAAGGAGGCAGAGCCCGTGCTGCTCTGCTTGGACGGGTGAACACCGTTCCCCGTCAGCCCGCTGAGCAGCCGGAGGTCAGGGAAGCACCTTTCACACTCGGTACAGACTAATTTCGGAGCAAAACACAAGCTGCTGCAAAATGGTGTTAATTGGATGTGGAAAGCCTTGCGGAGCCTTCCCCCACCTCTTCTTCAAATCTGTCAGGTTTTTTTTTAATAACAATTGATGGTTGCCTAAAATCACAAAACATGTTTTCATTAATATTCATGAAAAAATGGACTGTTTTTATCTACACCTACATCAATGTGTGGTAAAATGTATCCAAAGCCCAGCTTTTATCTTTAATCACACTGAAAACGATCGCCTCTGATTTTTGTGGGGAAAAAAGTAGTCCTGTTTTCAAAGCAGAAAAGCATGAAAAGCTATAATTTCTGACCTAGAATTTTGGCAAAGCCGCTCCCTTCTGTGAAATCAAAAGGAAGGCAGAAAAAAAATAAGACTTTTAAGATTTTTAATTGAGTTCTGAATATTCCAGAAATTCCAATATGCATTTCTACAATAGCTCTTGCCTGAACACTCGGTATCAGCAACAGAAAAAATAAAATTGTCAGGACACCTTTGAAAGGTTAAAAAAAAAAAAAAAGTCTTTCTGCCTAGACATTGCCCTTTATTTATGCTCTGGTAGCGTGCAGCAGCTTCCCCAGGGATCAGGGACAACTGCTGTACATGCCATGCAAACCCACAGACACAGAGCCCGTGGCCCACAGACACTTCGCTGGGGATAGTCAGCTCCTCGGTATTGATGCCATTTCTCCTGACAGGCAGATGTTTAACGCCTGGATCACTACAAAGAGGTCTGCAGAATGCTGCAGCCCAGCTCCACTGGCTCCCTGATCCACCCCTATTGCCAGGGAACAGATAAAACCACGCTGTGGGCTCAGTCCAACCCCATGTAAACTGACAGTGTGATCCAAATAAATCAGGGGAGGGGGGGGAAGTGGATGGGTTGGTTGTTTTGCCCCAGTAGATCACTTGCCAAGTGAGAAGAGGGTCATTTGTCTTTGCAGTTCTGCTGCCTCCTTCTGTAAGAGCTCATAGAATTAGACAACACCCTGTATTTCCAAAATACCCTACAACCATTACCTAATAAATCCTTATCAGCAAATGCGTGAGGCAGTAACATCAAACCACAAAGGCAGGTAAATCATCTCTGCACCCCCCACACCTGCTGACCCTGAGAGGGGAACACATGGGAGGATGGACCCTCCTTCTTTCTAGCCCAGCCAGGTTGGAGAAACTCTAATTTGGCCCAAATACCTCTGTCCTGATAACCTTGCAAAACTCTGAATCCTCACACACTGAGTAGAGAGAAGGAGGTGTCTGTCGTGTGTTCCCTGAATAAGGTCGTGGCATCACACGTTTAATAAGAAGAATTTGGCAACATAGATGATGTTGCTAGATGTGCACTGAGTCAAGTGTCTTTGCAGCACAGAGACTAACAGAATGAGTAGTATAATTTATTTAGTCACTTGATGCAACACGGTTCCTGGGACTCCCTACAAAGCAAAGCCTCCTCCTGCGAAAAAGCTGTTTTAGTGCAACCAGTTTATTACAAAAGTCTTTAATCTCTTTAAAATGGGGTTTCCCTTCCTCTTAATCAAGTTCCTTCAGGTGGACTTGAAATGGAAAAAATTAAGTTTAACCCTTTGGTAGTGGAGAGATAAGGATGACTTTCACTCTGGGTGCTTTTGTGGCATCACCCAGGAAAGCTACATTTTGCTCAGAGTTCTCCCCAAACAGAGCATCTGCTTTCACTTACTTTTCCTTTTTTTTATTTTCAATTGATTCTTCTTTTTCTTGCTTTGGGTTCAGAGGCGGTGGAAAGGTGCTTCAGTGCTCTTTGTTTCCTATGCATTCTTCTCTCTCTTGGTGTCTCCCTCTGTGCCCTCAATTTCCTGCTGCTCAGAACACTGTGTCTGATGAGGGTTTAAAATGCTGCTAGCAAAAACAAATTTAAAAAAACACTCATTTCATCTTGGAGTATTTAAACAAGTCTAAATTTAGAGCGAAGCTGTGGAAAAAAAATAAAAAGGAAAGAAAGCAAAGTAACCAGCCGAAGGCATTAATTAACATGACACCTATGTGGCTGCTTCTATAAACTACAGGGAGGGCACGTGGCTTGCAGATGAATGGGTCTGCAGGCAGATATTTACTGAGCACACGGGTGGAATGTGGGGTCTAGAAGGATGCACGTGGTCCAAGTCATCCTGCTGATGCCTCGTGATGCTCTGCAGGCCAGACATTCATGAATTATTTACTGCCTCTGAGGCAACCTGAAATGAGTCAGTGGTGTAATACTTGCCCACATGCCAGCCAGGGTACCTGTACATTCCCCTGCATAACCCCCCTGTGTTACACTAGGGGTGACTCTGTACTGCCCCACAGAGATTCTAGTGAGTTATCAGGTATGCAGCTATTAGGTGCATTCCCATGGTAAATAGGCTTTTGTGTGCCTTCTCTGTGCAGTCATATCAGGATCTCCTTGTGACCACTGGCACTCATCAGCCCAGTCTCCAGCGGCAGAAGAACCCTTCCATGCAGAGCTGCAAACTGTGTCAAGCATTTCCCCTGCACCTGGAAGGTGTTAAGAGCAGCTAATTTAACCCAAAACACACCCACCGGGGTTGCAGTGAGGAAGAGGCACTCAAAGAGGCTGTGCTCACCCAGCACCACACGGTGATGAAGGTCTGTCAGGTCTCACCATTCCAAATGTCCCAGATCTCAGGTGCTGCCAGTCACGCGGCCAACAGAGTCCTCGGCCAGACAGCATCTCCCTGCCTCATAGCAGCTTCTCTGGGGCCAGCTGGGGTTGTGCAGGCCCTGATGTGACCAAACAGGGCGGGAGGGCAGCGCTCAGCAGCAGGGACCCCTCCCCAGCCCCCAGCCTGCATCCTGCCTGCAGCGCCAGCACTGGTGCAGAAGCACCTCCTTCCCCATCCCCACTCAGCGATCAAATCCACACCTCTGCAAACTCAGCCCGCGAGTGCTGACTCTCCACAGCTCTGAAACCTGATCAGAAGAGGTTTGCATGCCCAGCCAGTAAAACCATGACTGAAAGTGCTTTTCCATCACTGCTTCTGGCAAGGGCCCCCTCCTCCTGGCAGCTGCTGAGACGGGGAGTTTGGATTCTCTGGTACTGGCAAAACACTACACATCTGCTTTCCAAACCACCCAGAGGAACAGTTAAACCTACTCAGACAAGCCAGAGACATTGTCCTCATATCTCCTCAACAGGACACAAGCTCAAACACTGGTGACAGAGCAGTTTCCTATGCAGAATATTTGACCAGAACAGAAAGGAGCTTTTGTACCCAGATACTCATCTAAGGAGTTGTGTCAAGAGATAACGAGAGGCACAAGATTATGATCTCAGATAAATGCATCTGCTGTGAACAAGATCGCATAGTTTATTCCCATCATGCCTTGGTTTAAGTTATTCAAAATCAAAGCAAATTATTCTTATTAAGCGATTATCTCCCAAATGTTTTTAGTTCAGGATCATGATGGAGCAAAGACTTGCCTTGAGGTGTGCAGTGGCGGCAGGCACACAGCAAGAGTGCAGTGTCTCCAGAAGGGAAAATCAAACCAGTGCTGATCTCTTGCAACCTCTTCCCCAGTCCTGATGGTGCAAAATGGTGCAAAAAGGTCTATGGTGCAAAAAGGACCCTGATGTTTGCTCTGTGTGAGCCCTGAGACACTGCTCCAGAGTACCCAGAAAATAGGAGGGACAGCCCTACCTCACTGCATAGGCCATCTGGGAGAGCAGTACTACGGATGCCATGGGGAAGAGGTGTCTCTGTTGACCAGTATCAGCCCAATAAACCTGCTGGCAACAAAAGTAGTAACTTCACTATGAGCTTGGTACTTGAGGAGCTGAGACACTGTCCCATCTGCTCTTCATCTCCATGAAGCTGCACGATCTTCTCTTTGCTGTGCTCAAGGTCGTTGCCATATCCCCTGTTCCAAATGTCTTTCTAACAAAGAGACACTTGGCTGCTACAGAATGTGGCTTATTGACCACTAGTGCATGGAGAGAGGTTGCCTCAAGAGGTTATGCCATGCCTGGCATCTTTCTAATCAGCTTTCTCAGAGGTATTTAAAAGAGGTGTCGATGTGGTGCTTAGGGATGTGGTTTAGTGCTTGACTTGGCAGTGTAAATTAATGGTTGGACTGTATGATCTTGAAGGTCTTTTCCAACCTTAATTATTCTATGATTCTACTCTATGATTCCATGACACTCAGTGTAGATTCCCCTTTCTTCAGTTTGCCTTCTTTTCCTTGTATTTATCCCACTGTAAGACTACACTTCTTAACCAGTGTTCTGATGTTATTTGTTCTTTTGCTAAACTTAACATTTGCCAGTATCTTCTCATAACATGATAATCCAAAGCGAACTCAGGTTCTAGTCAAACCAGAAATAAATAGAGCTGGTAAATTTTCCTTGTGCCTGTGAACGCAGCACAAAATCACACTGGCATTTCTTTTTATTTCCTCGTGGTTTTGCAAATGTAGCTCTAAATTGCTGTACTTGCTCATCTCATATCTCTTGCAGCCTTAAATTCCCACTCCTTGTTATGTATTTGCTTTCATTCTTTCTCACAGGATTAATTTTCTTTTTCCCCAGTCAGATCCTGCCATTGTTTATCTCCTTCCCGTGCTCCAACTGTGCTTACACACTGTGGTGGCTGAGCTCTGCAGAAGTAACTGGATGCACACTAATCCCATTAAGGGCCCTCCAGGCACCTGGGGTTTTCAGTTTTCAGTGCTATTTTCATTTAATCTTCAAATCTTACTTCCTTGCAATTTTAGATCATTAAGGGGTTAAGTGAGATATATCCAGTAAATGAGATAAATCCAAATAAAGGGATTTAAATCTCCCAGTTCAGCACGTTCCTGTGTCTCACTGTCTTTTCTATCAATGTTCCAGGGGTTTCCAAACACACCCAGACAAGGGCTCTTGCCAGAACCCATCTGGATTAAACTGGGTCCCAGCTGCAAATAGCACACAGTGGCTGGGAGGGTTAGTGAAAAGATCCTGCAAAAATCACTCACAATAACGATTTATATGGCTCCCTGAAAAGTGGAAAGAAAATGCAATCTAAAATGTTGATGCTCCTGCTTTCAGATCTCATTTTAGATTTTTTTTTTTTCAGAATGCGAATTTTTATCATCTCTTCCCTGAAGTATCCAGACAGGGAAGCCTGCCAGCCTGGATGCTACCCCTCATTTGTAATCCTGGTAAACACAGACAAATGGAACCTTGATTGTCAGTGTTCCCAGCTCCTCTAAGAGCAATCTTCTCTTCTTTTCAGGCTGCAGAAGAAGAATAAGGCAGCAGAAGCCCAGCCCTGTGGCCCCCAGCATGAGGCTGAACTCAGGGGAAGGGTAATCAGCTCCCTCTGTTCCCATGGGGGCACACTGTCTGCAATTTCTGGGAGGAAATACATTTCTCTGTACTGCTCTCGCCTACAGATTCCCCCTGGGACCATGCAGGTCTGCATGTACTCCTTTTTGGAGCAAGAGCCCTCATAGAACATTTTGGCAATTTGAGAAATCCATTACTAAGACCCAAATCTGGTCTTCCTAAGCTGACTATGGCAATTGTCATGCACTGGTGGTATGCTGAAGACACTGTCTATAGAGTGTTCATGTGTGTAGAAATTGATTTTTTTTTGTAGATTTTAAGGTCAGAAACAACCATTTAAACCTTCCCATGTAACCCTTTGCACAGACTTAAGAACATTATCTGGAAATTTCTGCCCTTCAGGCCCACAGCTTCTGCCTGAAGAAGATCATAACTTTGAATAAGGCACTCAGTCTGGAGTAAAGATTGTAATAAATGATGAAACCATCCTATCCTGAGGTGAATTATTCCTGTAATTACTTAAGTGCTCACCACAGACTTTCAGGCTCTTTGTCATACAATTTAACCTCTATTTCACGTCTCATGGTTTTATTCCCTTCTCTGTATTTCCTCTGTCACTTCTATTATCCCATTTAAAGTGCACCTGTGCTGGTTTTAGCTGGGGTATAGAGTTAATTTTCCTTATAACAGCTGTTATGGGGCTGAGTTTTGGATTTGTGCTGGAAACAGTGTTGATAACACAGGGATGTTTTGGTTACTGCCGAGTCAAGGTCTTTTCTGCATCTCACACCACCCCACCAATGAGTGGGCTGGGGGTGCACAAGATGCTGGTGGGGATGGGACACAGCTGGGATCACAGACCCCAACTGGCCAGAGGGACATGCCACACTGCCTGGCACCTTGCTGAGCATATTGAGCTGGGGGAAGAAGCAGGAAGGGGAAGACTTTCAGAGTGATGGCATTCATCTTCCCAAACCGATGTTACACACGATGGAGCCCTGCTGTCCTGGAGGTGGCTGAACACCTGCCTGCCCAATGACTTCTCATTTTTTCTGCTTTGCTTGTGTGTGCAGATTTCGCTTTACTTATTAAACTGTCTTTATCTCAACCCACGAGTTTTCTCTCTCACCTTCTGATTCTCTCCCCCATCCCACTGCGGTGGTGTGAACAAGCAGCTGTCTGAGGCTTAACCCCAGTTGGGGTTAAATCAGAAGAGGCACCAGTGCTGCACTCAATAGCACATCTGTAGTACATGCCTAATTTGATTTCAATGCTTTGTCAGTCAGCTCTGCCCTCCACATCCTCATGAGAAACCTAACAATATAGCATGGCTTTGCATTTTACATTAAATAAGCCATTTGTAAAGGTGCAAAAGATGATTGGAAGATACTCTTAATAAATGGCTTGATTCATAGCAATAGAGTAAAGCAGCTCAACAGGTTGCTGTAGTAATTTATAATCTTTCTGCTGCCATATCTGTAGTTATTTATAATTTATACTTCTTGTGATGATAATGAGCTTTGATAGCATGTCCCTCATTCGAGCATGCAGTTTGCTGCTTCCTGCTATTCATCAAATTCAGCCGTTGGGCTCCTTTGATTCATTGGTCTCCAGACACAGATGAGGGGATGGCAATCTCAATTGAATGTTGCCCAAACGGAAAGGTCTGACTATTAATAAATAATCATTCACATTAGGAGGTGATCAGTCAAAACTGGCAGAGTCCTTTCTTTCACGCCGCTTTTGCTTCCCACTGCTCATTTTCCCTCCTCTCCCCTCACCAATGTGAGATTCCCACTCCTGGCTTGGAGGGCAATTTCCTTGGCAATTGCCTTGGACCTGCACTGGATGCTGCCAAAGCACCAGCTCTGCCTGGCCTTATCTGTCCTGTGCAAACCTCAGCACCAAGCAGTAGCTGGCACGAACCTGCTGGTATCTGCAGGACCCCACCATTGCCCCCACACTCCCAGTGCCAATCCCAGGCACCCACTGGGGAGGAGGCAGTGCTGGGCCAACCTGTGGAGGGACCTGTCAGCATCCTGCAGCGTCAGACAGAGATCAAAGCTCAGGCAGAGGTGTTCGAGGATGCGGATGAGACCCCTTTAAAGCAGGCATGGCCTGACCTCCGGCTGGAGAAGCCAAGACCCGTCTTCAGGAATCAGAGTAATCCCGGGTGATTTTATCCCACTCCACTTCCCTAAATCTGTGGCTGCTGCTGCTTGGCGAGGGGATTAAGGGGCTGGCAGGGGATTACGCAGCCACTGCGGCTCCCGTCGCAGAGCTCCCTCCTGGCGCGGCTGCACCTCGGGGCACGGAGACGCACCGCACCTGTGGGTGCCCATCCTCCAGAGGTGCCGGCAGGTTTTTGGCTGCCTGCCCTGCGCTGGAGACCCCCGACGGCGCCTGGCAGCAGGAGCGACGTTCCCGGGGCAGAGGCAGCCGGGGTCGCCCCGGGGCTCGGCCCCGCAGCAGCAGGGCCCCCAGCCCGGCAGGATGGCGGGGGCCGCCCGGGAGCCGCCCCAGGGCAGCAGCAAGGGCGGGGAGCCCCCGCACCCCGCCGGCCGGTCCCGTTGCTGATGGTTGGTGCGCGGAGGATGGGGCCCTGGGCCGTCCCGTGGATGATGCTCTGTCTCTTCTGCTTCCTACCCCCTGCCAGGGCCCAGACGAAGATCCCGCTGGAGACGTAAGTGTTCCTCTCTCTCTGGCGTGGGGTTTTCCTGGCGTGGAGCGGGCAATGCCGTGGGCATGGCAGGCGGGTGGGAGTGTCTCCCTGGCAGTGGCAGGCTCCGTGGGTGTGGGCTCCTCCACAGGGGCACGGTGCGGCAAGGGGTGGCGTTTCCTTACGAGGGCAGGGATGGCTCATGGCAGAGGACACAGGCACAGGAGCCACAAATTCAGTTCCCCAGGTCTAGCATAGGATGCAATACCTCTTTTTCCCCATTCATCAAGCGTAGCAATGATACTCATCTGCTTTAGTTAAGCACTTTGACATCTATTAATGCTCTGCTTAATGCACTAGGCGGCAGAAGGCAAAACCAGTTTAAAGATGCGTTCGTAAAACCCCGCTGCTGCTGCAACTGGTGGAGATCCAACCATGGAGGCGCACGCAAGTGGCCCCAGTTTGGCAGCTCCCCAGTTGAGCAGAGTGGTTTCAGTAGACGCTGCTGGTTTTCAGTATGGCAGGAACACCCAAGGGATGCACAGCACTGGCCAGGATCTGGCTGTGGGAGGATACACACAGGGTGTTTATCCCACAAAGCAAAGACACATCGCTTCGTCACACACGAGACCCAGATCGTGCAGGGCAAGGTTTGCAGCTCCGAAGCTCTGATCCCTTGCATTGATCTGGAACACCGATAGCTTAAAAGGGCCCTCATGCACACACATTTATTCACGTGTGTGGACGTCAGGGGATGTTAGTGAGAGGAGGCTGAATAGAGGAAAGAGGCCGTGGCACTTCTTACTTGTTCCTGCTCCTCCTCACTACAAAGGGTGTAGTAGCCCTTCCCAGAGGTCTGGAGCAAATGACTGGAAAGCTGAGCTGCAATATAAATCATACACAGCCACGTTTTGTGCACGCACTGCATTTGGGTCCAGGTGCTAGTGCACGTGCAGGGAACCTTGATGCACCTTTTTGGACGTGGGTTTGCAGGGCACCCACGCCTGTGCTTGTGTTGGTGTGACAAGCGGCTCCTCTGGCATGGTCGCTCCCTGCCAGCCATGCAGCCCGCCCTGGCAGCCCCCCAGGAACCTAACAGCTCTCAGCAACCCCAGTTTATAAAAACTTCACCTTGTTAAGCTGATTTAGACGAGTTAAATCCTTTAAGGATTAAAACTGTCAGCACCGCGATTGGTAAAAGTTGTTGTGGGGCAGCTTCTTGGGTGCTACAGTATCTCCATCGGTGCAGGACAGTGGGCTGGTCTGGAGAGGAGACAACACTGCCATCCAGTTTCAGAAGGAGATATGTCCAATAAATCAACAAGTCAGCTCAAGCCCTTTCCTGAGTTTAGGAAAATGTTTTACATTCAAATACTGCCAATAAAACCCTTACAGATGTGCCCACCAATACAGCCCATGGAATTACCAAGAGCTGAGCTGATGTCCAAGAGGGTCTCAGGAAACTTTACTGCCAATTTTATACTTGGCTGTACTATCAAGCCCTTCCTCAGCAGAGTGGTTCTGATTTTGGTTTCACAAAAAGGACACAGTGGCTACCCAGAAAAAAATCCAACTTCTGATAACTGCGAACTATGCAAATTGACTTTCCGTGCCCGGGATAAATACTTCATGGAAATACTTTTTGTGTGGCATTAAGAAGCCAGCCAGTCTGTTCCACTGTTTTTGCCACTGAATGCAAGTGCAGGGATTACACGCAGGCAATCTCTGACCAAATCCTTTTCTGATGTGTTTAGTTATAATGTGATAGCCCTTTACTACTGAGAAAAAGATTTACGTCACTTTGCAGAGTTTGGAACTTAATTCATGTACAAGAATGAAGAATAAACAATAGAAAAAGAGCTTTTCTCCCCTGGTACTAAAACCAGACCAACAGCTGAATTAATCCCTGGTGTTTCACATCCACTTATGAATTTAACTAAAACACAGAAGTCACCCTTTTCAAATGAAATTTCAGTAGAGAAACACGTTGGACAGGGGTCCAAAGGGACTAAATCAGCAGAAAATGGACCTGTTCCATAGGTTACACGGGGACATTTTGGGGACAAAAAAGCAGTCTTTTAAACACCAGCTGGGTTCCATCTCATTTAAGTGACACAAGGCTGAGTCTGCCTGTGCTGCTCCCCAAGTCGTGTCTGGCTTTGCTGCATCGCGCTTGGCTCAGTGCCCATTCATTCCCATCTTTGCAAAGCTCACTCAGCTTTAACTCCAGCAGTGCAAAAATCTGCTCAGTTACTAGCAATGCTTCTGGGGTGCATTGCAAGTTCAGCACAGAAACTGCCTCTTCTTTCCTCCTGGACACAGCTCTGCTTGTCCGGTGGCCACGGCATGGGCAGGAGTGCTTGCAGCTGTGAGGATTTAGGGCTGGCTTCTTGAGCTGATGGAAACGTTGGGAAATGCTGGTGGGAGAGGTAAAGATCAACCTGGTATGGCCTCTTTAAGCTGCCCCTATTGCCTTTATACATCTGCTCTTGGGCTGATGGAAGCAGCAGCCTTGGACAAAATTTCTCTACAACTTGATGAGCTTTAGACTGACCTTTTCTCTCACTTGTTTATGAAAAAATTAAGGAAACCTATTTAAGTTCAGCAGGCTGCCCTTAATTCCCCAGTACTCTAAGGTTGCTCACTTCCCTGGCAAATAATTGCCTTTTAAATATGTAAATGCCAGTGTATTTCTGCCTCTTCACTTTCCTCCTTTTTGACTTCCATGAAATGCCACCAGATATTTTTAATTACCCCGTCTTCAGACCTGTTACACAGGGATTCTGAACCTTTGTGCCTCCAATTCCTCTGTGCCCCCTAAATTTCCAACAAACCCTCCAGTTCTGCCAGTCTCTGGCCCTCTCTTTGGTCCCCCTGCCCTTGCATCTCCTATTTCTGCTTCAAGACCAGCAGAAATATCAGCCCCTGAGCCAGAGTAGTGGCTCAGAAGTGGCTGGGAGAGCCCTCCCAGGGTAAGGGTCTACTCAACACATAGAACACCCACACAGAAATCCCAAAATTACACAAACCTCAACCTTTTTATTTGAGTTATGCCGTTACTGGAAGCTTCAAGAACTTTCAAGATGCTCAACTACACCTGCTAATCAGAAATTAACACCACAGACACTTCCACCCTGCTGGGTTGAAAAATGATGAGGGCTGGAAGGAGTAGGGGTGCACACATGGCCACAGACATGACACTGAACAGAAAGGCCAGGGTCAAGTGCACCATTTTTGTAAGGCAAATGGGGTAAAAGTAAATATCCCTGCTAAAATTACTATCCCAAGCTTCATGTTTATGTTCTCTCTGCAGTAAAAGGTGAGGAGACTGGAGAATATCAGTTAATATCAGCATAAAACATCTCATACATAAAAGTTATAAAGCCAGCAGCAGCAGATGGGCATCAAGTTAGCTGTTGATCCAGAGATCCTCATATCAAAGGGAATGTGTTAGTCACTACTACAACAAACAAGAAAGCATCCCATGGGATCCCTCTTTCTGGTTTCCTCTTTTATTCTAGGCTTGCTAAAATAACTCTGATATGGCCCAATAAATCCTGGTCTCCTAGAAAATACTTGTATTCTTTTTTCTCTAAGGATGACATGATGAGATAAAAGCTCTGGCTCTCAAAATAAGATGCAGAGCACAATGCAAGAAAAAACAAAATTGCTTCAGCTGGTGCTAGTTCACACTCAGTGGTTAAATACGAATGCCTTGTTGCCAATTAAGGAGTGATTTAAAAAGGCACCCACTCCCTCATGCTTTTTTTATAGGCAGTGGAGAGAGGTGCAGATCAGAGCTGAAGTCCTGTGTCTGTTCTAAATCGTTGCCTGTAGCTGTCTGGTTCCTATTTGTAAGAGAGGAGTCTAAACAGGCTTTCCTAGGCTAAAGCTAGCAGTTGTGGTTATTCTACCATTGCTATGCTGGCTTCACTCCAGAGCCCATCTCTGTGTTGTTGTATTATTTGTGGTGCAATGCACTGGGGAATCAGGCCCTGAGGTTAAAGTCTGCTTGGGACTCAAAGAAATCTACTGGAAGCCATAGGTAAGACTGCCCACCATAAATAAGTGGTGTATTCAGGTAAGTGGAGAAGGCCACTTACTGCATTAGAGACATCTCTCTGAAGTGAATCCTTGTTGAAGGAACTGCAACTGTAGGTGGAACTGCCTAATGTGGATCGTGTAACAGCTTTCTGATGAAGTGCTCTGTCAATTATGAGAGCCATCTATTTTGATTTGGATGGCTCTGCGTTCAGGCTGCTCTTCAGCATCCGTATGTTCTCCATGTGGTATTGCTATCGTCAATTAGTTATAGGATGGCATGAATGTGAGTACTGCTTTACAATGATGAGGTGCATAATCTACTGTGGCATTATCAAGCAGTGGTGTCTCCACTGAGAGCAGTGAATTCATCTGCCTTATTAGTCTCTGGCCTGCACCGCTGCAGGAACTGAATCCAAGGGGTGAATCTTGACAACTTCTTCCAAATCTGACACTTCTTTCTCTTCAGCAGTCCTGACACTAGGTGTCTAGCCCATCACCCCAGGCCCTGTCAGTGAAGATAAATGGGTGTCTGCAGAAAGCTATTTACTTCACTTTGCTGGCAATAGAAGGAAAACAGATGATACCTAAGATGAAAATTGTACCTCTAGAGTTAGGTGGGAAAATTTCAACTCCAAACATAATGACCAAGACCAGCAGACCTCAATGTTTCCCCTTGCTGACAAATGTCCAAGAGCAGTGCTTGTCTCCTGCCTTACTGCTTGTCTGGTTAGCAGTCTGGGGAAAAAACATTGTTATCATAGTAGCTTAGAGAAATAGAGCAGGGTTTATACTTGGAAAGATGGGGTTTTCTCTGTTTGAAAAAGTGAGAAGTTGTGCAGACTTTGATTTATTAACATTGACTTTCCTTTTCTTTTTGTCTTTTTAGGGTGAAGTCCTGGGCAGATGCCTTTGGTGGGGAGCTGTACTCCATTGTGACTAAGTATTCAGGCTCTCTCCTGTTGCAGAAGGTAGGCAAAATGTGTGAGGGTTCCCTTTGCTTCACATTATCTCCCTGTGTAGCCCTCCAAGGTTTCCCCCTGGTGTGGAAGAAAAGAAAAAGGCACAGGTCTCCAGCTATCTTTCAAATCTATCCATGAGCACAGAGTGATGCTCTGTGCCAATTCTCCATGTACTGGAGAGGGGGATCTGTTTAATGCCTTTCCTGTTTCATTAGCCATTGCCAAATACCACCTAAATTGTCCCATTTTTTACTAATACTTTCTAACAGTTTCTATTTTTCTCCCCATGTTTCCCCTCTAATGATTATTTCATGCCCTCACATACTGTGCCTCCGCTTCTCCTTTCCCAAGTCTAAATCAGCCCCTCTGCTGCTCATCACTCACCTGCTTGTTGTCACCCCATCATCCCCTCCTGCAGTTCTTCAGCTGGCACTTATTTTTTTCTGCTTCCTCATCAGTATTCATCCAGTTGTGCATCAATCCTTTGAATTTTGCCCTTGAAACTCTGCTTTGGACAGGGTCCCTGAGGCAGGTGCCCTGGGAAGCCACAATCTTCCAGAGGCACAGACCTCTGCTTGGCTTCATCACCAAACAGGCTCTGTTTCACTAAACTCTCTACCAGCATTAAAGGGTGTAGCTCCAGGGGCTTTAAACAAATAATCCCAGTTGCAGCTCTAGAGGAGTTTCCTTAAGTCAGTGGTGAATGGCTGCTCCTCTTTCAGACTTGGTGATCTCCATCCTCTGTGCTGCTCTGGGGGACTGGAGGGGGCCTCAGAAATGCAGTCACTTTTCTACTTCATGTGTCACTTCTCTACTTCAGTTCTTTTTCTTTACTCTTTCTATGATTCTTCTCTTCAAGACAAGTAATGAGTTGCCTCTCAGGTCTCCTAGGTGTCTGATTTCTGTCACTATGTTAGTAATAACACCCATATCCCAATGCAAAAAAAGGGATGTGGAAATAGTTTTCCTTTCCTTGCTGCTGAGCCCTGTTTCCCTGTCCCCTGAGTGCTGCTTTTTGTCTTGAGTAAGGGAGCATTTCCTGCAGCATCAGCTTTGCTAGGCTTTGGCCAAGAAAGGCTTTCAGCATCCATCACAAAGGTCTGTGGTGATCATCAGTTCTTCTTGGGAGAAAAGGGTCACAAGGCAATTAAAAGCTATCAGCACTGATATAGGTACTTCATGCACTAGCCATGAGGCAGCTGCAGTGGGGTATTGATAAGGCAAAAGTTCACCTTGTAGCAGTTTTGATGATGCTTCCACGTTGCCTATCGACCCACGGGGTCCCCAGGCAATAGTTGCCAGAGGCAAAGTGACATGCTAAGGCATCTCTGGTGGGTACTGGAGCTTCAGTGGGGAGGAGATACAGGCTGGGGTTATTTGATAGTCAGGTACCTGGCTGATGCTGTATAGGTGTGGGTCAACACAGGCAACTTGCACTGCTTCTGTGGCTATTCATACTAACACGTTAAGGGAGCTCATGTTCCTTGAGGTCCAAAAGTCAGTGGGACTAAGAAGAACCAGAGTTAGCTTGAAAATGCAGCATTGTGGAAGATAGCAATGCAGGACAAGGATGGCAGATGTGGCACTGGGGTGACTGTCAAGGCAGCTGTGCTGTGCTGGCACTTTGGATATATTGCACCAGATTGCCTTACCTACCTCTGCCCACGCTGTGGGTTTTATTCTTGGGATCTTGATCCCTCTGGGATAGGGGTTATGTGAGACCTGTAGATGCTAGTATAGTACCACTAAAAATTAGAGTCATAGTTATCTTGAACCAAAATTCACAACTCTTATCAGCGCTTGGTATAATTCTCCAGAAGCGAAGAAAACTAATTTCTGATGAAAAAGAAGCCCGAATGTAACCAAATCCAATCTAGTACTCACATCAGGAGGAACTAAGGCAGACCTATATTCTCCTGATGGTCTGACAGCCTTATAAAATAATAGCACTTGCCTGCTCCATACACACAGTTTTCATCTTGGAGAGGGGAAGGTGTTTGGTTTGCTTTTGCCTGGATACAGCACAGACTGATTGTGCTTTGTGCAGTACAGTGTTATCTGTGACTGAGAGGGGAAAATGTCAACTTCCACCAGGGGGTACAGATAAGCTGGATCCAGCCTTGTTCTGTAAGCACTCCAGCAAAGTCATCTCCTAAATGCATGTTGTGTCCTTCCCTGCCCTAACTTTACTTAAGCAGTTTAAACAGTTCAGATTTACCTTTCAACCCTGAAGCCCCACTTCTTGAGCTCTTTCATTTCCCCTTATTTCCCTGTGGTAAGGAAATAGAGGAGAACCAGCCAGCACCCACTTCAGTCCTTCTCTCAGCCTCTGTTTCTTTAGTAGAGCAGTAAGTCAGGCACCTTCTCACAAATCCTCATCTTAAAGCAGGGACCATTCTGGAGGGCTCCTTCTGCATTTCTGGCACCTTCTGTGTTTCAAGTGGATGTAGGCATGTCATTTACTGTTAGGCAACACTTTCATGCAGAGTGGCAGACCCCAAATAACTTTATGTAGATCATCATATTGGCACAGACTGTGGATGAGTTATGCCTGGGGAGCCAAATACACCGAAGTCTGAAAATCAAACACGTGGATTTGCCTGCTCCCCTGGTACTTTTCTCTTCTTTGGGCTGTTGCCTCTTTTCCATGGGAAATATTTCTCTTTGTGCAGACCAGTAGAATGGTGGGGAGCACAGTGCAGAGGTCCAGGCAATTCTTTTCTCAGGCAATGGGCATTTTGCCTTTGATGAAACACAGACTGAGAGATAACAGCATATTTTGTATTTTTCTTCATGTCTCCCTTGTGCCTAATAGTCTTGAAGTAACTGGCTTATTGTTGCTTTGAGAGCCATAATTTCTCAGTTACTGGATGCTTTGCATGTAAACCTTGTCTTTAACATTAAGCATAAACTTTCTTTTGTGGCTTTGAGTTTGCTTGGTTTTCTTTGGGTTTTTTGTTTGCTTCCTCCAGAAGAACCTTAATATCACGTTGCAAACCCAAATGGTTGACTTCTCACCAGGATTTATCATTCCCAGAGACTTGGTGAACCAGTAGACATCCCTTGAATCCACAGGGACAGGCTTTTACCCTGGATCAGAAATCCTTAAGAAAGCTCTCAGATGGCTGGCAGTCCCAAGCAGGCAGGATGTCAAATTAAATCTCACAGAGGCAGCAAAAGCCAAGTGGCTTTGGCTTGATGGCTGAAGCACTCATTGTCTTGTATTCCCTTGCCCATTATGCACACTTAAACCTGACTCAGAGAGGATGGATCTGTATTAAAGTGTTGGGTGTGGCCTGGGACAGCTGAGGGCAACAGGGCTGGAGTAAAGAAGCAATGTGAAAGGGTGAGTAGGGGGAGGGCAGTAGCGTCTCACAGAGCAAAGGAACAGAAATTTGAACCTGTGGCTTATTAGGTGTTTGCCACAGCCTTGCTGCTGCAGTTGGCCAAGCAGTGACCATAGGCTCAGGACCACCAAGGGCAGCCATGCCAGGAGATGACTCTGGGCTTTTCAGGGCTTGTCTTTAAGTGTCAGAAACACCATCAGCTTCAGCAGACCCAAAATTTAAATTTCCTTCTACTGTGTTAACAATGCACTACAGGTGTTTCTGAGAATCATCTCCTGCTCTCTTTTATAGCTGAGGTGCTGATTGCCCTGCCCAGTGGATAGAGTTGAGAAAGGACAGCAGGGCTTGACTCCAGCCCTGCAATTACTAGAAAGTGCAACAAAAAAGTGCATGGCAAAGAACAGACAAACTCAAGAAGTTCAGTCAAGACTTTTTCCTGGGTGAAGATGAAAGGAATGTCTTTCACACTCTTAATATAGTTCCACTAGCAGTGAGTAATGGAGCACTGTGTATTTCAATAGGCTAAATTTTGTGGAGGTGGGAACAAGAAAATATATTTGGTGACATATCTCTGTTCACAGATAAAACTTAGGATACTGAATTCTGGATATTCCACTTTTAAATTACCACCCCCAACGCTGCAGAAGGCGAATCTTAATGAATTGCTCCTGCTGTTTTAAGGGAGTGCTAAGTACTAGCTGAATAAGGAAAGATTTTCTGTTAGATCTGAGCTAACTTTTTGGCCTCTTTTCAACATCAGATCCTTCCAGCCAGTTCTCCCAAGCCTGAGTCGTGTTCTGTAAATTATAATGATCTGATTACCTGAACCCTAAATGCAGGTTGCATGGGATAATCTTGGCCAGCTACAAGCACCTGCTTTGACTTTCAGCCGTGGTGTCTGGTAACAGTATTGAAATCACAAGTACTACTTCGTTTCCCACCATTAGAAACTCTCGGAGTCAATAGTCATTAATAGCAGGAGATTTTAGTGGCAGAAATATAGGCACAAAGTGGTTTGCTGGTTCGTTTGTAGGAAAAAAGCTCAAAGAGGATCTGAGCTCAAACTTGATGTATTCTTTCAGCGAACCAAATCTTGCAGAAAGTTTTTTGGGTTTTTTGGTTTGGGTTTGCTTTTTTTTTTTTTCTTCCCAGCTCTGGCTAGATCTTGGGCCTGAGGCATGTACAGTATTAGCAGAGTGCTCATGATTGCTTGTGATAACTTTTATCCTGTGAGCATCTGCTTGTCAATGTGTGAAAAGCACATTAAAAAATAATTGAGAGGTAAAAAGACCTGGTTTTTAATTGAAGATGTGACCCGAGGCAGCGGGTGGCAGGTCACTTTGTGAAGCCCGTGCTGATGTGGTCCCCCCCCCTTCGTTAGCTTTCCCAGGAGAGATTACCCTCCTCCCCCCGAGGAGGGCCTGATTAAAGCCTGGCCTGGCAGAGATCACTTCTCTCCCGACGAAACCATGACATGGAGCTAAATGGGACAGACACCAACTGGGATGTGCTCCGGTCTCGTCAGCGGCCAGGGACCGCAGTCGGGGGGTTGTGGCTGCACATTCCTCTTCCTGCAGCATGGTTACACTAACCTTCGTGCTCAACCCCACCTCCTCCTCCCCTGCTGCCTGCCTGTCCCAGCCGCAGCGGAGGGGATGCGAGGCCTGGCGTTTTTAATCCAGTAAAACCCTCGCCGTTAATCATGCCAGACAGAGCGAGCAGCCTCCCTACCATGCCTGCTGCAGGCTGGATGCTGCTGCTATTTCTGTCTGACCTCCTCAGCCTGCCCCGTCCTCAAGGCGTTTCTTCCTCTGCTTGTACTCAGCTGCCTTCCCGGACCATCAAGGAGCTGCTTGAACAAAAGGAGCTCCACTCGCTCACCCTAAAGACATGCAAAGTCCTTTCTCTGCCACTTTCTTCTAATTCGAAAGTGTTACCAAAGCCTCTGCCATCTCCTTTTCCTTTTCACCACCTCATTTTTTTTCCCAGCACAAGAAGTCCAGCCCTGGCTGAGATTGCTGCTGTGGTGCTAGCACAACATGAAGGGGGTTTGAGTACAGTGCAGAGAAAACTGATGATGAGGGACCAGGGAATTGCACTTGGTTCCCTTCATCTTTCCATATTGCTGAGGAGATAAGGCTCTGTCTCTTCTGAATAGGTTAATCATACTGTGTCCTTTGGCAGGTTTTTTTACTCTTTCCTTTTGGCTATCTCTGTTAGCTGTGGGATTTCTTGAAAAGCAGAAATAAAGGCCATTGTATCCAGTCTTGAAAGGGCAGATTTAAGGAGGCAGATTAGTACACAGTTTGGGAGTACTCAAATTTTTTAATGCCTAGATTATATGAAACCTGGTCAGAAGAAACTAGTTATCTCTAAAGCTGTCAGATCCAGATCTTCCTCATCACAGCATCTCTCCCAGTGGAGGCAGCACTAAGCAGCCATGCTTCTAATTCCTAGTTTCTGGGAAATACCTCTATGGTGCTCTTGGCCTAAAGCGTGCTCCTGGGTGCCTGATAATTAGCATCATAACTGTCTATATTAGCTTTCCTTGGCAGTCTCCCACCTAAGCACTGAGCAGACTCTTCTTGCTGGAGATCTGGCAAGTTACCTTACAGATATGATGACACTGTGGGAGGACAGCACATGGACTAACATGACATCCCTCCCACTGCTGCCCCAGAGCACATATGACATAGGAGGAGATGTTAATGACAGTATACAGCTCTGGTCCCTTGCTCTTCCCTCTGCCTTAATTAAACTTCAGGTATGTGACATGTCTAATGTTGCTATGGATGTAATCACAATCTGTGATTTAGGTTTTTTTTTAAAAAGTTGGCCTTCAGCTTCTCTTTCTCAAATTTGTAGGCACTAATAGCTTCAGGTACATTGCTGTTTTCAACAGCCACAAGCTCCCAATTGGATCAGTTGCTTTTACTTAGTCAAAATGCTTCAAGCCACTTGGCCAGTGATCTGCACACACTCAAACTGTGGGGTGAAAAAGGAGGAAAGGCAAAGATGGGAGAAGGTGATAAATCAGAGCAGTTCCTTCAACACCTCTTCCTTCACCAAAGACAATATCCAGTCAGCAATAATAGATTCACTTCACTCCTTACAAGCCTCCTCTTCAACAGCACTTTCTTTTTTCCCTTGGGCAGAAGTACAAAGATGTGGAGCCAACTCTGAAGATCAAAGAGGTGGATGGCTTGGAGCTGGTGAAGAAGTTCTCGGAGCAGATGGAAAGCATGCTCCGCAGGAAGGTCGAAGCTGTTGAGGTAGGACCACTGGGGCTCTGGGAAGGGAGTCCTCTCCTTCAGTCAGCCCCAGAGCAGCAGGCACAGGCCTCCTGCCTGTTCCAGGAGTGTGTGGGCGCAGAGGTTGTGTGAGGACTTTGCCCAACCAAACTCCTGCTGGTGCGGCTGGCTGCTCACTCTGAGCTTTAAGCAGACACTGGTGGGAGGATGTGGGCGTTCAGACAAGGGAATGCTGGCTTCTCCCTCAGCCCAAAGGAGGAAATAAGATTAAAAAAAGTCTAAGAATAAATATGAGGGAACGAACACTCTTTTAGGAGACAAGAGCTGTTTTAAGAAGGGGAAAAAAACCCCCTCACAAGTGAAAATAAAGTTCATCCTTGCATAATGCACTCTGGCCACTGAAGACTAGTAGCTTGTTTCAGCTGTGTGTGTGGCTTAAGGGAAATTTCTTCACCCCCTGAACATGAGCTGCAAGGAAGGTGCTTGGATTTCTAGCTGTGTACATGGGGAAGTGTGGAGGAGGTGGCAAGAGGTCTTTAGCTGTTGCTGTGTGGGAGATCAGAGCAGGTAATCGTTATGGCCCCTCTTACTTCCTGCATCTAAGGATTTATCATATTCCTGTGTGTTTACCTTCTATGAAAAGCATATTTCTGTAGTCACAGAGCCTTGACTGTTTAAGGCGTCTAATGTGGAAAAGTCATCCAGAAACACATCATTTGAGTCTCAAAGTGAAATGTGGGCATACTTAAACCCAGAGCTTTGGCCCATAACATTAAATTCTTAGCCAGACTTTTCCAGTGTTTGGATTGCTTTATCCTTTGTGAAGGAGCAAAACGTAGTTTTGCTGAGACTGTTGCTGATTGTGCAACCCTGAAAACATGTACATGTTTAGTTGGATTCCTTCCCAGTCTGTACCGATTGAGAATTAGTGCCCTGAAGCATCATACTGGAGAACACTGGCTGATTTTTACTGCCTTCCATAAAGGGTAAGAGCTTATAAATGGCCACAGCATCACTGAGCCCTTTATGAAATCAAGTCATGGTCTTTGTCTCAGTAACAATACCAGACTGAGACTCCCACAAGGCCTTTTCCTTTGATGAGATACTGACATCAAGCTGGGTCTGAAAAGTCTTTCCCATGGCTTTTTGGAAGGGTTCACGGAAAATGAAATTAAATCTCTGTCTGTTGTTTCTCTAAATGGACCTGTTTCTGTTTGTATATGTCCTGTGATACCTAAAATTGCTCAGGGCTTTAGTTGGGACTCTGCAGTAAATAGGTGTGAATATACTTGGCAATAAATAGCTGCAAATATACCTTCCAAACTATAAAGTTGCAGCACAGAATGATAGGTCAGCAGAAAAGGAGAGAAAGAGGGAAGTTTATAGCTCCATGATCTCTTGTGGTGAAAGAGGCAGTCGTCCCTTTTCATTAACTGTGTGAATGGCTGATAAAGCTGGAAGAGCTTCTGGAGGGTTTGCCACAGCACCCACTCATCTTTCTTTCTGTGTGCTTGCATTAGAGGTTGGTGGAAGCAGCAGAAGACGCAGATCTGAACCACGAGTACAACTCCTCACTGGAGGTAAGTTTATCCTGGTCAGTGACAAAATATGACACACATCCTCAGAGAGACCGGTCAAAATATAGGCCTAGCCAGGAACCCAGCCACCTCAGGTTCCTGGACAGGTTAGGAATCTCCTTGCCTTCAGGACACTCAGCTTGTCTAGAGACTACTGTGAATAAGAGACTCCCCTGGCAGATCCCAAATCTAGTAACACCAAAGAGATTAGTTCTTTGGCTTTGGGAGGGGAAGGGTTTGGGAAGACACTAGGTTGTGTGATATTATTGGCATAACTTTTACTGCAGACCAACACTATCATTATGTGGTGCATTAGTGCAAATTAGCTGGCACTTGGTGGGTTACTTGACTGGAAAATGAGCTAAAAATTGAGTGTGAATGAGCAATGAGGAGGATGCTGTTACAAATACCCACAGCAAACTGTTAATCCAAATGAACTGAGCTTCTCACCATCTTTCTCCGCAGCTCCCACCATCTTTTCTCTACCAGACAGGCACCCACTTGTCAGGACTTCCGTTAGGTGAAAGTTTGGTGCTGTCCAAGCAATTTGGATAATTGGCTTTCTGTTAATAACTGTTAGTTGTGGCCAAGCCATGGGATTATTGCTGGTGAGGGGAACTGGAGGGAAAATTCTGTTCAAGGAAGTCCTTAGTACAAGCACAGATATATTAGCAGAAGTGCAGGCTAACCCTGCAAGTAGACATCTCAGTGCAGGGAAAAGCTGAGAATGAAAACACTTGTTGAAATCAGGCTACCTACTAATTTAATCTCTCCTACCTCTTTTTGTTTGTTTGTTTGTTTTTTGTTGGTTTGGTTTGGTTTGGGGTTTTTTTGTTGTTTTTAAGAATCACATTATTCATGGTAGTTGGGTCACCTGCGTTCCCAGTAAGGGTCATGGGTGAGTTGACATATGTGATTTGGTATTTGCACCCTCTGAATACTGATGGTGCTTGAACATAAATCCTTAAATAACCTCTGGCCAAGATAAAATCAGCAAAAACGTCTTAAAAACAGGTTATCCAAGCACAAAGAATGTCCTAAATGTACTAAAGTGACTGTAGATAATAAATCCCCATTGACCTTCACAGGGAGGAAACTGTGTTGTCTTTGAGCACCTTCTGCTTGATCCTTTGCTCTCGATGAGTGCCTGCCACTTGGAGTGACAGAATGAGGGGATAATCCTAGCTGAATGTACACCAGGAGTTAACCCTAGCAAATGACAGCTGTTGAGACAGGGCAAGTAAGGTCGGCACTGACATGCCTTGTATTAAACCTGGGAGCCAGACCCAGTGAGACACTCCAGCTCTCCAGCTAATCACTTAAATACCTCTGAGGGACCACAGGAGTCTGCCACTGTGTCCCTTTGCTCTTCAGTGGCTCTTCTGCTCCGGGCTATGGCCACGCTTTCAGTCCTTTCTTATTGGCAATAAGAAATTGGCCAGCAATCATCATTTTGGCAGCCTTACAATTTTCATTTGATACTAGCTTGTTTGTTGCACATCTTGATACTGTTTGAAGCCCCAATTCCCCATATGTCCCTTCTTTATGTTTTAAAGAGTGTTTTTTCTCAGCCACACTGGTAATCGTCTGTCTTATTCTCTCTTCGTCTTTCTCTTTTCCATTGTCTTCATCAACAGTTTGATTACTACAACTCTCTCCTGATTAATGAGAAGGATGAAAATGACAATTATGTGGAGCTTGGAGATGAATTCATTTTGGAGCCAAATGAGCATTTTAATAACCTGCTGGTGAACACAACATACAGTGATATCCAGCTCCCCACCAATGTCTACAACAAAGGTAATGGCCTCTACTTTCTCACTACTGGTAGATTGCTGTGGGAATTATCAGTAATGATACTGGAAACAAGGATGGGAATAGAATAAAACAACTTACAGAAAAGAAACCAAGGCTGGGAAGGTACTATCCCAAGGCACAGTCATGCCTGTGCTGTCCTCTGTCACTGTGACAGGACTTAGGTATAATCTGCTCTTGGAAAACCTCTTATGATGGACAGTCTTCCATCTTAGGCAGGCAGTATATTCTCCTACAGTTCATTTACTCAAACAAAGATGCTGTGAAAACTGGTGTGACTTTATTGGCGATTGTTGCTCTATAGGAAGGGTTGGATCTATCAAGGTCTTTAGACATAAAGGATCTCCTTGATTTCAGCTGAGAACTGAGACTCCAAGTACCTTCGTGTCAGGAGACATTAACACTTGACAAGGACACTCTTAATGCTCAGTGAGCATATCCATAGGTGACTAGGGATGATTCACAATTGGTACTGGGACATGACTGTTCTGGGCTGTTTTCTGTTCTCAGCAAGCCTTTGGCACCTTGGCAGCTGCAGGAGCCCAGGGAGGCACCAAGGGCACATTCACAGCACTCCAGCTACACCCCAGAAACGGGTTCATCTCTGGGCTGGTGAGCACACAGCCATATCTGCAGGTTGAGACACCAGCTGCAACTGTCTTAAGTTTACAGCTCATTTTGGCCAACATTAAGAGCTGCCTGTGCTGGCTCCTTCCTTGCCTCCCTATCAGCTCTTCCCCTTGTGTATTTTTGACAAGAAAAAAAGTGCCATTGCTTCTCTCATTGATGGAGCTCATTTAAAGTCTTCAGGGCCAGACAGGGCAGGCGCTGGTGACTGTGCTCACAACTGCTGTGTTATTTAGAGAGACAATAGAGGGAGTTCTATTTCTCCCATGATGTTAAATTAGTTCCATCTGGTCCAACAGCCCCAGACACTAAAATCTTGCTCACAATAGAGCCACCAGCAGAGCTGGCTGTGGGTAGATACAGCAGAGCTGCACAGTGTAGGCTGCTGCCCTCAGCAGAGGACAGAGAGGTGGTCAAATGGCCACTGGCAGAGACAGCAGAGAGGCACTGCCCAGCTGGCTGATTTCCTGCCTGCACAGCTTGGCACAAACTAACCAGCTCCTCTGGCTATGGCTGGAGCATGAGCAGGACATGGAGGGCTGCTTCCATGTCCAGGGATCCTCCAAGGAGCAGTGTCCAGCAGTACTCACTCCTTCTTTTGCAAACAGCATCAAGCCTGGCTCTCCACAGCTCTTGTCCATTCCTATGAGACTTACTTTGACCTCATCACTGGGGAGTCACAGTTCATTTTTTCCCATATTTTGACCAAAACTGCCCTTAGTAAAGTAACTAAACAGGAAGTGGTAGGTCAAATCCCCAACCCTTTCAACATTAATACAATGACCAGTTTCTCATGATTCCCTGTTCCTACTGCTGCTGCTCTTTGGTCTCCTGAGACAATGAGTCAACACAGACACCAAATATACATGGCCTCTTAGGAGTTCTTGGAATCTGCAACATCCTATTGATTCTGACGAGACGGGGGTGAGGCAGGAGAGCCCAGGCTTTGTGAGAGAAAGGGCAGGCAAAGAAAAAAAGAAAGAATTGTTGAGGAAAAGACAAAAGAGAAACTGTGTAAATTCTAGGACTCCTCTGTCTTAGGTAGTTACATCTAGCATGAATTTAAACACAGTTTGCAGAAAGGCTGTTAGTGGTGCATCAGGCACTTGCTTTTCAACAGCTGCAGGTCCCCTCTCAGGTACCAGCTGTATGGTGTGCCAGCTGTGCTTGGCACAGTCATGGTTGTCTGGGTCTCTCTGAGCATTCTTCCAACCAGATGTAACGCTCAAGGGCAGACAAGGCTGGAAAGAGAAATGAGGTTAACAGAGTATGACCATGCTGAGATCACCTGCAGGGGCCAGAGGTGACCTGACCTCCAGGATTTATTTTGAATGATGCATCCAACTCCCTGCCCAATGCAAAAGCTTTGGATAAGGGTGCATTCCTCCTGGAGTTTCCTGTTCCCATCCCTTTTCTCTGTCAGGGTGGCAGATGTCCTTCCTTATTTTACACACTTTTTTCCCCGTTTTTATTCTTCCCCCCACAGACCCTGCCATCCTTAATGGAGTTTACATGTCAGAAGCCCTGAATCCTATTTTTGTGGACAACTTTGAAAGGGATCCCACGCTGACCTGGCAGTACTTCGGCAGCTCCACTGGATTCTTCAGGCTCTATCCAGGTGAAAGAGCAGATTGGTTTTTGTCTTTCAGTGCAACACAACAGTTTTGCAGGACAGGGTCTGTGCCATGGAAGAGTCCAATTTGGGAAGGCTGGGAGCACTGAAGGGCAGGGTGCAGTGAGCAAAATACTTCTTGCATGGGCTGCTTAAGCTGAAGGAACAGTGCCCAGCAGGCATAAACCCCTTTTTCCCATGGGAACCAGCCCCCCAGGTATGTTGCCCTTGCAACCCCAGAGGACTCTGATGGCAGGGGTATGCCTCGGGCAGGCTGCCCTCCAAAAAGCTCACAGAACACTGTGGCAGACCTCCCCCATGGCAGGGCTCCCTGCCTCATGCTCCCCTGGGCTTTTTAGTAGTGGCCAAAGCCTCTCTCAGTCTCGGAGGACACACGTGGCAGATGCAGCTGGCCGGCCTGACTTGTTATCCACTCACCAGCTGTGAGTGGCACATAAGGTCATGGCACGAGAGGGAGGTCCCATGCTCAGAGGAACCCACGAGATACTCTGCAGCTGTAGCTTGGCCTGGTGGCCGCTCCATCAGATGGCTGCGTGCCCTTGTTCTGTGACCTGTCACGTGCTGGGGAAGGGGAAAGCAGGGATGGCTGTGAACAGAGCCTTTAGCAGGGAATCTGGGACACATCCCTGTCACCGCTGCTGCTTTTTTATGCTCTCAACCACCCTTGGGGAGAAAAATACGTTGTTGAGAACTACATCAAAGTGGCAAAAAGTTCAAGGTACATCCAATTGCTCCCCAAATTTGAACAGACTACGCCCAGGTACATTTTTTAACAAAAACTTTATAAACAGTCTACTGAGAACTGCCAAAGACCATGCAGCTCTGCTTGGGTTTCTGCAGAATGGGTGCTGCTGTTGCTGGCCAGACCTGTGTGCCCCTGCTGGGTTGCTGGGTCTTGGCAGTGAAGAGCAGCAGTGCCAGTGCCTGGGGAGCAGGGAGCAGATGCCTGCCTGTGTGTATTGATTGCTCTTTTTGCTGCTCTATTCAGGGATAAAATGGTTACCAGATGAGAATGGAGTCATCTCCTTTGACTGCAGAAACCGTGGCTGGTAAGTTTTGGAGAGATGTGGCCAAAGCACCGTTCAGCCTTCCTCTCTCTCTCTTTTCCAAGGTGACACCTTGGTGAGTTGCTGAGAAACAGTTACTGTCCTGTGCTGCTTTTGTGAGAGATGGGGGGTACATAAACACAGGTAATGGTAGGAAGCCCTATCACCTGCCAGCAACAGCTTTTCATATGGGATCTACACAGAAATCACCAGTGTATCCTTCCTCTGTCCCATTCTCCTTATAATTTTGCAATTTGGTGGAAGGGACACTTAGACTCTGAAAATGTGGCATATTAACTCAGTCTACTCAGCATGCCTAAAGAAGGCTTTAGCAATGGTCACTCTTGGACGTGTGTCTGGAGCAGGCCCAGCACTTCCCAATGCAGGAAGTGAGGTGCTGGGGCCAGTGGAAGGGGCAGGTTGGTAGGAAGGGACCTCTGGTATGATCAGCCTGATCCTGCTGGATAGCTGTGCTCGTGGCCCGTGTTATGCTGTGGGTAGCACTGTGTGACAGCAGTATGTTCAGCATTCCTCCTTCCTGGATGCTCATCCTGCTTCCTTGTATTCTTCTTTTTATACAGGTATATCCAAGCAGCCACCTCTCCCAAGGACATTGTCATCATTGTGGATGTCAGTGGAAGCATGAAGGGCCTGAGGATGACCATTGCCAAGCACACCATTGTCACCATTTTAGATACTCTGGGAGAAAATGACTTTGTCAACATCATTGCAGTATGTCTGTCTCAATTCTAATACTGAATTGCCTTCCTTGTGCCTCTTACCATCTTCTCCTTCCCCTTAGCAAATTACAGGCATTCCAGTGATGTAGCTACAGGAGCTATGTTGGATGGGAGATTAACAAAAATTACCCTTGGGAAGTCAGTTTTGTGTGGTCAGCAGGGTGGCTGTTGAGTCATTTCACCTCTCCTCTACAGAGCATGTCAGCTGCATCTTTTTGGTTACTTGAGGGTGTGACTGCAACAGATAACAAGGAGCTGTAGAGAGACACTTAAGATAGCAGGGACCTAAGCTAATAAATTCACCTAGCTTAGAATGCTGTCTTTGGGTCCAGTAGCAGTGTAATCCTCAGGATAATGTTTCCGGGCTAGAAAATTACCACCATGTGCCTTTTTGTGCACCAGCACCCTGCAAGGCTGCCACTACAGTTCAAAGTCAATCTGCACAGGCCTGCATGGAGTTTGGTCAGGTTTTCTTGGTGTTATTCTCTTCCTTTTTAAGGCCTGACTAGGATAAGGATGGGCTGGTTACCCACAGAGAACCGGTACCACTGACCACAGAAAGCAAAACTTTTCCATGACTTTTGCCAAGACTGGTGTCAGGTTAAAGGCTGCTCACCTTCTAATTTTCAAGGCTATTTCAGCATCATGTCCTTCCCCAAGCTCCTTTCCACGAAAGCTTGCCAGGGCACAGAAACTGAGATATAAAGTCTACTTTTTGTCGATAGCTTTTTATGTTAGATAATTAGAAACTCCAATGGCAACAGCTCCGTCTTTATATGGCTGGACAGATGGAAGAGTGAACAGTGTTGGCAGAAAAATGGAGAGGAGTCATTAAGGAGTTTGAAATATCATCTGTTCTTCAAAAACAATCCCAGAAAGACCATATAATATATATATTCCTTTACTGTACTCGCACCAAGAACCTACTGGCTCAGACACATTATAGCCTGAACTCCTACTGATCAGCTGAGCCTCTTATGAATTACACTCTTCTGAACCTTGTAGGAAAAGGTTTCCACATCTGAGGTAAAACATGCCAGGCTAGAAGCATACACCCCACTAATTATCACCATTTTGTGGAGGTGTGGTTACCGGGTATGTTATTACTCAGCTGTGTACCCAGAGGCACCAAGCTTCAGGTTACAAAACCACTCGCAAAGTTCAGCTGGTGGCTGGGGACTCACAAAGTCTGCAGAAGTCAGAACTATGTGCAAATAGTGCTAGAAGGGGCACGAGCTAATGGATTTTGGATAAAAACTCTACAGTGTGAGTGGGGGAAAAAGCTGTGTAGGTATGCTCAGATAGAACTCATCAAAACACTATAATTAATGCGTTATTTAAACAAATAGATGATTTATCAAAATTGTAATCTGCCATTATCACTGTAAGCAATTTTAAAGAGAAATAGGTATAAAATAGCATAATGCTCCATACTGCTTTCTGAACATCCACCAAAGACATGAACCCATTTTGTGAATTTTCTCCCATTACAACCCCTTTCTTTCCCTTTTCTCTTTGCAGTACAATGATTATGTTCATTTTGTTGAACCCTGTTTTAAGGGTATCCTGGTCCAAGCAGACAGAGACAACAGAGAGGTGAGTACCAGGCTCCCATCAGTGTAATTCAGGTAGCTCTCTTAATGTGAGAATTACATGGGGTTAAGATGCTGAGACACGAAACTCCAGGGACAAGGAACAACCATCTCACAGCAGCGTGTGGTTTGCACTTCAGAACCAAGCATCAGTTCAGTGGTGTGTGCTGGCTCTGAGGTTCATCTTTGCTTACATGAAGTCACTGTAGCACAGGGTCAGCTGGCTAACTAAAGAGCAGCAGCCAGCTTTCCTGGGTCACCACTGTTGGACCACGAGCAGACCTAGTCCAGACTGCTGTGGAAAAACAGTGTGCAGAGGGCAAACCAACTTCGAAACCCCACATCTTCAGCCTTCAGAAGGGAGAACAACCAGCCCTTTCCTGGTGAACGTGTTCTCAGCCTGGTCTTATCCTTCATCAGGGTGGACTGCCACCAAGCTTTCCCTGGTGAGGGATTTTGCTGCTCTGATCCAGGAGGCCTCTGCAGCCCCAAGGTGGTCAGCCTGCATCCAGCTGCTCCACCACCCTCTGGGCTGACCGGTATTTTTAGCTCTTCATGCTGGCTTTTTTTCTTCCTTTTTTTTCTCTCTGTATTAATACCAGAGAGGGTAGCACATTCCTCCATGTCTTCAAAAACTAGATTGCTCTCCAAATTCCTTTTCCTGGCTTGGTCCTCGGTCACAGAGTATGATTCCAGAGGGTGATGTCTCCTACAGTGTTTCCTAAAGGATCCCCAAGCCTTTGGAACACACTATCTTGCAGCGAGCACTCTGAGGTTTTAATTTACAACAATGCCTCTTAAGTAGTAGACAAGCATTCAAATGTTTTCTTCCCCCCCCCAATCCTGTTGCTTTTGCATGCACAGTATGTTCTTTACCTGAAGGAATGGATAAGGGAAAGTCAGATTTCTAATGGGTTTTTGATCCCTGGCATGATTTTTCATGGGCTGTCAGTGGTTCACAGCACAGAGACTGAGAAATGCAGTGCTGCTGTAGCTGCATGGGCAAAAGTGTAACCTGATTGTGCCACCAATGGAGTGGCCATGTGACTTTCCCACCTCCCTCAATCCCAGTGCTGACCTCCCCTGCCCCGCCAGCAGTAGTGGAGGAGCAGGAGCCCAATGGCATGAACTTGTCTAGGTTACCCTTTCCTCCCCTGGCCAAAGGGAGCACCCTGCCTACAACTCATTCCTGTCTTTCTCACTCTCTTCTTGCCAGCACTTCAAGCAGCTGGTGGAAGAACTGCAGGCAAAAGGAGTGGGGACTGTGAGCAAGGCTTTGACAGAGTCCTTCAAAATTCTGCGGGAGGTAAGAGCCAGTGTTGGTGCTCATGTTGGGCACAGGAGTCCCTGCCCATTCCTACATTCCCCTCTACAAGCGGTGACTCAGCACGTCCCTCACTGTGTTGTGCTGCAGGGGGATGTGGTATGAGCTGATCTCACGGACCCCAAATTTGTGACAAGCAGTGCAGGGGGAGGTGACCCAGCTCTGGGGAGGTGTTGGTTTGTGCATGATGTCTGTGGCCACTGATCCCTGCCCAGGAGGGATGAGGAGCCAGCAAGGCTGTGGCTCTGAGTCTTCTTTTAATGAGCTCCACAACCGTGCTTTGACCAAGCACCTTTATAGATGGTGGCAATAACATATAACTGATCAATGAGGGCAGCAATTCTGGTTGTAAGTAATGTTATTAGTGAGCAGTAGATGATGGTGAAGACATGAAAGACTATTCTCAGGCTTCAGATTTATTTCAGTGTCACTTTGCTGAGTATCAGTGCTTGGGGAAGAAATCACAGGTCCAAGAGAATTAATCACTCTGATTATACCCCCGTGATAAGAATCATAAATGATTCATTGCCTTCTGTGAACAATAGGGACTTCAGTAGCCTGGAGATAAACATGCAACTTAGCTCTATTTCTTAAGGAATGGTAACAAAAAACCAACCAAGAACCAGCTGAATACCCCCCTCTCTTCATGGCACTGTCCATAGTGGGGTTGGCATAAAGAAGCCAATGCCTTTGGTGCTGACAAAAATACATATACATACAATGTTAGTGGCCATAATGATGATGTGGGTGTTAAAGGTGGGCCAGAGGTGTGACACCCCAGGAAGGATTCTCCTCTCTCACTAGTCCTAAAAACTGGAGGTGTAGGTTTGTTTGGCCATGGTAATGCTATTCCTAATTTATGCCAGTGCTGGCATGATCGGAGTTGAACCCAGGGAGGGTTGGAGCTGACCTGACTTGTCACTGGTAGTAGAAGCAGAGTGGTTTTAATGACTACCTGAGAAGAGTGGGATGTAGACTTGGCATGGCAGTAATAGGCTGGCAGCACTCCGAGGAGCTCAACATCTTTGGAGGAAGATAGTTACTGAGATGACCAGGGAAGCAGTAATGATATGAAACTAGAACAATTACACGGGCTAGATGCCTGCTAGATTGCCTACAAATTTGTATTCTTGCAAATTATAAAAAAAACCCAACAAACCCACAAACACAAAAAACCACAAAACAAACAAACAAAAATACTTTAAAAATTATTTTTTAATTAATATTTAAAACCAAAGATCCAGAGCCTATACTGGGCTGCATTGTATAAATCAGAATATTTAAAGAATTTTTGCACCAGAGGAAAAATTACTTCCTAATGTCCAGTGCAGCCCTGGTATGTACAGTGACAACAGGTTAAAGAAGCCCAGTGCAGTACAACTGCAGACATTCTCAAGCAGCACAGCTATGAAGGTCTCAGTGGAGAATCATAAAGCACAATGCTAAAGAAAGTCTGCTTGCCCCAGATGAGACAGCAGCAGGTCATTCCAGGTACAGACACCAAAACTGTTCTGGTTCACTAATAACTAATGAAGAGAGCTCACACCTCCTTTCTGACAGGCATGGATCATCCACTAGACTAGGCAATCTTCAAGCCTCCAGGAGGCAGAACCTTTATAAAGCCCTGCATGCTTCAAGACAGGCATGCCCATGGGAAACAGAAGGTACATGGTAAAACAGCTGAGACAGAAAAAAGTGCCCTTCACTGACATAGCTAGACCAAAAATACCTCCAAAGAGAGACTGATGTCCATGCAGCCCAGTGGACTAACATGATTCCACTGCAGTAATAGATAAGAAATTATTTGTAGGTAAAGAAGTTATTTTTTTTCTATTTGGCATCAAAAATGCAGTCAACAGTTTAAGCAGTCATCACTTCTCTTGATCCTTTTTGATTCTCCCTTGTCTAAGGAGCTTGAAACAGCTCCGAGGTGGCTCTTGGACAGTGCAGGACCCAGCAACCTGCTCTTAACTCACAAGGTTAAGTACTGCTTCCCTCATACCTTTTGCTATCACCTCAGATCCAGGGAGAAGGCAACTGGCTCAGACATTTTAGCATCGTTCCTTTGACCACCTGCAGATGAGGAAAGGTGTCACATTCTTCTGCATCCTGTAGTTCAGAAATGGTATCTTTGCTGCCAAAGAAAGGCATGAAACAGGGTTAAACATCTCTTCCACCCAGCCTTCCTTCCCCAGTAACACTGAGTGCAGCTTTCTTGCAGTGTGTCTTTCACTGTAGCATGGACCATGACTGTACTCTTCAGCACAATGGGACCTCAGCCCATGGTCATTGAAGCCATCAGCTGAGAGCCTTGTTCCCAACCAGCTGTGGGGCAGCTGGAGATGCAGCAGGAGTCCTGCAGGACCTCCTGTGTCTTCATCCCAGGATTTCTGCCTGGTGACATTCACAAGAGACAGACTGTGTCTCTGTGCACACACAGCAGCCCCAGAGGCTGCACATACACGGGCAATGCAAGCGTAGAAATGTGCCTGTTGTCCTGCTGCAGCCTTCCCCTGACTGCAGCTTCCCTGGTAAGGGCTCATCTAGAGAGTGCCTTGATATCACCAGCTGGAGGACCCCAGGCTCTGCAAGCACCACAGCTTAAGGCAGAAGGGTACCACCTGCCAAGTGCTCATATGGCTTAAGGGCTCTCTGAAATCTCTTAGAGATTCTCAAATCTGTATCAGTAAGAGTGGAGGCAAAGGTTTTTTCATCAGTGTGCCTGGAAACAAGTCTGTGCTACTGCAGTCCTGCAGGCAGGAGAAAAGGGAACTTTGGTGGACTTGACCACCCCCTTCTCATCAGGCAAGATTGACATTCTCAGCTTGTAATTGTAGCTGTTCCTCACAGGCTGCCCTGTTATTGTTCACAGGAGCACACACAAGAGAATGAAAATGAAAATTGCTACATCACACTGATGAAACAGGCTTTGCTGATTACAATAGACAACCAGTAATAATATCTGTAATGAAAGTGACTGCAAAATTTCCCTGGTAATTTTCCTCAGTCCAATTGCTCATAGAATTAATAGCCCAGCAGAGACCTACTCAATGAGGTATGAGTAGCAGAGAGGGTATGAAGAAGAGCACGAGTCTCTCACATCTTTGTTTTCTTCCATTATGTTCTGGGGTAGACAGGGCATATTTTAATCCATGACGCAATTTGCAGAATGGTTTCAGGAGAACAGTTATCCAGAGCTTCCCCTGCCCCTCTCTGCCACGCTCAGTAAACCACTTATACTTTCTATTTCAATTTAGCCACACGCCAAAGTGGTTTCAATGTAATAAGCATCCCAGGGAAACGACGGTCTTAAGCACACGTTTATGAAGTGCTTCGGAATTCTCAGGTGTTAAGTGCTATCTTTTGAGCTCTTCTCTTATTTATCAGTAATCTATCTCCCTGTTCTCTTCTGTTTCAACAAGCTCTGCACGTCTTGTTCTCTCACCCTTTTCCTGCAGGATTTATACCCCTTTGTTCTGGCTGCTGCTCTGCTCGTGGCTGCTTCCAGGCTGTCTTCCCTGAGACACCAGGCTCCCAACAATGTGTGAGTGCTGCAGCTGAGAGCTATCGAGTGCTAAGCAGAGCAGAATAATTGCCTTCCCTGTTTTACACACTGTAGTCCTCTTAACACAACGTAAGACAATGGCTATGTTTTTGCAGACACTCTCACATTGTTAATTCCTATCCAGCTGATCTGTCTCTGCATTATCCCTCTCCAGGCAGTATCCACCTTCCTGTTTGGTATTTGAGCCACTGACTATCTTTCCAAGGTACATATGTGGGCACACATATACATATGCAAACACCCTCCCCCAATCCTAAGAGAGACATACAAATATAGTCATATATTTGTTATATATTAATCTTTTAAGATTAGATAGCACGTTAGATAGACTAGATGATCCTTGAGGGACCCCTTCCAACCTGGTATTCTTATGATTCTATGAAAATCTGTGACACTTATGTGTCCTCCTTTCTCAGAACCCACTCAGAGTAAGTAAGTATTTTGAAAGCTAATGCTTTACCCATTCTCTGGAGGACAAGAAATGCCAAGTTCAGCTTTCTAAGGCCACCTTGGAACGTTGTCTTCTCTTAACATCAAGATGCTTTAATCATGCCTTGACTCACTGCTGACCTCAAATCACAAAAAAGTTCAAGTTAACTGAGTAGGTCTCTCCAGAATAATTATAGGTGATAAAACATTATGAATCTGGTAACAAACTGGATTTGAGTGAGGTGTAAAATTCTGAGTAACTTGAGCAAACTGGTGCTATGAAAAGAATGAACCCACCTGCTGATGTGAGTTATCAAAAGTTTGTGGTCTCTTATGCTCCACTTGTGTGAGGAAACATCTCATTTGTGCACTCACAACTGTGTTACTTTTTTAGCAATGAACTAAATGTTTAAGGACAACCTACCCATCTAGTTTCATCCCTTCTTGTAACACATTTTCTGTTGATCCTCTCTTCATCCTCTGGGATCTCATACAGTCCCAGTCAGGTCTCAGCTCATGAGGCAAGTAGTTCAGCTATACCTTCTGCAATTCTTTCCCTTCATGCTGAACACAGATTATTCATATGCTTTCAATTAGCTTTCTCTTTAACTCTACCACTTTGTGATCCTGCCTGTAATTCTTTGTGTCTTTTCCTTGTTTCTTATCACTTCAGCAGGTACCCAGCCACTACAATATTGTCCTTTTGATGATCAAGTATGGAGGCTGTAAAGCATCTCTGTCCGACCATTTCCCTCTGGTTTTTTATCAGCTGGCAACATACTCCTTTTACTCCCTCTTTTGCTTCTTCTCTGAACGTTTATAAATGTTTTCTTGATTCCAGTCGCATTTTTGGACCTGGATTTTACAGCGTGTTTTTCAAGACATGCAAAGCTCAGAATTTCCTGTTTACCAGTTCTTATTGTTTTGCTTAATTTCTCATTTCTTCTGCACTGGCTGTTTCCTTCTCTACTGCTAATTTTCTACCCATGAGATGCTTTTCAGTAGTTCTGGAGGCCACTCTGGAGGCAGGTCTGCATAAGAATAGGGCAGGAGGAGATGAGGAGGGGCTGCTCACTCCTCTGGCCAGATGTGTACGTAATCAGCACGTGTGCCTGCACATCTCTGAGCAATGGTGATGGTTTCTATTGCTTAGCTAGTAACTCTGTGCCAGGTTATAACTGCAGAGCAAATGGCAATGAGCAAACAAGGGAGTACAGGAGACTGTGACCCTGAATTAATTAGATCATGCCTGTTAGTCCTGGCAACGTGACCAAAGTTCTATAGGAGAACATGTAGCTCCGTGCCTTTTCCTCTGATCCAGCTCTAGCCCACATTTCTTTAGACATCTATTCTGTGGACATATTATTCCTCATCTCCCCTTCTTTCACGCTCCTGAGACTTCAGTCAGAGGAGGGAATTATGCTGAGAGCTTGATGTGAATGCTGTCAGATCATTTGCTACAGCTGCAACCAGTCACAAAAGGACCTAAAACCCAAGGATTACCTCCTTGTTCATTTGTTTTCTAAATCTGTCTTTTTAATCTCTATTTCTATGACACTGATGATCTCATTTTCCCTGTTGAAAATATCATCTACTCCTGTAATTAGGAGATTGCTAGTTCTGATGCAGCATCTAATTTCTCAGTATCTCAGTATTATGAAATCTGAAGCAAGCTTCACGAAGAGATGTCTTAAGTAGTTTGATGAAATGGTGGGTGACCTTAATTAAGCGTTAATTTAATAATAATCTAAACAAACGTTGCAGATTGCAACATTTTGGACTAAGCTGCTTTTGTAACTATAAGGTTTGCATATCTGTGATCTGAGCCTCATTCTAACAGCATCTCCTGCACCATGGTAGCCCCATGCCTCCCTGATGGACACTCACACTGTCTGTTCTCTGCTAATCTGCATGCAGTTGATCTCTGTCCTAGAAATAGCTCACTTGAGGCTCTTTGTCTTTTTTGTACCTGATGGTCTGCAGCAGAATGCCATGTGGCTGTCACCTCCTTTTCTCCCTTAGTTTTCACCTAAGGGCATCCTGTGCTTGTCCCAGTTGCACACCCTCAGCCTTTGCCCTGAGTCTCCCTGTTGAGCAGGATGCATGTGAGCTCTGACCCCTCCTGAAGCTCAAATTACCCTGCAATCAAGTTACACTGATGGGGTTTTTTTCCATGGTACAAAGTATAGCAGCTTTTTGGACAACTGGAAATGGCAGACCTTGGGGACTCTGTAGAGAAGGACATGGGAGATCCCCAGAGCTGTGTTGGAGTGACCACAGCAGCAGAGGTACTGTCTGTCTCCCCTCTGAATGTGCTGCTGTGATGACACAAAAGAGGAGGTGGCAGAAAGTGATGTTATGGTGATGTTAGCACTGAACCTGGTAATTTCATAATAAGGGACAATCACAGAGGTAACTGTGGTGAAATTACTGGGGAAATCTGGACTTGGTGTTGGCTTGCAGGTATTGATGGACATGATGTTGATCTGCAGTGGAACTACAGTACCATTCATGTTGGTAAAAACATTTGTCTGTCATAACATAGCATGACCAAAACAGAGGGGAGTTGTGAATTGAACCCTACAAGACCCAAAAAGTCCCAGTTCGCACTCTGAGCTTTTGTTTTCCCATCCAATGCTTGCTTTCTTTTTATGCTATTAATCTTGCCACTTGGATATCTTTTTCCTCATTTGTAAGATATAACTATCCTCTCCAATTTAAAATTGCTGCTGTTTGATATAACCTTACTCACCCTTCAGTTAGTCTCCTGTATACTCTCCATCTCATGCCACTGCCTCTCATTAATCTCTTGTGCAGAGTTGTCATCTCTCCCTCTTTCTGTATTTTTTTTTTACTCTGCATCAGTTTCTGTATCTTCCTCTGTTGATTGGACTTTTCCTTGCTCAGAGCACAGAAGTGGTGAAATGCAGAAAAAGGAGAAGCACGTAGTGCCACTGAGCTGGGAGCCTCAGAAAAGTGGCTGCTTGGTTTTGTACCTTGGATGTCCTTCACTACCTCCACCGGTGGCTGTTAACACCTGTGTTGGTGCTGGATAAGGCATTTAGCTCTCTAGAGCTGGGTGCCTGAGGGCATGAGAGGCAAATGGCTCTGCATGCAGAAGCACAAGATAAGCAGTGCTCCCCGGCTGGTTTTTCTTGGCTGAAAAAGAGGAAGGGCTTGCCTGCAAGAGCACATCTGTTCAACACCTCTCCAGGTGCCCTTGGGAGCACATCAACGTTTGTAGCAGAGTCCCAGTGTACTTCTGCTCTGCCTTAAATATCACTTATGCACAGAAAACGAGTCATCTGTCACTACAGTGTATGGACTCTCTATCTGGCCCATCCACAACCTTTCTCAGCTCTGGTGGCAGTAGCGTCCTTTTCTCACGTGCTCCTTCCTTTCTCTGCTATTCTTTGGCAGATTGATGTATTTACCCTGAAATAATGAGTTTGATTTCCTACTCCTCTCACATTCTCTGCCATAAAAAGTGACAGTTACTGCTGTCAAATCAGAATTGCAGTGTTTATGGTCCATCTATAGTTGTTTTGCATAAACGAATGCGACTGTGCAAGATGTGAAGCAGCAGGGAATCGCACCCTTCCTCCACAACGCTTATTTTCCCCTCATTATTTTACTTCTGTGAAGCCTTCCATGTCTACATGTGCGAGGCGGGGCTGTATAAATAAAAAAATTATATGCAGCATGCGAACACAGCCGTTATTTGAGCGGAGCTCCTTCTGAGTGTGAGGTTTGCAAGAGGAAGTCAGGATCTGGCCCATCGTGAATAAATAGAGTGCAATTACACAGAAGCAGCCTGAGCTGGGATAACTAATGCTCTTCCTCTCTGTTTGTAGTTCAGAGAAGCTGGTCAAGGAGGCTTGTGTAACCAAGCCATCATGCTGATCACCGACGGAGCAGTGGAGGATTATGAATCAGTGTTTGAAAAATACAACTGGCCAGATCGGAAGGTTTGTCTGGGAAGTGATAAGTAGAGAGGGAGAGGAAAGGTGCTATCCTGCTATGGTGGGAATAGAAGAGCACAAGTCAGGATATCAGGCAGAGCTGAGCATTCACATCCTCCAACACCTGTATACCCGTGAGCACCTGGCTGTAAACACAAAACAAAGCAGCCAGGTAGGAGCCTGCTGTGGAGGTTTTCAAGGTGGTAGGATTACAAATGGATATCTGTAGGTCAGTAAAGAGGGTTTTTTCATACATTTCATTTTCTAAAGGTATGGACAACCAAAGTGTTCTCCTGATAACATTATAAAGACTGAGTTGAATACTTAAAAAATTAAAAAAAAAACCACCAAAATGCCTTTTTGAAAATAGTTTTAATCCTGTGCAGGACTGTTTATAATTGGTTCTGTTTGGGAAAGGTTTGGCTATTAGCAGTTCTTATGTTGGGCAGGGAATGGCCCAGAATAGCTCTCTAGGTGCCCTCCAGCTCTGTTTACTCTGAGGGCTGTAGTTACAGTCTTGTACTAGCAGAGCTGACTGTGAAAGTGGAATAGACCACGGCTCATCCTAAACCCTCGTGATTTATTTGTTTACCTCTTCCCAGCTAGCAGCAATGCACAAAGGGAGAGAGAAGCCTACTGAGAGACCAGAGCAAGGGGCTGTTAAAGCAGTTTATTTCAGGATTGGCTCTTTTGTTGGTGGTCAAACACAAGAGAAATGGTAAAGCTTTCTCTAAATGATTCATGCAGCCAGCTGTTCCCTTGGGTAAAGGATTCCTGTGAGCTATAAACCTCTCTGCATGTGGTTGCTGAGTGCCTGGCAGAGCTGCTATCATAAAATCAAGCAGAATTTGCACTTCTGCCTTGTTATTCAGACGATGCTGGGTGCTACTTGGCTTTCTGGGCTTGTTGTAATCGGAAATTAAGTTCCAGCCCGCAAAATGCAAAACAAATGGTGCAAGAGGCTCCTGTCTCTGTGTGAAAGCAGAGCTATTGCTTTGCACCACAAACAGGCACTCACACCAGTGTGTAACAGGATGCCAAACCTCAGCCTCAGGATACCAAACCTCAGGATTTGGTAGCACATTACAGACTAATTCTTCTATCTTCATGTTCTTGTTCCTAGGTCCGGGTTTTCACTTACCTCATCGGACGGGAGGTCACTTTTGCCCCCCAGGTGAAATGGATTGCCTGCAACAACAAAGGTGCTGTGTGGGAATGGTTCCCCAATCCCCATCACACACGTCACCTGTGGACTGCAGCCACAGGGCCCTGGACCCTGCTAAGGCTCACCCACTACAGATGGGGCCCAGGAGCCCTTGCTTGGAAGACAACATAAGGAAAAATCAGACCCTGCTAGTCCATGTGAAGCGTGTCTGTGTCCAGCTGACACCAGTCCTCCATGCTGAGCCACTGCATTTTCCTGTCACGGTGCCAAGGGACACTATGACCGAGATTCATGCTGGCTGTAGTCCACCTAAGTCCCTGTGCTTATTGTGCCCCAGTTGCTGGCTTTTGACAATCTGTCTACAGTTCTGTCAGAGAGCCCGACATCTTTTGGCTGAGATGTAAACCAAACATCACCTCTTTAAAGATTTTACAGCATTTTTCATGAGGTCTGTGGGTTAACCCCTGTATCCTGGCCAAATTCTTTGTGTGTCAGTGGTTTTCACTGAGGCACCAGAATAGCTTGTTAATCCCACCCCAAACCCAATATTCTCTCTAACTGGCATTAAATGACATGAATAGGAAAATCCATTCACAGTAGGTGAGTCACCTCTATGCATTAGGGGCCAATTAAAAAGTCAATTTAGTCCTATCAGAGTCTACAAAGCTAAAGGAAGAAAGAGGGGGGACAAGTTTTCCGTGTTTGGGCTTGACCTGGCCTCAGTGTGCCTGGAGACAGCAGTGCTTGCTACATCAGTGTCCTGCTTAAACAGGAAAAGGAAGGGAAGACTGGAGCTGGGAGCTGGGTACATCAGCTGTTTTCCAGTCTGAGCAGTAGTTCCAGCAGACTATGAAATGCATGGAGGCATTTCTACTGAAAATCATTGACAGATGAGTTCCTGACCTGAAGAATGTCTGTGAGCTGGGGATTTTCAAGGCTCAAACATTCACCTATTAGCACTTTGAATTACACATAGTATGTTTAGGTTTTGTTAAATGAAACAAAATCCTGGATTTCAGATTGTATTCCCAGTGATGAGATTAGTGACAGGGAATTTGTAGTGCTGTTGGTTCATCATAAAATGTCAGAATGGGGTTCTTCTGAATAACCAGATAACAAATATATACTCTTTGCACTTGGATTCTTATTTACCACACTTGAGCTCTGTAGAGGGCTCCCTGATTTTGGTTCTTCTGTTTCAGCACATTGTATAGCTCTTATGGTCCTTGTTTTCAAGCACACTAAGTCTGTTTCCAAATCACAAAGCTTATCAGAATACAAGCCCTTTCACATGACAGTGTTTCCCTAGTGATAGGAAAGTTTTCCATCTATCTGACGTATTCCATCTTATACCAAGTACAACCAAACCATGTGGTGAGAAGCAGGACAAGGGTCCTCATGACATTACACTATGTTAGCATCTCTAACCAGTTAAGTAGCTAGTGTTGAGGACCATCTGATAACTTGAATATATTCTTCCCCTATACTTCTTGTTGTAGCATTAGACTGTTATAGGTCCATCTGCAGGGACAAAGCCTTGGAAATAGGTTACTTGCACTTTTATCTTTTGCTTCCAAGGGGTGGATGGAAGTAGTCGCCATCCTTGGATGTAAAGCTAGGCAGACTGAAGAGTGCTGGAAAAAAATCTGGAAGCAAAGGTGGGAGTTTGGTCTTAATATAAAATAGCTCAGGGTAAGCAGGTAGGCTGGTGAAATACTTTGTCTGTATATGTTTGGCCTTCAGGACCAAAGGCAGCCTCAGTAGTGGAAGGTTTTGCCCAAGACCCAATGCAATGTGTATTTGCTTTGCATAAATCTGCTTATATCAAGACTCTGGCCTTGAGCATTGCTTCAGTATTTTGGGAGAACAGAGTCCGTGCTTCAAAACCAGATTTCCACAGAAACGTGTGCCTACAGAAGCTTGTGAATACGAGGCACGTCAAGGCTTTTGTAAACTGGGTAGATAGAGTGTTTGACATCCAGTTTTCTAGCTTTGCACGGGCGCTCATGTAAAAATACGGAAGATGCGTTGGCAGAGTGACTCAACCCTCTGTTTCTCCACAAAGGCTACTACACTCAGATCTCCACGCTGGCGGATGTCCAGGAGAATGTGATGGAGTACCTGCACGTGCTCAGCCGTCCCATGGTCATCAACCACGACCACGACATTATCTGGACCGAGGCCTACATGGACAGCGCGGTAAGCACCTACAGCACGAGCCTTTGGTCGGCAAACAGCAGGGCCTGTGGGCCAAAGTGGCAGAGGTCTTAGGCACACAGCTAGTGTGTTGGCCATATAACTTATCCCTGCTTCCCATCTAAATATCTTATGTGTATCAGAATCTAAATAAAGCCCTGAAATTTATGTAATACCGGGAGTTGGCTGACGGACAGAAATTACTGGTCCCTGGCTCTGTTGATACAGACAATAGTTCTTTTCTACTCTCTCCCGGAGCTGAGGTGGGTATGCGGTCTCAGATCAGAATCTGCAGTGACCCAATCGCCCAGGGCTAATCACACAGGCACAACGTCACTTAAGTAGCGCTTCTGTGAAAGCAGGTTACCTTCTAAAGGATTATTCACAGGAAAGATTATCCGTGGCTCGGGGTACAGGTCACAGAGACTGATTTCCTCCAGACCAGGAGCCAACTGCATATTGCTTGCCTCCCAAAGGTACAGATTGCTGGGGAAGCAGGCTTGCTCTTTTGTTCCTTGCTCTAGCAAGGCCTGTCACCACAGTGGTCCTGTGCCCAGCCCTGAGGGCCAAGGACACATCACAAAGGACCAGACAATCAGCACTCCCAACCCCCCTTGCTTTGCCTTAGGCCTGCCCTGTTGGAAGACATTTGGACCATGAGCAGGTGCTGTCATCATGTGGTGTTGCTAAGGCAGCTCTGAAATTCAGAGTGAAGGGAAGGACAAAGGCGTAGATGACACTGAAGGAACCTTCCTGTGCACTTCACCAAACAGATGATGTTCCTCAGTCTCCATCTCCACCCCTTTTTACACTGCTGAAAGAGAAAATTACAGTTTTTCTTTTGTGGTTCTCTGTGCCCTCTATGTGGGAGAGAGTTTTTTTCCCACATTGGATTCTTCACCCCAGAGAAGTGCCTGACTTCTGGACAGCTAGAGATGATCTGAAGTCAAGTTTCCCTCTTCCAGAAATGAACCTAAGGTTTCAGGACTATTTATTCTATCTGAGGAGAAGAATCTTCTAGAAACATTGAGAATGTTTCTGTACACAGTCCCACTGTGAGACTGAAGTTGCAGGCTCCAGTCTGGACAACAGCAGCTTTAGGGTGTCTGCCGCAGCCCTGGGGAACACAGACAGTTTTCAGGTTTAAGATCTACAGTGAGAAACATGAGTTCTCTGAGCTGAAGTAAAACTAGGGAGAGTGTGCTTAGGTTTGTAGCAGGAAACATGGAAGTCCAGGCTACAAATGGTGGTACTCAATGCTGTGCTCAGAGTTGACCACATGAACCCCATGAAATACCTTCAAGGTTGCCAGGCTTGTGCCATCATGGTGTGTAAATGTTATAATTGGGAGACTCTTGTAGGAAGGGACTATTCCCCACTTTTGTGCTGTGTCTGACCACTGAGGCTGCAGCCATGGCACACTAGCTCTGGGAGAGTGAAATGGAGATGTCTTTGCTGCCAGGTGAGAGCTGGGACATGGTACTTGAAGGTACAAGGCAAAACCTCCAGAGATGCTACTAATTACCCAGCAAGTTTGTTTTATCAGCGGGCTTGCCACCTCTGGCACTACTGTATGGGGTCACACTTCCCAAGGCAGCCACAGAGATTTGTTTGCTGCACGTTTGTTGCTGCACCTCTTTTCTTGCCTTGTGTCTTGGCTTGCCATTCTCTTCCTCTGTCCCAGCCTCTCCCATCTTTGATTCATTCCTCCATTCATGTATTCATTTATGTGTTCATCCATGTCTCTCACTAGCTGCCACAGTCTGAGGAGGTAACTGCACCCCTGTGTTTTGTGAGCGTGCTGTTTCCCTTGTGCCAGTTGGTGTGTCATTGCCAGTGTTCACAGCCACAGCTGGCCTGTACATCTTGGGGGGGGTGGGGGACACAGCACTGAAAGAGTCCTCTTGCACTGGCAAGAAGAGGAGCGGAAATGCTGGATGTACTGGGGAGCTGTGCTGTGCTGCTGGTTCAGAGTAGGTAGGGGTGTCTGTGTTGTGCAGTAGCTTAGTTCACCTGATCTCTTTTTCCATATGTCCAGTAAATGCCAGGGAAGCTTACTTGCTGTGTGTTAGTGAGCATTGCTGTGAACGGGAATTTTCCACAAAAAATCATCAGAATAGTAACTGAAGATATGAGGCTCAAATCCCCATCAAGTGACTGATTATTGACTGGCTCCTTTATGGCTCCTAGTACATACTGTAATGAAGACAGGAGGTTGTTTCTTGCCTTGCTACTTACTTGGCCAAATGAGAGATAAAAGGGGGGGATGTTACTGACAACAAAGGATTAGATTCTTTTGATAGCTTGGCATGTTTGGGAGACTCATTTGCATGTGTCTTACCTGTTTACCTCCTTTCATGTGTGTTTTTAGAGCATCTGTCTTCTGTTGAACTGGGAGCATCTGTTACCCCATTACATGTGCATGTCCTGTATCCCTCATAGAGAAAGCTCACTCTGTTGTATCTGTTTGGATCATGATTTTGTCTCTGTTTTTCCTACACTTAGATGGTTGGGTAACAAGTGTATATATAAGCAGGCTTTGTGTGTATTTGTCCCTGTTAAATATTTGCCTGTGGTGTTTTTCATTTGTGGTATTCATATGTTAGCAATATAGACAATACCTTGCCTGTGGTTTTGCTCATATTTGTGTTGCTTTTCTCCATTCTGTGCTCCTTGTGTTGGTGGTTTTTACACTCATTGCATAAGTGTTCATATCTACACTCCTAACACATGGTGGGTATAAATTGTGCCACCAATTCTACAGGTTCCTGTCTCTTCATTAAAGCAACTCTTCAATTTCTCCTGCTTCAACACATTTCACTGGCTTTCATCCCATCCTCATCACCCCACACAAGCAAGCATCCACCCCACGATCCTCTTGGATACAGAGTATTTAAAAGTGCTGCCATCTGTTTCTCGAGAAGTGTGGGAGGAGGCAAGGAGGTGGTTAATTGTAATCAACATCTGGGGTCCTTGGGAATTCCAGTGCCTTCCATTTGGGTTATCTCTGTTATTGCACTTGCTAACACACGTTCCATTGCTCTGTGGCAGCTCTTTGCATCTCAGGCTCAAAGTCTGTTGCTCATGACGACAGTGGCCATGCCAGTCTTCAGCAAGAAGAATGAGACGGTGAGTGTAACGTGGGCTTTGCTCTCCTCCCTGCCAGCAGAGGTGACAGGATGCAGGGGACCTTTGCAGGGTTTTAAAGCCATTCAGAAGTGCAATAGACCTCTGCCAGGATGGATGGCTGATAATTTATCTGTCAAAATGATAGCCTGTCATGTCCTCTGAATGCTATTTCTTTAAAATACCTCTTAAATATGACATGTCTCTCTGTTTTATCCCTTCCATTTTCAAAATGTGCCTAGTTCATTGACCTTAAAATTTCAGGCTGGAAGAGATCATTACCTTGTCTAGTCCATCTCTTTTATTGCAGACCTTTGCATTTCACACAGAGGGTCCTTCACGAGCCCAATAACCTGTTTTGGCAAAAGTGCCATTGAAGAAAAGCATCCAGCCTCAAATCTCTCCATTGTGGTTTCTCACTCTCCACTAAAAACTGGTGTCTAAATTTTGCTTTCAGTTTGTCTGGCCTCGTGTTCCTGTCATAATGGCTTCCTCTACTTGATTAAAAAGCCTATACCCCTTGGTATGTTCTCCTGGGAAGCATCTTCTACACTGACATAAAGTCAAACCTGTCTATCTTGATAAGATAAAAAGGCTGAATTATTTAAATGTATTTGATAAGGGCATTTCCTCTGGGGTTTAAAACCCTTTAGACACTCTTTTCTGTACAATTTCTTGTTTCTCAGCATCCTTTTAAAATGGTGGACAGTATCTTTCCTTTGCTGTATGAGGGATAAACTATTCATCCAGGTCTTACAAACAACTGTCTGCCTTCTCCACCTGGGGCTGGCCTTAGCCTGTGTTAGCACAGTGGTGCAATGGGAGTCTGTGTGTCATTTTTTCCATCATGCTACATTAATAATGCTTATTAAACAACCAGTTTCCCATATCGTGGAGGGGGGAATTCCTTTTTCCTAGGTTAACAATTTTATATTCAGTATTTGATTTAGTTGACCCAAGTTGTCAACCAATCCATGTTCTGTTGCATGATTGTCTTGACCTTATTGTTGTTTACACATACTGAATGCAGGAGTTTGCCCTCAAAACTTGTTTTCAGTGATTTTATGTTGCTTCTGAAGCATAGTAAATAATACTGACTAGTATTGTGTAGAAATACTCCTCTCCACAAACCCTGGAACAACCTCTTTAGACTTTTTGAAGTATGCTAACTGATTTTAAATAAAGATACACAAGCCTAGAGAGGATATGTGAGAGACTAGTAGGGAGACAATGTGCTTTCAGGTAGAAAACTACCCAGGTCTTGCTTCTGAAAATAGATTCTCCTTTGTTTTAAAGCGATCCCATGGCATTCTTCTGGGTGTGGTGGGCTCTGATGTACCACTGAGGGAGTTGTTAAAACTTGCTCCACGGTATAAGGTAAGACTCAGAAAATGCAATTTGTTCTTTTGCACAGCAAAGTCATTAGTCATTCTCTCATGGGCATGACTGAAAAATCATTTCTCTGCCTGTAAGAAAAACTATGAGCATAAAGGAAGAGATGTTGGATGTGGTGATGTGTGGTTTCTATACAGCACAAGTGACATTCACTACTAGAAGCTCTTTGCTGCTTCAGGATCATGAGACCTGGATGATCCAGTAGATTGGCAAAATGTTGTGGAACTTTTGCATTTTGATGGTCACCAACCTAGATCCCTCAGAGATGACAGCCTATCTTAGAAGAATTAAACTTTTATATCCAGTTCCCAGTGGACAAGAGTTGCCATGCCAGCTGGCAAAAAATGTATTGGTTTCACTGTCAATATTCTTAGAAGAAAAAGTGAGGGCTGAATGGATTATGAAGAGCCAACTCTTCTGGCATGCCCTGAAGAGTTTCTCCAGATCAGCATGAAGATTTTTTGGCAGGACAGTGCACAGAAAGTTGACTCTCACTCACTTTTTCTGTACCTAGATGGAGTATATGCTCCCCAGACTTGTTAGTCAAAAAGCTTTCCATTAGCTCTATGTTCAACGTATCTTAAAAAAAAAAAAATATTCATTCATAGGAAATCCCTCCAGAGATGCACTGTTTAGTTTGGTTTCTGATGTAAACTCCATGCAGTGACCCTTTGTTCAGTCAGGCTGCACACCAGGAGACAACAAGCACATCCAAGGACCACCATGAAACGAGGAAATTTGAGCCATCATTTCAAGTTTTCAGTTTCTCTTAAATAACTATCAGAAAACTACTACCAGTTAGGCAGTTGTCCAAAACCTGATTGCTAAAGGCTCACAGGACTGCAAGTGCTGTCAGAAGCTATGAATTTCTTTGGTGCTTCCAGACATGGATACACAGCAGACCATTAACGTGAAGCTGTAGGAAATGATCCTTCAGGCAATCCCAGAACTAGGAGTGCCAGGGTGCATGCATTCAGCATGCAAAAGCTGGATGCTTTGGGCCTGGGGGAACCTTGTCTAGGAGTTTCAATTTTTATACATTTATTTTCTGTATAAGACTGATACCTTTTCATCTTCCTCTCTCCATGTCACTCAAAGGCCAGGTGTCACAATAATCTTTCTTCTGGCCCAAGAAGGGACACAGTTCTTTCCTCCAAGCAGTGTCAGGGAAGGAGAAAAAATTATTTGAATTTCTTTACATCAAAGGCAGGACACATCTTCCCAGAAGCTCTTCCAACTCCAAAGCAGTTTAGAAACCCAGGATCCTCAACTTAAATTCCCTGGAATATAGGTTACAAAAGGACCAGTTCCAGAGTTCCAGCCCTCAAGAGCTTGTGTATTAATGATCATGCTTACTTGGCTGGGAAATATCAGGTTTAATAGGCAAAAAAGAAGTTTGCTGATCCAGTGTCTTGGTTTTGTTCTTGCCACGCTGAGCTGAGCCAAGCTTCACAAAAAGCTGCTTTACATAGAGACAGTCCAAAGTTTTGATCCGAGATGTGTGAAACACAGAATTCGTTCCCTGAATGCACAGACGGATTGTAAATGACTCACCTCCTCACTTTCCTGCTGTTATCCCTCCAGGATTGTCTCTATAGGAAAATAAACTTGCAACATTTTTTTGAAGATAGAAACCTTAGACATTCTTGTTTTTCTTGAGACACCTCTTATTTTGGCAAGCACAGGCTATCTGCAGATTTTTAGCTGGAATTTGTATTATATGTGGGTTTGAGCTGAGTAATTGCTCTCTCGGAAATCTCTTGCAGATCAGGTCAGTCAGTGTCTGCTCTTGTTAGACTATGCTATTCCTTAAAAAGCATTTTAAGACTACAGGCTTGTACAACTGGCCTAGGCTAGGTCTGGTCTTGCCAACACTGAAACATAACGCAGAGCTCCTCTGAAGGTCGACAGGGTTTCCAGGGAAGCCGTCTGTGAGATTCATACTCACTTGTTCATTCACTGCTCTGCACACATAGTGATGGGCACACAGACCTGTCACTGGTGTTTCTGGGCTGTTTACAACATCCCCCATCGTTGCACTTTTTATGAGTGGCTCTGCTATGCCTGCTGTGGAGAGCTCAGTCTGCCTCTGGGTGGTGATTGTCCAGGACGACAGTCAGACTGTAGGGGGGCATCTCTCTATGAAGGTGTACACAAAACCAATTACCTGTCCATCCTTTTGTGCATCCAAGCACAGTGAGTCTGCTTGGGCAGAGCAGTCAGAGATCTGGAGATAAATGGTTTGGGATGGACCCTATTTTCTGCTGGTCAATACCTACAAAAGGAAAATATTTCTGACTATCGGTGGTGCCAGAGTATTAGTGGTACCCATTATACATGTTTCTAGCTAAAGCACTAATTATTCTGATGCCTCTTTCTTCAGCTGGGTGTCCATGGATACGCCTTTCTGAACACCAACAACGGCTACATCCTTTCACACCCAGACCTCCGTCCTTTGGTATGTATAGCTGTGAATCTGAGAACCTTTGCTGACTTGAAAACAGAGAATTTCAGGGGTCTTTCTGATTTGGGGTTTTTTTGAGCTGTGAAGGCTACCAGGCTCTGATATACAGGCACTCAGTAGCAAGAGGGCTGGAGAAATAAATTCCACGTACACAGGTGTATATATGTACACACATGGGTATGAAGCATAGGGTATCCTGCCTCTCTGCTCTCTGTAGGACTGCATGTGAGGGCTGTATTCGTGTGCACTTGCTGTGCTGTGGGTGCACATGTATCTGTGCCCACGCAAGGTTTCACTGCCAGGCTGCAGGAACAGCTCCCCTTGCTCAGGCATATCTCCTATGAGGAGATTCAGCATGAGTAGCACCCCAGTAATAACCACCCAGCAGATATGGACATTTTAGGATTCTGAGCCTAGCGGGGTGCAGTACCACCAATCTTAGTAACATGGTGAGTCCGAGACCATTCAGAGACCAGTAGATTGCAGACACCTCCTGGGACTTGAGGGAGTGGACATAAGGACAGTGTTTCTCCCTCGTGGTGCCACTGGGAGCTCCAGGCTACCCATCTGTTTGCAAACACACAGCTGGCCTCATCAGTCAGATAGCCAGGCACGCAGTGATTTTACATTTCCTACACGTGCTACTCAGCACCAATCCACCTGCACACAGCTCTGAGCATTAGTGTGGTCACCAGCAAGAGAAAGTGCCACCACAGGGCTTCACAGCAGCTGTCTTAAAAAAGGCAGCTTTGCAAAGGGAGACCACTGGCACAGGGAGTTTCTTTGTTATGTGAAGAGAAGAGACAGGGCAAGGCAAAGCTAGGCAAGGGCTATGCTTTATCCTTCCACCTTAACTTGGCTTCTCTTGGTCTGCTTCACACCTTTTCCCTCACCTGGAAGATTACAGTAAAATAGCTCTTTTTTTGTCAGCTAGCTCTAGGTGAAAAGTCTACCCTCAGTGGAGTCAAAGCCTAACTCCTGTCAGGAAGGATCTCCTGCTGGTATTATAATGTTAATGGGATTATACTCTTAGCTGCAGGGAAAAAACTGATTTTCTGGAGGCAAGTGTGTTGTACTGATCTGTTTAGAAGTAGGAGGCCATAGCTTTTACCTGCAAGTTTACCTGTGTTCCTGCCTTCTTCCTGGATCAACCTCTCCCACTTGAACTCTCCTAGCCCCTCACTGCCTGTGTAAAGAAATACATGACATAGGACCAATAAGGCACCTGCACAAATGCTGCCTTCCTAGTCAGACAATAAATGAGACACCCCTATTTTTCAGCCAATTCTTAAAGGGTTAGTTTAGAAAGTTATCTAACCACTTATTTGGGTATTTTTTCTTTCTTTTTCTTTTTTTTTTTCAATAAACACCAGTATAAGGAAGGAAAGAAACTGAAGCCTAAGCCGAACTACAACAGTGTAGATCTCTCAGAAGTGGAGTGGGAAGACCAGGAGGAAATAGTGAGTATCAGAAAGTTAATTTAGCCTTTTTTGTGGTTCCTTCTTTCTATTACTTGGTGTGCCTGTATGGATGGCGTGGGGGAGCAGTGGGCACTCCTGTTTTTTTCTGTGCCTGACCGGCTCTGAGTAAGAGAGGCTGGTGCTCTAAAAGAGGACAAAAGATGAAACTCCTCTACAAAGTGTTTGTCTTCCATCCCAGTATGAGTTTACCTTCACAAGGAACAAAGAGGGAAAGTGCTGGCACGAGGAAATAAGCACTTTGGAGGGTGCTCCACGGAGCCAGTCTGTGCATACATGGCCCAAATGCTGCCTTAATACAAAGCCAAGGTAGCTTTAGGAGTGTGACAGTGTCCTGTGATGTTACCCACACATGCAGGATGTGAGGTATAGCTGAAACCACTCAACTAACAAGATCTGCAGCAAGGAAGAAAGTGCATTCAAGAAGAGTCTAAAGCTTGCAGTTACTATTAATACTAGACAAAGAGGATAAGGGACTTAGACACTTAAGAAAAACAAATTTCCAGAAATCACCTTATTGCATAGGTGTAGAGGCACTGAAAATAATAGCTGACCAGAGGGTAAAGATTAGAAAATACTTTTTCTATTGTCTTTTGAGAAAAATTATTAAAAAGTGATAGACAAGAAAGAGCATGCATGTTATAGCTGCACATTGCTGCTTTGCATAACTAGGAGCCTAGATAAAATGAGAAGGTAGTGAAGTTCCTCTGTGGCTGGTTTTATTTTACTCAGAAGAAGTAGGAGAAAAGAGATACTTAAGTTACTAAGATAAGAACTGAATTTGGAGTAAGACAGAATTAGCTGAGAGACAGATGCTTCTGGATTACAGGGGAGACTGCAGAGATAAACGGATCTGATGCTATAGATATCCACTTAAACAGGTAGGACAAACAAACTGACCAGCAACAGGATTAAAGTAGCCACTGCCACTAGTGCAGGCCAAGTACAAAGGGTACACCAAAGGAACTTGGGAAGGGGAAGAGTGGCAAATTGAGAAAGAAAACACAGCAGAACTGGGTGTGAAACATGGAAAGCAAGACAAAATAAGAGGCTTTACATGTAGTGGGACCACCAAGGTGCTAGCTGCCAATGGCTTTGTGTAGGTTCACTGATAACTTATACAAGCTCTGCTCCCACTGTAGTTTTTCTCTCACTGGAGCCACTTTTAGAGCTGTTCCTCTTTACCTAGTTTGCTGTTAAAAAAAAAAAAGAATAATCCAGGAAATGAGAGAACTTTGCTTTGCTCTCCTATTTATTTGGCTAGCAGGTTCCTGTCTGACCAATTAACTGATACCTGAATGCAACTACAATGCAACGTGTAAGGTTTTTGTCCATAGGCAGTCAGAATAAAACTACCCACAGGGGAAAAAAGTCATGAAAGAGGCATAAATAACAAAGCCACTTTGTGTTTCTCTGCTGCACCTTCTAGAAGAAAGTTGCAGTCACTGAGGGTACAGAGACATTCAGTGACACGAAGCATATCTGCAGTGTGACTTCAGCAAGTCTAGAGACTCTCAAGATACACCCACTGCAGCAGAAAGCTGCCAACATATCAACACTCAGATTTGTAGCTATGGTATTAGATCAATGACAGACTCAACATCAGTTGCAGTATAATCTCAGCAACACTGATAAGCAGTGAATTCCGACTGGAAAAATATGCCCAAGTGCTAATGATGTGTAATACAGCCAGCCGCTAAAAGGAAATCTAGTGGAGGGAAGATGGCATTGTCTGGAAAATACCAACTGATGCACAATGGTACTATCTGCAGCCAGGCAGCAGCAAGGGTTTGGGCTTGCTTGTGAAGCAACACAGGGGTATTTGTAGTGTGAGGGGGAAAGGAGAAGGGTCGAGGGTCTAGAGCGGAAGACGTATAAGGAGTGGTTGAGGTCACTTGGTTTGTTTAGCCTGGAGAAAAGGAGACTGAGGGGACACCTCACAGCACTCCACAGCTTCCTCACAAGGGGAAGCAGAGGGACAGGCACCGATCCCGTCTCTCTGGTGAGCAGTGACAGGGGGGCCCCTTGAGGGAACGGCATGAAGCTGAGTCAGGGGAGGTTTAGGTTGGATATTAGAAATGGTTCTTCACCCAGAGGGTGGTTGGGCACTGGAACAGGGAAGTGTCACAGAAGCAAGCCTGACAGAGTTCAAGAAGTATTTGGACAACACTCTTGGACGCACGGTGTGATTCTTGGGGCTGTGTTGTGCATGGCCAGGAGTTGGACTTGATGATCCTCGTGGGTCCCTTCCAACTTGGGATATTCAATGATTCTAAATCCAGAACCCATAGCAAATGCTGCAGGCTGTCAGACCAGAACAGAGAGTATGCTGTGGCTCTGGCAGGAGGTCAAACACTCTTAGCCAAAAAGGAGTAATAGTACCAGTCAGTGTTTTCATTTCCAAGATGTGGGCCTTGGGAAACATGAGCTTTATATTCTAGGTCTGTAAATAACCCACATCAAACAGCCATAGTAAACAAAGCTGTGGCCTTGTAAAGCAAATGCAGTTGAGACTGGCTAGCAAGCACCTGAATGGAGGCCTGTCTCTGGAAGTAAGGAAACAATTTGTGTGAATGAATAAGTTACTTCCCACCTATTTTTTCTATCCAGGCTGAAGCAATAGGCTGATATGCTCTGGCAGGCTGGGCCTAAAGTCAAAGCCTCTGCACTTGTGGAAAAATTTCCTGGCTCTTTCTTGCAAGAGGCTGGGAGTCACTGTGAAAATTAAATTTTGGAACCTGGATTGAATAAAGAGGTCTTCTCACTGCCTACCCTGCTGACATACAGTCTTGCTTTGCTGCGCTAAACAGCTGCTTTGCTGCACCTCAGAAGTGGTGCTGAATACAGCCTATAATTTATAAATCAGTTTTTAAAATGTCAAAGAGCTTTGGATTCGGTCTGGGGGAGTTAGTGAGTTTCTCAGTTGTCTCCTCTTCCAGGCTCTCAAAGCACTGTGCTAATGACTTTCTGGCTGCCACACAGTAAAGCCTGAAACTCAGACTGGCAATTTCATAGATCCCAGATCCTTTCTTTGTGCTAAAAAGACATATCAACAGGCTTTCAGCATAAACCATTACTTATCAGCTTGACCGAACAAGGATTCTGACCACTGAGAACAGGTTTTCAGTTTAAAAGAAGTAAGAAAGAGCTGGGAAGGAGAGGGAAGCTGCAGTCACTCTTTCTGCCACCCACTGTATGTTAATGACAAGTGACTATTAATTCCTGTCCTGTCCTGCCTGGAGACACTAATACTAAACTTGTTCACCTCTGCAGCTGAGAACTGCCATGATCAATGGGGAAACAGGCTACCTCTCTATGGATGTGAAGGTCCCTGTGGACAAAGGGGTAAGAAATTATCCTTCTGTTCAGGTCACACAAGGGAGTGGATGGGAAGTGGATGCTGAAGAACCACAAAGGATGTGGTTTTAATGCTCAGCATTTCTGAGTGTGAGGATTTTATTGTTTCAACACATATGTAACGCATGTGCTAAAGACATCTAAAAAAGCATCATTAGAAGTGCTCCTTACACCTACTAATATTCTGGTCTTAGAAAATTATTGGAAATGCCTCTCAACCCCCTACTTTTTCCAGGCAAAGCCAAAAAGCATGTTGTTCATTGTTTATAGGGCTGTGAAATGAAATCTGAGATCTTCAAGAGTTTAGAATAGGGAAGATTACGCAGATCTGACCTAGACAGAAAGAAGTTTGGAGACTATTTTGCCACTCCCTTTCCCTACCCAAAACCTCTCATGAAAACTTTGTCCCTCACTTTGTCAGAATATTATTTTCTTTATCCAGGTCCAGGATTAAATTTCTATGCAAATATTTGCAGATGTTTTATGAAAAGCCCTAGCGAAATGTAGACTTTTGAACATTCCCTACCAGCTTTAGGGTAGGGTTATACATCTTCCCTTGGAATCAGTGCAAGATTATCTTGTACATTTATGTTCACTGGTACTTTTTCATTCAGGTTTATTTAACTCTCTTAAAGATTTTGGCTTTCATCATTTCCTGTTAGGAAGTATTCCAGAGTCCTGCAAGTTACACTGCCCAGAAATCTTCCATATTTCAGGAAAATTTTCCATCCTTTACAGAGAGTATTTTTTTCAGTGGCTGGTTGAACTGCTCCCATGCTAAGCCACAGTCAGCACCAGTTCCAACAAACTGCTCACAGCCACTGCTGAAAATAGTGCCACTTCCTAATGAAGACACCCCTTTGTTTCCTCTGAATGGTTGTACTGCTAGATCTTGTCACTACATTTTCTCTCTCTATTCTTGGTGTGTACAACTCTCAGGTTCCTGTCAATGCCTTTGCCTTTCTTCTCCTGGGCATTGCCAACATCTACATTTGAAATATTTGCACATTTTTCGGTCAAAGCAACTCAGCCACTGTGTTTGTTATCTTCATGTCTTTTATCATTTCTGGTGCACAAGCACTAGGGCTTTGCTGAATTAGAGTTCTGTTTCCCTGATGCTCTTTAGAGAGCATCTATTCTCTGCAATATGATATTTCTGAACAAGGAGCCCCAAATCTCCTTTCTGCTGTCCCTTCAATTTTTTCTGCCTCCCCCAGCTCCGCTGGAACTGCCACCTTCACTTCTGTATTTCTTAGCTATTTTTTTCCAGTTGCCATTTTTCCACGTGAAACCCACTCCTCCTCTTCATCCAGCCTTTCTAATTTTAAGGTCTGTTGCGGCTTTTATTCAGCATGCAGAGAAATGTTTTATTTTGTCTTACAGATCCCTGTACATAAGGGCTGCTAAGGCAGAGTCTGTCTGTTCCTCTCATTAGATCTTTTTCCCTTGATGGCTTGTTGTTTACTGTCTCTTTTTGTTTACAATGCTGCAGCTGGTTCTCACTCTGTATCTTATTTAAGCCCACTTTAACAGATTCCTTAGAATAAAATTTCATGAGAAGCTGTTTCAAGTGCTTTATATAAACCCAGATACATTGCATGTCCTTTATTTCCTTCATTCCTCTACCTTAGTTATTCTGTCAGAAAAGCAATCAAGGTTTTCAAGCAAAATCTATTATTTGTAAGTCTAGATTGCTTATTTTGCTAGCTTAACCTCTTTGTGCTCCCTCAGCAACACTTCTTCTGAGTCATCCAGAGATATCTTTTTAGTTCAATATTTTAGAGACATCTTTCTGCTCCCCTACCCAGGGGGGAAAAAAAGATAACAAAAAGTAGCCTTGGTAAAGAGGTATTACCTGTTTCATTCTGCAGCTCTGGAAGCCTTATGAAGCACAATAGGAAACTGAAGTATGTGACAGTTTTACTACTATTGGAATACACACGGTGGGAACCAGAAACAAAATTCAGCAATTCCCAATTTTACCCTGCCAGCTGATGAAGCAGATCAGCATTGAAACAAAGAAAGTGCTGACAGAGCCTTGAAACAAAGAGAAGGAGGCAGTCAGACTACAGAGAGAAGGCCTGAATGAAGAGATAGAAATTATTCTGTCAGCCACGTAAATATTGATTTCCCAGGCTGATCTCAGGAAGGTATTGAGAGCAGAGTGAGACAGAGAGAGGAAAATAAGGAACAAATACAAGAGGTGGTTTTTAGAGAGATCAAGTGGCAAAAATGTCTTTGCTTGCAGCTGGAGTACAAAAGAGTTGTGACTGTGAAAGCAAAAGGGTGAGGACAGGGGTAGGAGCTGTGGCAAACCACTGGCTATAACCAGGAGTGGATACCTGGTACAGTGACAATACCAAAACTGGAAATACTCATGTTCCCAGGCTGCAGGGGATGGTAGTCAGCTATCCTATCATGGTGTCAACGTGCCCATGCTCTTCTCTTCTCTCTTGATCCCCCTATATAGCAAAGTCCTGTCTGACCATCCTCAGCCCTGCCTGGTTCAAGGGTGCCTCTGCTTCTCTTCCTTCCATGGATAAGTGGTGATACCTCCAGCTGTCTTGGAGGAGGCTGGCCATCCACTCTCTCCTCCTGCCCAAAAAGAGGTTTGCCCTCCCTCCCTTGAACTTGCAAGTGCTGAGTGGTTCCATGAGCAGAAGAGGGGCAGGTCAGGGGAGCAAAGGATGAGCAGGACAAGCCCTGCTAAAGGAAAGGGTCTCAGGTAGTGGCCAAATCTTCTTCTCCATGCCTCCCTGCCTCCACCATCAGATCAGACAGGCAAGAAGAGGGAGGATTAATAGCTCTTGTACCACCTCAAAACATCACCATGCCATGTTCTTCAGGGGTATCACAGCACTCTGGAAGATCTTGGACATCAGGAGGAATAACTTCACAGAAAGAGTTATTAAACATTGAAATGAACTGCCCGGGGAGGTGGTAGAGTGACCATCCCTGGAGACGTTCAAGAAACAACTGGATGTGGCACTTAGTGCTCTGGGCCAGTTGACAAGGTGGTGATTCGGTCATCTTAGAGACCTTTTCCAACCTAAATGATTCCATGATTCTGTGTGATCTTGGCACAGCAAAAGACCCTGTTGCTCAGCAGTATAGAGCTGCCATACATGGAGAGAGAGAGAGAGGAGGGAAGGGGTTGAGCCACCTGCCACCTCTTCACCTAAAAATATCCCCCAGCCCCATCAGCCCAACAAGCACAAAGTCGGTGCTGGCTGTGGAGCTGGAGCTGGCGCTGGCTCGTCCTTTGTGCCTCGCTTCACTTCCACTGCTGCATGGCTTGAGCAGGTTAGAGCAGGCACAGCTCTCCCTGGGGAACACTGAGTTTTCTGTGTTCACTCCCCTGTCTCCCACACACATCCTCTCACCTCGTTTTCAGGCTGGGTCTAGGATTTTAAACATATTAGGGTTCATATACTGGCATGAGGCTTGGACAGAAACTTTCCAAAAACTTTTCTCCTTTGGAAAAGAGTTCCACTGAAATCAACACTTTCCTACAGGAAAAGGCTAGTCTGGCAAACAGATGAAGTTCTGAAGCAGCTTTCAATAATCTGAAATGTCTTCAGTTGAAATGTCAGTCTGAAAAAAATATTTGCACGTGAATCAAAACGGCTTGGATTTGAATCAGCACTTTTTTTCCAAATTTAAAGCGTAAATTTTTTTTACTTATGTTTTTTAACAAAATTGGAATATGCTTATGTTTTGTCCCAATTTGGCATGAAAGTAAAGGTCAGGAATATTAGAATTTCCCACAGGAGTGGGGAGACTCGGCTCCAGCTGCCTTGGCCCCAGCTGCCCACACACACAGTGGGTAGGTTTGCCATCTTTCTACCTGCCCCACTGAGCCCCCCTCCTGCTGGAGATGATGATGATAATGATGATGATGTGCAAAGCTGTCAAGGTTGCTGTGTATGGCAAAAGAGCAGTAGGGCCCCAGCACACTGGCTTGGAGGGTGTGAGAGGGAGGGCAGCTTCCCCCCACCCCTTCCTGCAACCAGTGCAGGAGCCCCAGAGCAAAGAAAGGTTTAACTGAAGCCCTAGTTGGAAAGACAGAGTGGCTGCCTGGATGCTGAAAGAGCTGGATATGCTGAATACTGCACATTCATCCCTGCTTCCAGCCAGTCCTAGCAGGGTGTGAAGTGTTGGTAATGATTGACTGCTTTTGCTTAGCCTTGGGGACATATATCCCAGGTCCCCACCACCACTGTGCTCTTGGTCTGTCAGATGGTCTCTCACTCTTCTTATTCCTGCTCTTATTCCAGAAACGAGTTCTTTTCCTCACCAATGATTATTTCTTCACGGACATCAGTGGCACACCCTTCAGGTGAGCAAGGACTATGTGACATCAACACAATGTATCAGAAGTATGATCATGGATCATGGACAGCAGATTGGTCCCTTTTCTTCATAAAACTGGCTACAAGTCATGAGCAGAGGAGTGTGAATAACTGACTTCTTTGTTCCTATAGCCATTAAAATATTGTTTGGGGTCAACTCAAAAGGAATATTATGATTTATCTGAAGTTCAGAATACAAAAGCTATGCCTTAGGTGAATCATGTTTCATTTCAGAGAAATAAGACATCTTCAATTTTCCATTCCACTGAATATGGTTTATGTTCTGGTGTATGGCTTTAAAAAAAACAACACTGTTATAAACTGAAAATTATAAAAAATCAAATAACAAATCAAGCAAAGCATGTGTGTGTGATTGCTTGTGGGTTGGTTTTTCTTTTCCCCAGTTGAAATGATTTGAAACTGGCACAGATTTGAGTAATGTTATCATTGACCTGAATCTACAATGTTGGCTAAAAAATTATCACCAGAAATGCCTCATTTCAGCTCTACAGACAGGTTCCTTTGCCTCTTATGCTGAAATCGGATCTCACTTAATCCTCTTCTGATGATGTTCTTTTCTTTAATAGCTGTGGAGGGAATTAATGTCTTTAAGGGTTGTTACTGCAGGGAATGCAGCGTCATGTTTAGGAATGACACCTTTCCTTGCTGACAAGTCCTCTGTTTTCCTTCCTGCCTCCAGCCTGGGTGTTGTGCTGTCCAGGGGACACGGGGAGTACATTCTGCTGGGGAACACTTCAGTGGAAGAAGGTAGGTTAATCTGAAAGGGCCATGCTGTCCCAAGGGACAAGGCAGCTACTCTGAACTTCACCACTTCACTTCTCCTCCACAGCCTGTATCTGGCTGGTACCTAACTGAATATTCCATGTATTATCTGCTTTCAGGTTTGCATGACCTGCTCCAGCCAGACTTGTCTTTAGCGAATGAATGGTAAGTGGAGGAAATCCTGCCAGTGACACAGGACTTTGTCACGATATTTGGGCAAACTTCCCAGCAATGTGGCTTGCATTCACCACCCTCTGTGGCCTAGGGAAAAAGCAGCGCTCTTCAGGGGCTGTACCTGCAAAGACCTGATTGTGTCCAGGCAATTCAGTTCCACCTCTTCCTCTGGGAGATCCCACCAAGACCTGGCACATTACTGTGCTAACAAACATCTGAGATTTATCCTCAGTCTTCTCTGCTCAGACTTATTTTTTCCCCTCATGTTGCTCAGAATTGTCTTACAAGACCTACAGTATGTCAGACCTGTCAGGAAATTTTGTTGCAAGCTTGGTGAGAGATTGAAATGCTTTTTTAAATCCTAGCTTATTTTTGGTTGGCATTCTTCTGAACTGAGCCTAGACCTAATTTCTAGTGAACATGGAGGTGATTTATGACCCCTGTTTCAATAGCAAGCAGAATTTACAGTTTTGCTTGGTTTGGATATGAAACAGGGTGAAGCATGGCACTTTCCATTTATTGCTGTGAGGTTTGGGGTTTTCATGAACCCAACATTCAGTTACACTCAGTCACATGAACCCAGCCTGTATCAAAGCCAAAATAACTATATTCAAGAAGCCCTCCACCTCTTCTCACCTCTCATTACACTGCTAAGTTTCACAGGCAGCGCATTTGAGACACAAGCAGTGACTTCTCCTTCTTCTACCTCTGACTTGGTGTGTCAGCTTACACACTTTACATATTAATTTCTCTTAGACTTCTCTCATAAATCACTCCTTTCAGCCCCTTTATGAGTTGTAATTCTCTCTTATAACCCCTTCCTGTCCTGACAATGGAGCGGTCAAAATTGGAAGCAGGATTAGAAGACTGGTTTCTTTTATAATGCCGAGCATTTGTAGCACATTCTTCTGCTTCTCCCCAGACTGTGTCCAGAGGCTCCTGCAGTGGTGTCCCCTTGGGACAGATTTTCTTGTCACCATATCATACTGCAAGATCATTCCTCATCTCGCATTTTGTTTCTCTGTCTCTCGTTTTTTCTGCTCCTGGTCTGGTCTTACTCACGTTACACACAACCCTCTGCTTCTCAGGTCTCTCCATCACATTGTTATTGTCTATATAGGCACATGTACACATCTTACACAACATGTAATACAGATAACTGCTGAGAGGATTTGGGACAGCTGTTTTACATTGTGAGCTTAGGCTGAAGACCATAACAGCAGCCCTACCAAGCTCAGCAGTCAGGTTGATTGGTGTTGGTTTACTGGTAGGGTTTGACTTACAGCCACACTGTTAGATTTTGAGTGGGCACACCGTGCAGCAGCGGCAAAATCTTTGCAGACCCAGGTTTCTTGCTGAATTTTTTTTTGCAGTTATTATCTTCCAGGAGCATTTGGTTAACTGTGGTTTCTCTTTGCCCTTGCTTCTTCTTCCCTTCCCACCAGGATTTACTGCATCACCGACATTGATCCAGACCACCGAAAGCTCAGCCAGCTGGAGGCTGTGATCCGTTTCCTCACTGGAGAGGACGCTGACCTGGAATGTGAGTCCCAGGCACTGAAAGGGCCTTTTCCTGTACCCATCACAGGGGAGAGGGGACTAGGACAAACTGATTGGTGTCAGACTGAGCTCTTTTGGCACCTGTTCACACAGGCAGGGCAGAACTCAAGCCCAGAGTAATTCACAAGTGGAAACGAACAGAGAATCCACTCCCTTGATTCCGTCAGAGGATTCTTTTTCCATTTCAAAGCTGACACGTAACTCAGCCTTATTGGAGGTCTCAGCATAGGAAATACTGACGAGTGAAAAGCTTGAAAGGAGCTTGGTAGGGGCTGCAAACCATGTTTAAGACAGACTGACCAGCTGGGCTAGATGGGGCAATGGCAGGAGGAGCCAGGAAAGCTAGAAACTACTCAGCTCCCCAGGGTCCCAGTCATCATCCTCCAAGGGTTCACAGTGCCATCTAGAGAGATGGGTTCTTTCAGAACAAGGATTATTACCTTTGTTTTCCAAACACAACAGGTAACTGACCTAGGGGTAAAAAATTTTCACAGAATTATTGTCTTTCCTGCTCCCCCTGCTGCTCATCCATTGCACCAGGTCCCGTTCTCCAGGCAACACGTAGCCACACGGGCAGCTGATACAGCACCACCACAGTGAGATCTCTGGCAGGGGGCAGAGGTGGGCAGCTGTGCATGGGAACTCCTTACAGCTATTTAGCTTTAGGATGTCCTTCAGCCCCTTTAGTTGTGCAAAGTATAAGATTTTGCATATAATGCTGCAGCTGAGAGGCACAAACCTTTGGCACAAGAATGGGAATCTCTTAAAAATAAAATCAAATGTAATCCAGTAATTTTGCCTCTCTTCGTACAATGTGAGTGGACCCCCACCTGGCTCTCCTTAGAGCAATCTGGAAAGAGGAGATGTATCAGCTCAAGTGGCCAGGGAGGAGGAAAGTTTCAGGAGAGCTGACTATGAGAAACATGCAGACTTGGAAGTGCTGTGGAGGAAAACCAAATATGATTTGAACACGTCTTAGACATATGGGGCCTGGAGAGGGAAAGGTCTCGTGGTGAGCTCTGATTCTGAGGTTTGAATTACAAGGATGGAGAGAAGGATCCTGAGAGCTGTGACAAAGCAAGTTGGGCGAACTTGAGATAAAACATTAAGGGAGACTGGAATATCAACCCAGAAACACTGAAATGGTGAGGGTCTTTCCATCTAGAATAGCACTGAAAGGTGCATTTCTGCAATATGATGGTCATCATATTCTCATTAGAATGAGAATTAATGCAAGCAGGGCAATACAATAATGAAGCAGGTCAAAGAAATGGGGTTTGGGGATAAGTCATTTAGCACATGATGATACTTCGAACTTTCCTAATCACTTCTTAGTTCCAAAGTGGATTAGACTGGTGGCCTGGACTGGCTTGAGCACCTGGTGGAAACCAGGACAGGACAGTGTTTTGTGAGACTTACAGGAAGGAAGGAGGGCTAACAGAGAAGCCGGTGAACACAGGAACAGAGTAGAGGCCATAAAGAAGTCACTAGGGGTTTTGAAGGAAGTTTCTTGAGTGGAACGTGGTGGCTGGTATCCTCTCTATGGGATACCCAGAAGAAAAGTCAAGGCAGGGATTTCAGGCAGTGGCCTGTTCATTAAAGGAGATGGTTGAATGAAGGTCTAATGAATAACTTCATTTGAAAGCCTCTCACTTGCCCATACTTGTTTGGGCACCACCCTTCCACCAAGTTTGCAGGGGAACTGGTCTGATGATTTTGAATTTGGGAAGAAATTCTTGAAATGATGATTGGAAATTGGAATGGGCTGGCCAGGGAGGTGGTGGAGTCACCATCCTTGGAGGTGTTTAGGAAAGACTGGACATGGCACTCAGTGCCATGGTCTGGTTGACAAGATGATGATCCGTCACGGGTTGGACTCGATGACCTCTGAAGTCTTTTCCAACATAATTGATTCTGTGTTTCTGTGATCTTGGCAGTAACATCTGTTCCTGTGCTCTCCATCATCCAGGGGGGTAGGTCCTCTTCTCTGCCCTGTGATGGGAGGTCTCCTTTTGTGCCACATTTCTCCGTTTTCCTGGCCAGATAGATGTTCCTTACCAAGGGACTCTCTAAAACACTTAGATGGGAACATATCTTTCTTTCCTGATTTTTGTTCTCCCTCTTTCTCAGGTGATGAGGAGTTGGTCCAGGAAGTGCTGTTTGATGCAGTGGTCACTGCACCCATGGAGGCCTACTGGACTACATTAGCCCTCAATATGTCCATGTAAGTGTATGAGAAATAAATATGGGTAGAACACCATTGAAGAGGCATCTTCAGAGTATATGGGCTTAAGGCAGTGCCTGAAACAATCACAGAGCCTTGTACAGCATACAAGAAGTTCAAAAGGCTGATAGAAATAGCTCAATAGTTTTAGAAATAACTCAAAAAGTGTCTCTCAGGAGTGAACTCCAGCAGGCTGGGCCTCCTCAGGACAGCCTTTAGTTTGGTGAGGGATTATTTTAGTGAAGAAAAGGTACTTTGGTCTTGTCTCTATTGGTGATGCCTTCAGATTGAGCCTCAGGAAGGTAGTGGACAGGCTGGCTTCACTAAACAACTTTCTACTTTATTATTTCCAGTGATGCACCTGTTGCTTGTAGTATCTTGTATCATGTCACACAGATCTTCTTTCAGCAGACAATATGTTGCTTACACAGATATGTAGCCACGGAGCTCCTGTCTCAGTTAGTGGTATCCCTACCACTAACAGAGGTTGAGCCAGTGACAATCATGTTAGGAGACCCACCCAATTATCAGTACACCCTTAAACAGCTACACCAACACACTCTCTTCAGAGACATTCTGCTATGCTGCCCATCCTCTGCATCCCTGATCCAGTCATTCTCTCTCTGCAGTTCCTCTCCTTCACTTCAGCCTCACGAGGGTAGCCTGAAGCAGGGTTAGCAGGGGGAGGGGAGCTTGTGATCCACTTAAGAGAATGAAATGAGCAAACTTCAAAGGTGTGAACCTAAGTACAAGTCTTAAGCCTGCCAATTGTTAGCCAGCAACCACCTGTTGCCATTAGCAGGGAGGAACCACTGTCACTCCTGGTGTAAATGGGTTATGTTGCAAATTAACCATGTCTTTGGTGTGGCTTCTAGTTTGGAAGGCTCCCACCCTGGGGCAAGGACATGGCTGTTCTTCTGAGAGCTGTTTGCTTCTGCCTGTGTGTTTCTGTTCCACAGGGACACTGAGGCAGGTGTTGAGATGGCTTTTCTGGGCACTCGGGCTGGACTCATGAGGAGTGCCCTCTATGTGGGCTCTGAGAAAATTTCCAACAGGTAAGTCCCTAAACTGATTAAGGAGTTTCAGTGTCTCTGAAGGGGCAGCACGAAATCACCACCAGCCTTAAAAATGTATTTAGGGAGACAGAAACAGAATGGAAACAACACCTTGACAGTATTGGTGCTGATTTGGAGAGTCAGGTTAGGGGGCCTTTGTCCTTTCAAGTCCTCTGGTCCTTTCAAGTTTTTCTTAAAATACTGTCCCAAAGTGCATTCATTTAAATGGAAACCTTCAATCATTCCCTGACTTCAGTCAGCCAGTGCAGAAAATGCCCACAGTTACCACATATCCTCAGGACCATTTTGCAGTGCAAAGGCTCTCTGCACTCCAGTGCCCCGGCGACATCCCAGCTTGGCTATGTTTGATCTTTCTGTCTCAATTCCTCTCCCACATTTATTCTGTTCTGCCTCCTTCATTGCCCACATCGCAGCAGCATCCCAGTGCCTTCCAGTGAGGCATTAAGTGATGTGACTGACATCTGTCACATACAATTCGTTCTCTTGCCCTCTGCCTCAAGGCAAAAGCGTGTGTTCAGTGGAGGGTTTTGACATGGAAAGGGTATAGTTTGCATTCTGTTGCATTTTGAATATGCAGGCTGGTGCACGCTGCTGTAAGAAAGGACAGGTCACAGAGGCACACCAGCAGATGGAATAGAAGGGGACCATGTTCATGGTGGTCATTAACTTCTTGGCAACTGTTTCACTGTCCCCAAGTTCCCCAAACATAAGTCCTACATTCAAGCTCTGCTGTGCCTGAAAGGTGACACCCCTCATGTTTTTGAGGTAGTCTGAATAATTCAGAGTAATCAGTCTCTGGCAACAAGGGAGAAAACGCTGTGTGCTGCAGGAGGCTAATATGATGATTCCCTATCCCCCACTGCTCATCAGGAGCAGCGTTCAGTGCTTTCAAACAGCCGCAGTCACCACACTGCTGAGACAGAGCCCCACAGGAGGCGCTTCTGGAATCCCCTGAAAGGAAGGAACCATATAAATGAGTCATTATCATTACGTCAAAATATACAGAAAAACAAGAGCCCGAAAACAAAGGAATTTGCCAGCCAAGCCACAGGGACCTCCAGGGAAACCAATGACCTGATTTTCATGAGGTCTCTCCTGAGCATCCACTGTTTGTCTTGTCATGCCCCCAGGACACATCCTCCTGCCTTCAGGAGCACCCCTTTGCTCAAGCACTTGAGTCCCTGCATCACATCATAGAATGTTAGGGGGTTGGAACGGACCTTAAAGATCAACTAGTCCCAAACCCCCTGCCATGGGCAGGGACACCTCCCACTAGACCAGGTTGCTCAGAGCTCCATCCAACCTGGCCTTGAACACTGCCAAGGTCAGGGCATCCACAACCTCCCTGGGCAACCTGTTCCAGTGTCTCACCACCTTCACAGAAAAAGATTTCTTCCCAATACCCAACCTAAATTTCCCCTCTTTCAGTTTTTACCCATTACTCCTTGTCCTATCAATACAGCTCCTAATGAAGGAGTATCTGTGGTCCCCTTCAGATACTGGAAGGTTGTTATGAGGTCTCCACTCTGAGAGAGGGACTCCTGAGGAGATCGGGATTTGGCTACAGTAGCGCGACCTCGCGCTTGGAGTGGATTTGTTAGGAGACTGCCCAATCCCCCTTTCCTCACCTGCTCCCCGTTCCCCTGCGGTAACTCACGGCCACGCTCCAGCGCCACGTGGGCTCCCCTCTCCCGCCCGCTCCCACCTGCCGCGCTTCACCTGTGGCACTCCCGGCCCTGCCCCTGCTCCCCGCGGGGTAACCCGCCCCGGCGGGGCAGGGGGATGCCCCCTCATCCCGCCCTTCCAGGGCTCCAAGCCGCAGGTCCCGGGAACCGGCGGCAGCACCGCCCGCCGCGGGGCTCGGCCGGGCCAACAGCGGCACCTGGCGGCGGCTCCGGGCCCGGGAGCGGCCGCCCCTCAGGGCGAGGGAGGGTCCGGCACTGCCCCGGGGGTCCCCGGGGGACACCGTGTGCCCCTCTCGCTCGGTGAGCGCCGGGCGGTGAGAGGCGGGCGATGTGCTCAGCCCCGGGGGTCGCGCTGCGGTGCCCCCGAGGAGGGCACGCCCTCCAGCCCGTGAACAGCGGCCGCCCTGGGTTCTTCTCCCGGCAGGAAATTCCTGACACAGAAGGACAAGGAAAGTATCTTCACTATGGACCACTTCCCTCTGTGGTACCGCCGGGCGGCCGAGCACCCCCCCGGGAGCTTCATCTACAGCATTGTCTCGGAAGACGATTCAGGTAACCCCAGCCTGAACTCAGAGGAGAGAGAAAGCTTTTCGCATCTCGCATCCCACACCACGCCCATCCCGATGCCTTTATGGCTGCTTCCCGTCTAGTGGGAATTGCTAAGACCTGACCGCTGGGTGTTACCTTCACACCAGTGTAGAGGCACAGAGGTCACGGCCGAGATACTGGTCAGAGCAGGAAGGTAAAGCTGCAAGTTGTGGGGAAGGCGGTCAGGGCTGTGTAATGCAGAGTCACAGAGGAGGTGAAGGATGCGTGGAAATGCAGGGCTTGGGTAGATGGAAAGATGTAGGGAGGTGGGAGTTGTGGGAACACAAGTTACGTGTGGAGCTGGAGAACACATGAAAGGTGAGAAGGGAACAGGCAAGAAGTTGCAGAAGGAATGAGACACATAGGTGTGGCCGGGCTTGGGAGGGAGCATCAGCCATACTGGATGACAGTAGCAGCTGGCACGGATGAGGGACCATCAGCACTCAGTCAGGAAGTCTAAGTTTGGAGGGTGTCATTTCTTCCATCACCACTTTTCATGGCAGGAATGGATGGGTTTGTTATGGAAGATGGCAGAGGAAAAGGGTGGGGAAAAAGCTTTTCCACAGCAGTGGTGCCCTGCATCCTTCCTACTAGAATATAGCATAAATAAAGAAGTTCAAACACTAGAGGAAAGCAAGGAGTAGCTTTTCAATGTCTGTTGCTTAGGGTGTTGGTTCCTGTGTGTATGCAGGGCCAGCCAGGACCTCCTCAAAGGCTGGAAGAGAGCAGAAGAGCCTAAAAAGAAACAAACAAAACAAAATATTCATGTGAGACTCCTACACAGAAAGCAGAAATCCCCTCTGTGCTCCTCCCTGGCCCCTAGCTCTCCATCTCTGTCGTGGAGCTCGGCACTTTAGCTGTTAAAGCTTTTTGTGGTGCAGTGGTGGGAGGCTGGTGGGTGGGAAAGCAAGTAGCAAAGTGAAGAAAACCAGGCTTGAAGGCAAGAGATGAACCAGGATGTAAAGCGGGAGGGATGGAATGAGAAAATACTTGAAACCTCTCAGAAAAGCCTCTCTCTGCCCAGCACCCTTAAATATCACTTAAAAGTCAAGTGTGGAGGGAGGGGGAGAGAAGGCAGGAAGGACCTTTTACTCCCCTGCATGTCACAACATTTGCTCTTTGGAATAGAGCGTGGGTTAGAAAACCGGGCAGTGACACCCTGTGGGACTTCCTAGGGCAGCCATTACCCACAGCAGTCACTCCTGGCTTAACACTGGGGTTGTGGTTTGCTGTGGCTTTCTTAGAAGTCATGGGTAATTATGCATAAAGACAGAAAACACGTAGCTGCCACTAGTTTTTGTTTTACATGGCTAATGGTCAGAAGCTTCAATCAAGTCCAGAACCCCATTCACCTGGAAACCCTGCAGGCACATTGTAAGAAGTAGTATATGACCCTGAAGACCTTGTGCCCTAAACTGTAAGGGAGATTAGTAGTCTCTTTAGGGATGAGCAGCTGGGTTTAGAGGGACTGTGATCCATGAGATCACACAATATGCCTGGAAAGAACCAGGAAATAATACTCAGTGCTTCTGAGCCACAGGGGTTCACTGTAAAGCAAAGTCCAGGCCCTTCCTTGACATCCAATGAAGCAGGGCTGCCCCACCTTTTAGCCAAAATAGGCCACCCAGTTTCTTATTAAATTCTGTTAGATGCTGAAGTCCCCTTTTCATGTTTTCCACGATTCCCTGCCCAGTGACAAGGGGTTTTTATGGCTGATGGAATTCTAATCATACAAGAAGGAAAAGCCCCAAAGGCTCCCTGCTGGGGAGGAAACCAGCAGGGAATGACTGCAGGTCATCAGAATACTTTATCCAGGGCACCTCCTTCCAGTGTCCAAAAGTCCCAGAGATAAAAAGATATCAGGGAACCCTCTGCATGTCAAGTAGAACTGTTCTTGCGACCCAGATCTCTCGTGTGTTGGATGAGATTTTTTTTTTCCGGAGTCACTAGATGTATTTTGCTTCTTTGTCCCATCTGAGGAAGAACAAGACATTTGGGATTCACCATAAAGGCAGGATCATGCCCAAGGCATGTGAGCATAAGTTGGCTGGGTAGTGTTTCACAAGGGTTTTCCTATTTCTGACACCCTTGAGCAGGTTAATGTGGCTCTGGTCCAAAAATCAAAAAACAGTGAGAGCCTCCAGGCTAAACTGTGGTATAATCTGAATTGTGCTCTGGATGCACTGGGTACCACCTAGAAGGGTGAAAGCAGAAAGGGAAAGCAGTAGCAAATGCTGGAGCTGTTGGAAAGAAAGAATCCCTGATGCATCTGTCTAAGCAAGAGATTTCCATGCAGCATGCAAGGAGGGAATCAGCTGCAGAACAGATCGATCATACTGACCTTTAAACTGTCCCCTGGCAGTTCCAGAAGAGGTGCCCCAGCTGAAGCTAACCTAATAATTTAAAAAAAAATACAGAAATGGGATCTGCCACATGGACAACTGCAGACTGAAACAACTGCAGTAACACAGGCAGAGGAGGTTGGGTTCAGTTGCTTAAGCCTATCCAGCCATGTTATTTTAAATGCCCTGTGGGAGCTGAGAGATCTGCACAGGGCTGGCAGATGTGACACAGGACTTACAGGATGCTTAAAACAGCAGCTCAAAGATAATCAGGAGACCCTGGGGCATAACAGAGTTTGAAGTCCCAGAGGACCTTGTTTCTAAAATGGAGTGCACCCTGGAAGTACCTGGGAGTGCTTTGTCTGCCTCTGCAGTTTGTGGTGCTGGTCTGGCTTGGGTAACTGAGCTAGACATAAGCCCAGCCTTTACTGTGCAAGTGTTGTCAGAATTACCTGTCCTGCTTCTCCTCTGTCTACAGAGTTTAGATGGTGCATTAAGCAGAACAGCTTTCTGGCCTAAGAGAGGCTCTACATGTCCAAAATCGAGGAGGCCAATCCTTTACATTTTATCTTAGAATCATGGAATGTTTGAGGCTGAAAGATCATCTAGTTCCACTCACCCTGCTAGGTGGTGTGTCTCCTGCAGGGACACCTTCCACTAGACCAGATTGCTCTGAGCCCCATCCAGCCTGGCCTTGTACACTTCTTTTATGCTGAGAATGCTCCTTTTATCATGAGACATCATCTAAAAGGCAAAAAAAAATTAAAATCTACTTACAGCCCATTACGTTGCTTATGTGTTTTGAAAGATGTAGTCCTCGAAACTCTGGGATGTTTTAGAGTTGATACATGTGTACACACTGTCCTGGATGAGAAAATGTGTGAGCAAGCTGCCCCTGCTGCATTTTACTCCTCTCTGGTGGTGAGCTAACCAAGCCTGCTGTGTTTGTGTCTTGACAGAGGGAGGTGACCTACCGCAAGTGGTGACCGTGAGCACGGCTGTGTCCGTGTCTGTGGATGGGAAGATGGGGATTGCTGCAGGTAGGACATTCTGGTGCCTCTTTTTATCTTGAATGAAACGGTTGCATTTTCGTATGGAGTGTGGGAGCTGAGAGCTCTTAGCTTGTCATTCAAGGGAAGTGATGGGAGCCATAATAAATTGTGATGTTGAAAACTAGGCTCAACAGAGAATAATAGAGCAGGTACTGAATGGCTGACAGGCTTCTGAAAGGGGAACTGGCTGTTTGAAAGGAAACTTCCCATTGTCAGTGCTGGTGAATTTGTGGATTGAGACTCTTTCTCTGGAGCACAGGTAGGTTGAGAAGTCCGTGCAGGTTTAAAACTCCTTGCAGGAGACACTTTTGGCTTTGGAAAAGCATCATGTTCATGCATCTCCACTGTTGTCTCAGCTGAAAAACGAAGTTTTGCTGGTGGAATGGATGTGTTGCTAGATCTCCAACTCAGACCTATAGATTGCCAAACTTATTGTTGTATCTGAGCTTTAAACTCCTTTTGGCAGACCTTCACTAGACTCTGCATCTACTTTTGGAAAATTCGTACAGCACATTATTTCTGGCAGAACCCCAAAGCTTCTGAAGATTTACCATTTTCTGTATTAATTGCTTCAGCCTTTATGGAAGTACAGTAAACTCACAAGTGAAACAGAGCACCCATTTAACAAAGAAAAATCAACATAAATCAATAACACTGGTGTCATACCCAACTTAAATGCTCGGCGTAGGAGTATTGGGGTAAGAGAAGATGTAGCTCTTACCCCAAGTTTTTTTTAGAACCTGGAAGTGTTGACCAAGGGAAGAGGTTGATGGAACAGGTAATGGAGTAATTATCACCAGAAATACTCTGTGATGCAAAGCTTCTTGTGAAAGAATGGTTAGTGTTAATGGAGCTTTGTATGGTGGAAGGAATGACTGATGGAATAGATACCAAACAACAACTTTCTTATAGTTATATGTAGTTATGTATATATATATATGTATCTCCAGTAGAGAGAAGGCCATACAGCAGATACCTTCAGATCACAGAGCCTGATATTACTTTTGCCTAGTCTGGGTAGTATACAGGGAATGATCTTCAACACTACTACTAGTCAGTGAAACTGCGGCAATTTAACTTCATCTGATCAAGTGTTCCTTAATTTCCAGGCTTCCAGTAAGTTCTAGCTGAGAGTGGTACTCTTTAAATATCACCCAGGCATTAAGAAAGTACTTATAAGCTGAAGGAAGGGTGTTATGAAATAGCACTTTTCACTAATAAACCACCACGTTAGGCCCCAAACCAGAAAATTGTTATGAAGTCTGTCCAGAGATACCTGTAAAATAGAGATGGTTTCAGCAAAGTTCACGTTAATAGGTGCTTGGATCATAGAAACTGCTCCCCAAACTGATACTAGCTGGCATTGTTATACCCAGCATAGAAAGAAAAGAGCATTGAAACTGTACCAAGGGTCCCTGTGCAGCACTGGAGCATTTTTCTAAACAGTAATTAAGGAGGACAAAAAATATTTAAAAAAGAAAACCATGTGTTTTTCATGGTCCTTTTGCTTCCCTTTCCTGACCTGTGAGTTAGAGCAGAGGCACAGCAGCAGTTCATCTGGCACTCAGCATAAATACAGGGAAGGAAACTTCTTGGTGGAAGCACTGGAGCACGAACAAGTGGCAGGAAGATCTGCCCCTGACAGAGCCATTTCTCTTCTGTCAGCAGCGCTTTTCACAACCCCTGTGGAGATTTCCACCCACTCACTTATGCTGCATACTGAATTGACTGTCTGTGTGGACATGCTGTGAAGGGGCAGGATCCTTTGCAGAAGGTGGAAAGAACAGCAGAGGATAGGGAAACAAATCATGTTAAAACAACAACAGTAAGGTAGAAAATCTGTCATTTATGGAAATGATACAGAACAAACCAGTGTTCTCACTGACAACTGCAGAAGTTGAGACACAGAAATGAACTTTCAGTTGTTTTTGTCCCTTAAAGGTACCGTGGTCCCTGTCACTAAAGGCCCATTAGGTGACCTGACCACAAGCATCTTCTGTTCTCACACATGGTGTGTGTTCTTCATTCCTGGTTTCTTATGCTTTGATGAAAACTACCCGTCTTTCACCCATGATATGGACTCAATGACAGCATCCAGACAATTACTTTCTCCCAAAGGGTCCAAAGTCCTTCATCCCCCCCCTTGACTTCAGCAGGAGTGCCAGGATTTGCTGAGATATGACCCATCTGCTGGTTTGGGTGTCAGCTTACACCATGTTTTGGGGGTTTCAGAGAGGAAAAAGGTATTATATCTATATTACCCTTTGCTTTGTTTCCAGCAGTGACTAGGTTCATCATCTGAGTCTTTCATACTAGAAGTCATTAAAAAAAAAAGGACAATAATTGTGATCACACTACTTACTGAAATACTATTTTTTATTGAGGATGTCAGCTTTGAGAGTAAGGATGTAGGTCTCACTTCATCTCCCCTCACACTAATATTCTGAGTGGCTAGATCCTGATTCTAGGGGACTTCATCCTACAGCAGAGTCTCCAGTTCAAATGATGCTGGGCTGTGCTGCAATACCATCCTGAATACAGGAGAGAGGTAAAGGAAGGGGAGACACAACAAGAAGCAATCAGAGCAAAATGGAATGCAGATTGTTGTTATTATTATTATTGTTATTCTGATGGCATCAGCCCTCAGTGGGATTGATGCTGTATTCATTTAGGATTATGATACTAGCAGAAGTTTGGTACCCAGAACTTGTTCCCAGAAAGCCAAATATCTGGGTAGACTTGTAGTTTCTGAATAAATGCAGTCACAGTTCTATAGAAGGGAAACAACAGAGACATTATAAGTGCCCCTATAAAAGAACAAGTGGTATGAACTGGCCTGTCATTCTGCCAGTGATCATTACTGTCACTTGTTTGACTTGATGGTGCTTGAGGGGATTTGTAAGCACTTTGAAATGTTCACTATGCATGCAGTGAAAAATTAAGCTCCAGGATTTACAGCCATGCCCGTGGGGAGGGAGCACCCTCAGTGTCCCCGTGGGGAGAACGTCAGTGGTGGAGTGTTGGGCCCCTTTTCTTCTGGCAGATGAATGTCAGTCCCCAGCCAAGGCAGAGTAAGGCAAACTGGTAAAATCAAATCTCCAGGCAGATGACACAGGTCTGGGTGCTGTCAGGGAGTGAGGGAGCAGTCAGATGGGATTAGAGAGTAGCCAGTCTAGAGGGCTGAGAGAAGGGATGGAGGAGGGAATACAAGGGCCTCCTTACTCCCATTTCAATCTAGTTTAGCTCATTGAGAAATCCCAGAATGTATCTGAGGGATGTCAAGGCTGCTTCTCTTGCCTTTAGAGATGCTACTCCACACAAGGACAGGTGGGGAGGTGGCCAAATTCAGGAGAGAAAAGCAGTGTCCTCTGCCCTGCCCTACCCTTTCCCCTTTTCACTCATCCCTCTCCTTCCCCCGTGGGCCAATCCTGGGGCACAAGGTGGGTGCACAAAGGGTATGTGCAAATTTCTTGGAGGATGTGGTGGAGCCGAGGCAGAGTCCACTTGTGTGAGCTGAGTTGGTGTGGCCTCTTGGGTGGGAAGCCACACAGGGAAACCTACCCCTGGCCTGACTATATACCCGTTTCTTGGAATTAATAATATCTACCTGCTATGTTGTGCTTTGCCACTTCAAAGCATTATGCAAACATTAAGTAATGCCTGGATGATTAATTATAATTAACGAGAAGGCAGCTATTCTACTGGGATGTCAGTCCAGAACCTTTCACGCACACTAACGTTGTTGGAAATGAGAAATAAGGCACGGTGATGGCACTCTCCCCAAGCCATGTCCTGCCCCAGATAGCACTGTCATCTGCTCCCTCCCGTGAGTCAGTAGCCCGGGGCTTCCTGGTCCTCGGGGTGCAAGGCAGAAATCACATGTAGTTGCTGACAGAAGCTTTTAGTGATTTAAAGCCCCGGTGAAACTGCTGGAATGTGCCCAGGAGTTCAGCTGTCACTCTGGGCTGTGTGTGACGTCTCTTTCATTGCCTGACCTTCTCGCTGTTCGACTTACGTGGCTGTCAGCTGGCTGCCAGTCCCAGCAGGGGCAGGTAGGGCTTTCTTTCCATTAGGTTCCTGGCCGTGGTTGTCATGTTTCAGGGATGGGAAACGGACGATGGGGCATGCAAAGGCTCCATGGTGCCCAATAAAAACAATCCAAATGGGCACTTGGGAGATGCAGGTTCATTTTCTACAACACTTAGCTCCTCTGTTTATATTGAAAGTTACTGTTCTTAGCAGCAGTGATTGGAACACGGTGAAATCCCCTGACACCAACGGTATATACAGATGTATTTGGGGAGAGATCTAGGCAAGCTCAAACAAGGGCCAGAGAAGAGAAATATTGTCTCTATTCTAAAGAGGGAGTTTGGGGACACTGAGTTATTAAGACCAGTATTTTTGGAAGACCTCTGTACTCACAGCAGGAGCAGATTAAAAAAAACCAAACTTATGGGTTTTTTCAGAGGTATTTGAAAACAATCAGTCTGAAAAATAGATAATGGGAAGTTATTTTGCCATTTTACCAGTGGTTAATATTCCACCTCTGTCATTCTGATGGAAACTCTTCATTTGAAAAGCGATTCCTGGCCAGCGTGATGTCTCTTCCTTGGTCCCCAATTTTGGATACCTGCTGTCTGTCACCAGCAAGCAGGGACAGGAGCTGCAGGTGGCTTTTTCAGCAGTTCTGTTGCTGTGGCATCTTTTCAAACTAATCTACACATAAGTCTATATTCCTACGGTTTTGTTGCTTGGATGGATAAAACATTTCAACCTTCTCTCTAGAAAGTGACAGTTGCTTCCATAGAAGCTGCTAAAAGGCATGGAAATAAGCTATAATAGCATAAGCATATTTTACATTGGAATAGCTGCATCTTAGCTAGAGAATTAAATTTATTTCACTAGTCTGCTTCAGAAACCAGCAGAAAGTTACCCATACAAAACTTGAGGGCAGCCGACCTCTTGAGTGTGTGCTGCAGTATTCAGAAGGAATGCTGTCCCTCTTTTGATGCTGAAGGTTGTGCCTAAGTTGTCCCAGTGCAGAGACTTCTGTCAGCTCTTGAGGCATCACCAGGTGCCTTTATGGAAATCACGGTCCCCCCGCATCCAGTGGTAGGATGGATAAAAAGAAGGAAGACTCAACTCATTTTTAGCCCATCACCTGCTATGTTTGGTTTCTGTCTGATGTCAGCCCCTTCTGGCAATCCCCAAAGCACAAGCAGTTTCTCACTCATCCCTTTGATCTGACAAAATGAGAGACATCTGAGGGGGCTGTGCCCTGGCACTGAGTCATAGGAAGTGTTGGGGCACTGCAAGGCAGAAATGCTGATGATTTTAGTGCCAACAGCAGCTGTGCCTTCTCCACCTCTCAGGATACCTGTCTGGGGCACCTTTGGCTGGTCTGAGGGTAGAGCCAGTAGTTCATGGGCCACAGTATCCACATTACATGGTGCCAGTGGAGTGCCAAGACCAGTGTTTCTTGCACCCTTCCTCTACCCATCTGCCTGCCATCCACTGAGTTCTGCTTCTGTACTGAGCCTTGGGGGAGAGACCTGTAAGCACACAGACTGCTTTTCGGGGTGTTTCTGGGGCAGACACAAGCTGATCTATGAGCCAGACAAAAGTGAGGTGGTTGCATTGTTTTGCACTGGCTCTGATATTACAAACTTTGCCTTTCACCAAGGTTTGGTGTAGGTTCTGGGGCCACATGGTTCCCTGTTCAGAACTGGTTATCCTCCAGCCATGTCAATGAACAGGCAGAAAGAGCAAGCAACCTACTCCAAATAGATGTCTCCATGCATAGACAGTAGCTGGCAACAAGAGGGGAAAATAAGATGATTTTATCCTCAAAAGAATGCTAAAAATAGGCATGTGAGATATCTTCCATAGTTTTCTGTTCACCCTGGCTGGACCTTAGCAATTTCCGTTTGTTCCGTGGTGTATCTGCTGTCTGCACAGGCTGTAAGATCTTCAGTACAGGAGTGATGCCTCCTCCCTGTGTGTGCAGATATTTCCTTTTGCCTTGGAGAAGTCCTTTTCTGGGGAACAAGTGAAGAGAATAGCCAATTCTGTAGAATAAATATTTCCTTCTAGTCCCTGCTGAGTGCCAGAGTTTGCACACTGTACCACTTCCTGGGAAAAGAGCACTAAGTGACTGAGCCCCTTGTGCCTGTGCCCAGGCCCTGCCCTCACCAGCCCTTTCAGAGAATTTCCTCAATGGGACACCAAAACAAATTGGGGTTTTCTCTTGTGGGGTCTGGTGAGGCCTCTCTCAGTCCTGCAGCCTGTTCCAGGCTGGAGCTCCAGCCCAGGTCCCTGTTCTTGCCTGTGCGTAGCAGAAATCTTCTAGCCTGAGGTTATCCGTCACCACTGCCTCTCCAGCTCCTCTGATTGCCATGGTTGTCACTCTTGAAGGGAAAAGAGCCCTTGACACCAGCTCAGGAGAGACTTGCATATAGCTGGATATTTTAGATTGGCACCCGGCGCCTTTGCCATGTTCCCTTTGCTTGCAAATTATTTGATATCATTTTAATTCTGAGCCGAATTAGAGCAGTGCACGGGTTGCCATAGCAACCATTTCCTTGTGCCTTGTGGTCTGACTCATTGCAGACAATTACTCTTGCGCTCCAGGATTCACAGATGTGATAGGAGAAGAATCATGTGCTGGGCTTTCAACTTTTTTTTACTTTTAATTTCCTTCCCAGCCTCTCTCCCATTAACTCCTACATAACCAGCATCAGCAGGGACCTGTATCTCTGCCCAGGGCCACATGGCCCCCAGGGAGCACACTGCAAGTGGAGTATGTGTAGATGCACAATGTTTGAGGGGATTTGTGCATACCTGTGTGTATTTATGTACATAAACAGTTTCTCTGCAGTGCGTGGCTTGGGATACCTGTCTGAATGTCTGATTTGGGATGTGCACAGATATTTATACCCACGGAGCAATTTGCACTTAATTTTGTCTGTGGTGGGGCTACGTGCTCACACGTGTTTTCTGTGTGTGCACACGGGCATGGACGTGATTAATCCCTGTGCACATGGAATTTTACCCACTGTGCAGGGTCTACCAAATGCACTGAGTGTTTGGGGGACTGACAAAGTGCGAGGGGCACAAACAGTCCAGGATCTTCCATTTGGAGCTGTGCGGAGATCCAAATGTCAAGCAAGTGGCGCTGACACCTCTGACCAAGCAGGGTCCACACCTAAATCCCTGTGTGAATTCAAGGACAGCACTTTACCTTGCTCACACCTGTCCCCCCAACACCCCGTGTCTGTGCATCTAAAGTCCATGGAGGAAAGCAGAGTCGTCCATGCAAGGACTGCAGCCTTAGCACAGGTATAATCGATGTCATGAGCTGTATTAGGACCTACAGCTCATCAGAGGAGCAAAGTCACGTGAGAAGATGCTGAAAAGGATCACACAAGCATATGTGATCATAAATACGAACATAAGCAGTCTGTAGATGTAGGGATGAAGGTGGCAAATATCACAGCAGAGGAGGTTATAGGAAATGTCTGGTAAGATGGTTTAGCTGAAGTTCAGCCAAGGCACAAGCAGACAAGTTTTGCAGGGTGAGAACCACAGAAACTTAGCAGACCTGAGTAAAGCTCCAGTCTACTCCTAAGATACATTCTTTTTACCACCAAACTCAACCTGAATTATTCTTCTTCTACCCTACCTATCACCTAAGGCACAGATCTCCCCACCATAAGCCTATGTTAAGGGACTCTGACTGCCATATCTTTCCCCTTGCAAGACCTTTTTCTTCTCTTCCTTTCCCTTGCTGGGATGCAGAAACCCCACTCATAGGATCGCAGGATAATTCTGGTCAGAAGGCACCTCTGGAGATCTCTAGCCACCCTTCTGCTGTGAAGCTGGACCAATTTGCTTAGAGCTTTATCACATGAAGAGTCCTAGAAATATTTCATGTTCCTCCCTAGTGCTCTTGCACTGTGCTGTCCCTGGCTGCACCATGCAGAGGCTGTACTGACAGCCATTCCCTTTCTCCCTGTCCTTGTGCTGTGTGAGGACTATCAACAGCTCTTCATTGCCCACTAGGAGCTGTGGAGGGGCTGAGGGCAAGGTGGTTTGCAGTGTGTATGGGCCCAGTGTTGGATGCTGAGGCAGGGAGCATGTGAGAGGAGAGGAAAGGAAAGAACAGAAGGTAGGCATCCTGCTTCTACATATGGGAGAGCCCTTGTCTGGAAGCCATGGGGAGTTCCAGGCTTTCCCAAGGCAGTGCAGAGGCAGAGAAGAGAGGTTGTGTGTGCAGGAGATAGGCAAGGTGTGGACTACACTGCTGCCCAGAGTGCGTGGAGGGTGTTCTGCTGCTGGCTCTCTACACTGCTTTCACAGCAGCAGTGCAAAGTCTGGAGTGTGGGGAGGGAGCAGCTGAGCTTTTGGGGACGGTGTGAAGCCTTCATTTCTGTAAAGAGCCCGATTCTCTCGCCCTCCATCTGTCTGCCACCACAGGCAACTGCTTAGGCTGCTTAGGCTGGCCCTGCAGAGAGCCTGTGTGGAATGGAAAAAGAACAGACAGCAAAGAAGATTGCCTTGACCTGCCCTGCCCCCTTTTAGGGGTCAGGAAATATGAGGATAAAATGCAGATTGCTTACAAATCAAGCTAAGTTAGACCTTGCAAAGCAAGTTAAAACAAAGAGCAGAAGATCCTTCAGCTATTTGAAAAGAAAAAAAAAAGAAGAAGAAGAAGAAGTAGGGCCACTTCTGGCAATAAGAGTGCAGTGGAGATCAAGGAGTCTATAGCTTGAACCAAAACCAAAGAGAACGCTGTGCCCAAGTTATTGATAAAGACAGAAATGTCGTCCTTGGGGAAAGAAACGAGCTGACTACCATGAATAAGCAGCTCAAGCTGCTTAGTGCACTCACAGTGCTGGGCTTGGGTGCTCTCTGGCCCTGGGAGCGCTGGCACGTGGAAACACAGGCTTATAGCAGAGGGCTTTTTTCAACTCTGCCCACAGTGGTGACTCCATGCAGCCTGGAAAAGTGAAAATTCAGCAGTTAGGATTAAGGAAGGGTGAGAAATAAGTTTGTCAGGCCTTTAAGTGTGACCTCTCTAATGTTTGTAGCACTTTAGAGGAGATCTTGAAGGAAAATATAATTATTACCAAGCAGTTAGGGGAAAAGGGTTATCAATGCTGGATCATACCAGACTAACCCAATAGCTTTCTTTCAGATGATTGTTTTCGTGGAAGGCAAAAGAAATTTCAAAGGCCTCCCTCCTCTCTGTGTTTCAGAAAAGCACTTGATACAGTGCCACACAAGAAACAATTAGTTAAACTGGAGAAGATAAGAAAGGCAGAGGAGTTGTGAGCAGCAGGGAGGGAGAAGTTAATCTGGGAAGACAAAAGCAGCAAGAACACCTATCAAAGTCTGGCAAAAGGTTACTTGTTACACTCCCTGTGCTCGCCCGTGGGATTAGCCTTTGCTAATATTAACCTCAGACCCTATAGCTATAGATAGTGAGGAAGTATCCTGATAATTCAACACTAGAAGGCATCGCTAGTGCAGGGAAGGACCAGGATATCACAGAGAAAGCCTTATTTGACCTTGGCAGGAGTACTAGAAACAGAATGAATTTCAGTAGTGCGACAGACAAGGTCATATGCTTGACAACTAATAATAGAAATCTTCTGTAAGCTGGGAACTCTGTGAGATCTGGCAGAGAGCACAGCAAGCAGGACTAGAGGCAGTCCTTGTCTTCTGGGAACTGTTGGGCCAGTTTTGCCAAGACTCAGTGAGGATCCTCAGTGTAAGCTGTATTGCTCCCTGCTGCCCACATAACATTCAGGGAACCTTTGTCATCTGCCAGGATGTGTCCTGAGATTCTTGCTGAAAGGCAGCTGGATAGACTCATTAGGTAAACATATCCTGAGAAAGCTCAGGAAAAAAATGCTGGGATGGTGGCATGGTGGTGAGTGAAAGTGTGATGCAGTTGTGGACAAAGCAAACGCTGTTCTAGAAAGTACTTAGGGATGTTTTCCCAGTAGGGAAATGCATTGGCACTCCTACCCAAAGCTCTGTGAAACCTCCCCTCTAGTCTGTGTTACAGCTTTGGTTGAAGGAGTACAGGCTGACACAGGAACAGACAGGATGAAAAGATGATGAGAGGAAAGGGAAGTCTGACTTTGTGAGAGGAACCTGGAAGCACCCAGCTTGTTTAACCACATGCAACCAAGCCAAAGTGGATAGGTTTGCTGTAATAAATGCATCTTGGAGGAAACATTTAAACTAAAGCACCTGGTTGTATGGAGAGAGTGTAGTAGAGATAGGCATTGAAAATATTGAGAGTGGAAAATTAGAAGGGGGTTTCTGTCTGTTGGGGTAACGCATCTTTACCCAGAATTTGAGGTAAAAGACAAATGAGTTTAAGCTGGAGCTTGAGAAGTCTGTAAGAAGGAGGTGGTGCCTTGAATAGAAAGAGCTGAGACCCTGTAAGTCTGCCATCCCTTCTCCATCACCAGGGAACGGGTGAAGTCCCTGGTCTCACCATACCACAGTACAATAATCAGCAACAGACAAGGTGCAGGATGGTCACTCAGGGAACTCCCTGAGTGCAGCATTCCCTTTGGGCACAAGGATGGGCCTTCTTACCATCGAGTTCACACACTGCGTGATTTTAGTCATGACTGAATAAAAATATGTTTGTTAATGCAGCTGAAAGCCCCAGCACAGCACCTGGAAGGCCAGAACGTAGGGCTGGTCTAAACCCTTCTCTCAGCCTTTGGCAGTGTGGTGGTTTCTCTTGATTGATTTAGGTATTGCAAATTAAAGAACTGTGAGTAGAGAAACCCCAGCTTATGACAACAAGCCCTTAGAAACTAGGTGGGGATGTGGGGGCTGGTGTGTTTTGTGGCAGCTGAGAAGCGACAGTTGAGCAGAGCAGAGAAGGGAGAATCTGAAAAGCAGCTGGTCAGAGGCACTCACTGAAAAGGGAATGATCAGTCACAAGAGGATGAAAATAAGGAGGAGAGAGAAATAATAATTGGGGAATCAAAAACATGTATGTCCAGTAGGAGAGATGTGAAAAACAACCATATGAGGCCCTGAGTGGATTAAAAAAGTGGAGAATGCTAGAAGGGGACCATCCTCTTAAATAAAGGGCTAGATTTTCTCTTGCTAAGAATTGCATAAATCTGGAGGCTCTTGTATAGAATGCAGTGAATTTATACTACTATAAAGGTGACTATGAGTGGGATCAGAACCAGTTATCCATAATCTGGCTTCCTCAAAATTACTAGTTAGGGGTTTGCCCTAGTATTTCCATATGACTCCACCTTTAAAGTAGGAACAATGTTCACACAGCCTAGTGAGTGGGCTGTGAGACATTGTTTGGTGGGCAGGAGTGGGGAAAGATAATATTTATTATTTTATGGCAAAATCATGTCGTATGTACAATACAGAGCACAGATATTCATGGATGAGAAGAATACTTCTAAAAGGAGGAGGAAAAACTGTAAACAGTGTGACAATAGGCTACAGTGTTGTTCCAGAGGTGAGGGAATGCTTTGCAGGCAAAAGACTTAGTGAACTCAATCTGCTTTTTTCACCTAAAAGAAGACTGAGAGATGATTGGATTTAGAGCATAAAGTGCTTTCACGGGGAGAGGTGCTGGCTACTGAAGGTTTATTTTTTTAATCTAGGGAAGAGAAGCATAACAAAAAATGTGATGGAAACCAAATAAATTCAAATTAGTTAGTAAGCATGAATGCTAACAGTGAGCATGAATAGTTACCATAGTAAGGTATGAAGGGAAACAGGATTTTTCCCTTTCTTGAATGTTTTTTAAATCAAAGGTAGACGCCTTTCTGGAAGATTCGACTTAGCTGCATGTAAACACTCACTGTTGGTCTTTCTGCAGGATAACTTCTTTAATTTCTGTTTCATAAGCTAAACAGATTGAGCTCTAAGCCTTTCACAGGAAGGCATTTTCTGCCACCCTCAAATAATGTTTGTGGTTCTTTTCCACACGATTTCCAAGTAGCGTGCAATACGCAGAAGGTCAGACTGGATGATCTAAAGTCCCTTCTGGCCTTTATATTCTCTGAATCTCTGCCTCTGTGAATTCATTAATGTTTGCAAGCTCCCAGAGAGCTGCCAAAGGCAAGCACTATAGAAATGCAAAGCATTGTTGTTTCTCTGCATATTTCCCCTGAGCTTTATGCAGAGCTGGTTGAATATCGCAGGGTATGGTCTGTGCGTGTTGCCTCAAATGAAATACCTGCGCTCCTCGCTCCTTCGGCCCCCTTTGCGACTTGATTTTCTGTGGCTGTTGTAACAAAACAAGTTTATTCCCGAGGTAGGACACAGAAAAGGCAAATGTGAAGGGGCAGATCTCTGCTTGGAGCCCCGAGCAAAGAGTGGCACGTTGTTGTCCTGGCCCAGCAGCTCCACGCAGGGCAGAGTTATTCTTAGCATCACGCTTTGCTTTCTCCTTGGCTCCAGGTGCCCTGCACATGGTGTCTGCCTGGCTGCAGCACAGCATAACAGTGGGAAGGACAGATCTGACCCCCGTTGGTTGCTTTTCCCCCCATCCTCTATGGGGAGAAAAGCTGTGGGTATGCTGCCTTGTCCCCAGATTTCCAGGGCTCCTACCGATGGGAAGAGCTCTCCGAAATGACACAGGAAATCTTTATTGACTTGCACTTCATTCTGTAACCGTCCTCATTGGGGAGTGCTTATTCTTTTGTTTGTATTGTTCTTGGAGGGAGGGCTTTTTGGTCCTCAGAAATCCCATGCTAGGACTTGCACTTATCTGATCAGAGGATAGAAGCTGACCCTCTGACCTGTGCTTCCAATCAATGCTGGCAAACGCTCTTCAAGCCAGCACAGCAGTCTGCTGATGAACAAGATACTGAAGAGGAATTCTATTTTATACATTTTATATGTTATATATATATATTTACATGGTTATATATGGTGTTATATGTGTGCATGAGTAGATGGGTAGGCAGGACAAATACATTTGCCGATATAAAATAATAATCAAATTATAATAATCAAATTGTAGAAAATTACAGCCTGCTCCCAGATAGTTCATGAACTGAAAAAGCCTGGAGTCATCAGATGAGTGTGTTGGCTTTGCTTTTTTTCTACTCTGTGTTTCTGGTATTATATGAACTGCTTAGCAGTATCTGTGTGCACTCCTCTACCTACATGGCAAAATTAGATTAAACTATGTGTCATAGACACCATACTATTAAACAATAATGGTGACTGTCTTGCAGCACATACCTTTTTAGCAGCACAGATGCTTCAGCTCTTATCGGATTAAGAGTATCTGGGTTCTGTTCCCAGTTTCTCTCTGAAGATCAGCCTGAGACTAACAGGGTGACTTGAGTATAACAGTGTGAGTTCGGTGGCACAAGGGTTTGCTTGTGGTGGGGCTTAACATCTTTTGTGGGTCCACATGCGTCAGGATGAGCTTTTTTCTCACAGGATGAGAATGTGATGAATTCTGTATGCTTAGCACTGAAAGTGGCAAAGTGGGGAATTTAAACTTCTTAGCTGTGTGTGATAGACCAAGCCAGTGAACAGCTGGTGGAGAGACTCTTTTAGCTCCAGGGGTGACAGCTTGTGTACTTGGGGTGCAATAGGATTAGACTGCAATTTCCATCCATTTCAAAATAACCTTGCTCAAGAGGGTCAGGAATCTGGAGATGTAGGAAGCCATAGCTCACTATTTGTTACATTACGTTCTAATTAAAAAAAAAAAAAAAAAAAAGGCTTTTGGAATCAAATTTGACCTGAATATAACTCCGTTGGCTTCTGCGTTCTTACACTAGGGATTAATTTGGCCCTTTCTACTTTTATGTAATGAGCTGATTGCCACAGTATCTTATCCTTGTTACACAATCACCCTTGTCTGGCTGTGTCCCTGGAGCGCTGTGTGTGTGTGTTTCTAGATCTAGGGTCTCACCTTGACTGTGTGTCTAGTCCTAGAGCCTCACCCTGAGTTACACTGATATACTCTGTGTGTATGTGTGTGTGTATGTTCATTCCGAGTTCCAACAGTGTGTACAAACCAGCATACATATATGGGAATTGAGGGGCTTTCTCGTTTGGCTGGCTGTATCCCTGTGGTGTTTCCTTTTGAAGGGAGCAAGGAGAGAGGGAATTTTATCATCAGAGATCTCATTTAAACAAGAAGGAGCATAGGAAAATACATTCTTTATTATTATTCTGTAACAACAAGCCAGAAATATAATATACCTTTAAAAATTTTCTGTCTCATGCCAAAGAAACCTCCATTCAATCATTTTAGAAAATCTTGTCGCTCTCCCTCAAACGGTAACAAAAAAGAAAAAGGAATTACAAGTGCCATCTCTTCCCTGCAAGAAATGTGCCTGTGCCACTGGTGGGTGTGTGGGGAAGGGGAGTGGGGGAGAGCAGAAGGGGTGTTTCTGGTGGCCCTACCAGCCCCTAGATCGCCCTGGCATGCGTTGGACCTGCCTGCCCCAGAATACCATTTCCTGAGTGCAGGCGCCTGCGTGGAGCTGTGGTGCACCTGCCTGCACCAAAGGCTGCATTCAGGGGGGTTTCCCCCGTGCCTAGCCATGCCTGCAGGGATAACAGGAGCCCCTGTCTCCACACACCAAAGGAACCCATTGGCTGAGCACACAAGGAGCACTGGGTGTCATTCTGTATCCGGCATCCCACAGGAGAGCTTTGTTTCGGACTGTGCTAGCTACCGTGTTCCCTGGTGTGCCTGTGGACAGTGCAGCAGCTCAGTCACCCCAGGGCAGCCTGTTTTCTAGGTGTGCTAGGGAAAGGAGGAAGAGCCTGTTTGCAAACAGTGGCATGAAGAGGGTATTTCCCAGTGAACCGAGTTACTCTGCTCTGCGTGTGAGAGGTCCTCATCCTTCCCAGCAGAGTATTTGCTTTCCAGTGGGACTCCCCATAGCAGCCAGCCTTCATATTTCTCAGCAGCACTCAGTTCTCTCCTTTCCTGGGTGGGTTTCTAAACATAGCAGTCCCTTTTCTAGGGTTGAGATAAATCCAGACTTTCTGCTGTATAAATTAAAACAAAAAAGGAAAGGATGGGCAAGGTCATCATCAGCCCCACAACACAAGATATAGAAAATATTATTAGCAACAAAGAAAAATTGGTCAGGGCTGGAGGAAGTCACAGGGAAGGTGCGGGGAAAGGAGGATTTCATCCCCTCAACCCCTGCAGTGTGCCCTGCCTTTCTCCCATTCATTTTACCTCTGGTCTATTCCCTTTAAAACAGTCTCTCACTCTCTTGCTCACTCACACACATACATACACACACACACATATATAGATCCCATTTGTTTTGTGCAATATTTCACCATTTTTTGATGCAAGTAAAATATAGATCTATAAATATACCACTCTGACTCAAGTCCCATTTCAAGTATGATTGTGGAGTCCAGTATGGTAAAGGGAGAAGTTCCCCTGAGAGGGAGGCTGGAGAGAGGTTTGGATCCAGCAGGCAGAGTCTAGTCCTGGCTTGCTGGGAATGTGGAGCAGCAGTGACACGCATATGGAGTCTGCAGTGCACCAGTTCTGCCCTTCAGAACGGGCTACACTTGGAGCAGATGGGATGGTTGCAGTGGCTATACAGTGTATGGGTGAGAGTCCTTCCTCCTCACGTCTTGCCAGCCCCCCTCCTCCTCTTCCAGTTCCTCACAAGCAGTGTGCTGGGAGCAGGGGTAGAATCTGTGTGCACACTTGTGGGTGGACTGCTTCTCCCAGTTGTTCCTCCATGGCAGCCTTGTCTTCTGCTTCCTGAAGAACATCCTCCCCCGTCCCATGCATCCCCGTGTCGAAGGAAAGTCATGCTTAAACAGTTCAGAGCATCCTGTCTCCTTGCCTCTGGTGACCCTGGGTAGAGCAGGAGGGATTTTACCACTCCAGGCTTTGATTAAAGATGTTGTGTGCCCGTGGGTCAGTACAACCACCTGTCTGGAGCCAGAAGGGGGTGAGGAGCCAGCGTGCATTGCTTCCGCAGGGATCCGGTCACAGCGAGCAGGAGGGCTGCGAGATGTCCGAAGGCATCGGGATTCAGATGGAGCAGGTGGAAGAGGTGATGTGCCCTGGCAGGGTCCACCTGCAGTGCATGCTGGGCTCTGAACACAGGTTGCCAGCGAAACACCCTGCAAAGCTGGGCTGGCTGCCAGCTTGTTTCCTGATGGCAGGGATCACACCATCCACAGGCACTGTGGATGCACGACCTCCAGTGTCATCTTCCTCGCCCAGGAATACCCACTGTGACGGGTTAGAGCAGGTTACCATGGCAATGTGCGCTCTCCCCTGGAGACAGCATTTTATCCCACTTCCAGTGATACAAAATGAGTCCTTATGTCGAGTTCCTTTCATTTTTTTTTCCCCTCTCTCACTTTTTTTTTTTTTTTCCCCTGTCAGGTCAGAATGAGCAAAGACTAATAGGAGGCACTGCAGTCTGAGGGCTTTAAAGTCTGACTGGGGGAAGTCACCCTACGTGACAGTGGCAGTGTGCGCAGTTGCGTGTGTGGGCACGCTCGTGTGCAGCTGTGGATGGCGTCAAACACACCAGTGATGGTTAAGGGAGCGTATGTGGGCTGTGCTGCCTTCCATGCCAGACCCTTCCTGGGCTCTCCCACACCTGCCACGCTGTGATCCAGGTTTCAGCCTTCAGCTCAAGACCCCTCAGAATTGCGCCCACGCTTTTCAGTCACCTCAGCTGCGTCACCCTGCTCCACACGCCATGCTGGCCCCTCTGCCAGCCATGCCAGTTGTGTGACTTCTTCCCCTGACACCTTTCCCCAGGCTCACACTACTCAGCGTGGCTTACGCTACTGAGGCTGGTAAACCACCTCCTCCTCTAGTCTTTCCTGATGACCCAGTTCTACTCTGCCAGCCAAACATTTCTAAATGGAGGCTTTGTATCCTTACCCTCTCCATTTATCAGAGAAAACATAAAACAGATAAGAAGAATACACCTTATTTTTTTCACAGACTCATACTGTAATCTCAATAACTTTGCCTCTCTCTGCCGTCTCCTGCCAGTTTCCACTGGCTCTGCACTAGGGCTGAGATGTCTCTGTTAGCTCCTCAGTGGCAGTGTGCATGTATTTTGTCTGAAGCAGAAGGCGATATGCAGTGCTGTGATCAGGGTAAGGTAAAGTGGCTGAATGTATTCAACACACAGAGGGCAGATCAGCATGGGCATGTGTGGCTCTGCATGTGCAGGTGGGGTGCCTGGATATCTGGAACTGTGGCTGGCTGTGTGTGCGTGTTGGGATCAGAATGAGTCAGTGTGTGTGTGTACAGGAGGGTGACTCCGTGTCTGTGCACCTATAGGAGATGACGTGTGTCAGCTCACAGATTTGGACTTGGCCAGGAGCAAAAAGAAGGACACTGTGCTCCTGGCAGTGTGTTAAAGTGACACAGGTTATCTTTCCACCTTTAAAAATGAGAAAGGAACTCTCCCACTGACTGTTGTCCTACCCTGGGGACCTTCCCTCCCTTCTGATGTAAGGAGCACTGACTTGCAGACCCTAACAGTGAGGCATGGACACTTCTGGTGTCCTGCTTCCCACACAGGCTTTCACAGAGCTGCTCTCAGTTTGCAGAGAACTCTTGACAGGATACAGGATGACTCAGGACCGAAGCTGAGAGAGCAACACAGGTTCCCAGAATGTGCCAGCTGCCTTTGCAGCAGGCATGTGAGGGAAGCTCTGTGCAAGGGCATGAGGCACAGCAAGCACTCGAGGTCTGACTCTACTTTATTTTGTCTGGGAGGCCCCAAGGGTGAAAGGGCACAAAATGGGCCTGGGGCAGAGGAAAAGAAATTGAGCCAGGTGCCCTGACCCCCCAGAAGCATGTTGCACTACTTGGGTGAGTGGAGCAATAGCACAGTCTGTCTCTCTGTCTGGGAAGATGTATTTTGGGAGGGCCCCATGCTTGACTGCTCTCAGGTACCTTTTTTTCATCGCTGTCCCTTCCTTCCTAGAAGAGTTTCACGCCACAGAGGAGATTTGTTTTTGTTCTTCATGTTCACCTTCTGTGTCACCCATGAGCGGCTGCCTCTTCTTCAGCTCCCGGTGGTACTTGGCCATGAGGGAGGCGTAGATGCAGCCGTAAGCAGCTGCCACCACCATCATGATGCAAACGATGCCGCAAACCACCCCTGCAATGATCACAGTGCCAATGGCCCGGCGCACGCTCACGGGCCTGTATCGCTGTTTCTGAGGGCATCCCACACTGGGCTCCACTTCTGTTTCTGGGCCTGATTTAGATTTGGAAGGAGTTGGGCTGCCTTTAGTGCAGGGTGGGCCAGTATTGTCCAGCACGGTAGAGCTGTTCTCGTCATCCAGCTGGGAGCAGTAGTTAAACATCTCCATGGGTACCATTCGCATATCCTTCCCTTTCAGCTCCTTGGGCAGGGTACATGCCAGCTGGTCAATTTTGCCACCTGTTCCAATAGAGATAACAGGAGTGAATCACAGCTTCATCTTGTGACAGTGACAGCAGAGATAGATCCTGAGGTGGGGTGAGTTCATGGGCCCCCTTTCACGTCTGCTAAGTATTTTCCCTGCAGAAGTTTCAGCCATGTCAGCTGGCTGATATGATTCTGCCTGGCTGGATTCCACACTAGAGCTCATGGTGCATGATATCTGCACAGACATCTTTCAGGCCAAGACATGAAAGCCCTCTGAAACCATTTATTAAGTCAGCCCCATATTGTTTAGTGATTTATGTAAGTGTCAGTAGAACCGTTTTATAAAAGGAGAAATAAAAGCAAAAAGATAGGACCAGGCTGTGTCTTCTCAAAATAACAACAGATGCATGGTCCCATCTTCTAACAACAAATCCATCTCTGTGAAAATAATGACAGATGATGAAACAAATGCCTGAGCGAACTTGGGCAATTTCTTTGGAAGGGGACTTAAAAAACAAAGTTACCTCTGTGTGCTTTCCATCAACATATCGTGTGATATGGGAGTCAAGAAAGAAAACAAACCAAAAATGAAAAAAAGAGGACAGTGGCACTTGTATGCTTGTTTGATTCTGCTCACACAGATGCATATTTCAGACTGCAGTGTAGCCATAGGCAGAGATAATCTTCTTGCAGCATGGCTGTGATCAGCAGGGATGTGACAGCTGACTGTTGCTATCCGCGTGATTTGAGACCCTTTCCTACTCGTTGGATTCAGCAACAGAAGGTCAGGCCTTCAATCGTCATTCCTGTAAAATGTGCCATCTTTCTTTGAGTTGCAGCTCCTAAAAATATGTCATCCCATCAGCATTCCCCATAAGTGATATGTGCCTTTCAGCCTTCTCTGTTTCAAGGAAAAGGTGGAAATACAAACTTGTCAAAAACTGCTTGCTTTAAAATGATGACTTTATAGCCAGTCTGACTTGGGGCCTGGCTTGTAAATTTGAGCTTTCAGTTTAGGTTTACCAATATTAGTTGGAGTGTTTCTCCTAAGTTGCACCTTTGCCTATGGTTCTTTTGTTGGCAGAAAACCTGATGCTTTATAGCCAAATCTGACTTAAGAAAGAGAATGGGATGGCTCTTTTCAAGTGTGAAAAGCATTTCTTCTCTTTAGGCAGAAAGGGTGAGGTGAACTCATAATCCTAAAATTTTGATGTTACTTGGGGTAAGTTCTTTCTTCTCCCAAGCTTAAAAAAAAGGGGGGGGAGGGGAGTAATTTTTCAGATTAGAAACAAAACAAGGAAATAGGAGATCTGGGGCTGCAGAGGACTCCCTGGCCTGGCAGTGTTGTTATACAAATGTGCAGTGGCACTAAACTGTGGTATGGTCCTCATACTCTTTGGCTAAGACCTGTCATTCGGGTCAGCCTGTCCTGACAGGTGTATCTGCTCGTGTTTCTCCCCTGCCTTTGTCTGCCCTTCCGTGGAAGACCAGCACTTCCACGCTTTCACTCCCGCAGCGCGAGCACCTACCTCGGTAGGAGAACCACTCCATCCAGTGTTTGAAGTCTCGGAGGTTGCAGTCACATTCCCAGGGGTTATCCCCAACTTGGAGCAGCTGCAGGCTGGTTAGCGGCTCGAAGGTCACCCTGTCCAGGCTCTGCAGGCGGTTGGACCTGAGAGAGAGGGAGCGGAGAGCAGGCAGGTCGTCAAAGATTCCCGAGGGGATCTGGGCCAGGCCGTTGATGGAGAGGTCCAGCTGACGCAGCAGGGCCGTGTGTTGTAACAGGTCCTTGTCCAAGGCCCTAATGCTGTTGTTCCTCAGCTGGAGCTCTGTGAGGTTCCCCAGGTCACTGAAGATGTTCTGAGGGAGCTGGTCCAAGAAGTTGTTGGATAGATCCAGCCTCTGGAGAGCGGAGAGGTTGGAAAACACTGCCCCTGGCAGGATGCTGAGTTTGTTGTTGAGAAAGAGGAAGGTCCTGGTGTTTGTGGGGATGTCTGAGGGAATGGAAGAGAGGCCCAGGCCACTACAGTCCACTTCCAGGTTGCCACTGTTACACTTGCAGGAGGAAGGACAAGCAAAGAAGGACTCAGCAGCACATAGCGACAGCCAACAGCCAAGCACTGGTGGGTGAAAAGCAGGAAAGAAAGAGTGCATGTATTAGAGCAGTGCTTTCCCACCCTCACTCATTACCACCTTGAGCACAGCTACGACCACAGTACAACACTCACAGCAGGACCCTTTGCTGCAATGCCCTGCAGTGTAATGAGTTTCCTCACAACTACATCCCTTTGCTGCTGGCCTGCACCCTCATACCGTGACTTTCCTCTTAGCCTTTCATTTTTATGAGCAAGTAAATATCCTTGCAGCTTCACAAAGAAGTTAGAACAGTGCATCCCAGAGGACTGCTGACAGATACTGGAGCACTGGTACCTGTCAGAGGAGAATGGAGCAGAGAGCAGTGGGAGGTGTCACCTCTGATAAAGGACAACTCTTTCTAAACAGTCAGGGTAGAGGGAGGAGGGACCAGTTTATATTTAAGAAGCTCTATTTTCTTCAGGAATAGACATGTTAATGAAGAGCTTTTAAGAAAAAGGAAAACAAAACAACCTACATCTCATTTGCACTCCTGCAGTTTGAATTCTAAGATTTATGATTGATCAGACTCAGGTTCTAAGTTAGCCTCTACATCAGGGTATTGCTTGCTTTACCATATTCATAGTGTGTCGTGTGGACCTTGTGTCCACTTTTAATGAATTAGATTACATTACAAAGGGATGACCAAGAAAACTGGGAAAAAGTAAGAAGTCCCTGGACTGGACACCTGGAACTTGCCACTGCTCTCAAAACAGTTTCATGATCCTATAACAATAGCCCCAGAAGTACCTCCTCTGACTAAAATTGCCCAGAGCAATGGAATGAGGAAAAACATTGCAGGTTGGTAACTGAAGAAAGGGGTGTTAGGAAAAGGGTTACCATGTGCACCCTTTCTCCTTCAGTGTCTCAAACTTAAGATCAGACAGTCCACAAATCTGCATTTTTTTAGAGGCTGCTCTGGATCACCATTCCAGACATGGGTCCAGATCCTCTTAGTGGAGTTGGGACACTTGTTACCAACCCTCCCTGGGTGCCAGTGGCTTCTAAAACTCTAATTTCTGTGATAAAGAAGCAATAGCAACAGGAAAGCGAGCTTTGTGCCTCCTGTCATTAGAGGAGTGGGAGTTATGTTTTAGCAGACTATGTAAAACATTTGCATCCTTCATCTTAATTCCTTTCATGGAGTTGAGCTCGCACAATGAATTCCACAATTTTTCAATGTGGGAAGCAAATTCAGCTCCCTTGCAGTTTTTAAGGTGACAAGTTTAAGCATTTAACTAAAACTGAAGCAGGTTCGTCTGTATGTCATGCTCTGTCCTCTCCGTTTCTCACTTTTCTCCAGAGAAGGCAGTCACTTAGGGGTCGGTTTTAGGGGTCTTTTTAGGGGTGAATGGTGGCTAAGGTGGATGCATTTATTGTCTAACCATTCTTCCCTAAACTGAAAATCAGTTTCTTTTGTCCTGCTTTTTTTCAAAGAACCAACACGCGGGTATTTTGTTTCTTAACCCTAAAGGAATTGTGAAAGGACTGCCACAAGAGAGGGAGCCAATGGAGACACAAGCTCTGGAGTAGCTCTCCTTGGAACAGTTCTGAAGTCAGCCATGCTCTTCCTCTCTTCCCCTGTGCCACTCTCTAGAGCTCAGTCTGACCCATAGCCCATTTTTTATATCGACTTGGCTTCTGTCAGCAAGGTGCCTTCATGCTCAAACCCTGTCATCCTGCATAGGGTGTTTTTCTGTTCCCAGAGATCCTTGTGAGAACTGACAGATTTGTGGACTGGTAGCCTAAGGAGAAGTACCCATTTTGGATCCTAAGCTATACGACTTTATTAAGGACCAAGGGATAAGCATTCAGAGAGTGTCCCAGCTCTCTCTTATTTTATCCATCTTTCTCAACCCTTCAAGAATTTTTTGCTATCCTACAGTTGAGAGCTCAGGTGTACATCAGCCCAGGCCATGCCAGTATGTGTGACCTTTTAACAATAATCATGGATCCTTATGGTGAAATACAAGACAGATCTTTACCCTGAGCACCTCTGTGCGTTCTTGGCATGCAAATGTTGGGGTCCACAGCAGAGATTGCCATGAAAGCAGATTGTACCCTCTGGACTTGCAGTACAGGTACTGACTGGCTGGCTGATATTTAATTCTGTTCAGAATACGTCACAGCCTTGTTGTAGGAAGAGAATTAAAAGAATGGGAGCTAGAATGGGGAAGGGAGAGAGCCATGAGTCACTCAAGTGACCCCGTCTTTTTCCTGGATGCTTAACAAAAGCACAGTATTAATAATAGATTGACAGCTGTGATGATGAGATAACACTTAGCTGCTTTGTACACCAAGAAAGGCAAGAGCAGACCGTGTGTAATGCTATACAGGTGGCATTCTGCTCACAGGGCTTATCTCTCAAAATGCCTGCCCGCCTCCGGCGCCGACTGGGTGGCTGTGGGGTTCCACCAGTATGTGTGCTGGCAGCGGCTGGTAGGAACAAAGTCTCAGGCAGCTGGCTGTGGTTATGTTCAGGAAATGGATTTATGCCAAGTTTCTGCAGCCATGTATAGGATATGCCAAAAATGTCTTGTTGTTACCCATACATTGCTGTATGCTTTTGGAAATATTTTACTAAGATCGCAGAGAGAAGAGAAAGCCTGATTTCGTTTTCGTCTCCTTACAAGAAGTGCATCACACTGGGATGTGAGCTGAGACCAGGGAATTCATTGCACTGGTTAGGATGCAGCTCCATGGGAAAGAGAGGCAGGGAAGCCATAGACAGAACTTGGAGATGTCTTCCAGCCCTACGGAAGGATGAGTAATATGTGTTTTCGTGTTAGGGGCATATGAAGTTACCTTGTGAGGTGTTTGGTGACTCTAGTAGGTGGCAGAAAGCTGATGCAGGTATATCAGATTAAGTCAAGACTCAATAGCATTTATTATAAATAATTTATATAGCAGTCTGGTCTGTGAGGATGGATTACAAAGATGCCTGTTTTCTGGAGAAGGAAATAATTCCTCCAGATTCTTACAGCCCCAAATTTGATCAGGAGGACTGGAACAAGGGAAACCACAGACCTACTTGTTGCCTGGGCATGCAGTAGTGATGGACACACTCCAAGTGTTCCCTTTCCTTTGCTGTGGTCCCCAGATGCTTCTCTGAGATCCAGGTACATTCCCAGAAGGCCACATCACCCTAGCTGTCTCTGCCCTGCACTCAGGTACTGTAGCAGTCCCAGTCCACTGGGAATATGCACAGGTTGAATGCTTACAATTTAATTTGAAAGAGATCTTCTTTATTTTCTCCTTGATTTTCACTACATGTGGCAGTACCTAGTAGGAGAATTCTGCCTTCACGTCCTGCATTCCCTTCTAAAATCTGTTTTGAGTTCTGCTGTGAAGAGCTGGGAGCCTTGTTCAGCAGCCTATGTATAAACCCCTACCATAGAGAGGAGTCTGCAGCTTATAGGATACTGATTTGAGAAATGCTCGGGGTGGATCTTTGTGTGATGGTATCTGTCATGCTGTTTCTCACCTGCCAGGCCCACTGGAATTCAGAAGCAATCATCACTCGCTGTCCCACTTTAAGCCCATATTCAGCTTTAGAATCTCACTCTCCCTCCCAGCTAGCCTGGCCTCTAAAGGAATCAGGAATTAGTTCAAACATCTCCATTCTTAGCTGTCCCTCTCCCCTATTCTTAACCCTGATGTGACCCATTTTATTCCCACTCCCTTGACAAACAGGAATATCGTACTGAGTACCTGAGTAGGCATTACTTACGACAAGCCTCTTGCCACCTCATGAGGAACCTGCTCCTCCACCGGTGGCCAGCACTTGTAGGCAGCATCCTTGTCTTCTCCAGCGTGTCTTCACATCCAACAGCCAGCCTGGCACACAGCCCCAAAAGGAGAAGGAATGACCTTGTAGCCTGCCTGCCAGGTCCTGGAGTGAGAAAGCAGAGCAGAGCGGATGAGATTCAGTTCCCTGGGTGGAGAGCGTGGGGCTGGGCTCAGTGTTGTCCTTTCACCTCCCCAGCTAGTGTGATGCCTTTGAGGCATCATCTCTGTTTCGAAGGAGAAATGGAGGATGTTTCAGGAGGCACAGCATGTTGAAGGCTCAATGTTAATTCATTTTGAACCTCACAGTGCAGAACTAAGGCCTGATTCACCTAAGTGCCAGAGAGTTTGTGCTTGAATAGCCTGCCGTGGTGGCTACATCAGCCTCATGCTCAAGGTTAACCTGAAGAATTGCTAAGGTGACCCTGCCAGGGCAGCAGACTCCAGTTCATTCCTGTCGCCTCCACGCTGGCTGGTACCACCTGTGCATCCTCTCCCTGACGCACGGCTCAGGCTCACGGAGATCTGGGCACCAGCGGCTGCCAAGCTGCTTTTCTCCCTCCCACCTCCCCCCCCACCCCACCCCCTCCCCGTATTCCCTACCAGCACTTCCTGTCTGTTTTAAGGTAAAATGGATGTGGTGGCTAGAACAGCACAGCTTCAGCTTGGGGATTTCCCACTGCAGCAACTGCAGGAGCTGAAGAGCAAGCGAGCCTCCGAGGAGAAGGAGAAGGAAGGACCTGGGGCGGGGGAGACGGAGTGGGAGTGTTGAAAAGAGGGGAATTGCATCTTAATTAGAAGAAGGAAAAATCCTCAGTCTAATTAGAAACCCAAAGACCATAAACTATCCCCTGACAATAAGTGACTGACAACAGGTTTCAACTTCCCTCCTGCTTCCCTTCTGGATACAAGGAGGCAGGAAAAAGGAAAACACCACGAACCCTTCTGTCCCCCTGCGTACTCTCTGACGTGCCATCCACAGTCGCAGCAGCAGTTAGATGGACGCATTTCAACCAGAGTACAGATATAAACCCTGCTCCATCCCCTCTGAGGGGCTCTGACAACATCCACAGCCGTTATTTTAGCTGGGCAATGCACTCCCACCAGGACACTCTCCCCACACACGTGCCAGGCTCCCCTACCCTCCCCCAGGCTCCCATGACTGATTTATTTTATATGGGAATGTAAACCACCAGAAAAAATATTTAAATTAGCATCTTGATGAGAATGATGAGCAGGTTCAGTGCCTGGACTAGTACATTAGCAAGGCTATTTAGATCACTTACCTAAATGTCAATGCACCAAATAGATTAATACCTCTCACGGTACCGAAACTGGTTCGACCTTCACCCGCTGCAACCCCCCCACTCCCCAAACTGAGCTGGAGCCCTTTCCCTGCAGCCCCCACTGAAGGAGAAGCCGCAACAAATAGCTGTCCCCATTTGGTGCTTCTGCTCGACCTGACTGAGGAGACTTTCAGCTTCCCCTATATAAATGTCTCCATCCTAAATGCCACCCTGAAGTCTCCTTTCCTCGCCTGTCCGTATTGAAAAGGAGGATGAAAAGCCACAAGCACTTACCTGGAGAGGTTCTGCCTGCAGCCACTTCCACCTGATTCCCCGGACACTGCCCAATTACAGCCTCTTCCTTCCCTTTCCCTCCTTGACTTTCATTCCCCAGCAGCAGGCTTTCCGTGTGCTCTATTTAACTCCCTACAGCACTGGAATAAACGGCAGAGTTAAGCTGACAGCCACAGAGCCTTATCTGCCTGCTGGATAGCGCGAGTCGATCAGCTCCAAATCCTGTTGCCAAATGATCACGTCCTTGCTCTCAGCATCAGGGGCAGCCGCCTGCCACGCTCTGTCTTTCCCTCTTCCCCACCTTCACTCCATCTAACTTTTGTCAGGGTTATAGATAGCTCTGTTCCTTGTGCTTTTGCTTTTTGGCTCTGTTTTGTAACACCCCGTCTGTATCAGCTGGCTCAGTTCCAATTGGGGGGCTAAGCTTTTTTGAAAAAAAAAACAACAAACCTAAACCAAAACAAAAAAGCCCAAAATCAGCTTCCTTGGGTGCTTTGTGACTCAGTTTCCCTCTGTGATCTCCCCTCAGCCCAGACCCCCTCTCAGGCCATAGGCTGGTGTCTCTCCTGCCCTGCTCGCTGCTCTGTGCAGTTCACCTGCACCATCCCCAGGTGACAGTGGGGGGCTGAGGGCAGGACTGGCACACCCAGGCATGGGGATGGTGACAGGGTCAAGATTTCTACCCCTAGATCCTTCTACTCTGCCAGGGCAAGTCCAGCTCTTGCACTGGTTTCTGGTACCTCACGGGCGCCTCTTTCTCTAAGGCAGCACCAAGGCTCAAGCAGAGAGTGCAGGGTGGGAGGAGCAGCCGTGTATAAATAAGCCCTTTCCCTATGTTTAGAATTTATTACAGTGCATAGTGATTAACACCTGTTCAGGCTTTAATGCTGTCTCCTGCACTGCAACATGCACAAAGATGGAGGGGCCTTGATAAACCCAAGATTATTTTAAAAGCATGTCACATACACGCAACACTCCCACCCCATAGATAGCAGCCACCCTGTGTGCACTCGTACACGTGTTTCCAAGACTTCAAAGTGACTGCCTTCATGTACAAATGCACATATTCTAGTCACCAATCTAGCTTACATTTACAAATATGTGCACAGACTTGGGCTTGCACATGTGCTGGGGACTCTTCTGTAACCCATATTTATCAACCTCCATGTCTTCCACAAAACCGCCTGCTTCCCCAAGCATACCATGTGCTCAGGTGGCAGAACAGTAGATTTGGAATAGGTAGAGGTTCTTGGCTGCTGAAGGGCAAAGCACAGTGAGCTTCTGCATTTGTACCTCGGAGTAGAAGGTTTATGGAGAAATTTTAATTCCAAGAATCCGGAAAAAAACAGTTTCTCCCACGCATTGACTGCCCATAAGCACATTATACCCTTAGTGATTAATATTCCACAGTCAGGAGAGAGCAAGGAAGCAGAGAGGATTTTTGAGGGTTTCTTTTTTAAATGCTTTCTCTGACTTGAGTTCTGACTTTATTAGCTGTTTTATTGTGGCCCAAGAGATGCCTTCTGCTCTGCGGAGCACCAGGCCAACTGCACTCACTGCCAGTGCAGCACTGGGAACACCCAGTCCTGGGACAGCTAGCACTTGCCCACACCTCAAGCCTCTCCACGGCAGCACCAGGTCTGTCTGGCTGCTTTCAGCCTGAGAGCCAGGGTTTTTTTCCAGCAGTGAACACTCTGCCAGACCTAGGAGTGCCCCTTGTGTGCCCCCAACTCAAGACAAGAGGCACCGTGCCGTTCCGAACCCGCCTTGCTGGAGCTCTGAATGCTCTGAAGTCACCCAAGTCACCCAAGGGCTCCACAAACCAGGCATTAGTCTTTCTCCTGGGCTTACTAGATGGTTCCTTCTCCCTAGAGCAACATGTCAGCTGAATGCCCTGTGATCCGTGGGACACAGTATCCAGAGCTTTCTTCCATGTACTTGGAGTAGCATGTCTTTTCCAGACTCTGGAGAAATTAACAGGGTAGCCTGTGGCTCTGGTGATGCCCTTTTCTTCTTACTTGTTCATATAGGACAGTAAAAGACAACTTTTTTAGTTTCAGCTCAAAGCAACAAAATGAAATCATCCATTTCTGGCCCATGGGCTCCAGTGGCCAAAAATACACTGAGTTGAAGTGCCACTTGGACATTTGGCCTGCTGTCAGACTCTAGAGGACTCTCTAATGAGGATTCCCCTAATTAGATTGTACAGGGAACTTTCCTGCTGGGGCCAGGGAGTGGGGGGGGGCTCAGAGGAGATTGTAATGATTTTGCAGCGCTTGCCAGGGCATAAAAGCTACAGCAGACACTACCCCTGCCTTGTGCTTTGCTTCTCTCTACCCAGACACCAGTAATGTTTGCAGTATCACTCCAAAGCCTTAGCTTTTGTGGGTAGGGTCCCAAGGATCATGCTATGAGAGTGGGGAGGGTTTCAGATAACTGCATCCACATACTGTTTTAGTAACACTTCCCAATTCTGTGGCACCTTCTATCCGAAGCTTTCCATTTGCTCTATGAATGGCTCTTACCATAGTTGTAGGTGGTGTTACTTTGTATTTAATGACCCTCAGAAGTAAGTCTGAGATAATAGCCGGTAGTGCCTCTGCTCTTGGCAGGTGGATGTAAAGGTATTCCATTTTCCAGATAGCAACGTTGAGGCTAGAGAGACAGGTGACTGTGTCACTAGGATGAGACACTGTGAAAAACAGAGCCCAGCAACTTCTGTCTCTGATTATCTCTCCTAGTCCTTTGCACTAACCCTTGGATCATGGCTCAGGGATCAGACTCCGTTAACAGCCTGGCTTATGAGCATTGGCAGGGCATGTGGGTGACCTATATTTCAGAAGGGTAGGTAGCAGAGGCTGCAACAGATGCCAGCAATAAATTATCAGAAAGTATACACAGACGTTCATCCCTCCCCCACACTCTCCTTGATAGCAAAGTCCCTTTCCCCTTCCTGATGCTGAATTGCTTTAGCCTTTATCAGAAAAACAGCAGGGTAAGGGAGGGCATGGAGGACGCTTTAAGGAGATTATCTTCTTCCCTTCCCCTTTCCTTGTTGCTTTTAGGATTCATGTTTTATTAGTGTCACCCCATAATGGAGGGGGACAGTGGTACCCCAGCACCCAGTGACCAAAGCATGTTATTCTACGCCTGTTCCTTTATCAGCCCTTGGGGGGCAAGAGTCACAGGCAGCAGGAAGAGATGTCAGCTGATTAATACACCCCAAATGGGTTCAGATGGCATGGAGATGATGCCCGTTCTTGGTCCCCCAAGAGACCCAAGTTAGTCATGCAAATTATCGATCACAAGAGGTCACATTGTCGCAGTGGCAGCTCTTCATTTGTCATCTATTTGGACTGCAAAAGCACACAGAGGTGGTAGCAAAGCTCAGCAGCACTGTAGAAACATACAGTGTGTGTCACTGGCCCAGTGAGCTTCTAAGCTAAATAGCTGAGGGCTTCATTTGCAGCACTTGCTGATTTATTAACACATGTGTTCAGGATTCATTAGTGTTGTGCTGTCACAATCAATGGAAAGCACATTTTAAATTCATATGAAAAACCCAGCTGCAGAAGAAATGGTGCCCTCTGACTTGCAGTGATCAGTCACAGCTAAGCAAAGCACCTCATACAGAAAACTGTAAAGGAAGTAGAAAGCATGCAAAAACCACTTGGTATTGTAAGGGACTCTGCCACGTTCCTGACTTGGTGTGAATAAAAACCACACCCTTTTCTCTGTGATGTGAAGAGGTCAAAAAGCTTCTGGTTTTTGAATTGGCAATGTTTAGGCACCTCTGAAATGCAAATGTGTTGATGGTAAAAAATATTTCCTCCCCAAGGCCCTCCAAGAAAGATCAACTTTATCCCCATATTATGGAGGGGCAAACTATGATACAGTAAAAATGACTGTTGAGTTTGGCTGGGTGAAATTTCAGCTGTCTTGCTTTTGATACTTCACCATGAGCCCACATTAGTTTCCTGCTCAGGATTTTCAAAGCTGTCGAGAGCAGTACTTGCACTTGGGCTTGTAAATACTCTCCTGTCCTGCAGAGAGTACTTGTAGGGCTTGCCAAAATTACACAGAATAAAAGAGTTTTGGCCAGATTTTCCCAGAGTTTCCTGACAGGCCTATGGCAAAAGCAGGAGAGAAGCCAGTTTTCTTGATTCCTCATTCTGTACTTTAACCAGTACACACTATTTCCATCCAAAGCCTCCCTGAACAATGCACAATAATTAGACTGGGAGATGCTGGAGGGGCTGAAAATACCAAGGACATAAGGCCTCAGCAAACCCTCTGAGAAAGTACAGAGCATCTGAAGGGGAGCCAGAGAGGGCAGCACTGCTGGGAAAGCCCCAGACTGCTGTGGAGATGTGGAATTCCTTGGGAAGCTGTGGAAGCAGGTGCGGAGACCAGGATACCCAACACAGGAGTGACAGGAAAGTCCCAGCACAGTGTGAGTGCGGCATATGGAGGAGGCCCAGAGCAGCAGCAGGAGGGGAGCTGAGGGGGCAGTTGACAGGAAGAAATCCAGCCCTGTGTGTGCCAGCATCTTCTCCAAGTATTATTGAATGCGACAGACCACGTGCATGTTTCCTCCCTGCAAAACGGAGGCAGCTGAGGAGGCAAGCGGGTGAGGGAGTGGGAGAGGGGCTCAGAGGAGGGACACGTGAGTTGACTACCCAGTTTCCTCCTCTTTTTCTTTCCACAGAGTGATGTTTTTGCTCTTCTCACACTGTTGGCAAAAACTGGTAACCGAGATGTGGAGGGGGGTTCTACATGAAGGTTGAGATAACATTTTCTGATCCAGCCGGGAACAGTTGGCTGTGGGTGGTGGCTTGTCACCAGCCCTGCCAGTTCTAATCCAGATCCCAGTTTTTCTCTTTCTCTCAGCTGTGAAGAGCCTTCTCTGCAACTTTAATTTCCTGCAGGGGTTAATCCCATGGACAGTGGTAGCTCAGGCCCTTAATCCTTTCGCTCAGTCCCTTGGCAGAAGGACTGCAGCTGCTCCTGACCTGGCAGGTCTGAGGAAGGCACCCTTCTGCTCCCAGTTCCTCCTTTACACCCCACAAGCATCCTCCAGCTCACTGGCATTTGAAATGCTGCTCCCCCCTTCCTGGCAAGCCTACCCTGGGGGTGTGGGTGGGTGGTACAATCCAGGGAAAGGTTCCAAGCAGAGAAGACAGCTTAATGGGAGAATCCTGGTTCTTTGGTCCTCAATCCCCTTACCACTGCACACACAGGTATTTTCTGCACTTCTTAGTTGAATGGTGCCTTGAATCCCAAAGTATTCTCTTTCTTATTTGTATTTGGGTGGTGTTCAAGAAGAAAGGTAGATATAGGCCCACATTTATTAAGGATTCTCTGAGGATTTGGGACTTTTGGCATGACCCAGTGTATCTTACTAGAGTCAAAGGATGCAGCAGAACTTTAAGAGCCAGTCTGTCTAGATAAAAGATACGTTTACATGCACAGAGTAGTAGATGGAGGTGCATCAGTTTAGCAGCAAGATAGGAAAATATAAGGTTTTTAATCAATACAAGCTCTCAGTTCACAGTTCTGTCCCTGGAGTGCTAGGCCAGAAGTCTAGCCTGAACAATATGGCCAGACTGCCAAATCCAGGGGCTTCCAAATCAACACCCCTGTTATATCTTATGGGGGCCAAGGCACTTCAGCCATAAGCTTTTCTCCTTGTGGCTTCTCATTCCTAAAATGAGGTGAGATTCTGCAAGCCTAGGTGATCTCTTGCACCCAAAATGCCCCACACCTGCATGTTTGCCATCGTTCATGTCTGCATTAGCCCAAAAACTGTCTTTGCCTTTTTCTATACCCTGTATTCTGAAATACACCAGAACTTCCAGCTCACTGGCCTTCCTAGTGCTTGACTCCTGTTACTCATCCTTCTTGTGGAGATGCCAGTGTGGTGAACTGCTGCCACCCAGGCTGCTCAGTGAGGGAGTCCCTCCCCCTCTCCATCACTCACCACCTTGGCTGTGCTTCCCCGGCTGCCAGGCTCCCAGAATGAGACCACCAGCTGCAAGGGCAGTGTACTGCCACTCCAGCAGTTGGGGCAGGAAGAGAGAGAGGAGGTAGAAAACATGGTCCAACAAGGGAAGAACTTCCCCACCGTCTCACAAGCCTGTGCCCTGGGTGTGTTCACAGGGGCAGGGATCGTCCATCCATGCGCGCACATTGCTGGGCCAGAGCGCAAGATGCCAGCAGTAAAATTCCTCTCAGCTCTTATCAGCGAGGGGATCGGTGACCCAGCACGCACACGGCTCCTGGCAAACCTGCCCAGGAAAGGCCGACTCCCACTGCTCACACACGGAGCATTTGTGCTGCACTCTGAAGGAGTCCTCTTTCTGCCTCGGTGGGTTGTGTAGATCTGCCTCACTTGGTTGCCACTGTGGCATGAGGTTGTTAGAGAGAGCCTGGAGCTCTTCTGCTGCCCCATCACCTTCCCAGAGCACTCAAGAGGGGCAACCCTGCAAAGTCCACACAAACTGTGTGGGATCTGAGCTGCTGCCTGCAGCTCCAGGGGTGCCTGCAGATCTCTGGGACACAATTATGCTCTTTACAAGCTGGGAACACTGCCCATATCTCAACAAGATGTGGTGACAGCTCTTACAATCCAGAGTTTCAGCCAGGATCTTTGGATGCATCTGGGTTAGCACACAGATCACAGCCTCATGCTGCAGGGCTTGGTGAATCTGAGGAAGGTCTTCAAATTTGATGTGACTTTAGTTTTCTGGAGGGTTTGCAGCCACAGAAGAGATAGAGTTATGGCAAAGATCACATCCCATCAAAATCACTAGATGCAAGTTGTGTGGAAAGAGCAGGGCCCCTGCCCCAACACAGGTGCCTCACAGCAAAATCACAGCAGCACCATGCCCTGTGTTGGGCAGCACTGGCAATAGAGAGCCTCACCAGGAGTGGAAAGAGAGCCCAAGTGATGAGTGCCAAGTCAAGTTGCCTCTAACAGCTCTTCTCCAGATTCAGGATGTGGTCCTACTTTTTTATTCCTTGTGTGAGAGCATGGTTCATGGGGAAGGAGTCTTCCTGGCCTCCTTGAAGTGAGGAGGATCATGGTAGCAGGGCCTGTCTTCAAAGCCTTTGCTTGCAGTTGGTGGGGAGGTTCTGACTTGTATGGTCCTGCCGTAAATTTAAGACTCAGTCCTTCCTATGATAGGTGTGGGGCATTGCAGTGCATAAATAACAGAAAGTCTCTTGTTTTCCCATTCATAAAGAAAAAGAATCAAGAAAGTGACATTTTACTTAAAAAAAAAAATTGCCCTGTGATCAAATATGCTATTTGGCTTGCAAAGCCAAGCACTTAAATGTGAGATAATACCTGCCCAATCTTCATTCAGCCACTTGCATGTCTGCATCACAGCGCTGCCTTTGCTTACCCAACCAAGTACTAATTCTTTTTTTTTCACAGTACCCCATCCCATACTCAGTGCAAAGGACACATGATACTCAAGCTAACAATAAGGATGCTGTAATAAATAAGGCTATTTTTATGTGGTCGGAATTGAATATTAAACCACAGTTTTGGCAGGAGGCCACAGTCTGTACATTCCTAATTTTGCGGGTGCCCAACACAAGACCCTAGGGGCCATTTTGCAGAACTGCTGAACACTCACAGCTGTTTTTCAAAATGCTGGCAGCTTAGCCAGCAAACTGGTCTCAAGGACTTGATGGCACCGAGAGCCAAGAGGGCCCAAGCTCCAGCCCTGCACCTGCTGCTCCTTCCCTGTGTGGCTAAAGCGGAAGTCTCCTTTCCCTTCAAAAGCAAGGAAAATAACCACTCTCTCTTGCCTTGTGAGGAGCATAAATTCTCTATCATCAGCTACAAGGCAACTGTAGCAGCTAACATCTTCAGAACACCACAAGACGATGAATAATGATGTATTGCCTCCAGGGCTTGGATGGCAGGCAGTAAGCAAATAAAACGGGCGCACACTTTGCAGTACCAAAGAAAATAACAGCCCCCTGCTTCACTCCTTGCACACCATGTAGCCAGTACCCTGAATGATCAGCTCATGAAAATACAGCATGTCATCCCACCAGTCAGGACTGCAACCCAGTGCAGATGGTACGTTGCCCCCAATACCAACATTTTCCAACTTTCAACTGCTTTTTTTTTTGCAATGTGAATAATATATTTCACATAATCTCACCCCTCAAAGGCAAAACAACTTTTCCTTACATCTCTTGAGTCTGGAATTTAACTGGTTTATAGAAAAAATGCACATCTTCTTGCTATTTTCATACCCTCAGTCACACAAAGCTTTTTTGTGAGCCGGCATTTTCGTAAAGCCACAGCAGGAAAAAGGCATGTGTTACAAGGTATTTCCTTGTTTCCACGCTGCAGAAGGAACATCCCAGAACTCCCACTCCAGCTCCTTTTCCACTGAGAACTGGAGTGTGTGTCATGGTGTAGCTTGCTGAAACATTCCCCAGCTGGCAGGAGCATCCCAGTATGGCCATTTGATTTATGGCTTGAGCCACCCAGGACTGGGACAGATGTCAAGCGGTGTGAGCAGCTGCTTGTAACCAAACATGGCAAGTGCAGGAGACTGCCTGGTCTGTCTTTTGGATCAGCAACAGGCAAGTGCTGAAGAGTCACCAAAGAACTGCCCAGAAATGCCCTTCCACAGGCTTGAGCCTGTCCCCATCCTATTGCAGCCTCTGCTGCTCCTTGAATGCTCCTCTACAGATATTCTCATGGCCCTGTGCTACTGCTGGGCATTCCAGCTTTACTGAGACACAGGTCTGCTTTCATCAGGCTTCTGTGGTGCTGAACAGCCTAGAAAATCCTTTCTGTACCAGGCTTAAAAAAAGGCCAGAGGAAGGGCAGGAAACTGGAGTAACTCATGAAGATATCCAAGCTGAGAGTGCACCTTGCTAGCATGTGGCATTCACTTTGCTGGAGGCAAGGGTAAAGCTATGATCTGGTATAAAAATTATATAAGAAGGCTTCTCCCCCTTTCTCTTTGCGAACAGCCCCTTTGCTCAGGATTTACCATAATTCCTCCAAGTGGGCAAGATGCACTAACAGAGGCAGCACTGATGTCTGACAGGGAGACAACTCCCGCAAGCCTTTCGCTCATGTGGAATAATTCCCTTGCAAATGTTGTTTGCCCACAGCAGTTAGAGGAAGATCCACCCCCTCCCACCCCCAAACAGACCTGAGCGACAAAGCTCAGAATAAAAATGGTCTGCAATTCTGGAAAGGCTCCCTCACTTCTAGAAATGTCCCCTGCTTTAGGACAAGTGCCTGTGTGCCTTTGAGGGTTCCCTTGTCTTTTAAGGGTTTCCTTCTTTAAACTGTGCAACAGCAGCTGCTCCAGTCCTTTCCCAAACGAGATCTTAATTTCTCTCTCCATCCTTGAGTGGCAGGTCAGGCACCAGCAGCAGAGCAGTGCTGTACCCTGCTCGCTGCCATTCCCATCAGGGGTGTGCTACATGTGGCACATTCAGGCTACCTGACAGTCCATGTGGTGGGCCTGGGGCCCAGCTCAGTCATGACCTGGTTGGAGCAACAGCTTAAAAAATCCTCTCTCCCCAAATCTGGAGAGCTGCAGTTCTACACGTCTCTCTTAATTAGCATGAGATGCAGGGACAGCAATAAACTGGTCAGGCAGAGGGAGAAGGAGGGGGCAGAATGCCCTGTGTGGGATGTGTGTGTGTGCACGTGTCTGTGCATGCATATGTATGCACACACACACACCATACAGACACCTAATGCTTATATATATACTCCTATCCATAGGGGGCTTCACATCAGCTCATTTGAGACCTCATTCTTGCCCTCTTCTGCCAGTCAGGGCTGGAAAAGCCTGTGAGGCTTCTCTGTGCTGTGTTTCACCCACCCCATTCAGTGCTGTGCCTTCTGCCCGAAAGTTCAAAAATTGCGGGTTGAGCCTGCAGAGATGCTGAAAGCAACTTGGGACTTATTTTTGGCTCTACTTGTGATTTGGCACCCTTCACTTCATGTCCTGTGGTCATGTCCGTGAGCACACACACCCACACACAGATACATGCACCCTCCCCTCATCCTAAAGCTGTGTACTGAGTGCTGAACCTGTGCAATTTTGGTCCTCACTTCTCCATTTTAGGTTGTTCTTACTCAGACAGCTGAGTCCAAAATGATAGCCAGCAAAGTCATCACGGGCCAGGCAAGTGGCACCTCTCATGCTGACCCCTTTCACAGCCCCGAGGAGGGGACAAAAGCCAGGGCTCCGTGGGAGCTGCCTGGCACCTGGTGACCACAGCACCAAGCCCTTAAGCCTCAAAACTGCACCTGAGCTGCCCGTGGTGCAAGAAAAGGTGCTGGTGCCATTCGCAGCTGGGAGAAGTTGCTCCCAGCTGCCGGCACTGAAACTGGACTGGAACCAGTACCAGGCACCTCTGCAGCAGGTTTGCCGTTCTGCTTTGTCGGGAAGATCGCTGCCCATCAGTCTGGCACAGCCGAGACTTGTGCACTGTGCTGTCTGGCAGACAGTGCTGCCCCTGCTGACACTCTCCTCCCCGGGGAAGCCGGTTCCTGGGGGGCAGCTCCACTGATCTCGCTTAGCTGGGGATGGGGGGAAAAACGCAAAAGAGAGATGTCTTTACTTACCTCTCTCAGGCTGGAATGGACCCTCCTGTGAGAATAGCAGCTCTTCCAGTGAAGCCGGTACAATCCCAAAACAAATCCAGCAGAAAAGTCCCTCTGTTGCCAGCTGGGCTCTCGGTGGACCCTCGCTGGCAGGAGCCCCCCCTACCCAGCCGCTCACCCCGCGTGGAGGGCAGAGGAGCCGCACGGCGAGGTGACAGCGTGGGAAAGGGACTGTAATCCTCCGTAAATAATAAATAGGGGGAGAGAGAAAGAGAGAGAGAGAGGCGGGAGAGGGAGAGACTGTGCGCGGTGAAGTGACAGCTGGGGGTACATCTGCGATGGCAGCAGCACACGCACAGGAACGCGCACAGACAGTGCAGAGGAGTCACCCCGCCAGGCAGGCAGGATCTGCTCCAAAACACCCAGAGGAAGGAGCTCGGGAGGTTTTCGTTTCTCTCAACCCATCCTGGAGAAAGGGCAGTTGCTGTCAGTCCCTGTCTCCCCCTCCTCCCACCCTTGCTGCCATCCCTCTCCGGGTGCCAGGAGCTAAGGGGCTCGAGGAGGGGTGAGGAGATGCCAGGGCGGGAGGAGCTCCCCACAGCCCCTCGGGAGGCAGATTGGTCAGGCACAGGTTACAAGAGAAGGCACCAAGCTGAATACCTCCCCCTCTCTCTCCACCTCTCCCCCTGCCTGCTGTGTCTGATGACAATAAACCCGGAGAGAAAGGCATGAGGATGAGAAGGGACGAGCCCTGGCTTTTGTACAGGAGTGAGGCGAGCGGTGGCAGTGAAGGGGAGACAGCAGGGCAGAAACCAGGGGGCCTGGGAGAAGGGCACCCCCTTTCCACCAGTGCTCCAGAGATGATGGGGGGATGGCAGCGTGTCCAACTGAGAGGTGCCCACGGTGGGCTGGCCACATCCTGTCCGGCCACAGCGGGTGTCCCCAGAAGCTGCTTGGGTGCAGCACAGCCCTGTGTCTGTTTTCTTGGGGATTCAGGGAAAACTTGAGGAGTGCTGGTAGGAGATAGTTGGGACAAGGGGAATGGGTGAAAGAGAGGTGTGTTTGCATCCATTCATTCCCCTGAATTTTGTGTGCAGCAGGGAGACTGTGCTCAGCCGTATGTCCAGCGCAAGTGTCGGGTGTGGGTACACCCATGCAGTAACAGAGGCATTCCCTGCCCTCCCTGACGTAGCCTGCTGGTACAGGGGTGCAGTAAACAGCTGAATCCAGCCCACTGCCTCTCTCAGGATTCTCTCTGTGCTCTCCCATGGGCTTCTGCAAAATCAGACCCCTCTCTTGCCTCCCTCCAGCTTGCTGAGGACCTCGGTTGCTCACATTTGCAGGAATGACTCTTTTGCTGATCTACTTGAACTGCCTCTTCTATCAGGTCCAGTGTCATAAACAGGCTGGTTTGGGCCTTTTGTTCATTTTCATTTGTCTGGAAGTTATTTTTTAAGTAAAATTTTTAGAGGACTTAAAGTAAAATTTCAAGCTGCTGGCTCGAGAGGGAAAATGGGAATATTTCAGAAACAGGTAATGGAAAATGCAAACAGACAGTATGGGCATGGCTGCTCTGGTACCTTCTTCTATTTGAATCACAGGTTTTATTTAACTATTGGACTGTCTGCCATGCAAACAGGTTGTGAACAGCAAGGTAAATCTTGATAAGCACTCTGCAGGATGTAATCTTGCGACTCTTTGTTATGCCTTTTTGTTGTGCAGCAGGCCCAAGAGTTAAATCTTGGGGAAAGCTCCTTATGAGAACAACATATGGATAAATCAAAGAGAGAAGCCAGAGAATGCAGACAGAAAGAGAGGCAAGCAGAGGATGAGCTAATGAAGCAGGCATGCTCAATGGAGGGATGAACAGGTGGAGGGGAAGGCTTTTATTTCCGTGCACAGCTCCAGAGAGAGCCCACTGCAGCCATGGGTTTGCAGGCAGGGTGCCTGCTGGTGGGAAGTAGTGCACAGCTACAGTGGGTAGCGTGTCAGCACAGTGAAGCAATGTCTGCCTGTGCAAGGTGTTCAGCAATGCTTGTCCTCATCTTTTATTTCACTTCTGGGATGCTACAGTTGCACAGGTTACTTGCACGTTACTAGGAATAAAACTATTATCCATGGTGTCTCTGAACACTCTGCAGAGGCCATTCATCATTTCATAGACCTCAGATCTTCCCACTGATGCAGCTTACTTTTGCCACCAGAGCAAAAAGGCTCATTAACAATCAGTTATAGTGTGGAACAAGCACGGAGGAGTTTATTTCAGTTTTCTCCCTCTCACCTGAGCTGTAGCATCATCCTTACCTCAGACTGAAGTGCTGCTTTCCTCCTTTCTCCTTGGCTTCACCAACAGCGTGAAGATGCCCAGGCGACTATTTGTTACTAGCACTGGGGGGGTGGTGACTGTGGCCTGTTTCTCCTCAGTTCCCGTGTCTTCCTCAGGTCACCCGAATGTGTGAAATTTTCTCATGGTTCCTGCCAGTAGCTGTCAATCCATGCCAACTGGCAAGGGGTGGTGCTGCCAGGCAGGAATGTGAAGCCATCCCCCCAGCACAGTTCCCTGTGATGGATACCATCCAGACAGACAAACCTTGCTGCGAGGCAGAAGAGACCCCAGCTTTGCTTTCAGCAGCCTCTTCAGGCTGTGCCATGATGTGAGGAGGAGAGTGGTGCTCACCACACCTCCATGGATTCCCCTAGCTAGAAATGTGTGCTGGACCACTGGGAAAGGAGAAATAGGGCTAGTGTAGAGAAGATGAGTAAGTCCAAGCCCTCTCCCCTGTGGAGAGGTTAGGGCTGAAAAGATTGCATCAAAAGGACAAGGCTTGCTGTCAGACAGCACAGATAGGTTACACAGGACTGTGGGCAATGTGCAAAGAGGAATTAAGAGGGCTGAGAGACTCCACTTTCTGTCCCTGCCACTGGCCACCTGTGCAAGCTTCCAGGTCTTCTTCTTCCTCATGTTTCAGGCAACTCTGTCCAGGTTTGGCATGTGCTACTCATGCCTCCTGGGCAGAAACAAGGATTCACAGCCAGGGGCTAAAATCCCTCTGAAGAACAATTTGAGACTAAATGTTCCCACTTGCAAAAAACATGAGCCGCTGAGTATGCTCTGCATTGCAAGGTTAGTTATGTAGTTATCCACTCCTCTTCAGGTCTCGTAAAAACTCCATGTCCTGGGTAATGCTCAGCCCCATTGATGTGATCTGCTGTGATAAGGGGAATGGCTCTTTCTTGAGGTGGTTTGGAAGGATGGCAATGAATTTATTTAAAGCTACATCCCAAATGGGGTGCGTGGGCCTCATTGGACTCAGCAGCAACAGCACCGTTTCCCTTCTGTCATGGACTGCTGATTTGTCAGCAGGGGCACCAAGCCAAACCATGCCTGCAGTAGCCTCGCTGAAGGTGATGAATCTTCGCCCAGGCTCGACTCAGCCCTGTCCTTCCTCCTTTTTTTACATTCTTTGTCTTGTCTGGTTTGTGCTCTGTGAGGCTCAGGGCAATGCAGCTCTACGAAATCATTCCTTTCTCCCGTGTACAGGCAGTCAGATTCAGTTTACAGCAGGCAGAGGCAGGTTAAGAAGTGTGCCTCTGATACGTGGGATTTTGTAAGATGTACCAGCAGTGGGAATGTGACAAGGACACTGGTATAAAAGGTAGAGCTGATGCCGGGTGCCAAGATGCGTCAAGAAAATACACCATTGCATACTCCAGTTTTAATTCATACCCATCTGAATTAGAGCATCAGTTCATACTGTTAGTTTAAAAGCACCCACACGGCATGATTCAGATTTAAAGGATCTCTTCCCCCCTTTGAAGCTCTTTCTAATTCAGAGGAAATCTGTAGAAACAGCAACACTTCATCTGCCTGATATCGGCGGTTGTGAAAAAAGGCTCAGAATCTCCCTCTCTTGTGCTTCTTTTTCTCCCTCACTTGCACTTTATATTCTATTTCGAGGTCCTGCTTGAGGCTGTAATTCCTCCAGAGCTCTAGGATTCAACTAGCTGACACACAGCCCAGTTGTTCCCCATCACCGTGCCAGGCTGTGCACGGCTGCGCTGGTTGTTCCATGTGCTCGTGGGCAACCTACCCGGGGACAGCTGGGTTGTTCTGTTACAGAGACCCTGCGCCGTTTCTTCTCCTGCCTTACTTCAGGAACACGATGCTGGGAATAGAAGAGAAATTAAGCCAAGAAATTAGGGCACACTTCATTAAGAGACACACACACTCACATGGAGTTCTGCTTAGCCCACCGTGCACTAGGCTGGGACGGGGTAACAAATCGCTATTCCTAATCACACTTTCTGTCAAGTGACATTCATAATTCTGCGCATTTGTAGTGGCTTAGGAGCAATCTAAATCTCTGTGATTTCCCCTTGAGACAGGTGGGTTTCCAAATTAATCGCTTCCTCACACTGGCCTACTTTATTTCTGATTGATGCTGCGTGGTACAGGACTTGGGGCCAGGGTGATCACAAACATCCATTCTGGCCAGGCAAATCTGAAAAAGACAAAGAGGAAAGTTCATGATATCCTGGGGTGTCTTGGGAGGAATTTTTATTTTTTGTTAATTTGTTTGTAGCTTCATAGTGCTTAGTGTGAGGGAGGTCTCAGTACCTCAGTACAGTCAGTGTCCCCTTTTCCTCGCCCTTGTTAAACCTCTGACTCTCACTTGGCAGTCTGACTCAGTGCTGATACCCTGATGCTTATCATTCACACTTGGAAGCAGGTTGCAATTGTGATTTCCATGCCATCACCTTGGGCAAATGTTTACTCCTCTTTTCCTAACTTGTACTTGTATTTCCTCTCTTGCACATTCCTCTCTTCATTCTCCCCTCTTTTTTGTTTCCCATAGCGGTGGGTGTGCAAATTAAGCTGGAGTTGCTCCAACGCAAGTTTTGGATGACCATGCAACAGGTAGGAGCATCAGCAGTCATGCAGGGAGACAATTTAATGCTCTTTGTCAGCAAGGTCGATGCTATGTTACATCACATATGACAGCATTTTGATGAGGGCTTTTGCAAAATTCACATTAAATGATTTATGAAGTAGATTAGTTTGAAGTCACACATTTCTGTAATCCTTTGATGGCACTAATGCCGTGTGAGCCGTGAGTCTGCTCTGCAAATGCCGTGTTGACGGTGTCAGCATCCTGGCCTGGCATTAGCTCTGCTGCATATGACACATTTAATTGTAGAAATATGTTTCTGCTCATTCAGCCTTTCAGAAACCTCACGGAAATCTGCGATTTTGGGCTCACAGAAAAAAAATTCTACTGCCTTCTCTTATCTTCTTGATAATGATAACAAAACACTACCAGCTTGCCAAAATAAAAATTATTTACTCCAGGGATAGGCTTTTGGTGTTGTCCTAATTTTGGACACTCTTGCTGGACTGAGAGAGTGGAATAATTAAAACACCTCCCCCAGTCTGAGAAGCAGGAAAAGTGAAACACCTTTCCCTTACCACCCAGGGGCTTTCTCCCCAGGCTTTGCTTTCAGGGAGGTCTACTGGAGGGGTGATTCTGACAGGATTAAAGCAGCACACAGGAGAAGCAGCTCTTTGCTGTCAGGGGAGGGAACTGTCATCAGATGGGGATGACAGAGGAGATGAGAGGGCAGGAAGCTGCTCACCGGGAGTGAGAACACGTGGGGAACAAAAAATCCCAGAGCTGTCTGGGGGCGGCAGGAGCATTCTCACAGGTGGGCAGATCACATAAACCTAACCTGAGCTAAAAAGACTCCTGCAAAGCAAAGGAGAGCATCTTGAAGCAGCAACAGAGAGCATCATTTAAAAAAAAAATCTCCTGAGGGCCATACCCAGACAGTTCTCACAGAAACAAGCCCTCACGGGTGTTAAGTGAAACTGAGAAGCCTTATTAAAGAAGCTAAAGGAGGCCTGTGTGCCAAGTGCCTGCAGGCCATGGCCCTGGTAGATGCTGGTATGAAAAAAGCATGCGTGTGCTTTCCCAGGACGTGACCGCCGTTTGACAGAGGAATGATTAATAGATTTTGTTTTCCTTCTTTCTCCCTCTCCTGCTTCACTGCATGCTGTGCCTCTCTGGATGTCCACGCTGTGCCTCCCATCTCCCAGCCCAATGACAGTGATGTAAGTAGACAAAAGCTGGGGACAGGGAGGCATCCTGGCATGGCCTCGCTGCAGCTTGGCTTTGTAATTGTGTCATTTGTGTGCCAGCATATTATAGGCACCGTCCCTTGTCTGTAGTCACTGGAGATGGTCCAAACCTGTCAGAGGCTGTGTTTGTCTTCACAGTAATTAAGTGTCTTTGGCAAAGCTGAGAGTGCTCTGGGTTACAGAGACCTGACCAACAGCAGGAGGATGCTGTGAGGTAGTCTGGTCTCTGAGGAGAGAGCTGTGCCCGAGGCAGCAGATGTGGTTTCAGAGTAACCAGGGAGCACAGTTTCAGTTCTGCCCCCACCTCAGAGACTCTGCAAGCTGCCAGTGCTCTCAGACCAGGGTCCTCACTGTGGTGCTGCTGCAGTATGGCCAGCCCAGCACTGGGCACTGCTAGAACTTCTCCAGGTCTGGAAGAGCAGCGGCAGTGAGACTTGGTCCTCACCCTGCTGAGGAAGATGCTGTAAGACACAGGCCTTTCTTGTGGGAAACCACTCTGGTTCTGGGTTTCTGTTCTGACATCTGAACTCCGATCTCTGTATTTGTTATCCCCCAAGGCCGTTATAGTGGTTTGTTGTGACCACATTTCTCTGCTGACCAAAGGAAGGAAACCACCAGGGTGAAGTACAGGGCCACCTCTAGGAATACATCCAGGGAAACAAAACAACCACATGCTGCTTTGTGGTGAGGCAGGGGTGAGACGGTGCTTGCAACCGTGGATAAAGGAATGTTCCTAAGCCAACCTCCCTAGAGCCTCAAAAAGCCAGCTGGATTCAGAGTGTGAACATGTGATATTGCAAAGCCATGGGGCTTGAGGCAAACTCAGGCATCTCCAAGCCTCCTCTGAAGTTAAGCAGAGGGACAGCAGACTGAAACTACTGGTTGTGTTCTGCAAAGCTCAAGAGGAGAAACAAATTCTAGCTGAAAGTTATGGTCTTGTCGTGGTCTGAAATGGCAAATTCACCTCTTGTTATTGAGATTCATCCAGAAAGGGGATTGGAGTTTATGTCTAAGGGTTTTGAGAAAATAAAGGGTAGCTGGCTGAGAGCAGACAGGCTATGTGCTATGCCAGTGTCCTTCCCTGACCCCAAAAATCCTCTGGCAGGAAGGGGACCCCGTGTACAGAAATGGCATCACCATGTCAGCTTTCTTCCCTCTGCTGCTGGAGAAAATAGAATTAAAAAATAATATGAAGAGACAGACACATGCAGCCAGGGCAAACTCCAAACAATTATGAAATCAATAAGCACCTGAAGGGCTTTGTTACTCACCACTTAACCCCTCATGTCCCCACCCGGATCACTGTTGTGAAACACATGTCAGGTCCGGTACACAGAAATCCTAAATGAAACAAATGGATGTTGCCTTGGGCTGCATGAGCACCATTCACATCCTATTTTATCATTAGCTGTCTGGAGAATAAAAAAACCAACAGCAACAACAAAAAAAATATCCCTGCCTGAGAAGAGTTCTATCTAAAATACACTTAATCTGGATACTAACAGATGCAGAAATGCACGCAGGTTTCTCACTGGTGCACAATAACCTTCACTTTTGCCCTTTCTTGACAAGTGGCACCTCTGCTTGGAGCACAGAGGTACTGCTGGAAGCATGTCAGGGAGGCAGGTGCAGGATCAGAGCCCTCAGCAAAGGGGATGTTGCTCAGAGAGGTAGAGAATACGAAGAGCTACCGAGTGGCCAACTTGTGCCTGCTGTAGAGCTCGTCAAAGAAATGCCAGCTTAATTGCAGAGCTTTATGGGGTGCTGTTAGGGAGACCTTTAGCTCAGCAGTCCCAAGGGGGAGGCTGTAAGATGAGATCATGCCATGTGCTGAGGGATACATTCAGTGCAGGCAGCTCCGTGTGCAGCTGCAGGCTGAGGTCTGGGTGGTGGGAGCCTTGATGAGAGATGAGAGGCCTTGAACTGGCACTGACCCTTTGCACGACAAAGGGCACAGGGACCTGTGGGCCAGCCAGGTGTCCGGCCACCCAGAGGCACAGCAGGAGCCACTGTCTCACCAGGGAGATTCCAGACTATCACACTGTCAGGGTCTAAAAGCCCAGGGTTTACTTCATTCAGGGTCCCTCCTCAAAGGCATCAGCTCAAGCTCTTTCTGTGTTACTGCACCATGAATAAATTGGTTTAAGGTTCTGGATATCTGAGACTCTCCTATGGGAAACCTGGAGTCAAACCAGTAGGGAAAACTTGTCTGACTTGTGTGAGAGTGGAGTGTGTAGGGAGTCAAGTGGCAACGCATTGGGTCACTGGAGCCACCTGCTGCAAAGGGGCTTCAGTATCAGCAGGGAAAGTCTCTGGTAGTGGGATTGTGAATGCCAGAGTGGCTCGTGCATGATCAGACAGGAAAGTTTCCTTAACACCACGGTTAATGCTCCACTTTTCCTTTCCAGTGCAGTGCCTTCGACGGTGCCTGTCCTCTCAGCTGTCAGGATGATGTAAGTTGCCCAGCTTTCTTCTCTGTACCTATGATGGGTGGGGTTGCCTACCTGCTCTGTGGAGATCTCTGTCTCCCCAAAAGAAAAGTATTTCCTGTTGTTTCCTCGCAAGAGATTGCACAGCTGGGGCAGGACCTCATGCTAACAAGAAAAATTTGCAGTTTAGGTCTTCCCATCAGCTGTGAGAGGCCAGCTGGGCCAAGGCAGGGATATGGGGGCTCCAGCCAGTGGCTCTAAGGAAAGTCTGTCTCCTCTGTCTCCCTGGCATCCCAGACAATATTGAACATGATGATGATGAACAGGAAAGAGTAGTTGTCATGCCACTCTCATGACGTGCTGGACACCTCTCTTTGTGTTTAAGCCACTGCTTCAACCTTGTTCCCAGGAATATTTGGGACAGGAGCTCCTGCCCTGAAGAGCGTGATCACCAGAGATTTCTTGTTGTATGTTCATGTAGGATTTCCTCTGCACGCTAGTTTTTCTCTGCAAGACCTAAGTGTTTTCATCTAAACTCTGTGCCTCCATTTCCTGCTCTGCAAAATAAAAATAAGATCAGCACTGATACTCAGTGGTGAGGAGAGGGTTATTTCATGAGTGGTTATAAAACTCTGAAACCTAAAAATGGAAGGCATTAGACACCATATTATTAAAGAGAAGAGCTCTCCCAATATCCTGTCTCTTCCTGAAGCATGCCTTGTCTTAAGTGTGTCTCACAGCCTGCTAGGCCTGCACGCAGCTCTGGCAAGAGGCAATCTCTGTCACAGCTCATGAACTAAATACCTCAAAATGGAGGCAGAGAGGGAAAAGTCAATTGTGTAAAACCCGTGGTAGCTGAGCCGTGGGGCTGGCACGGAAATGCCGAGGCTGTTGCCATCGTCACAATCCCACACCGCCCCATCCTGAGCACGCACATGCAAACACGGAAAAAGCCATCTTTAATACTGATTCTCTTTCACCTCTGCAGATTCTGAATTGCTTCCTCCTTGATAACAATGGCTTTATACTTGTTTCCAAAATACCTGAAGAGGTAAGAGAGCATAAGGGAAGGAGGAGGGGTGGGGTTTGCTTGTTCCTGAATAACCCACCAGAGCCGGTTTAAACAAATGCAGTTCAATTGTGTAATAAGGGTGGCTGTGGTGTAATTAAATTCAACTGTGCAGTGAGGGGGAAGCCTCCCAGCAGAGTGACAGCACATCCTAGGTGAGGAAGGAGTTTGCAGTGATAAGTGAGGAACTAGTCAAAATACCTTTTTATCAGAAGTGAGGAAATTAGACTCCTTTCCCTTGGCACAAATGCTACTGAAAGGTGATGTGAGACAGTCCCAGAGGGCAGATATGCCAGGGAAAGGGGAAGAGGAAGGGGAAGAGGAAGGGGAAGAGGAAGGGGAAGGGGAAGGGGAGGGGAGGGAAGGGAAGGGAAGGGAAGGGAAGGGAAGGGAAGGGAAGGGAAGGGAAGGGAAGGGAAGGGAAGGGAAGGGAAGGGAAGGGAAGGGAAGGGAAGGGAAGGGAAGGGAAGGGAAGGGAAGGGAAGGGAAGGGAAGGGAAGGGAAGGGAAGGGAAGGGAGTAGTGCTTTTGAGCACTTCTGAAGGCAAAGCAGGTGTTCTTCAGGAAAGGAAACTGAGGGGACGATAGGAGCAAAATGCTAAAGGCAAAAATTAAGATGAAATCATTTAGGCAAATTGGAAACCAGAACACGCCTAAAGAACCGAAGGATTTACTGGACTTACAGAGGTGAAAGGAGTATGGAAAAAGGCTCAGAATTGTAATAAAAATAAAGTGTGTGTTTCCACAACCATTTCTAGGGAGATGAAGGAGCGCAGTTTGTGATGTGACATCCTGTGCAGCCTGGGCAAAGTCAACACTACCAGCCACTACATGATTTAGCTATACTTTTCTGTTCTCTGATAAATTCACCATACAGCTATTTCCTTAAAAATAATAAAGCCCCATAGTTCTGGATGTCAGAAAGTGATATGTTGGAACAGTTTCATAAACTGCAAAGCAATAAGTCAGTAGTAAGAGTGGCCTCACAAAAGAAACGGGAAATGAAGCAGCTTTGTTACTGACAGAAGTGTGGATTTTCATTAAAATTGCCATTGTACTGGAGTTAACAAATACAGTTTGGGTGTTTCCAAAGGGCAATAGATCCAAGCCCAGAAATTATTTTTTTCAGGATGTGACAAACAGGTTGAAATGGGAACTAAGGTAACAAAACTCCCAACAGATGTGATTGAGACAAGCAGCACAGCTTCTATAAGAAAGAAAACTTACCATCTATACTTTTTGAAAGTGAGAAAATCAAAATATAAGGGAGACTGGGTGACCTACTGCTTTTCAGTTCTGTTCAGCCTCAGAGTCCCTTACAAGAGACTGTTGAAGAAGTTCTGGTGAAAGAGTGAAGCGTGAAGTAGCAGCGTTGATCTCAAAGTAGCTGGGACAGAAAAGAAAGAAGAGGAATTTTTAGATGGATATTTAGATGGAAAACATCAGCTATGTGAGTCCCGTGGTTTCCCACCTGGACTTGTGTTGATTAACATATTCAGAATAGGCTGGGAAGGGAAAAGGTGAGATTATGCATCCCACAGGCACTGCACAGAGAGTTCAGAGAGGCCAAGACGGGAACTGAATCGGCAGCACAGTGGCACCAGGGGGTGATGCAGACAGATATCCAGGGAGGCATACTGCAAGGAAAAACCATCTCTTTTCTGTAGGAAAGTGACCTACCCAGCACAGTGAATAGTCCAGTAAAACGACCCTTTCAATTCTGTGGTGTGCCACAAAAAAAAAAAAAAAAAAAAAAAGAAAACTTGAAAAATAAGGGAGAGAAATGCTGTAAAGTTGTATTGGCTCCCTGCTCTGGGAGGTCAGGTCCTACTGGATGTTCAGGATGGGCTGATAGTCTTAGGAATTGATGGTTCCTCTTCTGACTCCCATGGCATTTTCAAAGGTGCTTTACTGAGTCCCATGACGTGTCCATCAGTGGAGACAACTACACCCTTTAGTTACCATGAGTCCTGTTTGTCCTCAACATCATCCTCCTGGGTTCTGTCTCTGTATTTTTTCCTGCATCTTATGGAAAATGAGGTTTCCCAAAAGCTCATCTCTGAAAAATCTGACTAGCAGAGACATAGCATTATAGTGGATTTGGGTAAATTATAAACATTATCCACGTGCCTCCAAGATCAGGCATTTTGGCAGGCACCAGAGCTGTTCTCCTCCAGCTGTTACCTCCTCTGACATCAGAAGGTACACCACTACTTTTCTTCTGATTTCTTTATCTTGTTCCAGTTGCTGTTTTTATCTCCTGGTGGCACCATGAGTGTCCACATGGTTAAACCCTACAGGGAATTCAAGACAGCAGCAGCATTAAATCAATACCCTGGTTTTCACAGCTTTGTGACCTGGATTTTGCTTCATGGGATCCTTTGCTGCAGTGTGGCCTTCCCTGCCCCATCCCACACTCTTTCCTCAGTGCATCCTTTAACATAATGCCAAAACCAAAATCTCCTACCTGGATTTTTGCGGGTATTTTGCCATTCTGGAGAAGTCAGCTAGTTCACTGCTCTCCCTCTCTGCCCTCACCAGCAAAAGTGGCTCAGCTGCCTGGGTCAGGGTTTCAGCCCAGCAGCGTGGAGAAGGGCAGCCTGCCTGCACACTGCCTGTGCTGCACCTCCAGCTGGGGTGGGAGTGAGCTCATGGGATGCCTAAGGAATGAGGGTGCACAGATGAACCATCTACCCTGCTGGACCATGCGGGCTGTGGCAGCTCCAGCACCAGCAGGGCCCCAGGCACATCCCTGCTTCCCCCAGGAAGACAGCTGAGGAGCTTTCATATCCAAATGCCTACATCCCAGGGCAGAGTGGAAGCTAACAATAGTGGAGAGGTGCCAAAGTGCCTGTGTCCTTACAGCCCCCGAGCCAGAAGCTGGTGCTGGAGACCCTTTCCATGGGCTCTGAGATGTTTTGTTCCATCTCTCTGCTTGCTCCTTTGGGACTGTGGTGTTTTATGCTGCATTCAGCACAGAGCTGCCCACTGCCTGCACCTTCTTCTTGGGTGACCACTTGTGGGTCCCTTCCAACTCAGCATATTCTATGATTCTGTGAACCAGTTCCCTCAGGAATGGGGTGAGGACAGCATGGCTCAGGCCCTGCTCCCCTTTGCCCTTTGGGACGGGGGATCGGAATGGGGAGTTGCCTCTAATAACCTCTCTATGAAGGAAGCAGGAGGCTTGCTGGCAGTCAGAAAACACCACAGAAGAGGGACTTCTTAGGATTATTTTAATGAGTGATGAGTTGGAAATTCCCTGCGGGATTACTTGGGGAAAAATGGGTAATCTCTTAATTGGAGCTAATATCTCCCCATCGGACTCTTGAGCCCCATCTGGCTCAGAGGAAGCAAAGAGTTAAAACCCAGAGTCAGGAGAAGGGACCGAGTGAGGGAGAAGACCAGGTGATCTAGAGCAGGGGAGGGAGGGAAAGTGGGTGGCAGGCTCAGGCTGTGCTGCAGGGAGGGCTGCTCAGTGCTGTGTTTCAGCCAATGTTTGCAGCCGTGGCACCACGACCACCCCTGAGTTTTCAGCCGCCTTCCGTTGCCAGTCGTAGGCACAGCTGTGGATCACAGGTCTTGAGCTCCCTCCGCCTGCTGCATCCAGATGTTCCCTCACTCACTAAACCTCTTTTTCTAGGTCCTGCCTTCTCCCTGAGGCATTTTGCACGGCGTGTGTGCAAGCTCTGCCCAGGGTGCAGGGGGGCAGCTGAAAGGCCGAGGTCCCACCAGGGCTGGGCAGAGCTTGTGGAAAAGCAAGGGCCATTTGAGCCATGCAACAAGGAGGCTGCCTGCTTTCCCAAAGCCTGGCTTATCGGGCAGGCCCTGTTTGTTTACAGCTTTTGAATGTACAAAAAGTGTAAATTGCTCAACGAGCCAGCAAAGGGTGGATGTGCATTGTCTGTGAGCAGTGATGTAGCTTTTGAGCCATATGTGTGCTCTGGGTTGCATCTCTTTCCTGTGCATAGCCTGTATGTGTGCTTGTACACTCAGCTGCAGGAGGATGTGATACAGCATGTGTCACATGGGTGCAGGGGGATGAGATGCAGCGTGGGTCATGCCGGATCTCAGAGCGACGCTTTGTGCTGTGAACCTCTGAAATTGCAAGGGCCTGTGGAAACCTGCCCAGAGATGGGAGTCAGGAGAAGCACAGCAGAGGGATGCCTAGGAGAGCAGCAGTCACTGGAGGAAGCAAGTTGTAATGAGAGCTGCTTTGCAAAATGTTGCTCTGGTACAGGACTGCTTTGGTCTCTGCCAAGTGATGCTTTTCTGTGTTACTTCCTGCACAGGGTACTAAAACAATACCAAGGTTTGAATGTCTGGTTTGATGTTAAAGGCCAGTTTGCAGATGCTTTTCTGAACACACTGCCTAGGCTATACTCTCATTTACTCTGGTAGCTCCTCATTCTTTTACCTGAAGGAATGACATCCTAGCTGGAGAAATTTGGTCAGACATCAGCATCTCTTGACAGGACAGGACCCATTTGCAGTCTTGCAGTGGCCCCCTCCCCTCCCCTTGCCACACTGTCCGCAGCTTGCACTGTGTTAAATCCCACTGCTCCAGTGCCTGCTGGGTCTGCAGACTGGTATTAAATGGAAGCAGCTGGCCTCTTCATCACCCTAATCAGATTGAAAGAGCAGGGACAGTGAAAAAAGTTAGTGCTTGCTCAGGCACATTTTACTATGTCTGAGACAATTACAGCCTAAATGCTCAAAGAGGAGTTGATGTTATGTATCGCTTTATACAGCGAAATGACTTCTAAAGCCTGTTGGGAAGAAGCTCATAACCATGTAACACTACTTTTAGATGATTACCATGTGATCTTAGGTAAATCTGCCTAAGGGTTCAGGTTTTTCCAGTCAAAATGTCCCACTCAAATAAATGAAGTCATCTGTCATCTGCTAATACATGCTAAATGACTGCTATCCTATCAGTGGAAAAGCAAAACATCCCCCCAGACTGTGTGAATGCTTCCATAACACGTGGGAGCTATTTACCGTGTCAGGATCCATGAGCCAGGAAAATAGACAGAGGACGGCTCATATCTGATGAATATTTTATTTACTTGCCTACAAACAAAGTGGTGGACTCGACAGATTTGAAGTATTTTTGCAATAGATTTGTCATGGTTTAGTAATCAGGAAAGGTAGAATTGTTGTGTTTTTGAAGAAGCCTTTAGAGCAGCAGTTCCCAGATTTGGGATTGCGTCCGTATTTGAGGTTATTGACTCCAAGGCATAAATGGGACCACAAGCTTCTCTTTTAGTCCAGGCATGCAAGTGGGACTGGGGGGTTGTTGCCCCAGATGCAACTTTTGCTAGGGTGGAGCCTGTGCAACAGCTCTGGCTTTGCCAGTGCATAATGTGTAAGCTAAAGGGATGGATGGGTTCATGTTGTGTTGTTTGGGTTACTTCATGCTCAGAGCTTGCACTGCAGTGCATTGTAAAATTACGTTTGCTGCCTAAATAAATCTGTACATCGCACTTATACGTGGTGGGGCAGTTCACCCAGGGCAGCAGGAGAGCAGAGTTTCCAAAGCCACTGTGGTCATGGGCTAGCAGAGAGGCTCAAATGGAAGAGTCAGGCATTCAGATCCAGAGAACATGGGTTCCCAAAAACCCACAGGAGAACCCAGGCCTCCGGTGACTCAACATGCCTGGGTCTCTGCAGCTTGAGAGCCTGCCTTTTTCTGTCACAAGCTGCAGGGACTTATGTGGGCTAAATCATTTCCAAGCGTGGTAGGAATGGTGCAGGATGCCCAGCTGGCGATGGGGGAAGTCCTCCCTCAAGCTTTCCAGGCAGCCAAAGGACAAGGCTCAGCGTTACCTCCTTATAAAACACGCGTCGTACATAGCAGGCTTCCAAGCAGACAAGATCAGCTGGAGCCTTCGAGCATTTGGAAAATTTACTGTTGTCAGTTTATCCTGTTTTTTCCTTTTTTGTACTTACAGACTGGAAAATTTTTTGGTGCAGTGGATGGCTCAGTAATGACCCAGCTGCTAAACATGGGCATGTTCAGGCGGTAAGTGGGGGATCTCCACGCTGTACTTCTCGTTCTTCGCTGGTGTGTGGGTCAGAGCATATTGGTCCCTCTGAGAAGCACTTGAGCAGGGGAAAATGTACATGCTGATGGTGCATGTGACTCTCTTATTTAGAAACAAGAGCTCCTTTAGCTACCTGCCCCCTCCCCCGACTCGCTCAGGGATCATCACCACACAGGCTGTTTCTCCTCATCTCCTGCTCTTCCACCTGCTGCAAAACACAGAAAGACACAGTAACTTCCAATCTTTATGTGGCCAGGAAGTAGCTGCTTCTCTGTCTGGGAAACATTTCTTGGCATTTTGGGTACAAAAGTGCTTCAGTTCCTCCTGCCACTGGGAAAAGCCTTTCTACGGAATAGTTGTCTGAGAGCCCCCCAGGATGCAGCATTGCAACTGGCTGACCACATTTCTCTTTCTCTTAAAAATACTTCCGTTCATCTCAGTCCACTCCCCCAGCTGATGTCAAAAGAGAGTTCAGAGTTTCAGTGAAAACAGGAACTAGGGGGCCCTGAGGTAGTCACAATCATAATTCCTCTACTTCACAGCCTGCTTTACTCACTCTCTGAAATTAGGGACATATTTCCTTCTGACCCAGTTGCATTAATCCAGAGCCTGTATTTCTTGCTCTGCCAGATCCAGCACTGGCCAAACAGCAAAGACACGTGTAAGCAGGTCGCTGTTTTAGTTCATACAGCAAATATTTCATACATGAAATTTTTTAGAGAAGGCTGACTTGTCTGTCCCCTAGGCCAGTTGCACTGCTTGCTTTTGACTGCTGGCTTGTTTTGTTTTGATTGCAGGGTGACCATGTATGATTACCAGGCAATGTGCAAAGTACCCTACCACCACCACAGCGGCGCCCGGCCCCTGCTCAGCGTACGTATCTGGCAGCATGCAGCCCTCCCTGGGCTGTGCTTTCTCCTAGGGCATCTCCAGCACCTTGGGGCAGCACATTCCACAAAAAAGACTGTAGTAGATGTTTGCTTTCAAGCGGTGGGAATGTCCAAACTCATCTAAGGCAGGTCTCTGAGGCAGCGGTGGCCTCTGGCTGTGGTTTCCAATGTGGATCTCTATTGGCATATAGGATCTCACTGAAAATTGGTTCAGGGAGAGGACATGAACTAAACTATGGCAGGCTTCCCCTAAAAGCCAAGGAATCAGCTAGCAGCTGAAATGAACAGGAATCCTTTTACAGGGCATGGTTTTACTCAGCAGCTCATAAAGGAGGGTTGCTCTGGGAGAAAACTGACAGTCATTTGGGGAAGTATGAGTGGAGCTGGAGCAACAGAGTGGTGATAGCCCAGGGAACAAACCAACAGAGGGAAGAGTTTTACCAGTACCCAAATGCAACCTCTCTTTAGGCTGATACAAACCAAGAATCTAATCCCACTCTACCTTCCTAACGTGGCCTCAAACAGGCAGAACAAAGTAATTACTCAACCCTTAGGCCACTTTAAACTAGTTGACACAACCCTAAACAGGGATTTTAACACTTTTAACAACATGTTACATTTTTAACAGTAAGTCTGTTTTGGAGTGGCTATACTTAAGCTAGATAAAATATTGTGATTGTAGTGAAAATATTTGCTTGATCATATCCTCCAATTTTGATTACTGTCACAAAATATGAGCTGTCAAAACCAAAGTGAACTGGGAAGAGAATACAAAGGTGAGCATTCAGCCTTCATCTCTCATCTCCCCCTCTTAGCAAAACCCTTGAAAAGGAAAAAATCAAGAAAAGTCTGTTTTTTATATTCACACATAAGAATCGGTCGAATTCCCAATAATCTCTACATTTTACTATTTGCTGACTTATTTTGGCTGAAGATAAGTCAGTTAGCATAATGGAACATTATCTTGTGTCCTGTGACTACTGCATCTGTTTTGGGTTTGAGGAGACGGGCATGATTATGAGAGAGAGAGATGAAAATTAGACATGGTTACCATGAAGAAAAGAAGCAGCAGGATCCTCTGCAGATGAATTGTCCCTGGGATAATGCTGGATTTCCAATTTGTAGCTGAAAAGCAGGAAGATGATAGAAGTCATGCCATCTTGAGGAAAAGCTGGATGAAAGCACAGTTAAGCATAATCAATCAATGGAAGATAATACTAAATCCTGGGCTTGTCCCAGAAACACCACTTGCTATCAGAACATAAAGCATCCTAAACTGGTGGTGTCCCATTTAGCTATGTTTCTCTCCTGCTCTGAGCTCTGAAGGTCATCCATACTGGAGAGAAATCATCAAGCAATTACATCTTCAAAGTCCTTCATATATTTATGATAAACTCCCTGACCCTGATGGGGAGGGGGTGAGAAGATATTATTAGTAGCAAGGCAGCTCTGCTGGCTTTTTACATCAAAACATTTTGAACATTTTCCAGTGATGCCCAGACCTTGAATTTCCAGCCTGTCTTCAAGAGCTCTGATCAGTGGAGGGAATTGGTCTGAAATGTGGGGTCCTGCATAACAATTATAAATTCTCTGACCAGGTCCTTATGGTATTTCTCATTTCTTCTTTTGTTCTCCAGCCAATTTATGCCTTTCTAGCTGCAGTGAAATGGCTGATAAGTGATTTCCTCATGTGAGTACCAAAAGATGTGGGTGTTTGGGAGGCTCAGAGCAACGGGGTCAAGAGCTGAGAAAGCTGCAAGAGGAGGCCCCTGCATAGGGCATTGCTGTCAGCCTTCTGCTGACATTCAGCTCAGCCTTGCTCCTGGGAGACAGAAAGCTATTACTATTCCCATTTTGAGAGGCAGAGGACCAAAGTGGGTCTGGGATTTACCTGAAGTCACTCAGTACAAAGTGCCTGAGTCAGAAATAGGACTTGGGTCTCCTGGGGCCCTGTGCAGATCCTTGATGCCGAGTCCTCTTGCCTGTCTCCTTTGCCCGTGCTGAGCGAATGCACACCTTCCTTTCACGGGGGGAGAAGGCTGAAGGAAGCAAGCCAGGGAGCTCAGCTCTGAGTGACAGGCCAGGGAGAAGAGAGGGAAGGCTGTCCCCTAGATTTGGGTTCCCCTCAAACTTCTGGGGTGAATCAGAGTTCAAGCTCAAATTAGGATGAAAGTGCCACTGCTCAGCTTGCTGGGTGTGCAAAAGGGAAGGAAAAGATACAGCTCTGCCTGTTGGTGCAGAATAATTCAAAGTGGCATGTAGTTACCTTCAAGTAGACAGAGTATAGCCTTCTGATGGCCATCCATGCCTGCTCCTCAGGTGGGGCCCACAGGGACTGAATTCCCTCCCAGCCTCAGGGGTTGCTGTACTCATTCCTTCCTTCACTGGCGAGCCCCTCACACTGTATATACCTCAGAAAAAAGCCCATTCCCATCTTCCACGGTACAGATCCCACGATACAGAGTTACACTCTATCATATGGAGAGGAAAAAAAAAAATTAAAAAAAAAAATCAGACTTCCACTGCCAGCAAATTCGCAGTAAACATTTTAGAACTGATACTTGCCGGGCAACAGGGCCATCTCCCTGACACCTGCATCCTTCCAGGCTGCTGAAAAAGCATCCTCTGTTCTTGCTCTTTTGACAGCTTCCTTTTGGAGTTTAACATGAGTAGCTTCTGGCACTCAAACAACTTGGCAGATGGTGAGTACACAAGAGTCCAGCCACCCCACAGCACGTGAGTGTTACAGCCACGGGTGACAGAAGAAACTGTATGGGGAAGCCTGGCCTTGTGCAAGGAGCCTGCACTGTGCCCCACACCTCTTCTTCCATGGACACTGTGATCCAGCTTCCAGATCCTACCACCACCACATCTCCCCCCATTTCCACCCCCATTTCAGGCTGCCACAGCACCAGAGCGGTCAGAGTGAGGTGTGTGCTGCTCAGAGCTTGCTTTCCTCAGGATTACTTGCTGAGGAGGTGGGAGGTGCTTCTCTCTGAGGACTCCTACCCTGAGTGCAGTGGGATGAGAGAGGCCATCCACTGCAAAGCACTTTAGTTGGAAAGACTCCCTTCCAGTCTCTGAAAGGACAGGACAGAGCAGGGCTGGAGCAGGAGGTTCTCCAGAGCCTAGCAGGGGTTTCAGGAAGCTAGACAGAAACCTTACAGTTCAATAACACATTGAGGGTCTTCACTTACCCACTGGACCTGCTCTGGAAGAGAGAAAATGATGGCACATGGTATTGCACAGCAGCTGAGTGCAGCAGAGGGGTATGTCTGGTTTGAAATCCAGTGATCTGTCCTGCAGCTGTAGTGCTGCCTGCTAGAAACATCCTGGGAATCTCTGTGGTCCCATCCCTAGCCCTGCAGGCAGGGGGTGATGTTGATGGCACTGAGGAGACTCCAAGGGAAAGGTGAGGTTGCTCTGTGCAGCCCTGTAAGAGCTGTTGTTGCATTCTCATTAATTCTTGATCACTATTTTAGTGGAGACAGCGGTACCTTCCATGCTAACTGTGGAGCTGAGTCTTCTGCACTGAACTCTCCTGGTGTAATGGGGAAACAGTCATTTTTAGAAAGCAAAATTCCCTTCTGCTCAGAAAACAAGGCCTATGTCTGGGTACTGTTTAGGTCCCACTCTCTTTCTCCAAAGAGATGGCAGTAGAAGCTGCAGCTATCCTCTAAGTGGCCCTGGCTGCTGCCATCAGGATAACAGGAGGGGCCCCATGCCAAAATCAGTGAGGAGGAGTCAGATGAGCAAGTGCAGTGCTTGTACCAGGGCAGGAGAGACTGCTCCTTGTGGAGGACAGACTGACCTGGTGTTCCTGCACTGAGCTGCTGTGGCTGCTCGGTGGCTGCCGTTGGATTTAGTCTTTGCTCGAGGAGATGTGAGGAAAAAGGGAGGGGGTTCTCACTGCTGCCCTGCTCATCACCATTTCCTTTTGTGCTTTCTTCATCTCTTTCCCACATCACCTCCATGACTGCTGTGTGTGAATCCATGTGTTCATTGTGCTGCCATCATGTGAAACTGTCACGTGGCTCCATCGTCACTGTGTGTCTGCATGTCACGGCGCTTCTCCAGCCAAGGCTGTCTTCCATCATTGTAAGTAGAACCACTTAACAGTGAAAAAAAAGAGAATTAACTAGAAATTCCAGGCTAGGAAAAACTTTTTTCCACCTTTTGGACAGTGGGGAACTTGCAGAAAGGTGTGACAGGGACAAGGCAGTGCCTGGCTCTATTTCCCTGCTCTGCAAAGAAGCAAGAGAAGCTGTTGCTCGTTTAGCTGGCTGAGCTGGTGATTGAAGGTCTGTCACTGAGAAGTTGATAAAAGAAGGAACACACAAGCCTCCTCAGGGACTACAGTCACAGGCAACATCATCACTCATTACTACAGCATAGCTGGGCCCATAGCCTGTGTACTATGGCATGTCCTTCACCTTGGTTCCCAGCAGGCCCGTTCTGTTTCAGTTTTTATCCCAAAACCAAAGACCAACCCACACCTTCTTGCAGGAAAAACTATACGAGTCTCGTAGACTTCAGTTTTTAAGAAGCAACTTAAGTCTTCTTTTCCACACCCCGTGGCTTAGGTCCTTCTGATAAATCCCAGCCCAGCTCCAGGATAATGCAAAACTACTTTCAAGCAGTTCGACTGATAAGTATATGCTCTAGCTCATAAATCCACTCCTACAGGCGAGGTAGAAATTCCTCCAAGACGGAGTCCAGACTGTGGCTGTGTTTGTATCTCCCTGATTCCATATCTAGCTTGTATTTGCTGATTTGCTCTCTGCCCAGCAAGACGTATGTGTGAGACAGAGATAGAGAAATAGAGACAGTTGGAATGCATTTTACTGTATGAAGAAGAGGAAGAGAAGGAGAGGGTGTCTACAGATAAAAAAATGAGTGTCCATGTGTGTGTGGGAGTAGCAGGGTGGAAGAATACTATTGGGGCTGGAAGAAATGGATTGCACATGTTGTTAAGAAGGGGCTGTAGATTTTTGCCAGAGTTGTTAACATTTTCTTGACTGCATGCCAAGGCTGGTGTATGCAAAAAATATGAAGCGAAGGAGACATTTTGTGAGAGAGAAATTGAGCACACATTTTTTCCGGGTTATGTGCAGGGGAATTAATGATCAGGGTTCTAATGCTCACCCTTACCTGACTGTGTACCTCTGGCTCTGCAGCACTGAGCCTATTTCTGCTTCCCAAGTTCTCTTGTTTCCTGGGAAGGTGAGACTTGCTGTCGGAAAATGGGCATGATATATTCAGACTGCACTCATCATACAAATCTGCTTTTCAGAGGGGGTGAGAAGACATGTTTGCTGCCATAGATTTTTCACTGCTCTCAGCATCTTAATTTCTTTCTGCGTTTGTAAGGGCTTCTGCTTTTATGAACATCACCAGGTTTGAAAGCTTTTAATTAGGCCAAAAATACTTCCAGCCAAGGCATGCAGCCTAGAAAGGACTATTTCTAGAATTCTGTAAATCATAAAAGTTTCCTTTTTTTACTGCATGGTAATGTACACAGAGGATATTTTACAAGATAATTGATCAAATTCTGTGTTTTATATTGGTAACTAAGTGGCAGATTTTGTCTCGTGTCCCAGAGTAAATCCACTGACTCGGGCGCGTGATTTATGCTGGTGGGAAAGAGTTCACAATCTGGGCTCTATAGTTCATAACAAGGCACGGCAGCTGCCTTTGCTGCTCAGAAGGATTGGTTGCCAAATGTCTGACAAAGGCTTTCTGGAAGTGCAGATGGTAGCAACGACAGCCTGGAATTAACTCACTCTTTGCTATAAAGTTTGCAATATGTTATCAGCTCCGCTGGCTGTTTACTAATCCCTGACCACCAGACTCTCAGGGGGCTGATAGCATTTTGATGTCCAGCATGTGCATTGAGAGGCTCAGCCCAAGCATTTTGCTGATGATGTACATGCTACTGGGCTTCTCTGAACTTCTCAGTACTGCTGCAACTGCATTGCTTCCAAAGAATTAAGTGGCAGTAGGCTTAAGTATAATCTCTGTCATGGGTCTTGTCTCTGTGCAGAAGTTAGGAGATTTTAAAGTGGCTTCTTTTCATTCAGCTTGTGCCAAAAATAAAGATTGTCTGTGCCGGGCACTTCTCAATATTTAGCAGAGTTTAAAAATACAGCTTGGTGCACACGATGAAGTTAACCCAGAGCAGCTCGAATTGCAAAGGGTCATGAAAGACTCAACCAGAAATGCCCCTTCTGAGACTGACACAGCCCATAATGCCAGTGGCAAAAGTGCCTCTGAAGGAACCAAACCTGGTGCACTTCCCACTGCACACGCTGCTCCTGTGGGTGCCACCACGGCGTAGTTCAACCCAGAATTACTGACCAAGTGTTGGCTCTCTAGTCCTGTGTCCAGAGCTCTTGCCCATGTGTGCAGGTCAGCCAGCAAACAGTGCTGTCCAGGTATGCACATGCAGTCTCTTTAATTCCCATTGAGGCCCAAGACTGTTCTCCAAGCTCACCAAGACCAGGATGACAGCCCTCATTCATCACTGGTTGAGGCTGGGAGGCCTGAGATTGACTTCCATTCTGTATTTTCCAAGACGACAGTATCTTTCACCCCCTCCCTCCACCCCGTCCTTCACACCACTGTATTTTATATTACTGTAGCTCCATCTGCTTTGATGATATTATAACAGGAAGCTGGAGCTAGAGAAGGATGTCATTCTTTACCAGGGACAGGGGAAAACTGAGGTCCTGGATGAAATCCCTGTTATGTCAGGAGCCTTTGCCACTCCTGACATGAGCAATACTCTAAATTCCTGCTGGCAGTTTGCCCCAACTTTATCAGGTCACCTCTGTGGTCATCACAACAACTCTTCAGAGCAAGAATGGCACAGTCCATTGCCAACAGCTGGGCTGCAGTGACAGTGCTGCAAATCCAGGGGTAACACAACAGGACTTCGATGGTTTGTGGCTGAAAGACCAGTGTGTGGCTTTGCCACAAGCATGTCCTTGAGAAGGTCTGTTCCCAGTCCAGACTAGCCTGGCCACCTGTTCCAGGGTTTGGAGCTGCTTTCCTGGCCTCTACTACAGTGAATTAGGGCTGAAAGGGTTCCCGCTCTGTTCCTCACACTCCTTTGGTCTTAGTTTAGGGACTTTACTGGCCAGAATAGTTACCAGTCCTGGAGGTGGTCTGAGCTAGAAAGCATTTGCAGCTTCTCTCCTTACAACACAAACACTGATATTTTGCATGTTCCATCAGAAATGTCTAAGCCTTTGAAATTCACCTCAGGAACAGGGTCTTCTTCTGCTCATCCCAAATCTCCTCAGGACTACTTGTTCCTTGTGACAGAGGCATTCTCCATTAGCAAGAAACAGGAGAGGCTTTTCTGTGCTTCTGCGGTGTGGGGTTCACACAGAGGGACGGCAAATGGTGGCAGAGCACAGCCAGGCAGCTCCTGGCTGATGGCAGAGGTGCTGCCAGCCCCTGAAATGAGGAGTTTAGTTGATTAATTCAATGTAAATCCAAGGTGAATACAAAACAAGGCACCATGCTGAAATCGTGCTCTCTGTGCTTTTGGGTCTGTGCAAAATTAACCTAACCATGAGACCGACAGGTGGGTCCCACAGTCTGGGAGGATTTTAAGGGGCTGTTTTTCGAGAGTTCAGAAGAAAAGCACAAAAAAACCTACCAAGGACTCTGTACTGGAGGGAAGGGCTTGAGTACCCATTATATTCACCCGGGAAGGGCATTAGAGGGGAAATTGGGCTGGAGTTCCTGAGAGAAAAATCAGAGAAAATCATCCATTTTTTCTCCCTCTCATTTAATCCACATTGTTTAGACGGCAAGCTCCACCGGGTGGTGCCTGCTGCTGTCTGCGTGCTCTGGCAGCATCGGGTGGGGGGGGGAAAAGGAGACCATTGCTCTCAGCGAGGGTTCTACAGTGATGCAAATTACCCTTCGGAATCATGGTGCCCTCTTGGTGCCTTCTTAACATACATTTGCTGATTAAAACCCGTGATGCTGCATTTTTCTATAAATCTTCGGCGCTTCTGCTGCCCGGGGTAAAGTGGGCGCTCTCCTCATCCGAAGGACCCTCTTCCCTGCTGGTCCCCACCCCCCCCGGCAGGGCTGCCTGTGGCTGCTGTGTGCGAGGGGGGCTGCGAAGTGAGGCTTTGTGCTCAGACCCGAAGCTGATGTAGAAACCATTTCTCATACGTGCTGTTGGCTGAGCTGCAGCCACCTCTGCCCTAGCAACAAAGCTCGGCGTTTCCATCGGCAGCATTCCCCTGTGTCCTACAGAGGCAGGAGCTGGCTTTGCTACCTCCGACTGCAGAAAATAATTGCCAGAAGGGCCCAAGGCGGCAGTTTCAGGCAAGACAGATTTTGCTGAACTCCTAGAAAGAACGCTCTTGCTTCTCGAGGGAGGCTTAATAAGGCAGTCCAGCTCCCCCTCATCCCCAAATTAGTTTGGAAGTCCCACAGAGTGTGACTGATGAGTGATGGAGCAGCTGCTCCCTGCCTCTGCGGTGGATGGCTCCCTCCAGGAGCCACTGCTGTGTCTGAGCTGGGTCTCTGCTGGTCCTTGAGAGCCATCATCTGCTTTCCTGTGGTCTCAGGCTTGATCTGTTTGCTGGCCGTGGTTTCTTAGTGTGACAAATATTCAACCCCTCAAATTTCCTGCTGTGGGCTCGCTCTGAAGCATCAGAGGGCTCAGGAGGGATCAGCAGTTGATGAATCCCACCGTGGACACACAGGGTTCCTGCAGGGGCAGATCCCTTGGCACAGGCACTGAGACCAGCCCAGTCACAGGTTTCAATGTTTAAAAAAGTGAACCAGGGCTGGGTTAGGCAGGAGGGACTTCATTAATGCTGCTGGTTCAGTCATACCCCACTGCTCCTTTGAACAGAAGGGTACCAGTGCTCAAATGACCCTTCCTACCGGGCAGGGAGTCCCTGGGGTGCTGTGGCCACTGCGGTCCCACAGCTGTGGCTTGGGCATAGCAGGGTCTGGGCTTGCTGGGGGAAGGCAAGTGGCAACATTGTGCGCATTTCTCACATAGACTGGTTTTCCCACACCACCTAGTGGGAGCAGGGATCACTGCCTGGCTGCTTTGTGCAGCGCCTCCTTCCCATTATTCTCTGGTAGGCACCTGCTCTTTGCCACTCTTGAGGGGGTAGCAGGCACGCAGGGCTACTCCTCCAACCTGTGTCACCAGTTTTAAATGCTTCCATCTCAGTGCAGGCAGCTCCTGTGTGATGCTCTGCCCTTCACCCATCTCACCTTGTCTCCTTGCCCTCGCAGCTCACAAGCACAAGAAACACGACATGTTGCAGCCCTGTGACACCGAGTACCCCGTTTTCGTGTACGAGCCGGCCATCAAGGAGACCAACGGGCTGATTGAGTGTGGAGACTGCCAAAAGTAAGAACTGCAGCTTCCCTTTCATTTGGGGGGGTCCCCCAGGGGGATGGCACACAAGCCTTGTCAAAGGGCCCCTTGGTGATGACAGCAACCTGAGAAGAGTCACCTGCTGCTCTGCCCATGGCGCGGCCACCACGGTATCTCCAGCTGTGGCTGCAGAGCAGAGCTAAACAGCTGTGCTGGACAGGGAGGAGGTGAAGAGACCAGGTTACCTGTTCTTGATAAAAGAGACAAAAATTTAAAACCATCTGTTAATAAGCGGAGGTAGCTGTAGAATGAAGAAAAGAGCATTCAAATATATATATATATCTTTCCATTCCACAGGTTTCAGAAAGGAACTTTTTCTGTTTTCTCATGCTTCTGGCAAAGGTTTTCTTAGAAAATTTTCCTTTTTGCAATGCTTTCGGCTTTCCTTTTCCTTTTTTTTTTCCTTTTACCCTTTTTCTGTTTTTCTACAGAAACAAACAAAAAAAAGCAGGGATGGGGAAAAAAAGGAAGCGTGAAACTGAAAGAAATGAAAATAAGGGTCCACTGTTTTATTTTCCATTTTCACTTTAAGAGAAGGAAGAGTACAAAGTTAGATAGAAAAGTCTTTGAGGTAAAAGGCTGTTTTCAGTGGCTCCATAGTGCCATCAGCAATCACGTGTGGAAAGGTGACAGAAAGATGAATTTCCACTGGTCCAGCTTTTCCTACACATGAGGCATCCAAACAGATCTGACTGGAATTCCCATTAAAAAAAAATAAAAATCCTACCTGGTCTGACTTCAGTCTTGGATCAACTGCAGGAAAGACTTAAAGGTTAGGAAAACAGCCTGTGCTAGTCAGCATGACTGTAGGAAAACCAGGCTTTGCCAAACATTGTTTCAGAAGAGATTGCAGATTTGGTGACAACAAGGTATTGTGTAGGGGCATTAAGCTCTGGGCAGATCCAGAGGAGCTGACTGCCCTAAATTGGCCTGTTAAGGTCTTGCTGCACAGATCTCTGCACCAACACAGCCTGGGACTGACCCCTCCTTGCTGGAGGCAGCACCTCACCAGCGTCACAGCAGCAGGTGCTGCATCCTGTCCTTCACAACATCCTGCTCAGCTCCTTTGTAATTACAGGTGTGGTTACAGCCCTTGGATCCCAGGTGCATCTCTTGTGCATCTTTCGTGCAGGTGTTTGGGAGAGACACACACCCTGTCACAGGCTCTGTGAAGCATTAGCTCAGGCATGCAGGCCTTCCTGATCCCGTTCCACAAGCCCAGGTAGTTCCTTGTGGAGTGAGGGTGGGCTGGGTGTTCCGTGCTGGGGAAGAAGTTGGAGATTAGTGCATGGAGCACCTCTGTCCTGGTTACTGAATTTGTTAAAGCCTGCTTGTCAAAGCTCCCAAAGCAGTCATTAGTGAAAAAGCCACTAATGAAATGGTCAGCTGCAGTGTGCAACCTTCAACACCTCTGAAAGGGAACACAGAGATCCCCAGAGGCTAGAGGGCAGCAAGACAAGGTACCAGACAAGCAAACCAGGGAGACAGGGTGCTCCTCCAGCGCAGCCAGGTTGGACAGTGGAGTGGGCACATCCTTACAAACCTGTATTTGTAATCCAGAAGCCCTCTCCCTTGGCTGAGCGGTGTTCAGCAGGACTGGGAGTGTACAGAGCCACTGTAGCCCTGCCACCAGTGCAGGCACACTGAGCCCGACATCCCCAGCCTTCCCTGTGCCCAGCAGCTCCAGGACAGCTTGCCAGCTCCCTGCCAGCAGGCAGAGGGGGATGGCAGCGTGGGCAGCTCAGCCTTGCTTTGGGTGGCTGCAGCCTCTGTGCTGGTGAATGACACGTGATGGCTGCAAGGCATTGGGCAGGTTGCCGAGGTGCCCAGACATGTACAGCACCTTGCGGTGGCACCGGCATCTGCGTGCTTGGACACGCACCCCCTGTGACTGATGTGCACGTGCCAGTGCACAGACCCTCAGCCACAGGCACATGCAGCCTCGTGAGCACAGAGGCACATCCGAGCTGCCCACACACCCCCACGTGCACAGCACTCATGCAGAAAACCCTGCACTCAGCCAACACACGTCCTGCCCTCGTCCTGCCCTGCCCACTCAACGCCTGCACTGCCTGCCCACTCAGCCCTCACGTGCACGTCCTCGGGCAAACGCTTCCATCCAGAGACATCACCACAGGCACGTGCCTGTGCTCATCACCGCAAGCCACAGCCTGCTCGTCCGACAGGGAGGGGAAGGGGCAGGCGAAACTGTGGCCGCAAAGCGAAGCCGTGCGATTTTCGAGCCTCGGTTGGTCGGTCCCATCACACCGATGTAACGTAGGGTGCTGCTGGGATCCTCTATGTCTCTCTCCACTGACATGAAATGTAGCAAAGCACTGCTCCTCGCAGGACCACATAATACAGACATCCTTGCATAGTATGAGCATACACATAAATGTATGTTAAGTGGGCACTGATGTACCTCCAGACGAAACCAGGCTTTCTCAATGTCATCTGCTGTGATGTGCTGCCCCATCTTGTGTTGGGTTTGGTTGGTTGGTTGGGTTTTGGGTTCGATTTTGGCTTTTGTGCCTAGCACAGAGTTTTAAATTTGAGCCAGTTCAGAGTTTACTGAGGCCAAAAGGGTGTGCCAGCACCACTTCCCCCCATGTACATATGCTCCCTGGGTCTCTCCTGCCTTCCATGACTGACATCCTGTTTCTGATGATCTCTGTTTTCTTTGCTGCATTCAGGCAATGCAGCTCTGGTGTTGTAGCTGGAAGGATGTGCTTTCTTTATCTGTTCTTCTCTTGCAGGATGTTTGTGGCACAGCAGATCGTCAGCAGTAACCTCCTGCTCCTCGTCACGGATGCTGTCTGTGATTGCAGCATCTTCCCACCTGTCCCAATGGACCCAAAAGAGGTCAAATATATCCTTCCACACCCAGCAGGGATGCACAGCTCCACAGGCCCCTTCATCTTCATATTTGCTAGGGTGGAAAATGTGCTTCTGGTGCAATTGCCGTGGGGGTAGAGAGTACAACCCAACTTGTGGGACAGCTTGGAAAAATCTCCAGCCCATGCAGGGTGACCTGCCCTTCCCTTGACCTCCCTGCTCTGTCTCTCAGGTCGTGCAGTTATACCTGTACAAACTTGCATCCAGGCCCTGTATCTCTGTGCTGTGTTCATCCCCTTTTTCCCTGCCTGCTGCTGCCATTGTCCTTAACAGCCTCGCACATAACGCTTCAGTGAAGTGTGAACGGATGCGGTCCCAGAAGCTGCGACGGCGGCCGGACACCTGCCATGCATTCCACCCTGAGGTACCCCGGGGTAACGTGGGAGAGAGGGAGGGAGGGAACACAGCTGAATTTCACCGTGGGCATGCCTGTTACCCATGCACAAATGTCTCCTCCTGCACCCTCACATCGGGTGTATCACATGCCCATCCTGCTGGCTGGACCCGGACACAGCCATGTGAATCCCCGAGGGGCTTCCTAGCAGGAGGACCCTCACGCATTAATACCACCTGGGAAGGGCTTGAGCTCAGACACCAGAGGGTCAGGAGCAAGCTCCCCTACCACTAGGAGCCGAGGAGGCAAGTGCAAGCTTGCAGGCGGCTGCTCAAACCAGTCCCTTCCTTTGCCTCTTTCCTTTTGGCCACAGGCATTGCTCCCCTTTCCAAAGGTGACGGGTGGGATCCTTTCCCTCCACCGGCAGCCACCCTGGCAGTGAGCAGGCTGACCCCTTCTCTCCCATCTCCCAGGAAAACGCCCAAGACTGTGGTGGCGCTGCTGAGATCTCCGTCTCGCCGACGCTGCTGCTCCTGCCGCTGGTGCTGCTCCTGCGGTGACCCCGCCTGCCACGCACCTTACACGGCACAGACCCGGGGGGACGGAGCTGCCGCCGGCCGGAGCGATGGGAGGGGAGGAGATGGGAATGCAACCCCCTCTGGGACACCCGCTGCGACTCCCTGGTGTGTCCTTCACCGCAAGGTCCATCACGGTGCCCATGGTGGAAGCTGCTCCCTCCTTGAAAACCTGTCAGCAAAAGGCCTGTGCGAGAACCAGCGGGGTCAGATCCTGGCACGGCACCTCCCGAGCGGCTCCTCCCAGCCCTCGGGAAGGCCGAGGTCATCAGCATGGCCAACATTTCACCTGACTCCCAAGGAGCCACTTGGGTACAGGGGGCAGAGGGCCCAGAGGAGCAGATCTGGACTTAGGAGAGCAGGAGGGGCAGCGGACAGTGTCTGCCTGTCCCTCAGTGGGAGCCACCAGGACTTTGAGCATCCGGGTCTGGAGCAGCCCAGGCACAGCCCTGCCAGAACAGGGCCCTTAGTGGTTCCCAGCAGAGAGGCAGCATCTCCTGGTCTTGGGGGTGGTCCTCAGCTGTGACCCCGGGGGTAGGACACGGCGCCTGACCTGAACTGCACCAACTTAACATGCAGCTGGACAATGGGAGGTAGCACGGCTTGACTAGTTAGCTACAGCTATGCCAACTCTGCCAAGGAGAACCCTCCTAACACTGTTAGAACAGCATCCAGATTCTTGTCTAGATGTGGACTTACCTCTGGGAAAGGGGTTTTGTATGACCCACCAAAAGAGAAGGTATGTTTCCTGCTACCTGCTATCTTCACTGCAGAAGCAGCTACGAAACAGGCACTTTTCCCCTCGGAGCAGCACTGCCCTGCTCACTGCAGCTGCCCTTGGGTGTTCCCTGCCCTGAGCCTGGCATTCCTGGCTACTGGGCATGGGCCATTTCTTACAGAGCTTTATGGACAACGGGTGGGGAGCACCCATGTTTCTTTTTTTTTTTTTTTTTTTGTATGAACTGCTCCATACCATCTCATTAAAAACAAATATATGGCATATTCTAAATAGATACTACAGCTTCAGCATGTTTGGTGGTAATCGCAGCCCTACACTGCACCCCAGAAACCAGTGGGGACAGGGTGTGGGTGGCAGGACTCAGCTGCAGTGGCCTGGCCATCAGGGACATGCCAGCAACTCACAGGGGTGCCAGGAAGTGCTCCTGATCACTGTGCTGCTGATTTTTGCTGGAGCTACAGGAAGAAGAGCCTCTGGCCATGCAGCACACTGTGAACCTGCTGGCTGCACCCACAGCCCTCTGTCACTCTGAGGAGAGGTGGGGGTCCCAGCACTGGCAGAGAATGTGCCAGGGGTGGGGATGCCACAGCCTATGGCTACAGATGAAACAAGGTCTCTCCTTGAGCTCTGCCCCCTCCCCATCTGTAGCCACCCATGGGTAAGCCATGGTGGCCCCAGGGGAGCAGGCTGGTAGACCAGCAAGGCAGAATCTTGCCCTGGCCTCCTCTGCCAGATGGGCCCCTTTGGGAGCCTCCTGCACCACTCCAGGCCCCCAGAGCACCAAGTGGCTCATCCCAGAAAGCTTCCACCTCCTTCAGGGCAAGGGCCTACACCCTCCTCACTCCCTGCCTGATGAGCAGCACTGCCCACAACACTGTCCTGCACATTGTCCTGTGGGGCCCCACTGTCCTGTGGGGCTCCTCTCCAAGCCCACCAGGCCACCTACTTCCGCAGCCACCACCACCAGGGCTGGACTCGTGCAGCTGCTGCAAAGAGGAGTTTTCTGGGAAAGGGTTTTATCCTCACGCCAGGTCTGTTCCCTTTCCTGCACAAGCAGGAGCCCACAAATACACCTCAGGTGTGCTAGAGACAGTATGGATGCTGTCCCTCTTTGTCACCCATCTCACCTGACATGAAGGGGACAGTATCAGTCACAACCAGGTCCTGCTGGAGACTTTTCAGGACCTCAGAGGTCCTGCTGTGGGGGTTTTGCCTTGCTGGAGGCGGTGTTACAGCAAAGAGAGGAACGACTGCAGTACTGGAAGTAAAACTGGAGAGGGAGATGGTCTCCAGGCTTCAGATGCAGTGACCTTATCAGAGCCAGAAGCAGCCAAGGAAGATGAAGGCAGCACAGAGGGAAAAGGGGCTGCTGTCAAGGCCGAGGAACCAGGAGCTGTTCACAGATGGAGGAGCCCCTGGCTCAGGGCATCCCCCGCCGGCTGGCACAGTTCCCCCAGCTCCATGTGCCTGCCCTCCCAGGGCACCACTCTCAAGGATGACCTTCCTGTCAGAAAGGATTAGCAGTCCCATATCCACTCAGCTTAAAGAGGATATATAAATACACATTGCCCCGCTGCATATGAACCATGCTTGATTTCAGGTGCATAAATCCAAAATAAACACGAGCCCTGTAAAGATACCTGCACTGAGAGAGTGAAGATGTGAAGTACACCTGGTTTAGTTGGCTCAGCGAGTTTGTGCATAGGTTGTAAGTGGAGGGAATGGGACAGGGGTGAGAACTGGATTATTTCTTAAGCTGAGAAATAAGGGCAAAGGTTTGCCCTGACTTAAAACTCAAGCACACACCAGGAATCAGGCTGTGGAGTCACTCACCCCGATGGCACACCACAGTGGGCAGCAGGACAGACGTCTTCCCCTGCTCCAGCGCTGGGGTGCACGTGGCTAAAGGAAAAGGTGCTGTTCCCAAAGCTGCTGGTGCTTCCCAGTGCACCCTCAAGCAGCAGGGGCCAGGCTGTGGGCTTGGCTGGCCAGTTCAGATGGGCCCTGCCAGGGCAGGCAGTGGATGTCAAGCACTCACCTCAGCCTGTGCGACCCCGCTGCCACAGATCACAACCCACCTGCCCGTGCAGCCTCCTCCAGCCCTCACAGGGTCAAACAGGATGGCAACTAAAGGTCAGGCATGTCTCCAGAGGGAAGTGGCTCCTGCTTCTGTACATGAGGTTTGTGTTAGCTGTTTATTAGGAGGCAAACAGAGCCCTTCCCACAGTGCTGCTGATCCACAGTGGGATGAGCTGCACCTAGGTATGGTTTGAGCCTTGGAAGGCAAACGGCTTCTTTTATTATTTTTTTTTTGGCAGCAAAGCAGACCATAAGCAAACCTACCCATTTCTGGTCTCCAACGTGGGGTTAAGCAAATTCCATTTCATGCTCTGACAGAGAGAGTGACTCATGGCCCTACAGCGAGAGAAAAATCCTCAGGAAGAGCAGCTGCCCTAGCTCCCAACTTCTTCAGCCATGTGCTGGGCACAGCAGATGAAAATAGGTCAGCAAAAGCAAACAACGAGCTGAGACCAGAGGATCTGACCAGCAGCAGAGCAGCTGTGAGAGGAGCCATCTCTTACTTCTGGCTGAGCAGCACCCCACTGCCATCCTGGTACAGCACATAAATCACAGCTGTCCCTCCTGCAAGACCCTGTCCATCCCTGTAAGCACACAAACTGTAGGCATCAAGGTTTATTCTGTCAGGGCAAGACTCGAGGGGAGAAAGCCCACTAAGTGGTGCTCTGCAGCCAGGGGTGTCCATCAGACCCACCCAGCCACATCTGGCTGCCGCACGGACCAGGGGCTTCACAAGCCCTAAATCTGCAGCCAATTTCCTCGCAGGCAGGGGGACAGGGAGCTGGGAAGGGACCTGAATTCTCTTCATTGCACTCCTTGCAGGCTTCAGAAACACCCCACTGCAGGCTGAAGTAACCCTGGATCTCCCCCAAACACTGCGGTGGGCAATGAGGGCGTCCGAGCCGCAGGCAGGGACACACACCTTGCACAGTGTTGCACACACGTGCCCTCCCTTGACTCATGCCTTGGGACACAGCAAGCTCATGACTAGACCTTCAAGTGTGGCCAGACAGGGATGACTTCACCCTACAAAATAGTAGGAAAATCAGCCCTGGATTTACAGCAGCTGTTTGCAGTTGAGATCGGGCACAAAAGCAGGCTGGCCTGAGTTGGCTTACACTTAGCAAGAGCCTGGCACATCCCAGGCTGGGGATAGCAGCAGTCCTAGTGAGGAGCTGCATGCTCCAAGTGGGTTAAGGTTGCCCATCTCTGCCATAGTGAAGAATCAGTACCACAGTCTTCCTTGGTTTTATGCACACCTCAAACTCGGGCCCCACAGAGTATTTTCCAGGATCCTTTTTCAGCTGATAAAGCCCACTGGCACCGTCAGAACAGAAACCCTGGGCTCTCTCAGGCCTCTGCTTGTAGGGGAGGGGGCTGAGGGCAGCCTGAAGCAGCACATTTTTGTGCTAAGTGGGGAAGAAGCATCAAATTCCCATGTGATGAACGGCTCCATCACCAGCCAGGCCCTCGCTGAGGGCGGTGGCTGCTCCTGTCCCCCTTGGGCGTTAGGGAGCTCCCCTGTTTCCCAGGCCCCTGCCACAGCTATGGGTTCCCCTACACCACCTCTGCCTACCCCTGACAGGAGCCTTTACACCTTCTGTGGCTCAGGCAAACCTCTCTGTCATTGCCTCCCGTGACCTCAGCCGCAGCCACGCGGCTCCTCATCAGCGCGTGATGCCAAAGGTAATGGCCCCACTCGAACGCCACCAAGCACGTTTCTTCAGCAAATACCTCCCAGGCCCCGCAGGAAATTTCATCAGCTCTTCCTGCTTTGCTTGCTGCTGCTGCCTCAAATTTTGGGAGCCCTGGCACCCTGCCTCTCCCCAGGCAGGCCCCTGCTGGCAGCAAGCAAGGGCTGGGCACCAAGCCCTGTCTTTATACCTGTTTGGCTCCTCCAGGGCCAGGCAGCTGCTGCTATCCTTCCCACCAGCAATATGAGGAGCAGTGCCTGCGCTGCACAGGGGTGTGCACGGGGGCTTCCTCAGCCCTCCTCAAACTGCAGGGATAGTGGCAGGAGGCTGCCAGTCTTCTTGGAGGCCACTGTTGCACCAAGGGTTGGTCTCTCATAGGCAGCAGGAAAAGGGACAGGGAGCTGCTGGGGAAGCCCCCACACCAATGACAGTGGGTGTGCTGACAGTATAAGTCACACACCGGCCAAAGCCCCAGGCTGCTCTTGCTCCTCTGAGTTTCAGCCAGCAGTGACTTTCTTCAGCCCCTGGTAGCAGGGCCAGAGCATGCTGTCACCCCCTCCTGCCCGGCCCTGAGGGACACAGTATTGCTTTAAAAGCTGGCAGGAGGCTCCCTGGCAAAGGCAGCAACCCCAGCCTGGCTGCCCCTGCAGACAGCAGGATGGGGGAGCTGAGCCAGAGCCAGGGCAGAGCCCCAAGCTGGCCACAGTGGCCAGGAGCTGGCAAGGAGGTGGTGGCAGCAGCTGCTCTCTCCCAGGGGGGACAGCTTCCTGTCCCAGCAGCAGATGCCACCCCACATTCCCAGTCTGCCTGTGCCACAGCGAGCAGCTCTGGCCGCCCGCCGGCCCCACAGCCTGGCCTCAGACACAGGGAACAGCTCCTGCAGCCTGGGGGAGCTTGGCTCCAGCCACGCCAAGGCAAACCCCAAACCACAGGCACAGGTTCGGCACGGTTGGAGGTGAAAGCAAAGACAGCTACTGGAAGTGGCTGGGGTGTCATTTGCCTCTGTAAGGGAAACACACCATTGCTCTGGGAACCCAGCCAGGCCAATGATTTTCCCATCTCATTTACAACTAGACTGGTTCAGATTTTACGCCAACTGTGAAGTGCCTCCGTGCCCTGTTGTACCACTACAGCGATGAGGCTGCTAACAAAACGGAATCATGGTGAATCTCCAGTGCAAACATCTCCCAGCTCAGAAACAGTAATGTCTCAGTTGTTTAAAGATGAATTTTACTAGAGAAAGGCAAAGGTAAAGCTCCTGGAAATACCAGAAAATTTCTTCACTATGAGCGTGGTGAGACACTGGCACAGGTTGCCTAGAGAAATTGTGGATGCCCCATCCCTAGAAGTGTTCAAGCTCAGGCTGGATGGGGCTTTGAGCAGCCTGGTCTGGTACAAAGTGCCCTTTGCTTATGGCAGGGGGGTTAGAACGAGGTGATCTTTAAGGTCCCTTCCAACTCAAGCCATTCTGTGATCCTACGATAAGACCAAGCTGGAAAACCCTCCCCCTGCACACACATGGGGCGCTTAGGCTCACATCCCACCATCCCTCCCCAGGGAACTTACCTTCCCAGCAGTGGTGAACAAGGAACTGGTTACACTGCAATCCACTTGCAGCAACTGCCCACATGATGTTTGGCAGTTTCCTCCAGCATTTTTCCTACTTTGCTCATCGTTAAAATAGCTGAAGATGATCAGGTGGGACACGCTCGATGCTGCCTGAGCTCAAGGCCAGTATTTCTCCTTCCAGGGCAATATGCACCTAGGAATTAACACACGTCCTCTCCAAGGAGCTGATCTTTTTAAGAAACTTCACTGAAACCACATCAGTGCTCAGCACTCCTGGAAATCAGACTGGACAGTTTCAGCTTGGGCAACCCAGACAGAACAAAAGCACTGAGCAGAAGGAGGGTTTAGTCCAAACAAGTTGCTTTGATGCCACACAGGAGGCAGGGGTAAAAAAAAGGGAAAAATAACTCAATTTTGCAGGGAAGCCTCAAATAGCTTCAACCAAACTGAACTCAGCTCCTCCATCCTAATCATATGCTTCATTTACTTCCAGCTCCTTAAAAAGTTGGGCAATGGCCTTAGACACTCACCTTGATTGCAGCACTTTAATCCATACTCAGGATACTTGGCACCAAATGAAGCAAGTAATTCGTGGGAGAGGGCAGAGCATGACCACAACTACATGCAGAGGAGGTAGGACACACAATTTTAGCCTGCCCAGAAGACTTTTAAGTATTACTCTGCTTTCTGAAAAGAGAATAAGCCTAATTCACATTCGAACGTGGAAGCTACTTTTAGTGACGTTTGTGTGAAATCTGATGCCAACATTCTCCACCATTCCTTGAATTTGCGTTTCGTAAAAAGAGAAAATAAAACAATAATACTCCATCCTGAGACCTCAAGCTGTTGAGGTCATTTACAAGAGCTGTCTCTCTTTACAAAGTCACTGCAAAACACGTATCCTGAGTCAAGCAACTGACAAAAGCCACAGCTCAGCTGCAGATGCCCAGACTTGGTGTGAGCCAACACAAGAGGAGGATTAGGCGTATCTTGCCCAGGCAGTTCCCAGATGTTTGCTGACAGCTGAGGAACAGCGATGACAGAGCAGAAGGCAGTCTGGCACAGGGCTGTTCTGGTCAGCACCAGCCCCACTCCCTTCCCAGCCAAACCCCCCTCCCTCCTGCTCCTGCCAGTCCCTAAGCCTGCATACCAGGAGAAGATGGTCAATCCTTTATAGGGAGTGCAGGATGGGAGGCATTTCCTTTACACAAAGAATTTAAATCCAGGCCTCCTGAATGTCTCAGTCTCAACTCACCTAAAATTTCGCCCACAACCACCAAGGTCTCCAGCACTCACCCTCTTCGCCCTGCCAAGCTCTTCTTCTTCGCAGCCTTGGTCCCTCTCGCTCATTTTTCTCCTTGCAAATGCTCATCTCCCAGTGCTTCTTCGCCTATGGCTTTCCAGTGCTGTCCATAAATCACAGTTTCTGCTCTTTTGAACACATTTCACCCATTCTCCACCTGGTCAGCCTGTTCCTTTCCCTTTTCTGCCTGTTGTCATGTGGCACCCAAGACACAGTGGTAAGCGTTAAGCCCTTTTAAACCTTGGAATGAGGAAGGGGATAGTCTGCTCTGAAATCTGCAAGGCCAGGAACTTGAAAACTGAGCCACTAAAAATTTTTATCGCTTAAAAAAAAAAAAAAAAAAGGTAATTTTTGAAATTATAGTCAGCCCAGCTTTGAAAGCTTGGCGAGTCCTGACCGAGGATAGCCAGCCCCAAGACCACACTGCTGCTTTATGCCCTCACTCTACACCACGGGTTCAGCAGAGCTCTCCACAATGAAAGACCAAACTTGGCAGTAACACCAATCCCACTTCGTTCCTCACGTTACTTTGAAAATATGGCAGAGGTGAAAACTGAGCAGACCGTCCCAGGCCTATCGTTCTCTGCCAGTCTGGAATAAATGTACGTCAGGGGAATCCTTATGACAAGCAGCTCCATGCAGTGGTAGCACCAGACACACTCAACACCTTCCCTCACACCACCACTGGCCCCATACTACAAAACCAGCAACTCCATTGGGCATCACAGTCTGGACTTCCGAAAAATAATTTCCTTGGAGATCAGCACCGTAAGGAAGAGGCAGCACAGTCCAGGCTCCGTCGGCCGCGATGTTTAACTGCACCAGACAGCACCGAAATCTTAGAGCAAGACCAGGCACACACTTGATGTGAATCACAGACATCGAGAGGATGCCACACGGCAGAACTACTGTTCCAGCTGCACAAACTTCCCACCTGCTGGCTTTTGCCAGAGGAGGCACACAGCAAGCCCCAACCGCGTGGGAACGGGCCTTTAGGCATCAGTTTGGTTTCTGCACCAACAGAAGTCTCTTACCTACAAACCTGGCTGGTATGCACTGGGAAGGAAGAAAGCAAGAGTGACTCTTTCAAGCTTCACACACAGCACAGAAAGACCCAAACTAGACAATAATCCATTTGGTTCTTTTATTAGCAGAAGTTAAGAATACAGCAAGTAATAAGATCCCATCTTATATGGAACCATCACCAGAGTCCCCAGCCATCAAAACCCCAGAATGTGCTTCATTGCTTCCAACAGTAAGCAATTTTTAAAAAGAAATATACTGAACAAGGCCACTATTTAATGGGGAAGGAAAGAAGCTGTAGGTCCTAACTATTCTATGGCAATAACCTGCACACAGAGCAAGCAAGCCTCTGACTGCTGAGAGTAAGGCATTCAGGTGCCAACCTGGGAAGAGTTCTCAGCAAAAGCTACAGAAAAGTGCACAGCTAGGTTGTTTTTATTGGAACACACAAACTTCTTGAACGGAGAGACTGACTGGGTTAAGAATAGCAGGTGGAGTACTGTGTTTTTGTAATAGTTCTGTGCTGTGTAGGACCAGGTTACAATCACCCTTCAAGGAGTGAACGTGGGATGATCCAGGATGGAGACTGTCGCTTCTGCTGGTACTGTTCAGAGGTATCCCAAAGCACCTTACAGACAGCTCTGATTCTGATATGTACCACGCTTTTCTGACACCAGCACACTTCCTCCAGTGCCATTTAGCCCTTACATCCAAGTTAATACTGCTCTTTACTTCATATAAGTACCACACAGACCTGTGACAAACCACTTCCAGCCCTACAAGCATCCAGTGTCATGATCCTACTGAGAACCTGTCCCCCTAAACTTGCAGGCTCTGCTGCAGCACCTCTTTTTGCAGCTGACCTTGCTCTCAGAGGCTTTACTCCATTCAAGGGGAGAAGCTTAATATCCAGTCAACTTTAGGAAGGCATTCTGCTTCTATCTGACTAAGCAACTCCCCAAAACACACTCCGTGGCATCCACAGTATGGGAAGATCTTTGCAATCCGAATCTTTCTCTTGAAGGATGAAAACTGAAACTTGCAGGAGTCTAAAAAAACCCCAAACCCCAACAACAAAAGAAAACCCACACACCAATCAACCACCCCTTACCTTCCTTCCTTGTGAAATACAGCATGTTATGAGCTGTTTAACTCATCTGTGAGAGAGGTAATTGCTCTGAATTTCCAGCTAAAGACTCCAAGCAATATCTGTGCCATAACAAACAAAACGTTCAAGTTTCATCTTACAACTCCAAAGATTCTCCTTCAGTCTGGCTTCTGACTGGGCTCCAAAGATCAAGCTACATCAATTACATAAGAGAAGGGTATAGGCCTCCCCTTATATAGGAGGTGCGTCTGCTCCACAGCAATCCAGTTGAACTCTCAGTTTTAGGTTTAGAAATACCAGCAGTCCCATTAGTCCCATTGCTAAAGCACAGATGGGAAGCAGACCTTACTAGGGACAAAAAAAAAAAAAAAAGGAACTGCACTGGGCTGGTTGTGGATTTACTCCTCTTAAAAAGAAAAACCTGCAAACTCCCTTGGCATATGGAGCCTGACACACGAGAAGGTAATGTGCTTGAGGTCTGCAGTAACTGTTAACTCCAAGTCCTGGAGCACACAGCTTCCTCTTTCCAGTCCATCTTAACCCCACCTCTGTTTCCCCTCACATGCTCAACTATCTTCTGACAAGCCTATTACCATCATTTCTTCAGGTCAAACAAAGCAAATGGCAACCATCTTCTCAATGGGGGCCTTTGGGTATAGGCAGGCACTGATGGAGTTGGACTGTTTGCCATTTCATGTGCAGTTATCCCATTATGCTCCAATCCATATGATGAGAACCAAAACAACTAACTGTAAGATCCATCACCCACAACTACACACGCCACGCAAGCTTGGAAGGCAGCTGTCCCACACACTTGGGATGTATCCTTCAAGTTACTGGAGTAAATACCTTTGCTCACACTGTGACCTGGATGACAACGTGACTAATCCAGCCTTCACAACCCTTGTGTACATGTACTGAGCCTACTCCAAGTGCTGGCCAGGACCCCACATTGCCCAGGGCATGCTGGCCACCAGGCAAATCTGCAGGGCCAACGTGCTTCACTCCTGGGAATTTTACCTGGTCCTCCTGCAATCATTTATTTTGTGCAAAATTGAAACAGTGTGTGGTACTTGCATGTTGCATTCTTTACAAAAACCCTTTTCCCCCCACCCATTGTTTAAAACATTTATATAAATTTTATTTAAACAGAAAGTTAGAAATCTTATTTACAATTTGTTTTTCTCCCAAAAGAGCATCTAAAATCAACGCCCGAACCCTCCAAGAGGATATAAATTTAACCTTGATTTTTTTTTTCTTTTTTTAAAAAAACAGAAACTGCTAAGCTATCCCTCCCCAATTCTACAAATAAATATGGCATTGAACAGAAGCCGATTTGGAAAGGGTCCTCTGTAGCTCAATCTGTAGATCCCAAGAATAAATTAGGGTTTCAGAATTTCCCGGTCTTCAAATTGATTTATTCCATTGCTTGAGGTATAGAATTTTATCTTGGTTAGTCAGAATCCCCATGAAGCTCCATGCCTCATCAGCTGAAACGTGGATTCTTCTTAGGTATTCCTTTTGCTAGCCTGTATGCTTCACCGCGCCGGCGGCTGTTTTGGTTACGGTCTCGGGCTGAAGGCTGGTTCTACTGCATCCCATCTTCCTCTGTGCAGCCTCCTCCGACCGTGAAACGGAACTCCTGGAGGTTCGAAACTCCGTGGAAGTGCACGAAGGCGCCAGCCACTACAAAGACGTGGAACAGCTGATGGGAGTGGAACTGCGGGAGAGAAAACACTCCTGTTCAGCCGGGGCACTGCGGGCTCCAGCACGACCCTGCCTCCCAAAAAGCCACACACTCCGCTGAAATACACAGTGACAGGGAGCAGTACCTCACACCACGAGCTGCAGAGTTCTCCAAGTTGTGTGTTAAAGCCCATCCCTCTCCTATCATTAGCCAAATAATCGAATTCTACACACACACACACACACACACACAAACATACCCCCTTCCCTCCAGAGCCACCTTAACCAGCTGGTCAATAAACAAACATAGTAGGTAAGTGCTACAACTCTTCTTTGTGAAGGGACAGCGATGATTTCAAAGCCTTAGGCAAAAGGCTTAAGCAGGACACTTAAAATTAGTTCCTTCACAAGATACACTGCTGATTTATTAAGGTCTCTCTCATACAGATAACAGGTACAAACTCTGCTCTGGTCACAGGCATAAGTTTTACCAAATGGATTTTCAATGCTGTTATTTTACTTCTCTACCATAGCAAAACAGAACAGAAAAAAAAATGGTATTATATTAAAGCCTAGAACAACTAAATGTTCTGAATGAATGCCCAGCATGTTATTGATTATAGTACAGCAGAATTAAAACCATGAGGGAGCTACATGACAAAGCACGCCCTTGTTTGAGGGAAGTCGTACCAATATGGACGATGCTTTTGAAATATTTCTACAAACGTGTGTTTGCAGGCTTCATGGAAAGCTTGGAAAAGAGTTGGTGGTACACCAGTGCTTTTGGAGCCTAGCTCATCATAGCAGCAATGCTTTCTTTGGCCATTTAAACAAACCAAGCAAACTGGTGCTGTGCAAAAGTCACTCAAACAACTCAAGTCTTATTCTCACTTCTAGCCCCTAGGGGCCTTAACTATGCTAGTGGAAGTACAGTGGCCTTCTAAACGTCCACCTCCCCCTCATCTCTACTCTTGCTTCACCCAATTTCTTTCTTTACATCTTCCCTATGTATTTGTCCTCCAGTCTTCACTATTCTTTCCCACATATCAAGTCTCCCCCACCCACCCACTAGCTCACTCCACTTTCCCTTCTCCTAGACCAGAGATGCCTTCAAAGTCCACCATCTCTATCCAGCATTTTCACTGGCTGCACAAGATGAGGAGCCAGACCTGGTGAAGATCCCAGAGAACACACTGAACATCAGCAAAATAACCATGTACTGTTCTGCACAGAAGCAAGATAAAGATGTGTGTTTGTAGGATCCTCAACACACACACATGCACAGGTTCACAGAGTTGCTTGGCCATTTGTTAAAGCTGCCTAGTACATGTGCTGGGATGGATTTGCACACCAGCAGTTACCTCAGACCAGCCAGATTGTGACAACTCAGGAAGAGAGGCACCAGGAAAGCCAGGCTCGGAGAGCCCACAGCTATTTGGCCCCTGAAGACCTATTGCTTCTGGTGCAGCAGTTTGATACTTGCAATAAGAAAACACTGACACAACATCCTTCAGCCTCAAGGGGAACCAGCTTTCACATTGGTCTCCTCATCCAGCCATGCTGTAGACTCACCCAGATGTCACACTTGCCAGGGAAGAATCTCTCCGGGATGCGGGCAGCATATAGTGCAGCACCAGTGATGTACAGGCATGCCATGAGTGCCAGCCAGCCTATCTGCCCCATTGTGGCTGCTTTCAGGAGCCCCTCAGAGATGACAAAGTGCAGAGTGGGAATTACCCCACTAAGACCCAGACCTAGAAATACTCCTGGGAGGTAAAGAAAATGTGGGAGAGTCAGGTTTGAGCACAGTGGCGGTAAAGGGACACAATGAAAACACAAAAGCTACACAAGGAAAACTCAGTATTTGCCAAAGCACCAGGAAGGTGACAGCTCTTGAAGCTGGAGGTGCCCAGAAGAGATTTATTGGAAAGGAAGCTAAAGAATGCACAGGCTTCCTTCATATACCAGAAGCTACTCAGCTATATGTTCCAGCAGATAGCCAAAATATTTCATTTACTGATTGCTCCTGCCAGCTTCAGTGTACGTGAGGCCAGTTACTGCTCTTGGCCTGTAGAGGGAACTGAGACCACACAGACTGTGCCTCACTTCACCATCATCGCTCAAGAGCAAGACAAGGAGAAACAACAAAGAGGTTGTTTATCATACACTGCACAAGCAGTCCTAGGAAACAGAAGAGGGGCAACTGCGCTCATTTGATCTGCCGTGTAAGAGAAACATGGTTTATTTGTTTAGATTTTAGCAGCAAGTACAGAAAACTTGTAAAAAAAGAGGGCGTGGGGGGGGATATTCATGACCCATGCAGAGATTTTAAGTTTGGAAAGCTGATCTCTCTGAAGGTACACCCATAACTTGTCCAGGAAATCTAGATTTACTGTCGACAGCATGTGCAGGTTAAGAAACAAGAAATATTACTATTCAACCCAGCACATTCCACAGTTGCCCCCTAAGCTTCCTCTTTTTTCCTACCTCGAAATGTGAAACCAAATCTGGTTTTGTTCTTTTGATAAAGAGGAAAAAATAGTTTTTGTCTTAACTATGTATTTTATCCAGGCAAATCATTCAGATTAGTTCAGTCATCCAATGATTTGCTAGTGTCTGAGCCTAGTGTTACCAAACCAAGACAAACAGTAGAAGTACACATACACACACCAAGCAGTCAGTCGTTTTTTGGGAGCAAAGTTGCTGGATACAGCTAGAAATACTTTGCACTACCTTTCCTACTGCATGTGTTACTGTCCATTTCAGGAATGCACTTCCAGGACTGGCACTAGCCCTTGTCTGTGCATCCAGTTGGCTATAAAACATATGCTGAAAGCAAACCCATCAAGCTCCCAATCCAAGAATATTAGGTCTCTATAAAATTAAGCTCTCTTAAGTCTTCCCAAGATGGTTTCTCCAAGTGGCAAGTAGGAAGGAGGAAAGGCAGTTAACTTGAGGTCTTACCTGCCCTTACACCCCGGTATTGAGGGGTGGCAAACATGTCCCATTGTGAGACGATTATGGCTGCGATGCCCAGGACACAAATCACAATCAAGTAGATGAAGCAAGGCTGAGGGTTGCAGTAGAAGGAGTAGTACAGCCATGGTACAAAGCTGCCCATTATGAGAAGTGCAATGCCAGAATAATCCAGCCTAGAAGGAAACAAAAATCAGTTTCGTAAGAAATGCAAACCTTTGGAAGTCCTCTCACCCACAACGCCCTTCTTTAGTAGACCAACTGTCTACTTCTCACTGCAAAACTAAATTACTCTTGCTATTGCAGCTTAATTCCTGGTAACTCTTGGCAAATGGCAACTCTTCCACCAATGCCCTCCTGTAGTAATGGACTCCCTTGGCAGACAGGCAGTAAGGCCATTTTTGGACAGTCATCAGCAATACCTTCAGCAACCTTTAGACCAAAACCTTTTGAGGTAAACTCAAATTTGAGTTTCAGATGAGGTAAAAAGCAGCACAAGAGCCCCCTAAACACGGGGCACACAGTATGTTGTGAGAGCACAGCCAGTGCAAACACTTCAGTATCTGACAAGCATCAGTTAGTTATGCACCAGCTTAAGTGAGCACAGAGGAAAAGCGTTGCAATTTTTCAACCACGCTGTTTTTCTATACACCAGTGTGAAAAAGGAAATCCACAGCCATTGCTTTTTACCCCATCCTGACAAAACACTCCTACAGAAGTTGGTGGAGTTATTTTTTCAGTAGGGGACTTTAATAGCTGGGTTACTTTAAAGGTGGTCTTGCGGATTACAGAATCTAGCTTGAGTAATCTTAGGAAATATGAGATATTTGAGCAGCCAGCCAAAAAAGAACATGAAGTAAAACCAAAAGGTCAAGACATCTCGATACACATTGTGGAACTGTCTTACGTAAGTTTAAGACTTAAAGTTAGTCAGAATAGTTGAAATGATGAGAAGTGACAGTTGCATTAAAAATTCAAAGTCCAGCAACTAAGCTCAAGGTATATTACTTACAGCAGCAAGATGCAAGCACATGCCTGCCAAACAGCAGAAAATGATGGAGTTTTAAGACTAAAATGACAGCACAAAAACTCATGCTGAAACAAACTATAATTAGAAGAAGCTGCATTAAATCTCTGCTCAACTCTGTTCCAAAGTACATGCAGTCATGAAATGAACAACTCCCACACTGGGGCTCCAGGCACAAATCCCAGTCCTGTTTTCCCACCTGTTTCCTATTTGGCCTACCCTGTTCCTTAGGCACTTACTTGGAGAAGAGCCGGGAAACACCTTCTGAGTGGCAATAAACTGTGTGGAAGAGCCATGAGAAGGAGAGGCAGAGTATGGCTCCCAAGAAGAACAATCCAACGACCACCTTCTCCTGCACAGGTGCTACAAAGGACATGTTTGGCCGGAACATGTAGAAGATTCCCAGACAGAGGAAGAACACACATCCTGAAAAACAGCAAGGCAGAGAGGTGTCAAGTTCATGCATACTGAAAGCTTTTCTTTAAAAGCATGACTGTAATGTATAGGACCACTAAACACAGGAGTTGCCTGACAGCCAGCAGCACATGCAGAGTTAAGTTACACACTGCAACCACAGCTCTGTCTCAGACTTGGACAGACCCTGTATTTTCACTTGTTTAGCAAGATGCCCGACAACTATAACAACAAAATATCTGTTGCAAAATGTAGAAAGAGAAGGGCAAAGTTAAAAGAAACCCTTCCCCTTCAAGGCTTCTCACAAGCTGAAACTGGTCACAGAAGCTGCAACATAAGTATGTTCCTGTGGTAAGAAATGTGATCTCAGTTAACACCTACACACTCGGGAAGAAAGTACGTACCAGTAATTTATCAACAATTAGGAGATTTTTATTGCATTTGTTTGTATTATATGATTAAGGAAGTCCTATCCAACTCTGGTGGGATAAAATTAGGAGAGGGATACCGACCTGCTAATTTAACAGGTTACTAGTGGAACAGTAACGCTGATCAACGTCACACCCCTTTCTATCTTGCTCTCTTTCTTTGAGAGCAATGAAACCAATTGGCATTAGATTAGAGCAAGCTGACAATACCTAGAAGATGTGTCCAGATGTTACCAGTCTCTGTATGTATTCTGAAGATACTCTTGAAACAAGCCCGGAAGGAAGGCATGGGTGGTCTGTGTCCATGCAACAGGTAGTCGTTGTCCTTCAGCCAGTCAGGCAGAACATCATGGGGAATGACTCTCCATCGGCCCTCCCATACCTAGAAGTTAAAAGATTTTAGTTAAATGCAGCAAATCAAGTGCCAGCAATGCATGGTCAAAGAAAACCCATATTAGTAAGAGTGTTACTCTATGAGTACAGTAAAGAGAAAAGAGTTGATGGGATATCTCTGGGGAAAAGGCTCTACAGTTGAAATATAATGGTTTAGTCACTGTTCCCTATTAAAACTATCATTATGAAGCTGACCTGCACTACCAGAGAAAGAAATACTTTAGCATTTCATCAGACAGGAAGGCTATTGGGCTTTTCTTACTGTTAATGAAGGGAAAGCATTTAATTTCCACGGTTTGTTATTTTACAGGTCATTTTTACCATTTAAGTGAAGAAGCCTACACCTAGTTCTTTCAAAGAAATAAACAAGCCCATTCCTCCACCACAAGCCAACCTGACTACATATCTGCTAGCATTTGGGGCAGTCCAGCAAAAAAAGCTACCCATCATCAGCACTAATAGGGGCCAGAAAGCATGAAGAGGCAAGAGCCCAGCAGCAAGTATCCAACAACTTATTCAGGCTGGGGAAAAAATGCTCCCAGGCTCACAAAAGAAATGGTAACAGATCAGTTAAGGCAACAGGTTGGTGACTCAATTCCATCCGATTTCTTCTTTAAACAGGGAGGGAGTGCATGTGCACACAGCTATTCCTGCAGCTGGTTCCCCATGAAATAAGTGTGCACAGATGTCCTTAGCACTGCTTTGGTAACACAAGACACATGGAGTCTTCAGCTGGGCGTCAGAAGCCGCACTGCCAAGCAGAGGGGGATCAGGGAACTGCTTTATGTACCGGGGCTGTTTCTGCAGTGTTCCTTGGATTTGCCGTCTGGCTAGAATTACAGGAGCAGGACTGAAGATTCCTGAAACACTGAGTTTAAAAGGCTACATTCTTATTTCAGTTTCAACAACAAGAGCCCAGAGTTTTTAAATCAATTCTCCACACTCATGCACGGAAGCGAAACAAAGCCATTCAGAATAACCAACCCAGTTCAAGACTGGGTTCTTAAATACGTTAAACAAGAAAATAACTGGTTTACTTCATGAATCAAAAATGTGAATTAAGGTAGAAAAAGAAGGAGGGAATTCATTTTACACAATCCACTCTGCAAAATGCTTTAAAAGAGGAAAAGATGCATAGTTAAAAAAACCCCAAACAAAACAACAACATCCCCACACAAAAGACCACCAAGTAACTACAATCCCTCTGTAAAAACATCAAAAACAGTTCATAAAAACAGCAGGAACCGATGTATGAAGAGGCAGCATTCCTTTCAGCAAGGAAGGACGGCCAGAGACTGATACAGCCCCATGGTTCTCAAAAGTGCAAAAATTGAGCCAAGGTCAACAATTACAAAACCTACAATGGATTTACTTAGATATGTTTTTAATACAGCATTGTTTTCAAGTCAGGGACAAAGCTTATTCTACAATGGATGCAAATACTGCTGGAAAAGCAAAATATTTGCAAGTCTGACGAAATCTGGACAAAATGACCTTGTAAATTAAAGTGCCTTGAACCAGAAGGCTTTTATTCTGCTTTGCACTCACAGGTGTTTCTCAGGAGATGCACCTGAGTCGCATGATCAGCTTTAGAGTCTCATTTGTAATCCCTGTCGTTCCATGCTTTACAATTTAATCATGTATGACACACTGAGATCCTGAGGCACTGTAGTATTGCTAGTTAGAACACGAGATGCTCATTCAGGGACCGTGTGTACCTCCTCCTCTTCCTTACATCAGCAGCACAGATGCTGCAAGTATAGCCTGCTGCCCGTGGAGCTTCCTAAAAAAGGAAACCACTTCAGCAGTTTCCACATGCCCTTACCTTACACACAAATTCTTCCATTCTCTCCATAGCATGGTGGGCTTGTAGAAGAGGCGACATACCCATAAACCCTTCGTCTTCTTGAGGTGACTCATCATTGTGTTTGCAATCCTCAGAACACTGGGGGGGGGGAAAAAAACCAGAAAATGCTTTGTAGAAAGATGAATAGAGAAAAGTAATATTGTTTTCCATACAAAACTCTGATTTGAGGTCTTGGCAAATAAAGAAGTCTTTCCTAGTACAGCACTGAAGAGGGGAATTCAAAAGAACAAGCAAAAAAATTATTACATTCTGAGGTATCTGAGAGCGACTCACACGTCTAATCCATTCTGCATGTGTTCTCACCAGGTTTGGAAGCAAGCAGTGTTCTTCTGCAAGTTACGCTTCATTAAAGCCCAGATATGGAGTCTGAGGCTTGCAGCCTGCCCACCTCTAGGGAAGGATTACTCCCCATTTTATGTTTCAATAACACTATGTCGGTGTTAATGCCTCTATAACATATTTGGCATTTTAGGGTAATAAAAGGTAAGTCGAGGAGAGGAATCCATTTACCTTGTTATAAATGTTTCACCTCAACTTTCAGTCCAAATCTGAAGATATTCTGTTTAACTGACCCTTCTATTCAGCTCATAATCCAGTAACAAACATTCACTCATTTGTTTGATTTTCAAGGTATTTCAGAAACTAGCATAAAACTTCTGCCAGTTAGACAAAGGCAAGTTAACAAAGAAAAGCAGCAACAGACATCAGTTTTAAGCAAAATTCAGATTAAGAGAAGCACCCATATCCCCAAGGTGCACCACAAAAATTACAAAAAGAAAAGCTAAAAGAATCCGCCGAGATGGGACATCAAGCTGGTACAGACCACTAACAAATTTACAGAAATGAGGTTTGGTAGTTTCCTACCCTATGGTGACTTATCACATCATCTACATGTTATGATACACTCTAGCTTCCCATTTAGGAAAAAAGCAGGGGGGCCACAGAAGTCCTACATTCCTGTTTGCTTACTACAATGCTCACAGCCCATCAGAGACTCCATTCAACACTTCAGCTTCCAAGGTAAACAAATTTGAGAAAGCTGGAAAAAAGAGAATGAGCTTTTTGTACCCTTCAGACTTAATGCAGAGAGCTGCCACTCACCTCATGACCCAGAAAGCTCCACAATCCGTACGAAGACTGGCCTCCTCCATATTTCCCAAAACACTCTTTTCCCCTCCTATCAAGGTTAACAACTTTAAACTCAAGATTCTGTATCAATAATGCCATCCAAAGTGACTGAGAATGTGGTACATAACCTCTCATACCTTACCTACAAATCAGTAGCAGTAATGTCCAGGTTAATGCCCCGAACTCTGAGTCAGAGTTCAGATGTGGCTGTGCATCTGTCCCACTTTACAGCTCCCTCCTTAGAGTAAAGCCTTATTAACTACTTCCGTCAACAAGTTAACTCAATAAGCTGCTTAAAATTTTAGGTTTTTAATAAATAAAAGGAGACTTCTTCCTGCTTACAGTGAGCTATGTAGAGTCCTCAATATTTTTCGCTTTTCTGAGAGAGAAATGACATGCTAATACCTGCTTTTGTGCCCAAGGCTTGCAGTAGCCACTGAAGCTCCATCTTTCAAAGAGGTCCCACCATCAAATAGTTCTTGACCCATTTCTGCTTATCCAGAATGCAATTTCTGGTAATACATAGTATAGATCCCTTGCATTTTACATATGACCTTACATTTGTCCACACTAGAAAAACTTAATTGACTAAACAAATCTTTGTAGACAAACCACATCCCTCGTACTACCTACTCACCTTCATTTATCATGCCAGTGAACACCCTCTCTGAGCAATATTTTGTATTTTATAGCAATGACTGATATAAATATTGATCAGCTCTAACCAGATTCTACAGCAGTTTAAGACAGTATTAAATACACTCTGCCTAGATTATCCCATTAGTTCTATTGAGAAAGGCATCAGGCAACACCAAGATGCAAATAGGTTTAATATCCTACTAAAATAGGCACAATCCCTGTTAGGCATAGGGATAAAAAACAAATTCAGTTTCATTCTGACTCAACAACATTCACTCACATTATTTACCACACTGTTAATTTTACTGGCTTTTTCTACTAATAGTGCTCTCAGGTTAGGATTCTCAGTTTTCAATATTATAAATAATTAACTCAAGGTCACAGAAACACAGAATGGTTTGGGTGGGAAGGGAGCCTTAAAGATCAACTAGTCCAAGTCCCCTGCCATGGAGGTCTGCCTAAGATGCTCATGATAGTCTGCACAATCTTAGAAACCAAAGAAACCTTCCATTTCCAAGGGCACGCCTTAGGGAAAAGCAAGGCTGGTGTTTAAGTTCCAATGCATTGATAAAAAAGTACTGCTATGCCTTTTAGCTACCCTAGAATTCCCTCCCCCAGCACCACACAATAACCAGCTCAAATGGGGTGAACAAGTTAGTAATCCTCAATTTACAAAACTTGGTGGACTGAAGGGAAAAAAGGTCCCTTATGGAATCAAAGCCTGTATTCATTGCAGTCTGCCCAGTGACTCAAAGCCAAAAAATGTTCATTTCCCCCTCTGCACATACTCCCACTTCTAGAATGATGGGAAGGTTTAAATTTGAACAGACTGTAAAGCTTGAAGAGCACAGCTATTTATGAACTAGTCCAAAATCTTTGCATTTTGGCAATGTGCCTACAAACAAATCATTACTGAGCTTCTTCTAGTGATAAAAGGAATTCATATCATATACACAGTCCAGATGACTGCCAGAAAATGGAATTGATTTTACTATCTCCTTCCTGCCATTAAACTGCAAAATTAGCATTCAAGGAAAAAAATTAAAGCTCAGCTTCTTAGTCCTTTCCACACTAAGGAGACAAAATAAGGTCCATTCTGGAACGTCTGTCCTCTCTCGACTCCTTCCTGTAACGTCTCATTGGAAAGAACAGTAAATTGTGCTTCTGGAAAGCCAGAAATCTACAGTGGAGGGCAACACCAGTACAAGCTTTCCTTTGGAAAACTGAAGGAGTCTATTGACCTTCAGTTCTTCAGACAGTGACTGAAAGGAAAGAATACCACTCTTCTGTTCAGAAGGCATATTGTAAAATTTTTTCTGTGACACGTTCCTTCATATCTTAGGATTCCCACATTCTCTCCTCTTTGGCTGATCGTGTCAGAAACTCAACAATAATTCCAGACCGTAACAACGTAAGCAAGCATCTGCTTGTTATAGTTGCTGTTTTCAACTATTTCTAAGTCCTGCCCACAGAATCATATTTTAAAACGAAAAACATATTGGGTAAATAATACCACTTGCTTAAGACCATGCAAGAAATGAGAGCCCAGAAGAAAACTCTGATACTCCATTTTTAAGGAGGTATGGTATATCTGGAATCAAGTGCTTTCAAGAATAACTTTTGACTTTGTAGTATCCAGAGCACAGGCCAAAAGCATTTTCACCCAGCTAATGTTTCCTTTTATGTCACCTAATTTACTCTATTTCTTTTATAAGTGTTGCAAATTTTGACTAAATAATTCTGTGAAGTTTTCAGGGCATTTTAGAGTATCTTTAAATAAAACCCCTCATTTCTTTGTAACAAGCAAAGTTGTTGCAATCATCAGCTATCATTTTCCTGTTGCACACATGCAGCAAGGCATACAATCAGTCATTCACACAAATAAGAAATCGTGGATAGTATCTGTAATTCTGGATACTTATGCTCCAATGGCTCTGGACTCCTAATTCCATAGAAATGCCAAATTCCAGTTTTAATCCTACTCCCTTGGCAAATTCACAGTGTGTTAAAGCTACTAAAAACCAGCACAGATACCTAATGAGATGGAAATTACACAACAGACATATAAACACAGCCTAAGTTGAGTAATGGTACCAGAGAATAAATCAAATCTGAAGGACAAGTGAAAGTGGCCAGAGGAAAACAGCTTTACTGGTTTATCCATATCCACTTTATTTTGTGAAGCTTTACTGTTTCTTTTGTGATAACAGTGATAGACAAGGATGTAAAAGAAAGCAGGAGAAATCACACTATTATATTAATTTTGTACCGAGAACTAGGCAACACATCATCTAAACAAGAATTTCAGAGCATATGTTGGTAGGGATCAAAAAGGTTTGATACCAAAACCAAGACTTAGAGCACCCAGAGCAAACAAGAGCAAGAAATCCAAGAGCTCAATTGCACAGTGCCTATTATTAAATAAGATTAGGAACAAAATCTCATTCTTTTATAGCAACAGCACAGAAGGTAAAAAAAAAGTTTACATTTAGTACAAGAATTTGTTGCCTGAATACAGTCCAAAAATGTCAAATCACATAGCCAAAGATCCTGTTACAAAGAAAAGTGCAGTAAAACCTGCTCTAGTAAAACCTGCTCTATACTTCTCTTGTCTACTACAACAGCTTATCCTTCTCACATAGATTAACAGTTTCTGTACTATCACTCTCAAATCTGTTAACAGACACACTGTTTAATAATGTCTTTACCATTAGAAAGTCTGTCAGAAGTCAAGTCACAATTGAAGAATAAGAGTCCAGAAACACTTTTCCCACTTTCTCGAAAGTTGTGTTCTCTGGACTTCGATCAGTAAAAGTTTATTTTCTTGAGGTTTGTAGTTTCTTGATGTCAGTTTAAAGATTTCTAGAAAGTTTCAGAGTTTGCACATGTGCTGTTTGCACAAGTGACAAGCAAGTTCTGGTTCATCACTTCAGAAAGTGTCATCTCTCTGTGTTCGTTAGACTGTGCAAACTGAAACATAAATCAAATCTGAATGAAGCTACCTAAGAAGTTTACCCTATCAAAAGTGGTCCTCTTCTCCTTCGCCCCCATTTTTTTTACACTGACACTGGGACCCCTCTGATCCCTGGGTTGATTAGCTGATCCAATACTAATCCTGCAGAAATTACACACTTTTTTTGCTAGGTGACCCTCCTATTAGATAATAAATCTGGTGCAGACAACCAGGGGATTTCAGGAGTTCAAGCTAGTGCAACAGAAACAAAGAGAGCATCAGCTCCCATTTTACTGAGATCCACCACAGAATACATTCTGTGGAACACGTGCAAGGCCAAGTTTCTCTTCAACACAAGTCAGCTGGATGTCAAATGATCTACAGCCCTCCTCTTAGTAGCATTCATAATTTACCAAGGAGCCTAAGAACCCAGCTAGGCATGGATTAAGGAAAGTTAAACTGATGAACACTTCAACAGACTGATGTATTCTCAAAACTTCTTACAGCTTTCAGGACTGCTCTTTCTGAAATTTAACAGTTTTTTGGGGTTGCATGCATGGTATTTGAAGAAGTGCACACATGAAGCAGTAACACCATGTCATAGTTTAATCCCAGATAGCAGTGAAGTGCCACAGAGCCACCTGGTCACTCTGCCTGCCTTCACACTGGGATAGGAAGAAGAATCAGAAAAAAGGTAAAACCCATGGGTTGATATAAGAGCAGTTGAAAAAAAGTAAAATATTATTGTAGTAATAACAATAAAAAGGAGAGAGAGAGGAATAAACCCCAAGACAGGTAAGTGTTGCACAATGCAATTGCTCACTGCCCACTTACTGATGCCCAGCCCATTCCCCAGCACTGATAGGCAGCTCCCAGCCAACCCCCCCCCCCAGTTTATATACTGGGCATGACATTCTGTGGTATGGAATATCCCTTTGGACAGTTCAGGTCAGCTGTCCTGGCCACCCTCCCTCCCAGCCTCTTGTGCCTCTCCTCACTGGCAGAGCAGGGTACACTGAAAAGTCCTTGACTTAGGGTAAGCACTACTCAGCAACCACTAAAATATCAGTGTGTTATCAGTGTTATTCACAAACTAAACCCAAAACACAGCACTGTAGCAGCTACCAGGAAGAAAATTAACTCTACCCCAGTCAAAACCAGGACAACTGGTAACTGTAATAAAACTCTCCTAAACCCCAGAAAGGGCAGAAGTCTTCTGGTTTAGAGTTCTTTTTCAGACAGTCATTACTCAGTTACCCAAGAGCCTAACTGACCGTGCACATACCTATGTAGTATTAAGCTCTGGAGTTAATAAATTCCCATGTCTCAAAGTTCAATTGTTTGTGATGCCAATTCACCACCAAGATGTCACCAGTGGCCTAAACCTACCATCACAGGAATTTCCAAAGCATGATGCAGTCTGAATCTGTTCTAATATTCTTGCTGCTTCCTTCAGCTGCTGACATCACTCCTTCACTCTCTTCTTTACATGTGTCCTGACACAACTCTCTGCCTTAGTAGGAACACATTATTGTTACATCACTGTAACACAGGCAAGATAGCTCAGAAAACCCAAATGTCTTGACTAATACTGAGTCATGGGATATTATATGGCACAGTACTTATACACTATTCTCTTCTTAAAATGCAAGTCAGAAAACATATGTTGCTGCATTTACAATACCACTGTTATCCCTCACATTAAACTGAAGTCACAAAGTCTAGACATGACTTGGAGTTTTTGCTCTTGTTTATCTTGATCTCATCAGATGAATGATTAATAGTGTTTAACATGACATTCAAGTCATTTAATGTTCCTTGGGGCAGCGTGCCAGACTCAGTAACTCGAGAGCATTCAGCATAATGGCCAAGATATGTTCAAGGCTATAATATAAAAATGTTATTTTTCTAATTACAGTCCTGTATCATCCTTTTCAGCTCCTCAGATTGCTTTTTTCCAGCAATTCCTCTGTGCCCATTCTGTCAAGTGACCTTTATTAACCAGCCTTTCGTAAGGGGGAAGCAGCAATAGGTGCTGTCTTGCCACACCACTTCTCCTGAATGCCTGTTGCACAATTTTCAGAATTTCATCAGCTTATGTTCTTTGGATTGGAAGAACTTAACTGGAAATGAACAGCACCATAAAACTTTCCCTGACTTCCCCAAACTTCTGCATATATTCTAAAATAACAGCTTTGTCCTTTAGAATTCACATTCTGACAGGCTTTTGTAAACACAGCTACGCCACAGTTACCAAAAAGGCTAACTATATTCACCCTCTAAGCAGGGTGTGCAAAGCTGGGTTTGCTACCACTGGACCAAAAAAAGTCTTTCATTAGCACTGTGCCAAAAACCCTCTCAGCCTGCTGGTCAAAATGTTAAGTACTGGGAGGTTCCTGGAGTTTAGTATTTTTCCTTTGTAAGTCACCTTATAAAAGATACAGTCCATTTAACATAGCACTTGGAAACAGCTTTATACAACTGGTCATGGGTGACTGCTTGCTGGCACTCATTAAAAACAAGCACTAGCATTCAAAACTCATGTAGCAAATAGTCCTAGGACAAAGTCACATTTTGGCTTCGGCACCCTTGCTAACACAGTCTTATTAGAACTCGCTCCCTTGTTAAATATCTTCAGATGAAAAGGCTCTGTTGAATCTCTGAGCAGTAGCAACTACTGATTTTCTGTCAATGCCCAGTATTTGACAAGGGCCAAAGGCCTCAATGCCCACATGTGCTCATCAGCATCCTTTGGGGGAGAGCCTGTAGAAATCGCTTCTACTGCAGAAGAGTCTCGTGTGCCTTTTCCTGCTCCTCTGCCATTTTTAATCCTGACAGCAGGAAAAGAAAACAAGCATGCTGGGCTTATGGAAAAATAAATGCTCTGCTAAAAAAATAAACAAAGAGAGACAAAGTATACTGCTGAACTTAACATCAGAGCAGAGTCAATCCATCTAAAGCTGTTGGAGGAAGATGCAAGTTAACCCACCAGTACAACAATGTTTCCTCTTATATCACTGTGAAAGGCCAACATGCTCCCCCAGTGCTGCCGAAATCAGACAGATATGATCTCCAGGAGAACAAAGGCAAAGCCCATGGAATCTAACCCTTGTCCAGGGAAACAGTTGTGCCAGTGAACAATAAACAAAACTACTCCCTCCCTCTCCCAGTTTCAAAACACAGCACAGCAGGCAATGGTTACAAAACCTGCTGGCAGGCAGCAAACCCTGGAGTACCAACACTTCCCCTCCCAAAGAGCTGAAACTCCACACTAATAGGAGACAGTTGAACCCAGCTGCAACTCAACAAGCCATAACCTATGACAAGCTTCTTGTTAACTCAATGAGAGTTTTCTGGGAGACAGAGCAGAGAGACGTGGCCGATTCGCACACATTACCAGCCTCCTGGGCACTGCCTACTCATGGTTGATTAGGTCACTAGTTTTTGTCTTTTCTACAGATTTTCAAGCTCTTAAAGTCTGTTAATAACCCAGGCACATCAACTGTCAGTGCAGGATCCATCAGCATCTGACCAACTCAAGCCTCTGGAGCCTGGAAACCATCTCCAAAAAGGTATCACGTGTCTTTGTACTGTTTCAGTGGGAATACTTGGAGATATCCTGCTCTGTGTATCCAAAAATGCTTTGCTGTACAAAAACCAAAAAAGGGCATATTTACTAGAGTCAAGCACTTACTTCAGTGACTGGCAGTCTGAGTAAAATACATATTACTTCCAGTGCTTAGAACAGCAAGTGAAGGATAAATTCAGATGTTAAGATCTTTTGATTTGAAGTATATTGTCAGCTCGCATGCTTTTAAAGAAATAACACTCCTTCCCAAGAGTTGCAGAAATGGAGGAAAAGAAGATGTGGTAAAGAAATCTACAGAACAACAAATTTTGAACATAATCTGCTTTAAAACAAAAGCAAACGTTTTGGTGGGACCTCAAACTCTATTTTTCCAGGCCTCTCCCATTCACTCTCAGAAGACAGCCTCTGCTAACAAAACCTGCAATGCAATGCAAGAAGAAGGAAAATACAGAAGCAGATGCCAAGTTTTTAATCATAATTTTAAAGTACCAATAGGAAAACGCCAGACTGAAAATAAAGCTAAATGGTTCAAACCGAGCAAGAAACTTGCAAGTAGATCTATAAAGGATAAAATTTCAGGCAATCAGAATTTATAAATATCAGCTTCAGAAAGACTGAAATGTCTACCTTTGACCTTCGAGACTTAACACCTCAATCTTTCACTCTGATGGCATGTGCCATAAAGAGAAGTTGGCAATTTCATTTATTTACATGCACCTTTCTGTCAATACCAAAAGTATTTCTGTAGTCTGCTTTTGCAGATAATACATACACGCTTCCATAACAGAAAAGGCCTTAAGTTCTATGACACAAATGACTCAAGTCATTTGCTCACTTTCAATTCCTCTAAAAATTCTAGTTTGTACCTGAAATTCTGTTACATCCTTCTGCCTTCCTCCTTCAAGTCCCTTTGGTATTTACACTCGAGAAAGACTCCTGTAGGTACATGGAGACACCACGAAATCGTCAGAGGTCAGCTAAGTTCCACTTAAGTCAAGCCCAGGCTCCCTGAGAAGCAATCCCGACAAGTATTTACCCAAATTTCTTCTGCCCATTCAGACGACTTAAGCACTACACAGATCTCCTCCCAGACCCCTGCTGTAGGTTTTCAAACACTTTAAAGCAACAGGCCTCCACTTTATGGGCACATTTTGGTGTCACACAGGACAACTGCACTCCACAGCTCAACTGCATGAAAGATAAAAGGAATCATCACCCAAGCACAGGAAAACCCGATGATGGAAATAAAGGTAAAAAAAAAATGGTTCTTTTGTTTATCTCCCTGTCACTGACCGGTTAAAGTACAAAAGGAAAGAGTCAAGCACAGGGTTTCAGGGCTGCATAAAGAGCCCATTCATCACATTGTGAGAAGTCACATGCATTTGATTGTGTCAGCTTAACAAAGCCACAGTAAGAGAGATTTCTTCAGGAACTATCACAGCTGGAATTACAAAGGCAGTTAAGACACAGAAACTCCAGGACAGAAGAAAGAATGCTGTCCCAAAGGCAAGGCAATCCAGCATGCTACAGGAGGGAAGCACCTGCTGAAAAACACCTTATCAGCACATACACAGCACATGCAAACCAGAAAAAGGAAAAAAAGTTTAAGCTGTCAAAAGAACAAGAAGAACTATGCAGCTTGTCTGATCCTTTTCTCACCACCAAATGCTTAACATGCAGATAAATGGTCACTGTTTCTCCAAGTCACACAAGTTTCACCACTCACCTGCCACTACTTTAACTGCATGCTTAAACAAAATAGTAAGATGTTTATCTATTCTTCGGAACAGGTACTTGGAAGAGGGGATAATTGATGTACACATATGCACTCTAGGAGAGGGATGAGAATTATGGGATAAAATACTGACTGAGAGGTTTGAATGTAAAAGGATATTAATTTTATCCTCTGGTAAGAATCATTGTAAAACTGGCAGAAGGATGCAGCTGTTTTATTATTATTTTGAATAAGCACGTTCAATATGGCTAATAAATCTTTGCTGTATGTATTCAGTGAATGTCACTATTTACAGAAAGTAATGTAATTTTTAGTTCACAGCTATGCAACCTCCCAGGTAAGTTACTGGTGCCAGGGTCAAAGGCCTCAAAAACAAAAAAAACTTCTAGGAGTAAATTTTAATTCTTACTATCATTCCCATTTTCTTTCCACAAAAAATGCATTATTACTAATGGGGAACAATACTGGCCCATCAAAATTAGAAATACACAGTATACAATGCAAGCTGTGAGAGAGATGGAAAATAATTCTGAACACAATGGCATGCTTCCACCTCTTCAGAAAAGACTGTTAAAATAATTCATCAAATTCAACTACTATCTCTTAAGAGCTCAGACTGCTTACTCCTACAAGTGGAGCAGAAAGTAGGGAAAGGAATCTTGTATAGGAGAATTTGGGGAAGATTTTATATAAATAAAGGAGCTGCAATGATATAAGTAGGGTAATAGGTGGTGACAGGAAAAGTAAACAATGCAATATTATGAGGGCATATTACATGCTATGCAGGATAGAAATATACACATTTTTTACACTCATACCTCAAGTCTTAGGCCCAGTACATTTTTGGGAAGTGTTGTATCTATTAGAATACATCTATATTATGATACTAGCTTTTCCTGAGTAGAAGCACTTAAAAGCACATTAAATGATGATGGTGGTTCTTCCATCAAGACACTGTATAGCTCTCATCCACTTCCCTTATCCAGCACTGGAATTGTTACCATCAGCTGCTCTGTGGTCACATTTAGCCTCTGGAATACTAATGTAGTGGGCACCACTTGAGTCCTTTCACAAGGCTGCGTTTAGCTTGAGTGGCTGAGTACTACTGCCATCTAGCCAAGAACAATAACCTTACATTGCCGTTATCTAAACATGAACCTCGTCAAAAGCAGAGGAGAATCATGCTTTTGAACTAATTAAGTCATCTCTGCTGAGGCAGTTGCACGCAGCCAGAACGGACAGTGGAGCAAAGGAGTGAATCCCAGCTGACAGCTGAGTAACAGCTGTGCTGAGGCTTACACAAGACAGAGGAAGATGTAGAGGGTAATGTTTTTTCCAGATTATTTAGAACACTGCAGAATATCACATAATAAAGGCCATTTGGCAAGATAATATTGGTACTTTTGACAGCAGAGCGTTTTGGGATGATCCATCAGAAGCATCAATTATTCAGCCTTTTATGATGAAAAATAATTTAAATACATCACACTATTAAAAAAGAAGAAATCACAGAGGACAGGAATGAAAGGCTGAAAAAATATCAAAAAAGCAGGAAGCCATATAAGGCAGAAAAAGTGATGCAGATCAAGACAGAACAGCAAGGTCCAAATGGCAACAACAAATTTATGTGACAGCATTTCAGAAGACCAGGAAAAAGAAAAGACATCAAACACAAGAAAGCTAAGTACTTCTAGTGAGCCAAAACACAAGAAACACATACTTCTGTCATACAAATTAGAGAAAACAAATAAAAAACCCCAAACATAACATATGCTAAGAATGCCTGAAACAGAGAATGAAAGTGTTCAAACCATTTTATTTCCAAAATTTTAAAATTAAACACTTTGACTCATCCGGGTAATTTCTGTTTAGTTAAGCAAATGTACAGAAAGAATTTCAGACCATAATCAATTATGGGCTTCTACTTTGGGCTATTCCACCTACAGGTAGCACGTAACTCACATTAATCAACCAGGAAAGTCAGAGATGAGAATGAAAACATCCTTCAAAACAGATGATCCTGAACACAGTCAGATAAACGTGTGTTCGAAATACGTGACAGCACAGTTTAACTACTCTTTTTATAACTGTCTAAGTCTGAAGAGACTAGACTGTTTGCTAAAGAGGATGAGTTGTGAGGTAGACCAAACTCCTCTCTCTCTGCAATTGTAGTGTCAGATTAAGGGGCTTTACTCGAGGAAAATGTGGAAAAACAGGAGAAATAACAACCCTTTATTAAGAAATATATGAATGTTAGCAAAAAGAAAGAAGAAGAAAGAAAAAAAAAAAGTAACACAAAACAAAACAACACCAGCAACAACAACCACAACAACAAGCCTAAAAGAGTACTCCTCTGTCCTTTAACACGGTCCTAATTGCGGTCTGCAGGGGGTGCTGTTGGGCCGCTGGAGCTGTAGGACCTGCAGTACCTGGTTGTGGTCGGCAGGGGGCGCTGTTGGGCCGCTGGAGCTGTAGAACCTGCAGTACCTGGTTGTGGTCGGCAGGGGGCGCTGTTGGGCCACTGGAGCTGTAGGACCTGCAGTACCTGGTTGTGGTCGGCAGGGGGCGCTGTTGGGCCGCTGGAGCTGCAGGGCCTGCAGTACCTGGTTGTGGTCGGCAGGGGGCGCTGTTGGATCGCTGGAAGGTGTAGGACCTGCAGTATCTAGTCGTGGTCGGCAGGGGGCGCTGTTGGGCCGCTGGAGGGTGTAGGACCTGCAGTATCTAGTCGTGGTCGGCAGGGGGCGCTGTTGGGCCGCTGGAGGGTGTAGGACCTGCAGTATCTAGTCGTGGTCGGCAGGGGGCGCTGTTGGGCCGCTGGAGCTGCAGGGCCTGCAGTACCTGGTTGTGGTCGGCAGGGGCGCAGTGGGCTCCAGCAATCACCCGCGGGAAGAGGGGGACCGAGGGGGTGATCCCGGGCCGCGTGGGGAAGCCGAGGAGATGGGGGGTCCTCGTCTCCGTGGGGACAAAAAGGAAAGCAGGCTGCCCACTCCCACGGGAACTCACCGCTGTCTTGAGTGGCAAAGTCTCACTGCAGTCTCAGGCGGTGATGTCTCCAAAACTCTTTCTCCTCTCCCGTGGGCAAGCAAAACTCTCCGATGAAGCACAGCAGCTCCGGCGGGCGGGACAGTCAGGCAGGTCGAAGCCAACAGCACAAAAGGTCGAACTCCCCAGGATTAACGACCAAAAGGCAGCTAGACCTCCAGTCCCCCTCCCAAACCCAACTGCCTGTCCGCACCCCGAGCTAGCCACCCCCCAAACCCCTCCTCTCACCTTCCCGGCCAGGGCTTCCCCCTTTCCTGCCTCCTTGCCCCCTTCTTTTCTTTCTCCAAATGGGCCATCAACTCAGGCTGGCTACATCTTTAGTAATGCTAATAACCTCCCTTCCCCCCGCTCACTCCGTTTCTTTCCCTTGGAGTGGGGCAGGGGGAAGGAAAATTCCCTGATTTCCTAGTCTATAACATTATCCACCCCTAATTTTCCTTCCCCATGCTGCCACACTTTATCAAGTTAAATCTTCGATCCTCATACGTACATGCAATACTCCAACTATATACACATCCACTAATAGGTAGATACACATACAGATACAGGTGCAGGGTTACATACAGATACAAGTATACAGTTACAGCCAGCTCACCCCAGAGTAAGGTTTCCTTGAGGTATGCACCGAGTTTCTCCATCTTCCTGCATCACCCACCAGGTGCAGCCGGGCCCTTGGGCAAAAACAATCCCACGAATGGGTTTGTCTTTGCTCGAGGTAGGGTCAACCCAAACCTTTTTCCCTAACACACCCCTCGCGTGAATCACGGGGACCTTATCTCCATCCACGGTGTGGAGGGACTCTGACTGGGCAGGACCGGCTCGGTTGATGGAACCTCTGGTGTTAACTAGCCATGTAGCCTTTGCTAGATGCTGATCCCAGTTCTTGTCTGTCCCTCCACCCAACGCTTTCAGGGTGGTTTTCAACAGTCCATTATGTCGTTCAACTTTCCCTGCGGCTGCTGCGTGGTATGGGATGTGGTACACCCACTTGATGCCATGTTCCTCTGCCCAGGTGGCAACTAAGCTGTTTTTGAAATGAGTTCCGTTATCTGATTCAATGCGCTCTGGGGTACCATGTCGCCACAGGACTTGTTTTTCAAGGCCCAGGATGGTATTTCGGGCAGTAGCGTGAGGCACCGGGTACGTCTCCAGCCATCCAGTGGTGGCTTCCACCATAGTAAGCACATAGCGCTTACCTTGGCGGGTTCGTGGCAGTGTGATGTAATCGACTTGCCAGGCCTCCCCATACCTGTACTTACTCCAACGTCCACCATACCATAAGGGCTTGAGTCTTTTAGCCTGTTTAATGGCAGCACAGGTCTCACAGTCATGAATAACCTGGGAAATAATGTCCTTGGTTAAGTCCACCCCTCGGTCTCGTGCCCATCTATGGGTGGCATCTCTGCCCTGATGGCCTGAGGCATCATGGGCCCACCGTGCTAGGAACAACTCTCCTTTGTGCTGCCAGTCCAGACCCACCTGTGACACCTTGACTCGTGCAGCTCGGTCTGCCTGTTCATTGTTGCGATGCTCCTCATTGGCTCGGCCTTTGCGCACATGGGCATCTACGTGGCGGACCCTCACAGTGAGCTTCTCTGTTCGGGTGGCGATGTCTTGCCATGTATCAGCAGCCCAGATGTGTTTTCCCCCGCGTTTCCAATTGGCCTTCTTCCATCTGTCCAACCATCCCCACAGAGCATTGGCTACCATCCACGAGTCAGTGTAGATGTAAAGCTTTGGCCACTTCTCCCGTTCAGCAATGTCCAATGCCAGCTGGACAGCTTTGAGCTCTGCGAATTGGCTCGATTCTCCTTCCCCTTCAGTAGCTTCTGAAACTTGTCGGGCGGGACTCCATACAGCTGCCTTCCATTTGCGCTTCGTTCCTACAAGGCGACAGGAACCGTCAGTGAAGAGAGCGTAGCGTGCTTCTTCTTTCGGTAGTTTATCGAATTCTGGAGCTTCTTCAGCCCGCACTGCCTGCTCTTCTGCTTCCTCATCTGCTAGACCAAAACTCTCGCCTTCCGGCCAATTTGTGATGACTTCTAGGATCCCAGGGCGATTCAGATTTCCAATACGGGCGCGCTGTGTGAGCAGAGCGATCCACTTACTCCATGTAGCATCAGTGGCATGATGTGTGGTGGGTGCTTTTCCCTTAAACATCCAGTTCAGCACTGGTAGTCGAGGTGCCAAGAGCAGCTGTTCTTCTGTGCCAATCACCTCAGAGGCAGCTTGTACTCCTTCATAAGCCGCTAGGATCTCCTTCTCTGTTGGGGTGTAATTGGCTTCAGATCCCCTGTAGCTTCGGCTCCAGAACCCAAGTGGGCGACCTCGAGTCTCACCAGACACTTTTTGCCAGAGGCTCCAGGAGAGACCTCTATTCCCAGCTGCAGAGTAGAGTACATTTTTCACATCTGTCCCCGTCCTGACTGGCCCAAGGGCTACAGCATGTGCAATCTCTCGTTTAATCTGTTCGAATGCCTGTTGCTGTTCAGGGCCCCACTGGAAATCATTCTTTTTTCGGGTAACCAGATAGAGAGGGCTTACGATTTGACTGTATTCCGGGATATGCATCCTCCAGAAACCTATGGCACCCAGAAAAGCTTGCGTTTCCTTCTTGCTGGTTGGTGGGGCCATGGCTGTGATCTTATCGATGACTTCTGTCGGGATCTGACGGCGCCCATCTTGCCATTTCACCCCCAGGAACTGGATCTCTCGGGTAGGTCCCTTAACTTTACTCTTCTTTATGGCGAAACCAGCTCTCAGGAGGATCTGGATGATTCTCTTCCCTTTCTTGGAAACCTCCTCTGCTGTGTCCCCCCATATGATGATGTCATCAATGTATTGCAGGTGTTCTGGAGCTTCACCCTTCTCTAATGTGGCCTGGATCAGTCCATGGCAGATGGTGGGGCTGTGTTTCCACCCCTGGGGCAGTCGGTTCCAAGTGTACTGCACGCCCCTCCAGGTGAAAGCGAACTGCGGCCTACACTCTGCTGCTAAGGGAATGGAGAAGAATGCGTTTGCGATGTCAATAGTGGCATACCACTTCGCTGTCTTGGACTCCAGCTCATACTGGAGTTCCAACATGTCTGGAACAGCAGCGCTCAGCGGTGGGGTGACTTCATTCAGGCCACGGTAGTCCACAGTCAGTCTCCATTCCCCGTTAGACTTACGCACAGGCCAGATGGGACTGTTGAAAGGTGAATGGGTCTTGCTGATCACTCCTTGGCTCTCCAGCTCACGGATCATCTTATGGATGGGGATCACAGAGTCTCGGTTCGTCCGGTACTGCCGGCGATGCACTATTGTAGTGGCGATTGGCACTTGCTGTTCCTCGACTTTCAGCAACCCTACGGCCGAAGGGCTCTCCGAGAGGCCGGGCAGCGAGTTCAACTGTTTAGCCGCCTCGGTCTCCACAGCAGCTATTCCAAAAGCCCATCTATGTCCCTTGGGGTCCTTGAAGTACCCGTTCTTGAGATAGTCAATGCCCAGGATACATGGGGCATCTGGACCAGTCACAATGGGGTGTTTCTGCCAGTCTTTCCCGGTCAAGCTCACTTCAGCTTCCACTATGGTCAACTCTTGAGATCCTCCAGTCACCCCCGAAATGGAAATAGTCTCTGGTCCCACATGTCCCGAGGGCATTAACGTACACTGAGCACCAGTATCAACCAAAGCCTGATATTTCTGTGGGTCTGACGTGCCAGGCCATCTGATCCACACAGTCCAATAGACACGGTTGTCCCGTGCCTCTACCTGGCTAGAGGCAGGGCCCCTCTAACATTCATCTTCATCCTGCCAGTCATCGTTTTCCTCTTGCGAATGTTGACGGGAGGTGCTCTCTACCGAGTCAGATCCCTGCCCGCAGGATACTGGTACGGCACTCACTTTCGCAGACTTCCCCTTTTCTTTCTCTTTCAGCTCTTGTACTCGGGCTGCTAGTGCCCGGGTAGGTTTCCTGTCCCACCGTCTCATGTCTTCTCCATGGTCACTTAGGAAGTACCACAACTCAGTCCGTGAAGTCTGTCTGCTCTCTCTAGCTGGGGGGCGTCTGGTTCTCACTGGAGCCGTATGGAGATTGTTTCCCTCCCTCCTCTCTTTCAACCCTGCAGTTAATTCCTTGAGCTCATTAACTATTGCCTCTACAGAGGAGATACGGGCCTGTAGCGGTCCTCCGGTCATACTATCGTACAACCGAAGTTTATTTATTACAGACATCACTGGCTCCCGCTTCTCCCCAGCCTCCAATGATGTCAGGTAACCTTTATGTATGGACGGCCCCATACGTATAAAACTCCACCACATCTGTGGGGTACACTTAACCCTGTCAGGATCGTTGGTAGATTGCCCACCCCCCCCCAAACAGTACTTCTAGCAATGCCATTTCTCTCAGCCGTAGGATTCCTTCTTCGATGGTCTTCCAGCTCTTGGTGTAATGATCTGCCTGCAAGGACTCTCTGTAAATGAACCTCTCTCTCACACCATCCACGAGCCGTGTCCAGAGAGATAGGGGCTTCGATTCCCTCACAAACACCTCCTCAATACCCACATCTTGGGCGATAGATCTCAGGAACCTCGCTTCACCGCCATCAAGGTGTATTGCATCACCTGTAGAGTCCCAAACTCGGATCATCCAGACCAGAATGGGCTCACTCGGACGACGAGCAACGTCTGCCCGTAAATTCCGGAGGTTATTATACGATAAAGACTCAGTAATGATTTCTGGCTCCGGAGCAGCCGCTTGTGAGGACCCTGCCTCTCCATCATCATCAACTAGGCGAACTGATTTGGCTTTACATTTCTTCCTGTGGATAGTGGCAACCTCTGTTGGTTTAGTCTGCTCCTTAGTTTTTGCCTTATCCTGAGTCACCTTGGTATTAGGCATCTTGTCCTCATCTTTTCCTTTCCCCGGAGAATGCTGCACCATACCAAGCAACTTCCTGTAGGCAATGGCCAAGGCCCCGCATGCAGCTGCCACCTGCTTCTCCATGGATCCATCACGACCCCTCTCCCTCACAGCTTTCATTATTTTTATAGGGTTCAGGAGTTGTTCAAGGGTAAGTTTCCATGTCATGGGAGCTGAGCAACTTTCTAGGAATTTACCCATGTCCTCCCATAACCCACGCCACTCGAGGTTTTCCACCCCTGGGTCAGGCTCCTGAACGCCTTCTCGGTAATTCTTGGCCTTGGCTTGGTATATCAGGTATGCTATAGTGGCACAATTTAGGATGAAAAGCCCAACAATTGAAATGTCTCGGACATCTAAAAATGATTTAAACTTCCCAGAGGCCATTGTATTGTATCCAAAAGGGAGCTGGAAAAAAGGTTGGGCGTGTGCATTCCCCTGTGTGTCTCCATAAGAATGGGTACTATTATCCTTAAAACCCCAGAGAAAACAGCTTAGGCTAGAGCAGTAGTGCATCCTTGAGGATATGTTCCGGATGAAAACCACAGGAGCTGAGTTTGCCGTGTCATATACCCAATGCGCAATCTCAAAGGTACTTATTGCAATGTAAGTACTAGTATCCGAACTGAAACACGTTGACAGGTGGGACAGGTATCTTGGCATGGTTATATGCCAGAGGAAAGCAACAACCCCTAACATCATGGTGCCTACAAGTTCAAAAACGCGTGTCAATCACACAAGGGGTTCAAAACGCGCGTAACTCACACAAAGGGTAGTTATTCTTTTCCACTTTTCCTCTTTCGTGCCCCACGTTGGGCGCCAAAAATGTCTAAGTCTGAAGAGACTAGACTGTTTGCTAAAGAGGATGAGTTGTGAGGTAGACCAAACTCCTCTCTCTCTGCAATTGTAGTGTCAGATTAAGGGGCTTTACTCGAGGAAAATGTGGAAAAACAGGAGAAATAACAACCCTTTATTAAGAAATATATGAATGTTAGCAAAAAGAAAGAAGAAGAAAGAAAAAAAAAAAGTAACACAAAACAAAACAACACCAGCAACAACAACCACAACAACAAGCCTAAAAGAGTACTCCTCTGTCCTTTAACACGGTCCTAATTGCGGTCTGCAGGGGGTGCTGTTGGGCCGCTGGAGCTGTAGGACCTGCAGTACCTGGTTGTGGTCGGCAGGGGGCGCTGTTGGGCCGCTGGAGCTGTAGAACCTGCAGTACCTGGTTGTGGTCGGCAGGGGGCGCTGTTGGGCCACTGGAGCTGTAGGACCTGCAGTACCTGGTTGTGGTCGGCAGGGGGCGCTGTTGGGCCGCTGGAGCTGCAGGGCCTGCAGTACCTGGTTGTGGTCGGCAGGGGGCGCTGTTGGATCGCTGGAAGGTGTAGGACCTGCAGTATCTAGTCGTGGTCGGCAGGGGGCGCTGTTGGGCCGCTGGAGGGTGTAGGACCTGCAGTATCTAGTCGTGGTCGGCAGGGGGCGCTGTTGGGCCGCTGGAAGGTGTAGGACCTGCAGTATCTAGTCGTGGTCGGCAGGGGGCGCTGTTGGGCCGCTGGAGGGTGTAGGACCTGCAGTATCTAGTCGTGGTCGGCAGGGGGCGCTGTTGGGCCGCTGGAGCTGCAGGGCCTGCAGTACCTGGTTGTGGTCGGCAGGGGCGCAGTGGGCTCCAGCAATCACCCGCGGGAAGAGGGGGACCGAGGGGGTGATCCCGGGCCGCGTGGGGAAGCCGAGGAGATGGGGGGTCCTCGTCTCCGTGGGGACAAAAAGGAAAGCAGGCTGCCCACTCCCACGGGAACTCACCGCTGTCTTGAGTGGCAAAGTCTCACTGCAGTCTCAGGCGGTGATGTCTCCAAAACTCTTTCTCCTCTCCCGTGGGCAAGCAAAACTCTCCGATGAAGCACAGCAGCTCCGGCGGGCGGGACAGTCAGGCAGGTCGAAGCCAACAGCACAAAAGGTCGAACTCCCCAGGATTAACGACCAAAAGGCAGCTAGACCTCCAGTCCCCCTCCCAAACCCAACTGCCTGTCCGCACCCCGAGCTAGCCACCCCCCAAACCCCTCCTCTCACCTTCCCGGCCAGGGCTTCCCCCTTTCCTGCCTCCTTGCCCCCTTCTTTTCTTTCTCCAAATGGGCCATCAACTCAGGCTGGCTACATCTTTAGTAATGCTAATAACCTCCCTTCCCCCCGCTCACTCCGTTTCTTTCCCTTGGAGTGGGGCAGGGGGAAGGAAAATTCCCTGATTTCCTAGTCTATAACAATAACATTACAGAATTCAAATATTGGCCAAGACTTTGCACCTCATACACGTGCTTCACAACCTTCCACAGAATGGAAAAAGACTCTGGGTATTTCCTGTTATCATGATATACTGACAATGTCCTAAAGAAGTGTACAACTTACAGTCCACTGGCTTAGCTTACTAGCCATGATTATCTGTTCTGACTTCTCATTACAAGAACACTTGAAACTAAATTCTGTAAGAGCTCAAACTCATCAAGTTAAGACAGGCTCATACAGGTTCTCATGTCAGCTGACCCATGACAGTGGTCCATGCACATACTCAGAATTTGTGGCAAATGCAATTACAGCCACAGCCCAACATACACTAAGTAGCACCGGCATGTTTTTGCTGCTGGCTAAAACCACACAGTTGCTGTGACTGAGCTGATACAGTAAAGTCATTAATCCATGATAAATTTAATAGTGAGCCTGAGATGAATGCCTCTTCCACTTAACTGTGCTGATATCCATCTGAACATATCCTGGGAGAAGCATTAATTACAGTTCTGGAACTCTCTAACCAGAAGGTACTGTAGTCCAGTGCTTGGACATTACCTTTGTGTAACACCTAATTAAGCTGTGGAACACCTTTCCACAGGATGTTGTGGCTACTCAAATTTACAGAGGCTCCTGTACCAAAAATTTTAAGACACTGACACTGGCTCAGAAAATCTGTGAGCCACCAACTGCTAAAGACTGGGAGAGTGTTCTAGGGAAGTAACCCAATGTGCTTCCCCACCCTTGTACTCTTCCTTATAAATCTGTTACTGGCTACTGTCCAGAGATAGGATATTGTACACTGTGGATGTTTGGCCTAATCCAGTATGGCCATTCTTCCAACAACAATGCTTGCAAACAGATTTTTCTGTCCTAATCTCCAAAATTATAGCAATTAGTCAAGGTTCTGATTACATTCAGCCAAAGTCAATACATCTTCCCCTTTCACTTGTAATTAACTGAAAGTTCCAGAACAAAAATCTTTTCATATGAGCAGCATCTCAGCAGAGAACAAATCAGCACAAATCCTATTTCTTTGAGGCTGTAAAATTAGTTATGCCCAGTCTTGTCACTCAAGATCCCATACATTCAACTGAGTATTTCTGGAATCTTCCTGGTATTATTACAATTATTTACCAGGCATTAAAAGGCTGTAGGCTCATGGTCCACCTTTCTGAGGGTTAAGGAGCACTTATGTCACAACTCACTTTTCCCAGCAAACCTAGCAGGTAGTCTTATAAAACTTACATTTTCCTGATCAGAAGACAGAGGTGGCTCCTCTAAAAGAAGCCTCTGTTGAGAGCTGTCCTCCTCAAAGGCTGCCTGTGTTGTTGCAGGGTCAGACATGTGTCCTCTTCTGAGCCGTAGACCTGGCTCTGGAGAACCAGCATTATCGAGTTCCGTTAGTTCGTTCATGAGATGCTGGGAGCCTTCTCAAATATTCTCTTTCCTCTTGGTTCAGTTTGGCTGATTACGTGTTGGCTCTGAAAGACAAACGGCTTATATAAGTCAACTGAAGTTTAAAAAGAAGTGTGCAAAAGTTGGCTGGAAGAAGAGCATGCTCAAAAGCTACCAAACAGTTACCACAACTGCTTTTCTATGTGCCAAAACTCCCACAGGATCAATTACACAGATTTCTAAACCGCTGGACAACGAATTCCCATCTTGAGACCACTGACACTTTCATACCCTAACATAAGTTAAACACAACTTGGAAAGATGATAGAAAGTGAGCTTCATAGAACTTTCTTTCAAAAATTTGCAATTCTTTTAGAAATTATTTTTATTTTTACAAAGCTGCAAACACCGAGCTGTTAATACTACTTAGAAATAAACTACTTATCACAAGTCCTCTGTAATTATCAGCTTTTCGCAGGTATGAAGCTCATAGCCAAGCTCAATCATCTGGGCTAGGATTCACCAGAAGTAGGTCGTTAAGTACTGGTACAGCTGCTCAGGTAATAGCAAGCAAGCAGAGCTCATGCAGCAACTAATTTTAGACAGGCTGCAAGGAGGGCAGTAGTACACAGAGCAATTAAGCTTCCCTTGCCTAAATTAACATGCTCACAATCACTGCTGGCAATAGGCTTGTACCTTTACTTGTGCAGTGAATTAGAGCAGGCAGATTTAAACACCGTTCATTCCATCAGAGCAACGAGACACAGGCAATTCCTCCAGAAAACCATAACCCAAGATTTCTACTCAGAAAAGTCACTATATTTTAGACTTACAACACTGCAAAAAGGATTCAGGGTAAATTTATCTCAAAATGCTAAAGATGTGATTATATTTGCAGAAAATTAATGACAACAGTTATTCTGAGCTCTCCTCCAAGGGTATTATTGGCTACCCCTTTGTCTTGTACATCACTGTATATCTCTTCAACAGTCAGCCAAGAGATGCCTGCTGGACACTGGTAGCCTTGGGAGGCACAACACCAACGAACTTGGCAATCTGAGTGCCAGAAAGCATCAGAGCAAATTATCAGAATGAAGCCTCAGCTGAGGCTTCAGAATCACTTTGAATGAGAATCTATTCGTTTTGCACTAATCACTTGGTGTCACTCTTATTACTGTAGCATCTAAGTACTCAGATGTGACTAACACATAACATTAGGATAATCCATCTAACAAGTTTTAACTTGCCAGGATGCATAATTATATTGGAATTTTAGTGCCCAATAAAGATGCTGAAATTTGTCATAATGTAGGAGAGAAAATTAAAAATATAAGATGGGGAATTGATATTGGCAGTCTTATAATAAAATGTCACCTCCAAAAAGCCAATAAACAGTGTATTCTGTCCTTACAGGAACTAATTTCATTTACATATGATCACTGCAAGACAATTCTCAGCTGTGACAAATGGGCTATAGTTAATTTTGCTGCAGCATTTTGCAATATTATATCCCCTCAGCAGCCTGGCAATCCTCAGAGGAGAGAGCTGCTAATGAGCAGGTAACAGACTCTGCAGAGCTAAATGATACCTCAAGTTGTCTGAGTTCAGCATGGCACACAGCTTTAATCACCCAAGATGGTGTGCTGACAATATGACAGCAGAGCAGATGGTGTGCCCACCTTCCTGCTACCTTCACTACAGGGTCAGCAACCTCCACCTGAGAAGTAACATCTAAAATGGCCACAGCTGTTTACTTGGTAAACACAAGAGTCACGGGAGAATTAAAATGAGGTTTAACAGCATTACACAGGAAGCTCAATGAAGAAGTTGAGCAAGATTTTAAGAGCAAGAAAAAATATTTAGAAAGCCATAGAACTGCTGAAATCTTGATTGTTTTTGTCATATTTCAAGCAGCCAAGTAACAATTCTATTTTTATGCACAAAAACATGAAGACAATCACACTGCCATTTGGCAAAACTAATCTAAAAAAGAAAAGAGTATGCAACAACAACTACAGTTTGAAACAACGGGCATCCTAATTTAAAAGGCAACCTATAGGAGACTAATTTCAGTACAGTGCTGGTTTGGCTGGGGTAGAGCTCATTTTCTTCCCAAATGTCCGTTATGTGTGAGGGAGCCCTGCTTTCCTGGGGATGGCTGAACACCTGCCTGCCCATGGGAAGTGGTGAGCAAATTCCTTGGTTGGCTTTGCTTGTATCCACTTATTAAACTGTCTTTATCTCAACCCACAGGTTCTCTTTTACTCCTCTGATTCTCTCCCCCATCCCACTGGGGCAGAGTGAGTGAGTGGCTGCGTGGGGCTTAGTTGCCAGCTGGTCTTAGACCACATCAAGTCCCCTGTGCCAATTTGAAGCTGTAGCAAAAACCAAAAAAATGCAAGCAAGCAGAGCAGCTGTTCATAAACAACAGTTAAACACACACATAGGCACACACCCTGATATTCCATACAACATTTCAAAGAGGTAGTTAGTTGGAACAGCCCTAGTTAGCTTCACGGATTGTGCAATTTTGCATTAGACGTTGAACCAGCAAGTTTTACTAGTTCTTCTTTCTACCAGCTTTAAGCAATACAGTTGCCACTTTGTGCTGTGTTACCAACTATATTGCCTAATAGCCTGTCCTTACATCACCTCTATGACATTGTGGGAGCAATGCCCTGAGACACAGTAACAACCACACAACAGGCTTAACTGCATTTGGCCAAGATGGTTGCGAAAGGTTCTGCTAACACAAGAAGATACAAGAATGCCAAGAGACTTTTAAATCAGGCCTTGAAGATTTACTTCGCTAGCACTTGCTGCCAAGCAATCACTAAGGTTAAAAATAAAAGATGCATTTCACCTCCAGAGAGTCAGACTTGCATTCAGCAGCGGAGCTGAACTTAAGAGCTCTGCAGAAATAAAAGTTGCTGTTTCTTGAAATGACAGTGGAATTGTTCAGTGAACTACAATGTTTCCATGTTCTCATTTATGCAGGATCCTCTTAGCACTAAATGTGCTTGCCCTAAAACAGCATGCAAAGGTAAGCAAACTAAAAGATAGTAAAGTATGGTCAGTAGCATCTAGACAGAATTCGATGGCTGAAACATTGTAAAGAGACTTATTGCCCCATTCTCTCTAAGACTGTAGCTCGTGAAAACAAAAACTAGAAAATGGAAAGCTATAGAACACTTGAGATCTCGGAAAACATTGTTTTGTGTTTCACTGAGATTACAAATCTCATATATGAAGTCCTTTAACTTTTTTTTGTAGCATGAAAACTAAAGGTTTCATTAAAATTAGCTGCCATTTAAAGAGGAAGTTGCCATGTACAATTTAAAATCTACTTAATGACTGCATACATAATAAGCATAATATCAGCATCCAGATGAATCAGTGAGTTCCTGATGTGCTTAAAATAAGCTGAGAAAAGCATCTACAGAACTTGGTTTGTTGTGTTTGGGGCTTTTTTTTTTTAAGGTAGAAAATTTCTAAATGCTAAGTCAGCTTTTAGAAAGGATTTACCAGATTAATACAACCATAAACACAAATGAGGCACTCCCTTATCCGACTCAATATGCTGCTGCCATGCCACCACACCCCCCACAGCAGCCTCAGCTGCTGCCTCCATCCCAGTTCAGCAGCAGTCAGCCCCATAGCGAGGACAGTCAGGGCCAGTTTGAGGCTGGAGACAGACACCTGCCATCTTTCCAAAAACAGAATCAGAAGGCAATACTATCTCAGCAGTTCACTGCAATTGTGCAATGTCACAGGAGTCAACATCCATAACTGCAGCATATTTAGGACACTGCTTCGCTCCTCTAGATGACAAGGAAAGACACAATCTTAAGCACCAGGGATAATGCTATTATTCTTTGTAAGATATTCCCCAGGATAAGCACTACAGCCCTTCTAACCTCCCAGGATTCACCTGGCACAAGGACTGGTTTACAATCTAAGCTAAATGATGTCACATGGTAGCAAACCAAAGAAAGCACATTAACAGTGTGTAAGCACATCTAAAAGATCTGTCACTCTCTTTTTAGGATAAAACAGTCCTGGATGGTCAGACTACCTCCCACTACCCCTAAGCAAAGCAATCTCTGCAGTATTCAACTCTTGTCAGTGTGTTCTTTTCTATAAGCAGCACAAGAATGATCCCTTGAAAGGTATTTCGTTCTGTCTGTAGCTGGTATTTGGAGGAAGAATGAAAATTGCATCCCCCTACACTCCCCTCTCAGCCACCTTTCTGATGGAAACTTTTCTGAACAGGTGGGCAATGGCACTCACTGCAGGCTCCTTCCTTGCCAGTCCTCTTCCAAAGCATCCATTAAAGCAGCATAAGCAATGTATACACTGGGTGATTCTTCATAAGATCAGCCCATTCTCCCTAATCTGTTATCAAAACAACAAAGGGCCATCGTGAACATTTCAGGCTCTACATTTCTCTCAACGTTCATTAATGCTTAATGAAGGGCTTGAGTGCCTGAAAAATCTTGTAAGAGACACTCTTTCAGTCTACAAACTTTGCCTTGCCTGTGTCCATGTACCATGACAGCCACAGTGGCATCACCAGGTGACTACAACCAGGCCAGTGGAACGGCAAAGGTGACTGAACAGTAGACCACTGATGGGCTCAATCACTTCACCAAAGCCAAAGCTGTTCAGATGAGGCCTTAGTAACAAAACAGGCACAACTCCACTTCCAGAACTGTTAGCACAGCTACAAAATGCAAAGAAAGCACTTCCAGTACAACCCATTGTTTGTGACAAGAACAAGGCTTATATAGGGTGATAGGGAATGTTGTGCCTATGAAACAGTGGATTCTGGCTATCTTGACAAATAAAGTATACTAAGTTAAATGTAGCTTTCTTGGCACATTGTATTTTACTATCTTCTGGTAGGGACGTTCTGTCACAAGTAGTCCCTCACAAAAGGTATAGTAACACCAACAGCATTCAGTAACACCACACAAAAGCTTGACTTAGGTGACAATGGCATCATCTTATCACCCATCTGGCTCCCTTAGTCCCCACCACCGACACTGATGCTCAGCTGTCATCTGCTGGCAAGGTGTTGGATTTTGTGCTTTGGGTTTTCCTGGGGAAGAGGTGGACTTTTTTTGACCACCCTGATTCATACAGGGGAAATCAGGTACACACCAGCACAGGTGTGCAGGTGCACAGGGTGCGTGTAAGGGAAAGAAGAAGAGTGTTACCTACACTCCTGTGCTACGCGAGTTAAATTTCACATTGAGTGACACTCACACATGTGGTCCAGCTGACCCGTGGTCACTTGGTACCTGCATGGGGGATCTACTTGTTGACTGTTTTTTTCATTATGCACACAGCAAAGCAAAGGAGATAAGAAATCCAGACATTTTAAGTAATTTGTGAATTGTCCTATATCAGCAGGCCACAGACAAAAAGTCAACAAAACATTAATACTGAAAGATTCAAGAATATAACTTGAAATAAGGGATCTCTTTTCTTTTTTTTTTTACTTAGAGTCTTAAACAGTTGAGCTGTCTTTTTCAATTTAGGAGTTAAACATCCACAGTTAACATTCCAAATATTCTCTAAAACTACAGTCAAAAACAAAGCAAACAAGGGTATGTATGAAAGGGAGGAGGAGGAAAACCTCACAGAAGACCTTGTTTTCTGTACGCTGAAGGAAAAGTATGAATCAGGCTGTAAAAATTCTTTGGAGGTCATCTTTAACAATGAGGAACAATGAGGAAGTAATCCAGCACCTCTTTTCTCGATGTAATTTCCCTAGATAAAGAGGCATCTACAAAACAAAGCTTAGGCTCCCGCAGAGGGTCAGTGGCCAAAAAGCTGTCTTTGTAACTTGTAAACTGTCACTGGACGTTTCAGCCTAAGCTATTTCACAGCAGGCTGCAGAGGCAAACAATCAAGCACATTCTGATGCATTTGGGTCCAAAGAAAGGGAACAAGCCGGCAGTCTGCCTACATTAGCAAAACGCTTCCATTTCAGAGGATCCCATTACATTGTTACAACATTTGTCCAATTTGTACCGCAAATTGGCCCCCAGTTTTGTAACCGGGTTAAGTGTTATGTAAGAGGCTGGCCCACCCCCAGTGCACAATGTCCGGTTGTTACAGACTGCATAACCGCTGTAAATTAGATTTAGTCTTTAATAAACCAAAACCAAGAGAACTGTCACAAAAGCAATACAAAACTAAGAACAGAAGTTCAAATCCTTTTCGCATCACATTCCACAAATATCCACAGACCAGACCTGGAAAACTTGCTTTTTCTTAATTTTTCAATAAACAGCTCAGTTTCTCCAAGTGAGGAACGTTCCATCTTTGGCCCTTTTATGATTTTATTTCTATGGCAGGCTACTCACACCATGCTACTTCACGGTTGCCAACAACAAAAAGATGCAGCTCTTTTTTGTTAGTAACACTTTGGATCACAGACTGTCTAAAAGTGAAAGACTGAAATTAAACATCACTTTCCTCTTAAGTGAAAATTTAGAATACATCCTTTTAGTTACTGCCTCAAGGACATCCAATTCACAAAACGCTGCGTGAAGATGAAGAAACCTAAGTATTTGGTGCAGGCAGTGAAACCCAGAGCTAGACCACTAAACTGAGGCTACATTCATTTAGCCCCTCTACACAGAGGATCTTTGCATGGGAATGTAAAGGACATCAAGATAGCGATTCAGAGAGCAAACATTCCTCCACCCTGGCAGGTACAACACTCTCCTCCTACAAAGGCCAAGTCTGAATCTGTAAAAACTGAACCAAGATCTTTTATAACTCAAGAAAGCGCTCCGAGGCCTGGACCAACCCTACAAAAACAAACACTACCACTGTGCTTTTAAAACCAGAAGAGAAATACACACGTTTCAGGCCACAAACTTCAAGCAGCAAATCATTCCGACAGTTGCCTGCAGCGCTTCTTACTGGCCTGCTCGGACACCTCCTTCCTTAGATGCCGCCACCGCGCAGATTTTAAGGGCTGGCTGGTGCCAAGAGGGGGCAGCCCCACTCTCCCCTGTTTGGGCAGTAAAGAGTCCCACTTCTCACGGCTGCCCCTCCACCCAGAGGCACTCTGATGTTTGTCACAACCCATTCCAGGTGACAGTCTGGAAAAACATTAACCCAGGGAGGAGAATAAGATCGTCATTTGCCATGAAAGATGCAAATGCTATCAAACAAGCAAACTCAAGCACTGTGGACATGGAGGACGTGACAAAGGGCAGCACCCCACCCCAAAAATTTTAACTCTGCGTATTTTATAGGCAGTATTTTCCTAACCTGCTAAAAACTGACAGTTATCTGTTGGGCCTGGCCTTTAATTGTTATATATGTACACACCATGGCCTTTATTATGACTTGTTGACCGGCTGCAGGCCACATCTGGCATAGCAAACCAGGCACCTTACCAAGATTACTAATTTTAATAGAGCAGAGAGGACCTCAGAGGCCTGGTTGCAAAAAGCTGTCACTCCTCCCAGTTTTTGGACACCTGCTCTCTAGTTTTACTGATAATCTTGCTAAATTTTATTCCTGAGACTGTGAGCTTGCTCATCAGTGTCTCATTTTGTGGCTGACAGGTTTGGTCTGCAAAATGTTTGCATTCCCATATTTGTAAAAAATAAGAACAAAGCAAAGCTACTACTTTACTTACCCTCAGCAATGACATTTTTTCAGTTGAAAACAGCATATATCCCCCTCCTCAAAAGCCACAATGCTGCTTTGCCACAAGTCAGACAACTAAAAATTTGGTACTTTTCTGTAGCAAAAATGCCACAACAACATTGTAGAAATAACCAACATCCACATCATAGAATTGTATCAGTCTAAGACCAAAAAAGTGATGCGTCATCTTTCAGATTCTTTTTTACCCACCAAAACTCAAGTAAAAGAGGCAGATCCACCACAATTAGACTGCATCAAATTTATGTCAGTCAGAAGCAAATTCAGTCAAACGGCTGAAGTTCTACATAAAACCAGGTAAAGCTACTTATTAATTACTTAACTTCCTTAATGCAATAGCCAGAGAATAATTTGGGGTTTAAAAGATAAATATTGTTGAGAGTTAAGAAAAGCTGAAGTGAACTTTTAGTCTCCTTTACCATTTAGTGCCACTCTCATATAAGCATGCCTCCTGGTAACGTTGTCTGAAATCATCTCGAATTCTGAAACAAGACCTTGTATTGGACACTGATATCATTATACATCACTGATGCAGTTCAAAAGTAGAAATGTTAAGTTAATGTCTTACTTTCTACTGTCCCACAACTAAGGAGAGATGGCAAAAGACCCACAGTCTACTTATGAGAGTAATGCTAAAATTTCAAGAACCAAAATTATTATCAATACACATGCAAGCCCTTTAAGCAGGGATGTAGCTTAAATACACCTACAGGCTTGAAACAGTTTAAGACCATAAACTTGGTTCGTGTTAATTTACATGTTAGATGTTTTGCATGACTTAATATCCCTTATTGATTGCATTCTTCCTCCTAGAGGGAAGAAGAAGAAATGGGCAAAATCAACATCATACTCCTCCAAACAAACAACTCCCAAGGCTGACAACCTCCCATTATCCTCTCCAGCAGTCCAAAGCTGCTGACTTAAAGACCCAAAGCAGCAATGGAAGGGTGAAAGTAACCCCACCTGAAGGGCAGGAACCAAAAAGTTTGTGTGTTACAATATTAGCTGTGCTTGGCAACATTTTCCTGTATGTAAGTACTCTGACTGCAACATTTCTCTTAAGAATCATTAGTCTAGACTTAACTGGTAAAGAAAAATTGAGTCAGACTGTTAGGATTTCTATTATACTAACAATAAAGTCTTGGCTTTACGTACTCACACGTTACTTTCATAAACAGACACACGTACAAAGGGTACTCCCTCTTTGCCCATACACAAGAATGTAACAGCATGCATCGAGTATTCCATTCCTTCTCCTATTTTTCAACTCTGAAGAGCATTGTTGCCTTTAAAGTGTTACAGGAAAATCACAATATAATAACAAGCTCTGAAACAGCCCCAAGAAAAGCAACTAAATGAGCTGCCTGAACCGGCAATATTCTCTCCCTTAAGAGGGAACTCTCTGTGCTGGGGTGACCTGGTCACTGGTGTTTTGTACCAAAGGGCCTTTCACACACCTTTATTCAATCCTACAACAGCACTTAAACACAAACATGGAGCTAAGCAGTCACTGTCTGCATTTTCTGTTTTGCAGAAAGAAGCTCTAGACATCACAGAAGAGATACCATTTCTTTAAGAAACCCTGAAAACAGGAAGGAAACATGGCCAAGCTGATAAGCATTCGATCTTAAGAGTAGGAAGGGTAGGAATTTCAGCTGATTTCCTGGACAAGGGCCCAGACAGGAGGAACAGGAGCAGAAAGCAAGAACTGGGTCAGCAAACTACTGAATAGTTATTTGTCCTAGTTTTCAAATACTCACTGAAAGTACTCTTACCGTAACACAACTGCATCTGTAAGGAGTGTTAATACGTGTAAAACTACTCCGGCAAACTATTCTGGAAAGAAGAAAAAATACCTTATGCTGACACAACATTTACTGTCAATGGAATTAGCAAATAAAGGATCTCATTCTAGTATAAGTTTGTACTCATTCTGTAAGAAAAATAAGCTATCTAATGTAATTTTGATGCAAAGACAAATTATTGTATCCATGGCTGTGACCGAGATGCAACACAGCTCTTCAGATTCATCTGATGTGCACAGACAGAAAACGCAGGCCAAGCTTCTCAGCAGAGACAAAGTGCTACATGTAGAAGCCAACCACTAATTTGTATGCCAAAGATGTACTTAGAAACCCAGCTGAGAACTCTAGACAGGGGGTCAGTTCTAAACAGAGCATAAACACTGCCTTATCCACTGGTAAAACCCCCAGGTACACTATTAGGAAAAGCATGAAAGGTTCCTCCAGTATGGACAGCACAGTAGAGGCAGACGTGATTTTGGGGGGGAAAAAAGCAGACAATGTCAGGTTGTAAGTCATAACAAAAATCAATAATCAGTGTTGTGAATTTAGTATGTAAGAAAAAGCAGAAGTAAAACCTTGAAGGACAACCAACTTGCCCAGATAACCAGGCAAGTCCCGGCCTGAGTAGATAAGCAAGCAACTGTAGCTAAGGAAACAAGTAAGAAGTGAACAAGTCCTGCATTTATGAAATACAAAATCTGAAATCTATTTTTATCATGTGCTAGTCAATCTGTAAGAGTTCAGAAGCCTTACAACCCATTTCACACATCTACTAAATTATTTGAGAGAGGGTTTCCTTTGTGATAGCAAAGAAAGTTTGATGTAAAACCAGGGTCGATCACTCAAAATTGCAGTTAAGATTTCAACACAGTGCAAGGTTTCCTCATCTTCAAGTCTACAATAGCAGCACCACCCCAAACAACAAGAAAAAGTGAAGATACCAGCCACTGACCATCAACCAAGGTAAGGTCACAGAGTTAGCAGATGGCAAACTCACACACGAAAAGGACTCGGTTTTGATAAAGCAAACAAGCAAACCTTGGAACTTCTTGCTACAGGATGAGGATTCACAGGGAAAGTGGACAAATGCACAGGATAAATTCATCAAATCATGTTAAGCACATGAAGCCACCTCTAGCTCTAGAAGACCCTGAATAACATCTAGCATATACCGCTTGCACATTCATGCTTAGAAGCTATTTTCTTCCTTAGGGAATGGACATCCTTACTAAAATCTTTAGAGTTCTCTCTGAGGAAGGACAGCAAAAAAAACCCAAACCCAAACAGGAAGGAAGTCAAATTATTACAAGGCAGAAAACTAAAAACTGCACAGAAGAAAAGATGAGGGTTGAAACAGAAAGGTTCCCAGGGACACCAGGCAAAGCACCCCACCAACACCAGTAACTCCCCAAAGGCATCCCACAAGCCAGCAGGCACTACCCTGAGATGCTCCAGCCAGCGACTTACATAAGAGGACAAGGGGACAAAAAAACCCTACGGCTGCCAAGTTTCCTCCTCCCCTGAATGGTCAGCTTGCCTGAGACTGGTAGGTGGTCCTGCAGCTTGGCCAGGCTTCAGACTCAAAGGTTATAAATAGAAAGGTCAGGGACAAAGCAGAGTCAAAGCCTCAGTAAAAAGGTGCTGCAACCTGGCCAGCTGGCATATGCATGTCAGGATTTCATTCTGCAGCAAGGGGGACACGTCAAGTGAACCCTGCCATGAACAGGCCCATAGCACAACTCTCACTACCCACCAACTCAGCACCAGTGACACATAGAATCTGCTGGGCACAAGCAAACCAGAGCTTCTTGGTCTCTCTACTTCAGGTAGGTCTTGTCACTGTGCACGGGTGAGACACAGGGGCAAGAGAACTGAACAAGTAGAGCCCAGGAACATGAAGCTGTTTCTGGAGCAGGGCTTGGAGGCACACTGGGCAGATATCACACAGTGCATCACACACAAGGGGGTGGTCAAAGAGCCTCAGGGGGCAGAAGCTTAAGCAGCAACTCCACAATAAAGGCAGAATCCTGAGCCAGAGGGATTTCTAGTTTGACTGGTTTATGTTATAGCTGTTCTGTAATTTCAAGTTTCAATGAAATTACCTTGCCTTTTTCCAGAGACTCAAGGAAATCAGAACACTCAGCATGCCCCAAATTTTGTTCTTATGTATAGATTAGATAAAATCTGTTTACTACTATGATTTTTAATTTCTTCATGGATGGTGTTTAAACTGTCATAGAGCAGTTTGATGTCACTGATTTTCACTGACAAAAGTCAGAACAGTAAGAGCAAAGATTTAAAGAAAAACTGGGAAAAAAAACCCTAAACAAACAAAAAAAAAACCCCATACACAAAATAAACCAAACTCACACACCTGAAAAAACCCCCGCATAAAAAAAACATCCCAAAAGCCAGTCTTACCAATTACTTTATGCACTGCTACAGTTTCCCTCCTGAAGGGGAAAAGAATGACTTGTTTAAATCCTGTCTCTCTGGTTTATATTCTCCTGCACATAACCAGCCCTCACCTGAACTATGAACTCCAATTTGGAAGCCAAGCTCGTCACACTGTCACGTCATTTCACAACTGTACAAATTTCTTGTAAGCCTCAGTACTGAGAAACACCACAGAGCAGTTAAACAAACAGATCTTGTACCTTCCCCATGGGGTAACACACAGTAGTTATTTTAACCACTAAAATAATATTCCCAAAAAACCACCAAGTATTCCTAACACTAATTTGTAACTGCTCTCTGATAAACAGCTGTGCTACCTGTGAGGAAGCACAGAGCAATTTCTCTCATCTCAATTTTGTCACTGGTTCTTGATGTTTGTATTCAAGCTTGGGAAGCTTACATCTTTCCTAAAAGAAAGATGTGTAATCCACATGAAAGCTGTTTCTCCAAGTAAACTTAAAATTAGATAATAAATTTATGCAGAGAGGGAACAACTTAGAGTATGTGTCCTATACAGCAACTTGTAAACATCTACAGGGGATGACAAAATGTATGCATTCCATTTAAACTAGAATCCTTCCATTTTTATAGGCTGGCTCACCAAGATAACAACCTTGACTTAAATAAAACTCCACATAGTTACAGCTAAATTGCACAAAGATGCATCAGTACAAAATCTAACACAGCAGGAAATTTTTCAACCGTCTCGGATATCATCCTCTATAAATGTTCAACATAACTCCAGATACCATATCTTATCCAAACCCTCTGCCAAACAAATCACTGCCTTGGTACTTGTTAAAGCTGATTTATTACTGTCAAATACATTAATCTGCACGTTAATCTGCTTCAGGTCACTTAAAGTTAGTGAAAAGGGACCCTTGTCAAGCCACATAAAATGTTGCTTTTGGTCCACATGGGAGTTTGAAATCAGAGCTTGGGAGAGATCCTCTATGACATAAATTTTACAGCATGAAAACAGCAAGGAATGCAGAAGACTTTTCCTGTAATCCATTGCCATTTTCTCTGCTTCACTTCATAGCGTACTGTTAAAGCCTAAAAATGTCACTAAATGAAGGCTGTGTTTATCTTGGGATCCTGTGTCACTGGAGTTGTAAAGCACACAGCACTAGCACGACAGCTTCAAACTGGCATTCACTGCACTCCAGTGGAGGAGGAAAGGCTTGTACGTTATACAACCTACTTAATCCATACTGCAAGTAGTACACAAGGCAGAAAATCTGGCTCAAACAACACACATACTACATTATGTACAGTAAGTGCTGCTAATACTTCTACACGAAGTGTTATTCCCAACAGTTTAAAACCTCCCAGTTGTACGGCTTCCTTATTCAACATTTCCAACACAAAGCAGAACTGGTTTTCACTAACAGACCACTTGCTTCCTAATATAACCAATTCCCTAGACAACTTACCAGATGATCCAAGATTTTCAGTACAACCAAATCAAAAGTTCAAAGACGAATAAAGGCAGTTGGACAATCACTGAAGAGAAGCAGTTTTAACAAACACATCCTGCATTTTTGCTTAGCAACTGGATCACCATCAGCAGAATATGCTGGTACAGCTCTATTACCTCTGTCACATCCCCTGAAGCAGCAGTCTCCAATGGAAGCAGCAGTAATGAGCACATCCTCCACCTTTCCTTTTTATGTTTGCCTGGTAATTAATTTTAAGTGCCAGTAATTCTCAATTGCTCCATCATTAGTGTGACTAAATGTCATTCTACGACAGGAATTATGCAACTATGCTTTGGTCAACCTCAAATACCACCACTGTTACCTGTGACTTTGAATGTTGTAACAAATAATATGCTTATAAACTGTTCATTTATTACAAAGACATTACTGCCCAATTCACGAGTTCCTTTGGCTTGAAATGAGAAAGCATTCGAATTATCTGTTACTTCAAAACAGGATCTCCAAGAAGGAAGCATCAAATTTCAAGGGAGTTTTAATGTCTACATAGGATGAATTCTCTCAAAATGTAGAAAGATTTCAGGTGGTGGTACAAGAACTACTGGACGCATCATACTTACTGCTAAAAGAACAGGAATGTGGAATTGTACCTTTTCAAGGATGACCTTAGTATACAGAAAACACTCATGTGAGTCTTGCAAGCATATAAGCCCTCAGGCACTTACATAATAATGAACTATTGAAACAGAGCCAAGACATGAGTTTTCAGAGGAAAACAGTCATGGGTTCTGTAATCACGCTTTGTTTCTCACAATGACTTTACTGTGATGTGTAACAAGGGGCTGTTTGATCCGGTTAACCAAGGCAGAAAAAGTCAGCTGGAAAGGGCTTACACGGAGGAACGAAAAACTAACGTCCTTCTGAGAACATCTTGTACCACCTTCCCAAGAGCATCTTAAAACTCTGCTGCTCCAAACCCAAAGCAGGCCCTGGTTACCCACAGCCATGCAGAGCTGGACTGTTACATCCACCTGGACCTTATCCGAGTCTTTGAGATTTTTTTTTGGTACAATCTCCCTTTCCCTACACTGACCCCAGTACTGGAGCCCTTCCAAATCAGTTGACACAACTGGCACTTTCAACAGCGTCACGCGCCAGTTGGATGTTTGGGACAGAAGCATTTATGCAATGAAACTTGGTCAAGCTTCTCTTGCTCCTATCAAGGATAAGCTTCACTTGAAACCGAGTTTTCCTTCAAGGCAGAATACAGGCAACATCCCACCTTTGAACTCCAGAGCACGGGTTTAAGGCCAAATTAAAGAGTTTTACAGACACAGCAGCTAAAACCAATACACATCTCCAATTATTTTAGCAACAAGTCACTTCCTACTGAATAAAACATTGGATTTTTGTAACCCAGAAAGTTTTAACATTTTATTACTGATGTTCTTTCTTTACAGTCCTAGGTGGTATCAGAATGCCAGATCACCTATGAAAAATCCTAACAGAAAGAAAAGGAGGCTTTTGCAAATTACACTCTCTGTTTCTGGGGGATGATTTGAAATGAGAATAAATAAACACACCACCAAAAACTATTTCTTTATATCCTTCACAGGAGTAAAACGAATAATTCATACTTATCAGGTATATATATTTATATTTAAATAATATAGTATTTCCATTTAAATTCAGTATCCATCTTCCATATCAAAAACGTATTTGAAAATTGCCCCTTGAGAAATATCTTACAAATCAAGTCTAAGCTACCTAGCAACTCCCTTTGCTGCATTAGTGAAGCTCACAAAAAGAAAAGGAATTTTATCACACACTTATTATTGAACTATTTCTGTAATGCTGCAGAATTCATATAGTTGCCAATTATTAAAATGTCACAGAGCAGGAAGTCAAAGAGCAGTTGCACTTAACCATGGACATTAAGATAACCATGACAGAAGCCTTTTTCAGCATCCTCCTTTTAGCTTGGAATACATAAAGGTCAGAAAACTACTAAGTAAAGCTTTTGTTGACTTTGTTGTGCTTTTCTCAATTCTCAGAACACTCACCTCAGAAAATAACCCATTTTGTTCCCTGCTGAAGGTACAGCAGGCAGAAAGCCAGTAGCTGGCACTTTGTCACATAGATAGTTTAATAAAAATTATGAATAGGCTCTTACTTTTATTTCTACAGTCATGTTCCACTAAAACAAAAAATTATTTGCCTAAAGGATTAATATTGAGAAGAGTAGAATATCACTGTTACCAGCCTTGCAATGCCATATGCTATTCTAGGGAATACACAGACACAAATAATTGCTTTAACTATCACAATTTGCAAAGCACACTGTTCTTCATGGGTAAATTGGTTGTGTCATCCCATAACATCAAAATGTACCAGATTCCACCACCACTAACTTATCCCCACAGCACTAGTATTTCTTTAAGTAATACATGCCCACAAATTCCACCAGTCACAGAGACCAAGATATAAATTAAAACATTAGGAAAGAAAACAGAAAAAGTAAATCCTTCAGTTAACACCAGGGAATGGCAACCACTAAATCCCAGGAGCAGCCCACCAGGAAATGCCATGCAGGGTTCTCCATAACAAATGGACACCTAAGCTGTCAGCTGAGAGATGCCAAAACGCATGTTCAATGGCTCTTCATCCCAAGTCCTACTAGCCATCCTCTTCCTTGTTCCAAATGCTAAAATCCCTTTCCTTGCAGCTAAAATCTTGCCAGTACTCTCAGGATTGAGAGCACAGTCAGTCTCAGCTACACTTATCTTTGCACTGCTTTTTAAAACAGCTCTCACTGCAGACTGGGAGATATGGATATATTTCTAGTACAATCAGGAGTTAAAGATTAACTTTAGGAATTTTACCACCAGCTAAAGGAATTTTACCGTTCAGATTTAATCTAAGAACCCAGAGTTGGTATTTGCTCTCAGAAGGCAGCTTTTACTGCCTCAATTCAATTATTCCATTTTCATCACAAGTTCTGCATTTAATAAGAACTCAGAAACAATGTACAGACAGTGTGATCTTGAAGTCCTTATCATGGTTACAGTTCCCAAATCCTGCTATCACCCACCAAGTAGTTCTCACAAGAAACCAAGGGAGCACAAATAAAGATCTTTAACAAAGTCTAAAGAAAATGTTTCATACAGCAAGAAGGCCCATGGCTTGTTCCCTCCAGAACAGCCTGTTTATTCAAATATCCATAAGCACTCAGTTTACTAAAACACACTTGAGACAGCACTTTGAGAAAAATCAAACTTGACAAGCCAAAAACATCCATCAGTAAGGAGCTAAACCGGGAACCTTGCCAGAATGCTGTCATTAAAGCACAGAAAAGCCCACTAAAGGTTCCTACCACTAAAAAGACCCTTACCTAAAAGCTGTAGAACGGCTTAACACATCCAGTGATGATCTCCTAAGGAAATCCGTGGCACATAAAGTGTCATCCTCTAGACCTAAACAGAGCAGCACAATTGATCTTGTCTTCAAATCAGGAATGGTAGTCTCTGCAATCCTCTAAGCAGATGGAACCATGCACACTAGGGAAAAGAGCATTTAATTTGGTTGAGAAGGAGGAAAATTGGATGAACAGATATGAGAAATGGTTTTGGTGTACTTAAGGTAAGGTGGCCTAGTTGCACCTTGTCTTTGAATACATGCAGATGATAATAGAAAAGCTTAAAATTGGAAAAACAACCATTCACTTTAGCAGACAGCTAGACTTTGACAGGACCCATTCAAAGGCAAGCAACATTTATGACATCTATATCTAATATAGTTTGGTTTTCAGCATTGCATGAGAAACATGAACGTTAACTGCTTTGAGATAAAATACTGCCAGACAGAAGAGAACAAAATAGGGCAAAAAAGGGAAGTAGCCTTTCCTGTAGCAGGTCTCAACAGAAGTGTGCAATGTACTTAGATGTGTTGGCAGAACACTGCAATACCCATTGTAAGCATTCAGACTTGACTTTCAACCCATTCAGCAAGTAAACTGTCTACTCTCTTGCCTACTGCTGTCTAAAGGTACCTCAGAGCCAATGATTACAGCTCTGCCTGTTCCAACACTTTCTTCCTGTAAATAGTGCCTGACTATTTTCTCTTCTCACAAGGGCTTAATTAGTCCTGTTCACAGAGCGCTACAGCAGCTGGCACATCCCAGCATTTTCACAGCTATTGAAATCCATCTGAACCATGCAGCAGATTTTTCTACGCTGACAATTACGTGTCCTGGGAACCTTATATCTGCCTATGCATTTGAAGGCACCTTTATGCAATCAATTTAACCACAAGGCAGTCCTGAGAAGTCTAAAAACATTGACTGTCACACATACACAGTTCACAGAAGTCCAAAGAATCCTGCCTGGTCAGAAAAAGAGACCCTTTTCTCCACTAACAGAGCAGCAGAGATCTGCAACTCCAGAATACAAGAGTAATCACGGCTATGTGCAACAACAAATGAAACTGCCATCAAGATATCATTAAACTAAAAAAAGAAACCAAACAAAACCTGGACAGTAATTTTTTTCCTACTGTGATCACATCATAACTCAGACAGATGCCACTGAACAAAAAACAGTGAAATACAAAGGTATTTCCATGAGGTCCTGAAAATTCCAAAGAGGTTATAATTGAAAATCATGTTAAATCAGAATGCAAAATGGAATTAAACATGTAATATTTGCTCTCCAAATTTCTAAGCACCTTAATTTTGCCAACTCACTTCAAGTTCTCTGCTACTTCTCAAATCAAGCAGCAGCAGAAGCTGTGGCACCTCCTTTCCTGAGAGAGGCTGTCTGCTTATCACCACACCAGCTACCACATCCCAGCATGGTGAGCAGTCCTCTGTAAACAGAAAGTCTGTCACCATGTCCTGAAAGGAAACCTTGAGGTCCACCTTCAAAGTGGACTAAGATAAAGATTATATTTTTATGTCAAACCATTGCGACAAACTTTCCAGAAAATCACTGGGCAAGTTAAACTGCTGTTCAGTTTTACAGTTACATGATAGAAGTCTCTTACTCTGTCACACAGAAGGCAGGAGGTCATTCACTTCACAGCTCTGCAACAGGAACTACACGAAAACAACTCACCTCCTGCTTCTTACTAGTTTACATACTGATCTGCAGCATCCTACTTCAAAAGTAAAATGTTCCAGTAGTAGGAGCATATTCAAATAAACAAATGAAAGTTAAAAAATGTTTTCAGAAGCAGTTTTCTGAAGAATCAGAACTAGTATCTTATTTGTCTCCATATTCTAAATTTTTGAAAACCAGCTTCTTTGTTGAACTTGTCTTGACAAACGTATTGCTTTAAATAGCAGCGGCAGGCAGTCACCACATTAAGCACAACCCACTGAAATACAATGTCTTATATGTCAATACAAAGGAAACAGCATTTAAAACAAGTTCTATCAGAAAACAATACAATTTAAATTAATAGTCTTCCCCCTAAACACTGTCCCAAATACTTTTCCATAATCGCTACCATTATCTTTTCAAATCTACCAACACCGTCTGTCAGAAAAATTCACTGAATGACTCAGACACAGACACTTTCAAATCATAAATACTCAAAACTGCTATTTCCATTTCAGAACTACCTCTATTCAAGGATTTGAATTGCTGATGGCATCCTAATAATCCAATGATCTCCTGAAGTTTCCTTATCAAGATTTTCCTCATGCACAAACAGCATCTCCACTGACGAAAGCAGACCTTATTGCTTTGCACAGTGTCTTGGACAATGTGGTTATGCAACCAGAAACCTGTAAAACTTGCAAAATTTTTAGTGCCTAATATTGAGTATCTTTCGTACATGAATGCTTGACACAGCTCCTTGAACATGCAACTGAAGACATGAGATAGCAGAGAGCCAAGCACTAAAATCACTGGCATTACATGCCCTGCCAATTCCCATTAATTTTCCTTCATGACAAATCAGCAGAAACGCTTGCCTAGAGCAAGCAGAGGCTTTTCAAACCCCAGCCCTTTAATCCTGTATCCAGGAGTCAGGCTCCAAGTCTGAATCTCACCCACGTTGCCAAAATCACTGTTCACTAGCCACTTTAGCAAACTAGTGGTAATGTCACCAGTCCAACAGCACTAATACAACTCCATCGGTGCGAAGACTGGGGTTGTGGGGGGGGTCAGGGAAATACCTTTGTTTGTGTCTGGCTCTCTTGAAGACCTGATACAATTTAACCTCATATACCCAACACATTTTGTATTTATGTCTGAGAATACACATACAATACATGAGAATCTGCTGAAGAAATTTTCACCATGAAAGCTTTTGCTTAAGAAGTATGCCAAAAATACATTCTTGCCCTTCACACCAGATTACGTTCTCATATCTGATTTACACTCAGAAAGCATCATTTTGAAAACCTGGACTGAGCTAGGATGCAGCTTTTAACTCCTCCATCACTAACTCGGATTCAGTTTTCCACATTAGTAACTATTCTGCATGGTTTTCACTGCAAAGCTGCCAACAACCTTATTCACAGCCATATTTATTTGTAAGCTCAGGCAAGGGAATCATTTCCGTATTTTATCAACTAATATTACACTTCCCACACAACAATGAACTTCTTTTAAGTTGCCTGCTAACACATACTCATAGTCTTCGTACTGGATTAAGTGCCACGGGACAGATGAAGTTTACACATAATAATGCAAGAACCACAGCATAAAATCTTCATAGCTGGAGCTGGCTTGTACCCCTACGGGAAAAGGAAAAACAAACTCAAAACACAATCACTTCCTTTCTCATATAAATAATATTAGCTCATAGCCAAAGATAACAAGGAAAACAGGCTGGGTTTTATGACCGTGCTGCATCCATAATTTCATGACACAACAACCTACTTCTGTCGATCACAAACATATTTTCCTCTGTTACAGCAGCTGCCACTGAATTTGTAGCAGTCTCACTAAGGTTCTGCAGAAAACAAGCACCTCGACACTGAACTACTACGAAAAAGGCCTCTGAAAGCAGAGGATTTTTACCACAGTGCTGAGAAAGAGGGCTGTGAAGTGCACAGCTCTCCAGCGACTTCCAGAACAGATCTGTGAAGACCACAGCCAGGATGGAACCAGAAATTTAATACTGCCCGGCACTGACTACAGCAAGGGAGTGAAAACAAGAGTTTAAATTACACTTTAAAGGCCTCAAGTCTTGAAAACCAGATTATACCAAGAAGGGTTTGCCCAGAGGGCCTGGCCAGTTTAGTAAAACCTGGTCCATTTTAAAAAAATACGCAACATGGTTGTGATACACAAGACAATTCAACCGCCTGAAGAACTTCAATGCTGCACAAAGAACAGAAAGTGCCCTTAAACAAGGAGTAATATCTAAAAGCTTTTCTGCTATGTAACAGGTGCATGATAGTTTACATTCACAAGGTGACAAAGTCTGTACGTCAAAAAAAGTTATAATTTAATATTAACGTTTTTCTCAAAACAATTGCCCACACAACTACTAAAGCCACGAAATCAACTGACTTGTAAGGCTAAAACAGACACAAAAAGAAACATTGCTGCAAAAGACCAGTAAGAACAACAGCTGTCATATCTTCTTTGTCTTCTGGGCGATTACCATATGTTTAAACGTCTTTGTTGTTCAGCCTAAGCAAGCAAGAGATGAATGTCTGATTCTCTCAGGGAAAAAAAAATTAAAAAAAAAAAAACCAACTTTTTAAAAAGTTTATTCTGCTGCCACTTGAGAATATCCAAATTGTGGTTACCCAAACAACGTGAGAATATCCAAACTGCGGTATAGAATATTTGCATTGAATACATTGCATAGAATATACCAACTACTGTTGGTAGTTCAAGTGTTTATACACACATTCACTAGAAAACACTGAGAGACAGAGACTCTGAGAGACAGAGACTGCTCTGCTTGCACAATAAGGCTCCCATATTGTGCAAGCGGAGGCGTTATTATTTTTATTGTCTCTGTAGAAAGATTTCAGGAGCAGCAGCAGACCTCCCTGCCCTGGCGAGCAACAAGTGCACGGAAGACTATAAACAAGACCCACTTACGGTGCTCTTGACCCACTTAACAGCGCTCCCCCGGCCCAAAGCCTCCTCCAGCCGGCAATTCCCGAGCTCTCCTCCGTGCCCCGAGCGAACTCCCCGCCCGCGGGCTCCGCTCGCTCCCGCCCCGCACACCCGCCCGCAGGGCCCAGACACGGCCGGGCCGGGGCAGCGCCGCCGCCGCCCTCCCGCGGCCCCCCCGCCCCGCCGGGCAGCGCCGGGACCCCGCAGCGCTGCCCCCACACCGCGGGGGTCCCCCCGCCGCCCCCCGACCGGCTGCTCGCCCCGGCGGCGACCCCCGGCCCCGCGGGCGGCCGGGCCGGGCCCGCGCAGCCCCCGCGGCGCGGAGCGGGGGCCGCGGCTCCCCCTGCGCTCGCTCTCACCTGCCCACGGCCGGCGGAGCTCCTGCCGCCGCCCCCGTCCCGCGGCCGCCGCTGCCGCCGCCGCCCGCCCGGCCCGGCCGCCGCCTCCCCCGGCCCTACGGCGTCACCATCGCACGAGGCCGCCGCCGCCAATGCGGGAGGCGCCGCCGCGGCTGCGCGCCCGGGGCCGGAAGGACGCGGAGAGAGCCCGGGCCGGGCCTGGAAGGGAGGGATGGGATGGGATGGGATGGCAGGGAGGAGGAGCCACCGCGGCCGCGCAGGCGCACCGGGAGCGGGGAGGGGGGGTGCGGGGGCGGTGCGTTATCTGCCTTCCGTCCTGGGAATAGAATCGCGGAGTCAGTTAGGTTGGAAATGATCTCTGAGGTCGTCGAGTCCAACCTTTGACCGGACACGGCCACGCCAGCTAGACCATGGCACTAAGTGCCACGTCCAGTCTTTCCTTAAACACCTCCAGGGACGATGACTCCACCACCTCCCTGGGCAGTCCGTTCCAATGTCTAATCACCCTTGCTGTGAAGAAATTCTTCCTAATGTCCAACCTAAACCTCCCTTGGCGCAGCTGAAAACTATGTCCTCTTGTCCTGCCACTTGTTACTCGGGAGAAGAGCCTGACCCCCACTTGGCGACACACTCCTTTCAGAGAGTTGTAAAGAGTGATAAGGACCCCCTGAGCCTCCTTTTCTCCCAGCTAAACCCCACCAGCTCCCTCAGCTGCTCCAGATCCTTCAGCTTCTTTGCCTTTCTCTGGACTCGTTCCAAGGCCAAGATGTCCTCCTTGAGTTGAGGGGCCCAACCAGACACAGTACTCCAGGTGTGGCCTCACCAGTGCCGAGTACAGAGGGACAATCACTGCCCTCGTCATGATGGCTGCACTATTCCTGACACAAGCCGGGATGCCATTGGCCTGCTTGACCACCTGGGCACATGTTCAGCTGCTGGTGACCAGCACCCCCAGGTCCTTCTCCACTGGGCTACTTTCCAGCTACTCTGCCCCCAGCCTGTAGCACTGCAGGGGGTTATTGCGGCCAAAGAACGGAGGGGGTCGGCAAACACTATTAGGGAACAGTGGAGTTTCCAGCCCCCAGCAACAGGCTCTGGGCCTGGCAGGGGGTTCCCCTGTGACACTGCTTCCTGAGCAGGCAGCAGAGCGTCACCCTCTCCTACTGAAATCAGTGTCATGGGAAACCCCTGGGCCACGCAGTGCTTCTGTGGCCAAGGGGGGCCATCTGTGGTGACAGCTCAGAGCCATCAGGGCACTGCAAAATTCACTGGGGGAAAGGTGCCCAACAGAATAAGTACCAGAAAGGACAAGAAGAATCATGATTAGCAGTTAAAAAATCCCAAATAACAATAATAAAAACCCCCAGTATAATCCAATGATCACAGCATGCTCATGCCCTCCATCCATCAGTCTTCTCCTGCAGGGCCTGAAGCTGCTACTATACTCTCTTGTTTCTTAGTTCTGTTTAAATTACAGTTGAAATCTGTTTTTTTACATTAGCAGTGACAATTGAGAGGAGGACTCATCAATGTCTTTAAGTATCTAACGGTGGGAGGGTACCAAGAAGATGGAGCCAGATTCTTCTCGGCCAAGCAATAGGACAAGAGGCAACAGGCAGAAACTAATGCACAGAACGTTCCACCGGAGGAGAAAGAGCTTTTTGACTGGGCAGGTGACCACTCACTGGAACAGATTGCCCAGAGAGGTTATGGAGTTTCCCTCATCGGAGATATTCCAGAACTATCTGGGCACAATCCTGTGGCATGTGCTCAGGGATGGCCCTGCTTGAGCAGGGGGGTGGGACCAGATGACCCACTGTGGTCCCTTCCAACCTGACCCATTCTGTGATGCTGTGATTCTGTGGTGGGAAGCATCCCTGGTGTCCAGGGCAGCTGCCACAGGCCCACAGTTGAGGTGGGAAGACACCCCACTAGACCAGAGTTTAGTGCTTGGGACTGACCTGCGTGCTCCAGGGCACAGCACTAGGGGGGGAGGCCACGGCCAGTGCAATGCCAGAAAGATTATGAAAACCAGATGGTGTTTCCAGGCCTGATGTCGCTGCAGGCAATTGGGAAGCCTGGCTCATGTGACAGGGCCTGTGTCTGGTGTAGAGGCGCAGAGGGGGAACACCGAAGAGAACAAGAACTTCCCCTGTTAAGGAATGGGAAGTGTAGGCAGAGCAGCAGGAAAACCTATGCAACGTGGAGATTTCACCTCAAGAAATAATATCCCCGGGGAAAATGTTGGAAACCCTACACCTGCATGTTTTACAGTGAGACTAGTCAAAACACTACAGGAACACCACACTGTTAGAGGACAATCTTAGCAATTGCCAAGGAGAACAACTGGGTGATTTGGAGAGCCTGTCTGTCTGTAACTTGTGTGGCTCTATGCACTTCAGTGCTTTGCTGAGCTACGCTCCAATCAGTACATATCCCCACATCCAAAGATTTTAGCTCAAGCCAGTGACTGCGAATGAAATAGTTAATGGAAGCAAAATTATCCCTATAAATTAATATTTGAGGTTTTTTGATCCCTAATACCCACAAACATTAGATACATACTGCCAGTTCTTTAAAACTTTGTTAATAAAGTCACGATTCCCTATTGTCTCCTTTAAAATATGTCCCATCTCGTATATTCATGAAAGTTTTTATATTGCAGAGGGAGCAAGATAGTTACTGAAGATCACAGTTGTACTATTACATGTACTTACGGTTTCTCTCATCAATCAAAATGTACTTTGGCAGCCGTTGGGCAGCAGCAGGGAGAGCAGCAGCTGCAGTGGCTGCTCCAGCTCCACCCTGTGCCTGTCGGATGAAGTATTTCCTGCCCTGTCTTTCAGGATTTCTTCTGTAAAATGGCGCTAACGATTTTAAAATATTTTGAGCCCCACTGACGAAAAATATATGTAAAAACTGCATGTCATTTTTATCTGTCATTTCCTGTCACCATAACTTAACATGTACTCAGCCAATAAAGAGGGGAAATTGAGATAGGAATACTGTTTCAATAAATAATAAATAAAAGCAATTAGGGTAGTTTATTCTGGTTCGAGAGCCTGGAAATCAAAAAGAAAAAGCTGTGCTTGGCCATATGGGGCAAAGCATTCAGCAAGACACATTTTCAAAAACTGAGCTGTGTACAGCCTGGACATTTATAGATAATTCCTAGAACTTGTAGCATTCATAAAATGTTCATTGCCTTAATTCCATCTCAGAATGTTTTTGTCCTACATACATAGCCCTGTGATTTGTGGAAGATGGCAGGTTATTACAGGTTCACTCTGTTGTTGTTTCCAAGCAAGAGAAAACAAATTTGCCTGTGGTAAATGAAACTGGCCAGAATCATCATAGTGAATTGCAGAGGGCTGCCACTCTAAAAGATTGTTCTAAATGTTTGCTCAGCCCAAGAAAGGCAATGGCTAAGTACTTGTGCAGCTCCTTGGGGCTGTGGACAGGACAGGGCTATGATTAGATCCAGCAGAGTGACTGTGACACTGGGTCTACCCCACATATTTTTATTTTTTTCCCCCGAAAGGCAGGATTGTAATGTGTCCTTGCAAGGTAATGCCTCATCCTGCCCATCCCACGTGATCACAATGCTCTTGGAGTCCTGTGAAGGACTGACACAGCTATATGGCACTCCAGGAAGACCCATAAGACAAATTATGATTCAGAACAAAACTGCCCTAAGGGCAAGGAAGAACCTGGTCTTTTTTTCTTTTTTCTTTTTTTTTCCCCCCCCAGCATATGCCTTATTGCTGAAAGCCTTTAAACTGCTTCTACTACTGCTTAAACTACTGGCAAACATACCTGAGTGGCTCCCTTCTGAATTCCCCAGGATGGCTGCCACCATGGGGCAGCAGACGGGGAAAGGGCCTCGGGGAGGTACTGCTATCTCCCTGCCTCCCAGTAAAGTGGTGCCTGCGCATTCTCTTTGCATTTCCTTCCTTATCAGAGTTCTCCCCGCCCAAATCACCGAGGGCCTCACCCTCAACGCACACTCCATCACTCTGCTGAAGACTGGTGCTTGCTGCAGCCACCACATTCCAAAGGGATGGAGCTGCTGCCGGTACCGCGGGGCCATCAGAGCCAGCTTGCACTGGGCAGGCAGTGTGGAGAGGTAACTCTGACACTTAGGGCAGGTGTCCAACTTCAGTGTCACAGGGCAATATTTAGTACTTCTTTTTACGGCTGCTGCATTCTATCACTGCTCACAGGGAGAACTCCTGACCCTGTTTGTTCCCCCCCTTTCTCTCTTTCTGTCTCTGAGGAAATGCTACCAAGTAGGTCATGCCTTTTTGAATTCTAATGCAAAAAAATAGATTTCAACTGTCATTTAATCAGAGCTAAGAAACAAGAGAGTGTAGTATCAGCTTCAGACCCTACAGGAGAAAACAGATGAAGGCACGAGCATGCTGTGGTCATTGGATTATACTGGGGGTTTTTATTATTGTTATTTGGGGATTTTTAACTGCTGATTGTGATTCTTCTTGTCCTTTTTGGCATGTGTTCTGTTGGGCACAGAAATCTTATCTTTGGTTATCTCTGAGGCTGGTTATATTTAGACTTCAGAGCTGGTATGCTCACAGTGTGGCCCAGTCTCAAAGCCACCACCTATCTACACTGGAGCTGGGACAGGCTACCCACTCAACAGTCTCTGTATCCATAACCCTTTGCACACAGGGCATTGGTGCCCGCACTGCCCTAGCAGGCAGTCAGGATATGGGCAGGATGCACATCAGGACCAAGGACATGGGATGCATCTCTGGGTCCCAGGGATTGGCCAGAGTTTACCTTCGAGAAGGCGATCTGGTATTATGTTCACATCTGCTGTCAGTTGTACAACAGTTCCTTCAGAGCCTGCCCTTCAGTGAACTTGATTGCACAGACTATCTGCTAAAAACTACTTAAACTCAACTGTAGTTAAACAAAAGCTAAATGAAAGTTAATGACCATATAAGCAGCTGGTTCTGGAAAAACCTTGTGACAGATACTTGAGAAATGCCCTTTAGTCACTGGAAAGTATTTCCCAAGGTCTCTTTGGGATATTCTGTGTCTGTGTCAGCAGATGAAAATACTGTCTATATTTCTGTAGCCACAGGTGATTAGGAATTGCTCCCACAGTGTAATTTAAACCTACTAGGCTTCTCCCTGGATGGGGTCAAGTGAGCACAGAGAGACCCTTGCATGTTTGATTTTATATGACTGAACAAGATCTGCTTCATTTGTGCTTTATCAGGGCTATAAAACTTGGGTCCATATAGAAAGTATAAGTTACACTCACACTGCTGGTCTGGGTTCAGCTTATTTCCTGAACTGCAAAAGGCAGCAGTTGCTGTGTTACACTGAGCTCTGGGTAGGCACAGACTTTTTGGACACAAAGAATGGAAGCCTCCAAATGATGCAAATGGCCTGAAGTTCAGCAGTGATAAAAGGTTCATTTAAATTTTCTCACAACCCTGCCATATCTTTTTACCATAATTAATATCAAATGAAAGTTTCTGTTCAGGGATCAGCTACTGTTTAGCTTACCTTGCAGCAGAGCATACTAAGGCCTCATTCATTCGCATTATAGCTTAGGTGGTACGGGCCAGTTGGGAAATGCTGACAGATTTGCATCCTGTTCTGCTCCGTTTAGGAGCCGATGTTCACTGACTTGCAATAACAGTGTGTTTGCACAGTGCCTTTAAGTCCAAAATATTTGAGTTTTACATGACTTAAGGGTGGTCATTTCTATCAGCCTTGAAGTGCAGTGACTTCAGGGTTGGCATGTGGCAGCCAGTAACCAGCACACACTATATAATAGTGTATTGTGTGAATATCTTATCCATATGAAATTGCAAACAGAATTTGAGGAGGCAGGTATTTGATTCAGAGACCAGGCTAACCTCCCTAAGCCTTACCCTAGCTACAAGACATTCAATACCCGTAAATAAACAAGCCCCGAGTTGACCCCTCTTTTGTAGCACCATCTTTCCTCCACCATTGTGCCAGAGTAGGGCTTTGCTGCCACAGACCCTCCGAGGCTCCTGCTGAGCCCCCCAGCAACCACCTCCGAGCATCTGACCCTCCGAGGTGCCGCTGAGCCTCTTTGTCCCGAATTGAGCGTGTCCCAACACAATGGGGATACAGCTGTCTGCCTGCCAGAGTTAATGAGCATAGAGGGTAGGCCTTCAATTACCTTCTTTATCAGACATATTTCTCAAAAAGCTTTACAGAAAAAGGAGGTATTCTGCTCCTAATTTTATACAGAAGGAGGCTGGAGGCTAAAATGCAAGGAAATTAAGTAATTTGTGGAAGATTACAAAGCAGATAATCGGCAGAGCTCAGAATCAAGCTTAGCTCCCCAGCCCCGCACCCCTCTACCACTTTTTGCATCTAAAAAGGCACAACTTAAAATCCAACACTTTTTAACTTTCATAGTAAAGAAGCAGTTCTGCTGCAGTTTTCTGTTTGACTTCTTTTGGCTTTGCATCAAGCCAATCTGGCTGTGTTCTTATTTTATACTTACTACCACCCTAAGGAGGATCTTTTACGAGTGGGCGCCATAGAAATTAAGTTTTAAGCTACAGTTTAGTGGGATCGAGTTTTTGGATACAAAATTCCCAGAAAATCTAAAATACTGAAACCTAGGTCTTATAAAAAAAGGAGAAAGGAAATCTAATGGTCACTTCTCTCCTATCACTATATGGTCCCAGTCCAATAGGAACTGCTGGCTCCAACCAGGCTGCCAGAGGTCTAGAGTGCTGGGACAAAAGGCCAAAAAACATCTCTTTTCCATACAGACATTTTAGGTGGAAAAAGAAGGACATATCCAAGGACACCCAGATAAATAGTAGCCCTAGCAATGCCAACTTTTCTGCTCCCAAAGTTGTTTACACCCACAGAATTTACTGTGGTGCCAAACCGCAAGGAGAGTTGTGACTCCCTTAAATGTGTGGTCTTTATCTGAAAGGCCAAATGAAGTAATTTTGAATTGTTAGGCACATTAACAATACCTGAGGGTGTCATATACAAACAGCCAACACCTTTAAGCACTGATGCAATAAGGATGGACAAGAACATTAGGTGGGGGTGGTGGGAGGAAAGGTCTTTTTTAGATGTATCCGAGGTAGAGCAAGTTTTATTACTGGGCTAGAAACATATAGTATCCCAGGAGTGAATAGCTCACACATTTGATCCAATCTTGGGCTCAGTCCAGCTCCCACTGAAGTTTAATGGGAGTTGGATCAGGCCACTGCACTCACATTTTTTCCATGCATGGAAAACTATTTCCGTTACTTTGAATTACAATACCACTGGCTTTGGATTTTATATAATAAAATAAATCTAGGCCACTGTTTATATTCCAAAAAAATGCATTCTGGGATGCCAGCAAATATATTGCCTGTTGGATTAAAAAAAATAAAATAAAAACTGGACACACTGGTTTAAAAAAACAACAGCTCCTAATTATTAAGCATAATTTTTCTTCCTTGTGCTTTTCTGGAGTCCTCAAATATTTGAAGTACGAAAGGTACATATAAATTCTTCTCTGGTGGTTGAAATGGTGGAATCTGTAAAACTGCAATGTTTTATAAGAAACAGAAGTTTAATATAAAAATAATAATCTTCACAACTGGCTCTTTGCTTATTGGCATATTTTGCGCATTTTAAAATTTATAGGGAAAAAAAACCAACACCCTTGGAATGTCAGTAACAAAGGGGATGTATATTAGCAACCCCTTAAATTTTGGGAACTAGCTCCTCTTGATTGTTCTGACTGCAAATGAACTCTGCAGATGCTGAGAGGCACAGGAAATGTGCTAGAAACAGCATTTGTTCCCTGCTTTATGAACTGGATTCTACTGAAATCCCAATGTGGTAAGACTGATTAGCAGACTTTGGTAATGCCTTCTGCCCCAGTACAATTTTATTATAGTCTTTTATTACCAAGGGAAAAAAACACAGGAAAAAAAACCACAGAAAAGACACCCACATTCTGGGAGCAAACATTATCTGTGGTGAGCTTATGCCAGCGAAGAGCATGGCCCCTGGACTCTGAAATAAAGAGCAGCAAAATAAAAGGCACGTCACCAAAAGAATAAAACAAAAACACACATATACACACAAGCAAGAGAGGGAAAGAAATGTCACTGAGGGGTGTTTAATGTTAAAGAGAAACTATACGACTGGCATGGCGGTGAGGAGGATTTAATAGAGCTGAACAAGGTGACCACCTGCATCCACTTCAAAGAGGAAAAACCGGCAGTGGTACGAGGAGTGCTTATGCAGTCATGTGCACGTGTTTGTGCACAATGCTTCTTTCTACTGACAAAATATACTTTGCAAATATCCCCGGGCAGCGGCAGCTTTTCTTCTGTATTGACAAATTCAGTTTCAGCACAAGATTGAAAGGAAAAGAAAAAAAATTTCCCTCACACACAGAGCCATGTAGTCTGAGCTGGACAGATTTCCCTTGGCCCAGGTGGTACAGAAGAGGTGCTGTCTCCATGGGGACTCCCAGACTGTGCGCTGGTTAGCCACAGGCTGCACCTTCCTTCTTCACAACAGATGGTGGTAAACCTTCCTCCACCCCATTGTGGTCTGGGGAGCATCCAGGAATGGTTTACAGGACTGCAGATTTTAAGCCATACTGGGGTAAGGGAGCCTTGGCTAACCTTCCTTCTAGTGTGACAAAGCCCTTTAGACAGACCAAGAATTGGTTCCAAATTCCCCAGTGCAGGGTTTGAAACTCAAATAACTAGGACTCACCCACGTTTGGCTGTAATTTCCGATGTGCAGTAACTATGCAAAATGCTGAGATTTACTGATGAGAGAGCAGGAAGAACCCACTCTTCTTCTTCTTCTTCCTGGCTTTCTTTCTGTAATGAAATAGTGTGTGCTTGTGTGCTTTGCCAGCACCTCCTCAGCCTCTTCACCCTGATTGAAACAATCCTAGGGGAGATGCACCCAAAGACAAACTCCCCAGCAGAACTGGCGGAATGTCAAACCAGCTGGCCTGATGGGGGAGATTTCAAAACCAAAATGTCTCTTAAATAAGCTTCTTTAATTATTATCATCATCTGTTTATTTATACAAATATAAAATATATTTATATAGATTTATATAATATAGATTTGTTGCTTTGGTGGCTCCTTTCATTTACAGACATACTGGTCAACGATCTCTGTGCACTTTTTACACTTGACATAACAGCACCAATGGAACTTGCAGTGGCAACGCTCCACCTGGACGCTCTTGAACTGGTCATAGCCCCGTCCGCAGCACATCAGCTCACACCCATCCATGCCCTCTGAGGTCTTGTTGCACAGCCGGCCCTGGGTGCCCAGAGAGCCGGTGGTCTCGTTGCGCAGGCAATAGTCCGGGCTGGGGTCAACGTAGACCAGGTCCTCTTGCGTCGGCACGTTGAACCGGTTGTTCACCAGCTCCAGCTTCCCCTTGCGGCTGATCCTCATGGCAGCGGCGCTGTCGTACTTCTCCTTCAGCAGGTCGCCCACCTTGCGGAAGTCAGCCAGCTGCAGCCAGCAGGTCTTGAGGCTGCAGGAGCCCGACACACCGTGGCACTTGCAGGCCACGTCTGCCAGCTTGTACACGGCCTGTGGGAAAAGAAATGCAATCAGGCAGAGCTGCGTTTAGTTTATTCCTGCTGCACTGGCAGCTGGCTTAAGTACAATGAATTCATCGCGCTTTCAGAACTGCTTTGATTACCCCGCAATTTCTGTTGTTTTGCCCTTCAGAAGAGACAAAGGTCTTCTCATCTCCCTGTTGCGACTGCTGTGTTCCTGTTCCCTAAACATTTCTATTTCTGGTCACATTGCCTGCAAACACGGCTTCCTCACCCCACCTGCTTTCCCTCTGGCAGACTGCTGGCTTGACAGCAGGGTCATGAGAAGGAAAAAAAAAAAGGAAGAGTGCTCTTAGGGTGGACTCTGGAAATTCCCCATCTCACAGACCACAGCAGTGTGGCATGTTTTTCCCTTCAGTGCTGCGGAAAGGGAACACCTGGGAACCAGCCCATTTCCTACCATACGCCCCAGGAACCAAGGCTATCACTTGCAGGGATACATCTGCATCCTTTGGAAACAAATCCGCAGACCCACACCCTTTCCCTTCATGCCTGCTGAGAGGAGCTCGCCCAGGAGCAGTGTCCAGAGAGGAGCAGGCAGGGGTGGTGGTGCCAAAGATGGGCACATCCACCCTGGAATGGAGCAGTTTAGCTCTGCTGGAGGTGTTAACCAGGCGCCCTCCTGGAGCAGCAGGGCTGAGCTGGGAGCCCTCGCTGCGGACCTGTGCCATCTTGTGCCCACACGTCTCCCTCCACCAGCAGGGCTGTCGCCAGGCAGAAAAGCCTAGATTTTAACAGCAAACGCAAGCTTTCCATGCTGTCTTTTGCCAGAGGCTTTCAGCTACGTTTTCAGGAGCCTGCAGGGGCTGTAGATGCATCATACCCCTGAAAACCCGGCATCAAAGTTAGCAAAGAGTCTTGAAAATTCAGGGCAGTGAGCGTTAAACCCTCAGCAGAGCAAGTACAACATGTAAAGAGAGACAGACGGTGGTTACTCTCCTCCTCCTCACACTAGCTGGGAGGAGAGTGAAATACTGAAAAATATTCTACAGTAACAAAGCTGAAAACCATAGAAAATAAACTGAAATGCAAGTTGTGTTTGTTCTTTAGATCAATTCCAGAGACAGGTACAAAACTGCATGCTAGGTGAGATCCTGTCAGCTCTCAGGCACTGACAGAGCTTGCAAAGCAAAGAGCCAGCATCCCCACACCATCAGAGCTGCTCCATTTTATAGGGGCTGACCCCCCCAGCCCTTGCTCCTCATCCTCTCACCAGCAGGGTCACATCTGCTCTCCCAAGACCATCCAGCATCCTGCAGTGCCTTTGCCAGATCCCACACGCCAAGCAAAGGTGTTTGGCATCAGCTGCAAAATTGCCACCAGCTGTATTTGGTGGGGGAGATCAAGGAACATGGGAAAAAAATAGGGTGCTCAGGAGATGGCAACGTGTCTCCTAGCCAGGTTTTCTGCTGGAAAAAAAAGCAGCCAAACACAGAGGTTTCTTTTCTGCCTCACTCACTGACAGAAGAAAGCTTCACAGCTCTCTGCTTTCACATGCCAAGGACTAGGTGGTTAAGGCAATTGAGCATAGTGCAAGCAAAACCATCTGCCTGTGACTACGTTCTGGACCAGCAGTAAGAGGTCAGAGTTCTCCTACAACAACTGGCTGCTCCTGGCCTAACTAAGGTCTAATACTTTTGACAGCTAGTAAAGATTCAATTTGGCTTAATGGCTAAATCACATGGAGGCCAGTCCAGCTCCTGAGAAAGTCAATGGAGTGAGTCCCTAAAACAGAAAACCTTTAGTTGCCCTCCTCAGACTCAATTTACTGAGGCAATCCCTCAGGGCACAACCTCACAGCGCAATGTAACAGCTGTAACAAGCTGGGAGTTAAGCACTTCTCTGGGATCAAACTACAACTGCAGAGGACCAACCACACCGTCACTTAAGGATTCCTGTTGTACTGTAACCAGACAGAGCTACAGCTGAATTTCCCGTGCACCAGACACTTACTATATCCTCACTGCATTGCCAGCCTGCTTGTTATAAGCTTGTGTTAGCACTTTTTGGTTATGGTTCTGTCAAATCCCAGGCCACCTGTGCCTCCCTTGCCCTTGCAAGTGTTTTTATAAAGTATTATGATTCTTCCTAATCCTAGGCTTTGTTCCTTTAGAAAAACACTGCAACTCAATCCCTCTCAGTTAATGTCATGGGACTGAGTTCACTCCGTCTTGGCTTTAAGCAATTGATGCTCAAAACATCTGGCCCATGTGGGTAGTAGCTGTGCTGGGGAACAGAATGCTACCAGTTATCACAGGTAAGGATGGCGCCACTCAGCCCCCACAGCTCCCACCACCAATGTCCCGTGGAGGTAACCATAGCTTCAGCTGCTAAATGACTCTACACTCTCCCCCTTTGCTGCTCGGATGGGGAGAAAGCAGAGGAAATTGGAGAATTCCTCTCTGACCAGGCTCAGGTCAAGGTAAAGAATAACAGACCCCACATGCAGTTCTGAGGGCAGGAACTGATCGATGGCCATGCCACTTAAACAGGTTGAAAACGCCTCTAATGGAAAGGCTTAGAGCCCCTTCCCATAAGCCCAAGTTCTCTTCCAATTCTTTTCTTGCAAGAATGGGAACAGGAAGAGGATTAATGGGTAATTCCTCTGTGGTCAATTAGCCAGACCCCCTTCCAGGCTCTTATGGCACTGGCTCGAGTGACTGATGACTGAGGCCTGCCATATGCTGACTGGGTAAACAGCATGGAAGGACTGACCATCCCAGTCTGCCAGACACAGTGACAGATAAGGAATGGGGGAAATAAGAGAGGGTAATGGAGACCAATTGGAAGAAAAAGACAGATGGAAGGAAAGGACATATTGAGATAACAGCCAAAGACAAACAAACAAGAGCAATAAAGCCAGAAGCCACCACAAGGACTCCAATGTGGACTGAAGGGGTGATGGGGTCAGGACTGTCTGAAAGATAAAAGGCCTCTGATCCCCTCCCATCCTCCCCAGCTCCTCTTGAGAACCATGAAGAGAAGGGACAATCTTCTCTCCTGCCACCAGAGCTCCTCAGGGTTTAAGGAGAACTTTCTCACTCACAGGAAACTGAGTGAAGGGACATGCCAAAAATCTGCCTATAAATCAGAAGGTATCAGCTGAAACACTGGCTGGGAAAGCGGGGCAAGGCTGTAGTGGGATGGCACCTTGGTGGTCACTCCGCAGTGTTCACTGCTGGGTCTCCAGTACTCCTTTCCTTCAGCATCAACTTTTAGGAGTATGGATTTACATACGCACCTTCCTACTTCCAAAATCAGAATCTGAGAAGTTTAGGAATGCAGGACTAGACAGGACCTCCTTGGTTATTAAGTATGATCTCTTGCTATTGTAGGCACTGCTTCAAATAATATTTTCCCTAAATGCATACAGTGCCCTTTTAAAAGCAATTAGGTTTTCAGCCACCATTATTCTGATCACTATTGCAATGATAAAATATCTTTTTCTGATTTCCAGTCTAAATGTATTCACTTTATGCTCATTTGCTATTGTGCCAAATTGTCCTTTTGCTTAAAGAGTACTTTTCCTCCCATATTATTTCTCCCATGAACACAGACATCAGTCACATCCTCTCTTAACTTTCACTTTAGTAGGCTAAATATGGCAAGCTGGTCTAGCCCACTTTCTTAAGAAAAGATTCCTATCCCTTGGGTCAGCCATAACAAGCCTTTTCTAGTCTGAGGTCATTTTACTTGGGAATATGAGAACATACAATATTGTGGGGCCTCACAAGAGCTTAATACAATGGCATTAGTATTCCCTCATGTTTTATAAATAGGCTTTCCCTAGTATGTTATAGGATATTTACCACCTTCTGAGCCACATTACATCTGTAGCTGACTGCAGATCCATTTCCTAATGACTAAAACCAAATTTCCTACAAGGCCTCAAATGATGGTCTTAATGTTGTTTTATTGGATGTCATTAGCTGCTACAAAATTCAGATTCTCCTCTGCCACCTTTGTATCATCATCAAATTTCATCAGCCTAGTGCTTGTGTTGAGGCTGAGAAACAAAAATATTCAGGCAAGTCCTTGATGAGCTCTGCTAAACAAGCTCTGTTAAGATCAAGATACATCCTCTCACAATATACTGATATCTTTCCTTGAAAAGCAGTTTCTTGCCCATCTCATAGCTGCTGCATTTTTCCTTATATTTCCCAATTTAACAAAGAATTTTCCATGTGGGAAATACCTTAAATGTTTCACAGAAGTTCAGATAAATGAGACCTATCGGACCCAGTCTGCTTTTTAGGAAATGAGTCATATTCTAAATGACTGTGTGATCAATCTTTGAAAAAGTCTTCTCAAATTATTTCCCATTTTGCCTGTTTCTCTGAGATATCCTTTCTCCCAGGTCCACTTGTAAATGAAGCCAAGATCACAGGTGCCATCTCTTTCAGAGTGCCAAGAAAGAAAGTGAGCACTCCCTGAGACTTGAGCGGTTTATGCTACCTGAGTTTTGCATCTGCCTTAGTGGCAAAAATTTCCATCTCCAGCCTTTCTCCTTTGCTCCCATGCTAATATGCTTTTAAGAGCCAAGAGGAAAGGCTGTCCTGTACTGGCCAAATACCAGCCTGACCGGAAAACCCTGGAACGCGCAGCAATGTGATCTCAGAGCCTCCTATGAAAGGATCTGGAGATGAGACCTCAGATGGCTCTGAGATCTCCATCCTTTCATATTCATCTCCTTTCCCAATCCCACTATCTCCATTCCTCACTACCCCCAAATACTCATCCACTCAAATCCACCCCAAAGTCCCAGCCACAATTTCTCCAGAGCCCTTCCCTCTTCCAATCCTTTGCAGCCTCTTGACTCTCATCTGAGTCATCTGGCCCTATCCCAAACTCTGCTTCCTTAGCAGCCCCCTGCACCATCCCACCCATGTCAAGTCCAATGGCTCAAACCTCAGTACTTGCTGCTCAGCTCCTCTTCCTCTACCTGTCTGAACTTTATAGCTGCCTCCTCGTGCCTTCCTCACTCCCACAGGGTGCCAGCACCATCAGCCTACTCTGGGAGACCTTGCCTGCCCCTGTGGCACCCTGCCCTGCCTGGCTTCCCCCAAAAAATACAGTCCCAGAGGTATTTAAAAATCTACACTTCAAGAACTTATTCCTGCTAAGCAGAAGTGCTGAGGACAGAAAGAGACATCTCCACTGTGCAGCAGACACGCAGCATCCCTCTCCATGAGCAATGTCCCGCACTCCAACTTGGAAGCCCCAGGTAAAGCGCTCACTTATTTTTGGGACCAAAACTTCTCTGCCTTTAGACTCAGCCCCATCCTCATTGACTATGTCTCCTTTCTTCCAATCTCCCCCAGTCTGCAAAGTTTAAAAAAATTTTGCTGTTTATTTTACTAACCTTAGCAAGGTCCGACTCAGCGGGATTTTTACTGTTCTCACTTCATCTTTACACTTCTTGACCTCTAAGACAGAGCTTTTCATTATTTATTTGCTATCAGTGGTTTTTTTCTTCCCCCATTCTTAGTAGGCTCTTGGTCTATTCCTAACAGCTTCTCAGTGGCAGTTATTCATTCAGTGAGGTCTGGATATTCTTCCTATAAGCTTTTTCCTCTTGCTTGGCATGCAGAACTGTAATGGCTTTAGCATCTTTGACTTGAAAAAGTTCCAGACCTCTTCCACATTGAGTTCCTCGGCTCAGCTTATTAACCGGCTCCCTTAGTTTATCAGAGTTTTTTTGAAATCCACAAGCTTAATTACACACTGGTTCATACTACCATTTAATTTAATCTAAAATGACTTGTGTTCATTTAATCTAAGGTTATTTTCTACAGCCATCTGTTCTACAGAGTCTACAAAACTCAACCCTGAAATAACACTGTCTTTTGCTGGCCCCTTTGGAAAGCTTTTGTCCAGGTCCTGGGTTAACTGGAGACACAGAAATGGCCTTGAGAGCTTGTCTACAGAGTCCAAAGAAGCGAGGTACTGTAGCACAATTTAAACAACTTTCTGCACTGTAGTAAAGGCAGGAAATAACTGCCTTTAACTCTGTCCCTAAAGCAGGACAAAGCTTTTTTTCCTCTGTAGCATCACCTGAAATCACAGCTCAGCAAGAATCTTGCCTATATAACAAGAATAACATGACAGGCAGTATTTTACCCGTGGCATGGAGCAAGCATCTTCTGACCTGATCTTCTAATACAAATGTTACTGCAGTTCAATTGGCACCTCAGACTATTGGCCATATTCTGTCCCTGGATCCCTCAATGCAATAGGGCTGGCTGTTAAAGTCTCATAACATACTCACTCCCTATTTTAGGCAGAGTATTTTTTTGTAGTAATCCAAGTTCATGACTCCAGACATCTAAGATGTGCAAAGCAAGTAATGCAAAAAAGAATGTCATGTTCAGGCTACTACTCCACTACACCCTCCATTTCTAAGCAAATGCAGACCCTCTGCCCTTCCAAGCCAAAAAAAAAAACAATCCCAAAGCAAAACCTACTGAGTTCTACAACTTTCAAGTCTGTTTTTTTACCTACTGCAAATTTACCACAATTTGATTTTTCAAAAGAACCGTGGAATACTCACAATGCTTCAACCTGACACACTGATTTCACAATCAAAAAAACAGAGCACATCATCTTTGGTGGCAAAATGAAGTTGAAATTACATGCAGAAAAGACAAACATCCACGTGAAAGGGAAGGATAATTCAGTAATAATTAGAAGCAAGAAAGGGCAGAAAATTGATAAGGAAACTAAGGCTATTAGTTAAGAATGTGCAAAAGAGCAAGACTAAGTACGCTTAATAGGATTTTTTAACGTGCAGTAGAAATAAAATTAACCTTAGAAAAGCTTACTTCTACAGAAGAATGATAAAATCTTAAAACACCCTGGGGAAAATGCACGAATGTTGAATTAAGTATTCCTGTTCTACTTTTGGAAAGAGGAGGGATTACATGGCTGTACCACATATGAAGGATGCTACACCTTCTGGGTTATTAATCACAGACAAAGCAATTGTGATAAAAAAGCAAAAGTGCATACACTGAATGCATGCAAAAAGGGTATGGGAAAACTGGAAAGGGTACACTAAATTGACAGGGAAATGATTTGATGGCTGATGAGAACCTCTGAAAGTGAGAGAGTTTTCAGTGCTCTATCTAGTTTGTCAAGAAAGAATGGTGAATAAATTACAGTAGATAAATACTTGCATGCAGAGGAAATTCTGATTACTAAGAGGCTTTTGGATTTAGCTGTAAAAGTCAGAAAAAGAACTGATTAGAAGCTGGTGCCAGATAAATTCAAATGATAATGAGGTACAGCATTGAAACAGAGTGATTAATGATGGTACCATACTACAAAGTGAAGTGATGGATTCTCCATCCCTAGGGGTCTCCAGATCACAACTGTGAATCTTCTCAGGAAATATTTGTCACCTAGATGCAAATTATTTATTTTGCCCAATAGCAAGGCAACTGAGCCAGGCCTAAGTTCCAGAAATAGCCAGGTAGCCTGATTCGATGTTTGCTTCTGGCCTTATGTTCCCAAAAATCTAAATGATGGTAGGAGAAGAGAACTCCAGATGCCAAAATATTATTCTTTTCATCAGCCTGTCACTTCCAGAGCTCTGGGAAGCTCATTTCTGAGACATTAACTTTAAAAATGGGCCATAACAGCACCTAGTTTATTTGGAAAGGGCTTACATGTCTGCACGTGTGCCATACAGTGTCTCAACAGACCCCAAAATTCACTGGCTTTAGCTGGCAGTGGAAGCCTGACATTAAAACTGGAATATATCATTGTCAATATTGTCTGTAATATTCTGAAAAATGCAGAAAACGGGAGCATACACTCTTACGGGGGCATCACTGGACTATCCCTCATCACACCTCCAACTAATTTGGTATCCAGCTACCTCCAGCCTTCTGACCCTGCCTCCGAGAAAAAAGACAGGGTCAGCATCCGTCTTACCCTGCGACCGGCCTCGTTGTTCTGCAAGTTCATCAGCATGCGGGCCTGCTCCTCCGAACCTCTCACGTAGTTCTTCTCCCTCTCCTTGGCATCCACGAATTCCTTGGCGAAGCGATATCCGTACTCCACGTTATCGCCGCAGCCGCCCCACAGCCAGTCTCGGGGCAAGTCCTTGGGCCGGGCCGTGCGGCTGCAGCCACAGCTGGAGAGCTCTCCCTCACGGCAGGCCCGGCTGATGGCGTTCACCACCCCGGCAGCACTGACGGCGTAGGTGAAGGCGGTCTCTCTGCTCCCTGCGAGAGAGGTGAGACAGACAAATTAACCACAGGCAGACAGACCTCACTGAACATGCAGCACACAGTGAGGAGCAGGGCCTGGGCAGTGAGATATGGGGTGCTCCGATAAGGCGCACAAAATTCACGAGAATACGATGCTCAAGAGCAAGGGCACCATCCTGTTCTGGAGGAGGGGGACTGCCCTAACACACGCCTGCATCCCAGTTTTGTTTTCATTTCACTTGTAACAGCTCCAGTCAACTGACTGTCCAGAGCTGGCAGTTTCTGCACAACCAGGATCAAACCCAAATCTGATTATTTGACACGCACCAGGGAAGGGTCTGAGATTCCTGGAGCAATGTTCTTTAGAAAACCATGCTCTTCATCGTTTGTAGGTGCTGCTCCTCCAGGGTTATTATTTTTATTACACCTATGTTTGAACATTTAAGAGCCCTGGGAACTGCAGGCCTTCGCCAAAAGAAATAGCAACACCATAGGCAAGAACTGCTCAGCCTCTTTCCCCTTCATCTATCCTCTCATTTTAACTTGAAAGAAACTCTCAAACAGCAAGAGGGTTATTCACTTGCTGAAAATACAGCTGCTGCCTTAGCCACTGCATTTGCCAATAATCAGTGAGAACAAGTAACAAGGTTGGGCCTGTGCAAAAGAAACATCTGGATAAGCCAGTTATCACCTGGAAAGGTTTTCATTTAACTGGAACAAGCAGTCTTCACGCGCTCCTCAGTTCATCGACCTTATTTTGGTTTACATAAGGTCAGCTGAAAATTGTTTGGAGACAAACTGAAGGAAACTCCTTTTTACACTACAGGCTCTCCCCGTGCCTACAGAACCGCAGTGCTGGAACAAGTAAAACTTTCCCATGTAGACAATAATAAATGAAAAGACTTTCCATTAGGAGGTTTACTAGAGAGTGCCCTGCTTGGCATGTATGCCCTACACAGCATCTGAGCCAAGCAGCTGGATCGGGTCTCCAGCTATGTATTCCTGGCAGCGATTCAGCCCCAATGTGACCGGGGCACCATCACAGCCAGAACACTGCATGAGGCCAAGCACCAGGAGCGCTGTGGGTCTGAAGAGGGGGAGTAGAGAGGGAATAAGGAGGAGAAGGAGGCAATCCACACCTGCACTCTCACCACACGGTCTAACAAGCTAAACCGACACCTTCAGAGTCATTGTGTTCATCACCAAACTTTCAGTGATAAAGAGAACAACTGCCAAAGCTTCATTTGAATAAGCAATCTAATTGTGAAGAGCTACTTACACCAAACCCCAGCAAGATCCTCTCATGCAAATTTGAATGACTTCAGAGGGCAGATCTTCCAAGAATACTTAGTTTGTCACCAGCCCAGGAGGCTCTCAGTGCCAGCACCGTCAGCAGGGCTGCGCTGATGCTTTTGGTATGCTCTTGTTCCAATTTGCACCTGCGGACAATCTGTAACTAATAGCAGCTTATCACCAATTTAGCGGTAATGACCCAAGACAAAGGCAGGGCTGTGAATGGCATCCACCTTGCAGAACAACTTGTGATTCCCCCACCCCAGATGAGAGTCCAACACTATGGTTTCTGCTCTGGAGTTCAGCACAAGGCTGATAAAATACTACAGGACACATAATATAGAAGGGAGGGCCTTACTAGAAGGTCACAAGGAGAGAACTATGCTCCCCTAAACCTCGCTGGTCTGAGAGGTAGAGAGGAGTGACTCCTGGTTAAGGTAATTCAGCTGAGACTGGCCCATCAGGGAGTTCATTTTTCAATAACCAAAAATCAAGCTTTTACTCATCTAGCTTGTTTTGCACGTTATGGTTTTTTGAAGATAACAGTCCAATGTGCAGTTTTGCCCCTACCCCTCTGTGCCTGTATAGAGAGAGCCCTGCAGACACATCCTGTTAAGTAGAGCCCTCTCTTGTCTATAGAGATTAAAACACAGGCAAGGACCTCACGCTGTTACAGCTCTTGCAACGAAGTCCTCACAACTCCAGGTGCTTAGCATCCTTACAGCTGGATTGAGATCTCTGAAAGCACAGACTGGATTTGCACTTTTACTGTCCATGTTTTAACCATCTCCACCTGTCAGTTGTAGCAGCACAACTCAATGTGCAGCCCCTGGATCTGCACCAGTTGTTTAAGGCTGCTGGAGGATGGTGGTGGGAGAGGCTGGAACAAGTCACAGCAGGATGGGGTTTTTTTCCCCGTGCTGCCCACAAAGCAGAACAAACCACAGTGCTCACTCGACTTTGGTAGTAGGTTTGGAAGATCATGGCTTGGCCTGGGAGGCAGGATCAGATGTGATAAAAGCCTGTGTTAATACAAACCAAATTTGTAGCTGACAATTGAGGGTTTATACACCCAAGTTTTCTCTGCTCTCCTGCCGTGCCTTCCAGCCTTTGAAAAGTATTTGGGTTTTTGCTGGTCCTCTCATTCCAGTTCCACACCTCTGTGCTGTCGTCTCGCAGGACTGGAGTGTTCCCAGATTTGTTCTGCCCTTTTCCACACCTCTGCTGAGCTCTCCTGAGCGCTGGATCAGAGTCACCCCGGGCTGCCGGGGCCGATGCCGGGGGCTGCGGGCCCCGGGAGGCTCTGCCCGCCGGCTTGGAGCTCCACGGAGCTCTGCTGCCCTCCTGTGCCCGCCCGCCGCTGGCAGCAGGACGGGGAACCTGGGGCTGCGGCGGCTCTTGGGGGGCACTGGCGGGATGCGGCGTGGGCAGCACCCAGGCAAGGGCTCGGTCCCCACGGCTCCCTTCCCTGGAGCTGCTCGAGAAGGAAATGGGAGAACGAACCCAGTGGGGAGACTGACACAAAGATGGTAAAAATGTGTCAATTTAACTTTTTTGATGAAAAAGATTTAGCTTCAACCGATTTTTTAAAAAAGCGTTACCACAAAGTTTGCCAATCTCGAAGAAAAACAAAGAAAAAAATATTTCTCTTTGTTCTCTGGTTTTATGACTCTTTTTTTTTTCTTCTTTTAGCATTTGAAAAGGCTGAAGAGATAAGATCTCTGGCTCCAGAAATGACTGGACTAACCTGGAAACCCCAGCCTTGCATTTAGGATTACTCAGAGGGAGATCTGTTCTCTCCTCCCCTAAGGAAATTCTAACATGACCTTTTGGGGTGCTCTTGTCCTCTCCCCCTCATAAATGTAGCAGTAAGGAATGTCTGTATATAATGCATAATATATATATATATACACACACATGCGCAGTCTAAAATCTGTATTGACAGAACAAGAAGTAGCTTCAGAAGAATAATATTTGTACATCAGATATAATTATTGAATAAACCACATTTAAAAGGTAAGAGCAACTCTCATAACAACACAAGCAGTAGGAGGAAGTAATGCTGAAAAGCAGCCTACTTCAGTGCTGTGGATCCCTCTACAAAAGCTTGGTATCATTGGACTGCCTCACCTCTGTGGAACACAGAAAATGAAGGTGTAATGATTAAACACAGACCGACTGGGTCTCCTGTTTCTGAGCCAAGCCAAGTTCTGTGAGGGGGAAAGGAAACTAATCTTCCAGGTTTCTGAGTGAACGCTCTCGCAAGGATCTCCCAGGCTTTGGACTTGGCCAGGTCAGATTCTCCTCCCCTCACAATCTAGAGCAGCTCAAGAAATCATGTAATATATGCCATGCCTGCATCGGTGGGTGGGCAGCCGAGGGCTGCTGGCACATTACACACCTTCTGGGTCCTTCTTATCGCCTTTCACCTCCCTCTCCACAACAATCTGGCATGCCTGTGCACTCTTGCAGATATTCTGGTCTCCAGACCTTTCTCGTGCCGTTGGCACAGAGTACAGAAAAAGGGCTGTGGTCCAGATTTGGGGCTCAGAAGTTGAAAGCAGGAGACAGACACACAGTATGAACCGAGGGAAGAATGACTTTATAGCTAACACAACGTGAGATTGAAAGGCTTTGTCTTCTTCCCCAGTGTGGAAAATAGATTTGCTGAAATGATAAGCAATGACTCATTACAAAGTAGAAAAATGCAAAAGCAGGAGGTGGAACTGAGGCAGCACAGCACCTTATCACTGACACAGGCAACAGCGATGAATCATGGATCCCCTAATACCCCAGGCCACCTTTGGTGACAGTTTTCTTATTGCTGTGCTGCCTTGTACTGGAGTATAAACATCTGAACATACTCTAAGTGCCCAGAGAATCTAAAGGAGATGGGTTCAAAACTCTGTTAGGACAGGTTTTTAAACAGTGGGCAACTCCTGGCCCACAGACACTGCCATCAGTAGATTCCTAAGAGAGATAAAACAGGACTCAACAAACAAATGCAGCACACATAAATCAAGCAGGACTTCTGGTCATACCTGTCACATACCCACAACACCTCCTGCCTTCATCAAAACCCAAATCTACTCCCCATCTAAACAAATAGGATCAAATTCATTTTAAAGAGGAGAAATCTTCCAACTTCCACTATCCCTTCTTCCTGTACACACTCTGATCTTTCCTGACAGCTTCTCAACCTTCAGATCTGATCTTTGCTTTGTCTTAGTTCACCCTTACTTTTCCAGGTGTGGACTCTCCCACTGGAGCAACCCAGGGTTGCAGGAAGATACTGAAGAAGAGAATGAGGTTTGATCCAGAAGGGGAGATTGCTATATTCTTGCATCCTTGTGGAGTCACTAGTATCTCTTTGGGGATCTGAAATTTACCCCATTCTTCAGGGTAAGTTATGTGTGAGGGAGGGACACCAGAAAGGAGAGATGGAGGTCTATTTTCTGTCCTTTCCCTTTGGTGGCAGAAATTTCAGTTTTCATACCCCAAAGCACAAGTTTTAACAATCTGGGATTGCATGCAGCCCCATGTGGCCACCACCCTTGCTGTCAGAAAGTGAGAGATCAAGGATGCACAGATGCCTTGGATGTGTGTCAGGAACTAGAAGTATGTGTCAGGAAATGGCATTTCCCAGGGGAGTACCCCAGAGAAGAATTGTTAGGGTATGGGCTAGGCAGAAAGGGAAGAATTAGAATGGCTCTGATGGGCTGAATTAGGAATTTTGAAAGATTTGAGTAACAAATGCAGAAATATCCCTAGAGTTCTCTAAGATAACATATAAGAATTTCAGGATCAGATGGAAGGGATTACAGGACTTGGTGCCCTATCGCCTTGACGCCCCAGAGGTATTAAAGATGCACCTCTTGGTGCCTTGCTGCCTATGCAGTTTTTTTCAGAGTTAAGCCAAAAAAGTGAGAGCAATGCTGGGGGCAGCTAGGGGTTCAGGAGCTGAAGGTCTTTTTCCATCCCTTGCTAAGTGTTTTCCTTGACCTCACAACCGAGAAACACTGCTGGTTCTTTGGTGTAAATGATTGGCTTTGTGGGTGGGAAAGAAAACCTCTTCAGACAGGGGTTGTGGGGAGTGAGTGTGTGTGTGTCTGTTTTAACACCTTTTCCTTATTGTCCTGGCTGTCGGACACATCAAAACGAGCCCGGATTTCTCAGTTTCTTGCCATCAGATGATTGCATTTCAAAAGGAGCTGGGACAATGTAGCTAGGTCACACCTCAATTCAAGTGCAGCAATGGCCTGTCAATGTGCCTCTTAGGGCCAGCAGGGCAGGAATTATAAAAATCGCTTAGGTTTACACAGAAAGTGGCAGTACAAGGAAGGGGGGCAACTCCCACGCCAGGGGAGCCCTATTTCCCACTTCTCAGGGCTGCATTCCCTGTCCCAGGGTACTCAAGATGCTGGTAACGATAACACGGGGCCATTGTTCCTGGTTCCAGCTTCTTCTCTGGCTACCTTTAAACAACCACTCAAAACAGAAGACGCCCAGCTCTTCCTGACCGTCCCGTGCTTCCCCCAAAAGAAAGTGTGTCCCCCTCACCCCCCACTGGCTCCTGGTGTGGCTCAGGTGCACTGGTGCCACCCGCCCAGGCACAGGCAGCGTGCGGGCAGCACCAGCACACCAGGGAATGGAAAAGCTCGTTAAAGGCAGCTTTAGGAGCTGGTACTAATGGGGCTCATCACTCCTGCATGTGTATTTGAAGGAAGGGAGAGAGGTGCAGAGGGACACCCGGCCTGCACTCAGCACCTCCCTGCACTAACTACTAGGTGTACTAGTGTTCTACCAGGTGTTCCTACCTATTTTCATGACCCTCCCAAAGACGGAGGTGTTGTCCACCGTGCTGCAGTTCCACCGCCGCTGCCGAAACTGGTACTGGCACTCCTTGATGGCGCTGCGGGCCCCTTCCCCGATGAACACCATGTGCTCCTGGTAGAGCTGGCAGAGCTTGCGCTGCCCAGGGGAGAGCCCCGGCAGCTGGCTGCACACCGGCTGAGCGCCGATGATGTACATCTCAGGTCTCTGGATGGGGTTCATGGCCAAAGACCTACGATGAGAAAAACATCCCAGGGAGTCTGGAGGGAGAGGCCCCCTCCGCGAAGCGCCCGGCACCTCTCCCCGCCAGCCCAGCCCAGCCCAGCCCGGAGCCCGGGCGCATTTCTCATGTCAGCTGCCTCCCTCCACGGCTCTGCCAGATGCGAGGCTTTTCCAGGGCTCTAGCGAGAGAAACACAGCTCGTTTGTAACTCGAGTTTAAACACAGAGGACACCCGGGATGGGGAGGGGGCAGAGAGAAAGCTCAGCACTTTCTCTGCAGAAGAAAGCGAGTAGCTTTTTTACAGAGCGCCAGCGAGCGATGCCTGCCTTCCAGCCAGGCTATTTTCCGCTCTTCAGGAGAAGGGGGCTCCGCGGCTGCTCCCAGGGCTTTTGGCAGCGGGTAGGAAACCTTACCCATCCACTCCCTACGCATTCCCCACATCCTAAAGCCCGGACGGCATTTGAGCGAGCCCGTACAAAAGGAGCCCAGAAATGCCTGGAAGGAGAGGGGCTGCGTCCCACGTCTCCAGAAACTGGGCAGGGACAGTGGGAGGGGTGGGGGGGAACCTGGAAAGAAGCAAGCTGCTGCGAAAGAAGCCCGGGAGGCAGGGAAGTTCCCGCGGAGAGCGCAGGGCAGGGAGCTGCCGCACCGCCCCGGACGGTCCCCGGACCCCGGCCCTGGGCGGACAAAGGCACCGCCGGCTCCCCTCACTTACCACCAGGAGTTGGCGTCGGCCACCGGCGAGGTGCAGCTGCAGAGGAGCGCGGCGGCGAGGGCCAGCCTCGGCCCGGTCATGGTGGGCTGCGGGGGCAGCCCCCGCCGAGCCGGCCGCCGGGACGGGGCGCCCTGCGGAGAAGTGCCGAGGAGAAGCCCTGGAGCGGGGCCTGCGTGCGGCGGGGGCGCGGCGAGCACAGCCCGGCTGCCGCCCCCTCCCACCCCGCAGGACCCTCCCCCGGCCGCCGCCTCCCGGGGGCTCCGGCGGCGGCCCTGCCTCCCGCCCGCCCCCGGCCCCGGGGCAGGGGCCGCGCTGCCGGGGCTCCGCCGGCACCGCCCGGGGCTGTTCTCGCCCCGACGGGCGTCGAGAGGAGCTCCCGGAGCCCTCGGGCCGCCCCCGCCTTGGGCGCGCCCGCCGGTGCCGGGTACCCCGCGGCCGCAGGTGTGCGGGAGCCGGCGGGGCACATCAAAGCGCCGCGCTGGCCCCGCTGCCTTTGTAATGCAGAGTCGGCTCGGAAATGAGCTGTGCCCCCTCCCCAAAACGGCCTCCCGAGGGGCCTCACGCCACGGACCCGGCCCCGCGCCCCGGGTGGGGGGTCTGCGAGGCTCGGCCGGGCCGCCAGCGACGAGCGCAGATAGGGCTGGCACCGGAGTCTAATGGCTTTATGGGCAGGGGAGGTGGACAGGAGAAAAGCTTCAAAGGCTCCTCTTGTCCAAACAACCTCTCCCTTCCCCACTCGACCCACCGGCAGCTCCTCAGCCCTGTCTCCCCCAGACACCGGCAGAAGGCAAACGCAGGCATCCCACACTGTGCGGGTACTTGTAACAGATGCTCCTCACACCCTGCCTCCCTCATACCGCAGGGAAACAGCCACCTTATCACACCATCCACACCACTGCTGCTGCCTCCATCTCTACGTGGCTTCCCGCTGTCCTACCCTGTGCCACATGGTCTCCACCTCTCTGCCATGGAAAAATGCCCCCCCCCTCCTGCCCCACACAGTGTCCACACCAGGCCTGGTATGCCCCCAACTCTGCCCTGCAGCAGTGGCTCCCCAAAGGCAGGCTGAACTTGCAGGTCCCCCCCAGGCTGAGGCCACGGTGTTCGTGGTCCAAGACGTGCAAGTGCCCAGCCTTTCAGTCTGCCTCACGAGCAGCACCCGAGACATGAATCACCAGACTCGGCAGCTCAGACCGCTGAAGTATATTTTTTATCGAATTCCTCGCACCCGCCACGGTGGACTTGCTGTGTTTGTTTGCAGCACGCTTCACTTCCTCCCCCATCCAGATGTGCTGTACCTGCAGCTGGTGGCCCATCTCACCTGGCAGGCAGATGTGGGGCTGCAAGTGCCAAAATTAGCCTCGGGACAAAAAAGCCTTGTGTGACCCAGAACCTCAGTGGGAGGGGAGTTTTACTGCCTGGGCACAGCAGGATCCACGTCTGAAGAAAACAGGGTGACTTTATTCACATCTTCTATATCCTCCCTTCTCCTCCTCCCACAGCCCCAAGCCTGACGGAGGGATGCCGAGGTGTATGTGTGTGTAGCCACGCATACATGTTTTGGGTCTGTTTCTATAGGGAATAGACAGAATGGAAAGTTTATCTCCGTGAGTCTGGGGAGGAAGGAAGTTGTGTATGGATGAATGGCTTTTCCATGACAAACAATGAGTCTGCACAGACATGGTGTGATGTCACCTAAAGAATTTCCAAGCCAGCCTCAGATACAGAAAACCTTTTCGCTGGCAGAGATGAGAGCCTCCCACCTTTCCATCTCACCACAGCCAGAAGGAAGAACTAGGGCAGGGGGAAAAAAATAAAAGCCCGTGCTGTCTCACACACACACACACACAAGGCATGCGCCATGTAAATAGATGACATGATGGGAGAAGTGCATCTCCAAGCTTTGCCCTCACCAAGTCTCCTCGCGGATTCTGAGAAAGGAGTAAACCATGGCGAGCCGCCCGGGTGCCTCTCCCAGCCAGGAATGTGAGACAGCACCAGCCGATGAGGCAGTTCCACAAATACAGGTGATGTCAATGTCCGTGTTTGTGTGAGCTTCTCCAAGCACATGTGCATCATCGCAGCACTCCATGGGACAACATGGACACAGCACCATGCAGTGCTGCACTGGTGGTCCATCACCGGCACTGTGGCGTGGTGGAAACAAAAACCTTTCCAGCCTGGGAGACGCTCACGTGAAACTTGGGTCAGAAACACAGGGCATTAATTAATTAAATATCTCATTTTAAGTATTAATATGCACAGGCAGCCGATGATTAACAACAGCAATGTGTTGTGAACACTGCTAGTAGCAACCTGACTGCCAACAGGCACAAGCAAGGCAATGATCTTATTTTGAAACATGAGACATAAGTATTGCCGTATGGGATAAGATCGCTTATCCAGCCAACCTAATATCCTGTCAAAGGCAGCAACTAAAGGAGCTGCTTCATCAGGAAAGGTCCGAAACTCTGAATTCTACCCAAAATCTGCTGCTGGTGAAAGTGACTGCCACTGAGCTCAGATGTGAATTATGGAAGCGAGTCCTTTTTAAGGTGTTGGAAATTATTTCTTCACTGGCTGTGTTTATGACTTCAGATAAAGTGATAATAGCAGGTGAGGCATTGCTGGAGGGATTTAGCCTCAGCCAGCAACTTCCAGACCGAAAGCTGCAAAGCACTTGGCTGGTGGTCCGAAGAATACAGTCTATCCCTTTTCCTTGCGCCTGTTTCTACTTGCCACCAAAATCTTGAAAGCAAGTTTTTGATTTTGTAAATAAAAAGCTTGGGTTATTTTTTAAGCCCAACTGCAGGGCTGGTTCAAACAGCTTTGTGAGGTTGTTTGCCAAAGCAGGGCTGGGTGGGAAAAGTCAGTGAAATTTTGTGAGGATGAGAGGTGGGGTGGAGCAGGGCTGCTGGTGGGCTGGGATGAAGAGAGTCAGTGCAGTATTAGGTGGGAGAGCCCAACCTCACCACAGGCACACCACCCTTCCTGACCATCACTCCTTTCTACCCTTCACCACTCAAGTGACTCCCACCCCAAACCATCCCTCCCCTGCAGCAGCTCACTCACACCAGCTCAGACCACTTCTGCTACACTAGGGGATGAAAGAGCAGTAGAAAGAACTCCAAAACCAGGGGCTGCTCTTGCTTCTTGTGGAAAAAGGCCCCTTCCCCACCCCTTCCAGTGGGTGAGGATCACTCAAACAGCAGAATTGGACACTGGCTTGAGCACTGCATGTCTGATGCTTGCACACAGAGTGCTGAGGATCACCTGGGCTAAACAGTAAGCTGTTGCCTAAAAACGGGACATGAATCTCAACCCTCGGATTCATGTCTAATGCTCCCTTCTCAGAGGGCAGCACAGCAGCAGCAAGTCTGCATCTTCGTACAGCCTTGGCATTCTGCTGCATTCAACAGTCTGCTGCCCTAGGCAACTGTCTACTGTGTTGGCTGGCTGCCTAAAATTAGTACCTGTGTTTGCCATTGTTCACTTTTCAGAGGTGACAACTGTGCACGAAGCATAAATTTACACATCCAGTTTCCAAAGTCACAGCAAAGCAGTTGGAGAGCTATCACCGCTTTCCCAATACCGTCCCTGCCGTGTTTGCTGGAGGGAAGCTGCAAGACTCCAAGAAAGGGAGGTCATGTCCATGAGATCATTTGCAAAGATTTGGCAGACCGTGAAAAAAGTTGAACCCTGGCTGGAAGACAGCCCTGGTAAATGAGAAAAGGAGAGTTACTCATGTAAATTCCTTGTCCTACCCTTATTGTTTTTCAAAAATTTGGGATGTCCCCAAGTGTGACACAGATCCTTATCAAGTGCTATAAGGAGTGTTGAAAGGAAATGTGTCTTCCACATAACTCCAGTGATCTTCATTTCTGCAACTTTTCTGGTTTCTGCCAGGCTGGGGAGAACTGGACATACATTCTTCCTGCAATGATCAAGACTGTCTTTCAAGTTCCTGTTTATTCTTGCAACTCGACTGTAGTTCAATGCTTGTTTTTAATGCCTTGCAATGTCCAGTGCATCCAGAAATATTTACTGCTCTCTCTGACATAAGTTACTTACTCAAGATGTGAAAAATACCCACTGAAGCAGAGTCTCCTCTGCTTAAGGAGCCAGTAGAGATGCATTGCCCAGTGTCATGGTTTAACCCCAGCCGGCAACTAAGCACCACACACTCTCTCGTTCACTCTCCCCCGGTGGGATGGGGGAGACAATCAGAAAAGAGAAAACCCATGGGTTCAGATAAAGACAGCTTAATAGGTAAAGCAAAAGCAATCAAAACAACGTGGGCAAAGTGAAACATGGAATTCATACACCACTTCCCATGGGCAGGCAACCGTTCAGCCACCTCCAGGGAAGTAGCGGTCTATCACATGTTACTTGGGTTACTTGGGATGTCAGATGCCACAACTCAGATGTCCTCTCTTCTTCATTCTTCCCCCAGCCTGCATTGCTGAGCACAACATCATATGGTCTGGGGTATCCCTTGGGTCATTTGGGATCAGCTGTCCTGGCTTTGTCCCCTCCCAACTCCTTGTGTACCCCCAGCCTATGTGGGGTGAGAGGCAGAGAAGGCCTTGACTCTGTGCAAACCCTGCTCAGCAATAACCAAAACATCCCCGAGTTACCAACACTGTTTTCAGCACAAATCCAAAACACAGCCCCATACCAATGCTACTGTGATGAAAATGAACTCTACTCCAGCCAAAACGAGCACACCCGGGAAGGAGGGTTTCCATGTGCTGCTCGAAAGGGAATCCCTGCCCTTTGGTTCTGTGCCATGGGCCTGCTGTTGACAGCACCAAGAGATGTATCATAACATCCTGCTATACATCTGCTTCTGGCAGCCTGGCTTGGTTTTAACTATAGTTCTTACTAAGATTTCAGGAATCTCATTAAAATCACATACTTGCCCATTCAGCTGAACCAGTTTTAGAGGGAGTGTAGATTAAAAAAAAAAAAAAAGAAAAGAAAAGAAAAAAGAAATCACAATCACTTGAAGCTAAATTGCAGTCTTCACACAGAAACCTAAATCATCTTTTATCTCACCACTCCCTGACTTGTCTGGTTCTGTGCTGCTCCCCCGCTGCCAACCTGTCCCTCTCTCAGCACCGTACCACCATGTTGCTGTACTGGTGTCAACCTTCCCAGATCTAAATGTGTTAATTTATTTGTATTGCAATTATTACTTAACCTGCAACTGGAGCCACCTCCACAGGTCCAGACCCAGCTGAGGTGTTACAGAAGGTGTAACAAAACCTTCTCAAAGTATCCCAGCACATCAGTCTCTCATGTCTGCTGCCCCTTTTGTCTTAACATTGCCTTGCCTCATTGAATGGTTACACACTGTCTGTCTCCGTTGGAAGGGCAGATTATTCCTGCTCACATCCTGCTTGTTTCTTTTGGTACTTACAGACTCGGTTTTATCTCCTGATGTGCTCATGCACTACTTTTTTCTGCATCTCATCACCTGTCACCCCCGCTGACAGATCCAGATTTCCTTTCACCACTACCTTGCCCTTTCATTTTTCCATGACTCCCCTGGCCAATGACATCCAGCCTCACTGTCACCAGGGCATGTAGTGCAGCAAATGCCAAGATATACCTGCCAGTCTCAGCAGACCCAGTGACAGCTGTCCCTGAAGTGCCTCACCAAGGAGAGCAAGAATGGAGGGAGGTTGCAAGTAAAGCAGAAGTATTAGACAACAAAAAAGGCCATATATTAAATATTTTCACTTAAAACACAATATTTTCATTTAAAATCAGAGTAGGTATAAAGAATAGTGATTCTATGAATAAAACAGCTTCTCATAAATGAAAGATACAGAATATATTTAAAGCCTTATGAACGTTGTCATTTTCACCACAATATTTCCCAACAGGCAGTGAGCTCACCTGGAGCAAGACCATCTCACCCCCTACAAGAAAACAAGCAAACTCCAAAGATAAACCAGAATATGATCTCCTCCCTCTCAAGGGGATTCAATGGTAGTTGTACTCTTACTGCAGATTAAATCCCAGTGTTGAGCCAACCTGGTCCACTGAGACTAGCACAAGATATCCCACAGAAAAGTGCAAGAGACTCAGCAGCAACCAGTGGAGCACCTGCAGAAGCTGCATGTGCTGAAACAAAATTGATTTTGATTTTTCAAAATTAAGAAGCAACATAGACCCATCCCTGCAGGTATGCAGTTGTCTGGAAATTCTCCATATTTATGATATTCCCATGGACAGATCCAAGCCATCCAGTTCCCTTTTCCATGAGAACTCTATTTGCATGTTGGCAACCTCAGCTGAGAGCCAGAGCCCTGAACCAGGACATGTCTAGCCCAAATTTTGCACTTCTTGTTCCCACGACTACTAGAATACCAGGATTTCTAGGGCTGCAGCAAATCATCCATAATCACAAACTGAAACCTTTTTACTTCCTTTATTTATATGGGAAAGTCCCACAAGAAATTAGACCAGCTTCACTATGTGTAATCATAATCTAACAAATCACTAGATATATATACTTGAAAAAAGTATCAAACATTATCCTCTGCTGACTGTCCAGTGGCTTATTTAAGATGCCCACCATGTCACAGCTTACTTGCCAAACAGACACTCCATCTCCTTCAATTGCACTAACAATTCCATCTTCAGAAACTGTTCCCCAGACCCTCTCGAAGGAGCCATGGGGGGCAGGTTGAAACACAAGCCCAGGAAGGATTAGGAAGCTCACACTGCTGCTCTCCCAACATCACGGGTTTCTAAGAACGAAAGACTCCAACCCTTAAGGCCATCTAGCTAACACCTTCCCAAAAGGTTAAGTTTACACAGAGGATTAACCATCCTAGAGGGGAATAAGACATGAGAAAAGTGGAAAGGAGAACGTACATCCCATCCCTCCTTTATTTGTTTTCCTGGGAGCTGGTTTGTTACCTGCTGTAGCTGACCGTGGCACAGATCCCCCTAGCAGTGACAGGAGGGCAGCCCTTGTCCTACTGGAGAGCTGATGCTGGCTGCAGGATTTGCCTGAGAACTCTGGACCCAGATTATTACAAGCACATATACCAGCCCTCCTTGAAGGTTAGGAAGGATAAAAGCACAAAGTTCTCCGACAGCGTGAGCAAGGAGGCAGCGAAAGGCAATCCAAGTCAAAGCAACTCCTCTACAGAGATTTAACAGACCAGGGGATGGAAACAGCTGGATGACTTTAAGTGTTCTCTTCTTCACTCTGATCTCACAAAGCACGGAGCACCCTTCATCCTCCCTAAAGGGGTGTCTAGCTCCCCCAGTCCCAGTGGAGTCATTCCAAACTGAGAAGATTTATGTCTCTGTATCTCACAGGCCTCATTTTTGCTCAGAATATACATATTCCTTCTAGTTTGTTCCACGCTCTGTAATAATTACATCAACTGGCACAGAAAATCAGATATTTAAAGTACAGTTAAGCTGCTGCTGCAGTGGTTCTTAACTCTCCAGGAGTGAATGACCAGGGGAAGCAGGGAGATGCGTGGTTACTGCCCTGTCTTGGACATTAAGCTCCTCAGTGTAGGTCACAGGGACTGGCGTCAGACTGAACTGGATCAATAGCCTCCTGTCAGTTAAATCATTGCCAGCAGAGCTTGACACATACATTTCCAAAGGAAATAGTAAGCCATTGGAACTAATCCAAATTTATTATAATTTCTCTCCTTCCTGACAGACTCTTCAAAGATGTTCTTTTAAAGTCCAGTCTTATGAAAATAATATTAATGACCAGCTCTTCCTCCACTCTAGGATTGCAAAGCAAGCACATAAACCCATCCGTTAGACCTCACAACACTAACAGCCACTAATTTTCCCTCACAGAAAGAGAAAGAGAAGTGCAGGATGGGCTGAGTAACAGGCTCAAAACAGTAAATCTGTGGTGCAGATTTACCTCCATTCAGCAAAGAATTAAACCAGGTGCCTGAAAGCAAGTATACTTATTTTTTAAATCTACTTGCTTTTTTCAGTTCTTTCAACCATCAAATACTTCTGCCATCAGTTAAGTGTTGTTCCTGCTCAAATACAGTGGATTTAAGTACAAAACATTTTGGGAATAATGCACCAGTGTATCAATTGTATCAGCTTCATAGTTATCACAAAAAGTTTCCAAACTATAGAAAAAACATTTTTCAAGCCTTCTTATTGTGTTTGAATATTAAAATATATATATATAAAAGGTTGAACCACTATAAATAAATCCCTGACTATGTCAGAAGATTACACTGATTTAACCAATTTCAGAACTTATCTTTTATATTGTCACGCTTCAGTGAAGGAATTTCCTGTTAATTCTGGATGCAACAGATTTAAGCTAAACCTGTTCAAACTGTCTGGGGAATAGATTGCATATACATTTGTACCAAAAAGAAGATCATTTTATATCTCAACTTTATTCTAGCACCAATCACATATGTGGAATTTTAACTGCAGAAAATAAAGGTATCCTAATTTAGATCTTGACTGGTATTATAACATTATTACCTACTTAAATAAAGAGCTTCCAGATATAAATTTTCAGCAACCTGTTCATCCATGCAAAATAATTTGGAAGAGTCCTATCAGTATATCAGTATTGTGTAGGTTAGTTACCCTTTAAACCAAAAGTAAAGCCTTTGAAATTAAGATCTACATTAATTTAACTGGACTGTTCAGTTAAATCACTGCATTTTTTTTCTTTCTAAGTTGATAACATCTAATATCAGGAAGAAGGTGTTGTGCCTCTTTTCAGTGACACATCATATGATACCATATGTAAGCTCAGGGAGCATCTTGAAAGCCTTGGTTTATTTGGGGTCCCTACTCTGTCTGGCATCTTACCATGCCAAAAACTGTGACTCTTTCTCTAATTTTCAGTCAAAATTTATTCATGTTGGTCAGCTCATGCCCATTTGTTCATGTGCCAGTTTGTCCCTTAAAGCTCAGGATGCCAAAGTTGAAGCTGGAATCTGACAATATGGTTCTGCTGGTAGCATTACCAGGGTAATAAAGACCATTCTCTCCCTCCCTGGGGGCTCAGCCCTGTGCCTCAGGACACTGCTCTTTCAAGGTGCAGCCCACTGACAATATAAGTAGTTAAAAAGATTATATAAGGAGTTAAAAAGATTCAAAATTAAACTTACAAAAAGAAGACTGCCTGGACTGGGAATCAGAAGCCTGGTGGAGTGGGGAAGGCTGTGCCATGGCAGTACCACTGTCCTAGTTAGAACAGCTGGGACCAGTTCATCACTGTATAGGGTGTAACCCAAAACTGTGTATTCTATAGCCTTCCATGCCATTTCCCAGAAACTGTTATCAATGAACCATTTACACCATCTGCCCATAGAGCCTGACTCCTCAGGCTATAAAAGAGGTGTTAAGAGGCCTGCTCTTGTCCTCACGCCCATTGAGGAACCCCCTGCCCTGAGAGAGGTACTGAGCATTCCTGCCTGAACTGGAGAATATATAATGTTGGAGTCTTGGAACTTTTGGAACCACTCGTGGGATCCAGAGGAAGACTGCAGACCACCACTCTCAACCAGACTGAGACCACCACTCTCGACTGGACTGCAACCACCACTCTTGACCACTTTGCACCAGCACTCTCACCAACAGGTTTTCCCCTCTCCTTTTACTTTGGACTCAGGGGAACCAAAGAACACCACTCTGTTCATGCTCCAGGGTGCTGGGTTATACATTTGGGTTTTGTGGATTAAAACCAATTGTTTGTCTGTGTAATCGTACTTATTGTATTATTTTATTAAATTGTTATTCTGACTTATAATCTCTCTTTTGAGTTGAGTTCATTTCCCCTGCTGGTTTACCTCTAAACCAGCACAACCACCTTCTCCTGAGTTAAATTCTCCTGAGTTGAAAGAGATGCATTGACACTTCCAGAAAAGTAGTATTCCTGGGGATATTTTTTCATTGTGGATCCATTCCTTGACCAGTTTCACAGCTCACTACCACAGGATGAGGGCACAACTGCACAGAGGGTGAACATCAGCCTCCTGGACAGGAACTACACAAAGCTGTGATGCTGCCAAAGCCCCTGTGTTATCAGGGCATGGCCTGAAGGGCAAGAACATGGTAGTAAAAAGAAAAAACAAATTAAATCTAAGTCTTAAAAAATTCATAACAAAGCATTAGTCTGAAAGATGTCTCTGTGTAAAACAACCTGGTTTGTAACAGATGAGGTTTCCAGTATTTGTGCTAGCATTTGCTGCTTTGTAAATCCTTCCCTGAGCAGAAAGAAAAAACCAAATACCCTAGAAAAGTAACCGAAACTGCCAGTGCACTTTACTTAAATTTATTCATTTTCACTGACTTTGAATTTGCCTCAGTTTTCAAAGCATATTATATAGATATTTTAACTGCCAAAGCTATCCAAAAGCTTTCCAAAAAAAGCTACACTTTTTTCCTGCTTCTCTCCTCAACACGAACTCTAATGTGACATTTTTGCTGGTGGTACAGACACTAGAATAGCATCCATCTTCTCCTCCCACAGCTCTGCTTGCCCAGCAGGGCTAACGAAAATCAAAACTTGCTTTACATCAACACAGCCAGTGCAAGCTGTCACCAGACCTGCTTTCCACCCATGGCGAGGCTTTCTAAGCACATCCTGCACTCCACCGGTGGGGACCTCATCCTCCAAAGAGCTCAGCCCACACCAAGGCTTCAAAACAAGGAATCAGATTTCAGAGGTGCCTGTGGAAAACAGTGTTTTTCCTTTCCTGCTTTTGACATGAAAAATGTTGTAACCACCAGGAACATAACTCCAAGGGGTTAAATTATCTGGAAAATGTAGGTGCTTATCTAACACCTCATCTACTCAGAAAGTAGTGTACAAGCCCAGGAATGACTGACAACTGAGAATTTGCCCCTAAGCTGTTCTGAGAGCCCAGATGGTAGTACCCACATTTTGCAGCCCTTTAAATATGGATTTAAAAGTCACCATTGCCATAGCAGGTGCAGCTGGGCTGGATAAGTCTACCCGATTCAGATCATGATGATCCTGCAAAGGCACTTGGATATTCTGACTTCTAATGCCAACCAGTTTTTCAATCCAGTTTGTTATCAAGAGCTGGGGAACGGCAGGACTTGCTTCTTTTGACGCAACTGTGGGTTGATGTCATCTTTGAATGATCACACACCTACAGCGTCAGATGGCATGAGATTGTCACCAGGTCTCAGAATCACACCTGAAGAAGGAAACAAGTATCTACTGAGTGATTCTCATTCCTGGTGAAAATTCGGGTATGTGTATGATCACATGCTAAGTTATCAGAGGGAAGGGTGTTTTCCTTGGAAGCAAGCAGTGTTTTAGCCTCTCCTGTGGCTAAACTTTGCTCTGGGCATGGGGTGGACATCAGGCCAGGTGCCCTGCAGGGCCAGCCTGCCTCCCCTCCCTGCTCACACCTTTATGCTAATGGCATTCTTTGGCCGTATAACGCGTGGCACTTAAATTGCTCTGCGTTGGCATTTCCAGCGAGGAGCACGTACGGAGCCGACAGTTTGGCACGAACAGTCCTCACAGCTCCACAGTCTGGAGCTCTGCTGATCTAGGCAAGGTGGGGATCTGACCCTGTGTCTGGTGACTGCAGCAAGGGCTCAGGTCGGGACCTTGTCTTCCCAGCACCGCTGCTGATTTGCTTACCCATCTCGTTTTGGTCATAACTGACTGGAGACTCTGAAATTCAGTTCCTTCATCTGCTGGGGGAGCTCGATTTATTTCAGGACCAGTATTGTGATTTTGCCTGTGGACACTATGGTATGTTACAGGCTCTAATGCATTTAAAGATCCTTCAGTGAAAACATGTAAATACAGTTATTATTAAGTGCATGTTCACACTAAACCTCAGGCAGAACTTACCAAACTCAAGAGAACAGTCTATAGGAGATGGTTTACTTTCAAAAAAAAAAGTATGTTTATTCTTCCCTTGAAGCTAAAGGGAAAACACATATCCAGGGAGTTAAGTTCTTCCAACTGCCACTCAGATAGAGAAAATTTAAATTATCTATTTTATGCTACAATCCAAAGAGATTCTTTCCCCATTACCTTGAACATATTTATTCTCTCTGGCAATATGCTATTGAGTAAGTTGACTAGACAGGACTAAGGGATTTCTGTAGGTGGAACAGATGTACATCTGGAATGCAATCTTTGCTTTTTTGGACAAATACAAAGTTCTTGCAATGAAAAATGTGTTTGTCCTGCAAAAAAAATCCCCAGTGTATTTGCAGAGAAGATAGGGATTGCTCTTCATGCAGGAGGGAAGCATGTGCTGCATAGCACAGATGGGTTATGTGCTTGCTTGCAGGTGTGGACCTCAGAGGGCTGGTGCATGAGGATATGTGCACCCATCCCTGCAGTGGGCAAGGTGTAGGAGGAAAGAGGGAATTGCCTGAGTCTCCATACTGCAGGGAAAGCAAGAAATCCTATTAAGGATTTATGCTGTTCCAGCAAAATAACTTCCTCACTTGAAGCAGGAGCCAGCTTTTTCATTGTCTTTGCCTCACTCGTGCTGACAGCGTGCAGTTCCTCGGTCAAGCCCGGCACCGGTTTTGCACCGAGAGATTCATCATTAGGAAATGGGCTACCAAGGCTCCTACTCCTGCTCTCGGTCACAATTTCAGTTGCTTTTGAGGTGGATTTCCAAGACTTTGAGTGAACAGCCCTCATGTTGCTGAACACTCACAGAGTGAAAGCAGTTATTTACTACATGAATGGGTTTGAAAATCCAGTGACGTGCACGTTCAAAAATATGTTCTAGAGAAGGCATGTACGGGAGATGTCTGAGGAGACATTTGTGCGTGGTGTGTGATAATTATAATATGTTTTCATTTACATAGTGTCTCCTCCACACACAAGGGGGGAATGCAACAAAATGTAACTAAAACCACATATCCATACAAATAAAGGGAGAGAGAGTGTTTCATACAAAGGTTAAACAAAAAAATCTGTTTAATGTCACTTTGGGGATTATAGGAACCAGAGTAAAACAAACATCCAGAACAAACTTTGAGGGGTTGCTTCAGGAAAAGCACATGTGTGAGTGTGTGCCATCACATCTGCATATTCAATATGTCTTGCTGGGACAGCTCAGGGAAAATAGGAAGCTGGAAATTTTCAGTGTGGGAATTAGATGGAAGAATGTGAACCATTCTAAACAAAACACTGCAAAGTTGCCAGCTGACTTGCTAAAATGCCAGTGCTCTCTAGGATCCCTTGAAACAGAGCTGAGGACTGGCCTTGCCATTCAGGGAGTGGGTAGGGAGCCAGGAGATCTGGGCTGTATTCCTGGCCCTGCAACAAACCCAGCATGTGACACTGGAAAGTCATTCAGCTCTCAGTTTCCAAAAACCGATTTCATGCCTATACTTCTGGGCACCTAGCGTGAGACAGCATGAGCCCAAACATTCAGGATTTCAAACAAAGTTAAGCTGCAGGTACTAACTTCCCATCCATGAAAAACACACATTTTAGGACTCAGTTTCATCACGGATGCAACAGGGCTAAAACCTGCAAAGCAACCCAAAATGCTGCAAAGCTCCAGGTGTTACACGATTACAGGACAGACATCTCGTTTTGCCAAAGGAGAGGTGCTACAGGTATGCAAAGGAGTATTATTTAGTTACCTGTTGTTTCCCATGTCCCGGTAGCAATTGTCATTCTATAAATAATTTCAGAGGTTTCAATACATCTGAAGACTTTTGTTTATGTTTCCTGCTTCAGTGCATCAAGGAATAATCTTCTTACGAAAGGATTCACTGTTCCAAAAGGAACCTAAAGAATACAGATCAGGACTTCTGGCAAAAAGTGTGGAACAAGAGCAGGAAAATACTAGATCTCAAGGGTGAAACAGTGGAAAGAAAGAGGCTTTTCCACATAATTTAGTCAGCATATATGCTGGGGAAAAGAAAAAAAAGCAGGAGTAAAAGCAATATTTCTAGCTTACATTTTTTTTCTGTGCACACACATTTTTAAAAAAATTTGGAAGCATCTGAATTTAAAAAAGTTGTGTTCTCATTGTACATGACAGGGGCTGGTCACAGAGGAGATTAATTTACATGTAGGGAAAGGTTTATTTTTTTTTTTTTTAATGAACAGTGAAGTTGAAAGAACTATCGTCAAACACAGATCTTGTTTTTACCAACTTATATTTTCACCTCCGACCTGGTGAACTCTATACTTTCTTCCTACCCTGTTTGTGTCTGCCCTTCATTTTAACCCCACATTTCCAGAGAGGATTTTCAAGATTTTTGTCATGCACAGGTAGATAACACATGTTGGTAAATTTGGCTGTTTGAATGGGGTTTAAGAGTGTCCTCACGTACCCAAGAACAGAAGCAAGAACACAAGCAGTCTCTGAAAGGCACCTCCCTTTGCCACCACTTTTCTCTGCATCCACTAGTTGCACCAGATAACTTTCAGAAAATCAGGGGAATTTAGCACCAACAGTTTTCTGCACTGTTATTTCTAGGAATAATATGTTACAGTAGTCTTCCTTAGGCCAGAAGCAATCAAAATCCTCCACAAAGTATAAAATTGTATTTTGTATCTTTAGCCTGCCTTCTTTATAAAACTGCATTTTCCAATTCTCACCTGTAGTTTTGCTGGGCTCTAACTGTGAATCTGATTTTCACAGCATGTTTCCAAAACAGTACTGCACAATTTTTCAGTTTTCCTCCAAGAACTTACTTTGGAGCCGATGCTCATAGGGCAGGTGACATAACTTTGTCCAGTTCAAGGAACTGCCAATTTTAGAATGCTATTTACTATCTGAAAATGTGCTGGTGGCCACAGGCCAGAAAGGGAGGAGTTAACAGTTAAAAGTAACATTGTGGTAATCCATGGGTATAAAAATCTTATGTTTTAAAAAACATCTGTATCCTCCCCAAGCTGAGTTTACCTTCTTGTGAGGTTACCTCTCACTCTCACTATCAAAATAATATATGAATTTTGTCCCTGGACCTCATCCCTGGGGCCCCACGCAAGGCTTGACTGGAGATGGATACACCCAGGTACTGATGCCTTATCTTCCTTGCAGCTTCGGACAGCGAGGACAACAAGAAGCTGTGCTGATACCCAAATAACCCTTACTCACAAGCTGACCAGTACTGCTACATCTGCCCTGACTGCATGGAAGCCTTTGGCAGAGGGGAGGCTGCACCCACTTTTCTCCAGCCTCAGCCAAACCTCAGAATATCTCCTCCATCCCAGGCTGAGTGTGCTGGCTGTCAGTGGAGCTACACACACAGAGCATCCATCCACCTCTGCTGGGTTTTGGACTAAACAGCTGTTACAAAGGAAGATTTCACAGAGCTGCTGCTGTAACAGGTACCACGCAGCATGTCAGACACACATGTTTCTGCTGTGACTGCAGGGGCTGCCCCTTTTGGATCAAGTTGTAGAGGTCTCAGAGTTCAATCCCCAGGAATGGCTTATGAAAGCAATTACCACCTGAAAGGTCTCTTTGTTTTTGTGCCACTGCTTTTAATAATGATTGCATCAGATATTTTCTGCCATCTCGATCTTCTTTGGTGCTGCTAATAAAGAAATGACAAAGCTTAAAACCTGAAATAGCACCCAATGCAGTGAACTGCAAGCACCAAGGTTTGAGGTTTTACATCCTGCCCTCCCAGAGCACTTTCCCTTTGATGATTTTAACCATTGAGTACCAAGCTCTGCATAAGCCATGAAGGGCATGACATGAACGGCCGAGTCAGAGAATCGCCCGCGGGCAGGGGCCCAAGTGCCTTGCTCTCAGCACAGACAGTCCTGCCCCACAAGAGCATGTGCATGACAGGCACATGGCATCCGAGGGCAGTTGTCTGGACAATAATATATTGCTTTGATTCTCTAAGCAATCCTTTCATTTATGCTTGGTTCAATCTGTTACAGCAGCAACAGTTGCTGGCCAATTTAATGGCAAAACTGGGAACATAATCCAGACCTCCCACGCTTTACATCCTGTGACCATTCCTCCTCATTTCAGCATAGTTATGTTCTTGTCAGCTATTGACTGACAAGTAAAATTAAGACCTGAAGAAAATACCCAAATCCCAAAGGCTCAAATTTATAGCTGGAGTCTGCACTGAGACATCAGCTCTGAATTTTGCCCCGGCACCCAACCACATATTCACAGTACATTGTATTTTGAATAAACCATCCCTGACACCAGGAAATACATGGCAGATGAGAATTACTTTGTGCAGGTTGAACCACATAATCCTGCAGCACCTATCAGAGTCAAGATACCTGCAAAGTACAAAAACCCCACCATTTTTTTAAGGAAAGCTTCATAGTGACCTAATCTTCACAACAAAGCTCAACAGGTTACAATTTGCAAATGACCCTCAGATTAGTTACATTTTCTTTATAATCTCTGGTAAAAAAAAAATAAAAATATCATAACCAAGATGAATTCCAAAGGGAATCCATTCCCTATTCTGACTTATATATGTGTGTATGGGTGTGCACAGATATGTATATATGCATATAAATATGCACATTACACATCCATTCTGCCTTACACTTAGATGTGTAACTCTTAATAGAGATCTCTGTCATGTAATTACTCGTTGTATTTACAGAAGGGTTCATGGGGATCATTTTTGTTTTACGTTCAAGAAGAAAAGGAACCTCTAAAACACCCCAGGGCAGCTTCTCTGACACCTTCCTAAGCCCAGAAAAGCTTTTCAGTAGTAGTCAGGAGTCCAGTCAGTGCAAAACTCTGATGAGCAGCATGTTCTCTCCACAAGTTGGCACCCTCATTTTGCTGAGCCATGTCAGAAGATGGTGGCTTAGGTGTCACCAATGCAAAATCACAGAATCATTGAACAGTTTGGGTTGGAAGGGACCTTAAAGGCCATCTAGTGCAATCTCCCTGCAATAAGTGGGGACATCTTCAACTTGACCAGGTTGCTCAGAGCCCTATACAACCTGACCCTGAATGTTTCCAGGGATGCAGTATCTACCAGCCCTCTGGGAAAACTGTTCCATTGTTTCATCACCCTCATTGTAAAAAACTTCTTCCTTGTATCTAATCTAAACTGACTCCTTCAGTTTAAAACCATTATCCCATGTCCTACTGACACAGGCCCAAAAGGACCCTTTTGGTCTCATTCATACACAAAAAGAAAAAAGCATTCCCCAAATTGACTCTGAAGAAAGTTCCACTAAACCAACTTTAAACCCAGTTTAAGACCGACCAACTTTAAACCCAGTTTAAGACCATGGGTTGCATGAGACTTCGCTGATTTTTATGGATACCCTTCAAATCTGATGAAGAAGGTCTGGAAACCAACTTGTGAAGGACAACTGTTAGCCCCCTGAAGTGTGGCTGCATCTGAGCAACCTGGTCTAGTGGGAGGTGTCCCTGTACACAGCAGAGGGGTTGGAACTAAATGATCTTCAAGGTCCCTTCCCACCCAAGCCATTCCATGAGCCTATCATTAGAATTTGAACCAGTTCCACACCAGCATTAGCTGAACTACTCATTGAACCAGCTGCATTTTTGGAGAGGAGAAATTTTCCCACTGTAGCTTATACTGTGTTGAAAGACTTTAAACTGAGAAGTAATGTAGTGGTGGGCTGGACAAAAGAGCTGAAAACCCAACACCAGCCAGTCACAGGAAATTAGCTAAGGGATTGTGTCAGGCTACACCCCAAAAGGCACCAGCCTGCAGCCTCTGCAACTGATGAGGGAGGCTGAAGCCATTCATGCCTTGCTTTTTTCAAAGGTTGGAAAGTAAAGCACCACTGTTTTAAATGAAAATACTTTACTTTAGGAATTAATTTAAGGTTAAACGGATCAAAACAGAGAAAAGGGTTACCAGGGCATAGGCTTTACTGTCCAAGGGTTTTTGTGTCATTTCTATCCTGCATTCTCAGTGACCACCACCCATAGGCAAAAAAAAAAAGCCAAAGGCTAAAGAGATTCCTGTGGGTAAATTCACAGGTTTTCCATTCCGCAGCTGAAGCCATGAAAATGCAGAAAGCACATGGAGTAGGGTGGCAAAAGAAACGGAAGGATAGGGAAGGATTCTGTTATCCGTTAAATGATCAATTTGAGCCAAAAGTTACCCTGCAAATGGACAGGGAAAAGTAACAAACAGGGACAGGCTGAGATGGGAGCTGCAGAGGGACCTAGTGGATGTTATGCCCAACCACACAATAAAAGATACAGGATAGACAACAGCGCAGCTTTATCAGCAGGAATCTCTTGCAATCGCAGAAGCCATGAGTGAGTTATGTGGATCTTCCTGAACCCCTGCCAAGCAAAACCGTCCGGCCTCCACTGAACACCGGTGTAATTGGGGAAAAAAAAGAACGAAACATTTCTCTGGCAAGTGGTTTCAAAAAGAGAAAGCGGCTGTTGGGAGCTGCTCAAAGGGCTGGAATGCTAGAGACGGTTCCAGGGGGACGGATCAGCCATCAGAGTGTACATGAGACAGGCAGGGATTTTTTAATAAAACGCAGTTTATCGCATGGTGATTACCACCTCCTATTTATATATATGAGATCATCAAAAACATGGCACATATTTTCTTACTCCTGGAAACACAAAGTCAACTGAACAACCATGTGACAAATTGGCCCTTTTCATGCACTTTTACTTTGTCTTTCTAAACCTTTGTTTCCAAACATCTGTCACTTCGATTGGGAAATAAAAATCTACTAGAATAATAATTTCTGCGCCCGCTCCCCCTACCCCCTCAAACCAACCCCACAGTAGATTAGGATTATGAGTCCAAATTCCAGGCTGTTCCACTCAACATGTAAATCTTAATTGTTCACAAGAAATGACATAGGCTCTAAGTATACAACGTGTGAGAAAGAGAACTTCAGGGTCCCCAGGAAATGCATCATCTATTTCCAACCTTTGCCGGTTACACCCAACAGGCACTTGAAGGCACAAAGAAAAAAGTGTTTCAGGTAAGCTTTTATGCCTTGAAGAGAGTGCCTTTCCCTGCCCTCCTTCAAAGGCGGTTTGAAAGCGAAAGGCTTAGAGGGAGGAAATACCGCATTATTTCCATGGTAGGATTCTGCAGTTAAGTTTGGGATAATATGGTGAAAGACTTCATTAGCACTCTTTCAGAATGACTTGTATAACTTGCTTGTAGCTTTGCCAGTTATGAGTAATGCAACAATCATAAGATACACCAACACTACTTTTGTACCACATTTCCTTCACACGTTGCCTGATGTCTACTGGACTCAGCCTTCCTGTTATCCCACCGCCTTCAGAGGAGCAGTCCCTGCCAAGGCAAGCCCATGAGATGCTGCACCTTTCACCCACTCCTCACTTTTGGAAATTCTCCTTTTCGACTGCCATGGTCTACGACTGGTCTGAGCACAGCCGGCCTGCAGTGCAGCTGCTCAGAAAAATCTACTGCCCCTTATCTTCTTCTTACGAACTCGATGGTTAACCAACCCTCCGACAGCACGAAACTACACAAATAATGCCACAAAGATAACTCACACTGGCTGACACTGCACAGTCCTGTGTGGGGACTGCAGCTCCTACAATCACTAAAACTGGGTCTACACATTGCTGGATCACCCAGGAGTAGAAATTTGGTCGGGATTGGGCCAAGGCATGTGATCGGGCTTCTGCTGAATGAGCCAGAGCGCACGATGCGGAGCCAACGCCAATTCTGCGCTGGCCGTGCGCCAGCCACAGGGGTGCAGACGATACCTGATCTGGCTGGGGCTGCGTGCAGGGACACCTGAGCCGGCATAAAGTCTGCTAGTAAAAAGTTAACCTGTCAAAAACTGCTTGAATTAACTTGAGCAGGCAGGGTGAATGAATACCAGGTCAGCGCTTCACATCATGTGGCCACCCCATTTTTGAGCCAATAATAGGAGCTGCACTGCTGGCTTTTCTGCATTGCCAAACCACAGTCTGATGTCGATAGCGATGCTTTATATGCATGGGGATCTTATTGCAGGATCAGGGCCTCAGAGTCCTTCAACTCGCCTTGCCTCTGAGTTAAAGCAAGAAGGAAAGAAAGAAGCAGAATGAAATCTAAACGTTTAACCTCTAAATAATCAACGGGGTCTACTAATATGGAATTTGTACATGAAGATGGAGCAATGGGCATTTGTGTAGTGGATAAATTTAGATGATGATTAAAATAGAGCCTATTCCATCAGGTTAGTGAAAGCCTCGCTACAGCAAACACATCAGTAACTAGGCTGATTTGTGCAGTATTTTAATAATCCAAACAGTATTAAAAACGTGCCCTGTCGTGTTGAACAAATGTGAACTTTATTTTTTCTTTACAGCCCTCTGGCACAGAGGGGCAGTTCTGCTCTTTTGCAAAGCCTTACCTGATCTCTGGTACTTAACCTGGAACTTAACCCATTTTTAACACTGCCACAATACTGCCCAGCGTTGAGATGTGCACAGTTACCATTACACGAGGCTAGAGACACACAGGAAACATGGTTTTCAAACATTCTTTCTTGAAATTGCTGCAAATCACTGGAAATTGCTTGGTTTATGTAAGGACTTCAACTATCTTCAGGGCTAGTTCAAGGAGGACATTAGACAAAAGCCATTTTCAGAAGATTTTCCATTTACCATTACAGACACCCTAAAATGGTCCACACAGAGATAGATGGCAACCTTGGCAGTTACCTAGATCTCTGAGCTATTTACAGCCATGCCCCTATTGTTCCTGCAGGCATGCCTGGACAGAGGGTTCCCAAATTTTGGCCCTCAAGGCTATTACACTGCCTCAAGGCCATGCCGCAGACCGCAGCAGAGAGGGCAAGGGCAAGGCAGTGGTCTGCTTTCCCCTTGGCACCTCCCACATCTGCATGAGCCCCTGTCCCTCCTCACAGGGCCCAGGGCTTCCAGAGAGTTTGAGGGATTATCAGGCAGCCAAACACAGCCCTTGGCAAACCCCTATGTGGAGGTGGGCTGGTGGCAGACACCGGGAGCTCACAGGGTGGAGTGAGGGAGCATGGTGAGAGACTGAGCTGAAGTTTCAAGCTGTGCCAAGAGAGGTTCAGGTTGGACATTAGAAGGAATTTCTTCACAGCAAAGAGTGATTAGACATTGGAATGAACTGCCCAGGGAGGCAGTGGAGTTACCATCCCTGGTGGTGTTTAAGGAAAGACTGGACATGGCACTTAGTGGAGGTGTTTGGTCCAAAGGTTGGACTCGATCTCAGAGGTCTTTTTCATCCTAAATGATTCTGTGAAGCCCGGCTGCTGTCTGTGGCCCTTCCATCCCTGCCCTGGTGGGGACCTGTCACCCATGGGTGACAATGCAGAGCCACTGTGGCTCCTCTGCACTGACCAGGCGGGAAGGGGGTCGGGAACTAGGATTAGTAATGCATTAGGAAGAGCATTGCCAGCAGGTTGAGGAAGGTGATCCTACCCCTCTGCTCAGCCCTTGTGAGGCCACATCTGGAGTGCTGTGTCCAGGTCTGGGCTCCTCAGGACAAGAGAAACATAGAGCTCCTGGAGTGGGTTCAGTAGAGAGCCACAAAATTGATTAAGGGACCGGAGTATCTCTTACAAGAAAAGACTGAGCTGGGCCTGTTCAGCTTTAACAAGAGATGACTTGAGAGGGAACCTCATCAATGACCATAAGCATCTGAAGGGAGAGTGTCAAGAGGACACAGCCAGGCTCTTTGCAGTAGTGCCAAGCAGCGGGACAAGAGGCAACGGGCAGAAACTGAAGCACAGGAAGTTCCACCTGAACAAGAGGAAGAACTTCTTTACTGTGCGGGCGACCATGCACTGGAACAGACTGCCCAAGAGAGACGGAGTTTCCTTTACTGGATACTCCAGACTCGCCTAGACACAGTCCCGCAGGATGCGCTCAGGCACTGCCCAGCCCGAGCAGTGAGGCCGCCCCAGCCGGCCCTGCCCGGTGCCCGGGGCGGCCCCGGGGGCGCCCCCAGCGGCCGTTCGGGGCCGCGCCGCGGGCACGGCGGGGGCGCCGCGCGCGGGCCGCGCTGTTTCCAGGGCGACGGCTCGCAGTGTTCCGGACCGTACCATTGCGCAAGCGGCGCGGGGGGGGGCGCGGGCGGGGGGGAACAGGCCCGGCCCAGCGCCGCCTCCTCCCTCGCTGCCTCCTCCCCCCCCGCCTGGCCGCGCCTCCCCCCTCCCGCGGGCCGGAGCGGCGCCGGGCCCAGCAGCGCGCGGCGCGGAGCGGAGCGGGCGGGCCCGGAGCGGCGCAGTCGGTACCGGCGGCGGGCGGGCCGGGCCGGGCCGGGCCGCGCCACCCCTGCCCTCGCTGCCTCACCGCCGGCGCGGGATGCGGGCGGCGCGGGGCCGCGGGCTGTGAGCGGCGGCGGCGCGGAGACAAAGGGAGGAGGCGGCGGCGGCGGCGGGGCTCGGCGGCCGGCGCTGGGCACGGGGCGCGGGGGCCGCCGCCGGGGCGCGCCCGCCGGGATGCGGCGCGGGGCGGCGCGGCCGCGGCAGCAGCGCGGCGGCGGCAGCGGCGCGGCCCGCCCGGCGCGGCGGTAGAGGCGGCGGGGCCGGGCCGGCGGTCGCGCAGCAGCGTCTCCCGCGCCGCCCGCGCCGGCGATGTGAGGGCGGCGGCGGCGGCAGGAGGCAGGAGGAGCGCGGCGCGGAGCGGAAGGCGGGCGGGCCCCGGGCGGAAGCGGGCCGGGCCCGGCGGCGAGGGGGCAGCGGCGCGGCGGGGGCGGCCGGGCGCGCGATGGAAACGCACATCTCGTGCCTGTTCCCCGAGCTGCTCGCCATGATCTTCGGGTACCTGGAGGTGCGCGACAAGGGCCGCGCGGCGCAGGTGTGCACGGCCTGGCGGGACGCCGCCTACCACCGCTCGGTGTGGCGGGGCGTGGAGGCCAAGCTGCACCTGCGCCGCGCCAACCCCTCGCTCTTCCCCAGCCTGGCGGCGCGGGGCATCCGGCGGGTGCAGATCCTGTCGCTGCGGCGCAGCCTGAGCTACGTGGTCCAGGGCATGGCGGACATCGAGAGCCTCAACCTCAGCGGCTGCTACAACCTCACCGACAACGGGCTGAGCCACGCCTTCGTGGCGGAGATCAGCTCCCTGCGCTCGCTCAACCTGAGCCTCTGCAAGCAGATCACGGACAGCAGCCTGGGCCGCATCGCCCAGTACCTCAAGGGCCTGGAGGTGCTCGAGTTGGGGGGCTGCAGCAACATCACCAACACTGGCCTCCTGCTTATCGCCTGGGGCCTGCAGCGCCTCAAGAGCCTCAACCTGCGCTCCTGCCGGCACCTCTCCGACGTGGGCATCGGGCACCTGGCGGGCATGACGCGCAGCGCGGCCGAGGGCTGCCTGGGCCTGGAGCAGCTCACGCTGCAGGACTGCCAGAAGCTCAGCGACCTCTCGCTCAAGCACCTGGCCCGCGGGCTGGGCCGCCTCCGCCAGCTCAACCTCAGCTTCTGCGGGGGCATCTCGGACGCGGGGCTGCTGCACCTGTCGCACATGAGCAGCCTGCGCAGCCTCAACCTGCGCTCCTGCGACAACATCAGCGACACGGGCATCATGCACCTGGCCATGGGCAGCCTGCGGCTGTCCGGCCTCGACGTCTCCTTCTGCGACAAGGTGGGGGACCAGAGCCTGGCCTACATCGCACAGGGCCTGGACGGGCTGCGCTCCCTCTCCCTCTGCTCCTGCCACATTAGCGACGAGGGCATCAACCGCATGGTGCGGCAGATGCACGGGCTGCGCACCCTCAACATCGGCCAGTGCGTCCGCATCACCGACAAGGGCCTGGAGCTCATCGCCGAACACCTCAGCCAGCTCACGGGCATCGACCTCTACGGCTGCACCCGCATCACCAAGCGGGGCTTGGAGCGCATCACCCAGCTGCCCTGCCTCAAGGTGCTCAACCTGGGACTTTGGGAAATGACTGAGAGTGAGAAGGTCAGGTGAGACGAGGAGGGCGCCCCGAGACCTCCATCTCCTCTGGAGGGACTCACTGACTGACTGACTGACTGCTGCAGAGGAGGAGAGAAAGAGAGAGGGGGGCACGCACAGAGTCATGCTACCCACGCACTCTGGCACCGCAGGGGGGAACACAGAGAAAGAGAGTATATCCTCGACCCGTCTGTGCTGCCTGCCTACCCTTGCTGTGGAGGAGGAGGAGGAAGGGGGAGCAGGAGGAGAGAGAGAAAGCACCTATCCATTTTCCAGGTCATGCCTCAAGCTCCACGCTGGGGAGACAGAGCTCTCCCTTCCCACAGCATCCTTCCCTGCGGAAGAGGTAGAAGCCGACACTCTTATGCACTGGGGCTAGAGACACCCCTCTTTATCCCCACTCCCTGATTCCATCCCCTCGCGCACTATGGATGGATAAAGACAGACCCTTGTTCTGCCATGTATTCAGAATAGGTTATTTTTGGTTTTTATAAAGGAGAGTGGGAATGGAGATGGGAACAAAAAATAACAACAGCAGAAAAGGCTTCCTAGCTACACTTGTGTCCCCAGCCACCCAGTCATCCTGGGCTGGGCACAGATACAGCTTTTGGTAAAACAACCATTCCACCTCTGTGCTTGCCCCTCCCCTGTCCACACATTTGTGACAGAAATACTGCTCCCTAGGTACATTGATTTTTTTTTTTTCCTTTTAAATCTGTTTTCAGTCTCCATGTTATTCTCTGCTGTGGGTGGATACAACCTCCCACTATTCCAGTTCTCCACTGCACTGAGATTAGCGATAGCTACAGCCTCTCCTTTTGTCAGTATGTTTCCATGTCATCCTGCACTGTGGTTAATGGAAGAGCCTAGGCACTCCATTCTCTCTCCCCATCTCTCTCTACTGGAGATGAAGATGCCATTTCCTCCTTCTCTTGTCTCTGTGGGGACTGGACACAGGCCCCAGCCTCTTAAGCCTTCCCGTGCACTGGGGGACACTGAGAGTTACCGAGACTTGTCTTCCCTTTCATCATTCTCTCCTTTTCTCCCCTCCTTCTTCTTGGCAACAGGGATAGACATATCCAGCTACATATCCATTCCTCTTTGGATCGGGGGTGAGCAGGTAGAAGGGGTTTTTAGCTCCTTTCTACCCAGGGAACTTAAGGAAAAATCTCCAGCTTCATTTCTGCTTCATTTGAGATACTGTGACCTGTTTTTATTTTGAAATGCATAAAAAAAATTACTGCTACAAAAACAGCCTCTTACTCTCCCATCTATCCCTTGCTTACATCCTGTAACTGATCCCAGTTCACTCATTCTCCCCTTTACAGTATTCATTTTCTTACATGGTTTTATTTTTAAAGACATATGAAGTTGCTGTTCTTGTGGATTTTTAAGTACATTTTTTTTCTGCTGAATATATTCTATATATATAAATATATATATGATGTCTGGCTACCTCGTTTTAATTTGTTACTTTTTTTTTTCCCCTCCTCAAAAGCCCTGGAATTCTTACAGGAAAGAGATTTTGAGACTGAAACATTTTTGTGCCTAGACTGGAATAATGCCCCTTGGGTTTGTTCTTCTTTTTGCCCCTCCTCCCCCCACCCTCCCCCTTTTTTTCATTTTTGTTTTCAGGCTTACCCTACTGTGTCCCACCTTCACATTCTGGTTGTGCCTCTCCCTCCCTCTTCACTGGGGACTGGGGACCCAAACTGTGCTTCTGCATTTTTACTCTTCTAGCACAAACATGTAACATGAGAATCCACGCTGAGGATTGGGCTACTGTTAACAGAATTGTGTAAAATGCAAGTTTGTCTAAAAAAAAAAGTTATATATATGGATATATGCAAATGCTTTCCCTTCCCCTCCTAAACCACCTACAAAAGGTCACTATGCCAGCCTTCCTGTTTGTAGGTGGAGAGGAGCAGAGCTGGCCTACAGGCCCTGAGGCTGCAATGTGAAGGGGAGGAGACTGAAGTTCATCTGTCTTATCTCTGTTCTGTCAATAAAATTGAGCTGGGTCTTTAGATTATTTTTTAATTATTATTTTAAAGAGGAAGAGCAAGTTTGGGGGTTGTTTTTGGTTTTTTGTTTTGTTTTTAAATATCTTGGCTTTTTTTTTGCTCATCTGTTCCAAATCTCAAATCCTCCACAGTAACAGGCCAGACCATGGAGTTAACGCAAACCCAGAGACCCCTATGGATTAATTGTACTGTTTGTGAATTTGTATAAAAAAAATAACAAAGATCCTCTTAAAACATTTTATATTCTTACAGTAAAAGGTTAAACATATTTATATAATAAAAGAGGAAATATGAAGTATGTTTTTGAAAAAAAAAAAAAAGCCGTATCTGTGTTGTCTGTGCTTTTTAAAGATGTGTATCTGTATCTGTTGGGTTTGGTAAGTACAGCCTTGTGGCTGAGGGTGGGAGTTCGGGGCCGCTTGATCTTGTGAGGGATGGAGGAGGAGAGGGAAGGAAGGGAGCCTGGTGCCTCCTGTGCAGGATGTTGAGTAACATCATCATGAAGAGTTTGTAAGGAAGGGGTTTGGCAGGACCAGCCTTGTCTGCGAGGGTGCTTGGCAGCATCCCTGGGGACAAACCCAGTTCAGCTGCTTATTGGTGTGAAGCGTCAGCTGAGTTTGAGGTCATACAAACCAAAAGTGCTGAAGCTTTCTAGCAGCTGAATCGACTGCTCAGAGATAGAGGCAGACATTTGTGAGTGGGGGAAGAAGGGCTGTGTTTCTTAATTTTTTTTTAAGCTCCAGGTAGATGGTATGGTAGAGGGTTTTTTACTAATTTAAATTGAGGCACTCCCTGGATGGAAGACCCATCCAATAAAAACATTTCCCAGCAGTGACAACCACCAAAAACCTGTGCCCTTGTGGACCTGGGAAATCTGAAATATCTTGGTTGATTTCCACTGCCCAGGCAAAGATTAAAGAGAAAGTAAAGTGGGACCGTGTTAAAAAAAAAAAAAAAGTTTGAATAATCTAAGGTGTCCTTTGTCCTATACCATAATCTTTCTCCTCAACGTATGACTTTTAACCCGGTGGGGTCCCTTTTTAGCCTCCACGACGTGGGGTGTTTTATTGTTGTTGGAGATGGAGCTTAAGCGGTGTTTATAGGGCAGCGACAAAGCCCGTCCCCCCCAGCCCGGCGGCGGGGCTTGCTCGCCCGCTGCCCCCTTCCTGCCTCGAAGGAGGGGGAATGCGAAATGGTGGAAGAAGCCGGAGCCATTGTTCAGGAAAGTTAAAAGAGGAGCTGTCCTTGCTTGCTTGCTCAGTCATGCATACTCAATCTGGCCGGGCCCGGGTCCCTATGGAAAGGAGGAGGGCGATTCTTCCCCTCTTTTTAACATTCCTCTCCAGGCCTGGCTGTATTTAAGCTGCTTTCCTCTGCGCCGAGGAGGAGGGAGGGGGATGGTCTGAAGTTCCTGTACATTTGCATTTTAAGCACTTCCAGCACTGAGCAGGCCACTTTGTTCCCCCGCTCCAGCAGCCCTGGCCTGGTGCTGCTCCAGGTGGGTTGGATGCCCTACCAAAAGCAGGTCCTCTCCGTGCCCGGGCCTGCCCTGGGTGCTCAGCCTCTGCCTCCACAGGTATTTTGGCTGAGGCTGGACTGGACATACTCTTTTGTTGCCAGCCCTAACCACCTCACCTCTTTTATGTCAGTGCCACATTTCAAAGGGGAAAATAGTGCCTGACTCTGGCCCTCTTAAAAAGAAACACCATCTCCTCTGCATCCTAAGGACCTGGACTATCTCAGGGTTTGGACTTTGTTTTATTCCCTCCTTTCCAAGACTTCCAAGCTTTCTGCTGGGAGTCCATCACAAAAGATGCATTGTTCGCTTTAGGGAAAGCCACCACAATTGGCTCTAATTGAGCCTGACACTATATCCATCTTCCTCTACTTGGAGGGAGGTATGGGGTCTGCCTTTCCTGCGTTAAGAAAAGAGTTTACAGTAACATCTTGATGGAAAAAGAGCGTGTATGTAAATGTTATAAACAATGGGAATTCCAGATCAGGTTCCAATAACAGCTGAAAACATAATTGTTCCTGGGGTCGGCAGCAGTCTCAGCCAAGGACGGGGAGTGAGAAACCTCTCATAAGGTAGTTTGGTTCTGCTGGGTTTGAGTGAAAACAGCATCTCCTTAATAAGGCCCATGTTCACACGGATAACGGTGGGACACCTATATCTAAATATGTGCTCATAAGCTTTATAATCAGAACTAGGACAGTATTTTTTTTTCCCTAAAAAAATCCCCCAAACTTCTTCTCCCGACTAATATAAAACACCAAACCAAAAGCATTGCCCAGATGGCTTGACATCCTCTTTAAGAGGAACCCAAGCCAAAGGAAGCTGCCGAAACCAAAGCCTCCCTGAAGCCCAGCACTGGGCTGTTCCCGTAGATGGAGCAAGTGTTCCTCATACCTTCCTCTCATGCACCAGTGTGACAGCACCTCGAGACAGATACAGGCCAGCAACCATTGACCAATTACCACATAAACTGCTCAGCATAACAAGGAAACTTCCACTCTCTGACCACTCTTGAATTTTTGAACGTGACTCAGCTGGCAACTGGGGTAGAAAACCGTAAAAAACACCCCGCTACTTGGAAACGAGCTGGAAGTCTGGCTGTGTCAGTGAACCCACAGTGTCCCAGTGGTGGCTTTGGTGCCAGCCTTCACTGCTGTGCCCAGCAGAAGAGCTCCCATCCCTCCCTCCCAGCCATGCTTGGCTGGGGCAGCAGGGTCCCTCACCTACAGCTGCACAAGCCAGGGTACGGAGGATGAACCAGGGACCTGCTTTATGGACCAGCGGCTCTGGGGAACAGAGGGGCCACGCTCAAGAGGTGGTGACAGAGAGCAGCAGGAGCCATGTGAAGGAGGGATGAAGTGACTGATCAGGAGAGGAGGTGGCCAGGGACTGAGGGGCAGCAGCTGCAGTGAAGTCCTGCATGTGCATGGGGGTCCCTGCTCTGCTTCAGCAGCTGCTCCCCTGGCCAGATCCATGGCTGGCTCCTCTCCCTGGGAGACAGGAAGGAAAAGCAGGCTCCACCTGGGTCCTACTGCCCTTGGACTAGCACATGGGAGGTCCATGCATGACAGATTTATACATTTTATACCATCCCACTCCACGCTGTGGGTTCAACTGAATCAGTTTGTCATGGTGATTCTGGGGTCCTTTGTTTCGCCAGTAATAAATAACGGGGTCACGGGGCAGCTGTCAGGCAAACCACCTGGGGCCTGTGCTACAACCAGAGGTGATCTCTGTGCTAGACAGTACAGAGCTTACTATTGAACCTGCCCTTTGGAGGTCAGGGAAGGGTTAAAATGAGAGCTGGGTGGTCAAAACACCCACAGTTTTTGAAGCCAAAAGCTAAAAGTTAGCACAGGCTGCCATTAACAGCTCAAGGGTAGATGTCCCTTGGATCTGGCAGCCTCCCTATGTACATACGTGGGATGCTTCTAAAGCAAACTCGACCTTTTTTTGTTTTCTCTCTGCCTCCTCCACCTTAAATGCAGCTCTTTTAGCCAGCAGCTCTTTACTAGTGCCTTCTGTGGAGGAAAAAGATAAATGGATAAGCTCAACTGGGTGGTGTGGGCTGGATGTGAGGACCCCTCAGCACACCAGTGAGGCCCCACGCCAGAGCTGCTGGCTGAGCTGCAGGACACTCCCCACCGTGGCCAGCCAGCAAGGCCGTCCTGCTCAATTCCCCAGCCCCAAGCTGCACGAAAGAAAGAGCTGGAGAGGGTTCATCAGGCTCCTGTGCCAGAACTTAGACTCCAGCCACGTTTGGCAGGAATGCTAGTGTTTCTCCCCCTTCTTTAATTAAATCTACCAAATGCATTATCTCAATGACAGCCCAAACTGAAAAAGACACGATCGAGATTTTGAAAAATCCGAATCTGATCTGTCCCTGCAAGAGAAAGATGAATGGAAAATGGGATTTTCCTAAAAAATTTCCTAAAATCCTCAGTGTGTCTTGGAAAAGGTGTCAAAAGTTTAATACCAGGGCCTGGACACATGCCCTTAGTAAGTATTTCCACATGAGAGGGTTACTGAGACATAAACCAAACTCACATTCTGCTACAGAAACTAACTCAGATCTAGGAATGGGCAACTCCTCCTAGTTATTTTCCTTCCTCTGAGTCTTGTTTCTCCCGGCACAGTCTAGTGATTTCACGATTAAGCAATTTCCCCTCCCACCTTTTAAAAAAAAAATACAACAAAACCCCAAACAAATTTCATCTAAGCTTTGTCCTCTTCCTCCCTTTCCTTCACCTTTCTCCCCCAAAATGTCCCAGCTTTACAACCCCTGGGTAACTTCAGGGGCGGGGCAGTTGGCACATACAGACAGCACTACACGGACACACCGATAACAGCTCTGCAGCCAGCAGGCTCTCTGCTTGTTCAGTGAGCTGAAATGCCAATAAATCTCTGCCATTATCTCCCTTTGTGACAGCCACAGTGGCATAACTGGCACCCCAGCTTCAGCATGAACCAGGTGCATCCTTCAGTGTTATAAACTCCTCCTGTCACACACTGGGTAGAAGTCTCCTAAGGCTGTCGTGGCACAGGTGAGCTGGTTTCCTCCAGGCTCCTGGAGCCTGACTCTCAGCACTGGCAAACCTCCATCCCCTTAGTTAAAGCCCCCCACGCACCACCAACCCCTGTGCGAATGGACCGGAGGCGACGGGCACCGCGAGGTCCCTGGGGCTGCCCGTCTGCCCCACACCCAGCGAAACCCGGCGGCGACAACACCGCTGCCTGTGACACCGGCGGGGCTTCCGCGAGCGCACGGGCTGGGTGGAGCATCCCCATCCCCGCTGCTGCCGGGAGCGGCGGAGCCGGCGGCAGCTCCCGGTCCCGCCGGCCGTCCCGCCGCGCCCCGGGGTCCCGCCTGCAGCGGCGGCGCCGCCCCGGCAGGCGGCAGCATTGCCCGCCGAGTGCGGCCCCGCCGACCCCCGCGACCTCGCGCGGGTATTCCCTGAAATCAGAGGCTTCCCACCGGCTTGCTGCGCCGGGAGAAGTCCGCGCCAGGGTACCTGTGCTGCCTCGGGGGAAGGGGGCTCAGCTGGGGCGTCAAGTGGGAGGGGTGAGAAATGGGATGGATGGATGGATGGATGGATGGATGAGAGGGCCCCGTTTGGCAACCCTGGACCATGGCTGTGCGGACGTGACACCCATCAGTGTGGCTGAGGTGGAAGGTACCAAGGGATGGCGAACTCTACTGCTGCTCATCATCATCACCACCAGTATTTGCTGGTGGTGAAGGGTCCCGCGGGTTTGCCCCGTAAACCAAAATGGGAAGCCACACTTGGTGTAGCTGGACCAGTCACAGAACCACTGAATGGTCTGGGTTGGAAAGGACCTCAAAGGTCATCTCGTTCAAACCCCCCTGCCATGGGCAGGAACACCTTCCACTAGAAGGTGGTTGCTTAAAGCCCCATCGAACCTGGCCTTGAACACTTCCAGGGGTGGGGCATCCACAGCTTCTCCAGACAATCTGTTCCAGTGCCTCACCACCCTCACAGTAAAGAATATTTCTGATACCTAATCTAAAACTACCCTCTTTCAGTTTACAGCCATCACCCCTTATCCTGTCACTACATATCTTTGTAAAAAGTCCCTCTCCAGCTCTCCTGTGACCCATTTAGGTACTGGGAGGTGCTCTAAGGTCTCCCTGGAGCCTGCTCTTCTCCAGGCTGAACAACCCCAACTCCCTCAGCCTCTCTTTATAGAACTGCTCTAGCCCTCTGATCATCTCCATGGTCCTCCTCCAGACTCACTCCAACAGATCCCTGTCCTTCTTATGTTGGGATGTGCATCAATGCACCCCACCGTTGTGTGAGAACTTCACGTCCCAGCCTAACAGGTTGCCTTCTGGAAAACATCCATCCTAGACTTAGCACTTCAGCCTGAAGTCTGCATCTCTTGACACCTATAGCTCGACACCAAGAAAATTGTTTTGTTTATTTGGTTTTTTAAAAGCATGCAAGTGTGAGAATGGTAATGGAGCAGGACCAAACTTAAACTAATGCCTGGATTATTTTATTTCAGTTTTGTTGTGCAGGGCTTTGCTATGTTGTTGGCACAGATACTCCACTGGGTACCTCTGCAGTGATTAAGGTATCTGGAGCTGTATGCACATGTCCTTTCTAATATATAAACTTGAACAGTCTTTTTTATCCAGTTCTCACACTGCTGCTACAGATACAGCGATGATGTCTTTTTCAGAAGCAACTATACCTTATAATTTAGAGAATTAATAATTAGCTTCTGCAGGCTCATTACACACACAGACGTCAGAAAGAGAAACATCAGCATTAATGGGAAAGAGAGGTGGAAGCAACTTGACTAAGGCTTTGTCCCAGAGCCGCGCGTGGCCAAACAGCGCCTGGCGTCAAGCTCTTCCATCTCCAGTCCTGCTGGTTTTTGTCACTTGGAGCAGCAAAAACGGAAATGAGTTTTCCAGCCTAAGGTAGCCCTGGAGAGGCAGAGTCAGGACAGAGAAACACTAAGCACAGAGGACATCTTCCTACTCTTCCCACGGCAGGCTGTGCCACCCAGTGCCCCAGAAGTGCTGGTGCACGAGTGTGGGCTGCGGAAGAGCTCCCAGCAGCAGGAGCCCCTCCAACAAGCCATCCATCTCCCCCTGTGCAGACTCTCCAGCCGTCATGGCTTTTATTTCAGGCAGCGGCGAGTCTCACCAACAAACGCGGAGCTGACAGAAAGCGCCGCCCTGACAGCCCTGAAGTCCCGTCACAACAACAGGTAGGGCTCGGGTTGCAGCTCTCCCAGCTGCTCCAGCTACATCTTCACCACGACTGTCCCTGCAGCGAGGCTCGGGGACCACCCATGCGGATCAAAGCCACGGGCACTACACGGTCCCTAAGGCTGCAAATGCTGTCTCCCCTCATGCATTCCCTTCCCAAGAGGCACCTGTCCATTAGCACAGACTTGCCCAGACCACACCAAAGGCCAATCAAGCGACAGCGACTTTCGATCTCTGGGCCCAGACCACATGGCGCGAGGACTTGTGCCCGGGCTGCCCTCTCCCTTGCCCTCACCTCCACTGGTTTCAAATGCAGCATGCCGGGGGGACATCGGGGGGAACACTGTGGGGGACATCATCTCCTGCCCACACCTGCCAGGGAGTCAGCGAGACAGGGGGAGGCTGCATGTGAGCGGCTGGGTGTAACTTCCACCCTGTCCCTAGTGCCAAAAACAAGCATGTTAAAGCTAATCTACCCCTGTCTCAGCTCAACTGCTTTTCTGTGACTAAGCCCCTTATAATGGTTTTACTAAAATCCCCTTTTGATGGAAAAAATCCCAGCTGGAAGTTTCGGGCAGCGGCACAATGTGCAAGTCTGCGTGTCCCTTTCCCCAGCTTCACAAAAGCCTCTAATCGAGTGGAAAATTTGCTGGAGGCCAGAGGTTTAGGCCTGCAATTATTTTTTAAGGGATTATCAGGAGAGAATGGGGGTACTTACGACCCTCCCTCTCTTTGTGCTTTGCTCTGTGCCGCTTTCAGACGGACTCAGCCAGAAACCTAAACCACCGCAGCTGGATCCAGCAAAACCAGTGCTCGGTTGGGCAGCTTGCCTCCTCTCTCTTATAGGACAGATCCCAGACTCCAGGTTAGATGAGTCCCACTCCAGCAGCATGCAAGAAACAGAAGTGCTTTTCCACAGAAGTAACACTACAAGATCTTTTTTTTTTTTTTTTTAAGAAAAGCCTGAGAAAAAGCAAGAAATTCCAGTCCCGCGAGCCTCAGGGAACTGAAAAACCAAGGAGCCAGGAGGGATGAGGTCCACTGGACAGGCTGGGCTTTGGCTGTGCAAAGCCATTATGCAGGAGGTCTTATACAAGTTACTTGCAGCAAGCTCCAAAAAACACTTGGCACCGAAGACGTGCGCGCTGTAACACCCAGCTTTTAAGGGCTTTGCTCCAAGGGTGGATCCCGGCGTTAGGGTCCTTGGTGCTGTTGCAGCCTCCGAGAACAGTCAAACACCACTAAGGATCCAAAACAACTCCTTACCGGGCACAGAGCCACTTACTGTCAGCACATTTAGCGTGGGCAGGCCAGAGGAGAAGCGCCGCTGGCCCTCATGCCTGGGGAGCTCCGTACCTTGCTCGGAGCTGCCGGGAACTGCCCGTGCTCACACGTGACCTGAAATCAGGTGCTTCTCCTCTGCCACCCAACTGCCGTGCTCCCGCTTGCCTAACAGCAAGTGAGCCAGACCCAGAGGAAGCAGCGGCGTTCTCTGCTTCCCCAGCAGCCTAAGGAAGAAGATGACCTGCTTTAATCCCGGTCTCCCTTCGTGGCACTTCAAACCTATCTCTCCTGGAGAAGGCACTAACCATTGGGCCTCAGACAAGGGCCATGAAAAAGGGCTACTCTTCACTATTCCCAAATAAGCCATGCTAGGGTGTGGATGATTATTCCAGACTCGGAGCAAGGAAGGAAGTACATGAAGAAAGCAATGGCTATAGACCACAGGCCTCTCAGTGTGTGGCATAAAGCACCCGTTGGTCAAGACAGAGAAACGGGTTTTGATCCCTGAGCTTTCCAACCATCCGGCTGCTATATAAGATGTTTCAGAAGAAAGGGGCAGCTGCCACTGGGTTTTCTCCCTTATCGCGTGCGTGTGTGCTGGGTGTGCTCTGAAAGCACCTGGGGAGGCTCGGGAGCCAGGGTGCTTGCTTTCTGGATCATGATCAGACTCATCAATTTTGGGCAGGCACGTAAGTAAAACACTCAGCACCCAAGGGGCATTAAAATAAAAATAATTTAAAAAAACCCCTCAGACAAACTCAGAGAAAAAGTCAAATGAGGCATGTGTGGAATTACGATGCCTCCAGGAGCTAGGTGGTGCCTAAGCTGGGGATTTTGATTTTGCAATTCTGAATGCTGCTTAAATGTCATTTGGTTTTGTTTTGATCTTTTTTTTCTTGGATCAGTTTTTTGCTCCTCTCTACCCAATTCCCTCTGAAAACACGGACACTGTTTTCAGAGTTTTAAGACAGCAAGGTAAATGACAAATGGTCTGACCTGCTCGAAATTGCTTATTAAGCTAATGTGCTTTAAAATACTCTCTACATGTCTAACTCCTGCAAAATAGATGAGTCTGCTGTCCAAGACAGCTTGAGAACTTCAGCATCCAAAGGTAAGGAATGCAGAATTGCCAGTAACTAGTCACATAGGATGTGACCTGTGTGATTCACTAGTGGCACTAGAAATCAGGTGAAGAGTCAGGTCCAGCTCCAGTTTCTCACTCTAATAAACTGAGCACTGTGCATAGTGCCACAGGAGTCCTCTTTTACTACTTCCAAGGAAGAAAATCTTTCCCCCAGCCTGCTGTTCCTGAGTACCATCAGTGAGCTTTGCTCTTGGAGTCCCAAGTCTTTCTGTTTATACACAGTCTGCTGTCCACAGATAACCTTGGAAAGCCCTACTTACAGTATCACTGAAACACTGTAGTCTTTCAGAGATCACCATCCAAATTCCACACAGAGGCAGGATCAAATATACTTGGATCATTCCTGACAAGGGTTTATCTTACCTGTTCCTAAAACCCTCCCTAAAAGCACATAGCCTGAAGCCCCTTTACTCAACCACTTCCAGTTTACTTCTAATAATATTTCTCCCTATCCACCTCAGATATTTTACTTTTTCCTCCAGACTAAGCCATGTTTTTAATGCTTTCTACAAGTGACAACAGAAAAGAGTTTTGTGTTTCAGGCAACCTCTCATGGCCTGGACAAACACTTCTTTCCCTGAGTCCTCACACTCCTGCAGAGGCACCTCAGATGCAACATGGTTCAACTCCACCTCTGTGCAGCATCTGCCTTGTGAAGAGCCCAGTTATCATGCTGCATTGTACAGGTGGATTTCTTGACACATGATAAACATTTCTGGAAACCATTGTTATCCTCACAAATGTCTGTACCCTGCAAGAGTTGAAACCAGGATCCCAACAACGTAAAGCGATTTGCTCACCGGGATGTTACAAAGATTTTATATTTTACATTATTACAATATCTTTATGGTATATATTATAATAAAGATACAGCTTGCCACTTGTAAATTGTTAAAGCTTCCTAAGACTTACAGATAACTGTCTCAGCACTTCCACTACTTTACTTTATAGATCCCTGCCAGCCCCACTCCTTTATCCTCCTTACAGTTGTTCTCTCACACCCCTTGATCTAACAGCAGCATTCACCAAAAGAGTCAACAGGGACTTTATTTCTGTCCCCTATCCAGGGGCCACTGATGGAGACACGAGGGATCTGCTCAGTAAGACTGAAGATAACCAGCGTTTCACAGGCAGCTGCACACAGTAGAATGATCTTATTCTTTCTAGCACAACTTTACAATGCAAGTAAAAAGAGGGTACTGACAGGCCATGACAACTGGAACCACTCCTGTTCAAGCTGAACACTGCACCAAAGCTATGCTAGCATGAGCATTACAGACCTTTGAACTTCATGGGCTCTTGTCAACTCTGACACCAGTACAGGATGTCCCACATCAGGAACAGAGTGAAAAACAAAAATCTCTTTCCAGCTCTCAGAGGAGCAGTTCTGCTGTCACTGTACTCACAGACAGTATGGGGTACAAGTAGGTACTTGTTTCCTACTTGCAGTATCACTGCTAATTTTGGGACACAATTTCAGCTCCAGGCTCATTGCTAGAGCAGCAGAACAGAAGTGCTGAGCTATAGTGCAGCACAGAAATAGTGTTACTCATCCAGGAAATTACAGCTCCACGTCCCACACAGAGTATTGCCCTCGTGTCTAGATATGCAAGGCAATGGGCATCAGCCACACTGGAGGGAGGCAAGCAAATGGCTTGAATTTCTAAAACTCCAGGTACTCAGATGTCCCAGAGCACCGTGGGAGCTTCTGGTGACTTGTACCTCTCATGAAAAACAACAGAGTGGATTCTGTTCCAGGCTCACCACATGACTCCAGGCAAGTCCTGCCACCCCTCTGCATCTCAGCTGCTTCGTGCTTAAACTGAGAGTATTATGCAGCTCTGAGAATAGACACACTTATTTTTGGAAGTTCAAAAAAGTACTCAAGACCTTTGCACGGACGTCATCAGAGAAGTTTCTAACATAATCACTGACATTCCTGTGCCCAGGGCACAGCACAGGAAATCTGTCAGAGCCTCCCAACAAGGCCTGAGGAAGTCCCAGCATATGTTCATTTCTGTTCCCTCCATGCCATTTCCCTGAAGAACGGGCCTTGTAGACAGAAGAGTTTCAAAATATGTCTGAATTACTGTCTGAATTACTGCACTCGAGCTGTGTTGTGTCAGACAGGGGCTCGGTGTTGAAAGAATTGTCTATATGTTCAGCTGCATATCATTACAAACATTTAAAGAAGCTGCTGTTTCCAAAAAGGAAGCAGTTCTTATTATTATGAAAGCTGGGGGTTTTCCAGGGTTGCTGGAGTGCCAGCAAAGAATCCAGAGCCAGGACAGATAATCACAGTAGAAATGATAGGCAAATCTACAAGTGCCTGAGGACCACCTACGCAACATCTGCACGTCTCATAAACCAGGTGTTGCTCCCTGAAGCACATAATTTGGGCATGCATTCTGTGTGCCACTCCTACCACCTCCTGGCTCCCACCAGGACAATGTCATGCACTGCCTACAGCTACGTGCAAAGCGAGGCGTGCCAACCCCAGCTCAGAGAAATCTGTCATTTACCAATAATATGTTGTGTCGGTGCAAAACTAGCCCACAGCTGGGAATTGGCAGGACATATTTGAGGTATCGCACTCACAGAGGAGGAACAGAAAAACTGCTTTGCCCACAATTACCCAAAAACTGCAAGCAGTTTAAGTCGAAGACTTAAAAGGAGGCACACAGAGAAGTCAGGGGTCAGGCTCCAAGAGAGACAAAGATTGACACTCCAGTAAACAGGCTTGTTACAAAGCACTAAATGCAAAGAGGAATTTATCCCAGCAGCAAGTGTCACACTGCACACAGACAAGCTTTCTTTACAGAGGCAAATGCACTTTGGCGCACCCAGCATCTAACACAGCTCTGGTCACTTAGTCCATGGATCCTACCACACTTCAAGGATGGGAACATCTCTCCTTCATCCACTAGCTATTCTCAAAAGCTAAGGCTGAAACCCTGGGATTGGTTCCACCTTTCTTAAAAAAAACAAAAGAAAAAACCCAAAACAACACACACAAAACAACAAAGAAAAAAACCCCCAAAAATATCCCTAGTCAGGAGTCTGCTACACCATGGAATGAAAAGTGAAGGTGGCCATGGAAAGGGGTTCAGCACATGGATGCAGTTCTGGAGGAATTTTATTTTAATAAATATGTATAACTCCAGGGGAAAAACCTCTGTCAATATAAATTCTATGGAAAATATTGCTCCTGTAGACAGAAGAGAGACCAGTTCTGTTTGTGTATTCAGGCACTGTATATATGAAGATATTTTAGAGGCCTCTATACTTAGCCATTGTGGTTTCAATCTTTCCCAGGCCAGGGGTAGCTGTGTAAGCATATAGTCAGCATTGGCTAAACAAGTACTTTTAAACCATACTATTATTACTAAGTTCATTAAAGAAGGCTTCTTTTTTTTTCTTTTTTTTTTTTTCTGTGTGTGTGCATCTATTAATTCCAGATAAAAACATTAAAAAGACCCGCCGAAACCCAACACCCTTCTAGCCCTTAGAGCGAGATGTGGTTTTTTTTCAGTATCTCTTTATATTTAACTGCAGCCAGACCACTTCAGGTCATGATTTCATCTGATCTCAGCAGGATGGCAGCGCTGGGTCCCGGGGAAACCAGGGTCCCTCAGGAAGTGATGTGGGTGACTCAGGCAGTGGAGCTCCTTCCTCTGAGTCAACACTGCCCCAGTGTTTCAGCATCGTGCCGGAGGGCGCTGACCTGCTCGGCGCGTTGTCTCTCAGAGGAAATAAATGGGTGCCTGACCACACTTGTGGTTGTTAAAGACAACATGTCGCTGTTCACAAACACTGGCATTTGGCTACGTGACCGCTCCCCATGTGCATAATTACATCTCTGCCTTCCTCCACTTTCTGTCCTGAATTGTTTCAATGGCTCCTGTGTTTCATCCAGCCCTAAACGCACTTCGATGGTTGGAGGAACAGTTCCAGCAGAGCCCTGAACTAAGAACCTGGAATTTTATTGCTGACCCCACCTTTGGCTGGCTGCATAACCTAAGCATGCCTCTTCCACCTTCTCTCCCTTGGTTACCCCATGTGCAAAAGGGAGATCATGAGAGGAATCTCTTCTGTAAAATGCATTGAGAGACACTGGTGAAAAAAACCATATAAGAGAGCACCATTAAGATGAGACGGTGCTATTATTTAGGTACGCTGATTAAACATTCAGGGATATTTTCCCTAATGCCTTTTCTACTGAAAATAAGGGAGATTTGTAAGGAAAGAAGTGAAGTCTTTGCATTAGATATAATCATGACCTATGATCTTTCTTCAATCCAAGAGTGCCTTGGGTTATGGACCAGACAGGTATTTCCCCCTTGGACATGGAGTTCAAGTGATGCCTACTCTACAGTAAATTCTCTAAAGGTGCTGAGCATTAGCAGGACTTTCTTCCCCACAGGCAACTCAGCTGCCTGTAATTACCTGAAGAAAATTCCTCCTCTTCTTTCCTAATCCCAGTGCTATGATCACATGCTCTGGGGACTCCATTTTGGAGCAATGTGACATTTACAACACACAGTCTGAAAAACACATGAAAAATACACCTGGATCTGGGATTTGGCACAAAAATTCATCCCAGGTTCATCAAAAAGTTTGTGGCCTTTCTGAGTACAGTTGGGACCAAGCTACAGTTTTGCTTTGTACCTTGCAGTTTGGACAAGAAAGAAATCTGATCAAACTGACTGAGGTGCACTTGGAGAATTTCAGTTCAGTTCAAAATTCAGAGGCCAGAAACCAGCTTGAACAGAGAGCAGCCAAAGTATTCTGCACCCACCTGCATGGCAAAAAGGATCAGCTTGACAGAAGTGACAGGGACTCACAGCAAACCTGACCACTACCAACTCAGAGACAGCCATGAGAACACTGGTACTGTAGATCAAATAGGGATTCACTTCTGAAGCAAATCCCCCACCCATCCCACTACCCATGCAGTGGTTTGCAACTTTGAGCAGCCTTAGAGCTTGCAATTTGGATTCTGTCTGGATGAAACCGCACAGCAGACTGTGCTTGAGGAGGATACCTCATGTTCCTCCTCCACAACCATGGGGTCAGACAAAAACTCATCCCAAATAACACTCCCCCACCCCACAGTGCTAGTGCATGGGTGCCATGTCTTCAACGCCAACTGTTCACCCTCCAGGCCCGCTCTTCCCGGCCCACTCTGCCTGCCAGTGCAGCCACAGCCACCAAAAACGAGCTCAGCTGCCAGAGAACTGGAGTGCAGAGATACAGCAGTACCCGATTACTCGGGATATCTGTTTTTGAGCACCCTCTGCTGGATATTACAATTTTTAATTCTCTCCAGGCCAGCAATGCTAGCAGGCTAACTCTGATCAACCAGCAAAATGCTGGGCTGTAGAAGCAGGGAGCCTGTCCTGGGTATCCCTGGGATGCCCCAGCATACAGTGTGCCCAGTGTGCTGTGGAGGATTCTACTCCGCACCAGCATTTATTCCCAAGGGGATAAATCAGTGTTCACTGAAAACAATCAGAGTTCAAAGTCATAACAAGGAAAAGTCAAACCCAACAGAAGTTTTCCCCATGTGACTAAGCTGCTTACAATTCACTTAGACTGAATGAAACATATTGCTGAAAAAAAGTGCCAATGAAACACCTAAAATGCCTCGTTCCCCAAGAGGATGGAGCCGCACAGGCTCTGATGGTGTAACATTTCCTGCTGCGGCTCAGACCTGCAGAGGTCACCTAACCACCATAACACTGGGGTGGATGACTATCAAAGAGGTTGTTCAGACACCTGGGATGGTGGTTTGACAGATGGGTAACTGTCATCTTGAATCTACAGTCCGTGAGGGTAACAACAGCATCCTCATATTCCACATCTCAGCCTTCAGGTGATTAGAAAGCTGTGGTCACCTCTGATCCCAGCCAGGTTTATAGCAATCATTCAATGCAGAGACATTCGGGAATGCAAGGCTTAGGCAATGACTCCTCTAAGCTAGTGTCCACTGTCAGATGTTTCAAAGGAGGGTATTAGTTTTATGGGGCCAGGAAGAGCATTTAACCAGCTGCAGCTGGAAGACTGTCCAGGAGCAGGAAGACTCAAACCTTCTAAACCAGCTAGAATAAAAATAATAAACTGCATGTAAGATTTTTATCCATATATCTAATCCTTTCTGTATTTTACTGTGTTCTCAGTCTCAATTATTTATGTGCAGTAACAAAAAAAAATAAGTTTCACATGTGTCAGATGTTTTATTTCAATTTCATTGGAAACCTTGTATTATGTAAAAGTATACACAGGAATGCCTGGTTTACTTCTCTGTACTTCTAAGTTTATATACTTCTGTCATATTGCTTTTTATTACTCTTCACTCTAACGAAGGATACATAATCTTTTCAGTCTTTCCACACCTCTAGGCATTTTCATCACCTTGTTCTGTTAAATATTTGTAGCAGAGCGATCGGAAATGAACGCACGATATTTTATTTTTAAAGACCGGAGTCCCAGAGAATCACTCGTCTTCCCACCAAAGAGATCCCACACATCCCTGTTGCCAGCAGCCTCCTGCTCAACCAAAGTGAGGGAAGAGATGGAGGAAGCAGGGCTTATTACCTCGGACCCTTTCACACTGCAAAATTCATGACTGCTGGAGGAGTTATGTGCTCCCGTGCCATGCCAGCCAGCGTCAGCTGTGGTAACACAAACGAAAAGGCATTAACCCTGCTCCCTGCTAGGAAACAAAGTCTCCCACTCATTCCCGAGAAAAGTTAAAGGTACTCATTTCTGAGGCACTCGCGGGGTGGGTAGATACACTCGCTGCAGTTCTCCAAAGATAGCTCAGAAATAACCTGGGAGGATCCCAGATGAAGGCTGGGTGTCTTCTTACATCTGCCTGGTTTCGGAGATGGAGTGTAAACAGTGGCACATTAGCTTAGATTAATTACAGACTGCCGGTATTTTGCTTTCATGTAGCGAGCTCCGGGAACATAACACCGCTGATAATTAAATAGCACCTTCCATCAAAAGGCTCCAAACCACCCAGCAAACCAGCCGAGCTGTTAAGGCAGGGCTGCTGGGGCAGCACACAGCAGAGGCTTAACAGGACGCAGGAACACAGCACGCTTGTTTAGGAAATGAGAAATTTCTACTGAAACTACAGAAGGAATTGTCACGTGTTTTACGTAAGTACTGCACAGCCAAACCTGTGCAGGATTAGCATCAGTGTCAGGAGACCTTCACTGGTCAGACTCAAAGTTTTATATCCTACAAGAAAGATCATTTTTCCCATGATACGACTGTCTATTTTTTTTCTTTTTTTTTCTTTTTTTTTTTCCCCTGGAACAGTGGCTCAGTAATCACCAAGGAATTAAAAAAAAAATAGTTATCTCCTACTTTGTTTTCTGCAGGTATGGGATTTCTTTGCAGCTTTCCTACACAGAATATGAACAGTGCAGAGGATTTATTTGGGAACTAATAGCCCTTAACTAAGCAAGGGTGAGAAAATGCAGAACAGGAGATAGATGCCAACAGAGAAAAGCTCATGGCAGTGGGGTTAATCTTCTGTGTCACCACATCCCCTCCATCTCCTTCCATGCACACCACTGCCCATTAGTTATGTGAGATTTTTGTGCCAGGCTCACCAGCATAGCAGTGTCAATACTGGGAGGTGGGTGATCAAATCTTCCCTCCCATGTGCGGTATCACAGCTGGGGTACCACATCCTCTCTCCCTGGTAAATTCCTTTTCTGTCCCTGCTCCTCCCAATCCTTTTCCCTCCTTGCCCCATGCCCTTGCAGTCTGCCCACTGATGGCAGGGAAGACCACAGTTGCTTTGGCTGGGATGGCTGAATGAATTGCTGCTCTAAGGCCGGGCTGCTCCCCAAAACTGCAGCCCTGAACCCATCAGCTGTTCTCTCAACGATGCCAAAAGGAGAGGCCCATGTAGAAGCCAAAGGGAGAGCAGAGGCTGCTGCTTTACGTTCACACTTGCAACAAGGAGCAGAACTGGTGGAGGAGTGCACATTTTTCCTGCCCAGCACAGCCTCTGGTGCCATCACCCTGCAGAGGGGACTGGGAACCTGCAGTTTGGGAACTCAGTGTCTCAAGATCAGCTGCCCTTTGCAGGCAGATAGGGACTGGGAACACTGACATACTGAAACACACACCAAATACCTTCAGCATTCCCAGAGTAACTCCCAGAAACTCCAGCTTGAGCACCAGCAGCATTATTGAAGGGCAAAACCACTTACTGTCCTCATGAGCACTCAGTATCACACAACCTGCCCTCTGTGCAGGGACAGTGACCAACCCAGCAAATTTCACCTTCCACAGCTAAATTCAAGGCAAGGCCACAAATGCTCTTCAAAACCACTTAGGCTGGAACCTGCCCACTGATATGAGATGGCCAGAATGCCTGGCCAGGAGGCGATCCATAGGGATAACAGTCATAGGGAGAAGAGCTTAAGGGGGAAAGAAGGAAGGGAAAAAACATCACACTGGAGCAGCTCTTACTTCTGAATGGTTAATTACATGCTATTATGGTTTAGTTAATAATCTGAAGTGAGACATATACTTCCATCCAGCACCTCCTCATCTAACAGAGAGAGGTATTTTTTTGGCACATTGTGCAAACAGCACCTACTTTTCACATAACAGTTGAATAAAAGCCATGAGTACTCAGTCTATGCCACAGCATTTGATACAGCAGCTGGAGCACGCTGCTGTGGGACAGTTATTTGTTAATTTTGCCTACTCCTGCTAGAAAAAAACCTTCCCTGAGCCCAACCACACCACCACAGAAACCAGGTAATCCCAGCTACAGAAGCTGCACCAGCTCCTCAGGGCTGAGGTGGCGGTACCAACAGAAGCAAAGATGTAGGGAACAGATAATTTTGCAGATGTAAAACACCAAGCAACAAAGTACAGGAAAGCCAAGGAGATACAAAGCTACCAAACTTCTACAGTATCTGTTAGGATTGTTCACTTACCTTTCACCTTCCTAGGAACCACGGCACAGTTGAAAAAGCAGGACCAAATGTAGAGCTCCCAAGGGAAGCTAAAGAAAAGTACTTCCCACAGTCCTGAGTTACAGAGAAGATGCACTACACCTGGGCAGGTTCAAATGGCAATGGTAATCCTCTGCACTCTCTGCTCCCCACACCCATCAGTACCCAGCTGAAACCTATGAAGGAAAGGAGCCACTCAGGCTTAACAGAAGGGACAGAGCCTGGGTTACCTCCATAAATCCCAGTTCCCAGCCCTCACCCCCATAAATGAATCCTCCAAGAGAAATATGGAATATTTTATAGTCATTAACATCAAGTTCGTATCCTGGAGCCTTCGGATTCCTCACTGTAGACCAGGATTCCAGCATGCCAAGAGCTTTCTGCCAGCAAAGCTGTATGGCTTTGGTCTGCAATGTGTGGCTTGTGCTGAAGGAATATTCAGAGGCCTCAGTGCTGGGCACCATAAAGCACAAGACAGAAATTGATTTTCCATAATTCTTATCCCGCTAGATAAATAAAAAATTTTAAACCGAAAAGCTTTCTTACCTCCTTTTACAGTAAGACAAGCACATAGCAACACTGGTGTTCCCCTCCCTTAGAAAGGCATAAAGATGAAGATTTAAAAGTGTATTAAACAGCCAGAGATGTGACTGCAGTATGTTAGATGTGCAGGCAGGAGATCCTGGATAGCTCATGGAGAAAGAGCAAGGGTTTCCACCCACTCCTTTGCCTGATTAAGTCCTGGAGGATCCCCAGCAGGTTTGTGCCACCAACATGGCCACACTTGCCCTGCTGCTGTTGCTTGTGTGTGGCAGAGACTAGAGGGGGCTCAGGTGGGCCGCCTTGAGCTGTGTCCACCCTTCAGCATTTCCACGCTGTGGGAATACCTTTCTTTCCCATGGAATCACTCCCACTGCACTAGCAGAAGAAACAGCAGAGGAAGACAAGCCAAAAAGCTGAACTAGAAATTGCAAAACCAAAGTCCTCTTTTAGTCACCAAGTTGCATCTGTTCCTCACACATTTCTTGGAGGTATACATTTCTGTTCCAACATAAGTGAAAGCCCAAGGACTCCAGTTGTCAGTGTGCTGCCAGTGCTGGAGTTCTTTCTGATATATTTAGAGCTCACAGCATCACACCAGCTCCTCTACTCATTAAGCCATGATATTTGAGCTATGACTTTTTTTTCTGTTTTAAAGGTAACCTATCCGAAGAAGCTCTCAGACTGTAAATCTGGTTGCTGAACAAGAAAAGTACAGTTGCCCCAATGTGATTTTGTTGCTGCAATTAGTTTGGCTTTTTATTTAGAGAGTAGGTTTTATGTCTGTCTCTCAAGGACAAACTCCTGATCGAGACCAAAAATCTGGGTGAGACAACTGACCAACGCATCTGACCCAAGGCTGAAAATAAAAGCTGGCTTCCCACTTCGGTTTCCAAGTAAACTCCACCAAATGACGCAGCACCCCATACTGCATTTCACCGGCAGTGCAGATATATTTAGCCCTGTATGCCCCTCCCAAAGCTCAGCGTGGGGCACAACTGGCTGAGCAGAACCCAAAGAGGAATACAGGAAAACAAACCAGGCAAACCATCCTCTCCTACTCAGCAGAGTGGCTCTTGTTTACTTGCTTTGTTTAAAAGAACACAAACAAACAAACCAACCCCCCAAACAAGGAAACTTCGCAAGAGGAGTTTTATTTTCAGGTCAGGCGGCAAACCCAAGACTTGTAATTAGGTCCTGGAAATTAGCAGTTTTATTTATTTGTGTGGTTGAGTGTTCTTTGTATTTCCATCCCAGTGCCAGAGGAGAATGTAGCAGGTGAGATCAGTATCTACCCTTTCTCCAAAGGCTTGTGAGAGAAAATGGTGTAAGCACCACACAAGCATCGTGGACGTATGAACATGCTGGGACTCTCCTTTCACAGGTGTGAGACTAGAGGAAAATAAGCCACTTGAACAGTGATATTTGGGTCCCCAAAGATTTGGGATCTAGAAAAGTGCCCAAGGAAGGTGATTTTCAGCAGTGTGTAGACACAAGCTAACTTGCAAATGACTTGGTGTATTCCAGCAGACACCTCCCCTGAGACATGACTCCGGGGTGGGTCACCCCGGGGCTGTGGGAGGGTTGAAAATGAACACAGCTCTAGGAAGCCGAGGTTTTGCCCTGAGGGCCTGGGATGTCCTGAGATCTCTTTTCAGCCTCATCAAATCAGAGAGCAAATAAGCCAAATTATTGTGATAAAAACGACAAAAGGTAGTGGCTACTCAGAAGCATCCACCAGCCAGGGTTTTGGTACCAGCTGGTTGTATGGGGTGATGAATCTCTTCCCCCAGAAAGCCACAGGGAGGGCTTTCTGCCTTCCTCAGAAGGGCTCTCAGCTGCCACACAGGAACACAAGGCATCTTCTTGGCTTCCATGCTGCACAATCTCCTGGTCTCAACTGAAAATAACTTACACACTGAAGTCTTAGTCATAAAAGACTTCCTTTTCTTCTCAAATCAGTAAAAAAATCCATTCTATACCAGAAATGAATCAAGAAATCACAGAAAAACATAACAACAAGGTTGCATGAACAGGACTAACCCATCAAGACCCCCAGCCTGCTTTCCCTAACACAGTTGGTTTTAGGTCAAATCTTTGGGAACTTCTTGCTCTACAGGATGAACTTTCAGCTCAGAGCTGGCCTAAGCAGAGTGTGATTCATTAAGGAGCCCTCAGTGCAAAACACAAAACAATTTCTCTTACCATTTTCCCCACTCCCAAAGGGGAGTTAATGTAGAGCCAGAGAAGGTTCGTGGCCATGATAAGACTTTATTCTCTGAGTAACACTACAAGCACAGAGACCTTTGATTTCTCAGAGTTGCACTGCTCCATCCTCTCCTGTGACAATTTAAGAAGTTGAGTGGAGTAGCTGTCTCCTAGATTCCCCAGTCTTTTGCTCCTTTCCCATGAAGAGTGCTCTCTCAAGGCCTCATTTCCATGTCCTTCCCTCAGCCAAGAGAGCCAAGCACAGCTTTTTGCTCGTGTTCTCGCTGCCTCAGCCGAGAGGAGACCATTATTTAAAGAGATGCAGAGTGAAACTGGGATATGATCGTAATTACTGACCCCTGGGCACTGTAAAGCAGAGGACCAGAGCGTGCTGAGACATGAGTAACTCTCCTCCTGTGGGAGAGTTGGGCACTGCTGCTCTGTGTGACCAAGAGCTAACTAGGTTTAGAAATCCCTGGACATCGGTATCCCGTTTCACAGTCCTGCAACCGCAGAGACAAATAACAGTCCATAACAAACAACTTGAAGAAACCTCTTTTTCTTATCAGATTGTTATAAAAAGCAATACAAGATTTTTCCCTAATTTGAGGTATCAAATTGTTTACAGAAACTCCTGCAAGTAATTCCTGTCCTATAGGTTGCTTGTGTACGTAATGCTGACAGTATCTACTACCCAAACACTTAAGAATGACAGGCATAGCTTCTTATCCCTGACTGGGTGAGTGCAATGCCTGGAACCAAATTTATCATGCAAATATTTGAAGTTAAGATGCCAAAATTCAGGTCCCTTCAACAGTGCTCACTTTAGCCCGCTACCACTGTATCTGTGAGCATTTCTGTAATAAAAATCACTTGTTAAAATAGTCACAAAGAGTGTGGAATGCTCTTCCAACACAATCAAACGCCAGTCTTCCTCTAAATATTGGCCAATACTAGCCAAAAAGTTTAAAATACTCACCTAGCTCATCACTGTTCCAGTGATGTAATGTTTGTAACAGTCCCGCCAGTGCCATACACAAGGGAGGTTTCTGTGAGAACCAGTCTTTTCTCCTTCAAGAATATGTCTCCTGCTCGTTTAGATTAATTGATTTCACACACAGTTGTTTATGTGTGTGGCCTCCCTTGATTTTCTGAGCTCTCTTCGCTCCAAACAAAACAGCTTAGGGTTGCAGAGGGAGCCAACTGCATTTTGGAAGAGGGGAGATAACACCTCAAAGCCAGACAGAAAAGGATGTTTCTTGCTTCAGAGACTTTTCCCTGGATTACTCTTTGAGGCAGCCTGACAAAAGCATGCTTCTGGGGAACACCATAAAACTGCTTCAGAGACACACTGCACAGAGCCCGGCAGGAAAAAGCTCCCCACAATGGTGGGAAGGGGAAAAAGTAACTTCTGAGGAGAAAGATATATGGCAGTCTGTGAGATTGCAAACAATAGACGACCAAGAAGCTGTCTCAAATTTTAAAACATCCTGATTTCATATAACAGCCTGTAGCTAGACTGAAAGAGCACCAGAATCCTCATTTGTGCATGGAACATGTATCAGGCAGCTGTGCAGTGCACTACCAAATGCTGGTTTGGAAGGAAAATTTATCTTCGGAAAGAAATCTGGATATTAATTTGAAAGCACAACACAGAGCAAGAAAGATTAACTGCCCTCAGCCTCTCCAGACCAGCCATGTGGACACACCACAGATTCAATCTGCAGTGAATTACAAGTCATCACAGACAAAGTATTGAAGTAGCCAGCCAGCAAAACCAGTGGAAATATACTTTTGTGGATCTGGTCAGAGAATGGAATCTCTGTTCCCCAAGAAGGGCTGGGATTTCAGCATTTGCCTGCATCCCAAATAGGGATGAAAGGTCAAAATATTATACTATTTCATACTACAACCAATTCCAAACTCTTTTTGATATGAAAAGGCAGGGGTGGGGGGAAGATATTATTGACAGAAACAAAACATTTGAAATGTTTTACCAGAATTTTCTCTGTCTACCAGCACTGTAAAAATGTATGGGCCCTCACATAATCTACCAAGGATGTTAGGAGAGCTGGCTGATGTCACTGAGAGGCTGCTCTCCATAACCTTTGACCAGTTATGGAGATTTTAGGACATCCCACAGGACTGGAAGAAGGCTAATGTCACCCCATCTACAAGAAAGGCTTAGAGGACATTTAAGTCTGAATGTCAAGCGGAAACAGAAATCATTAGGTTTTGAAACACCATTATGGAAAAATATGTTTTTCTTCTGAAAATTTCAATTTAGAACACACCATGTTTGCTTATGAGAGCTTTTTCATTTTACCAGCTCAGTGCTTGTTTTGCTGCTTGAGAACTGGACATTTGCTCCAAGCATATGGATGTCTGCAATGGGCTTATCCCATCAACACTGGAGGTTCCCTTTAGAAGTTCAGGAATACACCTGCACCCAGACTTTTTTAGAAACATGAAATATTACAGAGTAATTACATATTTTAATTTAGGGAAAGTGGTCCATGGTGTCAGATGAGTAGTAGAGAAACAGAAACTCATTCTGCACACAGATGAGGAGTGGGGTCTGCAGATACTCCTGGACGCCCTCCAAAGCAGCATCCCTTCGTCTGCATGCAAGATTAGAGATCTCTATCCAAAGGTTGGTTTTGCAAAATCTTGGAAAGGAAAAGGTAAATGGGCCTCTGAAAACACTAAATTATTGAATATTATTCAATATTGAATATTATTTCTCTGCAGAAAAAAAAACATCATCACAAACAAAAGCCTAATTCCAACTCCAGTAATCTGGGGACATCTTTAAAATTTCTGAAGACATCTTTAGGCAGATGTATAACTACCAGGAACCTCTGCCCTGTGCAGAAATAACCAGCCAGAGCTTTCTGTGGAAGCAAGGACAATGAGAAAGCAGTATATCCCAAACACAAGGTTGTAAACTTTGACTGAAAAGGCCACTCCGTCACTAACGCGCTGCTTCAGACCCAAGGGACAATGGCTGTGAACATGCAAGTCTGCACAGCACCACAACCACAGAGCACATCAATTTACAGGGACTAGTCACAGATGCAGGACCTCAGACTGCCAGTCATCAAGCTGGTCTGGAAGATCCACTCAGCACAGTGCTGAGCTATGCCAAGAAAAAGCCTTACCAGGGCAAAAGCGGCAGCATAAAGTGGTGAATTTGATGTGATGATGTTGGTATTAAAAGCCAAAGGCTTCCGTACATTTGGACAGAGGAGCTGAAGGGAAATGTAAAATGTGTTTAGGTGGAGTCAAAACTGTTGACTGAGCAGACCAGCAACATTTGCCTGAGTACCAAAGGGAGAACTGATCGTATTCAAGTGACTGCAGCTTTCGACGTCAGACCAGCACCTGTTAGATTGATGAACCTTCTGGATGTCAGTCTATAATTTGGGAATGGGTGCTGCTTTTGAGCTCTTTCAATCCCAGGCTCAGTTTAGAAAGCTATGACCACCCCCTGGCAGCCTCTGACACCTGTCCCAACATGTGAATGAGCCACAATTTCCACAGGACCGGACATCCCCTATCCCTGCTCCAGCTCCCAGAATACCCTACAGTCCAGCATACACATTCACTTGCACACAGGTCTGCTGGATAATCCTAAACCTAAAGGTTTTGGGCTTTGTGAAGATCACCACCTCTTTTACCAGGAGGAAGAATGAGTTACTGGACCAGCCGTGAAACAAGAGGATAATCCTCCTTGTTGCCGCAGGGAGATGCAGGAATTGGTACAGCTAACAGGCAAAGCTTTCCATGCCTGCTCAGAGCCATGCTGTGATGGTCGCCTTCCATCTGCTTGGCTTGGAATCAACTGCATAAAGTATGAGGTTTGCCAGCTCAGATCTCACCCAGGTTTATCAAAAGCGGCAACAAACTGACAGAACCTTCTCTCTAATGTATTTAAAATACATTTCCTATTTCAGCCTTGTCCATAGGCTAAAGTAAGGCTTAGTTTGTGTTAACTAACTCTGTCTAGACGCAACCACTTTTCCTATTGCTTCTAGCTTGCTTTTATGCTTGACTTAGAAGTATTACCCGGCCTCTATAAGCAGGGCCTGGTCCAGACTATCAAGGTTATCCCACGAAAATTTTTTTAGTTCATTGAGTGAAAACAAAATATAATAAAAACACGTGTCTCCCAACACCCCGGTGAACACTGTTGTGCTGACAAAGATGGCCACATGGGCACAGCTGTGCCTGCAGAAATGCTCCCTTCTTTCATGGGCTTTGGAAAGGTGTCAGAGCTGCACAGGCAGAAAAGCCCAGCACTGCTACAGACACAGCCTAACACAAGCAGCCAAATTGAGACAGTAAATTTTTCCTGGTGTGTGAGTCTGACCTAATTGGCACCATTTTCTCAGAAGATAAAGAAGATTTATATGCCTTGTGGGTAAAAGTTTTGGTTATTACGTGCAATGGGGTTTTATACCACTGAGGTGCAACTGTCACGCAGAAATACAGACCCACTCTTTGGTCTTCTCACCGTGCTATGGAAGAGATAAGCAACTCTCAAGCCTTTCAGGATTGTGCAGGCTTCTTGGAGAAAGGCAGAGATGCTTAAAGAGCCCATGCAGCTTCAGTAAAAACTTAAAAAAACCAGTGCCGCACTTACCAAGCTTACCCAGCTGAAAACTTCCTTGCCATTAATAAAAAATTATTAGAAGTTCATTTTGTATATTGGCAGAACTCCCAAACAGCTTGTTAAGAATAGGTGGAAATGGGGACTAGTTATAAAAACAGAAAAGAAATTGGGACAGGTAATTGGTCATAATTCACAGGCACTCACTCCGCTCTACCTGTATGGCAGGCTGTGAAATCTCCGCAGGTGGAATAACAGCTGCAGCCACCCACAGGGCTGCAGATGTGGGTGAGAAATCTGGATTGTACACACCATGCACTGGGGCAAGAGCTGACATTTTGGTCCAAAACCAGAAGCTTCCAGTACAGCATGTGGAGTAACGGAGCTCCCCCAGGAATATCTGCATTGTCTCAATGCAAGAGTGTAAAGCTTCAGTTAGTTTTCAGAGATGCAAAACTGGGCAGAACTGACAGTGATAACACCCATAGAATACTACAAACCTTTCAAGCTGTGACACAGAGATGATAGTGACAAAATATTTACTAAACAAAACCCTGACATGCTGCCAGGACCAATAATTACAGTAATTATTAACAAATCTGGACCACAGAATATAATAAAGAAACCTGCGGAATAGCTATATCTGTAAAAAGAGGATGAAAAAAAGGAACTTAATTTTCTTTTGTACAGTATCAATTTTTTATGATTAGAGATAATTTCAGAAGACTTAGGGACACCTCAGGGAGAAATGAACCCGACAATGACAAAATTATTTTTTCTGAAAAGTGTTCCATTAATGAAGACATATTTGGGCTCATATGTTTCTCTCGACACTGTGATGCGTAACAAAGCTCAGAAACATTTTCACAGCTAAGCAAGAGAGATTCTCATTTAATTTGCTTTAGAGCTCCAGCTTATCCATAACAGAGGTGCTACAATGCTTCAGGACTCAGTGAAACAACGATACCAAATCAGCCAAGAAGCTAAATACAGAACAACTGGAGAAGGAAGATAAATTTAGGGAGACCACTGAAATATTAGTATTCCTATGAGTTTTGTTAACCCTCTGACCTTAATGATGGAAAAAAACAAGCCCAAGACACATGTTTCACTGAGCCACTTCAGTCTCCTTCACCTCCAAGATGGGAGACTTTACAGAAAACGTGTTTTCCCTCAAATCCTTCAAACCAAGACTTAAACTTCATATGTATTCAGAGATATCTCTCTCTATATATACAAAGATACTATGTTGCTCTCCTTTTCTTTCCCTAATAGAAAAACTATCAAACCCTTTGAGCCTTTCCCATGAGCTACTTTAAACCACAAATTAATCTAAACCAAGAACTCTTTAGAAATCCCTGCATGCAACAGTACCATGAGCTCTCCGGCCACAAAACGATTCCCACTCTAGGAAGACTCATTCGAGTATCCCTGGTATGTTGTGCATTGATTTATCTCATTTTGTTTTGCTCCAGATCCCGAGATTAATCTTTGCACAACAGACTAGTCATTTTGAGTAACCAAGCCTGCCCAAGTAGCCGAAATAGCTGAACCTTGGGGGGAAAAAAAAAAAGGGACCTTTGACAGCGTTTCAAGTTGGATACCCCAAATCACCAGTCATTGCTGAAAACCCTGGCCTTCACTACCTTTCCTCTGAATATGAGAGTATTAAGCACAAGGCCACCGGGTTAGCTCAAAGAGTGGCAGAGGAGGCCAGGATTCAAACCATCTCTCTCATGTGGTAGACCACAGCATTAGCTACATGACACAGCAGGCATGCCCGGAAAGGCAGAGATCAATTAGGGGTCTCTTGCAGGACATGAATGGTTTGATCTCGATGGTTTTATTTAGATGAAGAAGGCTGCCAGGTTGGGCCATATTTACTGTCCCAAACTCGGAAACACTAAAGAAAGCAAATTCTGTCCAGAAACAGGAGCATTCCCTCTCCTCTGCTTCTCCCTCTCTCCAGCTCCTGTGAAGCAGAGGGGGCACATCACTCATTTATCAAATAAACTCAGACAAAAGCCAGCTTGGAGAAGCCCAGCTCTGAACAAAGCGAAATAACGAAGATGCCTTCACAGGGAGTCACCTACTGACCCCACTGCTGGGATCCCTAAGGGAGCAGAAAGAGGCACTGTCCCTTTAGAGCTGGCCAGGGAGCAACTCAGTATGCCTGATCTCTGGGAGCAACCACAGCCAGAAGGAAAACAACTGTGGGCTGTAGCGGGACAAGGGGAGATTTCCTGAAGCCCGCTGTGGAATAAACACTCAGCAACCAGAGATGAGACAACAAGGGACCCTCCAGTCCTGAGGGCTGTGCAACCAGATTTAAAAATAAAACCTGCAAGAGGGAGAACTGGCTTGTCCAGGACCTCAAAAGAGCCAGCATCCCCCTGAGAGAGGGAGCGAGCAGCAAACCACCAGCCCAAGGCAGCCAGGAAACGCTGCAGCAGGAGCCAGACCCACAGCTCAGCCACAAGAGAACAGGTCGGCTTAGGATGGATGAAGCCGGTTGGGGAGTTAAATTTAGACAGGTAAACATACTGAGGGGAAGAGATGGGGTTCACACAGCCCTCACCATCTGCTGCTGCCAGGCCCCGGGGAGGATCCTTCAAAAAAAAACACCGTGGGGATGGGGCACCTCAGAATAGGGCTGTTGGGGGCAAGTGGGTTGGGAGCACCCAATCACAAGGGCATTTTTTCCCCATCATTTGCTCTAAGCATCTGCCTGCCAGGCAAAGTCCCCAGGAAGCAGGAAAGCTGTTGAGAGAAGCATGGAGGACTCTGCAGCCTGAGGAGAGATGCAAGTCCTGGCTACACATGGTGCAGTGGGACCTTGCAAAGGAAACATACCAGGGAAAACCCAATGAGAAACACAGGGGCCACAGCACCAGTGTAGCCATTTGGGTGTCAGAGCCCTGATGAGCTCCCTTTCTGAAGGGAAAAAAAGGATAAAAGAAGCAAGAACAAGGAGCTGGTCCTGTAAACTCAGCCAAACTCTATCTTGAGTCATCCAGGCCCCAAGACCTGGAAGAGACACACAGCACTCCTTTCCCCGCACTGCCTGCAGCCCCACAGCAAGACTTAAAAGCTCACTGCCCATTTTACAGCTCCCAAGGACAAGGGAAGCATCCCCACACTCACACAAGACTGCCCCCCCTACAATGGGCTCCCCTCACAAAGCACTCCCGCAGAGCACGGGTGTGCACTGACAAGGCACACGAGAGCATCCCCACTTGGTGGGTACTGCTGTGCCGAAAAGCCACAATCTGCTCTCAGTGACCCCGTCGCTCCACCTCAGGCAGAGCAGGGGAAGGCTTGTGTAAGCTTCACCAAGGCCTAAGCCAGAGCTTGGAAGGGGGTGGCGGATCACAGGGTCTGGGCTGGTCTCTAATTCTGTCCATATGGTCTCAGCCAGTTACCTCTGCAGTGAGCCCAAGAACTTCAGTAAAGCGCCTCTTCCAAAAAGACACCCAGTCTTTATTTGAAGATTTTAAGAGCTGGAGGAGCTAAGGTTGCCTTTGGTCATTTGTTCAGATGGTCAATCACCCTGCTGTTAAAAACACTGCCTGTTTCTAACAGAGCTTAAATGCCCAGCCACATGCCTTAAGTTCTCTCTCCTGAATTAGAAAGCTCTCTGAGCACCCTCAGAACTGCTGAAAGCGCTCAGGTATCACACCATGTTCTTTCTGAAACGCTACCTAGGTCTACATTCCTTAAATCTCGCATTAGAAAAGGATTTTTTCCAGTCCAGGAGAAATTCCCCTGAGTCCTCTCTGTGCTGCCTTCAGTTTTAATGAAGTCTGTATGCCTTTCCCCAGCAAGCAAAGGTCCCTTTCTATGCAAAAGTGGAATCAAATCACAGACTGCCCTGTCTTACATAACAACAAGCCTTGGCTATGCACATCCTGATTTTAAAAGTTCTGTGTTTCAAAGTCTCTCCGAAATGCTCAGTGTGTGTGTGCGCAATTTATTTGGAAATGATGAAATGGTTTTCACTGGAACTTTGATCAGCTGTTAGAAAAAAAGATCTTATGAATAGAAACAATTTATATTCATTTAAGTGAGCAATCATGCAGTTTTCAGAAAATAACTGGTTTCCCTGCGCGCCTTGAAACCCAAACCCAACAACTTCAGGACAAAAGACGCAAGATGTGAAGCAGTCCAGAAACAGAGAGGCCTACTGGGCTAGAGAAAGGGACAAATAGCTTAAAGGTGACTGCACTGATTTATTAATTTTTAAAAATTTCATGGTATTTGATCTCTTCCTAAAAGACCGAGCTCCTGGAGACTTTGCTATACAAGAATGTTAATTTTTCTTTAAAAAAAATAGGACCCCCCAACTTTCTAGACTTTTCAAAACTTCAATTTTTTTCAATTGATGTCGTGAATTCTGGCAGATTGGGAGGGAAGAGGTTGAGAGAGAAGGCTTCTCAGGGCTGGGAGCTTGCAGCCACGACTTCAGCTTTAGCTTTCCTAAACAGAGGTCAGTCACATGTACATTTTCATTCTACATGCACTAGAAACAAGGGAAAGGACGCAGGGGCTTACAGCTTACAGCTACCAAGAGGAGAGGAGTGCTAATACTGAAGGAGCTAGGGAGGGACTCCTTTCCAAAAGGAAGAAATCTCTCACAGACAATCCTGGGCACAGAAACGTGAGTGACAGAGCCTGTGAACAGAGAAAACCCACAGCTGGAACAGGGCCAGCTTACTTCCCCAGCTCTGCCTCCTACCCCACACTGGCAGCTCAGCCTCGCACTTTTCTCTCCATATACTCAGCAAATTTCTTGAAAAAAGAAGGAAAAAACCTGAGTACTTAGGCTAGCTTCACTGCACATATGGCAACTAATCCCTCACATTGGACACTTGGGGTAAAAAACATTCCACCTGAATCCCTGCAGTGCCCAGCCTTCATGTTGGATAAACCCAGGTGTCCATGCACAGGACACTGGTTTAAGAAAAGTGTCTCTCTAGCCAACTTCAAGAAAGCCCACTTCTTTCTCTTCTGGAAAGAAGAGCACATATCCAACTTGGTTCTCAACAGCATCTGTGTGACAGAAGACAGGCACCTGCAGGTGAAACCTCCCACCACCAGAAAAAGTGATGCCTTCAGCTCACATGTCAATGCCCAGCAGCAAACACGGGAAGGAAGGACAATGACAGGCTTACACTTGAGTGTTGGTCTAAGCCTGTAGGGGAAGGTGGGGGAGGCATTAGAAACCTGCATGCACCAGGCAGGCTCTGAAGGGACAGAGAGATGAAGGTGAGTGCAAAGGAGAGAGATACCTTGTGTGCCCTTTGTATGTGTGTGCCCGAGGCTGTGTGGACACAAAAGCCCAAACAAAGGGCAGTAGGAAAGAGCCCCTCACACATAGGCAGAGGAGGAAGCATCCATGCAAAAGACAGCCTGCACATGCAGGTGATGTGGAGTACAGCAGATTACACTGGAAACGTGCAGGTGCACACAAGGAATGCGATGCACAAGCAACCCAAGTTTTTGGCTAGGAAGAAACTGAAGCCAGAACAAAAGTGCTGGTACATATGTGTGGAACAGCTCTGTCAGAGAAAGCACCACAGTCCCAAAGATGAACAGGTGAGTATGTAGGTGCAGGCAGCAGGGAATTAAGAGGAAGATGAAAGTTGGATAGAGAGACTGACAGAGACATTCACCTGATGGCAGAGGAAAACTACCAAAACGATGGGGCAACCAAGTGTATGACAGCACACAAAAATACGTTTGGGGAAGTTATTTTACCCCTATCACTAAGGGAAGTATTGCACTGTAATTCCCAGAAAAAAAACCCCAAGTTTCATAAAACAGCATGTTTGTTACAGACATAACTGGGATGCTTGTGCCCTGGTACGGTGAAACCAGGAACACCATTACTACTCATCTGTGTTGCCATGTGCACAAGCACCCTTTCCCACTCCACATGCCATGGCCTGTGCCACACCGCAGGCATGTGAGAGAGGACAGTGTGGGCTGGGGGCTTGGGTGCTCTCTGGAAAGCAGCTGTGCTCACGCTCAGGGAAAGGGTCCTCATCCGAGAGTAACATCCCTGTGCCCCAAGTAACGTCCATCTTACTGGAGTAACATCTGCTTTGCTGAACTCATGTCTGTCATGCCTGAGGAACATCTGTTTCACCAGCACAGTGTCTGCCACCCCAGAGGAGCATCCCTCGCACCCCAGCAACATCCCTCCTGCCGGAGGGTGACCTCTCACGCTCCGGCAGCGTCTGTCCTGTCACAGCAGGTCTCTCCCACCGCAGCAACTCCACCAAGGCCACCCCGGGGCCACCCCGCAGCCGGCCGTATTCCAGCGCTCCGGTCGCCCCTCCGCTGCTCCGTGTGGCGGGAGGGCTCACCCGGGGCCCCCCCGACAGCCCCTGCCCGCGGTCGGGGCCGTCCGCCGCGGGGGCTCCGCGCAGCCCGGACCGCCCGATCCCCGCGCCCCCCGCAGCCCCTGCCCTGCCCCGCCCCGACCGGCGGCCGTGACGGGCCGGGGGCGCCTCCGGGCCGCGCCGCCCGGGGTCGGCGGCGAAACGCTGCCGTGTCTCCCGCGCTGCGAGAACTGAGAGACCCCCGGCACTGCCCGCGCTGCCTCCCGCCCCTTCGGGGGCCGCCCGGCGGAGGCGTCCGGGCCCGGGACGAGACGAGCGCGGGGGTCCGCACCGCCCGGCGCGGAAAAACACCTCCCGCCCCCCGGCCTCCTCCTCCTCCTCCTCCCGCCGCCGCCGCCCTCCCGCCACCGCGGGCCGGGGCCGCCTCCTACCTGCATCTCCCGGGCGCCGCGTCCCCGGGCGGCGGCGGCAGGTGAGCGGGCGGGCGCGGGGTTCCGCGGCGTCGCGGCGTCCGGAGACCGCGAGGGGACGCACCTGCCCCGGGGGCCGCCGCCCCGGGCCGAGCCCCCCGCCGGCTGCGAGAGGGGAGCGGGGGGAGGCTGCCGGCGCTGCCCTCCCCGTCGCCGCGGCGGCGCTGGGCTCCGCGAACGGCGGCACCGAGGGCGACCTCCCGGCCGAAGTTGGCGGCGGCGGCGAGTGCCGGGCCCGGGAGGTGCCGGCGGATCCCGGGGGCTCCGGCCGCCTCCGCCCCGCCTCCCCCCGCCCCGCGCCCGCCCCCCGCGCCCTGCGCCCGCCCCGCCGCGGGCACCGCCGCCGCCGCCGGGATGGGGCTCGCTGGAGGGGGCGAGGCGGCCCGGGGATGGGGGGGGCGGGGGGCTGGCCCGGGGGCGAGCTGCGGACCCGCTGCCGTCGGGGGGGCCCGTGCCGGCGAGCGGAGAGGGCGACGGGGAAGGAACGCTGCCGTCTCGTACGCTGAAGGCGACCGGGCTGGCTCCCTCCCTCCGGCCCCTGCAGCCCTCCGGTCCCTGCCGCCCCGGCAGCGCAGCCCCCGCAGGGACACTCAGTCACTCGTGGGTCGCTCCCAGCGCATCCCTGCGGTGCTCCCTCCCTGGCTGCCCGGCCCCACCGGCTCTAAGTGTCCAGCCCGCTCCAACCGCCCCGAGCTGCCGACAGCTCCGTGCCCTTCCCTTCTCGTTGGGGGGGCACCACGGGCACCCTGCTCATGTGGCTTCTGCCCCGGGGGCCAACGTGCTGGGAGCCAAAACCCCTCCGGTACGGGCAGCGCGGTTCCTGGCTCCCGCCAGCGGAGGGATTTTGACCCGGTGACCTACTGCTTCATCCGAGCAGTGATTTTTGGCGTCTGTCTCCCATGCGTGTGGGGGGCCGGGTTGCAATGAAGGTGTGAATGAGGCAAAGCCTGGTTCAGGGATGCTGTTAAAATAGGCTGGCAAAGTTTGGCAGAGGAGACAGTGAGTGAAGCTCTTGATGGGGCTGGCTCTCAACGAGCACATCCATCCCTTGCCTGCAACACCAGGAATCACACTGGAGGATCTCCCCCACCCCTCTTCCCATAAAACTTCACAGATTCACAGCCAGACCCTGTTCTCACTTTTCCTGGCAGAAGTAGGGAGTAGCTGCACAGGCATTAGCAGGATCACTGCAAATTTATGTTGGTGTAACTGAAAGCGGTGCCTAGCCCCCAGGATTGCTGGGCATCTCAGTACATGGAGACAGGATTTACATGTCTGGCCTCTGAGCTTGGTGACAGCTCTGCAGCAGCCAACAAAGCCAGAAGTTACACTTGTTGTGTCCAGATCCCCATCTCCGGGCCCCACACTGTCAGGCATCCAAAGTCCCTCTGCAGCAGGAGCTGCAGAGCCTCACATGTGGTGCAAAGAGCACCTTGCTGCTCTTACACCTAAACAGACTCTCACATATAAGGATCCAAACAGAATTACATGAGGAAAGTGTTTGCCCCCCTGGAATACCTCAAATTTGTACTGGCTTGGGACACAGTGCAGCTTGAGGCACAAACCCCTACGTGAGCACCTTGTTTCAAACAGCTCTGAGCATCCCTTTGGGTTCGGAGTGGAAATACTCACGTGAGCACTTTTAGAGGAGCAGCTACGCGTTTGAATACAGGCTACACACGACGAGTAATTGAAGAAGCCTTAATTTATGGCCAACTGCAACAGTGTTTCCCATCACTGTAGTCATTAATGATACTTTCTTTTAATGGGGATAGGAGATAGAGGAGGTACAGCTGGAGGTAAATAGTAACCCAGTGTTTGTGGCAGGAAATAAGGAGCCATTGTCCTCAGTGCTATATAACTAGAAAGATAATAGTTGGTACAGCAAATACCAACTAATTAGAGGGCAAAGGAAGTCTTGAAATTGCAGCTGGTTGCAGGAAATTTTAGGTGCCAGCTTTTTTGCTCCAAGGTAAAGCCTGTTTACCATATGGGCTCTTGTTCTCTTGCTTGTCTGTCGAACTTGCACCTTAAGGCTGCAGAGGGGAGGAGCAAGGTGCCCCTTTGGGGACCCAGAAGACAGCAGGGTCCCCTCCTGGGGACCTGGAGGTGTGAAGTGTCACAGAACTGAGACCTGTTAACAAATTACTTGATCTGTTGAGTAACACACTTTTCCAGTTTGGGTGCTGTGAGGCACAGCTGGCCACAGCGAGTCATTAGGCCAGAGATTCTCATTGGTCCTTACAGGAATCCTCCTGGGGCTGGCACTGCTTCACACCTCGAGATGGTGTCCAACATCAGGGTTAGAGGGAGCAGAAGGGGAAGGCAGAGGCACTGTAGGACCACCAGTGGAGACAGATGGGCAGGACTGGATACGTGTGCTCCCTAAAACCTCCAGCTATGAGCCATGGGGATTATTCAAAAAAGATACCAGATGATTGAAAGACCATGCTGGCTTCAGCATAATCCATGAGGAAGATGGGATTTCCTGCAGCTTTAATCCATCCTTGATGTCTCCACTCCTTCTTTGGTGGGAAAAGAAGAGCTATTGGGAGGTACATATGTGTGTGTCAGGTGGTGCTGGGTGCCCGGGAGAGCAGGAAGGAGGGCTGGGGTTGTGCACCTCAAAAATTGGGTGAGAGTGGTTCCCTGGCTTACTGCTTGAAGAGCTGGAGAGGAGGTGAGACATCTTCAGCCAGCAGTAACAAGGTGCATGGCCCATCTCAGAGATGTGTGTCTCACAAGGGGGAAGACCTGGCACTGCTGCCAGTGCCGAGGACAGAAAACCACAGAATGAGTTGGTCATGCTGTTGGCGTGGGTGGGTGACAACAGGAGGCCACCTACTGCTTTACCTCACTTTGCCCTCTCTGTTGAACTTTCTTTGGTGTTTTTCTTCCTTTTTTTTGAAGGAAAAAAGTTGGTTGCCTGCTTTTCTTCTAGTTTTCCCTGCAAGATTGCTTTATCCTCCACCAAAACACCGCCCTATGAATGTCATTCCATAGTTTTTGTCCGTTGAAGCTGTTCCTCCATCTACAGAGCAGGGCAGATGAGAAAAGGGCACTTGTATCCCGCCAGGAGTGATCCTCACTAGGTATCGGGAAGGAGGGGCAACAGCTGCCAGTAGGAGGGGCTCCTGTCTAGTCTCAGCTGCCGAAGGTGTTGTCCATATGTTCTTCAGAAGATGTCCCAGTATGATTAAGTCTCACTGATTTAATAATGAGCAGTCCCCTCAACTGGAGCTGGGCAGGATGTGTACTCTGGTCCATGATGAGAATCTTGGATGTGACTAGTATTGGGGGCAGACACTGTCACAGCACACCCAAGGAAGATGTTACTTCTGATCAATTGCAAGAGGTAGCTTAACCCATGCAGCGCCCTGGACAACACAAGCTGTTTTACTTCATCTCACCGAAACACTCCTATGGCTCCAGGTGTCCTCACGCTACTCTTTCTCTCCTACTACAGTAATGGAGGTTGTGTCTCTCACCTCCCTGGTCTCTGCTGCTGGGGAGCAGGAAGAGAGTGGGGAAGTGCTCAAACTGTTTAAGGTGTGGAAATACTCAGCTCACTTTGCAGAGAAGGGCAATTTAAAATGTATGAGGAATAGAAGTCCCTCTCAGTTAAGGGCACGACCCTGCAGAATATATTCAGAAACAGGAGATCTCATCACTAGAAACTCTGCCATGTGGCTCCAACTCTTCTCAGCATAGATGTAGCCCAGTCTAGCATTTCTGTGGTGCTCATAAGCTCTGATATCTTGTGGAGTTTCTTCCATCCCTGTTGCACAATAAGGTTCCCCCTGGTCAGCTGGTCCTGTGTCCTCTCTGCGCACAGGGTAGAGCCAAGGCAGAGGTGATGCCTATTCTGTGACAGCTTTCAAGGAGGAGTACTCACTATGCTTCTTTCATTGAGGTGGACCTTCTTTTGTCCTTTAATTACCACTTGCCCCACACTCCTGTGGTGGGATTACTAGCAGTAGCAGAAACAAGCCAAAAGGAGTGAATTTGTGAGGAACAAGACACATTTCCAGCAGTGAGAGTGAGTCAAGGTGGAATTCATGGAATAAAAATCTGGAAATGAGGGAAAAAAAAATAATCTTGAGCTCCTGCCAAAGGAGGGCTCATTCCAGACAAGCTACCTGATCTGAACTGCCTTGCAGGTGTGAAAACCTTCATTGACCCACCCCCACATTCTCTACCTGCCCCTGCAAACACCAAAGGAAACCACCGCCTTATTCCCAGCCGCTGCCCTCGTGGGAAGCAGCCAGTTTCCTTGAGGCATAAAGCTCATGACCTGAGAATTTGTGGCACTCCACAAAAGGAAATATAGGCTAAACTTCTGAAACATTTTCTAATGTTGACGTCTTTCAAGCGGTAGAATCGTCTCCCCAGGGACACGTGGATGCTCCGCTCCTTGAGTCAGGGAGACAGGACTGGACAATGCAGAGGGAGACGTATTGTTGGGAACCTCACTGCTCCGGTCCCAGGGAGAGACAATGAGGAGGGGAGAGGAAATAAATTAGATGACTTGAATCATTTCCAGCTCTAATTGCTATGATTTTGCAGTAGTTTTCCCAGCCCCAAGTATAACATTAACCATCGAAGCACGATTTCACCCACGGTCAATTAAACCAGGATTCATCTGGCCTGACATCACCAAGTAAAATGCATCCTGGATTCAGGGACACCCTGCTGAGAAGAGACAGGAGCCAGACAGGGGCTCCACGGGGTGGGCAGCAGTTGCTGCCTTTGGAGGTGGACATCTCCAAGCACGCTCTTGCCCTCTGCCAGCTCAGAGCACAGAGGGCAGTGCAGCAACTGTATGATGTGCAAAAGCCTTTCCTCACCTCAGTGACGCACTGGTAGGGTCGCTGGGACTGATCTCCCCATCTGGATGGTGCTGCTGGCTGGGGGGGCTGCTCCAGAGGTCAGATGGAGACAGCCTGCAATGCTGGCTGATGTGTGCAGCCCTGCCAGAGTCAGGACACCTCTTCACATGCAGTGGTTACACGTTACCCTCTGTCTGGTTTGCCTCTGCCCTCCTGGTCCTCCAAAATGCGGATCTGGGAAGCCCACAAGGGATTCAGTGACTGGAGCTGCATTCCTGAATGTCGAGGTCCACGGGGTAGAGGGGGGATCATAGTACGGCTCTCCTACGGCAGATCTCCTGCGGCTGCAGCCCTCCTCCTTGCGACTCCTTTCTCTTTCTCCACAGTCCTTGAACAAAGGAGTGAGCCGAGCCATTTACTGGGTTTAGAACAGCAAGAAATCAAATAATGAGAAACCCTTGTGAAGACACAAGGATTGAAAGGACGCAGCAGTAACCAGGCTGACCCGGCGGCTGCGGTGGGGTGAAGCCCTGGCTTGCCTGGCTCCACGTAAGGTGGTAGCGGGGCTGGGGAGAGCACGCAGAGTTCATGCCTCCTCATTTAGCGCTTTAATCATTAGACAGGCACTCCCGGCAGCGGGCTCTGTGGGCTGAGCAGGTTAAACTGTAACTGCCCCCCTCGGCGGCCCCCCACCAGGAGCCCCTGCTCGTGTGACCAGGGCAGGACCAGCCTCCCACAGGAGTCCCACCAGCCCTCACTGCTGGCTGGCAGGGATGCAGGGACGGCCCCAGCCACAGGCCGGTGCGGGGGTAGCTGCCTCGCATCCCAGCAATGGCGTGGGTATGGACCAGGACCCTGTTGGATTTTGTCGCATGGAGCTGGGAGAGCTCCCCTATCCCTCCAATCCATGGACAGATAAGCATCACCTGGCCCCATGGCACTGCTGGGCAAGGGGGACACGAGATGCACCTGGGGCCAGCCCAGGGTCCTAAGCCCTGTGCCTTGCCACTGCTAGTGGCCATGGCTGTGTGGTTCAGGGAGGTGCAGGGCCACGGCCATAGCCAGACAGTGAGGTAATCTGCCCCTGACTCCCCTCCTCTCAGACCAAGTCTCTTGGTCTCTTCTACTTGGCTTAAACCCCAAGGCGAAGAGTTGTACATCCTTTCCAAAATTTTTATCGGCATGAATTATGACAACTCTGGATATTCTTATTGTCCATTCGATCCTGTTCTAAAGCCTTAATTCTTGGCCTCCCCTGCTTCCTGTGGTAACGAGCTCCACAGAGTAACTAAACACAGTCTGTGATAGCAACCACGTGATGGGCTTCACCAGGGCCAGCAGCACTTGGGTGTGCAGGCCCAGTGCCTCTGTGTGTGTGTGTGTTTGTGTGCAGGGTGGGGTGCATGACAGGCGACAGTGCACCCCTGCCCACTGGCAACCCCAGGGCACAGCCAGGCTGGGGCACTGATGCCACAGTGCTGGAGCTGTGTCAGAGGGGTCCCCTCAATGCCTGACTGTCAGGGAATGATGAAACCCAAATTCCTGCCCCCCACAGTCCGAAGGGGATGGTCGCCCTGCCAGCCCTCTCCCTCTGGATTAGTGGAGTGATGCTGAAGTCCCACAAACCTGTCAAGATGTCTCTGAAAGTGCACACAAGGCTCTAACTGGGATCTGTCAGAGACAGAGGAGCCCCAGCATCCCCTTCTCCTGTGGCTGCTCAGGGGGTACTGGTGTGGAAGTGCCCCTCCATGCTGTGCTGCAGCAGAGCCCCTTCCCCAGGCTGGCACCAGAGGAATCCCAGCCAACGCTAAGACTTCACCCCATTCCACTATACGTATCCTAATTTATTAATGTAATCTCTCATCTACTTTTTCCTTCCTTGCTTTCCTTTCTTCCTTCCTTCCTCTCTCCCATCCTTCCTTCCTTCCTTCATCTTTGCTCTCTCCCCCCCCTCTTTCTGATCATCTCCCTTTGTAATTTCTTTCTTCACTTGCTCAAACACTCTTACATAATTTCTTTCTTCGAAAGGAAGACAGGCCTCTGGCTGGATCTAGCACTGCTGAGGTGAAAGAGCATTATTCTCCTGATAACCACTGGGATTTACACTGCACAGCAACTTCAGCTAAAGGAGGAAACAAACAATTCCAGTGTTACATCCAGCTTTCCCGTGGACCGTGCAGACGGGTGGGTTCATGCCAGTGGGAAGAGGCAGAGGATGGACGAAGAGGGTTGCTCCTCTCCCCTGCCTGGCCCCACAGGCACCACTGCAGGTGGGCATGAAGGGCAGAGCCCCCCAAACCCCAAACCCAAGGTGAGAATCTCTCCTGGGCTTGCTCGGTGCCTCCCTGTGTCACTGCTGGCTTGGGCACTCCCGGCTGCAGGGCCAGCCCGACGCCCTGCTGGGGACACACAGGTGACGCAGCTGCCTGCTGGGGCGGGTGGCACACGCTCTGTGGCCTGGCAGGCAGCAAGGGAAGGAAATGAAATGTGCTGAGACGCCAAGCTGGGAGGGTGCAACCAGTGCCGCCCTGTCACCACTGCCACCAGTGCCACCAGTGCCACCAGTGCCACCCTGCCACCTGGGAGCTGAGGCAGGGAGTAGAGGTTGGATGGGGTTGGGAACATCACTGCACAGAGCAGGAGGGTGGGACAGAGATGCTGGGTCTGGAGGGCGGCAAAGGGGGGATTAGGGCAGCAGGCAGGGAGAGTTATATATATGATACAATGTACGTCTGCCAGGCATGTGATTGCTGGTGCCACTGCCTGGACGCAGACGCTGTCCTGGGAGGGATGTCACACCGACTGGGGACGGTCACTATTTACAGCTAGTGAAGCCACAGCACATTTCCTGCTTTTACTTCTGAGTCCCACAAATCTCAGGGACAAGCTGAAGAGCGTCAGCGAGGCTCTGCAGCTCCTGGCTGTGCTGCTCGCACGTCCTCCTGCAAACCAACCTGATGACAATAAAGCCTTTGTATGAAAACCACCGTGTTTCATAGGCTCCAATGTGCCCTTTGATGACAAATGCCTTTGCTTAATAGTCTTGCCTTTACTGTGTGAGCTGAAGGAACACAAATACAATCCTTAGACACTGTGGCTTCTAAACAAATATATATATATATAGCACTGGTAATATATGGGCTTACACAAACATCAGCATTAAAACAAAGTGGGCAGAGATGGAAAGTATAATAACCAAAGCACCAGTGCAGTCACAGGATACAGAGAGGGAAGAGACCACGTGGCAATATATGGTTTTCTTCTAAGGCACTCGGATGTTGTGTTGAATTGGTGCTCTGCCACCAAACAAAGGAATGCACATGGATACTGATGCTCCCACAGCACAAGCAGCCCTTGGCACACTTCAAAGTCTTGTTCATGGAAAAAGTGTGTGTGTGTCTGTATGTATCCACACATGCAAGAAACTAAAGACATATAAAGCAATGAGTTCTAGCTCAGAATCCTGTCGTGTACTCTTGCATAGGTAAAATTAAAGACATGAGTTCCCCCATATAATTTAAGTGTAATTGTGTATGTGTTCTGTATTTTCTGTGGTTGACATCCTTAAGTGATGACTCTGAATTTCAGCTTGAGACACTGATTTTCCAGGATGTGCAGAGCACCTACCTGCTAACACTACTTGTGGCATGTGAAGTTATGCCAAATCACTAAATGCTTCAACACATCCTGGGATTGTAATTATACACACCTGCAAAAACCAAAGAAAAACTCCCTAAAAAACCCAAAGCAAAAAACCCCCCAAAACCAAAAACCCACAAAAACTGAAGACACTATGATTCATGCCCCAAAAAGAATTTGCTCACTCTGGGAGGCATTTTTTGCGGATTTCATTCTTGTTTCTGAGCCTTTAGTGTTCACTGAAGCTACATTTTTCTATATTTCCCTCCAGCAATGGGAGCTGGAATTCTTTTTTTTTCTTTTTTGTAAATGTAGATGAGGACCTTCTTTCCATCACAGGGCTTCAGGGAATGTGTTTGGAAGAAAAAAAATGTCATGGAAGATTGTAACGTTGTGTTCGACAGCTTTCAAGATACGGCTTGTATATAATCCCTTTTATAGTGGCATGAATAACATTGGGCACAGGGATATCTGGAGAGCAAACGAGCTTTTCTGTGGTGCAGCGTGCCCAGATCTGCCTCTTGTGGTTCTTAGTGAGGAGATCAAATTGGGCTTTGGGGGAGACCAGGTCATCCATTGTGCGTGAGTTATGGGAACCTTCCCAAGCACGGGGCACCTAAACCTCTAGGTGTCAGTACTCCTTTTAGAGGTCTGAACTGCAGCTGGTAGATGCTGACAGAGCTCTACTGAAGGCAAGGAAGGAGCTGGCCTTTGGCATCATCTTTGGCTGTTTTGCTCTGTGTATTTTCTTTCATTTCCTTGGCTCTTCCTTGTTGAGAAGGTGTTAGTTAATGGAGGTGGTGCTACAGTGATGATGTACTTCAAGGCACCCGGACAGCAGGGGTCAGGTCAGGTTTGGCTCCAAGCTGGGCAAGAAGTGATGGCCGTGTCACTGTTCCCAAATGATCCATGACACCCTCGCTGCACAGCGCCAGGCGGCAACACACCCCACAGCGGCACAGCCCAAAGGCCTCTGTCCTGTCTGAACTTGCCCAGATATCATCGTAAGATTGCACAACTAACGAGGAGCATAAGTGATACTGTTGTGCTGAACAAGCCCTCTTACCAGGAAAACAAACCCAGGGAAAGTTGGCGTCATCGTCTCCAACCCCTGTCACTCTTCAGCTGTAAGCAAAGGCAGAGGAAAGCTCTGGGTCAGCGTTAGGCCGGGTGACTTCGCTGCATGGATCTAAGACTGGTTTCCCTGTGAAGTCATGCTCCAGTCTGTCACTGCACGCGAAGGAAGCCTCTGGGTCATCTGTGGTAATATTTGTCTGCAGCTCTATAGATAGCTTTGATCTGCTCTTCTGACTGATGAGCATAAACAACTGTGTTACTGCTCTTGTTTTCAGGAGTCATCACTTCATTAACAAAGGGGTCAAATTAAAGCCTCCAACCATAAGGGCGAGGAGCAGCCTTTCACTGCCACCTCAAAATCATTGTGTCTGGCTTGGGCTACTGGGATAGACTGTTATGGCTGCCACTGATCCTTACAGTGCACGGAGATGAGGTTCACCACATCTCCAACATCCACCATTTGGCAAAGTGTTTGTTCCTGCAGCTCAGTGCAAAGCCAGCAGTCGCTGCCTCTCCGTGGCACACCAGGCTCGTGGGCTGGGTGAGCATCCAAACCCCTCCTCAGGTCCAGGAGGAACCATGGGTCAGAAACAGCGAGTGGGTGTTTGAAGACATTAATCCCTGCCTGCCACCCCACGGACAGCTGTGGAGATGGATTCCCAATGGAAACTGTGAACTTGCATTATATTTTGCTGACAAATCCCAGTTTTGTCATTTCCTCAGGGTTCCCCCAGGGTCTAGTAAGGGATCTGTTTTGAATTCAAGGTGTTGTGTGGCTGCCAAACTAGGAGGAGAGGATCCTTCAGAGGGCACTGGTAGGAAGCACAATCTGTGGTATGCAATATCATTGCAGCGATGGAGGATTTTGAATGCACAAGGGGAAAGAGTTTCTTTTATTTTCTTTATCTGTCCTCAAGACAGTGTCTCACATTTCTCATACCACTGGGGCAGGAAAAATAAGCACCTTTCAATATTGTATTAGAAATGGTCACAAAGGAGTTCGCAGGAGATAGAGTGGATTGAGCACTTAATTCCCACCATCTCCTCTTGAAGGACCAGCAGCACCATGTGCTTTGGGGGAGCAGTTTCTGTGTTTGCCACTCCTATTAGATAACTGAGGGCTGTCCACAGTAACCAGAAACCCCCTCATTTGTAACAGTTTTGAATTAAAAAATAAAGAAAACAAAAATGGGTGCTGCTTTCTGAGACACACAGAAAGTTGACAGTTCTGAAAAATTGGGCGCTACTGCCTTAAAGCATTTTGCTGGTTTGTCATCTGAAGAGACAATGAGAGCCATGGAGTTACTACTGCTTAACAGAGTGCTACAAGTTAGCTGAGCCTTGGCAACTGGCAGGATGCATGCCCTTAGCCCAACACAAATCTAAGTCAAGTGTCAGCTGATCGGTAGCTGCCAGCTACCATTGTCCTCTCCTTCCTTGCTGAGTAGCAGAAAGACCTTGCCATAGTCATACATCATCCTCAGTGGAGATTCTTGGTTTTCCATACAATACACTGTTATAGAGCCCCCTCCTATGCAGACAATCAAGATACCAGCATGAATTCCCACTTATTCTAGTTCACTTTACATCTCTGGAGCCCCAAGAGTCTGTAAAAATGCGAGTATTCACCGTGGTAAAGAGGCATCTTGGGAACGGAGCCAAGCTCTGCACGAACCCATTAATAGTTTGGTTACTACTTCAGCTGCATTCTGCTAAAAACTGTTTAAACAAAAAATAAATAAAAAAAAAAAGTAAGGAGGATATCCTGTACAAGCATCATTCTGCTGGATTTATGCACAGGAGAGTAGCTCCCCAAATAAACTCCTTGACAGAGTCAAAATTATAGAGCAGAGGTCACTCAGCACTGTGTCAGATCGGGAGAGAGAGCAGCAGTGGAGACACCCATTGCTGGTACTGTACTACCAACAGCTGAACCTCCTTGCCTTTGGTGGGTGTCATGAGCATACAGAATTCCCTGGCTGCTCCTGCCTTGCTACTGCTGAGCTCTGGCTTCCTCTGAAAACAACCTTACACAGTCACCACTTGGTTTGGGAAAACACACCTGAAGCCAAAATATGCTACTTTAGAGCAATGAAAGATATCAGCAAAACTGGCAACAGTTCAAAATATCCTTAGAAGGTGCTTTCTCAAACTTTAATGACTACCACCCCCCCCCCCCAGTAACTACCAATGCTAAATTAATTAAATCATACACAAATGGCATGTACTGCTGATTGAAGTCACACTGGGACAAAAAAAAATGAGATGTGGAAATCAAACTTACCTCCTTCTGCACTTTGCACTCAGTCTTCAAATCCAATGTGCAGGTATTACACATCCTCTAAGCCACTCAGTACCCGATGTAGCATCTTGAAGCTCTTTGCAACTGCAGCCTATAAATGTGTGCAAACATGTGCCCCTTCTGTGACATGTCAGTCAGTCCAGTTGTCAGACAGTCTCAATTATTTTATACAGGACTTAATGAGAGATTTGTGTTGCTGCCAGGAATGACCTGGCTGAGAAAGTCAATGTGTTTTGTAGATGATAAGGCAGAACAGAGGAAGAACATCGCTACCTCCATTTTAATGTCGAACCAATCTCCCTCTAAGTCTTTGAATTCCTAACAAACCTCATACAGTCTACGGTGTCTGATCATAGTTAATGTTCAGCTACGTGGCTGAAGAAACAGAACTCTTCTTTGCTAGGTGAAGATTTTGATTATCAAACCCTTTAGAAATAAGTAGGGGCAGTTGAAGCTCAAAGATGTATCACACCGGGAAGTGCCTGCGTGCCCAGGGAGCAAGAGGACAAATGGGAGCAGCCTTCTTGATATCTAAGCTGTCACTAAGGTGAGGGACAGTTTAAAGAACCACAGTAATGAGAGGCTTGTGACAGAGAACTGGTGGTCTTGGAAGAAGGATGGATGGCAGCTAGGCTTTATGCAATTATTGATTTGAAGAAATCAATTCATCTCGCACACTTAATGAAGGAAAGATCTGGCAAAAAAATAGTTACATAAATACATCACTGAAAATTGCACCATGGACACGTTAGGCAGGAAGTCATGAAGATTTTCTAATTTCCAGACCTTTGGCATTGCAAGCTGAGTACTCTAGAAACATGGTTTCCAGTGTGCAGCTATATATATTTATATATTATCACACAGATGGGCACAGACACACAGAGATACATGTACACATGCACTTCAGTACATTGGGCTACAAGATGATACACTGTTTAAAGCTAAAAACAGTTTCTATGCATTACATGAGAGGTTAAGAGCGTTCACATATATTCCAAGACTTGTGGTTCCCCAAAATGGTGTGCCCTTACAGAAAATGAAGGGTTTATTCAAGCTGAACAAAAATCTTTCTAGGAGGGGTTTTGAGCTACAGCAGCCACCCATCCTTTTTAACAATACATAAAGAAACGAAATGTTTATTAACTTGCCTTGTCACAAGGTTTGTGTCCATAGACATTCCTGGAGCTGAATTCCCACTGAAGTAAGTGACAACTTCACACAAATGGGCTGCGGTACCTGGGCCTAAATATTTAACTTCTTAGTCATTCTTCTAGAACAGTTTTAACGTTTGCAGTTGCAAACACTGGGAAAAGCTACTGCTCATGTACTTAAAACCAGATGGATTTAAAGCCCACACCCAGAGAATCACTTGCTGTAACCCCACAGCTACACCCAAGCTGGTCCCAGCTGTTCCACCTACGTTTTATAATACATCAGCAGGATATTCAGAAATAAGGTCCACCAGCACAAGGTGTATGGCTCTGTTTGCTTGATAAGCAGAAAACTTTATGAGGGTTTTTAAAGACAGTAAAGAAAGAGGACTTTGGCCATTTGCCCAAGATTTCTAAACATCCTGAAGCCCAGTGAGAAGAGTGGCTACTTGATACCTCCAAGTCCCAGTCTAAAGGTCATTAGTCCTATACAGATCATTAGCACAGGCAATTAGTTTGTAACTACTGTTTTGGGTAATCTTTGGCACAGCTGATGCACCCCTATAGCATCAAGCCACATATGCAGGAGGCATCTGTGCAGCACCAGTGCAGCAGATCCTGTCAGAAATAGGAGATCCTAAATATGCTGCTCTTCCCGGTGGATTGCTGATGTGGTTTCAGCTGAGTTTCTCTGACTGGCGTAATTTAGAAAAGCAGGTTTTCCAAAGTCATCCTGACTAGAGTACTGCAGAAGGTCCATGTTTAACCAGGAGCCTGGGTAACACAGGGCTCAGCACACCCCTAGGAACTTATCTGCAAAGGAAAACATTTTAAATTTCTGTGTGCTTGATCCCAGGGCTGACCATTCGCAGTTTCCACTGCTGCCTTGCCTGTTCTGTGTCACAGTAGCTGCAGTCAACACAGACAATTCTGTTCAGATGCCTTGTGTTTTACTGCACAATGCATAAAATGTAACCTGATAACGCACAAAAGGGATTTGGCATCTTCTCTTTTTAGTGTGAACACTGTTATTGTTATGGGCCATCCAAAATGTGAGTCAGCCTCGGGGATACGGCACTGCAACACAGCAAGAGCCAGCGTGGGCTGCAGCAGCTCAGCTCAGCTCTCCTGCAGATGTGCTGCTCTCCCTGCAGATGTGCTGTCCCTGGCAGTGACTGTGACTCTTGCCCTTTCACTCCTCCTCCTCTTCCAAAAGGACAAGTCACTCAGAAACGGCATTTGTGCCATTTTCAGACTGACAGATACCTTTTCCTACAGTAACTGGTTAAATTTATGTGGCATGTGGTTTCATTCAGTTGATCTGGACTGTGCTGCAAAAGCCAGGCACACCCTGGCCTGACAGGAATCATGAATCCCCTCCTCAGCCAAAGAGGCTCGAGAGAACATAAACCAGACTGGGAACCAAAAGGCCGATGGACTCTTCCTTAAGCTCCCGAGACCCTTAATCCCCATGTATCCTTTTCCACACATGCCTGATTGAAGCCCAAGTGATTAAAATCCAACAAGCAGAGGGAAAGGAACGTCCAGGCACTGAAATCAGGACGCCTGTTCCCGTTACACATGTAGTCACTTGCACTGAAACAAAAAGTCAGGATCTTAAGAGCCTCTGAAATGACAAATCTACAGAATGCAGGAGAGAAACGGTCAGCAAGAAAGGGCAGAGAAAAACTGGCTGCACAGACAGACAAAAGGAGAAAGAAACTGAGAGGTTTTGAGAGAAATTGGTTAGAAAGTGTCCCAACTTGGGGAGGTCTGCTGTGTCAGGGCTTCAGGATAGCTGCGGAGAATCTGGTGGAGTGTGTTTAGCATGGACATTGTTCTACCAGTGGGACCCAGTGTTGCAATGCTATTCTCTTTAGAACAGTTAAAAATGCCAGAAAAATGAGATTTTTATAGTGACATTATTCAGGCAATTTCCCATGTCCTCAAAATGCATCTGGAGACTGGATGCTGGGTAGAGCCCATTTCCTTCAGTGTTGCAGGGAGCAAAGCTCATCTTAAGTCATGAAGCTGTGACTCTCCTTTGCTCCCCAGGGATAGGAGAAACCTGTGTCCAGGTTTCACTGGGAACATGCTCAGTAGGACAGTCTTGCTGGCCTTTACACAGCAAGGCTTTCCAGGCATATTACTCTGCAAGATGTGATCCCAACACTGACTTAACGCTGGATGCACATCTGGAATTCAGTCACTTGTTAGCAACGTTTAGGTCACACTGACTTGGAAAACAGGCAGGAGAGAGACAAAGGGAACAACTGGCTGTAAATGCAGTTGTTTTATCTCCGCTTACCTGACCTGTGAGGCCCTGGGATACCCAGGACACTCCTATGATTGACAGTCCCTCACCTTCACCTCACAGGCAGCCCCAGCTGTGTCCATGAGCATCACTAGGCACGTGGTGCAGCCAAAACTCCCAGCAGGGTTGTTCCACTGGCCTCAAATGGGACCTCAAGCTTGGTCTCAGGGAACAGCCACTCAGCCACCTGGCCCTCCTACCTGCCCTCCCATCCTGGGCACGCAGGAGAGGACACCGTGCAAGATACACCGAAATGAAGACACAGGACAGAATTTTTAAATAATTTTATAATTTCCTGATGAACTTAGTCTGTGAATAAAAAAAGAAGAAAAAAAAAATGAACAAAGTGTTTATATTATCAAGGCAAAGTTGAATATAACACAATTTCTTTGCAATTTCATTATCCTGTCAGTAACATGACTCCAGCAATAAAACACATACAAGTTGAAGGCAGCGTGCGCACTTGCATCACGGACATCAATGTCTCCCGCTGCTGTTATTTCAAAAAGGAATTCAAGTACGCTAGATCCCGTCCCCAAAGCCTGTCTCCCCCTCCACTAAAGTGCAACACAACTCTTCCAAAGCAAATGAGGGATCCGTGTCTGTGGAGTGGATGGAGCACCCCACAGAATTATTTTTTAACTCCACAAACAATTTGTGAACCCCGCGTGTGGCTCTCCTCATTTACTGACCTGGAGGGAAACGGCAATTTACTGTTTTAGTGGGCTTGGAGCAGCATGTTGGGCTAGCACAGAAATGATTCCCCTGTTCATGGTCCCGTTGGATTCATCCTCCTTCAGCATCTGAACAAATAAAGGCATCTTACACTAAAGCCTCCCCAGATATACTGTAACGTGTGTGTAAGTAGGGGCCAAACACAGCCACCCCTGGGCAGGCAGGGAGGACTTGGCCTTGTCCATGGAGAGCTGGGAAGATGGGATAGATCAAAGGAACAATGTCTACTCGTAAAAGTTGGCTTCAAATTTGGTTTTGAATACAACTATTTTTTGCCAGTTTCCAAATGAAAAAAAACAACCTTTTGAACAAAAAACCCCACCAAAGCACCAGGAACCTAAAGCATGGATACCTACTTAAAAGCAAAACCAATTGACTTGATTTTTAAGATCTGAACTAAAAGTGCAAAATGGGGACAAATAGCACATGGTGAGTTTGATATTAAAAATACATTCACTTAATGAAATTCTTTACCCAGTCTCATAGGTAAAGCGACTTGTGTTGGGTTTTTTGTTAACGTTTCATGTCAGTTTAACCTCATCTAACCTCCTTTTAAGCAATGCAAGTCTTGGATGCAGCCAGGGCAGAAGGTGGCTGCTAGTCCTTTCCTGCCCCATAACCTGCTGCAGGTATGTGACGAACACTGGATGCAAAGAAATACAACTTCAGTAATGGATCTACACAGAACTACCTGCCCCAGCTCATCTGCACTTGCTTGTGGTCCCTGGTATCAATGGGTGCAATTGAGAAAAAGGAAAATTTGGCCAAAGCATTTGGCCTATTTACATCAGCAGTTCTTATCTTAAGGGACGCCTCTGGTGTTGATAACTGATAATAGAAAAGATTGATTCCCAAAATACTGTTTCATTCTGCCCATTTCTGTCTTACACGTGTACAGTATATACCTGGGAAAGCAGAAATTTATACAGGGTTTGTTTCCTAAGAGGCCAAGGAGCCTTGGACCTCAAAAGCCTGTGAAAGGCAACTGGTTATAATTATAAGCCCACAAATCCTTTTCCGTACAATCCCGAGAGGAGGAGTCATGGCTTTGTTGCTTCTTTACTTGAATTCCTTTTAATGAAATTTATTTTTATATATTTTTTTTAAAACACATCTTTTTCAGTTCTACTACTATCTTTTTTTTTTTTTTTCAATCCGACAACAGACACACATTGTTGGTAACTGCCCCAGCCTTAGGACCACACAGACAATATTGACAAGCAGAAAACAAAACAGGAAAAAAACACCCCTGAAAAAGTCAGGAGAGATACTGATGACAAGGTTACAGCACTCACCACACACACTGGAAAAAGTCAGGATTTCTGTGTTTATGCTTTTGACACTAAAAACTTTTGAAACAGTTTTTCCTCTTTTTTTTTTTTTTTTTTTTTAAAAATAGTCAGCGGACACAGCCATTTTGTTCAGAAGGATCTGCTGTTGCGTAAGGTTCCTTCCATTTATGTGGAAAAAACAATTAAAAACATTATTTTGTTTAAAAACCCCCCCTGACCCTCCTTTTCCTCACCACGCTGACGAGAGGGGTCAGCAGAGCTGGCCTTGCCAGGTGTGATGCCCCGTGACGCCCCGTGCCTGACCCTCCCACCCTGCCGGCTTCGCTGGGGCAGTGTTAGTTATCCACAGCATTCCGCGTCCTCTCCGCTTCCCTCTTCCAGTGCGGACGTCGAGCTGAGTGGAGGCTTCCTTTAAATATCAGATGCCTTGATTGTACTGTTTCCCTTTTGCATTTCATTGGAGTCATTTGAGTCATATGTGTTACTTATGTAGTGAAATTTTTGCTTTAAAATGGTATCAGTGCGTGACTCTGGTCCTTTGCAAAGACCCCTTCAGTGGCAACGATTGGCAATTAGTACAGGAGTGGGGACTCAACCCTGTCAACCTTTATCAGATGTAGAAATTTCCCAACAAATTGAGCACTAGCAGCAGAATGGGTGGGAATTACAGGGCAAATGAAAAGAGATTGCCCCTTTGGTTCAAAAAGCCAAGGTTATGCCTACAAGATTTATGACATTTATGCTCCCTTGTGCAAATTCCTGAGAGCCCCAAAGTACCAGAAAATTTGCTAGAGAAGGGATATTCCAGCCGTGCAACCAGAAACGGCACACGCAGCTTCGTGCATCATGTCGGCCTTTTACCTTCTGTCCCCAGGACTTGGCAAAAACTGGATACTCCAAAGAGGGTTTGGCATTTTATGGAGGGAAAGCTGGTTAAAGGCAGTCAAAATGAGAGAGAATACTAGAAGCTTAGAGCTTCGTTTGGGAGCATGCCAGGCAATTCTTCTTCCAATTGCAAACAGTGCTCATGTCCTCACCCTGCAATTCTAGTGTTGTAATGTCCTTTTAGTGTTTTACATGAGGCTGGATTCAGAGGCAAGTATGGACTTGGACTCGTGGATATCATGAACAAGCATGGTAGCAGTGTCAGCTTTTACACTTTACATGGGCCTCAGGCTTCAGTTATTTTTTAGCCCAAACCCTTCTAAAATGACCTATTTAATTTTCTACAGACAGCTCCTTGTGTCCTTACGTCTCTCAGTTTCTCTACAAATGACAGACTGGAAGAAAAAAAGTAATATTAAAGCAATTAAAACTTTCTCAGCTCCCATAGAAAATGGAACTTCATTCAACAGGAGAAGAAAAAGCAAGTTTCCCAAGGGCCCCTGGGAAGGGCCCCTGATTTCCTAGGGCCGCTGCACTGCAGGACTGCTGTGCTGGAAAACTGTCTGCATCTGCCTGGCTGCTGACACTTGGGTATTAGATCTTAAAAGAGCAGTGGTGGGTTAGGCAACTGGATGAGCATTGCAGTGTATGCACACATGTGGCTATTCTGCCACGTGCCCGACACGCAATCCCACGATGGGTTATGATAATAAAATCCCTTTGTTGCCCTAAGGCCAATGGTGCAGCACTCCACATGTGTGAAAGGAAAAAGCTTGCAGTGGCCACATTCGGCATTAAATCGTGGCCAGCAGCACCTCCCAAATCCCAAAGTTCCTCAAGCTATTCACCTCAAGATCTCTGTCGACACAGGATCAGAGAGATTACCTGAAAGGGTTCAGTGGAGATCAAGTTGGATCAAGACTGTTCCTAAATGAGATCTGCTCTCTCCCTGAAAGCACTTTGTAGAGGTCTAAGATCAATGTTTAAGATGGGAAGCCCAGAAGATCTAGAAGATAACAGCAGTTAACGAGAAAAATCACAAAGGCCCAACAATCCAGATGGGAGGAACAGCAGGTGTGTGGCTGGGAGATAAAGGACCAAATGGCCAGTGTGAAAACTAGCCAGGCTTGACAAATCCTCTCTGGGAAGAGGCTGGGAGATGTGTAAACAGTGAGCTTCACCTGGCTGCCGACGCACAGATCCTGCACGCGCTGCCATGACAGCACCGTGCCTTTGGCTGGGGCACTTTGAACTGCAGAAACACAGCCACCAACTTAGTCAGAGATGCAGAAGAACCAGCACTTCCCTGTGATGTGTGGACACTGCAGTAAAGCAAGGGAACTGAAATAACAGCCCAAAGCGACCGCCCCTCGTTCCTGTTCCCATCCCCTCCCCCTGTCCCTGCCTGCAGCAGGAACGTTATCAAGGAACATCTCAGTAAGAGGTTTACAAGCAGGAGTCATTTGAACCATCGATAAGAGAAATTCCACAGCTTCTCACAGAGGAAGGATTGTTTTACAGCAGGGAACCAGGGCAGCTGGAGATTTGACCATATAAGTTAATGAGATAGTCAGGAGGGGTGGCGGTGGCCCGATGATGTTTGGCTGATGGCTCTGATGCTTTTACAGGCGGCATTAAATTCCTCGAGTGAGTAATTAGGGGTGATGAAGAAAAAGCAAGAGGAAAGATTTCAAAACAACAGCTCCTATCGAAAGGTTCTGACTCAAATAATGGGACCGAAGGGGTGGCTCTGGGATGAGGCACGGCTCAGCCGTACGTACAGTCACTGTCTGCACGCCTTCCGGTGCTCCCCCCCATCCACACATCCAGGTTCCCATTACTCTCCTCAGCCACGACAAAAAAATAAAAAGCTTGAGACACAGGCTGACTTGCAAAGCACTGGCAGTTCAAAACATGGAAGAGGTGTGAATCACCCCTTTCTGGAGACTTACATATTTCTTCCTAGTAGACACCATGGCTATGGGTCCAGTACTTTCTGCTGAATCATTACAGTAGAATCAATTGGGATGTGATTTATTTTAAATCAGTTATTTTTCAATAGAGTCTACAGGTATATAAGGTTTCAGCTTTGCCTGATTTTCAGTGCTTGTTTGGAAAAAAATACAGGGTACATCTTCCCTTACTCAAACTTTTGTTGATTTCCTTTCTATTGGAAGCAATTGGTCACTTCTAAAGACAAAAATAAGGAGTGAAAGACCTACAGGGGAGCTGTGCTGTGGATTTGAAAGACATAAGAAATGTAGTCTTCCTGAAAGGGCCTGGAACATTTTCCTTAGCATAACAGTTTAGTGATTAAGCTCAAAATGTAGTAAGTCATATGGAATTAAACTGCAGACTCTGAATGGGAGGTTTACTGAGAGGGTTCATAATTAGCTAGTGACTAGAAAACCAAGATTTCTTCCACTGCTGTGTTGATATTTGGTCTCCTTCCACCCTCCCCTTGTTCTCTTAAGTAATATGAGACAGGCAAAGGGGAACAACTCCTTTAAGGAGCACATGGGGACGTGTTAAAGGGTTCTGTCCTGCAGATGCCCCCAGACACACATAACCACTGGTGGCCAGGAAAAAAACGTGTCTCCCCATTAATGCATAGTCCAAGAATGAACACCCAAGTCCTACTCACAAAATAGGATTCTGACTTGGTACCACAATGACAAACTGACCTGGTATTTCAGGTCATATTACCTATCAGCAGGGGCTTTAACGAGTGTCAAAGATGGATGGGAATAAGACTAAGGCCTCTCATATACATATAAGAATTGCACTGGTTTAAGTAAAGCTGTGATTTTACACCTATCTACTCAGCTGGGTGCCAACTCCAGCAGAGATGATCCTCTCATAAGAATGGGTTATTGCTCTGAACTCAAACTCATTCCTTGTCAACCTATGCTAAACCAAAATAAATTAAATTATAATTATAGTAAGAACTATGTTACTGATTTACCTAACTTAGCTTTAAAATTATACTTTTAAGTTGAATGATGCAATTCTCTCATTTACAAAACCTAAGACTACTCTGATGACAGCTAATGTTCACAAAACTATGGCCTGAAAAATTGGCAGTGGACAAACTATACAATTTGAAGCTGGGAGCTGATCTGTTGACCACACCTGCTTGAAGGGAGAGAGCTCTCTATAAAATAAGAACTTAGGAGACACAGGCTTCTGATGAGAAACCTCATCTAAATCCCCCCCAAAAATCAACAGATGAAAACAGTCACCTTAACAAATGCCCCACCTAGCACGTCAGAATCAGACCAGTGAACAACAAAAATCCAAGTTAAGTAAACAGAAAGTACCAGTACGCCTACCTTGTTTCCCAGCTGCTAGATGAAATGACTAACAGGAACAAGTAGGGAAACTTTCCTTTCCTCTCTCTGTTATTTAAGAACATAAGGAACATTGAGACAGGCAGCGAGACCCGAGCTAGCTACCTGATGCTGGCCAGTCACAAGCCATAATCAGAGCACGCTCAGGTTTGGTTTTAGCACTATGAAACTCAGGCTTTCAGCTTTTATGAAAACAAAAAAAAAAAAAAAAGAAAGAAAGAATGAAAAAAGCAACATATGAATGAAAGGCAAGGGCTACCCTTCTGCGACCTTGTGGAGAACTAAAGCTGCTTGTGTCCAGTGGATCCCCTCTGCTTTGCTCAGTAGACTTGGAAAAGCTCTGCTTAGCTTTATCCCAAAGTCACCATCAACAAAGTCAATGGGGAATCGTTGCAGAAAGGCAGTGAGCAGATGAATGCAGAAATGACTAATTAATCATGGGCTGGAAGAACCTAGAGAGCGTGTAGTTTTTTAGAGTTGTTTTGTTTTTTTTTTTTCTTTTTGCTTTTGTTTTCTTTGTAAAAGGTGCACCAGAAGTTTCAATTCCGTTTTCTGTCTTTCACGCTGCTCTCCGCTCTTACGGCTCCTTGGACTGACTGGGCTTGGCCACTGGTGTGCTGCTCCAGTGGGGCTGGTGGCCGAGGTCATGACGACTCCTCGAGCGTGTTGACGACTTGCTCCAGGATGTCAGGGCAGTGATCCGCTATCTGCTGTAAGATGGCATTGGCAAACTCCTGCAGCTCCGCGCTCTCCTTCTCCCCCTTTTCCAACTCATCATGAAGCTGCAAGAAACACACAGAGGCATGGTCATTCCCTGCTATTCAGTGGGGCCACTGTATCACAGACCTGGCCAGCAGGCTCAGCTCTAAGATAAAACACCACTTTTAGAAAGGGGAGCTGGTAGAGGTGTAACACTCTGGGCACTTCCGGAATCAGCATCTTCCCTTGGGGACCCTCTTTAGTTCACTTTTTCATTCTATGGGACCAGGTTTGTGACCTTCCCAGTTAAGGCCATGTCCACATGGGAAAACTAACCACCTTAATTACTCCTGAATACACAGTACTATGATAAATATGAGAAAAACTTCCTGTGTGAATGTTTTTCTAAAAGCAACCATATTCCAGAAGCAATACAGCAGTTTGTTAGTATATTACTTTAAATAATTTGACTTCTATTCATGAACAACAGGATGTTTCATAGGTCATTACTTCAGGATTATTTCTTATACAAAATCAATGGGAATGTTACATAATTATACAGAATACACTCAGAGTTAACCAGAATTCTAATTTTTCTGTGGAATTACTAATTTTCAGAGACTGTCTGTCCTAACTCAGTCATAAGATGACTACACACAATTGCAGTGGAACATACACAATTTTTGTTTACTAACTCTGCATTTCCTGTTGGATCATTCATTTTCAGATCACTTGGCTCATAACAGGACATGAAATTTTAAACTTTATATTATTCACTCAGCCCACAGTTTATAAACAGTTTCCCCAACAAGTGGTGTTACAAACCATGTCACACAACATACTGCAATATATGCAAACACAGCTTTTAGCTCTGAGCCTGATGCCATTGCCAGAATTAGGGGCCCACAGAGACTTAATAAAGAGCAGGAAACATCTGCCTTCAGCAACCTGTTTATCTGCCCAGCAATTGATAAAGTCCATGCTGGCCTGTGAACTGTGTAAAATCCAAGTAATGCTGTAATTTGTGCAAGCATTTAAGGGATTACTGTACTCACAGCGGTCTAAGGATCTAGGAACAAGGAGAACAGCACCTCTTACTAGACCAGATGATAAGGATAGCTAGATAGATTGGATAAGCCTCCAAGTAGACAGCCCTTTCATTACTATATATCAAAAATCCTTTATTTTTTCAGTCATATGATTTTCTTCTAACAAAGTATATTCCCTATGAATATATGACAAACATATATAGGTGGATTCTGAAGTTTATTCCAAGCTTCTGCATCCAAAGTTCGTTGTCATTTTGAACAGCTGTAACCAACTACCTTATCTTATTTGAACCTTCTTTTAATTTTTTTCCACTTTAATATTATCTGTAACATTTCTTATTCCTAACTGATTAATATTTGTATTGGAACTCTACTGTGTTAATATATGACAAAGAAAGAATGTCAAACTGGCAGTTTTCATGCCTGAAAGGATAACTGTTCATCAGTATACACATTTCTTGATCTGCGTTTTGCACTTCTGTTACACTGTTCAATGTAGGTTTTAAAAGGACAGAACTATCAGGCAGCAGCTCAACAGGGATCATTTTACCACTGTAAGAGCACAATGCAGTGGCAAAGGTCAGATTTCTACAATTAAAATTCTAACCAGATACAACAGTACATCTCTGTTTAGTGATGGTATCGAGCAAAGCACAGGAGATTGTTTCTGCAAAAAACACTGCATAAAAACAAACAGCCTAAGAACGACTACAGAATAAACATAAACGCTTTTTAAGGAAGTTATGGTACAGACTTCTATAGACAAAAGTGCGAGAAAGGAAATTAAAAGGGTGAGCCTGCTACACTGTTCCCTTTACTAGGCAGGGTAGCATATAGTAAATTATTTGGGCTTTGCGTGCTGAATGTTGGTTTAATGTGTTCTTATGTGCTTTGTTCCTACTGGCTGCAGTACTCACAGCGCAGCCACATGAACCCGAGAGGGGCTCCTGCCAAGAATCACAATGCAAGAGCAACCTGATCCCGCTCTGCGGAGTGACATGAGCCGGGGAAGTGGGGAAAACGAGAGGGAGGGGAGCACTCCGGGCTCTGTAAGGGCTCCCGGGGGAGAAGGGGGGGAATTCGGCAGTAACCCATAATGGTTCAGAAATGGCACGCTGTGGATAGGTGATTAGCCCGGGTCCAACAGCCTGGCAGAGTTATTAGTCAGAAATTTGCAATGGATGGATAAGCCTAGGAGAGGTCCAGTCAGCAAGCAAGATTGAAAGAGTCAGAAAAGCCAGCTAGGAGCAGTGCTGGATATTAAAAGTCAGGAGATTGGGATTCAGGGACTACCTCTGAGTTTCAGGTTGCTCAGTCTAGTGAAATCCCAGCAATCCAGGCAGCCTGCAAACCACCTCACTGCTGGTGCGTTCATGGTTTGAGCCTTCAACTCTGAGACAGGGCTGCCTTGTGGCTTCCTGGGCCAGGGCAAAGATTTCACAGTGCCATTCATCAGAAGGGTGGGAGGCCATGGAGGCTGGGAGAGAGGAGGCAACGGGAGAAGCAGCCTACAGTGTAATTCTCCTTTTCTTATCTGGCACCTGCAAGGGTCCTGAGCTCTCGGTCCGCAGGAGGAGAACCAGGAGAGGGCAGTGTTAGCAGGGAAAGCAGAGGTCCTGCACCATCACCACCTGCCCAGCCAGCATCCCTCCTCCTGGCCTTTCAGCCAAATCCTCCAGGTGAAGCTCCAGGAAAGGACAAAACAATTAAATTAATCAAATATGAAAGCACCTCTAAGAGATTAAGCTCTGAAACTGAAAGGAGGTTGGTGAACAAAGAAGAATCCTGCAGGATTCTGTCTTCAGCAAGGCAGTACTTCAATGTCAGTGAAATCTTGGTTTCTTGCTGTACTGGTCAGCACTTCTGTATTTATAAGATGCCTTATAAAATCAAGATAAACCCAACAAAATAAGCCCATGCCAAAGCTAATAAATCAAATGCAATCAAACAAAAGCAACCAACTTAGAGGAAGAAAATACTTCCAAGAAATGAATTTTTGACCATCAAGAGCCCAAAAGGAGATGGCTCTGAATGCTGAAGGCCAGCAACAATACTTTGCAAATTAGCACAGACAGAAAGTCTACACAGCTGGCTGGCAGATGTCTGTGATGAAATGTCCTGGAAAAAAGTAGCAATGATAGCCTTGAGTTTGCTAGCTTCAGAACATCTAGGTTTAATAATGTGATTTCTGCTTCAACAAAGACATCTTAATTGACTATATGGCTGGTGGCAGCATTTCTAGATCCTATATGTCATCTCCATTTACGTCATTCCCCTCAGAAACAGCTGTGAGCAGCATACGTCAGTCCTCATTCAGGCAAGGCCCTTAATGGGGAACATCCAGTTCTCAACGGTATAACTTGATTCACCTGGATGTTCGGCAGTCCAAATTTTAGGGAAGTTTCTTTAAAGGTATTATGCAGGTCTGCTCCTGGTTTCCTAGATTTTCTTCTTGCGAGTGCAAACAGAAATGGTGTTATCTTCCCCATGCCATTTTTCTATGAAAATAAAGGAGTGCCAACAGTCCTTTTTTGCAGGCATTTTCAGCTGAGGATATGAGGAAATTCATTCACTTGTCTCACAGAAATGACCAAAAAAGAGAAGGAAAGGCCAGAGATGTTTGTCTAGTTGAAGGCAAGTAAAAATAGACAGCTCAGAAAGAAAAGGATAGCAAGGACCCCAGAAGTGCTTCACAGTATTTATCTTTGGACAGAAGAACAGAAAGGACCTTCAGCATCTCAGGGGAATGAAAGCTTGCAGATAATCTGCCACAGATTCAGACACTTTTCAACACTGCTGCCTTCCTTCCTGGGTTTACAGCAAGTCATGATAGGAATACTTTTCCTTTTATAGTTAAACTCCATCAGTGAAAAAAAATCCCTAACAATTCAACATGAAGTTAGCTTTTCTGTTGCAAGATATTTCAGAACTTATTTAAAGAGTAGCTGACATTTAGAGAGAAGACAACTTCATAGTTAAGAAATAGGATGCTACGGTTTTATATGCACACCAGATGAATCGTGGTGCTGCTCCACAGAACTTTTGTGGCCTTTGCTTATTCCATAACATAAACAAGGCAACATTAAGCTAAGATCCTTTAAAATTTATTTATATGGAGAAGGTTTACTCCCCAGTGGGATTTTTCTCTTGTTAACAATTCCACAAAAACACTGATGAATAAAGGCAAACACAAGCTAAGGGCAGAAAAACTGAATTCAGAATATGAAATGCTTGTAGAGCAGCACAAAAACAATGTTAAGGGGAGGACTTCTATTAGGCTACAATACTGGGATGTGGAACTATGTTTCTCCAAAGCTTAAGTGTTTCTCAATCAGGTTATGGTTAGTCTGAAAAATACATTTAGAGCTTAATGTAAACATCAATAAGAAATTAAACTGATTAAATCTTAACCTTTGTTTTGTCTCAAAATAAGTTAAACTTCACTGTATCTCAGGCAAATGGACAAAAGCTTTTGCATCTACCAAGACTAACCAGCGTAAATACGTATGTTTGAAATAGTGAGAACTAATTATACATAAACCTTTATTTGTCAACTGTATACCTATCAAATGGCCAAAAGAAAGGGTTCAGAATACAGAAATGCAGTCTGACAAGCTTTAAAAACAAACAAACAAACAAAAAAAGTAAACCCTTTAATATTTCTGCTCTATCTGGAAATTTTGTTTTCATGCTAGCTGTTTCAAAATATTTAAAAAACATGCATTTAAAAATTAAACTAAGATTTCAAATTAAACAGTCTTGTCTTTTTAAATTATGCAAACTTTAAAAGTATGTTTTAAATATATTTAAATATACTTGATTAGATTTTGCAACCAATTTTGACAAAAAACCCTCAAAAAGTTTGCTGAGGGCTCTTGTACCATATATTTGAAATAGCTCTGCACGTGGGATTTATCCTGCATTTCTGAGCATCTCTAAGCTCTGTGAACAGCAGAAATCTTATTATTTCCTTGGTAAGGAAGGAATTTCAAGATTATTTAAATGGGAAGGAGTAAAATCCATCCTTGTAAGTTATAGTTAGCATTTCACTGGAGAAGTTTTTCTGCAAATCTGGCACTTGCAGGCAATATGTCCATCCTCCAGCAACAGCAGCAATCTTTTCACAGTCAGAGGACAATTTGCTGCTCATGTAAATTCTGTTGTACATTATACACTGAAAATTAATGCAGCTATAAGTGTACAGAACGTTGTTATTTTGTGGCTAAACAGAACAAATAGCAACTATTACATGTACCACATTTAAAAGACGTGTAGATGTGGCACTTAGGGACATGGTTTAGCGGTAGGGTTGGCAGTGTTGGGTTAATGGTTGCACTTGATGATCTTAGAGGTCTTTTCCAACCTAAATGATGGCTGCTTCTCCTCATTTCAACTGCAATGCACTGTGCCAGTTTATTCTCCTGAATAAACTCTCCAGATTGCTTGACACTGCCAGGATTACTCTGTGCTGCACCCTTCGTGCTGGGCCTGCACTTTGCTGCTTGCTTTCTCTGCTGATGAACTGGGGCTCCACATCCCCACAGGGCCTTCTGCCTGTTTAGTCAAGGCAGTACCCAACACAGGGAAAATTCACCTGTCTACAAAGCAAATCTTAAATAGCTCTCCTATATGCCCTAGCTGATGAGTTTTGGAAAAACTTTTAAACAGCTAGGACAGAGGACTGGTGGGCGTTTATGGTCTTGTACCTGCATGGTGCAAAACAGAGAAGAAAGGGCAAGGCTGGGAGTACTATTCAAGTACTCCATAAGTTGGCCATATCCACAATGCCGTAACTTCACCCATTTTTATTTGTGCATGGAATTGCTAATTTTAATGAAAATATATCCTATCAATCATTATCACTAACTATTCCTAACTGGGAAGAAAATAAAAAGCCAAGCAGAATCCACAGCAGTAGCTCAGCACCAGCTTTCACAAGGACCATGGTGTCAGAACAAGGACCAGTGTAACAGAACTTGTTACTAAGAGCAAAACATATGGAGAGGTGAGCTGTCCTTGAAAAAACAAGGTAATAGCTTGGGCTGCTACAACATCTGCTTGTAGGAACTGCTTGAAATGAGGCCACATTAATTTTTTGAGACACCACACACACATACACAACACTTGAGCATGTCCTGAAACCAATGTTTTTCAATTTATATCTCTTCTCAAGTCAGGAATAGTTAAAGATACTGATTGATAGTATATATTTTAATTAAAACTAGCAATTTCATGCACAAATAAAAATGAATAATGTTATGGCATTATGGACACGGTCAACTTAAAGATAATGTTTGTGACTTTAATCAGTATTTAAGAACTATGGCACTGATCCCAAGTTCTCATCCTCACGCAAAAGATTAAATATAAAAGTTTAAAGTACTATAAAATGTAAAATTTTAGAGAGTTTCTATATACATTACTTTCTCCACTAAACTCAGGAAATACATTTGCACGCAAAGAAGGATATAAATGGTTGTAATTATTACTTCTAATTTCTAACAGAGACCAGAAGGGGACTGTTTAACTTTAAAATACATTATGCATTCCCATAAGATTACAAATTAAAAATAAATGACATAAATCAGGTGGGGAAGATAACAAGCTGATGGAAGAGCAGTCAGAGAAGGAAGACAGGGTAAAATTGAAGAAATAGAGTAATTTAGAATGACTAAATGCAAAATATATCAGAGAAATTTCTTTACAGAAACTAAGTAAGTTGAGTAATTTCTTATAGATGATACAGAAGTAAGAAAACAAATGGGATCTGAATAAAGAAGCAGACAGGAGCCTTATAACATTGCTATTTGTAATTTAGAGTAAAGCTTATTCCACTAACAATATTGCTTGTATCAAAATATGTTTTCAATATTTTTGAAATTTAGCAAGAAAATATGCAATTTTAAAATGAAATTTGACAGCTACATATATGCACTTTGGTGTCCTTTCATACGAAAAGATGAACATCACTTTGCTGAGAGTGAAACGTGAATTATGTGCAATGTAAATTATGCTCCTTGGAAACAAGCCATGACTATTTAGCTTATACAGCAGGTTCTGAGTGATACAGTGAGGTGACATTATCACCTTTTTCCTTCCTCTGCTTCGAGCAGCTGAGCAGAAAAGACATTCCTGATTTCTTGAGAGAGGATTAGTAAGTAGGAATCTCTAGAAGGTCTGTTCTTTGGCTGAAGCTGGTACACAGGGAGAGGGAAGTATAAAGGCTCTTCTGTGATCATAAAGATTTTTCAAAAGTGCCTCTCAGTAATTCAGCGAAGCAGCCATGGGTGCAACACTGTGTTAGTAGAGGGGTGAGACGCTCTCAGAGCAGGTGACTTCTGAGAGAGCATCTCATGGAAATGCATCTGCCCAGGTCTTAAAGGCTGCTGTCCATGTCCAGGTCACAGCACAAATGCTGCCAGAAACACCTCTGGGGAAAGAGGGACAGACTGATTGTGTGGGGAAAAAAAATGGAGTTTGGGGGCCAGCAGAAACTGGCAGGACAACCAGCAGCCTGGATGAAGTCAGGACATGCTGGGTATGGCTGGAAAGAGCCACTGATGGCAGAGAGCCAGGGAGAAAAATGCCTCCTACTCCTTGGGTTAAAAAAGTTATCTTAATTGTATAGGTCCTCTGCTGTTGGAAGAAGTGGTGTTTTTCAGAATGTCACTGCAGGACCTATTGAAAATAAGAGGCTCTCCACATTATGATGTTCTGCACATTTTGAAGATGGATTTAGAGCAGTAAGAAACATTTCTAATAGTCCATAAACTATTAACAAAACAAACACTGTTGACTGCTTCTAATATGTTGTTGCTCTGTTTTGTTGTTTCTTTTTACTTTCTCACACTGCTGCCTTTCCACCACAGCACAGTACACCACCTCTGACACACTGAAATGACATTTTTCAGCAAATTCCTGTTTCTACTCCATTCTTTTCCTTTGTAAAGATAAGAGCAAAACAAAGCCCAAACTATAAATAAAAACGTGGACCATATAATTATGTTCTTAATGTAATTTCCTTTAATACAGGAATGAAATCCTGGACTTAGAGGCAACTATCTGAAACATGAAACGTAGCAGTAGTTCTACAGAGCTCAAGAATATTACCATAATGATACCTTTAGGACAAAGCGAAAGAAAATATTGCATTTAATAGAAATTGCTAGGATAATGCAATTACTCATAATGAATGAATGGAATTTGTATTTCTTGGTGTCGAGATTTGGAAAATTCTTCCTTCCTTGTGGTAACTTCAGTTTTTTAATAAGAAAAGTCAAATTGGACATGAACTGGTTGAAGGAGGACAGTTTCAGAAATGGTACTGGCTACTTATTTGGGGACATGGGGTCAGAACTGACTCAAAGGGATATTTTCCACCATTGGAATAACTTAATGACATGGTTCTTTATTGTCCACAAATTGGACTAGTGCTATTTTAGATTAGGTTTTGAGACACCATATACTCCTAAGTACTTCAGGCCTTCATTACAAATGGACCAAAATTTTACTACAGCAAGTTACCCTTACAAAATGTCTTTGATAAAATGCCAACAAAAAATGATTTAGCTTCTTGGCCCTATCTTTTGATTACAATCAATTGAAGTCACTCAGGACTATCACTGACCTTAATGGCAGCTTAAAGATACTATTTTACATAAGAGGCACCAGCTATCAGTCAAACTTTGAGACTTCACAAAGTTATTTATGTGGCACATGGTGTTGATGCTGGCAGATACTTTTCCAACGACTATTTGTACATTAGTTTCTGTGGGTCACTGTGGACTGCTGGAAGAGTGACAAGCTTACATCTAACTTCATATACTAGTTGTACCTACTAAAAGAAGCCACAGAAAACTTCTGCTATTTGTACCTGAGCCTCCCCAGCAGGTATGAGAGACCTACAGAGTGTATTGGCAGTGATGAAACACAGCAAGACCAACCTTTGTCAGTCAAAGTTGCTGCAGTAGGAAATCACAGCTCCAAAAGCAGCAGTATGAAAATGAATTCTCACCTATTTATAGAAAAACCCCAAAACAACCAAACCATACTAAATAGTCTCATTGGTGAGAAGTGGATACATGGCATCGTTCTTAAATGTTATTGGTGCTCAGCTAAATGTATCCTCCCTAATCATGTTAGCACTTCTTAACATTCAAGAGGATTAATTTTTTCCCACTGAGACTTGTGAAGCATTATCTACAGAAGATCATATTAGAAGGGACAGGACTGAATTTAATGCACCGGATTTGAAGTAATTTACAAAACTCATTAAAATTCCAAAGATGTAAAATGGGTATTCCGTGATGGGCTTCTGCGAATCTGGAGAACTGATTCCCACCCCCCATGGGAATACTTTAAGCACAAAGGAAATTCTGCAGTTAGAAACAGAAAAGCTCCATGGCTTAAATGAAAAATCTGCTTTGTAAATTGAAATATATCATTAATTTGTGTTTTTCAACTGAAGTTCCTTAAATACAATCCAAGTGAGTATGGGAAAGCAGAAGAGACAGCTACATTTTATTTCAGTTGTATGCATGGGAATCTCAACTGGAGTAGTAACTTTAAACAACTGTGGTGACAGCAAGGCAGGGTTAGGACAATAATGTGAAAGGACAGAAAAATAATTTTTTTCTCTTCTTCAGGACAACTTAGGCAATTCTTTTTTCTCACAGTTTTTCACGATGCTTTCTTTACTGTGTAACCCATAAATGTTGTTAATGCACTAGCAAAGTTTTAATGGGAAATATTATCTTTTATTAGAACAGTACAAAGAACTGGAAAAAACAGTTTCTGTTCTCGGCTGTCTATTCAGAAGAACTCGACAAAGAAAGCCCTTCCTGTTTTCTTTACCTACATCTCTTGATCAAATAGCAAACATCACCTATCCACACAGATCTTGATTATATACAAAGACCATCACAGCTATAACTAAAAAGGCAATTTATTCCAGGGATATCCAAACTTTGCCCATATCCAGCATTTACTCCTGTTTTCAGAGGTGCCTCCCATATGTGCCACAGGTTTTGTCACTCACTGCTTTATCCCACCCTGACAGAGAAGGTGGTTCAAAATAGTGCCTCATGTTTTGATTTATAACATAGGAGCTGTACCTCTTTATTAAAGAAAGATGGCATTGCATTACACTGATGAACTTTTAATTCTGTATCAATGATTACAGAACCCAAGAGGCTCTGCAGGGAAAAGGAATGTGCCATGCCTATAAGAGGGAAATGTAGATATGGACTGAGGCACACAGCACATGCTGAATCAAATAAATGTATGAAGACAGGTACAAAGAGAAAGAATGACTGTCCTGTACCATCTCAGCCCTGTTACAGGCTTATTTATCTCCAGAGGTCTGCTCTTCTTTCTGAATTTTTAGACATGCTCCTGTTGGCTTCCTGCAATTTGGCTGCTCTCTCCAATTTTTGAATGAAAATTCAGTCTTGAGTTGAAAGTTCAAGGAAATTAGCTTTAACATCACAAAAGAAGAAAACCAGAGCTGAACTGTTTGAGACAGGCTCAAGATAGTGTTCACTGACCCACAAATCCCCTTTTAACTACATAGGCATTACACTAGTTTGTGTGCACACTGGATAGAGTTTGCTATAAGACATATAAAAGTAAATAGTGAATGAATTGGCATTATAATCCAAAATCATGGTCAAAAAGACAAAACTAGTCACATTTAGTTGAGGTGCAAGCTCCTTGTAATAGTTTAACTCAAAAAAAAAAAAAAGGCATTCAGTAACACAGGAGTACAATAGTAAAATAAAAAAATTCAAAAGAGAAATTAGGAAGGAATTAGGAATTGTAGGGTTGTAGGGAATGGTGAACTGTAGTCTAAAACCAAGAGATAAAAACTGCCAATAAAGGGATTAAGGAAAGCAAGACATCCTCAGATCTTGGAGAAGATTATTTCAGTATCTGATTTATAACTAGATTGACAGTCTCTTGTGGAGACTTCATCAGACAAACTGTTATTAAACCATTTCAGTTCCATATTCCAAATCTCCTGGAAATATGGGGTTGGGTTTCTGAAGTCACTGTGTGTGTACATAAGCATGGGTGTATCACATGTAGCACACTGAGTCCAAATCTTGATTTAGGTATCCAGGTAAGGTGGTAAGCAGTAAAAACTACTGGCAGAATATACTGTAATGGAAGGCAAGGACACTTTATATAAAGTGACTCATAAAAATGTGCCAATTGAAATATAAATGGTCTATGAAATTAAAATAAGATTTAAGATCCCGATGACTACATTCAATTATAAAGAGCAGCTAAAATTTGTTAACAGTTAAAACATGACAATAGTGGCATCTTGCAGTTTGATCTCCCATAAGTGTGTAGCTGTATGGTCTCAAGTACAGATAAAGGAAGAGATGAAATTCCATAATAAATGTTAAATGGCAATGATTAAAAAAATTACTGACTCCTTTTATCAGCTGAAGAGTTGACCTTTGTTACCTGTTTTCACCACTTACCCAGTGGTTTCACAGCATTTTGGTGTGGCACATCAGTAAGACCACATCAACAGTTCAGGCCCTTGTTCAGAACTTCAGACCACAAACTCACCTGCTCCTGGGTCATCTTCTGCAGCTCTTTCTCCCAAGCTGCCTGGTCATCATCCAGGTGGTAGGAAGCAGGCGGGGTGAGTCCACGCAGAATCAGGGGGTCACGGTCATGGCAGAGGGCTATCAGATGTCCAATGTACAACTTCAACTTGCTGCGATTCTGATCAAGTTCTAAGAGGGGCTGAATTATCTGAAATAAGAGAACAGACACAGTGAGGAACAGTCTGAGACCCAAGCAGCAGTGAAGGGAAAGATCAGTGTCTAAGTTACAATCTTGTTCAGCTTCATACTGGAAGAAACTTGAACATCCCCCTTCCCTCTATACTCTTAGCCCTTAACCTACCAACCAGCCAGCTGAAGCAGAAAAAAACAAGGACCCTGGGGAAGGGGTGTGGTGATGACAGCTGTGTGATTAGTACAGGAAACAACAATTATAGGGGTGAAAAATGAAATGATATTAAATTGAATGCATTACTGATATCCAACAGTGCTTTAGTCAACTACTTCACCAAAAAATAACTCTTCTGATAAAGAGTGGCAGTCCACAACCAATGCAATGGCAATATAGATTTTTAGCTAGTTTTGCCAACAAATATTTAATTGTAAATTAAGTATGCAATAAACATGGTCTAAACAGACTAATTTCAAATTATGCCAAGAAACTGGATAGCAACATATCTTCAACAGAAAGTTAAAATATAACTTTTAATAGTCTTTTATATAGTTAAAATATAGTCTTCTGTAGTTTTGAAAAGGCAACGACTTTTATAATGCAAGCCAGATTCTATACAATAGACTAAAAAACTAAAATCAAAGGACTTTATTAAAGTACTATTTTATTTCACTATACTTTACCCAATTTGAATCTAATCCTTATTCCTCAATGCAAGTCAAACTGGAGTCATCCAGTTCCCATAAAAAGTATCCGAAGAACCCTTTTTCATCTTTTCACAAAAACAAAGAGCTCAAGTGCATAAATACATACTGGGCATCCTTTGCTATGACCTCCCACAAGAACACTGCTTCACATTGTTACAGATGTTTGTGGGCATATATTCAAAAATGCAGTAAAGCAAAACTCCAAGGTTTAAAACTGATGAAAAATTAAGAAGAACTGGGCTTAGTGCCTCCCTTCCATAAAATGAGGTGCTGAAGCTACAGGCACTGATGTACATGGGCAAGGAGAGCTGGAAAGCCTTGCCAGAGTACTGGCAACTTCTCTTTGTGTTTCCAGGCAGAGGCTGCACCTGCTGTTTGTTAGTGGGTCGGGGATATCTTTCCAATAGGACACCTCTGACCCTGCTAATGAATAAGGAGTGAGATAATCTCTGAGTCAACAGAAACAGGGCGTTGGCATTACTTTCAACAGAGACCCTGGCTTTGACCCCTTTTAATAAGGCTGTCAGGGCTCAGTTATTTAGATTCCAACACTGTTCTACATGGATTAATTTCTGTAGAGTTTGAGGATCTGGGAGGTATGGCTAAGCAGCTGACTAATGTCAGGATCCTTGTCCTGCTGAGCTTAGCTGTGCTCAGAAGCCTACACCAGAACATGAGGGTGCCAGTGCCTACCAAAAGCCAGAGGGTACCCATGGTAGAGGAGACAGGCAAGAAACCCTCAGAGAGAGTGACCTCACGTGCTTTATTGAAAACCCCAGTGCTACCTGCAGCCTTGGGGCAACCTCTGTTTGCAGATACAAACACACACATCAAAATAATGGCTTGTTATATGAGGATGGGATGAGTGGACAGCAAGGTGGATTGAGAACTGGCTGAACAGCAGATGCCAAAGGGCTGTGATCAGTGGCACAGTTGGAGGCCTGCCACTAGCAGTGTCCACCAAGGTTCAATACTAGTCCCAGCATCTCAACTATTCATCAGTGATTTGGACGAAGGGGCAGATGCCTCCTCAGCAAGTTCACTGATGACACAAAGCTGGGAGGAGTGGCCGATACCCCAGAGGGCTGTGCAGCCCTTCAGAAGGACCTCAACAGGCTGGAGAGGTGGGCAGAGAAGAACTGTCTATAATTCAGCAAAGGCAGGGTCCTGCACCTGAGGAAGAATAACCCCACCCATCAGTACAGGCTGAGGGCTGACCTGCTGGAAAGCAGCAGCAGGGGGTCCTGCTGGACAACAAGCTATCCATGAGCCAGCAGTGTGCCCTTATGGCCAAGAAGGCCAAGGGTATCCTGGGTGCATTAGGAAGAGCATTGCCAGCAGGTTGAGGGAGGTGATCCTGCCCCTCTAGTCACCCCTAGTGAGGCCACATCTGGAGTGCTCTGTCCAGTTCTGGCTCCTCATTACAAGAGACATATGGAGCTCCTGGGGCAGGTCCCGCAACAAAACTGATTAAGGGACTGGAGCATCCCTCTTACAAGAAAAGGCTGAGGGATCTGGGCCTGTTCAGAAGAGACAACTGAGAGGAGACCTCATCAGTGTCTATCACTATCTGAAGGGAGGGTGTCAAGATGCTGGACCCAGGCTCTGCTTGGTGGTGCCAAGTAATAGGACAAGAGGCAACAGGCAAAAAGTGATGCACAGGAAGTTCCATCTGAACAGGAGGAAGAACTTCCTCATTGTGCAAGTGACCATGCACTGGAACAGATTGCCCAGAGAGGCTGTGGAGTTTCCCTCAACTGGATATTCCAGAACCTGTGCTGTGTGCTCTGGGATGACACTGCTGGATCAGGGAGGTTGGACCAGATGACCCACTGTGGTCCCTTCCAGCCTGACCCATTCTGCGGTTCAGTGACTGCAAACTGCAGCAGGGCAGAATACTCTGCTCTCCTGTACACAGGGCAATAGTAAGGGATATTTTAATAACGTCAACACAGTTACATTTCACTTCCATTACCCAGCAAAACTGTATTTAGCCAATTATATCCATCAGCTTTGGTTATTTACTGAATTTGCACTATTTACCCCAATTTCTTATTTGTTATGAAGATTATGATCTGAAAGTGTACTGACTGTGCAGGTGAAAACCGGTGATGCTTCTAATTGAACTAATGTCTTTCCTATCTTTCTTACTATTTGATTTGCCCACAGAGGGTAGAGTGATGGAATATCACGTCTTAAAAAACTAGTTTTCTATAGAATGAAACCGTGCAAAAGCAGTAGTCAACATCTAATAACTAGCTGTCCCATCAATGTAGTAGCTGCTTTGTACTCTTTTTAGATACCACAATCTATTGAATATCCATCAGATGTGCAGATTCCAGTCTGAAAAGAATCCGACCTGCCAACCTTTCCGGTCATTCTTTGTGAACAGAAACCCTCGCTGATAAAAAGAAAGCAGACCTATCTAGCAAGTAAGGATGGAAGATTTTCATACAACAGTTGCATCTGATCGCTCAGAAATAAATCCCCTTTTGAAACACATTCCTCCTGTACCCCTCCCCCTTACCTCAAGCTGGAAACAGGCCAAATGAGGCGTGTGAAAGTTCTTAACTAGCAGCCTTCCCAAAGCTGTTCACAGAGCAATCATTCCTCTCACTTGGGATCCATTAAACACTGTCAGTCAAGTAGGAAGTGCCCTTATATCTGCGTTCCTGCCGTATCTAATATGAACTAGCCACTTAGCAAGAGGCACTGTGCTTCCCACACAGCAGAGCTGCCACTGCCTTATCTCAAGAGGGTGTAAGAGCATTTGCTAAGTGGAAAAGCAGGGCAGTGCTGGATTCATAAACCACATCGCGTTCTCATGATCTGCTCAGAGCTGTAGAGCTTTCTAGGAAAGCAATGGATAAACAGACCAAACCCAGGAATATCTTCTAAAGCAGCCCTGATTCATTAATTGCCCTGATAGGTTTAGGCCATCCTCATCAATGCATGGAATGAAGTCTGCTTAATGTACCCTCAAGCTCAGAATATTGCTAATGGCCAGCTAAGTCTGACAGTCTGTTTCACTAAAAAAGGCAATCACTACAACTCTGAGGGAGAAACATGAAATGCCTGACAAATCTCTGATACAAACCCAAGCCATCTCAGCCAACTAATAAAGACATTTGGGAACATGCTCCAAAACACATTCAACTTGGAAACAACATATTTTTTTTTTTTTAAATTTTGTAGATTTTTAAAAAATCTTTGAGCATGAGAAATGGGAACGTAACTGCAGTTTTACAACTCATTGGGGTAGAAAAGCTTTAGAATGAAATTATACTGCTTATTCAGAGGTAGACCTGCTGTTGTTGTACAATGGTCAGCTGAAATACGGGTAACTGCATTTAAAAGTTTTTTTATGCAAAGTCTCTGCATATAAATATGTATATACACACTGTATAGATAAGAAGAGGTACTTGTAACTGAACGTAGCTGGAGAGACCTATCTAAATGTTTGGTCACTTTGACTGTGAAAGATGAATACACCTCTCTCCCATACGGAGACTGCGGTGTCCAAAAGTTTGGCTGAGCAGTGTCTATCATAAATATACAAAACCACACAGGTGGTTACATGAAAAAGGAAACCAGTGAATGGGTGGTATAAGTGCAGCACTGTTGATAGGACAGAAACGCGATACCGACTATCCATAATCGTCTGCAGAATAAAGTATGGGTTTAATCAATGTGTAATTCACCACCAGCTTTAAATTATGGGTTCTCCAGGCAGGAGGGTTAATGACCTGCTCACCTTTCTCCCTGCTAACATTCTCTTCTTCTCTGAAGGAAGCAACCACTTTTCTTTCACAGAACCAAGTAATTAACTTTACTAATTTCAGAGAATACCTTCTAAATTTCTACTTAACAAAAAATCTGCAGCTCCCATTTTGAGTAAAGTCTTATAGGCACCCCTAAAAGCCTGTCTGTTTTCACAACTACATCAGCTGACCTTGTAAAAGTTATCTCCTTACACAGCTTGCCTTAGTCATCAGAATCATGCATAAATGTGCATGTTGTTTGTGGATCAACATCAATAATCTTTTTCTTACAGATACATGCCTGTGATTTCTCTGAGAAAGCAAAAAAGAAGGAGAAAATAACAACTACTTGACACAGCAATGGCAATACAAGTTTCCATATGTACATTTGGCACTGGCAGGACTGCTGTCATACTCCCCTATTAGCTTGACTACCCTGCTTGCCCTTAGAGTGTATGTACTCTGCATGTATATACTCACTAAAGGGCAGAGTGATGCAGACAAGTAGTCTTTTTTTTGCAATCAAAAATTTCAGTATCTTTTTCTTAACTTACCCATTAATCTCTAAATATTTTAGAAAAAAAATCCCTGTAAAAGCAGCTATATCAGGAAGAAAATAAAATAAAACAGACAAGTAATCTCAGGTGTCAAAGTAAACAACACAAGGTCAAAATGATGGTGTTTTTGTATCGAGAGTGTTACCAAGAAGTGGAGATGGAGTGAATCTGAAAGTTTTCAAGGAATTTATTTGAAAAATGACTTAGCTTGCTAGCCTGCTCTATAGACTATGAGTTCACATTGTAGATCCTGCAAAGGCACAAATAAATATGGAATTCTGAAAAAAATTCAACTATAAACCCAAAATGTCACCAAACGTCTCCTCAGAACTTCAGACTGAATGTAACAAATATACTTGGAGAACAAGTTAAATGGAGGTAGCCCTTTATCTCCTCTCAATCACATCTTTCATGTGAGTGTGGAAAATTATTTTCAAATTTTTGTTACACACAGATGCAACTACGCTACCCAACAGAACCTGCTTCCCAAACTACCATTATATAAGAGAAGATGAGCACAAAAACTGTGTAGGTACCTTTTTTTATTCTAAAAAGAAATTATTCCAAGAGGACCTGACAAATTTAACAAAAGATGGAATGCATTATAGTGGATCCTCAGATACCTCCTTGTATCTGGGTTTTATTATAGATATTGCCAGACAAGAAAATTTTGCCTATATAGATAAATATCTTATATTGGGAGATATGGAAATAAACTAAAGATACCGAGTGACACAGTCTGGAAGTATTTGCATGGCAAATGGAATTAGGCCTTCTTGCTCAGACCATTTGTGTTTATTTGGCAACAAACACGAGGGCTCAACTACAATAATCTTGTAACTGTTGAACGCAATGGAGTTTTATGAGGCATGAATTTGGCTCAGAATGTGCAAAGCTTTCCCAAATTCAGAGCAATTTATCACTGATGTCTTCCCTTCATTATTTTAAATGGAAACAGAAGAAAGTTCTCAAAAAGACACATCCTGACCTCAGTTCAGTTCAGCTCAGTTCACTGATGCACAGAGATACTTGGTTTCTTCAGAAGACCACAACACAAAAGAGCAGGGACAGGCTTAAATTTCTTTAGATTTGTTTTAAAGACAAAAAAAAAAAGATTTAAACCTAACTTTCATAATTTTTTCCTCATAAACCAAAACAAAACAACATATGTGAAGAGCTGAAAGAGATTCTGGCTATTTTGACAGAGCTGTCTTGCTCAGTTCCTTTCTGACAGAATCAATTAGGAAATCATTTTTATATAGCAAATTATTTTAGAAATTTTTATACGCCATGAACAAATCCCATGGATTAATGATTTCCAGAGTTCACCCTCTTCACCTTGGGAAAAATCCAGACCAGAAAAAAAGAACAGAGAAAACACAAACCAGGGAAAGTAGTTTTCTCATTAGTTCCCTCTGTTTGAATAAAACCTTTTCCCCATCATGTAGGTGAAGCAAAGAATTGCAGTGGGTTGGTAGGATTCCTAAAGCACTGAAAATGAGCAAGTACTTCTAAAATATTTTTATACATAACAAATCCAGAAGTGGTTTTTCATGACATTGGCAACTTTTGCTTACATGGGCTGCGGAGCAAATGCTTGAGGGGAGCCACGTGAGGAATAGCAGGGACTACTGTAGATGAACGTTCAGGAACGAGGTACCTCAGCAGAGCTGAAGGGGGTGTCTGCATACAGCTTGAATTTTACTTGTTTCGTCAATCCCTGACTTTCAAAAGCAGAAGCATTTGCCCAGACTCTTGCTCCTGAATATAACTAACTGCACTGTGCACACCTCACATCTCTTTCCTCTCTAACAGCCCATAGTCCTGTTCCCCAGCTGAGACACAGGAGAGGAATCTGTGGCTTAAATGCAAGATGAGATCAGAACTTACAAACTGAAATGCTGTTTTATTTCTCTAAGTTTTCTTTTGTCCTCAAAATCTCTTTGGAATCCAGCAACCTAGAAGCTTAGTTCTGGAGCGAAACAGGATGACCTAAGAGAATCTAAAATCTTCAATATATTAAAATCTCCTTCATTTGAGCATTTTGTTCCTGTAGGTTATGTTAGTTACCAGGTTAAAATTTGGAAGAGTAAATTAAATTCTATAGAAAGTCAGACTTATGATACTGACAATGATAATATTATCAAGAGAAAAAAAAGTATTCCCACAGCAAGTACAAATAGTTTAATAACCATTTGCAGCTTGCACATGACACTGTGGATTTAAATAACATTCTCCTGATCAAACTTCTGCAGGTGTAGTTAGGCAAGTTTTGATTTCACAGAATCCATTAGATTTTATGCTGATTCCTACTCTACAAGCACGTAGCAGTTTCAGAATAAGTAAGAACAACCTGTTTATACTTTTAATTCATTCAAGCTTTCTAGCACTTGTTATCCATGCAACAGTGAACGAGAAAGCAAACACATCTCTTGCTGTGCTGTATTTTGTCTATTGCTTATTCCTATTACAAAGGATAAAAGGAAACAGTGGCTAACATGCTTTTGTTTGAAAGCAGAACACATGCACTGGGAGACTGTGTCCATGGGAATGCTTATGTATCAGGGACTGTGTTCTTCTGTCTCCCTGTGTCTGTTCCATTGCTAATGGAAAACAGAAGGTATTTCTTAAGTAGTCTACCAGAGAACACAATCAGTGCTTTTCCTGTTCAGATGAACTATAACCTCCCTGTCTGCAGGTGATAGGAATCTTGGTCTTGTCATTCTCTAACACTGGGTCTTCATTCTGCTGTTGCAGCTCCCTACCTGATAAAAGATACTTTCAAAGCAAAGCCACATGAAGCCACCAAACACCTGGTTTACCTGTCTTTAGGAGTTCTTTTTAGAGTTGTTTGCTCTACATTCAAATGCAAAATCCCACAAATAAACACAGACATGCACACACACATATATATAAGTTCTTATCTAAAAGTTACATTAAACAATCAGATGTAGCTGGACTGCCTGTGGTGAGCCTACTATGAGTTGGAACTGTAAATCCTGACATCTCCATCATTTATTATGAACTTTACCAGCCAGGAAAATATAGCGTCTGGATTGGCTACTTGCCCCTATAAATTTTTATTTTAGGCACATTTCTCTTGAGCTTATTTTCATAGTTAATATGTTGGAAAGCAGGTTTGGTCTTGGTTCTTTTTCTAATATTCTTCATCTCCCCTCTCCCTCAGTTTCTTTCCTCCTAACTGACAACTAACAGGGCCTGGCTGCAGCTATTCCTCTTCTGTCTCTATCCTGTCCATGAGTGCCAGGGCTCAGCTTCCCTCTCCTTCATGTCACCAGCAGTGTATTCATAGTTTGTAGAAGCTTCTGACCTTGCATGATTGCATTCTGGGGTATGGATGAGCACTGCAAGAAATCTAAATGGTAAAGTAATTGGGAGATAGTACAGACTATCACACAAGATGCAAGCAACAACTGTCCTGGAAGTAGCCAGAAACAATAGTGTCTGAGTGCAGAATTCCTACTTGCTAAAAAGACCAAGCCACTCGTAGGAGATCATATTCAGCTGCAAATCAAAAGAGAAAATAAGACACAGACCTGGCATAATCTCATTTGGCAGAAATGAATGATGGCCTTTTTGCAATTGTTTTGCTGAAAAGCACAAATCTGTACAAAAAGAAACCAGCCATCTGTTTTGAATGTTTTAGAATGTAAGTATCTATTTGTGTTCTTCTTTGATCTGTAAGAATAATACGAAGACAGTGATACAGTCCAGCTACACCTCTGTTGTGAGTGCTTAATTCATCCCAGAGCTGCAGATTACAAAATTCCATCTGGAAATCTTAGTCTTATCATTCTGGGATCAGAAAGAAGATGAACAGTGTATCAAGATCAGTTCTTTTGTGTTCATAGATATTAAATTCTTGGACAGAGAATACACTCTTCTAAGATACATTAGTTACTAAATAGCAAAATAATAGCAGCAGAATTGTTCCCCAGAAGAGTGAAAAGACCAGGAGCAGATGTTGACATCATCTTAAGGACAGCATTCTTCTCTAGGCTGGCCCATCCCAGTCTAACAGTATTTACTGAGTAAAAGATGTCATGCCAATATGGGTATAAAGGAAGAGAGAAGTTGGAAAGGCACGGTTTCCAAAATGGAATGGTAGAAGATTAATCATAAAGTAAAATATTAAGCATTACTTCAGTTGTTCGCTCCACCATGACAGGATTGTTACACTAAAGTGAGCAGGTCACTACAAAAGGCTCTCCCCTAAGCAGAATTACTACAACCAAAGAAGTAAAGGTTATTCTCTGAAAAATGGCAAAGTTTGAAAAGGCTTGAAAAGCATGGATAACTGTATGATAGCCAAAGCAGGATTTTGAACTGCACTTCCTCAGAGCAGCAACTGGCAATCCATGAACTCTTCGTGTCTCCTTGCCTGAACTTGATGGCACAGGAGACTTTCAGTTTCATGGCTAATGCTGATGCCCACATAAGCAGAGGTCCAGAAAAGCAGGGATGGAAATGAGGTCCTGTGATTAACTGGAACAACTGTATTCAAAGTGCTGCTCTTGCAAGGATTAATTAGTTACATCATCTTATTTGAGCTCATCCCATTAGGGTTCTTACTATAGGGTTCCCCATCTGAAAAATGGAAGTGAGGAGCCCTGGCTGTCACCAGGATGACAAAACACATCAGGCATCTTAACTCTCAGTCAGGACAAGTGATAATGTTTAAGTAAAGTAAGATTATTTCACATGGTTGCCTTAAAATTTTGCACAGGGTATGTCTCTAAGGCACTTTCACAACGCTTTTACACATCTGGATGAAGAACTGTAATGAACATATTATACCATTATTACACACTACACAATTAGTCTGTAGATTTTTAGAGAAGGGAATAAATGACCCTTCAGATGACAAAAGATCACAATAAAGAACAAGAGACAGTGGTCTAAAGAGCTTTGTTCAGCATGCTGGAACAGCAGCTCCTTGACATGTTTAACATATGGATTATTTTCCCTTTTTTTGGGGAGGGAAAAGAAAGTATTAATAGAGTCAAATACAAATCTAACATTATTTTGGGAAAAAAATTCAACATGAGGTATTAGAATCACCATCATATCACTTTAACAAGACTATTTCAGAATATTGTGCAATAATAGTACCTAGCACTTATATAGCACTTTTCCCAAGCCAACTTCCACTTCTACAAAAACTTCAGCTCATTTTACAATTAGAGAATTTGAGACAGGAAGAAAGAGAACAAGTGAGTGGTTGGAGATGATGCCAGGAAAGAATTCATCTTCTGAACTGTGGTCTAGTACTGTGTCCAGTAAATTACATTGTAATACGAGCCAGGCACGAAAGCTTGGTGCTTTCGACCATTCTGCATGATCTAACAATTAAAAAGACCATATTGAAAATAAATTTATTCAAAAGGCTTATGAGGTCACAGTGTAATAAGTGACAATACTGAGAACCTAAAAAGTATGACAGTAGGATGAGCAATTCTCTACATGCTGCAAGCATAAAATGTGTCTTGTGGAGAAAAGATCACATTTATGTAGTGAATGGATACCTGTGTAATCATTTGAACATGGAACTCACCATGAAAAAGATATTTACTTTGCTAAAAGAAATCAGTATATGAATCCAAGCATCAAATAATGTAGAAAAAAAAATCAATGTTCTTCTCAAACGTCCCAAAGCATAGACATTTTCAGTGCTGTAGTGATCAAAATGAAAAATTCATGGGGTTTAACAGCTGTGGCAAAGGTTAAATTAAGTCCTGAGATGCCCTGCCCTTACTGGCATTATTTCTATCCCTCTTACTCTCCCATCATAGTAGTTACAGTTCTTCATGCTGCTACCTGTCACCTATTTCTGCCACTTTCCTCTAAATCTGTTTGAATAGCCATGAACACTGGCTGACTGGGTGTCCACTCACTGTGTATTTCCTTTTAGCTGTAAAATGGAGTAAGAAATACCTCCTACACAACAGAAAGGAAATTGTGAATGCTCCTTCTGGGCATTCCTAGGGGTGAGACAACATTGCTCTGCAGATACAAGTTGGAAACACATGGCTTACAACCCTGAGCATTCAGTTGGGTTTTGCATACATCTACTAGTATCAACTTCTCTGTGAGATTTAATTGTTTCTATCATTCTAACAGGAATCCTGTTTAATACCCTTGTTCTAAAACATGCAACACAGGAATGTCATTCAAGCTCCATTACCCTTTAAAAATCACAAATGGCTATTTAGAATTAAACTGGTTTTGGAAACAATATATTCATTATTTATGTCCTTCAGAATATTAGACGCTCTTGATTAAAAACTATAGTTAAAAAATTCAAACTGAATTTGTTAAACTTTCTTCCTATTCATGGCTTTCCCTCTATTTCAGTTTTTAGATTTAGATGACTCGTCTACAGAAAAACTCTTGTCAAACTCAAATTACAACATTAAAAATGTAGCCCTTGGTAGAAAACACATACTTGTAATCTGGTGATGTTGCAAATTATAATTTACACTGATTTTGACAAGCAGTGTAGGAAATTTACTTGAATTGACTGTTTTTCAGGTCTTAAAAATGAGCCAAATATTTTCCCATAATGACTTACTCCCTCTTTCCACCTCTGAAATCTTGAGAGAAGTCTCAAATTCTGCTAGTGTCTTCAGTGCTCAACCCACAATACCTACTCCTTCTGTGTTAAAATTTGTCAAACTCAAGTATTAAAGAAAAATGTCACAAAGAAGAGGCTTTTTGTCTTGCAATATTTTTACGGTAATAGGAACTTGCCAATATCTTCATCATCTTGAAATATCCCTATTTTTAGGCACTCCAGTTCCACACTAGCTCTTTGACCATTCCACTGTTACTCTAATAAGCATAATATTAATTTTCAGATTTTGTTCCTGGAATTCAAGAAAAACCAAATGCTTTGCTCTTTAGCAGGAGTATCAGTGACTTCAGGACTTGTTCACAGCTGTTAATAAAAAATGCTTCCACAGAGTGAGTTCAGACGCTGTCTAATGACAGCATCTACTAGGATCCAACCCTTACTGCAAGCTAGAGCCATGGAAGATGGGAAGAAAAATACAACAGCATGCATACTTAAACCCACACATGTGGTATGTATAAATTACATACCAGGATTAAACTCTCAGTTCTCAGGATTTCAGTTTTGCTCTTCCTCTGTTCTTGCCCTTAGCACTTCAATTCTGTCCTTGCTTTTCCCTGGGCCCTTCCATTTGATTGATCTTCCACTCTTCCAACCATTTGTTGTGACCCTGCGCCCCCTACACCCATTCAACAAGAGTGGCCCTCCTCATTTCTGATGGGCAGGGGTGAATCAAGCAGATCTCTGAACCACACCCACACTTTCTCCCATCATAGGTAGCACAGCTGTGCTTCCCAAGAAAACTAGATGAACTGAGACATTTATGTATGGAAGCTTTGCTTCTCCTTCCCCCATATGGCACAGGCATGGTACAGATTTACAGAGGAGATACATGTGCATACACACATACCCTTCTGCATGTGTGAGACCCCATAAAGTGTAAATTCATATTATTCTCAATAACAGTGAGTAATAACTATTTAAGATATTGGCCAGACCATTTTAGCATCTGAGAAAGACAAAGAAGCATCCTCATGTGAAATCACACTGGAACACGCTTGGGTATAGAGGAGGATAGAGCTCCATCTGGGGAATAAAAGGAGTCATAAGAAATTCACACAGCAAGGAAACAAGCCTAGAGAAAAAGGCTAGGAAAGACTATTTCAGGATGAAAGATGGTATTTACATTGAATTATAAACTGAAATGTAAGCTACCATTCTCTGGAACTACAGGAAAGGTGCATATGTTTAGGAACAGTGCTCCATTTCAGGGGAGATCTATCTGATAATGCTGTCATGTACACAACTGGCATAATTAAATATTAAATTCAGTCAATTCTGGAATGCTGGAGGGGAAAAGCCTTAAACCCTAAAACATAAAAATAAAATAATGTAGTTTGCTACTGTACATAGTTTTCTCGTCTCCATTTCATCTTCAGTATCGACCAGAGGTGATTGTATGCACAGACCTAAAGGAACTCTAAAAAATAAACTTATTGCCGAGTGTTTTGCTATTAGTTACTTTTTTATCATTGTAATACGTAAATTTTTATTTAGCACGTAAATTTAAGTTAGGGACTCTGTAACTTACATTACATTCTCTTTTACAAAGAGAATAAGGACTTTTTTTTTTCAATACACATGGAATATCATGGTAAAAACAGGAACTCTGTTGGGAATAAATGGCTTGGGACACATCAATCACCTTTATACTTTCCCTGTTGATGTATGCAAGACAATCTTGAGGCTGACAAGTTTCTCAGATCAGATGCATGTAAGGCAAGGATGCTGGCTGACTCATTATTTTGACTAGGATACTCTGTAACATGTTTTCCTGAGGAAAATGCCTCCAAGTAGAGAGATAAGCTGTATTTAATGTCACCCACCCATTAATTCAGTAAACTAATAGAAACCATATTCTTAGCACATTTGCATTCATAAATGTACCAGCAGGTGGGAGAGGAAAAGAGAAAGATCTTTCTATCAGTGTTTTCCTCACAAACTCCATGTTTGCTCTAGAAGGAAAATCAGAATCGTTCCTACCTTCATAGTGAGTGTCCTCTTCCTTTTCATTCATTTACTTACCTGATCTTTCCTGTTTAATTGCTGTGCTTCAGTTGATCTTTTACAAGCATTACCTCTAAAACTTTTAACAACATACACTAACACACAACCATTGCAAGAGTGGTGATTCAAAAAGAATGTGAAATCAACAGCGAGTGTAAATTAATGAAGCATTTTATCAATTTTTCCACTAAAGAGATTTTCTCAGTTGAAACCCCAAGGCATGAAATTCAAGTTTGACACTGTCATAGTTGGATTAAATTTTTCAGATGGTTGACTTGAAAAAAGGGATTTGATCTATACAGTCAGACAGACATGTAAGTCTGTAGTTAATTGAGCAAGTGTGAAGAGATGAGAGTGCCTTATTCTTTCATGAATCTAACATAAGGGAAAAAATTTTCTAAAACGCAAGAGTCCAAGATTTCCACAGAAATTTTCAGAAGTTTTCTTTCAAGTAACCAGTAGGAAAAAATCATATTGTGCAAAAAAATGTGAAATATTTTTTCTTGAAAGTATAAGTGAAGAAAGAAAAAGTTTCATATAAATTTTTAAAATACTGTTATTGCATTTTAGTTCTTTAAAATACTTTAAGTACTTCAGAGAAATGTATTCTGCTTTAAAACTACTCCAAGGCATAAATGAATCCTATGTATGGTAGCCTAATAATGGGTATTGGACTTTTAAGGTCTATATCAAGGCTCCTGGTCAGTGAAGGATGTTTTCTTAGCTAGACAACAGGCATGAGGAGAAGGGCTCTGCCCTGTGTAGTGCCCTCTCTTCTGGAAATGGGAGTTGTCATGGGGACAATTTGACAGCAGAAAAGAGAAAATTGTGGACGTTGACATAGAGAAACAAAATGTACTTTAAATGAAAAACAGCTACCAACTTCTCCCCCATTGTTTTGAAAGAATGAGGGAGATGGAAAGGAGAGAGGAAGGTTAAGGGGATATTCCTCTTTGCCTTCAAATTTATAGACAATTTATATTCGTAGTGCATATCAAGAATCATCTGTTGTGAGCTGATAAATATCTGTGACTGGTTAGGTCAGCATGCATGGCAGCAATCTCAGCCGCAGATCTTAACAGGCTTAAAACCTTCAGGAGGAACATTATCTTCAGGAGGAACATTATCTCTGAGCAAATTCTTTACAAACCAGAATCGAAAAAGCATACATAGATTTGGCTACAGTGCAAACTGCTTTGAAAAAGAATCCGACTGAAAACATTTCCTCCATGAAGTCAATGATAAATGATATGAGAGACATTTCCTGTTCTCTCGTCCGCATTAAGAGTTTGCTTTGCACAGAAACTCAATTACATGCCCTGGAAAGTTCTCCCCACAACATCGTGAAACAATGACATGGTGATTAGAAGAGGAAAATCACAAACTACACATAAACACATGAGAAACACCCTCATGCAGAGACTGTCCAAGCAAGGGGGAGGGAGCACAGCCAGGTTTCACAAAGCACACGGGAGCGAGATGTGGGAGCGGCTGTCGGAAACTTTTCTATTGGCAAGAGAAGTTGATTCTCACCGTTCTGAACAAAATGGCTGAACTAAGAGCATCTGACTGGTTATGCCCAAATACCCTCCTCCTCATCCTAGAGGTGCAGAGGTGGCAATGGGAGGAAAGCCCCAGAGCAGCATGGGAATGAAATAAAGAGTTGGTTAGTATTTAAAGCACATAGGTAAGTACAAATAGTAGTACAAAGCATTTAATTCCTTATGCAATATTCTGAGCTACCTTGAGGTACAGCTTTCTTTGCTCTCTTGTAGGCTTTGTCAGCTTTTGAAATGCCCCTATGCAAAGGGAAAGTGCAATCAGACCCTCCTCCCACCCCCTCTCCTCCCTATTGCCCTCCCCTGCAAGGTCTTTGGAAGAATTTCCGTAAATGTTTAAATTGTATTTCTCTTTTACATTTTATCTTTTCATTTCATCTGTGAATGCTATGCTGCATTCATTTGCAAGCATGTAATACAGTTACATTCTGGACATGGCTTCAGCTGTCTAACATTCATATCAAATTAAGATTAAGGAATCTATTTAATTTGCAGTATTAGCAATTTCCCTCTCCTGAAAGAGGTAACACCAACATTTTCCAAAAACACTGCAAAAAATTCAAGCCAGTTGAGGAAGGTATTAAATCAAGATGCAAAAGAAAGCTGCTTTGAAAATGAGAATTTTTCTGTTTGTTTCTTTGTAAACACTCCTTATTGTCTTCTGATGCAGACATCAAAGGAGATTTTTAAAAATCTATTTTCTGCAGGGTGAATATGCAATTGTCATTTTCCTCTTGTATCTTACCCACGATTTCTATGTATCACTAGGTTGGCGCTTAAAGGTCTAGACTGAGATGCCTCCCTTCAGACCTCAACAATGTCTAGATGAGTCAGAGGGCAAAGAGGAGCACCAAACATGCCTTCACTTCATTAAGGCAGTGATTAATGATCACTAATATTTTAATTAAACCAGATTGGATGAGATTACGACATGGGATATGTAATTATGTTGGCATTTTCTGTGCTACCCAAGGGATGGTTAATCTCTCTGATAGTTATCACGCACATGGCTGTGCTTTCTAAATGACACAGGAGGCTCCTCACTGCTTTGGAGATGGTAAATTGATTTTCCTTCAGTTCACGGCCCATTGAGTTTGTGAGGGAGCAGTCTGTGCTCATTTGGCACCGAGGCTGGGATTTCCTCATGGGAAATGAAGGGAACTGCTCATATACAATCCATAGATCAGAAAGCTGATCCTGGAGCATGATTTCCTGCTACTGAAGACAAGAAACAGTCCTGGACACTCCACACACTCAAGCAGTAAACCTGAGCTACTAAAATCTGAGTATGTCAGACAGGACTCGAGTCTCGCATTTTAAGAAAGTAATGTTTTTCTCCTCCTTTTCAGTGTGCTCCCTCTTCTCCACCCACTTAATAACAGGTTGGTACTGGGAACTGTTTGTTCACATTTCAGGAGTTTTCAACAAAGGCATCACGACAGCAACATCTATTTCTGCTTCATAACTGTACTCCAGAATATTATTTTTGTTCCAAGGCAGTGCAAGCGGGTCAGGAAAAACTACATATGACTCAAAATACTCAGCCCTCATAGTAAAAATGACCTAAAAAACAAAAGAAGAGAGACACATTACCTGGTCAGGGGAGGGCTTGTGGTTGGTTTGGTTGGAATGGGATGAGGATTTGAGGTGGTCATCCTCATAGTTGTCAGCCATTAGCTTCATACGGTTCTGAGTCTATTAAAAAAAAACAAAAAAGAAAGAATCTCAGTCTACCTTCTGATGTGATCACAGAGACTAAAGGGAACAGGGTATTTATACTATTCTGCATATCCAAAATCCATACATGGAAAAATATAAGACACGTGCATAAAACATCAGTTGAATTACTGAGGAGGATTTGTAAAAACTGGGAGACACATTACACACAGTTCACTTTGAGGCTAAATTAGTTTTGCAATTTAATGGTTTATCTGACTTGTGCCTACTAAAACTTGTGTTGTACAAGAAATGACTGGCCAGTAAAATGTGAATTATAGAAAATCCATCCTGTGAGAAAATTACAAAGTTAATAAATAAATCTTTGGGAAGAAAAAGTGATACAATGAAGATTTATAAATTAAAACCTGAACACAGTCAAGTAAAGAATTAGCAAAATGTGAAACAAGTTTCTTAAGTTTTCTTCAACTTCTTGGAAGATTTCAAGTTCCAGAAGATATATAATTTTTAAAAACACACAATATGAAATAAATTGTGTAAGAATAAATGGAACACTTTACCTTAACAAAACCATCCTAGGCAAGCAATTGCAACGGACATGAAAATATACTACATGGCTGTGTCTGCAAAGGAGAGTGTTAGTGAGATAAAGCCCTTTTAACATACTATCCTGAAATGAGGTCCCCAAGCACCTATAAACACACCTCCACAGAAATAAGGAAAGAAATGCACCTGGAAAATGTCCCACTTCCCCAGTAGGCCTTACAAAGGCCATTCAGGCAGCAGTGATACTCTGTGAGTAGCCTAGAGGGGACATGGAAGAGCTGGGTGAGGGTCTTGCAAAGCAAAGAGCTGCTCCCCTTCATGTTAGCTGGGTGCCAGTGCCACTGGGAAATCACACCTGGAGCAGACCCAAAATGGAGTGACAGCACTTCTCAGAGGGCAGACAAAGCCCCATTTTGAGCTTTGTGAAATCCTTGTATTCCAAGGAAATAAAAAGGCTAGCCAGACCTATGTTAGAGATGATATACAGTAAATTATATACAGCTAGACATATGAAATCATCAGACATGCACTAAAATTAAATGTCTTAAAATGAAAGCTCAAACCTCACAGTAAAAATGCCAACTGTTGATTCAATCCCTTTGTAACTCCATGGTTTCTCACTGAAAACCCTAATTTTAATGAGCATCTCGAGGCTAGAGAATGCAGATTCTACTTGACTCTATTCAGAGAATCTGGATTTGATTTTATTTTGGATTAATTTAACAAAAGCTAATAGTAAATTGAGCTTAAGCAATAAGCAATTTAATCATGCAAAATTTTTATATTGTTTGCTCTGCTTTGTCAAACAAGTTTTGAATTCCAAGTCTGACTCATCATTCATAAATCACTACTTGAAACATGCTACATTAATCCTTAAACAATCAGTTTATTGTAAAGGCACTTCCTTCATATATATTAGTTTATTATATTTAAGGTTGTCTCTTCAACAGTTTCTTCTTTGCAATGAGAAGAACTGATTTTAAATGATTTCACATTTCTTTGGAAATTTTTGGTTTTGATAATAAATAATAAATCCTTAGATGACTTTCAGCATGTGTGTGGAAAAAATCTATTGAAGACCAGATGTTCAGCAGAATGTTAGCACAGCACATTAACTTTCCTGAGAGAAAAAGTAGCTCTTCCCAGAGAGAGGCAGCATGTTGTATGGTATTGCATGAAAAAAGCCCTATGTTAGCTCATACAGGAAAAGAAGAATATAAAGAACATAAAGACTTAAATATTTCAAAGAATCACAGAATGGGTCAGGTTTGAAGGGACCACAGTGGGTCATCTGGTCCAACCTCCCTGCTCAAGCTGGGTCATCCTAGAGCACAGGGCACAGGATTGCATCCAGATGGTTCTAGAATATCTCCAATGAGGGAGACTCCACAACCTCTCTGGGCAATCTGTTCCAGAGCACAGTCATCCACAGAGTAAAGAAGCTCTTCCTCTTCAGGTGGAACTTTCTGTGCATCACCTTCTGCCTGTTGCCTCTTGTGCTATTACTCAGCACCACCAAGAAGCGCCTGCCTCTGTCCTTTCGACACTTTCCCTTTGGATACCGATAGACATTGATGAGGACCCCTCTCAGCAGTCTCTTCTCAAGGCTGAACAGACCCAGCTCCCTCAGCCTTCCTTGTAAGAGAGATGCTCCAGTCCCTTAATCATCTTTGTTGCTCTCCACTGGAGTCTCTCCAGGAGCTCCTTGTCTCTGCTGTACTGAGGAGCCCAGAACTGGACAGAGCACTCCAGATGTGGCCTCACCACGGCTGAGGAGCAGGATCACCTCCCTTGACCTGCTGACAATGCTCTTCCTAATGTACCCCAGGATATCCTCGGCCTTCTTGGCCACAAGGACACACTGCTGGCTCATGGACAGCTTCTTGTCCACCAGCACCCCCAGGTCCCTCTCCTCAGAGCTGCTTTTCAGCAGGTCCCTTCCCATATCTTATCTCTCTCGAGTTTGGTGATGCCCCTGTCCCCCTTCAAATCTAGTTTAAGGCTCTCCCAATAACCCTTCTAAATCCTAAGCTAAGATCCCTTTTCCCCTTTAAGACACGTAGACTGTATTTGTTGTTGTATAAACTGGCCCATGATCAAAACCCACAAAGTTTTGCTGTTTATAGCAGTCCCAAAGTCAGGTGTTCATCTGCACGATTTTCCTGTTTCTTGCCCCATCACACCCTGCAATTAGCAGGGCAGCAGAGAACACAGCTTGTGCTCCAGATCCCTTGACCAGTTGTCCCAAAGCCCTGAGCACCCTCTTGACTGCCCTTAGCCTTCTTGTTGGGACTTCATTGCTGCCTACTTGGAAAACCAGGAGTGCATAATAATCATTGTGCTGTACCAAGCTGGGAAGTTTGTTGGTGATGTCCCTTCTGTGGGCCCCAGGGAGGCAACACACCTCCCTATGGGTTGGGTCTGGTCAGCAAAAAACACAAGTATCCCCCAAGAAAATTCGGAGGTCAAATTGAAGAGGTTGAACACTTCTGTCACTTAACTTCAAGTAGAATAACCTACTATTAATACTTGGCAGGAGGTTTGAGAAGAGGCTGATGGAATTGGTCTGGTTTAGCCTGAAAAAGGAGGCTTTTCTAAATTACTTGACGGAAGGAAATAGAGAAGATGAAGCTACGCTCTTCCTGGAAGGGAGAGGACAAGAGATGATGGTTGTTAATTGGAACACAAAAAAGTCTCATTAGAGATGAGAAAAACTGTTTTCATAATGAGGCAGATCAAACACCAGAACAGGCTGCCAAGAGACTGTGGCATCCCTGTCTTTACTCATACTGAAAAGGTGACTGGACAAAGCCTTGAGCAAGCTGCCCAAGCTAGTGATGCTCTTCGCAGGTGGCTGGACACAGAGGTCCACTCCAACCTAAAATATGCTGCAATCCCTATTATTTCAGGTTTTCATCTTCAGGTAATTTTATAGCTATCAAAGTCGGAGTTTTCAAATTAAGAGGGAGATAAGTTCCAAAATTCCTCCTACTTGCCAAATATGATTTCGTTGCTTTGTTCCATTACAGCCCTTCGAACATTTTAACTCAGAACAAACTCTGCAGCACTCTGATGATAAGAATTCTATGGGATTTGTTCACCTTAGAGGACATTTCCTAAACTCCCTCTTTAACTCAACCTGACTTTTCACTGTTGCTGCTGTTAATTTAACAGTGCATGTTTGTGATAAACAAGTCTTGGCAAGAAAACACCAAAATCAGTATTGTTATTTCACTACCGGAAATAATTTATATATGTATCACTGGAATTAGGCAAAACTCAAGAGATGGAAGAAAAGCAGTTTATCTCCTGATGGATACCACGAAGAAATATTTCCCAACATCTAAATTCCAAGCAGTGTTGCAAATAAAATATATGATATTATAATATTTTTATAATTCTTTTAGTGTCAAACATGGAAATAAAAAGCTTCTGCTTAGGACTGGAATACCAATGATGGACTTTAATTGGAAATTTTAAAAATAACTGTAAATACATGAATTGAGTTTCTCTCCTATTGCTCCTCTACAGAAGAAAAAATGTTCAAAAGTATGGAAATTTCTAGAGCAAATGGCTGTTGCAATGATTTAAAAACAAAACATTTACTTTACTGTGGGGAACCACTCCAACATCCTGCAGTCCTGAACTGCTTTGTCATGGCACTATTATACAATCCTCTCCCACCTCATGAGGTTATGGCTCAGATCCTAGGGCAAACATTTCTACATCACTGTAAAAAGCATGAACAACAAAGTGGTTTAACCACTGTGTCCTGTGAGAAAATAAATGAGCAGTGCAGAAAAATCGGTTGTGTCAGGAGTGCTTTTGTCTAAAACCTCCAGAGCTGTAAGCAGGACCAGTAGTGGTAAGAACCGGATGTCAGATTCAAATTTTGCTTACAAAATACCTGTAATGTGCCATTACAGGTACCTTCTTCATGGACTTGAAGAAAAAATGCTGGAATGAAAAAAGCAGGATAAAACTCTACAAACTCAATAGGTTTCCTGATCTCTGTTCAGGTTTCTTAATTTTTTTTTTTTGGACAGATTTCATAACCTTACTCCTGGCCCTCCAGTTATACCGTTTTTAAAAACCCCACAACTTGTCAAAGCCCTTAACAATGCTCTTTTTTACTGCCATTAATCACCGTGCCAAAGAACAGTCCCAAACCCTTGAGACTGGTGCCAGTTCTCAAAATTACTAAAGAGCCATTGCACACTCTCAAGCTCCTAACTGAAAGCCAGGAATGACTGTGGAGAACTTGCCATGATAAGTCTGCAGACCAGAGTCTATGAACTGCAGGTCTAAAGCATAACATTTGCAAGGGTAACATATCTAAAAAAACCCCAACTTCCCCTGGTTATATGTCAGACTATACTCTAGAACTATCAGGTCTTGCCCATTCCTCCTTTTCCCTGCCCCGCCCCCAAACTTCTGCAATTACACTTCTGCCTCTCTAATACACTTATTTTTAATGTCTTTCTTGTTTCTTTTCATTATTTAAGTCTGTCTTCTTCCCAATCCCTTGCTACAGCAGGCAGTTATACCACAAGAAAAAAGCACCTGGGGAAAATGAGAGATAAACTTGTTTTAATCATGAATGTGAATTATCAGGACTTCTTTTAAACATGCTCTGTTTGGTTGTTTCATGGTCCTGCAGTGATTTCACTATATTTTCATCACTTTTTTTCTCGGTACCATATGGTTTACTTCTGCCTAAACGTTTGGGTAAACAAGGAAATTGCCACAGAGTAGACTGTTTCTAACATAACTAACACCTGAAAACTTTCATTGCAAACTGCACATGTACACTATTTTAGCTGCCTAAACTGCAGCCATAGTGAGTTTTTAAAGAATCACTAAGTTCCTCATTCATGGATGTACCGATTCAAAGCATGCTCTCACCTGTAGGTTCTTAAGAGCAAGTTATTTTCTGTTTCCTGCAGGCTATATTGGTGGCTTGTTTGTACACCTCAATCCTAAAGACCAAATTAATAGATTTTATCACAGCCAAATTATTACATGAGAAAAAACAGAACTGATGCTGATCCACAAATTGTAGGGGAGAGTCAGAGACATATTCTGGAACATAGCTGGTAAAGCCTAGAGGAGTGCTGTCCAGGTCTGACAAACTCTTTATTGTGGAATTCCACATATAAATTTGAAACCCACAGGTTAAACTACAGATATTGTTTATAATATATTTTACAGAATGTTTTTATTTGAAAGCTTGCACGAAGTTGTATGTTATAATGAGAGTACATACCTTTCTTAAGCATTTCTGCAGGACAGCTAGTGTTCTGGTAACCATTATCCTGGCAAGTTTTTGAAACCAAGTTTTATTCATAGGGATCACACATTTCTGTATCTCTGGACAAGCTTTCTAATAAACAACAGATAACAGCTCATAAGCTGTGCATTCTCTCTATTAATCTAGTCTGCTTCACACGTTCATTGCAGTAACTTATTCAAAGAGTTTGCATCAAATTGGTTGCTCCACCATGAAACACAGCACAAACCATGACATCAGAGACTACTTTCTCATTTTCTGTAGAATATTTGCATGGGGTAATTTCTGGTTTTGCTAACCAGTCTAAACAAGCTTTATTAATCCTTTAACGTAGAGTTTTAAAAGCCCCACATTAAGTAAATATTAATATAATGACTGTACTTGTGACAAATGGGTATGTGGTGGAGGCAGAGTGTCAGCAAGTTAAAGTCAGCAACTCATTTCAGTCTGAGTTGAATGTTTCACTGGAAGCACACACATGCAGAAGCAACAGTTTAGAAACATTTTTATCACTAATAACATAGAAAAATAATGAAGAAACTAGGGTGATTTTTCTTCCTAAGTATGTGCCAAATTCAGTATCTCTGAAAATTATATAATTGCAAAGACTTTCAGATAGTTCTTTTCTATTTATTAAAAACCTGCAGTGAGCCATAATCCCTGCAAATGTCAAACCACCTCCCTGCCCAAATCTGGCTGTCAGAAATACAGAAAGAATAATTCCTCCTTGCCTGTTATTAGAATATGATGTCCTGCATAACTACCTTGAATATATCTATACCTACCTTGAGCACTGGGACTCTGAAAGATTGTTTCAAGTGTTTTACTCTATGCCCCCTTCCCATTCACGATATTTAATAATCTGGGTGATATTTTTCAAATTTGTAAAGAGATGATACATGCTGAGTTGTCACTTTTGTTTGTAAGGTTTAAAAGACACATGGGTTAGGTTTGGCTTTCATTCTGGCTATGGTTAAGATTAGCAACTGAGATTTCTCTACTAGCAGCAAACAGTACAATGTTCAGCTGCAGAGAAATGAAAACCATTCCTGTTACTAGAGTTCTGTACGTCCTGGAGCCTGTGTTTTTGTGAGCCCAACAAAGAACATGTGCAGCTGCTGGGGTTTGTCAAAGCCTGAAGGACTTAACAGATTCTACCTGAGATACTGGCTTCTGCATTGGCTGTTGGCAATGTTACAACAGCATTACATTATAAAATGAAAGACTTTATCAGCTCAGCTAATTTCTGTGTTTAAAGATTTCGTTTTTCTGTTCATCTCCCCATGAGCGATAATTACCGAGAAATTGCATTCTGGAGAATTCATATTCAAAAAACCTTTGAACTAAACAAAAGGAGGCAGATCATCTAGATATGTATGCATTCTCTCTGAGACTTGACTTATGTAGACATATGTGGATGGGATTAAAAAATAAACTTTGAACTGAAATTTTCCCTGTACTGAAAAGTGTCTCTTGGAACTTAGTTCCTCAGGAGATGAACAAATAACTAACTATGGGATTGCCCAGTAATAAAGTTTATTGAAATCTATTGTTCTGATTCCTCTATAAGGAAAACCAGTGACACACACAAAAAAATAATCCCAATCAGATCAGTGTTTGGGACTCCTTTTTGTGTTACACCATATGAACATTTTAGTATATGCTCCTTTAGCTCTGTTTTGCTCTCTTTAGAGATACCTCAAGCTGTGTTTAAGGTTGACTGATCAGTAGTAATAGAACTGCCTTTCTCAATTACTTGTTTCACAAGAGCTGGAATCTGCCCAGTCACAGGTTTCAAAGGAAACTAAAAAAAAAAAGAACCAAATAATCTCCTCTCATGGTTAACTACTCAGGAGCAAACTAAGAATGTTTCTTCTTTGGCATCTTTCCACTACATGTAAGGGTCTTAGGCAGAAACATACTTTTTCCTGTATCTCAAAGATGTCTGAGCAAGGGTTGGAGTCTGAGAACATTCACCACCATACTGTAAATACCTGATTTATACTGAATGGATGGCCTATGCATCAAAAAGTCCCTTTCAGGCAGGATCAACAGGACAAATAGTAACCCATGACAACAGTCTCAAAGAATCCTGGATCCCTCACACAGCAGACAACCCAAGAAATTATTTACTGAAATTGGTCTGAAGACAAAACAGCAAACAAAATGAGCTGCTGTTTTAATTCTTAAGACAGAATAAGAGATCTGGTTATATTCACATTCCAGTACTGAGCATCTAAAACCTCTATACTCTAGGTTTAAAGTAAGCAGGTAAGTATTTTTTGTGTTATGAGCCTGCCCTATGGTGCAGTTCGTTAGGGCAAGTCTTAGTTCCACACCATGCCAGAGCAGAGCCTGACTGCAGAAGAGAATAAGACCAGTATCCTTTACTGCCACATGCTCTGAAAACAGAAAAGACTCATTTATTTAAATTAGTTTAACAACAATTAGCCTTTTTGCTAAATTATGCTGCTACATCCACTCTCAGTCTATTGTGCTGCCTTAACTACTTCTTTAATCAGTGAAGAACTGATTTCTTTTGCAGACAGCATGGCTACCCTTGAAGAGCATATGAGTCCACTTTATTACCCATTTTATCCTGGCTAATGAAATCTGCGTGCTTTGGATTTGTATTCTCCATCTTCTAACCATGGCCTTCAACCCTATAATAATCTCTTTCTCCAGCCTGCCTCCCCCATGGTGTCTCCAGGCAAGAGTCAGCTGGGACCAGTGTGAAAGTATGTATGTTCTGAATGGCCAGCCATATGTGTATGCTACAGCCAAACAAAATATATCACGGCTCAATTCTTCTTGCCTTTCCCTGTGTGGGAGCTGTACTTTGGGCTTTTTTCGCCTCTACCCAGCTGTGGATGTTAATTAAGTTCCTATAAATTACACAATCTTTGAGACTTCTTTCCCTCTGTCAAATTTGGTTGAAAATGGTCAATAAATTGAAAAGTTACTGGATGGGAACTACAGCTCAGCTAAGCAGACGGATAGTGCTGTCATTTAAACTCTTTTTTGGAGGAGTCCAAACTAGCATGTTTTGTTTGACTTGTAAGAATTTGGATTCCCAATATATCCTTGCATTAAATGTTGCACAGAAGTGGAATTTTCTGATACTGTGGTACGTGCCTTTCTTTAAGATTCTGGGAGGCTGAACTGCTATGAATTTTCAAGTGAACAGGAGCAAGCCTCTCATGTTTAGTTCATGTGTCTGCTGAATGTTTAATGTATACAGTTTATTGTCTCTTTAATCTACTTCAATACATACCACCAATGACAACTCACTTGGAGAAAAAAATGAAATGCTACTTCTATAATAATGCAAAATGAAATACCAGTCTTTGTCATGGTCCTCATTACCCAAACTGTTGAAAACTCCTGATTGCACTTCCCTCTTTTTCATTTTTCCCTTCTCACGGTGCGTTTGTGGACCCAAGCTAAAAATTTCATCTTATATTTTACTAAATGATAGAAAAGCAAAGACAAAAAAGCAGTGAGGAAAAAATAAGCTGAAATGTACTTTGGAGCATAAACTCTTCCTAAAAACTTTGATAGGTTGGTGACACGTGTTTTACAAAGCAAAATGTAGAAGATATCTCAGGTTATGCTGCGGTTGGAAACACATTCCAATATATTAATGATTCTGTGATTACATTAAACTTGCACAATTTAAGCATCAACACTAAGTACTACAGATAAGGTTAGTCTTACAAAATCTATTAAAAAAACTTGAAGGCAAAACCCTTCAACTACCTATATCATATCCTAGAGAACAAGCAAATATTTTTATGAAAAACAGAACAACCTTTGTTTGACATCTTGATGGGACTCCTGCTTTGTTATGACTCTTCACTTGAAATTTCTCCTTCCCTTTTCACTTCAGCTTCACTCCACACTCTGCTCATCTTACCCTCCACTACCATGCTCTGTCCCCCTTTCTTTTGTTGTTCTATTTGGTTCTCCTTTCCAAAATAAATCCACTCGCATTTGCTTCACAAAGCTGCCTGTATAACACAACCACTTCAATCACTCTGCCCCTGTCTCAGCCTTTCTCCTAGTCTGAAACAAGAAAGTTTCTCAGTTCAGTGGTACCTATGAAAACCCATTGGTAAAAATCTCATTTAGGAATTCACATACAAGATGCGTCCTACTGTAAAATCTTGAAACCTAGTCATGATTCCCTGGTTCAACAATATCACTTGTAGGCCATCTGCTCATGTGTATCTACATACACCTTTCCTAGCTGACATGATTTGGAAGTTTTCCAATCTTTGTCTATTGTGATTGTGTCTTTACAACAAATAGAGTAAAAGCATTCCTTTATCCAGCAATTTTTATTTTTGGAAGGTACCTACCAGTGTTTTGACCACAGCTCTTTTATTGTTACATATTTTTATTGTTACACGACTCATCACTTCAATTGCATTTGCCTGCAGCTTCAAAAAGTTGTTAATAGCAAAACCCCCTCCCCTCTATACATGCTGTTCTTGGCAAAAAAAGTAGTTATGTACAGATACAAATTCCTAGATGCTAAAGTGATGTGAGCTGCTCAGTATCATCTCAACAGACTGTCTGTAACTACCCAGAGCCCAGCTCTGGGTATATACACGAATGTGTCTGTGTCTACATGATATAAACAGTGTTGATAGCAACTGTTTAAAAAAACATACAATGAAACCTCAAGACTATTTATGCTTGATCTCAAAATAATTTTAAAAGCTGCTGCATATAAAAGAAAAAGAAACCCAGTATTATTCTTTTTGTGCCTTTCTTTCATCTTTGAATCTAGGCAAAATCTTGCATGGTAACTGCTGGAGAGCAGAGTTGAAAGGGCATTTCCTTTGACAACCAACAGAGCTTTGCTACCCCAAACTAAATTAAAGTTAAGAATTTTTTCTGTATGGCCAATTACTAGGGTTGACATCCACCTAGAAGAGCCTTGCCTCATAATATCCATACAAACACACAGACATTACATTCCTGTCTGTCCACACCATCTGTGCGTGTGGTCTGCAGACACAGGATTCCTGTCCATCCTCACTGTCCCTGTGTTTGGTCCACAGAGGCAGGATTCCTACCCAAGCACACAGCAGCACATGTGCAGTACAGAGTTGGACAGATGATTCTTATCCATTCTCCCTGCTCTTGCACGCAGCACACAAGCAAGGAGGACTACAATAAAACACTTTCTTTTCTTGTTCTTCCAGCAGAAGTTGATTTTTCCTATTCAATCTGTGTCAAAGCTTAGATACTAAGCTGGAAAGACTGAAAAACCATTTGGTTTTTTTGCTGTATTCGTTACAAAATTACTCTTACTAAGAAAAGAAATTCTTGTCCTTTCTACAAAATTCATGGCACACAATGTGTGGAGATGTGCCAGCTTGACCAGATGAATTTCTCTAAGGTGTCTACATTCCAGACAGTATTCCCATCTTCGCCTGCTCTATTCCTAATCTGTTGTTTTTCTGTGACTTACATTAGATGATGACATTACATATGAACAGAGGCCCACCCAATGGGCATTGTAAAGCACACTGTAAAGCTTAGAAAAAAGTCTTAAAAAATTCCATCTGTGCTACAGAACCACTAAAATTTTTGTGAAGAAAACACTTGAAAGGTGCACAAACTGAAGATCTCGATGTATAAATAAATATATTTCCCCTTAGGAAAAAAAAAAAAAGAAAAAAAAACTAAAATGAGAAGATATAGTCCTTATTTCCACAGAGCAAATAAACCTCTGCAGGCTTCCAAGTTTTAAACAACTTATGTATGTGTGTGTTCTTAAGGATCATTATATTGCTTTTATTATTTTTTCAACACCATTAATGTCAGCAGTTGGCAGAAGTTTGGGTTGCTAGCTGTAATAAAGGAGGCAAAGCCAAGATTACATCTTCTAGTGTTTAGGAGATGGAGGGCACACTGGCTTGGCATCAGAAATTATGGTTATAATTCATGTTAAGATGAAAAAAGGGAGAAGAGTAATTTCTTAAATTACTAAAAGGATTAAGAGTGGTACAACAGTGAAAATGAATGGTTTAAAAAGTTAAATTCCCCCCCTCCACAATAAAAATCCACTGTAAAAACAAGAGATACCTAGGTTGTTCAGACCCTGAAAAGAACTTGTCTGGAGTTAGCTGTGAGAACTCCATTTATTTTTTGTTTACTCAACTACAGGAAATATTTGAATTCACACTAAGACAGATGGGCATTGGTGTCAAACAGAAAGAAAGAGAACAAAAGACTAGGTTCTGTGACTGTAAAGTTGTACTCAAACAAAGAGAACAAAACCTCTAATAAAATAGCTACCCCTTAACCAAGGCTGTATTCAGCATAAAAGACCATTACTTCTCCCAGGCATCAGTACTGTGATCAGAGTTTAACACATATTTGGAGACTAAAGCTTTACAGAAGTTGAGAGACTAACATTTACCTGTACTGCTGACAACCTAAAATTGTGCAACATGTTATTGTAAAAGTAAATTACTTGTATTTATAACTGAGGGTACCTGATCAGGAAATTGATCTTATATCCCCATGATAAATGTTTGATTATGCCAAGTAAAATCATACTGCAATCTTCTGATAGCTGAGTTTGAGACTTACTTTGCCTTCATGCACAATTTTGTACTAATCCCTGAAAGGACACACAGCAACCATTCCTTTATTTTGTGCTCAATGCAGGTCTGCTCAGAGACAGTTGAACACAACTGCCCGAAAGATGATCTGCCAAAATCATTAACTCAGACTTGACAGCATCATCTCCAGACTCTCATTCAAGGGAGGGACTGGAAGCAGAATCTCCATCAGTATCAACTTTCTCATCTTGTACCTTTCAGAGTTGGCAGCTGTTTCCAGACTCCTCACAGCTTCCCAAGTTAGCAGCCAGCAGAAAAATCTCCATCCCCTCCCTACATTCACAAATGTCAAGCGGCAAAACCCACGACCTCCAGGGAAAAGCTGCACAGCTTTTCTCTGGTTGGGAATATTTTTTCATCTTAGAAAAGGGCCAGAGAAAACATCACGTATTTATTAAGGAGTAAAAGGCATCACTTGTTCAGCACCAAAACATGAATAGTAATTTTTCTAAGACTTGGATTCTTCAGAACACACCACCATGAATTTACCAGAACTGAGGGCAATCTGCAGCCACCAGCACCCATCCATTTGCAGAAGCTAATGCAAGTAACTGATGCTTAATTTCATAAATCTATGTCTCCTTTTGACAAAGCTTCTATACTGCCCTAGCAGTTTCCACAACTTGCTATGTAAATTAGGGAAGGGTTATTATCAAGAAACTAGTCCTAATTGACAGCATATATCTTAGATTTCCAACTGCAAGATGAAACTTCTATTTTCCCCTGCAATACATATTCATTATGCTGAGATTTGGTTTACTGGAGTAGGCTCAGACTGTTTCAAATAGGGAAACGATTTTCAGAATTTAAGGAGCTTAATACAGTGGATAAGAAAAATATCTGCAGACTGAGAGGTATTTCAGTATTCAAAAATACCTGAGATTACTGTTCATCAACAGTTCACTGTTTACTGAAGCTGAAGTTCATTCTATACAGTTGAGACTTAATTTTTTCCATTATCAATTTTTAAGATGGTGGGGATTAAAATTCTCTTTTGTAGACTATGCATTTTTCTCTTCTTGAGCAAAAAAAGCACTGATTTATTATGTTACTCCCAAAATAACACAGTAAAATCACAAATATGCAATATATTCTATCTTATAGATCATTAATTTTCATTACGTATTTCTATTCTTTCCATCATTCCCCCTTCAAGTAAAGAACACATCACTAACACATTAAGTCATACAACTGTTAATCTGTAATCTACTTGAAACCTTCTACATATTTGGTTTATGAACCCAATCAGTCACCTCATATCTCTGACTTCACTTTCTCCTTTACACATTTTTGGAACACACCTTGAATCATCTATCACCTCACCAGTTACAGACCTTACACAAATTAAAACCAATATTAAAGCTGGTAGAATGCCTTTCAGCTTTCTGCCACTACACTTCTACTGACTACCAATATGTGAATTGCTTTTTATGTAAGATAGTTGTTGATGTCACAGGTTTGTTAACCTTTTCATCCAAAGGCAAGTAACCACAAATAAAGTCTACTTTATAGCATCAGCATGAAACTGTTCAGTGTGTTGTGTGTTAGCCGGGGAATAATAAATAAATGTAGGAAGAGATAAGCATATTGTACCAAGTTAGCTCATTTTGAATGAAGCTGAGGTAAAGGGACACGTGTCTCCTAGACAATTGTCAGTGTGTCAGGTAAAACAGCTCAAATGAACAGGACTAATTTAGTATAGAAAAACCTGCATCCAATCAATGAAATGCCAGTAAGGATGGTTACTGGTATTTTTACTGAATTCAAACAAGTAATTCAAAACCTTCCTGTATCTGAAATTTTGGTGTGAAATTGCTGCTTCTTCCCAAAAAAATATATTCATGGGTTTATTTCATCAAGAATTTTTACACGTTTACATGTTTAAGTGGAATCCTCCCTGTTACCGACACTTCAGAGTTCCCTAAACAATGGGTCTAAATGACAAGATTAAAATGTAATCATAAAATCATTCCATTTTCCAGTCATCCTTCAGACACCATCAATTCAAATACCAATAGAGTGATGCCAAACCAACCCAGCCACAAGGACCGATGGTCAGAGAGTCTCAGATGTTTTACCCCTGAGGCACATCCTGACACTGGACAACAAACAGGGAGCAATCATGTATGGGTCCTTCCCAACTACCCCACAAACCACAGAAGTTAAGCAAAAGAAGATGCACCCATAACTGTATTCCTTGAATGAACAACTATTTTGGCAATCTTGAGCTGTTCAGACCACTCTTTCTGAGTTTTTGAATCTATCTCATGACTCATCAACTAACACAGAGACTGTCAGAAACTAGGGAGGGTAACTGTTCTCAACATAAACTTTGTAGCAAAGAAGAAATAGAACTAATTACATAGATACTCTGTAGGATGTGTGCATTATACAGACCTGCTCTAATATATTCTCTTTATTTAATTGAAAAACATTGTGTATCAGATCAGTGATTTGTGTCACGATAACTACAGTAAACCACTGTAGTATGGTGCAACTGTGATGTGAAATGACAGTGACTATTTTTACACTGCACTAATGTCCAGAAATACTACTTACAGACAAAGGAATGATTATTTTTCAGGCCTCAAATCAGACATCCTAGTGCACTCTTCTGAAGAAACCCAAGCTTACTGAGTATTCTTAACTCTTTAATACTGCTAACAAGCCTGGTTCTCCCAGTACAGGTTTAACAATCTTATCTGATATCCATCTCCATCAAGTTGGTCACTTACAAAAATGGGACACAGGGTCTCTCAGCTGCTAACCTAGACTTGTCCAGCAATCCTGATTTTCTAGTCAGAGACAATGTTGTCTAAATGACTTACTACAGGAGTTCATAAGCCTTGAATGAGAGCTACTGTATATGTGGCCCTAGATGCTGTTGACAATTATCCAATTAATTTAAACTTATTTGTGCAAACTTCTAGTCAATTAAAAAGCAGTAAAACTAGAATATGAAAATCTTAATATATTAAGATAAACAGAGGAATATTTCTAATAGAATGAAACAGGTTTTTGAAACAAACTTGGATTTGAGGACAAACTTGAGATTAGTCCCCAGAGAATTTTTTAAAATGTTACAAATGTCTAGAAAGAAATGGTAGCAGATACTGTGTCGTCATCTGAGTTTCACAGTACTTTTATAAATCTTAAAGCGCACTCTGTCAGTGAGGCAAAACACCTTCCCCTTCAAGCAAACCTCCATAGCTGCCACTGCAATACCCCAAAAAGAACAGGCTGAGAAATGAGTGAAGGCACAAGCAGAAAGCAGACATGGCTGTTTACAGCAGAGCCAACAGGCTGGCACTGTGAGGCCAGCGACAGCAAAGAGCTCACCTGAACATACATTTTGATTTGGTCATACCAGAGGCAAAGGGTAAAGGTAAAAGGAGGAGGGAGAGGGGAATGGGAGCATAAGTAATACCACAGAGAAGCGAAATGCTGCCCCCAAAAAGACTGCTGACGCTGCACTGAGTGCTGTTACTGCGCTAACAGATGATTAAAAATGATGGGAAAAAAGTCTGGAACACATGGCAGGGAGAAGGTGCTTTCTTTTAATCTGCAAGGACTTCTTGTGCTCTGTTCAGGAAGCGCTGCTCAAGGGCATGACAAAGCCTTGCTTTCTGTGCCTGCTCAGCTGCTGTCAGGGTGCTGGGGTCTGCTCCTGGCAGAAACTTCCCCCTTGACAGAAACAATTACTGAGGAGCAAAGCCTGGCAAAACAAGCAACGCTGTGATTGATAATCTAGGTGGATTACAGGCCTTCGACAAAAGCCACGATGCTTAAATTTGACAGCTGGCAATGCTTGATGAGAGCCAATTAGTGAATATATATTCACTTCGGCCAGAAGTTTCTTCTGTTTCTAGTCCAACAGCTTCCTGAATAGGAAGTGTACAGAGTGATTTCCCCCACTTTGGCCTGCTCACATATATGCCAGCTACCCTGTTAGTACAGCTAAGAATATACCATAAAAACTGCATATTTTGGCACTTTTGTATATTAAAGTCGGTAATTGAAAAGCTGCAATTGACCCTCCAGATAGTGGTGGTACAAGAATCTGAAAAAAGATGACTTTACACTGACTCTACAGACCATGCAGTATACAAATGAGGCTGTGAGTGCACTATTTATGTAACAAGACCCCTATAAGTGATAATAGTTCTTGAAATGTTTCACTCTTCCTTGAAAAGTTTCTGGTAAAGTGCATTAATCTGTAGCTGTTTCAAATAGGTTAACCTGGCATCAGAGAACACCAAAATTCACAGTGTGCCTTCTGTTCTAACCAATACGTGCAGAAATCATGATCCCTTAAACATGATCCCTTAGAACTCATCTGCCTGTTCTTTACTTTCTTATTGCACAGGTTTTCCTTCCCCACTTTTGCATCTATTTGGACTCTTGCTAGTGCAAGTATGGGTACTGTGGTGAAGAGATCAATAAACAAAGATGGATCCAAGTGCCCTGAATCTCATCACTCATTTCAAATATTAACTTTTCTTTCTCATCTATAAAAAAGCCAACACCACCATCCTCAAGACAACTTACATAAATCTTCCTAAACTTGCCAAGTTGCCTCCTGGTTTGGGAGAAACCTCCCCTCACTGAATTTCAGAGGGGACTGTCACACTGCTGAGACTTCTTGGAGAACAACAGTGGTTCTGTTACAGAAGAAACAGCACCACATTTAGCAATTACCTGCAGTGATCGTATCCATGTCATCTGAAGAAGAAATTTGCTTGCTAACAGGGTGATCACTCTCATCAGACATGGTTTCAAATCAGGGCAAGCAAAGGGCTAACTGAATGCCTCTCTCAATCTGTATTATTTCATCAGGCAGGGTGGTAATAAAAACTGCCAGCAGTGTGGTCATGCTGATACAGCTCCATGGCAGTAAGAGGAAAATGCTTGCCTGTCAGTCTCCTTTGACCTGTTTTACATTCTCTTGTTATAAACAGAAATGACTCCAACTAGTGGAACTTCACTTTGGAAAAGTTCACAGCAGAGGAGTGTCAGGTGTCAGTGTGCAGGGTTTCCAGGGAAGCAAGTAACAGTGGGAAAATAGCATTTTTGGAGGGAGAAGCTATTCTGGAATCTAAAATTCTTTCCTTTTTCCCATGATCCCATGAACCACATTTACTTGGAAAACCAGTCTTTGCAGTACCTTGGTTTCATAAAGTCAGTCAAAGTCCTATAGGGAAGAGGCACAAAGTAGCACAGGGAAAACAGCTTGGGCACTTGCATGGCTAGATAAAATATATATTATATATTGTATAAATGCTAACTATTATTATTACTAGCCATCGCCAAATAATTCCTGTCCATTTGTGGGAATGATAAATAACAGTCTCTCAAATTCATGCTGGCCCACAGAGGAAGGAACAATCTTGATGAGGATATAGAAGTAAAAGGGAATGACAGGTATTAAAGATTCCTCTGAAAGGCAAGCAAGCTGACTACATAACCCACACTTCCAATAGCAGGAGGTTTCTTATCTCCCTTCACTAAAAAAGAAAGGAACTCTTTTCACTAAGTCTAGTGTAAACAAACAGCAAGTGTGTCTATGCAAAAACATGAAAGCCTTTTTTTCCCATAAGACATAGAAAAAATAGGAATGATCTTGAATTGCAGTAAGTAACATTACAGATTACATAAAATGATAGACAGACAAGTCATAGAAAAGACTTTCCAAGACTGAAGGTCTCCTTCACTTACAGTCTTTAAGAACAGTAACTGGATAAACCAAGTGGGTTCCACAGAGCTCATTACTATTCAGTATTTTTCACTAACAGTTTGCATGATAGATGGAAATATATGTTCATGAAATACGTGGAGAAAGCTTATGTTAGTTGGTTCTGTGAGCATGCTGAAGTATAGGATGAAAACTAAACATGTTCATAAAGGACTGAGGAACTGATCTGAAAATAACTTTTATTTAGGAAAAGGCAGCATAATAAAAATGTACCCAGTACTAATCTAACGTGAAGTCGCACCACTTAAAATGAAAATTTTGATATCCTGTCATCAACAACACTGAGTCAAGCTAGTTCCTGGTAACTCCTGCTATTATAAAAGAACCCATAATAATTATGAAATATTATATAATAGTACAAATGAATACAGTGATTTACAAACAATTCATTTGAATAATGCTCCATGCTCTCCGAAAACAGACACTAATACTGTTCAGAGCCTCCTAAAAATTTTAACACCATTACTTTGCATTTATGGCATGGCAGTGCCTAGAGATGCTGGTCAAGTCAGGCCCCCACTGTGCTAGACACTGTACAAATACAGAAAATGACAGCCTTTGCTACAAACAGTTCCTAGCAGAAAACCCCAAGCATTTAAGGCTCAAAGCCCACAGACAGGAAAACCTCAGCCCATTCAGATATGCCTTCCCTTTACCACTCAAAGCCGAAGAGCAGTGCTTTGCTCCGCTGCGATAAATATATCCTGATCCTTAAAACTTAGCTCAACAAGGGAAGGAATAAATGGCAAACAGGCTACTTTCTAACAGATGAGCAGTGGATGTGCTGCCACAAAGCAGGCCAAGGTTCCTTGGGCCCCTGTGAATTCCAGTGTGACACACATGGCGGGGGCTCCTCCAGGGCGCACAACCCGAGCGCGTGGGCTGGCGCTTGCCGCGCGACATCTGGACCTGGTTAGACAACCTCCAGCTCTGCTCTCTTGCATCAGCCCCGGCCCCCTCTGGTGAAGCAGCCTCCCAACCACTGCTTCTCCATGAACTACCCACGGAGACAAAGTACCCTGGGAGGAAGTAAATTGGGACCACATTAGCTGGTGACCCTCGCCCTGCAATCGGCCTGCCTTTCCAATGATAGAGGAAATCCCTCACACAAACTGACAACCAATATGAAACAGGCAGCTCCATTTACTGGAGAGCCTGGTCAATGCCGAGTGCCTCATTAGGAAATGGTCTCTATATTGAGGCACATTCCTGCAATTCAGAGCCTAGAAACTCTAAATTAAAACAACATTGATGCCATATCCTCTTTCCAAAATGCCTCTCTTCATCCAAACTTTAATGCACATACTTAGAGAAATTAAAGAACCAAAATGTCTTTGGCAGGACTCCTTCCCTCCCTTTTGCAGCAGTGCCCTTGCCCTGTGAGTGACCGGGAATGTGACAGTGTTGGGAAAGGAGAAAGGAGAGTTACAGTGAGGAATGCCATAGCGTCCTCCAGAATCCTTGCAACCTTTCCTTGATGAATCTATGTGTCTTCGCCAATATTTTCAAATAAATAAAAATCACCTGAAATTATTAGAAGAAGTTTTTGTTTTGTGAGAGTGTTATATCTTTCTGTACTCTAAGAAAGGGCAATTAACAGCAAGTTAGTCAATAGTAACCAGCACAAGTAATGAAAAGGCATAATCCAAATTCTATCCTACATGCTCGGATCCATTCACACTCACTGTTGCAGCATAGTCAGAAAATTGCTTTCCTAAAGCACTATCTATGTCAGAAGCTCTTTCCAGCTCTTTCCAGTTTGCAGTGAGATTCAGCAATCAGACCTATGGTACCACAGCATGCATAACTCTTCCCACAAACCACCCCCTTCCGATATTGCTCAGCATTTCTATTTGCATCCTACGTACGTGGAAACGGGAATCTTTTAGTCAACTGTGTCTGCCCGCCAACTGAAAGAGCTGCTTTCCCACCACAAAGTCTAAGCATTTCCTAGCACTGGGATGGATGGAAACACCAAATACTTATCAGAGAGCTCAACAGTCCTGAAACAGAGATTAGCGAGGTCAGGCTCACAGCTCTGGATCTGAATGGTTGAATAAACTTTTTGGGTTCCAGAACTGCTTTTCAAAGTCTTCCAGAATATCTTGATTAGTGGCATCACTTGCCTTTTTTTGAACAGCTGCGTTCAATATGTGCAAGTCTGAAAGATTTTTTCATTCACAATTTCAACTCTAAATTTAAGAATTACAGCTGAACTTTTAGGAAGTTCCTGAAATGTGATACGGTTCTGTGGAGCCGGCAAACACAGATGGACCCTTGTTCTCAAGATGCAGAAAAGGGTCCATGTAGAGAAAGCTTAAGTTGATGAAGCAGCATAGCTGTTTTGGTGGAAAATATGAGGCTGGTGACCTGTAAAAATTGAAGAGGACTGCGAGGGCCAAGTACACAGAATATTTGCAAAGCATGTAGAAAAATGAGATTCCCCTTGACTGCATCAGTAATGAGGATACTGTAAAATCTCATCACCTTCTCTTCTGACCCACCTCCTATTTCTGGAACTGTCAAAGCTGGTGTGATTTGAGTTTATGCAGAAAAGCATATACCAAAACTACTGGTACTGAAAAAAACAAATGGGACTTCAGATTCCCTGAAACTTACAGAGGTGGTGACTATTATTGTCCTATTATAAACATCTTTGTAGAGTTTTTCCTTCAATGTATTGAAAGCTGTACATAAAAAAGGATAAAAAATGACACATCGTTAAAATGTAGGATAGAATTTAGTGAGGATGTGTCAAATCTCTATTTGGTCACATAAATATTTCTCAGGTATTTTTTAATTATATAGTTTAGATTGTTTACATGTAAACATATATCCTGCCTTGGGAACTGAGGATGCATTGGACCTTTGATTTTATACTTATACTACATATATAGCACTGAAAGATAATGATATGAACCATAACAATGTTTAAAAAATCACTTAACTGAAACCCAAGTCATTACAGATAAGCACAACCTTAATACACTAAATATACACAAATTTTCAGCAGGAAAAAACTCACCACAAAGTACTAAAGACTGTTCCATCTACCAACAAAGGATAATCAGAAGGAAACTGGAAAGGGCAAGGGGCATGAAAGCACCTGCATTAAACTTAGGTCAACAAGAACTAAGAATAAAGTTTTAATTTCTCTTCAAATGAGTGGTAACATATATTAAGGCTGCTACAGCAACAGACAGTTACATGAAGAAAACAAGTACTTTACATTTCTGTGAGCACTTATGAATCCTGTTTTAGTAGAAGATCATCTGGCTGACCAGCAAAAGCAATTACAACTCTTGCCCAGAAGTAAATAATACAAGACTGTAACCCATACTTCTTGCTCATTCTGAAGCTGGTATAAAAAATTCCAAAACTACTATTCTTCAATTAAACCATATATAATTGTTATCTTAAACAATATGGCCAATAACCTACTTGTGTTTCCTAAGGAAGAAGCAGAGAAATCTCTTATCATAAAGCAGACCTGTTTTTGTCTTACATTCTTTGACAGCAGCAGAAATCATCTGGTTGACAGATGAAATGTTGCACATAAAACTTTATGAAGATAGAAATGGTGGCACTGAAGAAGTTGATACTGGATTGGCAGCAGCATATGTGCTATTACAAGGAATGTGGCAAGGGAATAACTCAGAAAAAACCACTAGAAATGCTGAAGTGAAAAATCTACACAGATCTTTTCAGATCCTAAATCTCTTATTGCCAGGGATGCCTTTTGCTTTCTCTGTGTTTTACTGGCAATATATTGCATTCAATACTGAAATACGGTATTAAATGCTTGAATAGAATCATATTTTTTCTAATTGTTATGCCAATACAAAAATATCTTAAAAATGGGAGAGGTCAGAAATAGGAAAGGACCAATCTCCTCACAAGCATGAGACCTCCTAAAGTCTACTCCAGCAGCTGGCATTCCCATATGGTGCTCCTGTCACAGGTTAAAAATCACAGCAGAGACTGTGTAGGCTTAACACGTCCATACTTGAGCTCTACAGCAAGGAGAATCTTCTTCCATCTATGCTTCTTCACCAACAAGGCAAATACAAACCACTAAGAGAAGGATCATTACTTTTCCCTGAATCTGTGATTACTTGTGCCTGTAGAGGATAATAGCCAATGTTCTCTTCATTCACAATTTCCTATACATTCTATCCCACATTTACTACTCAGGGACAGAAAGAAACTTCCCTCAATGTTGAGTCCTCTTCTTTCTCTACTATGGTTCACAGACTTCATGACCTGTAGCTAGTTTGAAATTGTTGTTTATGTACTTTCTATCCCAACATACGACAGGATTATACGTTCCATAAATCGAGATGATAATCCTACATCAGATTATTAACCGGTTTCTTTCCCAGCCCTCCTCTACCCACCTGCTGCTTGAGCTGTTGCACGAGTCGGTCTTTCTCTCGTTTCAGTGCAGCCACTTCATCTTGGGTCTTCTTCTTAGAGGATGAAAGCTCTAGCAGAGCAATATTGGCATCTTTTTCACTAATGGCAGCAAGAAGGGCTTCTTGTCTGAAAACCAAAACCAAACAAACGACATTATTATCCTCCAAAATGGAGAGGAAGCCTTTACAAAGTGTTGAACTGTGATGCTGTACCAGTGTGCAACTCTGAAAAGCAGCAGTAAATACATTTGTCACAGTTATACGTCCCTTGGTGGAAAAGGAAGGCAAGACCCACCCACCTCCCCCTAAATGTGCTGATACCACATAGTTGCTTATAGGATAAGAAAAACATATAAAAATATGTTCTTATTCTGCACTCAGCTTCTCGGCTTTTAATAACCAACATTAACTATTGCTTTGTCTGAACACTTTCATTCTCTATAACATTCTAAGCATTTCCAGAACAGATTATGAGAACACACCCACAAATACTGGGCGAATCATGACTTCTGTGCTAAATTACATTAGGTTATACTGTCTATTCATGCAGCTATTTTAGAAAGGTGGCATGTGACAATTTTACTGAAATCTCTCGAACAATACAGTATATTCCCAGAAGGAAATGGTGACATTTTTGTGCTACATAACATATGTTGAAATAGATGCCTTCAAGGATGCTTGAACTATTCTTTGACTTTTCTTGTGAACAACCAATAAATAACATTCTGTAGCAAGATCTTGAGCCCCAAGCACTATAATAACTAGCTCTGGAAAACCAACCTTGTCACACTCTTTCAAAAGAGAAAGAAAACTCTTACAAATAAAATTCAGAAATATTTTATAGATACTGGGAAGAAAGGAGACAGAGATAATTACCCTGATCATAAATCAACAGTTCTTAAATGAACTCAGAGGATTGCTCTGTGTTAGAGAAAACGACTATGTACATCCTTTGACCTTACTTCTCACCTCCATCTAGTGCAGGATGTGCAACAGGACATAAAAGCAAACTTTGCCCTTATTGCCCAATAGGGTAGGGGTGGCTTGTCCCACCTCTCATCACCTCACAAAGAAGGAACAAAATGAAGTCCTAACCATTTATGGTGGTGGTGGTGTGACAGACGACATCATGCAGCAGTGATGATGAAAGATAAACTGAATATTACAGATTTCCTATCTACCTTTCACCTAAAAATTCAGTTGAAAATACAGGTAAATCAGCAAAAAATTCAAATTCCCAACGGATAAAAAATTTTATATGCTGTAGTTTATAAACAAAAGCATGTTAATATTGATAATCTCAGAGAATGATTTAAAAAAAATAATCGAATGTGCTAAAACAATTCTGCTAATCATGTTAGTAGCAATTATTGTACTAATAACATTGCCTTCACACTGAAGTCTTTCATTAAAGATGCAAGAAAAGCATTCTAATAGAATGGTATCAGGAAAGAACTACATGTGCCACCTTGCTGAAAGATCTGAGACAACAGTAGCCTCTGAGGAGCAGCTCAGGGCTGTAACCCAGCCTGGCAGTAACCAGCCCAGCACTTCTGCCCACAGTTCTGTGAAAGGCACGCTGTCTACACAGCCCTGGAGCAGAAACCACAGGTTCTGAGGCTGTTGATCTCTGAGAGTTGCATGAGTTAGACACCACATTTAATAACCTCCTGTCATTTTCTATAGTTGATAAAAAATACTACTACTGCTGTCACTTGAAAGGTGTTAAGATTTGCTACAACAATGGGTGAAAATTCACCCACGAGTGATGATGATTGCTTTCAGATGAGCAACAGCTGGGATGGAAGAAAAACTTTTTCTCACATATTGCAGGTTTAGGTCAGAAGAGAGTGACCAGTGTAAGACCTGGCTTTCTTCTTATCCCAGTCAGTGATTGAGCTCCTAGAAATACTTATGTGAGTGAAACCTTAAGACCTCTATCACTGGACAGCAGAAGAAACTAGAGCATAGGAATAAAATTGGTAAGAGGTGATCTCTCCTCGTCTCCTCAGTCACTTCAACTATAGCCTAAGTTTTGCTGCAGCAATCAATACAAAGAAGTTTATTATCAGGATCCCAAATGAAGCCACTGTATCAAAAAATGAGAAAGAATCATGTATTTCAAGAGGAAAAGGTGTGTTTCAACAGACAAAATTGTTCATCATCTGACAACAGAATGGACTCACACAATGGACTTTCTTTAGGTGGAATTTCTCTCTGGGTTTACACAGATGTCTCTTGTACATGCTAACAGAGTTAGCTTGCTTTAAATGAATTACCAGTGTATCAAAAATCTCACAGATCCAGTTTAGAGAGTACTTGGATCCTGTCTAGATCATATCTAGAAAAACTAGTTCCTTAAATTACTCCTTGTCTTTCAAAATGTAATACCACAAAATTAAGCAAATTTCTTCAGATATTTGAGAATAATAGAAAGATATTCTAAATACATTTATCCTATGAAGAAATACAAATATTCTAATTACTTCATGGAGGCAAAGAGTAGAAGAAAGGAAAAGGTGCACATCAGATTCCCAGTTGTAGTGTCAAGATTGTAGGTGTGGGAACGATGGTTAGTGGATGTGTTATTATTGCCATTTTGTTTCTGTTGCTTTTGCTTTGTGGAAAAGTGTACAATTTTGGATGTCTGCCTGAAACATGAAAAATACCAATAGAGTGAAGTGACAGAACATGATCCATGACCTCTGCTTTTTTCTAGCTATCGGTATCCTGGGAAAGACAGGCTGGCTTGGAGCTCTGGTCATTTTCACTTGCTTTAGAGTAATCTGTTTTGATTCTAAAGAAACACTTATTCTTTTAATAGTAAACCCACAATCCTTGCTGATGATTCAGGACCAGAGCCAAGAATATCTCAGTAACACTATCTATATGGCCATTACTCTGGTATGGAAATTGGAGGTGCTCAAATAGCACATAAGGCATATACCTTCTGCAATCAAATCCTTTGCTGCCCATCTCTGCTTCTTAAATGAAAACCTCAAGGCCAGGAAAATGAGATATGGATAACAGTCCATAACTTTTTTTTTTTTGTGGAAAAATTTTTGCCAGCACATCTTAGAAAAGTGAGACAGGGGTGCTGGTCAAGGAGTGGGGTGAAAGGTGAAAGGCTTTCTGATTGTTTTTTAGAACTGAAACAAGATGAAGTTTGAACAAAAGAAAGAAAAATGTGATGTGATAAGGGCATTGTAGCTGCATTTTGAATTCTGCAAGCTAACTGTATACTGTTTCATATGGGAGAAGTGCAAGTGTCGCTGTCAGCTCTGTCTGTAATGGCATGCTATTGTTCTCAACAGAGGTTGAAACTGCCAAAATGATTCTAAAAGATCACAAAAAGCAAACATCACCAAGCAAAAGACAAGGTTTGTGACTGAAGAGCACTACAAAAGTGACTTGTTTCCTTTCTTGAGAGCTGTTATCCCCAGGGAGACCAGAAGAACATGCTGTAAGACAGATGAGGTGGCAAGAAGGAGAAAATGGGCTGCTGTGTGAATGGTGCTAGTAGCATGTGAACAAACCTATCTGTCAGCAGTGCTGCAGTCAGTCACAGAGGCTCAGTCAGTGGTACAGGCTTAATTTCTTCAGCAAACTGCTTGTCTTCAGTTCACAAAACTGGGGGTCGTGAAATGTTCTCATAGGCAGGCAAAACACACACTTGCTGCACAGCCCAAGGTGGTTGATCTTTTGAAATGCTGGCTAATGCCAGAGTCACTAAACAGACACAGCTCACTTAAGTTAGTTCAGGCATTTCAGGTGCTGGTAGTAGTGTAGCTGTGGCAACATCAACTCAGCAGGAGAAAACTGCCTATTTCTCTCTCCATTTGGGCAGGTTCTGTAGGCCGAACTGAGCTGTGTGAAAGCTCACAAGAGGTAAGCAGACTTTATAACAGACTGAATATTACCAAAGGAAACCTGAAATGGAAATAGTGTAGAAAAATCTATCGAAAACAGGTTCAAGATTAACTCCAAACTGGAAAAAAAGAGGAGGATTTATTTTTTTCCTTCTATTTAAGCTGAAGCCTTTCAGTGAATGTGGATCATGATCAATACAGACTGGAGCTGTACTAAGACCAGTAGGTTCAATTCTTAAGAGACAGTGGTAGATATAATCTGAAGATGATTATCAACATATTTGTTCTGTTTGCAATCTTAACAAAATAATGCAAAGAAAGATGGGTTTGCCTTTTTTAAATAGATGGCTACAGAATAGTTATATTTCAGTAGAGCTGCCTCTGGAGTACGTTGATCTCATACATGTGCTTACAGAGGCCCTAGAAAAAAAGACACGCTCCAGCACAGATGAGATTTCTTGTATGGCTTGGGTGAGGATGAATAAGTGATTTGGTAGTTTGAGTGACCAAGTATTTGAATGAACCCAGAAAATAAGGAACTACAGCTCATATAGATTCAGTTACCAACTCCCACTAGCACCAAAAGACCCCAGTGTGCAGTGTGGTGAAAACCATAACACATCTCCTGGGAGTACTGCACACACCAGTCTCGTTTCATTCCTCTTTTTCCTCTTTGGTGAACCACCACATATTTCTGCAAATGGGGACATGAGACTTTCTAACTACTCAGTAACCCTCAGCACTGCAAGACTAATATGCTGGACTCCTGGATAATAAGCTGTAGCAGGGTAAGTCCAATAAGTAGTAATAAAAAAGGTTCATCCACAACACTAAAAATGTTTTAACTATCAGGGTAGCCAATTTTGTCCTCTGGCTTACAAATACTAATAGAATCAAGATGTTGTCAAATCGGTTTCTACAGCACTCGGTTTCAGGAGACTACGTAATTCCTTCACAGCTCCTTCCTAGTGAAGGAGAGGAATCCATTTGGTAAAACACAACAGAAAGCAATTTTTTACCTTGCAGTACTGTTCTCAGGGTTATAACACCGGAATATTTATCAGCTGTATAATTAGAAAGAATAACAGGGCTGCAAACAGTGCTGAATTAATGATGCCTCAAAACATCAAAACTATACATATTCATTAAAAGAATATGTTTACATATGCCAGAGAGAACACATGGTCCATGTAGAAATGTTATAAATACATTGTTCTATAACATTTTATTTCAAATTATGAGATTTCTTCCTATGAGGAGTATTTCTGAAAGCGTGTATGAGATAATATAAAAGCAATATTGAGATCAGCAGCAGCTTTGATTTTAATGTCACAGAGGAACTGGGATAATTCCATCAGGCCTAGCTGAATTGTAGAGATCAAATCTGTTTTCCTTCTGACTGGCATTAAACTACAACATTTAAGAGTCCAACACAAATTTGAAGAGCTCAGGCAGCTATAATCTCACAGCAATCCAGTCAGTTCCTTCAACAGAGACTGTTGCTCTTCTGTGAGGGATGACTAACCTGCCAGCATTTTCAACCTGGCATTTTAAAATTAACTGTACTTGTGGCTATTGTGCCTTTAGTACACATGGAAATTTTCTCCTGTTTCATAAACTATTGACTCACAGTAAGGGCATCAGTCACCACAGAATGAAAGAACTGGCACTTGTTTCAGCTGTCTGATTTTTGCCCACTGCATTTACTCACAGCCTACAGAAAAGGCTGATAAAAGCTTTTAATGCTTTTCTATCACAGACATTTGTAAAAGTTACCCTGGTAAATCACCATTACAAGATGGTGAACTATATTATTTGCAGATTAATTAAAAACCCTCCCATGATGTGACAACAAGACAAAGAACTAGTAGGCAAAGAGTTTCAGATGCAGCACTGCAGCATTATGAGATCCAGACAGACGGGCGACAGCTTAGAACATAAAAGCATTAGGACATGGTATTTAGTAATTTCATGGGTTTGGTAGAATGACAGTGTTTGGGTGGGTCACACTTAATAAACCCTTAAAAAGTAATTACTAATAAAACACACCAAGCTGCTGATCCAATGGGACAGGTCCCCTGGCGCCAGCATCATCCTTTTTGTCATAAACTATGTCTGCCACTGCAGTGGTAGTTCCAAACTCAACCTTTTTGGCTGGTTATAGAACATCTTCAGAAAATTAAGAAACTCTAACTGCTCTGAACCATATGGAGAGTAAATTCCAGTTTCTATCACCCTGAGATCCTGGCATTACCAGCCACCATCCTGTCAGTACCTCGCAGGGAGGAGACAGTCCTCACATTGCTCTGGGTATCATGATTTGGTTCTTAAAAGTTACCTTGAAAAATATTGGCAGTCAGACCAGTGAATGACATTTCATGCTGCTAACAGACCAGTACCTCACTTAATAAGCAAGTTGCCAAATTCTGCACTGGCTGTAATCTCTGCAGTGTTTAAGATGCATCTCAAAGTATCGAAAAGTGAGCAAACTTTTATCCAAAAGAAACAGTAGCAACCCCTTGCTGCAAGAGAGTGGGGAAAAAAATGTAACTTGGCAATAGGTACTACCTACCCCTTTAATTACAGCTGGGAATAATCAAATCTCAGGCTGCAAATTAATTTCCCAAACACAGACTTACACCTTCAGTCAAAAGGGATAATATCACACTCCTTCCATTCCTGTCCTTGAATCTGCATGTTTCCTTTGCCTGGCCTGGATGGCATATCAGCAGTCTTTCTCACTCCTGATCTACACTCTCACAGCTACTAAAAAAGAAATTGAAAATTCAAGCAAAACAAGTGAGATGAAAACAAGTGGTTTTTTGCCATCAGCAAATTGAAGCCTCCTGAATATACACCTTTTTAATGCCATTGCATACATGTGACCACAACGGGAAAACAAAATAAAAATACAAAGTCTTTGGGAATATAGTTGTGTAGTCACAAAAGTGATGCCCCTTTAATTTTCCACTGTATGAATGATGTGATAATAATCAACACTAATTTCAGACACAGGAAGCATTACCACTTGTACTGTCCTTGTTAAAAAAAAAAAAACAAAACCAATAATATATTTTCCTACACACATTAACATCCTAATTGTCTAGGATCACAGAAGCATCGATCTTACTATAATCAATAAGCAATGCCTTTCAAAGTCCTTTCCCTCAACATGTTTGATAAAATCACAAGTAGTCCTATAAATATTTTATATTACCTGTCACATCAATGTTTTAGCCCTTCTTTGAGTTAAGCTTTCCATTTTAATTTTACCACTTTGGCACCTGAGGTAAAAATTTGCAATTCCTAGCCTAGCTCATGTCTCAGCTCTGAGCACTCAGAATTGCACTACAGTCCTACTGTGTCTGCCAGCATGTCCAGGAAAAAAAATCTAAGGCTTTCGCAGAGGAACTTTCAAACCCACTACTAATTTCCTGAACAATTTTTATTGATGAATTCCTTCAGTGAAAAAGTGGCTGCTGCATATCACAGCTGCCAAACCGATAGTACACGAGCCTTACCTACTTGCCTGTGAAGAGTGAGAGTTCTTGAAGATGGCACATTTTAGAAGGAACTTTCAGTCCTGGCACCTGATGTTAAGGGAGATCTGTCCCTATAAAACGTAGCATTTTTTTAAGACAACTTTCCTTGTTTTACCAGCCCTTGGTGCAGAAGCTGGATGAGAGACAGAAGTACTTACAAGGCTCTTGAGTTCCACAGAGCTGGCTTTTCTGAGAAGGGAGTCCTGAAACTGGCGTTCTTTCTTCATCTGCAGCTCAAGAGCAGTGCGAATAGAGCACAAATTTAAGGCATGCTTTTCATCCAGGCAATACAGGCCACCAGAATACATCCACCAGATTTTGAAAAATGGCCTTATAAGAAAGGCAGCTCTAATTTCTTTTCCTGGGACATGGTCAAGTACAGGTTGAGCTTTAGGTTAGCATGTGGTTTCACAATCAGCTTAAGCTGACACAAGACAGGCTCTTGCTGAAAGAGATGGTTCTGCCCTCCCATTTTCAGGTTCCTGCCCCGTCCCTGGTGCCGGCACCACTGACTGTGTATCCCTGCAGCCTGGCGGGTCAGTTAAAACCCAGCCCTGAATAAACATGAGGAACCCAAATCTGACCACAGGTTGCTTATCCTGAGAGGAACTGCAGTTCTTCATGATGCCGTGACAGTGTCAAACCCTTAGTTGCCACAGCCAGCAATGCCAAAATGTAAGAATGGAAAGTGAATCATGGAATTCACATTGATTATAACATACCAAACAACCACAATTACTAGAGGAAAAACAATTGTCTTTATGCCTTCGTGAATCAGACCCAGGTGAAGGACGGCAGAAAGAAATTTCAGTTATATCACCAAAATGATGACAGCAATAGTGCAGTCTTACTGTGGTTCCTCATCGTGTAAAAACTCAAGTCATGATTTGTAACATAGTTGTTTTATGAAAACTATCCAATATTTATACCCAAATCAAACTGACAGAGAATCTACCTCCCTCTAAATGACTATTATGACTTTTATTTCTGGTTAGTATAATTTATCTAACTTCTGCATCTGCCTCATTTCGATGCTTGACAGAGTCATTCTGACAGGTGATTATACTTGCCTTTATTTATATTTTATCTACTGCCCATTGGAAACCAAGGCAAAGGCATTTATTTAATTCTGGGGCCATATTCATACTATTCCTATCCTCAGTATATTGTGATTCCACTTCTTTTCCTGATCAGGGATTGCATCAGTGGCTATAAAATGTTTATTATTTATTTTTATTTCTTTTGGAAGCTCTAATTCTCACTTTATTCCTGTAATATCTGCTTCCCAGAAATGTCTCTTTTTCTTGACCACTTTTAAAGGCTGCTGCTAATTCCCTTTTGGACGCAGATACAGAGCTTTGTAACTCTTTCATAAACTTTTCTCCCTTTGTTTTGGATGCAAAGTCCTTATAGTTTTGGACTTTTGATTTAAATAAATTCCCTACTTCCTCTACACTTGAATCTTAGTCCTTTTGTCCAATTTAGATGCCACCTAATAGTCTCAATTTTTCAGTGTATTACTCTGAAACTGAAAACTTTACTTTTTTAGCATAGTTTTTTTATTTAAATATAAGTTTTCTCAATTTGTGGTCGCTACAGCTGAAGTTGGTTTTGGTGATGACTTCTTCTCTAGTACCATCAACACTTATTACAGTCCTGAAGTCTTACACCAACATTACCCTGTGGTGATCTAGTAATTATTAAGTTAACAAGCCCAGCAGTTTCTCTGATTTGTATCCAATAAATAGACATCTCCTACAAAACCACATTTCTCCGTTATTATTTACATCTACCACAACTCTACACCTAAAATCCATAGCAGGATACCATCCATTCTCTTTGTATAACCCCTTTTATTATCCTTATGTTATTTTCACTCAAAGCAATGCTATAATTTATGCTATCACTTTTTTATTTCCTCAGAATCTCTAGTATCATTAACATACACCAGCTGTACTTTCATTTTTAGCCTTCCTGAACCACTTGTACCCACATTCCAGCTGTGAATATTATTCTATTTCCCCTTAACTGCTGTTATCCCTGTGACATCTGGTTTCATGTTACACACCAAATGTGTAGAGCTACTTCATTTTGTTGTTCTTTTACAAACATCTCAATTTTCCTCTGCATTTCAACAATTTTTCTTGCTGGAGTTATGGATTGCTTTAATCATTTATTGTCTATCTAATTACCAGCCTGGATGTGTCTCACCTAAGAGAGAGTTCCTACTCCCTCTTCTCTGAGGGCTCTTTAGTACGATTGTCCAAGCCTCTCTTCTAGAACCACTCTGTCTGATTTCTAAAGAGATATATTTCTTATAAAGTCAGACACAGTATATGGGACTGTTTACATTAATTCTGCAAAGATGGTGGTAGTAAAACAGCAGCACTAATGCTGATCTCTATTCCATCCTAACCCTGATGCTTACTACCTGTATTTCAGTCTTCTCTGGTTGCTGCTGCTGCCCAGGAGATGGATTAAAAGGAGAGCATAAGAAATGCCAAGTGTCTGGATAATGGCAGAAATAGCAGCATCAGGGGGAAAAGAGGCTGGATGCAGCTTCCTTAAACACTGAGGCATTGCTTTGCCTCCTGATCCTGGTAGCTCCAATGACTGCTACTTAAGTAGTGCCAAAAAAGTGTTTCTTAGCAAGCAGGAGTTGTTGAAAGGGTTGAGGACAGGAATGGAGCAGGTGTCAGGGGCTATGGATAAAATTTGGATATATTTAGTTCTGTAATTGCGGCAGAAGGGGTCTGAGACGTTTCCTTTAATTTCCTTTTTCAAATCCGGGTCTGAAAGCAGGTGTAGCTACTTGCAGTCTCTGAGTACAGAAGATTTGTTTGAATGGGCACTACAGTATTTTCTGATAAGCTCTGAAGATAATTTTCCAGATGTTTGAAGCAACTGGCATTCTACAGTAAGTAAGGAGCATCCCACCGCCCTCTTTTCTGTTTTTATCTCTATCCAGTCCCTATTCTTCTTGAGATGAAACTGGAGCTGCATGCTGCAAAACATTCAGTTGCTCCAGAGCAAGCACTGTTAAGTCTGATCTAAACCATGCAAACAGACCCTTGACAACCCTTTATTATCAGATCCCTGTTAAATATAATGGTATGCAAAGCCTTTTTCTTGTAGAGATTCAAAGAGTTTTATTAAAATAAAGAGAAACTCAACAATCTCAAAGTAAGCTGTCATTGTCTGTTTTGTAATGAGACCCAGGGTGCATGAACCTTAAGAAACACATAGAAAGTGAGAGAGGAAGTCATTCATATGTGAGGGAATTGGAAAAACCTCATTTTAGCACATTCTAGCTACCAACACCTCTTCAACTGAGCAAATTTGAAGCTGTGTTTATCCTGTAGTTTAAACAAAAATCCCAAGTAAACTGCTTTATTGAAGAAACATGATCACACGTAAATTTACCGATATAACTCTAATCTCAGAAAAAGTAAAACCTCTCCAATTTCAAGGATATGAAACAGAAGAAACAGACTTAAACCAGTTTGTATCATACAAAAAAACAGCTCTCATGAAAACCTGCCTATACTATAGATCAGTGGAAGTTCCCCTACCTTCTCCTAAGTAACCTCTTGCTTATTTTGGTATAGTTGCCTTTTAATTGCTAAGAAGTATCATTTAGCATCTACTTAGTTATTGAGACTTGTGTGCAAAAAAGTTTCTTGCTAAATTTCAAGATGTTTAAATTTAATCTACTTGATGGAAAAATTGTGCATATTTTCCCTGGCTGACTTCAGGATGAGAAGGTCAAGGCAAAAATTTAAGTGTGTTGCAAGGAAGAGGACTGCTAAACAGGTTACAGCTAACAGTACTATTTTACAAACTAATTAAAAGAAAAATTAAAGGTTCTTTCTGTCAGTTCCCTATAATGTCTAAACTATTTAAAACAATTAGATTAAACCAGACAAATTCATGGGAAGAATATACAGTGGAGACTTACACTTAACTGTATGGACATTCACAGGGAAGAGGGGCAGAAAATAACTGTGAGGCAGCGTGAACATGAGTGACGTGGACAACTTTTAATCCTAAAACTATCCAAAAGAAATAGGTATTTTGCACAACGTCAGGAAAACATAAGGATGCTTCATGCAGAATAAATGTTTTAAAGACTGAGATGGAAAGACCACCACCAAAGAAAAGTGTTAGATTTTTAAAACTAACACCTGCTAAATGCAAAACATGTAAACAAACACTGTCAATTGAAATAGAAACATGGCTTAGTGGAGTTGAGAGTCAGGGTCTACTCTTCATGCCTGTCATTTGTGGTTCAAACAAAAGCACATCATTTAACTGCCTCTGTAAATGCAAATGCTACTATTTACTTAAGGGTACATCTGGCAAGTCTGTCACTGTAAAAGAGTGACATCCTGAGCTGAAAAACAGTAGGGTATCCTTTTTTTTTGTTGTTTATTTTTAGCTTAAAGGAAAAAAAGGGATTACCAAAAACTTGCACAGTTCAAGATGCCTTATTTTTGTTAGAAGCACCACGAGTACACTGAGATTCTTCACTTCTACACACAAGAAACTATGAGGCCACAAAACTACAAAGGAAACACCTGAGGAGCGAGAGGATTCCCCTACCACCAAATGCCCAGCAGACGCACAGCAGAGAGCTCTCGGGCAGGACAAGTGGAGCTGCCAGCCCTGAGCAGACCTGCGTTTATGGATTTATGGCAGCCTCCCAGTTAAAGGCCCATCTGGGCTGGAAAGGGGGAGGCTGGGAAGACCATGCGCCAGTTACATTTTTGCCATTCCTGCTGCGGTATGGCGTGAATAAATCACAGGGCTGAGGTCAGAACAGCCAGCCCATAAAGTGATTCATGGGCCCAGCAGCACATTCCCCCAGGACTATGTACTTTATTACAGTAAACCTCAGAACAAGATACAATTTCCTGTCTCAAGGAGCAGCCTTTAAATCAGGACACCTGGACAGCCCTGCAACCGCTTACAGAAACAATAGGCCTCGGCCCCACCGCCGCCTCTCCTCGAGGGCCGCGCTGCCCGGGCCCTGCTGCCTTTAACGCCAAATACCACCCTCAGAAACCCTCCTTCTGCAACACATTACTGCCCTGACAACACCGCGCAGGCAACAGACTCATATAATCCTATTCTTCAGCCATAGCTCCCCACCCAAGAAATAAATATTCTCCATCTGTTGTTTTTCGTTCCGTTTTAGCTTTTAGGTCTCTCCTGCGCTGTAAAAGTTTGACTCGAAATGTTAAGGCAACGCGGGAGTTGAAAGGGAACTCATTGGTTTCTCTGTCTGCAAGCAGATCCTTCACCAAAAGCAGGTTTTTTTGCCCTTTTTTTTTTTTCCCCAAGCTGAAGAAACTGACATGCAATTTAGGCTGTAATATGGATGTTCTCACTGTGATCAAGGACTGTGATCTGAGTTTTGGGTTTGGCATCTGGAAAGAAACTGAGGTGGTGACAGAGATGACGGCATTGTTAGACTCCTGAGAACTCTCACTCAGCTAAAAGTAATGTTGCTCTTACACCATAGGTTATGTTTTCAGGAGAAAGAACAAAAGAGAACTCATTTTAAGCCATGAAACAAAGCAGTGGGTTTTTTCTGCTCTAAATACTCTGGGAATCTTATCTCTCTAAACACTTACATCACATAGACCTTCCAGGCTGTAGAGGAACACAACCTGCCATGACCGCCTGCTATTCTAGTTGTCCCTCAGGTAAAGGTGAGGCATGTGCTGACTGCACTTCTGCTGTTCTCCTTGGAAGCAACAGGACACTCTTCAAATGGAGGCTTCCCATGTTCACACAAAACAGGACAAAAGAAAAACTTGCTTTGCCTCCTTCAGATCCATAATGGATCACCAAAACAAAAGTTTCACTTGGGTATGTATTTTTTTCAGTATACATCAGTCAACAACGACAAGCATGAATAAGAAAAGGGAAGGAAGCTTCATTTTGAGCATTTATTGGTAGAAGGGAAGACTTTCCTACAACTTTGCTGACAATAAGTCATTCTGTACAATCATTCTGCAGATGGAAGTGGAAGCAATCCTGATTATTTTCACTCTTCAAAGTTCTTTCAAATCTCAAAACTATAGCAATAAACTACAGCCATAATAAGGTAGCATGTCCTTTGGAAGCTGCTTCGTGGAAAACACAGACACACCTGAAAGAAGTTCAGAGGACAAGAACATATGAGAAAAGAGATGAAGGAGAGCAAGTTTGAGGAAAATTTACGTGAGAATTCATCAAACACTTGAAGTTAAGAATGCTATTGAACTGTCCAAAGCAAAAAAAAAAATCTAGATAAGGAAAGAGGAAAAGAAAAGGATTGGTAAAACAGATGTAAGTAGCAGTTAACCCACCAGATTTATCCAGGATGAACCCTCCTGAAGCTATTTGTTTCATGATTACTTTTCCTACAAGTAAAAACAGTTGTGTGGAAAGTAATTTCTTCCACCTGCTAATTTTTTTTTGTTTTATGCTACTTAGAGGATCTCCACTTTTGTGGATTGTTTCAGAGCCTACAGCAGGCAGAGTCAAGGTTTATTGATTTTATCCAGTCTGATTTTCTGTACAGAACAAATACTTACATTGTATCCAGTTGTTCCCATTGAAGCCAATAATTTATTCAGGGGGGCTCAGGAAAGGACATCTACTTGTGACTGAAAGCCATGAGGAACTGGCTGCTATCCTTGTGAGTCTGTCCCTGTGGTTAATAATTTTCCCTGCCACAGTCATACATCTTTCTAATTCTAACTTTTCTGTCCTCAGTTTCTGGATAATGATCCTTGTTATGACTGTCTCTACTGGAATAAAGTGTTTTAATATTACTATTATTTCATTTTCTAGATATTAGAACTATACAGTCTTGTGACAACTGTATCAATTATCCTATAAAACAGAAGTAAAACCCTCATTCTATTCGTGCACATTAATCCTATTTTTACGTAGCCAAAGTCCTTCTGTGGCCAACATCACACCACTTTTTTCCATAACATTGCTAAATCTTTTCCAAGTCACTCCTTTCAAAATAGTGTACAATAGATTCCATATTGTTCTGATTTATATGCTTAATGTTCAGACGCACTTAGTGTAAATGAGTTCATATTAGGAAGCAATTTAAATTGCCCTACACGTCTGCTCTCACCATTAGGGAACACTGTGCCATTTTCTGTATCACCTGCAGGTTCCATTCACTGTCATTTTATACTTCTTCCAGCTCATTGACAAAACGATTGTTAGCATCAAGCCAAGCACCAAAATCTACTAAGCACAAAAATAATTATCACTGTTCAGTTTTAACTGTGACTGGAAAATGCTCACACATAATGCTCACTTTAAGCACACTGTCTATACAGTGTTAATACGTAACATTGAGGGACTTTTGACAAAGGCACGTATTGATAGGACAAGGGGGGAATGGCTTTAAACTGAAAGAGGATAGAATTAGATTAGAGATTAGGAAGAAACTCTTGACTGTGAGGGTGGTGAGGCACTGGAACAGGTTGCCCAGTTGTGGATGCCCCATCCCTGGAAGTGTTCAAGGCCAGGTCGGATGGGGCTCTGAGCAACCTGGTCTAGTGGAAGGTGTTCCTGTCCATGGCAGAGGGGTTGGAACCAGATGATCGTTCAGGGATCCAACCCAAACCATTCTATGATAATGTTGGGAATTTGTCGTTTACAGAAGACTAATTATACTTAATGCAAGAAATTACTTATACTGAACAAGGTTTTTTTGTTTTAACCAAACTTTAGAGACAATCAAGGAATCATATAAACATGTTTTTGACATTACACATCTTACACATACACATTTGACTGGTATTAATTAAAAGCCTATTCTTTATGTTATCAGAGAAATTTATCAGCTTATTCATCACTCTGCTCATGAACTGTAACAGTTAATCAATTCATAGCACGTTAGCCATCCTGCCTGTTATTCTGCAACACTTCCAGAACTTTAGCATTTCCATAACTTCTAGAATTTCACCAGAATTCCAGTATTTATTAAACTTTCACAGAGCCAAAATTCCCTTCAGTCAATTTCTCTTAGTGTTCTTAGATATCAGAAACCTTGGTGTGCCACCCCCAACACATGTATAACTTCTCCAGTAGTTTCTTACATTGTAAAGAGAGATGTGGAATGTCACAGTGACTTGCTAAGAATAAAGGCAAAACCATTTCTGCTCAAGTCCTGTGCGATCAAAATTAATAATCAAGGATGTCACAAACCAGTAAAGCTATTTTAGGCATGCTGAAAATACCTCAAGTGGCTCAGTGAACTGAAGAAAAAAGAAAGGAATAGGTCTTGCTTGACTTTGTTTTTCTAGTAGTTCTAATTATAGTGGCTATTTTTCTATCAATAGAAAACAGCAATTTTTTTATAATTGAACAAGTTTTTAATAACTTGAATGCTAGCATTAAGAAAAAAACAGAGGTCATTTCACCACCTTAGCAAATACAAATGGTATCCTCTCTGAAGCCAAAGACAAAATTCCCATTGACTTCATACAGTAAGAGCTGTATTAAGATTCCCACTTCCTTCTAAATGGCTTTAAATATTTAACGAATATTCCCAAAAAACTTTCAACATTTCATCTATCTACCTAAAAGGACACATAACATCATCCTTAATAAAAAAACTCCAAACATTTTAAGGTTGCAAAGTGAAATTTCCAGAGGTTGAGAAATGTAGTTATAACCCTATCTACTTGTGGGGAGGCTTTATGCTCTCTTGGTCTTCTATTAAATGAACATATATAGGTTTGGTCAAAGAACCCCTATTTCATTTCATCTTCAAGACCTTCAAGACCTCAAGACATTCAGGGACTATAGCAGGACAGCACATTACGTTGCTTAGCAAAATTATCTTCAGATAAAACAGAAATTAGCATTGGCAGTTCCCTAAGAATTTTTGGCTAATTATTTGTAGCAAAGTGCTTAACTGTGACACAGAGTGGCTTCAAGGGTGGAGTGAAAAAGCAAGTTTTGATTTTTAGGTTTCAACTAGAATCCTATTTCAAAAAATCTGACAAGTAACGTTCCATTGACATGATTTCAATGCCAAACAAAGTAAAGAAGCAAAAGGAAATATAAGCCTTTCTTTTTTCCTCTCACACATCTTGCTTTTTTTACTTACTGGTATGATAGGGACAAAAGAAAGATACAGGTAACTAAGTAGAATACTGTAGAAATCAGAAACATCTCTGTCCTCTCCACTTGAAGGTGCTATTCTATATAATCTTCTATTTAAAGCTAACTATATCACACCTGTGCCCATCAAGACATCCATTTGTGGTATCTAGACCCGAGAGCTCGTTTGTGCAACATGCCAGGGATGCCATGAAAAGCCCAGTAATGTGCCAAACTCCAGCTTTGCCAGGTGATGCTTTTAGGTTACAGCAAATACCAAGGGAACCTTTTTTTGCTCCCCTCCAGACAAGCACATCCTGTGAAAGCGTTACCTGAGGCGTAGCGTGGTAACCAAAGTCTACCACAAGCCATGGTGAGGGGATTAACACCTCTAACTTTCATGTGGCTCCAGAGCTGTCACGGTGCCCCTCAGAGAGATCAGCGCCTTTTCGTCTGGCTGCAAAGGGAACAGTGTGTTCAGACAGGGATGAAAGCCCCTCTTCCCCGTCAGCACGGTGACAGAGGCCAGTGCATGTTCATAGAAGAGGTCACTCTGAGGGGAGGAAAGCAATAACAACCTGGCTGGAACAGACACCTTCTTCACAGCAAAGTCAGTCATTTACATTTTCGGTCTTGTACACCTCGCTGCAAAAGATTTTGAAGCAGTTTGTTTAAAAATAGAGCAGGAGAGTTAGCTCTCAAAGCACCAATAAAGTAGACACACTAAATATAACCTACTCCAGCCTACAGAAAATACTTCTGAGAGTAATGGCCCAAAAGCCTCTCTGGGAAAAAAGAATGTTTTAGACCCAGAAGGCTCTCACACCGTAACAGCTTTACAACATTTAAGTTAATGGCAGTTTTTCATTAATACAGCTAGTCAATATTATTTTGTTTAAATTAGCATTTTACTATTTTTGATGTCTTGAATTAGCTACCTAGTTGTAGACTTTTCCTTTTTCTCTAGTACAGACTGCTGAAAAGAGTGAAAGAATGCTACCTACAGGAGAACTTTTAGTTTCTATTAAACCCTTTCAGAGCAATGAGTGATGTAGGCATAAACCAAAGCAATGGAAGAAAAAAAAATGGCAGCTGAGAAGATATCCCAGGCTCTCCAAGACAGACTCAAATGGGGCAGACTCAGAGGACTGACTGTGTGACCTCAGACAGTGCATTGCTTACTTAAAAAAACATGATTTAAGAATGATGAGCAATTTAACCATGAGAAACAGTGTCAGACAATTTGCCTCCCCAAAGGACACAGACAAAAGCTGTGTTTATATTAACATACTCTTCTTAATTTTTCATGTTCTTGAATCACTCTGAGCTCTCATCCATTCTGCAGAGTTCTCCAATTATGAAAAAAACAAATTCAAATCCAACAATGTAAAATGAGTTTGTATGACACACCCCCCTCCATATATGGGACTTCAAACAAGCACATCTGATTAAGACAGTAACCCCCCCTAAATCTAAACAGCATTTTCTTATAAAGTGTGAGAACTTTTTCAGATTCAGAATAAGTAATAGCTATTCATGCTATTCATTATTTTTGGGAGGGGAGGGTGAGGGTAGAAAAGAAGGGGGGTTTTCAGTTCAATTTGGTTACAAAGCTTGTTTGCACAGGGCTGTGCTGGCCTCATGGTGACTATTCATAAGAGATCCCCAGAAGAGCTGTAAAGTCTGCCTATAGCCCAGGTGCTATAATTGCTGTCTGTCAAAACAGAGCTGTTTTCTCAGCAAACATTTCAGAATGCCCAATGCTAAGTTGATTAGTTAGTGGGTTTCTGGGGAGGAGTATAAGGATGATGGCTGAGAGACAGAGCAAAATTGATGACTCGGAGACAAAACTTGGATTTCATTAAAATGCTCCTGAGAGCATTTAATTTTTCAAAGAGAATTCCTGTCCTTGAAAGGGAAGTAGGCACTAGGAAGGAGTTATTACCACTCATGCAAGGAACATGAATCAGTTCAAGAACCAAACACAGAGGTGTTATCAGTACAGAATGTGGCTCAGCTGTGCCTTGAGTGTGGTTGTCAACGCAGTGACACCATTCCCATGTCACAGAAATGTCTCTCTTTCAGTACACCCTGCACCCAGTGCTATCTCAGTGAGCTTCTGAGGCTTCTCCCATGCACAAGAGCTTTGAGAAGCTCCATCTTCACACATCATGCCAGTTCTAAATCCAGACTGCTCTGTGTTGGTAATGTGGACAGACAGATCCGGTTCCCTCAGGTGTCGGCAGCAGCTCTGACCACACAGAGCCTATTCAAACCACATCATGAGATCATCCACTGGATCTGTACACAGGCTGAGCCTGTGCAGGTTCCAGACACCTGAGCATGTGAACTCTATAAAAACACTTCTCACACGAAGCCGCGCACAGAAGTGTCGGGGCTGGGAGAGGGGGATAGCACGTGGAGTTGGCACGAGGGAAAAAGGAAGGAAATTAGGGGCATGTAGCAGAGAGAGGCTTCAGCCATCTTTTGCAATTAAAGAAACTCTTTGCAGACCTTAAAAGTGGCAGAAGGCATTAGTTGTATGTTTAGGCTGTGACTTACAGCTTCCTACCTCTACAGCATGGTTAGGAAGTCAATGCAGATATAAGTCATCAAGGACCACAGCAGCCCCTTACAGACCCCTTTAGGAAGGACTTGGTGAAGCAAATCCATAATGGCTCTTCCTGTACATTATCTGCACTTCTGTATTTTCCATTAGCATTCATTGCTCCTGAACATCCACAGTATTAAAGCAACTTCATTTGTACTGCTCAGGTTACATCAATGTCAACGCTTACTTGAAGTCCCAGGGTTTTAGGGGTTTGGAATTTTGCCATCAAACTTCTCTTCAGGCTGAAACATGGAGAAGTGGGGCTCTGTTGCTCCTCATTTCCCAGGCACCTTCATATAAGCATTGTTACAAAAAACCCTCTGCAAGCATTTAAGATATTTTTGTTTTTCTCAAACCAGAAATGCCTTCAATTATTACTATTATTATTATATTTGACAAAGGTTAATTGTGAAGTCTTAAAATGTACATTAAATGCCTTAACTAAAAACAAACACTTTGTTAAATCCAGTGCAGCACATGTCCCTACTAGAGTGCACCTACTTATTTTAGCAGTAACTGATACATCTAAAGCCTACAGAGGGCATGACAAGGGTTAATTACAGGGATAGCTCAATTAGTACAAACAATAAGTAATAACATTTCACAACCATTTAGGAAAAAGTATTAAATTGGTAACAAAGCTTAAGCATTGAAGTGATTTTTAATAAAAATTCTAAGAATGCACTGGGATGATGTAACAAGTTCTGAGACTTAATACTGATTAACTAATTTAATGATTTTTTACAACACCCTGAAAAATACAAAGCTAATATTGTTACAGTATTTTTTTCAAGCTAATGGTCATTATACAGCACTCTGGGAATGCACCTGTGGAGCAGACATCATGTCAAAGGCCTTCAGCAAGCTCTCTGGCCCACTTGAAAAGGCACTTATTTATGCTATAACTCTCAGCATTGCCTCAAACCAGGCATTTGCTCCTTAAGCAGAATTCACCACCCAGAATGACATGCACAGGTTCCCTTCGCAGTTAATGAGGAAAGCCATGCACCTCATAATGGAATCAGTGTTGGGCAACAAAATGGAGGAACACATGAATCAGCAGGAGAGAATTTGTTCTGTTCCCACTTTCAGGAATTAAAACTATCGCCGTGAAACGATCTACCTGTAGAAGTGGGAACCACAGCCCACAAGTGCTCCTGAGGATACACATCTAAAGCAGGCAATTGCACACAACTGACTGCATCAGCTTGTACAGGGTGAGAACTCGATGACGACAGAGGGAGGACAGGCTAATGATCACTGTATTGACAGCAATCGATCTTCTATAACAATGCCCAGGAACGGTGAAATTTTCAGTCTCAGAACCTTCAAACCCACACTGTAGGACAGCTACTGGAGTAACCAGGCTATATGATGTATTCTAGGTTGACTTTTCATTACCTATGCAGAAGGAAATATAAAACTGAGGATCTTTACTGGCAATACTCAACAAAGTTCCTCATGTCATGTTAACCTATTTTAAGTATTTTGTTTTTTTTTCTCTTAATGCTGCCTTTATGATCTTTATGTCATTAAACAAGCTCATATCAGGTCAACAAAATGCTTTCCACTTTAAGAAAGTATAGAAGACAGTTTTGCATTTAAAAAAAGGTAAAAGCACAAGTGAACTTCTGCAAAATCACCTTTGCACATCCAACCAAAGGTGAGGTTTGAAAGTTAGTCCTCTGCACTGTGAAAACAAATACATCAGATACAAGGAATTGCCACTGGAAATATCCTGTTCCTCAGGATTATTTTCTAGATTAAACATTGTTTTATTGATTGATTCTTAAGGATTAAGCCTTCAACTTCCTCATTTGCCTCAAACCACGGTGACCACAACTGGATAATGCAAGCTGTTCCATCCAGTTCCAGAGGGATCATGAATGGCCTCTGAAATACCACATAGGTGAGCCTGGACTGTTGTGATGAGCAAAACCAGGCACTGACAAAATTTGGAGCTAATGGCACTGTAAAGATGGAAGACCTGAAGAGCAGTCAACTTATCAGTCAGTGTAGGGGACTTTGTAAATGACAAAGGACATTTTTGCAATAGGACAGGAGACTCTGTACTGCAAATGCAACTCAATAGAAGAAATTGATCCAGTTATAAATACAGAATCAGATAGTTTTGAGCACATTTTGAAGAGCAGTAGTCTAACATGTTGATTTCTGTGCTAGAATTTGTTTTTCTTCCAGCTAACCTGCATGCAAACATTTTTCTTTTTGAATCAAGGGGCAACAACACTATTAAAACTTATCATTCTGCCTCCTTCTATATGAAGTTCCAAACTTAACTGAAGTTACCAGGGCTACATATTTCCATCATCGATAATAACACCAATATGTGTGAAATTGAAAGTCTACAACTGATTCCTGAACTGGCATAGGAGCTGAGGGCTACGGGTTTAATGTTCCAAAATCAAATAAATTCATATAATGCAGACACAATCAGATCAAGACCTTATATTACATGCCAAGAAACTACAGTATTCAGGATTTTTGTGCATCTCAAAACAAATAAGATACTTCAAGTGGCTCTCTAGGGATATCCTGGTTACTGCATAAAAAGGTGGACCACTTGAATGATTGAATTTATATCTTATCATCAAAATGGCTGCCACCCATACTGATTTTTCTGTCTATTCCTTTCTTACTATTCTTTAAGTAAGTTCACCAAGTTCACTCCCTTGCCATCACATACAACCAAATAATCACTTTCAAGTGCAGTACAAATTCCTATTCAACCCACTATGGCTATCAGAAGACTTCCAGAAATTAGTCTGCTGTCTAAGACAACAGAATTCTAACTAGAACCAGACTGGCATCCATAGCTTGAATGGAAAAAGATTTTCTGAGGCTTGATGCACAAGATAGGGAGTTTTACCAATTTAGAACTACTCTCCTTGAGTTTCAGTTTGTGATTAGGAAGGATATTTCTAGTTAGGGTCATATTACACTCCAAGTTGTGGTAACATCATGCATAAGATGGGGAACAGCAGGTAGGAGAACTTTTCTTATGAACTTCTTGAATAATCTAGTTTCATATGCTACCAGAGAGGTAATACTTCCCAAACACTCTAGAACTCTTAACTGGCGTGCAAATGGAAATTCTTCCATATGTTCAACAATTTTCAGTGAAAATCACACAGCTCAAAATACTGTATATAAGCATCTGAAATACTGCCTGCAGCACCACTTATTTTAAGGATTAAAATTGAATAAATCCAAGGTTGGGCTCGAGTCAATTCTGTAGCCCCTCTGGTATCATGGATATAAATTCTCATGTTATTACATTTCAGCAGATGAAAGGACCTCTGTGATAAACTTTATCACCCTAAAGATGCTGCTTTTAGACATAACTCACATTGTCTTTTGCATACACATAAACAGTAGCAAACAGGATACAGTGGGGAAAGTTCACCCTGCAAAAGCTGAGATGCCTCAATGCTGTAGCCACAAGACAATAAAAGAGATTGGTTGAGATTTTTACAAGTTCTGACAGCCAATTCCACTAGTGCTGGCTGGCTCATAGGATTTAAATATCTGCATCTCAAGTTTTATAACTTGCCTCCCTAAGGAATTACTAAGCTTCTTTCCAGAGACTGTTTAGAAGGGAAACCATTCACTTTGGAAAAGACAGGACTAATGCCCTTACTGTGGGGGCTCTGGTTTTGGCTTAGTCCCCTCTGTTCCCCGTCAGACACAACAAGAGTGAACCTGATTGCTGTGAGTCAACAATTCTAATCCATAAAGTTCAAACATCAGGATTCCAAGGACCAGGCTTCACTCACAAGCATTACCATGTGAGGCTCTTATTTCCTGAAATTAATGGAAAAATCTGAGGTAAAGCACGATAAAGTTACAATAAGGAGGAATGAAAACAGTGATTGCAATTGTAGCAAAAGGCAATCAAACAGATATTTCCATTATAGGGAAACCTGAAGCAAACATAATTTTTAGCTTGCAAAGAATCCCTGTGTGATCAAACTTCTTAAAAGCTGTTTGTAGGCACTTATGAAACAACTCCAAATCTGCTTCCTCCAATCAAATCTTGCTGTTTTCACTAGCAATCAGGGTAATTGAAGCACTCTCAACTCCAACTAACCACTTAGATCTGATCCACTTTGACACTTGATAATATACAGAAGCATTGTAGAAAGAGGCATTAAGAGAAAAAAGATTAAAGCCATATGACAAAAATATTTGTAGATTTTTAGTGTTATCCCACACTCACCTATGGGAGAAGGAGAATTCTGCCACTTGTCTTTTCAGAAAATCACTCCAGGATTTTCTCAGCATTTTCCTTGAACCATGTCACTGACTCCAAATTCATTTGGGCTCAGTGTTGTCTCCTTAATTTCAGTATAGGGATGTAACTCCAGCTGTCCCATGAATTTGGTCTCTTTGTATTTGTTAACTTCACATCATGTAACACGACATTTTCTTTCACAGTCTAAAACTATTCTGCTGACTAATATTCAGTTCCTGTTCCTTAAACAGGTTGATTTTCCCTCATTACCTGCATCTCTGGTTCTCTTCTCATCTGTTATATTCCTCTTTAGATATTTTTTGCATTCTTTAAATTGGTGTTAGTTAATCTGGGCACCAAAAAGAGAAAACATATAATGATTTTTTTTTTTTTGAAAAACACAATCTTTTAAAATTCCCCAGTGTTCTCCAGAATACATTTTGGAATTGCAGCCTTTCACACCTCACTGCCATGTTTTCTCTTGATTGCACTTTTCCAGTTCTATTATAATCTATACTGCAGCCTATTGGTCTGTTCACCTCATATTCTGCCAGCATTGAGAATTATAGTATTAAGGACATTATAGAGCACATCCCTGTCTAATCTCATTCTAATATCCACTTATGGACCTATTGTCCATGAATCTGTTTAAGCCACATTTGATCCTGCTGACACCGTCTCTACAGCACAGACTTGTCTGTGGCCACAACGCCTCAGTACCTGCTGCATGAAGAAGTGCTTTTACGTGTTTTAAACATGTTTTATATATACTACACTTAGCAGAAGAGTGTAGTATATATACTCAGCCTCCTCATGTAGTCCTGACCTCCTGTACCAGCAGCCTTGTCCACATCCGTGCAAGAGTTAAAACCCAATATGATGAATAAATTCCTTCTTCCCATGAAGAAAACATTCTTTTTCACTCAGTAAGTGGCACAGTAGTGCATTAGTAAGCATTGTTATGCTGTCATAACATCCCCCATGAAGAAAATTTGAAAAAAAAAAACATTTGATGCTCTATTGAGTGTCCATGATGAGGTGTTGTCAGTGGAGGAATTGCAGGCGCCTCTGGGAGAAGAGACCAGGGCTGCCCTGTGCTGGACACAGCCAGTTCTTGATGGCTCCAATGGATCCACTGCAAGACACAGCTCAGCCCCTCAGCCAAGTTGCTGTCATCCCTGGGAAAACATATTTTAGAAAGGGCAAAACCTGGAAAGGTGCTGTTTTATTGTTTGACTTAGTTTCTCATTACCCAAACCTTTTCCAATTGGCAATACAATAATTTTCCCCAAGGTGAGTTTGTTTTGCCCATGACAGTAAGCAATCTCCCTGTCTTTATCATGATGCATAAGCCTTCTCATCCTATTTTCTTCTCCTGTTGTATCGAGGAGGGTGAATGAATGAGCAGCTGGGTGGGAGTTTGGCCCTTAGCCAAAGATAGCCCACCATAGACATGTGTTTATGTTCCAAGACTAGCTTAGAAATATAGTTTTAATATGAGAAGGTAAAGTCTCAGTGGAAGTAAGGTTGCACAGTCACATCCCAGAGGTGGCATTTAAAGCTGTTGGTTCTAGCTACGAACTGGGGCTCAGAAGTGGACTTTCTTAACTTTTCAGGTTGGAGGAGAAAAGGATCAGCTTTTATAAAAAGAGACTGACCACAGTCATGAGCATCATGGAAGGTGAAGGGAAAGAACTGTCACCATGCACCCTGGCAGAGAAGGAGAACTGCACTTGGATCAAGCAAGATGCAGCTGATCCTGCAAGGAAGATCAGAGGCACCTGCTCTCCAAAATGAAACTTCCAAGAAGCAATGAGCCAAAGCAGGGAAGTGCAATCAGACAGTTTACTTTTCACCCCCTCTATGTATTCAGCAAGGAAATGTTATTCTCTAAATGCTGCCTCACCTAGCACCTCTGCCATGAAACATACTGAAGACAATGGTGTTAAAAAATTAGCTTCATTTCTAATATGACACAAGGACACAACAATCAACTTTTCAGTTCTAACAAGTACTCCTTTTTTTTTTTTTTTTTTTTTTTTTTTGCCAAAAACATTTCCATGCTTTTTTCCTGCTAAGCCAAAAGCAACAATGATTTTGGCTCTGGGCCATCACTATAATCAGCGACACCAAGAAACTTAATCACAATGGCAGCAATATCAATAAAGCCCTGGAAGAAGCCAAATAAGTTTCTGTACAGCCTTGTTTGAAAGGAAACGTTCCCTAGGCTAAAGTGCTTCCCTTTAGCTCTACACGATGCCACGAAATATGCTCTCACACTATTCAAGTACTTCCTGTGGACAAGCAGCCACCTCGGTTTCTGAGGATGATCTTCCAGGAGAGAAACATTCATGAAACTGCAGTAGATTCATGAAACCAGAGCAGATTAGAATAGTTACTGTTCAGGATTAGCAACTCTGACACACCCTGACTTGTGAGTATAGTCAACAAAAAAAGACAAGGGTGGGAAAAAAAAAGGACTGAATGAAAAATGATTTCTGGGTAGATAATCACTTGTTATTTTCTAATGCATAATCAAGTTTAAAACCAGTGCATTCAGGTTTCCTTGAGAGAAAAAATATGGGAAGCTAAATCTGGGCTGTGAAAGTTTGGGAGTACTCATTAATATAACTTGCTACCTAGAATGCTAAGAGATACTTTTAATTTTTTGTTATAATATACAGGTCTCCTAATTCTCCCAAGAATTAGAAGACCTTACCTGAAGGCTATAAACCCACAAAATACCGAAAACAGAAAGAGACATTAGATAGAAGATAAAACTGATTGTCTTTATGCCCATAGAAGAAATCTGGAGATCACTTTTGATTTTTTTATGTAGTCGTTCCAGTTTCCAGAGTCTGCTTCTCCAAAGACAACATGAGAAGAGGGAGAAGACAAGACTCATAAAGATAATGTGATCAAGATGACATCAGTATCGTTTCGAAATGTACAGGAACAGTTGATTTACTATGGCAAAAATTTCTTTTGTGCCCTCTGTATCAAAATGGTTTGTATTTTAGACATGAATAATAGGTATAGATCACCAACAAGCGAATGGCTTTATTTGAGCAAGGCTCTTGAGGAAGGGGTTCAAGTGGACAGATTACTTTTTGAGATTTATCACTGGGCAGTTATCAACCACATCTCATTTTATCCTAAATGGGGTACATTTTGAACAAATACCCTATCCCCCAAAATAAAAGAATGAGAAAACAGATATACTAATTTTAATTAATTTGAAAACTATGAACTACAACCGTAATGTGCATAAAAGGGACTAATTTCTGGTTTTTGCTGGTCATAAATAACAGCCCATTATGCCAACTGCTTGGTACCTAGTCCAGATATATCAGATTAAAAATAATTCCTTCCTCTCGTGAATCACAACACTCACCTTCCAAACCAGGCACTGTGAAATGAGGGATTCCTTCAGTACCAAAGAAAGTTGTTAGAGCCCAGACTATACCATATGATGGGCCCTGGGACAACCAACAAAGAAGAACAGCTTGCCAATTAAGAAAGGACAGATCTAATCTGAAAGTGGTTAGTTGCTCTGACTGTATAAGCAGGATTATTTGCATTCCCATGTTTTCCTAACATTGCTAAAAGTCTATGTGAACAATGCAGATGAAGTAAGACTTTCAGAAATTCCTGAACTTCTTCCTGTGAATAGAAGTGCATGTAGAGACATCAAATAAATGGTACGAAAATATTTGCTTCAATCCTTCTGACTCCTAACAATTAAACAAGCAAATTAAGGTTTTATAAGGTTTTTACATGGTTCCCAACATCCCTGACACATCCAATCCCACCCACTGCAGTTGTGAAGGCTGAACTTACTAATTTTTCCTTTCTGGATTGGTTTGTACCTCCAAAATATATCACTGCAATTGATGTAGGCACCCCCATGAATGCAGACATTGTTATAGTCACACAGACATACTTATGCAGAGACAGTTTGGGCCTATGGGCTCAGGAAAAGAATCTGTATCAATTTAAGTCATAGTTATAATGACAAAATTGCATTCAGTCTAAGGGTCTCCCTAACGATTGTGCTGACTTAGCCCTTTTTGTTAGGACCAGAAGGGGGGTAGGGGAAGAAACACCTTTTACCAAAACAGTTAAAACGCTATAAAAAAAAGTCTGTGTATGCAGCCCAGGCCTTACAAGGAAGTGTTCTTAAACATTTATTTCTTGAAACACAAGGTTTCAATCAACAGCCACCGGAGACTCTGGGGTCATGATCTTCCCCCTCAATGTTCTGCACAAAGGTCAGAGAGGTTTCCCCTCTGTGAGTGAAGCTGCCTTCCAAACACTTCGACTGCGGAATAAACAGCTTCTAACCCAGCTTGCAAAACTCTGTATTGTTTTCTACAAAACCGACAAACTCTTGCTAAGATATTTCATACTCTCTGCAGACTCTTTACAAATTAAAGGCCTGTAAAATCTTGAACCTTTATTAAGTCTGTCAGCAACAAGTAAGTTGAGAAGAACACCATATGTCACTTTAAGAAGCCCATTGAGTGCCTACACTGCATTCCTCAGCTACCCAACCAGCTTGAAGTGCTTCTTACACCTTGACATGCTAGTATATCCATACTGTGTTAGCACATACATATAATGAACACTCATGCTTGGCATTAGCTGGACTTGCATCAAAAGTAAAATACTGTGAGGTCACAGGGAATCTGGAATATTTTCTGATGAAAGACAGAGGTTTAAAGAAGAAGCAAGTAAAATAATGCTTTGTAGCACCTAAAGCAATGAGGGAAAACACGAAACAATGCCCTTAGGATGTATCTCAAATCCCGATTTGAATATTTCAAGGATTAATTGTTAGGGTCAAAAATGTTAATAAGTGCCACCAAAGGTCAGAACTAAAATAGAAGAGGTATGTTCTGCAGAACTTCAGAAAGTATTTTAAAAGAAGTTACATCTTACTGTGCATTTGATAAACATTCTTGTTTCTGCCACTATCACTATTTGACTGGGCTGCCTGGTGCCTGAACCCTAAAGAGCTGCCATGCTGCAAGGATCACAATAGATATTTCTTTTGCATCTACTGGTGATAAGTTAACGACACTGAAATTTGTCCAGGAACGTATACCTGTTAATTTTGCCTTAGATGGATTCTATTAAAATGTGAAAATCTTGGCAAGGACGGGGGTTAGACTTGCCCAGTCTGGGTCCTTTTCCCACCCAGCCAACAGGGCAGACTTTTTAGTTCATTATCACCTCATCAGTGCTCCTGTCAGCTGCCAGCAGTGAGAACTGGACTAAGCCACTCACTAATTCCTGGCCCTCCCGCCTCCACCGAAGCAGCAGTAAATCCAGAACAGATGGATGCTCTTTAACCCTCTCAATCCAGACACTTACTTTAATCAGTCTAATCAACCCACTCAACTCAGAACAAGGAATGACTGACAAGATGCAGAATGATAGGGGGATTGCAGCTCAGATCCTTAACAGAAAACACCACTGTGCATCTCAGATACTCTGCTGATAAGGGAGGCAGCAGGCCAAAGGCTGTAGGACTCTCACATTAGGAGTAGGACAGACCTTCTATCAAAGAGGGAAAGCTGAAGGGGAACGGATTATAAAGTAAGGGCAAGTTTGTTAAACATTAAGATTTCATCACATTACACAAGGTATGAATGAAGACCAGAAGGCAAGGGTGGCTTTTGGTTTTGCAACTAAAGTTGTAGTTCAGGCCAATCTAACAGCTTACTGTCACAGTCATCTCCTTCCCAGAACACCAGACATAAGTTTCAAACCTTGCCTTGTGTTGTCTGAGACTTAGGATTGCCACCTCAGTGCACTAAGCCAGCAGAAAACTAACTTCAGAAAAATGTTAACATTTTATTGCTAGGTTAGTGTCCTGAATTAGTTCAGTGGAGTTCTATGAGTGCCAGATACAGCATAAGGAGGACCTGAGAGAGGGGAGCAGGACCAGATGGGTTGGTACCTCAGCCTCCTCTGCAGTCAGAGCACAGCTCCTCATGTACCCAAGAATGTATGTTCAGTCTTTGCCTGCAGATCGCAGAGCACAGCTTCACTCATACACTCAGGTAGAACCAGAAATTCCCTGAGAAGCTTAAAATGCTTCTTAAAGGGGATTTTACTGAATCATAATATCAAGAGTAACTCTTCTGTTTATTTTCACATTCATCTATTTCAACAAGACCTAACAACTGGGTAGACAACGGCTGAGTACACTTTAAAGAGAATGACTATTTTTTTTAGATTGTCTGCATGATTTTCTATTCCTGCTATAGAAGACACAAACAAAGAAACAGCATTATAGTGCTCTGGCCTCTCAAATAGCTTTACATACTTATAGGTTTAAAGAAAACTTTCATTGAGTTATGAGAAAAATATGCAAGAAAAAGTAGTTGTATATTCATTTTAGAGTTTGGAAACTTTATAAAGTGACTTGGCTAAGGTAAAATTACACACCCAGAAAAAATTACAAATGCCATTCAGAACAACTACTTTCAGTCTTGCCATTCTGTAGCATCTTACTTATAAAAAAGGAAAGACAAACAGGAACAAAGTCAAAGAGTAGTAACAAAATGATAGTGCATCTGCAAAACCAAAGTGTAAGCTTGGGAAAAATTCTGAAGTGGTGGCTCTGATTAGCACATGGTATAAATTTAGGAGCATCAATGCAGCTTAATCATTCTCCTCTCAACCAGGTTATTTTAACCTCAGAAGTCTTACTTGTGTGATTGCAGCTTCTCTCTTTTGTGCCTTTTCTAGATGCATATAAAATCTTGTAAGGAGCAAGATAATAAAGAAGAGAAATGAAAGTCAATTAGCATCTTGCCCTGTATCATGTAAACAATACCTCCTGTTTACCCCAGGACCTACACAAAACCAGTTTCCTGAACCCAGGAAAGGTTGATAAGCATGACACGAAAAATAAAGCTTCAAAAAAAAATAGTTTTATCACTTTACAATTATGCTTGATTAAACAGTATAAAAACCATCCTGTCCTTGCATCTTTGACAAGAAAAGTGTGCCCTTCTTTTAGCATTTTATTTTTTCATTTATAAGCCATACACACAAATTTTAGGACAAGTCTCTCCAAGTTTTTACATTTATAACTGACAACTTTAACAGCTATAAATGAGGAATATATATAATAACAGCCCAATTATTAACTAACACAATGCATTTAGTGCACATTTTCCTTCACGGAACTGGCTTTCCACTTCTCATTTGTTAAAATTTATAATTTTGCTCCTTAGATAACACAGACCAAAATTTGCAGGATTAGATGGTGGTATGGAATAACAGAACAGCCAGCCTTGTGTGAGCCAGAGAAAGACTGTTTTGGCAATTGGCCAATGAAACCAGAAGTCACTCCCAAACACCTCTAAGGACAACTAAAAAGTTTAGTAATTATTGAAAAACTCATTCAAAGCCAGCTTTTACTTAAGGACAGTAACAGTCCAAACGACAAAAACATAGCTGAGTTTATTCTAACTGTGAAACAGAGTGGCAAAATATTTGTGCATGTGGCTGTTATAATTTTCTGAATTTTCAGTTAGAAGACAATCAAGGACAGCAAAATTATCTAGCAAACCCAGAAAAAAAATATTAGAATTACATTAGGAATCTATTGCTCTTTGCTAAATAAAAACATACTTAAATTACATAAGGACAAAACATTGTTGTGGAGTTTTTTGTTGGTTTTTTTTCAAGTACATAATTCGGCCATGGAATGAACTATCAAAGACACTGTAGTATCCTCAAAGTAGACAGTGAAAGAGTTAGAAACTAGCAATGTTTTAGGAATAAATTATTCAATACGAAAAAGAAACAACTCATTATTAAGATCCTTTCAGCCTCAGTGATTATGACTAACCTATGGTGTGGAATTGGCTCAACTGCAAGTGTTTTGGAACTAATCATTTCAATGCTTATAGGAAAGTACATGATCTGAAACGTCATGGAGACAATGACTCCTAATCCCAACGAGCCTGGGAAGCACTGTGTTCCTGAATAAGAAGCAGAGGACCTTGACTGAGAATATGACTCTTTAGAGCCAGAAGTTCAACGTAAACTATGAGGTCTTACAGCACAGAGTGTATTTACAGTGTCAAATTTTGAGAGATAAGAAGTCATCTTGAAGTGATGCTGAATGTATGCTGAGTGATGCTGAAAAGCTCCCTGACCAGACTGAAGGCTTGTCTCTCTGATGATGATGGGAATTGTGACGATTCAGTTGTTCTTGGTGCCTGCTCTGGAATTCCATTGCCCAAATAATGGTATCTAATGCCACATGAGCTGTCCTAGAATACAAAATACAGGAGGCCAGCAGTGTGACACAGAATATATGGAAGATCCACGCCTCTCTGAAAGAGGCACTTGGAAGCCCACTGGGATAATCTAGTGCACCAGAAGTGGCAATAGACTCCTAGGTTTAGACAACACAGTGTTATTCTCCTTGGAACCAACAATGAAGTCATCAACATGTGTCTCAGAGCTGGAAACGAGCTCCTTTCTTATCCAACATATATCCTGTGTGTAGAATGGTGGAAGTCTTAAAAAATGTTTCTCAGAGTCAAAGGTAAATCAGAGATCATCACTGGTAGGCAGAGATCAAGATTCTGAAGACAAACCAACCAAACAGAAGAAAATGAAGACTTGAGAAACCAAGAAGATGAGAAAGAACCTAATTGTGTATCTCCTGGTCTCTGTCCTATTCAAAACAATTTTCTTTCATGAACAAGAAAATTAATTTTAATATTGCCCTTTAAACAATATTTTAATAACTGCCCTTTATTAATTTGCAATGGAATATTAACTGTATTTATGGCCAAAAAAAAATTACCTCATTTCCTAGCAAATGAACTCTTATATTACAGTGCAAGATACAGTTAAACGACTTGAGCATGGTCTATAAGTCACTACACTACAAACAATCCAGATGATTTTTTCATGCCATTTAAATTTTTCTGTGCTGAGTTTCCCTTATCCCTAAATAAGATAAACACTTATTTTTTTTCAGAGGAATATTTTGAAAATTAGCATGCTATTTGTAACTGCTTTAACATTCACAGGTGGAAAGTGTTATGTAATGTGAAGTATTATAATGAGAACTGAGGACCGGAGCATAAATTGAAACTACAGAAGGCTGCATAATTAAAAAAAAAAATCTATTCCTAGAAGGATCTTAAGGTCATGTGGAGACAAGTTATTGTAACCCATTTGGATCAGCAAACTCCTCTTGTTCATTTAAGATGTAGGTGTGTATTTCCAAATCCCAGCAGACTGCCACCAACCTCAGCTGGAAGTTAGGTAATGAAATACTTCCACTAGGCTATCCTAACTCTTACCTCAAATCAAAACACACAGCTAAGACATAAAATAGAAAAATTTGCAGTGCATGAATTCCAAAGAGGAATGTGACCTTTTTTTGTGTTCCTTCAGTTAATATTTTAAAAAGACTTTTTCTAAGACCTGTAGGATTTCCTTGGGAATAGCACAACTGAAAAAGGCAGATTTTGCCCTTTACAGTTCGTGCTCCAGACCCGCCGCATCAGTACAGAAGATGGGAATGGAAGTTTAACTGAGAATCTGTGACTGTTGGTCACGAGGAGTCAAATTTTCCACCTTTACCAGGCAGGCATTTCCTGATGATGGTCTGCCGATTTATACATAGCTGCTTCAAAACTGACTTGGCAGTGGGAACAGGGGGTAGAGCAACTCTGAAAGAAGAGCTGAGGGTTTTATTTCACACCTCAGACTATAATCTGACAGCTCTTAAACAAGTATTCCTACCTTGCAAAGACATCAAATTTTCATTAAATCCCTAACCTGCTAAGAAACTTATAGAGCTTATCAGAGTCCACAGAAAATTAATTACACTTATTTAAAAAATAAAAATGACCCATACTCTAGGCAGATAAAAAACCCCAAGTGATTCATGCCCGTTGCACCCATGTGAGTTTCTGTACCAGAAGAATGTGTAACCAGAACTATGCTAAGGTAGGTGTACATTAAAAAGCACAAGACATAACTTTATGCAATTTACATATTAATTCCACATTGCTATTTTAAGTTAGTAAAAAGAAAATGAAAGTATAATAGAGATCTATTAAAAAAGATAGTGCATCTCCCATATATGGGAATAAAGCTTTTATGGTTTTTGTACCGCTGAGATGAAAATCATATGGTTGCCCAGTGCAATTTCTGTCCCTCTAAAATTAGTTTCATTAAAGATCTACAAGTTCTGTTTCAGAAACAGGGAACAAAAGATGCATTTCTTACACTTAACTGCATATAAGTTGCATTGAGATCATATTTACCTATAAAATGAAACAAGAAATTCAGTATCTGTATAAATTATGTACTTTAGACAATGGGGATGTATCCATACATGTCACAAAGTTATGTGGAGCACCCTGTCTCCCCAAAACAAGGGCACAAAATCTATAGATAAAGGTACTGTCAGCTATAGCATCTTTAGGCATCCCTGACTGTACTTCTCAACTTCCCACACAGAGGAATTGCTACTCCCATGCTCCATGTTGCAACGGAGGTGAAAGCTGCAGCAGTTGAGAGCACTGGAGTGAAGCCTTGGTGAGACATTGCTCAAAGGGGCTGTGCATGACCCCAGTGCATTGCTCTAGTCCACAGGCTTCTTCTGTTTGGGCCAAATGCCACACTGACACACTCTGCAGCTCAGCACCAAACACCTTTTCCATTCTCCAACAGTTTACTTGCATTTCTGCGTAAGTGCTGGTTTCTTCTGGCTCCAAAGACAGCCTCACCTGCAGGGTTTCATTTTTCTGTTCGACACCTTGCTGTTGATTTTCCCTTACTGCACAAAAGAACTTGCTCCAGTGCCTCTTTCACAACTGCTTCTTTGTAGTAAGTGAAAGTCTTAATAATAGTATTTTGATTGTAGAGTTGATTAATTTTGACTTTGTCTAATTTGTGACCTTTACTGAGATCTTTGGGGCTGGGAATTAGAGAGCAACACTGTACCACTGTACTTTGGACATAGGGGTTTGCCAACTTATTTCTTGCCTCATTTGTCATAAAACCTATGAAATTGCAGTCCAAAGCCAGTTTCGTATTTTTAAAGGCAGGGCAAAAATGTATTTGTTTTTCTTCTAAATTAACATCTCCTGGCTAAATTAATCTAGTTTTTCAAAGTCAAAACCAAAGCCCTCACTAACAGTGAGACTAGCGAGCAAGACAAATCCAAAGATCAGCTTAGAAAAAAGGAACAGACTAGTTCTCTCCAATTACAGCACTAAAGTGATAAGAAATGAATACTCAACTTTAGGTATAGACATAGCATTATAAAGAAAAAAATGAGAATGTAGAAAGGATCTGTATGGGAACATGACAGAAGACAGAAATAAATGAAGTATGTACCTTACATGCACAACATCTCCTATTAAACATTTGTGTCTCAGTTAAGACAACAAAAAAATCTACAAACCAGTATCTTCAGATTTTAATTCCTGACATCACTGAAGTTCTGTGGCCATGGATGAACGAGTCACTTCATGTTTTTCATTTCAGTTTACTTCTTTGAGGAACAACAATAGCATTTCTCAATTTTTATAAAAAAGAAGGCTTTAAAATGTAAGATCCTTCAATGAAAAGAACTAGTTCTGCAAAGTACTATTAATAATTGCATTATTTTTGAAGGAAATGTAGCTAGCTGAGTTCATAAAGCCTTTTTCCAGAACAGAAGGTATCCTTCTCATTCTTTATAATCTAACCAGACCTAACCCTTTCAGGTTTCCTGCCTACTGAGGGCTTGAAAGGCAGAAGAACACCGCAGCTACTTTGAATCAACAAATTGAATGATGTTTATTTCTTGCAATAAAGAAAAAGTTTCCTTTGCATGAAGAATACTCAACATGAATTACCTACAAAAGCAAAATATCTCTTTAGAAATTGAATCTGCAAGCCAAAGATGGTATTAAGAGAGAAACAAGCCCACATTACACTTAGAACAAGCTCAAGCATATAATATATTTTTACAAGACACATTTTTGGTTCTTACAGACATTCATTAAGGAAAGTATATGACCTGTGCTGAAAAATCACAAAAACCTGCAAGATAACACACTCTCCATCCTCAACTTAATCTAAACTATTCCTAAAGCATGACCAACTGTATTTCAGGTATTTGTGATACGTTTGACTGTAAAAACTTCTCTAGAACCTCTCTTCACTTTATTGAGATAATTTTGAATTTTCACCTTGTTCTCCAAAACGCCTGAACACTCACCATAGTATTTTGGCAACACATACCCTTTGGCTTTGGCTTGCCATCTGCTTCATTTATGGACAATCTGAACAGCAACAGAGCTGGGAGAGACCTCTAAGAATATCATGTAACAATAGGTTTCCATTTCAACAAGGAATTACTAATTATTCTTTTCCAGCTACTTGCTTATTCACTTTTCAGTGATTTAATTCCGAATATAATCACTACTGTGTTGATGAGACAGTTCTGTGAGACAATTACAAAATCCTCCTGAGATCAAAACTACTGTATTACCTGATTGATTTGTCATGACTTAGTCTCAACAAGTTCTCTGTTAACACTTAACTATTTTCTAAGCATTTATGAATAATATTTTTGACCATTTACTCCAATCCCTTTCTAGTAACTGCAAGTTGGCTGATGATCCCTGGCTACTCAAAGCTACTTGCAGTTGTCATCTCTTCATAACAGTATCAGTGGCCTTAAATCTTTATTCATGAAATTAAACTAAATCATCAAACTAGTCGATTCTTAGGTTGTATAGCAAACACAAATTATATAATTCAGATTAATCTCATATGCAAAACTTGATTCCTAGATTACATACTGGAAATAAACTAGTGTGATCCTTTAGTTTTTCAGCTCAACATCAATTTTAAAGCTGGAAAATGCCAGAGGACTGAAAAAGTGCTAGAGGTCTACAGAAAGCTATAGCCATATATTTAGTGCTTGAGGAAGGGCTATAAAAGGGGCTTTGGGGAACACCAAATATAACATTGGTCAAATGATTTTTCAGTCTTCCCTACAATTCTGTATGTACCAGTTCCTGCTACCAGGAAGACAGTTCTCTTTATCCTGTAATCTGCATAAACTGGGGAGAAGTGACTTAATAGCTATGACAGCATCACATCTTAAAGAAAGACACTTTTACAGTGCTTAATGTCATCTTTTAGGATTTCTAAGTAAACAATTCTGGTCATTTTTCATGTTTTTAACTCTGGTTCCATGTGAGCAGTTGCACTGCACACAAGATATCATCAGACAAACCCAAACCAACAAGTCCCAAATCCTCTTGCTATGGAGTTTTCGCATAAATTCCACTGACTTGAAGATAGTTTTTTATTTTGCCTAAAAGAACTCAAAAGTATTGTTTGGAGAGGGTGGAAAACAAAAAAAGATAAAATTAATATTTCCATACAGTATAAAGACAAAGAGTGTAGGGAATGCCACAACTTGACTAACTTTTTCCAATTTTTCTTACCCAACTCCCACTTGTCCTTCAGGATAGTAGGGAAGCAATTACTTGCTTCAGAGGTTATTCCTGTGATTAAAGCAAATTGACCTGACTTTCAAAAGAGGAATTTCTGTTCCACTCCAGAAAACAGACTGAAGTTAATCTTTGCCTTACCTACATCCTGCAAAGGTACAGTGTAATTTTAAAAACAATAAAAGAATGACTTGCATATGCAGTGGCCATATGAGCACATCTAACCTTTGAGATTTCCCTCCTTGTATTCTGAACTATGTTGACGATGTCCGGATGGGATTTACAATGGCTCAAAGCTACTATTGTTCACACTACATTAAATCCACAATATATGCAATGAGATACCATAATATTTTCACTTGCAACTTCTATTAACCCACAACTTGACTTTATTTAATGAAATATGTAGTGCTCACAGAGTTGATTTATATGCATTACTACTTACAGTTCACGTTCATAAAAGAGGAAAAAGCACCCTGAGGAACTCATGGTTCTTTTGACTTTAACAGAAAGTAAAAAGTGCCTGATTTGGTTTAGCTCAGTAACACCCCTGGAAGCCCCAGAATCTTATAGCTGGATTAGGGATGGCGACAGGAATCACTGATGCAGCTGAAACAGCCAGCAACAGGCAATGCACTATTGCTATGAACCCTGAGCCAAAATACGCCTGCATATTTTAAAACAAAAATCACAGTCATATTTATGCTTCCTGCATATAAGAAGTATATACAAACAATTAAAATGGCCTGGAAATCTACTTTTGTCAAGTGTTGTTCTAGAAATGTGGACTGGAGGATTCATAATTCCAAGGGAAAAATACACAGATTTTCTTGAATGGATCAAGTTTTACTTCTGACAGAACTTCTGAGTGTATTTAGTTATAGAAAGTAAAGGCATACAGAATTAGCTAGCAGAAGACAGTATATTGGTGCCCTTAGAGCTATCTTACAAGCAAACTGTCCTATATACTAGTCAAAATAAAACCATTGCTCTTTATTCCTCTACCGGTTTAACACTGAGTTAACTGAGTAATTAGATCTAGAAAAAAACCATAATTTTTCTTATTCTTTTAGATAAGATGATCTGCATGCAGGTTATGGTAAAAACAAACTTTTCCCAAACCAACACCCTTTGAGTAGTAAAGAACATGAAGAAATTTTATCTTGTGCTGCACCTGCTCTCTAAGACTGTTTGCAGTAAGGAACTAGCAAACTGAGAAAAGACAAGAAAGGTATTAATTCACTGGTGTCAGGAGTGTGTAAGCCTAAAAAAAATCATACATTTTAGTAGGCTGGGTATATATGCCAAGATCTCTATTGATGACATTTTTCATGGCAATTTCTGTGAGAATGCTGCAATCTATTAAAAGAAAAGAAAAACATGACAAAACCTCTGCATTCTTAACACTGAGTCTACATGCTATATTTTTCACATTCTCACTTGAAAGAGGTCTAATTTCCTTTCACCATCCAGAAAACTAGGCTACCAAAGGGATCACTTACACTTAAATCAGTCCTTGGAAAACATATCCAGAAAAAAAAACCCTCTCCTATGTAAAGGCATGGAAACAACAGCATAGTGTAGCTAAATTATCCAGGAGTTAATGACTGGACCTCGTGTTCCCAGCTCCTCCCTACAACATCAATAGACTTAGAAATTACAGAGTGGAGCAAACTGCTTTAACACCACCTGGTGTACTTTTCAGCAGTTGGTCTTGCTTCCAGGCCTGTCATGGCTCATTAAGATAGTATAGTACTTTCTCTCTGCAAGACTGTTCTCAGGGACCACAGAATTTGAGATAAAATGAGATATGGAGGTTTTATCACAAGACAGAACAGGACTGTGACATATCGTGCCAAGGTTTTAGTATCTGAGAAAGCTACAGAAGAAAACGTTTTTCAAGGCAGGTGAAGAGTAACAACAAACCAGTTATAAAAGATAAATATAACTTCCCAATACTTAAAGAATCAGAGTAAGCCACAACAACCTAATTCTGTGTGTGCTCATATGGGGCACTTTATTTACACAGGCTTTGCTAAAGGTTCATGTCTTTGCTTTGCAGTTTCATCTTTCTGTGAAACTTCGAGATCCAAGTTCAACAGTTCTCTCACCTATGTGAATCATTTGATCGACCAGTTTAGTGCTGTTGACTGAAAATGGGTTAAACTTTTCTGCTTATTTCCCTGATTCAGGCTCTCTACTATCAGTTGCACTGAAAATGAAATGTCAGGTTGTCTCTAATGCTGCCATAACGCTCTCGTCCCAGAGTGCTCAAAGGCTCACTGACAAAGGCAGGAGGACAGAAGGGATAATTCCTTCCTGACAGAAAGGCTTCATTCCTTAATTGCCAAGAGAAAAAAAGTGCAAAGGAGATTACGCTTTCTCTCACATTTTCACCTGAATTAAAAAAAATAATAGCAGAAGACACCAAATTTGAGGGTTAACCAAGATCTACAACTACATTTATGAAAAGCCCAATGTTTCATTACAGTGAAAACTGAGGAGTTAGCAAAAAAAAAAATAATTATGGTCTTTAAATAAACTTTAACCTTAGAAGACACACAACATCTACATGCTGTATTTCAGCTTTCCTATTGGATTCTGTGAGAATTTGAGATTAACAGCAGTTCCAAGGTCAGTTTATTTCAAATTATTTAAGTGTGATGTCTGTATTGTTCCTTAATTAGAAATTTACTATTTTTAACATTTCAGACTAGTGCAACTGAAGTTTTTACAATTTAACTGGGTGACGATAGAGAATTAAAACAAACATATGTAATTAAATATCTTATGCTTGAAAATTAAAAAGGACAAAACAACTGCAGTAGGATATTAGTGTGTTCATTTTCACTGTGTGCCCTGTAAAAGACTTTTAAAAAAAGAAAACACCTAAGCTAACAGAAGAAAAAAAGGGACTGACGCAGATGCACTTGTTCAGCTCTGCCCCAGACAGTGAATCCTATGGACACGGAGTGCCCCCTGTGGGACTTCAGCTTATTTAATTTCACCCAAAGTAATTACAGGAGATGTTTTGGTACCACTGCTGCAATCACGTGATGGCCTGATACACCAAGTGACCACAGACCTTGTAAGTCCAGTTCAGTATGACAAAGAGCTTGTGTTGGGCCTAGAATTCCATACCTTGCAGATGCAAGGTTAACATGTTACTGCTTTGTGGCACTGACAACAAATGCAGTGATTTCCAATCACAGAGACAACTGTTCATAGTTGTTATAGAACATACACGCACTTCTGCAAGCAGGAATCACTTCTGCTCTGGAGAACTGTTGTTAAACCATATACATAAACCACAACCTCTTTAATGACAAAAAAAAAATTCTTTAATTTCCAAGAAGACAACTGCTGATGAGCTGACAAGTTATTGTTGGATGGTCATTGATACTTTTTTTTTTCTGGTTCTGTTCACCATGGGTGCGTGCAACCTGAAATATTTTTGTTTGGTTAAACTGTTTGCAGGGTTTGAAATTACTTCACACCTCATCTTGGATCAACTGAAATGACTTTTCTGGCAAATAAACTGTGTCAATTAATCAGTTTCTTTTGGACTACTTTCAATTTCAACGTCATACTCGTACCTCCAGACAATGCTGCTTTATTGTTGAGGAGATGAACTTTTCAGAAGATAAACAACCTCAGCTTCCACTGACTTAATTTCAGTTGTGAGTGTTCGAGTGTGCATGTTTGTATTTTTCTCATCTGATAGCCAGAAAATGAACACATGGACTTATCAACCATCCACCAGATACTTGTAAATCGCATCATGCAAGAAAACTGTAGCAGAGATATGGGTGAACAGTCTTCCTGCATAGCACTGCCTAGGTTGGCATCTTATTTTTATTAGTAGCCCTCCTGTAGCTCTCAGCAGGCCTTCCAAGTCCGAGATGAAAAAAGGGAGGCATACAATAAACAGCCTCATTAAGCTACACAGGCCTGGTTCATCTCTGATCGCCGCCTACACTCTGTATCAAACGAAACACTATCTGTGGGATGAATTCATGTAATTAGAAACTACTGTGATAAATATTCAGAAAACCACTCAAGTACAGTCACAAAAGAAATCAAACGATGTTTTCTGACAGCTTGGGTTTGAAACATGAATTATTTTCTATTATAACAATTTATTCATCTGTAATATCCTTGATTATTTTTCAAGAAACAAGAGGACAGTAAATTATTCTCAGACAAGTAATAATCTTTCTGTTGTGAGCCAGCAGGATGAAGGATTCAACTCTGAAGCGCCAACTACATTATGTAAGTCTGCATACCTTGAATTATAGGGCTAGCAGCAATTGCAATTAGCAAGAGAAGGCATAATTCAGGAAAGGGCTGTTGGACAGTTTTCCAGGTCTGAAAGAACAGATTGAGAAATGCTCCAACTGGGACTTTTCAATCCTAAAGCAGATGATTAGGAAGAACCTTCTGGTCCTTCTGACCATAACAAAAGCCCTGCCTAGTAAAAAAAAAAATATAAATAAATAAAAAATTCCCTCTTTCCATGCAGACACAGTGTCTGTTCCCCTTCCCTATAAGTGCAGTGTCCGCTGCTCCAGATTTGGCAATTGCATGAGTTCGGCCTCAGATTAGACTGTTTGTGCTCGGTTATTTTCACACACTGCCAAAATTTGCTGACAACACCAGGAGAAAAAAAAAAGGAAAGGAAAACTGGTGATTTTCAACAGTTTATAACTCAGCTCAGTCTAAGCAGGTTTTTACGGGACAAAGAACAGAGATTTCTCTGTAGACAGCACTTTATTCCTGCCTAATTTAAAAGATTTGCTGTGAATGATGGAAACATTAGAACTTCTTAAAGAAAACATAACAAAACAAAAATCCTAGCAGTTCACTAGTATTTCTTTACAGTAGATCGGGTTTGGTGATATAAATAGAGACCATTATCTACCTCTCTCATAATTATTTGCAATGAAGTTTTTTTAAAGGAAAATGAAAATATTAGACTTAAAGGAAGAGGGCTTCCAAATACATAGTATTTCTTTAAGGATTGAAATTTCTTGCTTGGAATAATTCACACTTGAGCTACTCTAGTGCCACAGTATTCCCTAAGGAGTGTGAAATGATCTTCTCAGGGTTACAGAGTCAGTAGTAAACACAAGTTCTACTCTAAGAAACAGTATTTTAAACATATATTTTCACTAACATAATATCTAACAACTTCCCATCAAAACCCAAAGGTAACTTTCTGGAGTCCCCTTGTTGCTTTAACACTTTCTTTCAGTCCATATCTAGAATATCCTAAAGCTGCACTTCCTAAGCTATTTTTCTTGTCTGTTCCCCAGCCCCACTAGCTGACTCCAGGGCCCAGCCTGTTAAATCTGCTCCTCTATCAAATCTCAAATTTAATCAGTGCTGCTTTTGAGCACCTCAAACTTTTCCCAGTAAAGCATGCCCTACAACCTGGGAAATAAAACTGTATCTTTGAACACTATCTGTACAATAGCTATTGTTTTTTGTTAAGAACACTAAAAGCAGCGAATTGCTTCACAAAATTGACCACTCATTCAATTACTGTTATTTTTTGAGCTGAAATAGTAGGAAATACTTTAACAACATGAGAAACTTTTTGGAAAACTAGAAAACAGAAAACAAGAATGGTTTTCATAAAAGGCATAGGCTGGGAAAGCAGGGCAATGAAGAATATACTGGAGTTTCTGTATATAAAAATAAGATATTTAATTGACTGGGAGTCCTCAGCAGAGACTTGTTTGCAACAGAACCTCATGGTGAGGGTCAGTTTTTGAAGTTTGGATGCCTTTGGCAGCTTTATAGAACTTTAAGACAGAACAGCTATGACTAAAACACACTCAGCTAGTTAACTATACAAACATAATGTTTTTTCCATCTTTCTCTCCATGTGCTGACAGCATTACCATTCTCTCCAGCATTCTTCTTCCTTCTGAGGTACAATGGATCTACCAGTTCATGCAGTTCCTGATACTACATTTCAGTACAACGACTTTCCAACAATAACTTACACAGCTAAGAGAGGTCATCATTTAGAAGTGAGTAGTTATATTAAAGGATCTACACAATTCCAAATACATTTCAGGATATACTGTACACTATGTGTATATTTTAATGAGAAGGTTTGGCAGAGCAGTTTGGCAGAAGAAAATGCTGTCAAGTGATTGGATATGGGATACATCTCCAGTTGCTTTGGATTCCCACATCACCTTAAGAGCTATTCTTCCCACCCCCCACCCCCCCCAACTCTCAAGGCAGTCAAATTTATAGCTCAATAAAATTTTTTATTAAAAATACAAAGTGTGGCTTTTAAGTACTGTAGTCTTCCAACATCCTTACGCCAGGTCTAGATCAGACTGTTGTAGCAGAATATGAAGCTGGGGAGGCTTGGCTCACTTTATACAGCACTCCTAAGTTAGAATTTCAAGATCTAAGCCACCTCTTTCCATTTTGTAACAGCTGTTTTTCTATCCTTTCATTAAAAAAAAAAAAAAAAAAAGGAAAGGAAAGAGACCAGCGTAGAATAGTTAAATAAATAAATAATGGCTCACAAAACCACAGTGGAGGAACCACTGCTGGTCCTGCCAATAAAAATGTTCCTTCTCTTCAGGGCTGGCTAAACAACTGAAAGTGTTTCTAATGAACTGCTGGCAGCACTATCCATCATTGCACTAAACGGATTCATGTCTCCCTAAACTAAGGATAACTATTTATCTATAATGCACAGTCAGAAATTAGGAAGTATTTAAGCCTTAGAAGTCTAATTCCTCACTTGTCCCTACCTCCTCAAAGTTCAGTTTTATTCAGGTCTTCTTATGCAAAGATGATGAGAGAATTCTGACTGATAGAGAGCTTCAAATTATTCCAGTGTTAATGAACCATCCACATTAGTTTGAAAAATACTTGAGCAGAACAGACCTCTGCAGTCTGATTTTACCATTACAAACACCTGACATTATGTTTATCTCTTCCCTCTTATTTTTTTTGTCATTTGCTATACTGACTTGCACCTAACCTTACTTATAGGCTGCTCAAAGCAAGATGACACATTAATAAAATAATTGAGTCCCAATAGTTGTTTGAAGGACCTCTGAAGATGCTGTTGTGCAAATAATAGTAGTCTACTGTGAACAATCACAAGGAAGAAATGGTTTTGACCTCTAGTGGAAGTGTGACAGTCATGTTCAGAAGTAAATTCTGAAGGCTCAACCAATTACAGATCAGTCAGATCTGTAATGTTCATGCAGTGGCTGTCTTTAGAACACCAGGGATCAGAAAGGAATTCAGAGATATCAATAAAACATGCCTACAAATAATGAAAGAAGACACTTACTTCATTTCCAGGACTTCCTCCAAATGTTTCCTTCTTTCAGCTCGTAGGTTGGTCAAATGGGTTTCCTTCTCAGCCAAAGACTGTTGTGTAGAGGACAATTTTGCTTTCATTGACTCCAGCTCCTGCTTAACCTTCTCCATGGCCATCATCAGCTCTTCTACCTAAAACATTTTTGGAGCAGATAGGAGGAGAGAAAAATAGTGTCATGTGATCAACTGGACTTTACTAAATGTCACAACTAAATTGGAGCACACAGGTTACCAGTGCATGTATGCTGCACAACACTTCTGTAGGCTGGAAGCACCATCTAGTGCTGTGGACAGTATGTCTGTACGTGACTGAAGCAACATTACAGCCTGTGAATTAAATTAGTTTGGTCACTGGAATGTTACTATTACAATAGAAATCTTCAACTCTTCTGTGGTTCTGTTTTAGAAAACGTACCCCAAGGATAAGAGGATGACCTGTATATGTTAAAATTAGCCCACAGAAAGGCAAGGTATTAAATGAAACACATTGATAATACACCAAAACAATAAAAAACTTCCATTGTAAATGATGTCTAAAGAGAAACTACATATGCACTTTAAGAATAAAGGTACTGTTTCCAAAACAGGGAGAGGACTGGGTTCCCATGAAGATGTAAGTAAGGCTACTTCCCTCAAAATACCATTTGAACAATGCTTATAGGCACATGTTGTGATTTAGCAACATAAGACATTCAAAGAGTTGCTGATGGCAGAGAAGTACAGCAGAACATTGCTGATATCTCCAGCAAATTAGGAAAGATTCAGAATTAACATGATTATAAAGTCTAGCATAGATTTTACACAGATGAACAGTACTTTTGTTTTGCACTTGGAACAAGTTCTGTCTCGGCTAAAATTTATGATAATTAACATGCAAAACCACAATAAATGCTTAAGTCTAACTATATGTAGCATTCAAAAACCTCTGGATGTGCTTTTATAATTTTATATATTTTATATAATTTTATAACACATTACTTTCACTGACTTCTTCAAAACAGGTTTTCTCTTCCTATCACAACCAAGTGTTCCTAACCAGTTTTATAATGTGCTTCAAATGGGAGAAGCTCAGATGCTACTGATGCACATAATCAAACATTCGTATAAATTTAGTATGACAACACAGCACTGCATTGCCTTTATACCCCTGTATAACAAGCAACTTGTGATCCATCCTGGAAGTGAATCATTGAAATTATATTAAGCCAAATTTCTAATTACATGTTTTCATAAAAGGAGTTGGGCATGTCATTTGCTATGTAAGTGCTGGAGGAGGGAAGGTATGTAACATACTTTAATAAATCCTGTACTCCTAAAGGCAGAGCTAAAATGGATAATAAGATTGGTTTTCATCCTCAATCAGTGACAGAGCATGAAAAATTGCAATTCAGAATTAGCAGATTTATAAAAATCTAGCACAGACATTGTGCAGTGTTTACTGCAGAAAGCCTATCTACTTCCACCCAAATACAGCTGCCAAAAGGATTCTTCTTGTGCTCAGCAAACTAAAAAAAAAAGAATAAATTAAAATATGTGATTATCAAAAACTATTCAAGATGTACAACGAAAAATTCATCTCACAATCAACAGACTAAAGCAGAATTTCAGTGACACAGAATCCAAACTGGTGACCATGGATATATTAACCAAACTTTCCCTGTTTTATTAGTGTGCAAAACAAGATCAGAAACTGTCAATTTTTAAAAGAAAGAGAAAACTCCATAAAATGAAATAGAGAAAATACATTAGAAAAGAATGCAAAGAAGAACTGCAGAAATAATGAATAGCAAAAATACTCCTAGGATGGAAACTGGTTCTTAGAAAGAGAAAAGTCACAACGTGGTGGGGAAGTAAAGGTGTACTTGTGCATCAGCTTCTAGAATATCAGCTTCTGCTTCCTTTGAGTAGATCAGAATTACCCACATAAACATTTCCCTTTAAACTTAGAAGAAAAAGGTATGCCAACTATAAACCCTTTAGCTTATAACAGAAAACCACCTCAAATCAACAAGCCCCCAGCCAACTGCAACAATCAAAACGGCCTGTGTCAATTTGTCAGCTGCCAAGATAAAACAATCTGTGAAGCAGCATCTTCTCTGCAATCAGGTCTGAAATATTTCTGACATCCTTCCCTCCCTTCCCAGCCATCAGGGTCTGTGATGCTGACACTGAAGGACTGCTTTGCTCGATGTAGATCCGTAGCGTGACAACTCTGTGCTGGTAAGAAGACACAAGCAGACTGATGTCTAGGCCAAGGCTCCCAGTGAGAGGTGGCAAAGGCTAACTCTGCAGGAGTACTTTGTAGTGGTGGTTATTGCAGGTACTTAATCTTTTTCTCGTTGCTCTGTTTGCTAACTCTTTTAATTCTAAGGTTGTATTCTCTATTTTTGCAGGCTAACGGAGAATTGATCTAATCACGTATTAGGAACGGCTGGAATGCAAGGAGCTTTTAAACTGTGCCAACAACTTAGTTTACAGAACTGTCATTACCTTCCATCCTCTCCAGCAAGTACCATTTGTCACGCAATTTACTAAAGACAAAGTTCACCAAAACAGTGATGACTGCATTCACAGTAAAGACTTCATTGTTCAGGTTCATCAGGTTATAGATATTCCATGGGTCTGTTTCAATTAAACTTCTACAAAACAAAACATTTTATTTGGCAGCTTATGAATCTTAGTGCAGACCTGTCTGTACATGTCCCAGTAAGCAGCCCTGTGAGAAATGATACAGGAATACTCACTAGAAGCAAACTGCTTGCAAAGCACATCTAATTTAGCCTATATAAAAAAACTTCAAATCTACCCTTGATTTTTTTTTCCCTGAGAGCAGCTAATTGTATAATAAAGAATAAATATTTGCCAAAACCAGAGTTCTTGGCATGCTGAGACATTTTCAGAGACATGCTGTTGACATTTGCAGTTTAACTGCAGGTAAGCTTGTGCCCTGCCAGCTATAACTAGAAAGTCTCCATCTCAGAAGGCGTGAAGAGTGCACTCTTGCTCCTCCTTTCTCTTTGCTCAAATGACAGCATACAAAGCAAAGTATATCTTTGACTATCTGTGACTTAGCCATGATTCAGTTCTCTGTAGACAGGCCAGAAAGGTCTTCATGTATTCTGAGCAGAGAACTTGAATGGAGACTATTTTTTCATTGCTTTGGGGCCTTAAGTGACATGACATAACCAGGTGGCAGCTTATCCTTAAGGAAGAACATCAAGCTGAAATAAGTTTCCATTACAGGATAGAGCTCCCAGGAGACTGAACAAACTATGTGAAAGAGGGCAAAGTATGTCAGTTAGACCAGTATTCACAGTAGCAGAAAAGGGAAATATCAAGATAGGACAAATTTTTTACATAGTATTACATCTCCTTCCTTAGGAAGCATGAAATCAAGACAGAGAGAAACATCAATACAACAGGAGAAGTTTATCTACCATGTATTTGGATCTAATGACAAAAAAAAATGAAGCCCTTTTCAGAAGCCTATCTACCATCTTAACATCCCTGTTCCTACAAACTGTAATTTCAGGCTCCTCTGATGTAACTCTAAATCAAAAAACAGGCTTTTGCACAGACATGTAGATACCACATTAACTCCAAATATGTAGTTGTTCCAGTAAACTTTTCTGGTCATTGGGTAATGTGAAGCCAAGGACTTGCAAAGAGCTTGGTCAAGTTCCCCAAAAGCCAGTAAAAAGACAGCAAAACTGAGAAAGGGACTGGATATGCAAAATATTACTGAGTCTGAAAATCCTACTAATCACTGGATTAGCCCTTGGAATGATTACTGACAAAGACTGCAGTACCTAAGGCACAAGATAGACAAGTTAGTGGAGCCTCAGCATCCCCAAACACTTCAGTCTGTTTAAATTACAATGTAGTGGCAGCTACCTTTTTCCATTCCATTGTGAACTTTCCCCAGTGATGAAGGATCACCTGAAGATATCTTTTCTACTGCACTGGAAATCGAAAAAGGCTTCCCTCTCAGGAAGATAGTTCTGGAGTCTAATTTTCTGCTCAAAGAAGCAGAGCAATTTTGGGTCATCATCCAAGTAACAAATGCATCATGAATGCTGGGAATACAATGTAATTCCTTACATCAGTACAGTGCAACTATAAAGAGGCAATGGACAAAATCATCAGCATGGAGAAAAAAAAGAGTAAAATGCTACACACTTGAAAAAACACCTGAAGAGGCAGAGGATCTGTTCTGAAATGGTGACCCCTGCAATCCATGTTTATATGCTACGTGTTTACCATGAATGAGGAAAAGGCTAAAGAATGCCCTCCACAGACACCACAAAAGAAATGTTTCCAGTCTCAAGTGACAGGACATAAATGTACCCAAAGTTCATATGTATATGATTGGCTTGAATAACCTTTATAAAAGACAGCAAATCACTGGTACACTACATAAAAGATATTTTATGTTAATGTTAGAGAAGGCTTTTCCTCACCTGTAGATTAGCAATCTTTGCAGAAAAGACTGCATAGCTTTTTTATTTTTCATTTTTTCATAGAATGCTTTGTCTGGGCTGGAAGAGACCTTTAAATACCACCTAGGCCAACACTCCTGTCATGCCTTTCACTAGATTAGGTTACTCAAAGCCCCATTCAACCCAACCTTGAACACTTCCAATGATGTGACATCCACAGCTTCTCAGGGCAATCTGTTCCAATGTCTCACCATGTTCATTGTAAAGAACTTCTTCCCTACATCCACTCTAAATTGAAGTTCCAACCATCCAGATAGTCCAAGGCATCTATTAGTCTTGTTATTTTTCCTTCCTCATAATTTTTTTCTTTTGATTAGGCACAAAAGATTACACATCAATGCATAATCAAAATTCTCAGAGGGCATGGCAAAGGAATTTGACTGTTTCACTAAGAAACCTACACCTAAACTGGAAATACCACAATTTAGGTGTAGCAAAATATGGGAATTGTTTAATTATGTGCCTGGAAACAGACACATTTTTATGTTTCTCACTGAAGGAAAGAAATTCTAGTTCTTTCAATATACATACAGACATAGCAGGCTATGGGATTGAGACACAATTATTGTGTCTCAAAAGTTCCATGTAGAATACAAAATGATGCAATTTTAGAGAATACAGATACAAATACCAACACAAACAAGTCATTTTCCACGATCATTGTATAAATCAATCACTAGAGAGCTTCATTTCAAAACCACCTCAGCAGGCTAACTTGTATATTTAAAATTATTGGCTTTCTAAACATAGACCTCTCTTGTATAAACAAGAAATTAGCATTACAAGACAAAATGTACTAGAAATCTGTACTTTTGCCCAAAACTAACTAGGCCAGCAAAACAAAAAGTCTTGCAATTAAAAGTCAGTAGAAAGAATGTTACAAGGACTGAAAAAAATAATAAACATTTCTCAAAGTGTCACTCTCTCAGACAGTCTCCTACTTTTCTACTGCTTCTGAGTTTTGAAACTATTTTTCATTTCATTGTGTACATTGCTGAAATGATAAAGGGACTGCAAATTTCTGCATTATCTTTTACTTAGTTTTACCGATTAGACTTCAGAAAATGAAAAGAAATAGACATGAAAAGAAAGACAAAGACAAGAGTTCTGGCTCAGTGTAAACTTGTTTGGATCCCAGAAAAATTTCCTAGAACAGATGTTAAGACATGGAAAAAGCACAGGCCAGACTTGGGACTTAAGCATGTAATTTAACTGCCTCAAGTAACATATTACAAGGGAGAAAGCATTGAGTCTGACATAACTTGGACTGCCAGCAGGACCAGATGGTTTGCTTAAATCACAAGCTAATAAACCTTTACACAAAATAAGAGGGAAATGAATTATGGTTTCATCATAGCCCCATTTTCGTTAAAGCAGTAGGATGGCTTTAAGGTACTCTTAAAGACTATATCCAAGACACTTAACTAAATTCTTGGCTATTCTGAATTGAGGGAACAACTTTCAAATTCCTATAGACACTGGGAAAGCTGTTAGGCACAGCTTTTTGAGAACTAAAAATATTGAAGAAAAATGAGAGAAATCAGTAAACAAATAACAAGAAAAATCTTCCTCTCCCTCAGCAACATTAAAATGTTATTTCTGATTTGTGAGGTAAGGACAGTCCTCAATCAAGAGAGCAGCTGCAAGCTCTGCCCCACTGGCAGCAGAAGGGTGTGAAGCAGAATGGCTCTGCCCCACCACACAGGTTGGAGCTCTGGATTCAATTCACCCCCCTCTTATTCACCACCAGTGCACAGTATGCACATACCTGTGGGTGGACAGAGGACAATGCATCCTGGCTTCTGGCCTCTCCACCATGACAATGTGACCACCACTGATCCTTCTGAAGCAGATACATAGGGAGATTAGATCCTTTACCTCCCTCTTTATTCTGTGATTGCAGGCACTATAAAGATACACTAAGTGAAAAGCAGTTCACCTAAAAGACAGTGTTCTTCCCTACACTATACATAACACCCTATATAACTGCTTCACTTGTTCTGTGTGGTCGCTGTTAACGAAAATTGCCATAAGATCCTGTGCAGACAAGTGAAAAACTCCTTTTTTCTTCACGACTCGGAATTCCTTAGTTGGAGATCCTACCTAAAGACACTCAGAAACAAACACAGCAGAATAGTGTGCAATAATGAAGATGTTTCTATACATCACATTTAGCCCCACCTCAAAGAGGATGCAAGATTTACAGAACCCCTTTTGGCAAGGTCAGCTGTGTACAGCAGTAGAGGACTGTGGCAGACTGCACACTGAGAAGGAGTTTTGTTTTGTTCACAGCAAAGAAGGGAGGGAGTGTTGAAGCTGTGAAAATGGCTGGTGGATTATCAGCTCTCCAGATAAATGGCAGGATCTTTTGATTATCTGTAATATACAGTAGTAATTTTAGGGATGAAATCTGTATTTCTTTATATTAGCATGTGGCTTTCTTGAGTCTTTGTGCCTTTGGTTTTTAGACAGTTAGGATTTTGTACACTCAGCATCCCTAATAAAATAGAGTGTCTTGGTGGCTTAACAGGGCTGGTGCCACTGTTCTGCTCTTACATTATTAAAAGAGAAAAAGGAGAGGGAAAAGATAAAGAGAGAGAACAAAAGCCTATGGTCTGAAAACCTGCAGGATACTGCAGATGAATGCAATTTTTCTTATCTCTGTGAAAGTGAGATACTTAAACAGCTGATGTCTCTTATTTCCATGAGCTGGTCTCAACAAAAACTTCCATTATAAAAAAAGAATCTGATAATGAAGAGGAGTTACTGCTCTGTATTGCTCCTTACTGTCTCCACAGATGGCTCTGGGCAATGAGGAGCACTAATACTGGACTGATCAGGTATCTGACATTACCATGTTACTCCTGCAGAAGCCACAGAAACATTAACAAAGGAGTCTCTGTCAAGGGGTGCATTACTTGAGTATCAATTGAGTGCTTTTGCTCATACTCTGGGAGCACTGAGCTTTTGTATGAAGAAAGAGGAATCAGGATTCACAGATGTTTGGAAAAGAGAAAACTTCTGAGCTGCCAGACTTCAGGACTCCATAAGTCACAGCTGTGTTCTGTTAGGATGTTTGGAGGTAGCTTTGACAGTTGCATTTCCTAAATGTGGGCCATAACCCATACAAATAAGCAACAGCCTACTGCTGGGACAAGAGCTCTTGTCCCTGCTTAACACATAGGAAATATTTGAGTCAGGCCTGGGAAAAAAAAATTGAAAACTGAATTCTGATTTCTATTGAGGAAAGAAATCTGTTTTAGTCACTGGTATCTGACAACTGTAACAAGTTACAACTCTATTTCTCCATTTCCCTCAAGTGAAACCATTATCCAACAAAACATTCTCATTATGCTTTTCAACCCTAGCAACCATACCAAAGGAAGCTGTCCTGTTTCACTTTACATTGACCTATAGTCTTAAGAAACTGTCTTGTGTTTATCTTCCATGGCTAGCAATGAGTCTCTCCCACTCTTTGGGAACACAGCAGCAATCACAGTACACAATCTTGAAAAAAAATCCGGATTTTGATCACCTTCTAAAAATCTCTACAGAGGCAGAGACACTAGGATATAGCACATTAAGCACAGCCCTGCACACCCTAATTTAGCACAATTTATTACATCCAAACAAAGTTCTCTAGAACTATGGATAACCCAGGATACTCCAGCTACAACTCTAAACGTGGCCATCTTCAAATTAACGTGCCCTTTCTTAGGTTACATCTACCCTGTGACTGCTGCTAAGGTAGAATTCATACTAATTGCCCAGGGATTTCAGCACTTTTTTACCAGCCCTCTGTAGACTATGCTGATTTCCATTTTGCTGCATTTTAGACAGTTTTAGGTTAACCAGGATATGTCACTATGGCAGACAGTTTAGACATAACTGAATAATATTCAAAGTAAATATTTAATGCTGTGCTACATAGCACAGCAAAGACTGTCAATTTATATAGCATAGATTGATTCTGCAAAGAGAAAAATTCTGGGATGATGTATTAACTCACTACAAGGAGTGAAAAACGTTATGCTAATTCCACATACAACTTTAACACCCTTTTCCCAAAAGACATTAAGGATCATGAACACAAATATATGAAAGCACATGCATTGCCATGTGAAGGTTGAACACGTGGCTAACTGAAGAAGCACAGTCTCGCTGGCAAGCTCAGGAAAGTTTCCACCTCTATGAACTCGTGGAAGCAAATCTTTAGCATTGTAGTTAACAGAAAGCAAACAGCAGAACCTAACCACAATAAATAAAAAGCAATTCCACTACATGGAACCCAGGCTGAACTTCAGTGAAGGGTTTGAAGGAATCCAATGGTAAACAGCAGTACAGCAAAGTCTGGAAGCTTTTGTGTGAATATGAAACATTTCAAAAGAAGGGCATCCTCAGTTTAATGAACCTGAAGTTTGTCATTTTTCTGTGTTTTTCTGTATAGGAGAAAGGTACAGGAAGGAATACAATTTCTTTTCTCGTACTTCATGGATTTGGGGAAAAAAAATCAATTATGTCAGAAAAAGAGTATATGTTTTTCAATTTATGAATCTAATGTTGAAGCCTAATTAACTTTTCTAATGCACTCATCTATGTACTATTGTATCACACTTGCATTTAAGATCACAGTTAAACAATGCAACTGGAAAGGAAATTTAAAATGAGAAAAGCACAGCACTAGCTTAAACAAATATTAACACAAATATTTGCTTGGGTCTTACAATTTCAAGCAAGCATTAATGTAACCAAATCTGCAAGAATTTGATTTTCTCCTGAGCCACCATAAATAAAATACTGTCTAGAGGTAGGTGCTTGAAAAAATAACATAACAGTCAGAGAGATGCCAAGATAGACCTTTGTCTGGAGTACTCGACTATAATAAAAGGCATAATGTGAAATTGGTATTTATCTATTAAACAATAAAAAGGGATAAAAATCCAGACAAAAGGATCTTAAAGTCAGCATTTGCACCAAATTTATATATAATGGTTTCCATCAGTATTTCTCATTTCATTAAATGAAAAGGTGACTTACATGGAGAAATGCTCAATGTATATTTTGCACAGAGGTTAATTATCCTTTCAGTGTCCCCAATTCTCTTGAAAGTCATCAAATTTTGACTATTTTGCAACCTTAAATGAGAGCAACAAATGAAACAAAAACAAAGTCACCATCCCTGAAGGAATTTAAAAGACAGGTAGATGTGGTGCTTAGAGACATGCTTTAGTGGTGGGCTTGGCAGTGCTGGGTTAATGGTTGGACTCGATGATCTTAGAGGTCTTTTCCAACCTAAACAATTCTATGATTTTAAAAGATTTAGAAAGTTTTTCCTCTATAACGTTAGAAAAAAATCTCTGTCTCAAAGGCTTTGGGCATTATTTTCTATTCATCATTTCCTTCCCTATTCATTCTTCCCATCTGGAGACAAAAAAAACCAAGCCCCCAACTTGGCACAGCTGAACACAACTAAGAAAAAATTCCACTGTTACACTTCTTAAAAGGTACATTACTGAAAATGCAGGAATTACATATCAAATTACCTTCTCCCATGGAGGGAGCGTGACTCAGTACAAATCTGCATATTTTTAAAGGAAGAGGTTATGTAATCCATTTAAATACTTGGGGAAAAGAAGTAACTTTAGGGAGATGCATAATTGCTAAAAATTACTGCAAACATATTCCTTGACAAGGACACAGTCAACTTTAGCCATGCAAAATGCCTTCTCTAACCAAAGGAACAGAATCAGACAAAAGGCTAGAAAAAATAGATCTCTTGAAAAACAATGGTAAGTCTATGCTTCAGGCTGACACTGACTTACAAAGCTCTTAAAACATCTGTATCAGTGAAAGAAACTAAAATGTAAGTTTTTTGCACAGAACTTTACTTAATATGAACCAAATACACACATTACTTTGTACATGTACATATATATACATACACTCAAACCCAAAATGAGTTTGGCAGACTTTTACAGGAAAGAGCTTTGCAGAAAATATTTAAGAGAAGTTCAGCCGAAGAAAATGTAAACTGCTTAGAAAAACCTGTGGGAAGCAATGAGGCTCCAGCACCTTCACCTCCAAACCATACCCTGGATTACTGCCTTGATCTCCAATCTCTTGGTTTATCAAACTCCTCATAAGGAAATACAGAAGAGACAAAAACATTCATTAAAAGGAAACTTTTCAGCATGTGTTACAGACCAGTCAGAATTCTGACATTTCTACAGTGCTCAGAAAACACCCATAGGTAAGTGGTTCATGAGAAATTCCATTTTATATTTTCCATTTACAGGGACTTGTAGGAAGTAACCTAATGTGTCAGAATTTGTGCTGTGAAATAATTCCATTGCTCAACATACGTAAGAAAATATTTCAAATCTATTTCAGTAACAGAATGCTCAGCAAAAAAAGGTATATTTTTTAATTTATTTTGCATTTTTAGAAGGTACCTGATAGGATAGGGTTCAATATGATAAATGTGTTGTAAATGTAATTTCTATTCTAACAAGGAAATGCAATCTAAATAACACAGCTAAAAAGTTAAAGCACAACCAGAATGGTGGAAGTGCAAATGATAGGTATCATTCAATACCTGGTAAGAATTTCTGTGCAGTAACTTACAGGTAAGACTCTTGGAGGCTGTACTCTACATTCAAACCTCTGCTGACCTTGTATTTACAACAGGGAAACAGGAGATTATGAAAAAGGAGTGAACTGTGAAGGTTCTACTTGAGTTATTAACCTATTTAATATTTATTTTTCCTTAATAAATAGATACAAATTTTGAAGGTGGCATATGCGATAGAGTCTTGTTACTGAAATATTTTACACGTAATATGTACCTGAAATAATATGTCCTGAAATAATTTATAGAGACAGTGGGAGAAAGGAATTAGCATAGGAAAATACATTTAAACAATACATTACTTTTACAATATTCAATCTTTTATTTTTTTCCTCAAAAAGCAAAGCAGAAAAACCTGTCCTGTGCAGGATAAAAAGACACAGTGTATGAACACTGATATAGCTGTTTACAGGTCTACATACTTAACCTCATTTAAATGTCCCACCGAGAACCATAACTTCAAAAAAGGTTGATGGAAGGTATCAAGATCAGACTGCCAACTTAAAAATTTCAGTTTAAGTAGCTACTTAAGAAGGAAAGAATGAACAGGTAATGGCCATTTTTTGTGTTTATTTACCATATAATTTTAGGGCAAGGAATTAGATGTTAGCTGACACTGTAGAAAGAGTGCATTTAAGCAGGAGTTGATATCCATGAGAGAACAGAGCTGCACTACTATAAGCAAAAATACTATTTAAATTTCTAAAACCTTCTGCTTTTCAAATCTGAAGGAAATAAAATTAGATAGAGAAATGTATGTTGTGGTCAGGCAAAGCACCACCTCACTCATAGAAACAGTAGCCTACTGTAAAGGATGCAATAACCATTTCTGGTAAAGATATTTTTAGTAATAACACTAAGCAATTCCTGCCTCCACTTCTCAGTCCTGCCCCCACAGGTCAGTGCTTCCTCAGATGTCCCCCAAGTTCTGCATGGGGATCCCTGAACCAGGTCAGTGAATTGGTTCACATGAAAAAATTCCTTCAAAAAATGAGATAGCAGTTTCATGAATTAGGTCACTGCTCCATTTCACAACAGAGCCTCAGAAAGACCTAGGCTGGGAAAACTGAAGGGATGTGCACTGCAGTATGGGGATAAAAGTGAGCAAAGGGAGGGAAGGCATTAAGGATCTTAATGAGAACACATTAGTGAACTATGCCCTTCAAAGAGGAAGGCTCAAAATGCAAGTAATCCTAATATTGTGCTTGAGAAAAGAACCTGTCGCTCATTACTGATTGACACTGAATCACAGAACCTGAACTTCTGTTTCACTTTATTTCATATAAAGGGCCTCATTCTTTCATGAGGACTGAAACGCTTTTCCAGCATTGTTCTGGGAATGGTGAATAAATAATTATGAATAAATCCATCCAAAGGATAACATCCTGCTTTCTGCTGCAGGAGAAGGGATGGTACGATGCACCAGGACAGCAAAAGAACAACTGTGAGCAAGACAAGGCCTCTTGTCAAAGATGACCTCCACCAGTTTTTCCCAGGGAAGTAAAACTAACGTCGTATCTTTGAGCAGAAAAACCCCCTTATATTTAATTCTTTCTTCCCCCTTGAGGAACATAACGACAGCTTTTCTAAAATAAACTCAGATTTGGTTAATGCAGAAACAGTTCCTGAATCTACATTTGGTTTTGCCATTTCTAACAAAAAGAACCTTATGATGGAAGTGTTTATCCAACTAATCCTAACTTCAGCCTTATGGGGAGCACTTAAAAAGAAGTCTCCATACACCTTCTGATCTCCCACCTAGAGGGCTGAACTAGAGGGATCAGCCACAGTGGTACATAACCCCACAGTTGTAAGGAAGTCACAATAACAGGATTCATACAGGTGCACCAACAAAACCAAGGTGAGTATTATTAGAAAGAAAGAACTTGAAGAACTTTCAAGTTTTTACATCTGTGCAAGACTGCCTCATCTGCTTTCTGTATGGCAGGGATTTTTGTGACACAGATCAGTAAGGATAATACAACTATGCCCAATTCAATGGGTGCACTGCTCCCAGCAGGAAATGCCTGATTTCATTTTTGTGAAAGATGAAAGAAAGAACAGGTCTAAAATCCTGAAATAAACAGAAAGCTTCAGTCAGCTGGAGGCATCTTGCATACACAGATTGTGTATTAACACAGTGAACCCACTGTCACAGTTAATACACACTGACAGGATATTTTCAAACACTGGATTAAAGAGAGCATGATTTTAATCTATAACAGATATCTGAGAACCACGAAATCCAGGGTGGCTTCGTGGAGGCTGTAATTCAAATCTGAGGCCTATAAAACAGCACGACACCACACACCAGGAGATAATGGAGGGCAGGATCACACAACACAAGGCTACAATAACAACATGAAATACTGGGGCAGAGGAACACACAAATGAGATGTCCTCATACCTTGAACCACCTAAAGCCAAAATGGTTGATCTCATGCACTGATTCATTAAACAGCTTCAGACAGGCAGTGAAGTGGCAAAATGGTAGAAAGCAAGATAAACAAAAGAGAGGAAAGAAAAAGCATGCAATTAAAAGCAAATTATAATCAGTTAGAACAACATTAACATTTTAAAAATCACACATATTACTCACACTTGGGCTAAGAATGTTTGTGAAAGTCAAAGGATTTGCCATTGGTAGTGTATAGAACACAGATCATTGCATTTTAAAACTCTAAGTCAACCAAGGGTGTCTTTCATGATTCTACAAAGAACTTATACAAAACATAATAAAACAAAGAGGGCATTCTTCAAAAGTAATTGAAGGAATATGAACTGAAAAACATTTGAAGGGAAGTCTCCTCCTCACCTTGAAAAAACAGCTACTTGCCAACACTCTATTACCTGACTGCATTTAACTGACGCCAAAACAAAATCCTATTGGACAAAATGGGGCACAGCTGGTCTCCCAGTGCTGACTGGAACAAGACACACCAGTTCCTTTTCCTTTGTGCTGACTGGTTGCTCATATTTTAAAAACTATAACTTGTCAGAACTGGCAGTTTAGTTCTTCGGTTGGAGCGAGACACTGCTGTCATTGCACAGATGCCGACTTTTCCCTCTTCCAATACTGCTGCTTTCAACCCATCCTTCTTTCTCCTCCCCATTTCTGTATGCACCACTACATCCAAATTAATTTCTTTTTCATGGTACTGTTGCCTACCATATTCCAGCAATATTTACCCACAAATTTTACTTGTCTTGGCTCTCTTCCTCTCCTCTCAATCTCTCCCACTAACCCTTATGGCTCATTGACCTTCAGACTGTGCATTTCCCCGCCTTTAGGTTGCCCACCCAATTCCAACTCTTTATTCATCAGCTTCTAGGTGCTCAAGAACATAAGAATGGTCACTTTGTCTTGTGACCGATAAATTAAAACATTATGACATCCTAGGCATCAAATCACAAACTACTTTGATGGCTTTTGTGCCTCATCATAGAACCTAATCCGTTGTCAAATACTCGTTATCCTTTCAAGGAGCTCTAATCTTTGATGTGGTGTTCACTACCCTTTCAGCATTTCTATTTCATGCAATTTTTTAAAGGCTACAAGAAATCTGGAAAAAAGGCATTCTTGAAAGCGAATTTCATAACACTGTCTAGGATCTTAGGATACAGCAACCAGAATTATCCTCAATATGTCTATCAGCAAACAGCTGAGCTTGACTCTAGCCTGAAGAGAAACAGTTGCTTTCTTCTTGAAAACTCGGATTATTACTAAGATATTTATATCTTCTTTTTCATTAAAGTCTGTGACATAAAAATACATGCTAGAAAAAAACCTCTTAAAACATTTTAAAGTGCACTTAGAACTGTTGTTAAGTAAAGAACAAAGAGGAGGAGATCCCTCTATTGAAATACAACTGACAAAATGTTCCTGTTTGCTAATTATTGTCAAGTAAGGAATAGTGAAAAATACTGAAGAGGCTCACAAAAAGCACAGTAAGAGTGACAGGTTCAGCTTCTGCTTCAAAAGCTTTATCAAAATGTCATGGATTTATTCACTACTTATGCTATTCTCAAGGATTACTTACGTGAGTTACAATCAGGCATCTGTGTGATTCTTCAGAATCAGTGGCACAGAATCAATTGATGTATAAAAGTTTATACTTGTGGCTTCGGCACAAGTGTGTATTTCTGTGTGTGTGCTTGGCTCAAGTCAAGGGATTTACCTCTTTATCCTGTTGTTTTGCAAGTGTAACCAGACTGTGGTCCACAAACACAACTACACTAATAGAAATCATTATCTTTAAGCACATTCAATGAACATCTCAGTTAACCTAAGTATGCTCACACATAGGAAGACAGCTTTGACAGGCAAGACAGATCAGAAGAGTTACTACTTAAAACAATATTTTAAAGCTCAGGATACCTTATATTTAATTTTAATTCCAAGAAAATCTTACCTATGAAATACCATTTATCATGAAGGCTTTGCAGACTTTAAGAGTTCTGTTACTTAATGTTGGAACAGAGATACAGGATCACCAAAGAAAACCAGCTGTGTTTCGCAGTAAAGCAGGGAAAACAGCACTTCACTGTCTGGTTACTTTCCTAAGAGAACTACCAGTGACTTTACAAGATTGCAGACCTGTTTCTCAGCATTGATCCTGGCTGACTCCTCTTGTGCTAGCACCATTTCCCGCTCTGCAGTTATCTGAACACTTTCTCTGAGTGCCTCTTCCAATTCTTCAATCCGATCATCCTTTTTACGCAGATTGTCCTGGAAAATGACGGGAGACGAGGTGAAGACGACTTGTTTGGAACTACAGCCTTTTAATCAACCAAGTTTTATGCCAACCAAAACGTGTTTCTCCCTCCCAAGGTGCAATTGCAGGCAAATCATCTTCACACAAGGGAAAGAAAGATGAAGGGATGCAAGAGGAAGATTGCAGTAAAGAGAAGCAGAAAGCCAGCGAAGCAGGACCCTGGAGCAAGAGTGCTTGCCCTCAGTGTTGGACACAAGCACAGTCCTGTGAGATTACACAGCATAGATAAGCAAGGATTGTTGGTAAATAAGGATTAGTAAGCAGTTCTGAAGAAGCACAGAAGCCAGAATTGGCAGGAAGGTAGCAGGCATTCAGCATTGCCCATTTGCTCTCACATTCATCAGCAGCAGGTGTGGTAAGAAAGGAAACACAGCACTGCAGTTTGGAATTTGTCATTTCCAGGTTAAGGGAGAGAAAAGCAAACATTAACCCAACAGAGTTTTCCATTGTTCAGATTAAGTCTTTGAGGAAGTGTTACATCTCTAGGAAACATGAAGGATTCAGTTGGGACGTCTGAATCTCAGACATTCAAGTATCAAGACTCCCTAAAAAGTTATTCTTTGATTAAGAGCATCTTCACAGTTGCAAATTCAGATGCCCACATATGTTCAAAGAACACTGAAGAAAACAGTATAACTTAAGAAAAACTATATACAAAATAATAGTATTGTTATTTGTAAAGGAGAGTCTCCTTACTTTAGTCTTGCTAGGAAAATAAATGTGTATCTCCTGATTCTGCAGCAGCAGGTTGGACAGAAATTGCAAAGCAGGCTGTCCTTACAGTATAAATGAATGTCTTGGACCATGGCTGCTTAACAAATCCACCAGAAGTGAGAAGCTTTATGGAAGATTTCTGCATTTCTTGTCTTGCAGATTGGTTTAGATCATAGGGTTCAGATGAGTTATTAATTCATATTGAAGTTAATACATGGCTTTTTAGTCATCTCAGCAGGAGTGGAAGAATCACAAATGCTCTCCTGTTTGCATTTTGCTTTTTGTCAGATTTACCCCTTTGGCTTTTGTCCTTTTGTATTTAGGACTGAAATTTTCCACTGTTTCTCTGAAAGTGTTTCATCATATAAAGAATAAGGGAAAAGAAGACTGACCTGGAAAAAATTGACCTTGCAACCTTCATAATGGAAAGATTAGTCTTGTGAGTTTAAAGAATGAACCTGACTTATTCCTTGATTCCTGCCTTCTACAACCTGGGATACATCCCCAAGGACAGTTGTTGCATGAATGCCATTTCTGAGAGTCTCAAAACTGTCACTTTCAATGAGAGTGTTCAAGCAGAGATGCAAAGCTTTGTATCAGAGCAGTGCAGGACATCTGGCCCCACCGCCCTCGTGAAGAGCAAGGCTAGTGTTCAACCACTAGCACAGGCAACAGTAGTTGTTAGGCTTTGCAGGCAGAGGAGCTTTCTGCTGATGGTTACTTTCCAGAGTGGATTCACCAGGCAAGTAATTGCTGATTTCTAAAGAAACAGATGGAGAGATCTACATTTCAAAAATAGGTGTTGCACAACATGTTTTCATAATTTTTGAATCTTTTAGAAATGCTGATAACATCTTCCAAAACTACTTTATGGTTATGATTAGCCTAAATGCAGTCTCATCAAAAAGAGGAATAACAAGCTTACAAAAAACTCAGCACAAAATACTAACTGTGCCAGACATGACAAATATTTACTTGCCTATCTGCATTACACAGTAAGTATGAATTTTACTTCTTGATATATTATTCATGGATAGCCAAGTGAATGTGTAGCTCTCCGTGTCAAATAACAGAAGTGGGAATAGCACATTTGAACAGCTGCATGTAAAATAGAAACCCCTTTAAAATAAGAATGCAGAATAAAACATTCTAACACATGGGTACATCCACTCTTCATTCCAGGCAAACATTTCAGAGGTGAATTCAATACTGTATTAACTGTGACACCATATAGTGCTCTATTCAGACAGGTGAACTCTTGAGGGACAGGAGGAAGAGCAATTGGTGATACCAAAAATACAGTGCCACGCTACCTGCATTTGAAAAATCTATATTCATATATAATTATTTTTTCCTAAAATAATACACAAACTTTTACATATATGAAAGAGGGTTGCAAGTTAAAAAGTGCAGTGTTGACTTAGAATGAACTGCCTAGAAATTGTGATCTTTTAACTCAAGTCTAATACTGATAACCCACCCAGCACGGAAAGACTAGTTAGAACATTTCATAGGCAAGTCTAGTAAAAAGATGTGCAATTTCACCCTTCTAACACTGTCACAATGTGTGTAACCACCTTACAAAACCACACAAATGCCTGGCAGGAGCAGCAGATTGTTGTTTAGCCAGGTAACACCTCCACTAGAGCAGAATAGTCTCATAGGACTTTTAAAGAATTATTTTGTTTCTAGCTCTTTGACTCATGACATTGACCAGAATTTGAATTACTTTTTTTTTTTAAATACAAGCTGCTGCTTCATACTGCTAAAAAGTAAATAAAAGTGTACCCACATTTGCCTTTTAACATATCAGCACAATTTTCCAATTGTTTGGGTCTGAAACAAATCAGGCTCATGCCAGCCTTCAACCTGTCCTGCTGCTGCTTTCCTCTTTTTAGTTACATGAAGTACTCTGTCTTTATTGTGATAGGTGTTAAACTCTGAGAAAAAACTTCTGTCAATTATAACTACAGTTAAAACTTTTTTCCTGCAGTGACTGATCCTCTGAAGCAAACACACATTTGAGCATTGCACTGAGGGCTAAATTATCCTCTTCTATTTTGAGAGAACTGCAGAATGATAAAAAGCGACGACCTCCTTTCATGAAGCTTATACAGATGAATACTCAGAAAGAAACAAAAATACTACTTACCTGTACAATAACTGCATTCTTCAAGAGGTATTACCTACCCAAATATCTCCATGGCCCTCCCTCCCTTTCCTCCTGCATCCCATATGCACAGCAGAGGTGGAATTAAACTGGGATAGAGGAGATACCTCTGCCTTTATGCTCACCGGTGGTAGCACACAGAAAATGAAAACCCATTCGACACTGTGGGAGTGCCAAGAGTTCAGGCACAATAAAAATTTTTGCTACCTATACTATGATCCAGTTGCTGATTCGTATGCAAAACTCATTCCACACGTGCCTGTCTGAAAGCCTGAAAGGAAAAGGAGGTGAGAGTGATGCACATTTATGGGCTTTTCCTTTCCCTTCAGGAAGGAAGTGGTGGGATGTCCAAGTGATGCATGTTAGAACGATGGATCAATTTAATCTATCCTGCATTCATGTGATGTGTAATCTGCCATGTAGTTTTATGACAGTGCATGAAATAGGATACACGCTTTCACCAAGGCATTTAGGTTCAATCAAACCTGAGGTATCCTGGCAAACTCCATAACTGTGTCTTGAACTAGATTCATAAAGATCTTTATGGCCTAATTTCACTCTTGGAAATAAAGTGAATTTCTCTAGGCAACTAATGGGAAAGATTAGTTAACAGCTTGAGAAGGCAATGAAAGGCTTCTTTTAACTATTAAAAGTATTCTGGGACTGTAACATCTAGGTAGGGAAAGATTCTTGTCATATAACCCTGTAAATAATACGATAGCATGTCTTACCTGTGCACTTTCACAGATCAGATGGGAAGAACACAATACTGGAAGTGTTTTGCATTAGGAAGCAATTACTTCTTAAACAGTGAAATCATTACAAGCCCCTATTATTACAAGCCCTGTTGTTTTTTCTTATAATGTATTTCCTCAAGAAGCCACGACCTAGATAAAGAACTTAGTGACAATGATCTCAGTCCATGCTAGATTGAATAAAACGCTCCCTAAAAATAAAAAAATCTCCTTTGTGAACTGATCTTTCACTGGGTAAGCGGAACCTGGGAACTCAGGACTGTCAGCTGCCTCAAGTACTACTTAAAGCTTCCTCATGGATACAAAAAATCATTTTGTTAATGAGACAACAAATTCTTCACCAATATTTGGAGGCAGCCCATCTACAAATGTTGGGATTTTTTCCCAGTCAAAAATACGAGGGCCTGATTAACTGCAACTCTAAAGTGTACACTGGTTGGTCAATATGAAAAACTGAAATTTTCAACTGTACCACAAAATAAACACAGATCCAATACTAAAGATTCTGAAAATAAAGTAACAGAGAGGCAAACTACCACATAAAAGAACTTCTGCTAAAGATATTGCTGGGCATGAACAAACAGTTGAGTTAGAATAACTAGAAATGCTAGTGCTGGTTTCCCATAGCTGTCTTGATGTCCTCAATTGGTAAAAGAACTAATGTATTTGGGGTTACCTGTGATGGGGAGATCCCTGTCTCCCTAGGCAGATGTCAGGTATATCCAAGTATTAGGTTCATATGAAGTTCCTGTTTCTCACAGCTGAAGAGGGCTTTTTCATAAGTACAGCAACAACATATGTAATCATCACGAGTTCCTGAATGAAAGGAACATTCTGAGAGCAACGAGGCACAAACTGCCAAGCAGGAGCTACTTGATCAACATTTCCTCATCTTTAGAGAGATCAGACCTGAGATACACAATGATTATGTCATTAAGACAACATATGTCATTGTCTGGAGAATTGTATCTGCCAAATAAGACACGTGGATTGGAATCCAAGCCTGACAAGTTGCATAAACACAGAACAATAACTACAGGAGACAAAAGGAGAAAGGCTGAAGTAGAAGAATTTAATTCCACTAGGAGCTGAGAGGGAAGTGCAACCAGAGCTGGCCACAGCACTGCATATGCTGCATTGAGAACATGAGGAACGGTAGAAAGTGATGAATACATTCTTCTTAGAGCACCACAACAGAAAAAAAGAATATGTGTGCACTTGTGGATCATAAGTTGTACATCCAGAATATGTGTGTACTTGTGATTCTTGTTTCAGAAAGAATAAAAATATAGTTATAGAAAAAGAAAAAATGGATAAAAATTATTTCTAGACATGATAAATATTATTTAACCAGTCCATTAAAATTACCATGCTGAAAAGAAGCCAAGAATTTATGAGAACTGGACAGTGAATTTTTCATTTGAAATAGAAAGGTAGAAAATGGAGTGGTGTTTCAACCATATTGACCCCTGAGTATCATTGCTGCAGTGTAGGAGAATACTCAAGAATGATGCAGGACTATAAAAGATGCTGCTGACAAAAATATGTGCTCTTCTGTTCACAGGAAGGATGCACACTAAAATATGGTTACACGGGGGAAAAAACCCACCCAAACCCATGAAAACTGGAAAAGAAATATATCAACTCTAACGATAGACAGTAATAGACAATTCCCAGATAGATATACATTACTATTAATGAATCTAATTTATATGAAAGTGAAATAGGAGGGAAAAAAATCTTAAGGAAAACTTAATGAAAAGAAAGGCTTAATTTTTCACAGTCTATTTCTTAAACCCATATAAAAGCCTTAACAAAACTTGTGCATATTGCTATTTTTGCCTGAAAATTGCTACAAATCTATGTAATGCTTCTAAATATTATACAGTATACGTACACAAAAATGTGTCAACAACTCCAGCCATTCAGACCTTTTTCTTTCAAGATATTTTACATGTTATCACTCAGATATGTTACTTTCAAAAAAGCATTTCCAGGCCATACAACACTTTTGTTTAAGTGAAATACATACAATAATGATAAGAAAGGATCCTAATTAATACCAGTTAAAGGAGAACGGAGAGGAAGGAGAGAAAAGGACAGTTTCTGTAATGGTATGACACAGGCTCAAAAAGGGAAGGGCAGAAGTGGTTATTCCTCTGAGAAACCAGCGCTGTCCTTTCCTGACAGCTGCCATGATCCTGACACTGCTTTCCTGTGACTGAGCTTGGCGCTCCCAGCACAGCAATCAGTGACAAATCCTGGGTTTGTAGAGGCACTTTTCATTAGCAGCACCCCAGACAGACCAAAGCATCTTGCCAATACCAACAACCAGCTCTACCATTTAGCAGCTGCACAGGGTGCCAATAGCTTGAACACTTGGCTCCGGCTGTTGCAAATTACCACATTTGTAGCTTTTAAAACCTAGAGGGACGACGTTTCTATCAAACCACAGTAGGTCACTGCATGGACTATTGAAATGGGACCCAAAGCTGACAATACAGCTGTGAGAATGATCTGAAGTGAGTAAAAGCAATAGATATCTGTAATTGTTATGGGGCTTTGTGGGGTTTTTTTGTTTATTTGGTTTGTATTTCTTTTTTTTTTTTTGGGGGGGGGGGTGTTTTGAGAGGCTAATTGGGCAAATGCTACTGTAACAAGACTTGTTCTTCACTCATAAATCAATACTATGACTCCAGACTCGTAAATTGATATGGGATTACAGAAGAAAGCAGCAGAATTTCTAACTAACTGCACTATTAATACGAAGCTCAAACCCATATGCTATTCCCTAGATACAGCCTTATTTGTCTGAACTCTCTTCGCAAATGTCAGTCCTGTCACCATAGTTGTACTAATATATCACAATAGTCGTAAGACCTACCTTTCTTTGCTCATTTTCCATCATTCAGCAAAACAGAGGAGCATGAATGGACAGCTATAAAAGAGCACTTCTCTCTTCTTCCCTTTTTTTTACAGCTGACAAAAACTGCTAATGATACACCACCACTGAGGAAATGCTTACTCAGCAGTTCATGCCACTGAATCTCTCCCTCAATTTTGAAGGGAATCCCTGCAATCACCTCCGGTCTCTACATGTTCATTTTGGCCTCTGATGCCTCTTTCTTGATGTTCATCATAGTACAGTAGCTATTGTATTTGTGCTATGAACTGCTTCATTAAAAGCAGCCATCTGACGAGATGCTGTTGCTAACCACTGTTCATTTTACTTAGGCCAACAAAATCCCCAACACTATTATTTTCTCCATGCAGATGTTCTCCTATGTCCCCAACTTCAATCTACACCTCATTAAAACAATTTCACATCAGAATTTAATTATCAGTGTTTCTCACACCATCTAGGAACACCCTAACCCACCCACAATCCCTCTTGAAGCCACATATATCAAGGAAAAGATCTGTCGTGGTACAACGTCGGTTCAGCTACTAACCAGAAACACACATATTAATTTAAGGGAATGTTTGGCTTAAAATATTAAAAACTGTTCTCAATCTCTGTATGGGTCATGAACTGTGTGGGTCCCTTCCAACTCAGAATTCTCTGTGAAATTCTGTGAAATATATTTACTAATAAATGCATAGATCAGCTGTACCACAGTATCTAGAGTCTAAGGATACATTTGAAGACAGCAAAGAAACATACTTATGATTTGAATACAATAACAGAAACTTAGAAAAAGTTCATGAAGAAAAGATCAAGAAGAATGGAATGACTTAGATGTGCAGCAGCAGTGAATTCACCTGCATGTATGGAACATGAAACCTATCAGATACAACTGATAATAATAGAATACTGAAAAGAAAATGTAAACATTGGACATTTAAATAGTAACATAATCAGAAAATGAGTTTAAAAATACTGAAATAAGGTGTTTGAAAATAAAAGCTTCTAATTTGTGTATCTGCAGTGTTACTCTGACAGTAGCTTTAATGGGCAACTTAGAATCATAACATTCATGAAAATTACCATTTAAATTAACTAGTGTAAAACCCCAAAGAATCAGAAAGTGGAAACTCTTCACATTCTGAAAGATTCTCACTTCTCTGTGTGAAATTCCAATTGTTTCTATAAAAGCCTGAACTAGTTCAGAGAAAAGAAAAATAGTTATTGTTTTTCTTTAGTCTTAAATATTCCACAATGATCCTCTATTGTTCTCAGCCTGTAAAGCTAGAAAAAGTACTCCCTGGCTCTTGCCTTCACTCATTTCTTTTCAGTGTTCAAGTGTTTAAATTTATCTAGTATCTGTTTGAACTGAAGCTTGTCCTTAGGTTTACTGTTTTCTTCCTTTTCTTTGCCTTTTCTACGTTTGCCACATCCTTTTCTGTGGTGGGTGACCTGAATCACTGCACATTATTCCCAAGGGGAATGCACTGCTCATGTATAGAGTGGCACAGAAGCATTTTCTGTTTTGTCATTTGATACTTCTCAGTTGTTTTTTTTTTAGTAGTTCTGCTAACCAATAATAGTTTCATGAAAACATTTGTTCTAATTTCAAGATTGCTGTCCTATGGTAATAGAGCTAGATCAGAACCCATCATGGTGTACATGTATTTAAGACTGTTTCTCCTGACATATATAAATATGTATTCATGCTGAATTTCATCTGCTCTTTTATCCATGGGTTCGATTTATGAGATATTTGTGGAGCTCTATATGTTATCTTTCATTTAAATATCCTGAATAAATCAGTAAATATAATCCGGAAACGTATGGATATTTAGTGTCCTTTACAGAAAATATTACATTTGCCATTTTTTAGCTAGATATGTCACCTCAGCACAAAACAGTAACTGTTTCATAGCACTGGGACATAAAAACATATGCACTTATAATGCAAAAAACATTTAAAGTTTAAGAATATTCAATGGTTCTTTGAAAGGAGGATGGAAAAAGTACATGGGAGGGGGACTGGCAGGGAGAAGCAAGCTCTGCTCTAGAAGGGCATGGATACATGGTTTTGGGACAGGTATCTGTCCCAAAGCTAAAGGACCTTTAGCTTTTATTTCCCTACTTTTCATGCCCTGCTTTGGAAAACCATCTGACCCCAAAGATATCAAAATTCAGGTAGAATTCAAACACAAGCAACAAAAAGAACACAACGTCTTAAAGTGAATTTGTTGACGAATTTTAACTGACTATAGACATCTTCTAGAATGTTCAGATCATCCTCTTCTAATCCTCAGTAAAAGACTAGGTGATACCAACATAGTTTTTCCTACAACCTGTGTTGAGATCTGAGTGCACATCAAACAAAATTCAGCTGAAAGGTGCTGACTTCTAGTACTTTATAACCATCTGTCAGTTCTGAACACGTGGTTTGCAGACTAAGCCTCAGTCCCAGCTAATATTTGCACATCACAATAAGAGCAGTTGTTCTGATATATCATAAGAATGTGTAAGTTTTTCGACAAAGGAAAATTTAATAGGAAAAGTGCTAATTTAAGACAGAATAGGCTTATTTCTATAAAGAAAAAAGGAGTAGTTCAAGAGTGACAGCAATTTGGGCAGCTTAGTAAGCAAGATTAAAGAATAATACTGAATTAGAATGAAATTAATTAGTTTTATTACTATTTGAAATTAATCAGAGGAATTTTTTTATGCTTAAGCATTTGTTGAGACAGGTATCAAACTAAAAATAAAAATCCATGTGTATTATTTTTTAAAAACAAAGTCTGAATTCTGTGTGTTTTTAGGTCCCCATCATCACCCCACCTCCCTTTCCTTTTCTATTGTGCAAAAGAAGAATAAAGCAAAACAGCAATTTTATTAAACAATGAGACTATTAAATGAGCCGTGGCAATTGGGCATTTTCATTCTTGGGGAGAGATGAGTTAGAAACCACTTTCAACACAGCAAGTAAAAAAAAAAAAAGCTTGTGAAAGAGAGAGAAAAAAATCCAGAAGAAGGAAAAAAATGCGAATTTATTGCCATTTCTCAGGCTCATGAAATAAGACACCAAAATGAAAAGAGAGCTGTTCTTCCCCTTGAATGTGCTCCTATTGTTTTGCTTAAATCTGGCCCTCAGTGTTTTCTACTCTCAGGAGAGACCTCCTCACAGGAACCACACCATGTTGTCAACAGTTCCATTAATCTCTCTGACAGTTTTTAGGAAAGCAGTTTGAACTCGGATACTAATCTTGGAAAAAAAAAAAAAAAAACCTATGCAAAACACATCTAGTGGTTAAGGTTGTTGGCACTCATTCAGCTGTCCAGTCCTCACTGTACTTAGTTTCTGGCATATCATAAAGGGTACCAACCCTGCTCTTTGCCAAACAGGCAAGAGTACAAATAGCAGGTTTCATCTTCCACTGACACATAATGTTTCTGCAGAAAAGACTGGGTGAAAGTGTGTCTGGGGAATAATGTTCCTGATGGATCACAGAAAAATGCTAGGATGCTGGGAGTCCTCTTTCCTCTATTAAAAACTCTCAGGCCATATAATGGCTTTCTCTCACTACAAATCTCAATTTGCAGTTAAAGGAAATACTGGGATAATTGGGAGACTGCCTAACGCTAGTTGTAAATAGTGACTTTCACGAAATTTTTCCAGCTGTCTGCTCAAAACTGCAGAGCATTTTTACATTATATAAGAAGACAAAGTCAAATGGTTCATCTTTTTTAAAGATGTGAAGGCAGACATCTAAGCTGAACATAATAAATGTACGGTAAACTAAACCCTAATGCGAAAACAGACAGAGCAGGTGGCTGAGTGTCTATCCAGGGACATGCTTATCCATTTCAAACATCAGGTCTCTTCAAGCTTATTTTCTGCAAATGTTATGGTAACAAGTAGTCTGTAAGGAGCCTTCTCGCCTGGTCAGACACAAGAGAAGGTAATTCCTTAACAATGTATTTAATGCCATAAACATTGATTAAGTGGAATGACAGATTCTGTCTCTATAAGAACTGCTGTATCAAATTAAGAACAAGGTCATGTATTTATCCTGATATTCTATTCTAGATCGAGGAATAACCTGCATCTTCCTTCTTTAGTAACACAACTGAACAATTCATATAGCAACGAAGAAATCTGTTTCTGAGGCAAATAATTTCTTGTGTTCAAAAGTACATTATTTTTGTTGCTGCTTCAACATGCAACATTGTACATATTAGCAAAAATTAGGTTAGTTAGACTTTGTAAACATTCATCAGAAAAAATGCCTTTAGTAAAACTGGAGACAGGACTGTCCCCACAGTTTGCTCGTGGCTCTCTGCTTACATTTTAAGAATGTTAATATACCAAAATCTTACAAATCCAAGAAAATTAAGAAACAGGAGAGGTAATAAATTTTTTAAATAGTCACCCATACTACTATATATTTTGTATGCAGCTATTTGGAGAAATAGGTATCAGATTTCTCTAAGGAAAACTTGGAAAACTGGTATTAGAAACAGACTCAAGTAACTACTCTCAAGGTCCAATGTGTATGAAAGGTTGTCTTGATGAGCTTCCTTTAAGTAAATGGAGAATTACTGTCTTGCTAAGTCCATCAGGTACACATGTGAAAGTGTAAGAGATGAAAAGGACTAATATTCCTAGGGACAGGACCTCACCTGAGCAGATGCTGCAGGTCTTCCTGTTTGTCAAGATATTTCTCCTACCTTGTCGTGCTTACTTTGTGGCAATCTGTCAGCAAGTCTTCATGCCCTTCCTCAAAATTCAAGTTGTACTTTATGATTTCAACAAAGAAAAGAGAAGAAACCTTCGTTTTTGAGCTAGAAGCTCGTTTTTACGTGCAATACTGTCCTGGTGAGATGGAAATCCAACAGTGCAATTTTTACACAAAAATATAATCTCACAATAGTGCTATCTCATATTATGCACTGATTTTTGGTACTGTGCAGTATCCCTCCACTGTTCAACGAACTAGCATTTCTTTGCAGTCCTGATTCTGTGTTGTTAAATGATAAAAATTATTAAGGCATTAACACTGTAAAAATGACTAAGCCTCTCTTCCATTCGAGAGCACAACAAATGAAGAATACTCGAGTTTTGTCTATAACTACTATATTACGTCACACAGACATAACAAAGTACGAAGTGAGGTTGTCTCTTCACAACCCATGCATTATCTATGTCATAAAAGTAGATGTATCCAGGAATGCTTAGTTATGAATTTTTAATTCCCCCCAAAAAGGCTACAATTCAAATTAATTCCTCCCAGCCTCCCCTCAAGAAACTTCCCCTCACTCTAAGTGATAAAAACAGGTCATTGTTTTGGGAAACTCTCCCAGACATCCAGGCAAGTCAGGAAAAGCTTGCTTGACAAAGGGTTATGACATGATAAGAACAAGATCTGGTTTTTTTTGAAGCATCTGCCAGGGTTAAATATTTGCCTGTATCTACAGTAACTGCAATACACTGTGCTGAAAATCACCACTCTTTAAATACATACAGAATGAAATGTTTGTGGAACACTGCATTTTCTGTAACATATTATAGAAGCTGATGGAAATTAAAATTCCTACTGGAAATATTACATCACTAACAAATCATGATGCATGTTAATGTCTCTACTGCATATGCATATCCTGTTTTCTCATGCATAGCCAGCTGCCACAGAATCTGAGAGAAAGAGCTGGAGGGTAAGTTGATCCCAAAACTACCTACTGGCTACCACTGTGTTTAGCCCCAATAAAATACGAGGAAAAATTTACATACATTTATTCTATTTAGATATTTATGAGGTATGATTGTTCTTTAGAGCCTGTATTTGTTCATACTTGCTGGATTTTCATTAACAAAAGTCCTATATAACACTGAGAGATAGATAGTAAAAAACTGATTCACACAACCTCTGAACTCAGAACCGCATTTAGCTTATCAAGAACATGTAACAATATTAAGTTTTGTCCTATATTATGACTGACAAAAAATCCTTAACCTTCAAAAAAGGCTAACAAAGGTCTTAAAAAAAAGAAGAATTTCACAGTGAATTCATAACCTTTCAGTGATTGATGTCATGAGTTCTGTCCTGGAGGACAGCATCAGGATGACCTAGAATGGAATACAGCATTAAGTGAAGTTATAGCCACTTGTGTAGGTGCTAATGGCACCTAGTCAGCCCAAGGAATACTAATGCCTACAAGGGTGTGCAGCACAGAGAATTATTCAGGGGCAGGGAGGCCAAAACTTCTCCATGATGTAATTAATGTCTAAAAAGTACTGGGAGAGGAAGAGAGAGAAAAAGAACATTTCGATCTCAGTAATTCCCAAAGGTGGATCTGAGCTCAAGGAGAAAACACATCTTTAATATGTCAGACTGTTCCATGGAATAAATCCTGCAGAAGCATATTGGTATTAAAGAATAGACTTCTACCAGGCTGAAATGGAGTAGCTGACGGTTTCCTGGGCCGTAACATGTTGAGCTGTACACTCCACTCATCTGGCAGGCAATACTGTAATCTGATATGGCAGTGGTTTATATGGAAGAGAAATTAGCCAGGAACTCAGCACTTGAAACTCACTTATCCCAGGAAAACACCATTTAACTAGTATAACCAGTTTGCTTCAAAGCTGATGATGTCTAGAAAGTCATTGAGAAAATCCTGAACTTTAGGTTTGGAAAGCTTTACTTTAAATCTAACCGTTTCTTCAGAAGTTTTCTACTCACCATCCAAAAGCAAGTTCACAGATTAATTAGGAAAGCACAGTCTTGCTTTACTAATAGCCAAAACACAACAAAATGTAATTTTCATTATGGCATAGTATAACTGTCAACAGATGAGATGAAAAAACTTCAGCCACCCCACCCTCAAGATTCAATCACACCATGTCAAGAGGAAATTCTTCTGTAATGTGAGACCAGATGTACTGGGCTCCACTTGGGTTTTCAGGCTTTTGAATGTTGACATGGACTGTGTGTACACACTCATAACAAAGAGTTAACCAGAACAGACTGTTTCAGCTGGGAGGGACCTAAAACAATCATCCAGATCAGCCTGGACAATTCAGGGCTGACCAGAACTTAAAGTGTGTTGTCAAGGGCATTGCTCAAATGCCTCCTAAACACTTGGCAGGCTTGGGGCATTGAGGCTGATAATTAATGAATTTAGAATGCTCATTTGTGAGAAGGTATTTGGCTATCTATCCATTTCATTGAGTTTTGCCTGGATCCCAGAAAAAGCGTTATTGAACACAAGTTGCATATTTTTTTAGATTGAAAATTCAGTTCTTTCTATCTAGAAGGATAGTTTTTTCCAATATGATAAAAGAAATATATAATCACAAGAAACAAACAACATATACCTCCATCCATAATACATGAATTAGGAATATATATTAAATTATCTAAATTTGGGTATGGAGAAAGAAAAAAAAAACCCAGTAAGTTCACTTGCTTTTTCCAGTTGTTCATTAAAGCACTCAAATATATTTTACACCGCTTCTGGACGTATAGCTTGTCAGCAGCAATTAGAGATTGATGGATAGCTGCTGCAACACAGATCCAATAGTATACAAGCCATACCACAGATATTCTGAAAATTTATCCTTAAAACTCTGGAAGATGCTAGGGTGACAGAACAAGAAAACATGCATACCCTCTTCCAGATGTCATCTTGAAGTACCCATTCAAATATAAAGAAATTTTAGTAAATGTCACCTTTCTAGGACTAGACAGCATATCAATTCTTTTCACAATAGCCAACCTTTAGCTACTTGAAGCAAAAATTTTCTACTCCAGCCCAACAGTTTGGGGTTTTTTTTATCCTGCTTGTAGACCAGACACTCGTTAACCTCTCAGATCTCTGGAGAGTTGTGGTTTAAGGGAACCCAGGAGGAAAAGGCAAATTTGGAAAGCCATTTATCCATCTCACTAGAATTGAGACATTATGGTTTTCATTCTTCCCCCACTCCCCAAAATACCAAATTTCCATCATCAGAGCTCTCTGAATAAACGAACATTTTGTTACTGGACTCAGGAAGAAAGAAACCACATGCCTGTTAGGGACAGAGAGAGGAGGAGTGGACTGTGTGCTTTGGGAGCGTGTTTATTTGACTGGATTGCAGACGGTCAACCAAAGAACATGCAGATCATATATTTTTAAGCATTTCATAATGTCTTATTATTAATTCCAGCCAAAACCACCAAGACCAAAATTATCTGAAATTGGTGCTTGTGTGTCCTGACCCCAAAGCCAACAATGGTTGCATAAAAAAAAAAAAAATAAAAAAAAATCTATGGTCTTCTCAGGTTTATTTTTTTTTAATCGATTAGAAGGCAGTGAGTGCCCTGTAGAGTCTATAGAGAAGACAGGTCTGCATAACTAACAAATTGAAATGTGGTCCTGGGTAAATTTTACTTCCAGGAAACCAAAACGCTGCAGTCCTTGAGAGAGGGAGACTGTAAGCAGAGGGCTCTTCTAAAGGAAGGAGTTTTTATTGAACCTGTCACTTGTCATTAAACACTCCATATTTTACCTTAGCCTGATATTTTCATTAGAGCATACAGACCTTTTTCATCTGTGAATGAAAGCATTCCCTTCAGCCTTGTGCTGAATATGAGGAAAGGCTCACTAAAAATCGAGCCCACCCAAACAGGACAATTAGGTTCACAAAGGCAGGAAAGGCACTAGGGAAAATCAAGTAACTTTAATACTGTCATAACTTGTACATTTCAATGTTGACTATCACATCACACTTCAATCTTAAATGTTTTCATGCATTTAATAGTGTCTATTTTTAATCTAAAAAATACCTGCACATAATTATATAGGAAGCAACAGACAAGAGTGCAGAATAAAACACAACATAAGTAAAGTAGTAAAAACTACGTACTGCAGTATAGAGATCTCAAATCAGAAAACCTGAATGTAAAAAGGTAAAGATATTCATGCTATTCATAGTTTTATATCTATGATCTCTCTACTGCTTAAAACACTTTATAAGTAAAGAACTGGGTATTGCAAGGACTGCCATACATTCTTAGAGAATTCTGATATAAAGCAGTACCATTTTTGCTTCTCTGTCCATTGCTGTGTGTAGTAGTACAAACACTTTACATAACTTACTGTTTCTAACAAAGAAAGAGTGGTTTTAGTATGCAAACAGGAGCTGGGAGAAAATGTCAGGTTTTTTTCAGTGCATTACATATGCAAAGAAGAAAGAAAAATGAAAAGGGAAAGAATAATTGTGGGGGGGAAAAGCCAGAAAAGAAAGCCATACCTTTTAAAATCTGAAAGTGCTACATAAAAACAAAGATGATGGCCTTGTGGAATAGTGTCATTTGACAAATATCCACATAACTGCAAGGCAAATGTCAAGTACCAGCTATCTTTTCAAACTTAAGATATAGATTTACTCAAATGCGGATTAGAAATCTAACCAAATATTGTATTAGTTTTAGGAATTTTTAAAGACATTTCACTAATACCAGGAGGATTGTGTTATTTAAACTTAGCTGCCACATAACGACAGCCTTGTGAATTGCCATAGCATTACAGCCACAAAACCCATTAGCAGATGTAGAAATCCCACATTCCCGCCTTTTATAAAGGTCTGCAGTTATGAAATCATTTTCATACACTTGGAACTTAACTATTTCAGTTCCCAGGACTGGAACTGAGGGGCAAAACCACAAAATGGTGCATGTGAGAGTATTCCACATGGATACATGTTTCTGTGGTTCTTTCAAAGTTTTAGTTGAAAAAATCCCCCCCAAATCCCACAGAACAGCGTCAAGAAGTATCTGTTTCAATTAAGGAGAGGATTTGCCTTTGCTAGTGAACTCTTAGGATGTATTCTGTGTCTTCATTGGAGATGTATTAAGATATGTAGCTGGTAACAAGAAACAGGTATAACAAAGGAAACTGCAACAACAAAGGAAAATGCCTAGGGTAGGTGCTCTTTAAACATTTAAAAACTAATTCTAAAAGACCTAAAGGTTAGGGTACTGTTTCCATGTTTATTTTCACTCACCAAAAAGAAAGTTATTTTTGTAAATTAATCACAGGCAAAATGTCTATTATCTCCACACTTAGCATTGTGGTATCTTTGCTTTACTTCATGCCAACAGTTTAACATTTTTATGACAGCAACTGAAAATTTACCGTTTGGTAAACCATCTACACCTAATCTCAACGTAGAGGACACGGAGAAATGTTTGACCTGCTTTCATACCGGTGAATTTCTTATGCCTAGGCAGATTTGATGCAGCCAGATAATTCTGTGGGGCAGCAGCATGATATCATTTCAGAGATAACGCAAACTGACTAGTTTGCATATTTGCATATGCAGAATTCATGAGGTAAACAAGGATGAATACACACAGAAAACACGGTTCTCCAGTAACCCCACAACAATTCCAGTTTACTCCAAGAATACTTACTTGGTTATCTTTCATTTACTGAAGAAAAGGCAGCATTATAAGGTAAAACCAGCTGGGAAAACACACAAAACAGCTAAAGAAAAAGGCTGTTAGAAAAGCAGAGAAGAAAGATATGCCACACCAATCTCAACACAGAACTGACAAAATTATTTCAGCAATGCACTTCATAACAGAGTTGACAGTTAAAACAATTTTTTCCTCTTATGAAAATGGAGTAAGATATGAAGGTAACTGAGAGAGGATTTTAAACAATCAGTAACAAATTTCTTAGGTAACAGCTACAAAAACAGATCAGGAGGTACAGCAGAGAGCCAGGTAGCTAAGCCTAGTTGATTGGCCAAATTGCTTTAATTCAATTCCCACGTTACCTGAAGCTGTTGGGAGCTGTCATTAAGGTTATCCTCTCGTCTCCTGGCCTCCTCCAGCATCTGTGCACTCTTCTTTTTCTCCACTTGTTCTTTGTGCTTCAGATTTGCTACTTTCTTATTTTGATCTTTAACTTGCCTGTAAAAAAGAGAAGAGCACTCAGACCATGTTCTGGACCGCACTTCCCATGGCTCCAGCGCTGGGCAGCTGGACCAGGGAAGAGTGGAACCCTCCAGTACCATCACTTCATTTGTAGAAGGTCACCAACACGAAACTCATCCTCAAGCATTACCCTCAACTGTTAATTCAGTCAAAAAAAAAAGCTTCATTTTGCTCATTACTATTAACCTAAACTAGGAAATTTCTGAAACAAATCCCTTAATTATTATTTGGTATAAACTATTAATCAAAAGATGCACCTGTTCCCTTGTGACTATGTGGCAGAAAACTTTTTTCTGTGCTCATACATACATATACACATAGAAACAAAAACATCTAGTAACCTAGTTTGTTTTGGGTACCACTATATCTAATGTGAGGAAAATAGGAGGATCAAAAGGAAAAACTACTGAAACATGACTTAAATATAGAGGACTACCTACATGAACCAGGCAATCTGTCTCCAGAAGTAAAACAATTTCTTCCTCAAGTTCTACTTGTTTTCTAGATATTTTGAGGCATTTCATATCCTTTCTTTTTACAGAAACAAGACACAGCAAGTAAGAACAAAGTATTTCAGAAAGCATGCATAATTTCCTAGTTCACATCTATGAACTATTTTTGATGATCCTGGCAACTACCATTGCCTGCAGACAGGGTTTGGCCTTCCAGGGCATTAAGACACATGGAGTATTGAATCTAATTACAGACTCTTTAATCTCAGCCTCCTGACCACAGAGAACTTAAGTCTAAACTTTTAGTCCAATCAAAACAAAACAGGCAAGCTTTGCTTCCTCAGCCCTTTTCTCTATAATTATATCTGGAGTTTGGATTTTGGAATAAAAGACAGATTCTTTGGTTGCAAGATTTCCCCAAAACATCATGCAAGTAGTAGAGACATCTCTTTAATTTACTGTTTAGAAAACAGAATGATACACCAGCTTCATATCTGGTATGTTACCCACACAGAGAGGGAAGAATGTTTCTTCTGTATTTCAGAAATACTTTTAGAACAGATCACAAACAACCCTACTTTAATATCTTCTTCAGAACTCATAACAAAAGTATGAACAAGAACATATCTCTTTGCACTATATATGTTCAAATTATGTGGCATATGACTAGTCAGTGCTTCGAGTTCTTCCAAAAATACATATGTTCAACACTGGGCTCTGCGTTTTCCAATGTAAGCCAACTGAGGCTGAGAAAATTGCAAAGGCAGCAAGTTTTCCTTGGTGCTAAACAAACTTCTATTAGGATGAAAAAGTGCTGATGGCCTCTGGAGACCAAAAAAAAACTGGAAAGTCCTTTTCTGATGATGTTAAAAAATTATTAGCATCCTTAACTACTCTGCCCAACAGTTACAGCTGATTTGAGTCAGGATGCTCTTTAAACACAACCAGTATAATTGTTAAGTTGTTCTAACCCAGTGCTGCACACTGGCAATGCGTGCATTGCCCAGTTTGAAAGTAGACTTGTTCAGTCATTAAACAACTTATTGGAAATATTATGTTGGCACCAACTCAGCTTATACAATACACAGTTCTATCTGTCCAATAAAATAAACGTAGAAGGTACAGCTAAGTCAGTGCAGAAAATAGAAATGTGTCAGCCCAATACACTCAATTCTGTATGAGAATTTTTATTCAACTTCTAAATTAAAATTAGCAGAATTAATTATTTTTTATAAACTCGCAAAGCCAGATTCATCTATTAGGAAACTGGTCTTTGATTCTCTAATCTATTAGTTAGGTAAGAGACAACAATATTAATAAAGCCAAAACCCTCATCAAAGTATGTCTGAAGTTGATAATCTCCTGAATGGTCCAAAACATTTTAAAACAAAATACATATTTTGAAGAAAGGAATAATTATAAGAATATTATATAATATATACTATTGAGATCCACCTTCTCATGTCTGAACCAAAATTAATGTCTTTCTAATGTATTAGGTAGATATTTTGAGACAAACTCAAGCTTTCATAAACTTAAAACATGGAAGCCTTGAAATGACCTAGTGCTTGTAATACTAATGCTTCAACTAGACCAGCTTGCTCAAAGCCATATTCAAGCTGGCTTTGAATCAACTATGGTGCAAGATACAACTATCACTCCATACCTTTGATGTGAAAAAGCAACAAAAGTTGGGCAATAAACCTTTCAAATTATACAGGTATCTATGGCTTGAGCTAAAATTTCCCCAACTGTTTAACCACACAAAACTGAGAGGGTGACGTGAAACTCCAAACTCCAAATCTATAAACCTAAAAGGCTTGGAGTCAACTGATGCATGAAAGTACATCTCATCCCATCTCAATGCCCATGGTACTAAATGGTAATTCTCACTTTTACAACACTTCATGCAGATAATCGTGTAAAAGGTTCAGCATCTACAAGTCCACAGCCCTTGAACACTTGCACCAAGAAAGTTCTGTGAAACCCTGAAGACTTCATACTGTGATTCTGTAAAGAATGCTCTTTCTTCTCTGCCAGATAACCTTCAGTCTTCAAAGCCAGATTCAAAGAATCCTCTTTTATATATGTGAATCATATTTAGAAATATTTAAATACACACACATATTTTTAATAGCATGAGAACTCAGAAGCTTGCTTAATAGGAATCACCCAACTCACTGTTCAGTAAGATAGTTTTGTTGCTGTTTTAAATACTGCAATACGGGTGTCTGTCAGAGAACAATTTCATCTTCACACCACCACTGCACAATGTGCAGAATTGGACCCCATGCTGAACTGGAACAATAAGATAAAACACAGCAAGTACGTGTCTTAAGTGAGCACGCTGCAACTGGTACATTTTATGAGGACAGATTCAAGAGGAAAATTTTTCATAATATATGTGCACAAGGAAGCTAATTAGGACTGAAGAAAAAAACAAAGCGCTGGAATTCCCATCATTTAGGAGACTCATTTTGTAAACTTAATGTTCTTTTAGCTCTTTTGAATGCAATTGCACATATATATAGCACATAGCCCTATCAAAGGGACAGTAGAGTTTTAAAGAAATCCCTAATCTGTAAGAGTATTTTTATTAAACCAGAAAAAAAACCCACAAGATTAAAGACAGCAAAAAGAGAATGAATTATTTACAATTACGGCAACAGCTTAGAGATTTATGAATGTTTTCTAGAAAGCATTAGTATTTACATGTACAGCAACTGAGCAAACACCAGTTTGCAATGTGCATGCAGAATTCTCATCAAAGAGCAAATGAATTTCTGAGAGATTCAGAGCATTAACCATTACCATAAGTACTTATTCACATTGGAATATCTTTTTAAACTGGGACAACAAAGGGAATGATGGTGATTCTAACAAAAGTTGCTGAGGCAGTTCATGCTCAATGAGACAAAGCTTTAAAGAGGGATGCCACTGGAACCAGCAGAAACAACAACAAAACTACAAAAGCATCTCAGAAGATGTTTATTCTCAGAGTCATTTCAAATCAAATAACAGAAACTGCTCTAGTCATATATGAAAGAAGAAAAATCTAATGAGAATGTTTATTATGTCAAATTACTGTGAAGAATCCCACCCATTTTGGAAATAAAAATTTCTTTTGCATTTTTAATAGCAATTTCCAGATAATCACTTTTTTTGATGTACAGCTCCTAAAAATTTTTGCACTCAAAAGTGGAAACCCTTCTCCATTACTTTGAATTTTTCTCCATTTCACAATGTGTCGTGTCAAGCACTGTTACAACGGGATATATTAGACTAAAGGAATTAGAATCAAATTCATGCTTCTGATTTAAAAATATAAATCCCAAAGTCTTTCAACTAAAGAGAGGCAAAGATTTCCAGAATTAACAATTTCACATGCTTTGATTTTGGGTGTTGAATTTAAGCCATACGCCTGCTGAAAAAGCCCCTAAGATTTCTCAATCTGGACACTGAAAATAGTTGTTAATTTCTATGACTTTTTCTTTAATGAAATAAAGCTGCATCACTTTAAAAAAGCAACACCTTCCCACTTCTCTATGAAATTCTTGAATTTCCAGTGATGAGGGATTAGCCAAACACCATGAGGAATAAAGTCAAATAATCACAATAAGCAATAAAAACTTTCAGATGAGAAGATTTCACACTTTATAATAATTTAAAAACAGGAAGACGAACATAAATAATGGAAGACCAGTGGACCACCAAGCATTCCTGAAAAGTGGAAATGCTACCTGTCAGTCCTTGGGAAGAGTTTTCCTCCCTAATAATACCAACTGGCATACAGGCTCTATTATTTATTAAGGCTTTTATGAAATTATTTTTTCTGCACTAATGTCAATATTTTTTGCATTTTAACACTAATCTCATTATCATTTACTGTAATGCACATCAGCATATATAGCTGCTAATTCTGTAGTGACAGCTATTATCCTCACCTGGTTATCTTTTCTGCCATAACTCTTGTAAAAGAAGAGTTGATAAAAATGTTAACTGAAAATATGCATAAGTGAATTTGAATTTTAATATCACATTTTAATGTATTTTTCCTTCACATTTATGTGCCTAACACACAACAGTGTTTTTACAATAATACAACACAAGTAAACATTTACAACGCTTTTGAACCAGCACAGAAGCTTCCCTTCAATATAAAATGTATACACACATACTGTGTTTCACACAATGCATGCACACACCAGGAAGAAACACCCAGAGCTTGTGCACTGCTATAGAAGCAGCCTATTTTACTAATCTGACTGAGGCACTCAGAAAATATTTCTATGTGTCAGTCAGCCATGTCAGAAAGATGCTTAGCTCCAGCCTTCATTGCTGTAGCATTACCACCACCCACAGGACAGTCCACTGTTGCTGCAGCTGCTAATCCTGATGGACAGAGGAACTTCAGTCTCTTTAAAGCACACTTTGCTCCTCAACACAAGTTACAACTGACAACAATAGCCAGCATTACTGGAAAAACCTGCATGGGAAACTGTATGCAATGAACTAATACATTATTTAGCTTAAAATTGCCAGTGTGTCTTGTGTGATGAAATTAGATTTTACAATGTATAGTATAGAATCATAAATATTTCAAGTCGGCAGGGACCTGTAAGGATCACCAAGTCCACCTCCATGCTTGTTGCATGACTACTTAAAACTAAACTATATGGACTAAGAGCATCATCCAGACACTCCTTGAAATCTGTCAGGCTTGGTGCTGTGACCACTTCCCTGAGTAGCCTGTTCCAGTGCCCAATCACCTCACAGCAAAGAGCCTGTTCCTAATGTCCAACTTGAACTTCCTCTGATGTGGCTTCATTCCACTTCCCCATGTCCTATTGCTGGTCACCAGAGAGAGGAGATCAGCACCTCCACTGCCCTCCTTGAGGAAGGTGATATCATTGCATAAGATCTCAAAGCACTTTGTAGTCCTAAGAGACACAGAGAAGTAAAGACCACAAAACAGTAATTCAGGTCAGAGTACAAAACATGCTATAATAGGAAAAAATTACAGAAGGAGATGCTGGAAGGCAGGAAACAACCTGCTAAGTTGTCCAGACCTTTATTAGCAGTCTTGTTTTTAATGATTAGATGGGTGAGAGAACCAGGAAATTTTTACTGGAAATAAATTAACGACATCAACACAATGGGATGCCTGTGATCTGAGCTGGACTGATGTAACCTCACAGGACAGCGTCCAACTGAATACATTTACCCCACAATTTCCTTTATAATTTCTTTGTTTTTAAGGTCTGGTCTGCCCACACAAAATATTTTAGCTGGCTATATCGTTAAACATAACTTAGGAATTTAAAAGATAATAAACGCAGTGACACAGCTGAGTTGTTTGGGGGTTTTGCGTTTTGTTTTTGGTTTCTTTGTAGGTTTGGTACGCAGAAAATATTTACATTCTGGGACATGTAACAGAAGGAAACCAAAGAGAAACTCTTCCCAAAAATGCTACTTTGTTTTGAAAATCAGAAGAAAACCTGATCTGAAAGGTTTTGCTTTGGCTTTCAGTTCCTCAAAACTCACCTGCCCTTACCAGTGGTTAGTCACCAAACCATGGAGAATAAAGGTAGTGTTTGGAAGGCCTAATTGCAGGAAGGTAAATAAGTGATCAAGGAAACAGCACTGACCACATCACAGTCCCATCACCACAACTGGGTGCCTGATTGGCACTAAGTTCCTTATCTTATGCACTGAAAAAATAGGATCAGGGGAATGACACACTGCTGAAGATCTACATGGAATTCTGTATGGGTGGGTTTATTTTTTTTTACAACAGTAAGCACTATTTGGGCCTTTCTCTTTGCTTTATTGGGCTGTATCTAGCAATCCCAGCTTCCTAACAATCCCTAAACACTGTAATAACGCCAAAAAAATGGTGCACTTATTTACCAACTAAAAGAAACAATAATTTCATTATGGTTTACAAAGAGCTTGGTTAAATATTACCGCCTCTGTTGCACTCTGCATCCAAGCTAAAAGACCAATCACCATAGTTACAGTGAGCTGTTTTTGTTCAGCACTCAGTTACCTCTTCTGCCTGAGAACTTCTCCCAAAATCTCTCATCATTTTGTTACACTGCTCCTTGCTGTTCTGTGCCATTTATATGACAAGGTAACATATGCCAATGAAAATATTAACAGACCTTGAAAATTTAACTGTTCTGCTGTATATGAGTCAAGTTGTCCCACGGTGGCTTTAAGAGATGGGGGGTAGACTTCATTTCCTGAGGCCAGGAAACTTTGACTTTTAAAAACAAAATATGTGTTCAGGTCAGCACTGGAGGAGGCAAGGGATGAAGATTAGAAAGCTGTGGGAAACTAGCTTATCCCAAATTTCAGGAACATTAGCCTAACAGTGTCTGAATCAAGAGGTGCTGAAGTCGAAGACTAGAAGCAGATCTCAAATTTACACTGGTCACTGTCATTCTTCAGTATTAAGAATTATCTGCACAATATCAATGCACACTTCTTGATGCAGTCAGCACATTAGCCAGCACATCTCTCACTCCAGTTAAAACAACATGAAGATTTTCTTCCAAAAAACAGCTGATGGGAATAGATGGGAAGGAGGACCACATGTCATATGAATCTAAAAACTCAGTATAATAAAAATGTTATCCAAACCCTCCTATAATTTAGAAACACCTCAGAAAAGAAACCTATCACTTGAATCATTACCAATGCATAAAGTTGATCAAGTAATAAGGTGTCACAAGTTATGAATGCTCCAAGGGATGTTTCATGAGGCAAGTCCTAACTGGAAACAGCTACCAGCCTGCACTACAGATAACTGCACCAAGGTACTACCCTTAAACATAACTTCTTTATGAGTAATTAAAGGCCTTCAACCTCAGTTTCAAGCTTCTCTGAGAATAAATCTGTTAATGGTCAAATGCAACCACCTCCTACATTTTGCCATACAATGCAAAGCTACAAGTTAATACAGTTTCAAATAAAGTTTTTCTCTTCTGGTATTAATATCTGATTCAGTGTAGCAGAAGACTAAGAAATATGATCAAAACCACACAGACTTAATCTGAATGCTACAGATGCTTGCCCTGTGAAATTTTATTTCTCAGTGATCAGTAGGGAACACACATTAATGGAAAAACTTTACTTCATGGTAAGCAAAATGATGCAGCATCAAGAGTCAGCGAATTTAGAGATAAGTACATCATAAATACATTAACAGAAAAAGAAATCTAACCAAGGATGAAATGTCTCGAATGCATGCTCCAAGTACTATCAAACTAAACTATTTCAGAGAAAAGAAACCTTTTCCCTTCAATCTCTTAATTGAACAAAACCAGAATTAACCAGGCTGCTCTCCTGTCATGAGGGTAGCAGCCCAGCTACACACAAACAGCGGTAAAGTCAAATGTTGTTGTCTGAGTATTCCTCAAAAAAAAAAAAAGAAAGAAAATTGCCTTAATCAACTGGCTAAAATCGAGGGATTAACTGCAGAGATTAACAGAAGTGTCTTTGTTTTAGTGCAGCAAGTACATATCAAACTAAAGCAAACCAAAGGTTCACTTCCAGACAGGGCCAGATACAACACATTAAACCCTCTAAACACTTCAGGTAAACATTTTTAGCACCTCATGTTTTCACTAATCTCTAATTCCAGTTTTGTAGATAAAATCCATTACACCTACTCATTCCTCTAATGTGCAGCTAAAGAAACACTAGTAAAACTAATGTGCAGCTTCCCAACTATTTAAATTCTCAGCACCTACTTACCAGCAAGCAAGCTTTGTAATGAAAATAATGAATATGTTACCATAATTTCATAACTGATGTTAAATTTGAAATCAGACTGCAGAGATTAAATATCAAATTAATTATATGTCAAGTTTGATAACTATTTCTGAAAGCCAACAGCAATTGAACTAGAAAATAAACCTTTAACCTTAAAACCTGGCAACTTTTAGTTTTTATTGAAGTTGGGACCATTAAAAGTACAAACTTCAGGTGAACTCCGAAATAAATCTGGGAAATAATGATATGGGTATTCCTTTGTTAAGAAAAATACTTTAAGGACCTTAATAAAAGCATTCAGTAGTTCAACAAATAAGTTTGTTCTGTTGTATTTTTTTCTTCTGCTTTTGTTAATTGAGCAAACAGATGCAAAGCCAAAAATGACATTTATAAAACGGCTGATTAGGCTTTGCTGTGGATTCCTTCCCCCTGCAACACGCTGGGGGTTAGTTGAATTTGGCCCTTACAGTGTGGGAAGAAGTCCCCAAGGTGCTGTTCTCTTTAACTTCAGTGCACAAACCAACCACCCTGTGAACAGATCACACACAGCCAGTCACTCTCTGCTCAAGAGACCTGCGCCACTTGGCTGAAAGACGTGTTTTCTGAGCGGCAATAAAATCTTCCCTATGAATGGCATTTTATTGAGGTTTCATAGGGTATTTTTCTGATCTAAGATCACACATGTCTTTTTCAACTGCAGTCCCACTAGCCAGAAAAGAAAACAAATCACAATACAGCAGTTGTTTTCTTTCAGACGGGCATGCGATCTTTTAATTCCTTCTAGAATAATACCTGATACAAACGGTAATTATAAGAAAAATCAAACGTAAAAATCAGCCATTGAAACAAAACAAACAAAAAAAAATAAAATGTAAGAGAATTTTAAAAGCAGAGCATTTAAGAAAGAACCATGCTAGAGTAGCTTAAAACATGTATATGTACACAAACAAGCTATGAAGAGAGAAAAGTCCTTTCTGAAGATTTGCAGAAATTTGGGATAAGAGTTGAACGTTATCCTGTCATCTTGATATACCATATGTTAAAGAATCACACTTTTAAGCTGACAGTTACTGAAAATCCAGTGCTTAGCAAATATTAAACAGTTGCCAAGGACAAAACCAAAAGCACAATGAATGTAGTAACTCAGTGGAAGAGGATTTCTGATAAAGAAGAAATACATGCACGAGAACATTCAGCGTCTTGCTCTTACAAAAGGATGTGAGCCAGTGATGCTAGCAGGACTATTCTGAAATAATGTATACCAGCTCATTTCAGGGCTAAAAGTCTGATGATTTTATGTCATTGAAATGCCTAAATAAAAATATGATATAATTTAGCTTATCTCCTTAAAACCAACATTGTTTTCAAGAAGAATCTGACAGATTCTCTCTCCGGAGGTGAATTGAACAGTGTTTACCATGTTAGCTATGAAAAAGTATGACATCCCATCCAAAGATGGCCATTCCTGGAGACTACGTTGGGAAAAGTATCCAAAAGGACAGGGTTGAGTGAAAAGCCATGTTATCACACTCCTCAAACTGTACATCTTCCTCACCATGAGAATGTGAGATGGGAAGTATACAGCTCTGTTTTGGGATCCACTGGGTGACACCAATTTCTGGGAGCGAACAGAGACCACAGTGTCTCTCAGAATGGCATGCCTGGCATATTTCTTTCAGGTGCTTAGCAAACAGATTTACTAAGAGCTATCTCCCCTCATAAAACACATTCTGAAGCAGCGGCTTTGACAGCTCACGTCAGGTCAATATGAAGAGTGCCTACTGAGATGATTTGTTACAGACTTCTGACTGCCTGGCACATGGGGGACAGCAGCATTATTTGTAATAAATACACCACACACTGGGCTGAACAGCCTATATGGACAGTGCAGATGGCTTAGTTCCTCCTTCTCTGATATAGCTGTAACACTGTCTTCTCCATCTGGGAACTGCAGGACTCCAGAACACAGCTAAGGAGTATTTTGCAAATTAAGCAAACACTACTGGGTTTCTGGAGAAGTCAGTGAGTGCTGTAATAGCCTTGGTAATGTGTATGGACAAGGTTACTGGCTTATGCATTTGAGGAGGGATTTCTACCATTCCACAGTAACTGCGTTTGCTACAGAACTACAAAATATGTCCATGAGTATTTTGAATACATACATAATTTTTAAATACATTATGAAGGAGAATAGAAGAAAAAAATCTGGTGACAAGATGCCCCATGTGTCAGACATCTGAAATACATTCTCACTGATATCCTCAGAGATCATAAAGTTCACTAATTAAATTAGCTCTAGCCTGGAATATGTACTCAGAAAGATAAATTCTTTATCTTGCCAATTATAATACTCCAGTGAACTACTTTTTATTTGGTGACCTTGAGACAAATGAGGCAAAATTAAGATTTTAATTGAGCTGATCCCCCTCTCAGGGCAATTGCCTTGATGTAGCCTGTCACTGAGACATTTTCTGCCTCCCTTCAATGAACTAATTTTCCAAGTAATTGGAGAACACTTCTAACCATTAGGAAAAATCAGCAAACAACAGCCTCTGCTGTCAAGAAGAATATTCCTAACACAAATATAATATACTTTCTATAAACTGTTTTTTTATATGAAGACATACAAAATGGAGGTTGAGATATATAAGCAGTGTTGAAAATCTAATATACAATTACTGAGGCTGTGGTCAAAACAGGACAGAAATACAAGAGGAGATTTCCAGTCCCTTTCTCCCTTGAAATAAAATTTCTCTATCTCTAATTTAAGAAGCAGCCTCCACTATTCCAAGACGTGGAAGAAAACACACTCCTTCCTCTTTGGAATTTCCAAGAAATCAACTGAAATTCCTTTGAAGGTGGTTTTTTTTTTTTTTCTTGTTGATTGCTTTCTGCTTGTGCAGACAGGCATAAGGAAGAAAGCAGCAGTGTAGAGGCCCTTTAAACTAATTAAAAAATTTCAAAGCCATGCTGCTTTAATCAGACCCAGTATGGCTCAAAATTAGAACTTCTGTGCAGATATTTACTAACTAGCAAGAGATATTTATATCTATTTAAAAAAAAGTATGATAAAGAGATAAAAATGGACCTGGGGAAGATTACATCTATAATGAAAAAGCAGGAATTCATTTGTGTTCCCGAAACTGGGAATAGCATATATTTACCCCTTCTATTTAAAATAATCTTCCAAACGTTTGGCTTTTGTTCACACTATAAGGCTTTTGCCCAAGTTACAAATATGTTTGAAGTTTGAAGCATTTAAAAATAGAAAGCAGATTCCTTCAGCTATATTTCAGCTGTCATTTGCTCGTGCTATCCAAGCATACTCAAAATGAACATGGAAATAAGCAGTCAAAGGAAAACAAACTGTCAAAAACTGTGTGCCAGGCCCCATCTCTTTGAGTACACATCTGCATATGCCATATTAAAATGAGAAATCTCTGCTGAAAGCAAGAGATACAAGAAAGGGAAGAAGGCATGTCATAAACTAAGGCGTGAAAAACCACAGTTATTTGCATCTCTCTGATAATCTTTATATAATGCCACTGCATGGTGCCTACAAAAGCTCTGCCTATTGCTTATACTGTAGGGAACAGTCTCTTTGATTGGGAGATATGACCATGAAACATTTCCTTTAAGAAGAAATGACATTAAATGTAGCAGTCATTACATAAGTGTTGTACTCCAAATACACCAGGAAAATCCATTTTTTTTCACACTCCAAGTCAGTGGCCACTTTTGCAGCATGAAGTGTCATTTTACAGTAGCCTAATAAAGTTTTTACTAGCAACTTCATTTAATGCTTTCTCCCATTTTCTTTTATACAGGACGGCCTTGAAGTAAATAATGGAAAAGAAAAGAAAGATTTTTTGTACAAGGGGCAAGAGGAGCAAGCAAGTAATGCTAAAAGAAAAGACACCATACACTGAGTTACTGATCCTTTAAAATACACTGACATACCAAATATTGAAAAAGTGTTTGCTCTGATATCTTTTACATATACTGCTAGAAGGAGTTAGTAATTAAAAAAAATATTTCTAAGTTCTTTATTCAGTTTTCTAAGTGAAATTGCTAACACGTTCTGCTGATTATCTATGAAAGTGAAAAATTATACACTGAAAAGTGAAGTGAATGTGTATATCTAGCTAGTAGTCAGTTTTAAGTTAACAACATTAGTACTATTATTTATTTGGAACAATTACCTGAGGAATTCAAGTACATCCTGCAAAAACAGCTGAAAACTCAACAGAATACACTTGTTTTAAAACATCACAGAATGCTTAATGAACTAAAGTGAGCATATAATGCAAATTATAAGAGAGCAAGGCAAGCCACTGGAAAGAATCAATGATGAACACAATACTGGTAAAAGAGAAAATGTATGACAGGAGATGCTCCCAAAATAACACATTTTCAAAGATACAGCATCCCCACTGAAGCTTGCATGGGTAAGATTCTTTATCCTTACAGATACTCGTAGGGTAAAGCTGCATTATGTCACCTCTCTTTTAGTTCCCAGCATGTGGGACTTCATCAAACATGGCATGACCAACTCGAGACACTAAAAAAGCAAGGGAAGTTTGCAGACAATCTGAGTTCTGCTGGCACTCAGAACAGAAACAATCTGGTCACGGCTGTTAGCACCAGTGGGCCTGAAAAAGCCAAAAGTTGGACTGATGCTGAAAGCAAAGGAGGACAACATGTGCTTTTCAGAACTACCATCTGGTGAGTTACAGTAAATCCATGGCTTTGAGAAATCACAGGTTTACATGCTAGGAGAGAGCTGAGCAATACAGGAGAGTAGGAACTGGTAGGAAAGCAGCCTCACTTCTCTGTTGGGTTGGCACCTTTTGTCAAGGCTGGCACCGAGCACACCAGCTTGGCAACTGCCAGTTGTTGGCAGCTGTAATTTCTGAGACCAAATGAAGCTCTTCTTGTCCATCTACAGAGAGTGTTTTGCAACTCAAGTTTGCAATATGCGCTCAGTCTTGTTTTTTTTATAAAAAGAATGAAGTTACTTGTAATGATGAAGTTCATTCCAAAATGTTTGAAAGAAGGACGCTGCAGCAGCACCACTCAAACCCCAGTGTCATTCTAAAACTACCAACATGCTTAATCCCAATTTCTACCAGATCTGCCCAGTACTGTAAACAGATGCATACCAATGTTCCATGCAAAAGCACTTTACATTGAATGGAGTGTGCTGGGTCACTAAAGGGATAGGCAGCACTTCACCCCTTGGAGCCAGGAGTTAGTTAGTCAGCCATGAACAGAAACTGACAACTGCATAGATTTTGTTCTCCAAGGAAGTGAAAAAAAAATCCATTCCTTTTAATTAAGAAGAACATCCTATCTGCTGGATAAGAAGGAAATTAAGTAAGTTACTGAGAGCATGATTAAATCTGTCTGAATTGCCTGGGGTACTTCAAGAGGACTGGCTAGAAAAGCTGACATATTCCAGCACAGAAGGGCTCTCTATTGTTTGCAAATGAAGAACATGTTATGCAGAAGGAGGGAATACTTGACTACACCACCCTGTCAGAACAATGAAATGGAAGAGAGCCACAGAAGAGAAAGGAAAAGGGGGGAAAAAAGATCTTACTAATTTAACCTTAGCCTAAGAATGTTCAGCATGTTTTTATCTAGCAACATCTCTAAAAGTCTACTTAGGATTTCACAGATAAGAAATGATTTTCATTTTACAGTAATGTGATTTAGAGTGATTTCAAATTAATTGAGTGACAGCAACAGAAGTGTCCACTGGTTCTATAAACCGTATGAAATATCTATGCTTATCTAGCATATTTTTCATCCAAAAGATCAGGAATTATTTGCAGATAAGGTGCACAGGTCTGTTAGGAAAGCTGGTTTCACAAGAATGAGGATGGAAAATATTAGTTAAGTGACCAGTGAAGAAATGCTCTCAGCTGGTAAGATAAGTACTGAAAGGCACATCTGAAACATGAGGGTTCCAATGTCCCCATCTGAGGCAGTGAGGTCACCTTGTGAGCAGGTCAGAAATGGAACCTGAACTTCACAAGTAACACAAGAACAAAAGATTTCAGTTTAGGCACAGGCACAGACTAAACACACGAGGAGTGACTTCCCAGCGAGCTGAAAATCTCACAGCAGAAAAATGTTGCCTCAACAAGGGAGCTGAGAAGAAAATGCAGGGTCAACTATGATCTATTTTATTTGCCTCCAGCCTGAGCAAGATAAAAGATGTGAAAAAGAGGGACGTGAAAACTGCAAATGGAAAATGGTTCTGTCAACCTGAATGACAAGACATAACAGAAAACCTGGTAACTACAAAGACAGAACAGTAACCCCTCACTGTCTCAGTCTAAGTTCTCGGTCAGCAAGAGCAACTTACGGAGAACATAAAAAAAGAATTCAAAATATAATTTCCAACTTTATCTTCTTGGATTCTATTTAGAGCAATAAGGTTTGAGAGTATCCGTGTTTAGGGATGGGGAAGAAAGTGAGAGCAATACTACAAATTTTGAAAGAAAAAATGTCTGGGTAAATTATTATTCATGAAAAGTCGATTAATACCACACTGACATATATCACAGTGATACATTATCCCAGAAAGAATAAATTCTTTTCAAAATTGTTTAAAAACTGAAAATACAAGAAGAAATTTTCCAGAAATAAAAGTTCAGTGGACCCGCACATATTTTTCTTACTCCTTTCTTTTCTTACAGCTGTATAGTGCTATGAGATAACAAGAAAACTTTTGTTTATCCTGTTTTACTGGGTCACTATTATGCAGCACATTCTTACCAAAACCACACAGAAATGGTAGAGCTTGTCCTAGAATACAGAGTAACTCACCACAGCAAGTTAGAATCACAGAGTAATTTTGGTTGGAGTGACCTCTGAAGATCACCCTGGTTCAATACCTTTCTCAAAACAAGGCCAAATTAGAGCAGGTTGGTCCTACCTTTGTTCAGATGAGTTTTGATGATCTCCAGTGTTGACGACTCCTCAGCCTCTCCGGACACATTTCGATATCTAACTGATCACTGTGAATTTTTTCTGCCAATTATCTCATTGGGACTTACATTGGAACAACCTGCAATTTGTGTCTGTTGCTTCTCCACCTTTTACTGAACATGTCTGAGAAGAGCCTGACTCTGTCTTCCCTGGCCCTTCCCATTAGACAGCTGAAAGACCACAGTATGATCTCCCACGAGGCTCCTCTTCCCAGGCTGGAACATAGTTCTCTCTACCCCTCCTTGCATGTCATGTGCTGTAGCATCTTCTCATCTCACCAGCCTGCCTGCTGGACTCAATCCATTGTATGCTCCCCATAACCACTCCCCTCAGTTTGCTATCATCCATGAAATTATTGAAGGTGTGTTGTGTCCCATCATCCACATCACTAAAAAGACACTGAGCACTGCTGATTGCCCTCTGAGCCAGTCATCTCATCACTGAAGGCAATCAGGTTGGTCAGGCATGATTTGCTCTTGTAAATCCATACTGCCTGTTCCCTATCACCTCCTTTTCCTTCAGGTGCTTGCAGGTGACTTTGAGGATCTGCTCCAAAACCCTCCCAGCATATAAAGTTATACTGATTGGCCTGCAATTCCCCAGATCCTCCTTCTCATCCTTCCTGAGGATGGGTGTGATGTTTTCCAGCCATGAGGAACTCTCCCTGAAAGCCACGAGCTTTTGAAGATGATAGGAAGAGTCCCTGCTATGACATCAGCTGGCTCCCTCAGCAACCTTGTATGTATCTGATCTGATTCCATCAAGCTGCATATTTCTAATTTGTATAAATGGCCTGTAACTTGGTCTTCCAATTCTATGGGTAATGCTTCACTCCTGCACACTCTGCCACTACACTCAAGGATCTGAAAAGAGTCCTTACCAGTAAAACAGGAGGAAAAGCAGCTGCTGAGCTCTTCACCCTTTTCATTGACCTTTTAAAAAGGTCTCCTGCCCAACCGAGTTCTCTGTATCGTATTAATGCTGAGCCCAGGATCTGTTAAAGCTTGTGGTACTGTCAGTTATGGAATTGTTTGCACCATGACTATTTTACCATAGATATATACTACATTCACTGTCTGTCCATATATTTACCTGGCTTTTAGAGTTTTAGTAGAAATAAAAATCTAGCCATTGGGGAGGGGGATATAACATTTTGCACAGAAGTCAGCCATTAAAGAAGAAAAATAACCTTCAGATTTTATTCCTTTGACCAAATGTGATGTGACACATATGGGTTAGTCAAAATGTTTAATGTTGCATGAAGTTTGAATGATCATTTCAGTTAATCTTCTGAGGATGACATGCTAGGTAATTTGTTAACTTTGGGATATATGAACATAGACACATTTTAAAATGTTTTCTAAAAATAATGCTGTCTTTCAATGTTTCAAATAGTATGGTAAAAAAAAATGCTTTTTTTGTTATATCTGAAAAAAGCAAATTGTGAAGGATTTCGCTAATCTCTCAGAGCATTTGACTCTGATCTCTTCAAAATTCACACTGATCAGCATACTGATGACAGACAAACATCCTCCCTAGTGCCATATCCAGTCATTTGTCTTTCTAATGCTGCCTCAGTTCAAATCCCCACAGGAAAGCTGCACCCTTTGTGAATACATGTGCTGAAAACAAAGCAACAACACAAAAAGAAAAACAACTCATCAGTGTTGCCTATAATTAAATTAATTTCAGCAGGTAGTAGGAAACAGATCATGCAAGACTGCAGAAAAGTGAGAATTCTGACATGATGTACAGCTGTGAATAATTTTGCTTTAAAAAGATGCAGTCAAATGAGGCAAGAAAAGAGGGCCTTTGACAGAAAAGGTACAGGTTCCACTTCAAACAGAGGAGGAAAGCTCTGATAACCACTATACCTAAAGCAAATTTGAAAGGCTATGCCAGTGACTTGTTTTAGGAAAACCACAGTTCTGTTTTGTCCCTACTCATCACCACCCAACCTTCACAGCCAAGTCTGATGCCTTCATTTCTTCCTTTACCCACTATCATCTCTAAGATGCCTTACTTCTCACTCTCAAGGACAGACAATTCTTGCAAAGCAGAGTACTTTTTCATATAAAGAATTCCATAAAACTGTTTTTAGTCTAAGTAGAACTAAAGAAAATATATATTGGATAAAAAACAACTATTAGAGATTGTTAGTTTTTAGAGAAAGCCATGGAAATTTAGGTGGAAACTTCTCTGAAGACAATGTTTTTGTCTCTGCTGAGCTAAAACTAACCATTGCTGACTCAACATGCTTGAAATTTTTATCACCTCCTGACTGTTTAATGACCGACATTGTGGCAGAATGAAGACCTTGAGTCTTCTGCAGGTATGAAACTAAAGAGCCAGTGACACTTCCAGTGAAATTTCTCCTGACTGCCCTGGCACCTGCTTGGTCCTCAGATCCACAGCTTCCTGGATGTACATCATATGAGTCACTGTATAAACGTATTTCCAGCACACTGAAAAAAACCCACAAGTACCATAGACTAGATCCCTGTAACTAATTACCCTTTTTAAAAAAAAACAAAACAATTATTGAATAGTATCCTGAGCTTCCTGAACTTGCTTAACTTTTTATGCAATATTATCTGTCATTTTCTTATAGAAGGATGACTATGTTTCAAATATTTCTTCGGTGGTTAGACATGTTCCGTTTAATATAAATTTAGGACTCTGGAAAAAGGACTGAAATAATCCCCTCAGATTTAGTATTTTGTTTTTACTTTGATTTTATAAGGCTACACTTGGGTTGTTACACTGACATTTAACTTTACATGGACACTCTTAGGAGACTTTTATCTGGATTCATGCCACCAGCCTGCACTCATCTAATCACCAAGCCACCACTTTGCTGGTGGAAATAAGGTTTACAGTATTTTATCATTACTTATAGCATCCAATTCTCACTGGTGTAGCAAAAAATCCAGAAAACTTTAAGAACTGGATTACTTGCTTCAAAAGATGACAGACAGTACACTGAAAGACAAGCCTCCTGTGGGAGGCCTCCTGTCCAGTTAAGCTGATTGTTACCCAATTTGGAGCTGTAAATCTTACTTTTGCTTTATCAGTATAGCTCATTCTTTCTGTGAAAAAAGACCAACTTAAAAGAACTGTAGCATATGACTTCATGGTATTTTTCTTTTTTTTTTTTTTTCCCACTGATGCAGGTAATAACATCAAAATACTGTTATTTGGCTTGTTACTCTTCAACTCAGCCAGCATTGGGTAGTTCTTTATGTAAAGCTGTCATCAACAGAGATGCTTAGCAAAAACTCCTTATGCAAAACTGCTTTAATCCCCACGTTTTCCAAGGCTATTTTATTTACTATGAATCAGCATGACATCCACTCTAGGTCCTTAAGACTTCTGAGCAGTAAGTACGTGTCATAACAGTAACAGTGATGTGGATTACAGTGTTATATTCTGATTCTCTGAGTTTATCAACAGGAGAGAGATGATGAAAGCTTAATGGATAGATCAGAAAATTCAGAGGTACTGCACTGACTACAGTAAGCAAAGCTGTTCTTGATGAGATCAGATATAATATACTCTAATATAGAGTATTTCTTTTTGTTTCTCGAAGACAGACATACCTGGCACATTTTTCACATAGTCAGTTCTTTTTCAGGAGACACATTTGCTTTGATGTCTGAAAAAAAATAACTGCTTTATATAATTCAGAGAAAAACAAAGTTTTGGCTCCCATAGTGGCTTCTAAGGCAAAATGTAACTTCACAGAAGAGCTATTTCTTCACACGTTGCAGTTAATGGTAATTAGGCAAACTCTGAAAGGCAAACTCTGAAATACATAGGAAAGAAAATGAGTGGTACTGCAACCCCTATAATGTTTCTGTTTGTCTTTAGAAGAATCTTTTACCTTTGTTTCCTGGCCAGCAGGAATTTTGTAGTTCCAAGAGGAGTCATTCCACCTATTTCCTTACAGTCTGGATTCATTTTAACCAATATATGAAAGCCTCAGCAACTAACCATCCTAGCAATTAATTTTAAGAATTAAAAAAAGTAACACAAAAAAAAAAAAATCAATAAAACTATTAGGAAACTATGAGGACAGAATGAACAATCTCTTTAATATCTTACCAGAAAACTCTTCAAAGTTCCTAACAGTTGGCCACCTCAAACCACAGCCATATCTTTTCTAGCCAAATTTTACAATATGCTCTGAATGAGAGAAATGAAAGTTATCATCACATTGCTTGGAAAAGGAGAAATCACACCAAATCTTAGAAGAAACCACACCAAAGCCAGACCCTAAAATTGTTTCCCCTCTTGTTCATCGTGAATTCCAGCACAGGCGCAGGTACTGAGAAAAGCCTAAAGCCACCTGGATTGAATCAGAAACAGCTTTGACAGATTTATTCCATAACATCTAGGACTTGATCAGCCAGACAAAGCACACCAAGCTCCATTCACGGTGGTAACCAGCAAATACAGACTGGCCAACAGAGTCCTGCTCGTGCAGGAAAAGACAACGTGTTTATTTCAGAGGAGAACGCTCACGGGGCAGAAAAACTTCCTGCCAGTTGCGTTCTTTGGGATCTGAAGAAAAAGGGTCATTCCAGGACAGCCCTCCTCTCCCCAGCAATTACAAGTATGCCAGCGTGATACACTGAATATGGAAGGTATTGATGGACAACAACATGATTAACTTCCAATCTTTTTCCAGTCTGTGGGAGGAAGGAAAATACGCAGACAAGGCCACAAGTGCAACGTCTGTGCCAAACCAAGGTCAGAACGCCGACACAATTTAAAGGCGTCAGCAGCACCGCAGCAGTGGGGGATTCCGCTCACCACCACATTTTTCAGTGTTAAACACAAATAGGAAAGTCAGATTCTGGTTGATAACTCAGAATTTCAGTCATTAAGTAGTGGCTTCCTGGGCAAAGACACTGCCTGAAACACTTATGACCATTCCTTCGTCAGGAGTCACGGACGCCTTCTACCAAACAGATTTCATCAGCAAAGACTAGAATCCAAAATGGTTTCAGAGCCTTTCAGAGGCAACTGGGAGTCAGTAGATGATGCAGTCTGACTTGTATTATGTACACCATAGACATTTACTCCAAGCTACTCTACTGAAATCCCAAAATCTATGATTAGCAACTGTTTTTAAAATATAAAAATAGAAAAGACTCAAAACTGAAAGGCTGAAAGACTCAAAACATGTTGTCTCTTTGTAAGGTTTTTTCAGTAGTTTATCAGTTTGTGCCTTCAATAAATTTATCCTCTTGCTAATTTACTTATCTTTAGCCCTCAGCTCTTAGTTCTTTCTGACAGTACAGTACACTCAAAATGCACCAAAACTAGTTCTGCAATATCACTGCAAGGTTTCAGGCACAGATGAAATGATAAAGCCCAACAGTTAATGTACATATGACTAGTATTTTAAAGGAACCAAATTTGCACTCAACAGCATGTAATGTATCAAAGAACATGGCTAATAGCCAATCTTCTTTCTTCTTAAAGTAACAGATAAACCCAGTAATATTTAAACTCTTGCTTCAGCTTCCCGTTTCTGTATTTTTTTCCCTTTAAAGGCATCACTAGTTACTCTTCCCCTTTCTTCCTAGTGCACAACAACATTGATTTACAATGGTTTGATATAAATTCTTTCCTTCAAGTACACGTTTCTTCTAAACATACACCCTATTCAACCCATCCTCCTACACAGACCTAACCGAATGTCTGATCTTTTATTTTGCCATCATGTAATTTGATGTGCAATCTTCTCCAAGATCTCAATTTTAGCTGAATAGACAACAGTTTTATAAACACCCCTTTAAAAGCGAATACTGACCTTGAGGTGAGGCTGAAGGAAGCAGCAAATCCAGGAAGGAGATGCGAAAGAGAAAGAGTTAAGAGTTTGTGAAAACAGCGTCCAGAGATAAAGCAGTTCAAGAATAAAGGACAAAACAAGCAGATATAAATCAGGTAATGACACACAGACACACAATCCTTCACAAACACAGAGCTGCATGTTTTATAGACATCTAATTAAAAAAAAAAAAAAAGAACAAGAAAGAAAAGAAAAAAAGGACCTTTACATTAGATTACACCATTTCAATTAGAGGTAACTTTCTGTAGAGAAAATAGTCTCCAATACATAACAGTTCTTGGAAAAAGGAAATAAGCTGACCATAAAAAACTCTGGATTTAAATCACATCATTAGCAAGTATCCTTATTCCAGAATTCTAACAAACATTTTGAAAATATGGAGTTTGACTATCCAAGATGAAACCTCATGTGTTCCTTTATGCCACCTACTAGGAGCTTGTTTTCTCTCCATGAGCAAGACACACATTTTTTTCAGTTTTCCTGCAGATGATCCCGACTTGTTGGACAGGAAGGAGAAAAACACCAACCATGGAGTAAAGTCTTCAAGACCTGAAGACTTGTCAAAGGTAAAAGTTCATCTTTCTTAATTTTGACATTGAACACACCCTTCCAAAGAGAAACAAAATAAGCATCTGTTTCTTCTTCCTGCCATATAATTCTCCTGTATAAGGTGCAATCTAAAAACAATAATGACCAAACAGGCATATTTTGGACAGTTCTCTCCAACATTGTTCAACAGCAGAATTGACCAAGACAAAATGCTGGAGTCCCCTGCATAATGTGAGGTCCCATAGGTTCATTATTGCTTTTTTTTTTTTCCCCCCCAAATGTCTCCAATATCTTTCATAGGCATCTGCTGGCAATTTCACTGATAACACCCAGGGAAGGCAACAAGGAGCCAGAAACACAGAGCTTTTAATCTCGGTTTAAATTTGATGCTTTTTCAGTCAATAGAAGAGAGGCGAAGTAAATGTCCTTCTGTCCCAAGTGGCAATTTGGCTTCTACGACACACGTTGGACTTCTCCCATGACAAAATTTCGCTCTAAAAAGGCAGGATATGGTCTGGAGAAAAATATTTCTATAGGATAGGCTAACTGCTATGTTCTTTATTACTCTCGGTATATGGAGGCATGTAAATGAAATTTGAAGTCCTTATTTCTGGCATAAATTTTACTATCAACCATGCAGGGTATTGGATTTGTACAAGCAGCTGTTGTTGGTCTGTAACAGATTAACTAGTGTAAAGGTACTTTTCTTTGGCTTCTAAACTAACATTCTTCCAATCAAGCTCTTCAAGGACAGCTGTTGTAAAGGCTGTGCTATTTGGAGATTTTGGGAAAGATGAGACTTGTAAAATGCCAAATACCACATCTTTGATCTTGAAGCAGGTTATAATGTTCCAAAAGCCTCAGTTAATTCATACAGAAAAACGAGTAACTAATTCTGACTGAAATTCAACAAATTTAACAAAAGAGAAGAAAAAAGTGAAAATAAACACTTGGTTAGATATGGGAATAAATAAGGTACGGGAAAAAAAGGTTCACTTTTTTTTATGACTGTTACCGATTCTAAATTATGAAAATTTAAGACTTCTCAGGGATCCTTTGCCATTCCTGGTTCTATTGTAATGATGTGATATTTTTTCTCCAGTTTAACAGTGAAAAAAGGTACAGGCTAGAACTCAGAACAGCCCTGTAGAATTTAAATGAACTGTACCATTCTTTCAACCGCTATTAAAGGTAGCATCTTTTGCTGGCATGGGATGAAGGCAAAACAGTATGTAAAAAAACTATGCTGAGGTCACTTGCAATTTTCTGTATGCTGCAGAAGTATTATTTAGCCAGCTGCATGGGATTTAAATGGAGAACAATTATTGGTACATCTCCATTTTGTTACGGAATAAATTCTTTCTTCCAAAGAAAAATACATTTTGTGTAATTGCTAGCCCCTTTTTCCCTGTTTCTTTTTACAGGGGTACAAAGTATTTTTTTTCAAAATGTAGATTTTTGGAATAACCATAATATTTATCCAAGCAAAAATAAGGACTACGTCTGAAAGCACATTAAAACCGGACAAAAATCTGTCCGTGTGCTATCACTGGAACTAAACCCAAGGCAGACACTGGAAACTGTCAGTTATTAGGAAGTAAATGGAGATCTGCCACGGTCTGGAGGTGAAGCCTCAGTGCACGGGGCTCCATCAGTGAAATTGCGCAGAGGAGCACAGCAAGCATCTGCCCCAGGCAGCAGCCCCAAGCAAGCAGGATCAGATCCACACCCACACATGCTCATGGCAGAGCAAAATAACAAGTTTTGGTTCGCACTCTTTCCCTTCGAGCAACGACACACACTTGCAGCATTCCTTACAAGATCCAGCAGCAGCGTTTCTGCCCAGCCCCATTAACTGTGTATTCCGATGCAACAGTCACACAGGGAGATAAGACAATTGTAATGCCAACTGGTAGTCTCAGAGAAAGCCATTTTCCTTCAAAATACCATCTTGTTAATCTTAAAGTTAAAGCCAACTTAAATCTGATCACTGGGCGCGGATCAAAATAGTGAGATGTGAACGCTTCAGTATTTTAATTAAGAAAAATGTATTTTAAAAGCTGTTGATTATTCCAGCTACAATTTTTCCCACATGCTTGTATATTATAGGGAGTGAAACGAGTCTGCTAAATTAATTTCAGATGTACTTAGGGGGGAGTTTATGTAACGATTTTCAGTCAACCTTTGAATTCCATTTGTTTGACAGTGAGTGATTGTGTATATTTACGACTCTGTCATTCCTTCAAAGCAGTCTGACAAGGAACAACAGGCATTTGATCTTCCTTGTGTCTGTCAAAGCAGAAAGGCTATTTATGTTTACCACTTCTGACATATTTATGTTTACTTCTGACATATTTTCTTGGTAAAAAGAATGATGTCTGGTCTTTTCCTTTCTTTCTGGGTTGATATTTAGAGGGATAGAGAAGAGATAGAGAGACAGAGGGAGAAGGTTTGTGTGTACATCCATGTGCACAGGCATGCATGGATCTAAGAGCACAGACTTGGCCACTAATATTACTATTTCACTGGTTTACTGGTAATTACTGGATATTCCTTTCGTTCTTTCTGTACTCCATGATATTGTAAGGATCTGATGCTTTTTTACTATACCAGCTGTATAAAAGAGAGTTTTTGGTGGTTTTTTTCCCTCCTTTTGTACTAGCTTGTGAGTATGGATACCCTCATATTGCTCAAAGATGTTGACTGAAACAAAGCTACAAAACAGCTTTTGAAGAGATGTAGTAAAGGCAGGCAACAATGAAACCCTGATATGCAAACTAGGCTCCTTATTTAGATGAGAATTCTTCTCCTTGGGTTTTAGAATTATTTTAATTATATCATAGCTCTTACACTCTACTGATCAAACAGCTGGATTAGGAGATATTTGCTAAATAAAACCCATCATTGCTACAATGCAGGCAGATGACAACTCCTATATTCATTAGAGATAATAAGCATGAGAGGGAATGCTTGATAACCACCCTGATTGAACGATAAAAACAAAGAGGACTTCAGCACTACAGAAAACTTGGCAGGAAAAGAAGCCTTCAAAAAAGTTCACAATCAGTGCTTCTCATTATTTGTACGTATTTCTCTAGTGCAGGGTCCTTCTTGGAGGATCCAAGATCAGATCCTTAGTCTTAAGGATTAGCAGACAAACCACACTTTCAGCCCACGGTTGAATTTAACAAAGGAGTTGGTCTGTACTCAGTTCCATGGACACGAATCACTCTGTTTAATAATGTCAGTCCTGCCTGCTTGAACATGGACATAATACTAGGGCAAATACCAGGCTTTAGGTGTTTCAGTGATGGGATAACACAGCAGGCCCATTCAGCCAAAGCCTGCACCAGCCCTGACCTCTCACCATGTCAAGGGCTGGACTAATTGGGGTTCTTTGACCTTGTATTTCAGAACAGCTGTTTCTGCAATATCACAAAGTTTCAGTTTCTCCCAAAACACAGGAAGAGGGAGAGAATGGGAAATAAAGAACAGCTAAATAAAGAACAAATCGAAAAAGGATATCCCATTATATGAAAAAGGTGAGGATGGATTGAGGAGTCACTGTAAAATCACCATGATGGCTTTTTTATCTGGTGCTCTCTACAGATGGATTTGCAATTACTGGCAGTGTCTCCCTGTCTCTCTTTCCTTAGATGCAGGTTTCAAAAGCGATTAGTGAGTTTGACTGTTGATCTTAAGGCACTTTAACAAAGGTTGACTTTCAGAGGGCAGACACTTGCCTTCTGAAAATTGGCACACTTTCAAATGTATGAAGTTAAATACCTGTAAATGAAGATGCCTGCATCTTTTATTTTTATCTGTTTAAAGCAGTTATGTTGATCTAAAAAGGATTTCATTTTCCCCCTGCGAAACTTGATATGGGACTTCAGGAGTAATGCTCATTTTGTAGGAAGAGAAAGAAAGACTTAGAAGAAAGAAATGACTTCTTCATTTCCTGGCTCAGAAATTATGAAAATCTTAATATTCAACAGATCTGTGTACTCTGAGGGAGAGATGAACTAACTATGGGCCTGACCACTTCTTTCCATTACAAAACCTTATCCTCAGTTGATTGCCAAAGATTAACAAATCTTGCTAATATTTTCCACGACAGGTGTCAACCTCACCCAGGATTTTTTGGGGACAATTTCAGCTATGTCCTTCTTGTGGAAAAAATTTGTTCATATGGTTGAAGACTGAATTGCTTCACTGCAATATTCATATATGCTCCAATAAGAGGTGAATTAAAATTACAAGGCAATCTTCATTTTGGAATATCCTATGTTAATAGTCACTTAAGCTACACATTTTTGAGGGAAGCAGATGAAAAACACAACAATAGATTCTGCCTTGTAATAATACCATTTGACCGTAAGATAAATATATTTGATTTGCTCTTATGTTTTATGGCACCAAAATGGACTAAAGTATTTGAAAATAATATTTAATTGTTTCAGGTTTTCCTATGCCTGAATCAGAATTCAATTTAGTTTTGGAGGACTATAATGAGTTACAACAATTACTCAAGGTTAACGGTGATGATTATGACTTTATAAACACCTTTCTTTAATTTGACAACATCCCTTTTACTTTAAATTATTTATATGCCCTGAGGTGGTTCTTGCTTAGGAATTTTATAAAAAATTATTTAAAAATTCAAAGAAACAACCAACTTGAAGACCAAAGACAATTATTATAAGATGAGAGTAGTGGTTTGAAAATATGTATTTCAACTTCAAATTGTTGACTTAAGCATAGGGCATAATTTACTAGTACAGTTTCCTTTACACTATTCTAGGAAAGTGTAAAGTTGATGGAAAATACAGCTAATTTCTCTCTCCATCTATCCTTCACAGAACACTACACAAACATATCACTGTCTTAAAGACGTACAAAGTAAGAAACTTCATTCTGCTGTCCACATTTTTCAGCACTCCTTTGAGATCACCCAATTTTTTTAATCTTTTATTTACTGTTGAGAAGAAATATTTAAGATGAGGACTATACCCTTTAGCTGCTACAAATCAAAAGCTGGAAGGCTTCCTCTTGAACAGGGCATCCTTAAATTCATTTTAGAAAAACTCTCCAAAATCTCTTTCTTAAAATAGCCACCAACTCCAGCTGTCCTTAACAGGACTGCTGGTAGTCCAAAGCTGAGCGCTGTCTTCCTTAGTTCCCAAATCAAAGTCAAGCTTCCTCCAGGAAAATAATGGTAGTGCCCTGTGTCCTTACAAGAGCTACCTATCTTATACAGGGAGTATGCTGAATGAAAATCAATTTTAAACCTGTAACTGGAACCGGGACTTCCACATATATTCACTCAGTGCTTACTTCTGAAGCAACATATACATATATACTTATTGCCACCCCTCAGCTACAAAGTCAGTCCTTGTTTGCACAATATATGCACACAAACAGGTCTGCATGTAAACTACCCATCTGAAGGCTGTGAAGGCCATGTCCCAGATAAGTAGCATTATTTTTCTTTATCTTCTTTTTTGTTTGTTTTCTTATTTCAGGATAATGATCACAATAAATCTCAAGAATAAGCCAATACTGACCTCTATCAATGACACGTTTTAGAACACTTGAAGAACACTGAGTTTTAGCTGGTTCAGGTAGAACTGAGAGCAGAGAGTTAAAACACAGCAAGAGAATTAGAACTGAAAAGCAACAGCTTCTGTTGAGTTTAAATCAAGGAGAATAGCAGCAAACCTCCTCTGGACTGTGGTCACAGCCACTGTGACATGAGTTGAATGCAGAGACTGTCAGAGCTTGTACTTGACAGCACTAGTTCCTGTTTGACCCACGGAAAAAAGCGTAATTGCGGCAGACCCAAAGAGCAGCAGCAGCAGGAGCAGCCGGGCAGCCAGCGGCGACATTCCAGCCCGGAGGAAACAGAAGCCTTCGAGAGCACTCACTTTCCCAGGAAGTCCCACACAAACCCCCCTACGTGTTGCGGTGCGGGGACCGACACCTGGTAGGGAGGGTGCAATTTGCGGGAGGCGTGCTTTCTGAGGAAAGGCACGGGCAACAAAACCCCGCGCGGACAAAACAAAACAACTCGTGGAACCAGGACGGGACAGTGTCAATGGAAAGGAAAAAGGCGAGGGAGGAAACAAAACACAAAATGGAAAGTTACAGAGAGAGACGGGAGATTGTGGAATGGCAATACAAAAAGCAAACAGTTAGTAATAAAGAAAGTGAACAACCAGACAGCTACAAAAAACCCTCTACACACCATCGCAATCGGGGACAGAAACAAAACTTATAGGGCTGCTCAACCACAGAAGAAAAGTGGACTTAGGGCCCACCTTCTCGTAAGAAAAAACAAAATCTTCCCCATAGAGAATATAAATTACTGAGTTTGTGCTTTTGTGCTTTCAACCTTGTGTTTACTCTAGAATATTTTTCAAACTTCTGCATAGCATGCACCATACTAATCCTTTTTTTTTTTTGTATCTTTCCTCCCATTCACAGCTGAAAAACAATGTCACCCACCCAGAAATTGCAACAGCTACTGAAGAGTGGAAGCATTTCCCTCCTCGTTTTAATTTAAACCAAAGGCAGCTTTGCCTACATTGAAAAGGCTTTAAGAGAACAGTTTTCTGCTTTTTATTTAATCTTCCTCTCCCTACTGTCTCTTCCCCTTCTCTGTTCCTCCATGCATACTTCCCTAATAGGCGACACATTTCTTCTCTTCCATGGATGAAACTGTGCTACTATTTCTCTTTTCCTGACCACAGATGGTCTAGTTGTCACATATAACTAGCATAAGAGAAAACTGCAGGGAACAGAGACTTTCTCTTTTGAAAAATCCCATTTTTGTTAGTACAGTTATTCTCTGAATGTGACTTATTTCTTCTCAACTTGCTCTACACAGAATACTAATGGTTCCTGATAGGCACAGCAATATTCACTATTTTGCCTGCTGACAAATGCTTCTGCAAGCACTGAGGTTCTTTGCACAGCAGAGTTTGAACAGCTGTAGAAGCATTAGAAGTCAAGATAATTTCTAGCTCGCTCTGCACAGACCTCAGCTTTTAAAATTATCTATTTTTTTTCCCAGGAAACCAAGACTCTAGCTCTTAAACATCCATGTAACATGCCTGGATATATAAGTTCAGCCATGAAGGAATATTTTATAAACAAGCATGGTAGATAAAACCAGGCCCAACCTATACATTTAATAGGTGTGTTAAGATCTCTGCTTTGTGCAAAAACTCACAAGAAGAAATCAAGGTTTTAGGGAATAGTGGTTTGGGGAGCAGCTTAAAACAACTAAGGTCAAACAGAAATGGCAACAATTATTCAGAGAAAGAGAAACTACTAATTAAAACCTCACTATAAAGTCTCTGAAACCTTCTATCTTTTTCTCCAGTGCTGTGATTATATTACAGTTCCACCTGATAAATTATTTCAAGTCTTGATACTTTGCTAATTCACCACACTAACAGTATCCACCTTAGATCTGAAGACTTCTAGTTTCACTTACAGTGGTTATGGAACATGAATATTCTTAGATGCTTTCCCCCTTGATTTTCTCAGCTGCTGGAAATCACATGGTAACAAAAGCAGTCTTTTCTTTTATATAGTTGAAATACACCTATTCTAATTAGTAGAAGTAAAAGAAAACATATTCTATATGTTATCTGAGTAGAAAAGATGACAAGTTAAAAAGAGAAGAGGACCACTCAATTTTTTTATAAGAGTGAAGGTCCGGTGGTAGGAAGGAATGGATAACATTGACTAGTCAAAGTATTCACCAAATTGCTATGGAATGATGTCCAGTCATTTGGGGGTTTTATATTTTCATATTAAGAGTATGGTCTGTGGCTGAAGCAGCAAGGAACTACCCTGCAACATGAAAAACAATAATTGCTTTGCAGATCTCTAGAAGTGCATCTTTTCAAAGAAAAAAGTTGCTATCTAATTCTTTGAAGACTGGGTTCCAATGCTTTTATCTGTAGAAGAGAATGAGACCCATCTTAATTGCTCTTTGTTATTTTTCCCTTGTAGACTGTAAACTCTTTTGATTATAGGACACTGGTATGTGTCTATTCACTGTTTGATGCTGCAAGTCTCAGTCGTGATTAGAGGCTTGCATTACAAGCAAAGGTAAGAAGATTCTCTTCCTGCCATTTCACTCTCCTCCAGGAATCAGGCTGAGGAATGACACATTTCTGACTTGCTTTTCCTAAGCATTAGTTACTTCTGCACACAGAAAAAAAAGTAAGGCACTATGAACATATTTCTTCCCTATACCCTACTTCTAATGTAAATTTGCTGCTTAGACCTGATCCCTACTAAACTTGCATGCCCTAAGATGAAGACATGGTGAACTTCACACCTGAGATAGGCACCTCAAAAGAACAGAGAAAAAAAATCACATAGACAAATGACTCATAACTGCAATGTAGCTTTTCCATGTCTATATTTAAGGAACCTACTCTATCAACCTATTGCCTGGATGTTCTGCTGAATACATTATGTATCAATAGGCTGAAAATTCTTGTCATATAGGAAAAAAGGGAAGACAAAAAGAATGTATCCTCACCTTTGGGTGTTCAAGCCGTAGGTATAAAGAATTTGGGTCAAACAAAACAACTTGAACAAAACTAACAGGATGTTGCTTACAATGATAAAAGAGAGAAATCCAGATGACAAGTTGAACTGTTTCGGAGCTCTTTAACTTTCAAGGAAAAGAGAATGGACTCCTTACAAAAGAGTTTTTCAAATCATTCACAGGGGCCCATAATTTGACTATCAGCAAGCCAATTAAAAATAACCACTGAATGCAGAACTTGAAATGTCCTCTACTCAGTTGCCCTAATTTTCCTGACACTAAATTGCAGAGCAGTTGAATTGTGAAGAGATACAAATTAGAAAGACTGTTCTGGCACAAGACAAATGGGAACAATCAAATTTCCATTTTGCTGTTCCAAGTTAGTGATTCTTCACGGTGAATGGTAAAGTAAACAAAAAAACCCAAACAGGTATTACTGCCTAGAAATTCCCTCTTGGCCCACTGTAAGGTGAGAAAATGAGAAAATGTTCTGTGAGAACACAGAATCTAATTCAGGTCTTTCCCAAGATCTACTATTTATAATTGTGAAACAAATGTCACAGAAACATAATAAATCATAATTTTTGTTTGGGGCATTATAATCTTGAAAAAGTATCTTGAGCACCCTGGCTCCAACAGAAAGACGGAAAATGCTGAAAAGGGCCAAATTGCATTTTGTTTGGACAAAAGCAGATTATTCATTAGGCTTCACCTGGGACAGAGTTTACCTGCGTCCCTACCAGTACAAAGAATTACCATGGACTTGTCAGAAGAATCTGAGTAACTAGGATCACAAGCTCTTAAAAGTCATTTGTCTTATTTGTTTTGTGAGAGCCGTGCCTGAGGAATTTATGAAATCGAAACAACAAACTGTTCTAGAAACACACCAGTGCCAACAACTTTTCCTACCCTCTCCATTCCCTCACAGCTCTATCTACCCTTCTAGTGCTATCTATAGCAACCCTATTTTTGAGCAGCCAGGTAGCGAAAGCACACAGTAAGATACCCTCTTGCTTACAATCCACCACGATAAAGGACTGAAGATAGAAAAACTCTAAACAGACTTTCCCAAAATAGGCACTTTAAAGTTTTCAAGACAAGAAAAACAGACGAACTTATCTCTAACTTTAATCAGCTGTTTTGCTCCTCTGTTAACTTTATACCACTCTCACCTCTCCAGTTCTGCTATCTTCTTATCCTTATCATTCTTCTCATTTTCCATCTCTTTCAAGATTTCCAGAAGACGATCCACTTCAGCTTGAGCCTTGCTGGATTCCTCCCGATACCGTGTTACCTCTCTTTCCAGCTGCTGCATACGATCACTCAGCTCTGGGCTGGCCCTTGCCTCCAGTGTTGCCTCATGAGCCTGTAGGAAAAAGGTTCAAGAAAAAAAAAAACCACTTTCATCCACATGTATGTATTTTACAAATACTACGACAACTGCAAAATGCTATCTAGAGACCTATTTCAAAACGGCAAGATTAATTATCACACAGAAATATACGGGGCCTGTGCTACTTTCAAGTATGGGAAAATACTTTCAGGGAAAAGAAAAATTTAAAACAAATTTACTTTTTTTTAGTTTAGCCTAAAAATGACTGTTAATCCGAAACAGAATCGAAATCAAAAAGAGGTAAAAACATGAAAATATTAAAAAAGTTTAACTTCTTTGAAAGGATGGGAAAAGAAAAGCAACTGTGAGTCTAAAAGTTCCTAAAATACACTTTTAAAACAGGGATAGGACTCTAGAATTAGTTACCTGAGGAATTTATAATAATCTATATAATCTAGAAAAACAAAACATCGGTTAATAACTACAATTAATATAATAACTACAATAACTACATCAGTATGCAAAGTGTCAGATATATTTGCACAGATGGTGCTGGTGTTCTGAAGACCTTGCTAGTTATGTGAGCCATATAGACCAGGATTAATATGATTATGGCTATCTCCTGAAATTGTCTTTGTCTATTTATCTTGGAAATATATAGGGACAAAAAGTATTAGAGGACTGTGGATTATATGATCCCAATGAAGAGATGGTTTGGGGTTTTTTTAAGTGGCTTAGTTTGTTATTAACATCACTAATTTACCAGTAAAATTAATTCAACAGTTCCCAAGCATATTAGAGAGAAGGAAAATGCAGTATTTATGGTGGAAGTTAAACCAGCTGACTAAGGACTACCCTTTTATACTCCCCCTGCACCTCTGCCCTTGGATCTTGATCTGCAATTTGGTATCAACTAAAGCTATTTCAGAATTGCTCAAATTTGCTTCAGTGAATAGCAGGTTTGATGGAGCTAATCTGCTGATGAAGACTGCCTGCAAAATCAAGGCCTTTCTCTTCTCTGAAACAAACCTCCAAGAGAAAATAAGACTACAGACTTTTCTCCCCACCGTGTGCAGCTGCAGAAAGTTGTTTTACAAGCTGCCAATGTTCTGCTCCAAAGCACACTAAGTCTGGATCTGATAGTAAAGGACTCTGTTGCTTTTAAAGGTAATTGGAGAGAACTGCAGCAGTATAAAACACAGGGTTAGAAGCTGCTGCTTCCAAAGAACCAAATAGCAAAACTACACTTGGCTAAATCTGTTTAGTTATTCAGTAAAATAAGACTGGAGGAAAATATCCATTCATTGACCCCAACATTTTTGCCTTGAAATGTTTTATTTTTAATTAGCTCCTTCAAAGCCAAGGCCACATTCTAGCAAAATCCAGGAGAATCTTGGAGTAGAATATTCTAGGACTGAAGGATGTCTTGGTGCCTGTCTTTACTGGGACTACGACCTTGGGACAGAGCTGGGTTTCCCAAACAATGGAATGCTTCATGTTCCAGGGCCTTGGCCCTGCAGCTCCCACCTTGGGGTCAATACTAAACTATCTTGGCTTTTTTTTTTTTTTTTTTAAAGACAGGAATTCCAGAAAGCTGGTTAACCTGTACAGTATTTTATCCTAGAACAAAATGCCTGGCCATCCCCAGGTCTCCCACTGAGGAGTGCCCAATAACCAAAGATCATGGACGAACGGAACTCTTTCCTGAGGCAATGGATTTAGGAAGACTAAAAGGCTCCCTGCTTCAAAGTGACTTCCAAGTCAAACCCTGACACCCCTCCATCACTGAACTGTAAGTCTGAAAATCCTGCTTCTGAGCTTCTGACTGAGACACGGACCCAGGTGCATCCCTGGTGAGCCTGGAAGCTTGAGAAGCCTTTAGGATTCAGGGCTGTCAATGCTTCCAGATTCCTTACTGCTCCATAAGCACTTCAAATTACATGCCCTTGGAAAGGGCTCTCTACAGCAAGTGGAAGTGTAATTAATGCACTGCCAAGAGGATGCAGACTCCAGGAGGACATGGCAGCAGTGAGCCTGACAAGTGTGTCAGCTCCATGAACAGCTGCAAGCATCAGGGGACATACTTGGCTTTGGAAAGAGAGTGTTGGTGGGTGTTTCTGAAATGCCTTTTTGGGATTTCCAACCTGCAGGAAATCTGAAATATTTTATTTCATTTCCTTTTCAACTACACCTAAATTTCAAAGAAAAAAATCCATCTTTCCTTCCCAGTTACAGGGAACTGGGAATACTGGTTTTGGGGGACACCTATACATCTACTGGGGGCATTTATATTCTCCTAAGATACTCTATGTATAGAGTTAAGTCTGGATTTCAAAAGACACAGAGCCTGAATTCTTCTGCACTGGATTTAGGTATGTTTCCAACATCCCAAATTGTTTGTTTTAACAAATACTCCTCCAGGCTCTTTAAAGTCATCCAAAATACATGATCAGATAATCAAGAAACTCCTTTAAAAAAAAAAAAAAGCAAAGTTGGGCTGTTAGCCTGGCTTATTAAACTGATTCAAAAGAAGTTACAAGAGCTAATGCAATTCTACTGTCAGAACAGTCCTGATTTATATTACTCTGCTAATAAAAGCATCTCCACAACAACCCAAGAGACACTACTGAGAAGAGGAAATAAATTTTCTTTTTTAGAAAATTAGCCAGCAAGTCAGTATGTCTGGTTCTTATAGAACCAAAGGGCTATTTACACGACATAAATTATTAGTTAAGACACGTAACACATGTTATTTGTATATAATGCACATAAGTATGGATACTTTCACCTAACACAAAGAGAACGTTATGTGATATGGTGTAAACTGGAGACCACTTCCTGAGTCGAGAATTACTGACTGAGTGCCTTTGGTCCATTTTGTGGGTTTTGTACAAAATATGTGTTTCATGACCATATCTAAAATCCTACTGGATTCATTTATTGTATAGGAGAGAAAACCAGTGCATTTAGAGGTTTCCCACAAACTCACATCAAGATTTGGAACACGGGAAATTGGCTACCTTCCCAATGCAACATTGTGCAAAATAATTCATCAGTTTGGGGTTTTTTTTTAAACCAAACAGTTAAACTCACATAATGAATTCCTATATTCGCAGTAAAAAACCCCACATACAACTTCTCCTACCCACCTAAAGGTGTACAAAAATTCCAAAATAAGTAGTAATCTCATTTTTGAAACAGAATCAACATATAAAATGACAAATGCACTAAGACTTTCTTCTGTATTATGAGACTCTAAGAAGTATATTTCAATACGTTTGACTTCCATCTCTGCCTGACACAGTATCTGTAAATCTGCTGTCTCTTAATATAGTTACAAACAAATGTGATAATGCATTAAAAAAGTATAATGAAAATAATATAAATTTAAAAAGCAGCTTGCTTAGGGTGAAGGGAACACTGCTCTTTCTCCTCTGACAAACAAGAGCCTGCACAGGCCATGGAGTTTACCTCAATACAGGCTATTTTAAACCTCTTAACTGTCACTGTGATCCCATCATTAACTCTCTAAGTCTGTTCCTGTGTGGAGTCAAACAGGTGAATTGAAGCTACTTTCAAAAGCACAACCAAATCTGCATGTTTCATTCTGCATTGATCTGCCTAAGAAACACAGCCACATTTCAGCTAGAAAGCAGCACTTTCTTAAACTATATTTTTACTAGCAAAGCTCATCTGATCAGTATTAATCTTTGCCAGTGTGAATTCAGTTTCAAATTCTAAGTGGTTCAGGACAGAGAATAGCTTAAGCTCACTACTCTGGATATGCTCTCACAGTTCTTAAGAGGGACTATAAACTAAAAGGTGGTTTAACAGCTTTCTGCTTTCCTGCTCTTAGCCATCATTTCCCATCTGGAATGTGGTAAGTGATGGGGTGAGTGCTTCAGGTACCTAAGAAATATAAGAAAGAGTGATTGTTCCTCAAATAAATGAACTATAATTTCTATTGCTTCCACAGAAAATCAGCTGACAAAGCCAACTTCTACAACTAAAACAAAGATGACCAATGTTTCACAGAAATAACCACTATTTACAGATGGAGAGAAGAGGAAGACAAAACACATTAAAAAGAATTTTCTGAGTTGATATTTCTTGTGCCAAAACCCTCTTTATTAAGAGGAAAGGTAATCTTACACAGCTTAAAGCATGCCAGAAGCAGGGAAGAAAACAATAGCACAGATCCAATTTAAAGGTTCTAAAATGTAAATAAAAATTCCAAACATTATGACTAAGATTCCAAATCAATATTCCTAAAAGATTAACTAAATCAAACAGCAAATAATTCACAGCAAACACTTTCTACTTTTACCTATGAATTGAGACAGTAAATTCAGTTTAACATTTCACATATAAATATTGCCAAGAACTTTTGGCCACAATGTGGAAGTTCCCAAGAACCTGAAATCCCATTTTAATCCTCCCTCCTACCTCCAAGGGTTCCTCATGTCTCCTAAAAATTGTAAATGCACACACAAATACAAAAATATATTATGACTATTTACTGCAAAAGACAAACACACATACTCACTTTCTGTACTTTTCCTATGATGAAGGCAGCAATTCAATTGATAAGACATTTGTGCTGCCTTCTATTGTGTCATTATTAGCTTCAATAAAATTATAAATTTAAAAAACAACCAGACTTTCTCTTCCTTTAGTTCCAAGGCTCTGCACACCACATATTGTAAGAAAGCTTTTGGAGAAGGCTGTAATGGAAGCAAAAGGCTCAGGAAATTCTCTCATATACTATGCACTGTAAACTTGAGTCTGTCACAAAGAGTTATTTGTTGTCTTTTAACCATCTTTAAATGGTTAGTCTTTGTTAATGTAACTGCAAATTTTTGACACTGAATAATGTTGGAATCACTTCATAAACAAATTATTTTCTTTATAAAAATTATAAAGACTGGAAGATGCCTCAAGAGAAGGCAATTACTATCAGTTAAAAAAGTAATCTCTTCAGAAAGATATCAGTTCCAGAGTTGTTATTAGACAATGAAAATTTGCTCTCTTTGGAATTTACAAAAACACAAACAACGTATAAAGACAGAAGGGAAATGCTCAGGGAATGTCTGTCTTTATGAGCAAACTACAACCCCCTCACCTGCCTCCTCTGATCTGGACTTTATTCACCTGACCACAGGCTACCACTGTTTTACAGAAACAGAACTCGAGTAACGATCAGATATTCAGGACCTGCTTTTGGATATTCAGTGTATGGCTCTATACTTCGTTTCTTTTAAATTGCAAAATGACCAAAAAAAAAATATTTCCCCAATTTTCTTTCTATCATGCTAATCATGACTGCAGGCTATTTTTTGGCAAATAGTAACTAATCAACTTCATAACATCACCAGTGGGAAATGAGGATGTGTTATTATACCTGTTGTGCAGGGGAAAAAATGAAACGCAACAATATCCTGCCTTATTCAGTCAGTGCTTTCCTACTACTAAAAAAAATTTGATCATCTAATTTCTCTAGATGATTACCATCTCCCTCATATATCTCTGGCTCGCTCTTGGAGCATTTGTCACGCAGTACTGAAGCCAGCAAGAGTCTAGCAGACAATAATTTAGTTATAAAATGCTGTAACAACTACCTCACAATGAAAAATGAGAAAGACCACACAACGTGGCACTGGCCATTTCCCAGCTTTTGGATATTTAATTTTTCAAAGTGAGTGTTATCTTAACAAGGTTTCTGGGAGGGGTACAGCAGGTAAGTTTAAATTTTTTAGGTATAAGAAATGCAGGGAGAAAACCTCTCCAACTTTCCCCTGCATGATAAGATGCTGACATTGTCAAGAAGCATCATTAGAACTGGAACTTTCAGAGCCATCATATAATCACAGAGTGGTTTGGGTTGGAAGGGACCCTAAAGATCATTTACCATTCCAACCCCTCTGCCATGGACAGGGACACCTTCTACTAGACCAGGTTGCTCAGAGCCCCATCCAACCTGGCCTTCACAAAGCCTCTTGTACCATACCCTGTACATTGGCTATATCATATTGGAGAACAGAACACAGATAGTTCCAACTTTTTGTATTTTCTGACTTCAGAGTAACGGGAAGTCTCAGAAATTATGCATGCTATTATAGATTTTGTAGAGAATATGCTCTCCTGACACTAACTCTCCTGTCTATTTGCACCAAGTACAATCTTTTCATATTATATCTCATTTTCCCAACCTCTTATCAACACTATTTAGCCAGGTTCAAATTCCACTCCTCTTATCCAGGCAGATTCCACTAATCTATCAATTGTCCTCGTCCTTTTCCTATCACTTTTTTTCAGGTTTGGGAGATTTTCCTCCAGTTATATCCAACAGCACCTGTAGCCCCATGTCTTCTGCTCACATACAACCCCCTCTTCTTCCCCACATCCCAGGTTCAGTGGAATTTTCATCGTAATCCCAGATACTCATTCTCCCAGCAAAATCCAAAGTGTTTTGTCCTCCCAATGGCTAACATTCAGCACCAGCTTCCAATCTTAACCTTGTTTGTCCTGATGTGTCCTGCACACTGAGGTGTTGATTCCTGCTTCTGCTGTACTTGTATCCAGCAGCTGCTTGGAACCAGAATGGTAATTGGTGAATGGTCTACTTGGTATTGCTGCCACCTGCTCAAGTGGGCAGACCTAGGAGAGAGGCTGTGACAATGGATATCGGCTGAGACAACGGGAAGGTCTTCCTCCCTTTTCAGGATGGGGTATAATCAGTGCAGGTGGAATATCTGGGAAGTTTCTAATTGCTAATCTAGCTTTCTACTGAGTATAAACAAACAAATAATGCATTTAACCTTTAATCGGTTTAGATGGATTTAAACAGGGGCATCAAAATCTGGTACAAGGATAAAATCTTTGATTGAAAAATTACTAGTGTTAAAAAATGATTAAAAGCAACATATTTCTGTTCCAGAAAACAGTTGTTATGGTTGAGTTTCTTTCAAAAAGACAAAACCAGATAAAAATCTCAGACTGAAGCAAATAACATAAGAAATGTTAGTTTAAAGATTTAAAAGTTTTGCAAAACTAGAAACAATTGATAAAGAGTCTATTGAACAGGATGCACTAAACAAGTTTAGTAATGGGCTGTAACAACTTAATCTGTAGGTTTGGAGTTTGGAAAATTATTTTAAAGTGGGGGAATGTATCCATTTACGAGAAAACACTTGAATCTGTTTTTCATATCTGAACACACAAAACTTGGGGAAAAATATTTTCTGTTGTGAAATACTAAATAATTAAATACTTCAAATGCCATATCCAGTAACTTTATAAGAGATCTTTATCCACTGACCATATCCACGCCATACCTACTAATCTTCAAGAAAATTGTTCGTTTTTTTTCTTTGTGCACCAAACACCTTAAAATATTTATTAATGTCTGTTTTTACATATAATAAATAATTCAAAATGCAGTGTAGGAGTCTCTGTGCCCTAGTGCATTCTAAGAGAATTTTCTACTGCACAGCACAACTCTCTTCACAAATCTAGTCCCATAAATGCATTGTATTATCTGCTCTATTAAAATAATTTCTGATATGGGATGCCACTAAAACTGGACTATTGCAAGCACTGGCAATTCTCTGACCCTCAGACAATGATTGTCAGAATAGACATTTACCCTGAACATTGTCAGGAGTAACACAGGTATCAGACTCATGAAAGTTTTGTAACACCATTTTTTATGCAAAGAGCCACAAAAGAAATCTCTCATGAAAACCACCTTGGATTACGTAATTTACGGTGTCAAGATATTATTATACAAACACTCCTCAACAGGAGTGCTCTTTGACATCAAACAGGTGGCTGGTAGTAGGATCCAAAATTAAACTGACATAGTACCAGCGAGCTTAATGGTCACACAAGTTTTTAAGCACTCTCTTACTTGCTGTAACTTAATTGTTATTTCTAATGCGCTGCTGTACATCGTGTTACAGAATACTTTCATGCAAGAAGCTTGATTTGCATGGAAGTTCTACATTCTTGCTCTGAAAATGCACAGACAGTGGAGATGACAGAAAAGCTACAAGACACTTTAAGCATCAGCAGCAAAGGGAAGCAAAAGCATTGACACAGTATTAAGCTGACCAAACAGAAATGCAGTCAGACCAACGCAGTCAAATAGTGAAAACATCTCAGAAAGCTTTTCTGAACATGACTGGTCAGATATACCATAGCATTTTGTTTGTATCCATACTATCCATACCTACTACTAAAGTAATTCAACAGTATACTCTGTGTTGGTCCAAATATAAAAGCACAGGTGAATGCACATGCAACACAAAAAATTAAATATGCCTGGCAACAGCCTCTCAGGTTGCCAGGGAACTTACTAGCTTGGATGGATGACTCAATAAAACTTCAGGGTGCTAAAAAGGGAGAAAGAAGATAGGAAAAGATGGAGAAAATTTGGGATAGAACAGTGTGAGAGAGAAAAAGAAAAGATGCAACAAGAAAAGAATTTAAAATAATAGCTGCAACATTAATTTACTAAGACGACAGAATCTTAATTAGTGGTTTTAGCATGCATTACTAACCAGCTTTTGAAACAGGAGAAATATGGAGAGTTACCCTCATGCAAGTTCCAAACTTCACCTTGATTTTTCAGTTTAACAGATTTGCCCAGTCCCCACATATTTAACATAGTTCTGTGGGTTTATATATGAGTTTCATAGATTGAGAAGGACTTTGATTTCTAGTGCTTCCCTTGTATCAATTTCCAGACAGCTAAATGGTTTAGAAAGTTAATTCAGTAACTGACACTATCTGAACGCTGAACAATTGCTGGGTTTTTACTTTTACTGTTACAAGACATCCTGATTTCCCTGGTAGCCTTTTTCTTTCTAGGTTGAATACATCATTTACTGTCCCTTCTTCAAAAAAAACCCCATCAGCTGAGAACAAAAGCCAGTATTTCTGTTTCATCTACCAATATTATCGGCAATATTTTTAGTTGTGACAGGAAATCCATGTTCACAAAAATAAAAAGCACCAGGGTTTGTATTAGATAAGTCAAGTAAATCTTGGGAAAGGTTAGAATTTGGTGAACACTTCATTCAGTAATTTTTTCTCCTGTTTTTTGAAAGATACTATCCTCCTGAACTTGAAAAAAGAACACCACAGCAGAAAAAAACCCCAAAAACCAAACACCCTCTGAGTGAGCCTGTTGAATCCAGAGGTATTTTCCTGGCAGGGAATCACTGCTAACATTCTCTGATGAACAGTTCCTAGAACTGCACCAAGGGGAAGTTTGTTAACATATGGTTTTGGACAATTTCTTTTCCCTAAAAATAAGGAGTATACCTATAGGGAGAAAAACTATGCAATGGAAATTAAGATGGACAAAAATCCACTTATCTTTGCTGGAACAACTTATAATACTAGTTGGTCTCTTCCAAATTAGAAAAACAAAAAGAAAGAAAGTATACTGGCTGGGAAAGACAAGACAGAAAAAGCTGGGAAAAGAGTATCCTGAAGAAAAGCAACTAAAGGAAAACCTTTTCACTATAAAATTATTACATTAAAATAGGAGCTCGGAAAAAGAGTTTCCTGAGGAAAAGAAAAACACAGCATAAAACCACTTCACATAAAAACAGGGAGAGAACCCCCTGTGTGTGATTTGCCTCTAATGATTCCACCTCAGCTAAAAGGAAAACAGGACACTAGGCCATGTAAACTCAACAGGGATCTATCTATGGCTTGCTTTCAGCATTCACAACCTCCCACAGTATCTCCTGCTGGCAGAAGGCTGACAACTGAGCACAGAAGCAGTGACAGTGGAATAATTAGAATATTAAGATCACAGATTGGCATAACTATAGTAGCATTATTTGGCAGAAAAAAAAAAAACCAATATGAAAAACTGCAGTTTTAGTCTCTAAGTCAAGGATCAATATAAAATAGTTATTAGTGAGAAGAGGAATAGTAACAACGAGAAGTGGACACCTCAAGTCAGACACTGGAGGCTGACATGGAAAGAAAAATAATACCAGCAACTTTTCAGCACACCTGCACTCCACTTGGCTAATAATATTTCAGTTTAGCACAAAATTAAATCTCTTTTACAGAAAAAGTGGAAGTTTGCATGGTTCATGATTTCTCAGAGGCTTACTGTTTGGAGATTTAGCAAGAGTTTTTTCCAAGGACTGCCCAAATCTTTTTTATCTAATAGCTTAACAGTAGTCCAATTCAGTCTCTTCTGTCAGCTTCTTAACTTATGAAGCCAATAGATTTAACTGAAAGTACTCGAACTGTTCACTGGAAATAAGAGGCAAGGCAAACAAGACTGATGTTAGACACATCTCTGTTCAAACAGTAAGGGAAACAACCTAAAAGAAAAAGCTTTTAGCCATTTATTGTTAAGAGGCACACAAGAGCTTCCTTCCTGCCTGTGTCTTATGCAAATCTACACTAAGATAATTCTCAACAGAATGAGCCTCTAATTCAGTTTTAAACTGAATGCTCTTATGTAGCCATTAGTTTTAAGGCTAATTATGACCATTATTTGCAATGGTTAACAATGCAGATGTGTAAAACCAAAGCTTTAAAATGGAGCTGGATTATCTGTCATAATTGTTTCAGGGATGAGAAGGAACTAATCCGTCTTGAAAATGTCAAACTGCCTGAATAAATAACTGCAATGCATTAAAAAGAGAAAGCCTTTAAAAATACATTTTTTTTTTACTTCTGTGCAAGCTACCAAAAAAAAACCCCAAAACTCTGGGAAATTAAAAACAGCTGGAAAAAAGGTTATTAAAGAAATATCTAAAGTTACTCCTAAGTATAAAACATATTCAAGTGAATGTTTACTATATTTTCTTGAGTAACTAAGAGTAACCATGACTTGGTTCTAGAAAGCAAGGAAGACAGTGGTAGAAGTGGGCCTTTTTGTTCAACTTGAGGAAAGCAAATGCAGTTAATTACTGCATACCTGAGTCCTGAGGTTAGATTCCTATATAAAAAGTAATTGTAAACTGACTTCTTATCACCAAAAAAATCTTTCCATAGAATTTGAATTTTCCTTTGAATCAGAAGAATGCAGTAGTCCAACATAACACAGTACTTAAAAAAGGAACAAAGTATTGATGATTTTGTCTCTGTAGGACTTGAGAGAGTACTTTAGGGTCTCTGCACAGGAAACAATGGTCCAAAAGTCCTAGTAAACAATAATGCCTGAAGCAGAGGAGCAGATAACCAGAGTATTAGGGAAGGGTTTTATACTGTACATAGGTAATGGTAGCCTATCAATTTTCTTCTGTTGTAGAACTTGAACCATCCTGACAATGATTTAGGTATCTTCTTTGGGTGAGAAGATGCAAATCTTATTTGTGATTACAGTACAAGAAGTTTATATTCACTATTTTTCTCAGAACCAAATTAAGAATACAGTTGTTATTTGTCCCATATCTCTCCTGTACAATTAATAGTGCTCTTCACATTTGAGCTATTTTCCCCTTTTAATCCTCAGGAAAAGGATCATCTTGAAGTGATTATAACAGTCTCCACTGCAGGTGTCTGCCTACAAACTAAAACTATCATCCAACTGCCCTAACAAACTTTGGAAAATCTTAGTTCCAACAGATTCCTCAACTCATTACCAGTAACACACTGACACAAGATGAAGCTGCAACTCATGACAGAGAATTCTAAGTGAAAGGGTCCTTTAGGACTTCTGAAATACTCACCCACTGAAAAGAGCCTGTGAGACCAATAAATTTGTGTACAATTATCTTTTATTGCTACTGGGCTCTGTTGATGCTGAGTAACAGAACTGTTTATTTTGGGTGACAGAACTATGGACAAACATGGGTCTATATATGCATATATAGAGTTTCACTTATACAGAGTTCTCAGGTGCATTAACACACACTTTACACCCACACAACAGGAATCCTAAACAGGTCTTAACTGATGACTCAGAATTTGATCTCAAATTCATTTAAGGAACTAGGACAGAGTTCCAAACTACAGCATGGGCACTCCTTTTCCTGGTTAGATGTAAAGAAGCAGCTAGAACTCCACAATCCACAATTTTAAATTTCTTTTAAAACCTGTTACATTTTGTCTAGTTCTAATTTTATAAACAGAAGAGTTATCACTATTTTGGTTAGTGTGTTTTGTGCTTCTTCATCACAGTTTTTTTAAAATCAACTAGTTAAAATCAAACAAATGTTTTTCTCAACAGTGCAGTATTTATGCTACTCACAGCTAAAATAAAGAAGGCAATGCAAACATAACCCAAAGATGCTGTTCAAATGAATTAGCTTGCTTGTAATAGAGTACTATTCTTCTGAACAGCAAAATCCTACCAATATATCAGCGGTGACTGGCAATGAGATTAAAACAAAAGACCACAAACTTCACTGGTGACATATTCTGTTCATTTGTTTTTATGCTTTCCTACAGGCTGGGCCAATCATGTACCTGAATTTATCACATTAACACCTGTAAGCACTGATAATTGGTATGTGAAATGTTTAGCTGTTATTTTTTTAGGTTTTACACCAGTTTAATGGCACAATTACTGCTATGAACCATACTGAAGATGACTAAGCCTTTAATTCCTAGTACCTGTTAAAAAAAAAAAGCCAACAGCACTGTTACTGCATGTAAATGAACTCCAAAATTAGCACAGGTGTCTGAAAGTTACTTTCATACTACAGCTTGTAACATGGTTTCCATGGACACACCTTCACAGTTCCTGCAGGAAAACAACTCCAAGAATTTGCTCTTAGATTCCAAAGTTTACTGTAGACATGGCCAATGTGTTTAGCACTGTATGCTTACAACACACACATAAACACGAATTACCTTTTTCAATTGAGTTTCCATCTTCAAACATTCTTCCTTTTTCTGTTCTAATGCAATTTCTAGTGTCTTCAGTCTTGAATCTTTCTTCAGTCCTGATGAAGCCAATGATGAAGCATGTTCCTTCAGATCCAGCAGTGATGTCTAAATTAAAAGATGTGAAATAACTATCAAGTAAGTGCAACAGCTAGTTTCTTTTCTGTCTTTATTTTTTTTCTACCCTTTCACACTATGTTCAGGATCCAATTTTGATCAATATTTTTTCAGCATGTTCATGTCACTGACTTAAGACAGCTTCATTTAATTCAGGTTTTCAGGATCAAAATACAACAGTGTCTAAATTAATTGTAAAATAATTTTGAAAGATGGACGATTCTGTAAACTGAAACTTGTGCTCCAGTGACAGTCATGTTTAAGAAAAAATTGTTCTCAATAAAATTGTATTTAAAATTGTATGTGGTTAGCAGATTTAGCCACTGAAAGGGTTCAAAGATTTTCTGTATACACCTTCCATGGAGTGAACTGATTCATGCTACTTAACTCCAGAACACATCTCAACTCCTCGCCTTCCAAGCCATTTTTGGGTCAGGTTTCTTCCTGTCAAATGCTGATTTCTATGTAGACAAAAATCTTAGTACTTCCTGGGTATGTAGTTTTTGTATTGTTTTACTTTGATTGAGTTTTGAAAAAAGATTGTAAGTACACAAGAGAGGAACAGAGAGCACTTATATTTCTCTCATACAATTAAGTTCATTTGTCTGGCCAACTTACTCATTACCAACAATCAATTAATCGAGAAAAAACTTGAGAGTCAAAAGAACTATCTGTTTTGTGGAACAATACATTAGGAATAAACATTATCCTCATGCTTTAGGCACCCATAGCTTTGATCAGCCTCTGTCCTTTCCTCCCTACATTTAGACAGGAACAAGCCTGTTCTCTGCCTTCAGTTGTCCATAAGCACAGCTCTGGTCAATGCTGTCACCGACCGTCAGTCATCCACTACTAACACAATTAACTGCTGCAAATAAGGGCATGGCTGCTATCCCTGAAAAGGTGGTTCTGAAATATCAATGCTTTGCAAATTCTCAAATACCATGTTTTACCAGATAAGCTTTGTTGAAGGACAACTGCTATAAGGCAACAGTTTTCTTCATCTCAAATATAGCACAAACATATACAACAAACAATTCTGTCACAACAGATCTGTGCTGCTGGTCAACCTCTTTCTCTGTGAGATCTCCTTGTAAAATGCTGACTTTCTCTTTCAGGTCCTTAATGTCTTTCTTGTAGTTGTCGATCTCTTCCTGTTTTTCTCGTTCATCTCTGTCACGCTGCTCCTTTAAGCGCTCGATGGTCTTTTCCTGACAAAAGAAAGCACTCTGTGAAGAAAATCCCTCTTAGTCAGTTCAACTTCTGAGACTTCTTATCGCAACACTTCTTACACACTTTAAACGAGGAGGAGGAGTGTAGGATATTGCCCTTTTCCTTATGGTTTTAAAGATCCTCAAGAAGGAAGAACCTTCAGAAATATATGGATTTATTGCTACGAAATACCAGGTTTTCTGGATCTCTGAAAGTTCCCAGTGCTGCTACAACGCAACGCAATTTATCTCGTTCTGATAATCAAAATTAACCCAAACCAGGGTACATTACATATCACTTTCTGACTTACTTAAATCTTATTTTTCCACAATGTACAGTTAAGCCTGTGGTCCTTCAGAGAGGAAAGGGTGCAGTGCATATGTGACACCAGGACTGATATACAGTAAGAAAAGACAACAAAACGACTTTTCAGTGCACCAGATATCAGTGGAGCTTCGGTCATTCTGGAAGCTGAAAGGATGCAAGTGAATTCCACAGCTTTACCACAGTTCATAGAATCTGACAGGCTAAAGGAACTGTCGCCCTGGTTCTCTGGGTAGCGCAAAAAAAAATAAATAATAAAGTAAGTCTAAAAGTTGTCCCAGCAAAACAGAATGGAAAAGCCTGTTCTCTCAGCCTGGTGTTTAGACAGTCAACCATGAAAATATACTACAAAGAAGGCTGAGTTAGCATACAAAAAGCATTAGTTGTCAGGAGAATCCCTTGGATTCCACGCTGGGAACGCCGCCGTTCCCGCCGCACTCGCGCATCCTGCAGCGCCCTCTGGCGAGACCGCCCTGCCCTGGATGTGCCGTCCAGGGAATGCTCGGGACAGCGACTTCAGAGAGCTTATCAGCGAAAGGAACTCCCCAGGGAAGGGGATCACGCCTTCCATACTCACTTTTTCTGCGAGCGCTTCTTCCAGCGTGGTCAAGGCAGTGTCAGTGTTTGTGGTGTCGGCCTGCAAGGATTTCACTCGGTCCTTCAAGCTGCTCATCTGCTTCTCCTTGTCTCTCAGCTGCTCTTGAAGATTTTCAATCTTAAAAGGAAAGGGGTAAATTTTAAGGCAACATGAAGCAAAACCATCCAAAATCATCCTAGGAGTATATTAAATCGTTAAAATTATTCTTAAAGCAAAGGAAGTGGGCAAGGGTTTAATTCTTATAACTCTACATCAAAACATCAAGTGATGTTAGCAAAACCATAGAATAATAACAAGGAATCAGTAACGTTTCCAACAATGAGGAAGGAATTCAGAGCAAGAAACACTAAACAGCCTTTACAAGAACAACATAAAGAAAGGGTATTATTCCTAATTTCCAAGGATGTTGGACACTGTGTGACAGAAGGATGATGAAAGCATTAACAATAAGAAAAGGAAAAAAGCTGAGAAAAACATATGTAAACTAAAAAAGGTTCCTGATTACTAAGAAGTTTTGAAGAAGTATTGTTTCAAATATTTTCTTTGGTACTATCATATTTTTGCTGTACTGGCAATGTTTCTTGTTCATCTTACATGGTGGCTTGCTATGTGATGGATGATCACAAAGTGCCACTCCTTAGGTAGAAAACATATCAGCCTTGTTTTCTGTGGGTGTAGAATTTGATCTATTTATAAGTTCTGAATATATCTTTTGATACACTGAGAAGACCTAATGAGTCCTGAATATATCTTCTGATACACTGAGAAGACCTAATGCTAAACCCTTTTTATGCATATATACACATTAACATCACGATAACCTGTCAAAACCCAAAATTTATCAACATATGAGTAAACTGTATACAGATTTCTCAGTTGCTTCTTTTTTTTGTGTTGTTCTGACAAGTTTTTCTTGCATCAGAAAATGTACATCATAAACTGGTGAATAACGTGGCATGTAAGGTACCCATCTCCAAAATACTTGTAGGAAGATACTCTTTCAAAGACAAGAAATAATGCAACCAGACAGCCTCAAAGGCTATCTAGTCCAATATTCACAATGCTGAATTAAAGCATTAACTAATCTTTTTGTTTCACCTTTTAAACAGCAGTTAGCAGCAGCTTGGTTACTGGAAATATAGCAACTATACCCAGGTTTTACTCTTCAGTGTTGGAAAAACTGAGTTGCTGTGATTCCAGAGAAAATGGCTGTGTAGACACATCCACTTCTACTTTGCTATGTCTATTAAAATTACATCTGGAACACAGTAGAATACAGGGATTGGAACAAGATGATTTTTAACATCCTTTCCAACCCAAATGATCCTATGATTTTATGACAGTTTTAGAAACTGGTCTAGATCTGTAATGATAACCATAAAAGATTTTGCAAGAGACTGAACTTCTAGTCACAAATAATGGCAGATATGTTAACAAGTGGAAGCTAGAAGGAAGAATGACCTAATTCAGGGAAACATTTCCAAATGTTCCTTTATAACCCATGAGCATGGAAGAGTCTTTTGGTCTAAGACTCTTTATACCATATTTTTCATTTCTTTTAAGCAAGCACAGTAAATTTGGGATTCAGCTTTGTACACAATTTATATATTACTGCTAGCAGAACTATCTAAGTTTTTTGTTGTTTAAGGAATGGACTGAAATTTGGTTCAGTTTATCTTTGTTATTAGTTTCTATTAGGAAAGAAAAAAAGTATTAGGCCTCCAAGTTATGCTCAAAACTAAATTTGGGCCCAACACAAATGATATGACAAAACAAAATTAAAGAGCATCGGGAAACCATAACCGGAGACGTATCATGTGAGTCAGAAATAACTGTAAGAATTGAAAATTCCTTCTTTATACACTCATATCTATTTTTTAATGCCTTATGTAGTCCATGGAGCCTCAGAAAGAACCCTACTATTGTGAGTGAAAACTGACTGGTGCCCACACGTAGGGCTGCTGAGGAGGTAACGTCCCCAGGAGCAGCCCAGTGGTTGCTTCTGACCTTAGGAGCTGCCAGTGTCATAAGCTGTCTAGACAGGCTGGTGTTTAGACAGTCAACCATGAAAATATACTACAAAGGAGGCTGAGTTATTCTTAGACTCCTGTTTACTTCTGAAGGAGAAACACTCTCGCCAAAGGCTCTGGCTGGTTGAGGAGGGGATAGTGCAGAGTGACTTTCTGCTGCGAGCAAACCACACACAAGAGGCAGCTAAATAATTCAGCTTCAGCATATATTTAGATGATTACCAAGGCAGCACAAGCATTTGCACAGTGTGCATTTTCATGTTTCAATAACACTGTGCTATGACCAGAGTAAGAAGATAGCTCTACGACAATACTCATCTTCCCTTTACAACTGCACCCTCTGCTATTAAAAAACCCTAAAACAAGAATGTAACGTGTATGAAGTGTGAACCTGTCTATTCTTTCAGTCTATATGCATATTTTTCAGTCTGGAGTAATAAATGGTGAGTTTGTTATCATCCAGGGAACAGCAGTATGCAGAAATATTCCAAGTCATACTAACATCTAGGCACTACTTAAAAGCCCCTCTACACCTGCAGCTGTGCAGGGGCAGGTAACTGGGAGTCCCCAGTGAAGGACATGACCCTTAAACTACAGAAAATGAACTGGCAAAATGGGTCAAAATCGATGAAAATAAAACAGGTAAGCAAAATTAGATTTTTCTTTTCTCCCCAACAAAAGGTGAAATAAACCTCGGTGGAATCTCTAAGTCTTGTGGAAAACATAAAGGGACAAGGATTGAATGAACACTCGTTAGTCTTGAAATACTCAAAAGATGATAAATCTCTGAAATGCTGTAAACTAAAATATGTATATATATAACTGTACCATCTTTCTAAAAAGGAAAAATAAAAAAGATATTATTTTTAACTATCTTTAATCTTGCCATATATACTTGTTTTGCAGGGTAAAGACAGCCATCTATGGATAAGTTAGCAACACTATCCTTACTGTAAAGGTACACATACCTACACTGGAATCATCTGGTCTGCACACCAACTTTCTCATCAATAATGATTTACTGAAATATTTTTTCCAACACTGCCAGTTGTCAAGCACTATCACGTTTCAACCTGGGTGATTTATTCTTAGTTGTGTGGAACTAATTATTTTGCCTTCCAGCCCCGAAGCGCAGGAGCAGAGGCAAGAGAAGCTTCCTCTGGCATTCTGTTCCAAAGGCAAGAAAGCATTCTACCTCTCACAAATACTGATCTCACTGAAAACCACAAGCAAATACAAATTAAAAATAGCCCAGGGATTTAATGAGACACATCTAGTTAAATATCCATCAAGGCCACCAGATTCCCAAATTCTTTTAGTTAGAGGTTACTAGCAAATCCTTTGTATCAGGCTTCAATCACGAAATTCTTCTGTAGACCCAGTGCCCACCCCAGGGCATGTGGAAATGGAACACTTGGAAAACAATTTCTATTGTATCTGTGACTTCTGAATAAATTAAGTGGGTTTGTGAACTGGTTGTTAAATTTCTTCCACACCCCACCACCCCATGGTATTGGAAAAGAACCTTTTTCATCCTTCCAAATATTTATTTTTAATCAAACACCAACCAACACTTTACAATGATAACGTTTGCATCCCCTGGGTTGTAACAGAAATACCTGCATTCTGTCTTTCAATTTGCTTCTTGCTACTCTGTTTGACTTGTAAAAGGAATGAAGTGGTAAAGGCCTTAACTTAGTTCATTCTGTGACAACAGAAGTGAAACAACCCTCTTAGAAATATGAAGATCCAGTAATTTGGAGGAATATTTAAATAATGCAAAACATCTTTCTTGAAATTCAAAATATTTTACAATTTGAGAAGGTTCATTGCATATTATACTGTTTGTGTGTACCTCCGATATGTAGTAACTAGCTATACTACTTGACTGCAGGCAAATCTTTCACTGCTCTTTTTTCTAGAAACAGGTGGAAATGCTTTTGCTTATACTCTGCACTTGAAAGAGATTGTTTTGATCAATAACCTGTCTTCAACATAATATACACCAAGTACAGAGAAGACAATTTAACAGTTGAGAGTATTCTTTCACTGTATTACAAGAGCAGATGTGCAAAAGAGTATCTCAGGGTTCTGTTAAGTCTCCCCTGCTTTTTCAACCCTGGCTTTCCTTTGGTGAAAGCAGCACTGCAAAAAGGATCTCAATAATCAGGTGGATTGAGAGTGTTTCTGTTCCATTCCTGTGGCATACGAACCATAACTTCACATAAATTGTGACCTTTCTTCCTTGGTTTTGGGAATGCACTATTGGTCACACCAGCTCCAGGGGCAATGACCACGAAGAGATGATGGATTCTCACCAATCACAGGAGAAGGGATTCTGTCCACATCAGAAATATTAACAAGAGGACAAAAAGAGCACTTTTGGAAAGGAGAGTGGGTGAGTAAACAGGTACATGATGACAAAACAGCCACAATTCTGTCTAGCTGGAGACGTGCTACTCTCTTCAATGTAAGAATATTGATATCAGGATAAAAATTTTGAGAGCCTACAGACATTCCTGAATTGCTGGAATCCCACAGTATTTGAGAAGCTGAGAAAGGTGGGCTTGCATCAAAATCAAGATAACCTATCAGACATGTTCACATTAAAACAAACATGCTCATACGAAAAAAATTAATAAAAAAATTGTTGCTTCAGGGAAAGGAGCAAGATGTTACTGAGAGACCACCTTAAATACTGAGAGACCATTCAAGAAAGCTGTAGTACTGGATTTATAACTATTACTGTAATTCTGAAAATCATTTTTGGAGACCATAATGAAAGCCTATAAGCAGATATTACTGGCCAGTTTTCTAACATTAAGCTCCAGTTTTATCAATGTCACACTGAAAACCTCACTATCATAATTGTCTTTCTATAGCAAATCCTGCAAAAGTACCACTGGAACAGTCCTGAACAAATTGCAAAAATCCATAATTTAATTTAGCATTAACAAATTCTCTGTGAGTGTGAAGTAAGGTCTGTCACATGAGTGAACATCATTCCTATTACTGTATTGAACTATTAGACTGAAAGGAATGTTCTTGCGATTAATTTTAAAGGTTAAATTCCCAAGACTAACAACAATGTGAAGCTTTAGGCATACCATGTCTTCTTGCAAGGGTGAGATTTGTAAGTTGTTTTAAAGTTCAGGACAGATCAAAACAATTTCTCTTTGTTCACTAAGATTTTGGCAAATGCAAGCCAGAGTTTCTTCCAAAGTTCAGCTGCACTCAGTACACTCTTTTCACTTTATGATCCGACCAATTGATATAAACATGGTCACACTGTTGTCAAGTTTTATACAGAGATTCTTATTTTTGAATCATCATACTAAAAAACAATTTAAGTAGTTTGCATATCTACTAAATGTGTAAAGTTCATTAAGCATAAGTAAATTAAAATCACTATGAAATGCAAGATACCAGTAGTGGTCTCATTCCCTCTCTCTCTCTCTCTCTCTCTCTCTTTTCTTAACTTCGAATTCTGTAGTCCCAGTTAACACTTCACTGCAGAGGTGGTGAACTGTTCAGTTAAGTGGCAAACATTTGTTTACATTAATTCTGCTACCCAGGGAAGACTGGATAAATTTTTATTTTGCTTCCCAACAAAGTTTTCTTTTTTTTTTCTCCTTCAGTGCTTCAATCTGGAACATTACTGTCTTTGTAACATCACACTGGAATATCATTATGCACTTTGGAAATGTCCTGAACCTAAAATAGTGGGATTCTGTAACACCTTGAGCTGGTACAGAGGACCTTACACCAGGAGGTTTCTTCAGTGGCCATGGGCTAACAAAGGAACACACAGTTGCCTTAAGAAAAAGAACCAGGCTAGAAGGGGTGGGGACAGCATGAAGGACAGGACAGAAAGAGAATTTGAAATGGGAAAACTCCAGCTTACTGATGCATCTTAAACAATCATATTTCTGTACCACTACACGAGTCCAGTTAAAACCAGAAATGGCTCCCATTAAAAAAAATTGTTGCTTTTTCAGAAGATAAAATCTTTTTGTCATTTTCAGTCTCCCGGTCTCCAAAAAGTCCTTTGAAATCGGCATGAAGATCTACACTGTTCAGCCTTACAAATAAAGCATTGTGTTGCTATGCAGCTTAGAAAGCACAAAGAATTTATCTTTGTGATTTCCACTGAAAATAAAACCTTAAATTATCTAATAAATGTACAGATCACAAACAGGCATGTTGTTACTGCTTCAAAAGGAAGCAACTTGTATGCAGAGAAAAAAAAGCTTAAAAAAGTACCTAAGAATTGCAGGACACCTCATGAAATTAAAGCTTTACTCCTGACCTAACTTTGCAATCAAGTTGACTTGAGAAAAGAATGGTGTGCAGAAAAAAGTGCTGAGACAACAAAAATTGACTTAACTTGTACAAACAATTATTTTGTACCTCTGGTGAAGGAACAACAAAAATCTAACACTGTTACAAAAGAATATTCTCTTTCTATTGCCTTTCAAATAAGGTTGCTTTGCAAGTAGATCTATACCAGCCAGAAAAAGAGTTCATCTATGTTTACATAATCTCTAAGGACATTTTTTTCTATCCCTTTGTTTCCTTTTGTCCTCCTTTCTTTTGCATACCTAATCATCCTCTGGTAGCACCAGTTTGCTGAGAGATCACTGCAAAGCAGAACTTAACAAGAACAGTCACCATAAAGTGAATTGTAACTCTAGTATCTTCTAAATAATAAAGATTTTTTTCTGTACTGTCGTATTCCCTATAACAAACTGTATTTAAACCAGATGTTTCAAGGCATATTCTCAGAATATTACTATCATGTTTGCAATCTTTTTGCCCTGCTAGTAAATAGTATGAATTTCCTTTGAACCTAATGCAATCCTATCACTAAAGTTTGCTTTTTCTGAAAACTGACACTGAGAGACATTTTCCTGACAAGCTTCTGAAGATACTCCAACACAATTCAAATCAGGGGGAGAAAAAAAAAAAAAAAAGAAAAAACCCTCCTGATTTTTGAGTTCATAAACGTCCTGAAATTCACATTTTGAAGGGAGCCAATGTATATGTTGTTCTTAAGTATTGTGTCAGCTCCAAAGCACTCGCCTAGAAAAAATTACGTATTAGCAATGACTCACATCCTTAGACAGCTGTAAACCAGTTAAATTCAGTTAAGAAATTGCTTCATTCTGAGGAGGTTCAATAATATCAATAGCCTAAGCTAGTCAAAAGCAGAGTCTTAGAATCATAAAATCCTTTCATGGAACACTGTTCAATACAAGAGAGGGTTTTGATGTGAGGGCCAGACACTTTTTCTAACCCACTGATACTGGCTATGTCTCAAAGCACACAGGTTTTAATACGAATGGACAATACTTTCTTTATGTAAAATGCAATTAAATAACAAAAGTAAAAAAGCTGGTCATAAGAGATTTGATTTTGCAATATGTGAGGCAGTTGGTTAGATGCATATGGTTCATTGCATAACCCATTAAAATTCCTATCACTGGTTTATCTTAGAGCTTCACTGGATGACCCCTTGTTTTGGTGATATTCATCAGGTAAGAGAATGCATCCATTATCCACCACCAAGACTTCAACCTTGGTTGTTCATTAAGATAATCTGTTGGTTCCAACTTGAGCGTAGTACTTTCATTCCCAACAGTAATTCCCAACAAAACACTGCTATCACAAATAACAAAACAAATTCATGTAGACGCTGCTTCTCCTCTTCATTGAAACACTAAGTTTATATATTACCCATTTATTTCATATATGTTAGAATGTCATCATACTGAGAACCACAATTGAAATAATCTGGTAATTTATTTCACAATCTAGTTATGAATAGCATCCATTTTGTTGAAATCCCAGCCTAACCATGCAGAATAACATCATGCTAATTCTCCTTTCAGCTGTGCCCTGGCATTATGAAGCAATCTGTGAGTATGTTTTCCAAAGTTTTACTCATACAACCTACCAAGCACAAATGGATTAAACACCCAACTATTTGGGGGATATCTGCTTGCTCCTGTTCCAAGTCTCAGAAAAGACTTAGACAATAAATGTGCATGGATTTGACTTAGCAAAGTTAACTACAGAAAAAATAAAAATACTTATATTGAAGTATTTTCATAATGATGGTTCCCAAATGTTCAAAATAAGGAAAACCAAAACTACTTCATTGTGCAAGGCTGATAAAACAAGGGAAAAAATTGGACCCAGTAATTGTTAAATTAGATCGGATTTTCTGCTTTGTAAGAAGCAGAACAAAACTAAGAAGTTGTGACATTGCTTTTAGAATACTCAAGGATCACAAGGTTATATAACACTTAAAAACTGTAAAGTGAAAAACTTCCTATATTAACAATTAAATTTCTTTACTTGGATAAACCAAGTACAGTATTTCATTGACGATTATTGTGAAACGCTCCTCCCTCAGTGGCAACTTTCTCTCATATACTCAGGAATACTGATGATATTTTCCTGATTTGCTTTATATTTTGATTTTGGTTCTACACAGAGTAAGGATACTGTAACTACTGACACACCCCTGAGAGAGACACAGTTGTGTGTGTTATATATCACACCCTCATTACAGAAAAAAAGGTGGCAAGAAAAGGCATGAAGAAAGGAAAGGCTTAACTCCTCAGAACACTGAGATACCCAAGCATGGAAATCAGGGAGCAGAAAAGACCAACCATTGAGGCAGGTGAATGGATAGGATAGGATGGGAACACAGGATTTAATGTTGATTATAAAGGAAATCCTCACAGCAAACTAAACTCCATTTACATTAGCATTTAGGATCACTCAAGCAGAAGGCTGTACAACTTGAACAAAGATTTTAAATTAGATTTCGATGCAGACACTGAATTACTTTGTCCAAATAACTCATTTATTATGATCAAAGATATACTGTAAAGTAAAACTGTCCTAACCCAGAGGAAAGGAATCCTCTGGAAAGGAGGGATGCTTCTAATCCCAGTGTAAAACACGGCCAGTCAACTGTGATTGTCCTGATTCATTCTCCTAGAAAGACTATGGAGTGATGAATAGGAAGGGATTAGGAAGTCATACTGTAAATACTAAACATGAAAGTGTGTGTATTCTTCAGTAGTTAGCTTTCCCTGCTCTTAGAGAATTCACAACACAATAGGCAAAATATCAAACTCTAAAAATTCTTTAGTAGTCCACACTCAAAAAAAATAATTTAAGAACCTAATATATTAACTTAGTACCACCATTTGGTTATATTCTTTCCCACTTTATACTACAGGCTGCTTTAGGCAAATCAGCACTGCAATGTCTACAGAATATAATGGTTGGAAGGGACAGAGAATGGTCCTCTTTATCCAGAAGTTCTATGTTTAAAGCCATTCTCTGCCATCTTTGCTGGAAGATATGTAAACCCTTCATCACGCAGAGGACCATCCCAAAAATCAAATGCATACTATTCCGGGACAAAGGGACCTTAATTTCTTCTGGTGACACTACTCCATACTGAACAGCTTTCTTATCCCTTGGATAAGTGAAATCACGGACTTGAAAGCCATTCCTATGCTTGTGCCTTTCGACAGTCCCAATGACTGCATAAATATTATGCAGAGTCCCAGCCTAGAAGTCTGTCTAGCCTAGTGGATTCAAAATTCACTCTCGAATCCAGGAAACTATTGATTTAAGCTGAAAAATCACTCCTTCCTTGTTCTGGTGAAGATCCCCGAGTTGGCTAACGCAGTCACTAATGTCTGTTCCAGACACAGCTCAGACAAAACCCCCAGGGGCAGAAAACGCCTGGTGACCAAAGGGCTGGAAACTGTGAAGTCTTACAACCCAGAGAGCAATGAAAAGCCTTGTGAGGAAGACTGATGTAAGCAACCCCAAAAATGGCACACGCCCTTGCTTTTCCTGCCTCTTCAATCATAGGGAAGTTTGTATTTGTCTTGCACGGCAGTGAATGCACCAACAAAGCTCATTAGCTTTATCTTGCCAGGAAAACTACACGTTTAATTGATAATGAAGGCAAGAGGCCCCACAGTTGGCTGTTTTCCCAGATCCCTTCAAGAAACCAGAATTTGTCAGTCCCCCTACCTATGAGTAATGTTCCATCTTGCCAATCAGGAGGTTATCTCAAGGCACAAGGAGGACATAGTATTAAGATGACTGCTCCTCTTTGAGGGATACTAAAAAAAGAAGGTTCCTTCTGTACATGACAGATCTGCTGGGTTGTGGTTTCAGTTTTCTGGAATGCTGGAGTACAGATAATACCAGAAACTCCAGTGGAGTTTTCTTGTAACTTTGCTATTGCTATCAATCTTCTGTGACACTATTACAGCAGTGTGCATCAGTTTAAAACCCCACATTTTCTGGCTACAAAAGTTGAGCTACAGAACTAACATCATTAACCTCACAGTCCTGTTTTCTTTCTTTGTTTGAGCCTACTGATCTACAAAGACAAGTAGATATCCATTACTTGAGAAAAGAAACAATCAAGCACTTCAGTTACTAAAGTCAACAGGCAAGATTCTTTAATAACATCAATATAAATGGAGAGAATGTTCCTTACATTAGTAGATCTCAAAATAATAAGCTGACTTGCTATCATTCACACACATCAGAGCAACTTTTGACTTTTTCAAAGAATATTACTATACATCTGGGAATACAGGTACATATGTTACATATAATCCAGATGCTTTTATTTTTATTGTGGTATCACAAAACGCTCCAAGCAAAAAAAGGATAATATAAAAATAAAGTAGCACATTCTCCACTTACAAATTTTGAATTATAACAAAGGCAGGCATAAACACTTATTTTGAATTCAGTAGGTTCCTCTGCCACAACTGCTGCAGTAGTAGTCATAACTGTGCACTAAAATTTACTGCAATAGCGTAATATTTGTTATATGTAAAACCAATTTTTCAAATTTAACTTATGCCTCCTCCACTAGTTTAGGTGGCCCACATAATTTTCTAAACAATCTTTCAGTGCATGTTCAGCATCTATCAGTAAATTCACTCACAGATTCCACTGCTCTGAAATGTAATAAAAAGCTGTTCTTATGCAACCCTATTCAAAAGCTGTCTGGACACGGTCCTAGGCAACTGAGTCTGTATAGCTGCTTGAGCAGGCAGGTTGACAAGATGACCTCCAGAGGTCTTTTCCAACCTTAAACCACTCTATGATTCTGTGAAGACTATTTGCCATAAAACCATACATGCACTGAAAAAAGAACTCAGGAAAAGAAAGTCTCAGGGTTCCTCTGTTGATGTTCAATGCAGAAATATCTTACAATGTTCTTCAGCAGTACAAGTCTGTGCTTGGGACTACTGTACTAAGCCTCTGACTTCTGGTGTAACGACAAAACACAATTAAAACTCCTCATAATAGTGTCAAGAGTGCTCAGAGGGTGATTTGTTGTTTTGAATAACTAAGCATGAAGTATTCAACAGACAAAAGGGAATTTCACCAATTAATACAAGTGATCATGTACTGTATTAGAACCTAAATACGATACCTGTTGCTCTAGGCTATGAACTCACTGGTGAGGGTCGCATCAGTGCCCGACTTAACAGTGTGAAATCCATGTTCCTTTGGAAAGTAAAAGCTCTTACAGTGAGAATGCTGGAGTACACTTCAAACTACAAGTTATCTGCCATGACTGATCTGGATTAGGCAAGAAGATCGAAAGTATATTCCTCTTGTCAGTCCTTGGGAGAACACACTGTCACCTCTACCAGCACCCCTAAACTGTGTACTGTCTGCCATTGAAAATGCTGTTTCAAGCTAAGTCTGTGGACATTTTAGGATTCCAGAAAAGTGTATGTTATTATATGGCTCAGAAAGAATCAAAGATATCAAATCTCACAAGCTAAAGCCTCCCCGCAGATGGAAGGGACCTTGCTGACACTGAACCCAAAGTTGCTGTAAAAACTCCAAGATCTGTATGGTTATAAGCCACCCTCAAAACTAAACTAGCAAAGAGCTGAAAAGTGGCATGAAGAAACTGGGTTATTCCCCTGCTCTAATATTATTAGCTGTACATTCATAGAAGTGAAAAAAAAAAAAAAAAAGACACACCATGTCACCTGAGCTGGACTGCAATTACTCTAAAAGGTCTCAATGGATTCTCAGAGAAGTGGAAAGTCAAAATTGAGGGGTAAAGGACCTTACTTTTGAAGTGGCCATGGCTCACCGTAAAGTGAAAATAAATTCTGTGTTGTGTCCTCATTTTCCATGTGGAAATTAAACAACTAATCTCCTACCTGAATGGCAGAAATTAAAAAAATCTCACAGGATAATTATGCTGGATTTGAACTCGTATAATAAAGCCTCTCCAGTCTTCTTTGGTACTTTCATTGCTACCACCAAGATTTTAGCTAGTAGTATTTTGATAGAGATGAGGGTTTAAAAGGCAATCTAATTTTTCCTATTATTCCTCTAACTGAAGATAATCATCATGGCTAGGCTTCACAAACGAAGATTTGGGAAAGGCTCTATCCACATTTGTTACAAGCACACTGGTGGCTAAGTATACTGGTGAAAACAGAAGTGACTAGCATCTTGGAGTGACAGGGTAACAAATTAAAACAGCTTCTCAAAATTTCTAAAAGCCACGAGTTTCAATTTTGTTATGTTCAGTGGTTGTCAGCAAGCCTGTAACAGAAAGGCCTGAATGAAAGAAAAAGCAGCAGCAGCAGAGGTCTGATATCCCTTCAGGGACACAGAGATACAAGTATATCATGACCCTACAGGACACATCTTTGAGGTCATGTCTGTCAGATTTAATAAAGAAGCTGGCACAAGCCTGTGGGGATGTTTGGTCTTTTTTGTGGTGTTTGAAGTCTCAGAACGGAGTTTGGAACCAGCTCAGTGGCACGCCTTGAGACCTGGAGAGAAAGGAGCAGAAGCATGGCTTTTTCTGACAGAGAGAGATACTTACAGGAATACTCTTGTATTTGTACTGATGAGCCACAGAGTTCCTGAAGAAAAGTACCTATTTAATCAGCTCTACCTGAGCAGAAAGTCCAGCATATCTTCCTTCTACCTCCCTGCAGAAGCTCTGATGAGCAGACTATTATGATCCTTCTGTAGTGCTCCTCCTTAAATGTTCATGATTCAAGCACCTAACAGCAGAGAATAAGCTTTCCCACAGGTATGTTACAGAGAAAAAGAATCATCCAGTCTGAAACAGGAGGCCACATGCATACCCACAGACCACCCTTGTTGGGACAGTCTGACTTTGTTCTTTGCTTTGTATAGTTTGCCCAACCAGAGACTTGGACACACATTGCAGGTCTGAATGAGCCACTGCCTACAGTGTGTGCACTATAGGACTTTAAAGCACTAAATGTCAACATAGAGAGTCTCAAAGGGATATCTCAAAGTCCATCCTGCATTTCATTAATTCTTAGAAAACCATATATTCTTTCATCTGATAGTCAAGTTCAAGGTCACACCCGGGAGGATGAAACTATCATAAACTGAATTACATGTTTGAAAATGCATTTCCTTGTCTTCAAGCTTGGAGCAGAAGAGCTGCCACAGGAGGTAAATCTACTTCACAGATGAGGAAATAGGGAATAGAAAGAAAACAATCTTTAAAGTACAAACACCAAACTTCAGAAGTTATGAATACTAAACCAACACTGCTATTGTAGTAACTATGATCACTATTAAATTCAAAGAACTGAGTTATAAATTTTATTTGCAGCCCCTCTCTCCTGCCACACAGTACTTCTTATCAAAAAGCATCAGATATTTATTTTGATTTCTAAGCTCTTTGAAAAGCAGAGGACATTTATTTCCTGTGGAGAAACGCAATGTTTCTTATCCAAAAGTACAGGAGCATTTGGAATCTTCCCAAATTCTAGCTAAACAAGTCAGCACAGCCACCAAAGAAAAAATAAATCTGTGTTCTTCCTTTATCGCAGGTCAATTATCACATAGCACATGGGGAGCTGCCAAAAACACTGCTATGTTCAGAAACTAAAACTTGCATTTTATTTGCCTGCAGCTGCATTGCACAAAGAAGGGAGTGTTAACCCCCCTCCCCAAGACAAAACATGACCTATCCCAAAAGCACAGGGTGATTGATTCACTGCTTGCTTTTTTTTTTTTTCTTTCAGGGTACTGTTACTTATCTTGTGTCCCAAATGCTATTTCTATAAAATGCTTTGATTGCAATGTATTGATTTTTTTCCTCATTACTCTTCATCCTTGTCTACCAGCACAGATAGACAGATGTGGCAAAGAAAGTAAAAAAGCACCATTTAAGGTTTTTCAGGTTCAGATTTCAAATTTGCCCAGCATGGTCCCTGATTTATTATCAGAGACACTCTCCCCTTGCCTTGAGTTCTAACAACTTAAAATGAGATTTTATGCAAGATTTATTTTCAATGAAATGAGAAAAAAAAATTAATCCTGAAGCTCCGTGAAACTAAGTTTTTGCATTAAATTTTCAGACATAAAGCCAAAGTCTCCAAATTTCTAGCATTTGCCCTACTTCTATTGTATAAAATAAAGGTGCTATCAAGCAGCATCACTGTATGAGCTTAGAGCTGGAAAGATTCCAGAATTTAAAATGGGAAGCATGTGGTTTCCTCAGCAACCTGGTAAATGTATTTTGGTGCCTACTGGGTATCAGTAATGATGCCAATTGTAATGTTAATTTTTCAGATCTTTGTTGTTCATAATCTTCTTCTGTGTCTTTTAACTGTTCTCTAATCACCCAGTAAACTGTCATGACTTTCTTCATCTTGATTTTTGAATGACCTAAAAGTATACTTTCTAGTTCACCACCTTTAATCAATACAATGAAAATAATGGTTCATAAAACAAACCACGCAGTGGCCTCTGTCAATGAATCCAAAGAGAGACCCAGCAGTAAAGGGTGCATTTTAAAAGATTTTTGTTTCAACAACAGAAATTGTAGCAACTTAGGATAGCACTTAGGATAGTTTTGGGCACCACACCAAAAAATTCCTTGTCAGTCTCATCAGAATAGGTGATTACATATCTAAAAGAGTCACAGAAAATAAAAAAATATATGAGGTCCAAATACCCAATTGACTATGGCTACATCACTAGTACAGCCAACCTCTCTAAATTTCAAAAGAAGTAAACAGCTTCTAAATGGGTAAGTTTTGCAAGCTAATGATTTTTTAATAAATTATTTTCTTTTCAAATCTTTACCATTTTAGCTTTTGCTAGAATTTTTCTTTTTACTTAGCATTAAAAAAATATTAGTGTGCAAAATTTAGTTGATTAGAATCGAACTTCAAAAATATCCTTCAATCTGAGTACCTGCTGAGGGAAGAGTATGTGGTAAAAACTGATTGAGTAGTATCTACTAATCCAATTCTTAATTTTTATAAATTCCTTCAACATGCCAACACCTGTCCCCTGTTCCTTCTCATAACTGCTGATTCCGAATATCCATAGAGAAATATTACTTAACACTAAAAAAAAAGCGTTTTTTGTACCACAAGCCTTCCATAGTCCTTTACTGTATTCAGTTAAAATGCCTGAGTACCATTTAAATCATGTGGATTAACTTAAAACAAACATTTACTATCAGATAACTAAGACAGTAAAAAAACCTCAAATAAACTATCTATGATGTCTGTGACCTCTGAAGATACTTTAAACTGTACCTTCAGTTCTTCAACTGGAATATACAGGTTAAAACCTGATCTGTCTGAACATACCAGTTTATAATCAGAGGGAGGAATAAAAACTATCATGCATGGAGGTAAAAGTTTAAAGACTGCATATTTTTTTAATGACAATAAAATTCTGAACTGTCCCAGAAGGTCTGAAAGGCAGCACTTGGATAAAGCAGAAAACAAGCTGTGCACTTTAATAAGAAAATGCACTCTAGAAATGCAAAGAAAGAAAAAGTAAATCACTGTTTACAAGCATTAAGAGAAAAAAATTTACATGAGAGGAACTAGAGGCTTCTAAAGTTGCAGACAAGGGGCAGAATTAGCTATCTGTGAAGTCAAAAAATGGCAGGCATATATACCAGATAAAAATGAGACTTCATCATTTTTCCCCAGCACGTGAAACATTTTATGCAAGTTCTCATAACTTCCACAGTAATATGTATCAAAAAATCAGATCAGTCCTTCCTTAGGTGTTGTCTCAAGCTCTGCTTTTCTGTGGAAAAATGCTAAAGAGAACAAGAAAAATGCAAAGCCCTGCTTATTTAAGTAAAAAGAAATTCCATATTGCACCATGAACCTCCAGAATTGTCAGCTGGATTCTTCACTAGGTTTGTTAGTCATAGAAACTGAAAAATTAATCTTTGAATTTACAACCCTCACAATTTAACTGTTCATGTCAAAGGAAATGCTTCCAGCAACTTCGAGGCTAAAGCCCATTCAAATCTCTACGATTCTAGTTGGCAGCAGGAAATACATATTTTTTTACAGACAGGTTTTATGGTTTTTATATGGAACAGGTTGCCCAGAGAAGCTGTGGATGTCCCATCTCTGGAAGTGTTCAATGCCAAGTTGGGTGGGGCTTTGAGCAACCTCATCAAGTGGAAGGTTCCCCACCCGCAGCAGCAGGATTGGAACTAGATGTTCTTTAAGGTCCCTTCTAAAGCAAAGCATTCTATGATGGTTTGATTCTATGGTTTTGAGTGAGGGTTTTTTTGTTTAAGAAGCACAGAGAAAGATTTACAAAACACCACAAATTGCAATTTATTATGGCAGTTTTATTCTCAGCTGAGCTGTCTAGAAGACCAAGACCTGAAAGCCTTTACATCTAGAAGCCTGGGTCCTTACTTTCCAGCCTGAAGAGACCAGGTACTTATACCTGGAAGCAGCAACAAACAAACCTCAAAAAACAGGCCAGATGCAAGAAGATACAAGATGAAACTGTCTTAATATGCATTACAGTGGTCTTGAAAAAACTAGTATTAAAAAAAGGGTAAAAAGAGAATCTTTAGCACTGCCTATAAATGATCTAATGAAAGGTCATTCTCAAGTGTCAAGTAAAGCGAGGAAGAAAACGTGTGAAAAAACAGTGTAAGAGTAAATGGAAGTAAAACACCCTCACTGACATTTAACATTTACACAAATGTCAGATTCCTCACTTCCTGGTTAAACATTCAGCTGGGATCTCAATCTATGGTTGGCGTGTGCATGGCCAATTTTGAAAACAAAGAGAAAGTACAGCACAAAATTCAGAAATCTGTTAAGTGTTTCTAAAAAGATGAACAGTCAAAAAAATGAGCCCATGAAGACTGGGAATTAGGGCTCTGCTCTAGAGTTATTAATGACTTATTTATGGCTTAAGTCCATGCCTGGACTTTCATTCCCACACGACGTTTGCTGTAACAGACCTGAACATGACCTAAACCCTCATGATTCATGGTTATGTACAAGAAGAAAAGGCATTGGCCAGGAGTTAGAAATTAATCAATATTCTGAACTATTAATATCATGAGAATTCCACAGAATTGTTTAAAGGTCTAGGGAAAAAAATAAAACAAAAAACGCTCATATTTACAGCCTAATACATTTAATAAAAGCTCTAAAAGCAGCTTCTCTAAAGATAGAGAGAAAAAAATATTCTTTAAAATTTATTGTGATACATGCATTTCTCTCTTTTTACCACACGTGGCAGAAAATTGGGATATATTGTGTGCAATTTGCCAACAATCATCTATAATGATGTTCACTGCCCCAGGACTCAATGTCCTTTGGGAAACCTCTCTAATTGCTCTGACAGGGTCTACTTCTCCTTACCCAGACCTCCCCCATTTCACTGATAAGGTCTCCATTTTCTTATCCAGAAAGATATGAAGGATAGTCTGAACCCTGATTATCCTATTCTAGCAGTTCCTATGAAATATTAAGTATGATAAAACAACATTTCTAATGAAAGTTATACAAAGTTCTTCCTGAATTTTCCTCAGTAAGTTACAGAGAAATCATCCTAACTGCTTCTACTGATACATCATCTCCTCACTCATTTAGTCACATACTGAAGTTATAGTCAGCCAGTGCTCTGTGCTTCAAACCAGTGTAGCTTTGGTAAGGTGGTGGGTGTGAAAAGATTGATTTTTCAGATGATGTGCCCTCACACAGATACATCAGTCATTGTTAATAGCCCAGTGGAAGCAGAAGTAGCACACACAACCACCGAAAGGCAACAACCTCTGCTTTGAATTCTTTCTATTTTCTTATCAAAATTTCAAACTGAAATTCATCATTCACCAGATTCCCATTACATGAATGGACTCAATATCCAAAATGTAAATTCTAGCACAGACTTTTTGACAGACTTGGAAATCGAGATGTATCAGAGGTGTGTATCTGACGCAGACCTCTACATTCTTACCTTCTTCTGAAGAACATTAACTTTGCGTTCCTTCACCTCTAACATGTCCTTGAGGTCATGGATCTCTCCTGCTTGAGTCCCCTTCTCCTCTGCCATCTCCTGAATCTGCTTTGTCTTCTTATTTAGCATAGTCTCCTTCTCTTCCAGACGTAATCGTAATGCATCCACCTAGATTTGGAAATGCAGAAACAGGGTTTGTTTAGCACTGAAGGAGAGAAGTTTTAGAAAAGTAAAACCACACTTCCACAGGGGAAGTATTACAAACAGATTCAGAAATCTAACACCCCTTTAAGGATTCAACATATATAAGACTGTGATAAAACAGTTATCACAAGTGGCAGGAGACCAAACAGTAAAAATAAACAACTGTTTTATTTCCAAACTATACGAGACTAACGCTCCTTCTTGGAAAATCTCAAATTGTACTTCTCACATATCTCACCCTTGTAACATACAAGCCTGGAATTTTTTTTCCTCAAAGTAGAAGCCAACACAATGTGTTGTTCAGAAGTTCTCTCATACGTAGGGAAACTGAGCCCTTTATTTGAAACATCACTAATACTCAGAGATTTAAATATTGACTCTTAGTAACAAATAGTCACTTCATATTCTAGGTTTTATCAGAATACTAGCTGAGCCTGGAGGTAACGAAAGCAGAGTTCTTTGCAGCAACTACAGATCAAAACATGGGAAGAGGTTACCTTAGGATGGCTAAGAATATTTTGGCTTAAAAGGCAACATAATAGTTTATATGCAACATGCCTTTTTCACACGATGCAGTCTTATATTAGAGATAAAATGGAACAAATGACACAGTACAGGATATTGTGGGTGCAATTTGGACACGTAAACACATTTAGAGTTTCCACTGCCTCAGTAAATTTAGAAACACACTGGGAAATCTACAGTATCCTCAAACTTCAAAACTGCATGTTCAACAGCTTTTGCTTTTCCTTCTTCATTTCTCTTACACAAACGAAACACCTCACAAGACAAAGCAAATGGGAGAAGGAATCAGAGCTATCTGAATATAAATTTGATGAGAAGAATAAGGTCACCACAGAGCACAGACTAATCTCAAAGACCATTGTGGAATACGAAATCCAACACCACCAACCTGCTCAAGACACCAAAAGAAACCCACTGACCCCTATCCACTCAACATTCAGACAGAGCTCAAATCTGCCAGCTTGGCTGCTAATCTTATTTGACAGTATCAGATTTGGTTCCTGTTAGCTGAATCCATTACAGGACATCAGTCACACAGAGTAAACACGGTGATCAATGAATTTCTTGGTCCTTCTGCACAGCATGGACTAGCAGAGACACGAAGTGAAAAGATGACTTTGACAACTCCAGCTAAGGAAAGAATTTAGGAAATCACTATGCCTATGGTATTTTGAGCAACATTTAGTTTCAATGTGTTATTCTAATTCCATTTTATTTTGATTTGTTAATGGAAAAGTTACCTCTAAGGCTCTGCATTTACAGTATGTTACACACCCACAGAATCCTTTGCTGTTTTGTCTGACTCCTTTCACACAGAGAAATAAGCACTTGCCAACAGGGAAAAGGACTGCCTTGCTCTCCCCATCAGCGCTGCAATCCCGCTGCCACCTCTACATCTGGAGCCTTCTCACTTACACATACATTATTAAAATCACATTTCTGACCTTTCACCCAGCAAGTGGGGCAGGGAGTATAATCTGCAGGGATATTAGACTACCAGGTATACCCAAATATGATTTATGGGACAGCTAGTGTTTGCAATGAAAAGTTTAGCAGGTGGATCAGGTTTTGTCTTCTTTCTAAAAACACGCAATTTTATAGATTGATTACGTTATGTTCTTCTCTGGACATCTCTGATATTAAAGCTAAGAGTCACTTTTACTAATTCTTGAAGGGAAACTGAAAATCTCCCTCAAAAGAAAATCCAAATACTCTCTACAGTTGTGTTGCAAAATATTTGAGACAGTCCAGATGCCTACAGTACAGTAGAAAGTGAAAAGAGAACATCTGCAAATAGAAATTTATCCACAGAATGCTTTCCATTTTCTGATTGATTATTCTCTTTGAACTCTATATTAGCTTATGGTTTGGGGTAAATTACATTCCTGGTTTTATTTGTGTGAGGTCCTTGCCTAGGAAACCATAGAAAACACTTTCACGAATATTTTCAAAGGCTGGCAGGACACACAATGATCACCTTAGCACCATTCCTGGCAGAACACTGCAGTTGTTTATTCATGTCAGCTCAGTTTATGTATGGCATCCTCCCACAGTGACAAGAATTGAGGTCTGTGGGAGTCAGGTGATGCCAACTTCAACAGAGCCAGCTTAAGATCTTCTCTGTACATGGAAACGACCAGGGGCAAACAGCTACTGAGGTGTGACGCCCCTTGTCCTGACTTCTGTGTCTTGGATGGTGTTGTCTTAACCCTGGGTTAACCTAACTGCTTCCATAGTAATAGACTGTCATGTCTTTAATTATGCATGGCAAGCAAAATCTTACAGTACAGCTCAGGCAACTGCTAGTCCTTCTTGTAACAATGGGCTTGTTAATTTGACCTGCACACATCATCCAACTGCCCATGAAACTTTAGCAAAATAAGCACATTGGTTGCCACCTTAACACGACAGCCTTCCTAGGTACAGGTGCTTCTCTTCAGCTGGGTACCACACACTAGACTTGAATTTCTTCACTGTAAGAACAATATAAGAAAACTGTGTTGGGAACCATTGATCTGTCTTCACAGGATTTTCTAGCAGCAACAAATAATACTCTCTGACTCTGTTCTTAATATGTATAGCCACACATTAAACATGTAGAAGTCCAAACTTCTGAGAAAATCTAGTACATTAGTAGCTTTAATGACTACCAGAACACAATAAATAATATTTACTATAAATTTAATCTTAAACCTTTTTTAGAATCTTGATTGTGTAGTTACAGTCTTAGCTTTCAGAATATTCCCAAACTATAGGGAAATCACTTAAATTTTCAGAAGTCCACAGTGAGTTTCAGAACTGAGTCAGGAGTTTGAGTCAATAGGACTTAGGTTGCACTTTTTTTTTCCCCTGGATTTTAACATCATCCCCACTGTACAGTAGCAATCAGGTTATGATGCTGCTGATTCTCACTTGGGGAAAAAATCCCAGTGTGTTGTCTTCTCCTGTGTGATTCCTTCTCATGTACCTGTCACCTGTTTAAACCATGGCTGAACTATCAGTTTAGACAGTGAACTAAACCATACTTAATTCGGAGGTTTCAATCTCCCCTACGCTCTATCCAAGCCCAAATTTCTCTGTAACAGCAAAATTCAAAATTCTTATTCTCTGTTGGTATGACTACAGGCAGTAAAGGCAGAAAAATGAACAGATGGAATACCAATCTTGAAATGTGTGTTTAGAGCTTGCAAAGGTTTCTAACAGAAGCCAGCCACTTTTTAGAGCAGAGGTTAAGTAATTCTATGTCAGCACTCAGAATTCAAAGATAATTGAGAAATGTACAGAGACATGAAATTATATTTGGTATGTGTGTGAGAGTTGCTTTTCACCTACAGTAGCTATTCTTATGTGAAGTCTCCAAGTACGAGTATATTTTAAAAAGGATCACTTTTGTGACATTTCATTACTAACTTGCAAACATATCATGTAAATACAAAAAAAAAATAGTTAAGCCTTTTTACTGATAGCATAGTCTGTAATTAAGACTTTAAAGCTATGTTTATTGACTGATTTTGAATGCAGTGGTAGTTCACAGGACTTAATTTAATTCTCTGTTTTTGACATTGATCTTTCTTATTAATTACGTTAAAGTTGACTCTTTCCCTCCTTACCCAGACTGCAGCAATACCAAGTATGGTCTGTAGAAGTGAGTGAATTCTTTATGAACACACAGCTCCAGTTACACCCGGACAACTCAGCAGGATTACACGACCATGTCACGGGGCAGAGAAGCACACACCTGGCTTTGTGCAGAGCTTGTTTGGTTCTTGCTGGGGTTATAAACTCAATGCAGGACAGATATACTGATTCTAGGGCCTGCTCAGGTCAGAAATCAGTTCAAATGCTCTTCCACAACCTTTGGCACAAGATATTAAACACCTAAACACAGCAAACTCAGTTCTGTGAGCTGACCTTCATGTTTGCAGGTGTCAGTACAGGTTTTCATGTAGCTGCTGCTAATAAGTCTTGTTAAAGACACTCAGCTCCCATTTGCACATTCCTCACTAAACGTAATCCACTCCCTAACTGTCTCTGATTTGGGAGACTCTGCTATAGTTTCAAAACACCACTATAAGCCCTAATAAAGAAAGATCCTTAAAAAAAAAAATTATGTTCTACTGAGATATTCAGAGCAAATAAAACTTACAGAGGACTAGATTCATTTTCCTACTGAATATTCATCTGAATTTACCATAGGAACAGACCAATTACAGAACCATGCCAGCTTGGGCAATATACAAAAATAAAGGGGAATGTTCTCACTGGTTAATGTAACCTCCCACTGAAGCCACATACCTTCATACCTTCTGGCACTGACCTAAGCTGAAGGGCTTACTAGGTAAAACAAACTTTATATGGATAAAGCCTTAATTCCGAAATAAATACTGACTTATTTTCTGTTTTGTTTACAAAATGACTGTACAATTTTAGGGCTATTTTTAAAGGTTTCTTCACAAATCAAAAAGTTAACCACAATATCCTCTCCACCCAATAGCCCTCAAGATAAACACCCCACAAACAGCTCACTGTTGTTTGTAGTTCTAGGGTGGCAGGTGGCAAATCCATTTTTGAGATATTATATCAACATTTACCCCCACTTACAAGCAGGTTTCTTTAACAGAAGATTAAATAAAGGTTATGAAGGTATTCTCTTTTAAAATGTTTATTTAAATATGACTTGAAAATATCAATCCCCTATGAAGATGCCTGCCAGTATATGTCAGAAACTGCACCTCTCTTCCTCCTCACAACTCTCTCTAGGTGTCTTGAGAGAAGCTAGTTATGTTTTTAACCAGTGCTGTCAACAAGTGAGCCCAAGCAGGATCTCACATTCCTATCCCATTCCCAGTGACAATGCTTGTATGGAAAGGAATCTTTTCCTTTAAAAAGGATGCAATGACAAACATCTCAACACTGTATATTTACAACATGTTTCAACCTTATACGTGGGAGAATCACTTGCGAAGACAGATGATGATTTAATGGTTGAGCTTTCTGAGAAGAACACCAACAAGGATGAAAAAGATAAGACTATCTTTCAAAAAATGTAAATATCTTCTTGGTACTACATAAAAATTCTTAGAAACATAACTAATCATTCTAAATACCTACTCTGACACAATGGAATAGCCAGTTTATCAAACACTTTGTATGTGTTAAGTTCATACCAGTCTGCTAGATCTTACTGTGGAGAACATGCTGGACTATTCAATCCATTAAATCTATCATAAAAACATAATTCTAAACCAGTATTGTTAATCTTTTAGCTACAGCAGCTCCTTACTGAAAGACAGACAGACAGACAGCAAATCACCTTTCACTGTAACTGAAGATGTTACATTTTACTTACAATATCTGGGAGGAAATTATGTGAATAACCTAAAAGCAGTAAGCAGAAAATCTCTCTCTCTTTTCCCCCCATCCCACTCCCTTCAGCCACTTTTCATTAGTATAAAAAGTTGTTTGCACATTTCGAAGGAAGAATCCAATTTGGTTTTGAATTGTGGTGCTATATGAGAACCTCATTTGGAAGCACCCAGTGCAGAATGAATATTCTCAATGATTATTTTGTAATATTACAAGTTAGACAGTAATTTTCTACATTAAAAAAGTAATTTGGTCTTCAGCTAAAATAAAAGTAAAATGTTCTGAATACCAGTCAAGAGTATGGTATCAACGTATCAAGAGTACCTATCAACAGTATATAACCAAGTCTTTTTGGTTTTAAATATTCTGTTTAAATTTTGTACATTTTGAGTAAATATGTTTAAGTACATTAACAGCTGAAATTATGACCCTCTACTGAAGTCTTTTAGCTTGTTAATAAAGGGTATTTGTTCAAGAACTTATCTCTCATGGGCAGAAAAGTACTGGTATTTCTTATTTAAAAGTAAGAAGAGAAATGTGTTTCTAGCTTTGTAGGTTTTCACAATACTGCACAATGATTTAACAAAACTATATTCTCTTCAATCACTGTTATGGTTTAAACCCGCAATTTACCTCTGAAAATGTTTATTTACATAATACCCATTTTCAATGATATTTTGAAATGTAATTTTTTTTATTTTTTTTTTTAAATAGACATGTATGAATCTAGGGTACATTCCTGAACTAGCAAAAAAGAAAGAACAAATTTAATAAGAGGTTTATGATTGTAAACTAGTACATTTTCACAGTTATACCCACTAATGCAATTTCAACTTTGACATAAATCTGAGTATAACCAGAAAAGCCATCTTAGAACATCAAAAGATATTTACTATGCAACTTGATTTCTGCATGTCAACAAGGCCACATGCACTCACAGATTCACTGATTTTGGCTAAAGAAAAGCTACACGAGGGTAAGAAGTTCAGATCAATTCTCTTACACTCTTAAAATTTGGAACTTTCCTCCCAGCATTACCCATAAATTTTCTGCATGCATATTTCACAGCTCCGTTGGCTTTCTCCTGTTTTAGCTGTAAGGACACCTAGTTTTTGATGCATCACTGCCATCTTTTGGACTTCCACTAATACTACAATTCTCCAACTCAGGGATTGTAATGCTGTCTGCATTCATCATTTCAAGCTTGCCCTTCAAGAGTGTCCAGAAGCAACACATTTATGTCCCATTTCGCATCTGTTTGATGTTCAGATACACACTTGGGTCTTACACAATATGGGAATTTATGAAGCACTTGTTACTGAAACACAGTTTAGAAAATATTTTTGTTTTCTCTTGGAATATGCATCATAGAACATGAAAGCCCTTATTTTAGGTGTGAGCACAGTCAAGAGTTCCTGTACATGCTGACAGTACTAGTGAAGCCTCTGCAAGGTGTGTGCTACTGGAATGCTCTTCCTTTTTCTGCTCTCTTTTAGCTACAAGGTCATTGAAAACAAATCTCCCCAGCAACTCCCAGCTCAGCTGAGCACCCATACACACGTATTTGTCTTTACAATCCCCTGGCCTAGAGAATCAAACATATAATCAAAGATACAAAGTGCTCAGAGCAAGCAGTACTGAAAGGCCGTGGGATTGTATAACCTAAGTAAAAATGAAACAAAATAATGCTTTTTATCTCTGAAAAGTCAGGAACTAAAGAGTTGCCCATTTCACCTCTGTCTGCAGGATGGCAGCCCTTTGTTCTTTAGCTGTAAGAGACTCTTTCAGAACCTCAATATGCTGCTTGCTATCAGAGAACTGATTTGTGAGGGTCTCCAGCTTCGTCTGCAAGGCCAGCAACTCGGTGTCTTTGCGTGACAGCTCCTGTTTCACCTGACCAATCTGAAAAAGAAAGAAAAGACGGGCAAAGGAAGAAATAATTTATATCTTCCTTTACAAAAATGACTATAAATACACACAGCTACCAACAAACAGTCTGATACTCTCCACTTATCCCATGGAATTGTGAATGTAAGGCCAGCAAAAATTTGTGTCATGAGCAAAGGATACAAGGAAAAAGATGGGGGAGCAATAGCATCAATTTTTCAAGAGAGGTTCTTTTTAACAGAGGCAATCTGTTCTCATTCATCTTCCAAAGGACTGACCAAAACCAGATACTTAGCAGGGATAAAGTTTTAATGAAGATGAAGCAGAACCACAACAAGAAGAACCCCTCTCAGAAGCATGATGTTTGCTTTGAAATGTCAAATCAGAAAGTTTCCCTCCATCTCTCCACCCATCAATCCAGACTCATGCTTATAGAAGATGTAAGGACACCCTTACTTTCCCCACTATTTACAAGACTGGCATTTCAATCTTCTAAGATTTAATTTATGGAGGCTTCTTAAAGCAAATGCAAATATACATCAGAACAACATGAAAACTGTTTGTGGAATTGCATTTTCTTGGGAGAAGTTTCCTAAATTTAACTTAGTAAATTAAATCAGTACAGAAATGCAAATTTTAACAAATGTAGGTTGGATTATTTAAAAAGACAAACGGTAAGAAATGCTAAAATAAAGCATTGAAATAAGCTGAAATGTCCTTCTAAGTGCAATCATCACCCAGGACAATTTTTATTAAATCTGGGGGAAAAAGAAAAAAATGAAAAAGAAAAAAATTCATTAAAGAGGACAGGGAAGTCTAAATGTAGACTTATGTCCAACTTTGTAACCGACTTTCTAGTTTGCTTCCTACAGATCTCACAGAACAGCAATATTTTATTGCTGCATATATTATATAGCAGAGGTGGACATATCTCTAAAAACTAAACAGTTTTCCCTTTTTTAACTTGAACAATTTTGTTTGTGACATTAAAAAAAAAATCCCTTGGTCTCAAAAGTATGTAGGCCAATGCTTCAAAACAGAAATTAAAGGACATCACAAGCTAAAAAAAATTGTCAAGGTCATCCTCCATGTTTGGGAATGTATTAAGAACAAAACAATGGTATAATTTATAATTTAAAAAAAAATTTAATTAGAATAAATGCACATACTAGTAGAAATAACTGAGAGAAAAATTTTGAGTAAATGCTGTTTTATTTGACAACATTGTTTCAATAATGGGCTACTAAAGAAAGAAAACTCTTTATCAAAGAGTATTAAAATAGCATCAAAATAAGTCATCAAGGACTCCTGTGTTCCAGTGTGAAACAGTGTAAATGAGGAGACGAGGAAGGAGGATGACATATCTCAAAAACACCTCACAGAAACTTGTTTTTTTAAAATGGAATAATTGGAAAGTGTATAAGACGAATTTATAGAACTATTCAATAGTTTATTGTTCACTTAATTTGAACATACTAGGTTGGGGTTTTCTATATTTTCACTAAAAGCAGATATGCACACAGAATGATTTTGCCACCTATTTAAATTCAATACAAAGGTATTGATGTTAGCAGCATTATTTCTGCTGTCAGCCACTGGCCAATACCACCAGTTGCACAATACTGCCAGGCACAGCAGAACAGCTGGGAAGAGGATGAATTATTTACTGCTGCTCATGTTTTCTAGAATATCTAAACCAAAAAAAGGCCTCCTTAAAAAATTTCAGATGACACAAGCTTTTCCAATTAGTAGGTAGCATGAACTATAGTAAAACTTTTTCAAAACCACTTTGGACTTTCTTCGAAAAGATAGAGTCTTTTTGGGGTCATCTCAGAAGAGATGTTTACCACATGTCATTACATTAAAATTCCCAAGTAGTACCCAAACAGTCTTGTCTCTAGAAATCCCCATTTCAGAGCTGCAAGCCCACACTGCAAATGTGCTAAAGCTGTTTAGAAAAAGTGCAGCACATACCATTCCACACTGCAAGAGAAGTTAAGACAGCATCAAGTGCTCACACCTCTCTTCTTGGTGATACACTGTGTTCCCTCCTTTGAGCGAAACTCTAATTTCACAGCAAAGGAATAACTTAAGCTCATGCTGCTAAAATTGAACAACCCGTTTCAAAAGCGTTCAGCATCCAGCTTTTGTTATTTTTTGGGGAACAAGGTTAAGAGGGTTCAACCCAAGTTTTCAAATTAGTTTTGTTTCACTAGGAAAAGCAAACCTCTTTGAAAGTCTGGCCCCAAAATGGGTGCTGAACACTTTTGAAAATCTGCTTCAATAGAGAAGAATAAGTTATTGCTCAAACAGCTCATACCATTAAAAAGAACCAACAAAACAAATACAGATGTTCAGCCGAAGAGTGATGTTATTTATGGACACCAAAACCATGTGAACAAAAAGGCAGCTACAAGGCTGAGCAGGCTGTTAGTTCTACTTGTTATATCAAGTTGTTAATAGGGTAAGAGAAGAAAAGCTACTCCAGAAGCCAGAGAGCTACCAAGCCCCAGTGAATGGCCGCTGCACACAAAAGATAGATCTTACTGCAGAGACCTCGGTCTGGAGACCAGCCACTCTTTTTTTCAGGTCCTCCCCTTGAGCCTCTTTGGCACTTAGCTCTTCCTTCAGTTGCTCTACCTGTCACGACATTGTTATGCTTTTAAATATTTATTATTTGTCAGCTTCTAGTTACCCAGTCCAAGTAACTAAAAGCGACAAAGAACTGAACAGAAGAATCAACACTGGTCACTCATTTTTCTCTTCCATTCTTTGTTAAGTCTTCTCAAAAGTTTAATATCTGTGTAATTTCATACAGGCTGTCAGACGTGAATTTGATTATGAAACAAAAGATGTATAGTTATGGTTATGTTCCCATATGTCAGGTATAGGGCACTTATCCCAACGGTTTTGAAACTGGAATTCATAAGGAAAACACATCAGGAAAAAGGACATATTTCAACTTAAGAGGAGTAAAGTTAATTGTCAAGATACAGACACAAATTACTATAAAATACAACAGTGAAAAAATAAATGCTGTGCAATTACAAAACAAGGTAGGACAACCGGATTGGAGATGGTTACGAGTCATGAGTAAATAGTTACCACAAAGGAGCAAATTTTCTGCAGGAAAAATAAATGAGCAGACACAACAGACAGAAGAGATCCAGAAATCAAGTAGCTGAACAGATCTATAGGTTCACAGAGGGAGAAGGGAAACTGAAGAGTTGCTAACAAGAGAAGAAGGAAAGAAGAAAGAAAGGCGAAATAATGGAAGGAGGAGATGCTCAAATCATGTCTCCATTCCTAATTTGAAGGGGATATCCTTCAGTCCCTGAAAGCAACCCAGTGGAGTAAAGGACAAAAGTATAAAAGAACAGATGTGGTTATCTTGAGGTAGATCAGTGAGCTGGTGTGAGGCAAGTGGAAGAAACACATACTTAGTATATGTTCCTACTTCAGGGCAAGTAACACTTCACCAAGATATTTCATTCAGCATTCTTTTCTTGACAAATAATTTCAAGCAGGACAAATGCAGTAGGTTACAATTGTTCAGGACCTAGTAGAGTCATTTTCAGCCTCTGTTCCATGGATTTGTATACCGCTCACAGGGAGTACACAAAAGTTCAGAAAAAAATTAAGAAAAGCAGGACTGTTCACAATATACTTGAATTTACTGCACAAGGGGGCCTGAATCTTCATTAAAGATCGTTAGGGCCAGCTAAAAGACTGAGAAACAAAGAATGAATTCACTTTTGCCTACAGACAATTCAGTAGTCAGTGTCCATCTTTATACCTGAGGATCAACACGTCTCACTGCTGTATTTCTCCTGTATTCCAAACAACATAAATTAATGCTGGCACCACCACTGTTGTACAATCTACTCTCATTCTGACTCCACTACTGGAAGGAGAGTGAAATGGAAAGCCATTATAGTGACAGTTCGTGCTCTTTTCAGTCTTTATATAATAACAAGGCCTACTAGTTATAGAACAACAGTTGCAGAAAGAAATATCCTTTTTTCAACAGACTGCATTTGAAAAGACTTTAGACCAAATAAAACCTAGAACTACAATGGACTAGCAATGGACTAAAGATAAACACAAAATCTTTCTAAAATAAGAGAAAATAAAGCATGACAATAAAAGCAGAATTTTGGCCACTGACCTTACTGAGCCAGCATTATCATATTTTCAAATTTGAATCTAAAATTCTCTTGAATATTTACAAATTACTTTAGTGGCTTAATGGCAGAACACAATAAATTCTGTTTCCCAGCACTTGAATGGGAAGCCAGACCATAAATCAATCCTACTGTAGTATGGAAATTTCTCTCATCTGTTTGCTAAGCTCAGTTTAACTTAATACTGTCACTTGTTCTCTCAATACCTTATTTTTCATGAATTTGGAATGACTACGGTACACCTCCATCTGCTTCATTTCCTCTTCACGTTCCTCTGTGCTCAGAGCTCCATTTGACTTCAGCATCTGAATCTCCTCTTCCAAATCCCGGAGGCCACGCTCCATGGAAGAAATTTTCGAGTCCTGAAAACGATTAGAAGAGACAGATAAAGATACAGAGTCAGATGATTTGTTAACATACCACTGGAGTGAAAAAAAGGAAGTAATTTGTTAGACGTGTACCTGCCGTGGAAATTTACTCCTGAAGTTCCTATAGAAATCAGTCTATAACTCTTTACATCTGAGTGCTCAGATACTCATTTTTCAATTTTTTTTCTACCTTTCAAGGAAAGCAAAAGTTTAGTACTTACTGAAAGAAAACATGGCTCAGGAAAGGGACACAGTATATGATGAATAATATGAAGAAAAGTTGCCTTGTAATGCAAAGCCAGCATAAACCAGAGAAATTTAATTCTAATTGAATGGATAGCCAAGTGTGACTGCAAGAATGGCAAAAGATTGGGTTTGTGCCACTAGAAATCTAAGTGGGGTCACAAAAGGAGAACAGAAGGGCACCATAAGCTAGGAAAAGATGCAACAATCTAGTTTGGATTGGATACAGCAGTAAAGAATCTGTCAAGTATTCTGGCTCGAACATACAACGTATAAAACATTTCCATGCTTTAAAAATATCCAGAAAAATAAAAAAGTCACTCTATCATTATCCTCACAGTTTTGCAGGATGATCAGTCTACTTGGCTTACTTTTCATTAGAAGTCCTATGTGTTATGAACAGCAAGAATAGATTCATACAGCACACAGAGTTTCATGAATACTCAAGAACAGGAATATGTATTTATGGATTGTAATCTCTCAAAGCAGTCTATTTTTTTAATTTAATTTCCCCAGAATATTTATTCTTTCCTGAAAGAGAAGTAGGGTTTGAAACTATCCTACAGTCTTTCACAAACAAAACCTTTATATATTTTAATTTGATAATCAAAGAACAGCTGAACAAAAAGCATGAAAGATTTTCACATACAGATGTTCATTCATGAGATAAGGTTTTTCCTAAAAGACCATTATGAAGATCTTATCGGATCTCCTGCTTGATGTTTGATGCTTAAGTTAAAATCAGTAAAGCAAACTTTTGCAACAGAAAATTAGAGAGCTAGTAAGGTTGAAGTGATGTGTTGAAATGTGTCCAGTATTTAGTTTCAGCACTCACATCATTTCCCAGAAATGCCGGTGTGTTTCTCTTTTGATAGTAAAGACACTTATTGTTACCAGATGGTCAATTAGTTTTCATTAGTATGGACAAGAAGGATGACTAATAAAAGAATGACAGCAAATGAAAGGCTTCAGAGTAGAAAGATGTCATATGAATATGGAAAACACTGACATAGAATGGAAAAAGTTGCAAGGCAAAAAAGGAACAAAAATAAAAGAAAAGGAGGGATACAAAAAAGAATAGTTTGCAAAGACAGTTTCCAATTTTTTAATTGTATTTGTCCAAACCCTGTCTGATGTACTTTATGGGCCATACAATATGAAATATGATAGCAAAAAGCTGTGTAAACCACACACTTGATTGTGGCTCCTGAGCTCCTGGCAAACTGCCATCAATCCATTAAATACTTAAGTTAATGGTTTGAAAATTCAATTGCAAGTTCATCTAGAAAAGTTAGGTTTATGATGACATACAGACATCTTTCTAGCTATATGCTCCATTCTTTAAGTGGGTGTTGAGTTTGCCAACTTCATTACACATAAAATGCAAAGCAGTATTTCAAATGTTGATAATACAAAAATAAAAGAACCCACATCATCATAAAAACTTAAAAATCTTTCATACTAATCTATCTTTCCCATTCTTGTAATATAATGGACTTTTAGTTAACAAAGAAATCCACATATGCTGCTGCAGGCAGACAGAAGGCAGGTTTCTATTGTGTCTGTCTCTTCACTGATCATTTATAAATAAAATAATACAGATAATTAAATAGTATAAAGTAAATATACTTATTTTAAATTAGAAGACTGACGGAAGTATACTGTATTTTGTAGAGTCAGTCACCTTTCATAAGAAAAGCCATTTTTCAGAGAACAAAATCAACTGTGGCCCAGACACAATCATTTACCTTCATCTCAATAACAGTTTGAAGAGCCTTTGTCTTGGCTGTGTCAGGAGCGTTTTCAAATCGACGATGGATCTCCTGTACCAGCAGAAAAGAAAGCAAGAGTTAGACTACTGGCATTATGTCCCAATAAAAACATAACTACTAGAAGCTTCTCTTTTTACTACATAGCACAACTCAATGCTGCTTTCTGCTGTTACCAGTTCATACATTTTCTTTTAGCACTTCTCATATCAAAGAAACGATAGGCGAAAGTTCACTCAACAGAATCACAGCCTCAGCTAAAAAGGCCCAACAGAAACTACATCTTTGACTACCTACTTTCAAAATAAACTTCAAATGACAGCTGAGTCTAACAAAAAGTGTATCATCTGCCTGCTAAACTAATCTAAACTCTTGATATTTTCTCACAGAAGACATACATGTAATTCATTTGACTAGGTGTTTACTGAAAACAGTAGCACTGTGGTTTCTATTTCAAAAAGTTATGGGGTGCATCTGTTGTTGATAACTCTCTTTTTCCAACTTTTTTACCCCAGAGTAGCATTATTTAACTACACAGGATTACAATCTTTCTCCCCTGGGCCTCGAGCATTAGTGAAAGTACATGACTATATAGCACATTGTTCTAGAAGCTCTGAGTACACAGACAAGAGGACACAAAAGTCCATGTGATATTTATGTTGATGTAAATTCACCAAAATAGCATGTTTCAGACTGCTTGCTAAAGAATAAAATGATAGAAAGCTGAAACAACTTGTTCTACCATATAAAGCAGGGGTTTCAAGACAACAAATGTGAACACAGAAGAAAAAATATAGTAACTATTCAACTTCTTCTTTATTTGTCTTAAAATAGTATTGTCCTTACACCACACGCTAATGTTAAATGTAAGAATGTGAATACTGTTAGAATGTTAATCTTGTATGCCATAAAAATACTTTGGTGCCCACAGAGTACAAACTGTGATGTCAGTCAACCTAACCACAAATTGTATATGTGCCCAAACACAATTAGCCACCCGCTTCCCTAAAAGAAAAATCCCCAAAGCCATTTACAAACTTATATTGTCAATAGACATGGTGAAGAGATAGCATTATGTATGGCAGTCAGACATGCAACTTGCTCCTTATGACTAATTACTTGAATGAGAGGGCTGCACAGTTCTTTTCAAAATCCTGAAAACACTACTTGTAAGACTGTTCAGTCTCCTTCCACAGCTTTGAAGTGAGCACGATGGAAATGTCTAATGACATGACAAGGGCCACAAGAAGAATTTTGCATAAGTCTGGCATAAGACCATTTGCATAAGGTGATGTCCATGAATGGTAATAACAAGAAAAGCCAGTAGAAGGTTTGTTTTCTGTCTGTAGCATCATAAGCGAGGTAGTATTTGGGAAAGCTCATCGTAGCACCCATCCTGTACTGGTGTAACACCAAATAATTCACTCTGCTTGGCTATGAGAGCACCTACTGAGAATATACATATAAAGAACAGAACTCCAAGAATCCCATTTAACCCCTTGGAGAGAAAAGTAGCAAAAACAGTTGAAGACACCCCAGTCAGATCTCGGTGGCACATTAGAATTCATGTCCGCTTGAAGAAAAGTTACATGGGACGGGAGGAAAAGAGGGTTTGAATCTCTCAAACTTCACCATTAAAAAAAAAAAAAAAAAGCTGCTTTTCCTAACTTCAAAACTCATGTATGGGAAAAAGGGAGTAATTATGAAGATGATTCTTTAAGCTTAAGAAGGTGAAGAAAGATTCAAGAGTGAAAAGTATCCTATTCTGAATTGCACGAGCTTTCTCTAAATACAGAAAGTTGTATCTCCAGCTGTTCCTGTCACATCAGTTGTACAACCATCCCAGTCCTATTATTGTAGAATAAAATGAAGCAGTTTGATAACAGAAAAGAAATTAAAACAAACTCATGAGCCTTTAGAAACTGAGAAAACAAAGGCTGAGATGGTCAAAACATAATACGCCATATTTTGGAAACTATTATTTTTATTTTAGTAGTTAGATAATTTCCACTTGTGCAGAGACACAGTTTCTGACCTGAGAACATAAAATCAGCTACCACCACAGAAATGGCATAGAAGGAATATGTAGGAGGAGAACAGCACGTCTGTAAAGGGATGGTAACACAACAGTGCCTGCTTTCTACATTGCACAGCGTTTTCCCAAACAGAAAATTCTTCTAAGCTTCTTCTTTAGAAATGCCTGTATCTCCTCTGTCTGAAGTGATGCTCTGCACTTCAGCAAAGGAAATGTCCTACTTCTATCGGTCTTAAGTAATTCCACTGTGATTTGGATGACATAACCTGCCGAAAAATAACACCTCCCACCTCATGACTGCATAGTAAGGGCTTAATTTTGGCAACGTGCCTGTGATTCTGAGGAGCCTGAGAAAAAAGGCTACAGGCAGACTGAGCCTCCCTTGAACACAGATTTAAGGGCAGATGCTGAAGGAAGGTGGTGCACAGATATCCTTTCTAATTATGCAATACAGGTTAGGTACATGTGGCAGAATAGAGAAATACTAATATATAGTATCTCTTAAGTATTCAGAGTCTATTGTGGACACACCCCCCATAGATGAATGAAAATTAAGATTTTAATCTACAAAACAGGATTTTGCACAATCATTAAAAACATAGAGCCACACGCAGATATCAGGATCAGAAAAACACAAAACCAATCCTTCATTCCTTGCAAGTTATCCGTTCTGATAAAGTAATAAAGCACTATTCCTTGGCACTAATTTCACATACAGAGTACTTTCAAATGTTATTGTTCCACAGCAGATCAGTAAATGTCAGCATCTTTGTACCTTTGAATGTAATCTAGCTTATTAAACAAGGAGTGGCTCTTATAAATCTATGTTATGATTTTATAGGTTCAATGATTATTTTAAAACAGATGACAAAAAGGAGGAAAAAGCTACTTGTTCCCAAGGTATGTGCAACATGCAGGTTTTTCACTGTTAAATATTATTAAAAAATATGCACCGTGTTTCAGTTTAGCCAGTGGGATCTTCTAGCCACCAGATATCATCACAGTATTGCCACAGGTATTGAAGAATGCTCTGTTACCCCATTTCTGTTCCAAGTTTTATGTTTAATACCCCATTATTACAAGTTGTAGAGTTTCTACAATTCTTTGACATAAACAAGAAAAGCTTTAGGTGGAGGGATGCCTTATTGCCTGTCTGGCACTAGTGCTACCACTACAGGTATACTGTGTCCACTTTGTGTGTCTACAATTTAAAAATGATATTGATATATTTAAGAGAGTTCAAAGAGTGACTGCAGGAACAAGATGTGCTCTTAGGGGGGAAAAAAAAATCAAAGCAAAAATTACGATGCAAATTGATTCCAACATTAAATTACATTTACAGGCAACAAGAATTCGAAATGGGTTGTTCTGCCCTCAAAAAAAATTAGGATTCAATAACTAGAAACTGAAGGCTAAAAACAGGCAGAAGTTCTAAACAGTGTGGCCACCTTACCCAGAGCTGGGGTTCATATTTCATCACTGCCAATTTTTAATTAAGCATAGCCATCTTCCTTTTAAAGAAGATCTACCAAAGAAAAGATATAAACTAAAGGTGTACCTGCCAAGTAGGTCTACAAGGTAGCACAGTACCCCATGAGAAACCATACTGTAATTTTCTGGTCAGCATAATTACATAGAACAGCTGATCAAACACACTGAGAACACTGAATACATAAAGAAAATAGCTGTGATAAAGTGATTTTAATGTGCCATAAAGAATTAGAAATTCTACAGTTTTTTTTTTCTTGACCAAGAAATACCAAAATAACTCTAAATTAGAGAATATAGTTTACAATTGAAGGAGTCCTCAATAGGCAGCAGTATAATCACTATAAATTATACATCTGTGCATAAAAATGAAAGTAGGAATTTGGTCTGAACCTTTTCTTCCTTCATAACCTGGCCATATTATTCATTACTATTTCCTGCATCTGATTTTGCATGGGATTTAGAACAAATGTGAAGGTGCACTTTCAAGCAATTATGTTTTTATAGTGGTGTAGGTTATCTGCTTGAAAACACAGCAACTTATCTCTCAGTAGCCACAAGATAAGCAGTTTCCAAAGCAATAAAGGACATGCCTTCCATTTCCTGCCAAACTTACATAATCAGGCAGTACATTCGACATGAGTAAGAAAAACACATTACTTCATACATAATTTCTTTTTCAAAAAACTGTGAAAAAAATGTATAATTAAAAGCACAGTTGTAATTCTGACTTTTTTTTTTAATCCTAACTGGCCTGCCCATGTCTGAATATCATCAAATATGATGTTCTGTGATGGAGCTTTGTATCATTCAGTGGACTGGAGAGTTTTAGTTGACTAGAAACTATTTGGTTTTATTCTCCAACATGTAGTCCAGGCCTTACTAAATTAATGTTTTATCTTTTGTACCTAAAGTTTAGTTTCTCCGACAGCTTTTCTGTCTATCTAGATTTTAGCAACCTAGTTCCAATTAATTACAATGAAATGCAAATGTTACAATTAACGGAAAATTTCAGGAGCATCCATCAGTGCAGAATTAACTGTATTAACATCATTGTTAATTTTAAAAATTATTTAATAGATATATAAGATAAAATAGATCTTTAATTGTGCAGAAGGACAAATCATATCTGACTAACCTGATTTTCTTCTGCAGTGAAGTACCTGGCTGTGTGGGTAAGGGATGAGCAATGGGTGTTGCATGTCTTGATTTAGGGCCCTTGGCATGGCCTCCAAACATCCTTGGAGGCAAATTTGTGAGACACAGACTGGATAAGTGGTTAACAAAATGGGTGGAAAATCAGCTGGACTGTCAGGCTCAAAGTCTGGTGAGGAGCACTGTGAGGTCCAGTGGGCTGCTTACTACTGACAACCCTCAGAGCTGATACTGTTCAGTGCCTTCATTAATGATCTCAAGGGTGGGATGGATTGCACCTTCAGCAGGTTTACAGATCACATGAAATTTGGGGAAGACATGAACTGGGAGAAAGCAGTGCGCCCTTGATGTAAAAAAAAACCCCAAACCCAAAAAACCAAACAGCCCAACTTCATCCTGGGCTGTATTAGCAAAAGTACACAACCAGGAGATGGGAAGCAGATAATTCTCTCTGTGCAGCTCTTGTGAGAGCACTGCTGGAGCACTGTGCCCAATTCTGGGCTCCCCAGCACAAGGAAGGCATTGAAAAGCTGAAGGGAGTCTGACAGACAGGCACCAAGGTGGCTGGGGCTGGAACATACGATGCAAGGAGAGGGGGTGGAAAAACTGTGTTTGTTTAGCTGAAAAGAAAAGAAGGCTTGGAGGGAAACTTGATGCTCTCTAGAACTAACTAATTGGAAGCTGTAGAGATGATGGAAACAAAAGTCTTTTCAGATGTGGAAGGATGATAGGCAACAGGCAAAAAAAGTCAAAGCACAGAAAATTTAGACTTGCTAATACGAAAAAGATTTTACCAGGAGAGCAACCAAATGTTGGACCAGGTGTCCAGAGAGGTTGTGGAATCCCCATGGCTTGAAATTGCTCATTTGAGCAGAAGGTTGCATGAAATAACCTGTGGGAGAGCCCTTCAATCTGCATGACTCATTTATATAAATATCTTTACTACCTGGGGCCAGAAAGTGACTGAATAGTGTTACAGTTGTTTAGTTTCAAGATTTTTTACGAGTATTTTTCAAAAAGTGCTCGATACCAGCAATTTTAACTTCTATTTCAGCAACACATAAAAATGAACTGAAAAAAGAATTTATAATAAGAGCCCTGTATAATTTATTTCATTGCTATTGAAGTTTTGCTACTAAAATGTTAGAGTTATACAAGTTTGGAGGCAGTAATCATGGTAGTTCCTTCAGAAATTATTTCTGCATTTTTCCACTTGTCATTTCCTGCATTTGCAAACCCAATCAACATAATTCCCTGAAAAAAAACCTGACTGTACTAATAAAGAGCATAACTTTGTAAGATGTACTGAAAACTGCAAGCACATCCATAACAGGGGGTGCCAGTTGCTTGGAAGCCCAATTACCTCTGGCTAAAGAAACTCATCTCTCTGCTTTGCAATTTTATTAATCCATTCAGATGATTATTTCTAAATCCAATTGAAACCTTCAGATATTAGGACACTTAAGTTTGTTAACAATGGCATCAAGTAAAGTGAAAATTAAAGCACAGCTTCCAGTTAATCTCACTATTCCAATCAGCAAGAAACGAAAGAAAAATCCCTTGAAATTTCAGCATTAAAGGCAAGATAAGATGAGAGAGACCAATTCAAACCACCCTATTACTTCTAAGCAGCAAGTCATTGTGTTGAAATCTGACCAGAGAAGTGGGAATTCAAAAGGTAAAGAAAAGTCAACTAAAAATTAAAATCTTAATCATGTAGAACTTCATTTACATATGTGTTAGTCTTAATTTTTTTCTCTTCCTGATTATTTAAGGTGCAAAAGCACTCATTTTGTACTTAAATTAGCTTCCAACTTATTAATGGTATTTTCAATTTTTTTTTTCTTCTACTGCAATGTTTCACACTCGCAGAAATAAAATTCCACAAATTTCACTACTACTGAAGAAAAGTCCAGGATAATACTAAAATCTCCAAGGAAAGTATACCAAAGATGTAATTTGTAAACAAAGCAAATCATGTAATACATAGTGACGAAGAAAATCTTCTAATATAATAAAACATCAAAAGACATTAAAATTTAAGCATTTTAAACCTCTAATCCCCAGTGAGATTTAGGCATTGTTTCACATAGTTTTAAAAATCCCTTCTGAAGGGGATGGAAGTGCTAAAATGAAATAGTAAGAAATTATGCTATATGAGAATAAAAAGAAAAAAAACCCTCTTTGAAGACTAGCACATTCATATAGAAAAAGAAGTTTTGAAATAGATTAAAGAATTAAATCTCTACAATTTAACCCCCGTGCTAGAAAAAATAGATGAATAAACCTACTGATGTTTTATGGACTATTTCACTTTGATGAGACCATAACTATAAAACAAAAAAACCATCCTGACAGATGACTGCAGTTCTGATTTTTTCCCATTCACTTAATACCAACACAGTATTGAATTATTATAAAAATAATTGGAAATTTTCTATACAATAATCAGAAAGTGTTTAAGATTTTTTGGTAGTTTGAAAAAACAGAAAACAAATATGTTATTTTTCACCCTAATTTTTAAACTTCTGAAGAACTATCAAGCTACCAATCTCTGAACTGAGGAACAATGAAAATAATATTATATGTGTTTAAACATTTTTAACTGTCATTCTTTTGTAAAGTGACACATAAAAATTCCAAACTACAATGGTATTAAAGAAGTAAAATGTATAAAGAATAAATTATGCAGGCTCTCAAGCTGCAATAGCCCATTTTCTCAAATTTTAACCTACAAAAGCTCTGTATGTTTTAAAACTACTTGCCAACCAATCAAGCTAGTGTAACAGAGACATAACTATTTAAATGATCTAGATTTAAGTCACTTCCCCCTGCCATGCTTTTCTAAAAAGTCAAGAAGATGATGCAGCAACATAAAAGCAGAAACTTAATTTTTTTAACTCATCAGAAGGATATCCTTTAGTATGATGGTGGTAAGAGTTCCAGTTACTGAATCTATCTACTCCTGCAAAACAAAAATTCTCTCTAGAACTATCTAATTTATGTCGCAAAATCTTGGAACAGGACAAAAGTGTTCTTTGAGATAACTCTAATTGCTCCAATTAAAATTTGTAAATCCTCCTCTGAGCCTGGAGCAGAAAAGGGTAAAAGAATTTTAACACACCCATGGAAAAATAACTTGTTTGCAAAACTCGTCACAGTTCATTAAAATCTGGTCAGATAAGGGAAACAACCTTTCTCTTCCCTGGGCACAGTCCAGCGGGGCTCCAATGGTATGTTTAGACAGCACAGCCATCCCTTCTCAATGAGCTCCATCCTGCTGCTGCTGTTTGGCCCCCACGGTATCAAGTTTTGATAAGCTAAAGCTAAACACACGTGTGTTAGAGCCCAGAGTGCCTGCTCACTGCTCTGACACACTGCTACCGAGTGGAGAAGGACTAGAGAGTGCTCACAGAAATTCAGTGCCAGTTCCCAGAATAGAGCGGGCACTGTTCGGTCCAAGATCGCTACACAGAGGGATCGGTCCCTGTCGTAAGGCCATACTGGATAACTGTGATGCACTTCACAAACAGCACTTTGTGGAGTCACCATCTCAACAAGCACTGAAGAAGAGAAATAATAGCTTTTTCTGCCATAGCCTCTTTCCTTAAGCTCATTGTGAATGAGTGCCCTCATGAACAATCCATTTCAGTGACTGTTTTACATACAAAACCACCCTTTATTTGTTAAGCACTACAGCCCTAACTCCTTCATTCAGTTTTGCACTCAGTTGTAATAAAAATCCATTTGTTTAAATGGGCTCAATTAGTAAAAAAAATAAAACATTAAAGAAGTCAAAACTGTAATTTACTACCAAACAGCTTTTTGTCACAGTGTAAAGCCACTGTTGTTTCTTGTCTTGTTCCACACCACTGTAACATGCAAACCTTGAACCTAGAACTGACTTCTGAAGAAACAAACCTTCGAGGTAAATAGCCTTCCTTCTGTTTCCAAGTAATGGCTGTGCTCAGCCATCTGTTCTTACATCCTTGTTGGACTGTCCTTACAAATCTTAGTTTGCTCACAGTACTCCAAGTGTTTAGAACACCAAGTATGGAAGCAATTGCATCATAATCTGCCATAAATTGCACTGATATTTGGTCTCTTAATCTGTGTAGCTGAGAAAAATGTATTTCTACTCAGTGCATCTAGCATTTTGGGGAGGAGGGAGCAGGGAGGTTGTCAAAAAGAGCACAGCAAGCTTCATTATCTTTAGAGCCATGTGCTGTCACAGCCATCACTGATAATTCTGCAACAGGCAAGTCTGGAACAATGAGGTGCAGTTAATGCAGCTTGGGAGCTATTCTGGAAGCTAAAGTCCAGCTGCTGGATATCATCAAGTATTTCTTGTCAGTATGATAATAATTTTGTTTCTGAAAGTTAAGTTTAGAATACCAACAATAAGATGAAGAATTGTCACTAAGGCTGAAGAAGGGGTATTCAAAATAGAAGCCATCTTTTTATAAACTGTGAAGCTTAAGCTTGTTTCCTAGGGTAGAGGAATGTGATGCAGCCACACTGTTATCTGCTGAAGTCAGGACATCCAGATCCATGTCTGTGTTCCAATGTTCAATGAGACATTTAATTTTTCATTATTTTGTGTTAATGAGAGACTGCCCTCTGTATCAGCAAGCCAATCCTACGCTGAGAGACTGTCCCCTGTATCAGCAAGCTGATATCCTGTGCTACACAGAGGATCTTTCCTGGAAAGACTTTTTGAGAATCTCCAGAATTCAGGACATTTGGGAAAAGCCCAAAAGAGTCAAATTGCTTATGGAGATACCTCTCACTAGCTGCAGAAGAATCCATTTCATAATCTGGATACGGGAGATTGAGACAGTGCTCTGGGAGATGATCAAAAATACGCAATGTCTTTTACAGGAGGAACAATCAAGTAGCAGAGGACTTTTCAGCCTGGAAGAAGAGAGAACTTGGAATGGACAGGACAATTTAAAACTGTGAGCACACAGTTTTGGTAGTGATCACTGTGTGTTCCAGTGCCAGTGCAAGAGGCTGCCAACGAAGCTACTGGGAGACAGGTTTAAACTCAAAAGAAATAAGGCAGGTTCTTCCTGCAACAGAGAGCAGGGCTGTAGAAGCACTTAGCAAATAATTCTACAGCTGCACAAGTTCACATGGGCTAAGAAGACACTGACTGCGTACCTGGATGGCAGATCCATGGAGGATGCAAAATTGACAAGCCAAAAAGAGTTCAAGAAAACCCTCCTCTGTAAATAATCAGGAGGATGGGACAGCTTTACAGGGAAGTATCATGTTGACCTTTTTCTTCCCCTTCCCTGTGTGTCTGCACGTGAAACAATGCAGGACTAAAGGGACTGTTGGCTTGAACTGGTACAGCTATTTCTTGGTTATAATCTTATCAGAACCACAGCTCTGCCTTCTCTTAGAATTTATTCTCCTTAGGAAATGAGTGCAATCTTTAGTACAATAACAATAACAGCAAAAGCTGAAGAAATCAATCAATTCACATTTCATTTTCAAGGTCATTGTGCTGACCACTGTAACTGCACTGTCTGCCTGAGAAGCTGTCTTATGACCTTGAGTCTTAACATCACACTTGGAATCACATGTAGGTTTAAAGCTGAAAAACTGAGGGGATACCTTTTTACTTTAAGATGTAAATCTTTAGTATTATTCCCAACAAATATTTTACCAGAAATCTAACATGCTTGTAGAGTCAGAAACAGTACTAGTGGATTCTGATACCTCAGACCTTGCTTTGGCTAAGATGGTCATGAATGATATTAAATTTTTCTCAACTTCTCTAATGTGTTAGAACATGAAACATAAACACTGACCTCCCAAGCACTTGCAAGTCCCTTTGAGATACTAATGCTTCCTTTAACAGAAGTATTTAAAGAAGAGTTTAGCATGCCTTTCCAGATACTGGGAATGCTAGATATAGAACCATCAAGGAAGTAAATTCATTTCTTCAAGGCAGCTCAAAAAATTCCATAGTTAGTGTCTGGGGGAGCAAAGGACTAAAATAACCTGAAGCTATGGAAATACAGGTAAATAGATAATAGAAGTTTGGTGGAGGGGGGTGATGCAGACACATCTAAGAGGCTCTGCAAAGAGACAACTTCCAGCTGTGGAACAGTGATAGCAAAAGTGAACAAGATCCTGCAGAGCAGAGCGACTTGGTGGTGAGGAAGTCAGATGCAGTCAGTTCCAGTTCAGCAACTTCTTCTGATTTTCCCCAGCCTCCTGGAGCCCCAAGGCCTGAGTTTCATGAAGTTAGGTCTGAGGTCACTTAGCTCAGCCTAGCTCAAGCTCAGGGTCAACACACAGGTACTAATAAAACCCTTCCTGTTGTCACACAGTTCCATAAGGGGCTAATTTGGCATCTCTGCGCACAGCACCGTGTTTCCAAGGTTACTGGGGTGCTCAGCTTCAAGGTTAGATCCCACACCATAACAATGGCTTGAGCTACAAATTACACTATACCCAGCTCATACTTCTCAATGAATTAGAGCCAGGTGAACAGCAAGGAGTAGTTAATTTTAAAATACTTGATAAACAGCATTTGCACTTTAAAAGTCAGTAAGTCATCTCTACCTCTGCCCTAGTCATCTCTAGGAAACCTTTTACAATAAAGACTAGCATTTAAATGACTGATGATTTCCAAATATGTGTGAATGAAACAAGAATTCCTATCTCTCAACATCTACTCATCAGCAGAAGGAACAAACGTAACCGCATTCCTAAAAAATTACACAGCTCCTGCCAGCTTTTCATTTATGTTGCTGGACTTAGAGCCGAAACAAATGGAAGCCATGTGAGGCTCTTCCTGAAATAGTTACAAGAATTGGAACAGAATTATCATTGGTTGCTAAATAAAGGAAAAACTGTAGTGTAGAAACTCTGGAATCATATTATCTTCACTCCAGACACTCAAGAGATTACTGCTCTAAAAAAATAAATCTGGCCTAAATCTGGCTCAGAAATGCAATGGGCTCCAGCTTTCTTATATAAATGCTTGCAACAGCACAACTACAATGGGTCAGGCCATGGAAAACATATGAATAAGAGGTATTAAGAAGTATTTATTTGCTGCAAACACTTATCTCAAAAACCTCTGTGCCAGGCCTTGCTTTCCTGGCTTCTTAGAGAGGGGGCTTAAATCCTGTGTATGTGTAGGGCTTTCAAAAAAAATGCTGAACCATGAAGTAACACTCAGTGTGCAAAACAGGTCATTAAATTCACACACATAACACACACACATATGTAGCTATCAATTCATGCCTTCAAACCTCAGATGTGTGTAAAATAATCTTCACATAAAATCTTATCATTAGTGAATACACATATTCACATACCTTTGCCCCTGCACAACCTTGTTGAATCGCTTATAGAAATTAATAGTACAATACTTAATGAGGCAAAAGCAAGAGTAAAGCACAAGAGGAAAACGCATTTAATAATATCAAGCCATTTAATTATGCTGGCTACACAATAACTCATTTCTTTTATTTTATTTATTTCCTAAGATATTTGCATTATATATAGCCTATATTTTATTATAATTAGCTTTGAATGATTAAGAGTGAAGAGTGCCTGCCATTGTACTCCTTTAAAGCACAATACAGATATAACAATGGTTTTTCTTTTCTGTTTTCAGAGGGATGGTGAGAAGGGGTTACTATGTGTGCAGCAGTGTCCCTTTAAGTAATCTTTTTTTTGGCTGTGCATCCAGGGCAGCTAATAGTTTTATCAAATACCCTTCACAGTAAGACGACTGTTTCCATGGAAACTGTAGAGCAATCATCCATTATTCTTGCAAAGATTTCTCTCAGCTCTCACCTAAATACAGGTAGCTACTTTCTCTCAAACTACAAGAGAACAGACAAATTCATTTTACAGGCTGTGTGACAACTCAACTCCAGAGCTTCCTATGGAGACTATGGGGAAAGTGGGGCCTACAGCATAAAATTCCAAAAGGGACATCAAGGAAGCCATAAAGAAATTTTAAAATAGCCACAAATTCTGTCCAGCTTATAGAGAGGATGGAAGATTCTTTCCTTACAACTGTCAAATGGATAGGAGACAGAGTTGACCTGAGCTCTGTCACTTACCTCTCTCAGCATGTTGTTTTCTTTTTCCTTCTGTTCAAGAAGGCTTTCCAAGTGGTGCACGTGCATCTCTGCCTCAGCCAACCGCCTCGTTCGCTCATGATCCTCCTCGGTGGCTTTTGCCGACAGACCTTTACTCTGCAGCATCTCCAGAAGCTTTTTGATGGACTCGTCCCGCGCGTTTAAGGTCTGTTTCTGTGTCTCAATGCGCAGTTCCATCTCTTCCAAGGTTTTACGTAGCAGGAAGAGCTCCTTGGCCTGGCGCTCGTGCTCTGCGTGAAGTCGTTGGAAGTTTTCCTCTGTCAGCTCTGCCACAAAGGGCTCGCTGGTTCTAGTGCTGCTGTCCTGCTGGAACAGCTGGTTCAGGTCTCGCTGGATCCGAAGCTCATCCTGGAGAGCCTGGATAGTCATCTGCATATGCTGAAAGAACAAATAAATAAATAAAATCAGAGGATCCTCTCCACTGGAGAAATAAATAGACCAGTATGAGCCACATCAGTCCTCCTGAACTACCAACCAAAAGGCAACCACAGCACCAACAGACCAACATTATTTTTTTTAAAGCAGAATCAAGGCAGAAGTGGGTGATACTACAGAAATTTCAATTCCCTCCTTCCATGCCTGGCAGAAGTTGCTTAACGCTTAGAAGATTCTTATTCGAGTGACTCTACCACTTCCATCAACTTGAGTGAGTCACTGTTTCAAATGGGAAATGTCAGCAGGCATTTGTCAGTAAGCTGAGCTTAAAATACTTTTTTCCAAATGTTCACCTACCCTATAGAAGAATTTTGCATAAAAGTCCTAGACTAGAATTACTATCTTGACAAAGCAAAGGGACACGTGGCTATTAGAATTTACATACTCTCTAATAAAGTGTAACCAGCCATGAATGCTTCCAAGGTCTTCACTACTAACAGTACACATAGCACAAATTTCCCAGTTAACTTACAGAAGAAACTTCAGCATGTCAGGAAGAGCTACAACTACAGAAAACTGGATATATGCTGGCTGGGGAGAAGGGTCAGATGCAGGAAATAGCAATAGATCCTGTCTCAATGACTGTGAATACAGCGGGGTAATATAATGGGAGAACATAATGGGACAATACAGGAGAAGCACAGTTTGTCTAGAAAAATGTCCTCACTTCCTATTTCAATAAACATGCTTTTTCTTCTCTGCAAGACAAAAGCATCAAGATAATAACAGAGAAGTACAAACACACTGAACAAAGATTTGATTACCAGGAATGAGATGCACACCAAGTAATACATCTCTACTCCCTTAAGTGAGGCAGACATGCTTACAATTTAGTCTGAATGTGAACAAGTCAGATGGACTGATCCTTGGGGTCTATATATTGCAAAAATCAGTGTCTGCAATACAGCAGCTTCCCACATTCACTAGGCTAAAGTACTAGTTAGTATAGGTTATAATCTATTATCAAGCTTGACACAGTGATACACTGTTCAGGTCTATAATGGTGCCAAATTAATAAGTTTTATATAAATCCAAATACTTGATTCAATTCAAATACTTGTAAAAAAGAGGAGGTGTAAAAAGATTTGGGTTTAAGTATTACTTCAAAAATATATTTATCAAAATTCTTATGTGAAATGCTTTGAAGATGTTAAAAAGATGTCTGGAAATGGCCCTGGCAACAGGCTCTAGATGACCCTGCTTGAGCAGAGGGGTTGGACAAGCTGACCTCCAGAGATCCCTTCCAATCTCAACCACTCTGTGATTCTACGAAAAGACAGCAGATAGTATTTGTAACACACTTACCTACACTTAATCTGTTTTAGAAACATAAAAGGTTAGTTTGGTTGTATAGAATTGTGCATAAAGGGAGTCCAATTCCATTTTCTTTAAAAAAGTCAGTACTTCAGACCGAGTACTTCCTCTCCTTTTGTGTTCTGGCCTAAGAAGAGCTTTTCAAAACCAAAGGTGCTGTTACACATCCAGCTGACATAAGTCCACACTGCCACTAAAAGGAACAGTCCAGCCACTTGCCCTTCCTTAGGTGGTTGCCACTGACAACTGGCCCAAAGCTTCACCTGGCTGAAAATCAGCCCCATCAAAACCGAACTAAATGTCTTTCCAGCCAGATCTCAGGTCCACATGACAGTGTGACTACATCAGTGCTGATCCTGGTGCAAAGTAGGGGTGGAAGGAGCTGGCAGAGAAGAAAATGGAACCATCCTTTATGGTATCAGCATAAACTGAAACCAGCTTAAATACACAGCTCTGTGGTTGGTGTATTGGTCTTTTCTTTGATTTCAGTAACACAATACTTGGTACTTACTAATCCAGTAAATCAAAAACTACACTTTATGTTGTAGAATCAGTGTGACAACACAGCACAGTATATTGAGTGAGGAAGTAAGCAATTACTCTGTTCTAAAAGGTATATTGTGGATGCTCAGATTTATATTCAAGTAAGAGATAAAAAAATATCTGAAGAGAATCAACATAGATTTTAAGACTGTTTTTAGAAATCACTTTTTTTTTAATCAAAGATCTCAACTTTCATCTATTGTCATTCATCGAACTACAGTCAAAGTGAGAATGTCAGAACAACCTTCAAGCCTTATAACTGAGGCACTACAGGTAGGCAATCAAAACTACTACATCTGTTCAATTAATGTGTGTCGATTGAGCTGTAAGAGAAAACCTGCTGCAGTCATTTAAAGGTTTGCCTTGTCTGTACCTGTCCAACACCAATAAAGCCAGTAGGACAACGACAGCAGTAGTGAGAGAATGCCCTCAAATTTTGTTAAAATTAACAATAACTCCACTAAATAAACTTTACAATTCCACACATGAGTTAATTCCATTTGTATTTGAGAAGCCCTACTTATTCACAGCCCAGCTGTGTGTTGTTCCTCCAGCTAACAAACAAATTCCCACATGCTTCCACCTGCCTCTCCACATACTGCCACTTCAGCATTTCCTTTCTCCCAAGCAAGAAAAAAGCTTCTTCTGAACAACCACATTATCTACTAAATGAAATTACTTCCTCTACTCAATGTTGTCTCGGAATCAAACTTGGGTTATTTTTAAACATCAATGGACCAAATCACCACAACTAAATTCTTGTATTTTTATCATTTGATCCGCTGTGAAATGTCATTTCATGTTACATAGGCAAAAACTGTGTCTCAGACCCACAGAAATTATTTCTCCCAAAGCTTGAAAAGTCTCCATGGAGCTTCTGGGTCAATGAATCAAAACCTATTATAAGATTCAACACGTGATGTGGGAAAAAAATTATTACCAGTGACAAACAGGATTTATTGGTATCCAACAGTCTGTTAAGTAAAGACAAGGGAATTTGGAATTTGGAGCACCCCACAAAAATATTCAATTCAGTTTCCCCAGGAAAATGAAGAGGTGAGGTGAGAGGAAAGGTTAGCATCGAGCTTATGAATAACTATCACTGTTCTCTGAATCACTACTCAGTTGAGAACAAACTTCATTATGTGAAAGGTAACTGGAAAATACACCACAGAAAAGTTATTCTATGCTTTTCACACCCACTCTTTTCCAACATGCAGAATGTATGCAAAATGGGTTCTTTGCTTTCTGAAAGATTTTATGATTCTCACAATGATAGAACAATACCTTTTCTTAGCTGGCGTCTTAACTACTTTTTTTAGTTGCTTGTCTTCTATATAATTTAAAAGAAAATGTCCTTTTCCCTCTGAAGGAGAACACAAGTCTTACTAGCTTCTCTTTTATTTCTGAGACTTCACTTTTAAAATGGTGACTTTTCTGGAAAGGCAAAATATTTTCCAGGCTCATGCAATACTAGCAACTGATGCTTAATCCTGTGTCTAAGACCCGATTAGAGACCTCAAGAAAACTTGAAAAATAACATTGAAATAGGCTTCTCTACAAATAAACACATAAAATCACTTTTAATACCACTGAGCTTTCTTATGTCGTACTCTACCGAATAAGTACCAATCATGCTTTTCTTAAACAGTTTAATATTGGTGACATAATTAAAGGCAAAGCAATTATGATGAACCTGTACTTTGCTTGAAGCTTATCACTCATCTTGAGGATTCCCTCTTACATTCAAGTAACAAAAGCTTTTCTTGAAGCCTCGCTACAAATTATAACTACGCCTGCAAATCACAGAGATATTTTTGTGAGCACACTTCTCTAGTCCTGCTGGTTATGTCCAACACACTTTTCTCTTGACAGAGCTAAGCACCTTCAGGCTCACCTCAAACATAAATCCTAAAAGGGCACGGTGCAAACACAAACTCTTACACCAGGTGTTCCTCTGCCTGTATTACTTCCATGGTCCAACTTAAAGTTCATTAATCAGGCTCTACACGGGGACAGAGTCTGACCTTCATTCAGCAGCCCAAAATTTACATCTCTAAGTAGCTGAACATGATTCAATCTTTCCCTCCACCTACCAGGGCTCAAATTCACATTTCACACACCTTGGCAGATTGGTTAGATGAGCTTCCAACCTACAGTATGACTACAGCCAGTGATGGAGAAGTTCCTTGTATTTGGTTCACAAAGCACTCCTGCTGTTGCAGTCTCAGGATAATGCAATGTACCTACTGCTGTACTGGTGAGTTTGGGAACCTTGCTGCAGGCAGCTCTTTTCATCTCTCTCTGTTGAAGCTTTTCCATTTTGTATAAAATATTTAAAGATTCAGTAGGCCTGACAGAAAATATTAAAGAGAGCACAGCTTCTTATTCTAATTGGGAGAACACATAAGAACAGAAAGACCTGAATAGCAATACTCCCAATTACCTTAAATGTTTATCATCTTACCATTCCAAAGGAAGTGGGGGATGAGCATCTTTAACATTCTCAGTCAGGAAAAGAAACTTCAGCCAAGACCTGTATTCTAACCCTACATTTTAGATCAATAGGAGGCAGCCATTGCTACTACCAAGATTTTGGAAGAAAGGATTACATTGTGGCATGCTTTTTAAATAAAAGGATTTCCATACTCATCTTTGCAAGACAGAGCTTGATTCATCAAGCTACAGTGTTAAAGATTCCAATATGAATTTGTCCATTTGGTTTTGGTTGCCTGATTTAGGCTATTCATACTGCAGATACTGTACTCTGTACCTACCATAATCAGATATATAACTCATCCCATAATTTATTCCAGAAGTCTAAATGCTTAAATTAGAACTGTGGGTTCTGCAACACAGGTGAGGCCCCTAGACACCAAACACTTCCATAGTCAAGTCCTCCTTAACCTCCAGGATTTAAATTCTAAGTAGGTTAAACCAGGGAAATTACTTTAACTTCTTGAATACCAAGAAAAAATTCAGCATGTTCAAGAGATGCTTGTCAACAATACGCTGAAAGAAAGAGAAGAATGTGCTCTTTCCCAGAAACAAGGGAAAACATAGTATGCAATTATGTGACACTGTGGCACAGAAATGTGTCACAATGAGGTGGGAAGCATTGTCACATTCTGCAAAACTCAACGACTTAAACATTCTCCTCTAACACTGGGAGAACGCTGAAGATTTGTAATCACAAGCAAGAGAATATGGTGTGATGGTGAGGGCAGGCAGAAGAAGAAGGTCTTACTAGAATATTTAGAAGTGTGTTAAAAAAGCCTCAGCCAGTGAGTTCAAGCTCTTACTCCTCATCTTCAGACAACCCTAATGAGGCTCCAGTCAGGAAGCAGAAAGCTATTCCTGGGTGGATCTCTAATAAGATATTTTTACAGAAAGGACTGAGAGTCTGCTTTGCACAAATATCTAAATACTGACTGGCTGCAAAATTTAAACCTACATCTCATACACCTCAATATCATAAAGGGAAGATGGTCAGGGTCTTTACCCAAATCAGCCAAGAGATGCTTTAGCACCTTGCACATTCTAGTGAGCATCCCTAACCAAGTCTGTTTCCTGATCAGGGATAATCTCACCTCACTCTTTGCTAATTATTAACCAGAAATTCCTAATAAAAGTTCTGCTGAAATCAACAAATTTAGAAAAAATTTCTTATAAAAATTAACAAACTTAGATACTGAGAATTTCCTGGTCACTTCTACTGTTAACCTACAAAGCCAGTACATCCTATACTGAATGACAGCTTTATGATGCACATGTACTTCCCAGTTTTCTGAAAATTTGCTCAGTGATCAAGCTGTTCTTCATGTAGAAAACACTAAGTGCTTGGAAACACACAGGACAGGTGTGCTGGCTTTGGCTGGAGTAGAGTTACTTTTCTTGATAGAAGTTGGCTTGGTGCTATGTTTTGAATTTGTGACCTAACACTGTGATAACATGGGGATGTTTCTGTTACTCCTGAGCAAGGCTTAGATAGTGTCAAAGCCTTTTCTGCCTCTCACCTCACCCCATCAGCTCATAGGCTGGGGGGCACAAGGAGCTGGGAAGGGGCACAGCCAGGACAGCTGATCCCAACTGACCCAAGGGATACCCCAGCCCATATGATGTGCTGAGCAACACAAGCTGGGAGAAGGAGGAGGAGAGGAGGACATTTGATTTATGGCATCTGACATCCCAAGTCACCATCCCACGTGATGGAGCCCTGCTTTCCTGGAAATGGTTGAACACCTGTCTGATGATGGGAAGCAGTGAATGAATGCCTTGTGCTTGCACGTATGGCTTTTCCTTTACCCGTTGAACTGTCTTTATCTCAACACACAAGTTCTCACTTTTACCCACTGGGGGAAGAGTGAGTGAGTGGCTGTGTAGTAGTTAATTGCTGGCTGGGGTTAAACCACAACAAGATGTTTCCTTTTTTTAATTATCTATCACGTACTTCTCTACTTATTTTTCAGGATCCAACCCAGGGATAAAAAAAGTTTAAAAAAAGAGACATATGTAATTTGTTAATCGATGAAAAACTGGGTTTTGGGAGATACCATTTACAGCTAATCTTTCATTAAGCCAATTAATTTTGCAGCTGGAAAAAAAAGACAAGCTTTCAGCTACAAAAGCACATTCAGGTCTGAAATGTGCTCGTACTACCTATAAACACTGCCTTACTTTTGTCTTTAGTTCATCATGACTACAATGCTACTACTCCGGAAAGATACACTAATTAGGATATATTTTATTTCAGAAGGACAATTCAGTAAGGCCTACAGCCTTCAAATGTACAGCACCAGAAGATGACAGAACTTAAGAGGTGCTTTTCTTGCCAGCAAATCTGCATGCACAATCACAAACTTTTGCATTATGACAATAAGTCTCATGTTTTTTACAATGAAAGCATTTCAAACATTCGTAAGAGGATGAAGCGCACTGAGCTCCAAAGAGACCACATGCAAAATGTTAGAACAGGATTTAGTCACTATGGGAAATCACTCTCTCCCATTCTCAAGGAGTTAATGTGTTGGCAGCGTTTCTGGGAAATAGATTCTGCTGAATGCACCACAGAAGCAAAGGCCTGGCTGTCCGAGGGAGTCCCTGCTGACATTCAGCTGCAGCCCACGCAAAGACACTGAAAAAAGGGCTAATGTCAGGTGTCCTGCAGGGCTGAGATGAAACAGAACTTGCTGATTCCAGAAATGCTACATATTCCCTGTAAGGTGGATCAGGGGCTTCGAAACTCTTATTTAAATGGAAATGAGTGGGCGATTTTTATAATGTTAAGCTCAGATACATAATACTGCTATGATTTTAATAGGATTTCATGTGTGAGAGTCAAAGAAAGAGACCTGTATTTTAAAGACAACCATCACATATTGCATTATCTCTGAGACAGCAGAAGGGCAAGATGGTAAAAAAGTGCTATAGATAAAGAGCTTAAGTTGTCAGTAATACATCTGTCAGCTGAACTAGACTTGCACAAAATGACTCATTTAAGGGGGCAGGATGCAGCAGCCCAATTCCTTCACCTCTCTTTGTACAAACCTCTCCCCCCAAAAAAAAAAACCCCAACAAACCCACGAGCAATTCGACAGGAATAAATTTAAACTCCTATTAAACCCATAGTCACAGAAAAACCAAAACTGCAATGCAATCACCTCATACTAAACGTATGGGCACATCCATAAAAAGGCTGCAAGGTAAAACAGAGTAAATGCAGTACAACAGCTATGCAGTGCTGGATGCCCACGTGAAAGATTTTTACCTATACTAAACATGAAGCAGCTTATCTTACAAAGAATAAACCTAAGCTGTTTTTATGGTCAAAGGATAAAGTATGAATATAGACAGTTTCTATAGAATACCTGATGCACAGTAAAAGCATCACTTATCATGAAGAGATCTGTGCACATACCTGTGTGCTAAGAATAAAAATTCTGATTAAGCAGAGGGAAACCTACCAAAGTTCTGAAAAATACCAGTTTATCAATTTTTGAACAACATATACAATTCTGGCAGTTCTCCAGCTTCCTAAGGGAATTTGAGCTCTGTGGCAGATACCAGAAATGGTCTAGTAGGCAACAGCATTCAAAGGAAAATTGTTTCTGAAGTCATATCAGTGAGTCCCAGCTACCATGTGTTTACATTTCCAAAGGTACTTCTACATTAGTAGTTTACTGTGCTTCAAAAGCTTTTTCTCATGCAAATCTTGCTAGAATCTACATTTCACACCCTTTGAATATCAGCAGGCTATGATCCTGGAGCTAAAAAAAAAAAAAACAGATTCTTTTTAAGTGCTCATCTTTCTTGAGAATAGGCATTTTGGGATTAGGGCAAATGTTTAGAATTTCTCATCGGAATCAACAATTTACATACTGATTTTAACCTCTATTTCCCACTAGGCTGTCCAAATTGGGTTAGCATTACACTACTTAAATATCATGTTTTATTTATATACAAATATGAGCTTTGATTTTTTGTTCTTATGCTGCTAAAGAGACAGGAGTCCTTGCCCAGATGCAGTTTCGTACACTGCAGTAAGACAACTCTTTTTAGATTCTGTCTCCCATGTTTAACAAGCATAAGCTTCTTTTGTCACAAACTGTGTTGATAAAATGGATCCTCATGTACGAGGTTTCTGTTAAAAACAAACAAACAAACAAAAAAGCCAACACACAAACATCAGACAGATCCAAATTCAGGCCAGCCATGATAGAACTTGTAGAATTCAATCTCATCCCATTTTGCATGTGCATTCAACACACCCAATTTCATCCATGGCACAGAATACTTCTAAACGTTGCGTCTGTGAAATAGGTTCTTAGGTGCCACATTCAGCTTCTGTGAACCTCTCATCCCATGAAAGCAATTATAAATTATTATGGCACTTAAGGGAAAGAGAATTTTAACATTTATATATGTATAAAATCCAATATTTTCAAATTAATAGCATCTACATGAAACATGACTCATTTTGTTAATACATTAGGAGCTTTTCTGCAAAACCGCATTATTAGTCACCTCAATTAGAGAGGTCAGCAAATACATCTTTCCATTAGCTGACATAAGGAATCAATTCAAGATAAAAGGTGCTCTGCTACAGAACCTTTGATCTTGTGTTCAGTATTTTCCAAGATATGAGCATACATCTGCAATATGCTCTAAAAGGGAAAAACAGCCGATGATTTCTAATGAGAGAGTACTGTATGAAAAATCGATGCACAAGAAAACTGTTTACTTTATCCACATCACTCTTGCCACTCCCCTCCCTCAGATTTAAACTTTGTTCTATACTGGTTGGTTTAGAGAGATTACAGTATAAATCTCAATGCACACATGCATGGGGTTCCACAAGAATATTTTCCATAAACCCAATACCTCTCACGTGAAGACTATAAAATATGGAGTAGGCTGGATCTTTAAAGCTTTTTGAATAGTTCAAGCTTGTGACTGCTGAGGACTGAAGAAACAATCACAGTCACTTTATGTATGTGATACATAACAACTAATTAGTTGAAATATTATCACTTTATGTATGTGATACATAAAGTGATAATATTTCAACTAATTAGTTGTTATGTAAAACAGAGAGCTTTTCAACTTCTGCTTGCCCACAGCACTATAACACTTTGTTCTTCCTGTCCATCTGGAACAGCATGCTTCACTTGCATTCAACAGTGGAAGATCTCATGAGCTCCCCAATGCTCAGAGATCAATGAACTGATGACTATAATGTTCTTCTCACACTTGTGCTCCCAGAAATTGAGCTACAGTCCAGATAAGATATTTATAAGCCAGATCAGCCTGGACTATCAAACCTGGACAGCGGTTCACCAGCAATTTGAAAACACTAAAATTTACTGACATTTTGTTTGCTGGCTATTTTAAAACGTTTTCTTGAGCAAGAAAAGCATCAGATGATCAGATATGGCCATATGTGAGAAGACAGCACACAGGACTTGATCTTGTGAAATAACAAACAGAATATGTGATATTCAGGATCTCACACACAACATATGGCTGTACTGTGACACATGGGAAGTTCTGGCCAATACAGTCTTTGCACAATGTTCAGTCAAGACAGGGAGATAACCACCAGCAAAAACTGCCTCTCAGCTGCACAGGCCAGGTGTAGAGTGAGGTTTTGCCAGACTGCTTACAGTTTTCCTTGTGATGATTAGATGGTAACCTTGCAAGGCAAAAATCATCTTAGGGAAATGATTGGAGTGCAGAGGCCCTGTATTGTTCCATAACTCATCCCACTGTTTCACAAGAAGATGGAGCCAACTTCACTATGTCACAATAATGCTTCTTTCTTTGTTCATAGTCTCTCCAACATGCCTTCCTAAATGCTTTCTATCCCACACACAATTTTAAGTATTGCATCTTCTCACATTTACTGTATCATCAACTCTTCAGGAAAATAAAAACAAAAAAACAAGCTCCCTGGAAAAGTATTTGCAAGTGATTGTCTTGTTTTAAGCCACAATAAGGAAGAACTGTAGACTTTCATACTATATTGGCCCGAAATCCAGAAGGCCCAAAATGATTGCTGAAACAAGAGCAGCGCCCAAGTATATATCATCAGCCAATGCAGAGGACTACAATACGTGTAGTGCTATAGACAGAAAAAAAAAACAAAAAACAAACCAAAACCAAATCATTCATTTTCTCTTCTTGAGGTCAAAAGTATGGGCTTTTTAGAGTTATCAACACACTGCATACAACTACAACAGTCAATCATTTTAAATCTATCCTGAAAGATTAGAGCATGAAGATCTCACAAATGAGGCAAGTTCTTGCCAAATGGAAGATATGCATCCTTCCATCTCCTCAACTTTTTTCATTTTCTTTGAAATGCAAGGAGGAAGAACCTGTTTGTAAAAAAATTTGCAAAAGCAGCAATCATCAATAAAACTCTACTAAGCCTTTTCAAACCTGTGGCTTTTGACATGATACATGGTATCTCCTCAGCCCTCTGCCATGAAATATTGGCTACACTCACAAAGGAACAGACTTGAAAATGTTCTTTTCTGGATACATCAAGTGTCTTACACCAAGTGCTGTTTTGGGAAGACAGGCAGTTCAAACGCATTACTGGAATTTCAGGATAAATTTAGAATATGGCTGCAGCAATCATTGTCCCTGTGAAAGAACATATAAAAAAACCTCTGATCGAAATGTTCTGGCACTTATCCTCATGCCGAAATGGCAGCAGCACCTTTGACAGCAAAGCAGAACACAGCACATTACACTGCGTTCTAAAGGAGCTTTGTGTGACTTCTAACAGGCAACACAATTGCCCCTTGAGGAGGTTGAAGAGAAAAGTGACAAAAAATATCAAGAGGAACCCGGATAGCCCTGGAAATGGGAAGGTCTAGCACAGCCCACCTGAATAGGAGGCATTCAAATTTCTGCTAGATGTACCATGACAGTGATCGATGCCAGGCTCAAGTACTGCTTTGCAGGTACAAAATTGAGTATTTTCATTACTAAAACCTTTACTAAACCCTAGAACGTGATGAAAATACCTAAACAGAAAAGTTTTCCCATTCAGAAGAGTGGTTCTTTCCCACAGACATCTTTCTGCCAGGTATGAGGATTTTCAAAGCAAGAGGCAATTCCCTTTGGCAGCAGTGCTCAGTCACCCACCACTAAACCCATCAGGTGCAGTAAGCTGGATTCTTAGTATGCATCAAAAATGCATCTGTTCAGAATGTGAAACAGATAAAGCTAAAATGAGTATCTGCCATAGGACTGACAGTTAGAATGACTTGTGCCAGTGAAAGGCTTTAATAATGTCTTGTCTAAACTTGCACATCACTCTAGGAATCGACGGAATAGACAGAAGGATATAAAGCAGACCTGAGTTCATTGTAATAAACATAAAACTATCCAACACCAAATAGTCTTGTATTGCCCATGGATCAAAATGGACAGTTGGTACAGACTGTCCTGGTAAAATCATGTAGGGTAAATCTCCCACTGAACGAATACTGGCTCTTAATAAATCCTTCCAGGAACCACTTACTCATGTATTACTACTATATGGTCATTCCAGCAGTTTTTCATGCTGTTAGGCTTCTTGCAGAGCAATGACTGAACTCCCTTGCTTCTTTATATACCAGTCTGAGAATACATAACTGTTCAAAATCTGCAATAATATAGACAGAAATGCTGCGAAACAGAGCCTTTGGTTCTGGTTCATGTGCATTTATGTAGATTATCTTGTGACCAAGTGCTCTGCATTTAAAATCTATTCAGAGAAGCATCATAATCTGCTGATACATCTGTATGAACAACTGTCAAGACACAGAGGAGAATGGAATTCCCTGTTGTGAGTTCAAGGCATCAATCCTTGAATCTAGGAAGAGCTTAAGCTTGTCTGAACATAGTAATCTCAGAGCTACATGTTTTATGAGAGTCTGTTAATTCAGAACTAAAAAAAAAAAAAATATTGAAAAGGGCTTATAGCATTGAAAATCTGGAATACTCATTTGTCCAGTGTTAGACAGATCATTTCAGGGAAACAGAACAAGCTGGCTCTGAAGACCCAAATTCAACTCATCTCTTGGATATGTTCTGGGACCTAGAAAGAATTAAGGAAAGGATTCTTGCTTTAATCCATCTCAGTGCAAGGCTGAAGGACCAGTGATGATACTTATTTAAATGCAAAGTTCAAGGCACACTTTAGAACTACTTGCTGTGCTTTCCCACAGAAATAAACCCATACATGAAATCAAAGTTAAATGCAGCAAGGTTTAGCTCTTCCTTTTCTCACTCAAATGGATGCCTAGATTAGCTTTACTAGGCAGTTTGTACACCTAATTAACACAGAAACCCTGAACACATTACTAAGAAACCCATTCACAATCCTGGATTTCATAATCCCTGCATTCCTTTTAGATTTTACCTAACATTAACATGTCTTACTCATCATTAAAACTGTCTGTTGGTAACGCTGTTTTGAGATACTTTTGCTATGGAGATTGATAACTGCTTAAGGGAGCAGGAGCACAAGTACTGTTCTCGTCTATTCTTCCAGTTTCAGGGCATGAGGAGGGAAGAAGCAGGAAGAGCCAGCAGATCAATACCTGGCTCTCAGCCCGGTGTCACTGGCAGGATTTTGCAGTTTTTAATTATAGGTCAGTTTACATGACAGCAGGCCTGCTGGCAATAGCCAGGGTACACCTGTCTCAAAGGGGAAAAAGGATCTTTGCACAGGAGCTCACATGGCTCATTGAGAGCTTTAAATTAGGGGGAAGGAGATAAAACCAGGCTCACTAGAGATAAGCTTGGGGCAGCATGCCAGCATTCCTGGGACAGGGTACCAGTGAGGTCCTTCTGTTTGCCATGTCAACAGAGGTACTGGGTGGAGATCCATGCAGCACACAGTTATGGATGTGTTAGAAACCGTGAAAGCACCTGAGAATGATCACAGAGGAATCAGGGCTGGTGCATGTTCAGAGAAGAGCAACAGAGCTGGTGAAGGGTCTGGAGCACAAGTCCTGTGAGGAGCAGCTGAGGGAGCTGGGGGTGTTCAGCCTGCACAAAAGGAGTCTCAGAGGGGAGACCTAATCATTCTCTACAACAACCTGAAAGGAGGGTGTAGTGAGGTGAGGGTCGGTCTCTTCTCCCAGGTAACAAGCAACAGGACAAGAGGAAATGGCCTCAAGTTGTGCCAGGGGAGGCTGGATCTCAGATATTACAAACATTTCTTCTCCACAAGGGTTGTAAAGCACTGGAATGGGCTGCCCAGGGAAGTGGTTGGGTCACCATCCCTGGAAGTGTTTAACAGACATGGAGATGTGCCACTTAGGGACATGGTTTAGTGGTGGGCTTGGCAGTGCTGGGTAAGGTTGGACTCAATCATCTTAAAGGTCTTTTTCAACCTTCATGATTTTATTCTATTCTATGATTGTCACCAAACAATTTGCAAACTCAGGACAGAAATGAAGTGCCTCAACTTTCTGAAGACTCATAGATGTTTCTCCCCTCTGATCAGAGCCACAAGCCACCTAACCTAACCTACCAGGACAAACCCTGTCCTAACTGCTTGGACAAACCTCCAATGTCCTCACAGTCCTGTTAATGCAGCTGAAGTCCATACATGCAATTTCTAATGGCTATTTCTGACTGATGAGCACAGACCACAGAAGTATTTAAAATTTCAGGACTGTTGGTAGCAGTGTTGGGGGAAAAGTGGGGCTTGTTTTAAAGGTTTTTTTAATAACCTTCTGTTTACAAATACACCCTTCTTGGAGAACAATTTATTAGAGAACCACTTTTGTCTTGCTTTATGGGCTTTGCTACTGAAAGCAGACATCCATTTGTCACCTTGTTCTGCCACAAATTAACCAATTGCTGTTTATGTCTGTATCCCCAAACAAAAGACTTTAGACCATTTTCCTAAACTGATAACTGCACATATAACAGTTACAAACTCCAACTGCCAGGAAGGTGAAAAGCTAATCTATGTAGTTTTAGGATTATCTTCTGGTCAGCCCCTGGCTATTACACAAAGATAGACAGTAAAGCCTGATGGAAAATCTTTCCTCAGAAAGAACATTTCTCTCATCACTTTCCAGAACAGCAGAGATAATGTTGTATAGGAGGCAGTACCAAACCTGGAAAATTTAACTTTGGTGTCTAGCACAAAATCCCCAAAATCTTGTTCTCCAATGAAGTCAGAACTACACACCAGTACAAGAAATGGACAGGAGAAATTCTTCATGTCCCCAAATATGTCTCTATTTCTAGCTACGCACACAAAAAATATTTACAATTTTATCTTTTTTCTATATTTTGCTTGAAGTTAAATTCTATTGGTTTTAAATAAATTTTACTTAAATTTTTACATATTATTTTAAATTATTTATTTCAATTTATTTGATTGTCATAAAAGAACACCTCTTATGTCTGTACTTCACATTTCAGATTTCATACCTTAGTCATATCATTTTTTTTTTACCTCATCTGCATCCCTACATCACAAAATAAAAGCTACTTTTAAAGTTCTACATTCCACTGCAGGCATGCTTTTGGGGTTGGGTTTTTTGGTCACAATTAGTAATTTGTTCACTTTTTTTATTCGGATTTCGTTTTCTGTGGAAAACCTCATTAAAATCCTAATATATAACATTCAATAAATGTAAAAGGACACCTGGTATTATGATTTATTACACTAAAAATAAAACCCCATTATATGATTATTTTTACCAGAAAAGGACAGAGCAGCTCTTGTTCATTAACCTACTACAAACAATTCAAGAAAAAACACAGTGGCAATTTAACTGATTTAATTTAAGTAAAAGCAGTTGAAAAAGTAGCTAGTTATTAAATTACTTCAAGCCTTACACAGAATAGGTGGAAAAGAACTACTTGAACCAGTGAAGAGTGATTTATAAACTCAAATCTTAGCTACTGTCAGAAGAATAGAACATATAATGGGGACTAAAACCATAACAAATTTAATCTTTCTCTGGTCAAGATTAAAATAATTTTTGTAAAAGCTCTGGAGAACAGACAAGCACATAACACCATTGCATTTCTATTAGTAAAAAATCACGATCCTATCACCTTTTTTACCATTGCTTTCCTCGAACCCAGGTTATCAATCCTTTCTGTCATGTTTATGGATGTGCTGGGATAACAACCAGAATAATACACCACCAGCCCTTAAACGCAACCACAATATAAATAGTGACTCAAACTGTTACAGCAGAAAAGGATTGAGAGCAATAAATAATGAATGAATAAAGACTTTCAAGAAAGCATTACCGTTCTCACGGTCTAAAGGGCTGAGCACAAGATTTGTATGGAGAGGTGGTAACTCGACCAGCTGACAAACAAAAAACAGCTTTCAGAGCACACCAGTCCTTCTTTAGGTTTTGCTGGTTTTGTATTAAATCTCTGAAACTATAAAGCAGCAAATAATAAATACGGTGAATTAATCTTATGTACTTTAAAAGTAATATTTTATCTAGTCTATGATTTTTAGAATTCAGTACTGGTTTACTGCATATTCTATTTTTTCCCGTGCCATGCCCACAGACAATTCTATCTCAGAGGAGCCAGTCAGTGCAATGAACTCCCTCCATAATATCCCCCCTTATCTACAGCCACCAGCCACATTTTTTTCCTACTGAAAACTCAGTAACATCACTCAGAGCAAAATTTCTCAGTTTGTTCTCAACTAGAAAGTTGCTGCTTCTGTCACCTTTCTTCCCCTTAAAAAGAGGTTTTAAGTCCCAAAGTTTGTTCACTCTTGTCTTGGCTACATAATTTAATTTAGCAAGATGTTTTACTTCTCTACAAGCCTTCCTGTGGTCATCAGACTGTACTTGGAGATGTTTCTTCCCCTCAAAAAAAGGGAAGGTACTGTCATATAGATCATCAGAACATTTAATTGTCCACCAAAAAAGCTGTGCTATGGTAGCACGGACATGACTACTACAACTTTATGGCAATCTCTAGAATCTCTTTTAAAGAAAATACAATAGGACAAGCCTGTTGGTAATATGAGGTTTCTATATGAGTCCTCTCTCAGAAAATAAATTTCCTTGAAACAAATCTGTGTATTACTGATGTAATAATGAATAGTACTTAGACATAATGGTGCCTAGACACTAAACATACCTTAATTTTCCCAGAAGACAGCCTGAGAGCCTTACTGGAACATTTGATAATTTATTTTGAGGAAGAACTTAACCCTCAAAATCTATCTGCATCATTCTCTTTGCAGCAGAAGTACCCGTGACTCACTGTTGACACCAGGCAGTGGCAGGATACAATAACCTTCCTGTGCCTCTCAACTGCTGGGACTGGCAGTGACTCACCACCAACTTCACTCAGGCCAAGATTTCCTGTGATGCAGCTTCTGTTTGCTGAGGAAAGCCTTGCTTACACTTTCACACATCCAGCATCCACAAACAGGTAATAAAGATGATACCCCATATCCTGCCTCTGTTACATAAAAGCAACTGTAGTTATTCACCCCAAACAAAAGCCTTAGCTATATTCTGACACTACTAAAATTAACAGAAAATGTGATTCAAGTCTTCAAAAAAATCAGTCTGACAAAAAAAAATTCCCTTTATTACCTAGAAAAAAAGCAACACAGGAACCTTGATCCCTTCATAATCAACAGAAGATCAATTTAAATATATAATATAAATAGATAACAGCTGAATAATGAATCCAAAGCTGAACCAATGACTTCATTGATCCACTGAATCCATCTACTACTTTCTGAACACCGCTACAGAAGTGAACACTAAAATTTATGAATAAAGCATTTCCTTTCCCAAGATACAAATAACAAAACTAGAAATAAAAGTAAAATCATTTTCTGCAAATCAGCATAGAAAAAAATTACACTGGCAAAACGTGATTTTGTAAAAAAGTTCAAAAAAATTAAAATATTTAACGTATACATTTGACAAAAATGCAAAACTTCGGAAGCAGTTGTCTTACATGAAACAAGGCAGTTCATTATCCTCAGTTCCTGCTCACCTACTAAACCTTAAGAAACAAAGTCCTACATGTGTTTCAGTCTCACCATATATTTTTGAAGTATCTGTAATATAAGCACATTGTCCATGTGTAAGCAGTGCTCCTCACTGGCAAGACTGGCTATAAATCAAAAGAAACAAAAAGTAGAGAAGAAGCAAGTTTCTTGATGTCAGTATTAAAACCAACTCTAGAAACCACCGATAAAGCTCCTGAAAGAAGAGAAGCATTCTTTTATGGGAGATAATGAAATAAGTTCCTACATAGGTACAGAAAGGACCTAAACAGTATTTACAAATTACTTTTTTTTTCCCAAGGCTCTTGATTATACTGAAAAATCAACAAGAAACATCAGCCTCACATTGGACTTCCCAATTCCAGCTGCCTTACCCAAATAAATCTCAGTTGTAATCCCTACCACTCTGGAATGGGAGATTTCAGTAACTCCTCTTTTACTCACAATGAGTTTAGTTAACTACACGTATCAGTAAGAACTGAGACAGCCAGATCATCTGCTTTCATCTATTTACAGAATGATCTCAGAAAACTGCCCATAGTCAGTTTAAGAGACGAAACATCATCATTCTCACAGCTGAACCCCCAGATGAGTGTCCAGTGAGTATAAAGACACAAGTTCAGTATTCTTTTATCTCATTCTGCTCTGTCAGGGAAGAGGCAAAGGCCAAAATATCCTGCCACTCCTTGCCAGGAAAACTGTATCAATACTAAAATTTTTATTTAATAGCTACGCCTTCTACTAGCGGGAAATTTCTTACACTCCTTGCCAACAGGCTCTGCATGTAAAGTTTAAGAGATGACTAATCCCCATTAGCAACGTTTTGCACAGAATTACTGTCTAAACACTCTAGGCAGAGTGTTAACCCTAACAGAACCTCCTAACCACCTGCCCAATCGCTCCAATTCCACCACTTGCTTTATGAAGGACCTTCACACTCCTCCCAGTCACCCCTTTCAGCTCAATCATGTGAATATCCTACTTTAAAGAGATACTGTAAAAATAAGGGCTCCATATAAGTAGGTAACATATATAGGAGGGAAATGTAATTACAGACTGAATATTTCAAATACTCTCCATTCATAAAGTTCCTGTTCTCTTTAAATGTTCATTCATGTGTATCATTAAACTAAAGGTGACTGCATGCACTACCTACATATTGCATGGATTATCAGAAACCTCAAAGACTGTGGGAAGTTATAGCTTTTATGTTGCCTGAACACTTCTATTAGTGTCATGCTTAACAAATGTATGAATGGAAGTCCACTTGCAGCTCTGTGGGTTTCCCAAAGGATAATTTCTCCGAAATGCTACAGATAGAGTTTGTCCCCAGATTAGAAATTTCTCCCTCTGCTCTGTAACAACATGTCCTAATGACCCAGAAGAACAGTCTCTGAGGAGGAACTGTCAAACTCAGAGTGCTTCCACCGGGGAAAGAACAACCAAACAAAAAGGCATGTTTTCAAAAAGATCAAGTTGTATATAAATAGGATGATGAAAGCTCATTAGAAGGTAGCCCCTGCAATACTGTCTCTGGTAAGGATGAATGGGATATTTTGATAAAGGCAAAGGAAAATCCTTCACAAAAAATGCAACTCAAACCACTTGGGTTTCAGGGTCCAGATATGTAAAAAGTTCAACCGTATACTGAAGGAATGAGGCAGTGGGGAAAAGAGGATCAGTTCTCAAGTGCCCAAATTTCTATAGTGTTGCCTGCTGAGACAACAGCTATTAAGATACTCACTTTTGTGGACAGATAAAGAGAGGAAGACCATAACCTCAAATGGTTAGTAAATTCTTTCATGATCCATTGTGTGTTTTCATTGCTGTCTTGTGGTATCCACAAACTAGTAGCACAGGACAGAATCACAGCATTGTCAGGGTTGGAAGGGACCTCTAGAGGTCTAATTCAACCCCTCTGCCAAGGGAGGGTCACCTGGAACGAGTCCAGGTCAGTTTTGAATATCTCCAGAGAGGGAAACTCCACAATTGTTACAGTCCTGTCATCCTCAATGTAAAATTCCTCCTCCTACTGAGGTGGAACTTCTTGTGTTTTAGTTATGGCCACTAAAACTTTTTTAGAATACAAATATCAAAGGTTAGTTATTTACTCCAAGCCTGGAGTAAGCTGAATTCCATCTGGATAGTGATCAAGAGTCAGTAATCAGTTACATTCATTTACCACAATATAGATATTTGTAGCAAATACATTTGCTAATGAAAAAATTGAGTTAAAAAGTTCAGAGCACGGAGACATTTATCAGGTGCTAAATTTCCAAAATACATGTAGGGAGGAGTACCTCTTACTGAGTCAATCAGTTGATCAATCATTCCAGAACAAGAGACAAAATCTCATCCAAAAAGCAATACATCCTCAGGAAAATGAATGGTGCTTATTTTAGTCAGAGCAGCAAAACTTCTAAAGAAGTTCTAATTAAATTTTTGAATGAGCGAATCAGCAAAGGGAAAATTTCCATCTGTCTGGGCAGCAGAGAAGACTTCCACAAAGCTCTCAATTATAAAAACTGATGCTACACCAAGACTAATTTCTCCTTAGTGCATGCAAACTGAGGCATGGGGGATACACAGACAAACTACCCAATGGAAGCACATCTCACCAAGAGGGAGGTCCTCAATGTCCCAGCTGGATTTCTTGGCCAAGGAGGTGTAGGGTAGAAAAGCTTTCAATTTTGGCACGGACAGATTAAGAAGGTTTCTCTTCTAATTCTCTTCTAATTCTGCTCTTTCACAAGCCGTTTATAATGGCATGAACGTGCACTGACAAGGCAGAGGGCTGGAAAAAACCGTCTTCCAACAGCAGTGATAACAATGAAGGCTCTTCAGCACATGACACAGCAGGGAAAAACCTTCCCAAATAGACACCAAAATTTCCTAAGCACTGGTCAGAAAGACTGTGAAAGAACACTTGTAACACAAGAATGAGAGAAAATGGTTGTTAAAAGAACATGAATGAAGCTAACAGGCAAATGTTCCAGAAATTAGCTTTAAAATCCTGCAGATGGTTTTAAATCATCAGAATAACAACAGACCTGCCTAGAAACCCTAAGAAAACCTTATCACTTCATGTTATACCTATGTAAGCTTTCCTGTAATTCTTAAAGAAGAAAGAAGGAGCCTCTCTGGAATTCTGAGACAATCCTACTATAATTCTAAGTAAACACACTATGAGATGCAGATATTCTACCTTTGGACAGCCTTTTGCAGTCCAAGTTCCAAAAAGTGAAAGCTGTTAATAAAAGCTACAGGGAAGACATCTGCATGAAGAGATGAAAGTTCCAAATCCATGAGTATTCCTCAGTCATGCCAATGTAGCTGAAATCACATCAGACAAACTCTGCATTTCCTTCTGCAAACCCCCCTGTGCCTGCAGAAGATCGATGCATCAGCTGGTCAGCTCCACAGAGCAGACATTCCAGACAGCCCTGAAAACAGACTTGCTGTGGAACAGAAGGATCAATGTTATTCTCCTGGATTTTAAAGAGGCTGATCTCAGGTCCTCCCTAAATGCCAAATGGAAAAACAGACGAACAAAAAAAAGCACCCAGTACCTGCATCCTGAAAGTCTCAGCCATGAAGCACCACCTGAAATGTCTTATCATACAACAAGGTTACTCAGTGTTCCCTGCAAACAGATTGCCAACCACTTGTTCCAACTACAGGTAAGTCAGAAACAAGTGAAACCCCAAGTGTTCTAAAGGGGAATTTAAATTCTCTTTATTTACCGAAATTGTTTTAGTCCTGTTAAGTAATCACCTACAACTGATGCAGAGAAACCCTTGGCATGTTTTCCAAACTCCTTGAGAACATGAGGCAAGGATCTTTAGCACACCAAAAGTCCCAAGTAATATGACCTGACCTGGTAGGAGGTCAAACTGCCTGTTTCTTTGACACCAGTAAAACATGGTATCCTTTTGTCAGGTGTACAGTGTGATTGTGACTGTCTTCTGCAGACTGACAGGTGGGGTCCACTGAAAGGGAGGGTAAGAAAGCAGCAGGATGTTGAATGCATGACTCTCAGCATCCAGCAGACAGGAATTCAAGATAAAGGCATTTCAGCCAGAAACATGACTAATCAAAAGTGACTGCTGAAGGGGATGGAGACTGAGGCAAAATGAGTCATGTGCTTCCCAAAACATGCCAATGAGGGAACACAAACTGAGCAAGTGACTGAGTTGTAACTGGTAGCCTGCATATAAAGAACGGATGATATTCAGACAAACTGTGATGTCTGCCCAATATTTAAGAGATTGAAGTATAAAATGAGGTGGGCTCCTCTATGCAGTAGGCTGCATGGCAATATCTGCCCCATCTAAAACTGCTTCATGAGAGCAAGCCTTCAGCTTGGGCTTATTTGTAAGGAGCTTTCTCAGCAGGGGAATCATCCAGGAGTGCTTCGAGTTGATCCAAGTGAAAGTAAATCTAAACAGGTATCCACCTGTATCACTTCATTCAAGATAACTGGAAGAAGAGGTGCAAAAAGACAGTAGGAGACTCAGATAAAATATCTATGCCTTTAGTGAAAGTGCTCCAGGGCAGAGGACAGTCTAGAAATACAAGGTAGCTCATATGCAGTGGGAAGTCACTATTTGGCAAAAGCAGTAGCTTTGTACTTTCGATTATCCTTCCTCTGCAGCAGCCATGAACAGAGCTGTAGTCTTTCAGGATGGAAGGATCTTCTCCTGATGCCCTGAATCAAGCAAGTCATGGGAACAAGATAGTATGGAGAGACTGTCAGAGCACTAACTTCATGCTGGACTCATTGTCTACAAGCTGGAGGAGAAATCACGAGTTGAATGTTTATGTACATCTCGAACATTAAAGATCACTCTGATTCAAGGCCAAAGCCAATGGATGTGTCCAGAAAATAATTAAGGAGTTTATCCTCCTTTACTTGAAAGGCATTAGACTTGAAGCCTTTGTAAACCAAATACTTCCTCGGGGATCTGGTCCTCCAATAAAACATAAGTATTTGACACTCTTGCTGGGCAGGAGCACAATTGATGCCATTTAAAATAAGTCAGCTTCAGGAAATGAGACAGACACATAAAAGGAAAGAGAAATAATTACTTAAAACCAGCTAAAAGGCATAAACACATGTCTATGCAATGCAAGATGTTGCTCAGCCCTGTGCCACTGAAGATACCATGCCAGCTTGAGAGGTGCACTACCTGGATTTTTTATAATTTACAGGTCCATAAAAAATTTGGTTGGAACCTAGTCCAAACTCTCACTTTAAGTAAGGTTAGTAGCAACACTAGATCAGATCAGCAACTCTCAAATATGTATCCTTATGCCATAACCTTTGAATTAGCTGCTTCATATATATTTCAAGCCCTGATGTATGCCAACAGAATTTTCCTTTTAGTTTGTTTATATAGGAAATAAGTTGAACGGGATTTGTGCAGAGTCGGTAAAAAATTTCAGTCTAGCTCATACATATACACACAGTAGTTCAAGCTAGGATTCCAAATCCTGTATGTACTGCATATATGTAATAATATTAACCAGAGAATTAATCTCTGGATTAATTAGCCAGAAATGAATCTCTGTTCACCAAGAACTGTTCAACGTAACTGTAATAAATTAAAGTTTTATCCTACAGACCTGTACCACATAGCAGAACCGCCTCCATTCTAATGAAGCAAGAATTCTCACACATGATAAAGAGTTCAAAAGCAGCAAAATGTAAGAATACTGAGTATTCAGATTCAGTTACTTTTCTACTGCAGAGTTTTTCACAATTTATCTTGGCTAAAACTAAACCAATGCAAGAAAAAGGAGAAAAACTATTACATGTAAAAATGTTCATAAAGTCCTTGCAACAGCAGTATCCAAGTCCAAAACAAAACTAGAAAAAAAAAAATCAGTTAAAGATTTATGCTTTCTAGACGACAACAATGCTGCACTTTTCACCAAAGATCAATAGTACCACATCTTTCAGTGCACCATCTCCTACTTTTGCAAAGGCCTCTGCACTCCCTCAGGCAACCTCATTTCCTTTGCTCTTTATCTGTTCTGCACAGAGCCAACCCCTATGCAATGGAAAACAGAAACCAACAGAAACCAACAGGTTTAACCAACCTAACAGGCAAGAGCTGAAAGGAAGGGGAAAAAAATCATTAGTTTACTGGAGTAATGATCAGCAGTGTTGGGATCTTTAGCAATGTTTGTGCCCATAAATCAGACAGTGCAAAAGCAAAGTTACACAAGCTTCAAATACTGCAAGTCAAATAATTCTCAAAGAAATCAGAAAAGATCTTTGCTATTGTTCAATTAACATTCTATGCTTCTTGTTAGAGATTAATATAATGTGCCTAAGATCTTGCTGCTCCCTCTGTCTCCTCCCAAACTGGTTTTCAAGAAGTGTTTTCATACAGCAAGTAACCAACTGAGTTTGTACTGTGGCATGACACACTAACTTGAAACTTAGCAGGCCTGGCTCCACGCAGCTATTTAGAGCAGCTCTTGAGGACAACATATTTCATACCACTAACTTCTTAAAAAAAAAAAAAAACCTTTCAGCCTAAACAAAGTTCAAATGCAACGAAACTGATCTTAGGGCAGCTGCTTACCTATCAAAGGTGAACATCCTCTACATAAATCCCATCAGGAAGAATCTGATTAGCAAGTAATAAGCAATTAAAAACACATATAAAATACTGTTCCATCCTGAGAAGGGTCTGACTTCCACCACCACTGTGACCCAGATGAAAAATGCTGATTTTTCCAAGTTCAGAACATTTTTTCTGAGACACATTGTACTGAAGGAAGCTGATCTATTCAGTGAATGCACATCACACCAGTAATGGCTATGAATATTACCATGCAGACAAGGCACTTGCCATTGCTTTATTAATCTTTTTACACCATCTACTGCTTTTCCTAGATATCCCCTCTAAGAGTTCTTTATATCAGTTTCACATATATATATATATATAAATCACATATATACATGAATTCCCAAATCTTCGTTCGCGAAGCCTAGCCATGATGATACATGAAGTTAAAATAAAAATATGCTGATTAACAATATCATTCTAGAAATTTTCTTTCTAAGAAAATGATGTGCTCCTATTAAGTAGGTATAGCTCACGCATTTTTTCTTAAGCTGAGACAGATGGAAAACCTTAATTTCTCCTCACCTCATCCAGGAGGCATGAAGCTCTTTATTTCTTTCACAGCTTATGCAAAGGAAGTAATAAAGAAATATTCCATTTTTTCCACCAACAGATATGACAAGAGGACTTTGCTGGGACTCATTTGCTTATAAGCACTAACTTAGAATTACTGCCTGCGGTATTTTTGAGTCAAGCTGATTCCATGAGATTAAGTACTCGGCTGACAGGATTTTTTTAGTATTATTTTTTATGTTTTAGGGGGAAAAACACCCATCATGCCTTCATTTCTAACCCTAGCAAGCTAGTGCCTGAATTTCAGCAGCTGCATACTCCCCATGTACAGACACAAAAAAGGACATCATCAGCTTCTTTGTACATAGATCTTCTGAAACCTGTGGCTACAGAGGCTGCCAGGGATTGCAGGTGCCAGCTGAAAAGCCCACCACTCAGACTACCACTGAGTGGAAACTCGGAAAATGCCTGTGCGTTAAAGAGCGGAACAAAATTTAATTTGTTCATGAATTAAAAATGCCATTCAGAGTCAAATCACACAAACTCGGGGGAGACACATGCCCTAAAGACCTCATTCAAAAGCCACACAACTCATATTTCTATTTATCCCCTGTTGTCTAACTGGGTTAGAGATACAAGAGTCAGGGGAGGAAGGAAAGGTTTTGATCGCTTGCCCATCAACAGCTAATCTTTAACATGTGCTCAGTTTATCTCTAACTTGCCAGAGAAAGAAGGTAACAGCTGAAAAGTCTGTATACTGTTTAACGTTTAGTTCTGCAATTGGAAATGTCATGTCACCACTGAGATTAGATATTTATTTAAAATTCACATGAATATTCTGAAATCTGTATAATTCATAAAGCTGTATCTACCATGTGAAATCTTCAGTATAAATAGTAATTATAACAATAACATGTCCATTAATCATTAATTTTTTGTTGATTTTTGTTGATTACTGCTGTGCCTCCTTGCTCTCATTTTCTACCAAGTTGGTAGACCAAGGGTTACATGAAAGAACATTAACTTTTAAGTTGCTCAGTAATATTTAGCAGTTAAAAGCACTGGTATGACCACTAAGAAGTGAAAATAACACAGATCCCTGACACACCAGTAAGACTAATGGTGTGCATCAGGACATTTTCAGGGGGTATTTGCATTTATCAAGACCCAGAGAGCACTCTGACTCAGACACGGCTGTGGAACACACTTTGGCTTAGTTGGTATGAAAACTTACACTCTACCACTTGAACCCCATGAGTTCCTCCCACAAAGATATTCATAAAGGTAAAAGGGTGTCTGCTGGAAATTCAAACAGAGCTTCAGCTGCATTATTTGACGGCAATAAAACATAATTACAGAGGCAACTGCTAACAGAATCACTCCTTCCCAAATACACACCAGCATCAGGCTACCAGATCGATCCATTTCCTAGACTCTAATGAACAAATATCCTTCAAAAAAACCTCTGTTCTGACTATGTAGACATTGAAACTCCCCTGTTGCTTTGTGAATCAGCTGGTAAACATTTAAGGCATTTGATGCTCACAAATTTTCTTTTTCTGCCACTTTGAATATAGATTGCCACAAGATTTTACCTCATGAAGTTCCATGTCCTGATACAATAAATTGAAACACAGAGGAAAACTGAAACACATCAGGAATTCTTAATTGCTGAAACCTAACATCGGAGATCTTTTATTTTTAAAATGTTGACCATCAAAACTGATACTTAAAGCTAAAGAAATACGTAACTAATAAATCAGCAAGAGCTAGACAAAGGGAAATATATATCCACAAAGTTGTTCTGACTGACTTCCATAAGGATATCTGAATAATATTCCAAATATAATAAAGCAAAGAATATACTTCTAGCCTGAAATTTTTAATCAGTATCTTGAATGCTGTGAAACATTTAGCAAATAAGATATCACTGTTATTTTTAAGAGCTTATACATGCCTCTGAGGAGGTTAAACAAGGAACTAAGTTCTCTGCACATCTGAGACTTAAAATAATACCTGAAAAATATTTGCTAAATACGCTTTTCTTCTTGCAAAATAATTTGAAAGACCTAAAGCACTATTCTGTAGTATACTCTTTATTTTTCAGGATAGTCAATTTATACCATGGAAACTTTTTTTCCCCTTTGAAGACTTCAAATGTATCTCTGAATTCAAACCACAGAGCTGCCTAGCTGAATATAACATGAAATCAGATTTTATTTATACTGATAAATTGTCAAAAATGAAAGCAACTACAATAAAGTCATTATTACTCTAGAATATAACATCTAAATCACAACATACTGTAGAGCAGTTTCTCACTACTGACATGCCACCCCTGAGAAAATGCTTCATTTTTTCAGCTCCAGACTGGTCAATTAACTGCTCACAGAGTAAGTGTTTTATTTGTGGTTATCATTTCATTTATCGACAGGATTCTGCAACTGCTTCTCAAATCTTTTCCTGTTCCTATACAGACTCAATAAAATCACAAGTGGCATTGAGAAGATGAATAGAAAACAGCTACTCACTGGTTTTTGTAATACAAATAACCAGCATGCGTCACATAAAATTATTAGCTAGTAGTTTACCAAAAAATACCAAATTAGTTGCAAACCATGGTACACATTGGCAAAGGTGACACCAGAAATTCACCTAAATTCTTTCATGACAATCAGCAACAGCAATATCTACCCAAACACAAAGTACACAAAATAAGTCACCTTCTTAAGCTACACCTAAACATTTCGATCTATTGCCAGGGTAACTCACAAGAGATCTGTAAAGTAATAAACCACATACATGTATGGAGATTTAGGCAGAGAGGGGACCAAGCTGGAGCAGATTTCTCCCTCTCCTTGTCTAGATCCACTACTATTTAATTATAGTTTTCTCTCCCCTGTCCAGCTGAGGAGGTGGAGTGACAGAATGGCTTTGGTGGGCACCTGGTATCCAGCGAAGGTCAACCCACCACACTACATAAATAATAACAGAACAAGAATTTCTAAGATAAATTACATCTTCTAGCCTTACATCTAAGGCAGTTTTTAAATTCAAGGTTCATAATGAATCATCTCAGTGTTTAACAGCATATTAGAAGAAAAGGACTAATGATGACAGGGGTCAAATCCATTTCAGTTGTGTGGATTCAGCTGTCATTATATTAAATTCAACTAAAGAAAACATTAGCACAAAAAGAAGAGGATTGTTTGTTAAATCAGAAACCAATTAACCAGTTTTTTACTAAAGCATCAAAAGTTTCATTAAGTGTGAACATGAAAGGTACACAGAAATGCATATCAGGTTTAACACAACTTATTCCATCTTTTTTTAACGTATTTAGTTAAAAAAAAATATCCATTACATTCATTTAAAACAAATAAATTAATCACTAGTTTATTTTCCAGAGTAGGGAGGCACTAAAATGATTTTCAAAGACTAATTCATTATTCTTTCTGCAGCTCCAAATTCTGCATTTTCACATTTGCTTGACCATATCACCTTATTATTTTATCACAATACTGACTGCAGTGAAATCACTCCTACGCACCCCTAGTCAGGCAGACAAAAACCACCAAAAGTATTTCAGAAATAGAACTTGTACAAGTTCAGCCACCAGAAAGCAGCTCACCAGAAAGAGATTCAATTGAGGAAGCAATCCAGTCTTACATGAAATTGCAAGAAAGCAGAAGACAACATTGGCTTCTAATAATAAAGTACTTCTCATCAGCTAGCAGCAATATTTAGCCCAGTACTTCCTTTTCCCCACTTCCAGACTATTATTAACTAACACACGAAGAAGTTCCAGTTATAACTGTATTGGTGCAGGTGTCCAGGTGCTGCTGGCAGAGTTCCACAGCAGATCCACACAGGACACAGCTGAACCTCCCAGCCACGTGTGGGGCACTTCAATGAAAATCTATTTAAGAAAGAGCATAAAACACCAGGAGAGGAGGGACCAACAGAGGGAATGGGAGAACAACAAGGCCAGAGGAAGAACAGGAGGATGAGAAAGAGAAGATGCTCTGTGCTGGAGCAGGTACACTGCCAAAGGGATAGTGGCCTGTGGAGGACCCACTCCACAGCAAAGGGAAAGAAAAACAAGGAGGAGCAGAAAAATTGATACATCCTGACCCCAACCCCCCACACTGCTGAAAGGACCGAGTGTACCCTGTGGTGCTCACAAGGAGGGGCTGAGGGGTGTCTGGAGTGAAGCTGAGCCTGGGAAAGGAGGAGGGATGATTTTCCCCAAGTGTTTTAATGTTTATCTTTTTTTGTTTCCCAGTAATTAAATATTTATGTTAATTTGCAATAAATTAAGTTAAATTCCCCAAGTTGACTGTGTTTTACCCAAGACAATAACTGGGTAGTGATTTCCCTGTCTTTATTTCAACCCTGGAGCACTCTTGTCCCTGTTCTCCCTATTTGCTCCCCATCCCTCTGGGGCAGGGCCTAAGGAAGCAGCTGTATGGGTGCCTGGCTGCTAGCCAGGGCCAACCCACCACAGGGAGAATACAACAGTATCATGGTAAAATATAACAGTAACGTTATTATTTTTGACCTAATTTTCACAAGGGTGAAACTTACAATCCTTAAAATTCTGTTAATTTATTACCAAAAGTACTGCTATTAAAAATGAGACATTCTTCAGTAGGGAAACTGAATACCACATAACCAGGCGTGCTTGTACTCAGTAAGAAATCTTTATTTCCCTGAGCCACATCTCCAAGGGCCTCAACACCTAAACTCCTGAACACCTAAAAAAGTGCCTATGACAAACATCTCCAAAAACCACTCAAGATACCTATCCACTAGCAAACTAAATCTGTCCATTAGTCTAACCTGAGTAGTTAATACAAATAATGAAGAGTCATTGGGCAGCTTTAATTTCCAACAATTTGGCACAGGCTTCAAACAGTGACATAAACATACATGTACCTTGTTTCTAAATTTTCTTTAATAGATTTATGGTTTCTGAAATAAAAAGCCATAAAAGAAAGCCACCAGCAAAATTCTAGCAAACTAAAGTGTCACTTGTTAAACACCTAAATGGAGTACTATGAATGTATCGATTAATTCAATTTTAACACAAAGTCAAAGAAAAATATCGTTTACCTCTAGTTTCTTTCAAGAGAAGTGGTCTTTATGTCCAGGCACACTGTTGTTATGCAAACTGGAAGTAAAAGTTTACTAGACCATGTCTAGAAAGTACACACACATATTTTGCAATTACAGATATGGAAAATCATAGAACAATATAGGCTGGGACACTTGGAATTAATCTAATCCAACGTCCTGCTCAAAGAAGGGGCAATGAAATCAGTTTGCTCAGCAGCTTACACAATCAAGCTCTGAACATCTCCAGGATCAGAGATGCTGATAAACCTTAGTGTTAAATTACTCTAATGATAAAAATGACATTCCTTGTGCCTAGCAAGAACGAACTTCTCGTGTTACAACCTGTGATCCCTGCTGCTCCTCTTCCGCTGCACACCTCTGAGAAATCCAACTGAATCTTCTTCATGCCTTCCCATTAGGCAGCTGGGAACCACAATAAGATACCCTGAGCTTTATTTTCATCAGACTAAGCCAAACCAGTTCTTTCAGCCTCTCCTCATATGCTCTATGTCCAGTCCACTAATTGTTCTGACTACTTGCTAGACTCACTCCAGAACATCAGTATCCTGCAGAGCTGAAAACTGCAGGATAAAGGATAAAGGTACTCTAGATGTGGTCTCAAGCACTGAACAGAAGGAATGATTGTTCCCCTTAATCAGTTGACTGTGCTCTTCCTAACACAGAACTTCATATGGCTGGCCTTCTTCACCACAAGGGCACACTGCTCATCCACGGTCGCTTTGGTGTCCACCAGGCCACCAGTCCCTTACTGGAAAGCTGCTCTGAAGCCAGTCAACACCAGCCTGAGTGGAGGGGGTTTTCCTGTTTCATGTGCAGTTCCCATCACCCCATTTTTCCAGTCTGTTGAGGTCTAGGTTATTAATATAGGCATTGAACAATACTGCCCCAAGTGTGGCCATGAAGAACACAAGCAAGAACACAAGCAGCTCAACTCCGTGCTGTTGCTGCTGCCCAGCCTTTGAGCCTGGCAGTCCAGCTGAGCAAGTGCACTTATCTGGTGAGTATTCTGCCAATTTGTCAATAAGGATACTTACATGAGACCATGTCAAAGGCCTTGCTAAAGTGCAGATAAACATCCACTGCAGCCCCTTTGCCCATCAGATCAGTCAGCTCACCACAGAAGGCCGTCGGGCTGGTCAGGCATGATTTGCCCAGGGTAAAACTATGCAAGGTCATCCGAGTCACATTTTTGTCCCTCACATGACCGTATGTGGCTTCCACAAGAATCTGCTAAACAAGGTTTCCAGAAACAGAGGTTATTCTAACTGAACTACAGTTCCTTGTACCTTCTTTCTTGCCCACCTTGAAGATGGGCATGGTATTCGCCTTTTTCCAATTACCAGACAGTTCCAGTTATCCCACTGATTCTTTTCAAAGTGCAAAAATGGTGACAGCAAGATAGGATACAGTCAGATGGTATACAGGTATGGAAATAGGATACAGATTCTTTAGAAAGTGGTATAAGGCACAACATACCACATGTCCCTCAATTCCAAATTTCAGAATTTTAAGGTCCTAAACCAAGTTCAAAGGGAAGCTAACATCTATATGCATCTACTTACAGACCAAACATCTCTTCTGCTTTGAATGATAGCCCACACACATTCACACTGACTAAATAATTATCAGTGTTAAAATATCTACCAGTATCTTTGACGTGGCACTGGTCATTTCCTGTAGAATAATACACATCAGATAAGAGACTCAGAAGTCTTGGCAGGTAGACATCTAACTTGGAAATACATCAGAAGCACTGGTTTCAATATTGATGGTCTCTTCACAGAGGAGACTGGGATTCTACACTTTACTCATTGACATAAAACATGATGGTAGTGGTGTTTATTTCTAACATCAGATAGATTTACACACTAATTAAGCACAGTTGATATGCAGAAGATTTCTATGTCACTGACTTTTGATTCTGAGGCCCTGGAAGATAAAACAATAGCAAAGCAACACAAAAGGCAGAATAAAATCAGCAGTTTCCCTTTTTGGAATTCATACCATTAAGGGCACCATCACATTCACAGACAGATTGGCAACTCAGCAATCCTAGTAAAGATATTTCTTGTTACAGAGTGGCTGGAGGGAAACACTTTGAATTGATAAGCAGCAATCTCAAACCATGAATAATTGCAGATATTGTCTTAGCACAGCTTTGGTCATTAGGCAGACGAGAAGGCAAGGGGGAGACCTTATATACATACAGCACTTTTCAGTACCTAAAGGGGCTACATGAAAGCTGGAGAGGGACTTGGACAACTTGGGCATGTAGTGACAGGAGAAGAGGGAATGGCTTTAAACTGAAAAAGGGTACGTTTAGATTCGATAATTGGAAGAAATTCTTCACTGTGAGGGTGTTGAGGCACTGGAACAGGTTGCCCAGAGAAGCTGTGGATGCTCCATCCCTGGAAGTGTTCAAGTCCAGGCAGGATGGGGCTTTGAGCAACCTGGTCTAGTGGAAGGTGTCCCTGCCCATGGAAGGGGGGTTGGAACTAGATAATATTTAAGGTTCCTTCCAACCCGAATCATTCTATAATTCTATGAATAAATCACCTGCAAGCTGAGAGAGTTAAATCAATTATTCCATTGGAGGGACTGTACTATCTCTGGAAATACAATCATTATGACCTTGAAATGCAAGATGTACTCAATCCTCTCAAAAAGGTGATGGAAATCCACTTTTGATTTGCTTTCCAGTATTTAGAAAGCCAAAAATACCACTTCCCTTAAAACTTGTTCCTCCACAACTGCTCTAATTTCTCTAGAAATGGTTGAGAAAAGAACACTTTCAAATCCCATCTCATCTTTCGAGAAAGGTCCCTGGAGGTACACAACTGAAGGGTCTGAAACTACACATTAATGCCAAATACTTACAAATAGACTCTCCCTATTGAGAAAATTCTTTACAGAAATGGTCTAATTTCTTGAAACAAAAGCCTCTTTCCCAAACAGGGATTATAACTGGGGGAAGGAAAAAAAAGAAAAAAAGAAAAAAGAAAGAATTAATTGTAATTCTTGGATACACATCAAATCTGCTACTTTAATAGAAAAAGCTTAGAAGACTGAGCATTTCCACCATTAGAATCTACGGCACTAAAAATTAAATTCTCTCCACAAACAAGCAAAGTTCCTCAGTGTACCATCTCAGCACTGAAGGCAGGGGAGAAGGGAAGCTCTTTGAAGAGATTCACTAAGCTAAACTGTTGAGAGGTTCTCAGAGATGTAACTATTTAAGCAGGTGCAAACAGGTACAGGCAATATACACAGTGTGGGGAGTGATTGCAACAGTGGTTTTGCACCCAAGTGCTAAAGGTACACAAACATCAACAACACAGATGTGAGATATCACTGGAACAAATCAAAGACTATGAGCCCAAAGGGAATTCAGACATGCAAGAAAGAACAACAGAATTTGTATGAAAAAGCTGAGGAAAGGACCAGAAGCCACTTAACTGGAAGCCAATTTCACCAACATGCAGTGGAACTACAAAGGGGAAAATCCAAAATGAACAAGCCAGATAGCAATGAAAGCATACAACTGATTTAACAGAGACATGCTAAATAAATTAGAAGTATGTAAAATAAATGTATGTTTTTGTGTATACACATATGCATACACATACAAACATAAGTAATAGACAACAAACAGAAAAGAATGTCCTGACACACCCCAAAGACAAAGTCTGAGACTCAGTCTCACAAAGGAAGTTAAAAGGTAGCAGAAAATGCCTTTAAAGCCTGAAAATAAGACAGGAGGGGAAAAAAAATATCATCAGGACAGCAGTTTCTGATCGCCACCAGGATTTCCAGATCCAGTTGAATGCTACATTGGAAAAGCTGCAGATATCCATATAAATAAATGAAGCTTGAGTGACTAAATAAAGATCTTTCACGGCATAAAATCAGGAAAGGTATAAAACTTGCACAAACTAATATTTTACAAGATTGCCATAAGGAAAATTAATCAATGGGGACTCCAAATTAACAGTGAAAGATGAAAAAAAAAAATCAGGTTGCTTGCTGTATGTTTACTTTACAAACTTCAGAAGTGCTTATGACAGCACGAATACTTTATCTGGAAAGTAATAGGAGGCTGCTGAAATCTATAATGACCCTTTACTGTATAAGTATTCAGTAATAAACCTGAATACTCAAAAGCCAATGACAGCACTCACTCAGGTATGTGTAGGTGTGCTGGGCATCCAAGGGCTGGTTTTGGCACTGGGGGACTGCAAGGGTGGCCTCCGTGGGAAGAGATCAGGAGTTGCACCCATGCCAGATAGGCAGAAGAGCCAGGAAGGAAGGAGTGAAGTCAGGTCTAGAAAGATGGGGTGTAGGAAGGTGTCTTTAGGTTTTGTCTTTATTTCATCAGCCTACTCTATTTTTAATTGTAAAAAAAAAAAATTACCTTAATTTTCCAAGTTGAGTCTGTTATGCCCATGACAGTAATTGGTTAGCCATCTCCCTGTCTTTATCTCAACAATGAGTTTTTTCATCTAATTTTCTCCTCCCTGTCCTGTTGAAGAGGGGGGATGAGAGAGCAGCTTGGTGAGCATCTGGCAGCTGACCAAGGTCAGCACACCACAGAAGGTTGTGAAGAAAGAGCTTCTTTCATTATGCTTGTTCTAGTAGTATCAGGATGAAATGAGAAATAGAACTCAGAGGCGAGTCAGACTCAGTGGGGTTTATCCCATTTACTACAAGTTAAACACAGTTCTTATCTTCCACGCTGCCCAGAGATAAAAAAAAACAAACATGATGAACACAGCAAAGACTGGAATGGAAAGGCTGTGAAATTAGAAAGCAGTAAAAAAAATTTGCTGAAAATAAGAGGGGAAATGAGATTATTTAGATTATACTAAGTTTAGTCTATTGCCTGTGGCATTGGACAAGCTATCATCCTGGACATGCTGTGTACATTCAGAGGCACTCACTAAGACTGATTTTCTAAAACCTAGAAGGAATGTAGTGATAACTCAGCAAAGTCAATTGACTGCACAAGAAAAAATAAAATGTAGATTTTTAACAAGACATAATGCAATTTTTTTGCATGTAAGATTTACATCCAATATAGAAAAGTTTTTTAAAAAATCAAGTCTTTAACTTTTAAATCTTATCACAGGCATATATTTTATAAACTGGTTAAACAGACAGTGCATGAAGAACTACAAAGTGTAGGTCAAAATAAAATGGCTAAGTATACTCAGAAAAATTAAACTCTAAGACTAGAGAAAACCCTCAGGAAACTTAGACGTCAAGACTATTGAAAAAACTAACACAAATATGGTCTGACCTGAATTGCAACTGAACAGTGAGCCGAAGGCAGAGCAGCTACAGAACTGTCAAAGACTGAATACTTTTCTTGAAGTTAAAAAAAGATCAAGTGACAACATAAGGCTCACCACAGAACTCTCATACAGTTATGCCTACATGTTGATTAATATTTTAAATGCACCATTACCATCTGTAACATAATAACTTCCTCCCTCAGAGACGTATTTAAAAATAAATGATAGTCATGACCATTAGCTCAGTGCTCTGAAACACAAAAACTTTGTACACAGGTGTTTACATTAAACTTACAAAGAATTTAAGAAAAATACATCTAGTAAAGAAACTAATGAACACTTAAGAATAAACCTGCAGTAGAATCTAAGCTAAAGAAAAGATGGGAGACAAAACAAATCAAAAAGACACATGCCCTGAACATAGAATTTGGAAAAACAGTGGTTACAACTTTCTAAATAACGTTGGATTTGTTGGGAATACTGTCAAACATAAGCCTTGAAGTCATAAGCCTGGAAGTCAGTCTGGATGTGATGCATTTGGACTCCGACTGCTCGCTGGAAAGCCTGCAAGCCTCATGAAGAAAATGAACACAGTGCCAGCAACAGCACAACAGCTACTGCCATACCTGACACTTTGATTCTAGTTTTAACAGACAAGGTGAGTTTTGATGCCATCGACTGTCAAGCCAGGAGAGAACAGTCTAGTCACTGACATGCAAGAGAGTGCACAGCCCAGGCAGCTGATGCTCTCTCAGCACTGGTACATCCAGCAAGAACACATCAGTAATACCGGAAACAAAGGCAGACAGCTTCCAATTTCAGCACTGCCAATTCATTCAATATAGTTTTGGGGTGCAATGTCTGAAAGTCCACTCAGTACTACTATAATTTATGCAGCTAAACATCCACGGGAAGCCCAGTCACGATGGAAGAACAAAAGATCTTGGGTTACTACCAAGGCTTAGTCAACTGGACAACTTAGGTCATGATTTAGACTAGAAACCTAAGCACACTTAATAAAGACATTATGCCAATCAGTGTCTGAAAACAGAATCATAATACAATAATTCAGGTTAAAAAGGACAGCAAGAGGTCATCTAAGTTTAACCTCTACTCAAGGCATGGTCATCTACAAGATCAAACCAACTTGCCCAGGACTTCATCCTGTCAGACCTTGAAAAATCTTTTATTTATATCCATTACTTCTCATCCTCACACCATGCAGCATGCAGAGCCTGGTTCTTCTCAATAACTACCCTAACAGTATGGGAAGGCTGCTACTGCATCCTCCCAAAGCCTTCTCTTCACCAAAGTAAACAAGGCCCATTCCATCAGCCTCTTCTCACAGGGCCTGTGCTTCAGCCCACCAATCACCTTGGCACTCCTCCAAGAAACTTGGCTGCTTATTGATGTCTTTTCCTATATTGGGCAGACAAAAGCTGGACAGAGTATTCTACACGTGGTTTAACAAGTGTGAAGCTGAAGAAGATAATCACTACACAATAAACTTCTCCACTCCCAGAATGTGCACGCCTGGCTCATGGTCAACTTGTTGCTCACCAGGTCCCACAGCCCCCAATGTATCTTTCCTACAGGCTCTTTATTCCCATTTTTTCTTGTTGAATCTCAAGTCTCCTGCCTGCTCATTCCTGCAGACCGGGTCCCTCTGCACGGCAGCTCTGCCCTTCAGAGGGTCCCCTGAGGTTGGTGTCATGTGCCATCTGAATGAATGGGAACATGTCATCTCTATCCAGGTCATTGATAAAGATGCCAAACAGGACTCAACTTGTTACAGGCAATTGAGTAGTGATCAACCCATCAATCACTTACACTCTGAGCCTGATCATACAAACAGCTTTTTACCCACCTGGCTGCCCAGCCACTTGGACCATGGCATTCTAACTAGAGTGACAAGAACGCTGTGGGAAACAGTGATGAAAGCCTTACTAAAAAGGCAAGGTAAAGAACTGCCACAGCTCCTTCCTCATCCACAAATCCAGACATTTCATCACAAAAGACAAGGAAATCAGGCATGATTTATCCTTGACAAATTCATGCTGACTGCACCCGATCATCACATCATTGACATGCACAGGAGTGTGTTCCAGAAGGACTCATTCCCCAATATCTCCAGGGACTGAAGCAAGAAGCACCAGCCTCTAAGTCCATGGATCGTCCTTTGGCCTGTTTTGAAGACTGTGGAACACATTTGTCCTTTTAATTTATTGAGACCCCTCCCCAATTTCTGTGCAGATTGGCATATCCCACAAAGATGCAACATTTGCTCAGATGTGTTCTCTCTCTATTTGCATTCTGTGGGAGACTGTAGGAAGCCAAGTGGGAAGGGATGAAAAAAATTGAGTAATCTGTCAGGGGATCAACACGAGTCTATATTTCACATTAAAAGTTCTTGAGTTTCACAAGCAGGAGCTGAAAAAAAGATTCCCTTCTTTATTACTGTCCTTAATACTTGCCTGAGAAGGCTAATCTTCAGAAACTGAAGCATACTTTTAGTCAGTTAATAAAATTGAAAGGAAAATTCAGCCCTTATTTACTACTTCTAACCAAACTCTGTTCTGAAGTAGATACTTTAAGCAGAAAATAAATTATTCACAAGTGTCAGCATATGCAAGATTGATTTCATTCTAGGGTTCCTTACAAAACTTCTACAGTAATAAAAAATATATTTACATTTCTAAAGTTATATATTTTCATCTTATTTCTCACAGCCCTGCTGCTTAAGGAACAAAGTCATGAGAAAATTAGCCTTTTGCTATGTCACTCTTTAACGAGAACAGTTCCCTGACCCCCAGTTCACCCAAAGAATTCACTCAACCCTCTAAAACTAGTACCAGCAAAAGGGGACAATGACAAATTATCTGGGATTAATGATAGTGGAAATACAGCATTTTTAAAACAAATTCCATCCAAGAGCTACATTAAAAATATGTGCAAAGTTCAGGACTTCCTAATATTTGGGTTGACTCGTACTGAATTGATTCTGCTTTATTCACCACAAGCTGAATATGTGCTCACATTTTTACAATACCAGCTGTAACTCATTTGGGTGCAGTGACTGATGCATACTAGAAGGGAAATAAAACTCTGTGGGGATAGCAATTACTGATACTGCCCCAGGGATCTGGAATTTTATTTCTGAAACAAAAGATGCATCAAGAATGAGCAGAAAACTGAGATTAGTGTGAAAATATAATTAAGACAACAGCTATATGTTTTTCCAGAGTATTTCTGTCAGGTGTTGATGGTCAAATGGGTTTGATTCCCTGCAGTTTATGACGTGTACATTCTTCTGTTGTTGACATGCCTGTTGGCCATTCAGAATACACACAAATCATTTGTAACTGTGAAGTCAATATAAACTGTGCTTTGAACATGAGGTATTATAAAAACTCCATGAAAAACAGAGCTCTTCTTGTTTCCATGTTAGCCATGTAAACAAGCAGCTTGGATACATAATGTGTGTGTGCCTTAGGGCATAACCTGTTGCCCAAAACTGAACTTGTGCAATTTAAATTATTCCAACATCAAAAGTGACATAAAACCAATTATGTTACACATCTCCCAACAGCCAGCCCAATGTTGAAGGGGGAAAAGACAGGAATTGTGCTTAAAAGAAGACAAATTAAGAGATAAAATAGTTTGGTAATTAAAAAAAACATTCATTTTAGCTACCAACTTAAGTATTGTGCATGAGGGGACAATAATTTACTTCTAGTAACAATACTTCTCTAGTGCCTTATACTTCATGTTTTACACAAGCTCCTGTCATCTTGATTTAATAGCACCTATTAAAGGTGCTATTAAGTGTACTGGTTAATAGCACCTTTTAATGACAAAAAACCTGACGTGATAGACAAAAGCTCTGAAAATAATTGAGATGTTAATTCGGAACATGCTAAAACAAGTTAAGAGGGAAGATATTTTCAACTGGAAACTAAATCTGTTTATGGCAGTAATAGCAGTTTTGTAACTTGGAATTACTAAGACAGTATCACTGGTTACTTGTAATTCAGGTTTATGACGTAGTGCACAAGGGATGCAAACTATCACTTATACCTGGCAGAACCTCGACCAGTTTCTTTAGAATTAACAGTGATCATAAACCATCAAATTTAAGTACTCATGTCCTGCCTTTTTAATTACAAAATACCTTGCTAGTTACTCTACTATGTGCAAACCTGCACAATTCAGTCAAGAAAGTGACTTTCATAAATTGAAGGTGGGTTTTTTACCAGGCTTCCCACAGTGTCAAAAATGTGAAGATTTATATGAAATTATTCACGGGGTAACAAGTTTTGCAAGTTAATTACCATTTCTGTTTGCAATATATATAAATATGAATAAAAAAGTAGAAACCACTGATTTTCATAGCTTAAAAGATCAACAAAAGAAGCCTAACTGAATGGAAGATTAAGGACAGAAATATCCATCCAAAGAGAATTAAAAAAACAATTAAGAAAAATACAGCATATTCCCTTTTAACATGAAAAAGCAGTGACAACACAGAAATACTGAGTTAAAATTATCCATTTTAATGAAAAATTACTACTTCTGCATTTTTGTAGTAAAGTCTGCTATTCATGAAGTTCTATTGAACATATTGGAATTTCAGAAAATGAAAGTGCTCAACAGCCAAATCTCATCTCATAGTTTCATTTACATATAAGCCTATATGGCATATTGACCATTCTTGTTATTGGTATACTTCTAAAATTAGTACCTTCACTCACAGATGGTTAACCAAATTAACTGACAGAGTTGTTTAATCACAGAGAAATAGAAGTCAACTATGCAGGACAATTGAAGCTCAGTGCCCTTCAAGAAAAGATAGTAAAAATAAAGATACCTTGCTTCAAACCTAACCCAAGCATACTATAGAGCTCTTAGGGAAACATGTCTGAAGAGCTCACAGCACTTAGTATATACCCAATATATATTCAATAGAGAAGAATAAATCTAGTCAAGAATTAAACAGCAAAGTTATATGCAGCATACATGAAAGGGTCCCAATATCACCTACTATCTTTAATAATCAGGTCTTTTTGTACCAAATAACCTGCTAACAAGCTCATCCTGTGAAGTACAGATCTACTTTTTCCAGATTAACCTTCAAAGACTGTCTAGCATTCAGCAGCTCACAAAGAAACATTAACAACCGTATTAAGCATAAAAGAAAGTGAATTAATGATTTCTTCTACAAATTCCCAGACTTGCAGATTAAAGAAGTCTGACATGAAACACTAGAAAAAGTTACTTTACAAAAAAGTAACACTAAATATGAATGAAGGACAATTCTCACACAGTCAAAAAAGAGACAGACCTTAGGCCTCTTAAAGGCATAGGCATTTGAGCTGATTCAGCCAAATGGAAAGAAGGAGAGGAATAACTTCTGAATAAGTACACACTAAATGGATTTTACACTGAGAAAACACAGCATGTAGTTTTAGAAGGCAAGTCCTGAATGCATGCCCAGCTTTAGCAGAATAAAAAAAAGTAGAAGCTTTTCCTGGATAGAAACAGTAACCTGGAATCTTCTTTAAATCACAAAAGCTGGAATTTGAATCTCACTTCTAGGAGAACTGAGGAGAGAGAATGTAACAGCAGTAGGACCAGACTTGTTCAATTGTTATATGTTAAGTGCAAAGCCCAATTTTAAAGTCACGTTGTAAACATATTTATTACCTTAAAACAAAAAAGCTCAAAAAAGGTAAGACAGGTTCTGTAAAAGCAATTTGAAGGTATACTATTTCCAACTAAAATGGCTTAAAAAGGATTAATTAGTAGTGGCAGTAGTACAAGGATCTCACTGGCATGTTACACAAGTGCAGAAAGTATTACAAATCATAACCTGAGCGCACACAGTAGTACCCACACTTAATTCAACTCTTTGGCCAGGAACATGCACAGAGCTTCTCACAAATCATGGCCAAAGCATACTTCTTAAAACTTTCTATCAAAACCAGCTTCTAGTTCATACCAAAATTAATTCAGTGTTAAGAGAAGTCTGGATTAATTCATTTTCTTGCAAGGTGATTTTTTGGTTTCCCTCCCCACAAATAAATTACTGCAGATAATTCCATTCTTTTTTCCCTGAGCCTTCCAGCCATAGCAAAGCAATTAGAAGGTCCAAACGCCCTCTGAAAGAGGATCAAAAAATGCTGTTTATTTTTATTCACTCATAAAAGATGCTGTTGACTGCACATACATAGCACACTATTTACTTTCTCATATGAAAGTATACCTTTCTTAGAAAGGTCCCTCCTTTGAGTAACTAGGCTCACAGATCTATTAAAATGGTTACACATTAACAGCCTCACCACCATATGGCCAAACCTGACCCATCAGACACTGGTTGAGGGAGAAAGGCTTAAATATCATCTTCCAAATCAAAGCATCCATAGACAGAATAATTTGACTTTACTCAACTGATACACATGCTAATGAAGGCTGGGAAATTCCTCTGCCCTCAAAAAAGAAAAGCACACCTATGGTTGTAGGCCTTTTGTACAATTACTTAGGATAAATTATTAATCTTCAGAAGTAACTACATCTGTTAAAATTAACATATGCCCACACAAAAGGAAGATTTTGGAAAAGTACATAAATTTGCTATGCTAATGTAAACCACAGAAATACACCATACTTGGTCAGATCAAAGAATTATCTAGATTTTTACCTCTGCCCTTTCCCAAAGTTCTTCTCCTTCCTCATTAGAGTTATTGAGCAGCATAATCTGAAAAACACTGGAATATTGGTATTTAACTCTGCTGCACCTAGTAAACACAACACTGTCATTTGTACTCCTAAACTGAACCAACATGAATAATGAATCACTGAGCAATCTGATTCTCCACATTTATCCAATCAAGGGAAATAAGGCAGCTACTTCCTAAGTCTCCACTACAGAGCAGAGCATTTCCTAACAACCTAATTAGAAGTCTTTACTATGCTTGTCCTTTCCGCCCATTTCCTTTTTCTAGGAATATTCTGGGATTCATTGTTTCACCAATTAACACTAATCCTCAGACTAAAGCTTTTGTTATCCTCTCCATAGATGTACTTCCCTCCCCCAGCAAAGAAACCCCAAAACCTCTTGCCACAGAAGCCAAAACCACTTTCCAGGAACTTCCTGTGTACATTTTTAGTTGATGCCAAATACAGAAGTATGACCACTCTTAAGGACAGTGTCTTTGTCATCAACCAACTGCTTCTTTAGATCAGATCCAAGGCATTAATTGACTATGGAGGATTAGCATCCTCTACAGCAAAGCCGTACTTTCCAAGCAGGTTGGCGTTTCTTAGCTGTGTTGCTTTTTACATTTGTAACATTTTCAGAGCCTTGGTATGATGCCACGAATCCTTTAGTAAACCAAATTGTTTAGTGTTAAATGTTTCCATCTCTCAAAAGAGACACAGATGTAACAACAAGCCTCGTGGAGGCTTCTAGCTGTGAGATCAGATGCTGCAATAGGCTGGGTGGGTATCTCGCCTCTCTAATGAGAAAAGCTCTAGTTATCTCAAGTTACTTTTGTTGCTTCATGGTTTGTGTCTGTTCATCCAAGAACTGACATCCACTTATAATGCATAAAGTCTAATAAAGTATGCCAAATAGTAAAACAACATAAAACAAAAAAATTTAAAAATCTTCGTTTTCTCACAGCAAGACAGGAGGTCTGCTGTAGGACACACCACTGTCTTCAGTGTCAGGACTTCTCCCTGGTCCAAAAGAACAAGTCTAACAACTGGTTAAGCCTGAGACAAGGACCTGCAGGTGCAAGATTGCTCAAAGGCAACATGCTACAACACAAACAAGTGTTCAGAAAGCTTTTCCCTCCCCCTCGGTCAAAAAAAAAAAAGTATTTTTCATCTAAGACATGATTCCACTAAAATCCAGAGCATTACTCAGACATCAATGTCATGATTTCTGTAAGGGAAGAAGGTATGTAAGTCTCATCACACTGCATTAAAAAAGGCAAGATTTATGTGTGTCTGGGTGTGTGTATATATATGTTTATATATATATATCTATCTTTATATATATATATAAATTAATGCCAGAAGCTACAAATATATTAAGATATTATCTATTAAGATATTTTATTTATATTAATATGTATATGTGTGGGTTTTTTTAATGCCAGGAACAATCAACTACTATGGAAGAACCAGATCCTGTACAAAGTACCTGAAGAAATAAGATTTTCGTCTCCAAATGGTGGTGGTTCATGTGCTGACTTGTTTTAATCTCAGAAACAAGTGACAAGAAGCATTAGAAGAAATTCATGGCCCTGTATTCTTTGGAATCCACATCAACATATAATTAGAAGACCATCTGTTCACAAAAGTTAACAACCCAAGGTAGCTGGTACCTTATCATCTGACAAGAAGGATCAAAAAATCCATAAATTTAATGTCAAGCATACTTTCTCACGGAAGGCCTGCATCTGTGAAACATTTTAGGCAGTGAAAGAGTATTTAGTGAAGTGCCTGCTCCTCGATAGTGCTGCTCATGAGAACATGATGATGTAGTACATATCGTCCAGGAAAAAATGCAACCATACTTAGCTTTGATACAGATACCAGCGAGGCTTAGTTAATTTTGGACTACCATTTATTACTTGCTTGTTTTTCCAAAGCTAGGCTGTCTCCCTGTTCCTCTCTCCAGCCCACTGAAGCAGGGGATGTGAAGGGGGAGGAGAGGGGAAGAAGCAGAAGAGTGTACCACTGTAGAAACAGAAATGCATAACAATGCCACAGAACCTGATTACAATGCAGATATCATACAGGAACAGGCATTAAACAAAGCACCCTTTAAAAAAGTAAAGTTTAGTCTCCACCTCTCTGCTATATTTGCAGAGCATCAAAAAATACCTTTTTATTGGACAGATGATCTCCACCCTTTCCTCCCTCCCTCAGTAAGTAGTGTATTTTCATTGTGTTACACACGAAATTCGAAAAGTCCTCACACCCCTATGACCTGATCTTATTTTCCATGCTTGCCATGAACTGCCCAAGATGATTAGGAAACTACATACTGCATTTAAACTCTTTCTGATGTTGTGGAATCAAATTCTGGAAGAACCTAACTGCCTTCAAACAACTGCCCACCCTTGTTGGCTTATACTATTTATTTTCCAAAATAGTGATAACCATCATTAGATTTTGAAAGCAATCCATACAAGAAGTGCATGCAGCATAGTGCAGCAAGGACTGTATTTATCTCTGTTTCAAGGGGTTCCTGGACCAGAAGCTCCAACACCCAGGGAAGAGCAAAAGCAGCCCACTGCACACACACTTTAATAATTTAAACAACAGGAATAAGCAGCAGTACATAAATTAAAAAAAAAAAATAAAAGCTTGTATATAGATCAGAAAACAGCTCAAATGCAACAGGCATCAAGATCTAAGGTTTACTGATGATTGTACATTACTTAGCATTCCAGTTTACAAACCAAGTTGCTAAAATTAAACTGAAGAAGTCAGTCACGTGGTATTTATTCCTGTAACTGTTATATATGAGTTTAACTCCTCCAATTTCTAAAGCAATGATCACTAGAAGCACTCTGAATGGTGTTCTATGCCAGTATTTTGGCACTTGATCACGCTCGTTTCAGTGAGCACACATGCAATAGAAAACTGTTTTATGCTTTTGGGGGGTTGGGGTTTGTTTTTTGTTTGGTTGGTTTGGGATTTTTGGGTTTGGTTTGGTTTTTGGGGTTCAGGTTTTTTTTCTGTTGGTTGGTTTTTTGAAAGGGGGAGCTCACGTATTGCTTGGGAGGTCATGGGTTGTTTTTTTAAAGAATCCAGTCTCTTCCTACAGTGAATCCATAAGAAGACCTTCTTAATGGAGGTCAAATGACAAAAATTCAAATTACCATGAAATCTCTTTAAATCCTGATCTAGATATTGACAACAGATCCCTCCTTTCTTTTCTTCATGGTTTAAATATAAACACTGACTCTGCAACTGCAAAACATGATGTACATTGGTATGCCCCAATTTCTCCCAAACAGTACAGAAGTTTTTAATGTTTAATCCAAGATTATAAATACAAAGAAAAAGTTAAAGTTGTCTTGGGATAAATAAAGGTAAACAATTTAATATTCCTTGGAAGCAAAATTACCCCTAAATCAAGGGGGTTTTGGGTGGTTTACTATGATCTCTAAGTTACAATGGTGCTTCACATCATTGCTACCTGCTTCTTAAGGCTGCTGATATAACCAAACACCCATTTCTGCTTCACAGTCCAAGGTACTACTACTGCAAACACTAAGCAGATCACTTACATAGAACAACCAGCATCATCACAGAGGGAAACTAAATACATTTTGTCCTTATATTTTTTCCACTACAGATGGTGACTCTGACCTTTCCAAGAGGATCCAATATAACTCTGAAAATACTATGTAGAAACACACTTATGTAGAACCTTCTGGGTTATGAAACTTAAGTTTTGCTAAAAAGACTTTCTTTTCCAGGTCTAGTGGTTGTTATCTTCAGACAAAAAAACCCAGAGATATAATTATGATCCACTACATTTAGCTGATGCAGCCATTTTTCCCTGTGTTGAATGGATTATGGCAAAAATTATATGGAAAAACTACAAAGCATTATCCATGCAAGGGAAAAAAAATCGTGTAATCTCAACTGGCTCTGCTTACCTGCTTACAAGCCATTGTAATCTGATTTCTGTTGAGGAGCTCAAATCGTTACGACTGAAAACACTTGTATTTGATTGTGTCTACTAAACACAAGTGCATCTAGAAAATGAATTCAAAGGAGTTGCAAACTGAAACATCTAGAGCACTACCAAGTTTATTCCCTTATTCCCTCCCTGCCGGCTGAGCCTGCAGTGTCATTTCACAATGTTTCTTGCTTCAAATACTAATTCAGAGAGCTGGAATGAGTACTCTTGATGAGTTATCCAATACAGTCATCACTTTCTGAGTACAGAAATGTCTCCTCTAAACTCTTTTGGTCTCCAGCTCTTATCTCAGAATATACATATATATATAAGTATTTATCCTAAACACAAAAGTTTCCTTGTTTTACTAATGTCTTGAGCATTATACAGACTATTAACAGGATCTTAGACACCTACTTTGCTGAAAAAAACCCTATTCTTTCCAACTAACAGCTCAGTCATGGCAGCCCACTCTGCTGTATCATCTTCAAGTCTGTGAGGCTTCCTAATATCACTCAATTGAAAGGAGTTTAAAAAAGCTCTATCTCAATTTTTGGTCTTGGAGGTACACATGAAGATTGTCATGAGTATTATTAGTATAACTTCAATCTTTTTTCCATGGAATGGCAGTTCCATGTAAAGTGCTCCTGTCCTTTCTACTTAAATCAATAAGGCAAGGAAGACACAAGAGAATACTGGATTTGGCATTGGAAAGCTATAACATCAGTACAAGACCACTGAAAATGAACTATAATTTCATCTATTGCCATCATCTATGATTAATAACTGTTCGAATAACTAAGTAACTAAAATGAAGCCTTATACAGTTCTATAGCCACCTAGTCCACACTTCAGAAAGTAAGAACCCTTAGGGGGAAAAAACCAGTAACTCAAATATAACAATTACAATAAGGCTGAAAGGGACAATGGCTTCTAGAGAAATACAGTTACACAAATGACTTTTCATGAATATACACGCTAAATGGCAGAATAACACACTGCAAACCTAGCTAGGAGTATAATGTCTGAACAGTCCCAACACACAGTGGAGAAAGAATTATAGCAGAAAGAGTCTGCTGTAAGTTCTGCAGAATTTCAAGTAAACTCTCTCTGAGCTTAACAGCAAAAAAAGCTCAGTTAAATGCTAAGTTCAGCCATACCACTGATGTCACCCATTTTATTACAAGCTGCTTTTGAGTTAGTAGTATTCCCCTTATATGTTTAATGGATCAAGTAGAGACCAGCTGTTTAGCCCATGCTACAGCTCAAAACAACCCAAGGCATTAGATTCTACCTCAACAGGAAACATGGGAGAAAAGGAGCATTAGGGAACACAGATAAGCATAAAAAGTCTTAATTTTATTTCCTTACAGAATTGAAAAAAAAAAAGACGGAACACAGAAGGCCCATCTCTTGGGTGATTAGATGACAATTTTTGAAGTTGCTGCAAAGTGCTGCAACTTCATAAATGCCTCAGATATCAAGCACTCTTGAGGAAGTAGTTTTGAGTTATTCTAAGAGAGAATTCAGTTATCATTTCATGCTGCAACTAGGGAAAGGCAGAAGGAACCTTAAAGCTGGCAGCATTCTAGAAAGCCGACAGACATCTGCCAGTGAAAGAATTATTTAAGTGTAATGCTGTGGGCTACAGATAATGCCTTTAAGCCATGCCTAAGGAACCACATACTGCACAATTAAACATCCAAAATGGAAGAAAGCTTAGCTTTCTATAAACTAATAACTAACTCAGGAATGGTACTAGTATTAGAATGACACAGTACTAAGATACACCAAAACTTTTTTTTAATATATAATTGGAAAAAAAAATTAAATCAATGGAGAAGTGGGAATTGATCTGATTTTCAGAGGAAGAATGTACTCCTTAGAAGCTCAGCCAGTCTCAGAACAGCAGCACCCAACATTTTAGAGACTAACACATGGACAACTATATTTTAAAAACTGAGATGCTTGTTGCATGCTACCTAGAAATGGAGAGTAGTTCTGACTCTGGAGAAGAGCACTGATGAAATGCTAGAGTACATCCCTCCCACTTCTCCATCACAATAAAGTAGAATCATCTTCAAGTGCTTACCCCAAAAGCAAGGTGAAATTCCCTTCAGGAGTATTTTCTTGGTTAAACTCTCTCAACTCAGACATCCAAGGTCTCTGACCACAAAAAGACCACAGAAATGCATCAAAGTAAAAAGATGTTTTCAGCAGTACCACACTATTTCAGCTGAAATATAAATCAGATCTTAAATGCAGATCAGTCTAATGTGGGAAATTTCAATGCAGGGTGTTAGACATCAAACTTCCATTGTACTACCTATTTTAAGAGACAACCACCTTGTTATCAGCAAGTTTGAATTGAGAGGAATTCCTTTGTTCTAGAGTTTCACATCATCCGCCACTATTCAGTTCAAACTCTTTCTATCACAGTGCAAAACATACTCACTCTCTTTCCTTTCCTCTTCTGGTTTCTGATGAAGAGGTTTCCAGGGAAACTTTAAACCACACACACAAAAAAAAAAATATTCTTCAACTCAGAAAAATACAGTTCCTACTAAGGCACGCTGAGGAGTGATACCAAGCCAAAACCAAGCTCCTGTTTACTGGTTTCATCAGTTTCTCCTTGAATATGCACGGGTTTGCATAACTGAGAAAACATTTGCACTCTTCTTTTGGTTTCTTGCAAAGTATAATTGGTTAACTAATCCACATTGCACTGAAAACTATTGCGTTTTTTCAAAAATCTCTGTTAACTAGAGGAATACTTTCCATGTTTAGTTTTGAGCTCTTCAAAACGACAGGACAACAACACTCCCCATTTATGAAAAGAAAGGACTTTGTCTCTTCAAAATCGGTAACAAAGGACAAAAATAAAGCTCAGCATATGCCCCACTGCCCAGCTGAACTATTTGCTCAGAGTAGCTGATGCTGCACCACAGCTGGGGAACAGACCACAGCTGAGCAAGATTAAAGCACTCTCCACCCAGGTGAGAGCTACAGAGAACCACGTGCATGACGTTCTCACTGTTATATCCAAGACATCCCTGCTACCTACTGCCCTAAGAGGACAACCAAACAAAAGGATGTGACTGTCTCAGGACAGGTAGCATGCTCTTTCATCTCCCTGTTCATTCTCTGAGCTTTATCAAATTCAGAAAATTTCCTGGAAACCAGTAAGCAATACATCAATAATCATGACTTATTTGCACGTGTTCCCAAGAAACAGGAAAAAGAACCCAAAGACACCAGTGCATTTATTCACAGAAGGCTTTTCAGGTGTGACAGCTTCCAAAACAAAGGGTGGATTCAATCATTCAAGTTGAGGTGGCAAGAAGCACAATAAAAAACAAACAAACAAACAAAATACAATCAGTGACAATCAAGTGTGTGTAGAGGAATAAAGAGCCATGACCACAGGAAAGAGATTGAGATGACTATCAGATAATGGCATGAGTCAGCCAGCAGCTTGGCTCCACCAGCTGAGTCAATTTTTAACAATGCAATTGGCCTGAAATAAACTTTATTTAAAGCACAAGTAGTGCACGTGCAATACTTGTATTGAAGTCTAAAACTCCAGTTCCTGCAATTACACTAGAACGCATTTTAGGGGGAGGCTTGAGGGGTAACGATGAGATTCTTCTGGTCCCCCAAGAGATCAGGAAAATCTCTTGTTCAGAGTATAAACAGAGAAGTCTGTTCAATTAAAGAAAATCCTATTAAACTGATCTTCCATATAAAGGACTGAAGTGACCAACTCCAAAAGGCTATAGAAGACACAGTGAATTCAGAGTTTAATTAGGTCACACTGTTAGCTAACTATAATCTATTAATTAGCATTCTTAGTTTTTACAGCTCATTGCAATAATACCCTTTTACTTTTAAATTGCACCCTTCTTATTTTTGGACCAAAGTTATACAATTCTACCAGTGTGGTAGTAATTACAGTGATTGCCTTGAGAACAGCAGCCTAGAAATATCTGTAAATGTTTAATTAGGGGATAAAGGAAAGACAAGAAAAAAAAAATCTAAGAGTAATCACTGTTCTCTAATCTATTCATATTTAGTAATTGCTTAATCCATTCTAAACCATATACTCATTGGATTTTTCTTGTAAGATATTGAAAGCATCTTCAAATGTCAAAACTGATTTCAGAAAAAAAAAAAGTTACTATATTCCAAGACATTCTCTTCAATATGAAAACAGGACTAAAACCGAAAACAATTTGAGAATTAAAAGACTTACCTGCAACAAAGAGCACCAGAAAGTTGAGTGAATGGCATTCCATGTATTATGATCCTGGTACTGTACCACTCTAACTAAAATTTTCACTGTATTACTCCTTCTAAAGAAGTCCAACTTTTACAATAAAAATTATTTAACTGCAGGTTTTCTGCACTCCAAGAAAACATATGAAAATGGATGTGAAACGTCACACACCTTAACAAACCCCACATCGTGACACTTACCATTTAGCAAGAATACAGCTCTAAAACCACATGACAGGTTCATTAAATTATTTCTTACTACCTTGGGAAAAGCAACTTACTTTCTTCAACTAAGTTCTTTAAGAAGTGAAAAGAAAATTGCAGACATATTCAGTGTAGCAGAGTACCACTAACCAAAAGGAATTAACTATTTAAGACAGGTCACCCGAAAGTAGAGTACAACATGTGGAGTACTACCAGCACTATCCTTTTCCTCCAGCAGTTTCCCCTCTCCCTTCCACCTTCTAAAGCAAACCTTACAAAAAGTGTTCCCTAAAATAGCAACTATACCTTAAGAGCTACCAGAACATGATCACGCTTGAATATGGAAACTATTTCATTAAACATTCTTGGATATTTAAAAAGCTCAGTAAGGAAAGTAATTTTGCCATGGTGGAAGCTGACTTACATTTCAGGGAACTTTTGAAGCTGGGTGCCAGGCCCATTTTTCATTGAGAGTGGTGAGTTTTATGACCTGAGAGTCCAGAGAGATGCCTAACTAACATTTGGCCAGAAACAACTGAAGAGGAGGACGCTAACTCAAAGACAAGTAGTTACTTCAGGATTAAGACAGCAAGAAGGTCTAGGTGAGAAAACTTGAAAAAAGCTTTTAATAAGCGGAACAGACTACAAAGAGACCTCAACTTTAATCAGCCTCTCAGTTTTATCCTAAGTTGGAGATGCTTTTAAGATGGACAAGACAAAAGACCCAGACGCTCCAGACTCTCTGTTCTTCTGCCTATTCTATAACTAGCCAGACCACTACAAAAAAAACTCATAGGGTGTTCTGTGAGAGTTGCACAACAAGATACACACAGCTCATAATAAAAAAGCAGATGAGCATGTAGAAAACAGTGTTACTTAAATGTAGCCAAGAACACAATTTATATCTGTGTGTGAAAACTGCAGATCTGGAGTTTTCTGTCTAAAGTAAGACCAGTGTAACCTGAACTTTGTTTTAAGGGCAATCCATCAAAATTCAGCAACAGTTCAGTTGTATTTGGGGTCAGCAGTTAGTACATTCTGCATCTCAGAGGTAATTACCTGTGAGATGCATTACCTCTTCAAGAGGTAAATGGTACGAAAATATTAATTATGAACAAGGTAACATAATTTCCCAAGGAAACCACGTGGTTAGCACCAGTCCCAGGAAAAAAACCCACATGACACCCAAGGAGAGACAGGCACTCAAGAGGTGGCTTAGGAGTCTGACAAGAAACATTTAAAAAGAGGCTTGCAAGCTGAAAACACGTCTTATCCACATCAATTACCCAAGAAAAGCACCGATCTCATTTAGCTGCTCAAATGTGACATGCAAGTTTATTAAACTCATTTAATCACGCTACCACGCTAACACAACCGTGACATTAGATGACAAACCTGGTTTTCTTCTTGCAAAACTCTATATTGTTCCTTCCAAATGGTGATTTTTGACGCTTCATCTTTCCTCAGAGCTCTCTCCTTTTTTAGCTCAGGACTCCAGAAGGTCTTGATGCTATTCATGGACGAACTCAGCTTGCTTTCCTTCACCTCCACGTCCTTGCGAAGCAGATCGTTTTCCCTCAGCACTTCTTTGAGTTGTGTCTGCAGATCCATGATGGTGTTGTCCCTAGCCTGGCGCAGCGAGTGAGGCACAGTGGATGCCATGCTCACCGGGGGGAGGTGGTGCTCCCCGAACGCGATGGTGTCGCTGGCAACTCCACTACTGGCGATGTTAGGGCTGCTCCCCATCGCAGTCATCCTAACACCGTAAGGCAGCCGCCCCCCAGAGCGGCCCAGGGTCATGGTGCTCTTCGGGGTGTCTGCACCCACGTTCTCGTGGTCACTTAGATACATAGGGCCGGACGTGGCATAGGCAGCATTTAAGGACTGGATATTTTCCATAGAAAGGGTTTTCCCACTGCCACCCCCAGTACTACTCCCAGAGCTGCCTCCTGTACTGTTGGTTCGACGATGGCCCAGGCGGGGGGACCGTGGCAGCCTCGGTGAACGCCCTGGGCTCTGGGTGCTGGGCTCAACCTTCCCCACGGACCGAGCACTTCCATACATGATTAAGCTGGTGGTGTGAGGCAATCAGATAGGCAAAAATCAGGAATGAGAGAGTTCTTCAGTGGTTATAAGTCAACTTAAGGCCAATCACAACTTATAACAGATCCAGTTGTCCATCTTCAAAGTCACATGCTCATGATGTTCAGGACCATATCTGTATCAATAAGAATAACATATTAAAAACTGTATCAGTAAGAGCAACAAATTAAATACCTAGCTTATCATCAAATGTTTTGTCCTGCATTGGAATAAAGTGTATTCTACTACCTTTGTACTTCTACAATATCTTTTCAAATTCCACTCACAGAAAAGCAATCTTTTATTTAAACTCTAATATTTAAACTCAAAAAGTAACTTCTATTTTTGTTTTTCTGTTGTTATATTATCACAGTAAAGAGGTAAGGGAAAGAGAATCCATCAATTTTCAAGCCAAAATTTTGTTGGTCATGATCTAACCCTACAGAAGCCATCTAATCTTTTCCTCTGTTTCTCATCAGCCCTAATTCTTTACCTATTACCTTTCTGAGTAAGAGAAAATCAAAATTTAAAGCCCACTGAGTAGTATATTTTTCCTTCAAGTACTGCTAGCTTCCATAGGACACAATTTCTAAACCCTTGAGCTGTGAAAATAATCCTGCAAATGGGAAGACAGGATGGACTGAAATGACTCTGATCATGATCTTGACTACCAGGTCACACTCGAGTTGCTGTCAGCCTTTCTTCAAACGCAGAAGTCAGAACCAAAACTCAGAGTAATCATGAAATCACTACTGACCACAGAGCTTAAGCAAGTAGAGATGCAACTCCAAAAGAACAGCAATCACACAGCAATGGAACCAACAAGGTTAAGAGGAACAAGAAAATCAAACCTCCACTGAAAACAAGTTCTGCTCTTTTGTTTTTTCTCAAACTAAAATAACTCAAATCTTTGTTCAGCTTAAGAAAAGATTTCAATTGAAACATGCTTTTCATTAACCAGCTCAGATTAATCCCATGAAATAATATTCCAACAGCAGGGACTTGAAACACAGAACAGTATGACATCATCACGCTGCTGCTCCTTCTCCCCTCTACTTTTTCCTTAAACAAGAACTCTGGCAGCACATGCAATAAAACTCCTTATTTTTGCAGTGCAATATGATGCTGCTGTACAAGTGCTGGCAGGGAACCCTTTAGTACAGGGGCACAGGGCTGGGACTGTGATTAGTAGTCAGGATCTAGCGGAAAAGCAAGAGACAGGGAAGAAATCCATTCCTGTGACTAAACTACTGCACTAAAGAACCACTCCCACTATACAGTTCTCTTCCCCCTCCTCCTACTTTTTTCCAGTGTAAAGTATTTCTTGTAAATGTTGGGCTCAACTGAAATAAAAGCTAGAGCATTGAAACATTCCTGATCAACACAGATGAAAGAATATTGGGCAGTGTCTAAAGAGCAGCAGCACCTTATATATCCCAACATCTTTCACACCAGCTTTTATCTAACTGCCCCCTCTGTTCAGAGGTTAGGTTTGACAGATATTCAGAATCAATTTTTTCAAATCCTATAGCATGTTAGTTAGATAATAATTGGGTAAGCAGATTAAAGACTAGGTTTAAAAGAGGAATACACTTAGAAAATATAGAAATAGTGCAAGTGGGTGGAGGGGAAGAGAAAAAAACAATATTGCAGAAAATACTGGAAGGGAAAAAAGTAAAAGCCCAATGAAGAAAAGATACAGCATTTTTCCTTTCAGAACAAAAAGTTAGTAAAGGAAAAGATACAGCAAGAAATAGTTTTAAAATGTTTAGTTGAAATTTTAAATGGAAAACTAGATCAGAATAAGCCAACATTTTTTCATTTTCCTACAATTTCATAGAAGATACAATGGCATGAGCAGTTTTACAAAGCTTATGGAAGCTGATACTGTTTTGCAAGCAGTTCAAGACATTCAAGTGCTCGCTCCCTTTTTTTTAAATGACAAGAAAAGCTAGCAACAATATTGCTACAGAATATTTTAAAACACATACATAAAGGAAAACAGGCCAAGGAAAGACAACCAGCAGCATTAATAACTGAAATTACCTACCAAAGCAACACCTACAGATTTATTTTTTTAACACTAGTTACATTTTTTCTATTTCAACTCTATATCCTTATGCAAAACAGCACAGAAATATAAACTATGTAACAAAGTCTACACTGTTCCACTGAAGTTGCTTCAATAAGCAAGACACTGTGCCCCAGATCTGGAAGAAAAACACTTCTTCAAACAGAAAGGCTATTTCAGACTAGTCTCACTGTTTGAGATATCAAAATGCTAAAAATGCTGCTGTGACACCACTTGAGCTCTCAAAACAAGTCAGATATGATTTCTTAGACGCTCCATAAAGTACATTCAACTGAGAGCTGGCATTCATGAGGATTCTCTTGAAAATTAATCCAAATCACAACACTTAATTCATTTGCTAAAAACTCACCACAGTAAGTCAGTGCAAACACTCATTCACTTAACAGCTTTAAATGAGTTTAACTTGAATCAAGAGATCAGACGTGTTTTACTACACGAGTTTCAGTTTCCCCCAAACCCACTAAGTTTAAAAGCTGCTGGAAGTACCTCACTGTTGCACACAGAAGTATCACCTGGTAAAGCCCTTAACAGCACACGAGAGGAGCACAAAAGTTTTTAGATCATTTCTAGGGAGTTCATCACCCTCAAAAGAGGAAATCTCACGGAATTGCTTTCTCTGTGCTTTAGCAAATGTTTTGTTGAACTATTAATACTTTTCAAAGAATGAAATTGGCTGATACCCTTGACAGAAAAGCAGCTTCCCAGGCAGCTGCAAGGAGCTGGTACCACAGCAGGTCCTGAGCAGGAAGCATCTCCAATTATACAGGGCAGGCAGGTGAGCTCTCATCCACCCAACACTGGGCTAATTCAGCTCTAAGCTTTGTTTCACAGGTAGGCACCATCCTGTCTGCTTCTCCACAAACATCAAATAATTCAAGCTATGAAAGCCAACTGCTAGAAATAGCTGTTGATCAGGGTTATGGGAAGGATTCCCAGAGCTGGCACCGATGAAACTCAGGGAGAACAACTCTACTCTCACTGCCCTGCCTTACACTGCACCCACTTTTCAAACCAAAGCAATAGATTAAGAAGAGAAGTAGTCTCTGGAAAGAGGCAAATGTAACCCTCCAGTATTTTTCTTGAATAACAACTTTGATTACGCCATTGTTAGGCTTCAAAGCTGTGAATATCCCAAGTGTTAACTAAATACACCCTTCCACACATGCAGCCAGTTTCAGTCTTTTCACTGACACAGAGATTTGCCGTGGTTCAAGCAAAAAAAAAAAGTTACAAAATAAATCTTAACTCTTTTTTTTCCCCCATTTTTTTTCTAGTAGCATTTATCCCCAGTCATATCAATTTGTTGTAGAAGCAAATATTAAGACAATTAAGCTAGGAAAAACATCTTTCATCCTGGAAACAGCAAAGCGAAGGAAGCAACAAAGAAGTCTATTCTTATTCACAGCACCAATTAATCAGGAAGAAGAAAGAATTCTATTTTTCCGCCTGGAATCCAAGCAAAAGTATATGGAAGATTTCTTTCAGATAGCAACATAACCAGAAATGTTGAGAGTTTTTCAATATTCTGACCCACAGTAGCATTTTACCAGGAATCTCAGAAGTATGATCTCTTATCTTTCATGAGGCCAACATGCAGCACTGTTACTATTTTCCTCTTCTACTCTGATTCTAATTTTAGTCACAAATAAATCATCCCTTAACCTTACAAGATGGTGGTAACCACAAGGAACACTGTCCAACTGGGACATGAACATGCAAACCACCTTCCCCTTGCAAGCTCTCCTGCAGGTTTCAAAAAACTTTGGTCTTTTCTGCCAGTATAGGAACCCTTACCCAAGATTACAAAGAAAGAGACTATAAACTGCAAGTGTTTAAAAAACCAAAACAGCTGAAGCCAGTGCTAAACCATTTTCCTTCAAAGGTAGCTTGTATACCTTTAAATTTATGAAACACAACTCTCATGTGCACTGTTCAATAAGAGAACAAAAAATTCCAAAGAGTATCCTATCTGCAAGCCAAATTAAAAAAAAAAAAAAAAAAATTCAAGTCAGCCCAAGCAAAAACTTCATATAGATATCTAGAAAGTGGCATAGCAGCTTTGCAAGTACAAAGATATATGACTGACCTGCTTCAGTATTAGTGGAAAATGCTATCTAGTGATTATGGAAAAGGTGGAAAGAAGGACTATCAGAAAAACAGGCAAGAATTACACAGTACTGTAGAAAAAGGTTTGAAAAAGGACAGTTATGAACACATTTTCTGCATGAAAATGTTAAGATAAATCAACAGTACATTCTGCCTGAATGCCAGCTAACAAAAATGTCTTCTCAGATCATAGGTGACTGTCCAAAAAACACTCAGAGACAGACACCATGAACTGTGGAAAAAGTTTAAAATCTGGCAGGAGACATTTAAATGTACTGCAGTGCAATTTATTTCATTACAATAACCTGGTCAGCCAGTGAAAAGCAATGGAGAATTAAGCTTCCTTCAAAACAGCAAAGCAGCTACCAACCCAATAAGTACACCAATATCCAGACCCTTACACACTGAAAACAGTGATTCAAAGCAGCCCAAAAGCTGCATCAGGCCCTGGCACACGGAAAGAACAGTAAAAAGCCACCTGCACAACTTCATGCAGATTTACTTGTAAGGCAATTATGACATAAGAGAGAGCAGGAATAGGAACATGGGTCTTGTCAAAGATCTGATGGTTTTCAATAAAAAGTTTGTATTCAGGCACAGTAGAAATGTAAGAAATTCTGCAGGGATCACATTAACATCAACTTCAGTATGAAGAATCCAATAAAATGAGATGTGTTTACCAATGCTGTCACACTCAGCCCCTATATGTAGTATTTTATGTGAACCAATGGCTCAGAAAGCAGACATTCCTGGCTACGGCTGACAGAAAACAGAAGATTCATTAACAGAGAGTTTTGTTAACCTCTGGAGGATCTCTCTGTCATATAAATATATAATGCCTTTCATATCTCCCTCTATTCCAGGACAAATACTAATACCACAGTAACTACTTCTAGGGAAGCAAGCAAACAAATACACAACAACATGCTGCAGAAATACAGGAAAAACCCTGCTTACATTTGTCAAAACAAAAAAGAAATTTGGAATAACTTCTGCAGCCTTCAGCAAGTAACATTTCCTCTGAATTTCTTTCCTGCAGTTTCTGTTCAGGACTGATACCAGCTGACAGACAGCAACATCTATGGAGACAACTCCTTAACAGTATCACTGCCTGATAGTCGGGAATGGGGCAGTGGGATCACAAAGCAGGCAGGCAAGCACAGCTCTAGTGCCTCCCAGCAGCATACTGGAAGCCATCTATCCAGCTTCCAGAAGACAGAACTTCTTGTCCCACCGACTCCTGTCTGCACAAGGAAAGCTCTGAACGTCAGTTTTATAATAGAAGCAAAGTCAGCCTTCACAAGAGGCGTCTTAATCTGATAAAGGTCTGCAGCAGACACATTAGGCTTCATTAACAGAGGTAGCAATTGTTCCCATTTACATAATTCACACCCGAAGAGCTAATCACAAATAAGGATGACTGGATTACTCAGCAGGACGGGGACTATGGAGTAGCACCGGGAAGAGAAGGAGGTAGAAAAGGTAGAATTCCAAAAAAAGGAAAAGCTTATATTCCAATAAAACCCTGCCAGATATCTTTACCCTGGAACCCAGACAGTGGGTATAATGAGAGAACTGACATGATTCACAACTTAGAGGTGTCTTAATCAAGGGAAATATTGAATTCCTGTTACTTCCTAGTGCACACCACCACAGTTACAAAAGCTATGGCTGCTATGTTACTTTTTATATAAAGTCTGAAGCCTTTAACTTAGGGCTATATTATAGATTTCAGCTTTGACTAGTTTTGGAAGGTAAGAAAGCTAAGTAATTTTCATGATAATTTAACGACTATTACACACAAAAAAAGACAGAAGAAAGTTTACTCTGGAAACTGCTTGCAAGCCAGCCAGTGCTGGACACAAGGCATTGAACCCATGGAATTCAGGGTTGTTTATCTTTATCAAAATATCCTCGTGGCTTTAAGAAAGCAAGAAAGCAAAAGGGATGAATGAAATTAAGACAGAAAGAAGTCAAAAAAGTAACTGTTCATATTAGGATTGATTCTCATTCCTAAATAGCACATAAACAGAAGCCCAAGCGCTGCCATCTGTTTATATCCAATCCTTTTTAAAAGCTGCAGGATGGTGGTGGTGGTTGGTTTATTTTTTTAAATTGAGTTCACCTACTTGCACATCTGCCAGGTTCACTGAACGTAGCAGTGCCTTTGTTCTGAATCACCAATCATAAGAAGATGGGAATTGATATATTCTCTCCCACGTACACAACAGAGAAATCTTCCCAGAACAGCATCTCAAAAATCCCCAATAATCTTGAGATGACTTTGACATATTAAAAAAACCATGTTTTGTAAAAGGCAGGTCATCAACCCCGACTGTAACATTTTGAGGAAAAAAAACCAGCAGTCATTTGTCAAGGGAGTGTTTTGTTTCTAAACATAAAGTGACATTCCTGTTACAGTTTTTTCATTTGAAAGGTTAGCATAAATGGTACACATACACTTTAAATCACCACAGAACATGGAACCATCTTGATGACCCGCCCTTTTTAGATACCACTCTGCTTCCTATTCCTACAAGATAGCCCATCCAGAAAACACTACCTGTGAGTCTCTGAACAAGAGCCAGAAATACTCATCAGCTTCCTAGTTAATTTGTCTCCCATAAGTACACAATTCCTTTCATGGGATCTACTTACTCAACGAGGAAAACAGAACATATTCTATTCTACAACAGTTTCTTTGCAAAAGCAGATTTAACTGACATCAAGTTTTGTTTCTTATAACTTCCATAAGTCTTGATATCAGCATAAAGGGTACACTTCCACCACCAGAGCTTCACTCCCTTATATCTTCTTTCCCAAAAAACAAGACCACAAAAACAAAAGACTTACTGTTATTATAGCAAATAAATCTATTTCAGCTAAAACCTTTATTTACTCATATATATATACTCTTTCTGATATGCCACTTGCATATAAGGATTTTTTCTTCAAGCTCTGGAGGTCAGTCTCAGCTTGAGGCAGAACATGAGGCACTACTGATATTTCCAAAGGCCTTTCTTCATCTCACTTGTCAGACTTCAGTGGTTCTGCACCCAGCGTACTGAGTCAACCCAGTCACTAAATTTGATTGGCACAAGCAAGTTCTTTCTGTTCTGGCTGCTGTGCACAAACAGAAGCTTCTCTGTCTTCCTCCAGAGACTGGAGCACATACTGATTAACACTACCTGGACATCACACTGAAAGGCTTCCCAGGTGTGGCAGAAGTCTTGGACACTGCCTCAGCACATATTCTCTCCCTGACTGAATCTGTTACAGAAGGATTAGCACATGGTGCAGATATGACCATTCTCAAACTGGTTCTTGCCTGGGTTTACCATCATCCCTCCCTGCCCTACCCTACACTGACACGTGGGTAGGCTGGGTAGGTGCATCACCATTTGTTTTGTGCAGTGACTGGGACATAATTATAAGTCTCTAAATTTAAAGCAGATGTGAGAAAAAAAATTACAACGTGCCCTTCCTCTTTTGAAACAAGGTACAAAACACAAAAAGCAACAGGAGCCAGAACCCGCACATATCACTTCCTAATGATAAACTGATTAAAATAATTCTCACTCTTCTAACTACCTAAAATATTGAAGACCTGTGGATGTTAATTTTCTGTCACCGTATGGTTAGTTTATAGCCTGAATTTCAGAGTATGAGGTCAGTAAATACTACGTGTTTGTATCCATGGCTGTTTCTCTCTTCCCTACAGGTGGCACAAACCCAACAACCCCCTTTCTAACAGCTGAAACAAAATGCTAAAAACAATAAAGATATTTCAGAAGCCCTGAAGGACCTAGAAGCACTAGTGAATCCATGCAGACAGACAGCCTAAAGTCACCATGGGTAACATCACTGTGCAAGGCAAAGCACACTCCAGCTACAGAAATTCCATCATAATTCCACCCCGACAACGAAGTTGCATTAACAATATTGATATAAATCACATGCTAGAAAACACCACTTTTGCTAATTCAGCACTGGATTTCCTAGGATCTCCTGCTCTACCACTGCCATACAGCAGTCCACTGCATGCCACAGAGTTAAACTCTTGGCTTAAACAGGCAGCAATGGATAGAATCCTCCTCACCCAGGGTGCTCTTATGGCAGAGTAGCCAGCAAGGGTCAAGAAGACACATTGCTGTTTTAGTTCTAGCAATTACTTTAAAAGCCACATGCACTCCTCCATACTTACATCTCTGATCAAACCATGCTCAGCTAAAACAAGCCAGACCCTCTAAACATAACACACTTTATCAGTGGCTTAGACAGGTAAGTGTTGTAACAAATCTCTCACACAAAAGAGAGGATTTGGGGGGAACAGGCTTGAAAATAGGGAGGAGGGATAACAATGGGAGAGTATCCTGCTTCACAAATAAGGAATAATCGCGAGGAACTCACACGCTGCTTACAATAGTATGGTGAAATATTTCTATTCATACAGCAGCACAGATAACTGCTTCCAGGAACTGAGAAAGGGATAGACTCAGAGGGGAAAAAAAAAAAAAACCAAGTAAACACACCAAATCACAAAAGCCCCTCAAAAAGCCAACCAGGGTTTCTTTCATCACCACGATTCGCAATTCAGCAAAAAGATGCGGGTCATGTAAATACAAAATCTGCTTTTTTTGCTAGTCAGGCCATTAGTCACACATTACAGATGAAAAGTTATGTGAACAAAATCTCAAAAAAGCTCGTGACAGGATCAAAAAGAATGTTAAAAATTATGAAAAACACGATGCTTTAGTACAGCCCAGACAGCAGGCTTTCTTCAGTTTAGGCTTCTGCTAACACCTTTACAGTGATTTAATTACAACTAAATTGGTTTCCCAGAAGTGGTGAAGAAAGTTCACATTATGTCAAATATTATGATAAATTCACATTTCACTCAGCAGATCCCAAACTTTTTCAAGGCGCAGCCTCTCTTGCAGTTTGATGGATTCAGACAATTCCAAAATTCTGGATGACACAGTAAAGCCACAGACTTGACTGCTCTACAAACTGCTGTTCTGTCATAAAAGTTCTGAACTGTGCTTCCAGAACTACATTCAGTACAGCACTTAACTAAACAACTACTGATTTAATCCAAATATTTCATTACTGAAAAAAATTCCACTCTTGTACTACCAACTCTAGTCACAGCAGCATGGGCAAGGTGGTGATTTCTCTCTTCCCATCCTATTTGAAATGGCTGTGAGGGTGCTGACTCATAAGTGACCCTGAATCGGGGCACACATCTGAGCTGCTGCGATTTTTCAACACAAACTCCAGTAGCATGTCAGGTTGTGGCTCAGGAGGAGATGTGTGTTCAGCCACCTACGGCTACAGACGCCGTAATCTCAGGGAGGAAAGGAGGGCAGGCAGCTGGCGGAGGTTACTGCTGGAGTCACCTTAGCCCAGCTGGCCATTGTTTGAGAATTACAACCCTACAGCCAAACCCGGCAACTTTTTTGTGGTTACAGCCTGTCGGATTTGAGGTAACATGTTACCCAGCTGAAACCACCCCAGGCGCATCAGCGTGGCCCCCCAAACATGCATTGTTCTTCAGAACAATCCTATTTCTATCCATCTGCTTTCATTCCCTTGGCTCCTGTACTGCTTTCCCACACACACACCAACACCCCCGTAGGTGTTTCTTTACATCTTTTCTTCGCATCTCCCAGTCTCTCCCATTTCCACCGGGGCTTCACTTCGAACCATTTCACACCAGGTCGGCACAAACCACAACGTGAACTTCCAGGGTGCACAGCCAACACTCCAGGTAAAATAAATTGCAGACTTCCTAACTGAGATTCGGAGCTCACGCTACCAACGAGGCAGCTGTGGAAGGGCAGCAATTCCTGACACGGGCTCCAGGATGGCAGCAGATCCAGAAACAAAGCACCGTGTCAGCTGACGCTCACCCCGTAGTAGATGCGATAAAATACACGAAACGTGACCGTTCAGCGCTCGCAAAGAAAACACACACGAAAACCCCAACACCGCCACAAGGTCTGGGCAAAAAGGCAGCGCTCCCCATCACCTCGGACTGAGGTGACTGAGACAACAAAAGCGAGCGCTTCCCAAGGACAGACCGAGCGAGGAGGGGCGGAAAAGCACGGCCGGGGAGGGCGAGCGGGCAGCGCAGGAATGACCGACCGTGCGAGGCAGCGCCGGACCGCGCCCGGCCGGCGGGCAGTGCCCGGCAGGACGCGGGGTGATGTGGCCGCCCCGCCGCGCTGCCCGGGGCCGTGCCGGGGCCGCCCCGCCCCGCCGCGGGCGGTGACAGCGTGCGGGGCCCGGCGGGGCGAGGCCGCGACCCCCCCGGCCGCCCCCTCCCACGGCCCGACACAGCCCGCGCACCCCCGCCGGGACCCGCACCCACCTGCGCGGCAGCGCCGCAGCCCCCGGCGGACCCTGCCCGGCCAACGCCGCCGCCGCAGCCCCTGCCCAGCGCGGCGGCTGCTCCCGCAGCTACCGGCGCCCGCAGGCCCCGCCCCGCCCCGGCGCGCTCCCCCCAGCGGCCGCCGAGGCGCGTTAACCCTCCTCCCCGCCCATTCCCGGCGCGGCGCGGGCGGCGCGGCCCCTCACCGGCTGTGTCGGCCCGCGGGCAGCGCAGGGGCGGCGGCGGCTCCGCCGGGCCCCGCTCGGCGGCTCCGCTCCGCGCCGCTCCCGCCCGCGCGCCCGGCGCGAGACACGCGCAGGCCCCGCCCCCCGGCGCGCGCGCCCGCACGGCCGGGCTCCCCTTCGCCCCGCCCCGCTCGAGGCCCCGCCCCCGCCCCCCGGCGCTGCCGCTCCCCCGGCGAGGTTTGGCCGCTCTGCCGGCCCGTAGCGGCGGTGGCGCCGGGCGGGAAGTGCGAGCGGGGCGAAGGAGCGATTCCCGGCTCAGGTACGGAGGGAACGGGATCGGGCACGGGATCGGGAATGGGATCGGGAACGGGATCGGGCACGGAACTCAACCCGGACCCGCGCCCCAGGCGCGCGCACCTCCTGAGGGAGCCGCCGGCGCGCAGGGCGACTGACCCGCTGCGGGATCCTCACAGTTCCACTGAACTAGGAATTTATTTAATTATTTCGTTATTATTACACTATACGTAATAAAATAATAATTAATAAATAATTAACTTAAGGAGCCAGAACCTGCATTAAAGTCCTTAGCCGCTGTTCCCAGGCAACGCTGAAGAGAGAGGTTATGGCAAATCGGATGGACCTGTGAGATTGCTCAAGGAATGACAGTTATTGGCATGTAAATTATCACTATTTCAAATAGTATCTTGTTGCAAGAAATACCGTTTATATTGTAATTACATTTATCATATTGTATCGTATTGTAGATATTATAATATCGTTATCATATCTTACTATATATTATCTATATGTTTTATATATTATATGTTATTATATTTTGTACCATACATAACAATTATATTATATATCTATAATATATATTATCATAATATAATTCAGACCTCTCACAGCCTGATACCCGTCTGATATTCTCGATAACCTGAATTCCCTTTTCAACTGTAGAAGCACAGAATCCATTTTAAATGCATTCCTGGTAAAGGTAAGGAAGGAAGAGCTTTACCCCGTGTTCATTAATTTCACATAAGTGCATGTTGTCAAGTCTAAAGTGTCCCAAAAAAGGGACTCTTTATATTGCTAAGAAAGCAGAGGGATGAAAATAGATACAGGGTTGCCCATGCCTGGAGTGTTCTGCTGATTTCAAGTGTAAATGATTTTTCATTTAACAATAAACAAGTGTCAACCTGGAGCTAAACAGGAAAACAGAGAGCTTCAAAGCTTTGGGTTTTTTGTCCTAATTTAATTAGTGTGTCAGCTTAATAGGGTCCTGCTGCCAGAAGTGTCATCTGTACCTGTAATCACAAAGGGGTTTATGATGCACAGTTTGACAGATCTCCCACAGCTCTTGCAGAGTTCACATGTTTCAGTTTCCAGCCTGGATTAATTTCTTGTCATAATTGCATTTGGGAAATCTGCAGCCTTTCCAGTTACAATTGGACAGGCTGCTTTTCCCTTGAAGTCCCAAACCATTACTCTGAGTTAAAAAGCCTGCTGTCTTTCTCTTGCAAGGGCTAAAGTGACTCGTACATAAATGATGTGGATATAAATCAATCTGACAGGCTTTTAGAAAGAAGTACCCACATAAATAATTTACAATATTTGATTAATATTTCTGCCAGGTCTGGTCTCCTGAACGAGCTCCTTTCTTTTAATCCATCTGTATGTATGTGAAACTTGTTTTTGGAGACTGGATTGTTCACTTTTGATTTTGTAACTGTGAGGTATTGCTGTTTCACACCTGGAAAAGAGCTTGTTTGTCAAATAAGTTTCTCTTTTCCTTCAGTTTTACCTTGTAGTGCAGCAGAACAGGGCAAGTCTTACTACAATCCCAGCTCACTGTTTGTTGCTGTAGGAAATTCTTTTATATATAATATCATCAAAAGATTATTGGTGCAGATGTACCCTTTAATACCCTGAATGAATTTTTTTTTGGGTGCAGAATTGTGAGTTAATGCAAAGAAATTAAGTAATGCAAGAAGCAGGCTTTATATTCTTGGAGAGCAAATGTATTTCAAATTTAGAATTGTTTGGAACTACCTGTTTCATAAGGTGCTACTGATGCATTTTTAACTAATGAAACTTCGTGGACACTTGGTAAGGCAAAAATGACAATGGGCACTGGATTTTAAAACAGCAAACAAAATTAGGTAGGAAAGGAGTAACTGACACACAACATTGCTATTAAGGAAAATGTTTGGAGGCAGCAACATTTGAAAAATATGTAGGCTAAAACACAGCAACATGTGGGTTAAACCAACCAATTTGGACTGGAGCTGGGTTTGTATTTGGTGGGGAAGCAGGGCCCTAAACAACCTCCAATAATTGCACAGATGACTGGTGAACTGTGTTATTCTGCTAAGCTTCTATAAAGGTAAGGAAGGAGGAGCTTTACCCTGTGTTCATTAAAATGTTAATTAATAAAAATTGTAACCAAGATTAGTGTTTTCTGTTTAGTGCAGGGAGGGGATCATCACCTAGTAGTGCCTGATAAACCTATGAGTTAAATTATGCTTTTGGAGCCACATAGATTCCACTGGAATAAATGGAACTGCTTGAAGGTGTCAGATGTCACCCATGCCCTAACTGAGTAGGAATTGTCATAGTGCTGTCTGTGTGCCTTGAAAGCAAATATAGTTAAATTACTGCAGGTAGCTCAAACTTTCTGTGTTATATCTTTTTTATTCTCTTACTACAGAATGTAGCCTGAATCAATAAGATGCATCAATAAGGTATTGGCAGCATCAGAGCCCACCCAGTCTCATGACCTCCCCGTGCATTTCACTGTTTAACCTGTAAAACACTGAATATCTTTTTCTTCTGATGAAGTCAACAGAACATCACCTTGCTTTTCTCAAGTCGTCCAGGTTGTTTGCCTAGAGATAACAGAAGTCAAAATTGAAGTGTTCTATTGTATGCAGCTTTTCCACAGGCAATTTCATCATCCCTTTTCCACTCTCTTTAAACTTTGGTGTAGCTCAGGCCCGTCTTGATCAGGAACGTCTGCCCCATTTATACTTAAAAGAGTTACCTCAGCTTTAGTGTTAGGTAAAGCAGCCTTTGCATAACAGGTAAATCAACTTATAAAGCAGTTTGGAGTTCCCAGAGGAGAGAATACTCCACAGAAATATAAAACTTTCAAAGCTTTTTGCATGTCTTCTTGGAGTGATTTGCACCTTAGGTTAAATATGTGGCATTATCTTTAGTGCTTGCTAAATCACTTGTTGCTACACGTGTAACTGTTTGCTCTGGGTGGGCTCAGTGGAATTGCACTGATTGAAAGAATGCTGAAGATTTTTACTCAGCTGAACCAAAGCTTCACTGTGAAGGAAACTTACCCTATAAAGAGGATGAGGTTGAATGAAAAGCCCTCTGAAAGTTCACAGTCCATGTCAAAGGCCTTAGATTGTGTGATGCTGTGATTATTTTCTTGGAAGAGCCGTGTTCTAGCTGAGCGTTTCCCAAGCTGTGGTACTCACACAATTCGTGGTATGCCAACTATTTTGAAGTGATGCAAAACTGCCTGCTTGCACCTTACACTTGAGGAGAACTGGCAACTGGCTCTCCTAGCACAGGATTAAGGCACAGGGCATGGTTCAAAAGCCTAGTTTGTCAAGACAGAGGGGAACTGATGGGAAAAGAGGAGATTTAGGACCAAAATAAATTTGGGGGGGGAGTGGACAGCAGGGTAGAAAGGTGTGTGAGGATGTGTTAATTTAGAAAATTAGAAGTTATGTCCATACAATCATGGAAGGGGAAGGTGTTGCCACCACAGCCCACAGTGGTAGTTGTACCTGAACAGATTAAATTCAGGATTATCTGCTCTAGAAAGTCGGATTATTTCCTGCACAGGAATTTGTGTACACACCCAGATTCTTCTCAGCAGCTGCTCCATTTACTACCAGCATACAAATAAATACCTATTTCTAGAATGCTGTTGCAAATTAATATTTCATCATCTAGTTTCCAAACCAGAAAATTTTTTTTTTGATCATGTACCTAATATGTTTGAATTTTAAAGATCAAAATATGGAAGTAATAAAAGCTGTTAAGTTTCTTTACCTGATCTGGTCTACCCAGATAACATTTTGGAGCACAGTGCAACACCTCTAGTCTTGTGGGGGTTTTTTCTCGCTGATAAGAAAATTTCCTGAGAACATTTCCAGTTGAACTGAAGGAATTCCCTGTAAATAATAAGTAATGGTCAGAATCACAGAGGTAATAAATTATAATTCCTTTAAATTGATGTAAGCTGTTAACATTTTCCTGCATACACAGCAAGTCTGTTTGAACTTTAATTTTTAGTATTTCAAGATGGTTTGGAAACAGGGCTTTTTTTAACACTGGTTAATGAGTCAGGCAGCCTCCCTGCACAGTCCTGGCCCTGGAGGGTGTTCGAGGCTCTTTGGCACTCAAGCCAATAGCTTATTATCTACTTCAGTATTAATGTTTCATGTAAGTTAAAATGTTGTGGGGAGAGGGTGGGGTGGTGGGGTGGGTGAGGAAACAATATTCCACTGAGGAATGGAAGTACCTTGCCTTCCCTAGCTCCTGGCTCTGATACTGAGATAGACTTACAGCTCCATTTGCAGAATTAACTTCTCTCTCTTCCAAACTCCTACTCTAATAATTTTGATATTGGAGTTCTGTCACTTTGAAATGCTCTGGCAATTGCTTTGAGACCCAGGGCTCTACTGTGCTGCACTTCACCAACTGCAAAACCCACCACATTGCTCTGACAGAGTGTTTGCTTTAAACAAGGCTCACAGCTGAGGCTGTGCCTGCAGGTAAAGCCTGAAACCAAACTGGATTCATACATAATTTGAAGACAAAACACTGACACGTTTTTAAACTGCTTATTGCAAAGAAGTATGTTGCTAGTATTCCCTAGCAGCATCTGATCTGCTGGATTAAAACCATGTGATGTGAAGCTGTTTTCAGTGGGATTCTGTACTTCCTTGTTCTCATTCAGAATCAATTCCCCTGACTTATTCAGAACTTTGTTAGGAGTGTATCTCTTTAATAAATTTAGGCTGATAATGGTGCACACAATATAAAAACTTAAAGGACTTCAACTGAAATCAGTATTAAGCAATTTTGCATCAAAACACCACCCACCTACTTTGTATAAATTGGTCACAGGGCTATGATTAAGATCTGACTTAGACTGCTTGGGGCATGAGGGGAGGCAGCAGTATTGTTCAAACTTTGATTCCTTTTGCCTCTCGCCACATATACTATTTTTTTTTCTCTACTTGTCTCCCTCCCCATGCAATGAACTCTTTGCTGAAGAGGGGAAATAGCCTGCTTAAATCACAAGTGTTACTCCTGGTAACATTGCCTCCTGCTTGTTCTTTTTCCAAAACCAAATGCATTTACCACAAATTGCAGCTCGATTCTGACTGAAACACATTTGAGTGGATGAACACTGTACAATTATACAAATTTTGGACTGAAGGTGAATAATTCTAGCCAACCAAAATTAAGGAGAGTTTTAGCTACACCTGGCATGATTGCCAGTGCTCATACTTGCCCAGGAAACAACCAGTATCCTTCTTCTGAAAATTGTTTGCCAAGTCCTCAGTAAACTTTGGATTTCTTGTTCAGAGACTGGAAAAAAACCTTATTTTAAAAAGTGCTGAACCTGGAATACATTAGCAAAGTACAATACCAGCCAGGTTCTGACTGACTGTCAAATCATGGTATTCTCTGGGGGTTTTAGACTTACTCAAACTGTTCTGACATCTCCAGCTATCTTGTATGTGTCTTAATTTTTCCTATATTTGTAATGCTTTCAAAAGTCTGAGTGCTGGGCTCTCAGTTGTACAAATGACATTTCTGCAAAAAGGTTGTCTCTGTGGGTTATTCAGAAGAGCTGCTGCATTTCCTTGGCACAGCTGGGAATCCCAGGGACCAGGGATCTCCCAGGGACCACTGCTCCAGCAGGGTGGAGTGCAGTGCTGGGAAGTGTTGGATACTGGCTTGGAAAAGGGTGCCATCTACTGAATTATTGGCACCACTTCTTACAATTCTTACAGGTTCTCTGTGGTTTTCAGCTCTGCACAGTTTATGTGGTACCATGATAACACAAGACAGTCTGATTGATTGCAGTCAAAGCAATAATCTAAAATAAAGACTGACAAGTCAGGGTATAGCCAAGTAAGGTTTTAAAAAGTTACCTCTGCTTTTTTATCAGAGCCTAAGTACTCATAGATATTGAAAGTCATCCCAGAAGTGCTGAAGAGTCTGAGAGGGAATTCTATTTTCTCTTACCTTTAGGGATGCCTGAAAGCCAGGGGAAAGATGGCAAAAGCTCCAGCAGCAGCAACAGTTCCAGCACTGGCAGTTCAGGTGCTTCCTTCGGACAGGTCAGTCCCCTTTTCCCAGGAGAGAAATAGAAGTTTTATGCTCACACTTCTGGAAATCTGCCCTGCACATTCATTCATTTTAAACTTGGACACAGTAAGGTTGGAATCGTGCTACATCTAATTGTATATTACATTTTTCATCCATGATGGTCTTGGCATGCCTCGAGTTGTAATATATTGCTGTGGATTCTTCTCTGAAGGTTTTTAAATCTCAAAAGTGGGTCTTGTTTTATTCTCCCTTATTCCCAGATGGCCTGGATCATACTTGCACACGTTCTCAGTAGTGATTCAGAAAAGCCAACTACTTTCAGCTATTAAAAAATTATTTAAAAAAATTGCAAAATAATTCAGAAAAAAGAAAATCATATCTGAGCTTAACAGAGCTTTTGGTGGTGAATTCTCTTCTCCATGATAGGCATTTATATGTAGTTCCTGAATATGGCACAGGCATGTGCATCCTCCCTTTTTCCATATGCTTTTTGGTTACAGGCTTGCATTCTGGAGACAGAAGAAGACAAAGTTATTCCTTTAAATCAGAGAGGTTTGGCAGGGGGTGGAATTTATATGACACACACACTGTGATCTGCTGAATGGTTAGAGTAGCCAATACATTCATACACAGTACTTACAATTTCAGTGGTAAAACCTCTGTTCTGTCCCACATCAGAGCAGAGCAACACAAGCTTTTTAGTGCTCAAATCCTTACACATACATTTAGGCTTTGCTACGTTTTTTAAATTGCATTTCTACTAGGACAAGCCTAAAGTTACAACACTTTAGGCTTCTGGTGATGCTGTTGTTCTCTAAAGATACCAGTGATGTTGGAGTCATCCAGAGGGATTTTCCCAAGAGGGAAAATTGCTGAACACTCCTCAAGAAATTCCAATTTTGACTGGTTTCCTGAGTTTATATCCTCCCTGCCCTGATGGCATATGGTGCTAGAGTAAGGTTAATCTTTGCTTTTGTTGGAGTTTTTAAATACACTTTTCTTGTGGGTCGCAGAGATATTATGTTTTGGTTTTGAGAGGTAAAACAGAAGCTTATATGTGTGTTTGTGGCAAGCTTGACTAGGATTATTAATCAAAAATAGTTGCTACAGCTCAATAATTGTATACATCAAGAGGGGAAAAAACCCCCAAACAATCTAATGCACGTACATAACATGAGGTGTTTCCTTGTCTGTTCTAAACTGATTCTAAAAATGGATCATACACCTCTTGGAAGGACTGGGATAAAGAAATGATATTAGGAGAGTAAGATTTGTCTTACCTTATTTTTGTCAATAGTATCACTACACAGCCAGTGAATACCAGGCCATCCAGCACGCTCTTCGGCAGAGGCTGGGCCCAGATTATATCAGCAGTCGCCAGGCTGGAGGAGGACAAAAGGTAGGAGCACACATGCACAGATGTTTCTACTCCATTTTTTTCCCCCCTAGGGTTTAAAAAGTTACAGTATTCCTTATTTTTTTGAAGGTAATTTCCTGCTAGTAGTTTAATATGCAGATGTGAATGCAAAGTCAGCATGGCATAAATTCTAACTTCTATTGAGCCACATATCCCTTTTAGACTTAAAAAAAAAGACTTAATTTTTCAGTGCTTCATCCTTTACAAGGGAATGTTTATCTGCTTGTGCAACACTGAGATGTTTTCCTTATTTTTTCCCAGAACTGGACTATATGGAGCATTATATAACACTGGCTATGTTTTACCATCTTTAGTCGCCTCCAGCTCTGCCTTCCATTAAGTCATATTTGTTATTATATTAACCTTCATCACAGCTGCTGGAAGAGAGTGAACCTAAAGCTGCACCATCATCCTTTTATTCACATTACCTGAACCTTGAACTTAGCCAGGTTTCCTCAGTGTGAGGTGATGAGTGTAATCCCTCTTTAAAATAAAGATGTGTAGAGATGTGTGCACAGGTCCCTGTGTTTATATGCATATTTATGTGTTTATGCTTTTCTTTTCAGGTCTGTTACATTGAGGGTCACAAGGTCATCAGTCTGGCCAACGAGATGTTTGGCTTCAATGGCTGGGCTCATTCAGTCACTCAGCAGAACGTTGGTGAGTGTCTCCTGAGGGCAAAGAAATCTTCCCTCCCCCTTGTTTCACTGTGAAGGAAAAGTCTCTCAGATAAGGGCCAGGATATCTATCCTAGAACTTGGTCACTCCAAACAACCTGGAGAGAGGCATGTACAATTTCCAGGTGCTTTAACAGTTAGTAAAAATTAGAGAAATTGAATAATAAGGGAGCTTCTGTTTTCTTTTTACATGTCACAGTCATTACTCTGAGGGTGTTTATGATTATTCTGGAGGTATTCTAATCAGGTCTCTGATCTCTATGGGAACACTCAGTCAAGAGTAATTACAATTAAACTATTTAACACCCAGCAGCCCTGAACCAGCTTTCATACTCACCTGTAATTTTTATACTCTAACCAGATCATATTCTCAGTTAATATTCCCCTAATCTTTAGGGACCCATCTTTTTCTGCAGACTCCTCTTCTAGCTAATACCTAGTACTGAGATTTTTATAATAGAAAGCTTTAGAAAAAATTTGCACTATAATTTGGTGTTCAGGTGATCTTAAAGCTTCAGCCTCTTCCATCTCAATAGCTGAAATAGTACCTACCAGAGAAGTGTTGTTCTTGTTTGCAGATCTGCTGTGCTTATGCTAAAGACTCGTGAAGTAGGTCAAAGTAGCTCCTTAAAAGTACTTTCTTTCTCCTCCCCACCTTCAGAAATCTTTTCTTAACTCAGGCTGGTAGATTCTAGAAATAGAATAACTTACTTCATTGCTTTCCATCTATTCTGCACCACTTTTTTTCCTCCTTTTAGTCAAGAAAGGACTGACATCCTTCAAACTCCTCCCTTGTTCAAATAATGCCATAAGAAGTCATTCCTTAGAGATTCAGAGGATTCTGTTTTAAATTCCTGGGTAGAAAAAGGGGGCTTGCACCTTCAGCAGGATCACAAAACAATGAAACAAATAGACCAGATGAGTACAGAAGGGCTCTTGCACCCCAGAACAGAGTTACTTGAACTCCAAATTTCATTTCAGACATGTGTCCTGTTTCTATTAGACTTGCAAGACTGCTAACTAGAGTGCTCTATATGTAGTAGTTAGCATTGCTTTTGGTGTGAAGTAAGGTACTTTAGAGATTATGACTGAGAGTTGTATTGCAACCTGTTCAGCTCTTCAGGCATTCTGTCCTGGATAAAACATGCAAATTTTTACAAACTGGAAACTTCTGGTACATAATAGGAAAGAAATTACTTGTGTAGACTACAGTTTCTTTTCCATTGTTGTTTTTATAAATTAGCACTTAAAATCTCTCCTTCCAGCTGAAAAAATTGTTATTCTTTGAACATTTAGGATACATATATGAATTATTAGTAACATTTGCAACTCTTTCTTCTTTCATATGTTAGCATTCTCAGTTAATATTTTGTAAGTCATGCTCCATTTTACAGAAGATGATACAGTATCTTAGGAACATTCAGCAAGTATGGTACAGGTTTATGAATGTCCTTAAAGGACAAAAAAAACTAAATGTGGACCAGAAGCCTTTTGTATTATTTAGGATGTTGCTTTTCCCTCCCCCAGACTTTGTTGACCTCAACAATGGCAGGTTCTATGTGGGTGTCTGTGCTTTTGTCAAAGTTCAGCTTAAGGTAAGTGGATTTTTTTTGTTTGCTCTGTCTGTAGTTGAGCAATTTGAAGCTGGGAATGAAAGATCTTGCAAAGGTCAGACTGTGGTCCTGGAGTACTGTGCTGCAGCAGGAAATCTAGTGCTGTCCAAAACATGGACATTGCTATAGAACAGCCAGCTAAGAGCAAGTAATCAGGCTTAGGAAAGCACAGCACCTAACAACAAGTGCTGTATGTGTAGAATTTCCCTTCTACTTACTTAAAATTTTACTGCAGGATGGGTCATACCATGAAGATGTGGGATATGGAGTCAGCGAAGGCCTGAAGTCCAAGGCCTTATCCTTAGAAAAGGCAAGAAAGGAGGCAGTAACAGATGGACTGAAGAGGGCACTCAAGTAAGTGAAGATCAGCACTGGCACATTTTCAGAAGTTATGTGAGAATGAAGTGTTATTTTTCAGTCACAGTGAGCTCTCTTGTTTCTCAGGTGCTTTGGGAATGCTCTTGGGAACTGCATCCTAGACAAGGACTACCTACGAGCCGTGAATAAGCTTCCACGTCAGGTACAGAACACGGGCTGTTAGAGCAGGGACTGCAGAACATCCACTGCTCCTGGTCCTTCATGTTGTAAAGTTTATAAATAGTGATATCAGTGCATCTCATTCTTGAATGTTACCAGCCTGGAGACCAATAGACTTTGTAACAAACAGTTCACACAAACCAGCAGGCAGAGTTTTTCCCTGGCATTTTACCACAACTACTCCAAATTTTGACTCTTTGCAGCAGACAAGTTTGCTGTGGCAAAGAAAGTATCTGGCTCAAAAATATCGTGTGACATTTATGGCCATGTTGTCTAAATCTCTCTGTTCAATGCCAGTAATCCATGCCTTAACCAAACTGGCTCCTTCCCAAAAGAACACTGCAGACTATTAGATGCCTCTGTGATAGAAAGGGTGAACTAAACTGTTTAGACTGGACCCACGACAACTTTCAGCTGTTGCCAGTCATTTCAAGGTTTTACCACAGAACAGCAAAACAGGTAACACTTTTATTTTGGTTTGTGAGGAGTATACAAATGGCCCTGCAAATGTCCTCTGCCTCGCTTCAAATTGTGCTGATAGCTGAGTTTTGCAACTGAATTATGAGAGCAGGATGTACTGGCTTTGGCTGTTGGAGGATGAGGAATAATATTAGGAAGAACTAAACTCTTATTTATTTGTGTTAAATACTTGATATGATACTACTGGCAAACTGGCTCTTCCATGTATGAAGAATTAGCATGTACAACTGATGTATACTTGAACACTTGAACTATGGTTCTTATCCTTCACAAACAATAAGAAACCACATTACATCTTGCTTTGCTTTTTGGACTCCTTATGTTTCAGTTTGCAAGGAAAAAGAGCTGCAGTTACTTTACCCTCTGTGAAACACTATGTCAGTGAACCTGAGGTAACCAGCACCGTGGAGAAATGCCTCTTCTGGAGATCTTTGGTCCAGAGGGACATACAATAAATTGTGATGTCCATCTTCACCAGTGACAACCATTCTGTAACCCCTTTATTGTGTGCTCTGATGTGACATAACAGTCTTCAAAATATCCAAGTTGTCCTGGCTGTTCCTGAGGTGGCAGCTCAGTGACCAACATGGATCTTGCCAGCTCCAGCTGGGGGCAGGAGGCTTCTAGGGGGTGACCTACCTTGTGGACTGAGGAAAAACAAAGCCTTTTACAGCTGCTGATCTATGGAGTTTCACACTAAAGTTTCCTTCAGTCACACTAGGATTTGCCAAACCCCACTAGATGCCCAAAGCTATAAGGTGATTCTCTCTAGCTAAAGGCTGTAGGAGCAGATCCAAAGTGACACCTCACCAAGTAAAGACAGCCCAAATCTCTGCTTTGCCATTGCCAGGGTCACTGTCTGTTAGAGGCATTCCCACAAATTTGTAAAATCACAGAGCCAGAACATCCCATCTTTAATAAACAAGAACGGTGTAGCTTCCTCAGAGGCCTCGTGGTTGCAGAACTGAGTCAAGGTTTGCTGTGCCCTTTCTCACAAGTGTGCAAACAGAACTGGTAGAACTGACAGGCTCGGCAACAGCCTCGTGGGTCTCTCTGAGAAGCTGTAAAATGCTGCATCGATCACCTGCACCTGTTCTTGTTTGCAGAGCACAGTGTGGGGAGACAGGGGCTATCTGCCCTGAAGCACCGAGGGATTAAACTAACAAAAAGGCACATGAATTCGGTGATTAACTAACTGAATTACTGTGTACTGAAAAAGCATTTCAGCTTTCTAACTCACTGGTCGACTTGGAGCAAACAAAATGAAACAACCTGTGCTTATTTCATTAATTAGATGATGGAAATTTCTAACATTTTCTCTTTTTTCCTCCTTTTTTAGGTACCCCCTGAGTTAAATTTGGTCACAGCTAAAATACAGGACTATGAGCCTGAAATAGAGAAAGCGAGGTACACCAGCTATTTGGAAAGGCAGAACACAGCAGGGGAACACTCTGAGGTAGCACCTCACTGTGAGCCTGGTCAGAGGGAGGCTGCTATAGTGACAGTAGATCAGAAACAGCCAAATGGTCCCAGGTGAGACTGCTGTTATACATGTCTTTTATAAAGTATATTAGAAGTTACCGTACCTTTTAAAACACATGGGCAGCCCAATACCAAAGATGCCCTAAAACACTAGTTCAGTGGATTTTCTTTACTGTTATTTCTTAATGAATTTTTTCTTCATAAAATGTAATTGCTGAAATCCTGTTTGTCCTTGTGCTTGCTGGGGGGGGGAAGGGATAGGAACACAGACTCCTTGGCTATGGAGTGTGATGCCACTTACCAGCGGAAATTGCGGCAGAAGCAGCTACAGCAACAGTTCCGGGAACAGATGGAGAAAAAGCATCAGGTTGCAGCAGTTACTCCCAACAGCAAACAGGGTAATAAGACATGGCATTAAAAACTGGCAGTTCCCATGATAGCTGCTGGCAGGCACACCTTACCCTCAGTACAGGAGCCTGATCAGCTTCAGGTGCTTTTGTGCTGAGACATCAATGCACCTTTGAGGCCAAATGAAGGAGAATTATCCTCCTTTCCCCCCCCTCTGTGTTCTTAAAGTGGCAGGAATATCAGCTCTAAGCCAGCATCATTACAACTGCAATTTTCCAGCCAGCCTAAAGCTATTGTCAGCACCGTTAACCTGCTGCACCCGAGCTGAGGCTGCAGGCAAATATTAACCATTGATATGTTGCCTTTTGCTCATGGGGAATTCTGGAACCTGGAGGTGGGGGGAGCAGGCTAAAAGAACCATGTTAAAGTAGCACACTTGCTCTTGTCAGACAGCATCAGGTACAGAATCTTACTGTTTTACATCCTGCTACTAAGTCATAACTAGCTCTAGGAAAAAAGAGGATACCTGGTGCAGCTGCTGGTTATCATTTCAGACTCGTGCTCTGTTAAGAAGGAGCAAAGGGTTCTTCTGTATTTCTGATATTAATCTCTTCTTGTGTTACCTCCTTCCAGCAGCATCTGATCCTCCCATAAAGCACAGCACTCCAGCAGTACAACAGGAACTAGCAATAGAAGAGGAGTTCTTTGCAGGTCAGCCAAAAATTGATAAGTGTTAAATCATTAGTATTTAAATCAGCTCTTCAAAATACAATGTAAAGGTAAAAGCTCTGAAGAATTGGAATAACAGAAGTGTGTGAGTCTAATCTTAACAATAGAAACTTGGCTTAAGTGGCAGGGAGATGATGTCCATCACTATGAGGGGTTTTTCACTTAGGCTCCTGAGCAGAGTTGTTATATTTGTTTGGTAAACACTTTTCTTGAGGTGATACTGCACAGAAACAGATCTTTGCAGGTGGGGTGGGTGTCTTTTCCTAGTATAACTTTGGCTGTTTGTGTCACACTTACACCATGGTGCCTGGACATTGTTTAAGTCCACAGCTCAAGGGGCAGGACCATTCCCTGCTGTGCACTGCCATTAAAAATGCTTTACAGGTTAAATTTTATAGTAGCCACCGCTTGTAGCAAAAGAGTGTGCTGATCTTGGAGTTACTGTCATTCCTGTAGTACAACACTACCGTCGTGGATCACCTTCTCATTCATTCCAGATGATCCTGAACTCTGGGACATTTCCTTGGAGAGCACTGATCTTAAGGTAACAGGTCCCCAGGTGGCAGACCCATCATCAGCTGGACACCAGACACCTAAAACAGCCCACGGACCTCACCCGACGAGGACCCGTAACCGGACACCTCACAGAACAAACCACCACAAAGCCTCTGCCAGACTCGCACAACTGCAGCCACCTGCTACACTCACGAGCAACAGCAGTGCCAGCCCAGGTAGGTGCTGCCAAAAATGACTGAGTTCTGTCCTAACCATGGCTCTTGGCTTTGAAAGCAGCGCTGTTAGATTAGTGAAGTGGAGCGGGAGAAACATTCCTCTTTTCTTGGACCTGGCTGCAGGTGCTGTGACAGTGGGCTCGGAGAACTGTCTGGTTTTTTCCATCCCAGTGTCCTATCAAGGAAGAATTAGACAAAGAGTTGAGGAGTGCTTTTAGAAGCAGAAAAAAAAACATTAAGAAGCTTCCATCTCTCACTCTCTCCCTGTTTGGCAGGGTGCAGCCCCCTCAGGAGAAGTCAGAGCTTGAAGAAAAGGAGACTGGAACCTCCGTAAGGCACCCAGTGGTATCCGTACCTCCATCACAGGACCGCAGTTGGCTTTTCAAATTATGTCAAATGGACTTTGCTGCATATTATGGTGAAGCAACAGAGAAGAGTTTCGTACAGCCAGCAAGAACTTCATGTACTTTTAGGTTATTGCATATTTCAGATGCCTTTTTCTATAAACAAGCAATCATTTGTGCTTCTGCAGCACTGGTGGATGCTACGTGTAATTTGCCTGAAACAGGAACAGAATGAATTGTTAAAAATGAGATATAATTAATAGCTTCTCTCTCTCTCCCTCAGTGCTACAGTTCAGCACAGAGGAAAGAGATTTTTAGTGAAATGGGGAGCAGGTGGGTTACGGTCAGAGGACAGAACATCTGAGCTGTGGCTGCCCATCCGGCGAGGCTGAGGGTGTGACGCTGTGGCAGCATCTGAGGTGCAGCCCAGCCTTTTCCCTGTGGCTGCACAAACAGGGTCAGAGCCCATCACTCTTCCTCAGCCTGTTCCTCAGCCATCCCAGGCAGCAGCAGCAGCACCTCCACTTCCAGCCCTGCCTGTGGCACAGGGCAGGAGCACACCAGGACTGCTGCCAGCACTGTGTGGCATCACAGACAGTGTTTGATCGGATCCTTTGTGAAATGAATGGGAGCTGCACTTCTGTTTTTAAATAAGCTTTCGACCCTTGTCAATACAGAAATAAACATGAAATTTGCAAAGCAAACCACGCTGGGAGCTGTTTGTGTCTCTGTGCCCTTCCAGCCTTTACAACTCGCTCCCTGTTTGACAGCCTCAAAGGAGTTAACATGTTCCAAATGGAAGCTAAAGAGGAACCACCGTGTCTGCACAACCTCACGTTTGCTTTAGGATGGGCAAACAGAAAACCTCACAGGGTTTAAAGGTGAGAGCAAAGCCAACAGCTGTTCCTTCTAGTAAGAAGGTCAAAGGAAGAATTTTTAAGTACTATTGGAATAATACTCCTGTATCCATTTGGAGCAGCTCCACGCTGTAAAGGGAGGAGTTCTGCTGGGCTGAACTATCTGTTCTCTTCCTCTCTAGTGAAGTGGTTCAGCTGTAGCTCCACCACCAAATCAGGGTTCAGGCACCTGTGCTGGCAGCACTGCTCCTGGCAGGGTGGTTCCACCTTCCCCAGGAGGGAAGCCTGGTAACTGCAATTCCCACCTGCAGTGCTGGAAGTAAAGAGGATGATACTGTGTGACTGGAATTTACAGCTGGACCAGGAAAATTTACATAAACCCTGGGATTAGTCCAACCCTGACATCAACGTCAGGCTTGAAACAGGACCCTATTCCTGTGCTTTGCCATCACTGCCCTGTCTAAATGTGAACACATTTGAAACATCCAGCATTTATTCCTATTCCTCCTACAGTGCCTTTACCACTTAATCAGTCCTTTCCCCTTAAATATCCTCTACTGTCCACTTACCTCCTCAACAGGACAAGGAACAGCACAGAAAGACAGGACAAGCTGTAATTAATGGTAATAGATTATATCTAAAAACAAGTTGCACATTTCACCGTACTCATTTCTTGCCAATTCAGTGCTGCCTTCGGAACAGCTCAGGGAAGAAACACATTCCACATATTTGAGTCATGCACTCGCTGTTGAAACCATATACCTGCTAGGAAGGAAGGCAACGTGCAGACATTCAGAATTGCTGAATTCAAAGCCGCTCCACACTTCTACAATGAAAAACATTCAAAAGTCTCATATAAATGTAACTGCCTCAGCTTTCTTGACTCTGGAAACAGTGCCAGTGTAGCTGTGCCTCCTCTAAGAGAGATCATCACAAGGAGCTTCTCAGGATTGGTCCCTTTGAAAAGGGCAGGAAAACTTATACTTGGAGCTTTTTTTTCCCTTTGAGGCCTTGCGCAGCATGAGTCATAACAGAAGCTGCTCTTAAAATGGAAAGAAATGCAGCAGCAATTAGTGTTTAGAAATACCAAATTCCTCCAAGTCTAAAGTTGAGAATGACCGTATGAAGCATTCCCACAAATCTAAGGATTGAATTCCTGTTGTAGAGCTCAGCGAGTTCCTTCTCACCAGCCCCACAGGTGCACGTCCCTGCTCCTGTCCACCCCAGAGCAGAGGGCAGGGGAGCCCACAGAGGGAGAGTCCCCAGGAAGGGCGCTCCCCCCTCCCTTGCAGCGCTCCCCACTCTTACTTCACTGCCAAAACCAAGCACAGGACCTCACCAGCGACGCTCCCTCCACCTGTGCTTCTGACAGGGGAGCCACCAAGTTCTTGTCTGCCAGAGCTGAGTGTGTTTGGCAAGTCTGTGACATTCCCAGCCATAAAGGCAGTCCCACAGCTGATCCATTATCCTGCACAGCTTCTCCCTCCCACTCCCTCAGGCCGCTCCTCTCCTAAAGATTCATTCTACGAATTATTCCTTGTAGTACCTTGCTTTGGAGTGTCCTATTAAAGGCCAAAGGCTTGTGGCTGGTCACTGCTTTTGAGAAGTGAAGGGTCTCATTAAACTGGGTTTCTTGTACTTTCCTGTGATAAACTGACAAATTGGGTAACAGTCCCATCACTGCAGGAAGAGGATGGAAGGGCTGGAACCTGCTTTTCAACAAGAAATCCCGCAGCTCAACAAAAGCAGGTTTGGTTTATCTGAGTGGCTTCATTCAACAGTCTGCAAAGGTGACAGACCGGAGCACAGGGCGCAGTCGTACGAGAAGCGCAGTGCCTGGGTTTAGTGCAAAACATACGACTAACTACGGCCAGGGAAGCCCCAAGTTTCAATTCATTTTATTTTTTTTTATTTTTATTTTTTACAGTGTACATTGTTAAATAATGTAAAGAAAACGCTTGTAATTCAGAAACAGATTTTATGTGGAAAAAGATACTCAAAGTGTAATATTAAACAAAATAATTTAACAGTTCAGTAGCATTAGTTTATTCCTCTAGACTTCAGTTATTCATCCACAGGAGGAGAGGGAGGGAGGGGGAAAAAAAAAAAGAAAATCAATGGTAAATAAAACCAGTTCTTGCATAACATTAAGTGAAAAAACGACCTCAAAACTTATTAGATCAAATTTAAATAACCACGTGCTGCATCCAGCTGACCAGTTCCAATGCCACGAATATTCCCCTTGTCTCATTACTGCCTCAGGTTTGTCACCGCTCCCGTTTCCACTGGCCATGCCCAAGAGACTCCTCTGCATCTATCCCTGCAGATGGAGGAGCAGGCGTTCCTGTTCTGCCTCAGCCACCGGGACCCTGCCCTCCCCCCTTCCAACACACCCCTTGAGCCTCCTCTCTCTCTCCCCCTGCAGCTCCAGCCTGTACCTGCTACACAGAACCAACCGGCCTCAGGGCCCAGAGCGGCTCCTCTCCAGCCTGGTCCTGCTGCTGTAAAACAAGCGACAGGAATGGAACAATCTCACACACTTCTTTGTAAAAGTGAGAACATCCACAAACACAAAAACTCCCTAATAAGGCTCCAGGGGAGGAGGAACAGCGCTCCTAGAAAACAATGTGGGCAAGTAACATCCCTGGTGGTGCACCAGCTTCCAGGATACTGGGGAGCTGCTCCCAAGCACTGAGAAGCAGAACTCTCATCCTTCACAGCTTTTTGCAGCACTACATAAATACTGGCTGGTATTATTTTGACTTTGAAGAGGAAACCAGTATTTCTTAAATATATAAAGGGAGAATGACCAAAGCAGAAGATACAGTATAGGTACTAAGAGGTGACAGATAGTGACAGTCCTGGTACCAGCTTGAAATTTGTTAAGAGTGAACAAAATTGTAAATCCTCCAAGACAGACAGAGGAAACTTCTTGATGCCGGCTGTTTCAAGTACATCCATTGCCGGCAATGGACGTTGCACCAGGACAGTCTGTTCCTGGCTTAAATGAATTTTACAAAAAAAAAAAAAAAAAAAAAAAAAAAAAAAGAAAAAAAAAGAAAGAAAAAAAAAAGGTAAGAAAAGCAATCCCAGCAGACAAGCCCAACGAGCAATGGCACCTCTCCCTCAATCCACATCCTGACCAAACATCTTTACCACTTCGCAGGTGGAGTCAAACTGCATCTTAAGTTGGGCCTTTCCCAAAGATACACGTTCTCCCCATCCTCTCTCCGCTTCTGATCCAGACCTCCTGCCTCCACAGACAGTACTGGTTAGTCTCATTTTAGCTTCACCCGCAACCCTCCGTCTCTCCCCCACCTGGCCCCTGTCACACCAGCAACTTCAGATCTGCCCGCCTGGACAAGCTTCCCCGACACACAGAACGCTGTTCCAACCCGCGGCCTCAATGACTTCCCCCTCCACACACCTACTCCGAGCGGCACCGGGACCCGGAGCGTCCCGGGCGCTGGGTACAAACAAAGCCACCCCTCACTGAACATGCCCTCTGCCCACCTGGGGTCTGCTGGGAAGACGACGCTAAACTGCAGAAGCAATAGAAGTCCAAGGCACTAAAATATCCAGCAAGCATACTGGGAGAACAGACAAGTATTCAAGTACATTAATTTATACAATTTTACATTCACATTTATTTATCTAATACAATGAAAATACAAAGGAAAAAGTTAAAGTGTCTCCAATAAGTATAAGGATATAGCTAGCTTTTTTTCCCATTTTTTCTTTTTAACTTTTTAACCCTCTATATTCCACTCATTTTTAAACTACTGTTGTCCAACAACATTTATATATCACAGTGTTTCCACATCAAAACTGATGGTAAGTACATGTCCGCAGGGAACTTTTAAATTTTTTTTTTAACAATTTAAATTGCTCTAATGCTGCAGTCAAAGCTGTTAATATCTTACTTAAAGCAGTAATGACCTATCAAGCACGGGCTGCACTGCAAGTCCATTTGTGTGCCCCATCTTTTCAGAGCCAGATATGATTGACCGGGGAGAGGGAGAGGAGGGGAATTTGGACAGCTTTTTTCCTGATCTTGGTTCTTCAGGGAGAGGCGAGAAGCATGCTAAAGCCTCATGCTAGGGTTCAGCTCTCCCACCTCAACACATGTGGATTCAGCTTCAAACCAGAGAAAAAATTTACAGCAAGACTGTATTAACTGACCCCATGACTCCTCTTCACAGCTCTTGTTCCCCACAAGAGCGGGACCCCCTCGGTGAAAAGCACTGTCCCATCACAAGGATGCTGATCATCCTCCTCCCCCCTCCAAGCGTGTGGGGAAACCCCCTTTACAGAGAGTTGACAGCAATGGTTGGAAAAGATAAATTCATTCCCAGTCTGGCAAGCTACCAGTTCATTGCAGCACTAGTAGTTGATACAGGGCCCCATTTCCCTCCCCACGTCCTGTCCCGAGCTCTCGCCAGCGTGGTCTCCGAGCAGGGCTAAGTGGTCCGCAGGTTGGAGCCGGGAGGGTTGCTGACCGACTTCTGCAAACTGCTGATGTTGAAGCTTTGCAAAGAGGCGGCACCTACGGGCTGGAACTGGCCGAGCGGCGGCTGTGCTGGACCGCCCGCCCCACTCCACGGAGCGGGGAAAGACGCTGCTGGGTAACCGTACGGCTGCGGAGGGCATATAGGCTTTGTGAAGGGACCTAAAGAGGTAGCTGATGCTGCAGGGATGGGCGTAGCACCCAGGGAAGATGTCATAGAGATACAGAGCTGACCTGGTGCCGAGAATTTTCTTGCCATTCCAGGGGCCTGAAAGAAAACCCAACCACCAAGAAAAGTTATGTAACTGTGCTTAAAAATCACCAGTCCGCCCCTCGGTCCACAGGCCGTTCCCAATGAGTGTTTACAAGGACAAGCCGTGGCCCCCTCCTCTTCAGTTACCCCCATCCCTTCCAGAGCAGGAGATACATCCTCTGCACAGAAGGAGCCAGCTCACAGTTTCCCAGAGCACTTGTCCCAGCTGCACAGCAGCTGTGCTCCAGCCGTGTTTGACGCCACAGCAACAACCCCACAGCTTCCCACCACAAACGCTCACGGATCACATCTTACCTCATAACTACTATGCCCTTTGCCAACTTTCTTGCCAGACAGGTTCATGGCATCCCGGGCCCAGTTATCGACCAGCTTGTGCAGGTCATCTGTGAAAGTCCCTTTCCGGCTCGAGGCGATAGCAGTGGGCTGGGTCTGGGGGGCTTGGCTGTTCACTGCAGCCCCAACTGTGTTAGTGCTGCTGGTCCCTACAAATACAAGAACCGGGAATCAAAACTAAGGTTAAAGATCATCTTCCTCTCGTGCATGAAATAACTGTGGTAATGGTACACCAATAGAGAGCCAGTTAAAATGCCATGCAGATTAATTCTAAGTTTTGATTCCAGGACACACTGAAGTGGGAACTACAAGGACTCCTACAGGCATTTTCTCAGATTGAGAGTATTTCATAGATATGTTTATTTTGCTAGAAGTGCTGCAAGTGGTCATCTTATAAGAGGGGAATGGTAGCAGCCTACAGGTCTTTGTAGAGGAAAAAGGACATTAGATTTCAGCACTGAATCACAGTACACGAGGCACATCGCTCTCTCATCCTAAATCTTTTAATTAGTAGCAACCACTATTGGCACAGGTCAATTCCACCTTGGGGGACAATGCTGGATGCTGAATAAGGAGCAATAAAATCAGCATTACCAGCTGCTCTGTAGCAAATTATCTCCACTTTGTAAAATGAAGAGAAAAATTCACCCAGTTTACATACACACAAAAAAGAGACAGAGTAAGAAACAGCAACTGTTGTTTCCAATAGCTGCCATACTTATGTTCTTGAGGATAACCAGATGGGGCTGTCTTAATCCACCAAACAGCCAGGATCAGCAGGGGAAGTCTGCACTGCATTAAATTTTGCTTTTTGCCTCTGAAAGCATTTTTTTGCAATTATGTTCAGATTTCCTATGTCAGAAGAATAAGCATTTCAGATGCAAACAACTAACACAGCTTAAAGAAGGCAGGAGTGAGACTAGTTCCCCAGATAAGCTTTGACAAGTTTTTCTATTCACTGCAAGAACACAAAACCCCTTCAAATAAATACCAGGTTTCGGTTCTGCTGGAAAGCTTGTTGAACATTATCCTGTGGGGGGAAAAAGCAATCTAGAAGCTTTGTTTTGGATAGCCTCACTATGCTCCTCATACTTATAAACAACAAACTGCACTCAAATTTCGGTTTTTCAAAGGCAGACCTCATAACAGGAATCAAAGAAATTGCATTTTGAGCAGAATCCTAAATTCCCAGCAATATTGCAAAGCATCCTCATTTACAGACGTGGAAGTGCTGGTTAACCACTAGGGCACACCCAACAACAAAATCAGCATCAGCAGTGCTAAAGCCAGCACTGCTTGCAAGCACACATCCTCACCTACTTGGTGCCTAAAGATCCTCAAACATTTCTACTTGCTCCCTCTGGAGACTGCAGCTGGGAAATCCATGAAAACCTGCATTTATGGCAGGCATTTCTGCGAGGAAAACCGATTTAAAAGTGGAGCACCAGAAATGCCAGCAGTGAACATCACGTCTCTACTGCAAAGGCCAAATGGTGGCATCGCTGTCTCTTGCCTGACAGCTCCCTTCCTGTTCCACTGTCCCTGGCTATCAGCCACATTCCTTGCAACCACTGTATCAAAGAAAGAACTGGTTCCAAACCTCTGCAGGAATGTTTCGTATCGAGGAGTGAATTAGGAAGGTGAGGTACTTACTATGCAGGACAAATAAACAAAGTGTTACTGCCTCTAGTAGTGCTGAGGAGGGAAGGATACGTATCCGTCCCACCAGTCCCAGCTCAAGCATGGAAGTGGCTCCCAGTCCGGGTGCCCACAGGTGGGGCAGCAGTTGTTAGGGGCAGGCATGCAACAGTACACACAAAAAGGGAAGAATAAGGTTCCCTGAGCAGGGAGTGTGGCTGCAGCACGGATGAAGAGCAGCAGGGACACACTGTACGGTGCAAGGAAAGTCTGCAGTGAAGTAACAAGAACCTGAAGCATGCATCATGTGGAAAGGGCTCTGAATGCAATTATTTAATAAGAGCAATGATGTGAAAGGTGAAATTAAAGACAAATGAGGCAAAAGCGAGAAAGTACTTGGGGGAGGGGGAACACTGCCAAAACCAGTAATCATCACATTCCACCATGAGAGTTCATGCAGGGATTGACACACTTGCTCTCATCCTCTTCCCGATGGCCAGCATCTGCTTTTGATATTTCACATTTCCACTTCAATCACTAAGTACACTGGATCCTGGACCTACACTGGAGAGGTTCCTCAGGCCACGGAAGGGAGAGAACTAATCAAAGCACATGCTACAGTGTGTTCAGCTGAAGATATGAAAGATCAGTTCATAAAGTTTAAGTGTTTTCAAAAGAAATGGATTGGTTCAGTGTGAGAAAGGTGGGAGGCTGAGAGAGCTTTGTCTGCAAAAGTGATTTTGTTAAGGAGCTCCCATCTCAGGTCACAGACATAACAGGTTAGAGCATCATAGCTGAGCAACACAACTAAAGCTCTCATGTAATGTCAATTCAAAAAAGTACTTCTCAGGAATTTCCCATTTTAACTCTTCCACAGTCACTGCCTGCAGAAACTGCCATCCAGAAGAGTCTGAAAAGGAAGTGCTTCAACTTGTAGCATTCAATGGAAACAACCCCCCACATTCCTGCTCGGTCACAGCAGCCGTCCCCAGTTCTGCTCTGACATGAAGGATCTCAAGTGAAACAGGCTCCTCTCTCCCCAGCCCACTACCTACATGCCTTCATTCAGCCCTTTTATTCCCCCCCCCCAATAAAAAACCAGTCAAAAGACACCTTTAAAACAGTCTTAAATGACATGAGCACACACAGGCTTTTCTAAACATCTCTTGCTTTGGGAGACACACTAGAGACCTCTACTCTCTTATGCTTTTGAAATGTTGAAGAAGTGTCTGCAATTGGATCCATCACTGAGGTGACAAGCCCCATTAAATCCCAAACAAAGCAGCTGCTCTGTGGTACAACTCTAGCACATTACAGTGAGCAACTGACCCTGACACTAAAGCTGCTCTTGTTAGCGATGGGCAGAGCTCCACAGTGAAGGTGAGGTTCTGCCTGCCTCCACTGGGCTGCAAGAGCAGCAGCCTGACTACTCAATATACTAATGACAGAGTACACATTAGAGGGCATAACACAGACAGACAGATGCTGTGCTGGAGACAGAGTCAGGGACATAAGGCTTCAGTGACCAGGAAAAGCTGATGAATAGCTTTACAGTCAGCAATCGGAGATAACAGAAATAAGATAATTACTACAGAGCTGGTTGCAAGGACAGACTTTTTTCACCATCTTCCCTGAAGCACAAAGAGAGAGTAATTTGTTAAAGATAAGAGAAACAGTGAGAAACGTTTAGTATCAGGAAGCATTACAAAAAGCTTGGTGAGAAACAGAGAACACAGCACAGCAGGGCTCTTGCAGTCACTACTAGGACATTCTAGCAGAAACCCAAAGACTGGTCTGATGGTTTAATCAGTTGTATTTTCAGAAAGAAAAGAGGCCCGGCCTCCTATATTTATTCTTCATAATTCCCAAACTATAGTGAAGAATGTCAGGAGACATTAAGGTCACAACTGGTTCTTATCAGAAAAGGAAAAGCAAGTACATCTTCCATTTTTGTCAGGATGTACAAAGCATTTTACAACTATCGAAGTTTGACCAGCAACATAAGAAAGATTTATTTGATAGGTCAAGTGCTCTTAGTTTGTCACCCTATTTTCTCAGATCTGTGAAAACAGTTCAGACATTCCCTGCCAAGCTGTACCACTCTGTTTCTCCAGCTGCACAGTTAAAAGCATCAATCACTGCACTGTTTCCTCAAGACCGCTGATTCTAACCCAGCATCTTCTCCAGTTGTCACTCTCCACAGCAGTCTGCAACAGCATTTCAACGACAAGACTCCAGGAAACAAGCAACCTGCAGTAAGCCAAGTGCCAGGCCAAGCTGTGCCATGCCAAGTATTACCTGCTTTTACAGGACAGCTACAACACTCTTTTCAACAGGAATCTGTTTCCCTCAGCACCAGTCCCAAAAGTAGGAGACACACATGCAAAAGTACTCTTCTAGCTAAATGACAGTCAATTTGCAGTCAAGGCCTTGTAAGTAAATTATACTCTGATATATTTAATTCATTGCCAATTCTAGAAACAGACTGGCTGTTCCTCATATTCCCTACCCAAAAAGAGGACAGGCCGGACTACAGATAATTTTTAAAAGTTAGCTTTGGTAAGAATTTAACTTCTTCCAAGAAAAGAACCATGAATTTTGACATTGCAGATGTCAGCGCACATCTGCCCATTAATATACCAAGCAAAAACATTTAAAGATGCTCGATTTGAAAAATTAACTACCATTAGTGCTTATATCCCAAATCCAATGAAGCGGGATAGAATTATCATCGCAAAACTCAACAGCTTAGTAAGAAGTTTCCCCTCCCTCTGGCTCCCTCCCTTTCTCAGGAGGATGGAGCTGGTTGCATTGCAGCTGTCTCTGCAGAAGGCCAGGCCCAGTTCCCACACACAGCTCTGGCTCAGCTGTGCCACTGCCGACCGTAGCGAGACAGATGATGCAGATGTGTGGTACTGCCATGCAGAGCAGCGACTGAAGGTCTCTTCACAGCACTTAAAGCTTTCTCATATCAGGTCATTCCAGAGGGTGGGAAACAAATGTCGGGCATTTAAAGGGTCTAGACTGCAGAAGCAGCATAGGAAATGTTGCAGCACTCCCAATAAAAAGCATCACATAGCAGCTCAAGCGTATTGTTATTTCAGCCACATCAGAAGTTTGAGGCTCTCTTGTAAGTCTGGCCTAACGTAAGCACAAATGAAAGGATTCTGAAAAGACCCACAAGGTAACTCATGAGACAGAATGTCTGAAGATATCTACTTAAATAAATGTCTGTTTACCATTTTCACTGCTATTTGTTGCACATTTAATATATGTCCAATTCCCAGTAAAAAGTTCTAAACCTGGGCCCGTTAGTAGGTAAGGATCTTTTGAGTTTGTCTAGAAATATCCTCTAATTATTTTTAAAACCCTCAGTGCTTCCAGCTTTAGTTATCTATCTGCTGATGATCATAAGAAGTCACTGCTAACTGCCTACAGGTGGCATCAATGCTCTGCACTGTCATGAGCACTGGTGCCGAGGACATGCTTGTCCAACTTGCACTGTGGGCACACTGCTGGAGGAGGGCAACATATTCTCCCCACCAGTTACTGCAGTGTCCAACAAAGGCATAATTTGAAAAACAAATCTTCCTCACTCTTTCAGTACAAAGATTACCTCCCCTACAAGTCTCCTGTCACCTAACATGCTGAAGAAAAATTACTGAGGCAGGCCAAAATAAAATGCCCATGCACCTGTACCTTGCTAACTCTCCCCAGCTTGTGTCACTTCACTCCTGTCCTGAAAGTTTCCACTAAAGGTTTAGAGAAAATGAGTGCTTGTGATCATGAGTTTAACAACAGAGAATACCTGACATGAGAACCCAAACTTCTAAAGGCGTGCTAAGAGCAGCTCAGCTGAGCCATGGCATGGGAGGGAATACAAGGTGGTGGATGAGAATGGGCTGCATGAAACAGATCCAAGCAGCAGAAACAGAAACCAAAAAGACAAAACAAAAAACAGACAAGGAAGGAGTAAAGGTGTTACACACAAAGAGCCAAGCAGGGCGTACTCAGAAATCGGGTCCTCCTGCCACCAGGCTTGAACGTCACTCTCTCAGATGCACAGTTAAACTTCGCACAGCCTGTGAGAAAACAAGAACGGGAAGAACAGAGGAAGGAGAGGAGAAGAGACAGAACACCACTACAAGATGTTAGCAACTTGAAGTTGGAAGGGTGAAATGCATTAACATGACACACAAGAATAAGTCTCAAAGTGCGGACCAAAGAGTACACAGACAATATACGGAGTGAAGGGACTCCTTCCAACACCTCCAGACATTAAGCCAAGCTTGCAGTGTTGTTCTCCAGTACATAACCCAACAATAAGGTTGCAATCTATAGGAAAGCCAAATCCTGGCAGAAGTGTCCAATTCCAAAATGGTACTGCACAACTCTAGATACAGGGAGATGATTTGAGTAGCTCCAAAATACTTGAAACAGTCCTTTAAAAAAACCTTTACAGAAAATTCTTCCATAAAGTCTGTTTCCATTTTCTGCCTGTACTTCTCCAGTTTCAGCAAAAACACACATTAGAATTGATGTAATCAATCAGTCTATAGCAAAGCTTTTCAAAAAGATGTGCAAGGGGGAAAAAACCTGGAACAGCTAAGTTCAGAGAAATAAAGGAGTCATCCCCTTAACAACTGGCAAGTAAAAAAAGCCCTTCCTACCAAATAAGTCAGAGCTGTGCCTGAGAAATTATTTGATAACGTACTAATAACAAGCAATCCACGATCTGAGTAACCTGAGTAAATGAACAATTTACTATTCCCACCATTTCATCCTCCTACACTGACTCTTCCTTCCAGGATAATTTTTTATCTCACAATTGAAGAACATGAGCCTTTCTTTTTTTTACCTTTTACTGTTAAAAATTCCATTGACAGAAACAGGCAAAGCAGTTTGGAAGTCTAGAAGGACTCTGAGTCTTCAGAAATTTTCTTCAGAAATTTCCTACTATTTTAGTTATCTGTTAACATCAAACCTGCTCTGCCCCTTCCTTAGTCTAACTTCTCATTTCCAACCTGTCTCCTCTTCCCCTCAGCCTATACCTTTCCCACAGGTCAGCAGAGCATCACTTGCCACCACCCCACTGACTCTTTTGTCCCTGGGGCTCTCGTTACAGCAGATGGGGCCATTCATCACTTCAACCACCTCACACTTCACCTGTGTGAGCAGCTAAAAATCTAGGTGCAAAAACCAGCCTTATCAGCCTTCACACATGGGCTGGGGACTCCAAAACTGCTTTACACCATATACTAAAAATCAAGTGTTATGAAGTGGATCACTCATTTCCATTGCTAATTACACTAATTTCATTTAGAGTCTTACCTTGGCCCGGTGCCGAAAGGCTCGGTACCGACAGGGCACCATCACTGGTGAAGGCAGAGTAGAGATTTTCACTAGAAGGCGAAGGTTTGAGGGGCTGCAACAAATGGTTCTGCCCAATCTCTGGCACACTGCCGGGAGGATGAAGGGTCTGCTGAGGGGGCAAGACTGATGGTGCACTTTGAGCTGACAGATTGCCTAGAGGGGAAAAAAGGAAGGCAAAAAGTTTTGGTCTCTCCACATCATTTTTCAAAGGTTCTGTCATTGTTCCCAAGGGACAGGGGAAAAAAAAAAAAAAGAGAGGAAAGTTTGACTGGAACAGTTACTAATGGAAAAAACGTCTATCATCTTCTGGTCAAGCATGACAATTCAGGCAAGACAGGGAGAGGCAGGGGGAGAGAACTACTCCAGTTTCTAAGAAAGCAGTAAGACCAGAAGAATTCTTCAGTTTTAAAGACAGCTCTGTGCTAGTTCACTGTCACGTGCTCACACAGAGTTCCCATATCATATGACACCACAGAAGTGAGCAGCCAGGGTGACTGGACACAGAAACTGCAGCATGACGTGGAATTACTGAAGTGAATATGCAAGAAGCAGTAATAAATATTTCTGCTCACAGTGCTGGCCCTCCAATACTGTTTGCTCATCCTACAGGATTTGAGAAACATCTCCAATTACCCAGCAAGCATCTGACATCAATGTCATTCAATCAGTAAACAGAACTATTTTCTGAGTTTCGTTTATTATAAAAATGGTTTTAGTCAGAAAGGAAGCCTTGCCAATTCTCAATTTGTAATCACAATGAGGCTGCAACTCCATTAAAAAAAAATATCACTACTTTAACATCCCTCAACTGTGACTAAGTTTCTACACTGCAAGGACACAAATAATACCATGCTTAAGTGATACTAAAGTAGAAAAAAAAATCTCTGCAGATGACTGAAGAGACCAGCCCCATTCTGTAAAATCAGTTTCAGGAGAGAACAAGAACAGTTTATCTTTAAAAAACAAAGTTTTTCTCTCATACTGTAAATTTACACTTTTCTTCTTAGTCAGAGCCCAGTGACTAATCTGTAAAAAATACAAACCACAGCTTTAAAACTGCTCTTACAGAACCATGTAACAGTATCTTTCAGTGGACTGAAAAAGTCACAAGCAAGACTACCACACAGCACAAGTAATTTCAAAAACGATAAAGAAATTCAGGGAGGAACCAGTGCACACAGACCCCCTCAAATGAAAAGACAGACACACAAAGATCTAAGAATAAGAGATGGTACCTTCTCTCTTTTATGTAGTAAAAAAATTGAAGAAAGTCTTACCTGATAGCTGAGGGCTTTTATGTCCCTGGGAGCTGCTACGACTGGACTTGCTGCTTTTTCCTTTAGTAGGTCGTCTCCTTCTTCCTGAAAGGGGTGCAGCTGGGGGAATAATTACTGCAGGTGGGGCCTTTCCCAATTTCATATACAGTGACTCAATCTCCTGCTTCTGGCGACTCTGTAGCTCCTGGATCTCTTTAAGGTGCCTAACACGTTACAAAAGAGAGTGACTTACAAAAATGCACACAATTCCTTCCCTCCAGTCAAGCCTGATGTGCTTCTTTGGTCAAGCTCTCGTAAACATTTAAGAAAGGAGGAAATAAATCTTTTCCACAAATAGTCACTAAACACACATGGCAGAACACTTGCCATTTTCCAGTGTGCTCTAGCCCTGGCCAGAATTCAAACACAAAGTTCCCAACATTGTAATCATAAAACCAGGATAAACTGAAGTACAAAAAAAGCATTAAGATGCTACAGGAATAGCTAGATTACTCATTTTCTGAGACATGTGGCCTTGGAGATTTCTACACTGGTATTGCCTTACATTTTGTTTCAGAGCAGTTGCATACATAGGATTTAAAACTGCCAGCTGCCCTAAAAAAAAAAAAGTTCAACTTTCAGTATAAATAAATTAGTAGGTCACATTGCTTGACTTTTAATTTTTTTTTCTAAGCCCACAAGGTTTCTTTAGGAAAAGAAGAACCATTAGAAATGCCAGAAATGCATACTAGAAATGCAGAGACTTGTGTGTTATTTTCAAACAAGACTCCATTATTCCCACTAACTACTAAACGTCAGTGACACGCCAAATTCTCCTTACATCTGCAGTCTTATCCACAGGGCAGCTCTCAATCTACATACAACAAGGTTACAGGTTAGAAAATTAGGCACAGCAAATACATATATCCCCTTTTTGTTGTAACTGTGTACTGCTTTCCCACTACAGAATCCTACTTGCCACATAAACACTGACAATGACTCCTGACACTTGGCAAAGGTTGAGCCTTTTAAAGAAGTCTATTTTTGTTCTTTGTGAATAGGAAAGTATAGGGGAAATTCCTATTTTATACACAAAGAAAAAAGCCTTACTTCTCCCGTAACCGACGGAGTTCCAATTTCAAGTCTTCATCTTCAATATCTGACTCATTGTCACTGCTCATGTAGGAAGAGTTGAATGAGTTGCTAAGGCTCTGAACAGGGAGGCTGATCTTTGATCCCAGGTGCTGGAGAGAGTCTGGGCTCCCTGAGCCATCATCCAAATCCTTAGCCATCCCACTTAAGAAGGCGGCCTCCGGATCAGAGGACGGACCATTCATGTGTGGGGACTGCCTCGACTCCAACTCTTTCTTCGGAGCTGCAGCTGAAGAAGCAACTTGTTCCAAGCCCACAGAGAGAGGAAGAGTCATTGGCTCTTTCTCTGCACAGCTGACCTCATCCTGAGTCTTTGACACTGAGAAGCGGCCAACTTGATCCGTTGTTGTTGTCACCTGAAAGCGCCCGACCTTAGTAGCCTGACCAACATCTACCGGTAATTGCAGCTCGGGATCTGTCTGAGGAATGCCATCCACCACATCCAAGGAAGCACCAGCAACAGCCCCGCTTTTCCGACTGCCAGCCTGTTTTACCAGTGTACTCTCTGGGCTACTGCCAGAAAGACAAGAATCACTGGAGGTGGTTTCAAATTGCACTGGCTTAGTTTCAGGTTTGTCACCCTCTTTTAGCGCATCATCCACTGCCACGGATACCTAGAATAGAAATACAAACATGCAGACTTTCTTGGTTTTTCCTTAATATCATGCTTTTATTTACTTTAATAGTAAGATACATCTGAGAGGGGAAAATAACTCATTTCCTTGGTATGCCACAAAGCAAGCTACTGCTTCCCTGCAGGGAAGCTACTGCCACACAAAATAGTACTTCCGAGCATTTTGGAGGATTAACTCCAAGACACACAGCAGATTCAGATAGGGCTTCCTTCACCAGCAGGACACAATACAGTGAACACCCCAGCACTGTTAGTGAAAGAGCAGCTGATATTAAAGACCAAGGCCTGACATGATAAAACACTGTATTTACAATTCCAGACCTGCACAGACTGGTGCAATCTCTGCCCCAAATGAAAAGAGCATCTGCATGAAATGCAGCGTTCACAAGCTCTATGGGGGCATTCTCTCCTGACAGCGAAGTCCAGCACAAGGAACATTGAGCTGGCATGGCACAGGAACTGCTCAAAGATCTGCATCAACAACCAAGTGAGCTGAACATCTCTTACCTGAAACCGCCCCATCTTCAGGACACTGGCTCCTGCTGTGGTAGCCACAGCACTGCTCTCTCCATCACCTGATGCTGAAGCTAAGGAAAAGGAGAATGGGATTAACAGGAGAACAAGCAACAAATTATTTGAACTCCAACTATTTCTTTTTAATTCAACTACCCATGAACTCCTAACAGGCCTTTGGATTCATAGCATCATATGAATATTAAAAAGTTAATTATTAATGTTAAGTTGAAGTATTTTCCTACAAAGCTTCTGTGCTCAGTGTATTTGATGAAAGTGCACTTTTAGGTAACAGTAAAAAAGCACACTTATTTCAAAAAAGGAATGTGAAATAGACAAATAATTAAAAACAGAACCAAAATTTATGCAAGAAAAAAAGCTTATTTTAATTCAGGTGGTACCCACACTGACTACCTAAATTTCACAAATACTGGGGACAATTCATTAATAGAAAAGTAGTAAGTTGAAGAAATGCTATAAACCACATTTACTTAAAGCAGTCTATCTGAAGCTTTTAGAGCTGGATTCTTAGGTGTCAGCTCCTAGTTTTGTTGCTCTGTGCAGTGGCAGCGTAAAGTTACAAAGCTGAGAAATAACATTCTATTTTTAAATCAGTTCTATTGGACAGCTTGCTCTGTTTATTAACCAACTTCCCAGATTGTTTACTTGTACCTTCTAAACTTTGATAGACAAAATCCAACTCATTTTATTGCAGACTAATGGGTTCTACAGTATACTACACCAGCAACATACCAAAATGGCATATTTTACTTTACTACAGAGTTTTTGAAGGTTTGTCACTAAACTTCAGAGGCACATGCATGTTAAATAGTGTTTATTAGATAGTTTGAGAAATAATTTCAGCACCATATTAACAGCTTCTTTTAAAAATGGAAGACTTCAAAAACTAAAACAATTAGGTGAATACTGACAGGAAAGTCTCAGACTATTTTGCAAATGTTTGGATTCCACCCTGACAACTGAATTCATTTAGATTTGAAAGTCATTGATCATCCAGACAACCTTCAGTTGTTCTAAAGCATCCAGAAGGAAGTCTGGTTTTCCTACTATCTTCCTTAATTTTTAGTAGTTTAACCTTCATTTCTCTATTTGAACAGAAAGGAAACACTCTCAGGTTAGGGAGAGGTACCCTACGTGTGATGACACTACATGAGAAGTCTTACTGTTGTCGTCAGGAACATCACACACGACAGAAAGTTCCTTCAAGTCCTCAAGCTGTACCTTAGCAGCATAGTGGAGATTCTTGGTGAATCTTAATTTAGCATTTTGGACAGCTTTAAATCCTAAATGAGTTACTACAATCCACATGTATCATCCCCCTCTCCCGGCCTACAGGGGAAAATTTCAGTCTGGCTACTAAAAACTAATGCAATCCCCTTAAAGAACTGCCATTGCATGACTTACTAAAAAAGGCTACAACCTTCCAAGTTGCTAGTCTGTTCAATTCTGGATTATATCTCCACGCTGAGAAACCATCTAAAATAATCATGGCTGTCTTACCATCCTTCAGAGACTGTGTTGCTGTGGACACCAGCCCGGTAACCGTCGTAGATGCTACTGAGGGCACAGACTACATGTTCAAGGGGGCAAACAAAATAAAATTAAAATAATCAATGGTTTGATTGAATTCCAACAAATCCAACACACTGCATATTACATAATCTTTCCTTTCCAGCAGAGATAAAGTATGACCCATGGAAAGACAAATGCAAGAGTTTTTAACCTCCAAAGGAAGCAACATCAGCAAGAGATTTTAGAGGCCTTACAACCCTGAGGCTGTAGCAGAACATTCCTCTTGGATGTGCAGAAGGAATGCATAAGTAGCCACTTGGAGATTACAATGTCAGTCATTGTCTTCATCTAGTATCAAAGTTCATTATCACAGCCTTTGAAAGTTTCAGATCCACACTTAAAACACCCCTCCCAAATTAAGACTGACATATCACACACTGCTGGTTTAGTGCTCTTTCTCCTTACTCCACAGTTGCTTCCCCTTCCAGCTTGGTGACACACATGACATCACCAGAAAAGCTGGAATAAGAACTAACACCAAAAAAACAGCCTCAGGAAATTACATAATCTATTGCAACATACAGATTTTTCCTCCTTTGGTTGACTCAGTCCCACAGACGGGAAGATGACTTCTCATTTTTATTTTTAAAAGTCTAACTACTGGTGTGGTGATATTAAAGGCAGTGACCTAAGAGCACGACCTTGAGGAAAACAGAGGTTTTTGAAGACTACTAAAGTGCCAACATTGCAAACATACACAGGCAGGAGCAGATGTCACTGGAACGGTCTCTGGACTAAGGGTTCTTCTCAGCTGAGCATCCAGATCTTCCAGAGGCTGCTGGGACTGAGAAAGAAAAGAGTAAAAAGTTGTCCCAGCTCAGGAAAAATACATCACCTTTGAGAAACAGCCATATTTAATACGTAAATTTAAAGCAGTCAGTATGGCTTCCATATTTCTATCACATTTCCTTTCCTATATCTTTATATTTAACATGTACAACACAGTGAGACTGGAAGCAACTTAGGCAACATATTTGTTTGAAAAAAAAAAAACAACAAACACAGAACAGAAAAATTAACTTCCAATAAAAACAAAACAAACAAACAAAAAAAACCCACACAAGCACCCAAAACCAACCAACAAAAAAACCAACAAACAAAAACCCCCAAACCAAACCAAACAAAACAAATAAAAAAACCCAACAATGAAACCACAAGTCCCCTCAGAGAGGCTATCTGGATGGGTTGGCTTGAAGAGGAGGACAGGAGAGGGGCAGAATCTCTCTCAAATATGCTTATTACTTAGATTCCAGCTGTTTCAGTTGGCACCCAAGATGTTTTTCAAACTTGGCCAATTGAATTGAGGGGGAGAGGAGAAGAATTACCTAAAAATGTCTTAAAGTTTAAAAAAAGCTGAGATTCACTCAAAATTATTAAATTCGGGCCATACCCACAGAATACATATGAAAGAAGAAAGTGTTGGCAGATATCACTAAGTTGCAATTCTGACACTGTGGAGTAGAAATTTCCATCCAAACTTTAGATTAATAATCTTTCCAAGTCTTTTATATGAAAAAAAAGGTCTGTATCTGTTTTTAGAACTGAAGCTGAGGTCACGGCAACATAAAAACGTTATTTTCCACTTTTAAGAAACTGAAAGTTAGAGATACACAATAGCATAAAAATGCTTTCAACAGGTTGCCAGGATGACATTCTTTCTGACTTGTGGGTTTCAAAGCGCAACCAAAAATCCTGAGAACAATAAACCAGAATCAATTCCATTAACAAAAAAAAAAAAGGCAAAAGATGCAGACTTCTATGACTCCGTTCAGAAATCCAAATGCTTAGTGACAAGTGACCTAATTTAATTCAGTACTGTAAAATAAAGAGGACACTTCACCTGAAATACTATATTATTCTCATCACTTATGCTCACAAGAAGATATTTGCTCAAGTAAACAAAGAGCTATCAGAATGATCGGGAAATGAAGATTTCCTTATGGAACAAGGGTACCAAAATGAAGCTTGAAAAATTAATCTAAATACGCTTTAAAAAGCAATTAAGGAATAAATAGAACAGGTATTTAAGACTATGGAACAAACTGTTCAAAACTGGTCTTAAGATGACGTGTACTTTGTCTGCAAATTACGAGTCTGGTACTAAGGAAAGGAAAATAAGTTGAGTAATGACCTACTGACAGAAGCAGCACGGAAGGCAAACCTATCAACTTTAAGACAAGCCAGTAATTTTCCAGATAGTATTATATGATAGCAGCAAATGCTCTTAACAGTCAATTAGATTTGATCCAGTTGGTCTCCTCCAATTTTGTCTCGCTCCTAGACAAGCCTTCAGAGTTCAAATGAGAAGTGAAATTAGGTAAGTTGTTTGCAAAGGACAAGAAGCAAAGGATCTATATTTGTGCCTCTTCCATGCCACAGATCCTGCCAGAAATACCTCTGACTTACAGGAAGAAGCCTTTTGCAGTGGCACAGTGGCTTGAGTCATAGAAGCGGCTGCAAGTGCTTTTGAGTTTGGGGGAAAATGTTACTAACACACTGAGTTTAAAGCAATGAAAATAAAAAGGACTTCGAACTTAGTATGACTGATTTAAACCACCTGCCTCCTGATCCATTTGATATCTGCTCACAGCAAGAACTCAGGTAAGAATTATCACCAAACTGTTGTAGTTTCTCCTTTAGCAAAACCATGCTTCAGAGAGAACCGACTGAAAGACATAAACCAGCTTCTGCCTCTACAAGTTGAGGGCCGGTGGAGGGGGCAGGGGGGAAACCAGTGTTGCTTGCTAACAACTCATAAGCCATTCAGCTACATTAATGCAGCTTCTTGCTCAGTTTGAGAAAGAAGATACCCATTTCTTGATTACTCACAGGGCAGGAATAGGGCCTATGGCTTTAAGATCAAGCTGTAAAAGTGAGTTACTTTTGTGAAAGAACTCAGTTGAATGAGCTTTTTCCCTTCCAACTTCAGACATCATCTGCCTCAGCTGTGCAAACCACACAGTGTCACACAATGGGTCAGGGTGGAAGGGACCACAGTGGGTCATCTGGTCCCACCTCCCTGCAGCAGGGCTGTCCCAGAGCACACGGCACAGGATTGTGTCCAGATGGTCCTGGAATATCCAGTGAAGGACACTCCACAAACTCTCTGGACAATCTGTTACAGTGCTTGGTCACCTGCACAGTAAAGAAGTTCTTCCTCATGTTCAGGTGGAACTTCCTCTGCATCAGTTTCTGCCATTGCCTCTTGTCCTATTGCTTGGCACTACCATTTACATCCAAAATATCCAAGCTAACTATTGTATACAAGGACAAAATTTGTGCAAGGGAAGTCCCTGTTACACTCAAATTATGTATATGATCAGGAGCTTCAAAAACCTTTTCAAATCTGAAAGCCCAGTGAAATCAGAGTGGAGTAACAACCACCAAAAAAAAAAAAAAAATGAAGCCCCAGGAGCCCATGAGGAATTTACAAAGCTAGCAATTTTTCACTTTCATAAACATTTAATTGCAATACATAGTTTCCCGTATTATTTTGCTACTATACTTTTTTCAAGAAGAAAATAGGTTCAAGTTTTATGCACACACTCACCTGTGTTATTTTATTTTTCTTAAACACCTTTGAAGTTCAGGTTTACACACTAAAAAAATGCTGAGACTGATCAACTGTTCCTGTACTTCAGACACTGGGTACAGCACTCTGAAGGGCAAGTTACACAGAACCACAGAGTGGTTTGGGTTGGAAGGGACCTCCAAGATCATCCAGTTCCAACCCCCTGCCATGGGCAGGGACACCTCCCACTAGACCAGGCTGCTCATACCCAGTGCTGAAGTGACTCTGGCTGCTACTACAGTTACACAAAAGGGGTTACTCAGTCAAAAGAAAAGAAAAACAAGGACATTAATAACATGCAATGGAGAGTTTAATTGCAACATGCTCTTCGACAGGAAAAGCAGCAGATACAATCTGCCAAGTTGTGTAGCACCTGAGTTAGTGAAGGTCCTGGAAAAGGTGGCAGCGGCTCACTGGATGGAGTGCCAGCTGGAAGTTCAGAACCTACTGGTAGCACCTATGGATAACGAAGAGGAAACGCGCGTCCATCAGACAGGGAACAACAGAGGGATCAGATACCAAGCTACAGTCAGTCATGTCATACAACAGAAGCCTTAACATTTTTTTCTGTAGAGACTTCCTCCTGGCAGAGTTAGCATATAGAGTTTTTAGGTATTTTTGAAACAAAGTTGGGGGAAGTTGTTTGCTTTGGTTTTATTTTATAATCCAGATTACCTTTGAGCAGCCGCAATTTCCAGTTTAAACAAGCTGCTGTGTCCAGGAACTAAGTATCTTGGGGATATTACTTTCAAGTCTGCAAGAAATGCTAAAATAATTCTTCCAAAAAGCAATTAAATTTCCAAGAAGCTTAATTTATAAATGGTGCAAGAAGGCACTCAGTCTCCTTACAACAGATCTGTGTTAACTTTCCATTAGAAACTGCAAGCTACGTGCTTCTGGCACATTATTCCAAGCAATGTGACTTGGGAACAGGAACTGTCAGTGCCTGAGGATGTCTCCACTTGTTGAGAAACAGATTTATAGAGCTCTCACACCATCTTTTGATCCATCACTACTTTTTGAACTGAAGTGTGTTGATGACCCACAGAAGATGACCAGGCCATGCATCTGGGTAGGGAGAAGTCATCCAGGTTACGTAAAGGAGGTTAGAGAGACTGGAAAGGTTAGAAGAAGGCATCAAAGCCTCCCCACCAGGTCAGACAGTACATTCCAGTTAGTCATTTCCATTGTTAGGGAAGTGGGAAGTTCTAGGAATTAAGTGACCCATTACACAATTTGCAGTTCTTATTCCCAGCTGTCATCTTGAGGCCTGACCATGATGTGAGGTTTGCCTGGTGAGTTCCAGCACTGGACAGCTGTCTGCCCTTGTGTGACAGTGACTGATGGATATGGGTAACTGGCCCAAAGTCTACCCCAGGCCTCAAGCAGCAGAACCAGTTCCAGCTTGCAGTGTGTTACCACAACTTAACAATGGTTCACACTGCAGTAGTAACTGCCTGGTGAAGGTACATCCCATACTTATCTATCCTCTCAAAAATGTTTCAGCAGGAACTAGGCCAAGTTGCCTTAGCTCAACATTTTTGCACACTAAGAAACACACCAGATATTACCTGTTCTAAGGCATGATTAATTTTTAAGCTGTGGTAACTTCATCATTTAGTTTGTAAATAAGAGGCAAAACATACTTCAAATGCATTTGTAAGACAAGTCAAAACACATTTAAACTGTCCAGGTTAACAGCTTGGCCACAAACAGAATAAAATACAGAGCTTAGCAAACCCCTGAAAACTAAAGCAATAAGCTCCTTAAAATTAAGTAACAACACGGAAAGTGAAACTAAAAGTAAGCTTTGAAAAAAACCAAACTAAGTTATAAGTAAAAACTTCAAAGAGGAGGTAGGTTTTCTAAAAGGGACAATCAAAAACTCCCTAACATTTATTACATTTAAACCCAAGCCTTTGCAATTACAGGTTTGCAATTAGCAAGTTTTTAACTGCTCCTGAATGGATATCACTTTCTATTATTTTCTAATCTTTCTTTTCTAATTCTCAATTTCATTTAAGTATTAATGAATGCCTTCATGTCCAGATTTCCCTACCAACTTCCTTGGCACATATTCCCAACTCCTTGACAGCAGAAATATTCTACTTTCTTTGAATACAAAGAGTACATGGGAAAGACTGCTAATGAATGGAGTTATTGGGAGCATTAGCTCAGTTTGAATGGCCTGAAACTGGTTAACAGCAAGGCCAGCTAAAGATGACCAACACTAAGTGTTGGTGAGTGGAAAACAATGTTACAGAAACAGAAAGAAGTGAGTATTAAAGTTTTGGGGTTGTTAAACACCTGAAAGTTTCTTCAATCTATTTTCATTTAAGAGCTACTTCTCCATTTAAGGAAAGGGTTACCAAGAGCTTAAAATACTGAAATGGGCTGTCTCCCAATATGGAGAGCCATTTAAGAGAAAATAAGTAGTTTAATTTCACATATTGATATATATGGCTAGCAAGCAGGTAACAACCTCCACAACACCTCCCAAGTTGTTATTCTAAGTCACTACTATCTCTTTATGAAAATGTTTGCTTCTAGAGCACAATTCAAACCAACAAAAGAGTTTTGTTTCAGATATCTTTTAAACTTCTCAAAATCCTGCTTTCACAAATCTAAAATTTGAAAGGAAAACAGTATCCAGGCACCACATAAGCAGCACAGGACTTAAAAAAAAATTCAGTCAGGTTTACCCTTGCCTGCAAGGAGCAGGCTAATGACAGGAAGCAAAGCTAAGCTATCCTGACCACTTTGTGAATTATATAACCACTTCATCTCATTCTAGTCATTGTGTACAAGATAAAAAGCTATTTAAAGCAATCCTACAAAATTCTATTTGAAAAAAAAAAATCAAGAAAAAAAATAAACACATAAAACAAATCACAGTTGCTTTACTCTTTGTGGTTTAGGACTAGGAAAAACTAACAGTGACACCAGAGACCTCTCTCAGAAGCACACTACAGAACTGGACTTCTTTTTTTTCCCTGATAGGGACAAAACAAAACACCTCTTGGGATACATGAAAACCACCAGAGCATAAAACTTTCAATACTACATTAAATGAAGCCACCTCTGCCTGAATAAGCATTTTGCTTTATAACAAGGATTCTGCTCAAGAAGGCGGTTTCCTACAACAGCTGAACATTCACACAAACATTGCATTTCTTACCGGTACCCTGCTAAGGGGGGGCTTGGAAGGAGAGGTCCCTGGTTTCACTGCTGCTGTCGCAATGCTGCTTGGCGCCGAAATGTAGCTCACTGGGGTGATCCCTTGCCCGGGAGTGGCAGCTGGAGTCAGCACTGGCAAGCCAGTTGGTCCAAGAGGCAAACTGCTTGGAGGTATACAAGTGCTAATGGATGTCAGGGGTTTAGTTGGTGCCACAGCAGTGGTTGGTATCCCAGGAACAACTGTCGTTTCCATCACCAGCGATGTCTCCAGAGATACTGAAGGATGCACTGTTCCCACATTACCATGCTCACTGAAGAGAGAGCGTAGCTTTTCTTCCAGGGTCTTTATGTCATCAATACCAGGAGCTTTAGATTGAGCATCAGCATCAGCCTCCAGACAGTGAACGTGAGGCTGGTTGGGTAACGGAGCTGGTTGAGGCTGGCTATGTATCAAAGTCTGCTGAACGGCAGGCAAGTTAGTGACTGGTTGCGGCAAGACACCAGGCAAGGGAACCTGGGGCAACATGGGTGTTGCACCTGAAATCTGGGGCAGGACAGGTGTTGATGTAATTCCTGACGGGACGAGTAAGGGATGGATCACTGGCTGAGCGACTGAACCACATATGCTTGATGCTACTGAGGATGACAAAGGTGCAGAGATTGGAAGAGACAAGCCAGCTGCACTGCAGGGATGCGATGTAGCCAGAGACTGCCCACTCTCAGGTAGTGACTGTGGAGCGCTTACAACTGTTGTTTCTGCCAGACTGCACACAGAGCCACTGCTACTAAGGTGAGGAAGCTGCAAAGCCATGTTCTGAGCCAGAGACAGGGCAATGGATGTCTGTGGTGCTGCCATACTACTTACAATCTGAGGAGTAGACTGAGATGTCACAGTTGGTGCAACGACACCAAGACCAGTGACACCAGGAACCTGGGTAGATGGCAGTGCCAAGGACGATGGTGTGCTGATACTGGGGGCAATATCTCCAGTTACTGGTTGAGCGGGCTGGGATGTGGTAGATAAGGAGAAAGAAGCAGGGGCGCTCACACTGGAAGTGACACCAGTTGATTGCTGTCCAGATTGTGAGGCTGGAGGTGGAGAAACAGAGCTTGGCACACTTGTGCTTGGTGCAGCTCCAACAGCTGCATTTTCCGAAGGCAAAGTAACAGATTCTGGAAGAGAAACACCAGTGCTGGAGGAAACAGATATTGAAGAAGCAGCGACAGATGCAGGAGTTGCACCACTGCCCGCCATGCTAGAAAGTGCAGGTGGAAATGGTGGTACTGTTTGGTTGAACACTGGAGGAGCTGTACTAGGTCCCTCTGTCATCTGAGCATGCCCCATCTCAGAGAAAGCTTGCTGCAAGCTCAGTGATGATGCTGAGTGGGAGAGATTCATTCCAGGCCCATGTACTGGAGATGCAGCAACTGGAAAAACATAAAATTATCAGTCCACTTGGAAAAGCTCATTACAGTATTATTGTCTATAACTAAACTAAGACCACATTTGCCTCTTAGCATCACTAAAAAAAAACCAAAATAAAACACACAAATCCAAGCTTACCTTAAAATACAGAATTTAAGGTTTCAGTCTTGCAGAAAATGCATCAGAATTTTTTTGCTAAGAATCCAGTACAATATGACCTAAACTACGATCACTTCTCACCAGCACAGACAGTTCCTTACTTCCCCAAGTACTTCAAGAGGTCTTTAGGAACAGTTTAGCTAGCTAACTTCAGTTTTGATGAGCATGTCTTAGCCATCAGCTTTTAAGAGTTTAGACAACTTACCCATATCTGAAGTTTCGCTTCCTCCAGAAACAGCAGAGGTGAAAAAGCCCTGTTCTTTTAACCGACTCTCAGGGACAGGGCTGACAATAAACCGTCTTCCCGCAGAATGGACAACCTGGGTAAAGGAGCTAGAAGGGACCCCTAAACAGAAAGAAGTCAGAAGTTTAGACACTGGCAGTAACTAAATACATAACCTGCAATACGGAATGTGCACTCCATCATACAAAATAAAAAACTTGGCTGCACCCATCCGCTGAAACAGAAAAAGGTAACTGTTGGGAAAAAACAAAATAATCACAAAAGACTTACCTATTCTTTGTGGCATGGAAGATGTAGGATCTGGCTGTTTGAACTCTAATTTCTGTAAAGTAAGATAAAGTTTAAACTTCTATTCTGAAACAGAAACCCACAAGATAGTTCTTAAAATGCTAGCTGACTGAAACGTGGGCATTTAAGAGAAGTAGTACCTTGGACCCAAGCACCATCACCGAACTAGAGGAATTCTGCCCAGATAAATGTCAGCTACAGTGGTTTTAGAGCTTCTCAGCTTAGAGACCATCAATGTAACAAATTGATCTAAACATTTGCTTGTTAACAGGTAGACCAACTGATTTTCTTAAACATTCCACAGATAAACAGACGTTTCAAACCGTTTTTGGGTATAATTAAGGCAGAGATTCAGGAAATGTCACCCCATCTTATTCCCAGCAACCAGTTTCAAAACCTGTGTTTCCTAACTGAGCTATCCAATCTCTTAGTATTGCAGGGGGTAGAGGGCCTGAGTCCAGGCTCTCAGTGTTTAGTGAGCAGCACAGGGTTGGGGATTTTACTGTCCTACCTCACAATAATCTCAAATCCAAGAAGCCTCAGCATTTAAGACTGTCTGTTTAGTGGACTGTTAGGAGATTCAGCAGCTTCAGAAGTCTTCAAACACACCAAAAAGTAAGAGTTCTGTTATTTAGCTTTCTAAGTGAATTTTAGGCACTCACTGATACAAAGCTTTCTCTGTTTGTGTTTTCATTTAATTATTAATCTCTGATATCTCTCATGAAAGAAAGTTGCTGTATCTAACTAGCTCTACTCACAAAGCCATATCACCCAAAATGGAAAATGCAAAAAGCTAAGGCAATCTGTCCTTTACATACCTGCGACCCTGGAAAGAAGCCATCATCTTTTGTCTGCATGCTCTCCAAACCCTGATCACCTTCTGGCTCCACGCTTGCATCCTCACTTAGCATTTCATCTGCTTTCTCAATAATCTCTCGTACCTGTTCTACGAATGAGTCTCTCTCTGTTGCTAAAATAAACTCATTCTGCACCTGTAAAGAGAACAAAACAACATTCATTTTCTACAAATGATTTCAAAACAGGACATTGAATAACGGTAATTTGCTCTTAGTGCTAATGTTTGTCCTTCCTTTGCTGTTCTGCAGAAGACAAAGATGGTGACACCTTAGAGAAAAACAATTCTTTCTAAAATTATCTCCAGCACAGAAGTATTTGCCCTGGTTTAATCTTTGCTGTGGAACAACATTCAATCTCAATTCTTCATCAAACTGTCACCTCAGTCTTTGCTTAGCACAGGGAGATTTAAAATTAGCAGCCTTATCTTACTGCAGTTCCTCCTGTCTAATGTAATGTGCATTAAGAGCCACATTTAAAGGGAACTATAACATAAAAGAAATTGAAAAGTCTGTATTTCAAGATGTGTTCTGTGCTTCTCTCTTTCCATACAACTTCTACTCTACGCAGGTTGCACATCACTAATTTAAAGTCTGGCTGTCGTACATAAAAGCCAGTATTAATTACGTTCCAAATACAGGAAAAGGAAGACTGCTCAGCCCACCTAGTTTCAATACACCATACCTGCTTTATGAAAATACCTTCTGCTGCTTATACTGGAGAAAATTAGCTTAAACAAGCATATGTGACATTTAGAAAGACATTTTTGGTTTGGTCTGACCCAGGAGAATATTCTGTCTCCTGAAATTACGCATGGTAAAGCTCGCAGAGACAGTCTGTGAAACAGAAGCAAAGCTGTCAGTCACAGTATCTCGGCTGGAAAAGAGAGAGAAACTGCCTTAGAGGTAAAGTTTGAGACATTGCATCTACATCAAGTTTCTGGGATGCTGGTTCAGAGAAAGGAAAGTCAAGCGTGATGGCTGCTTTTATCTCCCTCTGCAATGCAGCAAACTTACTAGTTAAAGGAACCTTCAGTGTTTTAAGTTGAGGAATGACAAGTATCTATATGGGGTACACCTGACAGCATAATGATTAAAAAGAAACCATAAAGTCTTACAGTCAAAAGTTTCCTCAATATTCAACAAGAAACCCACGAGCACAATATTTCAGATTCAGATGTCTAATTTACATTGCACAGTTTCAACTATGTGACTGCATTTTGGATGCACAGTTCACTTATTTTGCTCCTACTCATCTTCAAATACTGTGGGGTTTGTTGCTTGAGCTGTGTGTGCTTGTTTTCATTTTGTTCGTTTAGATTTTTGGTTTCTTTTAAAATCAAATATACTCTTTTATTCCTATATAGAATCACTTCAGGTATGAGGTAAAGATAGACATCTGTGTATTTCTTGGCACTTGACTTTATGTTATTGACTTGTTTACAGTGTCAATACATGTATTCAGCCAAAAACCAACTTCTTCCTCTTTCTTAAAAAGCCATTAGTCACAGAAAGATTATTTCTCCCATATCACTGGTTTGGTTTCTTTTGACAGGTATGAATCCAGCACACACCAACAGAGGTACCCAAGAGGGTGGCAAAAGATACTGCATTTTGTCATCCTTCCTCACTTCACTAACACTTAAAACAATCTCTGTTTCATTTAGACTGTACCAGACCAAAAACAGTTTAAATAAAAAAAACAAGAAAGGTGTGCTAGTCCATGCTACACTCTCACTTAAATGTATCTCTACAGGGTGAATTATTTTATATGCTTGTCCATCATACATTGAACGGAGAGGTTTTTTTTCTTTGAGAAAGACAAAAGCAGCATCAGTCACTACAGACTTTCAGAAACCAGAAAGTGATTCCCATTCTTACTTCAAGGGCAGAACCTTCCCATTTTAGTTGAGAACAATGGCAAAACACTCAAAATGTAGGAATAAGTTTTAAAGACCTAGCAATGTTTGCTCCTAGAAAACAAACCAGAATTTTTTTTAACCTGACACTTCCAGAAAGTTGTTTGCTGTTTTAAAAAAAATTAGACTGCAAAAAACCAGATGCAAATTTACTTGATAAAACCTCAATTCCAAGGTAAAACCTGAAAAATTGTCATGTGAATTGTGCATGCAATATTAACTGTCAGTCAGGTATACCACTCTGTGCCCAGAGTTTCTAGTTGTGCTTGTGTACCAACAAGGTGAACATACACCATACTACCTGGAAGAGCAACTCTGAAACACAAGAAAAAAATAAGTCAGACCAGATTCAATTCTACATCTCTAAAATATATCTTACCATAATTGAAGCTATTTCCTCAGGGTTATCACCATCCAAATCAAATTTGAAAGTAACCATTTTCCGATTGTGTGTCTCTAGCTGGCACTCCACTACCCGATCACCTTTGTTCGAAACCTAAAGCAAAGAAAAGAGTACTTCAAACCAAAAGCACAAGAATCTAAGGCTTTTTCTTTAAAAGTTCATTGAAACAAACCAACAGTGTTGGTATAACACAAACTTGTTCTCTCTTTCCAGTCTAATAAGTGGTGCCATGTACAGCATCATTTTTGTCTGAGGATACATCAAATATTCTGGAACAGTCTGTGGAACCACTGGTAGCTAAGCAAGCCAATTTTGCCAGATACAGTGGTCCAAAAAGCTCTTAGCAGATAACATTTGGAATGGTGACTCCAGAAGCAAAAGAAATACACTGGATAGCTTGCATGCTCAGGGAGTAGGGAGCAAGGAACAAGACTGCAGAAGACACACATTCCTCGAAGGAAATAAGTGTTTTAGAGGCTCACTACTGAACTGTCACTAAAATAAGAAATACTCACATTTAGAATTCTCAGTTTTGGCCTAGCAGTCTTCTCATGGCGAGAGCGACTGCGGACAGACCTCCGCATGTGCCGTTTCGCCGTCCTCCCCTCATGCCTTCCACTAGAAGTTGGGACATTCTCGTTGCCATCACTCAATCCTGAAGCAACATCAGAATGTGCACTGGAAAAAAAAAAAAAAGAAAAAGGTAACTTTACATTTGTATCCATGCATTCCAGAACTGCAACAATACAGTTTAACCCACCAGATGATATTCTCTTCTGGACAGCAGTAGATGGGTGTAATCTCAGACTAGAGGAAAAGAGTCCTGTCAACACTTAGAAATTCTACTCAAGCAACCCTAACAGCAATTATTTCGCTACACCTCTCGCAAGCTGAGTTGTACAAATCTATCTTCTGAATATGTCTTCAAGCTATTTGGAGTCTGAGTTCTGTTTAAGTGTCAAAAGGACAGAAAAACATCTTTTATGATCCACTGGACATGAAAAATAAAAATGGACTATAAGTTAAATCACTACAGACAATCCTATTTATTCCCTCCATATCCAGCCATAAATCAAAACTTACTCCACCTCTCATAACTCTTATTTTTTTCTCTGGGAAGTTTATCTCCTCACATCCTAAAGAACACCCTTAGTGAAAAAAAAAATCCCTGGTGAAAAAGTATACCTCAAGATCACACATGGAAGCATAATTTAAAGAAAGCAATGCTTACCTATCCATAGAGGAAGCCAAAGGGGTAGACTGAGCAGGCTGTGTTGCTGGAAGAGTCTCTGAAGAAGCAGTTTGTGAGACTCCCTGAGAACCCTATGGACAGAAACCTACATCAAGAACCCCCCAAAGAATACAGCTCCTCCTCAGGTAACCCAGCAGTCTTTCAAACTTACTCCCAAACCAGCTGTAAAGCTAAAAGCTCTGCCTTTTTAGAACTTTAAACAGCTGGCATCTAGACAGCTCTAATTTACAAAAGATTCTAGAGCAAACTGCAGTGAAGCAAAACATCATCTGGGGAGGGGTGAGGAGAGGAAGTCAGCCGTCCTTTCTACTTCTACATGTCACTACAGTTTGCCATGCAGTCCCGGTCTTACTAACAGAATGTGCAAAAGGCAAGCCAATGCAGAACACGAAGACAGTTCAAATTCTCCCTAGCAAGAACGACGCTGCAGGGAATAGGCATAATGACAGATTCTCAAAGGCTATCATTTGCAGCTTGTCTTTGATATGGCAAAAATGTTCCACGGGACTAGCAAGAAGTGAAGTGTTAACTGCTGTTTGCCTGCAGGATGGCACACTCACTTCCCAACAGAACAACCAGTGGCAACAAGGTCCCCACATTGGCATGACATTCTGCTGTAAGAGAAAGGTCATTTGAAACATTAATTTCCAACTGAAGAAAAGCACAGAACGGATCAGTTCCCCACATACATACACTGCTGCATGATTCAAACATCCTAAATGTATCGTTACATTATATTCCATATATTTACCTCCAAAGCTGCCTGCTGTGAGGAGGCAGATGAGGCCTGTTGTGCTAAACTCACTGGAGGCTGGGGCACTTGCACCTGTCCTCCTATGCTGCCCATGGAAACGAGAACGTTCTGTTCCCCATACGGCTGCACAACAGGAGCGAGATATCCCGACTGGGCCATTGCATCTGTGGGTAAGGGAGGGGACAGGACAGCAGAAGGAATGCTGGCAGAAGCCACAGCAGAGGAAGGTGTGACATTCGAGTCCCCGGGGTACTGAGATGGCAGCCGCGATGGGAAACCCTGGAATAGAAACAGGGGAGTCAAGTCAGTGAATGTCAGAGCTAATTAGGAAACACGACAGTAAAAGAAATGAAAAAAAAAAAAAAAAAGAAAAAGAAAAAAGCATCAGTTCCAGGGGCATCTTCCAACCTTCTGTACTTATTCAAGCATTCCCAATATCTTCCCAAAGAAGCAAACTGCTCATGCAGCCAGCTTGCAAGTCACCATGCCTGAACAAGCAAATTCCCACTCATACTTCCAAGTCTTAGGCAAAACAATCTTCATCTCCCAACTCTCGCAGCTGCCTATGTAGCTTAATACTTTAAAGCCTGAGACATGAAATGAGTTTGAAGAATTTTCAGGCTGAACAACTACTGCTCAGATGTTATAAAACTGCTGCTGATTCTTGAGATTAATAGCAAAAACAGTCTTGTGTTCTTCCTGTCCTCTCAGGATGAGCTGACCCAGGAACAAGGAACACCTTTGTCATTATTCAGGTTGCCATTGTTACAGTGATCACACAAAGTAGCTGAAGCAGTCTGTGCCCACCAGTCAAGCAGTTCACAACTAGCATCAGGTACTTACGTTACATTCAAGATCCATGCTGCCTGCCTTATTTCTAGAAATTCCGTGTCCCACCCCTTCCCAGACTTGGAATGAAACACTGACATTGTTGAATATGCTGCCATTGATTTTCTTTCCAGTACACATCTCCCAATTCTGAAGTTGAAATGTTTTGATTTTCTTCTTCTCCAAATTGACAGATCTCTTGGACATAAAGCTGTCCCCTTTCACACAGTGGTTGAACAACGCCCTGCACTATGATTCTGTCATTTTAGACAAATTCCAGTGCCAAATATGTAAAGTTCAAAACACCAGGGTATCCAAGGACATTTTTTTTCCTCTCCTCCTTAAAGCATGTTTTTATCACACAACGGAATTCATGTTGGTGGTTTAATGGCTCTCTTATGAAAAGTGAGTTTAGCTCTGATACCTTAAAGGAACAGCTAAAAACGTGGAGAAGAGGTCTGCTGGCTTGCAACAATACCTGGTAAAGAGCATCTCCAGCAGGAAGTGAAGCTTCAGCAGCTTGTCCAATGCTGACTGGCAATCCCACGGACTGGACAGCTGGCTGCAGGAGCTGTGGGAGAACCTGGCTGGGCAGCTGAGCCACAGGCTGCATCATTGTGGGAAGCTGGCTAGGGACAACGGTTGATCCTACAGGAACAGCAGTTGCCGCAGCAGACGTTGCCAGTGTGAGCAATGGCTGATTCATGCCAGCTGCCATTGAAATGGGTAGTGACTGGAAACCTGGCTGAGCCACTGTCACATGAGGAGCTGCTACAGGCAACTGAGAGACTGGGAACTGGGGAACCACAGAAGTTGGCAAGGCCTGTCCCATGGGTAGAAAATGAGAGCCAATGGGGACTGATGGGGCAACTGAAGGCTGAGGGAGAGAAGGTGCTGCAACAGGTAATTGAGGCTCGCCTTGGATGATCGACACTGGCTGGGAAACAGGAAGCTGGGGAGGTAAAGAAAATAGAGATAGATTTTTTTTTTAAAGCAGGGCTGCGGAAAGCAGAGCTTTTACACATTAGTCAAAGAAAGCATTATTCAAGTTACAGCACTCTGTTAAAGTGGGCGGGAGCACAGTTGGCAGAGTGGCTGGGAAGCTGGCTGGAGTTCCGAGCGGTCCTCTCTTCGCAACACTTCCCTTTGAAGAACTCAACAGGCTCTTAAAACACACCCACAGCGGGTGAAAGAGCAACGTTCGAATACCCCGAAGCACTGATTTGTGCATAAACAGAATCAAATTCCCCTCAACTCTGTCCTCAGACCCAAGGCCTGCCTTCTTACAGAAAAGAAGTGCAAATCTTTCAACAAATCTGTCAGCTTTGGGTATGGGGACTAAAGCAGAGGAAAATGAAAATCCACTGTGCCAGCATTCAGAGAATGGCAGGGGATATGTCAATTAAAGCCAGCAAATGATGCAACTGGAAAGGCAGTTTAGATGAACAAGCAACAAAACAATAATTTTAAAAACAAAAGTAAGGCTCACACATTCAACAGAGATATGAGCCAAAATGAAGCAATATTCAGTAACAGAAGCTTCTTGACCAGGGAGTAAAGGAGAAGAGCTGAGTAAGAAAGATGACAGAGTGAAGAAAGGAGTCCTATGGTTCACTACCTAAGTAAGTGACTATATAATGATGCAGAAGATAGACATTGTATGGGAAACAGAAATGACAAGTTCCTGAAAATCCATTCACAACACACCATTCATCAAAATGCCTCCTGATATTTTTGATGATTTAAAGATCTTTGTGCATGGAAGTACTATCTCTCCCTCAAATTACTCATGACTGCCACATGTGAAAAGGTTTCCAACAAAACTGACAATTGCAGTACACTAAGAATACTATTGCCTGGATGAATGTTTTGGAACCATTAGAAAAGATGACAAAAGTGAAAGTAGCAGCATGTTGAATTTGCCAGCTGTGAAGAAAAAAAAAAATAAATCTTCTGCTAGAAATAATTTTGTTTACCTGTGTCCCAGCTGCTGCCTGAGGCATTGGCATAATCTGTGAAGTTTGAGTTTGAGAGACAGTTTGTGCAGGAGTTGTGCCAGCAGAAACTGGTGGCTGCTGCAGCTGGTATTGTCCAGGCTGTTGGGAAGAGGCTGGCTGCTGTGCACTCTGTAGTAAGAAAAGAGGCAGAAGCTGTATTTCCCCCACACAGAGGTTTTTAAAGCATATCCTACTTAAATTCTACTTTTTACTCTCTCACGAGTAATATCAGTGCTTCTTCAGAACATGCCAAGTCAATTAAGCTTTAGCAATTATTAGCAACACTAATACAATTACATTATCAGCATCAAATCTTGCAACAGAATTATTTCCCCTGTGTGAACAAGAATGAAAATTCTATAAAGGAAGAAAAGGCAGTTAAGAGAAGAGAATGTTGCAGAAGATAGTATTTCCAGTTAGGAGAAATCCTAAGAATGAAGTTTGCCTGTCTAGACAGTCTAACTTGCAAATCCTGACACATCTCCCCTTGAAAGGGACCACCACTGCAAGCTCAGGTGGAAGTTGGGGAAGACAGACATGGGAAAAGAAGCATTAACATGATTTTAAAAATAAATTCCAGAAGGTCAATGTATATCTCATAGGACGTTAGACTGGGTGAGAACCAGAGGATTCCTTTGCTTTTGTGCAAAACTATGGGTTGAAGGGTGACAGAGGTAGTCAACTGGTCTTAAAAGAGTCATCAAAATCCTACACTAGGAGTATTTTAGCCCTGTGTTTAGGAATTGTGATCTTACCTGCTGAGTGTGTTGGGTAGGTTGGGATGGCACTGATGCACTGCTCGAGGCTGGCTGGCCTTGCACCTGTGTCTGGAGGAGGGGGGAAAAAAAAAAAAAAGAGTCAGCTTAAAAAAACCCTATGATTTCTGCCATAGGCAATTATAATCATTTCTGCCTGGAATGATCTGCTTAGAATAAGTTTCTAGCAGTCCTTTTGGACAAGCAGTCCTTCTGGCCAAATTCCACTATGACAACCAGAACAAAGCAGAGCAATCTGGAAGAGTTTCAAACTTCATTTTAAGTCTTTCAAAATAACCAATACAGAAAGTTTTTGCAACCCCTCAACACGACACAGATGAGCCTACCAGCTGCTTCTTCCACTGGTGATGCTTTAAAAGCAGGATGCCTTGGCATGATAACTGGAAATAGAGGCATTAAGTTTTATCTTTACATGTGTTCTACGCACAGTCAGGTGGGGTGATAAAAGGAGGGTAAAACTATCCATAAAAAAAACCAACCACCAAGCACAAAGATATATGGAATTCCAGACCAATTACAACATATCCAGTACACATACATGGCATGAGTTTCCTTTGAGAGGTATGTCAAAATACAGGCTAGTAATCATTCCCAGAGTCACTCCCATTCAAAGGGTACCAAGAATCGGATATTAGGGAATGTGGGGGTTCACATTCTAGCTAAGACAGAATTTTTGAATAAGCAATGAAAAAAATGGATGAGTGGCATACAAATGAATGTGGAAGATGCAGAGGAAAATGGAATGGATTGTCATTATTTTTGTGGCTGACATTTTTTGATCAGATCCCAGGATTTGCATTATGATTTTTGTGACAACTGTATTCCTTTATCAGCTCCTGGGAGAAAACTAGACAAAGACCTCCAGATGAGCTCCCTGAGCATGCACCACATTGGTGAATTGCCTTTGTAAGAAGCATATCTGGTACATATGTATCATATCAGAAATAACTACTAAAATTCCTTAATGCTGTGATCATTCAGTTTGAAAAAGCTCATTAGGAACAAGTTTATCAAAATTACATACTTTTTTAATTATAGAAACTTTGAGGAAAGTAGACTGCCAATAAAGAGAACCATTTTTTTCTTTGCTGTTTTAGAAGCTTGAGGCCCTTACTGGCTAAGATCTAAACATGTGCTATATCCCACTGCTATAACATCTGTTCATATTGACTTAGTTTAGGCTTCAAATTCTAATCTTTTAATGAATTAGATAAAAGATCCTAGAACTTATATTCTGTAAGCAATCACGATCTCTTATTTTGTTTTCCAGATGTATTTTACATGCACCAGAATTCACTTCCTGAAGTTTAACAAAGGTTTATGAAGAAAAAATCTCCACATAGTTTTCAAACTTCGAGTAGCAGATTCACTCTACAAGATCTCCTACAGCACAGCAATTGCTATCTATTAGACTAGTGATTAAAGCTGCTCCTGCTTTAATAAAACACAGAAAGCCTTGAATACTTAGTTATTCATCTTACCACAGAAAGCAAAATGATTCTCCTTCACACAAATCCCAAATTTGCTAATACTCCAACAACTAAAACGTTAGAGCCCCTAATTCCAAGGACAGAAGAGGTAAAAGAGAAGTCTACTTAAAGTAAACCTTCTCTTTTCACAAAAAGTTATGAGAATTTTCAGACTAAAGTGCAGACACAATGTATACACACACACTTCACAGTCACAGTGTACAAAAAAAGTGACCATTGCAAGCGCAAATACCACATATGCTGATAAAACATGTACCTCCAAACTAAGCTTCAGGCCTCCAATTTTGCTATTTAAAAGGACACCATTCTAGGCTTAGAAGGTGGCAATACCTATTAGCAACAGTTGTCTGTGCCATTAATTAACTACTCAGCCTGTTTAGTTTCTTCAAAGATCCTCCAAACACATTTCAAATCCATGTACATAATATAGCTCCTTCCATTCCTCTCTTCCCACTTTCTTCCCCCAAGTCTAGAAAAAGCTCTTGCATTTTGGACAGTCAGCAAAATAACTCTGTTGTTGTCTAACGAAACATATGAAAGTTCAACTTTAAATAACACTTTCTCATTAAAATTAAGGAGCAGCACAGTTTTACTATCACTGCTGATTCCAATTGTGGAGAAGATACATTTCATTGAAAGCACTGATTAAAAGCCAATTTGGTCCTTCAGCTCTCTCTCACTAAAAAAAAACCAACTAGTCCCAGGAGGAACACTTAATATTTTTTTACTCTTAACACAAAAGCCCTACAAATATTTCAGCCAAATCTGAACACAAACCAAATGGTTGCTGATGCCTCATTATCTCATCGCAACCTGGTGAAGGGATCCTAGTATAGACTGGTGGAAAGACATCCCCAAGAATGCTAATACTTAGAGCCACAAGGAGCAAATCTAAAAGTAAGGCTCCCCTTTATAAGTACAAGGTATGACTTATAAAAAGCAGAGAAATTCTGGACGGGTTTGCTCCTGTAACCTGAGGATAGGATGCAGGTGGTCCTGATGAAAGCGAGGTGGACAAGGCCTGCTGAGTTGAGGCTCCCTGGGGGAAGCAGATGAAGAGCTGCGACTCTTGCAACACCTTCTGAGGCAGCTGAACAATGGGCAATGAGAAGTCTGAACCAAAAGCAGAAGATGAGCCCCCTGTAGGGGGGGGAGACTGGAAATCACCAGTGTCAGAGGAAGTCAGCTGTGAGGAATCACTGGAGTATTCTGGGCTTCCTTCTGGCCAGCTCCGCCTGGCAGAGCCCCCTCTGGGACCTGCTAACCCAGCACCAAGATAGTTACACTGCTCCTCTGTCACAGGCTGAAGCCGACCATGCGACCCTATGCCTTGAGTGGATTCCTCTTGACTGGTCTCCATAGAGCCCCGGCGACTTCTGTAGACCCGCGGGGGTAAAACTGCCCCTTCTGCCGAGGCAGAAGTCGGTGTGTGCACATGGAACTCAAAGACACAGCTCGCTCTGCCATCACCACTGTGAGAGAGCACAGCCGGGGCAGAGTGCGGAACAAACACCTGGTGGAACGTCATCTGAGCAGGGTCTGCACTCAGAGGAGCTGAAACACTGGATAATGGAGAAAGGGGACCCATCCCAGAATCCAGCCTCAGGTTCTGAACGGGTCTTGCCAGGTATGTTTGCCCCGGTTGAAAATCGAACACAGAGCTTTGTGGAGGACCACCTTGCCCATGGTTTGACTCAGAAACCTGCTTCAAATGCTGTTCAGTTGCGTGAGAGTTATAAGCTACTTGATCATACTGCTCCGATACCTGTGATGGATAGTGCATGCCCACCAAATATACAGCTTCTGGATGCATTCTGTAGTGAGCATCCTCTGGAGGTGTTGGTCCAGATCTATAGTCATTGTGGACAGGAGCTGGCTCAAACACAGGATTAACTTGCACATGCAGAGGCTCCCCAGCGACTCTCTGAGCTGCTGTGCCCAGCATAACGAATGCCTCTGGTGTCCAATTGGTGGGACTACCACCAGGTGGAACTAAACTCTGGCCAGTCTTCAGCAATGGCTGGAAGTGGCAAGTTTGGGCTTCCAAAAATGAAGTGCTCTTGCGCCGCTGAGCAACTGCCACCTTCGGCGGGCAGACAGGTGGTGGTGAGAAAGACACCGGCCGTTCATGAACGGTTGGGAAAAATATCTGTGAGTCTGGGAACGTTGGTGTTCCCCCACGTGGATGCTGAGGCTGTATTGACATGAACAAGACAGGTAATTCATACATTAAAAGTGAAAGCACATCAACATGCACAGTTCACTAGGCAGTTCTGTGAAGTAACTTTATAGAATTCATACTCAATTCATGGTCAAAAACATACAGTACTAAGGAAATTTAGGTGAGTTGTAAATATCCATTAAATACATCCATGGCAGGCATAGCTACAAACGGGAACATTTGCTTGTGTTAAAGCTGCTTTTCCAGTTCAATTCCAATAATTCACAAAAAGAAACCAGCTTTGCTCATGACAATGGAAAGAGATTTATTGTCACAGCCTATCCATTGTGATCAGTGCTTGAAATCCAATCAAACCCCTGAGGTCACTGCCATATGTGGAGTATGAAATTCAGAACTTGAGAGCAGCAATGATGCAGAGCCTCTAATTTGACTCAGAAGATAAAATTACATTAAATCTCAGTATTTCCCAACACAAAAAACCACAGTGTACGTTATCCTGTATGCTATCCAGAGAGCTAAAAAGAAACCTTTTATGGGACAAAATTGAACCATTCCAGCACACAGGTGAAAAAAAAGCCTCTGATAAAACCAAAGAGCCTTTGGGTTCTGCCTAAGCTGATTATCTCTCTTGATCCACTTAATCACACCTTTTTACACTGAAAATTAATACCAATTGAAACAAATCTAACTCTTGCCTGGGCAATAAAACATTCACAGGTTTAGAAAGAGTAGAGTCCTCAGGCAATTCCACTCCATCTCATTTACTATTTCAAATGAGGCTCACCTTATTTAAGATTTGTAGGGAAGATTTCAATAAAGACAGTTTATGTAAGAATATCAAACAATTTAGTAATTTTGCAGTTTTTCATCTCTGCCTACAGTGTGCTGAGAGAATGCATTCTCTACCCTAACAGAAAAAAACTGTAGGAGTCAGTAGCAAATACACTGTCCAAGACAGATGGCATTTATGACTTCAAGTTGCTCTTTCCACATTGTTTACTTTCTTCCCAGCCCCTTTTGTCCAGAAAAGCAGCAGCAAATTTCCATATTGACCAATACTAACAAGGCCCTACGTGTTGAAATACTCTTCCTACATTCTAAAAACTGGTTCCACTTACTTCAGTTTCACAAAAATGCTTCTCAAAATTTATTTTGTGTAAATTGAAGCTCAAAATTGAAAAGGAACTACCTGCGTGTTGCAAGCTATCTTGCATCTGACTTTCTGGGAAACATGAAACTATGGCTTCTTCCCACCAAGAAGCAGTTGAAGTGGCAATTCTGACTAAAACTTACAGAAAAATCCTCAAAGGTATTCATAATCTACATTTCTAGTATCACTATCACAGCTAGCCAAAGCTTTGAGAATAACTAGCCACAGCAACCAAGCTTTTAAAACTGGTTGTTTTGTGCAGGGCTTAATTAACATTCAGTGTTTACTTAGAATTTGAAAAATAAAAAGCTATTCTTCTGATCATGATAAGAATTAGTCTTCCCTTTACCTTCTGTGGTATAACTTGGTAATTTATATTTAAACTATCCTAAAATACAAAAAGCAGATGGTCAGCCACTGTTTGATAATGTTTAAGTGTACTGCTTCATAGAAGGGGAAAAAAAAATTTAAAATTCAGCATTCCAGCAGCACAGTGTAAGGACTCAACTCTTCATTTTCTCATTTTAAAAAATGCCCAAAGGCCAGGATGTATTTAATGATAACTTATCTTACTGTGCCAGGAGGCAAATGGTAACACATACAGGACTGACAGAGAGGGAGGGCAGGCTGGAGCGTCGATGCTTGCGTGGAGAGGCAGAGTGCATGGGCAGGACACTTTCCAGGGCTTTAGAAAGCTTTTCTGCAAAGGTTTCTTCAGGGACAGTCCGAAGGTAGAAAGGAGAAAGAGGTGCAGACAGCGCTGGTGGTGGGGTGCAAGGAGCACTGAGAGGGATGCAGGACATACAGGGAAGAGCAGGAAGGTGGGGGACACAAACTGACATGCTACGACCACGTTGAGGCTAAGGGAGGAAAACAAAAGTTAAGAATTGAACACTTCAAAAAAAAAAAAAATAATAACAAAACCAGCAAAAACTATAATGAGGTAGAAAAGAAATGAAGACATACAATGAGAGGCCCAATACTGACTCATGTGTGGTACAACAAGATATGAGAATGCTGAATGAATGCCAACACACACTGGGAACAGGCTGTGTGCACCTCTGAGGACCCAAGTTTGCCTTAGGTTACTGAGCAGTGTGGGAAGTTCCCTAGTACCCTTAGAGGAAACATGTGGAAGGCAGAACAGACAGTATTTTCTCTGGGGCCATGGAAGCAGCCCATACTGTGTGTTCTCAAAGCATCTGGTAGTCTGACAGATTTACAAAATTTAAAGACACTGATGAGCTTTCAGACATTCATCAGTTTATAGAGTGGGTGTGTGTTCACAGGTATCACCTAACCCAGTTCCTCTACTGAGACAGTCCCTCTGCCTGAATTAAGTGGACTAAATGTATGCAGCTGGCTCTTTATTAACTAAAACATTACCATAACAATTTAAACATTACACCCTCCGCAACATGAGTTGTGGGGAAAAAAAAAAAAAAATCAGTTTAACGTGTGGAAAATTCTGTAAAATTAGACAAGCCTTTTCCAGATGCTGAGCCAATAACTGCATCATGATTTTGTAATCTTGGCACAACCCAGAAGGCCACAGGTCAAAATCTAATCAAATCCGAAGAAACAGAATGAAGTTTTGGGATGGGATTTGCATTTTTCTGTTTGGTTTGGGGGTTGTTGTTATTGCATTTTATGTGTGTGTGTTTTGCTGTGGGTTTTTTAAATGAATGAATGAATGAATAGAAACATGACAAAGAGGCAGTCTTCAACTGCAAGTTTTCCTTCTCTGATATTAATATGCTTCTTATGGGTGTAATCCACAATTTCTTAAACTAATTGAAATCAAATACAGACCTCCAGAGAGAAAACATCAAGATATTCAGTGGAGATCTGACTTTAAAGATTTTTGATGTGAGAAATCTTAGGAGACTGCTCAAAAATCTGGGAGAGAGGTATAAGAGAACTCAAATGGTTAACTAAATACATCGTCATCTATTTGAAGGCAGTAGTTATATATCATTCCTGACTCTAATTTATACAAATTGTTCAGAAACATCTCCACTGATGGAGATTACAGTACTTAACTGTCTTTTCTGGTTAGCAAATTTATGCTTATGATTTCTTATTCTACCTAACAACGTTGTGATCTGATTAGCATCCTCCTATTTTATAGCAGCCTTTTACAGCTTTCTCTCTCCTCAAGCTCATCTTTCATAGGCTCAACTATTTCAGTCTTCCCACATAAACCATGCTTTTGTATTTCTGGTGGGGGTTTTTTAACACTCTTCTCTGAATTTTCTCCCAATTCACCCTCAAATTCACTCAATCAAGGTGTCCAGGATAGACTTACCAACGGCCAAGAACAGAACTACCATTTCATATAATGTGATGTTTGCCTCTTTCACAACAGCGTGATGTTTTTGACCATGTCCAGTTTGTGGTACAATGTAATCCCTAACTTTTTTTTTTTTCCAGAATGGCTGCCTAGCCAGTTGTTGCTCATTCTGTACTTGTGTAGCTGATTATTACAGTTAAGCATGAACCTTGTTCTTGTCCTGATTGAATTGTGTTCTGTGATTAAGGCCATTTTTCCAGTTGCCAATATAATTTCCACTTGTCATCCTGTCTTGCCAAAACAGGGTTAGTAGTTCCTGTAGTGTTCTACTCCATTCTGTCAGCCTCCTGGGACCACTGTCGTCATCATATGGCATGAGCACATTTTGCAGCAAACTAAGTAGCTTGGCTAAACCTCTATCATACGCTTGTTCTCCCACCCCCTCTCAAAAGATTACACCAAAATATGGCTTACCCAGAACAAGAGCTTATTTAGAGGGATTAAGAACTCATCCTCAAGGACTCGCAGTACCACACGCCTCAGGTTAAGTGTGTTGGAAAAAGATGGAGATGCTTTGCTTGTGAGTGATACCAGCCTGTTTTCCAAAAAGCTACTTACACCAGTGATTCTGCAACAAAGCCTACAACCACAGGTACCAGAAGAAGTGAGGACCCTCAGCCTAAAGTGTCACATCTTTGCCTTTATGGTATTATTAAATTATACCATAATGTCTCTGTCTCAGACTTTTATTTGTGTAAAAAACGAACAACAAGGGAACCATTGAAGACAATATAAAAGTAGCAGAAGTTCTACTCCAGAGTTAGAATAGATTTCTGCATAGTCTCTTATCAGATCAAAAACATACCAAGGAAAAAAACATACCAAAATAAAAGGGCAACACAAATGAACATAGTAGGAAAAGTATTTGTGCCCAGTGCAGACTTTCCAGGGAAAAGGAATACGCATGATGAGCAAATCAACACAAGCTAGAAATAAAATTGGGAACAAGGATGTGGGGTCTTTTCAGTCTGGAGTTCTCACATGCAGCATTCTATAACAGTCAAAAAAATCTTACCTGCAAAAATCTGTAATCAAAGCCTCACAGAACACACACAGCAATTTCATACAGTAGCTCAAATTATTCTAATCCCTTCTTCAAACTAGACCAACAGCTTAATCCCTGGTAACTTCATATACACATACACAGACCACCTTCCTAAGCGAGATTAAACGCTTACATTTGTGAGAGTCTTATTCCAAGGATGTTACTTCCATCCATAAAAAAAACCCTAACCTATCATTCTGTATAAGTTTACCCAAGATTAAATAAAAATTTTAAAGACAAGGATGCCCTTGCACTTTTACCTCCCCCCTCTAAACTTAGTCACCTTGCAAAAAAAGCCCCTAAACTACTCCCATGCAGAATTTGTCCCCTACAGAAAACAAAACACGGAAGATGGCCTGGCAGACTTTCCCCTCACCTCTATACGGACAAACAAAAATCAGATAATTCCATGCATTTGCAAAACTCCAATTTCCAGCTTACCCCTGCAGGTGGCTGAAATCCTCCATGCTGCTGTGACTGCACTTGGCCAACTGAAGCTGGGTATCCCTGGACTGCAGTGTTTGAGGCTGACTGGTCAAGCTGGGAACCATATGACACAGCCTGACTGCCCACACACGATTCAGCATAAACAGATGACCCCATGCCACTGTCAACTGTCCCATCAGCTGTAGAAGTTAAAGATAAAAATTTGCATTTCAAGAACTGCCATCTGGATTTAAAACTTGAAAGATATTATAATTGATCAAATATTAGATTGATGTTTGTGCTGTGTCACATGGACCTTAACAGCATTTTACCTTTTGTACTATTAAAGGCTGGTTACAAAATACTTTTTTTTTCCTCCATACAGTAATTTATTACCAATATGCCTTCTCCTAATCCCTGGAAAAATTAGTAATTTCAGAAGAGCTTTGGGAAGACATTTAATAATAAAGTATGCTTCCTATAAAAGGCTAGACTAGACATAGAAACCTAAATTCCACATTGTTATGAATGATCTTTCAAGGGTTTTAAAATCATTATTTTTAATTTTACATGGACATATAGAACAGGTGGGTTGTGCTGGCTGCCAGATGCACCACGTAGGCACAGTAAAGAACTAGGCTTAGTAGTCAATGTAAAATCCCTGTACCTAAAGAACAGACAATAATTTGCTTTTTAACTTCATCATTCTAACATGGAAGTTCTCATCTACCATCATTATTCAAATACTGACTCACATGCTGGGATGGCAGAAAAGACAGGAGTATTAATTCATCTTTTCATCTACAGTATGTAAAACAGAAAATAAAGCCTTTTCAGAAAGCAAATTATGATCTGAATTTGTAAATCTACTTGTAGATTTATCTCATTTTCACCTTAAATGTAAGTTAACAAGGAAAAGTGGTTTTAGTATCTTTATCTGCACTGGTGCCAGAGTACACAGCCTTTTGCAGGGCCAGAATATACTGTCCCTATAGGGCAGCAAAAACAAGGACATATGTTCATGCTTGAGGTGCCCCAGTTCATTCAGTCTATTACCTTGAAACTAAGAAATGATTTTGTGCTGAGACACTGGACGGTGAATTGTGCCAAGGCTTGGCTCAGCTAAGGCACAGGAATGCATCTTATTTTGCTGTGCTTTCTAGGGGGGCTATTGTTCTTCAGCAGACAGCATCACCTTAAGGTATTTACTGTTATAGCCACCAAAAGTGTAAGATCACCGGGAAGAACTGTGTAAGTGCAAGAGTTCCTAAATAAACCAACTGACACACTTACAAAGAACAGATACACTGGGCTGCTGGAACTGCAGTTGTTGGTGTTGATCAGCTTCCGGCTCTTCAGGTTCCACTTGTGTAGAAACCGATGCTGAAGCAGTGGGGACAAGAGTAGTACCCGTGACAGACTGGGGATGCTTTGACCCTGCATAGGAAGCACTTGGCTGCTGTTGCTCCAGCTGCTGCTTCTGACTACCTTCTTCCTGAAGGATCTTCTCCTGTTCTTCTCGCACCAACTGACGCTGCTCTCGCTTTCGCTTAATCAAAGATACCCTGTCCTTGATAGCTTTCGCCATCGTCTTGTGATCCCCTTCACAGACATAGCCAGATTCCACCTGAAGGAGGATATATTCATAGAATTCAGACTGTCACAGACAGCCACTGCTGCAGTGCTACAGCATAAGCTACCACTCCCTCTGGCATTAAATTCTCATTCACAAACCCCTGAACCAGTTTTATTTCTAGACAGCAACAGCAAAAGCAGAGGTGACAGACCATGTTTCACTGTCAGAGAACACCAGTACTTCCTAAGCTTTGTAAGACCACCAGCACTTACCATTTCCTGCGCTACATCCTCTGGGACATCTCTTTCCAAATCAAAGGAAAACTCTATTGCCTCATTGTCTTTATATTTGCCCTTGAGTTTTTTGATGTCTTCAATTCGCAGCCAGAGTTTAATGGCAATTTTTTCTCCATCGTCTTCCTCCGCTAGTTCTACCCGTACTCCAGTCTCTTCTTGGAAGAAAGCATGATTCAAAAGGTCCTTAATAGCATATCTAACATATTGGGAAAGAACAGAGAAACCACATACAATTACTAGGTTTTCATAAAATATTAAGGAATATCCTTGCCTGATGATCCTCCAAATTTATTCTCCAACTTTACGTGTGTCTCATGCATTACTTGGCAGACCATCATACAGATTTCTACTTAAAAGCATGAATGAGAAACAAAATGCAACAATGCTACAGAATGTACAAAAAACTCAAACAAACCACACCTATTCATTTGGCTTTCATCTTTTGGTTCTTCTGCTGACCAAGAAAATATATATTAAATAAAATAATAACAAACCTTGAAGAGGCAGCTTGGGTATATCTATATATACATATATCTAACACACAACCTGTAGTCCCCAAATTAATGCAGTAATCCAAGTATGTATTTCAATCTACTTCCAGATCTTATCAAAAGATAAGTAGTATCATGTAGTAAATTCAGCACTAGACAAACACCACTTGATTCCTTTCCTATTTTATACTATTTTGAACCACTTCATCTTGCATTCTGTTTGGCACAATTACAAGTTTTGTCCTGAAGGTACAGATCTATGTTCATATATGCACAGCATTATCAATATTAGTTAACAGCTTAAACTAAGTGGCAAGAAACAGGTGATGTGCAGCCACAAAATGAACTTAAAATGGGGAAAAAATATTAGGTTGTTTAAAACTAAGGAAAAGCACTGAAATTATAAACACACAACAACACAATCAGATGTAAAACTTCCAAGAGTCAGTAGAAGGGGATGAATAAACATCCATGGACAGATAAAACTGGCTCTGAACAGAAGAGGGGGAGGCTAGAGAGGGGAAAAAGACTGAAGCATTCTTAAGTTGGACAGTCAGCAAATAACAAGCATGCAAAAGCAGCAAAAAAAAAAAAACCCTCAAACTCCACAAATAACCCAACAGAGCAGTTACAGATTTTCTGTAATGGTATAAGTTAACCACTTCAAGTAGAAGTCATCTTGCAGAAAATGTGGATAAAAATAAGCATCAAGAATTTCAAAATTAAGACGAGTCTTCAAAATAATTAACCATAAAATACCAACAGAATCAAAGGAATAGTAAAAAACCCAAGGATTACAGAACAAGTCCAACCAACCAAATCCAAATACCTGGAAACCTGGAAGGATTGTCCTCCACAATTTTGCTGACTGGGTCAAAGTTTTAATAAAAGCAGTAAAATTTCTGAATAAACTGACATGGATGGTTACCACAGCATTTGCACTTTTTCTGACACTGTTAATTCTCTAAAACAATCATTGCATCAGAATCTACCAACGAACAGAAGCTGCAGAAGTATTACTGGCTTCCCAACTTACATCAAACACAGAAGACCCCAGGAACTAACTGGATCTGATACCATCACAGATAAAAGACTTGGACAGCAACTAGGATCTCTATCTGAAAAGGAAGTACTTACCTTTCACCTTTGTTTTGCCGAATGCATCCCTCAATAATCTCCTTCACTTCAGGGATTGCTACTTTATCGAAGCTGGCTGGCTTGACACCCTGGAACATAAAAGTGAGAACTGAGAAACTGGAAGGCTCACTTGACTTAAGTTTTGATTGTGTTTATAGACCAACTATTTATAATATATACCTATATATTTATTCTATAGATAACTGGCCTAAATAATAAGTGCAAACTAGAAAGAAATCTGACTCCAGTATTACTGTTCATTTGTTTGTCAGTGACTTCTGCAAACATCCCACACACACCATCTTCCCATCTCCCAGCTACGCTTCCATAACAGAAGGCATTGACATTTGAGTTCTCATGACAGGAGAACTGTTTAGTTTCCATAGAAGTTATGCTGGCTAGAGGCAAGTACACAGACTGGACTGAGAATGGAAGGAAATGCTTCCTATGTAATCCTAATGCAGGAACCTACATGATTAATTTAACAGTCTTCCAAGCATTCTGCTGCTTCCCAGAATGTTTCCAACGTGCCATTAGAAGTAATTTTGGCATAGATTGATTTTACAGGAAAAACCTTAGTCCAGAATGATCCAACTGGATCATTAAATAACTTGCCCAATGTCAAAAAAAAAAAAAAAGGCCTTTCCTGTATTTTAGCTCTCCCCTGAAGACCTACTATACCCAAACCACAGTCCTGCATCACTGCTTTTGTGAGCTCAGCTATACAGGCCTTTACAAAAGCCCTTCCACAACACACAGCAATCCTTTATATGTGCTAAAACCACTGGGGGAGAGCAAACCAAAATCCAAATAAGATCAACTATCCAAATGAGTAAAACAAACAGGCCATGAGATATGACCATCTGGGAATTCTGAAAAACATTACCGGCAGAGAGCCAAGCTTCATCACTCAGTCATGGCCAGAAACTGTATTTTGGGGCTAACTGTCCACAACAGCAAAATCTGGCACTTAATTTTACTTGATGCAGCCTTTAGCTTCAAACTCTGTATTTAAGACAGCAGAATGAAAGAGGATGAAGACATCCTGTTCAAATTCTGGTATATGAAGAGCTGGTGTTTTCAAGCCTAACAATCCTGAAATTACACACTTGATACATTTGACCTTGTGCCACTGGTAAATCATAACTAAACAGAAAATGAAAACCATGGAGTCTGAAGAACAGAAATAAATGAAGTAGCAGTACAAGCATCGTGATTTGAGTCCTAAACAGAAAGTACTTCTCCCAATAACCTACACAACACTGCTGCCCACCAAACAAGGACATCAAGACATGACTCTTCCCCATTCTTCTACTGTCAGTGAGAAACAAATCTTGAAATAGAAGTGTTTGAGTCTCTGAACTTGAGCCTTTGCAACTACAGACCTTAATTTAACCAAACATAGAGACTTAATATGGTAATAGTTTAACATCTACATTTAGATACTTCTTCCCTTAGCCAGACATGGCAGTACCTTGACTTCACACATTCACCACATAAAATATTCTCTACCACACACTTCCAGGAGAGGGCATTGTCAACATCAACTTCAACAGATGTAAACCAAAGTCTGGGAGAAGCAAAAAAGTCCAGTCTTTCAGTGGGCAACATCTGCCACCATGTTTTACAGAGGTGTTTTATCTGGAATTTTTCAAAGAAAAAAGCCAACAAATAACACCCGCACTACAGGAAAACATTTATTTGATTAAAAACTTCCTGTTACAACAGCATTCTGGTTTATTGATTTCTTTGGTCTAAAATTTGCTCTTGTGAAATTCTAGGAATTGAAATCCAGGGCACTGCAGGCTACATTGTGACTAGAATAAGCACTGAAACACAGGCTGTCAGTGAACATTAGCTTAATGCTTTTAAAAGCTTCACTGAACATCAAGACTTAAGAAAATCGATGCCTCGGGTGATAAGACAGACCCAAGTTTGGATGGCTAAGTTTAATACTGTAACCAGGCTATATCATACACCTCCCCCTTCCTAGCAGGACATGACAGAGCTCTCCACTCTAAAGGATTTATAAAACTCTGCTCTCTTGTCAGAGATGTCCACCTTTAATTATGACCAAGCTTAAACTGGTCCCAGGAATTCAGGTTTATATATGTAGTAGAGATGTTTCCACATGTAATTAAATGCTCTCCTATATGCATGTACACATATAGCCTGTGCAATAATTACTCAACTGCTTATTGCACATATTCCTATCTAAATTTGCCCAAATTTAGCACATGTAAGTCTCCTAAACAGTTCAAGTCCCTGACGTAGCAGCAGCCAGCAAAGACCTTCATTTAGGCTGCAGCAGCAGAAGGATGATGTCAGATCTGTGACAATCTCATTTCAGAAAAACTAAGAGGTAATATGAAGAAGATAACTGGCACAGCGAAATATCAACATGACGAAGCCAGAACATGATTTTTCTTGGTAACTATTTTATCACGTGCTCTGTTCTTGCATGGAGCCTGAAAAGTTAAAGCTAAGGATAGGTTTTAAAATCTGTGATTCAATCTGCTATTCTGTGTTTCTCCACCCTCAAAGAAATTAAATACCTGTCCAAAATGTTCTGGCCCTTCTGTGAGGACCATTTTACAATACTCCATTTCATGAATTCCAAATCAGGAGTTCAGTTAAAAAGTGAAGCTCCTGCCAGCCTCCGCCAGCATGGCTTCCATGTTCCTAACTGCACCTTAGAAAATCTGGGAGAACCTCACACTGGGGCCTGAAGCCATCAGAGGGGTTCTGTGTTCAAGCAGCTCCCTATTTCTCAGTTTGCTCCACAGTCCATGAGAAGGGCTGCCTAAGCCCAGTCCACAGCGCCGGCCAAGCACCTCCTAGGCTGGAGTTCACCAGCTTCTTAAAACTTTTTCTTTTCCTCCTTCAAGCACTAGTGGAAGTAACAAACTATTTTATACAACAAGAGAGAAGGTACTATGAATGACTGGAAAAAAAAAAATAAATAATTACATCAGTGAACTCTTTTCTATCCAGAGCTGCCTACACACCTTAACCAGCCATCACACAGAAACCCAAGGGAGGCCAGGCCCTGCAATTCACAAAACCCTGATGTGTCCCTAAGAGTGCAGGAGCTGGGCAGCCAAGAACACATTCATTAGCTTCTGAACCCAAAGGCATTCAAGTAAATAGCAAGCCATTCAGTGTTTCCTGGTTTTTACCATGCTTAAGATGGTCACATTCCTATACGCCTCTCCTAGTCCCCAAACTCCTTAGAAGAATCACAGGGCAACTCAAATCTTTTAATCTACCAATCATTAAGATCCCCAGTGGCACTTTAATTAGGGCTAAACACCCAAATCCCACTGGCATTATTTCTGAGTTTGCTAAAGAAATAGAAGGAAGAGCTCTTACAGAGAAAAAAAAAAGTGTGCAGAGGTGTAACAGGCACACATGAAAATCACCAACGTTTTCTCAAGCCACCACCTAAATTAGCACAAACTGGTAGTGCTGCTGGAAGCAAGAGCCTTCTTTTCTCCATCTCCCATTCCCACACTCGTGTCATTTCCTCTCTTTCACCAGCAAATGCATTTATACAGTTGCATAATGAACCAAATTACAGCGTTTATCAGACTTTTGGTTGAAGCAAATTCAACCAAAAAAGCCTGCAGCGGTTTCCAGTGAGCTGGAGTTCCCAGGCTGGTACAGGCTTACAGAAAGAAAGTTACAGAGCAATAGCTGACAAGGGCAGAACTTAAAACCCACTGAACACTTCCATTTTGAGAGCACCTCTAAAATAAGGACATATATGTAGGCAACACAAAGCGCCACTGCAAAACCAAAAACTCATCTTACAGTCCTCATGTTAAGCATAAGAAGAGATTTCATATTTCACTCAGGTGTGGTAAAGTTTGTGTTTTTATCAGACTTTAACCAGAGGAATGAAGTGTGTTCCAAATTTCAACACTTATATGGTTATTTGATCAATTAAAGGCAAGTTAGGTTTTCTCAAATAAACTAAATTTCCAAGAAACTTTAAAACACTAAAGTATAAGCTATCCAGAACTCTTCTTCAAAATTTTTGCCTAGAAACAGAGTACTTTTCATTAGTTGGAACACCACATTACTGGGTCAGTGGTAGCATCTTGTATCATCTAACGCAAGAGATACTGAACACATCATTTACTTCATTACAGAAGGTACAATCAGTGCTGCATAACCTCTACAACAAACCAAAATGAAGACAGAAGAAGTGTTACATACCCTCAGACATTCTAAAGAAAAAATAGTTAGATTTGGAAAAAAAAACCAGGTGGAAAATAGCAGAAGCAATTATTGTTCCAGCCTTGCTGGCTGGGATTTTAATTTACATTTAAAGAATTACAGGGGGGAAAGTACAGTCAAGTTCAAAAGCTGAAGACCCAAGCTATGCAAATGTAAGGCAGTTCAGCAAATTTGTCAAGAATTCACCTCCAAAATACTTTCCTGTGGCTACATGCACTTGACAAAGCTGAAATTCTCACTTACCTCTTTAGCACAGTCCTTGTGAGAGCAGCAACAGTGGGAATTAACAATTACAAATATGGGACAGATCTCTCTCTTTGTAAAATCCATCAGGAAAAGAGGGGCACACACACCACAGAGTTAGATGGGTGCTAATTTCCGATGGGAATCCACTAAGCTGCGGACTTAACGCACAGCGGACGGAAAGCAGACATCAAGGCTAGAAGGGAGCATTGTTTCCTGTTTGACACCTCTTGTTATTTTCCAAGTCCAGTACATGAGGCTGCAGAGATCTGAGCTCAATATCTGCTTTTGCCACTCTAATGCTGAATAGAAAGAATCAATAGAAGCACGAGGTAAGCGTGTCCTTTTCTGCCTGCCCAGCTGGCTGCAAGGAGGAGGAAGAAGTGACAGTGGAAGGATCCTTTACTTCCTGCATGTCCCCGCCCTCCTGCTTGGCTGCTCTACCTATTCTCCACCCATTTTTTCTGCACTAGCTTAAGGCTGCAGGTAGGATCATCAGGATCCTGCTGCTGCAGAAGTATCACTTTAAAGAGGGGAAACAGCTCAGTCAGTGGGTTCAGATCCAAGGCTGCTCACACTAATTTTGTGCAGAAGAATGAAGGCAGCTGTTTCTCTTCTTTCCGTGGAGCTACAGAAGTATACATACAGCTGACTACAATCCTAACTAAACACAAAGCATCATTAAGATAATATATTTCACCTCCCTCCTTCCTGACAATGGCATTTTGCTACTGTTGGCAACATCATCTGCTTAACGGGTGCTTAATGTAAGGGAATAGGGATTTGAAGGTGATTTTCAAATTGCTGGACAAAGTTAGAAAACTGCATTGTTGCTTGTTTTATACCACATGTGCACAAATAATCCAGAGTTACATGTTCTAGTTGCTAGATTTCAAACCTAAGCCAGAAGTCTGATTTTTTTCTAATACCTACTTTCAAACAACCATTATGAAACTTGTTTATTAATAAAATGAGCTGTCTACGGCTTCAGGGGTTTGTTTGGATTTGGGGTTTTTTTGTAAAGATATCAGGAGCAATGCCAAGAAAGATCAGGTACATCATCTTAAAAGTATGAAGCTAGCAAACGAACTCTGACCACCTCGTAATGACAAACTGTAATAAAATTCAATTTAGAATTATTAAGTTCCCTTTTTACCCCAAAATAACATCCTTGGTTCAAGTACACTACAATTGTATCAGTGTTGTTGTTATACTATACAACATCAGTGTTGCAAAAGCAACACTGGGCATTTTAGAATTCCTCTTCACCAGCTGTTGTGAAACCTCCTAGAGGAGTCAAAGGAAAAGGGATCATAAAAGATCCGGCTGTGCTGACTGGCCTTCCAACTGCTTAGCTAGACTTTCTACAACCAGCACCATCACACCCCCCAAAAAAATCCACTGTTGATTATCAACTCCATTTTAACAGCACTTAAAGGATGTTGGAATTTTGCTTGCCATTGCTTATAATTTATTTTTTTTGATGCTGCAGTTGCACTCAAACCAAACAGACACTCTGCAGTCAAAGCAAATCTACTTCGCTGGAATAAATATCTAACATTTTGCACACCTAGTTAAGGTTTTTCTGGGGTATACTGCATGACCTGCAAAGAACATTAAACATTTCAGCTTTTAACAAGTACAGAGTCTACCTGTCCCAGTCTAACCACAACTCTTGCTTGGCTCTTTTCAAAGGTGCTCTAACTGTAGAGCTCGAAAGGAATTCTACTGTAACTGATTAATCTTCTCAGACAAAATGTTCTAACTTTGCAGTCCAGAAGCTAATAAAATCAGTAGCAAAGTCAAATCCCACAAACAAAGTAATTAAAGTCTCTATATTTTCTTTTTGCTAAGTTGCTACCATTCTAGTTTGAGCCAGTCCCAGGCTGCCACAAACCATTAATTTCAGGAATTTAGAGAGAGCATATGATTCCAGTGGAAAAAAAGCCAATGATCCTACCTCTTTCCCCCTAGTCTCAAAGATGCCCTCAGGTAATGGTATTTATAGCATTTAAATAGGTTTACCCCATGATCTCCTAAATTTCACTACCTGCTATTAGTTACTTACCCTACCCTCAAAACCTATGTGCTTAACCATTTCACCACCTTTTCCATTTCACATCCTTCCTCTTAACCTTACTGCCTGTTCTAGAACAATCTTTCCGATTTAGTTCTTTCCTTGTTTCACACAGGATATACCTACAACTGATAATTCTCATCCCAATTCAACTGAATACATACTATGAAAAGAAAAATTTCAGCTTCAAATTTACTCAGTTCAAAAGATATGGGTTGCCTACAGATGACTATTTTCTTTTTCTAGTTAAAAAGCAAGTTAGAATAGTTGAGACCACATGGCAAAAAAAAATGAAATGCAACATGTTTTAACAGAAGTGAAAATTTACCTTCACCAACTTCAGTATTTTCATAGCAATTAATTCTGGACAATTGATAATTCCACCAAGAATTAAATTGGTAATCCTGCAGAATAAGCTCTGCACCAGATCAGTATCCTAACAGAGTAAACAGCATTACTGCAATACAAGCAGTGGAAGCAGATGAAAGCTCCCAGTGAGCCAGAGTTGGCTCATGAGGGGCTGTGCAGACTGGGACAGGCCTCGTTGTCTTCTCTGCTGATCAAAACCAACCACTGTACATTTTGCACCCAATACCTTTTGAACTCGACTGACCCATCATCATCCAAATCAAAACTCCTATCTCAGCTACTTGAGAGATCTAAGTCACTGAAATAGCTTAACCAATTGGTCTTCACCCTCTGTGATGAAGATGTGTAAACAACCTAAGTCCCATGATTCTTAAATTTCTCCAAACCAAATGAATTCACGACTTGCAACAGATAAGGATGTATGCTCAGATTTCACAAACATGCTGTTAAGACAATAACAGCACTGAATTTATACAGGCCTGCTTGCTGCAACCTGACTGATCACAATTCAGAAACTCTTCCTCCCCAATTTGCCACCTACCCTCAAAAAACTTTCGAGGCATTAATAAAAAACAAGAGGCCAAACACACAAAAAAACTCCCAGACACGATTAAAGTTGCTATACACACAAGGTATATCTGTATTTTGAATGATACACTCATACTAATTGCTTCTTCCTAAAGTTAAAAGAAGCACCTGCTCACTGGCAGGTGAAAAGAATAAAGCAGACTCCTGATTTGACTAGCAATCACTGCTCACTGTCACCTCCACATCTGTATCCTACAACTGCCTCCAAGCCCAAGAGCCACAGGATACTGACACTTCATGCTTAACCAACTTCTCTGACAGTGTCTCAACACTGTATTTTTAACTCAAAGCCAGAGAATTCACCACATTAAAAGCCTTACAAGACCAGGATAGTAGGCTACAGTTCTCTTGCTTTGTTCCCACAGTTAAGTTTGAACAGGAACTTGTCATAACTGTTCCTAGAAATCACTGGTTGCAATCCTTTCCAGCCAGTATTCTCAACTAAAAGGTGGTAAAAAGGGTCAAACCCCACTGTATTTGTGATAATACTGAAATCCCATGCACTACTGCCAAATATACATCATGGCTTAGAGCTACCTCACTGATAAATTATCTAGCCCAGTACACAAGGCATTTTAAGATTCTACTTTGGACATGAAAGCCCACTGTACTTCAGCACTGCCAGGTAAATAAGAGTATCAGCTTATTTCAGAAGTCCTGAGAATCTGGAGCTAAGCACATGGCTTTAGTTAAAAAAAAAAAATTAATCACAACACCTACTGTAAATGCAGCAATTCTAATGAACAGAAGAAATTAATAAAGCTCTGGAACAGGAAATTTTGTAACTAAAAGGCAGGGCACAGTTCCCTAGTGTATAGCTGGCAAACAATTAGGATACTGGTGCATGGAACAGTGAAAAGGGCCCTGTTTAGAAACACATAGTACAAAGACAGAAGTTCTTCTGAAAACACTAGAATCTGGACAAGTGGACCAGGTACTAACAGTTGTAATTCCTGCACAAAAGCATAAAGCATCTACTGTGCACAGTTCTTTAACCTCTCACCCTTATAAGCAGGAATGCTGCCTTTACCATGTGAACATGAATCTGGAGCAGTGAAGATCCTAAGCTGGCTCAATGATCCTTTGCTTTATTGGGACTTCAGCTTGAAAATGGCTTTCAAAAAAAAAAAAATACAGACATGCCTAGACATACATTTCAATTCTATAAATTTAGAAATGCCACAGTGGCACGATACTAAAAGTTTCTGCCTTTTATTTGCAGTATGGAAAATACATTTTTGAAAAATTTTATTACTTGCATTCTCTGCTTTAGACTGCTTCCATTCTGGTAGAAAATCATCATGTAGCACTCAATTTTAAGCTCATGTACAGTAACAGTAACTCAAAAGCCACAGATTAGTTCCAGTGGATTCAAACTGAATTTAAAAAATGATGCAACATGGGCCATAAAACACATTTAGTACTAGAACTAGCCTTTAAAAAGGATACCTACTTAAAAAGCCTGGGATAATGTTCCAGCACACCAAAAATAGTGCACAATTCCAAAAATGCACCAAAAGTCATCGTGCCTTTTATTTTCGGACTTATTCTATTAGAAGTGAAGAACTTACACTGGTGTACCAAAAGATCCAACAGTTTCAGAAAGTTGTCTAAAAAGTATCCCTGCTATGTAGAGAACTTTATGATGGTAGTAATGGGTGGTAAGGTTGAAATACATCTCTGAAAAGTGTTTCCCTTAAAACAGAGTCACAAGCTCATAGTGTTAGAAAGCTACTTGCAGTGGACAGAGAAGCAACAGCCTTTTTTCTCTTCAGCATAAACATTTTAGCCTGTTGTGTCTCTCTAGTTTTTGAAATGAACTGTATCTACAAAGTCATACTCAACTCTGGTGCCCTTCACTCTCTAATACAGGAACAAATCAAAGCACTCAAGCAGGCACATACAGCCCCATGTCACTGCCTGCTCTAGCAACAGCTCCGAGGAGCCTGGAGGTAACTATAAAGGGCTTATGTAAAATTTTGGTGGAGTTCTGGCCTATGAATCACATAACCTCAAAATAATTTATTACTACTCAACACCTCTGTGAGTTTCCTCAAGACTAAAATTTTCCTAGACTTATCCCATTCCTACCCCTGTGCAACTATAGCAGTACAATTACCAGGACACAAAAATTGTAGCCCATGCACTCTTAACGTCACTGTTTTCAACTAGTGGCACTATACAGAGAAATAAATTTGAACTATCAGTCTCCCCACAGTAATGCTTCAGTGATTCACTAATCATAGAATTATAATGGTTCTCACCTCACTGCAGAGCCAGGCATTTTAAAAACACCACGTTGCTGTTCCTACAAGCACCTTACCAACTCTTGTTAAATTAACCTCAGTTAATGTAAGAACTAAATGGATGTCAGTACAGGACAGAATATTAAATATTAATATCACAGTTTTAAGAGGCCTGATTCTTAATTTTCAACTTTTCAAATTTTTAAACACACATTGTTTAATTTGTATTCTGTGAATTTATTTAGGTTGCATTGCAAAACTCTGCAATACTACCAAAATTCAGAACCTAAAAATACACTAGATCTTGATTTTATGCAACTCAACCAATGCTCACAATCATTTTAAAATCATATCTGATTCAAAACTGCCAAGGGACACATTCCAGGCTCAGTGGTGAATTTAAGAAAGAAATAGCTCCTTTTACTTCAAACCAAGTTTGTTTTACACCAATACTGACAAAACATTTTTAGCTGTAATCTAGAAGCTGTTGATGCTGAATAGTACAGATGCCTCTAAGATCAAGTCGTAAAAGTGAGCTACTTTTAGAAAAGAATCCAGTTGAATAAGCCTTTTTCCTTCCAACTTTAGATGTCATCTGCCTTAGCTGTGCAAACCATACAGAATTACAGAATGGGTCAGGTTGGAAGAGTCCACAGTGGGTCATCTGGTCCAACCTCCCTGCTCAAGCAGGGTCGTCCTAGAGCACATTGCACAGAATTGCATCCAGACAGTTCTGGAATATCTCCTGTGAGGGAGACTCCATGACCTCTCTGGGCAATCTGTTCCAGTGCCTGGTCACCCCCTCATAGTAAAGAAGCTGTTCCTCATATTCAGGTGGAACTTTCTCTGCATTAGTTTCTGCCCATTGCCTCTTGTCCTATTGCTCAGCACCACTGAGCAGAGTCAGGCTCCATCCTCCTGACACCCTCCTTCAGGTGCTTATAGACATTGATGAGGTCTCCTCTCAGTCACCTCTTAGAGGTCAAACAGACCCAACTCCCTCAGCCTTTCCTCACAAGAGATGCTCCAGGCCCTTACTCATGGTTGTCACCTGACACGCAGCATGTTACACCTCAGTGTTCATGCTGATCGCTGCTCTTCCTGACTTAGATCATTGTAAATTCTTAGGACTTCTAAAGTGACACACAAAGCTGCCTAAGATATTAATGCTTCAAAACTTTGAATTCCCATCTTCCATTTTTAAAGTTATATATTTCTCAATTGACAGGAGGTCAGTGACAATCTCCATGCAGGAAGATTCTTCACTCTTAAAGCTGTTCCAGCAAAAAGCTTGCAACTGAGTTGAACAGCTACAAGAGGCAAGTGGTAGAAGTTTTCTTTAGTCTGTTCAGTATGATTCAAAGGAATTGCATCTGATGTGCCTTTTTTTTTCTTGTATTTGATATTTAATTACCTGAAGTTTCTTCTTTCAATGAATACAAGAGTTTGCCCTTTCTTACAATAATGTGTTTCCTGGTTAGAGGTTTGTGGCCTTTCAGTACCTGCTTTAACAAAGGACTACCTGCTCTGTTAGAGGGTTTCCTCCCCTACTTTTCCTTTTTTTTTCCTCCAGTGCTTTTTGCACTAGAAGCTTGATATGAGGGATGCCTCTGTATCAACCTAAACCAGGTCAAGTTATTCAATGTGAAGAAACAGGGTTTTATTCATGCCTAAAAAAGTTGCATATTGCTTTCAGGAAACAGAAGAGGACACTTGATCATCATTCATTAAGAACTGCAAGTAAAATTAATCATACATCTAAAGGTTTAGCATTTATCTGCCTAGGACCCCTAAAGAAGAAAAAGAAAGTAATATGGAATACTTTGCCTATTGCATCTCTAGTGAAAATGAAGCTGTTGACTAGTCTAGACAGTTGTGATGCCTAACTTTTAAGACACTAAAGAAGAGATTAATTTTATCTCAACTGACCAAACAACAGCACTTTGTAACTGCCTGGTTTGCAGCAAAGAGAATGACCTTCACTCTAACCAGTGAGTTCCAGTTCCCACCAGTTAGGGAAATTAAGGATATTTAAACCAGTTAGACACTGCCTGGCCAGGTTACTCATTATGTACCTTGTTCCCTTAGGCTCTTTTTCAAGCTCTGGAGAACAGAGAAGAAAACTGTTATGCCCACTCTGTGGAACATTTCAGTACAGCACTACTTTTTTTTTTTTTCTTCATTTAAAGTCAAAATGCAAAATGCCTTTTCCCCCCCCCATTCTCATCTTACAGCCACCTCAGTTGGCAGACATTGGTTTAGAGAGAAGAGATTGGACTTCTGGTGAAATAAAGGACAAGTGCAAAAGTTCACTTGGTCAAAGTAAGCGTGGAGAAAAACCCAGTATAGAGCACAAGTCTGCCAGGAGGACTTAAAAGGTAAGTTTATACAATGGGAGGGGGAGAAAGAGAAAGGGGGTTTTCTGCTCACACTCAACTGATGAGTACATTTGAAACTGAGCACTGTCTTACTAAGTTTTTTGCAATGAGTGTTTGGATTTTTATGTTAGTGGTAGATATGGAAGAAGGAGAGAAATCTGTATAATAAACCCATTAAAGACACTTATACACCCATTAACCATCTTTTCACTAGTCCTGGGACTAGTCAAGCACCTAGAAAATTTAAGCCTTGGGACATCCAAGTATTAAAGATTGAGTAGTCAGTACCTCTACATGCTTATAAAAATCTCTGCGTGGCAAAAAGCAAGTTTAAAGGAAATACAGTGTAAAAGTAAAAAGAGATCTATGCTACATCTGTGACTGGTAACTGCAACACAAACAAGGAAAAAAACAAACTAGTTTTTGAGGCAACAGCTTGGATTTCAGCAGTCACACCAGAGGCTGAGGCAAAGCAGCTGAAGTTACTGCAGTTAGTTATGCCTTCACTGCATTGCTTTCCAAACAGACTAAATTAAGAAATCATACTTAGGATGTCTGTTCTATAAATATCTGTTTCAATTTAAATGCACATGTAGCCCATTTTAAATATCTCCTGTGACAAATTGTTTAATTGAAATATGGATGGAGCAGGTAGAAAAAAAAAATACCAGTCCAGTCTCCAGAGAGGAACAAAGTTAGACAGGGAAATATTTCCAAAATTTACCAAGACATTACAGTACTTTTTTTTGCAAGCAACTACATAACAGAATTACATATCTTGATTACATTTTGTGTTGGAAATGTCTGTATTGCTTTGATATGGGGCAGAATCGTTAAAAAAGAAAAAGAGGGGATTCATTCCCAAATCTGGTAGCGTATCACACAGACAGGTGTGCCTGCACAAGAGGGCAGAGGAGCAGAAATAAATCACAGGAGCAGGCAAGACTACCTTAAAAATAGAGCAGCTTCTTGTCAATTTATTGCAGGCTCAGATTATTTTTTTTTCTGGGGCCAAATAGGCAGCAGTAAGTGCCTGCTGGATGCATTCAGTCCCAGCTAAAGAGACATACTGCTTAAACCTCAGAGATTTCCCCACCCCCCAGTAACATAAAAATCCCAAGAGCTGCAATTTCTTTAAGCACACGCTACCAATTTATTTGGAACCATTTCCAATGAACATCAGAGGATTGCCTCAATGAAGAAAACAGAGGGGTTTGAGGCAAAACTGCAACATTATGATTTAATGAAAAAAAAAAAGAGGTGTCTCTCCTTTATGTTTGAGAGACAAGACATGCAGATCTCTTTCCTTTCTAAAGATACTGCTAGTGAAAGGGTCTGGACTGAGTATGCAAGAGGATGCAAGTACAGGTGTCAATATTCTGTGTCAAACTGCTGACTTCCTTACTAGAACTGTAAAACAAGGTTCAGGAAAACACCTTGAGCCTTACAAATTCTGGACAGTTGGTTTTTTTTTAAGCCAGGTACTTACCCACATTATTCTATTGAAAAGAAAAATTCTTCTAGATAAAGAGAGAAAGAATGCCAATTTAATTGTACTTCTGTTTCTTGGACCAGAGAGAATTCAGGAACTTTATCCTAGCACTACTTTAAAGGAAAACAGAAACTCCACAGTGAGACAATGTAGGCAGTACAGACAAGCATCTTGCTAACAGCAGACTCACGCAGCAGTGCTATCGTCCAAGATGTGAAGCAACAATAAGTGCCTGGGCCAAAAAATGTCTCATCTCTGGAAGGAACTTCTGTCTTTAGATCAGAATTCTAGATCTTTGCTTATCAAACCGTATTATTTAAACAAAAATCTGCTTCCAACTCTGAGGGAAGACCCTGAACCAAAGAGGTAGAACACAATCCAGTACTCTGAGAAATCCTAGCAAACACCCCAACCCAATGCTGCAGTATCTGGGCATCAGCCAGAGGAATCCTTATCACAAAAGGTGTAAGGTTAAAATGCAATGCAGCTAAAGGCACCCCCTAAAAAAAGAGACCAACGCACAGCCAAAATGTGAGATAAGAATATAAACTGGTATTAGCAAGTCCAGTTCTGAGAGGACATCCTGGGCATTGAAACACCTTTTACAGGATCCTGTCCTAAGCAATAGCAAGGATTTAAGCTAATAGAGCAACTCTGCTTTTTACTAAGCGTAACAGTTACTAAAAAGAGGGTGAGAGATATCAATTAATTTAAATAGATATCGCCTGCTGCACATTTTAATCTGATTGCCTTTGGGGTTTCAGTGGTTTTTAAGCTCCCATATGGCATGATCTTTCATGACTTTCAACAGGAGACCATTCTTATTGTTCTTCCCTCTGATCTCTGTGTATGCATCCAGATAAAACAATCCTTACAACTTAAGGCACAGCAGGACTAAAGCTGCCACCTCAAAACATCCCTAAACATGCCTAGGAAAGTAGCAAATGAAGGGGTTGAAATGGAGATGCTAAACATCTTCCAGAAACCACACTCACCTTCCAACATACATTAGAATGAAATGTGTTTGTAAGCAGTGCTGGATTCCCCTACGTAGGTGTTTTCTGGCTCTACTTTGTTGTTGTTAGTTCACACACTGTCCTTTCAAGTACTAAATTGCTCAACTGGTTCACCCTTCACCTGCAACTGTAGACATGGTCTAAACTTCTCAAGTCTGCTTTGAAATGAAAGAAAATCTTATATTCTTTAATAGGGAGCAAAGGACAAGTGCAGAAAACTATATGGCTCTTTTTCACCTTGGTTCACAGAGCGGTAAAAAGAACACCAGGAGTATTTTATTTCACATTCATGACACAGGTCTGCTTTCCACATTATAGAACACTGAATTCTCCATTATAGTTAAGACAGGTTTGTGTTTGAATTCCAGATAATACTGTCTTGTCCTTCATTGAAAGCGTTCCTTGAAAGTTATTCAAGTTTTGTTTGTGGTTGATTTTGTTTTGTTTTAAACAAACTGCTTTGCAACTACAATGGAATAAACAAACCCAAATATATCAAAGCACGGGGCCTTTCATCCTCTGCCTAGAAGCACATAAATGTACATTTCATTTTCTCTACCTTCCTGTCCTTCCCCCCTAAGTAAATCTTAGAAGCTCTCAAGCAGCAAATGAAACAGCAGGAAAAAAGTCAACAATTAAATTCAATCTGTGAACCAGCAGCAGCAGAGGACAATAGAAGGTGGTGTTGGACAGGCCAAAAAACTACCAGTGTTTCTCATCCACTTAGAATTTCAACAGTCAACCAAAAACAATGGGGAGAAAGGAGCATCAAGCAAAATAAACAATTGGTAAGTTGAACCCTGGTAAGACTCAACACAACTTTTTCTGCTACAAGCCTCTACAAAGCTTTCCAATTGCTAAGTACTTCAAAGACCAGGGAAAAGACTTGGGAATTTCCAAGCTGAGATCATCTCAACAGCTGATTCTCACCAACAGCCTAGTTCCTAGCACTTTTTAAGGAATGGGCAGGACAGTTACATGAGGCATCAATTCAGAGAAAAAGTGCCCATCCAAATTATACTGCTTTGCCTCTGGCCAATGTACATCTATAAGCAAAGTAAAAGGTACCACTAAGACTGTTTTGGTAAGATACTCCAGTTTGCTTTCACTGATCCAAACCACCTTCAGATCACATTATGCTGTAAGCTGAGTAAAAGCTAGACTTCAGCCTAATTCTTCATGTCTATTTTAAAAATTACAGATAAATCCACCAACATCAAAAAAACCCAAACAAAAACACACCAACAAAAAATCCTAACAAAAACAAATCCCTCTGTGTGTGTATATGTGTATATAAAAACTTACTGTAGCATCTGTTCAAAAAAACCCCAAAATTACTATTTATGCCTTATTTCTTCCTCCTTTTGTGCTCCTCCAGTATTTCCCTTCAGACAAGGGACAGTCCTCTATTTCACCTGCAGAATTCATTACTTCCAATGTGAAGACCCTTCTTTCCACAGAAAGGAATTATCAATTATATTTGCCTTTTATAGTGTGAGGCATCAGGAATAAGAAAGAACTTTATTTTTCCAAAGCCAAACAAGTTCTTTTTTAAATCTGCAACTTCTCCAAGTTAATACACACAAAGACTTAAGAGGAATTCATTCGTGTAACAGAGAAAGAGGTAAGTCTGGGGTTTTTTTTCCTTCCTTCACACACACACTCAGGTATTCTGAGAAATCCAGTGCAAGTTTTTCCTTCCCCAAGCAGCCACCTCACTACTTGAATGCTCAGATCAGAAGGTTCAACATGTTCTACTGCACTGGAATAGTCCTCACAACACTGCTGTGGAGACCACAGAGTAAATCTAGCCACAACCATACTGCACATTTCTAGCACTATAGTTCTGCTTCCTATGTTCAAGGTCTGTAGGTTCCCCTTAGCTTAGTCAGAGGGGCCAACTCAAATTCCTTGCTTGCCTTCTCAGCCTTATTTGGTTTCACCCACAATGCCTCCAGCACCACCACTACACTTACCAGCACTTACCTTCTGCTATTTATCTAGTTTTTCCAGTGCATTGTTATAAGAAGAACCCCCAACACATTGAGTTGCTGAGGGCCACTCAGAATTCAAATTATAAAAATCACTCTGGGTAACAATTTATGATCTGCCCTGGCAGGCAGCTAAGCCAAACTGCTCTGAATCTGTGATCCAGCTTTATTACAGAGAACAGTTACCAGCTAATCTTCAAGACTGAAATAGTTCCACCATCTCCCCAATGGCTTAGAAAATAATCTCTTATTATTCTAATGTGTTTTGTTGTTTGGTTTGGGTTGCTGGTTTTTTGTATTTTTTTAAACCCTATGTAATACCTTCTATTATACTGGAAGAAGAGTATGAACAGATGCAAAATTTTATTTGCGCTCACATATTTTACACAGCCTTCTGACAGATGTTTGGTGTAACCATGCCGTAACCTCCCACCCATCCCAAAAAAACCTCTAGTCAGCTTTTTTTTCCCCCCATACACACTTGCACAGTACTGGTGCTACCCAGCTGTGCTCCTTTGCTGCTGACAGCAGTAGCTTTAGACTCAGTAGCGAGGAGGGACTTACACTGGTCACTCGGCGGTAGATCTGCGCAGCATTTTGGCACTCGGAATAAGGATACTCAGACGTGGCCATCTCTAGCATACACATCCCAAAAGCATATACATCAACGGATTCATCATATTTCTCCTCATACATCTCGGGGGCCATGAACTCTGGGGTACCTTAAATTAAAAGAACGATTCAGACTCTAAATGTCTCAAAGCGAGCAGAGGCTGCTGGCGTTACTCACCGCAGGAGGGAGCGGATGGGCAGACCTGTGAGACAAGAGAAAGTGGAGGCAAAAAGAAGAGGGAGGAAACCCTTAGTGACTCTGTTGCATCAACACACTCTGTGAGTCTTCCATTGCAAGGCCTTTGTGGAATAAGAATAGCGTAAAAGGACTGATGTGGTCCTGGCTTAGGTACGTGAGTTGATACAAGTATCAAAACAGACTGGATTAGCCTGAAATCAAATGGGAGGGTAGGGGATAAGAAAAGGGAATACTGTAGACTAGCCATAGGCTGCAAACCAAATACTAAGGAGAGTTAAGACACTTACCTTTTCTCCCTGTAAGAAAGGAGGCACATTAAACCTTGTTTCAAAAATTACCCGACTGCCCTCTGCTGCAAAAGAAGTAGTACTGGTAAGAGCCCACAGCTAGTCTCTGACCTGGTGCTCTCCATCTACTTTTTGAAGTAGAATGGTTCAGGGAAGGCCTTGCAATGAAAAACTCCGTTGTTATAAATATAAATCTCCATGAAAAGAGGATAAAAGGTAATTTTCTGCAAAGGCCACTCACCAGAGCCCTTTTCTTCATATACTTACCTTCCCACCTGCAGTATATTTATAGGCCTACTGCAGATACAGGCATTAGTGAGGGACATCCTACAGTCAAAAATACTCAGAAATACAGAGAGATTGAGTTACAGGCATAGAGCGTGAGATTCAACAAGTCCCATTTAAATAGTGTGCAGAAAATTATTGCCCAGTGAAGCATCACAGCAACCCCTCTGTAAACAAAGAGGCTGCATTGTTTGATCAGATTTACTTTAAGCCAGAGATGTAAGTTTGCTTTTTGTAAATTTAAGCACAGAATTATTTCCTGCAGACACCAGATTCAAGACAATTTACAGATCATTCTACAGCCACGTTGCTTGTTTTCACCACACTAAACCAAAAAAAAGACTGTAATTGCAGCCATTTATCCAAAGGCTAACCATTACTAGATAACTAGATGGTAATTTTTCCAGTGATAAATTTGAGAATATGACAAGTATGCTTCAGAAATTATTATTTTTTTTAAACTATACTTTGCTTTCCCGTTAATATTTTGACCTGGTTAAGAAGCAGGAAATATTTCAGCGACAGCTTGCAGGACAATTTACAGGTATAGACCATTGATCCCATCTAGGAATCTGGCATAGGACTGTTGAGTAATGCTGCATTTTAGCAAGCTCTAAATATTGAGAGTGAGAACAACTTCATTCCCTGCAGTCTATTCACCCAACTATAAAAACAAAGCTGATAAAACCAATTCTTTTAAGAATTCACAAGAAAGACCCTTGTTTCTGATTACTCACAATCTGTAAGAGGTTTAATATGAACCCCTGGTGACAATAAAAAAAAAAAAAAATTTGGCTCTAAAAACTAATGCTACACTGAATACCAAAATGTTGTTTGGTCACCAAAATCCATTTGTACACTTCTTGAAGCATCATCATATCAAAGCCGAGATTTATAAGTAGTCAAGAGTGGTTTTATCAACAATGTTGCACTAAACTGTTGGGCAGGACAAGGACTCTGTATTCCAAAATACTTAATGTTAATATACAAATATCAAAAGCACAGCCAAAATTTCAACATGTCGTCGCATCAGGGACACAGAATGACCTCAGCAACCAAGAAACAAAGCCTACACATTTTTTGGCTTTGACCCTGTACCTTTGCAACCACGTTTTTATAGAAAGCTCTTAAAAGGCTCTGCAGCCTCCAATACAGCAGAGGCTTACCTATCACACTTTTGGCAAAAGAAGCTCGTTTCAGGGTTGCCAGACCGAGGTCTCCAATCTTGACTGATCCAGTGGGGCCAGTAATGAAGATGTTGTCACATTTTAAGTCTCTATGAATAATGGGAGGAGTGCGTGTGTGTAGAAATTGTAAGCCTTTCAGTATCTGACGGCACCAGCTTCGTAGGACTTTAATTTTCATCACTTTAAATCTTTTCAAATACCTAAGGAAGAAAGTAACAATAGGTTACCAACTTAGTAGATTCTGCTAACAGGCAGTATTGGAAGCAAAGAAACAGTAATTAAAGACATGCACAAATTTAAACTTCACCTTCTATTTTAAAATCTACCTGGGCGTTTCAAGACTTCAGAGGAGCTAAAGATGATTCCTCCTCCTAAAACCCACCTCCTTTTCTTCTAGACAGGGGACTAATGATTAAAGATATATATGAAAAGCCTAATATATAGCTAATAACTCATCTGCATACAAAATCATCCTATGGTAATTAGACAGTTGGCTTGCTAAGTTTCAAGGCATTGCTTCCATGACAGAGAATTCAAGGTTCATGACTTACAGCAATACTTTATCTATTTAATTGCCTAAACAGTTACAACCTTTACCTTGATTTATTAGAACTGGGTGGGGAGGTGGGTCATTAGATGCAAAACACTAATAACAACAACTAAGTACAGAGTTGGGGCAAGCTGCAAGAGCTCTGAAGTCATTATTCCTTCCTTCTCAGCAGCAGTCCAAGCACTCCGGTCAGAGTTTCCATATTACACTTTAAATCTGCTTCAAATTTACTGGTGGAGTTGTCAAGCAAATGGGAAGTTCTTGGAGATTGCTTCCCTGGTGCAGGACAGGGTTTGATCACCTGAATCTGACTGGTACTGCTCACCACTTCAAAACTACAGACAGCCATGGACAGGGCAGAGAAATCTTTAAAAAGGCTCTGCCAAATAATTGAGGTGGAAGAGTTCATACCTAAAGCCAGTACTCCCTCACAGTTAGAACGTGACCCAGCACCTTAACAGTTCTATCTTGCCACACTTTGAAATCCCATTTCAGAAGAGTCAAATTTCATACCAAAAATATTTTCCAGTGCTTGTAACCTAAGACTGTGATCTTATTCTATTACTTAACTTCAACAGATTACAGATGCCACAAGGTGAATAACCTTATGACAGCACTCAAGTGCTTTCCAGCAGTGTTTTCTCACAACTTCTCTTTGGGTAACATAATTTGAAGTGAAAAACTGTTTTCTTCCTTTTGAAGTAGTACAGGCTGAAATACATTCAGGAGAAAGGAAGTAGCATGCTCTGTAGAGCAAGGACTTTATTCTTATTCAGCCAATGTTACTCAGTCAAAGTCTCAGATAAAGACCAGTTTCACAGTATTGCAAGACTGGTAGTAAATTCTGTGACCAGCATGGAGTCTAGCAACTACAGTCTTCAACTAACAGCAAGTCATGTTCAATTATTCTGTGGTACTGTTCAGTTTACTCCGCATATCCACTTAATCAGGAGATAAAGTCTAGATGAAATCACTTGAATCATTGCCAACATAAAAATGCAGTGTATTAATCCCTTTTACTTTCATTTCTCCAGTTCAAAAGAAGATCTGGAAAATCAAGTTGCTAGCAGTAATCCTGCTGTGAAAATAGATCTGTAAAAGCAAGTGGGACACAGTTCCAGAGGAAATCAAGTCTTAGAATATAAAGACAGGCAGGGAAAAAGCCAAGCCAAGGAAGGAGACAAACTGAAGGAGGTTCTGAATCACATCAGCTACCACTTGAATTCTTGCTATTGACACAACCCTCATTCATCTCTCTTGAGCCTGATCCAAAGATCACATGGTAGGGGCACTTCAGTTCAGCATCTGGAATCCCTAATTACATTCTTGGTTTCAAATATGCTTGCCTACTGCCAGCTCCTCACTGCTAAAGGACCTGGGTCCAACCATCACCCAGCATCCTACAGTGCTGCCATCAGTTTTCCACAACACTGTCCTGAACTAAGTCACATGCCACTTAAGGCAGAAACCAATTTAAAACAGAAGCACATATAAATACATAAAGATACACAGACAACCCTACTAGCCAGTATGTTTTCAATTTTCCTAGTATCATTGGATACCTCAGGCTTGAAGAGACCTCAGGAGGTTTCTAGTCTAAGCTTCTGCAATTACAATTACCTACAGCATCTCAGCTCAAGGAGCTACAGGAATCCCTACTGAATTAGCAGAGGTAGTTATGAAGGTATGTGCCCTACCAGAGAGCTGACACATTCATTTAAAGTGGATCAGGAACACACACTAGACACACTTTTATCCAGACCTTAGACAAAACCAATGGCTGAGACCTAAGTCAGATTAAACACTGTTGTCTTCATTAACAGTATAATTAAAATTTCAAATAGACAACTCCATTTTTCCCAATATTTTAATTCCATGATAGCATACAATATCAGAAACCAGTCTTATTCTTTACAAAAATTCAGTTGTAAAACTTTTCCATTCATATACAGAAGTTCAGGGACTTTCCCTCGTGCAAAATTAGAAAATTGCCCAGACAGCATCTGAAAAGAAGCAGTCCACAAAATTTTAACATTATTTCTGGGTATTTATGTATCAATGTATAAAAATACAAAAAAACATGAGAGAAAATTTACTTTAAGATATTTCTACACTTCTCTTCATTTTTTTTACATCAAGTGACAACAATATCTATGTTCCAAGACTCAAAATGAGGAAAGCAACACTTTTATAAAATGCAGGTAATGTAAAAATACTGAAAAAAAACCAAGATATGCAAGTAATATTCAGTCAGCCAAATATCATAAGCTATCACAAGTGTGCAGTGTAGATTTAGGAATGTGACACAAACACGTGAAATACTTAATGACATTAAATTTGGCACACCAGAAATTTCCCATATATATAGTTTACCTGTCAAGTCTCAAGTGAAGTGGGCAAGCATAAACTAAATCACAATTATAACACAAGCTATGCAAGAGTGGGAAAAAAAACCCACCCAGAACTATACAGCTTAAAAAAGATCTTTGATTAAACAACCTGTTACTTCTTTCTGGATAAAATAAAAATACTTTCCTACTTCAAAGCACAAAATAATCCTAGAGACAGCAAATCTGAGGTGTTTCGTCCTACCAACACCCTACTTCATAATTGCCTATTACTACTTTATCATCTCACTTATGCCACCACATAACAAGCCAATCCAAATATTAAAATCTGTGAGAGGGATAAAGGAGTAAGAAAGGCAGGAAAAGAATTAAATCTAACACTATATGTTTAGCATAAAATTAAGTATCTTTATTTAAAGGCATCTTTACAGAGCTGCTTACTTTTTTACTGCTCTGAAAACAGCACATGAAGCAACAGATCTATTATTTTATCTGAAATACCCTAAACAACCTTCAAAATATCTTCACTGAACATAAGGATAAAGAATGTTGTGGTATCCTTAGTCCTCCAGTACTATTTTAAGAGACAAACACTTCCCTGTAATTGCAGTCCAGACTCCCAAAGAGCCATTTTTTTTCCTCTTTAAGAATGTCCATTTGTGGCTATCAATAAGCATCATAAAAACACAAGACATTCATGGGCTATTTTAACCAAATAGATGGCAAATTGTTTCCAGCTCCCACAGCCTGCTTACACATTTAGGATTTGAATGCCTCTCCAAGACTTAAATGGGCACTGAAAGAAGACAGCGACCCACAGCCCGTTTATCCCAAAGGCTGGCAGCTCTATTTCCAGCAAGGAACGGTGACTGGGTGCCTGCGGTGTGAGCTCTCTGTGAGCCCCCGCGGGCCCCGCGCACCACTAGAGGCCCTCGCAGCAGCTCCATTTCCTGCACTCTGCTTTTAACTCTGCCTTCAAGACACACCCAGGGTCGCTCAGCTGCCTCACAGGTTGGAGCTGCAGGCATCTGCATACTTTGATTTTTGTTAGGTATTGCTTCACCAAGTTTCAGCTAAACGAACAGGTAAATAGGTGGTGGGGTTTTTTTCCTTTTTACATATTATTTGTACTGCTCTAACACCCAAAGCCTCCCAAAAGAGATGCATTAATTCGTACTTTGAACTTTACAAACCACCTCATGGAAGGCAGCTGGAGAGGAAAAAGAAAAATTCTGAGAAGTGAAAAGAGTATTGTCTTCCTGAGGTCTTAAAATCCAGAAGTTTTCTGTATGTGTTTACTAGGACATCACAAGGAAGAATCTGACAAGCCTCTTCAACAAGAATGTTCCTACAGGACGTTAGCCCTCAGCAAAAGGGCTCTATTCTTACGTATTCTGAAATATCATCTATTTCTAGGGCTCTGATTCTGTGCTAATGAAGCTGAAATACTTTGACATGTCTTAATTTACTTACGTTTTCAGTGTTCCAGACGTCATTAGTTCCGTCACGAGAACAATACACTTTTTTCCTTTGACTGTAGACTCCCAGGAATCATAGAACCTGACAATATTGGGATGCTGAAGCCCTTTCAGCATCCCAGCTTCCTCTTTAAATCGTTGTCGCTCTGACTTGGACAGCTTCCGATCCTAATGAAAAATAAAAGGTACATCAGAAAGCTTTGCTTAAATTTTCTTATTCAGAGAAGCAGCAACTTGAAAAACACTTGAGTACACACAAGAATCAGCTTTCTTAAATGCCATTTAGCTCACAATTATTTTTAAATTATGCTGTCATGAGCACATTCTATTACAGTCTTTTTACAATATATTGTTCCTTACAATCCCATTGCTCTTGGAGTTAAGAATTGCAAATCTGTAGATTAACTCCTCCTCCTGTCTCCTCTTCTCTTACTCTTAATAAATTTAGTCATTGCCTTGAGCTGGAAAGGGCATGTACTGTTTTGAACATTTCAGTGTTTGAGGATAAAATCAGATCATTTAAAGCATGTTGCACATAACAATAATCTTCCATCATTCCTATGTATCCAGCCCACTGGTAACAGATGGCATTAGCCCCCCATACAGGGGGTAGAGCATCAAACCTCTCCAACATACAGTATGTACGTGTAACTGTAAATAATCAAGTGAATGAGTTGGTGTTTCTTTGATTAAAAGCAGAAACTCATGATTGAGCAAGTTTCCTGTAATCTCACATCAACAAAAACATAACTCCCACTAGAGACAGAAAGCAACCTTTTGGCCAGAAGGCAGACCATGAAAAAGCATTCCTGGGCAATACTATTGCATTACCTACCAACAACTGGCTATCAGATGTTGCCAGGACTCCAAGCTATTACCAGAATAAGCAGCACATATCACAGGGAAGACAGTCTCCTTGTGCCATTCAGTGTTCTCAGCTCACCAGTGCATTACCAACGCGCTGGCTGCACCAGTCAGATCCACTGACTGACGTAAATTGGATCCATATGCAGTTTGCATTTAAAAAAACCATTTCAAGATATCCTTAAAGCCAAGAATTTTAGAGTCATTGTTTCTAACAGTTATTTAGCAACAACCAGTGACCTATTTGTCAAATCTGAGTAATAAATTTAAGTCACTTGAGTTTGCATTTTCTTTTCAATTAAAAGGAGGCTGCAAAACCATGCTGGGTTTACTTACACTCCTGCTGTCCTCCAGGCAGTAACTCTTCTTCCTCTGCTTACAGGTAATGTGTTTTCTCCATACAATTCAGCCATGCTAATATCTAAACCATTCTATATTCACTGAGATCATTAACTTTTCCTAAGAGGTTCACAGAGTATCTTGGGGCATGGACAAACTTCATTTCCAGATGAAACGCCAATTTTCAGAAGTGCACAAGCCCCCCAGGGGAAAGTTTGAAAATAGGTTTGAAATTATCTCAGAAATCAGGTTCTTATCGGTGTCTGTCAATCACTCACATGCCTTTACAATTCCTAGGAAGATGCTAAATCCTTAAGTCTCACAAATTTAATCTACAGATGTCAAAAGCATTCAATCCTGCAACTATTTCATGCTGCAGAAATCAGCACTACCACCCCTTCTCACTCCTTCGTAAAGGTATTTGCAAAACTTTCGATATAACATGTTTGCAGAAACACTCCACCAACGTTTGAGTATTCCTGCCTGCTTAGGTGTTGGGGGGGGTAATATGTAATTAGTACTTCCATTTGAGCTGCCTTACCCATCTAATAGCTTTCCTTTAATTAACATAAACAGGGCTGCACAAGTTCTGTTCAAAACCACTCAATTCTAACTGCTTCCAACTGCTGTGCAACAGAAAAGCAGTGAGTTGCAATACACACAGCAGACCATACACACGTGCTTCTGAGAGACACTCAGTGCTTCAAACAACACAAAAATCACAAAACCATCATCTTACAGTAAAATAAAGCAGTATTTTCAGTCTCTGCACTTGACCCATATAATCCACATAGGACTACTTTATAGCTATAAATCCAGCTGTTATATATGGTCATCACACAGAAAAGGCTGCAAAAATTACTTTTATGTCACTTTTAAGTAGTCACTCTGAACACCTACATTCATTTTTGTCCAAAACCTAGATTTTAGATACACATTTGGATTAAATTTCCTTTATTCTGTGTGCACTAACAAGTTATCTACCACAAATACTACTAACCAGTTTTAGATTACACTCGACTTAACGTCAAGTGTATTTCATTTCATTCTCATCTTAATCTGTGTAACCTCATCTCCCCTAAGGGCTTGACTCAGCCTCTCTACCCCTGTACTACTGGCCCTAAATAGAAACTAAGTGCTAATCACCCTTATCAATGAACAGCCTCTTAACTGGCACCCACATTTTGACTCATTTCTCTCCCTGGTCACATCTATGGCAGCATCGTGTTCCTGCAAACACAGCTGTGACATTTAACACGGACACTCAACACTTCAGTGCTGACACTAAAAAAACCACCAAGACAGTGACAATGCACTAAGTAATACAGCCCTTCTTTCAAAGTCACAGTGCCCCAGTGATCTGGGACAAGTCTGGACAAAACACAGGCCAAAATCTTTCCCCCAGGAACACAGCCATGTTTCTGCAACCAAGGAAACCCCGCACCCTTCAGTACATACTGCAGCAGCAGAAGGGAACGTTAAACAGAGCTGGAAGAAAAAGACAGAAAGGCCACTTGTTTCCTAACACCAGCAATGCATATTACCTTTTACTACCCTCATTTCCTTGGACACAGCCCATACCCTCATCCAGAACAGGTTTTTATATTCTTTCCCATAAGGAATACTAATGCTAGGTTACAGAAAAGCGTGAATATACTTTAAAAGAACCCACAACCCTAGCATTCAGGAAAATACTAGATCTCATGTGCAGATTCATTTTGTTGGTATAATCATACACATTACAATGACTGGGTATAGTTGTACAAACTACATTCTAATGCAGCTTGCAAACAGTTGGCCTGCAGGCTAATATACAGTTTAAAAATGACAAGTACACTTTCAAAATCTGAGTATTCCATTCATCAGAACATTAAAAAAAAATATTAGACAGCAAGATCTCCCAGGCTGTGTAGAGATGGACTAGAGCACAGCACATCCATAATACTACATTTTGGCATCCTTTGGGCTGTTAGTATGGGCAAACATGACAACTTTATGCTCTTTCTTCTACAAAAATGCAACTTAAGCAGCTGCAGCTACTAAAATATTGAGATAAGCAAGAAAACAGAGCACCTCATGTAATCTGGGAGACTGAGATACAATACTACCAACCATGTTAGGCATGAATACTTTGGGAAAAGGAGGGGAAGGAGAATATCTTGGTACTGCATGGAATCCACAGCTTAGCTGTAGCAGAGACAAAGAAGCCATCATCCTTTTCATAAGAATTCAAAAGAGTGTTTTTCAGGAATTTGGGACTGGAACAGCTTCCACAATTCTCAGTTTTAAGTGCCTGCTCCAAGAGACTCAACAGCCCAGATGTGTCTTCCCAGCAAGGCAGCTACTTGGGGCAATACTCAGATTCCACCATGGCCTCTGAGCAGCAGTCTGCAGAAATACAAGACCCTCATCTCTATCTTCACCTCTAAAGATGTAATATAGTTTGTGATGTATCATTCAAAATATGCATTCTTTTTGATTAAACTATTATAAGGGTGAATCAGGTAAGCAGATTTACCCCCTGCAGCCTTTTTCCTGTAACTCACAGTCTAAATAGGTACACAGATGGATCATTTCAACATGTTTTCATCTGAAAGCAAAAATAGAGGTTTCACAAAGTAACATCCCAGCTTCAAAAAGTACAAGATTAGTTTAAAATGTTTTCTTCTCTTTTTACTGTACTCTTAAATCAAACATCCAGACACTAAACAAAATAGAAGGACACAGAAGGTCGTTCTCCATAAGCCTGGGAAATCTGAACAATTTTATCAAGAAACCAGCACTTTAAGAACAGTTAATAATATATGGCTTGATATCCTATCCTTCAAAGACCAAATTGTTTTGGAATTCCCACTAATAGAATTTAAAAATGAACACACGCTCTCCTCCCCCAGTCTTTTTTTACCATAATGAAGCAACCTTAGGCAGACAAGACAAAGTCCTAAGTCTAGAGAGTAGCAAATGACATTCTTGTAGCTCAGTTAGCACATGCCAAGCAGATATAGCCCAAATATTTTTAAAAATATACAAAGCTGTCAAACTGCAGGAGAGCTTGCTTCCTAAAATGGATTTAAACTAATCTTATAAAATGGACAGCATTGTTTTTCCTAACTGATAGCTTCCCTAGAGGACTTAAGTGTCACATCCCAATCACTGGGCTGCCCTTCGAACAAACTGAAACAGATGCATCAAGCCCACTCCGTTCATTTCATTCATTCCTTTCCACCTACATTAAATTGTTTTGACAAGCCAGGACAAACAGCAAGGCTTCCCAGCACGTGACCTGCAGTTCTGCAGTGCCAGGGGCCTGAAAGGAGACAGGCAGCAAATGAAACAATTGTTCAGCTCAGAACGATTCAATAAGCTTTTCTTGGCTGTTTCCATTTATCCGTGTACTTCCCATCTGATTTCTTTTGGTCAGGAAAGAACTAGCAGAGGTGTTTACATTTTTCAATGTAAAACAGGGATCTTGGTTACTTATGATAAACCAGGTACAGGCTTACTCTTTCACTGATGTACTTTGTGTACAGGAGCAGGAATTACATGCAGAATTGTTACTACCCTCTTTCTATCACTGTACCTACATGCCTTATATAAATGCAAAACAAACTAACCCAAAACCAAAACTACCCCCCACCTCTAAGATTAGCTATTGTACTGAGCCACAAAAAACAAAGCTCAGCAGCAAAAAATGCCTATATTCCCATGGTGGTTTTTTTCAGCCAAGGCTTAGTATCTATTCAGCATCCTTAATGATGTTTCTGGCATCTAAATTAATCTTAAATTTCAACTGGGTTACTCACACAGCTGTTGAGTCTAGTGAGTAGTTTCTCATATGTTTTCCTTTCTAACTTTCCCCAGTCCTTCAGAGTTCTGTCCTGTTAACATCCTGACAAGAAATCACCCATCTGCAAAGCACATCTCACTACCACAAGCGGTCGAAGAGCCCAGCTCAGACACCTAAAGCAGCAGCAGAGTCTCCTCAGCAAGGTATCATACTCTGCTTGTGTTGTTTGAGCTTGCTCTTCCTTCAGGCCAAGCTCAACCAAGGGTCCCACCTCTGCTGATCCTTTTTACCAACTGACCAAACAGCCTGAACTAAAGTCTAGGACAATTCATCTGGCATTAAATGGACACAGTTATGTAGAAGCGACACTTTGCCCTCTAACACATGCTACAGGATACCAAGCAAGGGGATAACAAGAGAAATACTCTACATGGAAAGAACTGCATCTGCTAACTCCTGCTATACATCCTCAAAGGCGATTTTCAATTTCTTAACATCAAGTACACTTAACACAGCCAAAGTGTTTCATGCACAACAGAACAAACCAAACTTCCAATGATCTCCATCTTCTACAAATAAATAGACTCGCAGGTGACAGAAGTTAACTTGAAACCATTTTTTTTTAAGAAGTTCAGTGGGTGAGGTGCTACACAACTTACAGCTGTTCCCTCTTTCACAATATTACGAAGATAACCAGTATAGGAAAGAGATAAACACTGGACACTTGACATACCACAGATGGGTTTTACCAGCCTTCTGCATATCCTATCACTATATCCAGAAATTATACATAGCTCTAATCCAGAGACAGTTAGTGGGTTGTTGCGTTGGGTTTTTTTAACTACACTACAGCAACAGTAGGCAGCTTTTATCCAAAGAGATGCACTAGAAAAATTAGCAGCAATGAACTGTCTTCAAGTGGTATGATCCAAAAATGTACAGCCACGAGAGACTTCAAAGTGCTGTTGAATTATAAATAGTCTGAATCACAAGCAAGGTAAATTATCTATCTGTGCTGAGGTTACACCAAGCAGCATTTCATCAAGTGTCTGAAAATTTGAGTGAAGGCACCAAAGCTCCCAGCCTATTACCCAGAGGAAGAAGTAGTATACGGAACAGACAAATGTTCTTCTGTGTGCATTTCTGCAGCATATGAGAAAGGCTTTGCAAGCCTTTTAGGCAAGGTTAATGAGGGGTCATCAGAGGAGAAGCTAGCAAGACTGCGCTCTGATATTCGGCACTGTTAATGGAACCGAGGCTTTGTGGGCCGCAGTGTTCTCATCCTGAAAAAATCTTGTAGTTAAGAGGAAAAAGGAGCACAGTAACCATCGAGCTAGATTAACAAAATATCAACAAAGAGTCCACTGAGCTTAAAAATCATCTAGCATTACACAGTTGGTGCCTAGAAATGGAAGTCTCAGTGCACAAGAAATGTATCTACTTTTCTGTGTGTCAACACTCAATACTTTCCAGTGTTAAATACTAGGTAAAGAGAAAAAAAGGAATGGAGCAGGAAGAGACTGTTCTTTATGCATCCCTGTATAGCAAGAGACACAGAAGTTGAACAAGGATCTGCAGAGATCCACAGTATACTTTCTACGAACCACCAAACACAAAAGAATTAGTACAGTGAGCTGAACAGCTGCTGTTCCAAAAGTACGTGTCCAGGCTAAACAACTGCAGCTCCCTCAGCCACTCCTCACAAGACTTGCACTCTAGACCTGTCACCAGCTTTGCTGCTCTTTGTTTGACATGCTCCAGAACCTCAATGTTCCTCTTGCAGTGGGAGGCCCAGAACTTTTGTGTAACTTTCCTCCTCATCTTAGTTTGAAGATGGAAGACAAAGTTTCTGACACGTAACAGAATGAAACCCAATGCCAAGTTAACACTTATTTAGTGAAAGTGCAATTTCACATTGCAGCTTGGCAAGTCTTCACAAGAAGAATCAATTTTATATAAGCTACAGAGACTCTTCATGGAACATGCAAATAACCTTAAGAAAGATAACACCAAAGTATAAAATACATATCACACAATGGAAAAGAGTAGGCTTAAAACATAACTTTTAATGTTCTTGATTAAGGGCAAATATTTGCTGTAGGTTTCCTCTTGCACAAGTTATTAAAAATGCTTTAAGTTTCAGGAAAGTACACACCTTAACTTTTCAGGAAAATAAAACTCAAGTAAAACATTCAGGGATTATTCCCATTACTTGTAGTATTCTGGTGTGAAAGCATCTACCTTCAAATTTTTTCACTTACTGGTTATGTGGAGAGCAAAGGAAAATATGTAATTGATTTGACAATTCCCTTCTTTGCTTTTATTTCTGCCATTTCAAGGCACGACTATAGCAGCACAGCACAAAAATCATTAGAAGATGCAGTTAATTTGTTAAAAACACACAAACAATACAAGTGCTTTGGTCCTTTCTCTTTTGACTGTTATAGATAAGTGATACAGCAAACATATCCAAGTCTATTGCTGCTGCTCAAATGTTACAAACAAAGAAACAAATTATACATATCTTGACAAATAACTGATGGTGGGAGGAAGAAAAGGAGGGAAATGAAACTCTAAATGATCAAACAGAAGGGGAACAGAGAGAAGCCTTCATCAGTCACCATTTAGTCTAAGTCAATTATACATATCCTGAAAGAACTGTTACTTGAGGAAGCTTCAGGAAACAAGAAACACAACTTTGTCTTAGCACTGAAAGGGAAGTATCTGCAACTCCAGCCAATGTATGTGACCAAAAGATCCCAGCACCGCTCCCCATTTTATCCTGCGATTGTTTCAGTTTTGATGAAGCTGTGACTCATCAGCACAGAGGAAAGGAGCAGAACACCACCAAGAATTCCATTCCTCTGATGTGGCTGCTTTCCTGCTTTTACATACCCAGTAGCACCTGTGCCAACAGTAGCAATAGCAGCATCTAAGACACCTGGTGGCAGCAACGTCATAGACTTTAACCTATGCTTGAAGAGACATCCTCCTCTGTGAAAGTCTCCTGTCAACAGAAAAGGTATCAGAACTGAAGTCTGTGCTTGCTTGCACCAAGTTCTGGCATCATTAAACACAACTGACCTGTAACTAGTCCCAATTATAGTAGATCTTCAGCTGGAATATAGGACATTGGCCAAATCCTCAAGTTTCCAGCATACCACAGTTCACAAGAACATTCAGAACAAGTCTGTGCTAACATTGGTATTGCTGTTCAGGAAGCAAGCAGTTAGGAGTAACTAGAATGTGCAAAATCAAAGATGCTTTATAAGAAAAAGTAAGTTAGGAACACTGCATCAGAGGTGAGCTCACGAACTTGGGGAGATAGGAAGCCACTCTGCCTCACTCCTTTACATGGAACAAACAGCAGAAGTGTAAGGAGGAGGCAAATACAACGCCCATCATGAACACAGCAGCAGAAAAACAACTACAACAGTAGATCAGAATGTTTCTTCTTTATAAAAGGTCACAAGCAGTCTTAAAGTATGAGTCCCAATAACAAAGTTCTTTTGTTACAGTAGCACTGTTTCATTTTCAGCAATGCCAAAGATGATCACAGTGCTACAATACTGCACTTGGATACCATGTGCCATTCCAAAGACTTAAGCCAGTGTAGCTTTTTAGGTTACCACTAAAATTGGTAAACATCAGCCAAACAGTACCACCTGTGAGTCTCTACTGGATTACCAGCTTGCCTTCCAGAGCTGGGTGAATACACACATTAATATGTCTGTACTCCTCCTCACTCTCTCACATAAGCACAAACCTCCACAGGCAAAGCAAGTAGGTCCAGATAAAAACCTGATCCAAATGCCACTTCCAAAGAAAACAATGACTAAGACTAATCATATATTGTCTAATCCCACAACTCCCTTTGGGAAGCCTGCACTCTTCAGAATACAGACATGAAAACAACATTGCAACTTCAGAGTAAATTAAGAACTACACTCATACTTTATCAAATCTATTACATATTCTCCTTTGCTCTCCACAAAACCAATAAGCAAAAAATTTTAAACAGTAGATACGAAACCTAAAGCTTAGACATGACCTCCTCTGGGATCTTTCAGGTCCCCAGGAATCTGGACTAAGAATGGCAAGCAACTGTTTAGGCTTCAGTCATTTCTATTCTAGGGTTGCTCTAGGCAGCATTTGTTTCCTTACATAGAAGTCTGAAAAAAAATGGCTGAAAGTTTTATTCAATTTATCCATCCTAAGAGGCTGTACATAAGGGACAGCCATCAAAATGCTGGGCTATACAAAAATAATCAGTATTAGAAAAAAAGAGAGCTCATGTATTTATTTTCACTTTAAAATTGTTATTTGATCCATGAAAGATAAATGGGTAAGTTTGCCTTCTGATAGCAGTTCTCAATAAGGCTTATGCTTATTACATACAGCTTATTAGAGAACTGAAGTGTTAGCTGAACTGAATTCTTGATGAGCCATTAACCAGCTGGACCATCTTGTCACTTGGCTCAGATGCCTCATTAAAAGTTTTGAGGCTCACGTCAGTTCTCATTTTTCACTGAATTGACTGTTTTGTCAGTGAGAGGGAATGTACATCCAATCATCTCAGTTTAATTTTACTATGAAAATCCAATTCTCCATTCAAGAGTGACAATACTTCAGGAAAAAAGCCTCCTCCACAATCCATTCTGTTTACCTTACAGATTTGTTAACTCACTGCATTAAAAGTGCAATTACAGGTCTTTTTGTTTGACACGGTCCTGTATGACCATAAGAATCCTTTTGTGAGTAGGTAAATGTCTAGAACATTAGGGTAAACACTTCAGCAATTCTGATAAAGGTAAATCAATTTAGAGAATCAAAACCACACTAGAATTCTTCATGCCACATATTTCACAAAATTAATAGCAAATAGGAAGAGTTAGCTATATCCACTTTTCAGCATAATGAAAAATTGCATCAATATGCTGGTTGGAAACCACACAGAGGTGTTAAGATGACTCCAAAGATTTACTAGTAATGATCAAAGTAGGGGTAAACAGGAACTAGTAATGTTCCTGTGCTTCTGACTGGCAAAAAATCTCAGCATAAAGCCTAGAGGCAAAGAGTGAAGCAGCAGTTCCTGCAAAGCTGCCTCCCTGCACTCCTCCTGCTGTCAAATGAACTCACATCAGCTGCAGCACACGTTGGCTCCACCATGGGTACAGACATCACATATGCAGTCTGATCACACTACAGGAGTCACTCTTCTCAGCTTCTCCTCTTTTTCTGCAAGCACATCCAAAACCAGTACTTTATTTAATTCACAAAATTGTGGATTACTATCAGTTATGACAGGATGACATACGAAGTGTAGGCCAAGTACTGGCAGCCGACAGAAAATCCTTACAATAATCACTAGAAAACTCCATGCCAGACATTTCTCATTCAGAAACAGATCTCTCATTCAGAGATCCTTCACTGATCTGTCCAAAAAAAAAAAAAAAAACAAACAAATCCTCAAATAATTGCCAGGTGTTCTGCATGTTCTTGCAAGATAGAAGGAATCAAAAAGGGATCTCCTGTAGGGAAAGACTAAAGAGATCCAGAAACAAGAAGGTTTATGGGGTGACCAAAACTTGTGTTTTAGATGAGGACTCAGGAATACCTTGCACAAATACAAGTATTAGTACTAGCAAGTCCTAAAACACCTCAGATGAGCACTTATTAAATTTTTTTTAAGCATCACTCCATCAGTGGTATAATTTTCCTGGGATCTACCAGAATGCCCATCTTCATCTCAGGTTGGTCATAAAGGGAAGCAGTAATAATTCTTCTATGCTTACCCAAAAGGTTGACTTATGAAATCAGTTTCTTGCATCACTTGCATGTTTATTGTAGACTTTCACAATAATACTGTACACACTGGAGATGCTTATTCCAACATCACACTGTGTACATCTTTCTTGGCAAACACCATATACAAGGTAGATCTAAAAAGTTACTCTCAAAAATCAGAAATAGTTCAAACAGTATCAAACATACCACTGATATGTAAGTCTAAAAATGTGCACGTTATCTTTCACAGAGCAAAGAAATCAAGCATAGCTGAGTCAGGAGAAGGAAAACACTCAAATATTTAACAGTAGGCGAGTGGCAGGCTGAACAACTAAGAAAACTGGCATAATGAATCATACTCTGCATCCAGAAGCTTCACTGGCTTTACAGTTCAATCCTGAATAGTTTTTAAATGAGTTAAAATATAAGAAAAAACAAAGTGTAACTGAAATGCAGATGGAGGGACCAGTCAGCTCCTATTACCTAAAGCAACACAGGATACAATACATAAAAACAGCAAGGGTTTTGCTGTACAGTAACCAAAGTAATAACATGCACACCTTAGACATAAAAGGACTATCTTTACAGACGTTGAAAGGGAAAAGAAAAATAAACACAAAACCTTTAAGTGTTGGATTGACCTGCAAGAAAAGGCTTTGACAACTAAAATTCAGTGTTGTAAAACAGATGAGATGAAAGATTATCAAAAGAGTCATCTCCAAAGGGACACAAAGCAAACAGCTTGGGAAAAGCACCAGAGAAAGTTTAAAATGACCATTTAGGACTTTTTTCCTTGTAATTTGGGGACTACATATGTCACACTCCCATTGGCAAGGCTATTCTGCATTAATCCAAGTTTATTTCCTGCAGAATACTACTGGGAATATCCTGCACTACCAGAAGACCAACCATGACCCAGAAGACCTCAGATACTCAGCCTATCTATGAGTCAGCTATTCAAACTGCTACAGCTTATCCAAAACGGCTGTTTCTCATTACATTGTGCTTTAGTCACATACTGTCCGTCCTTGGGCTGGTGCCACTTCAATCCTCTGAACAGGAACACTGAAGGAATTTCTTGAAGACAAACTATAATGCCTGAGCATGTCATGGTCCAAGGGGCCTGCCTTAAATAGGTCATCACAACCTGTAAACAGGCTTCCTTGTTTTCCATTTACCTCCTACTTTGTCCCACTGAAGAACTCCACATACAGTTTGAAATTCACTTTAGTTGTGAACTAAAAAGCATTATCCAGGAAAAAAAAGTTTAAAATATTCCAATACTGTTTCCATACAGTGAAATATCTGATGTTCTGTGCATGTGCATCACATGTGTATGGTATCATACACAAAAATGATTCATAGTTCTGAACATTGAAAAAGTTCCCTTAGCCAAAAAGATATCTGAAAACCTCTTTAGCACCATGGCTCTGTCTGAACACTCTTAATGTGTTCAGCAAGTATGCATACACAAAAAGCCATGGAAGATGGAATTCAAACGAAAGCAGTTTGTCAGAAAAGCTGCACAAGTGTTCTGGTACTGCATCCCTTGCTTCGCTGACAACAACTACATTTCTGTGGGGATAAGAGTGGGTAAGTAGATTTGTGACATTCCATATTTATGTTTAATTTAAATTCCTTGCCCTACCACACAATTCCAAACAACATCCCAGTAAAACAATTCTAATTAAGCTAAAGACAGTATCATAAAGGTAATAGACAAAGATCTGGCTTTAGCCTGAAACCCACTAAATACTTCTTTAACAAGCAGACAGGCTTACTCTTGCTACAAAGAGTCAGTAAAGAATTATCTTCCCCCACTCCTGAGATAACCAAGGCTACACAAGACTCCTTTTTCACAGGCAGAGACAAATCTCTGGACAGATGCCTATCAGAGCAGCCATATTCATTTTCAGAATAAGAGCCTTCTGTCCAACTACCTGGCAACAGGATGTGAACAGAGGCAGGACAAGTCCATTTAAGCACCAGCCTGGAAGCACCTGAAAATTAGCTCCTTTGAGGTTCTGTTACCACTCCAACATTTTCTTAATTAACTCAGAAACCATCCAATGCCAAGATAAACTTTGCAATCAAAATTCTAATACCTGAATGCTTACTATCTAGAGATACTGATGAGAACCTCACCAATTCCTTTTGAAGAGTGTCAGGTAGTTTTGTAATTTTTCCTCCCTAAGACCTCACCACTACAATATAAAATAATTTTTCCACAGAATGGCTATGATCCAAACACAGAAGTCAGCACTTTCAAGAGACAGCTGGGTGAAATAATCTCTTGAGAGCCCAATTCTAAGTCCTCTTTTGCTAGGGGATCAAAAGGTGAAAGTGTCATTAAACAGTTTTAAAATCTTCAAAACATGAGAAAATTTCTAAGACAGTTTTCTTGTTATTGCCACAGGGTCCTGTGCTTAGATCTTCTAGTTTCTTAGTGTGGGCCACAAAACTGAATTATTTCAAATGAGACAGAGAGGGAAAATGAGGATTTTAACAACTCCTTGTTCTCTAATTGTTTACTAAAAATGAGGGCCAAGTATAAGCACCTGCTGCTGCAGCACTTCAGAAGTACTAGAAAGTCTTCTGTAGCCAGCAACAATATTACAGTACAGAATAGCACGTGTTAAAACTCAAAATTTATAATTAACTGCACCAGCATCGATACTTAACAGCCTGCAATTGTGAAAGACCAACAGATCATCCCATGAGCAGGAGCTGGAGAAATGAATCACAGTCTCAAAGTTGCAGTTCCATCTTCAAAGCTCTTAGCAGGCTGAAAAATTTATGAACAGGCATCTTCAGAATGAGTTGCAACATATCTGTCCATCAGAAACAGACATTCCCCCTTGTGATTTCACTTTGCAAGTAATAAAATCCAGACTGCATTGCAAACAAAGAACTGCAGTTCCCCCCCATACCCCACTTGCTCTTGCCCTGAGCACTCTGGCTGCAGAGGCTGAGAGGGTTTTGATGCTATTTTAATCTCTCCTATGCTTCCAACACATGTTGGATCTCACAGATCTTTCTTGTCATTTCCTATTTTAAAGTATGTTTTCTCAGATAGACCTGGTTCATACTCAGTCACCTTCTGCTGAAGGTCCCCACAGCCACTTGGTTTGGCTCCACATCTGCAGAGCAAATTAGAGCTCTACCAACCAAACAGAGACAGCTTGAGCACCTTCAACACACTAAATTGCTGACTCAGTGCAAATGGCTCCATTTCAGAATTAGTCATACATATAAGGCTGTGAGGTGGAAACTGAAATTTGTGCCACTATGGACTCTTCTTATCTCAGCTGACTTCAGTGTGCTTGTGTCTAAATAAGGGTTTCACGTGAGATCTCCTGGCAGTGACCAGCTATGTAGAAATAGGATGCTTTCCTCCAAAATTCATGTCCTTTTCAAAGACAGGCAATGGAATGAGATGGTATCGTAAGAACATGGTAAAATCTGAAGACCATAGAAGAGATGAGAGTTACCTACAAGAATTACACCCAGAATTGCATTTAAAAAATGGAGGTAACAGTTTCCAGGCAATCCAAGGGATAACTGCCTTTTCTTCTTATGAGCTACTGCCAATCCTTCCTTCCAAAGCACTTTCAAGTTTCCACTTCCCAGGAAAGGCAAACAACATTAGACATAGCACAGACCTGGCTCTGAGCTAATTAAAAAGGAATTCCCATACAATGTTTTAGATACTAAACACTAAAACAAAACTAAAAGCAGTAAAGTACTATTCTGATTATAGCTATGTTTAGGTTGTTTATAGATTTTTTTGCAGTTGTTTCATTGATATACTTTATATACTTTTCTCTGGACTTTTATTTTTCTCCTCCTTCTGAACAATCATGACTACTATCCATAAAAAAAAAACCCACACCAGAAATGTTTCCCTAACTCAGCCTTTTGTATAACAACAGTGTTTGCTGGTAGACCTATTTCACTTAAACCTTGAACATCCTGAGTCCAAATTCATGTGAAAAATCCAAAAGGTATTTAAAAAGAACAAACTGTAAGTATACAAACTTCTGTATTTTAAAATACATTAGACAAAAAAGAAGATAATTGCCAAATCTAGTAAAAAATAAAATTATATATTCCATTCTATCATTTTTCCCCTCAAGGCTGATACGAAAGCAGACAGATTTTGACAAGGGCATTTGCTTTCAAAATAATAAAAAAATTCACTGTCAAGAACTCAATTTAACTACAACTAAAGTCATCTGAGCAGTATTTTCATAAATGCTTCCATCAGACTAATTACAACATATCGGTACCAAAGCTGGGTCTCCACCTCTGAACACTGAAGAGCTGCAAAGTCTGCTGCTCGTGCAAATACAGAGGCTGCTGTTCCAGGAAACGTTTTCTACTTGAAAACTTCAATGCCTGTTTCTCTAGAAACTTACATCCTGGGAAGCAAGCAATTTCTGAGGTATTAAAATTTACTTACTTAAACAGTTTGAACACAAACAAGTGAACTGAATTACATTGTACAGCATGTGCAAGTCAAACCTTCAGGGTGGGAAAGCTGTACAAAGAGTAATAATTATATATTTGTAAAACCAAGCCAATGCACACTGTAAGTTGAACAAATTGTTTCATATGGCATCATATGGATGCTCACATAGATTATTCACAGGCTGCAACATGGATCAAGCCTTTAGAGTTTTAAAACAAAGTAAGTCTAATCCAGAAAATGTCACTTATTTTAAAGTTTCATTATCTGAAAACTCTTTGGTTGGAAATATTCTTCAGGGTAAAGACAACACACCTGTCTCAACACTGCTTTTAGGCCCCTGCTTCACAGCTCTGAAGAGCAAAAGCTTATGGTGCCAATGGATGAAATAAAGCAAGCGTTTTTCTCTGAAGCATCTGTAACATCTTGGCTGAAGCTTCTTAAACAATTAAGCTCAAGACAGACACTTGGCTTGAAAACTTGCAGCCCAGGTGGTTAAGATACACACCAGTTGGGCAACTGAAAACAGGGTCTTACGACAGGAATCAAATTTAAGTGGTGCTACCTAATGTATTAGTCCCACGTGTCCTGACAAAGAATTTAACAGTAGATGACCCCTAGGTAAATATAGAGCATTACCAACACATTTCTTCCAAAGACAGCTTGTAAAATTACAGAGCCAAACTCCAGGAAAGATACACACTTATGCTACAGAGCTGCCCTCTCAATCTGCCTCGCTCGCTGTGCAGCCCAAAAAGCGCAGTAACAGAGCTCAGGATGCAGCTTCCCAACACTGAATGAGTGAGCTGTGCTCCCACTGAGGAGGAGAAAACACCTGACTGACATCCATGGTCAGTGCCTGCAGCACCCACACTGCACACCCAACACACCCAACTGATTGCTCAGCTCTGAGCCCTCAGACACAGACTCTTCCATTACACTGCAGTCCAGGTTAAAACCAAAAGGTTTCATGGCATCAGACAACACTTATTTCCAGGGTATTTCCAGTTCCTGAGGAGGATTCAGCTCACCTGGAAAGAGATACATGTGGTTCCTTAGACTAAGATCAGTAGTTCTATTGAAGGGACCCAGCCCAGAATGAACAAGGACAAATATGATCATTTTCATACTTTCAGAAGAAGTAAAAAATAGGTATCAACTGGCACATTATGCCAACTGATGGGTGGTAACGCAAAGAAGTTCAGGTATATGTAGCTTCTGAATAATTTTAATCAACATTTTAGGCATTGTCACCAAATCTCAGACTGAACATTCAAAAACAAAAGTCTTTGTAGGATTTTGACAGCAGCACCCAGAGGGGCTGCAAAAGTAAGCAAGATGTCTCTTCGTATCACTTCACAGCATGAGAGCAAAATCCTACGAAGCTTTTAGAATAGAGTTACTGAAAAGAGCTAGCAACTATTGCTTCGTTTGCAGATCCTTTTCTGAATAAAAACAGAAAAACTGATGCACTGAGGTGGCATTTTTTGAAGCATAACACTCCAAACACAACATGTGAAGCTCCACCCTTTGAACTACCTGAGTAACTCCAGCGGGTGTTTTCCATCCAAAGCTCCATAGCTGCAATATCCAAATTGGATCCACAAGTGATCCAGAGGGATAAGTTTACTGCTTAGAAGAAGACAAGAGGAAACAGCAAGGTAAGAGACTAGACAATACACATCATCTCCTTGACCCACAGGATCAAAGAAAATCATCCACAACCTATAAGGCACTAAAACCCTAACACTGTCCCACATGGGTAACAACGATGCAAAGCAGCTGTGGTGTCTCTCAAGTCTCTGGGGAAGCCGCCTTCTGTCCTTAAGTTTATCCTGCATCACTTTTTTCAGGGAAACTGGCATACTTGTCATGGAATAATCAGCTGGGTCCCTACAGTTAACTTATACAGTATCATTAGTCCTGGTCAGACATTAAATTAGAAGCCAAGTTACAAGACTTGTAACTTGTAAACCGAGATTCCTTATCCAATCAACCTTTTCTTGTGTTGATGCTACAGCAGGAATCATGCAGGAACACAGAACAAAAATAATGACAAGGATTTCAAAAGGAACAGGATAAAAAAACAAAAACCCCCAAACAAACAAAAAACCCTTAAACAATAAAAAACCCAAACAAAACCCAAAACAACAGAACCCACCGCCACCAAAGTGCTATTATTTGGAGTTTCCAAGTTACACCATCACCAGTCATGATTAGTATTAGATATGCTGAGTTAACGTGGACATGTGGTTGGATACAAACTGTCTCTGTGCTTCCACCATTCAGGAACAACTAAAAATCAAACCAGCCACAGATGCTTACAAAAAAGTGAAACTAAACTGATAAAAATGGAAAGTAATTCAACTCGATTTCCCCACTAAGACAGTCAACCCCACTTATCTTTGGTGAATGTGCCAAAGTGCACAGCACCACGACCCTTGATCTCTGCTTGACAGAAGTCATCATTCAAGACTTAAGATATTTTGCTATCCTAGTATGTCTAACAGACTGTTCAAAACCCACAAAACACAGCTAGGCTAACTGCTGTATTTGCTATTTCTGAGAGCACACATTGATGACTCCCAGACCCTCAAACTGGAAACCAGGAACTAAATTAGAAAATGACCATTCAGATGAGGTTCCAGATGAAAGACTTCCTAGCATGTTGTCACCAAAACAAGAGATCACACGCCAATGTACGGCTGAAAAAACACCAACGTTTTTCAGAATATGACCTATCCCAGACAAGTTATTTTACAGAAAATCAAAGAACAGGAAAAACTGAAGTATACTATGATTCTGAAGCAACACTGCAGACTTTTTAACAAGTATATATATCCACAAACACCACCAATATGTCAGAGGAAAGCATGTTCTCAGTTCCTGGCATCTAGACCAACTGCATGGATTTAAACAGAAGAGAAGTTTCCACACATGCAATTCAAAGGTCACAAAATCCTCATTAAAGGACTCCAGGACAGCCTCTGCCTCCCTCTAGACTCCCCAGACCCACAGAGCTGCAATCAATGTTACACTGGTTGCATGGGCTTCTATTGCACAGGCACTGTATTATGGAATTCTGCAAGCTGGAAGGAAACCATTTCTGAAACACCATGTACCTGGAAGCAAAAATGAGATCTATGCAGCCAAAGCAACTGAACCAGACAGTGCTTTGGGGTTTTCTTTTGGGGTTTTTGGTAGGTTGTTTCGAGGCATTACTTTTTTTAAGCCCTGCAGAGACTACGAGCCACCAATGTGGTCAACTGCATTTATTGTTCTGTTGTCTACAAGTATTAACCATAGACATTAAAAATATCTTAGCTACCCCACTGACCAAGAAAGTTTCTCAAAGCAACAGACAGGACTCCTCTCAAGGTTTGAGAAACAGGTGGTTTCACTAAACTGAGGCAAATTTCCCCATTTGTTTATGGGTCTTTAGCAGTCTGTAGTTATTGCAAATTTTTGTTTTATTTCCAATTCAGTTTCAGTCCTATACAGTGCAGTCTTCATTAGCCAAGAAATACAATCTTGCTTTACATTAGTTTTCTGCACACAAGCTATTATAAGTTAATGACCGTGCCCATTCTCCCATTTAAGTGTTTTTCAGTCATGGACTTAGCACTCAACGTCTTTTTTATGGCACTTTGTTTCACATTATGCTCAGCAGCCCATGCAACACATTGCATTTTGCAACCAAATAGCCAATGGCCACTGGCAGACTTCCCCACTGCCCCCCCTTTCTCAATATTATTGGAAGAAATAGCCTTATTCACACATGGATGGCAGCAAAAACCCTCTGCAACCTGCAAAAATCAAGTTAACCCTCTCAATTATCAGTATCAAGTAAATTTATTTCAACTCTCCTTGCATTTGATTTGTTGTTACTTAGGATCACATAGGTATCTCAGCTTTTTTGCTAGAAATCCATATTGAAACAGATTGAGGATTATCATCTGGCCAAAAGACCAGGGGGTAAGTCTGGATAAATGTTCTTACCTAATAAACTACAGAAGGAAAGGAGACAAGTAGACTTTAAAGCAATCCTTTAGCCACTTAGGAACAGTATCAGTAAAATATAAGATCAGTGGATGAAACTTTATCATCGGTATAAGAGGACTTCTGTAATACTCTAGAAAAGGAATTATAACTTCATCTGAAAAAGGAATTTGCATTTAAATGGCACAGCTTCATTCTTTCTTCTTTAAGTGAGTCTTGGACTATTCCTAACAGCCTCACAGAACAGCTTTTAGAGTAATGGTCATGGCCCTCTAAACTAACCATCTGGTCACCAACTTGTGATCCCAGTGACTCCTGATAAACTCACAGCTGTTGGACTGAGTATTTATACATGAAACAACTGACGTATTTCCATCTGGTCTTCATGACAAGAGGATGACTATATAGAATGGCAAATCACTCCTGCTTCCAAACAAAACTCAGGGAAGAGGAAAGGGAAACTGCTGAGCTGGACTGCCCTTGACCCATGACAAACAGACAACTCAGCTGTCACTTATGTTTTGGTCATTTGAGTAGCTGCAGAAAGTCTATCTGAAATGAGACACCCTATTCAGCTGAAGCTCACTCTAGTCCATGGATTTTTTTCCCTTCCTGGAAAGAAATTTGGCTTGAGAAGGGGGAAGGGAGAAGGCAAGAGTATAAGGCAAATTCCCAAGAGAACACTAAGCACATTTCCATGGATAAGATTGATTTACCAGCTGGAAAATCTAAGTTTGGAAGAGGCGGTTCCAGGAGTCAAGATTTAGATGCGGGTTTTAAACATTCCCATTATTCTTTTACACGGGGTAGCTGAACACAGATACAAAATCTGCTTCATTCCAGAGTGCAGGGGTGAGTATGGTGAGACAAAAAATACAAAAATAAAAATCCTTGTTTTGCCATATGGCCTAAACAGGGACCACAGGAGGATTCAGGAAGACCAAAGTTAGGAAATAAAGCAAAAACCAACACTGGTAATGACCGACACAGTGTTTTGTTGGGGGGAGGAATGACAATACTTCCGGAACAGGTAAGAGGCAAGAACAATTACCATTCCCACACAGGAACAAGAGAAACAAAAGATACCATTTCCCTGAATATTAATGCCAGAGAAGATAAGGACAGAAGTCAAAGGGAAAGTGGAAAATAGTTTTCTGCATCATCACCCAACTCATTCTTTCCATTCTAAATTCCAATACCAACTTCCTCACATTTCATACTCCTCTTAAGTGACAAATTATACTTAAAACATCACTTTGCTCACAGCCTGCTGCTTTTTAACTGCAGTCATCCACACCAACTTACTTAACGTGCTTATCGGTTGCGTCAGAACGTCGCATTTACCAGTTATTTAAATAAAGTAGCTGCGCTCCTTCAATCTTACAAGCTTACCCCAACCATGTGGCTTGCTGCAAGAAGTTATCGAGACCAGAAGTTGAGCAACATTCAGTTTTGGACGTGCTACAGCAGCACAATCACACATCATAAGCATAGTTCGGAAATTCAGTGTTATCTTAAAACCTGCCACATTAGAAGCCACGACTGTTTTCTGACAGAGGTCAAACCACTGCAGAACTGCAACAAAGCAAACCTTCAGTTAAACAATTCAGAACACCAACCAGCAATTTGCAGTAATACTAAATAACAGAGGCCAACACAAAAAGAATTTTGGGAATTATTTTGCTGATGTTGAAAGTACAGCCAGCTCCTTTAGCACAGCTGATCCTGGCTTACTTCCTTTGGTTAGCCTGACCTAATCTGAAAGCTACTTAAGCTTTCTTCTCAAAACTGAACCATTTCTTTGCTTCACCATTGTGCACTGGTCGTACTTTTCTCACGTGAAAAAAGGATTTCCAGAGTTCTTGTAGATTCTTCTCAATGAGTTTATCAGCCATTTCCAATTAAAAGCCCTATCACTCATATGGTTTAGAATCTAAGGATGCTTTCTCCCAGAAGCCAAGGAATAACAGGATTTTACAGTACAGGTTTATCAAGCAGAAGCCATTTATACCTTGGGTACACCGGGAGTTTTCCCAAAATCTCTACATTTGGAGCAGTGAGACTCTACAAAGTTTTTCTCACTCTTGTTCAACTCCACACTTTAGCCCTATTCAACTGTATATCTTCGAAAACTGATCCAGGAAACCTTCTGGAACAGTTAATCATCTACCACTAACTAGGCCACAGATGCTGGTTTGGGACTGATGTCTCTCCAGTTCCAAAAAAACGCTTTCAAACACCTAAATTATGGTCACAAAGCTTTACAAAGATGAAATGTGCAGGTTTGCAGTCTATTACAAAATACTAAAAAACCCACAACAAAATGCTCGTCATTACTGGCTGTTGCCCTTCTGCAGCTCACAGTCTGAATAAATACATAAAATGACTCTATATGTTCATGAATATTACACAAGTATTTAATCTGCAAGTCTGTAAAATAAAAGAGAAACTGAGGCATGTCAACAGTAGGTACCTTATTCCATAAATTATTACTAATCTAAGAATACAAAGGAAGGTGTTTCAGCAAAAACCAGTGAAGAAACCCACAAACATTAATACAAGTATTACATTAATGATACTTTCATGAACTAGTTGTTCATAGCAATCAATTCACTGTTTTACACTGGTCTGGTCCAGGTTTTTTGCTATTCCTCATCTTGTCTTGTAAATGCCTTTTCAACTCTCAAAGTTCCTTAGAAGAAGCTACTTAAGTCAAAAATAGGAACAGATTTGAGAGCCTCCAACACCAATAAATCGAACATCAACTCTGCTGAGTTTTCTGGGATTCACCCAAATTTGAGAAGTAAGATTTCACACTGGGAGAAAGAAAACATTTTTATTGAACCACAGTCCCAAGATATAGACAAGGCAACTGGCTATTTTTCCTATTTGGAGTAAGTGTTATCATCTGCATTTAGCTATGTTCAACTGCATTGAAATGCTTGAAGGAAACTTGAGTATTAAAGACAGCTTATGACAGATCTTCAGGTATAGGACACGTGCAGTACACTCAGGCACTACTTTTATGTCTTCAGCAGCACCCTAAAGCTCTTCACCTTTTTTTTTTGTTCCCAAGGGTAAATACTGAACCTCTCAGATATGTTCAGGCTTGTGCAATAAGATCAGCAGAAAAAATCCTACCATCACCTTAACTGGCTCACAGTTGCCATCAAGAGGCAAAAAATTTCAAATTCAAGTGCCCTGTGTAATTCACCACCACCCCCCACCTGGCACAGATAACCTAAAATGCATTTCTGCTTTTGAGTCTGCAGAAAGGAGCTCAAGATGCACATAAAGGAAGTAGAAAAAGCCACAGGAAAAAAAAATTCTAAAACTAAAGTCTTATTTTTGTATCAGACATTTCTGCAGTTTTGCCACTTTTAGCACACTGTTCCTGGCAAACCTAACAACCCACTAAGCCCCAAACGATGCTAAATGCAAACAAAAAACATGCCCTCAAAGAGCATTCTACATACTGTCAATCTCTACTTGCCTACATCCAGAGAGAGCAACATTAAAAAAAATATATCAATCAAAAGAAAAAAATATCAATCACTTTTCAGACAGTATTTCTTACTGAAGGACACTTATCTGAACAGACTGCTTCAAGAACTCTCCAACTCAAGTTGTCTCACCACATTTTTTCTTTAAGGAGGACTCATAGACTGAGTCCAAATCAGCTATAGCAAAACAGAGCACATAAATTTAGCATCTTGCATTTTACAGACAGACAATCTACATTGCCCAAATGAAAGCATATCATAAGCAGCTGAATAAAGAACGAGACAAACCAAATATAGTTCTATGTTGGAAAATATTTGTAAGAATAAAAGTCTCATTTAAAAGGAGCAGATTTGAAAACAGACATGGTAACATTTTGCAATATTTAAGCAAAACCTGCTAACAGTTCAGAAATTGCCATTAACAGATGCATATTACATAACTGTACACAGATTTGCAGATCCTTAAGATAATCAGCCTGGATATGCTGAAGCTTTTAATAGCAATATTTGTGGGTTATTGTTTGTATATCATTAGTCTATCCCAGGATAGAAGCGGTCAAAAAAACATTCAGACAGGGGTCATGAACTTGCCAGCAACAATCAGCAAAGAAGAAACAAGTCACAGGTTACCCTAAGAGAGGAAAGTGTCCAAGGAAAACTGGGTAACCCCATCAGTTGGATAGTTTTAAACTATCATAAGACTCTACTAACTGGCCAAAACCAGACAAAATGCACATAACTGTTGGGATCAGCTTTGTCCTTTCATTTAGTTCAGCATAGCTGTTTGAGATTTGCCCCAATTACATACAAAGAGATCAGAACTCCTTTTCAAAATCTTTTAAATGGTGGCAATAAACTCACAATCACATAACTGGGGTTTTCCATTTCTAGTTTCCTGCTTTCTGTGGCTAGTCTCAAATCTGCTATCAGAACTATCTTCAACTACTGATGTAATGAAACTAGAAATGACTGAAACATGCAGATGAAAAGGATGATCCAGAACAGCCAAACAGAAACAACAGAGCTTCTACCTCACATAAGAGATCTAATAAAGCTTATTTTCCACACCATCTGCTATCTTACTAAAGCAGAAAAGCAGAAGTTCAGTGGATAGCAACTGAAAGGTTCTACCAATGACTGCTTATTTAACAAAGGCAATAGGATCAGAACCACTCTGGACTATGGCTCAAAATCTAACTTGTGATGTGGATGCTATCAGAGTTGCCAAAGCTGCTTCTGTGTTTTGATCTTCCTGTTAACATGCTAGAAGGAGTCCTGCCAACCACCTGTGAAATTAGACAACATTAGGCACCACAGTGGTCCTGTCCTGAGAACAGACACTTCAGAGAATTGCTGTCTGTATATCACTGATATCATTGCCAACAAATGAACCAGATCACTTCAGAGAATCGTGTTCTCAGGCACACAGAGTGCCAAAAACAAAAATTCAAAAAAAAAAATAGCATCCTCTCATTAAAACACATTTATTCCAGTGTCTTTGACATATAACTTTGAAAACTCATGGACATTTTAGTTACCAGGTAGACAGCCACCAATATACAACATACTTTCTGGAGGATTTCTAGATTCTAAGTATACAGGCAGCACTCCCAAAGGTTCTGCTTAGACCAAAAAGGACAAACACAAACGTAGCAGTTTGTCCCTCTGAGTGATTTAGAATGAGTTATCCTCATAAAAACTGCTTACTCCTTCAGACACATATTAATATTTACACAGCTTGTGGAAGGCTGTGATATTCTAACAGCACCCGTTCCAATTTTTATCAGGCTGCAGTTTCCTTTGCCGAAAAATAAACTGAGAGCATGTTAAGTTGCTTGAGATCCAGGCAAAGTAACACAGTGCTGCTTGGAATTCCCCAGGCAAATCTGGAAGTGCTTCAGAATAATCTGGGTATGTGCAATGCACCTGCCACCACCAGGGGAAAACGACAACCGAGATGAAGTTCAGAAGTATGTTTGAGAACTGATCTGAATTCTGGTCACTGCATTCCATCCCAGTTATTTTATTCTGGCTTATTAGAAAAGATCTGTGATGATCTCACTGCATGGGTCTCCTTTTGGGTCAAGAGGACTGCATAGCACAGAGCATGATTAACACAAAGTTTATCCTCTGCAGCATGGAGTTAAGGAGTGTTCTCCAGGTTGTGCCCACAAGACAAGAAGTGAACAAGCTCCCTCTCTCAAGGATGACCTCAAGTGAGGCACAGATTCAATCCTAGTCACTTCTTCCCTTCCCCCAGCTCTCCCAAGTGGAATGAAGGCAACCAAAACCACACATTGAGAAATGTTGGTATGACAATTTGCAAATATACTGAGGAAGCTGGAAATAGGGTAAAAAGAAGGATATGTGTGGTATCTTGACCATAAAATACTCTAACACCCTTTAAGTAAGATTAAGTACATACCCCAAATGATTGTCACAATAAGGTATAAGACAGTCCTAGGGGCTGTATGCAGCTTCCACAAAAATACTTAAGAAGTCAGTATAAAATTTGAGTCTCATTCATCTGGACACAAATTTATACACTAGACTTGAAAAGATTTGCAGATGGTTCATGTTAGATAAAAGCCTTCAACTACTCCAAGAAATCGATTTTCAGCACTACAAATCCTCCTATTTAGAAGAGAAATTGTTTCAAGTATACTGGAAGAGTGTTTTTCCAGACGTGGTGTACACACATCGTGATCAAGCTAAAACCATGGCATCATTATCTGGAGTTTTAAGAGTCAAAAACAGTAACTTTCTACCATCTGCAAGTAAAAAAAAAAAAAAAAAACCACACAAACACATGCTCTGCCAAGAGAAAGTCCTCTGCCCAGCTGCAGGAGCACAGCAAACTTACATGGTATTTATTATCTTCCTTATAACTCAAATGCTCCATCCATTATGTAGACTAAGACAAAGTTGAAAATATGAACTTAAAGGCTAAAACTGAAAAATACTCAACTTTCATTTCAAGTCAACCCTGATTTGAAAGAACAAATTAGTAATCTCGAAAAAAAGGTTGGTAATCTTTACAGGAAACGAGAGTTTCTGAGGAGATGCATGACAGGAAGCATCAAGGCTGCCACTGCTTCACACAAACGCTGTCACATGCAGTGAGGAGACCCTGGGTGTCAGTCAGAGCTGGGATGTTCAATGAGCTGCTCTATGAAACAAAGCCAACAATGACAAAATAAGAAATAGAACATGTGGCCCAGAGGGATGTTGCTAACCAAAAGGCACTGAAACTGCACTGTACCATGCGCTGCATCCATGGAGACTACCACAGATCTATTACTGCTTGTTTTATTTATTACTCTGCTAGACAGCTCTCAAAGGACTCCATACAGGATGTCTCCAGGGAGCTTTTATCAGGTGGGTTTTTTTTTTCCTCTTTCAAGAAAAGATCATAGTCCTGGTACTTTTCCTTAACTCTCAAAAGTTTAGTTACAAGGCTAAGTGTTTTAAAGCACAACAGCCCCAAACAAATCTCATTTAAGAGATTTAATTCTGCACCTCTCAAACCCACACAAATTGACAAATAAGAGCCTGTTTATTCCCATAAAAAATGCTGCCTTTTCAGAATGTACTTATCCGATTATCTTTATTGCCTCACAACCAGCCAGTTACAAATTGAACCACGGCCATCTCCAAAAGTGATATCCCTTTGAGGTAAGATTATTTTCCTAAGTAGAGGTCTCCTAACAGCTGCAGCTCCAGAATGTACTTTAAAGCTCCCTTCTCTCTTTCAGGGTCACCTTTGTCAAGTCTGAGGGAGCCTGACTACTGTTTATACTTCTGCAGGTAATTAGTCTGGCTCCTTTCCCATGTCATTTATCAAGTTGTCAATTGTATCAATTACAGGACAAACACTCAGGAATATGGCTGGGTTTTGTTCTTTAGCCAAAGGAGAAACTTTCACATAGGAGATTTGAAGCCCCTAAGTACCAGTAACTTGTTCTACCCTATGACATAGAAAACTAATGAAAATTTAGACCTTACTGCCCCAAATTTCAAGCTTCCTGTGTGCACACACCTCAAGACACTTGGAAATCCAGTGTAACCTGAAAGTGCTATAAACCCATTGTACACTTACGGTTTTACAGCTTTTTACTATCAGTATTTTGGAAACTGTAGAGCTGAAAACAGAAGAAGAGCTAATAAGGATAGCAGGATGTTCACAGATTGTCACATATCTTGATTAATCGACATTTGTGACAATTATGCATCTGACCCAGGAGCAGTCGTGAACAGGAGGCACACTGCTACTGTAGCCACATGTAATTATGCTCACAGACTACTGAAGTATTAAAAACACTGATGTGAAGTACTGGGTAGGCATGGGAGCCACCATACCAAATTAGACTTGATCTCCCAGTAGGAGTCTTACAAAAAGTATTTTTAAATATTCAGAACTAAAACACAGAGTTTTTAAAGAAGGCACAGTTGTCTCAGGATGCTGACTATTTCTCCAGAGCTAGCAGAACATAACCTTCTGCCAATAGCACTTGACAATGAATTCCAGGTCCCTACTCCTCAGCTTCCTCTCACTGCAGAAAGGTCTTGATCTGGTTTTCCATTTTGCCTTAATGTCGCTACACAATTGTGCATCAGAGCCACCATCTCTGCAGTCGGGCCTCCTAGTGAGCACTATACAACCAGCTTTTAAAAAAAAGACACTACAGGATGCCACAGTTATGCGATACAAGACCTTTTTTGGTTGTCAGACTTGAACATGCAGCTTCTGAAACATTCTCAGCTCAGCCAGTCCAGAAAGCAAAGAGAATTTTAAGAATTAAACATCGACTTCAGCAAGCTGATATTTATCATGGTGAGCCTGCAGTGGAGTCTGTACTCCAGAGTATAGAAACTACATTCCATTGTTGTCTGCTGACCTAAAAATCACTATTAAATATAGCTTTAAGTCTACAAGATAAAGATAGGCATAGTTAAATCTAAAAGAAGATATACACCATATCCAAGCAACTTCCTGCACTGCGAGTTTGAAGTTAACATTGTTAGACTTAGACAAATTCTGACAGATGGAAATATTATTTAGTACCTCACTGCTTCCTGCAACAAAGTGACAACCAGTGGCATTATCATTTTACCACAGTGCACTACAGAATCTCATGGTTCACATTCAGTTATGGCATTATGCTTGTTCTCAACTCATTTTTCAGTGCTACTGCCTATGTGAAGAAAAATCCATTTGTAAGCTGAAGTGCTTGTACACCACACTTGGTCTGTTGTTAAACATCTGCAGCAGACTTGCACATATGTAACCCTACACCAGTTTATTACTCAGATGATTTATAACTAAAGGCAGCCAAATTCATATTCAGCTTCCCCTCCAAGTAGGAACCAGTACAAACACTTCTTGCACCACTTCCACCCATCCAACTCATTTCTTACCCCCAGAAGCTCTGTGTTGCTTAGGGAGAGCCCTCAAGCTCCTTTTCTCCTTCAGCAGCTCACGTGTTAAGCACAATAACCTGACTGCCACTGCACTGAAGCCAGGGTAAGAATGGCAAAGCAACATATCAGCAAGGCAACACATTTGTGAATTGTATCTGCTGACTGACAAACTCACCCTTTCTGTGAAAGAACACAAAGCACAGGAGGGACACAGCACATACCAGACGAGCAGTGCTGTTCTCCAATGTACACAGTTTACCAAGAATGGATTTCCAACCAACGCAAATATCTTTCTAATAACAGTTGATAAATCGTGCTGCCTTTAAGGGAACACACTGTCCAAATGAAAGAAGATAAGCCTTTGCATGCCTGACAAATATACAGTTCAGAAAAGAGCCCAATTTACCTCCATATCACCAAGCACATGTTCATATTAGAAAAGTTACTAATTTGAATGACATAGCCCAGAACAATAATTCTAGATACAAGATTCTGCAGTCCAGCAAGTGACTGTACTCTTCTCTACATCAGAAGTTAAATGACAATCTTGATGTACAACCAACTCACACAGGGCCTCAGAGGGATGACACAGTAGCACTAAGATTTGGCTTTTACAGTCAACTATGTGAGTCTTGCTACTTTTGGCATAAGAGTATTGCTTTGCATAGATAAACAATGCAACAGGGCAGGCATCACATTTTAGCCACAATGTTGCCTGAACTGTGCAGAGGTGATGAACGACTCACTGCTCAAAAGTGATTCAGAAAGACTAACCAGTAACACAATTGTACAGGAAGAGTTATTTTACATTAAAATAGAAAACAGCAGTAGTTACCACTTTTGCCAACATCTATCTATTTAAAGACCATTTAAGCAGTAACCCTACCTACTATTTCACTCAATTTATGAGATGTGCTAATGACAACAGTAGGAGGCACACTTGACTCAGAATAACTAGAGTTGAGATGAATATATACAAGGGAAATAAAAGTATTTGAAGGCTAACACTACACTAACAATCTCCTTGCAGCAACTGAAGCTGAGCACTGGCATGAAGCAGCTGCTGCTGAGCTCTTCACAGCTCCACTGCACTCACAGCAGGGCAAATAAATCACATTTAAAATACCTGCACCCAATATTTCAAATAGGTTCTGCTACAATTTGCTTCATATAGACGGGTCATGAAGTACACTGGGATAGTCCATCAGTCACACATATGTTGGGCTTTTGTTACATTCAGCAAACTTGACCCATCTTCCACAGATCAAGGAAAACTAGAGTCTTGGCCAGGACCTTGGCTTGCTGGAGATACTAAGAGCACTATTTGGTGACCCAGTGAATTTCAGCTCTTCCTCCTATTTCTTGCACAGTTCCATACGTCAAGCAAAAAGGGAATTACAAGGCAATCCAAGAGCCTTAAGGATATAGAGCAATATTCCCCAGAGTAACACCAACAACTTGGGAACACAAGCTGCATTTCACACACAGCCTCCAAACTTCCTCTGAAAGGAAGCAGATTGATAGAATCAGGTTTTAGTCTTTATTCATATAGAGCATATACATAGAAATGAGGTATAGTTGCATTATTCAGCATTAAAAAGTCATTCTGCCAGAGACCATCACAAAATCCTCAGTAGAGCTGTTTGGAAGACTCTAGGGAGGTGGGACACCCCAGATGCCTATGCTTGCTGGCATGAACACAGAGAAGAAAAACTCTGCTATTGCTGAGGAACATTATTTCAGGACAATTAAAAGTAACCATCAGTTAGTTATGGTTACAGTAATAGAGCAAGGAAGAAAATCATTCACATTTCCCTAATAAAATAATTATGCTTTGAAGGTTCACCAATCCTCAACCCATGGCATTCTGGAAAACCAATAACATCTGAGTCCATCTTTGTGAAAGCAGATTGTCTTTTGATACAAACCATGCATAACAAATATCAACCTGTCAACAATTATATTTTCCTAGAGAAAGAGGAGGATATACCCACCATACCAATAAATACCAAATTCCTCCTTTTCTTTCTAGACACAAACAATAAGACTTAAGCTTAAAGTATTCTACTAGCTGTAGAATCAAGCTCCTTCAGCAAATACTTTTAACAGCTAAAAAATTTACATTGGTTTTTCAAACTTGTCACTTTGTACTGAGTCTCCTTATGAGAGGGAAACTACAGACTTTGGAATAATTTAACCCACAAGGCACTCCTGTAATGAATGCAGTTAACCTCTGAGCAAAACATCAGGTATTTTCTCCCTTACAAATATTTTCATTCATGCTTCCTGTAACCTGTCATTTTGAATACTACTCAAGAAATTCTTCAATCAGTTGAAAGCCCAGCAACATGCCCTTCATAAATGAGCTTCTTTATTAAATTCCTACAAAGAAGGTACTTCTTCACACAGTTTGTCCACATGGTACCGATGATGATTCAGACACTTCAACAGAGGCAACATTAGTGAGAAACAACTGATGCCAAGCTGACATTAGTTTCTGATAAGTAAGTAAAGTGTGAAGATAAAAACGGTTTTCAGGGGTTAAAGTCAGAGAACTCGAAAATTGCAAAGATTAAAATTTAAAATAAAAGTCCTATCACTTTGGTGGATTATTATTACCCTCACAGTTCAAATTGCACAAGTAAAGCTTCAGCAGAGCCCAACACTTGATCATTTCACTTTTAATTTAAAATTAATGCTCAAACACACCACCACAGCAAGTACTTTGCTAGCATGGAAGAGCAGGGCACACTTAAGGGTCACAAAGAAAACCTTCTTCCACAGTCAGTAAGCACAGAATAATGGCAATAACATTATGAACCAAGATATTGGTAGAACACTTGAGCAAAGGCAAATATGAATACAAATCAAGAAATCTCTTAATTCCCTCAGCTTGACTGGAACCGATTTAAAATTGCCTTTGAGAAAGTTTTGGTGCAGTTACTCCAATCAATAATTTGTGAACAGCCAACTGCCTAAAGACCCTACAAAGGCTTTTAGGACTTTGACCCAATGCTCTTTTGTCTGTCCTAAATTGGATGGAAGCACAAACAATAACAAAGATGAAGGACACAAGCGTCTCTACGAATTGCACCAAAACCCAACACTAAGAAACAAGCACTAACCTTTTAACTGAACGCTGAGGCTTCGAAAACAAACTACTACACCAGGTATTTGCTCCTGGTACTCCAAGCTCTTCCCACTTCTTTTAAGGTTGTTGCACAGCAACCTCCGTCTCAGTTACACAAGCTCTGACTCGAATGGAACTAAGGCTGTTCTTGCCATCGTTAGACTGGACTCCTACTGAACTCTGGCTCTGCTCAGGCTAGAAACCTGGTAACAGAGTAGTGTCTTAGGCCAGTCTAATCCACCAGTCATTTGGAAAGTTTAAACTTCAGGGGGTCTTCTAGAGCTTCAGAAAGAAGAGAATTTCTTTCTTTCCTTTTGCCCATTAACAAGTATGAACCTCAGAACTTGGAATGAAAAAATCCAGCTTTGCAAAACTAAATGGTGTGAAACACTACATGACTTGTGTATATTCTAGAGTTACCTCCTGCAGAAATTCACTGCCACAACACCTGAAATGTCTGTGAAATTAACATGTGAGTATTTTTTCCTAAAGAAAAAACACCCAAACAAATTCTGAAAAGCTAGGTCTAGCTCAAGCTGACATTTACTTACACATTTTCCCCTCAGCCTCCCTGAAGCTGTACACAAGTATTTTTACAATCCTCCAAGCTACCTTTTGGAGGCGTAAAACGCAAGGCACTATACGAAACACAACTGTGGTGCATTTTGTGATGATAAACCTAAGACACTCTTCAGAGAGCACAGTATTTAAAATAATTAAAAGGTAAACTGACTCCAAGGAAAGGCTGCACCTTTCTTCCAAAGGACTGCCCCAGGTAAAGTCTGCAGCTCCCTCTGAATTAAGCAACCTCAAGCTGGTGGGTTTTACCTCCTTCAAGCACAGAGCCTAGCACCTGGGAGAGTGACTGTGCTCTGGTAATTCACAATTTTTATTTGTTTATTTTACCTGTAGCTCGCACCAGGCAACTTCCACGGTGGTTTCCGTATCCAGTCCTTTATACACAGTTTTGAAAGAGCCTCTTCCAATCTCGATGTCAAACTTCAGGAAGCGGCCATCCGGGGAGATGCCCACCGCCTTGGTCTCAAGCTCTTCGATGTCCTCCTGCTGTGCTCTCCGCTCCTCAAATTCCCGGGTGGCAGCTGACAGGCTGCCAGCGGCACTGGTAGGGGGTAGCGCAGTTGCCTCGTCCCCCTCCTCCTCCTCCTTGGGCAGCAGCGGGGCGGCATCCTTGGCAGCTGGGGGCTCCTCAGCAGCCTGTCCTTCTTCCAGGGGGAGCGGGGCGGGCGGCGGCGGCTCCTGCAGCAGCGAGGGGGCTTGGGCGGCGCTGACAGCGGTGCAAGGGGTCGGGCCGGCACCCTCGGGAGGGGACACCAAGGGAGCTGCGCTGCCTCCCGAGACCGGGGCCGAGGACGCTGCGGGCTGCAAGCTGGGCAGCTCCAAGGCCGTGGCGTTGGAGTCGCAGATCACGCTCCGGCGGAAGAAGCGGTGCTCGGTGGCGGCCGCCCCCCGGCTGTCCTTGTCCATGGTGTGGCGGCGGCGCCGGTACTCCTCACTGCGGCCGCCGTTCCCCGGCCCGCCGTCCGACCCGCCGGCACCGGCGGCTCCGTGGTCGGAGGCTCCCAGCTTCTCCCCGACGGAGCTGTCCGAGCTGGAGCCGTTCTTGGGCGGCGGCGGCGGGGGCACCAGGAAGCGAGGGGCCGGGGCGCCGCTGCCCGGGGCGCTCCCCGACATGGTGCCCCGGGGGAGCGCGGCTGTGGCGAGGCGGCGGCGGCGGGAGGCGAGGGGAGGGCCGGTCACTGAGCGGGGAGCGCGCCCGGCCGCGGCTGCCGTTGCAGCTGCAACTGAGGAGGGTCCCAAGGGCTCCTCGCGGCGGAGCTGGGAGGCTGGGCCGGCGGGGTGGATCCCCGGTCAGCGTCTGCATCCATCCTGCAGCGGGGAGCCGGGCAGCGGGGCCGACATGGAGCACCGGGAGCCGACACGGGGCGCTGGGATGGAGCGGGGGGCGGCGAGGGGAGGGAAACCCCGAGCACCCGGGGAGGGGGCCCCCGAGCGGGGAGACGCCGGCGCCTCGCCCGGCTGCGGTTACCCCCGGCGATGGAGAGAGAGAGAGAGAGAGCCGGGCCGGTGCGGGGAGGGGAGGGAAAGGGGCCGGGAGCCGAGGAGGGAGCGGGGCGCAGGCCCCGCACACCAAGGGAGCCGCCGCGCTCAGTCACTCGCAGCGAGCGGGAGAGGCCCGGGCAGGCCCAGGGCAGGGAAAGGGGTCCCGGGGGCTCAGCCCCGCCTCACCGGGGCGCCCATGGCGGCCGCGGCCTCTCCACCGCCCGGCAGGCGCAGCCACCGCCCGCGCGGCCGGGCCGCGCTCCCTCCAACAGCCACGGCCGCCGCGCGCGGAGCCGGAAACCCTCCTTCTCCTCCTCCTCCTCCTCCTCCTTCTCCTCCTCCTGCTGCTGCTGCTGCTGCCGCTCCTTCTCCTTCTGCCGCTGCTGCCCGCGGCCCGCAGCCGCCGCGCTCTGGGGGCCGCCGAGCCAAGTCCGGGTGGCGCCCGGCGGGCAATACCGAGCGCGGCCGCCCCGGCGACGCCTCCGCGCTAAATGGCGACGGGCGGGAGCCCGAAACCGACACACGGCACAGGGGGGAGGAGGGGCCGCGCCGCCGGCCACGCCCCCGCCCGCACCCGGCCAGCGCGCCGTGCCCTCCCCCCCGCCGCCGCGGGGAGGTGGCCGCGCCCGCCGCGCGCGGGGCACCACGGGAGCTGTAGTTTTCCAGTGGCCCGGCCGGGCCGGGGGAGCCGCCCGTGGATTCACCGCGGGTTGGGAGGGAGAGAGGAAGAGAGGGAGGGAGGGAGGGAGAGAGGAAGGAGAGAAGAAAAAGGATCCCGGCGTAGGGCTAGGGCCAGGGGGCCGATGTGGTGTGGGCGAGCAAGGATCGGAGGGTCAAAAGGCGCTGAGTCTGCTCATGGTTCTTGTTTCTTCAGGTTTTGCGTTGCACCGACGTGTTAAATAGTTTAAATATTTGTATTTATCTAACTATTGCATATAAACAGATAAATATAGTTCACAGAGTCACAGAATGACCTGAGTTGGAAGGGACCCACAAGAACATCAAGGATCAGCTCCTGTCCCTGCACGGGACCATCCCCAACAATCCCACCATGTGTCCGACAGCATCGTTCAAATGCTCCTTGAACTCTGACAGGCTTGGTGCTGTGATTACTGCCCTGGGGAACCAGTTCCAGTGTCCAATCACCCTCTGGGGGAAGAACTTCTTTTTAATATTCAACCTAAACCTCTCCTGACACAACTTCAGGCCATTCCCTCGGGTCCTGTCCCTGGTCCCCATAGAGCAGAGATCAGTGCCTGCCCCTCCACTTCCCTGCTGAGGAAGCTGTAGACAACAATGAGGTCATATTTTCAAACAGCCTCTCAAAGTCTTTAAAATCGTGGGCAACAATAACTCCGTGCAGCTGAGCACTGTATGAACAAGTGAGGGTTTGAGTTTTTCCTCCATTTAGGCCATCTGAAGAGGCACTAAGTGGCCAGGCAACCTAAAATACAAATAACTGCCATGAAATGTCATTGTTCAAAAAAACTAGAATTTGCAGACTCTGCCCTTAACACAAGTGTAATCCTGTGGCCATTTCAGCCATGGTTGCAGCTGCTACAATTGAACCCAGGGTTGTACAGCAGCCCAAGGAGCAGTGAGAGCCCACACAGACCCTGACAGGAACCAGGAACTTTCAGGCTAACAAAGTGTTGGCACAGACGAGTCATCTAAATTATTTATATCATGTTCCTCTTTTGTATCAATAAACCAAAACCAAGCACTTTCCTTCTTACGACAGCAGTCTTTTGAAGTCAACTCGAATGTACTGGAGGTGGAGCAAATGATTTGGTACCAAGACTTTCAGGCAACGACAGATCAAAAATTACGTTGAGGAAAAAAAAGAAAATTAGGAAATTTCCCTGTGTAAATAATATGCTCCCAGCAAACACACTGCCATTTCAAATATTTTTTTTTAAGTTACTTTTAAACCAGCAGTTTTGAGGAAGTTGTATGTTGCTGATATGAGGCCTTAGCTCCTTCTGCACGATGTAGCACAAGTGGCCTTTTCAGAGCTCCACAGACACAAACCATCAACCTAAGCAATTCTCACGTGCTTGTATTCCTCACATATAACATTTAACAACACATGGCAATCAGCATATCGTTGTTTTCTGTACATCCTTCCGCCTTACTTTTTAGCCTTCGTAACAGCAAATAAAATAATGGTATAGTCTTTGCAAAGAGAACAAGAAGTACTTCGTTGTATAACTCTACAGTAAAGAAATCTGCATGGCTCAGGCCTTCCTGAGCTTGCCTTCACTGAAAAAGTTAATTTAGTTAGTATATTCATCAGTGTGCTGCTTGAACTGCATCAGACCAAGAGTAGACACGCTCCAAAACTACGCCGAGCTGAACAGGGTAATTTGATTAGCAGCAGAGTGACAGGATCGAAACTGATTAACCCATAATTCAATCTGCCACATCCCTGCCACACTGCCAGCACCAACATCTCCCCTGACACCAAGCAGGGTTCAGCTTCACTCAACACTTGACTACAGGTATTTGTGCATCCCTCTAGACGACAGAATGAGGATTAATTTACAGCATCAGCAGGTGTATCCCTGCTAGCTTTATACTGTTAGGGGTAGTAAGACATATTAGCTGAGCTCCAGGAAGAGCTGACAACCAAGGTCCTGTTATCTACCTTGCTCTGGCCACTCCAGCATCACTGCTGCTGTTGCCTTCTGGAGCTACATTAAAGCAGAGATCTGCTTTCCCCCACTGCATTTTACTAACCCTTTGGGTGGGATAAGTAGGATTAGACAGCAAGCCTCGCTCCAGCTTGATGCCTGATGTAACTTCATGAGTGCGTAGCTAGAATAATGCAGCAATAAATCATTCCCTGTGGTGTAAGCCTACGGAGCTGGTAGGTGAATTCCACTTGCATCATCAGTAGGCTTTGGCAAGCAGCTCCCAGGTCTGTACCCAGCCACGTACCGTGTGACCTACTACACAAGGTAGATGAGCTGCAGCGGGGGAACCACATCGCTGTGGGCTGCATATGTGGTTTAAATGAGACCTTGAGTGTAGCTCCCCTCTCACTCAAGTGCCTTTCACCCATTGTTCTTGAATATATTTTCCCCATAGTTAATTAAGCAAAAGCTTTGCAAAAGAGACTACAGCCCAGCCATGCAGAGCCACAGGGGGCCTGAGGCAGTCTTCTACTAAAAAATTGTGGTAATTATGTAAAAAGGCACCTCCCCGGTGTCTGAACCAGCACATTCCTCAGCGTTCTTGAAATTCAAGAAGGTTAGTCCTCCAAGTCAAATGCGAGGTCCCTAACACTGGGCTCTTCTCACGGGCTCCTCTTCTGGGCAGAGGTAGGCAGAGCAATCCTCTTGGCCAAAAAAAAAAAAAAAAAGAAGCTGAGCAGCTGACCTGGAGGTGGGAATGATGGATTTTGTCTTCTTTGGCTCCGAAAAATGAAGTGGTATGATATTGGCAATTATATTTTATGTGGGTGTTGATTTAATTTTGTCATTCTAAAAAAAGATGAATGTAATAAAGAGTGTGGGCTTGCTTTCCCTTCAATTTTATTTCTTTTAATCTGTAAAACTCTGTTTAGGCTAAATGGAAAATTTCAGTATTGCAGCAAGATTTAATAAGCCTTAAAGTAAATTCTATGTGTATTCTATGTTTAGAAACAAGTAATTAAAATAGTTTCGGTGCCGGAGATCCTCAGCCAATTAAAAATATTTCTTTCGCCCATTGCCCTAAGAAAAATCCACAGAAATAAGGAGCCTGACTATACTTGAGAAATTACAGGCAAAGAGACTTTTGATTGAATCCAAAGGGCTGACACTTGACACAGTAAAAATATCCTTCTTCTGTCGAGCCTTTTTTAGTTACAGTCATCTTGCATGGAACAATAATAGTTTAAAAAATTACTCTGAATGAAGCGTGATTTTGAAGTTGACTGAATCAGAAAACTTTTTTCTGTTTTACTTTCTCTAGTGAAATTTCATCCACTGTTGGCATCCATGACCTGCCCATGTGACAAAGTATTAATGTGAAACAGCTATTCTCTATTTTCTCTTATGCAATACATTATGCAATACAGGAGGCTATGCCATAATTTTGATGCATGTGATTTTATTCCATAACCTAAGTGCTCTTCAAAGGAAACTCTTCATCACAGTTTTATTGCCCATTACCAGGTTGTAGCTACAGTGCCCTGCAACAACAGTGACAATACAAATTTTTCTACCACAGTTTCTCCTTTTTCCTTGACTTTTCTTGAATCTAGGCCTCTGCCACAGTGTTAACTTTTGTTTCTTACAGCTGGAAGTCGGTGAAACAAAGTATTTCAAGACTGCATGCTTGAGAAACGAGGGTAACTTTTCAGATATTCTGTTTTGCTTTGTTTTTTCCCCCCAGCAAATCAAAGCTAATTGGAAACTTGTTCTAAAACATTACATGTCTTTTATCTTTAGTGAGGTTTTGCACTTGCAAGTAGCTCTGGAAGTCAGGTCGGTTATGAAATCATTGTAACCATCTCTAGGATCTCTGGGCACTTTAATCTTCAGGCTCTGTAGTAGGTGGTCCATCAGATGGTGTTGGATGGTGAGTCCTGCCAAAACCTCTGAATGTGGGTAGTCTCCCCACAAGCAGGGACTGTGAGAATTGAAAAAGATCAAGAACTGCAAGTCTTACAGGGCTCAAAACTAAACACCCCTCTTTGTGCCCTCCTAGCTTTCAGAGTGTGCCAGTTCTGCAGGAGGACAGGTACACACTATGGCCAAGACACCTGAGCAAAGTGTGAGCTTCAGCTGAAGGACTAGTGAAAGAGGCAGCCAGGCTGTATAAGAAAGACTGACTCCAGAAACGACGAATTTATGTGACATTTCTTACTTATTGCTTGAGAAAATGTCAACAGCCATGCACCATAAAAATGGAGCATAGCATGTGCTTCTTCATCAGATTGAAACCTACGTTTCCCTTTCACCCACCCATCCACCCCCATCCTAACTACTAGAATAGAAAGCACAACTCTTTTTCTTTCCCTTTTTTCACTATTCTCTTGAGCTACATCGACAAATGTATTCTAACCATGTGAAAGTAAATCAGTGAGAGAACCAGCAGAAGGATATATTGCTGGTTTGTTACCTCTCTTTTTAAGAGCAAAGTACAATTTTCCATTATAGTAGTAATGATTTTTAGTCTAGAGCCCATTGTAGGCTGTGCTGCTGGCTCCCTGTTGTTTGTATCTAATCAACTATTGTATTTATTATTAGCATCTTTATCTATGCACATTCTCCATATATAATCCACTCTGATAAAGTTGAACAGCAGCAACACGATGAAAGGACATTTAAAATTACTCAAACACTGAATTTTATGAGAGATGAGATTCAGTTATTGTTCATGCACTATTTCAAACTGTATCAAGCCATAATGGCAGGTTGTTGTGGCCAAATTCAATGTTGGTCCTACTGGGAGCAGAGGAAAAATCATTGCTCACTTCATTCTTCATGTCATCTTCATGGCTATTCTTGCAACGTTTCTTTACACAATGAGTTTATGAAGTAGTCTAACAGTGGGTAAGTGTTGTGGAAGCATGGATATTTGCTGAAATCAGCACTGTGTCCTTCCTTTTTCTGTGCCTTTAGTCAATTGCTCAGGATACCTCATTTATCTTTTCTCTCTCTGAGGCTTTGGGGAATTCTGTGCTTCACAGCAGTGTCATAACACTTCTAAAGCAAGCACAGAAGCAGGGGCACTGCTTTAATGAAGAGGAGCTGTTTGATGAAAGTGGGTGGAGGGAAGTGTGAGGGAGATGGTGATGCTGTGTTTGCAACTGAATCTGTTAGTGATGCTGTGCAGCAGTGAACCTACCCTCCTTTCTGCTCGCTGCTCGCAAGCTGATGAAAATCAATCACTCTCACAGCAGGTCCAGTCCTGCTCCTCTCTACATCAAAGTACAAAAATAAAATACTACTCACTTCAGTCAAAGCAGGAGCAGGCTTAAATCCAGCATAACGAACTTCCTCCTGTCCTTCAAAAACACAGTCTGGTCCAAATGCAAAACATTAGTCTGCTCTGGTGCAGTTTATGCCAGCTCCAGTACTGGAAGGTGCTTGCCATTTCTGAAAGGTGTTGAGCATTCCTGAAGGATAATGAGGGCTCTCCACAACCATCGACAGCAGGGAGAGTGAGAGCACTCAGCCCCTCATGGTGGGGCTCAACACACTGCAGGATAGAGCTCTCAATAAGGCAGAAATCCTAGAGAAAATAGGAACGTGACCATTTGGCCGAAGGGAGCAATATAAATCTGGAGTAACCTCCTCGAGTCACTTCTCTCCCTGCCAAATACTCAGCAGGAGGACTGATTGGCATGTTGTGCACGTTACAGAGCTGTCCACTTGTGGACTCAGGCAGCTGGCTCCTCTGGCAGCCTGTGGGGACTGGGAGCAAAGGCACAAAGTTGAAATGTTAACACATTCTGGCAACCCACAGCTGGCGGACGGCCTACTGTAGTGGTTTGTCAGTAGTGAAAGGCTTTATTGACCATTTCAATACCACAATGGTATTGAAAGTGAATTAAACAAAGGTCCTTATCCGAATGACCCCCTGCTACACATGTGCGAAGTTTTCCCACTCATGTAGTTTCAGTGGTGTAATTATTATCCAGTGAAAAAATATCCAGGGTAAACAAGCTCTCGGGGACCACTGCCAGATGACACAGGTCAGAGCAGCTCTCATGTTGCTCAAATCTGTGTCCAAGGCTGGGCACAGAATCAGGGAGCTATAGGTGCCTTGTACATAGCACTGGATCTTTTGCTGTGCTTGATCTTAAGTGAAACACTCCAGGGAATCTACTTCATGTTTATCGGAGACCTTGGAAGGCTGATGACTGTCTTAAAAATTCAGATGAGAAGGGAGAGGGGATCTGAGTGTATTTGAAGACTGATATACACTGGAAAAGCTCCCCATTTCCTTTTCATTCCTGTGGTACTACCCAAATGCAGACAATCCTGGTAGGACTGTCACAAGTGGGTGACTCCATCACGTAGCATCAGCCTCCCCAAACTAATGAGACACACAAGAACTCATCAAGTAGCCCCAAATAAAGAAGGATGGAAATTAATAGTTCAACTGTCTTTGAGATGTGACTATAATGTTTTTTAAAATTTCAATTGCATATGTTTATACATACATATATGCATTTATCCTAATTTATCTACCTCTAATTTATCTGCCTCTGTTACCAAAGAGTGGTTCTACTATTTCGGTCTTGAAACATCAGTCTTTTAAAAAGTTTCTGTTTCATATTCTTGTTTTCAGAAAACAACTTTCCCATCTTATACATCCATCCACAAACTATTAACTGCCACTCACAGCTGGAAAGCAAAGCATTGCCTTCTGGGGACACAAGCAACATCACAGTAAAGACCAGACTATGAAGTGTAATAGGAGTGATGTCTTTCTGCTCAGACAACTCCTCAGCTGCCCTAGGTAGGTAGGACAAAGCCTCAGAAGACAGATATGTTTGGATACAGTCATGGCTTCAAAACTCAGCTACACAAAGATTAAGTAGACAGATTTTCTGCAGAAATACCAGTATAAAGGACAAATTATTAAAACGTTTTGATGAGTCAGACTCATTTCCTGTAGTTCACTCCACCCACTTTGGGATGCAGTGTTTTAACTTCTCTGGGTGCCTGCAACCTGAACCATAAGCTGTTTACTCCCAGCACCTTGTACCCCCATCAGCAGCCTTTCTGCTGTGGCTGGAGACAGACACACAAACATCCATTGTCAGGACCCAAATCTGCAAACACTTCAGCTGGGAAACAGTACTTAGTCCTATGAGCAGTCACACTGACATTTTACATTGTACACAGCAGTAAGTGTCTGAAGGATCAGGCTCTTACTGATTATGTGATTTACAGGTACATCACTTAAGATTCAAAACAATGCAGGTCATGGAAAGGCAAATAATTCTGGTCTCCCTTAAGGTACTAAAAATCCCCAAATCAAACACCAGTACCTAAAATTAGATCCACGATCAAGTGACAGAGATTACACAACATTCATTACAAGGTTTGCCAGGATTTTCAAGCAGAAAAGACCCAGAAGGAAATACAGATCTACTCATTAGGACCTCTAATATCACAGAGAGTAAATTACTTTTTAAAAACATCTTGCATTACAGGGAATATATAATTCTCAGGAGAAACAAACAGACTCTGAGCAGTTTACACTTCTGGCAGTAGCCCAAGACAGCATGAGGCGTAAATCACAGAAATGCCTGAGTTTGTGTAAATTCTGTGCTCAACATCTGCACAAGATTTCTTCCTAACCGTAAAAAACTCCTAGCTCGTGTTATGTTTCTTTGTCCAAAATTCAAGCATCATATATTCTATCAGACACACCAGACAAGTTACGGTTGTTCCTCGGATCTGAATCTTTCGTGTCCCCTCACTCTATTAGATATGTAACATCACATGTGATAGATCTTGTATTGGCAGTCAATTGCAACATAAAATCAGCAAAAAGAAGGCCAATTACAATGCTGTGATTATTTCTTCTTTATGAAGCCATTATTTACCTCCTTAAAGTGCCTAATTTCTGTTAGTTTAATTACATTAATTTAACAGGCTTAATTTCTGTTAAAATTTAGGTGTTGTTACCATGCAGGAAGTCTTGAAGATTTGAAATGTGATTATTTGGGCATTGCAACAGTCTATAAATATTTAAAGCATTAAACCCCAAAGAGGGTTAATGTAACACAGGAAAGTAACATTAGAACTGCTACAGTGAACTGTTGAATGGAAAAATGGAAAAGTCTGAATACATTTGAATGTTGAATAACCCCCCAATAAGACAGGGCTGATACATGTTACTTGACATTGTTTCAGTGACAATCCCAAAAGAGCATTCAATATCTACTGAGTTAAAACATGTAAAATGAGAGACACATTAGAACATGAAATGGATTACTCTGCTGTAAACAGAGTTCATCACCCTAATATTAAGAATGATGAGTTCACTATTGTCAGTAAAACGCATTGTTGGAAATACTTGGTTGAGAAAAAAACAAGACCAACGCATTGGTTTACATCTCTCGATTTTCACACCCTGAATTTGGACATTTTCTTGGTCATCCAACCCCTCCTGTTTCAAAACCAAGACATACACCCTCTTTAGTGCCTGTAAAACTGGTAACACCTGTACACCATGCCAGGATATTAAGCTGCTCATATCATTTTATCAGTGTTGTTGAGATCTTTGTACAGGAGAGAGAAGTAACCACCACTGTGGTGTGGTTTCTAGCCTGCTTGTTAGCAGCTCAGCTAACTCAGCTGGCTGGTTCAGAGTTTTTAAAAATGCAAGCTGACAATAACATGCTCTAAATGTTGGACTAAGCAATTTCAGAGTGCATATTTAGCTTACTGTCTTGATTCCATTTTCTTTCAAGTTTGTTTGGTAAGAAAGGAATATTTTGCCTTAAAAAAGCTGATCATAGACAGACAGACAGACAGCATTTATCTATATTTATTTACCTCTAGTACACAATGCAGGCTTTATTTGTGCAGGGAACACTCTAAGTCTGAACACAGGATATTGGGAATGTTAGAATCCTAACTCAATCCTAACTAATTTTTTTGCTTGAATCTCATTAAGCCCTCCTAAAGCAATCCAAAACCTATATATGGGAGATTTCCTTGTTAAATCTTCTTCTACCACTCAGAAATTCACTCTGTGGATTTTGAGAACCTTACACTTGCTCAGGATCTGTAGATATCCCATATCCCTAAATGCTTCCCTCCAAAAGGACTTCTGTACATCCAGGATTTTGAGAGGACCAACACAAAGCCCTTCTGAGAGTTGAGTGGGAAGTTCTAATGTATCTGCCCAAGAGCAAAGTAGGGCATTGTGAATTCAGGAGGAAGATGAAATGCTGAGGCAGCAGATTTAAAAAAAAAAAAAAAGAAAAAAAGAAAAGATTACAAGCCCTTTCAAAAAGTTTTTGGTTTTGTTTTTTCTTTTTTTCTATTTAAGAATGTGGGTTTTACAGTACAGATAGACATCACCACTGACACTACATGCTGGATGAAATCTGTGTCAGAAGGACAGACAATTGCTGAAGACAGACCACAGCACGTTTTCATGGCGTCACAAGAAAGGAACAAGAAGAGCTTAGCTGAGCAAAAGTAACCCACATTTCCTCCAGTCAGTTTTTAGCTTCCAGTCTCAAAATCACGCCTTTTTGTTCTTCACACTTAGCTGTGTGAAGTTGTCCCACTAACCCATTCAACTCTGTCCCTTCTCTGTGGCCCTCAAGCAGTTCACGCCTTATTCAGATTGTTGAGACACATGCACTTCTCTCTTAGCCATCTATGGATTGTTTTCCTACCTGAATCCCAGATTGCACAATGAGTATGATTGCTGCTTACCTAATGTTTGTTATAAAACCTGTGACAGCATTTTTTCCTTGCTGCTCTACAAGAGGAAATAGCATTTTATTTGAAATGCTGTGCTGAGTGTCAACATGAGAGGTGTTTTAAAAGAGCTGAGAAGTATGCTGTCAGGAAAATGTTTCCAGGCCTACCTTCCCTCCCACATCCAACTGTGATGAAATAATCAAATGCTATACCACTTGTACTTGGGAAGAGGATGACTAACAGCAGCTAATTACTGCTCAATCTGTTGCCCTCAGCAGCTGTTGGTCTGAATCACACCCCCTGGCACCAAGGGGCATGATTTGTGGTGCAAGGGCTCTGGAGGCAACTTAATTTTCAGGGGCTTCCTAGCGAGGCAGCAACTGGGACAAGAACTTCACATATTAAGATCCTGTCACAGAAGCTGCTACCACCATGCCTGACTCAGCAGGTGAGCCTCTCCAGGTCAGCCTTCTCCTGCTGGGGGCCCTGGACAAGCCCATGTCCCACCACACAGAAAGGAGAAGGTGGTTACTGATTTCTTCCTGCTCCGTCCTTCTGCAGCAGAGACTGAACCTAGCTCGTGGTACCAGATATAAGTTTCTGCTTTCGTCCCAGTTTGCTGCTGCAGTAGCACAGAGTTGGCAGAGGGCCTTCTGTATCATATTTGATCTGTTGACACTTGCAGCAGTGCTGGACTCTAACACTGTAGGAGTTTCCGTTTGGAGAAATATGGTAGCCCTTCCTGCCTCCCCATTCCACTCCCTACGGAAAACCTCCCTCTTGTTTTCCCAAATTCTGGGCCAAATAAAATATACCAAAATAACACTGGAGACAGAGAAGGAATCTCTTGCCTCAAACTTGGCCACAGAGCAATACATGCAACCATTACTCGTCTCACAAGTGAAGTCACGCGGGTGGAAGAATCCAGGCAGGGTTTCATCGGCAGGGACTGCAGGTTCAACCTGGCTGCTCTGCAAACCTTGTTTGTGGTGGCCAGAATGACCACTTCTTCTGTTTTCGTGGTAGAAGAATCCAGGCATTATACTCTTCAGCTGGCTAACTTAAAACTTTCTAGGAAAAAAAGGGACAGAAGGTCTTGAACTGTGGTGGTGTAGCTGCTGGCTGCCCAACACGCTGTGACATTTCAGCCTTGCGTGGAGAAGAGGCAGGAAAGCAATATTTTTATCAGAGCTGTTAGAGATCCTGCCTCACTCCTGAAGCTTTTTAGTATTTCAGGGATGTTCTCCTGAGTAATCATGTAATTTTGCTCCACTCATATAATGTATTCAACACCTGACACCTGAGCCAGAGAGTGACTTTCTATAGCATAACATGCCTGCCATGAAGCCACCAGTATCATCCTGTCCACACAGAGCACAGCTCTTTTACAGGAAGCCTCTTACATGTGGGGCAGCAAGGCCCTGCACAGAGATTCTGCAGGGTCTCCTTTCTTACTTACAGTTCCTCAGTGTCATTCCAGGCTTGAGCCATTTCACCACCAAAGAATCTGGAATTTGGCCTAGAGCTCATGATGTAGCACAGTACTGTTCTTTACTTAAAGTAAGATAAGCAGTATTATCAGGCTACTGTCTCACCTGGGGCATCTCTAGTGTGTCACACTCCAGCACAGTCAGGTTAATGGTGCAGTCCCTTTGAGAACAGGGACAGAGAGAGGGTTTCTCTGAAATGTAACTTCTTTGTTTTTGCTGAGATGTGTGTTTGAAAAGCCTATTACTGAGTAAAACCCTGTTTATTTTTCCCTATCTTATACAGGTTTTCATCCCTCTGTGCAAACAGTGTCGAGAAAATATATCTGGTGATAATGAATAGCTACATACTGTGTGCTGTAAACTTCAGTTCTTTTTATGGAGTTTTAGTCTCTTCCCAATTCCATCTGCCTCCTGTTCCAACAAAGGCCATATGGCTCTTCAGAGCCACCTATGCACCAGTTAGGTGGGGTGGGAGTATTTGAAGTGGCACTCGTTCTTCTGAGGAAATTTCCATTTCAGGTGTAGGCTGAGAATGGGGTCACCAACTGGTTGTGGACATTTCTAAGACAAGTGGACTTAAAGACCAAAAGATATCACCACAGAGTATCATCACCAGTCTGACTGGACACCCTATTTAACCTGAGCTGTAGAATGAGACCTGTTCTTCTCTCCCATATGGAATAAGCTTAACTGGCTGAATGACATTGGAATTGTAGAGGTATTCAGTATCTAAACAGGGTCCTGAGGATGCCCTTCTGCAACTTGTCTCCAAGCTTGCATGGGTATTGTCAAGTCCTCTAGTACAGAGAGCAAGCTAATTTATACCAGGTAAAATGCTCAGCCTCCATTTTCTCCTCCTTTCTCTTACATCCTTCTCATCTGGTACTGGTCCACTGTTTTCAAATGCAAATTGCTTGTAAAAATGTATATATCTGTATATCAAAATTATTGTTTTAGAAAAAAGTTCTCCCTAATGGTCTAGCAGATTCTCAGTGGCAGCATCACTTGATAGATGTGCAGGAACGAACCTCATGTCTCTAGCTAGGATTTCACATTTGACTGCAATGTGCTCTCACCTTTTTACAGAAACACTTCAGTGTTGATGATGAGACCCTTACTCATGGATCTGTCAGTTACAGCAGCCACCTCTAGATCACAGCAATTCATCAAGTATGCTCTGGGTATCCAGAGAGACTTCAAGGTAACAATTGCATGAAAGTTCATGGAATCATTGGTTAAGCAACAAGAAGAATAACATTAAAAAAAAATAATTGAATAATAAAATGTGTAGGGATTCCAGCACTAGTCCACTGTTCCTGCTACACAAGTCCTACTTCTCTTACCTAACATCCTCTTGTGTGAACTCCAGGTTTCCTCGATTAATTCCTGACAAACCGCCTTGCTCTGGCTTTTGTATCCAATGCTCCACATTCTTTGGATTTTTCTTATACCTGTTATGGCTGAAATTTGTTCACTTTTTTTGCTTCTTTTGATCACATTCCCTCGTTCTTGCACCAGCTCCTCCTGGTTAACTGGTTCTCCACCTCTGTCTGCCTTTCCATCTTGCCATCCCACCTTGGGTGTCATCGCCACCTGCCCTCTCTTCTGAGCCTGCAAAGCCTCTGTCAGTGGAGACCTTTAAGAACAGGTTAGACACACATTTACCAGAAATAGCATAAGTACAGTTCATTCTGCCTTTGGGCAGGAAACCAATTAAAGGACTTACTGAGGCCCCTTCCAGCCCTGCATCCTTCTGATTCTATTATCCTTTGCATTAGTGGGAGAGCAGTAATGGAGCCACACTTCTTGGCACAAATGTTCCCAAGTGATTGTTATCTTGGACTCTTGGGCTTGCAGCTGGAGCTCCCCTTTAGGTTGTCTGCAGGGTAGCACGGGCTGCAGCTAGGGCCAGGGTTCAGGCTTGCCATTCTGGCTTCAGTGATGACTTAAACATCTGAGCTTCTTCTTTCCATACAGTTATCAAATTACTCTCATTTTCAATTACTCTATGTTTTCCAAATACAACGGTCATAGATACTTCTTATTAAAATAAGGGTCTTTCCCCATTCTGATTATATTTGTATTTGTCTTTTTGGGTAATTCTGCAGATAACACAGGCAGCATATAACACTCCACAGTACATCCTGCAACCATTTTGAGTACAGCTACTCTTTCAATCAGCAGATGAATTTGCTGTCAGGGGTGCAGGTAGGATATCCCAGTCAAGGAATTCAGCCCTTTCAAAATTATTAATTTTCTCTTGTATTAAATTCCTTGGTAAGTAGGTTTATAATGAGTAAAAAAAAATTGCTTTACCGCATGTAACAACATTATAGAATGAATACCCCATTATACCCATCCAGCTGCAAATTGCTGTTATCTCTTCAGAACAATTAGCCTATTATACATCCTCTTAAAACCTGATACCAGCCCATCATCTCGGAGCCTGAAGTATAAAGCCATCCATTAACTTCCTTATACTTTGGATCAGCCCACAAAAACAGCTTAGTGTTCCAACATCCTTCGCCATAGGGTTGCTCATTATCAGCTATCAGCTTTTGTGCTAACAGTCCCACACCGAGTACAAAAAAGAAGCCAAAGGGTTCGCCTGTGGTTTTCTATTATTTTAAGCGCTCTGGACTGAACTTACATCAATATTGTTACTGGTGTACTTAAAATAATAGTCAAAAGAATAGATGACTGGAAAAAGGTGAGGTGGTTTGGGGAGGAGGAGGAAATACCAATGCTGCTGGAAAAACAATTTTTAAAAAAAAAACCCAGTGTTTCAGTGAGGCAGGTTTCACAACAAGCACCACTGACTTCTACGGAGTTGCTTCTAAATTGTACTAAAAGAACTGAGGAGAGAGTAGAAATTTTATAGAGGCAGAAAACAGTTAAGGTATACAAAACATTTAAAAAAAAATGGATCTTTGAAACAGTCAGGAGAAGGTTTCAGAACTCTGGTACAGACAGTCCAAAGGTCAAAAGCTTTCAGGCTTGTGTAACCCTCTGAAGTAAATCCATGCAGCCCACTGAGCAGAGAACTCAAAAAAGGCACTTAAAAAAAAAGGTCTGACTAATATACAGTTTCCTCAGAAAATTAAGTTGTCCCTGTGCAGTTGGTAGTCTTTAGTCACCTTTTAAATTACACCATGATGTGTACTTGTGTGTCAGAGCAATTAATTTAATTTCTTTTTGCCTATTCCTTGAGAGTAATCCTAGCTATCCTTTAGTCTGAGAGGGAATTGATAAGTGTAAAATATGATTTGTTTTCTTTAGTTGTGTTCTGTTTTGTTTCCTTACATTCCTTTTCTGTGGTTCAGTTTTCTCATTGCTTTTATTATCCCTTGGATCTCTGTTTTGCTAGAGTACAGGAGCACCTCAGACAGATACAGTTAGGCAGGGACAAAAAAGCCCTGAAAATAAAATCTCGTGATGTGACTGGAATTTCTCTTTTTCTTCCCAGTGCTTCTAAGGAAAAGCTAATTGTTGTACACCCTGAGCTGCACGTGAGACAGCACACACCAGCACACTGCTCTTACCAACAAAGGTGCTTATCTCCCAGTGATACTGGTGACATTATCCCTCTCTGGGCACGAAATCCCCATCCCTGTCTAACTTTAGGGTTGTTGAAAGGTAAATTGCAGCTCTCTGGTTTAGGTGGGGGCTGGCAGAAGGACACACCGTCCTTTTTCCCTGGCTGCTGCTCTTAGAAGGGCATGCTGGCCCTCTAAGATGCCGGCAGAAGCAGCTGGTCCAGCTCTGTAATGAAAAGTGCACAGGTGTTGGGAATCTGCCCGAGGGCACGGGTCCCAGATGAGAGATGCAAATAGGGAAGAGGAGATGCAATGCTTCGGCAGGGGATGGACACAGAGACTGTCAACAGTCCTACACAAAGGCAGCCCTTCCCCTAGGGTATCCAACAGGGACTCGCTCCTGCCTGGGCAGAAGCACAACAGGGATTTTTCGTATTTGGTGGGTTGAATTGTTCTTTTCCTTTGATTCATTATGGAGGAAAAAAGCTTAAACTGAGATGCTCTCAGGCGAGTGCCTGTGGTGTTCATTATCATAAGCTGGCAGGAGGCAAGACTGTCCTGTGAGGGTAAAGAGCAGGAACTTTCCTCTATCAGCATCTTTCTATCCAAGCTGCTTGTAAAGCTATTCCACTTTTTTTCCCCTCCCTTTTCACCTTCCTGACTGAGGGATGCACACTGCCAGCATCCCTCAGTGATGAGGGAAAACATCTGGTGGTGATGTTTCAAATCAGGGAACAGGTAGCGAAGGCTCAGAGCCACTGTCTGCAGGTGAGCAGGATAAAATACCGCTTTCCAAGGATGCTCTTTTCGTTCAGATGGCAGGTGCTGCCTGACAGGAAAAATTTCTTTCTAAACCAGTTTTCAAGGAAGAAGAACTTCTCTTTGAACAGTAATAGTACTCTAATGAGACGAAAAACCCCCAAGTGAGTCAGGATGAAGTTTGATAGTTATAAATAGTGGCTTTTGGAAGTCTCGTTTCAGGCAACTATAAGCAAGAGTTGCTTATATCATGTTAACTCATAATCCCCAATATGCTTTGCATTTGCTATGGATCATATACTGGGAAAGACTATGATTCTCCTTTGCCTGTTTAGATTGAGATAACCTTGTAACTCCTACACAATGGGCAGTCCAGATGCCTGATATATTCCGGTATCATGGTCAGCATTTCCACAAGGCTGGTGAAGTTTGTGAGAAATGCTTTTGTTATCATATTTCTTGGCTTCCACAGCCCAGTGTCTTTTTGTAAAAACTATAAAAAATCAAGCCACCCTTCACATTAGTTAATGGGCACAGAAAAAAATGATTCCTGAGGGAGCCATTTTTTTCCTAGCATAATGATAGATTTCACTAGGAAAAAATTCCTTTTATTCCAAAATAAACTGTTAGCATTCTAAGCCATTTATGTGGGGCTTTATCTGTTATAATCTCATCAGAACTATTTTTAGAATACTAGTGCATAATAATATTAGGCAGCACTGATCTCTGAGACAATTTGAGACTCCCAGTCGAGTTTCTGCTAGAGACTCTTACCATAAAAAGCCCCATCACAAATTTGCCCCTTTGTTCCAGAGGCTGCCAGACAGATCAAGGACTTAAAGGGCCTGCCATTTGAAGTCTCTTCAGTTTGAAGATGTACTGTCAGGGATCAGTATGGAGAAGGCTTTTGTTCTGCTGCTGGAGTAAGTGTTTGTAGATGAAAGGAGAACGCCTGCTCCTGGGCCATCAACCTGACACTTTTCAAGACATGAAATTCACTTAGAACTAAGCACGGGATGGGGGAATGAAAAATAACATATATTTATTCTACCTTTGCTTACTACCTCGAGGAGCATCCCAATCACTTTGTAAAGGAATACTGATACATAAATAAGCTAGTGGAATGGAGAATTTACAGTATAAAGAGCAAACTTTTGAAATTGCACAAGCAGGGGAGCGAAGTTCTGAGGCTACACTACAGTCATTGGGGATGTTTCCATTACTTTCCATAACACTTCTGGAGCACAGGTATTTGGTCACTTGTCACTGAGATCTGTGTCACAGAAACATCACCCTAGATTTTTTTAAACGTGAACATAGGTATGATGATGCCTCTTATTCCCTGAACAACCCTTTGAGGTCTCTTATTCCTTGAACAACCCAGATGAAATACACTGAGTAAATGAAAACAGAAAGTATTTTTAAAGCCACGGAGATAACCTTAGTATTTTATTGTCTTTGACACCTTTTACTTATGGAAGTGTGTGTAGTAATGTACTTTCTTCTGTAACCCTGCAAAACTGAGTATGAAAAAAGGAGAAAGGGTGGGTCACTGTAAGTCTTTAGCTGATGTTGTTAGATTCACTTCTGGCTTTTTCATTTTACCCATCATCCAGGGCCCCCATATACTCCTGCCAAGGAGTGCCTGACTTTATGCTGCATCCTCCCTTCAAAGATCTCCAAACACCTAATGGAGTTTACCACCTCATTATTTACTGTAGACACAAAGAGCATTTTGCCATGGCAGTTCAGCCTTTTCTGGGATGAAAGACTGTTTTAAGCAGAGGGGGAGTACTCAATAACATGTTCTTAATAAAAGTAAGAAGGAATTTTAGACAGAAATAAATTAATTTCCCACTGAAGATGTAATCTGGATAAGAGAGGTTTACAAAGAAAATTATACAGAATTTTAACTGACACAATTATTTAAATCCCTGATTTTACTTCTGAGCTGAAAGCATCACTATATAAAACACTGCCTGCTAAATAATGTTGGAGATTGCCTCAGGGAAAGGTTCTGCCAACGGTGTTTTCTATTATTTTTTAGGAGAAGAGGGACTGACCCTGTCTGTATTTTAAGTACCTCGTAAGAAGAATTTGTGCCTGGAGGAACAGACATAATGGATGACTATACAGATGTAATCCCACCAGTTGGTGTCTGCCACAAGGTCTCTGCATTCTGCCAGAGGATGAGTCAGTTATGGATCCCTGAGAAGCAAGGCTGGTATCAAGCATAGCACCTTTTCCTCCTCTCTTCTGCCTTGACAGCCCTCGCTTCATGGCTTAACCAGGATGGACACACTTAGAAATACTGACACTTTTATTCATGCACATGCAGTGAAGGGTTTGACCTTGCTCCCATTGCTAGATTTCAGTATGATTTAGTGGGTGCAGTGGATACTCACTGGAGAAGATTCTGGCCTTACTTGTACCAGCATTAATTCGAGGTAAATTTCTGACATGGAGAGCCCTACTCCAAATATAGTGTGATATAAATGAGAACAAAACATAACTCTGAAGTGCAAAATTTACAGTTGCTGCCTGCATGAGGAAACAACTCTCAGTAACTTCTGTAATCAGTGAAGATGCCTCAGCCCTTTGAAATAGGTGACTTTGTGAGTAGCTTGTTATGGCCTGGCTACAGTTACCAAGTCTCATGTTCAAGCACAAAGTAAGGCAGGTGATTCCAGGCAGCCTCGGCTTCCCTGTTCCCACAGGGCTTGGCTGTGCAGACTGAGGAGCAGATGGGTCTGTTGGTCACATTACTCACTCAGCTAAAGCTCAGCACTTTGTTTAATGCTTTGCTCTTTAAGATTGGAGTGGCCAGTGCTCTGCAGATTTGAACCTGTTCTTCCTACCACATCAAAGGAATCTGGATACTGGGGCAGATTTGGATCTCCCACCAGTTTTAACTGGTATAAACTATGTGATAACTGGTATGAACCCTGTGTAATAACTATGTTACTTAAGGTCTCCAAGCACCTAATATGAGCACTGAGTGAGTGGTGAAAGAGTGACAAAGCCTGTAATACTTTGAAAACATCAAGTAATGTAGTGATTGAAATATAAAAATCATTAGAAATCCAGAATTTTCACAAAAGCTGTGGCCAATGCCGCATATTAAGCATCAGTCATTGTGCAAGCTAATTCTGAGCATAGTGCAACGATCCTGTTAAGCACTTAGATTAGGAAGGATTTACAACTTCATTTCCCAATGGTAATCAGAAGCAGTCCTCTAGAAATAAATGCAACTATAGTGGTGTAAAAGCCCAGAATTCAGACTACAGGGCAAAAGAAGATCATATGTTGTTCAGTGAACCCCTGCAATCTATTTTTTTGCTGTATTCCCTCATCCCACAAGCACATCTGGTGTTTTAGGAACATTGTATTCAACACTGGTAAAAGGACACCAGGGCCAAGAATAACAAATGAAAAATGAAAACACTGGGGCCTAATGCTGATCTCATATGGGTGTAAATCAGAGGGATTCCAGCAAAGCCTTTGGAACCACCCCAGTGAAATACTTGTGTCTGATTCAGGATCAAAACTGTACAGACCAGTGATTTTTACTGTCAGGCCTGAAATTCTCCCACTCCACTGGGAAATTTCACTGCAAAATATCTTTCACAGAGCTTCTCACAAATATCACAAATGCTGAGGAAGTGACAAAGTAAAGCAAAAAGGCTTTAGTAGCTCCTGTGTCTGCACCGACTAACGTAAAATACCTGTCAAACCAGATTAGGCACAAGTATTTGATTTGCAATTTGCAGCCCAAAAAGGGAGTTTGACTGCAAATAAATATATATTTTTCACTTAGTTATTGGATTAGTACATGTTTTCTCTTAAGCCCTCTAGAGACGGAGAAAGTCTTTTCACTGACTGCAGGGTGGGTTGTTCTCAGTAACACAACCTTCCAAATAATATACATTATTGCACTTTGTATTTCTGGTCTTGACCTGAGGCATGGCCATAACCATAACACTTGTAACTGCTTGGCAATTTAACTAAATCAACTGTCTTTAAAATGTAAACAAATCCCAGCTGCTTGTCGACAAAATTGTTTGAAGACACCAGATATTAAAACTTCTCAGTCCCCATTTATCGTAGGGAGATCTTAGCAGGGATGAAAAATGTGTGCATAAGTGTCATGTACAGAAACCATTTTTGAGCCTGAAAATTCTGTTTTCCCTTGGAGCCCTACAGCAAAAAAGCCAAAAGTACATTCAGGACCAAATCCAATAACTGCATTGAATTTTCTAATCTCACCTTCCACCATAAAAAACATTAGAACCATTGTAAAAACACAGGTCTTCCTCTTCCTGGAGACATGATCCAAAACATCAATAAGTTTTCTGTGATTGTCAGGTGCTGCTGTTTTTATTTCATCCCATTGTACTTGTATTTTTACCTCGTTAAATAACTTCCCTCCTGTTTCAAATACTGGTGGAATCTCCCCCTCCCCTGCTGTCTCCCTTCAGGGCTGCTGTAAAGCCAACTGTAGTCAAGAGGGCTTTTTGTGGATTTAAAGGGGCTTTGTAGGAGGTACTGACTTCAGCTACCCTCTGCATGCTTTTCTTCTAAAACACTTCTTTGCAAATTATGTCTTTCACTGTCTTGCAGCCGTTGCTGCTTCAGTTGTCTGCAGTTTGTCAGTACTCGGGGACAAAGCAGCCCACTGAGAATGATGCTCTAGGTCCTGCTATACAAAATCTCTCCCTATTTTTATCCATGGCCCTTTAGGTGAGGATACCCTTTTAAAGTTACTTTGCCAGAAGTCAGTATGCTTGCTTTGTAAACAGAGGAATAACCTGCTCAGGGTTGCCCCTTGTTTGACTTTGCATTCAATGGACATCAAGCCAAACAGCAGCTAGAATGCCTGACCTTAAAGACTGAAGTTCAGTAAGAAACACTAGAGATCTTGAGGCAAAGGGTTTCATATTACTGACTCCTGTGTCTTTCATTGATTAGACATTTTACAACTGATAGTGGCTTTCAAGGTTTATTTGGAAACTTTGTCAGGAGGGCAGAGATGGGGGAAGGGAGACAGTAAGCAAGGCTGAGGCTTTCTTTTCTATTTAGTGTGTGGAATTAAGCTGGGAATAAACAAAGGTGGCAGAAGGGAATGCCATTAACATACCATTTTCAGATTTACCCCTCGTCTTATCATTGGGTCAGTTCTCTCAAGCTGTAGGTGGAGAGACAGCAGTGAACACTGGAAGGAGGGAGAGTAGAAGAGAAGGAATCCGGGAGTTGTTCACTGTAGAAAATTTGTTCCCTTTCTGCAAAATACTTCCAACTCTAGCTGAAGCACATGGGAGTGATCCAAACACTCTGAATTAGTCTGTATGATTAAACCCCAATTTTGTTTGAGCTTCTAATTCCTGGTCTCTGGGAAAATGTCATACGGGTGAAATACCACATAGGGAACAGGGCAGCATTTGTTCACAGCATGCAAAACGTGCTCGTGGCAAGATCTGCTGCCAGGGTCAGAGCCAGGGAAGACTGTGTTCAAGCAGAGGAATGGCAGGACAGGTATCAATACAGAAAGGGGCAAGAGGGGAATGAAAATCCTTATTTTGCCTAGTGCCCAAGGGTCAGATTCAGAGACTTTCAGAAGAAGAAAGGAGCTTATAAGAGGGAGTCTTATTTAGATGAGCTTTCCAAGATTTACCCTGGAAAATGGTTCTAAAAGCTGCCAGGCACAGCAAGGCTGGGAAATGCTGCTTAGGCCAAACTCAGATATGGACCAAGGCCATAAGCACCGAAGTCAGTAGAAATATCCACAAGGAAATTCAGATATCAGCAAGTTTTACATTCAGAAGTATCATGAGAGATGTTTTGGTAATCACTTGAGGACTCAGGAAAAAAGTATGTAGTATGGCTCACTGAAAAACCATGCAATGTTAACAACCATCATGTAATGGAGGGTGTGTGCCTCTGTGTGTGTGTGTGTGTGTGTGTGTAGGCACACACGTGTGTGCCTTCTGACCCACTGCTGTTGAAAAAGTTTCAAGTATGAGACTGTCTAGAGCTAAGAAGACGAAAAGAGAGCATGAAGCAACCTGTAATTTCTGTAGGCTGTGGCTGAGCTGCTAAAGGGAGGGGGTGTATGCTGGAATGCACATAACCCGTTTCTAACCTCTCACACCTTCCTGTGTTGAAGATAAGGACTGACATGGGAGTTATTTGTCCACTCGAGCTCTCAAAGAGCTCAAGGAACTGCCAGTCAGGCTGTAGTCTGACTGAGCTCCCTGTTTCTTGTGTGATATCTTCTGCCGGTGTGAATTAATATTCTTAGTTTATATTTCCAGTGCAAATTTTTGGCTAAGGAAGACAAAATCTAGCAGTGAGAAAAAGCAAGTCTGGGCTGCTAGGATTTCTGGGAATTATCAATAGCCAGTTACATGACCTTGGACTCCCTACAGCCTGACCCACCTTTACTCTCTTCTCACTCTGACTGTGGCTTACTACAACATTTTAAAAAGTTGAGGAGTGCTAAAAGAATTTTTTTTCTAGCATCTGTCCTGGCCTTCTGGAGGAAAATAGTGATTTTTTTCTCTCAAGGACAGACAGAAATCTTGTACTCAGTCAGATCCCACAAAAATTACAGTCTGTGCTCCAGACTCCCATTATCAATCCAAATACACAGAAGATTATTCCTCTATTATTTCTCTCACTTGCACCCCTATGACCATTTTCACCTGTGCAGACTGCAAACAGTGCAAAACTCTCCAATAATTCAACAGGAAAGAGTTCAGAGAGGAACAACAGCACTCAGAGACCTGTGAAATATAACCTATGAGGAGACAGCAAAGGAATTTTTGTTTTCTTAAATATAGAGAAGACTGAACAGAGACATGATAACAGTCCTCAAAAATGTAAACGACTGCAGCAAAGAGGAAGGAAATAATCTCTCCTCTCCCACAAGGAGAGGATAAGAATAACAGCCTAAAATTGCATCAGGGACTTTTTTTTTTATTAAATATTAGCAAAACCATTTGTAACTGTTAGGATGGCATTACTGGGATTTGTTGCCTTGGAAATTGACCCCTCTGGAGCACTTTCAAAGCAGGCTGGATCTACCTCTGTGCTAACGGGACAGGTACCACTGACCTGCTGCGCTCTTGGAGCAGGAGAAGGAATTGGTGATTCCTCAAAATCCCTTCTAGCCTTGCTTTCATATAACCTAATGATTCACTGGATAAGTACATGTTCATTTATCACCCTCTGGGGAGAATTTTAGAAGTACTACTTGCATGTGTGTGTTCTTTGTCTCTAGAGCTTTCCTTAAGATTATTACTCTTCCAAACACTGGGCTATGCTCTGTGGTTCTCTCCCATAAGAAGTGAAGCTAGTCCTGACAACCAGGAGCTATAGCCCTACCAATAACTGGAAAGACTAATATTCCTAAAGAAATTACAAAAAATGGGCCTTTGCCTGCCTAGTCCCTTGCCTTCATTTTGCAGTAGCATGTACTACAGCATTGCTGAGTTTTGCTCTTCCAAGTCAACCACCAGTGAAACACAGAAAATAGGACCTGGGACAAGAATGGTTAGCAGGGTCAGCCCCTGGCTGTCACAGGCAGCCGTATCAGGCAATCTTTTTGGCAAACTCAGCAAACTCCATCTCCAGTCTGGTTGGGTTTCTTGTCCTTGCTACTCTCACTGGCTGTCTTCTTCACCACATCAGCACTTAGGCAGCCAAGAACCTTTCTCTAGTTTGTAACCTAGCATTTTCTCTTGGCCAGTTTATTAATTACTTCCAGTGCTAATGCTGCACTTCCATCTCTTCAGACTTTCCCAGTTTAGTGGATTTACAGTTGGCATCAGTATTGCTCTTGGTTTTCATTTTGTAAGAATAAACATGTCAAGCTGTATTCATATCCTCTCAGGGAGTCAGGTGAATGCATCCATAATTGATCAGTAGTGCACTTGTCTCCTGATATAGAAAGGAGTTTGCCCAAAATTACAGGGTGCAGAGAGAGTGTCTTAAAACCACAACCAAACCACTTTTGTAATACAAGATCAAGGCCTTGGAAGAGTTAAGAAGTGAAGTCGACCTGCTAGAAGTGAAGTCGTCCTACAGAAATTCTTGTGATCTTGGATTCTAACTTAAGTTCTGCAACAAATCTGAGAGTGGAGGGGAAGAGCAGCTCTTAGATCAGTCTCCACACAGCATGCCCTGCTTTCTGCTGCCAGCTGTCTCTACTGGATAGAGCTGAAACCCAGGAACCTCAGCTCTTCTTCCCATGTCCCCTTTTGAAGGCCAGCCCTACTGGTGGCACCAGCACTGCAGCACTGTGCTTACACATCCAGCAGCAATGCTGCTTGAACCGGCTTGTCCCCACCCTCCTCCACTCCCAGCTGCTTTTTCCATTTCCCGCCGGACGCCCTCCCTCCAGCCAGTGGAAGTGTTTGCGCAGTTACGTGCAGAACCAGGTCAGGGATCTGATCCCAGCCAAAAAAACAGCCTGCAAATTTATATTTTTTTTTTTTTTTCCAGCTGGAAGAAGTTCTTCTGTCTGGTTTCTTGGGTGGCTGCACAAGCACTTTGGCTGGCATAAGGGAGGGAAGAGGACAGAGGTGGAAATAAGCAACTTTGCCATGCATGCTCCTCCCAAGTGAGTGTGGCTGATCCACGGAGCCTCCCCTCCACTCTCAGCCAGCGTGGGCTGATCTCGCAAGGAAAATCACACACTTGTTTTTCGTCATGCCCCAGATGCTCCCCACCCTCCTTTCAAGGAACACTGCTCTTTCCCCATCCATCTCTAGCAAGCATTAGCAGAAAGATTCTCCCTAATCAATCAACAGCCATTAGAACAACCAGGTTTTGAAGGTCTCCCACTTTTCTTATGTTATACAAAAGGCTGGAAGAGAGCTCAGGGGCTCTTTAGTCTAAAACTGGTGAGTGCTACCACTCATGTGACACAATCCCTTCTAGAAGTTGGGCTGCATTCTCTATGCCTGAATCTTTGGACCTTTACAATGGTGCATTCTTGCATCATAATTAACAGTTACTAGAAAGATAGTTTGAAAAATGTAGTTCTTTGTAATCACATTTAGAAACAAGTATATCTAAATAAGTTCATTGAGGCACTCCTTTCTTGGGCAGCTGTTATAATCCAGCTTAAAATAAACCCACTCCCTTCTCTTCTCCCATTTTTTGGCTCTGAGCTTTGCTATTAATGACATAGACAAATCACTTCCAAGAGAAATTTTATTATTTGAAGTTTTCTCAATTTAATGTGTTTGGCTCCTGACACTTCAAGGAAAGCTGGTACAGCTACTAATATGCTTTGCAGAAAGACTCCTTCATGTTGTCCTGAGAGAGGGCAATGAGAACCTGGTTTGATTGAAATACCTACAAGGACACAAGGGTTACCATAAGTTTTGGCTGGTTTCTCTAGTTATTCTGAGGACACAGTAAAAGATTACTACTCTTTGCAATACCTCTCTGGAGAGTATGTTAAAAAAAGAATAAAGTTCCTAGCATAGCATTTAAATAGAAGAAAAATAGTTTTTAAAAAGGCACCTTGTTCTGTATCATGCAGTCCTGTCTGAAATTTGTGCACTGGTGATATTTATTCATCTGCTAAATAAAATCACAGATACTTCATTCCTGTCTGATCACTAGAAAATATCTTGTAGCTGTTTTCGTGCTTATGTCACATATAGAAACTCAAAAAACTTTGACCAGCCTTCATGGGTTGTTTGCTGGAAGCCTGTTCACAAAGGACTTGCACAACATGAAGTCCTTTTAACTCCCAGGAGTGCCTCAACAAACACAGTGGGCACCCACCCAGTGTAAATAACCTATTAATAAACAATTTACAAATTGATCAACCATAACATCTTTTTATAGACTAAAAAAATGTAAATAGAAACAGGTAATTATCTACATTAACATCTGTGCAATAGTAAACTCACAGAGAGTTTTTAGTTAACATACAGGTTCCCATCAGGAGGGCAAGTCAACAAGAGCAGCAGATGGCTGCATTTTGGGTTAAATGCTCCTTAAAAAAAAAAAAAAAAAAAAAGGTAAAAGCCAACAGGTGCAGAAGAGCAGCAATGAATAGCCTCATTCCCCTCACCTCCACTTCTCTGTAGAATTCAAACACTCACTTCAGTGATAGCAAGACACAGAGATCTTAATTTTCATTCAAAAGTAGGAACCTTGATGGTGGCTTTTGTTTGTAGAATCAGCCTCATGGTCCCTGATTGGCATTCAGCCTTAGGCCAGATCCTAAGGATGAAATGAGCTGTATCCTAGCCCTGTTTTCCTGCATACTGCTAGCCCAGTCCCTAAACGTATCTCACTGCTTCATCTATAACTTAAAAAAAAAAGCTGTTTAAGAGGAATGCAGAGAGGCAGAGAGGCTAAATTCATCAGTGCTTTGAAATGAACTTGTAGAACTAAGCACTGATATTTTCACTGCAAAATGGGGCGTTTTGCTGGGAAGCATCAATGCAACAGGATTGTCTACTGACAGACTCGTCAGCACTTTTAGGCAGGCTGGAGTATTAGAACATAGATTTGGCTGAACTGTTTAAACAGAATACATTACCTACCATAAATTTTCTATGCTACTGTAACTACAGAAATTCTCCTTCAAAAGCCAAACATGGCCACCTGATCTGCAGGTAGTACAGAATAGCAGTTTCTCTAAAATCTAGAGAATTGTTTCTGATTTTTCTGCCTGAGGAACCCACCTAATAATAATAGCAACATATTTTTCTACACTGTGACTTGATTCTGGCTGCACACGTTTCCATTCCAGCATCATTCATAGTTGTTTTCAACTTCAGCAAAAAGCAAGATTCAATTTCAGCTGAGACCAGACATATCAAATTCAACTAAAAAAAAAAGTGTTGGGGAGGGGAAAGGAAGGGCATTTTGGCTGGGGAGAAAAACGAGGAAAAGGGACTGTAAAAAGAGCGAAGTGCAAACTTTCTCTGAGATGTAACGGTGTCTTTGCTGCTGCAGCAGCAGCAAAAAGCAGGCACAACTTTGTGGACCTCATCTCTTCACCCCTTAGTTTTCCATCCGCACGCTCCGCTGTGCGCTGGCAGGAGACGGAGAGATTGGGATCGCCGCTGTGACCGCAGAGCCCATGCCAGGAACCTCTTGGTACACTGGCTGCATCCCCACATCCCTGCCCAAGTGAGCTCATGGGGCTCAGCTGGGCTCGCCGAGGTAGCACAGACGGGTAATGAACACGACTGTCATGGAAAGTCTAAGAGGGGCGCTTGTTCCGCGGGCCGCCCGGACAATGAAGGATTGGCGTGCCACCCCCGCTCTCGCCCCCCAGCCGATGCCAAGGCGGGCGGCTGCCGGCAGATGAATAGCAGGTCTGTTCCAGCAGCTGCGCGTCCTGGTCCAGTGGGGAGAGAGTCTCCGGGAGCACGGAGTGCTCCGCTCCCTGCTCCGTCTGCAGAGGGAGAGACCTGGGGGCAAAAGGATGGCCTCGGAAGGGGAGAACATTCAAGTGAGTCCATCTTGGGGAAATACCCCTGGGAGGGAGAAGTGGGAGGGCAGATCCCCAGTCTGGGGGAAATATCCACCGCTCCTGTCATTTGCTCCTCAGCTTTGACAGCCAATTTCCCTTGAAAACTCAGTTCTGCTTTTTTCCGCTGTTCCCCTTTGAAGAAAAACTAGTGGCAGGATCTCTGTTGTGTTCTGCCAAGAGCAGTTACAAGTGTTTTTCAAAAAGAAATGAAGGTAAGAAGGGGGATATTACTAAAAAGAGATGTTTTTTGGGGAAGGAGGGGCAGCAGGGAAAGAAATTAGCCTTCAGCTCTCAGGAGGAGGCAGCACATACTCTACAAGCTGCAAAAATCTGATCTGCTCCGCATCTCACAAAGCCTTTCTCTGTTTGGCAGAAAGTGCTCTCAATCTGGAGAGGAGGAAAAGAAATAAATACAGCAAATACTGAGGGAGTGCAGAGGCCAGGATTTCCTATGTAGGGTTTATAGAGAAACACAACTTCTTGGTGAAGCTGTTTCAGTTCTCTGTCTTCCTATTCTGAGTGTTTGTGTTTTTTAAGAAGGGTGTTTCTTGTGCTCAGCATGTGTTCTCATAAAGGGCAACTACCCAAGGGTTTGGAAAAAAGAAACTGTTAGAGATGAAATGGAATAAAAAGCCCAGATCACAAACACCCATCAAACCTCAGAAGTTCAAGTCCAGATCTGCACTTCAGACAACTGTGGAGAAGGGAAGAATACAAAGCATTGCCTAGGGCACAGCTTCCAGCCCTGAATAGGCTGGCATCAGGGTCCAAATTTTGCAGCCAATTTTTCTGTCTGGAATGGTCTCAGCCATCCTTAGACTTGACAGTGGGCAATTCTGTCTGGGGTCACGATTTTTATTTCTTTGGACCGTGTTAAGGCAATTAAAATGGAAAGATTTGTGTCCTTGGAAATAATCAAGATGATTATCCTTAACTAGAAAGAAGGACTGAGACTCTCCAAAGCTGCAGAATGTATCTCCACTGAATGTGAGGTGCAGAGCAGTTTTTGAAGACCTGGGAAAACTATGCTCAGTAAGAGACACGATAAGTGAGGAAGATGCCCAAGTAGCTGTGACAGTTGGTAAACATGTACTCTATTTAGGATTGAGAAAGAGAGAGTTTAGTCTTTCCTGGAACTAAATAATAAGGGGGAAAATATAGAAATCAGCAAACCAGGAACTGGGGGCAAAAGGCAAAGAGGTCAAGAAAATTATTCTAAAGAAAAAGTCAAATTAACTCCTTGTGTGTTAAATCATACACCCAATGGAAAGTTTCAGGTCTATTGTGGATTTGAAATCCAGCTTCCATAGATGAAAAAATCAGCTTCACTGATTAAAGTTCTCGTAAACTTCTGAAAAATCCAGGGTTTAGGTTTTTGTCTTTCAACCTATCTTGAGGTTAAGCAAAGAGCCAAAAGTGATCCTCAGCATCTTCAGTCTTTACAATATGCAAATAAGTAAGTCCAGAAAGTCAAAGGTTCCTTGGGTTGCAAAACTGAAAGGAGCATACCTGTCTGTTTCTGGAACAGGAAGGTGTGAAGTATTTCCATCCACCTCTACTCAGGTTGCCACAAGAATAACCACTCTACAAAGATTTCCTTTGTGACACCTTACAGGGAAGCGACCAGGCAGCACAAAATGTAGGTGAATGCACACAGATCCTCACGTGCTTATAATACACAGTGCTAGCAGGGGAGGGAAAGAGTCTTACATACTGTGTCACATATGATGGATGCAACCCCTTAACCAAACTAGCAGCAGTTTGGTTCAGGCTCTGAAGGATGTGAAGGAATAAGCTGTAAATGGATGAAGGACTCATCTGGTTTCAATCTGCTTTCTGAAAACCCACAAAGAAGCAGAGTTGACCCAGTGAGCGTCGATGCATATGGTCTTGGAACACCAATCATGCGATTAACACATGAATAGCAGGTGGCTTTTCCAAGACTCATTTATCAAGGAACAAAGAAAGTTGTGGGTACAAGGAGTCTCATGCATACCTTTACTATCACATGTAATTTGACTACAAGCCAGCCACTTTATTCCATAAATAAGACAGCCAGAGTGAGCCTTCTTTGAGCTGCTGGCTAAGCAGCCTGACTGCATGGCAGTGAGCTCCCCTTGCACTCTCAAGTTTGCTCCTCAAAGCAGAGAAACCTTTTACCAGCAGCATATCTTCGGTAAGTGATTGATATTGCACGTAATCCTGTAGTATGGTAAGTGTGATTTGTGCTTTGGTAACCTTGATTTTTTTCTTGGTAACTCTGACTTGTGCCTTGGTAGTTTTGAATCACTGTTCAGGTGATTGTGCTGCACAGTAGCAGAGTGAACCTCGCCATCGAACTTTGCTTAGTCACACTTTTACAACATCATATTAAAACCACTTTCACAAATATCTCTGATGGTGACTCGTTAAGGGGTCTAAATCACCCATTCATGACAAACTGGCATAGTTGGCAGGGTCTGAATCAGGATTCACGACACAGAGCTGAGACAAGCAGAGGGTCCTGGCAATGATGTGACTTGACCAGTGAGAGGTGAGGGGAGGAGTGATCAGCGGCAGAGAAGAAAAAAAGTTTTTCAGTTGAAAGTACATTTAAAAGCCTCTTTTGAGTCCCTGCTCTGAGCAGTGAATGCAGAGCAGGTGTCTTCTCGGAAGTTTCCAGCTGTGGGCTTATGAAGAGCTTGTGGGAATGTGCACTGCATGCTGTGGGGTGGTAATGTATGACTCACTCCTCCTCAAAGAGCTCCTGGATGGAGTAGCAGAAACAGTCATGAAAGTTAACTATGACCCAATACAGAAGTAGGAATTTTTGTTTATAGGGAAAGGGTCTTGCACTCGAAGCAGCTGCAGAGCACCTACAAGCATTTCTCATACAACATTTACGTGGCCCAGTTAGACAGGTAACTATAGAATTAAAACAATGTAAACCCCTGGCCTCATGCAGGAGAGAGCTAGAAAAGGCAATCAAGATTTAAGAGGGCTCTTAAGAGGACTGATCAGTCCCCAACAATTTTTGCTTATTCTGAAGCATGAGAACAGGAGCTCACTCAGCAAAACTGAAAGCCCCTGTAACAGGAGACACTCCCTTATCCAGCGTGACATCAGCCTGTGGAATTTGCCATCTCCTGGAGCAGGTTAGAAGGTCAAATATTGGAGCAAGCATTGAGAAGAGGTCAGGAGGTCCAGTAACAATATTTACAGTTATGCAAGCTAAAAAAGGTACCTTCAAATCCCATAAGCCAATAGCAGGATAAAAATAAATATGCTTTTCAGTTCCCTAAAGGCAATGGCACAATTGCTGACCAGACTACAAGTGGTATTTGCATTAGAGAGGTTATACACCAGCTCTCCATAAATGAGACCCAGGACTGCTTCTTAGCAGCAAGAGGTATCTCCCACTAATCCACTTTCTCCCTTACAAAAATTCTCTTGTTCTGTGTGTTTCAAAGAGGTCTTTTTTCCCATTCTGACTTCTAGGAAGACCAGTAAAACCTCAAAGTGTGCACAGAGAGATGCTAAAAGGAAATTGTGCTGAAATGGAAAAAAAGCCACAGGGCTGTAGAGCAGCCTCACCAGATCTGTGCCAGCCAGTCAAGTGCTAAGAAAATATGTAAACTGGAATGCAACTATTTTAATTAAAAATAGTAATTTACCTATTAAAAGATGAAACTTTGACATTAATTAATTTGAATGATGCATTTTTCTCACCAGACATCTCTATCTGTGGCTTCTAAGTGAAACTTTCACCTTCCTCTATTAAACACCTGCCACTGATGAAAAGCCAGACAGAGACCAGCAGATGAGATACTACAGAGTACATCCTGAGATAGCTGGGATCAGAAAAATACTTTTGGGATAGAAACAAATAAAACAACCCAACAAGATTCCATCACCACTTTCCTTTTACTTTGGGAAACAAAGGTTTATAATTAGAAGTATGGCATTGATAGAAACACTCTGGCTGATTTATCTGCACTTCTTTATGCTACTGTTCCCACTGACTCTTGCCTCCAGCCCATCCACAGAGATTTGCAGTGGGGGAGAGAGAAGGAGGGAGCCGTAGAGGATGGTTCTTTTCAGCAGCAAAAGACCTGTTAAATCTGTTTAGCTGTGTACCTCAGCTGCCACAGTTCACGATCTGGCATCTTAACACAACCCTGTTTCATTGGTGATTTAAGCCAACGTGCCAGACCTTGAATGGGAGCGACTGAGACAACATCCGCTCCACCACTCCCACCACAGCAGCAGTAACCAGGGGAAAGTCTGTGGGCAGCTGAACTCAGTAACACTCACACATATTGCCACAGCTAAGTCTGTCAGAGCCCCAGATGAATATTGCAGAACAGAGCAAAGACTGAGGCTGATACTAAGTGGTTCTACAGTTTTATCAGGTTTATATTTTTATGTTTTCTTATTCATGAATGGGTGTTATGTTCTGTATAAACGGCCGTAAGGGATGTGCGCCGGATGAAATGTCATCCGTATTCGTATTGCAAAGGAGGCTGTATATTGTATGTTGTGTCTTTCTTTTTATAGTTTCTTACTCTTTGAATAAAAAAAAATTTACAATCCTCTGGGATAAGAAGCAGAAGTAATACCTCACCATTTAGGGAATCATTCATACTTCAAAAGTAAAAAGAGTAAACAGCTAAAATAATCATTCTGGAAAACAGACCCTACACTGAAATTTTTTGGCAGAAGCTGCTTGGTGAATACCTTGAATGGAAAATACATCTGTGGAAATAGAGACAGGTTTGCAAGCAACTTGCAAGGAAAAAAGATTTTAAATAATTGCATAATTTACTTCCAGTGCTCAGTTTTTGACCTGATCTACAGCAGGCAGATTTTAGACAGGCAGATAAATAGAGTTAGCTTCAGGCATAACAGTGTGGACTTTTCCAAAATGCCCATAAAACAGTTGGAAAGTTCCCCTTACCACTGTAAATTCCATCTCCCACATCCCACTTTCAGTGTAGACCTGATGAGGGGATACGGGGAGTGTGTTCACAACTGGGTTAGACTTTCAGTTTTTCGGGGGGTTTTTTTGTGGCTTTAACTTGTGCCTCAAGGCTATGATGCACTGTACAAGTTCCTGATTTGGGCATGTATTTGCCTGTTTCTGCAGCAAGAGCTAGCTCATACATTCTAGTGCTCTAGGACCTCTACTGTCCTTCAGTAATTTCCTAGAATGGTGGCAGTCTCATATGACCAGCGAAGCAATGTCCCTGCCCCAGTGGGCTTCAGTAGAGTTGTCTGGGTTCTGTAGTTTAGGCTTGGATAGTCTGCACCAAGAGAGAGAAAGAGCCTTTCAGGAAAAAAGTCTAAAATGCTTCAGAAAAATCCATTCCTGTGGCATCCCTGTATGATATGTAATACAACTCAGTCATCAAGAGTCTGAGGAGCTTATCTCACTTTTTTTAGTTTGTTTTTAACTCAACTAACTCAGTTACTACAGCCCTTCCAACAGGATTCCACTCCCAGGGGTACACTCCACCACCTGTGCTATTCATTTGGCCCTGGTAAAGCTGGTTCAGAGACCTAAGCTCAAAGAGAACTAATCACTTTTTGGCAGAGTTAATGTTCTGGTTTGCTGTCCTGCAGTGGTTCCTGGGAAGATCAGACCATGTCAATGACTAGGACTTCATGGCCATGAAGAGCATGTAGAGGCAACAGAATCTCTGCTTTCAGTGGCAGCCACCCCTCACTTCAGAGCAGTAATCCTAAATCTGCGTGTAACCAGCAGAAGCAGAGAAGGCCCTAACTAACAATGATTGCTCCCACTGCAAGATTTCAGGCTGCTACTTCAGAGTAAAGCCTTTGCAGGGTTACCTAGAGGCTTGGGCAGAGAGATTCACTGTGCCCTAGATGGTCAAAAGACAGGTGTGAAATAGGTTCTCATACCTAGGAGCAAGAGTGATCCTATGCTTTTCTCCCCCAGCTGCAGGGAGAGAAAGTACTTACAGTACGCAGCTGTAAGTCTGTGTAGCATTACCTGTGTTGCTCCCAGAAACCAGCAGCACTCACAGCAGAAGACAGACAAGTGTGACCACAGCATGCTGAGAAGAAGCAGACTGTTTCTTACAGCCAGTGCTAATCAGTCCTTTGTTATATAGTCAGATGTGGCATTTCTCCTCTCCCCTAAACATTCCTTTCCCACTTAGGGTGAATGTTCACTCATGCCCTTTCCAAACATGGGGATAGTATTTTTCATTTCGAGGAACTGAACCCCAGGTTTTAAGGTATCTGGGTAAAGCGAGGCACACGTGGAGTTAAATATACTCTTGGAGTCAGTCCATGGAAATCAGCATCCTTACATCAGCGGTTGAGCTGGTCCCTCACACTCCACCTCATTGAGGGACAGTGAAAGACAAGTATCAATGTCTTTCTGAGGGAAGAAGCCCAGTCCTACGTTGTACACTGGACATGTCTGATAACCACAGCACAGCCAGAGCTCGGGTCACAGCTGGGAGCAAGGCCCAGGAGGTTCAGGGTCTCCCTAAGTGGGTAGGAAGGGGGTGAAGTGGCACAGGACCAAGGTGACAGGATGGTGCCTGTGCAGCACAAGGGGTTGAGGGGTTGCTCGTGCCCCACTGAGCGTGACAGCAAGTCAGCATGGCTACACCCTGTTTGGAGGGCAAGGTCAGCCAGTAGCCACACCAAACCACCCTGGGATAACCCTCCTGCTGTCCCTGTGCTGCAACACCAGCTTGGCCTGGCCTGCTCATCAGCCACCAGCAGGACTTCCCTTGTTCCGCCACCTCCTCCTCAGCCACAACCTTCAGGGGCACCATCTCTTGCCATGCACAGTTTCACACGTTGAGATACAGATACATCTCACTCACACTTGCATCTTGCAGATTTGAGAGCACAAGGAGTGGATTTTGATGAGTAATCATAAACCTGGTTAGGTCGTGACAACACACTGTTCTTCTGGCTGGCCAACAGTAAAACCTCCCACTGACACATCTTTGTGAATAGGAGTCCTCTGCAACATGAAATACCTGTTAAACCACACCTAAATCGATTTTTGCATCTTTTGACAAGTAGTCCCCCCCCTCAGCTTCGTTCCAGCCTGTGGTTGAGAGCTGAACCATGCACCTGCTTCTCCCTGCCCTCAGCTGACACACAGGTACAGCATCTCCACTCATTTGGCTTCCACTAAAAATGGAAGCCTTCAGTCCAAGTCACCATTTCTCAGCTCTTCCTGTAAAATATGTAATAATTTGTTATGTTTCTCTCCTGAGAACCAAAAATGGGCAGTGCTGCAGGCATACAGTAACTACACACAGAAGTGTGAGCTTCTCCAAGCACAAAAGGGCGAATGGGCATTTTCACTGCCATTTCCCCATCCTTGGCTTGTGAGTCAAATGTTTATAAAACTGCCTCTGAAAAAAGACAGTACAAGAAATGAGCTCTACTACTGTAATCTAGACTGCCTCGGGTTTGTAAACACACAAGAGACATTTGAATTGGACACCAGAATGAGGGAAGAGCCCATGTGCAGATGCTGCAAGATTCACATCACCAGTTACCATACACCTTGACACACTCCTTTGAACTAGGCAAGCTGTAATTCCTTGTCAAATTACATGAATCAGATATGTGACTCTGTAATTACAGCTGTGAAAACCATTATACTCAGGATCTTAGAACTTTCTAGCCAAAATAACCCTTGGGGAAGAAATTTCTCGTGAAGCTGCTTGGGTCAAGGTTCAGTGAGTGCTGGAAATTCTTGGGGAATCCTGCTGGCAGATTTAGAGAAATGAGAACAAGAGAATGAGATGATGTACTGGTTTGTGGATTGTTCGGGTTTTCTTTTTTTTTTTTTCTTTATTTCCCCCCCAGTATTTATTCTTGTTTGCTGGAGTTTTCTCTTGCAGTCATGTATCTCCAAAAAATATTTTGTGAGATTTAAAAAAAGGCCCAAATTCACCACAGACCTTCATTATGTGAGAAAAATAACTGCTCCTACCAATCTAAGAAGAGCCAAAGGGCAGCCAAGCATTATTCTGAAACCTGTGTTTTACTAAAGGAATGTTTCTGCAGAAAATAACAACACAGCAATACTTGACCAGAACTTGTGTGAGAACCAAGTTCTGCTGCCCCTAGTTCTCCAAGCATGTTATAAATATCAGTGAATTTAATTTCACAATCTCTACATGGAGCAAGAGGTGCTTTCCTGCCTATTTTACAGATATTAAATCAAGGCAGAGACAGCTAAATGACCCAAGAACACACAGGTAGAAAGTGACAGAAGCAGGAAGGAAGAACTGAGCATCTCTGGATGGGTGGATTGATTCTTAATCCATTATATTTTGAAGAAACCATTAAAGATTGATTTAGTCATCAGAGACCACTCTGTTACTTCACAAAATGTAAAGAAGAGCATTAACTGAAGCTGTCAATAAGAGACCACACACAATTCTTTCCCTGCTGAATGTTAACTTCAGCATCAATTTGGGAACAAATTTTGACACACTTTGAAGAGTTTAGGCACACAGCTGCATTTGCACCTCTGTCTTGGTGGAGCCAGAGTCATCCTCAACCACCTTGGTGTAGGACACAAACCCCAAAGCCAAAGTGAAACAAGCTAAACCACGTTACACACAAATTCTGACTCAGAATGACCATAGAGGCTCTTGATGCAACTCTTCAACTTGAACTTTGCACCTCCTTCTGGCTGAATCAAGATGAAATGTTCCTGCATGTCCCTGTGTGATTTCAGGCTGTGGCCACACATTTTTTGCTGACTGAAGCTGAAACAAGGAGGTTTGTCCTCATGACCACCATCAATTATTATTAATGCCTCAATGCAACTGCTCGAAGTAATCACTCCATCAAGACTGTCTGGGCTAGGAAACCTCCATTATTGAGTGTCTAAGCTAACCCAGATCATTGTGAAAGAACTTGTTTAGGGAATATGTCTGGACAGAGACAGAAATAGCAGCTCCTTTAGACAGGCCTTCACCCATCTTATTGCAATGGGATAATTGCTTGGATTCTTGAATATTTCTTGGCTAGTTATGTTAGCTGAAGACCTAGTTATCCTGTGATTGTCAGAAGACCATGAGATATACAATCTGGGTTCTTCTTAACTTAATCGCAAAAAATAAGGAGAACAACTATCAAATACAAATACAATAAAAACTATTCCTGCATAACATAAGCACCCAGTGTTTTTTTTCATCTTTTGCCTATGGTGATGCCTTGACTGACAATCCACACTGATCAGAGAGACATCCAGCAAAGGAATAATATGCTACAAGAACATATAATATGCTGCTGTTTTCTTTGAACAGAGACAGATTTGAACTCCATCTTCATCTTCATGTACTAGATTCTTGGGAGCTGACTCTGGACCAATTCCTTGGCCAGCCCCCATTTTTGGCATGTGGTTGTGAAAAGGTTGCCGAAGGGAGTTGTGTCAAAGGGCTTTTACTTTGCTCTTAATGGCTCCACATACAGTCTGAAGGAATCTGAAGCGCTCACGAAATGTGGTTTCCCCTCTGGTGTTTGCTGTTCAGCTGGCTCAGCAGCTCAACCATTTAAAACCATTGTGAGTGGATTTAGCACTTGTGAAATAATGCTGGCCTATTCACATCCAGAGAGGGATGGGCAAAGTCCACCAGTACAACAAAAGCCCCTCTTACCTCCTTCTCACATGAGGAGCCAGGGTGCAATGGACTTTGAGGGAGAAAACTACTCATACAACAGGTGCAGCTACACGGATCTTGCAGGCAAGAGTTACGGGCCTATCGAAATAAAAAAAGTTAATGTACACTCAGAAGAAGCAATGTCTTCAGCATTCCAGAAATAGGAAAAAAAGAAAAAAAAGGAAGAAGAAAAAATCACAACAAAGAAGCACACTGAAACCCATTTATCTGAGTATAGGGAGCAAGTCATGAAGGAGAGAAAAAAAAAAAAGAGGAGCACAGTACCAGAAGAGAATTCTGGCAGGTTGTGTTCCACAGAATCACAGACTATGCTAGTAAGCCAAATGGGGAGAACAGATATGGAGAATTGGGAGTCCTGGAGGTCTCTGTCCCCAGAACCCAGAGAAGATGGAGCTCCTGACTTCACCCAGTCCGAGCTAAGTATAGCAAGAGGTGTTTTTCGTCTCTGAGCTGATCTAATGCTCAGCTGTTCTGCTGAGACCATGGAAAAAAGGAGATAACTAAAGCCATCTCTGATGTGGACAGCGTTGCAGGCACGCTGTAGATCCGTATCTTTGAGCACAGATTTGAACTCGGGACCAAGCTCAGACAGGCAACTCAAGAGCAGATGGCAACAGGTGTTGGTGGCTACCAATTTAATTAGCTTTTGGTTAGTGATGTTGAGTTGAGTAGCCCTCTGATTCATTTCCAACCCCCTCTGCACCACCTTCAGCCACAAGCCTCCAGCCATCACCCTGAGTTACTGAACCGGGTCAGTCTTATGGGTGTCACTTTTTTGGGCCACGGCAAAGAGGCAGTTCTCTTACGGGTCCCCGGGAGGGGGAACGGGCTCAGGATTCGGATGTGGGTCAGCGTGGTGGTGAACTCAGGTGTTTACAGCCAGGGTGGAGCAGGGTCGTGCTAAAGTGCTTCCTCTTGCCTCACTCACACCACGTACAAACAGGGACATTATATCTCCTGTGGGAGCAACTGGCTCACATTCTTGGCCAGCTGCAGGGAAAGGTGTCCCTGTAGTCACCAACAGCAAAGAATAGCTAAAAAATAAAAAGATGAGTTGCTCTGTGGCTGCAGATGATAACAATATATTCCTCTTCATTCTGCTCCAAAAGCAATTTTTTTTCCTCTGTTCCCCTCCCTGTTTTTTCCTATCTGATGAGAACTTGTTTCTCAACTAGGAGCCCAGTCAGTCTGTTATTGGTGTGCCTAACATCATTTTTGTATTCCTCCCATTTTTTTGTTTCACATATTATTAAATGACTTACAAAAAGTAAAGTTCAGCCAACTGAACCTCAAAGGAGTTATGCAAGAGTGAGTAGCACTGAGCTTTACCACAACCCCTGCACATCAAACATGTGTGTCCATGGATTGATAAATCTGTTTATGAAGTACATGGTGGGTATATACTGATGCAAATATGGCTAGAGGATACTGTTCCCAGTGGCCATCCTTACATCAGAAGACACTGTCTCTACTCGTATTCTTGACCTTCATGAGAATTGAGGGACAGTATTTAGACAAGTAACTCCTCCAGCTCTATCAGTCAATTCCATACAGATGATACATTTGTACCCTGCACACTGACAAAGTACTTCTTCGCTTGTTATCATCTGCTCAGTGGGTGTAATTGTAAGGCTGATTCAGCAGAAATGAGAGCAATTCTTGTGGGAAGTTTGTGTCAGGACCAGCAAAATACACAGGCTAAGAGAAGGCTGTGATTTACAGATCAAAATCTTCATATGGAAATATCTATGTCCTTTAAAGGCCCTCTTCTCCTTCTGGTGCACTGTGAAGGGCAGGCAGGACTCTGTGACTCCTCCTGGTTGGGCTGCAGATAATATTTTGTGGACCCAAAATTGTGAGAATATTGTATTTGTTACAAAGCAGCATTCAGTCTCCCTTTTGCCCAAGGCACACATATTACATATACAATCAACCCTAACATGTTGATACATGTGAGCAGAGGGAAATTCACATTCTGTACTCAAGTGCTGCAGGAGCTGAGGTGTTGGGATGATGTATGAAATTGAGGTAGGGAGAGCAGAAGATAGATTACAAGGTAAAAGGTCTTCAAAAGGCCCAAAGAAAACAAGATTGTTTGTTGCCAGGGTCAAGAAGTGAGTAAAACAATTGTAATGATTACACTAAATATTTATCTCCCTGTCAGGTAGAGATAAATATATATTAAGAGTCACTGGTCATGATAATCATATTATTAGATGGAAAGATGTTTCTTTTGCTCACCTTCCCTGGTCATGCCAGCAGCAGCATTAAATAGAGTATCAGGGTGCCCAAACAGAATATGAGAAACTGCGAATAAGAAAAGAGAGAGGCAAACTGGTATTTCTTTTTGTTGGGTTTCGTTTTGTTTTCAGGAAAAAAAAAAAAAAAGGCTGTAGTGAGCACACAGAAAATCACCACAAAACCCCAGAACTACTGCACAACATGTAGTTGTGCAACAGTAAAGCTGAGCTGCTCCAACAGGGCTGAGCTCTGCTGGGGAAGGCAGAAACCAAGAAAGAAGTGTGATCAGAAGTGAGTAAGCTATAGGGATAAACTCCTCTGTCACTTTGTGCTAGGTATGTGTAAGTGTTTCAATGCACAACTAAAACTGGGAGCTAATATGACCCATTTCTCTGAGCCCATGCCAAGTAAAGACCATCTCGACTGCTCTCCAAACACAGGCATCCAGTGCCTACTCTGTCCCCCATGGTCCAGGGTTTTTCTTCCCCCTCCCTAACTCTTTCATCCCTCCTCAAACATTCAGGAGTTTTTTTGGACACAGCTTTTTGGCAATCCCTTTATAAGAATCCAGCTCTGGTACACAACGCGTACTGAGTGAACTCCACTTGAAATCCAGGGCATTTGTTCTGCATCACTGGTTCCCACTTCTTTTGTCCCTTGGTCATCTTGAAGGGAGAAACTACAGGTTAAACACCAGATACAGTGACAAAGGAATCATAAGAAACTTCAGGTCCTGCAAAATTTTGTTTCCCACCACAGAAATTTAACACATTTGGCAGCTGAATGTGAATGTCTTCTTCAGAACAAGACCATATTTGTAGAATCTGGGCATTCAATTGTCAGAGAAATGGTTATTCTGCTTTAACCTCCTCCCATTCCTTTTCTGGCCCCGAGGTATTTGCTTCCCCAATAGAGTCTCCTAGGAAGGCCTCATTTGCTACACCCCTTCCCAAAGGTCTCTCAAAGCAACATCTACTCAGGAGATCTCTGAAAAACACAATTGTCACTTAGGGGATTTGGGCCTCCCTTTAATTTCTGCCATGCTGTACTATAGCTCCTCATTATAGAGTTAGGTCTTAAAGGTCCTTTGTCTCTGCAGGGTTGAAAGTTGCTGACTGAATGTCTGGGTCCAATTTTCCACCAGTCTTCCTTTAACTGGCCATTCTCAGCTATGCAAAGTGCTTGCATAATGCTACAAGATCATTCAATCTTATTTTAAATTTTGAACATGTTTTGCAAAGGGGTTAATGAGAAAACAAAACACAACCTGAATAATAAGTCACCAGAAAAAATACTACCCTAATCCTTTAATATAGAGCCTGAACAGCAGTTCTTTTCACAGAGGGAAGAGGGCTGACGTTTTTCCTAATCTGAGAATGTAATTCCCAGGGACAGTGTATGAGAAAACAGCAGTAATCTACAGAACACCCAGGAACAGTTGTTGAAAGATTCCCAGGGTGTTACTTTTGGCAGGACATCACGTTCCATTAAAACCCACTGAAAACACTAGCCTAACAACAATAATAATAATATTTTACACAGATGAAGTGTCTTTTATCTGAGAGTCACAAAAGGCTTCTGCAAGAGAGGAATGAGCTCCTTGAGGAGGGGTAAATGAAATCGATGATCTGTAGCTGTTGCCACTGATTCACTGATTTAGAAGATAGGTGACTGTGTGCAGAGTGAGAGGGTACAGAGAAAAGAGTTCACATGTATTGACAAGTTTAGGAGCATTCCTTATAGTGAACTTACACAGACATTGTAACGCATTTTTTAATGTTTTCAGTAAATCAACTGCTGACATTCCACATACACAGTTAGAGCACCTGTACACAAACCAGGTAACCAGAGATTACGCTGTGTAAATACACAAAGTGCTGGGTGAGTTCGTTCACAGATACTTGACTCTAATGTGACATTCCATATACCATGCTTCAATTCCTTCTTGGCATGCTCTTGTATGTTTTCCGAGTCTAGTCTGGACTTTAAAAATATATATATATAACCATATATAAGTATATGAAAAATTATGGACTAGAAGTAAGAGACTGGCATTGGCTGCTCGTGAATGGTTGGAAGTTTTGGATCCAGACTTTCACTTTGTACTGTGAGTCCATTCCTGTAGGGGAACCATTCCACAGTGTGGCTAACTTTCACAAAACCTGAAGTTCTGCATCACTCTGGGCCACATACAAATCTCAGGCTATATTTCATATACCATACTGTAATATGTTGTTTGTGGTGTTGTAGTGGCAGAACTTGCAGTGGAAATGCAGCTTCTACTGCATCATTAACAGCTTTTATGGCTGAATTGGATTGCTTATGACTTTTTGGCACAAGTATAGCATCAAATGTTGTTGCCTTGACCTTACCTAAGCGACCTTAAGAGGACAACATCTATTGAGATAAGTGGTTCATTCCCTCGGGGTCTCTCAGTGTATACTTCACACAAGGATCACATCTTGCTCTTTGTAGCCATTTCTAGAGTCATCATCTCTCTTATTTCCCAGCCCAGCAGTCTCCTCAGACAGCAAAAGCTGTTGAGAAGTCATTGTCTATGTCTGGAGCATGCAGACACATGAAATTCCTACTCAGTGTTCACATGGAGGGAATTATGTGAAACAAGTCATGTTTCCTCTGTGTCATAAGGACAAAAACAATAGCAACGGAGGTTTAGTCAAGACACCCCTGGTCTAAGGCAATGACTAACAACCAGAAAGATTAGATATCACAATGGTCTAATAGCCTGCTGTTCCCAAAAGGGGGAAGCCCTGCTCCACTTTAGCCTATGACCCTTTGCTCCCTCCTTATCTCCTGCTCCCAGAGACACATCCCACCTTGTCCTTGTGCTGGCATTTGCCAAACCCTTTTCACAGACAATTCAGCTCATTAAAGCCAGAGAAAATGGTCTTTTTTTTTTTTTTTTAATTTAGCTTAACTTAACGAGCTGGACTGGCTCAGAACAGGGTCTCAGGGAAGCCAGAATGCAAGAGAGCACAAGAGTCATAGCAGGAGCACTTGCTCTGGACTCTTAGGTATAGCTAAGAGTCCAGAGTAAATGGTCACACCCATAGCTACAAGGTGTGACCCTCAGAGTCAGGCAGAAGATACTCTATTGATGGTAGTTTCACTTTTTCTTATGGGTGACCATAGCTACTTTCTGAGATAATTCAGTCAAATCAGGAAGGGGATTAGCAGAATAACTGATGTAATTCAGAAATTGTATTTGGCTACAAATGCAGAAGAGAGAATAATTCTGGCCTCTAAGAGCTGTACCATACAATACCACAGAAGAATGAAGAGGGGCAATTAGAACTGATGACACACAACTGGAATAGCCTTTATGGGTTGAACATACCATGATGGCAAGGCATCACAGCCACTAAGAGCTGCATAATGCTTTACTCACTAGCAGATATACCCACATGGCTTCCCTCTGGCTTGAAACAGCAACTATCACTAGGCCAAAACATACAGAAGCTCACCAAGCATCATGAGTCACTGCAGCATTCAAGTCCATTTTCTCTGTCCAGTTTTGCTTGCCCTAGGCCTGGAGGATACCTTGTCAGAATCCTAAAAGAAGCTTCAGTGCCACCACTACTTTACCCCCCCCCCCCCACAACAGCATGTGAACTTGTTCCTTTTGGCACTCAGTTTCTGTCCAGAGATGAGAGATGTGTAACTGCTGTTGTTAGACACAGGTTAAAAGCTTACAAACTGGTCTCAGCAGCTGTATTTGGAAGCCAGCTCCTGAGAAAGTGAACTGCTCCCATCTTTTCAGATTTTGGTTTTGAACAGCCCTATAGTTACGGTCAGAGATTAGAGAGGTTTTTGTGGTGTTAAAAGAATGTTTTGGAATTGCTGGTCCAGCCATCTGCCCTCAAAGCTTAGCAGATGACTCACTAGCACTCACCTCCATTTGTCACCGAGCTAAAACTTTTATCTCCTCGGCTTCTTGTAAAGTTCCACTCTGTATCCTTTCAGAAGCAGAGCCTGTTCTAATATGAAAGAACAAACAACGTGGGAAGCGCAACTCAGAGTTCAAGTTTTCCAGAGCTCTCGTGTTAAATTCCGGCTGAGCTAACGTGCACGTATTCATAGAGGCATTTGCACACATAAATCACAGCTTGCTTACATCTGGCACACGCAAAGAACACACTGCTTGGCACACTGTTTAAATGTGCTGCAGCTACTGGACTGCATCAGGCCTGCAGATAATTTTAAAGAAGTTCCTTTGTAGTCAGAAGACACAAAACCTTGCTGAGTATTTTGCTGATACTCTTCACGTATCAGGCTCACTGTTGCCTACCGTTTCCTAATGAAGCTTCTGCAGCTTTGCATCTGTGGGATTGTCAAAAGGGGGGCTTTTCACTCTTGGGAAGTAGGAAAGGTATCTCCGTATCCCAGATGTTATTTGTTTACCTTGCACAGGTTTAGAGCAGTACTTACAAGCAATCACAATTTGACCAAGCTTCAATGTCAAGTAAAGCAGCTTCTAAAGCAGCAAGTGCCATCTTACCCAGACTGAACAGTTTATTGCAGTCTTACAGAAGCAGCTCACATATTCAGCCCTAAATATAAAAGATATAGCCAGGGAAATTCAAGCTAAAAATACCAATCTGGTGCCACACCCAGATTACTTTTACTACCTTGTACCAGAATAAGTGCATATCAAGTGAATTTTTCAGAGCGGTTTGTGAAAAATTCCTTAGTCAGTACAACATCAGTCATAGCTCTTTCAACTATAATTTTTTCCCCCCTGCAAGTGGGTCAAATTCCTTCTGGGTCCTAAATGATAGCTTTTGAGAAAGGAATAATTCTTTCATTCTTAACCTGTAAATTTCCAATCTGGTCACAACTGTTTTTGAGTTATGCAAGTCCAGATCTGTACTTCTTTCATAATTATCTACCATGGTAACGAAGAGGGCAGCACCATGTCTGGTCCCTCAAGCTCTGTACTTGTGCCAAAGATAACCAGTTATACTGGCATAATTAATTTTGATGCATTAACAGCACAACAGTTTTTGTATTCACCAGCCAGAATATTTGCCAGTAGGATTCAGCAAATGTAATTAAACAAAGTCCTTTCCTCTGTTAAGAGGAAGAACCATCCCCGAGTTTAGAGAACAGGGGAGGAATCTTCATTTAGGGATTAATCGTCACTTTGTAGCTCCTGCAAAATTCACACTCCAGGCTCTGATTTAGTTATACACGATAACTGTGGCTTGCTAATTAAGAAAAACATAGGTATGGGCCTTCTTCTTTTAGGTTTTTAAACTGTTGATTTAAAACTTCTCTCAGTGTGAGAAGCATTTCTAAATATCCGAAGTGTGATGTAGCAAGGACATTTGCATCTCCAGCCAAACCCACAAAGGCTGGAAAGAAAGGCATGATTTACATTTAATACCTCCACCTATAACCTGGAGGACATCTGGAACTCTTCAACTCCAACCTCCACTCTATGAGAAAGGGACTTCTCCCCATGGTTACAAAGCAGATTCACATTTTGACTTTATTTGTTGTCACTGAGGGGGGCTTTAGCTTGAAATTATTAATTCCCTTCTCTGACTTGTATATGAGACAAAGCAAGAAGTATTCCAGAGACATATGAAGCTGGCACTTACAAGGCCTTTCTGAACTCTTTTAAAATTTTGTCCTGGTCTTTCCCTTGAGTTCCTAGCAGGTACCCTGCCTTTCAGTTCACACAGGTTTTCTGCAAATACCAAGACACACTCTGCTTACTGTGAACTGAGATGAAAATGGTTTCTCCCTCTTACTTAAGACAGACAGAAAAAAGTACTTCACTTTCTCCCTCCAAAATAGACTTCAAGGAGTCCTACTGAAAGAAGATAATTTACAAGGGTCAGTCTACCACATCTGCTGGATACTAGTCTAGTCCATGAATGGTGCATGGCTAGGCTGATAGCTCATCTTAGCTTGATTAAGACAACATTTCTTCTAATAACTTGTTATTAAGAAATATGTCATTAACTTTGACTTCAGTGTTCTGTAGAAATTTATTTTCCTGATTCTCTTCAGCCTGAACTGGATTTGATAGCAGTTCTGAATTATGAAATTTGATGCCAACTTTGACTCAGTTGCACCAATAGCCTTTTTCTTCCCCCAAAATCTTGTTCAATGCTTTATGCTACCAAGCCTTGCTAATCCCTTTCTACCTGCAGAATTTCCTCGTAAAAAAAGAAAAGAAAAAAATTAAGAGCACACGTGCTCGCTGGCTGTACCAAACCCAAAGCTTTCAAGAATACTTGGCAGCATGGAAAACATTCAGAGATGTTGAGTAAGAGGAGATGGATGATAAGCCTGGAGGCAGTGGCAGCATGGGCACAGGAGCACAGCACGGGCAGGGGCAGGCCTGGAGGCAGCCATTAGGCAAATAAGGCACAGGCAGCCGTGTCCCCATCCTGAGGGGTTCCACAGGGAGCCACGTGACGCTTTTCCGATTGACTTTGATGAAGGGATGCTGAAAATAGATAGTTAAATCATTTCAGCTGGGGCATCCTCAAGACACAGTAAACATTCACCGAGGAATGGTCGACTCCTTCTGTGCCCTCAGTGTCGAGACGCAACAACTCGCTGACTGAAAACTTGTTCTAAAGATGATTGTGGTATGTAGGGGTGACCGGGGGGGGAAACGGTGGTGGGGCAGCAGTGACTTTACTACTCAGGAACTTTCAAACACATCTGTAAGACCTGCACATTGCATAACCTCCTGCCACGGTAGCAGAAACGGTTTGGGGGGGGTCTTTGGAATGGAAAGAAGTGAATAGAATGAAAACTACTTGTACTGGACACGACTACTAGATTTCATTATGGTCTTTCTCTGGGATCCTGGATTCTCAAAGGAAAAGAATTGCCAGGAAGGTCCTTTCTGTGCATTTCTCCAGGCAGCTGCAATAACTTCTTTCGTATGGAGATGTCATTTCCGCAAGGCAGTGATTTCTTGGTCAATTCAAGGATATATCCCAGAGAGTACAGACTTGCAAGCTCTCCAGAAACGCTAGGAAGTGCAAATGGGGCTGCTTGTTCATTTAACTGTCAAATATATAGCTGATGTAAGAAGTGCCTTCTCCATTTTCCTCTCAATTTCTAGGTGTACTCCAAGGGATTAAATGCAGTTTTAAAAGCACTTATTTAAAAGCACTGCTCTGCTTACAGTAGTAGCCACCTCTTACCCTAGCTGTAGCTGGAAAACCTGAGACCCACTGAAGTGATTTTGCTAACATTCCAGTGACCTGCCTATCCACAGGGACAGGGTATTTTTGATAGCAAGCCCTTAATTCTTCTTTCTGTAGATCCAGCTGGTCCACAGAGCCTGACATCATTTGACCACAAAATATAAGATGCTAACCACCAAATTTTTGCCAGAGCATAATTTCGTATCTGAACACATTAAAATTTCTTTTGGAATCAAAGTCCACTATATATGCTATTATTCATCAGTGGCATGCATTCAATGTCTCTATACAATCAGCCAGTAGGGGTTTTTTTCTGTGGATATATTTGCCAAGATGAAAACCCAGAAAAAATTTAAACCATTTCCAACGTGTTTCCAACTCCTGGACTATGTTTTCTGAACCACATTGTTGAGTTGTGATGTAGATTAATGAATATTCTCCTGAGCAGTTGCTATTCAAACAGTTATTCTCCATTTTCTTTTTTGATTATGATCTGTAAACCATTGCACATGAGCATGATTAAGTGGGACTACACATATGGACAGTCTGGGTTCATTACAAAGCAAGTCAAATGGGCAGTTGTTTCTTCCTTTCTAGAATGATTTTATAGTCTTTTTTGGAATGAAGAGTACTCTTGAAACAAAAAAAGTCCATCTTTTCAAATATATGCTGGTGTTGCTATGGCCAATTTGACAACTGTGACATATGCATATTTCACAGGAAATTTGGGGGTTTTTTTTGATTTTGTATTTTTTTCCCTTGGGCAGCTCAGTGTTCTGAAAGAGCTGCTGATGAAATATTGAATAAGCATTGTTAACATTTACTTGCAGCAATATAACAGCTCAGCTATAATTTTTTGTCAGAATAAAATCTTGATATGGAACCATTTTCCACTGGAAAAAGACAGTTCTGATAAATCTTTTTGAAACTGTGTTGAGAACACCAAAATCTGTGAAAGTTTTCCACCTAAATGTTTCAGAATGAAACACCTAATCTTTTCACTTTGAAATAGCTCTTTATTTTGTATTTGATTGGCCCGGTATTTTATGTTACAAAACATTTAAAATATTGTTGGAGTGGTTGAAACATTTTCTCTCAACATAATATAGATATTTTCCAGTTTAACTTTTCTTTCCCAGACAATTTTGAAGCACTTAGCACCATCCTTCCAGATCAGAACAAAATAAAGAGAATGTAACTAAATAATGAGTGCATATTACGCACTCTCCTCTGGATCCCAGCCACACAAGGTCTGGACCAGTTACAGCTTTCTGCTGAAAAGCTTGGCTCTTCACCTCAGGCTGCAGGGACCCAAATGCTCAGCTTTGGACATTCTGTAGTTAAGACTTCAGTGTAAAAGCATTGGCTATCACAACACTATCTATCTATACTCACTGGATTCTGTAATTCTAGTACTGTAAAACCCACTGAGTGTGTGGTCTCAGTAAACACAGAGAAAATTCCAAACTCTGTAGCAAGATATCTTCAACAAACAATTTGCACCTATAATACACTGATTAATAAAATAGAAGAGTTCAGATTTTATGAGCTTGTTATGTGGAGGACTGAGATGTTCTGCATAAAATGTTTCCCTTTCTTGATCTTGGAAAAACAGAGGAAGACCTAAAAGCAGTCAGTTATCTACCACGTAATTATTAATTATATGTAACTATTGGTAGAGATGCAAGTTTTTCCAGCTGAACAGTACAGTTTTAACTTCACTACAAGAAATTCAGTGAAGGTTGCTAGGACATGTAATTGAGGTTGTTACAGGTAAATTCTGGCAAGAGTTGGATATTTACCAGCCAAAACCAGCTACAGCTCACACTGTTCCAACATATACTAAGAATCAACCCCCTTCTAATCTGTTCTCAAAAGGTTTATGTCTTCATAGAATGATTAGTTAGGGTTGGAACCCTCCCTGCCATGCGCAGAGGCACCTTCCACTAGACCAGGTTATATCCAGCCTGGCCTTGAACACTTCCAGGGATGGGTAGTCCACAACTCCTCTGGGCAACTTTTCCAGTGCCTCACTGCCCTTATAGTAAAGAATTACTTCCAAATATTTCATCTAAACCTACCATCCTTTACCTTAAGGCCATTCCCCCTTGCCCTATCACTGCATGCCCTTGTGAAATGTCCCTCTTCAGCTCTTTTGTGGCCCCCTTTAGGTACTGGAAGGAGCTCTGAGGCCTCCCCAGAGCCTGCTCTTCTGCAGGCTCAACAACCCCAACTCTCTCAGCCTGTCTCCATAGGAGAGGAGCTCCAGCCCTGTGATCCACTTAGTTGCCTCCTCTGGAGCCATCCAAATAGGTCAAGACCTTTCTTGTGCTGGGGACCCCAGAACTCCAGGTGGAGTCTCACAAGAGCATTGATGCATTGCTTCAGCTGGCTTCAGTGTAGAAGAGTGAAGCAGAGGATTGTTTAGGGTCAGGATTTGACTGATAGTGACCATATCTCTGCGGCTGTGTTTTTATGCAGATATCTCTGTAGATGTTTGTAATCTACAGTTTGGCAGGGCAGGCTCAGCTGCAGCACAGCAGCCAGATGGATTTTGCATGCTGAAGTCTGACCTCCAAAAGATGTCACTTGTACTGGTATGCAGTGGGCTCTCAAGTAGTTATTCAAATCTTCGTAATTCATCGCTATTTTCAATTTATGAAGAACTTATTATGTTCATGGAGCCACACTTATGACATTGCTCTGGTGTTCTTGGTTATTCACACAATTGAGAGATCCTACAGAAGGTCATGTAATGCCAAGGCCAAGAGCTGGACATAACACCTTCAAGTGCTGTTACACAGTTGTGCTCCCTTGAGGTAACCATGACAGGGAAAGACAAATCAAGGAGATCCTTCAGGTGGTTCAGTACCCATCCAGCCCGTTGTGCAACTGCAATAGCATTTGTATAGTTCTACAGCCTTTTCAAGGGACATAAACCTATTTAGGCTTTGCATAATCCTGCTGACAAACCATTTACACCTTTGGCCTTTCGTTATAGTTAGGTGAATCAATTTAACAAAAGAAACTTCTGATGTCAGGACATAACCAGATCTGAATGATGCACTGCCTTTATTTAACTCTGCAATTTATTGTCTTTTAAAGCCATGCTGGATTATTTATAGAGAGGAAACCAATAAAAGATACAGCTATGTGGGAGAGATTTTAGAATGCGTGCTGTTCTCTGGCAGGAAGCTAAGCAAAATCAGAGAAGTCACTTCAGGGAAAATACAGCTTCCTTAAAAAAAAAATCCAGTACTAAGAGAAATGTACTTTGTCATCATCACATGGCAAGGTCCTTATAAGCACCCTTGGTTTTGGAATCTCTTAAATTTACACTTTTTGGCATCGATATCCTGATCCCACGGAGCTGTTTGTACAAAGATGTTACACAGGCTACTTGGTTAAATTCAAGAATTGACTAAGTCTAACTTTACCTGCAGTGTCATAGATCGATAGAATAACTGCTATATCAGCACTAAAGCTGACTCAAGTTTACCAGTGTACAGCAATACATTTGAAAAGTTTAGGAAGAGAAACAGATACGTATGAGTCCTTGGGGATCACTGAATTATTCAGTGTCACCTTCTGTGTAAGGCTGATGCTGTATCACTTCTCTGCTTCTATACTGAATGCAGTAACTGGTATTTGACTAGAGCACATAAAGGTGTCATATCTCGATTTAAACACTTCAAGAGATGGAGAATTTACCCCCTTTCTTGGCAAGTTATCTTGCTGTCTTCATTTTCAATTTAAACTTGCCTCAATTCAGTTTCCTATTACGGGGCATTTATATACTTTCTCCAGCAACAATACAAAGTTGGTTTAATACCAGATAGACTCCATGCTACTTATTAAATCTGAATTAAGCTTTCTTTTAAATAGGATAGCTGGATCTCTTTCATTCACATTGGGAGACATTTTTTAGTATTTTCATATTTTGTATGGCTTTTTTCTGTGCACTCTCCAGATTTTATGGATTTCTCAGCTGTGAGCAAGTTTTTCATCTTAATGTGATATTAAATGATATTATGAACACAGCTCTGCTCCTGTCATCACTGTAGAACTGCCATGTCCCACAGCAAGCTTATGTTCAGCTCCATTTCCATTAGGATCCTTAAATCCATTTCTGAAACACTGCCTTCCAGTTGTATCATTCTTAGTGCCCATAAGCTGTATTTCACTGGTATTGTACCTAGCAATTAATAAAAAGACTAGCTATGAAAATGGTTACAGTAAACTTGATCTATTATTTCGTGCCATATCAACGCAAACTGGCCTGGCAAAATTCCCTGGCATATGACCATGTTGATTAGAATTGAATTACTCATACTGCTTAAACTGAGGCTGGTTTCACTTTGTGACACACAAAGTTAAATGAACTCCTCTTGCCTTCCCTGTCTCCACAAACAAATATGAATAATTTTTTGTTAAAAAGTATTAGTCTGAGTTGCTGCCTTAGCCATATTTGTAGCCTCAGGGCCCCCATGCTGTCCATCACGGGCTGCCTCTCACATATTGTATTCTCCAGGCCTACAAGGGTCTTCTGTAACACTTATTTTAAGCCTGCTTTGGGCTCAAGAAAAGGCACAGATAAAAATATACTGAACTGCCTCAGCAGCAGTCAACAGGTCAATCCTAGTTTGGATGGTTCCAGCTCTAGCACTCAACATCTGTGCCAAATCCAGCTATAGCACCAACTAATTCTGGCCAACAGAGCACATCCCTGGGGCTGATAAAGAGCTGCAAAGGGCAACAAATCTGGCAGGGTATCATATATCACAATGAATATTTTCAAATAATATTTTCTGAAAGAAAAAAATAATGCCAAAGAATCCAAGCCTCACTTCACACTGGGCACAGTATTGTCTAGTCCCTTTACTGTCCTGCTAGTTGAATCCATAGCAAGCTTTCTCAGTATTCACCCTCTGCTCTCAAAGAAGCTGGGCCAGAATTATCCTGGTCATCTTGCTTTGCCTCTCTCTGAGTTAACTCTCCTCTAGACTCAAAAGTTTCCTTATTTCTCAAAGACTTATTACAAGTTAGCAAGAGAAAGCTGTGCACCTCATGCAGCTCTTTTGCTTATCTAGTGCTGTTTAGGCATGCTGGGGTTTAGTTTTTAAGCCTTTATGGTTGTTGTTTTTCATCTTTCATAGCTACTTGGGAGAGTTGGGAGGTACTTCTGCATTCCCATGATGCCTGATTACATCATCCTAATTCTTTCTAAACACAGAAGGGAACTATTGAATATTTCTGCTGTTCCTGAATCATTAAGACTTTCACCATCTTCTGCTAAGCAAGTGAGATATACTACTGTTAGAAATGATTTTATTGCTGTCATCCTTTAAAAAGCCTTACTGTCCTTAGGCTGCAAGGTAGAGGTTTCTTTTGCTCCCTTTCAAGTCTTTCCCCTCTTTATATTTCCACAGGCTCTAATTTACATAATTGCTGCCTCCTTCCTCTTTCTTCTCCTCTTCCCCATTTATCTGATATATTTTTAATAGCTGCCTTTACTTCCTCACTTATTAAGGAGGTGCCGCTAACCAAAGATGTCCTTATTCATGATTATGAAATCGCGGGTTTTAGTCATCTAGTAAACTTTCCTAGAACAATTTCCAGTTTTCATTCACATTTTCCTGTCTAAGTCTTACAACTCTCTGTCTGAGTTTCTCTTCCCAACCACTTTCATTCATTGTTTTTCTGGTTCCTTTGCGAAATAAGCCAATGGGAGCACCAAACACAAGGCTGGACAGAGATGTAGAAAACAGACTAGATAGAAAATCTTGTGTCTTTCCTTGGGCAAGTTAGAAGCAAGATGGAAAGCTCTTGGTTTAACATCCTAACAAGAAAAAAGGAGATTATTTTCAATGTCTCTTCAGAATATGCTGGGCTATGGTTCAGTTCCTGTTCTCATTTAGTCTAATTACACAGTCATTACCAGGAGTTACTAAGCTTGCACTGGCAGTCTCTTTTCTAGGAATTAACCAGCTCTACTCAGTTCAAAAATTATTGGAAATATGTTTTAGACATTATTACCAAAGAAACGAGAGGCAACCGGGAAAATCAGATTAAAAAGACTAGAAGTTCAAAGAAGCTAAAAAATATTGAATACTTCCTCATTCCTATTAAACCTTTCAGAACTTTTGCTTTATTAGCAGCAGTGATGGTTAAATGTGCTGTCAGTGAGCTGTGTTAGACTGGGGAGTCCTGGGGTGAAAACACCAAGGCAAGGCATCAGCTTGCCAGATATTTAGGAGTACCTCGGTGAAAGATGCAAAATGTGTTGTGTCCCCGAAAAAACTAAAGAAAGATGAATGAAGTTGACTGGTTGATGGTCCTCCTTCCTGTTACATGCTGTAGTTTGGGAATCATAAGGGAACAAAGAGCAAGTGTTCCTGATGATACAGAAGTTTATTAGAACCGAAAGGGGAATGATTATAAGATTAGAGTCTTGATTACAACTGAGCACTGGTTTACCAAAAATGTGGTAGGAATACAAAGCTAATTCTTGGTAGACTTTTTTTTTTATTTGAGGGTAGGTATGATAACACATAACAAAAGGAGCATCTAACTATGTTTAAGCACAACTCCTAAAGAGTTTTTCTGGTTTTGTTTCTTTAGGTGGTGGTTTTTTGGGGTTTTCTTGTTTGTTTTTGTTTCCTTTTTTCCCCTCCTTTTATCAAATCTACTACAATAGCATGATGGAAGAGGAGAAAACAGAAAAAAGTTTGGGGAATATAGTCCTCCTAATAAACATTATACAAACTTGGCTCCAACATTAGAGCTGCTTACTTGATTTTAGTACTGCTACTTGTGAGGAAATCGAATAGTTAGAGCAGAAAACAGGTATAAATGTCTAGTAGCTGGGAAAAATTAAATCAGAGGGAATCAGGGCTTTGGGGTATGCAGCAAACAGGGATCTATTGTGAGGAAAATGACAGTTGTCAACCTTAGGAAAAGACTTCTTCATTCTAGGCATGTTACTGTTGCTTCAGGCCATATAACTGATGCAAAGGCTGAGATTTGTGTTTCACATATAATATTACAACAGTGCAGGTATAAAAAAGTCATTTTTTTCCCATCAAACCAGCCTCCTCTATTAGCTCATTTTAAAGTTTTAAATCTCTTTCCAAACTAAAATAAAACCCATACAGTTCTATCTCCACTGGAGTTCAATTTAGCTATCCTGGAAACACGATGATGAAATGATATTGCAACTACTTCTCAGTTATAGTGAACCAAGAAAGTTTTTTGAAAAAAAAATTGTTTAACTGGGGCAGAGAATAGAAGCAGCTACTAAATATTTTACTACAGAAAGAGATCTGGAACATACACAATTTGGTGCAGCAGATTTGGTTTTCTGTGCTATTGGCAATTCTTTTTAAAAAATTAGGTCATTTCTTTTTTTTAAAAGAAACATTCCTAAGTAGCATTTGTGGAGATTATACTACTGTTAAAAAGTGCATTGCTTTCAAGCTGCAGTGTATTTCACATCCTACATATATTATTTTTTCAACATACAACAGATTTGTCAAATTGGAGTGGCCCTATTTAGTCTCATGTTTACAATTTTCTGTAGTTGAATGTGAAATTAGAGCCATCACATTGTCATAATTCTCTAAGACACTGTTGCTTGTTGTGTTTTTTTTTCCCCACTTTCTGTTTCTTTACATATTCCTTCAAATCATGGGAAAATGTATCTAAACATAAGTATTTGACCTTTTTTTTTCTGGGAAAGACTCTCTTCTACTTCAGAAATCTTATATCTTTATATTCCTATCTCTCTATATCTTCACAAGGTATATATATTGCTTATTATATACCAAAAACCCAGGAAGAGATACTGTGGATGACTATACAACACTTGTTCTCTATCCTGACTAATAGTGATTCATCCTTGCTTAGACTTTGACATTCATCTTTAAAACACACCTTTGAGATCTCTAAGACAAAAATAAATCTCTGATGGTGGTCAAACATTGCAACAGGTTGCTCAAAGGGGTCTTAGAGACCCCATCCAGTGATATGATCCCAAGGAACACCAGGTGTCTTCACAATTGGCCTAGTTTTGAGCAGAGGATTGGACCAGATGACCTCTAAAAACTTTCTACAATTTCATCCTCTCTTATACATGAAAATAAGCAAAATAAGTTCCAAAGTATTCTCTTTTCCACTCTTAAGAATCGAGAGAGAGATTTTTTTAATGGTCTCCTGTTCTACATACACGCCCTAATATAATGTTTCTGTCAGGACTACTGGCTTCTCCAACTGTGCCAGGGAAAGGTGACTGTTTGCTTTAGTACCAGGAGCAACAACGCAGCACCCCTGGGTTTGAGCTCCACTGGCAAATGGAAAGCCGTGCACTCCCGTGCTGGGGTCGTGCACTCTGGATCGACTGGCGCTGACGTCTGGGGTGACTGCGGGGCCAGGCAAGGTGAGGACTAAGAGCAGACGTGCAATGAGAGCTCATGTGGAAGGCAGTGCTGATGGACCCCTGCGCTGAAAGCCTCAAATATGCATGCTGCTGCTTTGAGTGGAGGATTGCTCTTCCACGAGACTGGCCACAGAGGCATCCTCCCCTTGACAGAAATACCGTTCTTGAGTGCGTGAAATAATTATGAGATGAATATGAATTGAAAGTGCACTTCCTCTTGACCTACTTCCCAGGCAGGGAAGCACAGCTTGATACCCTCCTGTTTGGAGAGGTAAAATTATCTCTACATTCCCTGGGCTCTGCACAAGCCTCTATTGTTTGGTACCAACCACATGGCTAATTATCGTGCCTACGATGCAGTCTCTTATAATGATTTCCTTCCACCTCCTGTCAACACCCAGGCTGACTAACCAAACTGGTTTCTTGGGAGGGAAGTGTACCTGTTTACCCCGTCAATAAATACACCTCTGTTTTGTTTGTACGGTGAAGGTAAACATGCAGACTGATAGTGTAAGCTGGCTTTGGGAAAGTGGCTGATCATTTCTGGGGTGCTCCAGGTCTGTGTGCATCATATGCCTTCCTTGTTAGGTGAATAGACCTTTCTTTACTCACAAGGCTGTAGGATGCATCTTTTTATTTCACCACAAAAATCGATTACATGTTGCATTAATACTAGTGGAGTCTGGCTGGGTCCCAAGTCCCACAGCAGCTCAAGGAACAGGAAAGTGATGGCACTTGTGTGACAATCTCCTTGCTTGAAGGATGTAAGCTCCAGAAATAGAGCTTTTGACATAGGGGCCTTCCTATCCCTTCAGAGAGGTCTGTGGCTCTTTTTCTGGTGTCTGTAAGAAAGTACAGAGGATGCCCCAGCACAGCTCTTGCTGGCATTTCAAAGCCACCAGCTGTGCTGGCATTCTGGGAACTTTACTGCAGGTCATTTCCTTCTCCTGAGGAATCAATCCACAGTTCTTCCCTCAAAAGTAACTGTTTGAAAAGGGAGAAGCTGTTGGGATTTTCTGCCCTAGATAAGCACCCCACAAAAGAAAAAAAAAAAAAAAAAAAGAAGAAAAAAAAGTATAACAGAAAAATCTGTTTGCTGATACCTAAAAAAATCATGAACTGAGTGTAACTGTCATAACTGATGACTTGCTGTTGCAGGGTATTAGCACAAGCACCAAATGTATAGAGAAAAGGAAGTTAAGCGAAACAGCAGACAGCAGGCTGTGGAAATCCCTAAATTAGCAAGTCAGTAAGTCTGTGCAGCCCCACATGGCATCATGCAGTTGTACCAAGTTGGACTGGAAGCAGTAGAGAGCAGGGTGTTGCCAAATGATTGCTCTGTTAATCCATAACCTGAATAAACCACACAGAGATAAGTGATATGATGATGCATAAATTGACAGAACAAAATCTCAATTCCAGCTTCACAGGCAGAGGTCTGTAGGTCACAGCAAAGAAAACTTATGCCAGGAAAGAATCTGATCACGAGTTGTGTTGTTTTTTTCCCATGTGTATACGACACCAAAGGTAATAGCTTTTGCTGCAAACTTCACCCAGGATGAATTGTGAATCAGTGCACATGAATCACCTGCCAAACCCTCCACTGCGTCAGTGATAAGAGAATACAAATTCAAAAGTGCAGGTGCCATATCAGCAGCTGGAGTGGAGCTGACAGCGCAGCCAGAGACAATGACCATTCCTGAATTCCTTCCTGGCCATGGTTCGAATGTTTCGTCTCACTTTCCACACTAACACATGACACATCTGAGTGATGTGACCTCTGTAACAGATCTGAATGTCCATCTGAGCGCTCTCGGCTTGTCAGTGGTAATTTCATTCAGTTTGAACATCCACAGTTGCTGCTACAGTCTTAGACATCACTAACTAAACTGCTCACAACTACCAGGTGTGTCCAGTGACCAATTTATAGTTCCAGAGTTGTCTAGTCTTAGAATGATTTGGGTTTTTTTTTTTCCCCTCCCATGTACTGATTTAACACTCTCCCTCCAGAAGACAATTCTGTTATCAGCAAGGATACTGAACAGGGAAACTCCTTGACCGAGATTAATTCACAGGAAACTGATTCAAAGGCATTGTTTTGGTTGTCAAAGCAAGCACAGCTTCAGCTGAACTGGGCTCCAAATCTCTTAATTTATTTTTGCAGCCTAATTAAATGCATCTTTCTTAATTAATTAATTACACTAGAGAAGATTGCCTCAAATCCACACAAATACTGAAAGCATGCCAAATCCAAAGCCAATAGGAGTTATCAATCAGCACCTCTGGCCAGACACCCACACTCCTGGGGCTGCCCACTGACTGCCTGCTTCTGTTTCCCCCTAGGGGTCAGTGGAAGCTTTCTTCCCCACAGCTTTCAGTAGGAACACAGCTGGCCATCGAGTCAGGAACATGGCAAACAGGTCCCTGGCTGAAGCCAGTTCCAGGCAAAAGGCCATTCCAGAGCCATTTGCTTAAATGTTTCTCTGGCTCCCCTGATGCAAAACACTTCCTGTGACACTTTAGGTATATCAGCATAATGAAGCTTGGGGTTTATTTCCACCCACCTCCTTTCAAGGGACTAAAAAGACCTCAGACAGTATAATTTTCAAAGGGCAGTATTTTCCTGCACTGTGGCTCAGAACAGCTGCCTACACAAAGTAGTGTGGCTGAGAAGTTCCCACTGGTTATACTAGAAGTTCCAGCCCTGTTGGGCTCATTAAAAGGAACAATATTTAGCTTAATGGTTAGGAGAGACCGCTATTAATTTTGAAATGGGGGATTTATAAATCAGTTATTGCTTCCATGAGCGAGACAGAATGTTGAACCGGGTGGGTAACAGCCACAAGGTCTGATGTCCTGCTGCTGTGATCAGAGACAAATCCATACAGGACATCTTGGCTCCACTAGCCAGGCAGGAACCAGAAAACAGCCACCTGATCTTCCTCCCCACACATCTGCTGCCTTCTCACAAGCACAACTTCAGCCACATGAACTTTCTTAGTAGCCCATGAATGCTTAGCAACTCATCTGCATTCAATAACCTAGAAAGGCCTCAATACTTTTGGAAGCATCAAGCCCCTTTCTCAGACTCACCTTAACAGTCTATTTTTGAGATGTGGTTCCCCAAGCTTTTTCATCTGTGCCTTGGGGTAGAAAGTGATGGTGTATGTTCCTTCTCCCACCAGATCTGAGACAAGCAGACCTTCACCATTTAGGGCTATACAGGAAGACTCCTTTCACAGCACAATTTCTCTAAATCACTGTTTTAAAATCTGAAATAAGAGAATGAAGTTTATGCTTGCTTGCATTCTGTGTGCTATCAGCAAGTGAGGTTGCACAGAATTTAGGTTAAGGACAATTCTACTTCTAAAACACTCTTTAATCTGATCCTTAGTATTTCTTTTACATAAAACTGAACAGCCACAGCAACAGCTGTATGAGAAACTGAGCCCAAAACATAATACTTCTCCAAGCTCTACTGTGGTGCCCTCCTTGCAGTGCAGGGAAGAGAAATTTAAGACTTCAGGAGGCTACTATTGACATTCAGGGCATGTAGTGTTAAAGCAGGAGAGACAGTTTTAACTGAAGGGAAATTTTATGGGAAGAATGTGTGTCGCATGGTTTGTAGCCACTATTCAAAAGAACACAATCTAGGGCTACGACAACCATTAAAAAATATATCAGATTTAATAAGGACCAGTTTTACATGCATGACCAACTTCTGAAGTAGTCCTTTTTACAGAGCTTCCCTCCCAAGCTTTGCTGCAAGCATTTCTCACTGTTATCTTCCAGTCACAACTTAGTTCAGGGTTACGTGTGTTATTTCAACACAACATAAAAGCATAAAACTAACTCTAAAATAGGTGATTAGTAGGAGGAAATGGAGGCAGAGAGAGCTCTACAGTTACCGCATATTTCTTTTACTGAATGGATTCTTGCAACACTCCTCTTGAATGAGTTACATCAGCATCTTTGAAGACCAAAGAACTGTGCTTTCTGGACTCTTTGCCCTTAGACTTCAATCCCTGCTGTGCAGCTGGTCAGAGAAGTTATTCAATGCACTTTTGCAATACTTCCTAACCTGGGACTATCTAGAAAGAGTATATAACCCCTTTTAGTCATAGTTACATCTAAATTCATAATCCACTGGAAGAAAAATTGCCAGTGTATCAGCAGAGGCATAGGAGAAACAATCACACTGCAAAAAGTCTTGTTAGTGTCTTAATGATTTGCGTTTATGACTGAGCACCACCTGCAGATTATCTCATCCAATTTGGCCATTTCTCCTGTTCCCGTCCCCCCAGAAAATCCAGAGAGCAGATCCTAGAGTTTAGGAAGATGTCCTGATATAGACTTTACAACCGGGTGCTGCAACAGGGGACTCGAGATTCCAGAGCTGAGCTCCTGAACCCAGCAGGACAGGGAGGTGGCAGCAGCTGGAGCAGACACCAGGGGGAGACAAAACTCTGGAGCCCCCTAACACAGAGGGCAGGGGGCAACAGCCCTCCCACTGCATCCGCTCACCACTCGGTCTCAGAGGCCAGCACAAAGTAAAAAGCAAACCCAGCAGAGGTCCTTTCATCTCCTGCTGAATTCCTGTGTGTCTCATCCTCCTCATTCGACTTCTCCTGAAACACATCATTTCACCCTATTCACACCAGCATCCCCTAGCTGAAGTGCAACTTGCTGATTTTCTCACACAGTTCCCCTGTTGTGCCAGTGACTGATGATTTCAGTTTACCATTAACTACTTAATCCAGTTTGCCAGCAGGAATAGGCCAATTACCTACTATTATGAAAAAATTCTGTTCCAGGCTCTTCAAATCTGTCACTTTGATCTTATAAAGTATCTTAATGATGATGTGTTCAGGGCCACAGTTTTAGAGTATAATTTAATTTAATATTGTGAACTTAAGTGGTGATGGCCAAAGATAAGTGTTTCCATTGTTTAACTTCCATTGAACTCAGTGGAAGTTGGACAGGGAAGCCCAGAAGTACCATTTTTCAGAAGTGGGAGATATTACTGTCCACCAGCTGTTTCGTTTCTGATCTCTGCCCAACAGCAATTCACAATTTATGTTTAACATATCGATATACCAGTGACCATTTTTATAACCCATTTTATAACCCTGAACTTGGCGTGACTAGCTCTTGCAGCACCATCAAGCTGCACTGAAGGATAGGAAGAAAAAGGAAAACAATCTCATCCTATGAATTCTTCTGTCAACATAGCAAGCTATAAATGCAAACAACAGAATGACCCCACCCTTGAAATTCCTCCAGGAAGACAAGGGGAAGCCAAACTTAATATTTTTAATTACCAAGGAAAACCTTCCATTCTTCTATAACCACCTTAAACCTCCTCCCTGAGCTTTACTGTACTGTATCCTAAGGCAGGGCCTTGGCCCAGCTTTCAATTAAATTATTAATAGAAAAAATAGAGCCAAAGTTTCCCAACTCAGATCCCTCAAGTTGTTAAACTCATACAAAGCAACACGACACTAGATCTGCTGATTTCAGATTTTCCTCCCGTACCCAAGGTTTTGGGTGCATGTTGTGTTGAATCCTTCCTTTGTTCCGAATGTAAGAAGGGCTCCCTTGGTGACCCAGTTAACTGTGTCCCTGGGCCCCAGTTGTTTCTAGTGATAACAAAAACCTTGCTTGGGAATGCCAGGTCCCACTGAGCCTCTGTAGGGGCTTAATTTCAGACCTTGGACCCCCTGTGTGACAAGGAGATCTCACTGGGCCAGGGTGGGCTTGGAAAAATCTGCACCGGGGGGAAAAAAAAAATAAAATCAAAGAATGGCTCCTTGCCATCTTTTTGCTGTCCCCAACTCATTCACTCTCTCTCACTGTCAGGGTCAGCCTTCTGAAGCAGCCACCTCCAAGGACTTGCACAGGACATGAGAATACCCCACAGAGTCCAGTGCTGCTGCCTTTCACAATGGGACTTCCCACGTGGGCTGATGTGTGAGCCTGGGTGGAGGGAGATGGGTCTTGCATAGGGTTAGTTTCTTAAAGAATAAAGTTCAGCAAACAAGCAAATGGCATAACTGCTTAGATTGGATGCTGCCAGTTTACTGTATAGAGACTGCAATTTGCACACTCCAGTAAGAAGGGCATGGCTGGGACACTTCCCCACATCAAGGTGGTGCAGGAGGATGGTTGCCCTTTTGTTCTGTGCCAGCTCTTGTTTCCTTGGCCATCAGAAGGTGCTAGAAGAGAGAAGAGCTCCCAGAGCCCACACCACGAAGTGATGCAGGGGAAAGAGGGCGAGTAACTCAGCAAGCATCAGGGAGAAGGCTCTCTCGGGGACTTTAAGGAGACCAGCAGGTTTATACATAGAAGGTAGTCCATGGAAGTTGCTGAGAGGGACACCAAGATTGAAGGAATAGACTCGCTGTGAACAGACTTTTTTTTTTTAAAGTTAATATCTCACCCAACCATTTCTCTAATTAAAAAACTACCCCCTCCTTTTTTTTTAGCTTAACGTACTATTCTCATATCTCCAGTTTTACAAACTAGACACTTTTTTCCTTAATCGTGTGTGCCTTTTGATGTGAGGCAATTCCATCTCAAGGTTTTGTCTAATTCGAGTTTCTGTCACATATGGCCAAAAAAACAAGTAGTGGCACAAAACTCACCCTGACCCCATCTGGATTTTCCTGTTGGTTCAGATTCACGTAGCTTTAGCTAACAGCAGCGAGACTGCAGAGAAGCCTGAACATCTCCTGGGCAATATCACCCCCAAAACACTGTCTGTGTCCCCCAGACAAAAGACATTAGATGTGCCAATGAAAGAGGAAAATGGGAAAGGAAGAGCCAAAGCATGGAATTACTTGATTCCAACAGTGAGCAAGGACTCAGCAAGGTGCAGTTTGAAGAAAGGGAAGTAATGCTGCATCTGTCAGAAAACTAGATCAGATTCTGGGTTACTTCTGTTGCAGCTGCCTGTGTGCTCCTAAGCAAGTTCACACCTGTCATAACAGGACACCCATGATGTGATGAGGTGTCTGGGTGCCACTTGAATCTGAAAATAGAAGCATCCCCTCCTTGTGGGACATACCCCTTGCCTCTGCAATTGAGCTAACTCCTTCTTGACTTGAACTACAGTGACAACTTTTCCTGAAAGACGAGAGGAGCAAAGAGCCATTGCGCTCAACACCTTTCCTGCTTACAGGGTTCAGAGGGGCAAAAGCTCAATCTCAGCTCCTCAGAAGGGACCTCTAAGCCTCTAAGGCATTTCCCTGAGTGTGTTCCATTGCTTTATAGCTCTGAACTTGTAAATGGTTCCCACCAGACAGATTTAAGAAGGTCTGACAATCACTTATATGTTCAAGAGCTGTCTTGCATAGCTAAGCTCACTCTTCTTTGTTACCTTTGGAGAATGCCTAAGGAGATATCTCCAATGGTCCACGGGATGCAGGTGAAAACCAGCTGCATTCCCTAGTGGGAATTTTTTTTTCTAGTATCTTCTTGACTCAGTCTTGCTTCATGCTGAAGCAACGCAGGCCCAAACTGCTCAGTGCTTTGTCTCTCAAAGAAGGATTGAAACTTAATCCAGTGCATATGCATGGCATGTGCTAGAGTGTGGGAGAGACCAAACCCCCTGAGTTCCACTGTTTATGGATGCAATGTCATCAGCTCTGTCTCTGTTGAAACCCTTGGTCATGTTCTTCCTTTTTTCCACTTGGATTCCCACAGCTTCTTTTCCATGGACAGCCCCGAGCACTCAGAGGGTGGCCAGGGGCACATAAATGCCCAAATCTGCAGATGAACCTGAACTCCAGTGCCTTGGAGAGAGGTTTACCTGGGAAATACTGTGAGATGTAAACCACCCTTGGAAGAAAAAAAAAAACAAACCCTACCTAATTTCATCAGCTTCAGTGGCTTTACCTGCATGATGAATTCAGTCCATGTGTATTCTGTACACAACAGGCACATATTGCACTTCTGCAGTAGATTTTGGCCCTCTCTCTCTCCCTACACATCACCCGTATGAACATTCTTATTAATTTACAGATGGGGAAAACTATAATCCAGGGAGAGCAAGTAGGATGCCCTGAGCCACACAGCAAATGACAAATTAACCTTGGGCTTCCTCATATGAAAAGCAACACCAGGCCAGGGCTGGGTCAGTTTTGAATACAGAGTTACAGGTCACTGGTTTACAGGACACAAGGGACCATTGCTATATGCTTGCCCCATTCTAAGACTTTTCTCTCCCCCCCCCTCCTCCCCCAAACATCTGCTACAAACCACAGTCAGAGGGGAATTGGACCTTTGGTCTGATCCAGTACAGCTGTTACCATGTTCCCTCAGTTTTAGAAATCAACCTGACCCCTCAGCATTGGACACAAACACCCTTAGACTTGGTAGAAGTTCAATTTTAGGACCTTGCTTTATGAATGTTTTGTATTAAAATGATTTATATGAACACATTTGCTCTTTGGATCTGGCAGCAGCCTGCGATCAAGCCCAGCTTTTCTTAATATTTTGGGCCATAAGCCATCCAGCTTGGGGATTTATTCATCTTAACGTGTTTAGCTTTGTAAGCACAATGCAGTAGTTACTGTTGTGCCTCCCGGCTGCTCTTCTATTTTTTATAAACTCATTTTCTCTGCTAACCTACTTTGAATTTTTTCTTGTAAAGCTGTTTTTAGTCTTCCTCTGCTTCCCTCCCTCCCCCCCCTTTTTTTTTCTCTCCCCCAAAACACTGGGATAAAACTGCTCTGGGCACTAAACACTAGTGACTTGAATAGGTTCCAGCTTCTGTAGCCTGACTTTGGAAATAATTGTTCCCACTAATCCTTTTGAGTGCACTCCCAATTCCATATATTCAAAGAGCTGTCCCCCCCACCACACATACACACCCAATTGCTTCTGTTCAACAATCAGAGATCATGCATCAGCACCTTGTAGTTGCTGGTGCCAAGCAGTTCTTGAGCCCCAAACCCACTAACTGCTTCTGAGCTACAGATGGAGGCTCCTCCACCGCTGTCACTGCCTTTCCCACCTTGTCCTCATCCCAGCTACCTGGAAAAGAAAAACCATCTTCTATTCCAGCTCAGCCCTGCAGCCTGCCAGTCGATTCCTGGATCCCTTCAATTCAGTATCATAAATACACTTAACGAGGGAGTTTAATATAGATTTGGTAAGACAGTTATTTGAGCGATACATAATTTATGTTGCCCTGTAGCATAGGAAGCCTTGAGTGGAGTCTGAGAGTGAACAGATTCAAGAAACTCGCCAGACAGCAGAGTGCCAAAGGGGGAAAAGAGTGGGGGACAAAAAGGAGACAGCAACCCAGGGAAGGAGGTGCATGAAGCAGGAGAAGAGCTCAATAGCAGAAAGAAGCATGAAAGACAGACAAGGTGAAAGGCACAGGGTGAGAAAAGAATGGAGAAGGAGAGAATAGAAGAAGATGAAAAGAGAAAGGAGAAGCTGAACAGAAGATGCAGACGGGGGCAGAGAGTCTGCAGGATGAATAAGAGATGAGAAGCAGCATGGAAAGGGAGAAATAAAGAGCAGAGCATGCACACTCGATGCGACAAGCAGGTCTCTGCAGGCTGCGAGTGCCGCAGCCAGCCGGGAAGCAGAGCCGACTGCCGTGTCAGCCGGAGGGCAAGGGCAAGGAGAGGCGCCCCGGCTCTCATGGGGCTCTGCTACCTCGTGACTCACCCCCGCTCCCCCTGCCAGCCACAGCCAGGGGACTGCCTGGCTTCCCTACCCACTTCCAGCCCCTCAGCTCCACGCGGTGTTAGGTTTTGCTGTTATCCTCCTGCTCTCGTGTGGCCTCATTTCAGGAGCTGTAGGGAGAATATGATGCCAGCCTTTCAGCTGGATAAAAAATTGGAGAGGCTCTGCTGGCACTCTCACCCAACCACACGTTCATCCTTGAGCGGCTGTAGTGTCCTGCTTTGGCACCCCTGGGCTCAAGGATGAGCTTAAATGCTGCACCATGGTGACACCTCTGCCCGAGGGACTTCACCAAGTTTTCTTGTAGCTATGAGGTGAGACACAGGAGGCAGACAAAGCAAATGGAGAGAGGGAGTTTGGTAGACCAGAGAACACAAACAGTGCTTGTCAAGCACACAGGATCTGTGCCTGCCATTTGCCTAGGCTCCCACTTTGGAAAAGGCACTGCCCCTCAGCTCCTGGAAGTCACATTTTGGTTGGAGAGCTTTCATCCAAAGAGTTAGTGTCAATTAGCTCTCCATTAAACTCAGCAGTGACCTGTCACAGAAGTATGGGAACACCTCAGAGACAGATCTCCATTAGGACCAGCCTGGTACATGGAAAGACACTAGAAAAGCACCCCTGATGTATTTTCTGGAATTTATGCAATATGAATTGAAGGCAACACAACCATTTGGCTCCAAATGGGACCCCTAGGGAGCAGAACAGATGGCTATATTAAAAGAAAAAAACCCTAAGCACAACTGGACTAGTCAACAGCCTCCACAGAGGCTGAAGAGGGGGCCTGGCCCTGCACACTCAGTTTTCCTTTTGCCTGCAGTATCCATGACGAGGTTTACTATTACTTCTGTTCGTGGAACGCAGCCAAGATACTTGCTGTTGTGCCAAACTGGAGAAAAACAGCCTCTGCCTCACAAAGTTTACAATATAGCTGGTATTGACCAAAGTGCTCCCTGTGTATCCCTTCTCTTGCACACGTGTGGCTGCGCATGGACCTGCTTCCCTGCCCGCAGGCTGGCACATACAACTCTGTGAGGGAATTCCAACCCTGTGGGTGAGCAGGCGTCTGGCCATCGCTGCTCTTCCCGATGCTGCTGCTCTCTATGCCCAGGCACGAAGGCCAAAAATACTTAAATTCGCTCCCTTCATCCCAAGTGAAGTGGTCAGGAGCTGCAGGGAGTCAGCTTCCCTGGTAAAGAAGAGTAACTAATAACTGTGCCCTTGAAAGCAGACACAGTGATGGAGAGCTGGGTCTTTAACCTCTCTGCTTGCTGCCCACAGAAAGGTGACTGTGCTCCTCTCCTACCTTGCAAGGTGATGATGACATTCAACGTGCTTTAACCTTCATCAGCTGATGTTTACAAAGTATTTCTAAAGCTGATGAACAGCCAATACTGTGGAAACACCCCCCGGGTTTTCCCTGGTGCTGTGTGTGCTCCCTGTGAGCAGTTGGCTGTTTATCATCCGGGATCCCCGTGGCGGGAGTCCCCACACTCACCCCTCCGAGTGCACAGCCTACATCCATGTCTCTGTTTTCTTTGGCATTCTCCAGCATTCCCCTTGGAACAAATGGCCTGTAATACAGCTTCTACTCAGACATCCCCCTCTGACAGAGCGCTCCTACGAAGAGGATTATCATTCTCATACTTGTGAGCCCCATGCTGTCCCACTGTCTCTTTCAGGCTGTTCTCCCCTGGGGATGGGGTCACAAAACCCACAAAGTACACACAGATTGGCAATTAGATCTGCTCTCTGATTTATTTTTTTTCCTGCACTGAAAAACCAGCAAAACTGCAGGTTTTGTAGAAATTGTCCAAGAAAGTTTAAGAAAGCTCTGTGCTCCCCTCGGTCCAAAATCTGCCAGCTTTGAAAGTAATATTTAGATGAACCTCCTCCAAAAGTTTACAGAAGAAAGGTAGCTATTTCTTGTAAAAATAAATGCATAATAAAACCCAAAGAATTTCTCTCCAAAACTAATTTTAGTGGAAATTTTTCAGGTAGTTTCAGTGAGCTGTGGAGCTCAGCACGCCCTCTGGTGCCAGAACCAGGTTTCACAGGCCCTGAAGCCTGCCAGCTCCCTTCAGCAAAACTAGAGATCAAGTTCAAAAAGGAATTAAAAAAAAAAAACAAACAACCAAATCCACACTCGTGGTGATATTCATCCTGCTTCCTCCAAGAATTCCTCCAAAAATCAAAAATAACAATAGAAGTGAAATTGGAATATTTGTGTGTGTGCATGCTTTGAGTAAGAATTAATCCTCTGACTTATAAAACATAGACAGATGCCTCACTCAGTCTCTTTAGGGATCTGTATTGCTGTGCCACGTTTACACAAAAGCAAATGGAAAGGGGATTTGCCTGAGGTCAGACTGAAGCCAGCAGAGTCTTTGCAGGGAAAGAGGCTGTTTCACATGGAAAGTCAAGACATCCAAAAATGGGGCACAGGAGATCAGCTCCAGCACCAGTTCATCCAGCACTGTTGCATGACCGGGATGGAATTTTTCAAGTCCCAGTTTCCGTACTCTTTAAGAGTGGGCAATAGTGACAGATCCCCATCTTGGGAAAGTGCTGCTTACTGGTAGGTGCTGTTTTCCAGCAGACATGCTGGCTCTGCAACAACGCTTTCAAGATGAACTTGGTGTCTGACTGCCAGATCCAGGTTTCCTTTCTTTGACACATTATAGAGAAAAGACAGTGATCTCCACTTTCCCAAGGGTAACACTTTCAAAGCGACTAGAAAGACACCAGCTCTAGCCTGATGACATAAATCACTTTGATGAGCCTTCAGGTATGTCCTGTGACTTAGGGTTCTGTTTGCCAAAAGGGAATCATAATCTCCTCAGTGATCCCACACAACCTCCCACAGCTGTCTGGCCAGTCCTGCTACAAGGAAACCCAAGTTGCTTGTGAATCAGTTCCTGAGCTGCAGCAGTTTACAGGACCGAACTTTTAAACAAAGCAAAAGCAGAAATGGTCTTCAGAAAGCTGTGCAAGCATTCTGGCAGCTAAAAAAAAGAAAGAGTCACAACCACACATTCAAACCCCACAGACACAGTAGTTCACTGGTGACAGCTATGGCACAGGCATCCCAAGCAAATCTATCCCCCTGCATTAATCCAAATACCAGGTCTCTGAAGACTCCTGGTTTGTTTAAGCCTCTCCTTATTTGAGACGTCAGGCTTCCATTTCTAGCTGCTGGACTAGACAGAACATTGAGGGCCAAAGCCATAAACCCCCTGGACTTCTCTAACTTTTCCTTGCATCTTAAGTGCATCATGTGCTGGAGTGTGTCAACAGAAAGGCAATGAAGCCAGTGAAAGGACTAGAGCACAGGTCCTATGAGGAGAGGCTGAGCGAGCTGGGGTTCTTCAGCCTGGAGAAGAGGAGGCTCAGGGGAGACCTCATCACTCTCTACAACTCCCTGAAAGGAGTTTGTAGCCAGGTGGGTGCTGGGGGGCCACCCATCACAAATCTTAAGCTACCCAAGTTTAGTGTCCAGCTTTCATCAGCCTTTATCCTTTTGGTAATCTTTCTGGATCTGTCTGAACTGAGAGAGCTTTGAATCTGGAGTCACACCTTTTCCATTGCAAAGGTTCCCAGTTCCAGTTACTCCACATAGGAGAGCAGTCCCTGCCTGTGTTTTCATGTCCCAAACAGGAACATGATGTCACACTCATCCATGCAAGAGAAGCCCACAGGAAAGCTGTCTATTTTCATTGCCTGATCATCTGGGACACAGAGCAACTCTGTGTACATTGTACATTGCAACTCTGCCCCATTTCACACTCCAGGTAAAGGAGCATGGGGGCAGCTCAAAAGGAGGACGTGTTTTCATTCAACAAGAGCTCCTGACTTGCTTTATTTTTCTCCACGTAAGCAACTAGAAACAGATGTCTCAGCCTCCTTGTACCAGTCACTCATTTAACAAAAGCTCTGTCCTGTTTGTACAGCGTCCTTGTTCTCGCACCCTTAACTCATCATTACACAGAGATAAATTATCAATGCTCAGCCTTGTGATGCTGCAAGGAAGAGGGCTGATTCCTCAGGAATAAGGAAAACAGCACATGAGAGGGATCAAATCACAAACCTTGCACCATTTCGTATTAGCTCCTCTCTGTTTCAACAGGATCACGTGCTTTCAGGCCAACTAAGAGGCAGTAGTACCTCAGTAAATATTTTTAAAATGTGTTCACAGGATCTGACCTTTTGCTGGCCTCCTTTCCTCAAGATGCAAGACGCCTCTATGCTGCCCCTGACACCACACTGTAATGTTTAAGTCTTGAACACCTACACACTGCCTTGGAGTTCTTTGCCTCCTTACAGTATCTTTTAACTTCTACCTTCCACAGCAAGAAATACAAGCTTTGCAAAAGAACCACTTAACCATAGTAATATCACTGTCAGAAACTGCAAGAATTACATTTTAAGCTATCAAACTAAAAAAAAAAAAAAAAGAAAATCACCCAAAGCCCTTTTCTACCCCTAGCTAGCCACTTCTTAGTGGCATCAATAGGTCAGAACAGACACAGTCTTTCCTGCTCACTTTTTTGTACGTGGCTTTGTCATATGAAGGTGACCACTAGAGTGGGGCCACAACCCCCTTTCAAAATTGAACTCCAACTTCAGCATCGGACACACGACCACATACAATGCTCTCCCAGGATCACTGGTTTTGCTCACACTCTCCTGGCACAGAGAAAGCCCCTCTTGCACAGGGATGCACAAAGAGACCCAAGACCACAGCATAAAGCACTAGCCATGACCCTTCCCTAGCATCCTGCCTAGAGCATGGAGGAAAGACTACATTTTCTATTTTACCTGGTACAAAGAGATGAAAAAAGCACTTACCATTTGATGTAGGCATTTCCAGTATGCACCTCAAGAAATCTCTCTCACCACTTTGAGCAAAAGAAGGCCCCTCAGGCCCAGCCTGGCCTTTACCTCTGGTTTTAAAGGGTTCCCATCAGACAGTGCTGAGGGCAAGGCTGCTGGTCTTTACTGCAGCTGACAGGAGGCTGATTACCCAGAACCAAAGTCTATCTGATATATCTAAGTGTTGGGGGTTTTTTCTTTTTAAGGTAAGAAGAGCATAGCTTGCTGCAGATAGATCCAAATCTTTTGTAATTGTTGCCTTTGCTGGTGGTTTATTACCAGCTTATGATGCTCTGGGTGAACTGAAAACTATCATCCACTTTTCTGACTTTTTGGTTTTTTTCATCACTTGGGTCAAGAGAGTTAACAGGTGAACTCACTAAGAGAAAGACAGAGAAAAGGTGGATGGCTTAAAGCAGCCAAATTACCTACACCTTGCAATTAGATTAAAGGCAACCAGGTGATTTGGCTCTTACAAATAGCTGTTTCTTTCCACTGACAAAAAAATGTGCCTGAATGATTAGTTAAAGTCAGGTGTGATGGATCCCACCCCTTGTCTTGTTGCATTTCAGTGTCTGATGTTCTGAAGAAATATTGCCCTTGGTTTCAGAAACAAGAAAGTGGATCATCCCATCTGCTCTAGCACCTTGTCTAAGATAGAAGCCAGCAAAAAGTGTTCAGAGAATCATAGATCTTTTTAGGTTGGAAATGATCTTTAAGATCATCAAGTCCAGCCATTAACCTAATACTGCCACGACCATCACTAAACCATGTCCTCAAGTGCCACATCTACATGTCTTTTAAATACCTCCAGGCATGGTGACCCAGCTACTTCCCTGGGCAGTCTGTTCCAGTGCCTGACAAGCCTTTTGTTAAAGAAATCTTTTCCTAATATCCAATCTAAACCTCTCCTGGTGCAACTTGAAGCCATTTCTTCTTGACCTATTGCTTGTCAATAGGACAACTGCTTGTCTTGAGAGAAGAGACTGGCCCCCCACTTGGCTGCAGTCTCCTTTCAGGGAGTTGTAGAGAGTGATGAGGTCTTCCCTGAGCCTCCTTTTCTCCAGGCTAAACCCTCCCAGCTCCCTCAGCTGCTCATAGGACTTACTCTCTAGAACCTTCACCAGCTTCGTTGCCCTTCTCAAGACTCACTCCAGCACATCAATGTTCTTGTAGTGAGGGGCCCAAAACCAAACCCAGCATTCAAGATATGGCCTCACCAGTGCCCAGCGCAGGGGGATGATCCCTTTTCTGGTTGTGCTGGCCACACTATTTTTGATACAGGCCAGGATGCCATTGGCCTTCTTGGCCACCTGGACACACTGACAGCTCATGTTCAGCCAGCAGCCCCAGGCCCTTTTCTGTCAGGGAGCTTTCCAGCCTCTCTTACCCAAGTGTGTAGCACTGCATGAAGTTGTTGTGACCCAGGTGCAAGACCCAGCTCTCATCTTGTTGAACCTCATGAAATGGGCCTCAGCTCATTGATCCAGCCTGTCCAGATCCCTCTGCAGAGCCTTTGTATCCTCCAGCAGAGCAACACTCTTGCCCAGTGCAGTGTGGCCTGCAAACTCAATCCTCTCATCCAGATCACTGATAATGACATTAAACACAATACCCAACCCAAAGAGATCTCTCTCTAACCCCCTGTAAGTTTGAGGCTTGTCTGTGCCCTGAAGGAGGAGAATTTAATATTCTTTGCAAAACCCCTGGCTTTGGATAATCTATGCTATTGTAACTCTGGACGAGCTTGTTTTCCACAAAAATACCTGGTATGTTTTTAACCTTGCTGAGCTCTTGATCACCGCAAGTATCTTGTCCCTATTAATACCACGAGGTGGCTCTGAGGGGAAACTGGATGCACTCGACACATTTAAAACGCTCAACTTTGACTCCTTCCCAGGCTTTCTAGACAAACCCCAAGGAGGAGGCAGCACCCCGTGTGGCACAGATGTGTCTGCTGGTTTAGTGGTATCACCAGTTCATGGGATTTTTCCTGTCCCCCCAGGGCGTGAATCCTCATCTCCGGATCAACGGGCCGATGAACATCAACCACTACGCGACGAAGAAGAGCGTGGCCGAGAGCATGCTGGACGTGGCGCTGTTCATGGCCAACGTCACGCAGCTCAAAGCCGTGCTGGAGCAGGGGCCGTCCTTCCAGTACTATGCCACCCTCATCGTGCTCATCAGCATCTCCCTCTTCTTCCAGATGATGATCGGGATTCTCCTCATCATCACTGGTAAGGTGGCCACTGAAGGCTGTGCACCCTCGCAGGGTGCTGCAGGGGCAGAGAACCCCATGGCTTGGCTGGTGTGGGGGTGGAAGGGAGAAGCCTCGTCTCCCAAATCATTCCCTTCTGGCTCCAACCAGGGCTGCAGAAGGGTTGAAGGCAGCTTGATGCGGGCGGTGGGGAGGTCTGTGTCACTGCTTTTCGAAGTGCTGAGTGGGTTGGTTTTCACTTGCACAACATCTCTGAGCACAACTCTTCCTTCACTTTCCCACTGCTGACCCTTGGTCACAGTGAAAGACCTGGTTTTTGGCCAAGGTGGGCCATTTGCTGCCCTTGCTGTTATATGCTCTTTCAAGTAGCTCCTGCAGACACTACATTTTAGCCTTGAGCTTTTAGTCTCAGTTGAGCTGTGACTTAACAGAACAACTTAGGCAGAGGTATTTCCTGTATTAACCCCACTTTAACCAATTCCACAGTTCTCCTAGTGCCCTACAGACAGTATATTAACATCAGCATTTCAGACAGGCTTCCCCAGTGCTCCATCTGATACAGGAGTTGCTATATTTCCACCTCCAACACTGCTCAGTATTAAAAGCCTGCAGAACGCTGCATTTTCCTGTATATCCTCTGTGGGCTTTTATGTGGGACAGAGGATTGAAGGCTACAGGACATCCTGTGATGTGTTCCTTCCCCGGCCCCACATGCCACAGCCTTTCCTGGTGGCAGCTGTGGTGGATGGAGCCAGCTGTGAGGAGAAAGGGGACAGGGGACCACAGCTGAGAGCAGGGAGCTACAAGGCTGCTGCTTACATGGCTTATTGGCCAGACAGCCTCCGTAAACCTGAATTCCTGTTGTCTAAACAGGTCAGTGTCCATCAGCTAGGGATGATCCCATTTATGTACCCAGATACCTTCTGGTCTGTGGGTGAGGAGGGGGTTGATAGCTCTGTCAGATCACATATATGAGATCTGAGTGGCAAAGAGGAACAGGCATCCCCACCCAAGTACAACATTGCTGACCTTGTCTCTCATGTCACACAGCCTTCCCTCGCCATGTCCCATGGCCATGCAGTACAGGGGGCGTGGCACATGTCTGGCTCGTGTGCAGCAGTAACTTGGCTATTTAGGGTTGACCCACTGCAGGGCCACGGCACCTCCACGGCAAAACAAATACATGACATTAAAAAAAAAAAAGTGTTTTTCTCTGCTCCGTTCTTCTACATCATCTTAGAGCAAGTTGTGGCTCCTGGTAAATTCCTGGGACTATTCCCCCTGCTCTGTGGCCTCAGTGCCCAGGGGCACCATGGACATTCATCAAGCAGGGAAAGCTTGTATGGGCTGGGGGACTTGGAGTCAATCTGCAAACCTCCCTCTCTTTTTGCACTGTATCGCACAGCTCGTTTGAACCTGAATGACATTGCAAAGCAACCCCGCCTGAACATTCTCAACAATGCTGCCACAGCTCTCATCTTCATCACAGTCATCCTCAACATCTTCATCACAGCCTTTGGGGTACAGAAGACTGGCCTTTACCCTAACAGGAATTTTCGACCTTATTAAGTCATGGGGCACGGAGTCAGGTAAGAAAAGGGTGAGCTCCCAGCTGGCCTCTGGGAGGGCTCTCAATTTCAGAAAATATCATTGAAAGGTGGAGAAGGCAAAGATGCACAAATTAACAAAGCCTGCCTAGAGGCATGTTGCTGTACCACAAGAATCTGAGGCCACTGAACAAATTCCCTCAGAGAAGCAGGATTTCTCCCTTAAAGCAAGACCACCAAACATCCCAGTTGCTGGGATTTATCAGCAGCAAGTGGTTTTTGGAAGGCTGCAGATTTCATGCTAGATACAAATTGCAGTTGTGGATGGGAGCTAAACTTGGGAAAGAAAATGCATTCTGGGAGGTATCCAGAGATGGCAGCACTATTAGCAGAAGAAAAGGAATGTGCTGGTTAGGCCAGGGTAAAAGAGCCCTTCTCAACAGCCAGTGTGGTTTGGCAGGGACTCTTTTAAGAATCCAGTGCTCATTTTCAACAGTCTTGTTAATAAGAGTCCAACCAAATGCCTGGGTTCCCATGTCAGGTCAGTGAGGGAATGACACGTTCTTAGATCAAAAGAACTTTAGGTCAAGAAGTAAAGGTCACAGCTCTTGCTAACATGGCCTGAAACATGTAAACACAGTTTAAATGCAATATACTGGGGCAACAGCCAACAGGAAAGCTCAACAGACATATGATATGATGAGGAAGGATGCAAAGGTCAAAAGCCTCTATAGAAACACTGCTTGCTTGGGATCCAGAAGGGTGCAAGTGCTGAGGAGCAGCAGCCCACACGTGTAGGGGTGGTCATGGTGTCGAGTGACCCAGTATGCTGTGACTGCTCCTCTCTGGCTACACAGCACAGAGGAGCCTGCCCTGACCTTACTGGCATTTCTTATCTTCCCTGCAGGATCTGAGGAGTGCAGTTGGAAGGAAAAGCTCTCCTCCTCTACGTCTTCACTGACCTCAGCAGAAGCCCATTGACAAATCCAGAAAACTGGGTTAAACTTTCGAAACTCTGTGTGTGTCATGGTATACTGGCCCCCTCCTGTAATGCTTTTGCTGTTCTGAAGGGGTGGAAACATCACCTTTCCAAGCTAGAGCAAACTTTGCAAGGGAATAGCAGCAGGTACATGGTTTCAAAGCACAGTTCTGTAAATCTCATCTCTTACTGCTTCACATATTCAATATTGGCTCATTCGGTAGAGAAGACTGAATGATTTACTTTGTAGGCTAAATAAATAAGAAGAGTCCAGCTTTTTTTTTTGTCTCAAACGTAAGTCTCTCTCCTTAAAGCAACTCCATCTAATAGTTTACATCCCAAGTGTTGGAATGGGTTTCTCAGACTAAAAAAAAAGTTCTCATGGGAGGACAGAAAAGTGTGTGCACGTCAACATAGTTAAACCAGTTCAAATGTTTTCCTAGTTGTTTAAAATTAAATGCAACCCAGTTAAGAAAACAATCAGGTACTTCCAGCATTGGAATATTAACAATGAGAAAAAATACTTATTATGGTCTGATGTCATCATCAGGGACCTATCAGGAATGATGTCAGAATGGCCTGACAGTATTTAGTAGAAAATGAAGAAACATTATACATAAGGAAACAGTCTGGGCTTATTGCCACAATGAGAAATGACAGTTACATAGTGTATTACTTCATTAAATAATCACCATTATAGTTTAAGGTCTTATCAGTAATACAAATATTTTAAAATATATTGATTTTATATTGACAATGCTGGAAATTCCCGTGGATTAGAACAATTTGTATCCTTAAAAAAAGAGATCCTTTGAATTAACAAGTTTCGAAATATTTTTTAAAGAGTAAAAATTTTTTATTCTAAATTTAACTTTGTAGTCACGCTAAGAAATGGATATTTTAATAGCCTTGTGTAAACCTGTTAAAACAATTACATGCTCTTCTGATTATTAAATGATTTTTTCATTGTACTGCAAAATCAGAGTTCAATATGGATTTTTAATTTTGCATATCCTTGCTACCACTGAGACAGAAATGGCATGAAAACGTCCTCATAGTGGTCTTGAGGAGCTACTAGAAGTGTCTGACACTTAGAAATAGATACAGACAGATTTAATTTGTATTCTGTATTTGGCTTTACAGAACTAAATTTCACTGTAAGTCACAGGTGGTGCTTTTTTCTGAAGAGGGTGTGAATGACCTTGCTCAGAAGGTGGTGGGTAAGGCCACAGGCCAGCATCAGCTGGTACCTGCAACTGACTTTTTGGCAGCTGAAGGAAAGTTGCATAAAAAGAGGAGGGTGGAAAGTACCAGTTATGTATTTACCAGAATTTAAAGTGGCAAAGCTGAGCACGGTCTGGGATCTGTTTGGTGAAGCAGGCAAAGACTTGTCCTCCACTTTATCTGGGGGATGACAGGTCTGGAGTGACACTGGATTTGCTGCTTAACTCAGTCCTTGCTCTGTGCCAAGACCGACAGCAGACAGGGGTGGATGTTTCTGGGAAGCCTGTTATCCTGCTCTCCTCCAGCAAAAGGCTTCACTGTAGGGGTAACCAAGCCACTTGTAGGCAAAGCAAAACCACAAGCTAAGGGCTCTCAGCCACTACTGGCCAGCTGGGTTCACGAAAAGGTAAAATGTTATGCATTCCGTGTGCAGATCTCAAACCCTAGGACTCATTGCTTCATGGAGCAGGAGGCAAAGCAATTAGCATTGATGACTGAATGTAAAGAGAGGGAAAAAAAGAAAAGGTTCACCTGGGAAAGAAGCAGTGAGGGGAATTTCCTTACTAGATCTTAACTTCATCATTGTTTCAGAGAGCTACTAGATCAGGTATGACAGTACATGAGGCCTGCCTGAGCAGAGAAGGCTTCCTGTCACTCATCCCAGACAAGCAAAAGACTGGCAGCACACCAGAATATTTCTCCCCCATCACCTTTAATAATAATAATTTCTCATTATAATGAAATCACACTCATTAGCAACCTTGGCTGCCTTTTCCCCTCTCCATGTTTGACTCCCATTCCTGCCAAGCTTTTGATACTCAACACACAGCTGAAGCAAAAATGGGCCAAAATTGAATCTAAATAAGCAGCTGCTGTGAAAGAGTTGACCTCTCATTTGTGTAGACTGTGCCAAGTACCAAACCTGGGTCTAGGCTCTCACCTGTGGTCTTCTCCAGCAATTTTCCTCTGCTTGCAAGGAGGACCACTTTGTTTTCCACATTCTCTATGATCACATCACACCTGTGCTTTGGTGGGATGTGTATTTGCTCAGTGTTTCCACCTTGTTCCACATGACAAACCCAAGAAGACAGGAGAAATACTGTTGTGTTGCCATCCCACTTTCTGCAGACCTAGAGAGACTGAAACAGGTCTCACTCCTGGCTAACCTTGCTTGCTGCATCTCCCACTCACTTCCTGCTGCAGAGTTCTTGCTGCCTTGGGCAGAGAGTGATCTGTCTCTCTGGTATTGCCTATGCTTTCGGTTACATGAAGACAGAGGAGCAACACCTGGTTTCTAATCCCTGCTGCATGGTGATGTGGTTGCGAGTAACACACAGACAGAAGTGAGCTCTTGTAGGAAGACAATGTATTTATAAAACATGAGGGAGAATCTGTACATCCCCCAGCTCCAACAGAGAGGTGGCCCAGGAGTTGTCTTGAAGGCACAGAGCCACTTTAAGGCAGGTAATTCAAAGGTACAACTCAGATTCTCAACACAAGGCATCTGTATCTAAAAAACAATCAACTTCAGACATTTGTAGGCAATAAGAAGAGATGTTCATACTGGGCAAACATTAAGACAATGACAAAACAAATCACATTATAATTTTCACACAAAACATTTTGCTCAGAACAAAAGCCAGCCCTTCTTCGTTCCCTTTGCTGACCTGCAAAACAAGCCCCAGCCCCACAGTTCACAGTCCTGAAGACAGAGTCACATTTCTAGGCAGAGCCCCCTTGCCCTGCACTGCGTACTTGGGGGCCCAGGCCCCAGAGCCTGGTCACATCCTGCCCCAGGGAAGGTCTCCCTTGAACCATGGCCCATCATCTCCCCAGCCAGAGAGCTTCCAGAGCAGCTTGCTCCTGTCTGATGCACGGAAAATCCCAAGCTACTGACTTCCTCCTGCCTTCGAGGCAGGACACAGCCAGGATGCATATCAAGGCCAGAAACTTGGCACAGCTTCCTAAAGAGATCCTAGCAAGAGAAATGTGATCAGCTGCTGGGGGGAGTCAGCTTCATGGCCATGGTGAAGCCAGGTTCCCTCTTCCCTCTGGGAGCTGTGCTGTACCCAGAGATGATGCAAGACATACGACACTAGTGATGGGGCAAACCCCTGTGGTTCTGGTCTGGCCACTACCCTGGTTGGCTGTGTCCTTTCACTACATGGCTGAGGGACTACCTGCTCCTGCTGGGCTTCCTGCTCTCCCTGCCTCCGTGACTCTGCCTGGGGAGAAAAACTGCATGCAGGTTGTTTTGGAAGAGGGACAACAGCCCCAGAGCAAAGCCCAGCACTGCTCCTGCAAGGTTTGCTGCTGGCTGGCAAACCGAGGAGAGCGTAGCCCCCTCTCTCTCTACCTGCACTGGTCTTTGAGCATGTGGGCTGGAAGACAGCTTTTGTCCCCATGGGCTCTCCAAGCTCCTCCATGGAGACTGCCAGCTAGTGCCAATTAGTATTAATCACGTTTACTACAGCAATGCTTAAATACCAACTGAGAATTCCCACTGTGGTAGAAAGGGAAGAACATTTGAGATGGCAGCTTTGACAGCAGGGACACTGGCCATCAGGAAATGGGACTGAAAACCACTAACTCCTTACATCTCCACCAAGGAGCCCTCACGAGGTAGTTCTGCTTGACACTGGCCTGGGTTACAAGGTATGAAGGAAGGAGCACAGTCTCAGCCGAAAAACGGAGGCAAAATCCTCAAATTCTGCTGGCAGTGCTGCAGTGAGTGCTGCTTTCCAGTCCACTCTTTGATGACTGTCCTCTCTGGTGGGGAAGAGGGGCTACTCATATCATCATTAAGGCAAGTGAGTTACCTTCTGGATGTACCTAATTCTTGCCAGTGCCTGCAGATGAAAGCCAACTGCTTACTTTAGGTGCTGCAGACCACATCTACAGCCAGATGTGAAAGCACATGGTACAATGTTCCTCCCTGTGCCTGACTTACAGGCTGCCACTGAATCCATCAGCTCTCCATCTGCAAAATGGGCATCATGCTGTTCTCAGCCTGATGGGGCCAGACAGCTGGTCCTGCTATTGCCTCACTGTGTCCCGGCATTCGCCCTTCCCGATAGCCTCTCCCCATTCCACAGGGATTGCGTGACAGAGCCAGCCTGGACAGGCTGTGGAGGCGCAGTCCTGGAGCCTGGAAAGCAGCTCACCTGCACTCTCGTGGGGCTGTTCCTGTGTTTTGAGTGAAGCACAGGCTCTGACATGCACCGAGAGCATGACTGACACTGCACATTCCAGGCAGAAACAGAGCTTATTGCAACATTGCATCACAAGGCCCTGGCCTCCTAAACTCCTATAACACTTTCTGGAAAAAAAAAAAAAAAAAGAAAAGTTGACTATTGTCAGCCTGTTTCCTCTCACCCCAGCTGCAGTGACTAATTTCTTAGTATCTACATGGGTAGAGTACTTTCCCTCAATAGGAAGACTGCTCTGGCTTGGGCAGATGGCTAAGGCTGCCTCTTCTGGGATACTCAGTGTCTCCATTCTGGCAAATGCTCTGTGGAGTCAGAGACACAGCTGTCTTTTGTCTACTTCTTATCATGGCTGCACACTGCACAGCAAAACTTCTTCTATCTGGTTGCCTTTTTCTAACTCTATCAGTCACAAACCCCAGACTGATGCAAGCAGATGATTTGACAAGATTTCTATCTCACGTGCCAGAACTTGCATGTTCAGTTTTCTACAATAGTGGAACTTGATGGACTTGTCAAGCACCACAGAACCAGTAACAAATGAATGACTCCATCAGCAAAAAGCAAAAAAAAAAAAAAAAATCAAGTACCATGTCAGCATTGCTTGTATTCTACATACCTCCATTACTCATGTCTCAACAACTCCCCACAGAGCTGGACCCCAAGAGCAGCATTCTATGTCACATTCTCCCCTCAAGCTTGAGACCAGTAGCAGCCTTTTTAGGATGGTAGGGGGACCACTGGAGCTCCAGTGTAAAGTCCTGAGTGTGCTGGGATTTCTGGGTGAATGTAGTCTTCTAAAATGGTTACGGGGAAAAAACAATCTTGCCTTGCATTAACAGGAGTTTTAGGGGATGAGAATTTCCTGTAGTGTCAGGCCAACTGTGGGCTCTTTCCACAGGTCTTGCATCAATGACAGCATGGGTCTGCCTATCCTTTTATTCACTCAACCCTCTTCCGTCCTCACCATTCTTTACATCCAGTGCATGTGCCAAGACCTGAGGCCACCTCCTCTGTATCAGGCCAGAGCTCTCAGGGCTGTTTCAGAGATGAAGCACCAAGAGCTGTGCTGGTTCTTCAACCAAGAAGCCTGCTCTCTACATAAGAGTCAAACTAGGACAAGACACAACTGTGAGGCCATAACTTATTAAATTAACTTTTAGATGCTGCATAAATGTACAGGATTTTGAGAGCAGAATACTCTGTCTCCTCTTCTGACAAAATCACAATATTTCAACTACTAAAATATTGCCACTTCTTCCCTGCTAGGGTTTCCCTGATATTATTTAGGACAAACACATGTCTGTCAGATAAGGCTGCAAAGTTCCTCCTGAGATGCCCTCCTAGCTTCTCTGTATAACCCCTCCACTATCCTCAGGAAGTGGATCAATAATTTAGGTGGAATTGTAACATCACCCCCACCAGCTCGCCCAGCTACAGGCAAACATGGCTCTTGGAAGGGAAATGTATTTGCATCTCCATCTATGGCCCATAATTTGCTGAATATGAGCAGTTTTTCATAATGACTAAAGTGAAAAGCACAGAGAAACGTCTAAGCACCAGCAGCCTAAAGTGCCTATTAGCTCCTCCATATCCAGATTTCCTTGGGTCAGCACATGGGCATGTGGATGCAATACAGTCCAGAGAACTTTGGTCCCCTGTCCAAAATCATGGATACTGAAGAGATAGGGAAGGAGGGGAAACGGGGAGGGTTGTGGTTTTTTCTTTTTTTTTTTTTTCTTTTTTTCATTCAAGTATTGAAAAAGAAGCTGCATTGCTCTAAATAAACCATTCTGGGCTTAGCTGGGATTTGTGTTTGTTTGGTGCAAGACTCAACAGGAAATATGGCACCTCTCCCACTGTACCATCCACCAGACTGCACGGCAGGAAACGTGAGTCCTTCCCTTGTCGACATCTCCCCCGCACACCTTCCCAGCCAGACATGGATCCCACGTCTTGGATACAACGGCTCAGAAGAGAAGCTCCTGCTCCGCCAGCCTGATCACCCCTTCCCTGGCTGTGCCATCCCATCAGAGGGCTCTGGAGGCAGAGGAAGAGTTTGTGTGCTCGGCTGTGTGCCTCAGTAAAGTGCACATCTAGATGAGATGGTGGACGGTGCCGCCCAACAGCTGTGGGGTTGAAGGCTACAGTGTCTTCAGCTGGCGTCGGTTCCACATGCCCCGCTTTGAGTGAAACCAGTGGAAAAAGTTTCTCAGGGAGAGACGCTCCACTTCCAGCCCAGCCTGTAAGATCCTGGCAGAAAGAAGAGTAGACTCAGAGAAAACTTGATCGCAAAGATACTGGGGGGGGGCTCAGCCCCAGGAAAACTCTTTTAAGCTGTGCCGTTGACAAGAGACTACAACTCAATTGGATAGTCCAGAATAGCTCAGGGGTATCTCATACCCATAAGCAGGCATTTAATGACACTTGGTGAGTGTTTATGCACCCTTGAGGGAAGGACTAGTCAGGAGTGCCTGCACATACCAGGCTAGGAGAAAAAGACAGCTGGCAGCACAGGACTGCTCAGGATGCTAGTCTTTTCTGTAGTCAGCTGTCAGAAAAGACAGGACAGGGCCCAAAGCCTAGAACTACAAACGCAGAGGCCTAGGATTTGTCCAGCAGAGATCCCTCACTACAAACTTCTCGGAAACTGTAACTGTACCTTGTGACCTTCAAATGTTTCTCCAACAGTTGGTCTTCTGGACAATTGCTAAATGTTATATGGGAAGTCTGAGCGACCCAGACTGTGTGCTGGACTCTGGAAGAGGACAAAGCCTTCACAATCACCAGTGCCTGATCTGCACGTGGCCAACCAGCAGTGTGGCACTAAGGCACCAGAAAATGGCTCTTCTCCTACTAGTGGCTGTAGGAGAGTGTTTTGTGTCTCCTAACCTACTAGGTTTGAGGTCAGGACAGGCTCAAAGACTCTCCCTCACTGATCAAGCTTATGGCAGCAGTCATCTCAATCTCCTTATATCCCTACTCCTGTGGTCACTGGTCTTCCAAGATCCAATGGGTCTCCCTTCCTGAGCACATGAACAATGACAGTGGATGCCTACCTGTCCAGGAGTTCCCAGTCCTCTCCTCCCCAGCGGTCACGAAACTCTTTTGTGTTCATGCCTCCAATCTTGTCCAGGTCAGACTTGTATATGCCCAGGAGACCAAACCCATTCACCTCCCAGTAGCCTGAGGAGAGCACAAAAGAGGCACATGTATGTTGGTGCTTGGAACCATTGATGACTCCAGCAGAGATTCTGGAGAGAGACTCAAACTACTTTCAGCATGATGTTGACACCAGAGAGTGAACTCAGCAGCAAGGCAGAGCCAACCATTCCAACCAGCTTTGGGAAGTGAGAAAGGCTTGAGGATAGACAGCATGGGCTGTCCTATCAACTTGTTAGCAGAGCCTCCAACACCTCCTGGACTGCCCCAGCTTCATAGAGTTGCCCTGTGCCTGAATGGCTCCGGGTGGCCACCTCTGTCTAAAGAAAATCCCATGCTAAGATGATCTATGCCACTTTTCCCCCTCTGACTTGGGTTGGTTTCCCTCAGCCCTGCTCTACCAGCTCTCCTCAGGACAGGCTGTGCCCTCTAAGAAAAGAGAAATGGACAGAAGGGAGTAAAGGAAGGGTTTTCCAAGGTCCTTAAATCCACAAAGAGCCCTAGGAGATGACCAGGAGAAACATCATACAAAGGGCTCTGCTAGCTTTTTGATCTCAAATTCCAGGTACCTGATGCTGTTAAACCACATCTAACGCACCCTCACTTTGTGGACCTGGAAGGACCTCAAGCTTCAGAGGAACAAATCTAGAGGTGGCAGACATCCTGCTTCTTTCCCCATTCCCCAAGGTCTGAGCCAAAGAGGATCCACTCCCTCTTACCTTCAGGCCACTGTGGGGACATCCCGCAGTGCAGCCTCATGACCATGGGTGCAAAGGCCATCTTGCCTTCCACACAGTGCTTCCTGATTGAATCAATGACTCCAGCTGGGAAGTGGATGTGGAGGTCACACAGGAAGATGATGCTGTGTGGGTCCTGGAACGAACCACACCGGTTGGGAAAAAAATAGATTGACTTTCAGTAAGTCTTTCTTGAGGAGCAGGAAGACAGAGATATGGGAGTCAATTAAAAAGCCATTTGTTGCTGCATCAGAAACTGAGGTCCTAGAGGCTGGTAAAACAGCCACTGAGTGGCTGTTCAATGATGAATGTGAAATACCACAACTATGACCTGGCAGAGCCAGTATCACAAAGCTGTTACTGCTGATTTCCCTCCTGTCTGACAGTCCCAGCAAGGGGACTGAGAACCAAACAGAACACAGGCTCCTCAGAATACAGGGTGAGACCCTTACTCTGGAAGGACAGGAAACATATCCACATTTGATCTAGTCTGCCAAGCTATTCCCTTCCCTAAAAACAGCGTGTACAGTACCAAAAGTAATGATAGCACCAGTATCCACCCCAAGGGTGCCCAGACTTACCGTCACAAGGTCTATTCCCGCCTGCAGCCCAGCAGAACGCTCGAAATTCCCTGTCAGCTTCAGGTACTGGTAGCTGGGGGACAGATGGGAAAGTCAAGTTCAGTTCCCATGTGCCGGCGGCACAGGAAGCACCACGGGCATCAGGCTGTGGAGCTGCCCTCACCCCGTGCACCCTCTCAAGGACGAGGAAAGCCTTTGCTGGGTGAGTGCACAAGTTTAGCACTGTTCCAGTTCCCATCATGCCCTCAGAGTCTTCCCCCTTGTGCAGCAAGGGGAGGGCAATGCCTAGCAAAAGTCTTTTCAGCTATAGTCCAGTCTATTCTAGGACTAGACCTGTTACTGGTATGTAAAGGAAATGACCAGCCAAGGCTGGTTCAGATCAGAGTAAGGTAAACCAGACAGTTATTCGAGCAAGCGGAGTCCCCAGAGGCCTCCACGCTCCCTGTCCTATTTCTCACAGCTTTCTTGTCTGTCCTCCCTCTGCCCCATCACTGTGAGACTTGCTTTGTCTTCTCTCTTGCAAACTTGAAAATAGAGACAAATTCAACAAATTTGGCTGGAATACTGCATTAGCTATTGCCTTACACTTTTATAACACTGTTCCACACAGTACATGATGTGTATGCACATCATGATAACAACATATTCATGTATATGTGCAAGGTCTGGGTGGGTGTTATCTTCAGTTTTCCAGCTGCAGCAGGCTGTGGCTGGTCAACACACAGAGACTGGTAGAGGTGCTGTGTTTGCAGCATACGTGTGTGAGTGGTTTTTTTGTGATCAAGCAGTACTCTCACCTGTGCAAGGTAGACCTTTTCAGAGCCTTCTCTACATCCATGTCATCGCTGCTGTAGTCTGTGATGATGATGTTGAAGTTGGGATCCTTAGTGACTTGGAACAGCTCTTCCATGTCAGAGATGAACTGCAGCACCCAACGTGCCTGGTTTTTCACTGGTTGTATTGCAACAGGGAGATAATCTAAGCAAACTGATTTCAGTGATGGTGTTGTTTCTCAACAGGCAAGGCTTCTTGCCTCCTGTCAAACCCCAATAACCTTGCAGGGATGCTGAAACAGGCCCAGGCTGAAAACCTGGTCCAAAGAATCAAGGAATCAGTGCGGGTTCTTTCCCACCATGTGACAGGAGTTTTCTTTGAGCTTACAAGCCATGGAAGTTTGGGCCCTATAATATTTCTGAGGGGGTTTTACTTGGAGAGAACAGAAATTGGAAGTGACCCCAAATGAGATGGTAGAGACTGGCCCAGGTTCACTGTCCAGGACTGCCCTCATGGGAACCACCCACTGTGCCATCCCTTGGTGTCCTGGGGAGGCAGATCCTCCTTACCTGGCACCACGAAGTGAACCATGGCACGGTGGTTCCAGGAAAAGCCCTGAGGCCAGCACAGCTCTGGCTCGTTCGCCACAGCCATCAGGTGCCGCCGGCGACCCCACACCAGGCTCCTCATCTTCCTCTCCTCCTCCTCATTGCCACCAACTCCCTGCCAGCCCTGGGCAAAGACGTACTCGGAGAAGCGGACGAGCCGCCCTCCCTGCTCCAGCAGCTCCAGCTCCAGCAGGTAGCGGCTGCCCCGCATGCGGTCCTGGCGTTTCTCCACGTTCACGATACGCTGCAGCTGGAACCGCCTGCAGGAGACAGAGTTGGCATGAGCATGTCCCCTCTACACCAGCCCTGCTCCCACCTCCAGCCTGTTCATCTCTGCTAGGCTCCTTCCTCCTGGCTAGCACGAACCTTTCTGTCCCCAGCTTCCCCTTGCTTCGCTGCACTGCTTCCAAAGTCCCATGGGAAGGTTTAGCACCTGTTTCCTAAATCCACAAGCATGTGGGATTAGACCTGGGATTCCGGCCAAGAGAAAAATATTTGGCAGGGGAAATGAAATAAAGGTGACACAGAAAATAACAAATCTGTCTGAATGATTGTAGGGCTGGTAGTAGTGAGTGTACTCAACACCACCTACAACGATCTTGGCACGAGGAGTATGTTTGGGCTAGTGAAACTGGCTCATGACAGCTTATCAGCCAAGAACATGGAGGAGGACTGAGCAATCACACAGCAAAAACTGGAGTGAGCTTTAGGTTTGGAATGGCCAAAACTGGATGAAATGCCAGATCATGCCCTTTCAGATCGTAACAAGAGTTTCTGCTGTAAAGTTGATGCTTGCCAGAGAAAAGCCTGTGTGTAGTGATCAGTTACACCTGACTGTGTAACAGTGTGATGTGATCCTGAAAAAACAAATGTGATCTTAAGATGTAGCATCAGACAGCAGGGACTGGAAATTCATAACACCTATTCTATAAAATATCTAGGATACTGGTTACTTATATCAAGGAAGATTAACTCAAACTGAAACCTGCACGGAAAAGGACTGGTTAAAAAATTATGGAAATAGACACCAACCCGACAGAAGAGTCGGGAGTTGGATTGTTTAGCTTATGGAGGCTCAGAGGAATTATGTCTGTTTGCCAGAAAGGCAATCAGGATGGTAAATCTTGAGAAGAAAAAGAACCATATCAAGACCATGTAAAAAAAGAGTACCAGCAAAAGCTGGCACCAGTTATCAGCCAAAAGAGGTATATTTAAAGCCCAGTGTTTTACATAGATTCCTTGCCTGAAATCTTATTTCCCACATGTAGTTTATCCTCTGATTCTCACTAGTTACTCACATGACAGGCATTCTCTGTGCAGCAGGGTACACCAGCTCCGGGACTCTGTCCCTTGGTTCTCTCACTGTGCCTTACCCTTTACTCCTCTGGTTGAGCTTCTTCAGGAAGACACGTGTAACTTCCAGGGCCTCCCTTTCTCTTAGCAGCAAGTTTCCCGATGTGTTGCATTTCAGGTCAATCCAGTCTGTGCGCAGCATATGGAAGTCCAGGTTGCTCGCGCTGAAGGTCTGCTCCCAGTTCACTGCCTGGTCAAACACTGGTACGTAATCAAAATCCTCCTCATCTTCCTCCTCTGGCTCCCCATCTGCCTCTTCCTCTTCGTCTTCTGCTGCCACAGGTGCAGACTTGCCCTTCACAGGAGATGGCACCTGTACCTCTCTTTCGTCCATGTCCCCACCATTGGCTGCCTTGTGCTCAGCAATGTAGGACTCCACTTGGTTCAGCCACTGGGGCAGCCCAGGCTGGCTGGGGCTGGCAGTGCTCACAGAGCGTCTGCTGGCTTTGCCAGAGACTGGGCCTCCTTTCCTGGCTGGCATGGTGCCTGCTGGCTGCAGCCCATCCTTGGCAGTGCTGAGATCTCCTCGAGGTCTCACCCCTTTGGGAATTGTGACCCCTGAGTCCCTTGGGTGGCTAAAAGACTGCTGCCTTTGAGTCACAGTCCTAGAAGGAGGGTTTGCCCTTCTGACAGGCACTCTCCCCTGGATGGCCCTGGCATGCTGCAGAGGGCTCCTGGAGTTGTCTTTGACACCAGCTTTTAAACGGGGTCTCTTTGTTACTGGGTTCCCCTCCAGGCCAACCTGGCTGAGGCTTTGGTTAGTAGAGGCCAGCACGGCTGATTTGACACCAGACCTCTTTGTCCTTCTCCTTTGTATCCCCTCTCCTATGTTACTGCCCATTACTGAGAGGAGCCGACGACGCTCCCGGAAGGAATAGTCCTCGTGGATATTGTCCCTGCCCAAAATGCTGCCGGGAGCGTTGCCCAACAGCTCTGCCTTCACTGTGCCAGGGTGCTCGGCGGGACGGGTACTCTCCATGTCCTGCTCCTCGTACTGCAGGTCATCCAGGTTCCCCTCCTGGGAGCCTGCAGGAGTAATTGAAGTTACATCTCTGGCATCTTCCCACTGCTTTCCCTGTCCTAACCCAGGCACTCATCCTGCTGGGGGCAGCTACTTGTCGCCTCACCTCAGTATTGCCCCTCCTGCTCAGAGGACAGGGATGCTCTCACACACGGGATCTGTGCTCCTGCTGGCACCAACCTTCTCAGCACCTCTTAGCCACCACTGCCAAAGGCTGTGGAGGTGTCTGGCTTTGCCTTTAGCTGTCTTGTCTGGCCTCAGATTTGCAAGGCAGGTGTGAGCACTGGCTGCCATGACACAGAGCTTTGGCTCTGTTGCTCCTGCCCATGTTTTTGCTAGAATTACATCTCAGATAAGCTGTGGGCCTGAGAGGTAGTTGTCATGTTGTCTCCTACAGCCCACTGTTTGGTGACCTCCCAACCTGCCCTTGAAAGAAGTAAAAGCTGCAGCAAAAATCTCCTCCCAGACACAGTAATCTGGTAGGGAAAGGCTGTGACTTCCTTGTTATGGGAAGTCAACAGCTTCTTTCAGCTGCTGCTGGAAGACCACATGAAAAAGTGACAGGTGAAAGGATCTTCTGGTTGTGACACTAGGCCCCTACCTGGCTGCTCTGTCTTTTCTCCAGAGTCCAGGCTCTTCTCTGGCCGATCCATTTTCATGTACTTGTAGAATCCGAATCTGTAGAGGGAAGAGGAAAACACAAGTTTGATGAAAGTTACTTTGCCCTTTTCAAATAAATAATAGCCATTGCTTCAGAGGTGATGATCCATTACTCTGGTTACATCTACCCAGCACCTCTAGATCCTACTTTCCAAGCATCCTCACCATCTTTCAAATCTTTGGGCAAGCAGATCTAACTCTGCAGTGCCTAAGACATGCATTTTCCTTCCTTATCATCTCAGTCTCTCAAGAGATTTTCTCATAGGTGCAGGAGGAAACCCCAATATAAGTACCCTGAAAGACTTCTTTAGCCTCCCTTAAACTCCTCCTTAAAGCTCACTTAAGATGTACTGCTCACAAATGTAAACCATCACGCTGCAAAAGCATCTCAAGCAGCTGATTGCAGTGATCTCACTCTCTCTCCTCTTATACCATTACTGCCTATGTGCTGTCCTTATATGCCTGTGCTTCAAGGTTTTGGGAGGGATTTCCAGGGGTGTTTCCCTCCACATGTGCTTGATGCCAAAGAAAATGGGCCCTCCGTTCTCAAATCCAGTCACAATACAAATGAATTGCCAAAGCAATAAACCTGGGTGTCACCTTCCAGCCCGTGGTAGCCACCTATCCTTCATTATGAACCACGAGTCTCCTCCCAAACTCATGCCATGATCTGTTGTTCTAGCCCTCAGAATAGTCCTGGAGGGTGGAATAAGATCCTGAACACAGGGAGGCCACCATCAGCTATCTCACTGGTAAAGTGATTTCTTATCCTGTAAAAAAGTCCTCCTGAATGGACAGGAGTCCTCATGAAAGGTGTCTGTCTGTTATGGGGGGAGCATGTAAGTGGCAGTTCTCTCGTGGGGCCACCACTGAGATCAAGGCCCCAGTGAAGCTGAATGACATGTATTTCTTCCCCCAGAGAGATGCCTGGTGGTGAGCACAGTTTGGCTTTCACAGTGATAGCTTCTAGGAGGCTCCAGCCACTGTCAGGCAAAGTTTCCTGGGAATACACTCCCTGATGTAGTGAAACAAACATGCTCTGACTCTGTTGCTGGGTTAATAGTGCAAGAAAAGCAGAGGCAGTTTCCCCTTGAGACCTAAACATATTTTCACTTAAGTTATCAAAAGAAACTATAAATGCTTTAATGTTTTGCAAGGCTTAGGGAGTCTTTAAAAATTGAGAGTCCTACAGAAGTGAGTATGAAATTCCACACCAATTCCATCCTTCAAACCATCTCCTCCCTCCCTTCTACTAAACCCACGTTTGCAGTGTCCTACCTTTCCAAATAATAAGGGTTTTCCTGATAGAAGCATTTGTTTTCTTTTTCCATGTGGCTCAGGCGGCTGTAGTCATTTGGGTAAACAAAGGATAAATGAACCTGAAGAGAGAAAAACAAAGTAAAACTCATAAATGCCAGACATCAGTCACAAGGTAACCCAGACATAGTTGCAGGGTAACCAGCCCTTTTTAAAGGGAGCAGGAGTTGCTCACTAAATCTTTGCCTCTCCAAGGCATGCAGTAGCAGGCTGTGAGAATGGAAAACAGAAGGAAGTATGCTAGGATATGTGCCTGGGTGTGTCTTTTCCTCCCTTTCTCAGCATCTGTCTGTCCATCTCTGTAACTGTGAGTTTAATTCAAATAACAGAGTGAGAACTAGGCGGGAGAGAGGTGGCCATGCCCTCCTGAAGAGATGTCAGGGGCTTTAGTGGTACAGTTCACCCCACAAAGAATGAAATCCTCAGCCACTGCGAGGCTCTGTGTGAAGGCAAGCTCAGCTCTTTGGTTTGAGGCCTGAGGAGCTCTGTAAGACACACACACTTGTACCCTGGTGAGACACATGAGCAGTGCACAGCACTCATCTCCCTTTCCTTGACGTTGCCCTCTGGCACATACTGGGATGCAGAGACCTGAACACATGATCAGATCAGCCCAGGAGCTTCAGATCGGTGGAGAAGCCCCATGGGTTAATGGGATCTCTCTCTCCTTCCTCCTTGTGTTCCCCTGGGCAAGCACCTACTTAAGAAATAAAACTTACAAACTGGAGCCCCTGGTAGCGCTGCAGAGGAAATCCATTCACCAGGTAGCTGGGCTTGTAGGGGCAGTCGGGCAAGGCTCGGCGCACACGGGACTTGCTGAGCAGAGGCACTGGGAAGAGGAAACACATGGGTGAGCGCTGCAGGAGGAGCCCGGCTGCAACTGATGCACCAGCTTAGCTACTTCTGGCCCTGGTTTTTATTTATCCATGTGAAATGGTAACAGACACATAAAGCAAACCTTGCACAAATCATCTCTTTACATCCCTCTAAGGCACTAGCACAAAAATATTATGCCTGGGGATGTTGTGTGAGTTGGATGTCAAGAAAGAGGAGCTGGGTTTAGTCTGTGCTTTGTCTCCTACAGCGACTGATACTGTAGCAGCCCCTCTCTTCGCACCAGGGATAAAAAAACATGGCCTTGACAACCGTGGTGTAGGAGGACGATGCTTCTCAGCTGTGTCACCACACGTGCTGTGACAGGCTGCAGTTACCTCCTCAGCTGCTTTGCAAGTCTTACCTTCGTAAAGAGTGTCCCGGGGGTCAGGCTTCAACATGTCAGCTGGGTGTGCCTTGCTGCCTGTGCTGTCAGCAGGCCGGCTCCTGTGACTGGCCAATGTCTGCGGGATATGCCCGACCTCATCCATCTTTAAAAGCGTCTCATCTAGAAACCAGAGAGAGAACAGAAGGGGGAGGAAGGGCTAATTTGTCCCTTGTCCCAAAAAGCACCTCTCTCCAATGTCAGCCTTTTCCAAATGGCTTTGCATTCATGGCATTAATGCTGTCTCCAGCACAGCAGTGCCTAAATGGTGCTGATCGGGAGCATCACTGCAAAGACACTGCAGGAAGGAAAGGCTCTGACCCAGAAAGCTGGAAATACAGAAGCTGTGGGGTAGGAACATGGCTATCACTGAAAGCAAACACACACAGGGATAAGTTATGGAGGAAAATGGCCTCCTGTCTTGGATGGACCAGCAGTGGTGTGCTGAAGAAGCCCCATGCTGGCAGGAATTACTGGATGCCTCTGTATCATTAGTATTGCATTTCTTTTAAAAGGAGATAAAAACCTTTTCCACCTGTGCTGGAAAAGGATCAGGACCCCGGGGCAAAGCCTTCAGTGGCTGAGGAGGATGTTACTCCAAAAAGGGAATAAAGACCCACAGTAAGCCAGGAGCAATGGGAAGCTCAAACTCAAGACTGAGTATTGGTTACATTTTTCTTGGTGCTGCTGCCATGGGACTTCATATCTCCATAGATCTTACTCTAAAATGAGGGGAACCGAACAAATATCCATGAGGGGAAAAGCAACATGCTGCCAAGGGCACTGGTGTGCAGCTTTTGGGTACTGAACAACACATGAACCCAGAAGGAATGGGATGACATGATACAGCCAAAGGCTAATATGGAAGAGAGAAAAACTATATGGGCAGAAGGTGACAGATAAAGGTGAGACTGCAGCACTGTACCTAACTACAGAGGGATCTTCTGGGATGTCAGTCTTCTATTCTACACAGAATAATAAGAAAATAATAAGAAATAATAAGAAAATAATAATAAGAAAATAATAAGAAAAGAGAAGAAGGAAAAAGGATGAAGATGGAAGACCTAATGGAAAGCCTAGTCCTGGCCAAATGGCAGGTTTCAGAAAATACAGCAGCAGGTTGTAATCCAAGACATAGCAAACAGATGTCTCGACTACATCAGGGAGTCTTCCATGCACAGAAGTCCTGGCATGGAAAGAACCCAGAAATGCTGGAAGGCAACAGTAGTAGATATGGAAAGGGGGAATGCTGGCAGAGGAAAGTGATGCTGACAAAGCTAGGTAAGGGTAAACAGGACTAAGGAGTTCCTTAACTGATAAAGGCATCACTTGATGTGCTAAGAAGGGTTTACAAAACAGGAGGGACTGGACTGATGTGTTTGCTGCAATCCAGCAACAACCTGAAGAGGCTTGAGGCTAGTATAGAAGAAAGCAGCATCTCCCAATATCACTAGTGTATCCTGCTGTGTTCAGGACCCAGAGTGAAATCCCCTGGAAGTGCTACAGTGGCCCCCTCCCTGGTCGTGTCCAGCTGGCAGCACTTCCCCACACCTCCCATGCTGTGGGCCTCACATTCCCCCTGGCTCTCAGCAAGCAAACTCCATCCTGTGTTACTCTCACATCTGGAACACTTCTCACCCTTGCAGACTCTTCTCGCTACCTCTAGACTTCCCTGGAATAATGTTCCAATCTTACTTCCAATTCTATTATATATGAGTCATACCCTTGTCCAGAAGTCTTTCTCCTGACCTGTCTCCACCTTTTTCTCCTAATGATCTGTATGCCTGGTATTTGCCTGGCTAGACTATGATTCATGGTGAAACACCACTGATAAATTTTGGAAGAATGGGGAGGTGCTTGGGAAAACCTGTGATGAAGATACTTACTAGCAAAAAGGGAGAGGTATTGGGAGTCAATCACTCTGAACTTCGCCTCTGGGTCATTCAGTCTCCACTGGAACAGAGAAACACATTAAAATGAAGTGCTTATGGAGTTAACCAAGCCTGAAAAAAAGGAACAGGCACAAGATGTTTTTTTCACCAGATGGGTTTGCAGCGTTCCTCTTTCTCCCTGCTATGACTGAATTTACCTAGCAGCAAAAGACTGGGAATAAGCTGAGATCCCCCAGGACAAATCCAAAATGGGAAAGGACAAAAAGCTGCAATGGAGACCAGAGAGGGCAGAACTATCCCAAGCAAGCAGAGGAAAGGGTCCTGACATGTGGACAGGACTATCCCTCACAGAAGTAGGTAAGGGTTCTGGAAAGGATTAGATACATCTCATGCAAGAGGAGCTGAGGCCTGGGAAAGGAGGGGAATAGTTACAAACATCATTCCCAAGCTCTATGGGGACATATATACAGTATCATCATTTCCACAGACTCACTGCTACTTCCACATGGTCTGTTCCTCTGTCATCCTGCTTGTGCAGCACCTCAAAATAGTACCTGCCTGCAGCTGACAACCTGTGAAGAACAACGTGTCTGTCACCAGGAGCGTTAAGGAATATTTCTTAGCTTGTCAGCAGACAATGAGTGGGGAGCAACCACACCCATGAAACAACCTAATTCTCAGGGTGAACGGGGTTAGGGCTGCCAAGAAAATCCAGATGCTGACAGTGAGACAGGTAGCTTTCCCTGTGCATCTGGAGCACTACAGACCCTTCTCAGTTAAGGCTGAATAACTCCCTTTCAGTCTCGCCTGCTGGGTTTTGGCCTCTGGGAAACCCAGCCAATTCCAAGGCAGGAAGCTTGGGATATAGTTCATATAGAGGAGTCTGGATCTGCTGGTGGCTGCTTCCTCTGAGGAAGAAAAATTAAGTTTTGCATTCCTGCAGTAAATCAGCAAAGCTTTGGCAATACCTCAGAGTAATCCCTTTCTCTATATTGCTAAATTCTCCAGGACAAGCCTGGGTTCCTTTTCCTCATCCTTGTGATTTCCTGGCCATGTGCAAAGGTGGCTGGGAGCAAGGGACTTTGCTCACTCACCTCACCATCTTTGACTGCTGGCTGTGAAATTTCCCAAACTCTCCCGGTGCAGTCCACTCCTTCCCTGTCTGTGAAGAGATGGAAGATGCTCTAGTTAACATGAGTTTCTTCTCTTCTTATTGCATTGAGAATGATGAAGAGGGAAAATTGAGCTCTCTCTTCCCTCCAGTACCTCCTGGTAAGTTGTCTGTAAGATCCATCTATGGACAGACTTAATGTCACTTAATCATGAGCAGGGGGCTGCCAATATGTAACTGGCTTAAGGTATGACATGTCATACCCATCTGGCATCTGTGGTGGCGTTGTCTGTTGGGCGTTGGGCAGGAAAAGAAACTTGAGTAGTCCAAGGAAGTATGTAAGTCAAGTCAGGAAGGTCTCCATTCCCACAGACACACTAAAACCTGGATAGAAGAAGCCTTGCAGCATGCACAGTACCTTGCCTACACTGGCCAGCAGCTGGAGACCAGAGGTCTTTTCATCTGGGCTCAGCCAGAACTCGGCATTGTCATCCGCAGCAATGGCAAACTGAAACTCCCCTGTTGAGAGATGGAGGGAGTGAGTAGGGCTTTGGGGTAAGGGCTCATGCACAGAACAGATCCTGCTCCTCTAAAATGCTGTCTTTGCCCTTTTTCCTGGTGAGACCATAGCTTCCCTATTGATAATACCACCCTCACCCCTTTGAGCATCTCTGAATTTTCTAACTGAAAACAAACTCTACAGATGCATCTTGTTCACTGTCCTTCCTGCATCGGCTTCACCTGATGTCTAACCTGGAAAGCTAAGAAGTCTATGCAAAGTCTTACTGAATTCCTATTTTGGTTCCAGAGCAATTTTTTTGTGTGAGATGCTGTGTTTGGATGGAGGAAAGTGCATGTGGAGCCACAAAGGGAGTCAGGGGTGCTTGAGTCTCACTGTTCTGGGGATGGCAGCTGAGGGCCAGGGGACCACGAGAGGCGGGTGAGCTCTGGGCAGACACATGCAGCTGGCTGATACAGATGTCAGCTGCTGTCAGATGCTATTCATGCACCCGGGTAGCAGCAAGGACATCAATGATGTCATGTACAATCCTGGGCATGCGAGGGAGGGAGGGAAAGCTCAGGGATTGTTCGTGCCCACACACACGCCATGGGGCTGTGCATTCACGACAGCATTGTTATTTATCTAGCACTTCCCATCTGTTTTCTCCTGTGCTTTTCCTTTCCACCCTACAAGGGAGGCAGATGTGTTCCCACCCATGCCAAGGCCACGGCTAGTCAGGCACGTCACCCACATGAGGGACCAGGCGTTGGGCTTGCCAGGGTGAGGCACGAGCGGTTTAGCACCAGGAGGGGAGTGAGGGAGGGGAGGGACAGGTGACAAGGGACGTGAGCAGTGGCACAGCAGCCTCAGAACCCTCACCATTGGTGAAAGGATGCAGGTAGCCAAATATCCGGAGGCCATAGTTGGTCCATTTTGGGGACACAGCCAACTTCTTCAGTGTAGTTCGTGTCTGAAGTGGAAAAAGAAAAAAAATTACCAAAATAATTTTAGATGTGATAGGAAGAAGGGGAGATATAAAAGTCCTGAGACAGGTGGGTAGAGGGAAGTATGAGGTTTGCTCTGAGAGGAGGATGGGCTACAGTGTGTGATGGAGGCAAAGAGAAAGAGCAGGCCAGATGAGAACTGAACTGGAGCAGGTGCTGCTGTGGATGGGAGAGCTGCATGGGAATGCCACTGAGATGGTGGGGACAGGATGTGGCATTTGCTAGCTACTTGGAAGGAGAGCACCAAATACAGGGCTCCTTCACCGTGTGTCCAAGGCCTGGCAGGCCAGTATAAGAAAAATGAGCCTCCCCTGTGCAGCAGAAGAGCTGCCACCCTTGACACCTTGTGAAAATCTCCTGCTCCCTCAGCAGGAGGACAAAGGAAGTGGTTGAGAGGGAGGTGACGGATGCTTATGAGCAGCAGGACAGACAGATGATGGATAGAGATAGGGACAGGATGTGAAGGAAGCAGGGGTGACCCAGCTGGGAAGCAGAGCTGGGAAGTGTGGGGCAGCAGGTGTCATGGTCTTACTTACGTGAGGGAAGAGGGGGAAGTGCAGGTTTTTCCTGAGCTGCTCAATGGAGCCGCCGCACCAGTCCTCGAACACGTGCAGATTAGCCTGGCCCTGGAACTAGGAGGCAGAAGCGGGGCACCATGAATTGTTGCATCCCTCCCCTGTGTGCCTCCCCTGTCTTGACAGCCTTGGCCATGGCCCCAGCACTGGAGCACTTGAGAGAGCGAAGGAAGATGCCACTGCTGCGATGGGCTGGTCTGAAGGAGACACAGGTCCAGCCCCCTGTTTCTCATCTGCTGAGGGTTTGGGGTTGGAACACATGACTGAATAGCACCAGGAAACTGTGCTAATGCTTGGGATATCTCACTACATGGCTAGGGTTCACTCCATTAAGGAGGTGTTTAACCAGAGGTCAGTGCTCTGAGACAATACTGTGGAACACACTGCAGGGTGGCAATAGCCCCCCATGATGCAGCAGAGAAAGTGTAGAGTCCTACATTCTCCAAGAATGTGTTTTGGACTCTCTCACCATCCCAGGGCTATCTTCCTGACCTGAGGAAGAGGGACACACTGCAGGGGTGGGAGGGAGATGCCAGATCACCTTCTCAAAGCATGTCTTGAGATGTAAAGCTCATGGAGGACAGTGGGGACAGCGAGGTGGAGGCTCAGCAGGTGGGGGTGCAGATATCTGTCCCCACTACGCAGCCACTCTGGCCAGGAAACGCTGTCAGTGTCCAACGGAGACCTGGAGCACAGCTTTGCTGGGAAAAGCTTGCTGGCCACTGTGGGACTGCAGCAATACATTCCTCAATGGACAAACTTCCTTTTTGTCAGAGCCATTCGGAAGGGAATCACTGTCTGCCCCCCAGCAAAGTCCAAGCTCTCTGCCTTCAACCAGTGGAGCTGGATGCTGAAACCCTCCTCACAGTACTGGCACCCAACAGTGGAGAATAAATAGGCTGGAGACGGTAGAAGCTACCTTAGATGGTGAAATGCTGAAGAAAGGAATAGGTTGCCTTGGGACTGGGGAGGTTTTGCAGTGGATCTCTTGCCTATATAAGGGCTATGTGAGCAGGGCTGGGGGAATGGCCTGAACAGCACCCAAATGTCTACAGATGGCAGCAAATTCTTAGTTTTCACTGGGGAGTCTCCAGCAGGGCTGCAGCAGCACAGTGGAGGAGGGTCCAACCCCTCCGTGCACTCCTGGCAGAGGAACTGCTTCCTGGATTTATTTTTCCCAGGATGGTGCGTTGGAGGTGCATTTTGAAATACACTGAAGGAAGGCTGCGGAGCAAACTTGGCTCAGCACCAGTAATGCTCCCTGTGAGCTGTGGACTTTAGTCCTGCACGTGAAAGCCATTTCTCTGTGCCAGGCAAAACACATCACAACCACTGCTGTTCTGGAGTGGTCTCTCATCAGCCCTCTCTCACTGGTGTCTGCACTGCCAGGGCTTGACAAATGTCTGCAAGCCCATGTCTACCCCCACTACTACCTCCTCCTCTTCTGACATCCCTTAGACTGGATTCTGCCAGACGAGAGGAAAAGCAGCAAGACAAAGTGGACGTAATTCCCCAGAGTGATGCATAAAATCGTAGCTTAGATGCACAGAGGGCTCAGGGTGATGGATGCAGCCAAGAGAAACCCAGGACTCTGCAGGAACTTGCGATACTAATAAATCACTGCAAGCGTGACAAACATTGAATTGGAATGTAACTGCTGTGCAGTCCCATGCCCCTTGGCCAAATCCAGGTTCACACCCAAGAGTCTTACACTACTTTTCTCAGCCAAATCAAATAATGACAATTGCTGTTTCTTATGGAACATGCAGTGAAGTGAACAGGCTGCGCTCCCACAGCGAGTCACTGCCAGAAACAGTCCTATGGCAGTCTGCTGCTACCTACAAGTGATGCTGGTTTTTCTTCTTAGAGAGTTGCTTGCACACTGCAGATAGCAGGCTCAGAGCCCTATGAAATGTAGCACAACACTCCCACACCGTGGAGAGGCTGGCACTGCAGTCTGCTCCTGCCAAAGACAGACCCAGGGGATACTCCCAAAGCTCAAGACTGCAATGGAGCTGGGCTAACTTTGGCATGGGGTAGCCCAAATGCAAACCCATATATTTATTAGAGAAATCCCAAAAGACTGGCTAGACTTGCTCAAATGTTTGCAGAGGAAACTTGGACCACTCCCACTGCAATACAAGATTTTACTGCAGAGTTTGGCAGGATTAGGGAGAGGGTAGCCTACTAAAAAATAAGGCAGACACCACTATACTAGGTGCACCATCAGTGGTGAAGGAGGTGTTCCCTGGGATTTGTAGCCTGACACTCCTGTCTCCAAAGTCTTTATGAAGTATCCTGAGAGGAGATTCTGGCAGGAGTTAACGAGATCACTTTGCCTTCCTGTGCTCAGACTTACTAGAAATAATTAACTGGTAAATAATAAGTATTTCTTGCATGCAGTTTCAGAGTCTTTTCTAAATCAACAGATTTTTCTCCTGAGTTACAGTAGCCTAACTTACTTTCTGCTGCCTCCAAAAGGGAAAAGAACATTATTGACAGATAAGTGCTGGCTGCCCAAAGTGCTGCTCTGGGACTGAAAACTGAGCTAGGCTTTAATTTTAGGGCCCCAGAAGTCATCAGTCTAGCAGCTGTTTTGAAACCCTATCACCTCTGTCCCTCCAACTCAATCCATGGCTGTCCATTGCAGGCAGCTGAGAAATTCCTCTGTTTGCTATATGTGTCTCCTCTGGAATATGCAGTAACAGTCTCCTGCTTGGGGTTTTTGCAGATTGTAGTTACAGATAAGCATCACCATCATTCCCAATTCACGCACACAGAAATGTCAATGGATTTTCTAAAACATGGCTACTAAGTCTGACTTCCCAGCTTAGAACTACCTGGCCCTTTTTTTCAAAGGAATGGAAATTTAGGACCTGGCAAGCAATAAGATAAGTGCCCCTTAAAAACACCTGCTTTGCAAATTCTGGATAGACTGATTTGGCCAGAAGCAGGAATGGAAGCCAAGAGTATGTGTTTTCAATGGGAGTGTTTTTACGTGACCTGTGCCTTCCCATTTGGAGGGCACCCCCTGCTCCTCAGCTTCCTCCCTGTCCCAACCCCACCTTATGTTGCTTATGTCCACCCTGGCTGAAATAGCAGCACTGCAAGAACCCAGCTCAGATCCAAAACGGGCACAGGTCGTGCACCAAGGGCACCGTCAGCACAGGGTGAGTGTGCCCAGGAGCTCATGCACAAGAGCTGTTCTGCCCAAGGAGGTCTGTGCAGGTCGACACCCTCCGGAGCACAACACCATGGGCACAGAGTGACCCAAAGGAAGGGAGAGCTGGACCCTAACAAGTGCAGGGAGGGGAGAGCTGGGACAGGCCCTTGCTTCACTGCTGATGCAGTGGCCTCCATGGCTTCAGGAATGTGGCTGGTCTCCAAGCACCAGTGCTGACCCTTCCTGCTGAGCACGCTGAAATAATGCCTGCCTGCAGCCCTGGCTTGGTATTAAGAGATTTTAGTATTTCTGCTTCCTTCTAGTGAGAAATTTTAGATTATCAGCCCCTGCTAGAAAAACAGACCATAGAGGAGGATCAAGCACACAGAGAGCCCAGACCTCTCTTTCTAGCCCAAATCCCATCATATCAAAACTGCCTGGGGGGGTGGCACCACACACCCAAGGGCTCCTGGTGAGCAAGGAGCCCAAAGAAGAAAGGTCAGGGCAAGCAGCAAAGCTGGGAGGATTGCAGCAGCAGAGACATGGCCTGTTGCCTTGTAACTGGAGCTGGATGGAGAAGAGAAGTCTTTCCTAATTTAATTCTGGGTGGCTCTGGCATCACAGAGGCAAATCAGCTGCGTGGCTGCACGCAGCCCAGGGAATGCACAGCACTGGGGATGATAAACAGGGCACAGAGAGGGCCTGAGCCTGGGAAGAAAGGCGACATTGTGCTGCCAACTAGAAACTCCTGAGTTTATAAGACTCCTCTGTCTCCACAGAGTGGCTGTGGCCCCTCCTCCTGCCTGGCCCAGCTCCCTTGACTGGGTGACATTCAGCCTCCAGCAGCTGGGCTTGGCTGCACACTCTGCTGTGCTGGGCACTTGTGCGAATCCATCAAGACAAGTTAGTTACACAGGCCCCCTCCCTGTCTGGATGGGCAGGAGTGGGCAAGGAAGGGACATCAGCAAGGACAGAGCAAGCAGCAATAGCTCTGTCTTTCAGTCTTCTAATGAAAGGATGCTTCCTCTTAGGGCAGGTTCAGTAGCAGGACAATACCCCAGCACAGTGCTTTGGTTTTGTACAGCACCTATGCTGTGCTCCTGGACACCCCTCACAGAGAGAACAAAGTCCTGAGGCTGTGCAGACATGACAGAGGGGAGGACATTTTAAATGTGCTTTCTCCTCTCAGAGCTGTACAGAAGCTTTTGCAGAGGCAAATGAGAATGATGAGGCTAACCAGGCTTTTCTGAAAATCCTCCCCCACACCTACAGCAGTGTCAAATGGTGACACTCATGGTCTCAATAGTGCAGTTTTGCCCTGACAATAGCCAGGCACCTTTCTGAATTAATTAAACAAGACATCCGACATCTCTCCACCCTGAGGAGGCAGTGGGAGATGCTGGAAGCTGGAAGACTTTGCTGTGGTGCCTGGAACCGGTAGTAAGGGTAGGGACCATCATGTGCACAGGCACCTTGAGGAGCCCAGGTGTGAGGCTGAACCCTGCCTTCCCCCAGACACGGGGTAAAACTTCATGAGGGGTTTCCTACGCGCACACTTTCCCGCCACGTTATCCAAGGCTGAAGACTTAAACTGTTTATTTCATATCCTGAAACTGAGAGGGGGGAAATTGAAACCTGTCTTTTTTTGGACATGCTGGCTGCCAGCTCACCCTACAACCCTGTTAATTATTTATGTTTGTCAGGAATATATCTCTCTATTCAAATAAAGCCCAGTTCCCTGACCTGTGTCAGGCAACCTGGTGCCCCTCACCCCAGGTATCAGGCTGCAATTAAGTTATTACAGATGCCACGGGGAGGGCACAATGGTATTACAGACCCTGGGTAATTAATTTGGGCAGAGTCACAGAAAAACTTAATCCCCAGGTCAGGAGAAATTTCAGCCAGTGGTTAAGAGGACAGCAAGCAGCTCTATACAGAGCTGTGTCCATGGATCCCTCTCCATCACCTGCAGCTGGTACTGGTGAACTGCTGGCCTCTGCAGTCAGGGTGCTTCTGCTGACCCTCTGGGTACAGACACTTCCTGCAGCAAGGGCAGGAAACGTTGCCTTATAGAGTCAAAGAGAAAACTGTCCAGGCCACAGCATGTACCTCACCAACTGCATCTCTAACCCAGTGAAGGCTCATTGCACACCACAGCCGCCTGCTCTCAAGACTTCTAAGAAATCCCTAGGAGGGGATCAGAGACACAGGGCAAAGCCTCAGAGAAGCTGGGGGATGCCATGCAGAGCCTGTATGGCCTGTTGCCATGGGAGAGGGGAGCAGTACATGCTCCTGTCACCCCTGTGCACGGCCGCAGTGCTGGCCTTCTTGTCCCGCTGGCTCTCAGCCAGCAGCTGCTCACCTGCAAGGCAGCCCTGCCTGCACACTGCCCACACACTGCCTGCACACTGCCCACACACTGCCTGCACACTGCCCACACACTGCCCACACACTGCCTGCACACTGCCCACACACTGCCTGCACGGCCCTGCAGCCAGAGGAAGCCCCCAGGCTCCAGCTGGAACCGGCACACCAGAGCCAAGGCAGCAGAATAAATCAGCAGTCTGGTCTGGTTCTGGGCACTGGAAGGTGACTGGTGCTGGCTACTTCCAGGACAGCTTTAGCTCATGCTGCAGGGACATGAACTGCTCATTGCAATGCTGGAGGGACACACTTTTCCTCCATCACCAGTGACAATCTCATCCTGAGCACAGGGCCAGCAGCCGGCTCGCTCCACAGGGGAGCTGCAGAGGCCCTTTAATTTGTGCAGGTCTCTAATCACCTTGAGGAATTTAGTGAGCCGGTTCCATTAGCTAAATGCCCCCAGGCTGGTGGGCCTCTCATTAGAAGCAGGTTGCATTGCTCCCTTATCTGAAGAGGAATGATGAGATAAGGGAGCAGGGGAGGAAAGAATAAACGAGGCATGAAGGAAACAAAGGGGGTGTTTACCTCAGTCTGTAAGGGTCACCAGAGAAGGTCTCTGTTCATTGAAGTGTCACTGAAGTGGAGAAATCTCTATGTATGACACACGGGGGTTGGATTGCAAATGCCAGAGCAGGAGCGTGACACTTGTGCGTGCCACAATCATGTATTCTCTTGTCGAATGCTTGGCCCTACGCACCCCAGACCTGAATAAACTTCACTTTTCTGGAAGGCAGTGGGCTGCCTGCTCTCAGGGAATTGTAGGTGGGTGCTTGGTGCCTTGATGACTAGTGCAAAAACCAAATTATCTGGAATCTGGACACACCTGTCTTTCCAGATGATTACTCAGGTCTGTAAGTGTCATTAAGCAGGGAGGGGGTGATAGGGGACAGAGCTCCCTTAAAGTGAATTAATTTCCAGGCAGATGTCCCTGCCTTACATTCTTGCTGTACAAGTCTCTAGCTACACCTCCCTCATGCAAAACAATGGAGAAAAGCACCCACCTCTGGCAACCATGGGACAGGGTCGTCCACAGCCGCATAATTCGATTTATTCCTCCCAGCTCTTTGCAGCTCTTGCTTCTGAAATACAAGTAGAGGAAACTCAAAGTAACCCAATAAATGACACAGCACTGACACCTAAACAAGAAGGCTCAAACCTGGTTACAAGAACATATGAGAAAATAAAACAAGTTCTCAAGCTCCCTTTCCAAAGGACAGGCCAGTTATCGTGGCCATGGTGGGGTGAAAATGCTTGTTTGACAGCACATTTCAGGTGAGCTACTGAGGGAAAAGGACATCAATACTTTATAACAGCTTGCTAACACAGAGTTAAAACTTAGGTCACTTTCTGGTTTTTTTTTTTTCCCATCCTTGTTTCAAAAATGTCCAAGCAATAGTTCTTCCAACACTGCCTTCAGGCAAAAGTACCAAGACGTGCTTCACTAGAGAGCAGCAAACTCTCTCCTGACCTTTCATTTCTGCTTCTGTCTTGCTCATTGCTACCTTCCTGTGCCACAGATCCAGTCAGCTTCAGCCCACTGCTGTGGCTTAGTACATCTAAAATAACTTAACTGACTACACTGGAGTCATTGTACATTCATATTGCTGTGAGTCAGCTCAGATTTTGCCCCGTGGCGAGCTCTCCTTCCTGCATGAAGAGAGAGCTGTCTCTTGGGGCCAGCATCAGAAAGGAAGGTTTGCCCTTGTAAATGTTCAGAAGGCATCCCAAATCTCCTCACCTGGTGTCCTGGCTCCTGTGGATAGTAAAACTGAAGGCTTGGGTCCCCACCTGGGACATTGGTGTCTGACTGAACCTTAGCCAGCTCCCTCCAGTTTTCGTATCCTGTATAGAGGAAACAGAAAGAGGTGTCAGAAAACATCTAATAAAATAAACCACCACAGTTATCAGAATAAACCAGTTCTTTCCAAGGCTGAGAGACCTCTAACTCTCTGAAATTGCCTGGCAGAGACCAGGAGTTGTTTATGCTATTTGGAGTTGGCAGACCGATACGGAGAGAGAAATTGCCTTTATCTTCCTCAAAAGCTCTTCCCTCCTTCTTATTAATACTTATATTAAAGATTCATCATAGTTTCAAAACACGTCAGAGACTTCATTAATCACCATAGGACTGGGAACCTCTGTAAATTACTCACATAATCCCAGTGGTCAAACTAAAGAACATCAATTTTTATTAACTAGCAATGTCAAAGAAAAATAAGACAATAACTAGATTACTAATTAATTTAACCATCAAAAGCATATTATTCGTATATATTATTATTTTATTTACACAGTAAAAGCTATCAATCCTCTCTTCTTGAAGGAAATTATGGCAAAGAATGCTGCAATGCCTAAAATATTAGCATCCCCTCCCCTCCCAGTCTGCTCAATCCAGAGGTTAGGATCAATCTTGATTTCCTTCTACAACTCTGGCAGCCTCTGGGGCTTAGAAGGGAAAAGACGAACAGATGCAGCATAACACTGTAGCTCCCTGTGACCACTGCCCATGTCACTGATAAGACAGTGCTGGTGAGCAGAGCCTCTCAGCAGTGCTTCTGTGGCTCACACCATGTGGTTTTCAGATTTGATAAACACTTTGGCACTTAGTCAGCAACTAACCAGCCTGCCAGCACCTCAGTGCTGTGCCCACACCGCATGACAGCTTCATCATGAAGGGCAAGTGCCAAAACCTCCACAAGCCCTAACCCATTCCCAGCTGGTGGCAAACCAACTCAACATCCATGTACCAAGGAGCAGAGCTAGGCCCTCCACCCACTTTCTTTAAAATTGGAAATCATCCCCAAAGCTCTAGGAGGTCGAGAGAAGTTGGCTGTATGTAAAGGGAATCATCCCATCATCTTCAAGTCCAACAAACTTAGACAAATGGTCTGAGCCCTCTGCACCGTTCTTGCAGCCAGAAATAGCAGGAACATGCTCTGAGGATGAAGAACAGCCCACTTCTGGGGAAACATCTGCTGTTTCAGAGCCAGCATACCCATCTTCAGTCAACTCGCTCATCTTCCCCTGGCCAGTTATTGCACCTACAAACTGGGTTGAAAAACTCTGTCTTTCCTTACTCATGAATCTGGGTCCTATGGAATCTGGCAGAGGTGAGTAGAAAAGTGAAGATGTTGAAGCTGCCTCCTATGATCTGGTGATCAAAGGGAACAATTACTAAGAAAGTGCAATAAGTGTGGAAAACATGAAAGTAGTCACAGATTCAACTAAGAGACAAAACTCGAGGCAACTAGGGTGTTCTGCTTTTCTGATGCGGGCGTTGGCTTGGATGTGTGAGTTTTGTTCGGGCCCCGTTAGATGCTGAACAGTCACAAATTTCTGATCCAGATCATCCCACCCCCAGATTTTGATTTGAAGCTATGCATTTCAGTTTATGGCTAAAAATATCAACATCAGCATTTATCTTCTGCAGAAGATTTTTCAGTCAGACACTGTGTGATTAATCTACTGATTAATGCAGCCAAGCACATCTTGTGCTTCAAGGACTGACTGCCATGGGAAAGAAGGAGAAATTCTGGTGTCTACATAATTTTATGTGTAACTGGTGAGTTTCCACGTTGTTCAGAGCAATGAGACAGAAACCACTGTTTGTGAGTGTCCTGCAGTTGGACACACGGTCCCACTCGGAATGGGGCTGAAACAGACTTTGTAGTTTCTGTGAAATTCAGGACTTGCTACTTTGAGGGCTCATCATATTAGTGGGAGAGCACAGCAGGTTGGTTTTTTTTGTTTGTTTGTTTGTTTGTTTTTCTTTTTTTTTTTCGGAAGGGAGACCCAGAATCATAGAATATCCTGAGTTGGATGCTACCCACAAGGATCACTGAAGTCTCTGGCTAAATTAGGGAGGAACCAAGTAAATCAGGAAAAAAATAAAACAAGGGCAACAAAAGTCAATTCAGCCCTAGACATTCACTGAGTGAGGACGCCGAGAGACGCAGGTTTTCCTCTTTTGTGCAGGGGGGAGAGATTATTTGGTTTCATTGTTAAACTCAGCACTTCACTGCCCTGTGGAATAAGTTCTGGACGAAGCATTGGGGAACCTGCTCTTCCTGGGAAGAGGATGTTGGCCACCACAGGCAGCCACTCTGGCTGCTCCTGCCCATGGCTGGCACGGAGCCTGCCTTGCAGCAAACACAGAAGCCTGGCTGCACACCAGTGCCATGGCTGACATTTCTTTGACCCCTGGAGAAGAGAAGAAAGGGAGGCAATTCTCTGTGTTGCACAAATATTTACCTAACGCTTACATCAGCCAAACATGGAAGAGACAAAAGAACTACGAATTAATCTGGAGGCAGTGATTTCCTTGCTGGGTATAATTTGTGCTTTGGCAAGCTAATTCTCCAGCATGGTAGGAAATGATTTTCAGAAAATAATAGGATAAACCCTCCTCTCAGAGAGAGTTCTTGGCACTCCAGTTCCTTCTAAAAAGATTGGCTTTTCCCTAGGGATCTCCACTGGACATGCTGGCTTTGGAGGACCTGGCTTTGCACGTGCTTTCCTCGCTAGGAGGAGAGAGCTATAGAAAAGAGACAGATCTCCTCCAGCTTCCTGCAGTCAGAACACCTCCGGAGGGCAACTGCTGACCAAGGTTTTCTCCCCAACACAGGTCACAGGATTCAAGACATACCCACTCCTGTGCAACAGCTGGAGAGTGAAGTCGTTGGCTACATCCACTGCTCTGTCTCAAGAGCATCTGAGCAAGGTTCAGCCACAGGTTCAGCCTGTCCTCAAGCTCTCCATGAGCACTGCTCAGCAGCTCAGCTGGCCCAAGCTCTCCCTTGATGGGTATTTTTAAGTCAACAAGACTACGCCTGGAAAAAAGCAGCAGTCTAGAACTAAAATACTTCAGCAAACACTTCAGTGTTACCAAGAAGGAACACCATAACTATTAGCTTTGATAGTTTTGCTCCAGCCCCTCTACAAAACCGGTTCTGGTTAGGATGGGAAAGGGCAGAAAACCCCATAAAGTAGGAAATCAAAGGCCTGGGAATAGCCTGTCTCCCAGCCAGGTAAAGATGTTGGCCCAGGCTTTGTTGCCATTAGTCTGTTAGACAGATGCACCAGCCAGCTCTTGGTCTTTCTCTCTTCTGAGGATCACTTCCCAAAGCATTTCCCATCACCTTCCACAGCACATCAGTTGTTTTCCAAGGCTATTTTTTCACCCCAAACACTTCCAAGGAAGGCAACACTGATGCAGGCACAGCTTGCCAAAAGCAGCAGCCAGCCTTGCTGCCACAGACTCTGCCCTCCTTGGCATAAGGACCAGCCTCCCCACAGCCACAACGGATGATTCAGAGCAGTGATTCACCCAAAATCCATCCCACAGGAAAGAAGGGCACATGGCTTTCTGATGGGCCACCTTGCCCAGCCGAGCTGCCTGGTGGCTCCACAAGCACCACAGCACAGTCCAGGGAGAGGGATGTCACTGTAGCCAGAGCAGTATCCATGCTTCCAGCACTCTGCAGTTGCACCATGCATGGTGTGACATCAGACCTGCCCCTTCCCCATCCCTGTCTGCAATGGCACAGCAGGCACCAGAGCATGGTAGGTGGGGAGAGTTGTACAATTTTGTGCCGAGAGTGACCCGATGAGCAAGAAGATATTCTCAGAGACACTGTAGAGGGACAGAAGGGCAGACAGGTTCATGGAAATGGCAGGGGTTTTGCCCAGAGTGCATCCAAATTGTGTTTTTTATCCTCACTCCAACCTCCAGGACATTTTCCCTATATCTACAACCAGGTACTTGGCTGACATCCTTTCCATAAGCAGATTTGCACCTTTCTTTCTACTTCTGTGCTCTGGTGGTCCAAGGTTCAAGCCTCATAGGGATCAGTCAATGCCCTGAACCATGAAGGTTCTTCTTCAGGGAAAAGTCACCCTTTTTGTCCCCGTTCCCATCAGAAACAGCTGGCAGATGCCTGATGAGGACCCAAATGCCCACCAGGGTTGACCCTCAACTGCCCTTCTGGATTCAAGATGGGAAGCCCCCAGTACTTGAGCTTTCTTCTGGAAATAGAGGCAGGTGAACACAAAAGAAAGGCAAAGAAGCTGGAGACTGAGACAGATGCTGCATCCTACAACAGAAACCCACACAAGAGGCAGCCGGTCTGGAGCCAGTCGCCCACAGAGCCAGTGAACCAACCATTAAGAGACAGAAAAGCTGTAGCAAGAGAAAATAAGATGAAGATGATTCTTGACATGACCCTGGTCAGGGCCCAGGGCCATGTCTGCCTCTCCTCAGCTATGCAATGCACTTGAAGCCCAGCTCAAGAGAGAAAAAAAAAAAAATTAAAAAAGCAGAAAGCCACAGCCAGAGATAACAGGCAGCAATACCCGGGGAGCTATCAGGCCTCGGGGCAGGAGCGTGACCAGAGCTGCTCTGTGTATTCAGAGATTAGATCCACCAAGCCACTGTCGTGCCCCGGGCCCCAGACAGCACTCGATGTTTCAATTAGCCTGCAAAGGTAGCTGGCAATGGTGCAAGGGGGAAATCCCAGCCTCACTCAGGTGATCGGTTTCCCCTCTGAAGGATGAGATTTGATTACTCTGCTGTTGTTACTGTTGCTTACATAGCTGCAAATGCTATTAACACCCACATAGTATCCAGCCCTTTTGCAACCCTGCTAAATGATTTCACTCAGCAGCCTCAGGAAAGAGCAGGTCCACTGGTTTGGACAAAAAGCATTTTAATTCTTATCTGAGATCCTGCTCCTCTTCTTTTTGTTGCCAGGACAGGGCAAGAAAAAGACTGGCAGGTATGAAGCAGGGTTATGTTCTTCATTACCCACAGACTCCTCACCATGGCTTGATGTTTTAATCCTCTGTTGGATAGTCTTATTTCTCCTCTTATTCTGACTGAATATTTTCAACTTACTGTTATTTGACAAGACTTCAGTGTGATTTGAGGTCTTTCTCAGTATTAGTCCTGGGCTGAACAGGTATGCAGATGCAGTACCCAATACCCCCAGAGATTACCACTATGTGCCTCACAAACATACCAGTCCAAAAAATGCTGGAGAATGTTGCTTAAAACTGAACATGACACAGGAGCTGAACTCAGGGAGCTATTTGCAGTCTCACACACATATGCATCAAGCCTCCTGCCCTGAAAACAAACCTCAGCTCCACCTCCTGCCTCAGTTGCCCTCATTTAGATTATACCCCCCTCACAGAGGCAGTGCACTGGGAGCACCTTCACCCTGCCACATGATGCTATGCACCAAAAGCAGTGAGGCTGTAGTCCAGCAACCAAATACTTCTGGCCAGTGAGATCATGGGGACAAGCTGCCATGCTGTGCTATGCACCCGAGGCAGCACGGATTTGTGGCTGCAGCCCAAAAGCAAACATCTCCTTGTCACCTGGCCCAGGCAATGCTGCATCATGCTCTGGGGGAGAGGATATTTAGAGAGTTTGACACACCTTTCATGCACCCTGACCAGAGCAAGCCCTACTGCAAGTGCCACACCACAGGGGAAGCAACACCCACCTCCTGGTCTACCACACACACAAAGGCAGCCCCACAACACCAAGCGTAGAAAAGCATAAAGGTGTTGTGTAAACTGACCTTCTAGAAACAGAGATGTAAGGGAGGGATACAGTGAAAAGGGACAGCCAACAGTTTCTGGACATAAGGGTGAGTGAAGGTTAGGTCAAGTCACGAATCACAGACGGGGTCAGAGAAACTACCAAAAAACCCTCATTCAAGGGTAGACCCCAGAGATTCTCTTTGGTTACTTATTTAAGTCAACAAAAGGCATAAGCAGAGATGAGTGAACTCCTTGTCCTCAGGTCAAGATCAGAACAACACTCCTGGAGTTAAAAGGATTCAAGAAGCTATGAAACCTGGTGTTACAGAGGGAGCCCTGCAAACCTTTCCATTTCTGGTTAATGCAGAACCCTGCAAATACGACTGCAGGGATAAAGCACAAGTTAGAGCCCGTGTGAGCAGAAATAAATTACTCCATTCTTCCTCCAGGTACAACTCTGAGTCACTGCTACGTGAATGGCTTTGCAAACTGACAATAAGCTGCAGAACATTAAAAGTACGTGAAGTTTGATGGAGGAACAGGCAGAGCACTGCACTTGAGAAGGACTGGAAAATGAGTAGACATAACCACCCAGGACACTAATGTAGTCTCACTGCCAGACTCACCCACCAAATAGTACCTTGCTGCTGTTGCCCTCTAGGTACAGGAAATCTATTTCATGCAGCAAGGGAGGAACTGACAAGCAATGCTTGGGGCACTAACAGGTTTTGTGGAAAATATAACTCAGATCTTGCTCCTGCCACTAAAATTTTCCATTGCCCTAGTTAAATCATGAAATCCACTTATGCCGCAAAATTATCCAGCAAATATTACCTGCCTCCTGAAAGCCCAGTGAGGATACACACATGGAGATGCAGAGCTGGATTTGAGTGAGAAAGCCCATGATGTTCCTGCACTATCCCTCAAAATTATGGGGCTGAGCTCCCAAGTCAGCTCCAGAAATGCCCCTGTTTCAACTAGAGGAAAACAACTGCAAACTATTGCTTACCTGGATTTGCCATGCTGAAGGCAGAGGAGGTTTGGGAGTTCATGCCAGTGTGGAAGGGGGTATGACCCGCAGCCAGCTGAGGTGTTGGCCACAGAGAGCCCTTTGGCTGTGCCCCTGTAATCCCCTGCCCAAAGTGACCACTGCCAACAAGAGCCCTGTGTCCTCACCTGCCCATCCTCACCTCTCCAACTCTCTCTGCAACTTAATTCCTCCTCAGCTTCCTCTCTTCTGACTCTGCAAAACCGCACTAAGGAGTCCTGAAGGATTAGACTGGGGAAGAGGAAAGAGCAGAGCACTCTGTTTTTCAGGGGTAGGAGGCAATATTGACTCAAATGAAGATTGAGCAGAAGAGCACCTACTGCTGCTTTCAGGAACATAAAATAAAAGACCATGATTTTGGCACTCCTAACTTCCATGCAAAGCAGGAAGAAATGTTTTCTACTCTGCTACTCTTTTGCAGTATTCCATGGGCCATCTTAACCACATAAAGCACATGCCGAAGCTTTTGAATCATAAAATATGTTTTCAACATAGTGGCCATGATAGCTGTGAAGTTAAAACCCTTAACTGCTGGCAAGCTCAACTCTTTAATTTACAGAATGCATGGCGACTGTCCTGCAATTATGGTACACTTGTCCCTGAGACACTGTGCTGCACACAGGCTGACGCTGTATCTGCCTCTTTGGACAATACTGCCATCAAAACCAGTCTCTCCATTTTTACAGTCTTCATGCACAGCAATAGATTTCTCAAAACAGCTACAGTCAGTGTCAAAAAGGGCTGATTCCAGGCCCAGCAAGAGTAAAGGTATTTGAGTAGTTCTCACCATGGTCTCATACTTACCAAGCCAGGCTTCTGCCAGTCATTGTCTTTAAAACACGGGATTTGCACCAAACCATTTACTCACAGGAGATCAAGATTTGGTTTGCTTGAACTTCAATACTTGCAGAGCTTAGAAAAACCAGCAGGTTGTCAGAGAAGCACAGAGTCAGGTGTTTTTGATACAAGGCTAAGTTTTGATTTTTATTCCTGCTTTTAAGATCAAAATAATTTGCTCCTTTGTGGACTCCAGTTTCATGCTTTTCTCTACCTTTTTTTTTACCCTGCCTTTTTTTTTTTGGTGAACTGTGATATCCGGCATTATTTTTGTTTCAAAATACCTTTAATCCTGGAACGTTTGCATGGGTTTCTACCAATTCACTCCCAGTGACCACATCCTCAACTGCTGACTCACACCATGCAGTCTGCCTTATTTTATTTTTAATAAAAATAATAATAACAACTTAAAAAATTCCTACCTAAACCTCAAGGTGATTAGCATGAAAAGCAGAAGTTCCATCTGGTTATGATCACTGCAAGTGGTATTCCTGGCACTCTCCCTTCATCTGGAGGCACTGGTGAAGCCAAGCCCTTAGAGACACAAGAGGCAATAAAGGCCTGTTCCACTGAGGTAACAAGTTAATTAAAGCTAAAGTTTGCCTCAATTTATTTGTATGTCAGCGCAACAAATCATACACAGGGCACCTGGAAACACACCTGGCAGGCTTCCTGCCTACTTTAATTCACATGTACTGCATCACCATTAACAGCAGTAAGGACTTCTTTTGCCAAGAGAAGCATGTTTCTAAATGCTCCCAACTATGGACCAACCTGTTGATGTCCATGGTATCTGCACAAATGCAATTAATAGGAAGCAACATACGTAGGGACCTTCCCTCCCCTGAGCACTGTGAGGTACCTACAAAAATATATAATGAAAGAAAATGGCAATTCTGTGCTCAGCGGTCTTTGCCGTCTGTTTTTATTTCTGCAATGAGACTGTGCCCAAGAAAGCTCAACGAGGTCATCCATGAAGCTTTCAGGAAGCTTTGGTAAGTGCATTTTTGTCAACTAGTCCAAACGCTGCAGCACACAGACTGCTCAAAGAGCTTTCCAAGATTTATTTTTTGTACACAGGAGCTGTCTAAGATGTGAAGCTGAACATCAACCGAGCAACAGACCTTCAAGTCAACCCTTGTTACTGCTTTACCAAACATAGCTAATGCATTATTTTTTTATCCTGGATGGGGATTTTCCTCTAAAGACTCAACAGTTTGCCACTTCCATGTAGATGCAGGATTCCCAAAATATCTGCTTGCAACTTGATTTTCAGTCAAGTTCAGTGGAACTTTATGGTGTAGACAATGTCATTCGCTGCTTCTATGAGAAAACCCCCACACCTTATTTATTTCTCTAATTGTCATTTCTATTTGCCATTTTGCTCAAAGCTGTTGTAGCCATTTTCCTCCCCTGAATCCACCCACTCCTGCTGAAATCTGTTGCTTCCACAGTCTCTGTGAGCATTGCAACAAAATTATTACCCTATTCTATTGCTTTCAGCAGTGACTGGAGGCAGTCTAGGGATGTCACTAAGGCAAGAGAAAAATTAAGATGAAGAACAGGCTGGGCAAACATCTGCCAGAAATAGCGCAGGTAGTGTTGACCTCACCTCAAGGCAAGGCAGCAAGCTGAACCAACACTCTTGCAGGCCACTCCAGAAACACTTTACTATTTGTTTAAGTTTGCCAATGTTCTTGAGCATAGCAGAATGACTGATCTTCCCACGGCTCTGTATGGGACACTCTACTCTGACACCACCCAAAGACAGAGACACCTCTAAATGGGGGACAACGCACCAGTTCTCCAATAGCTATGCTGAGGGGTAATCAGAAGAGGTCATACTGATGAATACAAAACCCAGAGAAATATAACAAGTCTTTAAAAACAACAAAGAGGAACTGAGTGCAGTGGCTGAGGTACTGCTTTGATATAGCTTTCTAGATATGTCAGATTAGAAACAATTTGATGATTGCATTTTGAGTCAGATGAAGTTCTTCTATTAATGTTAACAGGCTTTGGATGAGGCTCTAAAACTACTCCAAGAATGTCAGGAACTTGGATGCAATCCCTGTGTGCAAGTTTATTTCCACAATTTGGATTCAAAATTCAAAACTACGACTTCTGGTTCAGACTTACATGTCACATAGAATGGTTTGGGTTGGAAAGAACCTTCAAGATCATCTAGTTCCATCTCCTCTGCCATCGGCAGGGACACCTCCCAACTAGACTGGGTTGGTCAAAGCCTCATACAGCTGGGCCTTTGACACTTCCAGGGATGGGGCATCCACAGCTTCTGCGGGCAACCTGTTCCAGTAATTCACCATCCCCACAGGAAAAAATTTCTTCCTCATATCTAATCTAAACCCACACCCTTTCAGTTTCAAGCCATTCCTCCTTGTCCTATCACTACACGCTCTCATCAAAAGTCCCTCTTCAGCTTTCCTGTAGGCCTCCTTTAGGTACTGGAATACTGCTGCTATAAATATGATTGGATGGTGATTAAAATGGCAGCAAAAACCAACTGGAATATCAGAATATTCTTCAAGAATGTCTGAAATTTCTCAACAGATGCTGACCACACCAAATCTATGCCCAAAGCTTCATTTGGCCTCTAACCCGAAATGCCTTCAGCTGTCTTTGCAGAGGAACTCTGCATGCACCTCTCACCTAACACCAGCATCACTAATTAGCAAAGGTAAGATTTGTAACACTGATTTCCTCTGAATTCTCAACAAATGCCGACTCAACAAATGTTAGTCAGGGCAGACAAACATAAGATGGACTAACGTTTTAAGAAGTTACAGAAAACCCTATGCCTTTAAAACCATATCAAGCCTCAGAGTACTAAGGGGCAAGAGCACGCTTGAGCTCCTCCATGACACAGGCTCAAAACTCACATGGACAAAACAAGCTGCCAGTCCTCCCTTCAGGCATCCTGCCTCCAAGCAAATGCCTGCTGTGCAATGGGATGGGCTGCAAAGCACAGACACTTGCTTCTGAGACAGCTTTATTTACACAACATGGGTTGCTAGGGGAAAAAATCAGGGTTGTGTAAACTCTCTTTATAGAACTCTTACACAATGACATAATTCCAAAATATCAACTTCTGAAATACTGTTTTTCCTCTCTCTTGACTAAATCCCACGTCAATGGCTTGCTTTGGGTCTCTAATCAGCCTGTGCAACACAGTAACGAAAATCACTAAGTGGGAACCACGAGGAGTTCACAGAAACTACTTTTTGTCCCATGGAATCACAGAATATTCTGAGTTGGAAGGGACCCACAAGGATCATCGAATCCAACTCCTGGCCTTGCACAGGACAACCCCAAGAATCCCACCATGTCCCTGAGAGCCTTGTCCAAATGCTTCCTGAACTCTGCCAGGCTCGGTGCTGTGACCACTTCCCTGGGGAGCCTGTTCCAGTGCCCAAACACCCTCCAAGCTAACCCTCCATGGAGATCAAAAAAAGAGCCTGTATTTACAGTTACCCTAGTTTGCTAAATCACCCACTGTCTTTGAGAGAATTTGGCATAACTTAACCAGTTTGGTGAATATTTCCAGCCTGCTAAACCGGGACAGACACCACTCACACTTGGCATTATTTTTTTAACGTTGTGTGTTTCAATTTGAAACTTTCTAAATAAGATTTAAGAGATGCCACAGAAGGAGAGGCAAGAAGGACAATTCAGTTTGCTCTGTAAATGTGCTCTTAAAACGTCATTGGTTTTGAGCATCCCAGGGTTCCTCTCAGACCCTCCTCAAAACCAGACCCAAACTCTTCCTCCAGGATCCTGCAAACCCACTAGAACTGGAAGAAGGATGACGATGGAGGAGGGATGCCCCGGGTGGCAGAGCCGGCGTCCCCGGTAACCAAATTCGCGCTGTTGACATGCAAATTCCGCAATGGGCCGTGACTCCCTGTGCCGGTCTGGGGGATTTACAATCGTCCCAAAGACGTTTGCTCCCTGATCTAAACCTATAAAGCTCTTACATGCTCAAAAGCTTGCAGGAACCTCTGAAACTTATGGACACAATCACTGAAATTTATAAGTACCGAAAATTTTTATAAAGGTATTAAAGGCAGGATGATTTCTTTAAATTACTGCAAACAATGTGTCTTAAAAAGTCTTCTGTCGTATTGCTTGCATGTGGAACATTATCCTTGAACTTTCCTCTAAAGATTCCAGTGTGTTGCTATAACCTGTTCACAATAAGCACATTTGCAGATGTGCAGACATATAATTACAGGAAGTACAAATAAGACCCCAGTGTAAAGCATGGCACAACTGAAAACCAGGGAGGTTTATGATTGAAGTAGTTTAAAAGACTTTTTAACAGCTGATGAAGAAGACTCAGTTTGCTTTAAGAAAGTACATGCAACAATAATGTCTGCACTTACTGCAGAAAGAGCAGAAACAAAGCAACTATTCTGCTCTTAGTTGATCCATAGGCCTATCACTGAGAGGGGTTTTGAAGATGATGGGAGATCTTCCTTATGTGAAGTGCCAGAGATTGTTAAACTGCATCTCTTATTTTTAACTGATTTCAAGTGTGGATCCTTTATGAAGACTGAGTGGAATGAGATTGACATTCTAAGGAAAAAACCCTTATGTACTATAGCTCCTGTCCTTCTCTCCCTGTATTGGGAGTTATTGCAGATTGCTGGAGTTTTTGTCTTCATTGTGATGCAGTTTAAATGCATATTATCTGTTTGAGAATTTAGAGCTGGGAGTTGGAAACCCAAATTCAAATGCTTTAACAGCTGCAATACAATGCTAAAATTGTGCCATTGCTGTATGTTGTAAATGACATTCAAGCTCTACTATAAATTTAACTCATTCTTGTGGTTTTTTTCTGTATTAATAAAACCTGTGTGATAGGTCAAGATTTTTTTCATTCTGCCCTAAATTTCATAAAACTAGGGCAACCATTTCTACTGCTCTTTCAGAACTTCCAGGGAACCGAAAAATTAGTTACTGGGAAATTTCTGGTTTGAGTTCTGCTAAACTTCTATCCCAGACAGAACAAACTCAGAGTCACTCACAAGCTGAGCAGCAGCTGAACTTTTCAGAGCCCAGACTGCAGGGGCCAGCCAAACGCTGCTGCAGGGCCCCTGTTTTCCACAAGCAATTCCTGCCACCAGCAGGCATTCCTGAGGGCTTCCAGGAGGTGATCCTTCACCCAGCAGGAGACAGCCGGGTTAGTTGCCTTGGAGCTGGGCCAGCATGCCTTACAGAGCTATCTTGTTTCAGTGGAATATTTCACTGTGCTGCAGCTTTCTACCAGAGCATTAAAATCGCCCTGCCAGCTGCTTAAGGTGGCTTGAGAAGACCGATTGCAAAATTATCATTTTCTTTCCAGTGCGTTGGAAATTTCCATAAGTCAGGGAAGAGTGGTTTCTACTGCCCAGCACTTGTCCAGTAAATGCCTAATGAACTTCAGGACAAATGAAACCATAACAACTGTCCAATCTGCCTCTTGTATAATTCAGTACAGGAAGCTCACACAGTAATTCCTGTACTAGCTCCAGAATAAATATCCAGTGAAAATGCCATCTGACACGGGTTATTTACATGCTGACCTGAGATTTCATCCAAATTCTGTTCTCAGCCTCTTTACTAAGTTTTACTGACCTTTTCCACAGCCTCCTGGTGTGATTCCTACCGAGCTCCACGGACTCTGTTCACTTTCAGTCCTTTTCCACAATGGTACGAGCGCACCACCTTATACAGCTTAACCACATATATCAAAATACCCATTTCTAGCATGTTCTGCCAAAACTGAAGGCAAGTGAAAGCAGCTGTCTTCTCTACTGCATTTTGACAAAAGTTGTTCATCGTCTGTCCTTTATGTGCTTCTGACCCCGGTAACTCGCAAAGTTCCAGGTTCTACATAACTAGGAGAGCATCAGACCTCAGGTCTGGTGTCCTGAAACACTACAGTACAGTTTAGGTACTACACACTGTTTTATGGGAAAAGTTCTCAGTGCAGTGTCTCCTGGGATGGAGATGAAGACTGTGTGGCTGTGACTTCTCAGGCTCCAGAAATAGCCCAAGACAGTTCATTCTTCGTTATTCTTTTAATCTGTTTTTATTGCATGCTAATACAAAAGCATAGAATTGGGTTGGACAGGACCTCTGGGAACCACCTACTCTGAACCCCCGCTCAGAGCAGCATCACCTAAAGCAGGTGTTGAATACCTCCAAGGACAGAGACTTCACAGCTTCTTTTCCTGTTCCAGTGTCTGACTTCCTTTACAGCAAAAAATAAAAAAAAGCTTCTCTTATGTTTGAACAGAATCTCCTCTGCCTTGGCTTTTGCCCATTGCCTCCTGTCCATAGATGCCACTGAGAAGAGTTTCTGTCTTTTTTACTTACTCCCTTCTATCAGGTATTTATACACATGCATAAGATCTCCCTGAGCTTTATCCTCTCCAGGCTGGACAGTCCCACCCCTCTCACCCTCTCCTTGTATGTCAGATGCTCCAGTTCCGTAATCATCTCCATGGCCCTCGGCAGGACTCGCTCCGGTGTGTCCATGGCTCTCACCTGGGGGGCCCAGAACTCAACATGATGTTTACAGATGTCACATGTGGGCTGAGCAGAGTGGAAGGATCATCTCCCTCAGTCTGACCTAATGCAGACCAGGAGGCTGTTGGTCTTTGCTGCAAGGCCACAGTGCTGACTCATGTTCAGCTTGTTGTCCACCAGGATCCCAAAGTCCTTTCCTGCAAAGCTCCCCAAGGCTGTCTCCCATGGGATTCTTTGAAGCAGGTCCCTGAACATGGCAAAGTCTGCTTTCCTGAAGTCCAGGGCTGAAATTTGCCTTGTTCCAAGTTAATTCCAGTCTGTTCACCACAAGGTGAACAGGCAAAAGTAACTTGTGAAACTAGTTTTAAACCAGCCAGCCATTGATAACTCTGAACTCCAAAAGTTTACAACTTCACTGCTTTTGGAAAATCTGCCTGTAAGTACCTTGGAAGCAGAAGTCCCAAGGGAAAGTGCTGGGATTTGAGCCAAGCCACACATGTGCCTTTTTAGAAGCCAACCTAAAATGGCAATGTAATTAACTACTTCAGAGTTTGCAAAATCACCGCGAGCCTTGTTCTGTCATTCTGTGCTCTCCATCTCCCCATTAGAAATCCACCTTCTTCACAGCAAGTTTCAACTCAGTGATCAAAAAATCTCTGTGATCCTGAAAAATGAGAATGGAGGAACAAAAGAGAGGAGATTGAATGCCAGAAGGAACTATGAGAGATCTTGTAAGCAAGTTGATTCTTCATGTCCTCACTATATTAATGAGGTAAGAATTTTTTTCATTCAAATAAAGCAACCACAGAATAAAAGCCAGGCTACCACATCAGCATTTCCCAGGATTTATAAAACTTGGAGCAGAATGTAAATCCTGTTTGCTGCAGGATGTTAGGGCTTTGTCTATTATATTTCATAATACACACAAGTGCCACTGTTAGACACACTCTTCTACTTGGAGAATTGATGCCAAAAATGATGCAAGGGGATTTTTAGTAGTCTATTATCTGTGAGCTTATCCATCCAAAAGAGTCCTGCTGTGATGGAATATTCTAACAGGTAAACTGGCAAAAACTCAAAATTGCTCACCTCTGCCAGGTTCCTTTCTTTGCTGCTCTGCCTTGGGTCTCAGTATCAGTTAAGCCAAGTGGAAGACCTGGTGTAGTGCATGAAATGGAGACAGCACCATTTCAGAATGGCCCCACGTGCTCTCGTACACCTTCGTTCTTTTAGCCGACATCAGGAGTGACAATTGCACAACATATACCACACACTGGATTTTTACTTGCTTTAAGGATCTGGGCTGCTTGAGTGATTTTTACCACACCTTTTTTTTTGCAATACTGACTGAAATATTAGGTGTTCATTCAGCACTGGTTTAGACATCAGTGCAAAAATAGGGCTTTCAGCCTGCCTGAAAAGCAGCTGTTTTGATGTTTGAAAATTCAGCAACCCTAAGAGCAGGACCCAGGAAGGGACAAACATCGTGAAGAGTAAATACTGAATGAACACAAGTCATTACTGCACCAGGATCAACAGGGGTGCATTAGCCCATGAATGCAACTGCATTCACACAGCTGGTGAAATTCAGGCATGTCCTGGATGCCAACATGCTCTCCTTGACTGTTCCCCAATCAACATTTGATGGTGAGAATAATGCTAACCTGTTTGATTCACAGAAGCACTGTGAGACTCAATTATTTCACTTTCTAAAACACCAAACATTACAAGGATGGAGAGTCCAATTCGCACTCAGACTTACTCAGACTTGTTACAGAAATGCTACTGGTTCTATTTGAAAAATCAGGCCCTGGGCACTCTGAAGCTCATTAGAAAAATGAAAAAAATGCTTTCTAGTAAAAAAAAAAAAAAAATATCTCATCTCTGCATCTCTGAAGCTGGCAAAGTTAGCCTCACTGGGCTTAACTTCAAACGCTTATAACTTTGCATAATTGGGAAATATCAGAATAAAATTTTTTATGCATCTTTGCACATGATCAAAAGCACGACTGTCACAAAACCAGAGACACACAGCATGTTCCAGACTCTTGGTGATATCTGGTCCCTAGAGCATTCAGTTGCTGTAAGCAACCCTTGTGGAGCCATGTCCTTAATGAATATTTTTAACTATTTTGGGTCATCTCAAATAAGAGTTTAATTAGCAACTTCATCCTTGCTACAGACTATTTGAGTCACGAAAAAACAACAAGTAGAGCATGCATGATTTTCCACCAGACTCTATACAAATTTTTAGGATATTTCTAAAATCGAGACCCACAGCTAACCCCAGAAAGTCTTACAGGTCTTCTTTATAAAATTTGAGCTCATTTATGCTAGCAATGTGATGGGTTCTCTCTATAGGTAAGCTCTCACCCAGCAACAGCTCAAATGACAGGAAATACATCCCAGGCATAACATCATTTTAAAATTATTAGTGAACAGGAAAGATGACAGAAGAGAAAAAAAAAATAATGATTTTTCTAACAACTCTGGAATAACAAGATGGATGTCCAGTTTTCCCCATCTCTTCTCAGCTGGCCTCCATATGCTTTTTATTTAATTTCTTTTGGCCCTCATTCCCTTGCCTCTCAGACTCTTACAGCCTCTGACTGTTTTGGGGGAGAACGCAGACCTTCCTATCTCCCAGCGAGCCCCATGAGCCTCCTCCTTCAAGCTCTCTCATGTTTCCTGGTGAGCTCTGTCTCCTCTTTCATCATCTGCCTGCAAGTCCTGCCCCAGTCTTACAGCACTGGAAAGAAATGCAATCCGACAGCATTAATAAATGATAACTGGTCCCTCCTCTCCCTTTCATCTCCTCTTCTCTGGCCGTAAGCAATCCGCCTGCTCCCAAGGCAATGCATAAGCTCGGGTCAGGATGTGGTGCTTCCATGTCAAGCCTCAGGACTGACGTCAGGACAGGTTGCCATCTAAGCAGGTTGGTGACCAAGCCAAAATGTTGCTCTCCTCTGCTGCCCCAGCTTCCTGCTGACACCTTGAGTGGAGAACAGCTGATGGGTCCAGCTTGAGGGACAAGAGGGGCTGCCACTCATCCCAGAGGACTTCTCCAGCAGCCTCCCACACCCCCAGAGCTCAAGGCACCACTACATTTTATCTGGAGACCCCAGATTGCTCCCACCTCCATCGTAGCTCCCGAGAAATCAGTCGCCGCTCCCTGGTCCTTCCTTGTTTGGCACCCAAGGCTCTTCTCACAAAAGCCCATCAGATTTTGTGACTCATCCCTCACCCCAGGGTAAAGCTAAGAAAACAAGCAATGATGACAGAGAAAAGAATAATTGTCATATGAAAAAAATTTATAAGCTATTCTTCCCACCCAGGATTTCCCCTCTCAGACATGAGAAAAGCAGCAATTAAACCATTACAGCAGGCTCCCAGAGCCCCAGCAAGGGCTGAGTGTGATGGACACCAAACGGCCCCGCTGACTTCTGACCTGCTACAAGGGCCTGGGGAAACCCTTAGTGCTCATCTCCTTACAGCATAGGGTCACATCTCTTGCACCAAGGAAGTTCTTTCTCCTCCCTAGTCTGACAAGATGTAGCACCGAACTCAAATAAATTGGTGGGAGCGGGGAAATCCTGGTACTTGTGAACCCGAGACAGAAGAATAAATCCCTAGTGAAATCCCAACTGCTTCAATGCCATGAGCAAGGCAGGAGCTTAAGAGGAGCACACTTGTTCAGCAACACAATGTGCAGACTTTAATCAGGACCCACGAGATGCCAAAATGCAATTCCAGTCAGAGGTGATACAGGACAGCATCTCAGTATCCTGTATTTTCTCTCTTCTAGTAGCTTGCTCCCGTTCGCTCAGCTTTTAAATCAAAAGGATGTTTTCTGACCAATGCTGCTGCAAACCACACGCTGAAAAACCAAGCCAGGTTATTTTTTGCTCTTTAAAAACAAAAACACCACCCACCAGGGATTTTGTCCAGTGGTCAAAACCACCCAGCTGCTCATTTGTGTGCACAGTTGTATACAGTTTGTATGGAGCTGTACAGCCACGGGAGCGGAAGGAACAAAGCAAAACCGAGCTGCCACAACCAGCAACAGTAAAAAGATTCTTTTTACCCTCATCTTCCCAGTAATTAAGGTAGCTTTCTTCCAGTTTTCTGGGTGATTGAACCACCCTGGAAGAATCAACCCCAACATATTTTCAACCCATGTTTTGGTTTACTCAGAGAGGGCCAATTTTTAAATTGCTTCTTACAAGCACTCACAACAGGCCTGGATTATCTAAGAGCAAGCCTTAGCCAAATCAGGAGGGGAGGGAAAAAAAAAAAAGAAAAAGCAATGCCCATAAAATGAACTGTTGCTAAATAACATCAAAATCTCTTCACATGTATTTGATCTGCTCCTGGAAGTTCCACATGCAAACACACAAAGTGAAATAAATATCCTAAATTACCTACTGCTATTTCTTCACTCAACTGTAAGAGCTTCTGCCAGAGATACAGTTCCCCCTCATGGAACAGAAACCGCAGAGGCCCGCCTAGGGCTACCCAGGAGACAGGCATGGTCCAAACCTACTGAATGCTGCTGGTTTCAATTAGGGACCAGAGCTGGTGCTTCAACTTAGTCTTATAAAAAAAAGAGTCTATCTGAAAAGAAGCAGCACAGTACCTCCCTGTACAGGAAATAAAAGCCTTACGTAGGAATTTAGTAATTAGCAGATCACACCATTGGTTCATCCCATCAGATAATCCACCTTTGACCAGCAGCCAACATCTAATGTTTAAAAGGCAGAAGAAAACAACCTTCAAAAGTACCTTTAGCTGTATTACTTACAGAGAAAAAAAATAAAAGTCCTCATGACCTACACAGTCAGCTTATGCCCTGCAGCACAAATTGTGATTACTCTTTTCTTATCGTGCATAGTTGCAAGTGTTACCATTACTCATAAAATTATCCAACCCTTAAAAAAAAATTCCAGCCACACCACTTGCATCACTGGCTGCTGCAGCACCAAATGAACTATGCTGAAAGTACCCAGCACATATACAACAGACTTATTTTACAAATAATGCTTTTTAAGTTCATGGTGTAACTCCCATTAAATGGTATGGTGCTGAAAGAAACCAAGAAAGAGACTGATTTCATTTTTAGAGCCACTTCTAATTCTGCTGTAGGACCTGCTTTAACCTGTCTCTCTTCATGGAGGGGTGGGGGGAAAGGTATAGATATCTTACACAAGTAAATCCTATCACAAGTAAAGCTCTTCTGCCTCATCCTTTGCTGTTCCTTCCCCTTGGTCCTCCTCAGACCTCATGATACCCCTGAGCATGGAAACACACAGAGCTAGTTGCTCTGCTCCAGACAGAGATGTATCTGGGTTCAAGGGAATGTCATGCCTGTTTATGTTCCTTCCATTTTTAAAACAAAGTCACTCTGGACCATATTGGCTTCAGTCCAGTGGGAGCCCTACCACTGGCTTTTGTGGGCTTAGATCCAGCCCTCGGCCTCACTCTACTTATGTTTTGATGAGCTGCAGCAAGCAAGGCAGCCAGCTTTGTTGTACAGCCAATTTTTTGTCATACACACTAGTGAGTGACTCCTGGGTCGCTTTTCCTCCTGAGCAGCCCCTGCGTGACAATTTTTGAAAGAGGTTTGCTTGTGTTTTTCAGTTTCAGGTGAAAGGTGTCCAGTTTCACTGTGGCCTTTCCAGACAACTCCAGTAACTCAGAGGAATCCAGTTATGCAGATGAAAGATGTATTGGTTTGCCCATATCAAATCTCATACAGCCTGACTTTAATTAGCTCCTTATGGCCTGGTTTTGAGCTCAGAAATGCCATGGTAAATATGGAGTAACTCTCTTGAGCAGCAGAGCTCGGGCCCTATGGTGAAATTCTGACCTTCTTTTACACTCCTGCAAGGGCTGGCCAGTAAATGGTGACGAGAGCAGCTCTAGGCAAAACCAGACCTCCAAGGCCCCAAAGCCATCAAGTTCATCCATGTTCAAGCAGGGTACTTCCTGCAGTCAGGACCTTGCTGTGGCATCCTCTCTTCCCCTCCCATATAAACTCTTCGGGGTGAGACTGCCTTGCCTAAAGACAATCCCTGGGGAAACCCAGGCATTTCAACCCAGCTTGACAACAGCACAAAGGACAGGAGAGTGAAGGGTGTCCCACTGTGGAGCAGCTGAAGCTGGATGGTAGTCCTGCGAGGTTCAGTTCAGCGCTAGCAAGTGCATGAGGATCTCTGTGGAGGTTCACCTGCTCAAACTGCGGCTGTGCTCAGCCCACAGACTTACAGGGCTCATGAGCAGCTCCCTGCACCTTCGTGTCTTTCAGGGCACAGTGATGCCAAAAGCCACTGCTACATGGACATCTTTGTGCCACTCCAGTGCTGCCTTCGTACATCAGCATATGATGTTACCATGTTAGTTCATCCATGAGGGATGGTGTTGACCTGCTGGCTCAGACTGTCCTCACCCAGCTGCCCCAGACCTCGTTTTTTCCCCTACCCACTAGTCCTGACCACTGCAGTTGTTTCCTTGGATGCTTATCTGTAACCCTAATCCTAGCTCATGTTCTGGCTATTTCCTCTTGATCCTTGGTCCCTTTGCAGCTCTTCCAGGAGATACAGTCCAAGCACAGCAGCCTTCTCTGTGACTTCCCCATCAGTGCTGCTGGCCATTTCACTTGTTTGAGCCCTGTATCACCTACAAACTCTCCCCCCAAACCATGCCACTCCAACAGCGTCAATCTGACACATCTGAATACAGGTCCCATCCAAAGTAAGCAGCACTGAAATGCTCCTACCAGGCCTGCATGGTTTTTCCAGGTTTGATAGTCTGCACTAATAACAGCCAAGCACAATCTGGGGGAAGGCAAGAGCTCCATTTTGCTTTACCAATCATCTCCCCTTCTCACAAGGCACTGCAGAATCAGCTGCAATAAGCTGCACTTTGCTCTGAGGTCAGTAGGACTTTTACCACTGATCTTCAGAGAAAAACCCCTTGGCTTATCCACTTCTGCTGAAGGATATGGATAGGTTCCTGGAAATGCTGTATTATGGTTTATGCTGGTACCCAGTCCAACTACAGCTCTTTCTCATACCACAGTTTAGCCAAGTCCTTCTTGATTAACCAGTTTCTTACTCCACCATCACAAGATCCCCAAGCAAAGCTCACAGGACTGTCACCAGAGTCCCTGCAGACCTTTGCCCAGCAGTGTTGTGATTTGCTCAGGCCAGGTATGTGGTGGGGTACCACAGAGCTACTGTTGCTTACTGCCACCAGCAGCCCACAGCTGCACAAGGAGGTTTCCAGAAGTTGCCAAGAAGCCCAGATGACCTGATAGAGCCAGCATCTTCCCTCAGATAAAATACACGGATAAAAACAACTGTGTGCCCACGGCCAGGAGGAAGCGTTCTAAATCGTGGCACAGTCCACATGATTGTTATTTGCAACAGTTGTAGAGCAGGTGACAATTGTCCTGTAGGAACAAGGTCTGATATTCACTTGTACTTCTCTCTGAGTCATTAGAACTAGGTAGGTCCCCAGAGACCAGCAGCAACCCACACTGAGCAAGGAGGGTGGCTGGGGTCCAGGTTCATACCCCTAATTTCCCCATTTCCACCCATCTCAGCCAGTGTCACCTACTTCACACCCAGTTCCCATGGCCACAACCTGTCAGCCTCCCCTCTGCAATGTCTCCAGCACCATAATGAAAGGCAGAAGGGCTTTGATATCATGCATTTTTATATATTCACAGGCACCCCTCCTTCTTTTTATCTTATATTTCTCAGGCGACACAAAGAAGGTCCATGAGCTCCTGGGAGCCAGGAGAGCATAGAGGCAGCACGCAGTGACTGACACCAACTCCCTGTACAGACCTTCACATCAAAGCCTTCCTGCAGGACAGCTACTAAGTCAGGCACTGACAGGCTCTGCCAGGACAGGAAATCTGGCAAATGCCACAGAGCACCGTGGCTGCTGAGGAGACCCTCTGCACGAGTTCCCTTCAGCTGTGGACAGAGCAGACCTGGCCCTCTCAGTGCACCAGCAGAACAAAACTCAGTTTGAAGTTTTATATCGAAAAATTGGGAAAATTTTATACAGAGGAAGGAGTTGGCACGGGATAGTGTGAGAATTTGAAATGTAAGTGCATGGTTGCAACCCTAGAAAGGAAACTTGTAAGTGCCATCGCCATGTCATGTCTTATTTATTCCAGGATCTGACCTCTCACATACATCAACATCACTCTCCACCTTAAAGGAAGCCAGAAGGGAAAAAGACTGTAACATACAGCAAGCTGTGCAGTCCCAGGAGTTTGGCAGGAGTTTGGCAAGGCTTTCAAGGTCATGAAAACATGGAAGAGAACACTATGAAAGAGCACTAAGTAGGTGAGGTCAGCAACATGCAGGTACTTGCGTGCTGGGGTGGCCAGGTATGTATGAAGAGGAGTTAATGTATGGGGAGCACATCTACACACCCAGAGAGCACCGAGAGGAGGTGGGTGGACAGCCTCAGAGATGAAGGGATGGAGCCTTTTGGCAGGAGGACAGATGTTTTGCAGGGAGGAGCAGAGCGATGCGGGGCTTTGGGTGTGCCTCCATGCCAGAGCAGGTGGGAAAGCCGGGATGAAAGGAAAACTGGTGCAGCAGCACAGAGGAGCGTGTGCTGCAATCATCGGCACACAGGCTGGGGTTATCCAGGTGCTGCTGACTTACCCTGGGCAGGGAGATGGTACAGAAATTGCAGCACACAGCTGTGATGTGCCTACGTAGGTACAATGGTGCCTTGGGACAATTTTATGTGGGAGACAGCAGCACCTACTAGATATGTACTGTTTACTGAAGTCTCTCACCTGGGGCACTTTCACTGCATGAGTATCCTACACAGAGAGGACCCTTGGCTATCACCATGCATGAGGGAAGACAACAGGAGAAAACCTATGTTGACATGGGACCAAATCTGGAGGGAGAGGTCACTTAACAGTGCCTGAAACCACTTGCTCCTCTGGTTGACAAGTGTAGAACACGGCCTGTATCACCCACAGTGTTTTAAGACTGCACCCAAGTCCATGATCTCATGAATCCCAGGCTGTGTCTTAACATTAACCCTAATGGTAAAACATCAGAGTAGAGTGTGATGAAGTGTCCCACACCCTGGCTCTATACAAAGAAAACACTGCAGCCCGCAAGGCTTTTATGCAGAACAGTAAAGTATAGTAAAGCTGGTGTCAAAGACGTGCCTCTGGCCTCTAAAACAATTCACCAAGCATTGTCAGCAGGCTGTTTAAGAGCAGCAACACACTGCTTTAGCTGCCAAAACCCTCACCTCACCTCCACACTGTGGCCTTCTCCAGTTCAGAATGAGGAGGGAAGAGCTGCAACTAGATGTTCATTACAGATCAGCTCCATGCAGGCCACCTTGGGTCAACAAAGTGCAAGTAAAACTGCCCTAAACTAGCTCAGCTGTCTGCCACGCAGTGGAGCTCCGCATCAAATTCCCTGGCTACCTGAAACAACACAAAGTGAAGTACAGGTGCTGCAATTCTTCTGTTGGGAAACAATCATTCTTAACCTGGAGCAAACAGGTTTCATTAGATGTGCTCAGCAAACACAAGGAACACGGGTGCTTTTGGAGCACAGGACATTTCAAAGATGCTATCATGAGGCTATCTTGGTACACAGTGCAAAGGTTAGACCTTTGTTTTCTTGGGAGATTCAATTGCTAGTTTCTGGACTCTGGGTTGATTTGGTAATACTTAAGAGTCCACAGAGATCCTGTATATGTGGAAAACGTCTTTAAGTTTTGAGATACATACACCTGCAGAAAGTAAAGTTACAGCCATTTCTTTACAAAGCTACAGATACAGACAGTACTATCACATATCCTTTAAATAATAATAATAATAATAATAATTTTAAAAATCTGGATTACTTACAAAGGAATGCAAAGAAATGCACACAGGAATTCGTACAGTTTCATTTAAGCCATATAGTGAAATGACAATCCCAAGCACCCACAACAGACATAGCTAGTAAAATCCTAAAGCATTAGAGAAGAATCATAGCCTAGGTGCCTGCAACTGTACAAATGTATCTACTACGTTCATGAGAAAAATCACTGAGGCCTCATCCCTCTGCCTTGTCCTCAGAGCAGCTCTGCTAGAACTGCTGAGGTGGCCAGAGCTGGACAAGGGCTGTCCTGAGTGCTTGCTACCAGCACAAGAGGTGACTCAAATGTTTTCCTCCCCACTCGCTCTCTCATTCTCTTTCTTTTTTGCTTTTTTCACTTGTATATGCCTGCTCTGGGAGATCCCCCACAGCCATCAAGCACTGCCTCGTTTGAGGACCAGCCCAGTACATCCTTCCCCTGACCTGTCCTTGTTCCAAGGGCCTCTACCCTCAGCCAAGCAATGTATGAAACCCCACTCTCCCAAAAAAACGTTTTTCAGTAATTAAAGCCTTAAGCTGCCTTTTCATCATATCACTCAACTATTAGAGAAACACACCCAGATCTAACATCACAGGATATGGTGGCCCTGCTCAGCCTGCTAATGAACCACCCAGAGGGAAGAATGCCAGGTCACCCACTTGAACCACTCCAGTTTCAGGGTCTGAGACAAGAATTATAAGCAGTCTTAAGACTTGCAGAGCTCAAGAAAGGCATCCCTGTGGATTTCAGCAGCTTAACTTTAGGAAGAGATCTCAGTAGACCCTGTAAATACCCATCTGCAGAGGAGAGGGAGCAGAATATTCCAATGGTGGATTTTAAACAAACCGGTTGCAGAGCTAAATTTAGCATAGAGACATAGGGGCATGCTCCAAGCCATACTCCAGCCCTCCTCCCTTTGCCAAAGTTCTGGCAAAGCATGCTGTTCCAGCTTCAGGGAAGCACCGATCCCTTCCCAAAGCCTTCTCTAGGGTACAGGGGGAGGCACCATGCTGCACGTTGCCTAAAGCACTTCCTGTCACGTAGCATCTTCCCATCAGCTCTGCAGGGCCTTGGGCAGGGGTGCTGACAGCCTGACTGGCACAGACAGAGAAGACAGACTCCTCCTGGACAGCCTCAGACAGCAAAGGCAGACCATTTCAAGTGGCTGTCTGGTTAGAAATTAGTATTATTGCCAGTAGTCAACACCAGAACAGAGTTCAGCAAGGGGAAGTGAACACAAAAGAACAATTTTCCCCACTTCTCAGTAAATCATGATTATTAAGGACAAGGAGGTCCCTCTCATTGTTACCAGCAAGTGCAGGAAAAAGCCACTTCACCACCACAGAACAGGATTCAGCTGGGAAAAGGCAAGTCCATCCTCTCAGGCTTGTGAGCTAAAGTGACACAAACACAAATGGCTTAAGCCCTCAGCCCCAGCAGTGCCAGCGCTCCACTGGATGACTCCAGCCCCAGCCCTTGTGCATTCCCTGTGCCAGCACACAGAGCCAGGAGCTACCAGGAGTGTGAGGTGCCAGCATCAGGGAGAAATCTTGTACTAGAGGATTTGGCAGATCTGCGTGAAGGGGAAGGAGGAGGACACAGCCACCTTCTCCCCCAGCCTCGCAGTAAGTCTGCAGCTGGTGGTGCTTTCTTCACCTTGCTGGGCTCCAGGTAAATAAATCCTTTCCAGCAAAAACAGTAGCCCTGAACAAGTCCTCTTGTAGCTGTAGGAGCCATATTTTCCCATCTATTTTGTACTTTGCCTTTCTTTAACCATGCTAAAAATACCATTATGTCCTTCACACAGACAGTCCTCACTCGACCTCCGGCAGGGAAAAGGAAACTCACTTGAAAGTTTTGTTTCCTTTACTTCACCAGAATAAAATCACAGAGAGGCACTTGCAGGAGGGAGGCACCTGTGCCTGGAGGTGAGATGGGAGCAAGGATGGACCCTGCCAGTATCTCATCCCATCCAGTTCCTGGAGCTCTCTCTTTCCCGTACACGTTAGGTAAAGGAGAGCTGGCAGAGGCTAGCATGCACCCTCTGTACACACCTCCAGACACAAATAGAGAGGCCACTGTCCTGGTTAGCTGGTCAAATGCATGAGACAGAGCTAGTGCAGCTATCCCAGTTGCTCTCATTTCACTGCTATTTGCAGGAAAAGGGGAACGTCACCTCCCTTTCAGCAGGAACCAAGAACCTGCCTTCCTCTTTCTTTTTTCTTATTCCTACAGTTGGCTCAGCTTTCCCCAGCAGCAGTGACAGCCAACCCTTGATGGAAAAACAGAAATCTCAATGTAAATCTTGTTTACATTTACTCTGACCTTTATTAGGCTGTCAAGGGGTGCTCATTTTGCTCCACCACACCATGTTGTCCCTCAGACTGCCTCCTCCAGAGCTGTCAGGACCAATAATGTGCAAAAGTCAGGGTAGTTTTCCCTGCAATGCTCACGGTTTGCTGTTGTGCTGCCCTTGCACATACTGCAGAGGGCCTTTCCAAAGGACTTGGACAGAAGGAATAGGGTTTAAGGTAACAAATCCTCATCTAAGCTGCAGCCTTGCACCCATTTCTTGCTCCGGGCTGTGCAGTTCAGGCAAGTGCAATGCATGAGAAAGGTCAGAGGTGCAACCTGTATTCTGGGGGCCCAGACAAATTCCTGCCACTGCATTACACACAATAGCAAAATTGGTTCTCAAAAGGCAGGGCAGCAGCATGCCTGGGGAAGCCAAACCAGCAGGGCTGTACCAGCAGAGCAGGCTGAGTCCAGCAGAATAATGAAACGTGCTTTCCCTCTGCACTGAATTCATGTGGAACCCAGTTAATACTTTTCCATTCACAGACATTAAGTATTTCAAAAGGATAATAACCATTGTCGTCAACACCTTGGACACTGAGGCCAACTGAGGCATGGGAGGCTGAAGGAGCTCATTCTTAAGCCTCGGCTGTTCAGCAGCAGAGATAAGGATGGTGTGCACCCCTGTTTGCCAAAACCTGTGCTGTAACCACCAGACCACGGCCCCTCCTGGAGCCCACCCTGTAATAGAGAGCAAACAAGTTCTCATTTAGGGTGAGGACTACGGGGGCAGTGAAATCTTCAGCAGCTTGTTCTGGCAGAGTGGGAATGGTGAATAAAGTAGCTTTCTTAGGGCAGCCAAACCCCACATGTGCCCAGAAAACCTTTCCACAAGTGAGGACACGCCTGCAGCTCTGAAGATGTACAGGAGCAAGAACTGGCCTCCCTGGCTGTTTATATGATATTCAAAGGGAGACTGAGAAGGAAACAGAGCTCTGAGAGTCAGGATTTCCTACTGTGTCCCAAGACCATCCTGGCAATGCCCTGTGCTCCCCACTGCTTCAGCATCCTCCCAAGCACCCCCACGGCAAAGCATCCCCAACCCTTGCACGGAGTCCTCCGGAGAAGCCAGCAGGCACGCAGGGTGCACTGTGTGGAGAGATTTGAGGCTGTTTTCCTCCCTACCCTGCCAGGTTCAGCTGGGTCAGACACAGCACTTGGCAAGAGAAGAGCTCCCAGCTAATTTTAGCCTCTGGCTCTCCACCCAGCAGCAGCTCAGCTGCTAGGGAAAGCCGGGCAGCACCGAGGTGAGGGCTGGGAGGCGCTGCCTTAAAATGGCCCACGCGACCACACGCTGCCAGCTAAATATAAAACAGCGGCGGGCAGGGGGTGCCACGCTGACTTGGGCTGAAGCAAATCCCTTCCCCACTGCCAAGAGATGGAGTAAGGACAAATTTCAGCTCCCTGGGATCCGCTCCCAGACCCAGGCAGCACTCACGAGACTCTCTGCCCAGAGGAATAATTGAGGTTGTAAACTTGTAATAGGATCCCATATTTTACATATTTTTGGACAGTTCTGGAGCTGGTGCACCTCGGACAACAGTGTGGCCTGCTGAGCAAGCACCACTTTGCAAACACTGCTCATACGACAGCCTGGTCTGGCTCCTTCCCATAACAGTCCTTTCTCTACCATGTTGCCTACTACAAAATGGTTATCCAGGGATGGGATGCTTTCCCTGCTGAGTCTGCAATGCTGGAGTCCTCGCTGTGGGAGCTGGTGCTTGGGGTGGGAGTTGAGCAGGGCGAGTTTCCCCCTGAGTCTGGATGCAAACTTGCACTGGTTCCAGCAAATAACACCTATCCCTCTGTGCAAGAGAAGAACACCTAAAAGGCATGGAAAGACGGAAAGGGAGCCATGAGGATTATGACAGGAGCAGCAAATTCAGAGTTTCTGGATTAAATGTTACCTGACTGTGGACCATAGGACTATGTGCAAACCAAGCCTCTTTTCTTTGATTTTCAGAGTGCCTAGAGAAAAGGGATTTCACAGACTTTGCAAACAAAGAGGGACACGAGAAAAATTCCTGACCACATTAGCAAATCCTTTTTCTACAGAAACAACTGGCAAAGTGCTGAGCCTTTGCTAGACACCCAGGACAAAACAGGTAACCATACTCTGCAAATACAGAGGAGCATCTGCAGCAATGAGCACAATGCTCTACAAAGGGAAACCAGATGTCTTGGCAGACACCCACCACAGTAAAAAGCCACCATGGTACTAATTTTCAAGGCACCAAACACTCGTATGACACCAAATACATTCTTAACCATCCTGGTAGAGCTGCTTATAGTCCCCACCAGCTTCTGTAATTATTATCCCTGCATTTTCCTCCACCCTTTTTAAATATAAGTTAGCAGTTTACTCTGTGCCCTCTTCTTTCCGCATCTCCTCTCTTTTTGATTTCTGTTGATTCCAGTCTCTCTGTTTCACTGAAATCCCAAGTACTTGCTTCTAATTTAGCCTTCAGTTCCTTCCCCCACACAACTTTTTAGTGGCCATTGGCATTTTCTGATTACTCTGCTCCAACACTCACCTCACTATGCCCCATTTCTGGCCACTTCTTACTTTTGTTAAATAATTCCTGTCATCTGTATTTCCATATGATGCTTCTTCTCTTCTGCTGGTCTTGTCTTTCACATTTCTTTCTTCCTCTACTTCTGCATGAGGTGCAAAACATGCTAATAGTTCTTTCCCCTCCTTGATGACAGGTGAAAATAAAATTTACAAAGAAACTAAATTTAGGAAAAAAAAAAATAAAACAAACCAACTAATCATGCCAGTTGGGAAGCATGGAGTTTTGGGACAAAGCATTCAAGAAAGAGTACTGGAAGACCCAGAGTTAACTGGCAAAGCACTTACAATTTGCAAAGCAAAGGAAATCAGCTGCATGGCTGGAGCTGATGGAATGCAGACAGCGATCAGACAGCACAGACAAACTGAAATAATACTCGCCAGACTGAGGCAGGGTACAGTAGGAGTTCAAAGAGAGAGTGCATCCTCCCCTGCCCCACCAGCACACACCCCTCCCTCTTCCCCACTGCAGCAGGAGGTTTGAGTCAGTGAGACACACCTGGAAAGGCCCTGTAAGACCTGCAAGGAAGGGTGGCATGTTTGGAGGAATCACAAGCGCAGAGGACGACTACAGGGGCCGGAGCAGCTTTAGCATCATCTGGACTCCTTCAAAGTATCAGCTGGGATGAAGATGAGGGCTCAGAGAGAAGAGAAAGGAATGTGAGAGGTAGAGGCATTTATTAGCTGTAGACTAGGTGCAGGTGAGCAGCACCATCTCAGCAACAGAGAAACTGCCAATGGATGAAAAGGCACTGGCAGGAAAAGCAAATGAAATTCAGGCTGAATGCTGGTAATCTTAGCTCCACTACTGGAGAAGGTGAACAACGTGAACAAGTAAATACAGATGATCAGCTACAGCCAGTAACTACAGGGGAAAGGAAAACACCCAAGACCAAGGTTAAATTCTGTCAAAATGTGGTCTCACAAGTGTTCCAGTTCCCTGGAGAAGCAGGAACCAAAACAGCAGAGACAGATTTAGAATACATCTATCCAAGGATAAATAAGCTCCCAGCATAGAACAGCCCGGAGCAGTACAACTGTCCTTCAACTCACACACCTTACAAAGCTCTTCCTGACTGAGGAAGTGGCTGAAAAAGAGCTGGATCAGGAAAGACTCTGGGAATCAGTGACAGAGATGGGGCAGCCAAGGAGTCTGAGCAGAGCGAGGTGATGAAGCAAGCCCTGACAAGCTCCTCCTTAGGCCCTGAATAATTAAACATCTGTAATAAAGAGAGTTTTGCCCCTGCCTGTGAGGGGAGAGGAGAATAATGGTTGATACCAAACCACTTTTGGGGCCTGAGGTGCTTGCAGCTGGTGGTCCAGCCAGCATGTAGAAACAAACCAAGCATCAACTTGGCAAAACCTTTTTCTACAAACCAACATTCAGGCTATGTTAAGAACTTAAATTCCTTCTAGAACCCATACAAATTTAAATCCATGCAGATATTTGCTCAGGCATGGTGACAGTCCTAGAGGATCATCACCCGAGGCTTGGGAAAAGCTAGAACTGCTGGGTTTACCTAAAAGGGACTACATAACCTAAATGTCAAGAAGGAAAATAAAAATTTAGAAGTGAAGCAGTTGGCAACAGTAATACCAAGGCTGTTGTCAGGGTGCCCGTCTTAAAAGCAGCAGGAAAGGACACAGTGATACTTGGAATAGTGAATGACATCAGACAAATTATAAATGCTTGGGGGGAAAAAAAATGTGTTTCAGAGCTAAAGCATCCTACAGGCACAGGGCTTGAGTTTCAGCTGAGAAACTGAAAGAGAAATGATGAAGGCTTGGCATTTTGAGAATAAGTAGTAATTCAGTGATCCACACACTGGCTGGTTTTTCTGTACAAGCCTCTTTTACAAACTGAATATAAGCCTAAGAAAGAGAAGGTGATTTCAGACACTTGATAGCACAGCCCACACTGCCTGTTTCACAGGTTTGGGTGAGAAGGAACCTTAAAGATCATCTAGTTCCAACACAGCCTTGAACACTTCCAGGGATGTGGCATCCAGAGCCTTTCTGGACAGTCTGGTCCAATGCCTGACCACCCCCACAGCCAGGGGCAGCTCCCTCAGCCTGCCCTTGAGTACCCCAGCCCCACACCATCTTGAAGACCATGGGCTGGGCCCACATCCCACACACCAGTGTCCTTCTTGGACTGGGGAGACTGAGAAGGGACAGAGGAGTCCAGATACAGTTGCCAAAGTACCAAGTAAGAGAGGAGGAAATTATTTGTATTGTTCTTTTGGTTGCTTTATTGTTATATTTTTAATTATTGCCAATATTGAAAAGAAATCCTAACGAAGCAGCCAGGCAGAGGCCAAGGAGGAAGGTTCACAAGCCCTGGAAGTGGTGGGGTTTCCTTACACTCCAAGGTTCACCCTTGCTCTCTAGTTTTAAGAACAAACTTTCTCCTTGCTTTAGATTTTAATAATGCATTCATTCTTAACATCTTGGTTGGGACGTTATTTTGAATTTCCAAGTAGATGCAATGGCTCCCTCCCATTGGTATGAGAGTACAGGCTATGGGTCATAATCACTGTTCACAAAATTTCTTCTAAAATAGTCATGCATTGATGTTTTCAAGACATAGAAGTTGTCTCCCTTTGCAACTGCTATTTACTCCTTATGTTACGCAGATAATTCACCTCTGGAAATTACAGCTCAGTCAGGTTTGATGGGAATACTTGGTTCTGGGAGATTGTTGGTTAATTTTGCATTTTTGATGGAAAACAAATAAAACACTCCCAGCTGGCCTGCCTACAACAAAACACGGACTGTGGCAGCTAATGCAGAGTGAGCTGCTGCAGCAAGTAATTGAGGCTATTAGTACAGGGTAGTCTGGACAGGATATCCTCAGCCCATTATAAATTTTGTTCTGCAGCTCAGATGGGGTTAATAGCACCCAGACATGACTACTGCAATCTTACAGAAAATTACATTACGAAATAGAAATAAAACTAATTTAGGAAGTGAAGTATTTATGAGAAGGGCTGGAGATATCTTAACTAGGCTCAAATGAGCGGCAGCGCTGAGGAAGCTGTCGGAGTTGCCAACGCCAAATACAGGGGCCAAGTCAGACAGCCCACACCAATGACGTGGAAATAAGTGGCCTCTTGAAGCAAGGTAGAAACAGATTTATCTAGAAGGGCAGGAAAAAATACACATATCATTAATGTAGATTATCCTCACTCCAAGAGAACTCTACCAGGCAATTCTGCAGCCATCACAGGTGATTACATAGATGAAATATTTTTACAGGTAAATGGAATATAACAGTATCTGACAATGAACTGTTGTTTAGTGTGCGTGAATTTACACAATTTCAGTGAAACACAGACTTCCATGTAAGCCTACTAGTTCCTAATTCTCCCAGTTCAGAGGGTTAGAGGAAAAGAGCGTTACAAAGATAACGCAGTCCTGTTATAGTTAAGTCTCTGATCCGTATTCATTGTTTTTAGATTACTGACCAGCACTGGCTGTCCATTTCCAATTAGTAAAAAAAACCCTCAAGAATATTTAAACTGTCTGAAATCAACATCAAGGTCACTGAGGTGGAAACCAGGAAGGAAGGATAGCCTGGGACTTACCGTTTGCATCTCTGATGGAAAACAGTGACGCAGAAAAGGAAAAATATCCCAAGATGTGACTTTTGCCACATAAGGGTATCAGATAGACCTACAATGTAAAGCAGTAGGTGACAGCTTATCCCCCTTGTTTTAGAAATTGGAAAAAACCCACACTGACCTCTTTTCCCCATCAAAATTAAAAAAAAAACCCTCAAACGGGAAATAGTCACAGAATGCTGAAATAACTAAGGCTTAAGAAATTATAAAAACAGAATTAATGACCTCTTAAGAAGGTCATGATGGTTCAGGGTGACTCATAGGTCCACTCGACAGTCTTTGGACTGTCTGAACTTATCCAACATCCCAAAGACTATTTGAATCTCATTCTTCTATGCAGTTGATTTAAAATATTTATTATGGCAACAGGAATTATTTTTCTGTGACGTCCTAGGAGAACTTAATGGCAGCATTATTCCAGACCATCTAAACATCTCAAAGCATAGAGAACTCTCTCTGGATCAGAAATATCAAAGCCTTTGTGCTTTGGCATGGGAAAGTCTTCTAAGGAAAACAGAAACACCGAGCTGCTCTGGTCAAGATCCCAGTGTATTTTGGCTCGGCTGATGACACACACAGACTATGAATTTCTAACGTCATGAAAAGGATAAGTATCTAAGGACCAGATTCACAACTGTTTCCACCCATGGATCTTTCTGAAATCTCATACCACATCTAAATGAGACAGCTTATTTCCTTTTCTGGAAAGTCCTTCTTAGCTATTACTGCAAGCCTAAAAGAAAGCAATTGAATTGGGAAGCGACTGGAAGATGGAACATCAGTGCACAGCAAGAACAAATAGGAAAGGGCAATGCAACAAAATATATAATCCCATGAACTCCTGAGGCCAGCACTGTAAGCACTGGAGAAAGAAGCCCATCTTTACTCCATTCCCCACTGCCACAACCTACAAGGCAATCCCTGCCCTCAGGAGAAAATCCTGTCTTTTACCATATTGCAGATGTCAGTAATTTCAAACCACCAGATGAAAGCTGATGTCCATCATCTCTGAGCACCACTCTTCCTTCACATCTGTCTGAACTTGCAGGTGAGAGAAGGCAGAGCCTTCACATTACTGTATCACACGTGGAAACACATCTCCAGAAGACAATAGCATTCCTCTGCCAACCCCACAGTGCGGGGGAGATGCACAGGAGGGCCCCCCTCTGAGATTGAGTTATCCTAATCCAGTCCAATTCAAGACAGGAAGGTGTGGTGCAGGAATACAAGCTATCCTGGCACACCACTACACAAATCTGTCACAGGCAACATGAGTACATAAAGAGATGGTGCAAGAGTTTATTTATAATATGTAATCTTTGCAAATTACTTGGGAATCTGCTAGGGCCAGACAAACTGTGGGGTAAATTCCAAGAAAACAAACACTTACCTGACTTCAAGTCAGGTGGTGAAAAAAAGCCAGGTTCACAAATTACCTGCAGTACATGCCCCAGCAGCAGTGAAAGGATACACTGACCCAGGACAAGTATGGGATAGCTGGCATGAAGTCTGGGCATCCCCTGCCTGCTAAAGAATGATCCATATTGCTCTCGGTAGCCCTGGATGCTCCATTGAGCCTGTGATAGTGGTCTGTGCTGTGAATATGGGCCTGGGGATGTTAGCTCCCTTTACATACACTAGTGCAGAGCAGGATACAACAGCACTTCTGATCACCCTCCAGGAAGACTAAACTGGCCACCTGGAAGTGAAAAATCTGCCTCACCTGCAGTGCCCATCCTGCAGCTACAGGCCCACAATGTGCTTTGGGGATCAGGGTTGCTTGGCACAGGTCCTCGTGAGCGAAGGTTTCACTAGTGCCTCCAAAAGTACAAAAACACCACACGCAAACTTCATGGTACAGACACTTCCTTCAGTCAGGACAAGGTGCTTCGGGGGTGATAGTTTAACTCTTCCTCAGCTTCCACAGAGTGGAAATAGATACTTCAGACACCACTGGAGAGCCACATGGTCCGATTTCTCGCCGTGTGCACTAAGTAACCCTCAGAGCAATTCTCTCTGCAAAAGAACGATACTGTGCATGCACAGGCAAGTCACCTCGCGCGTGAGCGACTGCAAAAGTCAGTCCGTGTGCATGTGAATGAACCTGTGCACGTGAATGAACCTGTGCACGTAGGTGTGCTCCTCTTTGTGCTTCTGAGAGTGCCTGGGCATGGAGGTGAGAGAAGGAAGCTGATACATTACAATAAATGACCAATTTCAGCCTCCTGCCAGCTCCTTCTCTCCCACAAACACACGCACCTGTCCATTCACACCAACACCTGGGGCAGTTTTTAAGCAACTCGCACTGCTCCATAGTAGCCTGGATGCCTGAAGATTAGAGCTCACCGTGGTGGAGGGATAAGAAACCAATGCTCTGGGAAAGGAAAGGGACACTGAAGATGTACATACTGCAAAAGTCTTGCCAAAGGACTTTTTTATTTGCACATCTCCATGGTTTCTTCTGAACCCCTCCTATTTCCCGCTTCAGAGAGTGGGAGTGCACACTACTGAGGTAGAAAAGCAGCAGTCTGAGAATCTAGAAGTGAGACAGAAATCACTAACACAGTCCAAGATAGGAAGATAACATACAGTGTTATTTACACACAACAATAAAATGTGGAGGAACCAGGGTAGGTTGAAGCAGCCAAGAGAGGCAGGTTAAAGAATGCCCCCCCCCCCATTCCTTGTTCCTACAAGCTGCACCTCCCAGGATTCTAATCTAATCCTGTACACCCTGCTTGTGCCTGGCTCAATGTAACCCTCACACCTGCAATAAAAAGAAATCAGTGCAAACAATTTATAGACTCCTGAGATGCCATGGTCTTTTCAGCAGAAAAAAGCCCAGATTCTGCACAGCAACGGCTGGGAATGACCTCACCTCCAAGTTTCCTCAGGGATGGGGCTTGGGTTTTACTACGTTGACACAAGATTTTAAAGCAAAGGGGGATCACTGCACATCCTGCCTGCAAGCACAGCTCACTGACACCAGCTGTGCTCCCTCAGAGACACACCTTTCTGCTCAGGTGGGCCAGATGAGGCACTGCTGGGCACAGAAGAGAACACCAGAGGTAGCAGGAAGAGTTGCCTGACCCAACATCTCTTCCATTCAAACAGCATTGCAGCAGCTCTGGGAAGTGGCAGTGCCTTAGAGTGGGGGGTCTTCCCTGGGGAAGACCTGTTGCTGCACTTGTCCCTTCAAGCTCTGCTGCCAAGCCAGGGGTATAACAGCAGTAAAGGCAGGGTGCAGGCCTTGCTCTCAAGACCTCTGTGCTTTGCTGGTGTTTTCTCCCTTGTCAACACCTCATTCACCTTTGAAAATAAAGTCTTCCCATCTCCAGCATTCACTTGCAGGAGCAAAGTGTGCTGTGCAGCAGCTTGTAAAGATGAGAAAAACATTCCTACTGGAGAGCCCACTCCACAGAGGTTAGGGCCTGTCAGCAGCAGGAGTAAACAGACTGTCTCCAGCTCCTCCGGTTTCTTGGCAGGGAGGCTGTATCCTGCCTGTTACAACTTGTTTTGGATGACAACAGGCCACATTTCATGTGAAGAGGGTGCCCATCTTCAACTCACATCAGCCTACTTGTTTTTCTTCACTCAGCTGTAAACATGTTTAAGATTCCTATAAATACCTATTGGGCAGCAGACCAGCCAAACATGCTCAATTAAGAGAAAAAAAAAAAAGAAAGAAAAAGGCAAGCCCCACAACAACAATAGAAACATGGAAACACCCTCCTGCCCATGAGAGAACAGTTCTGTCAATAAAGCTCACAAATTTTTTTCTTTTACCAGACTGACTGCTCATTTTAGCATCACCTTCAAAGGAAACCCATTCTATCCTCTGTCCTTCTCCATCCCAACCTCCCTGACAGCCACAAACAGCCCAGATCGATTTTGACCACATGAATCCCAACCCATGGTGTACACCAAGCACAAGGTCTGCACTTCAGGCTGATCCCTCAACCTTTGACTTTAACATTACAGCAAAGTGAACCTCACGCCAGAGCCTGCCCCAGCACATGGGGATGTAGCATCATGGATGCCAAAGGATACCGACGATTACGGCATATTCTCCTTGACTCCTTATTCTCTTTTATCTAAACTATTTATATGCTTGAATTTGTTGCATAGCAGAGCTGCACATACATCAAGGAAGGACAGCCAGGGCCTCAATTTTTAAGCATCACTTACTGACCATCTGACATTTGCTTTCTCCACCACTCATCTGGAGGGCAAAGAGGAGGAGAGGAGCATAAAGCTGGGGAGGGATCCATCATGCCTAAAGACTTGCTCTAAGGCACTGACTTGGGAGCAAGGGGGTATCACAGGGGCTTCTGCTCCATTCCATGCATGGCTGAGAGGAAAAGGAATATTTTCTGTGACTCCTTATAGCCTTTCATGAGGAAGACTCACCTCTCTGGAAAAAGAAAACATACTTGGCTTTCCAGATACTGGCTGTTCTATTCTACAATGCCTTTTAGGGAGACAAGAAGAAACTTCATTATAGATACAGGAGACAGAAACAGTTATCTCCTGTAGATCTCCTTCCAAGCCCAGCAGCTCTTCCTCTTTCTGCCCCAATGGAGAAGCCTCTTAGCCTTTTGCTCAGAAGAATTACCCAATAAACAGCCTTTGTATTTTATCATTAATAACTGAGGAGGCTGTTGCATCAGATGAGTTGAGGTGGCAGCTCTTGGTTGGTCCCAAGTGTGATTTGCAGTAGGGTTCTCACCTGGGACATGCAATGGAACACAATGCAGAAACAAGGGGGAAAGCATTAATTGCTTTGAGAGGCACTCCCTCCTACACTAGCTCCCTGGGATCTTTGGAAAGAGTCACCATGTGGAGTCACAAACACAGCCATCCCTGTCCCCAGAGAAGAAAACATTACTTCGTTTTAACAGGCAAAAGAAAACAAAAACTATTTGTCTTTTGCTCAGATTTCTGATTTCTTTTAAAACAAAACAGGCTTTTAGAGGTAGTAGGGCAAGAGGAAGGGTGGGGAGGGTCATGGATTAACCTTCCTCCTGTTAGCAGGTTCCAGGATTCTGGCCACAAGGCCAAGAAAACACGACACCAAGTGCCCAGTGTGACCACAGCCCTCCGTGATGCTGCAGAGCCGCGAGGCACTGCCAGCTGGAGGGTTTCACCCTCCCACCCTTTCCAGCAGCATTTTAATCCTTCTGCACGCAATGAGCAGCAATGTCTCCGGTGGATTTGGGAGAAGCTGGACTTTTATATAATTGAACTTCAAAGTAATTATTTTTCTCATCTTCTGTTTTAGTTGCTAATAACTGTAATCATGTCACTGCTTTCCATTTCAATGTTATAACAGAATGACTTTTGTAACAGAGATGTAAAAATAACCCTGTCTAAAAGCAAAGAGGAAGAACCCAATTCATTAAAAAAGTTGTTTGCTCTTGCACATCTCTGCTGTCCTCATGCTCTCTGCCCATTTCTCCCATCCCCTCCACCTACCTCCCTTTGCATTGCTGGCAGTAAAAAGACCATCACCTGTACAGCTCCAAACACCTGACTCAGCCCTCTCCCCTCATAACCACTATTTTAAGTACTTCTGAGTATTTAAATACTTCTGAGCTTGTTTTCTCCCTTGCTGTACTACACAAGTCCTCTGTACACCTGTACAGTCTTGTCTAAGGAACTTTGGAAGGGGTATTGGCAAAGTGGAGTACAGTAAGAGGCTTGGTGAGATGGTGCAAAAGATGTAACTCAAAGTAAACTTATAGTGCAACTCATCTTCTCATTTCACCAGGAATGAGGAATTCCACCAGGCACAAAAAGCAGATTGCAACTAGAGGATTTATCCTAACCAAAGAAATCTGATTTGTTACCCTGCTGGAATAATAAATGTATGATTTTAGCCTTAACATCACATATAATACAGAACAAATGAACAAGCTGAAGTCCTGTAGTGGACTTTGTGGGAGTAGACATTCATGGTGCTCCCCACAGAGCCACAGTTTAAAGCTTTAAGACTGAAACCAAGCCTGACTCATAGGAGTAAGAATTAGGAGGTTTATAACATGTTAAGAAGGGACCAATATACTGAAAAGTATTATTAGTTGAATACTCATGACAGTTAAGAAACTATTATCAAATTAGATTAACTCCAAGCACTGCTATTCTTTTAAAAACACCAACAGCATCATAGGCTTTAAAAAAAAGTGAGACATTTGAAACTTTCCTGTAACTGTAAAAAAAGGAGAAGCATAAGAACCCACAAGACATTGATAAAAATAACTGTTTTCCCATAATTCGGGGGGGGGAGAGGGGGGGGAAGAAGCTCAGTGCACTTCGCATCATCCCCGCCGTTCTCCTCAAAGTTTGCACAAAGCGAGCCCGTTACTGGGCGGGCGGTGCGCCTCTCCAGGGTATGCATTCCCTCCTCCTCTGCATACACTTCTCCTCGCATCAAAGCGATATTCAAAGCATCTTTGCTGCCTTCCAGATTGGCACCGAGAACCAGAGACACCTCAAAGCCCGTGTCTCCGGGCTCTGCAATTCCAGCACGGTCGCATTTGGACAGGTCTCCCCACACAGAGCGGGGCGAGAGCCCACAGGCCAAAGGCAGGGAGTGAAAGCCCCAACGCCCGTCTCCATCCAGGGGGACAAAGCCCCGCTCCGACCCCCGGAAGCAGCGGGGCTGCGCTCACCCCTCGTCCCTCCCTGGCCTGGGGAGGGGGCTCCGCACCGGCGCCCGAGCGGGACGGACCACCCGGGGCCGCGCCGGGCTGTGAGGGACGGGACCCCCCCTCCGCCCTTCCAGCCCTTCCCCGCCTTCCCCTCCTCCCGCGGCGCGCCGGGGGTCACTCACTGCGCTCCGGGGCAGCCCCGCCGCCCGCCGTGGCCACCAGCTCCAGGTAGGCGGCCCAAAGCCCCAGGGCCAGCGCGCCCAGGGCCAGCAGCAGCCGCAGCAGCCGCCGCCGCCTCAGCCGCGCCAGCAGCCGGCCCCGCATGGCGCCTCTCAGGGCGCCGGGCCCCCGCCGCCCCGGGACATGCCGCTCCCGCCGGCCCGGCACCGCACGGCGGCCTCGGACCCCCCGCCCGCCTCCGCGGGGCGGGCCCAGGTGCGGGGCGGCGCCGCGCCCCCGCGGGGCAGCTCCCGGGGCAGCTCCCGGGCCCGCTCCGCCGCCGCCCCCCGCACCTGCCTCCGCCCCGCGGGGGCCGGGCCGGGGGCTGCGCCGGCACCGCGCCGGGGCCGCGCTGAGGGCCGGGAGCGGGGACACCCCACCCGAGGTCTCCGCTCCTGCCAGGGCCACGGGAAAGTCGCCTCAGAAGCGAAGGGGGCTCCCAACCCTCCCTCAGTGCCGGCGGGAGCATTGGGGGATCCCTCCGAGCAGAGGCGTTATCATTTCCCGTCCTCCCAACGGAGCGAAGCAGGATGAAAGAGGGCAATTCAAATTCACACAGTTATTACACGCAGCTGAATCCATCTTAAAGCGTCTTTCAGCTGGTGCAACAAGTGTATTTGCTTGGAAGCGCTTTGCTAGGTGAGGAGGAACGGGGCTCGTGAGGTCTCCAGACCTGCTTTCCGAAGCAGCTGGCTGGATGCGATGTTACGCTGTTCGGACCCCCGCAGGGAAGATGTCAGAGGCCCATAGGAAGGACAGGACCTTCCCTGGGTGAACGTTGTGCTTCGTTACACATCTCGAGCACGCTTTCGAAGTGACTCTGTCAGAGTCCCTCCCATGCTGTTGATTTCGTTCACATCACCAAGGTGTCTCGGAGGATGCAAACTGATTCCTCCTGGGTGAAGTGAAAGCGGGAGATGCTGTCTGGGATGTACATCATGCGGCCAGCAGGGGAGCCAGTCCAGAACTACCCCTTTCCAAATATGTATGATGTGAATGTTGGGCCATCGGCAAAAACCGTTTCCCTTTACAGCTCTGCTCCTGCAGAGATGCAGCTCTTGTGCTGCGTGGAACCATGAAAAGAAACCCTTTGGCTACAGTTAGTTTTGAAAATGCATGCAATAATGACAGACCTTTTTTTTTTTTGTGACTTTTTTCCACTGGAGCCTGCTAAAGTGGGAGGCTGCTTAAAAGAACGCTTGCTGTTATTTGGCTTAGAAAACGTGCCAAAGGCATTTTAAATGGCATTGAGGGACACGGAAGTGTGGTGTGAGTCCCAGGAGGGACAGGCTGACATTGGCAGAGTGCCAGCATCTCAAGTGTTGCATGGACCAGGAGCTGAAGCAGCATCCACAGTCCCTGGCATCAAGTGCTGTACACTGTGTTCCCAGCATCCAGGCAGCACTGAGAGACACTGCTATTACCTGTCACACACTGGGATGGACCAACAGATGATGGATTTCCTTTTTATGAATGTTTCACAAAGGTTGCAGAGCTATCTCCCTTCTCTTGATTAGGGAAAGCACATCCAGAGAGTTTTACATCTCAATGCAGAGCTGGAAAGACATGATTTTTCTGAAGTTGGAAACAAACCCCGTGGTGAGGGAGGCTGGTGAGTGCCTCCGTCCTTGGGCTTCCCGGCCTCCCTGGGACAAGGTCCATTCTGCAGGTTTTGAACTTGTGTTCCTCCTTCCTACCTCACTGGAGGCCACAGATGTACATCCACCATCTAAGCTTGAATCATGGGGGTACTTCCTCCAGTACAAACAGAAAAGGCTGCCCACAGTCAGGCCCCTGGTACCCCCACAACTGAAAACAGGGAGCTGTGCACCAGTTTAATCATTGGAGGGCAGGAATCTCAGGAGGCCATGACACTCACTGCTAGAGTTTTTTGGTGGAGTGTTGGTTTGGGTTTTATCTGACATGAGAGAAATAAACCAAGTTTTTATAGTCGTTCCAAAAAAGAGAAAAAAAATACTAAGAAAAATGTGTAATAAATACAGATCTAAATTAAAATTTATTTGCCATTTAAAGAATGAGAATTGAATGATGTATTCTTAGCAGGAAGTTGTCTGCATTTCTTAAATGAACAACCTTATGCTTGAAAAATTACAACCGCACTTTTTTGGAAATTTGTTGCATATTAAAATAAGTAAGCACATTTATTTCTACTGAACATGGTACTAAAATAGAGGGAAGGGAAAAGCAAAATTAAAGGCTAACAGTAGTATTGTTGACTTCTAAAGAAACAAAGTCTTTTTCCTGATAGAACTATGCTATAATGAAGATAGAGAAAAGCTCTTGTCTCTGGAGAAAAAATGAAGACAATGACTACGGCATGGTGATTTCTATCTGTTACAATATAGTTAAAACAGAACAATATTAAGGAACAAAATTAATCTGAATGTGTAACAAATAGTGAACTCAGGAATTTGAATAGCTATACACTGTACTTAAAATAACTAATTTTGGACCACTTATTCATTGCAGAAAGCACTGATGTCCAGGAGTAACATTACCGCTGACAGTAGTGTTTTAAAACCACCTCACATAAATGTTATTATCTCAAGTCTACCAGCAGTCTTATATTCCCAAATTCTCAAGCACCCCAAGACACATGAGTGCATGCCCAGATGGCCACATCTCTCATCCCCTCACTGTGTGCAATATGGTAGCAGTGGAAAGCACAGTTTATAATAATCCTGTATGGTGGGATTAACCCCATCAGGGAAAGAAACAGCTGGAATCAGTGATGCAGGAATAGGGTCTGTGTTGTATGGAGGTGACTCGGGGAGCTGGCACTCCTGACAGACCACCCTTGGATATAACAGATCACTGCTGGCTTCAGAACACACCTCTCCCAGCCTACCCTGAACACGCATTTCAAAGAACCTGACTCTTTGCCAAAGGAGCCAACTGGAGTATTTTTTTTGCTTTGTTTGAGTTGCTGTTTGTTTTCCATTTTGGCTATGTTTCCTCATGATAAAAGCAGCCTTTGATACAAGTGCAGCACTTAATGCACATCTCCTGTTCCTCCCGGCTCCTCTCTCTAGATCCTGTACATCCCTGCCTCTCCTTGTTATACTTTTGCTTCTAGTTATCTAACAACTGTTTTTCTGTTCTATAAATTACTTTTAGCTCCATGCCAACAATCCTTTCTCTGTAGGCTCCCCAAAGGTTCAATTATCTGCCACTTGCTCCTTCCCTTCTTTTTTCTTGTGTGATTTTCAACACTAATTACAAGCTCCACACCAAAGATACCCAACTGTCCCTAGACTTCACCATCCCAGTGGCTCCACACCCCTTTTCCTGGCCTCAGCCATGCTCTGAAGCACAAACAACAATTTCATCTCAACACTCCTCATCAAAATGGCTCAAAGGCAGAAGTGTTTCTCAGAGGAAAAGGCAGTCTCTGAAGACACAGTTCCCCATTATCTCCCTTTTTGGCTCCTCAGGAATGGACTGGGCTCTAAAAGGCATTACTGGTGGAGCAATCCCAGAAAAACCCCCATTAATGCCACAGCTGAACATCACTGTAAGGGAATCAATGTGGTCCCACAATCAACAGCCCATTAGCAAAAGGACCTCCTTGCCCAGTTAAGTTGTGCTGATACAGTGAGTTTTGCTAAGGTAGTTATATTTTACCAGTACAGTTACACTGTCAACATTTGTAGGAGCTGACCTGAGTTGGGTTTTGAGACTTCCTTTTGCTGTACACATGGCTGTGCTCCCTCAGCACTGACTTTGACTGACATTGCTCTCCTACAACTTGCCTGTCTGGGTGGAAAGCCTCATTCATGATTCTCTCTTTTCACTGTGTAACTCTCCATAGGTCTCAAGCCCCAGCTGTCCAGATAAAGTTACATAGAAATGGCTGCCCTTCCTTTTCCTCAGTAAGGAGGGCACATTTTCACATGAACTTCACCCAGTACCTCTAGGAGCACCTTCTGATTGCAGGTCCTGTCCCAGGAGTAGACCTGAATTACTTCCTGCACACCAGAACAATCTCTTGATATCTAGAGCACATTTTCACTTGCAGAAAGAAGTTTTTATATACTTTAAGCTGAGAACTTTCAAAAGACTTTCCATGGTTTATATATTTACCATAATGAAGGGTGTATCTATGTATTCCATCATTTTGGAAATACATGTTTTCAAATCTGAAGTCTTGCCTAAATTTCCTCCTTTCCCTGTCTTAAAAGTACTAGTGCTTGGTTTGTATTTTAAGTGACTGTGCTCATCATCCTTACTTTTCAAGAAGTTCCACAGGCACGTTATTAGGGACATAACAGAACATTGTTGATGAACAGCATCCCCTGTAGATATCTGTCTACCCAAGCTAGGATTGAAGAGGAAAAACTGTTTTACTGGATGGTTTAGAAGCACTTACAGTGAAAGAAAGGCAATTCAATCTCTGAATCACTACAGGAGAATCGAGCACCTCCTGGATGTGCTTCACCAGGATAAATCCAGAGCTTTTTATTAAAATCAAACCCATTTCAACAACAAATCCCTTCATGCCTGTGCAGTAAAATCATTGTCTTGCTTTAACATTGAAGCACTTCTGTGTTAAAAGCCTTTCTGAGTTTTCTGAATAAAATCAAATAATCTGTATTTACACATTTGTAATCTGTCCCCAGTCCAACAGCATCGCAATTCTTAAAAAATGCAATTTAGACAGTGTAAGTGAACAGCCAATCCCATTGAGGGCTCTATTTTTAAAGCTGGATTTCTGGAGCTTACTTGAAGGGCAGCTACTCTAACCCATATTCAAAGATGCCCTTTCTCCAGCAGTTCATTTGGTGCTAAACGGGAAATACCAGAAGTCCACTCCACTCTTCTCAAATACTTGAGTTACAGCAGAAATATTTCCTGCTAGTGAGTTAAATTCCAGTTACCTCTGATGGCCAGCTTCAAACAGAAAGTCCTTAACTTTTGATGCAACTTAAGAATCAAAACAAACTTTGCTCTTTGTGCCTGAAACCTTACGAAGAGCCAGAAGGGATCATTGCAGCTTCCACCTCTCACACTTTCTACACTGTATTCAATCATGTTTTGGTGCATAAACCCAGTCCACAGGCTAAAAAATGTATATACTTCTACAGCTAGACTTGCAAATTTAACAATAACTGTGTAGGGAGTAAAAGGGATATTTTCTTACAATTTAAAGCAACTTGAGAACATAAATGCAAAATACTGCAGAAAAATGAAAGAAAAATCTTAAAGTGTCCCTTGTCTACAAATGATCCACGATGCCACTTTGAATGGGGACAAATGGGACATCTTTATTAAGATTTTGACCAAGTGGGTACATATACATTCTAGTGTATCAAACTGAATGTGTTTGTGAGCTGTCATTAAAAGTCTGACCGACATCACTTTTCATGAGTATGAACAGAACAAAGTACACAGGCAGCTCGTCTCAGAAGAAGAATTACTTCCTGCCCTACATACAGAGACATTTTAATTCCAGAATATACTGGTAAAGTGTGTGTGTCTCCTGTTTACATAGGCAATTTAAATACAGCACATACTATACTACTGTTTAGATTTATTCTGACACCTATGAGAGCTGTTAATCTGCCTTTCTAAGTGCAGTCACAAATTACTGCAGATTGTGGTACAGGAAGATCACAAGGGATTTTCTTTAATTTTGGGGTTTTTTACCTTGTGTAACCTTGCTGTGTAGGGTTAGCTGACACAGCAGACAGTCCTATAATTAAGGCAACTGTATGAATACTAAAAAACTCCTACAAATATTGCATATAAATACATCATAGGTTTGAAGCCAGAAGGAACTACTAAATGGTTTCCTGTTAGTTCATGTTATTATATTTCATTAAGTTCTAATGTGTCCAACCCAGTAACTCATTAAAACAAGGTACCTTCTCCAGAGGTGAAATAATTCTTTGATTTGCAGATAGAGATAGAGAATTTGTTACCTCCACAACTAGTTATAATGAGGGGGGAAAAGCACAATCTTCCTGTTAAAAATGTACGCTTTTTAAAATTAACTTCAGATTCAGGCTACTTGTTCTTGCTCAGCATTGCTCTGCTAGGATAGAGAGGCCTTGGGTAGATTTTTTTGTCTTCAAGAGACATGTATATTAATCAGGCTTCTTAATGTAATATAAAATGAGCTCTTGCACAACCTTTTCTCTACCACTGAATCATCTGTGGTTCTGTGCCTTAGCCAATATTCCAACATTCCTTCCAAAACGTACGCGCTCCTTCCGTACCTAAATAAAGCTGCACAACAATAAGGTTTTCCTCTATTCATTTTTCTCCCATTTGTGCAAGAGACATTTTCATATCTTGGCTCACAATAAGAGCATTTGTCCAGTTCTACCTTTGATCCTGCAGTATAGTCTCCATATTCTTAGAAGCAGACATTTTGGAGATCTTTCAAAATTCTGTGCTCCTACATTCATAACCTGGCATTTAGCTGTATTGGAATGATACAAGTCACACATTACTAACTTAAACTAGCAAAAAAAGCTCATTGGTCTTTGGAGTAAATTTTTTGATTTCTACCCAAAAACTGTGGGAAAAAATTGACTAAACTAGGTAGTGGAACCTCTCCCAGGAAACCCTTTTGAAAATGCCAATAATTCTTTATGGACCTCTTAAAGGGGAGTTGTCAGTGGTAGGAAGCACTTAGCTTTTTAAAGCAGTTCTTGGCATGAAGGTCCACATTTGTTTTGGCAACATTTCACATGATCACATGATGTCACACAAAGAGCACGTACAATACTTTGCACTTCCTGCACTTGGACAAATATTCAAGCCTCCAAATAAAACGGATTTACTGAGTAGCAATACCTTAATTTCCCTCCACCTCAAATAGGAAGTGTTCATAGCCTAGAAACAAATTAGGAATCAAGTTCAAGCTGCACTTTGTTTTTGACACATCAGCAAATATATTAGGAATATTGTCATTCTGTTCAGTCTTTCAGGTAATAAAGAATATTGGTAAGGAAGGCAGGAAATTAAACATTTACATCCTTCTTCCCCCAGTACTTCCTCCCAGCCTTACAAACCTAAATTGTCCAAGCCTGAAGTCTTTGGCCATTCACACTTCATGGTTTTCAAGTGAGCAAAATGTAATTTCAAAGGCAATTCTTTAGCTTGAAAGAGTTGAAACTAAACAGGAACCCATTGATTTCTATAGGTTAAAGAGACTTTTTGGTAGTTTCCCATCAGCTGAATTTAAGTAGATGGATCCTGCTGAATAAGTGGCTAATACTTCATTATGTAGCAATTTTCAGAAGCAGCCTTCCAGGACTTGAGATAACTTTGATATCTCATCTTCAAACCAGTAATATGTTATTTTGCATACAAACTCACTTTGATTAGCTTGACTTCTCTAAGAAAGAATTAGTCAACTAAGAGAGAGTGAGACTAAAAGATGGATGGCATTAAATAACCTTCCTCAACTGTCCACATCGCATTGGCACTCAAGTGGTTTATGAACCAGTTTTTGAGCAGTTCAGCATTTTCAGCTAAACTAACCAGTGCAACATACCTTAAAACAGCCTCCTGTAAGCTGCAGTGCTGAGCAGCCAGACACAGACTGTCAGAAAACCTGTGATGAACTGACCTCAAGAACACAGACAAAACAAAAGCCACAGTCCAGGACCCTAAGGGACAGCAAGCTTGTCACAAATAGGTTAGACAACTGAAGCAAGTCTTGACTTCTTGAGGGCATTTCTCCTCCCGCATTGCTTTAGCTGGTACTATAGAAATGATTCTTTCTTCTCCAAATCCTGACAGCACAAAAACATCTTTGGCATATCTACATCTCAGACACTGAATAAGGATCTCCATGGCCACTTCCATGTCAAAAAGAAATTGCCTGCTTTCACACACCAAGTTCTTTCCAATGGGAAAGGGAGTGCTGGTAGCCTAAAAGGTGTATACTTCAGAAACAAGGTAGGAAGAGGTAAAGTAGGAAACAGAGGCATTGAAATCCCTTTTCAACACAGATCTGCTCTCTGACTACGCGGTGGACAAGATTTGCTGACGCTACACTAAAAGCATGAACACCTGCAATTATGAACTTGGCTGAAGCCCTGTTGTAACCCTTTTCATGATTCCATCTGTTTTCTGGAATTGCGATGTTGTGATGTCTGGTGTGGAGATAATCATCATATGGCTAGAGAATCATTACACAGCTAGAGTTACAGTTCATGGAGCAACTAGGCACCTGCTCTTCCACCACAGTTTGTTGCAGTTCAGTAGCAACAAGTGCTGTAGCAGAAGTTGATCATGATTTCCTTGTACATAACCATGATATTTAGAGCTACAACAACAGATAATGTGGTGGCTAAGGAAGATACTTGATCCCTTTTATTATGGGCACCCTCTGTGTGTTAAGATACACTGGGAGGAAGGGGACAAGAAGATGAAACTTGATAGTGCAGCACCTCCCTCCCCACCAAGCATTCAAAACAAGTTCTATGCTGCTGGTTCTTGCAGGTGAGTTCTATAATGGGTTATCTTTTCCCACCATATTAAATCAGTCAGGTTTGTTCCAATTACGTAGAACCAAGCAAAGGGGAGCCATTTTAAAGTAGTTATGCTGTCAAGGGGAGAGTCAGATGTAATACATTTTAATACAGGCTTCTATATGTAATCTTTTCCAACTAAAATCTCCAGTTACATCCTGAAGTGCTAAGCACCAAAACAGTAACCATTTAAACTATTTTAAAAGCTGCTTCTCACATAGGAAAAGGTCAGCCAAAATTCAGATCCTGAACTAGATCCTTCTATGATTATTAATTTCTTTATAACCACATATATGGTTTATAATATGCTCCAAATAAAGGCAAAGGCCAGTACACACTGATCCCTACCACAGATATGAAGGAAAGAAGAAGTCATACACACACTCCTGATATATCAGTCATCATGTACTTTCTATGTCAGTCTTACCAGGTGCCATCTCTCAGCTGAAACAGCCATATAATCTGGCACTCTGGGAACAGCTCACACACTGTTATGACATTAACTGCAGATTTCCTCAAACCTTCTGTCAATGGATGCCAGGAAACAGAGAAGCAGGAGCTACTCTTGCATATGACTATTCCACTTAGCAATGTCTCATTCCCAAACCTAGGATGTCAGCTAACAATTCAGCCTCAGCAGACCCGTAGTTCATTCTCTAAACAGAAGATTTTTGTTTTTAAGTCTTTCAGTTGTCCTTGAATTTTACGTGTTAGTCTGTTTCCTTGGCGGACCTCACGTAGAATTGCAAGATCCTGCTCTGGTCCCATATTCAGAGTCACCTAAAAAGGGAAAGAAAAACAGATGCACATAAACAAAGCTGTACAGAATACAATTTAGAGAGTGCAATTATGATGAGTGCATGAGGGAGAGAACTCCAAAGGAGACCCTTTGCAGCTACCAAAGAAGATGCGTAAGTTAATGGCACTTTGATAATGCACATCACCAATAGAAAGGTGCTTTAGAACCAAAAATAAAGAGCAAAGCTTTCATAACATTATGGTGTTATATTACAGGCAAGGAAGAAATCTGGATAGAATATAATCAAGTTTACCCATAGCCTGTTGACTCAGCTTTCTAATTCCCGTATTACTTAGAGACCCACAAAAAGAGGCAGGTTAAAATATTTATCAAGTAACTTGTACCTAGCTCTAAGTACCTCACCTGATGTGATGACATTTTATCCTCTTTTCCTACTAAAACTAGAGGTGAGCTGCTGTGCCAGACCTGCTGCCTCCTAAACTGCACACGGTTCAAGAGCAGTTCAAGTACAACGCCTTGTTTCAGGCAGTGACATATGGCCTGTACTGAGCTGAACAAAGGCTGCTGGATAATCAGAATTCCTGATGGCAAGCTGGCCAGGGCTGACATTTCCTGTCACTCTGGAACTGGATAGCATGCCAGCCCAGTCACTTTCAAGGGCACGGGCTTGGAAGCTACTCTTAAACACCTTTATTTTCTTGACCTGCAAGGGTTTCTTATTGCCATCATGTAGTTCTTGGTCAAAGATTTTAATATGCAAATCACGAAATGTAGTCATCAGACCTCAAGTGATGAGAAGGATTTAACAACCAATCTGGAGAATTCTAGCAAATATTTTGTTCCCCTGCCCTCTTGTGGTTAACAGTGTAATGAAATGGAGAGTACAATTTAAAGCACACCTACAGATTTAAAACATACAGGTCTGTAGTAAGGGTATCACAGGCAATTTCCCCCCCTTTTGCATATGCTGTTTGGTCCTTACAGAATAAAGTTTAAAAAACAACAACAACAACAAAAAAATATAAAAAACCCAAGGCCTTTAGTCAAAATAAATGCATTAGTCTAAGGAAACTGAACTGTGCACCAAAAGTACAGGAAAAAAGTGAGTTCTATGCTATGCCTGGATCATCCTCTCAAGCATATGCTTGAGATAAATATCTCAAACTCCCAGCAACATCAAGGCTGTGGCTTCCCTTCTAAGCTGTTCTGATGTTCATCTACACATCTGGAAGCTACTACAGAGTACACAGAGTCAACTTCCAGCCATTCCTTCCACAGTGATTCTTGCAGAGTTACAAATGACATACTAACAAAGTAACAAAGAGAATACTCACAATACTTCAGTCAATGATCTAGCTCTTACTGGACCCAAACCAAACGCTATGGCTCCCAGAAAGAAAACAAATCATTACTTTCTTTGCAGGATAAACTTCTGAATCAAACTACTTTACTGCCTTGCAATTTTGAGACAGCAAAGTGAGCTACAGCTATCATGTAAGAACTTTCAGAGTGGAAACAATAATACTCAGCTAATGCATAGTCAGGACACTTCCTGGCAAGTTCAATGCCTGACTGATTAACAAAGACATGTTTTTTACTTTGTAAAACACATAAGAGGCAAGTTTTGTCAAATACTGATATCTAAAGAAGCACTTAGGAAAGAAATTATTTCCTAAACTCTAGGGAAATAGTGCATTTAAATACTGAGCATACAGCTCTATAGGGTAAGCCCATAATAGCCTGTCTCAGAAATGCTTAACTGCAACCTTGTAAATCTGCTTCTCTACATCTTTCAGTTTCTGCTGAAGCTGTTTAATGTCATTCTTGAAGCCTTCTACTTCCATACTACGACGTTTTTCCAGGGCCTCACATCGCTGAGTCATCAGCTTCAGGCGCTTCCCCATCTTTTCTGAGCGTTCCTATGGAGATGAAAACTCAATAAGGTATACAAAATAAAGGCTGAAGATCATCACATAGCTAGCAGATGATTACAGACTAATTACCTTAAAGAGTTCTTTCCCAGCATCTCTCTCCTCACGAATCCTAGCCAGCTCGCCTTCCAGGGTGACACACTGCTCTCTGTACATGTGTGATAGGTGTTGTTCCTGCGTTAGCTTTTCCTGCAGTGACTAGGACATAGGAGAAACAGAAAGAATTGACTCAAAAGACTCTGCTTACAAAATCTCCCCTGCTCTGGAAAAGCAAGTGTGATAAAATTGCCAGTATGACAGGCAAATAAAAACTAACAACTGGAGCTGCAGCTAATGAAATAAGTAGTTGTGGACAATATTCTACCATTACTTCCATTACCAAAACCTTTTAATTAAGTTAAATTGTATATGACTGCTCATCATCAGTTAAAGAACTCTCTCCTCTTCCCTTTAAAAATAATATTCAACTAATGCTGTAACTCTCCTCTTCGCAGCCGTTTCCCAGTACTGCATTTCAGAAGCATCTGCATTCAGTGGTAGATGAAAACCATTCCCTATTGCCTCTTTACTTTCCACTTCCTTATTGCCTGTTTACCCACTTCAGATCTCTCAGCTTCTCACTGGAAGTACAGTAGAAGTGGAAGAAAAATCCTGACTACTGTAAAAGAGCTGGAATACATCAACAGAAGGACTCCTTCTCCCCTGACAGCAGCAAGGAAGATCCAAACATGGCACTCTAAGTCCATTAGCTCAGAGGACTTGCACCAACAGAAAGCCACGTGCAACCAGCAGGTTGAAAACTGTTGGCCCCACATATCAAGTGACTTACAGAACTAGGGATTTGTTCTGGGCATGAAAGAAACCGCCAGTGACACACAACCATAAATCCTAACTACACATTTTATCTGAAATTCGCAAGCAATGCTGAGGTTGAGGCAGGAGAAGTTTTGGTTTAGATTAGTGCCAAAAGCAATGTAACTTATGGCAAGCCAGTACAGCTTTGAAACAGCTGCTAGCTACTGCCTGTTGAGCCAGAGCCCAGATGCTTGCAATTTTCGAGTTAAAAACTGTTAAAGAGCCTCTATCTAGGATAAAAAAATTACCTTTATTTCTCTGCTTTGGACTTTTGAAGCTCCATCATCAGCTCGATGCATCTTCTTGGTACCTTTATGCTTCTTTTGTCCTGATGGACTATTGAAAACAAGTTGATCCAGACCTTTGCCAAGTTGCCTCAACAGACAGTCCTTCTCTGCCATCCATGCTTTCTCATTGGCTCTGGCATCAAACTTGAGCTGGAGATAGTCACGGGTACTCTCATATAAGAGATTTTGTGTCTTTTGGAGCCTGCAAAAAGGGATCCCAGTGGAGTTAATTAACTTCTTTCCTAGTTCCTACCTTAATTTCCACAGTCATCACTGCAAGTTGGAAGCAGCATGGAAGAAAGAGATAGGTGCTCTCCTACTCATCTTAGCTCTTATCATCTAATGAAAGAAGCGCTATTCTTCCTATGTGAAATAGGATTTTTAATATGTAGATTACTCCACTCATCATCTTCCACACATACTACCAGATGGCTGCATAATTAGCTTTTCTGCCTGCTGCAGGAGCAACACATTCAAAGTCATAACATTTCTATTGTTCCATCTCTTCTCATCTCATGACTACACACTCACTTCTCTGTTATAGCTTTGATCTTCTCCTGGTCCCTCTGATGCTGGACTTCAGCTTCCTCCATGTGAATCCGCCTGTCCTCTAGTAGTGCCTCGACCTGTTCCTTGGATAATCGTGTCTGTTCTTCTATTTGAGCTTGCAAAGCCTGGATCTGGATAAGCAGAGGCAAACATTGCTGAACAAGACCTCAAACCAGTTCTGCTCCTGTCCTTGCAAGTCTCTTAAATTTCAAGATTCAGATCAAAGACTCTACCTGATAACATCTTTAGCAGTTCTGATTTCTCAAGTTTTCTTGAGAAAAGAAAACAACTGAATCATTTTTTAAAAAATCATGTTATAGGCAAGAGAGACATACCATAAACAGCAACAATAGGTTGAAGATATTGGAAAGATTTAAATTGCACATGATTAAATTGCATATGACAAATCCTGTGAAATATGCAGAGACACTTCCATTCCTCTGCTACCATCTTCCAATGAAATGGTGATATGAAAATACCTAAATTCTAGGAAGGCAGCAAGTCCAGATATATTGAACAAAAGAAATTACTCAACCAGAATTAATTACTAAATGTAAACAAGATAAAGAGTGAAGGAGAGGAATGCAAAGAATCCTGATCTAGGGCACATAGTCAGTGAGATACATTGGAGCAAATAACTGAAAAATGTGCATCTGGCCTTTATGTTAGAAACTATCTGGAAAAAAAATCTTGGTGTGTATTTAGATTGCTTATTTTTATGTCAATTTTGAATGATGCTTTTGTTCCAGAATAAATGCTGTTAGATAGCTAACTGGCCATCAGGTCAGTCAACATCACCCTTGAACAAATAATATTAATAATAATAACCACCACCACCAATATCTGCTGCACAAGTTAGTCCTTTATTTGCTTTTCTTGATTCATCCTTCCTCATACTTTACATACAGCTTCTGGTACCTTCCCCAGTTCATGATACTGCACATTTTATCTTTCATTCTGTCATGCTACCTTTCATTGAAGTCTAACAAAGGGAACATTTCATGGTACAGGTGCATCTTATTGGGGCTGCCTAATACTGTCTCAGACATGGTGCTTTTGTCAGATTACCATAAAACACCCAACTCTGCAGATCTTCAGGAGGTTTAATGTGAATTCATAGCCACTATCAAATTGTGGGAGATAAATTACACGTTCTATACTTAAGGGCAACATATTTCAGTTGACATTAGTGGAACATCTGCTTACATAAAGCTTTCAGAGTTCTTAAATCTACATTCACTGCAAAGAAACAGTTAAGTAAACTGACAGAAAATGTGAATCTATACTAAGATGCAAGGACTGATAAAATTGGTACATCTACATCTTATCTAAGCAGACAGCATATTTTTAATCACAATTTTCTGCAAGCCAGGAATTATGTCCATTGGTTAGCAAATGCTTTTACCTGTAGTAGAAGTGTTTGATTTACACACTGATATCTCTCAGAACTTCCTGGTTTTTCTCCTTGTACTGTTTCTTTTGAAGTGCTCCTCTCGGTACCTATTGCAGAAATGTACCAAAAGTAGAAAAGGGTATTGCATGCTTGCAATACCCTTCCAAGCATGACATGTTGTATGTTCTGGTGGGCCTACAGGAACAGAAAAAAGCTTGCCACTTCTATAGTCACAAGGACTTCTAGGAGGGCTAGCTGAAAGAAAAGACTTCCACAACTTAAGGTGATCACATAACTTTATCCCAGTCCATCACATCACAGTGTTTAGTATTTAGGCAACGTACTAAATATCTTGGCATATATAGAAAGCAAACTTGACACATTTTCTTAAATATATGATGAACAGGCAGATGTCACAGCTGCACAAACATCAAGCCTTGAATGAGTTTTGAGCTTGTCGACTAATTTCAGTCAATTTAGATGAGGCAAAGGAAAAAATTAGTATGTAGGCATATAAATACACACTACTGTCTACAGAAAGTCAGGCAGAACCTCAGGCCTTGGAATGGCTGTGGCAAAGGTGCCTGTCCAGTTGGTACCTGCATACTTCCAAAACAGCCACCTGATGGTCATACCAACCTCTTCCTTAGCTGGGCAGATCATGGACACAAGAGGTTATTTGAAAAGGTTTTGAAGGGAAGCCAAGAGCACTGCATGTATATGTATGTACACATGGACATTTAGGGAACCTGATAGAGATTTACCAAAGCATTTTCAGGAAGGAATTACTCCAGTATACTGGAGACAGACACAGATAAACAAGTATCAGTAGCTGAGCTGTTGTCAGCCAGCTCGATGTGGTACCTGGGCTGGAAGCATCATCTCGTTCATGTGACTGTGCTGGCATTTGCAGAACAGTAACCTAGAGAAACAAGATATCTGCACTGAACATCTCACTCACCAAAGCAACGGTCAAGAACAAATCTTAAAAAGTTAAAATGAGGTATCCAAAAGAACAGCATTACCTTACTCCTACCACAAGACAAGGAAGACACTCACAAATGTAATGTCCATGTTGAAAAGTTTCCTTTATCATGGCTGAGTTTTGCTATTTCTGCCTCTATTTTTTTCACCAAAACAAGTGGAAAGTAATTCTGCCTTTTCCGGCTTCATTAGGATGAAAGTCAGCACCCTCAGCAGGAAAGGAGCATTTTGGGGATAGAGAGGAGAAGAGGAAGGTGAAGATGATGTTATTTCCTTCTTTCACACTCCTTCTTGTCTCAGCAAGACAGAGAAACATGGAGCTTCATTTATCAGCACATTCATTCAAGCTACTGAACAAGCCTGGGATAAAAGCAAGTGTCAAGAATATTGAAACAACTCAACTGTTGAACTGAAACTTGCTTAACAGAAAAAAAAAAAAAGGTCATGACAGCAGGTTATAACCCCAATGCTTATCTTTAGGTCGATACTACATAGTAGCACTAATTTTAGAGCTACCCTAAACCAAGGAATTTTAAAGCTTCAAGATTTTTGAAGTACTTGGGTGGTGCAGAGCAACCATGAACAATGCAGCATATTTCAGCCTTTTTCTGCACCTTATTCCAAGATAAATTCTATATTCCCATCATATACTCTCTATGTCTGAATCATTTATGACTTTATAAAGGTTCAGCTACACTGCACTTTACATGTACTGCAATTTAATCAATTTAACCATAATTCTGAAATATGTGACACAATGTTGCCTAGAGGGGATGGTTCTTCTGCCCAGGAAAATGCTGCAGCAACCTTGCCACTTTCTCCTTGAGTGAGGCCCTAAGAGAGGCACTCCTAGATAGCTGATCTTCAAACACTGCACCCGGTTGCTTTCAGCACTTTTTTTTTCTTCTTGTGGTGTTCTCTCCATCTTCTCAATGACCATTTGCCAGATGACTTCAGACTCCTATCTGACATTCAGGAGGCTGACATGGAGGTATGTTTTGAAGGTAGAAGGAGGTTGATGCTACTTTCAGTGTGCTTGTTCGTACTTACCTTTCAGCATTTATACTAAAACCTGATGTTGCTACAGATCCCTCCTGTACTGGGCTCATTTAGTAACTTTTGACTTGTGGGATAGATCTGGTCTGTGGTCGCTCTGGGATACAGATGTTACAATCCAAAGCAGAGTTCTACAGAAAAATGGGAACTTGCCTTATGTGGAGGCTCATTGTGAAAATATGTAACTTCTTCATCAGCTCCCATTACAGTCAGGAGATGCTGAATTTTTTTTCTGTCCTCCAATTCCCTGGAATTCAAAGAAAGCACTTTTTTTTTTAAAAATACATCAAGACATTACTTGTTAATGCTTGCAAGTTTTCTAAACTGTTGCAGTTCTTGAGAATATTGCTTTAAAAACAGCTTCCTGAACACATTATGGATGTGGCCAATATAATAAGAACACCACCAATTCTGCTGGGATTGGAGAGCCTATTTGCAAATATGTCAATACTACATGGGTTGATACAACAATACCACATGCGGTCAAGAATTTTCATCAGAAAGTTATGAACTTTTAGATTTTAAGTGTCCATTGTTTTTAAAGCAAACTACGTTAAGGACTGTGTCAGACTTTTCATCACACTCTTGAAAAGTGCCAAAGAACAGCAACACATGTTTTGACTTACGTTCCTAAATCTTTAAGAGAAAACTTGATACTATCACTCACAAATATTCTGAAGAAGGTTGGGAGCTCCTTTGTCACTGGCAGCTTGTCTGGTATGATGGGTTATATTACAGTTCCCCAACTAAATGGCATTAAAAATGAGTGGCTGACATCATGATCTCAGAGTGAGGGAAAACTATTTGCTTTGGTCTGTATTTTCTACTCCAACTTAAGTGTTTTTAGGGCTGAGGAACTTTTGCTAGGCAAATGCAAGATCTGCATCTGGGTTTTGGTAGCAGGGGGCTACAGGGATGGCTAGAAGCTCTTCCCCCATGTTCAAGAGACAATGTCAGCCAGCTCCAAAATAGAGTTGCCACTGGCCAAGGCCAAGCCCATCACAATGGTGGTAGCACCTCTGGGATATTTAAGAAGGGGGGCTCAGAGTGCCATCCAACCTGGCCTTGAACACTTCCAGGGATGGGGCATCCACAACTTCTCTGGGCAACCTGTTCCAGTGCCTCACCACCCTCATAGTGAAGAATTTTCTGCTAACATCTAATCTAAACTTAGCCTCTTTCAATTTAAAGACATCACTCGTGTCCTGTCACTACATGCTCCTGGTAAAACTCCTTCTCCAGCTCTCTTGTAGGCCCGTTAAGTGCTGGAAGGTGCTGTAAGGGTTCCCTGAAGCCTTCTCCTCTCCAGGCTGAACAGCCTTTACTATCTCAGCCTGTCTTTATAGGAGAGGTGCTCCAGCCCTGAGATCATTTGATTGGTAATAATTTCCCCAAGTCAAGTCTATTTTGCCCATGACAGTAACTGGTGAGTGATCTCTCTCTGTTCTTATCTTGACCCATGAGCCTTTTGTTATATTTTCTCTCCTCTGTCCAGGGGAGGAGGTGAGTGATACAGAGTCTTGGTGGACACCTGGCATCCAGCCAAGGTCAACCCACCAGAGTCAGCTTCAATCAGAACTCCCACATTCAAACTGATAGCATGCAATCAAAATGTGAACCTACGTTAAACTTCTGCTCTTTCTTCTACTACCAGAATAGGAGGAATAATAACTGGAAACATATTTAGCATCCCAACAGAGCCCAGGGAAGTGTGGCATAATTGCTTCTCTGAAGACCCCAGATCTGGATGAGAACTAGCACACAGTGTATGCAATTGCTGCTGCCTGTGACCCAGCCCACACCTAAGACACCTAAGACAGCACACCTGATTTTCAGCCGGTCATTCTCTGAGTGAAGACGAAGGACATGTTCCCTCTCCTGGAAAAGGTAGACCTGCATATCACTCAAAGCCTTCTGCAACTTGGAAACCTCCTCTTCTAGCTGACGGACTTCCCACTGCAACTTGTGCTGAGTGGAGAGAATGAAGTACTTGAAATGATACAGAGCATTGGGCAACACTTACGAACTTCAAACTGCTTGTGCTCTGAGCCTATAACTGCTATAGAACAACAGCCAGCTCAAGTGAATTATTTTATTCTCTTATAATATTTGACCAGCTGAGGGCAGTATTGGAAAAATGATTTTAAAATGTTTCAGCAGGGAGTTCAGAGCCCCAGGAATCACTGTCACTACACAACAGCTCAATAAGGCCTCAGCAAGGGGGTCCAGTTTCCAGTGATTGCACTTCCACACTGGTGGTCAGAGCAGCACAGGTATGAGGAGTGTGACATCAACAAAAACATAGCAAAGCCTCTGCAATAACACTTGCTTTTAAAATAAATTACTGAATAATACACATTAAAGTATCTGTATGGTTTACCACTGAGAAATCTGGCTAGTTACTAAGTTACATTAATTATTTTCTACCTGGTGTGGAAAACTAACAAATCTTTTAGAAAATCATTCTTGTACAAAAGAAAGCACTATTTTGGAACCTGCCCCTCTTTTTCCCATATGAAAGTAACTTGAACAGCACATATTTCCCCAAGCTGCTTCAAGCATGGCCAGTACTTGAGGAGACACCTTAGTCACCTCAGAAGTGATCACTCTATTCCCAAAGGACCATCCACAATTATCAAGATGACTGTTAGAAAGATACATGCTGTAAGGCATATCAGAACACTGAATATCTTACAGATATTCTGTAAGATTTCTTCCTCTTAAAAGGCAGATTTGTAGGTTTTGGAGTTTCTTTTAAACTCTCATTTATTTGCTGTGTAGTTTACTGCTATGCTTATGAATTCCACTGTGGTAAATACAGATTATATCCATATCTCCAAGCCTATTACATTTGGACAAAAGAGCACTCCTTTACTATGAGAAAAAAGGGAAAGATACTGGACAACACAGAGAATGAGCATCTAAATTCAGGTCTTAATCAAAAAAAAACCCAGAAGCAAAAACCCCACTGAGAAGATATAACCAAACTATGGTAACTTCAGAAGAAGGTATGTTTCTGTCTGCTTTGACAATCAAAATCTACTTATTTCTTCATAGCTCAGTTCTACCACATTACTGGTAAACCTGGAGACACCTACGCTGAGTTTTCAACCGAGGAAAAATACTAAGTTAGTGGAAGGATATGTAGTCCATCACTGCTCAAAAACTTGTTCCCTACCTGATTATCATACGTTTCTTTGTATCTCTCCAGCCTTTTTACCAAATCCTCCTGTTCCTCATCAAAGTCAGCAATCTTCTTGCGGTAGTATTCCAGCAGCTCCCGGGAAGGATGGAGACGGGCCAAGCGCTCGCTGATAGAAGGGAGAGGAGTAAAGCCCTCCTGGTTTGGAGACTGGCAGTCAGCATATTTGGATGAGACATGGGGGTTTGGCGCCCTGGACAGAAAGAGAGACATGTAAGCTTCAGATAAGAAAATTCAAACACTTTTTAAAATAGCTGAACAGGTTTTAAATTTTTACACAGATTCGATTTAAAACGCAGATTAGCTTGACTGTGCTATGGGTATAACAGGTGGTCACAGCATTAAGGAGAACCAAAACCTTTGATATAGAATGGCTTGCAAGTTTATAATACTGTGGAGAAGGAGCTAACTTACAGAATAAGGAGGAAAAAATGTTATGGAAGCAAAGTCTCATAGGTTATTTAGGGAGGGTGAATGTGAAAAGAGGAGGAAGAAAGAACAGAAGGACAGAACACAGAGAACAAAAAGTCCATTGTTGTACAATTAGAAGCCACTGTAAAATGAGCAGGAAAACAATCTGTGACAGTCACTATCTGATACCCAGACAAAGAAACACTTTCTAGAGACAGACCATTGAATAAAGGCAATAATTCAAGATAACTGAAGCACCAGCCACTACAATTTAAGGTGTAGGTATAGGAATCTATGTGCTTTCCTTTCTGGTCTACTTGATCTTATCCACATGGCTTGTCCATCCTCAATAGTGAAGTAGAGCCTGCCAAGTTCTTGTATCTTACATTGAAATGCTAGACGGAAAGCAAGTCAATATTATGCAAATCAAATTAAGGACATGCATGATTACATGTATTTTCCTATAAACAATAATTACGACATTCAAACATTTAATCTGCTAAACAAGCACCAAATTTGCAAATAGAGCTGCACGGCTCACAGTTACCTTGGAAAGCATTATTTTTGTTATTTATGTTGATCCAAAATGTTCATTTTTTAAATGATACCCTGAGTAACAGAAGCCTCTTTACCAAAGATCTGCTTAATGAAAACACAGTCCAGAATCTGACCCTGGGACCAGTGCCAGAATGTTGATGATAAAGTGATTTGATGGATGGCACTGAGGCAGTGGTGACCTTTATGGAGCCACTCACCAAAGCTGCTTAGATCAGAACCCCAATGCACATCCATGAAAATGTGCCAAGCTCCTTAACTCCCGGCACTATAGAAAAGCGTTAAATATACAAAAGTATGATTTTTTTTTTTTCCCCACGTAGGAACTTGCTGCACGATCAAAAATGCCTTAGCACACTTAGAAAAATAAGTAACACCGGAAGGAAGGAAGTAACCCAGGCACGAGGTGAGCGCTTTATTGAGGAAGAACAGCAGAAATGGAAAAGTGTAAAAGGCAGGAAGCACAGCAGGCACAGGAGCGGGCCAGAGGGTGCCCTACGTTAAACCAGGCCACCGAGCAGGAAGGAAAGGGCTCCGGGACCCCCGGTGTCCCGGGAGGAGCAGCTCCCCCACACTCACTACCTTGAGCGGAGCGGGCTCCCCGCCGCGCTCATCGCGCCCCTGCGGAGCGCCGGGCTCTCCGCGGGTGGGGGACAGCAGAGCTTCGGGCACTCCGAAAGGCTGGCGGCGGGGAGTACCCGGCGAGAAACCCGCCGGGAAAGCCCTGGGACGGGGGTTCCCAGGATGGGGGGGTCCCGCCGCCGCCTCACGGCCCCAACGTCCAAAAAACCGCCACCATCCGCCCGCCGCGGCTTAAACCTCGTAGCGCCACGCCCCTCGCCGTCTCCTCCAATCACAGACGGCCTTCCATGCGGCCACGACAGTCTGCGCCAACCAGCGATCGCGACACGGGTGGCGGAGGTTCCGCGCCGGCGCCTCTGGGAGTTGTAGTCCTTGGGCGGCTGGGGAGGTCATGGCGCATGCGCGGCCGCGGCGGGGGCACAGGGAAGGGCTGAGGGGGGGATCGTGGGGCCTGCGCGTATTAACCCTGGTTTTATGAGGGCAGCCATCAGGCCTATGGGCCAAATAAATGCAAACCTGGCAGAGGGGACTCTTTACATCCACAGCAGCAAAAACTGCTACTCAAACACCCATTTGTGTTTGGAAATGAACTGAACAAAACATGACGTTGTGCTGTCACAATAAGTTACCGGCTTGAATTCTGCCTGAATTTAATGTATTCTTTGGATCATCTCGATGCCTTTTAGCCTCTCCAATCCCCCTCATATACCCAGAAGTACCTACTAGTGGTCTTACCATTTATGCAACACATGGCCTCCTAACTCATTAAATGTTCTGGGGAAAAAAAAAAAAAGCCTATGCACTAATGAGCCAGTTTTTTTTCTAAACACTTTGTTTAAAGAAATCGACTTTCTGTATGACAAACCCCCCCCCCCAAAAAAATGATTACTTACATACTTACAAAGCTATGAGGTTACTCGTTGCAGTTACAACTTCCTCGTGAGAGGAAGAGCAGGAGCAGGCACTGATCAATTCTCTGTGGTGACCTGAAGTTGTGTCAGGAGAGATTTAGGTTGGATATTAGGAAAAGGTTCTTCCCCTAGAGGGTGGTTGGGCACTGAATAAGCTCCTCAGGGAAGTGGTCACAGCACCGAGCCTGACAGAGTTCAAGGAGCGTTTGGACAACACTCCTGGACACATGATGTGATTCTTGGGGCGTCCTGTGCAGAGCCAGGAGTTGGAGTTTGATGGTCCTTGTCAGTCTTTTCCAAGTCAGAATATTCTGTGATTCTGTGATTATTTTTCAAATTGATTTTCTCATGAAATAGAGAAAAGAGGAGAGTAGATAATTTGTCTTGGCAAAGTCCAAAAGAAAGACTGCTATTAGGGATTTGGACTTGATGATCCTTGTTAGTCCCTCCCATCTCAGGATATTCAATGATTCTCCTTAGTTAGACTGGGTACTCTCTCCAGAGAGCAGCTGAATACATTGTACAAAGGGCTGAAGTCTTCTATCAGGAAAGTAATAAATACCTCGAGATAACCAAGAAGAATAAAGACTGACAGAGGGTACACAAGTCCCAGCATGGACCAGTGTTTCAGAAGCCAACAGCCCCCAAACTGGAGCAGGTAACAGAGAAAAGCGTAAAATTCTGTTTCTGAAAGGATATCTTGGAGAACTGATATGATTTAAAAAATGCCCCCTCGGGTTATCTGGGATATTTAGCTTTTTGCTGTTAGGAAAACCTGCACAATTCCCAGCAATGCCTTCCAGAGCCCTCCACTAACCCAAACATGTTAACACAAAGCTGAAACAACTTTGAAGAGTCAGTGTCAGTCTACAAGAAAATCAGCAAAAGAGTGGTTCTCAAAACAAAGCTTTTGAGCATGGAGATTTTTCCCTTTGGTATTCCTGGCTAAATCATTGCTTATCTTCAAACTGAGAACATTGTTGATTCTGCTGATGGGAATAGAATACACATGTATTTCCTCAAAGGACTCTGGTACAGCTCATCAGGAGAGAGACACAACCAAACAATAATAGAAACAAAATGGAAGGAGTTCATAGGTAAATGTATTCGGTCTGAAGCAAATCTTGTAAGCCTCATGGCGGAGGAGATTAACTTTTTGTGAGCCTGAAATAGAACACCAGGACCAAGGTTCGAATAATCAGAGGAGAATAAATATTCACAGAGAATAAAGTGAAATGTGGCGTTTGGTGAACACCGAAGGCAGGGTTCTGGTTAAAAAGAAAAAACAACAACATACAATTTATTTTGAAATACTGTGTTGCGATGGATAGGCAAAAGAGATACTTAATGAGTCCCAAGAGGTACTTAACAAGTCCTAAATTGTGATTACTTGACTTAGGAAATAAAACATGGCATCAGGGGAGATCAGCAGAGTATCCATCCATAGCACAGAGGTTGGGGGGTGACGGTGGAGTACTGGGCCCAACCTGAAGGAGTTCAGCCCGGAGGAGATGGAGGGGAGATCTCATCACAGTACAAAACTTCCTTGTGAGGGGAAGAGGAGGGGCAGGCACTGATCTCTTCTCTGTGGTGACCAGTGACAGGACCCGAGGGAATGGCCTGTAGTCGTGTTAGGGGAGGTTTAGGTTGGATATCAGGAAAAGGTTCTTCCCCCAGAGGGTGGTTGGGCACTGAACAGGCTCCCCAGGGAAGTGGTCACAGCGCCAAGGCTGTCAGAGTTCAAGGAGCGATTGAACAACGCTCTCAGGCACATGATGGGATTGTTGGGGATGTTCCTGTGCAGGGACAGGAGCTGGACTGAACGGTCCCTGTGGGTCTCCTCCAGCTCAGGAGGGTCCCTCGGTCACGGACAGATGGACGGACCCTCCCACTCCCGGGGGCGGGGCCTATGGGAGGGCGGGGCCTACGAGGGGGCGCGGCCTGTTGTGGGCGTGGCCTGACGTCCGGCCCAGACAATGGGCGACGCGGCCGCTCCGCACCGGAACTGAATGGCTCGGGTTTCCTCGCACATTCCTCCGCGGCGGAAGTGGCGCCGGCCCCGCCCTCCCGCTCCCCGGCGCCTTCTTGCCCTGCGCGGTGCCCTCAGGAGTGGTGGGTGAGGCGTGTGCGCGTCAGGGCTTGCCGGAGGGGAGTCCCCGGGGGCGGTGGGCGCGGGAGGTCCCTCGCCAGCAGAGGGGTGGTGGGGGGACTACTTTTCGGATCGGAAGGCAACGCGCCTTGCAGTTCCGGGGGAGGGCTGAAGCGACTCGTCACTTCCGGCGGGCCGGACGCGAGGAGTGGGGCTCGGGCGGGGAGAGCGGCCCGGGCCGGGACAGTGACCGCCACCGTCACCTCGGCACCGCCGCTCGTCCGCTCCGCCGGGGATGCGCCTCGGCCCCCGGCCTGGCCCCTGAGCGCCCCACCCGCCCCGCTCCGCCCTGCGCTCCCGGCGGCGCCGGCGCCCCCCTCCCCCTGCGGCCATGGCGGGGGGCGGTGGGTCGCGCTACGCGGCCGAGTTCGTGCCGCCGCCCGAGTGCCCCGTGTTCGAGCCCAGCTGGGAGGAGTTCAGCGACCCGCTTGGCTTCATCGGCCGCATCCGCGGCCTGGCCGAGAAAACCGGCATCTGCAAGATCCGGCCCCCCAAGGTACCGCGCCCGGGGGCTCCCGGGGGGGCTGAGCGCGGCTCGAGGGCTCCGCGGGGGGCGTGAGGGGCCGGGCAGCGCCTTCTCCCACTCCCAGGTTGCCCGGGGTACCGTGTGTCCCTTCCGACAGGCCGCGGTGCCCCTGCCGGGGGCACCGAGAGACCTGTGGAGTCTCTGACCTCGGAGCGGGGTGTTTGGAGGCTCCTCTGCGGAAGGCGAGAAGCGAACAGTGCGGGAGCGTGTCCGGGACTTCACGGTCTTGTCGCTTCAATAAAAACTCCCACCATCCGACTTGTGAAAGCTGCGAGGGCTTCGTGGGTGAAATCGGGCGTTTGCTCCGGGAGGGGAGGAGAGAGAAAAGAGGGCGTTTGTTTTTAACGGATTGTTGTTTATAAGCATAGTCTGTCAACTGTTGAGCGCGGCCACCCTGTTTGTGCAGGGGAATTATGTTTATTCGAGGCCCTTTAGGAGGCAGAAGCTTGATCGCTCCGATGACTCGGTCATTACTTCACGATCACTTGCCCAGTGACCTGGGGAAACCATCTCGACAAGGCAGAAGGCAGTTAGATCCCTAAATTATTAAAGTACAAATAGACTTTAAATGTGGCAGTTAAGTAAGAGGCTTGAAAACACCTATAGAAGTAAAAACCTGAAAAGAAAGCCTGAACCGAGATACGGGGTTTGCCGATTGGATTTCATGATCCCTCTCCCGGCCTGTTTTGGTTCCCGGAATCTGTTTAGTTGGTTTAATGGCACAGTGAAAACTTGACCTCCGCGGGGCTGCCCTTTCTAAAATAAGCAGAATGGCTCAGGTTGAGAGGCCACAAGAAACCGATCCAGGCCCTGTTCATTGAGAATAACGAGAACTTTCCTGGCCGTGGAATGTGTTTGTGTTTCTCCACCATTGCCGAGCTGCTTGCACTGCAGGGTTTCACGGGATGCACGAGTTGATTTGCAGCCTGCAAGAAGGACTGAATCAGACACTTCACGCTAACCTTACTGATTTATTGCTCTTTTCCATTATTGGAAGCTGTAAATATTTTACAGCTGGACTTGAGGCATTTTTGTGCTGCAGCAGGGCAAATAATGAATATTTAGTGTGGCTTGTCCACTTGGAATGGAGTGTCCTTGCTCTCTTACATTTGCTGCCAGGTAGATAATCTACTGTAACTGAAGATTTTGTTTTAAAAAGAGTGCTAAAAAAAATGAATGACTTGTTTTGATGTTGTAGCACAGTTGTGGGAGATAGGGCTGGGAGGCACTTGTGGTTGAACCGACGGCTGGTGGTGCTGAGAAGGTCATTGTTTAAGGCTCCATTTCTGTTAAAGAGCTGGGCTCCTGACTGGTGGTCTTATCTTTTATACATGAAAACGTTAGATGTGTTATAATGTGCTTTATTTAGTCTTTGTTGCTGTTGACAGTGAGAATTTTTCAGTGTGCAAGATATGTGGAACTTTTTTTAGAGTAACTAACCAGCAAGCTGCAGGGTGTACCACTGATTTAAATTTAGTGTGAAGCAATGCACGCTGAAATGTTTTAAACCTTATTTTCTTTTACATTTTTACTTCTGTGAGGATCTTTTCCTCTAACTAAAATATTGTGGGAGGAACGTTATTGTATAAGCACAAGAATGTCTTAAAATTGGAAAATGATGTCACCAGTTGTACTGAGAAACTCATTTACTGTTGGAAGCCTGTTTACTCAGCCATTATTGGGGTCTGCTGGTTTTGTGCATTTTTTGAAAAGTTTCTGGAAGCAATAAAATGTCTTTCTGTCTCTGTTTAGGACTGGCAGCCTCCATTTGCATGTGAAGTACAAAGTTTTCGTTTTACTCCGAGAATTCAGCGCCTGAATGAACTGGAGGTGAGCTTTCCCACTGTTGATATAATTTTGTGTTTGCACTGAAAGCAGGAGGTCTCCCTGCTTGAGATTTGCATCTTGGCAGGTTTCTGGATGGGGGATACTTTAGAAACCCGTAGACCACATCAATGTTTATACTTGGCAGTGGCAGAGTTCATATAAAATAACTCTCCATGGCTTTGAGAAAAGTCTGTTTTTTATTTTATTACCCAAAATAACCACAAGAGCTTTTCACATTCAACTGGAAATGTCTAAAATGAATTCCAAATACCATGTGTGTAGTAAGAGCAGCCAGTGTCTAGCCTTCAGAGCTCCACAGGCAAGGATTTTTTTTTCTCTTGAAATATTTACTGCTGTTCTGAAGCCTCTGGTTACCTCATACTATCTTGATAATGCCTTTTAAGCCTTAAAATGAACTGAATTTTTTTATGGCCTTATTATAGTTGGTTAATTTTATGATTTAGAAATCTATGTGAGCTTTCTTGAAAGCAGCATGAGTTCCATTCTGGCCTGGTTTTTGCTTTTCTCTACAACACTTCTCAAAGCCCTGCTCTGTTCACATGCCAAAACGTCGTGTATCGTTTGGCTTGTAAATGGGTCTCCTTATGGAAAGTGATTTGAGTACTCCTAAAATACTCAGGGGAGGAGGCCCCTCTGCATGGTTGAGGCATATATAAAAACTGTTTGTAGCTCTCCCCCTCCCCACCAATGTATATTTTAATAATTGCTCTTGTGTTTCTCTCTGGAATGCTGTTTTTTTTCATAAGTTTGCGTTTTGGTTTCAAACCAAGAAACTATTAGGTAGGAGTTTGGTTTATAGGATCTTAAATGCAGAGAGAAAAACATATACAATTTTCTGTTTGTAAAGATTTTATTTTTATTAGTGTTTCTATTTTTAGGATTTTTTAACATGACTGAGAAATACCTCCCTTGCCAAGTTGCATGTTGAAAATGAGAACGTCATAAAAACTTACCTTGTTTTCTCTCAGGACTGTAAGGTTTTGTCACATTTGTTTTGGGACATGCATGATTGTCTGCTTTTGTTGATTGCAGGCAATGACAAGAGTGAAGCTGGACTTCTTGGATCAGTTAGCAAAATTCTGGGAACTTCAAGGATCCAATTTAAAAATCCCTGTGGTTGAGAGAAAGATACTGGATCTCTATGGTCTGAGCAAGGTAAGTATTTGTAGGCCTTAGTCAGGCAGGGACTTGGTTTTTCATTCAAGCTCAAGAAGCCAACTAACAGGGAGGGCTTGTTTTACTGCACTCCCATTAATGTGGAGATTAAATAAGTGGGGAAAAGACCACAGTGAAACAACATTTCTAATTGGAATGGTTATGGCAGACATGTCATGGCATAGTTAAATGAGTTGCCTTTGGTTGGGTTCTATACAGCAGGTATTCATTACCTTCTGTAGCTTGAATATCCTGGTGTCAGCTGGCCACTTGCTTTTTAGTTCTCCTTTTTCACATGTGGTGGAGCTGCAGGAGTTTGAGGTGTTCTTTGGGGAAGGCAGCACTGTGCTTGTGTGCAGTTCAGCTCTGAACTAGCAATTCTGTAGTTAATTGTTGTACTTGCTCCCTCCTCTCTTCCAGCAGAGGTTTTTATAAACGTGCATCTTTGAGAATTTGTAATGTCAGCTTCAGGAATAATTATTTTAATTTTAAAAACAAACTTGGCTTAAGGCTGGCTAGAAATCTATTCTACTGTAGTTCTGTTTGGTGTGTTGTCTTTCAACACAAATGAGTTGTTGGAATTTGCTTTTGCACTGGCAAAATATATGTATCATTATAAACTTAGCTGCTAAGGATGGCTTGTTAATATACATAGGTAGATTTCTTCTTACAGGGTAAAGACTGAAGTTCTGGTAGTTCTAGTGCTTCTAGGTTAGAGCATCAGTTTCCATTCCCCATCAAGATTCCTTTCTCACAGGTAAGTAAAAATGTAAAGATCTGAATAGGTTTTATTTTTAAAGAAAAAGAAGTCAAGTACTTTGGAAAGTCTGGAAGTGCCGATAAAGTGCAGAGAAAAGCTGATAAAACACCTTTCAGTGTTTTTTTTTTTTTTCTTTTTGTGTCTGTGGTGGTTTACTGGGATATGCAAAGTATCAGGGGTGCTGGGGAATATCTGGGTCACTGTTATGAGCTGGAACATTTTAGTTGGCTGCAGATTTGCAGGTGTAAGCTCATATAGTTCGTTAATGGCTTCTCTAGCCGTTGTTCACGTATAGATAATTTTGGAAAACAAATTGTAATGGAAATTTTGAAGATAAGTTGAAACTTAGGACTGGCTTCATTTTAAAATGGTTTTCAGGAACTTTTCTGTAAATATGAGGAAAAATAATGATCATTAATATTAGGGTTTTATTAACTATGATTATAGGAAGAACTAAAATTAACAAATTTGCTTGTCACTGTCGCAGTTAGACTTCTGAATTTACCTCAGCCTCAAAAGCAAACAAAGAATTTCACTCCAGTAACAAAATGTTTTTTCATTGAGGTTTTTAACAGTCTGTGAAACATTAAGCATGAAATTTGGTCCTCGTGGTCCTTGTATAAAGAAATGCAATGCAAAACTACATTGCTGCAGAAATGGTACTAGTCCTGCAATAATATAAATGAAATTATAATCCCTTGGTATCTTTAGCTACTTGGCACTGAAACTTTAAAAGGAATGGAGGCAGTGGAAATGTTGCCAGTGTTTCTGAGGAAGCAACTCATATGCTGTTATGATCATTACATGGAGGCAAATGGTCTTGTTTTTTATATGTAAGCAGTAATAGTTCTGTATATGAATTAATGGTCTCAAACCAGTGTAAAAACTGGATGAGTTAATTGGAAGGTAAATTCCCTTTTTCCTCTTTTTATAGTAGTCTCTCTTCCATTCAGGGTTTTGTGGGAGTTTCTGTAACTCTGAAGTTCTGAGCTCCAGCACTCCCTTCTGCCTGGGGTCTGTTAGAATAGGCTTTACTTCTGGGCAGGCTTGTGTTTTGCATCAGAGTGCAAGTCTGGTGAGAGTTAACTTTTCAGTTTGTTCTGATGGTAGGGTTTGTATTTTTTCCAACACATCATAAATCTTAACTGTTGGACTCCTCCTGTCTAGGACAGTATGCAAGTTACATTTACTAGATACATTGTTATGTTAAATGTATGAAGTAATGAGTCTAAGGAAGTGATTAGTTATTAAAGTACTAGTCTTTTGGGAAACAAAAGCTAAATCCAGGATTCTGTCACTCTTACATAGAACCTTTTAACATTTGGTTGGTTTAATTGATTCTTGATTTATGCAAGTTGGTGAGAGCAGCTCAAAACCCTTAACTTTTTATTTATGCATTTCAGATTGTTGCCAGCAAAGGAGGCTTTGAAGTAGTCACTAAAGAGAAGAAATGGTCTAAAGTGGCAAGTCGGCTTGGCTACCTTCCAGGGAAAGGCACAGGGTCCTTACTCAAGTCTCATTATGAACGGATCTTGTATCCCTATGAGCTCTTCCAGTCCGGAGTCAGCCTTATGGTGAGATGCTTGTCTTTCACTGTATGAAGAGGGGACCCAAACAGCACAGAGAGTGCTGTGTAACTGCATTACTACACAGGGCCTGTGCTTTTAGAAGCTTCAGCTCTGCATACAAAGCTAGAACGACCCTCACACTCACCTGTGACAGAATAGTGCTAGAACTTATAATAATGTCACCTTGTGTAGTTATTGTTGGGTATTTCTTTATAGGATTGAAGTCAACTCTATTGGGAAGGAAAACAAGGCAAAAGATATGATTAATTGCAAAGATCTCTTTTTCTCTTGATAAGTTGGTAGTTGAGATTGGGTTTCTGTGTTTGAAGGGTGTGTGGATTAATTGGCTTCTTGTCCACATGGTGTGTGTAATGCTGTGTGACTTCACTGGTCCTGTTTCTTAGCAAACAGAATGATTCACAGGCTGTGGAATGACTGGCACTGCCTGACCAATCATCACGGTGTCCTGTGCTCTGATCCCCTAGGGCATCCAAAAGCCTAACTTGGATCTTAAGGAAAAAGTGGAGGCTGAGGACCTCAGCTCAGATGCCCAGGCTTCCCCAAAGCAGGCTTCAAGAATGAATGTTGTGCTGAAGAGAACCAGGCGTGTCAAATCCCAGGTACCTGTTAACCCACTCCTACAGAGACCAGTGCAGCAACCTTTGGCTGTGGAAGCCTGCTCAAAAGCACCACCAGGAAGCAGCCTCCATCTAAATAAAATCCAGAGAAGGTTGTCTTTCTGAGACCTGGTTTGATGTGGTAGATGCACTGTTTATATCAAAACTTCTAAAAGCTGCTTTTTGTTTATTGATGAGAGGCCTAAGTACCTTGGTAATGAATACTTCTGTGAACACTAAACAGATAGAAAGCTGTTTGTTAATTATGTTAAAGCTTTTGCTTGTGCAAAGTTCTAAAAGTTTTTTAAAACCTTTTCAAATATGCCCCTTAGTGACACAAATATGTGTAGGTAAGTCTTTGTGGAATTGCACTTGGGACTATCTCAAGCTGGGCAGACAATTTCTCTGAAGAAGTAAAACAAGTATGTGAGGAGATGATCAGTGATGGCTGAAACTGTATAGGATTTTTACAGTTTTGCTACTGAAAAACAGAACTTTTTTCTTCTGAATTACTGGTGTTATAGGAACTTCTGGTATTCTACCAGGTGATATTATATCCTGGGAGTACCCCGCAGTAAATATCAATTCAGACTGAATCACCACTATTTTAAATGCTGTCTCATTAGAAACAACTGTGGGGTTTTGTCCTGATGGCTCTATTGCACTATTTAAAGCAGGCCTTCACCTTTGATATCCATTGCAAGCAGCATCCTAAGGCTCTTCACATAAAATCTGATGGCTCCCTGCTGGCTCATCAGCAGAGCGTGGGCGAAAGCTGGATTTATATGCAACCAACTTCCTACTTGCTTCACACCATTCTAGACTTAGTTTCAGCACCACCAAATTTTTTCAAATGCTCTTAAACTGCCTTTTTTCAAATGCATCTTTCTTGTCACTGATATACTTGAGTATCCCCTTATAAAGTTTCACGTTTCTTTGATGTCACGGTTGATTTATGCTGAATTGTCGTTTTTTAGTCTGTTTTCTTAGGTGACTGAAGCTGACTTGATGTAATTTATCGTAGCCACATAACAAGGTATCACATAAGCGGTCTCAGGCTGTGATCTTACCAGATTTCTCAAATAAAGCATTGTTGGTGAGCTGTCCAGAAAAACTGAGAACGCTGAATGAACTGTGGTCATTCACTATGTGGAATTCTTTTTAGGATTTTACTGAATCTTACAGGAAAATGCCAGTATGACCTTCTCCTCATACTCATGGTGTAGAAGCATCACTATGGTATTAAGATCCTGGGTGATCTTTTCTCCTACTGATTTCAGCAGAATAATGGTACTCCTCATTTCTCCTTGTTGGAAAAATGATTCTGTGGTGGTCCTGGCACTGTGTAGCTGCTTCATTTTGTTTAAAGGGGCTGCATTTCAAAAATGAAAGATAATTTTGTTTGGATCATCTGCAAAAAGTAAATATATATATATTTAAATGCCTTTTATTAGGCTTATAGCCAAGCTATCTTTTAAGCATTACAGTTATTAAAATGGCTGAAATGACTTGTGTAATACAGGAAAAACTCAACCTACTTGTGTAGCCAGGAGAATTAGTTTCTGGCTGTGTTGGAAGCTGTGTGTAACTATCATAAGTCATCTCTGGAACAGCATTTAGAAGCAGATTTTTTTTTTTCCTCAGTAGCCCTAAATGGTAGAGGGTAAATATCAGAGAACATGGAGAAATCGTTCCAGATGTCAGTGCACCCCCTTAGTGTAGACAGGACGCTGTTTACTGTTTGAACTGCAGACCTGGAATTGTACCAGGGATTGTCTAAATAGTCTTCAGAGAACAGGTAATATGCAAGTAATGTAAAGATTGCTAAATAAATGTCATTCTGCTCTAGCTGAAACATCTGAATGATTTGTGTGTAGTGTGCCAAGTAGTCCAATGCCTGGGTAGTGAGCATGGATAGCTCCACAGGCCCCTGCATCCCTGTAGATCTTTTTCAAGTGCTAAAAGTACTTTCCAAAAATCCTCTGCATCTTCTTGAAGGTAACTTGCCTAAGAATAAATAAGAAAGCATAAAGATAGTAATGAGAAATTACTTAAATAAACATCCTCAGCAGTAGAAGAGGGTGTCAGACTTCAAAAAAAACAAATTTCAGGGTTTTTAGAGAATGTACAAAATGAAAGAAAATGGGGAATGGGTATTCTGTGGATAGGGTGGGTTGAGAATCTGAACACCACAATCCAATGTCAGTTGAAAACTTTGTATCTGAATAGGAAAAGAATAATTTGATGATAAGAGATTCTGTTCAGAAAATAAACTGAATGCTTTATTCTCTTTCTCTTTTCTGTGAAGAAAGCTTTCACAAATAAAAATTGGAGAAGGGCAACCGAGTTCCTGAGGGCTTGTAGAGAAAAAAAGTAGGATTAATTCAGATTAGGGAAAGAGAACATCCTTAAGGGAAGATTAAATTTAAGAGAGTACTTTCTTAAAAAAGAGTAGCGTATCTTCATAGATGATCTGTTAGGGTGTATTTTAACTGACAAGGGATTTGTCTGATGAGGTTACGTCATGGTGATTTCTGGTGAGGAAATGCAGTACTGGAACAAAAAGTGCTGTCTTTTCGAAGGATGTTAACTTAATGTCCAGAGGATTTTCTTAACTTAAAACCAATTCTATACAGTATATCTGCTTTCAGATTTCTCTTAGAAGTTTGGTTGATTGTAGAATAACATAATAAAATAAGCTTCAATTTTTTAGTTTGAAATATTTCCATCCATGGGAATAGCTGTGAAACAAAATAGTGAAACGAAAGAGTTCTGAGATGTGCTGACAAAATGCCCCAAAAATGTAAATATTTTGGTTCTTGGTTGTAACTATTGTGTTCTTGCACATTGGGGGTGGAGGAGTGGGGATGCAAATGTTTCAAAGTTAATGGGGATGGGACAGTGGAAAAAGACAGTGCGTGTGAATCCAGTGTAACTGGATCATGTTATTAGGATTGGCCTATATACAAGGAAAGCCCTTGAGTTGTACTTTCAGTTGAGAAGGTGAAAGAAACAAAATTATATCTGTATTCTTCAGCACGAAGAGGAGATGAGAATAGAATCACAGTTTAATCAAGTTCATTTCACTGATGTTTAGAACATGTAATGCAAAAGTGAGGTTGTGTTGTTAGCAGTGAGAAAATGGCAAGGAATGCACCACTGCCACTTCCATGTGCTCACAGTTTTGACTTGGTTTTTTTACAATCTTAAAGGACACCACTGAAAAACTACTCAGTGAGGCTTCTGAATACTTTTGGTATTCACACCTTAAACTATCAATATCCTGGCAGTGTTCATGAGGTTACGTAGGAATCTGGATTTTTAAAAAAACATTTCCTTTTCAAAAAGCAAATTTTTTATTTCAAAATTGTAGCTTTTTCTGCTTGAGCAGGAATGGATTTCATCCACCTAGGTTTAGTGGAATCCCAGCAAATGTGGGCAATGGAGTTATGAAAATATATTCAGGGAATGCATTTTTAAACTCAACTGTAAATCTGAAGAGATGTTACTGCATGTTAATGATTTATTTTTAGTAAATATGATAATAAAATTATTTTTCATGTGTCATTGAGAAAACTATCTTAGGTCAGAGTAGCAGAAGTCCTGGAGATTGTTCATAAATGCTGGTGAAGTTATGGCTATGCTGAAAAATATGATGTAGGTTGATTCTGGAAGGTTCTATTAGTTGAGAGAATGGTTGAGTTAATGAATTTCAAATGGAAAATGAGGGACTGGGAAATCTCCAGGTGTGTTTCCTTATGGCTTATTATCCAAAAAGTGAGGAATTGATGAGGAAAAATTTTCCAGTTAGCACGCAGGTTCACAGTGGGCTTACAAAGTTGGTAACATATATCTACAGTGAAAATAATTTAATAGCAACATATAAATGTTCAAAATGAGAATATCAGCAATAATTAGTTTGGAAAGATGCCCGTTAGCACACTGCATACACAGTTCAGTGGCAACAGGGACTTTAAATATCACAAAAAATTCCATAGAGTAATAATGCCTAGGAAACGAAATCTCTTTGAATGTCTTCTGGAAGCAAGGAAAACAACCCATTTAGGCTGAATAAATGGAAATCATCTTTCTTTTTTTTTATCTTTATTGCAAATGTATTTAAACTTATTTTAAACTCTTTTTGGAAGAGTTGTTTTTATTTGTTGATTAAAAGCTGTGAAAGCCTATCACCCTGAGGGACATGTATGACATATCAGGCCATAATTTGGAAAAATAACAGATGAAGTATCATCAGGAAGTTACTTGAATAATAACCTTTTGAAAATGAGGTACCCACCTTCAAAACTGATAGATTTGCTGATATCTTTTAAGATCAGTGAATTTCTGGAAGAAGATTTTAAACAGGGACAGTTTAGTGGCCTTCTGTGTCAGGTCAGAAAGGGTTTTCAAAGTATAAGGAGGCAACATAAAGAAGAATTCCAAGGTGATTGCATTTCAGATGACAGCAGGATATATTCTTCTTTTTGTTCTTTTTATTGTTATGTTAGCAGCAGTGATGTGGGAAAATGAGGCAGTTCAGTAATGGGAAACAGGAAGAAGTTCAGTTGAACAGAACAGTTCAGGAAACAACACTGGCAGAGGCATGGACTTGTCACCAAATGGATCTTTTCACCTCAAATTTCGAGTTTGCAACTTGAGTAGCTGCGATCTGAGTTGTCCTCATAACATTTCATCGCAAATAAACCAGGAGCAGCCAAGCTCAAGGAAGTTGGTTGGAACTCATTAGTGTCCTGTGGATGTTTCTACTCAAGGAAGCAGATAACAAAATCCTGTTGAAACAGTGTATGTGTTAAAATCCAGGCACTCGGCTGAATCATGGTGATTTTGGAAAATGTTGCTCTGGCATTCTTATTTTTTTGCTAAATATCCAACCTGGTTCTTTTACTTGCTGTATAGGAGACTTTCTGTAGTTGGTCTGTAATACTAGATGTGAAATAATTTGGAAATTTGAGGCAAAACTGCTGTCTTTTATTCCATTTGCATATGTTCATTTGCTTTAGGAACAGAAAATCATGTCTTTTCATGCCTCTTGTTTCCTTTCTTTTGATGAGCAGATGTTGTGGGAGAGTGGAATATAAACAAATTATGAAGAAACCTGGAGGGGAAATATTGGTGGTTTGTGCTGATGTGGTCTTGTTTTTTTTTTTAGGCAGAGGGAGGAGAAGTGAGTAGAAACACTGAACTAAAAAAGCTGCAGATCTTTGGAGCTGGACCCAAGATGATGGGGCTGACATTGGGAGCAAAGGATAAAGAGGGTAATTAAATCTTGGGCTCTTTGCTTTGTAGTGAGACTGTTAAATCTTTCTGAATGTCTCTAGAGGCAGCATTAAGAAGTAAGCAAATCAAAACTTGAAAGAGAAAGCTGAGTGTTCTAGGGTTTCATTCATGAGAAAGATTTACAGGGTGCTTCATATAACTTGGCAGAGTTTCAACTCTTTATGTATTACATAGTAACAATAACAATTAAGCAGCTGTTCCGTGAACTGAGTGACTGGAAGGGAAAACAGGATTTGACAATACTGAAACTGATCCTGCCAGCTAAAATTGCACAAATTATGAGTGTAATTCACTCTGTTTCATGAGGCAATTGAGATCACCTTGGGGATAAGCAAAATATGGTTTTCCTAATCCCTGCTGATTTTAGGTGGGGCAGATGAAACACAACAGTTTTGCCTTCTTTGGACTGCCAGGTAGTTTCTGATCTGAAGTGCAGAGTACCAGGCTATATATCTGTGGTGCTTCTGAAAGTTAAGTCTGTCTGGATGGGATATTAATAACATTTAACTTTATTTTAAGATGAGGTGACACGAAGACGCAAAGGAACCAGATCAGAAGCATTTGGAATGCAGATGAGGCAACGCAAAGGAACTCTTTCTGTCAACTTCGTAAGTTTGATTCCTTTGCGGTGATTTCTGATAAAAAGGACTTGGTTGATTTACTAAGATTATTTTTTTTTCCCTGAAACAGCCCCCACCCCTCCAAATAGATGAATCAATGCACACTGCAGCAGATGATACTGTTATGGGAAGAGAGAACAGTATTTCGAAAAATCATCTGTTCTTTAGGTTTTTGTTTTAATCTTTTTGTTGCAATGTGAAGCTTTTTGCTGTTCATACTTGCCCCATGCTTGAATGCCTTCAGTAGTTCATTTTCTGTTTGAGCTCCCCTTTGTAGAACAATCCTCTTCCTTAGAAGAAATTTTGAGGTGCTCCAGTACTTCAGGATTTTGTTTTTAGCAATTCCACCTTTTTTGTCTTTTCTGTTTTGAGTTTAAAATAGTCATTATACAAGTCTACTCGAGAGAAACCCCTAAGGAGAAAAATAAAATGTTCAGTGCTCTGATGTTTTGCCGTGGAAAAGCAGTGGATTGTTCTTGATAGCTTTCATAGCACATGATTTTCTACTTTTAAATTGTCATATTTAGCATGTGTACACAACCATGAAAGAAGATACAAGCATTTAATGTCTAAAGAATTAGAGTCTTCACTTACAGTTCAGCTGTTCTTTTTTTTCTTAGCCTGAGACCACTTACAAGAGCTTATTTTAAATTTCAACCATAGAAAGCCAAGGCAACCTAAGACTCTAGTAATCATGTTTTTATGTTTGGAAATGCCTCCTGGGGTGGAAAAAATGTGAGAGAAGTTGGATATTTAGAAACCTGGTCATTGTGCCATTGCAGCTAAGTCAGAATTTGTGCAACTTGAATTTTTTTTTTTAATTGTGCTACTGCTTCTGAGTATATCATGTTCTTAGGCCATGTAAACATTGTGACAATTTTAAGTATGCTTCAATTTTAAAATATTTTGTCTAGACTCTCGGATTTTCTATGGAAAACTAGCGTTTGTTTACTCTTTTCATTTACTTCTATTTGTAAGTGAAAATGAAAATACTGTAGCAACAGAACTGTTGTTTTGAGACTGCGTTGGTGTAACTAATCTTTGTGCAAGGGTGATGCATTTGCCTTATATAGCTGTGGTCTGAAAAATACCGTGGAGCAGGTTTGTTTGTGCTTCTCTATCATTTATTTATCTTTTTGTAAAATTCTAACTGTGAAATTGATTTTATTTACATGAATTGGTAACTGGGAGATAAAATACACCTCTTTATCCCCTCCTCTGCCCTTGATGCATATAGTTATATATCATCATAGTCTTACTCTGTTTTGTTACATGGCTAGGAGGCTTGTTTGTAGTTATGCATAATCACAGATCTGCTTATTGTGAATATTTATTTTAGTGCAGTTTTTTTACTGACAAATCACCATTTATGCTAACATAGAGACTGTATATGTTAATAGGAATTTGGAGAAAAGAAGGTGCTGTCAATGATAGGTAGCCAGTGAGTACTGTAGAAAAGCCTCCTGCTAGGATCACCATTTTAATGCATTGTTAGTTTTGGGAAGAGAACCTGAAAATGTCTGCTAAGGTACCCTCCCTCCCTTCTCTATTCCTGCAATGAAAGCCACTGGTTTGGTGTTTTAGACAGACATGATATTCCATGAGGGTGAGTGCGTGGATTTTTTTAAAAAGAGGAGAATAACATGCCTGCTAATAGAACTGCATTATTTTTTAAAATAATTCTTTAAGAAACCTGAGCAGTCTTCTTAAGAAGTGTATTATTGCATTAGCTAGGACGTTGCATGCTTAACTAGGCTGGTGTAACTAAAGATGGGGTTGACATCAAGTATTTAACACCACTGAACCTTGTCAGCTGAAAGGCACATGTGTTTCACATCTGGATGAAATTAAACCCTCCAGAAAAACAACCCCACTACTTCTGGTGTTACTTTGAGCTGTGTGGAGGAAACATGCATGGCCTGAGTTGCCAGTGACTGGGGGGAGTAGTAGCAGAGTTTGGAGCAGGTATCATTCATGAAGTTCATGTTGTTAGTAAAAATTTATATGTAAAGTAAATTTTTAGCTGTGATAAAGTAAGACACAGTTTTTTTCATTCAGATTATGTTACAGTTTATATTTAATTAAAGCCCTTTTGACAGTGCAGGAAGCAACAGCAAAGAAAACTTGAAACCTGTTGATATGGTTTTCTCTCTGGTCCCAGTGACTACCTTGAACAGATACTTGTGAAAATTGTTTGCTATTGTATTGGGACTAATACTTCTCTCTTAACATTTGAAGTTTGTATCCTTTGCTTTGGAGAAAATACAAAAGAAATTGGTACCTTTACATGCAGTTTCCTTCCCTTCCTCTTGGATTTTTAGATTGAAATCTGTAGGTTTGTGGGTTTTGTTATCTCTTCTTTTTCGTTGCAAAGATATCCCTGGACTGTTGCAAGCAATGACATAAATATTTCTGAAATGGTTTTTTTTGAGATTTTCCTCAGCCATGCAGTTTGTAGGGATTTAGTTTGAATTGTTTTCCATGATAAGAGGCCTGAAGAGCCTTTGTTTAAGAAAGGCAGCTTCTAGATGAGAAACTTTTTGTAACTTCTTTTTTTTTTATTCTTCCTTTTTTTTTCTCCACAGGTTGATCTCTATGTTTGCTTATTTTGTGGTAGAGGAAATAATGAGGACAAATTGCTCCTGTGTGATGGATGTGATGACAGCTATCACACTTTTTGCTTGATTCCTCCTCTACCTGATGTACCCAAGGGTGACTGGAGGTGTCCAAAGTGCGTTGCTGAGGTACAGTTCAAGAACTACTCAAGCTTTGTGTGTACACCAGTGTATCTGGAAAGGTCAGAAGAGCAGTTCAGCTCAGTGCCAATCCATCTTTGTAGAGGACGTAGTTTGTTTTGGAATATTGTCAAGATGAGCCATGAATCTTGGTTGATGAGCCATAAGGAGAGAGAAGCATTCCTTCTAAAGCTTGGGCATAATCTTTGTTTATTATGTGGCCATGTGACAGCTATAACTTTGACCTTGGTATGTTAAGAGATAAAACTCAATTTGACAATGTGCTAGTGGGAAATTAGGGTGAGAAGTAGGGTTGGGGTGGGTGTTTCAGCATAATGATGAGACATTTTGTAAACTATGAAGTAACCAAAGTATGCAATTTGGGCAAAAGGTAGCTTTGATTATTGGGAAGTCATGATAGCATTGTTCAAAATAGCTTGTAGCAGAAAGTGAAAGAACTAATTTAAAATTTTGTAGCTATATTTGGTTTAGACTGAAAAAGGAACTGTTCAGGCTCTGAAAGTGGAAGCTGGTTGAATTTCATAATACAGAAAAGAAAAGCTACCAAGTTCCAGGAGATGACTGATCAACAGCCTAAAGGCAGCAAACATCACTTGACTGGCTCGGTATTTGTCTTAAGCAAACAAATTTTGCAAGCTCAGAAAGTTGGTAGGTTCAGGATTCAGAGGAAGAAGGTTTGTGTTCCTAAATCTGTAGTTTTGAGACTGGCTTTAACTTTTTTAGGCTGTGTTTTTTTCAGAGGGGGCAGTTGTGCACAGGTGTGTATGTGCCTGTATGCCCCCAATCCCTCACACCCTTCTGTGTGGCTTCTGCTGGTTTCCTGGTGGTGGTGAATGGATCCTTGTGCAGCCACGTGATGAGGTGGATCAGCCTCCTGCTCTCACCAGCAGATGAAGCTGTCAGATGAACTGAGGCAAATGTTGTTGTGAGAGAGGTGGAAATTCATAGTTACAGGGGAGGGAAAAGATACAGCTTTCCCTTTGTGCTGCTGCTCACAGAGTGGATTAAGCTGCTTGTTTATTGTTCTCTTAAAAGAGAGAGCAATAAAGAAGTACCAGCAAAGTGCAGCAATCTAATGTGGGGTTAATGTAGAGAATGTAGTAGTAAATAGAGTGGCTACAGTAAGTTTAAGAATGTGGAAACTCAGAAGAAACTTTGCCACTGCTGGTAAAAACAGGGATACGCTGTTACCAAGGAAAAATGTGCATGTCCATACAAAACCCAGAAAGACCAGGTGCTGAGTAAGTTGTTACTAGCAAATGGTACACCAAATACTTGAAAAATTCTGGAAATATATTGAAAGTAACAGGAAGAAGGGGAAAAAACATAGCTATGTTATATAATGGTGAGTAAACAAATAACATGTTTGAAGCGCTCAGTAGTGCTTTTTGCCTCAGTTTTTACTTTAGATGTTAATTGTGCACAGATGCTTAATGTAATTTTAACAGCAGGGTGCTGGAACAGAAGCTGGGAAGAATAGGGTAGGAGCTCTTTATATGTATTTAGGTCAACGTTGTGTGACAGTGTTCACAGATGTTGTAGATTCTCTGTTGCAGGCTCCTTTTAAGAACTACTTTGATACATGTTGGGCATAGTCTAAGGATAGTTCCTCTTGGAAAAAAAAAGAAACCAGTGATGAATTCCTTTCTAATCCTGTTTCTTTATGACTGAATAGCTGGCAATCAGATAGTGATACATCATCTTTGTGTTCAAATATGTCCTGTGTATGTAGGAACACTGTGTCAGTTCCAAAAGAGCTGAGAAAGACACACTGGTAATGGGTGGGGAGAGTAGCTGAAATGCACACTTTTAGTATGAATGGGAATAGAACAGTGAAAGACTTGGAGGCTTTCTATCAGATGGGCTGTATCTGTTGCTGGCTATGTTGCACTGTTCTTATTTTCTTCTTCCTCTTTACTCCTATATATTTTCACAGTGCCAAATCTGTTGATGATTTGCTGACTTGATAAGACTGAAACGCTATGGGGGGTTTGTTCCTGTGCTGTTATTCTGTGGGTGCTTGAATCCAATGTGTCTAAGAAATGCCTTATGGCTGCCTAAACATCTTGTGCACAGTGTCTCTCTGTGGCTGGCAGTGGTAGATGAGGAAATGTAGTTTTGGACAGGAAAGCAGAAGTGTGTAGCACAGGGTTTACAGTGTTAGATTAGCTTCTGTACCGTAAATTCTGTGCTGTTTCCGTTGTGGTAGGACTTCCTCAGCTGAGGAAAGCACTCAGAAGTGGTAGCTTATTGTGTTTGGTAAGGACTCAGGCATTAGGGTTTTTTGCTAAAAATGTAACTGTGTCATAGTCTGCTGCAGGGAACAATATTTTTATGTTCTGTCTCCTAGGAATGCAACAAACCCCGTGAGGCCTTTGGATTTGAACAAGCTGTCAGGGAATATACTCTCCAGAGCTTTGGTGAAATGGCTGATAACTTCAAGTCTGATTATTTCAACATGCCAGTCCATGTGAGTTTCAACTTTTGTTGTGATTCCTTGTAAGGGAAAAAGAGAAGAGGTTTCAGCTGATCCTTGATTTTTGCTAAGGCATCTTAGCTTTGTTTGAAGAGGCACCATAAGCTTCAAACATGTAAACAAATGATTTAGCTTTCTGGCATCTGGTCTCATTTCAACTTCATTTCACCCTTTTCCTGTGATGGACAGACAGCTTTATTGCTTGTTAGGGTATACTGTATTGGTCATGCTCTAGTTTAAAGTTCTTGCCCTTTTCGATAAACTGAAGTAAGTATCTTGTTCTTGTTTGGCAAAGGGGTCTTTCTCCTGCCCTTTCTATGGCTTTTGTCTTGGTTTGGTTCATCCAGAGGATAAATCATTGTTTTCCTTACTGTTACAGTCTTTTCTTGTAGTCAAGTCAGTTGACTGAGTGTGTCTGATAATGACAGAGTTGGTTGTTGGTTTTTTTTTTTGTTCTACATTTCAGCAACATTTTTAAATGAAACATTTTAAAGATTTTAATATCTTTAAAACTAGCATTTCTACCTTGGCACACTGCCACAATTCCACTGTCTTGTACACTGCCTGCAGCACCAAGATCTTTCTCCTCTCACAGTTCTTTGGTAACCTATGGGCATTCTTGCTAAAGCCTCTACCTTTTAAGGACTCCTATTTATGATACAACTTTGGGACATGGAACAAAGCAAGGAAGCTTATTTTACAAATAAGCTTCATAAGTAAATGCATATAAGTAAGAATCATAATGAGCTGTATGATGATCAGACTTTGAACACAATTTTGTATCTGAATTTTCTTACTTCTGAATAAAAGTTAGGAATAGTTCTGAAATAGTTAGGAATTTGCATGCTATTTATTCCATTTGCTGCTTGACTTGTGTTGGCTGTCTCCTCTTCCTTTTTTTTTTGCTGTACTTCTGGTGATTCCATCTCTCTTGTTTATTCCTTGCCTCATGCTGTGATATCCTATTTCTGGAACATTGCAGGCACTACAGAGGAATACAGACAAAACTATGGCTTTGAAGAGATGGAGGGGGCAGAGGCAGTGACCCTGGTGTTTGAAAATTCATGGAGAGTTAATAGCGATTTACTGCTTGAAAGATAATTTTCATGTTGGGTCTTGCGTGCACATACCCAAACGTCTCTTCTGCTTTCAGATGGTTCCCACTGAGCTTGTAGAAAAAGAATTCTGGCGATTAGTGAGCAGCATAGAGGAAGATGTCATTGTGGAATATGGGGCTGACATCTCATCCAAGGACTTTGGAAGCGGCTTCCCCGTGAAGGATGGCCGACGAAAGCTGATGCCAGAGGAGGAGGTGAGGAACAGGATATGCAAACTGACTCCATTCTTTGCTCTGCATAAGATTTCACATTAAGAATTTAGGTCAGAAATCAGCATGGATTTTTTTCATGAAGAAATTGCTTAAGGCTTTTGCGTGTACTTAACATTCCTTTTGAGCAGGGCATTAGTCTGATAATTGAGGTTCTTTTACAGATCTGATTGCTGATAAATAAGCTCCTTTTCATGATTTAAGTCACACCTCTTTTTTGTCACTTAATCTTAGCAGGCCAAGATGTGCAATTTGTTGCTGTATGTGTTGAGTATGAGGAGACTAATACTGTCTTTTTCTTTCTTGTTCCAAACCTTTTCATGATAGACTTAGCTACAGAAACATGATTCTATCATCCTTAGGAGGTTCTTAATGGGCAAAACTAATTTGATTTAGCTTGTTTCTCTGACTGCGCATACTGTAAGAATGAAAAAATGTAGATACAGCATCTTATTATAGAAAATTTTGTAAAGAATATCTAGTAAGTACATTACCTATTTTTCCTCAGACCTTAGCATAGCATATCAATTTTCTTGCTGCTTATATGCCTGCGTTCAGACAAAATGAGGGTAAAGGTGTGGTTTGCTGATTACACAGCCCCAAATCAATTTATACTGCTCACTGTAAGAGGTAATCCTGCTCACTGTTGTCTTCCACCCATACCTACACCTTCCTGTGTGTACCTTTGTTGGCTGTGCAGTGATTGTGCAGCTGCTGAGTGAGTCAGAACTGATTGTTGATCTGTTTGTATTCACTTAAAAAATTTTTTTAGCCAGATGACTTAAATCATCTGACTCACTGTGTTGCCTTTGTAGTGTCAGAGCAAAGGGAACAGCAGAAACATGTGGCTGAGCTGAGGGTTTGACCAGTCCTTTCAGCAGCTGTGGGATATGGCTAAAATGCCTGTGAATCTGTGCTTACAGCTCTTCTAAAGGTGGAAAGTAGACTGTGTTAAAGCACAGTAGTGAGCTTTTAAGGTTGTCTGAAATATAATTTTTTGTACAAATCGTGTGTATTTGAAAGTAAAGGTGGGAGTGCTTAACGGGTGATGCCGTCTTCTCAAGAATGAATGAGCAGGAATTTCTTCCTTGGAGAAAACTTCCATAAAGTAGATCAACATAAACTGCAGTGAAGTAAAACAGGTGTTAAAAAAGCTGAAATAATAACATAAGATTCACTGCATTGTTTACAATTTCAAGTTGTCCTGCATTATTGAAGATTTCAGTCTGTAGTTCTGCTGGTGTTGCTGGTATTTCGTTCCACCATAAAAGCATGAAACCTGCAATCTTGAGATGGGGAGGAAAGCAAAGCTTGATCTAAAGAAGATGGGCCATGTATGTTGAATTACTAGGACTGGCCTTAAAATCTTAGTCTTATTATTTGATGACTAAGGTATTTAAGGAATTATTTCTAGTTTTGATGTTTCATTGTTGCAGGAAATATCCCACTGTCTACTAATAGAAGTGGGTAGGCTGGTCTTTTCCTTTGTACTTTCCTTTTCTGTAGTTGGTGTCCTCATATTCTTTTGACTTTTTTCAAACTTTCTCCTTTTTTTGGCCAGGATTATGCGCTCTCTGGTTGGAACTTGAACAACATGCCAATTCTAGAACAATCAGTCCTTGCTCACATCAATGCAGATATCTCTGGCATGAAGGTACCTTGGCTGTACGTAGGGATGTGCTTCTCCTCATTTTGCTGGCACATTGAAGATCACTGGAGCTATTCCATCAACTACCTGCACTGGTATGGGCTGTCCTTTGTTCATCTACCTTACACTGCCCTGTTTGCTTTAGGAAATTTGTAGCTCTATTTGAAAGTGCCTCTGCACATAATGGCATTTTTAGATAAAAAGCTACATGTGGTGAGTGGTTCATATCGTTGGCTTTGGCTGATTAGAAGAAAATACAGATACTGTTTTAACCATATTAGCATTTTTCATTAACTGTTTAAATATTCTTATGTGGCCAACATTACAGTGTCACTGTAAAATCATGCTTTACAGGGTCACATCTTTTCTAAGAAAGCTTTTCCTTTTGAACTGAGTTACAGTTCACTACTTCACTGTTTTATGATTTGAAGTTGAGATGTCTGTGCTGGAAACTGAGTCTGCTGTCCCATGGCTTTCAGAGGCATCAGAACTGACTCTTCAGCATCAGAAGTACTCCTGCTCAAGAGAAGAGAAACTTGAAAGTAATTCTGACTTTCAGAACAATCCTAGAAGTGTTCTGGTGTTCAGCTTTTGTGTTTGACAAGAAGACTCGTGATAGATAAACTATTTGCATTGCACTCTTCTCAGTTTATCTAAAAGACTCAATCGCAGTGGGTGGAGCAGGGGGGAAGGAATGGAAAGCTGTGGGAAGCGCAGCCCTTTAGAAAATTTGCTGTATGTCTGGTACAGATGAGTTGATGGCCTTCAGACCACGATTGCACATCTCTGGAGAAGCATGTTTGATAGTAAGGTCTGATCCACAGACTCAGGAAGGGAATTAGTTTTGTTTTGAGTTCAGTTGCTTCCCTCGTCATGCTGTTAAGTGGGTCAGTGTGTGAGGGGTTTGTTGCTGGTGAATTCCAGCAGCACATATCCCGAGGAGCGGATTTACTGGGGTGTCCTGGCTGTGTGCTGCCAGCAGGTGCCACTGCAGCCTGCAGGAACTGCAGGAACTGCTGCTTCTGGCATTGTCTGGGATGGTGGGTGACAGGATTATTAATACATTTAGATAGTGCTGTGTAAACTCTTTCAGATATTTCAGTGGACTACTGCTTGTACTTTTTAATAAAGTGTAATTTAAAAATAAACCTCAGCACTGCAGACACTAGATCATTACAGTTTATTTTGGTTAAGACAATACTGGAAGGACTGGAGTAGTGCTTGAGTACATATTTGTTTAGTTTTGGTCTTGTTAATCTTTCTTCCATCATACTTAACTAATTCATGTTATGTGGCATTTTTTATCTTGAAACCAGTGTACCACAGGTTTTTAGTAGTTAGTTGTGTATATTAGAAGGATTGCTTGTATTTCATTCTGCTGGCTGCTATACTCTTCCATTGGTTTCAGGAATGTGACTACTCCAAGCATAATTGAGTGGAGGACTATCATGATCTCTTTTCTCTTAAACCTTAGCTGTGACAGCCAAGGTTTTGTTTACTAAACTTAATTCCTCCTTCCTGAAGGAAAGTAATTGCCCATTTTACCCCTTTAGAGTGTGATGAGTTATCTTCCATGTTAGGCTTGCTTTGTCAAGGCAAATCTGCCATCAGGTGTCTTGAGAGTTGTGTTGTAGCATAACTGATTTTTCAGATTAAAATAGTACATCCTGAAGAAGATGCTCATTGATTAAAGACATTTTTTGTATCTAGGTGCAAAATATTTGGCTTATGAGGACAGTGCTGCTGGATGTGAGGTGTAGTTTGCAGTTGGGTGGCACCATTACTTCCCTGTAAGTCATGTTGATTACTGTGGTTGTGTTTCGGTAGGGGAGAACCGAAGACATGGTATGGAGTGCCCTCTCATGCAGCAGAGCAGCTGGAAGATGTGATGAAGGAATTGGCTCCTGAGCTGTTTGAATCCCAGCCTGATCTTCTGCATCAGCTGGTCACTATTATGAACCCCAATGTGCTGATGGAACATGGTGTACCAGTGAGTAGCACACAAGCATTTTTTTACATAAGTGCTCCTATGTGCTCTCTTTTTTTCATTCTCTGCCAGTTTTGTGTAACAATAGTTTGGCGTAACTCTGAAGAATTTTTATGGTGGACAATTGCATATTCAATTCGTTACTTATGGGGTGTTTTTTAAAGCTGTTTTCTAGAATCTTCTAGACTCACCAGGAAATTTAAATTATCTTGTAAAAGAAGTGTGTGTGCCAAGCTTCCTACATAAAATACCTTATAGAACAAGTGTACATTGTGTATTACACTTAATTTTTAATTAAAAATCACTTCCCTTGTATAACAGCTAACTTGTCTGAAATGTTTTTAGTATCTCTTGACAGTAAAATACTTTTCTTATGTTCAGTGGAAATCTCAGCATTACAAAATGCTTTTTTGACCAAACATAATTGACTGCAGACCTCTAAGCAGCAGTCACTATCATTTGCTTTTGTCTTAGGATAAATTACTTCCCTGGCAAATACCCCAACAAAGCAAACCATAAACTGCTTCCAGAAGCTTTTGCACTTTGTGGTACAATGGATTAAACGATGAGAGAGAAACGTCCCTTTTGGGATTCATAAAGAGAATTTTCAACTGTTGGCTTATATATTCAGCTTTGTTGAGTAAGGCTGTAAATTGAGTATTCATTTTGAGAAGATAGAACCAGTCTTTACCAGTTGGTAATAGCTGTCTTGCCTGTGGTGTTCTGTAGGTACAGAAAATGATGTGCAAACATCATGTAGTTTTGTGTCTTAAACTCTGTTGCATGTTACATGTTGTTTTTCTTTCCTTTATCCTATTAGGTTTTCAGGACCAATCAGTGTGCTGGCGAGTTTGTTGTGACCTTTCCTCGTGCCTATCACTCTGGATTTAACCAGGGATATAACTTTGCTGAAGCTGTGAACTTCTGCACTGCTGACTGGGTCTGTTCTTTTGTGTATATTTGCTGTGTCTCTGCTCAGTGACCTCTGCAAGGAGTCTGTTAGTAACCTAACTATCTGAAGAATAGTCTTTCAAGTTATATAGTGTATTTTATGTTTAAAGTTCTTGGTACAGCAGTTGAAAACTGATGTGTTTCCATTACACAAAGTAATTTTGATGGGCACATAACTTTAAGGAGCTTCAAACTGAAACTTTGGCACATGTTCTTCCTTTTTAAGTATTGATTCAACCAAAAAATGACATCTTGCAGTACCTTTACCTAGTATTTCTGTGATGCCTCTTTCTAAATTTGATACAGATTAATGTACTGTCTTGAACAGCTGTTGTCATTTGGATGTTGGAGATAGGCATGTAACAATCTTTTGTGCCTCTTTTGTGCCAGCTCATTGCACCTTTTAGTTACTTTAGTGCTTGTTCTAAGTTGTAATAGCTATGCCACATCAGTGCATAGCTTATGTGGATTGTTCAGTAAATTGTAAAAAGTATGTTCTGTTACTATCTAGGGTTTACAGCTGGAAGTTATGATCTCACCTTAGTTTATCTATCTCTAGCTTCTTTTTTGTTAATTACAAATAGAAATTTTGGCCCTTGATCAGAAAACTTTATGCATTTATCAGAAAAATTGTCTGCAGGACTGGCAGTGTGTCTGGTTTTTTTTTTTTTTTTTTTCCTCCCATACTCATGATGTAATCATGGTGTGTAGCCTCTGTGGAAAACAGCTAAACTCCTACCAGCCATGTGAAATTTCCTGTGCTTATGGAAATGTAACCAGGAATCTGTTTGGCAGATTCATCTAGCGTCTTACTTTTTTTGCTTTAAAAGGCACAAAATGAGTGATAGCAATTTTAGTGAACTCTAGGCATCTTGTGCTAAATGTTTATGTCCAAGCATAGTAATATCTAGAGGGCAATGCACTCACCTTAGCATAGACCAGATGACTTCTCTGTGGTTCCAGTTTCTTTCCATTGGAAGTAAAAAGAGCTTAGGATAATTCTTAAACTTGTCTCTGAAAGTTAGGCACATAAGATTATGGAAGATACCTCCCTGCCCCCCAGCACGGATATTATCTTTGTTCTCATCTGTGATGTGATTTAAGGTTGGTGTAATTGGCTCTGTCCTGTCCAAACCAATTCTCTTAGCCTCAGTCTTTTCCCAGTTTTTGTCAGAGGAAGGGAAGTGGGAGCGAAGAGATGACTTTGCTCGTCTTTTCCCAGAATGATGGATGTCGTGGTTTTTTGTAGCTTCCCATTGGGCGTCAGTGTGTGAGTCACTACCGAAGGCTGGGACGTCACTGTGTTTTCTCCCATGAAGAACTGATCTTCAAGATGGCTGCAGATCCAGAGTGCTTAGATGTTGGGCTGGCTGCCATGGTCTGCAAGGAGATGACTCTGTTGATAGAGGAAGAGACACGGTTAAGGGAGACTGTTGTACAGATGGTGAGTAATAAAAGAGGATTCTATGCTTGTAAAAGAACTTTTGCTTCCCCCTCCCCCTGCCTGCATTAGAGTTTTTGAGCAAGTGTCTAATTTTTTTCTGTTAGGGAGTGTTGATGTCTGAAGAAGAGGTGTTTGAACTGGTTCCAGATGATGAACGTCAGTGCACAGCTTGCAGAACCACGTGCTTCTTGTCAGCTCTTACGTGTTCCTGTAATCCTGAGCGTCTGGTGTGCTTGTACCATCCATCTGATTTATGTCCATGCCCCATGCAGAAGAAATGTCTAAGGTACACAGGATATTTTTTTTCCTGCCTGCTTTTCTTCCCTATCTAATATTTACTGTAGACCGGTGACCAAATACATTTGGCCACACTTCTCATTTATTAAAGCAATGTTTTTGTCTTCTTTGTTTCTTGGTCCTGTGGCAAACGGGTATTGTTCTGTTTTTCTGGCCTTGTTGTAGCTGGAAAAACTCAATATTAGCAATATCCTGGCTTTTGTATGGGCATTAATACTTTTTTTTGTGTTTTCCTTCCATATCTCCAGGTACCGGTATCCCCTAGAAGACCTTCCTTCCTTGCTGTACGGAGTGAAAGTCAGAGCACAGTCTTATGACACTTGGGTCAGTAGAGTTACAGAGGCTCTGTCTGCCAATCTCAACCACAAGAAAGGTCAGACTTCTATCATTCATAGTAGGATGTCCTGAAACTCCTACATTTGTTCTGTGCTCTCATTTAATGAGAGCAGCACTGTTTTGCTTAGTGGAAAAAAAGAGATGAGCTAATGCAAGACTGTTATGCAACTTATCATTGTGCATTTCAAATTGAACTACCCTATTGGAACCTTGATTGGAGACCTTTGAAGCAATCAAAAATCCCTCTTGTATTTGCATACAAATTATTTGTGTACTCTTATTTCAGATGTGATTGAGCTGAGAGTAATGTTGGAGGATGCTGAAGACAGGAAATATCCAGAGAATGATCTTTTCCGTAGGCTCCGAGATGCTGTGAAAGAAGCAGAGACCTGTGCTTCAGTAGCACAGCTGCTTCTGAGCAAAAAACAAAAACACAGGTAGGACAGGCTTTTTTTCAACAGTTTCCATCTGTCTCTTGTTACTCAGTTTGACCTGGAAATGTGAAGAAGACTGAGGTCTCACTGTGCACTAACTTCTTTCAGTGGTTCCTGTCCTTAGTGTGTGACTCACTGAGAGGTGGGCAGGGGAGGAAGCAGATACAGTGACACAAGGGGACAAAAAAATTGGACTTGGTTGGAATGTGATAAACATCGTGTTTCCAGCTGACTTATATACTGAAATGTGAAATCCCTTGGAGAAGTTGTGTTCGATTGCTGATTAAGTATTTCTCTGAATGTGTGGGAGAGTTTTAGGGAAAGACAACTAGAGCTAAAAAAGTAAAGTAAGTAAGTTTTGACATGGGTGTTTGTGACTGGGGCAAAACCATCTAGGGGACCACAGCAGAGCACAGCAAATGCAGTCCATAGTTTGAGACAATCTTTTGCTTCTTGGGAAGGACCATGGGAGGCAGTGATGTGTGGCTAAAAAGTAGTAGCTTGCCTCAGTGACTTCTGGCAGTTTAACTTCCTTAGTTCTCTGTGTTGCCTGCCTTGCCTGTGGCTGCTTCAGTGTTACTCTGTCCCCCAACCCTGCCTCAGCAGTCTGCTGGTTGTGTTCCTTGTTCTGCTCTTGTGAGCTTTCAGCAACAAATTTGTCCTTCTCTCCTATGTGTTCTGTGCACTGAATAAAAGTCCCATGGGAAATAATTCAGTCAGGTGACTGTAGTTCTTGTGCCAGCAGTTGTATGGTAAACTTCTGTGGCTTGCAGTTCCTCTGTTGATCATAAGATTTGGCTTTGCAGTTGGTTGGGGTTTTTTTGTGTGTGTAGTTTTTGTGTATAACTTAGGACTTTCAGAGGGAGTAAAAAGTAAATACTTCGTTAGTTATAGTGCCCAACTTTACTGCACAAAACGTAATGCATATCATAATTGCTTGAATTTGAACACTGAAATGTTAGAGTTACACCACAGATCCAAGTGTAATCTATTTTAATTGGAAAGCTATTACAAAACAGAGAAGCGTTTTTGCTGTACTGAAGGGGAAAGAAGGCTCTTCTCTTTTGTTTTATTGCTTGTAGGATCCCACTGCCACAGAAGTATTAGTCACTTAGAACTCTGGTCTAGGTAAGGGAAGCAGCATTACAAGGGGTTGTATTGCCCAGTTCTAGTTCAATAATTTTGGTAACTTCCAGCTGTTCCTGGTCTGTTGTTGCTTCCTTCTCTTTCTCCTGCTCTTGGAGAATATCAGCCTTCTCTCAACAGACCTTCAGTTGCTGATCGATCGATCTATCTATCTATCCATCAACACACACACACACACACACATATATATATATGAGAAGAAATAACTCTTCATTTAATTATTTGGTGGGTTTCCAGTCCTATCCCAAGAAAGTCTAGAACTATTTGGCAACTTGGAATGGTGTGTCTGATCTAAAGCTGAAAGAAATCTATGGGACAAAAAAAGGACTCGTTTATATGTTTGAGGGCTGTCGTGTGCTAAATAACAATATTTTACAAAATTCAGGTTTGAGAAAGATTTTAAAACTTCTTTGAACGCTATTAGGAAATGTAATTACAAAGGTGTCACATTTAGCTGCTTCTGTAACATTTATATTGATATTTAACACATTGAGAAGGATCACACACAAAGGATAAGGTTATTAAAAAAGCAAATTAAAAATAAGTGCTCAAACAGAAAAAATTGGCAGGGGTTGATGCAGCTATAAACTTGTAGTCAAATGTAGTAAAAGAAAATCTATGCATTACCCATCTCCTTATGTAAAAACCCAAAAAACAGTTGATGTGTTCACAGTTGTGAAGCCGTGATCAATATTCTAATCCTAGATCTCTCCCTTCTTTTGGGAGCTGTGAGTTTCCAGAGGCAGAGATAGTTGTCTCCTTTTGTGCAGCATCTGATGCTTCACCAGTCCATGGTTGGACTAGGGACAGAATGCCAGTGGGATGTTTCAGTGTCCCCTCCCATAGTGCTGTCTCTTGGAGCCCAGCACCCTATTTGCTCTTGTGCAGGGATTTTGGGGGCACAGTAGGTCTGGTGCAGCCACCACTCCCCTTCACTGTCTGTTGTAGCAAGTCAAAGCCTGCAGTATTTTTTCCCCTCTGAGGTTTAGCTGGTGTATAATTATGTTTGATCATTAATCTAAATTTTACATTTACCATTATATGTAACTCCACAGGTTGAGAGACTGAATATTTTTTCTTTATTATTTTTATAGTAATAAAAGGTTAGCATTAGCAGGGAACAACTTTTAAGTGTTTGAAATCTGTCCTGCTTGTGAAATTGTGCCTGCCCGTGATATGTGTACCAAGTGTTTAATTTGTGCTGTGTGTCACTTCAAAGTCTTTTACTGCATTCGGGGCTTGTTTGACTTGCTTCGAGTGATATTTAATGGAAGTGTCTTTGCAGAACATGTCCTACTCAATAGCAGTCCTCTGTTGCAAGGCCACTTCCAGCAGTTCTCTGGCTGCAAGAGAACACACCAGAAAATTACTTGTTTTCAGGGTTCGTTGCTGTTCCATATCTCAGACTTCTTGTCAGTGCCTGTCACAACAGTCAACTTCTTGAGCTGCCTAAAGCAGGCTGTGTGGGGCTATATTCTTTTACATATTTGTAACAAACTAGACTTGAAAGTCATCTAGAGAATCGTACCTCTGAAAGAGCAGGGTAATTCCCTTGAAGATACTTAAGGGGAATTACATTAAATTTTGCTTTCAAGATTTTGGAATTCATTTTGAGTTCTCAGCTGATTAAATGTTTTTGGTAACTTCTCAGTAATTATGTTAGCTTTCTATCACTGGGAGTAAATCCAGGGATCGCTGTTATCTCTCACCCACTGTTGTTTAATTCTATATGTTCATGCAGCAGAGTGAGTCAGGACAGTGGAAGGACACGGACCAAACTGACTATGGAGGAGCTGAAAGCATTTGTACAGCAGCTTTTTAGCTTGCCATGTGTTATCAGCCAGGCCCGACAAGTAAAGGTAAGTTGGCATCTGTTCCTTAGATAATGTTGTGCTTTTTACTTTGTTCTGGTTTTGTGGTGGTTTTTTTTTTAAACAGATAAGGTTGCCTGGTGTAAAGGATGAAAAGCTTTTTGCTTTTTTTTTTTTTTTGAGAATTAGTCCTGCACTGTCAGAGGTGGATTGAGTGGGATGTTTCATTTCTAGCTTTTGATGTAAAGCTAAAGCATATGACTGCTTTACAATGATGTCTGTGGCCTCAAGAAAGGAAGTACAGTGTCTTCCTGCATTACTGGGAAATGTTGCTGTTGTCGTTGAAGTTTTGCTGATGACATGTTGCTGTCTCTCCAGCATGGAATGTAACATACATTTCCTGTTCATTTGTAAGCATGTCTCTAAGTGGGCATTGTGACGGTGTTTGTATTTTTATGCTACTGTAATCATAGCAACTCTCAAATTGATAGCCTGAGCGTGGATATGTAATGCCCTGTGAGATACTCTAATTCCACCTGGCCTCCATTGCATTCTGGAAGAATACCCATGCTCTTGTGCAGCAGTCTGACACAGGGTGGGGTGTTGCACATGGTGATCAACATTTGGGCAAATGAACAGAGCTCTTTACATGACTGTGTGTGCACTTTTTAGGGTGCCTGTTGCAGTCAGCATTGCCAGATGTGGTGGTCTACTGCAGATAAAAGACCCCTCTCACCTGTCGCTGGTCCAGATGGCCCAGTTTTAGCTCTCTGAACCAGTTACTCTTATTCCAGCATCATTAATGCTGTCTGTAGAGGTGAAATTTCTGGCTAAGTCCTACCTTTTGTTTGTTTTTGTAGAAATCTATCAAGGTTACATGGGTGTGCTTTTTTAGGGGAGAGGGAAAGCGGTGCCACACTGTCAGTTATTCTGTAAATACTTCTCAGCCTTGCTTTCCAGGTTACAGCCCTCTTAATCTGTATGCATGGCCTGCATTTCTTACCCTTCATATATATCTTTGCACCTGTCTGTGAATGAATCTAGACTAATAAGCAATCCAGATCATACTGATTCCCCTGGCATTTATCATTCTGGCAGTCTGCATCATAGCAAGTGTTTTCAGCAGCAATCTTAATTTGTTTCTCTGTCACTGATGATGAAATGCTAAATAGTGTTTCACCTACTAACCAAGTTCTAGAAAACTCCTTCAAAAAGCAACCTTCATAAAGATTTTTCACCTTGAGAAATGCTTCTTGAGGTCTATGTTAACCACTTATTAACCTGCATGTTCTGTTGATACTGTTTTAAGTGTTGTATATTACTAGATCGAGGGCCTAAAATTCTAAACACGACCATATGTGCAGCTACTACTACATAACCAAACAGTTTAAAAATAAATTAGTTTTGTTTGAGATGGCCTCTTCTCCATAAGTGTTTGCTAATGTTTGTTATGTCCTTCATTTCATATTAACTTTTTCATGGTAGTTCAGTGTTTGATAAGGGAGACTTTATATTGGACTTCCTTCTTGTTTTCAGCAAATACATGCCAGTATCATAAAAACAGGTTCCTTCAGAAAACTATAGGGTTCCAGGATGCAGTATAGCCAGGCCTGTTGATGCTAATCAACATCTTTATCATTCTGAGGTAGAGAGTGGAGTGTATTCTCATTCTAATAGGATAGGATGGTTTTACTACCCTTCTTTCCACATAAACCCCAGAAATATTTATTTATACTAATATTTATTAATGAAATGTTATTGTCATGTATTAATAGACCTGTAAAATTGTTCTCAAAGGGCTTTTTTGTTTGTAATGTGTTTAAAACCTACTTCTAATTAAAACTTAATTCATAGATGACAGAGCTGCAGGCGTACAATAAACTCTTAACAGTTTTAATTTGTTTTTTTGTCTAAATACTTTTTCCCAACTAGTCTTTCTTCCTCCAAACCCCAGCATTAGGAAACCAGTTCTAGTTCAAGTACTCTGCCTCTGCACGTGCATGTTCTTGAAGCTTCAACATCATCACTAGCCAATAAATAAATATTATCATTTTACTGGTTACAAACTGTAGTCTCTTAGTTTATGAATGAAGTCACATAATGATCACTTATGCCTAAGCACTCACTAGCTTTCAGCATGGCATTTGAAGTCAATTATCCATCATAATGAATAGCAAAATAATTGTCATGTTGGATGATGAGTATTTTCTAACACAAAAGGCATTGTAATTATTAAACTGTAATAATTTACTGTTGTCACTATGAAGCATTCAGTGTTATGTTCCCTAAATCAAAATCTTTATAATGTGGGTCTTGTTCTTTCTTATAAATGCTTTCTGGTTTCCAGGCAGTCATGAGAAGAATCATCAGCCAGAAAGGGCAGGAAGCTAAGGGTTAGGAAATGCAGGTTTTGCTCCTCATAGTGCCATCGACTTGCTGTCAGAAATACCTGTCTTTTTTTAAGAGACTTGGGAGTGAATCAATTGGGTACACTGGTTGAATGTCCTTGAATGAATCTCCTGCAGAGATTCTTTCCTGTCTGCTGGCTTTGGTTTTTTTCATTGCAGTGCCAAAACATGAGGATGAGGACAACTGCAGCAGTGCAGTTGGCTTTCTGTGAAATTGTCTCCTTTAATAAGAGGGCTTTGCGTTTTCATTTCTTTCCTTTGTGCAATAAACCCCTGATGCTTTTAAGTGGTAGGCCTGTTTTAGGAAATAATGAAAATATAATCATTGTTACTTTAGTGATCTTTTGGAATTTATGTTCCCTTACATCTCTGGCTTGTTATTTCTCCTCAGCATGTCTTGTTTTGCTGTGTATTACCATCATTACTGTAATGCCCCAACACTGTACTGAAATGATGGTCTGTTTGCAGAAGTCCCCTTTCTTCCCACTCTTTAAAAATTATGTTGACTGGACAGTGCTAAATATTCTGTTTTGTTAGGGTCTGTAGTCATTTGCAATCATACTATTTTTGGTGTAGAGTTCAATGCAGCTAATATGCCTCGGGTATGAAACATTAGGCCATCAAATAAGTTAGATGGTCTGTTACTTAATATGTGTCAGACTTGATGGCTTGTGACAGCTAGCTGGCATGGTCTGTAGAAGCTCTGACTGATGATGTGATGATCACAAACAAATTCACAGCTGACTGATCCCTCAGTCAGATTCCCTTTTGATTCTGTGGGCGTTTTTCCCTAATTGATTTGTACTGTATGTTACTTCAGAATCTGCTTGATGATGTGGAAGAATTTCATGAGCGTGCTCAAGAAGCTATGATGGATGAGATCCCAGACTCTTCCAAGCTGCAGGAGTTAATAGACATGGGCTCTGGCCTTTATGTAGAACTCCCCGAGCTGCCAAGGCTGAAGCAAGAACTGCAGCAGGCACGGTGGCTGGATGAGGTGAGGTCCACCCTCTTGGATCCCCAGAGAGTCACCCTGGATGTGATGAAGAAGCTGATTGACTCAGGTGTGGGCTTGGCACCACACCATGCTGTAGAGAAGGCCATGGCTGAGCTGCAGGAGCTGCTCACAGTCTCAGAGAGGTGGGAGGAGAAGGCCAAGGTCTGCCTGCAGGCCAGGTGAGTGTTCCTTTGCAAACTGTTCTTACAGGTCATGCACTTCTGTGTTTCTCATCCTCTTTTGAGGAGTGTGGTGAAGAGTCAGGTCTTTGCAGCTGTAGTGCCTTTGTTGTTTTGGGGTGTTTTTTTACCTCCCAGCAGTTGGATTGCTCAAGAGTGGGATTTGAGGTGGTTGATGAATTGCAGAAGTGTTGATTCCCTATGATGTTGCACAGTGGCCAGAGGCTGCGAGTGTTGCTGCTGGTTTTGCTATTCATCCCCCTCAACAAAGAACCCTGAGTATGCTACCCAGGACAGCTTTCTTGATGTTAGGGAGCTGTGATGCTGCGCCCTTTTGAACTTGACTGTGCAAAGTCCATCAGCTTTCTCACCTCCTGTTCTTTGGTAGGTGGTAGCACCCTCCAAGCATAGAGCCATGGTGTCCTACACTGCAGTGTAGTGATGAAGTTGCATCACCAGCCTGTCAGATTTATGGCTGTAGTTAACTGGCATTTTGAGAGAAGGCTGGAACTGGGTTTTTCTTACTCTAGACCACGCCAAAGTATGATGGCTCTGGAGGGCATCGTGAATGAAGCAAAGAACATCCCTGCTTACCTGCCCAATGTGCTGGCACTGAAAGAAGCCCTGCAGCGGGCTAGAGACTGGACAGCCAAAGTGGAGGCCATTCAGGTAGGGCGTTCAGCAGGGACTGGAATCTTCTGCTTGCATATATTTAGACATGTCCTTTATTCCTAGCACCTCTACCCACAAAGGTGACCTGAAGGAAAGCTTTGCTATAGCTGTTAAATGTATAGCTGATGTGGTTGAATTTCATTTTCTTTTTGTGCTCTTGTTTCCCCCTTGGCTATCCCAATTTCTGTTTCCCTTCCTTTTATGCATTTTAGGGGGATGTAAAAGCTGGCAGATTCATTATGGTGTGGTATTTGGTATCGAAACTGTTTGGCATACTGTCGGTGGAAATATTTAGCTGCAGCAGAAGATGCTCTGCTGACAGGTCTTCAGTTTTGAATCTGGCTATGGAAATGCATTTTATTTGTGTTTTCTCCCCCAAATGGTGTCAGGCTTAATGGCACTGGTGGCTAGAATTTTCTGTCTGAAATAGATGAATTAGCTCAGTAGCCTTCCCTTCTATTAGTCTACCCACAGGACTTGATCCAGACATCTGTGATATTTCTAGGTGTTTATCTCTGGACTACAACTGCTAGTCTTCTATGGGGTATTTGCTGGAAATTGAACTGATAATCCCAATGGATTTCACATCAGCCCATGTACAACTCACATGCAATAGCTCACTGTTAAGCAGACAGCATTTAAGACAATGGTATAGAAATGGAGTGTTTTCTTATTCCCTAAGCCAGCTGGCCGTGACTGTTGAAATAAAAGCTGTATGAGATGGATTTGTAAAATAACAGTAAGATTGAAATGTTGCCCTCCTTTCCTTTAATATGGAACTCTATTTTAGTCAGTGACAAAATAGCGTATGGCTTGAAAGTAAGCTGGCAACTGATATATATAATGGTGGAACTGTTGGCTTAGAAAAATTTCTTTCATCCCAGAATGGGAGCAACTATGCCTACCTGGAGCAACTGGAGAGCTTGTCTGCCAAAGGCCGTCCAATACCGGTGCGTCTGGATGCCCTGCCACAGCTGGAGTCTCAGGTAGCTGCAGCACGTGCCTGGAGAGAGCGCACAGGAAGGACCTTCCTGAAGAAGAACTCGAGCTACAGTCTGTTACAGGTGAGCAGCTCTTCTGTCAGCCTTCAGAAGCTCACCTTGATGGCCCCCAGTGGTCCAGAGAGAACAGCTGCTTCAGCTACAGTGCATTACAGCTCCTTTTCAGAAGAAAATAGAATTTCAGCTGTTCTCAGGTGAAAAGAATGAAAAGGGTGAAGAGAAAGAAAAAGGCAAAACGTTCTGTTTGGTTAGTCTTGGTTTTATGTATGGACAACCTCATCCGTTACTTTTGAAGACAGAGGGAAAGCGAAGGATTTTTTTGTGTCATTGTAGAAGTGTAGGCCTGAAACAGACACAGATCCTGTCTCGAATTGATGAATGTTTTAACTTGCCTTACTGCTTAAATGCTATGAAAATAGATTCCATATTTTATAAACTGTTTAACTATAAGAAAAATTAAGTCAGCTACTGTTTATTTCACTTCAATGAATCTAGTCACTATCTTTCTTTTAATGAAAATCAATCATGTGTTTGAAGATCTATCATATCTATTTGACAGGCTTCCCTTTTCTAAGGAAAATAATTCAAGTTTGGTCAACTGCTGTATTTTTCATTCTCTTATATTGTTGTTAATTCTATGCAGTTTGTCTTCACTTTTAGTGAGATGTCCAAAACCAGACAGCATCCTCTCTGATTTCCTGAGTGCCACATGAAGTGTAATAATTACATCTTGTGTCTCAAAGAGGATACTGATGTTTAATGTTCCCAGTAGGGAACATCTGCCCCTATTGCTACAACATCACACTGATTTCTGTTTGCTTTGTCGTACACTCTAGATACAATTTTTTTCTCTGTATTCTTCTGCCTAACTAGTTATTTAATGTATTCTGGTTTTGCATTTTCCTAAATGTAGCAATTTGAACTTTCCTATGTTGAATTTAATTGCTAGATTTCATATTTAAGTATGCATTCCAACTAGTCAAGATAACTTAAAATTTTATTCTTGTCCTTAAAAGTGCTTTGCAGCCTCTTGTAATACTGATATTAAAGGGCTTACAGCATATTTTTAGTTTTCTTTCAGCCACCAAATTGCTGATGTAAATATGAAATAATGACAGATTTTTCAGACTTGTCATTAATAAAGGCCTTTGAAGCAAATGTTAAACTACTGATATCTAATTGCATACAGTATTTTGGTTAGCTATTTTTATGGTAGCTTAATCATGAAAACATAGTGGCTTTCAATTTGACCTGCCACTTTATGGTGGTACTGATTACATTCAAATTTCATAAGTATGAAATATTTTTATCCTTTTCTGTTTATTCTCTTGTAGCATTAGTTGACAGGTATCAAAGGTGTTAGATTGCTGAGTATTTCTTGCTCTCTGGTGACATTGTTGTAATTCCTCTATTAGATGTTTTCATATGGTGTCCCTGATATCACAAGGTTATAGATTAGAACTTTTTTCTGTTCTTGGCATCCTTGACTCTGACAGTTTTCTTGGCATTACAGGTTCTGAGCCCTCGGACTGATATTGGTGTTTATGGGAGCAGTAAGAATAGGCGGAAGAGGGCAAAGGAGTTGTTGGAGAAGGAAAAGGAAAAAGATCTTGACTTGGAATCCCTAAGTGAACTGGAAGATGGGCTGGAGGAGGCCAGGGACACTGCAGCTGTGGTAAGGAGCAATGAAAGGTGATATCTCCTGATACATTATCTCTAATCTGTGTAGAAATCTTATGGAAGAACTGATAAATGAATCTCAGTGAAACAGGTCTCTCATAATATGATGTTTGACACAAGAATATGGTTCAGCTTTAGTTGCAGTGAAAGTAGGGGGGAAGCACAGTTCAGGGTGTAAGTGCTGGCATTTAGTATGAGTTGGGCTGTGGGTAACTCTTAAATGCTCTTGGCTTGATATCTGTGGCTGCTCATCTTATATTAACATTTACTGAAATCACGTTGCAGTAATGTGCAGTGAGGTGCAGCTCTGCCTTAACCAGTACCAAGACATATTTGGTTAGGTCAACTTTGAGGGCAGCCTATAAACGCTTGGTCGTGGACACTGGGCTGGAGGAAGTGTTTTGTTTGATTCTTCCTTTTTAGGAGGATATTCATGCAGCTTATCAGATGAATTCGCTGTTATCTGACTGCCCTTTCTCTGGGAACAAAGAAAATATATGCAGGCTCATTAATATGGCTTATACACAGTCTGTTTTACTGTAGTATGCTTTGTTATAGTTACTTGAATGGAAACACTGAGCAAATGCAAGTTGCTTCAGAAGATATATGGTCACTCAGATGCTTCTGGTGCTGAGTCAACATTGAAACAATGCTCAGCTGCATTGTCTCAGTAGGCAAATAGATGGAACAGATTCTGACTTCTTCCCTGGAGTCAAAACCTGTTCTTCTGGTGGTCTTTTGACAGATATAATTATAAACTTCAGAAACTTTGTACATATTGAGAAGGTCATCTTAAGTTTACATAGTATCTCTGTCAGAAGGACTGAGGGAGTAATGAATAATTGAGGAGGAGGTATCTTAGCTGAAGTTTTAATTAGATCACACAACTCCTAAGTTTTGGGCTAGTTTAAATAGGAAGATACCCTGGTATGTTTGGGTTTGGTTTGTTGTTTTTTTTGGGTTTTTTTCTGTGTTGCTAATAAAATGAAGTCTCTCTTAGCTGTGAATGTCACGACCTGCTTTTTGTCCTTTTTGTGTAGGTGGCTGTATTCAAGGATCGGGAACAGAAGGAGATTGAAGCCATGCATGCTCTCAGGGCAGCTAACCTGGCCAAGATGACTATGGTGGACCGAATCGAAGAAGTCAAATTCTGTATCTGCCGCAAAACAGCGAGTGGATTCATGCTGCAGTGCGAGCTGTGCAAAGACTGGTTCCACAGCGGCTGCGTGCCCCTTCCCAAAACAAGTTCTCAGAAGAAGGGCTCCAGCTGGCAGGCCAAAGAAGTGAAGTTCCTGTGTCCCCTCTGCATGCGTTCCCGAAGGCCGCGGCTGGAGACGATCCTGTCCCTGCTGGTGTCCCTGCAGAAGCTGCCGGTGCGGCTGCCGGAGGGGGAGGCCCTGCAGTGCCTGACGGAGCGGGCCATGAGCTGGCAGGACCGAGCGCGGCAGGCGCTGGCCACTGACGAGTTGTCCTCTGCTCTGGCCAAGCTTTCTGTGCTCAGCCAGAGAATGGTGGAGCAGGCAGCACGGGAGAAAACAGAGAAAATCATCAGTGCAGAGCTACAGAAAGCAGCAGCTAACCCCGACCTGCAGGTAGGGATGGGGGTATCTTGCTCTTTACTGTACCTATCCTAATTCATTGTGTCGAAATGCCTTGTCTGTCTTGAGTAAGCTTGGGGAGAGAGGAGGAGAGTTAAAAGCTGGGGGTTAGATGTGTTGAAACTACTTAGTTGGGAGCTCCTCAGGCTCTGGCTGCTTCTGTCAGCTACATGCTGCTGCAGGAACAGCTCTGTGGGTTTGTGCTCAGTCAGTAGCAACTGCTGAAGGTGCCTGTAAGAAACATCACATCAGTCATAACAGCTGGGTATGGGCATGAAGCTGCGTAAAGCAGTTGCTACTTTGGTGTCTAAATTCCATTCCCTCTTGACAGAATCCAAGGACTCAGTATTTATAATTTCTGATGGATTGTCATTCCTAGGCATTTAGTGTCTTGTTAGTGAGTTTCATTGAGGCCTGTAGGAAGGCAATGGTGCTTTCACAGCTGACCTCTTCACCTTGAGATTGGGGTCACGTGATGCTGTGGTGAAGAAGTTTGTACAACCACAAGCTGTAATTTGGTAGCAGGGAACAACAGTATCTAGATCTTTCTAGTTCCTATTGTTCAAAAACATGGAATCAAAATCTAATGGAAGCTTTACCTTGGGTATCTCCCTATTTTTCTTCACATCTTGATGTAACTAATCTTTTCTGTGACTGTTCAGGTAGTTGCCTTCAGGCCAAAAGAAGCAATTCTTTGTCAGTAACTCTGTAGCTTTTCTGCAGATTTTTCTGGAAATTTTATTGTTTCATTACCATATTTCATTTTTGTTTTAGGGACACCTGACTAGTTTTCAGCAGTCAGCCTTTAACAGAGTGATAGGGAGTGTGTCCTCATCCCCACGGCAGACTTTGGATTATGATGATGAAGAGACAGACTCTGATGAAGACATCAGGGAGACATATGGCTATGACATAAAGGTAAGTGTGGTTTATCTGCATGGGATTAATCCAGAACACCTGTCTTCTATGAATTCATTTATTTCAGAGTATATTTTGTATCTTAAGCTATTTATGTATATTCTGCTCTGGCTCTTGTTGCAGAAGAAGCACTTCTTGATTTTTATCTGAATGTTTCAGTTCTGAGGGAAGTATTTAATGTTTCTATTCAAAATTTCCAGACCTGTGTGAATTTCAAAAGGCACTTTTTAGTGCTAAGGAAAGAGATAAACTTACAAAGATATTTGTATTTATAATACCGTGGAGGATGAACATTATCTTTATGCCCCATTCGAGGATATCATGAGTCATAAAAGTGTCTGTATGGAGAGCTCTTCAAAGTTTTTTGCTACAGCAAAAAAATTAGTCTTTGAAACCTGCATGCTATGTAAGAAGTTTCCTGGTGTCAGAGCTTCTTTCATGTTTTCATACCTTTCTCTTCATTCAACGCTCATATAAAGGAGGTACATGTGTTCCATTTTGGATGTGTGGAAATATTCGATACTGGATGCCTGGATCGTGTTGTAAAATTAGTGTCTGGATTCAGTTCAGAAATTGTAACTGCAGTCAAATTTTTCAAGTATTTTAACTAGAGGAGAACTTCCATGAGAAAAGGCAATTGTGGAGATAACCAAGTGTTTTCCATGTGTTGAAATGTCTTTTTGATAAATGTAGAGACAAAAGCAATGCCACTGGTTCTTCCTGAGCAGTGTTTTCTTTTTAGCAATAGTGTCATTTCTACCTTAAAAAGATGCTGTCTTAAGAGACAGTGTGGTCATGTAAATTCTTCTAAGGCAGATATTCTGGTTTATAGAGACCTGGACAGCACATTCTCCAGGTATGATTTGCTGCAGTCTCTTATTTTTAGTGTTTTATTTCTCTGCAGCTTTGTGCATGTACTCAGATTTTTCTTAAAGTCCCATGTGAAATGCCAACAAGAGTACATTGCAGTTGGGTGCTACAGCTTTTAATTAAATTCGTTGTATATACAAAAATAATTTCCAAAATGTTCTTTGCATCAGGAGTCATAATAAGGCATTTCTGAAAGATGTGGTATTTTCTGAGGCTGTGATAAAGCATATGTCAAGAAAGATGGCATATGCTTGTCAGGATCTGAGGGTTTTGCAGGAGCATCATTTCATTTGTTTAATGATTCTGTTGTCATCATTTAAAAATCTGTTACTTAACCCTTTTGATTTGGATGTCCATCACTATATGTAATCGTAGAAACCTAAAAGTAAAAAAACATTGAAGCAAAGCTGCTAGGGACCAGCATGAATTTGCTCTTGACTTCTTGTGGAAGTAATCCCTGTATCCCCAAGGGTCCACAGACTGTATTTCGAAACCCACATTCTCTGGCTTCTCAAGTGCACAGTTGTTATGGAAATACATGTGAAAAAGGCCTGTTTGATCATAGTGTGTCTTCTAATTAAATCATTGTTCTTGCCAATAAATACTTCATTATGAGTGCGACAGCTAGATTTGCTTTAAGATTTGTTTCAATCAGGATAATTCACTGTGAATTTTCTTCACCTGTTGTTATTTTTTTTGTCTCGTATTTTTCTCATTTCTTTGCACCTGTGTTGCCTGTGGCCACTAAATGATGATTTTTTAAAAAATCAATTTACATATTAGTCCTGAACTTTCTTTAATGTCGTATAATGAGATACCCATAACAAGATACTGTACAAGATATAAACTTTATGGTGTAGGGAGAAATATCTTCTTTCTGAGTATATTCTACCTTTTCATCTGGGCGATTTAAATTTGAATTTCCCACTTATAGTTCTGTACAGAAATCATTAGTGTGCACTTCACTTCCTTTTAAACGTGTAACTGAAAGCCAGAGAGAGAGATTACCATTCTTAAACTCCCTTTTTATGTCATGAAATGACAGTGTCTGGGTGGTACAATTTCCTGAGTTGGCCATTTTGGGACCCACACAACTAATCTTCAGGTAAATATTGTCAATAACTGCTCTGTAACCTTTCTCTTTTTTTAAGCCAGCTTCTTGTTTTTAATGTTTTCTGAAAGATTTCATCCGTACACGGCATGCTAAGTATATTAAATCTGTTGTCCAGTTTCATCACACACATGATGAAACAGCTGAATTCTGGAAAGTGCTGTGAAAATAAATGGTTGGTTGAGGAGATTGTCCTAGCAAATTTCACCTCCAGGGGCGAGTAAGAAGAGGCATAAATTAGTACTAGGGAGCATCAGGGAATCTACTCAGGTGGGCTTGTGCTTCTCTGGTTTCTCTGCCTAATGTAATGCAGAGTCAAACAAAGCTGCTCCCACTGCCAAGAGATTCCTAATGTCTCTTGTCCTAATGGGTCCAGCTGCACCTCAAGGCGTATGTCCCACTTCAGTGTGATGTATCTGAACAGTCAAACATCCATCTTGCCCAATACCTTGAATGTGTTCAGCGTCTTATACAACTCACTTTGCTGAGCACAAGCCAGCAAATGTTCGTGGAAATATTCACAGCAGTCTTAGCTATTGTAGCCCTCTTCTTTCAGTGTTTGGTCCTGTCTTAAAATGATTCCAGACTGACACAGAAGTCCCAATCCTAGGACAACACTGGATTTTGATATTTGTGGCTGTGCTGGACCTCACCTGTAAGATCTTTCTACAGTCACTCAGCACACCCCTGCTTTACTACAGATGCCTGCCTTTGTGGTTTTGCAGTCAATTTTTTCAAGCAAAATAATAAATTATGTAGGCTAAGAGTAAGCATCCTTTGGTTATGTTGACTTCTGAAGACTGTACTTGAGGGAATGCTGAGTGAGGAAACTTGTCAAGTGTTTCTCTTGCAGTAACTATAAATCTACTGACCTATCTCCATAGTTTCTGTATTCCTCCATTATTTAAGTAGGGATATAATTTGTAGCTTTTGCACATCGCCTGATGTCTCTGGTGGAGTGTTTCAGAGTCGGATTTTAGGAACAGCTCAGTCTTAGTAGAATTTCCTTTGAAGTAGGTATTTTCTGGATTCGGATGTTGCATGTTTTCTGTGGGTCTCTTTCAGGACAATGCCAGTGTAAAATCTTCTAGCAGCTTGGAGCCTAATTTGTTTTGTGATGAGGAAATCCCTATTAAATCAGAGGAAGTGGTGACACACATGTGGACTGCTCCCTCCTTCTGTGCCGAACACGCGTATTCATCTGCTTCTAAAAGCTGCTCTCAAGGTATTCCCTTATGTGCACATTGAGATAAAATTAAATAGATAACTGGGAGGAGCAGTCAGTAAGGAGGGGAACTGCTCTGTTACCCCTGCTAGTTGTACAGAATATGTCTGTAAGAAGGTACAGTAGAGTTACATTGCAGTTAGTTTCTTGATGTCTCACTTATAGACCTGTGTCAATGCATTTTGCTTGGGATTGTCTCCCTCTTTACAGTGTTGTAAGAAGTATGTAATTGCTTTTGGTTTTCATCTCTTCCTTTTATCTTTATATGACTTTGCCAAGGGGAGGTTTAGATTGGCTTTTAGGAAAAATTTCTTCACTGGAAGGGTGGTCAGACATTGGAACAGGCTGCCCAGGGAAATGGTGCAATCACCATCCCTGGAAGCATTCGAAAAACATGTGAATGTGGCACTTGGGGACATGGTTTAGTGCTGGGCTTGGCAGTGCCAGGTTAACAGTTGGACTCAATGGTCTTAGAGGTCTTTTCCAGCCTTAATGATTCTATGACCTGCCTCCTGTCTGAAAGGTTCTAGCACTCCAAGGAAGCAGCCTCGGAAGAGTCCACTGGTACCTCGCAGTTTGGAGCCCCCTGTATTGGAGCTGTCACCCGGAGCAAAAGCTCAGCTGGAAGATCTAATGATGGTGGGAGATCTACTGGAGGTGTCGCTGGATGAAACGCAGCACATCTGGCGGATTTTACAGGCGACTCACCCACCCTCTGAGGAGAGGTTTCTTCACGTCATGGAGGTATGGAACTTGAAGAAATACTCTGATGTGGAACAAAAATCTCACCACATTACATTGGAGGGTTTTTTTTAATATAGTCTTGAGTAGTTGAGTGCTTAGTTGCTTGACATGTTTGGATTTCAACTGGGGGGAGTAGTAGATTCCAGAAAATAACAGAATAAGAGACCCAGAATTTCAGTTCTTGTTCACTCATGCCGTACCACTGTCCTCCACAATTAACCATATTTAGAACAGTTTTCTCAAGCAGTTCCATATGCAAACCTTATTTTAGAAAATATGGGGTTAGGAAAGGAAACACTGTTCTTGATTATGCTTGGAAACAGAACAAATCTGCAAAAGAGTTACAAAAACCATTTAGGAAGATAGAAAGTCTACACATAGCTTATATAACTTGATACTTAAATGTTACTGAACTTTGTTACTGGGGAAAGAACATTTTTTTTTTTTTTAGTAAAATGTGGTTTGGTCGTTCAGGTAATAAGATTCCTGTTCTTCCTCAGAATAACATAGACATAGAAATTTTTTTATTAATATACTTTGAAGATGTCCTGATTGCTTTGCTCAGCTGACAGTGAATCAGATGGGTTTATCTGCTGATTCTGAGGTCGAGTCAAAATCACTTGGCTATGTTTGTGCAGTGGGCAAGGGGTGTATACTGGAAGAGGTCAACTCTTGTGTTGAAGAACTCGACTGGAACCCATTCTTTAATCTGTCAGCTGCAGTTAGGGGTTGGTTTGACCATGTGTGGCTATGGAGTATGTGATAGCTTTTTGGGTTATGCACAGGAAGCACATAGAAGATGGCTCTTTCTTGATTTCTTGCTGGTGTACAGTAATACAAGATGGAAGGTTAGATGAGCATGTTAATTGGTGTCTCATGTTCTGATTGCCTTCCATATACAATGGATGAGTTAAGTGTTGCCAAACTGCCATCAGTTAGGGCAGTAGTATAAAACTGACCCTGCCTCCAAAGTACTGCTTTACCACTTTTCAACCTGAGTACTTCCTGAGCTTAATGTTCTTTTAATATAATAGTTTTGGTATGGAGTTGATTGAAGTACAGTTTGAATGCCAGTAAATAACAATTTATAAATAGTATTCCAGACTGTTATATTAATAGTTAAGCAAAGCTTTTTTTCAGGGGAGTGGGGTAAGGTGTGTGGGATGTGTATGTCTTATGACATTTTCTGGTTAACCCTTATGAATACTTGTTTGACCAGAACTACTCATTTTGAATTGAATGTTTTCCATGTCTGTTTACCTACAAAATAAGTAGACTTTTGTAAAATAATCTTGAGAGGATTTGGTTTTGGGTGGAGTAGCTATATTAAGTAATGTACAGTAAACAGAGTGTCTTTACTCACCTGTAGTACGTTCTTAATCTATTAATAATTATTTAAGTGTATAGCTGGATTAACTGAAATTGAGTACAGAGGAGCTATACATGTGAATGTTTCAGATATAAATAGGACTTGTCACTGTGAATGCTACCTGCAGGGACAGAGTTTGCCAGTTTTAAGCCTCACTTCTGATCTGAATCTGTTATTTAAGAGCTGTCGATGACGCCAGGATATTTACAATGTCTGCCAGTTTGGAAGCTTTTCAAATAACTGATGTTACTTTTTTCTCTTGCTTGAGTTGATGATCCATTTTAAGAATTCACCAATTACGCTATGTTAATCTCCAAAATAGCTGTTGCTTTCTCTCAAAAGTAATTACAGGCAAGACTGACCTTGGATGAAAAATAAGCAAGAGCATCTAACAAATTATTAATCTTCTCAACTTCTATTAAAAAACAATGTGAGAGGGGAATTGTAATCATTGCTTATTTTGCCTCCTTACCCTTGCTGCTGATTTACTTTTTCCCCTGGGTATTTTTGATTGATTGTACTTTGACACAGTTGATAACGCTGAATTTTTTCAAATATGGTGAAAATAAAGTTAAGTGCCTTTTGCTTAGAATTTGTAACTATGTTGTTGAGTAGCTTTCTTCATTCCATGTCAGCGTAATGGTAGAGGTAACTACATCTCTGAGACATCAGGTTTGCAGGAAATTTGCATTTGAATAAAAATCTCTCTTCACTCTTTCCATGAAGGATGACAGCATGGATGAAAAACCGCTGAAAATGAGAGGGAGAGACTCTTCTGAGAGGAAGCGGAAACGAAAACTGGAGAGAGCAGAGCAATTCTTTGGAGATATGAAGCAAAAATCTAAAGAGCTGAAAAAACTGGAAAAACCTAAGAAGAAGAAGCTAAAACTCACTATGGATAAGACAAAGGAGCTGAACAAGCTGGCGAAGAAACTGGCTAAGGAGGAGGAGCGGAAGAAGAAGCGAGAGAAGGCAGTTGTTGCCAAGGTAGAACTAGTAAAGGAGAGCACAGAGAAAAAAAGAGAGAAGAAGATTCTAGATATTCCTTCTAAGTACGACTGGTCAGGAGCAGAAGAGTCGGATGACGAGAATGCCGTGTGTGCTGCACAGAACTGCCAAAGGCCCTGCAAGGACAAAGTGAGTTTTCCCTTAGTTCTGTCACAGGCAATTCCATGCAAAGGCAAACCCCCTCTGTGCCATTTAATGTTTAGATTGAGCAGCATGAGAAACCCAAGTGGTGTGATTAGAAATGAGAGAGGATGAAGTAGTACTTGGGTAGGTACACAGGTGTAGATGTAGCAGATTAAACTGTAGATCTTCCTTCCTCTCTTAGGTACTTTAAAACAGGAAAAGATGGAAAATCAGAATCTGGGCAAAGGTCTCGGTTGGGAAGTTTAACTTCTTCAAGCTGGGTAATTTTTTGTTGACTATGTGCAACATGCATTGGCTGATTCAAAGGATTAATTCTTTGACTCAGAAATGTTCCTGTGTTTCTGAGCAGGAGTGGGATGTGCGATGTTCCTAAATGAAGTAAATTTTCTGTATTTCTTGCATACAGTCTGTGAACAGTGATGCTGCAGGCTGAGTGATCTACCAACTTCAGTGCTTCATTTTTCTTGTTGGAGATGAATAATCAGTGATTTTTAGACCTGATTGAATTATTACAAAAGAAACTTGATCTGCTTGTCTCTGTGCTACTGCCTATCCTAATTGTCAGCTTTTAACACTGACTAATCAATGATCAAAAAAAGTTTTTTCAAAATGTTTTTTTCTGCTTTCTAGAAAGTAGAAAAAACACACCCCAAATAACTGTGGGATTGAGACTATACTGCACTGACCTTCACAAGAGAGAGTAGGAGTAAGTGCAAATAGAAAGAACTTATTTCTTGTGCAGAATTGAAACATTGAGTTCAAATCTTCATTGGAACAGTCAAAAAGACCAGTTAAAAGACCAATTTTGAAGTCTTAAACTTAGATCAAGGTTAGAAATTACACTCAGTCACTCAAAATATGATAGTCTTTTTATTCTCTTTACTTCACAGGTGATATTTACCTCATATTAGTACATTTTTATGGAAATCGAGATTGTAAGCGGGAGGAGAGGGCCTTTAAGCTCCTATTATAAATAAGGTTGTACTGAATTTGTCAAACTTCCATGAATGAAACTGAGTAAAATTCCTGATTGTATAATCAAAGTTTTTAATGGAATGTCTGCCTTGCCATAAGGTTGGATGTACTTTAGTACATTTGGCAGTTGAACACCATACATACGTACTCGTATGACAATTGAAACGTGGCAGGTACAGGAATGTAACGACTGAAGCTGCAGCTGTTGGTGGCCATTACTAGTCACTTTGAAAATATGTTCAGGAGTAGTTTGCTACAAAGTGAAGTAAAAATCTTGAGATGATAATGTTTCTTCATTTTGATAGGTTGGCACTAGTGCTATTTTCCTAATATGTTGTCACGTTCCTCTGTGAGGTGAAAGCAGAACTACAGCAGTAGCAATTTTTATAGCTGTACCAATGCATGCCATTAGAATGGAGAACCTGTGTTTCTTATCCTGCAGATCACAGTTTCCACCCACTGGCTCAAATTAACGTGGACTTTTATTCAGGGAATTGCAGAAATCAAATAATGAATCTTTTTTTCTTCCTAAGTTTTAATTTACTTTTTTTACATTTTTCCCAATTGTTCTATAGCAAGTTCAACTCAAAGTCTGAAATATTCTAGGTTAGATGTTATGATGTTTAGGACTTAGAGTTGTGTGTGCTTTTTTTGGCATTTGGTGGCCAGCTGTATACCCAATATCTAGCTGGTAGAAAAGTATTAAAGCTATTGATGTCACGTGGCTATTCCCCCCCCCCCCCAAACCATCAAGTCCTTTTGTTTTCTGTAATTTTTAGGCTTCAAAAGCTGCCATTTGATAATACATCTAAGGGGATATATATAACTTAGAATGTGTATTTGTAGACTTTCATCTATGCTGAAGTAATGTCTCTGAGTGTCCTCTTGTTTTAAATGTGTTCTAGCACACCTGCTTTCATTTGAGGAGAGCTGAGTCATCTTTCTCAGTAGTAGTAGTGTATATTTGTATTGTTGTGGTCTAAGGATGCAAGAGGTTTGTTGGAAGAGAGTTATTTTTCATTAAACTGAAGCAGTTATTAAAACAAGCTCTGTAGGGCATTAATTTGTACCCAAAAGCTGTTATGTGCCAGGCACCTCACTTGGGTTTAATGGAAGGTGTTTTCTTCATGTAAACTGTGCCTGTCTGTCCTTCCCTGTAACGTGCCACGTGTTGCTGCTGTGCTCTCTTGCAGGTGGACTGGGTGCAGTGCGACGGTGGCTGCGATGAGTGGTTCCATCAAGTCTGTGTGGGTGTCTCTCCCGAAATGGCTGAGAATGAGGATTACATCTGTATAAACTGTGCAAAGAAACCCCTGCAGGGACCCAGCAGCCCTGCTCACGCACCGCCTCCTCCCTTCTTGTTGAGCTACAAACTACCAATGGAAGATCTTAAGGAGACAAGTTAGCAACTACTCGATGCCCAGAACTTGTTGGGAAATGGACCACTGAAACCCTACAGGAAGAGAGGGTTTGAAGCTAATGTAGCCACTGAGCTTCACTTCCAAGGATGTACAGACCTGCAGCGGAGTTGGTCCGTTCCTTACAGCTGGCTTCCTTCATACAATGGGAATGTCAAGGCACAGTGGTACCGACTCATCTATGCAGACACCGCCTGAATTAGGAGCTCCAGCCAGTGTTTTCTGACTTGAGTGTTTCCATCTTTGAGTGTGGCTGTTGCTCTTAGAGACTGAGCAAACTCGAGGCTGTTAGATTAGACACTTCAGGGTGTTAGAAGTACATGTTGGCAGTGGAGCTGGCCTGGAATTGGTGGGCACAGGCTGGAGCTTTTGGGCCTATCAGGTTATCCTAAGGAGGTGACTTCAGAAGTTATCTTTTGCCTCTCCATGCCAGCCCAGAGCATTGAGTAATGTATTGGGAGAGTTAAATTGCCTCCATATCCAGGCAGCTAACACTACACTATAAGGATGGGAGCAAGTGGATGAATTTCTTTTCATTTCTCTTTTGTAGCTAAAGGGCAGAGGAGCTCATAATCTCAGAAATCAGCAAAGGTTGTGTTTACCAAAAAAGAAACCCAACTCTACTCCACTAGGCAAAACTTTTTCCTCGGTGGGAAACAGCCGATCTTCCTGTCCTGAGGAGGGCCAGAAAACATTGATAATGTCTAGCTAGGCCAGAACTTGGGAAGAGCAGAGTGCTTCCCTTTCTGTGGGGATGCCCTCTCCTTTTCTAGGCTTTGCTTAGAGTTCTGCACTCCTGCACATTAAAGTTGTCTCGCGCAGGATGGAGCTGGCGAGGAGGTACAGCACCCAGGGCACCAGCTTCTGAGATCTGTACCCAGGGATGGGAAGGAAAGAAGACAGCCCACTTACCTCAGAGGGCTTGAGCACATGTGCTTCTGTGAAAAGTTTCACTCACAACTATTTCCAGTATCACCAGGCTACGGGCATGGCCTCCTGTGATACCACAAGCAGTCTGCAGATACTGTTCGCAGTGCAAATCCCCCTCCCTGCTGGCTTTGCTGGATGTGCACCAGTGTACAGTCAGCAACAGTTCTTGTTTGAAGTCGCCCCTGGCTTTGCCAGAGGACCAGAGGGGCTTGGGGTCATCCTGGGTGACAGTTGTTTTAGTAAATCCATTTTTAAAGAAGGACTTGTTTTTACTTTTTTCTAAATGTCTCAGACTACTGACTTGTTCTATAAATAGATTATTTTTCTTTGATTTTTTTATACTTACCACTGTTAACCAGCAGCACAGACAGAGGTTCACAAAGCAAAAACCTGCCCGTGGGCTTGGGTTTTTTTACTCCATTCCTTCCTTGTAGTACAAGGAATTAGCAGTTACCTTCCCCATTCTAGCTTGACCAGCTGCCTGTGTTTAAATAGGTAAATACATTTCATGTGCTACCTTTGTGTTTGGGTTTGTTCCTATTAGTGGGGCATCTGGGCCTTGAGTCCAGTGGATGCTGGCTTTGTGTATGTGAATGTCTGAAGTCAGCCACTGAGCTGTCTCCCCCCTCCACTCGCTCCCTATTGTGTTTCCATTCTTCTGCAGTTCTAGGAGTGTTGTAAGTAGTGTCCAGTCTTACTAGGAGCTGGATTGGGATTTAAAGAAATATTGACAAAAACAAAAGTGTGCTGTCTTGACTATTCTGTGTCCCTTCTCTTGTTCTCTAATATTTGGAAGTTTATTTATCTGGCAGAATTATCCATCCAAAAAAAAAAAAATACTCAGCTCAGGTAGATGGAGCTTTATTGCTTTCTTTTCTTTGTGCCTGCTACCTGAGAAGAGGAAGATGTGCAAAAGAAAAATAAGATGGAGGGCAGAAGTTACGGGGTCTTGGGGGCTTTAAGTGCAAATTGGGCACAGACTTTTAATTCCCGCTCCTTAAAGACTAAAATGGTGTTAAAAGCAAAAGCAAGCTCTGGTTAAGCATGTGGCTGAACGGGCACCCTAGCAAACTTAAGAGTATTATTTGTTTACTTATTTATGAAGGAGTCTATGCTATAGCTAGACATACCCTCTTTTTGCCTCCAGTTAAATTTTTTTCTTCTCAATGTACACTTAGTTTTGGTAAACTGGTTTAAACAGTTGTTACTTTCCTTCAAGCTTTAACTGATGGTACTACATAAATGTTTCCCTATATGGAGTGGATAGACTATCTGTCACAGATGTTTAATCGTTCCAGAAGTAGACTAGTACAAGATTTCTTAAGGAATCCCAGTGTTCTGTATTCTTTCCTGACTCCTAGAATCCGTGACACAACAGGGAAAATATGGTTAGCATATCCTGTTAGCCACTGAGCATATCCTCTTAACCATTCCTGCATTCTCTGTCGCGATAAAGTCGTTGTTATGTGTAATCACCATCAACTGGAAAAGAGATCTTTGAGTAAATCTGCATTGCATGTTCCTGTTTCTCTGCGTAGAAGGTGTGGTGGAGAATGTTAACAGTAGCACCGGTTACAACAAGATGGAAACAAACAGCTGTATGATGCAACAGTCCTCATTCTGCTTGTAACAAGCACAGAAAGGAGTAAACAACAGAAAGAAATGTGCAAATCATGTGCAAAAGTCACATTTTTAGTAGCTGTTTTTCGTATAGCCTTTTCATAGAGCCTCTATTTCACTGTTGAAAGGAGGTTGCCACACTTTTTCTTGTTACAGGTGTCTCGTCTGATTTTGGATAAGGTGTTCATAAACTGAAGACCATTATTAGCTTCACATCTTATTGTTTTAAGCTTGTTTTTTAAGAGCATAATTCCTATCAAAGGATTGCTGATAGTATGAACTTATGAATAAATGTTAACTTTTGGAAAAATCTGTAGATATGTAGTTAGTGGTTGAAAAACCTAAAGCTACAGCTGTGGTATTGTCTCCAGATCTTAGGGGTTTGAATTTTTATAAAAACATGTAAAGAAGCAACCCGAACTTGAGCTAAGGTAGTAATGTTCTTACAGGTCTACTACTGCTGTAGAAAAAAATCTCTCATGCTTTGGGGACAAAATCTCAGTATATAAAAAACATTAGCTCGTGTGTGTATATAGAAAGGTACGTCTTAATGCCTACAAAGGCTACCAGCCACTGTTTATGTTGGTTTTTTCCATGTGTCTGACACATAAGGTCAAAGAAATCACCTGAGCTGTTGTGAGGGGCTGAAAGTGGCCAGGACTTGAGCTGTGTGTCTTATACAGACTGTGTGGTTTCAAGCTTTCTTTGTAAAACCCAGAGCCTGGAATTTGGCAGCTTTACTTGCAGAGAGAGAAATGTCACTCCTGACCTTCGGTACCATTGCTTTTAGGATTTATTGGTTTGACAGATCATCTGTAGCTGAATGCTTGTGCAGCCTGGACTATTTGATAATGAGGGCTTAAGGTAATATTGATGATATTATGGAAATTATCTTGAGGGATTGGAATACAGTCACACAGCACAAGATAACAGACAGTTGTCTGTTACATTAGCCACACTGTGAAGCTTGCATTGATCTTTTCAGTTTTTAGAACCATAGAGTAAATTTAGGTTGGAGGGTACTTCTGGAGGTCATATGGGTCAACCTCCTGACTAGACCAGTGCTGACGTTGAAAGGGGGTGAAGTTTTTCAGGGCTGTGTCCAATAAAATTTTGAGTATTTCCAGAAATGAGCATTTAACAACCTCTGACTTCCTGTTTGGTTTTGTAGTATCTTCAGCGCAGACTTTTATCTAATGTACAGTCTCCCTTGCTGTAGCTTGCCTGTTGCCACTTAAAGAGTGTGGCTCCATATTTTCTGCAACCATCCATTAGGTAGTTGAAGGCTGCAGGTCCTGCAGCCTTAATTTCCAAGCTGAACAAACCCAGCTCAGCTGCCTTGAGCCATGTCATGAGCTGCAGCCTTCTAACAGACTTGGTGGTCCTCAACTGGACTTCCTACAAGTTGGTCATGTTTGATTTTGTCATGAGGAGCCCCAGACTGGATAATCGTATTCCAGGTGCATCTTACAAGTGTTGAATACGTGGGGAAAATAATTTCCTTGAACTTGCTGCCTGTGCTTTTACTGTGCAGGCTGGTACAGTGCTGGCCTTTATAGCTGCAAGTACTGCTGACTCCTATTCATTGTGGCCACTGTTAGCCCTGGATCTCTTGGTTTCTTATTTCTTATGTGCAGGGCTAATGGACTTAACAAACTTTCCATCAGCACATCACTTCAGCCAGTCAAGATCCAGTTGAATGAAAGTTCTTTCCTCCCATGTTTTGGGGTGTCCTGCTCCTGTCCTCCACTAGCATTGTTTCGTGTCATCTGCAAACATGAGCGTGCTCTATCCCACCACACAGGTGGGTAAGACATAAACCAGTAGTCTCCAGTACCAGCTCCTGAGGTACTGCACTTGGAGCTGGCCACCTCCTAGATTTCAAATTGTTGACTACTGAAGTCTGAGCACAGAAGTCCACCCCATTTTCCACCCCCATTGTATGTTGTCCATCCATTCCACAGGTATGTTTTTGCGGTAAGTCTGGGTAAATGCCCACTGCTTTCCCCTTGTCCTTATAGTTCATCACAGAAGACACCCAGATTGGGCTAGGGTTATAGTGATGACTGTTACCAGTCTCCTTAACCATTATGGAACTGGATGTGGTTTTGAGGAGGATTCCATAATCTTTCTCCCCTTCATTGAATGGGCACGATGTACAGAAGGGTTCATCACAATCCATCAGTAAAAACGATCTTCCATACAGATGTTTTCCTAGGCTTCATTCATCATCGTGGCATATCAAATTTGGAGAAAAAAACTACAGCCTATCTGAACTGCAGTTTTTAAGATGCATGGAAAACTAAGTGGCAGAACCAGAGGTTTCTCAGTGGGCTGCTCATACCTAACTCCATGTGGGCCAGTGAGAAGGTATGTCAGTCCCTTACATGTAGATACACGTTCGAGCTGCTCAGGTCGAAGTCTCTCAGTGTTACTGATGCGTGGTCCTTTTGTACACAGTTTTTTGCACTGGAAGAAAGACAGAATACAAGGATCATGAACAGGGGCGTGTCATCTGCTCGGAGAAACAACACAGTCTGCAGCCTTCATTCAACAGTAGTGTGTGTACTAGGCAGGTGTCTGAGGAGAGCTATCACTTTCATTTTTCTGTTGTTCTAATAACAGTTATTAGAGTAAACACAACACAAGAGTTGTAGCAAAACAAAGCAAGAAGTAATCAGATATTCACTAGTTGCCTATCAGACATGTCTTGCTGTCATCCTAGGTACATTTTGCATACCTTTAAAAATAATGACTGATTGAGGGAGCCGCTGTACAATAGCAGTCATTTTGTGTGTTGGAAATGGAAGGTTTTAAAAGGGTGGGAAAAGTTTCTTACAATCATTCCTGAAATAACTTCTCAAAACCCCTGTAAGATGTTGAGAACTGGTCTGCTAAAAGCAGGATTTGAGCCTTACTCCGGTTAGATGAAAATGAAAAGCAGAGAACTTCACATCCTCTCCAGCTGTGGTCACTGAGTATGTGTTTGGTCAGCCTGCCTGAACCAAACAGGAACTCTGCTTGGAGCACCAAGGCAGTGGGGAGGTGCTATAAATCCAGCCCTTATTGGAATTCTAGCCATGCTGGCTTTGGGAGGGTGATAAATGTGTAGGACAGCTGGAAACTGCACAGCAAGACATGGAGAGCGTCGAGCCTTATGTAACGAGATGGCTCAGTACAAATTGAGTGTGAAGTTGCAAGGTAAAGGAAATGAAAGCAGCAAGGGTTTATTGAAAAGCAGAGATACCTGTAAAGAGACATGCATTGAATGCCTTTGAAACAAAAGCCCTGCTGCAGTGAATAGTTGTAATCCTAGGTGGGGCATTGTGTCTTAATTGGAGGCTTTCCAGAGGTCAGTTTTTGGCAGTCTGTGCATGTGCATCACACCACACCTCCCCTCAGAAGTCATTTAAAGACAAGTGCCAGAGGGAACTGCTATGGGTGTTAATACCCAAGGAGAGCAACCACCTCTGAACACACAGGTCCTGAGATGATGGCTGATGTCTCTAGCCAGCCTGGCATCTCTTTTTAATGGATGGGTGATGTGCCAGCTGATCGAGCTGCTGCATCCTTTTCCAGGTTGATGCAGTCTGTGCTCAGCCTTGCAGCAGCTCAGCTCATCCCCAGGGCAGTGGGCACACTTGTTGCTCCCCAGAGAAATGAGGTGTTTGCAACTGCTGTTCTGTGATAGCAATGGGGCCCACATAAATCTGTACTATGAATTTGAGAAACAGCTCAGGTAAACACATTCTGTTTACTTCTGTCAGCTAATGATTTAACTTTTCGTTTATACAGCTGGAAATTTAGTTAGCCAGGTCTTGTGTGTGTCTCTGCAATGGCATTATCAGAGCAAAATACTGTAAAGATCAAAATCTAGACATTACCAGTGCATTGATAGTGTTGCATCCCATTATTTTCTTTCCGGACAGTCTCTCAAGCAGGAGAGAGGCAGGAGTTGGATGCTTTAGCTTTCCCTAGGAACAGCCTTGGGAGAGACAGTCACTGCACACCAGTGTCTGAGAACACCTGGTGAAGAAGTGGGATCACCTGGTAGCAACCCTGCCTAGTGCTGATGAACCAACCCCCAGGTGAGTGCTTCTGCTCTTCACCTGTTGCTGGAAGGAGGTGATCTGCTGCTGCAGCTGCAAGCCATTATCCAGGTTTGTATCCGTACTGGTAAGGTTTGAAAACAGCTGGGGTTGCTGCTTTCTGGGCCTCACCATATGTCTTGGCACTGGTTTCCCCCAGCTTCTGGTATGAATGTACTTGGAATGGTCAAACCCCAGGATTTAGGGGTGTTAGACAGTACACAAAGCTGAACAAATAAATAATGGAAGAGTACACAGCAACAGAAAAGCTGTCCAAAACTTAGAGGTTGGGTTTTTTCTTGCTAAGGCAATTCTAGGAAGCTGATGGGTCAGATTCCTGTTTGGAACAAAAAGTGGATGTGATTTTGTGTAGCTCCAATTTACAAAGTGTGCAGGGACTGGTGCTGCACAAAGCAACACCTGAGATTTCTGCAAAAAGGAACTTGTTTTGCTTTGTCCTTAAAAGCAGCTGTTCTACATCCCTGTTTCTCTCTCAGCTCTGGTGATCTCAAAGAAACACAGTTGTTTCCTGTGCTGTTTGCTTTCATCCCTCAGGGCCCTCCCGTTACACCTTGGGCAATCCCTACTCTCGGGGAAGTGTGGCCAAAGGAAATCAGGACAAATTCTGTTTGCAGACTCCTTTTTGCTCTTCTGAAACTACTTTCCCTTCCCAGCAGTGGAGGCCTTGCCTCCCACCCCTCTAGGGCTGCCTGACTACTTCCACAGGAGGTGTGAGACTGCAAACTGCAGGAAGCATGGAGCTGCCATTCCCTACCTCCAGCACGGAGCATCCTCTATGCAAGTTGGCACTTTGATGCTGTCCTCTCAGCCCTGGCACATCCTACAGCTTCTCCACCAGCCGGTTGCTGGAAGCAGAGAGTCTCTGCAGCTCAGCCTTCCAGGCAGCCCTGGGCTGAGTGTGGGAATGGTGCTGAGGGCATGTGCATCTTCAGACTACTTTTGACAGTCTGTGAGCTGTTGCCTGTGTGGCCCCAGTCAACGGGCTCTGTGGGGTATTGCTTGGGTTCCTCGCTGTGGCTGCACGGACCAAGTTTGGTCTTACTTTTCCAGCAAGTTCCTCCCTCCTGAAGTCCCATTAGCCTCCGTCTTTCCTCCACAGTGAGCCAAGTGTCCGTGCCCATTGGCATCATTAGGACCAGATTTGGACAGCAGTGAAAAAGGGCTGCTTCCTGGTTTGCTCTGGTGTAAATCCACAGGTTCTGTTCTAGCAGTAGGGTGTGTGCTGGTACTGCTATGCAGTTCCAACCTTGTGGTAAGAAACTTTTAGGGTAAACAAGGATATCAAAGGCCATTTTCCTTTTTCCCCTAGATCCCAGTTATGATGAATACCAAGATTAAAGGTTTCATTGGCTCCATGTTTTTAATTATTTCCCCAATCTGAACATACCACCATGTCTTCCCCCCCTTCCGCCCCCAACTGATCACTATGAAACCTTCAGATCTGAGCTGCAAGAAACCTAATGAAACCACATTCCCAGCACTTGTCAGACGATTGGCAAGCAGTTCCTGACCCTCTGCCTTAGCTTGCAGGGGCCAGGAATGAAGTGTCTTTATCAAAAAGAGCAGTGGTGCTCTGAGCCTGTCTGGCTAAAGGAAAGTAGTAAATTAGTGTTCATAGTGGAAATACCTTTGGGTGTATTTCTCCCTCTGACCTCTTGGTCAGGTCAGCCCCTGTGTGTTTTATTTCAGGTGAGCATCAGTGTTTGAATTCATGGTGGCAAAAGGGTAATGTGGCTTGGAATTGGATATTCAAAATGACAAAGAGTGAAGCACATGAGCAGCCCTTTTGTTCCCTCTGGAGAAGGCTGGTCTCAAGCAGTGCCAAGAGGCTACCTTCTCCATTTACCATGTGTGTGGTGGGTTGAGTGGGCTAGACCCGATCCACATGTGGTTTTGCTAAAACCTCTGTGCCTAGTGCCTGGGCACCAAGCCCCTGATCCACTGCCACTCCTCCTCTTGGCTGGAAGGGTTAGCTTTCTTCAGACATCAGCTTCATCTAATTTGAAGCTTAGCTTTTTCATCTCTGGCGCTCATCAACAGAAAAATAAGATTGCTTTAAGTTATCAAAACTCACAAATTACTTTTTTTCTTTCCTTTTCTTTTTGGACAGAAAATATCTTAAGCCTGAGAAAGAGAGATTTCGTGCCATATGTTGCAACTGACTACCAGAACAGGAATGACCTGTAGACAGAAGATCAGCCTTGGTGTGAAGGCTTGTGATTCTTGCTTCAGGCAGAATTCCATCCACCAGGGAAGCTAAAAGCTCTAGGTCTGGCTAATGTTATGTCTCAAAGCCCCACTAGGCAGTGAGCCAGTTCAGCAGGTGAGTGATAGGGAGTGCATCTCCAGTGTGTGAGCTCCTTTTTTCTCTGTCTGCAGAGGTTACTCTAAGCTCTGAGTGTCTGGCTACATTACCTTGCAGGGACCTCAGCAGGGCAGCCCAGACGAAGAGTAGAGAAGACCAAGTCCCTCTGCTTCCTCCTGCCCTGCCTTGGGCTGCTGGTGACCAGAGGAGCAAAGCAAGATACACAGACTGTTTCTGATGAGCAGTGGCCAGGAGCTGGCATGCTCTGCAGAGCCTTGCAGGGGGGCTTGTGACCAGGCAGCATTTCAGGGATGGGCTCTGGACTCTCTGGTGATGCTTCTCCAAGCCCAGCATCCCTGGGTGCTACAGTGACCCAGGAGCTCAGCCAGGCACTCCTTGTGCTGACATGAGGGCTGCCTGGGATGTTTTTAAGAGAAACACTGCAGGGGCTTTCTAAAATCTGATGTAATTCTAATTTTTGGAAGTGGGAAAAACTGAACCCGTGTTTTATTTCTTACTGACAGTTTTTGAAATGCCCAAGTTTTCACTTTGTCAACTCTTGCATAGAAAACTTTCTTTTTGAGAAACTTTTAAAAACCTTCTCTCGTTCTGTCCATTGGTGACTAGCTGATTATTGGATTTTCTCCCAGAATGGAAATTTGGCTCTTACCAGCCCAGTACTCGTGAATGAAAAAGATTTTTTTGTTTGTTTGGGTGGGGGTTTTTTTGTTTTGTTTTTTGGGTATTTTTTGTTAGAGCATTTAAATAAGTATGAACATATGCCCTGAGAACACTGCCCAAACCTTGCTTGTTTAAAACCAGATTATGGGTTTCCTGGGGAGGAATCAGTTAAGCGGGTACAACCCAGTCTCGCCTCTGAGGAAAGTTTTCCCTATTTCCTGCCAGAACATCCCCCTTGCAGGCAGACAGGGTGCAGGGGCATGAAAATCTCAGCCCTATCAATGGTTTTGATGTCATTCTTACTGCAGACAGTCGGTTACAGACTTAGACCTTCACCTCAGAGGAGCAGGATGTGCAGAGCATAAGGAAAGACCATCATCCCGATGGTCCCAATATACATCTCCTTCTCTACCACCCAATTTACCCTGTACCTAATCAATCTGCTGATCCTATGCTTTTCACTTCTGGGCCACTTAAACAACACTCCTATCGTTACTAGCCTAGAGTTATGATTTCCTTTGGCATATGGTTCTTGATATGAAAATGTACTCCAACTGGTTCCTTGGCTGCAACAATGAACTGGTGAGTTTTAATTTCTTGATGCAGCTATCAATTTTCACATCAGGAGGTCCATGACTAGATTTTAGAAGGGTGGTGTCTCCTGCCCTGTCCCTAAAATGTGCTCAGGTTCTGTTGCCACAGTTACTCTGCCAGGGTTTGTTCAGGTTGCCCAGTTGCTGGCAAACTGGAACCAGGGAAGAGCCCTGAGGAACTGGAGTTACCTGATGGAATTGAAGGGAAAGTAGAAGGAGATGCTAAAAAAGATTGAAGTCTCCTGGCCCCGGAGCCTTTGCTTGCTGCTCAGCTCTTGTTTGTATTATACTGTATTTTATTATATTATAAGCATATACATAGGTATCTATACATGTGTGTTTATAACTGCATAACCTTGCAGTGCTTTTATTTTGGACCATAAATGAAATGAGAATACTTTTGAATCCTGAGCAGAAAAAACACTGTTCCCTGCTCAATTGTGCAAGGGGCCAGAGTGTTTAACAGAGATGAGGTACTAGGGAGAAGTCAAAGCAGAGGTGAGATGTGAAGTGGATCTGCCTGCCTCGGCACTCCTGCTGTGCTTGTGCATGCCATACAAATATCTGTGTGTTCCTGCTTTTGTGTCCCTGACAGGCAAGTGCACGCCCAAAGAGCACTGCTGTTTTCATCCTGGTCTGGAGGGAAACCACTGGCACTGGACATAGCCGAGATAGTGGTGACAGGAATCTGCAGCTCTGATTCTGCTGGGAATTCATGTTTACAGCCAAAGTAGGTCCAGGAGCACAGTTCTTTTGGTCTCAACTTACCTCCTCCTGTGCTCTACAGCTTTTGATCAGAGGTGCCTGAGAGGGACTCACCAGCACCCTGTCAGCCTACACAGCTGACCCACAGCTGCTGCCTGCAGAGGAGCAGAGGGTATGGCAGTGCTATCTGTAGGAGAGGGTTCTCCAGTGTGCCATCCCACATTCAGACTGGTCCCTGAGCTCTGGCTCATGCAAGAGTGTCACCTGTTTATCTCCAGTGTGCAGAGCATGGTGTCCACAGACAGACGTATCTTGTACCACAAACCTGGGCACAAAAGTGAGGCCTCCGTTCCTCTGCAAGCATCTGGGGAGGACAGGAGTTTTCTCACCTCAGGATTCTGGTCTTCCAAGTCATTATTTGGAAGCAGTTATTCACTAGGGAAGCTGTGTCTGATTGAGGCTGTCCAAATGGCTGCAGTAGGATCTTCTGTCATGTGGGAACTGCAGGCTCTGCAATGGCTTTTGGTTTCTGCCACTGTAGTTTCAAAATATATGTGCCTTTCTGGGAGAGAGCTTAGTGGCTCAGGCAGGAGTCACTCCTTTGTGCTTACTTTGGTTTCTTTCTCCGCTGAGCAGTCTCCAGGTTCCTGTAATGTGCCAGCCGGTATCAGCCTCTATTTATCCCCTTTCTGTGCATATTTGTGACAAATTTGCTTGCTACAGCCACGGTCGCTTAAGCTGAATAACATTTTCAGGCTGAGCAGGCCAGTAGCAGGGCGGTTATCAGATAGAGGAAATGCATCGTATTTGCTCTGGCCTTTGGTTCCCAGATAATATAACGGCAAATTGTGTTCCTGGAAGCTGGGAGGTGGCTTGCAAGATTACATGGCCTCAAAACACATGAAGGCAGTTTGTCACATGTGACAGAGGAGTGGAGGGGGAGGTGGAAGTGGGGAGCACAGTTGATCTCAGTGCTCGGCAAAGGCCAGATGTGGCTGGTGGCTTTTTCACATTGGGAGTGAGAAGCAGCAGCAGTTGTTCCCAGGCCACTCTCCTAAATGGAGTTTGGTGGGTTTGGAACATAATTCATTGGAGAGTAGCTGCTACTTGAAGAGCAGTAAGAGATTGTGCTTGTCTCCTGTTAAACATTTCCCTTTCCTCTTTCCCTGTCATCATTCATATAAGTGGGTGCCTTTTGAAACCCTCCTCCTTTTAGGTTTGAACTACCTCTCCAGGTGGCTGGAGGTGGCTTGGTGCACTGGAGGGGAGAAATCTAATTAAGTCATCCTCTGCTAAGCTGGACACAGACATGAAGCAAGACCAGACCTGGAAGTAGGTTTTGTGGTTCCTACCACAGCACGCAGGGCCAGCGCTCCTGTGTGTGAGCTGTGCACAGTGGGGTGGGTTGGGGCCAGGTCTTATGCACATCTGACTCAGAGAATGTCAAAGTGCCTTATTATCTCCAGAGGAAGTTTGTTCCAGCTTTGTGTTGTTCAGGCTGTAAGCACTTCCCCAGGAGCGCAGCCTCAGCTGCTGGTGGAAGACTGGGATCAAGCTGAAGTCAGAAATCTTGGCAAATGTTGTAAGATAAAGAGAAAGATATAAGAAAAATGCAACATAAATGAACAGCCTTTAGGATCAGGATTTTCCAGCCCTGGTCCTGCCTGAGGTGTGAGGCACGCTAACAGTGACACCCCTGGCCCAGTGCTCTGGCTCTTCTACAAAAGTGGGTATTGGGGAGAAGTGGCTAAGCCAGCTGTGCCCCACTCATGCCCCATGTACCAGCATTGTGCTGCTCTGTCCCCTTGGCAGCCTGCCTGGACCTGGAGGCTGCTTCAGGACCTGCTCCAGGAGGCATCACTCCAGCGTGGGCTGTCCCAATAAACTGTGGGTGATGGCCTGCCTTCCTGGGATGGGACTGGGAGGAGTGTGGCTGCTCTGGCTGGTGCCATCAGCAGCCCTGTGCTCTGAGGGGGTTACTGAATAGGCAGCCTCTCATTTCACACCTCTTTCAGGGGAGGCCACCCACAGAATAACCCCCCTGTGCCTTCCTGGGGGGTGGCATGAGAGCAGTGCACGTGGGACAGGCGCAGCATCGGGGCTGCCACTTGGCAGCACTTGTAGTGCTGGGAGGAAGGTGCTCTGCAGCCTCCCAGAGAGGTTCAGCTTGCACAGTTCCAGGTGAGACACGCTGCAACAAAAGCTCTTCCCTGGTGTTCTCTTTATTCATATAAATATTTGTGTGTGTGTATCTATCCAAATATTTTTAAATGGCATTACCTTGGTAGATCTGTGGTTGAAGTTGTTTTCCTGTTAATACAGAGTGCATGTTATCTAGGCTTGTTCCTTTTTTATTTTTTTTTTTTTTAGATTCACATTCTTCTATTTCTCTTATTTCTTTGAAAATCTGTTTCGTAAGGCCTTGTTTCTGCCTGTCCCCATTCTTCCACTTGCCTTAGATATGGTTATAGACTCAAAATCTTAGACACTGAGATTTCATCCTTCGCTTTTTTCCCTTTAGATTTTTTTATTACCTCTGATGGGTTATTTAAAGTCCCTCTCAGATTCTTTACCTTCTGCTATTTCAAAAATATGTGTTGAAAACATCTTTTTTTTTTCTGGAGTCTTAACTGATTCTTTGGGGTATTTGTTGGTTCTTTTCTCTTTCTACCTATTTTTTTTTTTCCCATCTCTCAAGTAGCATCTTCCAAAACCACATAGACTTCTTATTTTACTCCAGAAGATGCGTAAAGTGATGTTTTACTTTAAAAATGCTTTCCTCAGGATTTTCCGGCTTGCTTTTGCACTTGTAGATTTAATATTTCCCCTCACTGCTTATGTTTACACTGAACATTTGTTTTCATTTTCAAGTTATTGTTGTGTTCAGTGCAGTCTTATCTCACTGGGTGGAAGCCAAATAGTTTGTAATTAATTGCACATTTTCCTATCATAGTCTATTAGTTCCTGCCAATTAGCTTGTCTCCTTGTTGATAAGATTATTGCTATCTGTATGCTGTAGTAATTCTGCTTACCCAGGGATATTCATGCAGTGATGCTGTTGAGCACAATAGTTTTGAGAATCTCTAGAAATGTTTCCTTAATCAATCTCCTCTCTCCTTACACCAATCTGTTGCACAAGGCAAGATATTATTTGGTTTTGCTGTTGTTTTCAATCCCTACATTCTTACCATAACTATTTAACAGCTACACTATTCACTGTGAGATGGTTTCTGCCCAGGGTTGTTCTCCATTTCTCACTGTACCGTTTAATTCCTCCTCTGGAATATCTTCCCTGGTTTTCAAGAATCACCGATTTGAGGACTGGAGCTGGTTTAGTTGGACCATCCTGTTTAATCGCTGCAGAAGAGGAGCAGATCTGTGTGAACTTGCTTAGTTCTTTTCCAGATGATATTCTGTGGTAATGGCCACAGGTCTAATGTTTAATTAATTATGCACAGTGGGAGGAAAAAGTATTTCATTTTGCTTTAAATCTGAGCTATTCATTGAATGCCATTAATTGTTATGCTGTAGTGAACAATATATTCATCTTCTCTGTCCTTTCCTTTTTCCTAGACCTCTGTTGTCACCCTGTTTTCATCCAAGGCATCTGTTCCCAAAATGAGGAGTCACTGCGTATTTGATCACTCCTTGGTTGAATTCAGTCCTTATGTCTGCCTGTCCCTCTTCCATTTCCCTGTTTTTCTTGTGGGAATTCTGGTGCTGTGTGGTTACACCATAGATTAATGTGGTGACACCACGGTGTTTGCTGGTTCATTCCTGTTCTCCTACTGCCTTCCCAGACTGCCTGTACACAGCTCAGGTTTTGCTGCTGCTTTACGCACTTGATGCAAGGACACTGAACCCAAAAGCATTATTTTTTTGCCTCCTATTCTATCTTGCCTCAGATATTTATCAATAGATATAATAAAAATATTTTAAAACCTTGACCCACATGCATCCTCGGACCATCACAGCTGTAACACATCTACTATGAACAATGTCCTGTTCTGTTTGCCTCTTTTATGGCCTCTAAGCACGGAGCTAATGTCATCAGATTACCTGCTGTAATCCCAACATAGCTCATTTTGCAGCCCAGTGCTGGGTTTGCACAACTGGGGCAGGTTGTCTCCCTGCTGTGTGATGTTTTCATCTGCTGCCTGATTGCCCATTCCCATTGCAGCTTCTGGAGCGATGGGGCAGTACTGCTCCCGGGAAAGACCAGTGGCAGAGATCCCTGCGCGAGAGGGAAGAGAGTTTGCAACCTGCCAAGTTTCTGAATGAGGCTGTTTTGGGCCCTTAGTAAGAAGCAGCAGAGAGTTTAGCTGAGTTTATTTCCAGCTTTGCTGCCTGCCACTGCTCCTGGCCACAGCACAGCCCTGGAAATTGCGGGTCGGGCTGTGGTGCAGGACCTTGCCCTGTGCCCGTGACCTCCCTGCCAAGGAAAGACCCCGTGGTGGGAATTCACCGTGAATTTGTGTTTCATCTCTTACCTCTTCCCAGCAGGTCTCGGGGCTTGCACTCCCTCAGACAGTGCTGTTGAGGCACCTGTGTGTGGTGGTCTCCCCTTTCTCCAGGGACGGTGCTGGGCGGAGAAGGCGATGGAGAGCGGGAGCCCAGCGTTCCCGACCCGGGAAGGGAGCGCTCCGACGGAGGCGGTGTGAGCCCTTCTCACAGGCGGGGGGAACGAGCCCCTTTGCACTGGCCATGAAATCAGTCATGTGTAGGTTTTTGTCCAGCCCTGGGGGGTGGGGGGAAGGAATGTGGGTTGGGCGAAGTCTAGGATTACACCACCGCTGAATTTTTTCTTTCCAACACTTTAAATAGCCAGCACCTTTCGGTCCTGCCCTCGCCTCTCCCGTCGGCTCTCACCCCGACAGCGCCGTCCGCAAGGTAACACCTCTGCCCCCGCTTCCTTCTGCCCTGATCCCCCTGCGCCCCGCACCCTCCCGGGGCTGCCGTGGAGGAGAGGTCACGGAGCATTTTCTGCCTGTTTAATAATTTTCTAGCGTAGAGGGGTCCTCCCAGCCCTTCCTTTCGGCCGCTGTCAAACGCTTGCCAGTGTTTCTTGCTCCTCTTCATGTCCCCAAGTGTTTTATAGGGGACTATGCAGACGGAGGGGAGAGGCTGTAAGTGTTGCTTTGCCCTTTTTTAATTCTCCTCGTATGGGGGAGAGTGTCATTTGCTGCCAGTGCCTTTTCCTGCTCTCTTGGCGAGGGAGTTGCAGGCAGGGATGAATGGCAGCGTAAGGCTGGGGCTGGGGGAGCTGCCTTTGCAGGGCAGGAGCAGGCTCGAGGGCTGGCACTGTGTGGAGGAAGGTGCCCTCCTTGGCACAAGGTCCTCAGCAATCCCAGCTTTGACAACTGGGCAGGGGTAAGGAACAACAACCCTCACCCTTTGTCCCGTGGGACTCGGCAGCCAGCGGGGCATCCTGCCCGGGAGGAACAGGCTGAAACACCTCCTGATCCTACCAAATGGCTGCAGCAGAGCTGGTGCCACCTGTGCTGCCCATACCTGTGACCTGAGGCACCAGCTGAGCATCAACAGTCATCACATAGGCTGTGCCCTGGCTTTCTCGGGAGGACAGGTGTCCTCTTGGAGGTTTTTGGGGGAAGGTGGGACAGTGGGAGTGGTGCCCACCTACTCTTTGCTGATCTTCTCTCAGCACAGATCTATTTAGAGATGGTGCCAAAGCTTCCTGAGAGCAGTACTGTGGGGAGCCTTGGCAGGCAAAGGGCAGATGTTTGGAAGAGCAGATCCTGGGAAAGGTGAGATCCCAGGTGGTCATGACTTTTGCACCCTTTCTTTTCCTGCTATTAGAAGGATAGCACCATTCTGAAAATCGCCTTTTCACTCAGCCTCGTAGATTGTCAGCAACAGTTGCTACCACCGAAAAGAGAAACTTGTTTCTCTTATTTCAATTCGTCCTCTTCCTGTGTCTGAGACTTCTGTGTGTTTTGTGGCTTTCATTACATGGTCTGTCAAACTAGGCCTTGGTAAGCAGCAACAGGAGAGAAGATAAACCCTTATAAAATACCTTGTCAAGTATTTTATCCTGCTGTCGTCCCCCTCCAGCCCTAAGTCTGTTCCCTGTTCTTGCTATGGTGGAAGCTTCACCCTGGCTGAGCTGCTGGGTCCTTAGTGTGCTTAGAGGATGGGGTTCCAGAAGCAGTAGTGTTTTGAGATGAGTCAATTTAAAATAAGGAAACTGATAGTGGCTTTTAAGAATTGGTTTTGGACTCAGTAGTGAAAGTGTACACATCCCCTTAGTGTCTTGTGCCAGCAGGAACCATGAGGAGCAAGAAAAGAACACTTTGACATGTGTTTGTGCATGTGTCCTTGCCCATCTCTTGCCTCCCACAGCCCAAATTTCTGCCTTATTGCATGGCTTGTGCTGAATGTAACAAAGGAAACTCCTTCTGTAGGTGGGATGGATTACACAGTCCCCGGCGCTGTCAGCAATGGTGAAATGGTGCCTGCACACCCTGGCATGGAAACGGAGAAGGAGGAAGAGGAGGAGGAGGAAGACCAGACCCTGGAGCGTGGACAATGGAACAACAAGCTGGAGTATGTCCTGTCTGTGGCTGGGGAGATTATTGGCTTGGGAAATGTCTGGCGCTTCCCCTACCTCTGCTACAAGAACGGTGGAGGTAAGTGCAGCCCTGGCCGTGACTGCCCTGAGGGGCACCTGGTCACCAGCATCTCTCCATGATCCCTCCTGCCTGTGTGACATCTGTGTCTGGCCCTGCCCAGTGCTGGCAGCAGCTTCTCAGCAATGCCCAAGTCCCGAGTCTGAAGAGAGGGTGCCAACCTGCCAGCATGGTGCCACCATCCTGGCCCCCAGCGGGGGCTGTTTTGACCCAGTGGGACATGGATAACCGGGCAGCAATGTTCCAGGGTCTCTGATGGCTGTAGCTGTGTTTTTCTGGGGTGTGTGGAGCTCTGGTCCTGCTGGTGAGGTGGGTGGCTATCTGCAGTGGGAGGTAGGAAGAGCAGGGAAGGGGCTTGGCTCTCTGAAACAGTGTGTCTCATCCCAGGCACTGCTTCCTTGAGGAGCACCAGACATCCTGTGCAAATCAGATGGTGGGTCCTGGTGGCAGACCAGGGAGTGCTGTGGGAGGCCATGGGGCACTGATGTCTTTGCTGGCTCTGTGAGGAGCTGCAGCATTTCCAGGAGGCTCTGGGGGACTCCAAGGAGCTCTTGGCCACAGGTCCTGGTTGTGTCTGTGAAGGGGTGACCCTGTGGTGCTGGAGCCAGGTGTCAGGGACAGGGGAGTGTGAAGGGGTTTTCCCCAACTCAGTTAAGAAATATTACATCCCTCCTGCATCCCAAGGTACCCTATTGGCATCTGCCAGAGATGCAAGCGTGTTAGAGAGGGTACCCCGGCCTCTGATCCCCAAGGCAGGGCTGTGAGGTGTGTGGATGGATGTGCCTGATGCACAGACATGGAGAGTGTTGCTGCTGGCACCAAAGTGCCAGCACACCAGTGCTGCTCAGGCTATGCTTGGCAGTGACCAGTGGCTGATCCCCCATGATGCTGGGCTATAGTGCAGCTTGGCAGTGGAGCTGGGATCACTTTGCAGGTGAGCTGTGGGCTTTGACAGGTCTTTGTGCCTGCTTTTAGCTTGTGGTTGACTTTAAGGGAGAAAATTGTTTAAAAAACCAAAAACACTCTTTCTCAAATTTGGCTTGGTGAAATGTAGAGAGAGGGAGCTGCTCTCCCTGTCTGGTGATTAATTGCTAATTGGGCCCTCCGGAAGGGCAGGGGAGAGGGAAAATGGCACTTGGCTGGGAACTGGCGGGGAGTGAGTGCTGGGGACTCGGGGCTGAAATCCCCTGGCTTGAGCTTGGGGTAGTCTCATGGGCCTCACTAAACTGCTTTCATCCCAGTGGCATAAAAGAGGATTAAATGCTGTTCAGCTACTTTCACGCCGTGCTTTGCTCAGTGCTTGTTTCTTTTCGCCAGGTGGTCAGGCAGTTTCTTTCCCTGTTGTAAAAAAGATAGTTTTCCTCATTTTCTTTTTCTATGGGAAATGTTTCTTGGCTGCTTGCTGAGCTGTGTCTTTTCTCACTGCTGCACCCCTCTTGGATACTATTCCATCAATGGGAGTGGGACCTGGAATCCTGTCCTGGCACCTTTTGCCCTGGGTGCCAGGGAGGAGTTCAGGGAGAGCTCTGTGGAAAGGTGTGTGGGTTGGACAGCAGAGGCAAGACAAAAGGGATTTCTCAGCCTTTTTTATTGGAGAAATGGGCCTGAAGCAAAGCCCTGTAGAGCAGCAGAGGCCATGGGGAGTTTGAAGTCTCAGGCAGATTTTTCATCTCCAGTCCCCTTTCCATGAGATTAGAGCAAGGATGGGGAACACGACTCTTGTGCAGAGAGGAGAGCATTTCCTAAAAGTCTTCTCCGAGGGCAGAGCAGTGTGACAAGGCTGTGCAGGACACAAGGCTCTCTCCTGCCTCACAGAACCCAGCCTATCCCAGACACTGCTGTGTCAAATCCCTTGTAATGCCTCAAGTTTAATTTTAAAAGCTGCCAGAGGTTTAGTCCTTTACTCCTTCGAGAAGGCTCGTCCAGGCATTTGCTTCTGTCATTCTTCGATAAAGGTGCAGGGCCTTTAATTAATTTCCAGCCCCAAGTCAATCATGGGCAGCCTACAGCTCTTGTACCAGCTCTGCCCTTCGTTTGCCCCGCTGGGTGACTCTTTCTCTCCACGCTGAACTGCGGGTAGACAGTGGGGATAACTGCTCTCAGCTCTTGCTTTGCTTGTCTAAATATGAGCCTCTTCACAAAAAAGGTATCTGCAAAATCTGAATTATGCAACGAGCCAGTCACTTTTCCTCTCTTTAGGGATATTTTCACATAACAAAGAAAGAGGAGTCCCTTACATATTTAGGGCTCAGCACCCGACACCAAGGCCCTCCATAGTGGAGGAAAGACAAAGAAGAGGAAAAAATTGTTCTTTTTGCTCTTGTTTGCTCTTGCTTTCACCTCCTGTGGCGGGGTCAGGCCCTCCCTGGGCAGGCTGATTGGGAAATACCAGGGAAGCCTGTCTGGTGGTGTGGCTGCCGGCACCACATCCTCCACCAGTGCTCCCCAAACCCGCCATTCCCAAGGCCCACCACTGCTGCCATCCCTGCACGTGGGGAGGGGGACATGGAGGACGCGTGTGCCAGTGTTTCCCCTTTTGCTCTCAACAGGGTTCAGCTGCAGGGAGGGTGGACAAGGCTGGACTGGAGAGATGTCAGCCCAGCGCTGGGGGGCTGCTGGGCGTGCTGATGGCCCCCTGTCTGCAGCACAGCCCCCACTGTGTGCTGCCCTCCCCGTCACCCCCTCCTCAGAGTCATTGTGCAGGGTGGATCTGCTGGGCTCCTCTCCTCGACTTTTTCTCCTCTGCCAGCTAAATGAGATGGGGAGGGCACTGGGGCTGGTGCTGGGGCCATCCCACCCTGGTGTCCCCCCACCTGCAATGTGAGGGGAGTGGGGCAGATCACAGACTTTAGCCCAAACCCGTCTCTGCAATTCCTTCCTTCTCTCCACCATAATTCTGCATTATTTCACAGCCCACACATCAGGACCCTCCAGTTAGACTTCCGAAGCTTGAAACCTGAGATAACCAGAGGTGCTGAGGAAGGTGACAGGCCAGATTGCAGGCTGCAAATAAGGGAAACCTGGGCTGGAAAGCTCTACCTGCCACCTCAGAGACCTCTACCGGGACACCCTGGGTGCAGTTTTGTTAAATACAAACTTTTTTATGACAACAATCTCTCTTGGAAATAGGCTTGACTTTTATGATGATATGATTTCGTGCAAGTTGGGAGTTGAGGGGATGGTGCTGAAACAACCATTTCCCCTTCCATTTGCCCTCATCAAGTATTGGTAGAGGGATAGCATGTGGACAGATGCTACCTGGGGCTAGCAGGTATCATAGAACCATTAAGATTGGAAAAGACCTATAAGATCATGGAGTCCAACTGTTAACCCAGCACCCCTTCAACTTCTGTTTGTCCACAGGGAGGTGCCAAGATGCCTTCCCTATTTATTTTGCTCATGTATTCTTTTTGCAATAGTAGGAGGGCTGTGGGTCTGAACCCAGCTGGGACAAGTGGCAGGGTGGGAATCCTGGCCAGTCCCTAAAGCCCCTCTTCCCTCTTCCTGCCCCTGCATGCTAGCTAAGCTTCTTAGGGAAATCTCTTGGGTTTTGAGTCTACTTGTGCACCAGGGTTGTTATGGACTGTCCTGCAGGCCTGTCTCCAGTGCTCTGTGGGGTAAAGGCCATTGCTGCATTTAATATGAGCCTGGGGTAATCAAAAGCCTAATGCATTTTATATCTCCCTGCCCATTTCATGACAGGGCTTGAACAGGAAGGCAGCCCTAGCTGCTGGCATGGGGTACATACTTTCCTGCACTACTTGCTTTTTGTTTGCATGTCTGCTGCTTTTCTGTGAGCAAAGACTGAGCAAACCCACAGACTGCGTGAAGATGTCAGTCTCTCTGTGCTCCTCAGTGCCTTGGTGTTGTCATCCATGGGTTTGTCAGCTTATTCAGAATAATCAATGTGAAAGGAGTCATCAACTTGATTAAAAGTCTCAATGGCTTTACAACACGGTGTTCTTCTGTACTTCCATACTGCTATTGATAACTTGCTTTTTACACAAAAATCAGGCCTAGAAGCTTTTCTTCCCTCTGGATCTTTTGTAAACATTGAACTTCTCATGCAATTGCATCATTCCAAGAGATGAAATGTGAGGAAAATCCCTTTTTCCTGACATCCCTTCCATGATCTTCCTGCACCCACAGCCTCCATCCCTCCCAGTCTGTCCTACCCAGGAGGAACCTGCCTGGTGACAGGTTAGAGACAGCCTGACCCCAGTTACCCCATGGGGCTTATTTTTCTATCTGCTACTTGAATCTGCCAGGTGCCTTCTTCATCCCCTACCTCATCTTCCTCTTCACCTGTGGGATCCCTGTCTTCTTCCTGGAGACAGCGCTGGGACAGTACACCAGTCAGGGAGGGGTGACGGCCTGGCGCAGGATCTGCCCCCTCTTCGAAGGTGAGTGGGGTGAGCCTGGGAGGGCATGGAGAGGTGGGAAGACTCTTGGACCCCGGGGAGATGAGTGGTGATGTCTCTCCCCACAGCCTAGAGCATTATTCACTTCCACGCATACACTGCCCACCCCTGGCCCCTATCCTGGGAGGGCCACTGGCTGCCCCCTTTCCAAAATCACCCTGGAAAAATTGATCACCTTTTCCAACAAACAGCTCCCATTGTTACATTGCATCCCAGGTTCCTTCTTCATGGCCACAGCTCTGGCCAGGAGCTTTGTGCCCAATCAAGGTTGTACTCCAAGAGCTAAGTGGGGAAAACACTTCTGGCGGTTATGAGGAACCTAAAACATTCTGCTGTTTTTTTCTAAGTCAATGCTATGTCATTTTCCTGAGTTTGCAGGTGGCTTAAAACCTTAGTGGTGAAAGGTGTCAGCTCTCTTAATAAATGGCTAGCAGTCAGATCCTCCATTTCTAGCACTATTTCAACACAATCATCCAGCATCGAGCCACTTTCCGTGATTTCTCTGAAAGTCTCAGTTGCTGATGGCTCTGGTGGCCGCCCCGCTGGCAATCATCCAGCAGCGTGCTCAAAATGCAGAGCAGCAGATGTGAACATTGGGTGAGCACCTCCTAAAGGGAATCCTGTTCCTGTCCTCTGGCATGTGGGTCACCTGCCTTTGGGACTCGCTTTCTGCAGGAATTGGCTACGCCTCACAGGTCATCGTCATACTGCTGAACTTCTACTACATCATTGTCCTGGCCTGGGCCTTGTTTTATCTCTTCAGTTCGTTCACCATCGACCTCCCTTGGGGAAGCTGTGACCACGAGTGGAACACAGGTGGGTGTGGAGCCCCCTCCCAGTCCTCCACCACATCCGGGCTGAGGGAAACCTGCTGCTGCCCACGGCCAAACCTCAGGAGAGTGTCTTGCCCCTGTGTAGGTGGGACATAGGGGTGGAGGGTGCTGGGTTACTGCAGTGCTGCTGGCACTTTTGGGGAAGAGGCTCAGTTGTTCTGGGTCTTTGCTAGAGAGCACCACTGCCCAGCCACTTGCAGCACCTACCCAGTGCAGTGCAGTGGTGACCTCCCTGGGCTCCAGCCACCAGGAGCACCTTCCTTCTTGGATCTTCCAGTCAACCTGTTCTGTGTGTTAGCCACCGACCCTGTGCTGGTTGGGACTGTGTCCACTGGAAGAAAAATTAAATGCAATCATCTCAAGTGTCCCTGGCATGGACTTGTTTTGTGCATCTTTGGGACTACACAAAATTTGTCCCAGAGTCAATGTCAATCAGTGTCAGCACTGTGGATGAAAAGGGAGGGATTTTTCAGATCCTCTGGTACTCCAGGCACTGCTGCTTACACTCTCTCTCTCCCTGGGCCTTTCCCTCAGGGAACTGCATGGAGCTCCAGAAGGCGAACTCAACATTCAACGTGACCAGCGAAAACGCCACCTCCCCTGTCATCGAGTTCTGGGAGTAAGTAAAGGACAGCCCTGTAGACCCCTTTCCTCTCAGACATATTTTCCCTGGGCAAGGGACAAACCCTGCAGCAGCACATCCTATTAGCCCATCCTTGCCAGAAGAGGACACAAGAGGGGAAGCTGGGCAGGTCAGAGTGAAGGCTCTCAGGGGCAGCACTGTCAGTCAAGGGTAACCTTGCTGGGCTCGTGGTGTTTATCTGGGGCTGAGCTAGCAGGCCTCAGAGCCATCTGACTTTGTCTTTCTCTGATGCTGTATTCCTGTCCCTCTGGACCTTTTGGCCTTCTTGGTCTCACTGACCTCTTTCTTTTGAATCCATGCTGCCATGTGATACCAGCATGTTCCCAGGAGGCTCTGGCATGGTGGGTGGTGACTTTTGTATGTGAGCTACTCTTATTTTAAAAATAGAAAAAGAAGTGATGTTTTCACTACAGAGTGACTAATATGCAAGCTATCCCGAGGAAAGAAACTCACCAAAACTGAAGTTGTAGGATCAACTTACTTCACACTGAAATTTGGTCCCTCATTTTCATTGTTTTCTCCCTTTGCGTTAGTTACCCTGAGGTACGGAGTAATTTTATTTCTGGCACTAAGGCATAGGCCTGCTGGCTTGGAATCTCTGATGGTCCTCAGCATCCCCTGGGAGAGCAGGCCCAGTTAAGCACTGAGCCCTGGCTGCTGGACTGTGCCAGTAACCCCTCTGCTGCCACTGTGCATTTTCCTTGTGTGTTTAGCTGGATGGAGAGCTCTGCCCTCGCTGCCCTCAGCAGCACTGCTGGCTGCTGTTGGTGCACGGAGCACACACACAAGTACCTCCAGGGCATCTCCAGCTTAGCACAGGCATGCTGCTCTTAAAGTTTTTAAATTTTCTTTGTCTCCTGCATGCTCCCTGAGCCTGCACTCTCCCTCTGCCTGCTGCACACACGTGGCCTACCTTAGACTACTTTTCTGGAGGCTGGATGCTGGAAAAGTTGATGTTTCCATCACTGCTGTGACCGTCCCTGTTTTACTGGGGAATAAGCACACGGGATTGCAAATTTCCACTGTCCCTTCCTTCTGATGCAGCATCTGTTCCTGCCTTCCCTCGGCAGGGTGGTAGGAGGCTTCTTCAAGAAGCTCTGACCTGTCCAGTGGGCTGACAGGCTCCAGAGGCCTCTTTTGGCTGCAGTACAGTTCCCAGTTAGTTACGGTCCACTGGCATCCTTTGCCCACTGGTTACATAGTCCATGTCCTTAGAAACAAACAAAGAGCAACATGACGAAATGTATCTTGGAGAGCAGTGTGATTTTTCCAACCCCTCTTTCATCCTCTCAATCCACCAAAAGGTTGTGGGGTAGGAAGGGCAACAGTGTGTATTAGACTGCGGTTCTCCTGCAGCACGACCTTCATTTTGGGATAATCACTGTCTTTTGCAGCAGGGTGGGCATTAATGCTGGGTTCCAAGGTAGTGCATGTCCCTCTCTGGCTGTCTCATGTTTGGGGTTTTAGGATTACACTGTGGTGTTTCCCACTCAGATCCATCTGTGTGGTGTAGGAGATGGAGGAGGGTGAGTCCTTAGTTCTGTAAGCGATAAGGAACATTTGACATACACATGACATGGAAAGCTGCTATTGTCTGACCTCATCTGAACCAGGGTCTGTCTAGCCCAGGATCTTATCTCCACGCTGGTTGAAAGAGGATGCCCAAGGTGGCCTCTTCTGACTGTGCAGTGGGGATTATGGCAGTCTTGGTTGGGTCTTAGTCACAGAATGGGATGCTGTGCTGCTCTGTGTCCTGAGATAGCTGCTTCTAAAGACAGAAGAAGTGTACTATGGAGAAGTGGTTGGACAGCACTGCTTCTTTGGTGATCCTGATGGATTCTGCACGGTAAGTGTGGTGTATCCTTCGCTTTGAGGTTTGAAGCATGTCAGAAGTGCAGATGAACTTTGTAATGTGCATGAAAAAGGCCTGGGCAGAGCTTGTGTGTTCAAAATGTTGCATGATCTTGCAGAGAAACAGCTCTTACCACGGAGGACAATACAAATGAAGGGTGGGAGAGGACAGGAGAAGAAGTATATTGGCCCAACAGGTCAGCCCTAGAGCGAATGTAGAAGCAAGTGTCTGTGCATCACCTTCCAGGCTGATAGTTTTTCAGGGGAGAGCACTGCTTGATTCCTTGGAGGCTTGCAGCTCAGACCTGAACCTTGTTAGTAAGACAAGGTTCTTGTCTCCCCAGAGCCATCAGGCACTGAGAACCAGGGGGGTGTTGGGAACATTAGTGGCCAACATCAGTGACATTTGCATGTTCCTTTGCTTCCTCCCAATACAGGAGGCGAGTGCTAAAGATCTCCGATGGCATCCAGCACTTGGGTGGTCTCCGCTGGGAGCTGGCTCTGTGTCTCTTGCTGGCATGGATCATCTGTTACTTCTGCATTTGGAAAGGAGTCAAGTCCACAGGCAAGGTGAGTCCTTGGTTCAAGTCACGCCTCTTCCCTTGATCACAGCTGGAGTGCTTGTTCTAATCACCTTTTATAGGTTCAGAGAGGTCCTGGAGATTCTCTGGGAACCACTCCTGTCTGTGTAAGCTGCCAGGAGTCTGTAGGGCTCAACTTGCAGCAGGAGTGTGAGCCAGGCCCTGTGTTTTGAGTAGGAAAGGATGGGAGCACTGAGGCATCTCAGGGCATTAACTTCCAAGATGTATACACCCATCTGGTCCCTCTCCATCCACAGGCCCAGGAGACTCTGCAGTCTTCCTGTGTGTGGGGTGGTTGCATGTTCACTTCCTCCCACTACAGTGTGAGCACGCAGCGTGTTTTTGCCTCTGATGGCAAGTGCAGCTGGAAAATCTTCAAATTCATTAGATATAAACAAAGGTAACTCTGATGGCCTCAAAGCCCTCTCTGCCTTGTCACCATGGGGGTTGTCTTTTATTCTTTTTGTTTGTCCCAACTCTTCATACAGTTGCTCGTATTCTCCAGCAGTAAAGGTTTCCTTTTTTATTTCCCACACTAGTCACCAAAGAGTTATATATTTAAATGCTTTTGGGAAGGATTGGTGTGACTGCCCAGCTCCATTCCATGCTCCCTCTGTCACAAAGTGTGCCACTCTCATTTGCACTGACCCCATTACTTAGTTTCTGCTACCGCCTCCTGACCCCATTCCCAGCCAGCTTTGTCTGGAGCCAGAAAGAACAGATGAAAATGAAAAGGTTTAGTGTGTTTCCTCAATGGTGTCTTCTCTGCAAGTCTTGAACAAGACATCATGTGTGAAGGGGTGTAAATTTTAGCTGCACCCATTTCCATCAAGTTGATGGCATGGATGTTAGCAGTTCCTCCTGCTTCCAGAATAGTCTGGGTTATGAAAAATGGCAGGGAAATCAAGCACCTTGCAGAGATGATATTTTCTGGTTTCCATGGAGTAAAATTAGAAGAAAAGAGCAACCACTTGCTGTGGTGACCTGTTAAAAGAAAGCAGAGGCAGTCTAATAACAGCAAATATGATACTAAGATACAGCAAACATAGTGTGGGAAGTGCCGAGAACAAATTTGATCTATTTCAGACAGAAGTACTAGTGATGGTGAGATCTTCTTGAAAACAGAAACCTTCTTTCAGTGAAGCAACAGTGTCCATAGGCTTTATCAACCCTCCACATATTTAATAACCTGACTAAAATGATGACTGTGGGAATACAACCCCACTGGGGAAGAGATACACCTTCCTTGTGTGGATTTGCCTGTGGAGGGTCAAACAACACGAGCTGAAATCACCCTACTCAGAACACCAGCAGCAGTTTGCATCCTCCAATGCAGGACCTGCTTGACCCCGAGGAGCGCTCACAGATGCAGGAGGTTGTCACAGATGGAACCACTTTGCTGAGGCGTGTGGATCAGATTCAAATAAAACCCTGGATGTTGTTGACCAGCATGTGACAGAACAATCACACTGATCCCTGCAAGGTTCCTAGTGATGTAGTTAGTGCTAGCAATGCCCAAGAAATAAAAAGATTGGGTCTGATCCAAGCACTGACTAATATCTCATTGGATCCAGATGTTCCTGTTGTTAGATAGAAGTTTGGCACTCTTAATATAGCAAAACATTCTCCAAATTCAGGTCTCTGGTCTCAGTGGAGATATGTGAGTGACTGCTGAGTGAAAAGCTTAACACACTAATTTGCACAAGCTGTAAAGCACATAGGATGCTACCAAAATGTGAAATCAAAATCATATGTCAATTTGTACTCTGAGCTCCTAAAATTGATGTTATTTAGAGATCCAGGCGAGAATGTGCAACCTGGCAACCTGGAAGAATGGGCACTAGGGTTCAAAGGCAGTAAGTTGTTTTTATGATTTTTGATTTTAATCTAGCTTTCACAGACTGAGAAAGATTAAACTTGCATCCTGTTATTTCCTGAAGGAAGCCTCTGGTTGTGTGGTAAATACAGTGATGATGGTTAAACTTGCAGAACCTGCAGATTTGATAAACTGTCACGGAAGAGCTCTAAATCAGAGGCTCCTTGAAAATTTGAGAATGAAATGAATGATGGTGTTTGCCTGTGTTGAAGGATGCTGTCCTTGGGTTTCTGCAGTGTTTAGGGTGCAGATGGGGATGGATCTGCTCCCACAGACATCTCAGGCAATCCTGAGCTGCAGCAAGGAAGTGTTTTTCACTGACCACTGTGGTATTACCCAAGACTGCTGTGATATATAGAGAAGGGCACATGAAATGCGTAGAAAACATGGAGCTGCAGGCAGAGATGATAATCTAGTACTGTGGTTTTTCAAGGACAGGCTATCTCTCAAATCCTTCTATCCTACAATACAAAACTGAATCGCTGGAGAGTGTGTATCCTGACTCAAAGGAGGACTCACATGGCAGTGAGGAGCTTTGGACCTTGCTTTATTCACATGGAGTGTATCGGAGTGGATCCAGAAAAAATCTCTTTCTGAATCACCACTCAGATCATAAGAATTACCCAGGGGCAGAGTGAAAGTGGTCGTACTGTCCCGGGAAATCATACACTTGTTCTTAGTAGGACCTCCTTTAATGCAGAAACTGCTGCAACTGCGGCAAAGCCTGTAACTCCTGCTAAGGGATGGTGGCCTTTAGGTGGATTTCGAAACAGCTTATTCTGGATGGATGGGCAGGTGTGATGAATGGATCATTTCACATCATTACATTTTACACTTCCTCCAGAGATGAGCCTTAGCTCTCCAGTGCGCCACTGCCGAGGCTGAGGAAAGAGCTGTGGGGTAGCGTCCAGGTGAAGCATGCTGGTGCAAGTCCTCACTCAGCACGTCCACACAGGAAAAACCTGAAAGAGCAACATTTCTTTTTTGGCCTAGCATGATACGATGGGCTGAACAACCTCTTTTCAGGGTGGCCAATAACTCTTGAAAGTGCGGAAGCAATGCGAAGGGATTAATGACATTACTTGAATTTCTGAGGAGGCTGTGAGCCCTTGGTATCAGTTTGTTTGTATGGGAAACATAGACTACAACGTTGTGTTGTGGTGGCATGCTACAGAAAGTAGCCTAGACAGTCCTGAAAGTGCCCTGGTAATCCCCAAATTGAGTGTTACATTTACCAGAGGTCAAGTCCCTGAAAGGATTACTGGATACCGGCCTCCAGCTTTCCCCGGAGGGATGCGGCTCCTTTGCTAGAGGAAGGAATTTCAACCCTACCTGAGTACATCCACATTGCTCATGGGGCTGGTGGCATAAAAAGCAGGAGGACACAGGTTAGAGGTTCTGTTTGGGTCTGCATCCGTGATGGCAATTCTGAGATGTGCTGCCCTGCTCTGCCTGAAATACCCGTGTTGGGTAATTGTACAGGGGTCAGTCAGAGGCAGCCTCTGTGAGTCCCTGCAGCGGGCAGAGGTGGGTGCCAGCCCTGAGCTGGGCACCCCCCACTGTCCGTGGTGGTCCTTTGGTGGCAATCACATTTCAGAGTGTATCTCTTACCTGCACATCCCTTTACCCTTACTACTAAATCCTGTGGAGAAGAGACTGTCTGTGTTTGATCCAGACTATTTGGAGTAGGGACGTGCAAATAGATACTGGGGGCAGCTCCTTCTCTGATGCATGTAGATATTACACTGCTGGCTTCAGTAGAGCTACTATGCCTCTAGCCTGGTGACAGCCTGGCTCATGGTCTGGATTGCTCTTGGGACTAGAAAGGTTTGCTCTGGCTCCAGACATGTAATGGCATGTGACAATTTTTCTGGGTGCATTTTAGAATGCATTTCTTTCTATTGCAGGAGACAGGAAGGTGCTGGGTGAAGCAGCCTGATGTGTCCCCTGGCCATCTCTCCCAGCCCGGGGGTCAGTGCAGTGCTGCCAGCACTGGGTGCTCTGGCCCATGCTGCTCTCTCACACTTGTCCCTTCATCCCCCTCCCAGGTGGTGTATTTCACAGCCACGTTCCCATACATCATGCTGATTGTTCTGCTGATCAGGGGAGTCTCCCTGCCCGGGGCATCCCAGGGAATCCTCTTTTACCTTTATCCAGACATCAGTCGCCTTGGGGACCCCCAGGTAAGGTGGAGGGGGGACTGAATGGATGAGCTGTGCTTGCATGGATTCCTGTGGCTACCCTCACTCTCTCCTTTTTGTTTTCCCACTTTCTTCCAATTTCTTCCTTCTGACTCCTCTTTTCCCCCTCTGTGGCCATAAGGCAGGGCTGTGATATTGGTGCATACTCTGACAGTCCCTGCTTTCTTGTCCTCCAGTGCTGTTACCATATTTTCTTGTCTGAGTTGAGCCTGACTTGCTCAGGGGCTGGGGCACTGGGATTTAACCCTTCATCACGAGTGGTGCCAGCTTTCTCCCCCCTTTCCTGGGGAGGCTCCTCTGCTGCGAAGGCAGACGGTGCACGGGGCGTTACTTTGCACTGTACTGGCAGCTTGTGGGGTTGAGCCCCACTCCTGACATGTTTGCTTCAGCTTCCTGGGGAAGCATGCCGGAGGCATGGATGGTGGGAGCCGTGGCATGCTGCAGCAGCAGTCCCCGGGATCTGGCTGCCCTCTTTGCCTTCCCATCCCTGGTGAGAAATTCCTGCCTGTTTGACAGGAGGGTCAGCGCCCGACTGCTGCTTTTAATCTCTTTGGGACAAGTTCTTCCACGTTAAATCCTGGCTCCAGCTGAGCTGCTGTACCAGCCTTTGTGTGAAGGTGTTTCCAAAGGAGATTAAAGGGTGCCTGCTTGGAAAATAGGCCAGCAAAACCCTTGGTAACCTCATTAACTCTTTCTAGTCTAGCACCAGTGTTGCCTTGGTTATTAATTTTGTGAATGAGAACATAAGTGCTGGGGGAGGTACAGCTCCAGCTGATCCTGCCCTCCCTGAGGGAGGAGAGAGGATGCCTCTTCCCTGGGGGCAGGGGGGTATAGCAGTGTGTCAGAGGCTTCAGGTCATCCCCGGGCTCTGCCTGTGCCCAGGGTGCATCGTGGCTCCGTGCAAGTCAGTTTGACTTACAGCTTCTGATCCGGGGAGGTAAACACAAGTGTCCGGTTTCCAGCTTCAGGCAGTCTGGTTTTTATCATGGGAAAGACTCAGAGTTCCTACTCAGCTTTCTGGAAGTCGCTCTCTGGTCAGGGCTGTGCATGGGGTGAGAAGCCTGTTTTGCAGTGCCAGCTCCTCTCTTTCTCTATTTTGTCTGTGGACAGGAGGTGGGTAGGACAGCTGTTCCCTCGGCATGAAGGTGCAGCAAGGCTTGGAAGGGGGTTAGGACAGGTCTGTGTTTGCAGTGTTTGTGTCTCCATTCATGCTGATGAGGTGCAAGAGGCTTCTGAAATGAAATAATATTTTCAAATGGTGCTCCTTCCCTTATGAAAAGTCCTGTTGTTACTGTGGCTGCGTTGCCCAGGGGACTGAATTAAACCACCTCAGGCGTGGCATGGTTGGTACTAGTTGTGTCCTCATTAGGTCTGTCCTGGCAAACTTTTTCAATTACAGCTGAGCTTTAGAAGCACAGTTTCCTTCCAGCCTGGAAAATGCTAATGTGCCGGTGGAAAAGCAGAGTAACCCTTCAGAGCAAGAGGAAAACTGATGAACCAGGGAAAGGAAAATTTGCTCCTTTGTCCCTCCCTCCCCAACTCCATCATTCCCCAGTGAATGCTTCACTTCTGTGGGAAAAGCAGGAGTCAGCAGCAGTGGTTGCCTTCCTCCAGTGAGCTTTAACCACCCTACTGAACTGAGTAGCAAGGCTTGAGGCTTCTCTTTCATTTTCCCATCAGAGAGGGAAGGTTTAGTGCCCCAAGCCCCACGAGTGTGTCTGTGCCTCCCTGTGTCTGTGCAGGGACAGTGTGAGTCCTACCATCCCCTTGGGACCAAGTCGATTATACTTGATTTGTGCTCATAGGACAGTGAGCTGTTTACCCACAGTCCTGCACTGCCTGGCAAAATGGAGGATTCTTTAGTGCCTGGGAAGGGATTCTGGAAGTTAAAAAAAAAAAATTAGGAACACCCTCTGCAATCTGAACCTTATGATAAAGGCTTCTCAAGGGGAGGTTTAAACAAAGGGCAAACAATACACAAGGGGACAAAATCAAAACTCCTCTAAGTTGTATGAAAAACTAGGTGAAAAGAGGGGATGAATTATTTATCAGATTCTACCAAGGGAGCAGCAGCAGATGTGATTAAGTGTCAGAATATCAGGCTGTTGTGTGGGAAATCATTGCTTTTCACCTGCCAAATGACCTTGGACAGAACCGGGAAATCCTGCCTATGAGAGTCAGGCAAGCTGATTGATGGTAGTCTCTTCTGGCCATGAAGTCTACAGTGCTCTAAATCTTCCTGGACCTTCACTTTCTAAATCTATGAAATGCTTATAATTAAAATGGTAAATGAATTGCATTTGACAGGTAGATCAGACTATACAGAGAAACTGCCAAATAAAAGTTTTGAATAATGAAGTCCAGTTCCACTCAAATACAAGCAGATAACAGCAAAACCACCAAAGAGATCATCAATTTTGAACTGTGTGCCTCCAAGCGAAAAAAAAACCAGAAAAACAACCCCACAGTTAGTTTTTTATATGTATAATAGTTAATATTATGATATTAGCACGTCAGCCATAACTAAGTCCAAAGTTTTTTCCCCCATCTTGTTTGCGTTTTCTGTGCTCCAGAAGCTTCCTTCTTATTTCATAGAACAGGTTGTGTTTTAACCAAAAGGGACTCATGGGGTCATCTACCATTTCTACTTTTGTTCACTCCACCCTTTGCAATTATCAGTGTTATCAATTATCTATTTCAGTAGAAAATACTGGAAATTTATGAATATGATTAAGGAGAATGATCACTAGTGCAATCCACTAGTGATAAGCTGAAATGAGAGGAATTCAGAGAGGAATAAGGCTTAGGTGTGTGAAAATTGTCATTTAAAGAACTTTTCTCAGATGCTGGCAGGCTCTCTGTTGCTTGATGCTTTCATACCACTGCCAGGCACTGTTTAAATAGACAGATTTAAAGTGAGGACTGATGGGCTTGATGCAGAAAGTGCCAGCTGGGTGTTTGGGTTTGCTTTAAAGAGAAGAAATGTAATAGTCTCCTTTCACTCATATCAAATCTCAAGTGATTTTAGCTAAATTTCATTAAATTTAATGAGTGAGAATGGAGAAGGAGGTAAATTCAGCAGCCTCTGAGCATATCTGTCTCTGGAAAAGAAACGAATGTTTCTCAAAACCTCCCACTCTTGTTTTCCTCTTGAAATTTCCAGAAACCCCTCCACCTTGCTATATGTGCTTGCACTTTATCCAGCCTTTAGATAAAGGAAGAACTTTCTGTGACAAGCTGTTTTCCAGCCACCCCAGATGTGCTGAAGGCCCTTGAATTTGGGGGCTGTATCCCAGTCCTGGGGGCAAGAAAGCGCCAGAGGTGCCAAGGGCCAGCAGAAGTGTGCATTACTTTTCAAATATCCTTCCCTACATTCCTCTCATTTCCTTTCACCCATTTCCCCGATGGTTGCTTTTTGGAGCAGCGTTTGCCCCTGCAGTTTTCCCCTGGGGGTTTTGCTTCCCAACAGGTATGACAGGAAGGGGAGGCAAGAGAAGAAGATGCCCCCAGTTTTTTGGGGGGGTCTGTCTGCTCTGCCTGTGGCTGGAGAGGGAGAATGCTGATGGCTGGCTCAAGGTTTGGACTGGAGCAGCTCTTACTGCTGAGGCTGTGCTGAGGATAAGCCTCTTAGGCCACCACAGGGAGGATGAGAGGTGTGTGCATCTTGCAGGGCTGTGACCAAGGGCCCCTGTAGCCACGCTGGGGAAGGGGTCAGAGCCCCAAATCCTCTCCAAATTCAGGCCCTTCCTGATGCTGCTCCATGGCCAGCAAGAGCTGCTGCTTCCCAGCGAGAGGGGAGGGCGACCATGGGCTTGCTAAATATTATTTGTTCCCCTTATTTATTGTTTTCCCAGCAGGCCTTTGACTCAGCCCTGTGTGCTGGGTTTGTGCTGTTGCCGGCCCCCCGCCTCCCCTTCCTGGCGGCCGGAGTGTTTGTTTTCCTGCCGGAGGACAAACCGCTGTTCCTGTGTGTGGACACGTGCACCAGCTGGGCTGCCCTGGCACGCTGTTCTTGCTCCCACCATGTGCCCTCATGCCCTGGCAGAGGGTCTGCAAGACCAGGCACTGCTCACACTCTTCCTGGGGGACAGAGGGCAGGTACCGGGCAGCAGGGAGGAAGAGCCCGTAGACCGCACAGCAATGCCAAAGGGGCTCAGGGCTGGAATCATCTCCGCCTTGCTGGAGCAATGCATCCTCGTGGGGTGAACCACAGCTGTATTTACCTTGCAGGGCTTCCTCCTCCTCCTCCCACGCCTCTTCCCAGCCCTGCCAGCATGGGACTCGGGTGGCTGTCTGGCCACAGCCGTGCAGCCCTGCTGAGTCTGATCTCAGAGCTGACATAGCAGGAAGGAATAAAGCTGTCTGTCTGTCTGCCCACAAGCAGCAGGGCATGGAGGACCATAAAGCCCAGCTTCCCAGGCAGCAAGGAGCATCCCTCGGAGCACTCCTTGCCCCTTCACACCTCCCTGGGGCAGGCAGCTGCATTTTTGGGGAAGAACCAGAAACCTATTTGTTTTCTTGTGGTGTTTAAAGAAACCCCAGTGGTGGAAGGGCCCTGCTGGTTGTAAAGTGTCCCTATGGGTCTGCAGTTCCCTGAGGTGGGGGAGTGACATGAGGTCAGTGGTCTCCGATGGGGATTATGAGGGCCTTCAGTGCTGACACAGGGAGATTAAGTGGGAAAGAAAGCCCCCGTCCCCCATTCCCAAGGAGCCTAAGGATGTATTTTCTAAGCAGAGCTGGGGCTTGGGACTGGGAACATGATGCTTGGCTGAGTGTTGGCTGGACAGAAGGACCAGGAACATTTTACAGAAATGACAGTGACTTGTTCCTTGCCTCCTCTCGCCTGGGATAAATGGGAATGAGGGAAAGCCTGGCTTGTGCAGCAGGGCCCCAGGGCTGCACAGCTCTGTGCTGCTGCAGTGCTGTGGGGTGTGGGCTGTGTCTTGGGGCTGGGGCCTGTGGGCTAGTCCTGAGTGAAGGGGGAAAGGCAATCATCTGGAAATGGTGCTCCGGGAGTCTTGCAGCAAAACCTTAGGAATCACGATCTCCCCTTTTAAGGCTTGAGTGATATGTTTGTGTGGTGCAGTGGGTGGCTGGTGGGTAGCGCCAGCACCACAGGCTGACTTGCGAGCCATGATGTTGTGAGCAAAAGAAATGCTGGTTGAACTGTAGCTCAAGACCTGGGTGGTTTTTGTTCTCTGCTCTGCATTACACCAAGTGTGACTCTCCACACAGCATGTACCCACCCTCTGCTGTATCATCACTGCCTGCTGATGGGGATGCTCTCAGCATGGCACCTGTATTTGATGTATGGCATACACTGGGGTTCAGTAACATTTGCTCAAAAATGGTCTTTACTGTTGTAAGTGCTTTGAGATCTTCCTAAGGAAGGATCTGTTTCAGCACAGGGCGCTATTAAATTTCAGTACAAGTAATAAAGCAAATATTGCCGAGAAAATTAAGGGACGAAGGAATGGCTATAACCATCTTGGATAACTGCAGCTCAGGTGTAAAGGTTTTGGCTAAAAACTGAGAGCAGGAGGTTATTACAAACTCAACAACATGTTCAAAGAAATTGAATTTTGAATTAAATAAACTGGATAGCTTAGAAAACTGCAGACAAGAATAAAATCAAAATAGCCATGCTGCCAATATGCCAGTGAAATCTGAACAGGATAAACTTTACCAGTCTCTTTGGGAGCAGCAGCCAGAGAACAGCAGGATTTTTTTATCTGCAGTGGAAAGAGAGCCCTGTCTGACCCCAGCGAGCCCCTTTAGTCAGAGAGGTCTGGGAACAGTTGAAAGAAACATTTTTCTGAGTCACTGCAGGGAGAGAAATGAGCAGAGGCAGCAGGTTGGGAAGGAAAGACTTTTCCAGCTATTTGCTGAAGTGAGTGGTGTGTGTAGCCCCCGTGAGCCCATGGGGCTGGATGGGCAGCACTGCCTTTGGTGAGAGGCTGGAGGAGGCTGGACCCTCTTCCAACTCCACTGCTCCTACAGTCCTGGGAATTGCTGCTGCTGCTAAACTCCATCACTAGTGGGTCAAGAGCATGTCTTGTTGCATCCCACTGACCCCCATTGAATTTGGGAACTGCAAGGAGGCTGGGAAGGTCATAAATGTGTCTTGGTTTCTGGTCCAAGAGCTGTAGTAACCTTTTAAAACATGAAATAATGTGCGCACAGCCTGAGCTGGTGCTCACAGTCATGCTGACTAAGTAGGATCATAAGCTCTGCAAGTCAAGCTTAGCTTTATTTACAGTTTCAGCTACAGGCTGCCTTGCTTCAAATGGGAGCATATGCTAAGGCAGGTCCTGTATTCCCCAAAGATATCCCTTTGGGGCTGGACTCCCACACAGTCCGGTGTGCATCCCAGAGCATGCAGCAAAGTGGGGAGCCCACAGACCCCGTGCTGGTCTCTGCTACACAGTCAGGGATTTTAGAAATGAGCCACTTCATAAGCCACGGAGCTAATGAAGCTTGGTGTCTTGATATTTGGCTTCTACCACGGATGGTAAAGCAGCAGTTCTTTTCCTGCCCCAGGGGTATTTCTCATGTCTCTCATTTGTGTGATTTATCTGATATTTAACACTGGTTGACTCTTCCTCCCTGTAGCTTTCTGCTCAGTGGGGACCCTGAGTTCCTGTCTTTTTCCTGTTCCCTAACTGTTGTGAAATTCACAGGTAGTTGATATTCTTGAGGTTTCTAACAACTGTTAAATCTGGTTGAAACTTGTCAACTGGGTCTAATGTTATGACAAGCGTGGGGTAGGCAGTTTAATTACAAAAGTCTTATCTTGACAAATTAAACTACAAGAGCTACAAACCCCATGAGAGGGTGTGTTTTGAGCTGGAATTTGATGAAAAACAAGAGCTCTAGCAATAACTAGCAAAATAAAAAGCAAACCTAACAAAACATTTCACCCCAATCTGTGCAAAGATGTTTAAATTATTGATGCAAAGGTGTCAGCTGGTCCAGCTCACCTCAGTGCCTTGCTGTGCCTAAAAGGTAGCTGCAGAGTGAAAGCTGTGCCCTTACTGCCCACAAGCACAGTGATGCTTTAGGAATCATTTTTTTAAAGGGCTTTGATCTTTTTCTAGTATTTTTTAAATGAAAAAAATAACTAATACTCTGCTCTCTAAACACATCTTCCCATTCATCTCCTCCAAAAAGAGTAAAATATACTGAGGTCAATCACTTTTCCGACTTCCTAGTGCCTTGAACTAGGTGTTCCAGTCCCACCTCATCACCTGTCCCTTCCCATTCTACAAATCAGAGACTTGATCTCACTCCCTTTTTGATCTGAAACCCAAAGTCCAGGATTTCCATGGACCAAAGTGGAGGATGTGGGGTCAAACATTAGGTTGCTTGCAGGAAAGTCAGGGAGAGCAGTATCACCAAATCCAGCCCTAGCAATGCTTCTCTTTCTCTCCCTATGGACAGCCTTGCTGGGGTTCGCATCAGTGGGCAGGGAGAGGATTCATTCTGTGTGTCTGTGCCTTGAGCTAAACCTGGAATTTCCTCCAGAAAAACCACAGCTAATGGTACCCCAGCATGCCTTCATGAGGCCTATCAGCCCAGGAAGGGGAAGAGGTAAATATGAAACCAAACCTCTTGCCACACAATCGCACTTTGGCCAGTATGGAAGAGGAAGGTCAGAACAGTGCCTTGGTAAGGGTGGCCTGAGCAATGGGGGTGGCTGGGCAGGTGCTGCCAAGCTGACCATACCTCAGGATATGAGACCTTGGCTGACAGGTACAAGTGTGATTTGAAGTCATCAAAACCAATGTGGTGCTTTCCATTAACACCTGTTCTTCTCAGAGGGGTCCTGGGGCAAGGCTCGTGTTTGTCTGAGGGTGGCACTGCTGGGAGAGGACCGTATGGCCAAATGGAGACTTTTCTCATAAAGTTGTCCCAGTGATACTTTTCTTCTGCTTTTCTTTCCTGACTAGCTTATCTTTTGTCTAAAGAATGTGGCTACCCTTCAGCAGTGGTTGGATTATTGTCTCATCTCTGTTTTATAAACCCCTTGGGAAAAAAGACCTTAGAAAACAGAGGTTTATTAAATAATGTTTGTCATTGCTTCATTCCTCACTGTTGGTTCCCGCTTTTGCTGTTCTCTGCAGAAGGCAGTGACAGTGGTTGCATTGGTGACTGCACACAGCGAGGCTTTCAGATCAAATTTGGCATTGACAAATGTCAGCCTTGGAGCACTGGGATGTGTTATTGACAGTGAGAGCAAAGCACCTCATGGGAATAACAGTGGTTTTGCATTTTCTTTTAGGAGCTGTCTTTTGCAAACAACTCTGTTTATTTCTAGTACTCCTCTCCTCCCCAGTTAATTTTCTTTTAAGTATCGGAGCCTTTCCATTAGGTCTTGGAGAAAAGGGCCACCACCAGAAGCTGTATCCATGCTACTCAGAGGGAGACCAAGCTTACCCAAATCAAGTTCCCCTTCTCTGGTAGCAGAGGGCTCCCTCAGCTCTCATGGGAAGTATTTATCCAGTCTCTCCCTGCTGGAAGGCTCTCCACAGTTGCAGGGTTCTGCAGATTTGTCAGAGAAAGAAAGAGGTGATGAAGAGCTACATGGGATGTGGGTTGACAAGGCTCCTGATGCATTCCTTCCCTTTGGCACTCTTAGGCCCCCTGGGTGCCTCACTGAGCACTGTAATTCCTGGCACACAACCTGCCTCTAGAGAAGGCTTGTCTACATGCTGGGTACTGCTGACCTCCCAATCCCTGGCCTTTCTGCTGCTTACAGCAGCCTCCAGGCTCTGCCTCTTCGCATCTGTGCAGTGTCTGCGCTGGCCTTGTCTTCTCACCTCTGTTTACATCTCCCTTGCAGGTCTGGATGGATGCAGGCACTCAAATCTTCTTTTCGTATGCAATTTGTCTGGGATGCCTGACGGCTCTGGGCAGCTATAACAAATACCATAACAACTGCTACAGGTAACTGGAGCATGGCTCTGCTGCCTAGAGCCTTCCCCTCCCTGAACATCAGCGTGCAGAGGCTGGTGAACTGCTGGAGGCTACTGACCTTCTGAAGTGTCATGATTTCTGTTCCTACTCAAGGTGTAGGAAAACTCTTTCCAGGTGTTTTTGCCCCAAATCCAGCTCTCTGTGCTTTCTACCCAAGGGACTTTTCTGTCTGTGCCATGTTTGACAAATCCCCTCTTCCACACCCAGCAAAGTTAGATCCTCTTCGCCAGCTTTGTGACCCCAGCCCAAATGACAACCTCCCCTATTACATGGATGCACAAGTAGCAGTAGGGGAGGCAGAGCTGTGAGATCTTAAATGGCTGTAGACTGGACCCCTTTCACCTTGTGATTTATCGCTCCGTGGTTCACTTGGAGCCAGTGACCTGCACAGCTGTCAGTGCTCTGGGTTCCCATGTGCTACCTGCACGTAAGCCTGCAGAGGTGACTTCTGTTTCTTGCATGCTGGGCTGCATGAACAGAAATGGGCAGGTTGCCAAATAGAATCAGGCTGCCAGGTTGAAGTGGTCAGGTGAAAATACCCTCATTTTGCAGTAGGTGTATTCAGCACCTGGAGCTGCATCCCCTGGGGTAAAAGGGTAGTGTGAAAGAGGACACCTCTAGGTAGACCTGCCCACCTCTCCTCCCACCGTTTCTCTGCTGATTCTGTTGCTCCCGGCACTGGGTTCTCCCCCTATCTTTTAAACTCAAAATTGTGGTTGTTGCCATGGAAGGTCCAGGCAGACCACTGCTACATGATCCTTGCTTGGCATCTTTCTCTCTCTTCACCCTAGGAGAAGTTGATTCCAGCTGCAGGGGTGCCTCTCCAAAAGCAGGTGGGCTGGGACTCCTCTTTCTTTCCATGTCCCATCTCCCAGATTCAGTTTTGAGAGAAAAAGCCACAGGAAAAGAAGAGATAATGGATCTATCTCTGGCCTGCTACATGTCCTTGGACATTAGCCCTTTGCACCTCCAGTCTAATGTGTAGCATGGGGATGATGACAGGGACTGCTCAGCAGCGAGGTTGTAAAGGGCTTCAGTAACTGCAGCTGGGAGATGCTGTGGTAAGGGGAGGGATGTCTGTTTGCACAGAGACCCTTTATGCTATTTGGCTTTTCTAGGAAAATTGTTCTTAGTTTCAGAACATGCCTATTCCCAGGCATGGACCCAGTTTCAATGAGTCAGTCCTGTGGTCTCCAGACTTGATTTGGATAGGCAGACAGACAGAACCAGGCTATAAAAGGGCAGAGGGACAGCAGCATGGTGCCCCACTCTTTTATGCCAGGCCCAGGGTAACCTTCAGTGACCTGGAACAGGAAAGGATGTGGGGAGGAGGAACCATTATTCAAATGGCAGTGGTCCAAGAAAGTACCAAACAGCATAAACCATTTCTTGTTTTCTGGGACAGTTAGGAAATTCTTCAGTGTTCCCTGGCTCTTCACTTTTTCAAGTGCAAATCTGCAGAGAACTCTTTCCTCTGGCCATTTTCTGCATGTTTCTCTCTATCTTGACACCTCTTCCCACCTGCTGGATGGCTGGAAAACACCTTCCAGTCCATATCTTTCCAAGGAGGGTTTGACCTGTCATGCACACATCCAGGGAAAAGAGAAGGAAACATCAGGAAGGGACAGGAACTACTTGAAAAAAGTGGGAATTTGTAAAAAGTGACTCAGAATATAATTCGAATGGAAACCAGGTAGTATATAGAACTGGAGAAATGAGGTTCTGGCATTGCTTCCCATTGGGTTAGCTGGGCTTGGTGGAGTGTGACCCTTCTTTCCAGCTGGAGATTCATTGGCCTCTTTCAGTCTCTCCTGCCTTAGAAATCAAATGCCAAGGCAGAGCAATGGTGTTAGGTGCTGTGCAGTCCTTGACAATGCAAAGAGCTGCGCCTTGGAAAGAATAATCTGAATTTGTATGATATAGAAGCTCTGGATGAATTGTACTTTCTCTCTAGTCAACGTTCAAGGAGGGGCAGGGAACCCCAAAAAAGCTGGATACCTAAAGACTGATGCAGAAAATCACACTAGGTTTGCAGAGCAGCATTTAATAAAGTCAGAGCGGGCCACGAGATGCCAGAAGGAGCACGTTCAGTTTGGTTCAGAATATCTCAGAATGATGCTGCAAATGTTATTGTTGTCCCCAGGGTTGCAGTCACAAGAGGACTGGGGAGACTGGAGCATGAAAAGGAATTGGATAGATAAGAGCTGTTTAGTTTAAAGAGTAGATGGATGAGAATGAGATGAAACAGAGACAAAAGGGAATAGATCAGAGAAAATAAATTGGATGGCTTTGTTTATCTTTTTCTCATAATGCAAAGACCAGGAGATACCTAGTAGTGCTGAGAACCAAGAGGATTGTAACTGGTCTGAGAAAGCTATTAAGGAAAAAAAGCATGCCCCCTTTTCAGTCAAAAATAAACTCTGGTACACTCTGCTACAGGAGGCACCAGGGGAGAGAGAGGGGAAAAAAAAAAGAAAAAAACCCTGGCATTCAGATTCAGACAATCTCATGAGCAAGGACCTTAGGTGTGGAATGCATCTGCTGTCCTTGGGTGAGACTTTCCCCTGGGGAAATCCTGGTGTGTTGTCCACACTGGGACAGCTTCCTGCAGCTCCTGCTGCTGAGCTGAGCTGTGTGCTTGGGAGAGACGCCCTGCTGTGGGCACAGTGGCTGGGGCAGAGGAGCGGGTGCTGCCCTGGGGGCTTCCATGGGGTGTGGGCCATACCTGGACCCCCACCTGGCTGATGCTCTGCCCCCTTCTCCCAGGGACTGCGTGGCCCTCTGCTTCCTCAACAGTGGCACCAGCTTCGTGGCTGGCTTCGCCATCTTCTCCATCCTGGGCTTCATGGCAGAGGAGCAGGGTGTGCCCATCGCTGAGGTGGCAGAGTCGGGTGAGTGGGGACTGTGGTGGGATGGGGCTGTGGGGGTGCTGTCCCTTGAGTCCCCAATGACAGGAACATGCCTGCAGGGCACCTTCCTTGCTATAGCTGCAGGTTCCCATCCTGGTGGGCAGCTTTGCTCTCTGCCTCCAAAAACCAAGAAGAAACAAAAGCACACTCATGAAATAGTGAGATAAAACAGCTGTGGTTTGAGGTTAATCTAAGCTGCCTCTAAGGGCAAGGGATTAGGCAACTGCTGCCCCTTATAGGGAGGGTGGTGAGGTGACTGCATGGCATATGCCCAGGCTTGTGCTGTGCTTCCTGGGCTCAGAGACTTCCCCTGGCTCCCAGACCTTGCGATGGTGATGCAGCCAGTCCCCTTCCTTCCCTTCCTGCTTTTCCTCCACCCCTCCAGGAGTCTGAGTTCCATGCACAGTGCAGGTATAACTGGAGTGAGAGGCTGCATGGCCACAAGCTGTACCTTGGCTGGGTGGCTGCTCAGGCAAGTCTGCCCCAGCTGTGTCGTGCTGCTGCCCTGGCACTGCCCGCTCTGAAAGCCCTTCTCCCTGCAGGGCCTGGCCTGGCATTCATCGCCTACCCTCGGGCTGTGGTCATGCTGCCCTTCTCCCCGCTCTGGGCGTGCTTCTTCTTCCTGATGGTTGTTTTGCTGGGACTGGACAGCCAGGTAAAGGTGCAGGTGTAGAGTGATTCCCTGCCAGACAAGAGCTGCCGTCTTTCCAGGACAGGCTTCATCTCGGCTGAGGGGGATCCACTGGGACTGGGAGGCTGGTAAGGATGGGTTGACAGAGATGGGATCTCTGCTTTTTGCAGTTTGTCTGTGTGGAGAGCCTGGTCACAGCTCTTGTGGACATGTACCCCACCATCTTCCGCAAGAAGAACCGCCGGGAGACCCTCATCCTGCTGGTCTCCATCATCTCCTATCTGGTTGGACTGTTGATGCTCACAGAGGTATTTTGGGCTCAGACCACCTGCGTGGTACTTGATGGGGCAGAGGGGGTCCTGGTGGGTGGTGAGGTCCGTGCTGGGGCCGGGAGCTTGCTGGTGAGTCCCACCCTGCTGCACAGCCTGAGGAGGCTGCCCTGCCCTGCCCGTGCCATTCGCATTTTCCCTTCCAGCCCTCACCCCTTGTGCCAGTCACAGTCCTGACACTTCTCCTGCCAAGGCTGATAGCTGGAGCTCTGGACAGCCCATATTTTGGCTATAGACTTATCTTTACACAAGCCAAACCTTTTACAGCTCTAGCCTGTTGCATGGTAAGAGGAGTGTCTTTGTTCTGAATGGAACTACATGAACATTTGATGTAAGGAAACTCAGTGGGCCCGAGTATGCCCCTTATCTATTATACTGATATACTCTGTATTACTCTTGTGATTAACTGCCTTGGAGTCAAACTGTTCTGGTTTAAAACCTTTAACTGTGCCTGCCAGTATGTGTGTGTGTATTGATGCTGCCCTGATGCTCTTTGCACTTTCTGTTTTCATTTGGGCATAATTTTGAAAAGGCTGCTTCTGATGTTGCACCTGGAGCATCGTTGCCTGGGCTTATCCACCTGCCTGTTTTGTAGGCAGCCTTGCAGACCTGGGCAGTGAAACAGCCAGGCTGCACACACAGTTACTTCCCTCTGCAAATTAGGAGCCTAAAGTAAATCAGATGGATTGCGTATCTTAAGGGGGTTCCCATCCTCACTTCCAGCTACAAAAGCTGCTTTGGTTTTGTCTTCTCCTAAAATATCCCCACAATCTCTGGCAGTCTGTTGCCCTGCCCTGCCCTGAAATGAAGGGTTGCAGAGACTCCTGAGAGCAGGGTGGCTGCATGTCCCCATCAGGCCTCAAGCACAAGGGACATGCCCTTTGCAGTTGGCTAAAACCCTGCCCCAGAGAGAGGAAGATGCCTCCACCTCTGGGGAAGATGCTGAGTTTGTTTCCTGCTCTGGCTCTTGCTCTTTGCCTGATTTCTCTTCCCTCTCTCCCTCCCCATCTCACTTTGCTGCCCACTTGGCCCTTCCCAGGGTGGGATGTATGTCTTCCAGCTCTTTGATTACTATGCTGCCAGTGGCATGTGTCTGCTCTTTGTGGCCATCTTCGAGACTCTCTGCATCGCCTGGGTCTATGGTGAGTATGAACCAGGGGGGGATCCCCAGCTCTAGTCTCTCAGGCTCTCGCCTGGTTCATCTCAAAATGCTGGTCTGTAGCTCGCTCAACTTGGTAATTGCTTTGCAGCGCAAGGCAGACATCTAAATCCTTGCTTTGGTGCCCCTGGACTCAACCTGAGGGGGATTTCTCACAGGAACACCCTGGGGCATCTGCTCAGCAGACATCCCCTGCATGTTCCTATGTGCTCCTGCTTTTGAGGCCTTCCTTTGTTGGAGACTTGCAACTGTCTGAAAAATCTTTTCCCAGCCTGTATATAGAGAGACCCTCAAACACTTTTGAGAGCCCTCTCTTAGCCTGGACGCTCACAAGGGATGGGTGAAACCTGGGTTCAGGTCCTAGCCTTGGAGATGATGAGAGGCTGGCCCTGCTGACCCACTGGACTGTTCTGGGGAGAGAGGAAGTTAGTCCAGGACAAAGCACGAACCTGGCCACACTCCTGACGAGCTCCCCAAGAGAACTGTTTGCGATGCTGAGGCTACTGCCTCATCTTCTGGGGAGCACCCCAACAGTGGTGCAGCAGGGCCCTGCTCCTGCAGACCCCACTGCCCTACTTCCCTGGTAGCAGTGAGGTATTCCATCCTTCCCCTCTTCCACAGGTGCTGAGCGTTTCTACGACAACATTGAGGATATGATTGGCTACCGGCCATGGCCCATCATCAAATACTGCTGGCTTTTCATCACCCCAGCTGTCTGCATGGTGAGGGCCCACAGGAAAAGGAGCTGTGGGGAGGAAGATGGGCAGAGCTGGGTGCCTCTGAGAAACAGACACCTGCATACATGGAGAGGGATGTGCATGTGTGTAGGGGGTTATGTGGCATGTACTATGGGAGCCTCTTGTTCTATATGCTTGGAGCTTTGGGGGGCAGATGAGGTGCTGAACGAGGGGGAGTGCGGCCTGAATCAGCTGTGATAGAGGTGTTTGCTGGTGGGGTGAGCTTCTTGATGCTATGCCTGGTACAGCCTGTGGGGGCTGTCCCAGCAAAGCTTGTCTGTTGCTGTCCTGGGTTGCTCTTTGTTACCACAACACTGTGCAGGTGTGTACTCACCAGGAAGACTTCTCTTGGCTCACGGTGTTGATTTTCTTTCTCTTTTTTTTCTTTTACTCCTTCACCTTGCCAGGCAACCTTCTTGTTTTCTTTGATCAAATACACCCCGCTGACTTACAACAAGAAGTACGTGTACCCGTGGTGGGGTGACACCCTGGGCTGGCTGCTGGCCCTCTCCTCCATGGTGTGCATCCCTCTCTGGATCATCTACAAACTCTCCACCATCAAAGGCTCCCTCAGAGAGGTGAGGTTGGTGCTCTGGGACCAGGGCATGGGCTGTGCTTCCGTGTTGAAGTCCAGCCTTGCAGGGGGATCATTTGTGTGTTGCAGGTTAATTAGCAGGGAGCCCAGAATAAATCTCCTGAATGAGTCCATTGCTATAAGAGACTTGGGTTTTCAAGTTCTATGTTGCTGGAGGGCTGCTCCAAGCTGGCTGTTACCTCTTCATGCCCTTTTTTTATTGTTTCTGTCTCTTTGCAAGTACTAATTGGAAAAAGGTCATTAGATGGAGAGGACAAAGATGATCTCCATGTTGCCCTTAACTGAGTCTTGAGGACTTGCTCTGAGAAAGCTCCAGATGCCCTGAGCATTGTGGTCATCTGAGTTCACCAGTCTGTGGCTGAGGCCATAGGGACAGAGTGGAGGGGATCACTGGAGATTTGGAGTTCCCATCACAGTCTCAGTGCCCTGGATCTGCCCTGCTTCCAAAGCTGCTGGGATCCATTGCTGGCTGCACTAGATTTCATTGAGAGAGCAGGGATCTGGAAAGTCAGACCTTGCTCCAGATGGGCATCCCATCCCTGCCATGGCTCATGGTTTCAGGGAGAGATTTCACAAACAGTCCTGAACTCCCAGGATCCCACCCATTCTCTGCACCCTGCGAATGTTCAAGAATGTGTTGTGACAGCAGTGGGGCTCTGACCCCTGTGTCCATCACAGACAGGCAGGAGTGGACACAGGTGCAGGGGCTTGGCAAGGGCCATGCAGCGTAATGTGGTATGAGAGTAGCCCCTTGTGCACTTACTGTCCCAGTTAAAGCCAAACCTGTGTGCACAGGCTCACCCTTTGCAGCCTGTGCTGATGGAGGAGTTGACCTGGATGTACTTGGTCACCAGCCTTTCTTTGGACTGCTTTGTAGCTCTGACCTGGAGCAAATGGAGGACAGAGCTGTCCTACCATGTCTCAGATCTCTCACGTGCTCAGTGCTTGTCCTGGGACAAGTGGTTGGAAGATGAGTTTACCCCCTCAGTTTCTGAAGCGCTGACTGTCCTTGTTTTGGACGTCTTGAGCATATAGGGATCAGACCTGCAGCCCTGCCTGGCTGGCTGAATGAAACTCAAGACTGGAAGGGAAGGACCCACATGACCTTTTGTCCTTGCAGCTGTGTTTAGTGCCTGTCTTTGCCTTCCAGAGGTTCTGCCAACTCACCTGCCCACTTGAGGACTTGCCTACCAGGCCGGGCATGGGACAGCCCCTTCCCGCCACCAGATCTGGCCTCCTGACGCTGACAGAGCTCGAATCTAATTGCTAGGACTGGTGTGGCTCTCCCTCCCCTCCCCAGGATGGTTTCTATACAGCATTTACCACCTGTTGGATAACACAAGGATTCTTCACTTGCTGAGAAGAGAGGGATTTCTGGGCTGAGCTCCCCTGTCTGGAAGATTTGAAGGGCTGAGGAAGAGTCAGCCATGGAGATGGTCTGTGTGGAGTTAGCAATGCACCTTAATTCTCTCCCTGGAGAGGGCTTTGAAGGGGCAGATCAAGCACCAGTGTTCCTGAGCATCCCCAGGCTTCTGGTGGGCAGAAAGGAAGGACTGACCCTGGAATGGAGAGTGTCAAAGAGCCTCAGAGTTATGGCTCCAGTGTGGACTTTGGGAGCTTCTCCATTCATTCCATTAAATCCATGTTTTTCCCCACTAGATCCGCTCTGTCTCAGTTTTGTCTCACCAGCATCCCTTGCCCATGGCATGTTAGGTGAGATGTGAGTCAACAGAGCTGTGCTGGGCTTTCAGGTCTGGATCTCTCTTGCACTGGCACAGTGGAATGGGAGGGTGGCCAGAGGAGAGGAAGTTTGGTAAGCCCCTGTATGTGGCAGCCCTGGGGTACCCTAGGTGAAGAGTGCAATGCCATCGGAGCCCTTGCCAGCTCCCAGACAAAAGTGTCGTCCATGTGATGAGTCACTGGGCTACTCTCAGGGTCTGAAAAAAGCAGGGATTGGTGTTTTCTTCTTGCAAGTGAGGGATCATGGTCTCTTCAGGTCTGTGTCTCTTTTATGCTGACTTGCCTTCCAGGTGCTTTAGGGCCAGTCATTTCGGTTTTCCTGCGTGTGGAAGAAGAGATGAGTGGTGGAAACGGAATCTGTGTGTTATGTCAACAAACAGGGCCCCTCGTTTCCAAGCTGTTTGGGTAAAAAAACATAAAAATCAAAGAGCTTGTGTTTTAAGTGCTGTAGCCCCAGCATCCGAGGAGGGCAGCCAGAGGACATGTAACCCTGGGAAGCTGGATGGCTCCCAGGAAACCCTGAGGAAGCTGGAGCCTGGACAGAGCTGAGCCAGCAGCCGGCGGCGCTCAGCTTTCCGAAGCACAGACGGACACGGGTGGGCACCACGCTGCAGCCAAGGCTTCTGGTGACGCGGGCAGAGGAAGACGCGAATTAAAGCGAATTAAAGCAAATTAGAGCAATCCATGCCATTAGCCACAAGGTGGCCCCAGGACCTCACCTACCGCCGCCGCTCGGGATGGGGTCCTTGGCTGGGGGACGATGGGACCCCTGGGTCACGATGACCCGGCCATCCCCCTTTCTCCCCTTCCCGGTCGCCTGTCGAGGTTTTCTCTGCAGAATCTGCCTCCGACAGGGAACGGTGACCCCAGCTGTGGCTGTGTACTGGTTTAGACTTCTAAGCAATGGCAAATTCTTGGGTTTGGTTTCCCTGGGCTTGGTTTTCCCCAGTTTTTTAGTGTTCTTGGAGCCTGGTAACCTGAGATGGGAGACAGGTCCATGATGGAAAGGAGTCATGGACTTTTGCTCCTAGAGGCTGTGAAACTCTGACGAGCACCAAGTACTGAGGGGATTGCTGCTGGGAGGGTTTGTGGTGGTGCAGATTTAACCTCCAGGAGATAGAGCCACTGATCTGTTTTCCTCTGGGGCTTCATTGGCTCTCTTCTAGAGTGGCTTTAGAAACCTCAGCTCATTTCCATCCTGTTTTCTCTTTTCCCAGCCTATATTCCACAGGGGGTATGAGGTGGGCAGGTTCTTTTGCAAGGCTGCATGTGCAACCATGGGATATGGTACTGGGTCTCAGAAATTACTTTTAGAAATGAGAGAACAGAGTTCAATACAGAAGTTTTTTCCTACTTTTTTTTTTTTTTTTAATGAATCATATTAGAAACTCCAGCAACAGATATTTTTATTCATGTAATTTTAACCTTAAACACAATTTTACTTTCATTTTCCAGTAATATCTATAAGAGGCTTGGCCCACTGGGAAGAAATTTTTACCATAATAGAAAACAGTAATTGTGCACAGCTGTCTCCAAAATATGGCTGATGTAGAAAGTCTGCTTGGCTGCATGTAGGCAAATTTGAGTTTGCTGAAAGCCTTGTGACTTGCTTTGTTTCAATATAGCCTGGTGTCCAGTGAGCTGGGCATGTGGTTTATTGATCTGGTTATGTATGAGCCAGGAAACCTCCCAAGCCTGTGTTCTTACATGACCCAGTTGCTGTAAAGCTTTGGATGAGCTAGACAGGTCAAATAAGCAAGAGGATCAAAGGTTTTGATGAACACTTCAATAAATATCTTGTTTCTGATAGGAATTTAAGACAAAGTATTAGAACCTATGACACCTGGCTTGAAATATGGATCAAGTATATTCTGTATTGCTTGTTGATAAGGTTGATGGACTAAATCTGAAATTAATATATTTGAAACTTCCAGACATGAAATCTTTCACAGCACTTTTTAAGACCCCATGGTTAGAGGGAACTTTGGTAAAATTTGGAATATGGTGATTGTTCATGATTTGGATTGTGGTGAAAGGGATTTTCATTGAATTCAAAATCAGCCCAGTATTCCTTGCAGTCTGTGGAATTTACACCTATTCATACCTTCTCTACCTGGAGAGATGCTGTTGTCCTTTTAGACAGGAGGTTTGTGGTTATTGGAAATTTCCCACCTTCAGAATCCAAAACCTGCAACTTAGGCTGAGAATTCAACCCATTATTTTCTGGATAATGGGCATGAGATCAAAGACCCTTTTTTTTTTCTTTTTTTTTTTCAGATGAGAAGTTCACCTAAAAATAAAACTGTCCCTGAGATTCTGCCCCTGGTTGCTAGTGTTTGGAAAGGATGACCTTTCCATCCATCTGTCTGTGAAAACCAGGCTCTGCTTTTCCCATACTATGATGCTTGCATCAGTGGTGCCCAGGGAAGTCTGAGCCCTCCTTACCTAGGGATGGAGATGCCCAAATAGGGCAGGGGAGAGACTCAGGGATGGACCTGTGGACCTGTGGAGCAGGATGAGTCTCAGGGTGAGCATCCTGATTCCTGGGGTTCCCAGCATGTTTTAAGAGATGCCTTGAGAGGTCCTGCTCCTTTTGCCATTAGTGATATATACAATATATATATATATAAGATATATACAGTTTTCCATGGCTGTTGAAAAATTACATATTGTGAGTTGCTGTTTGGTGACAAGAAAGGTGGATGTGTTGGGAAAAGACAGGCCATGGTGCATAAATGGAGAGAACAGAGTAAGATTAACATGTTAACACATGAGATACATAATTCTGTGAAGCAGAGATCCACAAATGATCTGTTAAGTGTGTCCTACAGGCGGGTGCAAATGAGCATATCCCACGGAGCAGCGTGTTTGGCTGAGCCCTTGTCTCCTAACATGGTTAGCAGCCTGCAGGATGGGGATCTGCATGGTGCAGATAAGGGAAGCATGTGTGTGGGAGCACAAAGACAGGAAGCTGTTACTTCTAAGAAGTTACCAGTGGTTTGCTTACCCCCTTCTCCATCTGACCTGCCCAGAGTTGCATCATTTTGGGCAGCCACATGTGCTTCTCTGTGCCTGCAGACTGACCTTGTCCTTCCCATCCTTGTGCCCTGTACACTGGAGGCGTTTGCTGTCACAATACACATCCCACAGCACCAGGCTCAGCCGCCCTGAGGAAGCAGGGAGGGAAAGCAGGAGCAAACAGGCACATACCTGTGTGTCCTCTGCCTGCCTTTGTACTGTGATCCTCCTTGGTCTCTGATCAATAATGAGCAGTGCTGTGAGACTCAGAGAAGCTGTTAGACTACAGATGTTCCCCCAACATTGTTAGTCCTCCTTCCTGACCACCTTTATCACCAGCACTGGGCTTCTAAGCCATTTGCCCTTGCCTCATCCTCTCCCCCACCGGGAATGCTGTGAAACAGGGGATGTCTCACCCTGCCTGTACTTCCAAAGATGAAGGCTCCTGGCAGCCTCCTCTTCCCTGGGAGCCTGGTGAGGAAGCGGTGCTGTGGCTGCTGGAGCTCGTCATGGTTCTGTGGGGTCTCATTAACACTTGTTACTTTGGTCATGTTAACTAGTGATTAGTTTTGGTGGAACTGTTGTCAGAAGTCACAGTAGAAGTTAGCTGTGAACATAAAAAATAAATTATATGAATGCCTAGGAGGAAATCCTCTGCAAACAGTACTCAGTTGGCTAGGCAAGCTCTTGGCCAAAGAGGCAGCGGCTTTGTGCCCAAGGGGGAAGCATTTCTCCCATTTTGTTAGCAAAGGTGTTAAAAGGTGGGATTGGTCTGGACAAGTGAGGGCAGTGGTGGCTTCTCCTGCAGGTGGCACGGCCAGTTGGGCAGCCAGGGCTGCAGGGTTTGCTGTCTCCAGCACAAATCCCAGTGACTGCCTCTGCAGCTTCTGGTGTTTGTAGAGCAGGAGCACATTTTGGATTCACCCATAGGGTGTCATGCTGACAGACCTCTCCCAAAAGCTGGACTGGGAGGGGGGGAGGGAATGGACTCGTTTTGGCTTGAATCCTTGCATCTCACTGGCTCAGGGATCAGAGAAGCATCGTGGGGCCCAGGACTTGCTGCTGCCAGGGAGTGTGGCCCTGGTGTGGGCTGGTGTTGGCAGCCTGCCGCTCTGGGCTGGCTCTTCTGCAGGCATGTCAGAGCTGGCTGGAAGGGAGGAAAGGGTGGGGAGACCCAGATAATGGGAAAAACCAACACGCGCTATGAGAAAAGAGAAGGGGAAAAGGGAGGAAAGGGTGCACTGCCAGCTGGCAGGGGGTGAGCAGGGTGGGGAGGAGCAGATCTGAAGTTGTGGTTACCCATCCATCAGAGCAAAGGATGGTGTAGCAGGCTGAGTCCTGGTCTCCAGCTGCCCTGGGCCTGGCAGGTTGAGGGTATCAGGTCACTTCAAGGATAGTTCTCCTCTTATGATGGGAGGGGATGGAAACCCATGCAACTGGCTCTGAGCGAGCTGGCAGCTGCAGACGGAATGGGTACCTCTATGTGGGTACCTCTATGTCCTCTATGGGACAGCTGTGCTTTCCCATTCCTCCTGTGCACCCTTGGGCACAGCAATGGGGCTTCCTCTTGTCTTGGTTTTCCTGCTTGCAAAATCAGACAGTGCCCTCCCTTCCTTTGCAAAGCACCTCAGGGTGTGCTGTGGGGAGAGCTATGGAGATCTGTGTGCTGCTGATGTCTGAGCTGCACACAGCAGGGCAGGTCCCATGTCTGAGAGGGGTTCATGCTGCCTGGGGAAGGGGGTGCTTCAAACATTTCTAGGATTTATTGCAAGCAGCACTTTCCTTTTGGGGATGGAGTGTTTAAGAGCAACCTCATCCACACACAGAGAGGAGGAGCTCTGCGGTGAGGTTGTCATGCCCCTTAGCAGCCCTGTCCTACCTACACAGCTGTGCAGCCCAGGGTGCCTGCTCAGGGCTGACTCCGCCAGTGAAGGTGGCAATTATTGGTCAGGGAGTGCCTCACCCCTTACCTTGCCCTCTCCTGAGCACAGTCTCTTCCCCCCTCAGCTGAGCTGGTCAGAAGGTGGTTTCTGGTTTTCAGTCTGGGCCATCACTCTAGTGCAATCCCTCACGTGGAAGCTGCCATGCTGAGATAAATGTGCCCCATGCCTGTAGCAGGATTTAAAAACACCATGAATTATTGCCTGATGGGAAACACTGAAGCCCGAGTGTGACTTCTGATACCTTCTGGGCTGTAAAACAGAAATAGCAGCCTTTTTTTTCCTCCTGGAGAATGACTTTCACACATTGCTGGATAAAGTTTTCATTTAGGTTGACTTTCTTCTTGTTTTACCTGAATGTCACAGGTCATTTCCCATCTGCAGCTTTGCACAAAACCCACGCTGTTCCTGTGAAACACTTCAGTGTGGATAAATCAAGTTTTTAGGTCAGCTCTGCTTACCTAGGCTTATCTCAATCCCCTTTTCATATCTGGATAACCTCTATTGCACCTTTTCCTCAGCTGCGCTGGGTCACGCCAGTCCTCCGTGACAGGACAGGCAGTGGCACTGTCCCTTCGTGGGCAGGGACAGAGGCAATGCAGTGGCTGTGTTGTGTAGCCAGCACATGGTGTTCACCTTGCAGTCTTTCAGGACTTCAGAGGCAGCCCCTAAAAGGTAGAAGATGGAGCCTGTCCCCTCTGAATGTTGATGCCAGGCTGTGCAAAGGAAGAATCAGCCTGTATTTCTTTGGGTGTGGGACCAATCCACTCAACTAGCCCATAGGGAAGGTGAAAGCCAGGGCTTTGAAAATGGCATGCTTGGAAGTTTAATCCCAGAAACAGTGTACTGCACTTTGTCCTTGGCTGCCTGTGAAGAAGCATCACCTGCTCCAGCTGCCACCCTAGCAGCCCCATTGCCCAGCTGGGAGAGGGCTGGGCTGGCTCAGAGCTCCACCACCCTGGGGATGTCCCCCAGATCTCATCCCGAGCTGCTCTGCCCCTCTTTGCATTGCTCAGAAGTGTGGGCCTGCCTCCAGTGTCAGCTGAGGTAGTACATTACACCCCCGAAGTAGATGGAGATGTTTTTCCTTACTGCCTCCAGCGCTGGCCTCAGCGGTTTATCCCAGGGATCCCACCAGGCACAGGGTTGATTCCCCTTACGCATGTCTCCAGCATTATTTGTCCCCAAGCTAATCCAGCGTGCTCCAATGCAATCTGAGTCACTGGCTTCTGGCACCTGTGGAGGATTTTTTTGAGACAACATTACAAATGACCTCTATAAGCGTGTGCAGGCACGTATACCTACTGCTTCCCCACTCTGTGGTGGTGAGGGCTCGTGTCAGCTCCCGGTTTCCCACTGAGGGGGCTGAGGGATGCTTATCTGGTGAGCCCTGACACAGCTGAGCCACTGGAGCATGTGCTGGATGTTCCCCACCTCCCACCCCACATGCCGCTCTGGTTAGGCCACATGGGTACATGAAAAGGTCAATAGGAATTTGGAAGGCACATTAACAGGCAAAGCAGAAGACAAAACAGTAACAGCATTAAACATAACATTAAAAAAAAAAATCTGACCTGAAGTATCTTGAGAAAAATGGTGTAACTGCAATGCCTGTTGCTAGTGTTGGTCATGAGAAGCCCTGGAAAAGTGTGTCAGGGCTAGGCACAGAGCGATTGTGCACTCCTAAGGAGCACCCAGATACTATAAAGATTCCTGCAGTACCTCTTCTTGCTGACAGAGCTCTGTCCCATGAGCTCTACTGGCACTCAGCATAGGGCACAGGCAGGGAGGGAGGGGCCTGCGTGACCCCAGGACAGACATCCCCCTCTTCACACACCCTCTGCCTTTTGTTCACCTGTCTCATAGTGTTAGTGAGTCTTGAGCTTGGCCACAGAGGAAGGTTTAGTGTAGTGCTCCCTGGAGATGGGACGATTCTACACATTTGTAGGATGACTTTGAGGGATGTCACTATCCTGCTAAAGTGCTGGAGCTCCAGTGCAGTGGGACCATGTGGCAGCCAGCCTGGGCTATGCTGCAGGGTCTGATGTCCAGATGACCTGGAGTCACTCCCTGACTGCTGTTGTTGATGTTTGCAAACATTGGTCCTTTACCCTGCCTGCCTGTGGCTGATCTTATTTTGCTTTCCTGTCAGGGCCACAGTTCAAGGTCTGGAGGGGTGCATGTTGTGAGAGAGTAGGGGAGAAAGTTCTTTTACCCCTATGCACCTCCCTGTCTGATGTCCCACCACCCACACGTGAGCTGGGTGATAATTTGGTGGGGGGAGCTGGTGGAAGGGGAGGGACAGGAGGAGGAGAGAGGGTAGTCTCTGCCTAAACTCTTCCTGTATCTCTTTGGCACTCGGTGGATTCCCTGCCTGGATTCCAGTGGGACGGGAAAGGACAGGACAAGATAGAACGGGAGGGGCTTGCCTGGGGGAGACCTGCGCAGGGTTCAGGTGAGTTGGGCGTTTGCTCGTTGAGCAGATCTGGCTGGATGTGTGTGTCACACCGGGAGTGCCAGTGCCTCCGGTCCTCCCTGCTCAATGCCAGTGCTCTGGAGAGTGGTCCAGCAAATCTGCAAGGGGAAAATCTTCCCAGCGTTAAACAAAGGAAGAGAGAGATGGAAAATAAGGAGCAAATAATCAGTTTGGATCAACCCAGGGAAGAGGTTTTTCTTTCAATGATTCCTATAGGAAAGGACAGGCAGAGATGCTGCTGGGGGGCTGCTGGGAAGCTGAGAGCAAAGAGATGCCTGAAGGATGGATAATTGGTACTGAAGGTTGTGGCAGCAGAGAGAGAGAGAAAAGTACTCAGCAGAAAGATTGAGAAGAGAGATGAGAGCAAGCCAGATAAGGACAGGGATGAAGGGCAGATGACTAGTGATAATAGGTACAGGAGCAAAGGTGCTAGGAGTGAAGTAGGCTGTAGGCATTTCAGCTACTGCAAATATGAGTCAGTGACTCCCTCTCTTCCTGTGCTGCCCTGCAGAAGTGCTGGCCTTAAAGTATTTACTTGGGGGCTGCAGCTCTAAAAGATGTACCTGGTAATGTGCTCCTTTGCTCTTCTTTCCACCAAGGCTTCATCAAATTTGCCTCTGAGTAGGGGTGAGGCAGGGAGACAGCATAGTTTCTGCATGTGCTAAACTCTGAGGATCTTGGGCATTTTTGTAAACAAACCCAAGCGGAACATGTGGGGGTTTCATAACACCTGATCTGTGTCTTCTTAAATCAACAGTGCTTTTAAAGTAATCACTGTTAGTCAAGGTTTCCACCCAATGCCATTGGAAATGCCATTGCCCTAGTTTTTCCTCTTTGGCAGCTGCTGATATGAGAGGCTGAACCTTGGACCTGACCTTTGAAGCTCTTCAACAGCCCAGTTTTGCTGGATTCATGGGTGCAGATGTGGCCCTTGCAGAGGGCAGGTTAGAATGTCCTGTGCCATATCTCTGTTTGACGGTGCTCCTGGGCAGGGCTATAGGAAAGTTTTGGTGCCCCAGGCCGGAAAGCAGACGCCTTGCCTCTCAGAGGGTGCAGGTGGGTTGCAGTCCCATGGCATTACAGTGTGGTGTTACAGCAGGCACTGCTGGAAGGCACTTATGGCACTGCTGGAGTCATAGTCTCCATGCACCTCTGCCTGCACTGATTTCACCTGGTGTGACTTGTCCTGAGCACCAACTGGAGATGGCTGAGCCTGCCCAGAGTCCACCAGGTAGATCCCCAGCCTGCACCTGAGCAGGACACAAGGTGCTGGGCTCCCCATGCAGGACTGAGCAGTGTGGGGACAATCATGGTAGGGAGCTCCTGCAGCTGTGCTCTGCTGCTCTGTGATGTCTGCACACACATCTGGGCTGAGACACTGGGCTCTGCCACATCAGCTGTTGGGCTCCCCTTGTCCTCCGTGTGAGAGGCATAAAGCAACGTGGTGTGCCTTAACCTTGACTGCCTTTTGGGAGAGTTTTGCTTGAGTGTGCTTCCCTCACGCTCCCCCTTTCTCATCACTGACAGCAAGTGCCCTCAGGCTGCGTTTTTGGGAGGTCTGGCAGGGTGTGCCCGCCTGGGGGAGTTTAGATACAACTGCCTACAGCAGCGTGATGCCAAATTCCCTGTGCTGCTCTCCCACCTCTGAACCATTGGCTGCAGTGCTGGCTCTTCTGCTCTCTTGCTCCAGTGGCTTTGCTGCCCCATCCTTCCCTAACCCCTTGGCCGCCAGGCTCAGGCTGCACACAGGTGGCCAAGCCTTCAGGGCTGGCAGCCTCTGTCTCTTCACCTGACCTGCCCAGGGCTGCCAGGTGCTGTGCCTTGCTCTGTGAAATTGCTGCCCTGGCGAGGTGGCAGCTCTGTAGCCACCATGTCGAGTCCTGCAGACTCTGTCCTCTCCCCGTGGGGCACCTTGGGGCTGCACCACAGGTTGCTACCCCTCTGTGCCCCTGTGGGGCCTGTTTGCAGAGCGGGTGCTGGAGCAGCACAGCTTTCACACTCTGTGCTGTTCACCTGCTCTGCTCCTCCAGCCGGTGACAGGAGCTGTGCTGTCCCCTTGGCTGTGCACAAGGACCTCTGAGCAAGCCACAGGACTTCAGCTAGACACCTCCAGCCACCAGGGAGGTGAATCTAGGGGCTCCCCTGGGGCCAAGCTGGCTCTGTGTCTATAGGAGACCTGTCACTGTGGTGCCCTGTAAGAAGGATGGATCCTGCTGTGGATGGGCCTCTTGCTGTGTTGCAGAGAATACAACCAGACTATGGGCTGAGTGGAGGTCTCAAGAGTATCTGTTTTTATGCAAAGACTGGTTTCTGGCCATATTTACACACCGTTTATGGACTTCATCAGTTAGTCTTGACTTTTTTTCTAGGTTAAAGAAAGAAGACCCCCGTGTCTCTGTAGCTCAGAGCAGGCATGGTGAACCATGGACACTGACAGAGACTGATCTGGCCCTGAGAACAACAGCCTACACTGATTTTAGCAAGATGTTTGCCACTGATCCTCAGGAAAGTCCGGCCACTTTTAGGTACTTAGGAGGATCTCCTGTTCTGGCAGTAGAAGACAGGCCAGGAGCCATTTGGTACCCTCCTGAGCTGGGGGTGTGTGCTCTGAAGGGTAATGCTCTATAATCCTTGCAGCTTGTACTGCAGATGTACATGTCATTAGCAAACTCTCATTTGCTTCTTATCTCACTCTTTCTGGTGCCAGTAAGTAGCAAACTCTCTGACTGCAGAAGCATTGCTCTTATTTCACATTGGAGAAAATATAGGCAGAATCTGATCCTTGTAACAGCCTCCTGTGCCCCATGAACCTTGCTGAACAGATGCTTTGAGAATACCCTGCAGCCCACAGAATCTGGAAGTTAATTAGAAAGTGTACAGAAGCCAAGTAGCTTTCAACAGTTCAAAACGAAAGGCATTTTAATTTCAGCTGCTGTCCTCTAGTTGATCAGTCTTTCTCGTGCTACATCTTTCCTTGTCTTTTTGCTTTTTGCAGCTGGAGTGAGCCATTCTCCAGCAGCACCTGGGTTTGGAAGCAGCCATCCCTGCTCTCTTAGATTGGCTGGAAAAGACTTCCTTCTACTGCTAATATTTTCCTGTCCATCTTGCAGAAATGACCTATTCCAGTAGCAGCCCCCACTCACTAATTTAACTGGGTTTGTTCCTCAAGCTGTACCTTGGCACCACTGTTCCTCTCTGAGCCCTGATTTTCTCTCTCTGCTCCCACAGCCGCCCCCGCCTCCTGCCATCAAAATGCAGTGCAGGATTTCAGCTGCCGACTAACTGCTGGCTCTGATTGTGCAACCAGAGAATTTTCTGTGTCCTCCTGCTCCTCCTTTTGTAACAGCCTGCTTTGCTTTCTGATTCCTCCCTCCCCACCTTAAATTGCAATTTACGTCCTTGGTTGCTTCTTGTTTCAAAGTGAAACCAAGAAACATAAATGCAGTGCAGCTGCCTGCATTGTCACCTGTGATTCTGCAGCCCAGGCAGCACCTACCAGTGTCCAAAGGAGCTTTAACACTGTGCTTCCTCTAATAAGTGCTACTGGCTGCTTTTTAAAGACATCTCTGTTTGCAGTTGTCTCTGTTTCACTATTCCCTCTTGAGATTGTCCTCTTCTCGTTTGCCTTAAGATAAATCAGGAGAAGAGGTCAAACGGAGGATGTTAACTTCCCAGCAGTAGAAGCTTCTGTCTTGACAGCAGTCAGGAACAGGCAGTAAGGTTCAGGAAGAAAAGCTTTAGGAGAATTGCCATTGGCTTCTTCCTCTGGTGTCAAAACTCCATGTGGCTTTACTCTCAACTTTCTCGTTTCTCTCTTGCTCCTTATCTCACCTGAACAACTCTGAAAAAGCCCTTTTTTTTACCCCGGGGGAGGCTGAGGATACCACCATGTTTTGCTTTCAAATGACACTTTCTCTTCATATGCTCCTCTTCTTCTGATTCCTGCCTCTCCTCTTTAGTGGCATCTTGTTTCCAAATAAAGTCAAAAAATGCTGTTCTCCTGCATATCTGCATTGTGTGTTCAGCACATCAGACCCAGCGGGTGAGTGTCCAGAGCACTTCAGAGGTGTCTTTGCTTTTCCTTGCCTTTTGTGACCATACTTGAAGAATCCCGTGGTGGTAGGTGTGGGACAAACAAAGTCCAAAATCTGTGACCAGAGGGAGACTTGAGTTACCTCATTCAAATGTTGAAGAAGGGAACTTGTTGGTCTATGTTTATGGATGCCTGCATGCTGCCTGTTCTTCTTCCAGAACCTGTGGGAATCCAAGTGTTCTTATTTTTTCAGCAGTAAATCTTTTTGGGAAAAAATGTGGCTGCTTCCATGCACCATGCCCAGCCCTGTACCATTTCACACAGAGCTGCCTGTTGCACTGGGCACAGAGGAAGCCTCCTACTCTGTAGGAAGATGACAGACTGCAGGTCATTCCTGTGAAGGGTACTCCAGGCCTGGCAAAAAGCACCTCCTCAAAGTGCTGAGGGCTGAAAATACAGCAAAGCACCTCTAGAAGAGACTGTTGAGTTCAGAGGGAGCTGAGAAGGGGAGGTGGTGGTGGTGGCTGAGTGGGTCCAGGAGAGGGGTAGACTATGGATTGTATCAGATGGTATCTTAAAAGTTGGAAAAACTTTTTGGCAGAGGGAAAAAAGAGGCTGGGAATGAAAGAGTCATAGGATTTTTCCCCCAAAATTTGGTGAAGAACAGCAGAAAAGGTGCAGGTGAGCAGTGAGGGGCACAGTCTTTACTTTGAACTCATATATTACGGAGAGGGGTATCCAAAGGGAGAGGAAAATGTCTACCTGTCAGGAAGGATGTAACACAGTAGATGGCTGCGGCTGCCGTGGGAGAACCAAATTGTTCTTAGCTGGAAACAAGAAGTTATTTGAGTCCCCATCTGGCCCCAGAACATATAGGGCAGGGGGGCACAGTAGGATTAGATGTTTAGAAAGAGAGCCAGGAGGTAAATAAATAGGCTTTATCACAGAAACAGCAGGCAAAGCTGAGAGGGAAGTAGTGGGGATGTGTAATGCTGTGCATGGCTTTGTCTGGGAAAGGAGAAGCTGTAGTTCATGACATGAAGGACCAAAACTTTGGGCACCAGTTTTATCCATCATCTGTTCCCAGCTGAAGAGGTTTGACTTCATAACCAGGTTGCTTTCTCCCTTCTTAAAATAGGAAAATGAAGCCACAGGTGCTGCATCTCCTCTGCTGTTCTATGTTTGTCCAAGCTATGTTCCTCATTGCAGCATCACAGATTCTATCCTTTGTGTTAGCCTATTCAGGAGTCAAAGGACAGATGCAGAGTCAAAGTTCTGGTCCAGGTGTCCCTGGGGTGGAGGCTAGTGACAGGGCTGAGGCTGCAGGCTGTCACTCGTAGCATTCCCTTCCTGGGGCTTGGTGACAGGTGATTACCTGATTGTGATCTTCCCCTTCCCCCACATGTGAAACAGGTCTAACAAAAGAGAAGTAAAGCACAAATATTAGTAGAAATAGGCTGGCTCTTGCATCCACCTTACATTAAAAGAATAAAAGCAAAGAATTAGGTAAGTCATCTCCTGCCATCTTCCTGTGACATCCTCAATAAACCCAGACTTAAACATCATTGTACTTGATAATGTGCCCTGGACTGCAGCAAATTGGAATGTGCCAAGGACTGTGACAGATCAAACACATCTCATTAAGTATGTGTTACTTTTTCTCTCACATTTGACAGTGCGTGGAGCTCTGCTCCTCTCAAAGATGAGGAGGCTGTGCTGCAGCATCGGAATAAACTGATTAGCCAGCTGGCAGGCCTTGCTGCAGGCAGGCAGTGGGGAAAGGGGCCTTGCCTGAGCTTCAGAAGCTGAGAAATGGCTGGCAGGAGGACACGATGTTTCCACCTCCCTATGCAGCCCAGCAGGCGAGCTAAGGGAAGAGGGCAAAGCTGGGACTGGGAGGATCTCTGTGCTGGTGAGCTGCTGCTGCAAGCCAGCATTTAGGGTGTGTGCCTTGATACTACCTTCTTAAAATGTGGGGTTTGAGGTTTGTATGAGGCTGTTAGAGGGCTGATTGACCTTTACACTCATATGTAGATCTATATGTGTTAGAGCCCTTGCTGGGTTTGGGACTATGCAAGCCATACCAGTAAATAGGTGCTTTCCAGCATATGAACTATAAAGGGCAAGGGCTGGAGATAAAATGGAGATTGATTCCTTAGTGCCCTCACGCATCTGCATTTGACACTGAAACTGGTTATGCCCACTGCAGTACTGCCCATATATAAGCTCATATAGGAAATAACTCTAAAACCCTCTCAACTTTATAAGGAATCAGGATCTTATGCAATGTTTTCGAAGAGGCAGCTGTGTTAGCCTGGAGGACGCTCTTCACTGACCCCTGATTACTCTCTTCCTTGGTTTGTGCTCCCCTCATTCTTGCTGCAGCCTCTATTACAGTGGTTGATGCTTTGCAGGAGATTCATCCCTTTACGTTCAGAGTCCATGGATATCTGCTGAGGATTTCAAAGCAAATAGGATGGGCCCTTCAGGAAAGCAGATGGGGGAACAAAGACTGTTGTTGCCTTGGGCACTTAGAGAGCAAGTGGTGTATTGCACTGTGAGATCTGATTTCCTTTCTTTGCTTGAATAACAGAGGGAGGAAACATGTCTGTGTTAAAGAACTACTTGTTTTGCTGTGAACATTCATTAGAAGTTGTCTTTTCATACGCAAGCATGTTTCTTTGCCCGAGGGCCTGATATATCCAGAGGGTTTGCATTTAGGAAATCATTTCATTACTTTGATAATGATGCTGTCTTGTGTGGGGTAAGTGCCAGCAGAGCCAATCAGTTCCTGTTCCTGCTTCCCCCTTGCCTCACTGGAAACTACACCAAAACAAGTGCTGTGGTGTTCCTTGGCTGCTGGGACAGTTAGATGTTAGAGTCTACATGTGTGCTTTTATTTTCAGCTAGGTCATATTCCCTGGTAGTCCCTACTCCTCATGCGATATCTCATGCCCTGATGCTGGTCCACAGGGAGATGACTGGAGAGAGACTAGGCATAAGGAGGGAGGGAATAGGTCCTGGTGCAAAGGGTGGATAGATAGATTTGGTGGTCCTATAAGGTAAAGGACATCAAAGGTGACAAGATCCTGCTCACCACTGAGTTGCTGACTGGGAGAGGTCCCTGGCCTGAGCTGCCTCCAGAGCTGTGCTCGGACTTTGCCTGGGAGAGAGCAAGTTGAAGTAGTTCAGAGCAGATCTGGGGGCAGTGGAAGTGTTAAGCAGTGTGGGTGATGCAGACTGCTGTCCCTGTTGCTCCCCAGAGATGGGGATGTCCCCTTAGGTGGCACAGAAGGAATGATAGATGTGCCATTAAAAAAAACCCTGGTGAACCACTAGCAAATTGAATCTGTAAGTTACTACTGAAGGAACCAAGCCCTGATTTCTTTGCAGTCTCAGATGCTGGAAATGGAAACAGAGATGCTGCTGCTTTGTTTCCGGTGTAGTTTCCCAATCCCAACATGGCAATGTGTATCCCTTGCTGATGCCAATCACTCTATCAGAGGCCATGTGCTTACTAATAATGCCACCAGTGAGATGTAGCTAAAATTAGGACTTCCCTGTCATGGTTCACCAGATTCCCTGCTCGTGTTAGGTCTGTGCTTTCTGTCAGGACTGACATGTGCATCCCTACCTCAGGAAACTCACTAGAGGAAGATTTTGAGAAGAATTTTTTTAGCTGTGACAGAGGGAGCTTTCTCTCTTCATGCTTTCATTTCTTCTTACAATCAAATGCCTGTAACAACATGAAAATGTTGTTGAAAAGAAGATTCAGTCTGGTCTGTGTGAATTTTGATTAGATTTAAAGTAACTAGCCAATAAAAGGACTTTGTGTATGGTAGAGAATTGCATCTTTTAACAAGCAACCACTAACATTGCTGGGGCCTCTGGTGGTCTAGTGGTTAGAGTGCAGGACTCTCACCGCTGCGACCTGGGTTCAATTCCCGGCCCCCCGGGCAGTTGGAGCTCGTCAGCCTTGTAAGGCAATCCAGCTACGTCCTGGGGACCTCACTGCCACTGTCCAAGCTTTGCTCGGCCCCGGCAGATGAACCTCAGGATTAAAGGGTGGGCTCAGTTCAGCGCACGCTGTGTCTCACCTAAAAAATCCACTGCGCAGGCTCGAAGGGTTTATGACCTTTCCCAAATCTTCGCTTGCGAAGACTGGCCATTAACTAACATTGCTTCATTAAGATGATGCTAAATGTAATGCAGGATTTAGTAGAGACTGGAAAATGTCTTAATTGTGCCACTCTGGAGGCCCAACCACATTCAACATATCTCTTCCAACAGTAACTTTGCTCTGTGTTTTCACCTCTGGGCTTCTTCCCGCTGATATTTTCACTGCAGCACTGGACTTGTCTAATCTCAGAACTCCCTTGCTCAGACATGAAACACCTCACAAGTATGAGGCCCTTTTGCTTACCCCAGAGGCTTTGTTTCCTTGCCCTGTATTCTTTGAAAGGTTGGGCAAAGGTGGAGGATTGGTGCTGGTGCCTGCTTGTTAGTGAAGAGAGCCTGGGTCAAATAAGTGCCTGTGCACTGCTGCGTTGTCAGGCTGTGGTAGTGTAATGTGGTGTCCAAGGGGACAAAGACAACACTCCTACCAGTGCCTTGAGGTAAGACAGTAGGTTGTCCATTCTTGTTCAGACTATTAATCTTATTAACATTTCTCTCCTGCCATCTAAAACCAGAAGAAGACAGTTGTTGTATAAAGCACACTGGGAGAAGAAACTCCTTCTGCCTCCATTCCCTGCTTCAGCTCCAGCACCTGTTCTCTTCCTCTGAAATGCTGTTTCCAATTTAACAGGCCAGGTCTCAGCAATGATGGAGGTGCAGAGCACTTAGTCAGGGGCAGATGGGAAGGATGAAGAAGGGGGCTGTGGGCAGGGAAGGGTGAATTCAGGGGTGAGTCCAGTAAAGGGGTAGTGTGGGTGGGTTCATCTCGCCTGATCAGTGACCTTTCCTCTGTCTCTTCAGCACAGACATAACTTGGGGATAATACTTTGTGCTGACACTAAAGAAACCATTTTCTGGAGGATAATGGAACCTCAGGCTGACACAAGGAACACAACTATTGTGGTGACAGGTCCCCTCCCTCCCTCTTCCCACCAGCTTGTCCTGCAGTGGCTCTCTACATTCTGCAGCAGCTCTCTACATCCCATGTTCTCCTTTTCTTCTGTCCCACAGAGCCATGACAAGAGCTGTGCCTAAAGAAGGAGAGGCCAATGGGGCCATTGCAGGTCCTGAAGAGACAAAAGTGGAGGAAATGGAAGAGAGAGGCCAGTGGCGTAGCAAAGTGGAGTTTGTGCTGTCTGTGGCGGGGGAGATCATTGGTCTGGGTAACGTGTGGAGGTTCCCATACCTCTGCTACAAGAATGGTGGTGGTAAGTTCACAGCATGCATGAGATGTTCTAGATCTGTAGCCATGACAAGAGATATGTGCATGCCTGAACCTGTTTCTCTTATGCCTCATGTGCCCCAACATGCACTCCCTTATCTTCTCCTCCAGCAAGTTAGCTCCTGCCAAACCCAGGAGGAATAAAAACTGAGGGGTGAATTCAGCTGTCCAGCAGGTACTGTTTCTGAAAGCAGCAATCTCAAGTTTGGATGCTGAATTAACTATATTAACTTCTTAAGGCCCTTGGGTATCTCAAGAAATTGGTGGTCTTTGGAAACTATCAAGTGCTGTGAATGGTCAGAAAGCCATCAGCAGCCTCCTCCTACACAATTCCCTTTTCCTACTCCCTGTGTTACCTCCACCTCTCTCAGGCCCTTCCTCACAGAGGAAAAGCTTAGATGGTGCTGGTATCCTTGCCAAGACCTGATACTCCTTAGGAGGACATTTCTCCCTTTTTCTCAGGAGCAGTTCCCCCAGCCATCAAACCACTACTAGGAAAACCCATGGAAGGGTTCATTCACCTTCCCCTTTGTCTCTTTGCATGGCTCTCCTTTTCCAGTAGCACTGCAGTAAGATCATTACGTGGTTAAAAATTAAACTTTCTCATAACAATAAAATGAAACGGAAGGGAATAATTGACTGTCACTAACTTTTCTTGGTGAATCAAAATCAACTTTGTAAAAGAAAAGGAGGAATAACAAATTACATGTCAAATACAGCAATAACTTCTCTTTTGTTCTTGTTCTCTAGAGACACCTTGAAATAACACTCTGGGACTTGCTTGTTCCCCCCACTTTAAAATTCCTTTCTCTGCAAACCATGCCACAAATGCCTTTTTTGTCCAAGGTGCCGTGAGCTTTCACCAATAGATGAATGGTTCCACTGTAGTTTATCCCAGGACTTCCAAATTCCAAATCAAATGGGAGACAATACAATGAGTCCTCTAAAACAAAGAGGGGCTGGGTAAGAAATAGTTAAAGAAAATGGAATTGAGTTTTTCTTAAACCTGGGATGGTTTTTAGCAGATCCTCCAGTCTCCTTTTCCTGTGTTTTGATGGGAGGCACTGGAGGCACCAAAAGCAAGTCAGACCAGCATGGGTTAGTAAACACTGGGGGTGCCTCTGATTGAATAGCCCATTCTGCAGGGATGCTTTGAGAGAGGAGTCATGGGTTTTGCATGGAAAATTTCTTCCTGAGCTCAGATGATATCTTTGCATAGTTTATGCCTATGGTATCCGGCTCAGCAGTCCTTGCAATTTTTATGATAATTAGTGTAAGTGAAAAGGCTACTTTTGTTCACTTTAGATACCTATTGAATAACATTTTTTTTTTTAAATTAAACTACTCTGGAATATCTAAAGCTGCAATTCAGAGGGCAACAAGGCTAGGCTTGGGAAAGATTAGGATGGGAGAGGCCTTCCCTCACAGCTCACATGCTGCCTTTGCAGAAGGTATGCCACTGCTGTACAAGGTACAATTCTCTCTCCAGGGCTCTAGGGAACCAGGTAACTGACAAACTTGTGTGGGACAAGGCACTGTCTTTCCTATGACACTCAAAGGTATTCTCATCATTGGAAAAGTCCTTGAAATGGCAAAGAAGGCATTTTCCACCTATAATTGTTGCATCCCCGTCCCTCCTCCTCAAACTGGAGACGGCTGTCCTGTCAGCTTTCTCCACCTTCAGATGTACTGAGATGGTTATGAAGTTGTAAGAGAGATGTAAGAAACAACAGCACTAATTTGCTGTAAAGCAACCAACTGTAGCCTTACCTATGGCTGCACTATCAAATTTGATCTAATTGCTCAGCATCCTGAACTTGCTGTTGTCTCATAAGGAAAAAGAATCTGTTTCTGGGGGCCCCTCAGTCCTCCAGCGGAGCAGCAAGTTGAGGAGGGGATCACAACTGGAGTTTCAGCTGGTAACTGCTCTGGGATGGTTACAAGAGACAAGGCAACAGAGGTTTAACAAAGCCCTCGTTGCTCAGAGACCACAATGGGTCAACCTCTGAGACAAATGGTATCAGAGGAGAGAGTCTGGAATCTGCTGAAAGACTCATCTGTGTGCAGGATGATAAAGCTGTCTTGCAGATTTGGCAAACAGATAGATGCCTTGCAGCACCAAAAGCAGCAGCTGCCTCTAGTTCAGCACATGCAGCTCCCTGTCCCTGCTCTGCAACCCTGGACTGACCCTGAGAACCAGCCTCCTTCCCTCTGGCCCCGGGTCTCCTGCAGCTACACACAGCTGTGTTTAGGGGAAAATTTGGATGTTCCTTGTTATTGTAACATTGTTGGCTTAAAAACAAGGGCAAGTGTTCCCAATTGCTAATTGTCATAGGAAGGGATTTCAGTGCAGATGCCTGGTGCTGGCAGGAGAGGAAAGGGCCTGGGGGGGAACAATGTCTGGATTTGGCTGAGAAAGGGACCCTCACTGTGGTTGCAAGCACTGGTAGCGAGAGCTACCCATGACCAAAAGTTTACTGTGTGGAGTGGCAAGACCTTGACAGTTGTTTCAGCGGGGAAGACAGTTGCCTTAGCTTGTTTGGAGCAGAGTGAAAGTGTGAAAACCTACACTAAAGATCAGGAGAAAGGCAGTGAGGTGACAGAAGGAAGGTCAGCTGTGAAAATGACATCTCAGGACCAGTTTTGAACAGAGCAGTGAATTTACTGGGTGTTTTGGTTTGGCAGCAGAACTGAAAAGAAGGAAAAAAGATTCAGACAGCTAACAGGGCATTAAACTACTTTTTATAGGGCATTCAACTTTGATGTTTTTGTTTTTGTCTTTTCTGATGCTTTGCTTATGTTGGTCATTGTTTCTGGAAAAATCCTGCTTTTACTCTCCTTCTTCCATTTCCTCAAGGGTTAATCTGAGTTCTATTTTAGGCTGATTTCTCTTAAGACATTACTCTACATTGTAATAAAAAATTGATTTCAAAGGGAAAAGTTAACCTTCTTCATTTTGAAAATGCTGGAAAGATACTCTGTTACCCTTCCCCTATTTCCATTCTTTTGGTGCAAACTGCTTTTCAAATTTGACATGAAATATACCTCAAGTAAATTTATATCCTGGCAAATTTATTACTTAGTAAGAAATGTCACCAGCCCCCAGGTTTGTATCCTCTGGGCAAGTGGGAGTTTTGCTGTGACTCTTGTGAAAGGCAGAACAAATGTGGTTATGTGAAACAAAGACTTAGTTGGTTCACCCCACTCCTGCTGAAAACTGGAATGAGGTCAGGAGCATGAAGCAGGGAGAACTCCAGCACTGCCTTTTTTTTTACTTTTTTTTATCCCCTTATCTGGCTACTCTTTACCTTTAGGTTTTGGCCAAGAACAAATGCAGAAGTACTGCATTTGGCAGTAGACAGACCACCCTTGTATTTTTTTCTGAAAAATGATGGTGTTGGAGACCTTGCCTCTCTAGCACAGGTTGCACAGTTAATTCAGAGAAATATTTGTGTTTATCTAGCTGATTCCAGCTGTGGCCCCAGGTACCTGGCAAGGAGTGGTGAGAATAAGGTTTTTGAAGAGGTTTCTGAGGGAGCATCTTACCTCTCTCTGCAGGAGCCTTCCTCATCCCTTACCTCATCTTCCTCTTCACCTGTGGGATCCCCCTGTTCTTCCTGGAGACGGCGCTGGGGCAGTACACGAGCCAGGGAGGGGTCACTGCCTGGAGGAAGATCTGTCCCATCTTTGAAGGTCAGTCAAGTTACAGGATTTACTGGCAGCACTTTCTAACAATTAGTGACTCACAGCCTTTTTCAGAAATGTTGTTATTATTATTCTTGTTTGTTTGTTTGTTTCTCCTTTATTCTCCCTCCCTTTCTCTCTCTCTCAGCCTTGTTATCCCTCCTGGTGACTGCTGTGTGTGCAGGGGCAGTTCCCTGACCCCTCTGGAGGTGACTGAGGGTGTGTGGTGCTGACCGGGGACTGTGCTGGTCCAGCTGAACTCCAGTCTCTGCTTTCAGAAGCTCAGAGCCTGGGAGAGAGTAGAAACTGGATGGCCAGCTTGCAGGAGGAGGATGGAAGTGTCAGTACATAAACACCTGCATGTAGTCCAGGACTAATAGTGAGAAGAGGATGAGGAAAGCTGGCTGGTTTATAGTGCTTTCCCTGCCCATTGAAGTGTCCAGGCTGCTGTGGCAGCTTTTGCAGGCTGGCATCATCCAAACTGGAGGGAATCACGTTGCATGTACTGGTCTGACAGCCCAGAGATGGCATGGGGTTTAGGTTAAGGCACAGATATAAGAATCACGACTTCTGGAGCCCTTGGGAAGGTTGTTTAATGGCATTAATGTATTAATGAATCTGATTTCCTCAGTTCTGCTGTCCAGAGGAGAGCTTATTACCCACCTTTTGCAGACAGGGAAACCTGTGCTCAGGCAGACTGCAGGCCTGGTTAGTTTGTTTGAGCACGGGCGTGCAGCCCTGTTTGAAACTCCCTGGGGACTCTGGGACCTCCTGCACTGGAGACCTCTGGCACAGGCCTGGAGGTGAACCGCAGTGGCATCTCGAAGGTCACTGACAACCAGTTTTAAAGGAATGAGTTGGGCCTTTCTGGCCTGAGTATGGTTCTGATGTCTCAGCGAGCAATGGGCACAGTCAGCACAAGACCAGTGCTGTGCTCCCAGGTCTGTACCTTGGCCCCTGCACCTTACTACATGTATATTGCTGCGAGAACATTTTTTTCCTGAGTCTTCCCAGGAGTAAGAGATTCACCTGCATTTCTTTTCTTTAAAGGCTAGAGCTGGTTTTCCTGAAGGAGAGGCACTGCAATGCAGTGGCACTGTAGTGGTCAAAACATTTTTTTCACATCAGCGTAAAGTTTTCTGGATGTTCCAATGTAGACCTGTCTAGACATACCAACAATGTGTCCTGTCTGCATGCACAGTCTCAAAATCTTTTCTCTTTCCCTTATGTAGGTCTTACCCTATTGTCTAGTGAGCCATGTTATTGGTGTTGCAAGCCTGATGTGTTGGGAGTTGGTTGGCAGTCCCATCCTCACCTCCTTTGCTTTCCTTCACAGGAATTGGATATGCCACACAAATCATTGAGTGGTATCTGAATATTTACTACATTGTCATCTTGTCCTGGGCACTCTTCTACCTGTTCAGCTCCTTCAATTCAGTGCTACCATGGGCTAGCTGCAATAACCCCTGGAACTCAGGTACAGCTTTTACCTTCTTTCCGATGCCCAGAAATTATTTGGGATTTGTAGAAAATATTTTTTTTCTTTGAATAAGAAGCTCTTATGAGCTGCAATATGATTTCACAAAAAAAAAAAATCTGCATTTTCTGGCAAGTGGGAGAGGTAGGTGGGAGAGTTTTCAAGCCAATCTTGAGTCCTCCTCATGTGGCAGGAGCTTTTTATTAGCTCTGGTACAACAATTTATCTTACAGTTCCCTTACTCCACTCCTTCAGAGTTACTGGGACAGTTGTTGCCAATGCCTGAAGAGTTTCCTCTGCACTCGCAGCTTTTGGCTAAATCAGGCCAAGCCTGACCTGGAGAATTTTGCCAGTACAGGTCCCCAAGTGAAGGAACCAGTAACACAAAACTATAAGGGCACTGTTTTCCTGGTTTAATCAGATCCATACAGCCTCTATACCTTCACACTGGCCAGGGGTCTCATCTCCTCATGCCCAGAATTCATATAACTGCACCCAGCAGAGAAGACCTGGCTTTGGTTTTACTCAAGGCACTAGGAAGATAGGGTAGATGTGAAGCAATCCTCATGGACCTCATGTCCTTGACAGGACATTTTTAATGTGTTGAACAGGTTGTTTTGCTTGGCAGCAGCTTAGTTCCCTCCCCTTTTCTCTTGTCAGATGATCAGTTTCTGTGATGTGTTAAATTTTTCCACCCCATGGGCCATTCACTTACAGCTTCCTCTGCCCCTTCATCCCAGCAGAGGTAACCAGCCTTTTGAAGAGCTGATCCTATTCCTTCAGCTCCCCCAGCATGGTTTGTTTGTGAGGAAAGCCACAGATGTTATCTCAACAGACACAAGCTTCCCAGCCACATCTAGGTTTCCTTGTTTTTCCAGTGGATTGTCTTTTGCTGGCGAAATGCAAGATGAGGTGCCTTTCTTGGATGCATGGCATCTCCTCTGGTTTTAGTAATTTCACGCTGTGTAACAGAGTTGGGGATGGTAGAAGGGAACATCTGCAGTGTGTGTGAACATATGCATGCATGTGTGGACAGGGAATGGTACATGATGGGGGAAGAGAATGGGATTTTCTATCCTGGCTACTCATAGTGGCTATCCCTTGATAATCTATATTTTGCAGCCATCTGGATTCCATTTGGCAGGGAATGGTTCTCTCCTTCCCCTTTCCCTTTCCTGAAGCCCTCTGGCTACTGCTGTATTGGGATTCGTAGCTGGGGAGAGCCAGAGTTTAATGAGATGCTTAATGAGATGCAAAAGTTTAATGAGATGCTCTATAGCACAAGGTAAAGGATCTGTGTGCTGCCAGGTGAGGGTTAGGGTGCAGAGGGGAAGGAGCATCCCCCATGAAGGAGCCTTAGAGAATTTCTTTGGCTCATCAGCTTCCTTTTCTTTTGGTAGATCTCTGTGTGGACATTCTGAATAGATCCAGCCTGGACAACAGGACCTTGCCTGCGAACGCCACCTCCTCAATGATTGAGTTTTGGGAGTATGTGATCGCTTTCCCTCTGTTCAGGCTCCTCTCTCATCCAAAGGCTGCAGCTCTAGGAGTATCTGGGCGGTGGGCTGTGCATCTCTGTAGGACCGAGTGAGGTGCCACATGTCAGACCTGAACATGGGGAGCACAATGAGCTGCCAAGGAGATTGGCACAGAGCCCAGGGGCGTGAGGACTGGGTACACCCCACGGTGTGCCTGCCTGAGGGTGCTCATGTGCACGCCTGCACAGGCATGTTCTCTCTTTGGCACTGAGGTGCCTGGGTGAGTGTGGCCACCGAAAGAGGCACCAAAATCAGATGAGAAGTTGCTAGAAGCAGGGGATGCATGTGCTGGGTGTTGCAGGCTGCTGTTGGCAGGTGAGCATGAGGGGCCAGGGCAGACTGAACAGCCCTCTGCAGTGAAACAGAAAGGACCAAACTGCCTGTTCTCTTCTTCTGATCATGTCTTGCTTGCTGCCTAAGGGAAGTGGTCAATCAGGGTGCTCAGGATCATCCCTGGAGAGTGGGGATCTGAGATGCATTTGTGAGATGCCAGGGAGGAATTTGAGGAGGTTTGGTCACAGGGCTGGAGGCAATAAAGCATTGTCTGAGGGAGGGGTCTTGCAGCAGGCCAGACAGTGTCCCAGAGAGAGGCTGAAACAGCTGCTGGTGCCACACTACCTCTCCACACTCTACTGAGGAAGGTCTTGTAAAGAAGAGGGATGTCAGGGACTCAGCTTCAGCAGTTGGGACTTTTTGTTTGTTTGTTTGTTTGCTTTTGTCTCCCCCCCCATTTATGTGTCCTTAAGTGTCTCTGAAAGGGTTGAGTGTCCTTTGTCTGTTGCAGCCACCACAGGGCACATAGAAGATGATAAGCACCCACGGTTGCAGAAAGAGTCTGCACAGTGCTGGCCCCCCTCTCCTGCTCTGTTCTTTGCACACACTTTTTAGCGAGAGCTGAGACCCCTCTGATATGGTTGTTCAAGTTTTCTGCAGAGAGAGCAAGGGGACCTGAGGGGACTGGTTTGAAGAAGGGTGTGCAGAGGAATTGTAAGTGTGGGGTTGGGCTTCTGGGTGCTGCACGAGCTGCAGTGCTGAGCTCTCATGTGGCCCACCCTCACGAAGGTGAATCTTCAAGGAAGGAGGCTGAAGGAAGGGCATGGGAATCATAAAGATCATTTATGCTTATATATAGGGTGTCTGCAGTATATAAGGAGGAAGAGTGATGGCCTGGTGTGATGATGGCATTGGTGGCCTGCTTTGGGTTGAGTAGTCTGGCATCTGCCAGGGTGGGGGAGCAATGGGGAGCAGGTGTTGATTTTGTGCAGCTTGGGTCCAAAGGGCACAGCACCACGAGTTTGGAGAGTGGGAGAGTTTGGGCCAGCTACAAGACATGGTGGAGCAGCATCTGCAGAAATGAGGGAGAGGGGAGCCCTAGGCAGAGTTGGGGTGATTCACATGGCTGGGAGCCCTGGGCAGATGTGTTGCGGATAGTCTGCTAAGATTTTGGATGGGGTAATATGGGAAAGGTCTGTATGGGTGGGTTTGGTCTGGGGTGTTAATGCTTCTCTCCCTGTCCCCGGACACTGGCAGGAAGCGAGTCCTGGGGCTCACGGATGGTATTCACAAACTGGGCACTGTGCGCTGGGAGCTGGCTCTGTGTCTCCTGCTGGCGTGGATCATCTGCTACTTCTGCATCTGGAAAGGGGTCAAGTCCACAGGAAAAGTAGGAACGGAGATTATCCTCCCAGTCCATAAGCCTCCTTGTACCCATCCTACATTTCTTCCCCAATCTCTTTTCCCTCTTCATGAAATAGAGGCAGGAGACACATTACCAAAGTCAAACCTAGAACTTGGTGAGTCCATACTGATTTACACCAGTGGTGTTTGACCCCTAAAAGGAAGGCTAAAAGAGTAGCTCCAACAGGAAGAGGAGAACAGGGAAAGAACTGAGGGGAGCCTTGAGTCATTTTTTCCCTTGCGAATACCCAGAGTGGCTGATGGATACTCCCCAAGTGTCCTTGGGAATCCTCTGCTCACCAGTGTGTTGTCCTGGTGTAGCTTGCTGGTGTTTTTAACAAGATCATCTGCAGTGGCAAACTTCCCATTCCTGGCAGTAATTAAACACTTGAGCAAAACAGACAAGCTGCTGCCTGTAACCAGATCAGTGAATAGATAATGAATCTCTCCTGCTTCTTTATCCTGCAAAATACTTGCGGTGAGACAAGTGTCTTTGTGCTCTCCTTTTTCTTCCCCCTGCCTGTGTATTTTTTGGCTCTGAAGGTCACTTTCTGCATTTTGCTAGTGAGGGTGGAGCCAGAGCTCCCTGCCCATGTTGATCCTGTAGAGCAGGTGGACTGGTTTTCCTTCTGGAGTGAATGAGTGTGTGATGGCTTGGGCTGGGTGTTAAGGACACTGCCATGGCCTTGACTTACTCAGGACCACTTTCCTCCCTGGAATCACAATGAGATGGGTGGGTTATTAATGGTGGTTGAGTCTTGTGGGTATCCAGTGATGTCCCAATGGCAAAGGAAGGGGGATCAGTTTCTGCAACAGATTTCTTCCTTCAGGTCACTATCTCTACCATTGGCAGGTGTTTCCTGGAGCACTGGACACCTGTATTTCAGCATGAAATCACTTCTGCTACCTGAAAACCACACTGGACACCCATTTCAGCAGAGCAAGACAATAGCTTGCTCTGCTCACTAGATTTTTCCCACTTTCTGCTGGTGACTGGCTCTTGCTGGTGCTGACCTGTTGTCCACCATTTCTCAAGGAGGGAGAGCCAGATTCCACTTCTATGGGGAGAGGGAATGCTCTGCATTTTAAACCTTAAATCCCTGATGCCCCCTGGTTTGCCATCTTCACAGGAGGCATCGTGCTGATCTTGGGAGATTGGATCTTGAGAGGGTGTTTGATCTGCATGGAAGTGTAATTGTCACCCCAGGTTCCCTTCAGCTCTCAGCTTTCTCCACTGAGTCTCTCTTTTGCCCAGTGCTGCCCTGGTGCACAAAACTTCCCTGCAGAAGGAGAAAACTAAAGAAGTTCAGTCAGGCTGGTTGGGCTGACAGGGTTTGGCAAGACCAGGCCAGAAACAGAAAACAGTGACTGCATGCAATAGCTGGAATGGTCTTCCTGAAACTACAGAAGATTTTTCCATCACAAGTTTTAGGACACAGGGCTTACTTTTTACCAGCCAGATGTTATGGACATGGTGCAACAACACAGGGTGGGGTTTTCTGTCCCAAAATACACTGCAGGTCAAACAGGTCAGTTGTCTTCTCTGCAGGTAGTAATTTTGAGTATTACAGGGGCACTGTCAAAAAATTCAATTGCTTCCTTCTCTTTCTTCACTGACAAGGTATTAGGATATGCAGTAGAGAAGACCCAAGAATTCTGAGTAGGTGCATAACTCTGTTCAACAGCTGCAGTTTAAACAGAGGGTTGTGCATGCCAGAGAGACTGTTCTAAGTCAGATAACCCTGCCAGACCCTTATGTTTCTGCTTCTGTTATTTAAGGAATCCAAACTCAAAGAAACAATAGTGACCTCAGGAAAATAATTTCAAAAACTCCATGAAAACTAATTTTCTTTAGAAGTCTTTTTCTTTTAATTTTGCCCAATTTTGTGCTCTTTCCATGTTTCCTTTCCTCATGCATTCAGCAGATGTGTGTAAAGGCTCACCAGAAGTTATTTCTGAAGGTAGATTTTAATACTTGTGCCCAAAGTGCTTGCATTCCCATTCAATCAAGGAACAGCAAAAGTACCACGTACTGTCACCTATTCAACCAATTATCACTAAGCAGAAAAAAATTTCAGGCCTCTCACTATGAATCCACAGAGTAAACAAGCCTTCACATTACTTGGATAAATTTTAGTAATGAATAAATGTTAGGAAGTTGCAACTTGCTCACAAATATTTTACAAATAGAACAAAAAGAATATGTTACCTTGGGCAATGGATTAGTGATGATTAATTCTCCTGTAATATTTATTTACATCACATAAGAGAAGAAGTGAAAAGAAAGTATTACAGAAGTAATGGTCTACATTTTCTTTAAAGGCTTTGAGGTGCACCCATTTTTTAACCGTGAGCTCAGAGGCATTGAAGGGATGAGACTGATGCATGAGCACTCCTGGAAATGAGACTTCTCAGAGGTGTCTCAAATGGGGCAGCAAGAGTTGCTATTTAATTTGGAAAACTCTTGCTGGGCATAGGACCATTTTAATAATTCCTCATTAAAACTCAGTGACAGGAAGAGATCTGGGTTTTTTCTGCAGCCCTAGAAAGATGAAGAGAACAGCTGGAGAGCAGGGAAATTACACTGACTGGGAAGAGAAAACAAAGCAGAGCAACCAGTGGCAGAGTCTTGGATGAGGAACAAAATGCAGATTAACTAAATCACCAGTGAGACATAACCTTGATTAATTTCTTTCCCACCCCTCTCCTATGCAAGCAGTAGCAGCTATAGCCAACAGCAGAGCCCAGGGACCTTTGCTGGGGTGGGGGCCTGCAGACGAGATGAGATGAGGTGGTGCCTGCGCTGCCTCCCTGCTGACCCTCTCTCCTCTTGTTTCCCTGTGCCTGCAGGTCGTTTACTTCACTGCCACCTTCCCATACGTGATGCTCATCATCCTGCTGGTGCGAGGAGTCATGCTGCCGGGTGCTGCCGAGGGGATCATCTTCTACCTGAAGCCAGACATTTCCAGGCTGGCAGACCCGCAGGTGGGTGGGGTGTCGGGCAAATGCTGGCCATGAGAACGTTTTCAGTGCCTTGGCCGTTGGATCTGATGCTGACTGACCATCTAGCTGTCTTCTCTGAAAGGAGACCAAAGAACTAGAATCCTTAAAATTGCTGAGGGGGGTCCAGTCCCCCTGCACAGCACAGCCTTTTTGCTCATGGTCTGCAGCATATGGACGTATTAGATCATTTCCACTCATGGGCTCAGCAAAACCAGAAGAGTATATCAAATATTCAGCATGTAACAGATGGTTTTTCCTAACTGTTAAATGCAAATAACTAAGGGACGGGGGGGATATAATCTACCATTTTTCATTTTTCTCTGGACTGGTTAACACTTTGTTTGGGTCCAACAGGGCCCTGCCAAGAAGTGTGGGGTCCCTGTGCTTGCACAGACTGAAGGCAGGTAACATGGGCTGTGCCCCAGCTGGGCAATAAGTTCCCTTCACCTGTCCTGGGGGCTGGTCCCACCTGCCTGGGTCAGGGCCTGGCCAAAGGGTCAATCCCTGCCACCACTCACTGGAGCTTGTGGAAACCTTCCCCACCTTGGGAAGAAGGATGCTGTGTACCCAGAGGTGAAAAATAGGGTCAGATATGACAAAAAGGGCAGAGGGTGCAGACAAACCCAGGACCTGCAAGGTAGCCCAAATTAGCAAGATGTGGGCAGCACCCTTGGGGGCTGCACAGGGTCCCCCTTGGAGGATCCCTCTGGGGTGTCTGCTCCCACACCTTTCTGCACCAGTAGGTTGCTTCTCTTCCCCACGTGGGCTCAGCAATGCCCACGGAGGTGTTAATGTCGACCCCCCTCCCAGAGGAGCATTTAAATGACACTTGCTGCTAATTATTCCTCTGCTGAATCATTTCATGGAGGCAGCCAAGCAATAGGCTTAGCCCACAGTCTCAGTTGACCTTACGTGTCTTCCCAGATGCCCAAAGCCCCAGCTGCTCCCTAACCAGCTGCCAAACCCACTGTTTTCCCCCCCAAATTGCTTTCAGATGTATCTATGTGTTGTCAATAGAAAATCTGTGGTGCACTGAAAGCAGAAAGCCAACTGAATGTAAATGGCATTTTGATATCAAAATAAATAACAGTGGGGTGACTGGGGCTGAGTGTGTTTTATTCACGGTCAGAGCTTATTCCCTGGAAACCTCCCTGTCTTTCACAGCCTAACTAAAGCTGACATGGTCTTTCCAGGCTGCTGCAACCCAGCATAGCAGGAGTGAGATCCTGCTACTGAGATTTAGCAGAATGTGGGGCTTTGGTTAAAGTGGGATGTGTGTCCGTGCCTGAAGGGCTGCCGTGTACTTGCCTTTCCATGAGAAATCTGTGTGAATTTAGGCAGCAATGCCTGGGCTAGGATTCTTTGAAGGCTACAGAATTTCATCCATCTTTCTGGATGTTTGCAGCTGGGGGCTGCTTGGAGAAAAAATAGGGTGAGCAAGGAACCTGGAGATGATCAGAAAGGTGAGCTGTTTCCCTGCCTTCCTGCTAATTCACAGCTCAGGGCTTTCCCTGGGAGGGCCTGAGAGCAGAGCTGCAGCTCAGCTCACAGTTCAGCTCCTCCACAGAGGAGAGGGCTGGAGCAGTGGTGAAGCCTGCTCAGCTTTTCCCAGGCAATGCCAGAGCAAGGGAGAACCTGAGTGTGTGACAGCCCACTGGCCTGGAATCTCTCAGCTTGGTAATTTTCTGCCCTTCACCCTGCACCGTGGCCTCAGGGATGCTGGAAACTAGATTAGGGAGCAGGGAAGGCATCAACACTGACTTGATCACAGTCTCGTTTGGTGTGACTCACAAGTGGCTCTGCAAACCCTGGGATACGTAGGGACAACAGACTCCAACAGTGTCAGCTTCTGCTGGAGCCATGCCATCAGGGGTGCCATCTCCACCCTGAATGCAAAGGTGAAGGATGGAAAAGTGATGTCACCTTGAGTGGGATGTGAAAATGCGTCCTCGCAGGAGACTTTTCCTAGAGGATTTCCAGTCCTGTAGCTCATTTTTCCCAGACAGGCATCCCAGTTTCTACACTCACTGATCCCCTCTCTGTCTCACAGGGTTTTTTCTCCATGACTGGAAGGGTTGTTGTTGGCAGGGCACAGCCATTTAGTTTTGTCGTTGTCAGGTCTGGAGACCACTGACCTTTTCTGTTCCAGGTCTGGATGGATGCGGGCACTCAAATCCTCTTCTCTTATGCCATCTGCCAGGGATGCCTGACAGCTCTGGGCAGCTACAACAAATACACCAATAACTGTTACAGGTAAGAGGAGCCTAAACTTCTTGTATCCTTCTGGAAATTTGGTAAGAGACAAACAGCATGGAGCTGTGTCAGAGGCAGCTGGGGAAGACCTTGGGTCATGCTGCTTTGACTAGTGAGCTGCTCAGAGCACAGAGGCCGTGGAGGACAGCACAGGGATGGAGAGTGGCTGAGGGAACAGAGGAACTCCAGAAAATGGCTTTAATTGTGCTCTCCTGCACGAGTCAGGTTGGAAATGGGAGATTTGGAGGAGGGGGAGGAATGAAAATAGAGAGTGTCTCCAGCCACTGTATAGACACCACAGTCTATTTTGACAGGGTGTGTGGGCAGGGGTGGCACAGCCAGGTTTGACTTCACTTGCGAGGCAGGGGAGGTGGTACAAAGAGGAAGGCAGGGCCCCCTGACTCCAGTGCTTTACTGTCATCAGAGTAATGTACTGCCAGTGGCCTTTTGACCCTATCAAGGAGATTAATCAAGTCTGTCTGACCTTCTCCATGCCCTTGGATTATAGATCTATTTTATCCGTGGCCTGACATGGGGCTCAGTGGAGCCATCAGGAGCACTTCTGACACCTTCTACAGAGCCCTGAGAAGCAGGGGCTTTGTTCTTCCTTCATGTATTGCTCCAGCACAGACAGGAAAATGAAATTGTACTTGGGAGACTTCAATCGTCTCTCCTTCTGTTCTCTGATAGGTGCTGCCAGGCTGTTGGTCGGGTAGTTAATACTTTCCTCTGGCTCTCCTGGAATGTATCCATCACCAATGGAGCAGTGCACTGATGCCTTCCTCTAATTCCTTTGGTGCTTTGCACTGGCAGCTTAGCTCTGGATGGTCCAAATGTGCTGGGTGTCCACACTGCCCCATAGCAGCTGATGCTGTGGGTCAGCTCTGGCAGCTGCCCAGGCAGGATGCTGGGGTGTGGGGCTTCCAGCCCAACCAGCTCAGACTGGTGGCCCATTTTCACAGGGAGCAAGTGCACAAAAGTTTCAGGAAAAGGAGCATAGCACATTCCAGTCTCCGTATGAATATAGTTAATAAAGACAGTGTAGACACAATCCTTGTCAGGTGAGGATTAGGGTTAGCCCATGAACCCTTGTTTACCAGAACTGCCGAACCTGTATGTGTTCATGCTCTCAGATGCTCCTCTTTCCTGCCTGTGTTTACTTTTGCAACCTCTTCCCTCTTCTAATTTGCTCTTTTCCCCACTTTCTCTATTGTTTTTCTTATTCTCTTGACTCTTGTCAGCTTTTTTGTTGCCATGTCCCTGTATATATCATTGTGTCATCCTATTCACAAGCCACTGGTGGTGCCTCATTCTCTGTGCCACGTGCAGTGAGGCACAAGGTAGGTAGGCTGATATTTGGCTTTGTCTTGAGCTTTTTACTTCTGAGGGAGTTCAAAACCAACACTGTTTTTCTTGGTTTATGCTGCCTGACTAGGGAAGCTGAGTACAGACACGATCCCAAGTGGAACCATTCTGCAGCGGGAAACACTGATTTCTCCCTGGTCTCCTCCCTGCAGGGACTGCATCATGCTCTGCTTCCTGAACAGTGCCACCAGCTTTGTTGCTGGCTTTGCCATTTTCTCAGTGCTGGGCTTCATGGCTCGAGAGCAGGGCATACCCATTGCAGAAGTTGCTGAATCAGGTAGGTTTTTCTGAGACTTCAGAGCCAAGGGAAAACAAAGAGCCTGAAGGGAAGGGCCCTTTTCTGAAGTGAAGCCCAAGATGTTATCTACATCCTCTATTGCTATGGGAGTCTGCAGAAAGGTCTGCAGGACCAGTGCTCCATGACACAACTTTCAGCCCTGTGTGGGCAAGAAGCCATGGTGATACAAACTTTGAAGAAATATGTGAGCTTACTCTGTGCTGCAGGGCAGTGGTGGCAGGTGATGGTGTGAGTGGCACACATGGTCATCCTGTGGTCTGTTGGCAGGTCCTGGCCTGGCTTTCATAGCCTATCCAACAGCAGTAACAATGATGCCCGTGTCTCAGCTCTGGTCCTGCCTCTTCTTCCTCATGCTGATCTTCTTGGGACTGGACAGCCAGGTACAGCAAACACTTCATCTCATCTAACAGCCAAATGCCTGTCCCCACCCTGAGCAATCCCCACGGTCATTGTAAAGTATAAGGTGGGTTTGTGCCTTGCTAGTACCTCATGTTCTCTACCTTGTACGCAGCGCTTTCACATGGAGGGAGCTCAGAGCCAGTGGCAGGCCAGTGGTAATATGTGCTGGCATCTCTGTTTAGTGTCCTCCTCCCTGTGTGTACGTGAGGATGTCCCAGCTACATCCCTTCCCATCTTTTTGCCGGCACCGACTCTGTGCACACAACAGAGGGAGGCCTGGCACAGAGCAGGGCAGTTTGGGAGCGGGAATGGAACTGTTTTCTCCCAGCTGCATCCCAGCAGAGCAATCCCTGTATTCTCTTCTCACCAGTGTGCCCATCCTTTACCATCTCACACCCCTGTTATGCCAGGAGCAAACCTCAGCAGAGCACCCTGCAGAGCGCAGCGTGCAACCCTGGCATGCTGGGATGAGGGATGCAGGGGATGTCCTGGCATGTTTGCCAGGCGGGGTGCTCTGCTCAGGCTCTGCTCTGCAGCACCTCAGCCCCTCCACCTGGAGAATCAGGCCTTCTTCCTCTGTTTTTGACAGCCCTTGGTGGAAGCAAGACAGATGAAAAGGCAAAATGAAAAAACAAGGATTTGGGTGGTGGGAGGCAAAAAAGGATGGTGAGAGGAAGTGTGTGCTTGGGGAAGGAGAGACACTGATTTTTCTGACCTGTTTTCTTCTGCAGTTTGTCTGTGTGGAAAGCATGGTGACAGCTATTATTGACATGTTCCCAGGAGTGTTTCGGAAGAAGGGGCGTCGGGAGCTGCTGATCCTGGCCATTGCAGTCATATGCTACCTGCTGGGCTTACTGCTGGTCACTGAGGTAAGAAAGGAGTAGCTGGGTTATACAGCTGAGCACCAAAACCCCTGCTACACAGCTCTGGAGGTCTGGGCAGAGACAGCAAGCTTGTCTTTGGTGCAGTTAATTATCCTTCATTTCTAATGCATTAGCTGGTGTCTCTCACAGCCAGTGCTGCTTTGACCCTGTGTGATGCTGGTGCACTCTCTGCACAACTGAGCCTTCCAGAGAGATGGTCCCACAGCCCAGAGAGGCTGCTTGACACACAACTTTGTGCAAACAGAATCATAGAATCATAGAATCAGCCGGGTTGGAAGGGACCTGAGATCATCAAGTCCAACCCTTGATCCAACACCGCCGTGGTTACTAGACCATGGCATTGAGTGCCACATCCAGTCTTATCTTAAAAAGCTCCAGGGATGGAGAATCCACCACTTCCCTGGGCAGCCCATTCCAATGCCTGATTACCCTCTCTGTAAAGAATGTCTTCCTAATATCTAACCTAAACCTGCCCCGGCAGAGCTTAAGACCATGCCCTCTTGTCTTGCTGATAGCTGCCTGGGAGAAGAGACCAACCCCCAGCTGGCTACAACCTCCTTTCAGGGAGTTGTAGAGAGTGATGAGGTCTCCCCTGAGCCTCCTCTTCTCCAGGCTAAACAACCCCAGCTCCTTCAGCCTCTCCTCATAGGACTTGTGCTCGAGTCCCTTCACCAGCCTTGTTGCTCTTCTCTGGACCTGCTCCAGCACCTCAATATCCTTCCTGAACTGAGGAGCCCAGAGCTGGACACAGCACTCGAGTTGTGGCCTCACCAGTGCTGAGTCCAGGGGAAGAATCACTTCCTTGGACCTGTTGGCCACACTTTTCCTGATACAGGCCAGGATGCCATTGGCCCTCTTGGCCACCTGGGCACACTGCTGGCTCATGTTCAGCTTCCTGTCAATCCAGACTCCCAGGTCCCTTCCTGCCTGGCTGCTCTCCAGCCACTCTGTCCCCAGCCCATGGGGCTGCTGGGGGTTGTTGTGGCCAAAGTGCAGGACCCGGCGCTTGGCCTTGTTGAACCTCATCCCGTTGGAATCAGCCCATCTCTCCAGCCTGTCCAGGTCCCTCTGCAGAGCCCTCCTGCCTTCCAGCTGATCGACACTCCCCCCCAGCTTAGTGTCATCTGCAAATTTGCTGATGGTGGACTCAATAATTTCATTTAAATCATCGATAAAGATATGAAACAGAACTGGGTGCAACACTGATCCCTGCGGGGGGGGGGGGGGGGGGGGAAGCTCACCCGAGAGAGCTGGGGGGTGGCTGTGCCCTCCTGCTTGCCCTGCCTGCACGAACTGCCTCGCTACAGAAGTGCCACGTCAAAAAGTGCCACATCCCCGTTTGCCGCACTCCGGGTCGCTGGCGCTCCCAGCAGTCGTTTAAATCCCTCATCCATGTGCTGGGTTCCAGCCCCCAGTCAGCTGATTGGCCTCCCAGGACACCTACCACACCTGATCGCTAAAACAAGGCCGTTTGCTGGCTGCTTTCCACACAAAGCAGAGCAGCAGGAGGGGAGCCTGGGAGTGATGGCTGCACCGAAACCCTGCCTGAGCCCGTGGGAAGTCTGTGATCCCTGGGACCAGAAGGAGCAGAGCTGTGTCAGTATGTGCGCGTTGTTCACACTGCTCTGCAGCTGAGAGTCAAGCATCTCATCCTGCACAGTGGTGTGCTGTGCTGTGTGTGCATACCACATGCTTGGGTTGGGGGTCTTAGCACTCCTCCATGCTGCCTCCATGCAGTGTCAGCTAATTCCTGCTGAACTCCTTAGGCACTGATGAATGATCCTCCAACAGGATCCTGGCTTGGGAGCTGCTGAAAGCAGCTCCCACTGCAATTTTGAATGAAACTGCGTGTCTAGAGCTGTTCAGCATTATTTGAAAGCATCTGCTTGACTTGGAGGGGCTTTCTCTCTGAGAAATCACATGAAAATCATTCAGTGGCCTGTAGAGGTAGCTGATGGCAACTCCTCAGGGCTCAGCTCAAAGGCAGAGGGAGGAGGGCAGCCTCATGTCTCTGCCACTGCAGAGCTTGGACCTTGAGCAGTATGTAAAGTTGGACGAAGATAAAATGAGGTATCTGAATGTCCTGGTGCTCAAGATCTCCGGTTTTTGGGTGCAAAGTTCTGCACTGCTGCATGGTATTTTGAAATGATGCTAACTGATTTTAAGTGAACAAACAAATTGGCTTCTGCTCCTATGAACTGAGAAGCCAGTCTAGCCAAGCAGGATCATAAAATGGGCATGAAATACTCTCCTACCACCAGGCCTGACTGTCTTTTTGGGACAAAGTGGGGGCAGCCCCAAGAGAAGGCTCTCCTCCCACCTGCTCTAGGCTCAGTGTTTCTGCTGCTATTCTTCTGTTTGCCTCACTCATTTTTCCCTGACATGGAATAGTCTTGTCATGGCTCTGTCTTTTCTACCTCTTCAACAGGGTGGCATGTACATCTTCCAGCTCTTTGACTACTATGCTGCCAGTGGCACGTGCCTGCTCTTCCTGTCTGTTTTTGAAGTCATCTGTATAGGATGGGTGTATGGTAAGTGGAGGACAAAAATCTATATTGCTCTTTCTCAAGGCAAGAATGGGAAGTTGAGAAGTGGGAATGGATAGAAAGGATCCTCAGGGGGCAAAAAAATGCTGTAATTACCCTCTTTCTTGTCTGGTTTTCACTGTGTTTCCTTGCAACATTTCTTAATTGCTCCACATTTAGAATAGGAATGTTTTTTCCTTCTCTGTGGGTGACTCCTGTTAAACTACCTTGCTGTTTTTCCCATCTGCCCTTTCAATTAGAAAATCAACTGTAGTGGATTGTCTGCTGTTGTTTGGTGTTTGTCCCTGTCTGCTTACACTGTGCATTTAGTTTAGTCCTGTCAGTTAATTGAACACAAAATGCAGGGTGCAGACCTGCTGTGTGTCACTTCTGTGATGATACAGGCATCCTGTTTTGCACAGGCTGTGATGGCAATCCCAAAAGAAATAGGAGAGCCTGCTTTGGCTCTCAGTGAAGTCTGTAACTAAACTACTCAGGAGCAGGATTAAACTAAGCCCAGAGAACTATGAGGAAGAAATCAACTGCTTGTTTGTATGTGCAGTAAGAAGAATATACTCTGATATCCTACAGGAGATCTCTTCCTGGGCACTCAGTTCGTCTCTTTGAAGCTTGTGTCGAGGCTGATGGTTTTTGGGCAAAGAACCTAGTTGTGTGTGATACAGGGAAGCTGCTCTCTCTCCTTAGCTTTGTGGAGCTACATGATCTTGGTACTTGTAAGAACTGTGCAAAGCCACAGTAGATGCCAGCTTAGACCAGACCCTCAACATCGCACTGTCACACATCTGCTGATTCCAACTACTTCAAGCAGCACTGCCACCCTAACCTAAGGAAAAGACTGCAAGCACAGCATCATGTGTCTCAATGGCCAGGAGGGGATGATTATGGAGGAATACAATAAAAGAAAAATTAGGAATTATACTTTCTGTGGATGTTCTTCCAGCTTTTAACAACTTATTATAGAACCATAGAATGGTTTGGGTTGGAAGGTCATCTAGTCCACCCTCCCTGCCACTTTCCACTAGACCAGGTTGCTCAAAGCTCTGTCCAACGTGGCCTTGAACATTTGCAATGATAGGGCATCCACAACCTCTCTGGGCAACTGTTTCCAGTGTGTCAGCACCTTCAGAGTGAGAAATTTCTTCCTTACATCCTCTCTAAATCTATCCTCTTTCAATTTAAAACTGTTAACCCTTGTCATGTCACTATAAGCCACCTTTATATATTGAAAGGCTGCAACAAGGTCTCCCTGGAGCTTTCTCTTGTCCAGGCTGAACAGCCCAAACTCTCTCAGCCTGCCTTTGTAGGAGAGATGCTTCAGCCTTCTGATGATTTCCATGGTCTTTCTCTGGACCTACTGTGACAGGTCCATGTCTTTCTTGTGCTGAGGGTCCTAGAGTGAGGTGCAATACTCAGCTTGTTGCCCAGGGATTTCCACAGCCAGGAGTGAAATCTATTTATTTCTCTTCTGTTCATTTTCCTGTTTGACTTGGTTAAGCATCCACAAAATGCTGCAGCGAGGAGTTCCATGGCTTCCTTAGGTGTTGTGTGAGGAGTCACTCTCTTTGCTTGTTTTAAATCTGCCACCTGCCAATTTCATTTGATGCCACCTTTGCCTTATTACAGACAGTCAGTCCCTGTGTGCTCTCTTTGGTGCTTACAGTTTCGTAGAGGTTGTGTTGGCTGCAGTGCAGGTGCTGATGAAGGATATCGGTTTCTCCAAATACCTTAGGTACAGCAGGAGCCAAGTGCTAGTCTGGATGAACTCCTGCCTTACTGAAATGGTAGCCAATCCAGCTGCTTGGATTTGACCTCCAGGGAATGCGAGAGAAGCAGATATATAAGAAAGATATATTTTAGAGGGATGTCCTGCAAGGAAAGCTCACCTGATAGCTTGCAATACCAGACCCTGACCAGATTTTAATTTAGAGGCATCTTCTGCCCAGTCCTTCTGGAATTTATAGGGACATGGAGATCCCCATCCATCTGTGACAAGGCTTCATCATCACACTGTGCCAGCCTAATTCATTAAACGGAATTATGGTTTAAAGAATGCAGCCCCCCTGACATTTTTACCGCCACAGAGGCCACATGCCTTTTCTGATGACCCATGGACAGCAGCAATGGCAGATAATGAGTAGCAGGAGAGATGGTGCTGCCCCAGCAGCCTTGAAGGGAAGCTGAGTAACTGGGGACAGAGAAATGGCCCTTTTCCTCACCCCCACAAGTTCATTTGTATCACTCCACACAGTGGGATTTTACCCTCTTCATGTTCTGCTTTGCATCCATTAGGAAGATTCTCATCCAAAATGTAGTCAGAGGGCCAGGGTGAGGCATTTTAATGGAAAAAGAAGTGTCTGGTGCTGATTAAAGTTGAGTTTTTTTAACCCAGCATTAGAATTGGCAGGGCTGAGCCTCTTGCTTACCCTGTGAAGAATTACAACATTTCTGCTAACACAAATATGCGTTCTGAGTTTCCCCTCTCCCAGCACATACGCCAACCACCCACCACTTGGCAGCTTCCCTCTGCTGCCAGGCAGCTGCTCTCCTGAAGATCTGAGGATTTCCTCGTGTGCTGCTCTCTGCCTGTGAAAGGATCGTGCAGTGTCGGACCTGCTGGTCATGTTCCCCAGAGAGGAGTCCTGGAGGGATTTTGGTCCCCTCCATGCCCCTCCTCCTCTCTCCCTTCCACTTTGGGGACAAGCAGCCCTTCTATAAGCAGGCATGGGTTTTGAGCACTGGGATTCACAACATGATGCTACTGAAATGTGCTGCAGACAGGATGTTTTGCAGGCAGTCACAGCATGCACATTAGGATTAGCTGTTTCAGGGGAAAGCAAGGGCCTCAATCACTACAGGACAGCCAGTGCTAAAATCATTAGGACCATTTACAAAGCTAAAGCAAACTGATGCCAGTGGGCACCTGTGGGTGGCCCCAGGGCAAACCTGTGTTTTGCTGCCATAAATCTCTCTCTGTCTCTATTACTCACAGGCAGTGTGGCTTCCAGAAGCAGCAGCCTCCTTTTGCCAGGATGCTGCCTGTCAGGTTTGCACTGGCTCCATGTGCCTTATCCTCTCAGATGCACTGGGTACAGGCAACCTTACATACTTATTTATGGACAGTAAGGGGTCTGCCCCGTGCACCTGGCACCCAGTGGATCTGCAGTGGTTGCAGTGCCACAAGGCCTCCGTTGCTGGCTCTTTGCACAGGTTTGGTGCAGGTGTTGATGCTGCAGGTTTGAGACAGAGAGGGAGCAGATACAAGCTCAGCTCCATGGCATGGAGCCAGGGTCATCACCTATTGAAATATTGTGGATGAAGTTTGGTATAGCTGAATGCAAATAAACGCAGATTGGAAGAAAAGACAGGGAGGGATTTCTCATAGATTCTGAACTAGCAGACTTGTGAAACTCACTGGTTTTTGAATCTTGTAAAAATAAAATCAAATCTTTGTCCCTTTCAGTTTGGGTCTCACTGTTATAAGCTACATAAAATGAGATGGGCTCCATAAGGACAAGACGTAAAGATATAAGCAAATCTCTAGTTGGATTAATGTGAAATTTATTCTCGTGAATTTATGTGGCAAAATTAAAGGATTTGTCAGAAAAGCATGCAACCACTTTAAAGGTATGTGGGACTGATCAGCACAAGAGAAGTGGTACCAGCATGCATGGTTAATTGTCCAGTGCCTGCATGCCATTCTTCCTTGTCTTGGGATATTGCAGATAACAGCAAACCTCTTTGTTCATTCCAACAAAAATCTCTTTGGGGAAGTCTTTATGGTTTACTCTGCAGGAGCTTTATCTAATCCTTCTAATGTGCTGGGAAGAAAGGGCACATTCCTCCAGCACACGTCCTTCAGCTTCTAATTTGCTTGCAAAGGCAATGTTGAATGATTGAACTGATGACTTCATTAGTTTAATTACTTTTTTCCTCTGCCTGTGAAACTTAGAATATATAAAACCTCCTGCTCATATACTTCCTGAGAATGTTCCTGTCAGTCTGCATTGCATTTCATCACATCACCCACTGACTGCCATAGTGGCCACAGAAATGCAGGACCTGATGGTTGTATTACAGAGAAAAGGGATAAGGACTGGTGGAGGCTTGTCATAACTAACAGCTTTAGTTTTGGATTGTTTTCTTGGTGGAGGATGGACGTGTTTGTGTTCTCCTTTTTGTTTGGTATTTTTGTATTTCTTTAGTTGTTATGTCTCTTTGACTAGATTCTACATCCAAATTTGCAGGGAAGTTTTATCTGCCACAAAGTTGTATTAGTAATTAATTTATCTGTCCCTTCTGACATCACACTGTGTTTCTGTGGAAACACTATATGGTGTAAGACACTGTGCTATACTCATATTCTGAACCGCAATTCATGTCATTTGTATCTCTTTTTTTTTCACCCTGTAGATAATTTCAGCTTTTTGGCAAAATAAATTTCATATACCATCTCCTTTCATTCCCAGTATATTTTTAGAAATGCTATCTGAAGCCTCATGATATTTACAGCTTGGAGGTTCTCTGGTGTAGGCTGGGCTCCCACACAAGGTTGCATGTCCCTTGATATGCCACAGCTTGTTGTCTTTGCTTGAGGCTACTTGTTAACTTGCCAACTCAACACCGTGAGGTGTTCAAAGAACTACCCCCCTCCAGTCTACATACTTCAAAAATCTGGGTTTAAAAGAGATTTTCTGCAAGCATTAGTCATGGGATATAGAAAATACTGCAAAAAATTACAAAAAAATAGAAAAGCATACATAATGTGCTTTTGTAGAAAAAAAAATATATTTAAAGGAAACATAATATGGGAATTTAATTCTGAAACATAAAAGCCACAAACCAAAATAAAACTCACCAAACCCCAAACACTCACAAGTGTGGCCAGTTCTCTAGGTACATATTTTGCCCAGTTCAGCCTTCTGGTGTTAAGATGCAAAGAAGCAAGGTCTCATTGCCCTTGCAGGTGAAAACCATGGCATGGCCATGAGTTCACAGGTGGATAAAAACCCAGAAGCAGAATCCTTCTTTGTCAGCTAAGCACCGTGATAAAACTTTAATAAGACAAATACACTATTATTTCATCCTGGAGCTGTTTAACTGGTAACCCTTTTTCTGGATAGACTATCTCCATTCTTTTAACCTAATATTGTTGTATTATTTTACCTGAGGCAGTCTGCTACAGTATCTCTGTTTAGTTCTGTTTAGGAAGGTGTTAGGGAATCTTATCCGTCTTATGAACGACTTTTTGATTTTTCTTCATTTTAAATATCTTTCTGGCCAACATTAGGCTCTTGATCCTTGAAGATGCCCTAGAGCTTATTACAAGGTCTGCTGAAGTCCATCTGCATTATGTTGTCTCTGTATGATATTTCATCCATTTCCTCTTTGTGCCTTGGGCTAGGAAGAGTCAATGGTTAGAATCCAGCCAGTGGTAGGACTTTCAGATGCTTTTCAGAGGTATATCCCACTCCAGTGCACCATGAGATTCAGGTGGGTCCCACATACTCTGAACAACATAATTCAGTAAGTGAAATTAATGAGGAGACAAGAAGGAGATAGGCATCCACTGGACAGCTCTCATTGGAGAGTACAGCAACATTTACAGATGGAAGGTTTGGTTTCTGGAAGAATTTGGATTGCCAGTTTATGCCAAAAATTAAGTGTTCTGTGGAAGGCAGGCGCTTGATGACAAGGGTCATGCCCAGCTCTGGGGGGATTCTTGACAGGCATAACAGCATATCTCTTTACAAAGAGAGGGTTTTGTTAGGTGTTCCCTATTCTCTTTGTTCCTCTTAGCACTCTGGACTCATGTAATCCCGTGTGCTCAACCTGCAAGAGCTTTTCCTTGCTGATCTATAAACCAGACAACTCCTCCTTTCCTTGTGCCAGCCATTACCAGTACATGGGCTGCCTACTCTGAGAGCTGCTGCTCTCTGAGGGACTGTGTGTTTCTTCTATGTCAAGCTTTCTGACAACTTATGGATGAAGTTAAAAACCTCCACCTCCATTTAGCCACAGACGGGCCTTTTCAACGCCAGAAAAGCCCACCACCTGCTGCCCTATTATTAGGGTAGCCATGTTTTTACCAGGAGTAAACACCAAGGATAAAGGAAGTTGGGATCTGATGTGAGTAGTGGTTGGAGGCAACAACAGTGATCTGACCTCTGACTTTGTCTCTGTGGTGGTTGGTGGCCAAGGTGCCGACCGCTTCTACGACAACGTTGAGGACATGATTGGTTTCCGGCCGTGGCCCCTGATCAAGATCTGCTGGCTGGTGTTCACCCCGGGTCTGTGCTTGGTAAGTGCAACTATGGCAACATGGTATGTTTACTGGGTCCCTGAGCTCCCAGTAAAAAAGGTTGATTTTTCTCCAAGGTGCTGCTGTAATTTTTTCAAACTGCTATGGAGAAGGAGAAGCTTGTCCACAGCTGAGGTGGCTATTTATTTCTTTCGTAAAGTAAAGCCTAATGTTTTGCCTGGACAGCTAACTGAGCCTGAAAAGCCACTTGTTTACTGTGAAGGCAAAGGGAAATATATCCTAAAAGCCTGGAGAGGTTTGGTCAAATTACTTTTGAGTAGAAGACTAGTGAGAATTACCCTGTTCTGAAATACTTGCTTCAGCCCATGTTCCTGGGATTGCCTGTGGTTCGGAAAGGTTTTCCACAGCTTTCTATGTTATTAAACTACTTGTAAAGCTTCTGTGACTGTGTTTAAAGAAAATGCACCCAGTGTCAGGCAAGTTCTTGCCTGTTTTGAATTTATGTCCAGTCTTGCTCCACTGGCTTTTTACATGAATTCTGAGCCAAATTCTGCTCCTGCATCTGATGTTGAGAGTTGTTTTCTTTGACCTCAGTGGGAACACAGATGGGATCTATAGCTACAACTTACAAAAGATTCTTAGTCCTTCATCCTTAGGCTCCAGCAGGACTTGAAAATCAGGGAAATTTTCAAACCAAGCCTGAGCCAGCCCAAATCATCTGAAAGCTCTGTAGCTAGAGAGCCCTGGGATGGGTAAATCCGTGCCCACATATGTTACTTCTGGAGGGCTTCTGCCAGGGAGAACAACAATTCCTGGCTTTGATATGAATAAATTGCTATCTCAATGTTGCTGGACCCTCAAAGTTGCTGTCAACTTTGCTTACACTGAACTCTTAAGAAGCCTGAAGGCTTTACACTGTGGAGATGCCTGGCCCTGGCTCAGAGGTAACTTCTTGTGCAGCCAGCATGCACCAAACTCTGCTTGCCACAAGTAGCCAGGTCCACTCTAGCTCATACAAGACAGCACACTCACTGCCACACAGATGGTGCTTGCAGGGTGGCCAGGCTGCTGGGCTTGGCTGCTCCCTTTGTTCTGTTTAAGTCTGTGTTTTCTGCTCCTCAGGGTGTCTTCCTGTTTTCCCTGATCAAGTACACACCCTTGAAATACAACAATTCCTACGAGTACCCAGCCTGGGGCTACGTGCTGGGCTGGCTGATGGCACTCTCCTCCATGGTCTGTATTCCTCTCTACGCCATCTTCATCCTCCTGAAGACCAAAGGACCGTTGAAGCAGGTACTGGGGTTGTGGTCACTGGGCATGTTGCTGTTGCTTCCCCCAGATGGCTCACGGAAGGGCCCCAGGGAAGATGCATGTGGCATATTTCTCCTGCGAGAAGGCAAGGGAGGGTGAGAGTGGCCCTTCCCCAGTATATTCTATAGGTCTTGTTGGCAATTTGGAGGGCTTGAAGTGTCTCAGCACAGCTTCCAGGGTGATCATCAAATGTCCAAAGTCTTTCATGAGGTGTTGCACCACCATACTCAGTGCAATATATATACATATATATATACATACATATATATAGTACATATATATATAGTATATATACAGTAGGCTGCAATGCAAACCCAATGCAAAACCAGGATCTGTTTTGCCTTTACTTCTTGTCCCTTTTATTCCTGGGTCAGGACTATGTTATTTTCAAAAAAGAAATTACCCAGAGTTATTAAAGAGGACATGCTCACAGAGCTGTAAAGGTCTACCCTGTGCCGTGCCCAAGCCTGTCATCTTTCGCTGTAGACACCTTTCTTCTTGTCCTAGGAAAAACTGTATTTAGGAAGATGGTGTCATGGAGATGACACCTCACTTGACCCATGAAGAAAGATCTGAGTGATGTACAGTACATCTAAATTTCTACACAATTTCTCTTCTGGTCCTTCCCCGTCCTCACTGCAGCTGGTTGGGGGTTGTGGTGGGCAGAGGGAGCAGGTGAACAGGGAATGGGAGCATCCCTGTGGCTGTGGTGTGGGTGTGATGGTCACATCGTGGGGTCATGGACACCCTGTGCTGCCAACACATCCAGGGATGGGCTGGGTGCAGGATGTTCTGGTTGGCTCCATTGTCTCAAGGAAGGTGAATCTGTGCCTACATGGGCTCTTATTTGCTGGCTGGGAGGTGTGTAAACAGGGAGAGACAAGAGTTATGGCAGAGCTGGCTAATTCCTATCCCAGGCTCAGGAAAAGATACAGGACAAGGCCCAGACAGGAATGGCAACAATTAAAGTCTTCTGTGAAACACTGAGAGGGGCATAAGCCATGCAGGCAGGAAGGTAGAGGAGAAGTATGAAGCTCTGAAATAGTTTCTGTTTAGCTGCTTTTGACCCCACAGTCTCCTGGTTGCTGTTGGCAGACACGAAGAGATTATGAGTTTGGAAGGAAGCTGGGAACTGTACGGTATGAGGAACTGCAGGTGAATCTTGTGCCAAGGTGCTGTGATATGGTTTGCTCCAAGTTCAGACCTCCAGTCCTTCCTCTTACAGCCCTCTCCTGTGCTCTGGGCCATTTAGCAGTGATGCATCTGTCCTTTCCCTTGGCTGGTTTGAAGAGTTTGACTGGGTGGGTGACATACCTGACTCACCATGGCTCAGAGGCTTTATATGTCTAAAAGAGGACGTGGAGATGTCACTGATGTAACTGCCCACGTGTCATGCCTGCTAAACAAGCAATATCTCTCACCCATGGCAAAGTGCTTGGACAGAAGTGCTGCTGTGAGTAGTGTTAATGTTTATTGCAGTGCACTCCTGAGGAACTGATGTGGCCTGTTTCAGATGGAGGGTTTTTCTGTTTTGCCCTGGTTTAAATTATATTATTTGTAATTTCCAGGGACCCCTCAGTTACATTAGTATGAAGGAACTTCCAAATATGTGATTTAGGTATGTGGGAAGGAATTGGCTGCTAAACCTGGCTTGATTCAGGGCAGAATCAAAGCCAGCCACATGATACATCCTGGAATACTTGCACCTTTTTTGAAAACAAGTTTTCCCAAAATATACCTGTTCTCTTTTTCCAGACACACCCCAGAAATGTAGTGAAATAATTTCCTGGCACAGATGCTTCCAGGAACAGTGCCTTTCAACTGAATATTGCAAAACACTCACTGAAAGCAAGTTTGTAATTGGTAATTATGATCAGTCACTGCAACAAACTGATGCCTGTTGTTATACTTGATTGACCAAGAAACACAAATGTTGTTTCCTAATGTGTCTGATTAAGGCAGCTCAAGCTCCAAAGACTGAAAATTCACAATCAACTGCTCACAAAGCAGCTGCAGACCGAGGTCAATTTCAGAAATCGTGGGGCAAATAGTTTTGAATAAGTGAACAAAATCCATGATTCTGGCAGGCACTTCACAAGGGATGGGAGCACTAAAATTAATCCAACGAGTCATGGATGATTTGGCTGCTCTGCTGGGATGCACTCTGCAAGGGAGGAGCGTGCACTGGCCTGAACAGCTTGTGATGGAAAAAGTTAGTAACTGTGAAAGCCAGTTTTCATCAGGGAAATGATATGCTCTCTCATGGAGCCTGGCAGGTAGCTGCAGGACACTGAGTGTTGGTTGGCTCTGGGAGGAGACCAGGAGCTCAGGAAGGCATGTGGCACAAGAGGGGCTTCAAAAATCAGATGAGTAACACCAGAAATTCACAGCAGCTGTCCCTGTAAGCCAGCACTTTTCCCCCAAAGAGCTCGAAGATACTTGCATTTTTTAAGAATAAACTCCCCAAAGCTGCCACAACACTGCATATGTGTGTGTGGAACAGCCTGTAGCACCCTGCATTGCATGGGGCGGAGGGAGCTAAGGGCGGGGAGCTGCCTCACAACCCCTGTCTTCACCATCGCAGTCCGGCTGGCTGGAAGAGGGGAGCTGGGATGGTTTGGGGGCAGGAACCAGTGTGCAGAGGGACTGCTTAACCTGGGAAATACCACTGAGGTAGCTATCACCTACCACCCTGTTTTGGACCACAGCACTTTCTGATGATCAGACCATCCAAAAGGCTTCGCAAAGTCAATGGCAAGCATGGCTGCTTGGTATAGGAAAAGAAAAGGCTTTGTGGCGTTTTCTTCCATTGCCACAGAAAATGGCTGTGGTGCTAATTGCTGGCATCCTCCCTCACAGAACCGGGTCTGTGAGGAGTCCAGCTGAAGTTAGCCTGCTCTCCTCCCTCTCTCTTTCACAGTGGTTCAGCGGGAGAGGAGCAGGGAGCTGGGAGCAGTGGCTCTCTAGATGCCTTTGCCCCCAGCAATGGTTGTGGATCACCATTGGCTGTCAGTTTGTTTATCAGCTTAATTAACAGAGACTTCCTCTCCGTAGCGGCTGATGCAGCTGATTTCCCCGGCGGAGGATCTGCCGCAGCCGAAGAAGCACGTGGCGGGGCTGTCCGAACCGAGGCGCCAGGGATGGTCTCCTCCGATCCAGGAGGTGCTCAGCATCACAGAGAGAGAAACCCACTTCTAAGGCAGACTGATTTGCTCTCTCCTTCCCAAAGTGGTTTGTTTTCTCTCCCGGGCACTTCCCTTCTCTCCTTCACATCTGAGACAGAAGCATCTGGGACACCCTCTCCTTCCAACCAGCTGGTCGCACCCACTGGGGACAGTATTTCTTTTGACACCCTGGGGACAACTCATCCTGCCAGTAGCTGGGAAGACTGCAACATGCTTTTGTTAGAAGTGTCCTTCAGTACTGACATTGGTTTGGAAGAGAAAAACAACACAGTAACCAAAAAAAAAAAAAAAAAAAGAAAATAAAAGGTGCAAAAGGGGCATTCATGTTGAGAGGAGGAAAAGAAACCACAGTGGTGAGAGAGAGAAGGGAGTAAAGGTGTGAAGGAGCCAAGTGAGGGATGCAACAGCACAAAATGATGGGGTGTTAGTGCAGGAAATAAGTAAGCTGGTTCAGAAGTACATAAGAAGCTGGAGGATAACAAAGGAAAATACACTGCTAGGTCACCTATGTATGAGGAAGAGAGGAACATATCATAGCCAATGACAAAAAGGAGGATGCAGTGTTAGTAGTTACAGCTTTAGCTTGTCACTGAAAGGGAAGAGAGTGACAGGGTGCTTGATGCAATCATAGTTGTTCGTGATGGATCTCAAGGCAGTCTTAGGCTGGAAAGTGGGTGAGGAATAACTACCTAGGGGACTTGCTCTTGGTCAAAACTACACGGCCCAGTAAAAACGCATCCGAGAGTGAAACCGATGAATATTTGACAATTCTTTCAGAAAATTCATGGAGTGTAAGAAAAGTCTCAGAGCAGCTGGTAAAAAAAAACAAAAGGGGGGAAAAAAGAGCTGCATCACAGCTGGGAGAAATGAGACCCTGGGGACTGCACGCCCACAAATTTAACTGCTCTGCTGGGGCATTTTGTAGAGGAATTAATGAAGGAGCTGATGGGCCTGGGTCAGTGCTGCAGAGTAGCTTTGGGGCAAGGGTGGGAGAATGATTGCACTCCCTTGGCTTTGCTGCAGGTGACCGCTCAGGGGATAAGGAAGGCATAATTGGGCGCAATAATCATCAGCTCAGGCAAGATAAAGCATAATTAATAGGTAAGATGGGCTCATTGGAAGCAGATTGTGTCGAATTAAAGGCTTGTCGTTGCCAGGGTAGTCAAAAATGTGAGATGATGGCTGGGAGGAATTGTGCTTGGATGCAGGGTTTGGTGCGGTGCCAGATGACTCTGTCCTGTGGAGGCTGGAGCTGTAAAACTCCCTGTCAAATCCTGCTTGAATGCCTATCAGAATTTCACAGCCAAAACCACAAGAAAGGCCAGTGGCAGGTTCCCCCCAAGAGCTTTGCTGTGGTCGAAGGTACACGCTCTGGTGCATGGCTGTGTTGCAATACTGGCGCATCCAACCACGCCAAAGAATGGCCATCAAAATGAATCACAGATGCCACAGGCTCCTTTCCCTTGTTCCAAGTAATTGCTTTTCCCTGTGCTGTGTGGAGATAAGCTACCAGCACTGAAAGTAAGCAGGGAAATCGGGCCTCATCTGTGCAATTCGGTACCTATTCCAATTGCTATGGGAACCTTATCTTTTGCAGTTTCCTGTGAGTTTAACTGGAGAATTAGCATAGGGCAATCTTTTCCCCATTTAATTTCCTTTCCTTTAAGAACTACAAACTGTTGGTGAAATGAACACTGAAAGTCAAGTATCAGAATTTGTACCTCTCTGGGACATTATCACTTGATTGGAGATGTTTTACTGCGGAAGGATGAGAGAGCTGGCAAATCTCATTCACGTTCCCTACAAAGGGCTGCAGCAACCACATAAGACACCATTTATTTTATTTTTATTTTTTAAAGAGCTGAATGTCACATTTGCAACAGTAATTGCAGGAAGAGCTTAGCATCTAGAGGCTTGCAGTCAGGCCTCAAGGTAAGTAGTTTGGTGTTTTTTCCTCCCCCTGCCAGCAATGTTGCTCACGATTCGGTGTGGAAAGAAGACGTGGAGGTGGGTTTACTCCTTTTCTGAGGCAGTTGGGCAAAACTGTAAAAATCCTACATAGAGATAAATCGGTTTTCAGTTTTGAGCATAAATGTGAGGCTGTGTTATTGAAAATAAATACTGCATGAACTGGTTCCTCTGTTGCTGATGTGTAATCTGATAGTAGCACCCACCTCTGCCAGGAAGCAGCTGATTTTAATAAAAGCAGAGGAGGTGTTGCTGTCCCCACTGAAAGCAATTCCAGAATTCCCAGGATCAGGAAATGAATCCAGTTTCTTTGGATGGGATTGACAGAATTTCGGGAATTTTAAGGGAAATCTCGGTGACCCAGAGTTGTTTAATTCCCTTTCCTTTAAAAACTAAAACCACTTAGATACACCCAGCTGAGGAAACAAGAGAAAATGACGATGTCTTTTGCTGTAAGATCCCCAGCACAGTTAGAGACCAAGTAATAATTTTCTAATCTTATACAAAGATCTCAGGCATTGCTGCATGCATATGACAGATCTGACAGGTCTCCATTAGCCCCTGGATTTGAGCTCTTCTGGAGATCTCTGAGTCTGATGGGAAACTGCTCCTGTCCTGCCCACCACTAGGAATATAGTACTGAAGGGATGGTATGGAGAGGAGGGAGGTAATTTACTTTTCCCCTGTAATTGTTGGTAACATGCCAAGATACAATGCATTTGAAGTCCAAGAGAAAGTACCAGGTGGCCATACTGTGCTGCTCCTCCTAGGTGGAAGAAAAAGACTTTATATAGAAGAGAGGACAGACATCTGTCAAGCACTTAACTACCACTTTTGGGTTTTCAGTTTTTTTCCTTTTTTTTTCCTATTAAAAAAGGTTGTTTTAATCCCTCTCTCCAAAAGAAAAGCCAGGGAAACAGTTTACTAAAAAAGGTACCAAGACAAAAGAAAGATCTTGCATTATCCTTCTCCTTTCTTCCTTTCTTTCCTTCCTGTTATTTGTTTCCTTTGCTTCAACCTTTCTACCCTTCTTCCTTCAACAGTGATAGAAGGAAAAAAAAAAAAGGAAGGAAACTTGTGTTGTACAAAATTTAAAGAAAGAAAGGTAAAACAAATGACAAACAAGGCAAAAAACTTGTTAAGAGTTATTTCCTTGCTGTGTTCCTCCCACTGTTTATGTACCCTCCCAGCCAGAGAGGTTGTATGTGCCCTTCTGGCATGTTTCTTTTTCCCAAAGAGAAATGTGTAGTTCTTGAGCCTCTTCCCTTAGATCCTCATCTGAATAAAGGTGATTCCTGATCTGACTGAACTGCTGCCCCCTGCAACTTGGTCAGGTAGGGAGACATTGTGGTGCCCTCAAATGGCCCTGAGGCTGCAGCTGACTTGTGAGCCCTTTCTGTCCTGGCCCTGGAGGATGTATCCAGGCTCTGGAGGACTCTTACAGCAATTCTTGCACTTCTACCTTTGTCCAGCATCAGGATATCTTCAATTCATGTAACTCCAGCCCTCAACATAGTTTTTTGGGGGAGGAGAATTGCAGTGGCATTTCATCTTGGTTAGGGCTTGGCTCTTGAACCTTCTCCTGCCCCAGGTGACCATGGTAGCCCTCATGCAAAGGACAGTGACCTGCTGTAGCTCCCAATGAGCTGGAGATGCTGCTGTGCCCTCCCTTCAGCCCTCATCTTTACTTTTTGAGTGGAGAAAAGCCACGCCCACCACAGCCCTGGCGCAGGGGTTAGCTACCAAGGGTTGGAACCACAGCTCCACCCTGAGCAAAGCTCTTGATTTGCCCTTGACCCTGTTCAAGTATTGCAGCTTGCCAAGGGCCAGGAGAGGACAAAGAGCAGAAGGGACTGAGCTGGAGGAAAAAAGGGCATTTTTGCTTAGAAGAATAGACTGGCTTCTCAGGCTGTGTTTGTGCTGTGTGAGTTATGGGTGTTCTGCAGCAGCTGTGTGGTTTGTGCTGGAACCTGGGGACTTCCCTGGGTTTTGCTTCCCTAGTGTGTGGCAAGAGGGGTTTGCTAAGATGCTTTCCCCATGTTGAAGGGAGGTGGGTCTTGCACATGTAGAAATAAGAGATGTGCAAAGTGACTTGAGTGCACAGCAAACGAGGGCCAGGAAAGAGACAGTGGGCAGTCATGCAGGTATAGAACACGTCAGGTCTTCTTGAGGTCCTTTGCTTTATTAGGTTACACGTGCTTATGTACAGTAACATCTTACTAGTTAGCTAAGCCGTGTTTGAACAGAGTAAGAGGGGAGTAACATTTATCAAAGGACGAGATAAAATTATACATGCTGTCAAAAAGTAAGAATTAAAATTTAAGACTCGAGAGGCTGAGTAGATGTGCATATGCTGCTATCCAGTTCCCTATGCAGGGCTGCAGGGAAGGGCTGGGGCATTTAAGTGAAAGTCTTTATTCCTGAACCTCTTGCTGGGGCCAAGGGAAGAGAAGAAATGTCTCTAACAGTGCTTGAGGTGGCAGTGGGGAGATTGTTTTGCTTTGTGTTGTTTTTAAACCCCGAAGAAGCCCTCCCTCCTCAACTGCTTTTGGAGCATGAACCTAGGTCTGTTTTGAATCCCTGACCCACGACTGCAAAGGGGGACATGTATTTTCAGAGCTGTCTGTTCCAGTTTGTCAAGCTTGAGCTTGGAAAGCTCTGTGGAAAGGAAGGGGATTCCCAGGGAGAAATGCTTTCTATGTCTGTGCAAAGCCAGTTGTGGGCAATTCCATCCTGTCTTGCTTTTGGTGACATGCCAAGACCATTCTGTGAAATGGCCTTTTGATTTTTTTTCTCCTGTTTTGATGATGGTGGTGGTGGTTGTTGTTGTTGTTTTACAGGCAGTAGAATTGTTTCCTGCCCAGCCTGGGTTACAGCCAGGATGGGGAGCTCTATCCCGCTAACTGACTGGGATGGCTGCTCTGGACTGGAGGCGTGCTCTCACTGAATCATTATTTGCCAGTGGCCACTAAACTTTTCCAAAACATGCTTTATCGAGTGTGCAGCTTTTGTTGTACCATGGTGTAGATAGTGGTCTCTGGAGAAAGATGAGAGATTACAGGCCATCTGGTGCCTTTCTCGACCTCGTATTTTCAACAGGAGATGAAATAAGCTTCTTTTTCTCATGGAGGAATAAACCCACCCCCAGTCATAAAAGCAACCTGTCACTTTCCCATATCCTGGAGGAGGGCCACTGCCATGTTGTGCAACATGAACTTGCCTCCCCACGCACTAGCTTTGAGGGGAGGATGACCTGAGAGCTGTAGCCCGGTGTTTCTTGACCAGGCTCTCCAGAAGCAGAGGTGCTGCAAGCAGCACACAAGGGGGCCCAGGAGCTGCTGAAGAGAAATCCCACCAGTGGCAAGGTACAGCAGTATAAATCAGTAACCCTGGGTTAGCCTCTGGGTTAACTGGGATGGCGGGAGGCAGGCTGGCAGTGGGAACTGGCCTGATGCTGGGGCTTAATCTTATAACTTTGGGGAAAACATACCTTGGCAGTGTTAGTTTTCTGTGCTATGCTTTTGAATGAGGTATGAATACCCCAGACAGGCTAGGTGAGCATAGCTCCACTTGCACTGGTGTGATGTATATACCAGTCATGTAGCAGGGTGGAATTCTCTCTCCTGTGCCCCATGCAATCCTGTCCCATGTGTGTTTGTCTCTCATCACCAGCATTGGGCTCTCCCACTCCAAAAGGCTTTTGCAAGGCTTAGCTTTGCACCTCATTTACACCTTACCTCAAGCATAAGCTGCCAGCCAAGTAAGACAGAAGACCAGGATCAGCTTCCAGTCATCCTGACCCATAAACCTCCTTGTCCAGGAGCCCAAGCGTGGGAGTGTGTGTCTCCACATGGGCGAGCAGTGTGGTCAGACACAGTTAGTTTTTTCAGAGCCTGTGGGCAGAGGATATATGAATACTTTCAGAACATATTGATTTTACAGCAATAAGTTGGGAAAATACTCAGAATTAATTTTCTTTTGTTGTTGTTGTTGGTTTTTTTTATGAGTTACCTGCCACAGCTCACAGTTAAAAGATCCAGCTTTTAGAAGTAACTACGGTAGTAGTGGATCAAGGGTTGGACTTGATGATCTTGGAGGTCCCTTCCAACCCAGCTGATCCTATGATTCTATTCTATGATTCTATGATTTGGTGCCTTAAAATTTTACATTATTTTCAGTAAGACACCCGGCTCAGGCTCTTTTGCAGTTCAAGACATGGGGTGGCATTTCCCTTGCATTTGGGGGTTGTTGAGCTCAGTCCTACTTTCTTGCTTCCCTTGTTTCCTGGCAGTTGGAGCTGGGCAGCTGGGAGTAGGGCAGGAGGATGCTGACCTGCATCATTACTTCTGGGGGCTCTCTCCAAGCATTTGCAATGGTCTATGGTCAGGTGAGGCAGCAGCAAAACCTTTGCTGTTTGGTCTTTGTGCACCCGTGAGGTTTCAGGTGAAGAAGAAAAAGGCAAAAGGGACTGGTCCCTTTTGGAAAGTTATAGATACTGACCTGAGATGCTCCAGATCTCCACATGAGGATGTGTGTGTGTGTTATGGTGTCTGGGGGAATTATGCTTTGGTAGGTTTTGTCTTAATTACATCACTTCTGTGAGGTTGTGACAGAGGCCGGTGAGTAAATGCATGGCTGCTGGCGTTTTGAGTTTGTGAGCTTCTGGACTTCAACTATAAGTGGAGTTAACTTGTAATCCTGGTAAAGCTTTCCAAAACTTCTTCCCTCTCTGGAAGGAAGGGAAGGGTGTTTTACTGTGGGCAGAACTGTGAGCAGCACCTTCTGGCTGTTCTGTCCAAAGTCCCTCGGGCAGGCTGACGTAAGACACATCGAACGATGGCAAAGCAATTTCCCACTGTCCGATCCTATCGATAGGAGCAATTCCCCCGGAGGGGGTGAAACTCAATTGCTGCAAACAAGGGCTAGTTCTGGTTGTGTGCATCACATGGGCGAGCAGCAGCATGGCTGTGGGCTGGAGACATTTTCCCTCTCGGTGCAAGCACCGTCGCTTCCTATGTGGTGATAAATGAGGTTGCACCTCTGTGGCACTTCACAGAGGAGCCAGGCCTTTGCTCTTCCTTCTCCTTTGGTCTCCAAGGCCCATGTACTTATCATGATGGAGCACCTGTGGTGGGCAGTGGTTATACTGCCTCTGTTGGTAATGTGCCCTGGTTTGCATCTCATATCCAAATCTGTCCTATTTTTCCTCCACATCTATCACTTTTTTTCCTCCACTCCTGTGCTTTTGAGGTCAAACGCAGCTGTGCAATAAGGCTTCTCCCTGTAGGAAAGCATTGCCATACAATTGTACTGGGAAGTGGCATAAGCTGCATCAGTATAACTGTACTTATGCTGATTTAAAGTGTCTACCTCAGAGCTTTTATCAGCATAAGCCTCTTAATAAAGAGTGAAAAAATCATATGAGCTACACCAATGATGCAACTAGACCTAAGGGCACACTGACTTTAAAGTTAGGTTGGTTTAACAGAGTATGTGATTTCAGTTAAATCTTCCAAAGTATGTGAGGATGCTTCTATTTATGTTCCATTCACACTAATTTTAATTTATATTAAGTCCATCAGGATCAAGTTTGAGCTAAGTTGAACACCATGTTACTTTTCACACTGTTTTTGATGGATTAGAAGCAATAGAGCTAAATCTTCCCAGTCCCTTGTGACAGCAGTTTCACTGACAGAAAGATGATCAGGTTTTTTAGCTACATTTATCAAAACACTCTGCAGATACAGGCCCGCTTTCATCAACGTGACTATGTCCACTAATTACCCAAATGGTCTTTAAACTGGAATAATCGTTTCAAAGTGTGCTGCTCTGGTTTAATTTAGCCTAATTTGTTTTGATTTAGATGGGCAACACTGGTTAGTTATGGGTAGGCAAGACCTAAGGGAACACCCTGCGGTGGGTAGGTACTACTGTTACACAAGTCCTACCAGAAGTCCTTTTCCCTGCAGAAATCCCATGATTGGTGTCCCTAATGTCACCCGCTTCTGATTCCCAGGGCCTCGTGCTCCTTGTTGGTGTACTGGGCAGGAGGTGCATATCACAGGGACACTGGACACCCAGTTTCACTCAGATACCCCTGTGGCAGGGAAGACAGCTGGGAAGATGGGGGCAAGAGGAGACTCTGCCACACTTAGAATCTGCTCCCAAATCCCACCATGGACACCAGTGGTACATGGCCTCTGGGGCCACCTGGGAACCTCAGTGTCCCTGTGCCACCTGGACCCCAGGCATTCTTGCACTCTGGGTTCTCTGGCCTTCGGAGCACCTCTGGAGAAAGCTGGAAGCCCACAGGGAGGTGTCTTATTCTCACCAGTGCTTTGAGACCAACCAGCAATCAGCTCGAGAGCTCTCCAGCAGCTGCCCGGAGGCTGGTGCTGGTAATTAAACCTCACACCTTGGAAGGGCAGCTCAGGTCTGGTTTGCCCGGCAGGAAGCTGAGTCTGTGTCACGGTGAGATGCTGTAGGTGTCAGCCCCATCAGAGGATGGGCTGGGCTACCCACGGGTGTGGGCCATCCTCAAGCACCACCTCCAGCTGTGCTGTGGCTGGGGAAGCAGACGTGAGGGTGCAGAGGGCTCAGCTTTCACTGTGCTTCAGTCGTTGACAGAAGTCCCAGATGTGCTACGCCGTGTGTAGCAGTGTGTTTCTCTTCTCTCAGAAATTTCCACATGTACAGCCCTATTTATTTCAATCAAATGGAAAAAATAGTCATACAGCTAGTAGAATTCTAGCCACATGAACTGGAGATACAGGCTCTTAACTGAAAGAAAGAGTAGGGAAAATGCCATTATGACCCCTTTGAATGCATGGATATTATTTTAGTGGCCTTTTCTTTCTCTTCTACCTAATATCCCCTCTTCTCCCAGGACTTGTCAGATTGATCTTCTTCATTTTGTGCTGGGGGACCCTTGGTACTTCAGGTCTTGCTTGCTGACTGAAAGGTCAGTGCTGATAAATATTTAGCAGAGGAAGTTTTTCTCCCAGGTGTTTCTCAACTACATGAGTTAAGGTGAGGTGCACAGGACAAAAACCAGAAAAAACACTGAGCTTAACAGAACTTGGCTGTTTCACCGTTGACAAAGTCTTACTGCCAGTATGTCCAGTGACATTATCTCACTAGTTCTCCCTGTCTCCAGAGTATTCCAGGGGAAAAAGATGGATAGGTGAGCCCTGAACGGAAGTGCTCCAACCCAATCTATTTTTCTTTTGCAGGTCACTTTTAATCTCCTCAAGGGGTGGTAATTCCTTTTCTTTTCTTGTATTTATTTTCAGCTTTGTTCTTGCCATATTTCTTTTACATTTTTTATTCCTTCACCATGTTCTGTTTTGTTTGTGCTGCTGGCAGCAGGAGTGATTTAAAAATGCCCAGTCTTTGAAATAAGTCATCTCCAGATGAAATTGCTCCCAAGGGCTCCTAGCAGCTGCAGGGGCAAGCGGCATAAATGTAGATTTAATACCAGTGGCTGAAGGTAATTGTAAATAAAAGTACTATCTTTGAAAAGTATTGGACAAGTTTCCAGGGAAAGGATATTTCATAGAAGCTGTGTGCCCCAGCAACGTGGCTGGCAGCCTGTGGAGGGCTATAAACACATGGGGCAAGACCTTTCCCTGTGCCATAGGACTGGCTCATCCCAACTTGACTGGGAGTGATTACACAGGGTGGCCAAGATCAGGAGAGGCTGAATTTCTTTCCTGGGGAGAAGAGGCCAGTGAGGCTGGCAGGTGATTGTGTTACTGGGTATTAATAGTCCAGCCACTGGTGACAAAGCAACCCTAGACCCCACCAGAGGAGTCTTCAACAGGCCCCCTGTGTTGGGAGTCATGTGGAGCACCTGTGGGTGGAAGTTGGCAGGATTGAGCACAAGGAATTGTCCTGCTTTTCCTACCCTGGTCTTACACATTTTCCCTGTTTATTCCCTACTGACCACCATTTGAGGGTGGATGGGTTGGGTGGCAGGAGTCAGACCAGACCTGAGCTTTGAGCCAGCTCAGGGAGGAAGGAGGCTGGCCAGCTTGGCTCCCACTGCAGGTTGGTGGGATTGCTGAGGTTGCAAAGGAGAAGACCATGCCTTAAACTGGGCTCAAAAAAGCAGAGAAGACCAGGCCTTGGACTGGGCTCGAAAAAGCAATGCCTGAGAGCCCTGCTGTGCTGGCCATCTCTGCTTCCCTTTGGAGGTGGTGGACTTAGTGGGCTTAGTCAGAGCCAGGCAGCCTTGTATCTCATAACAGCCCTTTTCAATGAGTGCAGCCCTATTCCTCTTTGAAAATTATCCTCAAGTGATTATACTGCTGCTTATTTTACAATGATCGTGTTAATGATTTTTGCAAATGAATTTTAAACCAAGAGATGTCTAGCCTGATTATTTGGCTGCTTTCACCACTGTCATCGTGTCCAATAGCTGTTATTCAGAAAACACTCTTTGTACTTATGTTTACTCACACAGATTATATGGTGGGGTTGGGCTCTTTTGCTGGATACTTCCCAAGCCACCAAAAGCTTTGGAGGTGGCAGCCCAAACGCTTCAAATGCAAATACTGAAGCCAGCGAGTATTTTTCTGAGTACCTGCCAAGATCCCATTTTCTGAGAACACACTGGTGAATCAAAATTTAGTTTCGTGAATGTTTATGGACAACAACCAAGAGAGCAGCTCCAAATTCCATCTTTTCAAACAAATTCTACTTCTCTTCTAAGGCATGTTCCGAAATCCATTTGGGCTCACCAGTCCACGTCTAGTTCTTGCCAAGCATGAAATATCCATGGAGTCTCTTCTTTTCTTGGTCACATTTCCTTTTCTTCTGGAAAAGAAGGTGATGCTCAGGCTGATGCTGAGAGACATTCTTGCTCTCCAGTGCCTTTGATACTCACTGCCTGCATCTGCCTCTAACTCACACAACAAATGTGATACAGAAAACACCATTGCTTTTAAATTCAGGTTTTATCCCTTCAGTGGAAATGGCTACTTTCTGGCCTGTTTTCTCCCAAGAGCAGAAATGCATGAGGTGGGGTGATGGTTTGCTGTGCTTCCAGTAAAACATGTGCTTCCTATGGTAACTGGTGTTTCCAGTTGACCCACTGCAATTCTCAGGTGTTCCTCAGCCTGGACTGTGTGGAGAACTGTGAAGAACACATATAACAGACTGATTCCCTCAGGCACCTACCCTGCAAGCAAACTGCTGCTGTCTCTCTCTTTATTTTAGGAGGTGTCACATCAGCAATTGGGCTTGAGGAGAGATTGAAGACCAAGAGGGAACAGTGATGGATGGGCTAATGCCAGGCTCAGAAAAGTGTGAGTTACAATATCTTGGTACTTGATGTTTCATTAATTGTGACAAAAGGAGGCCAGGGTCTTTGCTTCCGACTCCTCACTGAAACTACCTGCAGGTACCAGCTCTAATTTGGTTGGTTTGGCCAAAGAAAATCTAATTGGTAACATGGCATTACACTCAAAAAGCCCTTTCCTGGCTTGGGCCCTGTGGTAACTGCAAAGAAAGCTGGGCAAACAAGAGGGAGCTGAGCCTCCTACATGGTCCAGCACATCCAGGGCTGTGGCTGCACACTTCCCATGGGACAGGGGAGGCATACCTCTGCCAGTTCTGCTTTCACCAAGAGTTGTGATTCAGAGAAACACAGAATGGTTTGGATTGAAAGGGACCTAAGTTCTAACACCTAGTTCCAACTCCCCTGCCACAGAAAAAGCTCTCCAGGCTTGGGGCTTGATCTTGCTCCTGCGGGATTCATCTGGCAGCAATTCCAACAGTGCTCCATGGCACAACAGGCAGTAATGATTTCCCTGTTCTGCACTACATGCTTCCTGTCCATGCAGGCTGTGCTCACTTGCAGAGATACAGAATGAGGTTTCCAGGGAGCAAGGTCAGCACAACATTTTCACTGGCTGTTTTTTTATCCCAGACAAGAGTCTAAAGGAAAGATTTCTGAAACAGATGTAGTTTACTTCTCTTTTGACTTTATTGCTGATAAATGAGAGGTTCTCAAGCTCACAGAATGGTGTGAGGGACACAGGCTCCCTGGAAGAGGAGAGGGATCAGGGTGCTCTGTAAGACCCACTTTCAGAAGGGAATACCACTCACTGCATTTGCTTCAGCTCAGAGAGGATGCCTGTTTGTCAGGATGCCTCCAGACTGTGTACGATCCTCCCACTCAGCTCTCAACTCCCCCCCTTGGGTTTACCCGGTAAAAATACTTTCCTTTCTCCATTTTCCCTCTCTCCAGCCTTGCCAACCTTCCTGGCACCACTGCCTTTCTCCTTTAATGGCCAAAATAACCTGGTGGGAGTCTTACTGCCTCATCTATGTTCCTCCAGGGACCACTTAGCCTGAAATGTGTTCCTTAAACATAGCCCATTGACAAGATATTAGCATAGATGTAGATGGGACCATGAGCAGCAACCTCAAGGAAGCTGTAAGGCAGCATGTTTTCCCTCCCATCCGTATGAGTTAAGGGCTTTGGCAGGTGAACTCCGCTAGATTTAGCTGTGGTGGGTTATGGTGTGACTGCCTGCTCTAAGGGGACAGAGGGGACCTGTAAAAAACGTGAGTTTTGATAACAAGGAATAAAAAGTGTGGTATTGCCACGGTACCCTCAGCCCACCTGAGTGCCCAGGGAGCTGGTGCAATGTGAGGAGTGGGGTGAAACAAGCCCTTGTACATGTCTGTGGGGGTACGGGGAGAATCCAGGTCACCATGTGTTGTCTCTGCAGCACTGAAAGCCGCTAAATGTACTTGTCCTTAATTTAAGTGTCCCTAGCTCTGCTTTCACACAAAGACAGGAGCTGGTGAAGTGCAAAGGTGTTGTTTTTGCTGGTGATCTCTGGGGAGAACTGTACTTTGATTCACTTGGGCTCCTTCCCCTGCCCCTCTGTCAATGCTGCCCCTAATGAGACAGAGCTGGCAGCTCCCACGTGTTGCTTTTGAGAGCAACTTCTCTGTACTGCCAGTGGATGCACATTATCTTGGGCCCCAGAAAGAAAAAGGAAAGGGAAATAGAGGTCCCACACAACCCCTTTTAGAGACAATGACATGATTTACACATGAAGCAACTGGTCATTCACATGTGGCTCCTTTCCTTGGCTGATGGATGGTACTTGACACTTCAAATGAGAAGTATCCCTCTTCCTGTGGCTGCCTCCTCCACCCCAGAAGCCTGACCCACAGCCAGTAATGCACCTGACTGGTGACACCACAGTGTCCTTTGCAGCTGTACCTCCTAAACCCTGCCTGCCCTGTTCCCCCTTCCCAGGGCTGCACTGTTGCAAGCCTGGCCCTGTACAAGGGCTGTGTTGGGCAGGGCTGTGTGAAAGCAGAAGAAACTCATGGGCAGAGAGACCCAACCTTCCTTCCTCTGCATCCTCAACGTGGAGGCAGCCAGCCCTGCTTGTGGAGAATGGTGGAGACACTGACCAAAATACAAACACAGAGGGCAAGAGGTGTGCACAGCACCTGCAGCACGGCCTCTTATGTACTGCTGCAGCCATCCTTGCGGGACCCGCTGCAGCAACATGGGTGCAACCAACTCCTTGTAACCCACTCACCTGCTGATTCCCCCTTTCTTTTGCTCAAAGCCCTTTGTCCGTGCTTCTGCCCTCCCTCCTGCCCATGCCCTTGGAGCCTGTGTGATTTTCCAGTGGCTGTGGGTCCCCCGCCCCCACACCCGCGACATGCAGGGTGTTGATTTGACTGGACGTGAGCTCAAAGCTCATTAAGGGCTCGTCAATATGGGCACTGAGGAGCTGTGTGGGGTGAGGCAGGGGGAGAAGGGCCCTGCGGCAGGAGGGGCTCATAGCTCCGCTCTGTGTGTGGGAGCAGGTCAGTGTGTGCATCCCTGGGCTGGTGTCTCCGTGAACAGCTCCACGCACCCCAAGGACCCCACCACTGGCTGGCACCGTGAGGACACTGGGACACCACTGGGACAGCAGTGTCTGGTCTTGGAGGTATGAGCACTGGGGTAATGGAAGGGAACATTGCAGCAGTAGTGGGGATGCCCACATGAGCATCCCTGGGAAAGAGCTGCTACAAGTGCTGAGCTCTCTTTCCTCCACGATGAGTTGGATAGGGCTGAGGGGTGCAGCACCCTGAGGACAAGGCGGGATGCAGGATGGCTTCTGCCTCCCAAAAGGTGCTGGAAAGGTGAGCAAATGGGAGCAGACCTGCCTGCCTGGTGCTCAGCTGGGACAGTGTGAGGTGGGCATGGTGCCCAAAGCACGAGCAGATGTTGTCTATGCTTTACCCACAGCTGCACCACTGTTATGCCTAAATTTCTTCTGTCAGTTGCCATTGCCATTGCAATGTCCCCTTGGTCAAGAAAGACAGCAGTTGCTGGGAAGGCAGCATTTTTCCCATCTGTCACTACCATGCAGAGCTAACTGGATTCCCCTTGGTGTTAACAGGCAGGTGCAGCAACCAACTTCCAAAACCTCCTTACTATGAGCAAAATCGCAGTCTGGGGAGGCTATTTCTGCTGCAGTGGAGAAGTGGGGCAGGAGCCATCAATCCCCACATGCTGCAGTGGGGGTGGCTGGGGAGGACCTGCAGGTGCTGCTCCTTTCCCTGCTGGGTGAGGAGCCCCCTGCTTCCATTTGGGGAGCTGGTGCTACCAGGCAGAGTGAGGGGAAAGGTGACAGTCCCAAAACATCACTTGAAAATGGTACTGGGGGCTTCTTAAATTGCCTGTGGGCTGGGGAGAGATGTAGTGAGCACAAATGATGGCTTAGTAAAGATGCTGTATCAGGACTTATGTGAAAATCCAGTTCCCTGGGGAGGGTCTCCAGTGGGTAGGACTCAGGGGATGGGTTAGGTGATATGCACACAACAGGCATGGGTTTGGCTGCCCCTCCTCTGGGGCTGGGACAGCCCTTCCCATCCTAATGCACTGCAGCCCCAAGGATCAACTCGAAACACAGTATTTCAGGCTCTGGGCACCCCTTTGCAGAGGCCCTGCAAGCTCTGGTGGTCTGTGGCAGTGGAGTTCAGCTTCCTTGCCTGTACAGCTGCTGAGGTGTTTCTGAGGACTGTGTTTGTGCCTTTCCTTACTATCTATCTCCAAGAGACTGTGACCCTGAAGGAGGTGACTCACTCCCTACATGAAGGCCTCCCCATCTCACCTCTGTCTTCTGGTCAAACTCGTCCACACACCTCCTCTTTCCCCTCCTACCGTCTCCCTGCTCCCCATCTCCTGTGAATGCTTCTTGGAGCTGCAGCATGGATATCAAAGGCTCCTCAGTTTGCTAGTGACCTTGCTGTGTTTCTGCCATCATCTGGTGGAGACCTCCAGCACATTTAATTTCAGTTCTTCTTCCTGCATGAGAAGCTCTGTGACAGTTTGGGATTTTGTTGAGAGAACAAAAGTCAGGCTGAAGACCTGCAGCTGGAAATGTGTTTTCTTCTGAAGAAACTTAATGGACACAAGAAAGAAGCAACTAATGTCCTTATACTGCAGTGGATGTCTCCACAACACTGGGTCCTGTTTGCTGGGGACAGAGCGAGTGCTGTGCCTGCCTCCGTGGAGATGCTCGTGAAGTAAAGGCTGTCCCTGACCCTCCTGGGTCAGGGTCTGCAGCCTGGTACACACACTGGATGTGTGAGATCTGGCTCTGGTCTCCAGCCAAGGCAATGTGGACAACAGCCTTTCCTTGATCTGCCTTATCTCCTGATATCCTGATTCCTGGGGGAAGAGCTGCTCCTTCTGCACTGCTGTATCAAGCTTAGCACAAGAAGTAGGGTGAGGAGAAGATCTGAATGTTTAAGTAGTAGAGACCAGCTAGTTGCAGGTTGATCCTAGACAGCAGGGGATGGTGCTCTTACTGGGTAATGAGCACATTTTCTGGGCTATTTTGAGGAAAACCTCAACCAAGGGGCTGGAGGCTAGCAATGCTGTTGTGTGGTTCCTGCAGAGGCAGCTGGCTCTGCTGTTCTCTATTTTCCACCCCAAAAAAGCACACGAACAAAGGGAGCCTTGCGGCAGCCTCAGGACTCTGGAGCACAATTATCTCTCCGGTTTCATGGAGAAGGAGAACAAACAATTTGGCATCTGAAAGTGGACACAGATTTTCTCTTTGGCTTGGCTATGCTGCAGCAGGAAAACAATGTTATGCTCTGCGTGTGAAGCTGTAGTCTTTCTCAGAGCTGAATTACATGTGCCAGAGTGGTGACGGGCACTTTCACAGGTGCCATGTTCTGAATGAGGTGCTCAGTAGCTGCTGTGACCTTGGTCACAGTGAAGTTCATCACCTTCCATTGCAAGACTAATATTGTTCAATTTCCTCTGCTCAATGACTTCATTAAAAAAAACAAACCATCTAAAAAAAAAAAAAATCCCAAAGCATACCAAGCCAAATACAGCAAATAAGTACTGACATTACTTGCAGAGTCTCTGGAGGTACATCAAATCCAGCTCTATGTGTATGAAGTTATAATTTCTTCACTCTCACATATTGCATAGCCGTGCCTTTTGCATGGTACTCGTGAGTCCTGGCAAGACAGAGTTTACCCCTGTGAAGGCCATGGTCTCTGAGGATGTTGCTGCAAATCAGGATTTGTGCTAAAATCTTAGCTCAGAGACATAGCTTTGGTAAGGTAGTGGCCAGTGTGAGCAGTAACTCAGGCTGCATCAGCTGAGCTGTGGCAGTGCAGCCTCTCTGGGGGAAAGGGAGAAGAGGCCAGCAGGGATGCCTGCCCACATCATGGTGGTAGTGCCTGTACACAATGCTGGGCTGTCAGGAAGGGCACAGGAGGTACAAGGCAAGTGGGAAATCTGAAATTGCCCTCTCTGTGTTCGTTTCTAGGTATTTCTGTCCCAGTGATGTTCTCGCTGAAGGCACTGGGAAGATTTTTTCCATTAGCCTCCCTGGAGTGGTGTTGTGCCTTAGCAAGGAACAAAGCAGGTAGAGGAGGCCAATGAATGTTACTCTGGGGTTGTGTGTACAAAAAAAAGTGGAGAAATATGTGCAAAACAGCAGCTTCTGTCTTAGAAGAGAAATAGTGAGTTGGGTTTTTTTTTTGCTCAACAGAACTAATAATACCTGATTTTCTCTTCATAATGTCCTTTTGTACCTCCACCTCTGATGACAGTTCCCTTATGGCACTGTTTACTGCCTTTCTAGTCCCCCTCTCTACCCCATCCTCAGATCTTCTGCCTGTCTCCCATGTTTCCAGGCTGCCCTCCTAGGAGCTGCCTCCCTCCTCCCTGGCTCTGTGCACACTGCCTGGCTCATGCCTGATGCACAGCAGGGCACTCTGGGGATCTCCCCACTGCCCTTCCTCTGCAGGAGCACTAACCTGAGGCTCTTCTCTCTCTCCATTCCCTACTTCTTGAGGAACTTGATATCTTTGATGGCTGTTCTTCTTTTTTGAACATGGGTGAAACTCACTAGTGAACTCAAAAAGTAACTGGGAACAGACAGATGGGTCTTTGTAGAAGAAAGCTGGGCTAAAAATGTCCGTGTTGCCTCAGGCAGGGCAAAAGAATAACATAGCAAAGCTGTATAAACTACCAACATCATGAAACTGGCATCCCAGTGTGACAGCTTGCACTGCATAAGAAAAGGAAAATGCTTTTAAATTTAATCAGCACATTTAAAATGAGCAGAAATAGGCCTTTAATCTTTTTAATGTGGTACTTTTGCTGAGGAGGATGGAGACAGGGATGCCTTTAAGCCACTTGTCTGTCTCTCCCAATCTGGAAGCCTGCAGTCTGCTCCGAGACTGCCATTAAGGGAGCAGGATGTGGCCTGGCCTTGATCCTCTTCCTGCTGTGGTGGCTTGGGCTGCGTCAGGACAGTATGCAGGAGCCAAGGAAGAGTCCTGCCATCTCTCTGCTTCCTAGGGAAGCTTCTGAGGGGCCAGGATGAGCTTTAAATGAGAGCACTAAAATGGCTCAGAGGTTGCATCATTTGCATCATTCAAAAAAGGCACAAAACTCTGCTTTCCTTAGGGAGAACGTAAGGCAGCCCCAGGCACCCAGGTGAGAGCAGCAGTGCTGACTGAAGCACAGTCTGTGGTCAGGAGCAGGATCTGAACCCACTTCCCCCTGAGGGATGAGAAGCCAGAGGAGATTCAAGTGGGCATCGGAGACAGGGAGGGCATTGGAATAGCTGACCCCATTCCTCCTGAATGTGTAACAGAAGGAAGATGCTCCTTGGCAAAGAGGCTGCATGGTAGGATGCAGCCAGCACCAGAAGCTCAGCAGTTCTTCACCTGTTTTTTCATGGCTTTGAGGGACTGCCCCAGCCCTCCTGGGATCAAGGCTGGGGGCTGCAAGACATATTCTGACCTCACGCAGATGTTCCCTTCATTTAATGGTTTGTGAAATGTGGCTCATGCTCCAATTGCCCCCTCTGCTCATGTGGATAGGGTTCTGGTGTGGTGCCAGTCTCACCTGCCACATTATTAGGAACAATGTGGGTGACCCCGGGCTGCTGGTGGAAGAGGGACATTGGGCAGGAGCTGCAGGTCAGACCTGGGCATCAACAACCTAGATCTTATGCAAGAGGGTGTAAAACAGAGTGGAAGTAGAGACCACCCAGCAGCTCCATCACCCAGGAGAACTGATTTACTTTCTTCTCACATCCTCTGTGAGTGCTGACTTCTCCTGTGACCAAGCAATTGCCTGTCTTCTGAGGAAGGGAGATGAAAGGTTGAGTGACTGCAGTGGCTGCGTCTTGGGCAGAACACGGAGAGGGCTGTGAAACACAAGTCCTGTCTGCCTGACCCAGCTGGACAGGACAGCAATGCTCCAGCCCTGAGTGGCTTCCATGTGGGGCCAGCACCTTGCCAGCATCCTCAGGCTCCCACGGAGGGCTTTTCCCCAGACCCTCCAGCTTTCAAGGATGCGGGAAGCTCAAGCATATGTTGCTGCTGCAGTGAGCAGAAAATCAACCGAGAGTCTGCCTGTGCCCTGATCGGCTGGTCACGGCTCTAAACAAGATGCAAGAGCCTTGGGGCTACTTGGCTGTCATTAAAATGGTGTGGATGGAAGGAAAGGTCTAATTGACTGAACAACAGCCTGCACTGTGTAATTAAACTAATTGTGGCTCTACCTGCATGGGTCAGAAGCGATTTGTGTGGCTGTTAAGGCACTGAAAAATAAGAGGTGGGGATGTGTGTGAAAGTATTTCTTACACACGTTTCCATAGGTCATTTTGCTTTTTCAGTTCAGGCAATTTTATGCCCTCGAAATTTTTGGTTTCTGTCAAATTTGAGGAGACTGTTAATATTTCATGCTGAAGCAGGGAAAAGTAAAAAGGTCACTGTTGTTAGCAGTTTCAGGTGGCAGCGTTTCAAGTGGAGGTAATACTTTTTCAGTGCTATTTTCTTATTTGAAGCAAAATCCCTCAAAAAAAGAGAAGGGGAAGGACTGTTTTCCAAAATGTGTTTCAGCCTGTCTCTGCACCCGCAGAGGACATTGGCAATTGTTTTTATTGACTTGAAGAGGAGAAGACCAGGCCTTCTGCACAACCCAGTGAAACGCGACTCACTCCTTTGCTGCCAGGGATTTGTGGTGCTAGCTTTCACTGATTGCTTTGAAAGTCCTGGCTTCAGAATATGGTGTATTTGGAAGAAGCCGAATGAGAAACCTGCTGTAGTGTCATGTTTGAACTCTTTGACCTTGTTTTCAAGTCCTTGTGAAGCAGAGCCCACCTCCAGCTTGTAGCTCTGCTCTTATTGATTATCATTTTGAGTCCTTCAGGCATTTTGCTGTGCCCAAAGCGCCGTGTGCTTTTCAGAACGAATAATCTGACATGACAGCTGCTGAACTGACTCTGCTCTCTCTAGGCTGTCAGCACAGGACAGAGCCCTTTGCTTGTGCTGGAGGAGACCCACATAGATAAGTGGAGGGACTGGTGCATTTTGTTGCAGTAGGACCACTTGTCTAGCGTGTGAGCTGGTGTCTAAACATAGGAGTCAAACATTTAGCCTGGAGCAACTGATGCCTGTATTTTTCCTGGTCAAGGCTATATGCCTGGGGAAGGACATGGCACAGCCAGGCTGTGGGACATGCATGAGCTCTTCTGCCCTAATCATCCATCACTGTAAGAGACAGGACAGTAGGTGGGATGAATCTTCAGTGGGTCCTCTTGACTGTTTTTCAATTTCTTGACTGTGGAGAAACCTCTATAAATATAGCTTATTCTTTCTGAGCTGGAGATGAAGGACCTCACTTCTCAGGTAAGAAGAAATTGCCAGTATGATCTGCTGCTCCTCTATCATCCTACCCCAAGAATATGAAATGTGAGGTGTGATTATCTGGCTGCAGTATCTCTCCAGAATTGAGGCAACAGGAACAGGGAAAAGAGCACAGGATATATACATACGTTTTTAAGATAGCAGCTTACCTACTGTTTTTTGTCTCAGGAAAAAAAAAGTCAAAATGGCTTCTGCTGACTCTAATTTGTTATGTCTCCAGGCATAGCTAATTATCCTAACTTAGCCCAGCTCTGAATTCTTCCCAGGGGTTTTTGTGCTATTTCTTCTGTTTTGATTTATAAATTGTCTTTATTTTACTTTCCTCCTACATGTTCTTTAAAATCCTTTTTCTCCCTGCCTTACTGAGGAGCAAGGAGCTGGTGTGACAGTGCTATCACAAGGTGTAGGACAGAAATGGGATCTGTTCACCAAAGCCTTTGCTCTGGGTGTCCTGCAATACTTCTGGCATCTGTCTCATGGGCTCTGTGGAATGGTCTCTTCTCCCCAGAAAGCATTTTCATGCTACCACTTACTGCTGGACTGACCTGCAACCATCCTTGGGCTAGAGGAGTTGTGAGGCTCGGTGTGGGCTCCATAGCTCAGAGGGTTTGGTTATAGCCTTCATCCCACAGCAAGGAGATTTCTGGCTTCTCCACTGACTGACCAGAATGAATTACAGGGGTCTTTTCTCTGATTCAGCCATTCCCTTCACAGTTGATACAGTTTTCCTAACCTCAGCTGTGAATTCTGTGGGGGAAGGAAATCCATCTGCTGTAATCATGGGGTGCCCCTTGTAGTAAGCAGAAGTCAATACTGACATTGAGCCTGGACTTGGGAAACCATCTCTGTCCAGGACACTTCAGAAATTCTAATTAATGAGTCCACCAAACATCCCATGGGATAAATGGGTACTGTTTACTTAGGAGACAAGACTGTTGAGAGTAAGAAGCTCAAGCAAAGACAACTTTAACTGCTAGAGCAGGACATATCTTCACAGCATTGCTGTGTTTTATGTTACATCATCTTGGTTTTTCTTTTTTTTTTTCTTTCTTCTTCTGTCTCTCTTTTTTTTTTTTTTTTGTGGGGGAGTGGTGCTTGGGGGGGTGTTTAGTTTGCTTTGCTTTGCTTTTGGTGGGTTTTTTTGTTGTTGTTTTTGTTTTCCAATATGTGTATCTGGGAATGTTTTTGTCAACAGACTTCTCTGGGAGACTGTAGTACTAGTCACCCTCATGGTCCCTGGCGGAGGACCATGCCAGTCCCCTGTCTTTTGTTCTGGCTGAAGGCAGATGCTGAGGGGAGAGGATACAAACAGGAAAAGTAGGAAGTCTAATTTCCTTGGAAGAGTCCCTCAACCTCCAATAACTTACAGCTCAGGGTTTTCCTGAACTGCAGTGGTAGATCTTGGTGGATTTTTCCTTCCATTATTTTTCCCCTTAATTTCCTTTTTGAAGTCATGTAAACTCTCAGCATCCGTCATGTTCTGCAGTGGAGAGTCTTGCTCAATAGCTGCACATTTTGTGAAATATCCCCTTTTGATCTCTTTGAACCTACCACCCACTGTCTTGGTTCAATCTCTTGTGGTTCTTATGTCAGAAATGGTGAATACTCGTATTCTATGACACTGATACATTTATAGGCCCCTGTCAGTTACCTCTTCCACAGGACAATGGACCCTCTCTCTTTTAGCCTCTCGTGACATGGAAGGTGCTCCACACTTTTAAGCATCCTTTTGTCTCTCCTCCATGCTTTTTTCTGACTTTGCAATAGCTTCTGCAACAGGAAGGGAGAACTGCACTTAGTTTTCAAGACACGAGTGCAATATTGTTTTAGACACAGGTCTAAATAACACAGCCTGCTCTCGCTCTCTTTCCGAATTGTTTTGGTGTGAGGGTTATGTACTCCTTAGGGCACGCCATCTCTCAGATGGCTCCATGGCTGATGCACTCAGTTTTGGGCCCCAGACCTGGGAGATGTGGCACCTCCACCATGCCCCTTTCCACTGTCACTCAGACATGCCTGGGCTGCTCTGTGCTGGATCACCCACAGGCTGTGATTTCTCTGCATGTGTACTGGTCCAGGAGCTTTTCCTACAGAGCATTGGGATGAGAAGGAGATGAGAGTTGAAGGGTTTGTTATGTACTGGTAACAGCCAGGTCTGAGTCTGTTGTTAGCAGTCTGTGTGGGCACAACTCCTCAGAAGGGCAGCTTCGAGCAAGGCAAAATTATCCTCCTTCTCTCCGGGGAAAGCAGGGAGGCATGGATAGGCTGCACTGATGTGCACCAGTCTACCCAGTGAGTCCGCCTCAGACCCAGCAAGACCCTCCCCTAAGTCCACTACACTGACACAGGATTCTTTCTCTCCTTTCTCATCAGGAGCTTTGCCCAGTGCTTCCCATTTCATCCGTGCTCGCCCAAGGCAGAAGCTGCCCTTACTGCTCCTCCGGCCCCTCAGCAAGAGTGGCCACACACCTGAGTCACCATGGGCAAGATGGACAACCCCTCTGTGGAGCTGAACTCTCCCTCCGAGGTGAAGCAGGCAGCCCTGGAGGAGCCAGAGCCCGTCACCCCTGAGGTTGTGAGCACCAAGAAGAAGAAGAAGGAGCTCCCAGACAGAGGTTCCTGGAAGGGGAAATTTGACTTCTTGCTGTCCTGTGTGGGCTACGCTATCGGTCTGGGCAACGTCTGGCGCTTCCCTTATCTCTGTGGCAAGAATGGAGGAGGTAAGAGAAACACACTGTGCCTGCATCCATCCCTGAACAGCCTTGTCCCTGAACAGGCTTTGGTTTGGTGTGTCTGGGTTGATCCTCCAGCTGAGAGCTCTCCCTCATGATGTGAGTTATTAACTTGTCAGGAAACTAGTTCTCAGATCTGTGGGCTTAACTAGCAAGTGCAAGCTGGGAAGAAGCTGTACAAAGAAATTAAACAAGAAGTTTGAGTTCTGTCAAGCTTTTGCAATCCAGATTTGCAGGGCTACAGAAAAGACTGTCCTCATTTATTTACAAGGAGGACTATGCACACAGGCACCCAGCTGGATGCTGGGGCGCTCCCAGGGAAACCTGCTAATGGTGAGGTTCTCAACCTAGTGTATTCTCAAGGGATAACAGTTTTTCATGTGAGTTTGGATCACATGTCTAAGGAGTTCTGATTAGAAGCTTTGCATGGATCATAGCAGGGCTGTGTAGACATATATACAAACAAGTGTACTTATGTACATGTACACACGATGATGTGTCATCACCTATGGAAGGAAATGAGCTTTCACTTACTAGAGTGCTGCGAGAAGGGTCACAGTTGTCATTTCCATCCTAAGGCCTGGAAAACAGAGGCCATAAGACAAGAAGGCAGCTGGCAAAGGATGCAGATCCCACTTACAGCGGGATGTAGCTGGTAGCAGTGCCCTCTTCTGCAGACAGCTAACACCAGCTACTTTTTATTCTCTTTATTATTGCACCACTACATCCTTTCTTTACCATCATCTACTGAGGCTTTGCCAAACCACTGGAAGGCTAGAGAAAGGCAGGCAGATGGGGAAACACTGCTGGGCTAGAAATCAAGAGATCTGGCACATCAGCTCCCTGCCCATCTACAGACTTTCTGCATGTCTTGGATCAAGACAGAAAATAAACTTCTGTGCCTCAACTCCCCTCTAAAATAATGCTATTTCTTCAGCCTTGCCAGGGAGATGCTTTTTGGGAGGATAGTATGGGCTGGTGTTAGTAGAACAGAGGCTCTTTCTTCTCCTCACTCCATGCCCAGCTGTCCTATCGTTTGTGCCTGTTACCAAAATAACCTTCCTCCCGCACCTTGAAGAGCTGCTCACCTCCTTGAACCATTTCTCAGACTTCCCAGACAAGTCCAAACCCCTTTTCCTCCCCTTTAAGGCTGTATATATAATTTTAGTATCACCTGCTGCTCTTCCCACATGGCTCTTTGCTTCCCTCTTAGCTCTTCCCTGCCCAGAGTCGCTGTCCTTGGTGCCACATTCATTCTTGCTGCTCTGAGGGTTTCTCATGCTTCTTCTCCATGACGTTTTTATTTTCCTTTTACCTTTGATTCTCATGACTCAAATCCACTTCTGCTGTCCATGTTGCAGGTAGTGCAGGATGCTCTTCTCCTCCAACCCTGGAAAAGAGGAGAAGGGTCTAGCTCCCTGAAGCAGTCTGTCCATGTAACTCCACAGCATTTAAGGGTATCTTGGCTCTTTCTCTGAAGCACATGGAGTGAGTTCCAGCAGGAGATCAGACATTTATCAATTTTGGCAAGAAGATTTTAATGGAGTACGTTGTTTTCATAGAAGCATAGAATCATAGGATGGTTCGAGTTGGAAGGGATCCTAAAGATCATAGAATCATAGGTTGGAAGGGACCTTAAAGATGATATAGTTCCCACCCTGCCAAGGGCAGGGACACCTTTCCTTTCCTTTCCAGGTTGCTCAAAGACACATCCAACCTGGCTGTGAACACTTCTAGGGATGAGACATCCACATCTTCTTTGGGTTTTGTGCAGAGGCATAAATATGCAGCTGAGCTGAGTGAGGTTTATGGGAATCAGCCAGGCCTTCCTAAGGAAACCTGTGCCACCAATGCCAGAGCCACAGTGTGGATTTGTCACCTTTATCTAGCCACACTCCAGCACCTGTCTGCCAGCCCTCCTCACACAGCATTAGCCCCGTGGCTAAGTCCCAGCGCCAGCCAGTATCTGCCCTGTGGCTGCTGTGTCATCTCAAATCTCACACTGGATCTGTGATGCCCATGGCTGTTTCCTCACACATAAAGGTGGGGGTGACAATACCTATAATTAGATGAAGGGTGTTGTGAAGCTAAAATCAGCCCTATTTATAAAATCAGCTGAGAACCTAAGACAGAGGATGCTGTGGAGGTGTGGAGCACTATTATTAGCATGAGCAGTGGCACGCAGGGTGATCTCTGCCCTGGCAGCTCCAGGCATGCAGAGGGACCAGCCGGCTGTGAGCAGGAACGCCAGACCGATGAAAGGCAGGGATCGGTGCCTGCCCCCTCCCAAACACCCTGCCTCGCCTGCCGCTTCGTGCCGTCCGCGGCGCTCCGGATCCCTCATTCCTCTCACCCCTAGCAGGTCTGGCTGTTCGCAGGCACGACTGTTCCCACAGCCGGCAATAATGAGCGGCAAGTGGAGGCTGCCGATGCTGGAGACAGGCGGGAGAGCTGACGCACGAAAGCGTCACCGGGAGCCGATGCGAGGCAGGGTCTCACGGCATCTGATTCGCAATCGGGTGGGCACCGCCTTGTCTCTGCCCCGACGGAGGCGCCTCCGGAGCAGAGCAGACTGTGGGTGGGACTCTAATTTTAGCGTCCTGCATGTGCGCTGCTCAGAGCGCGGTCGTGTGGGCTGCTTCCATTACGCACAGGCAAATTGAACTGAATGGAAATATTGTCGTCTCACTTACCGCTGTCACGTTGCATCGGCTCACGGCTGGTTTGCTCGCTGCAGGGAGCCCAGGGCACGGCAGCCCAGCGCACGGCCCGTCCGCTGCATGGGGCAGGCTTCGCCCAAACTGATGGCCGGGCTCCCTGCTGGCTCTGCACACAGCTGGATGTGCCCAGATGTGACTAACGCTCCAGCCTCTGCACCGATTTCTAACCTCATGCATTCCTTCTGATCTCAGCAGGGTTTTACCGGACTCTAAATTCACTCTAAATGCAGCTAAAAATTGTCTGTGAGATCCTGAGCTTGAATAACTTGAGAGAAAAGCAATTCTTTAAATAAGCATCATGCATTCCTCTTTTGCACACTGAGGCTCGAACTAATGGCATTTAACAGCCTGTAATGCTCAACTTTTATTCGTGGGCAGTGTTCCTTGTTTAAGGCTTAATTGTTATTCCTTGCTTTATGTCATTAGGAGCTGGAGACTGCAGGCAGATTTGAGGCTGCTCAGTGGGTGCCAGGTGCTATATGATCCTTCCGTGCCTCCAAGAATCAGTGCTCTGAGCAGGCAGGGCAGGACCAGCACCATCACTCCTTTAACTCCATGGACTTCAGAGACAAGCTGGGATTCTCACAAGGTCACACACGACCATTTGTAACAGGCTCAGGATCTGAACCAGACCTTTTGGCAGCTCATCCAGGGCCAGAGATTAAAGACCATTGCTTTCTCTCTGTGCCAAGGATTTAGGCAGAGGCCTGCAGACTGTAAGTACAGAGTTCAGAACTGATTTCCACTCTGGCTGTACAGCACCTGGGGCTGTTACCACTGCCCTGGATTGCAGATTTTCCAATATTCTCGAGGATTTTCGTTAGGCCAGGACAAAAGACCTGTGTCCAAAAGTTCATCTGTTGTTTTTTTTTTCTCGATAGTCTCATAAAATCTTTCATCTACAAACCTTCCTGACCTGCTGCGGATCAAAAATGCAGGATTGTCAAGGCTGTGGCCAAATTTCATTAGTTGCTTGTACAGAAGCGAGGAAGGCACTTGCACTGCTGATAAGCTCAGCCTCCAAACTCCACAGTGGCAGGGTGGCAGCATCCATGTCCTCCTGCAGGGCTCCTAAGGGGAGTGGACCTTGCAGCCCGTGGTGGCCAGCAAGAACACAAGGGAGGATGCTGAGTGTGCAGCGCTGCTCAAAGCTGCTCTCTCCTCCTTGCCAGGCTGCTGGTGAAGCTGAGAGCCTGTGCTGGTGAAGCTGAGAGCCTGTGCTTCCACGCCAGCTTGTGATTCAGGCTCATGGTCATCGAGCTGCTGGCCTAGAGAGTGTTTCCTCCCCACCACCCACTGCCAGCTCCTCTTGCATGCTGCCTCCCACAGATTCCCATGCCGGGTGCTGGCACCTGCCTCTCCCAGCTGGGCTCAGCTCCCTGCTTGGCAGGCAGGCGTCCCCAGCTGGGTGTCCCCTGAGCCAGCGTCCCTGGCTGTGCCTCACTGCGTCCCTACCCTCAGAGAGCAGCTGCTGGAGCCTGACTCTGCCAGGTGCTAGCTGGGCCGCAGCTCTCCGGAGTGGCTTTGCTCTCTGGCTCCGTGTTTGCTTTCCCACTATTATCTGGAGAAGAAGACTCATACTGACAGCTCAGCCCTTCGGCTAATGCAGAAACCAGTGCTGTCCCAAACATGGCCAGCTGCTTCTGAACAAATTGAGTGTCCCCACTCTGTCCTCAGCCAGAGTTTGTCCTCCTCAGGGATGATGGCATGCTCCAGCACATGCATGAGAAAGGTGGAAAATGAGCTTTGTCCCAAGTCCTAAATGTCAGGATGACCTGAACATGTACAGCCTTCAAATCACACAGCAAGGCTCTCCTATTCTATTCCCTCTTCTTATAACTCGGTGCCAGTAATATCTCTAGTGAATGGCTGCAATACCTTGTTTATAGTGAAGAGATTTCCACAGGGCCATAGAGAAGAGTAATATTTTTACCAGGAGTTTTAAGGGTAAAATCTAAAACATGGATAGCTAGGTATATAGCACTGTTATAAGAGAAAATACAGTCTTTGTCACAGTTTTCTTAAAAGACTGAAATAGCTATAAAAAAAGAGAGCAGTCACCAATGCTAGATATTCCTGTGCACTTTTCCCTCGAGCTGAAGAACTGGAAGCTGCTGCAGGTAAGACAGAAAGCATCAACAAGAACAAGTTACCAATGTCAGTGTCCAAGTTTTGGGTTTGTTGTCAGATTGGGTTTAGCATTGCCTAATAGCTAACAACAAAGTGAGACTGGCATTGCATAGCTAGTGATGCCAGTGTATATGTACACAGGGTACATAAATACCCATTGTGATAGGAACAGATAAGGGTAAAGCAGTGGTGATCTCAGTGGGAGACTCATGGAACACACCAACTCCAGCTGGAAACTGTCGTCTCTCAGCAAGGCTTCTCCTCTTCACGTGGGTGCTGTGGAGCAAGAAACTGCAGCTGGAGGTATTTGCTTCATGGTAAAAGAGGGAGCTGTCTGATAACACTGCTCCTTCTTTCAGGGGCCTTCCTCATCCCCTATTTCCTGACGCTGGTGTTTGCTGGGATTCCTCTCTTCCTTCTGGAGACTGCTCTGGGCCAGTATACCTCTGTTGGTGGACTGGGAGTCTGGAGGTTGGCACCCATGTTTAAAGGTACTGTGTGTTTGTGAAACCAATGGCACGTAAGTACAGATTCCATTAAAGGTTTGAGGAGCAAATCAGCAAATCCCTTGGGTCTGGGATGGGGTGGCAGGTGAGGGGAGTGTTTTTTCCCCTCTGTCATTATCCAGCTGTCCTTGGTTCTGATGTCTGCAGTTATTAACATCACTATGCTCTGTTTGAGCAGTCTTGTGTGGTGACAAGGCATAAAGTGCTTTGCCACCACACAAGACTGTGTGGTGAGAGCAGTATGGGCTGTGATGGAATGGCTCTGGTTGCAAAAGATCCTTTGTTGCTCCAAGCCTCCCTATGTAGGCTTACCTTAATTGCATGGGAAAGCTGTAAAGAGGGGGCATGAACCTGTTGCCGTGCCTGGAGTAACTGTATTCTAGAAACCAGTGGTGATTTAGAAATGCCTTGAATGTGGGAAAGTGCAATTCTGCCAGAGAAGTGACCAGATCCTGTTTTCATGGGGCTCTGTCCCTAAAGAACCCATAGCAGACTGAAAGGTAGCACTGTTCTCCCTGTGCAAATGGGCGGGTGAGAGACGAGAGGGAATGAGCCTCCCTTGCTGACCCCCTCACAGTGCAACTGTAGCACACCCTGTGCTGATGAGCTGATTCACTTTTTCTGGTTCTGCCAAAAAACTTGCTGTGGTGCCTGTGAACTCACTTGGGTATTGGAGGCCTGGACTGATGCTGCTCTCTGCCTTCTTTTGCAGGAGTGGGACTGGCAGCTATGGTTCTCTCCTTCTGGCTGAACATCTACTACATTGTCATCATTGCCTGGGCTCTCTACTATCTCTTCAACTCTTTCACTGCAGTGAGTCACAGGCGTATCTGCAGCACAGCATTGGCTGTGTTCTGGGTCCTCACTCCTGCTTTGTGGGGGCTGAGTGGTTTATGCTAAAAAACAGGCACTAGCTGCTTGCAGTCTGTGCAAAGAGCCCTTGTCAGCATCCTGCTGGACCCTTCCTGAAGAGGTTCATCAGCCCTGGGGGCAGTTTTGTAGTGTTGATGGGTACTGATGTTGCCTCTTAAGAGGATGGTCCTCTGGAGAGGACAGTCCCATCACCTCTCTGAGTACTGTTCCCCGCTCACATCATTCTTTAAAACTCACCCTGTGTCTCTGTTGTATTTCTAGAGCTGCTCAAATCTAAGAGCTACACATTTTCATAACTAGTTTTGTTACAACAGGGTCTTTCCCAGGACTTAGTCCTGACCTTAATTAGTTCTTATTCACTCTTTTCTTGATAAATGAAATCTGGGGGATTTTTTTCTGCTGGGAAAATGATTGAGAAATCATTTAGACATCTGCTTGTGATGTTCCCTAGTATGTGCTTCGACGTTGTGGTTTATAGTGGGTTCCTCTCCCATAGCAGGGTCTTCTACCATACAAGGTTAGAATCACTTCTTGGTATCAACTTCTTGGTAGATGAATGATTAATTTCAGCCCAGAAACTGGGAAGAGTTTCCTTAACATAACTCTCTGAGCAACCTGCACCCTTAAAGACAACTGCATGGTTCAAATGGGATCTTCTTAAAATTAATTTAGATACAACCATGAAATGCTGTTATGATGCTGTACATCCAGTTTTACTTTTTGTTTCAGCAAAATTTCAAATATCTATCAAGACTTTTGCTAAATTATTCCGTTTGGCATTCTCCACTGTGCTTCTACCCCCAAAACCACGTACCACTGTAGGGTCCTGGATCTAGAACAAAATTGTAGGTTGTGGATGAATAGATGCACCCTCAGAGGATTCCCAAATGAACAAAGGTCTACCCATCCCTGGGCAAGATGAGGCTTTGGTACATTCGGGTGTCACAGACCCAGCTGCTGACAGTGCTCATATGTACGCAGACAGGTCCAGGTATTTGGCTCAAGATGTTTTCTTTTACCAGAGATAACTCTAAATTCCCAAAAGGAGCCAAGGTACAAATAAAAAACCTAGGCTGATGTCGGTCCCCTGTCCCTCCTAAATTTGACTAAGAGTATTTTGAACTATAATAGGAGCCAAGCTTCATATATAATAGGAGCCTTCTGCAGTTTCTGTCCTCTGAAATTCAGAGGAAATGGAGCAGCAACAAACTGCCCCCCAGCCTGCCCCTCCTTGTAAGAGCTGTGCAGCTCCTCTGATGTGCAAAGCACTTGTTTGAAGGGCTGCTGCGCGGCACTTCTTGAGGCATTGCCTTTCCTTCAGTGCAGTTAGCATTTTTCAGTGAAATCACCATGTGGGTGGAGCAGCCTGGGTGGCCACCGAATGTCCCCCACTCCCCTACAACAGCCACCCTTCTGCCAAGGCAGCACGTTAGAAGGTGGTGTCTCCTGGAATGAACTGATTCAGACGGAGCAGTGAAGGCAGCACTTAAAGGCACTGATGCCACAAAACACTTAAAATGCAGATAATATTTCTAAAGAGGTCAGTGTTCCTGGATGAATAGTGATGGATACAAACATCTTCTTAGAACTTTGTCGAGCTGGAGCCCGAGGTCTTATCTGCAGAGGGAAATCACCTCGTTTCACAGAATAGCTGTTCGGCATTTCTCTATGTGTGCTGTGCTCGGGAAAAGAGACTCTTACAGATTGAGACATATCTGAGTTGCTTTTCTTGGGCTGCCTCAGCCCCAGCACTACGTGGCACGGGTGAGCTGCCCTGCACACTCACAGGGCCCCTGGCACTGCAGCTTCAGCGCTCACAGTGCCGGAGCTGACCGCATTAAATCTGTAGTGGTGTGCTGCCGTCACACTGCTACTACCTACAGCGTAATCACTGCCCAGGATTCTCTTTGTGCTGCTTATAACTGGGGCAGGAGACAGCATGAAACAACTATTATGCTTTAAATTTACTCCTATGCTTGCGTTACATTAGTCCACTAGTCTAGTAGACAGCCTTTTAGCCCCCATTCTCAGGGCCACGTTGCTTTTTAAGCATTGGAGCTTAGTATAAATGAGAGGTAAGAAACTGTTTATTCTTTGTGCACTAAATTCCAACCACTTGTTGAGTGAAGCTAGCCAAAAGCTGTAATGGTTATAAACACAATATCCCTCGGTAGCCATTTTAATTTGTAGCTATTAATTACCAGCAGTTAATTGGAAATGGCTTTCTATCTGGGGAATTGCTAACATTTTATTAGAGCTACAGCACTGTCCTAATCAAGCTGTGATATTGTTTCCTGGAAAATCCTTGTCACAAATTACCATATTTTAGAAAATGGTTTCATGCTTTTGGCTACAACAGCGTGCCCATCTGATGGTGCTGCCCATCCTCTTTGCAAAAATAATAATGGGGTTTCAGTTTAAAATAAGCCAAATTTCACTTCTCAATGCTGCCTTTGGGAGATACAACATTAATGATAACCCTGCTGTCCTTATTCCGGTGCAGGACCTGCCATGGCAGAACTGTGGGAATGCCTGGAACACCGACCGCTGCTTCTCCAACTACTCCCTGAATGACACCACCAACCTCACCAGCGCCGTCACTGAGTTCTGGGAGTACGTCCACAGCCTGCCTACACCAGGTTTCTCCCCCCTCACCACAGTCATACCTGCCCACCAGGATTGTGGCTGGTGCCCGTTGGCACTGTCCTTGGATAACTTTGGCAGGAGGGCGTTACAGCCAGCCATTGGCTGTGGTGGGCATGGGGTGCACTGTGCAACCTCAGGTCTGATGAACAGAGAGGATAACAGCCTCTCCACCTCTCTTCTCCTCCCTTTATCCCATCACGATGAACCTCAGGTCTCCTTAGGGTTTTGTGGGTTCTCATGCTTGTCTGCACCTGGCCCTTCACCCTGTAGCCCCCCTGGGATCTCCAATCCCTCTGCCCCCAAGGGTTGGACTTCCCTCTAATGCAAAGTCTCCCGTCCCTAGGAGGAACATGCACCAGATGTCGGGGGGCCTGGGGGAGCCCGGCTCTGTCCGCTGGCCCCTGGCCGGCACACTGGCCCTGGCCTGGCTGCTGGTCTACTTCTCCATCTGGAAGGGTGTGGAGTGGACAGGCAAGGTACGGTGTGAGGGCCGGGTGTTTCACTGCTGCCTCTCACTGCGGCACTCAGGTCTCGGCTGTCAAAATGTCCTCCAGACTCAATTTTATTTAAGTGCCTATAAATAAGGTTATGGTGTTTTGAGGCAGAATCACAGTAGACGCTATTAGATTCCTGACATTTTACCTTTCACGGTTGTAAAAATTGCTGCCGTGTTTATGGTAATTTTCATTCTAAGTGTAGAGAATAGCTCTTCCCTGTAAAGTCACGGGTCTGAGCACTCAGTGCTTTGGGGAAGAGGCTTGTGAAGATGTTTTCAGAGATTACTTATATTTCCCACCTTGGGACAGCCTTTTGAGAGAGTAAAGCCTCTTCTCATCTCCCCCTTTTGAAAATCACGGTCTCTTAAAATGTTTTGGTGGAAAAAAACCCTCACCATCTCATTTGAAAATTTCCCTGCTGCCCTTTCAATATTGGTGGAAGACCTTCAGATGAGAAGCACGTTGTTATTCACTGTGTAGCATTTCAGGCTAGCACAGCAGAAAGGTAATTGCTTAGTTTAGTGAAAACGTGATGCTGAGACACTGGGATATGTTATTTAGAGCACAGTGTGGTGCAGCAGGACAATATTATGAAAGGAATAATCTAGAGGAGAGATCAGAAATAAGCGCTTCAGGGGTAGGTCACCTAAGCTGTTAACTTCCCCAGTAGCTTCCAAACAGGTTTTAGCCACACAGCCACAGCAAAGCCCTGGTGATTCCTGGTATGGGCCCTGTGATGAGGGATGTCATGTACTTGTGAGTCCCTGAAATAGTGCTGAGAAGAAAGCAGTGGAAATCAAGACAACTCTTGTTACTTGATGCATAGGTCTAGAGAAACATCAGCTTTAGCTCTGCAAAATAAGGATGTGATGACTTAAAGGGATTACTTCTGTGGACTAAATTTATCCTCGTGCAATTCCCTTGTCTTTGGGCGTTTCATCCAGACTTCAGCATGCTACTTTTGTGATTAGTGTGTCCTTGGATATCATTGGTAGGGAGAAACCTCAGACAGACAGAAACATTACTAGCATGGGAATGGGAGACAGCAAATGCAAGGAAATTCTGCTGAAAGTGGCTGTGCTTGGAGAGCCTGTCCCCCTCACAGGGGTACATGCCACGTGCAGTGACACCGTGGGCAGGAAAGCTCCTGGGCACTGGTGGGCTGAGGGTTTCTCTACCATGGGGTCTTTTTCAGGTTGTGTATTTCTCGGCCACCTATCCCTACTTCATGCTTTTCATCCTCTTATTCCGTGGAGTCACTCTGCCGGGAGCCAAGGAGGGGATCCTCTTCTACCTCACGCCTGACTTTAGAAAGCTCTCCGACTCCGAGGTTTGTGGCCTAGTGACGAAAGCTCCTATCTCCCAATTGTCTCTGCGTTAGTCTTCCAAAGGCACTTCCCTTGTATATTTTAAGTATTTAAAAAAATCCTGCAATAGTTCCTCATTCAAACAGTCACGACCCTCACAGGCTAAGACAAAGCTGCACTGAGCTGCTGCAGGAGATGCACCTGCAGCATGGAGTCCCTCCCTCTCCTGGTTCTTTCTCCGCAGGTCTGGATGGATGCAGCCACACAGATCTTCTTCTCTTATGGCCTGGGGCTGGGGTCCCTGATTGCTCTGGGGAGCTACAACACTTTCCACAACAATGTCTACAGGTCGGTTTTTTCTTTCCCAGCCTCCTGCATGGTGAGGAGTGCTCAGGGTGAGGTAGGGGGTCGTGGTGAGTCTGGGGTGTCTGACCTCCACTGTCCCCTTAGTGCCAACATGCAGCTCAGGGAACACACTGTGATCTCTACAGAGGGGCTCTCCTGCCTGCAGGACATCTCATATCTCACCTGTCCTACCTCTCCAGGGCATGGACCTGCTCTCAGCAGGGCTTGGTCTTTTATTTACCCCACTCTCCGCTCTTGGCCTCTTGGTAGGGACCTGCAGGTGGTTTCTTTTCCTTCTTTCTCTCTTCCAGAGACTCCATTATTGTCTGTTGTATAAACTCCACTACAAGTGTATTTGCTGGATTTGTTATTTTCTCCATCATTGGCTTCATGTCACACATCACGAAGAAGTCAGTCTCAGAGCTGGCCTCCTCAGGTAAGCAGAAACCCAGTTCAAATGCAACAGCAACCTGTGAGAGCAATTTTTCTGTGAACATGGGATGCTCCCAGGCCTTTCCAGACTGGGACCCAGGTGCTCTTTGAGCACCCTCCCACCAAGACATGTCTAAGGCACCTGTGGCTGATGTTGGTCACACTCTGGCTGCAAGGGGCATCTCTGTCTGCTTTTAGTGTTCTTCTCCTTTTAGTGCTGAACTTTCATGTGATTTTGCTGTAAGGAAATATTTAGGCCATTTGCTGTCTGAAACCTTCCTGTAGAGAATAGATACTACCTATGTTTTCAGCAGGCATGATGAAAATTTGGAGTCCCTTTTTCATGTGCAATCTTGAAATTGATCTCAGAATAATTTTTTAACCAAGATGGGACTGTCTTTTTGTGCAAAGACATATTTTGAAATTGCTGTCTTCCCAGAGAAAGCTTTTATCTCAAGAAACAGCATTTTGTGGTGGAAAAAAAAAGGCACTGGGAAAGTTATAAGCAGCTCTCATTTTTGTAGCAAATGCTCCAGCTCCATTTGGTTGCAATAATTTGATGACCTTCTTGCTTGCAGGACTTGTTTTTCCAGTCATTCCTGCCTCCCCATCCTGCCCCTGTGCACTCCACTGGGTCGGTGTGTCACGGACAAAAGCTCAGGTGTTCCTAGCTCCTATATCAAATACCCACAAGTCTTGGCTGGGGTTATTGTCTCTCTGTTCAGCTGTGGCCCTTAGCTCAGACTTCCCATCAAATGCTTTATAAACTTGCTCTCACCCCTCTTTTCATTACCACAGGCCCCGGACTGGCTTTTCTCGCCTACCCACAGGTTGTCACACAGCTGCCCCTGTCACCTCTCTGGTCAGTCCTCTTCTTCTCCATGCTGATGATGTTGGGTCTGGATAGTCAGGTGAGACAACCCAGGCACGAGGTGGGGTAAGATACAAAAATATCTTCAGATATGATGGTGGTGTCCCCTCCTGCACCTCTGGACAGTGCTGAGCAGGGTGGTTTTTTAACTCTTAGAGGTGAAATGCAGCTTCATGAAACAAAACCTCCTGTGTGGACATCACCTTTGTGCTCTTCCCTCATGTAGGCATATACTTGGAAGCGTGATGGGATCTGACAACTTCCCAATGCACTAGTCCTTGTCCTGCTGCCCATTAAAAATAAGAGCAATGACCAGCTTCCAGCAGCCCAGCAGAACCAGTCAGCCCTATAAGATATTCACCACTTCCCTGTAGAAGGAGAGGATCTTTGGCAAGCTTTTCTCCATTCACACCAATTTTTGACCCTGTGGCCAAGTACCAGTGCTGCTGAGTGCACACAGCCCATCCCCACCTTGCTGGGTCACCCTGGCAGCTGAGCCTCACAGGCTCTAAGCAGAGCTAGTGGGAAACTAGTCCTGCCAAAATACTTTGCATCACAGGAAAAGGGAAAAAAGATTTCTTTCAAGTAATAACTGCTTTGTTCTTGTAGGACATGACTCCCCCCACTCCCAATGTAGGTACATGAAATAAGGGAAATGAGTATGAACTATTTCATTTCATGCCTGCATGATGGTAGTTTGTGGTCATCTCAGCTCTCTTAGTGTTCTGTGAGAAGCTTGGATGCTTGGAATTTTCTGTCACCTTGACCAAACTGCATTTCCTGTGAGGCGAGAGAATGTCATTACTTCAGCTTTTCTTCACAGCTTAGGGTGGAAGATTTCCATGTTCCCTACTCCCAGGAGCCAGAGCCAGCATCTTTGCACAAGGTACTGGTGTCCAGCCAGACCCAGTGCTCTGGTGGAGCATCAACAGGTTCTACTGAGAAAAGCAGCGATGCAGGGTTTCAACTGGGGCTCCCTCCGAGTGTGAGGAAGTGGTTTGGTGCACGTTTTGGCATTGGTGTTGATGACAAAAGTGATCCTGAGCAGAGCTGCAGCTCCCTGGTTTGTAGGTGAGCAGGAATAGATTCTGGCAGAAAGAAGGAATCATGCCTTGGGAAAAGCTGGTGCCTGGGTACCTGGGTAGCTTTGCCACCAGGTGAGTCTTACTTGTGGGGGAAGCAGCTTGATGTAGCAAAAGGCCTCTACCCTGCCCCCCTCAGAGCCCTCACAAAACAAACAAAAAACCACCATTATCTCTGTGTTTTTACAAGTGGTGATACTTTTTTCTGATAATTCAGCTTAAAAGTAGCTACCCAGTGAAGCAGTGAACTGCAGTGTGCCTCTCTATTCAGTGCATCAAAATCAAAGGCTCCTGTAAAAGCCTGCACCTGGCCTGTCCCATCCTCCCTTATGCCCACGTGCTCTTCCCTTGCAGCACAAACCACCAGTACAAAATGGATGCTTTCCTGGATTACAGGTAGCGTTCACAAACCCAAGCCTAGTTCACAATCAGACTCATACCTATTCCTGAAATGTCACACCTGGTTTCCAGGAAAATCTAATCAACCAAATCTGGTTTTCAATGATGGCACACTCTCATAAACACATTATAAAGCTCACGTCTGCATTACTACAGACATTATTTAGCAAAAAAGAAATGCAAATAAGAACTAAATATTCTGAAAAAAGCTACATTTACAGAAAAAAAAATTATGTCCATGGATTATTCACTCAGAGCCGGTAAATAGTTCAAGGCATGACAATAAGCCCTCTAAGCATTCTGTGGAATTTATTTGCTGCATTTACTTCTGAAATACCCCTTGAAATTCTCCATGTCCCTTCTGACAGCCAGTCCTGGAGGGCAGTCTGTGGGGGGCTATCTTTGCCTGAAGGAGAAGGCTGGGCAGAAACGAAGCATCAAAAGGAAAACAAGCTCTTAAAAAGCACAGCTAAATACATGTGAAATAGCTTTCTGTCTGCATGCTGGAGCTCTGATTCATTCAAACACACCAGCAAAGGCATGGCAGCTTGTGCATATAAAACAAGTAACACAGGCTGCAACAATGCCTGCAATTCCACGTGCATTTTGAAGCATTCATCTAAAAAAAACAAGAAAAGGGAAAAAAAAAAAAAGATGGTTTTGCTATGTGCTGATTTCATATCCTTTGTGGTATTTGCAGATGGGGAGCAGGCATTTTTCATTTGGGTCAGCAGCCCAGTCTGTGAGGCGCAGCAGGGCCATAGGGCATTTCTTGCACCCTGTACCCCCAGGGCTGCTGGGCTGAGGCTGCCCCTTGTCACCGGCAGGGCACGGCTCTGTAGGCACGGCAGAGACACTTGGAAGCCCAGCTAGTGAAGGGAGGTCGGGCTGAGATCTGTGTTTGCGATGCAGCAAGCTCCAGCCCTTTAGTGACAATGGGAGTAGGTCCGGCGAGCCACACCTGCCTCTTTCTGTCAGGGTGCTCATCTCATCTGCAGGTCCTTGAATGGGATGAGTGACCTACATGGATGGACATGCACCTCCCTCCTGTGCCCCCACTTGCCGCTCGTGTGCCTTAATGTTCACTCTGCTCTCATCCATCCGGGCTTTACTCCTCTTGCGTCTAGACCCTCTTGCGTAATATGCTAATGCTTTCTTTTAACCTACCAGTTTCCAGGTCAGGCATTCATTCCTCAGGGGAGCTTGCAGGCCTTGTGACTGCAAGCCTGTGTCTGTCCCATGTGAGGCCTCCTCTCACGGGTTATTCATGAGGATTTCCAGCTGCCGGCAGTGAGACCGCTCGTGGATCTCTGGCTGCACATCTGTGGTCAAACTCCCCCCACATCCATGGGTCCCAGTCAGGGTGCTCTGTGTGGTCAAGGAGGGAATAGCAAGCCCTTGACACTGGGAGAGGGTGGGAGAGGGACTCTCCTACAGATTGAGGTGCCATCTATATTGACTCCCAAATCCAGGTTATCAAACCCATTATCCTTGTGTGATGATTAAGCCTTGAAGGGGAAAAAAAGCAAAAGAGCTAAATTAATGGCAATACAATGCTTAGGAAAGAGACAATATCATGAGGTGAGGCATGAGGAAGAACAGAATATATGCTAAAAATTGTGTCTGGAGGAAGTTGGTGGGAAAAGCAGAGTTTTTTGGAAAGCATACTGTAGTGGCAAGGACAGAAGGCACCCCAATGCCCAGATCCTCACCAATCCTGAAAGCAGCATACTTTCACTCAGAAGAAATGCCTACTTATCTCGTGTGAGGAGCTAAGGTTTGGTATGTAGGCCTGGAAAAGTGGATCTCAGGCCAGCTAGGGAGCCACAGTCCACAGGGCTGGAAAGGTGAGCCTCCTCCAGGCTGCATTCCTTCTGAAACCTGAGGCTGGCGTGAGGCAGTTTTCAGTAAATTATATGAAGATCATTGCCTGTTTTATGGCTAGAAAAAGCAATATACTACCATTTGTTTCACCACCTTGTCCATTACACAGCAGCTTGATTTTGATAGGAGACAAAGAGATTTCAACTCACTTTGTAACCCTGTTTCTCATCACCTCCCTGTATTTCCCTCTATGCTTTCCCTGACGTGATCCTTCTTCCTGCACCAAAGGGCTGTCAGTTTTACTCCATCCCATTATCTGAGACATCATTTTCTTCGCTCCTTCTCTAGTGGACACCACCCTCTTCCCCTGACCACCTCTGGCCCCCCCTACAAATCCATTTCCCTCTCTGATCTCGGGTCTCCTGACCCTGCCCATGGCTCTGGCAGTGCCTGGCTATGCATCCACATGGAAAGAATCGCTTTCGACAGTGTTTTTTTTGTCATGCTATCTCTTCACACTGTGGTGCCAGCTCAGTCCTGACTCTTCCAGACAACAAGCTAGGTGGGATGGGGTGAAGAGCTCGCTGTCTATGAGTATAAAGGCAGCTTAACCCATGCGTGAATGGCAAAAGATGCTTTAATGGCACTTGTGTCCAGCATAAAAGGCTTAGCTCATTAAACATTCAAGCTGAAGCCGTTGAGCTTTGACGCTTTGGGAATACTGGTTTTCCGTGAGGATATAAAACCCTGGGCAGACACATTGCCCTTTGCCTTGCTTTGGCCCACGTGGAAGCCAGCCCCAGCAGCCAGCAGTATGAAAGCTCTTTCAACATCCCTGCCCAGCTATAGGCACAGCTCAGGCTCCCTGCTTTTCTTCCGTACATCTTTCTAGCCTTCTGCTGCTCTTTTTAGTCCACATACCTCCACCTCCACTCTAGGGGTTCTTTTCTTCCCAGGGACAAGGAGGTCCCTGACTCCCAAGAGCGATGAAACCTCTTTCACTTTCATTGCATGGGCTTTTACATTTGCTCAGGGTGACCAGAGAAGCCAGGAATTTGCTGCTCTTGTTAATTCCCAGGATTTCTGCTAGAGGCATAATGTGCTGTCTGAGAGCTGTATGTTACCTGTAGTTTCTGGGAGCGAGATATAAAAGTGAATCTCACAGTTTATCAGGAAATAGGAGGAAAGGATGCACTTCACATATATATGGTCAAACTGTCCTCATGCCAGAAGGCAGGACTAGCAGGAACATTGATTTGAAGGTAACACTCACAGGGAATGTGTTGTGGTGCACACAACATATACTGTGCCTTGTGTAGTGCTTCACAAGCCATCCAGGTGTTTCCATCTCTAGAAAGATGATATGCTGTGAGGATGGGCTTTTGATGTGCCCCGTGCATTTAACGTAGTGTGCTTGAAAAAGGACTGGGTAGTCAGAGATGTCGTAGTTATTCACATGCACATGAGACTGGGCAGTGGGTAATGCAGCTCCTTATTAAGTGTTTTAGATCACTGAACAGCACAAGTGTTCTCTTGTGTGTTCCTGTAGGCTGGGAAGAGCACACATTGGAAGGGAAGAGCAAGCAAGGTCCAGCATGTGTCCCAGACACACAGCTGTGACACAGAGCCTGGCAGCATGGGGGAGCAGGGCAGTGGAGGGGAGGCCCCAGAGAGTTTGTGGGAAGAAAGGAGAGGCTTTTCACAGGAGCAAAAGACAGGGATTTATCTCAGATATTTTTTTAAGTATTTAACTTCAGTGCTTTTAGCTCCGTCTCTATTCAGTGAAAGTCTGCAGAGAGTTCTTAAATCAGTGAGGTTCTTAGCATTGAAGTTAAATGTGGGTGGGAGCGATGTCAGGCTACTTATGTATATGTCCTTGGTGTATACCTTTTCTAGTTCTGCACGGTGGAAGGGTTCATTACAGCCCTGATGGATGAGTATCCTCATCTCCTAAGAGCCAGGAAGAAGATCTTCATCGCAGTGGTCTGTTTCATCTCTTATCTCATTGGATTCTCCAACATCACCCAGGTACAGACAGCCGTGTTTGTGCCTCCATTCATGACACCTTTCTAGTCACTTTGGCATAGCACAGCAACACCAAAAACTTTAGAAGAAGTGACAGCATTTCTCCTAATGCTGAATAAAAGGGTTTGCTCATCACTGCTACATCTCAAGTTACTTAGGATGCCTCCATAATTTTTTACCATTATCCTGTTGTCAGTCTGTCTTGGTATTTTGCTATTTGTAATAAGGGCTCAAGCCAACAGAGCCCAAGCTGGGGAGTGCTTGCTGCAAAGGGTTAAGATAACAAAGAAAACCAGTCTGCTGGGGCCCTGAACTTCTGGGGCTGAAGCCAAGGTTCACATGAGGGACGGTGAGGGCTGAGTGATCTGGAGATCATTTGTGAACCACTGAAGGTTCATGAGGAGGCAAGGCAAAACTCCTGGGAAGGGCAGAGAAGACTAAATTCAGCGACTCCATCTAAAGCAGGGAAATATAAGAGATCCTAGTGAATTACTGGTTTTCTTCTCACCCTTGGCTATGCCTGAACAGACTGGCTAATTGTCTGCAAGAGCACATCAGTTTTGCTGCTGGGAACCAGACTCCAGTAGAAACATTGCAACACTGGCTCTACTGTCCAAGGAAATTAACATTAAAGCCAACAGACACGGACAGTAGCAATCAAAGCTGCTGGCTGATATTGTCGACCAAAATCTATAACTCCTTAACCCTGTTTTTGTCTCTTCAGGGTGGCATTTATGTTTTCAAGCTGTTTGATTACTACTCAGCCAGTGGCATGTGTCTTCTCTTTCTTGTCTTCTTTGAGACCATCTCAATTTCTTGGTGTTATGGTAAGCACAGAACACCTCGTTCCTTTGTTTCCTGCATGGGCACGGTGAGTTATTTCAAAAGCCTCCCACAGTGAAGCCAATGACAATTTTGCGACTGAAAATAGCTTAGACTGATAACCCCAGAAAATCAGGAGTGGAAGGCTGTCATCTCACTTCTCCAGCCCATCACAAAGACCTCTGCACAAACTGACAGATGCCTAGGGTACTTCACTCTGGGCCTTCAAGGGGACACCAGGAACATGGAAGCTGTTAGCAGGAATTTGCTTTTGTGTCCCAGTACCCCATCCCCTCCAGAAAATGCGTCTCTCATGCCTCTTGCTGTGACTGGCCTGTGCTGTGTCATGAGAAGATCTGTTAACCATGGTGCTGAGATGGGATGTTTTTTTCAATGCTCATTTCTTCTTGTAGGTGTGAACAGGTTTTACAGGAACATCGAAGAAATGATTGGCTACAAGCCTTGCATCTGGTGGAAGATCTGCTGGGCCTTCTTCACACCTCTTGTCTGCCTGGTAAGACCTGGAGCATCCTATCTGCAGGTGTGGGTCAAGAAAGGCCCCTCAGTTTGGATGGACTGTAGGGGAAACACTATATTCTCCACCTAGTATAGGGCTGGTGCAAGGTGGTCCCAGGCAGACTTGAGATGGGCAAAGTGATACAGGAGCCTCTTTCACTCTGCCTGTTAGAAATCACCCATAAGAAAAGTTCTAGGTGATTGTTTTAATCTAAATGAGGCCATTAGTTCTTCATTCTTCTTTCTGAGATGCCAGAAGATAAGCAAAATAATTTACTGCTTTAAAAAGCTATTATTGGTTCTGGTGAAGGCTCTTAGCTACTCTAGCTCCAGCTTCAGCCCCTGACAGGCTTGTCAGAGCAAAAGCTATCAGCAAATGCAGGATAATTGACTGTAGAGCAATTTGGCCTTTGCTGATTCTTGCCCTTCCAGCAGAAGTAGTGCAGGGAATGGCAGGAAAAGGCCAGTGACAGGAAGATGAAGACTCCTGAGGCCAGCTGTGAGGATGCTATTAACTTGCTTAGGAACTAGTGTGGGGGCACTGCTTGTCTAAGTAGCCTAGTGAAGAAGAAAATCAGGGGTATTCCAGTTCCAGCTTTTTACATGGGATAAGGAGAATTTATTTCAGATTACCAGTTGATGGGCTGAAAGACTCTAGACTAATTTAAAGAGTTGTTCAGTTGCTCTAAGACTGTTGGGAGCTGAGGATAATGAAGGAAAAAATTTATGGACTCTGATTTTGCATGCCTTCACCTGCATTCGCTGGTGCTCTTTTCCCAGGGTGTGTTCTTCTTCAGTGTGGTGGAAATGACCCCTCTGACATTGGGAAAATATGTCTATCCTGCGTGGGGACAAGGCCTTGGTTGGCTTATGGCTCTGTCCTCCATGGTACTGATTCCAGGATACATGCTGTACTCTTTCTTCACCTCAAAGGGGACTCTCCGGCAGGTATGAACACTTTACCACTCCTCTCTGCTCAGAGTAGGCGTGTCTGGCTGAGGCTGACCATGTAGGCAGACCTTCAGGTAGTCTACACTTCTGTCCGTTGTTCCTCACTGAGATTTGTGTTGTCACCATCACAAAAAGGGAGCCCTCGCCCCTGGAATAACCCTTTGGTGCAGGTGACTGGAGCCCAGGAAGAGACTGGGAAGAAATCTTTGAGGTTTCATAACCCAGAGGAATCCAGGTTCCTGACGGTCCCTGGCTATGAGCATGGTTACTTGGCAATTCTCAGCAGAGAGATCAGCGTCCTCCAAGCATGGATCTTGAAGTGTCTCGGGCTGGGACCTGCTGCCAACAAAGACAAGCACGGTGGTAGTTTGCCATGTGCTTTGCAAAGTGCACTCAGTGACTGAGGGGTTAAGAAGCAAGGAATACTTTTATGCAGGACCCACAATACCCACTAGTCTTGTTTAAAACGTTTTCTTTAGTAATTTGAGCAGGGTTTTATGTAGCAGTGAATCATGAGTCTGTATGTCATACCTAGTACTTACTGTTAAGATTTTATTTACGGTGTTGACATTCAGTCTTGAGAGCACTGTGCAAAAAGTCACTGGCTTGGTGCTGTCTGCTGCAAACTGCAGATGTAAGAAGTCACCCCAGGGGTGCTCATTTATGGCTTTCCCAGCCCAGCTGCAATAGCAACCAGACGCCATCTAAACCCCATGAGCTCACTTCATGGATGCTGTATTTCGAACAATGTTTAACTCAGAAATGTTTTGGCTGGAATTACTGGGCTTAGGTCAACTTCAGGCTCTCTACCTCTGAGGTCAAGTTGCAGGTGGATTTGAGTTTTCTTCCTGCCAGCCTTCCCTTTCGATGTGCTCTGATGTGGGAACTGAGTGAGTCTGGGGTCTTAGATCTGCTTTCAGTTCTGGTCTCATCTGAAGTTGGGTTTAGGTACTTGTCATTGGTGTTGAGATCCACCTTGGCATTCCTGCAGGAGTCAAACCAAGGTGTTGTCAAGCCACTTTGGAGATTTTGGGTTGAAGGCCAGCAGCAATTCCAGCAGTAGCTCCTTTCTCAGACATTTAGAGGGTTCCTTATTCCCTCATTATATGAGCTGGAAAAGGGGAGAAGGGAAGCCCGAAAGTACAGATATGAGTTCAACCCTTTGCCTAGTCTCAGTCCTGTTTTACTAGAGGTGGAGGAAGCACATCCCAGCATCTGGGGGAGCCCAGGCTGGCCTGTGGTCTCCCAGGAGTAGCTCAACTCCTTCTGACAAAGGGCTTGTGCTAATTATATAAGTAATAAGAGTGGCAACACCAGCACTTCCAAAGTGCTGGGGGCTCCCGTGTTGCCCCAGGGCATGGAGAGCAGCTCATGAGCACGTTTCCACCCATCCTCTCCGCATCTTGTGCAAACCAGCAGTACCAGTAAGCAGTGTGAGTGGCTGATGTGTGCCCTCCCTGTCTGGCTCTTCCTCTAACATTGCCCACACACATGATGAGACCCAGACCCGTCTCAATCATTCATAGACCCAGGAGTGAGCAGCAGATGGCACCATGAAGAAAGTAGGCTAATCTGTGTGTGAGTGTGTTGGTATCAGAGAGACAGAGAGAATTTTTGGCCTCTTATATGCACAGATCCTGGATTAATTTGTAATAGAGCTGGAGCTGGAGGGAAATTAGATGCCAATCCTGAATAAAGTGGTTTTGACAGACAGGAAAGATTACAAGTCATTTTGATTCTACTGAGCATGAATGTGAGAGGGCAAAAAAAAAGACCATGAATGGTAGAAGCAACTCAGTGAACATTTCAGGGACTACACCCAACAACAGCTACTTCAGTAGGAGCTTGTTTCTCTTGCTGAAGAGGTTCTACCTGTCTTAGTGATGTCTGTTAAGGTCAGGCTCAATCTGCCCCTGCTTCTTTTCTGCAGTGGACAGCATCAGTCTCTCCCTGACCGGCAAAAGTGATTCATTGTTCTTCATCACTCCTGATGCTCAGTCCACACGCCTCCAGCAATGACTTGCCCCTCCATATTTTCCCGGGTTCTTTGCTTCACATTACTTGACTCTGCACTTTTCATTTGATCAGCTCGGGGTGACAGGAGTTGCTGCTGTGCAAAGGTTTGTTCAGGTGGATGGTCTCATCTACATCAAAGGCAAAGATCATAACCTTGTTAGCCTGGTGTAGTTACTTAGTAATGCTTTGTAATCATCATCATTATGGCTGGGCTTTGCGAACGAAGATTTGGACTTTGTAATCAACAGTAGTGGAAAATGGGTCTACTCTGAAGCCTGTGACAGTGCAGCTCTCTCTTGTTCCTCCTTGCAGCTGGTCTTGTCTGGTAACAGTTTGCCTGTGTTATCAGGATGATCCCTGTATTTCAGATAAAAGGACAAGCTGCTGTGCTGTGTGTGGCACCAAAGCAAAGGTGACTTGCAGAGGTTTTTGGATTCAATGAGTGGTGCTGCGGGAGCCACTTCTGCTGCATGAGCCATCCCCTCACCCTGTAACTAGGGTCACCTCTGAGGCTTGGGGAGAGGGGTCCCAACCCTCAGCTGCTGCCATGCCCCGGCTGTCCCACTGCTGCCACCCCCAGCCCCTGGCTGACACTTTCTCCCTTTATTCCTGGACAGCGTTTGCAGCAGATGACACAGCCCAAAGCAGAGGTGCATGTGCAGAACAACGGCCTCCAGCCAAAGACATCCTTGAATGGGAGGATCTCAGATGCCACCGTCTAGGAGGAAAGCCTGAACATCCTCGCCCTGTCCCATAGCTGCTCGCTCCACATTGTCCCTCGAGCTCCTCCGGCACAGCTTCATATCCCTGGCTCCATGATGGCTTTCACTTGTTGAAGAGGGGACCAGGAGGAGGAACCTGCTTGTGTCCCTCCTGGCCTGGCTTACCAAGGTGTTGAACAAGCGGGTCACTGCACACCGGGGCGTTGTGCAGTGACCGTCTTCATCCTGCAGCATCCTGGTCCAGGCTCTCAGGGAGGAGCAGCCGGTGCCCACGCCTTCCTCCTCCCGAGCAGAGGTGATGTCTCTAGAGAGCTTAGACTGACTGTTGTCCACTTCTTTGCTTTTCTTGCCTTTCCATGTGCAACTCTGCAGAGCATCCCCCAGCACACAGCTGTGCTTTCACCCCACAGATCTTGCTGACACTGGGTTCAAATCGCAGGTGGCTGTTGATTTATGGAGCATAAACCAACACTAACAAACAACTGGAGGGGATGTGCAGAACAAAGGATACTAGTGCAGAACAAGGGATTCTAGTGAGGAGTCCAGCATGCTGGTAGCTGTAGGACACCACCTCAAAACTGGAGAAGGGCTTAAGGACAATGTGTGCTGCTCACAGGTGCCAGGTTTCAGCCCTGCACAGTCTCCAGCTGTGTTCCCTGCATCCATTGGGGCTGGCCCTGTGAGTCAAAGCCCTGCAGAGCAGGCAGCCTTTCTCTTCTGGAGCATTCTGCCCTCTGCAGATCTGTGTAGTAGCTAGTCCCTGACCCTAAAATGCAGTTAAAAGGGTAAGTGAAGGGCTCTTTGCTAGAGGCTGTCCGAATCTCCTACATGATCACTCTCTGCTACAAACAGCTTTGTGCAGAGGCAAGAGGTCCACCATGTGATTGAGAGATTTTCCAGCACTCCCCCCAGCCAATCTCCCACCAGCTGGAAAAAGGTAGTTCTTGCCAAACACCTGCCCTGTCTGCATCCCTGGGTGGGAAATAATAAGATGTAGCATAGTGCCCATGGATGGTTTAGTTTACACCTTTTCTGTGAAGTGGCAACACCTAAATCCCAGGAGCTCCTGAGGCAATTGGTAGGATGTAGCCCCCATGCTTAAACCCACCCCTGTGAACCAGTGCTGATGTCCCATGGGAAGTATCTGTACAGCCTGCTGCTGGCATTGGCACATCCCAACTCCCAACACACACCACAGGAGACAGTGAGCTGGTGTAGATGATGCTGGAGGAGGGTAACACCACAGAGAAGGCTGGGAAGTATTTCAGAGCAGTCCTAAAGCAGCAACATATTTTTTGGTTATAAAGCCTTGTGAAAGGAGGTGTCTCATCATAGCACCATGTGTAGATGTGACAGTGATGTTCCCATTTGTGCCAGCTGCCCAATGACCCCATGCAGGGATACCTGTGTTCTCAGAGCATTTGAAGAGCACCCACCACACGTGCACACATGGTGTGACAGTGCAGATTAGTCTCTCCCCACACATAACACAGCACTGGCACTGCTCACACTCCCAGGTTCAGCTCAGAATCAACAAACTCAGAAATGAGCATCCAAGAAAAGCTGTATCCCACCCACACTTCCTACTGAAGAGTCTGGTCTCATAAGTGACACGGTGCAGTCCCCTCGAGGTCCCACCTCAGGTGCCAGCTGAGTGATGAGCCTTTGCACAGTTGTCCTGCACTCCGACAGCAGCTGCAAAATGCTGCAGGTTGGCCCTGTGCTGCCTGTCCCTGGGACCTGCCAGTGCACGGGGCCAACCTGCTCTTCTGCCAGTCTTCCAGCCTCTGCCAGCCTGAGGATCAGTAACAGAAAGAGGAAAGTTTTCTAGTTAAAGCTGAAGTCAGTCACCTTTGGGGGTGGGTCCCCTGCCAACTTGCCAATGCATCTCAATTAATGTTGTTTCAGATATGTAACCCATTTTTGTTTGTACACGTGGCTCTTAGTGGCTGTGGCTGCCAGGCCTTGAGTGTGTGTTCTGTGGTCTCCAACACCCCGAGCTGGGATCACGCCCTGTTCCATGTGTAATCAGTCGGGTGTTTGCGTCAAAAAAATCACAGCTGTTAAACAGACATGAGGAAACACCGAATTTGCAGGCTTGATCTCGTAAAGCCGAAAGCCAAACACTGAGAGCTGCAATCATAGCTCATCACAATTAATCTCAGCCCGTCACAGACATGTCATCTTTCCTTGTCCCTTATTTGTCTGCACTAGTACAGCTGAAAATTTCTATTCCAATTTCACCTATTTTTATGAACCGGGGCAGTAAAGGAAACCACTCTTTATAAGAAGAGGGACATCTGTGTTGAAAATAAATGTTAAACCTCTGATCTTTGTAGTAACGACCTTTACTAGACACCTACTTTTGTCTGTACATCGCATAACCTCCCTCCCCTCAAATGCAGACTGAGGGTTGCACAGGCAGGTGATGGACAGAGGAGTCAGTTCTTGAGAGAGGCCTTGAAATCGTGGAAGACCTTGTTTTATTCCAACTTCATTGGGACAGCTCAGGTCTGAGGCAGAACAAAATCAGTGTCAGGGGTAATTTTTTAAACGCTTGGCCAAAGAGCTTAATTGCTGTTCAAAGGTTGTTCAGAGCTGTTCAAAGGTTGTTCCTCTGAGGGAGTGGAGAAGGAAGGGTCAAGAAAACAAACTCCTTTTCCTGGTTGTTGAGAAAATCTCTAACCCCCCAGTTCCTGTTTGCTAGGATTTTAGCCCCAGCATCTCTCTGACTTGTGGTCTTGCCTGTGGCACATCATTCCAGGTGTAGCAGCAGGGGCTGCCCTATGCATGGACTGCTCATAATAATATTTGTTGAGATTTAACCATTTGTTTAGTTTTCTGCCTGGGACCTTCTCCTTTGCTCTCCCTCCTGCACTTCTCTGTTTTGTTTTCTTTTCTCACTTCTTCCCCACTATCATACATCCAGTGGAAATAATCTACCTCACCTTGCTTCTTCCTGCTTTTTCAGTTCCACTACTGTAAAATTACAGCTCTCCCTCCTTTCACTTCTCCTTTCTGTTCTTTCCTCATTTCTATCTCTTTCTATTAACACCAGCCTCTCTTTCCTGTTTCTCTCATGTGCTCTCCCTCCATCCTTATTACTCATTCCTGTGTGCTGTGGCTCAGCTGGTCACCGTGTGCATACTCAACCCTTCTGCTCATTGAAAACTGGAGTTCAGGACCCTATGGAGGAACTCACCTTTTTGCAGCATCCAGTCCCTAAGAAGCAATTTCTACCCCAATATCAAAATTGTAACGAAGTTCCAGCTACCTTTTCCTCCTCTTTTCACCAGAAAGTGGTGCCAAGCAATGCTATCTCTCAGTATTACTAGAAAGATATTTTGACCCACATTCCACCAGTCCACAGAGCTGTGCCTGTTCTTAAAGATTTTGTGGCCTTTCCTGTTTTTGCACAATTTTATTTCCACCATGAATCCTTGGATCTGTGAAGTCTAGCATGTGTAACTTTGCAGGTAGGAATCTGTCCTTAGTCAAGCTCTATCTGGTTGACTGATCCCCTTCTCCAGCATTTCAAACTCATCCTTAGCGCTAGCAGAGCCTTCCCACCTTCCTCACACACAGGTTTCCCATCTAGTGAGAGGTCAGGGATGGTGATGGCTTCCCTTTAACTCTGAAATGCCACTTCTGAAATGCCACTATGGCCAGGTCCAGCAAAGCAGCCATATCTGCACGTTGTCTTTTTGACATCAGGCTTTGGATACTGATTGCTCCATGCCAGTGACTCCTCTGTAAGAACTGCTTTTGTGCTGTTCCCATGGCGTGTCACTTCTGCTGACCACCCCTCTGCTCCTCATTCCTTTTGACTCACCCAGAAGAGAGGATGCATACATAGCCAGGAGGTGGGATGCTCCCCTCTCCCCTCTGCTGTGGTTCAAATGGGGACTTTGCTCCCCTGTGCTTATGTACAGAACTCCTGCCTTTTGTCTGCCCCCTCACCTCCCCAGCACCTGCCAGCCTCTCCCTCCCACCACGGGTAGCTGCTTGAAATAATCCTCTGTGAAACCTCTTAATTCTAAAGAGCTATTTAGGGAGCTGTGCTCAAATCCCTCTGAAATCCTCTTTTTCCTGAGGGCTGCAAAATACAAAATAAATACCACTGCCCCTCTGCTGCAGTGGGGGCTGAGGTGGGCCATGGGGACAGCAGGATTGTTTCATTGCTGCTCAGGTGCTGCTTCCCCTGGAGTTCCAGGTGTGATCCTCTCCCCTGGGAGAGGGGAGCTCTTCCTGCTGCCATTCTCCCAGATGTGCTCCAAGAGCTGGCAGCTGGCAGCTGGTTGTAAAACGCGTGTGCAATGTCTGTGACATGATCCTGGTGCCGTGTAAGGCTGCACTGTAAGGCTTTGGCCAGTTGACCACCATGTAGACTGTAGTCTTTCCACAGCTCTGTTAAATGATGTGTTGGGCACAGCTGTGCTGAGCATCAGAGAGTGCTCTTAAAGCAGGTGTCATTCTGGATGAGCAACTTGTCCTTATCTCTTGTCTGTCCCGAGGGGAGTCTCTCGGGATTGGAGGATCCTGGTTGCATTTGGTGATGGCCAAATGGGGAGGGGGTCTGCACCACCAAGAGGCATGTCCACTGTGGTTTTGCTTGTACTGAGGGCTACCAGCTTGTACCAAGCACTGCCTGCTTTTCTCAGGACCTTGAGCACATGGTGCTCAGCACTGGCTGTCAGTACTGGCACTGGAGGCCACATGGTGCACCTGTACAACTTGGCCTTCATCTCCTGATGTCTGATGCTGCCTCTGTACAACTCTAGATATTGGTCAGAGTCTACCCGAGCAGCTCAAGGTAGGAAGAAATAGCCTGGAGATTCTGAAACCTACTGATGACACCTGCGAGCTTTCAAAAATGTGTGCAAGGACCATTCTGATCATTTCACACCTCAAAGCCCTTGAAAAGGCAAGAGAAGATATGTCAAAGGAGGGTTGAAAGATGGGAGCTACCACAGGGGCTGGCTACCATCTCCCCTCCACCTCCTTGACCACTACAGCAGTCCTTGGTTCAGGCACCTGTCACTTCTTCCTCCCTTCTCTGCTTTGCATCCTCTTACTTACATGCCTCACCTTCTCTCTTCAGGAAGAGGCTTGCCTGCCCATGCCAGTTTTCTCTCCTCCTTAGCCCTGCTTTGCACCTGTCAGCCCCGAATTGCTGGACAGACGTGCCTGTTGCTGGGCCAGGGGGTGGCCAGAGCAGGCAGTCTGGCAGGGAGGGGAGGGGCAGGCTCTGCACAGAGACTGGGGCACTGGGCCCTTTCCTGCTCACGCAGTCACCCCTGTGCAGCTCCATGACTCCTTCCTTCACCAGAGCTTCGCACTGTCTCTGCTATCAGCACTCCTTCCTGGCGTGGGAATCCAGTGCTGTTTTATGGACATCTAACAGGGATGTCACAAATTCACAGGAGGCAAGTAACAAGGTACCAAGGGCACTGTGAAGGCAAAAGCCACAGTGCTGCACACTCCAAGCATTTTAAGATCTTTCCTCCACTTTCTATGTCTTTAATAGTATGTTAAAGTGGTGTTTCTCATCAGAGGTCCAGGCAGGCGTTGAACCTGCTCAGAGCTGCATGGCAGCAGTGATGTTGCCACCCTGGGCCCTGGGGTTTGTTCTCCCCATCAGGAGCAACCCCCAGGACTGGTGTCCCCTCCTCCAGCACATCAAGTGCCCTACCCAGCGTGTGTCCCTCTGTGTCCCCTCTTGTGCCCCAGGGGTGTGTGTCAGGAGGGCTTCCTGGGGGACTGTGTGGTGTTTCCCCTGGCTTTAGTGCTTGCCCTGGCACATCCCATGGGACTGAGACCCACGTGCAGCTGTTAACCACTGGATAAAGGGGTTTGAGCCACAGCACAGTGCCCATGGGGGAGACCCAGGAGGTGGTCCTGGAGAGACCCTGGCAAGTGGCAGGGGGATGGGATGGCATCCCAGTGTCCCCATTGCAGCCCTGGCTGAGGCAGCACTGCCAAGGGCAGTGTGGGGCTCCTGCCAAGCTTGTGTCCATCATTCCTGTGATGCTGTCAGCTGGGAAGTGTCCGTGTCTGGAGATGCTCAGGAGAGGTTAGTGCTCGCCACGCCAATACCTGACAGCCGTGACACTGATGGAGATGCCTCCTGACAGCCTGGCATGATGCCGCTGTGCTGCCAAGAAAGCAGCACCAGCATTCACTGGGATCTCAGGGACCAGCCACGGGCTCTCATGGGGTTCCATGTGTCTCTAGCACAGCTCCTGGGAACCGGCGGCCCTCACCCCCACAGCTGCAGCTCTGTGAGGAGTGGCCATGGAGGGATTTATCCTGACCATACTCTTGACAGCACCACAGCTTTCTCCATGGGACGCTGGAGGGTTGAGGTTTCTGCTTCCAGATAAGAAAACCCAACTTATCAGGAAGGGACTTGTCTGAGTCACAGGTGTAATGATATGGGGAGGGGGCTGGCCTCAGAGAGTCCCAAAGCCAGAGCACAGGGGCAGGTAAACTGCTGAGTGGGCACCCCTGCTTGATCACTGCATCTCCTTCAAGTCTGGAGGGCCACAGGCAGAGCAGGGCATGGTGGCACAACTGAGTGTTTTTCTCCCTTTGAAAGCTACCTGGCTCAGAGGAGACTTTTGGCCAGTTTGCATTGCATTGTGCTGTTTGGGAAAATACAAATATCCCAGCAGTGAATCCCAGCAGTGACCCCATAAAGAAAAGCACCTCTCAGTTTTGTGCTGACGCTGCTGACCCAGATCAAGACAAAACCTCCCCAGATCTATCCAGATGTGAGGTTCAACAGTGTAAACTCATACCCTGACATCAGCCCAAAGAACACTCCCTGCTGTTTGCTCAATGGCTCCAGGTCCCCTTACACAGCCTTGGAGGTACATCAGCCCCTGGGCTGGCCCCGGGGGAAGAGGCATGCATGTCTCAGCACACAGGCAGCGCTGCCTCCCGGCCCTGCTCTCTGCCTGTCCCCAAGGAGCCCACGTGCCTCTTGGTCGCAGCTTTCTCCTGTCTGTGTGGCTGAGCCCAGCCTGCCACCCTCTTGCCTGTGCATCCCCCTCCAGCACATGCCAGAGCTGACTGACATGTCTTTAAAAATATCTCTTGTATGGGGAGAAGGACAAGAGATGGAGAGGGATGACTGCCCTTAGTTGGAGGGGGACAACATCCTCCTCTGCCTCTCCCTGCCTTCCTGATGCTGCTACCACGTCCTGGCCATGCAGCCTCTCCGGGTCACTGCCTGCCCAGCCCTTGGCACAAATGCTCTGATGTGTTTTTGAAGCGCATTTGGTCCTGCAGGAGGAAGAGAGCCGGTATGTCTGTCCCCTCTCTGCATTTACTGCAAATGAAGGGATTAGGAATTACAATCCAAGATTCTTATTTTAAAGCGGCTTTTCAGCTCTGTGAGGGGAACTTCAGCATGATGCTCATGTGGGAGGTGGTGACAGGGCAGCTGTCACAGCCCCAGTCACTGCGGGTGCTTGGGCAGTGGCAGACAAGGCTCAGTGGTGCTCTCCCGGCTCTGGGAGTGAGTGCATGGAGTGACACTTCCACAGGGAGCGGGTGTGTGTATCCAGGAGGCTCTGCAAGCCCAGGGTAGAGGGAGTATCCCACAGCTGGGCACCTGCCTTGACACCACAGAGTGCACTGGGCAGGTGCCATCATCGGGCTGCACCGATGGATATTGAGGGGTTTCCAGATGTTTTGAACTTTGAAAAGGAAGAGTGAGCTCTTCCTTTGGGGATGTAGGGTGAGTCTGTATTAGCCAGAACTGTTTAAATGGGAGATTTGAGGGGTGGGCAGCACAGCCACAGTGAACTATGTGTGGCAGCCCAGTCCCCATGACAGCATCCCAGCTACTGCCTCATGGGATGCCACACGCACCCAACCCCATGGGGGCTGCCTTCATCCCTGGCAGCACCATGGACCCCAGGATGACCCTCCAGCTGTGAGGACTCCTCTGCAGGGCAGAGCCTTGGGATGTGAGCATGATCAGATGCTGCCAATCCCTCGTGGCAGCATCTGCTTCTGGGATGCTGAGTGCCAAATCGCATCAGCCCAAAGCATCCTGCAGCCCTTGGGCTGTTCCACACCGCTGGCAGTGTCTGCCCCAGAGAAGCACCGTGACCTTTTCCTCTTTTGCATCTTTCTCCTCCTGCTCCTCCCCACTGCATTCATGGCAGACCTGTGAAAAATGTTAGCAAATTACTGTTGTTTTCACTGGCCTCTCTACCGCCTTTCCCTCTGCTAATTATTGTAGCAGTGCCTCTTCTAGGGCAAGTCGACAGATGGCCAGTTTTTTCATCTTCAAACAAGCTATTTAATAAGGGCTCCTGCTCTTCCCTTGCACATTTCTTTCCTGGCTGCATGTCCTGAGCTGCTGGATGGGTTGTCCTTTTCATTGGGGATGCCAGAAGTTGTGAGCTGAGGCTGAAGGCTGAGGTCAGATCCCAGGGGAGGTTTTTTCCTTTCCTTTCAGAAAGGCAGGATAATTCTGCCCAGGGTCATGCTGCCTTACAGAGCAACGCTCTCCCTGCTTACAAAAAGATATGATGGGGAACCAGTCCTCACAAGGAGGTGAGAAGGGCTGTGTCAAATGCTGGGTCCTGTGGGGCAGATCCTAAGTATATAGAAAGCCAATGTAGATGCTGAAACCAGCACAGTCCGTGCTCACACCAGGTGAAATCCATCTCACAGGGGCTGCCCCGTGCTCTGGCTTATGCTGTCATTGTCTGCATGGCTTTGCTGTGGCCCACTGGGTGCACAGGAGGTAATCCTTTCTGTAGGCAGAGGGTCACAGGATGTGACCGGGAACACAGGGAGAGCTAATGGTGCCTTGAATGCACCACAGAGCCATGTGTGGCATCTGCTGATGAATGTTTGTCTGCCTGGGACATCGTGCTTGAAAGCCACATGGTTGAAGTCTGAAATCTCAGAAGGCAATAATGTGTGCATTCTTGTGGACAGAGGCAGCTCCCAAGTGCTGGAATGCTGAGTGGGGCAAGCAGCTTGTGCAATTGGCATGTGGATACAGGGAGGGCTCACTGCACCCTCCTGCCCTGGTGTGCCTGGTGGACGCAGCAGGTGTTTTTTAGAAGCTAAAGCTGACATTTCCCCAACTTGCTGTCTCCCTGATTCTAAAGGGGGTGTACAGGGACCCAAACCCTTCTGGAACTGCTCCAGAAGGAAAGGGAAAGCTTCCCTTTGCATGAGGGAAACAGGAGGTGGCTTTGGGCACCAGCTGCTTTGTGGCAACGCCTCAGCGGAGACACCAGCACCAGGTCCTGCTTCAGCTGGGCTCACTTCAGTGACTAATTTCCCTGGCTTTTGCAAGCTTGCTCTGTGCCTGGTTTCTCTAAAGAGTTTTCAAAGCCAAGTGGCCTGAGGACCTGGTTACAGCATCAGGCTGTTGGGTGACACCTGCCCTGGTGAGAGGGTTACACAGATCTGGGCTCCCCATATGGCAGAGCTGTGGCACCGTTTGCTGCTTTGTTTTCCCCTACCTTTATTTCCCCCTTCCTGGGAAGCTCAAGACAGTTTTGGTGACTTCTCTTGCCTTTCACTTGGGGAGCTAGAGCATTTGTAACATCACCTGTCCCGGATCATTCCTGTTCCTGAAAGGGCTGCTTGTAATGGTGGGGAAAAGGCCCTGTTCCTAACATCCCAGGAGGACTGATGTCCAAATAGCTGTTGTCAAAGACCAACTAGCAGCTATCCATACTGTGCCTTGCCTGTCTGCACCAGGCTTAGCTGTTTCTGGCCTAGCTGGTGCCAGCACAGAGATGTCTGCTCAGAATATGTGGATTTGTGTTGTCCTCCTTCTCCTATGCTGCCCAAAACATAGGATCCCAGAATCATAGAACAGTTTGGACTGGAAGGAACTTTAAATATCACCTAGTTCCAACTCCCCTGCCATGGGCAGGGACACCTTCCACTAGACCAGGTTGTTCAGAGCCCCATCCAACCTCGCCTTGAATGCTTGAACACAGGGATGGAGTATCCACAGCTTCTCTGAGCTATCTCTTCCCGTGTCTCACCACCCTCACAGTATAGCATTTCTTCATAATATCTAATCTAAACCTGCCCTCTTTCAGTTTAAAGCCATCACCCCTTGTCCTGTCAGTCTCTGTCTGTCCTGTAGTCCCTTTAGGTACTGAGGCTCCTGCTTATTTCCAGACACCTTTCCTAGGTCAGGCAGATGTATGTTCATGGCTCTAGGTTGTTGTATTCAGGATCTGGGCAGTGACTTTACAGAGGGGCACCTCTTCCCCAGCAGCTGGTGATGAGAGGAAACCTGAATCTGTGGGGAATGGTGGAGCCTGACTCTGTGATCAGCTGTGCCAAGGCACCCCAGAGGCACCAGCACAATATTTCCAGAGTACCCCAGATGAAGTGGAAGGGGACCGATTGCAACCTGTACACAACAGTGACCCTGCAGGCACATGGCAGCTTTGGGTTTGTGGTGACCTTCCACTGCTCCAGGAGGACTCCACTCTTCACATTGGCTTTGGGGCATCTGATCCAAGGGGCAGCACCTTCAAAGCAGGAGGCAGCAGGCTGTGAAGTGCTGAATTCAGTAGCAAGTCTGCATTTTGCTTGACAGGAGGTGGGTAGAAACCAGTTACAGCAAAGCATTTGAGGGATATGCTTAACTTAAAGTCCATCTGAAAAGTTCCAGAGAAAAACTGCATCTCAAAATTCTCTGTGGAAAAGAGCGATGTATTTTGATCAACTCCAACCACACTGTGTATAAGTTATTGCCCATAATGGATGCTGTATAGATATAACAGGTTACAAATGCAACGTGACAGTGGTGGTATATGCTTTTTGGGTTGTAATCCTTTGTACCAGCACTACCTGTATGTGTCTACAAAGAATCCACCCCAAAGAGACTTGCCATCTTCCGATTAATAATAGTATCTGCACATTGGAGCAAGTTAGGAGTATTTCACATATAGACAATCTGGTTTTATTGCTTTCATCTTTACAGCCAGGTGTGTGACCTAAACATCAGGCAGAAACTTCAATAATCTTCTGTTTCAAAACATCTTAGAAAATGACTGTTTGGAGTGGGCTGATTTATAATATATCCGTGGCACACAAAAACATAAATGGAAGCCTCTGAATCCCTGGGAAATTCCCTGTCTGTTTCTTAGAGAGATTTCTGTCCTCCCAAGTGTTTCACGGTGGGCCGGGGGATCTAAGGGATTCTTTGAAGCCAGCAAAGAATTTGCAACCTACAGACAAGAGTTTTTTTAGCAGGAGCAATCTGAATCCAGCATCTATTCAACTCAGCTGCAAAGATGTATCTTGCCTTCCCCCACCCATTGCAGAGGAGAGCTTGCTTTGGGTGCACGTGTTTGATTCTCCCTCAAAGGTCAGTTTCATTAACCTTGGGGTTATGCTTTGTGTAAATATGCACGTCACTTGGATTTGCATGGGAAATGTCATTTTCCTTACGTGTCTCCCATCCAAATGTTAACCAAGCCTGAGCCTACGTAGCCTGTGAGATGTGCTGCGATGGTAACTGCAGCCAGCACAGCTGTCCTGCTCAGGCAGTACATGGCTGCACATGCCCCAAATTTTTGCACAGCAGACTCTGCTCCGTGGACAGCAGAGATGCCTACACGTTATCTGCCGTAGAGTCCTACGTGTTGGCAGATGGTGTGTGCATTAACACACAGTATGTGCTGCTGTCTCTTGGTGCACAGGTTGCTGTGTGGCCAGCTGGCACATGTGAAGCTGCTCTCCTGCCACAGCAGCGTGAGCCCTGCAAGGGTGTGTGGGCCTCCTTCCCCAGAGGTGCAGAGTGCACAGCCATGAGCATCCAGCAAGATGGGAAGGAAGGAGCTGCAGCACAGGAGGACTCTGCCTCCCTCCCCCCCACCACTGTTTTCCTCTCTGCCTCACTGCAGGGGTGAATTTCACATTAAGTTGCTGTCTCTTGAACAAGTTTATTTCTTCCTGGTTTCCTCTGGATCTGATCCTCAGAGGGTCTGAGCACTGAGCTGGCTCCTGCTGCTTTCGATGAAAAATCAGCAGTAGCCGCAGCAGGCTGCCCCCGAGGCCAGCAGGAGGCCAGGATGCCCAGCACTCCACGGGAGCACACCCTTGGTGTGTGTAGCCGTGCGCCGGCGCACGCCGCTGGAGCCCAGGGACACCGGAGGGGGGCTGAGGCAAAGAAGACATTAGCGCACAAGTGACATATCTCAATATAATTTCTAAAACTCTATTAGTTGAACAGATAAAATACCTCTGATCTATTTTTGTTGTTTTCTTACAAAATGTTAGCCATTTGGACTCTTTGCTAGGTGTGACCACACCACTTTTCCCAAAGGAAGCTTTTCTTGGTGGTATTTACAGCAGGAGACAGGTACAGACAGACAGGTGCTTTCAAAAGCCTACGCACAGGTAACACTTCTGTTGTTAGATTTTAAAAAGACACATTCAGATGGGGCGGTGACTAGTGTTGAAGAGCTGGGTGACTTCAAAGCTGCTGTCCAAGGCATGGCTGCAAAAGAGAGGGCAGAACAAGGACAGCTCTAGCTCACAAAACACTGCTGGCAATCCCTGGAGCCTGCACTAGCACAGTGAGGCAGCTGGTGGAGTGGGAGATGGGGGAGCTTGCTCAGCAACTTGCATTTCAAAGCAGAGACTCCGCCAAGCAGCAGCATCCTTGATTTAGGGCTCAGATTTGTTTTGGAAACCTCACAAACACGTGCAGATAGTTGCAGGTTGAGCCTCCTGAAAAACGTAACAAAACTCAAACTCTTACAGCTCAGAGGCCCTCAAATACCTCCAAATCTGGTGGTACCTTTTGTGAGGAAGTATGAGTATTGACAAAATTCTGGTTGTGGACCATACTCACGCCTTTTATCTACAGGAAAGAGAGAAAACGTGAACAGTGGGATGCTTTGAAAGCCTCGTGAAAGCACTAAGTGTTGCTACCCCAGTGGGCCAGACTATGGCATAAAAAAGTACCACAGCAGATGACAAACACTCCATTAAACCCAAATTGTTTGCAAAGCTTGATTCTCCTGTTGCGTTTTTCCATCTCTTTGCTACTGGTGCAGATGAATTTCACTGGGCCTGTACCAGCATGAGAAAGCATCAGGACGGAGCCTGACAGATTGTGTAACACAGCTCTGCAAACCTCAGTAACACCTTGTTCTCTCCTACTGTCCAACAAAGCCACCTTCTCATTTGGCCACTGACTATCCAACAGTCACTGCAGAGTACTTTTCACTGGGTTTCTCTTTTCTCTCTCCTCCCTGTCTCCTTTTTTAATATAAAAGGACATGAATTTGGCAGCAAAAAGACATTCATTTGGGTTGAGCTAATCTCTGCAGCAGCTTCCTGCCTGACCCTTCCACCTGAAAGATTGTGCTAGGTTCATGATCAGAATCACTGCTGTCAATAGCTGGTGATTTTTCTTCGGGCTGATCCCTCTGGGTGAGCTGTGTTACACATTTTGTCCTTCATTAGGTTGTCACTGACACGCTCTTTCTAGCCTGCACTCCATCAGTCTGTGTGCAAGGGTGTCTACTCACAGCACTACAGCTACACTGAGTCTGTGTCTCGCTGGCGTGTGGGAGGGCTGTGGGAGCAGACAATACAATAGATCAGATGAGGTGCAGATATGTTTTAAAGTGCTTGTCATCCTTCGAGACCAACCTCCAAAGGAAAAAAAAAAAAATCTGTATTTTGAAGTGAAGTCCGAAGGGCTCAGCTACACAGTAGAATTTAGATCAACCTGCTCCATGACAACCTGGAATAGAGTAGTTCTGTGTCTCTCCAGCCAAACACAACAGAAGATGTGGTAGCCAGCAGGCTAGAAGACAGCAAGGGTTATCTCCATTTGCTTCTCTATCCAAGGCTTAAGGCCAGCAGTAGCCTTTGTAAGGTCAGGGAAACGGAGCCAACTTGCCCTGAGAGAATACTGTGCCTCAGGTACCTCGGCACTTCAGTTAACTCGCTTCCACCCTTCATCCAGCATGAAGAAGGGAGTCTCATGGAAGCTTCCTTATTCCTTCTTTAAATTCTTGTAGCTCTCCCAATCAATTATTAAAGCAGCAAACATCTCTTGTAGGAACTTCACAGACATTGTCATAAATATTTTATCTAAAAAAAATTATTTCCTCAAGTACCTTAAGGTTTTTTGCTGTTGTCACTTTGTGTTAAATGTCAAGTAAAATCTAATTTATTTATTTTAACACACACACAGAGCTTTGTTGGCTCACTGCACTCTGGGAAAAAAACTGAACAAGTACTGCCATTCCTCTCAGACAGCAAAGTAACTGCTGGGAAGGGAGGGCAGTGCCACTGCCTCCTGGATGCCACCATTTCTGTTGCAGCAGTGAGTAAAAACTAACCAGCAGCCACACATTGACTTACACTGGCTGGACAATGGCAGAAGCCACACATCTTTCTCAGGAAGCTACAGGCATCTCCGATGAGATCCTGGCTGCAGTGAGGTGTTAGGGTGTCACCCTGGAGGGAGTAAGCAGCAGATCAGACCAGCTATGCCTCACAGCTGGCTGGAGGGTGAGGGGCAGAGCCCTGGCTGGGGGTGAGGACCTCTCCCTGTGTCTGGCTTTGCAATGTGGAGCATCCAAACTGCCCCGAGGGGCTGGCTAGAAGAAACCTTCTCTGGTCTGGGGGGAGACTTGGCTTCTGTTCAATTTTCTTACAGTCTTCTCTGTCATCTGCTTCTGCAGCCCTCCCTGAGGCTTGCTTGTCAGCTCCTGGTCAGTACATTTGTTACTGGGTATAAAAGCAGCAGCCTAGTGCTCTGCTCCAGACAGCCAAGCAAACAACCCAGACCTCTTGGCACACCTGGGTCCAGGAGTCACCTCAGACATAAGGGGACCTGGAAGTGAGCAGGCTCCTGCCCTGGAGGGCTGGCCAAGCACAGGAGACCCTTCACTCCAGCCCCTGTCCGCTTCCCTAACCCCAGATGGGCTTAAGCCCAGGTCACATGTGAACATTTCAGCACAGGCAGCACCACCACACAGGCATCCAGAGAGCACCGAGGGGAGCCAAGCCAGTCCCTGATGCACTGTGGTTTTTGTCACTGGCAATAACCCCAAATATGAGCATTCTGGCACAATCCCTAAGGAAATTTCCATGTGGCTTTTACCCCACAAGGTAAAAAAGAGTTTCCTGCATCTGCCTTCGCCGTCCCTCTTTCCCCGATACTTTGCACATCCCCACCACTGCTGACAACTCCTGCTATTCCTCACCCAACTGTTGCATCATCAGCACCCAGTGCTCATGTCTCAGCCTTGCATGGGAAGGAAGAGCATTTCTGTCTTTCCCTCATAAAATAAAATAAAAATAAAGGCCCTAAAAGGCATTCTGTCCTATTTTAAAATCCTAAAGTTGATCTTCTTAAGCCTCGAAGGGAGATAGAATGAGTGAGCGAGAGCAAAGCCTTTAAGCTAATTAATACCTTCCCCTCCCTACTGCTCAAAGAGATTTTTTTTTTCTAAAAATACATCCATAGCCCATTTTTAATGCCGTCTTCCTTCACATCAATGTCCCTGATAAAGCAGAGGAGCTGAGCTGTCATCTCTATCTCGAGATCTGCCCCTCCCCTCACTTTGAAGCTGGGACAGAGAGGGAGAGAGGAGAAGAAGCCTTGGAGTTTGGTATCTGGGCAGTTTTCCTATAGGAAGGGCTGATGGATGCAAGAGTACAGCCAGGCAAGAGATACAGATGGAACCTCACATGAGTGGTCTGCAAAAAGCCCCTTCCCTCTAACACAGGTGGAAGAGCCCAAGTGAAGGGAAGAACATCCACCCCAGAAGGTGAATGTAACACTTGGCTTTGCTTTCAGAATATAAAAATGCAGGTGGGCAGGAAACACAAAATCAGCTAGAAGGAGGAAAGCAGAGGTGGGTCTGTTTTAGAGAAGACAATCGTGTGTGTGTGTGTGTGTGTGTGTGTTGAGGTGGGAGGGCACCTCGTGGTGCCATCTCTTTGGAAAAGTACACATCCATTCCAGGAAGATCCCTGGACTGAATCCCTCCCTTCTGCTCCCTCAGAACTGCTTGGTGTTTCCTTTAGTAAGCATGCGCCATACATACGCTACCATACAGGTGTATTTACATGTGGTGAGGTCTGCTAGGTCTCAGCAGAGGTCTCTGGTACAATGATCCAACATAACAACAGAAATAGTTTTGGTGTTCAGTGAGGCCATCTTTGCGTTGTACTGCAGCTCAGGACAGTCTCTCCTCCTCTCAAACTCTCTTTCCCTCGCGCACTCCTTCGCTTGGAGCCGGCTGCTGCAAGGAGATAATACTTGAAGGGTGATGAGGAGAAAGCATGGCAAGTGGTACAAGTTCTCAGCTCCAGCTTTGCAGGCGGCAGCAGTGGTGGCAGGGAGAACTCCACCCCCGGGAGTGCCCCAAGGTTGGTCCTTGGCATGGGTGAGTCCATTTCTCTCCAAGGCTGGCAAAATTTTAGGATGGGTACAAATCTGTGGCCAGGTAAATGCAAGGCGGGAAAGGAAGTCGAGGAGTAGGAAACGGAAGACACAGTGCCTAGAAAGCAGCAGGTCATCAAGCCTCTCAGGAACAGGGCAGCAAAGTGCTACATGGGGACGGCACGAGCACAGAGGCCAGCCAGGCTGGCAGGGTGTGAGGATGTGTGAGCATGTAGGTTGGCAGGTTCTACAGATGGCTCCTCACAATTAGCATCATCTTGAGGGGAGACAGGGTAAGAGTTAGGTCAGTTGGCTTTTTTTTTTCTTTTTTTCTTCTTTTACTAAAAAATACATCACAAACTAGATCTCTGTAGGCAGAAAGGGTCCCTGGGAGGCGGTGGGGAGGGGAAGCGGGGTAGTCTGTGCTGTTTTGGTGCTGGTGGTGTGGCTACACGAGGCTGCGTGAGCCACTGGAGTACCTGCGCCTCTGAAGCAGGGAGCTGGGGGGGCAATACTGGTGGGGGTGGTTGTAGGGAGGTGGTGGAGGGGGCAGGGGAGGCTGATGGACCAGCTTCATGGGGGTCCCAGGGAGCCCACTGCCCATACCACGCCAGGGGGTGGAGGTGCAGGAGTCGGAGGTGACATAGCGTGTCAGAGTCTGGTTGAGGGCCGGCTCCATCCGAGCGAGGCACGGCTTGTCCAAGACAATGACTTTGACAATCTGCTGGCACTGTACAAGTGTCCCCGCCGAGGCGGGGTGCGCGGGCACCAGTGCTGTCTCCAGCCGCTCCCGTGGCATGTTAAGACGCATGCTGGGCTGCATTCCACTCTCGGGCCCCAGGGCGGAGTTGTGCTGGTACGTTTGAAGCCTGTTGTGAATTGACACCTAGTTTAGAAACAGCCAAAGAAGCATTAAATGTTACAAGACTTTTCCCATCTGCTGCTACTGGCTGCCCTGAATCCCCACCACCGGTCGGACCTCACATGCATTCAGCCCTCCCCTCCCTCAAAAAACCAGGATAGGTACAACCCCCGGCTGCACAGCCCCCCTCGATAGCCCCATCGCCCCCATCTAGGCCTAAGTGCCCCTGTCCTTTCCATCACATCAAAGGCAGCAGAGCCGGCGTTCCCAAATGCCGTGCAACTTTGATTAATCCAAACGGCACAGGGAACACAAATCGACTCTAGGAGTGGAGGCGTCCGTGAATTCTCATGGTAATGAACAGACCTTTGTCCCCACCCACAAAAAGGAGAGGGGAACCAGACCGAGAGGTTACAGATAATCGAGGTTTGTACGTTTCAGCAAAATGACGGCAGCTGAATCTGAGATAGAGAGCGACAGAGAAACTCAAGCCTTTCCCAGCTCCCTGCCTTTCTGAGTAGGTAGGTACACCAGGTACACCACTGGCTAATCTGTTTACAAAGGAAAAAGCAGAAATCTGACATAGTCTAGCAAAAGGCAGCTCCCTCTGATCCATTTGATGGTTTGTCAGCGAAAGGAAATGATTTTCAAAAAAAAAAAAGAAAAAAGAAAGAAAAATGCCCATCTAGCTCATACAATGATAAAAGAAATTCATGATGAAATGGCAGCAGATTAGATAATCTCAGAGAAATGGAAATGCTCCTCTGCTGGCAGAGTATTACTTGATCAGCTGAAAGGGGGTAGGGAAGCAGGAGGTCATCAGGGTCTCCACAGCGAGATGCTGATAACAGAGTCAAATAAGGGAGCTCACTGAAACCAGTTTGAAAAGGAGGAGCTGGTCTGGACTGGAGGTCCCTAGCAGGGAAAGTGCAGCAGGAAAATGATGCTTCCCACACGATGGATGAAGTTATAGTTCCTCCTGACAAGGACATGGGCTGATGGAGACTCCAAACCAGAACAAAGTTGTTGGCTCAAAACAGAATACCAGTCAAGTGACAAACCCTGGGTAGGAAACAAGTGCTTGCAGGTTGGCATGGCACTTCCAGCTAGGCAGGGATACAGATAGGCAGACGGGACAGTGGGGGTGCCCTGATGTCTGGCATGGTGGGCAGCAGCGCCAGCAACTGGGACAGAGAAGCTGTGGAGTGACCAAGCTTCCCACCATGCTGGAACAAGGATGAGCTGTCTGTCCCTAGCCAAGCGTGGAGGTTTCTCTGACCCACTGCACAGCAGGACTTAATATTGTGTCTATATTTATTCAGGTGGAACATCCCACAGGAAAAACTGGTTGCTGGGCCATGAAGTGCCAATGACATTAGCACATTCTCCACAGGGAAATACTCCTCCCAACAGAAATAGGAAATAGGAAACTGGTTGGCAGAGGCACCTTCCCCAGGAAGGGGTTATCTGAAGGGAAATATGGTGTTCTTCAGGGAAAAGAAGCAGCACCCACTCCCCACAGAGAAGCTGAATTCTTCAATTAAATATACTTTGACAAGAGAGGAAAGAACTACTCTGGAAAAGGGCAAGTTCAGGATAATGGAGATATTCCAGACAGGGAGAAAGTAGGAAGTAGTAGATAAGATTTTCAGTGGGAAGATTGCATTTTCCTGTTTCCTCACAGGCAGTGGGAGTATGGGTGTCTGTGAAGAAACAGGCAACCCACTGGATGTTACATCCCTGCAAAGATAGATGTACACAGTACAGCCAAGCTCCCTACTTAGGGAGGTAAAGCTCTAGGGAAAGTCTGATATACAAAGGCCATGCTTAATCCCATCCAAGGGGGGATGGAGAGAGAGCTGCAGAGACTGTGCAGGAAAGCTGGGCTGCAGGGAATTTGCATGTGATGCTGCATGGAGTTAGCATGTCAGGGAAGTCTATAGTGGGGTTCTCAGTCTCCCCATAAGCAGTGGGGTGGGTTAGTCTACAGCGTTTGGGAGCTTGGTCCATGAAGGATGTTACAGTTATAAAAACGGATTGAAAATGCTTTGAAGTTTAGTTTGGATTTGAAAGTTGTATTACCCGTCCTAGCAGTAACTTTTAATTGTATCTCTGGAAATTGGTAAAATTGTCAGTCTGGCTGGGGAGGCATTGATTAAAACCTGAGAAAAGAAACAACAGAGAATGTGAGAAGAGCTGAAGTGAGAGGGAATTACTTACCTCAGCTACTCTGCACTCTACTTACCTCCACTGTGCTGTCCGAGACCTTCTCCCCCAAATCCTTCTTGCCTTTGAAATAAAACAAAATATCTCACTCATGAGGTCTGTGCCTCTAGTCAAGAGCTGGCCCTCATACTGTGGACTGGAAAGTTAAAGGGAGAGGTGCAGGGCCAAACAAGAACAAATCCAGACCTTCTTGCAACCTGATAGTTGCTTAGTGGGGTAAGAGGAGACCTCTTTGGGGTCCTGTCCTTAGGTCCTGATCTCAGTGCCATTCTAGTGAGTTGGTAGCAACTCACCTCTGCACTTGATGTTTGCTGGCATACAAGCCTAGGCACGGACAGACACAAAGCCTTTGATACAAAGAGGCTGGTCCAAAGTGTTAGTGAAGATGCTGGAGGAAGTTAATTGTACTGAGACTGTGTTTCACCAGTTCAGGGAAGAATTCAGAAGTCACCCATGCTCCATCAGTAACACCTCTTTACTAGATGTTACAGCTACAGACTGGGTAATGAGACTTCAGCATTTTTTCTAGGATATTTGAAGAATCCATATGCTCTCATATTTCCACTATTTGCCCAAGGCTAAAGGATACAAAACTGAATGCTTCTTTTTGCAGTTATGCTCACAGGAACCAATGATAACACACTTGCAAAGGCAGCACTGCTTGACCAAGAAAAGTTGGGTGTCTGCTTACCTGTTGGAGAGCCTTGCTTAGACTGCAATTCCATCTGGGCTCCATTGGTCCTTAATGAGAGAGTCTTTGTCCCTTGCTGTTTCTCCAGTTCCCCTAAAAGGCAGACATGTGGAAATCAGTGAGGAGAGGGATAGAGGGAAGGACACCAGCATATTGAAGGAGCAAAATGGGAAGTCAACAAGGAGAAGTAATGCAAGAAAATCACAAGAGTGTGTCAAGAAGGGAGAGAGGAACAGCCAAGAGAAAAACAGAAACTGGAGAGGACTTGACATGGGGAGGAATTATGTATCTCCACATGACCTTCTATGTATGACCTGCATTTATACAGAATAGGTTAGTGCTGCACAGGACGGGAACCACTGATGTTGAGCTGCTTTGGCTCATCAGTTTATGCACAGAAGAGCCTTTAAAGGCTACATGGACATCTCATCTGTATCAGACAGGCCACGGAGTGACACAGACTGCTTGCCCCCTAGACATTCCTGAAGTGAAGGGGTACCAGACCTGTCCCAGCTATCTACAAATCATATTTACATAGTCAGAGGAGTATTAGAGAGAGAAGAGTCTTCTGAGTCTGACAGTCTAAGCTTCACTATTCCAGGCCACTGTATCATACACCCTGTTCCATAAGCATTGTAAGTAGTTAAGTTCTTCCATTTCTCCTGCTGGTCAGTGGTCAGGGTGTCTGACTGCTTTTTCATCTTTTCAGTGAACCCAAGAACAATCCTGTGCAGATCTGTGCTACTCATCCTCTTTCCTGCTGTTCCTGAAGAACTCATTTCCTTTACCCTTTCTCCCTTGTAGTCACATGCAGTGTAATGGTATTGGATTGTGAATTGTATTAGAGACCCTTACACTCAATTCGTATCTGTTCCAGTTCTGTCACTTCTGCTATTGATTCTTTCAGATCTTCTACAAACTTCTGCATTTCTTCAGCACCCAGAGCACAGAAGTGTAGTACCTGTTTCTTCTCTGAGCCTGAAACTGGAGTCACCAGTGTAATGCCATGGGGGTAATCTGTAAAGAAGATATAAATAAAGAGACATTAGGCATTCTTGCTGGAGTAGTTGCCTGCTTTGGTATCTCTCAAGAACAAAGAGTTTTCAGCATGAGTCCAAAGCAATGGCACACCCAGAATTTGTCACACTGCAAACTGTGGGAATCTGCAGCATTCCAGCCCTATAAGAGAACAGAATGGCCAAGCTGCAGCAGCAAAGCAAGTGCCATCAGCACCACAGTGCTACCAAACCCAGAAAATTCTAGCTCCTAGTTACACTTAGTGTGATGCTGGCCCTGGGAACCTGAGCACACAGGTAGGACTGTAAAGCCCTTCTGAATCCATGAAAGAGTAAACAGTGTATATGAGGCCAACACCACTCTCTCCTGTGGGAGATGCATCAGGAGAGGTTATCTGCTGGTGTCAAAGCCAGAACAGCCACTAACATGCACAGTGGCAGGACTTCTCCCCAGTCTCTACTTTGATCTTCAGAGAACATGGCAGGGGTGTTGGCACAGCATTGGTGGGGGCGCTCATTGTGCTGTGTGGGGAGAATGGCAAAGAGAAAGGTGTGGGTTTGTAGGTCTCTGTTTAGTACTCTCCACAGGCAAAACACACAGGAATGTAAATGAAGGGACATGCCCAAAGAGTGAAAATATCACAGCAAAATTCCTTATGTTTTAAAGATCAGATTGGGTGCAGGTGGTGACTGGAGATTCAGCCAACGCAAGCAAAAGAATGAGAGTGTACAAAGAACTTAACACACTTTTGACTGGACTTCCTCTACCTTTTGCTCAATGGCCAGTGGTTTCATTCCCTTTTCTCCTTCCTTTCACATTTCTCTAAATTTAATTTTTCTGTTCCCTTCTCCTGCTTTCACTTCTCCTCCACTGCTCCTACATCTGCCCGCCTTCCACTGGCAGTCTTATATATGAGCCTTCCCATATCAGTCTTTACCAAACAAGCCAAAGAACTAACCTTTTATTTGCTGCCAGCCCTCAGCTCCCCCTGTTTGTGTGCCAGGTCCCTTTCCCCACCCTGTGTCTCTCTCATCTGTTCAGATCACAAGCTCTTTAGGACATCTGCTTTTCTGTCTCTGCAGGGAATACACAATAGGATGCCCTTGCCAGAAGATCTCTGGGCACTACCAGGATAGTCACGCCAACCCTGAAAGCTGATTCCAGCTCTGATGGTGCCTCCTGGGGATGCTCAGTTATGAATGACCCTTTTGTTCATACAGGGATGTGAGAGCTTCTGCATGTTGCAGAGGGTAGGGTGTTGAGGGAGTGACTCATGCTGCCAATAGAGAAGGGATGTAAAAAACTTAGTATAGCCACAGTCTGCCTTTCTTGCAGCATGTTCTGCACGTGCTCATGAAAACCCAGTGGGCATCAGCCATGCTTGCCTGGGACTGCTGTGCTGCCCCTCTGCCTGTGCCAGCAGGAAGCCTGCCTGTGTCTGGAACTCCTCCACTGCACAACCAGCCTCAATCATGACACATCATGGCTCTATTCCCAGACCATCAAGGTCAGGCTGACTAGGGCTGGCCCCTAGCCATGCTTTGGTGGGTGCTGTTCCAAGGGCTCTGCTTCTGTCTTGGGAAGCTTTCAGCACAGCACAGCATGGCACTGTGCAGGGAGGCGGCGGCAGCACCTGAGCCTCTGCCAGTGTCAAAGGCAGTGGTGGGAGCTGTGACTTTGGGCATGAGGGGACAGGGGCTAGAGTTGGCAGCAGCAGTTTCATCAGCAGGATTCTTCACCTACAGTTGGCTCCTGAGAGCTCAGTAGGATGTATATGAGGACTGATTCCCTCTTTCCTCACCACCAGTGTTCTCCCTGACACCATGACAAGACAGAGCCCTCAGTGAGTCCCCTCTGCAGGTGCTCAGACCTAGGAGAGGTACCAGGAGCTTCTCATCACACTGTCCCTAAACAGTGATCTCCTCAGCACCAAGCCTCAGTTTTCTCCCCTCCGCTTTTAACTCTGATAGACTCTCTCTCCTGATGCAAACTCACACTGGGTGACACAGTCCCCTCCCTCCTTCTCCTTTTCCCTGGCGAACCCCTCCAGGCAACCAAGGAGCAATAGACTTACATTCATTCTCAAAGAGATGGAACTGCATCCCTAGCAGGCCGACTGACTTGCAAAATGTGTACGTTGAGGAGCTTTTCTTCTTCGGGCAAAGCTTGAGGATCTGTTGGAGGGAGAGATGCATCACTGGGCAGGGTCTTGGGGAACAGTGAGGCAAGAACAATGCTCAAAGCAAAAAAGCTTTTAGCAAGCTCTGTTAAGTATAGATGGGAGCAACGTTTGGTGACTGACAGGCTCTTTGCCCAGAAAGCTGCCTGGCATGCTGCACTTGTAACAACACTTCTGAAATTCTGTAGGCATCACCCTGGGCTCACTCAGCTCTCTGTCTCCCAGGGGTCCTGGCTTTTTGATTACCACATTTCTGACTTTGCAAGGGTAATTCTCTTCACCAAGGGTCAGATAAAAAGGCAAAGGGAAGCCTGTCATAAATACCTTAGAGCTGGGAAAAATAGCATAACTGAATGCTGTGCTGCCTTCGTTCCTCAGCAGTAGTTCTTATGGATCCTTGGAGTAGAGGGATAGCAAAGAGCAGACCCTCTCCCCAAATTCACAACTGTACAAATGGATGCAGAGGAATAGTGGTACAGGTCTCGTATCCTCTGCTTCTACAAAAGGGTTTGGTTTTAGCCTTACATTTGCAAAAAACACAGTTTCACTTTGCCATTAAATTCAGCAGGGCTTCCATTCTGTTCATCCTCCTCTCAGTCTCAGTGTACCTGTGCTCTCCTGTACCTGCCTGAATTCATTTCAAGGTTGCTGGGGCAGGACACTTTCAAAAGTACTATACACATTTGGGGGTCTGGCAAGTACTATATAGTCTGCTACAACCTTTTCCATGTTAGAAGGCAGTGGTTTTAATGTGTCTGGGAGGAAAGATTTAAAGTGCATGAGAGGGCTCTGTCTACTACAGTACAAACAGACAAAGAAACGAACCTCTCTTTCATGAAATGAACCTCCCTGCTGGCAAAGGCATGAGAGCAATGACATTGCTTGGATGGCTCTGGGATGTGACAGTTTGTTTTTTCAAGGGTTAGTAGAGTTTTAGATTTAGTAGGTTTTTAACAGTGAAGGATTCAGAGCGACATCTTACAATGGTGATGAACCAAGAGATGGTCTGTCCTTAGGAGACAGGGGGAAAATGCATATTGTGGACTGGTTTTAGATTTCTGTTCAGAAATCAGGGCGAGTTTTATTACTGCAGTGCCTAATTGTTAGAGCACACTCACCACCAGCAGGTCATTGAAGAGGAAAACTTCCCTTTGGTGAGCTGCCTGCTTCTGCACTTTGTTCACGTCGGTCACCTCGTACAGGCGGCTGCAGCAGACCAGCCGGCGATGGGGCACGGACAGAACCTGCAGGGAACCCACAAAGGATGCAGAGGCTGAGGGAGGTGCCACTGGTGTCTCTCCCACCCTCAGCCTGTACAACCCTGCCCAGTGACAATAGCTCAAGCCAATTCTGCCCATTTTGCCCACTCAAATCATCTCCTCACCGCCACTCCTCGCCGTCACTTTTCCTGCTGGTGCAATAGCAGAGAAAGCTGTGCCTTTGTAATCCAGATAAATCAGGGGGCAGGCTATAGGCAACCCTCTTGTTTACACCCCCTGCCTTTATGTACCTCTGTCTTCCAATCCCTGGGTGACTGCTCATCCTCTCTCACCCTGCGGGACACCTGCAGGTTTCCTGGGCTTTGAGAAATTATTCTGCACCTTTTGGGTAAACAGTACATGTGGTCTTGCATTACAGATTGGTTACTGCTAAAGAAGCTGTCTATACATTTGGGGATCTCTTAACCCCAGTAATCTTTAGGGAACTCATTAGAGACAGATGGCTAAAATTGTTTTCTATCACTTTGCCTTCCAATTCCTACACCCTTAGGAGGCCTGAAAGTTTGAAACACTGCAGAGCTATCAGTGGAGCCCTGGCAGGCAGGATCTGCAGCAAAATTCTTGGGCAAATAATTACTGCCCTAGATACTGCAAATTCTGGCCAAGGAGATCCACCAAAATTAGAAGAGAATGAGATAGCAGGGAGAAAAGTGTTTGGAGAAAAAGGAGTAAATTCATCAAGACAAACAAAGTATTACATATGGGGAGGAAGGGCATAGAGGAAAAACACAGAAAAGAGGGCACCGAGGGAGGTAGGGGGCAGAGGGCTGTGTGCCAGCAAGGTTATGGGTGCTCACCGTTTTCATTCCAACTATGGACTTCTCCACTTTGGTGACATAAGTCACATGGTCCTCATTGGACTTTAGCTCTTTCTGCTGGATTCTCTCATAGATTCCCACCACCAGGTCCCGTGGGATGTCAGCACCGTCGTCCACCCCTGCCAAACACAGATAATGTATCGTCCCTGGCAAGCCACTACTGCCTCTGCACTGTGCAGTGCTGGGAAGGCTGAAGGGGAATAGCAATACTTCACTTTAAGCTGTCTTATTTCTTGCTCTAACGCATCTAATGCACCAGCAGGAGAGACTGACAACTCTAAGGCCAATGCAGAAAATTTCATTATTCCACTGCTCTGCATGGTGGCTCCTTTCCATGTGTTCCCTAAGGTTTTATAGCCACAATTTCACATTGATATACCTTGGGCCATTCAGCAGCAACCCCTGCATTGATTTCATATCATCAGAAATGCTAGATGTGGAGAAGACCTACGATGGGATTCAGCAGCTCTTGCTGCCAATGCAAGCATCAGCTCTCCTTGTCTGCTTGGTGACCTCCACCATTTTCCTTCTGTGTTGTCTCCTAGGAGAAATTTCCTGCTATTCAGTCTGTGATATCTCTGTCTTGATCCTGCCCCTTTCCTCTTTTACATCTCCTTGGGTAATTCTCCAAATTTTGCTGTCTGACCCTTCAGAGCCTGGTAGAAAAGTTTTCTTTTACCCTTCCCTGAGACAAACAGTGCAAATCAAACTACCAGTTCTTTCTCCAGACTGAATTCCTTCAGTCATTCTATATTGATTTTCTCTGCTTTCCCTCTAGCAACCTGGTCTGAGATGTACTACCCTGAGTGAAGCAGGTGAGCAACTGCTGAGGAATGGAGAGGCATTGTCATCTCCTGGCTCCCTCCTCCACGTCCTTGCAAATTCATCTTGAACACCTTGTCTTTTTTCAAACACAGGCTGGTGAAGATACTGACCTGAGCACTGGCCTGCAGGTGAGTCTGCTATGAGCTGTCTCCCCTTGTCTGTAATGGGGTGACATTCACTCGCTCGAGTGAGTGAGTTGTGGTGTGTTACACACTGGAGGTGAGGGACCCTCATGTTGGCTTAATTCATTGTGATGTTAACTGGCAGATTTTCAAGCAACTCTAAAGAGTAAGTTGACAATTGAAAAAAAAAAACACCTTTTGAGTTAGTGCTTTCAGCTGTAATACTAAGGGGGATGATGGCAGGTAGCATTCCCATTCAGTATCTCTAGAATTAACTTGAAAAGGGACCTCAGTGTCATATTATGCCAGTCTGAAGCAGATGACAAATTGTGGAAGGTGTGGGAGGCTCAGACGACAGTTTCTGAACAGCAATCAGGACAAAGAAACAAGTCAAAGGAACCCACAGAAATACAAAATCTTCAAAAAAATACCTGAGTTTACACTGGAAAAACTTTGAGGGAGCGTCATCTGAATTGCAGATGTGCAGTAAGAGAAACTTGGAAGATGGTTGAGCTAAGATGACCTAGGACTGAATATGGCTGGGAAATTAGACAAGAATTTGCCTAGACATGATGTCAAAAAGGCCAAATAATACTAAGCTGCATTAGCAGATCTGAAAATAAGGACGAGGCAGTGGCTCTATATATATGAGTATGTTGTGACCACATCTGAAAAAGTGCTTTTAGCAACCTATTACCAAGATGGGAAGGACTGACCTTGAAAACAGAAGAAAATTGATTTGGGGAACTGATGTATCAGAAATTGCAAAGAGGTAATATATGCATGAACTCTGTCACGCCTACAGTTACTATAAGTAATTGCAGGCAATTAAGAAGGGGAAGATTTAGCCTGAATAGAAGGAAAATGTGTTCATATATTCAAACCGGCAAGGAGGGGAAGGACTTGTTTAGCACAATCCAGCAGGGTCTAAGAAGGATAGAGCTGAACAATAGGAAAATTTAATACAATGAACTGCTTCCAAGCAATGAGATCTATTAAAAGATAAAACCATCTCTCAAGAAAAATGGCTGGTTTCAGAGAAGGCTGGACAGCTTTCTGCAGAAGAAAAAGCTAATTAGATTTTTCCCTTCCCCAGCACCCTAGAAGGGACCTCAAAGGGCTTCCCATGTCTGGCTCATAGGGAGCAGCAGCAGCCCTGGAGAAAGACAGTTCCCCTAGATTTTTGCTGCCTTCACCTAGGCAGAATTGAGAGCAGCAAGACGGCAAAAAAAAAAAAAAATCAAAGCAGGACCCTCACCTCTGAGATTGCGAATGAAGTCCTCCAGCATCATCTTCCTGTCAGGCTTGATGTTGGGGCTGTACATGTCCGTGTTGAGGAGGATGATTGCAAAGGCCAAGATGAAGATGGTGTCCGGGTTGTGAAACTGCTGGACCACATCTGGGTTACACATGCAGTACCTCTGGCTGCAGCAGGAGGGATGGACACACTTAACATGGAACATGGGAGCCCTCTGCTCCAGGTTGGCAATGGCTTTATCACATGTAGTATAAATTGCTCCTTTCAATCCACCTCTCATACAAACGAGAAGGAACTGACTGCTCTCTGAAGGCAAATTTCCCCACCGATGGCTGAAGTAGGCCACTGAAACTTCAGCCTTCTTGTCCTCAGGAACCAAAAAAGCAAGTGAGACTAGAGAGGTGCCACTGTGTAAGGGTAATACAGCAGGTGACTGCTCCAGCCTGCCTTGCTAGAGACAAAGCACTCCTCTGGATGCACCAAGGGAGCAACCCAGCATCCCTGCAAGCCCCACTGCTGCTCTTCCTTTGAACACACCAATGAACAGGGACCCCCTTGCTGGCAGATATGTCAGCACTGGCCTCCTTCTGGCCCTTTGTGTCCTTCATGCCACCGTACATCTGACAAGGACGTGGCTCATATGCAGCAGTGGCACAGAGGACTCCACAGAGGACTCCACACTTCAGTGGCACAGAGGGCCCCTCCATGGCCACCCTCCTTGGAAGGGAAATCCTCAGTCATTCTCTCCATGACTGTTTTTTTGCCTCGGGTGTGTTCTCTGCTTCCACCTGGTTGCAGCAGTGGGACTGCAGGGCTCATTCTCTTACCTGAAAGCCTCAATTAGCCGCTCCACCTTTTGTGCCTCCCCCTGCACGCGGATGTGGGCCTGGAATTTCCGCAGGGCTTCATCCAGCTCCATGCCTGAGAAGTCCATCTCGTCCACCACGCAGCTGTGAGAGGGGGACAGCCTTCATCAGAACATCCTCCCGCGGACAACACCAGGCAGGCTCCTTCACTGCAGTGCCAAGGCTCAGTCCCCCAGGGAAATACCATAGGAAATGTCCTGAGACATCACTACAGCTGCCCAGGTCATGCTTACAGTAGGCAGTAATTTCAGAGAAGTGATTTCTGTGTTCTACAGCTGGTGAGCAATTCTTGTGCCTAACTACATATATATATATATATATATGTTTGTGTGTGTATGTGCACATACACCGTGATATATACAAACCATACCACATACAGAATATATATATTTACACATGCATATACAGAGAAAGTATATATATATATGAATTGATATTTACCTGTATCTATATACATATCTAGACATCTATATTGACATAGATATTTAGACACCTATATCAAGACCAATATCAATACAGAGATAGATCCATCTATTTCTGACTTTCCTATCATCTGGTAATCCTTCACACATCGTTCATTCCTCCGTCCCTGTCAGCACATGCACTTGTTCACTACCTGCTTATCCATCCTTCTGTTATCTCAGTTCACTGGCCTGTTCTCACCCTCCATTCTGCCCAGTATCCATCCCCATTTCCAACCCATATCTTCTTCACCACTCTTCACTCCCTTCTCAACCACTGCAGCAACAGCATTCAGTAGGTCTTTTAAGACCAGAGCCAGCTCAGGGAAAATAGGAAATGGAAGCTGTTGTACAGAAGTAACATTGCAACACCACCTTCTCGTCTGGTATCACTTTTCATTTCAAAGTGATGCACTGCCCACTTGTAATTCATGGCCAACTTAGATACTCCAAGAAGGGGAGGCTACCTCTTGTATTTCCCAGTAAAGCACTGTCATCTTATAAAGGTCCTGCTGTTAGTCTCCAAAACCTACTAGTACAGTTCTTGATGTCTGTATTAGTCAAATAATCTACTTGTTCTTATTCTTACAGCATGATATTTCAGTCACTTGTAAAGACAACATCTTCCCCATGTGGCTTCAGCACATTCTGTTAGCTATTCCTACCTTTTGTGCTCAGGTCATTACTGCAAGCATTAATCAAAAGACTAGACTCAGAAAAGTCTGTTCATAACCTCCCTTAGGCCCAGCTTCCCATTTCAGCAGAGCATGTAGGCACTAATATCTGCATCAGCCAATTTTCTCCCCTCTTTATGATTCCTCTGCTAATTTCTCTCTCTTCCACTCTCCACTAAATATTTCTCATGTCTAATGCTTTGCTGAAGTCTAGAATTACCTTCTATATGTCCTTTGTCTAGAAAACTAGTTATTTTAACAAAGACAGATATCGTATACTGTCTATTGGCTTTTGTATGTTGCATTTACCTTCCTATCTCTCATTATTCTTTCCTACAAATAAATTTTCAAAGCTGACATTCTGTCTGACAGACCAAGAAATTCACAGCTGCCAAAATCCTATTTTCTTTAAGCCTTCCTTAAATACAAAGTTACTAATTTGCTAATGGCATCAACTTGACATAAGAAATGTATTAAAAATTCAAGAACTTCATATTTTCTGCATCTATAGACCTTGGATACTAGTTCTATCTACCTCTCTCCACCCTTTATTTCATTCTTTGTATTGTGTTTGGATTGCTTTCTCATGTTGTAAAGGATAAATTAACCCCAACTTTAAGGTTAGGAGGAAATTTTCCCCAAGACAGGTTGTCTGGGACTGTATGAGGAGTGGTGCAGGGAAAATAGAGGAGGAGGGGATTAGCTGTCTTCTAGATCCTTCCATTTCCTAGGAGTACTGGAAATTATGCCAAACAGACCTCTTCCAATAAAGGGATGTGCTGTCACCAGTTTCTTCTTCTTCTTCCTTTCTGTGATAAACTGGAGATGTGTCTGTTGGTCTTTTCTACAGTGCTGCAGTTTGCTGTGGGCTTGTTGGGAAGTGGTTTGTGAACTAGGCTGTTGAGTGCCATGTGCAGCCTTACTAGAATAAAAATCTGTTGTACAATGCCTCAAATGCATGAGGGACAGGGTTCAAATGCTCAGAGACATCTCTCCATTCTTCCATTGCCTTATTGATTCAAAGCTGAGATATCATCATTTAACTGGGGTGACACCCACAGAATAACTTACCAAGAGCTCTGAATGAGCATAAAGTGCTTTGTATCTTCTAAAGCTGGAGTTGTTACAGCCTCAGCTAGGAAATGTGGGCTCTTTCCCTGCACAAACTCCATACAATCGAAATTTAGGAACAATTGATGAGGAGCAAGGGAAGAGAATCAAAGTGACTGCTCTCCCAGAAAACCTTCCATGAAACATTTTTTTCTCTCTCCAAGAGGTGGACTGCAGAAATACTCACAAATGGTTTCTGGCAATAGGAAAAACTTCCTCCACTGCCTCTTCCCTTTGTTATTTTTATTTTTCTCATACTTATACTCACTCCCTTGGGTTGACATCAAGGCATTCTGCTTCTTGGAATTTATCTTTGATACTAAGAACAGTTTTTCTCTGGTTAGTCATTATTGTGTTCACAGCTGCAACCACCTCTGCACTTGGACTTTCATTGTTATTTTTTTAATCCTTTCCAAAGTGTGATGTTTCTCAGCACTGACCCCAATGATTTTGCTGCTATTGTCTGCTTCCAAATATGTGAAAGCAGAGTCCTTGCACACACCAGGGAGAGCTGCTGAGGTCACCCAATCCACCAGCATTAAATCATCTATCTTTTGCTCCCTCCTTCCCTCTTTGATCAGTCTTTCACCTTCCACACAGGCTGCTCTAACATGTCCTCCCATTTAGAAATCTCAAGTAATAAAGTCAATGCCCTTGATACAGAAAGCATCAAACCTTTATTAGGACAAGTAGGACAAGACAGCTGCTCATAGCTCTTTTCAGACTCAAACAGGCATTGCTACATAAGTTATGCTCAGCTTCTCCTTTGAAAGTTTCTCTCATGGATACAGGTTTACTTTGTAAATTTTAAGAACTCCTAGGAGTCTCTTCCATTTGTTCCTAAGCCCAAAGAAGGGTGTCCTGCTTCCTGAGAAAAGTTGACCAGGCAGAAAAGACAGGTCAGGAAGAATGTTTGACTCAAGTGAAGTCAGCCTGTGCTTGGATTTTATTTATCTGACAAAGCCTGTGCCAAATGTCTGAGGAATAGCTCCTAGAGGAGCCATCAGGTAGGCTGCTACTTTCTGCTGCTAGACAGACAGAAAGAACTGTGGCTCATAGCTGTCTGATACTTTTTGTGAGCAATTTGACACAGGAAAGTTCATTCAAAGAAGAGCCCTGTGCTATGGGGCTGCCATATTCCTGCTCCTCTGCTACATGGCTGCAAGTTTTGCTGCTTTGCCTGACTTCAGATTCCTGTGCTGACTCCCATTACCTTCCCGAATGCGCTGTGCTGCCTTTGTCGGAGCTCCCCTGAAATGTAATGCAACTTTTCTTTATGAAGCCAGAGCAAGAAGGTCTTTTCTTTCCAAGGCAGAGACCCTGGAAGCTGACATAGGATGTGAGAGTGGGCAGCTCTCTGCATCCAAGGAATAAACCAACAGCTTATGTGCACATGCCAAAACCAGTGCCAGGTTCATTTTTTTCCACAGACATCTGTGAGATGGCTACTCCAAGACCTCCAGAAGGCCTCAAGGATAACGAAGCAGGGGCACAGTAATCACCTTATAAAATCTCCTCCTGTTTCAACTCCTTCATGTCCACGAACTCGCAACAGGCCACACAAATTGAGCTTACAGTGCATCCAGAAACTCATTTAGCCCTGTATTTGCAGGGATATGACTTTGGATGTTTGGATCATGTTGCTGAAGTGTGTAGAAAAAGAGCTGACACCCTGCCTCATAAACAAAGTAGTGGGGTTTGAGGGCTCTTGTGCCACCTGTATCCATGGGGAGCTTGATGTGCCCTGGGACACCCAACAGACAGGCATCTCACAACTGCAGAGCGTTCCATACCAGCTGCCAGGACCAAAGATGGATTCTAGATGGATTATTTTGCCCAGCTATTATCTCTGTGGTAGCCATGCTGCCTCCTAGGCTACAGGGCATTCCTCCCAAAGGGGGTGGACATAATGGCTTCAGAGCTGTGAGGACTTAGCACAGGGCTAAGCATGGCAAAAAAGCCTGTGGCAAAAGGGTTCAGTGAAGGCAGGAAGCAGCTGTATCATGTGGGGCTGGGATCTGCTCACCCAAGTGTAATGACCTATTTTCCAGCTTTTCCGCTCAGGTGACAATGCAGCAGGAGCTGGGATGCAACTAAAAGTGTCTGTAATGAACCTACAGCCTACACTCAGGGAGGGAGCAATGGGGGAGGCAGCCAGGTGGAAAGTTTAAAATCACAAGGCACAAAGATATTAATAAAAAATCATCCCTTTTCTCAGCTTCCCTAATTCTACAGGCTTCCTGCAGGGGAACCAGGATTTGGGTGAATTGTAGAGGAAGAGCTCAGCTCCATGTGAGGAGGCTGCCCTGCATGTGCTAACTGAACAAAAACTTAGCAGTACTCACTGATTCCTTGCACCAGTGGGCACAGGCATGTGTCCCAATCCTGCCTTCTGTGCCCTCTTGTGCAAGGATAGTCTCTACAATGAAGACCATGGCCTACACCAGTCTTCTCTTTCAGGGGGATGCTACATGACACATATTGCCTGCTTTTTTCTGGGGCTGATTCATGCCCACTTGCCCTCCCATGGTTGTTGGTGTCTCACATGGCTACTTGGGCACCTACTCCTTCCTAAGCAAGGAATTGCCTAGTGTACCATGCCTTGCACCAAAGCTGCCTCACAAGTACAGAGCTGTTCCCACACCAGACATGTTGACCATGCAGGGGAGGGTTCTGCCCAGCCTACACCTTCCCCTCCAAGGGACACTGGGAACATTCCCTTGGGGAACAAAGGAAACTACTGTTTTCCTGTGGACCTAGGCAGGTTCAAGCTGCACCTTCAGCCTTCACAAGCCTGACGTGGGAAAGCAGTTCTTGCTTACGTTTGATCTGTGCTACAGCTCTGCTTGCAGCAGGAGGCCAGAACTGCCTAACACATTCTTCCCCCTGTCCTGTTTCCATCACATCATTATCTATTGCTCCACAGCACAAGCTGCAACACCGTGCTGCTCAAACCCTCCTGTGACGCACGCTCCTTATTGATCCTCTGCAATGTCCTCAGTGAGAAGGGGAAAGAAGCCTAGTTTGGGCTAACCCGACAAGTTCATTATGCCAGTCCAAGAGGAATCTAACACTTCTTTGAGAGACAGTCTCTTTGCTGGGCTCCCAGCTCTGCACTTACAGTCCTAAGAGCAGCTTTTCTGTCCCTGACTTTTCCACGAGAGAAAGAAAAGACAATACAGGCTTGACAGACAGGAAAGCTGCTCACCCCCAGTGGGAGCGTCCCCAACAGCAACTCATAGTCTAACATCAACCAGTCCCCAACTCAGCACGTCTCCTCTGCTTGAGTCCCTGCCCATTCTGTCCTCTTGTCCATGAATAAACAAGAATGGATAAAAGGAAGCAATTCCTGAGCCAGAAACAGGTGGAGGGGAAGAATGAACTAAAGCGAAGGGAAGTATGAATGAAGGACAACAAAAGCAACAGATAAACAGAGAATGAATAAAGGATGCAAGAATGATGATGTGTCTCATATTAAAAATATGTTTTAATGCCTTGGGATTGACTTTTTTAAAGTAACAAAGTTATTTTTCTGCAGTACTTGCCAAATAGATTTGACTGAAACTGCTCACTTGCCACATAGGTGCTTTAATGACCTGGTCTACCTCTTTCCAGCTGTGTTTCCTGGACTGCTAGACATTGAAACCCTGAGATAGGTCCCCAGTGACTCCTCCCAGCTGGCTGCAGGACAGGTTGTGGAAGCAGATTCCCAAGAGAAGAGGCTGGATCCTTCTGTGGGATGCTGATTGCAGTGAGTGGTTGTTCAGTGGGATGCTTAAAATAGGTTACAGATGGGATTTATGCCCTGTAACACAAAATGCCTAAAAGCTAGATGTCCAGTTTAAACCAGCACATTGAGAAGAACAACACTCTTGAGGGATCCATGCCTCTTTGATGAAAGGAATTCGTAAATTGATAGAAAACACTAAATTTGTCGGTGGTCAACAACACTTGAGAGAAATCCTTATTTTAAAGATTGAAGCCTTTTCTACAAGAGAAAATTACATAGTGCATCTTCCTAAAGAGACAAACCTCAGCAGGTTAGTGTTATCAAAGTGTATGTGTCAATGATAGTCAGAAACTGTTGAAAATCCCCTGCCCTCTCCCTTGATCCTGTGGCTAGTGTGTATAATTACTTGTGAGTTATCCAGACACCTTTTCTGACTTCCAAGAAAATCAGTTAAAGGTTGAAAGATAAAAGTGGGAAGATGGAAGGGAGACTATAATTTCAGGGCATTTAGACAGTGGGCATGAAGGTGTGGAAAGGCAAAACAGCCTACCAAAGCACTCCAAACCTCATAAAATGCTTATCATTGCCTCAACCCTGCCCATGTACATAAAAGGCTTTGCATCCAGCATGGCTCTTCTCTGGAGCTTTGCATTTACTAGGTGGGCAGTAAAGTGGGATCATCTTCACAGTGCCAAATGCCACTCTGCACTCCTGAGCTCTGTTGTGACAGGAAGAACAGACAGAGGTTGGCTTGTCTGTCAGCCAGCACAGCTTCAATATCTGTTGGAGCCAAGAGAACTTTGCAGAGTACAGACTTATGGCTGGGCTTTACAGCTGAGTCTGGAGTTTGTAACCTGGGCAGCTCTGCCCTGCCTCCAAATGCACAAGGGAGTCTGACACTTTTGCAGATGTTTTAAAAGTTGTCCTATTATTTATTCATGTAGCTGGGTTAATTTAACCTGGCTGCAATAGAAACATTGCTTACAATACACAATTGCAACATAAGTTTTCACATCAAGCGAAAGCTAAACTAACACAGCAAGTGGCATCAATAATTGAAATTGCTTTGGGGAGGAAGAGGAGGCTCCAGGGTCAGGTTTGGGATGTGAAAGAGCACAGATATCCCTGACTGCATGCAAGCTTGCTCATGCAGGTGGTCAAGCCTGTCCAAGAACTGCTGTGTGCTCATGGCCACCCTGCCTGGACATCTGACCTTGCCAGGACTAACAGTGGTCGTTCTTCTTCCACCAATTTGAGACACAACAATGGCTGTGCTATTGGGCAGATTGTGCAAAAACTACTGTAGGGGGTATTGTTGCTTCAACATGGTCTCCAGAGAATGCCACATACCTTAACATTGGCTTTCTAAGTGTGGGTAGATGCGGGGACTGCAAGACAGCCCTTGCAGAGACTATTCTCTCAACTTGAGTCAGCGTTCCTGAGCTACTTTGATGGAGTTGGATGGGGAATGAGAACCAGACTAGGTCTTAGACAATTCTAAGATACCAAAAGGTCTTTGATCTGCCTCTTGTTCCCATAGAAACAGCTCAGAAGTTGTGACCAGACCTTGCGCTTTAGTGCACTGCAAATGCCAGCACACTATACTACACTGCCAGCCCTCTTCTTCCTGCAGCATGGACAGGGAAAATATCCAGGATGATAATCCCGAGCCAGAATTTCTCCTGTCAATACTTTCTCAATTGTTTCCATGCATGTCACACTGTTAGGTGTGCAGCCATTGCCCAGCCAGCCCTCACAAGCAGCTGAGGAAAATTTGCTTGCAAAAACCACCAAACATTGCTCCCTCAAGCTTAGAACTGACACAGGAAGAGAGTGAAAGTACCTTCAAACAGCACAGCCACAACCAGCTGAATGTCCGTGTTCTTTCTTTCCTGTTTTAGAAGTTTTGTGTATATTTTAAGTCTACTTTCATCTTTGCCTTTAAGGAAGACGAATCAGCCATTTATTGTGAAGAGGGGCTGGCAGCACAGACTGTTAGTGCAAGTATATCATCCGTTGCCTGGAGAGATCAGACACGGGTTTGAACCCTGAATTCAGACTCAGTTTCTTGATATACATTCAGACACACACAGTCCATGTCCAAGATATGTCCACAGCCTCAATAGCTCAGTCCCCATCGTTGAGCCTTGCTTTCTACAAAGGATGGCAAGGTAAAAAGGATGGCAAGGTCACTCTTTCATAAACATTTGCAGTGGTACAATGAGAGGTGCAGTGGAAACTCAGGTTAATGAGCATGATGGAGTAGGGCCCCTGGCTTCAGTGGCCCCCCCACTATATGGAGAAACAAGACAGGCAACCCCGACACAGCAGCTCCCGGGCCTTGGGGCTGGGAGGCAGATACCAAGCTTTGCAATAGAGACTGTTCTCAGGAGCTGCTGACACACAGTTTGTAGTCCCATGTGAGGCAGAAGAACCTGGTCATTTGCAGGGATGATGCCAAATTTAGGACTACAAGCTAGCAACAGCATATTGCTATTGCAATATTTCCCTGTCTCTGCAGAGGCTGGGTTTGGACTTCAGCAGATTATCTGTCAGGGGAAGCAGTCCACACATTGCTTGCTGGAGAAAAAGAGGCAATTACTTTTAATTGTGGCTCTCAGCATGAAGAGACTGGAGAGAACATGTGTCTTGTTGCTGGCCAAATCAATACCCATACAGTATATTAAAAAAGAGATGAACTAAAGGTCAGGTACCTGGAGCAATAAGCAACAACAATTGCAGTGGGAATAAATTTTGAAATTTGGACCTAGATTTGGCTCTTGAACTTTGTCATCCTCCAGTCTTTTTCTGGAATAGAAGTTGTGTGTGCATTGGATTTGGGGCTTCTGTATGGTTTGGTTCAAGAGAAACCACTGCAAAATTCAAGTGAGAGAACATTTTGGAGAATGGGAGAATATAATGAAGGACTCAATGCAAAGGATTTCCCACCTAAGAACTCTGCTTCTGCATAATAAAAGAAAAGACCCAGCTGAGTTCTGGTCATCCCTTGAAGTGTGTCTCTGAATGAGCTAGACTTGAAGGGAGAGAAGTGGCTGAGAGACACAGGGCTTGTGTGACCAGGGGAGAATTGAAGGTAACAATCCAGCAAAGACAGGACTGAACAGAAGCAGGGGGGAAATCTGAGATCTTGTTCTGAAAAAGGACAGTTCAGCTCATTGGAGATTTTGGAGTGGGGATGTTCCTCAGTGCTCTGTGACTGCAATGGCAATGACAAACCCTTAGTAGCATGCCTCCTCATGCAGGCCTTCTCAACACACTTCTAATTATCCCTATAATGCAATTGGGCAAACTGAAAAGGACACTCATCTCCAACCTGGACAGAAAGAGAACCAGCTGTGTAGCCAGCATTTACTTCTCCCTGCTGATCAAGGAGCAGACATTTTTACTCCTCTGCCTCTCTTAGTTCTTCTCAGAAAGCATCAGAGGTGCTTTATTTGGATGGGGTGAGACACCAGCCACAGAGTTTCCCAGACCCAAAACCTCCCAGCATCACTAGTCCTAACCCCTGACAGAGCTGAGCTTCTGCTAGATGATCACAGGCCTTCTGAGGAGAGACTGAAATGAAAGGGCTGATGATACTAAACACAACACTGGGAAATGTGTTGAGGGGTGCCAGTTACGGAGCAGGAATGGGGAAGTTCCTGCAGAGTGGAAACGGAGGGGCATGGAGGACAATGGAGTGCTTGTTGATGCAACCGGGAGCACAGTGGGCTGGCAACTCCTCTAAAGTGCAGGAAGAAGGGGAATAGGTTTCCACACTTACTCCAGGACATCTCTGTTGAACTGCTTCTTGCTGTTTCCCAGGAATTCCCCAATCATCTGGCGGCTGAGGCCCTTCCGCTGGAGCAGAAAGTGTGCCACCCCAATGGGGGTGTCCGGGATGAAGCCTCGGGAGATCAGGAACTGGATCCCCTTGTCTGGGTTTCTGAAAGGGAAGGACAGACACATGGTGAGTTTGCATGACCTCTTTGAGGGATTATTGCCTCTGGTTCCCCTCATTGGCTTGCAGCAATGCAGCCCTTGGTATTTGCCTGGGCTCCTATGAGTTCATGCCTGTGGCGGGAATGGGACTGGCTGGGATGAAGAAAAGTGACTTGCAGTGTCCTACCCACTTGATGCTGAGGACAAAATGATGGCATAGGACCTGCTGTGTCACTTATAGCACCTGCAGTCAGCTGGTAATCACAAGTGCCATCTCAATGCCACAAAGGATCCTGCTGCATTATACCATGCCTCATCAGTGACTCTCTTCTGCCATCCATCTGCTCCAGAGTCAAAGGCTCTTGTATCATCCCCGTCCCACTGTGTCCCACACAGACAACTCAGGAAGTGTCACTACATTCAGTTATTGCAAATGTAACCCACAGAGAGATGTCCCCAAGGACCAGAGGTGAGAGCTGGGCATGTCACCCTTTGCTTTAGGGGAGCTGGGGTTGCACCTTCTGTAAGGCAGACAAAGGCAAAGATAAAAATGTGTCTGTGAAGAAACTTCGGAGACATTTTTGCCATGGTTTCTGGGCAAATGAGGATCAAGACTCAAAGGGGGATAATGAAAGGTGGGCATTTTTTCTGTTAAAAAAATAATTCTCTTTTTCATACATTTTCAGTGCTCAGTGTTGAGTGAGACTTTCTACCTTCCTCACCTGAGCTTGGTGCTGGCTGCCTGAACAGAAATCCCATACTCAGATTTGCTTCTCGTCCTCCACTTTCCCCACCCTTAGCTGTTCTTTCCTTTATTGATTCACCCTCAGGCAGAAATCTCTGTGTGTGAGAGAAGGCACCAGGAGAACACTTTGTCATAGATGGGAGGGAGCTTTGTGCAGCTCCCAGACAGAGGGTTTCTCTCCCTCTGTAGTTGTGAGTGCCTCTCTGAGAACAAGTCTAGTGTTGAGTGGGCCCAATTGCCTGGCCGTGGGAGTGATTTTCTGCTTGATAGTGCTAGATACAGAAATATAGAATGGTTTGGGTTAGAAGGGACCTTTAAAGGCCATCCAGTCCAATCATCCTGCAGCCAGTAGGGACATTTACAACTAGATCAGGTTGCTCAGAGCTCCCTCCAACCTGATCTTGAACGTCTCCAGGGGTAGGGCCTCTACCACCTCTCTGGGCAACCTGTTTCAGTGTTTTGCCACCCTCATTGTAAAAAACTTTTCCCTAATATCTAATCTAAATTGATCCTCCTTCAGCTTAAAACCATTACCCTTTGTTCTATTGCCATAGGCCCTGCTAAAACATCTGTCCCCATCTTTCTTACAAGCCCCCTTCAAGTACTGACTGGACACAATAAAGTCTTGTCCTGGAGAACAAAAGTCTTCTTTCTTTTGTCCACGCTGAACAACCCCAACTCTCTTAGCCTTTCCTCATAGGAGAGGTGCTCCAGCCCTTTGATCATCATTGTGCCCTCCTCTGTACTCACTCCTACAGGTCCATGTCCTTCTGGGGACCCCAGAGCTGGATATAACACTCCAGGTAGGGTCTTACAAGAGTGGAGTAAAGGGACAGAATCTCCTCTCTCAGCCTGCTGCCCACACTGCTTTTGATGCAGCCCAGGATACAACTGGCTTTCTGGGCTGTGAGAGCACATTACCAGCTTGTGTCCAGCCTCTCATCACCAGCACCCCCATGTCCTTCTCAACAGGGCTGCTCTGAATCCGTTCATCCCCCAGCCTGTATCAATACCAGGGCTTGCCCTTCCCCCTTGGGGGGTAGTGCATGTCTCAACAAGCACACATTTGTGTGTATGTATGACCTGTACCTGCAGATTTCTTTTGCACCCTACATGTTTGTCAGAGCCTGTGCGTCTACGTATTTTGGCTTGCTCCTCATGCCTCCTATAAGCACATGTGCTTCTATGTATCCTGGGAGTGGCTGTGAGCCTATGGGGTGCCTGTCCCACAGGACAGACAAGAACGAATTGTACATGTGTGTTGTGCAGGAGGTTTTCTTATATTTCAGTCTGCCACGTTGAAGGGTCTCTGTCAAGGTGCACTTGTGCTGAGGTGAATGAGTGCAACGCCAGGAAGATCGCCACATTCCTTGGGTTCTCTGAGCTGGTGAGTGGGGAGAGGTGAGAGTGTGACTTCATGAAAGGATGCCATACTTCCATCATTAACCCAAATTCAGGGTTCTTTGTCAAGGCTCAAGGAGTGAGTTTGCTCAGGCTGTTTCCTGGGGTGGGGAAAGGATAGGATGAGATTTCGGAGCACGTGAATGCATGATATGCACAGGCACAGACTGTGACACTGTCAGGTGGTGAAGTATGTGGGTGAGCAACATATGTCTAGCTATAAGGGGATCAGCATTCAGCAGAATGGCCTGCTCCTTGCAGAAGCCTCATGGGCAGACAAAAAGTGGATGAGCTTGAAATAGTTCTGCTTACTGTGTCATGTCAAAAGAAAATATCCTGGGCAGTGTGGCATCCCTGGGGAGAGTGGCTGTGAGAACAATCAACCCACTAAATGTATGAATGGGAGAGCTGCAAGATCTGATACCGAAAAACCCAGGCCTTCTTCACAGAAAAGCAACAGTACAGCTTCTTCATTATCACACAGACCTCCTGGTTCACCTTTGAAGAGCACAGGTAAAGTTCCCTGCTAAGAGCAGAGGTGATATGGTCAGGACAAGAGTCAAGCTAAGCAACAGGGATTCATAAAATGCACATCCACCTGCACGCTTTGGTATTTGGCAAGGGACAATACAGTGTTCACAAATGAGAATGAACTCAGCTACACCAGTGTGACTGACTAGCCACTAGACTGACTTTGGATTTACTCCATAGGAGCTGGGAGCTGAATATGGCCAGAAAAATGTAGCTCATGTACTGGCATGTGCAGATTTCAGTAGAGATGGCACACACAATGCAAAGGATGCAGAATAAAACAGTCCAACTATGACAGCCCTCCTGCACTGCCTAGACTATAACTCGGATACACTTGCACACACTACTCTCAGTAACAGCAGTCTTTCATCACTTCTTCCTGGGATTCAATTTGTTCCTCACAAAATCCTGATAGCAGTACAACATCTCCGCCACTGAACACCTGCAGATGTATCCCATGTACTGCAGCATGCAGCTTTTACCCAGATGTGTAGCAAACAACTCCACTTCCATCTCTCCTGAGCCTGGTCTCTGCTATTCTTTTTACTGTTGCAGGGGTGTTAAGCACAGCCAGCAAATGCTGCGGGATTCCTCACGTCCTGCTGGCTTTCCCTCTGCCCACGCAGCCAGCTGCCCACACACACTGAGCTATTACAGCAGTGCTGCAGAATGAAGCACTCTCCGTTCCGGGGATTTCACCCCCTCACTGTGCAGTGGGGACGGGGAAAGCGCCACCGCAGCACAGCATCGATGTGTTCCCAGGGGCTGCTCCAAGCCAGAGTGCTGCTTCCCAAAAACACAGCACAAGGCCAGGTAGACTATGCTGCTGGCAACTGCAGGCTTCCAGCTGCTGGTCCAGGATGTGCACACACACAACCTCAGCTCCATGCCCCGTGGGTCAGTGCCCACATTGCAAACTCCACAAGGGTAAACTGGCTCCTTCCTAGACACTGACAGGGAAATCAACAACCAAATGTCTGCAGAGAGCCCAACAGCCTTCCCAGCCCCTTGGGTGGAGGTGAACTATGGTGTCACAAGGGGAGCCACGTGTCCACTCAGACACCGATCAGAGAACAAAAAAACCTGCACTCCCCAGAGCTAACAGGTCAGTTTCCTCACTCCTGTCCTCGAACCTGATCTCATAACTAGTAATACATCATCCTCAGTTCTGTAAGAGTCCCAGATCTGTCTGATCTAACATCACTTCAGTTCTGGATGGGTTCTGAACCCAGCCCTAAAAATCTCTCTTGGTTCCTGCCTCATGGATTTCACAGCCTTCATACTACATGTATATAAATGATGTGCATTGCCCCTTCATCTGTGCAAAACTTCTGCCTAGGACTGCATAATCATCAGTCCCCACTCTGACCAAAAGGCCCATGCTAATGGGTGGTAAAACATTCCTTTAGAATGGGTACATTACATCCTCACCATTAGGTGACTCAAATGGAAACCAAGACAGCATAAGATAAGAGTGTGATGATGAAGCAAAACCCAGTATTTCTCATAGCTTTCTTAGATGAGAAAAGTCTCATCTAAAAGCAACAAGTAAATCTAAAGGTTCTTACAGGAACTCAGCTGCTTTCTGCCAATCCACAATAGGCTACATGTGACCCCATGAGTTAACCTCTTCTCGTGGTAACCTCTGGGCTGCTCTGCTTTTGCTTTCACACCTACAGCCTTCCCATAGGATATCAAACTCCAAGGTGTAAGAGGCTGAGATGACTAAACCTGGTCTGTAAGGTGAAAATCTACCCAGATATCTGAAGGTAAATGACAGCCAGAGATGTAATTTTGTCATCATGACTCACGCTGGGCTAGCTAAGTTCAGCTCTACTTCTCTCTCTCTTTATTTGTAATTGCCCCATGTTAAGGAACCAGGGCTGAGTTTACCATGCCAGCTATGTTTGTTCCTTTCCACACAGTGGAGCAGGAGCCTAGATCCCAGGCTCAGCTGGTGGATGCCAAATGGATGGCAACTGGGACTGAAGGTACAGTAAATTCTGAGAGCATGGGCACTAGTCATGGAGCAGTGGGCTTGTTCCTCTGTTAGACAGAAGATCAGGACAGCACTTGTGAGAGTATAGGGAGGAAATTTCTGGGCAGCCAAGCTGTGTCCCTCATTGCATACCCAGACGGCCATGCCCTTGAATATGAAAGAACTTCCCCAGAAATGGATCTAGACCAAGAGTCTGCCATCACCTGCTCCTGTGAGGCCTGAAATAGGCTGGGAAACACAACAGAGGAAGAGTGACTTACATATTGAAGAGGTTCAGTCCAATGCGGTAGAGTCGCTTCCTCATGGTGTCTGTGGAGAGCGTGGGGGACTTGCAGCTCGCGGGGTTCTCGCAGTGGTACCTGGGGAGGCTGAGGATCATGGCCTGCAGTGCTTCTTTCGAGGACACCTCAGAGGCTGACTTGGCTGAAGTGGAGGTGCTGCTGCTGCTCAGCTGCTCTGAGTTATCTGCATTTTCAGACTCAGAGCCTTTGCTTTGCCCCGCCTCATTGCCAGCATCAAATTGGAGCTTCTGCACTGCCATCTGATCAGTCTCAGCACTGCTGTCTCCCGTGCCATTAGTACTGACATCCACCTCGGTGAAAGTGTGGCTGTTCTGGAGAGCTCTGGACTCAGGTAAGCTCTCTGGGGCAGCTGGTGGCTCACTGGCTTCTCCCTCCCCTTCTCCTGGGCTTTCTTCAGCTTTGATAGCTTGAGAGAGCCCAGCCTGGTCATTGCTGCTGAGGCAGTTTGCCATGGACACCGAGGTAGATGACGAGACAGAGATGTTCTTGTTGTCAATCTGGACTGTGACATCTCGAAAAGCCATCATGAGAGTGCTGCTGCTTTTGGGTAGAGTATCTGGCAGGAGACCTTCCTCCTTCTCCTTGTCCTGCAACTCAGCTTCTAAGTCTTGGTTTGGCTGCATTGAGCTAGCACTGAAGGTCTCCCTTATCTGGTATGAGCCCCCATCTTGCAGGGAGCACATGGTCTTCAGGCTCCAGTTGCTGAGGGCATCATCAATAGACTTGGCCAGGGACTGAACTTGTTCCGTGAAGGAGTCCTCCAGCTCAGTCAGGGCCCCACTGATGGTGGCGGGCAAGGACGGGGACCTCACCAATGGGATGCCGACGAAGTTGTATCCCTCCACCAGGGCTTTCTCCGCGGAGAAGCTCTCCGAGTTCTGGACGCGGACTTTCCTCAGGGAGATGCGGCGCGGCATGCGGCTCTCCAGCAGCGAGTTGCGGATCTTCTCAAAGTTCTTGCTGAGCTGGTACTGCCGGAAGGCGGTTTGGATGGTGCAAGCTGCCCTGCGAGACACCAGGTGACCGCCGTATTTGTGCTCTAGCATTTCGATCTGAAAGATACAGAAATGAGATGGCATTTTTTGTTAATTGACTTCTTGGTGGCTTTTTGTTACCCCTGTTCCTATACTGGTTAGGGTTAATGACTGTCAAAGGAACTTCTAACACTGAATTAGCTGAATTGCTTTCAGGGCAATGCCGTGCCCATGATTTCAACAGAAGGTTCCCCTTTGGGCACGGATGGCTAAAACACCAGCACTAGGAACCTCCTCACAGCTGTAACATGATTGTATCTCTTTCCAGAGTGCCAATCATACAAGCTGGAGCCTGCAGGTGCCCTTCCCTTGCAGACCCACTTTTGATGGCCTTTAGGGCAAGCTCATCTCTGCAAACACAATAACCCAGCAATGTGTGTTCCTACTTTCCTGATCAGCACTGCTCTCTTAATGTCAAGCATTTATCTCTTGTCTCAGAACGCTATTAATGCTTCTCCCCTCCTTAGTCACCTTAGGAAATACTCGCAGAGAAAGGATAAATCATTTAGAAAAAGGGAAGAAAATTTAATTTTTAAATGCAGAAAATGGTGGCTTGATCATAGCAGCTAGTGAGAAACAACAGCTTCCATATGAGTTAGTGGAGGCTGGGCTTGTTCTGAGTTGTGTCTTTTAAAAAGCACTCTGAATCCCAAAGTGCATTTTCTTCTGATATCTGAGTTTTTCAGGTATCAGCCAGTTTTGAAAGGTAAAAAAATCTGAATTTTAAATGTTGAGACAAGATACTAAGAACAAGCAGGAGGGTTTACCTGAGCTGGCAACAACAAACCCACATGTAAATACATGAATACATACACACAGCTGAAGTGCCATCTCACCTGGCTTCAGCAAAGCAGATATGTATGGCCATTTGTCTGCTGTAGTCCAGAACATATACTTTCTGGTAATCCCCTCACTCTTCCTCTGCAGCTGGGCTTTCACTAATGTGCTACAGGAGAATGTCAGATGACGTGGTTGCAGCGAGTGACTGACAGAGGATAAGGGGGACAGTGTGAAGATGATCATGGAAGATGGGACTGAAGAAAAAGAAGGATGAACTCCAACTACACTCACTGATGTTTTGGCTGTACTATGAGCTAAACTCTACATTGCTGGCACTTCACAAGGCAAAGGGCAGGTGCAGACCGTAGTGTTTATATGTGTGTGCACATGTGGAAAAGCCAAAAAAAGGTGAAGTGCTGGTTAAGTCAGGCCTGAATTAGCAGAGGATTCACTGCATCATTCATGTGGGGAGTATGAGCTCATTAGCAGAACTGAAGGATGAGTTTACTGACTGCATCCTCATCCCCAGCCAGATACCACTTGCCCCTCAGCATGCCTTGTTGGCTCAGTACACACAGGATGAAGGACTGAGCTCACACAAGATCTGAGTTTAAGTGCAAATTGATTTTGTAGTCAAAGGGAGACTGAGGCATGAGCCTCAGCTCACAGAGTCATGTCATATTGTCTGCTTTCTTCTTCTTCCTTTTTTGTAACATTACGTAATTTACAGGGAGTGAGCCAGGTAAAAGTGAAGGCCTGGTTTGACAGACGTGAGAAGTGTCAATCACCTCTGGAATCTTTCCAATACCAACTCCTCTGGAAGTAGGGGAAGATAATATGACCTTGGGAGAAGTTAGGAAGAGAGGAACATGACCCTGGCCGCAGGAACAGGTCTAGGGATCCTGCTGCACTGGATGTGAGGCTGCCATTTATGGAATGGAGCAGGGAGGGGAGCACATCCTTTCGTATTTCCCACTCTGGACATGAAGTAGGGAATCTTTGCCTTCTGCTCAAACATAAGGTAGGATTCTGTTTTCTGTTTGCCTTGCCCTCAAGCTTTATGGATAACCAAGGACTCTCCTTATCCTCAGTGTTTGTTATGGCAGGAAAGAGGAATACAGGGACAAAAAGAGATTCTGGGTAGTAAGCAGAAGTGTTTTTCTGGGGTTCTTTGTCTTGCTTTTCAAAATGACCATCTCAAGGCCCACCACAAAACCAGCCACATATCTTTGTCTCCTGCCACATATTCTTAAAGTTGGTCTGCCTGGAAAGAGATTGAGCCATCCCTTGGCCCTTCCCTTCAGGAGGAAGGCTCATGCAGATAAATGCAAATTAAACCAGTAACCTGCAAAGGCCCAACCCAGACAGTTAGTACTGACAACTGACCGTGAGCATTTCCTATAATGATCTTGTTAATGAAAATGTAGAGCTAATTGTGCTGGGAGGGAAAGAGGAACAAATGGGAGGGGCAGGCACAGCTATCTGAGGGACAGAATAATAGTAAAATGCAAAACAAAGCAGAAGCGAGAGCCTTACAATTATCTGAGGTTTCCAAGGAGGTGACAGCCATTCTGAAAACACGATATTCATATGCTCTGATCTTATTAGAGGCCAAGACAAGATGTCATTGCTGATCTGAAGTAAAAGGCCAGTTTATCTCATGCAAGGACAGTTCCCCAAAAGACAGACTTTAATAACTACTGAGAAGACATCCTTCTGAAAGTCTAAAGGAACAGTGCAAGCTATCAGTACCTTCATAAAAAACATCAGCAGCTTTTTGCAGTCCATAATCTCAGTCCTCCAAAAGGGCTAAAGCATTAAGAAGCAGAACAAGATCTAAAATGAGAGGACTCCCAAACTAGTCTGTTTTCCAGCTCATTCCAGGGGTGTAAGGATGGATTCTGCATGTGGTCCACTGCCATCTGGCCCTGTTAAAAGCGAGGGGAATCCTACAATATCCTGCAGCTGGGATAACAGGGACAGGGACTGTATCAAAGGATGCCTGAAAAGACTGGCAAAGCCAGATGCAGCACCCCCACAGAGAAGTGTGCTCCCCACCCTTGCTTTGTAGGAGCAGGTCTCTCTCTCTGTCTCCTTGATGTAGTCCAGCCATTTACTGTTTACTGATGCCTGAGATGTACACATTTGCTATCAGGTCGAGCTAACCGACAGTCCAAAGGAATTAAGGATTTCACACAGCTGTGGCCTGTGTTCCTCCTCTTGAGAGGAGGAAAGGACATCCATTAGCACCACAGCAGTCATAGATAATGGAGATGTATGTCTGGCTGGCCAGAGGAACCTTCTCTTCCCATTTGAGAGGTGAGAAAGGCCAGACATGATTGGCCTTCTCTCACTCCTAATAAACCCTACGAATCTCAAGTAATTGCCTACTTAAAGCTACTCTTCTCTGGGGAATGATCCGACAGCCAGCGCCAAAGGAAGGGAAAGGCAGGAGAGGGATCGGGTGGATTTCAAAGAATAATTAGCTTAACACATTTCTGGGCTTCAAAATGAACACTCATTCTGAGCAATTCAGGCCTTGTGGCTGAATTAGAAGTGGCTGGGAAATATCCATTGCTGTGAGGGATTGTACATGAAGGGAGCTTTAACAAGGTCAGCCTAAGGCAAGATGAAGTGCCAGGCCTGGATTTGGCCAAACATCTGAGGTGCACGCCCCTTGGCTTTGTTGCCCATAGGCATAAATTCATAAATCTGCCAAGAGAAAATGGGCCTGATCTTATTCTCAGTTAACACTGGTTTTCCACCAAGGTTGCCACTTAGCATGGCGATGTGCCACCATGTTAGCAAGAAGAGAGTCAGGCTCAGGGACAGAATCTGAGTGGCTCCAGGCAACGCATGCATTGCAAAAAAAAATTTTAAAAAAAAGACATACAGAGCATACACGTTCTCTATCACCCTTTCTTAATGCTTCTCCCTCCCTCCAGCCTTTCACAATGGAAGAACATTGCTATAAGGGCCATGTGTTAATGGGATATTTTCCTTCATGCCTGGGACATCTGCCACCCTTCAGCACAACCCAAGAGTGTGTATGACAGAAAGCATGCTCCTCTCTCCTGATACCCTCCATTTTCCCAACATTCAATATAGTCTAAGCATAGGGGAACTCTAGCACTTTAGTCTCCATTCCAGCCTCCCAGCGTAGTGTACTTCTGCTCTGTGCACTGTCAGCAATCTCTGTTTCATGGGATAGAAAGTAAGGAGAGCCATGAAGCCACTCACCAACCCAGCAGTATGATGCTGAGGGGCAATGACTGGTCCAAGCCTTGCAGAGGAGGCTGTACTCTACCCTCCTACCCTCCTAACTAACACTCAGTCCTCTCCCAAAAAGTAAATGTGACTTCAACTGTGCTTTGAAACTAAAAATGTCTCCTTTCACCTATTTTTCTTATCGTAAGTTCTGTTAATGTATTACAATTTGAGCTATGACTAGGGTTCTACTGGGACAGTGCTATGCAGGTCCTATCACTCTTATTCCCATTTAACAGAACTACCTGACAAATAAATTGATAGGAATACCTATAAAAACACATACTAGAGTGCAAGAATTGAAGAATTAATACTCTTCACTGCCTGAAAATCTCCCCTTCCAGAGCCGGAGGCAATTCACTGAGGACAACCATCAGGCTGGAGAGGCACACATACTGTAAGCCCCCTTTGCTGTGGGAAAAGTGGTTTCACCTACAAGATAGGCTAGGTCCATGCAAGGTCAGTCCTGCAAGGCACCAGAAATTAATGAACAATCAGCTAACATGTCTCTCTCTCTCACATGCATCCAGGGCAGGTTTGGCCTCTGCTGCAAGAACAGTGATAGGGCAACGTGACCTTAAAGCTAAAATAACACAGGACAGATGCCCCAGAACAAACCAGAGCAGCTCTGGGACATCGAGGAGGCTAAGCCCATATATAGCAGTCAAGATCTGGCCCACCCCAAGGATATGTCACATCAGTTTGTTAAGCCAGTTAATTAGTGTCTGTTGTTTTTTTTCCTGGTGTGAAGCAAGAATTATTTCTGAGTTGAGTACACAGTATTTCGAGAAAGACACAGCTAAAGAGCCAAGGTCTCTCTTTTGCTCAGAAATTTATTGAGCCATTGATCTGACATGTATGTTTAGGGACAGCAGCAATGCTTTAAGAGAAGTGGCAAAGAGATGTCCTAGAAGTAGCAATTCTTCTGTGGAAACCTCATTAGCTGATACCCTTCAGCTGCAGTGGCATACCTCCCACTGAATTCTCCCACTGAACGTAATCTGGACACTGTCACTAGTGTTTGCTTGTCATCCTCACCTCGCATACTGCAGGGTCTGCATGTCCAACAGCCTCTGGTTGAGCTGCCATACCAGGGAAAAGACAGAAACTATTATTTAGGTTCTGTTTTGCACAGCAGCTCTCCTGGACTGTAATCTGCAGAGGCACGGAGTGGGGGGGCATGTTCCACCTCATTACCTTTGAAGGAGGAGCCCAGCTGCTATTAGCCCCTGTCCCACTGTCCCCTGCTCGGAGTCCATCAGGAGATGCAGCTAGAGATGGGCACGCTTGTGCTCTGGAGCTAGGCTGTAGCCTCAGGCACAGAAGGTAAAGCTTGCAACTTCTGGAACTGAATAATTTCCTCTCAGCCTGGTTAACCTGCCTGTCTTTTCAACATCCACTGCTGCATTGAAGGCAGTCATGGCAGCAATACACAAACAGCGTGGTAGATGCTGTGTAGGACAGTCATTGAATGAAACCCTCATGCTAATGCAGAAGTGCACTGGGGACCCACCCTGCGTGATCCAAGATGGCAAGATGGTCCTTGGAGATCTCTCCCATGAGAGACATCATTTGAGACAACCAGTTGCTAGAACCCTACAGGCACTGCACACGTGTGAGCAAGGCAGTATCTCTGGATGCTGCAGCTCTCGGCTGCCTGCAACCCGTCTCTAAGCCTACACTAACAGCTGGGTTTCTAGGTCCACTTTGGACCACAGGCAATGAGGACCAGAGACCAGCAGGTTTGGGTGAAAGGGTGATGCAGTCAGAGGTGGGGAAGCTACTTCCTCCATCAGCCCCACGTAGCCAAAGGGCCAGCTCAGGCAGGGCAAAAGCTCAAGGCGAACAAAAGGCTGAAGTATTTGCTGAAAGACGTCCCACCACAGTGTGAATGCAGTCCCACCCGCCCCATCCCCTTCTCCCACAGCCTGAGGAGGAAGCCTTGGTACCTGTTTATTCTTTAGGTCAAGGGAGAGCTCATAATCGGAGGCAGCCGCATGGGAACACGAGGCCGCCCCTTTGCTGCGCTGCACTCTCACTGGGGAGCCCGTGTGGTGGAGGCTCGCCTTCTGCACCAGAGGGGAACACCCCGCTGCCTGCTCTTCGTGGAGCTCCGCATGCTGGGCTTTTAGCGTCAGGGTGTCGGACCTGCCTTCCTGGCCACTCTGTCTGCCGGCCTCCTTCGGATCCTCCGTTTCACACCCGGCTTTCTTGCTTGTGGAACCGCTGGGATCGTCACTGTGAAAGAAATGCAACGTTTCGCTTTTTTTATTTGTTTTTATTATATTTGGTTTATGATCATGTTTATTATTCTTCACTATACTCATTCTCTGAGCTGCATTTTAAATGTCTGGGAAGCCTGGGCTGTGAGGGGTCTCTCTCAGTGATGGATCAGGACTGTGGGTTGATGCAGCCAAAGCTCTGATCCCTCCCTCCCTAAGAGGAGGCACCCTTGTATGAACCAGTCCTATGATTCCTGGAGCTGCCTGGCTGCCTCTGCTCCAGGTGCTGCAGCTGGAGGAGGTGGGGAACCAAGGAGGTTCTCATGGCCTATGGACACCTCTCCTGCCCTCTGGAGCAGCTAGCAGCTGGCAATCACTCCTGTGCCCTTCCTGCCTGTTGATCAGCCTCTCTCTGCACATCTCAGGTCCCATCTGGCACTGAGCCAGGACTCCAAGGACCCTGTTTTCCCTTGGAGTTTCTAAGGGCATGTGGAAGATGGGCAGAGGAATGTTGCAGAGTTTCCAGAGGAACTCTTGGAGAGCTGAGAGTATAAAGAGCCAGCACTTAAGAGCCAGCCAGCACTTAAACACTTAAGAGCCAGCCAGCCCTGAGATCCTGACTCTCTGAAGTATGTCTGCAATACAGGCATAGCAGCCTGCAGAGCTTCCATGAAAGAAGCCTTCTCTTTATGACCCACAAATTGCTGTGCCACTGAGATCTTGTGGAGAAAGGAAAACACTCTTTTCTCCTGTCAGCCACAGCAGCAATTGTGTGAAACCAGGGCCTGACAACAGTGCACTCTAAGAGAGATGACATCTTGCTCCAGGCAGGATGGGATTAGCATATGTCTGATCCATTGAAGTGCTGAGGAAATCTATAGTTAACCCTTCTTGCCAAGTATATTCCAAAACCATCTGATTTCAAACAAGGTTTTGGTATTCTGGGAGACTGTTTCAACCATTAGTGTGTTTGTTCATCATTACATTAGCCTCCTTCCAGTGGCTACAGAGGAATAATTTATGATTTCCAAGAGTGTGCAACCCTGCATGGACTCTGGCTTCCACTGCACCATGTCCATCAGACACATTGGTTTCCAAGGAATGACTATTTAGCTGAGAGCAACATCTAGTTTGGAAATAATTTCTACAGAACCAATGCATTTAATTCCACTGAAATCAAGGATATGTACTGCTTCCCATATTTAAACACCATTAAATTATTCAACTCACATCTGAATCATATTTATTTCTCTTGGATTTGCTCCACATACAACTAGTTCTGCTATTATCTATATAATAAATCATTTTATGATTGATGTTGATGTCAGAGCAAAAGGAGGAAAATCAGATATGATTTTCTGTAGTGCCCAAATTACCTAGAAGCATTTAAGTCTTATTTTCAAAAGTGGTGCAAGCACTTAAGAGCCCAAGTCTTCTAACTGTAAATAGACTTTGCCTCCTGAGCTTCAGAGTACTTCTGCACACTTACTAGTACTTTAGGAAGTATATTCTCTCCAGTGGCAGCTCTTCTGTTCAATAGATTTAACAATCAAATTTAGAAATATTCCCACATTTTCTAAGGGGGCTCCACATCTGATGAAGCAAAGACAGTACAACAACTTCAGAATTATGAAAGATGGAAAATTTCAAGGTAGAAAGCTTCTTCTTTTATACACGTGCATGTAGTCACCAGTTAGATTTACAAAATATATTCCCAGAAGAAGCCAGTCTCTTACATAAATGCTATATAACCAACTTTGTCAAAGCATATTAAAATGATGTCTTTGCATACTCATCAATCAGGAAATACCACCATTAAAATGAGGCATAAAACTATTCTTTTAGGTTGTACACCTTATAAAAGTTTTCACTATTCTATTCCTGATACTACACTTTTTTCTACACCTAAAGATACACTCCTAAAGTATGTAGCCATTTTGAACTCCTTCTGTTCTACGTCCATCCACATTGCAGGAAACCTTTACAAAAGACTTTTCCCTTACAGCTCTCACTGCATTGGCAGCCCCTGTTCTATACATTCTCATTTTAACCAGCAGAGCAGCAATTTTTGTCCTCAGCTCAAGGGGTGACCAGGTGACATAGATTTGATCACGTTTTCGTTGAAGTGCTTGCCGAAATCCTCGCAAGTATTTCAGTGGGAACTGGACTGTGCCCTATAAAGCAATTTCTGTTAGACACATAAGCTCTGATTCAGCAAGACACACATCCCAAATTGCTCTGCTGAGTCAAGGCCTCAGTGCACAGTGTGCTACGCAGACCTTCTTCAGGGCAGATCAGGGCCCGAGGCAGTAGGCTAGAGAGCCAGTTGACTCCCCTTGGAGCATGAATGGTCTCTAAATGCCAGCAAATATTCCCTGACATGATGGTCCTCTAAACGCTCACACATATGCTTAGCTTTGTTTTTCTGAGGACCTTTGCTGGCTGCTCATGGCAGAACACGAAGTGTGTGAGCAAGAGCTTGCAGCCTTCGGTCCCGTTGCCCTGTAAGGAGTACATCACCTCTGGTGGGTGCACACTATCTGTCTGGTTTTCTGTCACACACAGTTTAGAGCCTGAGTGTCACATTCACAGTGACAGCACATCCTGCATGCACTGCTAATACAGAAGTAAAACCAGTAGGGTTTGTAGTATCACAGAATAATCTAGGCTGGGAGGAAGGCTGGAGGTCTCTGTTCCAACTGCCTGCTCAAAGCAGGGCCATTTTCAAAGACAGATGGGCCTTCTCCAGGCAACTCTTGAATATCTCCATACACAAAGATTCCCCAGGCTCTATGAAAAGCCTTGTCACCTAAAGCCTGACCAGTCTCACCTGGGAGTCCCACAAATATCCCCTGCACAGTTGCCCCTTTTCAGCTGAGCCCAGAGCCATCAATTCCTGCCCCAGTCACACTGTAGGAACACTGGTCTCCAGCCCTGCCACAGCTTTCCCTATTATGTGGCCACAAACCCACTTGATTTAGACCCTGAAGACTGACTCCCCAGCTTGACCTTGGATCTGCCTCATCACCATGGACCCACCCACTGATGACTGGGCTGTGTCTGATGCTGGGTACCCTTACCAGACCTGATTCTGACCATGACCAATGGGGCAGAGGACATTGGACCAATCCAGAATGGTTGGAAACCCCCTTTAACCTCACTGGACATTTAGTTTATTCCTCGAGACACAGGAGGGCCCTAAGACTGCAAGCACTAAGTGCACACACTCAGTCACCGATGTGTAAGAAGCACCGTCAGCCTCAGCGCCGCCCTCGTGGGGAGTAACTGAAGCCCCTGCAGACACAGTGCTGGGATAAGGACACAAGCTCCTCACACGTACACATCAACCTTGCCTTCCTCCCCCGTGCGTGCTCTGAGCCCAGTGAATACACCCATACAGAATGGATTGTGCTTAAGCGTGGAATTTTCTGCGGGTCAAGATTCGGTCAGATCAAAATCAGATTCCACTGCAGCACTCAAAGGCATTTTTCAGCTAGATGTTTTTATGCTAAATATAAACTTTTTAACCCCATACTGGTTTGGCCGTTGTGCTGTTCAGAACACAATAGCAAACACTCTTGCTGAAGTGGGAATAGTTTCTACATGTTCTGTTGTGGAAAGAAAAGATAATAAAAAATGGCTCAACCAGTTTTACTTAGTGTGAAAAAATCTGGAAAAAATACCTACTTCACCTTTGGGCAAACCTGGGAAATTTCATTTTCAGCTGGTATACTTCAGTGACTTATAAGCAGTGGAAAAAATGAGTTTGCTTAGCAGTCTGAATGTTATCATTACAGCCCTATGGTTTCACTTACCACCTGTATTCCTCCCAGTTTTATTCCCATCTTGAACCTGTTTCTGAGGAAGTGTTTTGGGGAGGCTTTTTTTTTGTTGTCCAGTAGCAGCAACTGATGAAGCTCCCAATAAGAAATAAAATACACTGCTAAAGATCAAAACCAATCCTGCAGTGAAATACAGGCTAAAAACTTAACAATCCTGATTTTTTTCCCTCTATCCTGAGTGACAGAGTTGATTTGCATCGGTAGAACACAGGTTTTGTTAAAAAATGAAGGCTCAGGATATATTATAATCACCATAACCAAAAAAAAAACCCAAACAAACCCACCGACAGTAAGGAAAGTAAGTAGGGCAAGAATAGGCACTGTAGCATGGAAGATCTCTGGGAAAAAAAAATGTTATTAAGCAAATTACAGGGACCCACTTGTTTTCCCTTGGTAAATAAGCAATCAGCCTCCCTGGCTGTGAGATGAAGAAAGGGAATGGATCTATTGCACATTCTGTTTCTTGGATGAGAAAATTTGTCTAACCACTTGCAATAATTAAAAGTCCCATGCAGAGTCTAAGGTGTGAATCCCAAAGTCCCGGCCCAACTCCAACTAGGTTAATTTAGTTCTGTATCCCAGCATCACCCCTGCAGTTTCAACTGTAATCAGTGTTCTTTACTTGCTGTCCTAAGGTATCATATACCACCATTTTTCACAGCTTTTACAGCTACCCTTGCATGATAAATTCAACAATTTTCTGCCAGTCATACAATCAACTAGGGAAGGTTTGTAATTTCTTTGAATTCTGTTTGATTGAAAGTTGTAATATTAATGTAAATCACTTGCAATCAGAATAAAAAAAAAAGGTAAGACTAAAAAATCAGCTGTTCTCTTCTTCCTAGATGTTCCTATCTGACTTTTATGACCCGTAGCAACTAGCTTAGTCATTATTACAAATAGATTTCACCTGCTGTAAAAAAAATATCTCTCATGCTTCAGGTATCTCCTGTACTTTTGCACTGCTGACTTGTTCATGCCTGCTGCAGACAGCAACCAGGTTTGTTAACAAAATCGGTGACTACAGACAACCTGACTCGGGGCTTATATAAAATACTTTCACCAGTCTAGCATTTCAAAACAGGGATATCAGGGTTTTGAGCTGAATCCTAGTGTTTGTTTCAAGAAAGCAGGATGGTGAAAAAGCTCTCGCTGAGACAATTCAGCTGGTGCTCATAAATGTTTTTATTTAGCACAAGTAAATAAGATTTCTGATACTTAGCTTTTATGTGCAGGTTTCTCAGGAAGATTTTATGTAAGGATTAGAGTAAGGGAAGGATGTAGGGAGATGATAGAGGAGAAATGGTATTATGTAGACGATTTTTTATGACTCTCTCTTTTCTCCCTTCCTGCTACTTTGGAAATGTAAAGACCAAATCAGTGATACTAAATTATCAAGCCAGAGAAGCCCATATACCCATTCCTAGTAGTATCAGCTCCCTTTGTCTGTACAGAGCTGTTGCATCACTGTCTGTCCTGGGAGAGATTTGACTACTTGTCATTTGCTAAAGCATGAGGATGGTGCCCTTCCTTGCATACTCCTCATCACCTCCTTGCTTCTAGAAATACATATTTCCAGCTTGGCAAAGATCTGTGCTTCTAACTGACAGCTGTGGAAACGAACCATGGTTATCTGTTGGATCTTGACTGTCAGACAAACATTCCCATACTTGATGACTTGAGTAACAACATGCAGCCCCTTCCCCACAAATCTTTAATGACAATTTCAAGCTAGACCTGTAGGCAGAAACACACAAGTTGGGTGCTCCAGACACTACATTCCATTGCACCACTGTCAAAAATCAGAATCAGTTCAAGTCTAAACTAATTTTCAGAGCTCTCACAAAAGTGTTTACAGAGCAGCTGACTTGTACGTGACTAAACAGGGCTCAAGGGCCAGAAGGGCTATTCTTCTCAGGGACAGTAATGTTAGTGCTGTAAGAAATTAAACCTGACCTTTCTCACTGATCACTCTAGAGCTAAAGAGGTCCCGTGTGGTCGTGACACAAAACTCATCTCTTTGCTCCTCTCTCCTCCAAGAAGAAAAATTTTTTTCAGATAAATAAGAGCAATAACAGAGGAACAAAAAATGGCAATGGCACCTCTGGATTTGGTGAGTGGTTTGAGAAACCAGTCACCCAAGAAGAGGATGTTCAGATGCACTGTTGCCAGGTATAATGGTTATGCAAAAAAGTCTAGTTAATTGTACGGAAGGCTGTGAGGTGTTACAAAAGTACTACAGAGGCAAAGACCACATTGCTGTTTCCCATGTATAACTTACCAAACACCTTCATCATGGTATTCAAGGTCAGTGAGCAGGATTGTGACCCGTAACAGAGGCAAAGACTACATGGCCTAGTTGTGAAAGACCACAAAAATTTATTAATACATTTCACAGAGCTCAGTATGAGGATCCGTTGGTTATTGTAAATATACTGCTCTCAAATTGCCATAAGTGATTAATATTAGCATGGCCTTAGAGTCATATGAGACTTTGAAGCTTCACAGATGTCAGAATAAAAAACCCTTACAAAGTGCCCTATAGAGAATTAGAAAAAGAGGTCACCAGCTAATGTCAGTAGAATGGAGTCCAGACCCCAAGTCTGCAAGAATCTGTGCTCACTCTGTCTTTCCTGAGCTTAACTATTCAGGAAAAAAATAAATCAACTGCTGACTTAGCAGGGTCCAAAGTGCCTTTTCAGTTTATACCATTTCAGTGTTCCCTGAGGACACCCACGACATATGGGTGAATGGGTTCATCAGAATTCAATGAAAAAAAAATGGCTGAGACAGGCTTGGTAATATATTATGGGATCTTTTCAAGGTTCAGAGATTTCTGACGTGCAGGGTGTCTGAGTGCAAAAGAATTGCTTCTGATTTGCTTTTAAGTTCAGGTTTTAGGGTGACTTGAAGGCAATGCTCCCTGGGAGCATGCTGAAACTGATGGAAGGCAAAAGTCTCTCCTGCCAGAGAGGCAGGGAACTTGGAATTTGATCTTGGCAAATCATCCCCTGCCAGCCGAGCTGCAGCTTTCTCAGTCAGTCTCCTCCAACAAAGACAAATATAGGAACAAGATTCTGATTTTGTCTACGTTCACATAACACCTTGCAAAGCAGTGGCATCAAGCCATCTTCTCACACTAGTTTTACCCAAGAGGATTTAATGATAATTAGCTAAGCTCATTACCTATCTCAGAATATATAATCTGTTTCATAAAAAGGCTAGCGCACACACCTGTAAAATAGATTTGACAGTAGGGTACAGTAAATACATTGGAAATCAATTAAATTTAACATCCTTTAGCACAGACTGAACCAGGCAACATCTTTTCAACATTGTTTAAAGTGGTTTTGGTGAGATGTACATTAAGCAGACAGATAATGTAATAATACTATCAAATGCCTCCTGTCCCACAGGGACCAACCTGCCAAAGTCAGGGCCTTCATTTCAGATTTGGTATTTAAACTTGATCCCCATGTGCTGTTGTAATTCCCACATTGTTGTGCCTTTTGGTACAGAACAGCACTATAGGAATTAATTTTTTCTGAAGCACCCCATACCCTCATGGCGCAAAGATGATTGTCCAGGTGTCAGACTGGACTGGCTGCTTGTTGAGGGCCTGGCTCTCCACGAGGGACTTCAGCCACCAGAGGACTAGGATCTCTCTTTTTCATGGGGAAAGACAGGCTCTTCCAGGGGGTAACTTGGAACAGCTAAGGCAGCTCTCACTAAATGAAAAGTGGTGTTCATGGTGCAAGGCTGGCTGTGCTGCGTGGTGTGGTTGTCACAGCTTTTTTCTTATAGTTCCTGTGTGTGTCTGGGTGACATCTCATAATGGCACTTTGGCCACCCCTCTGGCATATCCCTCTTTCCTCTACCCTTCCTAGCCACGACTCCTGTTTCTCCAGCTGCAGGAGCACAGGGCTCAGCTTAGGAAGTAGAGCCCCTTTCTGAGCTGCCTGTCACATCTCAGGGCTTGACACCCCAGGCTGGTTCTGTGCTGTCTCTGCAGGTTAGACAAGGAGGTCCCACAGCCTGTCACTGCAGAGAGGGTTACCTGTGGCTGCTTCAAACGGGGCACCTGTGCTTATCACTGAGGTGTGAAAAGCACCAAGTGGATACTGAAGGCATGGGAGGCCCTGCTCTCAGGGTTTAATTACTTTTACTTTAACCCTGGACCTCTCTTGCCTCTCCAGTGTTTGGTAAACACGACCTTTTAGAGAAGGAAAAAACAGATGGCATCCTACATTAGTGTAACTGCCCGCTCAGCACCCCGGGAAAGAGAAACTTGGCTTCTCAGCAGCAGTCTTTCTGCCACTTCAACTCAGATCTCTTGGCTCCTAATCCCCGAGGCAGGTTTGAACATCACCAAATTCGCTGACAAAAGCCTGCCAGTGCAATCATGCAGAAGATAGAATTTCACTGCTAAAATGAGATGAATTCAGGGCTGGGAGGCAGCAGAGTCTCTACAAGAAAGGAAACCTTGCATGTCCCCTCAGCCCATTGCTCTCCTAATTCAGCTGCCTATGAGCTGGGTGAGGGACACAGCTCTTGGCATTTATAAACCAAGGCAAGGCTTCTGTGGTCTTCTTTTTCCACCTGTTGTGATGGACCCTACGTTGGACTGCACCTCTGGGTTCCCTCCTAAGGGATCAGGGTAATTGATTTCTGAAGGCAGTTGAGTGAGCCATTTCACAGGAAGATCTTCTTGTGACTCAGAAAAATTTTATTTCTATTCTCAAGTATCTTGGCTGTTTCATCTCTTGCAATCACTGCAGCCCAGTAGAAGGACACTGCTTGTGCCAAACCAAGCAGAAGGAAACTCGGTTCTCAACAGAAAGAGTAACACAGCTTCAAATCACCATCCTGCTCAATACAGACAGTCCAAACACCATTTACCAGCTTTAGGAAATCGGATATGATCCAGGTTTTAACTTTGCCACTGTCTTCAGATCTAGGGGTTTGTGTTGGCCTTTGGCTGAAGACCAAAATAGAAACAGCAAGGCTAGCATTCCTTCCTCCTTTTCCCAATCCAGTGACCACCCCCACAGCCTTACGCAGTAGGCACAAAGCTTTACTTTTCCAGGTTTTAACCTATTTTGTCACTGCTGATTCGTTCACTCTCTGATCCACTTCATGTCACTTCTCTTCCCCTAGGCTTCATTCCTTTTTCCATCTTTCCTCACTCCCATTTGGAAAACAGAATGACTTAGCAGCTTACATATTTGGTCATGCAAGCTCATATTCCCCTATGGCACTTAAAATTCACTTACCTATGAGGAATGAAAATTATTCCCACCTTTATTCTCCATACTCAGACATGGAACTTTTGGAGCAAGATCATTAAGAAAAACTGGAGTTTTCCTAGACGAAACCAATCCTACTGTGTGGTTGAGCAGTACTCTGGCTGGTGCTAAATGGCTTTATGCCAGTGGATTGCACCAAAGTCAGTGAAGGCTCCAGCCCAATATGCTCTATTTTAAGGCAATCTGTAACATCCTTATCAGATCCAGTTGTGCTGTAACAGCACAGCAACACTTCTCACAACATCATTCTACGTCATCCAGTTTTGTGCATCTTGACCCACCACTCTCACATGAGTGTATTTATGAAACTACAGGCAACTGTTATATTTTGTCAGTCACCCTGAAAGACATGCAAAAGAGTACCAGCAGTGTGTACATAGGGCAGCCTATCCTCGTCTTCCCTCTTTCTCCAAAAGATGGAATGAAAGAGATTGCAGTCAACCTAGGCAATAATAACAGCATCATGACCTGTTCAGAGGAAAGCAGCAACATATCAGTTTGGGGCATCACAAAGGTGACATACAGCTCTAATCACTACACAAATACAATTCCCAGTGGGATGATGGGACAACCTATGCATTGACGAACCAAGGTGCCAGCCAGAGATGGTTAAAAATTACTAGAACACACTTCCAAGTGGCGTGGCCAGAGTTAGGCTCTTCAGTCTCAAAAGAAAAATCTCACTGAACTCAGGTCCTGTTTATGCCTTGAACAAGCAAGGTGACAGTCCCAAAAATGTCCCAACTTTTTTACACCCACTCCCTCACCTGTCTAGATGTTTTCAGAATCCAAACAGAGTGGCTTGAGCAGCTGTACAGTGTGCTCCACTTCAGCATCTCAGATTCTTCAGTTCTTCCTGAAACGTATGAAAGCCTGCCAGGGCCACATGCAGAAGAAGAAATTCTGGTGCAGAGATGATTTTTCAAAAGGAGAGCTTATTGTATTTGAGAACAGAGCCTGTCCCATGGGGGTGGTCAGAAGATGAACCTTCATAGGAGTGAGTTAGTGTTGCAGAGCACAAAAGAGACAAAAGGCCTTTGGATTGAGATCACACTACAAGAAAATGTGTAATAAAAGGCCACAGCCTCATTGCTGTCACTGCCAAAGAATGCTGGCATGAACAGGACTATTCCAGCCAAGGGACCTGCTCATTTATCTCCTGCTCATATGCTCTTGTTCCCTCCAGTTTCTTCTTTCATTTACACTATTTTTTATCTTCCTGCTTTTCCTGCTCCTTCTCTCCTGTCATTCTTCTCTGTATAGCATGTTTGCCATTCATTTTTCTTACAGTAGCACTGTTACATTTGTTGGGATGAGTCTGTCTCCCTTTCTTTCTCATTGGCTCCTTTTTTTCATCTCTTTGCCCTATCTGTCTCTGCCTTACAAGCCATTAATAAGCCTGTGGACAGAGGGTCTACAAAAACCACCTGTCAAGTTCCACAGAACCACACCATAGTGTACAAAAGGTCTGGAATGGCTCAATTTTGGGGGTGGGTACGTCTTGACTGATGCAGATCAGGTCAGATGATATTAGTAGAGGATTAGGATGAATGGTGTGAGCTCCACCACAGTCCATCTGCTATTATTTTATCAACCGTCTGTGCCTGCTTTTCAGTGCTAGATACAGGAATATTTCCAAGGCTGGCATAGCCTCTTCTCTTGCATCTCTGTGGCATTAGCACACAGAAAACACAGGCTACAGCAGGCATTTATGTTGCATTCCCCCAGTACCAAAAAGTTGCCATGTTACAGGCAAGGAATTCTCCACAATATAGGGGAGAGAGAACATGAGGATCATCTGCAAGCCAAGAATGAATTGTCTGGTATTAATGCAACTAACTGATTAACTGATCTCAACAACTGTTGAAAGTGGCTTCCACAACTGTGAGGTTGGTTATGATTGATCCTCTTTCACAGATATTACCATGGCCCAAGAAATAGCAAGCACTGTCACATGTGGGAGAAGAGTACTTGAATCCAAGTCCAAATTCCTCTAGGGCAGGACTCAGGTAAGCAACAGAAGCAACTGGGGAAAAGGAAGGACTGGAAGAACCTGTGGCTAGGCAATGGCTGTGTACAGCTTCAGGCTCTCAGAAAACATGTGTCTGATGGGCACCTTTGCAGTTTCAACATAAGATACTTCAAATATGGGTTTTTTTGGCCTCTCTCTCCTGGCATCTTCCACTTTCCTGAAGAAAGGTGTTGATAGGGGCAAACAAAGAAACCAATGTGACAGGGAGACTCCAGATTCCACCAGAAATATTTTTTTTCCTGTTGAAGAGCCCATCTATTCCTTACTTTACTTCCCCACCCTCATGTTCTCCACACTTGCCTGAGAGTGGCTGCACCAGCTGTTGGAGAGGAGCTGAGAAATGTCTGTGTGGAAGATAGTGCCAAAATGTCCTGGTGGATCTCCTTTACGGGACTGAGACGCTGCATCTGAAACTGACCTCCTGTTTCTTTGGATGCTTCCAGAAAGAGCCATTCCTCCCAGGTCATAGTACCAGAAGAATTGCCAACTATACCTCCCTGCAAGAGATTCCCAAGGTTGTTGGTAACTATGATGTTAAGGACGTTCTCTAAAATATTTTTTGCTTATAATTCTAAGTGTTTCCATATTTGCCCTAAATCTACATTCACTAAACATCTTTGTGATTCTGGACCTAGGCTCCTGCAAAGCAATTAAAGTTGCTAGTCCTCACTGTACAAAACACCCATAAAAAGTAAGGAATCTACTCACTCCCTAGCTTAGGAAGAGTTCAAATCTGGGTCTAGACATTACTCCTCGCCCACGTCTTTGTGTCAGACTAAAATCCAAACTCTGAAAACTGTGAGCCGGGGGAATATTTATGTGAACTTTGCTGACCCATCCCTGCCTGTCTGCAGCATCCCTGCAACCTCCAATCGTACTCTCTGGAACAGGATTATTAAGTCTACAGGGAGGGAAGAATAAGAAGTAGATGAGCTGTTAAGAAGCAGAAAAAAAATCTTCTCTTCATGACTGTGACCTCAATAAGGAAAAGAAATGAGAAGCACAAACAGGATGTGCTAGCAAAGCAGAAATGTTGCTCAAACTTCTGTGTGTTTTCAAAACCAGTGGTGTGGAGGACTTTGGCAGGAATGCAAGAAGTCAGACTGAAGAGTTTTGTGTACTGTCATTTGTCCTCAGAGGACACCAGATATAGACCATGGGTGTGGAGGCTTGCTTTGCACTGGCATGTCCACGTCCTGTTAAGATTGACCTGGAGCGTTGTCCGTTAAGAATCAGAGAAGAACTCAGCCTCCATTGTCCACTAATTGTAGGAGCATCCACTTGACACTGCCAGTTGGGGGCCAGTTAGGCAGAGTTGTTATGCTTTTTTAAGTGGAAGGTTATAGATCTGAATTGATATAGACCAGAATCATCATCATCATGTTTCACACCTGAGACAGAGCCACTGAGTAGCTCTGAGATGAAAGGAAGCACTGACTTTCCGATTTTATATCCAACATCCTGCCAGTGATCCTAAGTCAGAAATGCTAATTTCCCATTTCATGAGCTGGATTTGCATTCTTTCTGTGGGGCAATCTTTTACAAGTTCAGACAAAATGTTGAGTAGCTCAGTTGTTTTACTGTAATGCTTAAAGAGTGATGGATACTGGTGGAAAATCATCATTCCCCACTGTTTATCAAGGTGCTTCAGTAGTGTCCAGAAGGAGAATTCACTTGTGGTGAGTGGTTCAGTTCTCAACAACTTCATGGGCTTCAGCCTTAAAGGACATCTCATTCACAACCCAAACAAAGTCTTGGGGATTTCTCAGGAGGATCTAACTGTTAGAGGACGTAGTGATCCAAGGGCAAAGTGAGAGCTGTGCTGGGAGGAGAGATGCTCCTGGGCTACAGCAGTGGGGAGCCAAAGAAGGACATGATGTTGTGACTGTGCAGTGGATAATATTCATGGCTCTTTTGTGCCAACGCCTTCCAACATGACTTCATAGGACAAAGAACAAATGCATGTTCAATCGAAACAGTTCAGGTAAAGAAATGGGAAGAATCAGAGAGAGCAGATCTCCAGAGGTAAATGAAATCAGATTTTGGTTTTTAAACATGTGCTGCTTAAGGGGTAGCATACTCCTATGCAGCTCAGAGAGCTGGGAAGAAAGATGTTTGAAGGTTTGATTTGAAAGAACCATCCAAAATCTGCCCATCTACTTATCAGCCTCCCACATATACAAATGGAGCAACAAGCACAAAAGACCTCTTCCAGCAAGAACCTGTATTTTCATTTCAGTACTTTGGTAAGTCACAAGTGAGGCAAGAAGGAATTTCACCAGAACTGCAAGGAAGGCTGGCTTGGAGATGCAGCTGATGGTTCACAGGTCTCTTTACCACTACCTGGTGCTGTGATGCCAGGAAGCAACCAACCTGCTACAAAGACTAATCCAGCAGGCACTTTAGAAATGAGTCCACAGCTGTCTGAAGTCTCAACTATATTGAGTTACAATTTCATTGGTCTGTAACCATGAAGTAAACACTTCACCAGTTGCACTAATCATGTTTTAACCCTGATCTAAGCAGCAGTCTCCCTACTCAAAAGTGTGGAAATATTACAGGAAAGTATGAACAGAGCTTGCCCAACTTTTCCATAGATGTTTCAGACCCTAGCCCTTCTGCTCAGTACACCTTCAAGCCCTTCTAGAAGACTGCTCCCTCTTCCTGGAAGGACTCTGGTTCCTTTACCTTAAAAGCAGGTCAGGCCTCATCTGCACTTCTTACAGATAGTAAGGACTTTCCCACAAATGCAGTGGAACATCCTCCCTTCCCAAGATTTATTCTGGGATTTGATCCTGCCCTTTACAGAAATGTACCCAGATCCCATCCAGTCTCCCTTGTGACATGATGCTTCAGCACTCCAGTTCTATCCCCATGTCCATTGCTGAAGTGGACCTGCCCCATGTGCTTAAAGTTTTGTGTAGAACTTTTCCCATTGCTGGAGGAGAGGTGATTTTCTGATGATTTCCTATTCAGCACCACAGGGGAGCCAGAGGCAGGTTCTGAAAAGTTGCCTGTGAAAGGCAACCGAATGAATATACTGTTCCCTCCAGTTGTGACTCCATCATTTCCTCTCATTACTCTAATAGAAACAAATCTTTCTCATCTCAGCCCTATTACCTCACACAAAGGAAAATGGTATGTAATCCTGTTAGAGCTGGGCTGCTGCTGGACATATTTTAAGGTCATTGTTCTGGGATGCCAGTCTCTACTGTGTGAGACTGGGAGAGGTTGGAAATGCAATTACTAGGCTATTCAAATCCCCAGAATGAAACCCCACTGTTAACAGGCAGAAGCCAGCAAGAAAAAGAGCAGTTGCTTTATGAAATTACAGGGTTTGGCTAAATCAGAGTCTGATCAGCACCTCAGTAAAGGAGCAGAGTTAGCTCCTACTGCCATCCATGGAGTTTCTTCCTGTCACTTAACCTGATCTTTGGCATACTCAATGGAAACCCAACCTGCAAGATGGCTTATGGTCATGAAGCCAGTAGTGTACAAGTCCATTGGAGACAATGGTGGTCCATATACAGGATTTATACTGCACTTTGAAATGGGAAAGTCCTTACAGTTCAGCAACAGGAATCTGCCTTCTGCTGCCATCACCTCATCTTGTACTTTGGCTCTGAGCTTCTTGGCAGAATCTGGGATCAAATCTATCTCTTAATATTCATGGCCTACAGCACCAGTCTTGCTAATTGCTGGTGCAACCCAGCTAAGCAGCCAGGTGGGAAATTTGCATTGCTAAACTCATGGAGCTGTAACTTCCCCATGAGGAATTCACATGCTGCAGGAGAGAAGGGGGCTAGCTCTGCTTGTGGCAATCAGCGAAGCAAAGCAGAACAATATGAGTGGGAATAATCACAATCACCTCATTGAGCTGGCTTCTGTTGAGTGGTTAGACACTGACATGTTCCTAATCATTCCCATCCATGTGAAGCTGAGGCATTTTTAGCTAGATTGGTAGCAAAGAAAGAGTCAGAAATCTTGCAGACAAACATTAGGGAAGACCACACAAGAACGACAGTGACCATCACAAACTACAAGCAGAGACAAATTTTTGTCCCAGATTGTTCCTGGTAGCCAACCTCCTACTGTCATTCCCTGCATTTCCTTCCTCTTCTGCCCCTCACTTGAGCTGCATGGCTGCTCTTGCTGGTCTCTCCTGCAGTCAGGCACTCACTCGTCTTACTGCTTTGATGTCCCTTTTTATTTTCACCTTGCCTGCTGTGCCACCCTCCTGCTGGCCGTCTTCCCTCAGCCTCCCAAAGGATTCCTGTCCCACAAGACGAGGCTGGGTTCCTACTGAAAGCAGGACCATTCTTGCAGGTCCCAGAAGGACGGGATGTGGGCTGAGGTAGAGGAGGAGAAAGCAGCCGATCACTGCTGGAGCCTCCAAGTCCCTTGAAGAGATGAGAGTCACTTCCCTGTTTATGCTCTTTATTAGTCCCTATTCTCTTTAATCGGCTTAGACTGATGAGCCGAGGCAGCGGCAGGGATCAGCCGGGCTGTTTAATTAAAGGATTGCAGCTCAGCCTTGCAGTTTGGGGGTTTGTGTAAATGAGCTGCAAGTACATTATTTAATCTGCTGCGCAGAGAGGAGTTGGGGCATTAATGAAGCAAACTCTAATTAAAACTAGATGGTTGATGGTTATTAGTGGCATCAGTTTTGACAGGATTTATCTCATTTAGGGAAACTATCATGGAAGGGGGAAAGAAAGAATAAACCCAAGCTGGTTTATCAAAATTCGCCACAGCACCACTTGTGACTGGCTGTCCATTCAGTGGGACACAGAAAAGCTGCACAGGGAGCCCCTATGTACCAGGTTTTCCCATCAGGAGACCTGATGAGCTTATTTAGGGATATGCTTGGCTCACCCAGGAACTGATTGCCTATTCAGGCTGTCTGACCCACATATTTCAGTCTTGATTGACTTTTGTTCTGCCTTGGTTCCATGGGGAGCTTGTTCATGATGTGAGCAGGGTGGCAGTCTCTGTAAATAATCTGATGAGCTTCTCCAAGCAGCATAGTGAGCCATTTCAGAACACCACATGGACATCAGCTCCACAGTGATCCTAAGTTTTTCCCTCCCTGCCATTCTTTTGCCTTCCTCACTGCAGTGCATATGTAACTTCAGACATGAAAGAAGCCCATGGCTGACTGCAGGACCTGGCAGAGACTAGGAAATGTTTTCTGGCCAGCATAAAGCTGACTGGTGAGCTTAACAGTGCTGCATGTGCTCTGCTTTTCTTCCAGCACAGTGTGGGAAGTAGTGATGCTCTTTTCTCCTGAGGTGGTCAGGCAGGGAGATCACACATAAAAGCTGCTCTGTTTCAAAGAGCAAAAAATTCTGTGTGTCTGTTTTGCACTTTCAAATAGCCATGGTGGTTTCAACCTTTTTTATGTCTGCACAGTGTATTGTGTCACACACAAACAAATTCAGGACTGCTATTGGAGTCTGGAGGCATTAGAAATGGAGAGGACACAAGAAAGTCCTGGGAAAAAAGTAAGGAAAGCATGAGGCCTGCAGAGTGGGACAAGTTACAAAAGGCATAAAATGGACAGGCATAGATCAGTAGGAGAAGCCCCTTAACTGGAAGCCCAGATGCAACAAGCAGTTGAGGTCATTGTCATTCATCCACACTTCAGAATTTCCTGGCTCAGACTCATCTTTGGATGCAACTTGCCAAATTTGTTAAATTACTGAAACAAATGGTTGCTTCTTCTTCAATTTACCTGTCAAATCCCAGCAGTAGGAGGGCAGACAAACTCAGGCTCAAGGGATGGGCAGGGCCTTTGAGAGTCACCGGGATGAAAGGAAGGCCTGACCAAGAACTTGACAAAAACAACCCTAGAGCCAAAGACTGAAAGAATGTCAGCCTTGTAGAACAAGAAAATACTAGAAACAAAAGGAACTGATCAGAAGTAAGATGGAGGCTGCAACAAGAATGGGGCAGGGTCAAGGACAAGTGTATGAAGATAGAACACCATGATAAAATTGAGGTTTGATTCAGACAAAATAGAACACTTAACCAAAACTCTCTCACTCCAGAAATGCAAGGGAGAGGTTGCTGACCACAGAAATATCTGTAGTCTCCTCCTCTGCTGTCTCCTTCTCTTCCTTGCCAGCATCCCCCATCTGCCATGGAGGTGAACAGGCTGTCATGCAAACTTTACCAACGCTTGAGAGCCCTTAGCACAGACGTCATGGGGGTTACCCCTTCCATTTTCATACACAGATGGGCAGGAGGGGTTCTGCTTCTTTACCCTGTCTCCAAGCATGGCTGAACTCTACTTTCAAAGATACACACCCATCCGCTCACCCCTGTTCTCTTCACAGTTGTCCAGCACTTATATTTTTTTCTTGGAAGGAAATCAGAAACTACAGTCTGCTCCAGTGAGCAGAACAAACCAGAGGAATATAATTTTAAAAATGCTGTAGCCTCACTAATGCAATTCAGCTGCCCAGTTCAGAGCCCTCCCTAGTAACTCAGGCTTCTTACCAAAGGTCAGATGTAAAAGTCTAGCAGTGTGATGAGAGAAATCTTTAAAGAGAAAACTCTTTGCTGTTGACAGAATGGTGATGAGGCCTGAGAAAAAGGAGATGATCTGTAAGATGGAAGTGTGGGAAGTTGTGAGAAGAGAAGGACATGGCAAGAACAGAAGGACAAGGCCAAGCACAGAAGCTATAAGCAGTACATGCATCTCAAGTACTTTTGAAGCTCCTTGGACCCCTTGCTCTTGGCACTGACGTTTCTCACTGATGGGGGAGGGCTACGAGAATTGCTGGTGTCCCCATACCTGGCTGGACTGGATACAAGTTGGTGATAGTTAATAGTACCTGTCTATAATTGTTCTCTGCTGGCAAGCTCAGACCATTTCAACACATGTAAAACTGCTCCCCCAACCCTGTCTCAGGGTGAGAGACAGAACCCTGAGTTTGGTGACTTTTGCTGTAGCTTAGAGGTTATGGATCAATATTGTGTCCAGGAACCTTATAGTGTGGGGTAGCTAATTTGAAGGAGAAGAGTGAAGCATGTGTATGTCAGTGTCACCGTGACACAGAAGGGTAAGAAAAGGTACAAGTGTGAATGTGGATTGATGGAAGCAGATGTTTGAAGAGAGGCTGAAAATACCTTTTTGGAAGTGAATGGGTGTGTGAGAGTGGAGGCCAGAGAGGGTTTGCAAGCAATTACACAACAGTACAAACAGTAATCTCTGGGAGTGAAAAGAGACAGACAGCAGTGCTGGGGACATGGGACGTAAGGGATGATGGTGGAGGATTGGCATGTATAATATGTGAGTTTTGTCTGGGGCAAGAAGATTAGGAATGGATGATAAGGAAGTAGGAAAAATAAAGGTCTGGCTGGCAGCAATTTCCCACCTTGGTGAGGAGTCTGGAGATGAAGGCTTCTGCTCCGCGTCAGCTGCTGGGCAACAGAACTGGTGTAAAACAGTTTCATTCCTGTAAGAAAAAACAAACCATAGTAGGTCAGTGTTCAGTTCATTTAGCAAAAAACTCAGGGGAGAATGTCTTTTTCAGAGCTGTTCCAAGGGGACGGCGAACCCCAGTGATGCTGAAAGAGTAATCTAATTATTACATGAATATTTTGCACTCCAAGGTGGTGGGGAGCAGGGAGAAGGCGGCTGGTTGGAAATTCTATTTCCATCTATCTTCATCTCCCTTACCTTACCTGTCCTGCTGTTGATGTCAAGCCATAGAGAATGGGACAAAAGTGCCCAAATAAAAAGTTTTCCTTCTACCAGTATCTGTCTCATGATCCCATACACCTCATGAAAAATGGTTTTATCTGTCTCTAACTTTTATTTCTTTTGCAACAGAAATATGCTCTTAGATATGTTTCCTATACATTGTAATGCAAAGTAGTTGATTTTTACTTGAGAGTGGCTAAATTACCTCTGCAGATAATTTTCCTGAAACCTCCCTAGAGCAGAGAAATTGCCTTAGCACATCATTACTGGACATTACCAGGAACAGGAGTGGAAAACTGACAGGACAAGCACAAGTAGAGGGGCTCAGACCATGACAAGGGGAAGAGACCATAGCAGAGAAAAGCAAAACCATAAGAAGTGGCAAACTTAAGCAAAACAGGAAAACAGAAGACTAAAAATGGGTTTACTAGATAAAAAAGACAAAGGAATTCATCCAAAGTAAGAAATCCTAGTGCTACAGAAATTTTTGACACTAGGCTATCAACTCCATTAGGTAGGTTTACTGGAAGAGATCAATTATGGTATTTGGTAGCTCGAGCTTGGTGACTCAAAAGAGGGCCCCCAAGCAAAGAAATGCCTGGACAATGATACCCTTACAACCTAAACTCCCCATCCCTCATGTGACAGTCTGGACCAACAGCATTATTAGAGTCTGGGGTTTTCACACCCTTCATTGGTTTGGTATTTTGTTGCCAAGTGGTTGTCTTGTGCTCATCTTCATTTCCTCCTTACATCAGTTTCAGTGGGGGTTTTGGTCAGTTCTGTAGTCAATATAATATGTTTTCTACAGTTCATATATCCATGACCTATGGGCTGTCCACTCCATCTATTAATTTTTAAGTAATATTTAAGCTACAGCTGTGTCTATTCTAACTATTATTAATGTTCAGACTGTTAGCTTCAAGTTTCCCTACAATCTCTCCTTGACTTACACAACACAGCCATATAGTTCAGATAAAATTCAACTTGCAGCTCAACAATTCTAAGTACTTATGTCAAGCAAGTACTTGGCTACCTTCAAATAATATAAAATTTTCAACACCTAGACCAAACTTCCAAAACTGCTCACTAATCTCGAATGACTTGTTCTTGGGGTCCATTACCTGAAAGCATTTGTAAGCAGCCTGGTTTTCCTGGGTGTTGGGCACTTATCATGGCATTGGAACCAGTAAGAGCTGCTCATCACCTCCGAAAATTAGATCCTTTGAAGAGAGCTCCAGGGAGGCCCTTCAGCATATATCATCAGCCAATTTTGAACATGCTGACCTTCACCCATGAAAAGGAGTCACTAAAAAGAATCTCAGTGCTAAGGAGGGAAAGTACTAGGGGAATGGAAAAGAAAATGAAAAGAGAAGAAGAAAAGCAGGGGAGACAAAGCAGGCTGAATCCTCAGGTGGCATAAAAGCACCCTGTCTCAAAATCAGTGGAACACCATTTAGAGCTCTCTTCTCAGTGCTACTGTGGAGACCCAGGGCTCAAATGCAGTCATCTCCTTTTAAAAATATTTTTGCAGCTTCTAACCCAGACATAAGCAGTACAGCTAAGTTTCCTGGCTTGTCTTGGGGGTCTCAGGTTCTTTCAAAGGCCCTGTCACACTTTCCATCACTTTGAAACGTGAATCTTATCACCTTTGTCTTTTTCAAAATCTGATAGACATAGCCACAAAGATACCTAAATTACAGACAAGGATGATACTTTTCCCAGCTCATTTAATAAAACAAACTGCTTAATTCTTCCACTTCCTTGGCTCCCAATGGCTTCTCGAAAGGAATCTTTCCTTAGAAACAACAGGACTGTCAGGAGCAGCATAGCAAGGGGAAGACAAAAGCATTAGCTTTACCTCACTGACCTCTAACCATGCCCTCAGTCTCTGCCTGTGACATACAACCTGCTGGAAAAGAGAGGACATGTTTGTGTGATGTGTCAACTTCATCTCCTTGGCCTTCCACTTCTGAAACTACCCAGCTCACATCCCTTCCCTCCGACCAGTCTGGTTATTGTTGGTTCTCACTACCTTGTTTCCAATTTAAACTTCTCAGGTGGCATGCAGCTATCTGACTGATGTGCCCAAAAATTACTTGTGTTGTCTTTTCACTGAAGCAAGTGGGCGAATCACATTTGAGTCTATGTTCAAGTAGACTCACACAAGTACTCCAGCTCCTACATCCTGTCACACTGCTTCCAGCTAGAATCTGTCAGGACTTTTCTGATAAAATTTTGGTTTCGTATAAAAATACTGATTCATCAAATTTAAACTAACTGGTGAAAACCTCTAGGGTTTAAAAAAGATTCTTCAAATTTACAGGGGTTCTCCTGGACTTTCTGGCAAGCTGCTGGAGGGCCGTGCCTCCACCTCTCACATCTCTAGTGCAGCTATGCCATACGAGTAGCCTCTTGGAGAGGGGCTACCAGGTTTTCCACCCTGCCCAGATCCCAAAGCAGTAAATCTGGGAGCTGGCTAGTCCATGCAGTGTGGAGCACCTGTGCCAAGGCAGTCAGCTCCTAAAAGCAGCCCTGGAGTCACAGACATCGTCAGCTGCAGTGTGGCAATGCACGAGGCTCTCAGCTGATTCAGCAACAGCTGGTATTCATTCTGAGGTGAATTCTTCATTTCAAAAGTATTATATGTTGGCATTTCCTACTCTCATCTATACAAGATCTGACAGGGATAAAAAAAGGGGCCTATTTCCAGAAAAAAGTAACAATGTACTTTTAAATCACAGAATCATAGAATCATTTACATTGAAAAAGACGCTTAAGATCATTGAGTCCAACCATTATTCCAGCACTGCCAAGGCCACCGCTAAACCACATCCCTAAGCACCACATCTACATGTCTTTCAATTACCTCCAGGGATGGTCACTGCACCACTTCCCTGAGCAGCTCATTCCAATGCCTGACCACCTTTTGAATGAAGAAATTTTTCTTAATATCCAATCTCAACCTTCCCTGGGCAACTTGAGGCCATTTCCTCTTGTCTTATTGCTTGTTACTTAGGAGGAGAGATCAACATCCACTTGGCTACAACCTCCTTTCAGGTAGTTGCAGAGAGGAATAAGGTTCCCCTTGAGCCTCCTTTTCCTCAGGCTAAAAGCTTCCAGCTCCTGTAGTCGCTCCTCATAAAACTTGTGCTCTAGACCCCTCACCAGCTACCAAATGGAATCTTCCAGAAAACAAACACCCCAAATTTCAGCCATTTCTAATCTAAACATTTCCCTAACTTTACACTGTTCTCTGCTTTTATTCGAACAGCAGATGCACCACTTCAATTCCTAATTACACATGAAGAAAGCAAACAAGAGGGCGGGAAAACATAGGGGAAAAGAGGAAGGAATAAGGATATACAAAAAAATGCAAAATAGAAGCCTGTATATAGATGAAATGCCTTGCTAGTTAATTATCATGGTAGAAACACAAAGCAAAGTAAAGTGGAAGCAGTGAAAGGAAGAGTGGGGTGAAGTTTCAGGACTTTAGGCTCAGTCTCCTGTGGGTGTTTTAAGAAAAAAACATCTCACAAAATCTCTTCAGAGAATCAGCATGTTCTGAGCACTGCAGCTGCACAGTCAGTTGTTGATTCTGGTTCTCATATGTCCTTAACACCAGCCATGGGTATTTTCTGCCCAGAACAGAGTCATCTTGAACCTCTGAAATCTCAAGATCTCTGAAGTAATTGTGCCCTTTACATGTCACTACCAGATGTTGATCATACTCACAGGCAGAAATCTGTCTCCAGGCCATTTGGGATCCTTGTGTCCCCCTCTGGGGGCCAGGACTCCCATGGAGAAGCCACCAGGGGGGAGGTGAGGAGCAGATACTGCCTGATGGAAGTAAATATATGAGGTATAAATGGGTATTCCAAAACTGTGCTGAAAGCTCTTCCCCTGACTGGGTGCAGGGAAGCAGATTTCTTTATTCCTATTAAATCCAAGTTCCCCAAATGCCTAAGAGCAGTTGGGAGCTCTGGGGATGTTTACATTCTTCTTTTACAGCCTGCTTCTCCTTCTCTTTTGTGCAACCCAGACATGCACCACAGGGAATGGGTTTCACCTTGAAGACTACCCTTGTTCATTTTCCTCTTTTCCATCTCTTGATCCTGCATGTATCTGATATTTTGCAAATCCATGACCTCGCTTTTGCAGCACAGCACCCATACAGGAGCAGGGTTAACTTGCTATGGAAGAAGTGGACTTATTCCCACCCTGAAGAGTCTGTATTAATTGTTGGCAGAACAAAGCAGCTCTCATCTGGGTGCAAAAGGCAAGTGTCCTAGGGCCTTACTACAACTTCTAAGCCTCAAGTAAGGGCCCCAGGAAAGCAACTGTCTTCTTAACACTATGAAGTCTTCAGGTAAGATGTGGGTTTTGTTGATGTGATTCAAGAGGGCCTGTCAGGGTTGTAATGGCTGGTGGCTACCTGGATTTCATTCCCCTGTGGTATCATCAACCTTTGCAGATTTAAAGTGAATCTTGAGATATTTAGTATCTGTCAGAAGTCAGTGTAAGACTTTTCGTGGTGGGTTGTTTTTTTTTCTTTCTGTGTTTTCTTTTCATTTTGTTTTTAAACAAATCTTACTTCATAAGTCAGAAAGGCTACATAAAACTTGAATATGAGGCCCCTGAGGAGTTCAACACTAGAAAGCATAAGGCTTGTTCTTGCCTTTGAAAAACGGGGAGGAAGGCAATGTGACTTCAGTAACACTAGATTCAGACTCATTACTTTGGGGTGCTGATCCATAATTTTGTTTCTTTTAAAATGCTTCAGGTAGGTGGCAATAGTCTACTGATTAAAAGGGTAGGTCCAGGGCTTGGTTTTTTTGCCTGTTTCTTCTTTTATGTCCTCTGCCTTACCTTAGACTTGCAAACCCTTGCAGATACGGAAATTAAACAAACACTATCATAGGCAGATCAGGCAGGTGATTGTGGTGACAGTTTCTCCCCATCTGTCAGGATACTGCTGAACTGTTCCGTTTCCAATTTATTGCTTTAGAAATAAACAAATTACTATGCCTTGGACTGGACTCTGATGAAAGCTTGGAAGGGAAAACCAGCAAGAAGAAAAGGTGTTCTGGGTGGGTGGAGCTGGGTGGTACAAAAGAGGAAGAGGCTAGCAGAGAGGAGGAGGCGTGCTGAGGTACATCTTGCCAGCACTGTGAGACCAGTGTGTGGAGGAGCAGCAGAGGACAAGGGCAAGCATAGATGCAAAAGAAGGACTGGGAACAGCCTGAGCCTGTCAGTGCTTTGCTCCATCTAGCTGGGACGCACGCTCCGGAGGCAAGGATTTGACAGTCCAGACCTATCTTAAATGCAGAGAAAGCTTGGCCCATGCTGTCAATTGAAACATTAGCCCCCTCTCCTCAGAGAGAAAACAGCTGACTGAATTTTATTCAGTTGTCCTCAACATTGCTCCTGACAAGAGGTATCCTCCAGCCAGCTGCCTGCAGCCTCAGTAGGGGTATCTGTGAATTAACTGTCCAGCCACAGCAATTCCTGCTGTGATGAACTTTAGAGAGCCTTGTGCCAAACCTCCTGGCTAGCACAAGCTGTCTAGTCAGCTCAGGAGTTAGCTCTACCTTTCCGCCTTCTTAGAAAGTTGGACTGTGCTGCAAAGGGGCCCCCTGACTAATGCTGCTTTTTACAGCCATGGATCCCAGGGGCTAAGCTTCTCTTTTCTTAAAAACAGGTGTTGTAGAGGGAACAAGAGTTGAGCTGCAAAAGTTGAAAGTCTCTGTAGCTACCTAGCTTGCACATCACAGGGCCAAAGGAGAGCAAACTTCCCTAAAATTGCCTTAGTGCTGTATCTTCCCTTTGAACAAGTGCCATAAAGTGGGGCTTTATGATCTGCATTGCCCACCCTAAGCATCAGTGCCCACTAGTTTAGCACTGATAGCTGTCTTGAAATAGAGATGCCTGTCTGCTGAGAGCTGCACTATGGTAAACAAGTCTAACCTGTTTTTCTTCCCCTGCACCCCCACAAAAGCAAACCCCCAACCCAGACACCATATGGAAAACGGTGGTGCTCCCTGCTCTCCAGCAGTCAGCTTTAATTAAACAAATACCCTGTGTGGCCTGTTCCCAAAGATAAAGAGCAGCTATGTGTTTTTCTGCATGAATGATTTTAGACTACAAGAAATGCCAAAACAAGACAGAATGAAAATTGCTCTCACTACGGGTACACAGCGCGTGTTTCTCTCTGTCATGCTGCAACACCCGTGCATCCCACTGTGACTGCCGCCCTGGTCAGCTCTGTAGGATTGCTGGCATGAACCCTAAATGAAGATCACTGGCTTTCCCAACTGCCAGTACTTAACTAACCCCTGTATCCTGGTCCTTGAGCCCTACTGGCCTGTGTGTTCTGTAGCCTTGCCCTTGGCCCAAGCACACAGCAAGTTCTTAGAAATCTGACAGTGCTGAAAGGTGATCCCTCAAGCAATGTTCTATCAGTAAATAAATAGTCCAACTCACGCAGCCTTCCCTTTAAAACTCCACTTTTTGAAGAAAAGCTAGAGGCTTTGATCAAAAGTCATTGTTTGTAGCCCTGGATATCTCAGCTTTCCTGGAGTCTTTTGCTACTTGTCTCTATCTTGCGGTTTTTTGGATAGCTGCCAAGAGAACAGATGGAGTCACAGAAAATCATGGCCTAGTAGGGGAAGATTAAAGGCAGAAAGAGTCAAAGGAGAACTGAACTCATCTCAGATTAAGTTTTACTGGCTGTTATCTTTCTTAAAATGAGTACTGGAGAACCACAAACAGGAACTATTCAGCAATGAGAAACTTATGAAAGGCCAGTTGCACCGTCTTCTGACTCCCCCAAAATTACAGCTTAATGTTACCTCTGCCAAGCTATTGTGACACAACCTAGCTAAGGTTAGCTGCAGACCTTACTCCTTCTATCATCCCCCTTCTGTGATAGATCTATTTTTGACTCCAGTCAACCTGGAACTGAGAGTTGGAGTAAGATCTCAAAGAGGCAGTGTTTCCAAAAGAGTACCTTCTAGCAACTAGCTGTTTCTCCCCTGGTTTTTCACTCTTCACTCCAAACTACCTCCACTAAAACTTTCTATTGCTCATCTCAATTGAAGGGCTGTTTTGGAGGCAGTTGAGTATGGGCAGAGTTTATATTGCAAAGAAGCCATACATGATTAAAAATAAATTCAAGGTAATTTCTGTAATTCAAGTTCTTTAACTCCTTGTAAGTCTGATGGCCTCCTCATTGTTATGGGATACTGTTGAGGGAAAGAATTTGACAAGATTCAGAGAGGAACTGAACACTTTAAAGATTATCCTGTTACAATAGTTAATGCCATGTCTTCCTGAACAGTTGGTTTCTCAGTTTACTTTAGTCCATATAAATGGCAAGCATTTCTCCTGTACTCTTACTTTCACTCACTCTTACCTTGAAGAAATTCTTTGGAGAAAAGCCAGTGTATAGGACTCAAACTTATCAGCATTAGAAAGCAGCTTTTATGGGTGTCCTATAGCTGTCTACTGTGACTGTTTTTTACTCTTCCCTCTTGAACATCTGATGTTGGCTATCTCTGAAAAACAGCTATACAAACCAGATTCACAAATGTGACTGACTGAGATCTCCTGTGTTAAGGGGCAAGAGGCTTATTAGCCAAGATACTGAAGTGTAGGAGTGCAATGAGACTGAAAATGTCATGTTATTTTACATTTCCAGTAACTACTACAATCCCAACCTGAGTTACCTGCCAGAAATGAAAAATCAAATATGTTTGGTAGCCAGGAACTTGGCTTGCCTTGAACATCTCACGAGTGTTGGAGAGAATGTCTTCTGCCATGATGTTTCTCTAGAAATTTGATTATCAAAAGATCAGCACTCATCCTCTAAAACCTACTTAGTGCCTGCTTAATCATCATCTTGTTTCTTGGTACAAATTCATTTTAAGTCATACATCCTTCATATAGCATTACTATAAATTCCTTTTTTTAGTGCTAGGGGACGGGATGAAGATGGAATTCCCATTGACAGAGTATTTACATTTTTTCACTGGAATATGTTAATTTTAGAGCTCCTATAAAATATCTTAAAACAAATTGCCCTTGCTAGCATAAAATACCATATGCATACACTACTGTTTGGAAAGTGAAAATCCAATGTGACACACTGACGCAAATGTGTGTCTTTGAGCTACTGCGTGTTCTTCAGAACAGCACAGCTTGGAAGAATAAGCACAAGGCACCGTGCTGGGGAAATGGAATTTCCTGTGTTGGAGGAAGAAGATCTGGGCCAATGCTGCTGTGATCTGATCTTTTTTTGGTTAGCTCATTGGGCGACTATAACAGATATGTCAAATATGCCATTCATTTATCACCATCTGCTTCTAGGGATGGAGATATTAATGCCATATCTTCCTGAACAGTTGGTTTCTCAGCTTACTTTAGTCCATAAAAGTGGCAGGCATTTCTCCTGTACATCTTCACTCTCACCTTGAAGAAATTCTCGGGGGAAGTGTGGGTATGACTGGCAGATGAGTGCATGCATTTTGGAAAGAAATTGTGGTGTTTTGCACCAATTTCAGTACAAAGAATATGATCAGTAGAAAGATGAGTGTGGATGTGTCCTAAAGAAGGTCTGAGCACACAGTGATAGACTCTCTTTAATGTAAGGTGGCATTCTTTGGCTTAGGGTCAGAGTCAGCAATGTGTCTGGGAGATGGTGAAAATGAACCATGGCCTCTTGTGTTCTGGCTCACCAGGGTCTGCTCCTCTGCCACAGACTTAGACATGCTGTTTTCTCTTGGTGACAGGCTACTTGGCAGAAAGATGTCACCTGTGGATTCACCGTGTTCAGTGAAAATTGCTGCTGACAAGTCCATTTTGTTACCCAAAAGCATTTGAAGGAAATCTCATCCATTTATTAAGTCCACCAGGAGTGGTTGGGCTAACAGCCAGATTTTCCCTATGTGCTAGAAAGGGGCAAGAACGGAAGAAGGAATGGGATATACTCAGGAATCAGCTGCAGGGGGAGAGTCCATACTGGGTCTGGTCTGACAGATATCTCCTTCTGACAGCTGAAAGCAAAGTCTCGGATCAGTTTTTGTACCCGCTTCCAGCCCTCCTCATGCTTAAGTGGGGCATTATTTTGTGCAATTTAATGGCTCTTGGTGCTTCACCTACAATGGGATGAAATAACTTACTTAAGGTAAACTAAGGATGATACACTCACTCTCAGTTAGCTGTGGACTAACTCTATTACAGCCAGAGACAGTCTAAGTGACAGACACTGTACACAGGAGGAAACCTTAGATCAAGAATCTACTGTACAAAGAAAGTTGTATCCTTAAATTAGTAATCATAATGCATTGCACACACATGCAGTGCCTTCTTAAAAGGCAGCAGTCTGAAGGGATTTGGAAATAGTACTCAACTTGCATGGAACAAAACATTCCAATTTGAGCCATGTGGATGGCCTGGGAGAAGCTAGCATTGCCGAAAGCTTTCTGTAGAGGCATGCTTGTATCTCTGGTGTTGCCATGTTGGTGTCTCTCATGGAATTACTAGTTGATGAAATATTCTTTGGGTTTATGGGGGTGCTTCTCATGCTCTCCTATGTGCCCAGTGGAAGCAGTTCACTCTGAAGCTTCTCTTCTTGCTATTAATTTCTTTCCTAAGGCATAGTAGGAGCAGGGATGAGGGAGATGATTGTACTTGCTAATCAATTTCCAGGAAGAAACTTCCTGGGTGGAAGAGAGTTTGTCATTAGCTGCTGGAGGGGACCTGCCTCTCCTGAAATGTCTTTGAATCACAGGTCAACTGGGAGTCCATTTAAATTGAATCTCTCTATTCCAGAGAAGCATCAGCCACACAGAGCATGGCTGTCTGCTAATTGGATTGGTGCTTTGTAGCACTCAGAGCAAGGAGGCAGAGTGGCCACAATGGAAGGAAACACTATATTGGACTGTGCAGCAGTTCAGTGTGCACCATCAGCCTTGTTTAGATCCTCTGTCAGTGGTGGAAACAGTTGATGACTTACTGTGCTAGACAAGTCACAACATCATTAGCTTTGACTTGCTAACAGGCTGAGTAGTGGCATTCAAAAGAAACAGCTAGTGTTTATAAGATTGCTCTTATAAAAGAGCAATCTGATATTCTAAGTGTATGTGCACCTCTAGTCATGTGGAGGGGATCCTCTAGTGACACATGCAACACTCACTGGCAGTGAGCAGAGGTTTAATAAGTTGTAGCCAAAACTATACTTCAGATATCACAACTAGGAAGCTGCTATGTAAATCCAAAGCATGTGTGAGGGGGAGTTTGTGTAAGTTCCTGAAATAATTTCAGTTAAATAATTACCATAAACAGAAGCTGTATCAATTAATTACTTACTGGAAAGATGGTATATTAATACAAAACTATTTTTCCAAGATAATGTGTGACCTTTCCAGGACAGTATCCCTCTCTTCCAACTATCTTCAATATCATCATTTCTTTTAAAGGTTATATATGTAATGGAATAATTACATGTCTGCAAATGTATGCTGATAGTGACCTTCTGTAGCTTTGAAACATCTTTCCGTACCTCTTCGTTTTGTACTATGCAAAGGCCCTTTCTTCTTTGTTCAAATAATAGATTTATAACTACCTAAAATGGAAATAGCTGGCAAAAGCTCACTTTTAATTACAGTGATAAGCATTCTCCAAATCCCCTCCAGTACCTCATATAATAATTATAGTTTGTCAGCCTAATACCAATGAGCATGTGGTCCTCCTAAAGGGATCCAGAACTAGCACTCTTCCTGAATGCTCTGCTAGCATAGCAAACACCTTTTTTCTTCTCTCCTATTTTGGGCCAATACGTATGAACACTATAAAAAAGCTGAGGCTTGTGTTAGTGGAACTGGCAACCCCTTTCGTAATTACTGTGACTGTGAGATATAAACGGAATTTAGGTCTCTTCCTCAGTAAGAATAAATTATTTTTATTTTTTGAATAAGTGTCAGAATTGGACTCGGTAAAAGGATTTTTGTTATGACTGAGTATTAAATCTTGTTTTAATCAGGCTTACACTTCTTACTGGCTTCTCACTCATGCAACTGATGTTTAACCCCTTAGTGCAGGAAGAAAGCCCTGGAATTTTCCAGAGGCTAAAATTCAAGTATCCCCCAGCACTGGAGAATGACACAAAGCTAAATGAAGGAGTGATGTTGAGTAATTCAGAATCCCATAAACATGCAAATTAGCTGTATAAACAGAAATGGCTCAGCCCTGAGCTCTTCACGCACCTTAGCAACCGTGTTCTGTAGACCTGTCCCTGCACAGCAATGCATGGCCAGATGTGCTGCTCGTACCCCTGCAGTTCTGGGCACTTGCAGGCAGCTCTGGATGCCAGCACATCATGACAGTGGATTGCACCAGTTTCTAAAGACAAGCTCAAAAGCTCATTCCTACCACGCTGGGCTGATGCACTCAGTGTAAACTGTGGTTTTATTCTGCATACTCACCAAAGATTACCGAGATGGTCTGTGGGGTAGATCCAGCTGCCTAGTGCTGAGCTGCTCTGGCTCTGCTGTTGAGGCTTGACATAAAACAGTCTAACATGAGGAGTGCAGTTGGATGCAGTGAGGAAGATCATGGCTTGGCTTGCAGAAGGCGGCTTCAGGCTCTGGGTTTGGGGCCTTGGCTGTGGAAAACCAGTTACTACCACACCTGTAGGTGCTTGGGGCTGTTGCATCAATGACACCCACAACTGAAAGTGGAGGGGTTTCCTAACAAGCAAGGACACAAGGGAAATCAGGAATGCAGAACTGGATGTAGGCTGCTTGCTGGCATACACAAGGCTAACTTTGCTATTCCCTGGTGCTTCAGAGCCGAGCTGCTTCTGCTGTGGGAAGGAGAGCAGAAGAAAAGTGCAGAACCAGTTGCAGAGTTGACTCTAATACCTCAAGGGACAGATAGCAATTGTCACCACTTTCAGGGGAAATTTAATTTCCCCATTTCCCTTCCACACACACCCATATGCTTCCACCAGGGCCTTGACATATGGAAAGCAGGAAGCATTCAAGGCTGCTTGTGGACACAGCAGCTGGCTGACACCAAGAGTAGTTAAATTTGCATATCTAATTGTTCTGGAAGGAAAGTACCATTGGGCACCAATGCAAAGGGGGAGAGGATGCAACTTGAATGCTCGGCACATGACCAACACAGATATTTGGTTTTGAGTTAAGAAGAGATTTCACAGTTTCTTGAGGCTTCATAAACTTCTGACCTTGCCAAAGTTGCAGAAGAACAGGTGGAATTAATGAGGTATTCTAAGATTTGGAAAATCTGTGAAAGTTGTTCCCTTTCCCCATCTGAACTGTTCAATAATTCCTGAGATTTATAACTAGTAGAACATACAATGTACTGTCAAATCAATTTATCAAGAGGATGACAGCTTAGATTAGTCTTAGACCCAGGAGCTGGATTATTTTATACTCTGTCTGGTGCAGCAGCACTGGGAAAAAAGTCACCTCAAAAATGGAGAAGGCATCACTTCTCAACCTCATGTCTTGTATACACTAATTGGTCATCTACATCCTGTCTCAGAACTGAGATAGAAATGTCAGCTAACACTCATATATGTACTTGGCCAAAAGAGCAGTGCTTCAGTCAGTGATGACTATCGAACCTATACAGCCTGCACCTGCAGCCATTTGTACAGCTCATCTGGAATTAAATCAGCTACTTATGTCTGTCTCGAATACTGGATCTCTCTGTAGGGCCTTATTCCAGCTTAGCTTGTGCCTTTGGGGGATTCTTAACTTGCTAAAGCATCTGACTTACAAAACCACTACTGTTGTCTACTTAATAAAGCTTTGAGCTTCCCACCATGTGCTGGAGTCCTTTGTTTCATTTCTTTGGAGAAAAAAAATGTACATAATGTGTGGTTGTGGAAACATAAACATAAGAGATTTTCCTGTATTACAGGAGCCCAATTTCTGCAGAGATATTTCAGGAAAGTTTCACAAACAATTATTAGAAATCAGAGTGAGAAGTTGTGGGACCGATTATGTTTTTGCTTCTGAAACAAGAATGGCTGATGCAGACCTTCTGAACTTTGTGCTACTTACAGCTGGGCAATCTCCTCTAACAAATGAGAGTTAACAAGTTTGCTTCAGTACCCTTGTGCCAACAGGGCTGTAGCATAAGCTGACACCATGAGGCTCAGCATAAGCTGGCAGTGCTATTTGTGCTTTCACACTTTCGCTGTGAAGCTACAGCAGGGATGGTTTCAGACCCCAGATGCTGGGATGTGACAATACTTCCCATTTTGGGAAGAGGCAACAGTGGTGGCAGTATCTGCATCTGTGGTTACTTTAGCACTAGGAGCTGTTGAAATCTTGGTTCTTGTGGTGAACACAATCTGCCTAGACTCTAGTTTAGCCTTGGAAGCTGTGTGATGGGGGATATTCCACTCTTGGCAGCAGCTGTTCTGTATAAAAGTGTGTAGTGCATGAAGAGATCCCAGAGCTGTAGAAAAGGTGTTGTGAAGAGACATGAAGATTCTTACGTGAAAAACAACCTCATAAAAATAAGGTTTTAGTAAAAAATAAACTGGGCACACTGCTGGCTCATGTTCAGATGGCACTCCCAGGTCCTTTTCCACTGGGCAACTTTCCAGCCACTCTGACCTCAGCCTGTAGCACTGCCTGGGGTTGTTGTGACACAAGTGCAGGACCCAGCACTTCACCTTGTTGAACTTCATACCACTGGCTTGGCCCATCGATCCAGCCTGTTCAGATCCCTCTGCAGAACCTTCCTACCCTCCAGCAGAGCAACACTCCTGCCCATCGTGGTGTTATCGAGCTTTGCACCTTTGTGCAGAACAACTGAATCCTTCCACCTTTTTAGGCATGTTGAAGATCACCATCTCTTTTTTTTTTCAAAGTAGTTTACCAGGATAACTGTAATACCTAAGAAGTTTCAGGCCCATTTCCATGTCTTCAGCTACTAGGCACTTTAATTCCTGTACCTCTAGGAACAGCCACTACCTTAACAATTTTCCCACTTGTGTCTACACTATACAGTCTTAAGACAGTGAAGATCATATTGCTAGTTTTGACCCAGCACAGACAAGGCTCAAAGGAAGAGTATGTTGGGATGTTCCAGCAGGATGCTATTTTGGAACCTGCAAGGTCTTAGAATAGCAATATTTTTTCTTGCCAAAGTAATACTCTTGAAATAACGTTAAGTGGAAGAGCCTGTCTTTCTCATTAGGTCTTATGATAGCAGGACTTGGATTCTATTCCCACATTCACTTCCAGTCACCCATTCTTAGTTGGCTGGAAACATAACTTCCCATCTTGTAAAACAGGTTGCATTACAGATTGGAGTCTCATGGTTAGGCTGCACTTGAATGGGCCATGCTTTTTTAGCATTTATTGAGATTTCGTAGCAATTACTGCCATAGGACAGCTCAAGCCCCTTTGCAAAACAGTGCTGAATTGTATAAAATCATCAATAGAGAAAAAAATAGGAGGTTTTTTGCTGCTTCAGCCATAGGATGTAACTGTTGGCCAGGACTCCACTGCATGTTTCAGGTTGTTGAGGTGCCGTCTGGAGCAATTGGCTTTCACCGTTTACACAGCTGAAAATGCCTTGCTGGTCTGTGTGTTTTCAAGACATAAAGCTATTTAAAAAATATTCAGTAGTCAAACCCAGGGTGAATTTTTGTCATAGTGAAATTGAAGTACCAAGGGGAGACTAGATTTTGTGGAAAAGAATCATTTAAAAAGACACTTAAAGCAAAATACAACCCTACTCTAAATTTATTGCTATCAATAGCATTTCCATAGCCTATGTATGGATGGATCTGGTTTAGAGACTTGTAACTCCTATTTAAACAACAAGTTTAATGGGAATGTCAGCCCTTGATATCAGGAGAAGCAGGATTCTGGTCTTATAAAATAGTCATGCAAATGACATGAATTTTATAATTTTTTTTTCACTCTGTAGCTATGTGATTAAATGAAAATAAATTACTGATATATTCAATGAACTTTGTGATATTTCCTACTCTAGGATCAGTTTGTCAGCTCCATTGGAGAATTGCATGGGTGCCATGGCAATGTTTCTGTGCAATCCCCTTATCAACAGTTCTGAGACATGATCAGAGTCAGAGCTTCTAGCAAAGGTTAACCATATTAGAAGTTATCCCACAGATAAACAAAAGCAAAAACACATGTACTAGGAGATTCCATATAAGCAAAAAAACTGAAAGGATTCCAGAAGATTGAAAGGTTTCCAATGATGTACACGGAGACCTCTGCATAGAGTCTGAGGTACAGAATATAAGGGAGGAGTTTGGAGGCCTCTGTGGAATTCTTAACCTTTTCAGATGAAACATATAATAACTTCTATCAATATGCTAGCCAGAAAAGAGTAAATAAAGCTTGCAATGTCTTTGACCACCTACTTGCTTGTGTAGGCATCAGTTCTACATCTAATCATCCTTTGTCCTTTAAGTTTTCTCAAGGCAGAACGGGTTTGATTGAAACAGAATGTACCCTGGCTGGCTACACACAGTCCTTTAGCATCACTCTCCTGAATGCCAAACACTGGTCTTACTAAACTGTTAGCACTTCTGTACAGTGAGAAGGCCAGAGAATGCCCTAGAACTGCAATAAGGCACCACATGAATACTGTTTCCAAACTTTTTAATGTTTCCCAGCACATACAAAAGAGACAGCTGTCCAAGAGCAAGGGTTGAAATGGCATCTGATTGTTATTCATCTGGGATCTCCTCCAACTCCCACTAAAACAGTATTTCCACTGAGTTTGTATATAATCTGATTTCAAGTCCCATGCAGTGAATCCTAGCCAATTCAGCTCTTAAGGGTTGTCCTGACTCAAATGCTATCTGCATCCAAATGAAGGCTCTTCCTACTTATGAACAGATCTTTTTCTTCTGTCTGTAGCATAAGAAATGTCATTTATTGCCATTTCAAGTGGGAGAATCAGTAAACAATATGGCTTCTCACACAGCAGCCTCCCCTAGCAATGTCTGTGTTGTCCTCCCTGTCTTCAATCTTTTTACACTTGTAACTAAACATTTTCAAATGTGAATATTCTATTGTGGGTGGCAGAATCAACAGCCTGATCTTAAGAGCCTCTAATGATTCCATCTTGAATACTTCTTGAACATGGGTTTAGAGAAAGATTATGGGTGCAAGGCATACAGTTCTGAAAAATCCACAGCTCACATATAATCCACAACATATGATCCAGCACAAGCCACAAAAATACTGAAGCAACAGCAAGTAAGGTATGAACTGCCCGACTTTGTATAGAGTCTGTGTGCCAGTATTACAAAGTTCTACATGACTTACTGTGTTCCACTAAATTGATGCTGAGAGTAGGCACAGCTTGCAGTAGAAGGAGGTGTGTGCTTCACTTTTACGAAAGAAAAAGCAGTAGTTCTTAGCTGCCCCATCTCCTCACTGAGATCAGTGAACCTCTTGTGGGTGGTAGGAACATTATTCAGCAACGTCTGGAAAGACCTTTGATCCTTGGGCTGAAGACACTTGGAAAGAGTGAAGTGGTGGTGGATGAAAGAACACTCCCCTGTGCTCCTGCTGCACGTCCCTTTGGGTGAGGGGTGATGATGATTTACTGAGGCACTCCAAGGAAGCATGAACTACTATGGCCTGTGCTGTGCTTGTTTTCTGAGGTAAACAGGAAATCTCAGACCTTGGTAATGTCAACTCTGAACTTCTCAGTAGGGCTAAATTCCGTTTGAAAGGAAAAGAGCAGCAGGAATGATCTCTATGTTTAGTTATCTCATGTCTTGTCTTACATCATCCTCTCACGAGTGTGCCAGAAGGCCAAAAGGAGACCTCTGATTGTTGTATAAATGACCTGCATAACAGGCTTTTCCAATTGTTGATATGGCATGTGGAAGACTGAGTGCACTGTGTTCCTCTTCTACCTAACTCTGAGTGACTGAAGAAGAAAATCTTTGTTCTAAATCTGTGGGAACCTGAACTTATGCTTCTCTATCTTCCCAAATGAGCTCTGAATCCAAAGAACTTTCCTGCAAAAATGCTAAGCTGGATCTGAATTTCAGCCTCCAAATTGATTTCTTAATATTCTCACTGGAAAATTGTGCCATTACTTTTGGAATGTCACATACATCTACAGATCTCATCATCAAAACATATTTAGATACCAAAATTTTTATCAATCTTTGTCAGAGACAAGCAGAACACCCTCTCCGGTTTTGTTTTCCTTGAGCTTTCCCATACAAGTCTTGCTTCTTTTTAAGGTCCATCTTCCACCTGCTGGAATAGGAATTTGTTTTGTCACCCATATGTCTTGCTTTGAGCCACTGGAAAAATACAAATGTGGGTAAGAAATTTAAAACTGCCCCCCTGAGAGCTCTCTCACCAAATAGTGTTTGTAACTCAAACTGCTCCACCTAAACTGACTCAAAGAGAAAATGGAGTTGTTAAGCATAGTATGTGATTCTCTCCATCTGAGGCTCTCAAGTTCCAAGTTTCAGTGCTGGCTTTGGGACAGCACTAGGAATGTTCCAGTAGGGCTGCCTGATTCAGCCCTACTCTACCTTTTGAAGTTGTGGCACCTTGTATTGTGTCTAAATTAAAATATGCTCTTGCATTAAAATAATACACTGAATTCAGCTTCAAAAGCTGTCTCAGAAACTGTCTCCCCTTTGTGACAAATGCACAGTCCCACTCATTTCTTTGCTCCACAAAGTGCTGTCAAACATGTCCAGTCATCCGGCGCTCGCTGCAGCAAAACTGTTCATCTCTCAAAGGCAGTGTTCTCAAAGCCCTTCACAAACCCCACTGGCAGACACCTCCTGCTACCCCCTGCAAGGGAAATGAGTAACACTCATCTAGTCACACAGAGGCAGGTGAAGTAAAACGAGGCAATACAATTTGCCCACTGTCACACAGCAGGCTTGTCTGAAGTGTGAAGCTCCTACCATTCTAACACCTCAGTCCTGGTTTCTAAGCAATAGCCCAAGCTTCCTCTCTATTCACCAGCTCAAACTACTGCAAAGGATTAAGTAGGCACTTAACATCATATTGAACAGGAGCCAAAAGAATTAATTTCACAGGAGAGAAAGAAACCAGCACAAAGAATTCAACAAGTTGGGGGGTGAAGAGCCTGTGTACTGATTAAAAGACAGAAACACTTAACTGCTAAAGCTTGTAGTTGTCAAATCTAGCCCTCCCATACTCCTTCCTCTGCCCTGATTTGTGATACTTCAAAGAGCAAAAAGCCTCTCTACATGAGAGAGAAACTTTCTAGAGAACACAGTGCAAGTCACTTTTGCCCGGTGGTTCACCTCTCCAGGTGCTCTCCTAAAGGAAGTTCCTTTACTGGACAGCAGCCACAGGGAACTGGGCACCTCTCCTTGAGAAAGATGACGTCTGAATCCTGATGCTCTACTACATAGCCTAAACTCTGGTCCCAGAAGAGTAAGTCTGTCTCAGAAGCACTATGCTGTGCCTGAATTAAGTATTACCCTTGCTCTGCCAGGACTGCAGATGCCATGTAACCTGTCACTGGAATAGCAAATGAGCTCACATTAAAAGGCCTTGAACCTGAGCACCGTAAACTTGGTCCTTACAGGCTGAGCAAACCAAGCCATTCATTACAAGTAGCAAAGGTGACATGAACTGAACTGGAATGAAATGGTTCACAGCACTAATAAACCACAGGAACAGGAATTAACCTGACCTGTAGTGCTCAGTTGTTACTCTTAAACCAGCTTCATACATATTTTAACCAGTCTCCTCTTTTCCAGAAGAGAACAAAGAACCTCAATAAGACAGTGAGAATCTGAGAATCTCTAGTTATTCAGCAGCACACCAAATAAGCAATACCTTTCTGTTGAAACCACCACTAAAGCTCATCAAAGTGTTGCAACAGCATAAAAATGGGCACAGCAGCACAAAAATGGGCACAGCAGCACGTGGTTAATCATCTGCTTTTATGTTGAGAGTAGAGAAATAGAGCCCCTGATGTCTTCTTATGGAGAAAGAACCTTTTCCTGATTGAGCTAAAAGAAGATCTCTGTGAGAATGTGTAGGTGTCCTTAGGATTATTTCCTCCAGTCTCCAGCCTTTCTTAAGCCAAACATTCTCCATCTCTTCTACTACACTGCAAAAAGCAGATGGCACATATGCTTCAAGAAAACTAGAGATAAATGGTATGTCTAGAACTTGGGTCTATTTCATGGGATCATTAAAAATGTTCACTTTCCCAAGGCACACATTAAGAATTTACTCGAGTCCTCACACCTTGCCTGCTTCCATTCAGGCGGAAAGTATATCAAGAAGTGGGAAGTGAAGCATAAGCAAGATACTTATTTTGGCTTGATATAATGAAATGATCAGATTGAAAAGTTGCAACATGCCCCAACAGGCAACATTAAATCTCTTTTACTATCTGATCATCACTAATAGCTACTGCAAGCAAAGGGGAAAATAAAATGGAGAGACAGCAAAATCGAAATTTCAGTCAGCCAACAGGAACAAATACCAACAAACTTCCATATAAGCATTTGAGATGTTCTCTCCTTATCACTCAACACAGACAAACAAAATAAAGACCTCACATAATGGAGTTTATCCTCTTTTATGATTGATCCTAACACATATTCCTTTATGTGGATCTTACAGTATGAGGAAAGAACAAGAAAGCAATGGGCCATACCATGCACACAGAACGGAAAGCAGCCTTTTCCCCTCTTCCATGTTGTCCTAGAATTGTACCTTGTCTTTGGTTTTAGGTTTGTGGAGGGGTTAGCTTTTGCAGATTCCCACAGGTGGAAATTCTTCTGCTGAGCCCCCCAGTAGAAAGGCCACCTTGCTATAACCGTGCTTGCTCATATGGAATAGCTAGGAATTTTCATTCCATTGCAACTTATGTCATCAATCCTGAGCACCACATCACTGCTGTGCAGGCTTCCTCCTCCTGCAGATTAATCTTGCTGCTTGGCATCAATGGAAGAGCTTTCAGAGTTGAGGAGTACTGGCACACTTGAATATTCAGCTAATCCTCTTTCAAAAGGCATTGTTGCTATTCTTGGAATAATGAGTAGGAAGTTTCCTTGCTCTGTTAATGGGTCCAATTAGAGGTAAAATTATTGAGTTGTTTTCTTACAGCTTGCTCCAAAGATGCCATGACCCACATCACTTCTGGTTGAAGGAAAAGAAGTCAAAGCATTCAAGTTTTTGACTGAATGGGAATTCATTAAACAACAACTTAGCCAAAAATTGCTAGAGTCCAAACATTCTCCTGACAAGAAGTGGGGGTTTGGCCCAGAAGGAACACTAAGAGATTTTTAAATGTTGGTTAACTTTTTTTAATGACCTTCCAATGGAAAATCTAGGAACAAAAAACAGACTGCTGACTCTTAAGCATCACATTTTATTGAAAGATACAGGTTCTCATGAGACTTTATCATACATTGAAAATGTGTGGGTGGTTTCTTAGCCAGTTTTAGTGTTCATAAATATTCTCAAATGGTGCCAGAGGAAGATTACAAGAACTCCTTATGCTTGTGCTCAGTGGAAAGGGATTCTGAATTCTAACTTATCTTCTTGGAGACTAGCCACATCTCCTGTTATTCTGGTAGCACAGTTCCATCATTGTGGACTGAGTGCAGTGTTTTCTCCCTCATTGAGTATCATGATCCATCTTGGCTTAAGGTGGCTGAACTTTCACCTGAGAAGTTCACTTCCCTGTAAAAGGATGTTAGAACAGTTCAAAACTACCTGTGCAGACAACACTCTCCTCCTTTCCCTCACCCACCCCATTCTGATGTCTGATGTATTCCATGCCACAGCTGTGGGAAAGACACTGCAGTACTATTCACTGACCTGGGGCACACCATGGTCTTTCTCATCCCATAGTGGTGACCATGGAGGCACATGTGACTGCATTTGTATTGGGGAGGGGGAAATATTAGAAACCTGACTGCTGTAGAAGATGTGGAAGAGATAAAAATTAATGCCTGGATGCTAAACCTCTGTGTCTTGAGTCCCCAGCCCGTGTGAGTGGCATAGCTGGGCAAAGAAGACAGTGAAGCTACCTTGCCCTCTGTGGCACTACTGATACATTTTGTAAAATTAAGGTAGGGCAGCTGTTCGGAATAAGAACAATAGGCAATTTTTTAAATACTTCCATTAAACCCCCAAGTGCTTTATAAGGCAGGTAGTGGGGAGAGGTAAACAGAGGGAGTACCATCCCTTAGGTGGGATCTGGCAGTCAGAATGCTGCAGAGCTGAGTATGGAGGAGCTTTGAGCCAGTGATATCCAAATACTTTCTCTTGGAAAATATACTGGAAGATTATTTAAGGATTTAAGTTATTCTGGGAGGATCAAACTGCTCTTTTTCTGTGAGTGTTAATGCAAACCAAGCACCTGAAATGTCCTGGTGACTTTGGAAGATGCAGCCTTTTAAAGTCAGTCAGAGCAGATGGGAACACTGCTGTTCAGATTCCAAATCTGAGATGTGCTGCTGCACCATGAGCTCCTGAGAAGACAGTTTCTTTGCCTTTGAACTGAACTCCCTCTGAAAATAAATGCTCAGGTCAGTAAGCCATTTTGGATAGGAACTAAGAGCTGCCCTGCCTGACTATAGATGGCAGGTAAAGATCCCACACATGACTGCAGCATGTCCTCAAAAACCAACATTTCTTGAAAGATGTCTGGTTTCCTTCAGATTACTTTGCTGTCCTAAAGCAAGTGTAAATGCTGGATTATGTGAGCTCCAAAAAAAGTATGTAATTCTACTGCTTTTAGACCATCCATAAGCTTCCGTATGATTCTTCGTCATTTTGCACTTCTGACTAAATTGTTGTGGTTGATTGGATTACAAAAAGAGAAATTACCCTTTCATTTGTGTTTGATAGCTTAGTTTCCTTTCACCAGTAGAAATTGCAGCATGAGGAGCCTTTATACAAGAAAAAATGTGAAAACAGGCGCAGGTGGGGGCTCATCTAGTTCAAGACTGGAAGTCAGCAATGTTTTAAGAATAAGATTGGGCATTACTTGTATTCTTGCCACCTGCAAAGGTATGCTTCTCTCCTTTGAAAAAACCTGGAGTGACATTCTTGTGTTTGACAAAATTCATAGCAAGGCCATATTCAGGGTGACTCCAGAGCAGACAGACTGTGACAAGTTTTCACTGCAGTTGCTAGACCTCCTTCACTGAGTTGGAAAGTTCTGTTTTGCAGCACGCAGTGGTCCACAGGTAAAGAAAGCTTCCTCGGCTCTTACAGGCAAAGTGAGTCACTGAAGGCACGCAGCTGGATTGAACACTTCCAACAGAAACTGCAGAGGGTGCTGCAGTAAGTGGTAGCCTTCCTTCTGAGTCATCACTGCACCCGTGCCATGGCATGGTGCTGTAAGGTTCAGTGCCCCCAGCAAGATGGGATGCTGAAATCACTCGAACTCTCAGAAAGACTAAATGGATTTTTGTTGTTGTTATTGTTGCTCCATGCTTGCATGTCTAAACCTGGAGTCTTCTGTCAAGCTCCATTTGGTTAACAAAAATCACTGGGGCCCCAGCTAACAGCCTGGTCTCGGTCAGCCCAACACCTGCACAACAGATTTTGTAGAATAAATGGCAATTCTGATTACAGGGAACTGCTGCTTTCTGTCCCAGAGCCAGCTGTGTCTCAGCAGCAGGTAATGGTCAGTTTGAGTGCTCAGAAAGAAAAAGGATTCTGTAAATGAAAATTAATATTCTTCTGGCTTGGAAAAAAAAGTACAATGTCCCTCAGGGCAAGAAGGGAATTCCAGTCTACAGCCATTATTTGATGGAACTGTTTCCAATTACATATTCTCTGAACTCCTTAATTCACAAACTCTTTTTTTTCTAAGGGGAATAGTGCTTCTGAAAAGCCTTGTTAAAGCTGTGTATAGAGGGAGAGAATTTCTTAACTGCCTCAGCTAGTGCTTCAGTGCAACGTGTGAATGCCAAGAGCCCTCTGATAAAGTTCACGCAATTATTGGAAACTAATGGCCATTTCATTGCACTGCTGTGTAAGAGCCCCTGTGAAGTGCACACCAAAGCCTCTGTCAGGCCATAGAACTGGGATCATAGAGCAAGAGATGTGGAATCCACTGGAATGGTCACGGGCACCTTGAGAGCACGTTTGGAGTTGATGGTGTTGCCCGATTGTGTCAAAGGGACACTCTGTGGGTGACCTGTGGGGCTGGGCACTGCTGAGGGCCACGTGCAGAAAGGAAATGCATGAGAGACTTTCCTTAGAAAAATTAATTAGCAAAGAGATGGAGGGGTGAGGTGAACTTTCACATGCATGTACAGCTCCATGTTATACTGTTTCAGGAAAACTAACGGTGGCCACCTGGAATGGATAAGATACAAGAGGTTGAAAGGATGTTCTTCACTCAACAGTTCAGTGTCATAGCCTTACATTTTCCTTCATGATCCTTAAAATGGAAAAGACAATTATTTAGGGCCTTCCCTATCACCCACTTCTCCAGGGCTGAACTCTTAAACCTCTGAAGGCATGTCTGTAACTAGATTGACTCCTCAGCCTTTAGAAGCTAAAACACAGCTGAGGCCAGGAGGTACTAATGAGATATTAGCAAGCAGAGGAGTGATGGTGTTTTGAATCTCTACAGGGTTGGGGTTTTTCTCCTTTATACAGTACCCCAAATTTCATAGTCTCTATGCAGACATGTAAGATGCAGGCTATCTTAGTCCAGCTCAGTAGGCTGGTCTTTTCATGTGCTAAGTGCTCTGAACAAAATTCTGTGAATGCCTAGGAATACACAGGTTCCTTAATTGTGGGCTGCTGAGGTGTTATGATTGGAGGGAGGAGTTTGTGTGTATGTAAGTCTGTGCCTTTCTTTCTTTTCTTTTTTTCCTGGGAGACTCTAAACTCAAAGCATTTGTCGTATTTTTCCACATCATTTCTCAGCCTACAAGTATTTTCTAATCCTTCTTCTCTCCAGTGGACAGCTTGGCTTGCTTTCCGGGGTCATTGAGTTTGATTTATCACACTTTATTTCTACAGTAATTAAGACTTGTGTAATAGTCTTGATTTCCTTTGCTCTCTTTCTGTGACATTTTCTAGTTCTGGCTTTTGTTCTTTTGGGCTTTTGCTAGAGGCTCCAAACTTGTTGGAAAGTGTTTTGCTGCCTGCAATGCATACAGAATAAAAGTGCTGTGGATTTTTGTTACTAGATATCTACAGCATGGTTGCCCTTGTCTGCAAGGAACTAGAACCAGTGACTTTGTTACAGCTGGTACTGAGATCTCCAAGGGTCAGAGTGAAATTAGGAGATGCCAGTCCTTCATTCCCCTTCTTTTGCCTTTCTCCTGCTTCTAATGGCTCAGAAAGACTGTGGCAGCCTCCAGATGCCAAAAAAGATCAAGGGAATGGCACTTATATTTATTGTTTGACCTCAGACAAAATAACAATCCTCTGTCTTTCTGGCTATGTGATATTTTTGACCAATAGGAGATTCACAGGAAGAAAAATCTTCAAAACAAAAAAAGGAAAGGAACAACGTGATGGAAGAATAAGAGGTGGACAGGGTGTGTTATAATGGGTTTTAAGCATCCTAATTCTGCCTTGGCAATTGATAAGATAGGGCTTTTACATCAATCCAAAGAATGTTCCAATGAAAGATAAATTGTTAATAATGAAAGGAAATGGAGGCTACAGTCAGGAAGAAAGGAAAAAAGGGAATTGTACAACCTTACAGAATTGAAATTCAAATGCATCTGGAGGTTGGTCCTTAAAGATGAATCTGGAGGCTCCTGTAGTGATCGACTCCATATGAAATACCAGGAGCTGTGAGGTAATTGTGAACCTCTGGGATCAAGCAATACTAGCACATTTGAGAATGGGAAACATGCCACAATGACCCATAGCTCTCCACAAAACAACAGTGCTGCATCTGAGAATGGACTGTTTGACATGCAGCAGCAGTACAGCATCTGACCCAGGAGCAGAAACTCTGGGTGACTAAATGCCATCTTGCAGGATGTGCTGAAGCTTTGTGACTCCGGATGACACACGCCTCTGAAATGTAGTTGAGACCATTAGCTACTATCTCATCTTCTCCTTCCAGCTGTTTGTTGTTTTGCTTTGCTTTGCTTTGTTTAATTAATCCAGCCTTCTGGAGGAGAGGGCCATGCAGCAGTCACTTCAGTGTTTAACTTACTTCATAAAAACAACTGCTGTCAGGCAGCATTGGGGCTGGAGTGATTACAAGAATCTTTACATAAATCTCTCTCCTGAAACTCATTTTTATTAACAAGTTCTTGTATCAATGTTCTCTTTATTATCTCTCCCCGGGAAGGCTTGCAGTCTGTCTCAAGACCCTCAGTCTGTTAAAGGAGGAGGCAAAACAGAGGCAACTTAGTAAGTATACTTGTATTACAGCAGACTTCACTGTTGCTCTCATGTGCCTCTATAAAGACTTTCCAGGCAAAATTAAGTGTTCTGCTTTTTGCTTCTTTAGCATTTATAAAGGATGCCTTCATACGACACTGTATTTTTAATTTCATACCTCCTTTCCTCTCACAGTTTTTACTGAAACTTACCTCTTTTTCTTCTGTGTCAGATCCTTACTGAAAGGAATCTGGGGCTTTTGGCCTCAACAGTGTGTGTCAAGAAAGAAGCAGGGGATCAGGGATAAAGGTAGGGTAACTCATATTCCATTTTGTGAGGGTCTTCATGACGACCATGATTTTCTTTGAGTTTTTTCTTTATTTAAATACTGGAGTGTGGTAGGAAAGAAGTGTGTTGGTTTCATGTGACTTTCCCATTTTTGATTCTGCAATATCCTTTACTGAATTAAACAAAAAGGAGGAAATAGGGTGAGAAAGACTTCATACTCCCAGAGTTTAGAAAATAAAGGTCTGTCGGGGCTCAAAACAACCAGCAAAAAGAAAAAAAGGTTTGGAGAAGCATCTTTGTCTCTCTTGTGATAAAACCAGGATGGGCATGAACTCTGAGATATGCGGCAGTGCACAGAACAGCTGCTGTGGCATTGGGACCCATGCCATGTCCATTACTACAGCCAATTGTTCTCCCACAGACAACAGGCACTACTGACTACAGTGCTACCCTCCTCGTTTGCTTATTCAAGATATTTGTTTAGTTTGTACTTCTACCATGGCTGAAATAGCTGTTGCTATTAACTGCTCAATCCAGCTACTAAAAGTTTAATTAAATATGCATCTGTTGCCTGCAGGTCCACTAGAATACCAAGGGCCTCTGCTCTTTCCTCACTTATGCCTCTTCATGGCTGTAGACTTCCACTGGATTGGCTCCATTGCCTTTGATGGTTGCTCTCCATTTGTGTCAAGGTAACCAGAACAGGAATGTTACACTAAGTGTCTAGAAGACACTGGGAACAGACAAAATATGTGAGCAATTTTCTTCTTTAGATCTATAGTTCATTCTGTGAAAAATCTTTTTCGGAGACTGGTTTGAATGCTGTTTGGGAGATGGCTTGATCTATCTTTTCTTGAAAACCTATTCTTATGTAATTAATAATTAAAACAACAACATCAAAAGACTGATCGAGAAAATTGGTTTGGATTCTTCATAGTCAAATCCCCAAACAGTCACACGCACACACAGAGAGAAGTCCTGCACATGGAAATTCAGCAAGCCTTTCTACCCAGGAGATTTTCAGCTATCTATGGAATTGTTATGCTCTCTCTACCACTATAATTACAGTTCAGTGAGCGACGTGGGGCATCACAAGTTCTCAGGGGTGCACAGTGTGTGTGCAACATGCAGCTACACAAATGGGTGCAAGCATTCCCTCTCATGTGCCAGCATTGTGCCACTGAAACAGCATTCCTGTCTCGCAAAGCAGGCCAGAAATATCCTCAGTGGATGGATTTGCTATTATTAACTAGCATACCTATTAGCAAATGAGGCAATTTCTGGCTTGGTGCTAGTGGAAATCATAAGGCTGTAAGGACAAAGAACAGCCTGAACTGTTCAGTGGAAAGGAGTCCCTGAGAAATGGAACTTTATAAAGGACAAGGGAAAGGGAAAGGTCAGTAGGAAGTAATCAACCAATGTTTGCACTCATCATCATGATGGGCAGGATAAAATTGAGATGTCACTTTTCCAGATTCCTATCAAGTTCTCTTTTATCTAAGTTCATAAATATGAAGCTAAAGAGCTTTTCCTGCTACATTTGAGGAACCTCTTTTTTTTTACTTCATAATTTATATGAATATCAGTGCTTTGGGAAGTGAAAGATTAATGACAACTGCCTGGTGCCAAGCAGAGCACAGGCAGGCTTCCTTTGTGTAGCTCTGCAGTTTCTTCTCACCTGCAGCACCTGCATGAGCACCTGTGCTGCTGCCAGTACACCCAAAACCTGCTAGCCCAGGCCTATGCATCCACATAGCTCTGCTGCTGATGCAGAAAGATGTTTATGTTATTGCTCGTTATTCCAGTGTGGATTGTCCATGCAGCTCTGCTGATGCATTAGAATCCTGTCTTACTCTTTCTCATGCTATTCCAGTCTTTCTCCTTCACCTATCTCGCCACATGCAGCATCTGCTAGTCCTTTGCACAGCACTCTGACTGAGTTCTGCAGGATCACTTCCTCCAGTTCTCCATGTCCCTTCCTTAAAACGCAGACCTCTCACATTCATCTCAGTTCTGCCCAGTGACTCCAGCCTCACAAATGCAGTTCTGGATTTGTGCAGCAGCTCTGCTGAGCAAACTCGCATTCGTCACCTGCGGAAATACCCACACAAAGGGTAGACAAACATCACTAAGCTCACTCTAGTTTATCTTAATCCAAACACATGGGAGCCTACTGGGACTGGGACAAGAGCCACGCTACAGTCACACTGCCATGAGAGATCCCCCCAACTAGCAGAGGGTAGTGGTAGTAGACAAAATCTACTATTTCAGTTTAAAAAGGAGCATCCCCAGATGTGGAGATAGTATCAATAAATACATCTCTAAAGTCTGTGTCAAAACAAAGCTGTGGCTGCTGCTGATCTTATTGCACCTGCCACACTACCTGCTACAACAGCTCAGAAATGGAGTGGCAAAAAAGGTTGATGTGTCTCTTAGCTCCACGGACTGTGGTCTGAGGATTGATACTGAGGAAGGCTATGCTTGATTTTAGTATCATATGTAACTGTGGCTCTTTGTTTTCAGTGTAGAGCAGGAACTGGGCAATAAGTAGATAGCTTTTTGCTTGCCTACTGAGCACTTCCACCAAGTGTTTTTTATACACTTTCAGAAATTTCCCAGATTTTACTTCCTCTTGCTTAGAAGGCTCTACTTAGTTCCTTCCTTCTTAAAGCATGACTTCTTTTTTGCTTACTCAGAGCTTCTTCTAATCTATCTCTGGGGCATTCTTAGCCCCATGTTCAGAATGTGCTCACTCTTTGAAGCAGAAAACACAGGTCAAAAGAGCTGACTTTTTTTCTGCAGTCATCACCGCACCACTAAACAAAACAATTAAATGTGAAGTTCTTTTAAAAAACTATTGCCAAATATTCCCTTCTGTCATTCCTTATTGATGATTTTGTTAATTCAGTGGGTTTCTGAAACCCATGTAAGTCACCAGCCATAAAAACTGGATGTATGTGACATAAAACACATCTCACTTAAACAGTTCACCCAGAGAGTTGTGTGTGCCTATATATAATGCTTTTATACCTTTGAATCCCTCATTCCTTCAGACTTCACTTCTCTACTAGAGATGTATATCTAGAGGGAAAGGAAGACATTCTCATGGAGATGCAGGTGCGTCATTCACATGCTACTTCATCCTACCTATTCACCGTTCAGTACATGCAGGCATGCCATGCTCCTTGTCCTCCCAACAGCTTGCTGGGAATCCAGCAGCAGAAACCTTCCTCATAGCCTTGTTCTCAGCAGTGCTGCATTCACATGCAGCCATTGAGGTGTAGCTCTCACCTACGCTGCTCTCACAGCAGAGCTGTAGAATGGAGGGTTTGGGGGAAAGAGAAGTTAAAATTGCAAGTGAGAAAGAAGAACAAGAGTGAACTAAGCAAGGACAAACAGGAGGTGCTGTCTGGAAAGAGCCAGTGAAGTTTGAAGAGGGGCTCCAAGCTCTTTTTCTGGAGACCAGTTTAATTTTTGCTAGTATCTTTCCAAATGCCACTCTGCCATCAGGAACCACTCAGGTCCTCACTTTTCTTTGTTACTTTAGTGAAAGGCTTAGTAATAGAGAAATGTTGTGAAATAGGTCATATTTTAACTAATTTTTGTGACATATCTCCAACTAGTGCCATACTGGATCCCCAGGGAACAGTTACTAATTGTGCCTCTGGTTAGTGTTCACCTCAGGGAATTCAAAACAGCAGCAAATAACACCAGAATGGAGAAATAAAAAAATGGAGCTGGAAGATAAGAAGTGAGAGTGAGGTCCTGATACTCCAAGGTCCTAAGTCCTTTCAAACTGAGGAAATCAGTATACTCCTACAGTACAAGATGAGGGGGAAAACTAACCAACACAAACAGTTCCTTGCTGGTAAGAGAAAGAAATTCCAGAAACATCCAAGGCACACTCACATCCTGAAGGCATTCCTTGTTCCAGACCTCCCTTGCTAAATCTGTCGTTAACAAATGCAGCCTAGGTCTATACTGAATGCACCCCTTGACTGTGGTACAAGTTCTGTAGGAACTCCCAGAGTGTTCCCCCTCTCAAACGTGCACCAGAGTGTGTCAAAGAGTACTCGGGTCTGTAAACCACAGGGGCCTGCCTCAATATGAAATAAAAACCAGCCAGGATGGCAAATCCATATCAAACTGATGTCCCCAGGTAACAGCTAATCAGGATAAGCTAATGAAACTTGTTACCATCAAGCCCTGTACCACAACCAGGAAGGATGGGGGAATACAAATGCTCTTCTCATTACTGGAAATTAAAATGCAGCCCAGAATCCAATTAAGCCACACGTATCTGTCATGCAAGAGCTCTCCTTAGGTGAGGCAGGAAAGATCTGAGAGAGCAAGACTTCGAAACTGCCTGCATGACTTGGTGATTGCATGTACTGCAGTGATTGTGTCAGGGGAGGAGGGGATGGAGGCTGCAGTCCCCACTATGGCTCTGTATTTAACAGAAGAGCGGGGGGAGGGGATATATAGCTGTGGGAAGAAGAAACTGGGTCTTGCTAGGCAGTGTTTTTTGAAGCAGGTACTCTGTCAACTTATTCACATGCACTTCTGTATGTGATAATTACTTTCCGCTTCCCCACATTGCACGCAGGGCCTGCCTCTGTAGGAGGCTTTTCCTTTGGCTCCCACGAGAGGAGTATTTCTGGTGTCTTCCATGTGCTTCCCGAGCTTTTTCCCATCAAAGCAGACTGAAACAGCAGACTATAGACTCTTAGCCTACCTTCTCTCACTACCCCTCACCATTCTGTGCAACTCACAGCTGGTTCATTGCTGCAAGAAGCAAAACGCCTCCAGCATGCGTACGTGGCTTCTTGCACTGTTTTACACTGACATGTTTTCTTGCTGGTCTAGCTGCTTTTGCAAACCTTGCTGGGCTTGAATGCAATACACGTTCACAGCCTTGCCAGCCTAAAACCATATGTCTCAATTCCTCCCCAAATTCAATATTCCATTGTATCTCCAGCCTCCACTGCTCATTCTTTCTAGTATACATAACAGATACCAATCAGGAAAAGCTGTTAAGGATTTTTGGCCAAGTTACAGATCTTTAATTGGTCAAAACTTTTTCTGATATCAAGCTGTCCAGGGAGTGAATCAGATTGCAGGATTTAGAGCTATGTTATGTATGCTATAGAAGTGACCTCATAACATTTAACACTTCTTGTCCTGTTTGTCTTCTCCTTTCAAGGCACTGCATCCTACTTGACAGATCAGAGCCCTGGGACACAGGTTTTACTCTCAGCTTTCACTAGTTGGGTGAACTCAAGCAAAACATTTTCCATGTCTTTATTCTCTCACGTCAAATGAGAACTACCTTTGTAAGAACTGCTAAAGAGTAATGCAGAAAATATTATTATTACTATTACTATTATTGTTGTTGTTGTTGTTGTTGTTGTTGTTGTTGTTGTTGCCTACATTCCCATGGCATTTCTATCATTCATCCTGCAGCAAGATCTTGCCACAGTTAGAGTTGTACTAGAGCTTACGTACTTGCTACTTCCTGCACTTTTAGATATTGCTAGGGACATCCAATAGCAATATTTCCCCTGGGAATAAGTGCATTACTTCCTAGAGCACTTAAAAATGTAACATTAATGTGTATATGTGTTCAACTCTTAAATACAGGTGTTTCTGGTGTTAGATCTGAGAGCCATAGCAGACTGCAATGAAGCCTTGTAAAAACTGCAGCAAAAGAATGGCTCTGATTCCTTATATTTTGTATTATCACTTGTGCTTGAAGCAGCAGGATGTAAATCGCTTAGTGAGGATTTGCCAGCATCTCAAACCTGTGTCACACAAAAGAAAACAACTTCCCAAGAAGAAGACAAGGAACAATGAGGCCTGTTGTCAATTAGGCAAAACCAGTGAGAGGAACGTGAGGACACATTTACTCTAGGATGTGAACAGAGATAACACCTTTGCTTTCTGTATGTATATCCTATGAAGGGTCACAGGTGGTCAAGGTTCCCAACAATTAATCTGAAAAACAGAGGTGTTAATAGCAGGCAGAGATATCCTGAAAATTATGCTACCTGTGGACATACTGCGCTGTCCTCTGCTGGCACTCGAGGTATTTCTTGGAGATCTCCTAAACACTGCCCAGCCAGGTTAAACTGCATTTCTTTATGAGAATAGATTAACCTCCCACCCCACAGTGATGAGAACTAGTCACATATGCTCTGGGCATACAGTAGTGGGCTCCTTCCTTAAGCCCAGGAGTTGCCTACTGGGCTTCAGCCAGTCAGTATCTGTTAAGGATACTGTTCAGTGTGTGCTGTTTATTATCAATTTCTCCGGAGTAAGAGGCTTCATAAAAATAGAACATAAACCCCTCTCATTCTTTCCCTCCCTCAGCTACACCAAAGCATCATTACAGTCGCACATGTAAATGAACCACGCATTCAAAAACTTCACAGCCACTGCAGGATAAGGATATGGAGCTCCTGGCCCTCCTGCATTCTACAGTTTCCACCGGTCCTCTCCCCTTCTCCTTGTAACTTCTCCCCACTGCTGTCCAGTCTTCCACTACCTTGCACCTCCCTGCACAGACAACCTTTGCTGAACCCCAGATTATGGCATATCCTCTCTTACGGCTGTTGCAGGAGCTTCAGAGAGCATGCAGAGGTGCACATTGCTGGGATGTACTCCTGAGGCAACGCTCCAGCCATACTTTCAGGCTTGGGATTTGAAGAGTAGGTTAATATAGACTTTAAACCAGCCTGAGGGCTGCCCTTAGCAGAGAATAGAAACACACTATAGATGTTTCTCATCCTCTTCTGCCCCTCTTCCCATTACCAGTGCTTTCTTTCTTCTGCCTACATGTAAAATAACTTGCTGAAAGCAAATGGAGTTTGGCAGAAGTCTGATCCCTATCTCAAAAACTAGTAGAATCTTTCCTCCACTTTTGGGAGGCCAGATACCTTTAAATATCTGAGACTCAGACTCTTTGCCAACACTTTTTATCCACCAAGGATACAATCTGGTATTCCCTATCTACTTGGTTGTGTAAAAGCCATGGTAAATGAGGTGATAAAGGTGGCATAATAGCTCCAGTCAGAGCATGTCTAGTGAAGAAAATATTTCTGTATTCAGCTTGACAAAGATGAGAAACTCACTCTTTTCTCAGCAAAAACAAGGGACCAGCAGTGGATGTTGCTGCAGCTTAACATGGAGATCAGTAATTTCCCAAATGAATAATAAAGAATTCTTGGGGGAAGCATTACAGCAGTTGGCTGTGCCATCCCAAATGACTGTCACGGCAAGTATGCACAGAATCTAACAGGCTAATAGGTTAATAGCTAACTCTAACTACCTCCAGTGGTGGGACAGAAGTCAGTTCAAGAAGATCTGTAACATCAGATGTTATCTCATGTCTCTCAAATTTGAAGCCACCTGGTTAAGTGAGCCACTCAGATTTACAGCTATGTGGGAACAAAATCTGGCTCTCAGACCTTCCTCGATTGTGAAGCAGTGCAAATTACTGATCAGAGCTGTGCAGTTTGTCTACTTCAGGAGTTTGACTGGATATAGATTCATTAGCACAAAACATTATAGAAGAAAATTACTTGAAGAGAGGTCTTTGGCACGGGAACCAGCAAACGCTCAGAGCGAAGGCAGGAGATTCCTCAGATTCCTAGTTCACATGAAGGTTAGTGGTCCAGTGTGCATGGATATCAGCATGGGCTCTCAGGACAAATCCAGACACTCAGTTACTATGGTGAAGGGGGCCATGCGAGTACCTAGGCAGACACAGGCAATTTACTGGTGTCCTACTGGGAATGGATTTGCAAATTAAAAACAGCAAATTAAAGACAAGGACATTTGTGAGAATTCTGAACTGACTGCAGAGCTGAAACTTCTCCTGGAACTGCCCAAATGAAGCAGAAACAGTATGGTTCACAGAGGGGAAAAAGCAAGGAAAGATATGTCAAAGTGTGGTTCCATGACTGAAGTAAAAATAGAGGTAATAATCTCTATAAATCTGGAGACATACCGTCTCCTTTCAAAAATGCTGTCACTTATAAATTCTGTGAAGAACCTTAGGGCCAAAACCATATTGATTCAGGAGGCAGATCCAGGGATGCTCCATTGAGGCAGGGTCCATCCAGGCACTGCAACACTAAGATTCTGGATGCTGAGACAGGAGCAACAGTATCAGAGCAGCTCTCACGCTGGAGCACGATAGGGGGAAGCACTTCAGAGGACTGGCTGGAAATCAACATCATAGAGACAAATAGACTGGCAGCAAGGTCCCATATTTTAATAGAAAGGTTAGAATTTGAAGAAACATCCAAACTACAGCAAAACCTGAAGAAAATCCCAAGCCTCCTCAAGATCTATAATAATTTCAGTGTCAATTTTCTGCTACTCTTGAGAATGACATAGAGGTTTCAGTGTGTTTCAGGAAATAAAAACTAAGCTCTCTAGCAGTAACTGCCTTAGCAGCAGCCCAGGCTCATGCAAATGCTGGCAGGTGGATTGAGATGATCCACCAACTTCATATGCAAAGCCAGGAGGAGCAACAGACTCCATTTGCCAGCGGTAAACATCCACCTGTGTGTCACTGGAATTTCTACAGTAATTAACCAATTCTTTATAACTTTAATATTCCAAGACTTTTAAGAGACTATTACAAACAGAACACCTGTTCCAAGAAAGGGTCACAGATTTAGACTGGACTGTTGAGGCATTCTGATGTACCAGTGCATTAATTCAGAAAACTATCTAGGACTTTGTCTTTATTGCCTGGGTTCCTAAGCAAAATGTGTTCTTTGTGACCATATAATATTTTCCTTTTTTCCTTCTATGAATCTGTGTCTCTTTCTATGTGTATGTGTGTCTGTGTTGGTTCCTACTTTGTAACTGCAGATCCCATGGAGAGTTTCAACCAAGTTTAACTGAGTTACAGTGATTTCAGAGATACTAACCTCTGACTGAAGTTCCATGGAAACTGCTGGTAGAGTGTAACAGAGAGAACTTTGTAGGTTCTCCAATGAGAAAAAGGCTGCTGAGTTAACTGAAACCATTTCTCCACAGAGAAGTCTCCATGGTAGAGATGGATGTTATAAAAGCCTTGACACCAGGAGAAGCTTAGATCAGAACTCACATCTTGCTAGGCATCAGATGTAACCGTGACACAAATCTTCTGGAAGCCAAGCTTCATTAGTTCTGCAGATCACAGATCCCCTTGTTTTCAGCTAGAAGAGGGCAGGAAGGACAAGGTTTTCCATTTCTTATTTCTTACTCAAAATCACTTGAATTTCATCAAAATGTCCCCTCTTAGATGCAACTAATCATGAAAAATATTGATCCCCTTCTATTGCCCTCAGAAAGTGCAACTTCAGATCACATGAACATAAGGGCTGATCAGTGAGCATAATCTTAGCAAAAGCAATAAAAATAATACAATAATACCTGTGTGAGAAGCAGACTGTGCATGCACTGAACAGAGAAAAGGAAAAAAGCATTATCAAACAGAGCAAATGTATCTTTATAACCCTGCAGCAACAAAACTCCTACCACCTTATATTAAAATACCATAAGAAAACATTACAAACATATTACACAAGGAATCAGAATGTTGCTTAATGGTTTTCTCATTGCTCACTGTTATCTCTATGAATTGCTACCCATTGCTATCATCAACACTCATTTACATCAGTGGATGGATGTGCATCTGCGTGTGAGGACAGATCTACAAAATCTGGTACAGATCCTCAGGTGATGTAAATTGTCATGGCTGTACTGACGTCAGTAAAGATGCACTGATTTCCTCCAGCAGATGATTTGCTTGTCTGTATGCAAAAAGCACAGAAACTAGGTGCTGCTTCAACTTGGCTCTGAGACACTTACTGTAGACAAAAGCTCATGCAAATATATTCTCTTTTCCGTGTGCAAATATACATATTGCCTTGCTGTACTCACTGGAAGCAAGGACAGGAGCTTTAGGCTGCTTCCTATGCTGGAATTTAGAAAAAGGATCGTTCCTGGTCTACCTGCCCACTCCTGTCTGTAACAATAGATCTCCAACTGCTTTGCTACAGATCTTAAAACACACAGAGATGAAAAGGTCTGTCCAGCATCACAAGTCTGTTAAAAATAAATTTAGGAGGAATTAAAGCCTTATCTTAGGACTTTTAGTTCAATGCTCTAACTGAGATCCTAAACGGAGCTATTGGGCAGAACAAATCCAATAGTCAAGACTCTCATTTTCTCACCTAGGGCTTAACTAAATGAAATTACAAAATCCAGAATACAAGAATATACCGTATATAAGAATAATACTAGGTTTTTTTCAAGATACACTTCTTTGAAGGAAAAAAGGTTTTTATTATTTTTCAAAAGCTATGAAAAGAAAGGGAAAATGGTCACATTTCAGGCTCTGCCTTCATAAATGACTCTTCTCTTTTTTCCCTTTTGTTCTTACATGGTTCAATAGAATGTGGACCAAGTAACAAGCACAGGCTACAGGTAATTTTATAACAAATGAAATATTTTCCATCTGTTAAACAGAGAATTATTTCTGTCTTTCCATAATGTTTTCCTAAGGGACAAACAACAAAAGGTTTCATAACCGAGAATGGAAAAAAGAGAAATAAACCACGGCTGACCTAGGAAAGAAAGAAGAAAATAAGCAACCTAACATGGCATTTATAAGGAAAATAACAGGAAAGCAGAAGATGAATTAACCCGTCATACAGAAAGACTACAGTGTAGAGACAGTAGCTGTTTTTTACTGTTTCAACTTGCATTCCAAGGCAGAAGGAAAAAAAGATAAAACTGAGAAATTTCTACAGTCTAATATATAGGTTTGTCTAGAGCTATTTTTGCTTGCAGAAATAATTTTATTACGTGAAGGTTTTTTTTTTTTTCATGAGTAGGTAGACACCATAATTAATAGAAGACCCAACTTCTAGCTGACAGGATCTGGTCTGGAACTAAGGACTAGACGAGTATCCCAAGGCTAGATTTCTCTGACTCTGACTAAAAGTGCAAATAATTTCAAGTATGGCATAGGTGGGAATGTGTACAGTCTATCTCATGTAAGTAGCCACCTTCTGCATCCATATGTTGTATGAACCATGCCTAGACTGTATATTCCTGTGCACATCATTTAATGAAGGACATGGAAGTAGCAGTCGCTTGCTGCAATCTCAGAACAACGGGCTTCTTTTCCCACTGTTTGTGCTCCAAAGAATGGGACAGCCAGCCCAAGAGTCACCTGGCATTGAAGCCCTGGCAGGAATTCTCAAGGGCATTATTAACACCTACTCCTTTGGGACATTTTCCTATAAATACCTCCTCCAAACAGCCATGTGAGAATTCTTTTGCACGCTAACAGTGTTGCCATGTGAGTCCATTGCTCCTAAAGTCTTCTTACAGAGCCTTACCTTGGATCTGCCTGGGAAGTGACACCAAATGGGTCAATACAGAGCATAAGGAAGCAAGGTACCCTTGCCACCACAGAAGAGCAGCCTGGTTGCAACAGAACATATAGCTGAGTGACATAAAAATGTCACCATTTTTTATTAAAAGAAGTAAAAATAATGCATTTGCATCCCTTCTTATTTAAGCATTTTAAAATTCATCTTTTTTGCTGTTACTTTCAACCCTTGGCTTCTCTTGTTAAATGTTTGCTATGAGTCTTCGTTATTCCAAGTACTGCTCTAATGGGTTCAGGACACAGAAACACAGGAGGTGTCTGTCCAAAGCACTACCAGGCATCGTTTCACACAGATTCCTTCCCTGTTCTTACTTCCTGATGCTCCCATCCTGTCAGTAAGATTTCCCACACTAGTAATTTCAGCCTTGACACTGTGTTGCTTTGGCTGGGACTTTATACAGCATCATACAGAAGTACTATCCCTGTGGTTGGAAGTCCTCACGCCGCCCTTACTCAGCAATTTTATACCTAGAACTTCATCCTGAACCCTTGCTAAGCTGAGCCCTTTTCCTTCTCCCACTTCATCTGTTATTCTTTAACTATTGTTGTGAATAAATATCTCCATATTTCTCTGCCTGGGATTTTACAGGCCCTGATGTAAATAAGATGCAGGCGTGTTCGTGTTATAAAGTATGTCTTAGCTGATTACAACGTGAATAGAACCAGCATGGACATACCTTTAAGTGGGGTATAGTCACAGAGAGTCTACTTTCTGTTTTCCTCTCATTATGCTCTTTATTTCAAAATCATCTAAGCAGGACTTTAACATCTGAGTAGCTACGCCAAAGCAGACCTCTGTCATTTGAAACCCGCTTACAGCACTCGACTCCAATAACTTCTGCTGCTGAGACAGTACATTGCTAGCAGGGATTTGCAGAACCCAGGGCAGCACCAATGCAACTATTTCTGGTGTGTGAACGCTCAGGGGAGTTAAACCCTGAAATATGCTGGAGGAAATCTGAAAAAATGAAAGCAGAGGCCAAAAGTAGCATTCTTTGTGCGCCCATAGTGAAAGGAATAGATATCTGGGGTACATGAGCCATTCAGAGCTGTTCTGGTCTGGTAAAAAAATTTTTTTTTAATTGTTGGAGGGGTTTTTGTGCTGGTGCAATGCGCAATTATAGCAAAATATGTTAATGGCAAACATAATATTTACAGTTATTGTTAGTATCCATTGAAATCAGTGGGATTTTTTCTAATGCCTTTACCCTGGAGATAATCCATAGAATAGAACATCAATGCATAGTTAAAAAGAAAAATTATGGTAAACAGCACCTTTGCATATGCAATATCTTCATTTTAAAGTTACATAATTGAGTTTTTGAAATTAAAAAAAAATAAATAAACAAACAGCCTCAGACCACAACGGCAACTAAGTGACTTTTACATTGTCTTTTAAAACTTGCCTCTTTACTATGGTAAAAAATTCTGTCCTAGACCAATATGAAATAAAATAAAACAGTTTTCAACCCAATGCAAATCCAAAATGAGCTTTAAGACCTCTGGGAAAATGTGATTTTAGCAAAATTCTTCCAAGAGCTCTAAGAATTTGTTTCGCGTGAGGGGATACCTTGCAGAGCAAACACGGGCTGATAATTTAAAGGCAGTACTTGGATTCATTATGTCATGCCAGACAAATACTGTTTCTATGTCTTATTTTCACTGTTGGTGACACGGTTTAAAGAGGACTTTAATGCCACTTTAATACAGAATGTTTGTAAATTGCACCCATGTCTTTTGATGAAGGGAACTATAATGGATTATTACCTATTATTCTAATTGTATTTATCGAAGCGAGTTTTCCCACTAATGCCTGGGCTCAGAACCTGAAGTCCCTCCATACACAGAGCTCCTACTGAGAGTTTCACTGATAAAAACCAGCAGGATTTGGGTCATTTAGATGTAATCTGCTAAATTCAACCCTGTGGCATTTCCCTGATACTCAGTGAAGGGTACTGGGGATTGGCAAAGAAGGTGGTGTTCTGATAAAGAAGGGAAGGAAAATTTACACTCACAGGATTTGCCGACACTTCGGAATGGTCCCTTAAGACAAGAGGCTGCCTAGTAAGGGTGATCTGAGCTATGCTAATTTGGCAACCTGTATTTTTGAAGCAAAACATTCCATGACGAATGACCTTATTTTTTTGTTTTTAAAGCTGTGAGGTGCTTATGCAATAGCTTCCTAAGGTAGAAAGAGACAGATGCCGCGGAATAATAATCAGCCTAATTCTTGCTGAAAATCTCTGCAAGAATCTTCTGACTTTTTCTCTGCTCCTTTCATAGGCAAGCTCAGTACTACCTTTCTCACACAAAGACATGCAGCAACAATTAGAGGCCTCTGCATAACTCAGGAATTCTTCCATTTTTAGAGATGGGCTCGGGTTTGTCCCCTTTTAAAATGTAGGCTTTTTTTTCTTAAGGCTTTAAAGAAAGAAAAGTTGTCAGTTTAAAAAGAAAAAAAAAAAAAGAAAAAAAAAAGAAGACTGAAGTTTTCTTTAAAATAAGAGAGATGCTTCAGTTGGTTTTCCTTACGAATCCCTTGTGGAAGACTGCCTCAGCCGACATGAATGAGTCACATGTGTCCAAAAGCTCAGGTCTTCATTTCTTTCCAGAGCTTGAGGTGAGCTGGGCTGCAAAAAAACCTCAAACTTGACCCAAAATGAGTAAAATCCCTGGGCTGTGTCTGAGGTGAGAAGGGGCAGCACAAGTACACTTAAATGTGCTGCCTCAACCTCCCGTTTTGTGAGAGGCAGAGGAAATTCCATTACTGGCACTGCCTGGGTGCTGCTTTAACCCCTGCTTTCAGCCACTGCTTCCCAACATGCTAAAATATCCTTTCTGTTCTGTTTAGAGTGGCCATTTTCTGTAGTGAACAGTCAGTCCTGTACTCTTGGCTAAGTGAAAAAAAAAAATAGATAATGTTGAATTTCAGGGTTTATAACAGAGGGAAAGGCATGTTTAGATGAGGGGAGGAAGGAAGAGAGTGCAGGCACCTGGTCTGTGCAGGTATTAACATATATGTCCCCTGCTGTCAAACAAAAGCAAAAATACAACTCTCAGGTCGGCCAGCTGAATCATAAGGCATATTGGGCATCCTGTCAATAGGTGGTGAAAGACTCCTCACCCTCCATCCAAGTTGCCTGTAAGTTAGATTCTGCAGTCTCTTTGATTTTCTTCTAACAGACAAAAGAGAGGATGAAACCCAGCATATACAATCAATGGGGGGAAAAAAAGAACCTGCTGGAGTGAGAAATGTTTGGCCTATCTCACATTTCCTTTTCTATACAAAGATTTTGGTTTGCCTAAGCTATAGAAGGAAACACAAGCAGTCTATTTTAATCTTCCTGAGCGAAGAACGCTGCAGGGATTGCTCTGTTATCCCCAGCAGCAGCCCTGACTTTCCACAAAAAGGCTCCATCCATCCCTCTATCTATCTGTCTATCTATCTGAAATATAAAGATTATCATATGATATACCAGCAATCAGCTGTGTTCTTAATGCACTTCTCTTTGTGCATTTTGGCATGAAGTAAAAAATTTACAGTTCTTCCCCCAGTCAAACCCTACTGCAAAAAGAGCTCAGATAAGGAGGAAGTATTTAGGCTTATGCACAGAAATTGATTCTTCAGCCTGTGCAATGACGTATGTTAAAAACTCTGCTCAGAAGCAAGGAAAGCCCTTGCTGAGACGATGTTTCTAACAGAGCCCTCACTGCAGGGAGTCACTCTTGAAAAAACAATGAGGTTGATTATGCATTTTTATATGGGTTTCTTACTGGTTCGACTTCAGGGACTTAAAGCATGGTATTCTGGATTTACACCAATCAGCATGAGTTCAGCATCTGGCCCTACTTCTTTTTTTAAACTCCAGCTCTTGCATGATGAATAGGAGCCAGATCCTGTAAATGCTTACTACCTGTATTAATACTTGAGTAGCCCACTCACTTCCTTTAAGTTGTGATTGCAAAATTGAGTCTTACAGTGCAGTATTTTAGAAGTAGGGATCTGCCTTTTGGGATTCAAGCATGCCTTGACTGTATTTATTCCTTTAATGGTGTTTCTTTTGATAGTAGTATCTTCACTGATTTTCATAAAATCACGATAGATGCTTAGCTGTTATGAAGTGGTGTAACTCCACTTACACCAGCCGAAAATCCAGCTCCACGTTGTAGCTCTGCTTGTGTGTTCAAAACAAACATAAGAGAGAAGGGTCCCTTTTATTTAAATTGTCAAAAGAGACAAGGAAGACGTTTTGGGCTATACAGTGTGCTGTGTACTTCATTTGTTTGGACATTACTATAACCAAAACAATAGAGATCATTCTACAAAAGACATTTCTATCTAGTTTTACTACTTATATCAGATTCTTTCTTACATAAAAGAAGCCACGGCAGAAACTATGCTCCTTCTCCTAACTTCCCTAACCCTGGCTTTCAACCAGAAAACATTCCCCTGCTTTCAAAGTGCCTAAACAAAGGAAATTACAACACTGACTGCAGTTGCAATTACCAGCTGGTGAACTGATGGTATATACTGAATACATAATCCAACAGAATGTTGCTCTTCAGTAGTAGCCTCTTCCACCACCTATAGTGCTGGAATGCTCATCCTTGTTTACTATACATGCATGCACACAGATCATTACCAGTATTCAGTACTATTAGTCAAGCTTTCTTCACTGAAGAGCAAAGACCAACAAAAAATACTTTGTCCTTTTGAAGAGCTGGATCGGTGTCAGGTGCCACTCACAGAAAAATTAAAATAAAATAAAATTAAATTAAAGGAAAAAAAAAAGACAACCCACACACATTTAGGGCAGTAAGCACCCTAAATGTCAAAGCTGTGTACAGTATCTGTATCTCTACGAACATACACACATCACGTGCAATATAATGCACCCCTTACATCAGCGCGGGCAGGAAAACCCCAGCTCACTCCAGGGATGACGGGTTTTTCTGACAGATACCAGCGACTTAAGGCAAAGAGAAGCGACCACAACGCCGCTGCTCTTTGCGAGGCTTCTCCCTGCCTGGGCTAAACCGCACTCACTCCTCGTCGATCCAGGACTCGTTCATTTCTGACAGACAACGAAGGCACGATGCCGCGTGTGAGCACCGCGGGCGAGTAGCCCGAGGGGCTTCCCACGGGCCACGGACACTTGTCCACAGAAATGAGCGCGGCGAACCGGGAGGCTGATGCCTCTTGGAAGCAGCATCCTGGCTCCTCGTTGCACTCTGCCTGCTCTCCCCGAGAACGCATCGAGGGAGGGATTCCCCCACCCACCCACACACTGCCTCTCTCCCCGTGCGAGGCTGCAGGGGGGTATAACCCAGTTCCCTCTTGGAGCCGGGCCCGGAACGGCTCCCGCTGCCCCCGCCGCCCCTGCCCGCCCCCTTCCCCCTTCGCACTCACTCCGCTCTCCGGCTCAGGACGCCTTTGCCGATGGCCTGGGGGGTCTTGTGCTGGAGCAGCGCGGCGCAGCAGCCCTTCTCCCGGCCGTCCTTGTCCGGGGGGTGCTGGTGTGGCTGCGGCGGGGGGTGCTGGTGCCCGGCCGCCCGCCCGGGCCCCGCCGGCGCCGCTTTGCCCGCGGGCGGCGGCGGCTGAGCCGGGAGCTGTTGGTGGTGCTGAAGCGGGTCGGGCTGGCCCGGCGGCGGCGGCGGCGGGGGCTGCTCGGGCGGGGGGCCCTGGGGCTGCTCGGTGGGGGCCGCCGGCGGCTCGGCGGGGACTGGCGGCTGCTGCTGCTGCTGCTGCCCGCGGAGGCTGCGGTTCTCGGTGCTCAGCTCGTCCAGCCGCCGCTCCAGCTCGTCGATGCGCTGGCGCTGGGTGTGGATGAGGCTCTGCTGGTTCTGCACGATGGCGGTGAGCTCCTTCAGGTAGAGCACGGCGCGCACCGGGTTCTCCAGCAGGCTCTCCATGCCCCGGCCGCCGGCGCGGGCCCCGCCGCCCGCCCGCCCGCCCGCCGGCGCTCCGGCGAGAGCGGCGCGGGACGCGGGCACGCGCCTCGCCTCTCGCCGCCCCGGGTGCGCGCACGGGCACGCGCGTCCCGCGCCGCCGGCGGCCGCGCGCGCTCCCGCGGGAGGGGAAGGGGCGGGGGCGGAGGGGAGGGGCCCCCGCGCGGGCCCGCCCCGGAGCGCGCCGCGCACGCGCGGGAGGGGCCGCGGCAGCGGGGGAAGCCCCCGGTGTTGCGGGGGTCCCGTCGGTCCCGGGGGTCCTGTCCCGGTGCTCCCCCTGGGAAGCCGCCCCGTCGTCGCCCTCCGCCCGCCCGGCCGCGTCTGCGTGGGTGGTGGTGCCGCCGCCTCGCCGGTGCCGGGGGGAGCCCCCTGAGGAGCCCCTCGCGGCCCCCACAGCGCCCGGTTCGCTCTCCTCCCCGAGTGGCGTTTCTGGGTGTTACTAGGCTTTCCTTATCCAGGGGTGACTTAGTCATTTCTTTTCGGGGTGTTTTTCCAAAGTGACTTGAATAATGGTGCTAGTTTTGGCTGCCCCGTTGATAACGGCCCTATTTTTAGGTTACCTGGTTAGAGACACGGTTGGAAAAGCCCTCTGAGTTCATCAAGTCCAACCTTTGCCTGAACAGCACCGTGCCCACTAAACCATAGCACTGAGTGCCATGTCGGCTTGTATTTGTGCCTCCCACGCTTCCCTGAGCAGCCTGTCCCAAGCTTGCCCACTCTTTCAGTGAAGAAACTTTTCCTAATAGCCAGCCTAAAGCTCCCCTGGCACAGCTTGAGGCCATTTCCCCTTACCCTGTCGCTGGTTGCCTGGGCAAAGAGACTGATCGTCACCCTGCTACAACCTCCTGTCAGGTAGTTGTAGAGAGCAGTTGGGTGTCCCCTGAACTTCCTTTTCTCCAGGCTAAACAACCCCAGCTCCCTCAGTCACTCCTCATCAGACTTTAGCTCCAGAACCTCCACAGGCTTCATTACCCTTCCCTGAACTCAGCAATGTCCTTCTTGTAGTGGGCAGGTGAATGGAAGGTTAAATCTGAACTCAACGGAAGGAGTTTCTGAGGAAAATGGATGTTAAAGAAACCTCCTGCTTCCTTGCAAGTTTGTTGCTCCTTGGAGTCTTTAGTGTCCTTTAGGTTCTTAGGAGGAAAGCTAAGGCTTATTGTGGAGTTTTTCTGAGGCATGTAGGGACTGTGGGTTGTGCTAGCAGAGAACTGACAGGCAGGGCCTTTTCTGTTAGACTCTCTGCAGGCTTTCTTCATTTGTCATTGCCCTTCCTTATTCACAGCCAGAAGAGTTTGCAAACTTGCAACTTGGAGTCTGAGAAACTGTCTGTGTGCTTTCTATTACATTCATCAATAAATAACCTGACTAAGGGTAATAAACTTACTTTCAGGAACTCCTGTTTAGGTCCGTGAACAATTTTGATGATTTCCATAATGGGTAAAAAGGCAGTAGCCTTTCCAATCACTGTGGGTGCTGAAGATCCAGAAGGCGTAATGAGCAGTCAGGTTTTAGACAAGCATGTCAGTAGACTTGACTGATCATACAAAAAAGTGGAAGGCCACAGAACAAAAAGCAACTGGGTTTAAGTGATTTTGGGCGTAGAGCTCATTTTGCCTTTTCAGATCAGCAAAACCTGCACTGTAGCAAGGATTTCCTGAAGTTGGGAAACAAGCAGTGTAAAAGAGAATCTCTGTTTCAGATGAGCTGAAAGGTGTATTTCCAGTCTTTTCTGTTCACAGATAGCCCTGGAAATGTAAACTGATGCAAACAGGATCACCAGGATTAGAAGCTGTTCACAGACTCCTCCTAAAACAGAACTGCTATTCACAGTTCTCTAAGCAAGCACTTAGAGATGGCTTTGGGGGATCATGAAATGTTGCCATATGTCCCTTGTGTGTTGGGGGAAGATCCCAGAGTGAACTCTAGGGAGTATGAGCATTCAAATCCCACACACTTATGATTTTATTGGAAAAGTTTAGGGGAAACCTTCCTCTCTCTCATTGCCTAGCGTGTCATTAATGTTTTGTGACAGGAGATTGAGCAGGAACTGGCACTGTTTAACAATAGGAGACATGGTTATAGGGGAATGTGAAAAAAGGCACACGCAGAAAGACAGGGGATGTGAAAACACCTAATCTGTATTTGGAGAAGAGTGGAAGTGATCATTTGGGAAACTGTGCTGGCATGCTGTCTCCTTTCAGAGACGCTACTGAACAGCATCATTTCAGTCTTGCCTCACAGGAACAGAGTCCAGGGACAGCAGTGGAAGTAACGTGCTCTTGGCATTAATACATTCTGGGAAACAAACAGGGGTGGCTATATGTACACTCACATATGTATGTACATGCACACACACACACATAGAGCTACCTTGTCCTTGTTAGGAGAGACTTCGGGCACAGATTGCTTATCTGGCAGAACAGAGGAGGCTGCTTTCACTCTTGAGGCAAGTCCTGTACAGAGGTCTGTGTTTGCAGTGGACATCATGTTTCTTTGCAGCTCAGCTGGATAAAAGAGATGAAGACATAAGGGTCATAGACATCATACTGGCCAATCCAGGTTGAAGTCAGCCAGGTCGTGGCACGTGTTCTTAAGGAAATATTAACTAAAAATAAAAAATAATCCTGATTTGGATGACTGGGGATGGGGCAAAACAGCTTGGAATTCTTGTGTCATGGTGCTTCAATGCCTATCAGAAGACTTTTACTGCGCAGAGTGGACCTTATGTATTCAATCACTGTTTCTGCATCTTTAATTTGCTTGACCAGCCTCATTAGCCTAATTTGTACTAATAATCTTTGTCATAAATTAAACAGAGACCTACAGCTGTGTATTGGTAAGCTAAAAACAAGCAGGAGAATCAGAAAGAAACCTCTTTTCTGTGCAGGTGTGGTGACTGGTGGACAAAAATGGTAAGACCAGTCCTGACCTTCCAGGTTTTGACAGAGAGCATATGCCAAAGGAAAATGTAGCAGAGTGCTTTTGTGCCTAACATGAGGGACTATGCGGGGACCTCCTTACAAAACTTCAAGAGTTAATAGAGTTGCATAATCCTCTGTAGTAAGAAAATTCAGTGAAGATGGGGTATTGAGGACGAATCTGCCAGGATATCAAAAGAAACTGAATGTCTTCTTTTTCTTGGTAACCAAGAATTCTGCATAGCTGGAAAACGCCTCCTCTTTTATCCAGCCATCACTGTGCCCCTTTGATTATGCTGCCACAATACCTAGCATACATCATTTGCAAGGCTCTGCATATTAGTGAAGTACTGTTCTGTAGAAGGTGAATTGTAGGGCTGTAGCCATCACAAAAAGGGCAATATGGACACAGAGTTGTTAAATGATATATCCAAGGCCAAATCCAGCAGGAAGCTGGAGGGGGAGGATGCAAGGTGGGGGGAGGAGAGGGATGGGGCACTTGATGACACCAGGAATGCACACAGCATGACAGATCTCTGATTTCAAACATCTTTGGCATTTAGCCCAATCTTCAGGTCATTAAATGCTGCTGTTTTGCTCTTTAGGAGTGATGTTATCTGGAGGGAAACAATGGTGAAGATAAGGAAAACCTGAATTCTGTTAAAATTATTTTTGCCATAGATAATTTGATGGTATTGTATTTTTCAAAGTCCTGATTCTTTTCAGTCCATTCCAGAAAAAATAATAATGAATAATAATGGATTAATTATGTTCTTATAGAATAAAGTGCTTCCCTTATCCACTTAGCAAGGTGCTTGGGCATTGCACAGACAATTACAAATAAAGTGCATCAGTAGTAATTAAAATAAGCATGCATTATAAAACCAAAACAAAATGCAAATGAGTCAAGCCCCAGGATTTAATGGAAAGGTCTAATACTACATGATTTAATTTTATATTTATTTAGCTATTTAATTCAGTCAGAGTAGAGTGAATCCACAAATAAGGGTATACTAATAAGCATACATGATAGGGAAAGTAGTAACAGCTTTAGGTGTTTCATCTGCAGAAAAAAAATTTCACTGCAGTGTTCTTGTAACATTTTCTGAGAGGTCCCAATCCCACTTTAATTTGCAACAGCTCACTGAAACTTGATGCAAACAAATCATTCCAGCCTTTCCACAGGTAGAGACTTCACGTGGTTTTCCATTTGAAATTCTCTTTGAGGCATTCCCTTCCTCTCCATTACACTCTAATTCCTCATGGACAGGAGGTCATCACAGCAAATCCAGGCAATCTTCTCATTTCTTGCATTTGACCCCGTTCTCCTCCCCCTTCCATGCCCCAGCCTTGCAAGGTAACAACTTACCCCTTGTAATTTAGCATCAAAAGTGCTACTGGTAGGAGATGCAGGGCATATAGCCTAGGTTTCCACTTATGATTTTGTGGCCTCATTATAAACTTATGAGCTTATGGGAAGTTTTTTTATACTTCTATAAGACCTGTATTTCTCTTGTTTGGGTTGGTTTGGTTTTGGGGTTTTTTTGAGAAGGAGAATTTAGGAAGGTGTGTACAAGCACACCTTAGTACAACAAAGATTATTGGTGTTTAAGGTCAAGTCCTTGGTACTCAAAGAAAGGCACATTTAATGTTGGCCACCCCACCCTAATTAACCCAATGTTTTCTCCTCTTCCTCCTATCTCTCAAAACCATGGGAGAAATTCGAGTGAAATCCCCACAGCCAGATCTATTCTCATCCAGTTATTAAGGAGTATGCCTAAGGAAGCATAACCCATATCATATAAAACTCCACAGAATTAGGGTAAAAGACAGGAGGTAAGAGATGCAAGAATCATGGTTCTATGTTGCCATCCTCCATTCTGATTTCTGGGGAAGACGAGGCCTTTTCAGCCCCACCTGGAAGTCAGCAGCTGCTTGAGTAGAGATTCTCAGAACTGCTTGCAAACAGCCTGCAGACCAAAAAAATTCTGCAGGAATTAGATGAATGATTTCAAAACAGAGGATAGAATCAAGACAATCACAATGTACTCATGCATAATTCATGGTGGAGGGGTAAAAAAAGTGCATCTCCCGAATGCTTCTTTCACTCAGCCTTCTTTCACTTGAGGCCTCATCCAAAACTATTCAGATCAATGAGAGATGTTTCACCATCTTGAGCCTAAGCCAAGTCACTATCTGCTTACACCTGTTAAACAGATGGATAAGATGAAGGTAACACGAGTGAAGCGTGTTGCCCAGTCACACAAGACACCACAATGGGTGAGCACTGAGTAAAGGTCCTATGGCACCTTCTACCTCAGTTCAGCACCTAAAAGCCAAGTGTTATGGTCTGCAGCCCTGATATATGCAACAAGGTAAAATCTCTCTCTCATGCTGGGGCTTTTGAATTGTTAATTCATACTGATACCATAAAACCAGAAGCGACTGGAAAACACCTCAGTTTATAAATCAAACATAAAGAGCAAAACATAAGGACAAATACTTCAGTTTCTTTCAATTTTTGTTGTTTTTCTTTTCAGCTGAGTACAGCTGAGCTGCCATATAAATATTTAAAACAGCTGCTCATCAGGAAAAAGGTACAAAATCTGTATTGTAGCCTTAGCTGAGATGTGTGGTTCTGACACATTTTAAAGTCTTGACTGTATTTGAACTGTGCTATTGCAGCCTTGTGTTATTTACTGCAAATTAAAAGGAATCAAGATCCCTCTTCAGAATGCTCTTCCCCTTTTCACGTTGCTAAATGTTGCATTGCCTCCTGTCTTTTCCATGAAATTAAGCTTTGACCACTTAATTGATTAATTCTAGAGAGCAAAAACTACATAGAGACATTTTCTTCAGAGTCAATCAGGTTTTTGTTTGAGCTGACAGTTGTTCAGTCTTTTGTAAATACTGCAGTTAAATGAAAAAAAACCCTGAATATGAGCTTGTTTCTCCAAATATTATCTGACTGGCTCTTCTGAATTACATGGAGATTTTCAGATGGGACAAGTTTCTGTGATTTGCATAAGATACATTGGAAAAAAATAAGAAGAAATGGAATAATGTTAAATCTAAACTCATACTCCTACTAGAAGCCTTTTCTGCAATGCCAGAAATCAAATACTGTCAAGAAAACTAAAAACATGCACGAACAGTATACATTTCAGCTCGGGATACAATACAGCACTTTTCTGATGAGCTGCTGTTTAAAATATTTATATGTCAGCTTAGCTGTGTTCCCTTGAAAAGAAAAAAAGACCATTGACAGAATAGGAAGTATTTGTCCTTACCACATCTCAGTTTTTTATGTTTGATATATAGAACAAGATATTTTCCCTTTGCTTCTAATTTTGTGCTATGAGTAAGTATAAATTAACAATTCAACAGTCCCAACACAAGCAAGAAAATTCACCTTGTTGCAGAATTCATTTTAAAGAAGTTTAAAGACTGCAGACCATAACACCTGGCTTTTAAGTGTAGGACTAAGGATGAAAACACCAGAGGACTCCTCCTGCCTTCCCACAGTCCTCATCTGAAGCTGAGAGAGCACTTTCTGATTACAGACCCTCAGTGGTGTCCTGCTTCACCTTGACAGTGTGGCTTGTTTGGTCTCTGCTCCTGTTTCATAACAGGGGTAAGCAGATGCTGACTTCTCAGGGAAATTAAAGCCAGGACAAATCAATAAAGCATCTGGCCTGATGTGCTACATACTGTATAATCTCATGCAACTTGGAATATGAGTTTAAGAAAAATGTATCTCCAGAAGTGCCTCTGGTACCACTGGGAAAATAGGAAAAAGCAGAGAACTTGTCTCATTCCTTGATATTTTGTCATCATAGTTAATCTGTGTCATTGTTGACAAGTTGGGATATTTTTCTTATATGAATTTATCCCTTTTACTTTCCAGACATGAGTGTTTATGGTGTTCTCCACCCAGGTAAAGAGCTCCTTAGTCCTAAAGCTTTTCTCTGCTTGAAGGTGACTGATTGGATCACCTGATGATAATATTTTTAGCAAGCTAAACAGACTGAACTCTTTAAATAATGTAGTTTTCTAAAAACTTCATTTTTTTTTTGGCTTTTGAGGTAATCTTTAAGACTTGCTGATACACAGCATGGTCCAACTAGAAGCAGGCCAAATATTTGCTGAAGAGGTCGCTGCTGAGATATTCTCCTCTCTCATGTTGCTCATTATTTATGGGGTCAGGCTTCTGCTCAGGTCAACCTTTGTCTTCAAATCTGCTTACAGACAGGATCCTTTCTGCTCAGACACAGTGACTTGTGAAAAATATTTCTGTGTTCTATTTTGGTGTCTGAAACAATTTCAAGGAGCAAATGAAGAGACAAAAAGGATCCTGCGACTCAAGACCAACAGAACTTGCTCCAGACTTTTCTTTGAGGGACACAGCAGAATTGTTTCACACAGCCACCACCATCAATGTCACTGCAACTGACTCCACACAGTAGAATCTCTGTTTACACAGCCTCTTGCAAAGAACACAAAAGACCCCTCTGTTTTGGGAGGCCCAGATGTAAAGAGCAGAATATAAGTGAAATGGTGGCAAATCACAGGTCTAGTTTTTGTGTTGCATGCATTAGCTTAACATAAGGTTAAGCTCTGGGTGCAAGCCATTCTGTCTTCTAAATTTCTTCACAACTGATGGGATTTTGGCAATGGTTGAAGCCAATCTGGTGACAAGGCAAGCAGCTGAAAGCTTACCTTGGCCAGAGAGAAATTCCCCACTGACTGCTGGCTACCTTATTTCCCCATCTCCCAAGTAAAAGCAGCCTAGCAGACCTTTTCAGATAGGGAGCAGAAGTATCTTCCCAATCAACACTACACTCATTTTTAAAAGAGAGAAAAAGGAAAAAAAAAAAATCCCAACAGCTCACAGCAGCACTGCTTTGTTGTTCCATCCCTTGCAGAGATAACATTCAGTTCTTCGTTCCCTCTGCAGCACTGTCTGCAGTGCTCACCTCGGGAAGGTGGAGAGAGAGAGAGAGAGAGAGAGAGCAAAGGATAAGGGGTCTTGTCCTGGAGGGAGGGAGGGCTTAGGAGCCAGAAGCAGTAACAGTGGCTGGATGGTGGGGAGTGAAAACCGATGTGAATTGGGAATCATGAGGCACAGGGAGACCGGTGAGAAGTGACAGAGGGCAGGGGACTGAGGATGCACAGGCGGTTGGTTGCTGGGGTGGGCAGAACTGAGGCAGGGGGAGGGCTGATGTTTGGTCTGCAGGCAAGGCTGGTGTGGAAGTTGTGGGAGAGAAAGGAATGTGCAGAAGGAGGCAGAAAAGTATCTGAAAAATGCTCTCAGCAAACTGAAAAGAATGGTTGAGTATTTGTTATACAGACTTGCTCTAAGTGTGGTCAAAAGGAAGACTCAAAACTTGAAAGTTAGGTTGAAATCTACTTTGTAGGACTTAAGGAGCATATAAATAACAACAATAAGATGCATAGGAAAGAAAATTACGCTGGAAGCAGCACAAAATTATACTTTCCCCAAATATGCTTCCAACCAGACTTCCTGAGCCAGAGGTGATACCCTTGCATTAAAACAAAAACCCTCAGTAGTTTTCTACCAGTTTGTCTGGTCTCATCTTGAATCTATCTGAATTAACATTTACATCATCTGGTAACAAGGAGCATGAGATCTTTGCTCCAGCTGTACTTAGCTACTACCTTACTCTCTCTGAGGAGCAAGGGCAGCATCACGTACCTGAACAAGGGGCCAAGGCCACATGAGCAAACAGAATCCTCTCTCCAAAGATGTCACTGTGCAGGGGCACACAGGTACCTGGGATTTGGTCAAAGGACACCAGCAGTCTTTCCATTGACTGTCTTAGTTTCAGGTCTCCATCCTTAAAGGAGCCAGAGCTATTTGCTGATGTCTTAAGTTATGATTTGTTTAAAAGCTTCCCATCTGTTCAGGCTCGTACTCTGTTTCACATTGAAATTACTGCTGGATGGATGTTGTAGAGTGATGATTTTGGAAACATTGTTATTGAGTTTTAATTTCTTATGTGATGTTTTGTGTTTTTTTTTTACAGATATCAGCACAAAAAGGCAAAGCAAAACCAACTGTGACAGAACATATAAAACAGCGTGAGCTGCCTACAGATAAATAAAAACTGTCTAAAGTAATAGAGACCAATATGAATCATGACCAATAAGCATATTTGTAATAATAAACATGTCATCTGTGTCAGATAAACAAATCACAAATATTAAAGATAACAAACAGATTATAAATAGAGAGACATCTCAAATTAGGATCATGTTTCTCAGTCCTAGTAGATATGAATTAGCAGCCATATCTGCCAAAATAAATCTGGTAGTCTCTCAGAGGTCATCATATCTAAAAAAAAAAATAAAAAATACTAATAAAAAAAATAAAAAGAAGGAGAATACAGAGAAGGAGAGGGCAGACAACCATTATTTTTTTTTTACTTCCACTAGTATGACATAGTTTAGAGAGATCAGGCTGCATTAGTGCTACTAAAAATGATATAAGCATGACAATGATAAGAAAAAACTGGAGGCAGAGTTGAAGGAGAGGCTTCCCCTGGTGGCTGCAGTTCTAACCCCAAACCTATAAGCTGTTGAGGCCTCATTTTGAAATCAGTGAGTTCAAGCCAAGCACAAAAGTCTGTCTAGCAGGAGCATCAGCTGGCAGTTTGCATTTACCTCCTTCTGCCAATCTTTCAGATGCAGATAACACTTTATTGATATGGCATGATTTTTGATGTCACGAAAAAAACGTGATAGAGTTTTTATTCTTTGATTCCGATGGTCGTAGAATGAAGCCAGTCAGTTTAAAAAAGGGAAATAAAGTTAATTTTCAGGAGGAGATTAATAAAATGAGCTGTTCTTAATGCAAGCCTGGCACTAGTTTGTCATGCACAGTGGATGTACTATCCTGAGCCTCTGGAAAGGGAGAGGCTGAGGTATTGCAGCAAGAGGAATTCTTCCATAACATGTATTCTGTGTTTCACAGCATAAATTTCAGGACATAAACAGTATTATGCCAAACTGAACAAAACAGGCCCATAAAATACCAAATGTGACTGAAACAATACTGGGTTTGGCATTAATTTTTTGTATTTCCTTCCCTTCTGTGAAGGTAATGGTACATACTCAAGGCCAAGATCCTGCTACCTATATTCAAAGAGGGAATGGAGGAACTCATAATGTGATAGTCTTCCTGTCCTGGCTGAATCTCCAAAGAGGAGAAGGAGCAAAAACTACCTCATCAGTGCTAATGCTAGTTCAGATAGATCCAGGGAATTACTGTGAGGGGAGCCCAGGTGGAGATGTTCTGGCATCTGCTGGCATTTTTACCAGCCAACATGCTAATTAAACCTCTTCATCCTTGCTGGCACTTCCAGTGGTGTCACTGCTGCTTCAGGTGAACTGGTAGCTAGCCCTGATTGGAACTTGTCCTGCTTAAACAGCTGTGCTGTAGCCAGCAGACTGTTTGTTCAGTGGGCTCCTGAAAGATGAAAACACTCTTTTATGGCTGAGGGTCAATCTGTATGGAGCTAAAGGCAAGGGTTCACCACATGGTTTCAAAGTCAGAGAGTGAATTCAGCTGCAGCAAAGACTTCACCCTGCATGATGTCTACAATACTCTTCTAGTGGTTCTGAGTGAATATGCAGTACTTTGCAGTGATAGAGACAAGATGGAATGTCGTGCCATAGTTTGCATGACTATCAGGAATATTGTCAAGAGGATGGGGCCAGACTGTCTTTGGTTGTTCCCAGCAACAGGACAAGGGGCACCAGGCACAAACTGAAACACAGAAAGGTCTATCTGAATGTGAGGAAAAATTTATTTACTTTGAGGTGACAGAGAACCAGAACAGGATGCCCAGAGAGGCTGTGAAGTCTCTGAGATACTAAAAACCCATCTGGATGTGATCCTGTGCAATCTGCTCTAAGTGAACCTGCTTTATCAGTGGGGCTGGGCTAGATGATATCCAGAGGTCATCAACTCCAACCATTCTGTGACTCTGTGAATAAAGCCCAAAATAAAGTCAGGAGCTCTCAACTGTAAATACCAGACAGCATAATAAGAGGTAGGTGCTAACCTACTCTCCACTGGAGCTACTGCCATCACAGTTTGAATTTTAAGGGATATTCTTGTAGCTGGTTTATATTTTCATTTGCCTTCTGATAAGCCCTACATACTCATTTTGAGATACATCCAAAAATCCTTCTCTTCCTTTACATTTATATATTTGGATCCTTTCAGATATTTTTTCCCACATGCAGCAGTTGTTCTGTGAAGGTCCTGAGTCCTTTGACTCTCTTCTTTACAAGCCAGTTTCTTCTTCCTAATGCTGTTGGACTTACCTATCCTGGTCATCTCTGTGTTTAGCCTATTCCCCTGCATGCTAGAAAGGTCAAGTCCCCCATTTTAAAGGCAGAAGTACCCCAAGGCTTTGCAGGCAGAGGACACTGGTGCCGTCTCACCATTCCGAGCAGGAGGCAGCTTGTCTTCAGCAATCCAGCTCAGCACCTCTGCCTTGCAGCAAAATACTTGGACAAAAATAGACAGAGGCCTCCTCAAACAAACTTACAGGATTTCTGAGCTCAACCCTGATTCTCTCTCTGCACTCAACGGAAAATTCAAGGTCATATTCATGTTCTGTGTAGTTCTGAGAACACATCTTTTGTTGTTTATTGAACAAAGCCTCTCAGCCTGAGCTGAGCTGAGAGGTTCGGAGCTTGGCTGTGGTCCTGTCTTCCTTCCTGATGAAAATCCTTGGTTCCTGGCTCATGTTAGTGGATGAAGTCCCCATTGAAATGGATGTAGTGACTTCTTTGTCACATATCGGTTATTTGCCAAAGTAAACATTTAGTCAATGCAAAATTATTTGTGAATTTGAGATGCACTCACTGAACATTTTGGAGGTTTAAAACAATGAGGACAACATTATAGGAATGACAAAGTGCTTCTTTTTGAGGCATTTTTGTTTGCATGTCCTAGATGAACTTATGAGATGGTGGGAACAGAGTGGAATCCTACACCATCGGGTGTCTTTCTGTCTTTCTGCTAAACAGTTCCTGGTCAGGATGCTCTCATGGACCATGACAGAATGATGTCATATGTTGTCCTCATTATAACCCCTTTCTCAGGGAAGAGGCTTTCCATTGGCACACAAGGCACATCCCTTTCCTGCTCCCCAGTTTGCATGAAACTTCCCAGACTTGTGAGGTTTGAGGGTGGGGTTTGTGTTTGTTTTTGGTTTTGTTTTCTCCTAAGCCCTTTGTCTTCTCCCAGGAACAGAAAAAAAATTAAGCCTAGAATAGTTACCTATAGATGCTTAACCTCACTATTTTTTTAAAAATTAGCTATGCAGTTTAACTAGCATGTAGAAGTACTGATAGACGTATTTAATAAATAAATGCATAGGTTTTATTATAAAACAATGACAAAGATGCTGTTAAAATAGATGCTGTGTTGCAAACCGTATTATTTTGGCCTGTTCACATCTCTCTAAAATGGAGGGGGAATTAAAGGCTAAAGTAGAAGGTATATATCCTACAGCTTTGTAAATGAAAAGAAAGATTATATCTGTAAGTCTTAGAAATAGAATTAAGTAGGGACCTGATGTTATAATACAGACGCAAAATAAATTCATGTTTCTAGAGAAAAATGTAGTGAAATTAGCATGGCACCTCGGCATAGAGCTATTACAAGGCAGTTAATATGGCATAATTTTAAGGACCACCAGGAAATTTGGCCTGCAGCACAGAGGAATTATAATAGCCTGCTATAGTAAGCTTTGAAGTGAAATTGCTTCATGTGAATACTGCAGAGCATTAGCAAGCATCTGAAAGATTGAAATGCAGAGGTAATAGCTTCACTGGAAATGTTTAACATGCATTTTACTGCTCATTCAGAAAGAAAATATTGCAGGTAGGAATTTCAAGTTTTCACTAAATTTTGATTTGAGTAGAAACTGGGAAAAAAAAAATCTCTGAAGGTAATGCTTAGGCTCTTCTATGAATCTAGTCCTTTGCTTTTATTGCGCATACTTGGAAAAAAAATTACAGGACTAAAGTTAGTTCCAACCAAACAAATAGCAAATAATTTACCCTAAAACTATGGAGTTTTTATTATTTACCAAATACACTAAAAACAGTGTTTTGGGGGTGACTTTGCAAAAATAGCAGAGTTTAATTTTTTGGTTCAACAACTGAATCAAATAATGAATTATTCATACAAGCCATTTGAATACCCACTTAAATCCATTGACAGCAAAGAGTTTGGATGAACTTCTCACAGGGGTGAGCCTTATTCCCAGGGACTATTGATTTCTATTATTTAGTTTTTATGTTTGAAAAGATGAAAGATTGTTTCCAGCTTAAAACTAACTCTGCAGGAACAAGCTTTTATTAAAGTGCAAATTTCATTTAAGTGCAAATGTTTCTTTACCACATATTACTTCATTTTCTGAAATATGTTTCTAGGAGGCAATGTCAAAAGTACAATTAAATGGTGCAGGACTGAGTCCTAATTGATGGTGACAATAATGAAAATGAATTATTTCATGAAAGCTTTTTTCTTTTTTCCCCTGCTTGCTTTCACCTCTCATTATTCTGTTTGGAAGCAGAGTGTCCTAAAATGTATTGAGTGTCCTGCTGTCACTATTTTACACAAGCATTTGTCAGTAGGTTCTTAATACACACTAATATTTTCAGTAGGCTTTTAATAGAACATCTTTCTCTCTCTCTCCAGTTATATTTAATTCTAATCTTTAATGTAGGGTCTTGCATCTCTTTTCATGCTTCTCTTTTTATTAACTTTCCAAATATATTCATAAATCCCCTAATTTGTATCCAGCAATGACTTATGTCTTGAAGCATTAACATGTACATTTAAAAACATTGAAGCTAATGTAGGAGACTGATAAAATACTAATAAAGTTCCTGGTTTAAATGTACGTGATTTGAAAAACATTAATTTTTAAAAGAGCTATTTTTACAAAAAGGAAGAAATGTTCTTACAAATTCCATATTTTTTTCTTCTTCTTTTAGGAGTTAAAAGTCCAGAAGGATTAAAAAAAAACAAGTCATGTCCAAAGCTGGATAGGGAGTGAAGTGAATTTTCAACAGAATGTTGCCACTTATTTGAGCTTTTCAGAATGGCAAAAAAAAAAAATTAATCTTCAGGTTTTTTGGAAAAAACATCTAATATTTAACACCCACACTGTGCTAAAGGAACTTAACGGATGTGGTCAGAATCAGAAGAATGACATTCATGATGACTCACTAACATGGTACCAGGGAGTTGTAGCTGGCTACCTCCTCCCTGGGTTAGTGTTCACATGGCAGAGGGCAATTAGTTCATGGCAACTCCCAGCTTCATTATAGCAAAAAAAGAATGGCCAGCAATGGGGTTCGTGGCTGCAATGAAGGGGAGAAGGTTTGGATAGCTGGGCTTTAGTTTAAATATGAAACAGTGACTGAGATTGCATGGCAAATGCAATGGGTGTCTTAGGATGTTTCTGTGAGTCTCGTGTGTGTTGACTTTAAAGTTAAATAAGTGATTTGGGCCTGTTGGGAGCATGGATAAGTGGTCCTTAGAATACTTGTTGCTTTTCTCTTACGGCCATGGCTGTTCTTAATATTTCTCCCTTTCATTTTTTTTTTTAAAGGCCTGGTATGGAAGGTTTGATCTCTTGCCAGGTAGCCTAGCGGGAATACTCTGTTCAGTTATGCAAGAAGCATGGATTTGATCCCTAACTCCCGTTACCATGCTCTTAGGGATACACGGTTACGAAAATAAAAGCATTAGCCTGCAGCCATCCTGCTGTGTGCTGTGCTCTCGTCAGATCTCACGTGTTCAGTGAGGTCAGCCCTGCTCAGGACTCTCGGAGTTGGGGATGCTGTAGAAGTGTGGAAAGGAGACACACAGTAAAAAAGAATGTGCATGAAACACTGTCCTCACCTGTGCTTCTCTCCATGGACTTTCTACTCTTTGTTTTCTATTTTTTGTTAACCTTTTTTTCCCTGACATGTACCATTATTTCATAAACATGCTTTTTTCTTTTTTTTCTTTTTTTTTAAGTCTACAAAGGCAATTACTATGAGTATGCAAAATTGTGTAGATGCAAGATTAAGAATGACGTTTGGGAATTCATAGCTAAGAGTCTTCCCAGTGACACTCAGGATGGAGACCTTTGCTATCCAGCCTTGCCCTACTGACCAGTTCAAGGTGCAGCAATGTGAGACACTAGTTCAGTGCAGCTGCACAAAGAGGTACCATTTTAGCCTATGACAGTAATACAAGAATCATTTTGATACTCATGTGTGCAACGAAGAAGTTGTATTTTTATTGTTTATTGTGGGTGGGGGTTTCCAGCACTGCCTGAGAGCTGCAGCCTGAGCCCTCTGTGAAACACTGCAGCACGCTGTGCCCTGGAGAACTTACAGTTTGATGGGCAGTGCAGGCACAAGGGGTCAGAAGGGCTCTGGCACTCACGAGGAATAAGTAATGTGATGCTGGCAAGTGATGTTTAAAGCTGTGATTCCAAGGCTGAGGAGGCTTGGATGATAGGGAAGAAAGTATAGAAGCAGAAAGGCTTGAGCCTCACAGAGTTCAAGAAGCATTGGGACAATAATTTTGGGCACATGGTGTGGCTCTTGGGGAGGATCTTGTGCAGGGCCAGGAGTTGGGTTCGATGATCCTCATGGGTCCCTTCTACAGAATCATATTCTATGATTCTGTGACTTTGACAAGAATGGCAGAGAAGGAAAAGGGGGACAGATATGGTGCTTCTATCAACTTCAGGCTCCTGTTGGGTCCATTCCACTGCATTTTACCGCAAAGCCCCACTTCTAAGGGAAGAGGAAAGTCACGAGTTTGTGGGGAAGTGCGTGGGACGAATCTCTCCAGAAATCTGAGTCATAAGAAAATTTGAGCAGAAGGAAAGGTGGCTGCACTTGGCCTTTATTTTATCCCCTTGCAGTAAGAACACCTCAGAGGTAATACAGATATTAATGTTATACGTAGAGCATCTATATCTCTAGAGGAAAAACAAAGGTACTTATCATTTTACTCGACTCCCAAATGATGAAACGTTGTTTAGTTTTGTCTAATTTCAACATCTTGTGAGCATATTCTGATCATTAGTGTGCACTCAGAGGAGGTGCTAATTGTCACTAGACACAGAACAAGGGACAGATGTTCAAGGAGGATCCTGCCTGTCCTTCTACAGCAACACTACAAGCAAAGCATCAGACCTGAAGCAAAACCTGAGGTCCAAACTCTTCTAAATGTCAGGTGAGCCCAACACTACATCCAGCTGCAATAGCAAAACATCCCTCAGATCTGAGAAACTGCAAAACAAGAGGGATGTCTGGAGTAAGGTCCGATCTGTGTTCCTGCCCTCTCCTGACCTTGTGCAAAAGTGGCTCAGCCAGCTCTGCCTGAACGTTTGACAGATGCTATTCAACAGACTACAAGAATTTCCATCACCTTCAAAACACACAACTACAGCACCACTCTGTATTCTCCTCACCTTCGCTTTTTACATTTTTCCTTCGGGTTCTGAGCTTTATGTTATTAAATTTTGGTGTAAAACATTATAATAAATAATAAGCAGCAACATTTTCCATCCTAAAGATATCAAAGACAGAAAAATATTGTTTCCCTTTTTCTAGCGAGGAAAGTGAGACACTAATTACTTGCCCAAGGTGACTTTGCTCAGTAAAAGATAGCAAGACAAAGAGAAAATTAATTTAATGTATTAAAGGTTAGGTTTGTTGGTTTGCCTTTTTTTTTTTTTTACTTCAGAAAAAAGCACTCTAGTGGGAAAATGCAGTTTCAGAAATGTGAAAATGAGTTCAAATATAATGTGAATCTAAAAGGGTTGGTTGTTTCACATGAATTTGTGGCTGTGACACGACAACAGATGAGTGATCAGTTTGTGTATAGATAATTGCAATGAGTCTAGCCTACAGGAAAAAATGTCTTTATGCAAGAGTTCTGGACAGGGTGGAAAAGCTTGAATGTTGCAGTGATGGAAAAGCTAATGGACAGAACAAGCACTCCAGACAGTTATCCAGAGCACAGCATGCAAAAGCACAGGAAACCTGACATGCCCTGAGCTGGTCTGGATCAGCCAGCAGCTCTCAGTGAGGATTCTGCCAGCAACTGAGGGCAAAGCAGAGCATGCAAAGCCTTCACACAGGCCACGAGGAGCCCAGTGGAAACACCTGGCTTCATGTATTCAATGGGCCAAGGGCAAAAGCAGGTTCTGACTGAAGGGGGGCCCTACACTATTTTGCCATTTCAGAGCAAAATGACTGAAAGTGGCAGTGCCACCATCCTGTTTAATATAAACAGGACCTCTCTGCAGCCCAACCCCAATTAGGGTTTTCCCATTGGTGTTGACTTGGGCAGTGGCTCTGGGTAAGCCAAAAGACATTTTCCAAACCAGCAGTTATCACATTTCTTAACTGCAAAGCCTCTGCCACGCTGTCATGCATGACTTGTCTCACCACAAGGTGCTGCTTTTTGCACCCTATGAAAAATCTTGTCTTAAAGACTGTGTGGGAAGAAGGCCCTCCATCTAAATCTTCCTGTGCCTGGGCAGCAGTGGGTAGTAGTACTCCTTTTGTTAGAAGAGAAAAAATACTGTGTGTGATTTTGGTTTCGTTGGCTGTAACTTGCCAATGCAAAGCAGCCCAAGCTGAGCTTGCTGGTCACAGGGGCCTGAGAGCAGCCCTTGCTAAACTAAAAGGATCCTGACATCAGAACCACCAAAATGAGCCAGTGAAAGGTTATGGAATGTATCCAGTAAACATTGTTCTGGAGAGAGAAGGAATTGTGTCCATTATTTCACTGGCATGGAGCGTGATATTTTGTCCGGTATTCCACTGTCTGGGAATGGTGTCGTTTGGTATCCACCAGCCAGTTGAGGGGGCTGAGACATGCAGCTGGATAGAGATTGCTGGCTCTGTAGTTGAATTAAACACTGTGTTAAGCAGCTGCTCTCCTGATTTGCCTCCAGACTCTTTCTGTGCTGCTGTTCACACCTATTTGTGTGCGGTTGGGTAGGTCTTGTCTGCACAGAAAAGAGGTTTGATATATGACAACATTACACAGGAGTTCACTACAATTTAGAGCCTCTCCCTGGTGCTTTGTCCAGTCCACTGCTACCCTGCTATTACTTCTCACATAGGACTTGCTGTATCCCTGCTGCTGTGCCCACCCAGCCTGAGATTCAGTCTTCCTTTTTTCTCTCTGTGTTAGCTTTCTTTTTGTCATTTAACGATGGATTTTGCAAACCTGGCTCCTCTTTCTCAGGGGGACATGGGAAGGGACTGCATCACCTCTTGCTTCCTCTTGAATTTCATAAATGCTTTGAATTGGATTTTACCCAAGCAGAAAAAAAAGCATTTGGAGGGCTTTCCATCAGCACTATATAAATAAAAATGGATCAGAATAGATTGGATTGTTGCTTCTTACCTTCTTACATCCGCTTCCCCATTTTGTTTTTGACAGGTCCTGACACCCCCCCCCCCCCCCCCCCCCCCCCCAGCCTCCTTGCTCAGACTCGGCTAGATTCTTCTACTTTCAGTTTTTGGCAGGATTTTCCATTCAGCAGCTCTTACGCTGGTCCTTAGCGCTCACTTTGTGCTCTCCATATTCATGGGTCGTACCAGGCCCATCATTAAAACACCGCAGGGCAAACACTGCACCCTCCTGCAGGCTCTGAAACGAGGGAGCTGCTGCTGCTGCCTCCTGATCTCCTTTGCATCTCCACCGGGCCCAACATCCCTCCCCCACTTCAGTCCCTGCTTCCCACTGCAAAGGAGGGGAACCGAGCAAACAATCTGCAACAGGTAATTTATGTAATGAATTTACCCTTTTCCCCTGAGCTGAATATGCATGAGTGGCTCCTGATGTGTTCAAGTGCATCCACTGTTTGAAGAGGCTTGCCTCATTTTTTCCCTTGTGCACTGCTCTTAATGCTACATATCAATCACAAGTGTTCCCTGGTGCGTCCAAAAGCTGGTATTTGCTATTCAAATAGTGTTAAATTGTACCTGTTTGCTTAAGTTTTGAGAAATTGTTTCTGATCCTGAAGTGGATGAGCATGCAAATAGCTCTGTCACGCGTAGCACATACCCCTTTAAAATGTGGGTTTAAAGTTTACAGAGGTTTGCGCTCTTGCGATTCACTTTTCACGAGCTTTTGTGCCGGGAGAACTCGGCCGCTCGAACGGGTGCACGAAAGGGGAGCATGAAAGCAACACAAGAACAAAGTAGCAGCACTTAAAAATTCCCCGGTTCGTAAGTCAAGTTTTTAAATGGCCCGACTCTCCGCGAGCACTGGAGAGAAAACACGCGGGTGGGTCAGAGCCCCCCTTTTGCTCGCTCTGCTGCGCCAGCAATGTGGAAGCGCAAAAGCAGCCGGGTGCAGGAACCGGGCTGGACGTGGCAACGACAGAGCAGTGACAGGATTCGAGGACACGGCATGAAGCGGAGTCAGGGGAGTCTGGGCTGGGTATCACACAAAGGTTCTTCACCCGGAGGGTGAACAGAGGCGCCGGGACGGGGCAGCGGTCACAGCACCAAGGCTGGCAGGGCTCAAGGAGCGTTTGGGCGATACTCTGAGGCCCGCGCTGCGACTGTCGGGGTGTCCCGCGCGGGGTCGGACTCGCTGATCCCTGTGCGTCCCTTGCAGCCCAGGACATTCCCGGATTCCCCCCCGCACCGGCACCGGGATCCCGCCGGGGCGGCCCGGCCGGGCGGAAGTGACGCGGGGCTGAGGGCGGAAGCGGCGCGGGGCGCGGGGCGTGGCCGGCGCGCAGCAGGTGAGGGGCGCGCGGGGCCGCGGGGGGCGCGCGGGGGGGGCGGGGCCGTGCCCTCCGCCCCTCAGACACGGGGGGGACACGGCGGGACAGCGGGACAGCTCCCTCCGGGGAGCAGCCCCGGCTCCGGTGGGAGTCTCCCTGCCAGGCCTGAGCGGCGCCCCCGCAAAGGGCTGTGCCGGTGCCGCGGCCTGTCCCGTCTGGGGGCCAGCGGCGCTGCCCGGTGGGAACCCCGGGGAGCTCTGGGGAAGGAGAGCTTGGTGGTGTGGAATGAGAGTCACGCAGCGCCTGTTCGGGTGGGATAGAAGGGAAGTGGTTTGTTACGGTTGTTATCCTGGGGTGCCATTGCCAGCAGGTTGAGGGAGGTGATCCCGCCCCTCTACTCTCCCCTGGTGAGGCCACATCTGGAGTGCTGTGCCCAGGTCTGGGCTCCTCAGGGCGAGAGAGACATGGAGCTACTGGGGCAGGTCCATTGCAGGGCAACAAAGATGATTAAGGGACTGGAGCATCTCTGTTACGAGGAAAGGCTGAGGGAACTGTGCCTGTTCAACCTCAAGAAGAGCAGACTGAGAGGGAACCTCCTCTGTGTTTGTCAGTATCTGAAGGAGTGCCAGGAGGACAGAGCCAGGTGCTCCTTGGTGATGCCGAGCAGTAGAACAAGAGGCAATGGCAGAAACTGGTGCCCTGGAAGTTCCACCTGAACAGGAGGAATTGCTTCTTTACTGTGCAGTGACCGTGCACTGGAACAGATTGCCCAGAGAGGTTGTGGAGTCTCCCTCACTGGATAATCCAGAACCATCTGGACACAATCCTGTGCCATGTACTCAGGGATGGCCCTGCCTGAGCAAGGAGGTTGGACTAGTTGACCCACTGTGGTCCCTTCCAGCCTGACCCCTTCTGTGATTCTTATGCTGTGCTTCGATGCTGAGCCATGACATAGATTGGGAAACCTGCCAGGCAGGCATGGAGCATGAAAACCTTGAGCATGCTGGGCTCTCGAGCTCCACACAGTGCTCTGGGGAATGGTCAAGGCTGTGCCTTTTTTCCATGTAGGTCAGGTACCCTGTAGGAGCGGACAGGAGATGCTGCAGCCTGAAGGGACAGACAAAACAGAGAAGGAGGTGTCCAAGAGAGAGGGTTACAGACTCTGTATTGTGGGTTATGTGGGTTTTTTTTCCTCAGCAAGTCAGCTGATGGCTTGTTATGGGGTTGTGGGTGTTTTGTACTATTCCAGGTACTGACTGGTTACAGTGGACTATCAGCTAATTCAGAGAACAGCCAAGATTATAAAAAATGTAACTCCCAGTCCCTCAGGGGTCAGCACCTGGAGTACCACGCTACCTGGAGTACCATGGATTATGGATTGCCTTTAAATTGCACGAGCGTTTGTTTCTCACTCCCAGGCTTGTAGCTGTGCTGTTGTAATGATTTGTCAAATAAAAACCACATTGTCAGTGTTTACAAGTGAACCCAAATGCTGTTGTGATAATTACATTTATTGTATTAATCTTTTTCTGTGTTAAAAATAAAGAATGAGTCAGCCAACAGTAAAAATACCACAGGGCTGCTAGACCTTGCTGTACACGTGAAGAACGGCTGCTGATGGACATAGGGAACATTTTGGATCCACATCCAGCAGTGATGGTCATTGTTAGTATTTGTTTTAGTCTAGTATTTATTTTAGTAATCAGTGGAAGTCCTGTGATAAGCTTTCCTGCTCTCCTCTTTTTGGGTTTGGTTTTGTTGGTTTTGTTGTTGTTTATTTATTGAATGTTGTGGTTCTGGTGTTGAGTGGTTGAACAGCATCTGGATTTTCCCAAAGGCCTCTTTCCAAAGAGGAGGCTTTTTGTCCCTGCGCAGAGTAGGCTAATTCTTGACTCTGCTCACTTCTACAGTGCAGCTTCCAGCAAGGAGTGTGGGATAATACCAGCTGTGGTTGTGGCATTTCATGTGACTCAGGCAAATGTCAGCTGGGACTTTGCCTGAGTTGACCTATTTATTTCACTTGGGTTGTGTGGCGGGTGTTGCTGGCAGTGATTTCCAGGCTGGGCTGACCTGTCCTGGGGTAGATGAGGGAGAAGCTGAAACTGCCCCTATTTCTTGCCAGTTCTCTCAAATATGAAGCCTTCTCTGAGCAGTGAAAGGAAGCGGAGCGGATAGTGCTGCTCCTGCCACAGGCAAGGGCTGGAAGCAGAGTGACTTTGGCATGTCCTTTAGAGGCTTTCTGCACGTCAGTTTTCTGGGGAATCAGTCAGTCAACTGTTCCTTGCATAGACTTTATTTTAGGAAGGTTACCTGCTAAGTTCTCCTGATATTTCGTTATGTTTGTCTTGTCTGAGTAGTAGAGGCTGCCTGATACACCTCTGTATTTCTGGGATGTTTTGAGGGTGGGGTTGGGGGTGGGGGGGTGGGGGGAACAGCCACACTTCCAGAGCCCTGAGGCAGAAAAAAATGCCTGAGGCACTCCCAGAGCAGCACAGTCTGCTAGTCTTAGCATTTGCCCTTCTTCTATCACTCTGGATATTTAAACTGAGTTTTAAATCTTCATTCCTTCAGATAAAAAGTGCTGTTCTCTTCTTTCAACTCAGGAGTTAATTGGCCAGAAAACTGAAAGCAGAGAATTTCTGGGAACTGCTTTGCAGTCTGGCTTTTGGGTTCTGGTAATACCAATCACGGCAAGCTCAGCCTGGGCAGTGAAAGAGAAAGACAGAAATTGAGGGCTGGGGAAATATAATACTGAGATAATCCTGAAAACAAGGCAGATTTTTTTTTTTATATAACATTTTTTTAGATTAAAGGTAATGTGCAGAGGAAGAAGAGGATTATGTCTGAAATTGTTATGTTTCCCATGGATGTGGTGTAGGAGCTTGAAGGGAATAATTTTTATCAGGCAAAAAAGCAATTTCTGTAGCTAATCAGCTCTGCTTAGACCCCTTTGCAGGGTAACCTTTACCAGAAAATAGTCCATCCAGGTATCATTTTTTTGATCCAGCTTTTCATCAACTCCTGTCATCCAGGCCTCACTGTAGGGATATTCCTTCCAGCAAATATGAACAGGCTTGAAGACATTCCTTATATAATGAGTTCCCTTCGTGTCTTCTTCCAGAAGTGCAAACATTCCTTTTGCTTTTGAATGCATAAAACGGGCAGGAACTACTTTGGTTGCCAGTTTGATTTGGTTGTTTCCTTCATTAAAGGATCCATTGTAACACTGTGTGTGGGGTCTGGGGGCTGTAAAACTCCAGAACTTTGGAGCAGAGGGTACTGAATCAGGAGGTGAAAAACAGGACATTGCAAGTTAGGGTTTGTGGCAGAGAGATGTGGCAATGGTTATGTCTGCAGCTAAGGTCCTCTGCAGGAGGCTGAAGCTGATTTTGTATCAGAAAATTAGAGGAAAAAATTAACTGGGTTTTTTTGTTGTCTTTTTTTGAAGTGCTATGTTTTTGGAAGTAAGTATTTCTTGCTGTGGTCTGATAGCAAGAATGAGAAGCTCCAGACGTTCTGCAGGAGGCTCTACAGCAATGTTCCATCTACTCTGGGTTTGGAATGCCAGTGTTTAAGAGAACTTATTGCAGGGAATGGCCCTCCGGGGGACTTTTGGCTTAACCAGTGGCTCCTGTGTTCATTAGGTATACAAAACCAAAGTGGTCCAGTTAGGAAATCGAGGGAAGAGCTTTGTCTGGATGTTTGGGATGGGATTCTCAGCTTTACTTTCGATGTCTGTATTGTAGCTGTAGCTAGGCTATTTGTTTAGTCTTTTTTTATAATAAATAGTGAGAGGAAGGGAAAGCAGGCAATTAGCAATTATTTGTGGTCAGTTGTAGATGGCTTAGAATCAGATCAATTGTTCATTAGAGCATCTGATTGTCTCCATTAGTGGTGAGAGCCAAAGGTGACAGTAGCAGAGGGGATTATCTGATTAACTTAAGATATCAACATCTGTCCATCAAAATGAGCTTTATGTATCCAGCTGGAGGAAATAATTTTCAGCCTGTGCTTAGAGGACAGGGCTTTCTCAGCAAGGTGATGCAGCTTGGTGCCTCATGGCAGTGAGGGATGCAGTTTGTACTTCTCAAAGCAGAGCTCTGCCTTGAGAGGATTGTCCTGAGGACAGTAGTGGCTCAGAGGCAGTCTTATGGAGCTGGGAGGATTGAAGTGCGCCTCTAAATTCTTTTAAGTCTCTACCTTTCAGGTTCTCTTCAAAATTTAATGTAATAGCATTCTGTCTTCTGGAGAGTCAATATCATTTGATTATACTTGATCCATCTTTAAATGTCAGGTATTTTGCAATTTGCCAGTGAGTTGCCATATGCTATTGTAAAGATGGGCTCTGAGATCTCAAATTTTGATTCTTTTTCTTAAGCCTAAGTGGAATAGGACAGTATGTGACAAACCAACAAATCTAAGTGGCTCTGAGTAGTTTTTAGGGAGAGTCTCCATTTGAGAATGATCATCTAATATGTTGTTGTGTTGGTTCAGGCCCACACTCCCCGGATCCAAGAGGTAATGCAGGGGGTGGGAAAACATCCAGTTCATGTGCCTTTAGTTCCCTGTCAATAATGTCATTGCTTTAATGTCATATTGCTGGTAGACTTCATTTGCCTTTAGTAGCTGTGATAGCTGCTGTTTCTTTCAAAGCAAAGTGTCTGAGCCAAAGGTGTCAGCAGGCTCTGGCTTCTTGAGAATCTACTTTCAGAAGTAGATTTTTGACAGGCTAGTGCTTTTCCTTTGATAGCTCTGAGAACTCAGGAAGGGTCACATACAGATAATATTTTATTCCAGAAGCAGCAGGACAGGACAAAGGGTGTTTGTTGGTCAGCCCGTGGGCCAGGGACACATGTTCCTCTCAGGCCTCTAGTTTACAGAAACTCTGTCAGTAAGCTGCTCTTTTGGTGCAAAGCAGCCTGTCTATTGTGTTCCCTCTCCAACTTGAGGAATTAACTGGGGAAAAATAAAAGTTCTTTGGTTTCAGATGCAAGCTTCATACCAGAGCCTCTCTTGCTGTTTCCAGAAGCGAGTATCTTCATTACCTTAATACTTGTGTCTAGTACAGTGCCGGGAGTCAGTAGGTTGAGCAAAACATATACTTCAAATGGAATGGACCTGGAGTACCTTTCATGCAGATCCCATGGTCTGTTGGGTTGGACTAAGTGGCTGGCAGTAGTCCATGGATGCAGCTAACAAAAAGGCACCTGGCACTGTAGCTGACATCGTGGTGCAACAGGATGTTCTTGTGGTAGCCAGCTGTGTGAGGTTCTGCATATGTGGTAAGTGCCAGTAATTCCACATCCTTTGGGTATGGAGAAGCTATGGTGTTATATCACTGGTCTGTTAGTGCAGCAGAAAAAGGTTTTTCTTTTCCTGTAGCTACTGCTGGGACAAATGAGGTGAGGCTGCTTTGGTGGTGGAATATAGTACGGATAGGCTGAAAGTGTGAGGTTGAGTAAGTGTCTCTAAAGCTGGAGCAGAGGAGCAGAAATGGCTTTTACAGCTGTGGCTAAGTTAGTGTTGTAATGTAGATGTGGCCATGATGTACTCTTGCTGCTGAGAGGGAGGGAGAGGGATGGTTCCTAAAGCTTTCTAGTTTCCTGCACCCGTTTCCAGTCTCTGTGTCTGGGGAACTCCAGCTCCTCAGTTTAATTCACTCATTGAAAGTGGGCAGGGAGGGACAGCTGGAATGGAGAGCTCTCTTGCTCCAGAAATGGCACTGGGATGTAAAATCCCAACTGATGCCAGGCCCTCCAAAGATGGAGAAACCCCACTCTTCTTAGCTTTATCTAAAATAGCTACTAGAGGTCTTGAGACCCAAAGCAGTAACGTCTACAGTGGAGCTGGAGGCTGCTACTATAAGACACGTCTAGTAACATGAGCACCCTGGTGGAGTACAGCCTGCTATGGGGCCTAATTATGGTCTTATTAATGCTTTCTTTCATCACTGCCTTCCAGCCTTCAGATGGTGATTAGACCTATTTATAGGGGCAGAGTTCCTTAATATTCATCACAGCGTACTTCTTGCCAATCAAATCAGTAGCATCTGCATCTTTGATTGCTGCTTAATAACTCTGTAGAACATGCTTAATTAAAAAATATAAATAGACTTTTCATCCTCTTAACTTATTAAAGTGCTTCTCTCCTCCCCCTGCCTTGCTTACCCCAAAAAACCTAAAATTGGCTTAGCACAGGGACTGTGGTGAACCTCTCATCTCACTGCTGGAGATACCAGTTACCTCTTGTGTGCTCTGCTGGAGGACTAAATTTTGACCCCTCCAGTGAATGTCAACACAGGGCAGAGCAATCGTTTGCTGCGCAATAAAATAGGACTTATGTCGAGGCTCTTTTGCTGCATTTACAGCCAGAGCATGAGAAACTTGTAGCTTTTGTTCCAGCTGTGTGTCTACATCTGTGCAAGTGCATGTGCACACACTGCCTTGTCCTGTCCCTTAACAGGAGGAGCATGTGCAATGACATGTTTTGCTTTTCTGTGACTTCAAGTCTCTTTTTTTAAATATGGTTCTCTGGCTTTGCAGCTGGTAAACTCACAGGAATGTGTTTTATCTGTGGAGGGCAAGGTGATACAATTATCTTTCTTTATTATTATTATTCTTTCCTTGGAGGATTTGATTCTGATATTTTTCTGTGATAGCCTCTAGGCAAGCCTCTAGGGTAACCAAGGAATGACTTGAATACACCAGCAGATTTGACCATGAAATTTTGTTGGAAGCCCATGAAGAAAGTAGGGAATGAGGATGATGTAGTAGTCCATTAAGTACAGTACTACAGAGTGCCATAGTTAAGTGCACAGTAGTAGAAGTTTGGGATGTGACATAAAACAGACATTGTAGCAACTGGGAGCCTTTGGAGCTCTAAAAGCCACAGTCAGGTATTGTGAGCAGTGAGCTGATGTAGCACACTGGACTGGAGCAGAGGAAAGTGAGGATAACAGAGGTCTGTTATTATCAGCCAGCACAGGAAAACATTTGTCCAGGTGAACGTGGTAGAAAGTGTTACGTGTAAGAAGTTACGGTCAGTGAGGAATTCAGGATGAGTTCTCACTGTGAACTAAGTAACGGACGTGACTTTCCTCTATCAGAGGAGGCAGCCTTTTCTGATAAGCTGTGCCCAAAACCTGTCTCTGCTCCATCGTTTGAGTGTGTTTAATCTTAACCAGCAGCTCACTTGTGGCTTTGTTTGTTCCCACTGTGGAACCATACTGGTGGCAGTGGTGTAGTGGTGTGTGGTGAGGGCTGTGCAGACTTGGGTTTTGTTACATGTTGCTGGTCTCTGCATCCTCACAGGTGTCTGCAAGGCACTGATCTTTTATTAGGATCCTACAAAGGAGAGACACAGGGCTAGAGACAACCTCACACTTCTTTTTGGAGATGTTACTGCCTGTGGGAATTAAAGGCCTCTAATTCATGCTGCCTTTCCAGTGCAGGGACAGAAGCAGCAGCAAGTAATTGCTAAAGCAGCCTTTGTAGCTTTGAAGAATACACACTGATTTTGTTTTCAAAGTATTTAATCCCTCTTCTCCCCTGAGCCCTCTCTTTTTAGTCTCTTGAAGCATGTTAAGAAAGCAGGTATTGTTGATGGCTTGCCTTATTCTCCCTTTATTTTCATAACAAAGTACACATCTGGTAAGTGCTTGTATGTTGATTTACAGCCTGCCTGTGTTGAGGAGAGCCAAACTGTTTTCTTGATATTGCCTTTGTTTATGTTCCTTTGAAAAAATAAGGTATTTTAAGGTTGCGGGGATCTTTTTTTTGTTTATAGATAATCACCTCAGTGGTTGATCCTCCATAGTGCAGCATTTTCTGAAGAACTTTGGGAAGTGTTGCTTCTTTTACAGACTCTGTTTGCTCTGTGAGAAGTTCTCTTGGGCTTAGCCTTAATATAAGAAGTTTTGTTCTTAGGTCCAGGGAGAGGTAACGCAAGAGGTGAGCAAAGTAGGTGGAATGTTTCTCTACCTATCCAGAGCAGTGAATTTTGTACTTCGTTTTCCAGGTTCAGAGCTACAAATCTCTACACAGCCATCAGAGCATTACACTTGGCTGGAATGATTCAACAGTAACACCAGTTGTTGGTTCCAGATGCCTGAAAACCCTGAAGTGCTCAGCCCATATCTGTCCTGGTTTGAAGTCTTTTGGAAAGGCAAGACAGTCTGGTGGAGGCTGATTTTGCATTTCCCACTGCTGTTGTTTTGCTCAGTGTGTGTGTTGGAATCGAGAGGGAAAGAGCAGCTTTGAAAGCAGAGGGAGAGCCACCAGCCTTGATGAGCTTTGCACCAGCTTGCCTAAGGTGAAAGGATAGACAGCTTAAAGGCAGAAGTGCAAATCTGAGCAGTTGGTAACTTTAGTCAGAGCTTCCAAATCAGGATATAGCACTTGGAAGCAGGTGGTGCAGTGAGAAAACAACCTTTTTCTCTTTGTTTGCACTTTAATAAGGTAAATGAGGTTATTATATAACACCAGAACACATTTGTCTTGATCATGGAAGTTGACACAGAAAAAATAATTGAATAAAGAGAGGATGGAGCCCCAGATGCTGCAGCTTTTTTCCAGAGCCTCTTTGATCACCAAAAAAAAAAAAAAGCTCTGTATTGCTGTTTCTTCTGACCCATAGGTAGTCACACCACTAATGATTAAATCTCTTGAGTGATCTGACATCTGCTCTCGTGAATCATACTTGCTTTGGGCACATGTGCCCCTCTCTCACTGTAGCATCTGAGTATTTTATGTCAGCTGCCATAATTCCAGCATTCTGGACTGAGCCTAGTCATTCAGGTATTGCTGTTTTTCCTCTTCTTGCTATAAATCTCCAGCTCGTTTCCTTGCACAGAAAGAATTATCTCTTGTATTTGTCTCTTACAGCAGTTCCCAAAGAGTCTGCCACATTTCTCCAATGTGTTTTTTTTTTTTAGGAAGGGTGAGAATCTGGAGCTCAGCTGAGAGGCTGCATTGAGAACCTGTGAAGCTGAAGTTTACTGTCAGATGAACTCTGACAGTGTGAGCAGGAGCACACAGGGATTTTCCTGTTTTGCCCGCTGCTGTGTGCTCCTCTGTTTGCAGGGGAGCAGTGGGACCTGGAGGACAGTCTGTAGCTTCTGATTGCAGGGAAAGAAACAGTTTGGTAGTAGCTATGGATGTGCTGCTTCCATGTGTGAGCATCTGTCAGTCAGCAGCTGAACTGAGCTTGGCTTTAGAAAGGTCACTGGGAGAATTAGGATTGGTGAGAGTCTGAGAGATCATGTATAATCTCATCTGGCCTCAAGAGGTGAAAAGCTTGGCTTTCTCAGGATTACCATTGCACAGGAATGGTTTCGATAATGAAGCAAGTTTTAGAAGTCCCCTTTTTGCCCCTGCTTCCCACTCTGCTTCATGACTGGGCAATTACAGCTGTTTATCTGGCTGCAGCAAATTGGGTCATTGAACTGATCCGAGCTAAAAATAGGCACCCCCAACATGAGCAGCATTGATGCAACGGAAGAGTTGTGACCAGTGGCAGGGAGGATCATAAACTCATTTTGCTGCTGGAGCCAGAGTAACTCATCACCGTGCGCTCGCTCCGTTGTGTGCTCGCTTTGTTCCGCCTTGACAGTCAGATGGGAGATTTGAAAGGAAGAGGATTCGAGCTCGATTGTGGTCAGCAGATCAAAAAGACGCCGTCTCAAAATTAGCTGTGCTCCTCTCTGATTAACTTGTGTGCTTTACAGCTCTAAATAATAATTTCCTGTCTGCTGAGTAGGCCCAGTCAAGAAGACTAATCAGTGTGCAAACATTGCCGCTAAAGAGTGCGGATACAGAGTCTGGCTGCCAGTGATGCATGAAATGGAACAGAATAGGTCTAGGCTTCCTGCAGCAGAGCCAGCTCTTCTGCTGGCTAGGCTTGGTTTTGCGAATTTAACTGCAAAAAGGCTACTAGGTGTCCTTAAATCTCATGTGATTCATTATTAAACACCCAAAAAAGCCCCAAAACAACCCAAAAAACCCCGTGTCCCAGAAAAATCGCCCTTAAAATAACAGCTGCATCACATTTACAGAAAGTCTTTCCCTACCCTGCTGCGGTAGGATCAGGAAGGACAAATTTGGAGAGGGTGGATGGTGTTTCTTAAATGTACAGGAATGGCTGCAGGCAAGTCTAATCTGTTATCTCTTCATTTTGTGAAGCAAGAGAGAGGATTTAAAGAATGAGTGAAGACTCCTCTAATTTTCACATATTAAACTGTTGTTTTATGTTGTGACTGTCTCTTCAGGCTCCTGTTCTGTGAATTTCTCCAGTGTGGGCTGTGTTTCTGTGTTAGTCTGTCCTAGTATACAGGCAGGAATACAGGTTGCACACAGCAGTGCTCTCTGGATTAGCTCCTGCAGAACTCCAGGTATCACACAGGGAATGTGGTGTGTCCTGAGATATCCCCGTCTGTTTCTAATGCCTCGCTTTTTGATCCTTCTTTGTTTTGCTTCTCCTCAACTTGATGAATACTTTCTTATACCGATGTACAGCACTCTGTGTGATGAAACCCTGTAATGAGCACCTGTAATCTGTGGGGTTTTTACAGCCTGAGTGAGAAGACACAGAAAAAACAAGTTTGAAGAGAGTTGTGTGGACCTAGCAGTAGAGTTTGGGTTAGAAAACTGTATGGATACTCTACTCTGTTCATTCTTTGGACTGTCCTAACAGTAATGTATTTGTGAGTTTGCAATTTCTAATGTGCTTAGAGAAACTGAGTTTTTTTCTCTTTACCCTCCTTCATGTCCTGGGAATGTTTTTGTGATTTTTGTGAGTAAAACCATGGGAGGCAGATTTTTTGGGAGTTGCTGAGAGAGAGGTGAGCAAGGCTGTCAGGATGGTAACATGAGTGATGCATGGCTTTCTCTTGGCTGAGCTACAGAGCAGTGGTTTGGGCCCAGCTGCGTCTGAGAGCACGTGTACTGCTCTGGTGCATGTGTTGCACACAACTGAAACGTGTCAGTGACCATTTAGGTTTTGTACCTAAAAGGATCCTAAAATAAGGAGGCTTCTTTTAAGATAGTTACTAAGGAAAAATCCAGCCACCAGAAGCAGCAAACAGCTCCTGGGAGTCTCAGAATGCAAGAACTCTCATTAGCCTACTTGGAGCAAGGGGGTGTGTGCACTTGCATGCTCTTCCTGGAAGGAAGTGGTGGTTGTGTTTCATGGAGCAGAAGTGTAAAATGAAATACTGCATTTTGCCAATAAGGCTGAATGACCTGGAACATATCCACAGGGAATATGAGAATGAGAGGAAGGGACAGAGCAGTTTCTGATGAGTCTTATTACCACCCTGAACTGACTTTCCTTTGAAGTGTGGTCTTTGTTTTCAGCACAGTACTGAGCAGAGATTTGTTAAGTAGCATGCAAAAAATAAAATTATGGTTCCCAAGAGCATTCAGATAAGCAAGAGACTTCCACCTCACTGCGGCTGTCATGAATTTATTAAAAATCCAATATGTCAGCCTTACTACTTGTGCTGTTCTCCACAGCTCACCAATTCTGTTGCAAATGCTTTCCTAAAATAATTAGGGGAGCAGAAAGTGGAAGTCCCTGAATAAATGCTGTGATAAAATGGAAGTGTGTTTAATAATGATCTCTTTCCTCTTTCCTCTTTCCTTTAGGTACAATGGCTGCAGTAGCCCAGAAGCACTTTTTGGAGGGGCAAACATACTCAGTCCCCCTGATCCAACCGGACTTACGCAGGGAGGAGGCTGTTCAGCAGGTGGCAGATGCACTTCAGTACCTGCAAAAGGTGTCTGGTGATATATTCAACAGGTAAAGTGCTCTCACAGGGGGTTGGGTGCCTTGAATTCAGCAATATGAAACAGTGCCGTGATAAGGTTGCAGCAGTGAAAGTTCATTGCAGTGGCAAGCAATGGAAGGTCAGAAAACGGATAAAAAAGGACCAGATGCACTTCAATAAAAGTTTATTGGATTCAGGTCTGTCAAAGTGAGGCATAATGAAATGGCTGCAGTTAGCCAGAGCTTGTTGGTTATTAATTTTTTATTCAGTGGTAGAGTCCCACAAATTGCATTATTGCTTCTGGTGCCATTATCCTTTATTCCTTCTTGATCATGTTTTAAAGGGGAGGCTTTGTTATTGAGAGTATCTTGAAGATATGTCTTTTTGAGTCATTGTGCTTGAAGCAGTGAAGTAGAAAATGTCTCTTTGTTCTGATCTCTGGGACTTACAAACTGTTCTCTTTGGGCCTCTGGTATTTTTCACTTTTTGTGTGTTGGGAGGGCTGAGTGCATGAGAGTGTTCTTCTTGCCACAGTCTCATAATACATCTGAACCCATTTCTTCAGGGGTTTGGCCCAGACTTTGGCATGTCTTGCATATGGTCATCTTTGGGGTTGGGTCTATAAGACTGCCTATATAGCAGATCAGAGAGATTCTTGTGTTTGCCTGCAAATGGTGGTGGATAATATGCTGCCTTTTTCCATCCAATGCCATCTTTGATGTCTCAGTGCTCTGAGATGGCATTATATTATTGGTGTGGGAACAGATCAGCCTTTGTCTTCTCGTAGCCTGATTAGCAAAAGCACTTGCTTTGGTTTCAGGGGGGATCATGACTACCTAGTTTGATTTATTATGGTGTGAGGAGGACCGTGACATTCTGTCTTCTTTTGAGTTTTGGGGTTTTTTTTAAGGATAGAGTGAAATTCTTCAGTTTTGCATAGAGATATTTTGAAAGGCAGCCTCTGAGGAGAGAGTAGTCGCTAGGGCTGAGCTCAGGACATTGAGGGAAATAAAGGCTTTATGCTGGAATAGTCTTTGGCAGGGGCTTCTGGGCAAGGGCTGTGTGTGGGCTGGATTGGGTTGAGGACAAGGTGTCATTCTTTTGTACACTGCACAGTATTGGAACCCTTCATGATACGAGGCTGAGAGAAGGCTTTCTGGAGCTGCCAGAAACATGTGGAAACACCTCTCAACCTTGGGGCTGGTTGGCAGTGCTGTCCCTCTCTGTGGGGCAAATAAAGCTGTTGATAAGACAGGAGTGGCCTTTCTCTGTCTTTTATTTCCTTTTTGTCCCTCCTCACTGCTTTGTAATGCAGTACCCTGTAATTTCCCCAGGGAGATGAGCCTGCTGTTTTGTATGCAAGTCACTCCTGAGTCCTGAACAGTGACTGTGATGCTGTTCCCTCATCCTTTGGTGCACTCATGACTTTTAATTACCAATTTTCTCCAACAACAGAGGAGGCTTCATTGGGTTCTTTGTTTGCTTTGCCTTTCCTCTGAGGTCTTGGCTCTCTGATATAATTAATAACGATTTAGTAATTATGCAGGCATCTGATTAAAAGTTCCATGACCTTGGTTGTTCCATGTCAATCAAGGGGCAAAGCTTTCAAGGTGAGAACTTTGCCACTTATTGAAGAGTGACCTTTTATCTTCCCTTTCCTGAGATAAGGCAGCTCTGTCTTCCATTTCCAGGAAGGAGCTACCTTATCTGGGGAAGCTGACTGTTCTGATCTGCATAACAGCAGCTTGCAGTGTTGGTGGAGAGGAGACTTGTTCAGTGTGGCAGACTTGGCCAGAGTGTGTCAAACTCATTACTTCAGTACTACAAAGATGCAGATGTTCTGGGCTTGTTTTGTGGGAACAGTTGGATTGGTACAGTGCTTTTGAGTGGCAAGCCAGTCTGTTTGTTGAAGATGGAGTGAAAGAGTCTCTTACTCTATATGGAAAGAGGGATCTTTCCACAAGCAGATCTCTTTTTACATTTTAGCTGAATTAAGTTTCTGCTTTGAGTTGTTGCTGACATGACAGCTAAGTATGAGTTCTTGAAATGAACATGTCAAGGGAGCACGAGAAAGACACCTTTGCATTTGGAGAATTAGGAGAACAGATAAGGAGCTTTCCTCCTCTTCCCCACCGTTTGGGGAACCTGGAAAATAACCCATGAGATAAGTCCCTGCCAAACTCTTATTTCCAATCACTCTCAAACAAGCTTGCTTGCTGTTAAGTTCAGCTGTGGTGAAGTACATGGAGAATGAGGCACTTTGCAGAGTTCTTTAGTTTGTAATAAGGGTTTGATAATCAAGGGTTGTGCAGGTGCAAAACCACAGGTAAACTATGACTGAGACCCAGAGACCCTCTGGGACCAGCCTTGGAGGGTAGGTCTAGCAACCTGGACTGCAGTCTGGAATCAGTAAGAAAGAGCAGGGTACATCAGCTTAGCATCCCTCTCCATATTTCTAACCCTTGGAAGCAGGGACCCTCCTGGCTTCTTCCACATGGAGAACACCAAAGTACTACATCCTTCAAAGGCAGAGTGTTGACCTGGGCAGGCTCTTGGCTGCTGGGCAGTAGAGGTTGATGTCTTAGGCCAGTACTGTCAACAGTCCCACCCTCTTAGGAAATCCTCTTGGTGCTGATATCAGTGAGGGGATAAAGAGGCTGCATGTCCTTTTCAGGGTTATGCTTTGGAGTAATGGAAGTTTTAACCTTGTGTATGTTCACTGAATTCATGTAATTAGTCTGCTGTGGAAGCTGCAGTAAAGATCAGATTCATTGCCTGTAGCTACTGAGATTTTAATACATATCATTACTGCTTAAAACATAAATATTGTAACGTAGCCAATCTGACATAATATCTACTTAAGTTTAACTCCTGAACTTTTAAGGAGGGTTTTAGATACAGGTCACAGGAGGCAGGATGACCAATTTAAACACTCAACAGTAGCCTTTCATCTGTTTGATTTCTCATTACTGGCATTTTCTTCTGAGCAAGAGCTTGTGTTAGAATTATGTGCTGTGGAATTTTTTACAGGAATGTTGTTGTGGTAAGTACTTGGAGATGGGTGATGGGTTTAGCTTTCCTGAGATGTTCCACTAGTTAGCTGGACTTATCCTTTGGGATTTCTCAGTTTCTATGGAGAGTTTGTATTGTTGGGAAAGGTTAATAATCTCTAATATGTCAGTTCAATATTCAAAGTGTACACTTTTGTGCTACAGATTTGTGGAAAATTGCCTTTGCCAGTTATCTCATGGAGTTTTACAGCAGTAGAAAGAAAAATATTTTGGGGTTGAAATTTTGTTATCAAGGTCCTGATTTACTTTGCCTGTGATCCAACCACAAGTTGTCCAGTATACAAAATTTCTCATCCTTGTGTTTCTTTTTTTTTTTCAGTTTATAGAAGATTTCTTGGGTTGCTCCTTTTAAAAATCTTTATTCAGTGTCTTTTACTTGTCTGAAATAATACTTCGCTAAACCAGTGTATCCTTCTGTTTTCTCCCCAGTTGGATTCAAGTTAATTTCATATTAAATATTTGAAAAGGGCTTTAATATTAAACAAAGATTTAACTGAAAGCCACACTGCTGAAGATGGCAGCTGGAAAACAAAAGTACTGTGGAAATGCTGTTAAGGGTGGAGAGGAAATGTGGTGTGTGATTAAGGAAGGTAAGGAATAGCTGATGGGCAGCAGAGCCTTAAGGGGTATTTGGGACAGGAGCAGATCTGAGATGTGAGCAGTCCTGAAACTGAAAATACAGACAAAATCTTAATCCTGAGGTGCATTTGGGTGTTCCCCTTGTTATTGCGATTAGTCATGATGATCAGTAATGGAAGTGGGGGGACTAAAAATATCCCTGTAAATGTACTTGATTTAGGAGGTCTGCGGAATGGAAACTTGCCAGGGGGGGTCTTGCTGCAAGCTGTACTGTGTTGTTTGTTGTGCAGTGGGGCTCTGGGATGCAGCTTGGAGCTTGAGCACTTCATTGTATTTGTTCCTCTGTTGGCTGCAAGGGTTGGATCTTACCAGGAGGAGAGCTGTCAAGAGGGCTCCAGTGCAGGGGAGTTTACACCAGGAAGATGGCTGTAGCCCAGGGAATTAATTTTTCTCCAGTTAATTTGAGAGTGTTATGACTTTTGCTAAACCACAAGTTGCCTTGTGGTACTTTGAAGTTGTCCCTGAAAGAGGATTCCAAGTCTAGGTTGGTTTCAGATACCTCTCTTGAGAGGCTGTAGGAGCAGTCATTCGCTGCCAGGAAGATTAAGCAGGAACAGTGAGGTAGAGAGTGACTGGATTGTCCTGTAGTCATGAGGAAATGGAGTACAGGGAAGACATTTTGCCTGCAGATAGTTGATATTCTTGTAGAGATGTGTCCGAGTAATGTGGATTTATTTTTCTTTTAAGCGTAGCACACACTTTGTAAGAAACCATTCATTTGTTTTGGCTGTCTTGATCCTCTGGAAGCTAAATTTGAAAGCTTGCAAAGATGTAGCTTCAGAGGGGTTCCCAGACTATAGGAGGGAGACACAAGGAGGTGACAGGAGTGTCAGATCAGCATGCCTGGACTGCTGGTGGCAACTGGCGCTGGAAAGCCTCCTACACCCTTAAGAGGCAAGGGGAGACTAACTGTTCTGTAAGAGTCCAGGTCACAACTCTTCCTGGATGTTTCTAAAATCCCTAAGCTTGAAATCTTGCAGGATCTGAGGCCCCAGGCTCTATTCAGATACCTTGACAGCCCATGGAGTGGGGCAGCGGGTGGGAAGGAGGCTGAATGGTACTAAGTCATTAAAAGATTATTCCTTCAAAATTAAACAAACATAGTGGAGAATTAGCAAGACAGGATTCTTGCTCATCTCAGAAAGTGCCAAAAATCTGTCTTTTGGACTTCCAGAGATTAAATGTGTCTTTTGAAGGACAGGAACAGAATGCTAAAGTTGATTCTGCAAGCAAGATGCTTTTTATGGCAGTCATTGAAATGCAGTGATGGTTACTTAAGCCCTTGCTCTACGTCCACTAGCAACAGCTCTTCCACATCAGTTTTGTCTATGAATTTGTTTATCTGTGAATCCCATGGCCCTGAAAGGAAGGTGATCAATCTGTTCTGCCTTAAGTGGTTGAAAGGCAGGCTTGAACTTCGTAAGAGAACTGTAGCCTTTTGTACACTAACAAGGCCTTCAGCATTTTATTAAAAGTGCAAAGAAATTTAAAGAAATTATTGAAGTGCTTCACCTTCAATACCCTCCTCCAACCACACTTCAACTTCTTGCACCTGATAGCAAGTCTACAAATAGTGATACAATTTAATGAATAGCTAAAAGATTCAGTGCTGGCATTAATGTAAAATATTTCTTTAAACATGAGATGAGTTTGCATTAACTACAGAAGACATTCTGTGGAGACGAAGGGCTCTTAATGCTTGATTCTGCATCTGAAAAGAGAATGATGAAATACTGCAGTCCAGGATGCTGAAATGGCCATTCAGGAGCACAAAGGAAATACAAGCCTTACTCATATCCTCCATCACTAAAAGTGTGGGAAGGGACACCTTCCAGTAGATCAGGTTGCTCAAAGCCCCATCCAGCCTGGCCTTGAATACTTTCAGGGATGTGGCATACACAGCTTTTCTATGTAACCTATTCCAGTGACTCACCACCCTCATGTAGAGAATTTTTTCCTAATGTCAAATCTAAATCTGCCCTCTTTCAGTTTGAAGGAAAATGCAAAATTGAGGAGAGGTGTTCTCCTACCTTAGCAAAAGGAGCCATGCAACAATTCCAGACTTAACAGAGCTCTTGGTAGGATTCTCTCTGCTCTTACAGTGGTAGTAGAATATCTTGTGGAAATATGAGACAGTTTGATCAAAACAGATGGCATGTGCAATAGGAAAGGCAAACAGTAAGGAGAAACTAAGGTAACTTGGGTACATATGGCTTGTTGATTTATTTTAGTTGGTGTTTTTTTTAACCCTGACAGGGAAGCCTCTTGTTTATATTCTGTGCCTTGTTGGAGAAAACTCAATATTGAGTAGCAGCTTTCAAGTTCTCGTGAGCAAATTCCCTCTCTGGTCCTTAAAGACAGGACTAGAGAGACTCCCTGAGAAAGCATGTGAGAGATTCAGAAGTGGGAAGAAGTGTAATATTATCTACCTATGTAAGTGTGATTCGGTACCTGGAAAAATACCCAGTGGAATATATTCATTGTGGCTTGACCAACCTGAGGCCTGAATCTGTTACATTCCTCTCTAGGTAGTTTTCATCCTGCTTTTGCAACTCTAGGGTGATCAGATTCATTCTCAGAAGGAGGATTTGCTTCTCCTCAAAGGGTGAAGGAGTGGTTACAAAAGAGAACAGAGGGAATCAAGGTTGCTCTTTCAGTAAAGGAGTGCTTTATTTTTTCTTGATCTGGTCATGAGCAAAGGGAAATCCCACTTTAGCTTGTAGAGAATTGATTATGACAATGCTGATCCTTTGTAACAGGGATGTTGCTGTCTGCAACTGAATTTCCTGAAAAGAGGTGTCCTAGAAGAGTCTGTGATAAATCTTAACACATTTGCTGTGCAGACTCTGTTCATGCAGCAGAAATTTGCACCTTGAAGAAAATCATTAATCAAAAAAAAATTGATACAAGCACATCTAGTTCACAGTGGCTTTCTGGATTAATTTTCTTTTCTTTTTGCTCATATTTTTATGTGTTTGTGGACTAAAATTAATTTACTACCATCTATATACTCCCTGCAGCTCAGCAAAACATACCTAAAATGTTTAAAGAGCTATGATTTTAACACAAGAGATGGCACCAGTAGTAGCCACCATTGCCTATTATTCAAAGGCTGTGTTCCAAAACAGATAAAGCCAGTTGCAAAACCATCTATGGAAATAAAGCCTGTAACAGCAAGAGGCAAAAGAAACAAATGCTAGACCCGTTTGTGGAGGAGGTGAGAAGTGATAATCTTGGTGAAGATTGCCTTCTTTCACCAGAGATTATTTCAGAGCACAATTTGAAGGCAGAGCTGTGACTAAGTTGAAGGATGGATCACTTTGTATACCATCAACTGCTATAAATTGGTTTTTAAACTTTTATGAGCTATCCTGTAGCAAAAAGTACAGATGTGTAATTACTCCTGCTTCTACTGCTTTAAGAAGTGGAAGCCCAAGAGGACCTCTCTGCTACTGACAAGATGGAAGTTTTTGCTCATTGAACTGTTTCTGCATTGCAAAGATAGTGTGCACTAAGTAATTGTGGTGAAATAACCTTATCTGAAGCCAAGTGCAGTGGGATCTGCTTTTGTGGAGGCTTACAGGCTTCAGAAAGTCTGACACATTAATGCAGTGAGGTTTTAAATAGCTATCAGTTGTAATATCCTGCAGCATGAGAGTAATATATCCAGAAATAATAATAGTGATGTTGTATCCGTGGTGGTCTAAAGGTATGTCAGAAGATAATTCCACACTGAACCCTAAAGCAGGCTCTTCTCTGCGTGGCAAGAGCACTGAGAGCCCTTTGAGAAAGAAGTGAAAAGATCTGGCAGAGGATGGAAGTGGTGCTGATCTCTCCTCCTGACCATGTGCCAAAAAGACTTGTCTTTATAAGTCGTGCAAGTCTTTACAATGGGACCAGGTATCCACCTTTGCATGTTTGTTATCAGTTAATTCTGAAGCCAGAACTGCATGGGCATGTTGACACCTTTTCTAGGCTCATCTCTTGACCGTTGTTTCAGGGTTTCTACCCGGTTCAGACATGGTAACATGTGAATCACTGGTACCTGGTGTTCAGAAATGTTCAGGGGTGCCTTGAAAGTAGCATTGGGTTGGAGGGAGGCAGCAGTTCAGCATGAGCCTGGTGGGAAGGTGTGTTAGGGAAACGAGGAGTTTTTCTGTGGGAGGACACGCAAGTTGGGCTGCAGTGTGTCTCTGGCTGTGTTTTGCTAGCAGCCATGGTGCCAATCCCTCAGTATTTCAGTGTGATGTCCATGTTAGTTCAGGGTCCAGGCAGTGACCTGAACCTTGAGGGCTGTCCAGAGAGCAGAGGTGGGACTGACATCCCAGCCACACCTGTGAGTGAATAATGCAAAGAGGTCTCATGGCTGCAGTCCTTTAGCGTGGGAGTGTTCAGCGTGCTTCCCTAATATCTTCCCACTGTTGTGGTGCCCTGAGAAGGTTATCCAGGAGAACTCCGAAACTCTGCTCTTTGTGTAGCTTAATAAGCATCCTTTCCTTGAAAAACTCTGGATGTCAGTGGATTGGAAGGATCCAGATCTGCACTTGACAGGAGATGCAGCGGCTGAGATTTTGTCCAGTGATAAGTCTCTGTTAATGAAGAGAGTTTTGGCAAAGATCTTATGAACTTCCCCATCCAGAGTGGCCCTCCTTTCCCACTCAGTCCCTTACCCAAGTGGCTGCAGCTATTTCTGTCTGGAAATAGGCAAGGAGAAACAGATCATAACGAGTCAGTGTGTGCCTTAGAGCAGAAGAAGTGTTCCCTTGTTCCTTAGCCTACAGGTTCAGCAATATTGTCAGGTTATCCCACTCCCACTCTTCTTGACACAACTGCCATGTTATTCTTTTATTGTACAAAGTGATAGCTCTACCTTCTCAACCAGCTTTAGACACTGGAGCCCCACACATGTGTTGGGGTGATTTTCTGTTTCTATGGATGATTTTGTATACTCAGTCAGCCCTGGAGGAAGAGATGCAAGTAAGTAATTTTGTTTTACAGGCATGACTTCCATTAGGGATCTAGTGCAGAGAAAACTGTCTGGAAAATAACACTGGGTGGCTTGAAATGTGTATTACAGGCTCCCTCCTATGTAAGTGGGAGTGTGCACACTGAGGGGAGAATTGTGGGAGGAACACCAGTGCCAAAGGTCTGTTCTTCACACTTGACTGGAGGATTAAATTCCCTTTCCACGGTTCCTTTCTGACTGGCTGTGGTGCTGTCACTGGGCTTTTGCAAATGGGGTAGGTTAGAGTTTGGGTGTAACTGCAACTGACAGTTAAGACAGAGCAGCGCTTTTGGAGACAGTAGAACCATTTGCAGATGCTAATGAAGGGGTTCCTGTTTTTCTTCCATCTAAATTCTCCAAGCAATCATTTTATTGGAGGAATTCACCATGCTGTGCCATTAAGGAGAGGAGAGGATAAAAATTATTTTTGGAGCCCAGGATAAGGGATTTGGATGGTAGAGTGTGTTAAAGAGAAACCCCAGGTGGGTAATTTAGTGTCTTCTGAGATGGATTCCTTTCTTAATTTATCCAAGAACATGATCCTTATTCTGGATTAATATACATTATAAAACCAGGTATTTGCATTTGAATTTACTTCTAGGACTCTTGTTTTAGATTGACCAGCAAAGCTGAATATGAAAACATGCTTGCTGGGCTTAAGAGGCATAACGGGGCATTCCTTTTAGAAGAGGAGGTAAAGCTTCTCTCTGTAGTAGTACAGCAGGAATAGCCTTACTGATTATTTCTGACATATGTATAACATGCCAGTCATTCCAGTAGCTCAGCACCAAGAAGTAAGAAAGTTCATGGTTTCCACAGAGCAGTTCTCTATGTTGATTTGTCCCAGTGACTGGGTTGGTTTGGTTTTGCTTCGACAACAGTACTTTTGAGAGTGACATCCTGGATTTTGTTAATTCCAGAGCAAACTCAGACTGTGTGTGACTATTCTTTTTAGGAAGGGAGGGTATGAAGCTCCCAGCTGAGCATCAGGCAGGATTTTCTTTGTTCTTTCTAGCACATGGGCGATTTAGGGGTGGGGAACAAATAAGGACACAGCCAAAATCATGCCCGTCATTACTCTTCATGCTTACTTTTAGCTGTGATGAGGGGTTTAGCTGCTGCTAAAGGCATTGATCCATGAGAACATTTACTGTTTGAGTATGTCAGAGGGAGAGTGGTTAGGCTATTAAAATTTATGAATTTACTGTCCTGGCAGTTTTGGGGTAGGAAAGGAGGTTTGGGAATGTGTACTGTACAAATTTGTTCTGGTATTACTGTGAAAATAGTGTTTCCATTCTTAATGACTATTTGTGAATCACTGTATTGGAAAGATGAGTTTTAAAAGGACAGTGGGGAAAATGAAATCATGAGTCTAGAACTATTCTAAAGGTGATGTCTGATCACTGATGTGGCACAGACTGTTCATTGGAATGACAGAGCAGCTGTCGGGCCAAGCAGAGAGGTATCTGCTTTTTGATGCTGTTAGGAACATCTCTGTCTGTGGGCCAAAGTTTTCAGAGAAAGAGTAGCTAGAAATCCCTCAAGAAAGTGCTGTAATCACTCAGGAAAGGTGTTAGATGGATAACATGTCATAAAGAGTTGCTCTAATTTGTTGAAGAAGCACTTAGGCTCAAATTAGCTTGTTGATGGGCATATCACAGAAGGTGCCTTTTGAGATTTGAGTGTGACTGCAATTGATTGTAGGAGAACGAATAAGTAACACTAAACAACCTCTGTTTCTGAAGAGCCAATATTGTGAAATAAAAAAACTTCATTTGCAAAAATCATGTAAAGAAATATTTCCTTTAAGAGAAGGAGACCTGTTTTGAAGTATCTGTTATGAGAAGAAGTTCAAATTGAAAGCACAGGTGAGAAAGGAAAGAGATAAGTTAGCAATGGGGTTTTGTAATGGCAAAGGGGTGATAACTGTTTCTGATAAAGTGTGTCTTATGTGGTTGGGCTTGTTTTAATTGTAGCAAAATTTGGGGGGAATCTTGGGAATGGACACTAGTCCTTACAGGGTGCTGAAGAGGATCATTGTTGAGCAGAAGTAGCAGGTATCAATGCTCACAAGGGCAGAATTATCTAACTGAAGGAAGACTGGAAGGAAGTATAAGAAATTTCATTGAAATAGAAGCTAGGGGTTGAAAGTACAGGGGTCTCTGCAGCAAATATGGTGAACAGAAACACAGTATTGAGTGCAAAACAAAATGACCTGGATACTCCAAGTCATGCTTCAGAGACTGGTTTGGTCATTTACCAAGTATCTGGTGACAACCTCAATAGGTCAGGACAGAGTGAGGGAAGACCACAGAGGCAGACCTTTTATTATGTGATGGAAATCAGAAAGGAGACTAAGACTTAGAAGAAGAAATGAAGTGTAGTTGTCTTTGAGGGTTTCCCAGCTGATGAAACAGACTGTTTTATGGTAGCAAATCCTTTTTCTTGGTTAGGCTTTCCTTCCCCTGAATATGCACATCCAATTGTGCAGGACAGTGGTTTTTATAGAGACAGATTTTAGTTAGGGATTTTTAGTTTTCCAGAGACAGATTTCGTTGAGTGAGCACTAGCTTGTAAATGCTAGCTCTTAAGTATCTGTTATTGAAAAGGGGAATGAAAGGTTCAACTGACCGTGTGCAAGTCAAATTTTGTGTGATTGCCATCAGCTACTCTGAAGTGGAGAAAATTTAAGGTCAGTGCAAAAGCCTTTACCTTTAAACATATGTCTTAAATGTGGTTAGAGGCTATGTTATGGATCCCAATAAAGAAGTGGTGGTGGTGAGAGAACGGGCAGTGTTTTGTGTCAGGGCTTGCTGCCTGTAGTTTATTCTGGAGAGCAGCAGTGGGATGGGTTTGACAATGGGGAGGTGCTGAAAAAGGCAGAAGTGCTTGCACAGGTGATCTTAAGCTCAGTAAAATGGAAAATTAACTACTTAATTGTATGTGTTAACTTCTGTGAATTAATGCAAAATTGTTCAATTTAGTGAAGTATGGACTGAAAATCTGATCTGCTGGGCCTGCACTGTGAATTTCTTTTGTTACAGGGGACAAATGATTCCACTCTTGGTTTCACAAGCAACCGAGACTTAATTAACACACTTGGAAATCGCTTTGAGATCTTTGGGTGAAAAATTATGAAGTTCTAAGGATGTTTGATTAAATGCAAAGAACAGCAGTGGTTTTCTTGGAAAACCGTGAGAGAGTCCTATTACCAGGGATCATTTTCTGCTCTGGAGGCAGGTGTGTTTTGATCAGCATTCTTATTCTTGATGGCAGTGGGTTGTTTTGGTAGTGAAGATAACAGACTGAGAGCAGATTTGTGCTGTGTGCTGTGTTGGTATAAAAAACCCTCTACCCCAACAAATGAGAGGGAGCTCAGCTTTCCCAGTATGTTCAGCCTTACATAAGGGCAAGACCTGTAGTAGAACTCTAGAGATGTTCACTACATTGGTTCTTATCACACGTGTGTAACTGGGTACTACTTACCTTGGTCAAGAAAACCGATTTAAAACCACTTGGAAGATACAGGGGAAATCTAGGAATGAAGAGGGGCTTCCTGATCTTCTGCCACAGATTGGACTGTCCTCTTGTTCTGCTATGTTGAGTCAATGTGGATTGCCTTGCCAGTGGGGAGGAAGGCTCTGCAAATGTCACTCTTCCCACATGATCCTGGCGATGTAGTGAGGCATCTTTGGCTCCAGTGAGGCACAGGCTGAAAGGGCTGGGGCAGCTGCTTGTCAGTGCTCACCTCCTGCTCTTGCTACGTTCAGGTGAAGTTCAGAAGAAACACAGTTTTTGGCTGGTGGCTTATGCATTTCTCTTGCAACCCTACCCTGGAGAGGACACAGATCAGACATCTAAATCCAGGCTGATCTATCTCCTGTAACTACTTCTGATAGGAAATGTGGAGCACAATGTTGATCAAGAGTAAGCTATGTAACAAAAACATTGTCGGTGTAGAATCAAATGTGGTGCCCCAATGAAGGCTGGGAAGGAGTTTATTCCACACTCAGTGATTGAGAGGACTCTTGAGATCTTTTCAAAGGTGTTGGCTCTCCCTACTCCCAGATATAGTTCACAACAGAGTCACCTGGGCATTTCTCCACTGCCTATCTTTCCTGTGACTCTTTGTAGTGACATGCATTTTCTTTTCAATGGGAACAGGGAGGAAGATCTTTGGCTAGTCTGAGAATAGAGCTTTGATGGGAGGAAAAAAAAGCCTAATATTTGTGTACACAGTTGATTAATTTAAGGTTACAAGGTGCCAAAACACCTTCTCAAGCTATCTGCCAAATAAGATCTATTACTTCAAGCAACATGACAACAAAATTTACTTTTGACAGTCTTGTAAAATTCTGTCCAAACAGGATTATCTTTCCTTTCACAAGTGATTAAAAAAAAAAAAAGGTAAACAAACCCCCAAACACTTAAGGCTATTACTACAAAATATTGAGCTTCAGTGAGTAAATACTTGTGAGATTTTTGCAAGGATGAATGAATACTGTATAGATAACAAGCCAGTTACTATACTTTATTAGTAACTTTTACTAGTTACACCACTAGTATCAGTTACTACAACACCTCTCCCATGAGGAGAGACCAAGAGAGTTGAGGTTGTTCGGCCTGGAAAAGAGAAGGCTCCGGGGAGACCTTTTTGCAGCCTTTCAGTACCTAAAGGGGGATTATAAGAAAGATGAGGACAAACCTTTTAGCAGGGCCTGTTGGGATAGGACAAGGAGTACTGGCTTAAAAGAGGGTGGATTCAGACTAAGTATAAGCAGTACATGTTCTGTGATGAGGCTGGTAAAACACCACAACAGGTTGCCCAAAGAGGTGGTAGAGGCTCTGACCCTGAGAATATTCAAGGCCAGGCTGGCCAGGGCTCTGACCAGCTTGATCTAGCTGACAATGTCCCTGCTCTCTCCAGAGGGTTGGACTAGATGGCCCTTGGAGGTCTCTTCCAACCCAAACTATTCTGTGATTCTGGACTTACAGCATCAGCTGCCTACTATCTCAAGACCATTCCTGTGGCTGCTGCTCTGGGAAGCAGTTCCACTACCAGTGGGGGAACTCAAAAGGTCACCTGTGAAACTCCAGCAGTACTGGGAAAGAACCATTTTTTTCCATTGCTTCTTTTAGAAGTAATCTTTCCCAAAAGTTGTCACTGTGATGGTAGAACCTGTTTTGTTTATGTGTCTTAACACTATTAATGGAGAAGTAGTTTTACCAAAAGTAGCCTGTGTAGTTTAAATAGAAGATCTAATTGTGTAATTTATTTGCAAACACTGACTTTCTGCTTAGTATACACAGACTTTTTATTTAGTACATATTTCTCCAAAAAAAAAGGAAAGCACATCTGCTTTCAGATCAGTCAGTGGTGGGAGGCAAGTAAAAAGACTGGAAGGTTAAAGAGGAACTTGTTTGTGACCTTTTTTTTTTGTGAAGAAAAAGGGAAGCTGCTTTTCTGGGGAAGAGAACAAGCTGCAGGGGAAGAGGGAGGAGGGTGCTGTGATGATAGGTCAAAATTCTAAGTTTCCAGTTTTACATAAACTTAACTCACAGTAGCAGGAGTGCCTTGCAGAATGAGAGATTAAAAAATCAAACTGAAATGATTTTTGTATGAGAACATGACCTGTGGAGAGTGATATATGCCAGATCCTGCTGAGGATAACCTGGCAACCTTGATCACCCTCCGGTCTGCAAAGCGGTTCAGCATCACAGGAACAGGGCACTGTGCAAATGCTAAAACACCTGCAAATCAGGCTTGAGGAGCAATCAAAGTGAGGTAAACATTAATTAGTATAATACCCAAGCCCTTAATGGAGGAAGGAACGTTGATTACACTGTCTCACTTGGGATTTCTTTCTGTCAAAGATGGTGTATGATGACAGTTTCTGATTACACTTACTCAGACATGAAGTAAGACCTTAAAAACTGCTTAAATATGGAGAGAGAAGAGCAGAAAGCAAACAAGTTGATCTTTCTTTGAGTGGTTGAATGTGTTTGGTTTTTTATAAGAGTGTACATATTTTGCTTTTTGCCTTTCAAACTTTTGAGGTGAATTGGTTTTGTGAGCTGGTTTTGAATGCTTCCCTGGATCACTATAAACTGTAAATGTCTTAGCAGCCTTTCCTTTGCTCTCCCCATCTTGATCCTGAGATGTTGCCAGCTGCTGGGATAGAGGCACAGCGTGGGAGTGGGGAGTGGGTTTCTTGCATTTCATTTTTTACACTGCCAGTCATGAACTCTGAGCTGGCCCACCACAGTGCGTAGGAAGTAAGGGGTAAGACCATTTGTAGAGAGCACTCTGGTGCCTCATAAAACATTATCTTTTGTTAGCCACTCTCATATATTCTAGCTAAGATCTCTAGGCCCGCTTCAGTCTAGGGATTGTGCGTCAAAGCCCTGAGTTGTGGGTACAGGGGTTGATGCATTGATGTTTTCCCATCACTACAGCAGCCTGAGGAGCCATAAAAGCCCATTGCCTTTTCTCAGAGAAGATTCTTGAAAAATTTGGGGTTTTGTTCTTCTCCTCAGCATACAAGTAGAAGAGAGCAGTGACAGAGGTCATAGGAAAGAATCAGGTGAGGAGGGAGCTCAGAAGCCTGAGATGAAAGGTGGACATTTATCTCCCTCAGCACCATCTTCCTTTGCTGCTTTCATCATGGGATGATGCACACTACTTCCCTGACTTTTGGAAGGCAGCTGAAACTTGTCCTAGAGTTTTAGTGGTATCTCATTCATCAGTAGTGATATCATGTCAGTTTTGACACCAGTGCTGTGGAGCAGTAAATGGCAGCCAGCACTGTTTTCTTCCCTTGTTACCCCGCTCCAGCACCAGCTGCTTGGAGAGTCTGGGAATGTAATAAAATACAAGAGCTATAAACTCCATCCCTTCTTATTCATGCTTCCTGCAGTTTGGCAGGAATTTAATAAAAGCACACTTTGTTGGGGGAAAAAAAAAAAAAAGAAAAAAAAGGCAGCTTGACTTTCAGGCAAAAAGCCAAGATTTAATAGAATAAATTTACTGTATGTACCCTGAAGTTTAGAACAGCACTGCCAAGCATCCCCCTGCTATCTCTCAGAGCTGGAGCTTGGGCTGGGAGGAGACCAGAAGCTTGACTTGCTGTGATGTTTCCTTATTTAAGGGAAAAAGTAATTTAATACTTCGTCTGCCTTATCCTCCTGTGCAACTTCATTTCTCATTCTGCTCCATAATGTTCTTTCTCCTTGGTTGATCGCTTACTTTTGTGCTTCAGACATGAAATTGAAGTTCTTTGGTATTCTAGAGAGGTTTGCTCCAGCCTCTGCTGCCTCACCTTTCTCGTTCACCTTGATGTGGAGCTTGCCTCTTCTCTCTCCCTCTTCACAAGTTTTGTCATCCCTGTCTCTTTTGGGTGACATGTACCCTCAGCATAGACAGCAAAGTGTCTCCTGTTGCTGTGATGCTTCCTTACAGATGAATTCTGTCTTGCTCAGCCACTTTTCTGGGAATATGTCAGCCTGTCTTTAAACCTGCTCTGATTTTAAACTTCTTTCTGATGCTGTCTGATCCCTGGCAAATATAGATGATAAAAATCTCTTTTTTGTTGTTGTTGTTGGCATTATGGAGTGCTTGGAGACATGCATAGAAATGTAGCATTATTGCCAGTGCTGATGACTGTCAGGCAGTATTCAGTGTCCTGGAGGCCAGATTCCTAATGCTTCAAATCTTTTTCCTATGGGAGCAAGAGAACAGTAGTTTTTACCCCACAAGTAGACACAGATGCAACAGAGGAGGTCTTCCAATAGCTGCCTGAATGTGAGATATATCAGAGGAGTTATAAGGAAACAAGAAGTCATCTGCTCTGTGGCTGCAGGTGAGACAGAGGATAGGGGCAGTGACCTGGGAGGAAATATTCCTGGAACTTGCTGTGGTGTTGGAGAGAGTTGCCTGTAAAATGGAGAGGAGTTTAAGGCAGCAGGATGAGGGCCTTAGGAGAATGGAGAAACAAGATCTAAGTTGGGGGTGAGGTGCAGGGGGCTTGAGGGCAAAAAGATTTCAGAGGTACAAGAGAAAGTGAAAGCTTGAATCAAAGCAGCTGAAAGATTGGCTTTAATATCTGCTTAGATCAAAAATAAAAGTCTGTATGGATTAAGAGATAATCCACTAGATAGATTTAATCTACCACATGTATTACTTCCCCAAAGAAAAGCATTGGGAGGGGAGGGTTGATTTGGCTCAGTGCCCAGGATTTGAAGGTAGGTGATTATTCTTTTTCCACAGGCCTCCTGTTCACTTGTCCCAAAGGGAGCACATCCTGATGAAACGGGGGGGCTGTTCCTGTAGCCTCCTGCTTCTTCTCAACTCCAAAGTCACATTGAATCTAACTAAAGGCATTTCTCAAGCAGAAGAGAGCACTGAGAGCAAAATAACACAGCAGTGACTAATAACTTAGGCATGGGGTAGGCTCAGACACTGATGGTGGCTTTGGCTGTCTGAGCAAAGGGTTCTGAGGGGCAGCAATGGGTATTTTATGAACACTTACCCCTGCTGTCCTGTGTGCAATTGCCCTTCAACCAAACACTGCTCAGTGACGAGCTCCGAATGCCACCTTGCTTCAAGCACTTTGCTCCTGAAATCCTTGGCAACATCCCTCCCTCCCTTTCTCTTTCCTTTCTTTACAAACACTGGTTGACCCGTAGAGTAAGTTCAGTTTCCACAGCAGTAGAAATACTAAAATGACTGGAGGATGATTGAACACAAGGGGTTTTTCTCCATGTATTTTTTCTGGATCAGTACAGTATATTGTCTCTTTTAACTAACACATGCAGCTGTATCTTGAACTGTACATGCATAACAGTCATGCACTTCTAGGAGGCTGTAGATATGATGGAATTTGGATTAGTTGGATTGAGGAGGTTTAATATTTATTTTCAAAGTTATCTTGTTCAGCAACAAATAAATTAATTCTGTAGACTGATGTGTATTCCTTCAGTGTTGTGGATCTGTACCACCTCAGGTGAAGGTTTTTGGCAGAACTCCTAAGGTCAGTGGGATTTGGCCTGTCAAATCCTAGAGTAGCAGATCACAGGAGAGAGTACAGAGTGCCTTGGGGAAGAGCTGTCATGGTTTGAAACACCTGAGCTGCCACTGGACAACTTCCCCAGCCTGTGCTGGGAGTGGGCTGTCTGCCTGATACTGCCCTTTTACTGATCATATTTGGTGGGCAGTAGGGATGGATGAAACTCTGGATGTCTTCCCTCTTTCCTTATGGATGCACCATTACTGTTGCAGCTAGGACACAGTAATTGCCAGTCATGTCCGGGTTTTAAGGCTGATTCCTTTTTAAGAGAGGTTCCAGCAAATTTTAAATGAGAAAGGTGTGTGCAGCACAGTGGACTGAGAGGTGCTTTGCTCTCTGTTATTCCCATGGTGCTGTCTGTGCTACAGGAGGGATGAGGAGTCTGGCACTGAGAAGCCCTTTGGAATAGCCAATGCACTGCTGTGTTTGGTGGGGCTGTAAAGGGAGTTGTGGCACTGTTCCTCTCCTACACAGGTGTTTTGGAGGATGAGAGTTAAATGTGGGAGGGGTTAAGAGTGAAAGGTAAGTGTAACTGGGATTCCTCAAAAACTCCTTTGCTTCTTCACAGCTAGCAAAACACTGAGTGAGGCAAGGGAGAGGAAGAGGTTGATACCTGGTGAAGCACTGGGGATGATGTGGGGCAGGAAAGGGAGCGAGGGAAGCATTTCACTGCCTCATTTGACCCACTCACATTCATGGAGTGGAAGGAAGGAGAACACTTACTGGTTTCTAGGTCTGAGCTTGCATAACTGCTTGCTTAACACTTCCTTCTGGGAGAGAAACATGTGCCCTGTCAGGTCCTGAAAATTGTGTCTGAGAGTCAGCAGGGTATTGGCTAAAAGGCAATTGATACCTTGCTTTTATGTGGAGCTTCAGGAAAGCTTCGTTGAGTTCTTCTAGGAGAGAGGTCTACGCACAGGTGAGAGAGAAAATTGCATCATTGATTTGAGGGAGAGCAGCAAAGCAGAAATAAATGTCTGGGGTTTTTTCAGTTTTGAAGGAAGAAAAAATAGTCAGATGCCCCCAGGACCAGTACTGGAAATAGTGTCAGTCAATACAATTATGAAACTTCTAGAAGAGAGACGAGCTGTGAGATGGGAAAATGTTCTGGGGAGAGCAGTTAGGGAAGACTTAGGTACTTCAGAGGCATCTCACACTTGAACAAAACCAGGCAATGGGACAGCCCTATGACACATGAAACTTGCTGCAGACAGGTGCTAGGAAATGCACACTGAAAGGAACAACAGAAACTACTCTGAGAACCTATCAAGTGTATAAGTGATGTGGACTTACTCCACTCAGGCAGAGGGAGGATGTGGGAAGAAAATCATGAACAGATTTGTACTCAGTGTTGGTACAAAATACGAGCTGTTAGACTGTGTTTAAAATAAAAGGATGGAGAAATGGAGAATAATTCTGAGAGGGAGAATCTCATGAGGTTCAGTTTTGCTCGTCTCCTACTCCAAGCAGAATAAAGTGGAAACAGGCTGTGTGTTATCCTGCCATATGCATAAGGAAGGTTTTTCATGCTTCCAGGAACAGGGGAGCATGGCTATAACAAACAGAAACACTTAAAGCTGTTTAGTGAAAGAAGTGGGGTACTTTCAGAATGATACAAAGTAAAATAGGTTTGTATTGGCTGTTTTTCACTACCTACGTTGTGGGGGGCTTTAGTGAGTCCATTTCTGTACTGTAATAGGGAATGTGCTGCACAGGGTGAAAATATTTGAAAAGATGGATTTGATACAGTTTGAAATTGGGAATCATGGATCACTGCTGATGTCAAATTTGTTGCTGAAGGGACTTATACAGACAGAGCAGAAAAAAAGTGTGAGAGCTCTCTCAAAAGCAAAGAGGGACTTTTGGTGAAATTGAAAGACAGTACTTGAGATTGATTTTTACAGGCACAGAATGGTCTGATGGAACTCATTGCTACAAAACACGGGTGAAGTGGAGTGCTCTCTCTCCTAATGGGTTGTATAGCCATAAAAGTACTCTTTACTGGTTTCATTGGAGAGGTGAATGTTCAGAACACTTTTCAGCTTCTGATCCTGAAGCTAGGGAGAACCTGCTGGTCGTGCATGGGGAAGGAAGATCTCTTCTGAGAGAGTGACTCTATAGTTTCCTGTAGCTGATGTCTGCTCCCACTGTCCCTCCTAACCTCTAGTTGAACCTGTGTGACAGTTCCTGCAGCATGGCAGCAGGAACATGTCCTGTGCGTGACATGCAGGCAGTTTTGGCTGTGCCCCTGGCTGCAAGGTGTCTACTGTAGGCTTTGTGGGAAAGGAATATGTCCACGTGGTGAACACAGAGGTATTTAACCAGTGTCTGCTCTCCCCTCTTGCCACAGAGTGCTTTTCACCTCAGTCCCAAAGCATTTTGATGCTGATCTAGTGTCATGGTTTATCCCCAGCCTGCAACAAAGCACCACACTGCCCCTTGCTCACCCTGCCCCCAGCAGGCTGGGGGGGTGGAGAACTGGAAGGGTAAAAGTGAGAAAATTCATGGGTTGGATGAGAACAGTTTATGGAAATAAAATATTATGATAATAATACTGTAATGAGAAGGAAAATAACATAAAAGGAAGAGAAATAAACCCCAAGAAAGACAAGTGATGCGAATGAAAAACAATTGCTCACCACCAACTGACCGAAGCCCAGACAGGCCCTGAGCAGTGGCCCCCAGCCAACTTTCCCCCTAGTCTATATGCTGAGCATGATTCCATATGGAATGGAATATCCCTTGGGTCAGTCAGGATCAGCTGTCCTGGCTGTGTCCCCTCCCAACTCCTTGTGCACCCCCAGCCCACTCGCTGGTGGGGTGGGATGAGAGGCAGAAAAGGCCTTTGCTCTATGCAAGCCCTGCTCAGCAATAACCAAAACATCCCTGAGTTATCAACAGTGTTTCCAGTACAAATCCAAAACACAAGCCTATACCAGCTACTATGAAGGAAATTTAACTCTACCCCAACCAAAACCAGCACTTCTAGTCATGCAAAAATGATGCACATTACCGTGCTTCATTTCTCCAAATGAGGACCTAATCTTGTTTAACTGATGTGGAAACCAAATCACAAAACTGCTAAGCAACATAGACAAAGTTGTGTAACAATCTGCTGGTACAGGAGAGGACAGTGTAAGCCATGTGAGTCCTGAACTCTGCTCATTAACATGTGTTGCCTTTCACTTGTGACAAGTCATTTTTATTAAAAATATGTTGGCAGTTGATAACTGGCTGTGGCTTTCTCGTCAGCAGTACCTGCAGAGAGGCTTGTGGCCCTCTGGCATTGGCAAAAAAGCTGCAGTTTTCCATCTTTCTGTGCCTTAAACAGCCTCAGGAACATTGTGCTGTGAGTCACGGACTAGTCCTACTTCGTGTCATGTCGGAGTACATAAAGCTCTCAGTGGGATGGAGATGAGTGTGTCTCAACTAGCACTTTGTTTTGCCCTTTGAAACAACCCAGTCTACTGAGACTTGCATCCTTCTCTGAGGGTCTGGGCACTGGCTGTTGCCTAAAAATCGCTGATTCTGGATTCTTCATCCTAGGAAATGTGCTTGCTTCCTAGGATCTCTCAGCGGGTAGAGGCCAGCCGGGCACAGCTTCAGGCAATTGGTGAGAGAGTCACCCTCGCCCAAGCGAAGATTGAGAAGATAAAGGGCAGCAAAAAGGCTATTAAGGTAGTGACTTCAGTGAAGGCTGCACTGTTTCCTTTCTTCCCTCCACCTTCTCTCTGTACCCCTGATGTAAGCTCTGGTGAAGAAAGGGTGCTCAGCCACCGCAGTTGCTGCTCACTCACCACTCCATGCCTTGCTGCTGAGCAGGGTTGTGATGAGAATCCTATTCCTGACTTGGCCAACTGATGTTTTTTAGACCCATGAGCCACACAGCCCCAGGCTTTATGGGGCCTTTATAGGTTTCTGTCCCAGCTACCTCCTGAGAAAGATGAAAGGCATGTGCTGAGTAAGCCCAACACCCTCGCACTTCAGACTCATAGGCAGTTTGGCTATTTGAATGAAAGCTGCTGTTAGAGAGCCTCCCCTTAGTGCATCTTAATCCCATTAAGCCATGTAAAACTGGTGAAAATCCTCCTTTCACCATTTTTGCTCCATTTTATACAGTATTTCCAACTCCTTTCCTGCCAGTGGAAGCATTTTTGCCAATGATCACCTTTTACTTTTATAGAGAGGTTCTTGCACTTCCAGTTTCAGAAGTGGCAGTCCATGCACATAACTGTTAGGAACTTACTGTCTCCAAGACTGTCCATTCCCATTGGCAGCACAGATAGGGTGCTCACTCCATTCCATGTGTTTCTGTGTTGTAGAATTTCCCAGCTGTTGGGTTGTTTCAATCCCTCCTTGTTTCTCCACAGGTATTTTCCAGTGCCAAGTACCCAGCCCCTGAACGGCTGCAGGAGTACAGTTCAATTTTTGCTGGTGCAGAAGACCCAGCTAAACAGAAAGGGCCAAGGCACAAGATTCAGAGCAAACATCGAATGCTGGATGAGAAAGCTCTGCAGGTAAGGGGGAGGGGAACAGACCTTGGCACGAACAAGCAAAAAGAAGCTGGGAGGCTGTTAGTCTCTTTGACAAAGTGGATCAAGGCTTTGGGATATGGGCTGGGAGCAGAACATATTTTCATTTGGTCTGTCAGTGAAAGGATGTGAGATTAGACTGGGAAGCTTGTGGAGATGCCAGTTTGAGAGGGCTGTGTCAGTACAAGACCTTGTCTGGGTGGTTGAGTGCTCTGGGTGTCCGTCAGCTGCCAGCTCTCTGGAGCAGTTCCATTTCCTGAAATGCTCTTTTCTGCAGCAATTGTTGGTGGGTGCTGCTGCCTGGGCTTAATCCTTCGACTGTGTATATCTGGGATCAGGGTCATAGCTGTTTAGAAAGTAGTTTCTGAAGGCTCTGATGTAAGTGATGGTGAGACGGGAAAGATAAGAAAGATTATGAGTGTGTCAAGAGAAAAAGAAGTCCCTCATTAGAGCATTGGAAATTGTTGCACTTGGATATTGTCCCTTCCTGGTTCCCAGCAAAGCTGTACATCTTGGGGAGGAGGGAAGATCATTTTGCTGCTTCTTTAGTTTGTGCTTTGCTTTTCCTTTGCCTACATACAATAGATGTAGCTCATCTGTTGTAGGTTTCAAGCCCTTCAGAGGGGCTGAATCTCTCAGCCCAGTTGGGGCTTCCAGATGTGCCCATAGCACAGATGCCTGCAGCTGGTGGCATTGAAGGAGGTTCTGAACTTTTGAGTTCCCTTTTAACCTGTGGATTGAGTGGCAGAGAGGGGAGGTTTTAGGGAGGTCTGAGAAGCAATGGGTTTGGCAGGAAGTGCTACCAAAGGATTCTTCAACAATTTGGGTCAACATCCCTGGGTTGGAAGGACAGGAGGAAAAGTTGACGTGCTTAAAGTTTAAAAGTTGATGTGTATGTGCTCTGTCAGGAGTAGCAAATGTGCTGTTCCAGGCAGGTTAAGGGATCAACTTGACAACTTCCCTGCTTTCCACCCCTAAAGAGACTTCCTTCCTAATCCATGTGTGACTTGGCCCAAAAATAAAGCTGCCACTGAATAATTTATCATGCTAAACTTTCCTGAGTGTTAATGGCGTTGAGGCCTCACACAGTGAGGTAGTTATGAATATTTCAGCCAGGCCAAGGAAGCAGGGCTGCTGGCTGACTGGACAGCTGGCAACCTCGAGCAGGGTCCCTGCTTCCTTCGGGTCCTGGCAGTAGGGCAGGGCAGAGCTGCATGGGACCTGCTGCCAGCCTTTGGGAGGCCAATTAGTGGTGCTGTCTGGCTGGTGGCCCTGTCCCATCAGGGCGCGGGGGGGGGCAGAGGTAGGCAGCGAGCAGTGAGCAGACAGGGAGGTGTGTCCCTGCCCTGAAGGGCTGGTGCCAATGTATAGCCCCTCAGACAGGAGGGGAATTGAGAAGAGCTTCAGCTGATAGAAAGCAGTGTCCTGCAGAGAGCCAATGGTGTGCCCGTTCAACTGGCCTGCTGGCTCCAGCAGGCTGTGCAAGCCTTTCCCCACAGCCATCTGCCTGCAATGCCACCTCTTCCCGGTCCCATACCTTTGCCATGTTCTGCCCTTTGTGACTAAGGCTGCCATCCCCACAGGGACTTTGTTTCAGGCCCTGGGGGATGTTTGTGTTTGTTGTTCCCCTCCTGTGACCCATCTTTTGATCATCCTGTGTGGCTGTTGATCTTTCTCTGGCTTTGCTGACCCTGCATCATGCAGGAGCCTGGTCACTCTTGTCAGGCTCACACACATGAGCTCCTTCATGTGTTCTGTGGGATGGGGGGGATGCTGCTTCCAGCTGGTGAATGATGGAGGGCCCTGCACCAGGAGCAGTTGGTGTGTTGAGTGGTGTTTGGTGCGGCCGAGCTCTGACCGTGCTCCAGTGGGACAGACCCTTCTCAGCCATAGCTGAGCACGGAGCCCGATGTGCCTTGCAGTAATGAAATGTGGCAGGGAGAAGTCTAATGTTTGCATTTATGCCCTCCTCAATTATTTAGAGCTTTCAGCAGAGGCTCACTGCCTGTTTTCACTTCTAATGAGGGCCTCTTTGCTGGGAGCAGTCACAGTGGCCTTCACTAACTCCACTCACACATGCCCCACCAGGAAAGCAAACTCTGCTCCTGTCGGTTTGAGAGTAAGCGGGGGCAGCCTGTGCTCAGCATTTAGGGTTTGTGCTCAGGGGGGAAAGCAGCTGAGCTGGAAATCTGTGTGGTTCTGCAGTTTATTTGAAAATGGTTCCCCCCTTGGAATTTCTTCTTTCCCCCCTCCACCCCAAGCAAGTGAAAACTCAGTCATTGAGTGGACACTGTTTAGGTTGGTAAGGTAAGGACTAATGGATTAGAGTGCCAGAAACACAGTCCTTGTGGTAAGCCTGGAAAGCCACTTGCTTTGCACATTGCTGTGGTAGCAGCTGGGCAGGGCTCAGCAGGGAGCTGGCTGCAGCCCTGTGGAGCTTCCCAGGCTCTGTGCCCTGCCTTTGCAGTGGGAGCTGTGTATGGGTGCTGCACGTGCCCCTTGGGAGACTGAAAAATGGGGTGGGAGACATGGTCTGCCTGTACTTCAGAAGAGGTACAAGCAAAAGTTACAGTCTGCTGCTGGAGTAACCTTGCTAGGCTTCAAAAATGTCAGTAACTTGGCATGTCCTTGGGAATTCTGCCTCTCTCAGAGCCCACCATAGGCATGGGGAGGCTAAACCAGGTTTTTGCCACTTGCTTATCTTGAAGTGCTTTACCAGATAGCCTAAGCACTCCCTTGGTATGGGAGAGTGGGATTCGTGGTGTATCACACCAATTCCCTTTGTAATACCGTGTGCTTAATTAAACTTCAGAACCAGGGTGACTTTATGTATTTTTAACTGTAGGTTCTTATGAAGAAAAATGCCCGAAAATGCAGTGTCCTTGGGAGTGTGATCCTGCCAGTTACCAAACTCCAGGCTGGGGTGTTTGAGCATTCAAGCATCCCTCAAGACTTCAGTATGTCAAGGCTGCTGAACTTTGGCTTAAGGCTTTAATCTTCCTATAAGAAAACTACTTTTTAAATGCCGTGTTAACTTCTGGAATTTACAGATGTGGGATATTATTGACAGTGTGTAGCTGTTCCAAATTTCAAAACAGATCTAGGTACTCGAATAAGACTAGCACTTTGATGGCATTTAAATTAAAAGTTTCAGAGTAATACTCATGCTTAGTGCTTTTATAACTGCCTTAGATGAGGCTTATAAGTAAATGTGGGTAATGGTTGGTTTCTCACTACGCCCTTAAAGTGATGCACAGTCTTCCAGTGCTAACTGAAATCTACAAAGAGAGAATTAAAAATATATATATATGACTTTAGGGCTGAGTGTGTCTGAACAGTTCTAGCAAAAAAGTCAGTACTCCCTCATGCTTAAAAAATTAAATATTGGGAAATGAATATTAATGATCAAAAGAACTTTTATTTTTGAGTGTCTGCTTCTACAGTCTCTAAATAAGAATTTGTATATTTTTGCCTACTTCTGAAAAAAAAAAATACAAGATGTTCATTTCAGTGTATTTTTCACAAGTTGGAACGTGAATTAAATCAAAATCTCCCAGGTCTTATAGCATTTTATAGACTCAGAGCATCATAGAAACTCCTAGTGGATTAACTGAGCTATGACTAAGCCATTTCTTAGGATTTCTGGCTACCAGATCCAAGACTGAAATTTCGAACAGGACAAACTGTGTCACTGAGATGTGGTCTTAAAACTGAACCAATGGTGCTCTCCATTTCCCCCATACAAATACAAGGAGAGATGATACAGAGAATGGGATGCTGCAGAGATGCTGGAAGTAGTGAGGCTGTAGGAAGCTGTGGTCAGTATTCGAAGTGGTCATCTTCTGGTGAAGGAAACCACAAGTGTGGCCAGTTATTTAACCTGACAAACTGCTCTGGTTTCTCCTGATATGAACACTTACCGCCTTGCGGCTACCAGGTTGCTGCTTGCCCTAGTTTGTGAAGAAAGCAGAAGTTGTAAAGGGGCTCAGGGGTGTGAAGGGGTCTGAGGTGGTGGTTTTTCCCCTCCCAAACTGTCTCTGGGTTCAGGAACTGATGCCTTTCCTCCCACTAGAGCGAAGAGTGCTGTGGGCGCTGAGCTTCATCCCCCGGAGCATGTGGCAGTGGGCACTGCCGTGCCAGCTGAAACACTGGTCTGATGTGGGATGGCAATTCCTGTGCTCTATAAAAGTCAGGCAGTTCAGATGTAATAAGTCCTTTTCTAAAGGGAGTTCTATATATATTATGCATGAAGTTTTAGAACCGAGAGAGAGGAGATTTCAGTTCATTAGAGTTGAAAACTCCCGCAAATCCCTCAGGCTTTGCAAAACCATCTGGCACACGTTCCACCCTGCACACTCTTTTCTGCCTGATCTCTTGCCTAGTGCAGGCACTCTGTTTTTTCCTAACCTCTTTTTCCTTTGCCTTCCCTGCATACCCCAACAGTGGGATCACAGCTCTTAAAACATCAACTGAAGGCAGCAGAGGGGAGGTAATAGAGGTGTTTGGGGGACTCTGCCTGCATGAAAATGTGTAGCAGTTGGAGACACTGTAACAAACGCCTTTTAGACTGTTGTGCTTGATCCCTGCCTCTGACTATAGAGCCCGAGTGGTGGCTTTATCTTGGTGGGTCCTTGCCGCAGCAACACGTGTTCGATATGACCCATCCATGGCACCAAAAGCACATGCCATGAGTCTGAACTGCCAAGATTTGTGATGAATGTGGGGTTGCAATGTTGTCCATGTGTTTCCTTCCTCAAAGGGAGGTAGAGAGGAAGCAGTAGGGTTCCCAGACCGTACTGTGCAGCCAGCAGTGTGGGTTGTGGTGGCTGGGGAGAGCTACCTCAGCAGCCATGGTTTTAGTGTCTTACTACCTGTTATCTGTTTTCTTGCAGGAAAAGCTCAAGTATTTCCCCGTGTGCGTGAGCACCAAAATTCACCAGGAGGATGATGCAGAAGAAGGCCTTGGCAGCCTTCCCAGGAACATCAGCTCCGTCAGCTCCCTGCTACTCTTCAATACCACTGAGAACCTGTGAGAGCTGGAGCAGTGCTGTGCTGCTCACCTGCCCCTGCTTGTCCTCAGAGGAGCTTTCCCTTCCCCAGGGGTAGCAGTAACTGCTTGCTTTCCTGGGGGTGTTACATATCAGGCTCCTGATAGGACAAGGTTTGCTACATCTGCACCCGCTTCCAGCTAGGAACCCTTTCTTCCCCATTCTTTCCCTTGGGTGGAGGGAGTTGTTTTATCTGCACCTGATCTTCTACTCATCTGCATTCAACCCAGTTTTGCACTTCGTGTCCCCAGCTTAGTTTTTCCTATTGTTCCCCTGTAATTTCTCTCCAGCCTTGAGATGTGCTGTCACTCTGCTCTGTGCCAGCCTAGGTACTGCTTCTTCTCCTGTTGATTCCTTGCAGCATCACTTGACTGCCCTCACTGTTTCAATGTCTCCACCACCTCCCTCACTGCAGTTCCCTTTTCCATTATTGGGCTTTGCCTTATGGTTCCTCCTTCTGCCCATATTGAAGAGCTTCTTTAAGCCCTTTTAGAGATTTCAGCTGCTGGAACTTCTCTTTCTTCTCCTGAGCCATGGATCATTTTCCCTTTTTGTCTTTCCTCCTGGACCTTGAGTGACAAGTCACTGGTGTCCTGCCGCAGGCTGTGGGATGGTTCAGGCTGGGTGTTGGAAAAGGGAGAGCTTGGCAATGGTGGCACTACAGTGGGGTTTGCTTTAGGGTGATTGTGGAGGCTGCACTGGCAGGGTGGGGAGCTGATCACTTCCTGGTTGTGAAGGGGAAGGGCTGGAAAATGTGGCTAAAAGAAGGAAACTGGAAGGCCCAACCTTTTTGAATGAAGTCAGGCCTTCTTGCGTACGCTTTCTTCTGGCCTTGGCTCTCGAGGTAGTATCACTAAAATACATGTCCTCTCCTCTTAGGTACAAGAAGTATGTTTTCCTGGATCCTCTGGCTGGAGCAGTGACCAAGACCCATGTGGCTCTGGAAACAGAGACAGAAGAGAAGCTCTTTGATGCTCCTCTCTCCATCACCAAAAGGGGACAGCTGGACCAACAGGTGAGATGCAGCTGTGTTCCCTGCAGTGCCCCTGTTTGCTGCAAATGCATAGTCACTGCCTTATCTTGCTGGTCTGGGTTTCTTTTAGGTAGCTGAAAATTACTTCTACGTGCCAGATCTGGGCCAGGTCCCTGAGATTGATGTGCCATCCTACCTGCCAGACCTGCCTGGCATCGCTGCAGATCTCATGTACAGCGCTGACCTGGGCCCCGGCATTGCACCGTCTGCCCCCAGCAGTGCTATTCCAGAGCTACCCACCTTCAACACTGAGTTGGTGGAGCCTTTGCAACCAGGTATTTCCAATCCCTGATCCCAGGACCCTGTGAAGGAGGAAGGCAGGGATTGCTAGAAGATGGAGATGAAGCAGAAAGTCCCTTGGTAGAGATTTTAAGATGGATGTTGGAGATACCTTTGGCTTGTGCTTAGGACTGAGTGAAAGCTGCAGCTGGCTCAGGCGCTGGCCTGACTTTAGGCCCCTTACCTCCCTCACCTTCTGCATGGCTTGGGAGGAGGGACCACAGTGTGCAATTCTCTGGGATCCTTCAGATACAACTTCTTTCATCTTTCAGATCTTCAAGATGCTGAACTATTGCCACCTCCTCCCCCTCCGCCTCCCCCACCGCCTCCTGTTGTGCCAACCACTGTGCCTCCTCCGCCACCCCTGCCCCAGCCCACAGCCCCCTTGGAGCCAGCCCAGACAGCAAACGAGGAGAGCAGCAACACAGTGCCTGCAGGTAAGGGCTAGGCATCTCCACAGCTTCAGCCCCGTCTGACTCTGACTCCTTGGCTTCAGCCTGTGTCCTTGGGTGGTTTCCTGTGCCTTCCCAGCCTTCCAGTAGAGTGGGGAGGCTGGCAGGGTATTGGAGTAGCCCTTTCCATTGGAATTTGGCTGGGCCTGTAGCTGATGCACTGACCCGTGTGTGCTGCCTGTCCTTCCTGTCTCTGCAGCTTCTGTCCAGGGAGCCCCAAAGGAGGTGGTGAACCCCTCTACTGGGCGTGCCAGTCTCCTGGAGTCCATCCGCCAGGCCGGTGGCATTGGGAAGGCCAACCTCCGCAGTGTCAAGGAGAGGAAGCTGGAGAAAAAGAAACAGAAGGAACAGGAACAAGGTGCTGAGGCCCTTCAGCAGAACTGCTCTTCCTTGCTCTCTGCCCCAGGCTGGGGAGGTGTGGGTCTGGGGGCAGGAGGGCAAGTCAGGAGCACAGTGAACTTAGAGAGCAGAAAGGGATTCTCTCTCCTCACAGGCCTGTGTAGGTCTCAGGTGTTTCCCATTCTGTGAACTCACTGAACCCCATCTGCCAGGGCATCCATGTTCTTGACAGAGGCACGCTCTGTCTCAGGACACATGTAGAAGTTTCCCGTGTGCTGTATGGGAGCAGGCACACAAATGAAACCCCAGGGCCAAGAGGGGCAAGGCTGAATCAGTCTGAGCACCTTGGCTGAGGTAGCTGGGGAGGGGAGTGATGGAGCTGGTTTGGCAGAATGAGACTGCAAATGCACAGCCCCTCAAGGAATTCCACTCTTGGATTTCCCCAGAAGATGCCATTACCCTGCAGTGCCTAGTGTTCTCCTGACCTGAAACTGGGCTGTAGTTTTGGAGTGTGATACAAGAATAGAGATTTGGGGTTTTTTTTTCTTTAATCTGAAGGTAGTATTGCAGGGGAATGCTTTTGCCATAGTGCTTGGTTCAGACTAGTGTTTCTTGACTGACTTTTTCTCCTGTTTCAGTGAGAGCTACGGGACAAGGTGGAGATTTGATGTCAGACCTCTTCAATAAACTGGTGCTGAGGCGCAAAGGTACTGTCCTGCAGGGTGGGCTGCTCCTTCCCCCTAGGAAAGAGGGAGAATGTTTCCTGGCACCTCAGTTGTGTCAGCCACAGCTCTAGAAACAGGAACAGAGAGACTTTCCCTGGCAAGTGTACCACAGTGTGACTGGGAGTGTCTTTAGAGAGGGTGAGCAGAGGAATCTCCACCTCAAGTCCAGCTGGAGGCACTGGAGGAGGTTGTACGTCTCAGTCAGAGGATGAACTCTGAAAGCTACCTGGACCCCTCACCCATGGGGGCACCTGAGTTGCCCAGCCAGGGCCATTTAGGGCCAGACCATGCCTCAGTGCTGGGCAGAGAACAGCAGGAACTTGCTCAGGTGGAGCTGTACTTAAACGAGCCCTTGGCACAGGACTGTGGTAGCACTGAACATGTTGGCAGCTCTGCTTACCTGGGTGCTGGGAGCATGGCTTTCCCCCTCCCCTTTGCTGAGTCTGTGTGTTCTCTAGTCCCTGGGTGTCACTTACTGGTGATTTTCCTTCCATCACAGGTATTTCAGGGAAAGGGCCAGGAGCCTCTGGGAATGCCGATGCTCCAGGCAGTCCTGCCGGTGCCTTTGCTCGCATGTCGGACTCAATTCCACCCCTCCCACCCCCACAGCAGCCCGTGGGTGAGGAGGATGAGGATGACTGGGAGTCATAGATGGGGTCAGTTGAGCATTAGTGTCAATCTGCTGCTGTCTGAAAATTTTAATAAAGTTGAAAGAAGCAGGTCCTTCCACCTTCATTTTGGTAAAAGTGGGAAGTGTCATCAATTAAGGGTGTGGAAAGGGAAAGCCCAGCTGTCCACGCATGGCTGGTGGGGACCAGCCTTACAGCACAGCATCACCAGCCACAAGCCAGAGGGCACCAGCTGCTAGAAGCAGGTGCCCCCCCTCCCTCTTTCACTGGGGTGAAGGCAGAGCTTGTGCAGGGTTGGTACCCTCTGAAGGGGCAGGAGACTCACAATGGAAGTTTCTCATAGGCAGCTCTTTCTTTCCCTAATTAACATACAGGGCTAATTAACATACAGGGAGTGGGTAACAGCTCTTGTGTCATAATTATAAGTACTTTGTCTTCATTGTGAAGAGCCTTGAGAGGTAGCATCCAGCTGCTGAAGCTGGCAGAGAGGAAAAGGAAGCTCCTGGGAAGAAACTTGCTCAGGATGGCAGAACAAGCTGGGGCCGGCTGTGGGATGACGTAGCTGTCCCTGTTATTATTGCTGCCCTCCAGCACTGACCTATAACCTTGGAAAGAACCCCAGGAATGTTAGCCTAAAAAAGTTATTTTTAATTGAAAAACTTAAGCAGTAGAAAGAACAGAGCAACCCTCTGCCTAAGCATGATCACAGAAGTGCTATATTATGGCCATATCCTTATTCCCCTGGGAAGAATGAACTGCTCCTTGAATCTACTGACAGCTTGAAGCAAGAGGATAAGAAATGTTACCCATAGCTGCCTTGTGGCTTACCACTCCAGCTGTGTGTTATTCCAACAGGACACAAACTAATGGCCTGCTAGTTTACAATTCCTGTGAAAAGCTCTATGTTGTCAATGACCATCAGGCCTCCTACGTGTGGTGGTTGATGGGAAAAAACAGATGTATTCAGTTAAAATAATTATACTCCCCATACTTAATGTTTTGAAAGTATTTAATCAATTTAAATAAAACCTTAACAGCTGTAAACAAATAGAAGCCTGCTGCTACTACCTTCACCTGCCTCAGACCTACAACCAGTTTCCCTCCCGGTTATGGTGCTGAAGGCTGTCTCACCATCATAGTGCTCAGATACTGAACAGCAAACATCCACAAAGGAGGCAGAATGCAGAGATTTACAAAGTCCATGGTATACAAAAGCAGATTGTGTTGCTTCATCCATTTTTCAGAGGTGCAACTCACAGAGGTGAATACCGTCTGTTCTCTGGGCCACGTCACAAAGCATCCAACTTCCCTCGATGGAACTGGGAACACACAAAACCAGACAGTTTGTCCCTTTACTCTAAAGGGAAGACTTGAGACAAGTCAAGATGGGCACAGTGGGAAACAGTCTGGGGAGCAGTACATGAGATAGAAGTTCTGACCTTTCTTAATTCTGCAAATGCTGATCCAAAGGCAGGTTTCACCTGGGTTCTCTCCCTGATCCACTGTGGCAGTTTGTTAAAGATGGCAGGCCGTGCATATCTGTGGTCCAGGAGCAGGATGCTCGCAAAGTCCTTCTGATGCCGAATGGCTCTGCCTGTACAGAGCATAAAAACAAAAAATGGCCCAGTCAAGTGCTTGTTCTCAGACAAGGAGGCTCATGTTCCCATCATCTCTAAGTACGATTACCCAGACGACTGGGTAATGCTTCCTTTCTCCCACCCTGCTCCTTCAGTGCAGTCACATTTCGTACCCCCCCAGCCTGTCCAAGGAAGGATGAATTACCTATTGACTGGTTTACTGCCTTCATGCACAGGTTTTCAATCAGCACTCTGCTAGGTGCCTGGCCAGCAGCTCTGGGCTGGAAAGGAGAAATAGGCAAGTCTGAACATGAGGCAGATGTAAATCAAACTAGGGAGTCTGAATGACAATGTGAGGCAAATGCTTTTACCCCTGCAGAGTGAGCGGGTAGCAAGGCAGACCCCAAGTAGAGAGCAAGGAGGGACAGAAGAAAGGCTGCAGTCAGAAAACTATGTTGAGCATTCACAAAGAGCCAGCCCATGGTCCCCTTGAAGGCAGAAATCCTGTCCCCAGCTGCTCAGGAACAGCACATCCAGTGAGCAGTAAGAAAGGACAAATGACCCAAGACAAGTGATCCTGGCAAGCAGCTTCTACCACCCTGCCACCTCCTCTGGGGTAAAGAGTCCTTGCTCCCTTTGGAACTCAGAGTTCCCAGTGAGCCCTGATGGTATTTCCCTCCAGTGAGCTTCTTCCCTGTGTTTGGCACCACCTGTTCATGAGCTGCCTGGAGAAGGCTGTGCTCTCAGTACCACACAGTCTGGGAAACCACGGCAAACTCAGAGAAAACAAAACAAAGCCTTCAAAGGCATCTCTTGCATGCCTGTGCTGAGAGAAAAGTTAATACTATAAAGCAGAAGTGAAACAGGCAGAGGTGTAATCTGTTACCATTGTTTTGTCAAGCCAAGCCATTTTTTCCTGAAGCTCTGGAGATTTAATGTTGGGGTAAGGCATTCCCACCATAATCACACATCTGCAAGGAAAGGAGTGCATTATTCTTAATGTCTCATCCTATAGCACTTTACCAATAGACTGATAAATTAGAGGTCACTGCACCCCCGAAAGACAGCCAGCCCTGATAACCAAAGGCAGCAAAAAAGCACAGCAGTCTGACAAGCACGTTCTGAACAGAGCTGCAGAGGGATTCAGGGTGCCAGAACAAGGGATTGTCTAGCACAGCAAGCCTAACTGCAGCATTCACAGGAAAAGTAGCCTGGACAATCAGGTTTACACCACCCAGCCGACCCTCCTGTTGCTTTAAGCTGAGGTCATGTGCTGCCCAGGATTTTCTATCTATGCAAGTACTGACGTGACCATCCTGCTTGGAGTCACCACAAGCCAGAGCTCACCCCTCAAGAAGGAGCAGTCAGCTTACCTTCCCAGGTCATCAGAGAAGTTGATCCCTTCACTCATTTTGCCTCCAACTACAGAAAGCAGCAGGGCCCCTGTCATCTGTCCTCCTGCCTGGCTGCAGCGCTGCAGGAGAGGGACCATCAACTTAAACCAGAGTTGGGAAGATTTCTGTGCTTCACAGAGCCCTCTTGTTAAAGCTGCAGTGCCCTCTTTAGCAGCACTCCCACACCAGTTGGGATGCCACACTCCCACACCAGCTGGGATGCCACACTCCCACCAGCCTGCCAGCTCGGCTTACCTTTATGCACTTGGCATATTCCACCAGCACCTGCTCCACCTGGTTGGCTTTCTTAGGCTCCTGAAAGATCTGTCACAGGCACAGGGCATCAGTTGCAACAACAGGAAGCAAACAGTTTAAAGAAAGCAAATCATTTCACTCTCACACCATTAAACAGCATATGGAACTGAGATCAGGGAAAGGCAAATTGCCTGAAAAACCAACTTAACCAGCACCTTTCCCCTCCACCATGGAAATGCACTGCATGTTCACTTTCCAGCTGGGCTATGAAGGGAGCAGCAGCTGCTCCTGCCCTTCCAACGTTCCCCTTCAGCTTTGGCAGACTTGTTTAATTCTGCAAGAAGTTAGAAGTTATCCAAGAGCTGAGAGGCAGGAAAGCAGTGTGCACCTCTCGCACCCATGAATCAAGATCCTCCAGGGTGAGGAGACCTTCCAGCTCCAAGATCTTGGAGGACAGTGACAGGGCTGATCAATTTGAATCACTAATTAATTCCAAGTGATAGCTTCACTTGCCCAGTGAATAAATCAGCTTTTTAGGCAATGCATAAATAAAGTAATATATCTTTATGTTATTCTTGCATGCCTAATTAGTTACTGAAAGCCCCTGCAGTTAATTAAGCTGTATTTTGATCGATGCTGCACCTTGGCCTAAATCACAAGTTGTTTTCCTAGTAAACAAGAGGTGCAACATCTGTCTTCTCTGTGACAGTGAAGAACCTAAAGGATGTGTTTTTCCTTGGTTGGCAAGAAGTACTATCAAATTTTACCAGTCAAAATCAGTCCTTCAGTAGAAAAATAACTGGCAATTACAAATATAGGCCCAAACTAACTTATTGAAGAGTAGCTATTTAATCCTTTGATTTAAATTAATTTTCCCTACATTATTTATATACAATCTCAGTGTGATGTCACCACAGCCACCTCAGGACTCGAGCCTTCCCCTGCTATGATCTGGTCTTGTGTGTTGGCAGCTGAAAGTCACACTTGCTGCAGTTGTACCAAATTGCCTTGCTAACGCATATCCAATTTGCTGGAGACTGCAAAGGCCAAACGAGAATAAATCAGAGCTGAAAGGCAGAACAAACTGTGTGATTGTGGCACAAAGCCTTGGAGGCACCAGCCAGAGCACTGGGACCCTGACAGGACACACCTGAAAGGCATGAGGAATAGTAGCTGTACAAACATGTGCAGAAGCCGAAGCATAATGCTTCCACCACAAAAACCTACAGGCAGATCCACGTGCCAGAATGCTGGCACCAAGGCTGTGAAATATCTGGGACTGTGCTCTCCTAATCCACATGGTAAGTTATTTAGCTTTTGGTAAACAGAAGTCACAGTCAGGGTATATGTAACTTTTTCATCCCCCTGGCATGTGATCAAAGATCCCTGCACCACACCCTGAACTGCTTAATCTTCAATATGCCTGATCTTCAAATATTTGTGAAAAGTCATTGCAAAGATTTTTATATTTGCAGTGATCTCCCTCTTTAATGTGTTTCGTCACTCCTTTAGCAGGAGTCACCACTGCTGGTCTTCCAGTTCTCATCTGTGTTACATCTACCAGGAAGCAAACCACCATTTTTCCTATGAACTGCAGTGTGGCCCCACTCTGCCTAGCCCTTGGTTGTGCTGGTCTGTGCTCAAGGGACACACTGAGCCTGGGAAAAACAAATTCCCTGTAAGAGCTCAATCTGAACAGCCTCCCCATCCACACAGGAACAAGCCTGCTGGTGATGGAAAGCGAAGACTGTCTCCCCCCATGGCCACTACACAGACCGTGCACTTAAAGAACGTATGGCTGCATTCAGTCTAATTTAGATCCCAGCTCAGTGATCAGCCACCCGGGAAGTACCATTTATTTGTAACTGGAGGGATTAGCCAGATAAACATCCTCTCTGCTCTGCTGTGCAGGGTATGAGAACAACTCGGAGAGAGGGGCCTGTAGTGCATATGTAATTGTTTGATTTTTGAAACCTCCATGTAAAGTACCAACTGCCCCGGCTCCACAATCACCTTCTTCTTAGTTGCCAGGCGGGTGAGCAGCCCTGTCTTCTCCCAGTGTGCATACACCTGCTTCTCATATTCATAGGAGGGGAAGAAGCACACCACACCTCCAGGGATCACGTTGCACAGGTTGCAAAGGATCCGACCTGTCTCATCCATCTGCAAGAGAGGTAAGAGCATATTGCAGCTGGCAGGAGCTCCAGCTAACGCTGCTCCAGTTCTCTGCTCAATCCCAGGATCACACCTTCCCTGTGACGTGCCTTAGGGGAGGAAAAAATGTGGGAAATATGCCAAGACTAAGAGAACTCTCTAGGGGAGCTGAGCATCCCCTACAACAAAAAAGTTCTTCATTTCTCCACCTTTTTCCCTAACTCGGGGTTTCTGTTTGCGCTGTGGAGCACTGGTCACTCAGGAAAGGAGGGTTTGCCTCAGTGGATGGGAGCTGTCACACCAGAATAGATGCTGAGAGCTAGTTAGCACGTCTGGTGGAGATTCAGCAGGGGCAGAGCAGATCTAGTGTCTGGCCTTGAGTGTTTACTGGCCTGCCACAGGAAGAAGTAAAAGTGCCCAAACACCTGCTGCTGCCCCCGTGGTTTGGGCTGCATTTTGCAGGGCTGCCCTACTCCACTGTCACTGAGCCCTTCAAACTGTGACACACAGTCAGAAACCTCCTCCTGATGCCCAGCACACAACTGCAGGATCTCCATACAGCCAAACAGAAGTTGCTATATAACTCATCTCCAAAAGCTACCTCTGAGGAAGCAGCTCAAAATCCCTTTTGCTATTGCTCTTTTTCAATGCCCCTGCCCCAAATTTTACGGATTTCCCTTGCCGTGGCTTTTGGTCAGCCAACCTTTCAAACAGAGAGCATACTGTCCTATGAAACATAAGCATGCGAAGCAAAAAAGGGATCCAAAGGAAGGAAACAAAGGACAGACTGACCATCTGGGGCAGGTCTCTTGTCTGGTAGGTGAATTCCAGCTGCTGGTTGGAAGGACCATTGCAGAGGATTATGGGTAAGATGTTTTCTGGAGGAATCACATGTCCTGGAGCCAAAAACAAGTAGTTTGAGAGTTAACATCACTGCTGTTGGCACAAACCCCACGAGCTGAAGAGCTTTACCTGCATGACAGAGGCAAATGTTTTCCTGGCTAAGCCAAAGTGCTTAAGTCACTCAGCTGCTCCAGCTTCCATTCCCTGAGCCCCTGGGAAGAAGGCATGGCACACTGCCTGCCAGTACTGGCACTGAGGAAGCTCAGAGTGGAAGGGAACTTGCACGCCTTTGCCTGACAAAACAGCACCAAAGGCAGACTGCAGCACTTGCAGCTGATGACCCCTCCCTGCCAGCCTGGCACTCACCACAGGAGAACTCCAGGACACGTGCAGGGTCCACACCAGCACAGGACAGCAGCTGCTCTCGGAAATCAGCCACCTACGAACCACAAGCCACGTGTGAAGTACCAGTGGCCCAAAAGACACCACACCAGAGGCACCTGTACTGCTCCTCGAGCACCAGTGTCGAGGGAGCGCCGGCCAGATCCCTCCGGGATGAGCACATCGGGGACAGGGAATGCCGAACACACACAGCCCCCAGCCCAGCCCGTGCTCCAGGCCCGCCGGAGAAGCGGCAGCGCCCCCTGCCCGCGCACATCGGGACTGATTTTCCTGAATCCCTACGGGATGGTCCCTGTGGGCTCCCTGTGCCTGCAGAAGGACAGATGGTATCACAAGGTCCTCCAACTGCTACCCGTGCTGGTTCCAAACTACCAAGAGCTCAGCCTGTATCGTCTTGAGGACAAGAAAGGCTGACGAGGGCGATCCTGCCCTTGCACCTACAAGTTTATCCACAAACAGGCAGTGACAGACACTTCATGCAGGGAACCCATACCAGGGAGATAGAAGGGCAGGTAGGAGAGGTATTTTCCCACACACACCACGAGGAGCAAGAAGAGCAGCACATTCCAGTGGGGCTTAGCTGCTCTCTTTCCATGCCTGATTGCAGGCAGCAATCCTGAGATCCCAGTGCAGCATCCTGATTTCCTCACCGGCTGCATGGTGCCTCCAGCAATGATTACAGCACGGCATTCTTCCACCACCTTGGCAAAGTGGACAGCTGGATTCAGCAGGAGGAATTTGAGACTGCTCTGACCAACTGTGCCTTGGAAAACGAGAGAAGGAGCATCAGGAGCTAGCTGTGGGATACACACACTCAGGGATATATAAGAGATTCTCCCTCATGCCCTGGGCACTCTGGCAGGTCCTCACTTCTCAAAGCAAGGACTTGCTATTCAACGCTGACAGAGGCAGTAACGTCAGCCTGGAAGTTACCTTCTGCTTCCTAATCTCCCTGGAGCTGTAGAAGAGGTGCAGTAAATTGCAGGATGAAAACTAACATCCAAAGTGGGAGCAGAGATCTGCAAACCCTGGCCCCAATGCCCTTAGTTAAGAATTCCTTTGGGGTCATGAACATCCTCAGACAGACCCAGCCTGCCAGCCTGCATCACATATGGCACAGAAATGTTGTTGCAGGCTCCAGATCTCCTCCCTCACTGCCAGTGAAGCTCCCTGCTTGTGACTGACCCATGCCACCTCTCCCCAGCTCGCCTTTTCCAGTACCTTGTCTGTTGAGAATGACTCTGCCATCTTGGTTTGCATTTGTGAGGGCTGACAGAAATCCTTCAATCTGCATCAGTGGAGAGGCAGCTCGGAGCTGGTCGTTCTCAGCCTCCACAGGAGGACTCTGGGGGGTGCCTGCTAGCCCGGAAAAAAAAGGAGAGGCAGGCAATTTAGGCCATACTTCTAAAGACAGGGATTAAACATGAAGTATCATGTTTACTTTACAGGAACATGATACCTGGTCTACGTGTGCAGGCAGAGAACAAAGACCCAGAAAAGGGGAAAACCCAAATTCTGTCTCATTGCTAAGAAAGAAAAAAAAAAGATCCGGTTTTTGTGTTCGGCACCACTAAGCAGAGCTACACACAGTAGCTCTGGACCTGGAGCTAGCAGGTCTCAGCAGTGCAAAGCTTGAGTGTGTGTGGTGTGAATATGGACTCACACCATCATTCAGCTTGGAAGGGACCTCAGGAGACCTTCTAATCAAATGTATAGTTGCCTAGGTCAACTTGTTAAAAAACACCTATGCAGGACACCTCCTGCAGTCTCTCATTCTTCAAATCTGCCTCCCACCTTTCCTCATGCAGATTGATGCAGGTTCCACATCCTCACTGTACCTGAAGGGGAGGATGTCTGAACTCACCCTCCTTATCAGATCCCTGCTGAAGGGTCAGGAGAAAGTTCTGCAAACCAGCCATCTTCTGGTTCTCCTTGTTGTTTTTCACAGCTGTGGCAGGGCCTCCATATCGCTCCACAAACCCAAAAAGCTGCCAAACAAAAGGCACATACACTAAGATACCAACAGTAGGCATCAGCCAAGATAAAAGCAGGTTTACTGGTCTGCCACAGATAAAAGTTCCTTAGTAGGTGTTCACAAACCAGCCTGATCAGAATCTATCAGCACAGCCCACAGCTTCCATTACCTTCCTACAGCTACTGAATCAAAACCAAAACAAGTCTCTGATGCTTGTTCCTCCAGAACAAGTCTACCCAGCTGACAGGTTTGAGGCCAAGCAGCACAGAATTAGCACCCACTGGAATACCATGGTACACAACATTGTATGTTTCTTTGCTGGAAAAGCAAAAGTTAATCTGCACATATAGTGCTTTTTGCAGGAACCATTTTGTTTGCAGAGCAGGGTGGAGAAGACAGGCTCCCATCCCAGCTGCTGCATCTTCCACTTCACGTTCCACGTATGAAACAGCATTGGAACACTGCTGACCATAAAACCTCGGGGGCAAGTACCTTCCTGCTGATGAGGCTCTTCTCACAGTAACGCTGAACCTGTTGGAGGAAGACAGAAAAATGAACTAGCAGTCAGTATCTCTTCTCCTATCCTGCTGTCCTTGATTCCTGACCAGCAGGGATATCACTTACTGTGCTTTTGGGGAGAGTTGCACAGCTCTTTGTGAGCTCTGCCTCCCAGACAACAGTTTATTACAAAGACATTGCATCCAGAGTGGAAACACACAGTGCTAAGGGGCTGTGTCTGGAGGTCCAAGGGATGGGTGACAATACTGGAGTAGTATGGTTTCTGCATCCTCAGCCCTTACAGTTTAGCTCTGCCTACAGACAGCTTCTGCACTTGTACATGCTTAATCGCTTCCCTCTACTCCAAGAGCACCTATCCAGCCTCAGTGCACTTCTACCCAGACTGCAGCAGAAGAGACCTATACACTGGGGAGGTGGGGAGAATCTGCCATGTGGGCCTTGGCTCTACTTCCAGCTCTCACATGCACTCCCCAACAACCTCGAACAAGTCACCACTACCTGTGCCCCAGCAGACAACAACATCTGCATTACCTTGAAGAGGTTTATATTGTCAATCTGGCTCTGAAATAGAAAGTCATTGATGGATTTTAGCACTGTCCCTGAAAGAAAAGGGGGTAAAGGAGAAAAAACGTTATTACTGCTGGGCCTGCAGCCCCTTACTGCCCACACCCACAGACTGACAGCTGCACACACCAGGAGTTCACTCCAGTCTTACCTGTTTGGGAAACTGTCTGACAGCCAGGATTCTGATTCACATTACCTGTAAAACATGAAACCAATTCAAGGAAGGCTTTCAATGGGTCTGTCTCAAAATTAAGCAAGAAACTAACGATTGAGCTGATAGGTACACTGCATCATGACAAAACCCAAGAAATAACTACACCTCTGCAAAAATGTAGCTATACAGACAAAACATCAGCTCCCACTCAGTTTTATTTTGCCCAGCAGTGTAGCCTTACACTGTAGGACAAGCGTGCTGCAGCATCCTAAGAAGTAACACCTACATTCCTTCTGTGGCAGGAAGCAGCAGGTAGGGTGGGTGCTCTGAAGTGCTCACACACTATGTAGTCATCATGCTGCAAAGGTAAAGGGACAGAGACTGCAGTGCATCCCTCCTCGATGCAGCAGCAGGGAGCTGGGAGGCACAGAGGCTGGCAGGTGATTGGGAAGAAGGGAAAACCTGAGGACACCTCCATGCCCAGACCCCAACAACCAGAACAGGATTAATTGCTGCCACTCGCTGCATTTTATGTCCTAGCATTTAACATCCACCTCACATCTCACTTTTGCAGCCTCAGTCAAGAAGCTGCACACAGGCTGCGTTTTCTAATGAAAGCACTTCACTGAGTATGGGGAAGAGAAGAGTGGCAGGACAGAGCAGGAAGAGAAGTAACATCTGAGAGCACCACCAGCCCCCTGCCCCAAAGGGCTGCATTTCTCCAGGGCATAGAAGAAGGTCTTTATGAACTTAGGACAGGCTCTCCCCTCAAGACACGCTGAGGTCTAGCATGCAAATTATTAGAGAAAAAGAGCCCTGTGAACTCCTGTGGATCTAAAATCACAGCAAAATGGTAATTTTTTCGCAAAGGAAAGGCACCACTCAAGAAAGATTCATTCTGCAGAGGCATGCTGACACGTGTAGAGGCCTTGCTACCAGATGACCCAGGAGATTTATGCCACACAGCTCTTGTGCTGCACTGTCATACATCTGCTGTATTGCTCACTTGGAATCTTACACTATCCCCACTCAAATCAGATCTGAAAACCACACAGAAAGAGAAGAAAACTGCCTCCACAACTTACAATGTCATCTGCTGATCTTCAGCTAATGAAACAAGGAGAAGGGGTCAAGTAGACACCAGTCAACTTCCCCACCTTACAAAACAGCCTAAGAAATAAAATTACTGGCTTCTGAACCTATACATGAGGAACACTTCCCCAGTCTCTGCTGAGTGGGAAAGGGAACAGTGTCCTGAAGAAGCACTAACTAGCTCAGAGTTTATCAGTATCTCTGGATGTAGAACAGGTTTCCTTACCTCCCAGCATGGCCACAAACCGCTCCAGTAAATACAGGATCTGCTTAATGTACATCAAGTTCTTTGCCTTCAAACGTTTCCTATGAAAAATGAGACACATATTAGGCCCCAAAACATCTTCAGGCACTAATACAAGCTGCAGAAACAAGTACCTGAACTCTTCTTCATGTTGGAGAGACAGGAACCAAGAATGATTTCTCCCAGGCTCACTCTCCCTATTTGTGACAGGGCATAGTCCTCTGGACATCCTGCCCAAGGTCACCTCAAAGCACTCACCCACATATCCCACACTGTTCCTATCACCACCCTTCTCCTCACACATTAGTTACAGTTTGTTATTACAGTGGCAGTGATGCCTCAAGTCCCTGTTGCAATAATGCTCCACAAACTCAGTTATTCAAAGCACTGAGCACAATATCCAACCACTGAAGGGACGACAAGATGCAGAGCCAAAACCCACACACAGCTTCCTCCTCCTCAGAGCTTACTGCCTCTACCATAATGCCAATCAGCACATGAAAGACTAAGGTCCGGGACAGACATAAAAGACTGAATCTTTTAAAACTCTGCATCACAAAGTAGAAGTGACTAGAGGGAGATATTTGGAAAGGAACAGAGTATAAGGGAAAGCCATAATCCTCAGGGTATCCCCTTCTCACTGCTTAATACCAGCCCCAGGAGTCTGACTTAGACAGATTCTAAACAAAAATAATGAAGCAAGTGCCTTTTCATCTGCAGAACTATTAATGCAGTAACTTTCCATCAGGGACAAGCAAGAAAGACTCTGCAGCCACGGGACAAGCCACGGCATCCACACTGCCTGCCACTGCTGTGCAGTTTTGCCCCAAGATCCTCACCTGTATCGCTCCATGTACTGGGACAGCTGGGAGTGGGCACAGCAAAGCTGCACAAACAGAAAGAAGGAGCTGTTGTTACCAAGGAGTGAAGAAAGGGCAGTCTGCTGGATGCAGAGCTCCCTCTCCATTGACAGGCCAGGCCGTGACTCACCTGAGAGCCGCTGACCTCCGCACTGTGGATACAGGTGATGGTGTCTATGAGGTTGTGGGCCTCGTCAATGATTACGACCTGGTCCTTCAGCTTGATCCCAGCAGCGCTCCTGGTAGGCTCATGCAAGAGCATCTGGTAAGGCAGCACCACCAACTACAGGAGAAGCACACACTGCTCTGATTCCAGCTCTCATCCTTGCAAACTTACGGCACTCTCCAACCGCTCACTAAAGGCCCGTCTCAGAGGGCCTCGCGGAATTCAGCCAAGTGACTTATTACGGGAAAGGCAGGAAGAGAGACAGTAGCACACGCTTGAGAGGGCCACTGGGATGTAAGCTGAAGAGAAATAATTATGCTACAATTGCATATCGGCTCAGGTTACCTTCCAAATCTCCTCTGAAGCACTGAAAGCACATCTTCTGAGAGAGAACCAAGCAAGGAAGAAGAGCTAAGAGCACACCCATGTGTCAGTATTGCCTCACAGTTACTAAACCTTTCAAATACTTCAGAATGCTGAGACATACTCACAGCCTCCTTATTAACTTCTGATGGGAATTCTCATTTTCCTTTGCTTTCTCAGCAAAACTACAGCTGACAGAAACACAGCCCATTTACAGACTCCCACATTATTGAGCAACAGCACTGGAGGGAGCAGGCAACTGGTTTATTTTTAGAGCGCCTGGCATTAATTCTGCTAAAACTGTGCACCTTACCTGAGCAGCAGGAATGGCATATCGACTCCCATAGTATGGGCAGGCTTTGGTTTCCCTTCCCAAAGACACCAACTGCTCAATATCCTTCACTTCCACTAGAACTTCATCGCGGAGAAACTGCATTTGCTCATAGGAATAAAATGGGCACACGGCGCGGCTCACACGTCTCTTCTTCCCTTCATTCTCTTCATCACTCTTCTTTTCTAGCAGCAGAAATCACAAGAAAGCCATGAGCAACACACAACAGCCTAAAGCAACCACTGTGCAGAACTTCATGGATTTCAAAGCAAGCTCTGTCATGTATTTTTGACCCATCACTGATTTAAAAATTATTCAGCTTTAACATTTCCATCTCCACAGTGAACACTACTCTTGCCAGTTAGATTTAGCCACATGACATTTTCCAACATTTCCAGTGTGGAGTTAACAAACACAAGTACCCTTCCGTACCAGAACTCCTGACCAACTTAACACACTGAGAAAATACATCCAGATCTCAGCATCCCAGCCTAGAGAGCAAGAAAAGTAAAAGCGCTGGGGATCTCTAGCTCTGCTCCTCCAACCCATCATTTCTAAGCTCCTAACACTGTCTTGCCAGAACTGATTGGCAATGCCCACTGTCTCCAGGCTCTTAAAGCAGCTTTATCAGCAATTGCTTCCCCAGGCTGGAAGTCTTCATACCATGTTTGTTCTTTTGCATCTCCATGCAGCGGTCATTGATGAGCTGGAGAGCACCCAAGCGTCGCACCTCCTCATTCACACACAGGTTCTGGGACGTGCAAAGAGAGGAAGAGGAAGGGGGTCAGCTCTGAACTGAGAGCCCCATGCTCTCATTGCTTCTTTAAAGCAATCTTAGGCCAGATTCCAAAATGGAAAAGTCTACCAATCGGACAGTGTGCACACTAACTGCTACAAACATGCTCAAAACCCATAAAAACTTAGAAAGGAGAAAAAAATGAGGAAAGGTGCACTGAGAGGGCTCACTGCTACACAACAGCTTCTAGAAAATGCTGCCAGACGTACCAGTAAGAGGAGCGCCTTCTCAGTGACTCAGACATCTGTAATACTCCACATCAGAAAAGGTAAAACAGACTCTTGCATTTACATCAAAGGGTAAGTGACCAAAAGAGAGTTCACAGAAGAATCTACATCACATAGATCTGTGCTGAGACCCACGACTTTAGTTTTCCAGTGGGAGACTCAGTCAACCCCCGAGGTGCCTTCTGTGGCACCAGATCCACATACCTCCTCACAAAGTCTCTCACACTAGGTTAACATGCCCTCTGGGTCCCCGGAGAACAACACCACATACCTGCCTGGATCCCAGGGAAACCAGACGTGTGTCTTTGCCAAAAGGACTTTTCTGCACCTCACGCACAAACTGAGAGAGCTGGGAGTGAGTGCGGCTGCAGTAGTAAATCTGCAGCAAGGGAGAACAAAGGGAAGACAAGAAGAACGTGGAAGCCAATCCCCTACCTACAACCAATCCTGCAAGGTTGCAGCCAAGCACTTCAACAAGGTTCACCTTGCTCAAGCCTTCAAAAACACAAGTTTGAGTGTCACAACTGTTGAGGCTAAAAGCCCCATCTTTGTTTTCTCCTATCATTTGTCTTTGTTTCCATTTAATTTTCCAACATCTCTATAAAAACAAGGACTCACCATTGGAGAGTAATAAAATGCTATTTATTGCAGTGTGCTTTTACAGCGAGCCACAGCAAAAATTAAGCAGTGCTAGCAGAGCAAGCTGCTTAGGCAGCCAGTGTAGTCCAGAAGGAGATGAGCACAGCAGAACTAGTTGTCACTATCAACAAACTTGGCAGTTCTTGTATGTTAGTTCCTAAATCTTTCTGTACCACATGACTGTTGGAAAGGTGCAAGGAAGCCATAATTCTGCTCACTCCTACACCATTTTATGAAATGACACTATTTACTTTCCTCATCTCACCTTAGTCACATGCTCCTCTTCCAAATCATCATCATCTTCTTCCAGCCTAAGAAAAGAGAAAGCTCAAACAGTTCCCTTTCAGCAGATCAGTGGCAGTAAGAATCAAATTATGCTCTACTACAAGAGAGAGGTCTCAAAAGAGAGAGCTGGTTAAGTCATCTCAAAAAAAAGCCTCAGATCTTAACCCAGGTGGTAAAAGAAAAATCAGCTTTTTAAGAAAAGTGTAAGCGTGCACAATCAAGTCGAGCTTTGCTCTTTAAAAGGAAAATGTCTTTAGGGCTCTGCCTTTTGCAAATTCAAGAGGTTTTTTTCTTTTGATTCTGGGGCTTCTAAGCCCCAGGCATAAGCTAATCACTGCTATACCATTCTTTGGTGAGCTTATTTATCTATTTATTTGTGTAACGCTTTCCCTGTAGAGGCAATTTACCACCCTCCAGCTATTGCACAAAGAAAAGCTTCAGGAAAGCCCTCGGCTGCCACAGAGTTCCTCAAAGGCAACAGCAGTTTAATGTTTGATAAACTGCATATAAATGAAGAAGTTAAGTATTTTTCACTTTTTAAGGCAGAAGGATCTGTCTAGATACTAATTAGTAAATTTGTATTTTAAACACATTTGACTTTTTGCGCTGAATTATGACTTCTGGCTTTTGCCATAAACCAAATGTATGAGAGAGAAAAGTGTGCATGAGATTTTCATGCCGAAGCTCCGTCTTAAGAAATGTGAACATCTCTCTCCCTTTATAGTATCAAAAGATGCCAGTGCTAATCTACAGGACTGACAGCTTCCTCTGATGTCCTGAGTTCCATTCTGCTTTTCCAATGCAAGGAACTTAATCTCGAGTCATTCGCTCAGCATCCAGAGGCACTTTTTGGGAAACTGGGCATGGATAAAGGCAGGACACTGACGCACTCTCTCAGAAAGCATTTCAGGTTACTCTGATCAATCTAAGAAAAGCTTAAAAAAACAAACAACCAATTAAACAAAACCCCAGAACAACCACTACCTTACACAGTCTGAAAAGATGAGAAACTCTTTTGAATAAAATCTGCACCATTACGGGTGACATCTCTTTAATCTGAGCAAGGCAAAAACTACACAGAAAATGTTTCTTTGGCGTGGAACCCTCTCAGTCCCTGTCCTTACCCAGATACCACTTTCTTTTCTTCATCACTCTCATATTCAGCAAGAATCAGCTCCTCCTCATTGTGATCCAGCTGGTCCAGAACATCGGCTCCAGCTCCCTGTGACAGAGCCTCCTTGCTGAGCTGAAGAAGGCGCTTCGTCTCCTCCTCCTCGGATCTCTGAGAGGAACACAGGAGTGCAGCATTTCTCATATAAAAAGAGAGGCAGCACGAGCATCACTTCACGGCACAGACAGGTCAGAAGACAGCAGTCCCTCACACACAGCACAGGGAATGACTTGCTGGGTAAACCCACAGCAGGGCAAGCGCGTGCACCAAAGGGGTCTGAAGCTGTTCAGCCCCACAGAATGCAGCTGTTACCAACGATCAAAGACTTGCCCCCACAGACAGTTACAAAAGGGAAACATAAAGAAAATTCTATGCCAAAGGCCTGCTGAACTAATAGATCCTCAATGAAACATTCATGTAAGTATTAGTTGCTTAAAGTGGCCCAAATCTGCCTGAGAAAAAAAGTGTGTAAATAAACCCAAGCAAACATATAAGGATATAATCAAACTCTCCATGTACACTTAATTCAAAACTAGGATTAACTCAGTATCTGTTTTAGAACACAGAGCACAAGACTTCTCTTGCTGTTTTTTTCTCCAGTTATGTGATTGTTATTCCGACACAGGTCTAGCCTTCAACAAAAATTGCATTAAGCTGCTAAAGAACAGTTTCTTGGTTAACTTTGTGTCCTGATAAAGTTTGTTTTTCAATCTGAAAACCGTATCTTCCAATGTCAGTGAGTGTTTTATTACCATGGCATTATAAAGAAATGCAGTTGGTAAGTCCTACACAGAAGATTAATTGCTTTTCCAAATCTCTATAATATTTCTCTCATTTACTTTCTTGCTTTTTATCATGCTTCTCATTTCACAGGCTCTTCATCCTTTTAAAAGAGACAAGGTCTTTGTTCCATTTGTTTTTTATTTGCCATTCTTCACTATTTCTGTCACGTCCCTTTGACAGGAGTTGACCAAAACATTACATGACACTTGAGATGGAGCACACTAGAAACTAACAGCCTGGCAGCCTCATAAATCTGCCCTACTGGGGACTTGAAATATGTATTTCTGGGAAGTTCCACTCGTACCATCAAAAACCTCTTAGAGCTAAGAGCACTGAGGACAGTTCATTAATCTATATTACAGGAAAATATATCTGAGAACATTTTGCATTCAGAAAAGAAACATTTCTGAACAATAAAATCATGTTTACTGCGGAAGTAAACAAAAACAATTGTTCCCTAGTGGTGACTGAAGTACAACCAATGCCTGACCTGGTTTCCTTTGGGTGATATTCTGTTCCCATGACCATAAATTTAATGACAGTTTTTATTCCAGAAGTACAGAGAGCTCACACATGCTCATAAAACAGAGTTTTAAAAAAAAAATAAAAATCTAAGTATTAAAACTTTTAAAGAGAAGCAGAGGGGCAGAGGTCATCAAAACACACGTCATTTCCACCCATACACAAACACACCCAGAGGAAATTATTGATGCACAAATTGTTTTTCACATCTGTACTTCTAAAACAAAATCTAACCAAAAATTCTGGATGGCAAATTTCAGCATCTGAATACAAAAAGCTCCTCAGAAAGGCAGTGTGAAGTCACAGACATAAACAAGTATGAACAACACTCAATGTAACCAAAACAAAAGGTTCTAATCTCTGTGGAATAACTCACCTTCCTCTTTGCTGCATATTTTAACTGCACGTTATTGCGAATTTTCTCGAGACGATCTTCTCGCTTTTTCCTCCTGATCTGCTCTTCCTACAATAAAGGGAGAGTATTGTATTTAGTCCTCAACCCTTGGTATCACTAAGCTCTGGGTGTAGAGAAAAATTAACACTGAAATTGTTAGTACACAGTCCCGTTCTCCTCGAGCACCTACTGCGTGTTGCTCTGTCCAAAGCAATATTGTTTCCTGTCTTATGCAACCCGCAGGGCAATGCCTCATCCCTCTTCATGGAAACAAACTCCTGTGACAGACAGACCACCACCAAATTTGCCTCACGTGTTTTTCCACTCATCACCCGGGACACAGGAACAGTTTGCCCAGAGGCTGTGGAGTCTCCTTCCCCGAAGGTATTAAAAAGCCGTCTGGGCACAACCCTGCTCCAGGGGCTCTGGAGCCGGGAGGTTGGTCTAGATGACCTCCAGTGGCCCCCTCCAGTCCCAGCCATTCTGTGATTCCAGCCTTCCCAATCCCTTCCTCGTTATCTCACCCATCCCCTACAGATGAGCGTTTCCCAACCTTTAGCCTGTCCACCTTGTCCCGCTCCTCCTTCCTCTGCACGAACGCCGTCACCCAGTCCGGTTCCCCGGCCGTGTCGGTGCTTCCCGGGTGTCCCGGCTCGGCCGGGCTCAGCCCCTCCAGGAGCCGCGCCTCCTCCTGCCGCTTCTTCTCCTCCCAGTCCCGGAGCCACGACAGGGCCCCGCAGATGAGGCTCAGGGACTTTCCCTGCCGTGGGAAGCCAACAGGGTGAGGGAGCGCTGCTGTCACAGACCGCCGCCACCCCGCAGCCGCCCCCGCCGGGCACAGCCCCGGCCCCGCCCCGCCTCACCGTGCCCGTGGGGCTCTCGAAGATGCCGACCCGGCCGGCCTCCAGCGCGCCGTACAGCGCCTCCATGAACTGCTCCTGGATGCGGTACGGCGTGTAGGGGAATGGGAACCGGCCGCACGCAGGGCTCGCTGCCGCCGCCGCCCCGCTCTCCCTCCCGCTCTCCATCCCGTTCTCCCTCCCGTTCTCCATCCCGCCCCGTTCGAACCGGGCGCCGGAGCCCCTCCCGCCCCTTCCCGTGACGCCCCGGAAGGACCGCACCGCCAGCGGGGCCGCCCCTTCCTCCCTCCCGTCCTCCCATCGCGCTGCCCGAGCATCCCGCCTCGCCAAACCCCGCCTGGTGCTCACCCCCACCCTTTCCCACCTTCCATCACAGGCAGAGACAGAAAACTGGACTGTACGCAGGAGAGAATGAAAGGTTTTATTCAGGATGGAAACACGTAGTAACAAAACGTTGCAATACAGGTTTATGTTATACGCAGTCGTCAGCATAGTAATAAATGCAAATATAGTCGTTCCTACCTGTTCGATGCTGAACTTTATATGTTAATACTTTTCAAACAACGGTGAGCTAAAGAAGAGTAGTGTAAAAACGACTACAGAACTGCAGTCAGTCTCCGGACCAGCAGTAAGAACTCATAACATTTCAGACTAGGACATCTAGGAGAAAAATCCTGTTTTTTGGTTAAATAAAAAAAGGCCACAATTTTGTCCATGTTTCATTGATGTCTCAAGTGGAAGGAGTTTCAAATCAGCAAGAAGAAATCTGGGAGAAGCTGTCACAGACTATTAATGGGCTGCTTTTCAACTGGAAACACTTCCACATCCGTGTTTTCTGGGTACATACTCACCTATCACGAGGTAGGAACTCACTGTCCCATGTAAGATTTGGAAAAGACAAAATAGACTGAAGTTCAGCTCCAAAGTCTCAGACTCAAAAGATTTGAAAATGCCTTGTCAAACACTGGGTAAACTGACTATATTCATGAAAAATAAGGGAAGGTAATAATAAGAGAGTTCAGTTCCTAAGACTACTACAGTGTCTAACAAGCTAAAGTTTTGAGCCAGAACCAACCTGAAACATTTTATTACGATCTTCACTTCTGTTGTATTTTACAAGCCCAATTCTCGCAGCTGTTATTCTACCACATATTCTCAGTCCCTGATTTACCCTGAAGCTGGTGCTCATTCCTCACATTCCTGGCACTCTTCCTAAACCACCAGCACTCAGCTCTTAGGACTAACTCCCTGTTTCCAGACTTCCTAATAGTTCTTGTGCCACTGGGGTTTAGCACCCAGCCCTAACACCAGAGATACTGTGTCTCCAGTCAGTCTCTTCACACCGTGGTTCTCATTACCCACCTTTTTAAGGTAGCCCCAACACTAGTTTCCTGCTCTGAACAGCCATTCCAGGCTTATGGCAGAAGTGAGCGGAAAGTGAGCACTCTTCTACCCACCACACTTTTATAGGGTTTCTTGGCCACATGGATTTTCAAATGCACTTTAAGTGTTGAGCTTTTCCGGAAGCTTTTCCCACACTCGATGCACTCGTAGGGCTTGGTTCCTGCGTGGATCCTCAGGTGGGCACAGCGGGCCGAGCTGTGCCTGAACGTTTTTCCGCACTCCTCGCACTTGTAGGGTCTCTCCCCACGGTGGATCCGCAGGTGGACGTTGAGAGCCGAGCTCCGCCGGAAGCTGTCCCCACACTCCACACAGATGAAGGGCCGCTCCTCGGCATGTGTGCTCTGGTGCTTGGCCAGGGTGGAGTGGTCGCTGCACCTCCGGCCGCACTCGGTGCACTGGTAGGGGTTAGGCAGGAGGCCGCCGTGGTACATGGGCAGGGCCTTTCCACTGTGGATCCGGCGGTGAGTGGTGAGCGCTGAGCTCTGGCTGAAGCCCTTCCCACACACGGGGCACTTGTAGGGCTTCTCGCCCGTGTGTGTCCGTGTGTGGGTCACCAGAGAGGAGCTCTGCCGGAAGGTTTTCCCACACTCGGTGCACTCGTATGGTTTCTCTCCCGTGTGAATCCTCTGATGCCGAATGATGGCCGAGCTGTCCCGGAAACACTTCCCGCACTCTTGGCATTTGTGGGGCTTCTCTCCAGTGTGGACTCTCCGGTGTATGATCAGGGAGGAACGGTCACTGAAGCTTTTCTCACACCGGAGGCAATTAAAGGGTTTCTCACCCTTGTGGCTGCGCTGGTGGACAATGAGATGCGAGTTCTGGCTGAAGCTCTTCCCGCACTCGTTGCACAGGTAGTGTCTCTCTCCCGTGTGGGTCCGCTGGTGCCTGATCACGTTGGACCTCTGGCTGAAGGTCTTCTTGCACTCGTTGCACTGGTAGGGCTTCTCACCAGTGTGGATCCGCTGATGTTTGATCAGGTCCGAGTTGCGGGTGAAACTCTTCCCACATTCAGAGCAGCTGAAGGGTTTCTCTGCCAGGTGGATCCTCTGGTGTTGGCTCAGATAAGAACTCCGGCTGAAGCTCTTCCCACATTCAGGACACTCATAGGTTTTCTCTTCCACCTGCTGAATCCAAATGGCACCATTCCCACACATGGGTGGGTTGGGCTTGTCCCCAGCAAGGATAACCTTGCTGATGTGGCCTCTACCGCTGTCCTCGCACTCCCAGATTTCCATCCCGTAGGGAGTTACCATTCCCTGTCTCTTTGCAAAAGATGTCTCCATCTCACTTTCTGTCTCCAACTCCTGCTTGCAGTCTTGTCTTTGATCAGTGTCCTGCAAGGTATCTCCTGTGAGCTCCCTGGGGGAACACAGATGCGGTTCAGCTCTCACAGGACTTTCCTGATGATGGCTGCCCTTCTGCATGTCACCCACAGTCCTGTCACCTGCTGGAGTGAACAGAGGAACTAGCAGTGAATAATCCCCTGCTTGTCTGAGGGAGAAGCCCAAACAGGGAGGCCACCAAGACCTGCTGCACCATGCACAGGAGACAGCCCCTCAGTATCTTCTCAGGGCAGAGGGCACGGAAACCAAGGAGCATAGGAATGGAATGTGACTCAAGAATGGGTGGCCACTATGGCACAGATTGCAAAGGGGGTATTCTGTCATAAAGTTATAGCCCTAAAGGGCAAGACCTGTCACTTGCTTGTCCTCAAAGTTCCCACGTGTAGCAAGGTTAGAAGAACATCCCAACTGCTCTCCTCAACATGGAATATGAGGTCATGTAGCAGTTTTTTTTTTCAAGTGATCTGCAGATTTTGGAAGGCACTACCACACAGGTTATACCAATTCCCAACATTTTGTTTACAACACTCAGGGATGAAAAACATTTGTAGTACAAATAAAGGTACTCAAAAGCACCTCAAATCAGCAAAGTGACCAATAAAATATTAAAAATACTGTCTGTGTGAAAGGAGGAAAAAGCTACACTTTGGTTAGTTATGTCTTTTAACAGTCTGTAGTCTTTGCTGAAAAATACACAGGATTTGATTTCATTTTGGACAGGGTCTAGATACCCCAGGAGTGTATTTTGTCTTTGTCATACCCTGCCTACAAATCTTCCTGAAAGCAGCATCGCTATAGTATGGGAGCAGAAGAGGCAGGGTGACTGTGGAGCGTGCAGCACAGTACACATCAAATTCTCAGCATTCAGCTCTTCCCTTCCTGGACATGCTTCATATAATTTCTCACCTTGTGAGCAGTCTCTCTACTGTCTAGGTATTTAGTTGCTTCTGGCCAAAAAGCTGTTTCTCTTCACTCCATCTGAAAGGTTAAAGCCAAGCTGGGGACTGCAGATCCTGATCAGAGGAAAGAAAACAGACATAATAAATACCCATCATAGCAGCAGTGCTGTAGAATGAGATTTCAGGAGGGTAAGTGTTTAGGAGCTGGAAGCAACCTAGACCATAGGAAAATGACACCCAGAAACATGAGTCAGGGTCACTGTCTGTCCTGTCATGCACACTGTGACACCGATGTTCGGGTCCAATAACCAGGGCCACCTCATGTAGCACAGACAGGTCAACCACACACACTGAGAGCTGCCTGCCAGCTTGCTGCCTTCTCACAAGTGTCTGGATGTTCCTCCTGCTGCACTCCCAGACCAAAAATGCCTCCTGATGAGTTCTGCGTAAGAAAAATATTGATTCTTCAAACCGTGTTCTCTCCATCATCTTTCTTCCCAGTGAACTAAAGGAGAACATAATGTAATGCAGTTCTGTTCTGCAGGTGGAGGAAAAATGCCACCTTCACAACTAGGCTGCTTTTTGCTTCTGTCTGGAACTCCGTTTATTGCCTTCCCTGAAGGAGTACTTTGCTCAGTCGCTCTCAGTGGATCAGCCAGGCATGCAAAAGTCTGGGTGAGAGACAAGATTTTGATCTGCTCATACATTTATTGACACGAGCAGTCCAAAGGCAGAATTTTTTGTCCTGTGCTCCAGAAAAATGGCCTCCTTCCAGATGGACTTTAAAGAGCTGGCAGTGAGCAGGAGTTTGTGCACAAATACCAATATGTCCACACTCAGCCTGTTAGGGGGCAGCAGGGGGGGGAGGCAGCAGGGAGGCACAGCTGGGAGGAGGCGTGAGCAGCAGAGGATGGAGTGTCGGGAATGCAGGTGTCTATGACATCACCAGTGAAAGAGTGGAGGTGACACCTCTGGCAGCACACTGGGCCCCGACTGTCGGCCCTGCCTGTCACAGGCCCTGCTCACAGTTCGATATCGGCTATGAGGGCTTACCTGGTTTTGTCTGGTGAGTAGCAAACGTCTCTCCTCCAAGCCAGGTTGTGAGAAAGGGCAGCTGAAGTGGCTGCTCTGCACCCCTCCCCATCGCTCCTCAGCTTGGGCAGTCTGGAGGCAAAAGGAAGGGACAGGAGCACCCTCCAACACCTCAGGTGCAAAGATCCCAAGGCTTTTTTCATGGCCTGAAATTTTGCCAGTTTTCACCCACTTGTGCTGGTATCTTATTCTTCAGGAAGGGCCACAGAGTGACCCAGGAGCCAGGGAGGAGTCAGAGCTGGATGTGTAGGCACAGACTGGAGCAGAGGTAGAGACTGGAGACAGGGACACCTGGGTGCATTAAATCAGACAAGCACAGAGATCTAGACTTGACCTGCAAGGCCAGGAGGAAAGAGCTGGCCCAGTGAAGCAACAGGGGAGGCAGGAGAAGGAGATCTGAGAGAGGACCTTGGTTAAAGACCTACTTAGCCAGAGGAAGAACATTTGCAGAGGCTAAAAATCTTGAAATGAAACAGTCTCCTTGCTCCAGCCCCAAGAGCATAGCAATATTCCCAGCCATGACTTCCAAGACATTTCTCCCAGTTCAAGATTTGAATCTCCAGAGCTATGGTGAAGGCCCCTCAGCCAAGTACTGTCCCCAAAATACTACACCCCTCTCAACACGGGTGGGGCAGGTTTTTCCCAGGTCTGGATCCACCATCTCTAGTCTGTTACTGCGTTTCCCACGTGCTGGATCCTGCACCCAGAAAAGGCAACGGAGATCTGGATTCAGCCCTCCAGCTCTTTTGAATGTGGCGTGGTTAGGGTTTCCTTCTCCCTCTGACTCCCTGCACTTTATTTTTTACCAGTGCTCTTGGGTTGGGGCTGCATAGTTGGCCCTCGGGAGACAAAGGCACAGCAGCCAGGAACGCCACTCTCCGACCAGGAGTACCGCCAGTTCTTCAAGTTCCTCCGGATCACTCTCCAAGCCAGCACTGCCTGCCACCTTCGTGAGCTGTATGGCTGCCAGAACTCACTGGTCCAGACACTGGACAAGTACGAAAACCACGGAGTCATCCCTCAAGGTAAAGCCAAGCGTGATTCCCAAGGGCAGGCAGCTGGATGGGGGTCCCGCACAGCCAGCACGGGACCTGATCACTGGGAGAGGACAGACTTGGGAGCTGGTGGGGGAGAGAGATGGGTAGCAATCCTGCAGTGAAGAGAAAGCATGTGCTCATGCACATCCTTTCTCACACCTGATTGCATCCACACATGTCCCTAGGACCAGCCTCCTCTCACACCCTGGGTCATGGAAATGACCAAGAAAACACGGAGTTTCTCACAAGGTTCAGGGGGGCACCCAAATGGCATAGGAGTTTTCATGGAGGGATGTCACTCGACAGTGAGGTTATTGCTAAGGACTGGTAGGATGCCAGCACTGGAGTTTATCACTAGGTCTGTCTCTTCATTTGCCTCTTTCTAGGACCCGTATGCTCCGAAATGCCAGGAAAAACTTTCTTCCCAAACTTCTGCACCTTTTCTTTTTATCGCTGTATTAAGAAAAAGTATTTTCTTAAGGTGAGTTATTTAGCTGTTCCCTGAAGACTATGTGTGCTCTGGGCAAGTAACAGGCCAAAGGGAGAGCCCTGAAAATAAGGAAGTGGGAAAACGAGAGGCTAAAAGACAGGGAAGAGAGGAGAGAGCCAGGGGTAGCCCACATTCCAGGCGCACTCACACCAAACTCATTAGCTTCAGATGGCACCTGAAGCCACTTGCCAAAAAGGAGACTTTGCAGGAGTTATCTTCAAGAAAATGAACCTTTGAGGACCACCTCAGCCCTCCTCTCCAGCTCATTCCCAACCAAGTTGAGACAATCTAGGTTCTCCAGGAGAGAGGGGGATTCATGCAGGCTAGAAGAGAAAGAAAGTAAAGACAGCTGTGAGTCCCATGAGAGACTTATGGGGAGACTCGACAAAGAAAGGATATGAAGGTTTCTTTGTTTCCTTGGGCTCATCTTTGTAGGGAGTGGGAAAGATGGGATTGTGCAGTGAGAGCTAAACTCACAGAACAGGGGAGTGCCTAGGTGCCTGCTCCTGAAGCCTCTACAGAGGTATGTTTTCTCCTCCACAGAGGATTGCATGCCCAGGAGAGAGCACCGCCAAGCTGCGCAACACAGCAGGCACCAATGACATTACCACGAGCAGTCATGCCATGTCATCCAGAAACTTCGGTCCCCAGCCACTTTACCCCACATCTCCCACAAGTACCCATCCAGCTGGCTCCAGCCCTGACACGGAAGTATCTGTGACCCCCACCTTCTTACCTACTGGCCCACAAGCCACAGAGGTGACAGCCGGTGGCCAGCAGCTGCCACACAGTGACATCGAGGATCTCCTCCTCAGGCTGCTAGACAGCCAGGTGCAGAGCTCCCTGCAGACAATGAAGTTGTTGTTGTCTGTTGGGAAGGCAGTGAAGGAAGAAGAGTTGCAGGAGGCTGCCGCAAGGCTGCTGGAGGCCCTGAACAATGCAAATGTGCCTCAATCGCCAAACTGACACAGGTCAATAGTGTGGGAAAGACAGAGGAAAAGCCACCTCTTCCAAGTGCATGGGGAAACAGAGTCATGTGAAATGCTACTGCTCAGGATTCAAAGAAAAAGATGGTATCCTCTTGGAAGTGAATGCACTGAAAAGATGCTGTTCTGTCCTGCAAAAACTGTTTGCTCACTATTGTGATGGTGCTTGTTGTGTCACTCAAGGAATGTCATGGGAGAATGTTGTCTTTTCTTCATTAAATGTAGATGCTTCTGTTCAAAAGCATTAAGAGAAGAATCTTCTTTGGAAGTATGCATGTGAATATACACATACAGATACACAAGGCGTGCTCTCCAAATGCAGGAAAGCCTTATCCTGCAAGGGAACTGGTGGTCTAGCATCCTCTTTGTATTGGGGATTGCACGTGGTTGACATCTACTTCTGCAATGATGCTATGAAACACACAGGATAAATATTCATATTAAGAGCCTCCCCTTGCCTCAGGAAATCAGTGTGATTTATGGGGACTTTGGCTAAAGTGTTGTTCCTTTTCTAAACGCTGAATATACCTGTAAGTAAAATTGTGTCAAGCCATTTGGATCCAGCACTTGTTGACAAAAGCAGAGTGGGAAATCTCGAGGAACCAGCTCTGCTTCTCTGAATCTCCACTCAGAATGAGTTTGGAGGTACCTCAAACTCAATATAAGCTCCAGTGGTTTTGGCTTTCAGGAGACCATCACTGAAGTGAGTAACCCCTTCCTTTTGCAGACCTTCTTGTAATCTATTCCACCGAGGGCCGTGAGGAGAAAGAAGCCAAAGGCATTTCTCCTCGAGGATGCACCACAGCAAGCAACATCTCTGTGGAGAGGGTCAGGGTTTACACAGCCTAAGTGTCACAAACACAGCTGAGTGAAATACAGGCTCTGTCTCTATCCATTGAAGGAAGTCCTTAGAAAGAAGATCTCAAAATCACAGGTCCTCCATTTGTTCTGGGAAGCGTAATCTTTCCCAAGGCTAGGGCAGGTCACACATGGGAAATGCGCAAGCCCTGGAACAAGACTGCTGGCTTCCTTTCACAGAGGACTGCTCAGCTTAGAGTCCTTACCTGGTGGGATCCCTAACAGAGCACACGCTGCCCTGGCATCACCCTGGCACACCAGCTCATTCTCTTCTCCCTAGAAAGTGGCCAAAGCTGCCGGATCCCTGCCTGAGGTACCAGGGCTTGTGTCCCCGCCAGCTGCCTGGGCAATGACATCTCCTCCAGCCCCAGTACCGGGGGCACTTCTGGCAGCATCCTTCCTTGCCATCACCGCCCTCGGGTCCCGGCTGGGGGCGTCAGATTTGGCAACCGCGAGCCGATCGCTACAGATTTCCGACTCGCACGGCTCCGGCCGGGCCCTCCACGAAGCCACGGCCCGGTGCGGCCACCCACGGCCGGGCCACCCTCCCGCGGCTCCCCCGCCGGGGCGGGGCGGGCAGCGAGGGCTGCGGGCCGGGCAGAGCCGCTCAGCGCCCACCCCCCGCCCCGGCCGGACCCCGCAGCGCATCGACACTGCCCCGGCGCTCCCCAGCCCGTCACCTCGCGGGGCTCCCCCGCCCGGCGCTGCCCCGCTTTTGTTGCCGACTTACCCGCGGACTTACCGGGGCCGGGGCCATGTGCGCGGCGGCGGCGGGGCCGGGGGAGGCGGGGGCGGCGGCGGGGCCGGGGCCGGGCGGTGGCGCTGCGGGAGCGCCGGGCGAGGGGCGGCGCTGGGCTCCGTGGGTCGGCGGTGTTAACCCTTGTGAGCGCCGAGCGATGGGAGATGCCTCGGCGGTGATAACCCTTGTGAGCGCCGAGCGATGGGAGATGCCTCGGCGGTGTTAACCCTTGTGAGCGCCGAGCGATGGGAGCTGCCTCGGCGGTGTTAACCCTTGTGAGCGCCGAGCGATGGGAGCTGCCTCGGCGGTGTTAACCCTTGTGAGCGCCGGGCGATGGGGAGCGGGTCCAGCGCTCCCCGAGCTCTGCGCAGCGCAGCGCAGCGCCGCGTCCGGAGGGAGGTGCCCGCTCGGCGGAGGGGGAGCGGAGACCCGCTCCCGGGGGCTGCGGGGCCCGGCGCGCTCAGCGGGGTCGCTGCCGCCCACCCTGCTCGGCAGTGCCGGGAGGGAGGCGGCTGGGCACGGCTTTGCATCCTGGTGGGTACCGGAGCTCGCTGCCGTGCGGGAGGAGCCCCAGTCACAGCTCGTACCTGCCCACACACACGGTAGTCAACAACCGGACACAGTTCTCAAGGAACCACACAGGCTGAGTTTCCAGTGCTCCTTGCTCTCGATTCCCAGCGCTGGCTGTGTTTTACCGAGCCTGCAGGCCCTGGCGGGTAGGGAAGCATCACTGCTGAAGCCTAGAGTTGCTTTTCTGTGGGTGACAGGATGGTGTTTTCTTCCCCGGGAACACTTAGTTCCAGGCTGCCCTCCACTTCCCTCCTACTGTTCCTAAAGGTTTTCTGAGTCTGGTCACTACTGCAGCTTCTGCGGTGCAGGTACAGCATAATATATCCCAGGACCTACACATGTATAGCTTATGCCAGGGGAAAGGATCCATCCATCCACCACAGGCAAAACTTACCCGTTGCAATACAGCCTGCAAGTGCTGCTGGTGCACAGGTGTTCAGACAGTTACTTTTTCACCAGGGAATACAGGCTGTTCCCTTTGATTGAGGTACAGCAGTAAGTAAGGGGCTGAAGTATGTGGCAATCAGTTTCTGGCAATGACTGAAATATTTTCACTGAGCTTTCCAGGAGAATGTTGGGAAAGTGTTGTTCACCAAGACCTCCACACATGCAGCTGAGGAAAAATGTTATCATTTTTCAGGGAGCAACTGACTTCTCAGTTCATCCACTCCTGTAAAAGTCTCTAATCTTGGGAGATAGAAAAGCAGCAGTCACACCAGCAAAGAAGGACAATGGCATGCTACTTAGGTGATTTCAGGAAAATTAACATTATGATTCAGGAACTTGGTAAATACTGGGCCACTTCCTTATTCTAATTGCCCTCAGCAACACAAAATAGGATTCTTGTCTCCACCTTGGTAAGAACTCAACTATCTCCCCTTCCTACTTGTGGATAACAACATTTCCAGAGACAGAGAGAGTGTGGTTATTCCTAAATACAAAGTCTGGACTGAGCAGTTGCAGATTCCAAAGGAATTAGACAGCAGTCTAGACTTTGCAGCCTTCCTTTTTCAGAGGGGAGGACTTTGCACAGATTACACATTCTTTCTCCTGAACAATGCCCCATCTCCCTCCTCCTTTCTTTTGAAGAAGATGCTTGTAGAAGATGTCCCTTGTAGGACAGGCAAGTTAGATTAATACCACTGGTAGCAAAAAACAAAACTACTTGTGCAAAAATCCCATTATCAGAGGATGGGTCCAAACAGTGAGAGGTGGAGGAGGGAAGGGGAGTGAAGTAATTTCTTACAGGCAGGCAGAGTGAAATCTCCCCTGCCTTTTGTTTTAGACAGTGCTGCAAAAGCCCAAATGCAGCACAGCTCTGATAACAAACTTGAAGGGATATGAGAAAAATCTGTTTCAACAAAACTTTGTTTCAAAAGCAAATTATGAAAGAGCTAAATTGTCACTTATTACTTGGCCCTAATCAGTATTCCATAGTAAAAGCATCGGTATTATCAGAGTCTGACATGTGATTTATGAGCCCAAGCCCAGTTATCACCTATGGCCTCTACTGCAATCTTGCACCCTGTCTGCATGTTGTTTTTTGCCTCGTGGGAGCACACCTCAGTGAGTATCTTGTACCTGACTGCCTTGCTTCTGAAGTAGAACTGTCAGCTGAATTTTTCAAAGTTCTACCAGGGTATTAGCTGAATGTCCTTGACTAGTTTAATCACCAGTCAGAAAACCTCCATTTTTAAACAAAATAAAGACCTGATGGTCCTGCCTCTTACTGTTCGCCTGTTGCCCAAGTGCACATGTAAACCTGGTTTCATACTAAATCAGTTGCACCATTTTTTTGGCAGCTGTATCTTCAGCAGCCCAGCATATTGTGTCGCTTCCACAGAAACTATGCATATGACATGAACAGCACTGCAGGCATACATGAAAGCAGAAATCGTGAAAATCCAAGTCATCCCACTCACTCACCCCATGAAACCCCATCTCCTTCCCCACAGATGCTGCTGTCTACAAATGAATGGTAAGACCCACCGAACTCATAAGAATTTCATCACCTGTTTGAGCAGAGGATGCTTCCACATGTTTTCAACACAATTTCCAGCAGCAGTCCCAGTGCAGTCACATAACTGCAGCCCCCACCAGAGTGCAGCCCAACAAAGCAGGTTTCATGAAATCTTTAGCAATTTTCTGCTGCTCCATCCCCTGCACAGGTAGCAGCTTGTTGCACCAGGCAGAGATTTTCTTCACTGGGGATTCAAGAGCAGCTACCATTGCACTTTCTCCATGTGCCATTTATGGAATATTAAACTTTTGTAGAGGGTTAATGATCTCTGTTCTCTGTGACTCCTTCCTCTGCACTGTGAGACACCTGTAGCCAAAAGAAGCAGAGTTCACCATCAGACAACAAAAAAAATGGCTTTTCTGAGCTGCACTAGCTCTTATTCCCACTATCTTTATCACAAATCAGGTGTTACAATATTTTCTCTGTAACTGAGTGCAAGGGCTATTAGTTCCAGATAAAAGTGTATTACACATCAACCTTCACTGATTTTCTGTCTGCCTGAAGGTTAATAGCAGCAGCAACTGTATTACACTATGTAGTAATGAAAAAAACACGAAACATTAGACATTTCAATTTAAACAAAAAGGAAACTGGAATCGATGAAGGAGGTTAACAAGCTTTGCTTTGCTGCTTCATGGCTGTACAGAAATGTCCGGGTCAGTCTCATCAGACTGCATTTCACAGTCTAGCAATACAAGTCCTTACCCTCATTTTCTTTTTAATCTCAGTGCTAATAGGGTCACTATTTTCTAGTTTCAGTGGTGGTTGTGATCTTTGGCAGTATCATGGATCTCAAGAGCATATTCCTTCAGTTAAGGACTCAGTCTTTAAAAAAATCTGCTTTGTTAATTTGAGGTGAAAAAGCCCAGCCCACTATGTATTAAAAAAGAATACCTTAAATAACTCTGAAAACTCAAACATTAAGTCAGAATCAACAATTCCCAATTCAGTGAGTCCAATTTAATTTTTTTTTTTTTGCCAGTATTCTGAAACAACTATTTAAATTTTCAAGTTGAGTCAGTTATTCCAGCTCCCTCTGAAATGAACAGTTTTGTGGCTAAAGTTGGCTACAGCTGGCTGGAGATTTTAATTACTTATTTTCCCATTAGGCAAAGCTTTCAAAACAAACAAGAGCTGACTTTGTAATTACAGGTATGTTACTTGAGGGATTTTTAGAAAAGGGAGAGATATGTGGAAGAAGCAACAAGAAATTGGTTTATTTGCAGCTAACTTTCAAAGACAACAAAGTATCAAAACATTCTGAAATACTGAGTAAAAAGTCTCCAAAGTACCTTACTCCATTCCCAGAGCAATGCTTTGAGAACTGGGAGAAAGGTTGGGTTATTTTTCTATAATCTTAAATAATCAAGCTTGCTTTTCCTAACTTCCGTTTGTGGTCCTGAGGAGTCTTATTACATTCCCAAGTAATAGAAAAGTAAATCTCTGATTTCTCTATGCAACATTCATATTCTGCTGCTCAGTGACCATGGACCCTGATTATACAGGTATCTGCAGCCAGTTCCTCCTGGATGCAGTACCTACATGCATGGCTCTGAAATCGTGGAGGGAGGTGGGAGAAAATGGTGCTGAAAGGCAGCCTGTCTGCATGAAAGCAGTGAACTCAGGGACCCGTGTTTCATATTCACGTGTAACTGCAACCTGCAAAATTATTTTTATCTTCTTTCATTTTAAAACAAGGGTAAAAAGGTGTGAGGTCAAGTCTCAAACACAAATGTCCACCTCGCCAAGCACGTTGCCTGTTGCAAGCCTTCAGTAAGCTGTTGGTAGGAGGAATATGACACACACTGGTGCATGCTGTAAGTCTTCCAAAGGTATTACAGTAGAGTATTAAGTACAAGAGGGCAGTAGGGAAGACAGAAAAAAAAATGCTTTCTTTTGGAGTATTCACTTCTGTGAGGTGCAGCTGTCCTAGAGTAGCTTACAAACAAATGGCAAGCAGGCAGGAATGAGATCCTGGAGCCCCACATGGAGTATCTTCAGCATTGCAGCATAACCACTCCAAAGCTAAAGGAAGAGAAGCCACAAGATGGAAGGGGAAGTCAAACACCTCATTTATCCCCCTATTGTTCCAGTAGAACACAGTGGCCACAGAGTTCATCTCAGCACTCTCAAATAAAGGCACCCTTTGAGTGTATTTCCCTGGAGTACAGTCTGGTACAAGTAGACATAGTTTCTTTTCTTTGTAGAGGTTCTCCAAAGTGAAATAAGATGATGAATTCTCAGCAGGTTCAATACACACTCAGTATTAAGTTTTCTGACAATAAGAATACCCATCAAATTCCTGCTACCCCCCCCCATCCAGAAAGACTCATCTTTTATTTCTTAAACACCACCTCTGCATGAGGTGATTCACTGGAACACGAAAACAGTTGCTATAAACAAAGCCACCATTTGGTCACAGCCAAAGATGAAAAAACGAAATCAGGCTAAATTTAAAAGTATTCCAAGTATTGCAGTGAGCAGATTGTTTACTAAGGCTTTTGTTCACTGACACTTTGCCACAGAATCAAAAATATTGGTCCTTTTATTTTACCAGGATGAAATACTGTCCTGCACACAACCCAACCAAAATCTTACCTGCTCCTTTCAGAACTTGCCAACTCACCATGTTTGATTGTTTCAGCACCTCCCCAGCAGTGACTTGTCCTTGTGGGAGAGCTACATCAGTCCTTGAGCTTCATGGGCAGAGAGGTGGGAGCCCTGGAAGTGGGAACAGCCAGGGAAGAGAAGAGGAGCCAGAGGTGGTGAAGCAGGTGATGGCCATGGCAGAGGGGTGTAGCTGGGGGTGACTGAAGGATTTGCAAGACAACTACCCCCCTCTTCTGGGCAGGAGAGATCAATGTGTCTTTCCCTACAACAGGCAGTGGGGAGCACCAGAGGGTACCCAGTCAGCCTAAACCAGTGACTCTCAAAGGTCTGGGACATTTGCTCATGACTCCATGTGAGCTCACAAGAGTGGTGAAACTCCAGCTGGAGATATGGGGTTTATAGTCAGTCACAATTCCACTGGGACAGACACCTGGGAGTTGTTGTCCTCCACCTGGTAGGGCAGGAGCTCTGGTGAGACAGTGCTTGTGCCAGCTGCAGAGCACTCTGCTTTAGAAGCGTCTGTGACTGTAACACAAATGGAAAGTTACAGGTTGGGAACACTTGCAAAGTTACTTTTAGCTGCCCTTTAAACCTTTGAATCACAGTTTAAACTCCCCACCTCCCTCCAAAAAAAACCCAAACCCACCAAACAAAAATAACAAACAAAAAACCCACCAAACCAAACCACCAAAACCAAACAAAACCCAACCAAACAAAAAAACCCACCCAGACCAAAAGCACCTGAGTGCATTTTGAACAAGAGTTCAAAATGCCATTTCAGTAGTCTTGGCACTTTGGCAAGCAAACCTTAATTAGGGTATATGGTAGGGAAAGTTAATAATTTGTGTAATACAGTAGCCAGGTATAGGTACAAAAATGGGTCTCTCTGCTCCAGTTTGTCTCCAATCTGATCCTCTCAGGCCAGTTCTCACTGATCTTCTTGATAATACCATATATTACAAATCCTTTTTTTCCCCCTGATATGGTTCTTATATAAAAAAAAAAAAAAAAAACAAAAAACCAGCACTAGCTGCTCTAAAAGCATGCAAAATGTCTTTCAGGAGCTCTTACTGATCTCTGCTTGACTTCAGTAAAATCTTTTCAGATGCTATTTCCCCGGGCTTCATCTCCATATTCTCCTTGTCTTCCCAAAGCCTGTCCTTCAGGCGTTTGTATTCTGAAGGAGAAAGAAGCAATCTCCTTGTCAGACAGAGACCACGAAGTCTTGTTTGTGTATGCAGGCTGCATCTTCCTTGCTCTTTAGTATCCTTGTTCCCCATGAAAGAGTATGACTCTTGCATATTTTCAATGGTATTTATAAGCACTCAGATTAGTTCTGTACTAGTAAGTCTGGTTCTCAATTACCTCTTAAAATAAAGGGAGACTGTTTTAAAGGCAGTCTTTCGAGCTCAGCAGAAGAATCTCTTTAAGATCTGGTAGCTTTCAAAAAAAAATCTAAATCATCCTAATTCCATTTTTCAGTAGACCTTTCAATACAGGATATCTGGGAGCGGATGTTACACTGTGGAATTTCTCTGGCAGCCCTTGAAAATGGCTGAATATTCTGTTCTTTGAAGCACAGCTCATTACTCAGCCCCCTTCTGTGGTTCTGTGCCTGGCAAATGCAGATATGAAGGGCGTTACGAGACGCTCTAGTGCTGGATTCCCTATAGCAAAACCACAGGGAAATGCAAACAATGAGCCAACACTGCCATGTAGTCTCTGGTAAAAAAGCAAAGTATAAATATATCTGCACTTGAAACCATGGCTGTAGTGTCTCCTGATCTATCAGCGTGAGTTCTATTGTTTTCTAAGTTGGTGTTTTGTAGAAATAGCTCGTTTTCAACAATTTCCTTTATCTCTGAGTTTTTATGAGGCTGCTACATATACATAGCTTATGCTTACCATTTACATTTTTCTATACCCATATGAGCCTGCTGAATTCTCCAAAAGAATATCAGATTTCAATGCACTTTGCACTGCTCTTCCGTTACCTCTAACGACCAGGCCATTCTTTAAAGCAACCTCCAGTTTGAATTGGTAATGTGAGCTTGCTGTGTAATTCCCTGACTCCTTTACAGTGACAGCCCTAATGCCTTTTTATAATCTCTCATCTTTTACTGTGCCTCTGCAAATTTATTCCACATTTCTGAGAGCAACCTATTCCCTCTTCTCATATTTATGTGCATTGTATTTCTGGGTTCCTTTATCTTATATAAGTCATGTTTTCAAACCTAATATCAGCTCTTTCTTTCCAGCAGCTATAATAAACTAAATATACAACAAAGAGTGTAAAAACAGAGAAAGTATATATCTGTGCCCAGCTTGCTTAGACCTGCTCTCATTGTTCCTCTGAAAGATGCAATGTCTTCTTCTTTACAGTCCTTTTACTCTCTTCAACCCCAACACTGGCAGGAAATTAAGGCCCTTCAAAACTCCCTCCTCTGCCCCTCTATATGCATATATGTTTGGTAAAAACATAATTCTCCCTGTTCTGAAGGCTGGGATTCTTGTGTAAAATCACAGACTTTTAGACACAGAGGACTGAAGGGAAAGCTAAGGTCTCAAAAGAAAAAAAAGAGTCCCAAAAGACAGAAGCACTGCTTCTCCATCCCACTCCACCAGCTGCTTGTAGTGCCATCATTTCCTTCAGTCAGATCCTCCTGCAGCATGTTACTTTATATAGGGAAAGCTGGTCCCCTCAGAGACTTACCATAACTCCACGGACAGAAGAAGACCAATATAGGCACACACAGGACAGAGGAGGTGCAGGGGCTGGATCCAGACACAAGCCAGATTGCTGATTTTGGAGACAAACAGCAGTTATGAATATAGGTTTATAATCCCACATTAAGATTGTGACACTCATGCTTAATTATTACAATGCAGTGAGACATATGGCAGGTGCCTGTGGCTCGTTTCTATAAAGCAGCAGCAGGAATGCCATGGAAGTCACCAGTGTCTGAGAAAGGTTCAGTCTTTGACTTGTGCTGATGGAAAATTCACTTTCCTGAAGACAGAAGTCACAGATGCTCATGTGGACCACTTACAACATCTAAGGCACTTCACTGCAATGTTGTGGGAAGGTCTGTTGAAGAGGCATGTAAAAAACCTTGGCTTTTGGACCATTTCTGGTTCCTGCCCTTTAGGTGACTGTCTAACCAGACAGGGTCCATGCTAACACTGAGCCATACCCACCCCTTGGGTAGAGAGGCAGTATCACAAGCACAAGTTTGCATAAACCTTTATCTCAAAGAAACAGTAATTCTCATTTATCAATGCAATAGTTGACATTAATATAATTATTCGAAACATAGGTATTATTACAGCTGGGTGCAAGATTAAGCTTAATGTCCTAGCTGTTACAAGGACTATCCTAAAAGCACTTCACGTCAAGAATTTTGTGAATGATATTTAAGATTGCACATGATATTCTAAATCTGAACTCGTACCAACTTGAATGGTTGAACTAACACTTAGGCTCTTATTCTTAAAATATTTAATTGTGTCATATATAGCTTGGTGAGACATTAATTATTTCACTCACTTGGAACTAATCCATAAGTCTAAGGAGTTCAGAGGTATATTGGGTAATAGAACCTCTATAAATTCCCAAGGACAAAGTGGAATGTATAATTTTATTTTCTCACTAACATGTTAGATATGCCTTACATACAGCATCAAGTCTGGGCTGAAGAGAGAACTAGAAGTAAAAATGCCCTGAGCACATCTCTAGGTGTGCAAAGTTCACTGTACGGTTGTAAAAATGTAGTTGAAATTTGTACAGTAACGATGTCTGTGATACAGCCATTCATTGGGAATCTCTCTATGGTCTCCAAACTGGTGTATTCAGTAAGTCCCATCTGTGTAATTAAAACCGCTGCCACAGTTTCATGTTCCAGATATTGCAAGTGTGCAGCCAGATTGTCCTTTTCCATGCCAGCATCAGGTATGAAATCCATCTTTTGTTCCTTCAGTTTGGTATCTGTGATTTAATTTGACCCACAGGTTCTGCTTGCAGTCCACTCCCAGAGTATGTCCCCAGTGCTGAGTTTCTAGGGTAAACTTTGGTATAAATCCCCCTGATAGTTACCAGTCCTGATTCAAAGTTTTTTCCAAGGTCTAGGGCACACATCTCTAGTCTTTCACAACAGTTTCTAATCTTAAAACACTCTTCAGTCGGAGTGACACACTGATTGAAGCAAAAAAATATCATTGCAGGAGTGCTGTGTTCGATTCTTATTTGTATATACCACAGCATTCTCATTTTCTTTTCATGGTTATTCAATGGTCTATCTTCAGTGGTTTATTGCCTGCTGGGTAATAGCTGCTTTCTAATCAATTTTAGATTATTTTTCTCCATATTTACTCCTATCTTCTTTTACAGCCCTTTTAAACCAAAATCGATTTCACTTTTGCCTCAAATAGCCCTCCTGGCTGTGCAAGCCTAGATTCTTGAACTTCGTTCCTGGAATCTAAATTAGAGCGTTCACTGTATTAATCCTGGTCCTAAACAGAGAAGCACATGCACGTTCAACTTTTCTGAGATCCTGGCCAAGGCACACTGAAACCATCCACAATTTAGATCATGACTGCTGTGTCTGAACAGGGATCCCAAACAACTCTGGAGCACAGCTTTATGTTACAAGCACCCTAAGTCTGGGTTCACACCCAAGATGACAAACCCATCCCCAGGTGCTGTTCCAGTGCTAACAGCAGCTCTGTACCCAGTTAGCATGTGCAGTGCCATGCAAAGCACTGCTGTATGGCAATGTCTTACGATGCTAAAAAAACACTTATACCTACCCTGCCTTTGCACCACACTGAACAAGAGCTACATCCAGCTTTCCAACACTTACTCTGTGGAAAGAAAGCAGTGGAAGAACAACGTCCTTCACAGACTCATAGAATGGTTTGGGTTGGAAGGGACCTTAAAGATCAACTAGTTCCAAACCCCTGCAATGGGCAGGGATGCCACTCACTAGATCGGGTTGCTCAGGGCCCACCCATCCTGGCCTTGAACATGGAGCATCCACAACCTCTCTGGGCAATTTCCTGCTGTGCATCTGTAATCAAGCTCCTGATTGACTGTGACATCCCACCACTTTGCTGACTATCCTCTGTGCTCTGCTACAACTACACGGCACACTGGATCTCTCCAGGGATACAGATGTCTTTGCCCTGTGACTGCAGGTGGCAGGACCCATCCTACTGCCCTTGCATCCTCAAAGTGATATGGATCACATGGAGTACATCAAAAAACAGTGAGTCTCAGGAGGGAGGAGAGGACACAAGGGCTATTGGAGAACAGAGCAAGAGAAGGGGTGAATGCATACCTGGTGAGTGCTGCTGAATAGAAGAGGAATTTACTTGGAAAGCATGGGGCAATCCCAAAGCTGCCATGCTGTGTTGCCTGGTGCCCTGTGGTGACATCACGGAGCTGTATGGTCTCCCAGGAAATGTCTTCTACAAAGACATCAAGTCCAACACCTCTCACAGCAGCACCCAACATGAAGATGAGCCACAGGAGAGACGAGCAAAACAAAACACCCAGGCCATGGGAGGAGGTCAGCATGAGGGCATGTGCATGCCCACAGTGCTGCAGCAGTGAGGGAATCTGAGGAACTGGAACTGAGGTCTTCTCCTTGAGCAAAGGAGAAGGTCTGTGACAGCTCACAGACCACGGTCATGGGGAAAAGCAGGCCAAGAGACTATAGCAAGGAAATATACCCAGCAGAAGAGCATATGTGGTGCCTTCACAGGAGCCCTGCAGTTCAGTATCATTATCCTTTCTTCTCTCCTGTGTCCTCTCTCTCCTCCCAGTGAGGAGAAGGGACCATAACAAACCCTTTTGCAGCACTTATCTCTTGCACGCACAACCATTGCTGCATTGCAAAGAGGCTTCTCTGTTATTCACTGACAGGATCCATTCCTCCTCCTGGAGGCACCATGAGAGAAGGGGTTGTGGGTGCCCAGTGCTCCCACAAAGTGGGAAAATTTTTGTGCCAACAAGAAAACTCTAATTTATTTCTAAAAAGTTAATAGAAACATTATTAACAACTAAGTCATACCCAAGGTGGCACTACCCAAACATAATCTGTCTCAGCTCTTTACCTCTTGTATTTATGGCTCTCTCAGTACAAGGCAGTAGATACACACTAATCCAGTCTCTGATTTACCTAGGGGCACTCAGTGGTGTGACATAGTGAAGTATGACATTTGAGTGAGTTGCATTCCCATATAAAAGCAGTTTCTTTTTGGAGGGTGCAAGTCTTTAGATGAAGTGGGAGAAAATCCTAAAAACCTGGGTTGTAGATCCTAACGATTAGGAGCTCCTGGATGTCTCAGTGCTGAAGTTAGTTCCAAATGAAAGTCACTTTCTTCTCTGCAGTAGGGAAGTTAAAAGAAATAACCAGCAGGTGAGCAAAAACAACACTGTTTTAATGAAAAATGGAAGAGAGTCTAGACACCAAAGCTAACGCAGGGAAAAATAAGGCAGATTTCACATAAATGATGGAGGGAGAGAGAGGGAAGAAAGTCAAATCTTCAGAGGTCTGAAAAAAGTAGTAGCAGAAATATTCTTTATGTGTATGCGGGTAAATCCCGTTCTTTTCCTCCATCAGCAATTTATTGTAATAAATTAAGGGAAGTGGCTGATAACATTTAAAAGTGCGGATACTTGATACCCCCAGTTCTTTTTCCTGGCTAGGCATAAAGCTGTCTGCATCTGGAGACAATGAAGGGATGAACTGGTTTAAAGGTGAGGAAAGATTTAGTGCCGACTTTCCACCTAAGCGCCTGTGACCGTGAGGAAAGATAGTCGGGTCTTCACAGGTGTCCTCCCCCGCTCCTTTCCTCACCTCTCACGGGCAATGTGCTTTGTCCTAAGATAAGAACACCGGGTGGGTTTGGCAGGAGGGACTGTCTGGATGCTTGCATAATTAATGCATTCCAGGGGAGGAGAGCAGAGATGTTTCTGGGATCGGCTTTAGCGCTCATCTGCCTGCATAAGGTTGTAAAACGCTGCTGGAGACGGGGCAAATTCGCCTCCCAAGGTTACAGGCAGCTTCTGGGTGCAGTGCACCAGTATGGGCGGGGGAAGATGCTACAAAAATAGTGTGGGTGGGTGTGAATCCCCAAAACTTACCCTGAGAGCAACGAAGCTTAAGAAAAACCCTGTCATCCATTCAAACCAGGGGCAAGGTGTGAGCCCCCAGCTGGCTCAGCCGATGTCTCCCTGGGATGGCGGCGTTTCCCCACATGTCCTCTCAACCTCTTTTTGCTTCTTCTGTCTTTATGTGATCTCCTTCAGTCTTCTCGCCATGGGTAGACATTCCAGATCGCATTCCACTTAGTTTAGGTACACCCCTTAACATTACTAAATCGGGATCATCTCATTTTACTACTTAATTTTTATGGATTTTTTTCATTTTTGTAATGAAAGTTTAAAAATAATCTGTGAGAAGAGTGCTTTGCAGAAAAGCATAAGAAAAACTATTTTCTTAGAAATATGATGCGGTAATAAATTGGAGCGTATAAAACTGGAGAGATCATCTCTCTAAGGAGCTGTTCTGTGCTTGTTTAGACAATATCTTTTGAGGCAGCCAGCAGTTTTTCATTAAAAAAGAAGTATGATGTGGGGAGATAAGCCCAGGTTAATGGTGCTTAGGTGAGTGCCTGTTTGTTTAAGCATCTTCTCATGTTATGGTTCTTTGGAGAGGGGTCATATTGAAGAGCAGCTATTTGAGTGTAGTGCCCAGTGTAAGGATAAATAAAAAAAATAAAATTAAATTTAAAAAAAAAAAGGAAATTACAGAGAGGGAAATTGTGGAGATGCAGGAGGAAAAAGTCCCCAGGAGAGTATTTTACGTAGGAAAACAATAAAAAAATGGAGGCAGAAAATGGGTAGAAGAAGAGAAAAGGAAGATCTGCTTCCCAGGACAAGAAGGGAGGTACCCAGCATCTTTATGAGGCCACTTCATCACCTTCAAATGTCTTGGAGATTGGGGAAGTCCCTGGTGACTGGAAAGACTATCACAGTCCTCACCAATACGAGCAGGAAGAATGATCCAGGGACAGACAGATCAGTCAGCCAACCTCTGTCCCTGGGAAGGCTGCAAAGGAAATCCCAGCAAATGAATAACAGGGTGATTAGAGACAGCCAGCATGGACTTACCACAGCCTGGCCATGTCTGTGACTGCTGGTGATGATGCAGTGATTGGCTTCTTTGGATGCAGAGTGTGGTTGATGCTGTTTCCTTGTCTGTAGTAAAGCTTTAAACATGGTCCTCTATAGCAGCCTTACAGCAAAAAGCTGGTGAAATGTATCCTGTCTTGATAATCACACCTGTCCCCATTTACATCTCCCTACCAGAGTCCATCCAGCTGGCACTCTTATTTTGTACTTCAAAGGTAACAACCCTCAGAAGGTCTTGGGTCTTGCCTTCTTGGGTGGACCTAGGTTTCTGTTCCTGTGCCTGGCAGATTTTTGGCCTCTGAATTGCTGAGAGCCGAGTGTTGACCCTCACGCTCCCAAGTGTGTTGTATGCAGCCGAGTGCTATTCTTGCTCAGATGAGAAGAGTTCTGGATAACTAGAGAGTAAAATGCTGTTGTGAAATACTGGGCCTCCACACGTGGTTAATAAATCATGTTTTATAGGGTGATTTTTCTGTGTATCTGAAAAGCACCATGTATTTATAACAGCAACGATTCTGAGAAAGGTTAAACGTGTCACTGCTAAAGAAAATGCATTACAAAGCTGATATTGCTGGAAGGACAAGTGCTTTTTTTTTGCAAGAAACCATAAGGTCTTGAAAAAGGACAGACAGGAGCAGGGCTCTCACAGTTCTGTCCCTAGATGGCACCAATAAATCTGAAGAGGAACAGAAATACTGTTTCAGATACTGATGTACAATGGTGGGCTGGGTTAGCCAGTTCTCAGACCATCACAGCAGCAGCAGCAGCTCTGTCTAACTCTTCCTAAGCTCCCCTGAGCTGAGCTTGTCATACAAATGCAAAGATGGAAGACTGAGATGCCACTACTTAGGCAGGCCCCTTTTTTGCAAGTCTCAGAATTATGGTGCCATTAGGATTAGAAGAATTATAAACAAGCCCTCAAACAAAATGCTCAAACACCTCATTCACCCCTTTGCTACTAATAACTAAGTCAAAGCTAATGCTCTAAAGCAATTTAACAGCACTTGAAAATGCAGTATACAGAGGTATTTTACAACCCACAATACTTCTTGCTACATGGGTGTGTTAGCAGTGTTTACCTACCAGAGCTAACTGCAGCTCTCACAGAAGAATATGCAGCAGTCTTGAAGGTCCAGCTACCTCATACTCCCAGAAGGCTTGGGAAACTATAGGAAGTTGGGTGTTCTGGTTGGTTTGGGTTTTTTTTTTAAGAAAAAGAGGTTCTCTGTCTTTTTAAGAAAAGGGATCATCTGAAAGCATATAAATCCAAAGGAACTATTGAATAAGTTTATGGACAACTGTTCACACACCACACCCCCACCAATAACAATGCTGGAAAACTGGTGACAATGGACGAGGAGAAGGCTGAGGTACTCAAGAGGTACTCAACACCTTTTTTGCCTGTCTTCAGGCAAACCTCTTGAGTGGATGGACAGCAGGATGGGGACTGGGGGAGCAAAGAGCTTTTACCCTGAAGAAATACAAATCCCTCATGCCAGTACAAAACATTCAAGCATGTTTACTCGACTGAAAGAGTTGTTCCTCTATAAGCAGAAAGGAGAGAAGGCAGTGGTTATTGCTGAGCTGATTGGAATGACTTCCTAAATTCCATACATGGGAGGGTATTTCCCATGGCTGCAACACTCAGATACGATGCTTTCCAGAAACAGGGAGGTTTCCATCACTCTTCCCAGTAAAATTTAGTATTCCAGACTTTGCACCTGGATATTCCAACAAAATGCCAAATCTGCTTTTCCAGTACAGTTCATTACACCCTTGGATCTCTTGGGAAGTAAGTAATGGAAACACACCAGCCCTACAACTGGAAAACACAGTATTTCACATTCTCCTATATGAGTAAGAAATAGTCATGGCTTTTGTTTCATCCTCCAGGGGTTACTTCCCCAGTGTTTAACGTGGCAATCCATAACTTCTGAGCTCATCATCTGATGGATGATGTGCTTGGCAAGAAACAAACCTGAAAGCTTTGGATAGAACTTGGGCATTTTTCATCACATGTCATCCCACAGACACCAATGCATCTCAAAATCCTTTATATTCCTTTTTCTGCAGAAAGTTTCCAATGGATTCAACTATCTGAAGCCACAACAGACACTGCAGGATACCACTGTTTCAGGGGCCCTCTGCATTGCTGTTACATTACATACTTATCCAGGAAAAAAGGCCAACAGATTTGTTACCACTGCTTATGACTATCCATATTAATTTGCTCTGAGTAAACATGCTACTGGCACCACTTCACTGCAAAAACTTCAGATTAGAACTGAGATATTTAATTTTTATCTTGGCAAGGTGATGATTGAACTGTGTCCTCACAGACCTCTGCAGAAATTTAAAAAATACCTCAGAGCAACAAGTATTTTGATGGTGAAAATTATGGCAATCCCAAACAGTTGTGTATCCTGGATTTCTCCTTAGTATACAGGATCACTTGTGATCTATGGAGGCAGGGCTATTGTCCTGTGAAAAACTGCAGGAGGAGGAGAGGTAGAGACTAAGTGTTTTATTAGAATCACCATATAAAACATTGCCAAAGGTATTGTAGGTTACATCTTCAAAACTGCTTTCAGTAGCGGGGTGAACCTACAAGATGGAGGATTCCAAAAAGTCTTATAAGAATGCACCTTAACACAATACACAGGATACTTCTGAGACTCTCAGAAGAAAAGCTGTGAAACAGTTAATCTACCATAGATGAAAAACTTCGAAGAAGCTGGGAAGAAAGACCAAGAGTTCTCCTAAGGGTGAAAGAGATGGTTAAAAATGGCCTTTCTCACCGTCAGTCTAAGAAGTGTATTAAATCTAAAGTAGGTCTGTTCCGAATAACTCTCATACAAACCAGAGAGAGTTTTTTTTACCCACACATTGAGGTGATAGTAGTCAAAAAGATAGCAAAATTTAACTTTAGTCCAGTATATCCCCCATTATTTCACCAGTTATTCTCTTATATTTAAGAGAATAATTTTTATTACTCATGCTTTTTATGGGGGTTCTTTTTTTTGTTAGAAGTCTTGTCAAAAGCATGTTTGCTTTTAAGATGCTGAATGGTGTTTTTGAAATGGCTGCTACTAACTTGTCTAAGGCAGAACAGAATATAACTTCGCTCTGTTGGGGTGGTGAGCAGATTTAAGAGGCTCATATTTCTCTTAATGCAGCTGGACGGGCTTTCTTTCAGCAGAAGCAGACTTTGAAAAGTGTTTGTTGCTATATCATCTCATTTTATACTCAGAGATTGCTTTTCAGAATATATAAACCAGTAAACAATCTAGAAGGAAAAGTCTAAAACTCTGAGGTGCAAAAGTATTTAGCACCAATCCTGGATATTTGCATCTGGATATTAGCATCCCCAAAAGCTTCTAGATGGAACAGAATGATGCAGGCTGTGTTCCTGTGAACACTGACTCCTCTGGTCCAAAAGCTGTTTTATCAAGGGAACAGGTATGATACAGATTGCAGAGGTGGAAACATCTAATAAAGGCTATGGTGTCCTTCCAAGCAATGTTGTCAATACATTGCACAGTGAGATCTCAAGATCTGAGGAAAACAGAGAGGGAAAGAGTTCATCAGGTTCTCCCACACCAGCTTGGTTAAAAGTTTTTGTGCCCGAATTTTCCTCTCCAATAGGAAGCACTGGCACTGTTTGTCACTCAGAAGGCTTCATCCCTGTTGTACAGGTCAATAAATGCACCTCACTGCATGTAGAGATGCCACCAGGAAACTTATTTTATTGTGCTAGATCTGTGCACTACATGAGACCAACACGTGGCTTCTGAGAGAGATGTGTTTTCTTTTTCCCCTCCAGCTGAAGGCCAGTCCCCAACAGTAGACCCCAGGGGTTAATAGTGGGACCAATACTTCTTAACATCATAAATGACCCAGACAAGAAGGCAAAGTGCACGCTCAGGTGGTCCAAAATTGAGAGGAGAAACAACCCCATACACCAGTACAGGCTGGAGAAGAGAAGACTCAGTGGGATCTTATCCATATGTATAAGCACCTGGTAGGAAGGAGTAAAGACAGAGCTAGTCACTTATCAGTGATGCCCAATGGAAGGATGAGAAGCAACAGGGACAAACTGAAATACAGGAAATTCCAATGAAATGAAAGAAAAACTTTTTTTTTCCGTGAGAGTGGCCAGATACTGGAATAGGTTGCCCAGAGTTGTGGAGTTTCCATCTATGGAGATATTCAAACCTCACTAGAAACAGCCCTTTACCACCTGCTCGAGGTGACCCTGCTCTGGGCAGGGGTTGGACTGGAGACGTCCAGAGGTGCCTTGACCCCGTGGCCATTCTGCAGTTTTGGAGTGATAATGGTCAGCCTGGCCCCAGGCAGCCAGGTGCACCAGGTCCTCTCTCAGGGCATTTTCTGTCTAAGGCACTCATGGACATCAGCCTTTTTAGAACATTCCTGTGACAGATGGTAGCCCAGGGCTGAAACCAAAGACAGCCCCAGAGTGGCACAGAAACCCCATGTAGGTCTTTGATGCACCTGTTTCAGCTCATTCAATTCTACCTTCGAGATGAGTCGAAGTTGTAAATTTTGCTGAATTCTGGATTAGGGTGTCTCTGAAGAGCAAAAGAAAATTCTGAATGTGTTCTGATCTTATTCTGTCGGCCAGTAGAGGGAGGAAAGAGAGAGAAAATAGAAAGTCATTCTTGATTCTCTGAGACTGAATAGCAATTCTCTATCATATTGGCACCAGGACTTCACAGCCTCAGGGCCAAACTTGCTCTGTCAGAGCTATTGTAATGGATAAAACCACATGAGATTCAGTTATTCTTGTAGGTATTGTAACCACACGGAACAACCTGCTATGTGGCTAATATCAAGGACTGAACCCAGCTGTAATCTGTCCTGGTAGCTGATTTATCACTCTGAACAGGTTTCCCATACACCTAGAGCAGAATTTGATGCATTAAAGTCTGTGTTTCATTTAAACTTTTTTCCTCTAACAAGGCTGTAAATTGATCAAACGACACTGCTCCACTCCAGCCATTCAGAAGGGTGTTCTCTGATACAAAGTGAGGAGAAAGCACTCTCAAGGGATTTACTTCCAGCAACTACCCCTAAACTGCATCCTGGACTGAAAGGGGACAGGGGACAAGATCAGTCCTCCGCCCCAACATTTCATTGCTTTCAACATTTCATTGCAGAGGAAAAGAGTACTGTTCTTTCCCTTTCTGATGCCCTATCACTAAGCAAAGTAATAAATACCTGGTGAGTGGTTTGCTCATGTGCAATACTGAAACAAGTTAGCCTCACAGAAGATAAGGTTGCAGGACCTGCCCCAGCATGCCACCACTTCTAACAGAGTTGCATCTGTATGTTGCTTTCTTATAGCAGCAGATTATAAATGATGCATTTAATGCTGGAAGTTATTGATGGAGAAATACAGGAAAATAAGTTATAGTTCAATATAAAATTACATTATCTTTGTCTGTATTCAATTTCAAATATGGTTATCCACTTGGCTCTGGCCTCAGTAAGTCCGAAGGGGAACAGGATCCAGGTTGTGCTGCTGCTCCAATGCTGTTCTGTCACTGAACTGCATGAGCTGCACCAGACATCTTCATTTCTCCCTCTTCTTCTCCAGAACTCCATGTTGGCAATTTTAATAGAGTTCTGCTCTCAAAATAGTATTTCCAGGACTGCATGAATGGTGTTGAGTCCCAAGTGCAATTTGCAGGGCTGAATGTATGGCACATAAAAGCCAGTCAATCAGCCCTCAATGACACAGATTCTTCTGCATATAATTGCCTCATGAGCAGCCCTTTGGAAAAATTGTGCTCAGGCTTGAGCCTGACTTTTGATTGAGATGCCTGTGAAGCTTCTGTCTGATGTTTGTAACTTGCTATGCACACTCAGTTACTCTGCAGAACCTTTTCTAGAGTGTGAAAAATGTACACCTTCTGGAACTTTTTCAGTAGAAAAATGGGAAAGTAAAACATGATGGAGATTCTCTCTCCTTGCTTTGTTATTTTAATATGTCAGATTCTTCCCAGTTGAATTTCATCGCAAATGAAGAAACATGTTGTGTACAGTTAAAAACTGCAATACAATCAAGGATAGGGGGATATGCTTCTCAAAGATTAATACAAACCTTAATGAACACTGAGACATGTCCACGTGGTGGCAGCAGAGGAGGAAAGTGAGGAAATACCTACGGGAAGCCCGAAGATAAAACATTAGTAACCTGATCTGAAGCATTTCTTAGTTAAGTGCATACTTAAAAGCATGCATGTTCAAAATTAGGGCTGTGATCCAACGTGCTGAGCATCTGTGACTACTCTAATCCAGCCGGAAGACTCAATCACCATCACAATAAACAAACGTGGTCACCTGGCACACACACACTCATCTCCCTCTCAAGAAAACTGATTCAGCTGTCACAAGTCAGGAATAAAGAAAAATGAGCTTAATAAAAAAGAGGTGGACAAGAAAAACCCTCAAGCAACTAAATCATGGTTTTCTACTCTGAGAAATATGCGGTATAATTGAGTCTGTTTTATTTTTTAAACAGTTAACTCTGCTTTGCCTCTTGCAAGCCAGGTGACTGTATTCTTCCTTCTGCATCACCACTCTGAAAGGCTCACGTAGCTGGACAAGGCTCCCAGCACTCTCCAGACTCCTAACTGGTACGGAACCATGTGGATATACACAACCCGGTCACCTCTAGGCAAAACTCCCAGGGAATTACAAGGGAGGACCAGGACACAGCACACACTTTTGCTAAATTTCATACTTTTACTTTGGAGGAAAAAGAATGTACTGAATTCCAGCCGAGCTAGAGAAGGAAGTGATAGAGTAAGATGCTCCTTAGGCTTTTCACAGGAACTGTATTTCCTGAGCAACTTCTGTGAGAGGAGAGGGACAATTACTGAGGAATTCAACTTAAACTGCCCCCACTGAAGTGTTTTAATTTCTTGATCACATAGTGAGAATAGCTCCCTCCCAACTGGTCTCATTACCAGATATCCCAAGCAATGCTGTGCTCACAGCAGAGCAAGGTCCTTTTTCCAACCCACACAGCATCAAAAGTAGCCAGTGCTGCCAGTTCCTCAAGAAATGGTGTCTGTTGGTGGTACCTTCACATACAACAGGGGAACAAAGCAACTAATCCTTATTAGTGTGTGAGTGCAATCATTCTGCATCCAAAGAAAATATACACACGCAGAATGTGTCCCCAGGGCACAGGACAAGACAAATGTAGTTTGTTGTTAAGGATGGGGGTTGAGCACCAACATTAGTGTTTAGGGTAGCTCTATATCATGAAAATTCAAACCCCAGTTTGAACACTGCCTGCAGTTTCCATTAACTAGGATTCTTCTCCATGGTCAGGGGAAAGAAAGGGAGCAAATAGCAGTGGTTAGGGACCCTGGGAAATCTGTCATGGACTGTCTTCACTGGTGACCAACCGCAAGTCTTCAGGACCTAGTTTTACTCTCCAACTTCCTGCTAGGACTGAAGAGCCCTCACTCCCGAATAAAACATCTGTGCTCTCTCCTTCTGGAACCTGCTGTCTTTCTTGCAAGTCTAAACATGGAGTCTGTCATGATTTTAGAGCATGGTGTGCTCCTGCTGTCATGTCTTTACATAGGAGTCCCCATCCTCTGCCTATGGTGCACATTCCTTACACTTCTTCTATTCACTGTATCTTGTAGTGTTCCAGGTCTCCTGTCCCCTTCTAAGTACTAAATCTCACATGCAAAGGCAAGTTAAATACAGTTTAGGATTCATGCTGGAAACTTTTGTCTGAAAACAGTGGAAAGCAGCACATCACTTGATAGGAGCCTGCCATTACAATTCACTGTAGTGAGCAGACATCTACCCATAACACACTGATTTTCACACACACGAATTCAAAGTGCTTGAATCTGGCACAACTCCACCTTGCTGGTCAGAGGCAGCAGCAGTGACCCATCTAAACTGCCTCGGACCAGACCTCCCTTGTACATCAGTGGGGGTGATATAGGGTGATAGCATTTCTGTAAAATGCCTTAGACAGGGGAGAGAAAGGACCTGGAGCTTCAGACTGTACTTTGGAACCACATGGGAGAAACACAAGGCTGGCCATACCTTAGTACAGGGCAAGTAAATTAGCAACCATATCACTAAATGCTGTGAATTTTAAAAGGCATTTTGAATGGAAGCCAGTTCCTCCAAGCTCTGCTGAAGCCCCAGCTGACTTCTACCTTATATAACCACCTTTTTCAATAGACTGGGTAGAAGTTAGTATTTACTGAGCCAGAGACCACTTTTCTCTCCAAAATCGCACACTGAAACTATTTACACTACCCTTGATATGCATGAATTTCAGGACCTGCTAGTCAGCAATAGATTTTTGCTGGGGTTTTTTTGCAGAAATATGGCATTTAATAGGTCCATTCAGGACTACCAGCCAAGCAACTGTGAGTTCCTCTTGAGCAGGCAGGCCCAGCTAATTTCAAAATGAATTGCTCTATGAAGGAAGCATAGCACTTCCCAGATCACAGAAATGGTTTACTGGCCCAAGTCTCATATAAAATAGTCTCTTGGTGAGAAGCTGCACAGTTTTTAAAAGTGTCAGAGAAACCATTAGGTGATAAAAATTCACAGAGCAATTTTGCCAAAGAAAAAGTATAAATAAAAAGTGCATCATTTCTCTCCCAGACTTTCTCGCAAGTCAGCTGCATTCAAAGAGCTGTGCTGCAGCTACAGGCAAGCTAAAGGCAATTAAAAAGCTTTGGCTGCCTTGTGTCAAACCTTCAGCTTGTACTCATGCACTTTAATCAGAAAAGCAGCAATTACATAAACAGTGCCACTAAATTAGGGGAGAGCAGAGAGTACAGCAAGCATAGATCAAATCCTGTATGTGTCTTGAGAAGAAAATAGCAACTGATCCTTATTAGTATGTGAGTGCATTCATTCTGCATGCAAAGAAAATATACATATGAAGAACTGGCTCTTCAAGAACTGCAATGAAATGTAGATGCTAAAACAACAGCTTCCAGCCAGTTCAGGCTGTTTTGCTTCAAGGATATACAGATCTGCTTTTGAGTTTGTAAGGGTTTAGTTACGTCAAAAGTTAGAGATTCTTCTTGGAGGCCTCTCAGTCCATGTAAAAATGTGACAGGTTACTTAGAGCATGAAAAGGAGGGTATCTGAGCCCCAACATTAAGCACAAGCTTTTCTGGGAGAAAAAAGTAATCAAAATTTCATGCCACTCATCTTAATCCAGCACTTGCTAAAATTTTTAAAATCTCTGCTTATAAAACCAGCAGCTTGTAGTTTCTTGTTAAGCTACTTTTAAGGAAAGACAAAAAAATCCACAAAGTGAGAGCAATGAATCAGGAGAACATCTTCATTGCAATTACATAGAACATCCCTCTTTGATAGGACAATCAACTTTGTGCAGCAACAAAGAGAAGGACATTTATAGCAGCATCAGGATGTGCTGCATTCCCAGCTACTTGAGAAATTGTAATGAGAAATCTGTTTGGGATTTCGTAGTCCCATTCCTTGTGCCATAAAAAGCTCTCACACACCATTCAAGCACATCCAGCTAATGCCAGGCAGAAGCCCTCCTTCTCTCCCCAGACTTTAATATACAACCCCCAGAGCCCAAGGAACCAAAAAGCCAGGTTAGTTTGAACTGCAGCTTGGGTTGGTGGAGGAGTTGGTGGTCAGGAGAACCTTCTCCTGATTTTAAATTCCTGTGTTGATATTGTAGCCAAATGGCATAGAAGAGTTAAAGCTGGTGCAGCAAATACTTACTGTGCCCTCTTTAAGCATAAAAGCATCAGTGCTGTGGGATTTGTGCATGGATATTTCTGAAAGGATGAATCAGGAATAGCATTTGGAGTGTGGTAAAACTGCTGTCCTGCAGTGAAGAGCTGTTCTGCAAAAAAGAAAAAAAAAAGCAACAAAAGTCACACCTCAATGCTGTATAGATTAATTTATGATCTACCCTTGCTTCAAACAAGTCTAGAACCAGAGAAAAGAGCTCATTAGAGTCCACACTTATGGGAATTACTTGTCACGCTTTAATTATGCAACCCTTCCCCAACATCTATGCCTCCTTCTTCAATATTGCAGTGCCTCTTCCTTCAAAAGATGCAAATAATTCTTGGATCTGCTGGTCCCTTTCCCTCAGAGGTAAATCTATAATATAAGATCCAGACTTGCTTGTAGAAAGCTGGAAAGGGAAAGCTCCTCTGTACAAAGTGCTGCACCTCAACCTGGATTGTGTCTCTTCTCTTACCAAATGCCTCTGCATCAAATAGGTGGTCCAAAAGGAGACCAGGCAGCAGATCTTGAGGGATAACATAAAGAGCAGATATCCTACATATTCATTTCAATTTTAGCTCTGCACTGGAAGTCCAAATTGTTTTACATGGTGACACTTTCCTTAGCAGATTAGCAGTTACACCCCTCAGCACCTGGCTGCCCCTTTCTATGTCATAAAAAAAAAATGTTCAGAGGAGTATTAATTTCTCTCCTTCAGGTTTGCCAGAAGCTTTCCTAACACTCTTCTCCCACTGAAATTTAAGGTATAAAGTCCTGTGTGGCAGGTCAGAGGGTTCTGCTGCCACCACAAGCACGTCCCAGAGCCTGGTTTCACCCTGCAGCTCTGTCAATCTCCCAGGGCATAGACAGGACTATTCCTAGGACAAGGCTGTCACTTCACTGGGAAGCACATCCTCTTTCCAGATATAAGAAGTGGTGACTGGCACATCAGGAACCCTGGGGACAGGTTTCCTGTTTCCTTCTGCCTACCTCCCTGCCACCAGGAGCAGGCATGGTGACCCATCCTGCCTCCACATCTTGGGGGAATAACATACTGACTGAAACCTTCAAAGGCCACACTTATTTTCACGATAGGAAGCCTCTCTGGTCTGTGATACAGCACTAAATTACAAACCCTAAGCTGCTCTATTTGCACAGCTGAAGACACATTGTGGAAATCACATCTTTAAGCCAAAACCACAACATATTTGCTGTCATGATGGCAGAGCAGTTTTTTAAAGTTAGTTATAACACAACAAGTCAGTCATCAGCAACAGCAGCCTGACAAAATACTGCAATTTACAGCTCTGCTAGTTCAGGGGAACTATTATTTTTGTACAGATTGACTGATGTTTTCTGAATTGTGCTAGAATATGAGGTTTGCTTTCCAAAAGCAGCATGGGATGTGGATAAGAGAAAGAAGGGCTTCATTTAAGCAACAGAGACACTGGTATTTGGTACGTCTACTAAATCAAAAGTTACACACGTGTTTTTTAAGTATTGTATGTATGTATGTATGTATTAACTATTAGCTATGTACCTGAATGACCTGGTGTAAGGGCAGGCTGCAGTTCTTCAGCCATTTAGCAGCAGATGGTTGCTAAGTTCACTTGTTTACATGACATCATGTTGCTTCATCACATAAACTCCTCTGTTTATATTTCCGTATTTAAGTGGATTACAATATACAGCACAGAGATGGAAAAGAGCTTCCTATCTTCTGTTTAAAGAATGGATGTGTATGTAGTGCACAGTAGTGCTGAAACCAGAGGAGATGAATGCAGGCAGAGGTTTCCTGGCTTGTGATTTATTCATACATGTGATAGGGCTGAGCATTAAAATCCTTCTTCACAAGCACATTTCACTTCCAAGTCTAATTTTGAGCTACCAGCTCACAGGAAAATTTAGGTAAGTCAGACACTACCTTTTCGCCCCCAAGAAGGTATATTTAAAAGAAAAAACAACCTTCTAGCAAATGGAATCATGTCAGTATGGTCTTCCTAATAGGAGAGACAAGACTAAAAGCTTGGCATAGATAAATCTCTCTGAAACCTGAAGGCATATTTACAATGGATGAGCTATCACACCAAGTTTCAGATCACTTCCTTTCCAGCAAAGCAACACTGCAGCCAAAGCAGTCCATCTTCTCTACCCATGCTGCTGCAGCAGCTACTTCCCTCTGGTAAATCAGATTATCCAAGAGGAACAGGGATACCAATTCTGACAGATGAATACCAGCTGTGTAAAGGACTTGACACTGGCCATGCACCCAGACGCTGAAGGATAATATTTCCTAGGCACCTTTCAGGAACTGAATTGATATCAGTGCCACAGCACCACAAGGTTTACTGCAGTAGAAAAGAGGATTTCTGAAACAGAGTACTCAAGTCTGAACTTCCAAAGAGGAAGGGTTTGGAGGGACGTGATCCCAGTTACAAACCCGGTATACGTGACAACCTCTTTACTGAGCAAAAATGCACAAAAGCCTGAAAAGCTTCTGTTCTAGTTAATCAAATATTTTGTTCTGTGACTGGTGAAATCCAGTGTCTGAAGGCAGAAACCCTGGTGCAGACTGTTAGGGACCCCTGGATGACACTTGTCACTGCCTCAGATTGCAGTACTGACCAGCTTGTTGTGTCTGTCAAACAAACAGATCTGTGGCCACCCACAATCTCCCTGAAAGAAGGAAAAGGGGAAGAAGAGAGAAGCAGAAAGCAAGGGGTTATCACCTGTCAGCAGTGTCAAAAGCATCCACATCCAGGAAGCCAGGGAGGGACATGGCTTTGTGTCGTGGTTGTCTGCAGCGCATTCCACACTCTCAGCTACACACTGTGCTAAAAGTTGCCCCTGTAGCTCTCTCACAGATGGTAGTCTCTTCAATATTTTGTCCCCAGGAGTCTCCCATAGCACAGGCCTCATGGGAAAGGAGAGAGATCTCCACTTGTTAGAGCCTGGCAACCAGTTCTTTCCCTGGAAAACCCAACATCATCAGGGAGTTTACAGGGGTAGGAGTCACAGCCCTTTAACTGCTCCTGGGAGGCAATCAACACACTGTTGGGGACAGATCCCAGCTTGGGGTCTACATCCCTTTGCATGTGTGTTATTCATGTATTTCATGTATTTCATGTATTTCATGTGCTTAAGGAGAAGGAGTCACTCTCCAGACAGTTGTATGGAGCCACCTTGGCTTTTGCTGTTGTGTTGCTTGGATCAAGGGGAGCCAAGCCCATCAGCCAGGAGCAGTAATAGGGTGTCAGTCAACAGTGGAAAGTGTGCATGATATGTTAAGGCCTGTAGTCCCCATAACTCATCCTTACCTCTTGCATGGGTCACCAAAAGACCAGAAGTGTTGGGCCAAGCCCCTAAGAGAGAGCAAAGATAGCACGCCACCAGGGATGGATGCCTCTTTGCAGGGTGCAGATGAGCACGCACAAACCTTCTGACAGCATCCTCAGGTCTGTCATGAACTCACCAGCTGTTCCAGGTTACCTCCAGCCAGGTAAGTGGAGTGATTCCTTGCCACTATCTGTACTAGACTTTGGCACAGGGGCCAGTCAGACAGGACACAGACTAGCTCTGTGCCAGCTGCACCCAGGCACGTGTATCCCACATCTCCTGGAAGAGGGTCAGTGGCTGTTTGGAATGAGGGGGTGGTACAGCTGTCTTCAGTTTGCAAATGGGGGAGCAGTTTCTCCTCCCCAGACACTGAGATGTCCCAAGGAGACATGAGGTATATGACCACACTGCCAAGCAGCAGTGGTGACATGGGCCAGAGACCCTGGACACTCACTGTGAGTGTGATTTCATCTCCCTTGAGTTCATTCCCCTTTGCTCAGCTTCCATCTTGGCTTTGCCTTTCCCAAAGCTTCCTGGCTTTCCAACAGAAGAGACAGCCTGGCTCCTAGGTGGAAAATGTTTCATACACTGCAGGCAACACTTAGGGAGGAAGGGAAATCTCTCTTGGCACTGCTCTCAGTCTGAGCTGGCACTGCCCTCGATTGGTCATGATGCCCTTTCATGTCAGAGTAACCTGTACTCACTGTCAGCTCCTGTCTCTCCCCATCCTGTTGTTAAAATCTTGCAGCAATGTTTGTTCCTCTCCACAGTGTGCCAGCAGCTGATTGTTCCTGTTGAACTGTCTGTGTTGGAAAGCAGATTCTCATCAACACCAGGTACATCTTTCCTGCTCTTACTTCTGTCAGCCCTCTGCTTTTCTTGCTTTTTAACTCGTTGCTTCATCTCCCCCCTCCTCCCAAATATCCCACAACAAGACTGCAGAACAGATGAGACAGAGCTTTAATAATGTATATGTTCCCTTGCTGTACTCGCTGGATGCCCAAGAGCACTGTTTTAATGAGTCAGATCAGGCTTTCTCCTGATACCACTATTTGAGGCCACAGCACAGTCAAACTGAACATATTTTGAAGGCTGTTTCTAAGAAGATGAGAGAGGAGGCCCTCCAAAGTGACATGGATCCAGGGCCTTGAAGGAAGACACTTTCCTCAAGTCAGTTTGACCCAGGACTTCACTCCTTCAGTGCAGAAGCCTCCTATCATCAGTGCACATAGTTAGACAGTTCTTTGAAGAACTGTGGTATTTTCTTTGTGGATACTATTAAGAGGACATGGCAAGATCCATGTGCTATAAAGCCTCCTTATTCACATGCTCTGTGCTTGTGCACTGGCTCTATTTACATTACATTTCCCTAACGCTTAACATTTGTCTTCCGTTTTTATCCTTTCCTTCCCCCAGGTCCTGCCCCAAGCTGAACACAGCAAACTGGAAGGAGTAACTTCTCTCAGCTCTGTCCAAGCTTGGCACTTTTTTTATAAAAATCTAAATTATATACTGCAGCAAGATATTCCTCTAACAAGAATATTCTGGGGTTTAGACAAAGTGTATAGTCAACTTAACACCTTTCTTTTAAATTTCAGTTCCTGCTATCTCAAACACTACTTTGCTACCAGCACAGAGGTGCATATTATGTTAGTCCTGTACATACCAGTCTTTATGAAGAAAAAAAAATAAGAACAGCTCCCTTGGGACATGCCTGTTTATTTTTGGCTCATTAACTTTAATGATGTCATAGTACAGCGGTAACAGGTTGGGATGACAGGTAGAATAGGTGATCTTTTCTATTCTCTAGGTCATGTCTAGCCTGTACTTTTACCTTAAAGTCACATTCCTAACCCTCATTCTGTATTTTAGCCAGATAAGAGGAATCAATCCTGCCTGAAGGCTTGCTGTTCATTTCACCCTTACCATCCTTCACTGTGCAAGACACACAGATGTCTTCCCAACCCCCTTCCCACACACATACTAAACACTGTGCCCCATGTCTGAAACCTATTATAATCATTAACCCTGGCACAGCTGAATGTGGTGGGACTACAAATGGTACCTGGATCGATGTGTTTCTGCAGCTCCAGGAGTGCCAGGTCACTTCTGAGAGGAAACCCACCAAGACCACAGCCACACGTGGCTTTTGCAAGCAGAGGACTGACATCATTCACATCTGGCAACAAGTATTTGCTTCCCCACAACTGTTCTGTCTGAGCACTGGGCAAGGAAAAAGGAAAGCAAATACATTATTTCAGTCTAAAAAACCCTACAGTTCAAGCAACAGGAAGGGTTCACAGTTCACTTGCAGCATCTACTGCCAAACAACACTCACACTTCGAAACTTATAACCTTACCTCACAGAGACACCTTTGGGAATCCAAGTGGAGGTCTCAGTGCTTTGGGTGCTGTGCTGCCAGAGAACCTTGACTTGTACCTCTAAAGTTTTGCTGCTGTTACAATTAACACCGGGAGTCCAGAGGTGTGTGAGTCACTCACCTTCTCAGGCACCAGACCCCAGTGCAGATGGAGCTTACGTTGAAGCTACGGATCTTGATGAAACATCTGAGACCTATGCCACCATCACAGGAATCCACATAAAACAGAGATGAAGGTTCGACAGAAGGATGTGGTACCTCTGCCTAACTGAGGCCAGGAAGTACCTAATACAGCCATCAGCATGTTTGGGGGGGGCAGAGGACAAGCTCTCCCAGGACTGCATGCATACATTAATTACCAGGTACACATCAAAGTCCATACTCCATCTCCACTGCCACCATTGCAAGCAGCACGGGATACTACACAGGAAGGTTTAAGCTGCTGGAGGGAGCTCTGCATGTACATCGACACGTGGGAGACAGCAAGCCCATCTCTCTTTTCCAGGATTGACAAGATGGCAATAGTAATGGCCCTGCCTGGAGGCTAGCAAGATATGTACAGGCTGGCAACCTGTCCTAGGTGGGCAGCTCTCCACACATTTTTCAGGAAAACATATTCCCCACATGAGAATAATTTCCTGACCTTTTTAGCTGAAACAGTATTTATGAAGTGTTTCCACTACAGTAAGTCTTCATTTTCCAAAATCAGCTTGCTACAGTGTTCCCAACCATCTCCAGTAACAGCAAATTAAAGACCACATAAACAACCTGTATCCCACAACTACCAGCTTCCACTGATCACAAGAGATGTCAGCACAAGAAAGGAAAGGAATGAAACTGGAAGGGAAGAGTATTTACTTTCCTCAGAAACTAGTAAAATAGAAGATGAATCTAGGGGGGAAAAAAGGTTTAACAGAAAATAAATCCATTAAAATCTTGTCAGTGGTAGAACTGGTACAGAGAAACCTACTGAGAATTTTGAGGGCTGAGATACAACACATCCCCCTATTTCCCCTCTTTTGGTGGATTACACTATGGGAACTAACCTTTTTTTAATGGACTCCCCCTCTCCCTTCTGTGTGCCACAGGAAAAGGCACAACCCTCTAATAAGAGCAGCCAAGCTCTCAAGCAAAAGTTAGCACAGATGGCTTAAACTGTTTGTTTTCTGCTTCCCGTTTGCAGTGTCGGGTTCCAGACAGTGGTTATTAATTAATCTGAGGTCAGTTACACGCTGAGACCAATCGTTCCTCCCAATAAGCATCTGCTTTAAACAAAAGCAAGCCAATCCAAAAACTAGTTTAAATAATCGCTCATTCCTCAGGGGTGTTTCTGTACTTGCTTCAGTGGCAGTGTGAACTGCAGAGATACAGGGACTACCACCCAGTGTCGGGTGCCTGGGGTGAGCACTGAATTAACTCGCTGCAGTTTTGAATTCATCAGAGCATGGAAGAGTATCGTGAAATGATCTCAGACAGCAGCTTAAGGGAAAGCACATTCAGCAAATAAACAGTGTGATAACAGCAGCACTGCTTTGTGTCTGTCACAGTTTAACCCCAGCTGGCAACTAAACCCCATACAGCCACTCACTCACTTCCCCACCAGCAGGATCAGGGAGAGAACTGGAAGAGTAAAAGTGAGAAAACTTGTGGGTTGAGATAATGACAGTTTAATAGGTGAAGCAAAGGCCATGCATACAAGCAAAGCAAAACAAGGAATTCATTCACCACTTCCCGCTGGCAGGCAGGTGTTCTGCCATCCCCAGGAAAGCAGGGCTTCATCACGGGTAACAGTTACTTGGGAAGACAAACACCACCACTCCAAATGTTCCCTCCCACTTCCTCCTTCTTCCACCAGCTTTATATGCTGAGCATGATGCCACATGGTATGGGATATTCCTTTGGTCAGCTGTCCTGCCTGTCTCCCCTCATAACTCCTTGTGCACCCCCAGCTTCCTCGCTGGCAGGGCAATATGAGAAGCAGAAAATGCCTTGACTCTGTGTAAGCACTGCTTAGCAGTAATAAAAAACACCTCTATTACCCAACACCCTTTTCAGCACAAATCCAGAACACAGCCCCACACCAGCTACTTTCAAGAAAATTAACTCTGCCCCAGCCCAAACCAGCACAGTGACATATGCAGGGAAAGACCCAGAGTCTCACTTAACACTGGCTGCTGCCTTCCAGTTCACTTTGTGTTGGCTGCTCATACAACTCTACAAGAAGGATTTTGAGGCCCCTGTATCCTACAGTTTCATCAGTTTTGAAGTGCAGGGTCAGGAAGCTGCTTTAACACAGAGAACATGTTGAAAGATTTTTCTGACAAAATAAATTGGCTGTGTTCAAGGCCAGGTTGGACAGGGTTTTGAGCAACTTGGTCTAGGGGAAGGTGTTCCTGCCCATGGCAGGGTGTTTGGAACTGTATCATCTTTAAGGTCCTTCCAACCCAAACTGTTCTATGATTCTATGATGCTTTTGCCTCTCATTTATAGTTGCCACAAAGCTGATTAAAATGCAGAATGCAATGTTCTAGAGATGTGAACATTTTATTGCATGGTTTGGTGGAATGGTCTACATTGTTTTCAGGAATTCAAAAAAAAATTAAATTGACTACCATCACATCCTGGTTTACTGGGGTGAAAGGAGAGTGGGTCTGACAGCATACTTTTTGGGGTGATGAGGGAAAGGAAACTGAGCTTGCTGGAAACATGAAAGTTGTAGAAGCTTGATGAGGATTTTAAACTTTCACCTTGAGGATCCCTCTGGCTGACAGCTGGGAACATGCTTCAGGCAGACTGGTCAACCTGGCTAAAGTTCAAGCCTTCATACAAAGTGCAGAGTTCTTAGATTCAACATATTTAAGATTTTTTGATTTAGCTAGGGTATGGGACTTTTCTGGTGAGGTTTTGTTTTGTTGTTTGGGTTTTTTTTTTCTTTCAAGTATCCATGCATTTTTCCAAACATATATAGCAGCCTTGGTAGCAAGAATTGAAAGTGAATACAGTAAAATAGGAATGTGAAGAATTAAGAAAGTACATTTAGTACTGACATGGCTAATGTTGTTGGTGACCATTTCATACCCAAATGTTGACACTTACCCATGACAGAGATTAACTCCCAAGCCATAAACATAAAATGTGCATAAAAAGAAGAGAAGGATTTTTTTTTTAATAGGCTTTCTACTACTTCCCTCTCATCAGGTTTATGGAAAGTTAAAACCAGTTTTACCTTTGTCAGCAACCTCCATGTTTCCAGAGTCCTGACCTGAAAGGAGAGTGCTATCTTACCTGAGGTAGACAAATACAGAGAGATTACAGACTATTCTGGGGAGGGGAATCTGAGCCAAGAGGAGTTTTTAGCCAGGCTGCAGGCAAATGGAAAAGGCATCTCCTCATTTTCAGAGCTAGGGTTTGAAGTTCATCTTGGAAAAGTGCATGTTTGCACGAAAGAGCAAACAGATCTCTGGTGACGCTGCTGTAAGACTGGTGCATTTTAATAAGAGAAATTTAATTGCTGTGATTTACTTCTGAAGCCCAACACACTTGCCCAAGCAGATGTGCTCATTCACACAGCAGTGAGGAGCACAGGTAGGACAGAAGAAAGGGGTATGGGAGAGGATTAGATGTGGCTCAAGTTGCTAGAAAGGCAAAATAGTTTGCTTCCGCAAACAGAAGAGTCAGATTGGACACATCTTTCCAGCTCCAAGTTTCTCTGATCTGAGGGATCAAAGTACTGATTTGCTTAATGGTGCCAGGGCAGTGCTGTTCACAGAGAAAACTGTCCACCCATGTCACCAGCTCTGTCCCTGCCTGGGAAATAAGAATGTGAGGGAGGTTTCCTTTGCTCTTTAAGCTTAGAGCCCAATTAACTGTGTAGCTCCCTGGGTGTGGGGCAGAGGTGAAGTCTGAGGAGGTAAGCAGTGGTAACAGCAGCACCTGGCAGCATTATTTCCTGCTAGGTGGAGAAGCAGAAGAGAGATTGTAGAAGGAATAACAGACAGACTACAGGGAGAGGGGATTCTGGTTTTGTAGAGCAGAATGGAAAGAGGCAGATAGAGAGCAACAGATAAGACAGGAACTCTTTTTTACAGGTTTATAGCAGGAAATGAGCACAGTAATTAGATCACTACTTGTGCATTCAATCAACACTCAAGGTCTCTAATAGATCTCTTATTAATAACCACCATTTCTCTTCAGAACAGATTTTTTTATATATATAACAGCCATACTTTAGGCTTTACTTCTCCACCCTCCCTACAAAATTGGACTTATCCGATGATGTTTCCTGAGTAGAGGAAGTTGAGAGAAAGCCTTTCATGGCTGCTGAAGTCCTGGAAGGGAAAGTCGCTGTCACTACTGAACCTCAAGATTTTATGGGATAGATAGAAGTGTCACCACTGAAGTTGCCTGCAAAATAGACCAGAATGGGTTGTGAGCCTTTTTCTCCTGAGAGCTGCAAGTCATAGTCTTTCAAAATGCAGTGTCAGAAAAGATTTCACTTTCTAAAAGCTTATTAACGCAAAATCCTGATGTCATTCAGCTTCGAGCTCATGCATTAGTCTACAAACATGGCCAGAAGAAAACTTGCTATACTTGTAACCAGAATGGTGACTTCCTTCAAACAGACAAATAGTTAGAGACACTCACTGTAACCACTACAAATCACTAGTGGCAAATGCCCACTGCCTGGACTACTCTTGTCAGAAGAAATCCCTGCCCTGACAGGCAACACCTCCCTCATGCTCTTTTGTGCAAGACACTGTGCATTGCTCACAAGGCTGCAGGACATCCATATCCTCTGGGGAATAAGCCACTTGGAGCGTCTCACATAACTAAAATCTGGCACTGAAGAACCTTGTATCAATAACTGCTCTTAACTGTTCAAATTTTCAGTCTGTTTTTTTTCTTCCATGTACAGAAGATAACTTACACAGCTTCGCTTCCCTGAAAATGTCCTACATAAGCCAATAGCTCCTTAGTGAGGTAGGCACCTTCCCTCACTTAGCAGGGCTGTAGGAAAAGCTTCCCTCCCTTTGGCCCCATCACGTTGACCTGCTGCCTTGTCTTTGGCACACAGCTTCAGACACACACAGCAACTTTCATGCTTCCAGTTAAAGTCTGGGAAAGAGCATCCTACACAGACTCACGTAGTTCCAAGGCACAGCTATGCCATTATAAGGACCTTATATCCAACAAGTTTGATTGCAAAAATACTTATAGGATGGGAAAGATACTAGGCTAGCTGAATTAACTCCAAGTATCAGAATCCTTCCTGGAGCATGGAAGTGTGCCATGTAAAAATCCCTTGTCTGTCAGCAAAAGAAACTTGGTTAAGCTCCTCCATTTCTATCACCCCAGAATTAAGATGAGCTCTCTTTTACTGAGTAACTCTTTCGTTAGTCCAAATCCTTCACACACCACCAGTTGGCCGTGACAATTAGAGAGATTTCTTTCAGTCCAGAAAGTCCAGGACTTCAAGGCAAATAATGGATTTTAATGGGGCTACAATTCTCCTGTGGCAGCTGCAGCACAAAGCAAAGAACAAAGTCACAATGCTGGCATATTTAACAATTGGCTCTGATCTCCTAGGGATAGCGATCAAAATGTGAGCAAAGGCAAAAGGGATTGTAATGCCCATTAAAAAAAGAAAAGAAATAAAAAAATCAAAGGCGGGATATTGGTCCAAATCTATTTCGGTCATATGATTTATTACTTCTGAAGTTAACCTTCCAAATGCTTTAGAAGTCTGTGGTATTGCCACCTGAATGGAAAGTTATCTCTTACCTTAACTAAGTGCGATAAGGGAGGAAGAAAAGGAAATGGATGAAAGTGCCAAAAGATTTTTAGTGAAATAGTTTATTGTCCCCTTTTTTAGCCCTTCAGTTATGCCACATTCAGGCCTCTGACATGGTCAGAACTTTTCCCAGAGGTGTCAGGTTTGTCTGCTCTTTGCTGCAAACAAAATACTGGCCCCGACCAGCTTTCCCAGCTCTCTTTGAGAAACTTGCCCAGTTTTCTAACATGAACTGAAGCACCCCTGGATTCATTAAAAAACACATCACAGATGTTTGCAGATTTCATGGGAGTTACAAAAGCCAGAAGAACTTGGGTGCTCACCTGGTGGCATTTGTGTATCTCACATGGTATCCCAATGGCTGAATCATTCCTTCCCAATCTGTAAGAGTGACATCTATTCCTTGTGACAACTCCGAGCTCATCTGCTTGGGCATTTTTGGAGCATTGACAGTTTTTTGGCCTCGAAAGAATAAGAATGTAGAGCATTAAATTCAGCTTTAACATTAAGTTTTAGAAGGACTTGCACCAGTAACTAGAAGAATTCCTATGTGACCCTCATGGAAAAGCATAGATTATGGTTGAGATACAATCTGAAGAGCAAAACCTTGAAATACTCCTTTTGAAAGTTCATCTGGAAAAAGGGGTGTGTTCAATTAGAGGTCAAACCAATCACAAAAACTTCTACATTCCCATTCTGCCAGGCCAGATATTGTTCATTATAGTCCTACAAAAGTGGTTTCAAAATTCAGCATTGTGCATATCAGACAGTTTTATACAGGCTAGAGTTTCAGAGAGCTCTGTTTTTTCATGTTTGGAGAACATCTGTCTGTGAAGTCTCTGGAAAGCCCATAAATGCATCTTGAGAACAAGTGTTCCCGAAGCTTCAATCAAACATGTCAGTTAATCTTTAGAGAGAAGTGTTTGTACAGCTTGACTGTACCTTGGATCCTGAAGCAGAGCACCATCTTCACCCCAGGTCTGGGATTTGGGAGAACCACAGGAGACTGCACAGTACTGCACAGAACAGATAGAAGCAAATCCAAGCACAGCATCCCTGTAAAAACACCGTTTGAGAAATGTAGGCCACAGTCATGCAAGTTACTCTGTGGAAAGGTGAAAAAGCAAGGAACTATTCACATTTAAAAGATGTTCAGCTCCAGTAACATGGCAGTCCCCTCTTGATGAGGAGGCACCTCCGGTCCCTGTCCTGCACTAGGTGACTTACTGCTGGCCAGCAAGGGTTTGCTCAGTTTACTGCACAGTATCAGCTGCCTCAAGCCTACCTACAAGTCTAGGCATTTTATTTTCTTTATCTGTCCTGAAAAATTGCTCGACTACACATGGGTTTGTTCTTGGGCTTAAATTGAAAATTGGATGAGACAGGGAATTTCTGCCATTACTCCATCTCCACTGATAGGTACTTTCCGTTGTTAAGCACACTAAATTATTTTCTGGTTACTTACTGGCTCTCTGAATTTTCCAGCCTCTTTCTCCCCTATCACATCATCCTAGAGTTCCAGCTCATACTGACATTAAAGCCTCATTCTGTGTTTTAGTTCCTTGGTTAAAAATAATTTGGTTTAGAGACAGGCACCCACAAACTTCTGTTATTCACCAACTCCAGAGAAGGGGGGGTGGGGAGGGAAAAAAACCAGGCTGTTTCAATATGTTGGCATATAAATAGTCATAGGAATCTAGTTTAATATACCCAGTCTTGAAAAACTGCCAGCCATAACAAATGCTATTACATAGCAGTGAGCCTGTGTGCTGGAGGACGCTCCAGGGAGCTATCTGTGAGACTCCTATTCAGGGAGAAGTTTGACTGATGGCCCCATTTCTGATAGTATTTTCCTCTGTCCTCCACGTAAATCGTTATGATAGTTAAACTGCTAATCTCAGCTGTAATAGACACAGGTTTAGATTTTTTTAATTGCCTTCTATAAATTAGTTCTTGGAAGAAAATATCTGTGGAGTGCTCCAAGAGCTCCTTAGCATATCCTCTATCTTTCTCCTCTTCTGTGCTTTCACTCCCAACTCAGAGTTAACTGACATGCTAAACTGTAGATTTGTTGGGTTTTGGTTTTGTTCCTTAATGACAAAAACATTCCTAGCATGTTCCATTGCTCTAACAGTCTTCACTTGGAAGCATTACTACTGTATTTGGTAACAAAAGAGTGTTCTTGTTCAAGTGTCATGGAAGAACAGCTTATTTTCCCTTTAGCCCTCATCTACACCAAGACAGAAGTCAAATAGAGCCTCTTCTCTTGAGCATTAGCCATCACCACTAGTGTGATGTTAAGAGGATGAAGGTCTACACACAATAGCTATTATCTAAAAACTTTCTCCAAAGGCATCACTTAATTTTGGAAATATTTGGGGAACATGTACACTAAAACTTATCCACAGGACTTCCAAAAGCTCACAGTGTATTTCTCCACCACACTGTCTACCAGTAAATAAGTGTGAGTATCTACCAAGAAGTTCTTCTGTATAACATCTGCAACCACAATAAATTAAACCTATACAGGGGCAGCATAAAGGAGGAGAAGGAAAAAACCCACAATGAAAGGTTGGGAGGAGATGCTGGGGGAAGGAATAGAGATCCTTCAGCACACTCAATAAAACCTTTGCAAGATCTAGTTTCTTGAGTTTTCCCCCACTCATTTCCTACTACTTCCCCCTCCCCATTTACATTTTGTGCCAATAATTTCCAGTTAATTCCTTTTGCTTCCAAGTTTCTGCTCGATGCAGCGCTTTCTCCATTTCTTCCTTTTCCCCTACTTTATGTACAGACTCTTTAAAACAGGAAACAAAAAGCATTTCCTCCACGCATTTGAAATGGAATTCCTGTGATGTTGTCCATCTCCTTGCCATGCTGCACTTCCAACAAGATTTTGCTTCTCTGCACAGCGTGCTGTACACATGCAGACAGAGGGGCCTCCAGAAACTTAAACTTCCAAGTAAACAATGTTGAAGTTCTCCCTTTCTTTTTTATTTAGCTTTCTTTTAATTCTGTGGATTTTTGTTCATCTAGACTGCTAGATGCTTGATGGGATTGCACCTCAGCAGGGTCACGGTTAGCAAAACTATACCTTCTGCATAGAAGTTAATATATTTTTTGGTATGAAGAGTCACACCTATTTCCCAGCCCCTGATGCTTCAGTGTCATTTATTCCAAGAGTCAAATCATATGTACCATCACTACATCTCACATGATTATCTCAGAGGGTGTGGAGGAAGGGGGCTCGACTTTGAAAACTAAGCTGACAATATAGGAAGTCAGGAGTCACTTATATAGACAGGTGTCCCTGAGGGTTTGCTCAAACATCACAGTTTATTTCTATGTAGTCCCTTTTACTGGTCTCTAGGATACTAAGAGGGCTGTTCTCCTACTGGATCAATGCAGCACACTGACACACTGACACAGGGATTAAGGTCTTCAGCCAACCTTACAGCCTGGGCTCTGAAGCTTAACTTAAGGCTGCCAACATGTTGAAGCCGTGCAGCTGGGGCTTTCTGAAACTGGCCCAAGTGAATGAGTGAAATTTCTAGGACTGAGTGTCCTCAGCTGGATCATTTGTTGTTACCTTGCACTTTTCTTGCTCTCTGATTCTCTTCATAAATCCCAAGAAACTCCTCTTGGTGGTTCAGTGATGATGTTATTGACAGATCATAGTAATATAATCTTTGCCATGCCCTTCAGAGAGAGTCGGAGTATCCAAGAGCACTCTGTGCTTCCCACACAACATGATGAAGAAGGAGCAGATATAAATCCCCAGGCTCTTCTAACTCCACTTCTGATGCACATTCTGTGGATAAATGTGCACTTCAGTGATAAAAGCATTAAGACAAGACAGTAAGAGCTTTCCACAAAACCTGGCAGTCCTGCCCATGATCAAAGAGAGTCTAGCAGGTCAATAAAGTTAGTGGGAAATGGTTTTCCAATATTTAGTTTTCTAATTTTTTTTTAAACCTGTTCCTCCCCTACCCCAGTATTACTGGACTTTCTGGAAGTCTGAAGATCCTGATATCACTAGCAAGGGCACAGATATTGCAGTCACTGCAAAGGCTACAGTGATAAAAGGCTTAACCTCCGTAGGGCATCTCTCTATCTATGTGTATAAATATTTAAAACGCATTCCTATCAGTTGGATCATTTCTTAGGGTCCAGCATTCGAGCTGGTACAAGCCTGAAGGAGCTCTCAAAGTGTACATGATCACAAGGCAGCCCTCTTGCCTTAACCTTGAAGAGCCAGGCAGGGACACAGGCTAGGCAGCACAAAGGAGTGAGCTGCCAGGCCTTAGGGGAAAGCAGACTTGCTTGCAAATTTGCTTTGAGCTGTGCTTTGAATCAATGCCTGGAAAAGAGATAAACAGATACCAAGTTGGTCACGTAGCTGGGCTAACAGACCTACCAACCTCAAATACTCACTCACTACTGAGGAAGAAATGCAATTTTATTTTTTTTAAATTGACCTTGTGATCAGCTCTTGACAAGAGTTATGAAATATTATGCTTTTGTCTATGAACTCCCTGGTTCTCCAGAAACACAGGAGGAGAGCAGGCCTAGCCTGGAGCTGCATGCACACACAGTGCAGTCAGATTCAGCACTCGTTAAATAAGAGACCAAATCAACAGGGAAATATTTGGAAGCATCTGAGTGGTTATAACAGAGCAGGAGGAGGGGAACAAGATCACTAATGAGAACTGCATGTCCCTTTAGTACCAAGCATAATAGGGTTGTTTGTCTCCCAAGGCAGCAATTTTTAAAGTCATACCCTCTGTAGAGCAGCTTGAATTCTGTTTAAGTGTGCTTCCTCCCACACCAATGCTTTATGGGCTTTCTGCTCAGATGGGATGCTGACACCACGCCGTGTCTCTGCGTACCTGCACGGGATACTGAGAGCACAGAGGGGAGGAGCTGAGCCCTCCTGCTGAGGAGAAATCCTTCAAATCCAAAAGGGAGATGAAGAACATTTGCCTCCTGAGGAAGGTGCTGTGTTGTGAACAGCTTTACATAGCAGTGCTTGTGAAAGGGCACGTGTAGGGAAGAGTGACTTGCCTTAACTCTCAGTGGAAGAGAGCACAAGGAGAGTACCCTTCCCCCAGGAGATCTGGCTTTAAAGAAACCCAAACCTCTTCCACCACGGTCTAAGTTAAATGCAATGAGTTAATCACACAGTTTTGCACAAGGGCTCCTGCACATACCCAGCACTGTTGAAGGGTGAGGGCCCTGTGCTGGCATCAGGGGACAGCAGGGAATGCCAGTGTAGTGCGGGTGCTGCATCCTGGAAGAGGGTAAAGCCCAACAGGCTGAGCCACAAGGGCTTGTCTCTAGGTCCATTTTAAAAGCTGTTTTTTCATTCAGGTTGACACCAAATTCAGGTCAACACCTAATTCAGGTCAGTGCAGCACTGTGCACTTGCCATGGCTTTGAGCTCACCCAGAGATGAGCAGCTCAGCTGAGCCAAGCCTGCTGCAGGGTGGGCAAGAGCCTCATGCACATTTCCAGCCTCTCCTAACCGGCCCTGGAGCTGCTGTGCTAATGATACCCCCAGAGTTTTTGGCTGTGCTGCACTTCCCTGTGGAGAGAAACCATGCCCACCTCCTATTGCTTACCACTTTGGGGGACCTATTTTTATCTCAGTAGTGTGATGTTGTGGAGCACCAGCAAGGATGCCAATGGGAAGAGGAGGAAAGCACACGCTGCATGCCAGCAGCCTGGTTACTGCACAAGTCTGCGAGCAGTACTGGTAGCACGTCCCCTCCTGAACAGATTGCTTTTTAAATTCGTGAGCAAATGAATTCTCCAATTTGTTGCCAAAGCTAGTGTCACCCAGTAACTGAGGGTACTTTAGCCTTTTCATCATTCTTCCTCCAACAGTGTTGGATGTGGAGAAACATTTAAACGCCTACTAGCCAGGAGGAGCCACATTAGTAGGACAGGGCTGTCTGTTGTGCTTCAAAAGCAGCAGCAAGCTGACAGTGTCTCACCCAAGACCATAGCTCTGTTTAAGCAAAGTAGATGCATAAGAAATTAAGTAGTTCTCTCTGCCCTGAGAAGTTCAGTCTAAAACATGGAAGATGAAAAAGCAGTACCTTATTTCAGGTAAGGGAATGGTAAGGGAGAGAGAGAGCAGATTTAGCAACATATCCAAGGAATTCTGCAGCATCAGTGGTAATGGATCCTTGCTCCACTATGCAAACCCCCTGCTTCTAGCTACAAGAGGGTCTTCCTTCCCTTGCCTCTGCTCACCAGCCTCCCTCCCTCCCCTCTCCCTGTGTACACACACACTTCCCAGGACAAAATCCAGAGAGCAGTATCCACTTGCACAGAGATGTTAGGAAACTCAGACCTGTTAGCAGTTACCACCCAGAGCTGATCCTGAACTGAACCAGCTCCACTGCCTTCTGCAAACCAAGCACTGCCTCCCGTGGCACACGGGAGCTCCACGCAGCTCTGCAGTCCCCCTGCCTGCACGCCTCTCCTGTTAGCTTTGAGGGCTCCTGTGCTGAGGTCTCTGGTGCACTGCCACTTCCCTGCAGCATGCTCTGCTCAGCATCTGAGGAGAGGCACAGCACGCTTAGAGGCAGCTTAACACAGAACTCAGAATAGTCAGCATGGCCAAGCACTTCCCACAATAGGAAGACAATGACATGAAGGTCAGATAAAGGAGGCAAGTACCAGTATACTGATACTTTGAGTCAGTATCTGGCTCAAAGAGCCCTCAGGGCTTTGAACCTTTTGCATGAAAGTGTATGTGAGAGCTGCATGCAACACTACAGGCTCCACCTCTGAGAAAGATTTATACTACAGAGCTGAGCAATTCCCTGCATCAACTGCCTGGCCATGAAAGCCATTACTGCCTTCAGAGTCAGTGGTCAGCAGCCAGTTGTGTCAGATCCAAGGGTATGGAAGATATCTAGCTAGCTCCCAGGTTATCTGTGGGTCTGGTCTGGTTGATGGTCACCATACAAATAATGACTTGTTTTGTCACCTGGTTTTAGTTTAGAAGAAAGTTCTCTCTTAGCAGCACCTGTAGTAGCATTTCTGTTAGGTCAGAGTGGGATTATGAACAATGCCTCAAGGGAGAAAGACTGGCTGCTGCAGCACAAAGCAGGAGAATCCAAGTGCTCATCTGACCTGAGAATAGAGCGTTATTCACAACATGCCCTTTTCTTTAATATATACTTTAATTTCCTGCTCATAAGTGCAGCACACTTTATTCAGTATACAGGGAAAGGAGATTAAATTTATTCCTGTGAGCAGAAGTCTTCTATTTTCTGCTGGCAGCAAAAGGATAAAATGTAGGATGGGCAGATACACAAAAACTCTGTCCAGGATTAGGTTTTTCCTCTTAAGAAATGCTGTGGGACAATCACAGCTATTCACTAACATACTTGGCTGTATGTGTGCACACGCAGGGAAGGAGGAGTGATAAAGCTCTGGAATACAAAGGTTTTGCATCAGCAGTATCCTAGTGCTACTACTTCAAGCCAAAGTGAAACATTTCTGTAGAATGACAAATCTATTTATTTAACATGGGGAAAAAAAAGACTTGAAGCTATCTGGTGTCTCTTTGAAATCTCTCAAATTCCATCAGATTAAACAAGATGAAGTGGTGGATTTCTCCATTTGCCAATGAAACTATAAAGCCAAATTCACCTTGGCCTGAGGAGCCTCAGCAGGAAAGAAACATCTGGGAAAGAAGGAGAGAGAGAGTTGGTTCAGGGAAAGCAGTATGACAATGCCGAGTTCACGTGGGGCACTTCAAATAGGTTTGCTCCCCTCATTTCTTTGCATGAGAGCCCCTCCAGCTTAAGAACAGGGGCTTCTTCTTTTTGTAAGATGCCATCACTTTCATGCAATCAGTCCTTATTCACTAGCATGTGCTACTTTTCTCTGGCAAAATTTATCCTCCAGACTTCTGAATACGATGCTAATTATATCTAGATCCATAGATGCACAAGTTCAGTTTACTGCATTTCCCAAACTATTCTGCCCATCAAAGCATGGGGCTGGTAGGCATTTTCACAAGCAGCTGCTTTTTGCTGATAGAAGTATCTGTTCAAAGATTATGATTGATTTCAGAGTCAAAGTTTTAAATTCAAGTCTTACACTTCTGGACCTTCCATTCTAATTTCCAGTAAGCTTTATTTAGGGGGGAGGCATGAGAAAGAGGAGGAAGTGGAGACTTTCTGCAGTAAGTCACCTGGACTTTTTTTCCTTCATCTTAAACTGCCCTGAAAAGCCTATTAGACAAAACCTCAATGCACTTGGGATGTTTTATACAAAGGCATGATATTCAGGACTCACCTCACTTAGACAAAGAAAACTCACCTTTCATCAGCAGTCCTATCCAGTCCATGAAAATCCTCACCCTTGAAACCAAAGAACCTTGGTTTCTTTGGGCTGGCACAGCAAACAGCCCAGCTGACAATGCTGTAAAGCATAAATGATCCATTTTCAGGGTTGCAAACCAAGGGGCCACCAGAACCATCCTGAAACCAAAAGATAGAGGACTCACAGGGGTCTCATTTGGCCTCTGCACTGCTGCAGCTAAAAGAGAGCTTTTGGAATCAGATGTGCCCAGAAAAGCCCTCCTGCAGGAACTGGGAACACAGCCACTGGTGCGACTCAGCCCCAGCCTGCAAAGAAGAGACTGATTTAAAGGCTTGCTTATCAGCATAAAGTGAAGACTGAGCACAGGCTGCAGACAAAATATGACTCAATAGTCCTCCTTAGTGTTACATATCATTTATTTGCCTGCCATTGGATTGCATTATTGAGCAGAACTCACATTTTAGCTTGACAATGCCTCAGTCAGAATTACTTTGCCTTCTATTTACTCAGCTGTCCTTACCTGCTTGCCTTGTGATTTTGGAGACATTAGTCAGTTCTTGAACACTGCTCTGAATACAAGATTTCTATAAAGACAATAGAAGTCATAGTTTATCTTGACAAAAGAGTGCCATGAAAAAGAGTTCCAAGCAAGCTCCAATGGGAAATGTTTCAATGGGATCATAAATGGGTCTTGGGAAGTGCAAGGGAAGAACATCTCTCCTCCACAGGTCTCATAGAAATTACCATTCAAAGAAAGTTTTCTAAACTCTGTGGTCCCACTTAAGCAACACTGCACACTGCTTATATCTCCCACACAGATCGACTGTGTTGACTCCTGTAAGTGCATCCACTCCAGGGACAGCACGTTATTGGAGCTCTTAACTGTCACCTGCTGTTCTCCCTTCTGTCCTTCCCAGTCCCTTTCCCTAAGTGATCCACAGACATATATATGCAAACACTTTCAAGAGTGCTCACCTTTAATTTTACTTCACCTGACAAGAGTCCTGGCCTCCCACGGAAACAAAGCCTGCACAAAACATCCTGGCAGTGATCCCTCCAGGGTAACTGAAGTAGCAATTTATCTCACATATTTCATTCTCAAGTACAGGTACTCATGTCTGCTGCAGCTCTAGCTTGGCTCCCATCTGGTTGGAAAATAAATTTGAGGTTAGGTCTGGGCAGAAGAATAACATAGTTCTGATGGAGATGTAAGTTCTGCTCATAAAGGGCAAACGCGCAAAATCAGAAGACCCACCTTCTTTGATGATGCCCATCCAGACACAGCATAGAGGGAAGAGAAGGATAATGTCTCTGTGCTGCTGGGCAGGCACACTGGCCTGACAGCAGTGTTGTACTCCAGAGAGATGTTGAGCTGCCTCAGGACAATAGCTCAACATTCCAAAGTGCGGATACACCACGATGTGACCAGGGCAGAGAAGTACATGCTGAAAGGGTATTTGTAAAGGAAGAGGGCAAAAATGACAAGTTATGGTCGAGCTCAAAATAGGTAATGAAGAGAAGTAAAAAAGGTGCAAGGACTTTGAAAAACAGATTCCCTACCTTGCCACTCAGTTGAGAAAATTGCTGGGATAGTTTATGTGGACCTCCTGAGGCTAAGGTGAAGGCTGACTACTTCACTGTGCAAATACAAGCCTCAAGGTTTTGCAGGAGACTAGTGTGAGTTACTTGAGCTTCTTTTCCTTTTGTCCCATTGGGAAGGAAGAGTCAGAAAGCTTTTTATAGACAGCTATATTGCTCGGCACCAAGGGAGTAAGATGCTGAGGACACTCAGTCGTCTCTGCTAGATTTTAAGACTTTTTACTGCTGGTAGTAAGAACCAGGTATAAAACATGCTTCCTTACGCTGCAAGTTAGTTGAATGAGACCAGAGTTAATGGATTTGCTTTCTCATTCTTCAGCCTGGGCTACATATCAGTCATTTTGCCTTGTTGTCAATGCTGTTTTATCTGTGCATATAAGTCTGTTTTGAGAAATATTGTAGGGTCAAATACACCAAAGTAAACATTTCTAATGGTACTGCTTGGGTTTTACCTGTTGTGTTGACCTTCTTAGGGCTCTATCATGGTCTCTTGCTGTCATAGTCCAGTGCAAGGGTTTATTGGATCTGTAGAATAAAAGCAAACATATTGGAACTACTTACAGTCAGTCATACAGATTCCTAATTCAGCAGTCATACATCCCTTCTGGGTCTTCTCTAATTAGTCACTTATTCCTAGGACTGCTGAGCGAGAGCTTCTCACCACGACAAGTGTGTTGCATCAGTTCTGGCTCTGATAGCAGATACTTCAATTAACTTTAATGGATCTCCTACAAGGAAGACCAAACTGTTCCCATCTCTAAAATCAGTGTTCATGGCGGAAGGGCAGAAGAAAGGCTTTTTTAGAGGACAAGAGGGTGTGAATATAGCTGTGCACCCAGTCTGGAGGAGCAGGGGGAGTTCACAGCATGGGGAGAAGAGGAGAATGTGCCTGGGAACATGCAGGTCACACTCACAGCTGCACACAGTGGGCGGCTGTCAGCAGCCATGTAGGGCTGATTACAGTCCCACTGCACTGGGAGCGTTTCCAAGGAGCTTCAGGGAGGTGTGCCATGGCCAACAGTGAGGACAGGCCTCCTCAGCCCCACTAACATGCTTGAACAGCCACTGGGAAGTAACTGGGGAAAAACCACAGGTGTCTGCCAGAGCCAGAAAACTAGCCATACTTCCACAGGCAAGTTTCCTCTTTTCCTAGATAACCTCATGCCGTGGATATACAGCAAGGCCAAAGATGCAGGAGAGAGAAAATCTGTCTGCTCTGTCTGGAAGTGGTGGGGGTAGGAAAAACAGATACATGAAAGCTTGAATCCTAAGGAGGTGAGCCCTTCAGGGAGCAAGTGAGGCTCAGGCACTGAAAGCATTTCTCTCCCATTCTCTGCTTTGTCTCTGCTCCCAATAGGAAGTGCATGCAACTGAAAAGGAGAGGATGTACCACAAGTATGGATAATGAGTGGTGGAGCACCTGCCTATCACTTTTCACACATGAAAGTTTACAAAAGGAGACTTGAGGTCAGAAAGCATCTACCTCACTTCATAAGCCTCTTATATGTGAGGAAAGCTCCTCAGACTAGATCAACCGAACAGAATTTAATTTCTTTACCTAAGGGGACATCCTTCAAAGGCAACATTGGTGCAGTTAATGCCAAATCTTTTCTTCCTGCCTCCTCTGCAAGAGAAGAAAATAAGAGTTAGCTCTGACTTGGGCCAACAGCTCTGGCTTGTCCCCCCAAAGTCTCCACTCTGGAAGGGAAAAGTTATTCATCTGCCTCAAGCAGCAGCTGGCACACACTCATGAAAGTAGAAAACAACAATAGCAGACTAGTCCCCAGGATCAAGACTCTTCTCTATAATGAGGTTTTCAAGGGAAATATCAGACTGACAGAATTAACAAGGCTGCTTGTTTCAGGTAGCAGAAGTCAGTCATTTCTCAGTGAAAATAAAAAAGAACATTTGATTCATCTCCCTTATTTAGCAAAGGGAGCTCTGCTACAAGTAGCTATTCTTTTTTAAAGTTACCTCAACAGAATGCAGCAGGATTAGCCTAAAAAGTAAGCTCAGGTATCTAAGAATAGCTGCAGATGATAAGGAAATTGTTAGACACAGCAAGCATCTCTCTACTAACCTGAATGAACCAAAGTGAGCTGGGCTCTAAACCCTCTGAAGCTGTTCTCCCCATCACTTTCAAAATGTACCAGCATGGTATTTCCTGAACTTGGCCCTGGCTTGGGAGCTGAGAATTCACAGAGATTAGCTGTGGGAGTGAACAAGAATCCATACTTTTAGGATGTCATCCTGTAAGGGCTTGTGGCTTTAGCTAATCTAGGCTTCTAAAAAAACAAACCATAAAGACTTGATGACTTTCTAATGAGAATAAGAACTTTTGATCTAACTTTTGCCCGCAAAGCAATGATAATCAGTGATATCAGTAAGCAAGAGCAAGCAATAGTAGCCAGAATTAATCTACTGTAGTTACATTACATGAACATGAAAGTAATCCTAATTTCCTCATAGTGGAATTACAAGTAATCTTCAACAGACAATTTGAATGCCCTCCATTGCATAAATCAAAACTCCAAACCACCAAACCATACCTGAGAATTGTGTCTGCCACCACTGAGGGCTGCAAGCAAAGTCTCTCTTGAATGGTCTGTGTACAAGTTGAAGACCTAGAGAGCAGCTCCTAGAGTTTTCTTCCTGTTGAGAGCATTCAGTTTACATAACAGCTGGAAGGCCCATAATTGCAGCTGGATAGGAAGCTTGAACTTTACTCCAGATGAGCTTTCCTGTAAGAATCTGAATTTTTTATGGCAAAGCTGTTCTGGAAAGCATCGAGTGGAACTCTCCAGGATGCTGAAAGCTCTGCCCTGAAAGATTCCAGACCCAAATTTGTCAGCCTTCTTCCTCCTGCTTAAATACTCTTTTCCAATGGAAACCAGATTTCTTTTCATGAACTGCAGTGTTAATACTTATGCAGCATTTGGTAAACACATGCAACTAAATTACCACCACAAAATAGATGGGGAAAAAATAGAAGCATTTGCCAAAGATCACTTGTCAATGACAAACCCTGAACAACTCAAGCCTTTTACCCAGATTCCTTAGTGCAAAGAAAAGAGTGCCAGCCCCTGACCACTCTACTGTCTTTTGGTTGACATAGAGGTCTGTAAAGAAGTAGCTAGAATTCAATCAAATATCTTCCCTTCTGAGCACCAGATTGCTTTTCACTTTAAGAACAAATATCAAGCTCTGCAAAAGTGAGCATGGTGTCTGGAAGCTGTTTTTTTGAAAACGACAGGCTGTTACAACCTGGGTTTTTTTTCATCCAGGTAGGGATAACATGTGGAAACATAGAAATTTAAAAAAAAAAAAGGGAAAGTTAAAAACATTTCTTTCACTAAAGTTAAAGATTTTTATATTGATGAAACTGAAGCAGATTTAAAGTGAGAAATTAAAAAATATTTGCTTCTGAAAGTGTGGGAAAGAGATGCCTCAGGTTAGCAATTTTTCATTAATGAATTTCCAACAGTACTAGTTCAAGGTATTAAGAATTCACATCCATTTCAGTAGAATTAAACATGCACTAACAACTGTTCTTTCACTCTGCCTTACTTTGAACATTTGTCTTTTACAACAACACTTAGAGCCAAGTTGCTCTTGCTCTCTCCTTTGGAAGAGTGATGAAGAGCACAGGCCAGATCCAGCAGCACACACTTGTGCACTCCACTGTCTCTGCAGCAGAACATGAACCATGGTCTTCTATTCAGCCCTGCAACAGCAGCGAGACTTTGGACCAGGATGTGGGATCTCCTGTGCCAATGGCATGTTTGGCCATCATGATGGGCAAGACAGATGGGCCTCAAAGGTACTGCAGAAGCCCTTTCAGTGGTACCAAATACCATGTTACCAGAGAGAGCATATTTTGCTGATAAAACATGCCTGTTTCCACAGGATTTCTAATTTAAGTCTGAAACAATTAGTGCTCACACAGCTGGTTTTCTTCTTCATCACCATAAATAGTAACTGCATCATAAATCCAGCCTGGGCTAAGCCCCGTGGCAAAGTCTTCAAACTCCAGCTGCAAAGTGGACAAACAAGAGGGAATCGTCAAGATTGAAACAAACTTCTGAACCTCTGGAGAAAAGCTAGATTTTGGGAATTCTAGGAAGAATTTGGGCATGACTTCCCTTGGTGATCGTGTCACGTTTTGCATCAGAAGAGTCTATAGGGAATATTGGCCTGACTGCTCCTTCCTGTGCGGGGCTACTGACAGGTCTGCAGAGGATGAAGGTGGCCTAAACTTTGTCTTAAGGCATTTCAGCTGTCATCTTTACTGCAGCACTCAATGCCTTGTACTTCTGAAAGGACTGTGCCCCATATGGATTGCCCTTTCAAGAGCTTTTCCTTCAAGCATGGGAAGTGGGTGATTTTTCATTTGTTTTGTTTTTCATCCAGACTGCAAGTTCTCACACCAGTAGAGCAGCAGCAAACCAAGCAACAGGTCTGCATGTCCTCAGGTTTAACACTGTGTCATGGTTTAACCACAGTTGGCGTCTAAGAACCATGGAGTCACGTGCTCACATCCCCATCCCTTCTGACTCCTGGTGGGATAAGGAAGAGAATTGCTAATAATAAAGATAAAACCTGTAGGCTTGAGTTAAGAACAGTTTAACAGTTGAAATAAAATTTAATAATAATAATAATAATAATATCAATAACAATTGCAATGAAATGGGAGACAGCAAAAAGAGACAGAGAGGAATAAAACCCCAGACAGACAAGAGTTGCACAACGCAATTGCTCACCACCCACTGACCAATGCCCAGCCCATTTCCCAGCACTGCTCTGTGGCTCCCAGCCAACACCCCCCCAGTTTATACACCGGGCTCAACATTCTATGATATGGAATATCCCTTTGGTCAGTTCACATCAGCTGTCCTGGCCACGCTCCCTGACACCTTCTTGTGCGTATCCTCACTGGCAGAGCATGTCCTTGACAGGGTAAGCACTACTTTAGCAACAACTAAGACATCAGTGTGTTATCAACACTATTCACATACTAAACCCAAAACACAGCACCAACTGCTGGAAGGAAATTAACTCTATCCTAGACAAAACCAGGACAAAACCAGGACACACCGTTTTCTACCCCTTAGCCAAGGCAACAGGGGAGGAGAGATGTTTCTGCTTTAAACAGTGTAGGTGGCAACAGGACTCATCCTAAGCTTGGTGGGATGCTTGCTGCACACAAGATGCAGCAGGCAATAACAAATAAGAGAGGTGCTGGTAGTAGGAGTGAGGACTATTATCAGACAGCCCATGCACACACAACGAGAAGCAGACACTTTGGTATGGACTAAGGAGTAGCTTGTGGGGGAGGTTGACACTGCCTTGAGAAAAGAGCTGACTCTCTTGTTTGCAACATGCTCTCTGCCTTCCCTTTGTCCTCAAATCTGTGCTGGACTTCAAGATAAAGCTATCCTGGGATGAGGCCGGTGCCTATAGATTTCAAGCCCTTACAACAGTCACAGCCCCTTCACACAGGAGTTCAGAGGTGATGTCTAATTGACAAAATATGCCCTGCAAAGAATCAGTGACCTGGAAACTTTACAATTTGCAGTCTCGTGCGTCACAGATGTTTCTGGCAGGATTTTATTGAATTGCTCCCCTGAACAGTTCTCAGTGCAGAGGTTTAAGAGCAGTTTCTCTTTTTATTACCTTTACGACATACTCTGCTGGACCTTCAATGAGCCAGTGGCACTTCATGTCCCTGGGATACAAGCCAGGCTAATTAGCAGTATCAATCTTCCCCTCTTCCACTAACACTGCGACACTGCCACAGCCGGAGCCTGCAGTACTCAGATGGGAAAGGAGACAATTTAACACATGGGATTAGACAGTACTTTCAATAAACACAAATCAACAACTTGATTTTTAAAGAAACCAGGCACACTTAGGGTAGTTGTTATTTTAAAGGGGTCAGGAAGGAGAGGAAAGGAGTTTCTAACAGCATCAGCAAGATCACTTGCTTCAGAGTCCTTATGGATGGCCATGAAGGTGAGCCCACAGCCACAGCCAGCATTGCTCCCACCAGAAAAAAATATAACCGTGGCCTGGTCTGACTCTGCCAGCGGAGGGGCTGGGAAGGCATCCCTGCAGGATTTACCTGAGGAAGACAAGTAGTTGTAAGGGTGGACTGAACATACATTTATTCAGGCAGATCTCAGAGTGGTTCACTAGGCTAGATCCCATCAAGAAGGTCTCCTCTCAGACCAAGTGGAGGAACTATTTGACTTTCATTACCTCTAAAATATTTAGAGGCAGTACAAAGAAATTGAGGCAATTGGACTTCATCCAAAACAACCACATGAACAACAAAATATTCCCAGTGGATGAATTGCATGACTAAGGATCAACATTATTGCCAACACATCACCATTACTAAGTTAAAGTGCAGAGGCAGTGAGTATTTGCAGGAAACATTTATTATTTTTTCAGAGGGACAATGGGCCACATTTCTTTGTCTCATCTGCATGGTTACCCAGTTAACTGTGTGCTTGTTATACCATATAACATAATTTCAAGCTAAGAACCAGCCCATGAGTTGTGTCTTCAACACATTACTGGCTACACTAACACATCAGAAGTCCACCTGGACACACGCCAGCTAAGCAAGGCTAAGCACACAGTTTCTTCTGCTACCCAAGGTCTGTAGGAGTAAAACGGGTATATTGGAGACAAGGCAGAGGGGGCATAGAATTATGCACAGTTGAAAGATGTTTTCGAGACACCCATCACACTGCACTAGGAGCCAGCACAAATATGAACATGACCCTCAGTCCTACCTGCCCTGCTCCATTTGGGTGTTTTCTCTAGTTCTTTAAATTCACGGTGGAAAATACAAATTGCTTTCAAAGGTCAGCTGGATTTGCTGCTCTTCATGACAATGAATGACAAGAAATTATACCCAATAACCCTCGCACCTCCAAGGCACCCAGACTTACTGATTAGTTCTCTTCCATTCAAATAGAGAGATGCATGGTCAGGGTCACATCCAAGTTGGTATCTACATCTAATTTAGTGAAGCACATCAAGATGATTTTGTCCTCTGGTACTGTTATATTCCAGGAACACAGGCTAGAAGCAAGCAATAGTAAAGGCATGTTTCTGCGTGGCTGAGCTTTGCCCTTGTCAGTCCCACCATGAGCTGGGAGTCTCACCAGAAGCTGAAAACCGATGTCACCAGCTCCATCTGTTAAATTTTATGATCTTCCCTCTCAGCATAAGCCATCAGGGGAGAGAGTTACCAACAGCAGAGGACTGCCATGAATTTGATCAGCATCAGGTGGGGATTGATGTTTCCTTACAGCAGCAATAGTTTTGTGCCATGTGACTGATGCACCACCAGCCCAGTCCATCCAGTTCCCCTGCCTCCTGCAGGAGTTGAAAGCTTCTTTGTGTGAGCTGAGATTGATATGGGCAGACCAAAGGAAAAAGGATACAACAGATCACAACAGTGCTTGTACAGGATCTGTATTACAAATAGACTTTTTGTCTTACTACCTTCCCCCACAGCGTTATCCTGCCCAGCAAGCACAGCTGGAGATTTGCATTGCAGGGAACACACAGCTGCTGTTCATCCAGACACTACTGAGAGTGGTGCCTGGTCTGGCAGTGGTTGGGGCTTCCAAGCCCAGGGAAACACTTTGGTGGGTGCCATGAGGAAAATTCAGTGTTTGGCTACTACAGCCAAACTCCAGTTACCTGTTGTGAGGGACATTATGCTCCAGAGCCTGGGGGTACAGAATGAGACGATTTCCTCCAAAGAGCAGGATGCCTTGGGAACTGCACTCTGCTGGTGCAGGGAGAGGGCTTGGCACAGCAGCTAGAGAGAGAAAAGGGTTATTGCAGTACAGGCACAACTGATTAAGCCACAGGCTACAGTACTGCAGTTGTTTCAAACACAAAGTGCTTGACATGCAGCTGAGAGATGCCTCAGATGAGAACACACGATTTCCATCCCAAAGTCCTACTTAAAAATCCCCAAACTTCCATTTGTCCCACTGACACCGTGGGCTTGGATTTGTCCAGCCTGCTAAGAGCTGACATGGCTAGTCCAAGCTCATTTTTAATGAAACACCACTTTTATGTCGGCCTCCCCTTCGTCTCCTCTGGGCATTTGGTCTGTGTGAATCCCGGCAGCTCTGCTTTGCAAGGGGTAATGCACCCACTTTGCAGCCACATGGCTTCTGCTCCTTGCAGTTGCTGCACCCAATTAAGAGACACCTTCTTGTCTGCAGACGGTCCCCCTTTGAAAGCATAATCATTAAGGATCCCTAGCAAAGCCATAACAGGTTGGGTATTAGTTAGTAGCAACACCTCAACTTTGATGGCTATGACAGAATAACACTATCTCTTTAATAACTTGTATTAGCCCTGTAATTACCTGCACAGAAAAATACAAGTGGCCAGTGGGGAGTCACTAGACCTGTGCCTAGCTATAAAAGGCACTTCCAATAAGCCCAGAAAACTGCGGCACTTAATTCCATACCCCTCTTCCCTTTCATGTTCAAAGTTGTATTTGATGAGGAGATAACCCCTGATCAATCCTGCACGCCGTTTCAGGAGCACAACAGCAGTTCAGATTTCAAGCTGGAAAGCATTCAAAGCAGACTTTTAATAGAGCAAGGCTGGTATGCAACACTCAAGGGACACCTCACTGAGCTGGAAGGGCTGCATTCAGCCAGAAAAAGGGCAGCTTGAGTAGCCTTCTGCTTCTCCTTCAGGGGATGCAGGGGTCAGACTTGCTATTATAACACGGTTTCTGAAGGGGGACTTATATGTTTAAACCTTTTGTTTTGCCATCCCAAATTAAAAGATAATACACCTTGCTGCTGATGCAGTGTCTTGAAACCAAACAGAAGTGCTGTGGGTGGAGAGGAGGGAGGCAGCAATAGCACGACAATTTGGATTCCTATGGTGCTAAACAGGTAGGAGTGGAAAAATACCCTCCCAGTACTCACACCTGCCCTGTGTCATGTGCTGGGCAATGAAGTCACAAACAGCCACCTGTGAGAAGATGCCTGATGAGCTCTGGGCCATGGTGCTTCTCATGAGGGTATCCAATCCTGTAGCACAACTGACCCCCCAGGACACCACACCGGTCAGAGTTCAAGTGGCACCAGACCTCAGACACACAAAGGGGCCTCCAGAGTCACCCTGTCCAAACTTCGCGGGGGAGGAATGGTGACATTTATTCCTCCAAACTCCTCTATTGTAGCCCATTGCCCAGTGGGACTGTCTGAGCAAGGGTATTAGAAGGCTTGAGTGTGTGTAAGAGGAAGTGGTCACAGCACCAAGCCTGGCGGAGTTCAAGACGCGTTTGGACAATACTCTCAGGCGCACGGTCTGACTCCTGGGCATGGTCCTGTGCAGGGCTGAGTTGGACTCAATGATCCCTGTGGGTCCCTTTCAGCCTAGCTTATTCTGTGATTCTGTGACCTCAGGTGGGAGGTGGGAACTGCCTTCTTTACAACCTCCTGGTAGCATTGCCCACGCCAGGTTCCCTTGCCCATGCCTGAAGTCCCACCACTGAAGGTCACCCCCGGTTTCAGTAGAGGTGGTGGTGCTTGTGTGCAGAGGTGGAGGTCCTGCTGTTAGCAATGCCCAGGGCAGGTCTAGGCAAGGGGCCAATCATGCTTCAGTCTCCTGCTCACATCCATACTCCCACCTGTAAAAGACTGCTCCTGCCTTCCTTATCCTGAAGCTCCTTGTAAAGTCCTTACTCAAAGAAGTGCTGACAGCACTTTCAGTGCTGTTGCTTCCCTTTCTCCTCAGGAGAGAAGAAGGTTTGTGGGTGGACAGGAACAGCCTGCTGCCCAGCAGGAGCCAGGGCAGACAAGCTGTTACCTTGCACACCATCAGCAAAGCCAGTGCACAGCAAAGAGCCCCACACCCTGCCCTCAGCACCATGCTGCGGGTCTGGCTGTCGCTGAGGACAGCTCCACCTCCTACAGGACAGGAGCCAGTGCTGCCACCTCCTAAGGATGGCTCTGCTTCCACAGGCTCCAATATGCACACATGAATATGCACAGCAGCAAAGTGCAACCTTCCCTAATGTGCTCCAAGGTCCCATGCTGCAGGAAAATGCTGATCTGCACATCCCTACAGGGGCTGGTCCTCTGACAAGCAGAGGAGACCCAATGAGCAAAGGGTACTTGAATATTCCATATGGCAGGAGTCACCTTCTCTTGCATTTCTATTTCTGAAAGGAAGTGTCTCCTTTCCCTTATCCATTATTCTGTTCCTGCAACTGTGACCAGAAGACTCTGCCATTTGACTCTCCCTCAGACACCTTGCCCCAGCCACTAGTCACACGCAGTGTCCCAACACAGAAGTCTTCATCCCTTAACCTCATCCCCTGCAGAGGAAAGGGTACACAAACAAGTGCAGGAACCACATACTTCCAGTAACCTTTCTGATTTACAGGCACAAACTGCCTTCAAGTCATACTGTTTCGATAATTCCCTTCCCAAAACATCATAGTCCCCTATGGGTATTTATAAAATGAGAATACAAACCAATGTTAGCCACATTAAATTGAATATAGACATGCCAAATTGAGAGGAAGGAATCAGGAAGACTGAATGTTAACATAAGCACATGGATGCTTGGGAAGAGGACAAGGAGGTGGAACAGCCTAGCAGAGACAAGGAGACTGGATTGCCTCTATCCATCTCACATACTGTGGGAATGATTCTGTGTTTGTGAGAAACTCTTTACATCTTTCTCCCCAAAGACCAGTGTTTATCAGATCAAAGGAGTTATGTAGGACATGCAAAACTCAAGTTCAATCTAGAGTCATATTGGTTTGCTTTTCCTTGATATTGGGAGAAAAATGCATCATAGTTCTCCTTGGCAGCTTCAATGGGGCACTGGCAGTGCCCAGCCTTCAAAGCAAAGTAGGGACCCCTGAATTTTCCTCAGCCCAGTTCACACCTGGATATATATATCTATTTAACCACAGAGTATGGGCACATAGGCAGCCCTCAAGCAGCCTTCCTCATGCTGCCTGCCAGGATGTCTGAGCTCAGAAACAAACATTTCTTTGGTCTTATTTCCCTTATTCTTTCCATTATGGGCAAACCGTAAGGCTGTCACTGACCGAGCCAGTGTTTTGAGACATGACAGTGACAGAAGGTTATTTTGTGTTGGCTGATCTGCCATCTGATGGTCACAGGCAGTCATGGCCTGTATGATGGCTGTAACCCATCATATCTCTACACAATACAAGAAATTGCCTTTGAAAAGACTTGTGCCACTTCCTTAACTCTGACACCCTCCAGTTGCCTCCAGAGGCTTTGCTTTTGCCTGCAGGAGTACTCAGAGCAAGCAGGTCCTAATCCAGGTGTTAATGCTTCTTGGTGGCCAGGACCCTTGCAGCCCACTGCTGGGTGCTAGCCCAGGGCTATGCCAGGGGGAAGCCAATGGCTTTCCAGCAGCTGGTGGAGAAGGAAACAATTGTACAAGGGCAACACAAAGGCACACAGGAATCTCACAAAGCAAGCACAGGCATAGCCAGAGAACAAACCCTCAGGGATAAGCTTCTGGGACAATTAATCAAAGCCTAGGACAAGAATTAACCCAATTGTGATAAGAAGTAAAGGCATAACTGAGAATCTGCAACCCTACAGTCTGGTCCTGCCCTGAGATCTGGGGCTGGCCTTCAGAAACAGGACTTATGGCCAGGCTGATTTCACAGTAGCAGCAATGCAGAAGCTTCCTGACTTCCAGCTGGAAAAACTGGACTTTCTTTCAAATGGATAGATAGGTTTCTTGTTTCATCTGCTATCCATCAAGGCACTGTTCATATTTGGGAAGCACAGAGCTGCCAGGAGAGGTGCCAGCAGATTTCACTGCAGCCAGCTTGGTACAGGGAAGAAGATAATTTATTCTTCACCTTGGGACTCACAGAGCCCTCCATTTTTGACCTTGAAACATCAAGCTCAGCCCTTGTTACCTGCAGTCTGGGATCCTAAAGGGGATAGGAGAAGCCTTAAAAACAATGGGAACTGATTGCTAAGTCATTTTGGCCCCATAGATCCTCCTTTCTAATTTTGTTTTCAGTGCATTTAAGGAGATGAGCAGAGGCCTAGATCAGAGAGCTTTATGATGATTTTAAGCAGCTACATGTAGTTTGAATTAACACTACACAAGCATATGCCCACTATGGGTTTTCTGCATATTTTATAAGCAGTATAATGTCACAGTTAAACTCAGAGTAATCAACTCCAGCAGAGTCAAAACAACATTCAGTACTTCTTTTAGCAATTAGGTAGATAGACCCACTATCAGAGCAGTTACCCAATAAATAGATGAGCAGTAGATCCCATCTTTAGCAAACCGGATCTTTAGCCCTTCTCTAGGGATTGCAGCAAGTGCTGTAGGGTGCAGGGTGAGACACTTTTGCACTCAGTGAGACATGCATTGGGTTCATTGATCTCTCTGATACCTGTCATTGTGAGAAATACTCACAGGAGTGGAAACTTGCCTGGGTTTCATCTATCTGTGTTTTCCGTCACCATCTCTCACATCACAGTGTGAAACACAGCAGTGAGCTCATTTTGAGATCTTTGCAATTAGGGCAGATGAAAGCTCTGCTGAATTATTGCCAGAACAGGACAAAAGCCAGATTTGAAGCAGCTGCCCTTTCTCTCCAGACTACCTTCTCTCGAGAGCCCAAGAAACCCCAGTACTCAAACAAGAGCTTTGAAATCTATTTATCACTGATTTCTAGTAGATTTATAGGGGTTTGTTTTGTTTTTTTAACACCGCTTCTCTATGAGATTGCACCCCTTCAGGAAAGTCCAACTGGTGCAAATTACCACCACGCTATTTCACCCACGGAGCCTTTGGAGATGGCAAGTCCAGGCAGCCTGGCAGGCACACGCTTTATTATGGCTCTCTGCCCCTGAAGTGTGGCCCCAAGCATTTTGAATCAAGATATCAAGGGTTCAACATGAGCCTTTGCTTCAATGTTTTCTAGTAAATCAAGATTTATTTTATTTTCCCACTCAGGGAAACCCTTACTTTCATTTTATAATCACTTCCAGCCGTGAGCAACAGACCCACCAACAACGCAGCTCAGCTTTAATCCCCAAGAGGCTGTTTACTGGAAATGGAAATTTCCCACACTTCCCAGCAAAGTCTGACACCAGGATTGCCTGGCAATGCAAATGCTGCAGTAATGGGAACAGAGGAACAGCACTGGCAGCATAACAGTGGAGAGTAAAAGCACTGACTAGTTTTGCACAGAATAGAGAAACAAGGAGGTTCCTCATTATCAAGGTTAATCTTGCGCATTGAAATTTTTATACCGTAGCAACTTTCTCATTATTCAACATTAGTCCTCAAAAATGATGCTCGAATTGAGCAAGAAACAGATGTGAAGATGACTGGTCTGCAATTACATTATAATGGATTATAAAAGGGCTGGCAAAGGGGCCACTTATATCATTGTCCCTGTCCATTAAGAGGTCTTTAGCCTGGCCTGTGAAGCTGGTCTTGCATTAAAAGTACAGAAGACAACGTGACTGCTGAGTGATGGGATAGTTACCAGGGCTGCTTTTACCAGGAAGCTGCAGTACTTCTCCTCCTGCCTCAGATATGCTTCTCTGGATGCTTGCTTAGGTCAGCAGGGTCTTTTAAAGACAAAATCATACAGAATTAGTGATTTAGACGTTTAGAAAACCATGGTAGCATGGGGATTTCCACACCCTGATTTCTGCCCCAGGGCTGCCCACATAGCACAGAGCTTCCCAGGCTTTGGAGAGAACAAAGCAGAGACACAACAGGAGCAAGCAGGGCACTGGGGTTGCACTTCAGCCCCATGGCTCTGGAGTGACACATCCCATGGACCTGACTGTGGCAGAGCACTGGCCTCGCTCAGTGCTGCAGAGGCCATTTCCCTCCCTAATTGGGACCGCATACCTGGGCCTGGGAACAACCTGTGTCCTAAGGGGATTTTTTGTTAGAAGAGGTTTAAGAGTGAGTGAGGAGGTGAGACTGACTTACTGCTTCAGGTGGCCATGCAGTGGGCAGCAGTAATAGCCACATCTTCTTGGACCAGACTGGAAGGCTGAACAAGAAGGACTGTTAGTCCAACTTCTATTCCTGAGTGACCAGCGTTCAATGACTCGAGGATGAAGGAGAGATGGCTTCTTCCTCTCCTCCCCAGTCCCAGACAGGTGGGCAGTATGCCACAACATGGACCTGACAGGGCTGCCCTCCAGGCTCCATCTTCCAACAACTAATCTCAGCTGCAGAGTATCCTCTGGGCTCCTCAGGTCAATGGGACAAACTCCACACTTCAGGCCTACATAGAAGACCTGAAAAAAGAGTGTTTTTTCAGTGAGACAACCCCACATGCTCAAATGCATCAACTCAGACTCTTCTGGCAGGTAGTGAATTAATGGGACAAACCCCAGGTGCCATAGCTTTCCTGACTCCAGTCTGAGCTCCAAGCTGAAGGCAATTATATGGAGATAAATGAAACACACAGAAATTGCATTTTTTTTTGTAAGAATCTGATGTGTGCAAAGCTGAGGTCTCCTGTGATGTACTTTCATGGGGTGTGTGCACAGCCATAAAAAAGCAAATTTACATTTCATCCAGTAGCCTAATTATTCTTAATGAAATGCAACTGGGACTTACAAAATTAAGTAACAAACGCAACAGGTTGTAATGATACCACCAGACTACTCAAAGGTTATTTTTAAAAGCTTCCATACTTTAAGTGGCCCGGGACACTTAACCTGTGCCAGTAAAGTCATAATGAAAGATGATGTCTCTGAACCGAGCTGGCCCTGCACTCAGTCTTGACTTTGGTCTGGAACACACCAGAGACATAGCTTTCTCACAGGGCTTCTGGCACTGACTGTGGGCAGTGAGCACGGAGACATTTTGACTCAGGGATGGCTGGGTCTGGTTAAGTCTTAAGTGCTATCTTGAACTGTACAGTTTGAGATAAATCCATGGTGATCCCATTTATGTTTTCTGTGGAAAACCCCATCAGTCCTCAGCCAGCAGGGAGTGATGTGCATAGTGACAGGCCTGCCAGGGACCATGCTAGGTGGAGGAGGAAGGGGTGTGCTGTTCCCCTGGCCCAGCTCCTGAACACAACCGTCACACCAAAGATCACACAGGAGGAGGGATCTCAAGTGCCTGGGATGCAAAGAAAAGGAACCGACTGCAACTTCTCACACCAGCTGGAGGTCTGCTTCTCCAGGCTGGGTAGTTGTGGGAAAGGGGTAGCATCAGGTCTCTGTCTCTCTTGCTGAGAAGAGGACAGCAGCTCTTCTTCCATTCCTTTCAGCTGACCTGTGTCTGCACCAGCTAAAAATCGCTGTTAATCACTCCTGTCCAATGTGTTTCTCATGCCAACAGGAGGGGTCCACTGCCTCTCCCAAGCCAAGGCTGGGATAAGAGCTTAGTTCCCAGCCATGCAAATATAAGCAATACAATGCTCATGATTTAGGAGGTACCTGAACTGTGCTTGTCCTGGTGAGAGCCTGAAATAATTCACTGGAGTCACCAGGAGACTGAAACTGGATTACACCACTTGAGCCCTCTGTATAACTTTGGGTCTGTCCTCTGTGTAGGCTTGAAGGTGATGCTACTTGATAAAGTTGACAGGCATTAGAAAGCTCACCAGTTTCTCACACTACGTTATGAGAGTGCCAGTGCACTGAGGAGCCCATGTCTTTCTCCTCTACCCAGATGGCTATCCACCCCAAGACCTCAGCAGTAAAAAGTGGCAATCACCCACAAGGTTGTGGGGATCCTTGCACAACTCCTGCAGCACTCCAGGCTGTAGAGGGACTCAGCTACTTGCTGCCCTGTTCAGCCCAGCCTCTCTCTCTCCTCCTTTTTAAATAGAATTTTATCATATTCCCAGTTCACTTTCTGGCCCCAAAGCACTTGACTACTGCAAAGCTCAGGCACAATTTTCTAAGCCACTGACCTGGACCAAGCTCTCCCTAGCCCTTGGTGCTGACTAGCCTTTCCAACAGGAGACTGTGGTGATTATTGCTATAGCAGCGAGTCCACTAGTGAAGTAGAAAATAAATAGACTTTATCAGGGTGGTAAATGATGGAGAAAATAGCATTCCCTTAGGTAGTGAGAGAAATAACATTAGCAACAGCAGAAGGACCAGCATCATATTGGAGCAGCATGGGAAGGTTGGCAATGAGCTGGTTATCCTTTCTCTTGTCCCCGTAGATCAGGTGTTTTTAGCATTGTCTTCATTACAAGGAGGAAGTTACTCACAAGATCACCATTCTTCTGCCCAGCTTGACCCACTTCACAGCCTGCCTTGTGCTTGTTTCCCTCTCTTACCTATAAACAGCCTTGGGGCATAAATTTTCACATGGATGTGGGAGCAGGCCAGAGAGGGATTCATAAATACATTAGCCACTGCAGAAGGATGTGCAAGGATTTGAGATCATACTGCCATCCATTGCTCTCCCAGGCACTGCTCTGACCTGGTGCCCCAAGGAGACCAGTTAGCAAATGCAGTGGGACCAAGCTATTTCTCTTTCTTGCACAGCCAAAGGACCACATGGCAGCTGAGCAGCCTGCACAGGAAATGGCTCACCTGCCACAGCAGCCAAGGAGAGGGCTGTGGTGAGCAGCACCTGGATGGAGAGGGTATGAAAGGCTTCCAGTCTCAGCAGAGCTACAGAAAGGGCAGCCCAAAAATCACCTGTCAATGGCAAGCACAACCAAGCATGACTTGTGAAAACTGAGTGGTTACAATCACTTGTTTCATACCTGAAAAGTGCAGACGATACCAGTGCTTGCTGCTGTAGCCCCCTCACGGGGCACATCTCCTCACAGACCATGCACAGGACTCACCACATAGAGCAAGAAGGGACAAGAGCAGTGAGAGGAGCCCTGCTCTCACCACAGCCCAGGAAAAGTACCCAGTGCTGGAGCCCAGGCTGTGCTTCACACAGGAGAAACAACTCAGGTCCCAGCTAACTAGCTCCTTTAGTAGATGAGGTATCAGTCAGGGCTGCAACACAGGTGGGTTTGGAGGCTCTGCGGCCATGTCTCACTGGGGATTTCCAGCTCCCTTGGCTCACCTGTTTGCAGTTTGCTGCCTCATTCCATGGACAGCAGCAGGATCTAACATCTCCCCTCACCATTGCTGCCAGACCTGAGCTGCCTCAGCCCTTGCAGATGAGGGTTGGCACAGGCAAAGGCAAGTCCTGCCAAGTTCCTCGCTCCGTGTTCTCTGCTTGCCCAGGCTGGCCAGGAAGAGCACATTGATAAAGCATGGTGCTGTGCTTGCCTCCTCCTTCCCAGAGGACACCAAGAGAGCTGGACACCTCCAGCAGCTTTTCATCTGTGAAGCAATACATGGGGTTTACAGAGAGGCTCAAGTAGCTGTCATAAGGATGAAAATTATTTGACCTTTTTTTTTACAGGGAGAGCTGCTATCCACATGCTGCCAGGGCAACTAAAGCATGGAGCTGCCTTTCCTTTTTGGGCCGGGAACCACAGAGACCTCCAGGTGCTGTGGTGCCTCACACACAGGGCCCTGGCATCACCCATGGAAGAGTAGACATCTCCACCCCACCTCAGGAGCCCCTGAGCAGCCGGGGGGCTGCACAAGCACTGCCCAGCCTGTTCCCACTCGCCAGGGCACTGCCCATCCCTGATGTATTCCTTGTTCTGCAGAAGGGCAAGAACTACACACTGATCCACAGGGCAGGATCCAGGCTGTGACCTGGACGTACATCTCATTTCTTCATCAGTACAAACGAGGATCTGGGTAGGTGGGCGCTGGATAGAAGCTCCATTAAGAAACTCTGCACTGTTGGGATCTGGGAGAACTTCAGGATGTATGGCCTGACTTCTGAGTGAGCCTACAATTCCCCTTCATGCTAAGTTCTGCACACAGCAGGATGGCACAAAACACTGTGGCACACGTTCAGGGCTTTTGATTCTCTTTCAGGTCCATTTTCAGTAGAGGTGTTTATCACCATCACGATCCCCCGAGTGAACTCAAACACTAGAAGGATGCTGGAGTATGTCTGCCAGGAAGAAGGGATTTACAATGAAATTAGTTTCTTTTTAATTTCTTTTTTTTTTTTTTTTGCTCTTCACACTCTTTAGACTTGTTTGACACACTCCTGACAGAGGCATAAAGCCTGACATGAAGAGCTTATGTCAGAATAACATGTCCAACCATCAAGAACTGGAACACACCAGCCCACATCTTTTCTCATGCTCAGGCTCCAAAAAAATATTTTTATATGCCAATATTCCAATATTTTTATATGCCCACAGTCAAATACACGTGCTGCACAGTTGCTCCTATATGACCAATAACTGGCACTCCAGGGGCAGTAAAACGTAAGTGGAGTAAGAAACTCTGGCCCTTCCACCTCCAGAAGAACTTGTTCATGGTTGGTCCTAAAGAAAGAGAACAAAACCAGGCACAGCACTTACTTTTCTTACTTTTTATATAAAATAGACATTTACATACATTTTCTTTTGCAAAGACTTTGAGCATAACTCCTTTATGTGAAATCTAGCCATTAATCCCACAGTGAAAAAAGCAAAGACTTTGCAAATTCCTGTATCGCTGACATACATCCAGCTAAGTGCGAATTTATTTTTAAAATATTTCTATTCCATGGGCTGCTTTCTTATTTTTGTTTTTCTTTTTTTTTAAAGATATGCACGACTAATTTAAAAAAAATTAGATACAGAAATAAGAACCATATGAACAGCAGGCAATGCAAACGACTCCTGCATGAGAGGAACACACAGAGTGACATCCACTTCAGGCAGAGATTTGTACAGTAATACAGTTGTAGAAGCCATAACTTTTACAGAGGATACCACTGGAGGTATTTTCCAGAAGAAAAAATTTTCAGCAAGTCAGTACAAGCATGGCAATGAGCTTTTGCACAAAGTTATCAAGGTTACCTGAAGCAATTTTGCCACCATAAAACACTAGTGAATGCCAAGCGCTTTTTTTTTTTCTTTTCCTTTTTTCTTTTTTTTTTTTTTTTTTTTTTTGCTGCTGGGTTTAAATACACATGAAAGCAAAATGGTGCATTTTGCTGCAAGAGACTGAAGGTTGGGGGAAAAAAACCCTCTAAGGGCTAATTTTGTCCAAAGATTGTGCATAATTGCATATATGAAAGATAGAAATTGAGCACTTGGTAAACTTAATCACAAAAAGATTGAGGAGATTTAAGCATACGCCAACTGCTTCACTGAATTGGAGGACAAGTGGGGCAAAAGACCATACAATGATATTCTGAATTGCCGAATTACTAAATCAGAATGACAATTATCTTCTTTCACCAAATATTGTACACCATATCTGGCCTGGCTTCTATAACTGCTGAGAAGCTTTCAAAGTTTTTAGATAATTTTAGGGGTATCCAGCCTCCCCTGCAAGTTAGGCTCTTTATTTTGAATTTTTTTTTTTTACTTATACTTCTTTCCACCTACACGCATGCACAGCCCCCTGTCCTCATCAAGATCTCTGGAATGAAGGCCATTTGCACTGCTGCATTCACTTACTGTTTGGCCAAAACAAATTGCCTACACATTTGTTGGAAAATCTAGTACAAGGATTCTATGAGAGAGAGAAAATACCCCCCCACTGCATAATTTATCCTGGGGGACAGAAAAAGGATGGAAGCAAAGAATGTTGGAATTTAAATGAGAAATAAAATAAAACAAAATCCATCAGCTGCAAATATTATTCATGGAGAAAGGAAAAAGCAACAAAATTATTATGTTTCTTATTTAGAATTAAAATGCACAGTGAGTACATGAGAGTCCTGTCTAACCAGCTTTCCATTAATTCTCTGCTTTAATATTAGTGAGCACTGAGGTTTAGCCAATGCAACTTGCAGAGAGCATGAACTCTCCCCCACCAGGCAGAGCTTCAGCCATTTATTAATTTGCAATCTCTGCTAACCATGCTGAGCACTGGACTTGGCAGAAAACAATGTATTTGTAACTCATTATTTTAGAAGCTGTGCAATGCTAGAGGAAGAGGACATTTCCTATGATTAATTAAGATAACATACAGTTTATCACAAGGTAAGTCGCTCCATTTATCTTTCACAATAGCATTCCATTTTGGTGGAGGTAACCCATTTCATATCATACTCCATTATTCTTCTTTGACTGCAATAAACCTTTCACATGATTAATGCCCTGAACAAACACAGCATTTCAGCACGGGCACCAACAAGACAGGGAGTCAGCTCAGAACTTCACAAGGGTTTAGCTGCTTTGGTAGCTCACGGTCTGTGCCATTCTCCAAATATGCTGCCAGTTTGCAGACTGTCATCCTGCATAGATGGGGTATAAAGTGCTGGTTCAAGAAAGTGGGGTTCATTAGTGAGCCCTCCTCTCTCCATAACTACCATAAACCCAGCTCCAAAACGTGGAGAGTCACCCTTTCAGCATATAAAAACTGGTCCACCTGGGATTAAAGTCTATGGATCTGTTATCTGTCCAATTCAGGCAAGTGGATGAACACATGCCATGCTTTCCAACCAAACCACCTCCCTTACTGGGAGGATGGTCTCATTTTTCTCCATTATTCTGCAAGTAAAACAGTGTTGCACAAATGGTAATCCTTCTCCAGGATCTGGGAGAGGGGCACCCAAAGTTATACTATAGTTCTATACATGCACCAGTTTTAAGAGGTCAAGATGGCTTTGATCGGGTTCTAGGACAAGAAGGAGACAATAATTTCTACCAGGTCTCTCAGGAAAGACAAACTAATATTTAAGCTGAAGTTAAAAACATAAAACTAAGTCTTCCCTCTCACAAAGCATTGCTATAAAAAAATACAACTTCTTCTGTATTTGAAAAAATACGTTTCATTGGCCACAATTTTAAAGCCACACACTGCAGTGAGGCTTGTAGAATATACAGTATTTATTTAATATATCTTTATGAGGCAAAGTTTATAGTTGATACGCATTTTTCAAGGAGGCATATCTCCCCCCACCCCTATCCCCCATGCTTTGGCTGGCTGTTGGAGCACTCTGCAGATGCTCCAGGGGGGGCTTTGCATGGTACCACTGTTTGGGGCTGCACCAAACACTGTTCTGCCAGCCTCCAAACTCACTGCCACGCGGTGGAACCACAGGCAGCCGGCCAACCTGGGATCATGGGGCTTTGGGGAAGCTGCTCTGAAGGCAGGCTCACCTTGGGGAGAGGCAGAGAGCTTTATGGTCCAGGTATCTCCGAATATCCCAGTAAAGAACTGGCAACAGCCTCGCAATGAATGACCCCATCTCCTCCTGGACATCTTGGTAGCCCAGGGCTGTGCAAAGCTATTTGTGCATGGTATCCAGCAGAGCACCTGCACTAGGGACCTGCAGAGACATCAGTTCAGCAAGTCCATGGCCACAAAAGTCGTGTGAAAAGACAAGAGAGGGTTGCTGACCCAGCTCCAGGAGCTCAAACCCGCCCTTGGCCATGCAAAGCAAAGTAGGCTGCTTGGGCTGGGGCAGAAGAGAAAATTTGCCAGCAAAAGACTTGCTTATTCTGGTCGCAGCTGATCCCCTGGAAAGCTGGTTTGGTGGGAGAGAGGCCAGAAACATGTTACTGCCTCTTCTCCCACAGTGGTCTCTCCCTCCCACCTCTGCCCAGCTGTAGGCACTGGCTGGTCTCCTTGGCTCTCCAAGCCCTGGCAGGGCAGACAACTGCATCAGTCTGGACTCCCTCTGAGCTCCAAACACAGCTGGAGTCACATCAACAACTTGTCAGTAATTTGACCACCAGTAGCAGCTAGACACCAAGCTTTGAAAATTAAACCAGTGAAGCCACCAGCACATCTGTCCCATCACACTGAGTGAACCTGGAGCTTGCTGAGGTGCCATGGCCAGCACCAGTTAAATCCGGGCACCACATGGGTACCTGCCACACAGGCTTTTCCTGACAGATGTGTTTTAAGGCATGGCATACCTAATCTCAGCTGTCCTTTACTAATAATGCCAAATCCTGGGCTGCTTTTCTGCAGGGACTGGCCACAGTCAAGCTCAAATAAAACAACTTTTATAGCAGTTTCCTGCTGCAAGAGGAACAAACTGATGACCTACCCTGGGTCCAAACCCAAAGGCGCCAAGCACAGTCCCACTAACACTGTCTGCAAACTGGTACAAACCCTGGTGGAAGCAGCAGAAGTACTGTTATTGCAGGGACAGTGTGGTCCAATGTGCTCTGCAGCCATTTAACTTGGAATCCTTAGATAGAATTATCTGAGTACGCCCCAGTGGTACTGCGTTTTAATAACTTCAGACAATACAAGTCACAAAGCCCAGCCATGTGGCCAGCTGTGTAGGATATTGCCCAATTCATATAAAACAGAGAAAATATATTAATTATTTGATTATTATAAGTTAAATAAATAAAGCTCAACAATATAAGCCCCAGTTTTGAAGAGAATTTGTTTTCCCACTTCAGTATTTAAAAATATAGATTTATGACTGATTGGCTATAGGTCATTTTCTGTATCTCTCAAGGGAGGGGGTGAGAACACTTTGACAAAGTGTTTTGTCAGCGTTATCACCATGATAAGTGGGTTTTGTCCCTGCATACCCATAGAAGAGCCTCCTTAGTACCTTTCCAGGCTAGGAAATCTTCCCTAATCTCTCTGTGGCTTTATTTTACCTCCTGTATTGATCTGATATGTTGTTTGGTTTTCATACTGGGGACTGAGCAGGAGGATAAATAATCCTAGAGCTTCCTAGATGCTTCCATTTTTTTCAGAGTAATAACTATTTGCCTGGAGGGAGAGGGCAAAGGATAAAGCCACATGATATTTGACAAAGCTGTTATCATGAACCTGAATTACTACAAAATTAATGAGTAAAACATTCAGGTTAGGTTTTCCCTCAAAGGATCTTTTGCCCTACTTGTGGAATCATCCTTCCAGGGCGATATTTAGATAGTTTCCCTTTCTATAGGATATTTTTCAAGTCTCATTTAGAGCTATAAAAGTGGCCACCATTTCCTCAGCATTAACCCCTTGGAACCTTTTTATGTGACCATTATGACCATCTTTCCTGTCTGCAGCAGGACCTGGCAGCACTTGCAATGAAGTCCATCAGTAGTACCCTACATGGACAAGGTGAGCCTGTGTTGAGTAAGAGGAGGTGCTACTTCACCCCTGCTGCAATGGATGAGTGCTTTGTCTCCATGGTTTCCCCAGTGACAACCAAGATATTGAAGGTACATGTCCCACCCACACTCCCAGCGTGATTAAAATGGGTTCAGCCTAAACATAAATCTTGATTAAAGGAAGGTTTTCATTAATTCTCCAGCATGTCCCACAGGAGTCAAGTGTCTCCTGTAACTTTGGTCAAACATAAGCATGCACTCAAAATCTGCCTTCCATAATTCTGAGTCCTATCAAAGTTCCTCCAGTATCACTCTGAGCAACAGGCTTCCACCATACTCTTCTCCAAGGGGCACGAGTGTCTTTCCACTGGTGACTCAACGCTATGTTTGGTCTTTTTCCTGGACTTCCTGAAACCGTTTCTCCAAGCGATCCAGTTTGGCCAGATTCTCCTTCAGCAGCTTGCTGTTTGGAACCAGCTGTAAGGCTTTCTCATAGTAGTCACGGGCAGTAACGTAGCTCCCCTACGAAGAAAATGAGTGACAGATCTCATTTGCATTCCCTGACACAGAAAATTCATTTCTAGGGAAAGGTGAAGACCATAATACAGGGGAAACAGGGTTTCTAAAACTTGACACTGTTAGGTTTACGAGAATACTTCTTCATTATGAAATAGATCACTGAGTGCTGTTTGTTAGCTTAAACTTGATGAAACACACAGGGCAAGAAGGAGATTTACATTTTTCTGTTATGTTGTACCAGAAGAGTTAATTTTACCCAGCAACAGGATAGCTTAAGGACATCACACAATGTGACTCCTTAAGACCCAAACCATAATGATATGCTAAAGTATTCAAAAAAATAAGCAACCACAGGGCAGGCTGTCTATTTCCATAATTTTATGCCAGTATTCTGCATTAGACAACTTTACTAAATTAATTAGGGAGAGAAGAACGTTAAAAGTCAACTCATGGTGACATTTTTCTCAGGTAGGTCAACAACTGAAGCAGGAAAGTTTTAGAGATGGGCAGGTTGTTCCTTGCAGCCTGCCCTTCTAAAATGTGAGATTTACATTACAGGATGCATATTAACAAGCAGCCTGGTTGGGAAATCCTAGTGGAGAGACTTTCCTCCTTTTTGGATAAAAAATGTCAGGGACACTCGCTGTTCACAAACATGCAACTCTTGGCAGTCTGAAAACAATTTAGCTTTCTATCCTGAGTAGTAGTCTCTGCACTTGACAGCTTAAGGAAAAGCAAAATTATCATACCTTGATGTGCTCGATGCCTCCCATATTCATCCAGGCCTGTGCTTGGTCTGGGTTGAGCTCCACAGCCCGTTTATAGCTCTACATAAACATGAAACATTTTTAGGTTAAGAGTCTGACTCTTCAAACAAAACCAGTGCTGGAGGGGAAAGAGAAACAAAGTTTCCTCTCCTGAAGCCATTTAAAATGTAATTTCAAATTCTTCTCATATAAAATGCACAAACTGAATTTCAGTTCCTTTACAGTAGAGGCAATATAATTTACTGCTTCAAGGCTGAGTTCATCTCACCAGTTTTTCCTGCCAACAGCACTGTGTGGGGAGCTGTACCTGCTGCTCTCTCCCTGCCCCTTGCACCACTGGGGTCTCCCACACATCAGGGTCATTTCCTTGGGCAGTGACAACCACAATGCCTGCCAACCACAAGCCATGTGGTTGCTCTTTATCTGCAAGGCTTTAATTTGGAGTTGGCAGCATACTACGGTACAGCCACTTGCGTGGATGTTTCACAAGGACCTGAGGGCAGTGCCATTGCTTCTGCCATTGCGGGAGAAGAAGCAGCAAGGACCTTCTGGACACTGTCAAACAGCACTGTTTTTACAGTCTCACAACAGGAAGGGATTCAAACGAGGACTAAACATCTCTAGGATATTGAGACTATTCAGAACTGTCCTAATATTCTCTGAATAAGAGAATAATAGAATGGTTTGGGTTGGAAGGAACCTTAAAGATCATCTAGTTCCAGCTCCCCTGCCATGGGCAGGGACGCCTTCCACTTGCCCAGGTTGCTTCTGTACTATTATTTAATACTAACATAATTTCTGAGCTACCAAACTTCCTGTTCCACAGTTAAAGCCCATCTCTCAGCTGATAGTTAATGAGATGAGATTTAACAGCATGGTGAGTACTCACAGGTCCCCAAGTTTCCAACTGAGTTACATGGAGTTGGTCATAGACAGCAAAAGGGGCTGGGGCTGGATCGATTAAGGGCCTGATCAATGAGAAAAGGCTCCTCCGTAACCCCACCACAACTTTTACACATCCCAGAGCAGGGAGCTGTATTTCCATACAGGAATGAGGAGAAAAGGTGCAATTAAGTCTGGTAAAGTTAGCTGGCCCATAGTTTTCCCTGTACCAGCGATGAACTCTGAGCTCCTACAGTCAATAGTCAAGGTGTATGCACCAGCAAGTATTAAATGCAATGAGCTAACTCTATCTTTTACAAAACTATCCATAGGTCTTAGAGCAGTCATACCTCAAAAGCCTTGTCAAGGAGGTTCTGTTCTCTTAGCTGGTTTCCTTTTGTGAAAAAAAGCTCTGATATGACTTTTGGATCCTTTGGTTTTAGCTGAAGCGCTTTTTCTATAGCTTCAAGTGCCTGTGAAAAAGCAAGAAGACACTGCGTTACCATATTCAGTGCCTTTCCACATCTCATTCTCTCCTCACCACTGAGGAATCCCAGCATAAGAGTCTTCTTCCTCCTTCCCTTGTTTGCCCCACATTGTTAACACATGTGGAAATGATTTTTTTATATGCCTGGGGCTGATGGGCAGTGGGGCTCACAGCAGCAGGAGCCGTAAGCAACAAGAAAACTACATCACTTAGCCTCAGTGCCAGCACATAGATACACAGAAGGTTTTAGTGAAAAAATAATCTACTGGATGTGCACTAAGACACGTGATGTGTCTCTGGAGAGATGGAGTGTAAAATTCAACCTCTGTGTGCAAGTCCTAGGGACAAGGGTACCCCATGGCCATGGTACCTTGGCATAGTGCTCCTGCTTGCTGTAGATGGCTGACAGAAGGCGGTAGCACTCCAGACATTCCACGTCCTCACTGAGTATATGGTTCATCATCTTTTCGGCTTCCTTCGTCCGCCCCATCATTGCTAAAACCTGAGCCTACGGAGACACATTATAAAGGATTATGATCTTAAAAAGCTCAACGCTCAGCTAATCCATGATGCTGCACCCAGTGGCTGGTGCTCCCCTTTTGCAGCCCTGCCCTGGCCCCACACTCACCAGCGCCAGTCGGATCTCTCTGTTTGAAGGCTGCAGCGATGCCGCCTCTCTGTAAACCTGCAGCGCTTCCTCGTAGCGCCCCGTGTTGTAATACAGAGCCCCCAGCGGGGAAAGGATTTCGGCCTTCCGGGATACCTTCAGGGCCCTGGAATTTGGGAAAAAGAGATGCTTCCAAGTGGTGTGGGGATCAAAGTGGAAGAGCGAGGTGTTGCTTGCGCTGGGATGGAGCAGCGAAGCTCTGCGCCCCGCTCATCCCAATCTGGGAAGGACAAATTTAAGGTCCCAGGAAGGGACACAGCAGCAATCCCTCTGGCCACTTGAGAAGGGGAAAGGGCCACCTCCAAAGTGCACGTGAGCATGCAGCAGGGGTGGGGATGGCTGATGGCGGTGGAACCTGGGGACTGAGAGCATAAATCTATGTGACAAAAAGGAGGCAAAAAACCCCCCCAGTCTGCTCTACTGCATACTGCGAGTCAGAGCCTGCCTGCTGGCACATTGCTGGGAAGAGCCAGAGTTCCTGATGGTGCCAAGGGTTTGGTGCTGGGCTGAGCAGCGTTTATGGCTGTTACTGGTGTAACACCCACAGATCAGCTTCCAGCAGGCTAGGAGTTGTGCTCACAATCTGCTCATGCCCCCGAAAAACCTCCAACTTTATCATTAGAGCATCCCCCAGCTAAAAGCAGCAGTATCCATCCTGGGGGCTTGGGATTGGTCCAGGAAAGTCAACACTGCCTGAAGCGGGGCTGCCTCTCCAAGCAGTCCTCAAAAATAGCCAAATCTAGTTTCAAACAGATAGAGAAAGAAGAGAGGAAACCCCAAACATGCTCTGATAGATTCATGTATCAGAAACTCTTTAGCAGAGACAGCCATATGGGGGGAGGAGGAAAACCTCTGTCTCCCATCCCAAATCCTTACCTCTTGTACCACACCTCAGCCTCTTTGTTCTGCCCCAGGGAGCGGTGAAGCCTGCCCAGGTTCACCATGGCCACGTGGTGAGAGGGGCTCAGACGGATGGCCTGCCTGTAGTGGGACATGGCTCGCTCGGGAGACCCTGGAGAGGAAAACAGTTTATTAAACTGGTGCATCAGAAAAATCCTGTCGCTAATTCAGCACACAGTAACGCTCTGGGTTTTCATTCACCTATTGCTCTATGCATGGGAAACATTTTGAGAAAGAAATCCTACCTCACCCTTTTGAAACTAAGGGTAAGAAAAACTGCTGTCCAAACTAAGATTCAGACTGCAATATTCAGAGATGATCCCGAGAAACAGATTTTCTAGGGATACGGTTTTGCAAGCCAAGGGTACAGTCACCAGAAGATGACTCCTGACTGAAAGCACCCTCTGACCATGCTGCAGGGGGGATGTACCCACTGTGCTAAGGACAGAGCCCACCCCAGAGAAGGGGCTGGGGCATGTGTGCCATCTCCTGGTAGAGCATTCTTCCACCAGGCCCGCTGCAGAGACAGGCAGCAGTGAACAGAGAACAAGCCACCCAGCATTTCCCACACCACCACCAGAGCCACAAATGCTTTCAGCTCTTTCCAAACAGAGACTATTTCCTCCACCTCTGCTGTGTTGCTGTGAGCTCCAGCTCAGTCTCCGTGCATTGCTCAACAAGACTCGGAGTAGCTGCCAGCGACCAGCTAATTCCCACCTGGGGGCAATAAATCCCAGACCAGAGGTGTTCAGGTGCCTATTTTGGAGCACATAGGCACCATCTCTGTGCTGCAGAGGAGCCATTGGGTGGCACTGCTTCGCTGTGTGAAAACGTCTACCGGTGCAAGGTCCTGCAGCCCATGACATCACCGAGCACCACAACAAAATACAATGCAAAAAGAACGGTGAGAGACCACTAGCCCAAAGCCCAAAGTTCTGGTTTTAGTATCATACTTGTGTTTAGCTAAAAAACGGTAAAAGTATAAAGTTTCAGCATTTCAGCAATGCATTTAAACCCAGGGTTCATTTAATTGGATTGCAAACTCCAGACCAGGTAATCTGATGGAAACCAATACTCATGGAGCTTTGTCCACAAACAAAGCTTTTGAGTGTTGGCTTTTTTTAAAACCAAATCACTTCACAATGTATTTCTAGCTGGAAAGCAGATCTGGAAAACAGCCTGTGCATGTTGAGGCATTGTACATATGCTACTGTGAGGATTTTATTTTCATAGCTTTTCAGATCTAGTTTGTTTTTCTGAGTCCATCTATGCAACTTCAAAGTCGCACGGACACTTCTCAGCATCTTCTTTACAGTAGAGAGGAGGAACATCTGTAGGGAGATTTAGAAGTGCTTAAGATTCACCCAAGGCTGACAACGTACCGTTCAAGGTATGACTTTTTGAAAACATCCAGCAGCAGCCTCAGTCTTTCCCCACCACTGAGCAGGCAGATGTTTCTGAAAATTATATCTACAAAATTCCCTGGGAAGCAGCTGGGCACACACCTCGGTCTGCTCAGCACACGGGAGCAATGCGCATCATTAAGGGAGACACATCAAGTGTCTGTGACCACTGCAGAGCTGTCTAGAGTTGTGGCTCCCCAGAGCTGACACTTGCTGGAGGTTTGTTGCACAAAATCCTGCAAGTTAATTGGTGTGGTGCTTCACAGCATCTCCCTGTGCCGCTGGGGAAGAGCGCAGCCTGTGACGGGCTCACTACCAGCCACTTCCTTCATGCCTTGTCACGTCTCTAGGAGGGTTATTGACACATCATGCCTGAAGTACCAAAAGTCAGCGGGATTTTTTTTCCCCTGTTGTTTGTGTGTAGGAAAGCGTAGGAGTAAACCAGGAAATGTTAGTTTTGACTTTGGCAGAGTACACAAGTGCAAAAAACAGAAAGTGCTCTGCACTACATTTGAATCACAAATTTTGGCAGGAATGGGACAGTTTATCATGGTTGGCAAGCAAAGATGAGTACAACATCAGAGTGAAATTACTCGGGAATTTTTATTTTTTGCAAGCTTGAATTTTGCCAGGGCACAAATTCAGAACCTCAACCTCTGTCGCTAATGCCATGATGCCTTTTTTGATTATGAATGCTCATTTTGGTTCTGTATTTGTTTCACACTGGTACTACAGAAGAGTGATGGCTAAGCATCACCTCAGAGGTAGAACAGCCAGCTGCAGACTGACAGACACCATCATCCTTTCTTCCCAAGCACCACGGAGCTGGACACAGTGTGAAAGGGGAAGAACGGGTAGCAACCACGCAGTTTAAGCCTACACTAATTCTTCACTTCCTGGCCCCTTTCTAAAGGGACCAAAGTGAGATAGTAGTCCGTTTCCACCAGTCATTTGTCAAACTTGCCCTTGCTTATAAATCTGTCAATAAAAGGTGGCAAGTACAGTGACATTTTCGTTGGTGTTATGTGAATGCCATAAAGTGCCAAGGAAGTTGGATGGGAACCAGGAGCCCAGAAAATAAAGGATGCCATTATAGAGCTCTTGAAAAATCAGTTCACCCCACAGTATATAAGGTTTTGTTTTCACAGATGATTGTTGTTTAAAAGCCATGTTCATTTTTATAGCAATGGCATTCAACCCTTACAGTCAAAGAGCTGCTTCGTCACCAAGTAGGGCTGCACGTGCCCCAAAGACTGTCATGATCCATTTGTGTGCCTGTGATTTGGTTTGATGTGGCCATGCCTTCCTGGAGAAATGGCAGTACTGTCAGGGTGCTGCCCAGCTCTCACTGAATAGGACAAGTGCCTGTGCGAAGACGGTGAGAAACACCGAAGGAGACAGCCAGGCTGGATGCCACTGCCACACAGTGCCTGCTCTGATTACAAATTTCATTATGCTGTGCCATCTCAGCAGCACAGGGATACTTATTTCCAAGCTACCGTGGAGGCACATCTATTACTTGGAAGCTTTTGACACCCTTTTAGATGTGTACTGCTGAATATAATAAATCAAAGCAAAGAAGGCAGAGAGGGGAAAATCCCTTACTCCTTCTCACTTACCTGTATCAACCAAGAAAACCCCGTAGTTGTTATGCAGATCGGAGCTCTCTGGACAATTCTCTATGCCAGCCTTATAGACCTCCTCTGCTTCCTTAAGCCGTTCCTTAAAAGAGAAGGAGATTTCTTAGCCACGGGAGAAAGGCTGTCAGCACCATTTGCTGCACACCTACAGTCTGTGACAACTCCCTCCTGAGCTGGGAGCTTGGGCCACCAGCTCAACCCACCTTCTAGGAGGGCAAAATTTTACCCCACGGCATGGGTGTGATACAGCTGCCATCTGGTAAGCCAGAGCAATGCAGACAGCTTTCCCCCCACCTTTGCAATTGTAGTTACCTGTGAAAAGGTGGCTCCCATGCAACGTCAGTGAGCCCCCCCCAGCTGGGCACACACCCGTCCAGGAAAAACACAGAGCCAGGGGTTGTGTTTGTTCTGTTAAGGAATATCTGTCATCTGGGAGGTGATATCTTTTGATTTATTTGTTTAATGAGCATCTCACTGGCTAACTTTTCCCCTCAGGAGCTCTGCTGTTCATTCTCTAAGCAGTGGGGAAGACACAAGCAATGAAAGCTTGTGTGTGTGATAGCTGGGGGGCAGGGAGCAAGTACAGGGGAATAAAGGAAGATGGAGAAGGGTGGAGGGTAATGAAAGAGTGAGGAAAATCTGACAGATTCAGATTAAAATGAAGCCTTGTCAATGTCTGAGGTGTGGTTCAGTGGGATTGATGACACATGCCACCTTGCTGATTCCCACATGCACTGAGCCTTTACATATTGCACAGATTTCAAGGAGGTTTGTTGGTGCTGAGCATTTCTAGAAAATACACATCTTTCTTTGGGAACACCCCATCTACAGAAAGCATCCCACTGGCTGGGCTCTATCTAGCCTGAGCTACAGGTAGCCCAGTCCTGAAACAAAAACAGGGAGTCTTGTTTGGATGAAATAGCAACTTAATAAGGTTTCCATTTCCCTCTAGTCAGACAGTGCGTGCCCACTGCCTGCATGCTCTCTAAAACGGGTTACTGCAGTCTGCCTTTCCCCCTACCCTCAGAGCTTTGCTGTCAGGTGTATTTATGGAAGGAGGCTGTGAACAGCAGAGACAAGCACAGTGCAGAGGGGTGGCAGGCAAGCCTCCAGCACCAAAGATGCTTTTTTCAATTCTTCCCCTTCCGTGGAGCAGCACAGCCCTACAGCAACAAACTCCACAGCCTCCCGACAATGCTCCCAAGTAAAATCAGCCAACCGGGTCTCTGCTGAGGAGAGCCTGGAGCTCCCAGTGCAGAATTCCTGCTCAGGAGCTGAATCCACATCAAAGTATGAGGTTGGTCTATTCCCAGCTATAGACTCTCCTCAAGTCCTGCAAATAGTGGAGCCTCCTGGGCTTTCTCTGAATTTAAAGGGTGTACCTGACAGCAGCTTTTGGTTCTATAGCTGCTTAATGTGAAGACTCTTTTCTCACCTCCGATTTCAGAACTGGAGAGCTGGAATTAATTTGAAGAGTATAGGAAGAGTATGATTTGATCACAGAATCACACAGTTTGCCACGGCTAAGTCCTTTCACATTTACATGATAAAGGTCAGCCAGCAAAAAAGATGGTGTGCAATAAAACACAGAATAATGTTTTTAAAAACTGCTTAAGTTTGGACATTTTGGATATACTGACATGACTTTGACAACATTGTCCTGCAGAGTCAGGAGAAGTGTAATGATTGTCAGAATTGACTAAAATGAAGAGCAATCTTTTTAGCATATTTTCCATAATTTATATATTAGTTTCTTTTCCTCCGATTTTAATTTTCAGCCAAGGAATGAGGCTTTGGGTGCACGCATGTCAGTTCGTTCATTTTATTTACCGATCATAAACCCGCAAGGAAGGGCTGTGTTAAACTGGATTAGCAGTGTTCCACGTCAAAACATTCACATTCACCAATATTGAGCACTTTTAGCACTTTCAGCACGGTTGCATTGCTTTTTTGGCACCTCACATCCTGACCCTGCACGCCTCGGGCTCAGCGCCCAGTCTGGGATGATTTCTCTCACAAACTGTTTGCATTAAGCACAGTCAGAAAGTGGGAAGGATGGAACCAGCTTCTTGTGCCAGAGCTTTCCCTCCTTACAACCTCTCCTCTTCTTAGGAGAAATGCTCTAAGTTCATCAAGGCTTGATTCTCATTAACACTTAATAATTCCACTCCTAGACCTTCATGAAACATTCATCAACCTCACGAAATTCATAAGATTGGCTTATAAAATGTATGAGATTTTTACGATATTAAAAAAATTATGCATATGAGAATCTTTCAGTTGAGCTCCAGGGTTTTAAGTCTGGTTTTCATATAGCTCAGTTTTTCAGTCTGGTTATGACTGAGTAGGCTCTCTTCTGGGTTAAAAAGTTTCTTTTTCTAAGAAACACGCAGAGAAAATCAGTTGAAACCAGGACCTGAAAAGAGTCATCAAGTAGCACGAAATGGTGGATGAAACTGCAAGAGCTGGGACTAAGGTGCTCTTCAAGTGCATCAGAGTAAATCCTGAAGAACCAGTGTCACAGGAATGTTGTAAAAACAACCAGCAAAAATGTTTGATTTCTGTTATCAGCACCACTGCAGTGATCATGGAAAATAAGGAAAAGCACAATATGTTGCAACTGAGTTACGATTCCCAGCAGAAAGAGCAGTCAGAAGAGCAAGCATTTATAAAAGGCACAAACAAGCCAAACTCTTTTATACAATCCAGCAGTTGTTCTTCCATGTCAGCTCTGTCTTCAGAATCAGTTACCAAGGAGAGCAAAGGGCAATTACACCAAGTTACAGGTTAATTCTCTGGCACACAAGACATTCCTCTTTGCAGCATTCTTTACAGGTGTAGAAGGAAACAAACCATAAAGACCTATTTCAGATTCATCTCCTTTAAGATGGGGAATGTGCTGTGTGGGACCAATCAAGGCAATCCTGGCGCTATTTCACAGAAACCCCTACAGCTGTGAGACAGGCTCTGGGCCACAAGTAGACAAAAAACCCAGGTTTGTAACTTTTAGCCATTTTCAAGACTATTGCTTGCGCAAAGAGGAAAACCCAAAACTGAAAAATGGGCTCCTTCAGCTCTTTTGGGCTGAAGATGCCAAAACTTCTGCCTGTACCCCTAGAGGGTAAGATTCTGCAGCTCACAGCCACAGGCAGCAGCATGCATTTGTAGGGCAGAACCTACTGTGGTCACTAGGATGGGTGAGCAAGGCAGGAGGTGCACAGTCATTTGCTGTGGCTTAACATGAGAAGGTGTTAAAAGTCTGCAGAAAATTGCTGTTTGCTGAGGAAATTTTACTATCTTTTTTCCCTACCACTTACTCAAGTCACAAGAGGATGAACAATCTATACGTAAGAGAGATGAATAATTGCTGGATTTACTAATGGCACTTGCTTTGGGCAGAAGGTCTCAGGACTCTATAATGGTTTTATTGCTCTGCTGACCTTACAATCGATAGTTCTAATTAATAATTTCAATTAATATTAAAACCAGGTATTACTGCAGAGGACTCATTTCCTATACTTGCAGGAGACTCTTCATTGATAGGCTTATTCAAAACACGGTTCCCATTCAAAAAGGCTTGTCTTTCAATTCATAGACTATATTTCTAGATCCATGCAGGTAATACTGATAATATTTGGAATTCACTTAAAAGGGAAAATAAAACATAATATCTTTCAGTAATCCACATATATCATAGGTGAGTTTTGCAGAGAGTCCACATCATTAAAGAAGGCTAAACCAGAACAAGACCTCCACTGAAATTTATACACTTCCCTTACAGAGAGAAGATTTCACTAACCAGATCAATGGAAAACAGCAAAAGATGATACTGTTTTGCTTTGTCTGTATTTACATTTGGCAACCTTTTAAGAAAGCTTTAGCACACCATGCTGTGGAACAGCTAGATCTGAAAATTGAAGGAGAAAAAAATCAGTTTCCAAAAGGTTCTGCAGAGGTGTGCTGGAGCTGTGCAGTTAGGGGGACCTTGTCACTGCCCTTGTTGCTCACTGGTTGTGGCCACAGTCCATGGGCGCAATGCCCAAAGCACAGCATCCCTCATCTGCTGCTGCAGGGCTTGGTGGTCTCAACATGGGCACCCATGCTTCCTGGCTTCTTCTGTACTCAAGGATTTTGTGCCTCAACTTCTCTTTTCCTCTATGGGGACAATATTTCACCTCACAGGGATGTTGAAGAAATAAATTACCTAACCACAGAGAGTAGGGAGAGCCCGAGTAATGAGCGTGGAGAACAAGCCCGAAAGGAAATGAGTAATCCTGCCTCCAGAGCTCAGTCTGGGCCATGCACAGTAAATAAGGCCTGGAGGCACATGAACAATGAGGTTAAATAAAATTGCTCATTAAGAGCAACGTAAAGCCAGTGAGCCTTCCTACTCCCTACGTGTGGTCACCTACCATGGTAATTAAGGGCTGTACCCCGATGGGTGCATGCAAGGGCCAGAATTCGGGCTGCAGAGGCCAACTGGTTTCTGACATTTCCCAGCTTTCAAGTGATTTATTATGCAATCTCAAGGTTATCTATGGAGGTGTGTGTGTCTGAGGGGGAAGTGCTTCCTTATCCTGCTGTCACAACATCCAAGGTGCAATGGACTTTGCCCATAGACACCGGGAGCTGCAGAGAGGGGATTTACTCACAACTTCAGCAGTGATTTAATTCAGAGCCACACCGTGTGGGTGTAATTACTCACTGTGAATGAGTTGCCTCCCATCCTGAAAAAGCCATCTGTGAAGCAGCCTGGGAGCTCTCTGCAGAGAGCCATGGACCCACTCCTGCCACCACATGTGTGCAAGGCAAGGGTGCTCCACTGGGATGTGCAGGAGGTGCTGTGGCTGTGGCAGCAGTGCATACACATGCACAGAAGGCATGAGAGCTCGAGTGATGCCTGTTACCTGTTCAGCCAGCAGTGAGGCCAAGCTTGAGTAAGCATCTGCAAACTCGGGGCCATATTTAATGGAGTCCCGCAGTAAGATTACAGCTTCCTCCTTCTTCCCTTGGGACCTGCAGGACAGAGAAGGAGGAAAAAAGCAGAAAGGAATATTCCTGTAAGCACACGTTTAGGTTATCCCACTGAATAACTACTTTAAAGAGACATGGAAGTCCCCAGCTTGACCTTTTCAGCAAAGACTAAATGATTCACTCGTGTCTCCTCTCCTCAGTGTGCACACCCAGCATGTCCTCAGCTCATTGCTGTTTCCGTGTGTTATTCTCAAGAGCTGGGAGGATATGGGCTTTAATGAATCAATGTATATAAGCATCTGAAGGGAGGGTGCCAAGAGGATGGAGGTACTATGACCTGGAAACAGGACATTTGCTCTCAAAAACTCTGCTCTCAGATCAGTAGGTTGGAGACACCACAACACTTCACTTCCTTCAAAAAAACCCTGCAGAGTCTCTGCATGTTCCTAGACAATAAGTACTGTTATAGATCCATTTATGACTTTGTTAAATTAAAACTTTGAAATTAAAATATCTCTATGTTAAATCTGCCTGGGATCTCTAAATAATTCCTTAGCAAGTCAATCATTAGGCTAGAGGAGTCTGCTCTTCAGATCCTAAGGATTTTGAACAGAGATAGTTGAGAGACACTGATGAGCCTGGTTTTTTCCCAGCACTGCTCTACTCTTATTGCCATGGAAAATGGAAATAGTTTCCCTAACAAAAATCTTGGGATGTTTATTTATTTGAGCTACAACTTCTTCGGTATGACTCTGTATTTCTCTCCTTTGATAAATGAGAAGGTTTCCTGAACAAACATCTAAGGATGTTTAGCTGGACTGAAACAACATTTTCCTTGTGCAGGGTCTACAAAGAATATGAATAGCAGGGTTTACAAAAAGAAACAGAGGGCTCAGGGGAAACAGAAAATACGTGAACACCTTGCTGCTTTGGCCTTAGATTTCATCTGAGGGACATGGTCAAGTAACCAGATCTTGTTTATAAGGTGCAAATTTCAGCTGATAACATATGTGGCTTTGCAGATATTTTCTCTTTCTAGTTGTGTAACTGGAAGAATATTTTGCTTGTGAATTAAGCTAAGTAAAACCAGTTGTGCTAGTCTTTTTCTTCTTCCAGTGGTGTTCCATAAATTATACGAATCAAGCAAAAACAAATAAAGAACCACTTTTCTCCTACACTAATTAAAGACTAGCTAGCTTGTCAATTTATAAAACTTTTGGATCCTTTGGCTGGAGTTTCATGACACATTTTTATAAATCAAAAACAGATGCCTGTTTTATAAAGGTATTGATGTTTGGCAAAAAAACTTAGGAAATGCCAGCTACAGAAATAAAAGGATTAAGTGATCCACTCAGCAGCAGTAGAAGTTCCCATTAACTACAAGCATGCACTCTGAACACGGGGCAGCCCTCTTAATTACTCTTTTTTTTCCAAATGGCCTCTTTTTTTTCTCCATTTGATCCAAGAACAATGTTTGTCTCCCCAAAGTGGGGGTAAAGAGGGAAAGATTATGGCATCTTTTTATGTGACAGACTGAATTACATTAAAAAAAGCAGATCTAGTAGTTTCTCAGAGGGCTTAGGCCTGCAAAATACCAAGTGCTCTGGCCAAGCACTTAAACATGCACTTAACTTTTATGTATGCAAGTTGAAAATTAATTACTAGTTGAAGTGCTTTCCTGGATCAAGGCCAACACTTTGCAGGATCAAGGCCATCGCTTATATAAATCTCCTGCAATTTGGGAGAGCACAAAGCATTGGAGAACAGTCCAATACACTAATCTATCATAAACTGGGGATCTGGAGTAGGAGTACCTAAGTAATGTATACCTTCACTATGACAGAGAGAAGAACAAATTCAACTGTGATCACTTAATCCAATTTTTACCTCAATTACCTTGCCTTATAAAAGGCACTCTCCGAGAGCGAAATTTGCACCTTATAAACAAGATCTCTTCTACTCAAGCTCCCAGCCTCCCCTCTACAATGAGCATGATCAAGCTGAGAGCAAGGAACAGTTCTTTCCATTAGGACCATCTCTTCCATATTTTTGCAAGTGTCCCGCAGTTGGAGAAGCACCAGGTTGAACCATCCTGCCAAAGTCTGATGACACACAGGGCTACTAGCACTGGAGAACAAGAGTTAGCTGCTCTAGAGGACTTTGTAACTTTCAAAATTTGGGATTTTTTGTGCAGTTAGTTAGACTGTATTAAAACCAGAAAGACAGAACTCAACAAAGGTTCCACAACTGTTCTGACAAATTTTTATGATGGAATGTAGTGACAGGACAAGGGGAATGGCTTTAAACTGAAAGAGAGTAGGTTTAGATTGGATGTTAGAAAGAAATTCCTTACTGTGAGGGTGGTGAGGCACTGGATTAGGTTTCCCAGAGAAGCTGAGGATGCCCCATCCCTGGAAATGTTCAAGGCCATGTTGGATGGGATCCTGAGCAACCTGGTCTAGTGGAAGGTATCCCTGCCCATGGGGTCCTGTTGGAAAACAAGTTGACTATGGGCCAGCAACATACTCTGTATGGCAAACAAAGCCAAGAGTGGGTCCAGGGAAGTGATTCTTCCACTTTACATGATACCTGTGGGACGACATCTGAAGCAACATCTGTCCAGAGCTGCAAGAAAGGCATGGAGTTACTGGAGAAAGCCAATCAGAGGGCCAGTAAAGAAGGTCAGAGCTAGAGCACCCATTGCGTTGAGGACAGGCTGAGCAAGCCATGTCTGTGCAGCCCAGAGAAGAGAAGAGAAGAGAAGAGAAGGGTTGGGGTGACTTCAGTGCTGCTGGCAACTCCCTGGTCAAACAACACAGAAAAGCCAGAGACAAACTCTTCTCAGAGGTACACAGTGACAGGACAAGAGGCAAAAGACACGAGTAGGAACATGGGACATTCTGATTAGAGAGAAGGAAAAATATTTTTCACCCCAGGGATGGTCAAACAGTAGAACAGGTTACATGGAGGGATTGTGGCATCTCTGTCCTTGGAAGTGTTCAAGATTCAGCTGGACACAGCCCTGAGTAACCTGATCCAATCAGACTTGCTCTGAGCAGCTGGCTTGATCTCCAAATGATCTTCAAAGAGCTGTTCCAATATAAGTTCTTTTTTAATCTATTGTGAATTTCACTGCCAGAGTTTGTGGGTTTTTTTAACAACAGGCCACAATGTGTATGTAAAACAGAAAACTACAGTACTTCGTGCCACACAGACTATGCTAACCAGAGGCCATCCAGAAAGCCAGATGCAGTATCACTGAACATTATCACTTGGTTTGCTTCTCTGAATGAAAGGAGGGAACATTCACTAGCTAAAATACCTTAAATCTCGATACACGTAATATCTGTCTGATGTTTTTCAGCATCTTCAGACAGTTACACAGATCTGTGTCAGCACATTCACACACATCCAGAAGCCTGTATCAGAGAGGGCACACAGTCCTCCTTTCTCAGAATAGATGGGTTTGCTACACTTGGACTAGATCACAACAGCAAACACTCAGGACAAGTTGTGTGCTACTCTACATGCAGAACAGAATCAGTCCTTTGGGTAAACTCAAGATTCAGTGGAGATTGTTTCTAGGCATTTCACTTTCCCCTTGAAAATGAAGCCATAACGCTCTCAAAGCACGTAAGAGTTCTGAGGTCTTTATTCATAAGAAATAGTGTACTGAATATTGCAGTGCTTTAGGTAATGGATTGATACAGTACTGCCAATAAGTTCTTGTCCATTCTTCCTGCAACAGAAAGCTGAGATAAATATTTACTTCAAATGTTCATGATATTTTATTTCTTGTCCCTTTACAGAATAATCCACAGGCTATAAGTTTGTGAGGTATTTTGAAAGATATTTATCTGTATCCCAACAAAACTGAATTTATATAGGGGAGTTAAATATTCAAAACACAAGAAAGCATCAGGCTGCTCTATGTCACTGATCACAGACCATGCAAGCAAAGAGATTTCTGACTTCTAGATAGGCCATCTTTTGGGTCTATTTTAAGTAAGAAATCTGCTGGCACTGTTGAATTATCTACTCTCTAATATTTATATAAGGCAAGAAAATAATGACATACAACTTTATTTTAGGATATGTAAACAAAACTAGAGGCTTATTCAGCCACTACCCTGCAATGCTTCCTGAGAACATTCATCTTCTGGCACATAGCTGTCTTCATTATGTGCAAACAGAAAATGGAAACACCCTTTATCATCTAGGACTTCCACAGAAAAGAACTTAAAAATTCCACCCTGTTGTCATCAAAACAGTTTTTGCCTTAAGTTTAGAGCACAAGCAATGGATACTTAAATGGCTTATTTACATGGAACAATGAAAGGCAGATTCCCGCACGGAAATAACATACCCATCCTTCCAAAATCCTGGAGTTCACCTTTCTTGGTACTCCAGAGGAGGTGAAATCTGATATCTGCCATCAGATTTCCACCTTATGAGCAGGAGTGGGTATAAGAATCTCAGCAGAATTCAAGTGGGAATTCCCCATGCCAGAAGTTTCATTACATGCCCCAGCACAAGCAGTGCTGTTACTGGACAAGCCTTAAGTGTTGAAGCTCTGGCTCTTCCTGAGCTGTACCATGGACTGAAGCCTCTGCAAAGAGGGTAGAAAATGCTTTTATGGCTTGATTATTTATCTTCTCTCTGACACATGTTTAAAAATCAAAACGCTCTTCATAATGTCTCATAACACAGCCAGAAAGTAATATCTGTCTGTAATATTCTGCAGATTTTCATTTTATTTCATTTATTACCTAGATTATACTAGCATTTAGTGTCTGCAGAATGCTGCTTGCCCTATATATATATATATACATATATATATGAAAGGATAATTTGGAGACCAAGGTAGGAAACATGAATAAAGACAAAGTTGTAGGAAGGAGGAACTTGAAATCTCTGCCTCATACCTCTCTGGTCATCTCACAAGTCACTTCATGCTCCAGCATGGCTGATGCTCTCTGCCAAGCTGATGGATGATCTAGGAAAGGTGCTGGCAAAGAGATTTGGGCTAGCATTTTAGGGGAGACAATCACATGGGATCTGCCCACACAGTATCTGCTTTATGTATGTGCTAATCCCTCCACCTTGAACTCTACCTATTTTCTGCAGGATTTTTAAAGCTGAATAGGGAGATGAGGGCACCCAGTTTCCACAATTATTAATTCTATTGCTTTGTCCAGATGCACTGGACACTGGAAGCCTAAAGAAAGTTTAGAAAATGGGAGCAAATGGATGTGGGAATAGGGCACGTGGAACCTTAACACATTCTTTGGACAAGTTTAGCACAAGCATCACACACATTTAACATACTGCAAAATATGGCACCACAAAGGATGCAGAGCACATATAATCCAACAGGACACAAAATATCTTAACTATCACATTGGGAAAAACACATGACATATTGCACAGAAGACAAACAGCAGTTCTAAGAGATTTTTCCCACATGCCTCCTTTGTGCTTTTCCAGTGCAAAAAATCCAGTTTTTACCCATCTGCTGGGTCATAAGAGCCCACTGGCAGTCCAGATTTAAGCATAACTGACATGGGATGTCCTGGTGCTTCTTCTGTCTTACATTCTTTTGTATTAATATTTTATATTAAAAAAACATAACAGAGAATAATAACTAAGGCAAACATGATGGATTAAAAGGACAACATGTATTTTTAAACACCATTGCCACCTAAGATTAATTTCAATCAACCAAATCTGATGAATAATACAAAGACCTTTCATTTCTCTTGTCATAAGACTCTATTATTTTCCTTCCTTCTATTTCCAGTAAAACACTTTCCTATTTTCTATTTAAGATTGTTTACTTGTAATATTATTCTGATAATTTCTCCACTATTGAATATACCAGGCAGAACTTTAGCAACTCACTTAATATCCTTTATAAAAACTCACAGTCAAAGCAACATTTTAGAACCAGAAAGATCAAGTAAGTTTTAATAACACAGTGCCACTTTAAAACCAGTCCAACACTAAAGCCTGTCATGGTTTAACCAGCACAAAGCCCAGTCTGCTCTAAAAGATCTACTAGACATCTATTATCAGCAAAATAAGGGCAGTTTATATCAGCAAAAATGTATTTTTACAGCTGTAGTTTCTGCAGTTCTGTCACCAAATAATACTACATCCTCACAAAAACAAGGACGTTTTTGCTGCTGCTAAATAGAGATATTTTACTTTTTTTCATTGAACCCTTAGCAGATTTTATCACACTGGCTTCTTGTACTGATCTAAGTTCAGTCTTTAGATATGGTTAGTCAAATGAATTTGCATGATTATGGTTGTTTGCTATTCTCCTTGCTAATGGCTGACATTCTAAATAACAACAAGTGAAATACTGATCTGATTAACTTGTTTTCTTGCTCAGCAGAGTAATCATGCAGGGATACAAACCAGCTTCCCCCTCAAATCCAGACATGCTGTGCAATAGAATGAACTTTCTGCTGCTCTGAGCATCTCAGTGTTCCGTGCTTATGCCTAAACAACCTTCCATGTAGCTAATGAGGAGAACTGGGAACTTGCAGAGAGGGATTTGTTGGATCTGTGTTATTTATTATCTCTGCATCTGATGCCTGTCTTTGAACAACATAACTTCCTCCACTGGAAAGGCTTACACATCTCGACAAAGATGGGAATCTCAGGTGACTATTTGGGTTTAGGCAACTCATTTTTGATGCCTGATTTGGAAAAAGTGAATTCCCTACAATTGAAAGACGCTTGTGAACAGCACCTGAAGGGATGTGGCAGATAGCATAAGGATATCCAGACTAAGCCTCACCTATGTGCTGGCACTCCTGGACATCAATAAGGAGTACCACCATTCCTTCATGAGTTGGCAGCAAAAACTACTTTGGTGATGTGTGTAAAGGGAATGTGAATTTTCTTGGTGCCAGTTCTGCAGTCAACTTACTTGAGTAGGTTGCCAAGATTGAAGAGAGCTCGATTGTGCTGAGGGTTTAACTGAAGGGCCCGTCTGTAGTAGTCCTTTGCCTCCACCACATCTTTGGTCAACGTCCCCAAGTTGTTGAGAGCACTTGCGTGACGAGGGTACAGTCTAGGAAAAATGAAATATCAAGTTACAGACGCTCATTAATAGACAAATAAAGTTGAGTTCACTAATGCTGCCACCACTGCTGTTTGGCACTCAGTAAAGGGAAGGATGTCTGCTAGAAAACCCTGTTTTCCCTTCATTTGCTGCAGGTCAGATGGGATCCTGAGCAACCTTTTCAACTCCCAAAGAGATTGCAAATCAGATCTTCTCCTACAGTTCCTATATATCTCCAGGGCAAAAGGGAACACTGAGCAGCTTTGAAAGCTTATTTTACCCTCTAAGTAAAAGGCAAAGTCACTAAAGCAGCCTGAATGCTTTCATTCAAAATGTTTTTCAAACAAGCAAGAACTGCTTTGTCAAAAAATGTTTCCAATGGAAATATGTTATGACATATACAGAAGCCAACACAACTCTGTTTAAATTGATTTGCTGGGGTTTTTTAAATCATTTTTCCACAATAAAAGTGATAATAAAGTGCAAAAGGAAACCTGAAATCAGCTCTTGAACAATGCTTTCAGGACCAAGCAAAATGGTAAAAGAATCTGGAAAAAGACTGCTTAACAGTATGAATTTTCTAAGCTTCCTGTAGCATTTGGTTCAGTACAGTTCTCCTTTTATTTGACCTGTTGATCTTTACATCTGCCTGTTTCGGTTGAAGATTACATATTGGGCCCAATGATTCTCTGTTAAAATGCTCCATGAATTAAGCAGCACATCATGGTCCATTCAGCAGCCCAAATTCTCACAGTTGTGCTCCTACATTAATATTGGCCTTTCATCAGAAAACTCCAGTGGTGAAAGTGATCCAGGGCAAGATTTAAGTATTCTGGACCCTTTGTATGATAGATAGGTGAAAACTAAGGCTCATTATAATAAAGAAATAAATTTCTGACGATAGCCCACAGAGATCCCTGGGAAGCTGGGAGAGGTCTGATGCTCTGATGTGAAACACCACAGAACACCTCCAGATGTTCATTTCATTTGTGATAGGGAGGAAGCAGGTTAAGGTGGTCAAGTCTTGAGTTCAAGAAGACCCCAGTCACAAATCCTGCTGCCACTGCAGACTTTTTATTTTGGATGAGGACAAGTTATCTGACGTTTCTTGCCTTTGGTCCCTGTTCATGGGAAGGTGATGTGGATAATGACATTAAAAGTAGTCGGCTATGATAGCACATGGTACAGCACGAGGAGGGGCATTTAAAGGAAGATGGGATTAAGACTCCATAATATAGCCTGACTCTAAAGTTTGCAACTGTTTTCAATCCCAGACTTTCCACGGTGAGGGATTTTTTTGCCTGGAGTTTTTCACTATGTCAGGTCAGCCCTGGGATTTTCCGTGCTTAAGTACCATGAATAATTTAGCATTTTTTACACTGCTGCAACATTTGTATCAGTCACATTTTCACTGCACAGCACATAAGTGATTTTGGCAAGGTCTTATTTGGGGGTGAAGCTGGGAACATTCGAGGGAACTGTGGGAGAAATGGACATGCACCAGTAACAAACCCAGGATACTTCCTACAATTAAATAAGAAAAGAGCACAAAGTTCTTTTTCCACACAGCACCAAGCCTAGCAGACAAGGACTGCAAAGCCACATATTTGAGGAGAGATCCTTCAGGGATGCAGCCACATCTGTTTTTTATAACTTGGCCTGTTACACTAACAAAACACAAACATAGTGATCACTACTCATAGTAACTAATGACTGCAGACTGTCAACATCCTTCCCATACAGATGAGCATCCTGTCTCAGAAATAAACAGTTCTCCTGGTGTAAGCCTTTGAGTGCATTGCCCAGTGTCCCCATTCACCCACACTACCTGCATTTGCTGCTCGAGTGACTATTAAAGAAATCCCTGACTGATCTTGTCACAGAGTAGCAAAGAGTAGGAAATCTGTGGCAAGACTGCAGTTGACACAGAAATAGCATCACTTTCCAGCACTGGAGCTACCCAGTGGGCCTGATGCATTTTGGGGTGTGAGGCTTCCTCCACTTGGAGAAGCAGCAGCAAAAGACAAGACAGTGATAAAGGTGTAGTGTTGAGTCTTAACCTTGGCCCTAAAATCCACTGGTCATCAAGGTTAAGTCTCCCCAGCTGAAGCAGGCTGGGAAAAATGCTTTCCATAGCAACAGCAGGGGAAGAAAAGAAAGGATCAAGCTTGCTAGCAACTGGGATGCAGCTCTGTGTGACACCTTGACCAGAATCTTGAGCAAAGAATGTCTTACAGCAAGTGACCACGGGCTCAGTTTTGTTTCCTACTTTTCCATGAATTTTTTAACATCATTTTGGACCCAGAAAAAGGTCTGGGATTTACATTTTTGAGGCTTTTTTAACAGTTGGCTATGATAAAAGCTGTGCACTACTACTGTCAGTACTCACACATAAAACAGCTCTAATATCTGACATGAAGTTACTTGACTTATGAGTGGGTAAAAGTATTTCTGACAATCCTTGGGAAAGTCAGAAACAGATTTAACATTTTACAGCCCTAAACCCAATGGTTTTGCTCTCAAACTTTCAGAAATTAATTCTGTTCTTGGCCTTTAGTGCTCCCATGGCATTTTAGGCTCAGGAGATTTGCTTGCACCAATTTGGAGCGGAATGAAAACTCAAGATTAAAAAAGAGAACTGATTTCACCTTTAAATTGCACAGTCCTGACCAGCAGCTCCATAAATACACTTCTGAGTTCAGTGCTAAAACCTCTCACCAGCAAATCACAGGATGCAAACACGTTTCCCATGTATCCTGGGCTTGTGTTTTACATTTATTCATTACATCTCATTGCCCTTTCCAAGAAATACAACTGAAAACCCAGAACCTCAGCTAGCACAAATTGTCAGCTTAAATCTGCTTATTATCTGGCCTGAAGAACTTAAGACATTTTCAATTTTACATATCTGAACAAACATTAAGAGAAAAATCTGAACACAGCGAGGTAAGGCAGTGGTGTTGAGGTTTGCCATTAGAGTTCAGTTCTTTTTTTTCCTGTCCAAATATTTTATTGGGAATATTACTTTATTATAGTGGTAGAGCAAGCTGCCACTCAACTGAGTTCAGATGAAAGCATAACCAGGTCCTAAGAGAGCATCACCTCTGGTAAAGTAGCCAGAGTCAGAGTCTGAGCCCATGACCATCCATGCTGTTACAAAATCATTGAATCACAGAATGGTTTGGGATATAAGGGACCTTAAAGACCATCTATTCCAACCCCTATCCACTATGGGTAGGGACACCTTCCATTAGACCAGGTTGTTCAAAGCCCCATCCAACCTGACCTTGAATGCTTCCAGGAATGGGGCATCCACAGCTTCTATGAGCAACCTGTTCCAGTGCCTCACCACCTTCACAGTAAAGAATTTCTTCCTAATATCTAATCTAAACCTGCCCTCTTTCAGTTTATACTGTTGAAATGATCCCTAGCAGTTTCACACCACCCTCAAATAGTTCTGTCCCAGGAGCTGTCCAGCCCTAAGCCCACATCAGGGTTGGGACCCAAAAGCCATCCTGGACTTGCCCACTGTCTCTCAGAGGATATAAACACTGACTGAATACTTCCAGGTCAGTTTATGCCAGTTGGCCTCAGGGTTAGAGAATGGGGACCAGACTATTATTTTATTTCTTAATAAGGATGTTGAATAAAGGACTAATGGCCCCATTCAAACTACCCTCTGTTCAGGCACACCCACTGCTGTCAATAACAGCTCCCTGGGAATAAAACCAGAGCAGAACAAAGTCTTGTGGCTGGATTTAAAGAAAAGCATAAAGCTTGACCACGAGTTACTAATTAAAGCAACATTTACTCAAGAACTATCAAAATGTTTCTGAAAACTTGCAGATACACCATTTGCAAACCTGTTTGCTTTTTGCTGTTTGTGGTCTGTTGCTGTAAGGGATGGAGGCATATGCACTTTTCTTATTTTTAAGTTGTCAGGAGGTTTGTGCTGATTTTCGAGGCTTTTGGAATTGCTCTCAATGATTCCTGATATCTACTTTGATTATTTTGATCGTGAGCTCTCTAATGCAAACATTGTCTCTTCCCCACATGTATTTATTTCTTAAAAGGGTTAGAAACACATTGCCAGGACACGGAGGTCTCCATTTAACCTGGAGTTCCTTCATACCATAATAATGATACAGTCAGAATCCAGACTTTGTTTTACAAACTGTCAGGACAATCTGAGGTGCAAGGAATCAGCTGTTAGAACATATATAGCTTGTCTTGCACTTCTCTTGAGAAACAAAGCCTTCTATCTGGACACACATGGAGCTGTATTTTCCTCACCACCACCATTGATAATGGTAACAGTCTGCAGGCAATATCCTTTTTGCTATGCATCTGATTAGGCAGAAATTCCTCTAGGCTTCACCTAATCAAATGCAAGTACTGCATTATTTATGAAAGCAAGCTGAATTTCATTAAACTTACTCTACAAGTAGCAGTTCATGTAAAAAAATCAGTTTATCCTTTTTTTTTAGAAATCAGAATAATTTTCTTTAAAAATCTACATTCAAGGATAATTATAATAAAAGTCTTGAAATGGCAAAATTACTTTAAATTAAAGGAAAGCAACCCACAAAAGTATATTTTAAATCAGGCTGAGATTTCATTTCTAAAGAGAAGACAAGTGGGATGTTTCCTTGTTGCAGAATGAATAATTCAAATGACTCCTCCAGTGCTGTATCTGCAATTGTCAGAATAAATTTCAGCAGCTTTCCCTTTAACTATTACAGGTATGCACTGCACAAAAACTCCTCTTCTTTTAGGCTACCAAAATTGCCTCTAATACCACTGAACAAAAGACTTAGACTTGCACAGTCAAGAGATTTCCACTTTCACAAGAAGATAAGAGGTATAAAACATATACAGTCACCAAAATTCGGATGACCATTTATTCTGCTTTTTAATGTAATGCCTCTACTACCTGAAACATTAGTTTTTAAAAAAAAAATGTAAGAGACTTTGTTTGGCACCATATCTGAACCACAAGCCAATTCCAGAAAGAAGAGAAAGGGAGAGAATTTGTTGTCATGACTGCAACGTATAACCCACCAAGAATTTTAATTCTTTTAATTCAGATCGAGAGAGACCACTTAAACAACTGGCAAGCTCTGCTTGCGGTCCTGCCTTTAAAAGGCCCTTGGTCTGGTGCCAGAGGTATTCAGGGGGAGAAAGGCATTAGCCTGACAACTCCCCCCTTGCTCTTAAGAGCGCTCCGTGGTTCCTGCCCAGTCATCGCTGTGTGGGCAGTGAGCAGCAGGGGATGGGGCCAGACTAACATGCAATTAGTCTGGGAAACTACCACAGACAGCACGCAAAAGGCTGTAATAACGTTTTTCAGGGGTCTGGGCAGCCCCCTGCAGCCACTGCATGATAAGAGAGGTTATTGAAACCAGCCCAGCTTCCCAGAGCTGGGATGGCCCCAAGATGTCATGCATGAGGGTGGCTCTCCCTCATAACTCAGCCCAGTGCCCAGCCCCTCACCACCCTCCAAGTGCTGATGATAAACTTGTCGAAAGCACATTCCCAGTGACTTCAGATATGAGTTCTTAAAGCCATTATAAAAATTGTAAGCAACAACAGCCATCATTAACCTCACGGCCACGCCATGGCAGCAGCAGCAGAAAGAAAAAACCTGCCCGCATTATCTTGCGTAATATTCAAAGGGACTCCTAGAAATTAAAATCAGCAACTGATTCAGCTGGGGACATCCAGTGTGCCCGTTTTTTAAAATGTATCTTTTGATTAAATAATGCATTTAAACTTAGCACTTGCAGGGAGTGCTCCACCTTTGAAGCAGCTCTGACAGATTACCCCTCTGCACTGCCCTGACAAAACAGGTTGTGTTACCTCCCTGTGTCAAGAGGAGAGGACAGGCTGAAGAGCCATGGGACAGACCTCCTCTCACCAGTCCAGGTATCCAGGACACCTCCCTGATACACACTCTTTGCCTCTCCCTGTGCCCACGCATCCCTACTGCAACATTCAGCATCCACAAGGCTGGCTTCAGCCAGATTAAGCACATGGAGTCAGGCCTTAATTACCCAAACCCAATTACTTGCTGGCAGCATGGCAACTTGTTTTTAAGGCACGTTTTGCCCCATTCCAACACATACTGTAATTACTGGCATAGTTTTGCCAACAAAAGTAAGAATGTTACATGAATAATGTTTCTATCTGTGCCAAGTTTTAATACTGCCCATTTTATATTTACTCCAGTATACTATTTCAAGCCAATTTTCCAATTTCAATATTACATCACACTCATTTTCATGTATTTATATAATTCTCAATAAAGCTCTATGTCAGGTTGAATTAAAACTTGATTTGATGTAATTCCGAGACCAGTCGGATCCCCACCAGGGATGCAATCCTGCACCAGCAACAACTTGGGTCATGTCCTTGTGATACTGTGGTACCTTGTTCCAAGAGCTGCTCTACACGATGTGGACATGTGTAGGTCATGGAGGCAGATCCCATGCCTTTCTCAAAAAGATCTTCAATTTGCAACCTTTGAATTCCTTTTATAGAGGGAGAGGTGATCCTGCAATATCAAGCAGCATCTGGTTTTCTCTTGACGAGTTTCAGTAGTTGCATCAATATTTCCTAAAAGGTAACACCCTTCAGCTTGGCAGATGGTTTGTGGCAGGCTGGGATTTTTTGTATTTAAAAAAAAAGGCACCTGGAAATCCTGTTGAAAGTCAGGCAAGTGAGAGATCTAATGCTTTTAGGTTCCTTTGAAAGCCTCAGGCATAATCTTCTTCAGTGGAAGCGTGACAAAGCAGTCAGACTCCTGGCTGCACACAGCACACAGTAGGGCATTACATCACACCCATTTCCACACACTCAGCTGTGAGGTGATCCAGCTCAGGGCCTGACACAAGGCTAGGAATAAGACAGGGAGTGATCACATCCCAGTCTGGTGCTGGAGGCTGTCAGAGCATCCTTGAGGAGCTCTGTGTGCCCTATTAGGGTCCTCATAGCTGTTACATGGGCCAGCTCAGGCCCCGATGGAGGTCCTGCTCAAGAAGTCAGCATGCCTGATCAAACAGTGCCTACAAGTCTTTCAGAGACACCCAAACAGGGTATCTTTCCCCTGCTGCTGCCGAAGGGTTTGTGTGAGGGGGTCCCACACCGATGCTTTGGGTATCCCAGTCCATCTCAAATGTCTTCTACCTTCCTGCAGACAGAAGTCACCCACATTATGGCACTGAGTACCTGCAATGTGGATACTGAGAAACAGTGCTCATCTCTACCACATTTTCCCTGTGGCCTAGGACAACTCTGTCTCTCAGGAGCTCCATATCCTGTCACCCAAGTGACAACAATAAAACCTCCCTGCCCTGTACAATTGCCTCTCCTCACAGCCCAAGCGCTCTGTGGCAATGACAATCTCCAGCTAGAGTCAGTGGCTGGCACAGCAGGATCTTGATCTAACCTGGGATCTCCAGAGGGCAATTTGGTATAAATAGCAAGTGCTGAATCGCAGCCAGATATCAGTGGAAGGAAGAAAGGTCCTGGCTGTATGGCTTCTCCTCCTGCCCAGCAGCCCAGTTGGCAGGAACAGCAGCCCACAGGTGCCCTGCAAACCCTTCCACCATGGTGAGCCTCCAAGGTTGAAGGACAGAGTACAGGGAATGGCAGCCATGCTGTACCCTGATATCAAGGGAAACCTCTCCAGGACAGAAATTCAAATAAAAAACAGAGAAGCTGAATAGGTTTAATTTGTAAATTGACAAAAGCCTTGTGAATTCTTTGAGCTTGATGTCCGTTAAGAGAAAAAAAAAAACAACCCACAACAATATTCAGAAGCATGCAATTTAAATAACCAACATGTAGCACCTTAAACAATATTACAATTTAAGAATTTTCATTAAATTTTCAAACTTGGGCAGGGATAGAAGCCAAAAAGATAGAGTTGAGGAGAAAAAGAGGATTTTAAGTCAAACAATGTAACACTTGAATATAAATAAATAAAACCTTTCATGCTAAACTCACATGTTACCTGTAGTGTCAAGGCAACATGAGGTTATCAAACTGGGCTGTCTGCTACTCTCTTGCATAAAGAATTTATGCAGGATCCACATAAGTCCTGAAAATCCCAGAAACCACTCAAGTCCAACAAAGGACTAATAATTCACAACACGCCTGACTTACAGACAGTGTGAACAGTGCAGGCGCCTCCACAGAGCTCACAGGTTCTTGAGGGATCCCATAGCAAACAAGAGACCATCTTGTGAGTTCTTCAATCAAACATTACACAAGAGGATAAAATAACAACATGCTCCCACCTAAGCAGGTGGGGGTGAAATCACACCTGCCATCTCCTGAGGCTCACAGGCGCCAGAGGAAGTTGTACAGCCCTATTCTGCCACCCGTGATCACGGCTGTCTCCGAGATGTCTGGGAGTTGCCTCAGAATTTGGTGTAAATCAGAACAGTCCCATTCCAGCACTTCCCAAATTCCTCAAAGGGGCCATTAGAAAGTGCCTCAACCACTTCTGTGAAGCCTTCACAGGAAGTCTCAAGGTTATCCTTGACAGTCATGCGTTGGGAACCAACTTTTCAGCTAAGCCTTCGTAAGGACCAGAGAAATCATCTCTCATGATGTAGCATAACAATAATCAGTGCTATCTGGTCATTTTTCGAGCAAAGTTTTAATAAAGACAAGGAAATCAGGCTAAGAAAAAAGGAATGGCTGTGGGAATGAGTAACTAATCCTTGGATTTGAAGTTATCATTAGCCAAAAGTGGAAGGTAAGACTTGAACATGTGCAAAACACAGCTCTGCATAGCCCACATAAAAATAAAAATAGATGCCTTGTCCTAATAAGAAAACAGCTTTTCATTAGGAAAGCATTCTCCATTCCCCAGATTTTTTGTATCAGTTCCCAATATGTAAGTAGGCAGAGCCATAACGCAGTGGCCAAGGAAGGCTATAGAGCCATCATTCTCATAGCTGATGGAGGCTTTTCTCTAAGAAGATATACTTGAAAAGCCAGCAAGTCCCTGAAGGGCAGTGTAAAAGGACCTGCACCCACAACAGACCTCAGTGTAGGAATGGACCCTACCTGTAACTACAGGTGTCCAGGGCTGAGTTATAAACATGTGTCCATCTCAGCAGGCACATCCATCTGCCTTCGCTGTCAATGCAGTTACACTGCACACGTACTGCCTCTGCGTCAGGGCTCATGGTTGTACTTATACCAGTTCAGTTTTTGAGTAAATAAAAGCCTGTGTCTGGACTGATTGTTATTTGATCACTAAAAAGCAGAAAAACTTAGCAGAGGTGGAGCACACCCCAAAACAGTCAGGGATTAGCACTTTTATAGAAAACAGGTTCAATAACAAATTACACTGGCTGAAGTAATTTGGCCATCGCCCCACGCAATATGTTGTAAAGGCCATTAAGCCTCTGATTCAAATTATCAGGCAGCCTTTTCAGCCATCAATTACCATTAAATTATTCAACAATTCTGTCCAGCTTCAGGACAGCCACCATACACCTACACAAGAGCACCAATTACCCCTTAAGCCTACTGTCAAAGCGCGATTCAGAAGAACACCACACAAAGATGCTTCCGACCGCTTGGACGTGATCTGTCTCAAGCCTGTAACATCCACTAACACAGGGTATTACGTGAGGTCTCCATGAAGATGTTTCATCAAATGCCTAACCAGAGGGCTTGCTCCAAGGGCCTGACCTAAGTAACATTAAGTGTCAGAAGGGCACTCACGGTTTCAGGAGCAAACGCAGCCCTGGCAGTCACAGTAAAGCAGCGCTGCACATTTTTTTACTCACTGTAAAAACAGGCTAACAAATGGTGCTGGTATTTTAATTCTTCCCAGAAATAAATCACAGATGGTATCCAAGGCCACCTGCAGTCCATGCTGAGAGGCATTTTCAAGGCACACACACAGACACACACACATAAAGGGCTGTAAGAACATAGTTTTTTTTACTGCATGGAGAGTGCAATTTAACTGAATTTAAACAATCTCAGATACTGTTGATTTAAGATATATAAAAACCCAGCAGGAAGGTATGTGGGAAAGCTTAGGAAGAAACCTGAGTCGCCCTTACAGCATCAGGGCTTTATTTCTAAAGTGGAGTGAGGAGAAAGAGCAGCCTCATTTGTTCCTTTTCTACCCATTCCAGTGATGCTATGAACCAATTTTACTCCCTCAGTGAGGGATACAGATAAGCTACTCACACTGTTTTCTCCTTCCTTCTCCTCCATCTAGCCTGTGTTTGAGTACCAAAGATACTTAACCTTAATTTCATGATGCTTATTGCTCAGAGCAATGCTCTAAGATACATTATTTGCAAGCTCTGCAAGAGCCAGACCACACATGTTGTGGCACCAAGTGTTTTCCTATAGGTTCCTCTGCCTCTTTGCTCACTCTCTCCCCTCTCTCAAGGCTGAGCAGCAGGACAGCTCCCTGACCTGCAAAGAAAGCCAGCCCAAGGGTTCCTACTTGCTATCCAAAGGCTCCCTTCCCTGGCAGACACCACAAGGGAGAACTAAGGTTTCTGCATAGCATGCTGGTCCCCTTCCTGCTCTGTTTGGCCAGCACTGTTTGGCAGGGGAAGCCTAAAAGGAGCTTGTGGCTATGAACTTGGTGGTGGATGTGTACACACACCCAGGCACACTGCAGAAGTGTGTGGACTCTCAGGTACACACACCAGTGCATTTATGTACATATTTATATCACAGTATTACACATGTGGTGGACACCTCCTGCAGGACTCTGTACTGATGTTAAGGGTCAGTTCACACACACTTGCCTGTGCCTCCCTTGGGAAAGAGCAGCACCCCAGAGAGCAGCCCTGGGTTACCCCAATGCACCTAAAACTTTCAGGGCCAGCTTGTGTGTCTCTCTCCCTCTCTCCTGTCTCCAGATTTACTGTCTGTGTATCTTTCTTTCCAGTACTTTTTCTTTTTTAGTTGCGCAATCCCCCTTCATTTCTGTGACTTTCATCGAGAAAAAAATCAATTATGAAGAAGTAATTCAGTTATGATTCAACCATTTTGTATCTGCCTTCACACAAAGATAGCTCTTTCTCCCCCACTATTAACCTAAACACAATACTCTACAGTCACGTTTTAATTAAGGGCAAACCTGAATGTCCAGAAGAGCAAACATGAATTTTTAGGTATTGACCTTTTTCCAGACACAGAAACATAGCTTGGATAGCACAGAACTATTATTAGCATGGTTATTCATCCAACTCCTGCAAGAAACTCAGCAACCTCCATCAGCCCCACCTGCTGTTGCTCACATTGATCTGCCATCCTTGGGAAGCACAACCCTGCCAACAAACACGGAGAAGGATGGTAAGACAGAACTGCTCTGGGAATTAAAATGTTGAAGAGTGCAATCGTAGGAGGGAAGGTGAATTATTTTTCCCCTCTCCATTGTTAAAAGGAGATTGATTTGATTGATAATGAATGTTTATCACACAGGTTTTAAGGCTCTGCTGTTTTTCTCTCTCTGCATGTCAGCCCATGTGCGTTCCTGAGGAGAGAGAAAACAGTCTCAACAGTAATGTCAAGGCTGGGGAGAAGCAGGACAAAAGCTTGCTTACTATCAACAGTGGCAAAAACGTCTTCATTAGCACATCAGAGTTGTTCTTCCTGTTTGCATGAGGTTGCACGACCTCATATTCCCACTCATAAATGGGAGAGTGGCAAGACAAGTTTTATTTCAGATAAGATCATCACTGTTTGATCTCCAGGAGCAGAGGTTCTCCGAAATTCCTAACAGCAGCCTCAAACCTGCAGCGGAAGCAGCAGCAAGAATGTTAAGGCCAGCTTTCAGAGCAGCCATGGTCAACACACGCCTCAGACAGAGTATTTCTGGCCTTTACTTTCTCCAGGAAAAGAAACAGCAAGTATCTCCTGGGGTCACTACCTTATGTCTGGCAAACCAGTGAAGCAGTCTAATCCAGCACTGTGTTTTTCTTGTTTTACTGTAGGTAAGGTGAAAGGTTTATAACCCACTCTAAAGTTGCAGAATGCCAGCTGTTCCTCAGGTCTGTTTCATGGGTAACTCATCTTGCATCTCTGAAGGGCTCTCTTTTAGGAACTACATATATAGGAGGAGCTTTTTCTACATACGCAGAATTTTTTTCTTTTCATTCTTGCCATCTCCAAATCAAATGTCATTCTCCATTTTTGCATTTCATTTCAGTTTTCGTTTCCCCCACTCTTGGACAGCATAACTAGATTGCACTAATTACCTAAGTCTGGTTAGGTCAGGGTGTTGTGTCACTGGCCCCTGGGCTGGGGTGAGGAATGAGTTTTCTGATGGGTCACCTGCAATGGCATCAATGAGTGGTTGTTGGGATTGATTGCCATGTTTGCCTTGGAAACCTGCCCTGCAGTTTCACTATGAGAGAAAACACATGCTTCTTCTCCACCACTTATCTGTCCTGAAGCTAACAGAGTTACATCAACATATGCCAGCAGAGGATCCCACCTGCCTTTGAAAGCAGGAATGGGAGTAAGCAATTAAAGCACTGGGGATCAACTTTCCCAGGATTTAGTATCGATTCATATCATTTCATTAGGTAGCCTGTGCCCACTTCAACATCTTTTCCAACAGATATAGCTACAATTTCACAGGAGCAATGGGTTGCTCTGCTTAACAGCCACATGGCAATCAGCACTTCTGGCAGAGCAGGAATGCGTGGAAGCGCATCCTTATGTTGGTGGAATGGTAATTGCATTCGGTTCAAGCAGTGAGGTGCCCACTGACAAGATCACTTTTGTTTAGCACACAATTAACTCATTCACCAGAGATCAAGCAGACCTGGCGGGTCATTTGGCACAAGCTTTAGAAGCAAGCTGGAATAGTGGATGAGCCATCCCCCACACGCCTCAGATGGAGCCGGTATGAGGCAATACTGCTCTCCCTTTCCTACCTCCCAGGAGCTTCCGGGCAGCAACAGCCCATGTCCTTATCGACTCCATTTCCTTATTAATTCCCTTTTGATGTGCTCACTGAGCACTAGGCAGGTATAATATTTTTATCTTCTGTACTTCTGATGATGCCGCCACTGGATCGTGAAGCCTCTTGAGTAGCTTGGGTTAACTGTAACCTGGGAAGTATGTAACCACCTGGACTCACTTGGAGAGCAGACACTCAGTGAGGGGTATCTGGGGGAAATCATGGAAGCTTGTTGTGCAAATACCTCAGCTGCTGGTCTGCCTACTCCCTGATGAGGACATTTACAGCATGGTAATTCAGCTTCTCAGGTCAAGCCAAAATACCCTAAATCATCAAAATCTGGTCAGGGTATTACAGATACTACTTCCTTCTCTCTAAATGTAGAAATTGGTCTACAATCAGAGTAGCAATTGAAGAGCTGGTGTCTGTGAGGATGGATAAACAGCTTGGACATGACGTCTGTTTTCTGTGATACCTGTCTAAGGTCTTCCACTATATCCATCAACATGCTGCCTGTCCCACACTCAGCACCTTCTCCAGCACTTCAACACAGCCATAATATGTAGGAACCCAGTGGAGGCTGCAAGGCCCATGCACAACAGGCATTTCAGACATGTCTGTCTGAGGGAAAAACATAGAATGTAATTCTCAACAGGAGAACTTGCTACACTTTTTACTTACACTGTTCTATTTCTTATTACACAGGCTCCAAATAACTTCCCTGTGACAGAGGAGGGAAGAAGGGGTCAGAATAAGGAAAGTGTAAGTGCAGAGATACAAGGTGAAAGGAACAAGTAGTGCAGCTTCCCAGTGATGGAGCCAGCAGGAGGCTCTCAACTCCTGGTCTGCACTATTGGGTCAGAAAGCATATGTGCCAGGTGGAGGCAGAGCTTTGCTTTTCCAAAGTGCCAACTAATCCTGAAATTACTGAAGCAAGTGAAGCACTAGCACTGGTGCCACTGAGACACTGAGCACGGCTGGTTCTGTGTGGCTCCAAGCCCTGCCCAGGCTTCAGATGCTCTATAAACAATACCATCAACACAAACTGTGCTATGTAATACAGTTGAGAAAATGTTTGCAATCAGTTCTCAAACCAGACTCTTTCATAATTGAAATACTGCAGAGCAGAAAACAGCATTATAATTATAATAAATGGGTGCTGCTGAGCTAGAGAAGGGCAAAATCTTTTGTCAGCAAATCCCATTTACACAAGCAGAGGCAATGTTGGCAGGAGCAGTTACATTACTCTGTGTACTAGCACATTCATTGCAGGGCTTGGATAATTTTTGTCAGTCCCTCTTTCTTTTTAACTTGAAATGGGCTTTTCTGGTGTCTTGGAGAAAGGTAAGATACTAGCTAGAAGACGGACTGGAGGACTGCAGAAGCTCACATAACACTGAAAACACCAGCAGCAGGTTAAGAGATGTTAAGGGATCATTCTACGGAAAACAGACTTTTAGCAATGGGATATTCAGTGCGGCATTGAAAGGTGTAAACAAATTCAATGACTGGAAGCTGGTGTTACACAAATCAGTCTAAAAATAAAGGAGGACATTTTCAACAGCCAAGGTAATTAACCTTCAGTACAGTTTATTGATGGTTGTGCTGGATTTTCCATTCCTGGAAACATTAAAAAAATAGGAGTTTTTTCTAAATGCCCAGCATGGTAACACAGAACAGGATGCTGCTCAAAAAAGCTAAAAATCACCTTCACCCAGGTTCAGGCTCTCATCAGTGACAATGAACTCCAGTCCTCCCAGCTTAACCTGGGTGGGTTAGGAGCCCTCAGAAAGCCTTTATCATAACCCTGTCATCTGGCCAAAAGACAAAACATACATGTAATTCTAGAGTTTTCTGTCACACCACATGTCAGGAAAGAACCTTTCTTGCACCTCCTGACATGCCCTGTTGGAGATGAGCTTTGCCCTTGCTGTCCATTAGAGCTACTCTTCACTTTGTCTGTCCTTCCCAAATATGCTTCTATTCCTGAAAACATTATCTGCACACTATTTCATTTGCTACCACCCCATTCCCTGCACCGTTTTCCCTGCACTCATTCCCCAGAGGGGCTGTCCCTTCTCCCAAGCCCCAAGGAGCAAAGTGGAGAGGTTTGGGGAACTGAGGTGACCTGTTCGGTGCAGTGAGTGGTGCCTGGGCAGCAGAGAGCAGCTGATGCCCCAGCTGAGCTACACCAACAGCACTGGCAGGAATGGCAAGCAGAGGGAAGCTGCTGACAGGGAATGACCCCATCTGTGAGTGAAGGAAGGGTCCTTCAGAGATACCACAGGATATGTCCCACATTACAAGCCCAGCCCTGGTCCTTGATTTACCATTCATCTCTAGGCAAGGTAATTCATCCTCCTGCTTCAGCTTCCCTGTGTACAGAACCACAGCAATGATATTTGCCCTATGACTGCACAGGAGCATTTTCAGGATCAATTCGTTTAGTGTTCATGCAAAGCTCTTTGGACAGAAGCCTCAATACAAGTACTGAGCACTATTATTGTTACTGCACTTCAGATGGCTACCGCACTGACATTTTCCAGGCATGCACCATTAACAATTTACTAAGATAAATGGCCCAGGAACCTGAAAATGTATTTAGGACAACTACCTCCTGCTTACCAGCATACCTTCAGCTGCGTAAATGACACCTCATTGCTCAATGTGTAGCTATGGTAACATTTCTATCTCATATATTGAAGTGCACGCACACACACATACACACACATACATACACACATGTGGAGCTGGAGGGAAGCCAGGTTACCTCATTTAATTACACACAAACACCGAACCAGAGAACTTTCCCAGGCTCTGAAAGCCAAGCTGCTCCCCAGAGCTAGGGCTGAGGAGCAGGCAATTTGCCCCATGCCTGTCAGGAACAGCATGGGTTAACAGCAGGCTGCACCACACAGCCAGAGCCCCAGCAGGCCCCCAGGGGACTTACTTGAGAGCAGTTTTGTAGTGGTAGATCGCCTCGATGTTACGGCCCTGGTCCTTCAGAAAATTGGCATAGTTGTAGTGCACCTTGGCATTGTGGGGCAGGGTCTTCACTCCTGAGCTGCGGAGAGGAACAGAAGCAGCACAGTGTTAGCAGCCACTTTACCCTACCTTCCCCTAGGCCCACCTTCTTCTCATGGTCCCTTTCCCTGAAAAGCTTGCTCATAATCTGAGCACCTTGTCACCTCCTGTGCACTTTTGTCAACACAACTCATGTTATAACCCCAAGCTTGTCCCACGTGCGGGTACAGCGAGTGCCCCGGGCAGACATAAATACGTGGCAGCAATTCAACTTCTCCTGGCTGCCGTCACCACAGGCACTTCTAGCACCAACACTGCAACACTCCCCGTGGCCAGATGCTGTTGTATTTTAAAATCTGAATTATTCAACTGAAAAACAATCTCCCTCCCCCCCAAAAAAGCTAATATTTAGAGGGAAAGCATGTAGTACCTTCTAATAACAGGGTCCCTGCTAAAACTTGAGTGTCATGAAGCCCCTTACGAAAATCTTGATTTAAACATGCCAGCTGCAGATACCAAAAAGAAGGTATCTTTTCCATATGCATCAGCCACTAGAGGGGAGGCATGGCATAGTCCAATAGCCAGCCAGCACTTATGCACCACTTAGCACTGAGCAGAGTATGGCTGGGAGGTGAGGGCTAATGGGACTCTCACCCCTATGGGGCAAGTCCTAACACCCTGGCATTATAATATATGACCAAGGATATCTGGCTGCACAGTCACCCCATCCCTCCCCTTATCTCCCCTGACACGTGTAGACTGAACTCAACATTTGGAATTAATAATGAGAGGACAAAGACAAAAGAAGAAGAGCAAGCATATGCTTATTTACTTAATTGAGAGCGCAGAAAGCAAGGTACACCTTGCACAGCTAGAGGAAATGCTGTTTCAAGGTTAAAGAGAGAAAGAAATCACAGGAGCATGTACACCATGGAAACATTTCCCCTGCAAGAATCCAGAGAAGTCAGTCCTCTGTTTAATGGGGAAATCCTTTCCAGCACATAAATGGGGGCTCTCTGAGGTAGCAGGAAATAAGGATGGATAAATTTGTTCATGTAAAAGCAGACAAAGAGGTGTTTCTTGCTCACAAGCAGATTCCTGCCAGCTGCTCGCTTTTCAACACTCAGCATCTCTAACCCTGCTACTTCAGGTAGGAAAAGCAAGGATTAGAAAATTCCCAAGTCTTGTTGCTTTGCCTTGTCTGTCTCTCCTGTTTAACTTTGGTGAGCATGGAAGTTAATCATAATGAGACAGGGTCACACACAGCCCCTACAGCAGGGTGCACACCCTCTCCCATGGAAAGAACAGCACCCAGAGCTGCAGAAACCCTTTGTCAGGGATTTCATTGTAAAAGGTGCTGAGGAATTGCAGTGGCAAATCCCTTTGGTTATCAGCAGCCAGTGGTATCAAGCATCACTAAGGCCTACTTGTGAGAGCTTCCAAAGCTTTGCCCACAGCAGCCTTATGGAGTTCCACCCATCACAGCCCCAGTTTGCCTGCTGAAATTAAAAATACACCTTGCATTTGGCTTCCTAATCGTCAGGTATTTCCAAATTACTTACTGGGAGCACTACAGGAATAAGACATTTTGTGACTAATCGCTGAATTAAATCAGTTAATTGATGCTATTCTTAAGAGAATGATTTTCTATATTAGTTTTCACAAAGATATACTGCACCAGCAGCAAGTAATGTGTGACTGCTATGGCTGTGTTAATTTTCACTGGCCTTGGGAGCTATTAACTACAAGCTTACAACCTCTGGGCATTACTGGAATATTAATTCTTATACAAAGAGGGTTTCATTACATCAGCGCCAGCATTACAGGCAGAGACACAGCACTCAAAACTGCTGCTCTCTCAGAGCTACATGAAATGAGTTGCTGGCTCTGCTACAGCCTCTGCTGAAACAGAGCAGACTGACTTAACAGTGAGGAGTACATTGCATATGCACAAGCACTTCAGTTCTAATGAGATACAGTTTTAACAGTAAGATGCATATGTTTGAATATTTTAATTCTGGACTGTTTCCCTTTAAGTAGAATTTATTTTTAATTCTGCTGGTCCCACTTATTAAAACATCACTAATAAAGCTTCTTTCATATGCGTGCTTCTGCTGGTGGTGGGGGTGCCATAGGAAAGGCAGAAGTGGGTTTGGGTTCTTAAGATGCTGTCTTCTGCATCACACTCCCTGACCTATTTATTCTCCTTGCACAGGCGGGGAGGGGGGTGTTTCATTTTGCAAATGCACATAGCAATGACTGAGGCTGCTTGGAGTCTCTGCACTGTGGGAGGTAGCAGCAAATGCAGTGTCCGACCCAGAGGGGAATTTTCAGGAGAGTTTAGGCAAACACTCCTGCTAACTGACTCTTGACCAGTTAAGAACACTGTTTGCTCATTGAGAGAGGAAACAATAATGTCCATAGTGAAAGCCAAGAAGGAAAGGGTGGAGTATAAATAACAAAGTGGAACACTATGTTTTTTCCATTTCTCTTCCCACAAGCCCCCAGTCTCTCACAATTCCAATATAACTTTCCAACGTGCTTTTCCAAACCCTCCTACTTCCCTGTTCCCCAGCCCAGCATACGCATGCCCTTCTGGCACTGATCTGGCTCCAGCCAGAAACAAGCCCACTGAGATGGGACATCACTTCTCCAGAGGATTTCCTTCCCTTTTGACTTCTACGACAGCAGTAAGTGACATAAAAGAAAAATAAACAATAGGCAAACCTTTTTACGTAACACTTCCTCTCCATGGAAAGGTAAAAACCTATTAGCCATAAATCAGAGAAATAAAATACCACTGATACTTTCCAACCTCAAATACCAGCATTATCCAAATTCCACTTCGGTTGGGAAAAGTCTCCTGTGATCCCCTCTGATGTTTTCCTAAGTGCATGTTCTGCTCTTCAGAGTGACTGGGTGCAGGCAGAGGCTTCACTGATTTTCTGTGATTTCCATATGAAAAGTGCTCATTTTGCAAGGAAATGAGGCCACTCCTGCCTCAGCAGGAGCCCTGGAAAACCGATGGGATCTCCTCTGCTTTGGGAATCATTATCATCCATAAATGTTTTCTATAGCAAATTATTCTCTGGATGACACAATCACTTTCCTTGGCCTCCTACCCTTTTATTGATTTCACAGATATCGATGTTGGGACATATTAAACTGTCCTATAGAAGATGTCCAAAATGCAAACTGGGACTTGCTCTCCTCAGCTGAGTGAGCTTTCAGAATTAACAAAACACAGCAGTTTATGTCACATTCGGGGCTGGGGCAGTTTTTATAAATTACTGAAGTCACCAGACCTGGCTTGGGAAGGAGAACTGGTGACTAAGAAGTGTCACTTTTATACAGTTCCTTTGCTGGTTACAAGCGAACCTGGCGTGTTTCCAGGCTCTGTCACAAATGTGGGCAGTGTGTGCAGATACTTTCCAGGAGCAACAGGAAACATGGCAGCTCGACAAACCTTGAAAAGGTCACTATAGTGGACGCAGAGGTCAGCCCACAGCCCTCACCTCCCTTTCCTTGGCTTCAGACATTAACACTGACCGCAGCTGGAGTCTGTGGAGACTGACCTTCTAGCCTGTGCATTCACTCAATAGGGTAGTTCCTTAAATAATTAACAAATAAGTCCTCTCTGCCCACCTGCCAATGCAGTAAGAAAAACTGCTTGGGGCTTCTGGAGATGTCTTAGAATAATACATCTCAAATATTTAGATCTCTACATATTCAGCCACTTTTTATACTTGTGGTTTATTTGCTTCTTATTTAGCCCTTGTACATATGCTTGTGCACCTATGTGGAGATGCATCATTTCCTGAGACATCAGCATCCTTCCCCATGCTACTGCTTTCAGCAAGGACCTGGCAGAATTTCTGTATCCAGAAAACTTGGTCTCTGGGCTAGAGATTGAGAGTGGCAACAGTGCTGCCAAACAATGTCAAATCAGGGCAAGTCTTAAGAAGGGGACAGAGTGGGGTACAATCACAAAACTAGTAACACACTGAGTACAAAAACATCTCCTGGACCAGCACAGGAAAAGCATATTTAACAGAACAGGCCCCAGCAAAGGGAATCAAGACAGATTGACTCTGAAGAAACACATCCAAGCAAATGGAGGAATGAAAAGTAGAGGTGAAGGAAAAAAAACTAAGTGGAGGGAAAAAGCAGTAATTAATTAAAGCAGAACAGAAAGAGGAATGAAGAATTAGGAATGTGAGTAAAGATTCTCTCAGCACATACTTCTTGAAAAAAAACCAACTTCAACACACAGAGACTACCAAGTAGGTTGATTTATGTCTCCTTTCCCACATCTACAGATTTGCTCTGTTTTGTTATTATTTTCCCTCATACCTCTTTTACTGTTCCTTATCTCCTCTTCCGCTTCTGTCCATTTAAATCTACTCCTGTTTCATGCGTCTCCACCCACTTCTCCCTCCTCTACTCATCAGCTATATACAGCCTCCTCCTTCTGCCCCAAAGAGGAGATCTCTCACTCCTGGGGTGACATTATCTTCTTGCTATACTATTCTTCTTTTGCATTTCCTTCCCATCAACAAGAAGGGTCCTACCACAATAGAGACTCGGAGAGATGTGTAACTTCTATCAAAGAAGATCTTAAAAGGACAACAAAAAGGCCAATAAGGGTAAACAGAACAGTAAATAAAGCTGTGAGAAATGAAAAACACCATTTAAAAAGTGAACACAGAGCTAAAGAATGAAAAAGGAAAAAAAGAGCATAAACGTCAGCCAGTTAACATAAACCATAATTAGGCAGACCAAGAGAGATTTAAAGAAAAACTTGCTAAAGCCATCAAAGCTAATAATGGAATACATAAGACCTGCCAAAGATCCCCTAAGGCAAATAGATGATGGAGGTCTAAAAGTAGTGCTTGAAGAAGAAAAGACTACAGCAGAAAAGCTAAATGGATTCTCTGCACCAGTGCTCACTACAGGGAAACCGAAGGAGGTTGCCACACAGGAGCCTTTCCTCACAGGAGCAAGACTGAAGCACTGTCTGTAACTGAAGTGGCAGTAAAAGAGGCTTTTAAACAAATCAACACCAAGAACAGTTATAAATCCATTGGGCCTGGTAGTATGCATCCAAAGGAAATCAAGCATGGAGCTACTAGCTGCGGTAGGTAGCCTATAATTTAAATGAGACTGGCGCTAGAGGAATGGGAGGTGACGAACATGATATCATTTGGCTCCAGGGAAGGGATCTTGGGGGGAAAACAGAGCAGCAAGTCTGATTTCCACTCCAGGTTATTTGGGAAAACCCATAATTAAGCCTAGTTTTAGCAAACTTCTGGGTAACTACAGTCCAACAGGGAAGAATTAGCCTTGTATGTTGCAGAAAGAAATTTGTTGGGCGGATCTGTTGTTCTTTGATAGATTCAACAGGTACCTGGTACTGAAACTATAGAAAGCTTTTATGAATATTTAAATACAGCCCAAGTCAATCAAAATCAAAAACATCAATGTTGTGCACTTAAATGTTCAAAGAGAGTTTTTTTGATAAAATCTCTCAGTTGAAGACTGAGGTAAGTCTCATCATGGGGTAAGAGGGAAGGTCCACTCCTGAATCCATACCTAATTGGAAGACAGCAAGGAAAGAGCATGAGAACAGTTTTTACAACTGGAGAAGACTGCAAGCAAGGCTCTCCAAGGACGTGTGATGGCATCTCAGCTGCTTCCCATGTTCACAAAGGATCTTGAAAAGGGAGCGAACAGGGAGACAACAAGTTTGCTGGTGACACCAACATGAATCACACGGCAGTAATTAAAACTAACTACACTTTGTCACAGAAGGATCCCACAGTATTGAAGTCTGGGCAAGAAGACGGCACATGAAATGCAATTCTGGTACAGACACAAGTATCAGAGAGTGTGTACACAGATTGATGTCTATAAATCAAATATTTCCAATCACAATAGGTGTCTTGGGGGTTTGTATGGACAGTGCCGTGAAATTATCACCCAAGGCAAGTAGAAGATCAGGATACAGTAGGAGAAGAGAATACAAACAAGAAAGCATTCCTACGTTTCTGTGCTGCACATATCTCTTGAAAGGAGATTCTGGTCTCCTTCTCAAAAGGATGGATCAGAGTTTGAAAGTATCCAGCGAAGACTGACAAGAGGGATCAGAAATGCACAGCTTCCATATGGGGAGAGTTCAAATCCAGCAGATTCTAGCATGAAAAGGAGACAGCCTTAGGTGAGGACATGGGGGTTGAAGGCACAGAAGTGCCTTTATCCTAAGTGACAAGCTGATAGTTACTCACTACTCATTCAGAGTACACACCAGAACTAGGGGACAACAAACCAGATAATCAGGCGGAAGGCTCAGAGCACACAGAAGGGAAATCTTAGTGTGCACACTGTGTAATTTAACAACAGAGCCCAGCGCACAGGATGCTGTAGAAGCCAAAACTATAAATAGATTTGAAAAAGCAGTCAGAGACATTATGGAAGAAAAGTCCATCAGTGGCTGTTAAAAGCAAAAATAGCAAGTAACTCCTGACTCAGGAAGTCTTTAAACTGCAGATTACTGCAAGCTGGGAAAGAACTGGAGAGAGGCATCATTGTTGCTGGCCCTGTTCTTACATTGCTTTTCTCGGCAGCTGCTGCTGATTGCTCTCAGGGGCAAGCCAAAATACGAGGTGACCCAGCAGGAACACATCTACAATGTCGTTGTCTTCTCAAAAGACCAGGGCAGATCTCTCTCCTGCAAGTGTCCCCAAAAGACCTGAGCTGAAGAGTGAGCCTGCTCAACCCAAGGCACTGAGCTACCCCAGATCCCTCCCTTGAGGCAAGGCGTGTTAGCCCCAGTTCAGTGCTGCATTGAAGCATTGGCATGGCTTTGGAATTTGAACTGGCTGTGGATGGTCACCCTGCTTTGAATGGCAGTAGGAAGGACAGAAATCCATTTGCACCCAACTAAGCAAACAAAATCTTACCCTTGTCTTCTACGACAGAGCCCCTGGCACCCCATATCATCCCAAGAGTGCTCCTTAGCAGGAGGAAATGTCCTCCTGTCATCTGCTCCAGTTTGACCTCATCGTTATTAAACATGGGGACCACAGCCATATGCAACACACAATACCATATGATGCCTGCAAATCAGCACACAAAACTGTCATATTCCTGTCTCCCTTTGAGTAAGAGGGTTGTCCAACTTGGAAATCATCCTACTTTCCTCCAAGTGGCCATTGTTAGCCAGAAGGTTTGGACTGGAGGTGCGTCTCATGTGGATTGCTGTGTGAGCCCAGATTGGTCACCATGGCTGCTGTTTGAACAGCAAAGAGTGTTTCAGGTAGACAAGCAGTGAATCATGGCAGAGGGAAGAAACCTCTATTCCAGATTTTTTTGAAAAAGTCCCACTTACAGAGCTCCAATGACTTCAGTAGTGTTTCCTGAAGACCAAAGGTTACACATAAAAAAAATTTCATACTTTCAGTGCTGCATAAATTAAACTTTGCTCTGGCTAATAAGTTAGAAAATAAAGCTAAGCAACCCATGTGCAGATCACCTGTGTTTCTGCAATTACTTCACAATTAGACAACTGCTGAAAGCAGCTGGAGGCAAATGCAGTACATTTTCTAGCAAAACACAAAATGAAACAGTCTGTTTCAGTGCAAGAAAATACATAAATGAGGTTGTAAAGAGAGCTGTTTGGCAAAGAGTAATCAAATAAAATGAAATATGGTACATTAGGTTCAGTACTTCATGGCATTTCATTTTTGTCATTAGAACATTGCTATAGAAAATTCAATATATTCAGTAGCATTACTATGGTGTTCTGGAGGGTTGCAACAAACTTTTGCTATGTCTTTAAAAAGGAAAGTGTTGCAGTATTATTAAATCTACAGAATCAAAATTATTTAAAAACAGCATGTATTAAAAATGTGATTGTCAGAACCAAAGTTTGTGCATAAGCATATGAAGTGCTGACACCAGTTTCTGTACAACTACGAAAAAACCAGAAAGTAGGTGTTATCTTATGATAATAAAAATATTAATTATATTGATGCATCGGTAGCAGGACTTGTGGTAAAGAAAACTATTCCATGTAACAAACTTATTTTAAACAATATAAAAATGTAAGTATTCTCTCATGGTCAGTCATACCTGAAAAGGGATTCTCGTGACAGCCAGATTTCGTTCTGTTTCACCGTCTTCCAAGAGAAGAGCAGCAGCAGTAAAGCAAAGAGGGTCAGAACAGTAATTCTCCATTTATTTAACCATGTAGACAGCTTTTTTAGACCGTGGACAAAAAGGATGCAGTACCCCATACTGAGAAAAAAAAAAAAAAAAAAAAAAGGAAAGGGAAAATGTACCAAAAGTTATATTTCAGGAGTCTGTTTATACGCAAGAACATTCAGTATCGCGTTTATTATGCAATTACAGGGGGTTTTGGACTAATGATATTTTCTGGGCTAATAAACTTCAATTCAGCAGCAGATTTCCTCAAGTTACTACGCAATTTCCAAATTAATCTAAATGATAGACCCGGATGCCAGAAGTACAGTAGCGTACATAATACCACCCAGTGTAATGGCAGCTTACACCAGCCCGTGGAAGGCAGCTGCTTTTCTGAACAGCGAGCTAAGAAAGCATCATGTAATAACAGTAATACTGAGCACTACTGGAGCAGTGTGGAAATGAAAAGCATTTTAACAGAGGGAAGTCTCTAAACAATCCCAGTGGTGGCAGCTTTTAATTCCAGTTTACAGATTGCAAAGCTGAGGCAGGGGAGCAAGTGTTGTAGTCAACGCCGCAGCAGGAGCGGGTGACAGAGACCACGTCAAAAGGCAGGAGTCCATCTGGGTCTTGCCCTTCTGCATGAAGGCCAGCCCATCCCTTCTAGTGCCCAGCCCAGAACAGCTGAGATGCCCTAGCAGAGCTTCCTTACTGCCCTTCCAAGAACCAACACACGAGTCTTCTCCAGCCCCCAGCCCCCAGGCACTTCCATGGCTCTCCAGGAATAACTACAGCAGCATTTTTACAAACCACGTTTGGACTGAAGTCTTATTCCTGTATAACTTTAAATAAATTCCATAATTATTATTCAAGAGTTATGCTAATTCTTCCAGTGATGCCCCTCTGAGTTGGAAATCCAGTGCTTTCGGTTGCCATACTTAGTAAGCCACTAATTCTACTCGGCATTTTTTAAAAGGAATTTCAATTTCTGTTGCTCAACGAATTTCATTAGCTTATCTACAACTCTTCAAATTACTTAGCACCTGATTTAGTGTTAGAGTTAAAACCTATCTTAGTCCAGGGAGCTCCCCCTGATAAAAAAAGGAGCAGAAGGCTCTGGAATAACACTTGGGGACGATCTATATATAGGGACAAAAGAGGACCCCTCCCCAAACCAGCACACCTTGAACCCCAGCTGAATCCTACACTTGAATGAAGGTAGGCAGGAGGCAGAGAGATAATTACACCCACCCACACTCCAGTCAGAGATCCACAGTCTTTCCTGGCCTGTACTTAAACATCTGAGCAATTTCTCTGTGAGACTGCTACAAGGTAAGAACTAAGAACACAATTCCCCCATCAGAGGTGACCTTGCAAGGAAGCACACGATATGGTGAAAGTCAATGTGGAAATCGGAAAAACGTTCCATATTTGAGGAGCTGTGTGCCTGCTTCTTAGCATAGTTTTTCTGCCCTCTAGGAGAGCCGGGCACATTGCTATTGTTCAGTCTTCCTAAGGATGGAGAGGGACAAGAATTCTTCCTTTCACTGAGGAAAAAAGTATGTACTGTGATACACCGGCATTGTCACTGGTACAGTACAGGTCCCTTATAGAACACAGAGAAGTATAGACATAGGGGGCAAATCCAGAGACAACATTAGATCTGGTGATCATTCAAAACTCCTTCATTGTTGTTTTTGAGTTCTCCCATTTTTCAGAAGTGGTTATCTATATATTTTCTTCACTTAAGTATGCTTGCACTTCACTGCAACACATTTCTGTGTCACTTCCACTGTTTTTTTCCATTAACTCTTTTACACATTTATGTTTATTGCACCTACGTTAACTGCAAGCATTTAGAGCTACGAACAGAGATGCTGGTGCCAAACATTCCAGCCTTCATACCTATTGAACCCTACTTTAAAACCTCTGAAAAGCTGATCTCTGTAATAATCCTTCCCTTTCCAACAAAAAAATGCCTCAAAAAGACTGCAGACGGGTTTTCACTCTGTTATTTTGCCTTTCTGCAATTTTATCCTTCCCTTGGAATTAATTATCTGACATAAATATTATTTAATTGCTTTAGCACAAGGCCATTTTCAAAGTAATTTCCCTACACCTTCACATATTCAAGAACAGGCCCTTTGTACAGAATTGTGAACACACCCAGAAAACAAAAAATGCAAACGTCAATGTCTTGGTATTTATGTCAAATCCTGTCCCAGCTGTTGGGAATTTCTGCCTTAGCAGCAGTACTCAGTCTGCTTGTCTGAGGCACAGCCAGCATCACGTTACACCTTACACAGCCACTGGGAAAGGTGCTGCTTCCAGGGGTTGTTCTCTAACATCTGCAGTGCATTGCCAGAACAGTTACAGAGAGATGGTCAGGAGAAGAGTTCAGCTCAGATGGCAGCTCCCATCCCAGCTGCCCTGGCAGTGACACAGTGCAGGTTTGTAGCAGTGCCCAGCTCCACATAGCACTTCCCATCAGGGCCTCCTAAAGCACTTTGTAAGGGAGGTCTGCTGCAATCTTTCTCTTAGGGAGCAGGAACCTGTAACATGGCAATAAAGTGATTTGCTCTGCTGAAAGGGAACTGGCAAACACGGCAGTGAAGCTGCAGTCCAGGACTCTTACCCATAACACGGGGAGTATGCCATGGAAACCAAGATATCTTGCTCAACAGAGCACAGGACGCTCCAACAGATAAACAGGTAAGTAACCCAAAAGCAGGCTGCACACTCAGCAAGGCAACAAGACTATAGGGTTCAGCAGTAAGTCCAAACATACAGTCCAAACAGAGGAGAATGGGTTCCCAAATGGCTGCTGAGTGGGAATGTGTAGCTCATGAAGCACCAGCATTTCAAACCACAAAGCTGCCACTTGTAAGGTTAAAGGGCAAGGCTGAAGCATGATTTACAATTCAATAAGAGAGAGATAACTTTGATAACGTTAGGACTGAGTTAGGACTGACTGAATTCTGCCACAATTAGAGTCTAGCTATCCTACAATAGATGTCCCTGCACTGTAAAGTGCACGGGAACACAAAAGAAAGGAAAAGAAGGGGAAGGATCAGACAGCATGAACTAGATGAATATTTTCATTTTCAGAACCTGGTGAGTTTGGCTTAAAACTTCAGACCATTTCCTGTCACAGATCATCAAGGAAAGGGTGGGGAGGACACACCCGTGCTAGGACCTTTCAGTGCAGATGTCAGGTGGAGCCCCATCTTTTTGCATGGCCTTTTTAATGACATGGTCAGTTCAAGCCCATCCCCTGGCCGAGGGCAGATGTTACATTCCTGACTACAGGTCTTTTGCAGGCCAAGGACTTCCAGAAGCACAGAAAGCACTCACATGTCCTTTGCTGCCAGGAAAGAATGTGCATTTGTGATTCCATGCCACAAACAGTTTGCAAAACAATTCCCTGCAACATCCCCAAAGCCATAATCCTTAGTAATTTTTGCATCTCTTTTTACATTTCTACCTTAAGGCCAAATAGCTATGATGAAATCAGGGCAACTCCAGACTCCTCCAGATCTCATGGTCTGCTCTAAACAAAACAAATGTCTACACCAATGTATTATAGCCTCTGTCAAAAAATACCCCATAATTATATTACTATTGTTTCCTAGTTCCAAAACCACATAATCCCTCATACCTTAAAACACACATGTTTCACACTAGACTCAGCAGTTCCAGTACAGAAATTAGGTTTAGTACAGAGACCATGTAGTTTTGAACCAGTGAAGCACCAAGCTTGCAAAGATGGAGCTGCTGCAGCAGCAACATTCCCTGACAATCACTGGAGAGCACCCTCCACCATCATGTTTCACCCCCAGATGCAAGTTCATCCCACTTCCCTTGATCCCCACCTCATCAGGCTTCAGGTAAGCCCTTGGAAGCTGCTCTGAGTTTCAGCAAGTCAGCAGCAGCCCAAGCCGTGGTACCCTGGTGGAAAGGGCCACACAGGTGAGGCTGCAGTTAATTCAAGAAGGAAACTTGCCAGGTAATGTTTCCTATGTGGTTAATTCTGCCATGACCCTGCCATCACCCACAAACACAAAGAACATTTCTAATATGTTATCTTTTTTTTTCTCAGGGTGATAGGGAGTCAACTCCATATCAAACCTTACCACTGGCTCACCAGGAAAGCAGTTTTTACTTGCAGACATTTACAGGAAAAAATGAAAATGTCTCAAAAGGACCTTTCATCAAAGACCTGTTTGCCACTTGAAAAACCTGTCCTTAAGTACTACATTCCAGACATCTTCGTAGCTATCTGCATATGTATTGAGGCTGCAAGGTTGTGGGTTTGGGGTTTGTTTGGTTTTTTAGTTAACTCTAGCATTTCCTAGGGAGGGAACCATTTCTCCTGAAGGGCTTCTGTCTTGGCATTGTCATGCAAGCACTTTTCTGAAATACTTCGTAGCAAAACCAAAACAATGGGAAACAAGCAAAATCCCCAACCCACTTTTCTTCTTTTAAGTCCATTTTCCACTGGATTACTGTAAAACTGCTAAGCTTTTTTTTTGCCCTTTTTTTTTTCTTCCATAGGATAAGCAACAACCTGCTACAGCAACTGTTCCCCACTGCAAAAAGTCCATGCAAGCTTGGTCTGAGGGTCCTGCAACGCAGGACCTGAGGAACAGCCCAGCAGGTGAACATGATAATATTTTTTCTGTGAGCTCACAATGAGCACACTTATTAAGGGAGAACCTGTGGCTTCAGAAATTCAATGATGCAGCAGGAAAGCTGCACAGATGGGCCAGCAGGCCAATGGTTTCATGCTTCCTCACGTTTCAGGCTCCTGAGGTACTAAAGTGGTACCTTAGGCATGCCCTGAATTGCAGTGAGGGCAGGGATGCACGCAGCAGGGAAACCCTCTGCACCACTGCCATGTGTTTTTTGGCAGATTGCACACAGGGAGCTGTACAATGACAGATTTTTGTCTGTAATTTCTTTGGGTTAATATTGTTCCACCTGCAAAGAAGCAAAGTGATAGGAGGCACAAGCAGATGGCAACGAGGTGGCACACAGACCCCATTTTCCGTGGGACTCTACATGTATCACCCAATTAAAACTAGAGCCAAACCAGCAGATATTTAATATTTGCAAACACTTGGGTAATTAGATTACAAATTCAACTTTTCCTTTGGCCATTATGGCTCCTTTCCCAAGGCAAGGCTGTTACTGACAATGCTTACACACAGTTCTGCTCTCACTCTGTGGATCACGTTTCTCTCACGTTTTAGTAAAAGTCAGGAACAGTTCTCACTGCATTTGGCTCTTGGTGATGGCATCTAATTAAAGACATGTGTTGCTAGTGCTGTAGCCCAAGATTATCAGGATGTTCTGCTACAGCAATCTGCCTGCATCAGAAACCATCTTACCCCCTCCATAAATTGCTTGGAGACATACTGCTGCACAAAGCTCCTGAAAAACCATGTTCTAGTCAGGCATTCTATTGTATTTTCCAAGTTGTGACTTTGCACAGTGCAGGTTTCCACTCCATGGAGGACTGCATGGGCAGAACAGGCTGAGAGCTGCAGTTCTGAGGGAACAGGCCTGTAAACCAGCAGTGCAGCTCCAGCCTTTTCTAACTCAGCCAGATAGAGCTGTAACCTCAGGAGTCGAAACAGGTGGGAGAAACTATGCAGAAAAGATGCCTTCATTACACTTAATGGTAATTTTGTGAATATCAAAACTTGTGAAGTAGTTGTTTGTGGGTTATTTAAAACTGATTTAATCTCAACTACACACATGTAAACTCAGAGTAAATCCACTGATCTCATCATACTGCAGATTTCAGAGCTCAGCCCAGAGAAGAATCCAGGTGCATAGATGCATACCTATCAGTTTGGAAAAGAGTTGCCTCTAAGCAGCCTGTCAAACCATGGAAGAAACACTGCCCTGTTCAGGGGCTGCTAATGCAACAAAAGGGATTATCTCAAAATTATACTGAGACCAGAAAATGCACTTGGCTTTGACATTTCACCCCGGAGGCTCTTTCTGGGCTGCAAAACTCCTTCTTGATTTCCAACACTTATTTAAGATGACTCCCTTTCCCTCCATAAAAACCAACCCTCACTTTGAAGCTGCTCTGAAGCAAGTTTAACCCTTGTGTTCATGACTAAATACATACCCTGCTGCTGCCCTTCAGAGAACGAGCGCAGCCTGTCTGCTGCCAGGTCCAAATGCTGAACACAAACATTTTATTCTCTCAGTTTTATAGCTCCCCACAAGCTTCCGAGCCCCAGTCCCACACATATATTACCTGGCACAACACGCTTTATGTGCTCCTAGTCCCAGCCATTCCAGCTCTGCAGCCTGAGCAGAGGAAACACACTGAGAGGAAGAGCCAAAGTCAGCTGAAATGCAGCTTGCAGGCAGGGCTGTTGCTGCAGGGGAAAAGGCAGTTCATCCCCATTAAACTCATCGGCTCTGCTCACACTTCTCTAATGGAGAGTAATTGATTGCAAAAAGCACGCTTGGCATGCCCTGTGGGCTGCTCCTGCCTCACCAGAGCACTCAGATGTGGAAAGGAGCACTGGCAAAAATAAGCATGGCCAGGGTGGCTCTTTCTGCCCCAAAAAGCACTCTCAGGCATGGAGCTCCAGTGATGAGCTGTGCTGGCAGAGTAGCAAAGATGCTGTTTTATGAAAAATGTCAAGTTTTTCAAAGCTGGAGCTGTTTGGGCCAGGATAAATTCTGCACTTTAAAAAAAACCAAAAAAACCTTTCCATCTAGAAAAAAAGTGTATTTGTATGTGCATGCTAGCTTGCACTTGAGTCATAAAATCATAGAATCATTAAAGTTGGAAAAGACCTCCAAGGTCATAAAGTCCAACCTTTCAACAAACAAAAACATTTCCTGAGTCACACACAAAAGCCAGAAACTCAGAAGCTGGTGCACTCCCTGCAAATTGGATCACCTGGGTTCAAAACACTGTGCCAGGTGAGGCCCAGAGCTGGGGGTGCAGTGGGTGCACATGCAGAGTTTTGAGCTTGGGGTCCACAAAATTCCCCAGCCATGAAAGCCCGTGTGCTGATCTGAAATAACCACACTCCACAGCTGCAAATGTTTTCCAGAATTTTTAAAAAGTTTACTTTGCACTGCCAAACTTACTGCTGGATCAAAACTTTCCCTCACAGCTGGTACAAGGCTAGTCTAAGTTACAAGCTGGCTAACTGGACAAGAGTGCAATCATGGGCCTAGAACTGGTCTACATTAAACTGCCACCATGGAGTGGTCCAGCACAGTGTAGATCAGCACCAACAGTCCTGAAGAAATGCTGGTGTGTGGCAGATGAACCCTGATGTCCCAGCTCTCAGATTAGTGTGTGTGTCCCCAAAGAGGCAATTCTGGGCCACTCTACCCAACTGTCCATTTCTGTTGTTCATCTCCTTTTGACTGTAAACTCCATCTTGGCCTGGAGAAATCTTTTGGTTTCCAACCTTTTTATCTAAAGTTTCATTATAGTCAGCAAACCTTGGCAAAAAGTTTTGCATTAACTGAAATGTCATATTTTTCATGGGAAAATGTTGTACCAAAACTTTCTCAATCAGATAGTACTACCAGTGAAAAACCTGTTTTAACAGTCATGTTTTAGACTAAACGTCCAAAGGCAAAGAGGATGCAGGATGTGTCTCTGTCACATGCAGACAATTAGCAGCATTCACTGGTACTGAGTTTTGGGGACAACGGGGAAAAGCATTGTTTAAATTGCCTATCTCTTGGTAATGATGACCTGGAATTGATAAAGTTTTTCTTGGTTACTAGAGGTTTTAAAAAACTTAAGGAACACCATCAAGGTATAATATTTAACATACAAAAAAAAATCCCATTGGGAAAAAACCAGCTTTACAGCTCAGAAATATCAGTGTGACACCAAGGAACTGGCAGTGTACTTAACTTACTACTGAGTCTGCTGAATAGAATGTCAAATTTTCACTGCAATTAAGCAGGCTTTTCCTGGAATAGGCTGCAGGTTGTAATACAAAGACAGAGAGAACCACAAGCACTGGCAGAATACAGCTAATTTGGAAGGGTACCTTATGAGTTAGTGTTAAGACTTTGTCATTGGCTCTAAATTAAAAGCTATGCAGGCCTGTATTAAAGACACTTAGACATGATCAGCTAAGTCATCAAAATGATTTACCTCCAGAAGCAATGTGGTCCTCTAGGCAAAACGTGATGTAATTAGAGGAAATGCAGGAACTCTTCCTTATTAGAGAGAAAATATGCACTAGAAATTAATGATTCTGCTAACCCTTGAATGGCTATTCCAGCATTTGGACACATTTCCCTTCCTTTCCTTCCAAAAAGTCACGTGATAAACAAGCCCCCTTCATCAGAGTCTTTGAGTCCAAGATTTCACTTCCAACAGATTTCTACCTGAAATATTTACAGGTAATACAGAAACCTTTGAGGTTTTTCATTACTATATGAATTATGGAAAGAAAACATTTTATCAATGAAAAATCCTACACAATGACATGAGAATTCCATAGAAATTTCCCTAAATCTTATATGCTTTAGTGGGGAAGGGTCTGTATGATACAGTTTTAATTTAAATTCTGTAATAACTTCTGGAATTCTGTAGTAGGGACATAATTTTTCATTCAATTCCATCGCAAATCTCTAAAAACTCCATGTAAGAGTATTTTCTATTTAATTTCACAAGGCATCTCCTTAAGGCCCTTGTAAATAAGAACTCTTCTTTTAATCAACATGACCAAGTAGAATACTTCTACAAGATGACATTAACTTAATTTATTATTTTTAAAATCAATATCTTTAGCTATTTGTATAATTTTCAATAGCAGAATAAATGAATTTGAAGGTTTTCCTTTAACTTAATCTATCACAGCAAACCCAGAAATCTTTCCAGTATAGCCACTAATGTCCATAACTCCACACAAATTTAGCCTTCCCCTGAATCGATTGTACCTGTCTGAAAGGCAACACATTTCTCAAAAGCATGTTTTAAATTTAGTTAAAATAACGCAATATCACAGTCTAGACCAAATGTGCCATGAGCTAATCTTTTTCTGCTTTGCAGAATAAGTTCAGTTTTTATCCCTACAACTTTACAGCCTTTTGCCAAAATATATGGCACTAGCATCTCAGCATTTCTTGCCTGCATTAACAGGGGATGGCTGGTTTGATTTCTCCTTGAAGTGTTCAATAGGAATCGGGCAAGCCTTCCAAAACTAGAAGCAAAGTTTGGATATGCATCTGCAAGGTAGCTGCTCATAGCATTTAGCCTTCCTATAAGGAGTTATTTCTCATTAATTAATGAGAACTCTCTTTGCCCCCTTCTGAAAGGCAGAGTGGAGTTATTATCTCTGTTTCGTAGATGGGGAAGCAGAACCAGAATCACTTCTCTCAGCTCAAGTCCTGACCACCTCACCTCCAGCCACGAGCCATTTTCCAAACTGCTGCTCAAATTGATACCCTGGGGCAGGGACAGGCACCCCCTCACAGTAAAGAGGGACTCAGCTGGGCCTGGGGTCTGATTGCCATCACATAATTCCCACCCTTTCACTCCCAATGCCCTCAGGTCCATAGCTGAATTACAGGGAATATAATCCAATCCACTGCTTTTGAACTTCAGCTGCTCCATGGCCCTTGCAAGAACAGCAGCAACAGAGTACATAGATGAAATCATGTTTGTTTTAAGTAAATGGAACAGGTGTAGCTTACATTCCATATACAAATCCCAAATGAATCGTGGACTTAACTTGAAAACTGGTAAAAAGCTTAATTATGTTGCTGAATTGAGATCAGGGAGAAGATAAACAGGCTCCATGGAGCCAATGGGACTTTCACTGCTGACTTTGCTGGGGTCAGTGTTTGACTCCAATTGAAAAGAGAAGCTTCTTCTGTAAATCAGATGATCCCTTACAGGATCTGATCTAATACTGAAGGAATTCTGAAAGGCAAGCAGAAATTCAGCTCCTGGTGAACTTGTAGCTTCAAATAACAGTAAAGATTGGCAAAGAGAAAGCCACTCAGAAAGAGCAGCAAAGGAAACTGAAAATACATCACCACTCCATTGCACAGCTGGTCTTTAAGAAAAGGACAATAATGTAGAGAACATAACATGCTCCCAACAAAAAGAAGCAGCAGTAAATCCCATCCTCAACTGGCTGCCTTGTAAGCAATGGGGACTTCTGCTCAGGAATTAAAGGGTTCATAAAAGTTACAGACAATTCCATTACCTACCACATTATTTTTCTAATCTCCAATGACAAAAGTTAATAATGTATAGAATTACACTAACTGGTAAAAATGCATTAGCACAAAGAACTGAAAACATGCTCCATGCAAAGGCAAAAATTCATATGGTCTCTACTTTGCTATGGCGTGGGGAAAGCTTTAACATGATATGTTAAGTTACTGAAAAATACAAGTGTGCTTTTTTCCTGAATACTGGCTTTCTTGCAGATTTTGAGATGGATAGTGAAGCAAATGCTATCCTGTATACAGCAGTGATCTCATCTTCTAGTATCGACAATTAAGGTTGCAACATCAACTCTTGATATAGAGAGGAGCTGGTAAAAAAAATGACAGCAACCCATAATTGCCTGTGCTAGGAAAGAGTAACTGTGCACTCTGCAACCCACTCACTGCATTACCCACCACAAACGAGTTGCCATAACAATGCTGCAGGTACCACTGGATTGCCTATTGCTGTCAGCAAATTGGAAATAACCCATGTAGCAACGTTTTGGTTGATTTGTTGGTTCACATGAGGTTGGGAAAACAGTATATGCTGTCCAGTTATGATACAGCAGCTCAGCCAGGAGCCACTGCTATCAGGCTAGCAGTGGAAGATGAAGAAAACACAGAAATTGCTGTGGTAGGCAAGATGTGATCCCACAAGGTGAGAGCAAGCTCAGCTCTGTTGGTCCATCAGGAGGGATGCAGCTCCTAGATAGCCCAAGAGTTTGCATTGCCTCTCCTTGTTTCTGCATGGTGAAGGGCTGCACAGAGGAAGAGCTGGTGCTCCTGTGTAAGTACAGACAAATTGCTCACAACTCAAAATAACTGGATGCACAGTTGGTCTGGATTTTCAAACAATTAGGCTGCCTGTGGTGTTCTGAGCAGAGTTAACATGGACACTTTGAAGAGGGGATAACCTCTGGTTTAAGACTTTCACTGATCTAGCTATTTATTGTGATGCTTCTTTGAAAAATTGTAGAGAGTTGTATCCTGTCCACCACTCCCAAGGCAAGTATTTCACACCCCTTGCCCTCCTGAAAACAAGCCTTCCCCTCTTATGGGCAATAAAACAACAACAAAAAAATTTTAAATTTAAAAGACAACAAGTTGTTTTCCAATTAAATTTTTCAGGCTAAAGCAATACTATTATTAAAAATTCCTGATTTAGACAAGTAAGTGCTTGTAACCCTGAAATGAAAAATAAATACAAGAAATATTTTCTCCAAATATTTCTGTTTAGCTAAACCCAATTAAAGAAAACATTGAACCATTTTGGCATAGCTTATATGTCTCTCCCCCGAGGCAGGGCAGCATACAGAAGGGGAATTGTTCCAAATACCCATCAATCCCCAGAAGACAAGACCCAGCCATATAATTACACATCAAGTAAAAGGCTTATTTCTTGCTTCTTTCTATTTACAACATCTTTTACATAAATTCTTGGGTCCTTACTTAACTTTTATTGAAAAGAAAATGATTGACATTTTCCCCAGGTAACGACTGAGCAACACTGAACTAGGATTTAAGGCTGTGACACACACAGACAACTGTCACATCCATAATACCCGTGTCACATCCATAAATATTAATAAAAGGCTATTACTCGAAACAGAGATAGAAAAGCATCTTCCAGCATAAGCCCAAAAACATAAATCACGGAGTCCTCTCCATCTGACTGAGGACTTTTGTGTAAATAAAGCTGAATGACAACCTCTGATTTGCTGAGTTTTAGAGAAGGAATGGTGAAGGATAGGAAAACCCCTTTTCAAGATGTAATATGAGAAAATTGCTAAAGGCTGTTCTAAATAAAGAACACAAGCACTTCCCAAAGCCAGCGTTACTAAACTGCCATGTTCCCAAGGGGAAAAACAAACCAAAACAAAATCACATTATTTTTGTGCTGCCATAGTCATGAATGTTCGCAGAAGTCCCCCCCATCACTCATGCCCTTTTGCACCTGGAGGGTGCTCAGCTCTCTCCAGATCCTTTGGCTGGAAACTGCCCACCTCTCCCATCCACTGCCAGGGTTTGCCTTCCCTTTTCATGCCAGGTATCTGCCAGCCTGAGCTAAGAGCAAAAACCAAATATTGCAAAGCAGGACAGGAGTGATCCGAGCAAAGTATGAGATTCAGGGACTCTGACACAGATTTACTCCAGAGTAATCATTTAATCCTCCTGCCTCAGTTTTCCTAACTGGAAAAAAAGAAAAAAAAAAAGTAGCAACTATCAATTACCTACTTTGTAGGTCATATATTTGCAATGTCCTCAGGGAAATGAAAAGCATTATACAAACTATATGCACACATGTTAACGCTGATTAATTTTCTCTGTGCAAACATACCCTTTTTTCTTCTTCATTGCCCCTCCTCTCATTATATCAGCAGTCTCATCTGGAGGAGGACAAGGAACTGCTGACAGCTGAAGTATTTCCCCGCAGTTGTTCTTTTGAGATTCAGAAAAGCAACCACTCAACACAGCCCTGTGCTCAGCTGACTGTTTCCTTAATAGCCTTGCGCTTTCATGTGTTTCCTCATTTTCTGTTACATGAATTTAAAGCAATCTGATTTCCAAGTTAATTTGAAATGATGCAAGATCCATTAGTTGAGGTTATCATCTGCAAACTAACTCCGAGGGACAACTTTCACTCACTATACTTTCAGGTACACTCCCAGCAAACAAAGGAAGGGCTAGTGATGTGAATAAAGTCAGCAGGATTTGACCTAAAAAGCATGTCAGTATATAGAGGCACAGGAATACAGCCTAACTGCATAAGAAGCTTGTAATAAATGCAATAGCTCCTACACAGCCTGAGTTTTACACCAGTGAGCAGCCCTTCTGTGGTAGTGCTTACACAAATGACAATCAGAATATATACAGTTTTGCAAAAGACCATCTATAAGCATTTTTCTTAGGACGTTTGGATCCACAATTTCTGAGGAATACAATTTAAACATTTTGTGGAATAAAACTTTTGTTTCAGTTGTCACAAATCCAGAGTGAAATGGGGTACTTGTGCTCCACAGTGGCAGTTCCCATTAGATATAACTCATATTGGCCCTCTGCATCCAAGGGTAGAAGTTGGCTTTCTGACTTGCAGCACCCAAGATGCAGCATCCATTTATGATCATGGATGGAACAAACTGCAGTGGCAGATGTTGCTCAGAGAGGCTGTGGAGTCTCCCTTTTTGGACATACTCAGAGCTGTTTGTACATGTCCCAGGCAACGGGATCTGCTTGCACACGGAATTTCTATCAGATCCCGAGGTCCTTTCCAACATCAACCAGCCTGTGTTGGTCTGGTGCCTCTTGGATGCATGGCCTCTGACTGCCACTGCATCCTCTGGTCTGGATATTTTGGAGATGTCAGAAGTAACACCTCAAGGTTGTCCTTGAGTAAATGCAACTGGAAGCACCCAGACTGCTGAATTGTTAGAGGCTGAAAGCTGTGGGAAATTTCAGGGCACTGGCCAAGGAATGGAGACATGGCTGGATTTTCCTCACCCTGTTCAACAGCTGCAAATCCTCCACTCTTAGATATGCAGTCAATAGCTTACAAGCAGGAGTTCATGCTCCTATTCCACAACTGAAGCCAGCAGCCTTTTAAGCAATAGGCTCCTGACCACCTAATGTAGTGGGAAAGCTGAACAATACCACAATAACAATATCACAGGTTAACTTTTCAGCTGTCCTTAAGTAAAGACATCAAACAATTTAATTTGATAATGCTACCAAGAAAGAAAATCTTCGGGGAAAATGCCCAAGAAAGACTACCTCATCTCTGTATTGAGCTGTGACAAGTATACCAAAAAAAAAAAATCCATGTTTAAAAAAAAAAAAAGAAGGGATTTTAGGTAGCTTTGCTCCTGCCAAGCAATCTGCTCTCAGCTGACTGTAAAATCTCTCATGCTATCACACCAAAACTAAAAGGCAGAGAATACACTAACTAGCAGTGTGATGTTTGAAGTATTTAAAAGTGAAGAAGCAATTATGCCTGCTTTTAGAAAATGAGATAGTGGTCTCATCAGAAACAAATTCAATTTCAATAGTTACCTTGGCATGTAAAGGACTCGCTCTGCCACAACAAATCCCACCCTGAAGAAGAGGTTGCTGGCTGGGATGAATGGGAAAACCAGGAACAATAAGCCAACCAAAACTTCTTTGTGTTCCAGTTTCTGCAATAATACAAAATGAAACAAGAATCAACTAAAAAAATCCACTTAATTCACCACTAACTTTCCCCTTTCCTTTTGGGAGTCATAAAAAAAGCAACTTAGATTAACGTTTGATATGTTTTGCATTTAAAAGAAATTATTCCAAAACACTGTTCTTTGATATTTATGCACTGTTTGTGCATTTAATATGCCCAGAAAGTGCACAAACACTACCTAGAGTGTCTATTATTACTCTTGGTATCTTTTCCAAGGTCAGCTCTCCCATATGCATGGCATAGCTAGTACTGAGGATATAACCCACAATGGTAATATATAACTGTAGAACAGTGTAAATATATACATTAGCATGTCTATAGCAGTGTGACTGTATGTAAATACACAAATGCATATCACATACACACAGAGTGCTGTGTTCAATCCTAAATGTTTATAACAGAGAAAAAACCATTCAGTCAGCCACATTTTGTGTAAAGAAAACTAGCCCCAAATGACACATTAATGCAGTCATTTTATCCCTTTCAAGGAAATATCTAAACTTGAAATGATACTTTTGCACACAAGGTCTCCATACTCACAGAGTCAGAAATCTGAGACACGCTGTATGCTAAAATTAATGTTTTTCACTTGAGCTCAGTTAATGGCCTTCACTTGTGCTCACTTCAATGTTAGTTCATTCTTTGAACAGAAATCAAATTACCACATGCAATTCAAAACAACTGTGATCTGTGTGGCCAACACAAGTGTCTCAGGATGCCGCGATCAGCAGCGGCCACTGATCCTGCCATGGAGACACCCAAGCCTCCTTGAGCGAGTTGAGTTTCAGATTTAGCTCCACACCAAGAAGGCAAAACAGCTCTTGCTTTCTTCTGATGTTCTTAAAGAATGACATCAGGCTAACAGAAGTGTAGCTTTAGGCCTGCTCAGTCACTCAGGCAGACATCTGTGCTTTCATGCCCCGCGATACCGCTCCTCAGCAGCCGCCCGATGAAGAAGCTTTGTCACGCTTAGAAACAGATGCAACCAGAATCACTTAATGGTTGCGGTACTTTCTAATTGTTGTGGGCAATTTCTCAACTTTGGAGAGCAAATTGACTTCTCTGCTGGAGGGAGCTAAATTTAGGATCGCTGAACAAGATTTTTGAGCAGAGAAAGGGAGACCAATCAATGATGCTGGGCCAAGCAGTACAACCTGTCTTGCTTTTGCAAAGCTACAGACTGCAACACCAGTTACCACTGGTCTAGACAGTGGCTGAAATTCAGAAGCCTTACTATTAAAATATATTCATTCTATTCTATGGGAAAGACAATGAACATTCTCTATGGGTACCAAATGCACAGGTCCAAGTCAGGAGGCTCTGATGTTGCTTTAGAGGAGCTGAACCCCAGGATCACAAAAAAGTGCACTAGTTTCCCCTGTCTCAAAGAGGAAAGATGAGACAGAGAGAGGAGTAGAATTGATGTCCCCAGACTTCTTTATCAATATCTGCTTTAAACAGCACCACAGTTATCTGTGGTGCTTCTAGACACTTTTTCAGTGTCTTGGAATCACAGTTACTAGTGCCTACATGCAGTCACAAGAGCACCAAAAATATATTGTTCTCAGAGCTGAAGCTGACACCAATCCATAAAGCTGATGAGCAGAGCTGCCCAGTAATGGTCATTTTGGCTTCTAATTACAATAGAAAATCGAACAGAAAAAAAAAGGATTAAAAATTATTTCTCAACTCTGAATGCAAATTATCAGTCCTCAGCTCAACTCCAACTTTCCTCCCATTCAGCTCTGGAAATATACTCCATCTTCTCCTGCCATTTGGCACTTCCTTCCCACCTTGTCTGACTTAATTATGGTGCCCATTTTCTGCCACTACTCTACCCCAGGGGTTTAGTCACAAAGACCCGGAGGCACAAGAAGGTATGTTGGACCAAAGGGAGTGCACTGCTAATGCATAAAATGTTCTCTGCCACCAAGATATGCACTTGCTTTCAAATAAACCAGTTATCAAATACTTATCCAGTTATTGTTCATTAAATCAATAATTGGGAAAACAACCTCTAGTTAAAAATCTCTAGGAAGGACATGGTGTTACTCAAGGCTGCAACACTGTAGATAAGCAAAGAAAACTGAATGCTAGAGAAAGACAAAACTTGTACATCAAATGGGAAAGAGGAAAATGTGGGAATTAGCTCAGCTGAAGAAGAAAACAGTACTGCATGCCCTTTTTGTCTGCACAACACGTCACAACTCTGGGTTAATGCCATTGAGGGCTGCCAGCTCAGTCCCTTGGGCAGGGCTCAAAGACCTGCACTCACAAACCAGCCTCATGAAGCAGCAGAACCCTCCACGGTGCTACTGATTTCTGAAACAAAAAATAACTGGCAGTGGCCTTTCTGAAGCATTCCATTGAGGCAGAGGCTTTTGTGAAGAGCTGGTCCTCGAAGGCCAGGCTGCAGCTGGTTTTGTGCTACGCGTGGTCCTGCCTGTGAGCCAACTGGTCAAACTGCTGTGGTCATCCCAGAGCTCACTCTGGGCTTCTCTCCTCTGCCCAGAGAGTAACGTCTCCAAAATTTGTCCAGGGACTTCGTGTATGACATCTTCACCCTGTGGCTGGGTCCTGCCTGGGAGGAGAGGCTGGGGAGAGCCTCCAGGCAGGGCAGGACAAATAGGTGTGGTTGGTGGGCATGTGAAACTCATCCGTGGCCATCAGCAACACAGTCTGGATGCAGCCTCTGGCTCAAGCAACTTCCAAATTACTGGCTGCCCACAGTTTGGAATTCATACTGGAGGACAAAGCTCCCCTGTTCACGGCCAGATCTTATCTCTCACTTCCCTAAACAGTTTCTACTGACCAATTAGATACTGACAAAACCAGCCTTTGCCCTGACCAGAGAGCTGCACATTCTTCTATCTCAGCCTTGCCAGGGCACAGCAGAGCTACTTGTCCCCGCCTTTCCAGCAAGGGCTAACATCTGCTAACCTGGGCAGCTCAGGGAAAACAGAAGAAAGGACAGAAACACAACCACAATGTGTTGAAAGGATTGTATGTACCAGGGGTGATAACTGTAGACAGCTAAAAGCTAACAGCACAAGTCATAAGATACCATATTCTCCTTTATCCTTTTTCTCAACAAATTTACTTAGGATTCCCCTTCTATTCCCCTTTTCCCTGGAGGGACTGACAGATTTATAAGTAAGTAAGTAAGCAGGACAGAATGGCACAAGATCCTCAGGGAGTGGTACCGTAGGGTTGCAGGAACAGAGGACAGCAGGATCTCCAATGCAACTCAAGCCAGAGGAGATGCTTTTCACGTGTCTTTTAAATAAAACAGACTCAGTCTGTATGTAGCCTGTTACATTTTCCAGGCAAGGAAATAAAAGAAATATTGGGACCATATATTTGGTTTAACTACTTTGGTCATATAAGCCCACCTGAAACAGCTGAGCTAAAGGTGTCAGAATCAGCATCTTTCAGGTACCCAGAGCAGTAGTAAAAGCTTTTAAAGAGTAATAGGCAATTTTGTTTGTCTTCCTTTTTCCTTTGGACAAAAAAAGCTAGGACTAGAAATTACAGATCACTTCATTCCTTTTACAGAGAGACAACTCCTTTCATCTTAAAGGAAGTGCTTTCTTTTGGAAATACAAAACTTATCTTTCTGTCAGAGAGGTCTCTCTCTGGAAGGGAAAAAAAATAATCAATGAACACCTTTGAATTAACCCTAGAACAATTCCTCCTGTTAAGGACAAGCTGACTTCAAATCAAAATAGCATTTCTTATAGTAAAAAAATAGCTTGGTGGGAGGGAGGAGTTTTCAAATTCACATCTAACTCATTACAATTAAGCCTTCAATATACTGTAACCAAAAAAAAACCCAACAACAAACCAACGAACCAAACCAAAAACCAATCAAGAAAAGAGCCTTTTAAATTACTTTTCATAGACTTATCAAAGAACTAAAGAACACTACTTCTCCCAAGTAAAGTGTCACACTATCTCAAACAAAATATCAAAGAATCACTCCAAGGTCAAACATCATCAATACAGCAATAAATCTCAAAAATTGCTTCCTTGGCAACTTGGGGGAAAACGGAGAAACCCTTGATTTCACAACTGAAAGAAGTCCTTCCATATTACATAGAAGACGTTCCTGAGCCATAAATAAGTATTTGCTGACTACGGCTAAATCACAAGTCTTCTACAAGTCAGAGCCCTCAAAGTATGAGTGCAGGAGGTGCACAGATTACCTCAACATATCTGTCCTATCTGTGGACCTGCATAAGCCCACTGTAAATTCCTTACTTTTTCCCTTGAGAAAACATCGTCTGAGGTGCCAGATCCATCAAGTCCCAGATCCATTAAGTCTAGACTGTGATGACAGGACTGATGTTCACATCCCCTGGCACCTCCAAGGGCCGAGGCACTGGAAAGCAGAGCCATGAGGACAGCATTCCTTCTGGCTGGATTAAGTTGCACCTCAGGGAAGACAGCAGCTGGGCAAACAAATCTAAGCAAATTCCATTCTGTTCTACCTCTGAGTATTTCCAAAAGTGTTTATACATGCTTGCCTGTTTGATGGGAAGGTAGCAATCAAATGGGTTTAATTTCTTCCTCTAACGGTTTATTTTGAGAATGAGGCAAGTGCCACCTCTTCACCATTCAGAACCAACAGCTCCATGGAATAAAGACTTCCTTCCTACCAAATGCATCAATCACCCTCAGACAGTGAGCTCTTGTGCTTGGAACATCTAACTGCATGCACATAAAAGCTGGCATCCAGGAAAGTTGGGAGTGCATGGCTGTATAAAAGCAATGATTGCTATTCCTCATTTTCAAATGCTTGCAGGCCTAGGAGGTAAGTGCATTATCCATCAAAAGAGACACAGAGATTCAAAGAGGCTATGTGAGGGTCTGTAGACCACAGATAGAGGATGACACTTCTTCAGTTTATTCCTAACAGCCATTTGTGCAGACAGCACACAAACCTAGTTCATGTATTCCTGCTGTACCACTCTCTCATGAAGCCACAAGTAGCTTGGCAACACAACTCCTCACCAGCCTGCATCAAACCACTGGCAGTGTCTCACCTGGCAAGAGGTCAGGATCTGCAAACATCTACTCTTGCACTTTCCACATCTACAGTATTAAAGATAAAAGGGATGGTGTAGGATGCACATCAAATTCACTCTGCATTCATGATGATAAAAAGAAAGCATAAGCTAATCAGGAATCAACCCCAGGGATTCATTTCTTCACAGGAAAAAAAAATCCCTGTGGTTGTAAAGCTCCCAGAAGCAAGCACTGGGTGCTCCCAATCCAACCTCACTGGTGCAGGCACATACAGGTCATGGCACAGCTGTACCATCCTCCATGTACCATCAGCATGGTCTCCTTTAGGTCACCAGCAGAAATCAGGATGAGACATGCACATCTTTATCTTCTGTGACCAAACAGGTGGGCACTGTGGAGCTGAGGCTGTTTCACTCTGCTGCCTGCGCCACTATTTCTAAGTGAATGATGCCAAAAGTCAGGTGTCAACAGATGGTCTGAAAAACTCAAACATTTGGTAAGGCAAAGGTAACTTCCCAGCTTCAAATCTGGCTCAGACATCTGGTTTAATCAGCTTGCTCCTACAAATAGAGCCACAAATTCTGTAATCACTACAATTTATCAGTTTTATTCTTTCATCTCATTTAAAAAAATTAAAAAATCAGCATCTTCAGTAGCACCAGCTGCTTGAATGCCAGGCTTATCAAGTCACTGACTTCCTAAAATAACTCAATTTTCCTTGGCGATCATCTAGTTTTGATAGAAATCACTCACAGTTACTACTGACTAGAATTAATCACATTTTGTACTTCAGATAGTCCAGAGCCGTGGAGATTTACAACACTATTTTGACCATCACTTCTGTTTGCTTATTAACTACCTGACACACTGATATTATTTCAAGTATCTGGCAACAACAAAACCTACTTTCCAGCTGCAGCACCTGTTCAGGAACTGGTGTACAGGCAAACACACACCAGCCAGGATCTGAATAAAAACCCTTTAAAGTAGCATTGGCTTCCTAACCTAGGATTATATGAAGAGGAATCCTTGGCACGTATCTCAGACCACCCTAACAAGATCTTTCCAATTCCAGAAGGAATCAAGTCCTGGTCTGTAAAACAGGTAAAACAGCATTTTTTTCAGAAGTGCTGAAAGTACCTAAAAAGTTTACATCAATGGGAGCTGTGGACACTCAGCAGCTCTGGAAATCAGTCTTTCAATTATAGAATAAAAGCAGAAAGTAGTCCTTTCTCACTTCCATAACCAACAGCAGGGCATAGAAGTATATTCCACAATACTTCACTTTTTACTTTAGCGTCTTATAGTAAAATTTTGATATCTATTATTTTCTTTTCCCCTGTAGACGTCAGCTACCCATCCATTCAGCTGTGTGTTTACAGTCTTTTTAACCCAGGTTTCTAAAACTCCCTGAAGATATAAGCTCATTTTCCCAATCCTTAATCTCTGCAACCTCTAATTCCACTTGACAAGCCAATTTGAGCAAGATGAAGGAGCACACACATCTTTGAAAGAGAAGTGAAACATTCCAAAAGGAAATAGGAAAATCAACAAATTGCTCCAGGAATTCAAATAATGCTTTTGACCTTCTGGTGGTTTTTCCCTCTTCCCTTTCATTCTATGACTGCAGGCTGCTTCACCAAGTGGGGAAAACAAAACAAAACAGGCAAAATTTAATGCACACTGCTTGCAGTACATAAAAGAATGCTCTTTGGAAAAGCAACTCTGTTCTTGGCAAGTTTGCTCTTAAGAAGGGAACAAGGAACAAGAGGATTCTAACAAATATACCACAATAGCTTGGCACCCTAATGTTTTACTAAGGCCAAATTGCCATGATGAGCACCATTACCTCCCCCAGCTATAAATTTCTTGGTCCTCATTTCACCTACCCTCTCCTACTCACCCCTATTACTGTGCCACTCCAAACCTTTCAGCTCTGAGTGGGCCTTGAAACATTAACTCAAATCAGAAGAAGAAAATGGTAGAATAAAAGGAGTATTTCAGTATTAATATACTGAAAATGGCAGAACTACCTGCCCCTATGAAAATGACCTTCCTAGCGTGACAAACTCCTGCAGGTGTTAAGAGCCTGTTTGGTGAGATGTTGAATATATTCATGGTGAGCCAAATCAGAAGTACTACAGCTATGGTTATAATTACTCACGAGTGTATCACACTCCAAACCCGTTATTTCAAACATCTACTGAGAAAAAGAGCAAGGTGTTCTGATAGTTCTTCTGTTTGCTTTTTTGATCCAGAATAGCAGTCACAAACATACTAAGGAAGGATTTTCCTTTCACTTGAGTCTGTCAGCTGGCACAACAAGCACCCTGGGAAGGCTTTCCTGTTTCTTCCAGCCCCACCAGGGACCTGCACACAGCTGATCCGTTTGCAGCAGTCGACAGAGCAGAAATGCAGCCAGAGAGGCACTCGGGGTGCCCGCAAGGGGCTCCCCCCCTTCCCCTAGCTTTCACTAAACAGAGTCTTTCTGGCTTATTACTCTCTCCCTGCAGCAAATATTAACAACAGAAGCAGCATAGAAAAAACTCACTGCTAAGGATTAAGAACATCAGCCCTGACCTTCTCTCTCTCTGTGGAAGGAATTCAAGTGGCCCTCAGGAAAATGAAAGCAGGATTTATTTTAAATGGACCTTTTATGAAAATGACTGTGGTTTCCAGCTCGTCAGATAGACTCCATCAGTGAATAGCCTTATTCACCTTGCTGTGCCTTTGACGTAGGTATTGTTCTGGAAGTGTTGTGGCATATAAATTTTGCTAGGCATACTTTCTAACTATGCTGGTACTACTGTAGAATATTATAAAAGGCAATTGTTCCCCAGAAAGGTCCATAAGCTGTGATTTATTAATGAAATGCCAACCTGGGAAACGAGGCAAGGGCCTCAAGAGTGCAGGGTAAAGTAAATAGCATAACAGAATACACACAGTGAGTGCTAGCAAAAACAACAGAAACACGCACACAAAGAAGAGATACAAATGAATTCCTCTCCTTGATGGAATTGAACATTGTCAGCTAAGAAATTTAGCCTTCAAGTGACTGAAGAATATACTCAGATGATATTCATACATATAATCTACCAGAAAAATGGCAGTATGATGACAATTACAGCACGAATTAAAGTCATCATAATTTGGTATAAAATGCCTTGTCTTGGCTAAGAAGCACTATGCAGGGAAATTTAAAGAGGCAGCATTACCTTTAAAATTAGACTCAAAGTAAAAAACTACCAACTGTAGAATATGAAAGATCAGGATAATATGTATCTCAGTCGCATTTCATGAACATAACCTGAAAACCACCACAACTTCCTGTACCATATGTAGCCACATCACACAGAGCAGAAGAGTGTGTTCTTTGAAAAGGTATATCCTAGAGGACACTAGACATATCTTTTTAATTGACGTGAAACGTAAGCAGCACTCCCTCCTCAGACATGAGACTGCTGCACATCATCATGTGTTCCTGCTGAACAGGTAGAAGGTGCTGTGAACCACCATAAGGTCCCTCCATAGTGCTGGTCATGAGCACAGATGCATGATGGCCAAGCAATATGAGGCACGATACGTTCCCCCAAAGTGGTCAGGTACAAAAGCTACTGTTTCAAATTAGTTTTCCAGGTCAGCTGGCTCTGAACTAGCCCATGGCACACACACGTGAGGTATCCCACTATCAGCCCTCCATGTATGAGGTACCAATGGAAAGTGGAATCCCATCCATCATGTACTCTGTACATACACATTCACGGCTACAACTACAGGACAAGCCGCATTTTAATCACACTGCTAATTAAGCAGCGACCTAAAAATGCCATGCAGAGTGGCACCTGAAGGGTCTTCCTTTCATGCTCGTTGAGTTATTATGACATGTCAAAGAAATAACTGTCACCCTGATGATAATGCCAAGAATTGTTGTCCTCCCTTCAGTTCTCCAGGTGCTTGCCGCTTCTTCCAGGATAGGAAGGCAGCACTGTGGGCCCCTGGGAAGGCCAGTGGCCATTTGAAGCACCAGATTATTTCTCTGACCTTGCAACTGGCATGCTTGACACGCAATAAGAGAGTCAGTCATTTCCTGGTGCCTTTGTAACCCATCTAGTCCCAAAGCTGGAAATCCGACCACATCCATTCCTCACAGCTGAGGCTGTCCTTGAAAATGAATGATAAATAAATGTCATTCTCTTTTCCCAGCTATTAATATATCTCCGGGGTGCAAGTGTTTGCAATAACATCCCCAGCCTTTGTCACATCTCCAGCATGCTACTTGAAGCCTGTGTGAGGAAATTCACTGCAAAGAGCTGAGCAGAACCTGCGGATTTTGAGACAAACCAGTGACTCCTGGTACCTTGGCTAAAAAAGCTCCAGAGAGGCCAATTTGCAGAGCATGCTGGGCATCTGCATGGTGAAAAATCAAGTCCCAAAAGGTTTCAAAGAGCTGCTTAATGGTGGACTGCCACTTTGCCACATTAGTCACTACGGAAAAATCTTGGCCAGAGGTGACAGCAAGGTCTTTTCCTCCCCCAGTGGGAGATGCAACAAGGAGCTGGCCTTTTTTTTTTTACTCCTACCAGACCTCCTGAAGATGGGCATTAATTGTGACATGTGATAGGGATGGATGCAGCAAGACACAAGCATGGCTGTGCACCTCAACACTGTGCAGGGCAACAAGTCCTACTTGGGGAGCTGCTCACAGGGAGCTCTGGCCAATAGGCAAGAGGGATTCGCACTACACAGAAGTGACCCAGAGAATGGAAATTCTATACAAGATATTAAGAAAGCAATTTTTTCAAGTAACTTCCTCATTAAGTAAGGTGGAGGCCAACAGTGAAAGTGCACGTGGAGGATAAGAAGGGATGCTTGTCTCTTCAAACAAACTGAAGAGCTGCCTTCTGCATTTCTGCAGTTCTCAGCATTAAACCCCCATCTAGTAACAGACATGCTCCAAGAAAAGCACCTATGGACAGAAATCTTCCACTGTTTCTTCTCCTTCAGAGGCATAACAATGCTCACAAAATGAAACAGAACAAGAAAGCTTCATACCTTAGACGTCCTTTATCAGCCCTACACATACATGCCAACAGAGTTATTACCCTAATCAAAACAGCAACAACAAATTAGCCCTGTTTAAAATTCAATGGCACCAAAGGCAGAAATCCAATCCATGTATTCCCTAATTACAGTCCATGCAATACATTCTGCAAGTCTCCTGTGAGCTTGTGTTGTGGATGCACAGGCATCATCTCTTACCACAGACAATCAATTCAGAGTTCACTGGACAAATGTCCTCACTGCTGCCAAAACAATTTCTAGCATTTCCATTCTCCATGCCACAGAAAGGAAAGTGACAGTGCCAACGAGAATGAATGAGGTTTTGTCCTCTCTTACCCCTGCACACCTACACTCTCAGACAAAAGGCACACAAACTGCATATCTGTTCACTCGAAAATAATTCCTTGGAAAATTCCAAGCTATCTCTTCCAGGTTGGAGTTTGCAATGAAAAAGGAGAGAAAAATGGCTTCTAAGAAAGTTGTGTGTTTGCTTTAAAAGAAAACAGAACATCTTACACTTTATGAAGTGGGAAAAATCAACAGATGTGTCTTGTGCTGCCTACAAGCTGTAAAATACAGAGAAATAGCCTGTCTGGGGCTTAACTGAAAGATGGTCCTTCTTGAGGAAAGCAATGCCATATAAAAGGCCACTGCTGTTGCACCTAGAAAAGTGCTTTCTTAAGAGCCTAATATAATCAGTTTTGCCTGCAGTTCATGTGTCCTGAACTTCCCTCTCTCCATTGTAAAAGGGAGTGTTTGAAGACGAACAGGATAATTTATTTCCAGGAAAAAGGGCACTTCCTGCTGTTTGCTTTCCTCAGTAATGCACACTACTCAGCACAACACAATCTTCATACAATTTTCATACAACTTAAAGGCAGTATCACAACTGGGTGACTATGTGAGTTGTTAAAAGTAAAACAGAAAAAAGCTTCAGAAATCAGAAATTTAGAATTTCCTGAAAAGCAAAATATTTCAGCTCTCTCCAATTATACCTCTAATTATATGCATATATATGCTCCATCCCTGGAAGTGTTCAAGGCCAGGTTGGATGGAGCTCTGAGCAACCTGGTCTAGTGGAAGGTGTCCCTGCCCCTGGCAGGGGGGTTGGAACTAGATGATCCCTCTCAACCAAATCATTCTGTGATTCTATGATTCTATACGTAGGGCTGGGGGAAGCATGTCCAAGGTGATCCCCAGGAATCATTACCAGTTCCATGTTCACAGTGGGTTTGTTGGAGGCTGCAACCGGAGACTGTCAAGATGATTCTAGTTTTACTGAACTAGATACAAAAGCAGATTGCTTCAGGTCCAACTGATTCAGTGTTTGGGGTTTTCAAGAATAAACACAAAGAATGAATTTCAAAGCATCCAGTAAGTAAATGTCCAAAGAGTGAAATTCATATTGTTTAATAACATTAACAGTGGTCAAGCGCAAAACTGAACTTCTCACAAAAAATTACAAGTTGTAGTTTCAAATCAAACAGTGGTATTTCTAGATCCAGATTGATTTGTTTTGATTTAAAAAATAAATAATAAAAATATTATAAAATCTAGACATTTAATACACAAAATGTTTTGAAGTATTTTGTTTTGCAGTTTGACAGAAGACAAATGACTCATTTACCCAAAGGAATCCTTTTGGATTATTATTTTACCCAAAATAAAGTAACACAAAATGTCTTCAGATAATTCTGAAATATTTTTTCCAAGCGAACCAACAATATTATTCTTACACATAGTTCAAATTCTGACAACAGGAGAAGAAATAAAAATGAAATGAAACTTCAAAGAACATGGAGTAAGATTTTTCAGAAGTCTTCAGTACTGGGCTAATGAGAATTTTATCATTAACTTTCCTGGGAATAGGATTAGGTATAATGCAAACAGTTCTGAATATCGCTAGCAGTGAATAATGAAAGCAGGAGGAATACGAGATGATGTACAACCTGCAGGTAGAACTAGTGAATACCTAATAGGGTATTTTCCCATATTTCCTACACAGCATCCGCCAATGTATTATCTAAATTAATGACTCTGCAGCCTCAAACTGTTTGGTTCATTTTCTTTCTCTTATCAGGAGCACAAGGAAGACTGCCAGGGTAGACGGAAGCATGTACATGACCTGCACATTTCGGCATAACACAGGTATTAAAAACCTGTCACTCTTCTACTATGCTTTTCAGTGATACATATATTTAAGAGAGAGAAACTTTTGTACTATTTCCAAAATGACTACCAACACCTTTCTTAAAGAAGCTTCCACAACACAGCTGAAGGAGGAACAGCTTGTAAGTTCCTATGATCCACAAAAAACCCCTTTCCATATAAGTGCATATCTGATCTCTGACAAGGCTAGTACAATCTCACTTCCATGTCTGCAATACAATTAATGGTGCCTCTGAGATGCTGAATTGTAAAGTATGGCTTACCAACTATTTATTTACACTAAAGAACAATTTCCAGATCATTTCAGATTTCCCACATTCCATTACTCTGCTGACAAAAAAATCTTCTCATCGAGATTTATCCAACGTTTAGGTTTTAGAAGCACAGCAGAAGTGCAAATACAAGAACTGATTTTATTTTCAAATGGCTCTGCAGATGACAGTTCCCAGCCCTGTTTGAAGTAAGTGACAAAAAGCCTAATGACTATGGGAGAGGCAGAAATGCTTAACAACTTCAGTGGGGTTTGGATCATTAACAGTAATCGAATGCAGGATTCCAGGCCAAGTTTTGCCCTCAAATCAGACCAATAAGAGACCGAGACATTCAACTAGAAAGATATTCTCATCTGTTAAGCTTGCCTGCATCAGTTATTAATGGTATGTTTCTTTCATCTCAATCCAATGCATTCCAGAGGAAAACTTGTGCTTAACCAACCATTTCATCTGAAGATCATAGAATCATAGAATAGAATCATAGAATCAGTTGGGTTGGAAGAGACCTCCGAGATCATCAAGTCCAATCCTTGATCCAACACCACTGTGGTTACTAGACCATGGCACTAAATGCCACATCCAGTCATCTTAAAAACCTCCAGGGATGGAGAATCCACCACTTCCCTGGGCAGCCCATTCCAATGCCTGATTACCTTCTCTGTAAAGAATTTCTTCCTATTATCTAACCTAAACCTCCCCTGGCAGAGCTTAAGACCATGCCCTCTTGTCTTGCTGATAGTTGCCTGGCAGAAGAGACCAACCCCCACCTGGCTACAACCTCCTTTCAGGAAGTTGTAGAGAGTGATGAGGTCTCCCCTGAGCCTCCTCTTCTCCAGGCTGAACAACCCCAGCTCCCTCAGCCTCTCCTCACAGGACTTGTGCTCGAGTCCCTTCACCAGCCTCGTTGCTCTTCTCTGGACATATCATGCAGTCATGGGAGAGTGCATCGAAGACCACAAGAGAAAATGAGAATCATCAGCAAGCATGGAAAACCTGGAATCACAAGCACCTAAAATCATCTCTGAAGCAAAAAAGACACATGTCCGGATGAATGTTACATCAGGAAGCCTGGAGGCCTTTGGGGGTGATGTGTCTAAAGGAGACATGGAGACCTCTGATCTGATAAGCTGTGTTGCTGACCTGCAGTACGAAAACCATAAGATTAGGAAACAAAAGATCTCTATTTTTTTAAATGTTGTACTGTATGTGTTTTGGTGTTACCTTGAATGCAGCAATGCAGTGTAGGCTGAGTAATGCCAGCACCAGCACCAGGAACACTGTGGCTAAGTTCCTTGCATCCCAGATGGACTCGACCAGAGGGATGCTGCCGACCTGCCAGTCGTAGCACAGGGTGATTGGGGCCAGCAGAAGCCACGCATTGAAGGCCAGAAGGTAGGAATAAGTTAAAAACCTGCAAATGAAAACAGGTAATGTAATACATGGAATGACTGCCAACACAGGAAACATTTGCCTTTGGCAATTGCCACATACTGTGTGGGAGGAGAAAAAAACAAAACAACCAGCCAGCAACACTCTGCACACACAGGCGACACCACACCTCTCTGTCAACAAGGAGATGCCAACATAGGCAAGAGGCACTTTAACAGACTGTTTAAAGAAATAACATAAGATCAGCAATATTTACACAGTTTCTATGCACCAGCCTTTGGAAAACTAACAGACCTTCATCTCCCATTTGAATGTTGGACTTTTGAAGTGACTTTCTGCCAGCTTCAAGAATAAATGAATAGTAACTAAGCAGGTACACACATGTATTGAATTTTTACACTGTTCACTACATCACTGCTGCAATACAAAAGATCCTTCTAGCTGGGTTTGACTTAAACTTTAGGATTTCTTCTATATGCACAACATTGAGCAACTAAAGAAAGACTCTTCTCTCTTTTCTCTTTGCAAACCAAGGCATAGAGAGAAAATACAGAAGAAAGGAGGCAGAGGTAATTCTTGGCTGATCCCACCACAGCTTATTAGGGCTGGGGACAGATTGCATGAGATGTGCTACAGAAATATGAAGAAGTAGGGAACCTTTCAAATTGTTGCAATCTCCAATAATTGTTAGTCTCAATAGAGAGGAAATTAATGGGCAATGGAAATGGGGAGCATGCTGCCCAATGGGAAGTATGGAGGGCTTTCAGAAGACTGAACAAGAACAGCATGTGTGTGACTGGGCTAAAGAAAACAAGTAAAAAATAAAAATCAAACCCACATCCCTCTCCCCTCCCCAGGATTTTGCTTCTTGGCATCTACTTGCCAAAAAGTGCATCTGAAATTGAAATACCTTTGAGTGCAAGAGATTGGAGATTATTCCAGCAATCACGAAATCAACCAAGCAAAATTGCAACAGCCTTTGAATAGACAAACTCTTCCTTGGTTCACAAACAGAAAAATCCACATTGTGCACAGCACCAAAAATGGCAAATACTAAAAAAAAAATAAAATAAAAATATATTCTATCCTGCATAGGATTTCTTCCATCTGAGCCTGCTTTGGCAGTTGTTATCACACCCAGTTGCCATGGTACCTCAGCAGCTTTATTAAAATGATAACAAAGGATGGCAGAGATGTCAAGCCATGTAGACGGAGGATTGTTTCACTTGCCATTTACAAACATGCCTCTTTGGGGTCAAAATGTAGCCCCTTACAATAGCACTTATAACATTATATTAAATTTGTGGCAGAATAGTAAGACACTGAAGCTAAATGTGACTCCAGGCAGGCAGGATGGAAGTTCCCAGGTGGGTGTTGGGCCCTAAATTTCTGTGAAAATGTTTTTAAACAACTACAAACTGCTGGGATATCAGTTTCTCTTCTCATCCGAAAAACAAACGACTCCAGCAGCACAGTGACCCAAAAGCAGGGAGGCTTACAGAGCTGGAATAATGTTTCATTGCAAACAGTCAAAGAGGCACATTCTTATTTTCCCACAAATCTTTCTAAGCTCCCAATTCTGGTGGAAAGTAGAATATTCCCACATTTTTAAGGTTTTCAGCCATGTCGTAAACTTCTCTTCCATCCCTCCATTTTCCTCACCTTCCCCATCCTAAGGTACTAAACAAGGGTAAAAGTGAGAACAAAATCCATTTTCTCTCTTAACAGAGGCAGCGATTAGAAAGCCAGTTTCTATTTAAGAAAGCATCCCTCAAAAACATGAACTAATTTTACTCAAACTCTTCTTGCAATTTTGATTGTTCACTCTTTCTAAAAAACAAATGTGTTTTCTAGTCACCAATCCAATCTCTTCTGGACCACATTACAGAGGAACACAGCAACACAAAATCTGGTTGGGTTTAATCAGGCCAAGGCATTCACTTGTTATGTTATGTTATGTGTGGCCTGACCCACCTCTGCTCAGCCATAAACAGACTTCTCTATCAGCCTCAACACAACGTCAGTTCAGAAAAGGCTGCCAGCACTTATTTACAGCTTAAAAACCAAACTGAGATCCATTTCTAGCTTTACTTTTAAAAGAAAAAGCATGTCTATTTAGGTAAATCTGAATAATGTCATGACATACGATACCATTAATACAAGTGCATATATTGAACAGGATTTTCAGAGGCGCTGAGTTAGTTTTGCACTTGATGCTTTAGGAGAGCCCAGTTTTTGCAGTGAGTGTCCTTTAAGCTGTGGCATATGAACATTCTCAGTAAGCTTCACAATATTGATGGAAGATTGTATGTAAACCACAGCACACACCAGAAACCCTCCCCTACTTACTCAGATGGGCTGCTGGGTAGGAAGGAATGAGAAGACATTTGGGATCTTTGCAAACTGCAGCACTGCAGTTAAAGACAGACTAGTGTCTGTCTAGAAGATGCTTTTCTGCATCTTCACTGATAAGGCAGGAGCTGATAAATCCTTACACAGCACAGAATAAATAAACACAGTTTGCCACCATAACAAATTGAGTCAGTTTAACAATCTAAGAGGAACTCAGGGTAGCCAGAGCAGTGTGCATTAATGCATTTCTGCTGGAAGGTTAGGACAAGCTGCTGTTGAAGATGAGAAGTCCCTCTCCAGGACCCACACTGATCAGGAGAGGTTTGTAAACAAATGTCTATTTTCAAGCGCTTGTGAGGTTTCAGTCTTCCTTGGGAAGACTGTGCACAACTTGCTGCCAGAGGTGGGTCCCAAAGGAGATGGACAATCGCTCTGTTCCACTGTGGCAATAAGTAGTCTTTTAATATGCTCTTCCAGCAGCAGTGAAGTATTTTAAAGCCTGTGACAGTCATTACCATCTAAGTACAGTCAAGTGGTTCACCTCTCCAGACACCCTTGTGGAGAACCCTTGGCCACATCTCGTTTCCAAGCCTGAGCACCCTCATTGAACATGCACGTGCTGTTAGCAGACATGGTAGTAAGATCCATGAGGGCACTGCCTGATTTTAGGAGGCATTTGTAAGCTGCAAGAAAGCCTTGAGCGAGCTCTGATTCCAGCAAAAGTTTGGTTATGCTTTCAGCATTGGTAACCTGTCCTTGAACATGATGGATGGCTGCATACAATAAAGCACTACAAACTCTTGCTATTCTATGTACTAGAACAGAAAAATAACATGATGCTAATAATAGTTACTGACAATTCAGTGCTGCTTTTTATTTATGGCTCTCAAAAGCACATGATATTCCTTTACATCTATGCAGTTCTCATGTCACAAGGCTAACTAGGGAGAAAGATAAACGCGGGAGAAAGATAAACACAAGAGAAAGATAAACACAGGAGAAACTTTGGAAGAAACCTCTCACCAAAGCTCACGTCTCTAGGAAATAATTTGCAAATTTTTAAAAGTCTTGAAGATTCATAAAATCATTCCAGGAGCTAATTACATTTCAGCAGCCTACCTGCAAATGGCGACAAAAGTGTTTTCTTTTAATTAGTTGACTGAGTGAATTATATTTGAAATTAATGATCTTCTCTATATTGCTGCTCGTGTCTGCTGGAATTCTAAGGGAGAAAAATCCCTGCCTATAACATCTCCTGCTCTCTCAGCTAATCCCATGCAAAACAGAGTATTATTAGTGAGGTGACAGGAAGAATTTGCCTCTTAGCAGGCAAACAGTTTTCCCCCAGGCTGGGTAAAAGCATTTGCATTGCGGCAAATTTTTTATTTGCAAATTGAACATGGAAATCCAAGTTAGAGCGGGTATCAAGTGTTCCTTTACACTTCTCACTATCTCTGGCATGCTCAGAAAAACACAGCTCCTCCTGTAGGTAGCTGAAGTTGTCATGGCAATCTGGTTTGTTTAGTTTTAAATTTTTTAGTTTAAATGTACTGTTGCGAGCTTTGATGACTCATACCTAGAACCTGTTGCAGAACTATCTGAACTTATTGTTCCTGCTGCAAAAATGAAATGAAAAGATACTACTTAAAGCCATAAACAATATGACAGGAAAATACTTGAGGAATTGTCTAACAGACCTTTTGCTGAGCTTGGAAAAGCTCTCGTCTCAGCACTGCCAAACCCAGGCAATTAGACCACAAGGATTGTGAGACTAGGGAAAAAACCACAAGATTTATAGAAATTTATGAGGCATTTCATTTGTTTTCTGATTTTGGAGCATTTAAAGCTTTTCCCCCCAGCTTCCAGGGACTAAGATTACAGATTTCTTTTCAAAACTGTGCTACACAAGTGATCACAAAGGTCCAACCGTGTCCCACCGAAGCTGCATGGAAAAGTGGAGGGCAGTGATCCTATTTTTTCTAGGTGCATACAACAGTGTAACCTACTGCCTACCCAGTTCTGGGATAACTGTCCTATTCCTGACAGACAACCCTAATCCCAAAGACCCAGTGGGAATCATCCATTTGCAAGTGGAATATTTTCCAGCACTGGGAGTTTTATGAAGGTAAAGGCAAAGCATTCTCCTGGTTGCAAAAAAAAAGGGCCTATCTAGAAGACAGGTGGTAACAGTGCACTTAACTAGTATTTGGAAAAAGAAGGGGATGTACAAAGCAGATGGGGATCTGAAACAGCAGCAGGAAGATAGCTGTTGCCCTTTCAGAAGTCACAGACCTTGGTTATGCTCTTCTGAGAAGACCTCCACGTTGCCAGGCACTCTGGGAGGTTTCAGTTCACTATTAAGGGTAAGAAAAGCTTTCTTATTAGGGAAAGCTTCTTTCTCTCTTGTATTAACAGCTGAATTGATTGCAGCCCAAGGCTCTCTTCATCCTCTACGAAGCCCTAAACCCAAGTGTGTTTAACAAGTCACTTCACAATAATGTCCTCCTAGGGCACATGTGGCTGCAATTATAACCAGGTGGTGGCATTTAGGGATATAATCTTAAAATTGTATATATTTGCACTTCCCCTGGGGAACTGTCAGTCCAGTCATGCCTTCCCATATGAGTTTATTTTCCTGCTCTGTATATTGTCAGCCTAAACATTTGCTTTTCGGAGCCTTAGAAGAAAAAAATTCCCACTCCATCTATCCAGCTCATATGGTGATGGTGGAGTAAGACTATACAAACAAGCAACAGACTACTTCCATTTAACATCCAAATGTGACTATAAGCTACACAGAAAATACTTGTAACTGAAGGAAGTAGCTGTGTATTCCCTTTCATCAAACCTTTTGCATTTAGGGGAAAAAGAGATGCCAGTCAGCAGGAGATAGGAATAGGAAAGACAAAGATAGGGATAAACAGACAGCTGCAGCTTGATAAATAGCAAGGTAACTCTTCTGCATGGGGGGCTTGGGGGAACCAGGGGCACAGGAAGAAAAGCAGCCTATGTTGTCTTCTGTAGCTACACAGCCTGAAGAGCTTTAATCTGGTGAATGGCTCTCCATCAGTTGTTTCAACTCTGGGTCTAACAATCTGAAAAATATCGAATTCTTGAAGAGTAAAGACTTTCAAAGAGCCTGTGAGTTTCCAGTGAAACCTGAGCCTGCTGACAGGGTCTCAGTGCTGGAAAACCTGGGACTGATCTCATATTTTTCCTTCTGCAAACCCCCATGTGCTGTGGGTGAGGGCATGTCTTGCCATCAGACCCGATCCTCTGCTCGTCACCGACAGCAGCACACTCCAGAAGTCACACAGCCCAAATCCCCCAGCCACCGGTGGGCAACTACTTCTGAAGAGGCAGCAGCAGATGGAGGGTCCTCTAGACAGCCACTGAAATGCTGGTGGCTGATCCTCAGGAAATTAAAAGCCAGACCTCATAAACCTACTGTGATAATCTTTCTGGAAATGGGCCATTGTATTCCAGGGCGTTCCCATACTGATGGGAACCAAAGGGATGTTCTAGGCACGCTGCTTTGCCTCAGAGACTGCCTCAGAGTCTTCCCCTTCTGTATGGAAGTATTTTGGAAAGCAAAATGCATGGCCTATAGGAGTCAATGGCCCCTGCTTTGGCTGCACCCTCTCTATTCCATATGCCGGCTTTTTGGCAGGAAAGGCTTTTTGTGTAACCAGCACTTGCAGCAAGCACTATGACCCATTAAAATGCCCATCAGACTGATTTCCAGAGCAGCACTACCTATCAGGGTCTATTCATCAAGCCAAGAAAACTTAACTGAGAGAGATGCTGAAATCTTTCACGTGGCTCTGGGAAAGCCATTTTCTCTGTAGGGTCGCCTTTGCTTTGGAGCATCATCTTCCGGACAGGTTCTTCCCTATCCCCAGCCCCCTTGAAATATTTGCACTTAATGTATGGCCTGTCTGGCCCCTGGGAAGGCACGAGAGCAATTCTTATCAATACTGTTGTTCTCCCTTTTGCCTAGAAGTGAATGCTGGGTGCCTGCAGAGATTACACGTAGGGCTGAAGTTAAGCACCTTTGGGCACACGATAGAAAGCACTGGCATAACAGGCAGAACTTGACCACCACTCAAGTAGCATGTGCAAGCCTGGCTGATTAAGAGCTGATATGTCACAGGGGTCCATTTTAATACCAGCTCCTAGCCTAAGGTCAGTGACAACCCCATACCAGAGTAGTTGCTATGCTTGACTTCTGTTACCTTGGCAGAACTGGCTGGCACAGGGACCAGTTTTTCCAGCACAGGTCCACAGTCTGCCTCTTGGTAGTTCATTCCCTTTGAAGTTACAACTGGGATGATTAAATGCATCGCTCAGAAAACAGTCACAAATCTCTGTGAAAAGGATTATGTGCCAGTTTTTATGTATAAGCACTTCTTCAGCTTTCTGCAGCACTGAATTCTCATTTACCTGATTGAAACAGCAAAGAAATATAGAAAGCCAGCTTACAGAGAGAGCAGTTCAACCATAGGACAATTCTATCTCAAGGCAGTCCTAGTAGAAATGCGTTAACTATTTAAGGAAACACCACATAAAACCTGCTTCATGCTCAGTGATCAGCCTACAGAGGTCACAAGGCAAATGCCAGTAAAGATTAATATAACTTGACTCCCAAAGACGTAGGTTTTTAAAACAAAACATACTTTTAGTTTGAAATTACAGGTAAGATTTAATCTGTTTTGCACACCTTAAGACATGCTGCACAATGGACTTTTCCTTTGTCACACTACAGTGTTAGTAATGCAATCTGTTTATCCAGAGGCCTCCTACTTCTTTCCCCTCCAGAATGGCAGAAGAAAGAAACATTGTGCAAAACGTTTGAAGCATGTCAGCCCACTGCTCAACACACTCCTAACTCCTGAGCTGCACTTCAGTACACTGTTTACCCAAAGCTGGGTAATTCTCCAAACCTTTCTAATTACATTCTTCCCCAGATTCTGTCTAATACAAGCAAGAATGTTTGAACAGAGGTTTGGGATTGGTTTTCCTATTTCAAATATCGCCTACCCATAGCAGATTTTGAGATGAAAATCTGTGTTCTTTAAGGTAGGCTACTGGAGAAGGCACATCCTTCCTGCAGTGTACAACAGCCTGTGTGGACAGGCTTTAATGGCAGGGCTTACGAATAGCAGGATTCCCAACACCTTCATTTCTGCCTCTGCTGAGAAAGGGAATGGTGGACACATCTCATCTTCTCAGATCCCCTTTGCCAAGCAACACACTGAAGGCCATGGAAATGTGGCTTTCATTATGTCACTAAGTTTTGGGAATATCACTTGTAATTTTAAGGACAGTAATTTAGCAAACATGATGGACAAATGACTGTTTTTAAAGACTGAAAAACTGTCACTGTTTCAGCATATTTAGCCTTTCAATTGTTAAATAAATCATTATCTGTCTACTTTGATTTATACATTCATGTTGTCCAAGACTGGAGACAGGTTGCACAGAACATAAGGCATGTTCTAAGGCCAAACTAAGCCACGCCAAAGGTCCATCCAGAGCAGGATCCTCTCTCCAGCAGTGACCAAAAGTTAATGCCAAGAAAACTATGTAGGAAGATGACAATTTTTTCCTCGATCTCTAGCTAGCATAAGGTCTCCCAGTTGGATGTGGTTTCTGCACATTTAGTAGCATGGATTTCTTTTTTCAACTTGGCAAATCTCTCTTTGAGCCTGCATAAACTTTCAGCACATTCCCAGTGTCCTGCAGGAAGAAGCTCCCCAACTCAACTACCTCTTGCAAGCTACCTCCTTGGCTTGCTTTGAGCCTGTCTCCTCTTAGATTCATTTGATACACTCTAAGCTCTCTATGCTCCCCTCTGACTCACTATTTTTTCAAACCCACAACTTACACCTACCCCTAAAGTTGGTTCCAATAACCCTTGCCAGCCTTGGGACGCCTCACCAGCTGACACATAAAGCTCACAAAAGTTAACAATACTCCTTTGGGTTCATCCTATGTCAGCCAAACCCCCAACTCCAGATCTAACTTTATGCATTTCACAAAGACTGCCACACATTTCCAAACTACTGTTTTCCTTTTTTATTCCACTGTTATCAGCCTTCCTCCTAGTCCAACAGAACTGGCCAAGTCTTACAATAATGTTCAACTCTGTTGAAAACCATAACATTTACCCTGAGGAGACATGCACAAAAACCACACTTCCAGCTCAGTGCAAACAAAGACAACTCCTTGAAAACAGAAACTCCCATTTGTGACCTGCATGATCTTCAGAGTTACAAAACAACCTACCCGCTGCCTGAGCACTAACCCTTGCTTCAACTACAATTATGGTGTTAGTAATCACTTCAACATCACCACCCAAACCTGATCTTTCTTTTAGTTTCACGGGGCTTCTCCCTTCTGGTCTTGGCACCAAACTCAGCTCTTCCACTCTCTTCTTCCAAACTCAACCCAAATTGCAAATAACATCCTGGCTTTAAATTCAGTGCTGTATCTCAATTACTGCCTTCAAAACCTCATTAAAAGCTTCCCACAATGGCTCCTCGTATGCTGCTGCTACTGTAGATGTCCACAGTTGAAGTACATACTGTTTAGGAGCTTCTCTGAGGCTGAACCATAAGCACAAACTCTCTGGGATCCACCAGTTGAGCAGCAGTCATACACACCAGCACCTACTTGGATGTTGAATATCCTCGAGCCCTGATGTCCTAGACCCTAACCTAATGTCACTCCTAATACCAGGGCCAGAAAGTTATATCACTTCCAAACCACCCTCAAGCAGTTTACTCAGCTAATACCACTTCTTATTTCCACCCTGTGGAAATGCCAGGCTTTAAAAACAGTATTATCTCTTCAGCCACCCTCTTCCTTGCACCTAAGCTGGACACCAACCCTGCATCTCAGACTCACCATCCTGCTGGCCAGACACACAGATCACGGAATCATCAAATAGTTTGGGATGGAAAACACCTTTAAAGGCCATCCAGTCCAACCCTTCTGTGATAAGCAGGGAAATCTGCAACTAGATTAGTTGCTTAAAGCCCCATCCAACTTGACCTTGTGTGTATCTAGAGATGCGGCACCTACCACCTCTCTGTGCAACCTGTTCCAGAGCCTCACCACACTCATCATAAAGAATTTCTTCCTTAAAGCTACTCTAAATTGATCCTCCTTCAGCTTTAAACCATTACCCCGTTGTCCTATTGCAACAGGCCATGCTAAAAAGTTTGTCTTTCTTTCTTTTAAGCCCCCTTTAAGTACTGGAAGATGCTTGAAGGTCCCCCCAGATCCTTCTCTTATCCAGGCTGAACAACCCCAACTCTCTCAGCTTTTCCTGATAGCAGAGGTGTTCCATCCCACTAATCATTGTCATGGCCCTCCTCTGGACTCAATCCAACAGGTCCATGTCTTTCCTGTGATAAGGATCCCAGAACTGGACACAGCATGCCAGGAGGGGTCTCATAAGAACAGAGCAGAGGGGCAGAATCACCTTCCTCGACACCACACCTGTGCCACTTCAACCCTGCTAGCTCCATCTGACATCCCAGCCCTGCACTTAGGATGACTGGCACAATGTCAGTTCTGCAGCAATAGCTCAGCTCTGACCATGGCAAGATAAAGTCTCAGGTGAAGTTACAGGTCGAGTCTGAAAGAGGAGGTGAGGAAGAAAAAGGTTTGCTGCCAAGATAAAGGCCGTGGTCAGTGGGTGCATCATGGGCTGTCAGTTCAGAGACAGTCACTGCATCTCTGTCTGCCTGCAGGACTGACATTGAGGCCTGCTGGAAGGATGGGTTTCCTGAATGGAAGATACAGGCTTCTGGGTAAATTGGCTAAAATGAGGATTAAGACCAAGCTCAGCAGAAGTGGAAGAAGTGGGATATCTACAGGGTTTTAGAATCCCTTCAGAATAGTAATACTGTTTTTTACTGGCATGGATTTCCTTAATTAGGTTTGGAGCAGGTAGGTGTTGCTGGACTGTAGATGAAGCCAGGGCTGCTGCTGATGCCAAGGGAGGACCTCAGCCAGTAGCACTCTGACTTGTTTTTCCCAAGGCTATTAATAAAATTCACAGTGCCAGTGGTAAAAATAGTCACTTTTTCATCCCTCAAGAATGACTTAGCTTTTGGGTTTAAAAAAACCTTCCCCTGTCACTACAAGATGTAAAGAGACAAACATGCAAAAGACACATGCAGCACAGAATAGGTAACTGAAATCAAGCCAGGACCATTTATGACTTGATGACCCCCATCTTAGCACAAACATATGAAAAAGGGACAGCAGCAAATCCTTCACACTGTGCTGCACCGAGTCTGATATTAATGACTCCACCAGAAACACTGCAAACACATCAGAGCTTTCCAAATCAGACAAAGTGCTTCCTGGAAGCCCTTTTAGCCTTGATGGTAAAAGGAGCTGTTGCCACATTATCATAAAGATCCCCAAATGAGATCCAGCCCGATTCTGCAGCAGATGTTGAATAAGGATTGATCTTAATCTGTGTCTCGGCTGCAATTCCACTGTTGGAATGAGGAACCAGAAAGGCCAGAAAGTGGCACAGAGGAGGACTGCTTCCCTTCAGGAAATTCCTCCAGAAGGATCCAGTAGTCAACCAGAGCAAACATTTACGCACATGGCCCTTCCACCTTCACTGATCAGTCACTGATATTCCACCAACAGCCATGGTCATCCCTTTTTTACATAAACTTCAGCTGAAGCCAAAACTCTGAATGCTTGCATCCCGTATCTCAGGAGCATCCAGTTCTAAGGTTTAGGATTAGACTTCAGACACTGGGCTTTCCAGTCCTGTGCTCAGGCAATTAAACTACATTTTTTGAGCTTTGCATAAAAATAAGTGCACATAGTTCAGTAAGAAAGCATCTCTAATGTAACTCTATAGGACCAGGAGCGTGCTTTGGTTGCTTTCTATTCTAGACAGAGCAATTAAGAAGTAGACAACAAAACAAGACTTCTCAATTGCCACTTGTAAACCATTTTAGTGCAGGAAAAAAATAACATCAAGACTACATTTTTGAAAACTTCTGTCTGATCACTGGCACTGTACCTCGTCAGGAAATACGGTGAGAATGAAGCTGGATTGTCCTGCTCTGAAAACATCGGCATGGATCCTCCCATTATCCAGAGGCGGAAATACAACAGGAGAATCACCTTCAAAGAAGAACATCTCTGTTAGCAATGCACTACTAAGAAGAACTAAGGCCTTCAGCAAATATTTTTGCTCTGCAAAGTGAGGCAGCTCAGCAGTTTGGGCAAAATTCAAGTCTGCTCCCCTATGCAGGGCGACAAACCTGCGAACCCTCAGCACAGACAGCACACTGTGATGTTGTGTATCCCTCTTCCATGTCTGCCTTACTGACAGCAACTGGCACATCTCGGCTACCCACCACAAAGGTAGCATTTTGAAGGACAAATCCGTCACCCTGTTGCAGTGCAGACTGCAGAGTTTTGCTATTGACCTCTACCTAAATACAGAGGGGAAAATCATGGCTGATGTTCTTAAAAGCTCTTATCATTCATTCATGTTGGCACATGTGTAAGGACAAGCTTCATTGGTGCTTCTCATGATGTGTACTCCTAATTCCTGGAAGGATTTCTGTGAGCTGGCACTCCTCCACCTTTCTGGTAACCCTTGTCAAAGGACAAGCAAGGGGATCCAGCTCCTAGAGCAGCACAGGGAGCTGCACACTCAGCACACCCCCACAGTGGGGCTTGTCTTCTCCCCTGAAACATGTCAAGTCCTGCCCATCAAGCAGCAGGTATTTGCAGGAAAAGTTTTCCTTATGACTCTTACTGAGCCCTGCACTGGCATTAACAGCATGCCACTGACAAGGCAGTCCAGTGCCAGAGAGTCCCCTGTATTTAGGGCAGGAAATACTTGCAGGTGATTACATGGTTGTAAGGGCAACCACTGTAAATCAAAAAAAAATTTGAACTGAAAACACAGTAATATTCTTGTTTCTGACCAGCTGAAATTTTCTAGGCTGATTTCCAAGACTAACTTTGTATTAAGATCTACCATTTGAGTTCCTGAGTCTTTTGGGATACCACTACACATTGTTCATTCTTGTCAAATACACAGAAATACATGGTCAAGTCCATTCATACTTACATAGCTTATCACCAAAGCAGCTCTCTTCAAAAAAGGCCTTGCGGTATACAAGAAATTCTGGTTGTTGTTTGCAGTCAGGTAGCTGAAATATGAGGAAACAAATATTTGTTGTAATGCTTTTGAAACCAAAGCTCGTTTTTCAAATGGAGAAAAAACTGTACATTATTTTAACCAACCTAAACTAATGATGCAGTAATGACATCAACTCTTCAAAGATCTTTCCACATAACTTAAGTAAAATACAGTGACTAGTTCAGGTAATACACACTATAATACACTGCAGTTTTCCCATCAAAATCTGGTTTGGGTCTGTTTGTTGGTTTGGGTTTTTTTCTTCAAATCTTCAATTAACTCCTTAATCCTCAGAAAAATCCCATGTGTGTCTCAGTAAGATTGCTGTCTTCAGACTCCCAGAAGACTCCACCGAGACACATTTTTAAAAGGTCACCCAAACAGAACAATTCAATTTTAGACCGTGATTAAAATGCAAAAACTCCTTGTTCCCAGCTCTCCGCTCAGTCCCTAGAGATGAAAATAACTATCTGGGAGAACTGATTTTAAGCACTTTTTTGGAATGTATTCTGCATGCCTAAGTTTCATTATATGTCTGCTGACAAAGTGGTATGATAATTAATTGCACAGAGACAAACACACAGGTGGCTTACTGTTGTAGGAATGTTCATAAAACCCTTCCTGTTTCTCAATGAGTAAAATTAAACTGTATCTGAAGCCAAAACTACACATTTATTTTAATATAGAGTAGAAGCACTTGCCAAAGTCTAAGGAGCTTTCTTAATATAACAAACAGTGCCATACCCATGACATTAATTCCATGATAATTCCATTTCTATTGAACCTTACAGATGCTTCGTTATTGTAATAAAATAACGACAAAAAGAAATACAGAAGAGACAACAGGAATATTTTAGGCATATAGGAGCTAGAAAACTATTGAAAAAATGACAGGTTATTTTAAGAAGTTATAAATATCAAGTAAACAAAATAAATTCAGAAGGAAGACATTACACATTCTTCCGTGGAACATACAATCAGTACCAGGATACTCTATTTAAATGATTTACAAAAACTGCAGCTTGTATTGCAACACCTTCAAGCAAGTTACCTTTCCAAGCATGAAACCATCATATGTTTCGCCTGTGAACATCTAGGCATGTAAAACGTATCTTATTTCCTCTCCAAATTCCTCAAGACAGTCTATCATCTGATTGCTTCCACCCTTCAAATCTTTGAAAAAAACAAGATTGAAGCATTTCCTGATGCAGCCAAGAGCCTTTAATATCTGGCTTTTTGTTCAAATTTTCTATAGTAGGAAGTTTGCAAGCCTGGTCACCATGGTGAGATGAAAAAAAGATTATACTGCAGAAAAAAGCACCAGGGCAAAGCCAGCAAGACACAGAGGCAGCATTTAAAAAGAGGAAACAAGTACATCTGGGTCCTCTCTACAAAGTAACTCTCTTCAGAAAACTTTCCATAAGTGTCATGCTTAAAACTAGGCAACTAAACCATACAATGTAAAGCAAGCCAGATGACTTTCAGTCTTTGGTGTCTACTTATTGTCAAATGTTGACATTTAAGCACCAAACCTGACTTAAATGTCAGACTAATCTTCAAGGGCTGAACGCCTCAAAGTGCAAAGTTTCTCGAGCTCCCACTGATTTTAATCAGGCTCCAGCAAGTACAAGTGAGATGAAACTAAGCCTTCAGCTTCCTCTCCCCATGAAAGGTCAGGCTGGCCTTCAAGTGTTCACCATGGTCCTACTCCAAAGCCCACTGGAACCAAAGGGAAAGCCTCTCACTGACTTTAATAGCATTTGGACCAAACCCCAGTCTTTTGTTCCCTACTGGAACCTTTCATGAAACCCAACCACCTCATGATTTGCAGCAGGAACAGAAGTGCTTGGTTGCACTTTGTTTACATTTGTATGTGTGGAGAGAGGAGAGCCCTCTATTTATCACGCTGTGTGACTCTTTTCAAGAACCTGTTTTCACTCACTCATAGTTTTATCTCACTGCAACACTTTAGGCAGGAATTTTCCATTACAAATATTTGCTTTAGGTGGAATTATTCTGGGAAAAGATCAACTAGAACAGTTCAACTCTTTCACCAAGGCTTCAGTTACAGACAAAGGAGCACTTTTATCAGTGTCAAGGAGTCTGACAACTTCATCCTTGAGAAATTGCATCACTTGTTGCTCATTCATCCTTTGCAGTACGGTGAAGGAATACTTACTCTTTAAAAGTCTTGATTTTGAATTCTTTTGTTTGCCTATGAGGAACTAAATGCTGCCCACATATTGTACCTTCCTTGCAGCAAGCCTAAGACCATGCAGGCTACCAAGCACAGTTTCAAGATATGAGTCTGTCACAGAATCATAGAATGGTTTGGGTTTGAGGGCAGCTTAAAGATCATCTGTCTAAAGATCATCCAAAGTTCCTGTCCTCCCTGCCACAGGACACCTTCCACTAGAATCACGTTGCTCAAAGCCCCATCCAACCTAGCTTTGAACATTTCCAGGGATGTGGCATCCACAACTTCTCTGGCCAGCCTGTTACAGTGTCTCACCACCCTCACAGTAAAGAATTTCTTCCTAATATCTAATCTAAACCTGCCCTCCTTCAATCTAAAGGTCCTTGTCCTATGACTACATGCCCTTGTAAAAAGTCCCTCTCCAACTTTTTCATAGACCCCCTTTAGCTACTGGAAGGTGCTCTAAGGTCTCCCAGAGTCCCCTGTTCTCCAGCCTGAAGAACCCAAACTCCCTCAGTCTGTCTTCATAGTAGAGGTGCTCACTCCAGCCCTCTGACCATCTTCATGGCCTTCCTCTGGACTCTCTCCAACAGGTCCACGTCCTTATCTGCAACTCAAAGTTTATCTGAAATGTTCAATCAGATTGCAGTGTAGCTCTGGCCACTGCAGAGCAGGCCTTTTGAAAGCATTTCAGAAAACCCTGACGGGCCCTCTCAGTTTATGTTGTGGAGCAGCAACACCTCCAGGAAAAAAGAAAAACCTGCATTGACACTAACTGCAAATCACCACTCTGTGCTAGAGAGGAGATGAGGAGCAACAAGAAGGAACCAGAATGAAAGCAGTGGGTAACTGGTGAAGGAAGAGTTCAGAGAGCTCTGAGCTTTCTGATCCTTCCTCCAAATGCTTTTGCTACTTCGCAGCTTCAGTTAAGAAATTTTTTTTTCCACAATAATTCAGTTAAGAAGTTAAGCTCTTCCATTTTGAGAAGGCTGCTGTCCTGAAGTCTGTCTGGAAATCCCAAAAGATAACATGGTTCATTGCTCAGTAATCCTGCTCTCCACCCATCAGATTGATCCATGGGAGTGGCATAAATGGACAGGTTATGCTCAGTGCCTCAAAGCTTTATGAGAACCACATGGTTTTCCAGAGCATCTTAACAGAGCTACTACTTGTGTCAGGGAAGGTAATTATTACAACATCTCGTGTCTGGTGCAGGCAAAGAACAACACTCAGTTTGTGTCTTAAAATAAAATGAACTGCAAACAGGACCTGGATGAGGAAGTTTGCTATATGTCAGTGACACACAACAAGTATAATGAAGTAGTTTTTTACATGTAAAATTGCAGCTTGCAAACACATCTAAGGTTACAATGAACTTTGCTCAGGCAACCTTAAGATCAGCAACAGCTCTTAATTTGCCTTTAGCCAGGAGAAGCAAAGAAATCACCACTATAACAGCTAAACTGTTTTATACCCTTTTTAAACAGCTGCCTTGTAAAAAGTCACTTACAGGTCAGATTTCCATGCATTTGACAACCTCTCTAGGCTGCCAAACATCCCTCTGTTCATGGGAACCACTCCCTATCACCTGCTCCACCCCAACCAGTGCAGTGTAGCTCCCAGTGCCAGGACACACACATGCCTTCATTCCCACAGGAGAGCGGGTGTGGGACACAGGTAGGGAAAGTGTACTGATAGTAGCACCACATAGGAAAATGCTACCTCCACAGTAGGTGAACATTTCAAGGTGTGGTTCTTCAAGATTTTCCTAAGAAAATTATAAAATTTGAGGAGGAAATCCAGACTGCCAGCTTCATTAAATGAGTACGAAAAGAGCCCATTTGGGCAGAGGTTCCACTTCTGCTTCGTGCCAGCCTTCCCACAAAGTAAACCAGCATGTAATTGCCTACTTGCTGTCTTTTAAAAGCCTTTCAGGAATACTCCCCAAAGCAACCAGAATCACAACAAACAATAAATGCAAGAAAAGCTTAATAATGCAGGGACTTCTCTCATGAAGTTCGAGTGGAGGCCAGGACAGATATTTGGCAGCTCCTGCTTCCTGAAAAGCACAGCTCATCCTGAAATCAGTTACATCATCAGGGCACTGTGAGGTTTTATAATTGAAGACAGCAGGGTAGGTGGCCTAGTAAAATTCAATACCATGCATTTTACAGGAACATAAACTTTGCTGGTACCATATGGACTCTGTGTTAATCAAAACAAACTTCTCCAAGAAGCAGGCAGCTTTTTTAATTTGCGTGTACCATTGGAGGCATCCAGAGTTTACAGAACAGTGTGGAGCAGCACTTCTGGTGCTGTTCATTGCCATGGCTGCGTGAGCTATTGCAGACCACTATGGGCAACACATTTATCCCACACTGCAGCTGACTCAGCTTTGGTGTAAAACGTGAACTTGCTTTGTGTTCTCTTTGAAGGCAATTAAGATCTATGATAGATGCTCCCAATTAGGAACACCTAAAACACCATGATAAGTATGCAGTAGAATCAGCTTTGGCATTTCAAGAGCATGTTTTGGTCAGGTCCCACCACTGTGAGAGGATCATTGCTCCCATTTATATTCTTCTCAGGAAACAGATCCAGTTCCCAGCAACCACCAGAGTTTTGAACTAACACTTTCAAAACCCTAATAATAAAAGAAGATATTGGAAGGACGAGTATAGAAGCAAGGCTGTTCTCTTATTCTCAATTATTGATAACAGTAAGACATCTCTAATCAAGACATTTTTAAACTCAGAAGGGGCTATTTTAAGTGCATGTCAAAGCTTTAGGTCATGGATAGATGCACACCTAATTCCAAACCAGTTTGACAGACTCTCCTGGTGAGAATGAGCAAGTTTTACAGGAGCCATACTCTGTCTATAGAGACCACCTTACCTTTTCTTCTTAAAGAGGACTTCCCTATCGTCTGTCCAGCCAGCTGCATCTTATATTGGAGAAATATCTTTTCCACCTAGCTCAGCCTACATTCTCCTTGAGGACAACCATTGAAGGGCAAATGTATGTGAAATCCCAAGGAGAAAATAGGAATGAAAATCCATCATGGAGTAAAAAAATTGAAGTAAAAAAAAAAAAAAGAAAAGAAAAGAAAAATCAATATATTCCAGACACGTCTGGATATTTAACTTGCTTAAAATACCTGTCAGTGCAGGGAAATAAAATACCAGTCATAACTACAGGTTTTGCAAGGAAGAAGAAAAGCCCTCCTGCTTCCTTCTTTATGAGTAGTCTTGACATTCCTCACAGCATGTGTGTGGCATCTTTGCTCCTTATCTCCCAAGAGAGCTCTAAAGCCCAGCTACCACTACCCACACAGAGCCAGATGCGTAAACACACACAAACAGAAGCAGTTTTACAGACTCTTTTGGGAGCCATGAAGAGATTTTATGAAAAGTCACAAATGTTTTAACTGATTTGCACTGATAATGTCATGTGCTCTTTGTGTACATTTTCAGTTGTGACCATATTTGGAGTTATTGCCGTTTACTGGATTTTTGGAGAAAGCAAAAGCAGGGCATAACTGCACTGGCATATACAGCAGAGGTGGTGATCCGACTCATGGCTTTTCCTTATTCTCTTAGGTAATACATACCTCATTCTGTGTGGGATGAAAGTAGAGGAAGAAAACTGGGAGGAGCAGGGAAAGGAGGAGAGAGAGGCACAGTAAAGGATCAGGAATAGAAAGAGAAAAAAGGAAAGTAGCAAAATGCACTTAACAGATCAAAGATGTGACCAAGAAGATGAAAAAGAGTTTCTCTTCATACCAGACATTCCACAGACATGACAAGGAGACAAGGTGGAGGAGGGCTAACAGGAAAAATAAGACTTCATCAAAGCATGGTCACCTTCTGCCAGATCTCAGGAAACCAAAGCACTGTGCCTGCAATTTAAAGCTTCCATCGATTTCAGCCATTTTATTTCCCTCACATCACACACACCTGAGGCATTGAAATCTTCCACTAGGCTCGTTATTCCCTGTCCTAGCCCAGTGAAGGGCTGGTGTAGGGGTATTTCAAGTGACTCCATTATAAGCAGCACTGACAGCAGCTTTGGCTGCTCCCCACATTCAACTACAAATCCGTATTTTCAGCTGTTTGTGCTTTTGACAAGCTTTATTCGTTCAGGCTGAAAATTTTGCATTCCAGGAGCTTGTGTCAAGCTGAAACTCTGTTCTTCCTCGAAAGTATCCGGTAAAATAGTTAGGCTGTTCCTGAAAAAGCAATTAGAGAGATTGGCCCATATCAACAACATCGTGCAACCACTTCACTGGGAAAGCTTCAGTGGTTCTGTACTTTGGAGCAGGGATTTGAGGTTTAGTAGAGGGACTGCAGAGATGCTGCTGTTGTTGATTTCGGTGACAACTGACTGCTTCTGGGCATGTGACAAGCCACTGGGAAAAGAACTCCATTTGCAACACTCACTAGAGATCTGTAGCAATTCTCCAGGGTCTCCAGCCCTAACAAACACTTTCTAGAAGGAACAGCATCAGATTCTCTTTGCATCGCTCCTGCAAAGCCATTGATAGGAGACTCTCCTGCAATGCCTGTATCCAGCCTGGAGGAGACCATTTGCTTGGACTGTAGAGGGCTGAAAATTTGTGTCTGAAGAGAAGCCTACCTGAGCATGTGTTACAAGGAAGAGACAGGATATAAAGGGACAAGAAAGGAAGGTAGGCCCAAAGAGGAAAGGGACAGGGAAAAAGATGAGCCAGGAGGAGAAAGATAGAGTTACGTGGAGATATTCAGACCTCTCCTGCTGTCAGAGATCTAGCAGCAGTATCCAAAAAATCTGCTGCCACTGGAGCTCCATTCACTGGTGTCCCCAGTGAGCACTCAGGAGCTGGACTGCAGCACAGGAGGGAGGAAAACCCCTGCTTTCCCCAGAGCAGCTCCACTTGTGAAAGCAGCTGTGCTGTTGACAAACCAGCCTAGAACAAGCAGATGGACCCAAAACCACAGAGGACAGCCAGGACTCCTACAGACTGACTGCTGCCTTTTCAGCTGCACAGGAAAGATCAGGCAGCACTCGAATACAGCCGTCCCCAAGACACAGCACAACATCCACAGAGCACACTCACTCTGCATGGCCAGGCTGGGTGAGGGGGCTGCTTGCACAGGCAGGGAGCACGAGGTCTGTGAGGTATCTAAAACACACTCCCTAATCACAAAAAAACTAGCTTACTCAGCAGCTTTTATGTGGAGAAGGGAGGAGGTTATCCTCCACTCATGCACAAGGCTCTGTTATCATGGCTGTAAATTATTGAGGTGTCCCTGGGAAGCAAGTGTCCTAGTAAAAATTTACAAACAAGCCATAAAAGATGTGGAGGTGTGCTTCCCTGCCTTGATGTTCTCTGTAAAGTGTTTCATGCGACTAAATACACACTGATCCCACTAGTCTGCTAATTTACAGAAGGAACCAGGGTGGCTTTAAAATTATGTATGTGTAATTAGGGAATTAAGACTAACTTTTTGCTGTTGTCTTTGACAAGGATGCCAGTGAGCAAACTTAAAAAAAAAAATCAACAACAAAAAATAGCAGAAAAAGGGCACAGAAATCACTGTCTGTGAAACTGTCACTATTTTTGGTGACCCTCCTTTCTCCTCCACACATCAACTCTAAAAATGGGATAGGCACTGATAAGAAGCATAGGGGTAGGTAAGGGTCAACTGGTCCCAATCCCAAACCTGAAACAACTTTTTAAGGAATTTAAAACATTCTACTGGTACAGAGTTTGACTTGAGGAAGGAGGAGAAGAAAGAGAACTTTTACAGGCGAACCTGTTCTCAATCAGGGCAAATTCTCAATTGTGGGTTGTTGGGTTTTTTCCTTAAATATATTGCTCAACTGAGTTATACTTCATAAATCATCATTTAGGGTTGGCTCAAAAAATCCTTTTTGCAATGCTTGGAGAGGCACATAACATTTTAGTTGTGAGCATTTCTGGTAAATCAAATAGAAGTGGTAAGCAAAAGTCTGTTTTCAAAGGGAAACATGGGCACAATTTGCAAAGAAATGCAGGGAGAAAATAAGCACCCAAACCTCCTGTAAATGTAGCCTGAAGAGCATTGCTTTATTCCAAAACCTATTTGTTAGGAATTTTTTTTAATTCTTACATAATTTATTTGTAATCTGAAACTACACGTAAAATTCAATTTAAATCCACATTTTGCACTTAACTGGGGAGGGGGGAAAAATTCAGGCATCTACAATTTGGATCCTTGACTTTGAGATAAGAGGATGAAAAGAGGAGCAGTTATCACATTGCTGTGATGGGGGAGGGGGACTGTGGACCTTCAGGACAGTCAAACAGGGTATGTTTGGGGAGTTCACCAGCACTAAGGTCCAATAACCAATTTATGGACATAGATTAAAAAACAGCAAGTGAAAATGAGAAAATAAGTAAAAACAAGTCAAAAGCAAAATTCAGGGAGGGACATTCATGCATGTGATAATTATCTTTCCTCCTCCTCCCTTGGCTGTCTCTGCCTTAAGACAGTGAGGTCCAAGTGGACTAAAGGACCATGTTGGCACAGGCTTTACGAGAGCAGGAGAGAGTAAGTACTGTGAAAAAGGCGCTACTGCAACAGCAATGGTTTTCTTATTGAAGCGTTAAGGAAGATGGAAAAGCTCACGTGGTTTCTTCTGAAGATGCCCACTAAATTAAATGAGGTTATAACCTAATCATTTATAGCAGAATCTTCCCAAATTCCCGATAGATAGGAAAGGGATGGTCCTTGTTTGGATCTAGAATTTCTGTTACAAGCCACAAGTGGCAGAGACACTAAATTCAATTGCATCATCCTCAAACTGAAGCTTGGTCCCTTTGCCACAAGCTTTTCCTTCAAATTGAAACCCATCCTCCACCTACTTAAAACACAGTTAACTGCATGTTAGTGCTAAATACTTCGGGAAGAAGATACTTCCTTTCTGAAAAACTCTTAATTTGACATTTGCTCTACCATGTCCCTTTGCTTCTGCCAGATTAAATAACGCAATCTGTAAATATGTCACAGCCATCTCTGAAGACAAAATAAATAGTAAAAAAAACCCCAGCCTTCCTCACTCTTTTCCCTTAGAAAATGGTCTGTTATTCTTAACATCCTCAAAAATAGCTTGTTCTTTTTAAATATGAATGACATGAGTCTGTTAGCAATATAGTGAAGAATCAAAATAACATTCCTCAGAGCTGATATCCCTTCAGAGAAACTTTTTGATGTTTGCAATCAAATGCAACTCAATGCCAAAGTTATACTGCAACACAGAGAGAATCTGAAAGAAAACAATTCGAAAATTGGCAGCAAATTACTTCTTTTGTCAGCAGCCCTGTAAGTAAATCGTGCCTGTGCTATTACTGTTGGCATGAAATACCAAACACTACATTTCCAACAACTTTTATCTCTGTTACTTTTCCATGCAAACATCTACAAATCCTTAAATTCTTCAAATTAAAAATGGACCAGCTCTTTCATCACAGGCACTTGTGGTTCAGTTATGATAGGGTTCATCCATAAAAAATAAAAATTAAAATCTGCAATAGCCAGTAAAGATTAGTGGCTTACTTTAAATGGATTTCCTCTGCAAAGCTATTCTTTATATCTCATCTAAACAGATAATAAATGCTAAAAGCCAAAAGCACATCAATAAAAAAATAATTCTGGAACTTGGCAGAATTAGAAAAAATAATTACATTTTATCCTATTTCGACCACAATTCAGTCTCATCTACTGCCAGAAAAATAAAACCACAAATGTTTCAGTCTTCTTTAAGTCACTAAGATATTCACTTTGAACTGCATTGGCAAGTTCCAAAAAATAAGCAGTAGCAAGAAAACAACATAATTTTGTAGTCTCCATCTCCACGGAAGTAGGCTTAAATTCTGATATTTAAAAGCCTGGCAAGCATGAAAGATCCTGCACAGTTTCTCACATGAACGTTTATGGGATATTGCACTCAGCCAAAAATATGAGCAGCTTCTGTCTTGAGGATTTTCCCACAGCCTGTAACACACCCCCAGCCACATCAAACTTTTACAGGGTGGGGCTGGAGCTGACACTGAGTAACCACACCTTTCCACCTAACTGAGAGCCTCTCTGCCCCAGGCACCCCAGGCTAAAAGCACATACCTGCTCGGCTACAGGGAATCCCATGGAAGCACATCGGGAATTTTGTTCAAGGCTTTGCTCCCCTCCAATCTAGCCGTGTTCTGGGTCATTCTGGTAGACCATAACCAAGATCACTTTAACAAGGTCAGTTGGTAACAAATGTTCCTTCCACAGCCCTACTGTGCATTGCAGCTCCACAGTGCTGACGGGATACCTGCTCTGGCACCACATCCTCTGGCACTGCAGCTGTCCCACAAGCCAGCAAAAAGGAGAGTGCAAGGGTGTGGGCAAGCAGGCCCTGAAGGAGCCACACATCATGGGAAAGGTTGTAGGACCCTCAGAGGACCCACAGTTTGTGTTTGTCTGGACTTCAAACAGTGATGGGATCTGGTCAAAAACGACGCAGCTGTGCAGACAACAAGGTCATGGAGGAGGGCGAAGGTCAAAAGCTGTATCTGTGCTACCACAAACACATCCACTCATTCCTAAGGGATGGTGGTGGCTCTTGCAGGACCACTGCTGTACAGTGGACACAACCAGGACCTGGACCTCAAAGGCCACCAGAAGAGTTGCTGTGGAAGAACAGCAGCACAGACTCTGCTCCGCAGCACAGCAGCAGTCTCATTGCAGCTAAAGGAGGAGAACCTTTTCTCCCAAAAATCACTTGTAAAGAAGCCCCAGGACATGCAGCGCTGCAACAAAACTGACCTAGAGAGTCTTGCATAGATTTACTCACAGAAAACAGGTATTTGCATTAAACTAACCAATTCTTTTTCTTTTCTTGATGCCCTTCAATATTTGCACTGCATATATCTGATCCTATTATTAAACACAATAAATAGCCCTTGTTGAAAAACCAAAAGTACCAGCCAGCATGGGTAGTAATGTTGGCAACCAAGACTGAAGACAGAGAGCTGCCGTTATTTCTGTATTTGAGTTATTGATTAAATGTAACATCCGCAAAGCAGCAATCAGAATTGCTATTCCACAAACATTCCCAGAGAAACAGAGACTTATTCCGAGTGCCAATCACATGCGCTCTTGTGGTTAAAATGCAATTAAACAAGTAAAGCATCCAATATACCCACAAGCCAAACAAAAACAAATCACAGGAACCTAAACTGGGGAGTGAAAACAAAGGGAAGATTTTTAAAACATAATTCAAAAATGAGAAGTATCAATGCAGCCTGTTGTTTGTAAAACATCGAAAAAACTTTGAGGTTGCACGTATATGTATTACTTATACACAAGCAAAAGGGCCTTTTTCCAAAATATGTCTCAGTAGGAAAAATCTTGTGAAACAGTAATGCTTTACTTATTCCAGAATACTGTCCTTCTTTCTTATGCTTCCTGGTTTACTTTTGAAGTTTTTTTAAGAGATGAAACGGATGGGAAGAAAAACATTCCTGAATTAACCATGTAAAACTCTTGCCCTCAGACCCTGAAGAAAGAAGGTTATTCTGAGAAAAATAAGAGAGTAAGAATAATACCAAACAAATGTACAGTTCTAGCACTCTCTGTTTGATTGTATCAGAAACTAATACAGAGAACAACATCCTCACCAAGAGCAAAGAGTCAGAGGCAGAAGCCATGCTGGGGGGACACCAGGGACAGCTCCATGGAGACCCCGCAGGACAGCCAAGGGCATGGTGAGCCTGTGCACTATCTCCCTCGGATGGAACAGGCCAGGTGTTTTGGAAGAGTACAGCCACTCTGAGAGCAAGCACAAGATTTCAAATCACACCTGCCTTGTGGATCCACATGGATAAGAAAGGTGCAACCTCCAAACCAGCAGCACTTGCTATTAAATTTGGCCATCACGCCCCTCTGGCGGTGCTCAGCACAGGGGGCACCTACAGTCCAGACACCAGCCCTGGCTCAGAGCTTCTCCTCCCTGGTGAGGAGTCTCTAACCTGCCCTGCCTGGAGCAGGGGGCTGCCGCGGTGTTTTCTGGGGAGGGGGGAAGCAGCAGCATGGAGTTCACCTAAGCGGCTGCTGCCTGTCAAGGCTTCCTCCACAGAAAGCATCAGCTCACCCAAGCGCACTTTACTTGAGCGAAGCTATTTTGTCTGCTTCAGGTTTGTTTCCTTGAATTGATAGCTCAGGGCTATGATGGAGAAGACAGAAAAGGGCACTTTTCACAAGGGCCAGTAAGAAACGGATTTTACAATCCGTTTACAATCTGTGCTTCAGGCAACTTAATAAAACTCACATTACAAAAATCACTATAAATTATCTGCAAGAGTTTAAATTCTTGACCAAACCATACACGCTGCGTTACCCCATGGGCTGCTCACCTCAGGGAAAACGAAAAATTCTGCCCAATTTACCGGTACCTATTACAGAGCAATAGCACACTGCTCCCTTTTTTGTTTACTGGGGGTTTTTTTTAACTCTAATGAGCTTGTTTAAGTGCCCTGGGTAGATTCAGGAGTCCCTCCTTTCGCAAACAGCCACCTGACAGCACACCAGAGCAGCTGTCTCCAGAATTAGGACAGAGACATCGAAACACACAGAGGCAAATTGATCCGATCGATCTCTCACAGACTTGAGAAGCAGACAGCCCTCAGAGACCTTTATTTTTTCAATCTGCAATGAAAGGGCCTGGCAGTAAACTGGAAAGAGCCAGTTTTATAAGCTGGGAGGAAAATGATTATAGAATATTACAGAACTGTAGCAGTTCAGGGATCTTCCAGATAGTTTAAATTATTTGGCTTCCTTATGAACATATTGAAAGGGAAAAAAAGGAAAAACTTCTGAAGGTCAGCCAGGAGTGCTGTAGGTACCGCATGGAGTTCCCGATTTATTCTCAAGCTGTTAACGTAAAGATGGGAACAGAAGGAGGAAGGAGGAATACAGAGTGGGAACAGAGGGAGGAAGGAGGAATACAGAGTGGGAACAGAAGTTAGTGCATCCATAGAAAAATATGGATTAAGTAATACCTTACACAAATGAGCAAAATCAAGACAAGGACCAGAGGCAACACTTGAGTTCCCCTGAGCTCCCTGATCACCCTGAGCTCCACTGACCATGGGAGTCACCCTGAGCTCCACTGACCACGGCGGGTAAGCAGTCAGGTGTAAATTCAGAAAAGTGCTGAACTGACCCTGCTCTGCTCCAGCTCAAAAGGTGGCTTTTGCTGCTGAGTGAAATACCACTTCCCAAAGAGAACAGGGGCTGATTCTTTTGGCTTTCTTTTGGTTTTCCTGTTTTATTACACAGGCTTAGCTATTACATGTGCCATACTGATAGTTTCACAGGGAAGCAGTAACATTTCTAAAATGCTTGGAGAGGAAGGGAGTGTTTGAGTTGAAACTTCTTGGTTATTTCAAGCCAGATTTGCAAATACCTTTGCCAGACCCACACTGCACTTTTGTAAGCTCCACAAGAAAAATACGTGGAGTTGCATTGACCAGCCTTCAGCAATCCAGGCTGGTGGAGACAAGGAGCAGCATCTTAATAGCCTCCTCTTTCTATTCCATCCCTGGGAAAAGTGTGACTGTTATTGAATGTAGCTCTTTTTCTACATTTCTTATTTAGACAATGGCCAAAATAGAAACAAAACATGTTGTTCACTGAGAAATGCTTTTTTTTGCTTTTCCTTTTGCATTTTGGTGGGGTTTTTTTGTGTAGATGGTTAGGGTTAATAAAAGGCAATTTCACCTAAGCAAAGCTTTATAGGATGTCCACGTGGGAGTGTTTTGTGTTTGTTTGTTTGTTTTTTCATTAGGATGAATCTAATAAATTAATTTTCACCCTACTAGGAGCCAACAGGAGCTTGTTCTTGTTCTCTACTTCCTCCAAGGTCAGCAGGCCACACTCTGCTTTGGTTCTTTGCTGGCACAGGCTGCACACTGATTTTGGAAGCTCCTGTGCTGGTTGGAACACTGCAAACCCAAGGCTGCCCCCACTGCCTGCTCATCTGCCTGGACATCAGCAGCCACCTCCAGCAGATGTTACAAGACCACTCCTGCACAGAGGCTCTCCATGCCTTTCTCCTGTGGCCTGGGCACAGAGCAAGGCTTACAGCTGACTGTGTGGTTTTGAACTGATGCAAACACTGGTGTTTGTGGAAGCCTTTCAAACATGTAACTGGGATCCTGCATATGTCCCTCTGGAAATATATCCAGAATAAGGACTGTACTATACCATATCACGCTCCTTGCCTCAGCAACCATGCCCCCATCACACACAAGCTCACTTAAAATATCAATCATGCCAGATACCTCATTTATTTCAATTTCTCTTTCTCTCTAACTGATCTGCCTTCCTGACTCTGCAAGGCCAGATCTGATAAAAATAATATCAGCATCCACCAAGTTACGGTAACGGAAGTTGAAACCCTACAGACTCCATCACACTTTCACTTCTGTCAGCAGCTGGCTCTTGCTGACTTCACAGTAGGAATCATAACTTCTTTCCCCTTCTTTATTATTATTTTTTAGAACAACTTTTGGTAGAGAGCCAGCACTTGATAAAGAATGGGACAATGCCACCGGGTGCTATTCATCAGTGTCCTGCCAGCATTCCTGGTGCTAATCAACCCACTGCTCAGGATTTACAATGGTTGTGCAAGCACAAGCCTGCTCAGGATCATCAGCCCCCACCCAGGAAGGGATGATCCCTCTCCTGTCCTCTTTGCTCTGCCTCGCACAGCGTGCATTGGGAATTTGGCAGATCAGTCTACTCTCACTAAACAAAGCACTCCAAGCCACACACTAAAATCCTAGTGAAAGCTGTTAGAAACCCCTGCAAGAACAGTGGCAGCAGAGGGGGTATTCAGAAAGGGTAACTTTTGTTAGGGGAAACGAACACCCTATGCACCTTTTTTGATCAGCAGTGAATGGGGGATGCAGAGCCATCCTTCCCTCTGAGTCACCTCCTGGGGACCCTCTTCCTCTCCGTCAGCTACAGAGAGAGCTCACCTCCCATGGACTCAGTTCCCTCAAACCACTCACTGTCCAAACACGGCTCAGGCTCTGACAAAAATAATTAAGAGCTACTAATGGAGAAAAACCACCTTTTGGGTCTGGTATTTCTTGTGCACAAGAGTGCAGGATACTTCCACCTTCTTTGCACCCCTGCCTTTGAGTTTCCAGCAACTGATGCCAGCTTTGATGGAAAAATATGTTGCTGAGCCTCAAAAGGCAAAGAGCTAGCTTTCCCTTTGTTGCTCTGTGGGTCAATCAAAGAGACAGATTCATAAAAGGAAAAGCTGCTGTCACCTCATAATACCAGCACACAGACAAGGCTGCCTCTTGACAGGGAAAAAAATGACTACAAATAACGTTGATATGGGAACACATGCTTAAAATCAATAATGAGAAGGCCAGAGGAGAGCTTATCCAGAGTCCCAAGTGCCAGCCAGTCTTACAGAACTTTGGCAGAGGTAACTCTGGAAAAACAAGGTAGGGATAGTTGCTTTATGGCTTGCAGGTTGTCTGTGTCAATGCAGTCATACCTCAGTCATCTGCTTCAGCCAAAATCCAGAGACCAAACAGTTCCCAAGACGCTGAACTCAGACGAGCTCTTTGGGACCACACACCTTAGGACTGAGAGGGGAGTATCTGACTGCCCCACAGGTGCTGAATCCCACCAGAGCCTCCATCCCTCAATCACTGTCAAGTCCATCAGAGCCACGCTGCTGGGCTTCTCCTCAGTGACATATTTTGGTAACTATCACCTCTGTCTCTTTGTATGTAAGCAAGCTGTCCACCCCAGAGCCTACCACAGTACTCACATAATGCTCTCCAGGAATGTATCACAGTCATGGTCATACTTCCCATCAAAAGTTTCAAGGACTTCACCTCCAGAGTGGCAGAGTGGATTAAATGGAAAAATCCACAGCAATGCCTAGCACAGAAAAAATGGCAACATCACCACCAGTGGAAATTAAATGGGAGGACAGAGGACACAAAAATTCTTGTGCTTTCAAAAAAAAGGACCTAGGGAGTGTGCTTGGTATAATGCATCTTTACCAGCAAGTAAACTTTTTGTAACAAACAGCTTTCCATCCCAAATAGCTTCCCTGTATTTTGCAGAAGTACCAGTTATCCAGCCTTCCAGATGTCCTCAAGCTGCTTCATGGCCACTTTTCGGAACAAGCATGTGGAAAATGTAGAACTATTCCCAAAATGAAGCTAACCATTTTACAGGAACTGCAGATGTGACTCCTAACATTCATAACACTTGTTTCCTTAATCGTATTTTGTAAGCAGCCACTTAAGCCAATCATGCCAAAAAAATCCCCAAACCAACACTCTTATCAGAATGATAGCTTCAACAAAAAACCCATATAAAAAACAACATTAAAAAAACCCCAGAAAACCCACTTAATCGGTGTTTCTTCAGGACTTCTCTATCCGTGCAGTCACAGGGAATTTGTCAGACTCTGCAGCATCTGTGGCATGCATACCCACTCTTACTCAGCAGCTCATGCTGCTGGGGCATTGCAAGAGCCTTAGTTGCTGGAGACTCTGGGACACCACAGTCTCCCTGTAACACACTGCAAACACCATTCTTATGTTTGGATCAACACTGAGAAATGGGTGACGACTTCACCAGTTTTATCCTGCTGCCGATTTACATCTCAGCACTGTGGTAACAACCTGAAATGGAAACCTGCTTCAAAGCATTAATATTGGAGACTAAGAAAGAGGGCTGGCATCGACAGACCTGGCACACTTTATATAGGACAGGTTCAGGATGTTTACCCCACTGTGGACTGACAGCAATCCAGAGGGTTTTGTGGTTTCCATTCCTTTAACTGCTTAAAAAAAGGATGGGCTCCATCTTTGTTAAGACAACAGCTGACACATTTCAAAGTTTCCTTTTAATTTCTATCATGAGAATAGAGAACAGTAAGGCTGTGTAAGGAAATAGTGTGGTGGAAATAAACCACAAACATTGTTCCTAAGATTTCAACAGGGATGACTCCCAACTCCAGGAGGAAAGACACCCCACATCATTTACTAAAAAAACCCCCCGCTGTTATGCAACTAAAACCTGAGATTACATGAGTTTAACAAAAGCAATTTTTTTACCCCACTAAGTTGGTTTTTTTTAACCTGTCTATTTCTAACACTAAAAACCTGTTAGGATTTTTTTTTCCTAGACTCTAAGGTATACGCTTTTCTCCAGGAGACTGAACCACTGCCAAAACCACACTGCTATCCAAGGATCTTAACACGCTTTGCAAAAACATTAATTAAAACTCAGGCAGCAAGAAGAAGGGAGGTAAGGCGGGATCTTTTATTTCACAGCAAGGAAAACACCACTACCAAAAAAAAAAAAAGGACAAAAAGATTTGACAACATACCAAGCATCTCAGAGAAAGCATGCTGCAGAGAACAGCAGAGGGGATGCTGGGAGGGCAGGAAGGTGGGGGAGGAAGAGTAAAATCCAGCATTTTATCTCTTGGCACTGCTTGTACTAGACTGTGCTCCTATTATGCAATATTAAGTTGGTTGAGATTGAAAATGGGGATTCAAGAGTCAGTTTTTTTAAACCCGGCCCTCCTCTGCTTTCTCACCACACCTACGTAATTGCCACACAAATCTGCACCATCCGAAACAAAGCAGTTGCTAATTATCGTCTCTCATTACAAGGACGCCTCATCTATACTTCTTTTGAGATTTATCACACAGTCATTATTTCTCTCTGCAGCATGATTTCCCACTCAAGTGTGAGAAAATGAAGGCAATAGCTATTTAAATGCAATTTGCAACATGGTCTGTATGTATTAATTTCTTACTGTCTTCTGGGAAGATGGTACCTAATCCATAAATATACGTCCATTTGCTTAACAATTTTGTGGACAAAAGAAAAGTAGAACTAAAGGGACAATTTAATTTCTATTGAATTGTACACATTCATTACTTTATAATACATAAACACCATTCCATCAAAGTCAACTAAGGTTAGGAAAGCCATTAATATATCCTTACCAACATGGCAGGGCTAGAAAGGAAAATAAAGGCAGCTCGATCACATCAGAGGTAAATTGCTGCTTTTGTAATTGTTATTTCCCTTAAAAATAACAAACAAAAGCAGCTTCTTGGGGACTGGGAACTGGTCAGTACTCCTGCAGACAGAAAGGACAACCTGAAAAGCTGAGAGTTCAGCAGGAGAACGACAATGCTTTCCCAAAGGCAGCAGGTCAGGGAACATTGCAATTCATCACACACTGCAGTAGGTCTCTATCCAAAAGGCTCTCGCACATCCTGAGCAAAGTTCCTATCCACTTGAGGCACCCAGAGCAAGGACAGCACGAGGCAGGAGGGAGGAGTAAAGCAGGTGAAAGTGGGGAGCAGAGCTGTTTAGGCTCTGTCTCTTAACGTTAATAGCTCCATATAATAGATTTTACTGAACCAGAAAACCAGAAGACTAAAGAAGAAATCTGAAACTCCTTACACTCATACGTTTTCAGCTCTTTGTACCCCGGTACACAACTGATACCATGCTGTTACTCAGAGCAGATAGTGTGGCATCCCTGCATTGTCCTCTACTGCTTGACACCACAGGCACCTCTTTGCAACAGAAACATTCAGTCTTCACATCAGAACTAGAGACTGGTTAACACACAGTCTATTTTTGTTACAGAAAAGAGTGTTTTCAGAACAAATTTGTTTCCAAAACAAAGGAATTCACCTCCCAAAGCCTGCCAGGGAGAGGGGAGGACAACATTCCTTCCTCTGCTCTCAGGAAATTAGTTACCCAACTGCTAGGAGGTGTTAAGAAGAATGAGTCTCTTCCTGATGCCAATACTGAAAGGTGTCAAATGCCTTCATATCACACTGCTGCCAGAGAATGGTGAGGGAGCTGAGCACCACACATCCAAGCTCATGTAGAAAGTTTATTTTGTCTCCTCTGAACCAGAAACACTTCAGATCCCTACTATATGCAGCTCCAAGTTAGTTATTTCCTCTCTAGCTTTTTTTTTGCATTAGCTAAAAGGGAGTTGGTACCATTGCTGAGTGATGGGTGCTGCTTAGTGAAGAGTTGGAGAGCCATTCATCTGAAGCTGATGCTCAACAGCTGACAGACAGAACAATCCAGCCCACAGAGGACTTCCCTCACCCAACACCAACCTAAACTACAACCCATCAAACAGCAGCTACTGTATTGTCTCATGTGTCCATAGAGGCCAGACACAGCCAAGGGAAGACCCCAGCTTCACCTAATAGCTGAAGAAAAGTCAGCCTGTGGTTGTGCCAGGTGTGGGGATGACCATGTGTACACATCTTCCGAAGGGGACAGAGATTATAGAGGTGCACACCCCTCCCACAGAAATTCAGCATCCTGTTTGTACAGCCAAAAAGGAGCAAACCACTCCTGCCCAGTAAAAGGCAGTCTTTCTATTGGACTTTGTGGATGGAAATCCATGGCAAAGATAGCAAAAAAGCCAGACGTCCCTCTGGGAAGTAGAAATACACTACCAGGAAAAGAAAGACAATCATCCTTTTCTTAAACTATGATTCATATTATCTCTGCTTACAGGCTAAATTATTTTCACAATCATTCAGGCTCTGGCACAACGGGCGAGAAGCACCCCATTGGCATGGCAAAGGACTTCTATCCAACACACTCATGAAAAGGGAACTGGGGTCTCCAAAAGGCCTGATAGAATGAGAACTAACGCCTCTGGGAGTCCAGAAGAAAGCAAGAAGCAGCAAGTTTCTTCAATAACTTGTCAGGAACATATTGATATCTAAACTTTTGATCCAGTTTTAAGTTTCAGTTCTCACCTTACTTAGACTTGTTTCGCAGTAGTGTACAACAGGGCATAAGCACGAGCCACTATCCAAAAGAGTTCAGCTTCATTTTTTCCTGCTTGCCAGTTGCCAAGATAAAGCAGGAGGTTCTCTACTGCTTCACTCTCCTATAAAAGGATCTTAAACATATCTGGTGGGTACACTGGTGGTATTGTTTTCATCCCTCACATTTGCAGTTGCTGATGTTTTTTGTTCTTTGCTTTCTCAAAATGGCTGCAAGTCAGAACGAAAAGCTTAAGTTTCTGAAACTGCTGATATTCTCATGGCACTTGACCAAAGTAAATAAATAAAAATAAAAACAAGCACTCCAAACATAGGTTTCTCCTTGGCAAAAGCAAAGGCAGCTTCTCTGGAGTGTCTCAGCCATAGTCACTACACAAAGCCTGCCTAGACAATGCCAGTAAGAAGGTTATTATGTTATTTAGTAATGGCAATGGCAATCCTCTGTCTCCCCTCCCCAGGAAATAATGAGTTCATTCTGGATTCTCAGACTTTAACCCCAGTTTTGTACCTCACTTGACAGTCTCTTTAGTTTTGTGTGCTCACACCTTAACACACAGGCACGAAAAGGGAGGAAGACAAAAGTGACACACAAACACAAGGGTTAAATGGGCAAAAATTGCCATCGAGGCATTTAGGCAAGGAAACGAAAGCTTCCCAGGCAAACTTGCACTCTACAGAGTAGCCTTTCAAGGGGAGCCTTGGAGACAATCCAACTGGACACAGGCAGCACTGAGCTAGTCTATGAAAGGGATTAGATAACTGGCCGTGCACGATAACAGAGGTTCTATGTCTGATAAGCCAAGCAGTCCCTTATCATCTGATGTTCCTTTGACAGAAATGACCGTTTGCAGACTATCTTCTGGACTGTGTTGGTTTCTTTAGGTTTGTGGGGTTTTTTTCTTTTACTGAACCAGAGAGTGTATCTCTTCTTGCTAAAGCCACAGCAACTCCCATCAGAGAAGCAACCTAAGAAAACAAGCACTAACAGATTGGAAAAGGCCTTTAAAATCAATGATCTAAAATTCACCCGGCCTAGTTTAAGAAGGTGAGAAGAATCTCACAGGCCGGCTTAGCAAGCCGGTGAGATCTGCTCTGTTGGCCACCCCATTCACTAAGCTTGCAGGGGCCTGAGTCTTATCACGAGGATACAGGAGATGTGGAAACCTCTTCTGTGCTGAACACGAACAGAACTACAGCGATCGACACCAGCTGTTCGGCGGCAATGACCCAGTAATCACTGTGATTATGTGTCCCACTTACCGGAGGGCTCTGCTAGAGGGATTAGCAGATCGTGATCATCACACTAAGCTCTACTGAAAAAAGCATTAAACATGAGGACTAGACATTCAAAATGATTTCCTGCTTAAGTACCTCAATGTTTGGGGAGCCCAAAAGAAGACAATTCCTAATTGGCAGAGAGCATTACCGCTGCAAGTGATTGCGCTGGGAATGCCACATCTCAAAAGCAGGCCCTGGAAGCACCATCTGGACTCGCTCAAGAGCCCTGCAATGTTATCCAGTTGAAAAGGCTTTAGCAAATCCTTTGATACCGTCTCCCCGGAGCATTCCTCTGGAGAAGATGGCTGCTCACGGCTTGAACAGGTGCACTGTTTGCTGGCTAAAAAACTGTCTGGATGGCCAGGCCCAGAGAGCAGTGGGGAAAGAAAATCCATCCAACTGGTGGCCTGTCACCCGTGATGTTCCCCAGGGCTCAGTGTTCGGGCCAGTCCTGTTTAATATCTTTTATTCACGATCTGGACAAGGGGATCAAGTGCACACTCAGTGAGTTTGCAAACGACACCAAGTTGGGTGGGAGTGTTGATCTGATGCAGGGCAGGAAGGCCCTGCAGAGTGATCTGGACAGGCTGGATTGATTGGCCAAAGCCAATGGTATGAGGGTCAGCAAGTCAAAGTGGCAGGTCCTGCACTCGAGCCACAACACTGCACTCTGCAGTGCTGAAAGGAGGTTGTAGTGAACTGGGGGTTGATGTCTTCTCTCAGGTAACAAACCACATGTCAAGAAGAAATGGCATAAAGTTTCAACAGAGGAGGTTTAGATTGGATAGTAGGAAAAAATTCTTCACTGAAAGTGTGGTCAGGCATTGGAATGGGCTGCCCAGGGAAGTGGTAGAACCAACCACCAACCCTGGAAGGGTTTGAAAGATGTGTAGTAGCACTTGGGGATATGGTTTAATGGCAAACAGAGTGGTGCTGTTGGCCTCCATGATCTGAGGGTCCTTTCCAACCTCAATGATTCTATGAAAACTAAAGTCTTCTTCAAATGTAACTGGGGGGATGACCACACCATACTGAATTCCCAAGACTCCTGCCTCCCCTGAAGCCTCCTTCATGACCTGACAGAATTACCAGGGGCCAAATAACACACTGAACCTCTACACTAAATCAGTGTCAGTAACCCCAAACTCTGGGCCATGGCAGGGAGACATCTTTTGTCAAAACATCTGCCTTGATTTTGATATGGAAACAGCTCCCTTTTTCATATGTTTTCTTCCTTAATAGATTTTTTAAGAACATAAGATCTGCCACCTACTAAAATATAAGCTTTGAAGGTAGAAAACACTTCCAGAAATTATTGGACTTTATCAAATTTGGAGTCATCATTCTTTCCATACAAGTGTGCACTTCATTACTCGGTAATGGAACAATAATTGCTCTTCAGTTATGCAAGATGCACCTTTAATTTGCAAGGGGTTTCTGGAGAAGTAATGACAGATGCTTAAAAAAATCAAATATGAGAATATGAAACTTGTTATGTAAAAGATAATGGTACCCACAGAGTAGTCTGCCAGCTGGGTCACAGTCTCAGCTGGTATAAAGGCACAATGCTGATGTTTTGTCTTATGCATTCTTAAAACACTGAACCTGAAGCCAAATTAATCATATTACTTTGAGCTTTAATCTAACTGAATCTCACAAATGAAGCATCACCAGCATAGGTCAACACCTGACATCCCTGCTTTCCTGACAGCTTCCTACGCATTCTAGGTAAGGCTGCCAGCAACTCAGCAGAAGGCATTTTCCCCCACTGAAATTATGCTTCCTGATGATAAAACATATTGAGTGTGAAATAAAGATATCAAGCTATATATTTTCTTGCTTCTACAACTAAATTCAATATAAAACCTCCTAGGAACTGCATTGTGAGAAAAAATTTTGAGTTAAAAATGACGATCGTTCCAAATTTTGTCCATTTTCTTTTCCCCAACTTCACCACTGTGAACGGGGGCTCAGTGCAGCATTTCAAAGACCACGTGTTCGCTCACAGCCTTTCCAGACAAAATGTCAACTCCAGACTCCGAGCACTTGCGTTCGTTGATGCGTGGCAATGCTCGTAAGATCGGGAGCAGCACACCATCCAAATGTCATCTGTGTGTGCAGATGCACTATCAAGTGCACCTCCTCATATGACTAATTTTCCAATTAAGATTGAAACTCTGTTGTGCTATAAACACAACAAACACATGGGAAGACCTTGTTCTTGCTCCGTAGGGATTTACTATCAAAGACACACTAATTTTACTCTAATCTACTTGTTTTTACTCAGCAAAGCACTGGCTTTTGCAATATGTCAATTTTGTGCTGCAAAACTTGACTGTATTTTACTGTTTTGAAGCAGTTTAGCATGACATCCAGTGGGGAAAATGAAAAAAAAAAAAACAAACAAAGCTTGGCAAACGCTTAGAAAGCTTGCTTCACCCACTCTGATCTCCATGCCAGTGCAGACATATCATTAGCAGGACCCAACTATCTAATCTGAGATTGTTGAGATCCAAATACATAAACTGCATCACAACAGCAACTGCTGAGTAGACATACCCTGAGGAAGCCCAGCCTTTCAGTCTGCCTGGAAGGACGATAAAACAACGATCAGAGACTGCACAACTTTCAGCAAGGAGAGCCCTGTTTAATCTACTGGAAAAAGACATAATGAGATGCAGCGCTTGGAAGCTGAAATTAGATAAATCAGACTAGAAATAGGCACATTTTTAACCGCTGCAACCATCCACCTTAGGATATTTCACATATACCATCACGTCAAGTCTTTAAAGTCAGGGCTGCTGACAGATGTGCGACACAGCTCACAGAGAAACGCAGGCTTCATACAGTAATTCTTAAAGCTCTGTCTCTTGCACCACGCTCCAGCTCAAATTAGATGACCACAAATGGTCCCTCTTGACCTTAAAAATCTACAATGACACTCGAGTAATGGTAAAAATGTCTTCGAGGAGTTGTGGCTCTGCACAACCCTGAGAGATCGCAAATGCATGACAGTTCTGTGCCAATAGCCTGTGCCACTTCCATCCCATACAAACTGGCTGAGGGCCAGTGACACAGCCAGGCTGGACAGCTAGCAGTCGGGAATCAAATTTAGTTCCTTGCTCTTGGGTTAGCAGCAGCTCAAAGGACTATAAAAAAACTACCATGTACCTTGAAGCAGCTTCTCCCCAAAACATCAGCTGCCTGAAGTGTTGGGGACTTTGAAAAGTAAGGAAGAAAAACGGGTCTAATTCACATTTCCCAGCTGAGGGTTGCTACAGCGTGGTCTTTATAAAAATGGCACAGCAAGAACGACAAAAAATTCTCTCTTTCGCAAATAACCAAGCAAATTTAAAATAGTTAATCCTGGAAACATTTTCAAAAGATTAGCCATGGCTCAACAAACTTTAACGATGATAATTTTTAATTTAATTTAAAGTTGAACATCCTTGTGTAATAATGGCAGAGATGGAGGACTATTAGGGAATAATCTTGTTTACGGATCAGTGAACTCAGAAAATTGCCAAGGCACTGTGAAACATATTCCTTATTCACACCTCATAATTAACTGAGTGTTCTGCTGCAATATTAAAGTCATCTTTGTTATGTGAAAGCTGCTCATTTGGGCTGGGATGCCACTGAGGGGGTCTCATTCAGTTCTGGCATTTCCAAACTCCTGGGAAAAAGCACCTTCGATCCATAAAAACAGACTCCCAAAGTGTAAGGGAGGGCAGAGAAAGCCTTTGGTCCATGACAAAAGCAAGGCTTACACAGAGAAAAAAAACCACCTCCCTCTTTCCCTAATGCCATCTGGGAGCATTTCTCTTTTAAAGGCAATTGAAAGAAGAAAATACAGTTCTCTTAATTAATTCACATTGAAAGGCGCTTTTGATGGAGTCAAGAGGCCAAATCAGATCAAAGTAAATAATGCAACAAACAGTGACATGAAAGCCCTGGGACAGCAGCTATCATGACTCGCGCTGTCTAGAGCTTCATACTCAAAAAAAATCCAAATGCTGAAGCTTTCAGCTTTAGGAAAGCGGAGGAGGATAGGGGGGGCTCTATCCTTTCAGAAAATTTTAGGAAAGAAATTGTCAATTTATTGGAAGGAAGACTTTTGTTGAGGTAGATCTGCTTAAGACTTGGGAAATCCTGGATTGTGTCATGGATTACTTCATGTCAGATTTTATGTCTGTGAATTTGGGTAAATGCTCAGACTTTCTGCCCCTTGGTTTATAGAGGCAACGCTTCTATAACTGACAGAGCATAGACAAGAGGTGATCCCGCCCCTCTACTCAGCCCTGGTGAGGTCACATCTGGAGTGCTCTGTCCAGTTCTGGGCTCCCCAGTACAGGAGAGACACGAAGCTCCTGGAATGGGTCCAGTGGAGGGCAACAAAGATGATGAGGGGGCTGGAGCATCTCTCTTATGAGGAAAGACTGAGCTGGGCCTGTTCAGCCTCAAGAAGAGAAGACTGAGAGGGAATATCAATGTCTGTTAGTGTCTGAAGGGAGGTTGTCAAGAGGATGGAGCCATACTCTTCTTGGTGCTGCTGAGTAATAGGACAAGAGGCAACAGGCAGGAACTGATGCAAAGGAAGTTTCAGCTGAACAGGAGGAAGAACTTCATTACTGGGCAGGTGACTGACCACTGGTCCCTTCCAGCCTTACCCATTCTGTGACATGCACACCCTGGTTCCCAGGCAGCTAAGATAGCAGCTGCAGCTCCCCTGCACTGTAACTACACTGCAGGGGAGAAAAGAAAACTGCTGAAGCCAAGGAAAAGCAATGAAGAGGACTCTGGGGAGGATGCATTGTAAACCCATATCTAGGTAACTGAGCCCCAGATACAGCAGCTACAGATTTCAATGGTGTCATCTCTGGCCCCAAAATTATCCAGGCCCATCTTAGCTTAGTTCAGCATCTTGCTCCAGCCTTTCCCCTCTAATGGGGAACAGGCCAGGCAGTTGGAGGATGCTCCTCAGCCAAAGCCAGTACACAGAATTCAAAACACAGTAATAAAACATACTCAGATTTTCCATTCAAATTTTTACTGTACATATTACCTAAACATACTGCAGTCAGAGCAAAATAATAAACAATAAAGGAAAAAAAAAGTGTGATGCCATAAATCAGCACTGAAAAAATGCAACTTTTGAATAGCACATTTATAACAGAAACAACAAGCAATAATACTCTGAATAAAAACTCAAGTCCCACCATCTGGAGTACTGCATGTTATTCTGAGACCTCCCCTTCCTCTGCCCAATTCCCAAAGGATCCAACAGAGATCGAAGAGGTACACGAAAGGGTAATAAGGTTCATCAGACACATGGAATGGTGTTTGCGTGAGGAGACAGTCAAGAGAACAGGGCTCTCCACCCTGGAAAGGGAGTACACACAGAAATACTATAAAATTATGAAGGGCTTGGGGAAGTGAACCAGAGAAATTACTTTCTACTTCTTATCACACAAAGTCAAAGGGCTCCCAATGAAATTATCGGTTTTCAAGGAAACAAAAAGATTCCTTCATAAGGTGCGTAATTAAAATCACAGAACTCATTGCGAGAAGATGCCCTCAAAGTCGGAGGAGAGGAGGGTTCTAAAAAGGAAATTAGGCAACTCCACAGAGGACAGGTCCATGGAGAGTCTTAAACACAGTGCTCTAGATACAGCACTGAGATCCACAGACTCTAAATCACTGACTGGCACACGTTCAGCAGGCACAGTGAGGAGAGATAACCCTATACTGGCCCTGTTCCCATTCTTTTCTTCTCTGTAAGCATCTAGTAATGACCACAGCCAGAAAACTGATACCAGAGCTAGATGGACCAATGGTTTGATATGGTGTTCCCACAGTGTTCTTCTGTTATGTTAAATATACTGATATGAGTTTAATGGACAAGTCCTAATTGAAAGTAAAAGGAGTTCTTCGGGTTTGTTTCCCCAAAGAAATATCATGCAAAAGTTCCTCTATTGATATTAATGCATAGCACTAGACTAAATGCATGAACAAATGCTTTCTGGGTGGAAAGCTATCCATCATTTCCAAAAGCTTATACCAGCAATGAATGAAGGAATTTGGTTTTCCACACTGAGTAATTCCATGATGGAGATACCATTCAGGATCATAAGCAGGGTCATCATAGTGAATCCACAGTATGTCAGCCAAGATCAGCAAAGGAATGCTGATCATAAGAGATTGATTAGAAAGATCAGCATTAGCAGCCATTTAGATCACAGACCAGGCAACAGCTTTCTAAAATGAAAATTTTAGAAAGTGTACCAAAACCATTTGTAGAATAAGAAATTCATCTGCTGAAATAAATGTGTGACATAATGAACAGTGCAGAGAACAGGGGAGAAGAGGGAAAACAATAACAACAAATGAATTGAGCTTACTACCAGAACACAAAAGAAACATCTCTGCTTCAAACATTTACAGACAACTCACAGGGACTGCAGCAGTGATACAAGCTGCTGCCACGAGATTAGGCAGAGATTACAGCAAATGCAATTAAATTAACTCATGTCATAATATTCCAAGAGAACCAAGACGATCATATTACAGTAGCTTTGTCTTCTACAGGAATTCCTAACAAGGTCTTGTAAGAACAGTATGTGTAACTGTTTTGTGTGATTAGATAAAATTGCACTTTATGGCAGGGAAATAACAGTAATGTTCCCTCTCCCTTCCACCCCAACTGATAACTACTCTTTCCCTGAATTTTGTTTTGAACCATCAATGAAGTCCTTGCATCCATGGAAAACTTTCTTCTCGAGTTTTTCCTGCTAATTTTTCTCTGCTAAAATGAACACCCAGAGGGTTTGCTGGCATCTTTCACAGATTAAATGAAACTGTATTTTATTCCATGCTTTTTGTACTACTACAGCCAAAGTGCAATCATGGTTAGTTTCAAAGTACTAATTTTACATTTAATATTTCCTTACTCTGGAGTTCATTTGCAAAACCAAGGGATTTCACAGATCACAAAAGGAGAGATTTGAACAGACTTTCAGCCCCCAGCCTGAACAGAGGAGCTACAGCAAGCATGCTGCCAAGCAAAGCTTTAAACAGAGGGATCAACCGCATTATCCACACAGCAAAAGAATGATACTTTCTTAAGACAACCAAACCAAACTTTAAGAAAGGAGGTTAAAAATAAATAAAAATAACAACCACAACATATTTCAGTGGAAGATTATCATTGGAGTCACTCCGTGACCAGTTGTGGCAGGTCATGAGAATTCAAAAGGCAAAGCAGAGTATCACCAGATGCTGTGAGACCTATCAGACCTGGAAAGCAAACACTCGATAGCAGCATTCCAACAGCCCAAGCACAAACCTTGTCTTTCACGGCTTACTTTGGACAGTATCTGAGTTTCAGCACGGATGTTTGGGAATGTGGAATGCATTTACAAGAGTCCCTTCTGCGCTGCAGTTTCCTGGATATTCACATTCTGGAAATTGCTTAAAAGAATAGAAACAGAAAATCTGCACTTCAAAGATCTGCAGTCAGGAGAGAAACGTGTGTTCCAGCATTTCCAAGCCAAGTAGAGGATTAAGGTTTCTAATGCACTAGTTGGAAAAGAATATTGGGATAACTGCATTAGAAATGTGAAAGAGGATTTACTACTCTTCTTTAGATTAAGTTGAAGATTAAGGTTCTAGTCAGAGAAGAATCTGTTCATCTTGGAAAGCATACAGGGAAGATGGGAGAAACATTAAACATGCTAGCAGATTTTGTCTTTTTTAACCAAATATTAAATCTCAACAGCTACTTCACATTAAAAAAAATCAAAGTAACGTTCATCACAGAACTGAAGCCATCTACCTGAAGTCTCATTTGATGAGATTAGCATCCTCATGGTTTTGAGCAAATAATTGCTTTTATCAGCCTTTGAACACCTAAAGCCACATAACTTAGTCCTGAGAGCCTGCTGTCCTTCACTTAATACATGCTGTGATTGCCAGGTTCACAGAGGAGACATGGATCAGCTTGGAAAGCATCAGTCATTAATGAGGTAGGTAGTTACAGCTGAATCCTTCACTCCTGAGAACAGCCTCAAAGTTTCCAGTAGATGTCCAAAAATGTGCCTGGAAGTCAAAGTGTAAGAGAGAAATTGTTCAATTAGATTAGCTATCCAGGGAAATACCTGCAACAATATGGGTATCATCTATCTTCAGGTGCTGTGGTTGTTGGGTTTTTTTTTTATTTCCTGGGTGACTGAAATTCCGTGTCAAACTAACCTAGATTTACTGCAAGGAAAATGACCTGGCAAGCCATTAGGGTTTTTTCTTGTTTCTCAGCTGCTGTTAATTCCTTGACACTGGTTTACAGGGCTCTCAGAGAAAGCCAATGAACACGGGCACACTGCTATTTCAAACGCTGGTTTAATGAGACTGCCATGAACTGTGAATAGAAAGGCAGTCCTGTGAAGTAAAGGGAACGAACAGAGACTCCTGTGAGTCAGCTCTGGGACACACAGACTGCACCTACAAATTGGGGATTTCCAATTAGCAGCACAGGGAACAGAAGAGGCCGACATACAATGAAGTGACTGCGACTTCAGGGCTTAAACCGCAACTCCCGCTAATGAGAGAAAAAGACCCCCTTTCCCTCTGCACACGAATGAATAAGCCATTAGCATCTTCCAGAAGATGCAGGAACAAAAAAAAAACCCAAAACCAGTCGCTAACTTTTCCTCCCGATTCTGTTTTGCGCAGCATGGTTCTGTCCCAGGCACAGTTTCCACTCATGAATTCACAAAAATGGATTTTCACAAACTAAATGAAAGTCTAAAAGATTTTTAAAAGATTAAAAGGTCTTCCCTAAAAAAAAAAAAAACAACCAAAAAGGTAACAAAAAAAGTTAAAACATGTTGGGACATCAACAGCTAAGAAAAATAACATCAGATTCAGTCGTGTCCCTTTTTCTGACATTCAATCTACATGAAGCCAAACTACTTCAGTATATTTGTTGTTTACCAAAAATAGGCTCTCTTGGTACTGTCACTGTCTGGGGGATATTATTTACTTTCCACTTCCTTCTCAGAAGGATTTAAAAAGAGGGAGAGAGGTGTTTTTCTGTACTGCAAGACAAAAAAAACCCCAACCCTATCCAGAACAATGGATGAAATACAGATCCAATAAAAGGTGTCAAATTTAAAACCAAGCCTCTTCTGTACAAACAAGTGCTTGTACAAGTGCCTGTTTTTCCATCCTCAAAGAAGAATGAGAGCAACTGTGGCTCCACACCACCTCAAGCTCCAGAGCAGAGCAGGTTCCTGGTTTCTGCCTGGCTCTCCAAGCTCTGTCCTCCTCAAACCCAAGTAGCAAGCACAGGGAAAACTCCTGAGTTAGCTATAGGGCAGAGGAGAGCCAAACCCCAAAGCTGGAGAAATGAGGTCAAAATGAGGGGGGAGGAAGAGACAAGCACAGACAGCAAGTGGTGATAGCTGGAAAAGCCCAGAGGGATCTTGTTCCCTCAATGGACAAAGCTCCTACAAGCAGAAGACTGAACTGGAGAAATGGGAGCTGTGGGGAGCACATAAATGATGCAACAGGCAGTACAAAGGCATAGGTTGGGGCCCTTGAATTGGCTGGGCAAGGACTTATGGGCCAGGAGTATGGGAGGGACCTTGGGAGTTAGATTTTATCACAGTAGTTTTTGAGGAAAGCAGCAAGATCCAAAAGGCAAAAGCTGAGGAGCAAAGATTGGAAGCAATTAAATGAGTAAGGAGAAGCAAGCAAGGGAAGAGATGAGAGCTGGCTGGAATAGATGAGGCAGGACAACAAACTGGGGAGAGAGGAAGGGGCTGCCAGAAGAAACTGCACATGCCAGGGTTCATTCCTCTCCAAGACTGGAAGGGAACATAAGAGGACATGATGTTCCTCTGCAAGGAAATATCTAAAGGAAAAGGTCCCTCATCTCTTAATACTGACCGCTACAGAGCACAATCTACTGCTGCCACCAGCTAGTCTACTTGCTCAAGTGGCAGATGTTGACGAGAGAGATCCAAAGGTTTCAGCCCAACTGTTAATACCCCGCTACAAAATTTCTGGCTATTCACTTTACTTGTTCTGAATAGTAAGGAAGTTACACATCCAGAAACTATGCCAAAAGTACTTTAAAAGATTACAGACTGAAGCAACAAACTGCAAGGAAATACCAGCACTCGGTAGTCTGTACACAGAGAAATTATCTAGAAGCTGTAAATCTGTATCAAGAGCAGAACTTGAATAACTCAAAGTAAATAGGGCATGGGGCCATGCTTTGGACAAGGAAGAAACAAAATACTGAATGGTTACTCATTAAGTGAGTACCATCCATTCTGGGCAATGAATCAAGCAGGGAACATGCAGCAAAAAAATTGCTATGTGATAGTGCAATTAACGACTGTCACAATATTCACCCACAAAGAGGCCAAAATTAAATCAGGTCTTTCCTACCTGGTGCAGCATAATGAGGTCTAAACATGTCTTTTTGTGTGTGCATGCAACATGATGTTAGTCATCACCATACCAAAGTAGTGCTGTTTTTAAGTAAACTTTAGTCAGCCAGCAATGAGTTCAGTTACTTGCACTGAAACTGCACTTGCAGATTTCAAAGATTAAGACACATAATGCCACAAGTATGCATAAGAGATAGTCCCTGGCTTTGTTTCCTTTTTTTTCTTTTTTTTTGGAGGGGAGGAGAAGTCTTAAAACAACAACCATATCACACAAATGGAGGTGGGAAAGGAGCATGTATTACTGCACCTCATCTTCCAGCACACGCCATGGGAACAGAGAGATGTAATTATTTTCCCAAGATTACACAAGGGTTCTCTGGATGACAATTGCAGGCCAGAGCGTGTAAATCCTTGGCTGAATGCAAGGCTGTAAGCACAGGGGCACCCACCTCTCACATGTTTCTAGACTTTAGCAGAGCCTTCTGGGGGCCTCAAGTGTCATCTGTGCATGACAATAAGTATCATCACTGACTGCAGGCAAGTTCATGGAATTCAGGAAGATTCATTCAACATTTCCTAAACAGACAGGACATGGACACAGCAGTAGATAGAGCTATTGCTCAGACTCATTTGTATTGCCCTATTCTCAGTTCAGTTTTAAATATCAATTAGAAAAAAGGAAAATAAATCAGTCCAGGCCAGTGACAATTCAGCATTTCCTTTTCTCTCCTTTTGCACAGAGCATCACAGACTAGAAGCTTGATCCTTTATTTTCGAAACCTCACAACCCTCAGGAGACCACCAAGAAAAGAGGAAGGGAAAAGCCCTGGATGACTCCACTGCTTAATGTTCCAGATTAGGCATTTTGCTTTCCTAGAGAAGAAAATCATTTTGACTGCTAGGGTCCCAAACCTTTTTCAGCACAGGCTGAATCCCACACTGTCCTGGAATTTCTCCACCAGCTATTGCTGTTGTGTTTGCAAAGCCTTTTATCACTTCCTTGCTATTTTGCTCTTGCACAGCACGGACTTTTCAGGCCAGTGACAAGCATCCAGGCTTTTCTTTTGGTCAAGAGCAAATGTATAAAATAATAGTTACCTTATTGTTTACTCAGAGGCACACAATGCTTTTTACTGCTGTGCTTTGCATACGAACACGACCGCCACTGACTTCCAGAGTGTGTAAGTGCAACTATGAACAATTTACCCAAGTTTAAACAAGTTGTACCACATTTAACATAAAGTGTCTTCCTTGCACTTCTAAAACCCAGGCAGCTTCATATCCTCAGCCACACCTTCCTATAAAACACCCTCTAACAAATTCAAGAAAAAGTAAAGTTAGCACACATGAAATCCCACATCTGGGAAACTGGTCACACTACTCTGTCCATATCAGTTACAAATCTAGGATGTAGCACTACACTGTGTGGCAAGGGAAAGCACTAGAAATGCAGCTGAGGCTTCTGCTTTTTGAACAGCAACTTCATGTTAAAGCAGAAATGTACTATCACATTAGTTTAAAAAAAAAATTTAAAAATCCTTGCTACAAAAGACTTGGAAATAGAAGCACCCAGCGAGGAAAAGCCAAGTCAGCACCAGGGAACTGCTACGTAGTCACATGTTGTGTGCCAGTGCTTTCCCGCCCCTCTCCCTTTGCTCTTCCTTCATCCCGAAGAACAGCATCTGTTTCAGCTCAAACACTGACCACGCACGCTGTGCAGGGACTCAGGGAAGATACATTATGACCTCAACATATTTTCCCTCATAGTCTATCAATCCTTGGGCCAGCACAGCCATCCCTGGAATGCACCACGTTCTGTACAGCATTTATATTTTTCTTCCCTTGCTACTGTAAAAGGAAACAACAGTTTAGTTGTTTAGCTGCTGGTTTAGTGATCAGATAATATTTATCCCTGCTACAGCCTTAAGGATTTCATTGAATTTTGGATCAATGGGGTCTTGAGCCTGGATCCCACAGAGCTAACGAGCAGTGAGCTCCCTCACTCTCTTTTGCACACACACAGAGATTTAAAGTGATACTGTTGGGCACAGCTCCAAGTACACTTGCTTCTTCTGTAACCTAGCAAAAAAATTTCAAGTAAAATAAATACATAAAAGTAACCCTTAAAAAACTAATGCAACAGTTCATATACATAGAAAACATTAAAAACCAGTCTATTGTCCGTTCCAAGGGAAGAGTCTCTCCAGCTAAGTCACCAACAGCAAGCAGATGCAACAAAAACGAGCTTATAGGACACCAAAGAGAAACGTATTTCAGTTTCAAAAGTATGCAAGCTATTGTGAAGTCTTGTTTTTCAAGAAGCTTAGACTGTGAGCCCACCACAGGCTCATTTGCAAAGCTCAAAATGCTCAGAGTGATTGGGTGCTACGAGGGTGTTCATAGGCTGGACAGCATTTAGCAATGCTGAGTGTGAGGCACATATGACATGACAGGACTACAACTAACTAAAAAAACTGAAAAGGTCAAAAAATAGATCTCCGTTTTCAGTGAGTTCAACAAATCATGAAAAAGAGAATGTGACAATAACAATGGACGCAACTCCCACAGGGCACTGTGACAGCTTGATTTTTATGCATATATATAATCCTTATCAAATGTGATCATGGATCTGACAGAGTATTGCTGTGGTGAGCAATGAGGTGTTGGTATTGATCCCGCTTTTTGACAGGGCCCATATATTTACATTGCACCATCACAGTGAAAGCACTGAGGCCTTATCCCAAACAGAAGTACAAGCCTGATGTCAAAGTTCTCATCTGCCCTTCTCCATTTCTGTCATATGGGAGGGCACATATGGCCACAACCTTCTTTCAGATTTTAAAACGTATGGAGGTTGATCAAACCCAAAAGAGATTCTAGTTACCTCGTTTCAGTAGCACATGCCAGCATTCCCCAAAATTGCAATAAATTGTGGGGATAAAACCTACAATTTCATCCAGATTAACTCATTTCTTACTCCTCGAGGCAGCCAGGACTGCAACCCACATATTCACTGGATAGCTGAAGATAAGAGTAAGTGACAATAAAAAACAAAAACCTCTCTGCACCAAGAATTTACATAACCAGCTCTAGTTACAGCTAATTAGACTGATTCCCTTAACTCCTTCATTACATCTTCCTGCATTTTTCAGTTAGCTCTAGTAAGAAGGTGTACAATAAATTATTATTAAATAGAAACCAAATTGATCACTTTATAAGTACTTAAAAGTATAGATTAATCAGTGCACTACTATTTTATTCTAATTAAGACTTCACAATTAGTAATCTGGTGTATTAAATAAGGTACCTGAAGCTAATTCACTGTGCCAAATCTGCCCTCCAGCTTTGGAGCTTTTGAAATATTTAAAACTTTCCCTCCCTCCCTTTTGCCATGGAAAAAGACCTACACAAGTCAGACAAATGTGAATTACAAGGAAAAATTGTGTCATTAATCTTACAGACTTGAGAGCGACTTCATTTTTTTTCTTCTTTTTTTCATCTACAGCAAGGGTGCTTCCTACTTCTTATCATATGACATGCCAAGAGCACTGAAGAAAGACTGTGTACAGAAAGTATTTCAACTATTTTAATCTGTCCTGCGAGGACTCAGCAAAGAATTCAGTAAGAAGACCACAGTCATATGATAGCTTAGTGATCCACAGATAGTGGACAGTGAGCTGCGATACACTTAACCTTACTGTTCCACACTACCAAAAGCACTGTCCATGTGGTGAGAATTGAGATCCCTTGAAATTACAAATGCTGTAGCAGCACACTTATTTGTCAGTGACCAGCAAACACTGACATCAGACAAGCAGGCACTGGTCAAATTGCCTAGGCTCTACGAGGCTGTCATTCCATACAGCAAGAAGTTAGCCAGCATTGCTCTGCCTTCAGAGGAAGCAGGAATTCAGAGCAAGGGAAAAACTAGTGGTTGCCAACAGTGTTTTAGCGAAGTTTCTTCCAAAGTCGTATCCATTAACCCAATGAGGCTTTCTCACAGGGCTCTCAAGCACCACTCTCACACACGTGTGGCAGCAGGCTTCCCTCTCAGCCACTGGGACCAAGCCAGCTCTACTTTGGGCATTCCACAACAAAGCATCACACAACAAGTCGTTGCAAGTGTGTTGTACACAGTCAGTCACTTGAGAAAAGAAGCTGAGCAGCTTACACCATGAGAGCCCCTTTTTAAAAAGAAAGCAGCTATGTACATGCCAAGCTTGATTTGCCATGTGCAGACACCCTTCACAACACTTGAAGAGGCAGCTGCCGAAAAGCAAATGCCAACTGGCAGCGTGGATGAGTTCTCTCTGAAGCCATCCCACATGCGCAGTCTCTCCAACACAACTTCTGCGGCCTCTCCTGAAGAGGCTGGAAAACCAGAGGCTTTCCCCTTGGTGTGAAAAAGGGACCTTCCCAAAAGCTGGGGCAGAGGAGTACAGAGTACAAAGCAATGGATGGGAGAAAGGAGCAGCAGGAAGAAAGGAAGAAACAGGAGTAAAAGAAGCAAGGAACAAGAAGATGAAGCAAGACAGGAGATGGTTTTGAATTGATACCCCCCTCCATTGTAGGTGTCAGTCTATTCTCCCAACTAACAAGCAATAGGACAAGAAGAAATGGCCTCAAGTTGTGCCAGGGAAGTTTTAAATTGCATATTAGGAAAAAATTCTTCTCTGAAAGGGTTGTCAACAGGCTGCCCAATGAAGCAGTGGAGTCACCATCGTTGGAGGTGCTTAAAAGATGTGTAGAGGTGGCACTTGGGGACATGGTTTAGGGTTTGTCCTGGCAATACTGGGGTAACAGTTGGACTCGATAATTCTAGAGGTCTTTTCCAACCTAAACAATTCTATCATAGCATACACCAGGGAAAATAGAGACAAATATAAGTATCAAAGAGAACAAAATCACTGAGAGAAATGCGGAGAGTTCACAACTTCAGCGTTGTGCTCAGGTTACTCCTTCCCACCAGGTCTTAAACCTCAGAGACAAGATGTTAAATGAGGCTTCTAGACAGCCCACTCTGGTCTGGAACATCAGAAGGCACCAGGGTCACTCACACTTTCAAATTTTGCTACTCATTTGTGGATACAGCAGAAGAAATAAACAACTTTAAAGCTGTTCCCAACATCCAGAAGAGCCTCTGTGCCAGAGCAGCTACCACTTACCCATTCTAAAAAAAGTCTTTAATTCCTTGCCATTATCGTGTCACAGATTCCTACAGGGAGAGGCAACACAACCAAACCCACTGCCTTCCTTGTTAAAAACAAAACTAAAAACCCAACCATCCCCAAGTCACACCAGGACAGAAGCTCTAAAGTGGGTTGGACATCTGAAATACAGGTGGAGGAAACAGACTCTGATTTGAGAAGTGACATCTCCTGTAACACCTATATGCCATCAGTACTGATGCAGCAACCAGATTAATTAAAACAAACAAAACCAACAACAAACAAACAATTCCTACTGAAATGCATACTAAGGGGTGTTACATGGGAATAAAACATTCCCTTTCCCAGGCTTCAAGAGTTCTACATGGGGAGAACTGCAGCAGGTAATTCCTGATCTATATAAAGAACAAAACACTTTCTCCAAGGAATAGGCAGTGCAGGGCAACACATTATTACAGGTCTCCAAATTATATCACACTGTGAGTGCTTTATAGTTAGAACCAAAAGTCAGCAACAAAGGGCAAGCTGGGCAAGGGCTACCAGGGATATTGTACAAAGGTCAAGGCTAAAAGGAAAAAAAACCTCACATGCTGGCACAGATCCATGGGGTGGCTGCTGCGTCATATCCCTTTAAATGCTTCTTGCTAACTCCGTTTCACAGGAATAAAGGAATCAAGCACTATTCTTGTGCCAGAGCATGGCCCTGGAGTCCTTCCTTCCCAAAGAAGATGCCAAGAACTGCTGGACAAGACCAGTGGAAAATCCTTCTGTTATTACCTGAGCCCAGCTCTCGCTGTTACATGCACATTCTAAGGCATAAAGCAGAAGTAAGCATCACCTCTGCTTTCATATATATATAAATATGGACATATTCTACAAGTATGTGTACACATGCAGAAATTATATCCACAAACATACATATAGATACACAGCAATATCCCTTAATAAGCTACTTGCACTGCACTCACCTCACTTCAAGCATTATTGTATACATGTGCATACTCCTCCCTCTTCACATTCAAAACGACATGACAGTTTTTGCTTTCTCCATGGAGAAGCTGGGAAGAAAAGCATTGCCTGCCAGTACCATACTAGGACAGAGAGTTCCAGGACATGGAAAGTCCTCGGATACTCTCCTCTTTCTTCCCTGGCCATTCCTTCTACCTTCTCCTCTCTTCCTTCCCTGGTAGCATAAGAAATATTGCAGCGCATTTCAGGATAAAAATGGCTAAAACAAAGTGACGTGACATTTTAAGGTAGGATCAGCTGCAGGTAGCCAGCAGTACCTCCGAATGGCCCACATGGCTCTGCTGGGCACAGAAAGGCCACCGCTCCGCTGCTCCTCAGATGACGCCGGATGGCAGGAGCTCCAGGTGCCCCGGTGAGCAAAGCGATGCTTCCCGTTCTCCCGACTGGCCAGGGGGACCTGCAGCGGGGCAGAGGGAGAAGCCACGGGCTGCCGGGCAGGTCTCTGGTGGATCCCTCCATTCCTCCTGATTACACATGCAGAGAAAAGGGAAAACAAGAAGGGGAAGGGGAAAGAAAAGGATTTAAGGATTTTCCTTTTCCCACTTTTACTTATCAAAAGGTTGAACATTATGAAATCAGCACAACAAGATATCTAACTACAAGAGGTGACATTTTATTTAATCCAAAAGACAAAGTCTTTGCATGCTGGGAGGGCAGGATTTATTAGCTCCAAACTGGATCTAGAGGAAGAGATTTAACAGCAACAGAAGAGGAGCAGTCCTGTATCAAGCTGTTTTCTGAAACTCTGGTAAGATGGGAAGCACTGTGAGGAAGAATATGATGCCCTTCCTAATTTTTTGCTTCAGAAAATAATTGATGTTCCACCTCTTTTAAACAGAAAACAAATCTGTACATGTTGGAGGAAGGAGCAGGGGCTGAGTTTGAGCAGCACATAGAAGGCTGTTTGTTTTCTGCTGTCCCTTAAAGTCAAATGCAGGAAAGATGTCCTGAGCAGCATAAACAACAAATGAGTGCACAATACACAGAACCAGAGCAGATATGAAAATGTAGCACATCTGGACTACAGAACTTCATTCCTACAAGCTATGTAAGTGCCACATCTGGGCAACTGGATGCCATTAAAGCAAAGAAATAACTTGAAGAGGGCACTGGAATGTGAACCTGTTGGAAGGGGGAGACTGAGGGAAGGGGGAAGGCACAGATTTTCCACCAATTAATTAACAGTTGTGTTCCCTTTACCCAGGCAGCTCTTGGAACATGCCTGTCAGACTGTAAATGCAAGTGTTAACAAGCGTGCTGGCTGTCAGTCCCCAGAAATCTCCCTGGCTACTTGCCCACCATTATGAATTACTTATGCAGTCAAAAGAGGAGAAATCCTTTGCTGATCCATCATACCTGCCCTCTGATTGCTATTGCTGCTAGAGGGGCCAGAGGGAGGGCAGGGGAGCCTAAAACGTGGTCTATACCCTGTTAGGATCTAGAGAAAGGGCTGAAATGGGAGGAAAGCCAGATGGTCCTGAAAGCGCAGAGTCCTTCTCCTCCCTACATTTGCTGCTCTCGCATTGTGCCAACTCTGGCATTCCCCAAACACCTCTAGGAGCTGATTCAATTCACTGTGGCAGAAAACATGATTTCAGTATATCCTTTTTTATGGTGTCCTGGGTTTTTTATAACCCAGATACACGAGCACACACAGGGGCATGCAGGTTCCAGAGCTGACGGGGCAGCACCGGTGGGAACACGAGAAGTTATAGCAGGAACAAGACCTCCCATTCTCAGTGGCAGTAAACTCTTACATTCACTCATTGACAGATCTGCACCAGAGATGTTTTGGCAGAGAAACAGATAAAAAACTCAGTGTCTATAAAACAAAGGACTTCTGACTTTTAATGGAGATAGCGAATAGCATAGTTATTTGTGACACTGAGTGGGTGAGGGGTATAGACTTCAAAGTTTTTAATTTTTCTCCAGCAACTGCTGAGAGCTGCTAATTATTCCAATCATTCCAGAACTGGATGGATATCTTCCCCCTTCTTCTGTTCTGCAAGGACAGAAAAAAAATCAAACCTGATTTTACTACTAATCATCATATGATATTTCTAAACCCATGACATTGTGATTGAACAGTCAAGCAGGCATTGCTAATGAAAGGAGTTAAGCCGGAGATATCTAAAGATGTTGATGCTTTGGTCAGAACTCCCACAGAAAAAATAAATGTTAGTCTTGCCAGAGCATTTTAGGGATCAGTTCTTCACATCTGGTCTATCTATCCAGCAGAAGTTATTCAGGCCACAAGAGAGCAACAAACAAAAAGAGAAAACAAACATCCTCTCCCTCAAAAAAAAAAAAAACAAACAAGCCAAACAAAAAACCAAAAAACCCACAGAATAAAACCTTGGTGCCTCCAAATTTGTCAAATGTGTGCCATTTAATTCAGCAGGGCAAGTCCATCTTCCTCAGTGCTATATATAATAATATATATTTTGGACTCGCAGGTGTAAACACTTGAAAAGCATAGCGAGCACAACAGGTTACTTACAGTTTGAGTCCATTGTAGGAGAGGGAAAAGAAGTCATAAACCAAGCACACACCAAACACAGTGACTCCAGTTTCTTTCACCAGCATTGCACACGTCCCAAGGAATAAACTAAGCAGCAAAAAGAATGGGGAGGCAGTGGGAGGGAAATGTTCCCCAACATAAAGCTGATCCACACTCCTGAAAAATAGAATTGACATAAACTATCTCAACTTCTCTGTTATTTTCATGTTTACTACATTCACACAAATACTGAGACACTTCCTTAATTTCCTGAGATGCTGACATGAACATGTTAAGACATGAACAATCTACACTGTTTGCTGATGAATGAAGAAAGGTTTAGACACAGAACGGGAAAGTAAAACACAAATAATGGAGCTGCTCGAATTCTTGGTGCACAAGAGGGGAAAAAAGGACAAGTAGAAAAATAAAATGGACTTGAAACAGTCAGAGGAAGGCAGAGTAAGTACAAAGACAGTGAGGGCAGAAAAACACCTGCTTTCTCTCATCTAGAACATACATGCTTAATTTTCCTTATGTGACAAAGAGCACTAGGCAAGCAAACCACCCACACTCCCCTGAATCAAAGATGTGTCCTAATCATTAACAGACAGGGCAACAAGCCTGTGTCAGAGGGGAGAAGGTAAGAAAGAACCGAAATCAACAGGCAGATTCTTGTGGGGTCACTACCAGTTTTACACCACTGAAACCTTCTGATGAAAACAGCATTGTTGGTTTGTAGCAAACAGCCCAAGAGGTATATAGGGATATGTGCAGCTTTTCCCCATGGCCGTGATGACACAGTGCTATTTCTAAATGCAAACAATGTTATTTCTAAATGTAAACAATGCAAAAGGCACAGAAACCCCACCCAAGTAAGCTATTTCTGTATCTATACTTGTTCAGTCACAGTTTTAGAACACAGACCAGCAAACAGTGCCAAGTTTTCATCTGAAAAGGATGACTAATGGTCTAGACACAATCTTCAACTCTCCCAGACCAGGTATTTCAGAGTCCTACAGTCATAGCATGTATTTCAAGGGCAGGCAAGCATTTGTCTGTTCTTCACTCTACATTCAGGCAATTTGTCTTCTGTTGAAAACATTTCTTTATAATTTTTAGCTCTACACACCATCCTCTGGTGTATGGTCAGCTGTAATGTCAATGGAAAAGGGAACTATAAATGCTGACTTCTGGTTTTATGTTTATTTGTTCTCATAAGCATCACTGCAGTGAAAGCAGGGGCCAGGACACTTCCACGCAGCAGTGCTGGGGGAAGTACCTCAGTCAACAACAACCAAAAACTGACAGGTTTCCCTTTGGTCCCCTCCTCAGACTAGAGAATCTCACAATGTTACCACATACCTATTATAGGAGAGAAAAGCCAACAGAAAGAGTAGACAGGCCAGGACATCTGCTCTGCCTACTATACCTGTTACCTGAAAGGAAAAGACACACAGGTGTAAAAACACATACATAAAAAGGCATGAACACTCAGTGACTGCCTCAACAATCCATGCTAACTGCTACTATTTTAAGCTTTTTATCTTTCAGTGTTATCCTCCCTCACTACAGCAAAATATTACTTGGAGAGTGTAGGATATGTCCAGTTTTGCCTGCTGCATTTCTCACTTGGTAAAACAAATGAGTAAGCCAACAGTTAAGTCATTCCTTACTTTCTTATTAAGATATTAATAAAGTTGCATAGAGAATGCCAATGTTAGGAATCAGTTTTAATTTTGTATAATAAGGCTCAGATGAGAAATGCATCCAATTCCAAGAACTGATATTTGTTAAAGAAAAAGACTACTGAAACAGCAACTCTTTGGAAAAGATTTATTATATAGGAATGAATTAATAAATAATATTTGAATGAACTTTATCACCAAAAAGGGATACAGTGATATATAATTTATTCTCTTTATGAACAGTCTGAGTTTATGGGAGATTTTTCTACATATTAATTAACCAAACCTTTCGTAAAAAAGGGAATAATGAAGAAGAATGTATAAACACTCTTTTTTACAATTATTTCAATATCCTATTTCATAAAGATCTAAAAATCACCCATAAAGCGAATAAAAGGCCCTTTGAAATTTCACCCCTTTTGAGATTATATAATTAAGCCATATCCAGCACTCTGGCATTTATTTTAACCTTTTAAAGTTCTGACCCAGACAAAAATAAATTCAAAGAGTGCCTCTTCTAATGGTATAAATTTATACCTCTCCCTTATGGTATAAAAGCTGTATATCAAAAGCAGCCTACCTGGTTAGTTCACACAACACAGCACAAGGAGTAACTGTAAAGCTTGTGGCTTTTTGTTATTAAGGTAATCTCTCCTCAAAAGTTCTGGGTGCAGCAGCCATTTCCCCCTCACTCGTTTACAAAGGCTTGTAATGAGAGCAGGTGATGTCAGTGGGATCTCAGCTAAGGAGTGCATTCCTTTTTTTAAGTGCGGATAGCTGGACATTGCCTTTCCTTCTCAAAGGCAGCAAGACTCATTTTAGCTACAGGAGTGTCTCCTCATGTTAATAGACTGCAGTTTTAGAACGACTATGCCTTAAAACGTTTCCTTGTAAGAGGAGAAGAATGTCCAATATGAGCCGTTGCTCCGTAAACTTATCCTGACGTTCATTAAGCTAACAAGTTGTGTTTTTTCCTAAGATGATACTCCTGGCTTTTAACTGAAATCAATATAAATTAATCCATGGGTCAGATCACCTCTATCTGAGCGAGCTCCTCCAGAATAATGCTCCCTTCACTTTTTCTCCCTTAAATTGATGACTACAGGAGATGACTGAAGGCATGTAACAATGTCCCAGCAGGAGAGCACGGCCTCACTGAGGTCTTTGGTTTCAGAAGACTCATGACTGTCCATTTATTCCCAGCATTGCTGATTAGGACCATCATTTAGAATTTAGTGCCAGAGCAGAAAGACTGCAAGTATGAATACACGTTTTTCTTAATGACTCCTGCAAATTACTTTAAATATAGTACATTCCCACTTCTGCTCCTCCACAGCAAAAATCACAAGTACCATATTTTGTATGACTCAGAGGTTTCCTTAAAAAAAAATTAAAATTTTAAAGAATGAATTTATTTTTAGCTTTTGTGCCACATACTTACAGCCTCGGTGTGAATGGGATGCACAGCAAAGAACAGCGCCGTGACAAAAGCAAGTCGACAGTCCTTGAACACAGCTTTGTCACAAGTGTACATCAGCACAACAGTCACCAGACAGTGTAAAATTACATTCACTGCGTGGAAATAGAAGGGGTTCATACCAGCCAGCAATATGTTCAATCTGTAAGGAAACAAAACCGTTACTAGATTGGAGAGGTCTTGTAATAGCAGGACATCTTTCAAACAGTCTAAAATACGCCTTTTGCCCGATTTGCAGTCTTCTAACATATATGCTACTCAACTAATTACTGAAAAATCGCTCTAAACTCCTGGTTTATCTGATTAAAGAGAAATCACTTCCCCAATTATTATAATATGTTGTTGCATTTGGCAACCTTCTTTACACAGAGATAGGAGAGGCTTGTGCCCTCCCAGCACAGTTTACTGTAGTGAGACAATGCCTGTGCTTCCTTAGCAGCAAATAACCCCGGCCAACATCAGAAATATGGCACTGGTCCTATTTCCCTGTTGGCACCTTCTGCAGTCCTGTTGGACATGTGGCAGCTTTATAACACAGGTAGTTATTTTCTACTATAGAATAGATGTTTGTGCTTGGGAACAGCCAGGGATTGGTAAGGCACTGGAGCATCTGCGTAGCATTACAGGGGCATTTATTCCCATTTAACTTCCAGAATACTTCCACATAATGAATGTTAAGCATTTATTTAAATGCTTTACTGACTTGGGGACTACATAAAGAAGCTCATCTAAGAGTGACCATCATTTTTATAAAGACATTGACACTAAAGATAAGATAGCTAACATGACCCTAGATTCCATGAGACAATTAGGGCTCATTATTTGTGTCGATCACAACAAAAAATAAAATGTAACAAGCTGTTATGACATTTGTTTAACAGCATGTATTAACACATTTTTCTGGTCACTGTTTTTTACAGCCAGCTTGCTTAACAGCTGCTGACAAGCTTAACTTAGATAATTCTCTCTAGTATTAACAGCATCTGTACATTTGGACACATATATATATACTCACACATATATACACACACACACAAGGAGTCTATGTCTAGGGAAAACTCCATATATGAACAAGGAATTCGGGAAAATGCCCCTTAACTAATGCTAAAGGCCATTTTTAAAAAAAAAAAACCTACAAGATATCCAGGGAAAAGACAACTCAATCTAAATATTTTGCATGTAGATGTAAACATGCTATAGGGTCAATAATCCTTCCTGTTGTTACTCAGAGACTCCAGGTCTCCCATGACATACACGACGCAACAGCAAAGCCACTGAGCTGTTGCTACTGTGCAAACACCTTAGGTTTTTTTGTGAGACAGAGGAGGTGTGGAGAGGTCTGTGACGGTCAGACAACATATGTTTTTTATAAATAACTCTCTACATTCCTTATTCATAAGCAACAGAGTGCTAGCTGTCCTGGGTTGCATTTTCCAGGCCAATCTAACTTGACCAGAACCAGGAGCCTTACTTGTGCATTCCTGCTGTGCTCCCACTGGAGTGTTTGTGGAGGCAACAGCTGAAACTCAGAAAGTTTGGGAAAAAGTGAGATTTTTAGAATGACTTGACCTTTCCCTTTGAAGTATGGGTTGATGCAGTTACATTTTGACAAGACATCAGACTATGTGGTTCAAGAATACATGAAGAGTTGGGGCTTTTTCTTTTTTTATCCCATTCCTCCTGCAAGCCACTTCAGGGCAGCAACATCCATCACTTTCCCTCATTTCTACCAGCGCTGAATGACAAACCACAACGAATGGCAGTAACAGACATCCAGCCAGAGTTTCAGCTGCAAATACACTGCAGCAGCAGGAACCCCCAGGCTTAAACCTTGCTTTCAGTGCACAGAGGGGAACAAGGGGCAGTACAGTGCCCCCCCGTCCCAAAGGAGCCAAAGATCCTGCTCAGAGACACCTGCAGATGTGCACAATGTCAGGGATCACCTGCAGGACACGCTCTTTATAACAGTGAATCATTTCTGGCTGTAAATCAGCCGGAGCACAGTTGTCGCCATCGTTCTCCCTCAAATGCCAAAGTGTGCTCTGGTAACCTGATTTCTGGAGTAAGCAGGGGCAGCAGGTGAGGACGGTGAAGACAAAGTGCTCAGGCTATCAGGTGATATGAACCTATGGACAAAAATGTGAGAGATTCTCATTTATTTATTTATTTGGCCAAGTAGTGAAAACTAATCACTAAACCCATGACATCTGACAACACCCTTGAAAAAATCTATCATTAGTCTTCATGGAACACACCTGATCACTTCCCATTCTGCAAAACAGTTCTACTGGCAGGAGAGGCAGAACCTTACAGGGAAGCAATCTTCCTGCCCCCCATCAGGTCCCCTATCCCAAAGGCAGGGTGTGCTCCTCATGCCCCTTTTTAGAGTGAACACATCAAGTCAATGAGGCTTGTAAGCTGTGAGTTACCTGATGTAAATTATTGAAAACAGCTCTGTAAGAGCATCAGCTGAGCAGCTTGGCTGTTCCCCAGTGTATTTTTTGTATAAACTAAATAAAAGCAGAACAAAACACAGACATAACGATACCGTGTTATTCAGATAAGCCTTCCAATAAACACCAAAATCAGACTGCAAGCATACTTCAGTGTATGGTTTAAACACCATCTTTGGTGGTCCATGAACACTAAACATGAGTGTGTGCAGGTGCTATATTCACACCAGTGTTTTTTTGCTGCCAAAGCTCTTTGTCATAAGAAATTAGGCCACACGGCAACAAAGGAAACATTCTTTCGTCCTGAAACAGTCCCAGCAGGATGATGTTGAAACATTAGCAGTGGTTGAATTTATTGTACGTCAAATGGGTGAGCAAATCTGGGTCTCCAAACAGCTCTAATTCAAGTCACAAGAACTCCCCAGCACGCTCACATACCCATGGGGAAAAAAAGGCAGCCTGCAGTGGAGCAAATCTGGCTTTCCATAGTAGAGGAACTATGGAGCAACCTCTAGCCAAGGGACCAGGAGAGGATGGGTAAACAAAAAATTACTTCTCCCTTCTTAAACTTTAATACCCTTGTCTTTGTTTACTGGCAGCAGCATGTAGCAATTATATACAACACACAGCTCAGTAAACAAAGGAAGTAAAACAGGGATATGAATCTCAAAATTAAGGAAGAAACGGTCTTTCTCCAACATAATGTTCATGAACAAAAGTTCTGGCAAGCAACAACCGTACTCCGTTGGAGGGGGTGAGGGTGGTTTTGTCCTTGTATTTCCATATTTAAACTGGCCCAGAAATGGGGAAATTCAGATCATGTGGGCTGGAAGACCTTAGCCACTTCTGCATGAAGATCATAACATCTGTCTGAGCTTGTAAGGTATGTGTTACAGGCTTGGTAGAGCACACAGCTAAGAGAGCAGATGCTTTGGGCTGGGCTGGCCAGGCTTTTTGAACTGATTGCTTGTCAAACCAGAGATCTGTTTGCAAACAGCATTCTAAAGATATGGGGCTGAATAGAGCAAGTGATAGGGCTCCTCGAAATAGAGACATCTGAAAGAGGAGACACAACCATCTCAGACAAGGAGGTCTTTCCTCAAGGGAGCCACCCACAAAATACATGGAGAAAAAGAGTTTTTCATTGCTTCAACACCTCTGCTGGAAGAGGCCCTGGAGTCAAAGAGTGCACTTAGCCTCCTGGGAAACGGCAAATGGCAGTTCAGACACAAAGGCCCTCAAAAGACACAAGAGAAAGGAGGAGAAGAACACATATACCAAAGAGCAGCCTCTCCATGCTAGGTGACATTGACAGGTATCTTCCAAAAGATCTGATGAGCATCAGCCAGGCTGCAACCAAAATAAAAACTGATAGCAGAAATCTCAGCATCAATTGCAAGCCTCACTAGGGAGAGAAGTCTGCACTGAAACATGTACACAAGCCAAGACTCTCGTCCCAACACTTGTCTTTGTGTCCAAGTTGTAGCATGTGTGGTTCAGCATGTCACACCCAATGCAGAGCACTGCCAAAACTACCTGCCCAAGCAGGAGGTATACCAAAATAAGAAATATATCTCTAACATAAAAATCCCTTGATTTTGTTAAGGCTAATGGATGTTTTCCAGGAACAGCAGCATAGTTTGCTTTGCCACCTACAGTAGCTTTTCCGTTCCTTCGCCATCCATTCTAGGAAAAGGAACTACACAGCTCCACTCTCAGAAAGAGACTTTCACAGGCACCAGCTGTTGAAGGTTCACTGAGTAGAGCCTGTAAAACAGCTCTCCAGAAGTGGTAACTCATTCTGGTTCTTAAAAGAAAAGTGACATCTATCAGAACCCACAGTTAACCACCAGCCCTCCATCCCACTGGCACAGCTGCCTGAAAGAATGGCATCTGTAGAGCAGGGACCATGCTACCCTCAAGCCACAGGAATTCACACCTCCTCTAGATAAGTCATCAGACAGGGACACATCTGGGTAAGCAATTCCCTATAGAGAGGGCCTGTAAATAGAGTGGGACTCAGTGACTTCATCCTCACAGACCCAGAACCAGAGGGGTCTATGATGCAAGAGACAAATCCCAAAAATATCCAGTGACTGTATATATATCACCAGCACTCCCGGGCTCTAATATAGTGCTTTTCATCCACTTGTACACACGAAGACTCATTCAACCCTTTTTAAGGCATCTTATGATTTAATAATATTGTAAACTATAACTGGTAAGTTTCTCTTTTTATAGACTTCGTTATTATCCCTGGGCAGCTCTTGTTTAGTTTAATCTGTTTTATGATTTTCAAAAGACTAACAGAGAAACACAACATGTTATGAAACAGAAATGCACAGGATAATAATGGTAATTTGTTATAGCAAGTAACACTTAATGGAAAGTCTCAGAGCATCCTACACCTCATAAAACTCCTACAGTTTTTATAAAGGAAAGCTCACATGTAGATTTATATAAATTAATCTTAACATAAGAATGCATTAAGTTTCCTGTGATCTTCTTTTCCTGTTGAAATTGTGTGTTATATATGGCAAACTTTATGCAAAGTAATACCCAATTTCAGTGTATGGTGAAATCTCCTTATAAACTCCACAGATGCATGTACTGCGTGCCAGGAAAATGAGCATTTGCACTCCAAAAGAGGTGCAGCTGCATCAGTGGCAATAATGGTTAAAGCTCTTTGTGGAAACAGCTTAAAGATTAATGAAAAACCTGTAGCAGTAAACAGAAAATAAGCGCCTTTGCAGAAGTGTTAATGCAACAGCCAGCACAAGCAGGGCAGAGTTTCCACCACAGTGCAACAGCACTTCGTGCTGATTTGTGCTGATAATCTTTCCATAGTACAGTACAATGCCTCAGAATTAAATGGACAATAAGGCTTAAATGGTTTGTTCCTTGATTTGCTATAATGGCGACGGGTGAGAAGACAGAGGCCGTATCAATTCCCAAGCTACAGCAACTCCCTTAGAGCACAGCAGTCATCACTTACAAGAGCACTAGTTAAGTGCTGGCATTCAAAGCAGGTTACTGCTTTCCAGCAGAGTTAGGAAAAGAAAATAGAAATCACAATTAGACTGGGAAGAAGCAGCACCTCGAAAGCAGCAAATATGCCAGGGCAAAAATTCCTAGTGAAACCCTAGAAAGTGTGGTGTGATGATCGTCCCTGTGTTAAGAATAATGAAAGCATCATTCACACGACTTTAGTTCTGCCTCCACAAACTTGGAAAACTTAAAAAAAAAAACAACCAAATGACAGCAAGTTACAAACTGACAAACCAGGTGTCATTTTATCTGGATACTGAACAAAAGGAAGTTTTGTCTTCAAAATTATTCTTGAACAGTATCTCAGCAAGAGCAATGCACTGATGAAAACTCACATCTCGTGAAACTCTTCGGCAGCCATCAATCAGGCAGTCCTCTTCCCAGGGCAGGGAGAGATGAGACATGATCAAGAACCAAGCTAGCACAGTCATTCATCAACAAGAGAAAGCAACACTAACAGAAATCTAGTATGAAGTTATTAGGCCTAAAGACAGTTTTTCAAACCAGGTATAATAGATTTCCACCGAATTTGAAATTAGTTTGAAATAAGCTGCAGACTATGAAGGAATTGCCATTTTAATATACAGAAGCAAAGAGAAACAAAACAAAACCAAGCATAGTGAGTGAAAAGAGAACAGCCCTTTTTCTTTTCCCTTTCTTTCTTTAAATCTGTGAGACAATAAATGAGAAAGGCCAGGAAAGCAGTCAGAAACAGAGCAAGCAAATGCAGAGAAATGCCTTTAGCTCACCAGCAGCAGCCAGAGCACTTTATTTTCATGGACTCTAAAGAGTATTGACAGGGATGCTCCTGTGGGTAAGAAGGTTGGTCGAAAGCTGAGCCTTTTAGGTAAAAGATGACCAAAGAAAATTAAGGGTGACATTGGTGCAAGAGGAATAGAATGCCCAATGAGAGAAAATCCCCAGGAACTGGTAGGTGTTAAATAGAGACAAAACACCCCTGAAGCAAGCAGCAAAAATAACCGTGGCTGAACTCACCTCAGCCAAGTCATTCAGGAGAATTAGTGAACTCTTTCCCTCATAAAAGGCTTTTAATTCAAGAGACAGGCAAATTTTATTGAGGAGTGAGAAAATGTAACTAGGCAGAAGTCCTAAATTTTTTGTACACACTTCTCCTACTGGGCAGATCCTCATCTCTGGGCTTGGCTGCAAGCAGCCTGACAGCCTGAGCTTCCCCTGACCCTCCCCAGCAGTCCTGTCCTCCTTCCAGGGAGTGCAAGCAACCCTAGAGAAACACAGTCCCAACCTGCAACCAAAAGAATCAGACACCTGCTATGAAAATTTCATTTGTGTGGGAGACTTCTGTGCACCTGGAAAAAAACCCTAAGCTTTGAGGCACCAAGCTTTGGGAAAAACCTGAAATGGCAGCAAGGCATTCTGCTCTGAGTCAAAAGAAAAGCTTACATGCTTAGAGATGTGTCTGTATATTCCAACTACAACACAACCAGTCTAATAAAAGCATCTGCTTCTCTTTACAAACTGCACCTCACCCCGTGTGGCTACACCAGCACTACATCAATTTCATGGCAGGTATCACAGTATCAATGTGGAGAGTGATTGCCACAGCTTGGGTCGAAATAGTAGACTAAGCTGTACAAGAGAAATACTGGCACAATCTTAAACATTGTGATGTACAGAGTGAAGAAAATACTTGTGCACTGTGTATTTAACCTGACACATTATAGCTCCACTATATTACCCTGCGATGTCAAACTGTAATACAGCATTAAATCAAGAACAAAGAAAACCTAAGGTCTTTTTTCCTTCCCCAGGTTGTTTAGGTTTTCTTAAGCTCCCTGTCCTTGAAACTCATGCCACTGATACAGCTGAAAAAACAGAAGGATCAGCTGTAAACAACTAGATAGATCAGAAGGCTGGCAGTGAATTATTGAATCAGTTCTCTCTTTGGGTATGTATTCACATCTAACCCAAGCTTACAGTCACTTAAGGCTTTGATCTGAAGCCACTGGTAGTCTTACATTAGGCTCTTGGTGCCCACCAAGAATACTGAACTGCTGCTGAAGGGTCCCATTTACTTCTCAGCAAGGTACATACCCAAGCCATCACTGGACAGCAGCCTTGATGGGCAGATCTGGAGTGTTATCCATTCTGCAGTCAGCACCTGAACACAGCCCAGACTTTTTAATTTATCTCTTCCCCCATTTTTTTCCCCATCTGAAATACTAGTAGGATAGCTCTGTGCACAAATTGTGCACATCTTTTCTGGTGGGAGAGCTGCATTCCCTTTTGCAGCTTATCTCCCACAGCTCCTCTCCTCCTCAACCACCAGAGCCACCCAGCAGCAGCTGGAATAGATAACTTTTACACCCTTCCCACAGAGCCAAGCATATTCCATGTGAATAGTCACTTTCTCCTCCTAGGAAGACCAGGTATTTGCTGTGCTTCTCTGCCCAATGCCTTCCTCCTAAGTCTTTGTCATGGCTACATGTCCTAGACCTGTCACTACCATTCTCTTCTGTCCCTGGTGAACTGTTACTTGAGGCACCTCCCTCACCACCACCTGCCTTGGCACCACCAACGAGGTTGAGCAGGCAGGGCCTTCACTTCTCAACCACCTGCAAACCAGGAGGCTCAAATCCGATTAAAAGTCTTTAAATCTTGGCATCCGTGGGGGCTTCAAAAAGCTTCACTCTCCCCATTCCCTACCACTGGACACCTTCAGGCCAAGTCCACTGTGCTGCTGACTACACCAAACCTTCATCACCTGTTTGTTTCTGGGTTGAAAAATCTACCAAAATGGGGATCTGGCAGACAAAAAGAGAAAGAGGGAGTGAGACAGCACTGAGGATTGCACCTTCTGCTTCAACAGCTGAGAAACATTTTTGCAAAACCACTGGAACCAAGGAGTAACTTAAGTGCTACTGAGGGAATAAATGATTCAGTGAACTTCTGTTAGTGGAGACAAGGTGTAAGACAGAAAGCACCCAGTTTAAATATAAAATCCTGAGTGAATTACAGAACTGGCAGTTCTTTTTTTTTTCCTACCCTTCATCTTAACATTTTACAAGGAAGACACCAAGAAATAGTATATCCTAAATCCAAAAAAAGTCACCTTCTTTAGAAAGAACTATACTGAATCACTGCTTGGAGAAGAAAATACCTGCAGGTGAACACCTCTGAGTGACAGCAACTAGAGAGCATGAAGTAAGTTTTCCCTAAGGACTAAGCAAAACCATTGCCTACCATCTCACCTCCTGTGCAGATGAGGAGTTGTGCTGGACCTGTCACCTAACAGTTACCCACGTGTAATAGGAATGCTTCTGAATCAACTAGTTTTAACACTCCTTTACTTTACAGAAGTCAAGAAAAAAGGTAAGAGAAGTTCAATGACACAAGGCAAGCATTATTTAGTTCAACAGTTCATATGCAGGCTTTTTTCCCCCCCTTCTGATGCTAACCTACACGAAGCAATGCAGCAGTTCTATGAATATTTTAAGTTTTGCTTAATAGTTCCAGTAACAGAGGCCACTCATTTTCCTCTGATCATTCATACTGTCAGATACGGTGTGAATGATGTCAAATACTTGAGCTCTTTTCACTGTTTGGCTCCAGAGCATTCGTCTACTGGAATGAGGACTGTCACTTATGATTTCCAATTCATCAGGGACACTGAACTACTGTTACACAATTTCAGCAATGTCTGCTTCAGATTTTTCTGACAGATGGGTGATAAATTTTTTTAATTGAGATCATTTCAGGAACACGTAGCTTATACATAGGCTATGTTCAGCCTAATGAAAAGTCCACGGAGCATCATGAGTCCTTCCTCTTACTTTCACAGCCACAAAAGGCAGAAAAGAGACTAAGTTTCTGTAGATTGATGGATCTGTAGATATAAATTTCAGCCCACCCTTCACATCTGTTCTGTGCATGCGGTTTGGAGATCTCCCAGATTCTTTAATCTTAGTACAGCAAGATGCAAAACAAGCCTTTACAGATTAAAGTTTCATGCAAGAGAAGCAGAGTCACTAGGCAGGTATAAAGATTCGTGCTGCTACTAAAATGCCTTGGATTTGACCAAGGTAGCACAACAATGAAATAAATTAAATAAAACAAGTGAATTAAAAAAGTAAAGATACAAGAATACTTTGGTCCCTTCTCCCCTCCCTCAGCAAGATCCTGCAAAGCACGTCACAGAGTTTTCTCAAGTATCCTAAGTGGATGCAGTAAATTCTAACAAAAGCATTAGCAACATTCCTTTCCATTCAGTTAGGAGTCAATTTTTGTTGAGCATTCTACAAGCATCAGGGTAAAAATCCTTTTTCCTTCTGCAGGAGGAGAGAGAGCAGCCAGCAACCTCCTGCTGGGCAAGGCAGGGGTGGATGGCTCAGGCAGGCAGAGCACGGCTCAACCACAGGCTCAGTACCGCTTGGCAAAAGCTCCCTGAGGCTTCTTTGGAAGCGCTAGGTTTGGAGGATCCACTCCACCCAGTTCTTAACATCTTACTCTGACACCCTACTGGTAGAAATTAAATGGGAAGAATGTGGAAACTGGATGGCTGAAAGGATAATTGGGACACTGTGGAAATAATCTTCCTCTGCAGCCAGGGAAGATAAACGATTCCTTCCCTATTCCAAACGCAATGCCAAATGGGGAACAAATGATTCTGCCTTTGACCCAATGTCTTTGCTGTATGGTTATTATAAGCATTAAGGATGAAATCTTGCTCACAAAATTAGTCTCACTTCCCTTCCAAAAAGGACTAGACAGAGACAGCACTTCATCCTTTTTTGAGACATGCACACATCTTTCAACAGCAAAGGCAAAACCAGTTCAAATACAGACAAATCAGAACGAAAGCATTCCATTATTAAACTTGAAGACTCTTTTGCTCATTAGCATAACATAACCTCAATCCTGCAACCTGATCTAGGAGGCCAAGTCCAGCACTAATACTGCATGCCATGTGGTCAGTGGTGACACACACAGGTTCGCTCACATCTCACATTACCCCCAGATGTACTGTTTGACGAATGGATTAATTAGACAGATCGCCAGCTACAGCAGTTTGGCTGGATAGACGCTGGAGAAGGCACTCAGTGTGCACAAAGACAGCTCTGCCCGTGGCAACCTACACCCGCATCGTTCCTTACAGAAACGTGCTGAGACACCCCTCAAGGAGAAGGCACAAAACCTGTTCTAAACAATCCAGTCTAAAAGCTTTTGTGCTGTTCAGCTTTACTTTATCAGGGATATGCCACCCTGTGCCCATCCAGCTCTGCTTCCCCAGACCAATGGTTCTTGGCTCCAAGCCCACCTTTACAACAGAAGGACAGCAAGTGTTCCCTGGGAATCCCAAAGGAATGTCTCATTCCCGAAAACCACTCTTGCTTCACAGACACATGTGATTTCCACGTAGTTTGTGAAATTCTATTTATATATCAGATCTTTTAAAGAACTGCTCAATTAGCAGAGTCAACCAGGATCAAGTAACACACCCTCCTGGCATACTTGCTACTGTCCACGTAGTTTATTCCTTATGCCTACCATAGTTTGTAAAGAGCATCTACTGACCACCTGCAAACAGGAGCAGAGTGCTAAACATTGCCCAACTACGCCAGTTCTTCAGCACAGCTCCCTGCAAACACAGGTATCATTTTTAAATACTAACACGTGCTAAATATTCACCATCATTAAGGCTTCATCAGAATAAATTAAAAAGAGAAAAACCTAATGGAAAGAATGACAAACTGTGTAGATTGTAGCTAAACTGATCTGCAACAAATTCTTTTCCCCGTGGAGAGAGGCAAGCAAGGGTTTTCTTTCTAGGATTAGCGATGGTAACTGTCACTTTGTTGCTGTTCAATTTCTCTTCATTCCTATAAAACCGAAACTCCTCCTCAACAACTCTGCCCGGTACACAGGGAACATCTGAAGCAGCGAGGCTGCCGGGGAACTCCGCGACTGACACGAGAGGCTGGGAGCTGCCAGGAGGGATGCACAGAACGGCGCGGTGCCCGCGGGGCTGAACCCCTCGCTTAGCGGTAAGAAGAAAGGTAGGGATGACAACGAGTCTGCTTCAAAACAGAACGCGGGAAGTTTCTGCCGCGATCACTCAATTGCGGAGAAAAAGTACTGGAGATAAAGCAGAGGAGGAACTCACGAAGACATTATGTGAACACCTTTCTCAGTCAATAGCGCTTTCCAAAACGCTCTGTTTTCACTTTTATCCTCCCGGCAGCCCGGGGAAGAGGCGCCACCTGTTCCCAAACCACCAGGGAAGCGGGGCACTTGCCGGGAGTGCGGCGGGCTCTCACGGAGCGGCGCCTCATCGCTCCTCATCTCCCGCAAACTTCCACCGGGCCGAGCCGCGGGATCGCTCCGGCGGCTGAGCCCCCTGCCCGCCCCCGGGGCGCCCCCCGTCCCGCACAGCTCCGGGCAGAAATGCTGAATCACGAAGCCGAGGGTGCGGGACGGGTGCCGCGGGACTCCCTCGACCCCCTCCCGGGTCCGGCCGGCCCCCTCCGCCCGGGCGCGGAGCCGGGAGAGGGTCCGGGCGGAGCGGGATCCGCGGCGCCGGGCACTCACTTGAAGGTGAGGACGCAGAGGGGCCGGTAGGACTTGTGGCTGGTGTTCTCGGCCATGCGCTTGCCCCAGAAGTCGTTGGCGAAGGCGGCGGACACGGGGGCGGCCGCCCGCACGTCGGGGTTGTTCACGATGGCCCAGACGTCGTCGTGCACGAACTCGCCCCGCAGCGAGTTGCCGTAGCACAGGGCGCACAGCCCCGCCAGCACCGCCGCCGCCGCCGCCCCGCCGCGCCGCCCGCCCGCCGGCGGGGACGGGGACGGGGCCGGCGCGGCTCGGTCCCGGCTGCGGGAGCCCCGCACCGAGCCCGTCACCGCCATGGCGCGGGGCGCCGCCAGGGCTGCCCCGGCTCCGGCTCCGCCGCGGCGCGGGGAGGCAGCGGCGCCCGCATGGTGCGGGGCGGGCAGCGGGACCGCCGCCGGCCACTCGCGCTCTGCCGAGGCGCTGCCTGCCCGGCTGCAAATAAACAGCGGCCGCCTCCCCGCGCCATCCCTCCCCTCCTCCTCTTCCTCCTCCTCCTCCTCCTCCCTCTCGCAACCCCCCCTCCCGCACGCATGCTCCTTGCCGCGCTGTCACACCGCCGCCACCTCCTCAGCCCGTCGGCGGGGTGGGCTCAGCCCGCGGTGCCCCCCGCGCACCGGGGAGGGGGATGCGCCAGGGCACGGCAGCTCCCACGCGGGGCCGCGCCGCCCGCGGGCGGGGAGCGCTGCGGGGCGCGGAGCGGAGCCCGCTGCCCCGGGTCGCCCTGTCCGTCCTCTCCCAGGGCTGCCCTGCCGCCTGGCGCCAGCGCCTCCTCCGACCTCCCCGCGGGCACCCCCCTCCGTGGCCGGTCGCAGCTTTCCTGTGGGCCAGACTCACCTGGGGCGCGGGAACATCCCAGCCCGCTCCACGGCACCCGCGCTGTTCCACAGCATCCACAGCGTGCGTGCTGATCCAGTATCGATGCTGCTGCACCGCATCCACGCTGCTCCACAGCATCAGTGCTCGCCCACACCCTCCACGCTGCAGCATCAGCTGTGCCAAACAGTCCCCCGCTGTGTCCTGCTGGAGGGGAAAGCGTTTTGGTGCCATGGAACTTGTTTTCTCTACTCTGGTCCAGCCCCTGTCTCTCTTTCAAAATCATTTGAGACCTGCAGTGAGTCCATCCCCTCCCATACATGACCTTTCTTGTCTTAGTGACAACTCCCAGTAACTTTCACTTAATGAAAGGCTGTGGTCAGATCCTCTATTCAGCCCTGTACAAAAGGGATGTAGTCATGGATTTTTCAAAAAACATGAAAACACGGACTCTATTAATGAGGTTTTGCCATTTAGAGAAAGCCTCCTGCTTATAACCAACCAAAGCAATAACACCACTTGGCAAAGCAGCTTAGATTCAATTAGGTGAATGAACATGCTGGACATACTTTGAATTTGTTCTTGAGAAACGATACACTGAGCACGGTTCACCACCAGCCTGTGCAGTTCCAAGCTGCTCTCCGTGCGTGCATGTGAGCGTGCCTGCCTGCTTCTGGGAAAAAGAGGGGAGCGGAAGCTGTGGAGAGTTCATGCAGACTGTCTGGGGCAAGCCCGCTCCAGGAATGCTTTTTCCCCCAGCATATTTGGCACTTCGAGTGATCTGGTATTTTCCAAGTGCAACAGAACAGGCTTTTCAGATGCACTTTTGTCATAGCTAAAAATAACAGTTAACTCCAACTAGGACAGTGTGTTTATATCCGGGACGGGAGGAAACTCCACCAGAAGCAGAGTCATCAATTCAAAGTTTCTCTTTAAGTTGCTGATGATATTTAGGCAGTTGGCTACCCGGAGCTTTCACCAGCATGGGACACCATTCATGGAGGTGTGTTAGTGTTCATTTTCACCAAAGTTTCAAAGTTTGGGTGTGTAAAACTAGACTTCAACATCTGTGTATGGGCATGGGAAGAGAAACAGCCTGGTATCCTGAGGCATTGAAGTACCAAAGCCCACAAGTGCCCAGCAGCTCTGGAAATTAAGTCATTATTTCACGTGCCTAAAGGTGGAATTGGGACTTTTTGTTGACATAAATTAAAATGGTGACGGTTACGGGGGGGGGGGGGGGGAAGGGAAAGAATAGGCTATAATGTTGATGAAAGCAAAGACAATGTGTAGGATTTAAATGTTGAAATTGCCTTACAGTAGGCTGAAGGTAATATTTGAAATTCTGATTTACTCCACCAAACAAAATCTTCAATCCCCTGTAGTTCTGAAATGGGCAGCTGAGAGTCCAGCTATTCTCTGGGGTGTATGTACTGCACATGGGTGAGCCAGGCAGCCTAAGGGGGGGTCAGCAGCACTGCTATGTAACCCCAACAAACCCAATATACTCAGCAGCCCAGCTGCTCCTCAGCAGGCTGTCCCTCCCCCTGTACCTCTGGTCTACTCACCCATGGATCAGGGTCCACACAGCCTTTCTCACCAATGTCTTTCAGCCTTCTGTCCTTCTCCATCATCACAGGTTGGGGACAGCCCACCCGCTCCTGCCACAAAACGGGGCCCAGGGCTGCCATCAGGCAACCAGACAGGTCTCTCCGTTTGTTATCCAGGACTGTGGTAGATGTCCCTGCTGTGCCACAAGTCCTGCTGTTCACTCTTTGAGCTTAACTAGTTCTTCACATAAAGCTCACCAAAAATGCAGAGTTCTAAAATGGTAAATGATGAAGAGGTGATAAAAAGTAATTTTCCCATCAAGGAATTTCCTGTCAATATCTTATGACAGGATCATACACAGCCATCTAATGTCACATAGTACAACAGGCACACTCTGTGGAATAAATAACATTGCTTCTTATACAGATCTACAATTTCCTGTTCGCTTTCATCACCTACCACACTTGATAACACCAAAAAGAGAGAGATGGCAGTCCTGACCAATTCGGGACTCCTTACCCTTACTCTCCATAGGAGGGCACCAACACTGGCCATTAGCTTTCATCTGGCACAGAAACCTAGAGTTTGCAAGGGAGAAAATCCCTATTTATTTTTTAAACTGTTTTCTCATATGCTTATTGAAATGATATGCATAAAGTGTTCTTTTGCATACATTTTATATTTTGCATTGATATTTGTACATTTTGTACACTGATTTGCCAAGTTTCTTGTACGAGAAGAAAATCTATTCTCACTTCTCCAAGACTGATCAGATCTTTCCTTTCTTCCCTCAAGCGAACATCGGAAAGAGACAAAGCAATGCTCCAGTCAGCCATGGAGGAAGGCCTCCTGTTTTTCACACCAACACCTGCTGAAATACAAACATATCACCTTCTACTTTCGCTACAAAGGGAAACATTACCTTGTCGTGCAGCAGTCACCATCACAAATTGAATTCAAGTTGTCTATTGCTAGAAGTCCTGACCACCTATAAATAAACTAAAAGCAAAAAGAATTCAGAGAGCAGAAGAACACGTACTGAACACTGCTGAACACTGGTTGTCAAGTCTGTACATATATATGCAGGCATATACATAGAGGGAGAGGAAAGAGAGAAAGAAGAGAATACAGCAGAGATAATTTGCTCCAAAGCGGCTTTACCACTTCCAAAAATGTGTGGTCTAATAAGTATTTCTTGATTCTTTCTCTACCTAAAGTAGCCATGACATCGCTCCTGAAATGTGAAGCCAAATTGGTTCTCAGAAAAGCCTAGCTGAGTTCTAGAGAACACTGTGTAGTTGAAGCACTCCAGCTATTTGACTGCCTCCTTGTATTTGAATCACAAGTTCTGTGCCAGCTATATAAAAACGATTAGCGGATGGCTGTTAAAACTAGAGACCTTGAAACTAATTATGTGCGATGCTCAAAAAAACCTGGCTCTGCTAATTGAGCAGAGCTCGTTACTTCTGAAACAGGAAAGTTTAGGCTCCACTTGGAGTAAAACATACGGCAGCGTATGCAAGGCAGGAGACACATTTGAACGGATACACTTCAAAGGGTTGAGCACTGATTGATCTGTTATTATCTGAAGATGGCAACTGCTCAAAGGCAGAGAGAAACTGCAAGTGTTTTGAGTTTCAGACTTAAACGCGGAGTTCTGAGGAGTTTAGCTTTGCATTGACTGATTAAAGTATAAGAATGCAGTAAATACAATTTAAAAGTTAAATTACCATATGGTCATAGCTAGAGGTAAATTTCAGAAGTAGCACATGTAAATAGTTTCTTGCTGTCTGAACAAATAATTTTACATTTAAACTAAGTCATTTGGTAACTGGTCCAATTGATTTCTGCTTGTAGTCAGTTACTGAATGGTTCTGCAATTCATTTCAGTAGCCCCGGGATGAAACTCTGTATCTGCCATGCATATAATCTTCAGTTGATACCAATTACGTTCATATGGTTAAAAGCAAAAAAAAAAAAAAAAAAAGTAAAAAATAAATAAACTAAGGAATGAGGCAGCCACCAGGTTCTGCTAGCTATTAAAGGAAATTGCCATCCTAAATGAGGGAGCATTGCAACTCTGGAACTAAGTTTGGCATCTTTAATCCAATGTTCTGTCTGTGCTAGAAGAGCTTTGGAGAGACAGAGAGCAATCCATGTGGTACAGAGCCCCTTCAAGGAGTTCAGTGCAGGCATAATTCTGTTTAGTAAGTGAGATTTGAACTTTGGAGTTACTGGGAGCACTAAAACAGTGAAAAACTGTATTGGGTTTGGAAAATCCTAATTATGATCCTTTTTTCCTTGTTACCAAATAGTTTCTAGGTCTATGCAGATGACAGAAAGTTTCTCTTCTTGAATTGTTCCTGAAGTCCAGCAAAAGTTCCTGTGGCTTTGCTTTCACTTTCAACTGTGGCCAAGAGCCAGAAGTAGTATAAGCAGGAGAGGAAAACTTCTTCGTATCCTGGTTCTGTGATCCTTAGAAGACAAAGAAATCCAATATCCTCAGGACGACCTCTCCTTTTCAATAGGGATATAGTATTTCAAGTTCAGCTCACAACCCCTCCTAAGCCTTCTCACCATGGCAGTCAGAGTGTGTGCTAAATATCAGCCCTGAAAATTCAAACCCCTCAGTATTTACAAAGTGATATCAACAAGAAGATATCACATGGTAAGCACGGTTTGGTGGATCCTCACGGATGCTCATTTCCCATCCCTGACACAGATGGCAAGTAACACAGAATCCTCTGTGACCCATTTTCATATCCATTTGTCACCTTCTTCATATGCTTGTACAAAATGAGAGACTTCAAGCTGAGAAAAAGCTTGCCATCGTTGTTACTGGATTAGAGGGAATCTCTTTTTCAGCTCACGAAACAAATGCACTTTCTGCCTTTGAAGAAACCCGGGTTAAGCCTTAGTCTGTGGGCAGGATTGTACAGAGTCTTTGAATCTCCACAGTGGATGGAACATCCACGATTTGACAGAGGGGAGGCACCCAGCAAGTGGTACAGAGTGACCTGTGTTTGGTAGTCACAATTTAAAGGTCAGGGACAACACAAAGGTGGGACAATCCGCAGTAATGAGAAGAACTGGATTCTTCACCTACCAAGTGGAGGCAGTCTGTGGCAGAGGTGGCTGAGGTTGCCCACTCCAGCAGATTCACTCATCAGGTGAGGAGATTAGTATTTTCCATTTTTGTGTGCGTGATTTGGGTGTTCAGAACCCTGTGAAGAAATGGCAAGCGGAGGAGTGAAAGCATTTCTCTCTCCCTACTGAGCATGGATCTGCACTTTTGCTATGCTGGAAGCGTTGCAAAAGAAATTTCCCAAAGCCAAAGAAAGTCCTCAGTCTTGCCCTTGTCTGACAGATCTTTTTTATTGCAGCAGAGCAAGGGAAAAGTGCAGGCTATAGGGCTTGAGTCATAAGAGTTATCACTTATAACATTCATCTACTTATTGCTGATTAAGTACAAGACAGTTTAAGCTGAATTTTTATGCATTTCATGGAAATCAGTTAATGGCTCAGAACCACAGAAATTAAAAAGGGAAAACCCAATTCAAGATAGGCCTACTTCTGGATAAGCAAATGAGGGATTCTTAAAGGACCCACCATTTTTTTCACTTACACTGCACAGCCCTGGATGACATTTTCACTCTACCTGGAATGTTGTTTCTGAGTACAAGCAGATCAGCATGAGTGTGAGGCTGGTTAAAGCAGAGATCTGGCTAGAGAGAAGTTGTTTTAAAAGGATAGCTTTCCCAGGAAATGGATATTAGTAAGTCAGACACCATAGGCTTCCTACAAGACTGCGAAAGGGAATTGTCATGTAGCTGTACAGCTGGATGCTGAGCTGCTGAGGGCACTGGAGTCAAACACAGGGTAAGAAACTCTAATCAATATTTAGTGGTTGGGATTCATATTGCTCCTGTAGGGAGGCATTGGATTCAGAAGATGAATTTGATTTTGGTGAGATAAAGGAGGCAACTTCAACTTGGACTGGACTGAATCAGTTAATTTGACCCTATACTCAGTCTTCAGAGTTGGCTGTATATTCCCCAATGCAATTGTCTCTTGCCAGTGTCAAAATAAAAACAGAGATTAAAGACCCCAAGTCTGTTCCCTATTCAGATTCAGTTGGTCTTGTTTTCTGTAATATCTGAGCTGAAATGCAGCAGCAGTTCTCTCCTAAAAGTAACTGATTTATACATGAGATCTTCTAGCATCCCCAGACTCAATTGAATTGCAGTCACTGCAAATGGTCTGATAAAATCAGGCTCTTGGATAAAATCAGGAAATCTCTACATTTATTCTCTGATTACCGAGCAAGCTCAATTTCATCATGGTAAAGTAGAAGCCAGTGGTTACAATTACCTTTCTTTCTTTTCATCTATTTTTTAATATTTGGGTTTAAAATGGAAAAATTACAAATTAATAAATCTGCACCAGGTCCATTCAAGACTCTTTATAATAATATTATTCATATCTCCATGATTAGCAACAGCTGGAATAAATTTTAGCAAAAATATTAAAATCTATATTGTAGAATAAGCCACATAGAGTCATGGTAATTTGAGGAGGGGGAAAGTTTCCTTAAAAGCTACTGGGAAAGGAATATGACTTTTTTTTTTTCAGGTGACTTCTTTGGATTTTATTTTTGCGAGCGGCTACAGTTTTATTTTACAATGCTTAACTTTCTAGTGTTTATGTTGAACAAACACTCCAGATAAAACAACGCTTCAATCAGTCACTCTGGGCTCTGCTTCTTCTCTCTAGTCCTCTTACACCAAGGTGTACTGAGGAGCTCTGGCTGTGTTAAAGCAAAGGTAAGTTCTCGAGCACAATTACAACCCCCTAAGCCAGCTATGCTAGGTAGAAAGCCATCACACCAGTCAGCTTTTGACTGGTTCTGTTTCTGCTCTTTTCCCAAGGCAGTTGAAAAATTCACAGACAACTAATAGACCTGTTGAAAAGCAAAGCATTAAAACCTTCTACGACTTCTCAGAGGAAACAATTTGAAAGCCTGGTGGAGAAGGACAGCATCAGGAAGAAGCGGGATGGAGAGGGAGGCAGTTGGGAATTATTGGAGCAGCTTTTCTGTGTTCCCTTTTCCCTCTCCATTGTTCCCACAGACCATGCATCTAAGTGACCCTCAAACTGATAATAGGACAAATTGGACCCTTCCCAGTTATCCTTGCTCTCCAGCACTTATCTGCACTCCTGTGAGTCTGCTGCAGGCAGGTAAAACATGCTGTAATACTCGAGGAATTCTTAATAAAATATCAAGCCCATTCTAAATGAAAGTGATTATCTAGATGTGGAAGCACTAGAAGGAGCAGTAGAAGAAGTGCTGTGGGAATGGTAGGTGCAAATGTCACCTAGGGCATCAAGATGCCATCACATCCATGTGCAGCTTATCAGGACCTCCCTAAACTGAAGACAGACTACACACAGAGTGAAACAGAAGGCAGAGTATAAACCAAAGCCCTAAAGAAGTGATGTGAGGAAGCAAAAAACAGGCTTAGAGCCACCAAACACCCAGATGAGGAGAGAAAAATAAATCCTAATCTAGGGGTGGAACAGGATGAAGAACACATGAGGGTGAGAGCACATGCAAATCTTGTTTCGTTTTGGCCAAAATCACCTTTCTCTCCTCTTCTAGCACACTGAGGTTTGATACACTGTTACTGCAGAGTTCTGGGGCTACAAACCTGGCAATGTAAAGAATTATGAGCCATATGCTCTAATAATACTTACACACCTTTTATCCAAGGGAACATGAAATCTTGGCTCACCTGAAATACTCTGGAGAGACCTATATGTGACTTTTCCCAGCTTTCCCCTAGATGAGTGCACACTTAGGAGCTCAGGGTTTTCAGTTCCTACTACTAACAAGGACCACAGAACTCCCTTCTTTCAGGTTCTCTAAGGAGATGAGTCTCCCTTACTTTCTTTTGCCAACTCACACTCTCTTCATGTGTTTTGCAGGATTTCTCCTGCCTAATTCCACTCCAGCTTTCTTCTCAGTCAATAGGAACATGTAACCTTTGAATTTCTATTGTTAAACATTTTAAAAATGTTTAAACACTAAAAAGTTACTGACCTGGTTTAGAGCTTAGAAAATTTCCCATGGCTTCAGCCCAAAGCCCAAAGTCATCTGCAGTTCAGCTGAAACACTCCTAGGATCCCTCAATAGGAATCTGGAAGCTTCCCAGACAGCATTTGGAACCTGGAAGGCCTAGAAATAAAACAAAAAGTTGTAATTTGAGAGCAAATCTAACATACTCACTGTTATTAAACCTGCTTGGCAACACCTCTGTAGGGTTTTCTGTCATGTCTAGTAGGCCACTTCCAGCACAGGACATCAGTCCCTTTCTTTCATCCTTGGGACATCACATTAAATTCAGGGCCCTGGCTTGAGGTTCATCTGACCTCACTGCCATATCCTAGGTTCTTATGAGCTTTTCCTGCAGGCTTTCAGAGATGCTCCATGGCCCAGCATATCTTAACTATTACCAAGTTCATGCCAGAGTTCTGTTCCTCAGGCACAAGGCAACCTTCTTTGCTTGTAGAGTAGAGGTCACGTACACTGAGAGCTTCTCTGGAAGCTGCTTCAAGAATAATAGTTGATTCTCTGCAAGACCTAAGGATTTTTGTGACCCTCATCAATATTATCCTCTCACTGCCAAAAGGCCAACACCCTCCAGTATAAACAAAAAGGATAATAATAGCAAACAAACCACTCTACCAAACCATAGTACACTTCTATACTCTTAATCATTCCCTGGGAAAAGATGGAGAGAAAAAACTTAATTACCTGAGAGTTAATATAATTTACATCACTGCTGCTTAAACAGATCTGTTGATAAAAAGGGTAAAAACAGACCAAACTCTGAATAGTTTTATAAAGGAAAGGACTGGAGAGGAGCCCGAAGGAAAACTCAGGCATAGCACAAGTTCAAAGAAGTGCTGCAGAGATCCACACTCTGTAATTTGGGCCTGTTTCTAGTTATCTCTGTACTTGCACAGACTGACAATCGTGAAGAAGAGAAGAATCATGAAGATGGGGTTAGTCTTTTTTGGCATGAGGCTGGCATCTGCCATGGGAAATTAATCCGTGCTAAGCTGCAGTAAGCTGAGCTGCTGAGTTTGTATTCGTGTCACTGAGACTGCTTATACTCACCCCTGGTCTATAAACTCTTATTAGTCAGACCTGACAGTGGGTGACATTTTGATGAGAAGAATAGCCTATAGATCACCATCCATTCAATAACCAGTTATAAAAATGATTTTAAATGAGCCGTTTTTCCAAAGACCACACACCAAAATATTTTGGGGAGATAAATAAAGTGATACTGGGGCTTTATTTCTTTCCCTTTTTTGTTTTTTTTTTTTTTTTGAGAAGGGGATTAGAAGGTCCCAGAGTACTTTGTCACTGAAATAACCACATATGTCAGCTAAATTGGCAGAGCTATTATATTTAGATTCTAGAAAGGGTTCCTTAGATGTTGAGGTCTTGGATACCTCCCAGAAGATTTGCTCTCTGGACAGTCGAAGCAAAATAAAATTAGAGGGGAAAAGTAGTTCACAGCCACAGCTAGTGTTTTCATTTTTTCTCAATATCACATGGTCTGAGATGTTGATGAGAAAAGACGGACTTATGAGGGGTGACTTGACAGGAATCATATTTTCATTTCCTTCATAAAATTTTGTGAGATTTTTCTCTCTCTCCAGTGGCCACCTTGCTGTTGTTGCCTTTTGGGGGCCCATATGATCCTCCCTATGAGAAAAACATATCCCAAGGCATTTCCTTTTTTCTTTTGCAAGATGCAGATAGAGGATTCCATTAAATTTTTTAATTTGTTTAACTGGCTTCTAATTTTGCAGACTCCTGTCATGCCATAAAACTGACTGATGAATAACAGGGCCCTGCTAGGTTTAGCTGGGGTGTAATGTGAGCTAGCAGGGCTGGAAACAATAAAACACAATTTTCTGAGAAATGGGGTTTTGCAAGGGACTGCTAGCTCTGACTTCACCACACTCTTTCATTTTGTTAGCTACAGTTCAGCAAGTCACTCCTGGATTTTGTTACATTTTCTGTCATTATAAGTCCTCTGTTCACAAAAGTCAGAGAGAATCCTCCAGGTAGCTCAAGGTCATTTAGGAAGATAGTTGATGAGTGCCATGCTGGAGACTTGCCCTGCATGTATGGGAGTCAGTGTGTGGGCTGTGGATGGGACAGCCAAGGCTCAAACAGCGCAGTTCATAAGAGAGAATTTCAGATGAGTCAAAAGGCAGCCTCTCACCTCCCACACTGACCTTCTTTGGAGCTGCCCTACACTGAAAATCCTCTCTCTTTCCAGCTATCTATACATTTTCAGAGGACCATGGGTTGAAAAGAACAAAGAAACAAACACTTGAGTTCGTCTTTCAGCTATCATTGTGACATGCTGGTTTTGGAAACTAAGTGACAAGATGTTCATGACACAATTCAGTTCATTGTCATTAACGCGGTCGAGTTGTCCTGGAAGAGAAGCTTCCTCAGAATTAAATATTGCTTCCCTGGCTTTCTACGTAAACCTGATCAGATCTGACTCATTCCTGCAGAATATCCTCCTCTACATCCAGGCAAAGACAACAATAAATAGTTTTGCCTTGTCAGGCTGCCTGCAAGTAATCTAATCAGGTCTGGAACATTCTAATCCATAATGAATTGTTCCATCTAGACCAAAGTGTAACTAAGCAACTGCAACAGCAAGCCTCCAACTTTGTGGACCACCCTGCCAGCTGTGCCAGCCTGGTCTCCTAGCTGTGCCATCAGGAGCACAGACACCAATCTCTCCACAGGACTCGGGAGGTACCTGCACCCTTGTTACAACCCTGGCCCTTGTTAAAACCACCCAGAGAGCTGCAAGACCTCATACCTGCCTGGTGAAAGTCTCCTGGTCCCAGACTAGGCAGGGGAACAAGGCAAAGAAATGGTGGAAGAAAACAACCCTTGGCTTTGTTATCGAAGCAACAGATATGCAGGAAGGCTAAGAGATGTGCCCGAAGATAGAAAGGAATGCAGGCAGAAAATAACACATCTCCTGATTTCAAGGCCATTTTCTGCCTGAGGGCACACAAGGACTGGGAGGAGAAAGACCTGCATGCAGCACAAAGGCTCCCCACTCCAGATTTCACTGGCTCTTGCATTCTGGCTTGCAGTGGCAGGAAGAGACAAGAGTGGGGAAACAGCATCAGTGTGCTGGGGCTTCTGCAAGAGCTTCAGTAGCAGCTGATGTCACAGGTCCCAACAGTGCCAGCTATTTCTCTGCCCTGGCCAAGCACCACCACAGTGCACAGGAGAGGCTGGAACAAGGCTTTCCCCAACCTTTCTGAAGTTTTCATATAGAATTTTTCAGTCTTTGCATTACAGGATTTTGAGGTAGGAGTGAGACAGGACTTGCTTGGGAGGCAAAATCCTGAGCCATGCCCCTAAAATCCTGTGCCCTCCAGCTGCTGACCTCAGGACAAGATTAACTGCAAATCAACCCTAGAGCAAAATCCACAATGGGGAGTAGGATAGGATTGTCACTTCCCTGTAGCATCTTGCAGCAGCAGCCTGTGTTTGTGTCAGAGTCTGCAAAGCAGGAATGCTTATGCCCTTACAGTGACAGCATAGGAGATTTTGTTTTGGTTTTGAATAAAAGATTGATAGGATAAAGGCAACTGTGGGGGACAGGTCAAATACAGCTAATGAAAAAAAAAGTAGGCTCAGTCTTCATCCTGTTATATTGCTTGCTAATGGAGTAGTGTTTAGCAATAGCTTGTGTGTTGTAAGGCTTAAGGTTATCAGCAGAGTGACTGCAGAGAGCTAGTTAGAATTCACCCTGCATCTGTGACTGTAATCTGGCAATTTAAACGAAAACATGTTCTCTGCATAGGTGCATGACACAGGCTATTACTATCATTAATACAGTAGTAGTCATAATAAATCACAGATCTAGCATGTTTGTTATTCCAAGGAAAACTTAATTATCATTTCCAAGCTGGCAGCATTTGATTTATTTTTTTGCTGTCTCTGAAACTGTATAATTAGTTCCGAAGTTACAGTTGCAAAATCTCTGCCTTGGTGACGGTAGGAGATGTGGAGTTACAGCTGCAGCCATTGCTCTGGCAAAGACAGCTTTCTCTGGGGAATATTAATTTTTAACATGAAAATAATAATAAAAAAAGAGTAAATCTACCCTGAGAAGCGGGAGAATACTTGGAAGGTGCCTCTGAGGGAGCCTCCCCTTGCCTTGCTGAGCTGTTTTTGGTAAAAGGAGCTCTCTAGTGTCCAGCTGTAATAGTGCAATTTGAGAAGAAGATGCTATGAGCACACAACCTGATTGAACAGATGTGCCAATGGAAGGCCTGGGTCTCTTCTTTTGGGCACTCAGTGCTAATGCACAGTGTGAGAAGTGCTACTTAACATCTCTATCGTCCAAACCCACACTGCACTTAAGAGTTTCAAGGCACAGCACAGAAGTCTCCTTCATTCCCACCTATCCTTCTCCACCTGTTTCTTAAAGGAACTTCTGATGCACTGATGAAGTGGCTCCTGCTCAGACTGCGGGTCAAGGATATGTGTGCATCTCTGCTGGCATCCAGGCCATGGAAAAAAAAGGTTTGAATTTTTACTGTGCTCTCCAGGGACAGCAAAGTGCCTGCCATTTGGGGATCTAAGGCCACATGCTCATAGTGGCCTGAGGTATTTGGTCTGAGTGAATGCCCAACTGCAACCACTGACTTTCAGTTTCTGCACCTGATTATGTGAAATTATCTCGTGCCAGAAAAAACATCCCCATGATCACTAACCCCAGAAAGAAAATTGCAAAAAATATGTGTGGATAGTAGTGTACAAAGGCAAATCACCCCTCTGTCTTTCTAAAGTGAATATATTAATATTTTAATTGGCACTTTTGCAGGTTTGAGTACATGCCAGAACAACAATATATTGTCTTCACAGTGTTTTTAAAGCTTGTGTTTTGTTTTTTTTTCAACACCTTAGTGATGAGCTCACTAGTGTTGATAAAAATGAATTAAAAATCTATTTGGTTATCACTGGGTATCACAGATGGAGAATAATGACTTGACAAATTGGCAAACTGAGATTATCTGCAAATATTATGAGAGGCGCTTGAAGCTCTTATAAAATACACCATCATTTTTAATAGCATTTTGCTATTATGGTACCTCCCTTGTGGATTCTGAGGTTTAATATTGCAAAAAACATTGCCATAGTCAAAGCTTTGCCACTGAAAAGCACCATCTTGTGTTTCCTGTGTTCTGCTTCCCACAGCAAGGCTTATTATTCTACGGCAGAAAGCAAATTAAGATGTAATAATTAACTAAACGTGTTTCAAAGGCAAGAAATCCCACACAGGGGTAAGATGCTCACCTTTAATCACTGCAAACAAAATGACAGTGTCTTTCCCATAAGTTGCTGTGAGCCAGAGGCTTAAACCTTTTGCCTTTAGATGGGTTTGCAGCAGGTTTTTCTCTTCCTGTTATTCACCTTCATTTTCTGAGCTCAGCTTTCAGAGAAGCCACAGTTCTAGTAGCTGAAAAACAAATTTCAAAAATATAAGCCACAAACAACAAAGAATTCTGCCAGATTCAGGTCAGTCTTGACAATCACAGTTTTTCCTCCACTTAGGTTTGAGCTCAGTATTAAGGTGATCACTCTTGATAAATGCAAAACCTATCAGTACATTATTATGTCTAAGCACTCTGTGGAATACCTAGGATACAGCAGCCCATTTTCCCTTTATTTCTGTAAACCTGCAGACATGGTGGCAATGGTTTTACTGTTTTCCTGGCTTTTTTTTTTCCTCAAAAAAACCAAACTGTTGATATTTTCAGACCAGAAAATTAAAGGAGGATTGCCTCCTCAGAAGACTCTTTGTAAAAAAGAGTTAATCTCAAAAATGTGGGTCCCTTTTTCATCAAGATTTAGGTTATAAGGGACTGTTAAGATCTTCTGGTTTGAACTTCTACATAATGCAGCATGTGTAGGATTTCAGCAAAGTCCATGACTAATTACAGTTTTATTTGCAGTGTTGGGTCCTTGCAACACACAGAGCCCTTGTTGACCCCTGCTGAGGGGGTTGTTACTGAATTTAAGAGCCTTAGAGAAAAGAGCAGTAACTGGAGTCCCATCACTATTTTTTAGATAGAACCTGGTATTTTATACTCACTCTATCATGTTACAAAGTGATAAATCAGAAGACGTGTCAAATGTGTTTTAACAAGAAGAATAAAATCCATAATTCAGGACAGCACAGAAAGCACCTGGTTTTATGCTTTGTTTCCATTTTAAAACATAGAAGAGGCTCAGAGAAGCATCTGCTGAGCTTCTGAATGGGTCTGAATCAGCTGCAAGCACCCATTTGCCAAATGCAAGTCCAACTCAGACACAAAACCAGGCAAATCTCAGCAATGCTGGGTCAGTTTCACATTTAGATCCCAAACCAATAGCAAGTCTGGATTGGTGGCAAATGGATCTGACCAAAAAAAAAAACCAAAAAACCAAAACAACACACACACAAAAAAACCCCAAACCCCCAAAAGAAACAAAAAAACCCCAGAAACTTTTCATGTCCTGTACTAAATGAGATTCCTCAATATCAGACAGCTGGAAAAAAAAGGATGTACTTAACCATTTGGGGATTAATTTCTGTTTTTCTTTCTCTGTATTGATGGATGCAGATTTATGGAAATCTCCATCTGATGATTTCCAAGTGCAGAAGGATATTGTTGTTCCATGAATAGTTTCAATAGGTTAAGTATGTATCTCATATTAAATTTCGGACTCTGGGGTACCCACAGTATCTACCTGAGATCACTGAGCTACAGCCTGAGGGCACAACAGTTTCAGTGGAAACTCCAAAGAGCAAATCAGAATTTTTAGACTGCCACTGACTGTAATAGAAGAAACATCTTAATTTGTTTGGTGTAGAGGGCCCCCTGAAAAAAAAACACTGCTTGTAGTTCAGAAATAACAAGAAGTGCTCATCTTGCTCTCAGCTCAGCTGTGAGGTTTTACTCTCCTCAGTGGGGTGCAGTGTACAGCTGGTGAAGGAACAGGCATGCTATGTGTACGTCTGGAATCACTTCTGATCTGCCACAGGCAGCATGGATCAGCCAGACCTGGCAAAAGCCAAGTTCTGTGTCATCCCCCAGGGACTAGTAAGTAGATACCCACCTGTAGCACCTTCCTCCACCCACACAGACACCATCAGAGTGATCTCAGGCCTCAAATCTGAAGGGAACCACTGCAAGTATGACCATCACGAGGAACAAGAGGCTTGTGGGCATGGGGTGACACGGTGACACCACTAAATGCAACACCACGAGTCTGCTGAGTCAGAAATGCAGAGGTAGCACAGGGTCCATCTGTGCTGCCCCGGGCACAGGGACAGTGTGACACCTCCAGGGAGGCAGCCACAGCTTAGGTATTGGCTCTAGAAGATCAGCAGAGTCCTGATGCCCCTGAACTCACCACCCCAACTCACCAGGGCTACTTACTGGGTGCAACCACAGCTTCAGAGATGGTTTGGTCTCTGCTGCTGTGAGAAGACTTGTTGTGTGGAGCCTTGCAAGGTGTCTCTGCCCAGCACTGGTCATGGCTTCTCTTCCCAGGGTGATAGATGTTTGCAAATCCATAACATCTGCCTTTTCCCTAAGTGAAAGTGATGATTTTGAAACAGGATCTAAGCTGCTTTTAGATTCTCATCCCAATACAGAATTATGCATATAGCATGTAAACAACATTATCAAATTCTAAAACACGGGCAAATTCTTTCTTATTTTTACCAACTAGGAAGGCACTTCACAGAGCAAGGAAAATATGAATTGCTCTGGTCAGACCAGAAGTTTGGAAAAGACGTTCACAGGTTTAAAAGCTTAATTTCTATGTAAAAATTAATAATCATATTAATTTTTCTTCAAAAGGACAATCCAACTAGCTAGTTGAGAAGTTCTCTAAAGAATTGTGAAAGCTTTCCTTTGCCAGGAAGCTGGACACAATGGCACACCCTTTAAGGCTTCTGCCCATCACCTTGCAAAATTGCTTAGACTTCCCTGAGCTCTTGTTTGGAGTTGCCAGGATTAGTGTGAGCATCACATCTGAATCCTTGTGCTCCTTGGCAGACCTCCTGCAGCCAGCAGCACTGCGGTGGCAGGGTAAGTGTCCATGATGGGAGATGCCAAAAGGCAAAGAATCTGGTCTTGTTGCTAGTGTTAGTGTTCACAGTGTGTCACTCAGCTGTCCCTGCTGAAAATTACTCTCTCTTTCCCTCTCTCTCTCCAATTCTGATGAATATTGATGAACTTCACAGCATCAAAGGAAGCAAAGGCAGGACAGCTGTTTGAGGGGACAAACATTTCAGTTCCGGACTGGGAAAAAAAAAAAAAAGAGACAGACAGGGGAGTGGTTGTGATGAGCCAAGACAGCCTTCTCCCTCGTTTGTCAAAATGTGATTTACAGACATTCTTCCATTCACCCTGTGGCTGCCAGTTTCCACATCCTATATTCACAAATCTCTCTTGCTAATTGGATAGGCAATATGTGGGCTGCCTCCTCTATAAAAAGCTTTTTTGAACTGGGACGCTTCCCAGCTCATTTTAATAAATCATGACTGTAATTAAGTTCTTTTGCTGCATATTTCTGCAATAAAATCTGCATCATTCACTTACTGGCCTTCTTTACTGTCCAGCTATCATTTTGTCTTGCATCTGAAGCTGCCTTTCTTGCCTGGCCATTCAAACGACACCATTTGCTTTGAATCCCTAATCTAAATCTGCTGCTTTTTCCTTATCTTCAGGGCCTCTCCTCATTCTGTCCATTGTAACAATCCCACTCGTGCCTCTGGCCACTGTCTCTGCCATCAGTGACCACTTCAATTCTCTCTTGATAATTCTTCTCACTAGGGCTGTCCCACTGCCTCAAGAGCCACTTCCACCAGCATGGCAACAAATGCATCTGAAGCTGCCTCTTCCCAGTGGCCAGCTGGTAAAAGCACTTATTTACATAACAAAACCCCTTTGTCGATGGAATTTGTTCCTCTTTCTGGGAAGTGTCTGTTCTCTCCTAAGGACTTTAACACACCACCAGGGTTACTGCAAAGCAAGCAGAGTAACCATCCCCACTCGAATGAAAGACTGCCCCAGAGCTTTGCCAGACTCTCTAAAAGGAAGTGCAGCCTGGAGCTGCATTGCCCTCAGGGCTGTGTTGGGAGGGGAAACAGAGCCTGTGAAACACTTGTGCTGGCTGCTGTGAGAAAGAAGTCAAGAGGTTAGATTTGCTGAAGTTCCTCATAGCTGTAATTTCCCCAGAACATGGGGAGGATGCCCTGAGCTGGATGCTTACACTCCCTTTGAGTTTGGACTTGAAGTGCTGCCAGCAGAAGAACCCTGAAGCTTCAACCCTCAGCTTTAAACTTCACTCAGTCATCACAAAACTTCTCTTGGTTTTCATTTTCCTAAAGGTTCTGCCAGTCCTAGTGTCTGGAGATAATAGGACTAATCTTAGGAGTCATGTTTTGGAAAAAAATGGCAAAAAAAAAAAATTACAAAGAAGAAAAAAATTAACTGAGAAGCTGGATGGGACATGGGTCAGATAAAACATTGTAAACATCCAGTCTTTTCTTTTCTTTAAATCAACCAGAGTTTCAGACATGAATGTGTGAGGCAGCATCTTGTTTTATGGTTCTTCAGAAAACTTACTGGTTTGTTTTTTTTAAAAGAGTAATTTTTAAAAGTGAAGACTTTGTCCTTCACCACCTCAAAAGCACAATGTAAGAAGTTTTAATGTGTAAATAATGTGGGTTTGTTTTTATACTGACACTTGGTTGGTTTCAGATTCAAACCAGATTGAGATATGCCTCTTTTTTGCATAACTCCAAGCTCAGCTTCAAACTTGTAAGTGGGAAAATTAACATTAAAATGAATCCTTTAACTGCAATTACTTGGAAGATGCAGAGCATGAAGCATTCAAATGGCTCTCATTTAGTGACCCGGTTAAAATATACAGAGCAGTACTGCAACTTGGTTGCAAACTTTTCAGAGACTTGAGGATGTGGAGGCTTTACCCTGCTCCCAGCTTTACTCTACTCTTGGTACTCTAATGCATCCCAAAGAAACAAATAGATGTCCAAAACACTTTTGCCTTGAATGCATTTCCATTAGGTTGTTATCTTCCTCAGGCTTTATGTGGGAACACCAAAATACTCAAGAGAGCAGATGAGCTTTAGAAATGTGTCAAAGTATCATACTGGTCATATGATGCAGGTACTATTTACACTGGAACTGAAAATTCAACTGCTGTGCCACATTATTGTGAAGTAAAAATGTATTCTATCAGAAAAAAGAGAAATAAAATCTCAGTATTTTCCATTACAACAAAATGGCTTTGTTGAAAGAGGCTCTGGTGAAAGTATCATCTGAATTCTAAAAACAGAGAAAATTAATTCCTTTCCCCCCCCATCTATTAGAAAAGACGTATTCCAGATACACCAAGCAATGGAGGGAGATAATATAAAGCACTACAGTGCTGTGTTAATATGAAAACAGAGTGCCCTTGCCCTGCAAAAGAGCACACAATCAGAAGAAGGACCTCACGAAACTTTACCCTTAGGATTCCCAAGTTGCCTGACCTCCTGCAAAAAAATTCTCAGACCATTACCAAGGGAGCAGAAGTGACAAAGCTGTCATCTTTTCCCCTCTCTTTTTTCTCCTTGTGACCATCCTTGCTATTTTTAAGGTAAAATGCAGGGAAGCTTACAGCCACTGTAACACCCCTGGCAGGGTAACACAGGAAAGGAGGGACTCCAATAACTCCAGCCCCAGACTTCTCAAAAGTCTTTTCCTTTGAAAACCAAAGGAATAACCTCATCAGCTGACAGCCACAGCAAAGGCTTGTTTTCCCTGAGGCTTATCTGCTAGTGGAAAAGGATATATTTGGCAAACATACACATTCTCCTTGCAATAACACACCACGGCTGCATTCCCCTTCTTTCCAACACTGGCTTCGGGTTTCATTTCTTTTTTCCTTCCATATTCACTCGAAGCCACTGGGCAGGGTCTGAAGGAAGCCTGGTGCAGTAGTCACGGGTGTGACCTTTCCCATAGCTCAGCAAGGATGAGCTGTGGCTGAGATAAGCAGCCTGATGTTTTCCAGGCATCTCCGCTGCGGCTCTCCTGCTGACATCATTCGGGAACTAATGCCAACACCTCCCTGCAGCTCCTGGTCACATTCATCTCAAAGAGCTGCTTTCTCCTCCCTCTGCTCAGCAAAGCAGGTTCTTGTGGTGCTCTCTTTAATTGCCTTTGCAAATGACAGATTGTCTGATACAGAGGCGAGCTGTGAAACAGTAACCTGCCTGCTGCTGCCCACGTGGGGAAGCATCCATCAGCTTCTCCTTTCCTGGTAGTTTGAAAGCGTTCCCGCCTCTCCTCCAGCCATCTACAGCTGGCCCTCACCACAGGGCTTTGCCCTTTCGGTTGGATCCGGGCCACACAAGCAGTTAATCTGACATTTGGCACGGGTGAGGTGATGAGAGGGTTCCTCAGGGGAGCAGGGGCACATGGTGGGGCACAGTGGCTCACTGGGAACCTGCCAGAGAATTCCACAGCCCTGCTCCATAGTCATGTACCACAGCCCTGTCTACTATTGCAGGGACTGGAAGACAAGTGAAGGAGTGGCAACCACTAGTGAGGGAACAGAAACTGTAACAGGGGTATTTTTTTCCCAAAATCATCAATTATGATTGAAAGGCAAAATGAACACCCTTTATGTGAAATTTATATTTAAGGAGCAGCCACACAATGCTGTAAGGCAAAAGGTCATGTCTGAAAGCACTCACTTCTGTAAAAAGTTAACGTTTTGTTCTGTAAGAAAGCTCTAAGGATGTCAATAAAAAATAAATATTAATAGTGATAGAGCCATCCTCTCTGAAGCCACTGAACACTGCGTTTGCATTCAGTGAGGGCGGGGTTAGACATACAATGCATAGCACCAAGAGTTGCCTAGGTGTTCACAGGCTTAGGTCCACACCTATGTGTGTTCTAGGCCACACATATTTCCTTTGTAAGAGACCATGAACAGCTATAACTTGAATATCTAACAGTCTGACAGAGAAATCTGATGAGCTAGGAAAAGACTAATAACACTGAATAAAAGTGAAGCATAGAACAATAAGGAGGATGTTTAGTTCATTCCATTCAAAGCAGGACTACCTTCAAAATTTGCTCAGTTTGCTCAGGGCCTTGCACAGTCAAGTTTTGATGATGTTCAGGGCCTTCAGCCTCTCTGGGAACCTCTTCAGTGCTGCATCTCTCTCTGGGTGAAAAACTTTTTCCTCAGACACAGTAGGAATTTCCCCTGGTCCAGTTGTGCCTGGTGCCTCTTGTAATTTCTGTCTGGGCTCCTCTCAGCAGCTCTGCTGTCTCTGTAACCCCCCTCTGGTAGTTCAAGGCAACAATAAGGTTCCACCTGAGTCTTTTCTCAAGAACAAACCCAACTCCCTCAGCCTTTCCCTGAGCATTGTGAAATCCTGCCCCTGACCACGTGAGTTACCATTCACTAATATTGCTCCAGTTTTTCAATGCTTTTTCATACTTTCTGGGAGATGAATTACTCCAGGTGTGGCCTCACAAGTGCTGAATAGAGGAGAACAATCACTGCCACGGACCCGCCAGCTATGCTGGTATTGTTGCACCTCATGTCTGGTGTGGTTGGCTCTCATTGTTGAAATGGCACATTTTTGACTCATGTTTGGCTTTATGTCCATCAAGACCTCAAAGTCCTTTCACTTTAAGCTGATTGCTAGTCAGGCAGTCCCCAGATTTTACTGTTGCAGGGGGTTATTATTTCCCAGGTGCTGGACTTTGCCTCTGTCATCCAGTTTCTCCAACTTTTTCATGTCCCTCTGAATGACAGCAGCCTTGCTCTCCAGCATATCAGCTACTCCCAATAAATGAAATAACTGGAAGCAACATCATGAAAGAGATGATAGTCAGCCTAATGGTACTGTATAAACTCAGAATGGAGCAGGACTGACAGCTATGCTGTATTCATCCTTCTGCTGGAAAACAGCCTGTGCTGCTGTCCTTCACAGGGTAGTTGATGTCCTTACTTCTGAAGATGAAACCAAAGGATGATGCAGTTTACAGAGGAAGCTTATAGAATTCCTCTGAGAAGCTTTAGCATGGACTAGTAGAATTAAGGTGCCTTTTTATCTCTACCTTCTGTCCCAGAGATCAGAATTATTAGCATGTGCATGAAGCGCATCATCTAATCTGGGAAAAAAGATGCACTTTCCTGTGACCTTAACTCAGTCACATAGGTCAGGCAGCAAAAACGAGTTGCTAAAAATAACATCTAAGCTGAGCTTCTCTTCGTTTGTCCACAGGAAAAAAAAAAGGAAAACACCAAACGGCTATATTTACTCTTCAGAACTGCTTATTCATTCAAATAAAAAGACAACAGCTAGGCAAGAGTTAAAGAGAAGATAATACTGAGTTTTCAGTTGTGCAAAACCTAAATACCTATTGCTTAGACCAAAGGAGAAAATGGTTCCTCTCCAGCACTATCTACACCTTCTTCCTGCACACACAGCAGTGGCTTTTACTCAGCCCCTTTGGATTGTCTATCACATCATGCTGAAACATCATGCAGTAAATATTTGCAAATCAATTATTAAATCCATTAGAAAGAGTCAAGCATGTGCTTATCAAAATCCAAAGAAAATTATAGGAAATTTACCAGCTTGAAGGGAAACATGGGGCAGCTTCCAATGTTGAGACCTGGAAGGCAGGAAGAGCAACTGTGAGGATTCGCCCATCCAGAGGAGCAGGTTGACAGCTTGATTGAGCAGCAAGAAATCACCTTGAGGGGCAGCAGCTCTGGATTATCCCCCTCTCTTCCTCCTCCCAGGCCTTCACGCTCTCACGGCTGTAGAGCTCAATAAGGCAGGAAAATCCCACCACTTCCAAAGCAAGATCACAGTTTTTCCTGAGTTAAAAATAGAGTAGGCACTTTGGACCCACAGTCTTGCTGCTGTGAAAGAACTGGCAGAACTGCATCAGCTCCACTGGGTAGCCTTGCCTCCACAAATGGCAGGGAAAACCAACTGTGGTGCTCAGGAATCCGGGATACTCTGCAAGCTATGTGTGAGAAGACCTTTGCACTCATCCAAGGTAGATCTCATCTCTGCAAGAAACAGATTCCTGACATCTGTCTCCTGTTAATTTCAGGATTCAGCAGATTCTTATCTCCTATGGCATCTCTCTGCTGTGAGAGGAAGCTGTTTTTGGCTGCCTGCTCCTAAGACTATTTCCTGCTGAGCCTGAAGCCACAGCGCCTCTTCAAGGCTCCTTATTTCAGAAGCACTGCACAATACAGGGTAGGATGCAATGAATAATTTTGCCAATAAAAAAGCAATTTCAGTTTCCTTGAAGCCCCAGGATGTCTGCAAGTAGTTTCCACCAAAGAAAAAACATGAACATAAGTTTCATCTTCATCAAAACAAATTCCTTCTCTTAGAGGACCTCCACTTGCAAGGGGTCTTGCCAGAGTAAAGAAAAGAGATGATGCTACAGACAATTTCAGTGTCCCAGTTTTTGGCAATCAGCTGGGATATGGGAAATTCCCTTCTCTAAATTAGGGCTGGACCAACCAACTCCAGCATCCTTGCTTACCCAGTCAGGTAAAGGGGGAGGCTTTGGAATCTCCCTATTTTGTGGGACAGGAGAATGTTGCTGTCACAGAGCCCCATAACCTCCTGTCCAGAGATTTAGTAAGCAGGAGTTAGAAGGTTTCTGCTGACTTGTGAGAGTCTTTAATATTCAGTTGTAAGGAATCATTCCTAGAGGCAGAAAACAGGCCTTCTGCTGGAGTCAGAATCTAGTAGTTTTGCTCCACTACTTACCCTACAGTGTTTCCCCTCAGAATAATCCTCTAGGACATGGCCATTTCTTTCTTCCTTGGCTCTGCTTGTATATAATCAGAATATCTACCTTGCTTTCCAAAGAGCATCTCTCTTTCTCTCCATAGGGCAAACTAACCTGCTCATTTCTTCATTTTCACTCAGTGAGCCATTAAGTCTGTGTAGGGGAAACTCACTGAAGTGCTGACAGCTAGATCTGCCTGAAGGATACCTTTTGTCCCAGTTTAGCTACTAGGCCCACTTCACTCTTTGCATGAAAAGTACACCATGAAAGTGCTGTTGGCTTACTGTCCCTGGGACAGAAAAATAATCAGCCTAATCTAACCACAGAGAAATTACATACACTAGCTTGTCAGGAATTTCCCCTCCTCCAAAACTCCTTTTGTTACCAAAAAAAAAAAAAAAAAGCGCCAAAATGGGAAAACAAGCCCTTGTTCATCTTTCACGTGCAGTAAACTCACTTACCTGCCAATTCCATAAAGATACCTGTGTGTTGCTCCCTTCCCTAGCACAAAGCCACTCACTTTGCTTGGTCTCTGCCTGACAACCATCCAGAAGGATCCAACGCAAGTGGTGGAGGCTCAATGAAATAGATGTTGTGTCTCACTCTGAAATAGATACGGCAAGATGAGCTGGGGAGGAAGAAAGAGTCAATTTGTCTCTGGCCCCTGTAAAATCCCAGACTGTGTTCTCAGTAATATGATCAGATTTGGGGTAGATGATCAGCTTTGGCAGTTCTAATAGAGTCTGTCTGCCAGCACTGTAATTGTAAACACAACCAACATCTGAATATAATAATAATAATGATAAAACGTAATGTTACCATGGCCCACACCCACTGGGACGTGTCATTTTTTGCTTTGGCTTTAGGATAAAGGATGATGAGGATGTTTGGACCAACAGCTTCATTTCAGCCAAGGTTTCTGATAAGTCTGTCACCACATTTGTCTCTGGAAAATATTAAGCACAGCATAGAGCTCATTCCTAGATGATATACAAGCAGCTTGTTTTTCTCATTTCACCACAAATCTTATTTATATATACACTGCAAATAGATTGATACCACACACAGAGCACATCCACAGGGTCTGATTTTCCAATGTTACATTAGATTTATGATCTTGTAATTCCATAGACTTTAATGAGTTTTACCAGAATAAAGCTGGATCCTAAAGGGAAAGGATATATTATGGACTTGCACATATTACTTGTGCATCCAACCAGAAATGTTAGTACAGGCAGACACCTGGCACAGATGACATAGTTAAATATGCCTCATACTCCCTTTTACAAGACCTCACTTTCAGTTGCTTGCAACTGTCAAACATTCAGTGTTCAAGCAGAAATTCTCCTTCTAACACGCTTGCCTCAGGCTAAATATTTTTCAGACAGTTCCAGGAAAATTAGCCCATCCATTTTGTGGATGAATTGAGGGAAAACCACAGTGTATCAATAACATTAAGAAAGGCTCCAACTGCCTTATTTAGAGGCTCTGAAGCTTTGAAGCAAGGCTTCAAAACACTGAAAGGAAGCAGTATCCCGGGAGTGGATGTGCTGCTGCCTTGGAGATCTGTCCACAATCCAGGAGAGCCATGCCCAAACCCAGCAGTTCACACCCAGCTGTCGACTGCACACCAGGCCCTCAGTGCCTGCAAAGCGCTCCGTCGCAACGGGAGATCCCTGTGCTCGCACAAGGCACGCAGCAAACCCACAGGGGGTGTTTACAACACCATTTACAAGGAGCTGATCAATGTTGCAAGTGTTCTGTGACACAACCACGTTGTGTTTGCTCTGCAGGCTTCAGCCAACAGAGGCTGGCGGAGTTCAGAGGGCCACAGAGTAGCAGTTGGGTAATACGGGCAAGCAGCAGACTTTGGAGAAGGACAGAAAAGGGGAATGAGAAAGATGACACAAGTTAAGGTTGTGGGGTTGTGTGGGGTTTTGTTTGTTTCGGTGGGTTTTTTTGTCTTGGTTTTAGATTTGGTTTTTATTGTTTGGGTTTTTTTTTATGAACAGCTACTGGAGATGCCCTGCTTAGCACTGCCAAAAAATCCCTGCTATTGTCTTTGCTTAGGCAGAGCTACATTAATTTCAGCTGCTCACATCTAAGGAAATACAGAAAATCCTACAAAATTATGTACTTGGTGCATGAGCAATCTTTAGACAACAAAGAAACAGTAAAATTTAGGCCGGATCAGGCCTCTGGAATTAAGAGGTCCAACAACCCACCACCAATTTAAAGCAGGGCCAATGACCAAACAATGATTTTCTGTAGTTCTCTGCTGTGGGGGATCATTGTGGCATAAGACACAGCAGCAGCGTGCACAGATGGCACCTCTCCTTCTGGCACCTCGCTCCTGGTGACTACACCCAGCCATCTGAAGAGCTCCCCAGGAAAGAAGGTGACCCACCTTCTTCTCACAGTTGGCCACACAGACCCAGGGTTCCCAAACCCTGTAGCCCACTGTAGCAAACCCACAGCACACCCTCTGCTTTTCAAACAGGATGTCCCACCTTTAACTTACGTTTAACTTGATGTTTAACACAACTCTTGCAGACGAGCTGCTGACCACTCGCCACAGCCACTGACCACCCTGCCAGAGCAAACAGCTCTTCAGTGCTCTGGCTGCACGCTCTTAACTCAAGTGGAGGTCTCTGCTACATAGTCCAAACAGCTCAGCCATTTTGCTGACTACTGTGAGGGTACACATGGTTCCATATGGTGGGAGAGCTGTTTTTTTCAATTTGCTCCTAAGACTAAGTGTAGGAAATTATATACAAACCACTGCTAAGAGAATATTAAGGTTGCAGAATCGAGCAGTTAAAAGCCAGGAACTGGTTGACAAGGTCTTAGTCACATAAAAGAAAGATCTAAATAAATGTGCTTTGATAGCCAGAAAATGCTCTCTGAAAGACAGGCTGTATAAAAAAGAAATAAAAGAATGAGGCCACTTTGTTTAAGAACAGCTTCTTAAATCATGATCATCTTTCCAGACCATTTCCTTCTCTCCTCCCTAAACTCCTGCCAAATTGCAGCTAGGTTTAATATGAAGATTTTACAAAAGGTTAATCTTCGCACTTGAGAAGTAAGCAAAGTTTGGGCTTCAGAGGTGTTTTTCTTAGATCATTTTCAAGAGTTATAATGGTGTAGATCGAGTACTTTAAACTTACCACACTGAAAAGCTGCAGCACTACATCATTCTTCCTGCAATTTTTCTTCCTCCATAAAGATGACATACATCCCTGTGTTGGGTCTGCTACAGGGTTGGACTTATCAAGGTGAAATCTGACTTCAGCAAAATGGGGAAAAAAGACTTCAGAGGGAGCATGTTTAGGGTTGTGCAAACAATCCCAAATCCCACTTCTGTCCCACAGAAACATCCCAAATAAGTGCTGCATTTGTGAAGTTTCAGTAAGGGAAAGCCATTTCCAAAAACCCTAAGGAAGGGTGCTTGCTGTGAGGCAAGCAGAAACCTTCCCAGGCCAAGTTTTATCTGGCTAGGGGCACAGGAGCCAGCAGTGTGTGACCCTGTGGCCTGTAATGGCTGGGGAAGGCTGACTGGCCACACCATCCCCACCAGGCACTGCCAGAGCATCAGCCCAGTGTGCACCTGCTACTCACAGCAGAGTCCACATGGACAGCAGATGTTCACACATTGGCATTCACATCCCAGTCTGAAGCACTAAATCAGCTCATGCTGGGGGAAAGGGGGATGTGTTGCCATTCTGGTTTCTCAGGTGAGTTCTGAGCAGCTTTGTGCTCGGGGTCCTGTTGTGAGAACAGCCACGAGGGCCTGAACAGAGCAAAGCAAAAGTCACACTGTAGGAGATACTTGTGGAGGCACTGCTGAGGATCTATCAGACCTCAGCCTCCAGGAAATAGTAGTCAAAAGGTTTTGGATAATGGGCAATACCGGTGAGGCTTAAAAAAATATAAAATAAAAAAAAAAGAAGAAAGAAATGTGGCAAAACGAACAACAAAGTTGTATGAAATCAAAACAAATTTAAACCCTCTCCCTTGAGAAGAAGAACTGCCTGCTGCAAGCCCTGCAGCAGCCCATCTCCAGCAGATGCAGTCACAGGTTTTGCAGAGGCTTTTCTGCAGGTCAGAATGGGCCTCTGAAGGAAACAGCTTTGAAATCTGGTGACACTGATCACACAGAATCCTGTTGAGGGGATGAGCAAGACTGCCAAATCCCAATCAGGTGGGAAACTTGTGGAAGAAATGAGTATGGGAGCAGCACAGGCTGCAAAACGCTAAACCTAAAAGAACCAAACTGTAGGACAACCACAGCTTGAGGCAGGGGTGGGAGTATAAAGGAGAGGGTTATTAGTAAAGAAAGGCCCATTTAAAATGGGAACAAGTCTCAGTCCTACCTGTCAAGTTCTGTCTTTCACCGATAGAAGCTGTGCTTTTTTCACAGGAGCATTTTCGCTAGACCCCCAAAACTGCAGACATCAGTGCAGGCAAGATGACAGCTCTGGAGAAGGGCCAGCAGAGTTCAAAGCCCTTAGCTGGAAACCAAAGCAACGCTGACAAGCATTGAGGGAAAATTTATGAGGTCCTGATTGCTAAAAGCATATGTTTGGGATATAAAAAATTAACAATTATGCCACCCACACTGTTTATTCTTTTCTTATGTCAGGAGTTTAGGGCTAACATGCTGAAACATAAAACAACCTGAGCACTTTTTAGATGGGATTTACGGCATTCCTGGGCTGACATTTAGTATCATGGCTTGTAGTTGAGCATACTATTCAACAAGCCACCTGCCTCTATAAATGTCACTGTTTGTGCTCAAACTTGGTTTACATATAACTCAAAGGAACTCCAGTTCCTTCAGTTCCTGCCTGTTTACAGGGATGTTTCATGGGACACAGCACTGAAAAGGACAATTTGTAGAAAATAAAGGTTAAAGTCTTGCATGATATACCTTGTCTGGAAGCAGTGGAAAGGAGCATGTGAAATCTGCATTCCAGTAAAGATGCAGGACTGCTTCCAGGATCAATTGGTGCTGGCTTGTGCAACCATCAACCCTGTGAGGAACACAGGGAATGACCCACTCACAGTTGAGGAGCAATGGATCACTAGGTGGGGTGACAGGTGGCCTTAGCTTTTCATGCCTGGAGATTCCTGAGCCTTCCACAGAGTACCAGAGCTGCTCAAAGGGGCTCTGTCCGACTGCATGGATTCTTCTTCAGTGTAAGTACTGCAGAAAAGTAGCCATCCAGACACAGCCATGGGAGCAGGCAGCAAACTGAGCATGGGATGCAGGGAGGCAGAGGCACATCAGGACTGCCATGTGCTGGAGTGTTCAGACTGCACAGTCAACCACACCACAGCACAGTCCCAAAAAATGTATCTCTTGAATGCCTCCACACTTCTCAGGAGAAATGAAGGAAGCACTTGGAGACAAACTTCTGCCCAAGAGCAGCTGCAGCAGCAACGGCTCCAGCACTGTTTGCACAAAGCACCTTTGATTCTGGCTATATGCTCAGGCAGCTTTATTGGAATCATGGAATAATTTCAACTGAAAAGGAACTCTGCAGGTCATCTAATCCAATGTCCTGCTCCAAGCAGGGCCAACTAGATTAGATAGGTCAGGGTCTTGCCCTTGTTCATTAGGATGAAACATGCTGCCACAGCTAATCCACTGCCTCTTTAACAACAGAGACATTACCTAGATGCGTTCTCCAAAATCAGAACATTTGCCACACAGCCTTAGGGTGAGGATTCTGTTGGGCAGTAGAAGCCATTGGCAAATTTACAGCATAACTATAAATCCCAGAGGAGCATAGAGAGCTCCATCAAACTCTCATTCCTTTGCTAATGCAAAATTGGCAATTTCCTGCTTTACAGAAAAGAAAAAGCATATAAGATGTTTCCCTAGGGTCTAGTTGTACCAGAGACCAGTGAAATTAGGCACTGAATAACTCTGAAAAAGGAGTGGTATGTTCCGATAGTTCACAGAGCAACTCCATGTTTCTCTCTAAAATCTCCATATGAATGATCAGGTCAGAAAACTAGTATTTCATAACACAGACATAACAGACATTGCTCTGCTTTAATGGAGCTCTCTTCCACTTGACAGAATATGCTGGCCTGACAATCATATTTCACTTAATTTAAATGTTTTGGTATCTAAAGGTATTGGGCATCTTCCTGCAACCACCATCAATCAAGCTTTGAATACTGCAAAGAAGAGGGAAAATAAACCTGTGCCTGTCACCTCATGCAATCAAAGCTAACCAAAAAAATTTACCCTTCTGGGAATGAGAAGTTGATGACACAGAGAATAAAAATCATCTTGATGGCTAGCTAAGATCTGCCTGACCTGATCTATCTAACATGATAACTATTAAAACAAAAAAATCACATGTACCTCATTCTTGAAGATCATGGGATGAAAAATTATACACGTCACACATCCCCAGGCACGACCTGTAATGGGAAACACTTTTTGCATTTTGTTACAGGTTTATAGATGGTTGTACTCAACTCTTGGAACTTTTCCTCTACAGTTGACTCTCCCTATGCAGAACATAGTCCTGCAGGCAAAGACTGGGTGATGGTACATCAATTGCAGAAAGGAGTTCTTGCTTGGCACAGGCAAGAGGAGTAGCCTCCTTTGTACAGCCATTATTTGAACATGTGGGAAGAATGAAGCAGAGATTTCTAGAATCACATGAATTCTAACACATAACACAAAAATGTCCCATGCTAACATGGGACATTTAATCCCGAGGACAAGTCCCTATGTTGACAGTAAGATTGCTGTAGATGAAACTGAGTCTCCTTCCTGTGAGTGAAAGGAACAACACATAGAGAAAAAAAACCTCTTATATATGAAAGGCTTTGATATCACAAACCTTGTGACCTTACAACCAAGGTTTTGCCACTCTGAACAAAGGCATTCTGTCATTCCCTGAATTAAATAGAAACAGAGCCCAATACAAGATAAAGGTAGGAGCAGGAGGAAAAAATGTCTTAGTCTACTAACAAGGGCTTTTCAGAGAGTTGCCAAAAGGGATGCTTGATAGAAGTTACACCATCAGAAATCACACATTCAGAGATCTTCTCCTCTCACATACTCCTTCCTTGGATGTTCAGTTGGCCTAGGGAACTGAGGTGATGGTGGGTGTTGAGGTTTTTTTCTGTGAGCCTGCCATACATACCCTGTCAGAGGGATCCAAGAACACATCAGCAAACTGAAAAATAAATCTGACTCTAAAAATGTTAAATCTCTAAATGCTGGTCACCCACAGAATGGTACAGCTGAGCCCAACATGATCTTCTCATGGACACAAAGGTTGCTGTAGACCAAACCACAGTGACAGAAGTATGTGATAAAACCTATAGAAATGTCTTTTGCTATCAGCTTTCCTAGGAACTGCTGGACTCAAAGCAGCTCTTTAACACCATCAGAGAGATTACACCAATTTAAATAATCACATTTCACAAAGAGCTGTTAGGACTACAAAACTTTGAACCACAAACCAATTCAACGTTAGATAAGCAGGAAGGGAGACTCTTTCAGCATCAGCCCTGCCTCTCTCCTGCCTTCTGGCTCCTGCAGCAAGTCAGGCACATGGTGAAAAAAAGTGTTTCCAGCCAGTGGGTGGCACCCAGTACTATGTGCTGGATGTGTCGTTGATAGTTTGAATATATCAGATATTTTTAGGTACTGTAAGCAGTTCTAGGCAATCAAGTATTGTAATCAAGAGCATACAGAAGTTCAGCTATATCAGCTCAGTCAGGATTTTAAGGATTCAGGTTTTGCAGCTCTGTCAATTAACGTGCTGGCATGGTAGAAGCAGAGTTGCTCCTTGCTTTGGTGTAGCCATTTTCAGAAGAATTTCACAGCCATTTGCAGAAGAATCATATTCCTGAGGACTCCCCACTGTGCTCAGCTTAGCAGACAGCTATTTCAGTAATAGTAGCTTTCTGCAAGGAAATAGGAAACATGGCTCTAGCTGGAGATATTCAGAGTTACCTGCCATGGTGAAAATCTCTGGGTCCCAGCAGGCCACGCCGTTTGAGAAACGACACAGAGATATTATAGACAGAAAGATTATAAAGCAGCCAATCTTTTTAAGACCAAGCAGAAGCCTCGCGAGTCGTGCCAGGAGCAGCTCCCCGGTCAGCACCGCGGACAGCGGCGCGGCCGCGCCCGCCCTGCCCACGCGTGTCCCAGCTCCGCGGGCAGCCGCCTCCATCCATCCCTGCCTCCCTCCCTCCATCCCTGCCACACAGCTGGCTGGATGACTTAAACACCACCACAGCGCCCAGGCCAGGCATCTCCAAGCAGTGTCCCCCAGGCGTGTCCCTCGGAGAAGAATTGCAGGCAAAGCCCCCACGTGAGGAGGAGCCGCTGGAGGAACTGCTGAGCTCGGGGGTCTAGGGGCAGAGCTGGACCTAAACGTGGCAGGCTTCGGCCCCTGCGGTGGTGACCTAGGTTTGGTACCACAGGGAACATGTTTTCCCCACAAGTGACAGTAAGAATCTAGGAGAGAGCTACAAATGTGTTCTAAACCGGAGAAAACACGGGCTCTGCAGCTGCATTCATAACTCTCTAACTTCTCCCTAAACTTGCATATATCTGTGTGTGCCCTTTTCCTCAGTGCCACATTGCTATCTAGACCCTCCCACAGCCTGGCCTCCCCTTTCTGGTTTTGTATAAAGAGACAGTACATTATACAAACTACACATTGCACAAATATATTCAGTATATATCTGCATCTCTCATGGATGGATCACTGCAAAGAAGCTGAAGTTTGACAGCAAAGCTGGAGACTGGAAGGCACAGTTGTGCAGCTCTATACTATGTTTGAGCAAAGCTGCAGGGTCAGGAATGTGCCTATACTTTCCCCAACAGTAACACAAAGCAAATGACTGCAGGTGCATTTCATAACCCTCAAAAACCAGTATTTCCCTGTCTAGTCTTTTCTCCTTCACCAATATGCTCTGTCACCTTGGAAAAGGTTAAGAACATGGGGGTCACAAGCCATCTCCTCGAAACCTCCAGAGATCCCTCCATTCACCTGTTTCTCCTATGCTTAGATCCTTCATCAGTGAGATGCTTCTTTTCTCTTGTGAATTAATAAGCCACCTGCTCCCCTCAGCAAGCAGAACCTACCAGACACCTGCTGACACTTTGCAATCCAAACAGTGATTGGTTTCTCACTTAAGTTCTTCCTTTGCACCTTCCCTTCCACCACAACTCTGTAAGTTCATGATACCACAGAACTCTATAGTTCATGCTTCAGCTTTTGGACTGCTCTGAGGAAGTGACATACTCTTGCAATTGAAGCCAATGCTACTTGAAGCAAGCTGTAGTTTCCAGAGTTAGAAACTGCATGGTAGTGGGACTCACGCCTAATGCTTATTGCTTTTCCTGCTCATTTCCTTTCAAATGCTAAGTCTAATTATCCTCTGTTTGAAGCAGGGCCACTTCATTCAAGATTATTGCCATTACCACATTTTGAACAAGTCAAACACCTGCCCTCCTAATCATGTCTGCCCACATAGGCCAGCCAAGCTATTCTGCTACCCTTTAGTTCCCCCTGCCCATCCTACAGAAAGAGCTGCAAGACTGACTGGATAAAATCCTGAGCCACCTTCTCTGATCTCTGAGCTGACCATGCTTTGGGCAGCAGGTTGACTAGAAATTCCTATGCTCCCTTTTAAAGCAAACTATTTGGTGGTTCTAAGTTTTCAAGCAGGAATAGTAATAGAAATTGTTAGAAAATTCAGTTCTGTAACATACTCCTCCAAGGGGTATATGTTTCCTTTCTTAAGTATTTTCCATAATCCTAAAGGATAGGCTAATGGCCACCACAAAGCCCAGGATCTGGACTCCACATGCCCAGGGGCTCAACACATTCAGTAATTCAGAATCAGAATCTTACATACCTTTAGGTGCTTCTGTTCAGAGGATTTCCAAGCTCTTCCTGCCAATGGCCTTTTTTCAAGGTCTTACAACTTTGACATTCATAGATTATCTTTCATAGCACTCACTGATGAAGTGCTGAGTTGAATGCCCCCTGACAAGTTTCCTGAATGCTGCAGTATCATTTACTTGTGTTAGAGCATCCACAGTAAAAAGCGAAAATAAAAAGCACCAAAAAGTCACAATAAATGGTGCAATTAAGGCAACATAACACACTTTAAATCAGAGGAAGATCTACAGCTCAGCTTCTGGGCAAGGAAAGGTTATAATTTACCATAGCAAGACAAAGAATATGCATCAAATTACTCACGTTTCAGAATCTTTCTTATGCACAAGCATCAGCAAAAGTGACTATACACTTGCACACAATCAGCAAACAAGAAATGGAGATTTTTGTTCTCTAATTACCATAGGATATAATCCTCCTGAGTGTCTCTCTTTCCCCTTCAAATAAACCCACTGGTGCTGCACTCATATTAGCAGAATTCCCCACCCAACCTGGATGGTTCATTTCCCTGGGCCTGCTTTTTAAGGTGAGAAGGAAGCAGGCTTTGCCAGAGGGTGATTTAGAGCATCTGATGGCTTAGGAGCATAACTTTGGCTATCCCACACTTTCCTACAAAAACCTAAGATAAGCCTCCTAATCTAAATTAGGTGCTTAAAATCAGGTAGTGTGCTTATTTTTTTCCTTATCTCCCTATTAGCACTCCACATCCTAGTGCTCACCTGTGTATCTTTAAAGGTCATATCCACAGTTGGTAATTTCCCCCCCTATTTTTCTTCAACCAAAAGGGGCATATTATAAAAAAACAGTAAGAAAATGCTATTGCACAAAGTTATATTGTGAAATGGAAACCATTCAGGAGAGGATGAAATGCTTCCCAGTGCTTTAATATGGCTTTGGAAATTCTTTAAATTATGAACTGCTAGCGTCCTGTTAGGCAATCTCCTGCAGCAGAATAAATCCTGGACTCAGGTGTCCCATAACACAAGTGACCTCGGATGAAAGCCACAAAGATGGCAACAAAATAAACTAGCAAGTGTCCCTTGACATTAAGTAGCCAGTGCTACATTTTCCTGCAGCAATACTGTCAAAAAGTAAAATGCAGTTAAAAGTCAACTACAGTTCCATATCCAAATAAAAAGTAAGAACAAATTAAACCTTTCCCCCTCTCCTAAAATTAGAAACAGAGCAACACCATGAAGCTATAAACTGAGTATTTAGTCTATAAACAAAGCAATACTCTCTTTTGCTTGTCATAGTTAATCTTGGACGTGTTTACCACACATTTTCTGTGTCTTCCCCAACCTGCAGCACAGTTACAGAATTTTGTATCAGGATTTGGGTCTTGATTCAGTAATTTGACCCTGAAATGCTGAAAAAAAAATTGCTCAAAATCTATTTGAAAATATTTTACACAAAACTGTATCTAAAGAAAGAAAAAAACAGTAAGAGAATCTCATGATCCATGCTTTGTGTGAATATCTATCAACAGAGAAGTCTGGCATCATTCCACATTTCTTCCTAATTCAGCAGATCACAGTCACAAACCCCCAAGAGGTGCACGTGAGAGGAAGACAGAGGAACCCAGAATCACCATTAAGCAAGATTTCTGTGTTTACAAAAAGCAGAAGCTGAAGATCTAAGGCAAGATCCTTATGTCCTGGAAAACCAGTGCATCCTGAAGCTACAGAACAGACAGCCAAGTGAGAGGATAACAGCCTAATCAGAGCAGACAGAGATGAGCACATGCACTCCTTCTGTGACAAGCAGCCAGACATGATTTGCAACCACAAACAGCTGCTACTTCAGCCATACAGTGGCAGTGGTTTTTCAGTACATGTATTTTATTAGAAGAATATCCATCTCCCAGTAACAAAAAATACATGAAACAAACAAATGTGTCCTCACAACACTCAGGAAGAAGCAGCAAGAACCAAGGCAGAACCACAGAACTGTGCAGAATTCTCTCTTCTTGACAGACCCACCTTTGGCAGCCAGGAAAGTCCTTTAGAGTCTCCAGCCTGGTGCCTCAGACAGCATTGAGTTCCAAAATCAGCCATACTTTCCTATCAGAGGAGCCCAATGTGAGAGTATTTGCAGCCTTTTTACTTTAGTCCTATCTTTGTGGGATGAGTAAACCTTTTGATTAAGAATGCAATCGGATAAATATTCTGTAAATGAACACCAGGAGTAGTAACTTCCTTGGAGCAATTTCCATGCTTGTTCTACCAGTGAAATTAGTGCTTGAGGTACTTCTTGTGCATGGACTCTTTCTTGGCCAGGCTGGCTTTTTTTTCCATTCCATCACAACAGTGCAGACAACCTGTCAGCTTTTCTTCAAAACAATAATATAAATAGAGCTAATCATGCTGTTCACCCTGAGTAAGTTGATTCTTGCTTGGCAGAACTCAACAGCTCTGATCCTTGTTACACTGAGGAACTAGACTCCATGTCTGTGTTTAATCTCGCTTCATGCCGACACATCGCTGAGTGGTCTATTCATAGAAATGGATGGTGAGAACCCGTTCAGTTCAGTGCACATTCAGATGCAATGCAGTGCTCTACAATTACTCTTGCTGGGGTCTTGTTTAAGCCCCTGCATCCTCCAGGAAGACACTTATGGCAGAGGGGAGACACGACCCAGGGTTTGCTTTCTCCATGAAGAAGTAGCTCTTGCAGAGAACAGCCACAAGTGCTGCTGAGGGCCATGTCAGCCCCGTGGCTGTGGTCAAATTCCCACACAAAGGAGCAGCTGTTTGGCTCCATTGCCACACTTTGCACAACAACCTGTCACGGCAGTCAGGTGCAAGGCAAGGTGTGTTGTGGAAAAAAAGGGCAGTATGGATTATTTATATTTAATAGAAACTGCTTAAGGCACCCTTATTTGTTGCAGTTGCACATTCTGCTCTCCAGGGTGCTGAGAGATAGGTGGCCAATATATTTAATAAAAAAGGAAACCATTCATTATTCATATACTGATATGACATTTCTGTACTCTATATTTTATTCTGAATCTCATTTATATGACTATGGATAGTTTTCCTCATGTGCAACACAGTACCATGTAACTTGAGCTCTGCCAGAAAAAAAAAACCATAAATTCAGTAGGAAACTGCATGGGATCGGTTAAAATCCCAGTAATTTAATCAAATAGGTAATTAAATTATTTGAATTAGTCATTTAACATATGTGGTAATGAGAGAAAGCAAACACTGATCATATTTCACCCTTGCTGGGGACTACATGAAACAAACTACCATTTTAAGAGATTGGGAGTTAAGAATTCAGGTTAAGAATGTGATTCTAGCTGAAAGATGAACACTGTCAGAGGGCAGGAGGTGGCATAGGAGCCACCATTTTTTACCCATTTACTCTTTAGAGCCTGTTAAAAGTGGCAATCACAACTTCAGAACCAAATCAGCATGTTCATTAATACCTGCAGAGGGCTTTCCCAACACCCTGATACATGGTACAGATGATACCGTGGGTCACCTGGAGTTCTGCTTCCAAGGCATCAGGTTCACCTCAAAGCCTCAAGAGGAATTAGCAATTGGGATGTCATTCATCACCCAGCTGAGAACCACTTTTTCTACAGGAGAGCTCTTCACACCAAGCAACCCACACAAAATACAATTAAACAATGTCACTGCTAGACAGATTAGAATTGCAGCTCAATAGAGGAACTCACTGTTACTAAGCAATTTCATAAATTAAGTATGTTCTGGCAGAGCTTCTCTGGAAGGTATTAGCAATGATCCATACTAGGACTTAGCAAATTGCTTGGGTAAAATCTTAGCTCCATTAGAGCCAATAGCAAAGCTCCCAGGCACTTACAGAGAGACAAAATTTTAATTTCTCATGCCAACTGCAACCCATTGCTACGGCTTTGGGCAAACCACACTGATTCAGCCTCCTGAGTTAAAAAACATGGACAGCTAACCACTGCTTTTGGAGAGACTGTGGAGGATTCGCAGAAGTGGCCCATGCAGAAAAGGGTAAGTATCATCAATCGGTGCTATTTAGCAAACAGGCTACTTCAGCAACTCACCGTCAGGGAAACGCCCCACTGATACAGACACCAGGCTTGCAGTTCCAGCTGGATTCCCCTCTTGTCCTGTGGAGGCTTGGTAAAAGTATCTTCTTTATGAATTCCATGCACAGAAGACTGGCCCAAACTCTGGTGCAATCCCCCCTCTCTGGACTGCAAGATGACTACCTTCACTAGTTTGGTATTTTGAGAATTGTATTTGAGTGTTCTGCAAACATCAGCTATGTTCTTTCACAGGCAATGGGTGTACATGAACAGTTGCCTTCACAAGTCAGAGATTAACAAAAACACTGCTACACAAATGCACATATTAACTCTGCATAACACACACATTTGTTTAAAATTAATTCCCGGGTGTTCTTGCAAATAGGTTTTATGGCTGTATGAAGAGAGGCTATAAAAGGACATTTGGCTCCTTGGTAGGTGGCATGTTACATTTTTTAAAGAAATGTTATTCCTCCCAGATAAATGCACAACAGATGTAACATTCGACCTAAGCAATAAGATTTATTACTATTTTTAAAGCAAATTCAGCACAGCTTAAGAGAACACTGTACAGAATTCTTTAGGCTAGGAAGAGGTTCTTCTTGTCATCAATGCATGCTTTGCATTTGCCAATTCTTGCCCTCAAAGCCAACCCACAGTTTAGTATTTCAGGCTTCTTACAAAGGTGATGATCCTGCAATTCAATCTGCTAATGTAGCACAAAGCAGGCTCCCTCTAGTCACTGCAGGCATGGGCTCATATCTTTGCTTTTAATATCAAAAGAAATCTGCATGGCCTCTTTGGTCTCTTTCTGAGCCTCAAAACATTCCATGTGATTTACATTAAGCGTAATACCAACAGCACATGCAACCAAAACCAAGTGTCACACATTGTTTGGCAATGAAAAATAAACACTACAGCTGTGATCAAAGAATTTGTCTTGCTTATATTAATTTCTTTAGCTCATGCATCTCCATATAAATATTTATTGTTTTGTATTTTCTTCAGAGGCCATAGTTCTTCTGTTTTCTAAAAATAACCTGCTTATGCATAGTCTTCTCTTTTCAAAGCACTGGTCTTCCTTTTGTTAAGTTCATTTGCAATATCTCTGTGCATGAAAAGTGGTGAAAGATGGGTATGTGCAACTTCAACAACAAACATGTTGAAAATACCTAAAAATGAGGAACAATTCTTGGATGAACACTGTCAATGGTAAACAGTCCCTGTGAAAAAAAATAAATAGGCCTCCATGTCATGTAATAATTTTGCATTTTTGCATAAGGGCATGAAACACGAAAATTAAAATATACCTGAGAATAACATTAAAATCTCATTTTCAAGAAAACACTCATTTTTGTTGCTGAACAGCTTTAAGCATCAAGTATTTTTTTTCAGTTTTTGCATTTCACTTCCTGTAACATAATCCCAGATGGTCCAGCAGGCAGCCCCTGATCAACATTCTCTCAGGTGAATCGTGGAGCTGACACTGTTGTATTCACATTGGAGAAATCAGTGCATCTGAAAGGTTACCTCCTACCCCACCACACACAGAGCCAAGCACTTCAAATTGTGAACCTCTATACAGCCTATAAAAAGCAATCTTAGACTTAATATAACACTTTCACCTAATTTTTTTTGATATGGACAACTACCAGTCAAAGGTATAAGCAGTGATCCAAACACTAGGACCCAGCAAACTGCTTGGGTAGAAGCCTGGCTCCATTAGAGCCAATTGCAAAACTCACAGGCACTTCTGCAGTGAGCACTGGGATCAGATCCATAGGCCAGGAAAGTTTCTACCTGTCTACGGCCCAAGCACTGCTTTAGTTCTTCATTTTACACTGGATTTGCTTGATTGGTTTCATAAAAGCAGTGGAAGAGGGGGAAAAATCCAGACTAGAATCACTTTCTGATCCCAAGTTCGAAGCATCTCACCAAATTTGGGGCTGCTCAAGTACATTCTCTTCCCAGAGAACGGCATGGGACCAACTTCTTGGACACTCCTCTAGAAGATCTAGGCAACACTGGGAACATTGCAGATCTGAGATCACATAAACACATCACCTAAATTTAAATGGATTCTTTCCACATTCATCACAATTACACGTGCCTGTCGATCCTCTCCAAATTGGTGTTCCCCAAAACTCTTTTAGTCAAGGAATCAACCAGCTCCCTAGCCATGGGGTACTTTCAGTAGCCCTTTAGTAGGATGTATGCTGATAATCTCTAAGAAAGACTGTAAACCCACTGAGTGTTTCCTATTAGTGATTGCACATCAGCCAGGACAAGTAGTTCCCAGACTTTTTAAAGGGATGCAGCTGATTTCTGCCAGAGAAAAGTTGTATTAGAGTCTTCACCTCTCATTAATGGCTGTCAGTCAGGGTACTGACATCCATACAGATGTTGCATGTTGTATTTGAAAAGTATCAGAGTGTATCTGCAGTAAGTATTGGGATTAGATCCACAGGCCAGGAATGTTTCTACCTGTCTAGTGCCCAAGCACTGCTTTAGTTCTCCTTCATTTTACACTGGTTTTGCTTGATTTGCTTTACAAAAGCAGTAGCAGTAGAAGAGATGTCAAAAGCAAGTAGCTTGGCCTGCTCATACAGCCTAGTTTTATACTAAGACTTTCTAGTTGCCTGGTAAGATTTGACACCCGAGAGAAGAGGTGCTACTTTCACCCATAATATCAAGAAGTTCATAGCCACACCTGCTGTAGGCTTTGCTTCAGTGAGGGAAAAATGATTTCCTGTCCACCTGCAAACATAGTCTCTTGGACTTGAAGAATGTCCTCAATCAGAGATGGAGATCCTTGAGGAACTGACCACCAGACCGTCAAACATTATCAAGACTGACTATGGCACATCTCAGACAAGGACTGGGTGCTACATTACATAGTGCATTTTTGCCTATCCTTTGAGAAAATTTCAGTCTAAGGTGTGGGAATTTCAAAGGACCCATATTAAGAAGTAAATCACAGAGAGGTTCATCCTCTCCACACCCACCCAAACCACAAGCACAAGTGAGGGGGTTTTGTAGTTCTGTGTCATCTGCATACGCCAAATGAGAGACTTCGTTCTATATACAGAAATGCAATTGATAGGTTGCATTGCTTCAAGAACAACAGATTTTATAAAAATTGTTTAAGGTTTATCTTTTCAGGTATTTTGAATACTCCCTGAAGTATCCCATAACATTGTGGTTAGCAAACAGGAGGAAAGGAGGGAAGAAAAAATACTGAAAAGTATTCTGGAATCGAAAGACAGTTAATCATTCAGGTTGTTCACAATTCCTTCAGCCCACAAAAGTCTCAATTCAGACTCTTGCTCTGTAATAAGAAAAAAAAAAATCCTCTATTGTCCTACCATCTCTCCTCTTCAATGTATGATGGAATCCAGAGTCACAAACTGCCACGACTTCACAGGCAAAGGGCATGTCCTAAAGCAGTTCATTTCATGTCTCTCTGACACCCCATGGGCAGCTTTTTTCCCCTAAAGCAAAGAATCTCACAATATCATTTTGTGCTACATTCTTTACATATTTTGACTTACACTCCCAAAGCATATTTATTTCAGTCAGAGTGTGCACATGTGGGTTTTGGGGGATTGTTGAGGTTTGGAATTTTTCAGCTTTTTTCTCAGCTTGATATTCTGCACTCTTCCCGGAGCTTTGTGATTAAAGATTCTGCTTTGTAATGAAAGCAAGCCAAGTACTTCAATGTTGAAAGAGAGTGCAAAAATAAGCAGTCAAAACATGTGGTGATTCTTATTTTCCTTTCAAGAGTGACAAAACAGCATATGCAATTCAATATCCAGGATCAGTTAATTTTATCTGAAAAAGTAGCTTTTGTAAGTTAACATTTGCTATGATTATCACCCATTTAATGCTAATTTCCTATGTAAAGCCACCATGGTGCCCACACGAGTCACCTTCATACTTTGGGAATACGGGCTCGGGGCAACATAGGTCACCAGTTATCACAGCCTTTGCTTTATTTTACAATACATTCATGATTCTCTGTTCTTTCAATGGCAAATACATCATGCTTGATTGGCAATGCTGGTATCTGATATTCCATGATTACCTTGGCTTGAAAGTGAGACAGTAATGCACATTCGTGTAACTCTCCCTTTAATGTAGTACAAAGCTGGACATAGCTCAGAAAGAAACCCCTAAAATCCATTACCTATTTATGATCATGTACAAACGGATATTTATCATGTTAAAAGAGAACCATATGTTAAAGTGGAGGCTAGAGCCCAATAAATCTTTTTGGATGAAAACCCTTTTCAAAAAAAGGAATAAAATAATTAACATTTGCTTTTGCCAGCAGAAACATTTGCTCATGAATCTCCTGGGAAGGGAAGGGCATTTAACCTTTTTACATGCCATCCCCTCAGACATCTCTGACCCCACTGCAAAAGAGACAACAAAGATTCCCGACTCCATGCTGCTGATTAAACCCCTTGTAAGAAACATCTGGATGAAATTTTCTTGGCAGTTGATTTGAAAAGTACACAAGAAGCAGAACTAGGGAGCAGCCATAGTTCAGCCGAGTGACACGAAGATGATGCTATGCAAAAGCAGATTTTTCCTTGAACACATTAACTCCTAAATATTAGCCTGTGACTGTGCAAGCAACCTCATTAGCAGAAGAAAAATAAATCCCTCTTCTACTCTGTATGCCAGTGTAGAGAAGGCAAACAGGCTTTGGAAAAAAGCCAACTCAAAAATCTTGTTTCTTTTAATAAAATAACAAAGGGCTTAAATAGTTTACCTGTCTAATGCTTAACTTCAACTGACAGGTAAGAGAAAAGTCGTCAATGCCCTTAACTTCCAAAAACCATTAAATTTTTGAAGGATTTCAAAACTTCTGTGGTTTCTGAGAAACTCCCCAACACACTGGATGTAATGCTTTCCTACTTATTGTCTCAGACCATGCAGCCTGGGCCTAAATTAGCAAAAATAACCTCTATTTTTTATAGCCTGACATTCAAAATAAAGGAAATCTTGGCCCTCTGCTGCTTGAGCTGAAAGAGTCTGTCCAATGCAGCTCAGCAGACTGTTCCCCTTTGGAAATACAAACCCTGGAATTCTCACAGTTTTCCATATTTACAACAGGACTGAAAGTGAGAAATTTTCACTGTTGCTATTAATTGAATAGCACCAGTGAAAAACCTACATGAACCAGGCCAACTTTACTCTGCAGCTGCTATGTGGCGAAAAAAACAAAAATAAGGAAGCAGCAGCAGAAAAAGCATCTGAGTCTGACACAAAGGAGCAGAAAAAAGGAAAGCAGTGGGGACCTTCTGCCCCACAGCTGCCAGGCTAGGAAAATTCCAGAAGGAACAGGCAAAGACACTTTGTCTTTTCCAGAAGCCAAGGCATAAAGTGCTCAGACTCCACCAGAATTACTCTGACATATAAAAATGAAAGCTTCAGCACTGCCCAGGCCTACATTTACTGTAGTTGTGAAAAACTTGATGGGGTATGGAAAGAACTTTAACTTTTCATTTGGGACATTGCTATAAAGAAGTCGATTATCAGTATCTGTTTAAAATTGCCTGGTAAATATTTTTAAGTCATAAAGAAATTAACACATAGAAACAAAATCTGGTCGAAACATTTTATATCCCATCCAAACTTCACATTCTAATGCACCTCTACTGATTTTTGCTACACCACCTCGATCCCAACAGATCTAAAAGAGGGGCACCTATTCAAATTAGTACTGCTATCACTTTCTCACTAAATGAACTTATCCACAAACACCTTGTTATATAGAATTGTTTAGGTTGGAAAAGACCTCTAAGATCATCAAGTACAACTGTCAACCCAGCACTGCTGTGTTCACGGCTAAACCATGTTGCTAAGTGCTACATCCACATGTTGTTTAAACACTTCCAGGGATGTTGATTCCAACACTTCCCTGGGCAGCCTGTTCCAATGTCTGACCACAGACATTTCTTCAGAGAAGAAATTTTTTTCTAATATCTAATCTAAACCTCCACTGGTGGAAGCAGTCTTTGAAATATGGGAAAAAATCTGTCAGATGAAGAAATTTCAGCATGGGACAAGAACAGCCATCTGGAATGCAGACCAGAAATACAATCACAGAAGTGTAGCAGTAAGAATTAAGTTTGAAGCTTAAGTCTGAAGTGTTTCTTCTATCAAAATAAATAAAATATTGCAAATATTTTGTACCACATCGTAATACCACTGGAATGGTAATGAATGAATAAAATCATAATAGAGGTTTATAGAATCCAAAGTAAAATCCAATATTCATCAATAATAGTGGAAATAAGAAGCTGTCATGTAGAACATCTACATGTGAGAGCCACACCACTTGTCCAGCCAGGAGGTGACATGGATGTAGATTTAGGGCAGCCACCTGCCAGGCCTGCCATCATAACTCCAGCCAGCTGAACTCATGGCTAAGAGAAATACTTTAAGACTCCTGCATCAAGGGAAAATCTGCAATTTTGTTACAACCCTTCCACTTAACCAGTGAATGCTTTGCAACTCCCTCTGCACATTTGGTCTGCACCAAATAGGGAAGATGCTGCAATATTCTGAATCCAGCAATGTGTGTGCAACCAACGAACAATTAAACCGAGCAGTAAAAAGCAGGTGACTGGAAAACATGGAACCAAGGCTTACAGTGTTTCAAGAAATGTCCTTACACTTAAAAAATTATAATGCACTCCAAAATCCATTTGTTCAGGCAATCCATGTACAACAGAAGGCACTGTTATCCATATGAATCTATCAATTCTGCACAGCAAAAACCTGAGAAGTGCAACTCAATTAGATGCAGCCTGGCCCCTCCCAGTCATTCAGGTTCCTTGAGGACAAACATTTCCTTTCAGTCCATCAAATTATAAAAACACCACAAAAATTTGTACATTACAGTAGCTGGTTAGAAAGAGCATTCTGGTGGGGGAAGCACACTGCTAATTTCCAGAAAACCTTCAGCAGCATTAAATTACCCTCCCCTATCACCCAGAAGTCACGATGATTTCAAGAAAATGTAATGATGAAACCGTTCCCATTGACCTTTGTAGCTGATCCTTCAGTTGCCACCGGGAGTACTTCCAGCAAAGTTAAATGCTGTGATCAGTCCTTTGTTGTCAAATGCGTATCCACTTTGTTGTTCTATTGTCTTTGTCTCTAGAACTCAAACAAGAAAAAGAATATGAAAAATAGTCTATAGAGAACACCTTTGCCAGAGACAATACAGCTCAGCTCAGAATGCGAAATTGTGGAAAAAAAACTCTCAGTTCAGTCCAAATTTCATTCCCTAAATGCAGTGACAGGAATAAATTACACTCAGATTTTCTCTAAATGCATAAATGTGCACACCTCTACAACCGAGCTGAGAAATTAATCCTCTACAGAATCAGTCTGTGTTACACTGTTCTGCATTCCTTTTGATTAAATCTGAATTTATTTTCCATGATGCAAGCTTTCTACACATCTAAAACCTCACACTGACAGCAATGTTAGCAGTTAAAAAGTTACAAAACTGTTAAACACATTATAATCGACAGCAATCTTCATCAAATGCCTGGTTGACAGCTAGATATCACCTTCATGTGCTCTTCATTTCAAATGTCAGATTGTGCAAAACTAGTTCATACCCTGTTCTAACAGCAGCATGAGAAGGCAATTAATTAGAAGTAACAGTATAAAAAGGAGTACTCTCTGAATAACACACACTTCCAGGCAAGCAATAATGTAAGCATAATACCCTACTCACGCTTCCTAGAAAATGTTAATTAGCACAGAGGCCTATTCTCTTTGTTGTTACAGATCAGATGCAGTTCCAGCATCCCTGCAACAGATAAAATGGCCCCAGAGAAGTGACTCACCTGCAGCAGTTCGCCGGTGTTCTGCTAATGTATAAATTTCCTGCAGCTGCTTCTTCTGATCCTCACTCAGCGGCGCCGTCAGCGAATGGTACCAGGCTGCATCCCGGCTCTGCACCGCTGTCAGAACAGGGATGGATGAAAAGTGATTGTCAGGTGCAACAAAATGAAACACATGGAATTTCTGGTTGGTTTTAAAACAGAATCTGCACTGCAAGACAGGCTCAGTATTCCTGTCTGTTTTCTTAGCACAGAATCCCCACTCTAACAGAGCCAATCCATTTTGAGGGAGCTTAATACATCCTCTCCTTCCTGAAACAGAAAGTTTGTCCATGAATAATGGCCACATGGTTACGTGAGTTGAATACTCCAATGTAAAACTCATATGAAAACTGAAAGCAACAGCATAATTTCTCCATTATGATTTTAACATGTAGAAGGTGACAAATATTTCTATATACGGGAGTGCTCTAGTGACTGAGGCCCACTTAATTAGGCTGTGATCGAAAAGTTCTGAAGGAGAACATGCAGAGAGTTAACTTCTGGATGTATTTGCTACCATTTGTTTTTTCAGCACTATTAAGCCAAAAAAATCTTAGGACTGACATCAGAAAGCAAGATCACATTTTCCATTTTCAGTTATCTAAATTATTTCTCGTAACAAAGAAAAGGGTTTTTCGCAGTGGTGGCCATAAACATCTCCAAATGATTTCATCACATCATATCATCCTGCCAATCAGAAAACACTTACTTAGAAGTGCTTGTGTAAAAAACTGGTATTCATCAACACCATTTTCAAGGTCAAGAGGTGTGCTGAACCCTTCAAGAGCAGTCTCTTCCAATGCATCTTCATCCCAGTCATCATCATCATCATCATCTTCATCCTCTTCCTCTCCACCTCCACCACCACCTCCTCCTCCTCCACCATGGTTGTCTTGCATCGCCTGGCTCACTTCATTTGTCTCATCCTCATCACTTGATATCTCTTCTGGAAAAGCATTGATACATTTTGTAAAACAAAGTCTAAAAACTGTAAGGAAACAATGACTTAAGAATCAAAAACAATAAATAAAGCTAGGTTTTGGCTGGAAAGGGAACTCTGTTAACACCCTTCCCCCAAAATCTTAAAAGCCCTGGAAAAATGAAGCTGTTAAAATGTTTCCTATATTCCAGATCAGTTAAACTTTTGTTTCTATGCAGACCTGAGAAATGTGAAACTGCCACCTTTCTTCTTCTTTCATTTATGCAGTCACTGTGCAACTATAGGATCCAAAAATTTTGAGGAAATGTCTTCAACGAAGTGGTCCATCACTGTGCTTTTTAAATTACAGAGACCTCACAAATAGACACAAAACCATGAGTAAACCAGCTGTAGACCAACTGTCTGCCTGCTCTTCTTCAGAGTGTTCCCTTATTTGAACAAACTTAAACCAGCACCTCTTGTTTTGCTTTACCTTCCATTCCACTTAGAAACTATTACACTCTGATTTAAATGTAACTACAACATGAGATTCTAAATGCTATTTCTTTCTTAAGGAAAAGTATTTCTGAATTATAATCAAGATGGAAAAATTCCCCCTTCAATTCCAAACCTTCAGCTCTTCCTCTGTTAACAGTTTAGAAAGAATAAAGATGACTACATATGCAGCAAGCAGGGACTAAATCACAGGATAGAGATTTGAAAATTACTGTGCTTCTTCCATACTGTATTCCTATACATTGAGAAGAATTCTGTGATTCCACTACAGAACAATCATGTGTGAAATTTCAGTGGATTACATAATCTGCTCACATCCAATCTAATTTTCAAGCCTCAAACCATCTATCTACTATTCCATGTCAAACAGATTTGCCTGCAACGCTGTGTATGATTCCCTCCCCACAATTCCCTCTGTAAGACATTCTTTGGTGTTTTTTCTTTTCTGGCAGTTAGGGGCCTGTCTACTCAAGGAAACTCAGCTGCCTCAAACACCATGTTGCAAATGACTTTCCATTTGGACAAAGAAGTGCTGCTAGGATTTCCTTTGAAATTCAGCCAGATATGGTTTTTGAATAGTTGGGTACTAGGAACAGCTTCTTTCCAGGGAGTAAGAATATAACCAGTGGAGTCCTGGCAAACTCCTGCTGCCAATGTGAGAAGACAGGGCATAATTATAACCTGGAAGAGTGGACTTGCAAGTTACTCTTAAACCAATACTAACCTTTCACAAAATGTTAGCTGTCACACTTTGAAATGTTTTCAAAACATTTTGGTATGAAAAATCAATTCCTGAGATGACCTTTCATGCACCCAGTAAGCTGAGCTATTTTCAGCAGACTAATGAGTCTTAAATACAAACTGCAATTTCTTACCCCCTTTAAATTAAATCCAGACAAAATCCCCAATGTGAAAAGGGGAGATTTTACCATTATCTTCTGCAACGTGTTTTTCATCTTTAGCATGATCCTCCTGTTCTGTGAGTTCTCGTGAGGCGCAAACTTGTTTTAAGCCCAAGAAGAGGAGGAGGATTGAAGGAACAATCTGGGCAGCCACAGCATCCACTGCAGGTGGTCGGTTCTGCAATTCCATTAGGATGCTCAGTCCTATTATACACATCTTTCTGTCGTGGAGTCTGAAACAACACAGACTTGTTAGAAAAAACCCCAGATTTTTAATGCAAGCATATTTAGAGAGCATTAAAATCCTGGTGCTAGACATGTGAGGCTATGTTCAAAGTCTATTTTCAAAGCTCTTAAACTATTTCCTTTGTTCTGAAACAAGTTCCCCACTGGAAAGTACTTGTCCAATAACAATTAAACACCTTTCAAGCACTGGTCAAATTCCTGAAGCAACTGTTTCTGATTACCAAATGCAAAATTTGTAATGCTAAATAAATACTGTTTAATAATTATGTAGACTATCTTGTCTTTAATAAAGCATTTGATACAGATTATCATAATTAAATAGGATGGAAAATTAATTTGCCTTGGCTTAGACAGCAGTACTATTGCAGGGACTGAAAATGGCAAAAAGACTACTAATGAAGAGTAATGATAAGCAGGAATGCACTGAATTGCAGGGTGCATTTATGGAGAGCCCCAGGGCTAGCTGAATTTAAACACACTTATTAAAAGTCCATCAGAATTGTTGTATTACACATCCAATTTCTGATGCTAACTTTTAAAACACATAGCTAACGCTGGTGAAAGCAGGGAAATAATTCCACCCTATCAAGAATAACTGGCAGTATATCCAAACTAGGAACTTGCAAATGAGTAGACCTCCAGTAAAACAAACAAACTATAGATAATTGAAGGGAAAGAAAATCATTAAATTAGCAGCAGAAAAATTTTTATGTGACCGGAGTCAGGAAACTAGCTAAGAGCCCATGCTTTTAAACATAAGAATTGATTTACACTTCCAGAAACAGAAGTTTCTGCAAACAAGACAGAAAAAGCCTGTAACTGCCTCTGCAGATACCCTTTGGTTCTCCTTTACTGGAAACATCAGTTGTATTCAACTCTGAGCTAAAAGTACAGTATTCTGTAACTGGGGGCTTGAGAGGAGCTTGTTTTGTTTGAACTATTCAATTTGATGCTGACAGCTTCTGTGCAAGCCTTCCACAGGACAAGTAGTGCCAGCAAGACCTACAGAAACCAAGCAAACCTCCAGATGGCAGAAGATGGCCATCCTCTACACTCTCGGTAGATACTTCCATTACTGAATCAGTTTTACTTTGGAATGAAGAGAATACAACTTGAGAAAGGAGAAACTCATCAGATGGGCAACAGAGACTGCAATAAAGCTAACAACCAGCTTTAAGGGGAACAACCAGCTCAATCCACCACTTCAAAAACTGCTACAGAAATACAATTTTTTAAGTACTTACAATTTCATTATCCAAGTTTCTATGTAACATGCTACTGAACTATTATATCCTTAAAGCAACACAAGTGATCCTGTATTACAGCTTTCTAAACTTTAGTTATGCTTAAACAAGCCTAGAAATCTGGAGGGATTTCACTGCACCTCCCACATTGTTAGTCCTATTAGAGTTTACTTAAGTGATTCATTCTCAAGAGTAGTTGACAACAAAAATAAATTACATATGACCATGTGGAACATTATGATCACAGAAGACCTTCCAAGAAAAACAAAGTCAACAAGCATGTCAAATGGCACGCTTTGTCACATTGGGCTTGGCTGCTTCATTGCACGTGTTGAAAAATGTAACCAAAGTGCAAGTAGGCAAAGAGAGTCCTTCCATCACTGCTAACTGCAGTATTTTCTTTTCAGATGGAATGGGACACAAAAGATGGCATACAAACCAACCAAGGAAACTGAGACAGAGGAACAGGGTCTGCTTGGTGAAAAAAAAAAACCAAACCAAACCTGAATCCCTTACTTCTCTCAGCTGAAGTTACCTACTCCTGTATGCTGCAAAAAAGCTTATTGCCCTTTGCTCTCATGCTGGCACTTTGAAGACCAAAAACCAATCTAAAGATAATGCTACCTATGAATGAAGCATAGCATTTTTGGGAGAGTTGTCCTTAGTGCAAGTACAAAGGAAAGAACTTTTTCTACCTCCTCTCTCTGCCAGCACTGTCATTCAAGTGTGACCAAAGCTCTGTAATCTATGCACAAGACTTCTATCCTGAATCTTTGACACGGGGAAGCCGTGAAATTCCTTCAAGACCCAAACGTACAATGAAGCAATTTCAGTCACATGCACCAGAGTAGCCAGTGACACCACCTTTTATCACAGATTTGAAAAAGCTACTGTTACACAACATTAGTTGCAAAGTGCAAAACAGTAAAATGTAAAAAAAAATCTTAGTAATTAATGGCTTAGCTTCATACTAAATTATCTTTTTGGGACACCAAACGAAGCACTACAGTCTGAAAGGGAGTCATCATTGGGAAACAGCCCAAATGACCAAAATCGCCAGTGTATTTGTCATGCTCCATTTTAAAGCTTCTAAACAGAGTTTTAAGAACAAACACACATGTCTCCAGAATATGCATGTTATTAGAAGGCCCAGCAGGAGAGCAGAAATCCAGGCGTCAAGCCATCTTTAGCGAACCTGAGCCAGAAGGAGACTTGTTTCTTTCACCTGCCAGCAGAGACAAACAGCAGGAAAAGCATCTGTCTTGCCTGAAGTTCAGCAGTCTACTATGCCCCAGCTGTATTAAGTACCCACAGGACTGAACAAGCAAAACAGAGTTTTATGTCAGTTACATATTTTTGTAATGGTAAAAAATGGTTTCAGGACCACTCATTTGCTTTCAAAAGGCTCGTTATTTCAGCACCCTTCCATCTGCTCGAGGGAGCCTGGATATGATTCTCCTTAGTGATTCGTGCTTCGAGATCTGTACCTATTTGCTCAGCAGCACACAACAGTCCTCCCTAACAATCACAGGCTCTGCTTACTCCTCAATGGTGTATCCAGCCTGGAGTGTTAAACACACAACACACAGCACATGACTCCAAGCCAAGTCTATTTCTAACAAGCTGTGTGTGGTCTTCATAATCTGCAGGACCTCTTCTTGCAAATACACTTCCTTCCAATACAGGATAAAAAGCTTTTAGAATCTTTTGTATTTTAAACCAAGCTGAAAGTATTTCAAAGAAACATCACTAAGCCTTTCCTTTACTGGTTTGCTGTGTTCTTTTCTATTACAATCAATACAGCTCCTGGACAAACTGCAAATAATTATCCATTTCCTTCTAATTGCAAAGTTGGGACCAAATGAGACTGGGATTTTATACACAACTCTGAGAAAACTAGGATTTCTGCTTTAACTTTTATCAAACAAATACCCCTATTCAGCTTCTAAAACAAAAAATCACTTATTGAGGTTTTTTTTTTTTGAAGCAAGTCCTTTCACCCCAGTTAACGGAGAAGAATTTTTAGCATGAAAGTAAGCATAAGTTGTGCAGATGTCTCACACAAACTTCAGCTGTCAGGGAAAAGGAAGAAAGCAAGGAAAGTAAGGAACAAATGTTTCTACAAATGGCCTTTCAGTTTGAAGTTATTGTAGAAAACATTTCAAAATAAATAAATATCCTGTGACATATGGGCTTTACAGGCACACAGTCAGAGAAGGGGTTTCAAGGGGTTTTGTTTGTGTTTCTGTCTTTTCCTGTTCAGTTAGGCCTCTGAATATCTGGCTCCTGTTCAGATGATGACCCCTAATACTCTTGAAAAACCAAATGATCTTCTAGAAGCAGTGCTGTCCTGAGGGAAAGGGAGGAAGTCCCTTACAGCACAGCGCCTCACAAGCAGTACTACAGCAAAAGCCATACACCTGGAAGCCACATACTGAGGAGACAGCACTGAAGGAAGAGTGACTTCTAGATTTAAGCAATATTATAGATAATTATTTCACAGCTGGTAGGAGTAGATCAAAGAGAGATTTTAAATCTGCTGCTGCCACTCAAGTGCAGAGTCTGAGAAGAATCTGGCATCATGATCATGTGTTTCATTTTCATAGGCTTTGTCAACTTATGTCTCAGCTTCAAATAAGAGTTTAGCTGAAAGGTAGCTGCAGTAGCCAATGCTTTCTGAAAAGCAACACAGAAGAACCAGAAGTTAAGCTTTAACTCACAGGACTACTTGAGATTCGAGCCTAGTCAGAGCCACAGCATTTTTGCCCTCTGAATCTAGGCTAGTTTTTCACTGAATGCTCCAGGACGAACTGTTTCAGGCTATAAATCTCTTTCATTTTTTATTTCTTTAAAAAAAAGAATGACAAATTTACCATCTGTAGGGAATGCCTTCTTTCCTACTGTCTCTGTTTGCATTCAACATTTGATATGCAGTAGAAAAAATTGACAGCACAGAGATGAATCTCAAGAACTTTGTTTTAACCACAAAAAAGGTAAAAATTGTTGGAAATCCTAAAATATCTTGCTCTTTTCTAAAGCCGGTACATATAAAAATAATTTAGCAATTAAAAATAAAATTATGACAAGGTGCAGGAAGTAACTTAAAGGTGCCATTTTTCAGTTATTGACACTCCAAAAGAAATGAGGGACCATTGGGTCCTTTATGCCTTCTCTGTCACTCAGGTAACCCTTCTCATGGATAACATGTATATCTTTTAAGACACAGGCTGCACTGTAGAGATTTGTATACACAGCAGATAGAAGATGTCAGAATGCTTGTGATAGTAAGAATGGTCCAGTTTTATCATAACAAATAAGAGACTTTTTCCCTGTTTCATTTACTAATTTTAATTTTTTTTCTTCAAAAAGAGACACCTTCAAATACAGACACAAATGGGGAATTTGCAGAAAGACTGTATACACCAAAGCAGGCAATTTCTTTTGTATCTCCAAGTGTATTTCACTCTAATAAAACAGACAGAATTAATGTGCAGAATTAATCTCTGAAATGAGAAAGTCTGTGCTACAATTCTACAAACTATTGTGCTTTCTTTGTCCCATTGAACTGTGTAATTGGGACAGAGGAGGGAGGAAAACTTTTACCATGTATGTTTGACATGTGTTTTAAAAATACAACAAAGGACACACTGAGAACAAAACCCACATAAACCACTTGGTCACTGATTGATTGGAAGTCACTATTCTATTACAGTTATAAAAAAAGGTAATGCACTGCTCTAATGCACCACACAGTTCTAAATCCAAGATGAATCCTGTGGCAATAATGCAGCCATATGAAGACAGCATATAATTCTGTTCAGGAAAGATTAACTCAAGTAAGAATTGGTATGGAGAAAAGTTACTTGGACAACTGGGGAGTGGAGGAACTATCTCATAAGAAGTCCCCTGGAGACTTGCTTAGAATTGGAGAGACAAGATTGTATCAATAACAAAGAGGTAGGAAAAGAATGACAACCTAAAAGAGGGTATGCATCTATGGGTCAGGAGCTGCCTGTGCTTATCCATGGCATGACTCCTAACACACTCTTCATTTAGTCTGTTGGCATAGGCTTTGCACGTAGAAGAGAAGGCACATTCTAAGTCTATCCATACACCTGCAGTCAGATGTCAGCCTCCAATAATAAAACAGAACTCCAGGCAGGAAGGTGAGAGGTAGCTGTTAAATACTTCTGACTCTCTGCTTTGTCCTTAAGTGGATTTGAATCTCACAGACTCCATATCTCAGCTGAGAAGCAACCATTAAGTGTCAAGCACTGGACTTCACCTCCGCTCAGCATCAAGTGCACACTTTGCTATGTGATGACAAGCTTTGTTCCCCTTCATTTACTTTACAAATGTTCAGCTCCTGCCCAAGTGCACACTAGTGCAGTGCACACACAGGTTCAAGGGAGGCTGGAATGCAGTTTAAGTTTAGGAGTATGTCAAACAGCCAGTACATCAATGGCACAGTGATAAATATGCAAGGAGATCATGCATAACTCACAGGGATCAACATCAGTGTGGCATTCACTGAGCAGAGTAATGGTTTTTTAACACTAAAAGGAGCAGTCAAAAATAATTTACAAAATATAGAACAGAAAATATGTATTTGGTGTTTCAGATAAAAAGTTAACACGCTGCTGAAATCCTGCTGGTAAACTCTGAATACTCTGAAAAAACTCTCAATACTTGCCCAAAAAAACAGTCTGTGTCATTCATCCACTGGTTTATGAACTGTGCAGTGATGGGCTCAGGATTGTGTGGAAATCTGATGTTCTCCAAGGTGTGTAGAAGTAGGTCAGGATTGTAATAGAGTGCAGCTATGGCAACTTGAAGACACATGGTACGGAGCTCACTTGTTTTAACTCCTCTGGTTAATCGTTCCAGCACAGCCTCCACAAAGAGTGGAATACACTGGGCAGAAAAAGGAGAAGAAAAGAAAAGGAAAAAAAGAAAAAGAAAGCAGTCATTATACTTGTTGCCACATTATACAAAAGTTTAAAATACTTTTATCAGAATTGATGTCCAGAGTTAACTGAAATCCAGGTATAATAACCTAGGAACACATTCTATTCACTTCCTAGTATAAAAGCATTTTAAGCCTCTGATCACATGCTTATAAATCAGCTCTTCTCTGAGCTAAAAACTGCAATGTTATTCTGAGCACAGAAGAGAATATTTGGGGCCATTTGGTGGAATTTGTTCTATCCTGTATAAAAGGTTTAGAAAAGAACTCAAAGACATTCTAATCTTTAAATAAAGATTCCCAACAATTTCAAAACTAACAGGCATTAAAAACTAAATTACCTAATCTGTTTTTCCTAAATAATGTAAAAGTGATGTTAGATTTCTTATAGAAGTTTTGAAATGAGTGAGTTTATTCAGATAAAATCAAGTATGCACAAATTTCCAAACAATGAAATACATATCTACTAAACACATATATATTTCAATGTGCAGATTTAGACTTTATAAAAATTTGGGAAGCATTATAAAAGTTTTAGTTTATGAGTTTCAGTTTAGCGTGCAACCATTTCAATTCACAGAGTTGTACAGCTCAATTAAGCCTTCCACCACCCACTTATTTCAATGCAAATGAACTGAATTCACTTTAAACTCTTCCAGATCTCCTTTGAAAGAAAAAACTTTCAGGGAACATTTTTATCTGCAATGACTTCAGATTTACATCAGTAAAGTTATACTGGTTTCAGTAAAATTAACCGAAAATTTATCACCGAAGTCCATGGACTGCATTGGTGGCAACATCAAATATGATACATCAAAGTAATTTAGGCTCATTACATAAAGCCCAGAATTTAGCCCCTAACAGAAAAAAGACTACTATCTAAAAGGGTGTTCTAAGAAACTCTAGCAAATTGTTACTGTTTTTCCCTGCAATCACAATCCAGCCACGAGAAAAAAAAATCTGCATTTCCAAACGCAATGCACTAAGTAATTTAAAACATCAAAAAGTTCCTATGGCTTGGAGAAACAACAGTAGTTGGATATGTGTAGTTAAACTCTCAGCCACAATGGTTTTAATTATGTGTGTTTTGCATCAATAGGGAAATTCTATTAGTAGAAAGCAAAAAAAAGACAACCCTGAACAACATACTATATCCTTATCATTCAGTCTGTATTTATTTTCTGGTCATGCCCATTAATATCTCATCTCAAAAACAAAAATCACAACCTTACAAACTCTCATGCGCTCATTTATTTATTTCCATTAACATTTCCCTCAAATTCTCCAATTCCAACTGTTTTTCTCAGGAACCATAGATGGATCACTGGAACCAGTAAAAGAGAAAACCTGTTCAATATATATCACCTGGTCAATACCCCGTCCTTTGCACTGAAGAACAATTACTTCCAGGAGTTTGGCTGCATGGCACTCTGCATCTTCTCCTGCGTCTCCTGTTAGTACCTAAAAATCAGAATGACAATTTACCAGTATTATCACCAACAACACTGACAGCAAGTGCTCCTGCACCTGCATACATCAAGAAAATCTCTACACAGCATATACATATCTATTCATGCACAGGACATAAGCAAGGATAAGTGGCTAAAGGGGAACTTTAAAGTCGAAGAAATTGCTGCAGTTCTTTAAGGATGTTATATTATTTCTATGTCCTCACTTCCTCTTTTTAAAAAATGTATGTTACTTATAAGAATCACTGATGTTTCCCACATTGTTTCCGTTTTTTCACTTCAATTCTAACAGTCACTGGCAGATCAACAGCCTGGCAAAGTGAAGTCCTATTTCTAGGCTAGTTTCTGACTAAAAACAAGATGTATGCAATCCTTCTGTGTATAGGCACACACGTGTGAAACTGAGTCCTTTGTCTCAGTGCATTTCAACAGCATGGTCAGTGTCAATCAAAACTGACAAAGCAGCAGAATTCTCAAACATACTCGAATTCTCTAAGCTTCTTAAAAATCAGCAGGTAGCTAGATGCCTAACACTCTATAATGCCCCAGATCAGAGAAGGACTGCAGCATGATCTCATACCTTATTATACATGAGAGACTCAGTATAAAGGAGAAACATGATAAGTGTAGGAAAAACTTCAAGTGAGTTCGCACCTTAGCTGACAACTAGGGAGTCCAATTGCAAGACACACAACCCAAGGAAATCAGGCTTCATTAATTCCTGTACTTACCAAAATAGCTGTTCATAGAAGAGAGTCAAGATGAACAGCAACTTTCTCCCACACAGATTTGTGCATGTAATTTTTTAAAAGCATGCCACTTTAAAAGTGTGAAGGTGCTGTATGTGCTCAGAACTGAGCTGAGACCAAAATTCCCTTAGTTCTGAAATGCCTGGCCACCACCTGGCATGTTCAGGTCACTGTGCCAATCTGATTGTTAAGTACTAGTGATAACCACAACAGTAAGATTTAGAAGCCTTACCTTTTTACACATAGCATAAATGATTTCTAAATGTTTTGGGTTAGACAGTAAAGTATCAGTGTCAATGGTCACATAATTATGCAAGAGAGGCATCATATCTGCAGAACAAGGAGAGCAAAAGAGAAAAAAGTTAAAGGAATCCTTGCAAGTGCTAACCAGTGAGGGTGTAGTCTTATAACGGAATTCACTGGCTTATATTCTTGGATACCATTGGAAATTCAAACTCTGAAAAAGTCTTTTCTAGAATTCTTCACAAAGTGCACCGCGCAGGGTGCATTGTCAGAAGAGGAACTAGGACAGGACTACATTTTAATTAATTAATTTGCAGTTTCGCATTAACTTTGAATATTTCAGCTGTCTTTGAGTTCAGGATCTCCTACGATAACTGATCACACTGACAGATTTGAACATGCTTCTCCTACTTAAATATGCTCCTGTTAAACTCCCACACTCAACAGACGGTCAGGGCATGACTCAAATACATGATCATTTTAAACCAAGACACTAAATGGAAGCGACCCTTATTAAGGTGGGGTTTGGAGATGAATTCTCAAACAGTGGAAACATCAGTAGAACAGAAGGGATTGTACCTGCAAAGTATTCAAAGCAATCCTGTTGGAAAACCTCATACAGAACACCTAAAAGCTGCCACATCTGAGGTGAAATCATCTGGCATGTTAAGCTGAAGGCCAAGGAGAGAATTTCTTCATAAAACTCTGTAAAAGAGAATCAATTTGAAGCAGAGTGCTTTAAAAAATAAATTTAACTTGCAAATACCTTGAAATCTGAAACCAAGTCCTGAGTCATATAATGACTAGAAGACAGCAATTAGAAACTAAATCATACACAGAAAAATAGTACGAATCGGAAAAGATTCTTTCAGATAGGCCTCATGTTGGCTACAGTTACAGCAATATGCATAGGTTTCCACTATCAATACACACCAAAAAAATATATCACCAGCACATCAAAGACAATGCTTTTAACCAATTACTGAAAAATATTTTATTTTCTCAGCCTTTGTTTTTTCTTAGAGGCCTTATTACAAAACTGTGTAACTCTTTCGAGCAGGGTACTGATAAAGCAGTAATTTAATTGCAGACCATGTCCATAAAAGACCAATGTAATTGTAGACACAGTCCTTTAAGATAACTAGTTAGACCTATAATCAGAACTGCATCTTCTGCTTTTGAGTTTGACCTCCAAAACACGACAAACAAGCTGACTAATGTACAAGAGGAGATCAGGAGAAACAAATTATAACTGAAAATTAATGCCTTTTTTATTCTTTAAAGAAGTACACACACAGATGAAATTCTGTTCTGGAAGGTAGCAATAATTAATCTACATGTTTTTACATTAAAAAAATTCTTCATGGTTTTTCTAAAAATTATCTCTAACACATACCTATAACATGTTTCTGCAAAACAAGGCCAATGATCTGTAAACAAATGCTCTCAAGCTGTTGAGTGATCTGAAATAAAAACATAAAGCAGTTTATTAAAAAAAATTAGAAATACAGCAATTTAATAAATGTATTTGACTAATTCAGTTGGAGAAGTTCTTACTAAAGGCTTTTATAATTTTTTAAATGCTGCATCAAAAATCACAATTATTACCAAATAAGATCTCACTGATGCAGAAAGAATCTCTTTTTTCGTGAATATGTGAAATGTAAACTTACATTGCACCACAACTGGGAGACCAATTCCTAGGAATACTATCCAAGAAATCACCTACAAATACGGGTCACCATTGTAAAAAACCAGCCTTAGGCAAAACATTTCTCCCTAAACTCTGTTTTAACAGTCTGTAATACAACCAGCCACTGTGAGGAAAATTACCTCTACCCCAGCCAAAATCAGCACATTCCAAAGGAGTGTTTACCCAAAAAAGTGCTAAGAATGTTACCCTGAGGATATAGATTCCCCTTGAAGTTGAGAGCTAAACAATGAAGAAATCACAAAAGTAAACTGGGTTTTAAATTCAAATTTGTCACAGATTGATTCCTGTTACAGTAAATGCACGTTCATGTCAAGTGATGCAACATACATGGAAATGCTTGTTGTCATGACTGAAAGGCATGTGGAATAGGAGAAAAGTATGAAAGAAAATCTCACCTCCTTGTGATCTTCCACAACTGTCAGGATTGTGTCAATTGTGTGCAAGATGCCCATGGCCATAACTGTTTTGTCCTCTACTTCCTCATATTCCTCACTCTGAAGTACTTTACCAAATATTTCAGCCTGTGAACAAAACCAACCAGCTTGACATTCAAGAGCAAACACACATTTCTAATTTGTCATGCAAAGCCAAGACAGCAAATGCAACAGCACCAATGCCTTATCTCTAAGAGCTGTCAGTACTGAAAAATATGCTCCTTACTTCTGAAAGGGGAACACAGAAAATTAAAATCTCTTTTTTTTTAGAAGTCTGAGTATGTTAAGTCTTTTGAAATGTTAAATGGTTAGAGCTTGGCTCATTAAAAACAGTGACAAAATTCAGTATCTTTGAGAAACCTACAGGTTTTAAAGATGCTTCCCAGAGCAAAGAAAACCATAAATACTGTGAATACTATAGGTAGACTCTTATAAAGATTACTTTAAACAGTGTGCACTTCAAAGTTCATTAAATGTTTCCCAAACTAGGCACATGCTTCTGACTGGACTGTTGTTGGACTATTGTCTCTTACCAGGTGTTGAGTCATGTCAACAGCGATTGTAGCCACTTCCTGACTGTACTCACAGATCATCTTCTGGATTACATTGGTAAGATCATCATTCTCCGTCTCTCTAATGATGTGCAAGAGCTCCTGCATAACTGGCCTCACATAAGGCTTCACATATTCCTTGGCTAAAACAACCAATTGAAACCAGGTGAAATCAACTATCCATAAACAAAAATACATGGTATCTCAAAACTACCAGGTAACTGACTACTCTTGAACAAAATAATTTTTTTAATTTGAATTTTAATTAATTTGAATAAAGAAATAAAAAAAGCCAAAAAACATACCCAAGGCACTTTTACAGTTCTTAACTAGTAGACGAAGTAAATAAATTGTACAATAACAAAATGTCATCTACAGCTAAAATCCAGTTTTGAGGGAATACTTGCCCTCATATATAGGCAGCATTCATTCTTAAACATACACACAAAGACAGGTGATATTTACTTTGTTAAAAGAAACATGCTGATTCTAACTTCTTTTGTGCATAGACTTGCTGTAAAAACTAGAATTTAGAATTCTGTGATGTACACAGTAACCAATGAGCAAGTGAAGCTGTCTAAACATGATGAAATGTTCTTAAATATATGCCTTTAGATGGTAGAAATGTTTAGATAAATCTGCACCAACCTCCACATCTCTACAAAAAAAGAAAAAATCAATAAATCAGTGTATACAGCTGATAAATCACTGTCACATACCTTGTTCTTGGTTGCTTATTAAGGTCTGAAGGGCTATGGCTGCTTCTACTTTGACAGGCATTTCCTTATCTTCAATCAGGCTCTTCTTTGTCAACTCTACTGCGTTCCTCAAGTTTAACTCATTGTGAAATTTCAAAGCACTGAATGAATGAAGTACCCAACAGGACTGCAAGACAAAAAGAAAAGCGAGTTAGGGACTATTGCAATTTTTAAGCACTTTTTTAAGTGATTCAAAACCAACACTATCTATCTCTCTGTTTCCATGTATTGCTTTTTTACACCCCCTTAATTACAGGGTATTCATACATCAGATGTAAGTTTTTGCTGTTACTGTAACTCAAGCAGTTCTTTGTCATCTTTTTCCAAATTCCAATAAATTCAGCATGCACATAATTTGCGTTCATAGCTTTGGTCCTTCTGGGGAAAAATCAGAAAAAATTCAAGAAAATTAACTGTTTATGGCTGGTATCAGCACCTGAGGATTTTCTTCAAGCTACACTCAAACTGACGTTATCTACTCTGTGGAAATTCAACCTATTTTTCACAGGCATTCAACAAGTTTAGTTACTAAGATCTGCTAATGAAAAATGGCCACAATCACTGCTCAAATTCTCAAGTTCGATTTAAGAAGTAAACAACAATATATCACAGACTTTCCATCAATTGATTTAACTGAAAAATCATTTTTTAAATCAAAATGATGAAAAAATACTGTAAGACCGTTTTATTTTAAATTTTACTATGTCTTCGCTTTATTTCTTTCATTAACATTCAGAATGAAATCAAACTGTAAAGGAAGGAATCGTGGAAAATACTGAAATTGATGTAAGAGGTGAACTTACTCTAGCTCTGAGGTACCCCAGGTTAGACATGAATAAGGGAAATACATGATTCTGTAACATCAGCTCCATCTGATCCTTGAAAACGCTCTTCTGTTGGTGTAAGCAAAAATTAATTTTGGAGACCATTCCTTTTACATACTTCATCCTAGTCAGTAATTCATTTCAACTATCAACCATGGGAAATAAAATGACTTGTCTATATAATAAAGGTATTCTCTCTCAGAGATCTGGATCTCATACCTTGAACAGAACAAACTCATAAGCATAGCAAGTTCAAAGCCAGATAAGTAAAAGAACTGTACATATATAATATTCAACTCTACATTATTCATTACAATACTATAAACAGGAATTTTCATTTTATTTAAGGCAATTGATTCTAGCTGATTTTTCTTTAAAATTATTCAAGATAAATAACCTAGCACTTCCATTCTTCCTACAAGAGAGTATATACATACCTGAAGATAAATATAAGCTTAATATGAAACAGATCTGAGTTTTCAAATGACCTACGGTTACTATAAGCATCGAAACTAATTATTTTGCACATTACAACAACAAAAAATCACATCTTTTTTCATGTTTATTAATGGGCAAAGATAATTCCTTTGTGACAAAAATCTCCTTAGTTAGAGAAGGATATTTGATGAGTTATCCTTCATTATTTCAACCTTGGAAAATCCCAAGATATTCACAGGGAGCTAGAACTACCAGCATGGAGATTTGGGACTTTCCTTATAGCCCCGGAATACTAGAAAAGATATATGTTGGGGTATTACCACCTAAAGGAATGATTCACTGACTAAGACAGGAGGTGGGTGAAATGGGACATTCAATACAACATGTATCTTAGGGAATCAGACTTTATTTCACCAGTGTATACATCATTTTTTTCCATACTGATTCCCCAAACCATCACAGAGGTGGATGAAGAACTGAGCAGAGAAAAATCAGAGAGAAGGGGAAAGAATTTTCCCTTGTGCACACAGGTCAGAAGTTTGTGTGCATTCAACTGAAGTTTTGTGGAGAGCCAGGTGGCCAAGGCAGGGTCATTGTGTCTACAAGCTCCTTACAACCTGTATCTCAGTCAACTCAACAGCCAGAAAACACTTACAAATATAATATTTTATGCAGAAACAGCTGATGGAATTTTTCAATGTGCCAAATTCCAAATACAAGAAATTCAGATCTGAACGGAGTCTGCAGTGTTTGGGGATTATTAAACTTTTATAAAGTATATTATAGCCTCATGTTCCAAGACTGAAAATTTCAAATAGGAGTAGAATACTGCAATAACCTTTTTTTCCTCAGGAAAGAGACAAATAGATTTAGAAACCCTCAGTCAATATGAAAGTCTCCTCATAACACAAACAATGTCTTCCTCTTTCACTGTTATGCTCCAGCGTGAGGGAGGGCATCTACAACCCAACATAATCTACAAAAATTCTTTAAAAGTTACTGATGTTTCAGGAATTAAGATCAGATCATAGATTGGTACATTGGCAAAAAAACAGACAGTAAATGTTGGTAAGATGTTGCTTGTGATATGAAGACACATCCTGCACAGAGAGACAACTCACATAAAATACAATAAACTACTTCTAAAAAGAAGCCTCCAGCACACAGTCACCATTCTCATGCTAAAAGTGATAAACTTTTGGCAGTTCTTTTGACATGGAACAAGGGCTTACTTTGGACTCCACCATCTACAAAAACATAAGGGAAACTGTAATCAATGTTAATTAGAGAGCAACAGCGTGGATTAAATTTGTATTCAGATTCCAGAAAAACACTCAGAATTCTGAAGGTGTCTATAAAAAAAAAATGGAGGAAGGCTCTGTGTTCTTCACAGTTATTTTCAGAACTCCTAACTGGCTGACGAAACAAGACTTAGAGCCACACATTGCAGAGTAAGAAAGTTGGAAAGCTAGACAAAACACTCCTGCAACATGTGAAGTAAACCTTTTTCTGGAACCAGAAGACGCCCACAACAGCACAGGCTGTTGGGGAATTTGATAAAGAATCACAGGCAATGTTACTGATGGAATGCATGTTTGCTTTTTTAACACTTCCATTTTACTACTAAAGCAGAAGAGGACCAAGGGACTGTTCTATAGCAAATAGAGCTTTGGAAAAACTTGAGAACAAAAATCTGTGTATAAAATGGGAATATAAAACCCAGGAAAGAATGTTAATATTTTTAAATAAACAAACCCTAATATTCTGATTGCACAGTGAAATCTCTCTACAGATTTTATAAATATGGCTAAGGGACAGTCATACTTTAAAAACTAAGACTCTTCTATTTTAAAATCACCATTGATAGTAAGAATTGCCAACCTCGTTCACTTCTTTACCCACCTACCTTCAGTAAAATATCTGCTAGGGATCCTATAACATGCAAAGCTCCATCTTTTTTCCTTGGATCAATGTTTGGCTCTGTCAGAATCTGGTAGCAATATGCCATCATTTTTGGTAATACCTATGCAGAACAGAAAACACACAATCTCCTTTTGTCAAATTATTTTAATAGCATTTTTTAAGTTAAAAAATTCATATGACATTCTTAATAAATTTTATCTTGGCCAAAGCAACTGTGAGGTACTATGTGTAGCATCTTTCCATAGTTAAAATTTAGAAGGCTTCTTTTTCATCTTTTTAGCCAAACTTGTCAAAATTAATCTCCTTGAAATTTCACATTACTACTAGTAAATAAGGTATTTTTGTTATTGTCCTGAGGTAAATCAAAAAAGGTGATGAAAAAGCAAGAGGCTCAAACTGTACCTAACCCATTTTTTTTCCTTTAACTTCTTTTCTGGCTTGTCGCACACATATATATTAAATAAATATATATGTGTGTGTACATATATATATGAAGATACACATATATTCAAGAAGAGCAGATTAAAACCTCATAAACTTAAATTTGATCTATTGATTTTGGCAGTGGCTTCTGAAGTTGACTAGACTTACAAAGGTTTCTTGGCAAAACCAACCACTGAATATAATTTCCACACCCATTATGTACTTTTCCCTGATTATGAAATTTTGATGGTCTCAATACCAATCATGAAAACGAGAAGGAAGGTCAGTGGGCAAGAACTGTTTTGACAGCAAAGAAGTAGAAAGGTCATATTCCACCTGACATAAGACTGTTCTTCTTTGAAAACCCATATGGAAATGGAGCTCCCTGTTTACTGGATGTTAAAACAGTACCCAGAAAAACACCTGCCACTACAGCAAGCTGACATGTGCCTTCCAGGACTTGCCTGGGTACTTTTGCACAGATAAATCACTGTAAATATAGAAAGTTCTACAGAACAGTTATGTCCTCATTAAAAAGTAAATGCATGAAATGGGTTTCACTCTTGCTAATTTCATTGCTGTCAACAGGATTTTAAATAGCATCAGTGAAAATTAATAAGGATCATGTTCACTTTTTCCCCTGCTACAGTTTGTGATGCTCAGAACAGCCATGACAGAAGCTGTCTGTAAACTTGGGAAAAATCTATTCCAGTACATCTATTTCAACTCAGTTTGTATCTGGTAGATTAATTTTAAAGCTGCAAGAGGAATCCATTTATTTAAATATATACACACATATTTTGATTCTCCCAAAATTAATAGCACTCAGCCAGGAAACATTTGATTATGTATTATCAAGTAGATTTTTCAAGACTAGCTTCTTGTAGCATCTTCAAATTTAAGGGAAAAATAACATTATAAGGAAAATCCAAACAAATGAAAGTCTCCAGTTTCATACCTCTTTTCTCTTCTTTGCAGCAGTATAAAGGAGATTCTGTGCTGCTGTTGTAGTGGATGCATAATCCTCAAATACATCTAAAAAATTGGAGGGGAAAAAGCATAACAAAAAAAATTTTCTTTTCTGAGTAATGAATTTTTTATAGACCATCTTGTTTTTGAGATATTACGAATTCAGGTGAATATATAACCTCAAAACTATTGACATGGTTGCTTTCACTTAACAGTTAGAGTCAGACCCAAGCTTATGTCACATAGCTTATAAAAGCATTTACTTATTGCCTTCCAAATCTACTGCCACTCATCATTCCTTTTATTAAGGATATGTTATTTATTCATTAACTCTTCTGAGACCATGTATATAAGGGATGAAAAATCCTGTCTCTTTTTTTAATTACAGTCCTTATAGAAAGAACAACAGTACATTCCAGTACCATCTGTATACCATATGTACACACTTTTGGCTTGATTTTATTAAAACCTCATGGGAAACCTTTTGTATGTAAAACTACTTGGATCTGGGGTAGTTTTATATCTGCTGAAAGTTGAAGCTTTTTAGCTTCATTCATTACAAGTAAACCTCCTTTAATCATATTGAAAATACAATTTATATCTTGGAAAAGATATCTGTGCTTCAAACATACTCTAATCCAAATATCCCTACACAAATTAAACTAAAAGGTCTAAAAATGTAATCTTAAAATGTGACTAAAATTACACAATAACTTTTCCTGAAAACTTGAAGATAAAACATCATTAAGAAATGCTACCAGACTACTGGAATTCTTGTTTCAAGCCAAAAAGTGCCTCACTAAGTTTCCATTTAATGTACTTTGATACTTGGGGTTTTTTTTGCCTTCCACGATACAATTTAAATCTGCATTTAACTTCCTCAGCTATGTATAAAAATAAGATTCACTCTTTGCACAGAAAGAATTGAATTCACACACCAAAAACCAGTGATGTATTTGTACCCCCGTGATCAATGTTATATTGTAATTAATTTGTTGCATAACAACTCTCCAAGCTTTTTTAATTATTCTATGAATATTTAAACTCTGTTTCCACATATGCTAATCCCAAATCAACTAATTAAAAATTCCCAAATGCTACATATATATCTCTATGGTGCCTGGCTTGCAGGAGTTTTCCAGCTAGAATTGCTGTATTTTTAAAATACCCTTCTCTTTTTCAATGACATGACTCTTTTAATAGAAGTAATTATTCATAATATGGCTCTATGTGATATTCCCAAGATTTTGCACCGAGTCTTTTGAAAGAACACATATATCTAATTATCTTACAATCCACTAATAATAATTGGCAAAAAAATGCTGAAGGCATTGACAATTTTCAGTAGACAAAGAGCAAGTCAGGCCTCTTCTGGTCAAAGTGAGAGCTGCAAGGACTTGCAGACAGCTGGCACATCTGCAATCCAGGACTCTGAAACTGGCATTAATCAAGTGAGCAAGCCAGTCTATTTGAGCTGCTCCAAGCACATGGGAAGAAGAAACAAATGTTGAGAGAATCATTTAAAGCTACCAGCCAAATGGTCCAAACTCGCTTGATCTGCCACCTGCTTTTAACTACACATTGGTGAGATTTTGTTTTTGTTTTCTTCTTCCTATTGTTCAGGACACTGGTGGTGAAGACAGAGCCATTACAGCAGGCATGTGGATGGTTGGAACTATAATTACAGCTATGATGAAAGGAAAAAATACCTGAAGAAAATGCTAAAAATGCTAGATTACCAAATTTCATGCGGATATATTCATATGGATCCTCTTGCCAGAGCTCTTCATCCTCATCTTTGTAGCACATTAGAGAGAATATCACCTCTTCTGTTATACTCTAATTTTAGAAAAGTCAAATACACATAAGTACACACAAAATCAAACTCCAGTACAGCTTCCCTCCACCATGCACTACTTTATTACCTACTTTTCTGAAGAGCAATATTCCTTTAAGCAGTGCTCTTCTATTTTGTCTAACAGAAACAAACTTACAGTATTATAGGTAATTTCCTTTTGCAACAGTCCCAGACAGCAGCAGTAATTACATAATCTATCTTTACAATAATACAGTACCACACACAAAATAATACTTCAGGACATAGTCTATAAACAGCAGAACATTGCATTCTGCAGAAGGATCTTACCAATGCAATACTTAGCGTGAGAAGAGATTTCAGAATTCTTTCTCTTAACAGTCATGGAATTAATGAGCTACAACAGGGGAGCTTATGATATGAAAAAAATAAGAGCAGGAAATCACTTTACATTTGTTCTTAGTTCACTTATGAAACACATCCTTAAAACAGACTTCAGCTCTTTTGGGTCAATGTTTTCTTTGTGCACTATCTTTGCACTATGATCAAATGTGAATTTCCCAAATCTATAGACAATTAGCAACTAATAAAAGGCAGAACATTATGACTGTATAGCAGACTTCAAAAATAAAAATAAAGAACTTAGGGAACAGAATCTTTGATTGAGTTAACAGTACCTGCAATAAAAGGTAGTTGTAATATTGAAAAAAAAAAAAGCATTTCTACATGAATGTGGTTTTTTTTCCAAATCAGTTGCCGAATGACTCAGAAAACCTTGTATAAAACTGCAAAACTGGGGGTGGGGGAGTTGGTTTTGGTTGGTTTTTTTAATAATCCCTCTGACATGCAGTGTTTATGACTGGGTTTTATGCACTGACCTGTATGTGTGGCTTCATTTGCTTCCATGTTACAGAGTGAATAACCCCTTGGTTCAGATAATTTAACGTTTGCTGAAGAACACGTGGTGCAACATAGTCTTTTTGCCTGTACTGGTCTAAGATTCTTAACAGAACCTAAAGAAATGACAAATTGATATTTTAAATTAAGACTGAAAATTCTGTCTCATGCATAGATATCCAGTGCATCTCTTCAGTGAATATACATGAACAGATAAATTAGTTTTATAGCAGAGGTTCTGGAGTTAGAAATCACTATTATGCCTTTGACCCAAAAGTCATAAATGATTTGAATATCAAGGTTCTAATCCTGCAAACTTTTATGTACATGTCCACCTTTACTACTAGCTCTACCATCTGATCACTTGTGACTATAAGCAAAAGATATATTTTAATATTCAGAGGCTCAGTTTACAGAGGCCTCAGTAAAACCTGGAATAGATAAGGAAAAGGCACAGTGAGATTTTCAAATTGGTGGCTTATATATCTGCTAAGTGGTGTCTGTGTTCATATTTAAGGACAGACCCCTAAAGAAGACAAATTACTTCGGAAGAACAGTGATAAGAATAGAAATACTAAATTAGGAAAGAAAAATAGGTTCACCTAAATCTGTGAATCAGAAAAGATGCAAAACTCTTAACTTCAGTTACCTATACAACCAGATAGAATCAACTAGCATGCTATTACAAACTCTATCACATAAAGCTTCCTTAATATAAAAGTCTGCTCTACTAAGAAGACCCCACGGTTCAAAGCCACTAATCTGCACTAATGGCAGATGAATTATTAGCAGGTGTAAAGAACTGGCATGTAAAGGAATAACAATAAAAATCAAGGGCAATGCATAACAAAATATTGAGTCACTTAGTTCCAGCAGAACAATTCTGCTTCATAATTCTTTAGAACATTTTAATAAATTTTATTTTGCATACAGTTCCTCATTAGGAATACTAAGTCTGACCTTAAGTCTTTCATATGACACTGTTCTTGGACAAGAATTGTCTATATCTTATACAGACTCGAGCAAAATGTCAGCACTTAACAACCGATGAATAAGTAACGAAGGCTTAGTAATGTAATATTCACAACAGAATTCTTACTTACTCTGCAAGGAAATGTGACAAATCACCATTTAAGAACCAGAAATTGAAGAAATGTGCAGATCATCCAGTCCACTTATCTTGAAAGCTAAACTGTCCCTTCGGCAACACAGCTTAATACCTTAACAAACTTTAGGTATCTCAAATTATAACTGCCCATGGGAGTCCACTTATCCACTCAGGAGTGACATTGCAGGGAATTTAGAATAGATATCAGGCTCTTTCCCTTTTCATTAAATTCACGGCCTTACCACAACCATTCCTCTTCTTAGTTCTTACTAATGGATAAACTATTCTGATGTCAAACTGGATGGAGAAAAGTAATTTTGTTTTGCAGACAACCCTGGTGTTTTGAAATCTAGTTTAAATCTGACTTCAAATGACAACAACAGCCTGGCACCCTGCATCAAAGACACCACAAATTTAAACTGTAAGAAGCCTGCAGATGCCATGTCAAGGATATTTCATCTGGCAGCATGCTAAGGAGCCACATATTCTGGAAATATGAATTATCTAAACACTTGTCACTTGAAAAAGTGCATTCCTGGGTGTTTTTTGAGGTTTACAGACCAAAGAAAATCACTAGCAGGAGAGTGTTCTGCATGCTCTTGGCTTCTTAGGGGTGTGTTTTGAATATGTAACGCATAAGCCTGGACAGTCAAGAGCTCTAGTGAGCCAAAGGCATGGGAACTACTGCTCCCAGTCATCCAGCATATGGCAGGCTGAATGACAAACAGAAGCTGGGCCAAAAACATCTGAGCTTGGGAGCCAGCATTCTTAGGCTTTCAAGAACCCAGTATCTGTAGCCATTCTACCACAACCAGGGAAATGCTGAAAGCCTGTGCTCCCAGGGTCTCCCAGCTCACAGTTGAGCTGGCAGAGAAACACAGAAAACTCTGCAAGGAACTGCCTCTCTTCTATGCAACCTCATCAGAACTTAACTGTCTCCACACACCATGTTAATCACAAATAATCAGTGCTCCCCAACAAAAATAATTTCCTTGGAAACTGTGAATTTATGGTATATTTTCATATAATATGCTTTCCAGATATAAAATAACTTTCATTGCTGTTCTCCAGAAATCTTCTAATCTGCTTGTATCTTCCTGAAATAAAACAGTATCACTGGATTACCACGTCTAAGCAGTTTGCAGCGAAAGCACTTAGTAAAAACTGGCCTAAAAATACACCGTTCTATGAAGTGAGACCTCTGCATCAAGTTCTTCTCTCAGTTATATCAAGAATGTTTATTCATGATGATAACAGCATTTCATCAGCACTCACCTTTTCTGAGAATTTTCCTGCAGAGGTTTTCAAATTGCTGAAAATTTGTGTTATTATACCTCAGTTGTATGGCACCGAGTTCTAAGGAACTCAATCTCTAAAAGGAAAACCTGCCTGTCTCTCTTCAGTTTTGTTTAATGAATGAACTTTGATACAAGTGCACTGTTAAAAAGTAACACATTTCTTCAGCCAAAATGATGCAATTCATAAAATGAACTGTGCTTACCTGTTGTATGCCCACAGCGTAGGTTTTTAAAAAGAAGTCTGAGAATTCAAAGTACTCTTTAGTTACATTTCCAGGACTTCCATACCTTTAGGAAGAAAAGGACACAGATATTTACATTGTGAGAAGTCCCCTATGTCAGGAAAACACAGTACTTTCTAAACCACAGAGGACCCTGCATCAGCAAAGGAAACCTTTCCCACAGGTTCCTTCCAAGCCATCATTTCTCCTACAATGCCCCACTTTCCTTTTCTTTTCTTAAATTATCATAAGGTACAATATTATAGTCAGGTAAGTATCACTGACCTTTTGTCACAAGTTTTGTAACTTACATGTTTATGGATTTCTTTTCAAATCTTCCCCTGCCTATATATTTGAGAATATAAACACTTGTAGCTGGATATGGTAAAGTAGATTGATTGATCGATTTACTTTTCCTGTGAGGTGAGTTTCTTGCCATCTTAGAGAGTCAAATCATTTCACTCAGAGCTCAGAACAGTGGCTGTGCCAGTGCAAGGCAAAGGACAGCAGCAGGAAAACCTCTTCAGTGACCATGTGCTGTTAAATTGATTAAACTGACCTCATCACCGTCTATAACTACCTGAAGGGAAGTTCTAGCCAGGTGGGGGTTGGTCTCTTCTCTCAGGCACTCAGCAATAGGACAAGGGGGCACGGGCTTAAGCTCCGCCAGGGGAAATTTAAGTTGGATATCAGGAGAAAATTCTTTACAGAGAGAGTGATCAGGCATTGGAATGGGCTGCCCAGAGAGGTGGTGGATTCACCATCCCTGGAGATTTTTAAACACAGATTGGACGTGGCACTGAGTGCCATGATCTAGTAAATGGACTGGATTTGGACCAAGGGTTGGACTCGATGATCTCGGAGGTCTTTTCCAACCCAATCAATTCTATGATTCTATGATTCTATGTCTAATTGCACTGCAAGTAAGGGTACAGGTTTGTAACCCAAAGGTTTTAATAGGTTTGTTAGTTTGTTACCGTTCAAAGAGACGAGCTACAATGTGCAATGCCCACTTCTTGCACTTCCACCACACCAGCTCCGGTCTATCATCTTCATCAATTTGCAAAGTCTCCTACAAATAAATACACTTGTTTTAAATTAGCAATGTGATTTATTGAGATCAACTATGCTTTAAACATTCCTTGATGAGTAAACTAATGTAAAGGCACAGTATCGACTAAAGCTTTGGTTCTGTTAACAATTATGTAACATTCAGGACCTCTCAATTACCTTAATTAGCAAATATAACGTATATGTGCTATGCCTGCACAATGCCTGTGCTTTAATTTTCAAAATAATATATATTTAAAAGATGAAAACTCTCAGATATGCTTGAATAATACATGCACTCTGGTTTAAAAATCAAGCATGATACTAACTCCGAATATATACACACTCTAACCACATACTAATGCAAAAGCTGTTACAAGAAAGTTAAGGTTGTAAAATAATTTTCTAGAAAACTTAGGAAATGCCAGCTAATGCTGTATACACACAAACAAGAATTTAACTACTAATTTTATCTCGTTCTTTGGGAAATATGAATCATGGATGAAATAAAATGAAGAACAGAGACAAATTACGGGTTTGTGATGAGCTTTTGATTTTTGTTTGAGAGAAACTTGGAAAGTTGCAAAATACTCCAGATTTAAGTTTTCATTGTGTCTCTATCTCAGACAATGAAATTCTGAGAGCTTACATGACCTTGCTTGCAATTCTGTCAGAAATACGACTTATTCTAAGGACAAGAATCTTAAAAAAGTATCTTAAAGAAAGAACACTTAGAAAATACTCACACTGATTGCTCCTCAAATGGCAACACAACAAGTATCAGAGGTCTTTATAAAGCTAACACTTACCAGAGGTACATTTCTATCAATGATAGTCCGGAAGATCTCCATCCACTGAGTCATAGTCTGGTTATTCACCAACTGGAGTGGCAGTGCATACTGAAATAAGAAAAAAACCCCACAGGTATGAAATACTATTTTTCCCTGTAAAAGGTAGATCTTTCTACAGTAGTTACATTCTGAGAAAGATGAGTTTTTAAGTAAAATTAAAACTAATTAGGTTAGCTATCAATAATACTTTAATTGCATCCATCTTGGTACAATTTAGAGAGGAATTTCTGAGCAGACACGATTTAAGGAAAGTTCCTTGATCTGAGAACTTGCCAATCCTTTTTGCTCCTTTCTCTTCTTCACAACAGCCCAGCTACCTTTTAGGGACCCAGCAGTGTCTGTATTATGGGGTTTGGGTAAACAAATAGCATTTTAGTAAACCCAGTGTGCTCCTTATTACTACCTCGCTACTATCTAATAAATCTTTACTTCTCTACAATACCCAAGCAAGTGACAATATTCAGGCAAGTTATTGAAAAGAAAACAGGATACTGGTATATTTTTAAACCTCCCCCCATGTAATAACAAATTATTTTAACTTTTTAACCCCCAGTAAGAATTTTCCAGCTGCTCCTTATGTAGGATATGGTTTTGTTTCTGATTCCCTAAAAGTACTCCCTCACCAAGCTCATCACTGTAAAAGCCAAAGTCATCTCTCCAAATTGCATGTCCTTCAATAAATAATATCCATCTGATCTTCAGAACATAATGAGAAATGCCACCTACTGAAGTGCAGTATTTGACAATTACACCACAATATCCATTACTGACACTTTCAGAGGCCAATCACACAGTGTAGATACCTATACAGTTCATATCAGGTTATGTGCAATTTTATAAAAATAGGACATTTCTCCAGTAAGATTACAGATAGGATGTGCAGAATTACCTACACTCATTAAAAATTTAATCTGGGAGATCATGTGACCAGTTTTTAAGTAGAAAAATCTATAAATATCGTATTTCTATTACAGCTGTTTATTGTACATGACTTTGCCCATCTAAATGGCTATTCTTATTCAATCCCACCTCTGAGTGTACTGAAAGGGGTCACTGTGCCCAGCAAAGTAAAAGTTTTGCTTTTTCCTTTACACAGATGCCAACCTGAACAAGAGCATAGAAGATTTTTAAGATCTGTTTCTGAAGCAGTACAGAGTAATGGGAGTTATCAGGCAGAAGCTGGATCATCTGCTGCTGAATCCGAGGCAAAAAAATTTGCATTGCTGCTATAAGAGGATCTCGCTCCTCGGCTTTTTTGTATCTGCAAAGGAAACAAAAATGTTGGTCCAGGATCTACACACTGGAGAGTCTAATGCCTATTCCCCACCAGTAATTTAATTTCTGTCCCCTAAAAAAAAAGAACATCCACCTGTTCCTCCTTCATTCTCCCCTTCTCTAGCCCCAATCTCAACAATTTGTGCAAATTCACTATAAATACCTATAAATAGAGAAGTGAAAACCAACAAATGTTACCTTATCCAAATGCAGCTAATGAGAGGAAGACCTACTGTTCTTTACTACTGAATTGTCACCTCACAGGAGCAGGGACTTGAATTTCTCTGATGTTCATACCAATGCCAAGCCCAGGTTGAGTGCTGAACAAACAGGAGTGAACAGCCATCGGAAGGGAAAGACAATTCCTTGGTTTGGAAAAGATTGTCTTTCTCTATTTACATTCCTTTTGTGTGGCTTATACACATTTCTAACAATAGGCAATTACAAAAGAAGTGAGTGAGAAAGCTCACTATGCTGTTCCTAATTCACACTTTGTGGATTTAGACTATCAGGAGGATGGTACAGGTAACAATATGCAAGAGACACATGTACAATTGTACATACAATAATGACAACACTCTATTCATGACATAAAAGCAGAAAACAATTTGCATTCATATATCCAACATCTGGGGACTCTTCAAACAAAAAAAGTTATAAACATATGGAGTTTTTCCACACATAGATTAAAGGCACGTGGCCTCAAGAAAAAAATGTCAGTAAATTAATACAGATTATTGCTGGCATCTCTGCTTTCAACTCACTGATGATAGAAAGATGATGAATATTTTTCATTTATTTGCAGGAAAGGAAGCATAATTATTAATTCCCATTTTCTATCTGAATTCTTTGAAGAACTGCCAGTGCTCTCAATAAAGTCATTTTCAGTAATCACCTGAGACTAAAAGCACCAATTCCTCACCTACTGATGGACATCAACTTACTCATAAGTCTTCACCAGCTGATACAGGCACAGGAGGCTCCCAAGCCAACTCCCACTGTTTGGAGACTGCAGGTAGTAGCCTATCTTGTCCACCACAGCTGTCCAGTGACCAGGAAAGTCATGTTTAATGATAGCACGGAGGCACATGGTCAGCTGGGCTCTACGGCAGGAGGGAAAATTAAATATATTATAAGTGAGTAAGATCATGGCAGAGTGTTTAAAATTAAAGGATAGACCCCAAACCATGGATTATTGGCCACAATACACATATTATGTCGTAAGCATCATACATATTTTGACAGCAGTGAAAGAGTTCTGGGAAGCGGCAGAAGAAAAACAAGAATAAAATCTTAAGGGATTTAATTTTGAGGAAGAAACTAATTTCAGAACATTCTAGGTACTTTCCCCCCTCCCTCCTCCCTTTCCACATGTATCAGGTAATATTTTAAAAGAATGAATTGCTCATGAAAGCAGCTAGCTTTGTACTTTAAAAATGAATGTTTATATTTGCTTCTGAGGCTGAAAGCAACCACAAAAACACAAATTTGTATGTTTGCATTAAACAGTAATGGTCTGTGTTATGATCCAAGCCACAGGTTCCTCAAGAAATTACGATCTTCCTGGGATATTCTAGAACAGCACTTTCTCAACCTTCAAAGCATATGGCAGAGCCAGTTAGGTAAAAACCATCTTACCATTCCTCTCCTTCCACACACTTTTAGATATCACTCATGATGGTGAGGCAAAGCAGGATTGTTAATTGATTGAAGTGAGGTGTGACTAAAAAAGCTGAGCAGCACTGAACTAGAAGCTGTAAAGAAATACTCTTGGCTCTGCTAATGAATTAAAAAATATTTTCTATTATCAACTGCTTTTCCTTGGGTATCCTCCTGCAGTCCATTACATCAGGAGCCACTATTACAGAGTAGGCGAATATGGGGCCCTACACCTACTGATCCTTTTAGCTCTGTACAAACTTACCTTCCCCCTCAAGCCTTTGGAGTTTGTGCTTGTTGCCAATTTGGTTCCTCCTCCCCCCTTATTCTTACAAGCAAACCATGAAAAATATCAGTATTAAAATATCAGACTAGTTCCAGTAGAGTTCCTCTGACTTTTTTAACCTCTGACAAATCTTCAACTTTTTCCAATATTTAAAAACCCTGTACTTTATTCCTGGTGATCGTCCCAGGGTTTTCAACTGTTCTTTTAGATGCAGGCTGTCACTGTAACATCAGGGCATTTTAAATATCAAGTTAGGAAACGATGCCTGAGCCAGCTTGCGAAGAAGTCTTCAAACTTCCATTATTTTGTGTTCCTTTGGATAAACTCAGCCTTGGTATTTATGACAGGATGGCAGGGGAAACTACATGCCTTTACCTCATTATTACAGAAACAGTAAGCACTTCCTTACCTTGTAGTGCAACCTTGGCAAGGAGCTCTATCTCTTAGTGGAGATACTACTCTGTGTCAGAGCATGTTAGAAAAACTGAACTGGAAATGATGATTTAGTTCATTTCCTTGTCTCTGCACAGGCCCATTTATACCCTAAGCATTCCTGGCAGCTGTTTGTCTAATCTACTCATAAAGACCTCCAGTGACAGTAATGCTATTGCAGTCTAATTCATTCTGGTGTATCATTATTTTTTGAAGCCTTATCTCCAATTTCAATCTGTAGTCAATCGTTCCTCTTCTCGATATAATTACTGAAAAATAAAGACATCTTCAGGCACTAGCTGGTAGATTTAGGAGGAGAGTATAGGAAGATTTTCTTCTGTTTTTCAAAGATGAACATCTATACACTACAGCCTAATCCCATCCTTTCAGCCTCACTTTAATTAGAGGGATGAACAACCACAGATTGTAGTATGTCTTGTGATTCTTAACTATTCTTCCAGCAAACTGCAGCAATTCTTCATTCTTTTAACATCTTAAAACCAAGAACACTAATACACATTTAAATACTGGGAAGACATATAAAAATTGCTGAAGTAATTAAGAAAAGGGCTATCAGAAAACAGGAAACAGTATTTCCCCGGAATGGTTAATTCTGTATTGCAGACAGCCCTGTACACAATCTGCCCTCAATGAGCCAAACAGGCAGGCTGTCACTACAGCAAGTGTTACAAGACACTTTGAACAAACACCATAAGAGGATAAATCACATCACAGGGCTCTCAGCCAGGTTACCACATTTCTGAAAAACAATCGCACATAAATAAGTTTAAATTAATTATTACTGCTTTTGCAAAACAAGTACTCGAAACATTGAGATTCTCACATTAACATCCAGACTGGTAGGTCTGAAAACATGAGCAAGAGAAATATCTCTATGCAATGAAAGGTACCTCACTAAGTCAGGAGAACGAATTATTCCTTCTACAATGTTATCACGAATCTGCTGACGATCATTTTCATGGATGTTGAATGGAAACACTGCTTCTCCAGGAGGTGGCTCACGGTCTGGCCAGTACTGTGTCACCATGTTCTTCAGGTAAATGGCAGCTAAGAACAGACATCAGGGAAATAGTAATTTAATTCTAACACACTTTTACATTACTCAGTGTTCAAGACGTAGTACAGCTGAAAGCAGAACAAAGAGTTCAAAAGACAACTGAAAACCAGCACTCGAGTTCTTAACAATTATAGGCACTAAGCACAGCTGAGTCAGAAAAACTCTTTTCATGATTTCACACAAGATCAGGCTCAAGTGCCTGTTCCAAAACAGAACAGGATGATATTTCTGTCAGCTTCTGTCAAGGTACATTCTTCATTACAACAGTCTTCCATATGGACATAATACTCCATCGTTCTAAACAAGCAAACAAAAATCTGCTTATCTGTATTTTCACTCATCCCTAAAACAACCACTGAAGCTCAGTAAGTGAAGTTTTGGAAGGCTCACGTAAACAAATCGCTGCACACACAGATGGGACGCTCTGCTTGGGGAAATGCCCAGTACCAAACTGGCACATGGCCTACCTTCTATTCAGACAGAAATGTTCGTTGTGAATTCCCTAAGCTTTATCTCACTATCAGGATTTCCCATAATCCCTTAGAATTGTTCCCTTCTGTCTCACATGGAAAAACATGAAAAATAAAGTTAATCTTCAACAGAAAACAAAGCAGCATTTATGCATCAGTACTAAAATGCCTGTAGGCATTCTTTAGGAAACATAGGAAATATGGTGTGAGGCATTAAAGAAATGTACTTAATAAACTCTTATCCCTGTACACTATTTTGGTTGATTACTAGCTAGGGTTTTAAAGTATAAATAAGACATCCTTGAGTACAATAATTTTTCTTGGTGATGACAAATTACAAAGTATGAAAACATGTAGTTTGTAAAATATTTTAGAGGAGTAAGAGGAAAAACAGCTCTTTGTCTATGACATGCCAAAATATTCAGACAAGAAACAGGTCCAGAAAGACCAGCCCAAGACTTTAATTTACTTTGTCCATACAAGTTTTTGGCTTTTAAAAAATTCCCAAGGAAATCTGTTGACCTCCCAATGTAATTTAAATGTGCTTTTTTATTCTATAGCCCTGCTCTGCAAAAACAACAACAACAACAATAAAATTACATTCTACATACTTGGTTTTTTTTCCTAAACGATACTGAAGTGAGAGATTAATTTATAAAAATGACCTTATGGAGTTTAGATTAAGCACCAAACTTTAGTAAAGAATGGTTTAACAACGCCATTCAAAGTTGGATTATCTTTGAGAAAACAAACGCCAGCATGACAAACAGCATATGTCAGCACACCCCAACACACCCAGGGGATTAATAGGATCTGTACCAAAAAAAACCCAACAGGGCTTCTATGGGAAATGCTGTTCCATAGGACAAAAACAAAGCTGTGAATAAAACAGTATTAATAATTTATTGAAAGAGCTGAATTTTCTCTGTCAAAAATATTGTGTAGTAGTAGTTAAAATGGATTATGAGAATTTAAAATCTGATTTTACATAAATGTTAACTACAGTTAACTGTATCACCATACTTGAACTCACACACAACTGGGCAAGCCTTCTAGACATGCTCAGAGTATAAATGTGTATTTTATCAGCGATGTGACCTTCCTTCATATCTACTTTTGTAAGCAGACACCACAGATACCACCCAAGCCTATGTGTCTACCCCGGATCTAGGGAACTAAGGGCTTTTTTCCATTTTTCAGAAACTTTTGTTTTTCCAGGAAAAGATATTCAAACAGAGAGACATGTATTCAGACAAGATACACTTTTTTATTTTTAAATTCACACTTGTCTTGGCATCCTTACTTGTTCACCACCAGGGGAAAGAATAGCTGAGGCTCTCTCAGTGCTCAGTTTTGAATAGAAATCATTCTCTTTTCATATCAGTATCACAGCAATCCAGTAGGGATCACTACAAACACAGGGAAGCCAAAGCTGGACTCTACCCTATGCTCACAGTTTTATCTGACCATCACGTAGGAAAGAAAAAGCAAAGACAGGTCCTTTTCATTTCCTCATTCAGAACAAACCTGAACTGACTTACATTGCAACAGCTCAATACTCCATTGAAATTACTTACAGACTGACTTTCTACTGAAAGAAAATGAAACAAGGAATTTATCTCACCTGCTTGACGCACTGGAAATTCAACTTGGTCGGATACTATAATTTGCAGCAGACTTGGAGCAAAATTGATGATCTTATAGGACTGAAATACATACAAAACAAGCAAGTCACTACGTTTAAAGAAGGCTGTGTTAGCAAATGCTGAATAAGAAATACAAACTAAGGGTTTTGCAGTGCTTTTCCACTCTCCTCATGAAGTATGAAAGGTTTTAGCACTTAGATTTACCCAGATCTGCAATAGTCCAAATAATTACTTGTAAAAGTCGAGCATGCAACAGCACATAGCTGGAATAAGTAATGTGACAAGTTTCTCAATTAGAGATTAGTGATAATGAATATTTAAATAATGCTGAGAATACATAATGAGAAGCACTAAAGATCTGTCTGAATCATTTAACTTAGCTGTGTAAGTCAAATGGATATCGATGTGCTTCATCAGTACATGCCATCTATTTGCAAAACAGTTTGCGGTAGAACACCAATAGTGAAGACATTAAAAAAACATTTAAAATTGTTTTCAAGGATAAACAGCATTTGCATTAGCCATATACAACTATCTTTTTAAGGAACTAGATGTATAGTGCATCTAAATAAAAAACTGGGGAGACAGTGGAATAAACATTTTCAATTAAAATCAAGTGTAGACAGATAACATTTCGAAACCCACAGCCTTCCTGGGAACTTTTCAAACACTACATCAGCCATGCAGCTGAAGAATTTCAAAGAGAAAACAATGCTCACTGAACTTCTGAGCAAAGCAGGCCAGATTTAAAAGATGTGACTCTCTGATAGCATTATACTGCTGCCATTCACCAGGGCTCCTCCAGCGAGGAATCACTGACTCAGCAGGGTGCAGTTACTACTAAGCCTTGGCAACATCAGTAGGTTCCAGCAGGTCAGATCTTTCATCCCTTGGATCCATGTGATTTATGTTCAAAGAGAGATGTTTCTTGGGGCTAGATGGCAGCAGCTTTCTGTACTTCACCTTTTATAGTGTCTCCTTCCCACTAGATTATGCCTGGCAATACTGTGGTTGTTTCCAGAGCTGTGCTTTAAAGCACAAGTATTCAAGTGTACTACATCCTCCCATAAAATCTGCCTCACTTGAAGCTGTGAAATAAGAAGTAGATTCTGCTCTCATGTACCCAGTTCCTTGATCTAACATTTCCATAATGAGGTAAAATTGCATTCCTTTCATGATGCCTAAGTGTACCGGCTGCATCGCGACACTATCATTCGATAATGTTACCAAATCACTTAAGTTTCTGGCCCTCATTTTATCCATTATAATGACAGTGTAATTCTAACCTACTCTGCACTCACAGACTCATTTGATGTTTATAGAGTAATCTGACATCTAAGATAAAAGCAGTAGTGAAAAATCAAAAGCATACTCTCCTGCAATTCCCTTCTCTATAAACTTTAATTATCCATAAGAAATGCTCCAGATGAAGTAAATCTGTAACAGCACAGAAACTCCATTTATCTACAGACATGCTGAACTGGCTGAAGCATACTGGATTCCAAAGATCACCTTCTAATTGAACATCCTGGAGTGCAAAGCTTGCCCTTCAGAACGCGTGGGCAGAATCTGGACAGAATCTGTGCAACATTCTGATAGGGCTGCATCCTCCAGCACTCAACACCCAACCCCCAGGGAGATAAGGAAAGCATGAGAAATCCCAGCAGCACAGAAAACCAAAAAATATGCATGAACTCTTAACAGTCCTTTCTGTTCTCAGCAGTGCCAATATGCTGTTCTCAGATCCAATCTACACACAGCTTTCACTACTATAAACACACCAATTAGAAATGCAACTTTTTGTGGGCTTGTTTTGTTGTTGTTGGTTTCCTGCTGTAATTCCACCAGTACCACATTTAGGGCGGACACAGTGATAAACACTATTATCTCCCTTTCTCTGTCCAAACAGTTTTTACTGAGTCCACACTAAAGTCAGCACTACTCCAGGGAGCTTTATTGGTACCACTTGCGCTGGTGTACAAATGCTGTCCCTGAAGTTTTGCCAGGATAAACACAAATGCAGTTACTTGGCCTGTGTGCCAGATCCTCTCAGCAAGCGCCAGGAGTGACAAAAGACATGTTACGCAGAAGGTACGCACGTGTCCCAGAGGGGGTCCCATCCCTTCCGGCACACGGATACGGTAGGGATGGGTTCCTTTACACTTCACATACTGCCACCCCTAAGGAGATCACAGGGCCCACCAAATCCTCCTATTCCATACTGTTATCATGGCCATAATTCAGATTTTTACACGGCTCCGTTTACTGCTCGTTCTTAGAAACACAAATGCTGTAGAGATCAACAGAGATCGTGAGCCCATTTTAGAAACAAGACACCCTATTCTGTTGTATTTGTGAAGCTCAAATTCCATCCCGCTCACTTGTGCAGCAACAAACCCGGTCAGGAAAACCACATGGTGCTTGCAGTTTTTAGAACAGAGGACTTTTTAAAAAGCTGCATGCAGCAACATTTTTCCTATACCAGCACATTCTCACTTGTTTAGTTGTTATGCTAATTGTGATCTTGGGACTATCCCTTCCCTGCCTTGCTCCGGACATCAGCGAGTAAAGCTGTACAGATCCCACGAGGGCAACTGTCAGGTGTGCACTGTGTAAATGGAAAGAGACAAGGAAGAGACCTTGCAGCTGGGTGAGTTCAGCCAGACAGTTCTTTGTATCACTGCAGCTGCACCTTAACAAAAGGAGAGTTAGGAACGTCATCAGTTCCACAGAAGGAACGGAAAACTATCTGCTGATTTTGAAGAGCCATGCCCAGGAGCCGCAGGGAGGCACCAGATGGCTGAAAAAGACCTTCAGCACAACTCCAGTTAACACAGCACGCTGCTTTGTGCAGTTTGTGAATAATTACATTGCCTTGACCCCACATGGCTGTGATTTGGTAAAACTTTCTGTGAAGGTGCTGATCCACGGAGGCATGTATTTATTTTGAAGGAGAAAGTGGAAGTTTTTGAAAAATAAACTTTCACTGAGTACTTATAAAGAGTAATTATTTTAAAGCTGTGTAGAACACATCCTGACTGTTCTTGTAAGAATCACAGCTCAGAGCATTTATGATAAAAAAATAATGTCATTTAATTTTCATTGGGATTAAGAAGATGGGAAACAGCACCGTGCAAGGCTAGCAGCTAAACTGGGAGAGGCATATAGCATTGGGAAGATACAACTGGGTAAATTTACAGCAAGGGAGAAGAGATGCTCACGTCCCCATGCACGTTGTTCCATCTGTGTCCACTGTCTCAAGACCCGTGCACTGCAGCTGTACAGCTTTCTGGACTCTGGTCCTCCTTTGGCCTAACATATTCTTCCCTGCCACAGTATCACAGATCCAGTCCTCAAAAGATCACACATTATACACTACTGAACTCATCTCAGGAAGAGTTATTCTTGTGTCTCAGTTGCTGTCACATTTAAAGCCCACAGCAAGCAACTGCTCCAGAATCGCACTTGTCAGTGACCTTCCCACTGCACTGACAGCAATCACAGTGCCTGAGTGCAGGATGGCACTGAAGGGTGCCTCTTCCCCTGCAGAACAACAGGATACTCTAGGATAATGGATATGGGACACCTGGAGGCTTTTCCTCAGGTTCTGCAAGTGAAGCCAAGATCATTCTTCTCAACCGGTAGTAAACACCACTTTCTCTGTACCTCTGAATCCAATTATGGCACATAAAAGTTGCTGAAAAAACAAGGCACTACATCTTTGTTTGCAAAGACAAATGCAGAAGAAATTTGTATCTTGAATTCATAAGCAATTAACTGTTTACAGAGATTATTTTAAGGCTTAAATACATCTGGATCCAAATGCTCAACTACCTGGTTTACCAAGCTTTATTTTCTGTTTGCTGTGTACTGAAAATGTGTTACTTAGAAATTCCATCAGTATTTGTCACACTTGGGAATATTTCTGCAGTTGTTAATAGTATTTTTCTCTCTTGTTTTTTTACATGTCAGTCACAGACAGTTGTTGAAACAAACTAGAACTTCAAAAGACACTTTCTTCTTTCCCTGCCTACATGCCAAAGTACTGTGTGGGGAGGGGAAAACACACAGTGAAAATAAGCATGTATAAGAACCTACCTGAGCTTCTTTCCTCTGTTAATTCTGCTGTCAAATTTATCCAGTCTCAATGAAACTCCACTTTCCACAGAACTTCTAATCATCCAAGTCAACTTCCTCATAAAATTGGTCTTCAATACAAATACCTGAAATTCCTTCCTGTAGGTATCATGAGGTGCTCATTGCTTTCAGAAGGGCCTTAAGATCCCTGTCTACTATGGCAGCTGCTCAAACAACATGTAAAGATACAGAAGGAAGCCAAACTTTATTCTGGACTCCTCTGCTTTTGGGCAATCTTCTCACACTTCCTCCAGTGCTGCTACTCAGTTCCTGTCAAAGCCAAATTATGTCACTACTACCCAATATTAAAACAAACAGCTGTATTTTTGAAACTGTGTTCTTATTTTCCCCTCTGTTACAGGCCAAAGAAATGTATTACAGCACACTGGGCCAGCTAAGATTAATGCATAAAACCTGTATGGAAATCCTATCTGAACTGGAATCGAAATGACTCTGTATGTTCAGTAATCAGACAGTACATTCCACAGCACCCTAAGAACTGGCACATGAAAGCAGCATATAGCCTTAATATAAATAAATAAGTAAATGAACTCAGCAGAATTTCTTGAAGTCTGTGAGACACATGTAACAAGTGGAATAGCCTAGAACAGATACTGAAAAAGGATGCACAAAAACTGAGTATCTTTCTTGGTATGACAACTGACTGTTCGAGTAAGTACAGTGTGATTGACAAATACAATCATAAAGTGCACACTGATTATGATGTGACAGAGCGGAAGAAAAAAAGGTGGGGTGAGGGGGGCAAAAGAAAAAGAGGAAGATGGAAAGATGTGTACACTTCAAAAACCAACAGGCCAAAAGGGAAATGACAGCAGTTACATGACAGAGATTACTGACCTGGCAGGAAATTACTGCTCTAGTTTAGCAAGAATCAGATTTCAAACAAATCCCACACTTACGGTTGTGTTCAGATCACAGAGAGAAGTGAAGTTTGTTGATGACTCAGAAGCAGCATCGAGCAAGGAAAAAGATCAGAAAATCCTATAAAGAACTGAATGATCTTTAGAACTGCACCAACAAAAATGGAGTGGGGTAATGGGACAAAGTACATGGTCAGAGACTCAAGAACAACAGGAATCTCTCCTAAAAGCTTGAGGTTTCTTAGTAAAGAACAAACATAGGATAAAAGGACCTTGTCATATTGAGTGATAAGAAATATGTAGATGTTGGACATGAAGATAATTGTAGATTTGGGATGTACCTAATGAGGTATTAGTGGCATTGAGCACAAGATTTTCTGGAACACTGCAAACACAAAGCGACCTGGTCGCACAGGAAAGATCAATTCAAAGGAAAACCAGTGCAGGGAAAAGCTGTGCTCTCCTATTATTAGATTTCATAAATTCAGTTTTATGACACAGCAAAGGAAATATTGCTTGTTGAGGCTGGGAAAACAGGCCACCAGGGATCAGCCCCTGACAAATATGTCAGGGAGGGTACCAAGAAACCTATTCTAGTTAAGAAGTGAGATTGCCACAAATGGATATAAATGGACCATAAACTAATTTTGCCTGGAAACTAACACTTGTTTCTAGCTGCAAGAGGAAGAAAACTCACAAGCAGCCTTACGGTAGATATAATAAGGGCAAAAAAAAAAGGAATCTTGATTCTATTTCTGAATGCAGTTAGATGATAATCTAGAAGGCAGACAGCAAATTCATTGATTTGGCTCTACCTTTATCTTTATGCAATAGGAACATACAGAAGAGAAAGAAGCATTTTCAAATATGCTGGGACTTCTTACAGGTAGAAAAGCTTTTATTCATTTAATCTCCATTCCCTGTGCTCTACACTGTATGCAAACTGTGGAGTGGGGACCATTCTGATACTGTCCTAAGGGACTCTCAGTACTGGTACAAGCAAAGAGGTACCCACAGAGAGGCACTATATTGGTGGACTAGTAGGATTTGTAGCATTTGGGAAGTTCTTGTCACTACCTGGATTCAAACCTGAATGCCAATGTACGCTGCAGACGGGCTAACACAGCCAAGTTCTACCCCAACACCCACCAGTGTGCCTCAGGAGCAGCATCACTGTAACCACGGCACAAAATAAAGGTGACCCCTGTTCTGTTCTTATTTTACCACTTCAGGCACCTATTGCTGGAGAGTTTTCTATTTGGTTGGTGGATCGGTTCCTTTGCTAGAACAAGATAAATGCTAGAACAGCATCTGGAATCCAGCACTTGCAGGGACACAATGACATGTCAACACCATCATTAGGCACATGGGAGTCTGACACATCCCTTTGAAGTCTTGCTTCAAAAGCACTGAAAAGCTTCAAGATGTCAAAGCCCCACGTTAAGCAACATTCTTTCGGAGCACTTTTGTTCCTCTCATCCAAGGAGTAATGTCAAACCCAGCACGGCATCAGTACATTATGTCAGTCAGATACATTGTGCTTCATTTATAACAGGAAGCCTACACAAAAATAGCTATGTCTTAATTTCGAGATTCGTTCTTTATAATAGTTAGGAAAAAATGTGTCAACTATTTTAATGAAAAATCTGCATCTCAACCTGTTCTCAATAAGTCTACTTGCACTCTTGAATCCAAAACCTGTGTCTTTCACGAGAACTGTACTTTCCATCATCTGAATTTAAAACATCTTACAGCTCTCAAAATGCTTTCAAAACTGTTCCTGAGCTTCACAGTAGTTACTGGTGATGTGAAAACAGCATTAGGAGCATGACCCAGGAACCCAGAGAGCTGCCTCTTTGTTCTCAACAGAACACTGCAGTAGCAGTAGTTCGTATTGTAGTTTTGACTTACATGCAGCAGGCTGCTGACAAATATTTGTGATTTCCCTCTCAGCCCTTAACAGTAGGGATAAAAATAAGTACTGATGAACTTTTAAAGTAACTATGCCAAATAAAGAAAAAACGTCTTGCATCCTTATCTAACTATTCCCAAGAGCATTCTCAATGTCTAGCACTTAATCCACTGATTTACTAAAGGACCTTACCAACTGCTAAAGCAAGGATTAGCTGTATCTAATTCAGAAGGAGTTTTAAGTTGCCTAAATAGAAAACTAAGCCAGAGGAGCAATCCCGAAGCAGCCGTAACTCCTGACAGCCAATGCTCAGCGACTGTTTTGTTATCACACCGATACAACGGAAAAACCCAAGTCCCCCTACAGAACTGATCAAATATTCCACCGAAGCACGGGGGTTAAAGCTTTGCTAATGCAAAGGTACAAGGGAGCTTTCTCTTTCCTCAGATGTTCAAAGGCTGCGGTCAGAGTTTTGGTTCAGTGCGTAGCACCGCTGCACTAGGGAAAGGTTTTTACATCAGGAAAAGGTTCTTCCCCCAGAGGGTGGCTGGGCACTGGAACAGGCTCCCGAGGGCAGTCGTCACAGCACCAAGCCTGACAGAGCTCAAGAAGCGTTTGGATGATACTCTCAAGCACATGCTGGGATTGTTGGGGTGTCCTGTGCAGGGACAGGAATTGGACTCGATCCTGATGAGTCCTTTTCAACTCCATATATTTTACGATTAACTGCGGGATGCCGCGACCAACACCGCCCACGAAATCAAACGCGCCTTCCTCCGAGTTCCACTCGCCGCGCTGCCGAACGGGACAGCGGGAGCCCCGGGCGCCAGTGCCGCCCGTCCCTGCGAGCGCCGGGGCGCGACCCCCGCGGGGCCACACCAATGTCACCCCCTACCCAACCGAGCTGCGACGCCCCGGCCGCGCCAAGGGCCGGGCTGCCGCCCTGGGGAGCGCTACTCCGGAGGTCCCGGCACCGCGGGCACAGCCGGGCGCGGGCAGCGACCCTCCCGCCCCCCATTCCCCCATCCCAGTGTCCCGTCCCGGGCGGGCGGTCCCGGCGTGGGGCAGGGGCGCTCCCCGCCCCTGCCGGCGGGGCCAGGCGCCCCCGTGCCGCGCGCGGGGCGCGCCCCCCCCTCACCTGGTTGAGCTCGTTCTCGGCGGCCACGCGCAGCTTGGGGTCTATGGTGCCCTTCAGCGCCTGGATGATCCTGTTGGGATCCATCGCGCCCTCCCCCCCGCCGGCGGGCAGCGCTTCCCCGGGGCGGCAGAGGAGGCGGAGGAGCCGCCGCTAGCGCCGCCGCCACCCCCCCGTGCCACGAGCGCGGGCCCGCGTCCCGCACCCCCCCCGGCCCCTCGCCACAGCCATTCACCGGTTTGCGACAGATGGGTATCGGGAAGCGGGCGCCGCTTTACGGCCGCGGCGCCGCCTTCTGGCTTCGGGAAGGGGTCGGCGAGAGGTGGCCGCCATCTTGTTGTACGGACAAGAGCGGGCCGGGCCGGCGCGCGGTGGGCGGGGTTTGCGGACCGTGGCTCCATGGGGGCGGCCATGTCGCTGTACGGAACACGGGCGGCACCTCCCGCCGCGCCCCTGCGCGGAGTATTCTTCCATTAGGACTTAAAACCCCCAAATTTCCTTCTCCACAGTTTACTCAGTTTTCTAGACAGCTTTCCAGAGTGCATGCCAGGCTTGGCTGTTCTGTATTTGCGGCCTCGTGAGTTGTTCGCACAAGAATTAAAAGTGAGAACCCCGGGACTGAATGGTGGTGTCAGTTCCACGGAGAAGAACTGACATCGTTCACGCCGTTATCCAAATGCCTAAGGATGTGCAGCTGCACAAGAACGACTCTCAACGCACAGGAAGACAGAAGTTTGTTGCCAGGAGCTTCCTAAAATGCATAGTTGGGACACACACTACTGCGCTGCTGAGCATGTTTCCGTGGGATACTTGTCCTCATCACTACGTAGATTAGCAGAACCTGAAAAGGGTTTGCTTATCTTAATGCTGTTCGTGTGTGAAAGGGGGTGGAAGGTGCTTACCCCTCAGGTTGTCAAACACAAACACCACTTTAACTTCAAACACCACCTCTAACACTTCTAACTTAAGCACCTGACCCACCCTGATTCTCCACCTCTGTCGTCCTGTTTCTCCCTTAAATTCTAGAACACACAGGTGAACCAAAGTAAGGTTTAAGCATCAGCACAGGTCTAAGAAAGATGTCTGTCAAAGGTGTAGTTACCACAAAAACCTCATGACTAATATGACCTTGGTGAGCCAAATACTCTGGTTACTTCTGCAGGTGATATTTTACATAACATTTACAAACCAGAGACGTGTGATGAACTGTTAGAAAGAACAGAAAGACTATTTGCTGTGCTTAGGAAGAGTCAAACGGAAGGGCAATTACAAGATCATCCCATTATATTGGTGCCTTAAGAATACAGTGGGACAACATGTTATTTGTTCATTGTAATTACAGGATAAACAGAGGAAGATGTTAAAGCAGGTGGCACTAGAGTGATTTAATAAAAAAAACCCCTCCAATTTGTCCCTTAGTAACTTTGTCTCTAATTAGGAAAGAATCGAGCTGTAACAATGAATTGCACCTACCAAGCACTTGGAGATCCTGGGCTCTCTTGTGGTTTTCATCACTTTTTGAAGTGTTGCAGAACACCTGATCATTATCTTTCTGTTTTCCAGTAACAACAGCTCTACAGCATCCAGGACGAAATTGTAGGCACTTTCATTCACCTTTCCTTTTCTTCTTAAAAGCAGATGAGAATACGTTCTGTAATCATAAAATAGAAACAAAAACAATGTTAGTGTAAAAAGTATGTTAACTATGTAATCGTTAACTATGGCAATTTTTTGTTATTTTCCCATTTTGGTTAAGATGGTAAATAAGACTAGTCCAGTGGAAACTGCCCATTTCAAAGATCTTGGATCACATATCATACCCAAACCAAATTACTTTAAAGGATTTGTGGTGTTCTCTCTCTACTCCCTTTTCCCAAAACGTGATGTTATGGACAGTTTAAGAGCAGATCTGTTTCATTCCATTTCTGTGTATTCATCTGTGGTGAGAGAACTTAAAAGGTATGAAATTTATTTGTTGAAGGACTTCAGTCTTGCAGAGCTGGTGACAAAAAACATATCAATAGAGAACAAAACATGCTTAAAGGCTGTTGTAATATCTTCCTCAAATGTTTTTTAGAATTTTATTGCACTTACTACCTGTATGTAAAAATGGCACTTTTAACACACAACATTGATTACACAAAAAGTGGAAGAGATTTTACACCTGAGATTTGGCTTTTAAGACCTGCTTTTTGTGCTCATAGACATCAATGAGGCAATGCCAGCAAGTCTCCAAATCAAGTAACATCCAGTTCAACAATGCTTATTTTCTTTGTAATATGTCAGCAGTGATTTAATTGTGGAATTATTGTTGCAAGCATTGTAGTCTACCTGTGTGCTGGATTTCCTGTTCTTTCTGTACAACATGAACCTCCATAGATACCAATGGCTATGTTGTTCTAAAAATAAGTTTAGTCATTAATTGAGATATTTTTATGTAACTTCAAAAACTTCAGGATGAAAGTAACTACTTAGAAGCAAGAACTCATATTGTTAGAGCAAAGATTCTGTTAATGCTTTAGGCTTGACCTACTTCAAAATTATGGATCTGGAACTGAATTAGAATGGTTGGGTTTTATTTATTTGTTTGTTTTTTTAATTTTGTTTGCTACTCTGCAAATAGAGAATCTGAGGTAAAACTCTGAGATTTGCTTGTCAGCTCTCTAACTGCTGGTGATTGAAGTCCCAGTGTGAAAGGGACAAGTGATATACAAAGAAACTGAAATCAAAAAATTGAAATCCAAATTGTGCCAGCATAACAAGTATAGGGGGGGGAAAAGGAAGATAGCACCAGGGAGGTACTGAGATATGGGAAAGCAAAGATTTTTTTTTTTTTTAAAGCTCCAAAACATTCCAGGTCCACTATAACAAGAGTTTTATACAGTATTTAGAACAAACAATCTTATTTTGAAACCCAGTTGCTGAAACCAAAGATTTTTAAAGCAATGCAAGTTTGACTTCAACAAAAATCAGACCAAGTTCCTGACAGACTTGCCATCAAGATAATCTGATTAAGTTCAAGAACTTGGGGAGGTGGAGGAAAACTAGAAAAGCCTTACATATTGCAGGTTACTTGGAATTAGTCTTCTGACTTTCGGTGGTTTAGAAATGCGTGTGGAGTCTCGGCTGAACACAATGTGTAACACTTTCTGCTGGCATAGAACAACAGCTCCCTTATCATGCCAACCAAGTTCCTCTACGACAGCATCTGGTTCTAAGTTGTAGTTAATAGCAGACACTCATGGAAAGAAAATTATCTTTGTGTGATGTGCTACAGGCTAAAAGTGATCCTCTGTTTTCAATATAGGGTTTACTTCATTGCAGTAAACTAATGACAAAGTGACTAGATCTGTACTTAGCATAAAGCCTTTGTTCCATACCAGCCACATCTCAAACCTTAAGTCATCTAAGGTCCAAAAGATATATGAACTGATAGGTTCATACCTATCCAGCTAGGTTAGTACTTCACCATATTATTTTTCAAGTACCACGCCACCTGGAAATGTTCAGTCCACAGATACAAATTTATAAGTTTTTTCATTTTTAACAGGATTGTCCATAGTTGGGAGACAAGACACAAAATTAAGTTGATCAAGGGCTTGTGAACAAGTGCTTAACTGGAGTTAACTGATTTTTAACTGGTTATGGTACTGTATCTCTCCAATTATAATACACAACAGACTTTTCATATCCTCCACAATACTCAAGCAATTTTCTCAAAAGACATGTATAGATTTGATAAAGAATTAGCGAGGATGACCTGCAGCAGATAAATGTATTCCAGTCCTCCAGATACAAGGCTTTGATCAGAGTTAAAATTCCAAAGCAGTCAATCATCCCCACTGACTGTTTCATTGGAGCAGCTGTAGATAACAAAGCGGTCAGGGAGGAAAAGGTGCGTAAACTGAACCAGTACAACAGAGCAGTGACATTCCCTGCACCACCACTGCAGCCTGCAGGATGGAGGTTTCCCTAGCTGCAGGCAGTCAGCCATGGCAATTCTGGGAGGTTATTTGTGATGTCGCCTCACTTCCATAGCCTGGGGAAAAAAAAAAACCAACACAGAAGTACTGGTACCCTAGTGCTTTGAAAACTCTAGGAAGGAAACCTGTAATGGTTTAACCCCACAACCAGGCAGCTCAGCCCCACACAACCGCTTGCTCACGCCCCTGCAGGGGGATGAGGGAGAGAACTGGAAAGGCAAAAGTGAGAAAACTTGTAGGTTCAGATAAGAAGAGTTTAACAGGTAAAGCAAAAGCCATGCTCAAGCAAAGCAAAATAAGGAATTCATTTACCACTTCCAATGGGCAGACAGGTGTTCAACCATTTCCAGGAAAGCAGGGCTCCATCGTGTGTAATGGTGACTTCAGATGTCAGACACTGCAACTTGAATGTCCCCTTCTCCTTCTTCCCCCAGCTTGTATTGCTGAGAGCAACATCATAGAGTCTGGGGCATCTTCTCTGTTAATTGGGATCAGCTGTCCCAGTTGTATTCCTTCCCAGCTCCTTGTACACCCACAGCCCAGTTGCTGGTGGGGTGGTATGAGAGGCAGAGAAGGCCTTGATGCTGTGCTAGCACTGCTCAGCAATAACCAAAACATTGCTGTGTTATCAACGGTGCTTTGGTCACAAATCCAAAACAGAGCCCCATACCAGTTACTCTGAACAAAATTAACTCTCTCCCAGCCAAAACCATTACACCCACCCATTTCAGGGTAATTCCGATATTTCACTGACCTCAGGAGAAGGAAACATGGAAATTCACTCATTCCAAATCAAAATATAGTGTTAGTTCCTTACCCTTACAGTTTATCTTTAGCAGGACACACAAGAGAACTAAACTGGAGAGAATTTAGGTGGTATCTGATTTACAAAGCAAGACAGCAGAAAGAAATTAGCAGAACTATGATGCCCCTTTGTATGTTTTAATTAGACCTGACTATCATTCTTGTACAGTTGGGGCATTTTTCCTAATGCAACAGTTCAAGCAACTCCATTTAACAATTACTGAGGAAAAAGGTGCTGTCAGACAGTATTTACATGAAGTCTATGCAGTGTTACCTCAAGTATTTTCAAGTTGTGAAACTCACCTATTAAATGGTTTGCCCAGAAGCAGAATAAAGAACTAGGCCATTCGTCTGGACATTCTGAGGTAGACTAAAGCTGTGTCAGTAAATGCACTGAAATCTTCTGAAATACTTTGAGAAGATTTCAAAAAGTATTCATCTAGAAGCATAAAGGATGAGTTATCAATACCCTAGGTGTTTATCATCATAGAAAACCATGACGTCACATTTTTAGATGTTTTGGAGACTAGAATAACAAGTTTTCTGCCCTTGGACTTTGGCCAGCTATTGGTGCAGAAAAAAGGTGCTTTGCTTGGTCTTCTGCAGTATTTTTTTTAAACACAGCCTTAGCATTTGAGGTTCAGTAACAGCCTTTTGAGTTGCTTCTGCTCTGAAAGCTTCTTTATGACAGCACCTGTTCAGTTGTGCTTATGCTCCTTTTTGTAGCAGAGGTTGGCAAAGGCTGTGTTCACAGCTGACTAGAAACAGTAAAAACCAAGAGCTGTAGATGAAAAGGTACTATAACCCATAGCATAAAATTAATCATATTTTTAGTTATTCTAAGGGAAGAGAATTGTCCAAGTTTTGTATTTTGTTAAATAAAAAAATATCAGGAGAAAACAAGATATTTTACTTTAAAGTAGCTGCTACTGTAGGGATTATTCTAATTCAGGCTGATAAGGCCTAAAAAGCTTTGTGTTTTTGAGAAGCTGTGACTTACAGTCAAGTTCGCTATCAAGGAATAGTACAATTATTAGATTCATCATATCCACACAATTCTGGTTGTACTCTTTTTAGTTAGGGATTTGAAAATATGTATTATACAAATGGACAACAAGTTCTGAAAGTAAGATGTTTATCTATGATACCTTAAAGACACGCTAGGTAAAGATACACTTTGCTAGAACTACCAGTGAGATATCAGAGACAGCCTGGGAGAAGGGTGACTCAATGCCCCACATGTCTAAAAAGAAAAAAAAAAAAAAAGCTTGTTGTAGATCTGTGAAAAAAGCAATGGAAGTCTGTCTGGCCACAGCTGCAAAGCTATTGCAAGCTGAAAGTTATCTTACCACTTCTGCCTGCCTACCATATTTCTCAATCAATTTACAAGGAGAGTTCACATTCTGAGGAAAAAGTGCTAATTAAGCTGCCACTTACTCTGTTTTGACTGCTCTAGAAATAAGGCTCTTCACTGGCTAAAGTCAGAACTAATGTGTTTAAAAATACAAAATACAAGCATAGTGTACAATAGTTAAGGCTTGACATTTTTGTAATGCTAAAAATTAAATTCCCTAAAGCTTATCCTACCTAAATATCTCAACTCAAAATTTGCCACAGGAATTAAACCAAGACCTGAAGTATGGTCACCACTTAAAAAAATCTGTATGAAAACCAAATCTGAGCTTGGAACAAAATCAGGATCTTTATGTGAGTGACTTTATGTCAGAAGTCATGCCAGACTTGTTTTGGCACCTGCATGGTAGCAAGGGCAAAATGTTTAAAGTTGAAGTTGTGAAACCAGTTACCTAGAAACAGCAGCTTTATATCAGGTCTGAAACTTATAAAATTCAGGGGTTTACTTTTATTTAAATAAGCAGATAGCTAAGATGCCTTTACTTTGTATAGTTCTAGTTCAGCATTAGATATACCAGTCAGGCTTGTGCACTGGCTACCTTAGTACACTCAGATAAAGTGCTTCTTACTGCTAAAACAATCTACTGAAGTTTTTCAAAGGAGGAAGAGACAGTGACCTACCTTCTTACTAGTTCATATTACCATTTTAAACATCAGAATTATTTATAGTATTTGACACACTGCAGCTCAGACAAGGACATACCTCATGTCTTTTCAATCCTCAGGCCACAAGGGAGTGCTGAAGGCTGGTCAAACCACCCAATAGCTGCAAGAAAGGAATTTCAGAAATGCTTCCTAGCACTTGTGTTCAGGTTCGATTTAAATTGCAAGCAGCAAGTTTCAAATACAAAGTTCCTCAGCAGCCTTCTCTAATGAGGAGATAACTTGCATTACAATCTGATTCAAGTCTCATGGGTGAGGGAAGCAATACACATTTATGCTTCAGAAGGGTGAATTTTAACTTTAAAGTATCTTGGAACTGAATAACACTGTGAGCTAGCCCTTCAGTGAGTATTTTAAGGTTTAAGAATTTCAACTGCATCACTACTGAAGGACTGATGCTATTACAATGTTAGACTCTGACAGGATATGTATATGGAATAAGTAGTCCTAATTAAGTATGTAGCATTTCACTTCTCATTTCTTGGCCTTTCAGTTAAAAAGAAAGAAGGTATATAATTAAATCTTGAATTCATTTTGATCAAGGGAACACTTGATGAGGACATCAGGCAGGAACTAAATAAACAAGTAATCCCAGTTAAACACAGATTACCCTGAATTACTGAAACTTGGAAGATCAGTTCTATGCAATAATATTCATGTATCTCCCACATCAGGTATAAGCTCAGTGATATATTTTAAAATTGAAACCACGAGCAAGATTAATACTAAAATGCATATTAACTTGTTTTATTGAGGCACAACAAGGCATTGTGAATAGCCCATACTTGAGGCAATCAATAGTGTAGTAAGCTGGACATTAATACAGTTTAGGGTAAGTGCAAACAATATACATTCACAGCTTTATTAGCAAGGCTACATCACAACTGATAAAGTGCCAAATTAGTGCTGATTCAGTACCCCAACTCCATGATTTCACCTTGCACAACAGGACCATCATTTCCCCCCAATAATGGAACCACATATCCTCTATAAAGTCAGTAGTAAGTGCAAAGCTAGTCCCACCCCCCTCCACCAAGGTGTTTGGAGCAGCTCTTTTGTAAACATCGCACTGGATTTTAGTCCTGATAAAGGAGGTATCCCGAGAAGGTGGAGTATTTCCAGCTACTTCCATAGATGGCTCCCCGGTGCAGACGTAGCCAGATCTGATCCCCCTGGAACAGCTGCAGGACTGCATGATTACTTGCTGTTTCATGATCAGGAGCCCCGTCGTTCGCATACGCTGACACGAGGACCTCTTCGTTCTTCATGAGATTCACGTACAGCGGGACATTTACAGCCAGTTTCAGCATGTGGAAGATGAAGACATAGGTACCATTCACCGGACAGTTGAACCTACCAAGCTGGATATCAAAAGTTTCTCCAAGGTTGTTCAGCAACAGGTCAAACACAATGGGCTGGTCTAGAGTTCCAGGGGCCAGGTTGGATGTTCGAGCAGCAGAGAAGGCGACTCTCATCTGCTGCGGGAGCGGGTAGACGTGCACCGGGAGGATGGTGGCAGCTTGGCTCGTCACTGGCATGTCCACAGGGGTGATGCTGCGGGAGTCTCCCTGCCCAGAGTCCCCACTGTTAAAGGTTTCATTGTCTCGTTCTGGACTGCTCACCTGAGAGGAGTCACTCCACCCTGCTGTTAAAAATCATTGGCACAGCGTTAAGTATTATAACCAAAGGATACACTTAGGCCTGCAGGCGTAATCTTAAGCACCAAGTGCGCAGGCTTCGCAACAGGTTTGTCCTTCAGCCACAGCAAGTTAAGGGACTTCAGTGAGAAGAGAGCTTTGAAGCTGGTTTACATTCATCACACTTGCATTCAGCAATATGGGACATAATTTAGATATGAACAGCTACTTCTTATACTCCTAAGTAGGAGAGGAGGGTAAATTGCAATAGTTTTAGTTTTATTTTTTCACATATATCAGCATAGAAAGCATATGCTAACTTCTGAGGGGACATAAAATGTAATTTCCAAAAAAAACCTGCCAAAGTTAGAGCCAAGTAGTCATTTAGTCACCTTCAAGATCTGAATTTTTACTTCAAGTTACTCAACACCATTCTTCTAGAGTTGCATCTTTACTAGTCCTAACTTATGATGCTAGAATATTTCAAGCCTGACAAACTGGAGTTGCTTAAAGTTTTCTGCACTACATTTCCCAAAATGAAGTGTTTAATCTTTTCCAGTATCTAAGTTAAAAGGGTCTAGAACGAAACCATTAATAGATCTGAGAAATTTAAAACAATCACACTCAAGTTGCAAACCATTGCTATTTCCACTGGAAAGCAACATCTTAAAAGATAATCGGTGAAACTAAGGAAAGTTGCTATGACATCTTAATGCTAATGAGTACTTCTGTCAACTGTTAATTAACCACCATCTCATTTAGTTCTCTTCTGATATATATTCTATGAAACCTCCCTCAAACAGAGATGACCTGCTTCATCCTAAAACAGCTTCCATGATATGGTGTAAATTCCCTTTATTCTCTAAAGTAGTGACCTACAGCTACTGTTCATCTCACTTCTCACACGTAGCACTAGAAGTCCAGCTTTTTCCAGCCCATACAGTAGGATTAAATAATCTTGTTTACAACTTCTCAAAATATATGCTATTTTGTGCTTGGTTTCAAGCAGCTAGTCTTACTTATTTCTTTAGGTTTTATACTGCACCACAGAAGTACAGAATAAGCCTGTATTACCAAACACACTATTTTTCATAGAAAAAGTTCTCTTCCGAAGTGTCTGGGATCTGATATCTTACCCAGAACCAAGAGAAAACACAATTAAGGGAAAGCTAAATGCTTCTTCCCTGAACACAGAGAACTACCCTATGTGTGTTTTCCTAGTAATTTTATTTGTGCAGTTCAGTAGGGTACCATTGTGTCAGAACTTTGATACGTGAAGACTCCAACCTGAGAACAGTGAAATTAAATCTGCTGCTATGCAATGCTGTCTAAGAACAGTACTCAAGCTTCCACCTAGCTCAGTTAATTCATACTAAGATCAATCTATTATGTTGGTGATGGTGTACTGTTTTTCACACTATCCATAACACCCCAGCTGCTACACCCAAGCATGTCTATGTACCACTGGGAACCTGATGTCAGCCTTACCTCTTGAATTTGCTCGAGGACCAGTAGTTATCCCACCTCGTTTATAGCACTGCTGGTAATTAACATCCTAAAAGAGAAGAATTAGGAAGATGGCTGTAAGCAAATCTGACATCAAGCGACACAAATATGCCTTTTTTTTTTTGCACAACAAATTTAATCTCTAGAATAGGCAGTGATGGAGTTTAGAAATAAGGTGTAGATAAAACAGCCTTAACCATGGAAAATTTACTTCTATAACAGCTTGTATAAAATTAAAGAGCTATTTTGATGCTTGTTTAATGCAAGTTAGCTTCTGAACTATGCACTCAATTGAGTTCACTGAGCAAACTCAGTGAACCTTCAAACCTCAAGTCTGTTAGAAGTCCATAAGCCTGTAGAGAAGACCTTCACAGACTCTCCTCCCATCAAGAACCTTTGTTTTCTTACTTCTTATTTGGTATTTTGCATAACTGCATTTTCAGCTAGTCCATTTAGGGATTCATTATTTTACATTACAAAGTCGTTGTAGTGTACCAACTTTTAAAGCAATAAACCAGACTCATACAACATCTTATTTACCATCTGTTTGCATTTCAAAGACTCCTTTCAGACTAAAATTCAACCTGTTGTACAGAAATGTTATCTGTCTGAATTGACTTAATTCAACTGCTGTCTACCATTCCAAAAAAGAGTTTTGCCTAGGAAACAAAACTAATGTCTAGATTGTAAGAAATAGTTCACCTGTTAAGATTATGAAAAATCATATTAGAAGACTTAGCTCCTCTACACTGGAAGGCTACTGGAAACTTACCCTCTGAGAATATGGCATTCCAGCATAATCTCTACCAGGGAACTGAAGCTGGCCATAGTTGCCATTAGTTATTGAAGGTGAACCTCTGTAAGCATCAAAACCTGTTCAAATAACATTGATTATTCAATATTATTCATTACTTGGTTTACACTACAGGTTCAGAATATAACTAGAGCTCTTTTTTTGCAATTATGCATATTAAGCTATGCATTAAAACAGCTATTCTTAAATTCAGAATTTGGAACAGAGTCTTACTACTCCTTTAATAAATGCATTTCATTAGCTACTCATAACTATCCACTGTGGATATATCAAAATTGCATGTTTTAAAATATTAACAGACCCTAACAATTGCCTGTGATACTAATGGGATTTCCCAGAACAGCTGAAAAACTTGCTAGATACAGAAACAGGATTTAATGGAGAATTAAGAAACACTTACTTTTGCTATTACATATAACTACCACTGTCATACATTTAGTGCTACTATAATAATTTGCCTCTTGAGCTAGTAACTCATTACTTTAAAGTATTAGCTTAAGCTATTATTTAAATACCAAAGAGGACTGCAAGCAATCTCATACCAGACACCACCAAACCCTTAAATGCTGTTAAATTAGACCTATAGAACTCATCTGGTACACATTCCTACCAGGCATGAGCAGGCTCAGCCCAATAACTGAAGCAACTATCACACACTAAGTGCCCTTCCACTTGAAAGTGGAATAGACCACAGCTACCAACAACCTTAAGTTAGTATCTGCTGAAAGTCAGCTGAAACTTTCTGTAATACTTCAGCTTGCAGCAAAAGAGCAACTGGTTTGCAGAGACCAAATAATCCTCCTCTTATAACTCTTCAATTTGTTTTTAATCTGGAAGGGATCTTCACTACTGGGAGCCTGTCCCCCATCCTGGTTTCTGCTGGTAATATTAAAGCCAGCAGTGCTAAGCAAAGACTATCTTGGTTTGGGCAAATACTACAAGTGACATCTGATAAGAAAAATGCCTGCCCAGACTGTCAGCAAGACAGATGCCAAGAGAAAGAATAGAAGTGGGTAAAAAGTTCAGAACAGTAAACGAAATAAAGAGTCCATACAATTAGATAATCTAATAACCTATTAGTGAAAGTTTCTATTTTCATAATTAAGAAGGCTATGAAATTGCTCTGCCATTTGACCTGAGAATCTCAAGTACAGGGACCACGAGTCAGAATGAACTTCCTTGAATTCTACAAGAGGACTCTGTTCTTTGCACATTGCCCTTAAAGTCTGGTCTTAAGACGTTTCACATACAGAGCTTGAATTTAATACTGCATTGTGTTAAATCACATTGCAGCGTTAGTACAGCAAATTTTAAGGTGGTAGTAAACACAGACATACCTTTGTAGCCACCAGGGGAGCGATATGAATTAGCCAGTGACCTTCCACCTCTAGCAGATCCTCTGACAGACCCACGACTGTTAAGGTAAGGCTGAGGGGGTCTGGGAATAACGTTAGCCTGTGCTGGATAAAAGGCAAGGCTACTGTTGCTAACAGGAACAGCTCCATCAGATTGATAGTTCACTGCTTAAAACAGAAGGCACAGATGAATTTAAAGCTTTTTCTAACTGCAATAAGTTACCACACCTAGAAGCAAGGGCAGCATTAGGATGTTCAGAGACTGATTAAGCTGCTCTGAATATTCTGTTCTTCTGCCCCTCCATTACTTGAAATAAGTGGGGATCCCTTCCTTAGTTTTGTAGAGTATAATGCTTGTTTAAAGCCACTGAGAGCCCAGGCTGTCAATGTAAGCCTCTAATGCATTCAACAACTGCAATATTCAGTTGCATAGGTGAGAACAAGCTTGCTAGCAGCATGAAAAAGCCCAATTTAGATTAAAATCAAGTAACATTTGATTAAGAACTGTCACTTGGAATCAACACTGTTTTACTAGCAAGACCTCAGTGGTTTATCTGATAAACTAGGTCACGTCAGTATTGACATCCTTCAGAATGATGAGATAAACTCAGTCTTATCTGAATAGTAATAAGATAACTATAGAAAACAGATATTTGGGTTCAGTCTCTTCAACAGACATTCCTACCACATGTTATTAGGCAGTTCAGCCCCAAGCAACACATATTCAAGAATGCTTTTCACTCAGAGTGGTTGAGTGGTTAGCTTTAGATACAGACTTTGCAATCATGAGTGTATTTCCACAGGACCATGTTTTAAATCGATCCAAGAAGCTTAAAACTGATCCAGAGCAACAGTATAAACCCTTTTGAGAGGTCTGTGCAGAGCCACTGCACAAGGCTAATCAAAAAAATTATGATTCCCATCAAAATATGTACAGAAAGCTGATCAGCTGTACTCTCAGTGATGAGAAGGAGCATTGAAGCTAAACACGCTTTCCTGACTTCTATATTTATATTGTTCTTTGAGTTCTTAATCTTCATGTGTCTCACTGACTTCCCATACTATCAGTCTGTTTCTACTTTAAGTCATGTGAAAAATCACTCTGGCAGAAAAACAGCAGTTTTAAATGACCTTGAGTCATTTGGTTTGATACTCTTATGAACAGAGATCCCTAGTTGTTGCTTTCTTTCATCCTGAAGCCTCTTTCGGACATTTAGGGGCTAGTACCATGTCAAATTTAGTGTCAGCTACATAAATCCACCTGGTGCACTATCTGAATGTCAAGCAGGTCAGGTTTGTGTCAAATACAACAGCTCAAGACCACTTACTAAGTTCAGTATTCCTCAGGTCAGACTAAGAACTTACCCCAACTTTCTTACTTAGCATTTAGCAAGTCCCAGCACAGCACTATTACCAGAGACCAAATTAGTGGTTCCAAATAAGAGGATTTCATCATTGCTTCAATTCCAAGAAAGCGACTGTTTGACTGACAAGTATCACTACATACTTGAATTTCTCACCTACTGGGAAATTCAGGCATGTAGGTGACACAGTCTATTTATCTAGTAGAGAAACAACTTTGAACCAGCTTTTCATCCTGCTAGCAGTTTTGAAATTAAGTTTATATATCATTGACTACATTAGAGTTGATGTAAACCTCATGTTAAACCCTTATATAGCACCTGTTAAGAATTTCACTGTCAGAACTCACAGCACATGATAATGAATTAAAAGACTATTATACACTGAAGATATTTAAAGTCTACTTGAATTTCAGAGCCAAGTGCAGTTCTCACCTGAAGACAGAGATTCTTGTGAAAGAGAGGTTTGTTCTGCAACATGAGAAGATTGCAACTGGCATTGAGGAGGAGTCTGTGTACTTGCTGTAGAGAAACTCTGGTTATATCCTGCTGAATACGAAGAATCCTCTTTAATTTCCTGGTCCTTACGTGGAGGCAGTGGTGCATTCACTTTAAATACCTACAACATATTTGAAGACAAGTGTTTAACACTACCAGCTAAAGTCTCTGCCTAGTGCCACCACCCTGCTACACTGTGCTTCAAATCCATATGCTTTTTAGCATATGTTTCCTAGAACACCAACTGTTTCTTAGAAATAATCGAAAATACTGTACATAAACCCATCCTTTTCCTCTCAGTAAACTTATGGAACACACACCTGTTTATGTAGCTACTCCCCAATAAACAGCTTGATTGACTATAGCTACAGTACTTAATCAACTGAACAGCTACCATATAAGCTATTTTCCTTCTTTGGGAAATCCTGTTAAATTCATTCACCTGTCCTACAGCTCACCCTGAAGCTGGGACAGCCTATAGTGAGAAGAGATATATTTGGGAAGAATCTGGGTCTTCATATATGTCTTGGAATCTGATATAACACTACTCTCCAATCAAACACCATACTAAACAGCCTTTGCCCCTTCAGTAAACTGGGCCTCAACTCTCCTACTCATTTAAAAAGTTCCCAAGAGTAAACACAACCTAGGTAAGTCTTGTAAGTCAAATGTTATAGCCTGGGCAGTACCATGGTGAGCAGATATTACCGATAGTTTAATCTAATCAACCAGAGTTCACTCACTCCAGTGACTGTATTGCTTTATAACCAGTAATACAAAATTACCAGAAATGATGCTGCCAAAAGTGACAACTACTATCAACACCAAATAGGAAAAAAAAAAAAAATCTATTTTAAGTAAAAAGGGTCTAAATTTCACAAAAAGAACTGTCAGCAGTACTGATACCAGGTCTAGAGGGGTATCTGACCATTTCCCAAGACTATAAACTCTTTGAAGACAGACCAGGGTAAAACTACAGCTAGATGCAGAGAACAGCTTCACAGCTTGACAATTCTTTTCATTTTCAGAAGCCTCTATAATTAAAGCAGGAAATGAACACACTTCTAGGGTCAAGAAACTAAGTCTTGTCTCTAAGAGGGAGTCAGCACAGAAACTCCTCATGATACTGAAGTGCTGAGCATAAATTTTGAACCACTGTAAAATGAAACAGGCTCTGTTGATTTCTTTTTTAATTTTTGATATTTCCTCTGGTAAAAAAAGAATGATCCAAAGCAGTCCACTCTCTAAAAGAGATTTGAAGATGCTGTGCAGTCAGGCTGTCAACACCCACATCCTGAAGTATTTTTAGCAAGTGGTTTACTTTTTCCTACAGTGAAAGTTACAGGTGGAATTTGAATATAGGATTAGGGCTACAGGTCAGGTCTGCCTTTAAGCTTCCTATTGATGCCATTGTGCTTATTGTTCAGACAGCTGAGGACATAATCAGATAATCAGACAGTGCATTACTGTCACTGATACCACTATCTGGCAAGGAACTGTCTGACTCCTGACTCTCTACTCAAATCCAATGGCTGTGTTTTCCTGGCAGCAATGAGAATCTAAGCAATGTAGGGAACAAGAAAACCCTGCACTGGAAAGTTAAAGGCTGCTACCACTACAAGAGGAATGAACAGCCTTGCAATTTAGTGACAGATGTTTGCTAGGTTTACCCAAAAATCCCAAGAGAAATCTTGAACATTTAACATATCTGAAAACATGGCATTAGTTCAAGTGAGCTTTCAGTGGTACCATTATGATCAAAGTACTCCGAACACAGACAATCAGAATGACTGAGACCAACATTCCATATTTATACCGTGACAGATGCTTATCTTATAGACTGGGTCCCCAAAAGACTCTAGATTCTTGATCATAGCATGCTACTATTTCTCCACTTTCAGGAAAAATCACCACCTATCCCCTCAGCATAATTTAAATAGATCCAGCTCAGAAAGCACCATCTCCCTACCACTTGCCCTATTTGTAATGTGTATCAAAATTCTGTACCTCTGAGCTAGGTTCTACTTGAAACTCTTCTACACATACAGAACAGCAAGCAGAAAAAGTCATGCAGTGATTTTACCATAGACCACATCAGGATGTCACTGAAGTTTTAGTTATTAATTCCTGAGCTTTGAGCAGTTATTAGCTACCGTATTCTACCAAATCCTACAACATGTCTCAATACAAGAAGATAATGTCCAGCAAGTTGTGGAACTGCACAGGCACATTTGTTGAAACAGAAAACACCTCTGGAGAATCAGAATGGCCTCTTTCTAAGCTTTCTTTTGAGCAAAACCATTAAATGAAGGGTTAACATCTTCTGAAGAAGGTATCAGAGGAGTAAATAAGACCAAGTACAGAGAAGGCAACACTAACAACTAAATGGAGAGACTTCCTCTGAACCCCTCTAAGCCTGCACTGCAGATTACCAGAAGTAGCAATATTACATAGTATTTTTTTTAAGGCCATACACCATTAGTAGTGTTCTCTATTTGAAAAAAACAACTCAGACTGTGTGGGGTCTATTTCCTACACATGTATATTGTTAACACAACTACTTGTTAACAAGATAGGATAGTGAGCAACACCAGTCTCCATCAAGGACACATTTGCTATGATTCCAGTGGACTGAGTTTTACTCCACTGAAGGAAACTGTTTAAAAAGCAGCAAGATAGGACAAAAAGCTTTCTGAAGCCTGAACTTAACAGCTATGTACTTCACAGTTCTCTCTCTCGTGTAGTCTTTATTTGAAATCTATTCCTAAGAACAGTTTAAGTACAATCAACCTTACCTGGGGGCACAGCTATAAATCTGTTCATTCCAGGCCTGACTTCTCCCTCTTAGTTCCTTGAGGCTACTAACATATCCCAGTATTAGATTTTGGGACTATACAGAGCAAAACTACGATCTCTGTTCTTAGGTGATCTGTTTTGAGTTCTGAAAGCACGGGAGAAGCAGAGTTCTAACCTAGGTTTTCAGTGTTAAAACAGAATGATCTGTCAAGTTCTGTACCATACCAAGAAGAGCCAGCTCCTCAGCATTAGTCTCAAGTTACTAACGTTATTGTCAATTATTTTTGTGTGGCCTCAAGCTGTGTACTTACAGTCTGCATAGCCTGAAAGGGAGCTGCTGTTATTGTGACAGAACTGCTGCTTGCAGGAGGAGACTGAAAGCTTTGCGCTGGTGGTACCGATGACATGGGGGCGCTTGAAGTAGGCAATGGTGACTGTGGCTCACTTGGGAGGGGAATAGTTGCCTGGGGGAAGAACAAATGTAATGAAAGGTCACTTGATAATTATCAGGCAGTAACAGAAGCAGTTAATTTGTTCTAAAGCCTAGACTGACAGAAGTCAGCAGTTTCTACAGGATGACATTTGGACATAGTAGAGCTACAAAATAGCTTTTGCTTACAATTTCAAATCTTGCTGTGCATCCTCAGCAAACAGTACTTCTATTGCAGTCTCTGCTGATTAAGTGAAATGTGCCTATGAGCTACTATACATACCATTCATTGCAATAATTTCACAATAAAGAGACATTAGGTATTTTTCCCACCAGTAAGGAAGCACTGAATGCTTTCTTTTCCATTTACTGAAAGATAATTCTCTGGCTGATATTAAGAGTGGCTACTCTTTTCTGGAGGAATTTAGAAAGTTTAGGGGGGTTGATTTTTCCCCCCTTCCCCACTTAATCATGTTTCAGATTAGAAACAATGCTGAGTTGTCCAGACAAAGTATTAACCAGCATTAGATTTCATCTGTGCCCATGGCAAAGTCAAGTGTTGATTTAGAATACAAATATTTACAGGAATCAGAAGTCAAAAGGAACATGTCCAGAGCCTTACATTTCAGCAACTAATAGGTTTACTTTACCTGTATTTGTGATTGCTCACCTGGGCAATTTCAATCTTTTTAGGTATCAGTGGCTCAGAAATACGTGAACTTGTCTGATACAATGGTTGGGAAGTGTATTTCTCAGCCTCTTGAGAAAGGGATGTTGGTGCCTAGAAGAAACCTGCTGTTACAAGTAGTACTAAAGAGTTCTGGTAGAGCTACGAAACACCAGTGCATAAGCTGAGACAAATGGATTTTGAAAGACCAGGACAAACATTAAGTCCAAAGCCAAAGTACTAAATAGTCATCTTAACCAAAAGCTTCAAGTAATTGGCTTTAGAGATTCAGACTTAGATTAACCTGCTTACGCAACTGGTTGAACAAACTCAGATAATTTTAAGAACTGTAGATTGCTTCAAGCAGTTACTTACAGTGAAGTCTGTGACACACACCTGTCTCATTGAATTATATGGAAAGACATGTCTTATGTTAAGCTTCTAGTGAGCTCTACTGAACAAAGCTTCAGAGCCAAGCTTTGGTTTGCTTTTGCAAAGCCTGCATGTTCTATAGTTAGCTTGTAATGCTAAGTTTAGGAGTTGCTTAATACTTAAATGCAGAGCCTAAGGCTAATGACTACCAATCCTGTGCTCACCACGTACACACATCACAGGTGCCTCAGACAGCACTGGGATGCACTTGCACACCAGGAGAGAGCACTCTCACCATGGAGTGTATTCCCTGGTTGTGCTGAGACCAAACAAAACTTACCCATTGCTTCCCATGAGAAGCAGGACTGAAAAAAGACAGATACTAGACTTTAAACCAAAGGGACTAGAGATACGCTGGGTGTAAGCAACCCTAATTCCAAAGTTTGGAAGAAACTATAATATCCCTGTCAAGCATATTATTCTCAACACAGCAACACACTTCACAAGAGATTTTTAAGACAGTGATCTGCATAAGTTGAAACGCTTTTCAGCTCTAAGCAATATTTGAATGCTATTTAAAGACTTAACTGCACATAAATACAGTTAAGAAAGCAAGGTTTGAGGTCATGGCTGAACACCAGAGTCCAATTCCGAGTATTTCTTGAGAGAACATCTCAGTCTTCAGCTTTCACACACGTCTTCTATTTCATGACAATATCCATCCCAATTTATGCAACCTCTTTGTCATCATTAGAGGGAATATTCTACACTGTAACCAAAGCAAACATTTATGCTGCTCACATGTTCCCACAAGAATATTCATCACACTTTCTAGTGTGCATTTTTCATTCCACACCCTTTATGTTTCAAGGAGCAGACTGTTCACTTTGCATTCATGCAATACTAGGAAGACTTTTCCAACCTTCTTTAAGTATTCCAGATTGTGGGCTACACTACTGGTGTTACCAGCATTCTGCCCCTGTATGTTGTTTAAGTACAGTTATTCAGGAGGGCCCAAGCACAGCTTTCTGTTAGGGCTGACTATCACACAGATTTCTAAATGCCAGTGAACCCCAGGGTATGTTACCTGTGGTGTCTGTGGTGTCACCAAGTCTTCAGTTTCAGAGCCAGAAAGAGTGTGATCAGCAGATGCCAGGGAAGTATTTGAACTGTGCAGTGCCATGGATGAAGCAGCAGCCTTGCAAGGAGAGAAAACGGAGACAAGGTTTTGAAAAAAATTAATGTAAATGTTTGGTTTCACTAGAACTCACACTCTGGGTCTTTCCAAGTAAACCACAGAATAAGGCAGGAACTGAAGTCCTTTAACTAGTTAGTCAGTTTTTCAGGAAATTCTGTTAGTGGAAAGAAAGCCTATTTAAAAGCCAAAACAGCAAGACATGAAAGCAGGGTAAGTGAATTTAAGGTTCATTTAACTGTGGCTGCCAAAGCTTGAGACACTACCTTTGGGACAAGTGAGGATCTGAAAGATGAAAATAGGGACTATCTAGGAAAGAAACAGTTTTCTTCTGCACACAACTTTTAGCTATGACCTGAATCTATGAGTTAAATATTCAAACTATTTCAGCATGTCTTCAACATACTTTACAGCTTCAAGAAATTTCAAGAATCTCTTGCTGCTTTTCAAGCAGAAGAGCAGCCAACTTTGGCAGCATTTGAGTGATCTCAGACTTGCAAGCTACTAGGTTATATGAAATTTGTTACAAAACAATTGACAAGAAAAAACAATTAGAATATAAGTCTATACTAGTAAATAACCTCTATCTGCCTCTTAGGGGCAGTCCTAACTTCAACTTACTTGAAGGGGCTGTTGAAGAAAATCACTCTGACTTGGCAGTTTCTGTTCTTTTGAAGCTGTAAAAAAAGAATGCATTAAGCAGCATTTACTTTTAAATTCAAACACTACATACAGGTTCAGTGTGGAGTTCTATTTCTTCCAAAGATTTCACGTATGAAAATGCATGCTGTTTTTAGCATGTGCACTGCAAACATTTAACCTACTATCAATAACCTACAGCCAATTGAAAACTTCAGTGTTTTTTATAAAAGAGGACAGGTATTCAATGATAAATATATTTTTACCACAAATGAGATACCCACTTTACAGATTAGAAAAAATAAACTGGGTAATTAAGTTTTATAGCCCAAGACCCACCCAAACAGTTCCTTAGCATGACCTATTCTTTATAGTTAGACAAGCTGCCTTCACCTGGCTTACTGATCTACAGCCCAAGCAAACCCTGTTAGTGCTTGCAGAATGTTACATACCATTTACACTTATAGTATCACCTACCTACAGGACTACTTGCTGGAGTAACTGAAGGAGGTTGGGATGAACCAATGGCACTTGGTGAAGCTTTATCAAAATCCAGAATGGACTCCTTTCGAAAAAAGATCACCAGTTGGTAGGAAAAAAATTAAACTCTAGATACAAATGAAACATTCTCACTTGACAAGCTGCTGTTGGCTAATTAGCACTAAATTCATTCATTCAGTGCCAACACACTTTGTCAGCACTGTTTTCCCTAGCCCTTGGTAGGGTTATTGGAGCTTTGTGCTACAACAGCAGAGAAAAACATACTTGCATGAAGTTGTAAGTCCCTTGTATCTGAGTCATCAGATCCTGAAGTTTCTCCCTTCTCAGTACTGGATCTTTTGGAAGAGTTGAAGTAGAGCAAAACTCTGCAGCTGGCTGATGTACAGGTTTAGGCACCTAATAAGGAGAAATTGTATTAAATCTAATGCTGGAAGCAAGGCAAGCTGTCTTGTCCAACATACTTCCAGAGTAACCTACAGGTGTCAGACACTGGAAGCCAAGGAATTCTGTGCTGTTATTGATATTTCCTGAATCAAGCTTTCACTTTAGTAAAAGAAAAAAAAAAATCAGCTTCCTGTTGCTACAGCTGGTTAAGCCACAGATTTCATAGAATGGTTTGGGTTGGAAGAGACCTTAAAGAATATCTAGTTCCAAGCCCCCTGCCATGGGCAGGGGCACCTTTCACTAGGTTAATTCACTTCATTTGGTTTCTTATCATCAAATGTGAAGAAGACGAGAAGTTGCCTGCATCTGTTGCAAAATTAGGCACTTCCATCTAAGTAAACTCACATATTTAAGTTGAAGGCCAGAACAAACTTAAGAATCAAAGCTGCATCACTCAAGGTTTAGAACATACTTCCTCTCAGTAGAGCCCATGCCACTAAGTACAGATCTTCATTAACATGGCATTTCCAGACATTCTGAAGAAACTACACCTAAGAAATACATTGCAAGCTGGTAATTCAGTGGAAACATTTTGTTTTAACCATAACAACCAAATACTCTGAATGTACCAGCTCCTGCAAAAACTATTAATTAAACATTTCAAAGTTTGGCATAAATACATCTGTACTCCCCCATGAGAGCCTAACTCTGTGGCTAAATATGGACTTCTGCTTCTCTTTTTACTCCTTGATTGTTTCAGATGGTCCCTTAACAGTTCATCCCAACTGGTTGTCACTTCGCTTTTAAAGAGGGAAATATTTTGTCAAAGAACAGGTAAGTCTAAGGTAGCAGAATCATAATAGTAAGCTCCTTAAGTAGCAGAAGCCCTGGTATTTACAGAGTGACAATAATATTACATTGTCTAGATAGTTTAACATCTTTTGAAAGCAACTTGGAGAAGAGTTAGGCTTGTTATAAGTATTTTAAATCCATAATTTTTTGTGGCTCTCGAAAGCTTTGATGCTCTTATATGTTTGTCTATGCAGCTAGAGAGAGGCAAGTCTGAAAACATTTAGTTGCATTATTTCAACTGGTCCAAACATTGAGATACACAGGAACATGTGAAAGCCTTTGCTTTCTTACAGTACAAAGACTTGTCTTTCTAATAGGAGGTTACTACTTCAATATACTGTATTAGCAGTGTGTTGAGTACATGCATGAAATCATTGGAAGACTGTATGGCAGAAGGGTATGTGTCATACCTGTCACACTAAATTCAAAACAAACTGATTAAGTGCTCTTTGTCCAGCTTTAGGGCAAGCCCAAAAACACTCTTGCATTTCTTCTTCAACAGTTACCTGAAACTAATCACTCACATTTGCATAAGTTTCCATACTGTGAACAGGGAAGAAGCTTGCAGCACATGATTAACTCTGAAGGACTCCATTTCTAATATGTGTGACCCACATGACAGCTACTTGTTGAGCTCTGAGAAGTTTTACTTTATTCTAAAACTAGATGAGTACACCTTTGTACAACTATCTTAATTAGAAATTCTGATGCACAAGCACTACTTCAACTACTGACTACACAGGTTTATATTGCTGTATAGTTTCCAATACTGAACAGTAACTGAAGGTATTAAGCACCTAAGTGCAGGACAAAAGATACAGCTGAATAAAAAGTTAATCTCAGAAAGTTATGAAGTTACTAGGAATCTGAATCTTTGTCCATCACTTTATTAGCCCTCACTTACAAGCAGACTAAATTCTACAGTACTCACTGTCTTAGTAAATCCACTATATATTGTAAAACCATTATATCCATTAAACTGATTAATACTTCTGTTACCCTCTTCCTCCTCACTACTGTTCATACTAAGACACAAGTACACTACCAAACTGGTTCTGTATGTTTGAAAACGGGTAACAGAAGCCTTCCACTTTTAGGTCACCTAGCCAGGTCAAGTCTGGCAGTGTCTCAAGCTCTTAAGACAGTCCACTAGCTGCATAAGTGAGACTTGTACATTAAACACAAAAGAATTTAAACAGCCTCAAGAGCATGGAAACAGAAGAGACCGCAGTGTGTCACTTTTGCTTCCAAAGATGATAAAATTCCTGTGTGGCTTTACAGTTTGTTAGAGGTTTTCTCTCCTTTCACAGCTCATACTCTCCCTTATGTTGGTAGCATTCTTTACTTCAATAAGAAGCACAAGCATACAGGGTTACATACATGACATTAAGGCTTTAAGCCAAGGCTGAAACACAGACTTTCTGTTGCATAGAAATTATTTTCTAGTTCCTACATTAATTAAAATACACCAGCCAGAAGCAGCTGTAGTGAAGTTACCTCATATTGATTTGCTGCTTTGCTAGTTCCTAGGTGTTCAAAACTATGATATTTAGTGCAACACAAGATCATTTATGAGAAGGTATCAGGAAGTTCAAGTACTTCAAGTTTTTATGCCTTTTATAAAAAGAGATGCTTTGAAGAAGAGTAAGTACTTAACATTCTTAAGATGGTTTTAAACCAAGTTATCTTTCTACCCTACAATTAGATGCTGTTTCTGGAAGTCATTACAAGCTGGTAGCAGATTCTTAGTTTAGTAACCTATTGTTCCAGCTCACATCAAGCTTGTAAATGCCAAGATCACTCAACGTGAACCTGAATGTTGCTTGAACCAAGAGTAACACAGTACTTGTAAGTTCAGGGTGTAATTTGTCATAACAATGTTTGTAAAAACTAACTTAAACACTACTTATACATTTGGCAAAACCTGTCTTGACATACGCCCAAAGAACTAACTAAAAGCGGAATTGAAATACCCAGGATTTGGTTTTGGACCTGTTAACAATTGCAAATAAACCAATGTAAAAGCACACTGACCACACTGGAATTTTATTAGTCAGAGTGCCAATATACTAGGTACTCCTGTTAGCTGTGGAGTACTAAATGAGGTGGAATGGTGATACCTAAGCTGTAATCACAGCTGTACCACGTAGATACACAATTAACATTTGCTTTCTACTCAGGGCAGTATTCACAGCAGGTATAAATTAAATGGAACTGGATGACAGCACAAGCCAAACTGTTTTGCTTTCTCATAGCAGGCCACAAACTCAGCTCTAAACAAGTTTGCTGGTCCACAGATTGCACAGATGTTTAAACAGTTTAAGAGGCCTGCATATCAGCTCGCTCTGCGGTCTCAGACATTGCACCTTATGGTACATTTAGTTAAATAAATGTATTTTAAGATCTCAAAACATAGTCTTTTAAAAGACCTCAGAGCTCTAACAGTTATTTCAGAGCAAAGAAAGGTTAGTTTCACTCAGAGGGCAGCAGCACTGACACAGGCCTTTTATCTGCCATGCCTACATCTTTGCACAAAGTCATTTATACAGTCACTCTGGGAGTTAAACAGATCCAGCTATAGCACTGCATTGCCTCTTTACATAAACAAAGATAAGAGAAACTTGTCTGAAAAGCTTAATATGATTTTAGTTGTTCTTTACATGCACCTCAAGCCAAAGACATCTTCATTTTTTTAAAAACTGGTTGCGAAGACTAGTTATGTTGCCAATACACTATTTCCTACTCATTCAATATACTTTTGATATGAGGATTTCTCAACAGCTACTAAGCAAAAATAAAGCCAGCAGGTGTTTCTCTATGGACTAAGTAAATCAAAGTTTGAATACTTTAAATTATGCTTTTACTTAATTCAGCAATCCACCTTAAGCGACCTCACATTCCAACATTTAGTTTAACTTTGCCAGTGGAAGATTCCTAGGCAGTCTACAAGTTCCTCCAGCTGACTGGAGACCCTCCTTTTTACTCACTGCAGCAAAGTTTTGTTGACCACTTAAGCCATCCATCTATCCATCCCATATAAAAATAACAGCCTCATCTCTTGCATTTAAGCTTTAAAGTAATCTGCCACCAGAAATCCCAAGGCCTCTTAAAGTGCTTGAGACTACTCCAATACTTAGTTTCAGTTACAGTAATACTATGCATAGTTGGGTGCACCACACCTATTAGTGCTCAGAGTTACTTAGGGAGACAACCAGGTTTTCTGCCAGAACCACCACCACCAGTGGACACAAGATTCCACTCAGCTTCAGTGTAGAGATGAATCAAAGTGAAACACCTCAACCCCATTTGGTTACCCAGTGCTGCATGTTACATACTCTCTTGATCTCGTGTTCAACCTTCGCTTTGCGGTCTCGCCTCTAGGCGCAAGAACATCCATTTTTCAGTTATGCCAAGTTTACTGACAAGATATAAACTTAATCATTTGCTGTGATTATTACAGAATGTAATAATTGTGATTCCTGCTTTCTTGCACAAAGGTAGTAGTGCTGACAACATTGTATACAGAGAATTGCTCAACTCCCCATATTGTATTCCTGAAGTCTAACTTTAAATTAACACTGCTCTTAATAAGATGGCAGATAAAGCAGAGTTATCCATTTTTACAGTTATCAGAATTGTTGCTACCCAAGCACACGTGAGAAGGAAGGTAATGTGACCAGCCTCCTCAGCTGAAAGCCCTGCAATGGCTTCATTATACATTTCTAAAGCTGTGCTATTGTTAGACTCCCCAGGACAGCAGTATGGTTCATGCATTCATCTGGAAATACATATTTAAGCCCCTGTACAGTTGGTATTGCTTGATCTAGACATTAGATCTCTCTTGAATCAGCAGCTATTTTAATCAAAAGCCTAAAAATTACTGAAGTGCTATTTGCATGCAGCCACAAAGTATTTGATCCCTGGATGAGTCATACCTGCTTTGTACTGCTAACAGTGGACAGAGCCAACAGCTACAGATGAACCAAGTTAATTCTTCTGTCTTGTGCATAAAGCACTTATTCAAGGCTCAAACACTGTGTTGATATAAAAAGCAAAGTAGACCATCTTGCTAATCAAGTATAAACTTTAAGTGCCAGAATTATTCACCCTCAAGAAAGAATAAAATGGGAGATTAAGTACAGGCCTACAAAATGCACCTTATAAACGCTCTGCTAATAGGTAGCTTTATTCCAATACACTAGTGTCAAAAGCTTAGGACAGGTAATACTACATATGCCAACTCACTTCTTTGGGTTCCATATCAAACTTCTTTGGCCCCATCTGCTCCTTTGGCCCAATACTTGCAGCTCCCCAGGACTTCGGAGGGTTCTGTAACTGTGGTGGTGACACTTGCTGCTGCCTGCCAGCTTTTTCCCAAGCCTCTCGAGTCTCCTGCTTCTTTTGTTCTGGCTCCTCCCTAAAATGTGCAGCCCAAGCCTTCACAGGCTCCTGCTTCTTTTGCTCTGGCTCTTCCCTAACAGGCATTTCCCATGTTTTCACAGGCTCTGGCTTCTTTTGTTCTGGTTGCTCCCTAGCTTGGGTTACCCAAGGTTTTGGAGATTCCCGCTTCTCTTCTGGTTCTTCCTTAACTTTGGTTACCCAAGGTTTTGGGGACTCTTGCTTTTTTTGTTCCTGCTCTTCCCTAACTTTTGTTACCCATGGCTTAGGTGATGCCTGTTTCTTCTGGTCCTGCTCTTCCCTAACCTTTGCTGCCCAGGGTTTGGGAGACTCCTGCTCCTCTCGGACATGTGCTACCCAGGCCTTTGGTGCTTCTTGCTTCTTCTGTTTTTCCTCCTCAACATGGGTCTCCCAGGGCTTTGCAGACTCACACTTCTGTTCCTCCTCTTTAACACGAGCTTCCCAAGGCTTTGGAGAATCTGGTCTTTTTAGTTCTTGCTGTCTAACACGAGCTTCCCAAGGCTTTAAGGCCTCTTGATTTTGCTTCTGTTCCTTCTCTTCAGTATCAACAAGCATTTCCCAGGACTTTGGAGGTTCTTGCTTTCTAGCACACTCAGCTTCCCAAGATTTGGGCTCTTCTGTCTTCTTCTTGACAGAGTATTCTGCTTCAGGCAAATAACGCCTGTTGAGAAACTATATAGACCAGAGAAACTTAATGGTTCCCAAGAACACATTTTGCTACTACAGTTCAGGTCAGTTAAATTAGGTCACTCAGCTACTGAAAACTGCTGACTAAAAGCAGAGCCCAGACAGCCTAAGCACTAGTCATAGAAACTGTGTGGACAGCCATGGCTTTATCCTACCACACTGCAGACTAGCTTTGCTTGGCATGCCACAGAGAAACAGGAAACAGTCCTGAACAGCACAAGTAAAACCCACTAGAGCTGAGTGAATCTCCTGCCCTTATCCTCAGTGCTACCTGGTGTTCCCAGGCAGTGACAATATCAAGTTCAACCGCAACTTTTTACAAAAGTTAACTCTCCTCCTAAGCATCTAAAATGCCATGGTACTGTATTAGCAAACATTGTGCTAAGCTTAGCAGTGCCATCTCCCCCCAAATATTAGACCCAGTAATCAAGTATAACCTTCATTCTCAATGGAGTTATAATACTAAAAAAAAGTCAGATTCTCAGATTTAGTACCACTGGACTTCAACTGCAGGCTGTGATCAGCATCAGTAAGTCTGAGAGTTTAATGATGTCCTGAAGTTTTTCTGAGTTAGCACTTTGTCATGAATAGGAAGTAAATATATGAAGTGAATAATGTACAAGGCTCACTGGCTGAGATTTTTTTTTCTGACAAGACACCAGAAGAGTCAGATAACTGTTAACAGTAAGTTACAAAAACTCGTTCTAGAGTACACCCTCTAGTGGGATACCTGGGAAACAGGGATTCAGCATTTTAAGAACCAGTATTTACACTTAGAAAAGGACACCCCTCCCCACCTTTTGAACCTAATGGTTTTTATGCTACTAACATTCAAAGCTTGAGCACAGGATTCTGAAGAGCTGCTGAAACAGGTCTACACACCCCTGTGCACACAACCCTGTCTTGGAATCCCTACTTTTCTGACAAATCAGGGCAAAACCCACATCATTCTCAACCCTACCGATATCAAGCCTACTGCAATCAGCTTAGCTTTTACAGACAGCTTTAGTAGATGTGTATTTTCTCTATTCCACAGTACACAAAAGATCTGTGTGTTTCCACTCTAAAGGCTTTGTTTTATTCAGGAAAGTGCCAGAGCATTAAAGTACTATACTGCTTCATGTAATCCTGTTCCATTTATCCCAAAATACCCCAGATGCCATAAATTTGGCGTTAGAAATGGAAATGCAACTAAGTCTTTAATGCTTCCTACATAAAGCAACACCTAGGTTGCTGTTCAGACTCCCTTTTCAAGTTTAAAAAAGAGCTGCAGAAGTGCAACTTTATGTCTGATAAATCACAATACTAAAGGAAAGCAATTAGTAGTGGAGTATCTTACCTCCTGTGGCTGTATTTCAGACTTCATAAGCTCCATAATGGATTCTAGAGAAAGGATGTTAATTTGTTTCAACTGATCAAACGCAGAAAGGCAGACCAAACAGTAGCAACTCTTTAATTCTATTTAAATAGTAGTGCCAATTGCTAAACTCAATTTGCCATCCAACATGTTACTTTTACACAAGCTTTTATTTTCTGATTATGTTTTACATTTGCAAAAGTTCAGAGTTAAGCAAGAAACATTTTGTAGTATTCATAATTTGGTTATTGTAATATGTAATATTCCCTACACCAGACAGTTCCCACATCTTTAACATGGAGAACTGCTCAGAAGGTAAAAAATATTCTATAACTGAGTTAATTTTTTTCTACATTATTAGCCAGTATAGGGCTGCAAGACTTGCAGGTTCCATTTCAGTTACTACATTGCAAGCAAGCTACAGCATCAAGCCATGCAAAGTTAATGCTCAGTTCAAGTCTTTCCCAACAATGATACAAAAATTGAATCCTTTAATATTCCACCTGGTTCCTTGACAGACTCTCCTTTTGACATCTGTCTTGTTTTCTGAGATTTTCTATTTACTTCTTCTTCCAATTCTTTTACTGGCACAGTGGTACGAGGAGTTGGAATACTTTCAAAGTAGCCAGAGTCTATGAGTTTGGATAACAGGTCCTTCATGTGTTTATCTGAAGAATAAAAATCCATGAAGTTAAAATAGGAAAATCTGAAATTAAGGGGTATTCAAGATTACAGACTAAGACTTCCTTCTTCCTCCCTGTATATGAATTGCAACTTCTCCAAGTTTACACATCTTACCCAGTTATAGCAATAAAACATTTTCATAAAGAAAAGTATTTGTTAGAGTGCTTAATATATTACTGTTGAAAGCATCTTTTCAATCCAGAGGTAAGACTGCATCTTGTGTTTAAATGCACACAAGATAAACACTGAGCCACCTGGTCTCACATGCTTAGAAAGGGATTTGTTTACCATGAACAAACTAGCCAGCATTAATACTAAAATCATGTGCAGACTGCAATGTAGGTAAAGCTAAACATTCACTGTGGAACTGCCCTACAAGACCCTTTTCCCAGTAACAGGACAGTAAGTCTCAGAAGGAAAAGTTAAGAATTGCAGAAACAAGCAGGAAGAATGCAAGAGACTCTTTCAAACTGAAATTAATCCTCAAGTTTGAAAAGAGTCAAAGCTGACATGGTTGAACAAAAGCTTAGCTGTGTACTCTGAGAAGCTCTCTCCAGTTTTCTCCTCTCTGCAAACAAGAGACAGCAGCTTAGAGCAAGACCTCAGAAAGAACAGTGATACTGGAAATTGTTTAAGAGGAGCTAGAGACAGGACAGCCTTGAGAACAAGAAGAATATTCAGTGAAAGATCACTCCTACCAGTGATAACCACACAAACAAGAATTGTGGCTAGAATTTAACATGATTATAAAAAAATTGTCTTCCAAGGCAATGAATGCTAATAAGATGACCTAACAGCTTTATCTGAAGTCTAGCTTGCACACAGAAGGACACAAGACTGACATTAAAGGGATAGAGGTACTGATAAAATAATGACAGAAGTTGTTTAGATGATAGACAAAACAAAGGTTTGGAGTCCAAGGCAACTATCTACTCATGTCAGTAGACACAAGGTTAAAGTTACCAGCCTGTAGCAATACAAGGGAAACTTGCAGTTCCTCCAGAAGTACATGGAAAGAGTTAACACTTAGCTGTTAGTTCAACTACCTGCATATGGAAGTTAGACAAGGCACACCAGTGCTCTGGTCTAACAGTTTCAGCATTTTCAGTGACAAGTGAAAGATTCCTGCAACACAGCCACTACAGGATTGGAGTAAGTGGGATAAGCAAGGTCTGTTTGCAATAGGAAAGACACTACAACTCAAGTAAGGGCAGTTTCCTCATAAGCAAGCAAGTTGTAAATAGGAACAGAAAAGAATGTGCATATTGGTTTACAACCAGAGGTTTAGGAAGTATGGCACAAATGGAAGATATGTAGTCCCACAGATTTTGCTGTGCTTGGAAAGTGAGGACACGACACAGGTACAAAGTAAGACTGCACTGTGCATGATCAGAGATCACAGTAAGTCACTAATGGAACTATCTTTCTCTAGTGTGGTATATTCTGCACTGTAGGCAGACAACAGGTATGAGTCTAGAATTCCTACAAATAAGGGAGAATCTTCAATGCTGTGGGACCTTCAGCCTGGGGCCAATGAAGCACACATCAGCATGCTCAACTAAGCCTTTCATGGCTGGGAACTATTCCAAACTTAACCCATTTACACATAGCTATACAAAAAGCTTTCCACTGTTCTGCAAGGTATTCACACATCAGCTTTTCAATTACTACCATAATTATTCCTCAAAAGGATGCTAGTACATTGGTTAGAAGTCTTGACCTGGAAAAAGCAAATATGCTGTATTGCTATTGATCTGTACTTAAAAAAAACAGAACTTAAAACAGCAGTTCATCCTTGGATAATAGTTACACATAGCACTTGGAAGTGTTTCATTTGGTAGCCTTCCATGTATATTCACTGGTTTTAAGATGTTTTAACAAGCACACAAATTTCAGATGTTTCAGTTATTTCTCTAGATGAGACACTCACATGTTGTTCCAACTACAGGTTTCTCGCTTCCTTCTAGAAGGTCCCAGAAGTAGAGAGATGATTGTTCCATCTGGTCTTCAACACTAAAATGAGTGACAAGTTTCACCAGGTAGAATCATAGCCAAGATCAAGTGCTGCAGCATCCCAATAGCCCAAGTTCAGCCCTCCAAACCAAGGCTGCATACACAGGGCAAATACTAAGCCCTGAAATCACTGAAAGCAATTATAATGTATCTGTCCATGTGATTTAACCGAGCAAACAGAAGTGCTTTAGTTGGTCATTACAGATCCCAGCACTATCCCACAAGATATCTCACCCATATAGCTGGACTTCATTCCAAGCCAGGATCCCCAGACAGGGAAACAACTGCTGTTTAATTGGCTGGTCACCTTGTTTATTGGACAAACATGTACAGGAGTAACCACCAGCAGCTCCTGCCACTCTGAATAACTAGCAGTTATTTAGAAACTTGTCATAGGTCCATGATCCACACCCTCCTGATAATGGAATTTGAAGTCCAACATGATGAAACATAGCATCTCAAAAGAAAGGATTAAGCTTCCTGTGGAAGCATAATATGGTGAGAGCAATCCAGAAATTAAGTTATTTCACTACAATGAGAGACTCCTGTTGTGAAGTGTTTTATAAGTGCTTTTCTTTAGAAGTTAACTTAAGCAAAGATTAGGCAAAGATTAGTGTATGACAAGTGATTAGAACTTTTAGGAACTTAAGAGTTAGTCCATATTCAAACATGACTCAACCATGAAGTGTTTCAACTTACCACCTAATAACTACTTATTCCATGTTCAAATACAATTCTTACTACACTATCTTAAAAACAGACAGGCTGTCATGCTAGGCATGAGCCTTCATAGTACGAGAGCAGTGCCACATTAGCCCTGACACACACTACCTCTGTTGACAACCGGTTAAAATGTATGACATTTAGTGAAGAGGTATCAAAAACTTCAGGTAATTTTTTAAAACCACTTAAAAGTTAATAGCAAGAGAGCCTCGGGAGCAACACTTTATTCCAAAGGAATGTAAAGAAGCACATGTGGATCATCATGGGCAGTAAATTCAAAATTGTTCTATGTTCCAAGCACTTTTCTCACTTCATGAACAGTGAGATCTCAAGGCAGCAGCATGCCACCAGCCTCCCTGTTTAGGATGGTGTTGGACTATCTCCCCGCAGTGCCACAGCGTGACATGAGATGGCAAAAATTTGCCTGCAACTTGCACCTGAGGCTGTAATTACTACAGCTTTCCTTTAATGCTCAGAGTGAGGTAAATCTGTTACATTCCTAATCTCAGACTAAAGCAAGGGTGCTGAATAGAATTTTAATTAGTGTTCCAAAACACAGTATTTAAAGACATGGCAGTGTCAAACAGAGGACATTTACTGTAATGAATGAAGCATACTAATTAGACAAAAGCCCTGAACTTACCTCAGGTTCTCATTTCTTTCTGGACACGTCAGTTTTGCAAATCTTATGAGGTAGTCTAGTTCTTTAGAAGGCAAGTATATTGCACCATTCACACCACCTTTGAAATCTTTCTGAACATGCTCTTGAGTGAAGTTCTGCAGCACGTACTGGACTTGAAGTATTGTACGCAGTTTCTTCTTCTCTGCTTCAAGCTTCAACAGACTCTCTCTCCGCTGAGCCTTCTTCTGTGCTTTCAGCAGCTGTTTTAATACATAAATTCAACAATTAAACACAACAGTTTAGTAACAGGAATCCAGGATAAAACATTGAGTTCTACTATTGATCATCCTACACTGGGCAAACTAACTATTAATTTTGGTTAGGTAACAGAACCTCCTAGCCCTCTTCAGATAGCCAAGATCTTTCAAGCTCCTCCTTTGGAATAGTTCCCCATCTATCTACTAATTCTTTTAGTCAAACTGGATACTGGTAGCTTCACTTGTGATATGCCTTTATGATATCTAGATCCTGATTATGTCTGCTAGTTGTTTTACTGTAACAGCTTTTAAAGGAATTGGTAGAATTGATACCAATGCACAAATCCAGGCCTAGTCGACTTTTAACATTTAGCACAAATTTGGAGATGCAGATGTTGCCTCAAGTTTCTCCTAGTAAGACAACTGTTCTTCATTTTTACATACTCCAGTTTGATACAGTAGAATCTTAGTTACTTTTATTTTTGTTGGCAGAAGACTGAAACACTCATTAAGTAAGCAACAACACAAGTCCCAGAACATACACAGTGCTCAGGCAGTCGAGAAGTTTCTCATCATGTGCTAGTAGAACTATCCAGCAAAAGCTATCCAAGTAACTGCAGAATTCCAAAGGCTTCAATATGGGGCAAGATTCATGAAAGCTTTGTTTCCTAGAACACACTGTAAAGGTTACAAGGATGCTGTTGCCAGAAAGACCTCTAGTGTTCCAGTAATGGCTATTGGCTGTAGAATCCATACCAGCAGAAGCAGAGCCAAGTTAAAAACAAAGTGAGTTACCCTTTAAATACAGCATAAGTTCAAGAACAAACATGAACTGGTAGAAGCTAATGCTGGACTACTAAAAACACCTGCACACAGATACATTGGGTCACAATCCTTTATTTCTGATATTTTTATGGGCAGCTACAGAAAGGAAAGCAATAGGAAGCAATCCAAGTTTTAACATTCAGTACAGCAGTTTCTATATTCAACATGGAATGACAGAGGGAACCTAAAGCAATAACACTGTTGAAAAGGCTCCTAAAGTTCTGCTCACATAGTGCTTTGAGAGATTTACCACACTACCTGGAATTACTATATATACTATATACACACAAGACACACTCTCTAGCAAAACTGTTTCGGTCTCAGTAAACATTGAGACAAGCCATTTTACCTTCAGCATTCTGTAGGAGGCAGAGAAATAATGCCAGAGCAGTGACTAATCATGTTTAGCATCCCCACCACTACTCTGGATCAAATTTTTCCACAAGGGTAGTATTTGCTTGAGCCAAGAGACTGATTTCTCCAAAGATAAAACACGTACATAAAAATAATGCAGGTAGTGCTTTAAACCCTGAATAAAGACCTTATTCATGTGGCTTGCCATAATTAGAGAAAACTACAGCAACTGAAGTAGCAAACTCCACAAGTTTTAGTTGAATTTTACTGAGAAACACTTCTTAAGGAAACCAAAGTGATTTAACCTCGGCACTTTCCCTCATTGCAAACATTATTCAGTTTGGAAGTGATCTTGAGACACTGTCTAGCCCAGCCTCCGGAATAAAGGCTCTGCTGAATCAAAACTAGATTGCTTGGAGCTTTGTTTAGTCAGGTCTTGAAGAGATCCAAGGACAGATTTTACTACTTCTCTAGGCAGGCTGCTTTAGTGCTCAATTATCCTCAGAGTATCCATTTCCTCCTACCTGGCTGGAACCTACTATTTCAACCGGTGATCATTCCTTCTCCTACCGCATCTCTCAGCAAAATCCTGGCTCCACCCTTTCAGTATTTGGTATCTGAAGGTTAATACTCCCCCTCCTGTCAAGCCTTCACTTTACCAGACCCAGCAAGCCCAGTTCTTCCAGGTTCTCCTCAGAGGTCTCATTTTCCAGGCCCCAGCCATTCAGGGGCCCACCACTGGACTCACTGAAGCTTGTCTATAGCCTTTGTCTACCAAGTGACCAGAATCAGACACAACTAGTCAACAAGTACCAAATAATCATTTCACATTAATCTCCTGGTCTCAGTCTATGTCTAGGCTTCAGTGATCCAACGGTGATCCATTTACTTTGCCTGCAGTCCCCAGGGACCCACATGTCCCATCCAGCAGAGCTGCTTCCCCAGCAGTCTGCACCTGTGCAGGGGATGAGTTAGTGGTAAAAATCCAAGTAAACTGGAATCATCTCAAAAGCAGCTGAGCTCCAGTGACTCAGTTTACTTAAGCACAAGCCCTTATAGGGGCATGCAGTGAATTACTACATTATGGAGGGGTACACAAAATTGTCCACACTTTTCTGCTCCAAGACAGGAACTTCCTAGTATTGTGTGCACTGGCATACAACAGTAACCATTAGAAAAGTAGCACAAATTTTGCAGTTACCTCCTGGCAATATAGGAAAGAGCATTTGTACTTACATCTTGGCTAAGTCCTGAAAAAGTCTTCTGAAGCTCCTTGGCAAATTCCAAGTTATGTACTACTTCATCATATTTCTCTACTGCCTCCTACAAAGGAACAGATAAAAATGTATTTTTTCATGCTTAAAATTACTGGCTGTAGCTCAGTTTCCTGGTATTTAAATTCTCACTGTGAACCAGCCATTTAGTGTGTACTTCTCTGAAATTGTAACTTTACAATACCATGTCTGTAGCTGGTACTTTAACTATAATTGCAAGTATCATTGACCCACAGCTATCTGAAAAGTGCAGCAGAAAGCCAGCTCCCACCACCAGACAGATATCCTACAAGCTTGCCTGCATTAGACTTTCCAGGCAACACCTTTTACAATACTTGGTATACTAATGTTGACACAAGAGAGCCTGGATACAAGTTGGTTGGTTTTTTTGTTGTTGTTTGTTTGTTGTTTGTTTTGTTTTGTTTGTTGGTTTGTTGGTTTTTGTTGTTGTTTGGTTTTTGGTTTTGGTTTTTTTTTTTTAATTTTGGTGCCATAGGTTTCAGCAATCACAGGTAAACAGGTACTTAAAATCAGGCACCGATCTGAAAATCCAGAAGGAATACAGGAGACAAGTTCAGCACAGATCTTCTACCCTCATGCAAAAATGCCTTCACAGATAATTTGTACCAACTTTAGTAATACACAAGGCAAGTCATACTTTAAGAAAAAAAAATCTTTCAAATTTAGCTTCCACAAATTAAGCCATGTTCCTGTATTCACTAATGGCTTTAACCAATATTTTACCAGCTAGTCTTCAAAAAGACTCATTGCAGTAGATTATTAATTGCATTTTGATATACCCTTTTTTTAATGAGTCACTCATTTTTATAAGCTTCCTTGACAGCTCTCAAGATCACAAAATGCTGTAGTTCAGACATGCTGCCCATATCCTCATACCATAAGGCATGTCTGGGAAGTAACAAGTTAAGTTTAATTTCAGTTGTTCATGGGTGCTTTACACTGTTTGGTTTGTGCTCCTGACATGGTATCATAAGTTTTTCTGTAACAGGCTTTTCCAAAGCAGTGTTAGCATTGAGTTTCATCAGTGCAGTGACAGAAGCTTAATCTACTGTCCCAATATGATTTGGGACGTCTGCAAATTCCATATAGAATTTATAGACTCGTTTGTAGCATACTAGACAACACCAGGCCTAAATGCTACTCAACACATAATGCATGTGTTACTGTAAATCACTCACCGGGTAGTTTAGGTTGTCTCCACACTCAGATCCATTAAAGGAACTTTTAAGTGCTAATTAGCAGTTCACTTAGCACTCAGGAGAATGACTTCTAAGACCCGAATGCCCACACATTTGAGGAACACTCACAATGTAACACCGACAGATTACAGTAACTGTGCTTTTAACAAAGCAAATTCTAGAGTAAAACACCCTACCTGAAAACACTGAGAACAGTTACCACTGCTCTGAGGACAAGCTATAACTCAGCCTGCGGGAAAGCAACAGCTTTTTTCTCTCACACCTGTTATTAACATTCATTAACAGCATGCTGGAGGAACAGCACTGAGGAAAATCTGCTCAGCTTGCAAAACAGCACAATATTGCCAGTAAGAGCATTTAACTTGCTGGAAGCTCCTCATTTTTGAAACAAATGTTTCCTAAAGCGAGGCTAGCACACAGTAGCTCTGGCAGGCATGCACCATAAGTAATTACAGCTTAATCCAAATTGTTTGCAAAACATGTTCATCATCACCAGATGTGCACTTCTTCCACTGTGTTAGAAATTGAAACCTAAAGAAACTGAACTGCCATCTAACACTTTGTTAAGTGTTAGGCTGTATGAAGCTCTACTCTAGCTTCAATTTGTATATACAGCAGGAATTTGCATCTGAAAGTTATAAATGTAGTATTTCTGTATATTAACCACTGAAACAGGAATTTTCATAAGATTATTAATTATACTGAGTGTATATGTGCTTCTTCAAGTCATCTGAACAGTCTGACTACCACCTGCCAGTTAACTAGCAAGACTGAATCTAATTCCACATTTTAAAAGCCTGAGATATCCCAGAAACTGGGATAAAGATACTAATATTTAAAAAGTGAAGCTCAGCTAGGAATACTAGAAGCCAGTAACCAAGTTAATGCCATTTTCCAAAATTAGTGCTGCTGGATGCATTTGAAAGGAAATGCATCTACGTAATCCTTCATCTCTTTAGTTCCCCACATCTTAATTTCACTTTCACCTAACAGCTTTTCACAGTCCAGGGCATATACCAGAGTGGTCAAATTTAGATGCAGCTTTAAAGCATCTTCCAGACTAATCCAACTTACACAGAATACTGTTAAATAGTCTCACTGCTCATGGCAGAAAACAGATTGCAAAGAATACCTATGATCTAAACACAAAAGATTCTTGCCCACCTGATTCCAGATTGAGTTTACAGGAACTGAAAGGCCATCATCCTACTTCAAACCATCAGGTTTAATCAATTTACTTTTGCACTTGAGATGGCAAGAGACTACACCACGTTTTGCTGCTAAGTGCTAAATGATCATTCACTCCAATAGGTCTGCTTTTAAGCAGCAAGTTATCATTTCCCCTCTTATCCCACTTATGTCTAGCTCTCCTTCACAAATGATTCAGAGTAAGAATATAGTATCTCTGTTCTCATGCTGCTGCACTGTGATAAAACTAACACTCAATGAAATATTTTTCCAGCTGGTTTATTAGCAGGATCAGCACTACCATTGAAGTGTCAGTGCCCTTCATCACACAATTATTCTTTAGCATGTGTGCAGTACATTTCAAAATGTGACTCCTGGATGAGTAGACCAATAAACCCCTTGGAGTATGTGACACTGCTACTCGGATACACTTAAGAATTAATAACTTTCATGTTACAGAAACTTTGTTTTGGTTCTAGAATCCATTCCAGTTCAAGATAGAAAAAAAAGCTAAAAACCCTGTCAGTTATATTAACAGCTACTTGTAACCAACAGCACTGTGCAGCCAACAGGCAATTTCAAGTGACACCTGTTAATGAAAAAGTCATGAGGATTAATTAGCTACCCCAGAATTCTTGAGGTTTGGGTTCTGACACTGCACTACCAATACAGATAAGCTGCACACAGACACCTCATTATGAAATAAAGGTGCAGAAGCACTGAAGCTGAAAGTCTACAGAGCAAAGATAAACAAGGACCTTCTACCACTTCATTACAGAGCAGGAAGGTTAAAGCAGGAGACAAAGCTTGTGGGCTCAATGTTCAGCCTAATTACCAATAATTTGTTCATTTGGTTTTGTGAAAGATGCCACTGCAAGCCTGCAGGCACTGCTTCTGTAAAACCACACCATCATCTCCTTCAGCAACCTGTCCCTTCTGACACACTGGAAAGTTTTGAGGCCCTCAACTCATGCATAAAGCAAGCTTACCAACTGGTCTTGATTGAGGGCTTCCCCCTTCTTCAGACGATCTTTGTAGTCTTCTAGTTTGAGCTGCAGAAAATTCAAAACCCAATTTTATATTAATTTCTGTCTAATGTGAACTATGGGGTATGAGTCAAGTTACATATTCTTTCTGTATTCTAAGTCATCCACATAGTGTAAGAGAATAGAGATTTTGCTTCTTCCTTTTGTTGTCAGGAGAAAGGAACACAAAGTTTTGCTATTGCCTTTGATTTGGCAGTCTTAGCCTGCAGGACTGTCTACTTCCTTTCCCTGTTATTGATCTTTCAGTTCCTACTTGCTACCTTTGTTTCATTTAAGAAATATTAATGCATTGATCCAAGACTTTTAAGGGGCTCCAAATACATCTAGTGTCCTTATTTTAAGTTACCTTGTTTAGCTTTTCCAAGTTAATGCTGGAATTCAGTTCTATAACCCTTGAATAATCCTTCTGAATTCTCCAAAACATGTCTTTCAAAAATTTGGCTTTGGTTACATCAAGAGTCTATAGCACTGTTCCCTAAGAAAGTGGACAAGTGTCCTCAGGAAAGAAATAAGATTTATTTCCAGTATACTGAAACAGTTGTTAAATGCTGATGTAAACAATACAAAACTGAACTATTAGGTATTGCAAGCTTCTTTTATACATACAGGAAAAAGAAAGGGGAGTTTACTGCCATGAAATCAAATATTGTTTAATTTGTGTATCCAGAGAATTTTACTGACACAGTACCTACAGAAGCCTATGACTAGGAATACTTTCTACTCATATTAAGTCACACTTTCATTTGCTGGTGATGCCATATTGTCATTCATGTGAAAATCAAAGATAGCAGAGAAATTAATAACAATAAGCTACCCGGGACAGAATTAGAATACAATACAAAGTTGGTTAATCACACAAAGAAAACATGCTTGTCTGACATTATTCAAAACTACAGCATGATGCATGACATGAGACAGCAGTAATACTGCATCTCCTGCAGGAGGATCAGGTCCCCTAACCACATGGCCAGAAGTCTGATTTACTCCTTCTCCTCACCCAAATACGTAACAAAGCTCTGCAGACATTTAGAGAAACACAACATATTCACACAGCTGCTTTACTTGTGATCCTGATCCAATACTAAAAGCAGTGGCACAATTTTTCTTTTATCTCACAGAAAGTAGTATTAAAAGCCATGCACATAGCCTTCAGTCACCTGCCAATCAACTGAAAAGCCTTGGAATGCAAAAGTCTGAGTAGCTATAGCCACAATATTTTAAGTGTACCATCTAAGTTATTATTCTCATTAACACTCTTCTGTTCCCACAACCTCAGAAAAGCAGAGGCCAAAACAAGAGAGCAGGCTTTGGAGGATTTCTATATAAAAGCTTTCTAATGAACAACATCTGTCTATATTTAAAATATATAAGTCAAATATTTATGCAAATTAAAGGGCAATACATATTTAATATAAACTGACATTTCCAGGAAAGTCAGAGGAAGTGCTGTTCTAATTTCCAATTTTACAAACAATTCTACATCCTAATATTAGATGCATGTAATTGATGAAAGAAATAGATATTTCTGCAAGATTATAAGCCATCTTTAAATCAGTTCCAAGTTTGTTCTGAACTGTTTCAGTCTGGAGAAGCATCTCCAGTTCTGATCAACACATACTTGATCTCTATATACACACATAACCATATTCCAGCTATTAAAAATAATTGCAATAATACGCAACGAGCTTTACAACTGGCAGCTTAAATACCGAAGAAAATCAAGTTACCTTCTTTTTCTCGATGTTCCTGATCTTGTGTTTGAGGCAGATGAGCCCATTGTCGATGTACGTCTCGTAAGCCTGGGAAGGAGAAGCCGCCGTGCTCAGCGCGGACTGCAGGGGGCTGGCGGGAGCCGGGCTCTCCCCAGACGGGGTCACCTGCTGCTTGGCCGCCTTCATCCTCTTCTCCTCCCCTTCCTCCGACCGGCCTGAAGGTGATGATGGGCGATGAAAAGGGGCTTGGGAAAGCTGCACCATTGAAATGGATGGAGCTGCAAAGAAACTCCTTTTATTTAGCTCTCTCTCTCACCTCCCTCCCCTTTCTCAAGTTACATCTTTTCTTATCGTACATCAGAACACATAACCACAAAACTGAGCCTCAGTAAGAACTGATCGCAATTTTTCGCTCTTTTCCCTCCCTTTCAAAAAATCTGTGGCACGAAATTTCAAAGCAAGGCAAACTTTGTATTGTTCAAAGCCTCCCCACCCATCCAGATACCAGAAATCCTTTACATAGGCAGAATTAGACAGCACAGGGGATGATTCCAGAAACCCAATATAGTGACCATATAAAACTAGGCAGGCTTCCTGCACACATCACCCACAAGGGGGAAAAAAAACTGCAAGCAAGCAATTGCAAATCACGCCCCCAGCCTGGCATCCGGGCTGCAGCCTGAATGAAGATTTCGAAGTGGAATGCCTGAAGGTATAGCCCCTCTTCTTCTCTCTAAACCCCATTAAATCGGTTTTACCCTTATATGACCTCTGCAGCAGTCCAACCGAGAACTTAAAAATATTCCGATGGAAAAAAAAGGGATGACAAAAGAAAAACGCTGAATAAAGCCGGCAGCACGCTCAGCTACAACGGCATCATCCCTCCGTGAGGAGCCGGTCCCTGTCTACACCCCTCCGAAAGACGTGCCCGTGCCACGGCAAGACACCAGCTTCCATGGGAGAGGCTGTAACCTTGAGCAGAGAGTTTCTGCGAGAGATGCTCCGCCACCCTCATCTTCAACTACTTACGGACACCTGCTCCTGGAAAGCAATGACACCACAATTCTGCCTGCCCGCCGCCGGGGAGGCCGCGCCACAGCAGCCCCGCGGGCGAGGGGGGGAAAACCTGCCTCCCTCCGGGACAACCCCGCAGGGCTCAGCCCTCCATCCCGTCCTTGCCAGGGATGGGCAGGGGAGAGAAGGGCACGGCCGCCGCCTCTCCCCGAGCAGGGCGGCGGTGGAGGAGGAGGGAAAAGAGAGGAGCAGCGGCTCCTTCCTGCCGCGGGATTCACCTCCTCCTCCTCCTCCTCCTCGGCTTCCTGCGCCCGCTGCGGCGGCCGGGCTGCGGGGGGCCGCGGTCAGCCAGCCGGTCCCGCAGCGCCTCGCCCGCTCCCGCCTCCCCGCTCACCTCGGTGCCCGCACACGCTCAGGCCCGCCCCGCCGCCCGCCCCCCGCCTCATATAGCGGCGGGGCGGAGCGAGGCCGCGCCGCTCCCCGCCCGCCTCCCAATGGCCGCCGCCGCCCCACCTGGGGGCGGGCACCGGGGGGCGGCCCCGTGAAGGTCGGGGAGTCCCGCCCGGGTGCCGCCTGTGGGATCTGGGGGGGTGCCTGGGATCGAGGAGTCAGGCTCCCGGGACGGGACGCCTTAGGGAAGCGGGGTGCCACTCGCTTCACAGGGACGGGACGTGCGGTGGGACACCCGCCCCGCCAGGCGCGGTCCGTGCGGGAGAGGCTGGCACAGCACTGGCGGAGCCACGATCTGCCCTCGAGTCGCGCGTGTCGCCGCAGCCTCTTACGACAGCCAGCCCAGGACGGGCTGTCTGCTCTCTCCGAACAGCGAGAGGTCTCGTCATCCCTGTGCAAGGGGATCACCAGGATGGGCTGGCTGCTCTCTCCGAACAGCGAGAGGTCTCGTCATCCCTGTGCAAGGGGATCCCCCTCGGGGCTCCGCCTGCTCCCAGCCCAGGGGCCTGTCGCATCCTTTGGGTAACACGGGTGGCTGTGGGACAATAAGACAAGTGCCTGTGGAACCATCTGGAGGGTTCTTCTGGGCCTGTACAGAGTTCCTGGAGACCTGTGAGACTGTGGGTAACCTTATGTAACAAAAAATGTTTATGTCTTCTAAAAATCACTGAATCACAGAATCAAGTAGGTTGGAAAAGACCTGAGATCATCAAGTCCAACCTGTGACCAAACATCACCATGTCCAGTAGACATATCCAGTCTTTCCTTAAACACCTCTATGGATGCTGACTCCACCACCTCCCTGGGCAGCCCATTCCAATGTCTAATCTCCCTTTCTGTGAAGTCCTTCCTAATGTCCAACCTGAACCTCCCCTGGAGCAGCTCAAGACTATGTCCTTCGTCCTATCACTGGTTGCCTGAGAGAAGAGACTGACCCCTCTCCTGTCAGGGCGTTGTAGAGAGCAAGTTCTCCCCTGAGCCTCGTCTTCTCCAGTCTAAGCAGCCCCAGCTTCCTCAGCTGCTCCTCGTAGGACAACCCAATGCAACCCAAATGAAATCCCACCATGTAAACACTTGATAACTAGTAAAAGCACTTAAAGTGCACTGAGCATACACCATAAAATAATCACACGTAAACTTTTGTTAAACTCCATCAGTCCTGCACAAGGGGCCAAAGGTTGGAAGACTAGATAAAACAGACTTTCTAAAGATCAGAAGACTAAGCTGGAATTCTGTTTTCTGTGTTTCTGTTTTTGTGGCCATTTCCTCAAAAACCCCAATAAATAATACAGCAAGTTCGTAGCAATCCTAAAAGTTGTGAAAGTGTGAAAGTTATGAGAGACATTCTGAAAGAGAGAAAAATAAGTCAGTGAGGAAGGATTGCAGAGAGAGATTTTACAGAACACAAGAAGTGTTTATGTAGTACACAGGATGGATAAGAGAACTGGAGAGGAAAGTTTCGTACAAAAGAAAGATTGTTTTTAAAAGTAGAACAAGCAAATGAAAAGTGATTCAAACAATAAGGAGAATTCACAGAGTATCACAGAATCAGATTCGGCCATATGCAGCCACCTGTAGCATCCACAATCTTGCCACTTCTCCTGGTTTAGTCACAAGCCTCAAAATGCTTTATTTTTCTTATAGCCCTGACCCCTAGAATGATGTAATTTTGTGGGGTAGTTTTCATGACTGAGAAGAAATGCTAATGAATAAGACACAGCTTGTGTCTCAGATCAGCAGTGTACACTGAGGTCCTTCCAGTAGATTCATGTTCTTTGTGTGTTTTTTTCCAAGCTAGCACTGATGGGATAGGTCCTTGCAAAGTAATTATAAAATGAATTATCAATTAATGCATATATTAATAATAAGTAATAATTAATGTTCATACACCCAGGAATATTCTATGTCATAATTACAGCTGGCAAACTGCTTTATAGTGCACTTCTACAATTAAGAAATTGTATAAAAGAGGAAATAATTGTAAAGAAAAGTCATACAAGCCAAATCCATATTTAAAATCAAAGGATATTTGAATTTACTTTTAAAACAAATACAGAATATCTGATTGAGACTTCTGCTATATCATTTATAGTATAAATGTGATCTCTAGAGCACTGTAGAGTGTTATTAATGTGGCAAGTTCAAGCCCACTGAAGTTAGGAGATGCCAGAATTAAGCACAACTGAAATTAATTAGTTTAATTCCATTTTGCAGATCCATTGTGAGATCATCTTTAAGTAGATGATCATAGGTTATTATAGTCTAGCCACACATCAATCATAGCTATGGAGTCCCAGATGCTCAGCATTCCCAACCTGGGAATCTGTGCCTTTTACTCCAGGATCAGAAGGGGATTACACTCTGATGGCTGAAGAAAAATGTTCTGTCCTTTTTTTCATGTTTGACTGATTCTGCTTATCTCCTCTCACTGGGACTATTCTAATCTTTCCAAGTCCTAGCAGTTTATCCCACTCTCATATTTCCTGCATTCCTATTTCCACCCCTGGACCCAGGCTCAGTCTTTCTCCCCAGGTCTGCATGTTGTCCAAGTCACAGGCTCCTTTGCCCACAATTCCAACCCTTTGCCCAACCACTTGAGTTTTCCACACCTGACTTTTTATCCAGCCTACCAAAACCATTCCTAATCTCAGTGGCATCCAGCATCAGCCTGTGTCCCTGCAGTACAGTGGGCCAACCCCCAGCCAGCCACGGCAAAGACTGAGATCAGGTTCCCACTTTCGTTCCCTGCCACCCCTTTTATTATTTTGTTGTGAAACTCCAGAAAGTAAGTCGATGTGTAGAATAAGATCAGCTGCTTGTTAACCTTAGGAGAGAAAGACACAGTGAAGCTGTTGCAAAGATTATACAGTGATGGACTAGAGAAGCCTTTTTCAGTCATAGAACGTATTTTAGACAGACAGGCTGAGGAGTTCTGGAACCAACACATGATAAATACATTAGATCTCACAAAGAGGAATATAAGTCAGAATTACATCCAATTTATTGAAAGAACCTGAAGGATCTTAGGAAACACATTGCTGCAAGGCTATGTTACGTTGCAAGGAATTTTTTCATGTGTATACCCTGTGACTCCCTGTCTGCTGTTGAGAGCTCAAAGCCAAGGAGTCTGGGTGCCCCACTCAGTGTCCAGCATTGCCTTACACAAGCTACTGCACTCCACAGTGATTTCTAGCTAACTTTTGCAAAGGTTTCTTAAATATACAGTTCTCCCTTAGCACTCCAGCTCCTTGTCTTCAGTGTTTCCTTCACAGGATCCTTGTTTCAGTTTCCTTGTACAGAAACTTTTTCTCCTTTTTTTACCTCCATGTTCAATTCTACTTAGCAAACTGGTTCATATTCCTGCTCTTCTTGTGCCACTTGTGCCAGGCACCCTTTCCAATTCCCAGCCAGTGCTAGTCACCTCACTCATCAGAATTCTTGATTCTATTGACTCCTTTACATTCCTCTCATTTTGCTTTTCCCTTTTTTTCACTCACTTTCGGTGTTTACATCGGTTGTTTTATTCTTCCATAAATTTCCAGGAAAAGAGGAAAGAGAGCAAAAAAAGTAATCAGAAATAGTTACTGTGCCTGGGAGCAGCCATTACAAGCTTAGTCGTATTTCACCTATGTAGCCCCAGGCCAAACAGTGTGTTTAATTAAAGTCTGTGTTAATACCTTTAAGATCTGCAAGGGAATGAAGTTATGCTTCCTGGCAGAAGCTGAAATTCCTGTTCCCAGGCTGTGAGTTTCTGGAATTTCAGTGAAAGCACAGAAAGGATCCTATGAACTGCTTGTTTTTTCAGTTCAGTTCTTGAAAATGGTTAACACGCCCAGAATCACGGAATTCCTGGGGTTGGAAGGGATCTCTGGATATCACCTAGCCCAGACCCTAGTGGGTCTCATCTCAGTTTGAAGCAGACACCTAGAATGGAAGAGTTCATCTGGAACTGAAAAAAAAGTTAAAGCAAAAGCAAATTTTAAAAGTGCTGGTAACCTTAGTAATAAGAGGGTCCAGCTGAGGAGGGAGATGACGTGGTCTGAGCAGTGTAAGCAGTGGCACCTGCCTCTGTTAATGTCTCTGTCCTTGCTTAGGATTTCATCAAACCTCAGCTGCAAAAAGGGGAACAATGCAGAGCAGGGATTCGTATGGGATTTCTTTTTTTGTGTGTACATGAGGAAAAACTTCCAAAGAAATTCACTGATTTCCAGTGGTGAGATTAAAGGGAACATTTGCCCATGAACACTTCGTAATAAGGATCAATCCATGAAAGTGGATTTGTTATTTGTGTCAGAAGCATTTTTTTCATCGACCCTATGAAAAACGTTTGCTTACTTTTGGAGGTTGCAACTCACACACGTGCTTGTTAGGGTTTTTGGCAGCTAAACTCTCTCCAGACTTTATGTTCAGAGGACGTGCAGACTGTCAGGTTTTGGATGGCCACTGGGCTGTGGGATCACTCTCGTTTTCAGGATGAGAATCTTACTTTTCAATTCTCCGTGTTTCTGCTACCAAGCACATGGGCAAGATGTTTAACTCAAGTGCAGAGGAGATAAAAAGGATGGAAGATAATATACGGGGCAGCAGAGGAGTCAGAGTGATGGACTATTGCAGAAACCTTGGAAATTTGATGTTAAGATATTAGTAAGCTTGTAAATTTAGACATTAAAAATTTAGAAAATAGTAGAAGTAAACTTTTCTTTAAAACCAATATTAATTCAGTTAATTTTGTGTTTATCTGATGGTATTTTGATATATTGATAAATGAACATGTTTAAAGGGTTATTTTCTCCATGAAACTCCTCCCTTCCCCTTTCTTTGTGCCTGGCATGGATGTGGGCTTGGAACAAAACTGGATTGTGCATTTAAACTGTTGAGTTCAGGACACATAATTGGTTTTTGCAGGATTTAGAACACTTAGAGCGAATGAGCAAAATAACTGCAGAAAAATATATTTTTATGGATAATGCAAGCGAACATTGGCTTTTAAGCTAAATTAAGCTGTCTCTGCTACATATTTCTGAAGAACTTTGCATGGATATGTTCTTCATTTTCTAGATGAATTAGGATCCAGTTTTAGATACAGAGCATTCACAGCTGCAACTAGCATCAGTAGGTGGGATGCTTTGAACATAATATGGTCCTTTGAATACAAATCTCCTGGAGAATGAGGCATTATATGTCTTGAATTAAGCACTTAAGGTTAGTAGCATCTGTGACTTTTTCCTATAGAAAAGGGGGATAATCCCACCTCCACCATTCACAGGAATGTTGATAAAAAGCTGCCCAGTGTATTTCTCCATTTGAAACCAACGCTGTCTCCAAAACATATCTTTATTATTTAGTTTTGGTAGTCTGTGGAAAAATGTTTTCCTTTTCCTAAGTGTGAAGGGGAGTTTTGTGGTGGAAAGAGTTTCTTACAAAGAGGAACTGTAGAACTGCACATGCTCACCATTCTGCACAGAGATTAATCACATGATACTCTGAGGTACTGGGTGTCCTACCTTCATCTGCTCCACTGGCAGAGCCCAGATAGTCAAGAGTTTCTTTGCTTCCCAAAAAGTAGCTATAAATTGCTCTGCGACCCTGTCCTTCCATTGCAGCCCCGAAGAGCCCTTCGATGCTGCAGGCTTCCATTAAAATATTATTCTGTTACATTGCATTTTTCTGTTAGAGCATTTCCTTTGCTATGGTTTTCATTTCCATTAAAGCAGCATCTCAATTGTTTGTAAAAACCTTTCTCAAACACCTGGGGTCCATCATTTTCAGATTTCTGAGTTCTTATGCAAACACACTTTCTTCTCACAGAATTTGATTTGCTTGTTCACTGACTCGGGATCTTTAATGGCTCATGGCTCCAGCTTCTGTGCAGCAAAGCATCTCCTGGCACCTCACAAGCATGAATCTCAGACTGGCTGTATGCTTACAGCTATGATGCATGGCTCAAAAATATTTAAGCCAAATAGGTCTTAAAAATATAACAGCCTGACTTGGTTGGGTTGTTTTATCTGGTTGTTTATCTTAGGTATGGTTTAGCTAGCACTGATTTGGGCAGCTTGCATGCCTTTCATCCTAAAACCAATAACCCTGACTCCTCCAGAGAAGTAATGGATTTTTATTATTCCCAGGGAAATACTAATAACAGATTTATTTCCTTCCTGTTGCCACCTAAACACCTTTGATCTCAGGCTTTTCAAGTGGATCCATGAAAAATATTTTCATTTGTGTTTCCCTCTGACTCCTACTATGTCACAGATGCATTCTGGGACTCAATTAAACTTAATTTATAAGTCTGGTTTCAGACCATAGCAGACTATCTCTACAATCTGGTAGCTTTCTCTGCATCACTACCCAATAAGTTGTGAGGAAGGAAAAAAATAGGCCCCACTTTCTGGCTTTTTTCTCATTAGGAAGAAAGGATGGGTGGCAGACAGTTGACATTCCTGAAATCCGTCTGTGACCTGAATTTAGGACGCAGTCTCTGTGGCTTCATTTTTTTTGATTCTGCAAGTTCTCAGCAATGTAATATGCAAGATGTTGTGCGTCTGTATGTAACTGAATAAAAAGAGGGGCAGAATTTGGCAACTTCACAAAGTGCTATTATGAGATTCAGTTGGGAGAAAAATAAAATCCAAAATTATAAGGGAACAAAGCTTGAAGACTGTAGAGATTTTTATTATAATTTATTTTATTTAATTTGTCTGTGTTCCTGTAAAAATTTTAAACTTACACGAAAGAATATGGTATTTCTATGCGGAAGATGTTAACCAAAGTTTAAAATGCATGATAAATAGAATTTATAGGGAAAATTAAATGCAGAAACCCAAAACACCCCTCTCATACTCTTATAAACTGGAGAGGTGTTCTCTAAAAATGTGCATGCATATGCTTAGTTTTATGTTGGCCATTTTCTCACAAAATAAAACAATGCTGATCACATGAATGCAAATAAGCATGTTTAAGATTTATAGGATAGGGCCTGACTTTCCTGAAGACTTCCAATAATTCCTTGTAGAATTCAAAGTATGAAAACCAATTTTCATCATAGTCCTTAATTTTCCCACTTTTTAATAAAATCCAGGCTCTTTATTAGTTTATATTCTAAAAAGATTTTATCTTGCTACCATTATTTTCTTAGACTCAGCAGCAAATAAATTGTTCATAAATCTATCAATATCTTTCTGATAAATAGGAATAGACTTTTATGAGAAATAAGAATATTGCTGACAGTTTTTAACAGGGCTGAAACAGTTTCATAAAGCCCTTAGAGGACAGGATGCATTTATTCAGGGATCCTGACAAGTTGGGTCTTAATATTTTTGTACTACTAAAATGAATTAAATATTGGGCATTGTTTTAATCCCCTGCTTCATCTAACTCCCATTTTCATTTACTCTCGGTATTTGTTACGAACAAAGCTCCCTCTTAAAGCGCCTGCATAGAAACTAATCTGGTTTTCTCTTACCTTATTAAGTTTTGCCACAAGAAGGAAGCTTTCACTTGGAACAATTTGATTAAGTACTTTGCATTTTTTATGTTGGCTGTGTTGATATAAGTGCAGTCATTGACACGAGTGTTGGAACATGGAGCCACAGGGAGTATAACTGCAGTAGAGCCTAAAAATTATTTTTTTGTTCAGGACCCTTAGTAACCATTTGCATAAACCCATGCTTAACTCTGAGCAGTTGGCTAATCCCACTGACTTCATTAAGACAATATACAAATTTAATTTTTATTAAAGGTTCCCATTGAAAAACATGGGGGGTTTGCTTTTGCTGTTTTTCCTTCTCACAAGAATTGTGATCTTAATGGGACAGTTCATCTTCTTAAGGAGGAGCAGTAAGTGCTTCCTTGAGATAAAAATCTAGAGAGCTTTCCAGCACAGTATTAGTATGCTAATGAAAGTTACATGAAAGAACTTTACTTAAAGTGTTGATGAATAATAATTTACTCTCTGTATTATTCATTCATATAATTCAGATACATACGTATCATTAGATTTTAAAGGTTACAAATACCAGTCAATTCAGAGATCCTGCTAAAAGAAAAAAAAAGAGAAGCAAACAAAACCTTAGGGTTTCTGCAGCACTCGGAATATCTAGACATAGTTATGAAAAAGCAATGAATAATGTTGTCAAAAGCATACTGCTGTCATAGCTCACAGACCCAATGGAATACGAGGAACATTTTCTGGTAAAATACCAGAACCATCTCTGAAGATTGCCAGGATAGAGGAGAATAATTTCAATTTTCCTGTTTTTCAACCAGCTGTGCACTAGCACAATTGAAGACAAAAGTCTGTGAAATTATCAGAGCCTTCAGCCTCCAGACAAGTTACCAGCAACAGAGTGTTTTCAGATCCTCAGAAAAGCAGAGCAGTATTATACTCCTGCACCACTCCCGCTGCTGGTAACAAAACAAAGAGCCAGGGGTGAGCCTGGGAGGGAGAGGCAGAGATTTAGTGACCATCCTACAGCTTAGAAGGAAAACTATAAAACCCACAACAAAGCACAAATCTTCTCTTCCAGTAAGGCTGAAAAGCAGCACTAACAGGTGTGGTTATCTTCATGTTTCAGTGGTAAACAAACATGCTCTCATTTCGCAGACCTTGATTCACTCAGGAGTCAACAGCATGATGATGCACAGGATTGTTAACACAAAGTGAAAAAAAAAATTCCATTTTGAATGCTGCCCTGTCATACCTGCCTAGGTTATGGCCACACCATCCTTGCCACCAGCATGTAAACAAGAGCAAAAAATGCAGGGCTGTGCTGTGCGCCTGGATTGTGGCCACACTTCCCAGGCCTCAGAGTCCTCTGGAACCACTTGAATTATTCGGTGTTACATGTAGGGATGTGAGCTGATGAAAGTCAGCCTGTTTGGCACCTGAGTTTCCCTCCCAAATAGCCGGCTGCACACACCAGGGCCCGGGCTGGGCACGCTCCAGTGCAGGCTGTGCAACTGGTGGGCAGATCAGATCTTGGATGCAGAATCAAAAGCCCTTCCATCTTAACACCCTCCAAGTCCCCTGGGGTAGGTAGGCCTCCAGGTAGCCCTAGACAGAGCAGGCAACTCTGTAACTAGAAGCCTCCACTTTCAGAAATGCTGAACCACCTACAGCTCCCTCTGACATCCGTGGTAACCAGAAAGGCTCAGACACTCTGAAGACTAAATCAAAAGCCCCCAAGTCTGTAAATATTTGTTCACAGGTTTATCTTTAAATACATAAGTAATTTTGCGAGACATTATCCAGCCTTCATTGAAGCCATTGGAAAGACTTCTGTGGGCTTCTTGGAGGGGCCTCTCAGTATTTTGCCCCTGACTCTCACTGTACTTATGTATTCAGTGGAGGCCTAAATTTGACTTATATGCTCACAAAAAAAAACAACCAACCAATAAACAAAAAACAATCCCCACCTTGAATATTTGAATATATTTTATGAGAGAGATTTTAAATTAAAAACCTCCACATTCCCCCTTACCTTGCCATAATGCTGCTGCTAGTTTCCCACTACCAAAGGATTACCAGTTTCAGCTTCACATTTTAGTTGGCTGCTGTCAGAAGTTTCTTCTGCTGTGTAGTTCAAGTATATTGTTCCATTGTAGAAAGGCACCTGAAATAGTGCCTGACTGCAGTTAGGTGGGTATTTTTGCTCTCTACAGGGAAACATACAGTAAAAACTCACAGGATCTTAAAAATCCACTAGAAACTGCATGACTTTACAAAGAAGATACTCAGGTATGATGGCCAAATGAAATGCCAGTATAATTTATAACTGTTCTTTGGGGTTTTTTTTATTTATTTGTCTTTCTTCAGTGGATCACAGGCTGAATCTCTGACTCTCTTAATAGCTGTGGGTTTTTTTCAAACGACACAGGGGATCCACAGACCTGAAACATCCCCAAGTATAGAAGGGCTCTACACAGAGTGGTACATACTGGTCAGGTCCTCTTCTGCCCTTTTCTTTATGTGGTGGGAAGTAGCAGAAAAAACCCAACATACTAAACATCAACAATTATGAATGACCTCGTGGTTGAACCTAAATTAGTTGCCTAAATTTCCAATGCAGAAATATTTATTTTCTTTATTTCTAATAAAGAAAATATTTTTATGGAACTCTTACCCCTCCCAGCCTCACAGAAAATTACCTTTTTCACAGCTAATCAAGATATGATTATTTACTCTGAAATTCTATATACAGACTTCAAGTAGAAAAATTATAGCAGTTTAATGGGCTACAAAACATTTTACATTACAATCATCAGAAGAGGAACATGTGCTTCTCTCCGTGGGTGTGGAGGGAGGGCATTTACATTTTGTAGATTGAGAAGAAACAAGGGTATTTCTGAGTAAATACATTTTATATGATTACTGTGTTCCCAGCCCAGCAAAATACAGACTTCAGTGCATAAGAGATTGACTGCCTCCAACGTAATTTTACACCCTTTTTTTTGGTCTTTTTTTAAATTTTCTTTAGGCTTTTTAAAAAGTATATTGTTTAGCTAATAAGAGGTTTGTTAGACTCACACCAATTGTTCCAGCAAATACTGTAAGTGCAGCATTCAGACAGAGCTCATTAAATTTTACCCAGCACCTTTTATGGGAATCTCATGGTTGTCTGGAAGTTTCCCATCCTGGGTGAGAGCATCTGTGGTGATGGGTAGCATTCTGATGAGGGAAGGAAGTTAAACTGTGTTTTTAGTAATCTGTTGATTAGTTTCATCATTAGTTTCCTTTTTTATCCATCGTCCAAATATTCCATAGGGGGTGTAAGACCTGTGTCCAACACTTTTTCATTGATGCTGCTTCCCTTCTTCATCAGACAATTACACAATATGAAGTGTACAGCATGCAGCTCAAGTGGTGCGAAGGAAAAGATGTCTTGAACTCATTATTTGGAGAGATGTGTAACAATGAACTATTTGTGATGCTGTTGGAATAACATATGAAATAAATTAAGTGGAACTGACTTTACCATTTTGCATATGATAATGGAGAGTTTTAAAGCACTGTTTTAAAAAATTATGAAGTTGATTGAAATTATTATACATTTGGTTTCTACCTCATACATTAATAAGAGAGTTGTGACAGTGATTTCTAAATAGATAATAGAGAACAGTGAACTCATATACATGCTTTAAAACCATGATTTGAAAATTTCCCACTTTGTTGCATAGTCATGAGGCCTGTTACTTGCACAATTAATTTCCTTTGAATCCTTTTAGCACAGTGAATTATTATAATTATTAAATGAATGTACTGAAGACTGAATCATTTGTTATTTTTACTGCTATCTACATAGTGAGGCAGGTAGATGTGATGATGAAGGTGGGGTTTCTTTGAAGCCAAATGTTCTATTTATTCTGTTGGCCATAATTTTTCAACTAATTTGAAAATTTAAGTGAATTTACAGCTTACAAGAGATGACAGAAAGACAGTGCTAAAAACAGAAATCTAATTTTCCTTTGTGTTGGGTTGTTCACAACAACCAATGTACTTAAATGGGTTATGGCTGAAATCACGCATGGAGTAGTGGTCAGCTAATACCCACAATGAATTAGTATGTTTGGTTTATTGTCTGGTGGTTGGGTTTTTTGGTGTTTTTTTTGGTTTGGTTTATCTAGGTTTTTTGGTTTTGGTGTTTGGGTTTTCTATTATTATTATTTTTAAAACCCCCAAGCTTTTAGAAAACCTAAAATAAATTTTTAAAAGTTGAAATTAGGTGGAAGTTCCAAGGGGAAGGGGCAGCTTTAAAGTTAGCAAGGGGCGTGGGTAAACTCCCCATCTCATGGACATACACCTGTAACTCACACTATTGCTACGCTGTAAATGAGAGAAAAGACTGAAAGATGCAATTTTCAGTTTGTTCTAGTTTAGACAAGCAGAGGTGACAGCATAATTTTTGAACAGTCCTCTCACTAGGTTTGGCAATAACTGTCCAAACCCCTCTAAACAAGGAGGCAGGCAATAATTTACACAGTTTAAAATACCATCTCCATACTCATTACAGGATATAGAGCTGTGACAGGACCCATCCTGGGTAATGGAATGGGTTCCCTTGCAGCCACAGACAACCAGAAAGCATAATCCCTCATAAAAACACTGCCTTTTTATTTTGGCCACCTCATAGGTATGTAATCTCCACATTAGAAACTTAGGAGAAATCTACCTCATGGTTTACAGCTTGCTGATTTTAACCTAATTAAAGAGATGTAGGAAATAGTAAAGAAGTAACATGAGAGGGGAAAGACATGACTTTCCTGAAATTTTTGTGTTAGAAGATCGAATCAAATCTAACTATGTATCAGAGTGCCAGAATCATCTTCCAAACCACATGGCATAAATTTCCCTTCCATAACTTCTCCCTTGCCCCTCAAAACCTCCAAAAGTCTGAATTACCCTTTCCTTCAAGGATATTAAATCATTCCTATTTAGTCTTAGTTTCTTTTCTGTTTTCCCTGTAGGTAAAAATAGGTCTGAGGAACCTACACCGTGGTTGGAGATTTTGCTCCAGGGAGGACATATGGGAAGATAGCTCTCTCTGCACATACTCCAGCAGGTCTCTGCTGTGCTGTGTGCCTTCCCTGCAGCCCCACGCTGTCCCGGGGCAGCCATCTGCAGCTCACAAGCTTCCCATGTAAGCCTGGGAGCCGTACATCGTGCTGCACAGAGCTCTGTTCACACAGGCACAGACAATAGCCGAGGGTTAGCTTGTGTAAACGATGGGAGGTGATGCGGAGGGGATGGGCTCTTCACTCACCCGCCTTCAAAAGAGGGGAAAGTGCCTGCCCAGCAAAGCGCCTGTCTCACATGGAAAGCTGGTAACACGGACCAGGTGAAGCTCCTGCCTCCTGTCTGCTGACAGAGGCCTTCCAGAAGCAAAAGAGAAAACAGATGGTTACTATGTGCCAACACCACTGAAAATCTGTTTGGGTCCTGATGTTTCTCAGCTCTACTTTTATTCCACGCTCTCACATATCTCCGTATTCTCTCACACCTTTCCTAAAAAGCACATTCCTCACCTGCAATAGGAACATGCGTTATATGAGTGCCACTGTTTACATTTAGAAAAATCATCTTTTTCTTCAGTTAGAAAACTTACTTTTTTCCATTTTCTCTTAAGAGGAACATTAGCTTAGTCTTCTTGTGAAATCTGTGTGGATACTCTCTGTTCCCATTTTCCATCTGATCTTTGTTTTAAACATTCAGCTTTTATCAGGACTCCCATCTACTCCCAAAGGTGCAGAGCCAGCAGTGAAAACAGGATCAGTTATCACTCAGACTTCAAAAGTCTGTCCAATGGGATAGATAGAAATTACAGAAATGACACAAACACTAGAAGAGACAAAGCTGAGAGGAGACAAAACAGGGGGCGGGATCAGACTAAGAAGGTGATGTTACAGAGGTGATGTTACTTAGGAGAGCTAGTATATAACATGATTAGATTTTACTCAGTTTTTCTTTCTAGGGTACCTTGACCTCTGTTTAAGACTATTTTAAAATTTCTAGAAGCTCTGTAACTCCAGAAGATGAAAAATAACAGAAAAAAAAAGGAGCAAAGAGGTTTCTATATTTGTGTTTTATTTCAATAGAACATAAAGGAGGACAGTAAATCTGCTATCCCTTCAGGACATAAGACAGGATGTTAACTCCAGTATCCTCTTTGCCACAGCAGCTCCAGGAACAATTGCCCAGCTTGTTTCCTTCACTGGCATTTCTATCCCTGTGGCTGCTTCAGTATGAGCCCATGGACTGACTGTGTGGCATTGGGGCACACATAAAGGCTGTGGTTTGCACTCCAATTCCTAACAAGATGGCCTTGCCATAAAAGCAATCCTTGTGAGGAGGCATTATTGACTGACCTGTGATGCTTCACCTGGATTCAATTCATTGCATTTTTCCAATTACTTAGTAAGGTTTCTCAAGCAGGTGAAAGATCTCCTCCTACTAGATCAAAACTCTGCTTCAGTACCAAACTGCCGTGGAATGCCATGGCCTAATTAAGACAATGTTAATGACCAGCAGCAGTACATGGCTAAGAAATCTCATTGGAGTGGAAAAAAAGTTGTTAATCCTGGTTACATTGTGTCTGAGAATCAGCTGTAAAATTCTCAGCCCTTTAATTTGCACCTGTTCTCAGATGAACAATTGCAGACTGATTCAATTGCAGTGGCCTGCATCCTTGAGCAGGATTTGGCCCTTGATGCTTAGTGAACTCCACAAGCAATAGATGCCACGTGTCCCTCCTGTGTGTCCTGCATTTTCATTTCTTGAAGATAAAAATCACAGAAGGCATACCAGCAGCTAAGGGGAAATGAAGAACACCAAGAGACTCTTGATGTAACAGCAAAGCCCACCCACTGATTTATGACCTGATGTGTGCTCTCCCTAAAGCAGAGTTGAAAAGAGGCTGTAGGTGGGTATAAGATCTGTTTCTCTCACTATCACAGATGGTGAGGAAGAGGTCATGGTCCCTGGTCAGCTCCCTTTCAGGTGGAAGGGGAGCCCAAAGATCATCACTTGGAGGCAAACAACCAAGGGTCAAGCTATGCCAGATCAGTCAGAGTCATCAGGGAGCAGTTACTTCTTAGATGTCAGAAAGTGAAACACTCAAGAGGTGCAGCATTGCCAATCACCAAGGCTCACTGTTTCACAGTTTAAATTCTTGGGAACAGACCTGGCAGCAGAGAAGCATCTCCAGCCCAGCTTCTAAGAAAATCTCCTGCCGTGCATACCAGCTTGCAGCAGCGCTGGGCCTGTGCCCTACTTTGCCGTGGAGGGCGGCCAAGTGGAGCGCTGCTCTCAGAGCCTCGCAGGGCAACCACAGGCTGAAAACAGCAGCACCAGGGGCCAGCACTACTGTGAGTGTGGCTGTGGCTCTCACATCACCACACAGCAGCAGTGAGAGCTGACAGACATGTGCGTCACCCACTGAGCTGCTTTCCCTGCTAAGTGATCCCGCCAGCAGCGACTCCCCTGCACCCCTTATAGTCTCTAACAACTTTCAGTGGGCCAAACCCTTTAGATGGTGGCACCTGGCTTGGACGAGACAATAACACTTGTTTACTCTGGCTGACAACAAAGACCATCACTTCTGGTACTACTTGGGTTTGCCCAGGTAAAAAAAAAATTGTTGGGTTTTTTTTTTCCCCAGTAGCTCTTTGCTGAGATGGAATTAAAGTGATTAAAGCCCCAGCTTCGTGTGCCCTTGGAGGAGGTCCTCACTCGTGTGCTAGGGCTGGAGGTGCTGGCCGTGCCTGTGCAGAGAGCCGAGCGCTGCCGGCAGTGCCTGGGCGAGGGCAACTCACGGCTCGGCTCGCATCCCGGGGCTGTGCCAGGGATGCCCTGGACGCTGACTGCCAGCCGGGAATGCCCAGGCCGCAGTGACTGCCAGCCGGGAAGGGACGGCCGGTCTGTCACCGGGATGGGCCGGACCGGGCCGGGCCAGCGCCACCTCGCGGCCGCCGGGAGGGACCCGTCCGGCCTCGCCCCCCCAACTCCCGCTGTCCCGGGGGCTGAGGCTTTTCGACCTCCTCCTGAACGTCGGTGTTTTCCCCGGTATCGTCAGGCCATGCTGTAGAGGTCGGCAATAACAGCCACCCGTGCCACCCCTCTTTGCGGCCACCAAAGTGCCCGACTCCACCGTCCCTTTCAGACGAGTCTCACCTCTCCCATGTTTCCCAGTGCATTTCCAGCCTTCTCCGTTTTGTCTTTGCGGCGAGCCAGGGCTAGGTTCACAGGTTCCGACAGTGAGAGTCCCTTTTTGGCTGAGCAGGATCATGAACAGTCCCTTCCCCAGAACTGAGGTCTTTGGGACATCTGGGCAGTCTGTCCTTTTCCAGTCGATCTTCTACTGGGCTGGAGGCTATGGCAAAACAGATATCATGGACTCCTGTAGGGATAACCTCTCTCTCAGATACAGTAGAAAGTATTCTCCAAATAACTCTCAGTAATAAATGTAAAAGAGAAACAAAACCTAAATTCATTGTGCTAAATGGCTTGAAATGTGTCACATTCACTCCAAATACATTCAGGATTTGGAGTACACATGTGCTCTGCATACCATTTTTTTATCCCAGAAAGTGTAACTTCTTTGTAAGCCCATAACCATTAACTTACCTGTTCCTCACCAACAGAATTCAAAACTGCTGCAGGTCAACACAAACATGGAATTTCCAATAGAAATAGACTGGAACCTCTCCTCCAAACAGCAAAGTGGGGTTTACTGAAAAGGCTGAACTGGCTACATGATGCCCATCACAACCAAATAGATACCTCCAACATCTTTACAAATCCTTTATATAGTTATCCTGAAAGGGAGCATGGGTTTAGTGTTTGTTTACTGTAGACTCTTTATATGGAGGAAGCCAACAGCATTTTCTGGGTGCCACTTCCAGTGTCTGAAAAAAGGGAACTGGATGTGTGCTCCTTTTCCTCCTCACCAACAGATTTCCATGGAAAGAAAACAGAAAACAAGAACCAAAAGGGAGTTAGTTGTGTCTCTGATGTTGGTACTTGCAGGGCCAGATCTGCAGAATACATGGCAGATTGCTCTTACCTCTGGTCTGGACAACCTAAAAAAATTACATTATATACTGCAAGGACCATTTAGGAGGAGTTTCCCTTTTTCTTACATCATAGTGGAACTAAGTTTTTATATGACTTCACAAGAGCTGCAACTTTTGGTCACTGGGGCTGGATGGCATCCAGTCACCTGCTCAGAAAGCAGGTCACAGGCTCAGTGTTGTAGAAGTCACAGAGAAACATCAAAATTGCACAAATCAGAATAAAATTACTCTTCATGTAGCACCATACAAAAGCAAACAGAACTTGCCATTGCATGCTTCAGCAGCAGCACTGGACACCCAGCTCAGGCTTTGGAAATCATGGATCTGCTCCTTGTCCATTGGTGGCCTTCAACAAAACATTTTCTTGTCATGTGCCAGATTTTTCTTGTCTTATGCTTCTCTTCAGTAATTTTAGATAGTAAATTCATTTTAGGTGAACCGAACTATGCTCAAGGTATGTTTAGGCATCTTCAGCAGATGTGTCAAATATATAAAAAATAGATGCTATTGTACTAAAATCATGTGGTCTTGCAGTCTATGCAGAGCTTTCTCTGAAGGGATTTCTACATGAATCTCTGGATATCATCAAACTCAATTTATAAGAAAACAGCCAGTGTCTCAGCAGGAATAAATCAGCATCTCCACTAAAGTCCAAAATGGTCTCTTGCAACAAATTTAGGTTGCAAGGTTTTCCCCATTATCTTCTTAACTCAGATACTCACGGACAGCTCCTACCAGACAGAGACCTTCCTCCCACCAGTCTGCTGGAGCTTATCCAGCTGACTACGCCTGTTGTGGAAAGGAACACTCCAGGCTCCGGCTTCAGTAGAGGAGCACCAGCCTCTTCCACCGACTCCGCTGGATCTGGAAAGGGATGTTTCCAAATGCTGTCAGCACCAACCCTTTAACGCTGTTACTTCAGCTGGCCTTCAATGAATGATGGTGAGCCAGAAAGAGAGCAAGCTCCCCGTGAACGCCGAATGTCAGCACCACCCATTCCCAGTGAAAGAATGCCTGATGCACACACAGAGCCAAGGGAAAGCTCTGGGATTCTGCCCCAAGACAGCTGTCTATCATAACAAACACCATCTCCTTCCTTTGCTCTGCTCTTCTTTCCAAATTAAATAGGAAGAGAATTACCTCACCCCACCTCAAAAGAAAAAAAAAAAAAAGGTCTTGGTCTCGTTCAACATGGGTTGCCTGGACTGGTTCCAACACCAAGTCTAATTTAACAGAAGAGAGTTGAAATAAATAGAGGAGAAGTTGCTTATTTTCTAAATAAGTCTAAATTTATTCATTACCCTAGTAAAAAAAAGTTTGGATTACAAGTGTCTGAACAGTATAAAAGTACAAAACAGGTTCCATAGATTTCTAATACATTAATACAAAGTGCATGACTACATACAGTTCATTTTGCATTACTACCAGGAATGGAAGAGGTGGGAGGGAGTAGGGGAAGCAGTTGGTGGTTGAAATCTAGCAATAAATAAATAAATACAGAAGAGATGATTCGTATCAGAGCACATCCTACCACCAATACTGCAGCCTTAGGTGTACAGAATTACTGATGCTGAAAACACAAATTCACATGAAACAAGTGTCTGCAAAAATAGCGAGGACTCTTGCTCAAGCCCTTACTGGACATGACCAACCTAATTATGCCTTTATACAACCAAGTATCCATTATATCTATGGCTGGACTCAATGATCTTAGGTCTTCTCCAACCCAAATGATTCTATTTGGTTGAAGATGAAAGCAAGGTAAGCAGCTTTGTCCTCCCTTCAGAATCTCCAGAGTTTAGGAAGAGCAAAATAAGTCCAATGAAAGCTCTAAGCTGTAAGGCTGTGATAAGTCAAAGCCCTGTTTCCCCTGATTTTCTTTCTCTCCAGAGGTTGGTTTACCCAACAGAAGGAGAGGAAAAAAGAAAGAAAAAAAAAGCTTTGAAGGCAGAGGCTCCTCTTAAAACCTGTGTATCTTTCCCTATCTATATTTTCATTTGCTAAGTATTCCCATTTCAGGAATGGAGATTACATGGAAATCCAGTCCTAAACCCTACCCACCACAGTATTATGCTGATGACTCTCACAAAAAAGAAAGCTTAGAATCATAGAATATGCTCAGTTGGAAGGGACCAACTCAGGATCAGGATCATCAACTCTAACTCCTGGCCCTGTGTAGGACAGCCCCAAGAATCACACCATGTAGCAATCCATTGTAGGATATCCCAAAAGAGTAATGGCAAGAAAAAAATCCCCCCTCCCCCCAAAACCGGAAAAAACAAACAAACAAAAAGCAGAATTCCCAACTCACACAAGTTAAACCTTCATAAAAGGAACATGAAGCAATTGGGAGCTAAAACTGCAGCACGATCTTCCAGGAAGCTGCTTTCACCCCACAGGCAAAGGGGAGTTTGAAGGAGTGTCACAATGATTTGCACATGAGCTTGTCTGGGAATCTATGTAGAAAGTATTATCTTTTGATCGTGAATGCAAGCAGAGCTGCCTTGATTCAGCACAGCACCGTTCTTAGCAGAACTTTTCATATTCAGTATTCACAAAAGCGTTGATCTGGCAGTTGCTTAAACAAACAAACAGAAAAAACAAAACCCAAACACAGAGAAGCACTGCAGGGGAAGGGTTTCAAAACAGCAACTGTGAATCCAGACCCCAGGCTGCAATCAGATTATGTCCCTGGACCAGAGCCTGATTTGCTTAGCAAGGGGGTTTGGTTCTATGTCAGGTCCAAAATCAGCAGGAGTTTTGTTTGTGGTCACAGTGCAGCTGCACTGGGCCAACTGAGAGCAGTTACTCAGTTTTGGCCATCCCTTACACCTAACTTGGGCATCAGGATGTTTCTTGGTCCATCTCTCACCACCAGCTGGTTACTACACCATGCCCAGGGTGTCTGCTGATGGCTTAAAACAAAGTAACCTCCCATTTTGCTATGTTCCTCCTCAGCTAAGGTGGAGAGTTCTCCCACCTCTTCTGAGGAGGACTGTATGTTAGAGGCCTTCTCAGCAAGCTACCACTCATCGTAGAGATGTCTGCAGTTTACCAGTCTGTGTCACAAGGGAGGGATGAAATATTTGTCTTTGTTACGTCAGTAGTACAGGGTGAAATCTCCACACCTTTAAAAATATATATTTATATAACTAGAGAGGTGACTTATAACATTTCTATGTATTAGTTCATCTTATTGACTCATACATGTCTAAGAATGAAATATTTTCTTAGGGATTTAAGGGAGTTTACCAACCAACTTTTAAAGAAAAAAAAAACCTTACAACCACTGCTTCTTTCAATTACAGAAACATGAACTACATATACTTTAATATACAAACCCCCATCCTCATGTTCACTTGTGAAGTGAGTGTGGGGGGAAGATTAGACAACCTTGCAGCAGCATTCAGCTTTGCCAAGTGTTCCATAGCATCTTAAATATTATGTACAGTCTTTCTGAAAGGATACAAACTGGCTTCAGAGTTTGTGGAATTGTAGCAGTAAAACCCAAAACAGTTCTAGGGAATAGTCTTTTGGCAGCATAGCAGGTGTTCAAAGTGAAGAGTCACTTTTCTAGTATTTTTCCGGAGAATAAGAGGATCTGTGTAACCTTCTGCAGCTATCCAAGGAAGTCACCATTCCTCTTGGGTGGAGATTGCTGGAGACTGTGGTCCTTCTTGTTCTGGCTTTTCAGTGGCAGACTTTTTATTGCTACAGCAAGGTTTGAAGAGATGAGTGTCTATGAGGACTTCCCCAAAACGACCTTTGTAAATAATTCCACAGCAGACCTTTTGCCTGGAAGAAATGGCAGGGAGACAGATAGTTTGTGTGTTTAGAATATACAGAATTTACAAACATGCAAAAAATAAGTCTGACCCCAGACACTACTGAGCCTCCAGCTCAGAGGATAGGGGCAAAAAGGCTGCTCATAAAGAGAAAACAAGTCTGTGTCTAAATCCACAACACTGCTTTGGGGAATAAACAAAAATATGGAGAAAAAATCCAAACATATCTCTGCAAAACTAAGTCTCCCACTTTGCTTCCCAGAGAAGTTTCAGATACACAACTATCTGGGCTGAACTAACCTTGGCTACAATGCACTTGCAAACATTATTTGAGAGGAGGCAGCAAAGTCACAACAATTTCAATGGAGCAATTAGCTAAACAAGGGATTACTGTGTCACAACATGCAATAAAAGATAACAAGCTCGTCAGCTCCCAGAAAACCTTGTGGTTTTCCTCCCACTCCAGGATTTATTGTTTTTTTCCAAATGAATACCATCACAGGTCAACCCAATCAAATGCTATGTTTGCTGGCAAGCTGAGAACACTCTTGTATTTGGCAACACATCACATCTACTGGGCATAGTTTTAAGAAAAGATAATGACAGACAGGAATATTATCTGTTGCTCCCCAAACCAGTAAAAATATTTTCCAGCAACTGCATTAGTATTTAAGAAACTGGAAGGAGATAGGGGAAAATGTCTCAAGTATATGGCATTTCTTCCCATAGAAAGACAGTCAGGTATTGTCTAGTGCTCTGTGACTTAAATTATATCCTTAAACCAAAAATAGTTCAGCAGCAACAAACTCCTGAAGAAGCAGAACCAAGCAGTGTGCATGTGACGTTAGTCAGCACCTGCACAGAGTGCACCTTTTTACCTTTTCCAATAAGTGAGATCTAAAAAGGAGAACACTGGTGTTCTGCTGGACCCAGCGCTCATCTCTGTGTCAGAGCCATCGTCGGACTGGTTACTGTAACAGGGCGACTGAGCCGGGGAGGCACTCGAAGTTGTGCTGTGGGCATCAGAATCTGCAGGGGAAAGAATAAATGCCCCAATGAGGACATGCATCCAATGACTTAGCCCCTTCCTGGCTTGTAAAAGGTCATACATGGACTGGGAACAGAGAAACAGAGTTTTTTTAATTAACAAGAAAAACCCAACAATGACAACCCATTTTTTTAACTTGCCCCCACCACCAGGTTTCAATACAGAGACGACCTGTCAGCATTTCCAAAGCAGACCTTGGAACTGGAGGGGGTCCTTGCACGTGAGAGATTGGAAAGAGGTTCAGGATCAGGCTCCAGTTCCTGGCTCTCAAACATAGCCCATGCAGGCCTGCTCTGGAATCACTGAAGATCCCTCAAGACAATGGGATCTGCTCTTCATACCTAGTAACCTTTCTCTCTTACTGTAAATCTTCTTTCTCACCTGTTCAGGTAAAGTCTTGTAAAGCTCTTCTCTCTAGTGCATTATATGTGTGTGTGTTTGTATTTATATATATATATATACATATATATTCTCATCATGCATTAGGTAGTATTGATCTTTTGGTGGATCAAGACTGCAAACTATGGACTCTGTGCAGACACACACCTTAACAGAGTGTCTACTCGCCTACCTTTCAGCTGTCATCTCTAGCAGATACAGTAACACAACTAGATTAACTACAGCACATTGAATGAGGAGATACAAGCTCTTTGGGTCAGGACCTTTACTGATTCTTTGGAGACTTCTCCTTCAAGTCAGGTAAGATAATTGAAAGAGAGAGAAGACCAAGTCAGCAACAGTTAAGAAGTTAGGAGGTTTGCTTTACAAAAAAACCCTAAAGGACCAACATATATTTAGAATATAACTGGCAGATGGCTTTGTTGGAAAGCTATGAATCCAAATCCATTTGAATAGTCCATGTTCTACTGGAAAGAAATCACTGAGACCAGCAGAGGAAGGTATAAGGAAACATGGTAAGAATTGAAATTAGGGGTGGGCGAGGGGAAGTCTAGGCTAAATACAAAGCCTGGGTTGAAAACATATATGCAAAAAAAAGATTGAAATCTTCTTGGGAAAAGAGAGCTGAAAAATGGCCATAGCACATTACTGAGAGCAGGGGGAAGCCTCTTCCAGCTTCAGTTTCAAAGAGGATCTTGCTCAAGACGTTCTTTTTAGAGACATGTCATTTAAGTGTTGGACATAAGCTACAACTGCCCACTCTTTCAAGCCAGGCTCCACACTCCCCCCTTGCCACTTCCCCACCTCTGTCTTGCAGCCCACTCTGCACACACGTTCTTCCTCCTCATTCCACCCCCTCTCCAAGGTCCAAGAGAACAAGAGGTTGTGAAAACAGGCAGCGCCCAAATGTGTGAGCGTACAGTCAAATCTAGATGGTGATTCAACTTGGCCAGCTAACTGTAAGCTATGTGAGGGGAGGCTAAAGTTTATTGCCAAAATCTCTCTGGATCCACTTACTGTGCCGCTTGAATTCCTTTTGCAGTTTGCTGATTTGATTGCTCTTTATTCTGCTTCCAGACAGAGTTTTCATTTTCTTTGGTTTCAATGTTGTTTTAAGACTGGGTCCAGCCCTGGCATCTACCACCTAGAACACAGAAAATGCATGCCTAACACTTTTGCATCATGCCCAGATACTGCCCCAGTCAAGGCACCTGTACTGACTTAGCTGAAGGTGCTCAAAACCAATTTAGTTAATCCAAGGCAGTTCTGTGCAGTGACACTCTTATGTTTTATTTAAATCTGGGTTGTAAGAAGCTGAGCCTGTAGGGAAACGCAAAAACTAGTTTTAAAAGCACATTTAGTTCAACTTTTGCCGACTCACCATTTTTGACAAATTCAGTTTAGCCCATAACAGTTGTTTAAACTAATACAGGTACAGTTAGGAGTGTCTGCCAAGCATTTGCCCTGCACTTTTTGGTTTTTTAATCATAAATTTAACCTCTGAGCAAAGCTAGTTGTAGTGATAGCTATAGTTCTGGCTCCCATTACCATCAAGGCTTCCTGGATAAAGATTATTACATACACAAGGAATCCTGATCATCTTCCCAGCCCTAGGCCCAAATTGAATTAGGTGTATCAAACCAGAATATGAGTGGGAATTGCTGCGAGATATTAGTAATTGTAATTATCTGGTTAAATGACATTGATTTATGTGCTGCTGAAGCAAGTCACTTGCTTGGAAAAAGAAAAAGCAACCCGTTTTGGATAGAGGCCAAATTTGAAATGTTTTGAGTGTCATAAGAGACTTTTGGACAAAGCTATGAGCTTGTGAAAACAAGGAATTACAAGGTAAGTCAGTCTGTGACTCCATCTCGGGCTTGATTAATCACCATTTGCACATAAGCCAAACGAAGGCAGGTAAGAGCCACATAATAGGAAATACTCCAGGAAGGATTTAGAGATGCTGAGAGTGGGAAGAGAGTGGGAAGAGTGGGGAAACAGCAAACCCCAAATCTTTGCCAGCACCTCCCCTCTCTAGAAAGAGTTGGTTTGGGGAATGAAGAGAAATAGATTACTAACGTGATTCCAGTTTTTTTTGGATCCTGCTGGTAATTTTTTCCATCTTTTCACCAAAAGAACACAGGCATTGCAAATATCTCCTGAACGGGCCTCATGGAGCCTGGTAAAAACAAAAGGAAAAATCACTTAACTACAGTTAATAAAAGCATACCCCCACTTGATAACAGCAAGCAGCATAAAAACTGACGAATAAGAGGAGTTCTGAAGCTCTGTTTTTCGGGCATTACAAGTCATCTGGGGTGCTCAAGCAGTGCCATTTAAAGACCAGGTCTCACTTTCAAAAAGCACTATTCCACACAGAAATAAAAGGTGTCATAATCTGCCTCCAGAGGGGCACTGAAAACAGCAGTCCTGTCACCTTCAGGTTCTGGGGTGTTTTCCCCCCAAAACCAGAAAACAACACACAGTTCCAGTGGGCTTGTTAGTTTGATTGGAGAAGGAGGAATAATCATGTTCTTCAAACGTACATTTGGGAACAAACATGAACAGCTTACTCAGGTCTTAACTTTCTCACAGAGCTTCAAGGATGAGTAACAAATACCACCTAACACACTCCCACATAAGCACAGGATAAGGTTTCAGAAACAGCAGTCACTGGAATGACAGCAATACTCGCTCCCTTTAACAAGCTTTCTTCAGGAATCATCTCTACTGCTAATCCATGCTAAAAGAAATATAAAGGGGTAACCTTGTAGAATTTTTCAGCTATTTAAATAGGAAGACTTTGAAGATTTACAGATGAATGGGGCAGGCTTAGGTGTTTGCTCAGTGTTAAGACTGCATTTTTACCTTGGCAAACAGAAAGCATGAGACCAATGGCCCTGGTACACTGCAAGCTGCTTTACTGCAGTTAACAACCAAAAAAAAAAAGCAATGTATCTTCACACAGTCTTTGACTGCCAAGGACAGTAGTCAAGAAATATGATAAGGAAAACTGTCACCACCAGACTGATGTACGAAAATCCCTGGTAAATACAAAGCACTATAAAGTTGTACATGAAAGTAGTGTTTCTAGAAAAAGAGGGGAAGAGGGAAATATTTATACATAATTTCAAAGCTCTTTGAAAGTATTTAAAAAAAATTAAAAGGTCACAGTAATTGGCACAAGAAATCACTCACATTTATAGTTTTATTACCAGTGCTTTCAAGCAACATTACCTAATTTGAAAGCTAATTACTTGACGCTCATTTTTTCCATTAGAAGGGGTTTCCAATGAGAAGTTTTAATTACAGGTTGACATGTCCTATTTGAACAAAGACACCAATATCCATAACAAGTACTTCACATAAACACTGCTGAAACTTCTAAATACTTCTCAAGTTTTATCTAACACTCTTGAATCTTCAGAGCCACAGAGAGCCTCCATGGACCTGTACAGTTCATAATTTTGTGTAGGTATTTACACCTCTGTGGAACAAGTGGAAAATGCACAGTTTGAGAGGGGTTTAAATCCCTGCATGTGCTGTGAGCTGGGTGAGGCATGAGCCCAAAACTTTGCTGTTAGGAATTAACAGCTCTCCATGGGCAGTGACAGCAGACCAAAACTCAAATGGTACTGTACACAGCAGCAGAGGATCCAGCCCCTCCTTGTCTGCTCAGGAAAGCTGTGAGGAAGCCACAGGCAGCCTTTTCCCACCACTCACCTCTGCTAACCTAATCTTTCGGTCTTACAGAGCAAGAAGGACAGCACACCAGGTTGGAGGCCTGGAGATCAATGTCACAACTGACCACGACGTCGACTAAAGAAAGAATCTTACCCAAAACAATTCTGGAAATCCTTTTCATAACGTTTGCTGTCAGTGAAACGGGAACTGGAAGACTTAGCTCTGCAAATACAGCAGCCCTCTATACTGCGATACATCTTCGGTTTGTGAAAGCCAAACATCTTTTCCTCCCAGCAGTGCCCTGTGAAAACAAAGAGAAACTGGTGTTACTTATCACTGTAGATACCGAAAGAAAAACCTGGGCAAAGGTAAACTATAATTCAGATGGGAAACTGCTAGAGTGGGGCACCATTTTTTTTATGCCATGTTGCCTCAGTAGAGCAGAGGCATCTAGAATGCACTTGTTTAAAAAATTATGTAATTAACAGCTGGAATATTAAGCAATACCCAGCAGGACTCGTAACAACCTCATTTACTGCACAAATCTACTCTAAGGGCACATCCAGAACAGCACAACCCAGAGGTGTGAATGCAGCTGACTTGGCTAATGAAAGCTCTATGTATGTGGTAAAACAGGCTGCAGGACAGGCCATGTGAATCTGCCTGAGCCCCTGGATAAGGAGCTGGCAGCTGAACTCCAGGTCACTGGTACTACCCTGTCACCACCACCGGTGTTGGTTGGAAACAGCCCTGCCAAACCTTGCTGAAAGTGAGTAGGAGTCATTTTAAATGAGCTGCAGTCATACCTCGAGGCTGTAGGGCAGACATACCTGAAAAGCCACTCTAAAAACAGCAGGGTGGAGTCCCACCCAGCCCTCAGTGGCCATGTCTGCGCTGCAGGACCAAGGAGAAGTGCTCTGTTCTCAGGCCTGGGTGAGCATCCCAGCCACATCCCAGATCCATGTCAGCACATGCTCCGTTCTCGCCCTCCTGCCTTCCCCACCCTGCTTTCCATGGGAAGCAAACCTAGCTAGAAAAGGGCCAGGGAGCAGGACCCTGGGGCACATCTCAGCATGTGCCTACCAACACATTGCTGCCAATAACACTGGAACTCCAATTACAGGGAATTTTTTCACCACCAGCTCTGCAAACTCAGCACCAACACAGAAGGCCAAAAATGCCATCCTGCTCTCACAGGTCTGCCTATTCTTTTCCTAAGCTAGGATTTGCTATCAGAGCAGGTATTATACAGTGAGGCTGTTTTCCAGGCAGAAACTTTTCAAGTCACTCACAAGTGGATTTACTGCAGTCACCACGACACAGACCCTTTCAACACATGATGTCCCCACCACCAAACAAGTTCTCCCCTGGTGCCAGCTACTCCCCAATGCAGATTCCTGTAAGGCACAGTCTGACAGGGCATGAGAAGCTGTCAGAGCAAACACAGTTCCCACAGCACTTCAAAAAACCAAACCAACAACTGAGCAAAGCTGGTGCTTTTCTGGCACTGGGCCTGGACACACAGCAAGTCCTCACAGGCCACACAGCCTCTGCCTCATAACACAGGCAAGGACTGTTCCAAGAAGTTCTCTTTTGAACAGACCCTGGTGCAAGGTTTGCCTCAACCACCTGCTGCAGGGAGTGAGCAGCCACCCCTGCTGCTTATCACACACTATCTGCTCAGAAGGGGACAGGCCACTGGCTGCAGGAAGCTCCGTGAGAACAGGTTCCCACTGCTGAGGACTTCTGCTTTTAAAAAATTAAAATTGGATGGAGCCCTGCAAATAACACATTTCCCCCTCTTCCCTTAACAAAAGACCAAGTCATTATATATTCGTAGAAACTACCAGAAAACTAACTGGCCTTCCCACAAATGCTACTGAAAGACCCCGTAGCTCAGGCAGGACTTTTGGGAAAGCAGCATCTCCATCACTTGTGGGCTAGTCTAGTGAGAGGGAAGTCCCAGTCACTTCCCAGTCCCAAGGACTGCCAAGTCCCAGCAACCCAACCTGGGTTACTGGTTAATGTATGTGGCATAGTCATCTGTCTCCAAATCTTCCACCTGCAGGAAGGTAAGGAGTGTAATTCTAATATCTTCCAGTGGGACAGAACATTAATCTCAAATCTTCAGTCTACACTGCCAAGACTTGCCACATCATTATGGCAATAAAATAATTTGAAAAGCAGGTTCAGGTGAGGTCAAAAACATGCTTCCACAAAACAACTGTATGTAGCACTGTGCTTACCTTACTGACAGAGAGATTTTGTGCAAGGAAAAGAGATCCTGTGCATTTTTGTGGGACCACAGCAAAAGCTAGCAAACCACCCAGGTCTAGCACAGTCTTTCACACACAGAGGTGAAAATACATCCCCCACACCAACCCCAGAGGGGAAGATCAAGAGCACAGCAGTACTGCAAAATAAACACACAGTTTCCCAAGCTGCTGAGAATAAGAGAAAAGCAAAAACTGTATCCAATATTTTTGGTTAATACTCTTACACAAAATCCATTAAGGAACCCATATCCAGCTGAGGGCATATATGTTTACATTTCGGTATAGCACACACGAGACCACTTGGTGCCCACGGAGGTTGAGTCTCCTTGCAATTACCACTGCAAAAACACTTAGAAAGACATCAGTCAACTCCCCACAAGGCTTGTCTTGACTTTTTGCAAAGCCTGTTAATGGCAAGGGACTAGTGCAAGCTGAATGCCAAGGAGATCCTCCATGCTTAGGAGAGAGATGGAGGGGATAGGTGTCTCCTTCCCCCCATCCCACCTCATGCTGTCTACCACACGTTTGAAGTGCTGTATTCCTTTCTTCACATTTGCACCATGCTCACCTAGGGCTATGTTCTCCCAAAGATGACTTGTGCAAATACCCAGCAAAGTCACCCCAAACTCTGCCAGGCTTTTTAGAAGATACACCACTCCCTGCACTAGCACAGCAGTGGCCTGGAAGCCGTGAGCAGGTACAGTATCCAGTGCGGGTGGCAGCAGGCACGCAGTCCATGACCCGCTGAATGGGCTCACTGAGGGATGGTTACTAACCTCAGGTTCTGCTGGGTGTGTCTTCAGGGACACGTAGCAAACTAAAGCACAACCCAATCAGGTCAGTATCCCTGCCCTGTGAAGGCAAATACACAACAGAGTGTCTAGGCAAACACTCAGAAGTATGTATTTTGTTTCTTAGCATCTGATGTGCTTCTCCAAGAGACACTCTATTATGAACACTTTAACAAGCTTCTGGAGATCCAACAGTATACTCACCTGGGAATTTTGCACTTCCAAACAGCAATTTTAGATATTGTTTGACCACCCCAATGTTAAATCCATGGTCTGATACTTTTATTTAGAAAGTCCAAGACCGATTGCAGACACAAGGTTCATCAATGCTGCAAAACTTATGCAGCAAGTACATCTTGACTGCTGCATGGCAAGCACAGAACTCGTATCAACATCAACAACGAGATTTACTTTCTAACCCAGATTCTTCCAGAAATCCAGACGCTGATAAGATGATCTCTGTCACCAGCTGGTATTTACACCACAGTAGAACAAGATGTATTAATGTTCTGGCAAAGCCTGGCATCAAACACATATTCTGAAAATATTTTGTTTTGCATCATTGCTGCCATTCTCACAGGAGCGGCCTTTCAACACCATCCTTCAATAGAAGGGAAACTAGTGCCATCTGTTTCCCACTTGATGAATGGTCAGCAACAGTATTACCATACATCATGCCTGAATGGGGAAGAGCTAGTAGCAAAACCACAAGTTAAACAGATTTCTCTGACAACTGCGTTGAAGTGCAGTTATAAATGGAAGGCGTCAGTTCAGTCACACATTTAATCCTAAACAGTTGCCATTTGACCATTATACACTAAATATTCTGTCAGCTGGAGAGCTTAATAGCTAATATGCACTTAGAAGTACATATGACTGTGCCCTTTGAAAGGTTTTAACTTGAAAGCTTTGCAATTTAGATCTCAAATTAGAACCAGGGAGTTAGACTGCCAGCTACCCTAACACCTGAATCTTAGCTGTGGTATTTTAACCATGTGAAATCTGGGACAGATAAAAAGATGGCAAGTAGGAAGTAAGTAACTTGCATAGAAATTAGAAAGAATTACACAACATAATTTTGCCAAATCTAAGCACATTATTAATGTTACTTAAGCTTGTTATTATTTGCCAAATTTAAGCATGTTATTAAAATATATATGACATTTTTTAAATGAGCACTTGCGCAGAAGCGAAAGGGACAGCTCACCAGCAATGAATCAGAAATCCCAGTGGAGTGTATCTGTCATTCTACAGAAACGGAGATTTACCTGTATTTTACCTGTAGCAGGGAAGCTGTATTCCCCCAAGTCAGGGGAAAAGTGTTTCTCCTCTTCCTCCTCCCTGGTCTCCCCCTCTGCAGCTTCTCCCTGCAGAAGTTCCTACTCCCTCAAGTTCTGCTTTACACAACTGCTTTAGCAACTTGAATGGATTCAGAAAAGATTCCAGGAAAAACCTCTCTCCATTATTCTACCCTCTCGCTTTTGGAAAAGCAGCATCAAAACCAGAAACTTGTCTTGCAAAAAAATCTGGAGTTAGGAAGAGAACAATAAAGTAAGTGGGAAATAAAAGAATCCCCACACCCTGCTTATTACCTTTGTGAAAGGTTGGTACAAAGCAGCATGCATCACTACATGTGTGAAAATAGTTTCATGCTTTTGTTGCCTGTCAGGACTAGAACTTAGTGCTTAGTTTTCTTTGCAAAATTTAATTTGATGATCTAAATTAGAAGGAGGCATTGCTTTAGATGCTCATTAAGTTTTCAATTTATGGAAGAACTTCTGAACTCTTAGATTTTAAAGTAAGCTGAGCCACTTCCATTTGCTTTTCCAGATTCCTTCTGCATTCTTTCTGATCACCCAAGAAGAATGAAAACCTTTTATAACAGAAAGGATGGAATTCCTAGAAGGCAGGCATGTCTCCCTTTGTAACACAATTATCAGGCCAGTTGGAATGAATGTGCTCACCTGCTTCTTGCAAAGATGAAAGAGAAACATTCCCTGGAGTTATGGGAGAGCAGAGGGATGCCAGTCCAACTACTCAATACCTTCCTCTCTTCCTATTTCTTCATTCTGACCCTGGATCATTCACCCTTTGTACAATCCAAAACTGCCAGTACATTGACAGAGAAGAGGAGAACAATTTGATTTGCCTTTATGTGTACAAAACAGCCTTGGCACAGCCTCCCTCAAGTTGGTCTACAAAAAATATGATCTAGTCTACATATGTTGATGCAGCCGGTTCCTGTCAGTAAAAATCTCACAATTGTTGTCTCTATAGCATTTCATTGGAACTAAGAAACATAGCCAAAATGGTATGATTTTTTTTTTCTTTTAAAGGGAAGGAAACAGATGCCTTAATATAGAAAGAATATACATGCTCTGCCTTTTGCATCTGCAAGTGCATACACCCAGGCACATGCACACACACGAAAAATGCTTCCAGAGCTGTCTAAGGCGCCAGGAGCAGAGTTGTTTCTCGCAATAAATTCTTGGGCCTGTCCCTCTGCTGAAATAAACTGCAATAGCTCTACTGAAAATCAACTGTAGGACAGAAAACTGTACATCAACAGAGGAGCTGATCTATATCAGAGACTCAACGTAAACATACCTCCACCATGAGTTTACACGCTGCAAAAAAACCCCTTGGAACAGAAGTTAAAATGGGACCCCCCAAAAACCACTTTAACGTGCACAAAGCCGGAATGCTCCAAGGACATAAGAGACCAATCTAATTGGGGTCATCTGAAAATGCAATTTCATTATCTGCAGCAACATTTCTTTTACTCAGTCATCTGTCCTTATAGCTCAAAACAGAATGACTAGTTTCCAACACCCATAACCTAGAATTGTGCATACTGTACACTCTTCTGGCCTCCTATATCCTCAGATTTTCCCTCCACTTTCCTTCCTCTCTCCGCCCAAAACAACTTTACTTGGAGGAAAGCTGTATTTGGCCATTACAGCCTAGGACACATCTGAATATAACAGCATACTGTGGAGTTGTCACTTGATGTACTGAGCAAAACCAGCAAAACTCAAAAGTACATTTCAGGAATCTTTTCTCTGCCAAAATAAGTAACTCACTCTTTTGCTGGTAGTTGTCCACAGCTACTGTCGTGTGCTCAGAGCTGCAGTAAAATCTTAGCACACCAGATGCAACTGGCAGCAAATACTAACCACGTACCAAAAATCAAATTGGACATTTCTTTCCCGTGTTTGAGCATTCACAGCATCCTGGCTGGGTCACAAGCTGTTCTGAGTTAAGTTTTCAGAAGCAATTAAGTCACAAAGGAGCCTAGTTACCTGTTGATCTTCACTGGGAAGTAAATTCCTAGCCCACTTAAACTACAAAATTGAAGGGCTAAGTCACTTGGGTGTTCCTCTAAACTGTCATGTGGTTAGTCCTGCAGAAGAGATAGGCCAAAGCATGAAAACAGTAATCAGTAAGATTTGCATAGGGGTTAAAAAGAAAAAAAAAACCCCTAACCTGCCCCACCTGCAGACATTCCATCTTGAAAGATGACTCCCCCTGCTCCCTGTTGCATAACTAACATCATGCTCAGTCTGAGCACGAGCCCAACAAGGAGAACCTGGGATGTTCTCAAACAAGCGCTGGAGTTCAGTCTGCGATGCTTATCTGAAAGCAGTCACCACAGCTGTTATGATGCTGTTTGCGATCACCTGCTACTGAAAAAGCATCACAGACACTTGTGATCATGAGACACTGAACAGTTTTGGTTTGTGTTTTTTGGCTGGGGTTTTTTGTTTGTTTGTTTGTTTTTAAAGAGGGTAACATACCTAGATGGGGATTTGAACAGAAGGTGTAGTAATTATTTGGCAGAACAGCTGAAGTGACTTCATTAAAAAGGATACATTTTCATTTCGTTAAGTAATATTACTGATAATTCCACTTGGACTTTGGACTGAGCACATTCTAAAATGGCAAAGGCTTAAGTTGTGAAATGGAGTCCTGCTCATGCATTCTGCATAACCACTCAATTTTCAAGCCCCAGTTCCCTGGCTTCTTTTTTGTGTTAAAATGTAAGTGCTACAAGGGGTGCAAGTGTGAAGCTGATTGTCAAGTAGAAACATGTGTCTGTTGTTCATCTAGTTAAGGAAGAGGTACAAAGCATCAGGTGTTAAGAATCAATGCAAAACAGAGTTTGGTAACAGAGAAAGAGCTGTTCAGCACGAGTAAGACAACAAACCATTACAGTTTTAACTTTATTTTTAACATCTGTGAATTTATCATCTCTTTTAACTACTAAGAAGTCAGTGATATTTTCTTCTTAAAGGAAGACTAATCACAAAGGCAATTAGCTTCTTTTAGAGAATGAAGTGAGGAGGAATTTTTCCCAGAGGCACTGGCACTCAATCCCACCTACTTTCAGTGGGAGCTGGATGCTGCATGCCTGTGGGTGTGTTTGAAAATTCCGACTTGCTACTTGCTGATTCTTTACCACATACCACAGATCCCAAGAAACCTAGAATTTACCTGCGTGCCAAAGGAGGTCAGTGTCCACTGGTGTCAGCAGAAAGGTTTCCAGTTCACTGTCTGTCCCTATGGTGCAGAGTTCGTGCGATCTTGTTGTCTTTATTTAAAAAAAGCTGTAAACTACACTGTGAAACTGTCTGTGTCCAGACTGGAAAGAGGTGCACACACCCAGCAGGTGGCTGACAGAAACTGTCTCACCTCTGTAAGTACACACACAGTAGTGAAGGAGTTTGCTGAGGAAGCACTGCTCTCCTGGCATGCCTTATCAATGAGTTAAAGAGTTGTCTCCATGGCCATCAAACTGCCACCTTCCTAAGCGCCGAATTAAAACTCAAAATGAAAAAGAGCATCACTGGTCACGCTCAAGCACGTTACTCGGTCTCCACCCCAAGTGCAATGCTATTGCAGTTCTGGGCTCAATTCAGGACGCTGGGCCTTCTCCTCCCCACTCCCCAGCCACGAGGGGATGGTGGCAGGGCCCGGCCTTGAGCCCAGAGAGACACGTGTTCCAGGCGCACAGCGCCAGGTTGGGGGACAGCATCCTGCGCCAGCTGCCTGCACAGCCACAGCGCAGCTCCAAACTTTTTTGCAATTGTAATGATTATTAAATAACTTGGGTCGGAAGGACAGGCCGTCAGCAGACAAGGCTCTTTATAGTACGAACCGGGGCCGTTCCCGCCAGGAAAGAGCCACTGGGGGAGCCCCGGGGCAGGCGGGATTCAGCCCAGGTCGCTGCGTTAAGGGACGGCCCGAGTAAACAACAGGTTTGGCAGGTCCCTTTAAATCCCCTTCACGATATGGATGTACGAGACGAGTCGGCAACTTTTACCTCACGAAAGGGAGAGCGCGACTGGGAGAACTTCCCCGGCGCAAAACACCGCAAGTTTGAAACAAAAACAAAACAATAGCGAGTAAGAGATGCCCGAAAAGGCAGAGCCCGGTCGCGCCGCTCCCGCCGCTTTCCGCCGGGCACCGCGTGGCGCGGGGAAAGCGCCGGCCCCGGGCACGGCCCCGCTCCCCCACGTTATCGCCGGCGGGGCTGGGGCCGGGGCCGGAGCGGGAACAAAGACCCCCCCGGGGCGAACGACCTACTTTCGCGGGCGGCCCCGCCGGTCAGGTGGAGCCGGGGGAGCGCACACGGGGGTGGCCGCGCCTCCCCTCCCTCCCTCCCTCCTCGGGGCTGCCAAGCGTTCAACTCGCCGAAAGACGAATAAAAATTAAAAATAAACGAGAAGAGCGCAGGAAGGGGAAGGCGGCGCGCCGGGGAGGAAAGCCCCGAGCGCGAAGGTGGGCGCTCCGAGGCGGCCCCCGCGCTGCAAACGCCGCCCCACCACGCGGTCTCGGTGCAGGCGCCCCATCCGGCACCGGGAGGAGCGGCGGGAAGCGCGGATCCAGCCGCACCGCCGAGCAACGGGACCCCCGTCCCGGCGAGGTGACGGCCACCGCCCCCCTCCCCGGTCCCGTCCGCCCCCCCCCGTCCTCCGCCCCGCGCCGGTTCCTCATGGCTCGGCCCTGACGTAATTCAAACATGGCAACAGTTTCACTTCAAAGGGCCGTCGCAGACCTCCCAGCAACGCGGTCACGCCGCGGCGGGGGCCGCACGGACCCTCCCCCGGACCCCCGACCCCGCGGCAGCCCCGGGGCGGCCGGCGGGGCTCCCCCGCCCGCCCCGGCGCCGTGCGCGCGGCGCGGCGGTGACACGGGGAGCGCGGGCGCATCCAAAGTTTCACCGCCCTTCCAAACTCCTCCAAAAACGGCAGCCAGCCCCCTAAAAAACACTATCCCGCGCGGAACAAGTGTCACCCCAACCGACGCCCCCCACACGCCAGGGCCGAGCCCCCACTCCCCCCCGCCCCGGCCGAGCGCTGTCCCCCGGCGCGCCGGGAGCCGCGCCGCCCGCAGCACATGCGAGCCCTTTGTTTTCCCTGCAGCCGGGCGCTGCCTACGTGCCGCGCCGGGGGCACGCCGCCCGCCCCGCTCCCGCTCCGCACAAACGCCTCCCGGAGCCGGGAGTTAAAACTTGTTGGCGCCGGGCACAAGCACACGCCGGCGGGGACCGGAGCGACTTGCAGCGGCGCTGGGCTGCGGGAACGGCAGGACGCCATCGCCGCCCGCCACACCGTCCTCCCCATGCCGGCAACGCCGCGCACCGGGCCGGGGGCAGGAGGGGGAGAGGCCCCACGCCGCGACCTGTGCGACCGACAGCACGTGTCGCACACCAGCCCACGGACACGCGTTTTGCCCCGTCTCGGGGCGTGCACACACTCCGACCCCTCCGCGAGTAGTAGCGATAACAGAAAAGCAGCTGCCGCCTCTCCCCGCCGTGAAACACGCTGAGGGAGAGAGGGAGGGATGGCGGGCACCCCCTCCCCTCCAGCGCGCCGCTGGCACCAAGTTGTGCTCGCCGGCGCTACAGGTGTGCGCTGCGGGGCGCACCCGGGGCCGCACCTGCGGCACCCGCTCCGCACCGGGCAGGCACGGCCGGCGGGGACACGCCGTCCGCGTGGCGAGGATGGGCAGCCGCGGCCCGGGAAAGGCGCCGTGCAACCCGTCATCGCCAGGCAGCCCAGTTTTCCCCACCCGCTCCGCATCTTGGGACCGCTTTCGAAGTTAAATCGCAGGAAACCGGCTACTCGTTCCCCCTAAAGGCTTTAACTGTACTTTGGGGTGGGGAGGACAAGTCAAGAGTTATCGGGATGGGTCTGCAACAATGCGGGGGGCGTTTCTACCCGCCCGCACCTCATTTAAAACTCCACTAATAGATGAAAAAGAAAGGGGAGAAACGCCGCGCGCAGAAGCCACGCGTGTCAAACAGTTTCAAGGCGGCAAAGTCTTTTTGCCGCTGCAGAAACTGCAGACACGCTCCGAGACAGTAAAACTTGTGTGGAACAGAAACCACCGGCTGTTGGATTTAAAAAAAAAAAAAAGAAAAAAAGAAGAAAAAAAAAAAGAAATCCCAACAACAACAACGAAAAATAATAAACCCCCCAAAACCCCAAAAGCTGAAAGTTTAAACCCGCCGTCCTCTCTCGCCTGTACTTTTCCTCCCTCCCTCCCCACCAAGGAGCCAAGGGAAAGCAGTCACTCACCGCCGCGCTGCGCCCACCAACACACACCCGTGCGGTGCGCGGCGCTCCCGCCGCTGCGCGCGCTCCCGGCTCCCCGCGCTCTGCCGCCGGGCGCGGGCGGGCGCGCGCGCGCGAGCCCCCCCCACCCCTCCCGCCCACTCTCCCCTGGCCGCCCCGCCCCCTCGCCGCTCTGCGCAGGCGCCGTTCCCACGGCCCCATTGTGCTCAATCGAGCCCCCTCCGGCTGCGCGCGCCCCGTTGTCCTTTTAAGGGAGAAAGGGCCGCGCGGGAAGCGCGGGAGGGGGCGGGGCCCGCGGGGACGGGCGGAGGTGACTTCACGCCCCCCCCCTCCCCCCCCCCCCCGCACCTGCCTCCCGCCCCTCCCGCGGCCCCGGAGCGCTGCATCCCGCGAAACAGCGCGGTACAACACAACACCAACACAACACGGCACCGCAGCCACCGCCGCCGTGACACGCCGCTCCCCCGAGCGCGGTGCGCCCCGTCCCCGCAGCATGGAGCGGCCGTCGGCGCCTCTCCGCAGAGGGGGGACACCGGCCCTGAACCCCTCGGGCGGAGCGTCACGGCCCCCGGGAGAAAGAAGCAAAGCTGTGTTTTGTTGTTTTTTTTGGTTTTATTTTTTGTTGTTGTTGTTTGATTGTTTTTTGTTTTTTTTTTTTTTTTTTTTTAATTTTTGTTTTGTTTCGGGTTTTTTTATTGTTGGGGTTTTTTTTTTCTGATCTTGAGAGGTTTGGGGTTTTTTTTAATTTTTTTTTTATTTTTTTTTTCGCCGCGATGGGTTCATTTTTTTTAAAGCGCTTTAAAAGTCGTCATCGGCGCCTTATGTAATTTTTTCCCGCGGCGTCAGAATGAGCGAATTAGAAAAAAAAAAAAAAAAAAATCGGTTCACGCTCTTTTGTGCGGTTTTGGAAGAGCTGCTTCACGAGGCGGCGGGCGGGCTGTGTTGAAATAGGTTTCCTTTAAAAACTGTGTCAGACGGATTAGCATGTGATATACAGGGTAACACCTAAGGAGTTATGACTTAGCACCATTACAGCCGATAACTGCAATAAAGTTGCAAGCTACTCCCTCCCGGGCTGACACTCAAATCAAGCCCGAAGATGGAATGCCTTCTTTCAAAGTGTTTAAAACTTTCCTACTGAATGAACAGCAGCTCAGGCACAGTGTGCAGTTGTTGCTGAATATTCTAAAATACTAAAATAATGCCATTTCTATATTTCTATAACAATTTCTTTTATCCTGCGAGTGACCTTTTCAAAAGTCTAATCCTGATTTAGGCACAGATTTAGCAACTCACGAACTGCTGAAACGATTCTTCTTCCAGCAGCAGCACTAGCTAACCTCCAGGAATTTTCAGGAGAGCAGGACAGGCCACTTTTCCTTACCTTCGTCTGAGCATCTCACATCTTCTCCACTTGTGTGTAAATACCTGGTAATTCTACACCATCTCCTTCCTCCATGCTGCAAAACCAGACAGTTTGGGCACACAGTGTGAGAGGATGTCTCCCAGGGAAGTCTCCAGGTTATTATGTGAATTTTTGTTTGGTTTTTTTTTTGGTTTTTTTTGAATGATAATAGTGTGCTGCCTTTGGTACCAGTGCTTCCTTCCAGATGCAGCTAAACCAAATCACATTCAACTTGTGTAGCAAATGCTGAATATTTTCCCAAAATACATCTATAATTGTCCTGGTTTCAACTAGTCTAGGGAACTCTTCCAGTGCTTTTGACAACTTTTGTTTGCACATAACATGTCTGGGTTTATCTGCTTCTTTCTTTTTGGTTTGAGGGAGTGATTCTCCCAGATTTTCTCTCATTGTTTCCCCATTTTTTTGTTCTCCATACTTCTCAGGGCCCCTTAGTGACATTCCTTTTAGTCCAGTGCCATCTAGTATGGCATTTAAATCCCCAAATGAGGATGAAACGGCATTTTCAAGGAGAATTCTCATAGGTATCAAGCTGCCTTTCAGCACCCAGTGGAACAAAGCTGATCTCTCACTGCCAATCAATTGCTGCCCTTGTCATCACCGTGCTGAACATCCATGGAACAGCTCAGGGTGGGCTCTCACTGCAAGCAAACCAGGGCCAGGACAACTGCTCGGAGATTTATTTCACAGCTTTATGCCCTTACACTCTGACTTTCATGAACGCAGTTGTTGCTGAAACCTGGGGAAGATCTGAGTTTCCCAACACTGTGTTGCTCCGGCCTGTGAGCAGCTCGACCGCCCCTGGCCTCAGAGGAAAACAGCTTCTGTCCACAGAAGGCCAAATGGCAACAGATAGATGAACAACATGGTCAAACCCTTCATTTCTGAAACATCTTCAGTCTCCTTGAAGTGTTTGCCGGGGACATTTCAGGGCTGCCCTGTAACTCAACAGTGGGTTGAGTTCTCATTTTTGGCTGGTAGCTGGCTTGCAAATAAATAAAAGGCACTTAAATAGCTAATGAGCTTTCACCAAGGTCCCTCTAGCCCCCTGCCCTTGAGCAGGCCACTTGTGCTCCCCACACCATCAGAGGGACACCATGTCTGACCTTGCTGCTGTGTGGATAGAGGGTGATGAAAAATAGCTCCAAACTTGGGACTATTAAACTCCAAGCCTAGGGAGTTTTATTTGGAAAATGCAGAAACCACATGTGCACCTTTACACTATGGGTAAAGTCTCATTTGACAAGGCTCTGTTTTAAAAAATTAAGCATCTTTCTTTCCACTCAGAGCATGGTATAAAGGAGGAATATGGGATTTCATGGAGATCCCAGGTGACCTGGAATATGAGCTTTAGTCCAGGGAATTTCTTCTCATCTAGATCAGTTCTAAAAAATATTTACTTTAAGAGTGTGTGTGGTCTCTGGAAAACTAATGGGACCGTTCTGTGTTCCAGTTAAACTGGTACCTTTCCTGCATGGGCTCTTAATTATTTTATCTAGGAAGCTAAATTATTTAAATGGTGTCATAATAAAGCTAAACATGAGGGGGTTTTAAAGATAAAACATACATGTATCATCAGTGCTGAGGCAGAGATGCTAACATAGAGGAAAAGTAGGGCATTTGCCAGCAAGGACATCTGATCCTATTGTGTTATTTTTCAATATTAATGAATAAGTAAACACAAATAGGCTGCTTGTTGTGAGGAGAAGAGCAGCTGTCAAGATCAAACCCAGGCAGCTGTTCCTGCTTTGAGATTTCACTGTAAAATATTTTTTATAACTTCAGTAATCTGAAAATTTGCTTTATTGGCTATATGCCTGGCCGAAGGATTTTGAAAAAATTACCAGGAGTTCTTTCAGGAAAAAGAAAAAAAAAAAAAAGTGTTGACTGACTTAGAGTTGTAAATAAGATTTTGCCAAGAAGTAAAATTTTAGAGGGAGATATCGTTGACAGATCCATTCTTTAGCTCCAACTTGCACCAGTTGCTCATATGAGTAACAGGATGTTAATTTTTTGAAGGTGCAAATGCTCCCATAACTGGTAGTTTAAACTAAACAAGCTAATAAAGAAATGTGATTTCCCCCTCCGTTTTATGTTTTAGCCCAAATAACAGATGGCTACAAACAATGACAGCAAAGTTTGATGATAATAGAAATTGATACTATGATATTCATGCTGCCAGAATGAAGTACTCAACTTATGTGGCTCAGAGAGACAGGACCCTGAACTGGTTTACTCCTAGGAATAAGGCAGATCATTTATAGCCCAGCCTAAGAAATCCATCAGGGCTTAACAGATGCTTTCTGAAGCATTTTTAATTGACATTTCAAATTCCTTAAGAGGAAGATAATTCTCTTAAATTCCTAAGAATTGCTCAAATTCTATTGCAAAATGACCATTTTCTATTACTGCTTAAACACCTTTAATGCAGCTTCTCAAGTGCTGCTCATTTCTTTGCTTCCATACCTATTAAAGCCAGTAAGACTATTCTATGGGGATTTATATAAGGCGATTTGAAGACACCATTAAGAAGATCAGTCCTCTCTGCCTGCCAGGCTGTTTCCTGTCAAGAAAGTTACCCCCCTCCTCCTGTCATTTGGGACAGTTCTGAAAACAGAGACCAAGTGTTTGGAAACCCAAAAGAGATCTCTCCTCTGAATCAAGAGCCCCATCTTTCCCAACAGCATGGAGAGAAGTTCCATATTTTGTACTGATGATTTCAGAGTAGTCTTTGGGGAAGAGAAAGTTAGTAACTCCTTTGGAGAGTGTTGTGTAGGCCCAGTCTCAGGTGAAATCATTTAAGGGACAGAATTAGCTCTTTGAAGTTTCCTACTGAACCTAGGACTCCCAACAAAGTGAATCCATCTCCTTAACCCTATTTACCACTCCATGGCCCTGAACACAGACATAGGTGGCTGGGAGAAAATGAAAAGCAAGGGTAGGTAGCTGGGACAGCATCCATAGTGCCTAGAAAGCAATACCTCAGTGTGACAGGCTTTTTCTCTTGACCTCTTTCTCAACAGGAATCAAGTAGGTAAACAGGGATGCCTGGGAATGGCAACACCTAGGGAAGCAAATTGATTTTTGTCATGTTTCAGAAAAGAGGTCATGTCCTGATGCCTGATATCCTCTCCTGGGAGCAGCCAGCACGTTCAACATGGGGGGCAACAGGACTCCTAGTGGGAGCTGCCAGGAAGGATTTTCTTACAGGTGTAGGTCCTCTAGGCTCATACCTAGAACTCTGCTAAATAAAAACAAGCAACTTGAGGCACTATCTTTCCAGGCTAAAGCATCACCCATTCCTTCTTTGGAAAGGTTTGTCCTCAGTGACATCACTTTGTAATCTACAGTACCAGAAGACAAAACAAAGTTCCCTTTTTTCAGGGGGAAAAAAGCTACATACCCTCCCAAAAAAAAAAAAAAAAAAAAAAAGAAAAGAAAAAAAAAAGAGGGAGAGATAGCCCTAGCAAAGGAGAAAGGCACTTCATGGAGGTGACAAAATTTCAGATTTTGACTACAGGGAGCCAAACAAACTAGGGAGAAAGCATACTTCTCTGTGGGCAGTTTTTACTCAGTCAAAGCAAGGCAGAGGATGTGTACAACGAACAGGTCTCACGAGGGGATAGCACTTTGCTGACCTTTTTGCCAAGCTGCCAGAGACAGACAGAGTACTTCCAAGTCTTCTGGTGAGGAAGAAGAGCTGGGGGCAGACCTGGCTAACCAGGGAAAGGAGGCAGTAGGAGGAGATGGTCCTTGAAGGAAATATGCAGAACCTGCAGTCTCAATCACAAGCTTTGATCAAGCAGCCAAGAACCAAGTGGAAATCTACCTCCAAAATCTGGAGGGGGGAGCTGGAGGCAAAAATTTTTGCAGGGGTAGGAGGGAATGGAGTTGACTAACAAAGCCACCACATTACAGAGATAACTTCAGATAGCTTAATTGGATTGAGTCAGCTAATTGGACTGCAACAAATCAACCAAATTTGACACTTAATATCCTCTGAAAAACAAGCCAAGGGCAGGTAGAGGAAAAGGGCCATCAGGAAGAGTGCAGCACAAAGGGAGGAGGCAGCAGGATATATCTCCCCTCCTCAGGGCAGAGACATCCCATTCTGAAAACAAAAAGAAGATAAGGGAAGGTGAAAGACTTTCCAGGAGGAAGTATTCACTCACTTCACATGTAGATAGAGGGAGGCAGAGGCAGGATGGGGAAGCTTCAGGCAAAATTTGAGCAGATGTTGATCCTGGAGATCCCCAAAAGCAAGTTGGGTCCCATAATGGATGTTCATAGTCAGGAATTAACTCTACAGAGTGATGGAAGAGACTTAAATAAACCCAAACCAGGGCACATGTCTGACCATAGTGACTTCCCTCAGGTCTAACTACTCGTTCATATTGCAAATTACAGCATGCAGAGAAGTCAGGGGACCCAGATGCTGCCTGCAGGGCAGAAGTGGCAGAGCCTGAGCCACAGAGCCAGTGTGCAGCATGAGCCCGGTGCTGCACAGGCACAGAGTGATCTGATAGACATCTCAGGGCCAGCGGGAAAGCTCCTCTGCCCTCACTGACCCTGTGATGAAGAGACCACCAAGGACACTAGAACCATGTGAGTATAGAAAAGAAGAGATGTGAGAGAGCACAACCCTGCAGGGCCAGAGGAGGCATTTTGCAACTTATTTCCATCCCCAGGAAAAGCATATGAAGCCTCTAAGAAAGGAGAGGGCAGCTTTTGAATCAGGAAAGTTTAGGACTCCTATACCACATACATTTTAGCTTCCAAAGAAGTGTCTTTGGTTAGAGCCACAGTTGGGTTTTCTTTTTCAGTCACTGGGATGTAACTGGGTTTAGTTGTGAGAGGTTGTGGCTGATTAGGAGCTGTGGGAGGAAGGATACTCCAGCTGGGACTGAGCTTACCTGAGCAGGCTGGGGGTTCAGCCAGGCAGTAGTGCCCTGAAGCACATGGGAAGCGCAGGGAGCCCACTCTCCTCACAGCATGGCAGGTGAGCATGTCTAGGGTGGCTCCTTGAGCAATCCCCAGGTTGGGCTCCTGGGGACACTGAATAAGACCATCCTGCAAGGATGACCAGGCTGTGAGGAGGTGTCGTAGGATGGTACTGTCCTTGAAGCGTGGGCATTTCTTGAAAAACAGCTAAACAAGTGATAGCTATTTACAGAGTAACAAGCTGGCCAGAAACACTTCAAAAACTGGCTTTCCTAAAACCAACTAGCAGTGTGGTTTCTGAGAAGCTATTTTCAGCATGCTGTCAAAACAAATCTCTATCCACAGCTGAACTGACTGACTCTTCTTGTCAGGATAACTACCCTTAGCAGTGGCTGAACCAGTCCTAACACAAGGTTTCAAAAGCAAGAGCAATATTTACTGGTTGATTTGTTATCTGTAGGAGAAAAGTTATCTTGTAGGAAGAAAGAAAACTGGGTAGCTCTGGAAGTAACCTTTTGTGCTAATCCTTCTTTGCCCTGTAAATGCCAGGGCTCAGTACTTGTACTCAGAGTCGAATGGGGAATCATGAACATCCCATTCTTGCCATATAAGAAAAAAGAGAAAAGTCTGAACAAGGGCTAAATCCCTCCTGCTTGGGCCAACTGCTGAATGGTGAGCAAAACAGTTCAAGGTTTCAGGCACTTTTCTCTGTGCCATCTAGTACCAGCCATGGCCCCAGACAGACCCAGACTGCAGGTCTGACCAGCCTGGCCTTCCCTCTACTTCTAGATCCTCAAGCTGTTTCAGAACAGAGAGACCCAACACATTTAGCCACACCAAGAAGGCAGGGGGAGTGGCTCAGCTGAAACCCTCAGGAGCAAGGATGGTGGTGCCCATCAAGCAGACTGTGTGTGAGCTGTGAAGGTCTTTCCTAGTTGGGTATGTGTGTGTGTAAGCATTCAAATGCTTCTCACTTAAATAGTCGGGCCAAGTTTACCCTCTTATAAAACACATCCTGCTGTAAATTAGAATAAGTAGTCATTCATACGACCCTGCAAAACAGGGGGTGTTTTGTTAGTGCCACTCTTTAAGGCAGCAGCAGCCCTTTAAAACCTCTTTTATAAGCTGTGGCAAATGGGCTTCCAGCATGCTCCTTACACTGAGTCAGCATGTAGATGCTGACTGGAGCATGGAAAAAATGTTTTGAGGGTGTGCTGGGAGGCTTGGGGGACAGATACCGACGGATAAACTCAAGAGTCTGCTTAAATCAGTGTCACCTTTTTACCTATCCCTAGACAGGTGTGAACCTTGTGGAGGCACAGCATGCCAGTAACTCAGCTTCATGGGGACTGACTCTGAAACAGGTCCGTGCCATAGTCCACTTTCCTTCAAGCCTTCTGCATGGATCCCCCTGAACATAATAACAGACTTTTAGGTCTGGTAAATACTGCCTTGGTTTTTAATCTCTGTGCCATGAGAGTCCCCACTCATGTTCATGGTCCCAGACTCTCAACATTCCTTGCCTTAAGGCTGTGATGCTCCTGTGCTGGCTCTTACACCCATCCCAGCTTCTGGGGGACAGCAGGGTGCAGCGAGGCCTCCACAACTTTTTGCCTTCCAGATATTTTGGTGCATCTTCATGCTGGCCAGCTTCTGCTCTGCAACAGCACGCCTCCCTGCTGGGTTTATATAATCTGCTGTCATCACCACTTCCTGCTCCACATGTTTTTAGTGCTTTAAATGCACAGAGAAAGACTCAGACTCCCCCCCAACAGGTACATGCAGTCATGCTTCAGGCAAGTCATACTCTGAATGATACAGGACCGTTTCCAGGCAACTCTTGTGGTAGCAGTTATTCATTTTCCATTCACCAAGGCTGCCATGGTAGGTAGACAGGAGTAAAACACGTCATCTGCCTGTGTGAAATTCACGTACAGTCCTTGCAAAACCACTGAGAGTAGCTGGCTATGGCATCTTAACTACATTCCTCATAGAAATTCAGGCTGAGTTGATGGAGTGCAACCTGTTACCATCAGTCTGGAAGCCCTCCTAAGTGGTTAGTCTGATGGGTGACAGCTGCTTCAAACTTGAAAACATCTATAAATCTCTTCAAGAAACACGACAAGTTCCCTTCACTGCTAGTTCTCTTTTGGCACTGAGGGCTCCTAAAACTCACCTATATTCTAGGTGTGGTCCTGGTGTTTCCCTCTCCATATAAAGGAAATGGGAGCACCCAACTTCTTTAAGGTCAGTCAATAACCTGTTGCTAGAAAACTCCTGTTTCTCTCTGAGGTAGCACAAATAATGCCCATAATAACGAGTCACAGGAAAATTAGAAATAGTACTCAGCTATAACCAATTGCAAAGTACATGTACCATAAAATGATCTTACAATAAAACATCTTCCAAAGGAGTCATCAAGTAAGTGACAGCATCCATTCCACACAGCTGTCAAAAGAGCCACACATGGTGTCTGAAGCAGAGTGGAGTCTCCTGTCCTGGGAAAGTAAACTGCATCATTGTGTCCAGCTTAAAAAAAACCAAAACAAACATAACCCCATCTCTACTGAAGGATTTTGACACAGGCCTTTCAGTAAAGAACAGATCTGGACTATGTTATTGAGCCAAAAGTCACCAGATTTGTGCTTAGTCACCTGTTGTCTTCGTGGACTTTTAAGTCTGGTTTTATCTCTGCATTTCAAGGGTTTCACTTACATGTCATTCCCCTGCTCAGCTGTTAGGAAAAAATATAAAGATACATCCTCCCTCCAGCTCTCTCCTCCTACCTCCTCCTCACAGGGGCCAGCACCACCACTGCTGATGTGCTGGTGTGGTCTCTGCCATGCTGCTGCTCCTCCTCCAGCTGCCTCTGCTTTCACCCAGGTATCTGACTCATGCTCCAGCACAGCAGCAGGGAGTGAGCACCAGTGTTTGGCCCACTCTCCTGGCATTTTTTCCTTTTCCCTTCCCTTTCTCACTTTAAAAATTTTGTGGAATAGCACTGGCTGGCTGCCTGTGAACCTAGACTCTCCACCAGCCCTGGCCTCATCCGTGCTGCCACACAAGCCGCCTCAGGGCTGGCAACCCTATTGATCTCAGCTGAGGTTTTGTTTCTGCATGAAAACAGAAGCACTTCTCTAAACGTTTCTGCAATTTCCTTCTAAGAAACAGGGGTTTAGGATTGCTGATGCTGTTCAGCTCAGCAAGGCTAGAATGTTCACAGGGCTTTACATGCTCTCGTAATCCCAGAGTTCTTAATTTATTTATCTTTTAAAGGTTTGATAGACTCAGATTAGAGTGCTCAGAAGTCAGATCAAATCCTTTCAAGCTAGTCTGGCATTGTCACAACTGGAGAAGAATTATATCAGGCCTGTTCTGAAACATCTTTATCAGGTGCAAAGAACAACCAAGGAGTTTCATTCACTTGCTTTTGCACCAAAGGTTCATTTTGTGCTTGTACAAAACACACCTGGGTTTTGATATAAATGAGAATACACAGGAGCTGTGTGTCCTTATATTGGACTGAACTTTTTTCCTGGCTTCACAATCACGTTTTGTGCCTTTCTTTTACATTACAGCAGATCTGCTATTGAACATGCATTGCACATTTAGCCAGAGATTTAAGAACACTCTCTTGTCTCATCAAAACTTTTTTCACCTGCTTTGATGTGTTTAATGTTTCATCTTCCTACTTCCTTGCTGCTTGTGCTAAGAACAGAATGCCCTTGGAAAAATCTTGTTTCACTGCGTATATCACACCATGTATGTCTGTGCTAAATCCAGAGATGGGCAAAGCACGATGCAAAGGTGTTCAGACAGCTTTGGCCCCTGCCAGCTGTTTATCTTTGTGCTTTTCATACATTTGTAATTGTACACACTTCTGCTTGTCCCCAGCTTAATCCTTTCATGAAGAAAGCCTGGTATACACTCGATTTGCAGCCATCCACTTCTTTGCAAGCAAAATCCTGTTTCATAACAGCCTTACTGTAACTTGGGTGCTGGTTATACCACAGAACAATGTTTTAATAAATGTTATTTACATTTTTCAGGGTAGCTAGAGGGCTTTTGGTTTTAATTAGCTGAGTAAGAGAGTCATGAGTTATTACACAGACACAAACAGAGCTGCTACCATCATCTAGCAGCTCAGGAACCTTACCCATGGTTCCTGTGCCAACACAGGAAAAAAATAGAACAGGCCCTTGCAGGCAAGTATTTTTTGAAAGAGGGGGAAGGGGAAATCGATTAAGATGTTACAGGGAGTACTGTGCCTGGAGTCCTCAATAGTTTTTCATTATTATGAGAAATTGCCTAAGCCAGAAAGTCTCTTTTACATTTGGGAGGAGCAAAAGGAATACAAGCCCTCCTGCCATCCTCCCCTAAGCAATACTTTGGTGGGGGAAGTCAGGGAGGTTGCTTGCATGGAAACACTGCCTGCTGAGAACCATCTCAATGAACTATGGACTCCTTCCTCCCCCATCTTGCTGCTGCTTCCTTCTTCCCCTCCTAAACCTTACTCTCAGCACAAAAGTCACTCAGAATCCCCCTGCTTATGAAACCTGGAAGAAACAAAGTCCAGGGGAGAGAGTGGCATATGAGGAAACTCTGTAGAGAAGGAACCTTGCTCAGTAACTCAGCTTAGGGTATTACCAGGAACATGGCTAGCTTGGATGGCAAAAGAACTAGACAAGGCATTAGGCTTGCAGTCCTTGGAAAAACTCGTAAGTAGCCCTGAATAATTTTTTGCATGAAAACTTCCCAACACTTTGGATGTTTGCAGGAGCTGGTACCATTGCAAACAGGTTTAACCTCTAACGTCAAAGGAAAACTTAATTCAGCTACAGGCCAGGTGTGAATGGAAAATGAACAAGTGCATCTAGTAGCAAAATGCTTCTGATAACTTGAGCCTGGAGCAGCTGTGGAGAGGAGAAAAGGGACATGCCTGTACTGTTGTCTTCTATGGCTGGTTCCTGCTCTACTGTGGCGAACGGGGTCTCAGATTTGCCCACAAATGTAATCTGTGATACTGGGCTGGGAGGGATCTGCCCAGAATATCCTGCACTTCGTGATAAGACAAGCCATGCCGTTCACAACTCTACACAGAGTCAACACCATCAGTCTTCATGGTCGATCTTCTGCTTGTCAGACCTTGTGTACTTCCACTTTTCTCTTCCAGGCTATCTCAACCAAGAGATGAACACAAGGCTTTTGAATATCGTCATTAACACAAGCCTGGCCCTTCACAGAGATAAGTGTTTGTACTTAAAATGCTGAGATCCCCTAGAAGCAAACTCTTATGTATAAGACTGGGACTGTCTTAATAAACGCTGTGTGTTGAAAGTAGCAACAGCAGTCACTTTATTATTTTCCCATAAGAGAGTTGCTTCTCTTCTGTGCACAAACTAATAGGTTTTGCAGACTACAGTGTTCATGAATGCCTGTCTAAACTCATCAATTTTAGGAACTTTCACTGGCTTCAGCAAGCCACGGTGGATCAACTTGTATTTGCACTTCCCAGAACACACATTTGAATTGAAGATCAGCTAGTTCATTCCTCACTTTTTAGCATTGTGCCAGTTAAACACAAATGACTAAGCCCAGAGCAGCTATCCTGTTTCTCACTGAACACAGCTACCCACACTACCCCTGTCTAGCACAAATTCCTGCTGACATCTGAAATTCTCTTCTAACAGAGTCCATGTCGAGGATGAATTAAATAGCTTCTCTGGTCTGCAAGTTTTTCCTAGTTCTCCCATGTTCCTGTTACCATGAATGGAAACCTTTTCCACAGCTTTAAGAACATGAAAGCTGGGCAGAGCCATGGAGTGATGTTTCCACTTATGCTCCCTGAATGCAGTTTTTCTGAAAGTAATTTTATGGGATGGGAGAGAATGTCCTGTGCACTACACCCACTTTCAGCCAGCTTCATACTATTTAAACAGTCAGGAACCACAAACCATCTGAGAGAAGTTTAGATCCCAGGCAAGCCAGTAGCCACACTAATTCCAAGCTGGTGGGTTCATATTCATGATCCAATTTAGAACATATCCTATTTATCACGTGGGGCTAGGACAGTTCAAAAGCTGCATGTGTGCAAGCAGGTAAACTTAATTCAGGTGAGAGCATTGAGTAGAAGGAACAGGTTAAGGACACTTCATGGAAGAGTACACAGCTATCTCAAGTACAGAAGCATTGTCTTGGGTCTGACTTCCCAGTTAATTTGAAATTAACTCCATGCCTTTAAAAATAACCCAAAAATCACAACCAAACACCACCACCACCACAAAGATGATTCTTGGTTGTACTGACAATTTCTGACTACTACTCAAGATCTCTGGTGAGCACTACATATGTCTTCCTCCATGCATTTTCTGGATGATGATCTAGTTGGGCTTACAATGAGCAGGGACAGATTGTGGGGCAGAGAGGGGACATGATTTACCCGATGTTAATGAATGTCTGTACCTCCTAGAAGAGCTATAGGCTCAAGATAAAAAGCCAGGGAAGTTGCTTTTGCAAAGTATCTGTTTCCTTTTCTTCCCTTTTGGTAGGGAATTGGCTGCCATCCTCACACAACCAATTATTTATATGCATTTCTGCAGTGCTTAATCACATTGCAGATAGTAACTGTAATTACTGTGTTGTAGCTAAGTAGGAAGAAAACCTGTTCTTTTCTCCTAATGATTATAAAACTCTAACAATATACTGCTTGACAGACTGGCACATGCCCACACCACCAAAAATCAACAGGTTTTACCAATGCCTTTAAACTGGATTTAACCACAGGTGAGACCTCAGGCCACTTCTGTCACAGCAGCACTGAAAAGCAGCTCTCAGTCACACACCAGTGGATGCAGGATGAGCAGTTGCTGACCCCAAGGCTGAACAACCTACCTTGTCGAGGCAGAGACTGGCTCCAGTGAAGTCCCAGCACTCCCTAACTGCAAGATAAGCAGTAAGCATAGTGCTTAAAGTTCTTGGTGGAAGTTAGGGAGACCTAAAAATTGAAGCCACGTTTTCTGGTCTCTCTCCTGTGCCTCTGTAAGACAAATAAGGACTTTGTCTTCATATCTAAATTATCAGTATATTGTAAAAATACAACTACCTGAGTCCATCACTTTAACCTTTCACGCTTGTAAACTCTTCATTTTTTTAATGTGTAAAGAACATGCCAATATATCAGTTGGATGCCTTTGAAGGAATGAACTCAGTATGGGAGGACAGTGCTGGGGGGAATATTCATAAAGATTAATGCTAGCTTAGCCTTCAGGGACAAGCTGCCTCTGTTAGACTTCTCTAGGCATAATTAAAAGCAGCCTAGTGAGGTTTCTCCTTGCAAGGTCTACTGAAGGAGCCCATCTTTTCCCACTGGCTGCAGAGGCAGGGCAAGGAAAATGGCTTCCTTAGGCTAACACCAGCCTTTGTGTTCCTAAGCAGGAGAATGCAAGGATTGCAGAGCACCAAACCCAACATCTGGCTACTATTGAGCTTATTTTTTTTTTCTTTAGTTTAGGCTTTAGTATCATCTGGCTGTGGGAGCAGCAGAAAATCTATCACCGAATGCACTGTGTAAGGATTAGGACATCTCTGGCATTCTCCACGCCTGCCTCTTGCCGGGAGAAGAGATGCCCTGTGATAAGCATTTGAGATCTTCTTGGGGGTTATATCTGTTGCACAGTCCTGCCAAATGGACTTTACAAATAAGACTCAATTGTCCATTTACCATTTTCACTTATTTAGCCCTTCACCCTACACAGGGCCTGAACACCAGAAACAGGGTGAACAGACCACTCCACGATTCATCCACTGTAACTGGCTGCTTTGGCCACGTCTAAAAGTCAGTGGATTCAGGGAAGAGGTCATGTAAAACCAAGAGGTCCATATATTACTGTATTACTCAGAGTAACTGGTATGAACACCTGAGTCTCTCTGATAGAACCCACAACTATTTTACATTTATGGATCCCGCTGAACTCATTATTGAGTGATAACAAGGTTGTCACTAGATGACATAGCAATGAAGTAATTTACAGCAATATCTTTTGAAAAATATGCTGTGGGTAAGGACCAGGGGGCTTTGGCTGTGTTTCTCCCTGTGGCTTCTCTGCTACCCCCAAGACAAAGATGGGTTTGGTTCAAGAAGGAAATAATTTGTCTGGTCACATTCTGAGAGAAGCTCTTTCAGAGGATCTGAGATGCCCTGTGAGGTCTGCAGGGAATACGGATGGGCCCATTAAAGCGTCAAGCTTTCCCACAGAACTCCAGCTTTCCACTGGCAAATCAGCTCTGCAGTGCTTCGGCGGATTGTTTACCATAACCAGCCACCAGATAGCAGACCCATACAGAAATCTTCCCACTCCCTTCACATCCTGTGCTGAGATCAAACCGGCTTATAATGATACCTATCTAATGGAACAGCAGGAGAGAAAATAGGAATGTCAGCAATGAAATGCTCCTTGACCGCAACCTGATGGGGTGACAGTCAGGGAAGCAGCTTCGCTCTTAACTCGAGCATAATTTTTTTAGCATACAAGCTTACCTGAAATGCTGGAAGGAAAAAAAGGTTGGTGAGCTCTTTCAACTCCTACCATTTTCTCAGTTTTCTTCTACTTACCCTTTGCAGAAAACATTGCAGTGTTCCCAGACTTCATCAAGGACAGTGCAGTGGAGAGGAAGTTATTTGCACTTCCTTATCTGGACAAGCTTAGTCCTGCCATACTTCAAGTACTTGCTGCCTTTAAGATCTCAGATCTCACTATCTCTAATTTACATACATAAGCCTAACACATTTAGTAAGCAGGTGCAGTATTAAGCACAGCCACTCCTCCCATTGACATTTGACAACAAGCAGCCCTAGGGATTTTATCCACAGTTATGGGATCCTATAATTTTGCTGCAACACTGTTGATAAACACCAGCATAAGCAAATAATATATTTCAGGATTTCCACATATATAATCCTAAGATCTGAGACTTTCAGTCCTCTCTTGAGATTCTCTGCCTTTTCAAAACTGAGAGTTAACATGAGTGAACAGACATGCCCCACCTCACACATGCCACGCACACATACATGCAGGGGTCTGCATTTCAACTATCAAGTTTTCAAAAATTCTATTTTTGCAAATTCCACCGGATCTAGAGCTGTGAGGGACATGGGAGAAATTTCTGAAAATCCAGTCCAACCTGGAAAAGCAGGGCATTTCACTACCTTTTTGTTGCAGGCATCCATCTCTCTCTTGTCCATCGACCCTTCTTCTTACACAACACACTGACAGACTGGAGGACACGAGTTTCATTCCAACATTTCAAATTATCAGAGCAGCTCACATCAAGAGAGGACAGAGATCCTTGGCTACAGTTCCCATTTTGCTTCCAACACTTTTGCTTCCCACACTTGCCATTTTGCTGCCAACAGGATCCTACCCTCCTTCTCCCCACTATTCCAGATACTAAGAGCAAAGGAACCCAGGGTGCCTGGCAAATACCACCCTGGTTAGAACTCAGCTTCACTGGGATCCCATTTCTTCCCTTTTATCAGCCATGCTTTCCACCTAAGTCTGCTTTCGACCTAAGAGCTGCTCAGGCTCAGCACAGTCTCTGCCTCCCCTTTGTGTCAGGGGAGGCAGAAGGACAGGTTTTGAAAGCAGGCCCTCAGACTCCCTTCTCCCCTACTTTGCTGCAGCAAGTTCCCACTACCAGGAGTCACTATCAGTTGAATCATTTTGTTGGACTCATTCCTTCAATGGAACGTGCCCTCCAGGTTCAGAGCAGCTCTTCTGCTTGAGGCCCGAATCTCTTGGTTCCTCTGCAAGGAGAAAGTGACACCAACCATTATTCTCACAGTTTTATTTGTAAAGGACATAGCATGAAAAGCTGTATTTCAATGTACTTCAAAACCTGAAAACCCCATGTCGGTTTGTGGTATGTATGTTAAAGTGCTTGATATAGCAATACTTTTACTGACGTCGTCTTGAAAATAATCCAGTTCTTATTTCAGTTAGTAGTAATGTAAAGACAAAATATACTTAATGGAGACATTTAAGGATCATTTTAAGCTATACAGGGCACATTTGTACATTTCAAGTGTAACACACAATATTTCCCCTTAAGATGCGCACCTTCATTTGATTGAAAGAAGGAATTTTCTCAAATATGCTGTTGCGCAACTATCCTAAAAAACCACATTTTTGAACAATGATATCTAATTACACAAACCAACTTGGAATAAACATGAGCAGATTTTTCACTAAACAGTACGATTTCATTTATTTCAGAGAATTATAAATACATATTTTGTACATAGTGAGGCATTTGATTCTCTGACTCCTTCAAGCTACCATGCTGGGTGTTAGTATAACAGGACTATGCAAACTCAGACATCTGCAGACGGGCATTGGATAGGAGTATTTTATTTTTTTTTTTAAAAAGCAGATACCAGAGAGCTTTGGTCTTTTCCAAGATTCCCTTTCTCAACCAAAGAAGGTGCTTTAACACTGAAGTAAAAAAACTGTGTTAGCTTAGAAGAATCCCAATGGGTTTCTCACCGTGGGTAGAATGATTTCTGTAAACCTTACAGAAAAAAACCTCACAGTTTCCAATAAACAAAAGTAGTCCACTAAAAAATTAATCATACATGGTGGAATAAAAATTCACTACGAAGAACTGTACTCCCAAGGTTGTCAAAGAACTAGTCTTCTAGGAATCTGAGGCACTCAGCTGTGCCCTTTTCAACATATCTTAGGGTGGTTTATTGCCTACAAGGAAACATGAGACATACATAATTTTTATTGTATTATTATTAATATGATGTGAAACCTGACAAAACCAAACGAGTCAACACTTGCTGAAAAAGCTGACGTGAAGTTGTGTTAAGTGCTCAAAGGTTTCTTAATGTAGTTTGAAACGGGGAAAGGCCCTGATTTGAATTTTTAAAATTCTCAGGTTTTCGCTTCTTCTAACTTAAGAAAGACTTCATGTAGTTATTGCCTTTTTCTCTTCGTGTGGATTATTCATTTCGATGAATGACCTTTAGAAGTGCCCACATTTCTGCTTTATTCTGCTTGTGCTTAACCCTTGTCATGTCAGATGAATGTTATGACTGCTTAAGTCATATATAGCCTTTGGAGAAGTATGCAGCAGTATACTTTGGGAAGCATCCAGCTAGTAAATGGAGATGATGATGTGAAGAAATCCGAAGACTAAAGAGGTGGTTATTTCAGTAAAATGAAAGTCACTTAGACTGGGTTGGGCGTGAAAAAATCCTGTATAGCAGTCATTAGACATAAAAGGCCTGAGCTGTAATAGAAATCAAAACATCCTAAGCAGTCATTACCAAATAATGCTGCCACATGGTTTCTGGTACTAAATGTATAACTCATTGATAGAGTTAAGTACTAGGAATGCATTGTCAACTGCTGCTGAAGGCTTGTCATGCATCGTCTGCTGACTTTAAGCAGACTTGCCTGGCCACACAGAAAACCTTAACACCCCAAATTTCACATTTCTGGAAATGTAAGAGAGATGTCTAACTCATGACACCATTCACAGACTTTATGTTAGTTACTCACACCCACAGCAGTGACATGGCAGTGCTGTTTAGGACAAACTTAGTTTAAGGAAGCACAAGCCCAGGAGTTAAAAACGGTTATGAAATGCTGGAACCCTCATTAAAGTTGAAGGCTCCTTGACAGTGTTATTTTACTTCTTTCTTAGAAACAAAAAAAAAACTTCTGTAACATAAAACTCTCCTTTCCAATGAAACAAAGTCACATGAAGAGTTTTCTTCTGGTTGGGAATATGACGTGAAACTGTGACACTAAAGTGAGTGCTGTTTTAAGAACTGGACAGCAGGAGGACCACAGGAAAGTAGAGAAGCTTGACAAAAGGTAGGTGAGAAAGCAAACCCTAATTCTCATCCTCTTTCCTTTTCCTTATCTCCACAATGTGCACACTACGCCAAGACCTGCTACTGTCCACCATTCCCAAGTCCTTTCTAATGCCACTGAGAGCACAGTGCAAGGCAGCATACAGTACCAGTCAGGGGCCTTTCCCAAACCACAGCTGACACTGAGACTGTCTTTCTCAAGAAATCCACTGACAAAATGCCCAATATCATAGGGAATAAGCAAATGGAAGCAAACACCCATATTAAAACTAACCTCCAAAACCTAAAACCAGGTGAAGCTAACTGTGTCCTCAGATCCTTCCGACTCCCATCCACAAGAACGGAAAATACTCTCCGTATTTGCTGCGTGGTATTCACAAGATGATTTTTATACAGTCTCTTGTTCAATTTGTAGCATACAGGATTTCAGTTGCTTCCAGTTCCTCATTAGGAGCTGCATCTATATATATGCTCCATATTAGTAACACATTAACTGGAAAAAGTGTAGGAGAGAAGCCTCAAAATACCGAAGTGAGATTCATTTTTTCCTCCTTTTACTTAAATCCTTTTCTTTTTGTAGCTGGATCATTTAAATTAAAAAAAAAAAAAGTAATCAAAGATCCTGTACTCCCCTAGGAACACTGATTCTGCAGGATAAAGGAAGACTTATAATCTGTCAGCATTTCAAAGCCAGCTGATAGAGTTCAGAAGCACAGCAACATCGGTGTTTGTGGTTCTACAGCAATGATTCTTCTCAAGTACAGCAAGAATTTGGTATAAACCAAATTCCTCAATGTGGGAAAAAAAGAAAAAGGTCATCCACAACATAAACTGGCCGATGGTGAGGAGGAATCATCAGGATGTGCAGACAGAGAAGGGACACACTGAGCAAATCAAGCAAGCCATCATTCCCCATCTCAGGCTGCAGCAGCACTGCTTAAACAGGTGTCTCATGGTGCCTCAGGTTCTGAGGCTGACAGCAGTCCTCCTCTTCAGTTTTTAAGCATTTCAACACGTTTCCCCTTTTGGAGATCAACAGAAGTGACACAAAAGAACTTACAGGAAAAAAAAATGGATGGCTCACAACTTCCACGCATGGAAAGGTGAGTCTTCAAACAAACTAAAAACTAAGAGAGACCATGTACAGTAGGGTAAACCCTATGTATGCTTACAACACTTCCAAGAGTGACACAATTCACAATGGCTACATAAGGATATTTGCTGTATTAATTTGCAATACCTGAAAAAAGCCCTGCTGAGTTTGCGCTGTATTTACACACTGATTGGCTTCTTCCTTGCAAGCAAGTAGCGGCATCCCTTCCCACCTTGGTCCTTCCCTCCCCCAAGTCCTTCCCCTGGGTTTAACCTACTCATAGTCAGAACAAGAACATTCAGTCTAAGAAAAATTTCTTAGAGTAATATAATTTCTTAAAGAAGATAGCATATTTACACACATCTAAACACATGAAAATACTCTATTTTTGTACTAAATTTCTGTTTCAAATAAACTACAATACTGCATCTTAGCTTTCTGCAGCTTTATAGGACAGTCCCCATCGGGCACAAACCGGGCTTCCCAATTCCGCTTCAACCGGCAGCTCTGCCCTACAGTGGTGCACTACCATCGTGTTCAAGTCCTGACAGGTCTCCAACTGTGGTTTGCTTGCTTGGGAAAGGAATAATGAAGTTCTCAGCAAAGCCATGCTAAACATCCACTCCTTTGATGAGTGATCCTTCTAGGATGATGTTGAAATCTTGCAATGTCTGTAGCACTCGGATAAGGGAGTTGACAGTCATGCGGTCCCGTAGGAGAGCATTCTCCTCATACATCCTTGTAATGGGCGGGCACTCTGCCAGTAATGGGATCCACTGAGAGAGCAAGTGGTCCCTGAAAAGGGGATGAAAGGAAATGTTTCAGCATCGAGCACAACGGATCTCAAACTGAAATTCTTCTCCAAGAACACAACCCAAAACACGCAGTCCCTCTTTGTGAGTGGCGTGCTGTTTGCACATAAATGTTTCCTGTGTAATTACAACTCCTGATTTTGTTAGTAAAATACTACATACTGCAGAAATGAAAATGGAAAGGTATCAGCAGAACCGGACACTTGTAAGAATTCAGCAACATCTTCAGATCAGGAACAGGGAAAGTAAAACTCAGATGAAACCCAACAGACTGTTTTCCAACTGGCTTTCCAAGTATCCAGGCAGACAAGACAAAAATGGCACCTATTTCTAGACATATCAACTTCCACCCTCCAAAATACAACTAACCCCCCCTTCCGAGTGCAAGACAGAAAACATCCTATTAGGAAAGAAAGGTTCATCTAGAATAGTTCTGTCAAAATTATAACAGACAACTCGTTTTCATAGGCAATTCAATGAGGATTTAGAAATTCACCAGCTCCTGAAAAGGAACTCTGCATTCCCAAAATCAGTACTTCATCAAAAACAGCGTTTCAAGGTAGATTTCATACATATGACTGTCAAGTTAACAGTTATAAAAAAGCTCAAAACATTTTTAGCAGTTTAGACACTGCTTCTTTGATTCAATTCTCACAGTATTAGAGCTGCCTAAAATAGGCATGCCTTAAAATGGAAAACTAAAGGTAATAACATCAGTGCAAAAATATTCTAGTCTAATGCAAGAGGACACATATAATGCAGAGCAGTCAGGTACCTTGTCCCCAGGCAAACCAGGATTTGGAATTTGCCATCCTTTCCAATGTTCCTTGGAGCTGTATTGATGGCATTCACGTAATGACAGAAGGTTTTGCATGAAGATCTCTGAAGCAAAAGGGCCTCCTCATTGTCTCCAATCTGATCACTGGTTTCAAAATAAGCAACAGCTTTCTCTGTGGAAGGGAGAAAATCAGAACTCGGTGAGCAGAAGTACTTCATTATGACACAGGATTACATGAGGGAGGCCTTAAAAGAACAACCTGCTGAGAGCTCTTGAACAGTTTATATATGGATTTCTCGCTCTGAAGACCACAGGTAGGTGGTCACTCACGTCCACCTCTGCAATGACACAGCAGTGGTCAGACTGGCTGATGTCTAATACAGCCAGGTAACATCAAAGAGCTGCTCCAGAGCACCTATCTAGGGTTTCACTGTAAGTGATACCATCAGCTTTGATTTTTCACTTTTTCTGAGTAAGCACTGAACCTCAGGCTAGGTATCTCAGCCTGTGAGCCCGTTTTAAAGGGGTAAGTACATCTTAAATTACTGCAACATAGGCCTACAGGTTAAGCATCATGTCCTAGTTAGGACAGCTGAGACCAGTTCATCATGGTATGGGTGTAACCCAAAACTGTGTATTCTATAGCCTTCCATGCCATTTCCCAGAAATTGTTGTCAATAGACTATTCGCACCCTCTGCCCATAGAGCCTGACTCCTCAGGCTATAAACTAGGTGTTAAGAGGCCTGTGAGACAGGAGGATGCTCTTGTCCTCACACCCTTTGTGGAACTCCCCGCCCTGAGGTTCTTCCCCTCTCCCTTTACTTTGGACTCAAGCGGGGCCCAAGGAACACCACTTTGTTCATGCCCCAGGGTACTGGGTTATACATTTGGGTTTTGTGGGTTAAGACCAATTGTTTGTTTGTATGATTGTACTTACTGTATTATTTTAATAAATTGTTATTCTGACTTATAATCTCTCCTTTGAGTTGAGTTCATTTCCCCTGCTGGTTAACTCTTAAACCAGTACACATCACCAGAAGGCCAGCACAGGGATTAGGAGAGTTCTCAAGAGCAACTAGAAATCTAAACCTTTAATTCCCTGCCCTTTCCCACCTCTCCTCCTAACATCAATTCCTGCTCTACCCTGACCTCCAGCCTACTTTCTTTCTGGGTAGAAAAGCAGCTGTTTGAACATTCATCTACAAATAAATTACAAGAATCTGAAGTATTCTTAAATTTCTGCACAGGCTCACACTCTTTCCTTACACAGAGTTTAGTATTTCTCATCTTCCATCTGGTTTCTTATTGACTTTAAGCAACCTGGAGCAGGTGCTTGGCAGGAGAAATGGCACCCTAGCTGATGAGAATCTGAGGTCTGTGTGTGTGAGTAGTCATTTTGCTCTAATCTTTCTTTCCCTTCTGCCTCCAAATCACCTAGCAGCTTACCTATGAAATCCCAGATGAAGACGTTCTTATGAAAAATGCGAGCTGATTTGAATCCATGGTGGAAGACCTGCTCCAGTGCTGCAACCAGACCATTTTCTCCACACAAGAGAATGGTAAGGCTCCCCCTCTGTGGGAAAGGGAGAGTTGGTAAATACAACTTGCCTTGTTTGCATGCCAGAAACTTCAAATCTAAAAGTAGTACATCTACTGGTACTTCAGTTCCATTTCTGTTTATGAAAATATGCAGGTAAGTAATGAAAAGCAGGAATTACCTCTTTCTCTGGCTTGTGAAAGTGTTTCACGATATTGTTCACAGCTTCCCCGATTCCCTCTTGGATCTGTCCTGCATTAGGCTCTGTGAAATGATGGAGAGTATACTAGCTGAAGTGGTGTTTTTTAAATGCTGCATTACTCTTGGGCACTAATCTTTCCCAGCTTGGCATTTCAGCAGTCATGTCCTCTAGTTTTACAGGAGCTAGACAGATGTATGACCAGGATCTACACTATGCTTTAGCAGAGAAAGCCTTGCATGACCTTTACAGTCCCATGTCCTGTTGTAGCCAGGTGCAGTTACTCATAAAAGTTAATTTTAGGGATGTGAAGTTGATGTCCTCCAAAGTCCCCCTGGAGATATGCTCCTCTGGAAGGCAGTTCACACCATCCACATCAAGCTCTGAACTGCCCTTCAGAGAGAACTTGCACTGACTGCAAAGTGAGCTGGGAAGCTGAGCAGCATCAGCTACTGCAAATTCTGCTGCCTCCTCCTGCCTCATCTCACATCTCCATGCTCCAAAGAAAGAGATTATTATCCCTCAATTGTCAAATGGAGACACTGAAAGAGGCAACGTGTGTGTCACAGAGCAAACACAAACTGGGGCAGGAAAAAGTCATCAGCTTGCAGCTGTTGCTCTGCACCAAGCCTTGCTTCAGGACGACCTCTCCTGTTCACAGGAGATTTTTCTTCTCAGCAGTTGCTGCCCCCTTCTCTAGGGCCCTGGGGAGAAAGGAAAGGACTTACTGGTGTTCCTCCCTGTGAGGGAAGTGATGCTCAGTCGCCGAGCCACAGTAGGAGATTTCTGCTGGGGTGGGGTCCGGCACTGCTTTCCCAGCTCTTCGTCAGACGTGGAGGACACCAGCTCTCCAATGAGTATCCGTTCCAAACTGCCATCGTCGACACCTTTTCCCAGCCATCGCCCACAGGGAAACCTGCCACACATCCGGGACAAGCACAGCTCAGACACGTAGGTAGTGCAGCTTGATCTCAAAGCTAGAGGGACAGCTAGCATCCAAAAAACACTGAGAACAGGCAGGGAGTACTCAGTACCCTGAAACTTCTCAGACCAGAACCCTGCAGGCAGCATCCCCTGCACCACAACTGATCATCCTTAGGAAAGGAAATACGCAAAGCTTGGGTTATACACGTATTTCACAGTCCACATCTTGCTTTCTGCCTTTTTCACTTACAACTGAAACTGATATTCAGCCTTTAAAAACATTGTGATGATTTGCAACTAAATCCCCACAGAGAGTTCCCACCCAGATGAAGCTGTGACATCTCCTTATACTCACCTCACATTTTACTGCTGTACTCTTTGAGTCCATACACAGTCCTAATGAAATCCATGCACATGTCCATACCCCCAGCCCCTGTACCCCATTTTCTCCTACTTTTCCCTGTATGCAGTGGCCAACTCTGAGCTCTGGAGCTCACCTCTCTGCATTCTAGTTTTCCGAGTTCACATTTAATAGAATTAAGTCTGCTTAGCCGGATGTTTTGTAAAACCAACGATGAGTTAGGAGATTTTTTTGACACAGGTATGTATTCAATAGAAGATTAAGAAATCATCAAAACCTTTTATTTTCTTGTAATCAGAGTTTCTTAAAAGAAAAAGAAACCAAAGATTTGCCAACTCTGATTTCAGCTCTTGGGGTTTAAAGAGTTAATTTGTGCACAATATTACCACACTACTTTAAAACAAGAGATTTAATTATTAGACAAAAACATATGAATCACTTCAAAAGTATCTATACTGTCTGTCCTGTCTCAGAAAGATGCAAAGAAAATCCTACATTCAACTCTCATTTATCAGATTATCTAACTTCAACTAGGCCTTCTGAAATGAGAGAACCGGGGGTGGGGGAGACCAACCCAACCCTATCGGGGACCCCAATCAGCCCACACAGTGTTCCACCAACTAAGGAGAAGGTGAATGCCTTCTTGATTTCTTTAAATTCAGCACAGAAGAATTTCAGACAAAGAAAATTAAGACTTGTTGCTTACTTGTACGTGTGTCCTGTTATTTCATTCCTGACCATGACACAATCAACCAGCCACTTGGCCAGCAGCCCTGAGTTGTCATGGCCAATCTGAACGGTTGTCAGCTTCCCTAAGTTCTGGCACTGAAAGGAGTAACAGTTTTTATTTAATTTAAAAAACAACAGACAACACACCCCCCCACTACACGCACACATATGGTCTCAAATGTATGCCTTTATTCAGTTTCCTTTGATTTATAGAGCAAGCATTTTCAGCCAAACATGCAGAGCATCTTGAAAAACTCCATAATTATTTTAAGACAGGAGCAAAGAAATAAAACTACTAAAAGCTTGTGAAGAGATTATATTCTTTGTTGTGAGCACTCAATATTTCTGAGAAGTATTAATTACAAATTTCTGAGCTGAGATGATAAAAAGATGTGCTTTTGTAGAAGAAATAGACCTTCAATAAAAACAGCTTTTCAAAAATGCATTTAGAGCATACTGACCTTCAGTCAACTCACTCTATACTACGAAGCAGTCCCTAGATCCTTTATTATTTTCAGAGATTGATATGTTTATTTGGGGCCAAACAAAAATCACCTACATGAGACTTAGCACCATAAAGTCACAGAAAAAGGAAAACAAGGGGCTGTGAATTCCAGTGCTCTATGTGACTGTAGGTGGGGCTGGCAGCAACATCTGTTAACGTCACCTGAACACTTCCCTTGCAAGACCTTGGTTTTCATTGCTTCTAATACTGCCAAACAAGCAGCTTGGGCTGACATTTTCCATAGTGGATGGCTACCCAAATTGATATTTTAGGAAAGTTTCAGCCAAAAGAATAATCCAGAATAGCATTAATATGGTCCTTAGAAATACGTCATTTTGCTTGTTAGAAGCCTGGAGATCTTTTCTGCAAAATAGTACTATCTGAATGAGAAGCAGGCATTTATCACAAAAATATCCTCCCTATGTCAAAATCTACCTATATTTGGCAACAGCCTTTTTTTTGCTATTGTTGCTGAAGGTCAGTCTGCATATGCTCAATGGATACAGCCTTAATTTTAGCAGCAGATTTTCCTACAGAATCACTCCTTAATGGACATGGTACAGCCCGGAGGGAGCTGCAGGAGCTTTATGGGGCTCTCCCTGCAATTCCCGCTAGCAGCTGCTTTGGTGTGGCACGGAGCCAACCTGTAACTGATGGGCAGGAAAGCAGAGGGGAACGCCAGGAAATCAAACCTAAAGAGAAAACCCCAGCAAGCTCAGAGAAGAGAACCCGGTGGGGATGGCAGCTCTTGGGTTTTCCAAGGGCCAGCACCAGAGGCTGGGGTGTTGAAGAGCTCAGGGGTTAGACTGGCTGGTTGGAAGGAAAGCAGTAACGCTGGACAAGGAGCTGGAGCAGGAGAAGAAATCTGGAACTGCCCAGATGTAGAAAGGGACTTGGGTGGTGGTAAGTAGAAAGAAGGGAAGGGAAAAGAAACTTGGAAGGCAGATGAGGAGTAGGAAATGAGGAGTGAAAGGGAAAAACAGGCAAGGAGGCATGGAAGGGAATGAGATGTGGAAACAGACTGGCTAGGTGAGGAGTCCTGGGCTGGGACAGGGATGGCAGTGAAGCCTGTGGTTAAAAGTGGTATGTGCTCATAGGAAACCTTCATCTCACACAGGAGGGGCAGGCAGCACTATTTTCTTGTACATATTTGAATGTACAGTGACCTTAAAAACTGAGACAGAATCTGAAATGCTCTGCTCTTAATAACTCCTGACCAAATTAATGTTTATTTGAAAGCACGTTTCAAATTGAAAAGTAAAACGTAAAGAGCATGTACTCACCTCAAACGTCATTTCTAGGTGATTTTTGGGAATTTGCATTACCCCAGTATCTCCTAGTTCTCCTGAGACACATATCCAGGGGTTTGACGTGGTTATTGCATTGCTCAGTTTTTTGATGGGAATTATCACTGACCTGTAAGGGATCACTGAGAACAGGGCGGGGAAGGGGAGGGGGGAAGTACGTTAGTCTTGATTTTTTTTTTTTTTTCTTCTCACAGTAAAGGCGATTTCTGGAGCAAAGCACGCCTTCCCCTTGAAGGGAAGTTCTTGTCCCCTGTCTCAGCAAACAAACAAGAACCCCTCCTTCCCCGTGCTCAGAGGGGGCGGCGGTGCCGCACGGTGGTGCTGCAGCCCCGCGGCAGAACCCGCAGAGCCGGGGCAGCGCAGGGAAAGTTCCGCAGCCTGCTCAGGGAAGGGACGAACCCGCCTGCGGCAGGATCCGAGGAGGAGGGGGTACACGGCAGGATACGAGGGAAACGAATGTCAGAATCATTGAACAGTCTGGTTTGGAAGGCACCTTTAGAGGCCATTTAGTCCAACCCCTTTGCAGTGAGTAGGGACATCTTCAGATAGATCAGGTTGTTCAGAGCCCTGTCCAACTTGATCCTGAATGTTTCCAGAGACAGGGCATCCACAACTGCTCTGGGCAACCTGTGCCAAGGTTTCACACTCTCAAAGTAAACAGCTTCTTTCTTATAGCTAATCTAAACTGACCCTCCTTTAGTTTAAAACCATTACCCCTTGTCCTATTGCAACAGACAAATGATAAAATGTTCGTCCCTCTCTTTCTTACAGGCCCCCTTCAAGTACTGAAAGGCTGCAGTAAGAAACGCTGGCATGGCCAAAGTCTCACGTATGATGTGTCTCTGTGGATACCCCCTCGTTTATTATTCTTATTCTTTTGCTTTTAAATCTGTACCACCTATACATGCTTAAGACAAGGACTGCCACCCACCCCAATTTGGATTTGACTCCCGATACTGCACCTCTAGCACTGCAAGATTCTCTCTCTCCTTATGTTTCACAAGCTGCCTTTTTGACTGGGGAAGCTAAGCCAACCTTTTTTACTTTTGTGTGCCATCCAGTGATACTGCACTCAAAAAATACTCTCAAATTCCAAGCACTTGTCCTACAGGGAAGAGCTGTCAAGCTGGATGCCCCGCAGAAATAAGGTAATCAAGGATGAATAAATCTCTTTGCACTGTGTTAGTTCTGTGGAGATTTCTTGCTTTAAGAGGAGAAAAAGTAGAATGAGTGCCTGCTTTGACAGCCACGTAAAGCTTGCTTCACTTCACTCTGAACAGGCAGGGAAATGAAGACTAAGAACTGCCCAGGTGAATCCAAATAATTAGGTCATCTCATGGGACCTTGCCTTTTCCACATTGACCAGGGTTGGAAAGACAAAAGATTCTTTTCCAGATATCAGTCCAACCTCTGCTCTGAGGATGAGAGAGGGAATCTTTCTGGCATTTAAGGAGAGACAAAAAGAGATTGAAAATATACAGTGGAGCACAAAGTCCCATGTATTTCATCCTCCAATCTTCCATCTCCTTCTCAGTCTGAGGAGAGCAGGCTGTTATGGTGCACACTTAATGGAAGACCAGAAAGAAGCATTAGGATGTAGAGGACTTGTCTGGGAGGGAAGATGAAAGAAACTATACAGAGAGCTGCACTCTGCTGATTACTCTCCTTTGTGCAATGCTCTTATCCAGAGCACTTCCATACAACGTTTCCCCTCCAGCTGGTTTCCCAGAGCAACACCCAGCAGCCTCACAGCAACAACCGAGGTTTCCAGATAAGGGCTCAGCTACTCATGCACCAGCAACACCGTCTCTTACAAATCATGACAGCAACTACTTTTTATTCAGGGGGAAAAAAATTGATTCTCCAACTCACTGATTGTGGTGAAGACGCTTGTGAAGCAGAAATAATCCACAGCGTTGAGCGAGAGCAGGTGATAGAGAAACTGTTCCCGTTCTTCCTCGCAGCGCAGGAAAGCGTAACGCTTGTAAAGCTTCCTGGTAGAAACAAAGACATTGCATATTTTTGTTGCTGTTGTTGAAAAAAGCACCACGTATCTTAAAAGGTGTCTGAATCTCAGAATATCAAATGAAGAGTGGATCTTAATGGCAGGTATGACTCCTCACCAACACAAGCTGCTAGAAACCCATGGAGGGTGTGTAAGTCTGCTACACATCTGTGTTACAGACCACTCTTGGCTCCATGCTCCCACAGTAAGGCCACAGAGTTCATATCAGTTTTGGGTTTGCTGCAAGGCACAGATATGAACCAACACTACTCACAGCAGCAGACCTGGACCAACCTAACAGCAACCTCATTTCTTCCCCATACCTCCCCACTCTGGAATGATCTTGTCTAATCTTCTCCATACTGTGACAGAGAAAACTAAGCTGAAGGCACCAAGCAGCAGATGGGATCCTCCCACCACTCTCTCAGTTCAGGGACCCAAGTGTACATCACCAATTGCCCTAAGCAGTGCAAAGGCACACCAGGAATTAAACTGGCCCCGCTCTGAGACAGCACAGAGCTTGTGACAAGGCTGTAGTCTGAAGGGAACAGACTCCTGAAGAATTGCTGAGGTAGGCAGATGTAGATGCAACTTCAGGAAAAGACAGGTCTGCCACCATGCCTTTAGTTGAACTCCCAAGAGGTGACTGCCTCTAGTTACTCCTCTTTCTTCTCGCTAGGAGAGTATTTGGTAGCTTTTGGCATAAATCATTAATGCAACACATGACAGAGCCAGAAGTACCTTCGACAGCTAGGATGTTTTCTTTTCCTAAGGTTTGGGGGTTTTTTACTAAATGCACTGTTTTGAGAAAATGAAGTCACGGGACATCTACACAGGCGACCCCTAAGTGCCTGTGCTTGCAAAAGGAGGCAAAGCTGGGAGAGCAGGCTCGGAGGGCTGGCCTCTGACCCAGCTCATGGGCAGTCAGGATGGGGGCCTGTGCTTGGCTGGAGTCAGCCTAAGGCAGGGCTGCTGTGAGATGGGGCATTCCTGTCCCTGCTGCTTCATTTGCACAAGACACAATGAGTGTAGGGGCTGTGATGTGGCTTGGATCAAAGCACTGATCTGACCACGACCTAATGCCTCCTTCCTGAAAACTGTGATGCGTTTTCCATGCAGACGTGCAGAGTTCTGCCCTGCTGGGTGGGCAGGACCTCCTCCCCCAGCTACCCTCTGCCCTTCAATCACTTCTAGCTGGAAACCACAGTACCCAAACAGGGTGTGTGGCTGTGCCACAAGCAGCAGCACCTTGAGACATCACTGAGGCAGACATGAAAGCGAAGCACTGAGAAAAGGAGCCAGCTTACTTTGCAAGTGCCTGGTTGGAAAGCAGTTGCTTCAGGTGCTGAGATAAAAGCTTCTTCTCCAGAGAAAGCCTTATCCAGGCTCTGGCTCGCCCCACATCAGTCTTTATCTCACTCATGTTCTGAACATGCCTGAAATGTGTGGGAAAGAAAATAAATAGATGAATCATAAAAATTCTACAAATGGCAACATCCAGTGTGATGCTGCAGCTGAACTGGAAGATATCTTCTGACATCAGTTCTACAGAGACCCCCAGCAGGACTCCCCGGAACCCCTCATTGTGGCACTGAGATCCCTGGCAGCCCCAGACTGGCATGAGAACATGGGGCAACTTTTCCTGATGCACTACAGCCCAAATCAGCTGCTCTGTGTTTGCTTGGCCAAGGTAAGTAGGGGTAAATCTGCTCATCCCTGCATTGCTGGAAGTAGATGCCCTCATGGACACTGCTAACACCTAAAAAAAGCAGCCACCTTGTGACACCCAGTTATATCACACTTGCCCCCTCAGGCTGCTGAATCAAAAGGGTGCATCTGGGAGGGCAGAGGACAAACATGTATCTTGAGAATTTCTCCAAACGACAGTCTACTTTGAAGGCTCTTACAAACCCCTTGAGGCAGCAGCAGTGGGAAATCTAAGAAAAGAAGGACTGTTGGGGCAAAAACAGCAACAGGAAGCCTCAAGCAGAATCACATTTTCAGAGATATAAGAGGCCCTTGTGTAAGTGATAATTTGAACAGCCTTCCACATGCTTCATCTGTAGGAAAGCAGAACTGTTCCACAGGGGCTTTCTTCTATGGTTTTGTTTTTCTTTTTTTTTTTAAACTTCCCACATTTCGGTTTGGAGAATGCCAGAAAACTCTAGTTTTAGAGCACAGGGAGTTTTAGAAGAGGAAGAGAGCAGCCATGGCAAGGCCAAGCTGCTTCCAAAAACCCCCACGTAGTTAAACAAACAATAAGAAAAATGAATAACAGTTTCCAGCTGGAGAGAATAAAGGCTGCAATTTCTTCATTTTCATGCAGTTTGCATGTTAAGTGCACAGGTGATTCAGCCCTCCAAATCTCTGTGGCAGGCTCCAACTACCATCAGCTGAAGTCTGAACAGATCTCTGCTGCGATTTCCTGTCCAACTCCTGCATCTTCCTTGACAGCCCTCCACGCGTTGCTGAGTGCTAGGCAACATTTACTCCAAAGGAAATCCAACAAAGTCATGCTGTGGCTGATGCTTTTTACATTGACTACTATAGTCTCACTGTCTCGTGCTTTCCCCCATCTGTTACACCCAAGCGTGTGCTTTATGTTATATTTAGATCCTGCATTATTTGACAAAAGTACTCTCTTGTTTACAGAGCCTCTAACGCGACAGGCCCAGGACCTCTAGGGCAGATTTGCAAATACAACTTGGTGCTGTCCGGAAATACAAGTTCACTCTGCACAAATGAAGTGGATACTGGACACAGTCCAGGTGCACTGCTCTCTGTCAGGCTGCCCCAACTCTCAAAATACAGGTCTGCCTTCACAATCCACACTGAGGTGTCTGTATCACACGGCTCAGTGCTGTACGTACATATCTGAAGCACCATCAATAAGAGTGATGGTAGCTTGCCAGTGGCAAAACCAAGGTTGCTTAAAAGCTCTAAAAAACCAAACAAACAAAAAACCCAAGCCTTTTTTTTTTTTAAGAAACTTCCTCCTGTTTACTAACACACACAGATGGTTTTCTGATGGACCAGATAAGTTCTAATTCTTGCTGAGCTGTAAAACAAACGCAGGAGGGCACATTACACTCACACACATGTCCTAGCCCTTTATAACCAATCTCAGCAGCCTCCCTTTGTCAGCAGTGATGCCTACCATCTGAATTGCTGCTCAGAGCCTTGCTCCTGGCACTGGAAATCCCTGGCTCAGGATGTGGCAGCCAATGTTAGACCTTCCAACCCAGACAGCTGGACATGTGATCCGGAGTCCTTTAGAAACTGGATGCATATTACACTCAACTACATCGTGTTGAGACACTCTTCTCAGACGTTTCAAGTCTTTTGAGATGGGAAGATCAAAGCACAGACTATCATCTCCCTCCCTCCCCTTCCCCCAGAGTGCTCGGCTTGAATTACATCTAATATGAAACACCGAGCGGAATATGTTATTTCACTGTGAGAAGATTCAAGTACAGATGGACTCAACCTTATTCCATGCATGCTCTGTGCCTCTTCATTACCTGCTTCTGGCTCAGACTAGATTAGCATTAATTCTGCATTTGGGAAAAATAAGGATTTGCAACCATACAGCTTGCCAGAGACATTAAAAAGATCTAGTAATCAGTCTTGGTGTCAGCAAAAGCAGAGTATAACAGAACAGGGCATTCAGGAACCCAAATTTAATTCACTCTCAGCTGTGGGAGTCAGAACAGCTCTATTTTTATCAGTGACCTCAGCATAAGTACTGTGTGCTCAACACTGCGCAGCAAACTCTTCTTGTCAGAGCACTGAACAGCCATTTCAATGCAACTCCCTTGGCTGGGACTTGCTTTTAATCCCATTAGTAATAACAAAAAATCTATTTACCCCATCAAATGTAAGCCTGGGGTATGGGAGGACATCCCCTCTGTAAACAGCTGTGCTGACAGAAAAGGTTACAACTGCTCAGTGCTGCCATGCCCCTGAGGATGGTGTGCACGCTCCCCATCCCAGCACCATCAGGAACAAGCCACACTAGCTCATCCCAGGTAGGCAGCAGGTCTTGACTAAGCCTTCTTTTTGACCACAGCAGATTAAGTATCACTGCTGTGGGCCCAGCTCCCAGCTCACATTCTCCACTTGCAAGTTCCCTGCAGGAGGGGAGGCACAACACGGGCATGAAACCAAGCGCTGATAGCAAGGAAGAACGTGTCCAAAGGGAAAGGATCAGAAACCTGAAGCCAGCTGGACCAAAGGTTTTGGGGAGTTGCCTTGGTGTTGACTGGTTGGGTTGGACATGCAGCAATGTGCCCGAAGGCTGTGGCCATGCTGGAAGCAGGTTGCAGCAGGAATCTGACGGGGAGCTAGAAGAGGGGTGGGAGAGATGCTGCAGATCCTCGCCAGGGGAGAAGCTGAAGGGCATACCCCCAAACATGCTTGTGCCAAGACTCCATGCACAAAGCCAAAATAAACACCTTGAGCATCTTCCTTACCACATCTAAGATGCCTGGCTTTGCAGGGGAGGCAGAGGACACACCACTTTACCTGTAGCACAGGCTCATGGCACACTCAGAGCATGACTGTGACTCAGCCCTGCTTTTTAAGTTGTTTATATAACCTTGCATGAGCCATCAAAAACAAGCCATGCTTAAGGCAATGCTTAATCCTCTAGCCATTAGTTCAGTTAGCACCGCAACCCCACCAATTTAACAATTACCCATCCTTCTAACTTCATTCTGAATCTGTGTGTGCAAACAAATATTAAGTGGCATTCCCTCCAAGCAGGAGAAAGTATGCCACGAGATTACAGATGACAAATTCAACTCACCATCTGCCCAGCATTTTCCATGACCAGACATGTTTGTGCACAATCACGAATACCCAAGATATTACAGAAGGTAACGTTCTGCTTCTGTACTTTTTCTCTGAAGAGCAGCAGAAAGAATTTTGTGATTCAAACAAGAGAGCTCAGATCTGTGCTAGGCTTTCATTACTCCAGTGGAAGTACGTGGAAGACAGAACCCCCGCATGCAGCAGTGAGCACACACAGCCTCCTCTGCCAGCAATCCCCTCCCAGCACGTGAGTTTCCGCTCCAGATCCTCCTTCATCCTTTCCTCAGACTGACCCTCTGCATGCCTGTCAGCCTTGCAGGACTGAATTAAGCAGATAGCTGCCACATCCCATGAGAGGGATGCTAAAATGACAGACACATGTTCAAAATGACCTCTTGGCACCATACTCCTAATTACACTGTATATATTCCCTCTCCCACTTTTGCATGTTGTTTTAGCCTTATGTGACATGTCATATTCTTCAAAATCAGAGCACAAGACTCACACTATGTAGCATCAAACAAAAAGGTTGGACACTGCAGGTGGGAAGTACAGTGATTTTCTTTCAGAAAAGTCTGACTAATCTGTGTGATCTCACATCAGAAAAAAAAATATGTCCATATCAATACACATAGTAAAAATCACATCACTGTAATCGCGGTTTTGTGAACTTACTACAATTAATTTTATTTTTGCCATAAGATTTTTTACCATATTTTTATGTGGAAGGAGGACATGGTATTACAAGAAGAAGTAGTCATATTGTCTCACACATTAAATTGTCAGCAATTGTTAGCAGCTCTTTACAGATGTGCATTATTGTGTTAGTCCTCCTCTCTTTTCATGGCACATTTAGCCCACTGCAATCCTTAACCCCAGTGAAACAAGTGTCAAAAAAGTAGCCTGACCTGGCAGTGGCTTGATCAAGAAGATGCCCTGAAGAACTTCTGTCTGGTGCTGTCACACCAGCCTCTACCTCTTCTTACCCTCTAACCCTTCTGGTTCCAAACCAACATTGCTTGAATAGGTCTCCACAGCCAGGCTGTGGTCTCCTGCAGAGCACCTGCCCTAACTTCACATCCTAGCTTTAAACTCACCCAAATCCTAAATTTGAATACATTTCTAAATTTGTTCATTTACTACTATTTGCCATAAAATGCTAGCTGAGAAGAAAGAACATTGCTCAGGCACTGCGAGCAAGTTTTTATGTCCCTTTGCTCTATTTATCAACTGTACTTGCTCAGTCAGTATTTTGACATAAACAAAAAGAAACAAACTCAAAGAACCAAGGAACTCAACATATCTGCTGTTAGTTGTAGAAGTTGGCTCTACTGCTGGAAGAAACCCACCCAGGAAAAACTAAAATCCAAGTAAAATGTGTGTGGCTTTTACTGTCTTTTATATAAAATAGATCAAGTGAACATGCAAAAAAGGTTTTTCAAAACAGAAAGGCAACATGTCATAGATTTGAATGTGGGCTGAAGAGAAGGTTTAATTCTCCTTAGCCTTTGTAGACCCAAAGCCAGTGTGGATCTTTACCTTATGCTACACAATTAAAACCACAATCAGTGCTTTAGGAACCAAATTGTGTACCTCATATCTTGTATCAGGGAAACCCTCAATGTAGGCAGAGTAATTCCTGTGTCAGACTTTCGTCTTTCTGTTCCAACAGCAACTACAATGGAGAAAACACACGAAGTTAATGCAACACTACAGGAATAGTCTGCAAAGCATTTGTTTCACATACAGCTGAAAACAATCATAAGTGGCTGGTAACTGCAGAGTTTCTGTGCATTATCACTAACTCCATCCTGGAAACTTAGAAGTAGACAAAATGAAAAATGCTGAATACATTACCTATTCCTTCCTTAATCCAGCACTGAATTCAGAGATTTAGCTTCCTTTTTTGTATGTGAAATACATTAACATAAATCTGATGAGTTTTATTAGTAAGAGATATTTCTAGGAAAAGCTCACAACTGAGAAGAACTCGATAAAATTAAGCTACAGTAACATATTCAATGCTAAGAATGCCACGCATTTCTGTGCTCTGCTACTCTGATCAAACTGCTTTTTGGTGACACATTTTGCTCTCAGGAATTTGTGCCTGCCAGCCAGATTTTTTAGTGCATTACTCACTGAAGCTTATTAAAACGTCTTTTCATGAGAGAGACTAGTTTTTCCATAAATGCATCTTCGAGGACTGATCATACAAGTTCCCATCAGCAGGATTTGGATTGGAGAGTCCTTGGAAGATGACCAACTAAAGTTCAGAGATTTTGACTACAATACCCCAGCCATTGGGCAGAGAGATCTCCAGGTCATCAGAAAACCAATCTCTCTCACAGCACAGAAGTAATTTAGTGATTGTAAAGGGCCAAGCCAAAGCTTAAAACTGAGCACCTAGGCTGATGTACAGAGATCAATTACACAGTTTCTGAACTGTACTATCCACCAGTATAAAGATTTAGTGAATATGGAGTTATTCACATTGGGATCTGAGAGACAGATTATGCTCACTGAAAGAAAAATGTCAGCTGTCTTACCCCCACTTCCACACTTTCAGCTTCTACAGAAATCATCTCTTGTGGAAGCACTGCTTCTCACACCTCACTCAATGCTGATTAAAAGGAAATGAAGCTAGTGAACATACATCAAATGATTTTCCAGACAAGGACAGTAACTATGTTCCTTTGCCTCCAACAATTTCAATCTATTTAGTCCAGACATCAAGACATCCTCACAATGATGATGAAAAGTCTCAAAATGTAAATGTGATATTAGCAAAGAAATACACCAGAAATCCTGCATGGATTTCATGTGGTTGCACTGATCCTCCCATGCCCAAGTTCATTCACTGTGATGGACCCTTCATGGAGTCAGTTGCCAAGTACTCACCTGGTGACTCTGCACTGTGCTCCTGCTTCTCTTCTCTCTCTTGGTACTGAAGCAAATGGGACCACAGAGCAGATTTCCCCTGAAGATGGAATACATAGCATGCAGCTTTAAATAAACTCAGGCAAAAGAAAAGAGGCCAATAAACACGGCAAAATAATGGAATGGCATTTAAATGGGTAAAATGTTCAGTAATTACAATCAATCCTTCTCTCTTGGATCATGAAATCTTAGGAAAAGGAGAGGACCATCCCACTGACCTATTAATCACACCACCCACCTCGTTTCTTTGTCCTCTCTCTGGGTTTTCCTTCTGAAGGTTGAAAGAGAAGAAACCAAACACATACTTGACAACATCACTGCAGTTTCCAGAGGCACCTCTCAAATAGAAAAAGAAAAAAACCAAAAACCAACGCCCCCCTCCCCCCCCCAAATCCCTAACACCCAAAACTCCTCAACCTTGGCAAGATATGAACCAGGGACTCCGAGCCCAAAGGTACCTCCCACTTTATCTTGGAATGACACCACTGAGTAGCAGCTTAAAAGGTAGTGATGGTGTTCAGTGTTTGCTAGACTAGTGTTCACACAAAGTTCCAAGTTTCCAGCTACCAACCTGCTTGACCTGCAGACCATGGCTCCAGATCCTTTCTAGCAGATCACAGAGACTAGCAATCAATGTATTTTCCTCCAGACCTGTTATGTTGGCTTCTCCATGTCCCAGCTCAACTGCTTCATGGCCCATCTTCTCTACCAACATGCGTTTAGTCTATAAATAAATAAATAAATAAAAATCCCCAAAGGTTTCTAAGAATATTATCCAGCAAGGGATAGAATTTCTAGATGAGTTCACTTGAATGTGCTTAATACAGAAACCATTGCTAATAGCCTGACCAGAGAAAGTTTAATATCTTTACAGAGTTTGTAAATTAACAAGCAATAATTGTATTAAAAAAAGTTTGCATGATTACTTCAAATCACAGACTATCCTGAGCTGGAAGGAACCTACAAGGATCATCAAAGCCCAACTCCTGCTCCTGCACAGGACAGCCCCAAGAATCACACCATGTGCCTGAGAGCATTGTCCAAACACTTCTTGAACTCTTTTTGAACTGGTGCTGTGACCACTTCCCTGGGGAGCCTGTTCCAGCTGTCCTGTTTCTATACCCCTTATCCACTGTCCTATTCCTACACTGTTGATCTATTACCAAGCAGAGTATAGAGCAAAACAGAGAAAAGCACTAGATACATTTTCAGTCTTACTGACTTTCTGGTTTTCTTCTTGTTACAGCCATTAAAGTTTAACACTCAGGTAACGCAGTATAACACCAACTGCAACAGACACAAGCTACATTTTCATGTGTATAAAAGCTCCTTTAATATTAGAAACTGCTATACCTCATTTGCTCTGCATAAACAACGTGCACAAGTGACACATGCTGAATTCTTCCCTTTTGACTGAGGGTCTCGAGCCCGTTCTGTTTAGGCTACATGTAAATACGAACAATTAAAGGAAATCCTCCTGGAGATGTCTGATCATGCTGATTCTCCTTCCTGTCCTTTTTACTCTTTCCATCAATTTCAACTGCATAAATAGAAGAGCGAGGACACGTTCCTTTCTTTTCTAGCTGTTGAAAAATGTAACACTAAATTGATACACTAATGTATCACTAATGATACACTAACTGATACACTATATTACACTATATGTAATACTAATGTAAATGTTACACTAAAGGGACATCCACTCCGGTGAATAGTCTGGTATTCCAACAGACTAATGGCACTCCAGCTGTGAATCAGACCACCATCTGCAGATGCTATTTAGGCTCAGTGTAATCAAGGGGAGAACACACAGGGGACGACCTACCTTCATGCGACATTCCTTCAGCAACCCTTCCACAAACTTCCAGTTGGTTTGTGCAATCACAGCTGGAGAGAGGTCTGAGAGTTTGGGCTGCCTTAAATTTTTCCCTAAACTCCTTGCCTCCTGCATGTATTTCTAAAAACAAAGAGAATATTTTTAGATATTACAAGTCAGAGGGACTTTCCTCATCCTAATCCTAGGCAAGCAAATGCTGGTGGAAAGGAATGAGCTAGTGTTAATCTAGGAACAAAATCTTGATTTATCTGATGTTTAGGTGTCAGGCTGGAGGAGTGGAGCGATTCCTTCTGACAACAGAAAAAGCAAGATATTTTCCTGCGTGGTACAGAATCAGTCAGCACTAGCTAGTGAACTGTGCTGTTAGCCACCAGCATGAAGTTAGGCACAGCAAGTGCATAAAGTGCAACACCTTCATTAAGCAATGAAGTCAAAACACCCAGTAAAGTTTCTTTTCACTATTAAGTCTCACTTAAAAAAACAAAACAAAACAAAACAAAACCCTGTCTAATTTGTGACCAGACTATACATGAATAGAAAAAAAAATCCTCTGAAAATCAATTACAAGAAGCAGAAATACACTTCATGAAGGAGAAAGATTTCAACCATTACTTTTCATCTGGATAGTTTATGTGGGAAAAATGAGACTTGTCTTTATTCTCAATTAACTTCTTGATTATGAGTGAAGCTCATTTTAAACAGAATTGACAGTAAGGATCATTTTTATATGGAGTGGTAATTGTGAAGTATGGACAAAAAAAATCAGCATACTCTTTAAAGAAAGATCCAAGCTGTAATAAAAGACCTTTAAACTTCCCTGCTCCACTGCCTTGTCTTCAGGGGTGGGGTATTTTTCGGTTCGGCTTTCATTTATTAAGCCAAAAAACACACACCAAAAAAACCACAAAAAAACAAAACAAAACAACAAAAAAAAAAAAACCACAAAAAAAAAAACAAGTGACATCTGACCCAAACATCAGCAAGAGGACTGAGCAAGGCTGAGAAGTTGGCCAGTTGTTCAAGCATTATTCATAAAGTTTTTGTTAAAAAACAGTAAGATAATAAAATGATGCAGAATAAAAGTCTTGAAACACGGTGCTCATAGCCTGGTGTGGGAATGCTCTGTTTCCATAGTGTGTTTTCATCCAGTTAATGATGCCTCTTTGGGGGATGGTATGTGACAATGATCACTCCTTCCCAGAGAAGGCTGGATCACATCTCCCTCAGGGACTTAGTGCTGTTGCTGGCTGGGTTTTCTGGGAAACTGAGAGGTCACTATGGCTGTTGCATCCTTGGAGCTTTCTGTCTGGGCAGAAAATTTATTTCATAGAATAATAGAATGGTTTGGGTTGAAAGAGACCTTAAAGGTCACGTAGTTCCAACCTTTCTGCCAGGGCATGGACACCTTCCACTAGATCAGGAAAAGCAAAAGCAAAATCCAAACATATTGAACTTAATTGAAATAGCTCACTTTTTTTTTTTTTTTTTTTTTTGGGGGGGGAGAGTACAGTTCATCTGACACAACTGGATTTTTTCCACACAAAATTTGGACAAGAACTACTTAATGTCACCCCAACAGCTCAGACAAGAACATAGGGTTCTGCCATGAAAAGCTGTGTTCATCAAAAGTGCTCAGTTAGGTGATTACAGTTGCACCAATACTGTAAGGATTTTAAAATAGCTGAAAAACTACAGGTGGGAATTAAAAAAAAGTCACAGATGATGAAAGCGTGTTGTCCATCAAGCAACCTCACAAGTGACTTCCATCTAACTCAGTGCAAAAATTAACAGCAAAACAAGTGAAAAAAGTAATAAAGGGAATATATAACTAGGAAATCTAATATTTCTTTTTAAAGGGATGAATAAAATGCAAAGTGTGGTTACAGTCTGAAGAGTACAAAACATGGATAACCTTATTTTATTCATTATATATCTTGTTATTACACTAAAATAAAAAAGAATAGTATTGGCTCTTGTAAGTTCAACAGAAGAACAAGGGTGGGCTGAGAGAATCAGTTGATTGCACTTTGCCTGTTCATCAACATCCACCACCACCTTCTTTCACACTGGGATGCAATGATTCAGCAGTCAGAAGGTGATGATTTTTGGATTTGACACCAGCTTAGCAACATGGGGAAAAAAAAAAAGAACGTGAAACAAATTCTTGTCTTTCAGCCTTGGAGCCACTGTGTTTGCCAGGGAACTGGAGTGGAAGCTCATTTCCAGCTACTTTTCTGATTATAACCACACTTCCAAGCACTACAGGGACGTGCTCCTACTCTATGAGAAAGGGAGAGGTTTGAGGCGCCGTGAAGACAGAGGTTCCTCATGCTAGCAACATCTCAAAAGCAGCTTTCAACAAGAAAAACTAAAACATACCAGGCAGCATTCAGAGAAGGATTTTTTAGGAGGCCGTGCAGGAGGGGGTGGTCCCTGATCCCACTCCCAGAAGGCCATTGAGTTCTGACGAAGCAAAAGCTCCTCCGATGGCTAAGAGGAGGCAGATGCCCCAATGGCAGAACAGCCAGAAAGAAAGAGGAGACAAAGCAAAAGAAGCATGCATATGATCCACAGCCAAAAAAAGAAAAAAGTAAATACATGACAAAGTACTGAAAAGGCTCTGCTGAGATACACACGAGGCACTGTTTAAAATATACTTGCAAAGCCACATTAGCAAAAATAGCAACAAATATGTAAAAGTGCTGTTTTGCTGTGTTTCCACTGAAACATCATTTAAAGCTATGGTTGAAGAGTCCACTCATCTGCTCAGGTTCTTTCAGAGGGAAAACTCCAACACTGGTCAACGTTATTCAGCGAGATTTACCACAAAACAGCATGAGTGTTTTATTTTTGCTATTGACATACAAAAGAAGCACATGGACATCAATGGAAAAATGTGGCAGAAAATATTTAATGGAGGACAAGGAACTGAAAAGATGGGAAAGAAATGCATGTATGTGACTGACATTTATAAGATGCATGGGAGTTTCCAAGCTTTAGGCATAAAAAGGCCCCAAAGTCTTAACCTTTCAAATAGGCTTACTCATGTCAGGAATCTACGCAAGAGAAAGAAAAAAAAATTCCTTTAAAAGAAAGGAAAGAACCCTGCCTCATTCGCTTCTACAGCACTGACATTTATTCAAGGACTTGACTTTTCCAGAGACCTGGCCAGAGCTCAGCAGCTGCACTCAGGAAAGCACCAGGGCTCTGCTGCCTGCATGCAGCAGCACGACCAGGGTCTAAACCAGCAAATAAACCATTTTTTCTGATGACAATGGGGCTGTCTTTTTCCTAAATAATAAAAGCACTTCATTTATGTTGCGTACTTTGAAGTTGTACAACATATACAAAAATCTGTGACAAGCGAAGCGGCATCTAAATGGCTACAGAGACCCAAACAAATATCACAGTAGACACAAAACTGCCCTAAGCAATAAGCACATTGTTTGTCCAAACCTCCACCTCCTGGATCACAGCTTGTGCTGCCCGCAGATGATGCCACCTACCTCCCTCAAATCGTTGTCCAAGCCGATGTGCTCCGAGTGCTGCCGCAGGCGGTCCTTCCTGCGCTGCGTGGTGGTGCTGCGGCTGGCCCAGCGGCTGGGAAGTCAGAGAGAGAGAAGACACACATGAGCAGCCAAAAAAAAAAAAAAATCAGGAGGGAAAGCCTGGGTCAGGAGCCACAGACATCCGATGGGGCTGCAGCAAGAGAAGGAGAAGCCCAAACTTGGACCGTGCAGTAACCACGAGTGCAAAGTGGTGCCTGATCTCCCCATGGGAAGCCATCTGGCAGGCAACAGGCCACTGTGCACCCAAGGGATAAAAATCCTCATGGAAACGTGCCCACTGCCTGCCATGGTCTGCAGTGAGAGCTCCTGGCATCCAAAACACAGGTCATGCAGCACCACTGATGCCACCACCAGGTAAACTGTTGTACTTAATTACCCAACACCACTGCTGCGTTTGATGAAGTTTGATAAAAACAGTGGCTGTAGAAACAAACAAAATTATAATGATGTATTTTGAGCAGCAACTTCTATGATTTTCCTCTTTTGTGAGAAGTGCTACTTCTCCTTTCTGCATTTCCAGGAACTATCTGAGAGACATTTCTCATTGCAATAGTAACAACTGTGATATCGGGTGCATTTATGTCTAAAGGTTATAAACAACATTGACGTTCCTGGGATTAATCATGTTGCTATCTTCACCTTCTGTTTTTTTGCATCAGGTTTCTAAATACCAAAAAACCCCCTCGTTATTTTCCACATGTTCATATATGTCCAGCTGAATTTTTCCTCATCTGAAGCTGTTGCCTGAAAGCAGCCACGTGGTAACCAGGTTTGAAACTGGGCAACGTTGAAGCTCTTAAGTGTCCAAACTCCTTTATGCCAAATCCTTGACAACAAAAATGCTCAACTGGTGCAGAGAGAATGAAGTTAATGCAATATTTATAAAAGAAAGCGGAAATAACACTGTATAAAGCAAACTATCAAGTATTAAAAATAAGCAGCTTAATGCACATAAAGGCTATATCTTCAGAATATCACTTGATTACTTTAGTTGTGTTTATTAAACTTAAAATTATCTTTCAAATACAGTTTAGAAAAAGCCTTTAAGTGTATAGCCTTTCAGTCAATTTATGACTGCCTCTCTCCTGCACTCAGAAGATAAAGAGTGAAACCAAGGTGAAAGAGAACACAAATCCTGTTCAGAGCAGTGCTCCAGCTCTGGTGCCTGGCAGGATGTATGAAAAAGGCTCTACCTACAGGAGGAAACTGCCTGGAAGAATTTGAGGGGATAACCTTAATCTGGAAGAAAAAAAAAAAATTAAAAAAAAAAAAAGGCAATAAAAAGAAAACAAAACCCACACTTGCCAACCTCAGCACTTGAGTCAAAGGGACCAAAGGGACTCTTCAAAATCCATCTCCATCCTGGCACCTCTACTCCAGACTGAAGTGTCCATGCTGGGCACCATGCCAGAACAACTGCTCTGAGATGGCTTTTTCTATAGGAACTGTGATCAACAGGCAGAGCCCCTCAGGATTTGGGTTCTCTGCTTTGATAGATCTATACAGAGGGCACCTGTAGATGTCCACATCAAAGACTGAAGTGTGTGCTTGGTGAGACTCTCCACATTGGTGGTATTGGTGAGAACAGCAGTCTCCAGATCCCAAATCCATCAGTTTTTCTGTATGCACCCCAAACAAGAGCATACACAAATAAGATCTGGGATCTGAACTGTTTGGGGAAGGAGTTTCAGCTGGTGACATAGGCAGATACATGCCAGGGGGAGAAAACTCTTGCACTGAGCTGGACTTGGTCTGACATGCCTGGCAGACCATTTGGGATGTGTAGGGAGAGGAGCCTGACCCAAGAGAAGGACAGAGATATGACCCCTGATAAACAAACCCTCCTGTTTCCAGAGAGAAGGACTTTGCATACATGTACCTAACTATCTCCACCAATTCCTCTGGTGGGTCGACTGAAGACTGAATTTTGGCCAACTGCACCAATAAAAAGAGGAGAAAAAAAGTCATAGGAACTATAGTTTTTATAGTCAAATTGAAGTCCCGTCCTACCTCCCAAATAACATCAAGAAAACAAGTACAGAGGAAGAAATCTGGGTCTGCATGTAATTACAGTTCTTCACCTCAGCATCCCATACAACAAGGAATTTATTTTTAAAGCAATGTAGCCTCAAGTCTCTGGTAACTAAATGAAACAGCCCAATAGGTGTCTGCACAGCAAATGCCGATACCTTCTCAGAGGAATACACTACTGACATAAGTGTCTCTGCACCTCTGCAGAAGTCTTAAAAATAAACAGCCCCTGAGTTTATTAAGTCACAATTTTTAATTTTTTTTTCAGAAGCAATAGCCCAAACCTTATTAGATGACTGAAAAGGGAGAAATAAAATCCTACATTTTAATAATCTCAACAAGTAGAAATGTAGCACAAAACCCCACACCCTTGAACAGAAGATAGCAGACATAAAAGTGACTTTAGCTACCCGGCTCTGGAGACCTGCCATTTATTGCAAGCCAGTACCACGTTTATGTTTCACATGATAGAATGCCAATAACACATTGGAAAGTTAAGCTATAGATCAAACATTACCCATATAATATTTTTATGTTCCAATTTATATGGTAGTTTCTGAACTGTAGACAGAGCTTGGATCCCTCTCCATCCGCATTTCTGCAGTTACTGGAAGACAAAAGAATTGCTAGAACTGTCCTTTGAGGGAACACGTCTCACCAAAGGTGAAAGCAGAATGAAAGCTACAGAATAATTACAGCTACTACACCATCATTAAAGAATCTTCAGTTCGTTCCAGCGCCGTACTTCATCTGGGAGAAGGCACAGACTATTCTCCAGATTATTAATCAGAACCATTTGAACATTTTAAGGATACAAATGTAAAGATCATTGGGTGTTAATGAAAAAAATGACTGCTGCTCATTAGCTGGAGCAATTACACACGCAGTGAGCTGCACGTTCCTTCTTCCCCAACCTCTAAGCTGAGGGAGAGGAGCTGTTGAGACACTGAGTGAGGTCTGTGTATTGAGATGCTGCTCTGAATCTCTCCAGGAGATTTCATGAAGATCTAACAGCAGATAAGCAGGATTAAGCTGCTAAATCTTTTAAAGCCTTTTCTTTACTGGGCCACATAGAATTTTCCCAAAACAATGCTTCAATATTATAATTATAATTATTATAATAATTATTATAATAATATTATAATAACCATTCCCACTCCTCTTACAAGCAGCAACTGCATTTTAAATTACTCTTCCTCTTCTTCTGATCACTCAAAGTGATTTTAAGGGGGATAAAACCCCATCCCAGCAGCCACACCACCTTCCCCGGGCTGTCAAAATCCCATCCGGGTGCTCCTCCTGGCACTGCTGTCAGCTACTGCTGTATTCACACCTGAGCCAAAGCAGTGAGCAAAGCTGTAATCCCACTAGCAAACACATGCTTGTCAGCCCTTAGTCTTGGGCTTTTCAGCTGAATCACTACCACCCATGTCCTTATGGAGCAGGTACTTGAGGAGACCAAGTCTCTACCTTGGAGGGATGAGCCTGGCACCTGGGAGTGCACAGCACTGCAGTGCTGCTGCTCAACCTGGATGCTGCCCAAGTATTTCCTGACCCACAAAACGCCCTCTCCCCTTTATTTTTTGCTGGTAGAGCCATGAGCATGGACTACAGGCATGTTTCATTCATTCCTCACAGCGGAGGCATTGCTACAAGCACCAAGTCTCTGGGGATTAAGCAGACGCAGCTCAGGCACAGTGTAGTGGGGAGCCCAGGGACAAACTGCCTACATGGAGAAGTGAGAAAAGGCTTGTTTCAGTATGTCTGCCGGTATCTAACTTCCATGTTCACAGATGAATGGTCCTCACCTTCAGGGACTGCGAGAAAGCAGGGATATTTCAGAGGAGGGATCAGGGAAGACTGTGCTCTGTTCAATATAGAGAAATGAAATGAAGGCATCTCACAATAAGATCCTTGTAGCACGAAAACAGTGAATTTCAGTCAGTGTTGTTTAATATCAAATGAGACACAACAAGCATAGGAACAGTTTTGCAGAGGTTGGAGGAAATATAATAGTGACACTTGCAAAAGAAGATACTTAACCTGTGATGCTTGATTTCTATAACAAAAGTGGTAAGGTAGTCAGCATCAAAGCTGTCAGAAACAATCTAGCAAAGCAGCAGCCTCACACCAGGGACTGGCTGCGTTGTATTGCAACCATGTGTACATCTCTCTCCCTCTTCCCCTTTTCCCCACCCTGCTTTTTAAAGCTCTATAGAGAAATGAAGAAATGATGTCTACCCAAACCAGACATGAGTTTAATAGGCAGGATATATACTGCAACACATGAACATGCTGCTAGTGAACATCATTCACAGATGGATTTAACCAATATTGCCATCACCATGAAAGTCACTATCGTAATTTACAATCTATTTACAGTGTTAAAAGAGAAGGAAGTACACAAATGCACTTGTCTATAGGACAGAATCTAAATCTCCTCATATAAACCATCTCATGAGGCAGACTACTACTTAGGTCTGCAGATCATGACAATACCCTTTCTACCTATATATGCCCATCAAAGAGTTATCTGTGTTTCTGTACCCACAAATTAGCACATACCTGTACTACACCCTCCACCAAATCCCCCTAAAGCATGCATGCAGCCTCCACACATTAAACACACACAGGCTGCACATGCAAACTGCTTGGGTTCAGATGCAGTTTGTGTGGGACTGCACAGAGATTCCAAGTCAAATACATGTCAGACCAAACAAATTAAAAGAAATGTCAAAACTGAGCTCCACCCAAGGAGCTCATGGGGCTGACAGGGGAGGGGATCCACACTATGAATCTGCTTCACAAACGCCGGTCCGTGGTAAGGAGAATGAAGGGTGGAATAGGAAAGCTTTGAAACTGCTCATCGGGTGGACAAAGATGAGCAAAATGCCTTAAAGAGAGTGGTCTTGCACTGACAGGCTGTCTCATCAGTTTACATGAAAAGAAGTGATTTAAAAGGGTGGCACCCACAATTGCCATCCTCTGCAAGGAACAGCAGTAGCAAACCGGCAGCATCACCTCTGGAGCCCCGAGGAACCACTGTCCTAAGTGGTATTTAATTTGAAAACTCTCTTGAGACAGTAGCACTGTTCAGGGGAGAGCAAATGGAACAGAGGATGCAAGGATTCGATGCAGTTCTCCCTGAGAACTTTAATTCTGCAGAGCTGTGTTAAAATTATATATTAACTCAGAGAAGTTAGTTGTACTTTCCCCACCTTGCACAAGTTGAGCAGAGGATCAGCAGTTAGGGAGACTTGCCCATCAGGTTCCAAGTCACCACATCACGTATCTCCTATCTCAGAAACCATTTTTAAGCACAGATTGTCAGTCACACCTTATTCTCGAAAATGCATGTATTTACATACAAGTGGTTCATGTTTTCATTGCACCTGTCAGTGGTTTGCTGTATTAGGTTACCTTTTGTGTAGTAACTGCATCTTTCAGATTTTCATATGTAAAAGGTGAGCTTTTACTACTCACAAAGTTTAAATAACATCAGAGCTGTGTGGGGATGGCTCGTTGCTGACTCATTTCATGCTCATTTAGATGCACTGCAGAGATGCTATGCTATATTACTTGAAAATGCAATTGTCTGGCTTGATTAAAAAAAAAAAAGCTTAATTGAAAATAGACAGCCTTGAAATGGTACCCAGCAGATAGGGAGGTAATAAAAGACCACATAATATGAACCACTTAGTAAAAAAAAGACAATCTCTCATACAAAAACTAGTTCAGTTAAAACCAGAACAAATTCTGTCATCATATAGAGATTCATCGACTCCTTTGCATTATATATATATACACATATATAACATTTTCTTAAAAAATATTAACTGATGTTAAATGTTAGTAACAAGCAAACAGCACTCCTATTTAAAAATGAGGAGAACCAGAGCACCAGGCAGCCCTGGACAGTTCCCAGCTGGAGGAGGGGGCTGATGGTGGAGGCCACAGGACAGTGTCCACACAAGCTGTGCCATAAACTGGAGCACAAAAATGAACCGACTTCATCCACTCCTAGTGCATGATTTTCACAAATAAATACTGACACACACAGTGGTGAGATCAGCAAAATACAGATCAGGAACAAATGCCTGGAGAAAGCAAAGAATTCTGAAATCTGCTTCATGGGCAAGAGCAACTCATCACTCAGATAAAGCCTGAGGTTAGGGGGCCAAGTATAGCTGGATTTGTGCTTGAAGACTCAGACTGTGCCCTCCTTTAGGGATTGCTGCAAGTCAGGCAGGACAGAGGACAGACAAAGCTGGGATATAAGGGAGAGGACTCAGGAGAGAGAAATGGCCAGGGCAGGAAGAGGAAACAGGCTGGTCAGGGAAGTAGGCAAGGAGGAAAGCAGGGCTCAGATAACGAAGATGGGAGAAAAAAGGGCTAAAGAGAAAGGAAAGCAAAAGAGGGTAGTTTAAGCCATTTTGTTAGTGTGTAACAAAGCAAAACCTTCATTTGAAAACCAAAAGCTATAAGAAAAAAATCAGCTCAGTTGTTCTTTGCAGGCATTCACTTCAAATCACCAGAATGCAAATATATTCCCATGCTTTGTGCACAATCAATGTTTTCCTCTGCAATATTTAATCTCATTTATCAAGCTTCTTAGTACAAATTAAGTTACAAGGTAATCAATTAGATTGAAAACACAGCTTATTTCATTGTTTTAATTTTGCACTGTAAGCATATTCCCCCTAATTTAACAATTAGCTAATCAGAAACCATGAAGTGTTTATGTAGCTTGGCTTTTTGTCATTCAAATTCCACTCCTGGATCATTGCAAATGCATCAGTCAGTAGAGCCCCAGCTACAATTTTAAAAGCCTGGCAGAAAAAGCATGCAGAAGAGGAAGAAGGGAACATGTAGAAACCACAGTGTGGTGCTGAGGTTTGAGAAAGGAAATGAGGACTCCGGAAATCACGGCTCTTTTCCAGAATAACAGACAAATTGCCTAAGGGACTGCAACCTGTTTTCTCCTGGGACGCTTTCTAGGAGGACTTCTGCAGAAGCCACTGCTTTACAAGGTTAGAGCAGCATGATGGGGGATGCTTTTGTACCCAGAGGAAGCTGCAGCTGCTCTCTGCAGATTCAGGTTTTCCCATGATGTGGGGGATGTATCAAAGGCAATGAGAGCAGAGGGAGTCCCTCAAGTGGGACACCGCCTGATGGGAAAGAGAACAGAACTGGGTGAGGTGATTTTTGTTCAGTTGCTGCTAGCTGGGATGAATTGCTGTTTTCTTTACAGAAAAGTAATATTCCTTTAATTTATAGAAAAAAAATAGATACAACAGTTATCATCTTTCATTTAAGTTTAGATCAGCATATTCTGCAGCTATCCATCTTCTGTGGTCTTGATCAAAAAGATGATTAGGGAAACTAGTCATATACCTGGGACCCCGTTCTCCACTTTTATGGAGGTAGGGGGCTGGGGTGGAGTGTTTTGTTTGTTTGGGGTTTTTAGTGGTTTTGATTATTGGTTTGTTGTTTTGGGTGGGTTTTTTTAATTATTTGCTTACTTTTAAACTTTTTGTTTCTTTTCACTAAACTGAAGTTTAGAGGTTTTTTTCACTGAAGTTCTTGTTTAGCTGAGCAAGTCAACATTTCCACACAACACAACAGGGGAAGAGGTGAATACCAGCCCTAAATGACACTGAGCAGGTACCTGCACCCTAACAGCTGGTAAGAACAGGAGCAAGTGTAAGAAGAGATGCTCTCCTGATCCAGAAATGACCAAGCAGGTGAGAGAAAGCAGCAAGAGCCTGATGCTGGCTGGGCCCAGAGAGCACAGGTTCATCCCCTTGTCCAGTCCTTTAAAGGACACCTGTAAAGGGGAAGCAGGAGGAGGCAGCTGAGTGACAGAAGTGGGCAAAGCGTGCTGCTAAGCACGGCCGTGGGCTGACAGATGAAGCATCAGTGGACTTCCTTTGATTGACAGACTTCAGTGTTTTAACACTTACACATCCTAATGTGATCAACCCTCCAGTATGAAAACGGACCATTTACTCTGATTCTCTCTTTTTCATCATTTATCCATGCAGGAAGCTTCCTTTTTTAAGCCCTCATTGTTTAGATAGGTTCAGGATCCCCATGCCTAATGTTATCCCTAAGAAACCTTTAACGGCCTGCCTTCTGCTCCCATGGAGTTCTTACTCTCAGTTCCACCATCCCTGTCAGGTTTGTACTGAAACAAACCTTAATCCCAGTCTGGCCAGGGCTCAGGTTCAAATGTACCAGGTTCAAATTGTGATCTTAGCAGTGGCAGGTTTACCGCTGGACTCGATGATCTTCAGGGCCTTTTCCAACCTAAATGATTCTATAATCCTAAGGTAATCCTCCTAAATCCTCATATGTGCCTGTCAACCCCACCTCTGTGCCCAAGCCCTGCCCTCCAAGCCCCCAGCAAGCAAGTGCCAGACACCTCTTCTCTCAAATACAATTTCTGCCCGCCTAGGCAACGTGGTTTTCTGGGATCAAATACAGGATCTATAACTTAAACTAAAAGTGTTTATTGTTTGCATTTTATCTGTGATTTTGAAGTAACATATTACACATATAACAACCCAGAGACTCACAGAGGTATCTTTAGTGCTCTGCCTGGTTACAGGAACATTATGAGCTCTAGTCAGTTTATCAGCCCAGACAGGGAAGCAATAAATACCTGATTGCTGGCCACTGAGGTGAGCTTTTCAGCAAAACAGCTTTGAATTGGTTTATTTGCTACTGTTCAGCAACAACTGACTGAAACACGGGAATGGATTGTTTTCCTCCCCCTCCAAATACACTTCCTTACAATACTCAGGACAAAATTTGCTATACTAAACTGAAGCTGCCTGCAAAAATAATTCTCATCTACATAGCAATACCCTTTGCACTAACTTTATAATATAAACACACAATAGCTACATCTGAAGTGTCTGGGGATGTAGCTGAAATGTTCTCTTACCCCGCACCCACGTGCAAAGGTCCAGTCCTACAAGCAAATAAAACGTATCTCGGAGAATTATACACTGGGAAACTCAAATTAATGGAAGACTACACTTCAATTGATTTTGTGGTCAAAAGACTCATGCTGTATTTGCAGGGAGCATGAAAAAGCTATCTGTTTTATGCATGGGTGTAAATTCAGCAGAATTACACATCTGAAAAGGGAGAGAGTGTCCTCTCAGCTGCTCACATGAAAACCAGGAAGCAGAAAGATATAAACAGATGGTCTTGAGATTTTCCAATTACAAACCTTTTTGGCAATATACAACTGGAGGACTTCCAAACATTTGTCACTTTGACATCGCTTTGCGATAAGTAATGGGATTTTTGTACTTACAAATTCTGAAACATGCTGCAATCTAAATCAAAATTATCACTTGAGGAGTTAGAGCCACATTTTAGAGTAGGTAACAATCTAACAGAAGCATCTCAAAAGACATAAGGAAAACTATTTTTAATTTGAAGCTTATTCATAGATAAGATGCTGCAATAGAGCCAGAAGATATAACAACTTCCAGCAGGCTGGGCACACTCACACTGTTGCTGACACTGTAAAACTGAAACTCATCATAAGGATAAGAGGCTGACTGCTAAATACAGCATCCCACAAGATGAAGAAATCCTCCATTCCTCAAGGGACCATTACCCATAAACTTTTGTCTCCATTTGCAGGATGACTGCAAACAAAGGAACTTTGAAATACGTGTACCTCCTTTTCTCCTTTTTTTTTTTTTTTAAATTTCTGTTAAAGAATTGCAATTCTTTAAACATCAAATCCTTAAGGGTATCATTTGCAAATCTTATTCCTAGCAGGTTATTAAAAAGGGATTAGATAGCACTGGGGTGCACAAAAGGTGTATAAATAGAAATGAGTGGGAACCTCATACAGCAGCTCAGAGTAGCTTGTGTGTATGCACATAAACAAGAACTTGCTTTAACATTTGGACAATTGTAGCTTTTGAAGCTCTTGGATTTATCTGTGCTCTCACACTTTGACTTACCACAGAAACTGGAAGTGAGAGCTTGAGTGAATAATTTAATGAATTTGTGATCACTGGTACACAAATATTTCATTTTTGAAGAGGGAGAAACCCCCTTGGGGGGGTGTTTGAAGAAAGAAAGATTAAAAAAAACTCACAGCACTTACTTTGTATTATAACTGTACAAATGTAAAGTGTAACAGTATTCCAGGTTGTCATTTTACATTAGGTACATTAACTATGTACTGGCATGCTCAATTACACAGCTATAGGTACCCCTACCTTCATATCAAAGGGCACCACAGAACCTTATCAGACTCAAAAGAGAAACCCAGGTACAGAACCACATCCTTTCTACCTTCACCAAGTTATTCTTCCAGGGTATTCCAATGAGGAAACTAAAAGAGAGCTACAAAAATCTCTGGGTCATGTCATAACAGTTAAAGAAAAGAAAGGAACAGAGAGGGCATTAATTTCATTCTGCATGATGGTGTGGAGGTTTCAATGCCAAAATTTCTTTCAGAATCTGAATTTTGGCTTGGGTTTCAAAATTATCCTATTCAGTGCAAACCAGCAAAGAAATTACTTCTAAATTCATAAGAGCAATGGTAAAGCTAAAAACATTTATGAGAAAACAGAGTACTTAACAGAACACAGTTCTGAGGAATCTTCCCCAAACCAGAGCTGACACTTCCTAACATAACCCAAACTATGGCTATAACTTCAAAAGTCATAGCCCATACAAACCAGAAATGGAAAGAGTTGCTGGGTTCGATAAACTGAAAATATGCCATCCAAAATTAGGACTTCTGTTCAAATGTGAATCTTCTGTACAAGAAATGCGCTTTTAAACACAGAAGACAAAACCCGTGCTTACTTGTTATTGGTGGGTCCCGTTGCCAAGACATCCGACTGCAACTTTGGGAAAAATCCTTGCTCGTACTTCCCTTGGCCGATCTTCATGTCAAGTAAGTGCGGGTGGATTGCTGTGTGGTCGATCTTCATCAGCCTCTGCTCGATGGACTGGGCTGCAAGTTACAGTCACAGGTGAACGACCGCGCTAGAGAACCACCTGAGGGCACGCGCTGCCACATCAGGAGGGGTCATGCTCACATCCCTGAAAACCCGATGAAACAGTTAAATAGTGACTTCAGACACGGAAATCTGTCGCTTACGGAAGTGAGGAGACACTTGGTTTAATTTTGCTTTTAGTTTCTTTACCCAACACAACCAGCGCTAGCACAAGCAAGTTAGCTGTTAAGTAAGCAGGTATCTACAGGAGCCTCTGGGATGCATTATGAATTGGCAAGCGCAGTGCAATCTTTCCCTGCAATTCCCTGCTTGGTTTCAAGGCTCCTTCAGCGGAATGGAGACCTCTGAGGCCAGCTGCAACTCTCTGTGGGACTGGGCATCCCGCTTTGCCCAGACACATCTCCCTGAGCAGATGCATGGCGGGGGGAAACTTGAGTTTTGCAAACATCTGGCACCTACGATGATCCTCCTCCTGAAATCAGTTATGCCATTACTGGGTGACAGGCCGTCAAAAAAGCATAGCCAACTGTAGCAGGGCCTGAGCAGCATCAACAAGATGAACAGATGCTTGGAAACAGAGGAGGCTAAGGAAGGAGGACTCCCTGGGAATCCTGGCTCTGCTGAGACTAATGATCAGTTGTTTGCTTCAAGGAAATGAGGGTTTCAATCTCAAATCTTGAGCAGGATGAAAATAAAACCTGTCACCCTCTCAACACTGAGTCAGATGAACTTGTGAAGGATTGGGGTGTTTGAGGGAATTAAACATTTAATTAGCAACTTTAATATTCAACTCTTTATAGCCCACCCATTAATGGGCAGGCCTGTTCTTTCAGCTTATCACAACTAGTGAATAAATATGCAAAATGTGGAAGCTAAAACCCTTTTCCATTTTTCAAGAACAACGCAGAACTCATTTCCTAGTTTACAAAACTGTGATGGGAAAGAAACTGTCATAAGATTTACATACATTATTATTAGAAACTTGGCAGGGTTTTTTTCCCCTTTAAAAAAAATAAAAATAAAAATCACTTTGTATGGTTCCATTTTGGAGAAAAGGAGTGGATAGTGTGGGGTCAGAGGGTTTGAAGGGTTCTGAAAACAGGAGGTTAAACAAACAGGTGCTGGATCAGTGCTGGGGTGACATATATTGTGAATGGTAAATATGAAGGAAAGTTGGTATTACTATCATTTTGCTGCTTTTCACAAGACAGAAAATGAGGTTCTGGTGCCACAATATCTGCCAAAACTAGACGCTGAATAGACAGTTGACCTGCAAATTAGAATTGGGTTTAGACAGAAAAAGTTAAGCACACAGAGATTTCTATTTCTGCCATGTTTATAACACGTAAAACATTCTGAAGGAGTTAAACAAAAGAACCCCATGAGAAATGTGTTTGCCTCAGTTTATTAATATATACCCCAACAAATTTAAGAATATAATTTCCCTGTATTACTTGGAAATGAAATAAATACTTGTACATGTACTGAGTAAGTAACTCCAGTATAATTTGAAAATGCATCCTGTGACTGTAATGGAAAATAATCCTAGCCTTCAGTACACAGTGTTATTGTTCATTAACAGTGAACTCTACTACTGGAGGTACTAAATATGCCACACAGGATTACATCCCCAGCATCCCCCGCTGCTCTAACCAAATGGCATAAGGCAAAACAAGGTCTTTTTATGGGAAGGGGCAGACAAGGCCAGTGGAGCAGACACTGGGGCTCGACTCCTTGGTGTGGCTGGCACTGGTCCCACCACCATGGTGAAGAAAAGCTCTCCTGGCAACAGAACAGGAGCTGCCTGAAATGAGAAACCCTGAGCCCAGTGCCACAGTTTGGGTTGTGTTTATTAACGGCACCAGACCAGGAGAGCTCAAAGGGAAGGTAAAGGCTCACACTGTTTCTGGTGTTCAAAAGCATGCTGAAGTTTTTGCTTAGGGGAGATAAGGGCACTGCTGAGCCCTCCTCAGGTAGCTCTAGAGCTTCCTCATTGACTGCAATGCTCAAATGACTGAGGACCTATATTTCTTTGTGGCTGACGCTGTACTTTTGAATATTTTACTATCCCGTCTGGACGTACCTGCTTCCTTCAAAGTGCTGCATTTCTGATAGTTGGATGTCCTCAGTGCAGGGGCCCTCACATTATACAGCTTTATTTTCTCAATTCGGGAGTCAAAAACTCGTAGGAAAGGGTCCTTCTCTTCCCACTGGGAGATTATCTTATTATCTATGAAGGTTGCAAACATCTGTGTTTCGATGAAGTGTGAAAGGAATGGGAGGTAAGGCTCGGGTTGGTCCGAAAGGAAGGAAGCCTGAAATACAGAACAGCTGGTTAGTGCCACATTCCCACCCAGCGCTGACTTGACGAGTCATCCTGCAGTAGCAAATCGATCCAGCAGCCAGCAGGAAGGCTTGGGCAAGGCTTCCCCACCATTAAACACCTCTCAGATAGGTTCTGACTCCATCTACTAAAGGGATTTGGTCACAACAGTGAGAAATAAGCAGTCAGGGAGGCTTCCTGACAGCTGGAGCAAAGGGGAAATGGAGTTACTGAAGAAGTGCTCACGCTGCCAGCTTTTGCAAAGCAACCTAGCAGCTATCACTCACAGGAACAAGCCCTGTGCAACACATGCCAGACCACCACCACGTGTGCCCACTTGGGACCTCTGGTCTGGGCATTCCAGCTTGGGATCATATCCCATATTAAGGTGTCATATGTATCAAGGGATGCACAAGTGCCTTTCAGCTAATGCTCTTTTGTGACGTTACACAGGGCAAATAATCACGAATTTCCAATTAAAACTGACTGTGGGCCTAAATCTCTAACTGAGCTTTGAAAACCCTAAAATTAACAGCCCATTTTATTGCAGAAGCACTAGCAGAGATTGCCTAAATTACCTCCTCCTTTTGGATGCTGCACTGTTTAATGCCTGAATACAAACAAACCAGTAAAAGGCAGGGCAGCAGGTTTTTTTATCAAAACCTGACTCAGATCAGTATATAGCCTGTTCCTCATTGCTTATCCTTCTAACATTCTCCTTAGAGAAGGACTTGTATCTGAAAAAGCTGATGGCTAAGAGCACTATCTATTTGCAGTCCCTAAGAAACAGCAACTGTGTGAGCTTCCCAACATTTCTCATACCTTTTGCTAGCCTGCTGTCTCTATTTCTCCATTTCTAATCTCAGCTTCCTTTTCACTCTTCTGTACACACTACAGTGGAGTCATAACAGTACTCTTGTGGCACACCAAAGTGATGACCTTCAGAACAACACTACCCATTACCAACAACCTCTACTGTGAGTTTAGGCAACGTGAAAGGCTGGATTTGGTTTTTGTCTCATGTGTGCATCTCTCCTCTCAGCAAACAAAAAAAAGAAAGACAGAAAAAACAGTCACTTTCCATTGCTACCCTTCCACCAAAGCCAGAGGAGCAGCCCCATCAGCAGGCAGAAGCCTGCCAGCTTGGTTTGTGCCAGCTGGGACAGCTCTGACCGGCTCCATGGATGTGCACCAATGTGCTTTGGCAGGTGATGTGGGCCTGTGTAATGAGAATGGACAAATCTCCCGGTGAGGCAGAGGAAGAACGGCAGATTAAAGAGTGCCCAGGCTGTGTATACATAACACAGCTATGCTCCCTCCCCCTCAAAAGCACTTTTATGTGGAAAAACGAATACATGGCTATCTTTACTTTGTCAAAGTTTTGCATTTGTTCCCTGTTTGTCAGCCACGACTCCATGTCGGGGGCAGCCTGGATGACAAAAGCCTCGTAGTCTGCGAACATCTGCGTGAAGCGGTTGGCGAAAACCTCGCGAAGCTGCACGTTCAGTTTGTAGTCCCTCAGCTCCAGCTCCTCGCATGACAACTTGCCATCCTTCTCCTTCTCTGTGAGGGGAGTTGTGATTTTTTCCATCGTCACGCCCGTTCTTTTGGCGAGGGCCTGCAGGCGGGCGATCGTCTCGTTGCCCTTCAGCAGCTCGTACATGTTGAGGGCGTTGCTGGGGATGTTCCCGTTCTTCTTGTCGTTCACCAAGTCGCTAAGAACCAAGTTCTTGAGTTTGGTGGCGCTGTCACTGCAGTGCAGGTTGCCCTCTGGGGGGATCCCAAACTGCAGGAGGACCTCGGAGATTTCCTGGATGAACTCCAGCTTGTTGGGGAACTGGGGGAATTCCTCTGGCAGTTCGATAAAATGGTTATCGATGTCCACAAAGCACAAGTTTGCCTGAAATACAAAGAAAAATTCAAAATGGACACTTGAATTGGCTTCTCTATGATGTAGCCTTATTTTCCCAGGGTGCTTCAAGATAGAAGGGTAAGTGCTCACACATGGAGGAGACTTTAGCTGTGTTGTCTAGCCTGTGACATTTCAGACTTCAGTCAAGCTCAGGGCCAACTGGATGACAATGACTTAATGAATAAATAAAGTCTCCTGCCCTCTCCTGTAACATCATGACTTACAGATCCCAAACTTCGCACTATAAAGATTTGATAAGCCCTCCCAGACCAGCCAAGGACACACCAGTAAGCAGAGTAAAATAAAATTCCCAGCCCCTGTAAATACCTTCTGTGTGAATTACTGCACCTCACGGGCCCATTTATTTTACCACAATCCAACTGCAAGAAGCCTCTGTACCTGTGCTACCAAGGAACAAGATGTTCAGTGAGAAAGATGACATTGCTAGGAGCAAATTACAGAAGACGGTCCCATGTAAGTCCTTTGGGATCATGTCTGAGTACAGCCTGTCCACTGGAAATAGTGCCCTATTTCCCCACTCCCCTGACCTCCTGTTTCCATGGAGGCTTTTAATCTTGGCAATTGCTCTGCCTGAGATTTAAAGAGAGTGCTTTTAGCTTTGCTATGAATGGAGATGGATCTCAGTCCGTAAGATTAAAGTTAAGTGAAGACATTAATCTAGCAGAGCAGATACTTTTACTAGGAAAATGTCAATGGAGGGATGGAAGAACCCCATATAAAAATTAATTACATTGCAAATGCACCCTCAGGAATAATAGCAGAATGAAAAACAGTAATTGATCTTCTGAACTGAGGCTTACATCTGAAATTTGCTGTCTGAGTGCACTGTGCCGAGTAAAATCTTAAACCAGGTCAGATTCCCAAGCTGCTGAGCATTGACAGGTTTCGCCCTGGCATAAAGCTGCAGAATGGGAGATGCAGAAACCCACAGGGCAGCAGCAGGTCTTTGTTAGCTTGATTTGACCACTAGCACAGCTCCTCTGCCTTCTCCAAGGCCCTTTGACTGTTCTTTACTTCTTACCGAACACTGTAGACTAATCTTCAGATTATGTGAACAGAAAGGACTTGTTTTCCCCCTTTTCTGAAAAGGTTAATTTTCAGCAGGACAAGACATTCCATAGCAAACATGTTTATAATATATTGGATATTTCAGGGACATGTTTGACATTAATCACCTTTCACATAGATATTTTAAAGGGTATTAGGATTCATTTGGTAAAGCAGAAGTTTCCCTTCATCTCACTTTTTCATATTAAATTCAGTCTGTACAAAGAAAAGCATTTCTTCTTACAAAATGATTTGCTTTATTTAACTATGCAGCTATTAAAGAGTTGTGGTATGTATCAGTATGGTTCTTTAGCTCAGGGACTGCCTTCTTATCTATCAATATTTCATTTCAAAGGCTTTTTAATTTCAGCTCTGCATATCATTTACAAAATTTGAAAAATGAGATTTGGATTCAGAAAACCCCGGGGGAATTGGTCTCACTTCTCTCTTCAAAAACATCTGATGATTAAAGTTAATGCAGAGAGATTAGTAACCTTAAGACAGCATGATGGCCAGTTGTTAGAATTTTTATCTCTAACAAACAAATGGTTTATATTTAGAGCAAGAGCTTGAAGAGCTAGCCCCTGGCCTGAACAATAAAGCAGTGCTAAAGCGAACAGCGCTTCACCGCCGCTCGCACGCCGAAGGATTTTTCGTTTTTTTATTGTCTACAGGAATTTGAGATTAAGATCTTGTCTGTTCATTATGCCTTCTTTCTTTCCCTCTCCCAGAGTTACTGGACCTGTGGTGTTCATAAAGGCTGATTTTTTCACTCATTTGTTAAACATCAGGGGTGGGGGGCTGATTCTGCCCCGCTATTGCTCTTCTCTCCCTGGTGATACTTAATTTGTTATTCCAGCGGTACTTCAAGCCTGTCACATTAAAACTTTAATTTAAGGAAAATGACAGCTTAATCCGCCAACTAAAAGCATGTGACTAATAATTTTTAAAATCACAGTAATTATATAATATTAGCATGATTTTACTGAGGAGCGTAGCTAGATACCAGCTCCATTTCCTCATCAATGCAAACTTCATGTGCTTTGGTGATTGCACCCATGAGGTAAAACTTGACTTGCAGTTACATGCCACTGAGACTAAGACTCAGTCACCTCCATGTAATATTTAAAATAGACCTTTTTAAAAAAAGGCATTACCCTTACCCTGTGTGTATCCCTCCACTTCCATATACAAACTCCCTCTCCAGCATATTCTCCTCGGTTGCTGCTTCTAACCTGCCTTCTAAGTAAGAGCACATATTTGCAAGCCTTAGGGACTCTGCTCCCAGGAGAAGTCTCCGCACACAGCTGAGCTCAGCTCTGCCACTGTCATACTGCCATATGAACAGTTATTTTTGGGGTTCCCACAGATTTTAAGAAGAAACCCAAGTCAAAAAGCATGGCTTGCTCTGCTTCCAGTCACCATCTGGAATGCAGACAGGTTAGCCATATCCCAAAGACTTTGCTGTATAACCAGATTAGAATGTGAAGCAGTTTTCACCATCTTGGTCAAATTTCGAGGAGAAAAATCTCCATTTTACTCATTACCATCACCTAGGATTTTAACACCTAAATGAAGAAGATGGCCTCTCCTTCCTTTTTTTTTCTCTCTGAGTGGTTCACAGGCACAGTATCAATGCAAATCTGGCTTGTTTGAAGCCAGGGTGCTGGTCTAGTAATAGACCTCAACCCAGCCATGAACACAAGGGCTCACACGAGGATAGGATGAGGCTGGCAGGACAGGGCACGCTTCGCAGCAGCAGCAGCAGCAGGGGGACAGGTTTACACCATCTAGCAACTGCACCTGAGATCCAGATCCATAAAGATCATCCCCGAATGAAATGCTCTTTAGCCCTCTATCAATAGGACTGTGACACTGACAGAGTAACAGAACCTGGGGGGAGCGTGTGATGCAGGGAAAGCAGAGAAACTTTCAGCGTCACAGCAAAAAGCAGAAGTCAAGACAAGTAGTGGTACTCATTAAATTCAGAAATGGACCAGGAAGGGCTGCAGAGAATCCCCCTACTATCTCAATCCTGCTGACAAAAAGTCTCCACAACGCCAGAGAGGCCTCCTAACACCAGGCATGGCATTTTCCAGCAGGAATTCACACATATTAATAACATGCTTCAGGATAGCAACCCCAAAGACAGAGACTGACCTCCTGAGGCAGCTCCAGCTTGGAGCGGTCAGTTCCCTCCTTAGACTGCAGCCCCATCAGGTAGGGAACAGGAGCATCCAGAAAATGCAGGAGAGAGGCAGGAAGGATGGGGACGTACACATGCTGCCACTGAAACGGGAACAGCAGCGTTGTGATTCCCTCCGCCACCGTCATCAGACGCTGATAATCTAGACAGGGGGAGAGAGAGACAGATACTGAATTATATCCCTGTGTTTTGCTTTTGAAATCTCTTTGGCAAGGACATCAGTGACAAAACAAGACAGAAACCATGTTTATATGGTAAGATGTTCTTTTGAAAATAAGACAGTACTTACAAACCTTAAACTTAAAAACCTTAGACATTATTTAATTTGTCAAAGCTCATTACTCCCAGAAAAACTGCTGAGCATAGATATTCATATCTTATCTAGATCTATTCTGTCATTAAATTAATTTATTAAAAAGATACCAAAAGTTCTTTCTATAGTACAGGGTAACAATACTGTAATTCTATAAAAGGCATATATTTTTACAAGGGAAAAGGAGGAGAAAGAAATAGACTTCAAAGAAACATTGTGGTTTCTTGCTTGCTCCTGCCTGCCCACTTCTGCTCCACTTGCTACTACTTCTAAGGCTGAGTGCACTTCCCAGAAGACTTGCCTTGGTCACATACCAGCAGAAGATTACAATCCCTAAGTATTTAAAAGTACTGCTTTCAAGTAAAATCCAAACAGAAGCCTAATATAAATTTAGTCCTCAAAAATATTCTGTGTAGATAGTATATTTATATTGCATTGCTTTTCCAAATTTGTATTTAATCCACTAGTTCATTGCTTTGCAATATTTTGATTCAAGTAAACACACCGTGGATTATATTTTTTAAATCAAAATTTATTTTGATCCAGCTGAGCTGCCAAAATATTTCAGAATTTTGGTAAGAGCAAATTATTTCTCAAATATCCAGCTGGCATGATGGAATACCATAACCTATTTATTAATATAAATAAGGGAATACATTGAGAACAATATTTAAAAATATATAAATAAATAAATCACACATTAGTATTAAAGAGATCACCCTTACAGCAAATCTCAAACTGCAGACAATCCATCTGGAAACAGGTAAAGACCCCTGGGTCTTGTAAGCTGCTGGTGAATGTGAAGCCAGATGACCAGGTGTTTGCTTCTACCTCATCTTACAGCAGCTTCTGAATTAACAAAAACTCCCCCTAAATTTCGCACAACATGAAAGTACTTAACCCCAAATTCCTTAGGAATCTTAGCTGATCATGAAGAAGCAGTGCATCTCATTTAAGGGTAGTGGTTAAAGGCAGGAACACCAAAATGCAAGGCTGTGACAAGAGGGGGAGTCAGTTCTGATTCCCACTCTGGGCCTCTGCCACTTGTGAAAGCTGCTCTTCACTATTTGCAAAAAGAATTGTTCCCCTCAGCTTCAGTGCATGGGTATGTCATCAATATCCAGCAAGAGTGGTAAAAGGGATGTGTCCTCCATGGCTATATCCAAAATCAAGTCTCATCAGTGCCAGGCTGCATCCAAAATCAAGTCTCATCAGTACCAGCCTCACAAGCTTTGGCTTGAGCATCCAAAAGACTTTCTCTCTCACCAAGGCCAGACCCAGATCCTTGGTAACACTTGAATTGCTGCCCATCTCTCCTGATCCCTCTGCCCCACTCCAGAAAATTAAAGATACATGTATGAACCCTCTGGTTTGGAGTCAGGTAAGAAGGCTTTTTTCCTATAGCCCCACTGACTGCTTTTGCCTGGAGAGAAACCCAGCCTGGCCCTTCCCGTTTCCTGAACAAGCAAGCCAGACACCCTGGAAAACATCAACAACAGCAAAAGCGCTGTCATCTGACACTGCTCAACTATTAGGAGGTCACTGGGAAGATACACTTGAATAAATATGCAAATTAGAACAACAAATTGCATAACCCATTCTCCTTGCTAGCACTTCTCTGTGGAAAACCAGCCTTGATCTGCAGAAGGTCAGTCAGCAGGGCAAAAACATTTTTCATCTTGTCTTACCAACAGCTATTCACTCAGTCTTCAAAATTAATTTATGCATGCAAGTCAGTCTCAAGGTTACACCTCAAAATCACTCCCAGCTACAGATCAGCCATTTATGAATCCCTCCCCATGCTGCAATGGTCTATAATTATACATTTCCATTCGCTGTCTTGCTGAGGAGCACGTATACAAACCCAACTTACAGTACCTACTGGCGAAGCTTAGGAGTCTCATAACATTTCATAACTCTGCAAGCTTTAAAGGTTAAAAAAAAAAAATCAAATACAGAAAGTAGCATGTCTTAGTGTGCATGAGAATTTCAAAGTCCCTTCTGATCCATGTAGCCACATGAAGTAACAGGTTTTGACAGCAAAGGTGCAAGTATCTTCTAGAATAAGGGCATTCAGCTCAGGAAATGCATGCTCACTATTCTCTGGTGCTACTGATAACGTTTAACATGGTCACTAGCACTAATTTTGTAATCAATTTACTATGAGGAAATCTGTTTAAAAAAACACTAAAACAAACAGCCAAAAAACAACTAGTGATGACCAAATTATTAGGCTAATTGTTACCATCTAGCAATGCTTGTCAGTGATTAGCACAGGTAATCAGTTCAGTTTTGACTGAAGTTCCCAGGTTCCTCCAGAAATATAAAAAAATCTGGAAATGATTCTTTTGATATCTGTTCAAAGAAGTCATAAACTCTAGTTACTTTTTATGCTCTTTCAAGCCTGTAGAAGGTTAGACACTTATCCTGTAAGGCCTGAAGTGTTTTTTTTTTTTTTGATGGTGAGGTCTTGTACCAATCATCACTTGTGGAAAGTGTACATGGTTACTGAGGAAAACCTGGAAACAAAGGATTACTCCATTTTCTCAAACCAGAGACAGAAAAAGAGGAGGCAGAACAGAAAAAAGAACCAAACCAAAAAAAACCCAAAAACCCAACCAAACAAAAAACCCAAGGGAAACGAAAGTGAATGGAAAAAACAGGGTTTGTGTAGACTCAGTGTGCTTGTGTAAAGGGAGAGAGTGTTTCCAGATTCTATCCCACATCACTACTACACTTTGATAACAATCTCCAACTTCACGACAAGTTTTGCCAATTATTTTATGAATTACAGGTAGGAAAATTATTCTCTGATCCTACTCCAACCCATTCAACTGTCATCAAGAAACATTTAGAAAAAGATACAAAAAGTAAAAACACTGTCTAGGTGATATCCACAGAAGGTCACAAACTCAGAGTGATGAATGGCTCAAATCCAGGCAGTTTCCTGAGATCTGTGAAACAAATCCTTTCCTCTTCTTGGGGCTCACCCACCTCATAGGGTGCACAGCACACTGGTGCAGTGAAAGGCCCTGCCATGCCAACAAGGAAGGTTACTGCCTGACTGTTTTAAATGCATGAACAGAAAGTCACAGCCCACGGTGATGGCCCACAGCAGCAGCTGCTGCCACCAGAGGAAAGATCTGACCCATACAAAATCATCCCTGGATACAGAAATTAATAGTGGACAGTTGAGACCTAAGCCCAGGGCAGTGCCTGCCCTTCTCTTTGCTGTGCAGCCCAGGACAGTGGAGAAAGGACCCAAAAGATCCTGAGGCTTGCCAAGTGTCCCAAACAGTGGATGTGTTTCTCTAAAGCATGCAGATGGGCTTTGAGCTTTAAATTTCTCCTGCCCTGGATCTCCTTTCCATCTAATTGCTCCATCTCTCTTACATGCATCAATACATTACATTGTCAGTGATTGCCCTCCTGTCCTCAGCACTGGTGAGGCCACACCTCTAGTGCTGTGTTTGGTTTTGTCCTCTCACTACAGAAAAGACATTGAGGTGCTGGAGCATGTCCAGAGAAGGGCAATAAAGCTGGTGAAGAGTCTGGAACACAAGTCCTATGAAAAGCAGATGAAGAAACTGGGGGTTTTTAGCCCTGAGAAAATGAGGCTCAAGGGAGACTTTCTCACTCTCTACAACTACCTGAAATGAGATTGTGGTAAGGTGGGGGTCGGTCTATTCTCCCACGTAATAAGCAATAGAACAAGAGGAAATGGACCCAGTTGTGCCTGTGGAGATTTAGACTGGATATTAGGAAAAATTTCTTCACTGAGAGGGTTGCCAAGCAGGGAAGGGGTTGAGTCACTGTCCCTGGAGGCACCTAAAAGACATGTAAATGCGGCACTTAGAGATATGATTTAGTGGTGGACTTGGCAGTGTTAGGTTTATGGTTGGACTTGATGATTTTAAAGGTCTTTTCCAATCAAAATTATTCTACGATTCTTCATGTTCAGAGTTGAGTCTCTAATTTGTTCACAGAACATTTTCCAAAAGAAACTGCTCAAGGAGGATAATCCCAGGGCAAAGTGGTCCCAGGGGCTTCTATTGCAACTGCTGCCTCCTAACAGCTGCTTAAGCTGGATTTGGCGCAGCATTGTCTCTCACACTTAACCTTCTCCCTGAGTGAAGAAGAGGGCAAAACAGTCAAGTTAAAAGAGCCTGGATCAAACTGCCTTTTCTGGCATCATCTGCTGGGGGCCCTCAGCCAAGTCCCTGTATCTCAATTCCCTGTGCAGGACATGTAACTGCAGCAGGGACCTGCTCCGCCACAGGCTGCCAGTTCTGCACGAGCACCACACTCCAGCCATGCTTTACAAAGTCTGGTAATATTCATATCTCTCATAAAATACAATGTAGTGCTTAAAATGCAAATCCTGAGACATTCCTGTATAATTATGAATCGCTGTTTTCTGCTGGAGATGGAAATGGTTTCAACGTTTGAACATCAATTCCCCATAAATGTGTTTCTGAAAGAGGACAAAATTTGACAATTATTTGTCTTGATGTTGATTGTCCACAACACAATAACAGGAAAATAACCAATCAGCACAGTATTACAACAGATACTGTGCATGCAGAAATATCTATCTCAAAGAGCTTGAAGTTCAAACAGAGGCAGTGACTGAGAAAACAAAACAAAATAATCTTCCTTGCATTTTACAGGCTCTATAGGAGCTCTGAGATGTTAAACAATTCACAAAGCTCAACATAAAAATTACTTTTCCTGCTACAGAGGAGTCTGATATTTCAAAATCTTTCCAATGCTGCAGCAAAGCAGAACCAAGATCCTTCTAAAGGGAAATGAGATATCAGTGTTTTCCCTGTCAAAACAACTAAGATCTCATTCAGGTGCTACTTCCAAAACAGGTTCAAATCTTCAGTCATAATCAAACAGAAGAGAATTTCACCTGCGACCTTCCCAGCAAATGCCCAACCACAGGAATTTTGTATATAGGGCATGTGTAAGAGCACACATGCTCATTCAAACCAGAAACGGCATTCCTGCTGTGATCAGTACACGTTCCAGTTTCAACACCCCCCTCCTTCCCAATGAAAGAACAACTTGGCAGTATTCCAACTCTCTGTTCCTGTAACCCACCAAAGGTATGGCAGGAAGCCTAATGCAGAGCTGGAGTCACAGCCTGGATCCTCTAAATCCAGTCCGATGCTTTAAAAATAGACTGTGCTTCTTTCCTTTCCTTTTAAAGTCCCGCTTTACATACAGTTTAAAAGCACTTGGAAGCGTTTGAGACGATGAGTTAGCTGGACACCAGTTCCTCTCCTTACTGCTTTTTGAACATGCATGAAGTATAACTGCAGCTTTGCAAACCTATGTATTTAAATATGTATCCTGGAAGATGGTAATCAGATGATGTTCTCAAAGAGTACCCTATCAAAATGCACAAAACAATTCTAAGCAATACTTTAAAACAAAACAAAGCAACAACAGAGAGAAAAAAATCATCAATGAACCTTAATGCATAAGGCTGTACAGGCTTTAAAAAATTCTTGTGACCGATAGTTTTTCAACATGCTACCTCTTCAGTCAAAGTTTTATAAGCAATTGCTGTTCAACTGCTTTTTTTTTTGTAACAAGATATGAATTAGATGAACCAGGAAAAACTGGAAAATAAAAATGAGTATTTTGCTTTGAGCTCTGAGCATGAGTCAGGAACGGCACATAACTGCTATGAGACCTATCTTGGGGCTTGGTAGCTTCAGATCTCTGATGTTTATATATAGCCCAGTGCAGATGAAAAACAAAATCTGAAATTCACATCTGAGACAAAAATTGTTTATGAAAGCAAAGGTTTTCAAATCAGATCTCAGCAGCTTCACAGAAGCAGCACATATAAGGGCTGCAGACATCAAAGCACCCTGGAAGCTTCCACCTTTCATCTGCTTTGTATACTGGCAGCTGTGATGAGCAGCAAGCCAGTCCAGGTGATTTTCAAGAGATGTTCAGATAAAAAGCACAGAAGTGGTTCAGGAAATGTTTATTCGGTATACAAATCACCTTGTAGCAGTGCTGCATTCAGGGACCTTGGGCAGATGCAGTGACATGGGGTTGTAACCAGCACCTGGGGAAGTGCCCCATGGTACTTCAGTGCCCTTCACCCCCAGTGGAAGAGTGGATTTACCAGCGAGTGACACAGCACGAGTTACTCGACAAAAGCAGAGTGGCATTTTATGCAAATATCAAAATACATTTTATGCAAATATCAAAATACATATTTTCTTAAACAGAATGGTCAAGATGAGCCTGCGTCTAATTGCCTGAAGTAGGAATTAGCCTCTCAGACGGGGGGTCAGCTCTGCCCACAGGGAAACATCCCAAGGCCAATATTCACCGAAGCCAGTTCTTACCCTTTCCCCTCATTGGCAAATGTATAATGTAAAAAAACCATCCCACTTCTACTTCAATGAATTTCCATTTATACGATTTATCTGTGTCACAGCCTGCCATTAATAGTTTAGCATAAATTAGTTTATGATTAAGAGCCACCTTAAGAATTAGCTCCCATTACCAGCATGGTTAAATCTCTGAGAGGAGGGTGAAAGTCCATGACAAGGCTGACAAGGTGCCAGCAGGACACATGAGGATGCTCCTGAAGACACAGGGAGCCCCTTGCTTGTCCCTGCAGCTGCTGGGACACAGGAGGCTCCCAGCTGGCAGCGAGGTGGTGGAGAGGACACAGAGCCCAGCAGGGAACAACTTTGCTCAAGACCACTTTTGACTGCCATGATATTTATCTGGCATTTGCCATAACTAGAATGAAAAGGCCTAATTTAACTTTCTTCCCCTCATTCTTAAAAAGGAAAAGAGGTTTCATCATGGAAAATAATGAGATTCAATTAATGAGGTGGTAGAGTGTGTGTGCATGCATAGCGTTAAAAGCAGTGACCCAATCTTCCTTTACAGCTCATTGTGAACAAAAACAGGAGTGGAGTTGCAGTACAGACCTGTACTAGCTCCTTTTCCTTATTTCCAGATGCTTTAAAACCTTGAATTTTCAGGTCGTATTGACTTTGGCTAATAAAATCGAGCAACTTCTAATTAAAAAACGGTTTTGTCTTTTCACCTGAGTTAAAAAGGAAGAGTATAATTCATTCTCTGATTATTCTATCCAGTTACTTGTCTCCTTTCCAGGGGAATATGTACTGTGGCCTCCTCTGAGCATGGTGTTCTTGAGGCCCTAATCCCAGGTCTCTTTCACAGCACAGACAGATTTTCACAGAATAACAGAATATGCTGAGTTGGAAGAGACTCATGTAAATTGTTCTCTGCAATAACTTCCCATTGATTTTGATGAATACTAGTGTGGAGGGCAACTATTAAAACAAGGAGCAGAAGAGCAAAGGTTTTCTACATAGCTATTTGGTGTAAAAGTGCTTTAAAAGAAAGACACATCATGTGTATATTAGTTTTTAAAAATCTCCCCCAAAACAGACTTCATAAGAAAGATCTTTCAGACACTACCTTTTTCTAGGCAATGGCTTTATATATGCATAGTCATTTGTATTATAATTTCTAAGATTAAAAAAAAAAAGCAAATAATATTTCAATCTTGGAGAAGCAATTACTCAAGCCCTTGGAAAAACAACTTGGAAAATGCTCAAAAATATAATGAGTAGAAACAGTCTAAGCTCTAAGAAGTTTATCTTTATCTCATCCACACGCTCCCTCTCGTGCTTTAATCCCTGGAAAGGCAGACATACAAAATGGATTGCTGAGGTTTCTGCAGAGCTTACAGTTTAATTCATCTCTCTCCAGCAGAAGTCTCACGCCAGTGGCGTTTTGTTACTGATCCTTCAGAAATTGTAGCTGCTATTGCAGAGTGGACATAACAGGACCCTTACATCTGTGTGGTCTTACTGGAGAGCTGTGCTTTGAATAAAAAAAAAAGGGCACTTGCAAGAGCATTGCAAAGACTGCAACCCCAAGAATTGCCGGGAAAAAAATTTCAGATCTCTCTTCTTGGTTTTCAAAGCCCCAATATTAAAATCTGTCCCTATTTAATCTTAAAAGTGTTCTTTACATGCAGAGAGATGTAACCTGAAGACATCGGAGTTCAGCTTCCAATGCTTTCAGGTGCAGCTTTTTATATCACCTTTGCAGATCAAAGCTGGCACTTAGAGCAGTCTGTTACATCTACCCACCAACAGTGGTTTTGATTAACTCCCTGGAAGTCCACACTGTCTCCATGAACAGTAAGGGCTGATCTTTTCAGTCTCGTCATTGGGGTGCAAGCACAGATCTCTGCCAGTCAGCCAGCTGTGTCACTTTGTTCTGTGTTTTGCCTTAATGCTGCCACAGCACCATTTGCAGCTCCCAAGAAGCACAGACATTTAAAAGATTCAGACTGAAATGCTTTGGTCAGAGTAGCTTTTGCCCCAGAAAGATACAGATACCTACATTATTAGTTCCCAAACTGCGGTTTGTAAAACCACAGGGAGAGCTCTGTAGCATCAGGTTGCTTTAAAGTATAAACTGTAAACTTGAGGATTAAGGTAGTTGTCTGCAGTCCAAAATGCAGCTTAAAAAATGAGCTCGTCATTCTTTCATGTCAGTTTGTCCAATCTTCTGCTTGACCACCACAGCTGTAAATTGAAGTTACAGTTCACTACAATCCCTGCATTTTCCCAAGTGATGGGATACCACTCACCTGAAAAACATCACAAACAATGCAACTAGATACCCAAAGCTGACTGCAGCAGCCATGGTACAAACAGCTACCTGTCCTGTCCCCACTGCAGAGCTGTGCCAGACACTCTTGTATCATGCTGGAAAAATATTCAGGGCAAGCTGGGTAAAGCCACCCAACACCCTCACCTCTTCATTTAGTTAGCTGCCTTTGTTCAGGCTGCTGGAAACATTATGCCTCAGCTACAGAGTTAAAAATAAACTTTTTCATCATCAGCTCCTGGTTCCCTTGAGAAAAGCCACTCCAGAAAAGCCAGTACAGCCCCTGTGCAACCTTCCTGCCAGCTGTTATCACCAACTAGGCTCACTGTATGGTCAGGGTTGTGCACCCAATTATACTTTCAATCAACTTTCCAAAATAACTATTTATTCTTTAAAAGAATAACAAAATTTTTGGTAAGACTGAATGAAAAGCTTCCTTCCAACAGGGCTAGGAGAGCCACTAAAAAGTCAGCTTCCATTTCCCATACATGTTATTAGCAGCTCTCCCACTGAAATAGTTTGGTGAACTAAAGCAGGTTTTGGTCCAGTGCTCTGATTTCTTGAGTATTAGCAGTAAGTCAGTGAATTCTGATTTGGGTAAATAATGCTGTCTTGCTTGAGATTGCAACCAGTGGATGCAAGACCATCTCCTACTAATTTCTTGTTGAGTTTGTGAAGGTCACGGGAAGGCCAGGCTACTGGAAACACAATCCAATGAGTCCATCCTCTTTAAAGCAGGAAGGGAAGGAAGGATGAACTTGCAAAATCCCTCTCTCATTCTTTATTTTGGAACAAGAGATATGTAAGCCAAAAACTCTTCCTCTTTTGCCTTGAAAGAACTTGGGAGTTAAGAAAGTGTTTTTCCCCAGTGGATCTCAAAGCTTAGAGAGATTTCAGGGGTATCTAGGCTGGTTACATCTCAAATAGGAAAGTAGCTGCTGTTTTCTCTTTCAGGAATCGCAAGACTGACATTTAAAAGAAGCCACAGTGCACAATTAGCCAAGTACTCAGCTGTCAGGGTATGCCAAAACTGAGGCTTTGCACTTGCCCTCCACTCCACACTCCTCACCTCTGGGAACTGGCATTATGATGCTATTTACATAATCACAGAATTTCCCTAATACAACTGTACACTTTCCCCCATGCACCATTAAGTTGTGCCTATAACAAATAGGGAAGTAAAGGTCATGTCAAGGACATCCCTAGATTCACAAATTATAGAGGCAGAGAGAAAAAAAAGTAATCCAAGTTTTGGAGGGTGGAAAGGATTACTTCTCATTATCTCATTTTTGTTAAAAAAAACCCCAAACCACAGTGAAAACAAAAAAACGAGTAAACCCTTAAATTACAGACAGTAATTGGAAGAATAATATTTTTCTAACTTCTGGTGGCACTGAAAATTGAGAATTATTTAGTGTGTATTTTGTATCTGTCTGAAGGACTGTTACAAAAGTAACGCATACACAGGGTGCTCTCTACATGTACAAAATATTAAAATATAACCTGACAAGCACACTTTTGCTAATACTACTACCTTAGAGGGGAAAATAAAAATCAGTTTTCAGTGAGTCCATTAACAAGGACCAGGGTGGGATCAACTAAAAGGGATGGGTGGCGAAGCATTTTATTGGTGGTGCTATTTAATGTCAAATCCCAGTGTAAAGTGACAAAGGCAGCACAATTCAAACGAGGAAGAAAGGAGGTAAGTGCACACACACACATAGGAGCAGAAGGGAGTGGAAAAGGAGCCTAATCAAAACTAACAGCAGGATTTCGGCTCATACTTCAAACTGAGAGCAGATAAACCCCTTCATTTTCAGTTCTTGCAAGCAAACCCCTGGAGCTCATGTGGAGAAGAGCTCTGCAAAGAACTAGAAATCCTTTGAATTCCATCATTTGCAGAGGAACTACACTCTTTCCACCTCCCTGAACACTTTTTTGCCCATTCTCAGTCATTTAGTTATTAGCATTACCATTACATACTTACTGACCTTTTCTTTTCCATGACAAACACAAGCATTCCCTTTTGAAGCCTGAAGGTTCACTACCTGTACTCATTTTAGATGACTTCCCATCCTCTCTCCTCTCTCCATTTCAAGCTGTGTGTTGCTTGAGCCACATCTCTTGAGAAGCCTAGGTATTCAGCACCTTTTCCTCTTTTCAATAAAGGGTATGTATATCTCCTGGCTTCATGTTTTTCATTCTAGTCTCATGAAACCAGCCCCCTCAACACCCCAAAAATTTTTCCCTGAGGCACTGTTTCCTAGTTTAAGGTCAGCATTACAGATGCTATTGGAAAACCCAAATAATATGAACAGGGATCCAGTGAGACTTGGAGGAATCTCCAAAAACTCTGAACATCCCTTTGAAAGCCAGCAGGAAACTTGAATTTGACATGTTTGGGCACTCCAGTGCATTGAAACATTTGCAGCACTTACTTTTAGCACCTGAATATCCCCAGGGACAGACCCACAGCAACCAATATTGTACAGGAAACGGGGTGTAAAACCTCAGAGCATTCCCAGCGCTAAGTCGGGATTCCCCAAACCTGTAGCAGAGTTTTGCACTATTGCAGAAATACACAACCATAAGAGAAAAGGTACAGACCAGATTTTCAAAAGATTACTGGCACACTTCAACTGCACAGGCTCTGTGCAAGTAACTTCTGCCAGTGTCGCCAGCCTTGGCCAACTGCAATCTTAAGTGTCTCAAAAAGAAGTACCAGCATCCTTGTCAGCAAAGGTCCCAAACAGCAGGACTATGAAGGGATGACCTGCAACACTACTCAGCTTCAACCCAGCATTACATCTTCAGCCTCCAAGTGCTAAAAAACTCCCAGCATTTTAACCAGAACATATCCATCACACAGGAGGGAGGAAATTCCACCAAACGTCGGTATGCTGCTGAAATTTGAAAAACAAAGTAGCAAGAGTGTCTTCAAGATGTATTACACTTTCTGCTGGTATTCTTGCAGAAGACAGGATTTGTCTCATGCTGTCTTGCAGCATGATCAAGGGCAGTGTATGGATAATAATCAAATTAATTCTACTGCTAGCTTTCACAAGTGATAAATACAACGCACAATTAAGCAAGCGGCACCAAGACTGCCTGGAGGAAACAATTATTTAGTGCTTTCATTAGGACAGACTCACTTCTCTCACATTTTTTCTTTCCATTCTCACGTTTCACAAATCCCCTAAAGATCAATGTTAGCTCCACATAACATTAAATTATTGTATCTCCTGTGGCTGCAGCTGCCCAGGAACTGCCCGATGGAAACAGACCCAACATGCACCGCCGGACAAGCACCCACCTTGTGAGTACAGAAGGATCTGCATCTCCAGAAGAACGCAGGTGAAAACCTGGACCAGGTTCTCCAGGCCCAGCAGCTCGAAGACCTCCCGCAGCGGGTAGTCAGAGAGTGGCAGCTCGTTGGGCCCGGGCCTCTGGCAAATGATGGGCTCATAAACCCCATAAAACTTGAGCGACCTCCCCGGGGGCGGCAGGGGCACCTCGTAGAGGATGTTGTGGATGTAGCTCTCCAGGGGCAGCGGCGGCGGCTGCTGGGAGGTCACTGCCTTATAAAGCTGGATCAGGAACTTCTTGCAGGCTTGCATGAAGGGCAGGGGGGTGATGAGGCATATGCACTTGGAGACGTACAGCGTGTCTCTGCTGATGTCGTAGGAGTTGTACCGCTGGAGCTTGGCGAGGGACGTGGCGTCGCCCTCGTCGATGCTGCTGGCCAGGGAGTCCATGCTGCACGAGGAGGAGGCACAGACACTGCTGTACTGCTCTGCATTGTGCATCTGGTACAGTGTTTGCATGGCCGTGCAGATCTGCTTGCTCGTGACCTCCTCGTAGAACGTGAGCACAAACCCGTACGTACGAGAGCCGTCCTCTCTGGTGATGATGAACGAGTGGAGCTGTGGATCCCTGTTATCTGCCTGTGTCCTGAAGGACAGCCCTTTGGGCATACACAGCTAAGAAAAGAGAGAAGAAATAGACATAGTTATCTAAGCTACAATTTTATTTGGTTATTTTTGCTGTATAGGCACATTCTTTTTATCCGCTGCATCACAACAAGCCATTTATTATTAAACATAATCCCCCTGAAAAGTATTCAAGAACAAACAGCCTGAAACTGATGCTACTTAAAAGAAGAGGTAGAAACGACTGAAGAAAGGAAAACACCCTTCAAAATTACCCATCTATTAAGTCATTATGAGCCATTTTCGTTACTTTCTGAAATTATTTTCACTGCTGAATAGTCTTTGTGTCGTTTACTTAAGCATCATATAAAAACATCCAGTTTTGTTCTCATTTCCATATATCATGCCCACAGTGCTCTAAAATCAGAGAGTCAAGGAAGCATCTTATACCACTGAATTAAAATTTAAAAGACTTCTTAAAATTCTTTGATGTTCCCTAATTTTATGGAAAAAAACCTCAACAAACCAAACCCCAAATGACTGGCAGCTATTAAGCTACTACATTTACTTTCTTCTTTAAGTGCTACAAAATAGCTTAGATTGGAAAAAAAGGGTGTGGGAGGGGATGAGGAGGGAAACACCCAAAATCTATGACAGCCTCCTTTTTGATTTACCACTCAGCAAAATCCTTTGCAGTGATTCTACTACACTGGGTGTTTCTCTGAAACATGGCCCTGGTGATAACTGGAGGCATTTTTCCAGACATTCCTCGGGAATGCTATCAGCCATCTAATACAAAATAACAAACATCCAGGAAAACTTGTTTGAATGTGCATCAGCAGGAAACTCTTCATGTTCTAGCTAAATCAGTATGTTAATAAACGAAGAACTAAAGCTGCCTTTGTACCTTCCAACTGAAGAAATAAAAAAGAAAGAAGAGAGGGAGAGCCTTCAAAGTGTTCCTCCTTTTCCAAAAGGCAACAGTTGAAGTCACCTTTCCCAAGGGATGTGAATCTACACACAACTGAGTGTATCCCCTACTGCCTCACCTTGACCTGGAGTAAATTCTTCTGATGGTAGAAGAGGTCAAGAGAAATAATCATATATTTTCAGGCACATCCTACCCTGAACTTCTGCAGTGCACCTTGCACAGATCACTTGAAAATCTGATTAAGCTGCTACCAGTCCAGCTGGGATTCAAGCAAGTGGTCCAGACTCACTTCACAACAGGCTATCAGGCCCCTAAATTATCTAGGACAGCTCTTATGTATTGCTCAAAAAGGTAATGTATAGGGAAATAAGTAGCATAGAGCTGGCAAAAGAATTTAATTCAACTGATGGGGTTTGCTGATACAAACCATGAAACTGCAGCTTGAACCATTTTTAAATAGCAGCCACATTTTCATTCAAAAGCTTTATAGCTTTTATTGAGGCGTTAACAGTAGTGCCATGGTTAAGGCTTCTCCAATAAAGAAGTAGTAAAAAATCCTTGTTTCACACTTTATTTAAATTTATTCTGCCCAATAAATATCTCTCTTCACCTCATTTTTTTGACAGGCTTGCTTAATAAAAATTTATTTCTAGAATGCAGGCTTTCAACAGTGGCTATAAGCCTTATCAAAGCCAAGCAGGCTGAAATCACAGGTTTAAATCTTAATGCTATCAAAGATTATATTTTTCTTCACTCTACAGAAAAATACCTGCATAAGCAAATTATATATATGGCTAAGATCAAAAACAGATAAGCATCAGGGAAATTCAGACCAGCTGAGACAGTTTCAGAAGCCTGTTTAAGTAAATTTCCTCCAAGACTTAATTATTATTCCCTTGTCCTTTATATACTGGGTATATACACACAAAGGGATAGTCATCTATTAAGTTTCAGCCACAGCTTGACATATGTAGAATAACAACATTTTAAGACCCTGGCTGCAAACCCTGGCACAGAGACTGTTGCTGTTGTTAGACCTACAAGAGGACATGGGAGAAAGCAGAGAAAGAAAGAAAGGAGATGGGAAGCACCGAGGCAGGAAGAACAACCAGGAGACACTTAAGAAGCTGAGATCAAAAGGAAGAGCCTGCACTCATTTACCAGCAATACAGAAAGCTTTGAATTTGCGGTTCATGCACGAAAACTTTCATCTTAGGGCCTTGGACATCAATCACTTCCCATCTCATCTGTGTCACACATGCCACAGAAGAGTGTTGGGGAAGAGCGGCTTGGGATGTGCTAAGGGGGGGTGAAATCTTTGCCTGCTGGTGTGAAGCTGACTGGCTAACAGTGAGAAGGCAGTCAGTCACCTGTACTGCATCTTTCTACAAACACTGAAAACTGTCCAAGGTTACTGATCAAAGGACAGGATTTTGGTTTCCAGAGCACTTTACTATTTACATTTAAACGTATTCATCAGCAGAAAAATGTGGAATTAAATCGTATTTGCAATAAGGCTTATAACCAAGATGGTTTGTAAAAATAAAAGGAAGCTGCACCAAGACAGTTAAAAAAGTATCAACTAATCTATAACCTGTCTCTAAAAGTCATGAGTAGGAGATATCCTTTCCCTAAACACAGAGGCAGGACACAGACACTGTAACCCTCCCCTTCTTCTTCTCCTGGATATCATCCCTTCCAGATATTTCTGAAGCAAAAGTCCCCTCTGGACCACTGCCCACTAGTGCTGGTTCATCTCTTCTCCATTAGATCCTCCATTTCACTTTTTCAGCCTCTATATATTTCTCACGTTCACAACATGCAGAGGCAGCAAGCTCCATACCCAAATTGCACTGTGGGTGAGGGGGTGGAGAGAAAGATGCTTTTGTTTGTGTTAAAGCCTGATCCTTCAAATTACACCAGGGAACCTTAGATTCTTTTATTTCAGTACATGAGACGTTAAGCAGATAATGCCTCCTTGGAGTTCAGAAATACAGGCAAAGATTTATATAACTTGATGAATCAGAGGGCTAAATAGGAGGCTTGTTTTCTAAAAATTCAAGTTTCCCCTCTACTGATAACGTAGGTTTGGTACAACACATCACTTGCAGAGTGGCCACAGAAGATAGCATGTGAGGCTAGGCAGGGATAATCACAAAAAGCAGCGGGGGGAAAGAAACACTTCCCTATTAAAGAGAACTCTGTACTTTGATACATACTTTGAAAGTGAGAGAAAACATGACTTTTAGGCAGCTTGATTGCTTGGAAGTTCAGGGGGTTATTTTTAAAGCAATAGGATGGTTCCAGAAGGCAATTGAAATTCCTTAAGCATCCAGCAAAGCCAGAGTTCTCACAAGTTAACCTTCAAGGATTTATGCATTTTCTTCTCTGAGGAAAATTGCTTCTGGAAGCTCACATAAAGCAAACACATAGGCAGAACTAATACAGCAAGGCAAGATCAGAAAGGCCAATAATTGCCTCAAGGGATTCTGTGGAGGTGGATATTACTTTAAATGATGTTTCAGATCAAAACAATAAAGAAGTTTTCCAAAAGATGATTTAAAATATCATTAAATACTGCTGCTGTTAGTAAATGTTTTTTTTTTCTCCAAGACACATGGCAAATGAAAGATGTGTTCTTCAGCTGTTTGATTTTAGTTAAATGAAGCTCAGTTCAATTATTTTATTTTAATAGGTCTCCTGCTGGTTTTAGCATTCCATTTTATCTGATACTATGATTACATTTCAGGAATATTAGACATTTTCAACTGTAATGTGAGAGACAAATAATGCAGCAATTCCAGCTGCTATATTCCTGCTGCACAACCCCTATCACTTCTCCTAACATCCCCAATTCAAAGGCAGAACTAAAAGGCATAAATAGCCTTGGCAGTTGAATTATTACCATCTTAACTGCTGATGAAGCATCGCTCAGAGTCCTTCGTGACTTCTGTATAAGCGAAGTGATGTGGAGACCTGCCCAAATACCACACCATCTCCATCAGTGCACATTTGGAAGCAGAGGACAGAAATCCCCAGCTGTCAGCAGGCAGAGGGAGTGACTGGGCTCATCTCTGCCTTTCTGTGCATGTGCAGTGCCACAGTATCAGCTCTGTGTCACTGCTACTTCCAGCTCCTGTATTTCCATGTTAAATATTTGGCACAGTGCTTAAAAAGAGAATTCAGTGAAAACTGAGATGAACTTCAAATTTCTACATCTTCATGATTGCAGGGAAGTTACAAATGCATTTTTGTGTTTGCAAAAGCCATTTTATTGTGGGGTTTATCTATTTCTCACCTCTCTATCTCCTGGGTGAGGGCCAGGAGATTCTCCTGACTTCATACCTGCACCATACAACGAGATCAGTTCTGTTTTGTAGCTAGTATGCAGTCCTACCCTCTGCAAATGCAAAGAACATCTAAACTAGACTCGGGGGGGGAAAGGGGCTCCCTAATTTTCCAATATTGAGTTAGATCCAATACACATTTTTAAAAATAGCAAGAAGCTGGTTGCTTTTAAGTTATAAAACAAATAGCATTTTCTGTACTGGGAAGCTCAAATACCAGTAATCTGTTGTCAGGTTATACTCCTAACAAGTGCTTTGCTGATTTTCAACACATCCTTTGAATACCAGCTCTTCAGAAAAATTCCCAGTGGATCATCAGTCTTTCAACTGCCACTGCCCCTCCTACAATAACTGTTTTTTTCTCCCTTCCAAGTCCATGGGACTTAGCAACATAGATCCCCACATCAAACTGAGCTGACAGGAAAGAGATGTACCAAAGATGCATTGATGCAGAGGTGCCATTAAAAGCGATGACCCAGCAACATCCGTGATTAAGGTAAGTTCCAGTTTCTGCATAAAGATTCCTCTTTCCCTTGCTATATGCAGAAACACAAGGTGTTTTGTACCCAAAAATTTCACTGGGATATTAATATATCTTAAAAATTCCTTGTTTTGCCTCCCGTGGACATGTATCCTGGGTAACCACACCCCTTCTCACCCAGTCACTGGGACGGTGGTTAGATCTGTTCCATCATGGAGTAGACTTAAAACTACAACTAAAAAGGGAAATTCAGTATTTTACTTTTGCTGCGCCTGAAAGTATCCTGTATTTTCACAATACCTCCTCCTCTACAGCTTTTCGACCAGCACACCCAGTGGGTGCTCTTAGTCCCAGCAGAAGCACCTCGTTCATCACATCACAAGGGCTGGTTGTGAACAACCCAGGAACTGCTTAAGAGTTGAAATTGTCAGGTAACACCTTGAGAAGGGAGTTTCTCTACCTACCATGTTGACAGCATCCTGGTCAAAGGGGTTCCACTCGATGTTCTGAGGGTAATGGGCCAAAACTTTGGACTTGAAGGTTCTTCTTAAGGGACTCTGGTCGAAATTCTCTCCTGCAAAAAATGAAGAAATAATGACTTGTCACAGCAGTGTGGCTTCAGAGGGAGCTCACTTGGGCAGCTTTCTTTTGTTTTTCTTTTTTTTTTTTTTGTGAAATCTGAAGGGCATTTTCACTTCCAACAGAGGTACTACTCTTAAAAGAGAAACAGAAAAGATGCACATTTGGTCTGACTTCACCCTCCTTCCCACAAAATCTTACAAGCCAGCTTCCAGCTTAGTATTTACAGCATGGAAATATATTGTCAAGAGAAAAATGACTGCTGGGATTTTATAGAAAAAGATCCTGAAATGAACTGAATTCTTGATCTTCCCCTATAGCTTGAATATCTAGAGATGGCTTTACTTAGTCACTGAAATAGCACTTCCCCTCAAGTTTGTTGGAAACTGTCTTAAGGTCAACAAAAAAAATATGAGCACCTCTTGGCTATTATAAATTATTCAAGGATTCATTATAGATGATCTTTTTTATATCACAAGTCCTGTGTGAAAATTAAACATTTATTTTTTTCTACATCAAATTTCAAGGGCAGACATTTTCCACACAAAGAATCCAGCAAATGCAAAGAGAAATATCGAAATTAGACTTCAAGCAGAAATGCATCCAGTTATCAGCATACAAATACTGTATTTCACAGTGATATTTTTAATGGAGTTTCCTCCACTGGATTGCCTACAGTATGCAAAGAGAGCCATCAAAACAAGAAGTTAAAGTCTATTAATTAAATTACCATCTACTACACTTTTTCAGGTATCAGGTTACTAATTCCAGTGTTCTTGCTTTAAAAACTACAAGTGTGTCTTTTCTATTCATTTGCTTTCTGAGAGAGATGAACGGGATAGTGCCTTGGGTTCATAATGTGGAAAGTTTTCCACCAACCCTTGCTTTGCACTCAAAAGCTCCCTCTGGGACTTACCTAAGTATTTCTCAAAATATGTTACTGAAATAGAATTGGATTTCTTTTCTTTACAAAAGAATATTATTTCTCATTATACTTAAAGAGAGAACCAATATTTTGCTAATGTTTTTAATGAGAGGTTATTTTGGATTAAAAAATAGTCAATTGTTTGGTGAGTTCTAAAGGCAATCCCCCACTCCTGAGGTCACTAACACCTCTCTGAAGGCAACATGGACCAGAGGTGTATAACTTGTGTTTGCTGAGTTACATACAACAGCTAACCCTTCGTGCAGCGAGCAGGCTATGAGGTGTTGCAAAATTCACAGTTCGGGAGTTACTCGAAGGTTTCTGAGGCTGCATCCACTCGGCACGTTCCCTTTGCTCCTTGCAAAGCACAGTCTACACAATCATTTGTCTCAGAGTGAATTGATTCAAGGAACTTTCTGTACAAACTGACATGTGAAAGCAGAGCTTTTTGGTTTTTTTCACCTGGCAGAGCTTAGGGTCTGGAGGTAATTGCGGGGAACACGAGGTAATGGAGAAAAACACAGTGGCAGTTCACAAGGTAAAAATTATCAGGGCAAAGTTTCAGGAGGGTTGAAAACCATTTTTGTATGAAACCCTTAGCACACTTCAATGCAGAGGGCAGAAGCTGCACCGTGTCTCGGGGATCACAGTGGCAGGGCCATTGCAGCAGCACCTGCACAGAGGCAGGTGGAGGAAGAGGAGGCAGAGGTCAGGCATTTCTTACACCAACACCAGCTGTCTGTTTGGTCAGGAAGGGGAAGCAGAGGCTTATGCTGGAGTTTCCCTCCACGAGGATGCGTGTAGGCGGATGGAAATTCCTCAAGACACGTGTGTCAGTGGTGCTGGGATTGCATCTCACCCTGCTGTGAGAGCCACTGCACCGAGCTCAGGAACCCAGCGGAGCAGAGCAAACCAGCTCTTCCAACGGCACTCACATTCAAATGCATTCAGAGGGTTTAAAATCTTTTTCTTCCCGAGTAATCTCTATGATTTTAAAGATACGGTTATTTTTATACAATGGATCATTTTGAACACAGGATTTAGACACATTGCAGCACTGTGGTGAAATCACCATACCTGGAAGTGTTCAAAAAAAACATGTGGATGTGGCACTTGGGGACATGGTTTAGTAGCACCAAGGCAGTGCCGGGTTAACGGTTGGACTCGATGATCTTAAAGGTCTTTTCCAACCTTAATTATTTTTCTTCTAGCCCTACACCTGTCTCACTTGGTTTTGGTGGGTAACCATGTGGGGAGAAAAGCAAATAAGCTTCAACAAGGCTGTTTTGGGCTGGGGAGGAGAAAAAGCCTGAGATGATGCAACGCTGCAGCTGTATTTCCTGGGGAAGGAAATGGTAAGGTGAGGAGTGGATGAGGGGACTGGGGAGATCTTCTCACTCTGTACAACTGCCTCAGTGGGTGGTTGTGAGGTGGGAGTCAGATTCTTCTCTCAGGTAACAAGTGACAGGACCAAAGGAAACGGCCTCAAGTTGCATCAGGGGAGGTTTATCCTGAATATCAGGAAAAATTTAGGGTTATTAAGCATTGGAATGTGCTGCTGAGGGAAGTGGTTGAGTCACCATCCCTGGAGGCATCTACAAGACATGCAGACGTGGCACTTAGGGACATGGTTTAGTGGTGGACTTGGCAGTGCTGGGTTAATGATTGGAGTCAGTGATCTTAGAGGTCTTTTCCAAACCAAATGATTCTATGATTCCACATGAGGAGCTCTGGTAGGCGAAAGCAGCCTGCTTCTGGAATTGCTCAAGGCAAACCAGAAATCCAGCAAAAGTGTATGCATCACTGAAATAAAGAAAACTGAAGTTATTAGCTAAATTGGATCAAATTCAGAAACATGAAGACCCTCTCCATGCTCAGCTACAAAGTCAGATTGAAATACCAAAAAACAGAGACCATTACTCTACTGCAGAACATGGCAGTAAAATAATCTCTTATTTTGGTCTAAAAGTTCTTTGCAGAGGCATTAGAGATAAAGATAAAATGCCACCCACCAATTCCTAAAGCTTCACAAAATAAAGATCCCAACAACCAACATCAGCAAAAATTCTCTCTCTGGGTATGTACTTAAACATACTCAGCAACATTTTTAATTCTTAGTATCAACCATAATTAATGTGCTTGCATAATCAAAGAAATATGGATGAGGTTATTGTCTAATTAGCTCTTCAAGAATTCTCACATCTGACAGAGTTTACCTGACAACTGTGAATTGGCAGAAAGGCAGATATTTGATGCTAAATTTGTTTGGTTGCTTCTACTAAAATTTAGAAGAACTGGATGACTTCATTAAGTTCTCCACTACTGACAGCAAATGATTGCTGGAGTCCAAATTTCTTTAAAGTCTTCCTTTTCCATAACACAAAAACATTACTGTAACCTACTGGATGGATGCTAATTGGGTAATTTGCATGCTTCAGAGGTCCTCAGCACTTTCGCAGTTCATCACTTGAGCCCTTCACAGGTTCTTTGGGGGCCAGTGTTCCACTCTACATCACATAGATGTTGTAAAAACACCTTTTGCTTGAAAAATTAATTTCCAAGTTAGACCAAAAACTACATCACTGGGGATGCAAGAGCAGTGAAGGCCCTGATATCTTGCTGTTATTATTATTTAACATCCTTCATCTCATTTTTCCTATAAACCACCCCCCTCCCCCAACCTGGGGGGCAATACTCTGGAGCATCTAGAACCAGTGGAGAAAAACAAGACATATTTGCCAATAAACCACTGTAATAATGATAAAATGAGGGTTTCAGTCAGCTTTTGGAAGTGACCAATAATTTGTATGCTGCTGAAGATATCTGTGCAGTTGTTTAGATGACAGATAGGTCTAAAATGTTTTGGTTATGAAGCACAAGCATTGCTTTAAGAAATCCAGCTTCTGAAAACTAGCAGCTACAATGTTCTAATAGGCTGACAACATGGATTCGTTTTATCCAGGAAAGTAAATGGCACAAACAACTTACCTTTGCAGAGTCTCTGCAGTGTTTGCATTTTACTACTCCGGTGGTTTAAAAAAATATAAATTAAATGTAAAACACACATAGAGAAAACATGATTTTCTCAATCAGTGATCACAAAACAAAAGAGAAAAAAAGCCAAGAACCCACACCGCAGTGAATCAATCAGTCATTAGCTCAAAAGAACTCAACATTGCACCCCCCATACAAAGCTACCTCCCAGAAAGTCAAACAGGGTAAGATTTTAGAGGAGACACACAATTTAGGAAAGAAACAGTATGAGGATAGGACAGGAAGCAGCCAGCATGTCAGGGTGAAATGGCATCGTTTGGCCAAACTAGCAGGAAACCCCCCAACTCTCACTGAAATGAGATGAGAGACAAGGACCACGACAGCCAGCCCCACACTGACAAGCAGCTGGAAGAGAACCACAGGGAGCAAAACCTTCTTGGCAAACAGGAGGAAAGGGATCTGGACCAAAGGGTACCTGATAGTATCAGCTCTGAGCCTTGGTAGTTCTGAACTACTGAGCCACACGTGGCAAGTAGAATTTACTTAGCTGTTATTCTAGACAAACAGTGAATTTTCATTAAATCTACTATGTGCTTTTAAGTGTTTGCTTACTAACTTCCCAAACAGGATTAGCAAGGCACATTAAAAATGAAGCAAGTATCAAATGTGAATTGAATCCATATATTAAATATTAATGGGAAGATAACAGTACTGTGAATGCAGACAGAAACATCTTATTTGGTGTGTGGTGCCCATTCATGCAAACAACACAACTCACAGGGTAAGCTGCCCCTCAGAGGCAAATTAAAAAATTGGGTTTGAATAGAAACCTTTTGCTCTCCAGATATTTAAAAAAAATATTCAAGTACTTTTCAATATTGTGTAAAATGTGTCACACTCCATTTCCATTTCAATTGGACACTACATCCTATGTAACTGTACTCTTCATGACTTCTGCCTTCCCTTTAAGGCACTGGTTTTTAAAGGAACATTTAGTTTCAAATTAAAAGCAAATGGTGAAGTGACAGATGCTAGATCAAGAAAAACTGTGCTAATTTAATTTCAAAATGAGAAGATTTCTCAAAATTAGAAAATATCTGTGTTTTGGATACAGGATACAATTACTAGGGAAATGCAGCTGCAATTGTGAGGTTGTCAGTCATGATGGCTTTCATAAGAGTGATCCTATGTATAAATTTAGTGATCTTAAGTTTTAAGCAGATCTGTTTCAATTAATAATCACAGCTACAGAGGCATGGAAAGCCATGTACCAAATAGGCAGAGGCATCCCTCCACCCACACCCTCTGGTCCAGGGAATGCAAGCTATCTGTCTCTCCTTCCAAGCTCTGGAATGTCAACAGGAATGCCTGTGACTACAGAAATAAAAATATCTTGTATTCCTTTAGAGGAACATATTGGGAGCACAACCATGCACAGTGCTGTGCCTCGTGGTGACCATCTCTTTGATAGCTATTTCCAGTTAAAAGTGTTCAGCACATCCAGCTACGTTCTCTCCCTGCAGACGGAACTTTAGGTTTATTCTGGATGACCCTGCACGAGAAGCAAATAGTATACAAGGTGTGAGTGAGAAAACAATGTGGGAGCAGCAGTAACAGTGCTTGGCTCGGGAGCAACTAAGCTGTTAATTGTCAGGTTCAGGAGTTGGTAAGTTTAAGCAGCGCAGAAACTGCTCTGCTGGTTTTACTCCGAGCCCCACCAGGATACCAAGGTGGCAGTGGAAGGCTAGTCAGAGTTCAAGGACATTAACTCAAAGGTGTTATTTCTGAGCACGGTCTCACAGCAGAGAAGGGAGACAATATGAAAGAGAGGACTGGGACAAGGCAGGCAAAACAGTTTTCATTCCAAATTTTTAAAATCTGCATTGTCTGTAAGATGGTGGCGGTTGCCTGGGGAGCAGCTGAGGAGGGGGGCAGTGTCTAACCTACCTTTTGCACATCGATACATAAAGGAATTGATGGATCACATTTAAGCAGGAAGCCATAGGGAGTTGTGTACTCTTCAGTACATTTAAATTATTTGGATTTTTTGAGGGCAGGGGTGGGGGTGTGTCTGTGTGAACCTCACCAGTATTACTATCTAAATCTAGACTGCAAAACATGCTTCCTTGAGATGTCAGGAAACTTTGGGTCTCTGCAGCAGATATTGGTGCAGCTGGACCTTCCAGTCCCCTTTGTTCACACATCCACACAACCAAGCCTATCTAGATTTGTAGGTAAGTATCCTCCAATGCAAGATATTATTCAGTCTTTATCAAGCACAGAAAGATCTAGCATATCTCATCTCCACCAATATACTGACTCCACTACTGGGATTTTGCTGGAGAGGGGAAGCACATCTGCCGAGAGAGCGTCAAGAAATAGAACAAAATTTACCAGATATTGATTTAAATTAGGTAAAGAAATAAAAAAGTCCTAGGATTTTGGCTTTGATTTTGATCTCTGATCCTTAGTTTGATTCAAGGGGAGTTGGAAGTCTGAAAATAAAGAAACAGAGAGGGCCTGGTGATTGTTTTGTCCTTAACCCCTTTTTACCTGAGGTTTTGTCTGCAGTATCTGAGCTCTTGCCATGGAGATCTGCTTGTAGCCATTTGTACAAGACTACACAACATAACAGACAGAAATAAAAAAAAAAAAAACAAAAAACAAGTATGAACAAAATGAAAGGACATCCAAATGTACTGGGGAAGGGAAAAAATGTGAACCAGACATTAAATACTCCCCCTTGCAATCCCTCTTCCCCCCACTACTGGCAAAGGGTAAATCCATGTGACAAATAAACCCCTTTATTACTACAGAGGTGTTGAATGCAATGACAGACATGGTAGAATACTTGACAAAATTAGTAACAAGATTAAATTCTCAGTACTTCAAACAGCATCCTGCCTTACAGCTTCCCTATTATGAAAGACATCTTTGTTCACATATTGAGCCATTCCAGAGCCCGTGAAACTCGGGGGGGAAAAAAGACATCAGTTCTTCAACTAGCGTTGAACTAAACCCAAGAAGTTTTATTTAACATAATACTGTTAGCTATGTTGTTACACCTTCAATCCTGTACTGCATACCATTTTCAGGACTTACTGAAGTTACCTAATAGCTCTAGTCATCATTTCTGTCTCATAGCTGGGTGTTTTTAGACTAAAATTTGGATAAATAAGCTATGTTTAGAACTTGGCTGAACAATTTTAATGTCTTCCAGCAACAGCTATCCCAGCAGGCACTTCTAATGGAACAGCTTCCTGCTAGCCTGCCTTACTGAGGTTTCTTCCAACTGGTTTGCTCATCTCCTGCAGAAAACCAAAAAATGTTTTCAGATACCATGGAATTTCTCCATCAAAAAAGTCACATTTGCACACTACACAAAGGCATTACACAATCCTTCTCAAGTTAAATCTATTTTTATAGACCTGGCACCCACATTAGAGCTGCAATACCATTGGCCTCTCTAGTGATTCAGTTCCTAGGTGTCAATTCAGAGTATTTCCACCACAACCTTATACTTGACCTGTTAATCCTGTTCAGAGGACCAAGACAGTTCTGCCAAGGCCAGATTATTTTGGAAGGCAGCACTCAGCAGAGGGCACAGGATTTCTTCCAATAGAGATTCTTAGATGGGAATTTGTATTTTAGGATAACTTTCTCTTTTCTTTAGGATGCACCTGAAGATAACCTACATTAGAATCTGCAGGGTGATGTTTTCCCACCCCATGCATCTTAAGTTATTTTGTTCTACTTTTCAGCTGCTTGAACTAAAAAGTTTCATAAGTATTTAAATTAAAGAAACAAAACAATTGTCAAAGTTAGAGAAGACTCTTGCTAATTGCCCATTATCCACACTACCTTTACAACTCTCTCTGCCAGGCTATCCTCTCAGTTCTCCCCTAAAGATTATCATACAAAGAGAATTGGGCACCCAGCTTCCACAGACTTCGCCACCATCTCTGCAATAGGAAGGGTGAAAAGGGAAGATGTAACAACTTTGTGAAATAATGTATAGCTCAATGAACTGGGACAGGTTTCTACTACCCATTTCAGCACTTTGACCATTTATTATCATCAATCATGCGGCTAAACAGTCACAGATGTTACATAAAAACTCCTGCACAAGAAGTCAAATTGACAACAGTGATATAAATACAGAGCTATGGACGCCGTTGTACAGCCTAATTCTTTACACAAACACAATGTAATGGAATACTACCATTGCCACAAACTAATTACACTTAGGAAAGGCTCACTATTTCAAAAATTCTTTTAAAAAGGAGTTTTGTCCACCCAAAAGAGTTATTGCACGTCTAAATAAGGATAAAAAGGCTCTAATGTGAGAAGTTTAGTTTCCAGCATCCCTTCCTTCTGACCTTGATTAAAATACTGAACTCTCTGCCTACAGAGTAACACTATACAGCACCAACACTATCAGAGTCTTAAAATAGCCCCAAGTCCCAGCTGCCAACAGACCATCGACATCTCACTACACTCACTAACAACTACAAATTATACCACCCCTTTTACATAAAACTCGCATCATAATCTTGTCAAATTAAAAAAACCTGTGGCTTAAATTATGTCAGTTTGGGTGATTTCTTGCATTGGGGTGGGCAGAGTTATAAAACCATGTACCCAAGGCATGGTGCTCCTACACAATTGCCTGCTATCTTTTTGTTTAGTTACATAGCAAGTGAGCATTGTACATAAAACCATATGAAGGGTTAGAAATCCAGCTCTCAGCTCCCAGAAGAACAGCAGAGTGAAAAATGTTCAAGCAAGAGCAAGACACCAGCACAGGTCCCTAAACACAGCAGGATGCTAAAGTCTGTCTAGCAAGGGATTCCTGGCTTTGGAGCAACAGGCACTCAACTACGGTCTTGGGCTGAACTGCAAAAAAGTGAAGGCATTTTAGATGCCATCACATTCTCTATGAAGTTTGGATAGATTCCTACTCATTGCAATCCCTGTTTCCCACTCCTCATTCCATGTGCTCACCTCCCTCCATGGACAGAACACAGAATGAGGTACCCAGTCATGCCTTTTGCACAGGACACCTTCCACGCTTGTGCTTTCTACTTATTTACCAGGACAGGATCAAGTTCAAATGGACCTGATTTCTGTCTCATTCTCAGTCTGGTTTTGGAAAAAGACTCACAATTACAATTTTTGATTCAAATGAATCTTAAAGCAGGTTTTGTTCTCTACTCCACTATAACAGAGGTAGTACAAGGGTCTTGTCTCAGAATCTGCTTTGCTACAGTTGGTATTTCTGGAGAAAAGGGGAAGAAAAGACCAAAACCCACAAACCACCAGAACTCGTCATCCTAAAAATCCCTGTATTATTACCGTTTAGGTTTGTGTGCAAGAATGCAGGAAAGAAAGGGGAGTTTTTCAGTAAATTTTGCTTTGGGGCTTTTCTATGACAAGAACAGCCTTATTTTTATAATTCCATCAATCCAGTGATATCAAACTGGGCTGTATTAAAATAGTTCGTTTTTTTTAAAACCACTTTGTAGTACACATAATATCATGCACCAATATCAGTCTCCACTCATCAGGATAGTAAGTTTCAGGTGTTTTGTTACTTGAAGCAGTTTCACCAAAGCTGTGTTTATACAGTGGCAGAGTGTGAATGAATTCACAGATATAACACCTTCTGCCACTCTAATTAAGCTTAGTGTGCAAGTCACTACAAGAAAAGAAAGAAGTTTAATTTGGGCTGGAACGTTTTCAGCACTAAACAACTGTGATATAAGCAGAGCACAAAGATGCCCATACTGCAGCTCAGCTAACCAACTATGCCTGATTGGGGTTTTGCTTTTTTCTAGCTTTCCTTTTACCCATCTCACACAAGCTTGGGGTCTCAGTTCCCTGGACTCAGCACTGTTGCACTGCATTTCTCCAGTTTAAAGGAATTCCTTGCTTTCTGATGTTCCCAATAGCTGTCCCTCGGTGTACTCAGCCACAAAGAGGATCCAAAGGACTCGTGGCTGGTTTTTACTCGGCACTTTCCACAGGTTGTGGTGATGAAAAGGAAATTATCTCCAGTTTCCAGGGAAGATTTTTCTTCTTCAAACAGCACAATCCACAACCCACTACAGGCACTCAAGAGAGCTACTTAGAACACCCTGAGCAAGGACAGCCTCTTTGCAGTGCTCTGAAGAACTGGCCCACACATCTGTGAGGTTTAGACAACTGGTTTTCTCAGTGGGCAAAAAGTGAATTTAAGGAGAGTGGGCCCAGAAGTGGCCCCTCACTGTAGTGAGTTACTTTTTTTGCACACCCTTTACAAGCAAAGGGTTACAGGAAGACAACTGTTGCCTGTCAAAGGCTGCAGCTGCTAAGCTTTATGAAAATTTAGTTAAAAAGTGGTTTTGATGAGAAAAGGGTCTGGCAAAGAAAGAACTTTGCTTCTTGTAGTCAAGAAAGCTCTTTTATCAGCATAAAGTAGAAACACTCCCTTGTGTAGCACAAACTTTGTTTAGGGAGTTCTGAAAAACTGCTGTTTAAGCTGCTGCCAAGAAAGAATTGTCCTTATGACAGTCTCCAAGAGCCAGTCTTCTGCCAGTTTTCAACAAATGAATCCTTTCAGAGTAAGAAAAGACAAAAAAACCTTCTCCACACTGAAAAGTCACCAGAACCCTCAGGCAAGGCTTGAAATTACCAGACGGAGAAGGGTGGTGAGCAGGAATGAAGATGCAGAGAGACAAGGATCTGCTGCCCACGCAGCCAATATTGGTCCTTAATGCTGGTACTTCCACTTCAGAGCTACCCCAGAAACCATTTTAGTTTGGAGATTGCTCTCAGCTGCTTCAACCCAGCGCTGCACCACAATAACTGGAGATCAGCATATCACTGCAAATGCTTCTAATGGGGGCAAAGCTGACACTGAGATCAAGGCATTTATGCAACGTGCTGGATGATGCAGTTATTATTAGCTTTGAAAAAAACCCCAACAACTCTAGTTTTGTCAACTAAAAGTGTTAGAACATTGTTAAGAGGCAAAAATATCATATTGAAAGATCAGTTGTTGTAACTACTCAGTTAAAATACCTCTTCTGCCATGAACATCTCTGCAAGAACCTACATGTCTTAGTCAACACCAACTTTGTTTACAATCTGAAGAACAGGCTGCTGCCAGTGAGTTTATAGAAGGGATCATTAAGAAGCTATCAGTGCACAGTAATTGTGCATGTAAGGCACATGAAAAATATTTGTTATGCTTCTGCAAACCTTAAGTAAATCACTGCTAGTTAGATACAGCTTTAGTTTTTTTCACTGCAGCAGAGCTCTAAGTATTTCAGACAAAGCATAAACAAATAGATATATGCTTAATCAGTGCTGCCCATTTTGTGGCCAGTTTCCAAGTCTACTGAAAATACAGAAAGCTGAAACCAGGACTCAATCACCAAGTCACTGTAAAGTGTCAGGATTCAAATCCAAAGGCATGGACAAATATTAATTTCTGGATCCAAACTAGACTCCAGGTGGGAAACTCAAAGCATAGCAGGATTTCTACTTTGCCTTTAGATTTAGTTCCGATCCCTACAAAGGATACCAGAAACTAAATCCTTTGGCTTCCCTTAACACCATGGGGAATATTAGGTGCCAAAGCATCTGTAGAAAGATGGATCTCATTTGAAAAGGCCAGAAGAGTAATTGTCTCTGGGTTCAGCTCACAAATGCCCCTGGTGCCTCAGATCCTTTCTTCCCTTGTCCCACTCATCCCCACAGACATCTGGAAATGGAGGATATGGTGATTTTGCAAGTGCAGTCCTAACCTTTGTGCCTTAAAAGCACCACTTCAAGGCTTCTATCACATTTCTTCTCTGGTGCATTTTGGGGTCGCCTGCTCTCCCCACAACCCAGCTTTAACTCCAGGATACACCATCCACTGCCATCAACAAGATCTCTTAAAGAACACAGGTAAAGTCCCTCCCACAAAAACTCAAAAGGGATCAGTGCAAAGGGCTCTGTATCTTAAAAGTCTCTCCTTTGCTGAAGCCCAGCAATTAAAACCAGTCTCTTGCCTCTCTCTCCCCTCACATTTCCACTTCCAATCCTTTAAAAATCCCTCTATAGAGTAATAAATATCTGTGTAAGAACTGTATGTTTCAGGGATGTTTTTAGACCCTAAAGCTAAAAAGACTGCAGAGCAACAAATGGGAACTGTGAACATTTCCTGGCCTCAAACAGCATTGAAAAGAGTCAGTGGAACTCTGAAAGTGGACCTGGAGAGATGTACAAAAAGAAGAGTAAGAAATTGAAGTCCACTTTTGCCCAAAGTGCATGTTTTGCCTATTATTTCAGTGCCCTACTAGTAGAGATGAAAGTAGCAGAGGACAGAGATCTAAATAACCCTAAAAATTACTTGGCATTTGAGCAAATGTTTCGTCTTTACCACTAATCCACTAATCTTTCAGTGCCTGGATCCCAGGTTGATTGGCATGCTAAAAATACATAGGTAGAAGGCACGTAATTGCTGCTCTAATTTTTACGTAACCGTGAGCTGTCACCAGCTCCAGAGAAGCTACTTCTAAACCAAGGCTTTTAGAGCCAAACAGACACTGGAGCCCCCCTGGCCACTGCACACAACTCCTGCTGTTTCTGCATGACGTATGTTATTGTATTTTACACATTCCTTTCACATAAAGTGGAATTTTATGGAGTTAAATAAAATGCTTCACCTAATGAGCCAAGACATACCACGCTGTTTTGGAGACCTCGGTAGCTGTTACAACATTACACATTAGAAACGGAGTATTTTATGCTGAGCAGATCAAGGCTGCATTAGGCATGGGCCATAGCTAAACACATTTTAGTAACTATGGTTTCTGTGAGTATATGGAGGTCTGGAAGGTCTAATAAATGCAGGAAAGTGCCATGCAAAAGGAAAGAGAACTAACAAAATGTATGGGATCTGAAAACAATGGTGTCTTGGTGTGACAGTGCGTGACAGCTAAATCTGAGCATCCTGTTACAAAAAAAAACAAGAGCATTTCCATTTCGCTAGGAAAAAGTTGCTATTCCTTCACATCAAGTCAGGAGAGACTAATTTTTAATGCATAAGGATGGGTTTCAACAGTCCCCACTCAACATTCGCTATAAAATATAAGCCCATCAACAAAAGAGCATTATTCTGTGTAAGAGAGAGCATACATGTAATGTATTCACAAGCACATATATGTGCTTGTGAGGGGAGGCAGGAGAGGGGACTGGCAGGAACAGTCTATTACAGGTTCAAAAGCTGCACCCTGCACCTGGGGCTCTTCCACAGAATGGCCCCAGCAATAACAGAGAGTCCCCAAACCTGGGGCACCAGCTGGCTCATAATTCCTCACAAGACTGCAGCAGCATCAGGAGTTCCTGCATTGCTCCCATGGGATTAAAATTCCCATCTCAAATCAAACAGGATACCCACATGTCAGATTAAAGAGACGCAGGCATTTGCATACCTCTTCAGGGTTTGACAGGTTTCTGGTGATTTATTCTGCAACATGCAAATACACCAACAGCATCCCTGATGGATACCTCCTCAGTGCACAGGTTAACAGGTCAGCGTGCCTTGGATTAAATATTTACATTTAGGAAGCAATTTTTTTTTTTTAATACTTAAATAGGAAGCACACACAAGAGGAAAAATCCAAACTATAAATATTTGTGACAACAAATGATGTAGATCTCAACAGTTACACAGCTGTTAGCAATAAGCTTAGCAGAGGATAGCTGAGCACAAGTATTACTGGATATTTGCTAAAATAAAACCTGTAGTTCTACTATCAGGCTGAAAAAATACTTTCTTGTGAGATAATTCACTAATTAAGATTACCACCGACTATAATGAATATTTCCAGGGCTTCATATGTACATAGCTAGTCAGTCCAATGGGGCTGGTCTCCAAGTACTCACAAGAACAGGGAGTGCATGTGGGGAACAGAATTCCCCTTTGAAATCAAAAAGACTATGTATGTATATGAGATTAAAGGAATTTGAGCACTTACATACATCTTACAGCTGCAAATTCAAGGGTCATGAAAGAATTACAAAACATTCGAACTTCTAGCTAAGCTTATTTATAAGCCAAAACAACAAAGCTTCCAAAACACACTCCTCTTGCCTCTGAAAAAAGTTGCTTGCTAAAGTAGGACTCCACCTCAGGCTTTGAATTCAGCAAGTTTTATTCTGTGTTTATACTGATATGACAGCCTGAAAGTGACTTGTTTTAATACAGAAATATGAAACTTCAACCTGAATCTGTATCTTGTGGCATCAGAGTATCAATTTATAAACAGCCTGAGGAACCATCTGTTCTAGTGGTGCTTCTGGTTAACCCCTTCCCAAAATTAATGCCTCCCCAAAGAAACACCCTTTTGCCACTCATTCCAGAGCTCTAAACTCTTTGGTGCATTTATTCAGGTATCCCCCTCACCCTTCCTGCTTCCTTTTTTATACTGGTGCTTCCCAACATAGCTGGTTTAGGCTGCAGGTTAGTGCTGAGCCACGTTTCATTCAGGTCAGGAACACTTTGATTTTACAGTGAGGGTGGAGGATGTACTTGTAACAATCCTCCCAGTGGCACTATCCCATATCACCTTCCCACCTCTCCGCTGCTTTCTCCATGCCTAAAGACATGATGGATTTTGATACAACCCATGGGGGTAAATCTTGAGTAGTTGACTTAATGGCAGGAAAACCTGAGCCTCATATGGGCACAGGTCCTCCTCCAGGTCAGACCAAAGTGCAGTTGCCCTACCCAAATGATAACACACAGACTCACATGACTCCACAATACTCATCCAGCTGGACTCTCTGACAGAGGTTTGCACTTTCTTTGGCAAATGACAGTGTTGCTTCATCTCCCTGAACTGTCAGGGCACGTCAAAGAAGCTATGCAATTAACACTGTCTAAAATAACTGGTGTTCCCTAAGCCTTTTAGTTTCTGCTTTGAAAATGTGTTTAATTGCAACCTTGTGTTAACCTGTAGAAGCAAAAGCACTTACTTCTGTTCAGACACAAAGTCAGTTTTTCCCTTTTCCTAACCTTTCTTTTACTTAATATTTTGGAAATTGTGCTCCTTTGAGAAATATTGTATCCTATGCAATTGTAGTTCAGTAAGCAAGCCACAGTAGAGTGTAAGTAATACAAAGCTGCACGAGCTCAAATTTACTGTGAGGGTGGTGAGGAACTGGCAGAGATTGCTCAGTAAAGGTGTGGATGTCCCATTCCTGGAAGTGTTCAAGGCCAGTATGGATGGAGCTTTGAACAACCTGTCTAGAGCAAGGTGTCCCTGCCCATAGCAGAGGGCTTGGAACTTGATGATATTTAATGTCCCTTCCAAGCCAAACCTTCTATGATTCTATGAATTTTCCTGAAGAGCCCTTCTACTTGAAAATCAATAATTAATTCCCTAACATGCAGAACAGTTCTGCACTTCTCACAGGATGCCCTGAGGCAGAAAGCAAGAAACAGATCTGGACAGGAGGGGAGCCCTTGACATAATGACCTGTCAGGAGAGTGTGGGTAAGCAAGTAGGACCTCAGGCCCCAGCACTGGCCATCACAGGGAGCATCAAATCCCACATTTGTCAGGGAAACAGGTTCTGTTCAAATAGACTTGCAGAGTCTTGCTGCTCTCTTCTGAAACCTGGTTTGTCATCACCAAGGTAGGAGTGAAATCATTCCAGCATCCCTTTAAGCTGCCATCTGTGCTCCCACAGGGAGGGGGCTCAAACTTGTCAAATGCCTTGAATTAAAAAAACCAACCTCTTACCTCAGAAGTGTCAAGAGGTGGCAATTTCAGGATAACAGCCTGAAGCCACTGGCCATCAGCAGAGCACACTGTCTATGATTAAGCATGAAAAACAGGTCCCCAGAATCCAATCCCCAACTGCACTGGGGACAGCAACTTTTGAAGATTCAGAGACTCATAGAGAGACTCTGAAATTCAAAGTGGTAACTTGTTTAGGAAACAATACCAGTCTTTAAGGACAGAAGATAAAAGGGAGTTTGGATTACAGCAAATATTGTTTCTGTTACCGGCCCTCTCTCTTTTAAACAGCTATTTTTGATCCCTATTGTCAGGGAAAGAATGAGGTATATCATTAGCATGAACATGGCAGGAAAGATATTGCTGGAAGATGACCAGGGAAAAGGAGCAACCTGAGATGAGGTGTGCTTGGCATGGAATGGTCCAGTTTGCCCAGCAGTGTGGAACGTGAGACTGATGAGGAACCAGATCCTGCTCAGCCCTCCCTGTCTGCTCTGCCTACCTGCAGCATGGGCACAGCTCACACACAAGCCGTGATTCTCTCACCCAGGACAGGAAAAAAACAAAACCAACCAATCAACCAAACAAAAATCAGAGCTACCGGAGTTGGAGAGGCTCATATATATTTTCCACAGATGCATGTGGGGACCAACCATTTCAATGACTATTTAAGGATATGCATTGGAAGCTCCCTTGAAAGCCCACCCAGTTCTGCTAGTACCCAGCTGGACAGCAGGTTTGCAAAAAATTAATGGCCTTTTTGTTTGGTTGGGGTTTTTTTTATCCTTTTACTCCCACTTAAGAGTCCACCACAAATCATTTCACCTCCCTTCAGGAAAACTGTGTTTCAGAAGGTACTGCTGGTAGCTGATACTCTTCTGCCTAATTAATAACCCCACACCCACTAAATATTCCATGCTGTCAGACACTGCCCGAGTAGACAATCTCGTGTACCAGTAAACACAAGGCAAGGTTGGGCCTTTGCTCCCTTCTTCACCAAAGCCCAAAGGATTTTTCTCGTGATGAAAGCCTTCAGAAAGCCACTCTGGTCCTCTGTCTCAGTTCACTCAGACAGGTTTGCTGCTAAAGATTTTTCCCTAAGAAGGAGGATTTCTTATGTTGCATAGCTTTTAATTAATTGGGGCATCTCACACCAGAAGGTCTGCTTGCTCCCCCTAAGTGAGCTTCCTAAACAACAAAAACACACTTAACATGTGGCAGGGTTATGGTTCAAAAGTTCATTTGGGTTTAGCTTTGTGCTAGAAAACAGTTTTGACATGTAAATTTACGCAGACTCAGATTTACCAGAGGTTTGGGAGGCCTAGAAGGCATTTAAAGCATGGCTGTGCTGGCTGTGGATAACACATGAGCGTGCCCATTTCATGTTGTTACACAATGCACTGTCATAGCTGCAGTCAGAGAAGGGATGACTAATGCCAAGCAGATACACAGACAGACCCCTGACAGAGTCACAGAGAAAACTGGAGAATTTCAGAATCATCCAAAACATATACCTGTAAAAGCAAGGGGACCGGGATTGAATGGATCAGAATAATCGGGTCGGGAAGGACCTCTGGAGGTGATCTGGTCCATGTCCCCATTCGAAGTAGGACCAACTTCAAAGCCAAATCATGGTGCTCAGAAGCAAGACAAAAATACTTTTTGAGATGAAAAACTGCAAAGAGAATTCAATAGCTGTAGGGAGGGGAGTGCAAAGTAAGACATCAACATTTCAGCATCTTTGGAGCAAACAGTGTAAGTCAGGATTTCTCTGATTTAATGCTTTCAGTGCAAACCAGGAGGCACTCTTGAACCTGCAGTGTAAATACCAGGTGGGAAAACAGTTTGTGAGGCATTAAAGGTATGAATCACCCCTTGCCAAGCCTCTCGTCTTCTTTTTGAAATACTTCCATCTCCCAGCAGAAGCATCAGTAACATCATTTTTTGGCTGGAGACCATACACTGAACTTATTTCACTGTTTGCCACCTTGCCTCTCCAGGAGAGGAAAGCCTGGCATGCTCAAAGGCACCATTTGTATCTCCTGGATATTACAGCTCCATGGTCCCTGCACCTTCTCCTGTGACCTCTGTTCACATCCAGCAAATCATGCAGATTTCTCTCTGGGAAGCCACTTTTTTTTGGCAGTTGGTTGCTTTCACAACAACGAGGCCCAAGAAAAATAGTCAGCACAGTTTCGGTGCCTTTCCTAGCGCAGCTGCATCCCGGGCAGGACTTAGGCTAATCCCTCCTGAACAGCCTTGTTGCTCTTGCCTTGCTACAGAGCAGCTTGCTGCAGCCCTCCTGACATTGGTTTAATGCTGATTAGTCCCGACACAATTCTGGTGCAGGCTTCCTGCCAGGCGAGGGAACGAACAAAATTGGTTTGCGCACAGACCAGACGACAGCTGCAGTCACTCCAGCTCAAATCTGTTGAATAAGGACCCTTTTCTTGTTTACCAAGATGAGGCTAAATTAGCCCAGCATGAGACAGAAGGACAGAGCAAATCCTAAAAGCCAGCGATGCCAACCTGGCTCTGAAGGTGCGAGATGTGACTTGGTCAGGCCCCATTAGCTGTGCTCAAAGAAGCCACAGGGGAAGCATAAGCTTTGTGTTAAGTGAATCCCCCAACTCAGGGAAGAGCTGGAGTTTTAAAAAGGAAGTATTTTTTTGGGGGGGGGGGGGAGATTACAAACAGAATGCCCTCAGGTTTTTTCAGAGCCAGAGAGGCAGTTGCTGCACACTTTACTTGGAGCGTATTTTTCCCCCATATCTTTTTCTTGCAGCCCTAAGAGGAGAAAAGCCTCCAGCTTCATGAGCCCCCTGTTCCCACAGTGCCCTTAAGGCAGTGTCAGGCCCTAACCTCTACCACTTTTTCCTCCTGTTCTGATTTTTTCTTATGCTGAAAGACTGGAATCAACCTGCATTTCTCCAGCTGACTTCAGATGCTTGTATTACAGTATTTGGAGCATTGTAAAGCTTATCAGGCACACACATATCACCACACTGTTGCCAAAGCAAAATTCAACATGCTTTCTGTCAAAAGTCATTCTGGTACATGCTTAAGGACAGATAGTCTTTAGGTGCAAAACCATTAAAACTGATAATATACTGTTCAGGCCACAGAACATAACTAAAATTAGGTGGCATCAAGATTGAGAGAAGCAGTACAAGTAAAGATGCACTTAGATGATTGCTGTGCTTGGTTTAGAGATGGGGAAATAGGGAAAGAAGGAAGAATGAAGACAGATTCAGTCACAAAAGAAACAGTGGCATCCCTGCCTATGGCACAGGGGTGGGTGAGGTGATGGGAACTCAAAGTCCCCTCCAATCCAAGTCTTTCTGTGATTCTACAGATCAAGTTATTTTTTGACAAGGTGCTTATATCTTTCTCATTCACCTGTTCTCTCACTAAAACTGCATTACACATAGCCATGGAAGCTGCCTGAAGAGCAAAAGGTTAAGGGCATGCTTTTTGCTTGATAGTGCAGTTTGAAGGGAAATTTCTATCATCTCTTAAGCATATGCTTCCACGCTCCTCTCCTTGGAAAGCACCTGGGACTCCCATGTGCTGGCCCTCCACATGCAAAAGATACTCAACAGTCTCAGAGATGCTTTAAAGAGAGTGTCCACAAAGCTATGAAAGTGTCTAAAATCAGATGCCCTGATCAGCATGCTGTCAGTAAGTACCTATATAACAGTATTAGCTATGATGCTCGTTTTTAAAATGCACAGGGTATCCCGTTCGGAAGGTTTCCCGCTCAGGAGTGATCCATTGACTTGATCTGGAGCATCATCTCTGTTTGCAGAATGACACACAGATCTCTTGACATGAATTACAGAATCCATCACCTTCCCAGAGGCACCACATGTACAGAGACAACAGCTGCACGTGAGCTGCTTTCCCAATTTTTGTCAGCAAGGCTCTTACTAAGTGATTTAATGGAGAAGTAACACTGCTCAGCTCTATGGTATTTGCAAAATCTTTAAACCCATATCCAAAAGTGGATACAGCACCACAGGATTTTCCTTCTATATATAAGAAAAGCCTGGCTTTTGGCACTTGCAGGGTTGGCTGCTCACTGATTGGGGTTTATGGATTTTCTAAATAACAACTCCTTCAGCCTGGGCATCTCAGCTCTGCAGGATGCTCCTGCCCATCACATTTCCTTCCTCAGTCACCAGAAACAAATCTCCTGCCCATGTCAGCCACAGTTCAGGCACCACTTTGCCTGGTTTCCAATCCCTGCATGGCCTGATCCAGCAAGGAAGCAGGCAAGCTTCCAGTGTTTTACAAGCACAGCACCCTCACAAAATGCAGCTACAGCTTTGTGCTGGTTTTGGCAGGGGTAGAGTTAATTTTCTTCACAATAGCTAGCTATGGCTTGGATTTGTCTTCCAAAGTCACTGTTATGTGTGATGGTGCCCTGTTGTCCTGGGGATGGCTGAACACCTGTCTGCCCATGGGAAGGGAAGAATGAATTCCCTTTTTTTTCCTGCTTTGCTTGTGCATGCAGTCTTTGGTTTACCCATTAAATTGTCATTATCTTAGCCCACGTTTTCTCATTTTTACTCTTCTGATTTTCTTCCCTATCCCACTGGTGGAAAGTGAATGAGCAGCTCTGTGGGGCTGAATTGCTGGCTAGGGCTAAACCATCACAAACTTCTTTCTAAGGGAATACCAGAAGTCAGTTCTAACATGGTGCAATACGTAGAACATTTGCCTTCACGCATGAAAAACTTGTTCAGTTTTTTGCTTGCTGGAGCAGGGTGAAACTCAGTCTAAATTTTTCCTCTCCCATCTCCCAGAAGAGATGATATCCACCAAGAATGGCTTGCTGCACGATAACAGAAGTGCACCATCGATAAGCTGAAAGGGAGACATGAAAGATGGATCTCAGCCATGATCCAGTGGTCAGTATTTTGTGTCAGTGCATGAATATTCCTGGGGTCTGCTCCCTGCCCAGCCTCACGTGCATGGGGATCCTCCTAAACAACATTTAAATAGCAGAAGTCTCCTGGTAGTACCTCTCAAGTGATGTGTCTAGCCATCAAAGGAAATTCCAGCAACTAAAAGCATCTAAAGAAAGATATTCCTTATTTTAGGTTTACTTCATATATTACCTACAATACTCCAAAAGAACAATATGGCATCTTTTATAAAGGTCATTAAAAAAAAAACAACCAAACAAACAAAAAAATCAACAAAACCCAAACAAAATTTTTTCCTGTTAACAGGATTTGGGGCCATATATTCTTGAACAACAGAAAGAGCAAGGGAAGAAAAAAAAAATTTTGTTCAGGAGCATCAGAAGGCAAACTGAAGTAGGGGAAAGGTAATTGTGTCTTTGAAAGACTGGAGAAGAAATGCAACAATTAACTTTTCTTGTAAGTTTATTAGTGCCTCTGTAACTTCTGTTTTACATATACTTATCATAAATGAGCAAAACCACAAAGCTTAATAAGAGCTTTTCTTATATCCTACTCATTTTTAAAAAAAAAAGATGTCTCTCTTCTCTACTCAGGTACGGTCCCCAAGTTTTAGGACAACTCTATCACCTTGCCTAAAAAAATGTAGAGCCTTTCTCCACTTTATAAAGACCAAACAAAGCACAAGCCTGAAGGACTTTGGCATCTATCTTTGGCAATAAACAGTATCCTCCAATGACTTGGGTACCTGCAGAAGAAGAAGGCATGTCACCCTTCTGACGGCACAGCAGGGTTCTCAATACCACAACAACGTTCTCAGAGCTACCAGCTGCTATTTCATCATCCCCACAAGCAACTCCCACCAAAATCCCACCAAAGGCAGCTTTTGCTCAGAGGGAAGAGGAAAAAAAACCGTCTTATTGATGGATGCTGAAAAGAAAAAAAGAAACAGTTTTAAAAGACAAAAATGGACACAAAAGGGGAGGGGAAAGTACAAACCGAACTTTTATATGTCTATATATTGACAAGACAGAAGTGTTTCTAATTTTAAAATCAGAATTTATTCATGCAGTTAACAGCTTTTCTGAAGTTCCTCATTTTATCTCCAAGACCTACTGTGTCTACGTATCAAAGACTGAGGAAGATTTTAAGCATCTCAAGATGAACATCAATAAACCACTGGTTTCTGGAACAGTAATTTCACTTCCCTGAAAGTTGCAGCTGGGGCAGAAAGGCCAGTCTCTTAGCAGTCAGCAACCATCAACAAAGGGTTCAGTAAATTTACCATGGCAGACTTATTTACTGCCCCAGTGCTGGAAAGTCACTTCTGCTAAAACATTATTACAGATGAAGCCCAGCAGAACTCTCGGATCCAACAACGAACAAGCAGTGCACTCCTCGTTCCATCATCCCTCTGAGAACAGGCACTCAAATGAGTTTCTGGTAATCCCTTTGCTACACTATTCCCTTGTGACTAAGTTGCACAAGTTACCTTCAAACAGACTGTCACCCCAAGTGACTGACTAACGTCATTGCTGGTCTCGAGTGAAACTTCGTAGCATGCAAAGTGTTTTGATCACTGTTACGTACAGATTTGTAAGATTTGATATGGAAAAATCTAGTGATTTGCCACCAGCCCTTTAAGACATCGGGCTTAGTCAGGTACCAGACCAGCACACAGTTGGCTGGCTCTTGGGGAGACTGTGAGGTTAGAGGGATACGAGGATCTCCAAGGCAGGGAGGTACAGTCAGCTGTTTGGCTAGCAGGAGGTAGTACAAGAAAAGAGAGCCCTTTCATCCCTGTTCACCTGTTTTTCTCAACTTCTCAATTGTGTTGTCCACATTTCCATCTTGTGATTTATTTAATAAAATAAATTTAAACCAAAATATCTTCTATGTTGACCTCAAACTGCTTCCCAATAGAAAAGGTTTCAAGCCAAGTGATGGACATAAGATATTGTCTTCCTTCAGGGCAGCTATCCCAGAAATCACTGTGTCAAACCCTCTATCCTCCAGATACTCTGGAGAAAACAACACAGCTCTGAGGTGGCCATCCCTGGGCTGCTCATGGCAGGACACAGGCCAGGCTGGCTTCCTGGCACCAGCAGGACAAGGGGTGAGAGCACCCCAAGCCCCAACCCTGGTACCAGGTAATACACACAGGCCAGAGCCAACTTGCTGACTCAAAGGGCAGAGTCCACAACCAAAGGCAATTACCACAAAGTGTGATTGACAAACAGTTGTATATTGCTACAGTTTGTTGCTTTGCTCCCTTCCCTCCCAATAACCGAACATCTTACTCCTATTCCTAATCCCACTGCCCCCCCCAGGTAATCCTGACACTTTACCACTGGTAAACAAGCATGGATTGCTCCAGTAGGCACCATGTTATGTAACAGAGCTTGATATTATTCAGAGCAGAACCCCAATTCCCAGTTTGCAGTCCTGCCACTTTCTCTTCAGTCCCTCCTAAACCATCTCTTTTACAACTCCCTATTTCTTTACTTGCATGTGACCTGAGTCACAAACAGCACTATAAAAAAGAAAGAAAGCTTGCATTATATGATTATGATCAGATTTCCTTTGCTCCTCATTTGCGATGATCTTCTATCCAACCTTTACAATAATCTGAAAAGCAAGGCAAACTCAGGCATCCAGAGAGAAGATGAAATAAACATTGTTCTGTTTTCATGTGTCCTCAACTGTTATTTATATAGATGTCTAATTACCCCAGGCTTTTTGCAGTACAAAAGCTGACTTCAGCCTGCGCTCATGCCACAGGGCTTGTGGATGTTTTCACAAGGCGAAGCTTTTGAACAGAAACCAGAACAAGCCCCAAGAGGTCAGTTCCCAAGCAGATAACATGCCTTCCCACTGCTACTATTCACCCCGCTCCCCTGTGGAAACTCCCTGTTCACCGGCATTAGTGAGATAACAGCAGTGACATCTCAATCTGCTGCCCAGGGGAAGTCAGGCAGAGGAAGGGGCTCCCTGGGAGAGGCAGCTCGAGGCCAACCCAAAGTGGGCAAGTGCCACAAGAGATGCCGGCTGCCTGCTCGGCACCACTCGATGGAGAGGGGCTGTCCCAGCTTCTCACTAACGTTTGCAGGGGCAAGAGGGACATGGGGCAGTGCCACTACTTACTGGCAAGTGTTTTCTCCCTTGCATCCCTTCAGTGGCTGCCCAGGCCCTGCCAGGTCCTCTCTTGTGTCCTCTCCCATCTCCAGGCAAGAGCAGCCCGGTGACCCAACCTCCCCATTTGCCTCTCCAGTGAGCTCAAGGGACGAGCACCTGGAGATGGCAATGGTGACCTGATATGCTTTTGTGCTAGCAAAAGTAGATGGCAAAACTGGGGAAATCCCTCTGCTCAGCCAAAGGTGGGTGTAGAGAGAAGATGAGAGAGAGAAAAGGACACCACAGCTCCCACCAGCGCTGCCAGGTGCCCTTTCTCCCCAGAGATGCGACACAAGGGAAATACCACAAAATGCCCCAGCTGTGAGGAAATGTTTGTGCTCATTCTCAGATGGTAAAAATCAATCATGCACAAGGCAAATCCACAGGAGACCTGGGCTCCATTTGTTCCAGCACTCAAGGAACTGCTGGTTGTTTGCTTTAAATATGTATTATTTCCACACAATAGCAGTTAACGTACCACTTATTACTCCCACCATCTGATAGGAAGATGTACATTGATGCTGGTTTGTAGTTGGCATGCAAGTCGCCTACTGATAACCCAGGAACTGTCTCTTAGAATTGCATACAAAGAGCACTTTGCAATTCAAGTTAACCGGTAGTAGGAGAAAAAAAATAAATCCTCTTGCAAGCAGAATAAAAACCTGTTTCCAGTGTCTATCTCCATCATCTTCTAGCCACTGTTTTCCAACAGTAGCAGCCCCTAATCCTCAGAAAGATACACTTCCACATAAAAATACTGCACAAAAATGAAAGAATAAATAGGAAATTATAAACTTGCAATAATGACAGCAACTGCTACTAGAAGATTTTCTGTGCCCTTCTGGCTCCTATTTAGCAGGTTTCTGTTCCAGTGTAACCATAGGAACAGCAGTGAAGAGTCTCATTTAAAAGCCTTCACTTCAGCTGGTAGGTTAAGTTATGAGACTGCAGTGGGCTTGAATATTAAAAACATTCAAACGGCTCTAAAAAAAGCTCAATTTGTATTGTAGGAGACAGACATCTGTATTGTAAACAGACACAGTGCCCCACCAGCAAATAGGACAAACCAATCCTACTGAAGGAGCTTGCTAAAAATCAGGCTCAATAAACAGGTCAAGAATACAAATTGTGAATTGTTTAACACACTAAAACTGAAACCATATGTTTCCTGTGGCTGTTGTTTCGTTTAACAGACCACAGCAAGACAACTGGATGAACAGTGAGAGTCCTCAGTAATACGACAACTTCACAGCAACGTTCACCTAAACCAGTAAATTTAATATCCTAAATTTTACCTAATCATTCAAAGTAAAAAATTCCACAGTTCTGTCTCATCATCTTTCCTTCAGGAAATATGAAAAAACACAAGTTAGCTATCTTAAAAGAAAACCACAGGAACCAAGCCAACCAAATACACAGCCCAAGCAGACTAGGGGTGTTAAAGGGAGCGCTCAGGAGCAAGTGAAATAAACAAATTACAAATCAAAAAGGTCTACCTAGGTGCCCTGTACCTATGCATTTACATCTTTCTCCTTAGGAACTTAAGACAGCCACTTACCCTAAAGCATCTGTGACTTTTCACACATTAGCAGTAAGACTCATCTGCAAGCAGAGTTGGAGACACATTCAATTATTCAGCAACACCTATTTAATATACTGTACTACAATAAACAACTGGACAAAAACCAGATGGGAACGTTTACATTGCACTCATTACAAAAGACAGGCCTGTACATCATAGGAAACCATAATACCCTTTTTTATAGGTTAGCAAATATGGTAACTTTTAAGCAATTATTATGTTCACGGTCTAAAGAAAAAGTAAGCGATCTTTTGGTACTTATCTGTACAATTTGCTGCCTAAATTCAGAAAGACCACAGACGTTTTTCAAGCAGTTACAAAAACTACAGGATCTCTGTAAGACCACATCAGAGATGAAGCAGAATATAAAATGAAGTTTCAGTAACCATCTACATACATTTCAGGGAAAAGGATTTGCTGTCCTTAAAGTGTCTGCAATCTTCTGCTTAATTTCTCATCCATGCTCCTGCTCCACAGGCTCCAGCTTGGTAGAAGGCAGGAAGAAATGAATACTTTGTTCTCCAGGCTGCCATAGCATCACTTGTCAAGTATTCAGAAAGGATCAGACACATCCATATTCTTCTTCTCATAACTTGAATCATTACCATTTTGCTGGCCCATTTACAGTCTTCTGTCTATTGCTACTGTTCCAACATGGTCTTTGGTCTGTCTTACACAGATTCACTTTTAACTAACGCAGAGGCTTTGTCCCCACAGGCCACTATCTGCTTTGTCTGCAGCAATCAAATTTTCAGGAGTGTTTGGGATCTCTCCCTGCAAAAGCACAGCTGATGTGTTAAGTAACATGGAAAAGCCCCAGTACTTTTATGTTCTGCGGTATAATGTTGGTCATACCTAATCAGAGCTTCAAAATTATGATCTTTGTAGCATTAGAGAAACCAAATAAAATGTAGGATCATGCTTCTTTGAGCTTTTCACATCTAAGCTAGAGCCAGCAGCCTTTACTGGCTGGACTGTCATCAGGAGGAGACTACAGGTGTTCTACCAAGAAGGTTTGTACTGGCTATAAATAGGCAACACAAGCTGTGCTTGTAGTTAATTTTGGCTTTATTTTAAGGGAGAAATCAAAGTTTTCTATTTCCCGTGCCCTTGTTCTAAGCAAATGTGCAGCTGAGTCAGTTCCCTTTGCTACAAGTGCCACAAAAAGATCTCAGACATCTCTGGTTCAGGTTTTCGCATTTCTTTCAAATAAACTCCCTCATTATTAATGCAAAGCCCAGTCCTTGTTTTATTTACAGATGGTAAGTGATGCTATGTTCAGATCTACATATAAAATTTTCATGTTAGACATCTGCAAGTTAATTACAAGATAAAAGTCTCCACAAGCTCCAGCGCATTGCATGGTAGGCTGGCAATGCCTCAGAGGTGATTTTAGCCTCTTGTGTTAAAAAGACACCTGGAGAATGGGAAGGATATGGAGAAAAGGAAGCAAGCAGCATCAGCTTTAAACAGTTCAGGGAAACTGTTTCTGATTTCACAGACAAAAGAAGCTTTAAATTTCTGAAGAGCGGAAATTTTTCTTTAAATGAAGAAAGGTTTTAATGTGTATGGATTCAAAAAACGACAGGAAAAGACATTTTCTCTAGAATGTGAAACCCCAAACTTGCAAAAGAAAACTGCTAGGATACAGAAGAAAGAAAAGGAAGAATGAAATATGTGAAAATCAACCTGAAATGTGGAATGACGAAAAATATTGAATTACTTCTTTTTGAAAGAAGGTTCCTATAGCTACCTTACCAAAACGTGGCTTACAAAGGGATAATTATGGGATTTTCCAAATATATAGCCAGAGACTCCCTCTCAGGAGGATACTGCTCATTCCTGCCCTCCCTCCCACTCTCTCTCCCACACATGCTACTGCAAGGCAGTCCAATACTATGATGCTATTCAACACGACTGCATTTATAATTTACACCAAGGAAACCACTGCAGTGAGAGAAACCTGCACCTGAAGAGCCCGAGGCTCTTCACTGCTTTGCAACAGCCACCCCTGCGGTGAGCTAGGGACATTTTATTATTTTTTTTAAACACATTCATTATTTTTAAATAAAGGATCAAATGAAGAGAACTACCAGTTTTACAGAACCATTGAACCATAACTGCTACAAACACGAACAAAAGGCCCTGTTAGAGACGTATGCAACAGTGCCTGAGCTCTGCGTATCGCGGACATGGACCACGTCGCTGCAAGTGGGATGCCCCAAAGCATTGCCAAGTCAATCAGTACCCACAGTCCCTCATTAAGGGTTATGCAGTACTTCAAATGGTGCCATGCCATTGACAATACTTTAGTAAAGGAAAAACATCATGCCTGGCTAAGCCAAAAAGCTAATCAAATGCCCACAGAGAAGACCCATAAGGTGACACCACTCACCTGACTGGGATGAGCTCAACGCTGTCAGGTGAAACACTTGGCCAGATCCTCAGATGGACAAAACACAGGATCAGATCCTGGGAGTTTGGGCAGGGACTTCAATCTCACGTCGAACCTTGCAACTGCATTACAGAATTAAGATTCCTCTTGTGCTCTGCAGCTTTCCTTAGGTCAGAGAGATTTATGAGTCCCATTAAGGAGGTGGTGATGAACAACTGCTTTTTACTTCCTGGGGCAAGCTGTTTTATAAATACGAACTCAGTGTCTTAAATCCATGCAGATTCCTGTTACCAGCCCTGCTAATGTCATACTTTATTTTCTGATGCTTCCTCCCTACTATTCTGAAGGAGAAGAAGGACAGGGGAAATCCTGTTCACATGCATATTTCAAGATGATCTTCACCTGCTTGAACTCACACACTGAACATCAAGTTCTAACATTTTAATGCAATGGCTCAACCATGTTTGTTGTAATTAAAGTTTAACAATTTTTCAACGCAAGATTTTAAGTTCTAATTAATATTTCACAATGTGCTGCATTACCTTGGTGCCATCCCCTACCAAATACTTTACACAACCTGCAAAATCTTTTTATTCAGCCAAGTTCTCCAAGACACATCAAAGTAGTGACCTGTCTCCTGCTCTGGGAGAATGCACTTCTTCACACAGCCCCCCAGAGCCACTACTGGCCTTGCAATACAATCAGAAGGTTTGTCCTTGTAAAGTGAAGGTAAACCTTGGAAAATGAACTACAGGATGACATTGAAAAGATGTATCAATTTATGTTTTATACCACAAAGGTATTTAATCTTCTCATCAATGACAACGGGGCCAGGAGCTGCTACTCTGAAATCATACACAGCATCCAGTCCTAGACATTCCACATGCTCACACAACTTCCAAAGAGATTTCCCACCCACCCTCTTTTCTTCCATGAGATACTTGCTGTAGGCAACCATCATACACAGTGGGACCTTAAGCTTTCCTTAAATAGCCAAAGTACTTAATAGTCCCTTTGTGAGGAGAGTTTTAGCACGAGGACTTTTCTCTTTCCTCAATCCCAGAGATACTGCGCATCAATGAGAAGGCAGTGTTTTAGTGTCACCACTTCTCTTGAGGGGCAGCTCAGGAATACTGCTTAGAAAGGAGAAGGGAGAAGGGAACAGCAGGGAAGAGCATGCAGCCTGGGCACAAGACTCTTGAGCAGAGCCCTCCCAAACCTCTGTCCAGCTGTGCCACTGTTTCCCAGGTGCTTGGAGGTGCAACCACAACACAAAAACACAAATTAAAATAGGACCTAGAAGCTCTCTTTGCTATTCCTAGAAGGAATCTGAGCAGTCTGAGGAATTTTCTATAGTCAAGCCCAAACTTAAGGCCTATAAACAGCTACATGTCTGCTTCATCAGCAGACCTGCAGTGAGCAAACACACTGATAAACTACGTTTTGCTACACAAAGTTGCTTCCTGTGAAGCACTAAGACTGTCTGGGGAGAAGTAATAGCTGCATAACAAATGAACTGGATAAAATGAATGCATCAAACAGCAAAGTATCGATGGAATCATTCGGAAATGAATGGAATTCATATTGATGAGTCCATTACTTTGTTGCAACTGCTTTTGTGCTAAATAGGAGGGCAGTTTTGATTAATGCAATGATTGTATTGAACTTCAGTCTGCTTAATGTTTTATTTCTTCATATTCTTGCCTCTGGTTGAGGGACCACGGCTTGTTGAGCATGAGTAACCAAGCACTGAGAGGCTGCTGTACCATTTGAGACAGGTTTCCAAAAGGGCAGGGTGCACCAGCTCCCTTCTGGGGTAATGCACACACTGCTGCTGCAGTTTCTTAAGACTACTGGAAAGGCTCAATATCTTCCTGAGCTGGGACAGCTTCCTAATGTCGTGTAAAAGAGCAGTGAGCACATTCTTCAAAAATGCCAAATCTGCCTGCACTGGTACAATCTTCAGAAAGTCAATATGGCAGCCTCAAGGAAGCAATCCAAAAAGCTGCATTCCCTTCTCTCTCACTTCCAAAAATATCATCATGTCTCAACAAGTTATGTCATTTCCCTCCCTTCCCCAACTGACTAAACCACTTTCCAAAATAAGGTTAAAAATTCCAATAGAAAAGTAATACAGCGATGGGGATAAATCCCATCCATCAAACAAAGTTATACAGGCATCACCTGAATTATTTTACATGCTGGAGATGATCATGAAGAGAACTCTGGATGCACTGGAGACAGGAAAACAAAAACTCACTTTGGTATCAGTAGAGGAGGGAAAGCTGACTGGCCATTGCCCATGTCTGCCTGTCACACAGCACATTGGGCTCAGCAGAAGGATGCCTGTGCACACACACAAGCTCCCTACTATTTCAGTATGTAAATCAACCTTTCCAAAGGGTAACCATGAAGATGTGTCCCTGCAGAATAGTTATTTCATAACATTGTCCATGAATCATACTCCATAGCAACAGCATATACCAGTTATTAGACAAGATGGACAGTACCCCTGACCAGGATAGGAATTCCATACATGAGTGGGTAATAGAAAGCACTCTGAATCCTCTCTGGCATTAGGCTGACCCTTTGGCAATCTAGACAGACATTGATATGCAGTGTAGAACAGCATTTGATGCTCAAGCTACTTAATCAACATGTGGCATTGCCTGGAGGAGACAACCTAGTTTTTAATTCAGCCTTCCAACAAAATTTAACTCAGTAATACAACATATGGCCACAACTACAATCAGTATGGTACGTTTCAAAAAGGAAAATACTTTTCTTTGGAGATCTAGAAAGGTAAGACAGAAAGCAAAGAGAGTGGTAAGACCTTTTCCCTTCATCTTTGTGGAGAAAGATGAAGCTCCCAGAGCAGAGGAGTCTTCTGAAGGGTATCTACTGTCAAAGTCCTTGGAAGCCTCTTCCACCACACTCCTCCTTGCAAAATAGGCTTACAGGCCCTGAGATAACCTCTCCTTTCGTTAATACTCCAATACAAGAGCTAAAGATTGGAGGATAAGAAAATTTATTTTGAAAATTGCTTTTGAAGGAAAGAATTTCAGATACCAGTGAATGCTCCCCACAGGATTTTTAGCATGATAGTTCAGCTAAGTCTTTTTGTGCAGTTCAGTGTCACCAGACAGGCCAGTCACAATGAAGCCAAAAACTTCTCCCTGAAATTTGTCCTCAACATTTGCGACTCTCCTCTTCCCCCAGTCAGTGCTTTGCCAGTGCTGCAGTAACCATCACCACTGCTCTGAAATGGCTCAGTCCTCACTCACTGCTCCAATAGCAGGACAACTTTTGCAGCCTATTTCAGAAGCCACAACTATGTGGTGCCTTCAGTGCAGGGACCAAGAGGATGCAGCCCTGAAAACCACCACCACCTTGGCTGATGACATGCCACGTGCTTGGAAGCTTCAAAGGGAAAGAAAAAAAGACTGCTGTCAGCCATTAGTTGCCTCTAATACCACTGAACACTTTAGTGAACGTGGATGTAACTGAGCTCGTGCTTCCACAGCATAACCCAAGCTTTCTGGATAAGCTTGTGGAAATGACTCCACATCAGAGCCATATCACAAAGAAAAATGTAAATGCTGTACCTATTTAAGAAATACTGTGATTTTGTCTGTCAGAGGTTTAACATCAGATCATCTTGTAGTACAAATATATATATACATATATATATATGAATTAATCCCTACATGCCATCTATCTCAACAAATCCTCTTAGAAACATTTATCAAAAGGACTTCCATTCATGTCTTTTTACTTCTTACCTCATAGATTTTGAAATATGGATTTTATATTCAGAGTCCTAAGGAAGTTAAGAACATTATCTTGACTTATCGTGAACATAGATACATATACAAAAAAAAAAAAATTGATTTCTTTTTTCACATTTTCCCAACTTTCTGTTAGTGAACTGAGGGACAGAGTGAGGGAACGAGGTGTCAAAATTTCTACTGTTAACATAAATGAAAAGTTTGGGGAGATTTAGAGGCTCACTCCTGGTGGAATATTAGGATTTGTGGAATAATGAGGCTCTTTGACAAGCATTAGAATCGGTTGTCATGTGCCACCAAGGAAAACCCACTGCACGTTCTTCATCTGCAAGGGGCCTCAGCACCAAATGAGGTAGGTTTCTTTCCTCAGATCACTGACTGGACACCCCATGCAGAAAATTACTGTGGTTTTCCAATCTGGTGCACAAAAAACACTCACAAGAAGCCCTTAAGTTTCCAGGGTTCTTTCTGAAGCTGTACCTGTTGGCCATCAAGGTAATTATTTCTCACTTAGGATGATCGGAAATCTCCACTGAATTCTTACCTAGTGAGCAGAAAACAGTCACAAGAGTTGTGAGCCTGCAGAAGCTCAATTTTATAACAAACAGGGTTACTTGGGGTCCTTTCAGCTGTGACAGAAGAGAGCAACTTAATTTGCACATGTATCTGTACACACACACACAGAATTCCCCATGATCTGGAGAAAGAACAGCCTCCACTACCCTCAGCCTCCCAGGCACTGTGCATCTTTGTTGTAAGGATTTTTGACAGTGTTGGAAAACTATCTGACTTTCAGCATCACCAAGTCATCACTTCCATTTGATAATCTTTTTTTGCCTTATAACCTAGAAAAACCATCAGGTCTATTACCAGTATTGCATATATCTTAGGCCACAGACTTCTCCTTACCTACAAATTTCTGCCAGTTTGCTTTTCCAAACAGTAGTCTGTATTCCAGTTTTAGTGTGCATTTTAACCTCAAGCTTTGTATCTGGGCTATTTTAATGCAACTCATTAAATAAAAACAAAACTTAAAAGATAACCTTAAGTTAGGAAAAGGCTTGCATTCATTGCCTTCTATTCTTCACACACACAACCCCCTCAACACTATTCAATGCACTTGAGAGTTACTTCCTCTGGGTCCCACAGAAGCACACACCGTGGCCCTTAATCCAGGGCAGGAATCTCACACACCCAAAGAGGCACACCCATGACCACAGACAAACTACATCACTCTTCCTCCTACATCACTCTTCCTCTGACTGCATCCAATTCCTCCTTTTTGTCAGAACTTCATACTAATCAACATTTTGGATAGCACAATCAGAAAGCTCTCATTCCAGGACTGGGAACACAAAACTCAGCAGAGATCCTGCCCATTCTCAGAAGGAAGTTATATAGTCTTCTGTCTTGCTTGGCTGGTTGACACTTGGTTTGTTTCTCAGAGGCATCTCAAATACATTCAAATATTATATTTAAGTATACCTAAACAACTTGAGGTCTCTGTCTTTTTCACCTTCAGAACTTTGAAGAACTGGCATTTATCCTGAACTAAAGCAATATGCATTTGACAAGGTTATTAAAACCACCTTCCTGCTCGGGCTTGAGCCTGTGCCCTCCAACTTCCTTCTCCACCTCAATTTATCTTCCTCCAATTGAAATCACTGTTACAGCAGACGAGGTTTATCAGGTTTATCAAACAAAAACAGCAGCTCCTACATCCACAGCTCCAAATGAACTCAAATGAAAGGCATTCATTTGCACACCACTCCTCTCCTTCCTGATTAAAGTAACAACTAATTTGGTAGGATGTTAGTCCCCCACTATCCCACTAGACAGGCTGAAACCACTCAGAGTTGAACTGGTTCAGAAGCATCCAACTGTACATATAAATGACTGCAGCTTTCATAGCCAATGCTTTCATTGCCCTGTACAAATAACACATTTTTTCCAGTAGACTGCAGGAAAGCCAGAACATAAAGCTCCTTGGGACCTACAGTCAATGCCACATCAAGGACTAAAATTTAGGATTTAGACTCCTCTATTATAACTCTTATTCTTCCAGATACAAATAATGCTTCTATATAATGGGATGTGAAAAGTCCTAGCTTCCTCTTGCAGCTCCCAAGTAATCTCAGCTTTCCTTCTCCACGGAGAAGGAATCAGATGCAGAAGGTATCAGATCAGATGCATTCTCCAGAGCGCAGCCTGTGCAGGCGCCCGCCCGGGCGGTGCCGAGTGCACACACAGACTTCCACAAGGAAGAAAATCCCTGTGGTGGTAACCCGTGCTGCCTGCACTACACAACTCATTTCTGTGTGTTGGATATGTGCCAAATGTCCCAAATTGACTCAGGAGGAGGAAATGACCCACCACCACCACCGGGTCAAGAAGGCATTTCAGCGCTGACTTTCCAGTTCACACAGCTTTTGCTCAGCATTTTTCGTCACTTCTCTGCAGCTTTGAATGCTGCTGAGTAGCAAAGGCAGGGGTTGAAACTGCTATGCCAGGGCTTGTTCCAGCTTGGCAAATTCAATTAAGTACAGCAGAAAAAGTTCTCCTCTGATAGAGCCAAAGATTCTTTGGCTAAACCAACTAAATCAAGTGCTATTTCTACAAATGATGATTCCACCATTTTTGTCCCTGCTCTTCAGTAGTTTATCCTCTACTGCTCCTCCCTTCCTTTTTTTTTCTTTTCCTTTTTCTTCTAAAGTGTAGAAAATACAAAGACTACACAAAAAAGAAAAGATATAGAAGGTCATACAGCTACCACTTCAATAGCTCCCAAGGAGCAGTACAGACATATTGCCAAAAGCCTGGAGTCCCCAAATGGACCATAAAGCCAATGTTGGCTTCTCGTACTCAATACTCATTTTAAATATAATGATAACACAACTACCTAGAGGTACTCAATGCAAATTTTTCTTAAACAAAACTCTTTCAATTATTTATCTGCTCCTCTTAAGCTAATGGCTGCACTTCTGTGAAGCTTGTTGTGTTGCCCCATATTTTAGCGAAAAGGGAGTCAAGAGTCTCAGCTTTGAAAATTTAAAGTTGACTGCATGAAAATGATGGGCTTCCTCAAGCATAATTCCAAGGGTGCCACATAGGTGTTTGGACTTGACACCATGGCACGGCTGCACCTTAAAGGAGACAAGAAGTTTTTCTACTGCTTGAAAGGCGCTTAGAGGCAGCTGGATGGGCTGACTCCCAGCACGTATATTTGATGGCTGAACTGTCATCACATGTCTCCAAAGAAAATCACTAACATCAGCTATCTCAAGCTGGCTAAATTATATGGCAGGATCTGACAAGCCATTGGCAAACTATTTAAATTCCACAAAATGGCCAGCACTAGGAGCCTGTATCAATAGAGGCAGCCTATCAGTGTTTAGACTGCCTACTATGTACCAGCTCAGCTCTTACATAAAGAGGAGGATACACTCTCACTTAAATTAATCCCATTGGCCAGGAATGCTGCTTCCCTGGGCCGCAGGTATTTAGCTGTAGTATATTCCAGCCTTCACAGGAAAATTTGGCAGAGGGGTAGGCTATCAGCTCCTGAGGCAAAAAGCTTGGTACAGAACCAGGCCACCACATCAAAGGCAGTCGTTTTATTCCTTTAAATTCCCTCAAAAAAAGTTTCCTCTTTTCACAGCTGCCTGCACAGTAGAAAAGCCCTCCTTGCTCTAGCAGTGCTGGCTCAGGCACAGCACTGTGAGGAAAGCCAGGGCAGGGAATCAGAGCTGGTCATGCTTCTGGACAGCTGATGGCTTTGTTTCCATCTGCCAAGCAGCAGGCAGGGCAGGCAAGCCAGCAAACCCCTTCTCCCACGCCAGCCCCCAGCACCAAGACACTTGCCAAGGCTGGGAGCAAATTTGGAGAAAAGGTAATTCCAGTAACAGCCAGAAACACAGCACTCAGGCAACGAGAGCAGAGTCCCCAGGCAGCTTTGCCAGCTTTCTGCTCATCGCTGGCAAATGCTGGTTTGCAGGAGAGTGCTGAGATGCCTGGGATGTTTGCAGAGGCAGGACTTGGGCTGCTCTGTTTGGGGCCATTGCCACCACAGTCTTAATGTGACATTCAGCAGCAGCAAATTAACTCCTCTCAACAAGTGGAGCACTGCACTTCCAGCCCCATTTTCAGTGATGCTCATGTGTATCCGCACATCTGCACAGCTACTGCAGCCACACCAGTCACTCCCCTTAATAAAAGGGAAAAATGCACCATAAGAGCGTTAGGAAGCACTGCACACACACACACCAGCTCCCAGTACTGCATCAGGAGAGTAACAGCCCAAATAAATGGGCAGGACTGGATGGCAAGCCAGGACGTCTTTATCAGTTCTCAGGGTCCTGTTCATCTCCAGCTGGAAAGAAGAAAACTGCAGAGGTTTTACTCGTTATTTTTGCTAAGTCCTGCAGCAGGATGTCTTCCTGCCCTCCAGACCTGGACTGCGCAGCTCTGTGCTTCCTCCAGCAGTTATACATAGAAACAATCCATTAACAGTCAGGTTAACGCACGGCACAAATAGATCATACTTGTCAGCATGTCTAAACCCTACAGGTCAGCTGGCCACTTTATTTAAGAGACTCTGCAGCAGGCTCATGGCAGGAAATCAGGACTTTCCAGTCTGGATTATAGGAGTAGAGTATGATCAACTAGTTTTTACCGCTGTTATTAAAACAGCACGGGACAAAATTTTGCAGAATCACAGAATCAACTAGGTGGGAAAAGACCTCTAAGATCATGGAGTCCAACATATGACCTAACACCACCTTGGCAACTTCAGCACAAGTGAAAAAAAAAAAAATCAAATGAAAGCTGAACATTATTTCTTCTCCAATCTGTGTCTTGTATGCTTATGTAGCAGAATAAAGGCAAACAACCTGAATGCGGCCAGATGTTGCGTTTCAGAGAGCTTGGGTGGGGGCTGGAGAAAAGAATAGGACCCACTCTGGGGATCAGTACATGCATTCTAAAATACAATTATTTTAGAAGACATCAACACATCACTAATGTTATTTGTATGTTCATCTTGCCTGGGGGAGATCCTGCTATTAATAAACTGTGCTTAGTTTTGAAATTAAAAGCTCAAATACAAAGGCTCAGCAGCTCTCAAGAAAAAGACCCCCAACTTTTTCAGCATGCAAGCTGCATCCCTTCTCTATAAAAACTTGCTTTTAGAAACAGATGGCAGCCTGCAAGACCTACAAATCCTTTGTCTGGAGTGGCAAACTAGGCCCTATTGCCCATCAAAGTCAACCGTCACATTGTGAAGCACTGACCCTAACAAATCCATTATGTTTCTTTCTACCACAATGCTAAACCAGACAAAATGAGTCAGACTTAATAGGAAAGGGTGAGGGATTTTAAATCCCTTTACCCCCATCCTCACAAAAATAATGACAAAGGGGAGAGTCTGTGTCGACCCTTCACCACCAAGCCCTGCCGCGAGGGCTGCCTGTTTGGGCCAGGCTGCCCGAAGGAGGATGGATTTGGGGTTGAAGCATTTCTGTGGCGCTGTGGAATGGCTTTGAAATCAGCACACTATGTCAGTCAAAAGCGAATATCCTGAGCAGGAAAGAAAGGCCCTTATGCTGGCTGAATAATTAGGTCTGATGTGCTTTGTAGCTTCTTGGCCCTCCCTTCCCAGCTCTGCTGAAGTGCTGTGCATATACACAATACAGAGACGGGAAAAGCTCTTCACAGGTACTGCAGGGAAGAGAATATAACGTTTTTTCTCCTCTGTCAGCTGAATACAGAAAATGTAAAAAAAATAGGAGCTCATATCAAAGGACTGCTGCCTTCAGTCAAGGGAAAAAACAACAGAGAAGCCTGCTGAGGTGATGACGGACGAGGCAGTGGTGTGGAAAAGACCAAAAAGCCTTTTCCCTGCTATGAGTATTTGGTGCATCTTGACACACAAAAGGAAACACCCATCACTGGTACTGTCAGCAGACACCTCCCAGCAAGGAATACTTTTATCAAAGAAAAAAAAATCTCTCTCAGTAACAGTGGGTCCAGTTTATGAACAATCCAACTGCTTTCATCTTGCATATCTAAAACCAAGATACAACAAAAGAGTCAAAGTCCTCAGAGCAACAGTTTGGTTGGATTCTTCACACTCTCAGAGAAATTGCTTCCCACCCCACTCCTTTACTGGTTTTCTTCAGCATAGAACAATCTCTCAAGGACATGGCAACAGCGACGCTGAAATTCAAAGCACTGAGATCAAACACACGAAGCTGACGCTCATTACGGCTAAATTATGTCACCTATCTGAAGGCTCAAGCTTATTATTTAAGACAATACAACAGTCATTAATCACAGCCATTGTATATTGCTCCAAAGGCGTCTAGAAAGCTAAAGAATACAACAGAGATTTATTATACTACGGTGCCAGATTTAATTACATGGTTTTCTCCTCAGCATCTTGCCACTTGTAGTTCACCACCTGTTTGCACCAGAGGACCAGAAATAAAGACATGCTGGCCCTTGAGGCCAGGCATGCAAGAGAGGGCTTGTGCTGTGCTGTTCTATGGCTGTTGTAGCACAAGACCAATGGGCCAAGAGAACAGACCATTTTGGGGGAAGCTGGCAAGCAAATCACCTGCGTAGGGCTATTGTTTTTCTTGTGAAGTTTTACATTTCAAGTTCCTTTTCACATATGTTTACATGCAGAAGAAGTACACTGTTGAGCCCATGGGCAAGGAGAAACAGCTCACAGTCTTTTTCCTAGAGCTGCAACGCAAAGATTCGTGCCCTCACCACCACAACAAGGTATTTAAGCAGTATGTCTGTCTGCTGGCAGCCTTTGGAGTTTGCATTTTCTTCTATAAATATTTAATGTAGAAGAACTGTTCATGTTACCCACTTTGCCCGAAGTGTTTTGACAGCCATGCTCACCACATGACAATGATGCTCTATTTAACACTGCAGCTGCAGACAGGAGGATTTGGTTTCAGTTTTACACAATATTGCGAAACTGATGACCTCCTACAAAATAAACCAGATAATACCTTTTTAAGGAGTATAATTTAAATGCATTAGCAAGACAATTGTCACTAAGCCACTGCAAGAAAGAAAAACATGAATTTAATTCCTGAATGAAAAGTTTGCTTAAATTTAGCTGGAATTTTTTTTTTATTAAACATATTTGGATAGTGAAAATAGAAGACAATCTAGCCTGCAAAAGCTAAGTAACCTCCTGAAATGGTTTCTCTTAAACCTAGAACAACTTCCAAACTTTCTGAACCACAAATTATCGACAGCCTCAGAGACCTCTACAGACTTTTGCCAACTAGTTAATTGAATATGCTCAAAAGACAGCAACAGCTTAGTGAACCGCTTGGCTGGACCCAAGGTTTGATCCCAACCTCTCTCTAACATACAAAGACTCAGCATGGTCTGGCAGCAACTAACCAAGAGTCAGTCTTTCACATCTGAAGCTCACAACATTTTTCAGATAGAGAAAGTTCAGGGAAACAAAAAAAGACATAAATAACCTGGCTGGTCAAACCCATACAAATAGCTCTGCTACTGTCAGTGATGTGGAAAGGCACTTTTAATACTCTCACTTCAATGTGGAATCAGTTAAGCACTGTTTGGAAAACGATATAGAGGTAACTTAAGAAAGAGAAACTGAGTCACCAATGTTTATCCTTTCCGATGTCCCTCCCAGCTCCCAAGAGTAGTCTCGGTTACCCAGGGGCTCATTAATTCATTCATCTATTACAAGCTTGCTGGAAGCATGGAGGGATGCCACTTTGGTATGAGCAGATTAATCAAGCATAGATTGCCAACTGTCCACTGCAAGGCAATGCCATCTCCTTCTAAGCCATTTCTGCAGGCAGATCCAGATGAATATTGTAATTTACTTCCAAGACAACTCATAAATGCAAAGTGATTAGCCAGCCCTTGCAGCACCTTTTACTGGAGTTACTCAAAATTTAATGCACTTAATACAGTTTTATGACTCCTTATGCATCATTATCACTTTAATACATCTGAATACAGATCTTGGTTCTTACCAATATTATCAGAAAGGTCAGAATAGCATTTTAAAAAAAATAAAGCATAAGGATAAGCCAGTTTGGTTTTAAATGTGGGAAGGGGGAAGAAAGAAAAAGAAAGTAAAGAAGCCTCTTCCCCACCATATTCTGCCGCTGTATCTCCCATTCAGTGTATTTTCAAACAATACAGAAGCATTTTTTCAGAGACACATCTCGGGGTGCAATAGCACCAACACAGCTGAGCTCCTACATCGTTTCATTGAGCTCGAGGAAGGACTTGGACCCTGCAAACAACCATCTCAGAATTGCTATTTATTGCCAAACGTAGCTTTGCTCCCATTGCCTGTTATCACATTGTAGGAGCTGAGACTGAGCAAGACTGAGCAAGAAAGACTAAGCGCGATGGCATTAACACACTGTCCGGTTTCACAGGCATGGGTGAATAGCACTAGGAATTATGCAACAGGATGCCAGGACAGAAATCATGGTCCTCTCACCTGGAGCTCCTTTTGCTCACACAAGCCTGTGAGCTCTGATCTTTCTTCCTTCCCCCTCAGCACCACGAGTTACCTCCATTCCCAAACCCACCAGATGGGCAGAAGGCAACGCACGCTCTGCTTGGATCCCAGCTCTGAGGCTGCCAATTAGCCTGCCGGGATACCCACGTGGAGGGGGCCTCTCTTGCTTTAGAAAGTGCTGTTGCTTTTCCAGCAGCCTTTGTATTATTGGAAGGTTAATTAGGATCTCTGCTCTAGCTGCAGGGACTTCACCAAAAAACATACCCTATCTTTTCCATTTTCATCTCTGACAAAATTAAATTGACCTGTGGGCTCAGAAGGTAGTAGCTAAGGATACAGTTTGGTTTGGGGGGTCGTTTTTTTGACTTTTTTTAATAAAAAGGAAACAAGTCTAGTGCGATCATGTTATCAAATCACACAACCTGAGTTTTGAGTGTGATAACACTACACTATTAACAACACAGATGGTCTCCTGCTTACCGTCAGCTTCCCTTTTGAGTTATTCAGGGCACCACAAGCAACTCTGGGTCACAGTCAGAAGTCATAGTCACGAAGAGCTGACAAAACATTAAGTAATAACCAAAACCTAATACAGATTTTGAATTGCAAATATCTTTCAGATCGTTACCACCATCAAATATGAGCTATATCTCGGACACTGCAATGTGATAATTGCTCTGAGCAATTCACTCTCTGCATTGGGACAGACCTAAATCTGTGCCTTTTCTCCCTGGCTCCTGGAGAAACGCCTCTCCCAGCGCTAGCACAGACCTGCAGGCGAGGAGCATGAATACATCCAGGCCCCCAAGACGAGATGTTTTCCCATTCTTATTCCCGCCGAAAGCACAAGAGCTGAACTAATCGGGTCCCCGAGCTCCTGGGTCACAGCCAGGGCACCCGCGCCAGGGACCTCAGCTCTTTCTCACCTGCTGACAGGGACAAAGCAGGGCTGAGGGGTCCCAGCTCATTAAGGCAGAGTTTTCATGGGAAGTTCAGTCCACATTAAGCTGGAGGGACTTTTCTGGGAGGTTGTTTTTTTTTAAACAGTGTGTTAGACTGAGCAATTTGCAACAGGGCTCTTTCATTCCCCACTCAACTCACCACCCTATGGGCAGCTCCAAGTAGAAAGAAAACAAAGACACAGACATAGAAACAACTAAATTATTACCCAGAACTGTTGTTGTGCAAGTTAACATCTCCCATCACCATTCCCCTTTTGCTAAGTGCAACATCAGATCACAGCTACAGCTGCCTCACCCCATGCAGATGTTCATATTGACACAGCAAAAAAATTATTACTTAATAGCATTCCTTACACTGTGATTCTTCAACTCTTAGTCACTCTCCAATTTGAGATAGAAACGCTAGACTACACATTCCTGCTTGAATTAAGAGTCAAACAACATCTGCTATTCACACTCACTAACGCCAGAAAGAGTTAACGTATTTGCAAACGCCAGTAAGATAAACCTGTCTTGAATAGCACCATCTTGGGAAAAGGCTAAACACCTAATCCATCCATGCTGAATAGCTACTATCCTGATTTTCAGAGATATAAATATTCTACCTTAATAGATTTATAGCAATAGGCATTAGAGACAAATGCTGACAACGCAAAAGGGGTGCACTAGAGACACTGTAGTACTGTTCTTCCTGGCCTTGATATTCTTGCAGTGTTTACAAGGCAGAATGTACAGCAGAATACACCCTTCACACCTTTGTGACAGAGCACACATCCACCAACAGTCACTTTACAAAACACCTGGCAGTTTTTAAGCATTTAATCTTCACATCTTCACAAAATTTTAAGAGATCAGGTGTTTGTGGTGTTTTGTTGGTTTTGTTTGGATGTTTTTGGTTTGTGTTGATATTTTTTAAATAAAAAGCAGGGATTCTTCCCCAAATACTTGGTGTTGGGTATTTTCAAAGAGTTATACTGTAAGACTAAACAAAGTGAGAAAGCACAAAATCTACATTACAAAGAGTCCTATTCCAGAAACAGTGTAGTAGCACTTCATCTCTCCCATACCAGCCATCATCACAGCCGAAAAGTCTGTGTTAAGAGAGCTGTTGTTTTGTTTTTAAGCATAAAATTGTTCTTATTTTAAATTCATGTCACAGTATGGCACAGCATAAAACAAACAAGAATATCAAGTGGGAATACTGATGGAGAAATAGTATTGTGTGAGTAACTAACTCATCAGCAAATCCTCCCTCCCTCAACAAAACAAAACAAAAAAAAAAGCCAAATATTTGCTCAATTGCATATTGCATTCTTTGCTCAAATACTTCATAACTTTAACTTAGAAAAACAAATCTTGATTCTCTTTCCTGAGTACCTCACGAGAAACCAGAGGGCCCAGCAGAAGGCATTAACACCACCTGACTGGATTAACCTCAGCAGCAACTTGGAGAAAAAGGCAGGAGAGGTGAGCTACTGAATCAGTGATTTGGACCCTCCAGACAGCATCCAGGTCAGTGAGAACACAGGCTGCAGAAGCCATCAGACATGTGAAATCAGTGTAAGCAATATCCATTTGGACCATGACAGCAGCATCCCCTCCCAGCAGCCTCCAGCTGCATCCCAAACATTGGTCAGTCCAAAGCAGACTGCTTGGCCCACTTGATCAATATTTCATTGAGGAATCACCCGTTAAGTGAGCGCTTGCTTTCATTGTTTCATTACAAAGAGCTCAACCCTCTTGTCTTTCAGTTACAGGAGACTCGAAACACCTCTGACACTTGGGCAGCCTCGTGTGAGGAGCATCCGTGGTGCTACGTGATTTTTCCCTTGTAACTATAGTTACTGCTAACACAGGTAACACGGCATCACATCGCGTGCCAGCGCACGCCAGCCCGTTTGTACATGGAAATAGCTATGCATGGAAATGAGCAGAGGCTTATATAGATGCTAAGAGGAAAATGCAAATTTATACAAATAATTTCAGTCATCCGTGAAAAGCAGCAGCCACTACACACTCATGACAGTTGAGCTTTGCTTTTTTTTTTTTTTAATCCTATCATTGTTTACACAGAATGGTGTTTCAGATTAAGCCCCCTTACCCTTCCACATGTTAGTCCTTAACATGACAAGAGAATACCAAGAAGGGGGTGGACAGAGAATTCTTCCAGCTTTCACGTTGTGCAACCTACCACTCACACAGTTTCAAAGCACGATTTGACTCCATTTGATACAAAGCTTGGTGTTGTTTTTGGCTTTTTTAATTGTTAGATTAAAAGATCCCAGAATTATTATTGCAATTAGATGAATAAAGTGACTGCAAAGCAAAGTCAAATTCATGCTCCAAGGAGGAGGGGGGTGCTCTCACTCTCCAAGACTGACATATTTAAACATTGCCTCAACACAAAACAAAAACTGCTGACATTTTTGTATGAAATTGTGAAGGTTGTTCTCCAGCAAGAGAACAAGTTTTCTTTGCAGACCATGAAAAAACAGACCCATCCCCCCCATATTATATTCTACTAAGAGTTAATTTTTAAACTGTCACTTGAAGCACTAAGATCACTAAGATCTAGCAAAGTCCTTCAAAACAACTCAGACTATATATTAGCAAGAGAATATTCTTTCCATGTCACTCTTTAAACATCTGTTTGGATGTTCTGATGTTATTTTTCATGGATTGGGTGGGTAGATGGAGGTAGAAGCTAAACCTCACACCTCAAAAGAGCATGGCTTACTTCATGTTTTCAGCCAGGCACCATCACCAAGCCTAGGACACCCTAATGAAAGAACTCTCGGATAAGCTACAATGATCAGACTGCTAATTAAAGTTCTTTGACTCCAAGCAAGAAGCACAAATGGAGTTGGCTTCTTCCAGCCATGCCAATATCTGACACCTCAGCAGTCTGCCACACATCAGCCATCTCCATAGTATGTTTCTTTTACTATGAAAACCCATCACCATCTTTTTCCTAATTACTTTTTGAGATTATCAATATGACTAACATGATCAAAACACCACAGCGAAGGTCTACTGTTTCCTGACCAAATTTGTTTTTCCTCAATGCAACTTTTCCTACCATACATACTTTTGCTATTTTCTGGTCAAGAGATAGATAATGACCAAAAAAAAAAAAAAAAAAAGGAAAAAAAATTGTAGGTTATTTACACTCATGAACTTTATGTAGGTTCACATATTTTGACTACAACAATTCCTCTCCATACACAAGAGGTGGCTGAACAAGCTACCTGTCATCTTCTTCCCACGTATATAAGTGGTGTATATGATCTCAAGTAGCACCAGGCAAACACCACAGCATTAACTACATCAAAGTGTATGCACTGTTTGTTTGGGTTTTTTTTCCTCCTTCATTCACATTTCTCCTTGACTCCAGCCCTGACTGCAACAGACCAGCAACTGCAGTGGGGAGCAGTGTGCCAGCCACGTATCCAGCATCAGCCCACGCAGAGGCTTTGCGGGCTGTACACTTGCCAGCATGTTTCAGGGACGAGCTGGCATTAAGGACAACTTGATTAGTCCCTGACAAGCGGGTGAAAGAAGGCAGGCAGGAGAGGCCTCCTGACACCCTTGTTCTGCTGGCTTACTTGCAGCCCTGCCCCTCCCAAAGCAGCTCGTTTTGGAGTTATTCCTGTGTCAAGCTCTGCACTGGCACAGAAGAGCTGTGGGCAGGGTGTCAGGGCACTGGCACAGCTCCTGCAGCACTGGGAAATGGCTCTGGAGAGGACACGGGAAAACAGCTGAGCAGAGAAATCAATACTGGAGTCACGCACTGCCCTGAGCAATTTGACATATTTATGGTTATTGCTCTTCCAATCTCAGAGGGGTGTGTACTGCCTTCCCCCAGATGCCACCATCCCCCAGCACCCTGAGGACCAGGGCAGAGATGGACATCAACACAGGAGTCTCTCCGCTGGCAACAGGGACCCTTCACATAAGGCTCAAAATCACCATCTCCGTACCCTCCCTACCAACACCCAGCCGTGGTGAGGCCTGATCTGGCACTGCTGGGCTCTCCAGGATGTGCACACCTTTGCCTTTCAGAGCTCTTTGCCCGAGGCAGGTGGCTGCAGTCCCGGGGACCCCGTCCCTCCCCAGCCACCGCACCACTAAGCCGCCAGGATGGGGCCAGCACTGACTTCAGGCTGACGCGCAGGAACAAGATTAGGGCTGGATTTAGGTCGTTCTTATAAAGGACAGCAGCTCAACCATTCTGCCCGCCAGCGCTTTGATTACTACTGCAGTTTACACTATGTGAAGGAAAAAGGCTACCTACTGCAATGTTAACAGAGCAGGTGCTAGGACTGTCACCGAAAAAACCCTTCACATACACTATCACACCTTCCTCATCTCTGCTACTGCAACAGCCACTGGCAGCAAAACAGCCTCTGAGCATGCAAGAGGCTTTAGTCCTTCTAAGTGGAAATTAAAACATCAGCTTATCTGGCAAACAAAGTACAAGAAATACTCTTTGGTTTAGCATTAGTGAGCCAGTGCTATTGATAGGAATAATGATGTTTTTCCAACCCAATCAATATCTTATTTTCAAAGGAATACAGTATAAAAACCTTAGATGAAGGTAAATGTATAACAGAACAGTCACACCACGGCTGGGGGAGCATTTAAATCCAGTGTTTCTCTGGCATATATAAAGATAGAGAATGAAAGTACTATTACTAAAATATAAGAATACACCACAACCATTAGCAATTTCAGAAATAGTCTGTAATCCAAGTGAGCAAGAAAGTTACTCCTTATTAAAGGTTATTGTAACTGGAGATCATAGTTGTCAATAATATTGACAATTCTTTATAAAAAGCACTGTTTCCTTTGGCTGTAGTTCCTCTGGCTGAAGAAATCCTCCCACAGGAGCTAAATCTTCAATGTATAATTCAGACATTTTTTTAAAAGAAAATACAAATCTTTGTGGTATTACACTGGAATTCTGGGTTTCCCCAGTAGCACAAAAAAAAAAACAAACCAACAACAAAATAAAAATAAAACCAAAACAAAATTAAGAATAAACCATTACAACAACTATCCATGCCACCACCTTTAAAGATGTAGAAGAGAGCAGAAACATATTTCTATTTCAGCATCAAGTTAAGGTTGTCCAGAAGCAGCAATTATCTCCATACTCCTTTAACTAGAAAGGCAACACTTTGTGTATGCAGAATAAGATTTGGTTTCACATGAACAAAATATTAACCCAGTTTAGATTTTTATCAAACAGGTTTTCTAAATATATACTATTATTATGACAATTCACAGAAAAATGACAGTTACTTCAATAATGCAGCTACTCCATCCATCCCTGATCCACAAGACTTATTTTTTCCAGAAGTCAGAAGACTTAGTGCTGTCTTTGAGCATCACTTCTTAAGAGGGGCTGGAGAAATGCTTTAATTCTATCACTCCAACTAGCCTCCCAATGACCAGAAATCCTAAACAATCTATGTCAACTGCTTCTGAGGAGCAAGTCAAGTTTTGTTAAGTTCTACAGCATAAGCCATCTCTGCCTCCACCTATACCACTCTTGTCCACATCCAGGCTACTTAACCCAGACAATCCTTCCAAAAATGCTTTGTGCAAATCTGGACTGTACTTGAAAATGAAAAGCAAAACTCCCGCAGCCTGCTTTTTCTTTCTGTCAGCTGAGTAAGTCATTAAGAGGAATCACAACTGTTCAGATATTCCTCAGTAAAGGGAGATTTCTCAGTCTATTTCCAGTGAACTAGGAGCAAACCCAATTGCCTATTTTCAGAAAAGCCATGCACACAATACGTTCTATCGCTGTAGTAGTGCCACCAAGTTTTCTGGCAGAGCACTTCGTGCGCTGACTTGGCACGAAGGAAGCACGATGGAGAATGGTGCAGGATGTGGGGAGACTCTGCAATGAGCAAGCACGCGGGTGCCAGGCACGCACAAGGACAGAAAAGTCTCTTAGCTTTCTAAATTTAAGAGCCTACTAGATAAGAAAGTCAGCCAGACTGCAATATGCCTTGTTTGGATTTTAACATTTCACTGGGTGGAAATTAGTTACCAATATCTGGATATTTGTAGGGAAACAGCATGAGGTAGAAGTAGTGTTTATTTTCCCTGAGACATTCAGCAGTTCCAATGAGCATGAACAGTAAGCACTCTCAGCTTTGCTGATCATAAAAAAAAAATAATTTGATCTTAAAAGTAGAGTAATGAAGCTCTCTACAGTTTTAAAGTATACATTGAATGGGACAATAAGACAGTGAATCTTTATGCAATGGCCAAAACTAGACAGTGTAAAATACGTTTGCTAGACAAGATACAATAACTACAACGTCTCCTCACCGCAACCATAGTCTTGAGGTAATATTTTACAGTTCATGTGTGGAAAAAAAGCTATAAAACTTTTCATATCACACAGCAAGAGGGCTACCACAACTCCACCAGTAAGACACAGAAAGCAGCATCCAATACGGCCCTTCAGGCCCCAGTTCCCAAGGCGGCTTCTGACACCTTTTCTTCCTCCAAACTGCTCCACCAACAGCACCCTCAGCGAAGCACAGACTAGTCCTTCCACTGCGGAACAAAACACTCATCCCTAATTCTATGCTTTCCTCCAGAGCACTAAGTTACTTCCCCAATAAAAGACATTTAATTTTATTTTTAATTGAGTCATGCGTATTCTGGATTTTTCTAAATTGTAGTTTGCGACACACTAATGAAATACTACAAAATTTAACTTGCTCTCAAAGCAAAAGGCGAAGGCTGCTACAGCTAGAATAATTTTGTGCCTTGCACACACACTTATAAAGTTTATACAGTATGACAAAATATTTGATAGAAACAATTTAATGAATAATTAGGTCTTTTTGTTAAATGCAATGTTAAATATTTACTTTAACAGAGTCATTTAAGCGCATAAAATTCCAAGGCTGATAGTCTCAAAATGACTTTACTTGGGAACAGATAGGCAAGTAGAGGAAAGGGAACTGAAATTTATTTTCCATCAGCCCTGAGCATGAGAGAAAAGGTCCCTTCATTCTATTTTAGTGGAGTTCAACAGGGCACTGAAACCAATACTGAAATTTTCATGCTTTTCAAGGAATTTCACATCAAATACCCTGCTTTTTTTTATGACCTCTCCAACTATTGAGTGCCAAAAAATCCTTAGTTAGTTTCCTTTCCTCCTACAACTCCCTAGAAATTGGTGTTTTTCCCCTTCATCCTTGACCGAGAGCTTTGTGACAGTGCCACAAGTGTTTTGACAACATCATATCAATATGCAACTTCACTGAGTGCTTGGATACACTACCAAGCTGAGCAATAGGTAAACAGCTTTTAACTTCTCAAATTAATTCACTTAAAAACCCCAAATCAGCCATATGAAAAGCCAGCTGTGGAGCAAGTTGTTAAAAAAACTAGGAAAATCTGTACAAGAAAACATCAGACATGCAAAAGAAAAAAAATAATCTAAGCAAAATGAACCATCTGCTTGGTGGAAAATTCTCATCTACCAAACTTATTTTAAGCACTGAGCATCCAGTGGAACAAGAAGTATAAAGCAAGTTACTCTTCCTTAAAAGCACGTCAAAACCTTACACAACTTTAAAACCTTGATTTTATTTCATTTTTCTGGACAGACCTGTCAACTCTACAAGACAAATTAAAAAGGTAGTTCTTTGCCCTGCCTTCAAGAGTATCACTGAAACATTTCACTTCATGTCTGATGCAGCTGATGAGGATTTTCGGTGGGTTTTTTGTTTGTTTGTTTTAACTGCAGAGAGTTTTTATGGAAAATGATTTTTGGCTTGAGCCATCAGGCAAGGAAAGCCTCCACGCAGGGGTGAGTCCTGGGCTGTCCTCGGCAAAGAGAGGGCACAGGTCAGGGAGCTCCCAGATGACACCAGAGGTGAGTCACCAGCAGCTCCACGACACACCGTGTGTTCCAGGGAGCTGCCTGTGTCTCAGATGATCACCAAGTCCATCTGAAAGCAGAAAATCCCTCGAGGATTTTGTAACTTCTGCTTCTCTGTTCACAGGAGAGGCCCTGGGGCCTCCAGGGTGGCAGAAGAGCTCCTCTTGTCTCTTCTCATGCTCCTTTGCTGAGCCCCAACGCAGCTCCACTCAGTCAAACGCGGGCTGAGCAAGGCCCTTTGTGTACACTGGCTGCTAAGGGATTCACAGGTTTGGAGATAAGCAGGTTCTTGATGACTTTTTTTTTGCTAAACTGGGGATGATCTGTGCAGCAGCTTAAGTCACAGCCACTTTTCACTGATGCCGTGACTTACCTCAACAAGCTCTTAAGCACAGGGATAGCAAGATAATAAGCTACATAAATCAAAACTGAAAGAACAGCATCATTTCTTTCTACCAAACATTTAAAGAACATTTTTAGAAAGAATAGCCTTCATCTGTGGGTTTCCCGTGATACAACAGACTTTCTGTTCCCTCAAGCTTTTTTCTCCCCACCCATTCCAGCAATGAATTCAATCCTAGTAGCTTGGTGTTTGAAACCTGTAACACAGATTTGTAGGTGGGTTCTCACTACTGCCCACCTACAGTGGCATTAGTACTCCCCAGGCTTTAACAGAAATGTTTTCTCAGCTATATCTCAAACCAGAGTTATTTTTTTCACGGCTGCATTATATTTGTGGCTCCCAGCACTCCCTGTTCCTCCCCAGCATTTCCCACTGCTGAGCTCCCAGCTGATAGCAGAAAGCTCTTGTCACGAGTCCCTAAAAATACAACATTGCTCAGTGGCAATATTAAGTCCCATCATATTTCTGTTACTCCACTTCTTCTTCTATCAAATCCCAACCCCCCCAGGTATTAAGAATGCCTCCCAAAGTGGCATTTCCAAAAATGTTTGTATGCACAAACCATCCTGCTGGACCTTGCCACTTACAAAGACATTGCTTTAAAAACAACTACTTTTGGTAATTTCTCTTTGAAATCATTCATAGCTGCATTAGATTGTATAAATGGATATATCCTAGATGTGCCAAAATGTCTTTCTTTTACTGAAAAATTAAGAAGGAGATGCCTTTTGCTTTGTGTTGCTGGAGCAGTTCAGCTAAACCTACCGAATGACCATGAAAGATGAGCCCCATAGTCGAGGCACTACACTGCATGAACCCACTGCGCCCAGGCTGTCCTTGAGCAGCGCTCCCCAAGAACACACCTGTCCATCTCACTGGGGAATGGTGCAAAAAAATCAGCAAAAGACCAGTTTGAGAGTTTGGGTACTCATCAGGGAAGGCACAGCCTGCCAGCCAACATGGCTTTAAAAATAGTTTCTTTTTGGATAGAAGAGTTAGAGATGATTCAAACTTTATGTAGCTGAAACCCCAATAGGTCATATCATGCAAATCAAACCCTGTACACCATCAGGTGGGAGATGGTGATGAGCCAAGAGTTTTCTACTAAAAGCAGTGAAACTGAAAACATACAACTGCGGTCACTAGAACATGTAAAAAACTCCCAAAACAGAGATTAAAGCACATTTGGCTAATGCTTCAGCTTGGAGATCCTGGGGTTACCTCCAGTGTGCGCTCACTGCAAAGGGTAGAGATTTAGATAAAGTGCATTAAGATAAACCTCCTTGGAAAGTCAGGTATGTGCATCCACCCCTTTTACAGGTGACAAAAACATGAACTTCAACCAGTGTACATTGATCAGTGATGTAGATCATCAAGTCTTTGTCTTGCACAACCTGACGGCAAGGTACTTCCTGATGCAATAGCTGCAGAGACCTCACCAGGCTCCCACAGCCAGGATCCCATGGCCAGGCAGAGGTGCTTACTGTGACAGTACAGCTGCCTCCAATTTGAGCCGGGCACAGCTCAATCGACTGCAGTGCAAACGCACAGGAATGATTAAACACAAGCACCTGAGCACTTCCAAATTCGTAAGATCATGAGGAAACGTTTAGCTTCCATGCAATTAAGCCCTGTTATTAAGCCTGAAGTCAATCGAATTTTATATGTAGAAACCTGACTTAGTTTCTTTTACATAAACAAAAGTGACATTGAGGAAGAACTGCTGCCTTATGCCAACATAATCGGCTCATATACAGTCATGAACCCACCAAAAATAAACGTTTTAGAAAACGTGTTAGATCCTATAGCACTAATTTTGTTCTCTGATTCCGTAACAATTTTGGGGTGGTGGGGTATGGAAGGATGCAGGAGGACTATTTCTGAACAGACATAAAATGTGAATAAACCGGCATAATAAAGATGCGATTCCATTAATTTATTCAGTTCTTCCCAGATCCCTCCCCCTCCTTTCCAGTGCAGATAGAGAAGAAAATGCATCTGCCCCGATAGAAAGCTCGGTCATTCGGCTCCCTCCAATTCCATAACCCTCGATACCCTTCTCCCGTCAGTCGCACCCTGACGGCCGCGGCTGGGCCGAGGGCGGGCGAAGGCTGCGTGTCCCCCGCCACCACCGGGGACCGGGGCCAGCGGCGGGTCGGCGGAGCCCGGCCTGCGGGGGAGGGCGCATCCCGGCGGGAGCTGCCCTCGGGGGGGATGCTCCGCCAGTCCCTCCGGGAGAATGCTTTATCCTTCAAAGTCGCGCCCTCCCCGCGGCTCCCACCGCCGCGGCGACCCTCTCCTCCCCTCGCCCCCCTCCCTCCTCGGGGGGCGCAGACATTTTGAAGCCGCGCATCCCCAAAGCCCGGCGGAGCCGCGGCCGTGCGGGCGCGGGCGGAGGCCTCCCGGCGGCGGCGCTCACCTGCCAGCTCGTCGGGCTCCAACCCGCTCTCCGCGTCGATGCCGCACAGCACGAAGTAGTGGGCGAAGCGGCAGGGCGCCGCGCCGGGCCCGGGGGCGCCGCTCCCGCTCATCCCGCCGGTTCCCGGCGGCGGCTCCCGGCGGCAGCAGCGCGGCTCGGGCCGGTCACGGCGCGCCGCCCCCCATCCCCGGCGGGGCCGCGCAGGCGGGCGGGCACCGAGCGGCAGCGGCTCCGGCGGGCGGGCACCGGCGGCCCCGCTGTCAGCTGAGCGGGGCGGGAACGGGCGGGAGGCGCCGCACTGCCGGACCGCCCCCGCGGGGCATTTAAACCCTGCGCGGCCTCCCCCCGCGCCTTAGCCGGGCATTCCCGGCGCGTGGGGTGCGGGAGAGCCCCCGGCGGCTTTGCCGCGCTTTTTATCCGCAATCCTCGGGATACGCGATTAAAGCTTAATCTTCCTTCCTCCATCCCCCACCCCACCCCGGGTGTGAGCGGGGGAGGTTGGCTTTATTTAAATAAAAAAGGAGACGGTGTCACTTCCTATCGGGAATGTCTTTGCCCCCCCCCAGGAGGGAGCTCCCGGAGCTCTGCTGCCGGAATTGGCCGAGCCCCGCCCGGCGCTCCGGCTGCGCTGAGCGCTTCCTGCGGGAATCCTGCCGGGGGAAACGGCTGCTGCTTCTCCCCATCCGAACGTCGAAGCAACAACCATCGCCCGCAGCGGATGGCTTTTTGTGCGTGCTCCATCCCCGCTCCCAGATGGATGTCGCCCGTATCACGTTAATTTGTAGGACGGAGAGCTATTTCTTCGCTACCCGCGCTCCCTTTCACAGGAAAATCCTAAAATGTCGCTTAGTTCCCAGTTCGTTTAAGATTTACTAGCCATTCTACCGGGTCCAGGAAGAAATCAGCGTTATTTTACCTGCATTGCTAAAGTCCCTCTTTTTAGGATCACCCGATGCCAAAGTACTTGCAGCTCTGTCCGGGAGCGGTACCTATTTTTAAAGGGGCAGAGATGATTCTTTTGAAGTTCTAAGATTTTCTTCTCCAAAGGGATGAGATCCATGCATATGTCAGATAATTCTGACATTTGTACATCGTAAGGAAGTTGTTGGCAGAATTCAGTATGCGCTTTCATCTTTTTCTGTTTCATCTGTTTACTAGTCTTGGTCCATGCTGTCTGTAATAATTACAATCTCATACTTTGCTTACTGTGGACTCCTATGACCCCTTTCATTTAACTCCTATCAGTGTGAATCACATCTCTTCCTTTTATGATTTACAATTGTCCTTGTTCAACAAGTGCCTTTGATAAGGAAATGCCTACAAGGAACCTGTTATTTCATCCAGTATGTATCATTTTATGGAGGTACATGGAGTAACTATTCCTACCTAGAAGTCACCTGGGTCAGCATCTCTCTCTCTTCATCCCTTCAAATTAATAAGTTTTATGCTCTTTTACTTCTCAGCTTCCTGTAGTGTTCTACTGACAGCAGGCAAGAACTAAACAATTTTCTCACGTTCCAATTTAAAAAAAAAGTAGAAGATGGGTCCTCTATCACAATCACCAATTCTTGTTGTTGCAGCACAACCTGAACCTTGCTAGATCCACAGAGAAATTTTCCAGGAGACAAGTCATTGTCTCGACTTTGCACTGTGAGCTACATTGTTTTATTTAGTTTGGTTTGTTTATTAACTCGTATGTATTTGCTTATTCAGCTGTAAGTCAGATGATAAGAGCTTGACAAGTCAGTCTCTGACTCTCATTCAAACCCAATTGCTCTTACTGTGGAGAAGTACCCTCTTGTTCTGTTGTTGTAGGCTGTTTTTTCTGAGGCCCAATGGCATGGGTGTCTCCAGGCAGTCTGAGACAGAGGCTTCACCAGCCTCTCTGAAGGATGTATGAGTTAAGACTGCTTCTAAGATTAACCCAAAATTCAATACAATGGTTCTGACCTTTTAACTTTAAGTAGCAGGTAGTTCTAGGTTGCTTTGGTTTAGGTGTCTTCTATACAGGACAGTATTTTTGCTTGAATAAAGTTCAGTGCACAGACACCTGTGCACTCACCTGTATCTCAATAAAATCAATAGTACGTACAGCATTAAACAAGAGGATAAAGCACAACACATGGGATTGGAGGTATAAAATCTAATAAACTCACTGTGAGGTTGAGCTCCCACTCCTCTATGTACAGGTCCCGCAGACACTCTTATGGGAATTTTGGAGGGGAAGTGATTTCTTCTTCTAAGACAACTGATCTTCTGGGCACAAATGTCATCCTAATGAGACCCCTCAGGTCTGCTGAGCAGTGCCAGCAGACCCAGCGATGCCTGGGCTCTAGTAAGTTGTGTTATGTCCCTGGATTTTTTTCATCTAAACCCTTCCATCTAACTTGTTCCAGTCTTTCCCTCCAAGCTGGTCTAGCTTTAGATACTACATGCTGCCTTTGGGTAGCTCTTCTTCCCTCTCATGGGGTTTTTTCCCTTCATCCTGGCTCTCATTCCAAGGAATCAGTGGCTTTTTTGAGATTTTAGCAGTGAAATTAGGCTTGAAAGTTAACTCACTGGACAGCAACTGCAATTATAATAAAACCTTTCCAAGCTCAACTGCAGGATTTTAGTTACATCAAGTTACATTTCTTCCTGCCCAATGCCAATACTTTCCTTCATTCCTGGAGGTGAACTGGATACCCATTTACAGCTGTTTTTTCATTTGTCTTCTTTCACTCTCCAGATACACCCATGTCACCACAAAGTGGACAGAAACCCAACCAAGCCCATTGTAAGCCACTTCCCCCTTGTATCTGGGTTTAAACAACTGCTCCTAGGGAAAGTAGCAGAGGTGTCTGCTTTGGCTGGAGCAAGCCTGCCCGGCAGAGCAGAGGTGGCTGAGTTGTGTTGCATGCAGCACCCAGGAACGCCTTGTGCCCACCCAAGTTCTGTTGTGCCATGAAGTTTTCCCACATCAGGTGTGCAAACAGAATGCAACAGCACCTCTCTCTCAATGTCAATTTGGTTCAGGTTTCCCTCTCCTTAACCTCTCAGTGAGTCTTTGTTCCTCAGAACCTGTGTAGTTTAAATTGGGTCAAATGCTAACAAGCCTGTCAGCCCCCCCTGCCCTTAAGATCTGCCATAAAAGATCAGACTACAGGCCTGTCAAGGTCTTTGTCCTACTTCTGCAAGGAAGCCAATGCTCAGTGCTTCAGAGAGGTGAAAAAAGCCTGCTATCTAAAGGTTACGTCTCCCCTCTCCTTGCTTTGACACTGTTGCTTCCCTTTTTATTTTCTTCAGCATTCTTCAATGAATTGGAAATCATGCTGCTGGTGATGGGTTGCTCACTCCTCCACACGGCTCTACAACTCCCTGTAGAAGATCTTTCACAAGCTGCCAAGACACATCGATTTTTTCCATTCAAAGCCTCTCTTGTTTTGCTCTAGTATCTATGGGGTCATGAGATCCTGTAAGGTGGAAGGAAGGAAAACCACTAAGATGCAATATAAATGTTTGTAATGCTCAGAACATTTTGACTTTTGGCTGACTTTCAGTTGAGCAGTTCACAGTGCTGTCAGCTACTTCACAAGGAGCTGGGTATGATTAGTCATCTCAGAGAAATGGGAGTAAGGAGGGGTTAAGGATAGACTGTAAGACCAAAATTTAAGTTGTGCTGGCACAAAGTGCAGAAAAGCCTATAGCAGAAGTTGGAAAAACAACAACAGCAGAAGATTTTATAGAGAGGTTCATAGAGAAAGCAATTTTCCTTCTCTGAGCTTATACAAGAAGACTACTTAAAACATGGAAAAGGTATTGGCTGCCTTAGGGTCTAAAACCAAATAAACCAGATCACGAGCCATAGGGCATAAAGTGAAGAACATTTCCTCCAGCCCAGTTCATTGTTGCTTAGAAAGAAGATACTGCAGGCACATATTCTAATATTTAATCAAATTATAATACCATTAAAGCAAGTAGCTCATCTTTTATACTGGCCTCATATCTATAAAAATTGAGCTTGAATAAAAGTGCGTGGCCTTCCTCTGTCACATTGTGTAATTATTATTCATACAGCAGACTTATAGATCACAAAGTAAAAGATGACTACTTTCTGGCATCTCAGCCATAGGACCTCTGAAGCTTTGGTGATTCATAATTCAAAGTTTTTAAATCTCTAATTCCCTATTGTAGCCCACTGTGTTTTCTTAATTTTACGTACATTCACTGTACAAATGCCCTTGCATTGCAAACACATACAGATGCATTCCACTCCTATCTGCTCCCCGGGAGAATCCTTGGGGAGAGGTTTCATGAGGCAACTGAAATTATTCAATAGTTTACTACACTTTCTTCCCTCCTCCCTCCTGAGACTGACCCTATGTCCCTGCTGCTTGCTTCACAAACAAGTCTGTAGCCTTGTCTGCCTCTCCTGAGTGCACCCAACGCACCATCAGAAAACAGATCCCCAAACATGGGATGGAACTACGTTGCTCATTTTCATTCACATCATTGTTGTGCTGCAAACTAGACTTCACAGCATGCAGCTTATCCATCTGCTGAGGAGGCACCTCCACTTCAGATCTGGCCTCATCTCTGGCCTTTCAAACCTCCCTTCAGACTCAATCAGCTTTCTCAACGTCTTGGAAGGGAGAAGTAGCAACAACACCTCAGACAGACAGGGCACACAGACTTTGAACACCACCTCAGAAATGACTCCTAGGAAAGTCCTGCTGTTGCCATGCCTGCTTTCTGGAGGTGTGTGTCCTTTGCCACCCTGCCTTTTCCTCTTCATGTGTTCAATGGCACAGTACGGCAAACATCTGTGGTAACTCCTGTCATTTCACTCCAGTTCTTCCTGTGATTCTATACCGAGTTTGCAAGATGCACCTCCTTGCTGAGCAACTGATTAGGTGAGGGCTTCCTGCAATCCTCCCCCTCCTCCTATGAAGTCAGGAGAAGGATCATATGCAACCATTACCTTTGGTATGATTCAGTGCCAAGACTGAGGTCAAAGACCATATTTTACTCAGAGTAAGGTACACTTTCTGCTCTTTGGATGTAGAAGACACACATACTGTTCCCACTGCTACCGAGATAAAACCTAATCAGCAAAGTATGCTGCTTGGATAAATCACTAGCATGTCATGCATTAATGGAGGTGTTGTGCTGGGACCATCAAGCTAAAGCACCCACACAGAGATTTCCATCCATCTCTGACAGCATCACTCACTTGCTGCATGACCTTGGCCAAATTGCTTGTAACCTGACTTTGCAGAAGCACCAGCCACCCTTTTGGAAATCAGGTCAGTGCACTCCCTGTGCTTCAACTGCCCTCAGGAAAAGAAAGCAAATACTGCCTCTTCTCTGCCTGAACATCTGCCAGGCACAAAGCTCTATTGTTCCCCCAGCCAGCCCCATGGCGTTGCACCAGGAGGCAGATGCACCTCTACACGGGCAGCAGCTCTGATGCCGAGTCCTTCCGGCCCTCGCGTCCCAACACCATCATCTGCTGACAGATGCCTTTCACACGGGGCCTGGGATGAGGTGAATATTCAGTGAGGACAGCAAACTGCTGCTCTTCTTTCTGAAATAATTTTTGCTGTCTGCTGGAGGTGTTTGTTTCCCTGCCTCTAAACTCCAATTCCTCTGTTTTCAGTGCTCCAGGACCCCAGCACTGAAGTCTGCTTGGGAAAGATCCAAGAAGGTAGAAGAGTCTTGCAGTATAACGTACCTGCCCATGTAAAGCATGTGGAAAGGGCTGTGGTCTTCTTTTTAAAGCACTAGAGCTTCAAAGGCACACATTGTGCCAAGAAGAAAGGCACGAGGACATCCTGGTGAGCTACTTGGACCACATGCCCACAGCAATATTGTCTGCAGTGGCAGGGGTTCAGGCACAGCTGTGTCAGTGGTCTGTGCTCCCAGTCAGATATCTCTGGCACTGGGAAAGCTTCCAGAGAAGATGTATTCATGCTGTCACATGTACCTGAGTAATGGCATTGTGTTCAAAGCCTACTCACAAATATGGCTTTCCTTTCATCTCAGCTTCCAAAAATCAGGTAGTCCCATGTCTGCCAATACCAGTGGGAGTGTGAACCAACCCCACAATTTTACCATGCACTCTGGACAAAATCTGTCCATGAGCAGCAGGTAATCTCTTCCTCAAAATGCCTTTGGCCTCTGTACAAATGTAATTAGAGTCTGATTTCAACTTCCCTTTGAAGCCTTATTCAGTAAGAAGTGCCAGACACCCTGCATCTACATTACAATGCATCCTAGCACACTTGAAAGCCCAAGGGCATGCCAAAGAAATCTAAATCCACCAAATCCATAGCCAATATACAACATGCAATCAAGGAGGGATGAAACGTGTTTCCTGCAATGAATATGCACTATGACTTGTTAGGACATTTAGCAAGGACTGCTGCTTTGCTGCATACTCTGCTCCTCCTATCATTGCAGTGATGTTACATTACGAATCTAGAATCAGTTCTTGCTCATCAAAGTACTAAAGGCTCTGTTTTAATTTCCCTACTAGTAATCTAAACATTTATGTCTGTAGGTTCAGCCATATCTCTCTGTCACTTATTCCTCATGCCCGAAAACAGCACATTGCCTTGAAGTACTTGCTGCTTAAGAGACTTACTACTGACAACAGTGGGACTGTAACCTTTCTGTGTTGGCTGACTGTGCTATTGCTTTGCTGGAAATCAGCTCTGAACTCACACAGAGGAGTCACCCAGAAGGACAGAGATCAAAGCAGTTTGCTTCTCCTTGAGGATCATGTTTCTTAGTGACTTCCTTGCAAAGCAATAGTCACAACTTATTTAAGCCCGGATCCATGCTGAGCAATTCCAGCAGTTCCCATCAAGCACATCCTTTGGGGGGCGGGAGCATTTGACACTGTCTAATGTGGCAATGGGCTATTCCAACACCTCCCTCCAGGCTGAAATTCAGCTATTACTGGGAAAACCCAATAAAAAAAAGTATTTTCCCAGCTCAATCAGAGCCACTGGCTTCCTAGCACTCAACACTACCAGGCAGGGATGAAGGCAAGAGATCAGTAGTAGTCTTTGGTGCCAGGCACTGACAGTGTGTCTGCTCTGACTCTGATGTCAGCCCATGGGTGACAGTGAGGGGAACCAGCCTAGAAACACAGCCTTGGGATAGTCAGGAGGAGGAGGATGGCTTGGTGGAGGTCCATGAATGGGCAGGGTAGGACTGTGGGGAGATAGAGACCAGGCCTGCAGTGACATTGCTGGGGCAGGAACTGGCAGCCCCAGGGGTGCTGAAATACTGTCCTGTGCTGTGGGCAAAGTGTGGGGAGGCCTGGGGGGTAGCCAGGGCCAGTAAGACCCCTTAGTGCCCTCAGGGCCCTGATACTCAGCACATACAGCTGAGATGTGCTGATTTCAGCAGTGGAAGTGCTTACTTTCTTGTCTGGAAGATAAGCCTGTCTGCTCTGTTTTTCTTGGGCCATTTATTCAGACTGAGGATTAGTCTACCTGCAGGTGGTCCTGGCTCCTCCAGCACCAGGTCACAATGCCACAGCTGAGGAGCTATGCTGCAGGGTCACAGTGACACTGCTGCTTCCACTCCAGCTAGATGCAGCCGCTGGCACGAAGCTGGACACCTCAGCTGATAAAACTCAAGAAGTGACAGCACACAGTACAAAGTTGGGGGTTCTCAGGCTACCTTTGCCATTGGGAGCCCCGGGGCTGTGACCAGGAGGCATCCAAGCAGCTCCACATACAACTTGTCCAGGCCTGCAGGTAGCAGATCCAGCTGGAAGCAAGCCCACTCCCAACAAGCCATTTGAGTGTCACTGCACCATGTCCTCTGCTGCAGTGAAGGAAATTGCAGTTCACTGCCAATGCACCAAGCTTGGAGAAGAAGCTTGAAATACACCAGGACATTATATATTGGCTACTCTCAGCTTAAATTGTTCTGCAAACAAACCCCATAGAATCATTTAGGTTGCAAAAGACCTTTAAAATCATTGACCCCAACTATTCATCTGGGCACATGTGTGTTTGAAACCTACTGATACAAGTGACAGAGTTGCCTGTATCCTAAAGGAGAGGTATGCCAACACCCCTTTTCAGAGGATATGCTACATAAGTATGGATGGGAAAGCCAGGGGAACTGACACTTTGTCTGATACCACTGAAAACTGAGAAAAGTTTCAAAGACTGAGTTTTTTCAGCCCCTTGTGACTTTCCCATGCCTCCATGTGCATAAATAGCAGCTATTCTGTCCTTGGTCACATCGAATTTCAGTCACTCTGTTCATCATGAGTGGGAGCTGACTGGTGCTGTGGGTGAGTTGTGTTTCTATTCCTTTAGGCATCCTTGTAGTGGTATCACTTGTTTTCTGTGTCCCCTGGACATTAGTGCAAAATAGTGAAGAGCAAATTTCCTGACTTAGCATGACCCTGACTCACAAAGAGGTTGCTTGAGGACCCTGAAATCCTCCCAAAACGCAACAGCAAACATCAGCCAAAAGAGGAGGCATATTGTGTCAGATCCTTGGCAAACAGCTTCCTCTAGATGCTCTGGAGAGTAAGCACCACCTGTCTGTCTCAAATCTCCATTGTTTCCTCTGTCCCCAGGTCCAAATGTTTGGCAGACTACCATGTCAAAGGTAAAAGGAAGAGTTCTGCTGGTGCCGGGCTCTGAACACCAGTGGAAAACTAGACAATTTGAATTGCAAAACTAACCAGCTGCTGTGAACTGATGCAGCTCCTTGAAAATTTGATTTGCTTACCTTCTCCCTGGCACCAATGGCTGTTAGCATGATCCTTCAAATCAGATGACCAGAGGTACTATGGCTTCAGGGTTTGTCTCTGGAGCAAGCCAAAGCAATTGCTCTGCTTAGAGAAAAGAAAATAAATTAGACAGAAGAAGAATTAGTTGAAGAAGAGTTAGAGGTTTAAACATGGTAGTGAATCCAACCTACCTGGTAACAAAGAGACCTAAGCTTAGGAAGCATTGCTTGCATTAGGGCCCCAGCTGGTGGCCATGATCTCATGTTCCAGACTAACTGTTGGCTTAGCTCTGGCATTTGACTTTGTTTCTGCGTGTCTGGGAAAAGCTAAGGACGCATAAATACACTGAAGTCATGGGACTTGCATATTGCCCTTGGTACACCACATATGGAGGGAATGTGGGACAAAGCCACAGGGACGGCAGATGGGATGAGTTTTACTGACATAGGAAATCAGGAGGGATGAGGACATGGAGAATGTCTTTGTTTCATTCAGGAAAACTTAGGTAGCTACAGGTTATCCAGAGACCAGATGGAGACGCTCCATGGTGCTTAAGCAGCCTCTTTCCCTGGCTGTCCATATTCACTCAGCTTCCATCATCTTCCTCTTTAAGGGCTTTGCAGGAAAACAAAGAAAAAAACCCCTAAAACAATGAGAAAAAAAAAAAATCCCAACCAAATGAATGCTCTGATGCCATTGTTCAGCTCTGATGCCATTGTTCAGCTCTGTCTACAGTCCTTCCTGTAAATAAATCTTCCCCCACCTTGGGCTAGCTCCAGAGCTGGCCCAGACTTGTGGATACCCAAAAGCTTCCTGCAGACTGCTGTGACCCAAACCCCTGCCCTCCTGAGATAAGACACTGGCGTGTTATTAACAGAAAGTTATTACAGATGACCACAGCAGCAACACAACGGTATAAAAAGTATGACATGAATAGTTTGGTTTGTGGAAGACCAAAGTGAGCTACAAATAAAGCCCACTGCAAACTGTCCACCACCTCTTTCAGTGTACTACTACAAGTAGTTGTGTCATCAGAAGTGGCTGGGCCAACTAGTGGCTGCTTCCTCTTAGTTGCTGCCTGTGCTGCAATCTTTTTGCTGTGCAAATAAAACTATCAGAGCACCTGATGTTTTTACAGGACACAACTCTGGACATGTTCGTTAACAACAAATAAGTTCATCAGGCTGGACTGCTTCTGTCTAATTTTTACCCCATGGCAAGGTTCAGTCATGCTGGATGATTGTCACAAGATATTGCTGTGACCTCAGGAGCTCAAGGATCATTACTGAAGAGATATATGAGAGCCAAAGTCCCACCAGCTCAAGGAGACTTCAACGGTTCAAAAACAGGACTTGAAAAGACATACTCTGTATTTTAACAGCAAAACAAGTGTCCAAACAATACACCAAAAGAAGCACAAACCATCTGACTGTGCATCTTTCCAGTCTTCATTCATGCTATAAAAAATACTCTCATGTCTGACCATGCATGAACACAAGCAGTCAGCTAAAGCCAAGCATACTTTAATCACACACATGGACAAAAGACAAAATCAAGAATGAGCTCAGAGATAAGAGTTTCAACATCCCAGTCTCACCATCAAGGCTCTCACAGGGACCTCTCACGGAGAAAAACTGAATCTGCAGTGGCACAAAGGTCAGATTAATACAACTTCTCATTTCATCACCCCACCTCCACTTTGAAGAATAGTTGCACATCACAAATTCCCCTATCTTGTATCTACCACTGCTAGAAGGTACTTGATGCCTTCATCTCTGCCTGCTGCTGCTCTTTCCTGCTCCTAATGTAATGCAGCTGCCAAGGCAGTGGGGAAAGATAATCCTATGAAGAGAACATCTAATGCTTTCAGGACACATGACATATAATATGTGATTGTTGTTATGTTAAGATATTATTCTTCAACTGCAAAAGATGTCTTGTTATTCTGAAATTGGATTCCAGCTGAAGGCACAACAGCATAATTGAATTGTCTCTCCCTTACCTAGCCAGAGCTCTCAGCCTCAATTTTACCTTAGCTCCTAGCTAATGAATCAGCTACGTTTTGATAATGACTTGCTCTCACAGCCTCTGGGCAACCACAAATTGATCCTGATGTGCAAAAACCCTGACTATTCATACTGAGTTGTTGGGATACTTTTTACAAATCAACAGCACTCCGAATTAATCCATCTTCCCTTCAGTCCTTTCACTGCAGTAAACTGGAGCAGCTGGCCTTGTCACCTGTACCAGCTGGAAAAGAGAATGAACAGCTGGGTGCTGAACCACAGGCTTGCCTTCTTTTGAGTTTAACCTTTGTATCTGTGAGGAATCATGAGCTGAGGGCTTGCTAATGTGCAGGTAGCTCCCCTCTGTCTTCCCCTTCTATCTGTCCTTGTGCAGCTCCATTTCTTTGTTATTAATTGGCTCAAACAAGATTTCCCCTGAGATACAGGCAGTTGTATCATCAGCCAGTAATCCCCTAATTCCCTTGGACACGCAGGAGTCCCTTGTGTGTTACTCTATAACTGTATTTTGCAAGTGTTGCACTCCTCCATGATATGCCAAATCGATATTATGTTATGATCAAAGATATCCTTGTCCTCAGAGAGAATTCCAGCACAGTTATGGTAGTTGGTTGCACAGGATACCGTAGATTTGAGCAGCAAAAATTCTTGAGATACCACCATCTAAAGCAAAAAGCCTTTGGAAATTAAACTTTTTTTCTCACGGGGGACAGACTTTGCTGAAGTAATCAGCACAAAGCATGTTCTGAAAGTCTAAGTGGTTCCCCTAGACTTTAACAAGAGGGATGGCAGCTATCACTGGTATCAGAGCTTTCTTATGTCATGCTAGAAGTCTATACAATCATAACTAATTATTTGTAGTTAAATAAGAAATACTGGATTTCTGGTTTTAACATTCCAGCCAGTGTTAATGGGAAGCAAGGACTTTACCTCTCTATTTTCACTTAAGCAATCCCTCATCTGGGAACAGCCAGGGACCATCTTTGGAAGGTTTGAACTAGAGATCTTTAAGATCCTTTCCAACTCAAACCATTCCATGATTCTTACCTGCCTCAGTGTGATGCTGGTCTGTGTTAGACAGCAGTGACCTCACTGAGGCCCCCATAGCTACTGAGTAAAATCATACATGAGGGGTTTAAAAAAAACAGACCTGAGAAGATATTTGTTACAATAGTAATCAAAGAGGCTGGAGATCCAAGTGAAAAAGCTTTCCTGTTAGATTTCTCTGAGAATATTCTCAGGTATAAGATAAAATGTCCAAGGTAGAGGTGTATCTTCATCTGTCAGCATGCTTAAAGTTGGTACTGCATCTTACATGGCATCCTGAGCTGATGTTGATAATGATTTTCCTGTTACATTACTGAGTTTTTTATTCCTTGCATGGTGGTGAATGTCTAGAGGGCACAAAACCCCATGTCCTGAATTGCACATTTTATGCACAGTTTTAGGTATTATGACTGTTTTCAATGTCTCCCTCCTTGGAGAGGACCAGCAAGAGCTGCTGAAAGACCTTTGAAAATTCAGTTTCCCTTAGGGCTCCAAGAAATAATGCCCTTCCTGAGCTTAAAACACGAAAGTCCACACCTTTATACAATTTGAGGGATCATTTCTAAAAACACCGAGTGTGAGTCCTGCTTCCCAAGACTAAAAGGCATGCAAGTATCCCTGTAGCTTAACATATCTGTGGATTTCAGGCTCCTTCATGTGGCAGGTGCACACCAGCTTCTGTCTGGGTCTCAGACACCGTGCAGCCCAACTTGGAGGGATCACCTTCTCGTGGGAGACTGCGGATTATCCTCATTTAAAGAACAGGTCCTGGTTTTTAAGCAGCTTTCCCACCTTGGAGAGCACCTTTTAATTGCAACAAACCAACAGGTCACTAGATGGCCTCGTAACCTCAGAGATTTGGGCAGATCCAGGCCTGGGCTGAGAAATCGCCAAGTTTAAAACCCTGGCATCCTAAATGCTGCAGAATCATCGCCTCGGGCAATGCACAAGAGCCTTTTCAAAACGCAGCCTGAGAAATTTGAGACGCTTTGTCCGATAGGGCAACTAGAGAATCACATATTTGTCACTTGTCAGAAGCTGCTTGTATTTCCTAAATCCTGGTAGATGGGACAGGAGATGGGGCAGAGTTGGTGGGAGCTGTTGGAGAGTCACAGGTGTGACTCCTATTGAGTCGTTGGGATACTCCTTGGATGGAGCCAATTAGTCAATATAACAAAACTGGCTGTTGCAGGAAGGACAGCAAACGACCAGCGAGCAGGGATCCCAAGAACCACCTTCAGACCCAGCCTGGCCTTACTGCACCCTCAGGAGGGGCTTGGGCTTGGCTCTGGCACTGAGCCCACCTGGGAGGGAGGTGAGCCCCTGTCTGGGTGGATCCCTCTGTGATGGTCAGCGGCTGGCAATGGGAGGGATGCAGGTACGTTTGGTTCCTTGTCCAGCCACCAGTGAGTCGCAGCCACTGCCACATGAAAATCTGGCCACTTTGAGGCCTCAAAGGAAACACCACTGTTCGTAGGCTGTTGGGCCCTTACCTGCCACAGAGCTGTACCCTCCTGAGGGACAGCAGCAGCATGGTGCTGTAAAGGAAGACCCCTCCCTCCTGTCCACACTGGAGAGGGTCTGGGGTGGAGGGAAGCGAAGGGATCTGTAGAGCAGCAGAAATATGAATGGAATGGATGGAGCACGTGGAAAAGGAACATGCAGAGGGGTAAACAAAAGGTCCAGCTTGTCTGAGTAGCAGAGTCGGCACTGGATGCTGTTTCGGTGGCCGGTGCCTGCAGTAGCTGTTGCTGCCTCAGAGAAGCTGGAGAGCTCTGGCTGAGCCACACCGGATTGACAGTGGCCTTGACCTGACGTGCAAAGGGGAAAAGAAATCCACATAATTTTCTCTGCTGTCAAATCCAGACGTGTTATCACTCCCTTTCCCGAGTGGATTTTTATACACATTTTTAAACACAGAGCTAGTTCGACTCTACAGCTACCTGAAAGGTTGTAGCCGGGTGGGGGTTGGTCTCTTTTCCCCCCAGTCAGCAAGGCAAGAGGGCATGGTCTTAAGTTGTGCCAGGGGAGGTTTAGGTTAGATATTAGAATTTCTTTACAGAGAGGGTAATCAGGCATTGGAATGGGCTGCCCAGGGAAGTAGTGGATTCTCCGTCCCTCGAGCTTTTTAAGATGAGACTGGATGTGGCACTTAGCGCCATGGTCTAGTAACCACGGTGGTAGTGGATCAAGGGTTGGACTTCATGATCTCGGAGGTCCCTTCCAACCCACCTGATTCTATGATTCACACTAGCGCAAGCCTTTCAGAAAGGCGATCTAAACGAAGCAGGAGCGCAGCAAGCGCACGGCGCCGACCGGGCAGCAGAGTGGGTTCAGAGTGGGGCAGGCGCTGCAGGACGGGAAGGAGAACCACCGCCGGGCACCAGCGGAGCCCTCAAGGGCGATGCTGCCGCTTTAAGGGCGGGCGGGAGCGGGGCCTTCCCCGGCCCGGCCCCGGGGGCGGTGGCGGAGCAGCGGCGGCAGCAGGTACGTGTGGGCCGGGGCTGCGACGCCGGGCCCGCCCCGCCGGGGGCGGTGCGGCACAGCAGGACGGGCTCGGCGGAGGTCCCGGCCTTCCCAGCGCTCCAGCCGGGAGCTGCCCGTGCCCCCCCAGAGGGGAGCCCGGCACGGGGGGTGCGGGGGTGGCGGCGGGGCGGCCCCGGTTTGCCCCCCTCGCTGAACCGGGCGGCCTTCGGCCCCGGGTAGGTCTGGCTTACCCCCGTGGGAAGGGGGTGGGGGTGTCGGTGCGGCTGGGCTTTGGAAGGCGCTTGCTGCCTTGGGAAAAAAAAAAAGAAAAAAAAAAGCTTAAATTGCATAATAATTGGTGTTTGGTTTTGGTTTGGGATTCGTTCGGTTTTTGTTTGTTTATTTTTGTTTGTTTGTTTTGTTTGGGGGTTTTGTTTTTGTTTTGGTTTTTGTATGTGTGTTTGTTTTTTGGTTTGTTTGTTGGGGGTTTTTTTCGAAGGTGGGGTTTTTCTCGTAGGTTTTGCTCGGTTTTGTCCCCTTTTCCAAGTTCTACTCGCCCACTGATTTTATTCCCAGCAAGATGGGCAGGCCCTGCAGGAGTGTCAAACACAGGGATATCCATCCTGCTATCCATCTGGATTTTATTCCCAATAAGGTGGGCAGGCCAGGAGCATCAAATGCAGGGATGGCCATCCTGCTATCCATCCTGATTTTATTCCCAATAAGATGGGTAGACCAGGAGTGTCAAACGCAGGGATATTCATCCTGCTATCCATCCTGATTTTATTCCCAGTAAGACAGGCAGGCCAGGAGGATCAAACACAGGGATACCCACCGTGCTATCCATCCTGATTTTAATCCCAATAAGGCAGGCAGGCCGAGAGTGTCAAACACAGGGACAGCCATCTTGCTATCCATCCTGATTTTATTCCCAATAAGGCAGGCGGGCTGGAAGTGTCAAACGCAGGGATATCTATCCTGACACCTTCCCTCTCACTAAGAGCTTGAGCCCAGTTTGGCATTTTGAGCACAGAGCTCTTGGCAGGTGTTTCTCTACCATCGATTAATTTCAGGAAAGTAACCATCATGGCAGGCATTGCAAAATAAACACTGCGGAGCCTCAGCCCTGATAATTTGCAGCAATTCATGGGGAAAAGCCAGCATACAGCATTAGCTGACAAGATTTATCTCTCAGATTGATTGCAGTTAACATCATGCTTCCCTTAGGCAGAAGAGGATTATACTGCTCTGCCTTCAAGAAGGAAGGGATTCATTAATTACATTCATTAATTACATGGACTCTGCTGAATGGAAAAATGCAGTATGTTCGAATGTGTGTGTTTATTTCTAATAAAACCACAAAGCCTTTAGCCAGTGATTTAAACAAAGACTTAATGGGAGTATCAGCCTCAACAGCAAAGTGTTAGGGAATGGAAGTTCACAGTTTAACATTTTGGCAAGTGGTCAAATTTACCAAAGCCAGTACCTAAAGCAGAGGCCAGCACACAACAAAAACACCCCTAAACACATATGGACTTTTACTGAAGTCACAGACAAATAAAGAGAAACAGAAGTAATGAAATACAAAGTCTTAAAACTTCGTTTTATTGGCATATTTTTTCTGTTGTCCCTTAGTCTAGCTTTTTTTTGAGGGCAACATGCACAGCTCTGGATGGTGAAGTGGTCCACGATTCTTCTCTTGTGAAAAATTGGCAGAGGTGGGCAGAATGATGGAGCTCTGCTTTCTGCTATAGCTGACAGCAACCACCTGAGACTATTGCACTGTAACACTAACTGATCCTTTAAAATACAGACTGAAATGCAACAAATTGGGAGTACTCTGATTAAGATCAGTTTTGCTATGTCCATAGGCCCTGCAATGCCAGAGCCCTCCTGCAAAATCTGAATCCTGAAGATTCAATGGAAGAACTTGAAATGAGAGTAGATTGTAGGGGCAGAGGGAGGGAGATGTTAAAAGGCTACATTTAATTTTTGCCTGTATCAGCTGTCCTAATAACTGGTTGTTTCTCAATGGATATGTTCATAGTACTCTCCTGAATGGGTCTCTTGAAAGCTTCTTCCTTGAATACCCCATCTTCCAGACTTAAAAGACCCTGGGCAGGGGCAAGGCACATGTTTGTGGTCACACAGCAGCACAGTGACCTCTCCTTCCTAAATCCCTGGTGGTGCAAAGCCTTGAAAAAACATCACTTATGGAGCATTTTTCTCCTCTCAGGAATTGTCATCCATCGCTATGAAAAACAACGTCCTGTGAGTTTGTTTCAAGCTTTCTGCTTCATCAGCCTGCTTCAGATAAGCTGTGCTCTGAGCTCTCCTGGGGAGGGTTCGTCTCCTTGGGGAAGAATGGCCTTCCATGGCTGGAAGTGGCTCCTCCTTTTGGACAGGCAGAACTTCTTTGCCAAAGCTTGGAGTAGCAGGAGGGGAGGCTGGAAGCGCTGTTGCCATTGGAGTGCTGGCAAGTCTCTGGACCCCGAGGTGAAAGCATTTTTGGAGGAGAACACGGAGGTCACCAACAGTGGGCACCTCACACCAGAGATACGGCTGCGCCTCCTCACCCCTCGCTGCAGGTTCTGGAGAGAAAAACCCGACCTGTGGCCTTACGGGGACCCATTCTGGGCAATTTACTGGCCAGGAGGCCAAGCCCTCTCCAGGTATGCAGCACTATGCACCATAATTGATAAGTCCAGTCTGCTGCAGGCCAGGATGTCAGACCTGGCTCTGTTTGTAGTGATTCCTAGCAATGTGTATTTGCCTGTTGTGAGGGCATTATCCATACCCCTCTCTGCTTATACAAGAGCACTGCAATCTCTGCTGGTTGGCAGTGACTAGCAGCTGCTATACAGAATAGCTTACATCTCTTAAGTAGAAATCTGTTGTATGCAGTGGCTGACAGTGGGGCTGAATTTGGATCCGTGGAAGGGCAGTGCAGTTGCCATCACAACCTAGTGAAATGTTAATTCTGTCACTCGTTTTTGCTCCAAACAGGAGGATTGTATTTTGTCATAATGTGTGGGGGGTTTTTGTAGGAGACAGACAGGAGTGTGGATGTGCATATGGTCTGGTGAGAAAAGTACGTTTGTGCTGCTGCACTTGGAGTGCTGGTTAGCCTGAATCACTCTCCTCAACTAGGATTTCAGCAGCCTTATTGTCAAGCCTTACTGTGGGTGTCTTTTAGTCACATCAGAAGCCACATTTTGTTTTTGGCTACTGACTGTCAAAATGTCTTTGATGTTCCTGATTCTCAGGAATTAGTTGGAGTTCTTTTATTCTGTAAAATCAAATCTCTCACTTTGAACAGCAGAAAAAGTTCTTAATTTTTACAGCAAAGAACAAGCTGTCAGACAATCCCCACAGAGATGAAAGGGAAGGATCTGAATTGATGCTCTACTGTTTATCTGCGGCAAAGCATAAATAAGAAGGTGTTTTTGTCCAGGGAAAAGATGAGTCTTACTGTTAAATTGTGAGTTGCTTAGCCACGTAGATTAACTACAGTGCTCCTGAACACTGGGTAAATAAATTAGATAAATTAATCTCTGTATTTTGTTATCATATGATACATATGCCTCATATATTTGGGTAGCAGTAATTATCTGGCAGTTCACTACTTTACTGTCTTACTGTTTAAGCACTTTTTTGATGTATAAGGAATGTCAGAGATTAGCTGCATAATCTGGAAGGTAAAAAGGGAGCATGACAACATACGGCTGCTTCTATAACTGCGCTCCTTTCACAGTTGGCATTTCCACAACATCAGGAGTGTCCTATTTCAAGCTACTCCTCTTGGTGTAACCTAAGATACCTCGTTAGCCCAGCAGGGCAGACAGCAGTCTCCAACAGCAGCTTGATGCACTGTGTGCGTGCCAGGGGATACAGCTGGGTCCAGCTGTCCTCAGTCGCTACAGTCATCAGCAGTAACTCAAGAACCACTCAGATGGAAACAAGGCATTTGCAGCATTAGGCAAGATCATGGTCTACACAGATTACTAGTGGAAAGTCATGGCAAATCCAAGCAGAGTCACTAAATAGGAGAAACAGAGTACTTCTGTGGAGACCTCACCCCAGTCTTCCACCCTTGGTTGGTAAACCAAGCCCTGTTGGCAAACTAGGGGCTGTCCTCAGTGACAGGACCCGAGGGAATGGCCTGAAATTGTGTCAGAGGAGGTTTAGGTTGGATATTAGAGATTCGTCATCCAGAAGGTGGTTGGGTTCTCCAGGGAAGTGGTCACAGCACCAAGCCTGACAGCATTCAAGAAAGTGTTTGGACAATACTCTCGGGCACATGGTGTGGCTCTTGGGGATGATCCTGTGCAGGGCTAAGAGTTGGACTCAATCATCCTTGTGGGTCCCTTCCAACTCAGCATATTCTGTGATTCTGTGAACAATGTCCTCAGTGGAATATTGCCAAACAGCTGAGCTGCTGAGCCTCTACACAAGTGTCCTGCACTTAACACTCTTATTGGGCCTTTGTGCCATTCCTGCTGGTGCTACCAGGCCCAGACATTTCCATTCATCCATTCCCTATTTACACCAGTCTTAACATTTCCATTACAGTTCGCTGCATTGAAATACCCCTGCAAAAGCTGTGCTTACCAGTAGCCCCGTGCGAAGACTCAGTCTTTGCTCTCCCTGCCAGAATATAACACAAATGTCGTATCCTTTCCAGTTTCTATTTCAACAGAAGTTATGGAAATTGGTAGTAAATTTATGGTAGCTTTGCAGTAATTCATTTCACCCAGGGCTCTTTTCTCTGACACTGAGGGCCTTCCCCTTCACAGCCAATTGAATGTCAAGGCAGTTGTTAAAGTTCTGAATCTTCTGTAATGGCTGTAATATGATTCACAGTGTTTAACAATAACTGCTGCTTGCCTTCTGTCAGTTCCCCACTTCCAGCCTAGAGGTTTTAGAGGATTCCTTTTGGCATGTGTCAGCAATTAGATGAAGATACTCCTTCTGCTCACCACAGCTCTATTCTTTTTCTTGGTGCGACTCAGGAACAACATTAAGCAGTTTTGAAGTATTTGCATCTGTGTCTTCGTGGCTCAAGAAAAGAAAGAGGAGAAATTCCTCTTCTTCCAAGCAGTTGCATAAGCAGCACTTCAGGGCGATGGGCAGGCAAAATATTCACTGTGAATACATCATGTTTCTTCAGGCAGATTGTTTTTAATTTCTACAGATCCTTACTTTCCTATTTCTGATATATTCTGATTCATTGTAGTCACCTTGCAGTTTGTGTCTAGAAGCTCATCTGTCAGAAAAGGAGCTGATTGAAATAAAATGCTGCTTACTTGGCTGGATTTCTTTTCATTTGGAGGGTGAAGTAAGGAAGGAAGATTTTCTTGATTTTCATATCAGCAGAGGCAAATAAGGAGCTATGTACCAGCTGCACATGTGGGATAGTGTTATTAAGGTATCACACTTCATTACATGTATAAGAACTCTTAGTGTAACACAAACTTGAGACATTTGCATCATCTTGTTCACTGCTTTAACAGCTTTTCTTTTTCAGGTACATTTTAGATAATCCCCGCGTCGTTAAGGGACGATCGGTTTTGGATCTTGGAAGTGGATGTGGAGCAACAGCAATAGCTGCTGTGATGAGTGGGGCATCCCAAGTCCTCGCTAATGACATCGACCCTAGTAAGGGCTTTTTTCTTTTCATCTCTGTGTAAAGATACTTATTAATTTTTAAAGCACCTTTAACAAGGACTTTTCTTTACTCCATTTGGGAGAAATTCAAGTTCCAAACAGAATTCTAAGAATGCTAAGAAGAGGAATGGATTTTGCCAGTATTAGAAGCTGGGTTGTACCAGCCTCTCTTGGACCAGTATATCTCTATAACACCTTAGAATGAACAAACAGCAAAGTTTCTGTCAAGTGTTGCCTATATGTCAAGTGTTGCCATCATGGCTGCTTTGGAAGAGAACTCCAAGTGCAAACAGCAAGTTGGCTTCTCTATAGGACTGTAGCATTTTCCTGTACTTTGATGTTAGGACCTAGATTTTGCCTTTTCCCTCCAGACTTTTCCATAATTCACTTATGAATTCAGTTTATTCATAATGTACTTACTCATTGTTTAGGGAAGAAGTATATCCATAGATTAAGGCAGTAAGATATCCTAATTCAGTTCCATGATTGTTTTCCACTGGTATCCATTCCAGGAATAGTTCTTCCCTGTTTCATGGTGTAATGGGAATGAAATTTCATCACTCTATGCCAGATTTTAACCCATCATGAAAACTGTGGACGTCCCTAGATAGGATAAACAAAAATATTTAAGAGATGAAATTGAAAACTGTCAAGGAAATTTGTAAGGGGGCTGAGTGGCAGAATCCTAAAATGTAACTTTCATTTTGCTTTGACTTCTTCAGTTGCAGGAGTGGCAATGATCCTGAACTGTGAACTGAACCACCTGAATCCCTTCCCCATCACCATTAAGAACATCATTAATTCAGAGGCCGGCAACTGGGACCTCATTGTTTTAGGAGATATGTTTTATGATGAACAACTTGCTGATGGTCTGCATCAGTGGCTGAGGAAGTGCATCAGGATACAGCAAACTGAAGTGCTGATTGGTGACCCTGGCAGGCATCAGTTTTTAAGCCACAGCATTCACAGTCATTTGCACAAAGTTATAGAATATTCACTTCCTGAGTACACTAGACAAGAAAACCATGGATTAACATCAAGTATCGTCTGGAGTTATCAGCCCTCAAATGGCTCAGAAGACTGTTGAAGTTGGCTTTGTAAGGAATTTTGTCTTGCTTGGTTGGCTTTTTAGTGAGTATGTAAAAAGAAAATGGGAATTAAACACAGTACATTATTTGTTGATGTAAAGCAGATTCCTGTACCTTCACTGAACTGATTTGTCATACTCACTGAGGCTTTTGCTCCATTTGAGGTAAAAGCTACATGCAAACTGTATTCAGAGGGGCCTGCACTGAAGTGCAGACCACAGATGAATCGCACGTAAGAGTTTGCATGCTTGATGTTTTTTATGTATATTTGTGTCTTGCTCTCTAACAGTACTGTGAAATGTTTTGGATGTCCAGTACACTGCTGTGGGAAGAGGGCCATGGCTGACAGACTACTGCACTGCTTTCACAGACTTTTGTGGCTTATTTATAGAGAAATTATCAGTGTCCTTCGTAAAATTCTAATTCATAAGAGATTAATAGCTCTTAATATGCTCAAAGTGCCTTGCTCCTTTTCTGGATCTCTCTTCTGAATGTCAGAGTAACTAATTTAAATCTCCCTTTTCCCCTCTATAATAAAAGCTTACTCTTCCTTCAAACTGCCTGAGTTATTATGTAGGAGTTGCACACAAACCTAAAATAGCTTCTTGACTGGTAGCCAGTGTAGAAGTTTTTAGTAAGTGGAAAGTACCTAAATAGTACTAGCTATGGGGTAACTTGATCATCTAGAGAGTAGGGTGAAATTACCTACATATCTGAACTTTGCAAGGGTAAACCAGGCAAACTATCACCTTGGGAAGCTGCTGAGGGATGAAGAAATCTTTCCTTGTGTGACAAACAGAATATAACTAAATAAAAACAAGGAATAAAAGTCTGATATAATTATTTTGCTCTTCTCTTGAGGAGATGCTGGACAACAAGCTCTAGAATTATTCTCAGTTACATCTGCCAAGAAAGAACTGTCTGCAGGGTCAAAAAAATATTGTTCCACAGGTAAGAGGCTGTAACTGCAGCCATTTGAAGAAACCACCACTGTTTTCAGAGCAGTCTTGCAAGAACTGTCCCCTTTAGCAGTCAATTACTGAATAACCATTGATGGGGAACTAATACCTGCACAACCAACACAATGCACTTACAACTATTCAAATACCAGGTTATGTGGTAGAAGCTTATAAGTGTGAACAAGTATGTGGTAATCACTCAGAAAACCATGGTATTTATGAAGCAGAAGGCTTAAGAGCACAGTCAGATGTACATGGTTATGTAACAAGTTTCCAGAACTACCCAAACAGATGTCTTACAAACTTTAATCACCTGAACAATATGTGAATATTCTGCAGTGCTCACCCAACATTTTGCAACAGTAACAATATCCAAACAATACAGAAATAGGAAGTGGTAAGCACATACATGATGTTCTTCTCCCACATCACCCAGTGCTTGCCAACATTTGTTGAAAATTACTGTGATTTAACCTGAATCAAAAAATACTCCAGTAGAGTTATGCAATTAAGAAACATGTAAAAGTTCTACTGGGGAAGGATTTAAAGTGACTTACATTAAACTTTCAAACCTAAAAATGTGGTGTTAACTCGTTGCCCTGTTGTACAGATTTTTTAAGCACTAAGTTAGGCATTTAGAAGAGGCTGTAGGGGAAGATGGTAAATCTACACGCCCATTTAAGGACACACTATAGGCTGCATTTGCCTTCGACATAACAACATGACAAATCCAAGGTTACATTAGCAAGGGGGAAAAGGACAACTTTGCCAGTGAGGTTAGCAGTAGTATTGTCCCACAGGCAATTTTTTTAAGTGTCCTGTGCTATTACAGAGTTTGGTGGTCTTCCACCTCTCGCTGCTGTACATAAGCTTAATTTGTAACTTTCTTTCTGGATGTAGCACTTGGGAGTCTGGTGGCCACCACTTTGTAATGTAACATGAATTGTTACATGCCAGCATCAGAGTGAGGGAACTGGACTTGTTCAGCTTGGAAAAGACAAGACTTCAAGTAAAGTCTGAGCAGCCTGACCACACCTACGAGGAGGCCATCAGGATGACAGCCAGGCTCTACCAGCGAGAGGAAGGGTGTTGACACAAAATAGGGTCAAACAGGACAGAAGGAAAAAAATTTCAGCATTAATACAGTCAAGCAGTGGAATTAGTTGCCTCAAAGAGTTGTGAAGGCTCTGTATCTTCAGTTTTTCAAGACTTGGCTGGATAAAGCGTGGACTAAGCTGGTTTGGGCTTTGAGCTGGCCCTACTTTGGGCAGGAAGTTATACTTGAAACCTCCCAAGGCTCCTCCCTTCTTCAGTTAACTTTCAATTCCACTTAGTCTTTTTGTGGCAACCTTCCTGAAACCAGGAATGCTTTACCCATTGGACACAATTACTGAGCCTCTCATTGCTGCTGCCTAATCAGCTAGATGGATCAATATCAAAAATAGTGCAAAACAAATTTATTGCCAACTCATGTCCAAGAGTTCAAAGGAATGATGGGCCCTGATACCAGGGACTACACAGGGTATAAAAATAAACTTAGCCAAAAAAAAGGAATAAAACTTGGTAGATTAGGTTATTAATCTATCCAGTGCAAGGATCTGCTGCAGTTACAGCTTTCAGATGCTTGTGGATAATGTAGCAAAATCAACTCCTGTTTGCAAGAATGGTTTGTGCTGGTGCAGCAGTACCTACAGGGATCACAGGAACACTTTCATCACTGGGCTGAGCCATGGTACTCCATGCAACAAGAGTAAGGGATTTAAGCACTGGAGTTGGAAAATTATGCTTTTAGTTACACTTGAACAACTTTTCTAAATAGATTTGCTCTTTCATGAACCATATAATCACAAGAACAAGATCCTTGTCAGACATCATAATATCCTTTAATATTGGCTGCAACATGTATCTTCCATGCAATTTGACTTGAACTTTGAATAGATTAGTAGAAGACTGGTTTATTTCTGCAACACTTAAAATAAGTGTGGCTATGACAGGTGTTAAATTGTAAAGTAAACATATTCATTATAGTTGCCTAAACTCATAAGTTTCCAAATGTCCTCAGGATTCATCTAAGACCACCCTAGCTAAACCCTTCTACTTCCACATACAGAGTATCAACCTAGTGTGCTCCATGCCCTGTACAATGCTAAAATTGCTAGCATTTTAAGAAGTTTAATGCAGAAATCATAGAATTCTCATGAGAGATTATGCTGGTTCAAGAAAGCCAATGAACATGACTTGTAACTGTGATGAGATCACTGCTCCGTCATGTAATAAACTCATTCTACAATTCAAAAATTTTTTCTTTAATATGACTATAATTAAACAATACATTTATTGTTATTTTCAGCTTCTGGGGGGTCCTGGATATATAATAAACCGCATACAGCAGAACACATACTCTACTGAACTCTACCATCCTGAGATTTATATACTCAGACACAAAATTTGGTCCTATTTCACTCACAGCTATGCTTATGAGTACCAATGTTTTGTTCCCTAAAAGGATTTTCATGTAGAAACATAGGCAAAAGCCAGAGCAAATTAAGTATTTGCCCATATACAAAACTCTTTTACTGGTCATAGCTACTACTCTGAAATTTGTAAAGTCACCATAACAATTCCAAAGCAAGTTTATGTTCACACATTTACAGACTGTAGCTATGGATACATAAAAAGCCAGCAAGTATTTGATGGTAAGTAAAACCAGAAATCTGCAGCATCAGTAACATCAGAAGAAAGGTACCTACATTTTTCATTCCAGATCTAGCAGAAGTACATGGTGAAAGGAGATTGTTTGTTACTACTAAAAATACATTTGTATTGCTCTTAATGCCACCTCCATTCACCTGTTCTGTCTGATGACTTTTGTCAGAGTTAACTGCCAACTTTACAGACACTTCTGTGTGAGTGTCAATGATGTGTTTAGGCTTGGTACTTTTAGTTGCAAGTACCTTCCCAGCCTACAAACTCTGAGTTACTTAAAGTGGGTCTGTACATGTAGCTAAGTTGCTAAAGGATGCCAAGGAGCAGCCAAGCCTGATACTTCAAGGAGGCTGAGCTATGGCTCAGTGTAGTGTTAATTACAGTTTAACTTTCCTCTTAATGAAGTATCATCAGCGATGCAAAGAGACACAGGGCTCCAAGCAGAGACAATGGGGAAGCCCAGACTCACAGGCAAGGACTGGAATAGCAACAGAGACCTCCAGTGGGAACCAGGAGGGACACAATCTGGTGGTACAAAAGTCACCAGCTGGTTCTCCAAGGTGCTTGCTTGCTGAAAGGGCTCTCCCATCTGTAAACTTGACACTCATTTGTACAGGATAAATAATCAGTAAACAGTCCATGTGACTTGCTTGATTTTGTTTGATATGATGAGCTCCTCTAAAACATCTCGGGAACGATCTGCAAAAGAACAAAGGACTTTCTTGTTATTGATTCAGAACATATACAGGTGGTGTTCAGAAATAAGCTACACAACACAGCAAAGTAATTCAATTATACACCTGCATTTATGCTTATTTTGCTCTTACAATATCACACTTCAGATACACCTGTAGTAATCCAAAACAACTTGGTTCTTTCTCCAATCACCTAACTATAAAGCATCACCAACCAACAGGACTTAAAAAACCCATGGGCTACCCTACTCCATTCCACTGTTTCTTGAATGGGTGCTGTCCCATGCTTTTGGAATAGAGTAGGGATTTAAGATGCTAACATTTTTCTGAAGTCTTTGGATCTTCATCAGCATGCTGAAGGCAGAAAAAGGGACATTAAAAAAAATAAATAAATCTAATTTTCAAAACAACAACAAAAAAATCCCTCTCTGAAGGTTGCATATTTCAAAGCAAAACTCTCATCCTGCTTTGAAAAATCTCAGCGCATGATTATTTTATCTACTAAGTTATTATTTGTTTGGGATTATTTACAACGTATAGTGTGCTCTTCCAGAGAGCAAGAAGGTACTATCAGCAAGAAATTACTCTTCTCACTCCCTGCATGATTTGACCTACCTGTTATCAGTGGGCATCCATGGAACAGAAAAATGTGTATCTTCGGACAACAATTAAGGACGGCTTCCACGGCGACGTCAGTCAGGTTCACACAGCGCTCCATGTGGATCTCCTGGTATGAAAATAGCAGCAACAAAAGCCTGTCACAGCACCCACAGTTTTAGAGGCAGACCTTTCCTTTGCCCAAGCAGTTTGAGAGATCCCCACTCACACTCCTCTGTGCACTGACCCTGTATGTGGTCTTACACGGACCAGGAAAATACCCTCAGGAAAAACAAAACAGCTTTTCTATGAAGAGTCAAAACTGAAAACTTATATCAGAGTTTTCCCAATATGCACATATCATTCAAGACAACTGAGAAAACTCTTCAATGACATTCCATGGTGTTTGAGTCCCATCACTTTTCCTATGACACACGCTCTCCTAGCAGTTTGTTGTCCAGGACCCAAACTGAATTCTGGTGTTTTCCAAAACAGGCAGGACTCATGAGTCTCTGCTGAAGTTTCTAATATCTATCTACATGGTTCCTAAAAGAAGTCTAAAAGCTTCTTCAAGACTAGACTAAAACCTTTCTCTGGAGTTAACTGTTACCTCTTGTTTGTGCTAGAAAAAGAAAATCACAATAAATTTACAGATTATTACCAACCTTTTTTCCTCCTCTGAATTGCTTTATATATCACTAAATATAACATAAAAGAAGAAATGCAGAAAAGAAACTATCAATATGCAAATCTTGGTAAAACGTACTTTGGGAATTCAGGGGTAAAAATAAAAAAAAAATAAATTGGAAAAAGACTTTCCAATAAAAAACTCTAAGGATCTTTAAAGAGCAGAGAAATGAAAGAGACCTTTTGTAATAAATGCAACTTTGTACAGAATGATGACACATAAAACAAGATCTGTACTTAGAGAAGCAATATACACAAGAGCTGATATATGTATAATTTTCAGTTTGTTTTATTAAGTGAAATGTGGAATCTGCCCATGAATGAAGTAAAAGTATTTATAAATCTACCTGCTTGTTACAGTTTGAGAATTTTAAGACTATTCTTTTTTCACTGTCTACCTGACATTACACCACTGACTATATATCTGCACTTTGATGATACAAAACAGAGGTTATGAAGACTGTGACACAGACAAGGAAAACAGTTACACAGAAGAAGAGATTGCAGCAAATAATTTCATGTTCTCTACTAGATTTCTTTTTCTTACTGCTAGTAAAGAAGAAACTGTTTTAGAAGTTTATGCTGAGAGAACACAACTTTTTAAATTGTCATCCCACACAAAACTGTTAAATTTTGCCTTATTAGAACTGCAGAGACTGTGAGAGTTACGTTTACCCATGCAGAGGTGCTAATTGATTTCTTCAACTCGTGAAGTTTTCCACATTACAAATTCTGCCTCTGTGTTCAACAGAATCAAGAAATAACTCCAAAGAAATCAAGAGTAAAAGTTAAGCATTCATTTGCATTTATTATATAGATCTCTCCAATGCTGTCAGTTAAAATAAGCTTGTTATAGTCAACTGAAGGAAACATTTTGAAAAGACTGAGGTTATCAAAAAACACTGGCCTGGGGCACTGCTACAGAGATACAGAAAATATACAGTTCACAATCAAGATCACGGCAAGTGTATACATAAACAAAGGCAAAAAAAGTCTGTCAGTAAAAACCATCCCTCAGAAGTAATGCTGATAACAGTAATTTTAAAATGCAGGTATTTGTTTTTGTTCATCCACTTGTTACTAGGTTAAGTAAATTACCTTTAAATTCTTCGAACACGTTCCACTCACTAGTGCTACAACGCCATCATCTGTTACCTGGAAAAAACCACAATGGATTAAAGCTCAATTTTTTCCAACACAGCTATTTGAGTGGGAAAATTATATTAATTTATTCCCTCCCTGCAATAAATGAATACACTTAACATTAGAGTATTTTCTTCCCAACTAAGCTTGTAGAGAAGATTATCCAAGGGTTGGTTGGTTTGTTTGTTTTTCATTCTCTTAAACACTGTTTCATTTTCCTGCCATGTGATCCTGCCTGGCTTTCTACAGGGATATTTCCAACTGTGTAACTGCTACTTCTGCAGCTTCCCTGTCTCATTTAACAGTGGGTACACTATTATGGTCAGAGCACAGCCCTTTTCCTTTATAAGGTTAAAAGCATTTCTGCTCTACCTAGACCAATTTTTCTCCTGTTTTCAGGACTGCAGACGCTCTCAAAGGAATTGAAGGAAGTTTCTTGGGTTGGGAAAAAAAAGGTAATCACTGCAGAAAGGTAAAAAAAATGTGGAAACAATTAGTTACTCAAGCAGCTTTCATCTCATTTCGAACATATACAGGGAAACTTAGCTATTTCCTACAAAGGGAGAGAGAGGTAAGGAAATAAAGAAGTAATTAAGTTTGAAGAAGTAGGAGTTAAATGATAATGATAAAAACTACCAAATGAAATATTAAAATTCCTTTGATACCCTACTTCTAGAAAAATTGAAAGAAGAAGATCATCTAAAATAAGAACCTGATCTGACAGATCTGACACTTCGTTACAAATGCTCAGTACTGGACTCACATGCAACATAATTATTCACCATCACCCTCAACTGAACTACACTTCCTGCAAAAAATCCTTTCCCTGGCTCATTATCTCACTGTATGTTACAATATTGCTTTTGCAGCTGATTTCCCTCTTCTCATGCTAAATACTGTTTTTAAATCCCCTTGCCTGCCATTTCTGACATTTCCAATGTCATTCTTTCAGTGTTGACTCCATAACATAACTCTGACAAGCCATTCAGAAAGCACAGCCACTCTTGAACTAGAACTAATCATGGAGTGTGTACTTTTACTAGGGGCTTATACTGTTTGACACCCTATATTATTATTATTCATGTCAGTTTGTCCTAACTGAAAGCAGACAATAATCAGTCCAAGATTCCACTTTCTTTAAATTAAGTATTTTGGATGACATTATCACTTGAAGAAAATGAATGCACCAAATAAAGATACCGAAAAAAAAGCCCCAACCCTCCAATATCAAGTAGAGTCTAACAAAACTTTATCTTTGGTTCACAATACGTGCTGTAAAACCAAAATATATATTTTTCTGGTTACCAAGATGCAAAATATACCTTTCCTTTTCCTTGAGAGGAGGAAATTGGAAGTAAACTGTGGTCCTAAATCTTGTGAAGAATAGAGCTAAAAAGATCCCCTTTCAATTTTATCATGACAATCCTAAAAAATAAACAAACAACAGTCAATTGGCCAATTGCCACCACAGTTACCTGAGTAGATGAAAAGTCCACACTGTGAAGAAACTTGCAGTTTTCTCCTAGTGCCTGCAGAGATGCATCCATGATGCCTGAACAGCTGCCCAAGTTCACTATTTGTAGGAATTGGCAGTTGAGTGCAAGAGCAAGAATTCCACTGTCAGTTATATCACAGCACCTTTTAAAAGATGCTTCTTGCAGGTAAGGGCAGGATAAGGCCAGTGCTATGACACCTGCCAAAGTAAACAGAGCAATGGAAAGAGGTACTCCTTTTTTAACATCACCACCATGCTGAGTCCAAAGGCTCTGGGACAAGTTTTGAGGAAGGAATAATTAAGATAAAGTGGAAAATATGACCCACATAGCATAGTTAAACCAGAAACTTAGCATGAGAGTAACCTGATAGCTCTCTCATAAGATAATCAGTGCTCTAGGCCTGTAATTTACACCGAAGAAGAGACTTTTAATTAGCGTGGCTGTGGCATTGGGGATTTTCTAAAGCAATATTTATCCTGGATATTTTTTGCAATTCACTCCAATCTAACAAGAAAAACAAACCAGAAATAAGATTCCAGTTATCTGTGCACAGATAACATACCTTCTGAAGTGATTCCAAATCTGTTTTCCTTGCAAGAATTCAAGTTGATTTTTTTCAGCTGCTTGCAGTTATAAAGCTGCAGTAACGCATTATCTGAAATGTCACAGTCCCGGAGGTCTAGAGACTCGACAGCAGGGTGCAGTACCTGTAATGAAAACCTACCATTGCAGTCACACTCTGCTATGCCATCAAACATGCACATTTTAATCTAAAAAACTTGTAATATAAGACACCACATAGAACTTTTCACTAGAGAATGGGGTTACCAGTGCTAGGAACTGAAAGCTCTGGGGAAAATATGGTCTATTTTCTGCAACAGTTCATGTCCTACAGCATGAATGGTCAGCTTCTGTGACATACAGAGTAGGAACACATTAATATTGATACTTAAATAGTGGAAATAATATCTTGATGGTACAATTGCTAGCAGTAGTGCTTCTACCAGCACAGATATGTTTACCAGGGACAATACCCTCATATTTACTAGCACAACTTTGGTGGCAGAAATCTGCAGTGCAAGAAAACACTGATTATCATCAGAACTTAAACCTCTGGAACAGATAACAGTGATATTTGAAAGATATCCCAGAGTATTTTTCTCACCTGCAGACACACTCTTTTGCTCATAAACAACCAATCTCATTATCATACCATGAGGAGGTACCAAATCCTCATTAAATAGGCTCTTTTACTCTCACAAGACCATAGGACAGAGTTTTTGTGAAATCTTCCCCAAGAGGACATTAATGAAAAGTTAGACCCAAAGCAATGGAAGGCCTCAGATTTTAGTAATGATAGCCATATACTCCCTTCAGCTTGTTATTCCCTTCCTTAACTCCCAAGGACAAAAGCATAAATTTCCACACACAAGCAAAGATAACCGCATAGCTGACAGGCTTGTTAAAGGTCTATTCCTTCCTCAGGTTCACTATAACACAGTACCATAAAGATATTACAAGGAATACTGGTTTTCTGTTTCACAAATATAAGATGCTAATATATTTACTAACAAGGTCAAATAAACAAAAACTTCTAGCAGATTCCAACTGCAATGTTTCAGCAAAATGGATGGTAGATCTCAGACAGCTCTGAGAGCTTTTCCTCCCCAAATGCTATAAGCCTTTATGTGTCTCTTTATGGCATAAAACTGCCAACATGCTCCATGAGATACTTGTGAGCAGTTTTCACAAGATAACATTCAGTCCTTATTTCACTCATATTTCTGAATTCATATCTGAGGAACTAAAGCAGACAAATACAGCTTAAAGCCAAAGTGATCATCAACATTTTTTCAAGATGCTTTCCTTGACTGTTGGCTTTCTTTCACAGTTCTGAATTGTCTAAGACACAACAAAAACCACCAAACTGCTGATTTTGAAGCCACATGAGAATTTTTATGAGGCAAAAGAACTATTAGATGCAGGGAAGTCTAAATGAGAAGCAAAGGGCAGAGTATCAAAAAAATGGAACATTATAAAGATAAAATTTTTTGTTTGTACGTTTTCCACAGTAGTTCTGCTTCTGTCTCCAGTCTTGGCTTCACTATCTTGGCTCTGAGAAACTGATAATAATTGTCTCTTCTGAATTACAAGTCAAAGCAGGAATGAACAGGGAATCATTCATTCTCTACTTCACCAAAGCCAACCTTTAGCTTTCCTCAATTTTCACACCTCCCTTTGAGGCTGAGTAAGATAACAGTAGATAGATAGGAAACAGATGTGTCCCTGAATTTACAGCTGAAGGAAAGTCATTAACTGGTTTCATTTTGAAACACTGGCACACATCAGTAAGCAGAAAGGATGAGAGAATTTGAACTATCAATTTCTAGCCTTAGCATCATCATATTTCAAAGAATCAAAATTTAAATAAATTATATGGGGATCGTGTGCTTAACGTCAATAGAACCTAACAGAATTCTAACAAGTTCCTGAAATCCTTTCATTACTAAATTATGCATAAGCTTCTTGAAACATACTGCATTCAGGAAGAGAGACTGGTGTGCAATACAGGTTACTTTCCCATACTGAGAAGGGATACTATATGTCACCTGATTACACAAAAGTCAATTATCACTGAAGGGAGAACATTTTTAATTTACTTTTTACTAAAACATAATCTTACTACTAATACAGGACTATTAACATCATGAAGTTTAAGAAATAAAACTGTAAGGACATGGACAGAGCAAGAAGCGTTTCAATTTATCTCATGTAAACAGTTTTAGTCCAGCTCATCTTTGTCTATTAACTATCACAGACAGTATAGTTTTGAATAGGTTCTTACCTCACTGATATTTGAATCAGTTATTTGCCCTTGCCTACTCATTAATTTAATCAGTTTATCCTTTATGTTGGGTGGCAGTGACTTAATATCTGCAGCATATCTGGAAAGGTTCTTCGTCAAACACTGAAGGCATCTGAAATAAAAGAAAGTTACAGCACAGTCAAAAAGAGGCACTCAGAATTAGAAAAAGCAAGCCATGAAATGTCATTTTCTGCATCCAGCTGTGGTGCTGAAACAGAGCAAGGTTTTAAAGGATTAACTAGGATAGAGTTGGTACCACGCTCTGGTAGGGGTTCTGCTTATGTTGAAATATAACAGAGATAGCTTGTTCTGCTCTGCTGAAGTAAGAGATAGTAGGAATGTACTTTAAGTAACTTAGCAGTCATAAATAAAGCTAAGGTGGACATCTGAAGGAGATAAGAAGGCCATGAGTCAAGAGGTTTTGCAAGTCCCAGAAAACTAGGTCCACGAACAGAAAAAGTTGAAAAGTTCAAGAGAGGAAGAAGAGTGAGCGACCCCCAAAGGGAGGCTAAAGAACAGAAACCAGAAATGACCACCCAAAAGTCTTGTCCCTTATGAATATGATAATTAGATGTCAAAATCAAATGAATATGTATGTAAAGATGTTGTAAGCTCTCATGAAAACTGTATAAATTACCTGGCTTTTCACTGAGAACTTCAGAGCTAGTTTGTCCAGTGCAAGCCAGCTAGTTCCCTAATGTTGCACTAAATAAATACCTTCAGACCTTATCAGTTCCAGCTGTTCTGTGCTACCACCAATTCAGCTGTTGCCCTTCAGGGTCAATCAGCTGATCCTTCTGTGAAAGTGCTCCCCAAGGCAAAGATTAGCCTCCTTCATTGCAGTCACCAGCCCCACTTACCAAATGAGTTTGCTGGTAGTAGATTCACCAGCTTTAAGAAAAGCCTTTTCAGCAGCTAAACTCCATTAAGTAAGCACTAAAATCTTTAGTTGGGACAGCTAGATCCAGGGAAGGGACACCTCTCTTTCATCTCAGATAAAAACAATGAGATATCTTCAGTGTAGTATTTTGTGCACTGTCTGGTTTGTAGTACTCTTTTAATATGAATTGTGCTGTGTAAACCTGTGCTCAACCCTTTTATCTTTCTGCTTAAAACTAGATCTGATCACAGGACGGCCACTTGAGGCAGAAAATTTTCTGTGACAATAGGGTCCAGGAAATCTGAGATCAACAGGCTCATAGTCCTAGAAAGTAGATTAAATGAAGTAACAAGTGGACACACAGAAAATTTAATATATAGGGGACAGTGAACCTTACAAGGTATTACAAAAAGCATCACCAGCAATGGTTCTTCAAGAAATTAAGCTCCCCTAGGATTAGGAGGAAGGTCCTCACACAGCTTATTGAAATCCTCTCACAATCAGAAACACCGATTAGTTTAAATCAGTATAGCCAATTCCTTTTCTTTTAATAGCAGTATTTTAGGCCTCCCCACGTATTTATTCATCAGAATGATTTATCAACATGAGGGAAACAACCTGATTATCACACACACCAGGACAGAGATTTTGAACTAGCAATAATGCCAACACATACTGCATTTTCTACACATCATAAACACCCTGCCCTTTAGGCAACTTTTGTATTAGGGTCACAATTGCTTCCCTGTTCGGAGCAATCTGTTCCCTTGGCCAGATACTGAAACATGACTTACACAAAGTTTCCATAATGAGATATTGATGCAGGAGAAGTTACAAAACAAATCTTGAAGACACATAGGGCTTAAGTATTTGTCCAAAAAAGGAAGGACTAAGCAGAAATAAATATTAATAGGCCTACTAGAATCACAGAATGCTGGGTGATGCTTTAAGACAGGATTTGAAATCCTACAATTTTATCTGTGTGAATGCAAGAAAAAGGGATCATTTTGCTCTGAATATGTTACGAGACTCTAGACGGAACAGAGCTTTTTGGGAAAAAACATTAAAAACTTCACTTAAGCAAAATAAAATAAAGATCACTATTATCCAGTTATATGTGGAATAGTGCCCAGCTGGAACACCTGAAATCGTGCTTTTCAGAGTCAAATATACAGAAGAATATTCACTTTTGCAATATTGAGTATCAGAGAGAGACATTAATCATGCAACCCTATCTTTTTAGGATTCCTAAAGCACTTTAATGTATCATAGAATACGTAAAATATTAATGTTCCAGCCTCTGCAACTTTAAATTACAATCACAGGCTTACTGAAACACCAGAGGCAAGTCCGGGAAGAGTTTAGGAATGGCTTCTAAGCACCCTGAGCACACCGACCTTCAGAGCAATCACCACTCCAAAGTCCCTGGGCAAATGAGGAACATAAACTAGAATGAAGCTAATCAACATCCAGAGATAACCAAAAAGGTAATGTTTGTTGCTTAGGAAATGCCAAAAGTTTAAAAAGCATTACCGTACAGCAAAATTGAAATGGAGGGAGCTGAAATGGGAGAGGAATAGTAACTCTTCACTGTCTCCTCATACTTAGACACCTGAGTCCACAGAAATGATGGAATGCTTTGATTTGGGGGTTCTATTATCTATTGATCATAGCTACCTGAATTACATTCCCTAGGCCAACTTTTCTTCTTAAATCCTATCCAAAGTGTTGAAAGAAAACATTACCGTCCTACAAAACATTTTGCTTTTGTAGAATCGACATTTTTCCACTGACTCCCCTTACAAGTAAACTCAGACCAGTGATTGAAACTGCACAGTATTTCTCTCTACTGTAGTTGGCACCTAGACTTAATGGGATCTGGATACACACAGCAATAACTAAGACTGGTAAGTAAAGCCTGTAATGCAATCACCTGGCAGACAAACTTTGACCCAGTCTAACTTAATGAAAGAAGTCATGATTCCTGTTTTTCAGGGACAGGGAAAACTGACTGGTGTTTTACTCCTGCAATGGCCTGATAAAGGACCATTCCTTCTTGCAAAGCTTTTTCCCCTGCTCTGCATTATCAGACTTGTTACACTGTTTATAGTTCAGAGTTGTCTATCAAATGTTAAATAACACATCCATTTGTTCCAAACGTGTCTAGAGGTACAGAACAGAAAAAGGCATAGGATCTTTAACCTTAAAGCCTTATGACAGGAGAAATATTTATATTTTGACGGCAGAGAAAAGTACAAAAGGAGTTAATGATGGCTTAGTTGGTAAAACACCTTGCCCTACTGAGCCAGAAGAAGGTATTGCCTAATGTTTGTTCTGCCTGTTTTGCTAGAACACTCTAGGAACACTGGTTAATGTCTTGTTCTGTCCTGCTTACCGGACCAAAGTCTCATTATAGAAAGAATGATAAGGAGCAGTATATAATAGACCACCAGGTAACAAATCAGGTTTAAAACAGATGTTTAGACATAGGAGGCTGAGAGTCAGAATTTTGCAAGCTTGAAGAATCTAGGTCACCTAACAATGAAAGTTGAAAAGTTCAGCTGATGAAGACTCTTGCATACTGTTATAAGTGATCATAGAGTAAATTTGCTGTTCAGAATGGGAAGAGTTAATAGAGTTATTAAATTATATTAAGTGCTTTGTTGTAATCACAAGTTTAAGTGTTATGCAATGCCTAACCCCAAGATTAGTAAGCTGCGAACTAACAGACCACAATGCAATGACGATTTGGCATATTATCTCTTGCTGTTTTGAAAGTGTTTGTTCTGAGCATATTAATAGAGAGCAATATGGAGATAAACAAGAGGGGGTCGACCACGAGGAATCAGGCTGACCAACCGTCATCCCGATGGAAATTTCCAGCATCACGGCCTAATAGAGACTAATGGCTTTAAAACTATTGGTGGATGCTCCTTAGCAACGGACACAGCCCGCGAAAGGAGGAACCAACCTGGAGTCAGCCCACGAAGGAGGAACCAAACAGGATTCAGCCCGCGAAATCACCACCAACGAACTGATGACATGACACTGGGGGAGGAGGTGGCAAAGAAGGGTATAATAAGTGCTGTTTCTGTTCCCCTTTGTGGACCACGGCAGGAACAGGAGTTTCCTCTGGTTGCCTGGCTACCCGTTTTTGCTTGTTTGTGGCATTAATAGATCTTTGTTCCTTGCAACCTAAATTTATAGCCTCATACTTATCACATATACGACCAGGAGACCGAAGCATGAGAAGATCACCTAAAATTTGAACCAAAAGAAGATTCCTGAAAGCTCTGCCTAGACTCGGCCTGGACTCCGCCTAGCTAGTAATATGTGTGCTAGAAGGTGTAACTGTGTATCTAAAATGTATAAAGTGGCTTGTTTTGCACTTTTGGGTCAAGCCAGTTTGTGCAGTGCGAACTGCCTTGCTCCCAACATTGCAATAAACCAAATACCTTGCTGCTAAAAGGTGCAAAGTCTCTGAGCAGTTCTTCTATTCTGAGGTTTTTGGCATCAATTTCAAATACATAAAACAGAAATTAGATCCTTATGACTAATTATTCTACAAATAGCCTATCTTACATCAAGGTGCAGCTTATGTCACACAACACAGAATAGCAGAACAGTTGTTAGGAGTGGGACATATCAGAAAAAATGAACCAGAAGAACAGATACTGAACTGGTTTAATGGCAAATAACAAAATGGATACATCTTCCTGCATTCTTTAGGAATAGATAATTTATATTCATAGAAAGACCACAAAAGGAAGATTTATTTTGAAGTTGCTTTTCTACCTCTGTTCTCAGGTTTTTTATACCCATCTCCAAATGTTCTGATGGCTTTGTGGGATATTGCTTTTCCAAGACACTGACAGATTAGTCACTAACACATTAGTCTGCAGTAGGCTGACACTCTGTTAAACAAGAGCTATATATCAATGACACACTGAGCAATCCTAAGCAACACCTAAATACACACTCTTGTGGTGATTTACAGGTGTAGCGTGCTTTCTTCACCATGTAGTAACTAATTAAAACACATTTAAATGTGATCTTTTATTTGTGTTGTTCTAAGAGTCTGATGCTTGATGGTAGAATCTCCGTTCTGATCTCATGTCTGGGCATGAACAAATCATCCTAAAACACCTGCCAGGATTGAGAGATTTTTAACACCAGCCTCCCCAGAGTATGACAGCTAAAGCTGTTTATCTGCTCCAGCTGCCCTCTCCACCTCTCCAGCAAGTGTTGTTGCTGCCAGGCATCCATGGTTTGTCAGGCCCTGCAACTCCTACACTGTCAGTTTTCAGCCAAGTAGAATTATGTAAACCAACTAAAAATTTGAGATAGACTGTCCTTAAAATTGCATCAGCTAGGACTGCCTGTCTAAGCTAGTGATTTCTCATCTTGAGAGCAATAACTTCATGAAAGAGAAGCTAATATAAGATATAGCTTGAGAAAAAAAGAATGTTTCTAAGTATTTTCAATATGATGCTCTCCTTGGAGTGTTAATCACTCTTTTGGGGCAAGGGGCAAAGGCCATTAAGTGTCAGACAAGCAGTAGATACACCTTAACAAATGCACTTTGTTTGGAGATCTTAAAAATAATGACCTTATTAAAAGGACTACTCCACACATTAATAGATTTGGTTTTGGTTTTAGTTTCTCTTGTAAGTTCTGCTAGTTAAACAATAAGCCTAAGAGCTAGCTTAAGTAAGAAGCTTAAAGTGCAGTCTGGCATTAACAGATGGCCATCACCTGACTGGCATTAAGACAAGAAAAAATACACTAAATTACATTTGTTAAGAAGTTGTGTAATTACTAGTTTTGAGTAGTGGTCTGACGGACCATTAATTATATTATAATTACATTATAATATACTGCAGCAGTATTAATGAAGTAGTGTAAAAAAGATCAGTAACCAATAAAAAATAGAAATTGTTTATGGTATCAAGCACTACAGTACAGATGAAGAGAAGTTACCAAGTTTAAGATCTAAGGTTAAGCATGTAGCATAATACATTGCCTTAATATCATTAATGTGATCACTACACCCCACTCTAACCAAATGTAAAGTCCAGAGGTTGCAAAGGCTATTTTTCCATACCCCACTTGACTGCTCAACCACTTTTTACTGTGTCTTTCTCATGCTGTCCCTGAAACTCGCAGTTGCAGTGTGAGCTGTTCAGCATCTGATCTGAATGAAAAAAACCCCTCGACTAAAGCTGTGAGGACACAGAAACAATGCTGCCAGGACAACTGGCTGAGTGCAGGAGGCAGCAGCAACCTAGAGTTACACCAAATCTGATTTAGCATAAAACCACAGCTCTGGAGTCCCTATAGACAACTGCTTTTGCAACAGAACCTTGTCTGGCATCAGAATGCCACCAAATCACAGCAAATTAAACTCATACCAATTAAAAACTCTAAAGAGGTCAAAATATTAAGGCTATGTAATCTGAAGCATAGCACAGATTTAAACTTGGAAGGAAGCAAGATTTCCAGTGTGGAAGCACACAAAAAAACCCCACTAAAGTTAGCACAGTGTATTAAAGGCATCTCTAGCAGGTCACTGTAGAAGACACTCAAGGAGGAGACCATGATTTCAAGCAGAATCTGGGCAGAGTTTAACCCAGGCCTGGCCTGCAGAGACCTGTATGTCAACATGAGCAACATTCTAAACCTAAGCATGCACCAGGGCCGCCTTTAACTCATTCCTGTGTGCAAAAATGCAATGTCTTCACAGAACCTCAGTGACTGCTGGATGAACTTGGCTCCCTGGCCAACAGAGAAGCCTGTACCAGGCTCTGACACAGTATATGTAGATTACACCACCCACATTCTCTGTTTTGAGATTAGCCAGCTAATCTACATGCAACATTCCTTAACTTGACTGCAGAAATGAAGAATAGTTGTTTACTTCTAAGAAAAAAAAAATCTTATCAAGGCTCCAAAGACCACAGACATGAACCTCCCCATAGGCAGGATCTGTGCAACATGCTGATCACTCTGAAGGGGTTGTCTCACACTGTGACAGCCAGGGGGCCTCAGCATCAGAAGGGACATAGGACTGCTGTCACCTTTACCAGTGCTACTATTCCTTATGCAATAAACCAGTCAACAAGCCTGGAGAACCCACGCCTTTCCTACTGAGATCCCAAATGAACCGGCACCTCCTCGCTGCAAAACAGCATCCTGCCAGTGGCTAGGGTGAGTCAAACAGACTCTGAGCCTTTTGGGGGGGCTACATTTGCACCTACCATGTTACTGTTCCCTCTTCTATGATGGATGCCTACTGAGTCATGTGAATAGGCAGCAGCAGTCTTTTGTCACACAAGGGCACATGCTTCATTTATGTGCTAAATACGTATTTATGATATGATACCTACATTTTGGCCTCTGGTTAAATGAACTTTTCTGGCAATTCACCCTGAAGGAGGCAGACTGTCATCATATATTGCAGCACATTAAAACAGTTGTATCTAAAAACTTAATGTAAGCTTCAGATTAATTTTTTTCTCTTAAAGATGTTAAATGGCTAATGCAGCCATGTTTGAAAAGAGGCCTGTAAATTGACCAACTACTTAGTTCAAATTTGCAGAAAATATTCCAAAACCAATGCAGATACATGGAAATTGATGTGAGCTATGCCAAGTTTTCCTGTTACATTTAACTGTCTCTTGCCACAGAACATTAAATTCAGCTTGAATGAAAAGATTATTCAGATAAATCACATTCTTTTCAAAGAGCTGGTTGATATTCGCAGAGTACGTTACTGATCTGCAGTTTAAACAATCATTTAAATTATGTTTTCACTGTTATTCTACCTTTATAGGAAACTATAAAACATTTATTGCCTACACCCCAGCAACTATAAGCTTATCTTCAGTGCTTTTAAGAATAAAAATGTTAGACTAACTCTACTCTTTGACAGCTATTTTTCTTTTATCTGTCAAATGAAATATTTTACCCCTACGCTGTCTCTAACTCCCTCCTAAACACAAAGGAATTTGGCATAAAGAAAAACCTCAAAGCAAAACAGCATTCACTGGTGCCAGGCAAAGCCAGGGATCCTCAGCCACCTCTCCACATCCAGATCTGTCCGGGAGCATACTGGTACCTCCCTGCCAAACCTCATCACCCCCACCAAGCCCTGCCAGTCCTGTCAAACCCTGTCACTTGTCCTGTAACTCCTCCCAAATGGTCACTTCTGCCAAACCCTGTCACATCTGTCAAGCCTTGCCACTTCTCCTGTAGCTCCTGAACTCTGCCAAACCCTGTCACCTCTCTTGCAGCTCCTGCTCACTTCTGACAAACCCTGTCACCTACCCTGCCACCCTGTCACCTCTGACAAACCCTGTCACCTACCCTGCCACCCTGTCACCTCTGCTAAACCCTGTCACCTCTCCTGCAGCTCCTGCTCACCTCTGACAAACCCTGTCACCTCGCCAAACCTTGTCACCTCTGCCAAACCCTGTCACCTACCCTGCCACACCGCCAAACCCTGTCACCTCTCCTGCAGCTCCTGAACTCTGCCAAACCCTGTCACCCGCTCTACCGCCGCCAAAGGCCCGTCAAACGCTGTCCCCTCCCTGTGCCTCAGTCCCACCCTCCTCCCGAGGCGGGCGCGGCGGGAGGGTGTCGGGGCGGCACTCACAGGTCCAGGAGGAGCCGGACTTCCTCGCCGGCGCCGTCCCAGCCGCCGCTGAGGCGGCTCATGGCCGGGACCGGGGAATGCGGCCGGGACCGGGGAATGCGGCCGGGACACCGCCCCGACCCAACGGTGCCGGTGCCGAGATGGCGGCGGCGCCCGCCGGGATGCGGCATGATGGGAGATGTAGTCCTGCTCCCGCCTCGGGGGCTGTGCGGGAATCAGCAGGAATGCCTGCTGCCTGCCACGTCTTTCTACCTGTAATTCATTGTATCGCTCTCTCTCTTTTTTTTTTTTTCCCCTTTTTTTTACATTCCTGCTTGGGTGGTGTGACATAAAGCAGGAAAGCACACAGTTCTCAAAAATCAGCCAGATGATAAGGACTTCATTGCTATCTTCAGACCCAAGACCCCTCACCTACCTCCTACTAAAAAGAACAAGTGACGGACTAAGAAAACGAAACTTCTGTTCTCACAAAATTAACTGAAGGATCCGTATCTAAGAGAAACACAGGTTGCTGCTGATGCCTGATAATTTTGTTGAAGTCAACAACCGAAACATCTGGACTGCCAGATAAACCACAAGGATGCAATGGATGATGCTGCTGCAAGAACATATACTTTGTCATTGGATAATTAGAAATACGCATCAGTAGGTAATTGGGTGATTCATATCATACCCTTGTAAGTGTAAGCTATAAAACTCCCCAAAGAAAAATTGCTTGCATGTGCCCAGTTTGGCTGGGACATCTCATGCACACAATGAAATATGCTATTCAATCATCATGGGCCAGTTGTGAATTTTGCAACAAGAGCAGGAGGCATACGAGGTCATTTAGCTGAGCTTTGTTTTAGCTTTCCTCTTGACAGCACAAGCAAGATGCCCCCGAGCAGCCTGAGCATCAGGAATACTGCAGGAGCAGGCTGGCCTTGGCTTCCATGGAGAAGTGTTTGTCCCCAAAAAAATTCAGGAAAAAGCCAAGCTCCCTTGAGCAACATTTTAGCACTGGGAATGCAGAAACCTCCATGCTGGTGGTGCTGGGTTGAGCATAGAATGCTAGCAGGCCTCCCTGGAGACCCCTTTCCTTGTGTCAGGGGGCATGATAAAGCTGCAGCAAACTGTGTGGTCCTGACAAATTCTGTGTGCTTGTGTGACAAATGTAAACAGCACACACACCTGGCTGATGAGCAACCAATTCTCTTGCTATTTTTTCCACAATATTCAGTTTACCACGTTCTCCCATCAGCAAGTTTGGCAGTGCTGAGGGTACTATTCATCAGCTTCTGGGCTGGAAATAACTACTAGCCCACTGACAGCCTTTAGCTGTTTAACCTCAGGAGTTGCTTCTGAAGCAGCTCATAAACTGCCAAACTTCACATACCTGTGACAAGCCACCCTTAAGTGGAAGGAAGCACACACACAGGCTGTATCTCCAACTAGCATCAGGCTATCCCAGGGAGCAGACAGTGTAAGAGTGCTGCTCTTACACTGGTTTGACTGCAGGAAGCTGCAGAAAGGAATTCAGTCACATCAGCCTTAACATGGTGAGAAACTGTACTGATAAACACCAGGCTATAAACAGTGACTCAGGAAGTGCTTGAACATGGACTCTCCACAAAGAGTCAGGTCCTCAGCTTGTGCTGGTACATGAGGTTATTCCTCCCCAGGGGCAGGACAGCAGCTGGCTGAATGTCATTAGTTTCCTATATGCTGATTTCCCCAACCTGTCAGATATTTCCATTCAAAGGGACATGAGGTACATCAACCACTATTCCCAGTTTTGAATTATCAGCAAACTTGTGAGAATGCACTTTGCCCCATGTCATGCAATGAAGATGTTAAGTGGTATAACCTTAGTATTGACCACAAGGGACTGGTCTCCAGCTTGTCTTTGTGCTGCTAATCCTTTGAAATCAGAAGCTGAGGCTGTTTCCATTCTACCTCACTATACAATTATCCAGTCCATACTGAGCTGGACAGAAACTTGATTGGTTTCAATAGCAAGCTGATCTAGTTGAACACATCCCTGGTTATAGCAGGGAGGTTGAACTAGATGACCTTTAAAGGTTCCTTTCAATCCAAACCGTTCTATAAAGACTAAGGCAAATAAGGCATTGAGGACCTTAACCTTTCTATGTCTGCTTAGTAGTGTGAAGTTCTGGTTCTGCTGTATCTCAAAAAAAAAAACCCAAACAAAAACCCACAAGATGCTTAAGAGACAAAGGTGTTTTTAAAAGTTACAGTGGGAAGTCTTACATGTCTCTTCCAATGCTGAGAAACATGCAAGGATGCAGACCTGGACAGTTCTCTCTGGTAGAGCCACTGCTTTGCAGAATTCTTTGTGGTGAGATTCAATAGCCTCATTGTTCATCACATCTTTACAGTATTCATCGAAGTAAAACAAATCCATCAGTCTCTTATTGTACGATACTGAATGTTCTAGAGGGTACACCGAGGTTTGCTGGAAACATTACACTTTTACACATTCCCGTGGGAACAAGCCCTTACAAAGAATACACACAGATTGCATTGTTAGTGGCAACACACGTTGTATACTCAAGTTCAGCAGTTCCTCATGCTAACACACATGCAACTCTACAATCAAAACCTAGTTAAATTCTGCCTAAAAACTGCTTGAAATCAGTCTCTTCCTTACAATACCTTCTGTGTTGGCCCACTGCAGCATTCTTCTTCACCCTGTCCCAGCCTCATTGAGGAGTGAGCCCACGTTTTCTATTGCAGAAACACTGCTTGTTTTTCACATCTCTTTACCATATTCAACTCCAGATGGATTTGGCTTTCCTAACCCCCATCCTTGCACACATGGACAGTGGCCCTATTCCTTCTGAGTCACCTGTGCTTGTGTCCACCTCCTGTATGCTTCCTTTCCATGCTTAAGTTCAGTCAGGCCCTCCTGCCATCTTTGCAGGTTTTCCTGCACACCAGAATGGACCATTCTTGAGCTTGTAGAAAGTGATTCTTTGTGGGGTAAAAAAACCAAAAAAAACCAAAAACCAACCAGCTCTTCTGGGCCTGTCTTCTTTTCAGGATCATATCAAGTGGATTCACCCAAGTAGATCCCTGAACAGGCTGAAGTCTGGCCTCTTGAAGGCCATGACAATAGTCCTGGCCTCTTCTTCCCTCTTTTCAATGGAGTTCACTTCCAATAAAACCACTCTTTTTAGTGTTGAAGAATGCTGAGACCAACCCTAACAACAATCCTAAATTAATCCCATCACAGGGATATGAAAGACAGATGTTTCCTGACAAAGACTGGCACTGACAAGGATGTGAAAGACAGATGTTTACAGAATGAGAAAAAACAAACAAGTGACAACATCTTATTTAAAAGTAAAGCATGTTCTGTTGACTTGACAATGGCTAGCCTAGCAACACATGACTGACAACAAATGACTTTGTACTATGAAGGCGTGGTCCCATTTTCCAGCAGAGAGGACTTCTAGGAGTATGTGTGGAGATTCCTCCCTTGAGTAGGGACATCCTTCAAGGTAACTCTTTGAGTATGAGCAAAAATTATTTGCCCACAGCCATCAGTATGGGTAAGTAACATCAATCTACTTGATAATTATTAAGACAGCTTTAAAACTACTACTAAACTGTGTAGTAGACAATTGTGCTTATGATATTTTACTTTTTAATAATCACTGGCTTGATTCTCATCACTACAATTAAAACACATACTGTATGCGTACTAACGTATTTCATTTGCCATGTTTAATCCTGCAGGACAAAGTTATATATAGAATCAATTACACTTATCACATCTGGGGTTGGTATAGATCCAGGCACACCTAGACTCCTCCTTGAGGACTTTAGAAAGCAAGGAAGTCCTTTATGAATCTTGTGCTTATATGCATGTACTTCAGTGACACCCAAGTTGATGATGAAGTCCCCTCTGTTTGCATAAGCCCTCATCTTTTGCTTGATAACCTCATCCACAACTTCCTCATTTGATTGTCATCCTTTCTTTCCCCATCGTTCTCAGTTTAAAGCTCTTCCTACCAGACTGACCATCCTGTTGGCAAAGATGCTCTCCCATCTTAGTCCAGTGTATCCCAGTTCTTCCAAGTGACATCTACTCATCAAAGAGCATACCACATTCATAGAAAATAAAACCCCACAAGTTGACTGTTGAATTCCAAAATTTGGATATCAGAAAAGGAAATTGCTGGGTTTAAACAGAAGCCATGGGCTACAGAAGCTGGGAAAAAAAACCCTTTTCATTGACCTCATCTCTGTGGAATTTTCCTGCCTTCTCCAGCAGGATGTGAAGAGACTTTTTCATAATGTTATCACATGTCCTATTGTATCTACTGCTCCCTGCATAATCCTGTCTCAAGAGATGTGAATATCTTCCCCTCATGTAATTCCCCTAAGATAAAGTGGGTTTTCCCCTATGATATATGTGGTAAGACCCCAAATTTGTTAACTTAGGTTTTCCCCTTCCTTGAAACCCCCTAATTGTAATAATTGTAATAGTTACAACTCCCTGTAGAATATGTAGACCCTAAACCCTTTAAATATGAACTTGTAAGTCCAATAAACCATTCCAGTTTCTTGCCCCCAAGCTGGGATCTTCTTAGCTTTATTGACCTCCACAGCTGACCAGCAGGTCTGAAGACACACCAGATGGGCCCTTATGCACTCTGGAGTGCCATCTCTCCAGAGCTGTATCATACTTGATGCTATCCAGGTCTCTCCAGTAATTTGAGAGGATTTGATGATTACATGAAAAAGCAGCAGGGATCAATAATCAGCCAGAGATGCCTCTGCAGGCTTTTCATGCTTTCATAAATCACAGACCCTCAAAAGCAGCGAAGTCCCCTGGACAACAGGTCAGCAGACAGGCCTGTTCCCTACAGCAGAGCTGTCAGCATCAAGGAAACAATCCTTAATGCCTCCTTCTGGTGCTCCTGTTGCCTGAAAACTGGGTATAAAGAAACTCTCTAAAACCCTTTTTTGAGTTTTAGGGAGCAAAACATTCTTTTGTTTCAGCATGCTGGATGCACAAGAGAATATTGTCTCTAAATTGTGCATACCTGAGTTACAAAAGCCTCCTGCCTTTATTCAGTTACCAAATTAACAATTCAAACATTACCTAATCCTGTCCCTCCCCTTGACACAAATCCCATTTTGAGTCAGTGGTCCCTTTGAGTGGTTGTTCATGATCTTTGGGTTGTTCATGGTCCCTTTGGGTGGTTGTGCCTCATCTTTTTCAAGCTGTCCTTTTCTTGAACTCTTTTGAACTTTGACACATCTTCATGCCCTTTGGACTGTGTCAGAGCACAAGGTCAGTTTTGACTTGGCCTGATAGCTGTGTTCCTTTTATCAGTTCTGCTTCAAAATAGGGAGACCTTCTGTCACTTAAAAAATTCCTTTCTGCTGAGAGTACTGACCTTTAATGACAAGCTATACAGGTCAAGCTACATAGTTTTAAGCTACATTTGTTATTCTATATGGCTACACTTCTGCAAGGCTCAGGCTCAGCCAGCTCAGATGGTTCACTTGACACACTTTTCTACAAACACAAGGCTGAAGATATTTTGTAATTACAAATCATCAGGCAGTGCATAATCATTTCTCCTACCAGCAGGAATCACAGGCTTTCAACATCTTGAGAGTTTTTACTTCCCACCCTGATAGATAGACTCAGCCTGCCCCTCCCTCAGTACATACCTCCATGGTTTCTCAAAGCCAGAGGATCTCAGAGAAGATCCAAGTCTCTTTCACAACCTCTGATGATCTATAGCACACTAACCTCGTCCTGTAGCTCCTTTGCTTAATAAAACATCTCAAAAGGTGTGCTTCTCCCTTCAGGCTAAAGGGAGGGAGACCAGCACCCTTCTTCTGAAGGTCTGTCTTGGGTTGAGACCTCCACCGTTGCAGGGGAAGTTTTTCCAAGAGCTGCTGAGGACAGCAGCTTATAGCACACCCTGACCGCTGCTGAGGAAGCATGTGCTGTTAGAAGATAAGGCACCAGCCCTTCCCACACCAAATGCCCCCCAAAACCTTTGTGCTTTAAGCCCAGCTCTTATATAGTCTTCAGCCTGAAAGGGTGTCAGACCCTCTCCAATCAGTGTCAGCTGGAACTAAACCTCCAAGGGCCCTTTAATCAAAGACAGCTGGGGGGTCGTCAGCCCCGCTAGACCTTGCTGCAGCTCAAGGCCTCCTGCAGCTCTCTGTTCCCAACAGCAGCAGACAACCTCAAGCTCCTCAAAGGCTTCCCAAAAGGGTTCCCAGAGGTCCTTTGACAGTGATCCCAGAAGGCGGCCCCAGCAGATCTAGAAGCAAGACCCCAGAAACTGCTGTGCTATTTGCTGCCTCTTCTGGCTGTGCTTAAGAAGGAATGTTTTTGTGACTATTAGATTTTATTAGCGATAGTGTTAAATTTTGTTATTGCTCAGTATTAACATGACTGACAATTAAGTTAGTAAGGAACAAGGTACCAGAATGCATGTTGGAATAGTAATTTTAAAGAGTTGAAATGGTTAGAAAGGTATACTGCAATATCATCGTGATCTGATCCAACTGGCAGCCTGTGTTGACACCTGGGTACAAAACTAGACATCCTTGGGGGCTGTCTGACACTGAGTACAGGCAGAGGGTATGTCCTGGGTTTGGCTGGGATAGAGTTAATTTTCTTCTTAATAACTGGTACAGTGCTGGGTTTTGGGTTTAGGATGAGAATAATGTTGGTAACACATTGATATTTTTGTTGCTGCCAAGCAGGGCTTACATTGACTCAAGGCCTTTTCTGCTTCTCAAATCACCCTACCAGTTAGTGGACTGGGGGGTGCACAAGAAGTTGGGAGGGGACACAACCAGGACAGCTGATCCCAACTGACTCAAGGGATAGTCCACAGTGTCATGCTGAACAATAAAACTGGGGGAATGGTGACCCACTGCTCTGGACTAGCCTCGAGAGCTGGATACTAGATCCTACACAAACATTTGTGGTTTGTTTTCTTTAATGATAGCAAGATAACACTTGCAAACAAAGCATTAAAGAATGTCAGAGTGATTCTGTATACCTAGTTCTGAAACAATGGCACCCACATAAGTAGTTCATTTTGGAACATAAAGATTGTGCTGTTCCAACAGTTATTATACAATTATTCCTGTCCAAAAGTTATGTGACTCCTACACACTGGTTGGCTGATTTTCCCACAGGGAGTGTCTTTCTTTCTTGGACATCCATCAAGATACACTTTTTTAATAACACAGATTGTTTTCCAGGTGTGGTATATTGACAATCTTTGCCCATGCTACTTATGTGTAACAAACATTTGTGTTTTAGGGTCAGTGAAAAGGTTGTGCACACATTCTTGCCAAGGTTTGTTGAATTTTTTTAGAGATTATGCACAATGCTTTTGCATTATAGTTATTTCTGTCTACTTATGGCAGTGTTAACTGTCACACTGATATATTGGGTTTACTTAAATGCATTTGATTTTCTTCAGGTTCTGACACCAGATGGACCTATAGTGAAGTGAGTAATCATAAATCTTACTCCGTTTGCAATTCAGAGCTCTCTTTGCTGCTTAAGGAGCCAGGAAGTCAATGAGTTATATGTAAAAAAAAAAAAAAAAAAAAGTTGACATATGAGTTTAAATATCAGTAAGACAGTTTTATAGTTTGCACTTTTGTTTGAAAGCTTTTTATTTACTTAGTGACATAGCATTATGGCTTGGTTCTCCAAGCACAAGATGAGGACATCATTTTTCATGACTTGAACACACATGCTTGTGTTGAAGATGAGAGTATGTTTCCAAAACATTTCCTCTATGAAAACGACTCAAGCAGAGTCTTTTGTACCTTAGTTAACGACTGAAAATTCCCTTTGTTTTTCCTATCTCCGAGTAAATTGTGCTGTGAAAGCTACTGCTGTAGGCATTTAGCCAGGGGATCAAACCAGTAAAGTAGGACTGTGAAGGTGAGAAAGATAGCGAGATTGCAGTGTTAACCTGGATACTTAAAAACAGTTTCAGTCTAAGTTATCTCTTTTGAATCTGATAAGCAAGTGAGGGGTCTTGAGAGCTGTAGCCACCCCAGGCAGCTGCAGAGCTTCAGAATGACAGCAGTAATGAGGGACCCACACAGGCGTCTCTGTGTGGGAGACTGCACTTTTCAGACATAGGTAGTGCATCATATATACAGGATGCCTGGAATACTCTGTTGTAAGGGATGAAATCTTTTCCTATCTGGGAATAAGATACACAGATAAGCACATTTGGCTAAATAGCCTCTTAGCAAAGAAGATGCATTTAGACACCCCAAAGTGATTTTCAACTGATTATTTATTTACAGCTGGCAGACTTCTATCATTCCACAGATTGCATCTTATTCATCTATCATACTCAGCTTGAAACCTTCAGAATGGCTTCCATTTTTTTAATACTACAAATCTTGTGACTGTTAATTATCTATATATTGCAGTACTTTTCTTACATAGTGTCTTTTAGCCCATAGCAAGTATTTTAGCAATTTCTAATTTCCCATGGAAGTTCTGGTTTTCTTGGACTACCCCATAGAAAACCACCCTGAGTTCTTTGGAGTGATGCAGCCACTGTCACATGTTCAGTTATGTTCTTTGAGGTCAAGGAGAGTGGTCTCACTGCACAATTTCATTTTCAAAATAATATTTATGATGCTTCTACGGACAGTTCATCACAGTTCATGTTAATGCAACTCACATGATTGTGGCTGTGTTGGCCTGATGAATCAAGGACAGCAGTCCCCACCATCCTTAGAAACACTGTTGTAAGACAGTGCTTGAACAACTAATTGGAGAAGTCAGCTTGGTTTTGTTTTTGCAATATAAAATACAAATCAGTCCCTAATCACATGCCTAATTACTTCTTATGAGGCTACAATTGCTCTCTTAGTGTCCTAATTTGATCCATTATCACTTCTCATATCTTCTTAGGTCTGTATTCTCCGGTCCAGGCAAAGCTACATTGGTTGGTCCTGATTACACTACATACACTGAATCCACAGTACTGACTTGGGCTTTGAGAAGGATATCACTCAGTTAGGAAGTGATTTCAGAAAGCAAGAATGATGACAAAATAAGAGAACAAAGATGATAGGCAGCAATTTTACTGAAGGTATAAGGATGCTGGAGGGAGCAACATTCCAAGGCAATCCATTGCTTTTTCTAGAATTACTGCTGGTTTCTACAGGATCTGTCTAAAAAAGTAACTAAAGCTCCTGTCATAATCAACCAAGTGGAGGAGCCCAAGGTCAATTAAGAGGAGCCTAAGCCATGCAGAGAAGTCTCAGCAGCTGTTTTGTGACATGCTGGTGATTCTGGTGAGTCCCCTCTGATACATACATCTTTGGTGCTTGAAGTATGAAAGAATGTGTAGAAGTGAAATAACTTTTAAAATAAAAGCACTCTCCTCTTCTGTAATATCTCACCATGAATTTATATGGTTTTTTTTCTTGTATTAATAGCTTACAACAGTCAGACAGTGTATTTGATAAATCATCTCAGCTCTTACACACTTCCATAACCTAGGAATAAGGCAACAACATGTACCATAACTAATCAAGCAATTAATTCTTGAACATCTACTGCTGGGTGAGCTCTGCTAGGCTGGCTTGTATTGACCCTCAGTTCCTGATAGTTAAAGGATATATAGGATGTACTTTTTCTCTGATGCCAGAAGGTTTCTTTGCCTGGCAGTCACTAACTGTTCCTGCTTTCTGATTCATTAGCCTGTATGAATTGTAAAATAAATGTTCCTTCCATGCTAACAAGTATTTCTCTTAGGACACAGTATCTACTGTTCTTAGCCAGTGCAGCTTGTGTCTGATCAGTGGACTCTGTCACTTGAAACTGGACTTGATGCCCAGCAGTAAGAAAGCAGACCTTGTGTCCTGCTTACTGCAGATAATGGGAAGATGGTTTGTACAGCCCTCATTTCGGAGCTGGAGCTGAGCTGAGGAGATATTTTTGTAGGAAACCACAAGCACTGCTGGGGTACAGTGAATTCAACAGTGGGTGAAGTAAAACCAGTGTTTCCTGGGTTTTAACTCCAACAGCTCCAGTAATGGTCTAGCCTAAAGAGAAAAAGTAAGCAGAACTATGTTGGTGAGTATATGAGAACCTCGTTATTTCATATAAGGAGGAAGTATGGAGAAGGAAGGTGTGATGATTTGGAATTTGAGATGGAAGATAAGTGTTGAAGACAGGCTGTGTTGTGTGCATTTCTCTTTGAGTAGTGTAGAAGTTGATTTGAATGGCTAATCACTGTGTTACTGAGGAGTCTGCCAGCTCTCCAGTAGCATACTTATCTGGTATCTGCATCACAAAAACGTGCTCAATTGCAAATTGTAAATGCCATAAGCCTTTAAGAGGTTGATAGGTGTTCATAAATGGCAAGAGGCTCCCGAAGATGGAAGACAGTGAAGCAAGATATGTTAGCTAAAAGGGGGGCTCTGCACAGGAGTGGCAAGATCTAGGTTGGAGGCAGCACTGAATACCTGGAGGCAGAAGCTCAGATTTGGGAAGGATGAGTAAGAGCAGTTTAACTAGCAAGTACCTGAGATGCTTTATCAGAGGTCTAAGGCTTTAAGGAAGGGTTTGTAGTTTAACAGGCTGCTGCATAGAAGCAGCAGGCTAGAAGATTTAACTGAAGAAACCTACTCATTAAGCTGAACAAATTTGCAATCAGACTGAGTAAATAACATTTGACTTGCAATCCCAGGATATAGCCACTGGGACTCAAGTTTCTACAGCAGGACCTTGCATAGAAGCCTGCAGCTAGAAAGTTCAGGTTTTTAAGTAGTGTGAATTTTAATGTGTCTTTAAGATGTTTAGACTAAGTTCATTTAATTAAAGGAGTTTTACACAGAAGAGTTTATGCCAATGTCATTGACCAGTATGCAGCAGACAATAAGAAACCGAGCACTAATGAGTTGCTTAACACTGGATTGTTTAGCAATAAGAGTTCAGGTATGAAATTAAGGCAAGAACAGTTCAGAGAGCCAAAGAGCTGAAGCTACGGGACGAGACCAGCAGCACAGAGAAACGTGGCACTGAGATAGATTGTGGGCAGGGCTTGTGAGGGAAGGCTTTGCTGGGGCAGAAGCTGATCAGCCATCCTGAGGCAGTGAGTGGTGTCACTGCGGTGAAACATTACAGAGGAGCTGAGGCTAGTGGAGTGGCTTTTCTCTCCTTTCCTTTTCACTCGTTTCCCCAGTGATAAGTGGGAGATGTGCTGCACTTGAACTCCTTCCTGAAGCTTTATGCTCACCCCAATAGTCCTACACACATACTGTATTTTGCATCTTCTTTAACAGACATTTTCCAGCTGTTGTTGTCTTCTCTTACTCTGTAGGTGTTTCACCACTCATGCTGTAGCCCTCACTTAAAATGCTCTGCCTCTCCTGAACGCTTAGGTGCATTCACAAAAAATAGCTGTAAGTGCTCCATTGATTTGCCCAGGTAGAAATATGTAATTTACTTCATTTTCATGAGCCCCTGTTGCCAGATGAAGAACTATTTACTCAGCTGGTGTTAATAGAATGCCTATTTTGCAAAATCAGTAGCCTGTGGAACTGCACAATTAAAACTATGTTAAACATCAACCAAAAAGGGGAACAAGAAGTACACTTCATTGATCAAGGGACTCCAAATAATGTGCAGTGCAGGTTATGCCAAATCTTCTTCATATTTTGGAGGTAACATTGAGTTCATCAAGTGGTTAGGGATAATTCTTGGGTCAACAACTGCCAAAGACCACTTGAGGGACACTCAGGACAAGAAAATGCGTGTGTCAGTGGGAGGGGAAATATGTTAATAACTTCAGGGAAAATTATTATCATATGTATATTTCTTCTAGGAAAATCAATGAATACATATGTAAACTATAGGATACAAACATGAGCCTTTTCTGAGCCTTTTCTGAGCCTTTTCTGTATTTGGGATGCCCAATATTTCAGAGGAAATGTCCCCTTGTGCATCCGACACCAAATAAAAAATGCCTGTTTCTTAACACTGCGTTGGGGTTAAGGAGTCTTTAGGCTGTTTTTCAGTAACACCCTTACTAATTCACAAGCACTGGTTGTTTTCTGTCTAGTAAATAACACTTTCTCTGAAATAATGATGAGATGACAAATATAATAATCTCGATGGTGGTCTGCCTTGTAAATGTTTAGATTTTATTTGAACCTCTCTGTTGGGAGCTGATCTCTACAACCACTCATAATTCTTGTGAATTCTAACAAGGATGTAGGAAAGAGGGCTTTACCCCTGAGAATAGTAATGTAACTGGCTGTAATGTAAAAGGAGAACAAATTTAAAGCAAAACAGTGTAAATGGGACAGATTTGAGAAGGGTCATCATGGAAAGACGAATGTCTATGAAATTTAGAAAATTTGTGGTGTCCCGTGAGGGCTTGGAGCTGGCTGACATATTTCTCCTTTTTTCTGTATGGTGATGCAAATGCTGGGACTGAAGTGCCTGTGAGCAGGAGTATGTAAGAAGGGCAGCTCCCCAAGACACTCTTCTCTCTGGCTGCAGCATGTGGCTTGGGTCATGGGCCCAGCTGGTGGACAGAGGTTCCCAGTGCTGAGCAGTAAACAAAGTTTTGTCTGCTAAACTGTGGTTTAGATGTGCCTAGGCACTTCCTAATTTTTCCAGTGGTGTCACAATGTTTAAGTGTTTGTGGTGTTTATGAGGCTGGTTAACTTAAGCTGAACAAGATGCCCCTGCTGTTCAGGTGTTTGTGAATGACAACAGGCAGCAGTAAAGAAACTATTTGTAAGGCCAATGTAGATCTTCTGTCTGGTTTGCAAGTCTCAAACAAAAGCAAGGCAATGCAATGCTGCTCACCTTGTGTGCAAAATATACATCTCCTGGGAAAAGGTATGGGCTACTGCTAGAAACTATGCAAGCAAAAGTCAAAGATGATTGAATATTTGGCACACTGCAAAGGCTCTCAAATGAATTAAAACTTGAAAGGCATACCATGTAGATCTGTGAAGGAAGTGGAGAGTAATTAGAGCAATGCGGGTCTTTTTCTATGTTGCTCTACCTCTTAAAACACCTCTAAGAACAATTTGAGGGCCTGGTATTGGTTGCAGGTGAGTTATTTTGATCAAAGTCTTTGGAGAAAATAATTTCTTTGTTCTGTTCTTTGTGCTTCACTTGGAAACTGTCAAAGATGACAAGGCTTGAAAATTCCTGCAAATAAAGTTCTTTTAATTAAAATGAGCATAAATCAGACTTTCACCAAACACCCTAGAGTTTACAATTGACTGCAGGGAAATTGCTGGCAAATTCTGTTGGCTGACCAAAGGGCATGTGAAGCAGAGGAACACATTCTTCAACATCACTGCTTCTCTGAGGATGGCATCCATCAGGAATTTCTGTGTTTGTCTTCACTCCCCTGGTCTCTGCTTTGCCTCAAGAGCATTTCTTTAGCTTAGGCTTAACCCTTTGAGACTGCCAGCCTGGCTATCATGTCCTTGTCTTCCCTTTTTAAATCCAATTAGCTCACATGTGTTATGTAATTGAGAGAAATTGCATAAGTATCAATAATACTTCCAGACTGATTTGTCTCTGTTAAGTTGGCACCAAACTTGTAACACTTGCTGCTGAGGAAATAACATACCAGAAACACAGAGAAAGGTGGATGATGCTGCATTATTCATGCCATACAGAAATGTGTATTCAGTGAAATGTGCCAGATGTTAATACAAACATTTTTAAGCATTGACTGGTTTCTGGGGTATTCTGTACAAAGCAAAAGAAAAGCTTGCAGAAACAGGTTCTATGGGATGTTTAGTTAATGGTTGCTGTGGGAAAAGCAGCTGGGAGATGGTTGTCAGTGCCTGAGGTAAGAGACAACAGTAAAGTGTGTCATGGGAAGAAATCACAAGTGGTAGAGGATGAAGGTCAGAGAGATGCTTTTGGCTGCTCAGACATCCATGAAATCTGTAAGAAGTAGTCTAATCTATTTTAGCTTAAATAAGGAGAAACTTCCTGTTAGCTGCATAGTTACACAATACTGAAACTGTTGAGAAGAATTTGTTTCAAGTGTCTTCCTCTTTGATGGAGGGGAGAAACAAAAGAAAATTTAAGGACTAAATGTAGCTTATGAAATCTAACCATAAAAAGCAGTGGAAAAAGGCTATTTCTACTTCAGAGTAGAATGAGTCAACCTAGTTTTGGAAGAATCTGGTCTTATGATTCCTAACCACTTTGACAAGAACAAGATGAATGTGTCTTTCCAGACAAGCTCTATCTGCTTGCAGATGCAAGGAAATGGCTAATTGTGGGTAATAAAACAGCTGGTTTTAGGTGATAAAATGACTGAAAGAATCAATTAACTTGTAGAAGAATAGTGAGAAAGGAAATAACTTTTTAAGAATAGTGAGAAAAGAAATGCCTGTATGTAATAGGCATTTTTGGGAAGTCTGTACCTTCTGGATACTTTAGCCAATGAGGAAAGGAAGAGCTTTATATGACCAGGAAGAATTTAGGATAAAAAGGAGGCTACATCCTCCGATTATTCAAGAGAGATTTTCATTGGGTGTGCTCAGTGAGCTCTCCCTTTATTCATGAACAAAGTTACTTTGGCAGAACTCCTCTGTATCCTCTGTGGACACCAACCTCTGGCAATGAGAATTTTCTGCACAAATTGCTCACACTTTGCTTTACTTACTGCCTAGTTATGTCTTGTGCAAAGCCACATTACCTGTTACAATGCTTTGTGCCTAAAAGTGACCAGAAATATCATATTCTTAAGCTACAAGAGCATAAATATTGATAATGTGATGGATACACTCGACCCTTGACTGTACTTTTGGTCACACTGACCAAGAAGCAACAAGGCCTCGTGTCCTTGGGGTGCACTCACAAGCTGTAAAGCTCCTGGCTGACGTACATGGGAGCGAAGGCGTTCTGAAAAAATATTTCAGAAAATGTTCTCAAAACCCAATGGTTCAAGATATCCAAAAGTACAGAACAAGATACAAGAGCTAAAACAAGGTATCTGTCTTGTCTACACTGTTGACTGGCAGCCAGCTATTTCACTGTACAGGCACGGGCAGCCCGTGCAAAGCTTTGAGCTCCCTTTGCTGAAGCAGCAGTCTGCCTGGCAATATCTCCCTGAGCAGGGGTGGCTCCCAAGGTTACTCCTTGAGCTTGAGAGATCCCTTACCCATGGCAGATACTCACAGAGAGACTGAGAGCATGCTAAATTAATACTGTGAAGCATTACTGATCTATGTAGCTACTCAGGTGTTATAGTGTGGATAATTTCATTATATGTGAACCAAAGACTGCATCCAGCTCTACCTAGGCTCTGTAAAAGAGCAAAGGGGTCTACTCTAGACCTTGTGACTCAATAAGAGGGTCCTTCTAACATTTCATCTTCCAGTCCCTCTATGAGCCATTGTAAATCAATTTTTTTTCTTATGTTTCTTCCATGCAGTAATTAATAAAGTGAATTTTGCCACTGAATTTTAAGTTCCATCGAATTTTACAAGTTGTTTTACCTCATTGTTTTTTATTGTTTTTAATAAAACATATTACTGCTTCTCTCTTTTGAGTGAGATGCATTCCTCTTCCATGGCAGAATCTTCAAACATTTAACTTGATCTTGGAAAGTGGACCTGATTTGGTAGCTGGCCAGTTTCTAAATGGATGTACTTCACACTTACTGTGAGCACAATAGAAGTAGTAGGTGAAATTAGACATTTCATTCACTCATTAAAATAAAATTATTCTCCTTTGCTGAAAAAAGCTTTGCAAGATTAATCAATAGAACTGTAATCACTGACTTGCAGGGCACAGTTTATTGGGTGTTATTGTTAATCCTTTTAATCTAAGTTTCTTAATTGCTTTTTAACCATTATTACATATAGTAATGGCTAAAAATGGAGAGTTGCTTTTCAGTCATGATCTGTAGGGCCTGAGTCACCCTAAATCAAACAGCTGACACCAAGTAATGCAGGGAAGAACTGCCAGTTTTACTGATGGTGTCTGTACTTTATCTTATGAGCACACTGAACTGATTTAGTGCCAAGAATCCCACTCCTGACACACTGGGTTCACTGTAAGTTCACGGATGGATTCTTCTGGGCTCAGCCTAACAAAAATCAGAAGTATGGATGTAAGCATTTAAAACTGTTATGAACATTTTACAGACGTGATATACTCCTATTCCTTTTCCATCCACAATACAAATCAACCTGTGTGGGTATCTTTTTCGAATGTTTCTCTGGCACACAGCACAGTAGTATGGTTTCTTAGCCCAGTTTAATCTCTTAATAAAGGCTTCAAAATTTAATGTTGGTGTTTTGATATATTGGACATCATGGGAGCCAATAGAGTCCCTGATAGAGATCAGCTTACAAGGGGATTTCAGTGAAAAAGGGTAGAGAGAGACAATTAGGTGAATAATCCTTGACAAGGCCAATTGTCAAATTATGACAAAGGTTTTAGAAACATGGTATGTCTTAGCAAAGTGATACAGCTGCTGTAATATTAATGTTTTGTGTAGTGTGTTAAAGATTACCTGTATTTTAAAAAAAAAAAAGGGAAATAAAGTGTATAAAAAGAATCCTTGTGTTCTTTGATCGTTCCTTTGACTACTATAAAGAATTTCAGTGTCTTCCTTAATTTCTTGGTTTGGGATTTTTTAACCTTAATATTTTACCTTAGTTGTGAGATAACGATGGAAAAAGTTATCTAGTTTCTCACGATTTTAACCAAATTTTGTGATATTTTTGTTGTTAATCAGTAGCTATATCTAAGCAGTTAGGATTAAGCAGCTGCATTGTGAAACTTACTGAAACTTTTGGGCTTGGCTGATCCTTTGTTTTAAGGAAAGGGAGAACAATCCCAAGATGAATTGGCTGTCTGGATGAGAGCCACCAGGAGCAAAGTCAGCAGGACTGAGCAGTGACTGGGGAAAAGAAGTTCTGGCAGGGGGGGTTGTGACCCCTGACCCACTGCCCACCTACTCAAAATAGACCCCCGAGTCAAATGGAGGGAAGAGCTGTGCATGAGGACTAATTAGCATGAGAAGTGAGAGATACAACTAGCAAATAAGGGTTTGAGTACTAAATCATGAAAAAGCTATGTGATTTGTAATCAATTAATGCTGATGCCTTTGTTTGTTAAAATGTATAAATAGCATAAAGTTTTGATGATGGGGAGCCAGATTTTTGGGGGTTACCACACAGCTCTCTACTTTGCACAAACAAGAATAAAGAAATAGAAATACCTCTCCTTAGTGTGAGGATTGGCTGCACAGCAGGTAATGAGTCCATGTTTGGGACAACAAAAGCACAGTGAGGACACAAGAAATATGATAAAACTAACACTCATGGGGGTAAATGTAAAAATTCATTTGCAGTAATAACAATAGTTCCATCAGGATGGAAAAGGGCTCCTCTCAGTCAATTAAATTGGAGACAGTTAAAAGTTTGGATTGACCTGAAGAGGCTTTGGTAAGAAAAATACTAGTGCAATATTGTCTGACCTGCATAGGAAATACCCTTGTGAGAACTTATAGGAGCTGACTTTATTTAGAACAAACTGAAACAAACCTACTTCCATTCCCCCAGACATGTACCAGAGTGTGTGTGGTGTCCATGGAGTCTGCCCAGAACCCAGATACCAGCGCCTGGGTGTTCAAGCTATCTGACCAGGAGTCTGGGCATCTTAATCTTGTGTCCAGGTCTTGTATTCACATGTGACAGGGAGAATAAGTGATGCCAAGCCTCAAGTATTCCTCAAGTCCTGTGCGATTCTTAGATTGATGACCATGGGCAGGGTTTGGATATGTCTTTATGCAGTTTCGTATCAATATGTTTCTACCTCTGGGCATCATCAGGAGTCATTACATGTCTTTGTCTTCATGCCTCTTTGTCCTGTGAAACTGGATGGTTCTTGATGACTTGCTAATTGGGTGCTATTAACACTCGCTCCTTTCACTGATGGGTACACTTTGTCTGTCTGCACACCCAGACATTCTCATTCATGCTCCATTGGCACCAGTTTTAGCCTTTCTATTACAGTTGTCACAGTTAAACTCACCAATGTGGTTGCTGTGAGCTAATTATGTCCCAAAGATAAGACCTAAGGTGAGGCCTAAATTCCTTTATTTTGCCCCAGAGCAGTCTTCATCACCAGGGTGCTTTTTTTTATTTTGTGGTAACACAACTGTATTGACAGATACTAAGGAGCCTTAACTATACCATTGAAAGAGTGATTCTGCCAGTGTAATTTTGCCACTTGAGGAAACCTATAAAATTGTCTTCCATTTCTCTTCCTCTTTCTCTTCTTTTTGTAGCAGCTATACTCTGCTTTTGTTATAGTTGCCTCAAAAATTGTTAGTTATCTGTTCTTGTTATGATAGCTGTCTTGTATGTATCCCATAATTATGTCATTTTAACCACAAGAGGTAAGGATACTGGAATAATGCCAAGTCATAATTGTATCTGCTCTTGTCCTTTAGTTATTGTACTTTCACGCTACAGTCTACAGAAACTATTAAAATAGTTGTGGTCAGTCTCTCACTCAATAGCACAGCTGAATGATTCTGATCTTCCCAGCCTTCAACTTTGTGGAGAATATGAATGCCAATATAACTTTGCACAGGTAAGATGCTGAGGATTGAAGGGCTGTATCCTCGGGTCAGACTCTGGTCAGCAAAGAGAAGTGTTGCATTGATGGTGGCTCCCCTGGGGTCTGTGATGGCTTCTTGTTCCACTGCCAGGTTGATACATGTGAGGACAAGGTGTGATGCCTCTTATTGCCCAAAAAGAGAGGTAAGAAATGCTGCACTGCAGTGGTTGTTGTGGAAAGGATGTCAGTAGTTGGTCCTTCCAACAATAATAGGACAAGGCTTTGTGTGTAGCAATACTGATAAGGATCCAGACACCTGCACACCTGGTTCTGAAGAAGAGAGGAATCCAAGTGATGCCACACCCACAGTGTAGAGGCATTTCCACCTCTGCTATAAGAATGATTGGTCGATTTTTCTCTGGGAGGTTGGGGATTTCTTTAACTTCTTTCATCCTGTTTATCTGTACATCACCCAATAGAAGACTGTAGCTAACAGTCCTTGTGCATTCTTGCTAATCAAGAAGATAAGTTTGTTTACTTCAGGTGCAGATTAAGAGTCTTTCAGATATTGCACAGGTGTGGTGTTTTCCTAAGTGTGATTCTAGAGAGCCCTAGTAGATTCTTTGTCTTGTACAGGAGTTTAGAGTTCCCAAATTTCTTGGGGTTCCTGAATGTTCCTATTACACATTTATTATTTAGTTTACAGATTGAGCTGCAAATTGCTGGCAATTCCAAATGTTCCTTCTCCTTCCCTGCCTTCTGAACATGCTTACCTGGCCTTTACTTTTTAAGTTCATCAAAAAAACTATTAAAGCCAAGAAAATTAAATCCTCTAAAAACCTGTTTGTCTGACCTTTCTTCCCAACATACTCTATTCTGGTCATCCAGCCCTTTCCTTCAGAAAAATAAACAAAAATGAGCTTCACTGATGAAAATTCAACAAACTTGTGTTAATACGTTTGTTTGGTTTTTTTCTAAGAAAAAATTTTACATTGTTGTCTCTGCTGCATTTCTGTGGTGCACATTGTTTGTCTTTAAAGGAGGGGAAAAGGTATGGGTGGCCTGAGAGCAGAAGTTCAGTGGGAAGACTTGAGTCAGCCCACTCAACTTTTTTTAAGTCAGTAACTTGAAAATAATTGAATGGGATCAGCTTCTGACATGATGTAGGCTCATATCATCCTACAGAAACAGGCTAACCAGCCATCATGGGAAAATCTGGGCACAAGCCTAGGCAGAGGTGATCACTGAATATTTTGCTTATTTGTTAAGTGAGAAAGTAAAAGACTGAGAGAATACTGTACCTATATAAATTTTGGTTGGGCTAGTCAGTCTTTAAAGGTCCCTTCCAACCCACTTTTTAATTTCGTGATTTCAGCGTATGTGCCAGGTATTCTGGCAGTGTATGCCATTTGATTAACAGGGTGCAGAAGCTTCAGGTACACGAATAGATGAGTAAACATAGTTTAGCATGAAATAATTGCCTAGTTAATCTATGTTTAAATTGTTGAGCTGCTTGTCCTTTAAACCTGATCTGACTAAATGCTCTTCTTGTGAGAAAATGTATTGCTACTGAACTCTATTATTTTGATAGCAGTGCCTCTCTAAATATATTCAGTGATAATATGTATCCAGGAAAACAATGGGATTTTATCAGTTCGTTCCCATGAGACACAAGTAAATCGTGGCTCCTTTGTGTGACCTTGCCTCCCCACCTTGTTTTTCATTTATCAGGGTAGGACAGTTTACACTTTGCTTTGATGTAACATTTAAGAAAGAATTCGCCTAGTTGTCCTCTAATGAGCTGTTTATATTCTAGCAAAAGAAAAGCTATTCATGAGAATTCACAGCCAAGACCAAGGCTGTCTTTAGCTCTACAGAAGACAGGAGCTCAATAAAAGAGGCCAGCTCTGAGACAGAGTGATCCCACCAAATGTCCTGAAGCTCTGTCTTTCTTCCAGCAGATGATCTTGGACTAAGAGCTATGAGTACATTCAGAGAGTGAAAAAATAAAAGTGAGAAAATTAGTTCAAATACTGCCTACATGCTTGGAATCTCCAAGGTCCTGGGTGGCAAGCATTCAGGTTAAATGTCCAGATTCCTAGTGAGACACACAAGCCATGACAGTCAAAATCAGTCTTATTAGACAGAAAATCAAATACAGGAACATGAATGTACAAGCATACACAGTTTGCTACAGGGCTCCTTAAAAATCATTGCTGGTTGTATGGGTTAAAAGAGTTGCTGCTCAGTGTGCATGAAAAAGTGCTGGTTTATGCCAGAAAGTCAAGGTGACCTAAAGAGATCAGTAAATTATTCAAAAACATACTGAGGAGCAATGGCTTCCAAGGCCAGGCTACAGATCTTGGCTAAAAGGCCCATCTTAAATCAAAGATATAAACAACATAGTTAACTGCTTTGGCTCAAAAATGGTGTCCTCACAGGAAAAGTAATTCCAGCAGTGGGGGATTGTGACTGCTGGCTCACGGGCCACAGACTCAAGAAACCCTCTGACTCAAAGGATGTGCAGTTATGTCAGATGTGGGACTAGTTAGCAAACATGTAGCCAATCAATTATCAGTAAATGAGATACAAGCAGATCCAAAGTGTCTACTTATGCATATATTCTTCAGATGGTGTGCTAGCTTTGTGGAATCACCTAGCACCCATCTTCGTGCAAATATGAAATACACCAAATATCTCATCTCTGTGTGTGAGATTGTCTTTACACACCGGGTACCAAACCCTGTTTGGGAGACAACAGTAATACAGAATTTCTAATAGAAACAAAGCAGTGTGTCTTCAGACAGTTCTTAGTCAATTTAGCAGCACTCAAGTCCATCAAGTAGGGCCTATGTCTTCAGGAATTCCTCTGACAAAGGTATAGCAAAATGTGGAATATGTCAAAATTTTCCTAAGTTAGGATGTTCTTTGATGTCAAAATTATCTTATGTTTTTGTATGCTTCCAAGCCTAACCAGCAAAAAAAGACCATAAGTGGAACAGGCAGCAGCTAACAACCCTTAGTCCAGGACTTCCTGGAACTAACAATCTTCAAGGATGTAGTAAATCAAGATGCTGTTGTATATCAGTAGAACAGTTAGCATCCCTTAGTCAAGGACATTTTGGAACTATCAGGCTTTAAGGATGTAGTAAATCAAGATGCTGATGTATGTCTGAGTATACATTGCTAAATTGTCGAAAGACTCAAGGTCCAGGTATCCTAAAGCTGAAGTATTTTCATTATAATACTAAAAATCACACCCACCTAGCACCCAGGCTTGTAAAGCTCTGGAATAAAGAAATAATCAATGCCTCTCTCAAGTGTGTAACTATTGGCCTGTTGCATACCAGATAATGAATCCAATTTTGCAGACAACTGGGTCCCCAGAAACTGGGAGGTTACCCAAATCCAGTCTAAAGAAACTTACAGCATAGGACAAGTGACTAAAAACTGAAATCTCTGAGCATTCAGAAAAGAGAAAGAGTGTTATAGATTGAGATTGAGCCAGCTTCACTTTTCTGAGTAAAGTGAGGGGAATTTATACCTGCCTTTCTCTTTGTGGTGAATAGAGTCAAGGTCCCTTGTGTGGGATTTGGACATGCCTGCCCTGCTACCTTATGCTGTTTACACTGACTCTTATGAAGCCTTTTTAGGTTTGCCTGCTTTAACAGAAAGGGGCTCTTCACTTGGCAGCAGTGTTTGGAGCAGCACCAGCAGAGAATGGGATCCTGGGGTGAGTCAGGGAGTGGTAGATGGCTGCTTCTCCTGGGAACTGAAGGAAGAATCATTCCCTTGGAAAGGCACTCAGGGCAGAGGCATCAGCAGCTAACAGCTCTTTCAGCAGTTAAAAGCTCTTTCTAATCACTTATCCAGTCTTTTCCAGTCACTTATCTCCCAAAGGAGACCTGTGGTACCATGCCTGGAAGGGGAACTGCACCATGATGCATCCTCAGCCCATGCCCATCAAAGGTACTGGGATTCCTGAGCTGCTTCAGAAGCAGTTGAGCCTGAGTGCTCGTCTAGCCCATTTCCTTTTCTTTATTGCCAGAGACCCTCTCACTCTGGGGCAATCTTTCCTGCTTAACTCTTGCTGAGCTTCTGTGAGTCAGTGGATTACCCAGGAGCAAGCTGGAGCTCTGTGTTACACAGCAATTGCTTTCATCCAGGGGTTTTTTTCAGGGAGTTTCATTTCCGTCTCAGTCAGGTGCCTCTCCAGAATAGTGTTCTCAGGATTTTCATTATTTCTTAGTTCTTTATTTACTGATAAATATTTATCACCTGATCTGCGTAGCCCAAGTATAAATTATGTGTTTAGACTCACTTACCTTTTATTCTGCATTACCTTGTGCTTAGCCCTAATGAGATCCCTGCCCTACTGTGAAGGGGAAGATGCGCACAGCCAGTAAGATCTACAGAAATATAACAAGTGTTCTCACAGTTTTTCACTCAGCAAAACTGCTGTGAGGGCATGTTCCCTGCACTACCAAAGAATCTAGGAATCTAGGAATTCTATTGCAAAATGAACCTAAAATAAAGGTGATGATGAGCCCAGTCCTATCATGGAACTTTACCTTCTGGCTGTGGTTTCACAAACAGACGGGACAGTATTACGTCTCATTTCCCCAGACCTCACCTTGCCTCTTATCTCTGTGTTGCCAACCTCACCTTTACACTTCTGATTTTACTGCCACTTTCAATTTTACTGCTTTCACTGCCACTTCTGATTTCAGTGAGAGCTGATGAAAACAGCCACCTAACTTGTGTGTGGCCTGTTATTTTCCCTCATTGTTAATACTCTCTTCAGTATTAAACCGATTTCATACAGCGCATTTTAAAGTGGAAAGAAACTACAATGTGTATGGCAGCAATCAATATAGTGGAAGTGTGGTTTAACACACACACACACACAGAGACCCCCACAGACCCCCACAGACCCCCACACACCCCACACACCCCCACCCATCCCCTTAAGGCATAACCACCGGTGGGGGCTGTGGTGGCTGCATCCAGCTTACTCTGGACTTTGGAGGATGGATGGTGACATGGTGACCAAGGGCTCTCTAGAACAGTGACTCAGATGTCTTGCTGGTCTACAAATGTGACTATGAGTCAGTCACCCTACTCCATAAATAGTGGACAGCCCAGGGCCCACTGAACTCTCCTGCAGGTCAGCAGGCTGCACACTGTACCTCCCACTGAGCAAGGATGCCTCTCAAGGTCACTCCTCAGGATTCAGAGATGGCCACAACAGGTTCTCAGTGAGTGATTAATAGTATGTTAAACTTTGATATCTTAGCTAAATGATATAAAGGATTGATTGTGCACATAAAATCCTTTAGACATAAACATTGACCAAATCTGGGACTAAGTCTGGATCCAGTCACACTCAGACTCCTCTCTGAGAAGGAGTTTAGACAGCAAGGGGGGCCTTTCTGCACCTTGTGACTCTGGGAGTATCTCTCTGCCTGACCCTGTTCTCTATGCAATAAATAACAAATTGTACCTTGCTATTGAATCTTGTTAAGCCACTGTCACATTTGCTTTGTTAACTCACTGCTTTATATCGATGAAGTATGTTTTTACTTCCCTCTTACCAGCGAAGTGCATCATTCTATCCACGACAGTATGGACCCGAGACAGCCAGGGCACAGCTGAAATCCACACCAAGGGCACAAAATGCAAAAGGAAAGTGCCTCACAAGAAAGGTATTTTCCTACAGTGTCTAGAAAATTAGAACAATGATGAGGTTCAAGGGAGAGTGAGCTCAGCATTTACACTGCTGCTTAGAAATTAATAATTTGTGAGAATGAGGGTACTTTCCTGGGAAAAATACTATGGAGGTGGATTTACTTTTGATTCAATATGAGTCAGGTTTAGATTAAAACCTGGGCTGCTGAGCCAGCAGGTCTGCAATAGCAGTTGTTTCCAGCTGTTGACAAACAGCTATGAGAGGTTTTGGGCATCCAAGGTCCATCAGGCTTTAGATGTGCATCATGTCAGGTGTGCATTCACGTGGGCCACAGATTATAAGCACCTTCTACTTCTTCAGCTATGGCCAGCAAGAAGGTTACATTCAAAAGCCAGTCTATACTGGAAATTTTATAGTATAAATCTAGTATAGTCATAGAGATATTTATTGACTGAGTGACCAATCATGGAGAGTCATGTGAATTTTATGTTTTATTGGTATTATATATGAATGATGACGGTGACTAAACAGTTGGTAACCTAACATGAAACTTCTGTATTGCTTGGTGCCTGGGGCAACTAAGTGTTGTATAACTTTATCTAACCCTGTGTTTGAAGGAGGGAGGAATCACTGTTGATTCCAGGAAGTCCCTTTCAGACCACGATTAACATATGTTGATGTGACTTCAGAGCAAGGCATCTCTCATGCAAACTTCTTGCATGGCAAGAGACATGGATCCCCTTGCCTTATCCTGCACACACGCCTCCACTTGCTCATCTACTCAGAATTCTGTGCCTAAATCTGTTCAAGTTATGTGGTTAAGGCAGGTGCTTTGTGGCTAAATTTGCCTGTGACAAACACCATAAGATTAGTCAAATGATATAAAAGAACTCATCATAAATGTGCTGTACGACACAATATATGTGCGCACAACAAATTGTTTCAAAACCCCACAGAAGTGCAGGAAATTTACAGAAGCAGAAAGCCAGTTGTACTGGCCATAGCAGGTAGGAGTTAATCCAGCAATCCTGAGAATCCTCCAAAGAAGCACTAAATACCCATGCTCAGGGGAAAAAAACCCCACCAAACCCCAAAAAAAAACCAACCAAAAAAACCCACCCCTCACTAAATACCTACGCTAAGGGAAAAAAAACCCAAACAAAACCCACAAAAAATTTCAATGCCCCAAGGCTTAATTAATCAGATAAGCCACAGCTTTAACAAGCCAAAGGAGAATAGAGATTCAGTATCACAAGACTCATGGTTATCACCATGACATTGAATCACTTATGCAGGGTTCCTGGAAGCTACAGTAAGGAGAAATAACTATTTACTTGTCTTTGTTGATATCACTAACCATCAACTAGACTGAAACTTTCTTAGAAAGGGCAGCATGGAGGTTTATGCCCTTCCATACCTGACAGAATACACAATTTCGATTTCCAGATAAGTCATTTTCATAAAATCTAGTCATACTTCACAGAGGAATTAGTTCAACTGATTTCTAAAAAAGAGCTTATAAAACACCTTTTCATGGTACTAGAAAATCCTCAAGTTAATGGAAATGCAGACAAATCACATCAAACCATTATAAAAACCTGAAAGGAAACCGTAACTGCAACATTTAAATTACCACAGATCCCTCTACAAATGCTTGAGCCAAGCTTAGCCTGTCTGAATCAATGGCTAAGTGGTAAAAGTACCCTTCAGAGCTGGGATACTCCAGACAACCTCAGACTCATCTCAAGAGACCAATGTGCAAATAAACTGGGCTGCAGGCTGACCCTTCTAAGACAGCTTGCTGTTCAGCATTTAGGTAAAAATCAAGTATGTTTAAAGAGGGTTTGTAGGCAGTAGAAGAACAGACCTCTAAGTTACCTCTGAACCTAGTCCTGCACAGGCAAGGCATTACCAGTCTAGCTTTGGGATGAAGTATTTCCATCAGACCATATTGTCACTGGGACTCTTTCATGTGCAAATTATGGAAACCCAAGAGAGGAACTGAACAAATGGTGACTGGGGTTGTACGTGCAATAAACCCTATCTCTTCAAGATAATCATAATAAACCAAGAATCAAGGCCCCATTGAGGAGAAGTGAGAACAAGATGATGCCTTAAATCCATCAAACAAGGAGATAACAGAGGAACAAAGTGTTGATAAGGCCAAAGAAGAATTTTGCTTGAACTTTCCTGCTAGTCTTTAGTAATCTGTGTAGTAAAATACACCTCCATAGTCCGTAGTATCCCCCTACTCAAATAAGCCTCTTTCCCATAGAGCATGCATGGCAAAAATAAACAGGTACTGTGCCTTTAAATGAAGGTGAGGAGATATGTTCACAGCAACTGTAGGTTTACATTGTTGTGTATAGGGGAAATGTTTATCTTTCACTGTTTGAAGCGTAAAAAAGTGGGTAGCTGGTGTACTGAGTGGGTGCTAGCTTTGGATTTACCACTCAACACCCAGCTCTGTGCAGACATGAAATAAATACATATCTCGACTCTGTGTAAATTGGCTTCTTGCGTGCTGGGTAGAACCCATACTTGGGACTACACTGGGACTGTTGTAGAGGACAATCACTAGCTTGGTTTTGCTCTTGTTTTGTGGCAAAACACTCAGTAATGTTTCAAGTTCTCTGCAATGTGTGTACACACGTGTTCTTCAGAGGGGTAAGCCAAGAAAACTGTAACCTTACTTTTAGGGCATTTGATAAGCATCAGCTCTTAAGATACTACATGATCCTAGGTTGATAGGTCCACAAATCCTGAATATGCCTTAGCAAATTTTATGACAGTATATTAGTCTATACTAAGATACAGAAGGACTGGAAAGCATAACAGACAAAACATCAGAGAAGCAAAGAGCTTTCCTGTGGTGAGTCCAGCTAGAACTTGCTTGACCACAGAATAGGCAAATACAACCAGCAATTTAACTTACATTATGTTAGTGATTGATAGCATTCTTTGAAATCCTAGCCTGCAAATGACCCCAAACTTTTGTTTGGAATCTATGCAGACATTTGCATCATAAATACTATGGTTGTTCCAGAAGTGAGAGTGGGCAAGCGGAAACATGAGAAGAAACAGTAGAACAAGGACTAGACCAATGGCATATATTGTTATCTAAGGTCAACAGTTCACCTGGATCACAGCACAATGTATGAATGGTTTCATTCAATAACCAGAGAGCAAGAAAATGAAACCATAGATTAAGATGACAGGAGGATAAAGGAATTGGCCTGGAGCCAGAACATAACCAGAAAGGGAAAACAAAAGCAGAGCATTGACACAGCAGTGTTGTCTAAGACTCATGTGGAATGAAACTAGATACTAAGATCACAGTAACTGTTGACTCTCAAAGGCTATCCAAATGCAGTTTGTTTAGGACATGTAGAGAGTATTCAGTACTGGCATGTCTTGTCTTGCATGTCGAGCACAAATCGTCCTGGCCAGGTTAATTAGACACACACATACTGATACTTCTGTTGGTGAAAATATGAGTAAACAGAGTCAGCTGATTCATGAAGTTAAATAAAAATCACTTTCCTTATCTGTATGGTCTCCTAGTGAGTTTTGTTTTCCAACTGCCACATAAGTTGGCAGAGAATCCAAAGTGAGAAGGCAAGATGAAATCTTTCCATCATTGTTTCTTCATTGTGAAAGAAAGTGGCTGGATCCATTCATTGAAAAAGAAAAAAAAGGTAGGAACCACACACAGTGACTCATAATTTAAATAGAGAAAAACCCCCAATTTCTATATAGTAGTTAGGTCTGTTGATGCAGAGATTTGTGATAGGAACACTAAGGCTGGCAAATACAAAAGTGTGTCTGAAAGCACCAGCAGAAACAATTTACAGAAGGGCTAAAAGAATAGTGAGTGTTGGTGGCATAGAGATCAGATGGTTAACAAGACCTCAGAACATCAGTGAGCATACTGGGAAAATGAAGGACAGAACTGAAGATGTGGAGAACGGAAGGAAGATAAAGAACAGGATTTGATAACCAGAGAGGGAGACACAAGGAGGAGTATATCAGCAAAGTTAGTTGGTTAATTTAACATTTAAGGGCTTCTATGATTAAGTGCTGCTAAATTCTTTAGACATATACCATCGACCAAGTCTGAGCCTAAGTTTGGATCCAATTGCACCCAAACTCCTCTCTGAGAAGGAATTTAGAAAGCAAGGGGGTCCACTCTGAATCTTGCAACTCAGTGAAAGATCTCCCTTACCCTTTTCTCCCTTAAGCCTTTTAAACCCCTGCTCTCCACATAAATCACTCTAAATTGATTCTAATTTGCTTTTCCTTTATATGTATTATCCATGTAGTAAGTAGTAGAGAGAACCTTGCCATCAAACTTTGTTGTGCTTTTGCAAATTCATATTAAAGTTTGGTTTCACTATTACCTTTGATGGTGATTCTTTAAGTGATCTAAACCATTTATTTTGTGACAGGTCCAAGGCAGGAAGAGGATGTAAGACAATTGAAATTGGAAACTTTTCAGGCTGCAAGCATAAAAGTGTCAGATTCGACATGTCCTTCTTAGTCATCATGCCAACCACATAGGCAATAGTTTTGCCACAAAAAATGTCAGAAAGGCAAGCTGGTGCCAGCTCCAAAACACACCTCCCCAGAAAAAAAGAAAAAAACCCAAACAAATTAGCAATGAATCAGGCAATACACTCCATGTTTGGAAATGTTTGAACAAAAGAAATATTCCAGGTGGCAGAAAACAGACTTTCTTAGATTTATATTGCCTGAAAAAGCAAATACTCCTGAAAACTCATCTCTTGGCTCCATGCATCCATGTTACAACAGGCTTCAAGTGGAAGTAATCAGAGGCAAGACAAACATCAGAGGTCTATTTGCCCTTACTAAGGTAAAACCGAAAGGCACAGCACTGTATAATGGCACTGATTGATTCTGCACACCCTGAGGCAGTGTTGCCTGTGCCATTTGTAGTTGTTATTATTATAGTGGAGTTATAACCATTAGCCTGCTAGTGGTATGTGGGTTTTGTTGCTATTGTTGTTGCAGCCTTAGGTGTACATCTAAAGACGGTTCCAGTTCTGGTATCAGTTATACACATCCTCAACAGATTCTACCCATGATCATGTTGTGGGTCCCTTATGCAGTGTTTCAATTACAGGCATTCTGGTTTCCTTCAGTATTGGGCTGCAACATGTATCATTTGTGCAGATTAAAGAAATACATTGTACTACTACAATTTGTTGTTTGAATAACTGGAGTCTCAACAGCAAAGCATTGCTATCAATCTGGTGACAATGGTACCAACACTAGTAGTCTAATTAATATAATTATTACAGAAAAAGCCACATTAATTATCAGTTAAAGCAGATGTATGGAAACTTTCCAGTACCTACCTACCCTGTTCTTTGGCGTAAGAATCACCCTTCCACTACCAATCTGGCCCCAGAAGCTGACAGTGAAAAAGGAGAGTTATGGTGATTTGTTGGTGTCCTTTGTTCTTCACTGGCAGAAATGTGATGCTGTTGGTGGGGACTTCCTCACTCTAGGGTCTGTGCTTGGATTTATTTTTACATGTCTTGTAACATGCACCACATCTTCCTCTTTCTTTATTGCTTCACAATTCCTTATTATAACAAAATTCACTGTCTGTGGTTTAGTTTATGTTAAATACTTGCCCCTTGTTCTCTCTCTCTTTTTTTTTTCCTTAAAACCAGTTTTATCCGGCTCCCAAGGCTGCATTCCTTCAGTGACTGGTAATTGACCACTGGTAACTTGTTTATGACCCTGAGGTCTTTGGTACTATCCTATGCTTGTACTTTCAAGGCCTTTGCTATCATCCTGTACTCAATACTCTTCCAGGAGCTTCTAGGTCACAGACACAGAATAATGACCTATTTACACTAACTATAGTTACATAAAAAGCTACTATAACAGTATAACACTCATGAAGTTAACTAATGTTAAAACAAGTTAGATAATATTATATGTAATCTGATTGTTAGGCAACTGCTGTTACAGCTAAATAAACAAATGCAAAGCCCCACGCAGGCCAAAACAAGCTCAGACAAAGCAGCTTGTTGACAAATCTCAGCCCTGAAGCAGTACAAAACTAAATCACAGCCTCTGGCCTCTGTACCAGCAATGACACCACCACTTTACTTGGGCTTCAAGGCTACACCGTCAGGATACAGTTTCCTGAGAGCATTTCCATTTATGACCCCATGAGTTTTGCATCTATCAAGATACCCTGGTAGCATAGCTCATGTTTTCCCTGATATAGCTTGACATACTTTAACATATAGTATCTTGATAGTTTTATCTGGGTGTAGAGTCCTAATAGTCTAAGCACATTCCAACATGGTTCCCTTCTAGGGTTAATGACTAGATACTTCCCTGTTCTAGAAACCTTCAAAAGTCACTTTATACATCAATGGTAATACAATACATGCATACAACACTTTTCTTTTCAACTACTTTTCCTTAATATCTGTCTAATTATGGCATATTACTGATATCAGTTTAAATCTGATTCTGTTCAGGTTGTGATACCGTGCCCTTAGTAATGAAGGACCAAAACAAGAATGTCCAACAACTGTAAAAGAATATCTTGTGGGTGGAAGACTTTGAAGCATGAATCCATAATTTCAGCCTGAGCAAAATCTGGCTGACTGTTGGAAGTTCAGTGTTAAGTGCATTGGATATATAGCTGTGAACATCCATGGGGATGAACTTCTGGGCAGGTAATTCCAGTATGCAGGCCTGCAAGTGATTTTAGAGAGGTGATAGAAGGATGAGTGGTTTGAGATTCAGATTATTGTGCGCAGGGAATACGATTTTGGATATCTGCTTGAGCCGAAATGTGAAAGTCAGGGGATGGGAAGATTGAGAAATGGATGAGTCAGTCTAGGAACCATTTGTGGATCAGACATGTGAAAGCTCATCAGAGAAACTAGATTAGGGAACTGAATGAAAGAGTGGTGGTTATGCCTGTTAGAGAGATTGCCAGCCTGAGGCATGTGATACAATCAATAACAGTAAACATCAGTGCCCAACAGAAATATGAAGATTAGGAAAACGGGAAAGGGAAAAGAAGGCATAGGAATAAAAAAACATATAATGCATTAACATGATAACTGGAAATACATCCCACATGCGTGACTTGACAAGTTGCTGACTCAGCTGGAGGCCTTTGTTCCGAGGGTTTAGTGACCATGACCAGCCTCCAAGGTCTGAGGATGAAGCAACAGTTGCAAGTGCTGACTGACCTTCAGTCATCCTGACTGCACAAGTGGTGCACGAAAACCATGAAAACTGTTACAGGGGCATGACAGAAGACAGTGAACAAGAGCAGGAAGAACTGAAATTACCAGTTATCCCTGACCTTGACAGTTTTAAGAAGCTCAAATTTGAGTGGCACCTGGGATTTAGTTCTTTGAAACACTTTTCTGCAATTAAGATGATGTTCATTATGCCCTTACCTTCACAAGAAACTCCTTCAGAGTGAGATATTCTAACCTGGATAACTGAGTTGCATCAGGAATGGTCAGAGACATAAAGCAAAATAGAAAATTGCTAGAATAGGAATTATAGAAGTGAAGGTGCCCCTCCAAATATATATATATGCAGAGGCTAGGGACACAGTTTTGTGTTTGAAGTTGTTGACAGAACACAATTTGCAGGATAAAGGTGGAGGTCCTTCTGTGACTATAAATAGAATGGGTCCTCTGTCATATAAAATCAATGAAATGTCATAATGAAAAAATGAGTGTGTGCATCACAGTTAAGGCATATAGAATACTAAAAATATTCTGCTGGTTTATAGCCCTTTGATAGACATTGCAAGGTGAGGACCTGAGAGGTTGGCGAGGAGTCAAGGACAGGGCTTGGTGTGCACGATCAAGTCTCAGTCCACAAAGTGAACATCCTGTGCCTGCTGATAATCATCAGTTCACAGTGACCCCAGGTTCCAGTTACTGCAACATCGAACTGTTTGATGTGCAACCACGTGAGCGGGATAATCTCCCGTCAAAGAGAAAGGAGTACATAAGTGGAGGCAGGGTCAACCCTGAGCTGTCCCTCAACTGGATGCTTTCCCTGACTCACTGCTCTTCCCAAGGGCAGCAGGGCAGGGCTGGCAGCCAGGACCGTCCTACCATCCCAGCTGGGGAGCAGGGCAGGTGGGGGCAGTCCCAGTGACTGGCATTGGGCACTGCTGGGACATCAGCCCATGGATCAGGGTCAGGGCCAGGCCCGGTGAGGGGAACCAGGGCCAGACACAGCTCCAGGATGGCTGGGCAAGGCCCTGGGTATGGATCCAGGTAGGGACATGACCTAGATCTAGGTATAAAGAGAAAAATGGAAACAGTTTGACAGCATCTCCACAAGTGAAACACTGTTTCTTTCAGTGAAAACAGATTTTTCACCTATTGTTGGTGAAGACGATGGAAATGATGAGTCTGTCTCATCACTATTCTGAGAATTGTGGAAAGTCAGTGCAATGGATCAGTAACATTTTTCATGTTTCAAGATGCAGGGAACAATACTGTTACTGATTGTGGGTTTTGATTGGAAGAAAATTAACTTGTGTGAACTAATAATGTTAGTAATCTGACCTAGAGAGTTTATTCAGACTTAATCTTGTAAAAAATCAACATAACTTAGAGCAATTGTAATGGAATCTGGACATCTAGGTGAGCTGAAACACATGAACTAAGACATGCCATGGACTGAGATTAGAATGTATGTGACCCCAAGACAGAATGGAAATTGAAACCAGGATGTGGTTAGTTCATGTTACCTCCATTTTTGAATACCACCATTCATAATAACTTGCAATCCTAGTGCCACAAGATCCCTTCTTTATTCTTTACCTCATATTATATCTAATTACCCATTTTCTCTTCCCCTGATCCCACCTTTTCACTGTCCCTACCCATACCTGCTTGTCTCTGACCAGATTTCTCCCAAAATAAACAACATTCCCCATAGTATTTCTTTCAAATTGGCCCTAATTTGGCTACTCCTGATGTTCCTTTTCAACCTTGTGTTTCCAACACTGTTACCTCAGCAATTTGGCCCAGTGCAGTGTAACTGATACAATTGCTGTATCAGCCTTCAAGAAGAGCAAGCTTATATCCTGACACCACCTTCCAATAATTAATTCATGATTATTATGTTTCACAGACTCCCTTACTTTTTGAAATTGCTCTCCTGTCCACAGTTCAGCCATGGTACACAGCAGGGGCATTACACCCAATTCTGGCTTAGGTTGCTAATTTTAGGAGCTCTCTGAACACAGGCACAGAGTGTAGTTTAGAAAAGAGATATTGTTTGCTCTTTGCAGGGTGCAAGGTGGAAGTTTCCAATTCAAGCATACCATGGGCAAAAAGTTACCTCTTTCATACAGTAAATTTCACATAAACCCACCTATCTAATACATATTCTCCGCTTACCAAATGCATATTTATTTGGGTGATGTAATCTTAGATTGCTTTATTTGGGTGAATCTTACAGGACAAGAACCCCAAAGTTCTTTTCTTCATTAAGCAACTCTATTGTATAAGTTATCTGACAAAATCAGTTATGCTTAAAAAAGATGAGAAAATTCAGCCTGAGGACGGACAGATAATTCCACTCAAAGACGTGAACTGCATTGTCCTGCTGGTCACATCTCATTGTAGACAGCTCCTGATTGCACAGTATTCTCAGCTCTTGACCAAGGAGAGGCCATGTCTGACAGTGGAGTAAAGGGACAGGGATGCCACAAAACCAGCACTAGGCTGGGAGTCATGCTCTGACAACTTGGAATCTAAAGAAGGCAAAGGTCAAGGATCCCCAAAAGATTAAGCACTGACCAACAAAGAAACCAAAAAGTCTTGGGCAACAAGAAAACCATTACAGGATAAGTACCTGAAGTCCATCTGCTGCAACACACTCCTGATTTCTCTGCTGTAATGGGAAGTTGTGACATGCCTGTGAGTGTGTGCAAGGGTAATTAGAAGTGCAGCATGACACTGAGTTTGTCTTAAAGAAACAAGTTTTAATTTCTCACTTGCATTAAACATGTTGGGCCCATGAAACCTGTTTGGCATGTTGAGAAGGATATTCAGCTCTGTAGCAACTGATTTTCAGATCACAGAATCATAGAATACCTCAAATTAGAAGGGACCCACAAGGATCATCAAAGTCCAACTCCCTGCTCCTCACAGGACTTTCTTAAACCAAACCAAATGACAAAGGATGTTGTTCAGATGCTCCTTTAGCTCTGACAGGCTTGGTGTCATGACCACTCCCCCAAGGAGCTTATTCCATTGACTGGCCATCCTGTCAGTGATGCCGAATTTGTGCCCCAAAAGGCACAGAGAAACTGCTCAGAGACAAAGATTTAGTCTTTAAGCAGCGAGGTATTTATTTTAGGCAATGTTGGGGAACTCCCAGCTCGCGCTGGACAAAGAGCTCCGAAGCACTCAGTGAAAAGCCAGACTATTTATACAATTCTTGCAAGAGACTACATCATCATTTCATGAATATTCATGTTATTGCAACATTTCATTGTAATATTCATAGTAGGTGGAGTTAGGGCAGAGTTGAGGGCGCAGTCATCATTTTGGGGAGATCCTTGGTGGTACATCCTCTTACTTCGGCCTTGGGGGTCCTTGTTTTACTCCTCTTTCTCAGTTAATCTTTTGAACTTTCCTCAGTTTGGCTGACTCCAACATGTATTTGGCTGGAGTTTCTGGACTCTGGCCCTTCTCTTTCTTCCTTATCTTCCTGTGTTCCTTCCATATGTCTATTTATGTGTGTGTTAGCATTTTTGGTGCTCTTACTCTATGTTCTTTTGTGTCAGTGTGTCAGATTTATGTATGTGTTATCTTCTGCTAGTCCTTGAAACTTAGTTCTTTGTTTCTTTGCTCAGAGCATGCATTCTAAGTTAACTCTTCAGGCCTTGCTCTGCTTCACCAGGTTAATTTTTCAGGCCTTGCTCTGTTTCATCGGTGAAGAACCTTTTCCAAATGTCCAATCTGAACCTCCCTCAGCACAGCTTCATTACATTTCCTCCTGCTGGCCACCAGAGAGAGGAGATCAGCATCTCTCCCTCCACTGCTCCCCGTGGTGGTACATTTCCTCCCCTGCTCAAGCTGCTCTACAGTCTCAGGAATTCTCATTAGGAGTAAGCTGTGAGTAATGACTTAGGCAATGAAGCTTTCCTGGACCTTATCTCATGCATGACTGAGGCAGGAAGGCACTGTCCACAGCAGGAGCTTCTGTTAGCTAACAAAGGACAAGAGACAGGCAGCCATTCTGTGACAGTCTTGGAACATGACTTGCCTGAATCATCCTGGAGACTGACAGATGACTGAAGCCAACCATTTTGTAACCCTATAAACAGCAGTCTTAAGTGAGACCCCTGGAGCTCTCCTGGACCTCAGTGGGCTGCATGTGCCAGCCCCTCACTGTGGGTGGGATGCCTCTCAGAGCTGGCCAACTCTAATACTTGGAGGACCGTCACTGAAAGCTGAAAACTGGGTTGACAGCCCCACTCCTCACAGCTCAGCCCTTCACCTGTTGAGAGATGCAAAGACATTCCACACGAATATTTCACTGATCTGGGGGTGGTGGTGATGTGGTGTTGGTGGAATTTTTATCAGGTACCTTTGAATGTATTGGCTTTGCATACCCTGTAGCAAGTATAGTATGAATATTGCCAATGCAGATTTGTAATTAAGTTACTTCTGTACTTATATGTTCTACTGAACCATTTTGTAGTGTTGAGATGATGATTAAGCTCCTAAATACTTTAGACATAAAACCATTGAGTAAGCCTGAAGCTGTTTGACTCAATCTGAGGGTCTCCCTTATCCTTTAGCACTTTTACTTTTTGTATCCCAGTCTCAGTGAAAATGATTTTAAACAAGTTCTGATCCAGATTTCCTTTATATGCTTTATCTATGTAGCAATAGAGCGAACCTTGCCATTTAACTGTGTTAAGTCATGCTTTCACAAATATATATTAAAACCTTCTTTTGTTAATACCTTTGGTGGTGATTCTCTAAGCGACCAAAGCACTCATTCACAACACTCGAGGAAGTCGTAGACTGCAATGGGGTCATCCCTCAGTCTTCTCCAAACTGAGCAAACCAAGTGACCTCTGCCACTCTTCATAAGTGTTGCACTTGAGGCTGTTCACCATCTTGGTCACTCTCTTCTGGTCACTCTCTAATAGTTTGATGTCATTTTTATATTGAGGTGCCCAAAATCACACACAAAACTCCCCCTACAGAGGTGAGGCTGCACCAGTGTAGGGCAGAGTAGAGCAGGACAACCACCTCCATCAAACAGTCCAGGACATGGTTGGCCCTTTTGACTGCCAGGGAGCACTGTCGACTTGCCCCCAGATCTCTTTTCAGGGGGCTGTTCTTCAGCCTCTCATCCCTGTTACGATCCTATAAGTGAAAGATGCCTCTGCCCAAATTAAGGTGCGAATGAGACCATACGCCGAAGTCAGCAATACAGATTTTATTTAAAAATAAACGTAAAGGTAGAGAGATAGAAATAGTAAAAGAAATAGAGTGGGGTGGGGAGAGAGAGAGAGATCAAGCAGAAAATCCATCACCTCTGAATCCAGCGGTGTCCTGTTTGTCTATCCTCAACCTGGCCTATTCAGTGGTGGGAGTCCCAGGTCATTCTTCTGGTGGTACCACCTTTATACAGTCCAAGTTCTGAGTACTTACGGAGGCATACTCCTAATTTACATATGAAGCAAGGATGGGAGAGCCTTCCTTGCAAGCTAAGTGAGGATGGGTGTGTCCTCTTTCTGTGTATGTTTCCTCCAAGATTTGGAGGGGCTTTGGCGGTTGTTGGTGGTCACAGATGTTCTCTGTCCCATAGCTTGGGGTCATCTTTCTTTGACTGGTGATACGCGTATGAGCAGTTGCTTCCTTTCACAGTTTGCCACAGTGGGAATTTTTGTCCGGATGCATTAACCAGGATGTGCTAACCAGATCTCCTTCTTCCAGGAATTAGCTCCTGCCTTTTGCTCCCTTCTGTGTTTGTCTCAAGCTCCTGGTGTGGTGGCTATTGCATGTCTTATCTTATGGCAAGTTCCTTCTCTGGCCTTAACCGTGTTTCAGACAGGCAACTGTGCTCTTTAGCTCCTTACAGTCCCCCAATTTGCACATATAACACATATAACCCTGTCCCAGCTGGTGAATCCAGCACTTCCTCTTTTTACAGTTCAAACAGTTGATGATTGCCAAAGCTCTCCAGTCAATCTAGATCTCTCTCTAGGACCTCTCTACCCTTGAGGGAGCCCACAGCTCTTCCTAATTTAGTACCAGCAGCAAACTTAATTAATGTATGTTTGACTTGTGTGTCCAGATTGTTTATAAAGGCATTGAAGAGCACTGGCCCTAAAACTGAGCCTGTGGGACCTTAGTGGTGACTGGTGCCAGCCTGATGTAACCCCACTGACTGTAACTCTGAGCCCAAGTGGGCAGCCAATTGTTTATGCAATGTATTATGGACTTGTTTAGCTGTGTGCTGGACATTTTGTCCAGAAAAATACTATGACATGGTGAGACTATCAGTGTTGTTTCTCTATTGCTGGTGCTACCTCAGTCTCTGAGTAGTCCTTTAATCCTTTACTTCTTTCCTCCCCTCCCAGGGTTTCTGTGGCCCCTTGTACTTCCCCATATTCTTTAGATTAATTACTAAGTTAGCAAATGTCATGTCCATCTACGTGAAAGGTCAGAAGGAGGACCCAGCCTGACATCGGTGCCAGGGAAGGCTATGGAGCAGAGCATATTGAGTGCCATCATACAGCCCACACAGGACAACCAGGGGATCAGGCTGTCATGTCCCATTCCCAAGAGGAAGATTTGCAGGTGCCCGTGGTTGAAAAGGAACAATAAATGTCAGAGGGTCCAAAAAACCTCACAAAGTTTTACAAGTAAATTATACACTTGGCATGGAAAGTGGTATAAGTTTTGCCCTTATCTTCTAAGTAGTAAGAGAAATAGAGAATTAAAGAAAATAGGGAAAAGGCAGGGGGAAGAGAGAGTGCTGTGTTTGTGTTGTGTTTGTGCCGTGTTTTGTGTTGTTCAGTTGTGTTTTGTGTTTGTGTTGTGTTTGTGCTATGGTTTGTGTTGTTCAGTCTCCATGGACCAGAACAGGGAAGTGGGCCCCAGGAAGGTGCTGCTCTACCTCCATACAGGCCCCCTCTCCAGCCACAGGCCCCCTCTCCAGCCACATCCTTTTCCAGCTTGCACAGTGGTGGTTATTGGTGGCTATAGCAGCACATTAACTCCTTGTTGCCCAGGCTTCTGCACAGGCCTAGCCAGCATGAGTTTATGAAAGACAGGTCCTGGTCTCATTCTATGACAAGGTGACCTACTTAGTGGATGAGGAAAAGGCTGTGGTTGTTGTCTACCTGGGAAAAAAAACCAACCACAAAAAACCAAAAACCCAAACACATAAACCCCAAATAAAAAACCCAGTGGGGCTGGGCTTTTATAATATAAAGTGATTGACTGTCATTCATATGTTTCCTGGCCAGCTGTGTCAGCTCAGCAGCTTTAGATAAGTTATCTGTAGTTTCATTTGTTGGTTCCTTTATCAGGAAATTTGTATGCCACTTCTTTACCTGTACCAGTTTCTGCCAGGAATCACTGTTCTTCACATCCTCAGCATGTTTAACTTTGGGATTGTTGAGTCAGGCTGGCTTGGCATTCAACACCAAAGCCAGTATGATCCCTCTTCTTCATCCATCACCTTTTGCAAATAGGGTAAAGTCTGAGTTGCTTCACTGCCACTTAGGCAGAGCATCCTGTTTCACCATGTTGCAAATAATCTGATAAAATAATTGAGATTTGATCATATAGAAGAAGTAGTTGCAATTTAAATATAGGAAATTGTGAGGCATAATGTATGGGATTGTTAGGAGTGTTGTGTTTGAAGTATACATCCATAGAAACCTCACCAAGAAGTTAGTGGATCATTTATGCTGCTTGGAAACCCCCTTACCCTTTCCATCTTTATTTGAGTATCAAAGATTCCAATCAGTAGAGCTAAGTAGAATTGACCAATGATTGCTTTAGAATAAAGATATATAACTAATGGAACCAATCCCTGTAAAGGTTAAATTTAAGAGAGGGCTTATGTAAAAAAAAAAAAAAAAGGATAAAAATGAATGGATTTTGTTGCTAAAGAGAATATGTTTGGAGGAGCAATCCCCCGTGTTCTCAGTGCGCTGAATAAAGAAATGTCTGCTTATTGACATCAAATTGGTGTTGGGTAAGTTTCTTTTGTCCTGTTTGGTGACAACCAGGTCAGAGAGAGTATCGGCCTCCATTGTTCTTTCTCCAAGGGTTGAGAGAGTGGTTCATGTACATTTAAAAGTTAGAGTCTAAATTATGATGATTGGACTGATTATTAAAATTTTGACCCAATCTAGTTAACAGAAATGTTATGTAACAGGAAAGACATGCCAATTGCTAGAAAACCTGTGCAATGATAAGCTACGCTGATTGCTAAAATCTTTACATAATAATAAAGCTCTAATTATAACTACAGACTTGTGGCCAGTTCTCACTCTACCGAGGATCCTGGAAAGAACGTGCCTGTCACCTTAGGGTTGGGTGACAACTGGCTTGGAGCCAAAAGGTAACTAGAAAGCGAAAACAAAAGCTGAACATGACTCAGAACCCTTTCCTAAGACTCATGTGGAGGCAGCAAAAGAGCAACTGTTTGCCTCCAGGAGGTTATATACATAAGGCCTATCTAAGGGCAGTTTGCTGTCAGCAATGAAGAGAAACTTGTAAGACAGAGAGGGTTCAGCAGCTGCCATGCCCTCCATCACATGCCAGTGCCGTATCCTACAAGTCACGCCAGTTGGCTTGGAGACATGCTTCCTGATGCTTGTGTAAGTACGCAGCTTAGCTATAAAGCTTAATAAAAATTACCTTCCCTTACTATACAGCTATATAATGAGCTTTGTGCCCCTGACTGCTACTCAGGATACGAACTTTAGGTAAGATCTATTCAGTATAGTGTTGTCACCTGTTCAAAACTTTAACTTAGATCTTTTAAGCAGATAATAGCTGTTGTAGTTAAATCAAACCAAAATATTTAAATTTGAAAAGTAGTAAAAATTTATTGTAAGATTTACTGAAAGTGTAAATAAGCAAAACAGCGCGCTGGGCGGCCAGGGAGACCTTCACTCCGCTCACGGTCCATAAGCACAACAAGCAAACAACAACAATTATACCCTTAATAATTTCCCCTCCCACAGTCACTTGTCATCTCTTTGTTGGACTTAGGTTTACGGGCTCCGTTCTGCTTGGTCCTTCCTTCGCAGGCTCGGTCTAGTTGCTTGGGACTTCCCACCAATAGTTTGATTAGTCCGCTGTCCTTGAGGTCTGGTATGTGGGACTTTCCAGATGGCAGTCCTGGTTCCTCTTTATTGTCCTTGTGCTTGACCCTCTGCTCCTTATCCGTCTCCTCCTTGCCTTATAAGTACACCTGGACAATACACTTTTAGAATAACAGGATATAGTATACCCATTTAGCAAAGCATAACAATTTGTCATGTCAGCCTTATGGTTAACTACTCTGCAACTTATGATTTTTCAGCCAAAGCGAAGCTTTAATTATATTGGTATAAAGTATATTAATTTAAAATATAATTTGATGAGCAAATTGTTTATTTCATCATTACTCACTCATTACAATAGCCTTCCGGTAATTTTGTGAAATAATCTTTAAGTACTGTGCTGCTTGAATATGTTTTTTTTTAAAATATTTTTTTCCATCTACCTAGCTTTTACTACAGGGCCTTGTTCAGCCCCCAGTTCTTCTAACTGAAGCCTCAGCTGGTGCCTCAACTCGTGGGAGGATGTGAAAGAACCACGGTATTTTTCTTAAAAAAACGTGACGTGCCTGCAGCAGGGAGCTGGGGGATCCCACTGGAGACCTGAGAAGGCAGGAAGGGAGGCAGGAAAAGAGGTAGGGAGGAGGAGCTCGGTCTGGAGGGCTCTGAGAAACCGAAAGCGCGGTCTGACGGCGCTGTCAGCGCTGCACCAACGGGCACAAGACAACCAGCCCGGCCCTGCCCCGCTGCCTTTGTGCCGCTCCCTCAGCGGGGCCGAGGGGGCGGTGGGAAGCGCCGGCCCCGCCTCTCCCTCTGCCCGCCCCGCCCCGGAGCTCCAGCCCCGCCGCCCGACCCCGGCGCCGGGGTCTCCTTCCGCCTGCAGCGGGGCCGACGGCCGCTGGCTGCGGGCGACTCGGCGGCTGCGGGCTCGGTGAGGACGTGCGCGGCGGCGGGCAGGGAGGGGAAGGGGGACGGGGAAGGGAGCGCGGCGAGGGGCAGCGAGGGCCGTGCCGCGCCCCGCTCCGCTCCGCTCCGCTCCGCCCGCGGGGCCGGGGATGCGGCGGCTGCGAGGAGCCGCTGCCCGGGAGCTGCCGGCCCTGCGGAGGGCTCGGGGCGGCCACGGCGGCCGGTGCCGCGGCGGGGCCGGGGAGGCGCGGTGGGGAGCGGGGGAGGCCGCGCGGAGCCGCCCGCGGCCCCGGCGGGAGCGGCCGCGGGGTCGGTGGGGCTCGGGGGGGGCGGCGAGCGGCGGGGTCCGGCTGGCAGGTTGGTGCTTGTCTCGTAGCGGGACCCGCTGGTCTCGCAGAACCGATTAACGTCGATATAATAAGAGTCCTGCGGGTGCCTGTGCAAGGACAATGCGATCCGCGGGCTCCAGAAACATCCCCCCCACCGCCGATCGCCTTAAGGACGCAGAAGTTTATTTACTGTATTTCTCCATAGGGTATGGCAGTCCAGGGAGATATTATTGAGAGGTAATATTAAAAAAAAAAAGGGAAAAACAAAAACAAGCCGACCAAAAAAAAAAAAAAAAAAAGATAGCTTTCAGGATTGTGGTCTCGCAGTGTGGGGAAGACAAGTCCCTTGTGTTTAAGCTCTGCAATGCAAGTCCGATGTTAGTGATTTTTTTGCTTCAGCCTTTCCAGTAGGCATCACAAGGTGTGCGGTAAGGAGCTGGTGCTCCGCCTTGTGTGAGAGGGACACCTGCAGTCCTGTATTGTGGTTGAAAGGATAAAAAGAAATGTTAAATGCAAAAAAAAAAAAAAAGATTTTTAAGAGGTATAGGTTTGGTGTTTCTGCTTTCTGGCTTGTCCGAGTACTGTAGTTGAAAGAATTGTCTTGCTTATTCCATCTACCGAGGCAGGTAGAAATGTGAGAAAAAATGCAAGTACCCCATCAACGCTTAGCAACTTTCTTTATGTGCTTCAGGAGATATATGCTTCATATGCTCTTGGCATCAATAAAAAATAGGCATCAGGTAGAACGTGAGTAGATTTTCCCCTGGAGCACTGGATGTGTTTCAGAAGCCCATAGGAATGCTGGTGGTTGTTTTCCTAGAAGTTGTTAGGAGATTGACTCAACTCTTTCTAGGAGCTCTGTGGTAACGTTGGCCATTTCCCCACTCCTAACTAGCCTCCTGGGAGGACTTAAAAATATTAGAAAACAAACCCAGCTCATGTGAGTCCTGGTAAATATTTTCTTCCCCTGGCATCTGAGAATGATGGGAGTAACTTGCTACTAACATCAAAACTCCTGACTGTGCTCTTATCACCCAGCTCCCATGAACTAACTAGCCAGCTTCCCAAAACATTTAGACACACATTCCTGGCAGAGAAAACAGACTCGGGTTGGTGATCACTTTTATATTAGTGTCTCGATGGCTGTGTCAGTATAAAAGTCTCAAGGCACAGAGTCTTGGCAAACTCACTGAGGTAGTTCTGAAGATGTTTACCGGGGACCATTAGTTCACTGTCATCTCACTGCAGTGAGTTGGGAGGCACTTCAGTCTTTAAAGAATCAAGCCCTCCTTGTAGTTCAACCTTAAGCAGTATTTATTTTTTTTTTTTCAGGAAGTAATGTATTGTCTGATGTTTGGCAGAAGAAAACATTACAGCATGATTCATACCAAGTCTGTTAGGGGGTGTTTCAGTTTCCTTCTAAACAGAAGCTAAAATTGTTTCTCCAGTTCATTGGTCTGCCAGCTTTTTAGAAGCACTTTTATTTTGTCATTTCGGTTCTGTTCTCTACTTACAGCACAGATGCTTTCTTGCTCCTCCCCCATGACCTTCAAGAAAAATAGTTGTAAATCGGTGAAATACTCTGATTTGCAGGAGGCTGTCTTTCAAACACTTTTTAAAAGCCAACAAATTATCAACTTAGATGTTTTCTGCAGGCAACGGTAGTAGTTGGTAGTACAATATTTTTATTTTTTATATTTATATGTTTCTAAAAATTACACTTAATGGTGTTTCCCAACTAATTTGTCTGCCTTTTTTTTCTTTTTTTTTTTTTTTCTGTGTGTGTTTGACAAAAAACAATCAAAAGAGGCCTTTTGTTTTGGCTTAGTCCCTTTTGATAGAGTAGAGGTGCAATATGCATGTGGCCAGATGAGAGTGGTGTGCTTCTCAGGCAGTTCTTTTGCCCATAATGGACCACTTGAGCTGCTTACTATTACTTTTTGAGCCATCAACTGGGTCTTTTGGCTTCTGGCAAGCGGGGGAAGTGTTTTCAAGTGTTTTCTTAAATTCTGTGTGTGCTGAGCTTGCTCAGTTTCGTTTTCTGCAGCCATGAGCAGTGGGTTGGAGATCTGAGAGTTTCTCGCAGCGTTTGTGGTCTTTCTTGCTCCTAATCGACACAATAATTAACCTGTTAGTTTGATGCTGAGCCTCTCTTCTCTTTGTTAAAGACAATAATCATCAGAGAGCAATACTGCCTTCCCCCTAATTTGAAAGGGGTCACTGAAGACAGTAAAGAAAAAGTAAAGGGGGGAGCAGGAGGCCAAGAAGGTGCAATTCAACTATCTTAATTCCTAGAGCAGCTCATGGTTTGCTAACTGTGAGGGCTTGTGAAAAACCAGAGCCTGCTGGTGACGCTTAAGAAGAGGAGAGAAAAAAGAAAAAACAAGGAAAAATGGTGAAAATGCCTATTGTGGTTTTAGGATTAGGTGACTGCTAATATTTACCTTCATGAACTGATTCTGGGCACTAATAAAAGGAAACTGTTGCTTCACAGCAAATTGGACTTCAAAATCTGCCAGGAGATCTTCTGATGTGTTAATAGTAATCAGGGGCATGGAAGACTCTCCAGTGGTATTGTTGGTACAGGTCATTGCTCCTTCGGAAAAAGTAGCACTTGCAGCTTATTGATTATTGTCCCTTCTAGGAGAAAAGATCGGTGAAAACCTCCTGTTCTTCAACGAGTGTTCCACATTTGTCTGAAGAAACACACTAACAAGATTGCTGAAGTAAGTTTTGTTTGTTTGTTTTTTTTAAGTGAAATTGTGGAAGCTGTTGTATTGTCTAATCTGGTTCACCCTGAAACACCACAAGTAGTAGCATTGGTTGGTGCAACTGAAGATGTAGAAATGAGGAAGAATGTAGGGTTGGGGAAAGTGTAAGCTTCTCAACCTGTCTTAATTACTTCAGGTCTTTCTAGGCTATACTTAAAACTGTTACAGCCACAGTTTTTCACAGAACTTTAGTACTTTCCCTTTGCTGACAGGGAATGGATTTTTATTTTTTCACGCGTTTGATTGCTAGATGTTACTAGGATGTTTCTGACTATCATTTGTGTTTCTGTTTTAATTCTCAACAGTTTTGCATCTGCAATGGGCAGTGGAAATGTAGAGCGAAAAAGCTGTAGGATTTTATACTTTAAGGAATTACAAGGAAGCTCATTTAATGGAAGAATTGATAATATAACTTACATATACAGGATACTTCATCACTCACCAGAGAAGCTATACTTCTTATAAACACTTCTGTGATCTTGAAGCTAGTAATATACCTTCATCCTGGGTATAAATGATCTCCATAAAATGCAAATATGCCAAAGAGCTCTTCTAGTATGTGAGAAATCTCCATGGCTGAAATTCAGTGCAGTTCAGCCAGTATTCTGTATGTCAATTGTAAACCTTTCTCCAATTAGTAGTCATTAGGTGTTGAATAATAAGGGAGCAGTACTTTTAAAAGGGGATGTCTACAAATACTGGAGGTGTAAGACAGTTCTTTAAATGTGCCTTAGAACTTGAAAATTCTCCAGAGTTTGAAGCATGTTTCATGGTTTCTCTGAATTTCACTGTTGTTTCTGTGAAGTGTTGATGGTAAGTAGAAAATTTGCAGCTGTAGCAGAGAGGTGTAGGCATTTTCTAAAATAAAAGTCATTCCATCCAAGAAGCAGCAACTTTTGACTCTGATTCATTGTTAGCTGACCTCTTCCATCATAATGGTACTCAAAACTAGAAAAGCATGAGTTATAGATGTGTACAGGTATGTATTTCAATTATATACATGAGCTATACTATAGAGGCAAGGATACTCCTGTATAAAGGAGTCTGATGGTAGTATTAGAAGAACTTTCATCTGTAGATTTCTGAACAGAATATTTGGTCAATTTGTGTGATGAATCCTGTCTCTGTTATTAATGCCTTTTCCCTGCAAATATTTTGCTTTTCTCTTGAAAATTACTTTCTCAGGCTTACAGCTGTTTGTCATAAGTTTTTCCCTGAGAAGTGTAAGCAATAAATTCCTGGTTGATACCATCAAGCAATCAAATACAGTCTTGGAGATTTCATTTTGTTTTGAGCAGTGACATCTCGTTTGTTTGTGTCGATATGTTGCTCGGTATCATGGGGAACTAGAATTTTAAAATTCCTTTTGAAGCATGGCTCTTCCAAATGCCTGGAGTCCATAGTGCTTGCACAAAATTCACTTTTATCTTTCAGAATAATCTCTTTGAGATTAGTTTAGATGCTGTTTATGACAAATTCAGATTTTTCTGTATCTAGCGGTTCTGGTTGTTGGTATGTGGCATGGTGTTTATCTGGATTATGTCATTCCTGGTGAGAAGAATGACCTCTTTCCTCTTGCCCTGTTGACCACAGTTTCCGTGACACTTGTGGCATTGTTGCTGGCTGCAATTCTACAGCTGTGGGACTCTGGATCAGTTGCCAAATGCCATGAAGTGCCTTTTCTTTGTTTTTTTGATTTTTGTGCCGTCTCTGAATAAGTTTTAAAATTGAATTACATAATTTTAACTTCTCAACTGCAGAACTTCCAAGCTCCCTCCAAGTTTTAAGGCACATTCAGAAATTGAAGCGTTTCCTCGTTTCTCTACACTTCACTGTTGTTGCTGTAAAGTGTGATAAGTAGAAATCTGTAGCAGTAGTCCGGCCTTGAACATCTTTATTGAAACATAATTTCAGATTTTTAACATAAGTACTAAACTTGGAAACATGGAAGGATGTTCTATTTAAGTAGGGGTGAAACAGCTTGAACATCACCCTACTTGCAAAAGTTGCCAGTGATGAAGGTCATGCTGCTTTCGGTGTTGAAGAATGCCGAGACCAGCCTGACTGAATCACCACAAAATGAAACAATATGAGGATGTGAAGAAACCAGTTTCCTGACAGGTGTTTCCTCATAGAGGAACCAGTGAGTGGTAGTACTAATAACTTATTTTAAATGAACTATTCTGCTGAGCTAGCATGGCCAGCCTAACAACACAGTACTGATGGTCAATCACTTTATCCTATAAAAGCCCAGCCCTCTTATTTATGGCAAGGATTTCTAGCACACCCCTTCTAGAAGCGTGTGTAGAGATTCATCATCTAAGTGGGGATGCTTCTTGAGGTTATCCTCAGGGCTGACTGAAAGAGATTTGCCCATGGTCATAAGTATGGGTGAGCAGCATCAGTCTCTCCTTTATAATTATTAAGCTAGCTTTGAAAAAAATGATTTAATAAATCGTGCACTTTAGTAACAGTAATAGCTTTCTATACTGAGGAAGGTCATGGAGCTTTTAGGTACACAGTTACACCTTCTAATATACATATTAATAAGTAGGCTGGTGAAGCCAGGTAAAACCTGGAAAGCAAATTTAGTAGAGCAATGTAAGGATTAGAGAGAGTTAAACAGAAAATGCAGGCTTTAAGCAAGGCATAGAGAACTTAGTATTAAGAAATAGCGGAGGTAATAAATTCACTAGAATACAGGACACTCTGACATGAAAGAACATAAGCATGAACATAAAGAACTAAAAATGCTAGCACACACAAAAAAGGACATATGGAAGGAAAACAAAGGGAGATAAAAAAAGGGACAAGCCAAGAAATCAGGTACTCTTGCCAGACACTGAAAATCCCTGCCAAATGCACAAGGAAACTACCCAAATTAGGGAAGGTTCAAAAGTTTATGAAGATGATGATGATGAAAGGACACTGAGTTCATGACGATGAAGGACAGGAACGACCACCGAAGTTCTCCCCAAATTAAAGACCACGCCTCTAACTCCGCCTCAACTCCGCCTGTTATGAATATTAAAAGTAGATGTTGCAATATAATGAATATTCATAGTATGTGATGTAATTGCTTGGCAAAAAGTGTATAAAAGGCTCAGTTGTAAGTTTCTCGAGCGGAACAGTTTGTCCAGGGCGACCTGGCTGCTCCCCGGCAGCAAATAAATACCTCCTGCTTATAGACTGAAAATTCTATCTCTGAGCAGTTTCTCTGCACCTTCTTTGGGGCACAAATTGGCATCACTGGTCTCTGGGCGGAGATTTTCCAGAATTTTCTTTGGTGCATATGCAGTCTTTCGCTACGGTGGTCGACAGCGAGCCTTCATCCCCCTGGTGGTCATCATGATCATCTTCCTCAGGGTTGAACTTTTCAGCTTTCTTTGTTGAATGACCTAGATTCTTCAAGCTAGCAAAATCCTGGCTCCGGGCCTCCTATATCTAATTCAAATGTATAGTTTACTTAATTTATTACCTTGTGGTCCAGTCCCTAGCATTCTTTCTATGATAAGATTTTGGTCCAGTAAACAGAACAGAACAAGACATTAACCACTGCTCCTATAATGTTCTTCTAGCAAGGCAGAACAAACATTAGGCAATTACCTTCTCCTGGCTCAGCAGGGCAAGGAATACCAACTAGGCCATGGTTAACTCCTTTTGTGCCTTTCTGCCATCAGTATGACAGTGTGACTCACTAAGCAGATAAGGGAGAGGCTGTGGATGTTGTCTACCTGGACTTCAGTAAAATCACTGACACTTTTTCCCACAGCATCTCCTGGAGAAACTGGCTACTCATGGCTTGGTCAGGTGCAGTCTTTGCTGGGTATAAAACTGGATGATGGCTGGGCCTAGGGAGTGAGAGGGAACGGAGTTACACCCAGCTGGTGGGTGGTCACCTGGTGTTCTCCAGGGCTCAGTGTTGGGGCCAGTCCTGTTTAATATCTTTATTGACAATTTGCGTGAGGGAATCAAGTGCATCTTCAGTAAGTTTTCAGGTGACACCAAGTTGAGTGGGAGTTTTTGTCTGCTTGAGGGTAGAAGGGATCTATAGAGGGATCTGGACGGGTTGGATCAATGGGTGCAACAAGGTGAAGAGCTGGATGTGGCACTTCAGTCAAAACAACCCCATGCAATGTAGTGGGCTCGGAAGTGAGTGGCTGGAAAGCTGCCTGGTGGAAAAGGACCTGGGTGTGCTGTTGACAGCCAGCTGTACGTGAGCCAGCAGTGTGCCCAGGTAGCCAAGATGGCCAATGGCATCCTGGCCTGTATCAGGCATATTGTGGCCAGCAGGACCAGGGCAGTGATCATCTCCCTGTATTCGGCACTGCTGAGGCCACGCTTCAAATACTCTGTTTTGGTTTGGGTCCCTCACTACAGAAAAGACAATGAGGTGCTGCAGCCACTCCACAGAAGAGCACGACAAAGTTGGTGAAGGGTCTGGAGCACAAATCTGATGAGGAGTAATTGAGGGAGCTGGGGTTCAACTTGGAGTAAAGGAAGTTCAGGAGGGACCTTATCACTCTCTGCAACTACTTGAAAGAGATTGCAGCCAGGGGCGTCCAGTCTCTTCTCCCAAGGTAACAAGCGATAGGACGGGGGAACTGGCCGGTTAGATTGAATATCATGACAACTTTTTTCACTGAAGGTGTTGTCAAGCATTGGAACAGGCTGCCCAGGGAAGGGTTGAGCCATGAACCATGGAGGTATTTAAAGAGGTGTAGATGTCTTGCTTAGGGACATGGCACTTGGCAGTGGGTGGACTCCATCTTAGAAGTCTCTTCCAACCTAAATTATTCTATGATTCTGTGTTGTGCAGTAGATAATTTAGATAATTATCATTCAAGTCCTTTGGTCTAATCATTGTCATCATCAATTGACATAAATATTTTAAGTTTAAATAAACATAAATACTATAAATATATTTTGTTTGCCATCCTTTATCCTGCGGGGCAAGGTTCTATGAAAGATCGATTACACCTGGTATAATCCTTTATACATAAACTGTTGTCCAAGCCTGAGACTAAAATTGGATCCAGCGGCATCCAACCCTGCTAACTAACTGAAAAATACTGTTGGATAATACTAAATAAAATCACATTAAAAGTCCTGGTCTTTGGAGGAGACAATGCTAAAAACAGAAAGGAAGGCTGTGAAGGAGAGTCTGATACAGCATAAAGGTTATAGGAGTAAAACAGGCCCTTCCCATAAATGTATTTGTAGCAGCAGATGGCATTAGGGCAACAAAGTCATGGAATTATAGAATATGCTGAGTTGGAAGGGACCCATCAGGGTAATTGAGTCCACTTCTTAGCCATAACCAGGACACTCCAAGACGGCTTGGTGCTTTGACCAATTCCTCAGGAAACCTGTTCCAGTGCTCAGCCACCCTCTGGGTAAAAAATCTTTTCCTGATATCCAACCTAAACTTTCCCAGTCTCAGCCTCATGCTGTTGCCTGCTGAGTCCTGTCACTGGTCACTGTGAGAGTCTGAAATGTTAATTGTTAATGACTCAAACAACTGGCTGTTTGCAAAAGCAGCAGGATGGTTTGCTGAGGCCAGGTTTGCACCCCCCAGCTAAAGGAGAGGAGAGGTTTTGGATGTGATCTGCATAAGAACAGCCTAGGTGCAGAGCTGGTGAGCACCCATCACCAGAGGATGACCATGACAAACCAACCTTTGTTTAGGTTTTGAGCCCAATAATGGAGGAGGCTGATAAGAAGCAGATCCTGCTAGGTGGGATAGTGGTTTTTATCATGCCAATATCTTCCCTTACACAAGTGCCTCAGTTGTAAAACTCTCCTTCCCCTCATCTCCCAAGGGTATTTCACAGTCACATGCTCATAGGACATTCACACGTAGGCCTAAGGGTATTCATCCCATCTGATGAGTGTTATGATCCAATTATTGAAACTATTAGAGAGATGTCTCTGCCCAAATTAAGGTGCAAATGAGACCATATGCTGAAGTCAATAGCACAGATTTTTATTTGACAGTAAATGTGAGCTGGAGAGAGAGAGGAAGAAACAGGAAAAAGAGAGAGGCAGGTGGAGAGGAAGAGAGAGAGATTAAGTAGAAAAATATCATGACTCTGTTATAGGTAAATAAACCAAATCAAAATATAGCAACAAAATTTATTATAAGATTTATATAAAGTGCAAATAAGCAAATCAGCACTCTGGGCGGCCTGGAGAGACCCCTGGTCTTCCAACGGCCCGCAAGCTCAATAGAGACAAACAGTAACTTTTATACTTTTTCAACTCCCCTCCCATAGTCACTTGTTAGCTCTTCATTGGGCTTGAGTTCACGGGCTTCGTTCTGGTTGTTCTGTTGCAGGCCCATTTTAATTGCCAGGTACTTTCAATTAGTAGTTTTAATTAGCTCAAATGTCCTTGGAGCTGGGTATGAATATGGTGTCCAGATGTTCTCTTTGGCTCTTCTTTATCATTTTTATCCTTGACTCCTTGATCCTTGTTCTCTTCTTCTTTTCCTAATGAGTACACTTAGACAATATTTTTAGAAAAACAGGTTATAGTATACGTGCTCAGTAAAGCAAAATACTTTATATTGCCAACTAGAAACTGTCTCAACTTATAATAGTAACAAGGCAGTTAACTATTCCACAGCTCACAACTCCTCAGTCCCAACAAAGCATTAGCTATAATATATGAAAAGTACATATATATATTTTGACGAGTAAATTTTACCATTGCTTACTCATTACAACTCCGTGGATTCCGATGGCGTCCCACTGATTTTCTTGTTTTGGTCTTCTTGATGGTGATGGTCCCAGTCTTGTCAACATGAGAGTTGGAGTCTGGATTCTATAAGGGAAGCCCATGAAAACAGCTTCTAGTCATCTGGGACCTCTCTGGATACCCCAGACTGCTCAAAAATCATTGAGAGAGCCTTTGCAATGACATCAGGTTGCTCTTTGAGGATTCTGGGTTGAATCCCGTAAGGATTCATCAGAAGTCAATAGGCCAAAGTGGGAAATAGGCTGTTGGAAATGGTAGAATGGGAATCTGCAAAGAGAAATGACTACTCTTTATATGCTTAAGGGTAATGTAACTATTCTGTGATTGATTGTCACTCTGAGATTTAGGTAATTTGCAACAAATTATCTCCTACTTAACAGCTAAGAATTCCTGTGGCAAGAAAACCCCTGTATGCTGGTGCTGCTGTGACATCTAAAATACATTTATGAACAGAGGAAAACAAGAATTCTTGGTCTGTACAAACTCTTTCCTTTTGGCACGTTGAGTTGATTTAGGCCGTCTTTCTATGACACCATAAGTCAAGCATACTGAATTAATTTTAAATGCTTCAGGTTAAATGAGACTGCCTGCTGCAAGTCCAAAAGCAGAAATGGGTGAGCCAAGTTTTGCTGGCCTGCTGCTGAATTATTGTCTATTCAATTCTTGGAATCTTCTGTTTGCTGAAGTCCATGTTCTGGAGAGGTAGGAAACAACTTGTTAGAGTGTACTGAGAAATGTCAGACTCTCCCAGGAGAATTCTCTTCATGCATGAGCCCCATTTGATATCAGGGGTGCAAACTTCTATATTCTCTTCTTAATCTTCTTAATTTCTTAATTTTGGTGCCAGGCCTTTATTCAATCTGTGGGATGGATCACAGATCTGTCTTGGTGTAAATCCAGAGATAAGACAGAGGAGATTTGTTTAGTAGTAGCATCTCCAATCTAGGTCAACACATAAGCAACAGCTAAGCTTGTGTTTGCATTACATGTAAAGTTTACCAAGAGCTGCCAGGCATGCAGGTGTCATTTGGTGTCAGTGCAATTATTCTGGGCAGCTTCTAAGAGTTTTAGCAGGTGGGATTCTCTGTCACCTTCTCTTAAGATTCCAGATACTGCAGCTCATGCCCTTGGCTGCTTGAAGGCAGCTCAGAGCTGAGGAAATGTTCCTTCGGTTATCCCAAAAGATTTAGTAATAACGTGCAATCACTGTGTTTTGGACATTGCCATAAGAGCATAGTGTTCTTGGTCAACCACTGTCCTAGTCCCAACTTAATTAATGATACCTGTAAGGGAAAGTGAAGATTTTGCAGTGGAGTAGTCACTGTGTAAATTAAAGGCTTGGGCTAAAGTTTTCTTTACTTTCATCTGCTACTCTTGGACTGCAGTTGACTTAATTTATAGGTGTCAATGTTTGCCACCACTCTGATCACAGCAGTGACATCTACTTTGGCGTTCAAAATGGCCTTGGCCATGGGACAAGAAGAATAGGAACGAATCTGGCCTACAGCCAAACTACATGAATGGGCTTAGCCTATGTTTCTTCACAAAGAATTCAGCCGCAAATTTTCCCAGTATGGATGTGAAGGACTGTGCTTCCAGTGGTGCACCCTGCAAAAACAGCCCAGGAGTTGATGTATACCTGGTGACGCCAATTTTGTGCCCCAAAAGGCGCAATGGAACTGCTCAGAGACAATTTTTAGTCTTTAAGCAGCGAGGTATTTATTTCAGGTGTAATGGTTGATTAAAGCTGAATTAAGAATTTGCTTATCAAATTAAGTTTACTGTTAAATAAAGTTTGTAATAAGTGCTATAATAACTAACAAAGGTAAGGGTAAATGACTTACTAATAATATTAGGCTTTGTCTAATAAAGTTTAAGCTGACATTTTACCAGAGTTGCTAGGTAGTAGGCTGCAGAAATGTCAAACCGCAAACTTATATTCTGCTAGACTGGCTATAGGTAATGTCAAACCACAAAAGCTATGTTACTATAGTGATAAGTTGAATAAGATATCCTATTATTTTTAAAGTGTCTGTTTTAAGTATACTTATAAGGAAAGAAGTAATAAAAGGTAAAAAAACCACAAGAACTGTGAAAGGAAACTACTGTCTCCGTTAAGAGAATTTCAACATGGCTGACCTTAAAGACTATAACGGAATCAGTGGTTATCCTCCCTCAGCAACAGGACAAAGCCCGTGAAACGGAAACCAATGCTGAAAAAGCCTGCAAAATGGAAACCAATGTGGGTGGAGCCTGCGAAGCAGAAACCAAGCAGGACAAAGCCCACGAAACAGGGACCAATGACAAGATGACATGAGACTGAGGGGGAGGTGGTTGCGAAGGGTATAAAAGATGGAGTTTTAGTTGTTGTTCTTTGCAGACCGCTGGTGAAGCCAGGAGACTTCCCCGGTCGCCCAGCGCACTGATTTGCTTATTTGCCTTTAATAAGATCTTTAATATTTTCAAATTAAAATTCTCGAGTCTATTTGACTATTACACAGGCAACGTTGGGGAACTCCCAGCTCGTGCTGGACAAAGAGTTCCAAAGCAATCAGTGAAAAGTCAAACTATCTATACAATTTTTGAGAGAGATTACATCATCTTTACATGCATATTCATATTATTGCAACATCTAGTTATAATATTCATAGCAGGCAGAGTCAGGGGCGGGGTCATAATTTTGGGGAGAATCTTGGTGGTACTTCCTGTTACTTCAGCCTTGGGGGTCGTCATTTTGCTATTGTCCCTCAGGTAAACTTTTGAACTTTCTTTAATTCTGCTGACTCCAACATGTATTTGGCAGAAGTTTCTAATATTTGGCAGGAATTTCTGATATTTGACAGGAGTTTCTGGACCCTGGTCCTTCTCTTTCCCCTTATCTCTCTCTGTGTTCCTTCCATATGTCTTTTTATATGTATGTTAGCATTTTTAGTGCTCTTTGTTTTCCTGTGCTCTTACTTTATGTTCTCTCGTGTCACTGTGTCTGCATTCTTTGGTAAAATATTATCTTCCATTAGTCCATGAATCTTGGTTCTTTGTTTCTTTGCTCACAGCATGCATTCAGAGTTAACTCTTCAGGCCTTGTTCTGTTTCAATACTTTTAGGAGAAACGTTGGATGTGTAATTCGTATTCCAATTCCAGGTGGAATGTGTGCACAGCAAGGAATAGAGAGGGTGGCCATCTGACTAAAACCCAGGCCTTATGACAATTAAAGAGCCTAGGAGACTTGACATTTGCATTTGGAGGAGGAAGTAGGTTGGGTAAAGACTGCAAGAAGCAAGCTAGAGGAGGCAAGTTGCTTTAGTTGAAAACCTGCTGGAGGCAGGTTGCTGTAATCAAAAAGTAGTTATTTTAATTGAAAGAGCTAAAAATTAGGTATTTTTATTAAGAAATCCGTACTGTTAATAAAAAATTGTTACAAAAAAGTTGCCTTAAATAAAAAGCGTCCAATGCAGTCAGAGAAATGCTACATGGCAAGGACACTCACCCTCCCAAATGAGGTATTTTTTGGGGAACCAGCTCATGGGCATTCAGAGGCTACCTGTTCTTTAATTAAAATACTGTTACTCATGTTTCTGTTGAATTTCGTACAAGATATGAGGACACTTTAGCAGTACCTAATGTGGCATGGAGGGCTGCTGCTGCGGGAGCTGCTGCCACTTTGCCTTCTGGTTTCCTTGCTGTCGAAGACTACAGGACAAGAAATCACAAAAGAGGACCAGAGAAGATGACTGTGAGGAGACCAGGGACTGACCCTGCAAGCCAGAGCAGAGCCCATGGTGGTGGTAACTCCTTTTCTGTGCTTCTAGAAGTTGCTCTTGGCTTTTTCCTACTTTTCTATTTTCCTTCTTTTCCTCTGCTCTTTTTGTGTTAGAAAATAAAGTTGAATTATTGTTTTGGAATGCAATATTTGGCCTTGTTTGTACCTTAATCTCACTTGTGGGAATGTTTAGAACCTAGTTCCTCTCCACATTCGTGGACTAAGACAAACCTTGCCTCTCTACATCTAAACAGATTGAACAGGTGATAATACTGATGATATTGATGATAATACTGGTTAGATTAAAGGACTCACTCAGAATTAGTTACTACACGGTCTAGATAGGTAACTGTAATTACAGTGCATTATATATTGAAGCAACAATAATAAAGCTAGCAAAATAATTGAGCAGAGATTGGTATTACTCACTCATACCAATGCCTGTGGGCATAACTCTTTCGCTCAGCCTTGAGGAGTAACCTTGGAGGTGTCCCCAAGGGAGGAATCTCCATACGCAGTCCTAGAAAGGGGTATGTGAGAAGTGTTGGAAGCATAAAACAGTGAAGAAAATGCAAAGCTCAATATGTGATGAAGCCCATGATGATCATGGAAGCCAGATGGAGGTCAGGTTGTGTTGCCATGGCGTTGGGGAGGAATGTGAAGTGGGGTACAAGCTGTGTGGTCTCATTCTTTGGCTTGATACCAGGAAGTGTTTCATACAACTGCTACCAAGTATACCTTCTACCAAGAAATATTCCATACAACACAACCACAAAGAACAGAAGATTCGACTACAGTCCCACTGATAGCACTTTGCCCAATAATGGTTGATAAGGTATAAAAGGACCCTGATTTTGTACCTGACTGGGAGATGAGAATTCAACACAAAAGTGGTAGGGACAGGTCGACGGGTTTGTCTTCCTTGCCCTCCCCAGAAGGAGATCTCACCACCATGGAGAACTAAATCTACAAGCCAGTACTGAGCCCATGGTGGTGGTAACCTGTCCTAGTTAGAACAGCTGGGACCAGTTCATCACTGGATGGGTGTAACCCAAAACTGTGTTTTCTATAGCCTTCCATGCCATTTTCCAGAAACTGTTGTCAAGACTATTTGCACCCTCTTCCCAGAGCAGCCTGACGACTCAGGCTATAAACTGGGTGTTAAGAGGCCTGCGAGATAGGAGGGTGCTTCTGTCCTCACACCCTTTGTGGAACTCCTCGCCCTGAGGGAAGTACTGAGCATTCCTGCCTGAACTGGAGAATATATAATCTTGGAGTCTTGGAACATTTTCAACCACTCATGGGATCCAGAGGAAGACTGCAGACCACCACTCTCAAACAGACTGAGACCACCACTCTCGACTGGACTGCAACCACCAGTCTTCAACCAGACTGTAACCACCACCCTCGACCGGACTGCAATCACCACTCTTGACCAGACTGCAACAGCACTCTCACCAACAGGTTTTTCCCCTCTCCCTTTACTTTGGACTCAGGGGGCCCAAAGAACACCACTCTGTTCATGCCCCAGGTTGCTGAGTTATACATGTGGGTTTTGTGGGTTAAAACCAATTGTCTGTATAATCGTACTTATTGTATTATTTTATTAAATTGTTATTCTGACTTATAATCTCTCTTTTGAGTTGAGTTCATTTCCCCTGCTGGTTTACCTTTAAACCAGCACATAACCCCTTCTGTGCTTCTAGTAATTTCTCTTGGCTTTTCCTACTTTTATGTTTTCCTTATTTCCTTCCTCTCCTCTCCTTTTGTTTTAGAAAATAAAGTTGACTTATTTTGGAATCCAACATCTGGCCTCGTTTGTGTCTTAATCTCGCTTTCAGGTATGCTCAAACTTAATTCCTTTCCACAGGATCAAGGGAAACTTCACCTCTCCATACCTAACAGGTGTATTATTCCTTCTTCCCTGGAATGAACAGCCGTAACAGTTGGACTTGCTGGTCTTTATATAGGTGGCCTGAATTCCCCTCAAATCTCTGTTTGGTGTCTCCACAGAGAGATTTAGGGACATTAAATAAGACACAGGCCAGAGACATACCTAAAACTATCTGATGGAGAAGTCTAGGGGGGTAAGCATTTTAGTCAGGTAGATTTGTTAAAGAGCTGTGGTGTTACTTCTACATTCAGTGGGGATGTCATCATTCCTTTTTATGTGCTGTCCATCAAAAATTGACAGTTCACTGTGTAGTCGTGGCTGATGATTTCTGAGGCTTGTGGTTAAGGTGAGAAGGTAGCAGCTGAACGACTGAAGCAGGCATGTGTGATCAGTAGTCGTCTTGTTATCTTTCCGAGTCTTGTGCTGACACTGAACTTCTCAAATGTTCTTCCTAAGACAAGCGCTTTCTGCCAAATATCGCTTTTTAAAGTAGCGTGTTTCATTGTATTAAAGCTTTTATAGGCTTTATTAAAGAATTTTTAAGGTTGTGATGAGAATTGCAAACTTAATTTTCGTAATCCAGCTAATAATGATGATTGACGAACCAAGGTTGTAGTCATTTTTATTGTTTTGATAGTGACAATAATTGGATTTTACTCTTGGTGAAGTTGTGTGTTGCATGTAGTCAAAGTTCCTCCTCTAGCAAGGACTTTACATTTACTACTGGTTGTCATCCTAGTCTTGTTTGCCTCCGTTAGTCATGTTTCTGGAAAATGTGTCTCAAATTTCTTCAACAGTTATCTAATTCAAGGACATGGTTGTTTTATTCTCTGATCATTTTTCAGGAAATACCCAGTGAAACAGTAGCAGTCTGAAATCTTTACGTTGGATGCAGAAGCCTGTTGTCTCATCTAAGATTCCTGCATCACTGTAAGTATTGCCTTAACACTGCTGTTGCTGTTTTTTGCTGATTTCATATGCAACCTTGTTTTCTGGTTTTCTTTTGTTATTGGTGTCCTATGAGAGCAGAGGAGGTAAAAGGTAGAGTGAAGAAAGAGCTATCTTTGAATCTTGAAATAACACCTGGAAAATTGTAACACTGAGTCTTATTTTTTATAGGCTAGATATGAGTGAAACTTCTGATTCCCAAGCTTGAAATCAGAAGAGTGTTAAAATCTAAAAGAGGCCATGAAGGAAAGTCAGGAGCCTTGGGTTATCTGGGAGAAGTGGCATGAAACATTTTGTTGAGAAACTGTCTAATACCTTGCACAAAGTAAGGTGTTTATTATGTCCTAGCTGGATTTGACCATACTGAGAGGAACTTGTTGAGATGCAGGCTGCATTCATGCTTGTAGGTTGTCATTTTGAAGACTGAAATAAAGTTTGGCTTTGAAGCCATTGTCTCTAACAACTTTACAGAGTAACATGCTCACACAGTTGGGCTAGTTGGTAATGTATGTACATTCTGTAATATAACACATGGAGACATAGAGATACGTGACTTTGTGTTTTGCCAAACGAGAACGAGGGTCAGCACAAGACACACAGACACCAACTCTGAGGAACAAGTGTGTAATTTTACTATAGTGCAAAACAGCAAAGAATTACAAAAGGATAAGGCCAGTAATGCACCTAATCATTATTACAAAGAGTGCCTATAGTGATTAGGAAGGATACATCACCAGTTACCCTAATACATTACCACTGTCCAGATCTGCACATCAGCTGGGGAGTCCCGGTCACAGCAAGGGATTGAAGAACCATTCCCGGTAACTGGGAAATCCTATGCAGTGTGTCCACTTGTAGGTGAGGTCTCCATCTTCGCTGTGAGAGGGTCCAGCTTTTATACTGTTGAAAAAACAAGCTTACATAACTACTTGTGTGGAAAAACATCTGTTTTCCTTCTCCTCCTGGGTTCCACTCAAAGCTTGGCCCAGGGCTCAAGGGGAAAACCAGTGGAGTCAGCCTTGACCATCTACTGCTAAACAAGGCCAGGCATCTACTTCCATGGCCTTGACCAGTCTCTGAATACGGAAAGAGAAGTGTCATATTTTGCTAACAATCATACATATTTCATTAATAAACAGATAAAATATTATTTAGTAATGAGCAGATACTAATATATCTTACTAAAAAGCACATGTATTTTGGTAATGAGCAGATACACAGGTGTAGTCTTATCATACTATGTATTTCACTAACAATTATATGTAGTTTTAGCCAATGAGTAGATACACAGATTAGGGGGATCTGTGTATCTACTCATTGGCTAAAACTGCGAAGCCCAGCCATGATGAGATACACAGATAAGTATAATGTTAGTTGGAAGGTTCATCTAGAGGTCAACTTTGGCTCAGGGCCTGTTGTTCAGGCCTCAGTACTTCACTTTGTCACCTCCTGAAGGTGTGTGTACTGCAGTAGTAGAAGTGATGATGTCATCTCCATGCTTCATGCCTTCTCCCAGCTGTGTAAGTTAATGCTACAGCGTTAGAATTATGAGAGCTTTCCTTACAGCTCACTAGAGGCAGAGTTATATTCCTCAAAATTAAAATAAAACTAGTGGGCCACATTTTTGAGAGAGGTTTTTACTAAACCCAAGTTCATTTTTTTCATTTTTTTTTGTTCTATTTGAAGGTATAACTGAAATCAGGTCTTCTCATCTGAAAACTCTGGCCTGTATTTTATTCTGCTGGTGCTTCTCATGCTCAGCTCTTAAGCATTGCTCATTGTGCCCTGTTGTACAAATACCTTGGGGGTTTTTTCCATTGTTTTTGGATGAGAAGGTAAATATAGCCATCTATTGTTAAATTAAAAAGTTGAATGATAATAGAATTAGCAGGATAATGTGAGGATTTTGTTAGTCATTAGACAGTCAATAGGATTATTAGTTGCTGCTCTTTTTGTACCTTAACAGCGTTCTGGGAAATAATTTATGCAACTTGGACATTGACAGCATTGATGTCCATGGGATGTGCCAGTGGGGTTGCTCTCCTACCTAGCAATTTAAGTTCAACAGTTCTGTTCATAATGCATTCTGAATCACTTCTTAGTAAGTGAAATAGGTTTTGATCAAAAGATTAAGATTTTAATATTTTTAAGCATTTTTTTTTAGCATTTTGGGTTTACCTGAAGAAAAAGAAATCAAGAGAAGATGGACTGGAATGGAGGACCAGTCCAGAATGCTAATGCAAATATGAACCTTCAAAGTGAAGGAGCTTATCACACTCAGTTGCTTTCTAATGGACATGCCTTTCCTCAGACAAATGCCAGCTCCTCTACAAATGCATGCACTTATGCTGAAAGTAACCAGTTTGTGTATCTGCCAGCTGTCAAGGTTGCCTTCCCTCTTATGAATGCTGAAGGATTCAAAACTTCTGATCAGACCTTACCAGGAGCATCTGTGACTGGTAATAATTTTTTTATGTCAAAATACTCAGTTAAACAACATCAACAGATGTATGTACCAGCTCAGAAACCTCCCATTCAGCAGTCACCTTCTCAGGCAGAGATGGTTCAGACTTCTTGGCCAGTCTCTAATGCCTACAGTTATTCCTGTAGAAATGTACCTCCCCTGTCTTCTCAAATGAATGCTGGAAATAGTGTGAGGAGTGTACATCAGGGACCTCAGTATGCTGCTACAAACACTTACACTGCACAGCCACAAATACTGCAGCAAAATTCTGTGAGATTTGCAGCATTATATCAAAGTAGCACTCATTCCCAGAATAATTCTGTGTCTTTTGGTACATCCGGGCAACAAGTCCAAAACCATATATTTCAGTCCAATACTCAGTGCAAAGGTTCATACTCAGTGAATCAAAATACTGAAACAAATGTACAGCTCCCACAATTTCAGCCAAGTCAGATGGAATCACAAGCTCCTAGAGGATGTTCTGCACCATCTTTGTGTCCTGCCAACTGTGTTTCAAGAGCTGCTACACAATCTTCAATAGGTGTACCACAGAAAGTACAAAACATATCTAATGGATACACCCTTCGCCAACAGAGGAGCCCACTGGATCAAAAAAATTCTTCTGGTTTTAACAGCATTCAGCAACACTGTCAGAAGCAGCAATATGGAGAAGTCAGTCAATCAGTTAAGAGTTTCTGTAGTTCAAATGGAAGTGTGACAGCAAATGGTTCTTTTAATGAAATGACTGTGCCATCCTCTGGCATTCCTGAAGACCTGTTTGATATTGTGAAAGAAATAGAAGCTCTTTCTTCAAAGCCACCGAGTGATCCTCCTTCAGTTCAAGAAAGCCAGACCAGTAATTTAATGAATGGACCTGTTAATTCTCAACTTTATTCATCATCAGCAGATGAAAGAAAAATTGTAAAGGACAGACCAGCTTGGGACGCTGAGAGGCTGTACCGTATTAAAAAAAACTGGCCCCTGCTTGAAAGACTTTTTAAAAGAAAATTATTAGCAGCTTCAAAGCATGACAGAAGCACTCCCCCTCCTCCCTACAGTTATCAGTGTACTCCTGCTAATTGTCTTCCATGGGTGCCCAAACAAAATGTACCACCTTCCTCAACTCAAACAATGATGACAGAGAGTCAAGCACTTAAGATTTCACATGAAGAAAGAAAGGACAAAAATCTAGCCAATGCTGATAACAGAAGATTAGAGGGGACTCAAAGTAACCCGCAGGTGGTGCAGGGAAGCCTTCCATCAAGCTTAGCTCCTATTCCCTCTCAGAGCAAACTCCCAGCTCAGTTAAATAATCCTGAGAGCACTCCCACCGTGGAACAACAGGATGTTCATGCCTTGGCCTCTTCTCAAGAAACTGCAGTTTCCTTGAACAACGCTTCATGTTTTAGTCAAGCAGGTAGCTCTGTCAAAATTGCATCAAAGAGTGTGCAAATTAACCCCGAGAACTCATCGTTTCTTCAGTTTGTATTAAGTAGCACAAATGCATTGAAAGAGAAGACAGCTGGTGCTACTGCTGATAAAATACTGACTAGTCTCCTGTGTAATGACAAACAAATGGTAGATACATCTGTCTCAGGTGGAAGATTGCAAAAAGACAGTAGTGAGAGGAACGTAGAAAGATTGAAAGGTGAGCAGGCATCTGTGGTTCACACAAACTCTCCTGTATCGGAAATAACTAAATCTGGTGAAGCTAAATTCCAGAATGAGGTAGCTCAGAAAAAAATGCCGTTTACTGAAAATACATCCTGTAAACAGATCAATTGTACTTACACTATGGAAGAGCTAACTGCATGTCTGAGCTTGTGGCAGAAGCATTCATCAGAATCTGTAAATGTGCAAAAAAACCAGTCAAGCGAAAGCCCCACAGCAAATCAGATTTCACCCTCCAGCCAAAACACAAAAAAGAGAGAACAAAATAATGTTCTGGTTAGTATGGATGAAGCAGTGTTGCCTATAACAACTACCTCTGTAGGACAAAAACTTGATACACTGACTTCCAGTTTGATAAAAAATTTTGAACCTCAGGTTGCAGTTGTTTCTCCTTTAGTACTTTCTGAACAGAGAACACAGAGTGAGCAAGCAGACAAAATCCCATCATCTGACGATAAAACCTATCCAGTGATTGATTTGGAGAGCACATGTAACTTGCAAGAAGCGGGGGAAAATGGTTTAAATGTGGCAAATACTGACAAAGGAGCAATAGAAAATGCTTGGTCATCACCCAGTGATTGTATTCTGGAACAGCAAGTGGACTCGCATTTGCAACAGATCAAATTAGGTGATGAAAACAGAAGAGTAAAAACCAGTGTGAATGGAAATGATTCATATAATGAAAACCAAAGGAAGGTTAGTCAATCTGCACAAGATACCAGAGAAAATCTGCAACTTGAATTACAAAACAAGATTTCTTTTCCTGAATCGGGCATAAATTTTTCTAGTCAAATCTCCCAAGAAGGTGTAGGAGATCATAAAGACAAGCAAACTATGTTAGAGACAGGAGATACATCCACAGCTGTGTTGGAAGATCAGATGTTTCGTATTTCTAGTGTATGTTCTCTTGTAGAAGGTGATAAATTTTATAATCCACAAATAGCAGGCATCTTCAGGTCAGTGTATGAGACACATACATCAGAAGGAAAAGGATCTGATGCAAGGGAAAAGGAACAACGTCCGGACTTGCGTAAAAATGGGCTGAGCAATAGCACTCCCCAGAAAGAGAGCTTGCTGCTAAAGATGTTGGGAGAATCATCAAGCTGCATGAGTAAAGTGGATAAGATTTTGCATGGTAGCACAATGAGTCATTTAGAGAAAGAAAGCAAAGAAAGCAGTGGCAATCCTCTTAAGGTAGTTTCTACCTCAGAACAAAACGTGTCATCTGAGGCATCTTTCAAGCATCCTGAAAATTGCTTAGAAAATCTTGCTAATATAAACCAGAAGTTAGCTCAACATTCACTAGGTTCTTCTATCAGCATAACTGCTGAAACAAATGCATCCACTGTTCCAGGAGACCACAGTAAACAAAATGCCATACCCACTAAAAATAGCACAGAGGAAGAAATAAACTCTTTTGGAGAAAAACCTTGTAAATACCTAAAAAATCAGCTGTCTGAACTAGTGAAAGAGTTTCCATATGGCCTTCAAAGTGCTGATATGCTAAGAAAAGAACCAGCACAAAGTCATTCTGTGGCTGAAGGGATGGAGAATCAACCTCAAAGAAAGATTAAAATTTGTGACAAGAATTCTAATTTGAAAGACCCAGTAAATCAGATAAAAATTGCAGTGTTAAGCTCTGATCAGGTTCAAGAGCTGTTTCCTGAACACAAACAGTGTCCCTCTAGTGACAAGAGAGCAGTGAGTCAACAGTCAGAAAAGGCTTCAGCTGAGGAGAACCCTGAAGGCAGTGTTCTGCCTAGTCAGAGTCTGTGTGAGAAGGAAAAAAAAACACAAGAAAATTCCAACTCCGGTGAAAAAAATGAAGCTTGTTCAATAACGGGTTGTGTATCTGTAGGATGTAAAATGCCACACTGTCCCAGTAAATCAGGAACATCTGGTTCAGAGAAAAATGATTATCAACTTTCAAAAGCTGAAAATAGTAGCTCTGCAGAGAGACAAGAAAACAACAGTAAATCTGATGCCCTAATAAAAAAACACTGTGCAGTGGGAACCCAGACAATTTCTGAAGAAATCCAAACCAGTATTAGCAAAAATAAAGAAGATATTTGCATATACACCTCTGCAATGAACAAAAAACCTAGTCTGAACATCAATAATGAACACATACTGCCTACAATAAAACAGGAAAATACTGGACCACTTGATTGTTTTGATAACCAAGATGCTGATAAGTATAAATGCAGCAGCCAGAAGGAAGAGCTGCAAAGTGACAAAGGAACCCCACTGCCAAGCAAAGAATTTCATTCTGACAGAAACGAACATCAGACAGTTTCAGAAGAATTGGTGGAGAAAACTGGTCACACACATGCAGACAACATGACAAAGGCATCTGGAAAGAAGGAGAGAGTTTTCAAAACTGAGTTATTTTCAAGAGATAAAACCAAACCAGCTTTGACCACGAAATCCAAAAAGCACATTCACAAATCTATGAAATCAGAAACTGTAGAAATTAAGCACTCTGAAGTCAATCAAAGGCAAAATATTAAAACTTGTGAAGAGAACTCAGCTGAAGGACAGAACTGTAGTAAAGAAAAGGAGATGCTTGGGCAAGATGTAGGAATTAATGTCAAAGAGAAAGACAAACATAAAAATAAAGAAATAAAACATAAAAAGCTGAATAGTTACCGAGCTGATGCTGTAAGGTTCTCAAATTTTGGCGCTGTAGACTTTAAGTCAAAAAACATAAAATACTCTCCGCATAAATCTGTGAAAGTTCATCCTTCACAGGAGCAGCCATACAAACGGAAGATGAAGGAAAACCTGATGGGGAAGAGAGAACTTAAGAAAGCAAAGGTGGAAGATGAAAGACCGAAACAATCTGAAGGAAAGAATTTTAAGCAAATTGCACATAATTGCATGATAAATTCTGACAGAGCTAAAAGATTGAATGGAGAAAATGTCTGGAAACCAAAGAGTTCCTTAGCAGATCACTCTGTGCTTAAACTACAGAGAAAAAGGGCTCTATCTTCTCCCATGTCTAAAAACTACTTTTCCAACAAAGAAAGACGTCTCGATGGTCAAAACAAAGACAAGTGCTCTGAGAAAATGTTTCCTGATAAAAACCTGCTATACATAAATAGAAGAAATAACAGACTGAAGTTGCATCTTCAAAAGGAGCCAAAAAAACACTACCTGAACAGGGTTGCATTTAAACGTACGGCACAGGAACGCATATACCTGACAAAATTAGAGACATCACCTGTCAGACCCGTCTGGCATCGAAAGACCAAAGTGTCACAAAACAGCGATTCGAAAAAAGATGCGTCTGCCTCAGCAGTCGAGAAACCATGCAAGCAGGAAGTACTTGAGTTTAAGCTGTGTCCAGACATACTGTTCAGAAATCCAACCAGTGGCGAAGAAAGCTTAGCTGTGAAGAATTCCCTGGAAAGAGATAAAGTCGTTGTAGCAGGTATGACGCTATCTTGATTATTAATTTGTAAGTAAGAAGTATGTACTCCTTTTTCAGTTCATGTTGTCTGAAACTACAGACAGTGGAAACATGAGACAGGAGCGGGGCTGGCTGATGTCGGGGCTTCCCCGGAGCCGCGGCACGGCGGGGCCGTCCCGGGGCCGGGAGCCGTGCAGGGGGATTGCTGCGGAGCTGTTTCTAGCAGCTTTAACCCTTTTTTCGCCATGCTGGCGTGGTAACTATCTTTCAGGTTAGCAAAGCAGTCTTATTAGATGACTTGCGGTTGGAATTAAATATGTTCTTTAAGCTTTCTTTTTCTCTCTTAAAGAGGCATGCACGCTCCTTGTAGGTACAGGTTTACAGGGGGAGAGGTTTAGGGAGTATGCCGAAGTTTGCTTCCTACCTGTGTCAGGAGGATTGATGAAGTGTTCAAAACAGCTGCAGTCTGCTAACACTCCGAACCGCTTAAACTTCGGGGCGCCGGGGAACACAGATTCCCGCATCTGTGCCTTAGGAATCAACCTATCTTCATAGAAGAGTTCAGTAAATTCGTTTCCTCACACGGTGGCACCAGTTCTGGATCCCTTTCCCCACCCACGACGTGGGGGAGCCCAGTTCTAGTTCCATCTCCATCTGAAGAACCATTCCGACGTCTTGAGGGATGGGGAAAGGCAACTCCAGCATTAAGGGTTTCTCAGGCCCCGAGCCTGGAGGGGAGAGGTTCCCTCCCCTCCCCCCAGCACCCACGTGGTCCCATGGCTGGTACAGAGATAGCACACCGGGCGTGGAGAGAAGGCAAGAGAGAGTTTATTGTTGGGAATGTTACTTTTATAGGGTTAGGGAGAATCACAGGTTAACCAATTAGAAGTCTCAAGGGGCTTACAGGAACACAGGAAGGGGTTAACCCCTTCACAGGAAAGGGTTAACAAGGTCCGATGAAACACCTTAGGACATCTTCCCAGGACATTCCTGCATGGGATACACTTGTCGTGGGGGGTGTTGGGAAGAAGAAAGCATGTGTTTACAAAGAGACCACCAAAAGCCATTTTAAGACATGTTTAAACAAGTTTCTCATCAGATTTAGTGCTACATGAGACTCTAGAAGCTGAAGGCTGAGATATCATAGCTAGTTCTCTGACAGACCATAGCCGTGTGTTAAGCTGAAAAAGAACAGCTTGGCTTCTTTGTAGAAAGTAGATTCTTTTGGCATAGTTACCAAAGGTGATCTGATCTGTATTCAGTGTTCACCTGGATATACGTAAGTCTGGCTGGGCAGACAGTGGAGGGAGGGATCTTTTATGCCACTGAGGAAGAGAGAGAGCTTAGGTCTGACATATCCTGCACAAAGTCCCCATAACCTTTGCCATCGTTGCTTTAATCTGCCCTTTTCCCTCCTCTTCTTTCCTGTCCCAAATCTTTCAGCATCTTACATGGTGCATTGTGAAGCATATTTATGTCAAATTCTGTATCTGATTTTTAAATAAAGCCAAATCTTAAATTGCACATAGCAGCCCTTGCAGTCATTTTCACACCCAAAGGGAATTTCCTTTTGCATGTGCTAGTATATATGTTAAAACTTGATGCTGAATAGAGACCAAAACTTGTGATATAGGAAGGCTCCAAATTTTTTTTTAAATTTTCTTTTTAGGTGTCAAGAGTAAAAAAGAAGATTGGTTAAAATGTGAACCACTGAAGCAAAAGAAACTGGAAGAGATCTCTACAGGTGAAATGACTTCTGAGTATCCAGTTTGAAATATAAGCTAAATAGTCTTTGCTTGGTATTAAGTGTTCATTTACAGTAGCAAACCCTAATAAAGGATTCCAACTTATTCTTTACTAGTTCTGCTGATTAAATGGATACTGTAGAGTAGACATATGAGTTTCAAAGATCTGTGGAGCTTTTTACTGCTGTACGAATATACTGTTGGAGATAGTTGAAATTTTCCTGCATACCTGTGTGCTTTTGACTTGGGTGTAGCACTGGTAACAACATTCAAGTACAGTTTTAAATTGTAGGTAAAGACCAAGCTAGCTCTTTCACACTTTAAAATGTAGGAAGTGATGTAGCAAAATCCAGTGTGAGCCTTTAAAAACAGAAAGTGATTTTTTTTTTTTAATCTGGCTGTCACAGTACGTTGCTGCTGTCCATGCATACACCTGTGCTCACAAGTTCCAGGACCTGTGTCCCAGTAGTCTGGTCAAGATTACTTGTATGACACATAAAGGAAAAGTGGGGCCACTACTACATCTTCCTTGTTTCATTTGATTGGCAAATTGCTTTTCGATGGTCTTCTATACTGTTTAGGAGTCAACTGTTACAGTAGCGGCATCTTTCATCTCAGGATCTTGCTTGTTCCATCCTTTGTTTGCAAACCTCTTGGGTGAGGTTGCTCCCAACTGTCTTTGCTTCTTTGCTTTAAGTATCTTTCTAGCTATAGTCTTGTTTTTCTACTCATCTGAAAGGAAACAAAATGGTACATTCAGCATGCTGTAGCCGTGTTGCCATCCGCTTCTTAACTTGTCAGCAGAGGACTTGCATGCTCATATCTGTGTTGTGGTGTTGATGCAAGCAACATATTCTGCAACATCTGCATCTTTTAATGCTGTTGCCTGTGTCCTTGGCTATTGGTCCCTGCCATCCTTTTAGCCCTTCCTCTTGCTTCTTCTCTTAGTTTCAAAAATGCACGTTTTCCATCACACCTTTCTTAATATTCTTCAGAAATCTCGGTTGTGAAGACACCCAAATGGCCATTTTGTGCTTAAAGATGCATTGGAGATTGATTTAAATCTGAGGCACCTGCTGCTTTAGGAAGGAAGTTTGTGGCATCCTTTTTGACACTGGAGGGCCCTAAGTACCACATGCAGAAGGAGTAGAGTCCTTTGACGCTCAGACTCTTGCTTTAACCTGCTTGTCTGTCTTGCAGCTGAGGACAGTATTCCACTTGATACAGCTATACAGATCCTGGATGGAGATGGAGAGACTCTTCACATTCCAAGCAAGGACTCAAAAGAGATGTTTCAGACCTACAGGAAAATGTATCTGGAAAAAAAGATGCAAAAGCCTTGATAGTGCTCCTGTATCAGAGATCTTACTCAGTATCACTGAGAAAAAAATGCCACCACTAAGATGCTTTTTTTCAGTTTACTTCATATTTCTGAATAATTGTAAAAAACCACAGTTTTTTTGGTAGGTGTTGAGAATTTCCCCCCCTATTTTCCTCATATTTGTGAATAATTGACGTCTTTTGTATTTATTACACAAATATACTTTGGTGCTGCAGATGCTGATGTTAAATGTACTGTTTCTTTAGGCATGTCTGAATTTTTTTTTTTTTTAAGATAGGGGAGTTTTTTTGAATCTTGACCAAAAAAAAAGATCAAACTCATTTAAATTGCCACAGCCTCTTTTCTGATTCTCAAAAACTTTACTTGTGGTAATTTCCATTACTGGCAGTGGAAGAATACTTCTACTGGAAAGGGATTGCAGTGGGTTTCCAAGCATTACACTTCTATTTTCCACTTATGCTAGTCTGATTGTTTTGCTTCTATAAAGGCTTTTGTTTTTGTAGAAACTTTTTTTTTTTTTTAAACTGGGAATAGAACTTTAAAGCCCTCAAATCAAGCATACAGATCAGGGGTATTTATGAAGTATCTATGCTGCTACCCAGTTTTGTTACATATGTTTTTGTGGAACTTGTACAAATTGAATTGAGTTCTTAGTTTTAACTCAGTGCTGTAAACAGTGCTGTAAAGTGTTAGTTGAGTGTTAGTTGTTTTTCTTTCTTTCTCTAGCTTTCTTTACACTTGAAAGAAAAGTGCTATTGTTGAAGTGCAGGGAGTTTGAATTCACTCTTGTCTGGACCATGTTGCTCAATTTAAACAGACTGTAATTAATTTCTTTTATTATAAAGTCAGATAATGTTTGATTTCACATTCACTGTGACAGAAGAGTTATATTTGTTGCTGGGTATCTTTTGTTTAAGTGCCTTTTCATTATTCAAAATTTTGAATCAAATAATATTTTTTCAGAAATTTCGTACTTGATTCTATCTTGTTAAACCTTTATGCTCAAAGAAAAACCTGTAGATATTTCATTGAATGACTTTTATACTTGAAATAAACTTTGGAGGACTATGCCTTGTCTTTTTTTTTCTTAGTTAAAAAGTATCAAGCTGTGTTTATTGCAGTTAAATGGGCATTGAAAATAGTCCTTTAGATCAAAAGCAGGTTTGAAATAAATGCTGGATCTTCCGTGTTCAAGGGAAGTAGCTGCAAGTGAGAACTGGACTTAAGCCCAAGCTTTTTCTAATGAAATCTTAACAGCACGTTAAGGAAGCATCAGAAATGTGTTCTGTCTTCTTCAGCATGTTATTTTCATTCCTGCTCTGACTTGGAATTGGGAATTGGCTGGCAAGCCTTCAGTACTACTCCATTGGTGACTAGGTATGTGTGCAGGCATCTCTAATTATCCAGTGGAGCATAATATCCCAATATCCTAACTCTCTCTGTATGCTCAATTAAAAATAGGCTTTTTGGGGAGACAGAAGTCCTCACCTTCCATCAAATGTATGTTTATTCTCTCAAACTGGGAAACTATTTGGGAAGATTTTTATTCCATCTGGCGCAGCTGTCCTAGTAACTTAGACTTTTGTTTGTTTGTTTTTCTGGCTGGATGCCAAACTATTAGTCTGTGGAGATTGTTGTCTCTGAAGGATTTTGTAATAGTGTTGGCAACTCTGAGAAGATTTTATTTTGCATTTTCATGGGAGTTTAGTTACCTGTATTATACTGCCTGCACTGGGGAAGATTCATTGCAGCCTTAAGTGTACCCAGTAAAAGCAACACATGGTTCCTGTCAAGAATTTAGTCTGGGTTTTGTTCTGCACAATGATACATGAAGCTGACTTAAATGCTTGGGTGAATTCTTTTCAATAGGAAATTATTGAATCCAGTGACCCATGATGTTTATATTCTAAATATTTGGAGAAGTTTGCTTCTGACCTTGTGCATCCAGTAAGTGAGAATGTCAGTTTGGAGTCCCATGGATACAGCTACATCTTCTTCCTCTCATATACCAAGGAGTGAATCTTGGCTCTGTGACGATGTTTACATGGTGACTTGTGCCTACTGTTTTGGTATGGTTAGGATCTTTGGGATAGAGTGGCCATGTACTTTCTGCTTGGTTCTTATGTTGGTTGGTTATTGTACAGTTCAGTAGCTGTCTTGAAAGCCTTTACTTTGCACTTAGATCTGGCCTGTAGCCTGTGCTACACTTACTGCATGATTGCTGCATGCATGTGGCACTGAAGACTGCCAGATGCTCTTCATCAGTTGCCATTTCTCCCGCTCCTTATAGTGCTGACTGAAGCCATACTACAGCAAGCCCTTGGCCTTGGATAGGCAAGATGCTCTGTGGAAACCAGGGCTGTGTTGCTTGAACTGACAGATGTGAGCATGAGGTCATTCCCTAGCACTGAAGGTGCCCATCACAGATGTGATGTGTGCCCATTGTCGGGTTGTTGCCTGTACTTAAACACTTGCAGTATGAACGTCTCTGGTAAGGTTACTTTGTCCAAACCATGGATCCTGTCATGGCTCTGAGAGCACTAATAGATCTTAATGGTCCTATATGTCCTCCACTCACACCCCGTGCTCATGGGCCCAGGTTTGGGGCCTTGGCTGGTGAGGACCCTGCCTTGCTGGTTGTGGTATCTCCCTCAGCTTCTGGCCCTTGCCTTTAGGAGCTGCTGGTTCCTGCTGAGCCCTGGCAGACACAGAACTGTAGGATGTGGTGTACAACATCCTCTCCTGTTGGTGTCTGTCTTCTCCTTCCCATTTCCTTCTAGGAAAATTTCTGTGTCGGTAGAAAGAGCTACCACTTCTATCATTCTTGTCTTTGTGTCCCAAGAGAGTCACAGATGAGGTTCTGTATAAGTGTGAAAAAAACATATATGTAATTTGCTATCCATTTTCAGAGACAAGAAGACGATCCACATTGCTACAGGAGACTGGTCAGCCAGCCTGACCTCTTTCTTTGGGAAGATTAGAGAACAATCTTTGAAGTCATGACTACCAAAGTGCAGTAAAGAAAAAATTGAAATGGTGAGATTGGATTTACAAAGGGTAAATCATACCTGCCCAACCTGATGGCCTTATGATGAGATGACACATTCTGTGGACAAGTGGACTGTACATACTGTTGTTTAACAAGACTCGACATGGTTTCTCATAGTATTCTTGTAGCCAAATTGAGGAGAGAGAGTTTGGATACGTGACCCATGCAGTATGTGGAAAATTAGCTGACCAGCTGGGCTTGGAGCAATACTGTCTGTGGTCAATGTTAAAAAGTCCAGCTAGCAACTACTGCATTCTTAAGCAATTGATACTGGGGCTGTCATTACCATCTTCATTAATTAATTGGAGGATGGGATGTAATGAACTTTTGCAGGTTTGCATGGAGAAATACAGGTCCTCAGGAAACTCAAGAGCAACTTAGTGTGGGAGTTGAGAAAAGGCACGCAGTGTGTCTCCCAAGAACATTTGCTTCCTCTTACTCACTTCCAACAGGTAAAACTAGGGATACTCAGAAGAGCTGGTTTCTAATGGTGTGATGAAGCCATGGCCCTGAACGATGTCCTGTCCAGGAGATGCCTGTTTTTGGCTTGAGGCAGCAATGCTTGTGTAAAAATGACTCACATCTGCTCCAGAGCCCCTGCCCCAACATCTAGTGATATGATGTTCAAGAAGGTCTGTAGGGTGGAAGTCTCTGTAACAGTGCCATTTACTTCACATAATTGTCATGATCTGTTGTAAATCACACCTGCTGTCTTGCCATGTGTCCAGTCATGCAGTGATCTGTAAACCATGAATAGAGCAGGGCATCAAGGAAAGAAAAAACAAACCAGCCATGCAGGGAAACATGTATTATAAGCTGCTGGGCTTGGAAACGTTACCACCACATTTGATATCAACAGTACTTTCCTTCCCAGGTGTTAAAAGTAATCCTTTTTCCTACTGATGAATTAACGAGTCATTAACATGAGTGCTAGAAAGGTGTGTGCTCTGCTTTCCAATCAAGAGTGATTTTCTTGGTGGCAGACCTAGGTTGTTATCTACAATTCAGCCTTTATTTTAGATATCTGATCCTTTAAGCTAAGTCTTCCTTTAAACTTGGCTGTAGTGGCTACACTTACCTCTCCCCGTCTCAATCCTTGTCTTTCTGCCTTCCTAGACCTCGCCTTCATAAACTCACTTCTTCACCTCCTGAGGCTTCTTGTTTAATTTGCAAGGTTGCAACTACCACCTTCTCTTTTTAAATCTTTTTCTGATCTTCCTGGTCTCTGACTTGTCTTTTACTGTGTGCAAAGCCTCCAGCCTCTTTTCATCCTGGCAAAGCTCAGTCTTTTCCTGACCTCTTAGCTCCAGTGCTACCAGCTCAACCATGCAAAGCCTACCCCAGTCTGCATTTAAGCCAGGCAACTTTTTGTTTTTACTTTGCTGTCTGTTCATCAGTATTAAGACTCCAAGGGGAAAATGGTTCCCTGCTTCCAGCTTTTGTGCTCATTACTGTAACACCTTGACAAGAAAAGCAAAGGAGAATGTTTACTTCCTCCTTGCATGCATGGAGCATACCCATGGCAGTGGGAGCTTTGGAGCACTTAGTTCTGAGATTCAGCAAGTCCTTTGGGCACATGCAAACATTATCAACATGGAATAATTAGTTCAGTGGCAGTTATCCTCAAGATATGTCAGGAGCTGTTATGTAGTTGGAATCTGTCAAGCTCCGTAACAAATGTCCTTTGAACGTAATTTGGGTTCAATGGCTTCAATGGTTTCAATAATACCATATTCAGCAGGTTGCTGTTATTCTAAACTGCTCTGTGCAGTTCCAGTCTCCAGTGTATTACCATCATAGTGATTTTGCCAATATTGGAATCTCTTTGATAAATTGCTGTGACTCGTGAATTGGCCACTATCCATTCAGACAGCTGCTCAAAAGAAATTACCTGTAGTAGAGAAAGTGTTAGGGCTGCAAGAAACAGCATTATGGCTACAAGGAGTACCTGCAAGGAACAAAAGCCTGGAGACCATCTGCTCTGTTGAATAAGCAATCTGGATACATTCCATAATTGTCACATGTTAACATGAAACCTCTTATTGTGGACCTGCTGGCTTGACAGACCCGCATAGCAGAGGAGCAAATACTGCCTATTTCACATGTGGGCATCTCCAGCAACTACAATATAAATGAGCAGCTCGACAGGAGAGTGAACAAGAAAAGCTTTTCTTAGAGAAACCATATGTTGCTCCTCAGCATTTCTGCTCTGCATCTCATGCAACGTACTATGGCTGAAACCTGTTCTGATGTACAAGTACATCCAAAGCAAATTTCTCCCTGGTAAGACCTTAAGCAGCTGCAGACAAGACTTAAACATGCATGAGTCCCTAAACCTTAAATTTTAAAATGTTGTTATGACACAAAGATACTCTTTATAGAAAGAGTATGGGAAAAAGAGCTCAAATAAAAGACAAGATTATGACATGCTTAGTATTTGGAGGCAGCTATGTATCTAAATAAGGTAAGTCCTAAAGGTTTAGTGGCTTCGTAAACTTTGCTGGTTTTGTAGTATTAATGTTGAAAGACATCTTTATAGTCTGCTATAACAATATATATTCTGGGTCAGTGACTTCTGTGTCTCACAGACATATTTGAAAAAGCTGCATCCTAATACAATGAGCGATATAAAAGAGGTGCTTAGTAATGACTACATCCTGAGGATATTTGTACTGGATCTGTTTGTGAACCCTAGTCCCAGAATGCTTTAGGCTCATATTCATTTAGCACTGAGATGATAGGTTTTCCATACACAGTGTAAAGAAAGGCTCTCAGGGAAAAAAAGTGGAGTAAGATGAGAAGTCCCACTGCTGTCTGGCAGCAGCTTTCAGCTTTTCTGTACTCCTGGGATGTTTTGTGGCAAAGGAGATAAGAAACTGCAGAGTTGCTCTGCAGTGTTGTGATGAGAACCTCGCTTACTCCGTTGGTCTGTGTGCTGGGAACAGGAGAAGGGTCAAATGCATAGTCAGTGAGGACTAGACATGTTGCTATAGCTGCGAGTGCTGTTTCCTGCATATGGGCTGGTCAGAGGTCTTCCTGGGATTTCAGAAGTCTCTTTCTGTATCCCTGTTTGCTTTGTCACTCTTGGTTGGTGTACGCATTCACATTTAATTCTGATGTGGATACAATTTGCAGGAAGCAAAAACTGGATTGAAAATGTGCCATTTTACTTATTGAAACTTCTCTTCTGAAAGATCAGCAATGACTTAGATGTCAACTACCTGATGAATAAACTCAAAATTAACAAATAGGTATGTTTGAGGGGGGGAGGCTCCTTGGTTTAGTCAGGGGGAGATGTCCCTTTTGTTCTGACTCTAGGCAATGTCTTAATGAGATAAGAGCCTGGAGGGAATCTGGAATCGAAAACATAGTTCATGGCAGGCTAGTGGTTTCTTATTTGATTAATAAAGATGCACGTGTGGGTTGTTTTTTGTTTGGTCCCTCCCAGCCCCATAATAGCGATGTAATTTTATACTGGGTGTCAGTGGCAGAGTTTTGGCAGTGGAGAGTCTGCAGGAGGTGCCTCTGTGTGAGGTCAGGAGGTGCCCCCAGCTGGGTCCACAATGCATCCACTGCAAGACACAGCTGAGCCCACCACTCAAACTGGTGGTGCTCTGGGAAAACATATTTAAGTAAAGGATAGAAAACACCAAAGAGAAAGAGGAGGAGGAAACAAGAGTGAAACAGCAGAAGGAACACCAAAGTTGAAGGTGCTCCATGATGGAGCAGATATTACCAAAGTGCTGCTCATGGGGAAGTCACACTGGAGCAGATACTTCCTCAGAGGTACCGTGGCCCATGGATGAGCCCATGCTGAAACAGCTGTCATTATCACCCAAAAGAAACTGCAGCCCATGGAGGAGCTCCACTGGACCATAGGAAAGTACAACAGAGAGAAACTGCTGTGTGCTGACCCCTGCACTGCCTGTTGCCTCAGTGAAAGGGCTGAGTGTATTGCACCCTGCAGAGGTAGCAAGAGGGGAAGGAGAGGTGCCTGGTGTGATGGAGTGAATGGGCCTGGAATGGGGGAGAAAGAGTGTTTTCCTGGTGTGTAAATATTTTTTTTTTTTTTTTTAAAAGAAAAATCCAACCCACTACTCAAATGTTTTTTATTTATTGGCAATTAATTGAGGTGAATTCCCTGAGGCAAGTCTGTTCTGCCTGTAGCAGGATGCTCTGCCTGGAATGGGGGTAAAACAACTCCAACACTACTCCTATTTGCAGAGCTATCAGTGGTGAATGGAGAAGGGGGTGTCAGGCTGCTTTTGGCATTTAAGAATGCTGAAACCAGCCTGACTCCTAAACATCCTGAGGAAGAACAATGTCTCCTGATAGAAACTGGCACAGGTGAAGATGTGGCAGACCTGATAAAGTGCCTGAAAAAGAACCAACAAGTGATACTACTGATATCTAAAGCTGCTGAACAGCTGGCCTAGAGATAGACTACTTACACTGTGTAGTGAATAATCCTGATTATGATATTTTAGTCTAAAGATCACAATACATTTAAATAACTTATATAAATATATTTGGCTTGTCATCCTTAATCCTATGGGACAAAGTTGTATAAACATTCAATTACACCTGTATAGCCCTTTAGACATAAATCATTGATGAAGTCTGGGGCTAGGATTGGATCCAGCCATGCCCAGACTGCTCTCTGAGAAGGAGTTCAGAAAGCAAGGGTGTCCTCTCTGCCCCTCGTGACTCAACAAGAAGGCTTCTCTAATAAACCTCATCAGAAGCTCCCATTCTGCCTGTGACACTGCCCATGACAGTAACTGGTGAGTGATTTCACTGTCTTTACCTCAACCCAAGTTTTCCCTTTCTTTTTTTTTTTTTACTAGTTGCTCCCCAATCTCACCGAGAGATGGATGAGCAGGCAGTGGTGCACCACAAATCTAAAGGGGAAAATTACTATGCCTTGAGGGAGCAGTAAAATTCTCTGTGAGAGCAGTGCACAAGGAGGTGAAGAACATAAAATCTACTCCTTGCCCATGGCCAGGATGTTACATTACCACACAGTGTCTATGTCCTCCACTCCTAGGTGTGCTTTAGTTCCCAGGATGCCTCCAGCTGACTGTCCATTTTTCCAGCAGGCAAAGAGTCCACAAGAAATACCAGGTCCTGCTTTCTTCTCAAGGCTGTGTTTACCACTTCTCATCTTTTCAGTGATTCCATTCTCCTATCCCTGTGTGAGAAGCATTTAACTTTCATTAGCATGCCTAAAATAGAGAGGTTTCCTTTTTGTTTTGTTTGTTTGTTTTTGTTGTTTTTGTGATGCAAGCAACACCCATGGAACACAATACTTTACAGCAGAGACACTTAGAGCTCAACTGTTATGATTTTTATGAGTGATAATTACAGAGGTGACACTTTTACTTAGACCGGATCATACCAGTTGGAAATAGCACAGCAGGACACAGCAACCAAAATGAGATGTATCAGAATTGAGACACGGACCAAGACTTCCCCCCCAAAAATGAGCTTAACCACAAATGAAAAAGAAAGTATATCCACTTGCCTTACTTGGGAGACTTGGTCTATGTATTCATGATAAGATTACAGAAGGAGAATTCTGTTCTGAAATAATTGTTCTCTTGCCCTGAATTCTGTTATTCCAGTGGTCCTTTCAACAGGGACAGGTTTCTGTTAAGAGCTCGGTGGCAGGGCAGGTTAGCTGTCATTCCAAGAGAGTGGCCACTGGCTAACAATATCTAACACAGATGTAATTTCCAGAGGTTGGTTGCAGCTTCTAAGTCGTATCCAGTACCTACACCAATTTCTGAATTCTTTGTCCTTTGTGTGTCATAGCCTTCTATCACAGGATAGCCCCCTATCCTCATTAAAGTTGATCTGAATTTTTGACAATTAATTGCTAAAGAAGCCAACCCAGGTTTCTGTAGAGCAGGTTGACTGATTTCTGCTTTTATCCGAGTCAGCCATGAATGTGGCAATAGATGTCTTTCCCAGCTAGATAAATGCTGTGGCCTGTTGGAGATACTTTTTTTTCCCCTCAGAGGCTTATAAAAATTACTATTAAACTGGAAGTTTTTATTAGAAATAACCTCAGAATGCACTCATGCACGAGGTTTTTGATAGGGCCTCTGATGTGAATGCAGAGGCATAGATATAGAGAAGAAAAGCTGCTCTGGAGTTGTGGTTTGTAAACTGTTGGACTAAATGTTTAAAGTTGCATTTCCCCTTTCTGCTGCACATCAGCGGCCTCATATTCTTTTTTTACTTCTTCTGGTGAGTAATTTTCCCTTCTCTCTCACTTTTTGTAAGAGAAAAGCTGGAGGCAGTGGAGGGTCACAGACCCCTGCTACAGAAAAGGGACCATTGAGCTGGGATGAGCCAGTGATAAAATTGCCAAACCAGCACAAACATATTTAGCATTTCTTCTGATAGGAGAGAGACTAGCCAAATCTCAGACTTACTTTAATAGTAACTGTTACTGTAAAGCAGTAACAGAATTGCTGACGTGGAAATAATATATTTAGCTAATTGCTGATTTAACATCTGGTAGACCATAGGGTTGGTGTTGCAAAATCCCAGTGCTTAAAACAGCTGCAGAGCGAGGGAGAAGCGATCAGTTATCTCTGGGTGAGCCTGGGGAGCTGACTCCTCAGGAAGGCAGCTGTGGGATGCAAATAGAGTGATGGGTTGCCTCTGGGACAGATTCAGAGCTGACTCCCCAGGAATAATGAGCAATCTGGCTGCATAAATGAGGAAGTACAGAAGGTCACAGGTCACTGAAGCTGAGAGGATAAAAGGGAAAATCAAATACCAAGAGGTAGGTTCAGCAAAATAGGATCAGAATTGAAAATCCCACTGTCTGCAAATCCACAGCTACAAAGGCAAATATCTTCCCCACACCACCTTGACACTTGAGGTTGGACCCCCCTCATGAGCACAGACCCTAGAGGGCAACAGCTGCATCTTGCAGACCCTCTTGAACTGGGAGAACTCAAGATTTTTGGGGTGGTTGTTATGCTAATAACTCCACTTTAGTAATATTTATCATACCTGCAAACTGCTAAGTTTATCACAGTTACATGCTTGTTAGGCTTAGGCAAATGTAACTGGCACAACTGTGTGTCATAATTTCCTTACCTCTGTAGTACATGAGTTTTTTTTGGCAATTTATCAGGGCAGGAGGCTGCAAACAGTGTTGGGCTGGGGCCTGGAGAGGCAGAGACAGTGTGTGGATACAGACACCCAGTGTGTTCAGCCTCTAGGGCTGTCTTTGAAGCCTGCAGGGGTATCAAAGAGGCACCTATGTCACTTATAGTAAATCTCTAAGGAGATTTATTCTGTCTTGCTGAGACAAGAAACTTATTTCTACCTTAATGTAAGGAAAAGTTTCAGTCTCCTAAAAGGAAGGAAAAAAAACGTTCTGCAGTCACTGGCTAGTAGTGGGGAGCTAGCCTGCCTGGGAATTGCTGTAACCCAGAAAAAAGGGATGGTTGTACAAAGGGTTTAAAATTGAGAGAATAAAGTTAATTTAAAAAGGGCATTCAGAAAGGAGCAATCCCAAGAGAACTGGATGAGAAAAGGCAAAAACTGCACAAGAAAATAAAATTTAGCTTCAGTATGTTGAGTGAAATTACAGTGTAGTGTTAGCTGAGCTGTGGATATTACCACTAAATCCACTAGATGACAGTGTGGAGACTGCATTCAGTGCGACAGCAACATCTGTCTGTTCTTTATGGGCATGTTGGCATTGTCTCACTGCTCTCTGCTATAAAACCAAAGTTTGCAATGTGCCTCTGCTTGTACCCAGGGGCTTCATGTGTGTGAGGGTGGTCTTGGTCAATTGCTAACAACAGGATAACATTGGCATGAAAGAATTGATTGTCATTTCTCTGGCACTGGCTGTTTTTTACCAAGCCTAGAGATGTGGGGTCCAGGATTAATTCGGGGAGCGATGGTGGAAAGTGAACTGAAGGATGGAGGGACACCCACGACCTCTGTGCTGTGCCTTGCAACCAGTCACAGAGGGGGACAGACTGTTTAGCAGAGCCTGCTGAGACAGGACAAGGGGTAGTGATTTTAAACTAGTAGAGCGTAGATTCAGACTAGATGAGGAAAAGAGGGTGGTGAAATGCTTGCACGGGTTGCCCAAAGAGGTGGTGGATGCCCCATCCCTGGAAACATTCAAGGCTGAGTTGGATGGGGCTCTGAGCCACCTGATCAAGCTGAAGATGTCCCTGCTCCTTGCAGAGGAGCTGGGCTAGATGGCCTTTAAAGGTTCCTTCCAATGAGTCTATGATTTGCTTTGCACACCAGGAGCTCTTCCCACCACTGTGTGGTGCCTGGCCCATCTGTCCCCCAGGGACAACAACTGATACAGGAAGGGGAAGCTGTGAGGAAAAGACTAGCAGACAAGGATAAGATGCTTGGTACAGTTTTGACTTCTGTGGCTTTTCCAGTTTTGTATGAGATAATGGGCAAAACAAGGTAAGAACACCTGGGGATCACAGCAGCTTCCCTTTCATAACGCTAGTTTCTCCACACAGCCTCTTTCCACCTGGGATATGGTGTGACCAAGTGTACAGATACTACCACTGTAGATGTAGACCACTAAAATTTAGGACTGAATATTTAATGCCCAAGTAGGATTTACACTACAACAGAAAGAAAATTGAAGCAAAGACTGTATATTAATAAAAGTCAGTGCCTATTAAGGTAATGTAAATAAAGTGCTATACATGTGTAACTTTTATGACAACTCTGCTTTGAAAATGTACTGTTACTATTGAGGCAAGATATAAGTTAATGGGTGTGTAAACCTTGTTTGCTGTTATTAGCCTTGCGTTAAAGTGTTATCTGTGATGTTTTTTGCTTAGTCCTCTCAAATCACCTTCATTTTGTGGGACAGCACACATTTTCACCCCAATGTTTTCTACATTTCATACCAGTTCCATGGGTTGCTCTCTGTTCCTTCTTTTGCAACATTAATGGCTTTTAGTCACTCTCCTGCAGTCCAGCCCTGAGAGGTTACAGTGATGTCTTCTCGTGGAGGCCTCCCTGGGGCAGGAGTGTTGTGGGGGCACAAATTGTCTGGTTAGAGGGCACTAGACCATCTGATTGCTGGCAGTGAGGCTAAGCTGATCATCCCTTCCCTTCTGCTCTGTCTCTCTCCTATTAAAAAAAATGCCTCAGTTTGAGAGACATGAAATATTAATCTGTTGTGCCATTTATTGTAGTGCAGCTTACCATGCACTGGAATCCCAAAGTGCCCTGAATTTTGTCTTAGCCTCATACAGATGCCTCGAAACTGGCACTTGGCAATGGTCCTGGCAATTTTATAACACTCAGGCTTTTAGGATTTTTGATTCATGTGCTGCAGAAACTTGTCCTTATATGGGATAACATGAAATTCTACGAGTGAGAACAGATGGATTTTCTTTTGCTCTGCTTTTTCTTTCCATCTAGGGGATGATTTGTCAGTCTGATTTTCCTTACTACCCTTTCTGTAGCTAGAAAGAGGAAAAGAAATACTGTGAGTGATCTCATTTAATAACCACCAGTCTTTCATGGCCTTTGGATCAGGCAGCTCTGTGGAAAAGGATTTAAAATCATCATGTCTGTGAATCTTCCTTTTCTTCTAAATTAACCATATATTGCAATTTCATAAACAATTATTTCAGTCTCTTTACTTCTCAAACAGTATTATTTATCATTAAAAGCTGCTTTGAACATAAAACTATTAGGATGCCCTTTATTAGAGTGGCTTACTGCGGCTCCCTTTCTAATGAATTTTTTGCTTTATGACTTGCTGGCTGAGTTTCGGCTCTTACTTTAAGTCACACAATTGATTCAGTGTTCAAAGTCAGTTTATCAGACCGTATCTTCATGAAATTGCCTGCCAGCAGAGCAACCGAGGCAATGAAAAATTGGCGTGGAAAACAAAGTAACCTTGTTGTTTTGTTAAATTGTCAAACGTTTGGGGTCTACTTCTGCAACCCTTAAACCCAGAAGGGCGGGGAGCTTCTGACGCCAGCTCGACTAAGCTGAAAACAATCCTCTGGAGTGGCACCGTTTTCCTCTGGAAGGGGCTGTGAACAGCCTGGGACTGTGGCAGCTTCTCTGACACGTTCATCACGTGGCAGGCTCCCTCTTCCTAATTTTCAAGTGAGATGTGTGCAAAATCTCTGTGGGCTGTGAGATTTACAGCCCACGCTGTAAATTCATTTTTTCAGTGCAGTGTACAGGGAAGGTGTCAGGCCCTAGGAAAGCCATCGCTAGTGCTGTGAACAAGTCATGTGAGTCGCCATGCCCATCTTATCATAGAATCATAAATCACAGAATCAGCCGGGTTGGAAAAGACCTCTGAGATCATCAAGTCCAACCCTTGATCCACTACTGCCGTGGTTACTAGACCATGGCACTAAGTGCCACATCCAGTCTCTCTTAAAAACCTCCAGGGATGGAGAATCCACCACTTCCCTGGGCAGCCCATTCCAATGTCTGATTACCCTCTCTGTAAAGAATTTCTTCCTGATATCTAATGTAAACCTCCCCTGGCAGAGCTTAAGACCATGCCCTCTTGTCTTACTGATGGTTGCCTGGGAGAAGAGACCAACCCCCACCTGGCTACAACCTCCTTTCAGGGAGTTGTAGAGGGTGATGAGGTCTCCCCTGAGCCTCCTCTTTTCCAGGCTGAACAACCTCAGCTCCCTCAGCCTCTCCTCATAGGACTTGTGCTCGAGTCCCTTCACCAGCCTTGTTGCTCTTCTCTGGACCTGCTCCAGCACCTCAACATCCTTCCTGAACTGAAAAGACATTTTACAAGATATTTCAGTTGAAATGATGATGAAAGACATCGTTGGAGAGGATGAGGTTATGATAGATACTTAAGGAAAAACATTGGTCTCCTCTTAGCTAGCCTGGTCTTACCGTGCTGAAGCAAACACCCAGGGACGCCAGGAGGGGGACATTTAAAACTGTGCTGGACATGGGGCTGGGGGTGGTTTGTACAGGGCAGATCTGCAGTCACAGAACCATAGAATCATTTTTGTTGGAAAAGGCTTTTAAAATCATGAACTCCAACCATTAACCCAGCACTGCCAAGCCCATGGTGAAGCCGACACATCTCAGTGCCATATCTGCACATCCTTTAAATATCTCCAGGGATGGTGACCCAGCCACTTCCTTGGGCAGCCTCTTCCTAGTGTCAAGGGTAGAAGCTCACCTGCCCCTGGATCAGGCAATCATCTCATCACCTTGATAATCAAGTTTTTCTGCTTTTATTTTTCAGCCCATCAGTCACAGCAGCTCAGCTGGGCCAAGGCTTGGTTTCATGTGCACCTCAGTGGTCTGTAGGCAGGAACAGAATCTGACCCTTTAACAAAAGAAAATGCCACATTGTAAAATTTCTTGGTACTTATGGATTAAGAATTAGCACAGTAAATACCTCCTGAATGTGCACATGCTTAATTTGGGTACTTGCACTTTGCAGGGAAAGCCTTGCACTGTGGTGCAGTATAAACTCGCAAATACTTGACCTCACAATGCTGCCAAAATAATGTTTAATTTGCCAGCAGGAAAAAGAGCTAAATAAGTATCCAAAAAATCCCTATCTTTATAGAAATATCTCATTTTGCATCTTCCTTCTTGGAGAAAAATTATTCATATTAAATCTACCTCAGATCTTTATGCAATTTTTAGTCACTTTTTATTGATTTTTTTTTTTTCTTTTAGAAGTATGTTGAGATTTGTTCAGTAAAACTGTGTACTTCACTCCCTTGGTGCCGAGATAAAAACCACTAGATTGCTATTTATGAAAATTACTTCATTTGTAAGCCACAGGAGAAAGAATAATGATGCAAATTGAGTAAGGAAAGCAGCATTATAAGATGGAGGAGGAATTCCATAAAAATGCTTTAGTGCAGGGGAGACTGGTGGCTACCAAGGATCTCAGGAAAAGTACTTTACTCATCAGTGGAGGCTCTGAAGTGAATGTGCAGGTGGAGATACTGGCAACCCCCTCGTTCGACTCACGTGTCAGGCTTTGAGACTCTGAGGTAATTTCTAGAGCTGGGTGAAAAAGAGATCAAGAAAACCTGATAATGCAGTATTAGTTTCGACCTAAGTTAGAATGCAAATATGAAATGTTTTCCCTTCAAGATTTTGTTCTAGAAATGCTAAAAATTTGCATCAAAACAAAGCAGCCTGACATTCCTGCAAGGGAAACACGTATTGCTCTAACTTCTTATAAAACTACAGTAACACTAACAAAATTCTATTTTTAGATAAGGTAGTGCAGCCCCACTTTGTTGTGACTGACAACAGAACTTGGTTCTATAACAAATAAATGCTGCTGCACTGTATAATAATTATATGAATAAGTTCAGGACCAAGTCATATTATCTGAAAAATAGTTCTTGATTTAAAAATGCTTTAGAGTGATTGTCACATTTCCAATATTGTGCATTGCGTCTTGGATGTTGCTTTTGAATAATCTGATGCTCACTATAATGCAGAATTTTCTGGTCAGACACATTTTCCATAGCACTGTGAAAGTCCTGTGACTCCCACAATGAACTATCCACGTTGTTTAAATAAAGAATGCACTGAATTATGTCAGGGTAACCAGGCCATTAAGAAAGAGTTGAGATTGGCACTCTAATTTGTATCATACAAAGCACTGCAATCAGTGGTTGCAGTTTATTGGAGAAGTGCTTCAGAATGAAACATTCTGGATAACTTGGAAGAATCTTGAACTCTACTTCAACTGAAGTATATTCTGCATTGGCTTCAGTGGAGATAATATTTAGTTATTCTAATTGTAAACAGAAAATTTTCTTAGTGGAAAATTTTGATTCTGTTGTTTTTATATCGGTAAATGAGCAAATTGTTCAATGCCCAAAAGACCTTGTGATCGACTGTTTAGTACAACAGGGTCTGTATGGCACAAAATATGACCTGTGGTCTTTGATCTTATTTGAGTTTCATCAGAAAGAAAGAAACATATACATAATAGAGACTACTCTGAACTGTAATTAAACTTTGTCCTCCTGTTGACCCAGTTATCAAAAGCTACTTTCTCATGTGAACTGGAAAAATCAAAGTAAGCTTGGTACAACAAAGTGATGCAGCTGGATTTGGAAACTAGCAGGTAGTAACTATGCTGCTCTAATGGGCCAAAAATAATCAGAACTACATTAATTGTCAATTTGATGGTGCTTGTTGAAAAATGTACAGCAGCAAAAGCAGAAAGAGTCATAATGAATTACTTTTAACTGGAACTTTAGGTCTTTGGGTTGCTTTAATATTTTCTGAAGAGCAAATAAACAAAGACCTAGTTAAAGTAATCAGAATAACTTTGGCTCCTGTCTGAGGAGCTTGTAACAAGCCCTGCGTTATCTGGCAAGGCATGCAAGTCCTCGAGGAAAGCCATCTGGTACCAGAAGGCAGGAAATTTTTAAAAAGGAATTCTTTGATGATCCATTTCTGGACAGAGTAAGAAGGTGGAGATCTGGCCTGGAACTGGGTAGAACAAAGCAGAAGCTGCCTGCCTGGCAGGTGAGGACTGGAGGCGTGAAAAAAGCTTCCGAAAGGAATTGCTTGCAGGTCTTGCTGTTATCAAGCCTTAGCTTTGTATAATTTCTAGATCAGTCTTTAGAGTAAAGTTTGTGTTTAGATGTTCCTCTTAAGGCTCTGTGAGTAACTTGCTCTGTCACATCGCCCATGAACAAGAAAACCAGACACAGCCTGGGGTACTCTTGGGCTGTGCACAAGCTGCAGGTAAGATATGAGTGAGCCAGTACTTGCTTTCTAGGTTGGGTAAATGAACAACATCAAATTGTTGGCTATAGAGCATTTATTTGGCATAGGAACCGAGAGGCCTGGATTTGAAGGACACAGTGCTGATCAACAGCCAACCCCCTTTGCACAAGATACAGGAAAATTGAAGTTTGGGCTCAGCATTGTAGCTTTTGCAGATGAACCTTATGCAGGGCTTTAACAGTTGAATTAAAGTTTGTTAATTCTGGTAAGAAACCATAGGAGTAGATGATAAATGGAGGAAGAGACAGGAGATGGCAAAGAACTATTCAGATCTGCAAATCATGATATGAGTGTCTGTTCTGGATTTAAATGTGTTAATATAAATTAATTATGAGCTTGCAATCAAAGTGAAAAGATGGAGTATTTATGGAAGGGGTACAAAGTAGTGTAATCTAAAAATAAAGTAGTTTGAGCTGAATAAGAGGGAAAATGGGGCCAAAAACTTCCATTTATCTATCTCCAGCTTCCATGTGCTAATGATAATTTGTCTGGGTTTGTTCTCCAGTACTGCAGAATATTCTAAGATCAAAAAGGCTGACCCACATGGAAATTTCTGTTGGAAAATAAAAACTATTCCTGCTGCCTTTCTGACATGAATGAGGTCTGATAAGAATGCAAAGCACAAAAGTATAGAAAAGTGCAGCTGAGGAAAATTTGAGGAGAACTTCTTCCTTTTCCAACATATCCTTCAAATATATATGCACCCTTCTCCACAGGCACTGACACGAGAGATACAAGTCTTTGGGAGAAGGAAAATCCTAGGAAAAGAAGCAAATGAATTTTATAAGGATTCCTTCTAAAAAATGTATAAATGACACCCCCTCCCCCCAAGGAAATATGCTGAAACATTTCAGTTGAAGTGTGCTGAAAGAAACCCAAATAAAATATCTACCACCTACTCCTAAGTTTTTGATTCTGAAAGGATTTAAAGAAATACAGAAATTAAATGGAAGCAAAACTTTTCATTGTATCTAGGCAAATTAATGGGACATTGCGTTGTATCAAGACACTACTTGCATCTTCTTATATGGTAATGTGATTTAAGTTTCAGTAATATGTGTAATAATAAAAATTACAAATAATCACTGACTTTAAAGAATAACTTTCTAAAGTTAAAAGGCTCAGTGGGGATGTAAAGAATCTCTAGTATGTACTTGAATAATCTGAAGTAGCTTTTAGATTGCAATAATTAATCCTAGTTGTCCTGTGAATTGAGATTAATATTATCTTTCTTAGGCATGTATTATTTGAAGAATGTTTTCTCAAAATCTCTTATAGAGGCACTGAGGTAAACCAGTTCATTATTTTAGCTGAATAAACAGATTTATCTTCTAGTAATACTAATTTCTTACAGTACGTATCTGTCAAGGTGGCCCTAGTAATTATAATTCTTTATCATAATGGAAATCAGATCTCCTGTTGATTGAATTCCTAATGTATTTTTGCCATTGTAAATTTACCTTTGGAAGGTAAATTAAATAGTGATGCATGAGGGACTACTTTGGTTTAAGTCTGTCTTGAATTCCTTGGCATCACCTTTACAAACAATGTGAAGGAAATGACTGGCTGTACATGGGTGTTCCAGTCTTTATTAACCTTATAATTTCTGCGCATTTCCTTAGTTTATATGATATATCTACCAAATTCTGAGTTCAGTCAGCTTTTGAAAAACAAACAAAAAAAATTCTAATTTCTCCTCCTTCCCCTGGTAAGGGAGAAAAGTTACAGACATGAGATTGTCATCATTTTGCCCTATTGACTAAGCAGAAAGTTTAATCCTCCACATGAAACCCTAGTCTTGCTGCAAACAATAGAAAAACCTATGATTTCACTGGAGTGCAGATTTCAACCTAACAGGAGGTCTAGTTCATTGTGTTTTTCTTTTTTCCCCCCTCATTTGTACAAATTTCTATTGTTATCACATTTCCATTCCTCCAACTTTAAATTTTCTTTATGATTCAAGATATGTAGATTTTCTATAAGGGAAAAGTAGTGTTGTTTTTACATATTTGATGGTCTCATGGAGACAATCAGCATCAATTACTCTAATGTGATTTCTGATTTCTGGCTATATAGCATTTGTAAATAGTTGTTCTGATGAAATACAGATAAACCACTGTACTATATCACAAGGGTCCATATACCCCATCCTATATATTCTCTTTCTACTATAGCCACTAGCAGCAAAGAAAAAGCTTTTAACCTAGGGCAATCTTGGATTCATGATTTTTCAAAGATACTTCTCCAGTTTCCAGCAAGTTTTGGTTTAGAAACTTTCTCATCTGCAGAATGTATCTACATCATGTTGTCTAACTGTCCTTGACAGACCTTTCTTCTATGACAGACCTTTCTTCTATGAACCCATCTAGCAGCTTTCAGAATTTATTATACTTTGGGCATCCAAACAAAACAGGATGTTATGTCCTGCAATGCAATTAGGCACTACATGTGCAAGCGCTTTTTTTTTTCATTTGTCTTTGACCTGCTGCCTGATGATTTCATTTCTTGCCCTGTAGTTCTTGTCTCACGAAAAATAATGACTAATCATTCCCTCGCCACCTGCTCCACATGATTTATGTTTTTCTAGACCTATCATGTCCTCAATTAATCTCTTTTCCAAACTGAGGAAACCAAATCTTTTGACTTTCTTCTGCAGCAGAAATTGTTTCCTGTTTCTGGCCAATCTGACCCTCCTTATCTGTATCCTTTCTACTTGTAGAATCTCATTTATGAAGTGACCAGAGCCTCACACAAGACTGGCTACACCATAGCTTTATGGAGTACCAAATGATAGTTTGTATTCCCTTCCTGGTCTTTCTGATGGTCATGGAGTATGAAGCTTCATCTTCCAAAGAACTGTAGGTAATGATGTAGGAAAATACTTGGTGATAAAAGCTGACAGGAGAACTTGCTATTGAGGACATAGAATTAAGGTCACTCTTCACCATGTGTGCTGCTTTGCATTCATCTGTGCTGCTTTTTGCTTGCTGCTTTGTTGTCAGTGCAGTACTGGCAGATCTTTCTGTAACTCCTGTCTAGCAAGTTCAATTCTGTATCTCTGAAGCACTATCCCTTCTGGAAAAAAAAATCCCAAACCCAAAAGTGATACTGGTTTATATGCCACACCTAACAGAAAAAGGTTTTTGTTTTTCTCTTGTGGTTTCTTCCAGTTGTTAAGCAGCCTAGAGTAAAAGAAACAATAATAAAAACAAAAATTATTTTTTCTCAACTTGCTTTGCCTTCCAAATTATCAGGCAAACTGTTTCCTTCAGTTATAAACTGAAGGCAGAAGCTACAGGCAGGTTCCCTGACTATGGAGTTTCCGTGAGCAAAATTTTCAAGAGTAGACTAGACAGGCAGCTGCAAGGAATGGCAAAATAATGCTGGGGGTGGGGGGAGACATACAAAAGCTCTGTCTGAGAACTCCTCTGATGTTGCAACTAGAATAGCCTTAGACATGGGATCGATACGTTCACAATGAGGCCTTGCTGGCTTTGGCACATTTCATTATACTGAGTGAAAAATAATTGGTCTCATTGGTATATAGCTCTTTTATATGTGTTTTTAAGGAGGGAGATACATCACGTGTATTTTATCTGTGTCTGTCAGTACATAGCAGCTGAACCCAGCAGCGATGACAGTATTGCTTAGATTAGAGTTTATGTATGGAAATGCTGTGAATTTTTACTTTATTAATGGCTTTGCAGGACAAAGGTTTCTTGTCTTTTATGCAGTATAAATATGAAACTAAATCATTTAAAGAAGTGTAGCTTTTGTTGGACAACTTAGTAATGTCAATGGTAGGGTGGCAAGAGAGGCCTGAGGAAAGCAGAGAGCATAAAGGGGAATGGAGGGGAGAGGACAAAAAGAAGAGGAAGATGCAGAACAGAGTCTTGCATAGGGGGATTAAAAAAAAAAAAACAAACAAAGCTGCTCAAAGACCAAACAAGAAGATTTTTTTTGTCTCCCAGGGAACCAAATGAAGTTTCTTGGGAACTATTGACATATAAACCTGTGAGGTAGAACAGAGAGCAGAAACGTAAAGCATCGATGCCTATGGGAAATGATTCTTGCAGTAGGCATGAACTCTCCCTGCCCGCTGCTCCCTGTTGTTCAGGAATGTCTGCAAGTGATGCAGTGGGAAGTGCAGAAACACACCTGGAATTTACCACAGAAACCTACCATTGTCATTTGAAAGACCAAACACTCACCCTGGGCAATGCCCAGTTCTGCTGTCCTTGGTCAGCGTGGGGCTGTGTCAGTGTTAAAGACAACAAGGCGTCCTGTGGTCTGTGGAGCAGGTAAATGTGATCTTTCATGTACGTTGGCAGGTCTGCAACATTCAGCATGAAGTATTGTCTAGAGAAGTACTGATTTATTTCAGATCTCATTCCTAACTCGAGGAATACACACCATTAATACAGAGCCATCCAGTGAAAACATCAGATCTGTGTGATGTGGAGAAGATGAAACAAAAGATGGCAGAGACCTTTATCTTAAAAGGCTTCTTTAAAATTTACACTGACAGTCAGTACCTCACGCTCCAAAGATTTAAGTATTTAGTTGTGTATAGGTTAACTGCAGTCAGAGGAAGCAGTTTAGCCATGCTTAAACTAATCCTAAATTGGGACAGCCTGTCAGTTTAGGTGGGAGGGTGTCTGGGGAGCTGTGCCTTGGGCAGTGCCTGATCCCAGAGTACCAGCATCCCAGCATCCTCATCCTCCCAGCTCCCTGAGCCAGCCTGGCACCTTGTGATGCTGTGCACCAAACAGGGTCAGGGAAGTGATCCACCAGGAAATTTTGGTCACCTTTAATACTTTTTGCTTTTCTCTTTAAGCAGTATACTGGTTAAAAGGAAAACCAGGAGCTTCAGAACAGCTAGTGTAACCTCTACCTACATTGATTGCATCCAATCACTACAGCCACAGCTGATTAATAGCAATAGTTTAAAAGAAACTTTGCTTAATAGTGAGGTTTCTTTTCCCCTTAGGCTGCCAGCAGCTTTCCCATATATAATCTCATTTTTCAACATGGTTTCATCTATCAGGCTGGCTATAATAAGTCTTTTACTTCATTTTTAAGTGCTTAGTCACCCAAGTAAGTTTTCTCTTGATATTTTTGTTCAGACTTCTCTATCAAGACAGTAGAATCTGGAGCACATACCGACCCAGACTGAAGAGAGAGCCGTGCGCTGGAGCAGGCAGCTGGCTTGTCATCTCAAACAGCTCCTTTCCTGACATCTATTTCCCATGAGCAGCAATGTACTGTTGGCCGTGTTTCTTGAAGGGCCAGGAAGGGAGGACCCGTTTCATTCTCCGGTCGTATCCCCAGACATTACTGACAAGGATCAGATGGCAGACTGCCATCCCTGAGGGTTGTGCTGCGCGGACAAATCCCTGTCACCCCTGGTTCTGTCTCTGATCTGCCAAGAAGTCCTTTTTCAGCTGGTCAGTGAAGTCTCACACACTTTCCATACATTTTCTGATTTTATTATTGTCTTATTGTCATATAGTCAGAGTCATTATTCCATCCTTCTTTCTCTTGTTTTCCAATTTTTCTAGTTCCCGTCTGTCACAGGTAGAAGAGAAACACCAGACAGTGCAATCCTGACAAGCCCTGCTTAGTTCACCAGGCAAGGCACAAGATGCACAGGAAAAAGCTGCACATGTATGTGCTCACACCCACAGAACTAACTGAGACCTTAACCATGCACGATGAGTTGGTGCAGTCAAACCCAGGGGAATGTGACACTCACTCTGCCCAACCTGTCCCCATGGCAGGCTCTGGGCAGCAGCTCAGTGTCAACATGTGATGATTCCACCTTCAGCAATCTGCTTCCATGATATGTTGGACATATTCAGAGCAATGCCTCCCCCCAGTCTCTATTACTCTTTTGTGCCCAGGGGCACTAGCCAAATCTGTCTACAACAATACCACCTTCCCAGCAGTTTCAGATAGTGTTCTCCAGGCTCTTTGATCCATGGCCCATCCCAAGGCTCATCTCACTTAGCCATTTGTATTATCCTATCAACCATAGCTCATTATGCTCAGTAGCTCAACCTCTGATCAAGGCAAAGTCATCATGATCCTGTAATGTTATTTATAAACAAACATATAAATAAATGTGTGTTTGAGGGTGTTTAGGTCTTGTTTTGATTTTACTTGACACCAAATCTCAACTGCTTGTTGTAGAGACAATATAAAAAGATATACTGCTTGCCCTTTTCTTTGGATAACCTTGAAGCATATGTGTGTGTGTGTGTGTGTGTGTGTGTGTGTCCAGCTTTCCATGGATTGGAGTCAAAGGATGCCAGCTAATGGCCACAGAGGTCAGCCAAGAGACTTGACTCCCCTGACCATTCCTGTGTTCAAAACAAGTCCCTCATCCTCCCAATTCATTTTCAAAAAACGTTTCTACTCTGATAGATCCCTTGCAGAGAAAATCTGTGACAAGTTTGCAAATCAACCTTCCCACTGCATCCATCATCAGTAAATTGCCACATCTCTTAAAATGTAGCAGCTGCCATTTTCTGACAATATTAAGGAGAGGGAATGCTCTTAAAGAAAAGTGAGGAGGAGAGAAGGGTTAGTATTTGATTTTCACCTTTTAGCTGGGCACTTGTATTTTCTTCTCCATGGTGGTGAATTTTGTTATTGAAGGGTGTTTCCTATTTATTCAGTTGCCTGTCAACAACAGCTTTGTGTGATCTGCAGTTGACATCAGAGCAGCTGGAAGTCAGAAGCAGGAAGACAATCAGGTGCCCCCATTCATTTTCCCATGGTTGTACTGAATGCTCCAGAGTACCATCTTTCTTTCAGATAAGTTGATATCTCTGTCTTTGCAGTCATTGTTCCATTCATATCCTGTAGATAAATGTGACAGTAACAGCTGTCTGAGTTTTCAGACAGCCTGAAAAACAGAAAGATTCATGAACTTATTAATTTTAAAAGGAATAATAAATGGTAGTCAGGCATCAGTGTTATATAATATCAAGATATATTACCTCTTTGCTCATCAAAGCAGGTAAGAATGAGAGGTGTGATCAGAGAGATGTCAGCAGCAGGAGTGGGATGTTCTGCAGGACTGTGCAGTCTGGTGCCACAGGTATAGTGTAATCTTTGTGTGGACTTCGCTTGCAACTAGGTTTTTTCAATGTATCATCACTCACACGTATTTGCTGGGGACATCTGGGAGCAGTTACTTTGCATGTCGTCCTGTATAGCTGAGTTGTTTCGGGTTTTCACGAGCCTATTTTGGGACTTACCAAGAGCTGAGCAGAAGTACAGCTCCCCTTCTTGTCATGTCCCCTTCTACAAACTCTCTCTTCCGTCTTCTCCCAGGCAACCCACATTCACATTTGCCATTCACACTCTGTTTCTGAAGCTTTTCCACATAGTATCTCCAGGAGCTCATGGGGGGAGCAGTAGCAGATGGGTTCCTTGCATCAAAGGAACTACCATCTGTTATTTCTCTTCCCAATTTCGTGCGATGCTGGCAAGAATTTGACTGTTTCTCCTATTCTCCCTTGATCCTTTGATGCCCAGTTGGGCAAACAAGGGTAGGCAAACAGCAGCATCCCCTTGCCTTTTCCCCTGGTTATGCCAGGAACTGCTGTGAGCCATTCAGCACCCAGAGGTGACTGTACCCCCACTTCACGTACTCCCCATGCTGAGCTCCATCTGCTGCGCTTTCAGAAGCTCCTAATTGTCTGAGAAGGAATGAAAAAAGCCTAGCAAGACAACCTTACAGAAACTCCCAATTAACTTTATCCCCCTCCCAAATGGTAGTATGTATCAGGAAAGGCTCTGGCACTATAGGGTTGGTTTACTCTAATCTTACACTGTATTATTGTTTCCCAGCTAGATACATTCAGATAGCTACTGTTAAAATACAACATGATTGCTTATCCTCATTGAAAAGACTTTTGAAAGAAAAATGCTTCACCCAAAAACCTTACCATGTTTCCCTCCAGGAGACCTCTGGGAATTCAGTCATGCTTTTGGGTCTGTAAGGTCAGGGTTGGCAACTACTCCATGCTCATTGTGTTTTTCTAATTTGCAGATTTAGTTACAGTCCATCTCTCCTGGACCTCAAAAGTTCATTAAATAATCTGCTGGAGGTTTTTTGACTTTTTTAAAAATAAAGCTCCTGATTGTAAGGAAGAGCTGGAACCAGAATAGAAGCCACTTTTGACCTGACTCAGAAAGCATAAGGCAAATGAAAATAACCCAAAATACTACAGCAAAACAAGCTACAAAGAAAACATCCCTAGGAATTTTTATGGGTTTCAGCTTTTTTAAAGGGTTAGATTTCACAACACAGAATTCATATTAAATAAGTTTATGCAGTACTTGTTTCAGCTATTCCAATCTTTATGTTGAATAATGTGATTATGATAAGAAGAATTATAAATTATAATTATAATTATTATAAATTATAATTATAAATTATAATTTAATTATAAATTGCATTTATATTATAAATGCAATTATTGAAAAAAGTTCTATAGAGGTTTTTAAGTGGCTAGGTTGGCATTACCCTGCTTTATGATAGACCACTATTTTCAGCCAAGATGTACTAAAAGTGAGTGGGAAAATTCCTACTAAAGTCAATCTCCAGTTCAAGATCTTAATCTCCCAATTGTGCTTTTAATCCTTTCTTAGCTGTGGAAAACAATTGTAGCTTTGATCCAGATGCCTTCTTTGTAGTGCATTGTTTTAGTGTTTTGAATACACACCACTCATTCTGTATTAGGTATTTTGATAAAAAAAACAAACTAGTAAAACACAAGTTTAAAGGATAGTGTCATAAACCTGGCACATTTCCCAAATGCCACACTCACCTAATAGAAATGTAATGTAATTTTCTTTGTGTTATGTGTTTGCATTCATTGCAATGTCTGTTTAGAAGCTGCATTTCAGAGAAGACAACAACCAATCTATTTCTCAGTGCTGAAATATTGGCTAATATTGAAAAAGACCACTAAATCACATGCCTTTTTTAGTATCTGAATAAAATTTTATTAATATAATCCACACATCATTACAATTAGATTCCACATAAAAATTTCAGTTTCTCTGTCAGCTATCCCTGTCTGTAAATGTTTTTAGTCATTGATGCACAATAAGGAATGTAAGGCAAATGCTAACTTTAGCAGAAATAAGTGCTTTTTGAAGCCATAGTTAACAGGCGCACTGCAGATTCTAGGCTTTCAATTTCAAGACAAGAAACATTGTTAAACAGAGATTCATTCCTCTCCCACACTAATCACTTCTGAGAAGAAAAATCAGTCAAAATGGGACCATAACCTGCAGTCTGGTTCTTATTTCATAGTCAGCTCACATTTCAAAAATGAGATCTACCTATTATTCTGGTTTTGCCAGCTACTTTTGCCCATGCTGTGCTGGTAGGAGGAAGCCTTTGCACATCCACTAGCTCCAAATATGCTGGCGGGGGCTTGACATAATAAAAGGAAGAAGAAGACTGGAGGAATAATGTATAACCTCATTTCACTTCCCAGAAACACACTAAAGATGACTGAGCAATTGATTTTTGAGAGTCTGGGGAAAGGAAAAAAATAGAAAAGGATTTAAAAAGTGCCGGGGTAGAATTGCCAAGAAAAGAGGGCGTTGTCCTGTCCCTTTCAGCTTTAAGGACAGCAGCTGGCTGGGGGGATAAGCAACAGTGGGATGCTTGGGACACTGCTCTGGAGCAAAACCCCTCTGCTCTGTGGAGGAACCAGGTGGTGTTGCAGAGAGCAAACTTTCCTGGTCATCTCTACAGGTGTCTGGGGGGGTCATTACTGACAGCTTGATGGGGCTGATTGGGACTGTGAGAAACTGCACTGGGACAGAGGTGGCCACTAGAAATCAGGGATTGCTGCGGACTGTGGCCAGCAGACAGATCCTGAGGAGTAGTCCAGGTATTTGCAGGTTTTGGAGTGTTTCTGCTTAAAACCCCCTCAGCTGTAGCGATGGCAAAAAAATTAGCATGCTTTTAGGGTTTGGTTTGGATTGGAGTTAAATGTGGCAAGCTTAATTGTGTGCAGCAGAGAAACTTCCTGATCTGATCCTGCTCTCCGGAATGAAAAGTTTTTAGACAAAGGCCAGTTGCTCACACATTTGTATGAAGTTGTTGATACCTCTGTACAAGAAACAATTGAGGGCCTTTGGAAGGAGGATATTCAAAATTATGTTGACATACTGAATAAGGGATTCAAAATGAATGAGATGAACCTCAGCAGAAAAAAAATGCAAAGAGGTAAGTGCCTGGAAAAGCAACAGGGGAAAAAAAAAGATCCCAAAGCTGTGGTAGACAGGAAACTACATACTAATTAACAATGTGTTGTGATTTCTTGAAACATTGAATGGGGTACTATGAATGGCATACTGGCAATACGGGAGATGTTTGATGCATGTTATTCATTAATGAGGAAGCTTTCACCTGGAGGGACTATGGTCAGCCTAGAAGAGCAAGAAATAAGATAGTTCAGAGAAGGCCATTCAGAACCCTGGATGGGATTAGAAAAGATGATTTAAAAGGACAGACTTAAGGGTCTGAGTAAAAGTTGGAAATTTGCTCAGAGAAGAGAAAACTGAACGGCCTTCAAATATTGAAGAAACTGATGAAAAGGGCACAGTTTTTACCAAAGGATAGGAATTAATCAAATTGATATGTAGTGAAAAAGTTTAAATTATACATTAGGAAAGCTTCCATTTGTGATCAGGGTGAAATACTGGAAAAGGCTTTGTAGGTATATTGTTGTGTATCTGTCACTGAGGGGTTTAAAAGCATATTAGATAACCCTAACCATGAATGGTTTGGATGCATTTGATCCCACCTACATGTGGGATTAGCTTTAATGACCTTCTAAGATGTTTTCTAGCCCTCCACGTCTCTAATGCAGAGACAGAGAGGCTTGGGAGTTCTCAGAAGTGAGTGGCAGGCAAAGATGGTGGTGGTGGACCATACAAAGAAGAGAGAAGGTGAAAAGTACAGCCAGAGAGCAGTGGAGACACTGTCATGGTGCTGAAACTCAGAGTGGGGAAGTGGAGTTGAACTTGTGACCACTGAAAGGATCCAGTTTCCCAAATACAAGCTGCCTTCCTTCTCCACATCACCTGCCTCTCAGCAGGTGCAGCAGTGGGTGCCTGGCTTTCCGAGGTCCTGGCAAAAGTAAAAAGGTGTTTCAGGTTGTAGTTATTTTGCCCTCATCTCTCATAACAATTTGCTGCCCTAGACATCCAGGTATTTTGCAGTTTGGCTGAGCCCTGGTTGTAGCGGTTTTCCAGAAAATGGATGCTTCTGCTGTACATCTGAAATAAACCGTGTTCTTCCTCCTCCTCCCAGTTTTAAATCTGTCCTGTAAGGAATAGTTTTCACTGTGACAGTGATTTATCTAGGCTCAATTGCTGAGAAGTTGTTTGGGAAAAGTATTCTAAGTGGACAGGTCTTCCTTGTGTCAGAGAAAACTGCCTGGTAGTTTAAATAAGCATAATAATACTTTCTGTGCTTCTTTCAACCATTTTTTGTTTGTACTGTAAGTTGCTGTGTGGAGTGGAAGAGCTGTGTCCTGGGTCTTGAGCCTGGGGGCAATGCTGTCAATTAAGAGAGTCAGCTTAGATCTGTGGAGCTGAACCAAGACCCCTGTGCAACTCTTGCCAAAAGCAAGCTGACAGAATAATAATTCACATTCTTTATTATAGCCTGTATTTTTTTTTATACTGCAGTATGAGTTTGCTGCTTAGTTATTGCTGACTGTATTTTCTAAATGTCCTTACACCTTTTTTTTTGTAGTTTTCCTGTAAAACTCATTTTTGATTCCCTAACTCCTGCTCATTACACACAAAACATTCTGCCAACCATTTCTGTACAGCCCTTTTCTGTGATTTCCTTGTTGAAGTGTTCCATCTTATCCCATCCTTCCTTTCAGATTCCATATGTTCTACATAAGTGATTTTCAACCTTCAGGTTTTTGGAACTGAAGATTATTCTGGTGGAAATGCAGGACCCTGTACAACACGTTTAAGTCTACCTGATCATAGGCTTTAAAAAATAAGAATTTATTTACCTTTGCATATCCTTTAAAGGCAGCTCACAGAAAACTCACATTTGTTTGAAAGCCTTTCTACTGAATACTGACACTCGTGTTAATCAGCGTAACATCATTACTTTTCATTATATGCATTATTTTTTATTAGCTCCCGTGTTTGGTTTCTCTTAACATTCTCTCTAAACTAATTTTCTTAAAACCTATTACCATTTCTATTGCACTAGGATCTTGAAATATCTTTTTTAAATTTCATTTTCTTCCCAGTGTCTCCCTTTTATCTCCAGGCTGGTCATTCATTACAAATGTGGTGCTTATATTCAGTGTTCAAGAACGATGAAGCTGTGGCAGTATAACAGCCACTTGTTTATTCTTAAACCAGACCCAGCACAGTTACCACACTGCCTTCCCTCAGTGCTTTTCCCTTCTTTTCACTTCCAGAAAATCAATCCCATTTTTATTAACAATGACAGATTGGTCCTCATACCTTTTTTTTCCCCCCCTTTGGCCACACCACAGCCTGCCCAACACCACTAATTAGCAGGGAGTTAGATTTGGGCTCTGGTCCTCTGAGATGCTCCATACAAATGGACTCACAGTGATTTCTGTGTATGCTGTAGGTACAGAGATTCAGCCATCTGCAATACAGTACAGGGTGGCTTTTGTAGCTGCATTTCCACTAAGGTGTAGAGCCAGTAGTTCATTTCATATAGATCATTAAATATTTCTTAAATGATCTGAAATTTAAATACTACATTTAAGTAGTATTTAAGATTTGAACTGTATAATTTTCTCTATCCTTGAATATCTGATTGTCTCGAAAAAATGTATAATCAGAACAGCATTTTTGGTACTGGAACCTACTATCCTTAGTTTAGGAGTTCAATGGTATCACATGCCAAGAATTCAAATGACAATTTCTGCCCATGAAATGGATGCAACCAGAAAGAAGCTTGTTCTGTGAAGATATGAGGAATGGCACATAGACTAAATTACTTTGGAATGGTTTGAAATATTCATGTGAAAGGGGTACACAGGGCAAAATGAAGGAGAAATAATAATGCAGGGTGATATGCAAACCTTTAATGAGACCAGGACAAGCTTTTTGAGCTGGGGGAAGCAAAAAATGTGAGAACATTGTAGCAGGACTTAAACCAATGTGAGGTGATCATACCTGGATAATGAAATTATTTAAAATTTCTCATTATTTTAGGGCAATCTGCACTGATAAGTGGGAACCCAAAGGTACCAGAACTGTGACTGAGACCAGCACTTTACTGACACCACTGTACAGTCACTTGAATCCATACTTTAATATAGGCACTCCAGAAAGTGAGAGTTCTCCACCAAAGGAGGTCCCACTCCTTCAGTTATGAGATCCTCACTAGGGAATGACCACCTTTGGGACATGCTGCAGCACCTCCTTCTTTAATGATGTCTTTTCCTATAGCTTAGATGCTATTTATATTATAAAACTGTCCATCTCTTCTCATCTCCACAGAGTCAGGAATGAGGCGAACCAGGCGAAAGGAGCTTGAATGTTTTTCGGATCCATCAGTGACCTTAGTAGTCCATTAAAAATACAGATGGAGGATCTCAACAACAGGATGTAGGTGCTAGTTTTAAGGCCTAGGAAAAGGTAGAGAAGTGAAAAGGTGGGATTCATTGAATGAAATATATATGTCTGAATGTATACATCCGTGTCTGTGCTGACCAGCCCAGGTGTAGTCAGTGCAGAGAAACTCATACCTGACAACAGAAGTCCCCCAATGATTTGGGACTTTTAAAAGAAGACTTTTGAAGCAGAAGACCTGTAAAACAAAGATGAACATCACCAGGTTTGATATTGTTTATATTTAGGAGGCAAGATGCAAATAAACAGGTATAATGGTAGCTATTCATGGGCATGGGCACGTTTTCAATGTAGAGTAGCTTCAGGACCTCTCAATCACTGTACTTGGGTGCACAGTGCACAGTACCTGGACTTCACTCTGAACTTTCTTTTGAGCTATTGCAGAAAATCTGACACATTTTAAGATGCCAGGTTTCCTCACTGGGGTGCAGATGTTCGGACAGGTGGTGAGGCTGCCCTTGGGTTGTGAGAGAGACTGTCAAATAAATGATGTTAAGTGGAGTTACACCAAGGCTTGATTAGCTATAGGCATCCAGTTGCTTCAGCCAGTTTCCACACCGTCCTTGACCCAACCACTCATTTTTAACACTGGTCTTAAGCTTTTTATTTTCTGATCCATTCCTGAAAGAATGCTCACAAAACATTTGCTCGTACAGTGGCATAGGTGCAAAGCTGAGGGAGACAGCTAGAACAGAATTTGCAAAAGCTCTTGAGACAGTATTTTGCTTTTGCTTTGGATTCTGGGTGGGCTTTAGCCTTCTGAGTTGTGGATTCTTTCATCCTCTTTTAGGAAAAGGATGTTGAGGTTAGCTGTACGTTGGGAATTACAATCGGAATAGTGGTGTTTTCCTCTTTGTTTTGACATTTAGTGATCGATGAGAGCCACTCACTCTCCTTACCTATTGATATTCACATTTTTTTCCTATTAATATTCATGCTTGGTTCTACAGTAGAATTTATTAAAAATGTGCATTTTTGGAAGCTGTTTTCAAGGTAAAAACTGACAGAATGTTTATTACTTTGCTTGCTCCTTCCATGTATGTTCTCTAGGCAATGAGAAGTGTTTATATAGGATGGATTACAATGTATTAGTTATGTACGCACGCACATATATTTATAAAATAGATATATGCTATATACTGGATGCATATATTATATAACCAGTGTTAGTGCTTCCATTTGCAGATCTCAAAGAACCGTGCTGAGAAGTCTAAACATTTCTACCTATTTCTTAGACATGGGGAAGCTACGGTATAAAGGGTATGTGGCCTGTTTAAAACTGCATTTTCAGGTCAGCAAGAAAGGGAATCTATGTCTTTGATTTCCAATACAGCACTGCATTGCTGGGCAGTGATATCTATCTTCTAGACATAACTTCTATGTTAAAAACCCACCTTCCTTTCCTGGAAATTCTGACTCAAATGCCAACCTTTAAAGAACTAATATTAAAAAAAAAAAAAAAAAGTCTGTAAAACGTGAAAAACAGGTCCTGCTAGTAATTAGAGCAAAACTTGATCAATATCAATTCAGGTCGGTTTTCAGGCCATAGTTTGAAGAAAGAGTAAATTTGAGTTTAAGAATCCTAGTACCAAAAAAAACCCACAACAACTAGCTATGGCATGGTACGTTATGACATTGATCCTGGATGAAATCACTCTTCCAGTTCAAATATGTAAAATGCCCCTAATCTGGTGTGTTAACTTTTTACTGGCAGGCTTTGTATGAGATCAGTTACTGTCTGTCTGCACCACTCTAATTTTATGCTGGACAAGTAGCATCTGTCTTTCTGCAGCCAGCAAAAAGCCAGCATAAAACTGACATAATCTATGCATCAGGTCCTCCGGTTAATTTGACAGAGAAACAATGGTGTGACCGCGTCTGAGCTGAATCAGTTTTGTCCCGCTGTCTCATCAGTGGCACAGAAACCTGGTGCTAATGGTGATGGAAGAGTGGCCTTAGTCCAAATCCCCGACCCCGCTGGTGTTTCGCATCCAGGTTCCCTTGACCATTCCCATGTGCCTTCATTCACCGGGGAAAGGAGCAGGTAGCTCTTCTTTCCCAGTTTCCCGCAATAGCAAGGGGAATACTTGAGGCCATCCTCCCGCTCCCGCAGTTTGCTGGGCTGCATCTCCCTTTCTATTTCTACCCGCACCGCCGCTGATGTTGTGGCCACGGCTGCAACACGCTGAGAAAATCCGAGAGGCGCTGACACCGCGGAGGGGCGGGGAGGGGGCACCGGGCAGGAGCAGCCCCGCAGGCGCATCCCCGCCATCCCGGCGGGATCCGCGCCGGGCTCCCGCGGCACCCACCGCTCCTGGAGCCTCTGCCGGTGCCGCCGCGCTTCAGCGCCGCTTCCCCTCTTCCTTCCCGGCGGGAATGCCAGACCTGAGGACGCTGTCATCTTAAAGAGCGCAGGGGAGGGACCGTGTGGAAGGGAGGCGGCGGTGCCGGCGCCGCGGGAAGAGGCGGGCGCCAGCAGCAGCATCTCGCCGGGAGCCGCCGGGAGAAGGCGCGCTCCCGGCCGCCCCGCTCGCCGCCCCGGCCTCCAGCGCGCCGCCCCGGGCAGCGGGGGCTCGCCCGCCCGCTCGCCCGCCCGCCAGCCCAGGCGCCCCCGCCGCCGGGGCCGCCGCAGGGCCGGGGGAGGCGAGCGCGGCCTCGCCGCGCCCCGGGCGGCCGGCGGGGGGAGGAGGGGACCGCGGCTGCGGCGGGGCGGACCGCCCCCGCAGCTCGGCGGCGGCTGCCGCAGGCGGCTCCGACCCCCGGCGTCATCCTCATCCTCATCCCGGTCCCTACCGCCGTCCCCAGGCCGCCGGTGCCGCCCCTCGGCCGCGGCCGCCCCCTGGCTGCCTCGCCGGCGGCGCGGCAGTGCCGGCGGGGCTATGGCTGCGGAGGAGGTGCTGCAGGGCGCGGACCACTACAAGAGCGAGATCGAGCGCCTGACCCGGGAGCTCTCCGAGACGACCCACGAGAAGATCCAGGCGGCGGAGTACGGGCTGGTGGTGCTGGAGGAGAAGCTCACCCTCAAGCAGCAGTACGATGAGCTGGAGGCGGAGTATGACGGCCTCAAGCAGGAGCTGGAGCAGCTGAAGGAGGTGAGCCAGCCCGGGCTTTTGTCTCGGGGGTGCGGGCAGGTGCGGGGGCGCCCCACGCGCGTCCCTCCCCGGGGCCCCGGGCCAGCCCCCTGCAGGTGCGCGGGCAAAGATGTGGTGATGTGCGGGCCCCGGAGCGGCTGCGGGGTTCGTGGGATGGGGAGGAGGGGTTTCCCGGGGCCGAGGATCAGCCGGGACCATGGATCTTAAGGACGGATTACACGGGATCGCAAACCCCTTGCCCTGGGAAATTTCCCCGGGGCCGGGGCCGCGCTCCATCCCCTGCCGCCGGCAGCCACAACTTCTGGGAACAGGCGTTTGCGGCAGTGGAGGGTCCCTCAGGTCCTACCTCCATCGCATCACCCAAGGCTTTTTTTTAGGAAGAGGAGATGAAACAGCCCGTAGGATGAGAGCTGGGAAAACCCACTGTATAAGGACTCGGGATCTGTGTAAACAGCTGTCTGCAGTGCGTGAGGAGAGAGACAATTCCTTTTGAAGTTATTTATAGACCCGCTTTATTCTGGCAGTGAGGGGAACCGCTGCCATTAAGGGGGGAGGAGGGAGGCGAAGTAACCATACAACAGTCTCCAGGTCACTCCCCCATCAGTGGAAATTAAACTTCTGCGTCATGCTGAAAGGGTAAAAGACTTGATTGGAGAGGTGATTTGAGGTGATCTTTTAAATGTTTTTTTGTAACATTTGAAGTATAAAGTAGGTGAGTGCTACACCTTAACGTTCAGCTCTGCTAAATATGACTGAAAAATCGTCACTGTTCCTGTGTTCATCATTAAGGGAAGTAACTTGAGATTGATATGGTGCACATACACGGGAGCTACAGAAGGGGTGTGCGTGCACACATCTGCAGCACTCACAGCTCTACACTTCATGGTATTTTTGTGCTATCTTAGAATGTAACTGGCTACGTGTTTTGTAAAGAGAAGATAAAAGTACCAGACAGATACTCTCCCAAATTTAAAATGTATCTTTTTGTTCAACAAAAAAAATTATGCTATATGTCACGTGTAGAAATTCCATTAGAATTAATGAGATTTCTGTTAGAAACCATGAACATAATCCATATTGAGGGAAGCCACTTAAAAATTTAGGTTATATATGAATATATTCTTTAGAATACTGACTGATGCCCTTTTGGAAGTATTTTTAATAAAATAAAGGTTTCATTTTACTTGCAGGTAAATGAGTTATGCTACAGACTTGGTTCAGTGTCCAGAAGAGTTGAGAACATTATATTTTCTATATGAAGAATAAAGCTGTTTTTCAGAAAAACCTACTGATCTCCTTAAACTTGATCTCTGCCTCCCCACCCCCTGAGCCTATGCAGTAGGCTCAGGACTTTGAAACCAGTAATCACAGGTTGAGCGACAGAGGTACCTAACTTGAACTGGCATGAAGGCAGTGCTATTTGAAATGACCTGACATTAATAGAAGAACAGAATTAAGGGGGAAAAGGGCAACACAATTTCTAGGGAAAAAAAGAAGAAGAAGGAGAAGAAAGAGATAAGCAGAGCTGCAGCTAGCTGTTACCCCATCATAAGCATGTACAAAAGAAGTCCGATCAGAAGCCAGGATCACACATGGGTGCACATGGTCACAGATAGAAGGGATAGTGCAAGGAATTGACTTGAAATTATTAAACTAGAGGGATGAGTCAACACGCTTAACTGAAATCGAAGATGGGCACAAACTCTCTTCCTGCTTACCTGCCCTTGAAGTCAATGGGATTGCATGCTCTGCAACCCAGAATGTGTCCTGTGGGACCATGCCTTCATGCTGTGCCAACCACAGCATGGATACTGAGGGGATATCCATGGAGACAGGAAGAAGAGAAATCCTGTAGCTTGCCTGATTCTAAGTAAGAGTGGAGCCTCTCCAGTTTCCAGTCCAGACCTGGGGCTCTCAATTCCAGAGCTCTCCTTAGCAGCAGATAGGGCGTTTCCATCCCCCGCCTAGTCTGCAAGAGATTTTTTATTTCTTGCTTCTAACCTTTATAGCAGAAACCACAGATTCTTACTGTGCATGCAGCCCTGTGAAGGAGAATTTGCTCTTAGCCCTTCTTATTGCTGTAATCTGTTTTCTAGCTTCTGTGTTACCACCTCCATTATGCCTGTTCCATCAGCACAAGTCAGAGTCGTGATGGTGAGACACAAACAGATGGCACCTCTTATGACACTAGTGAGGCAGAATTCAGGTAGTTCAGGCAAACTGTTGTGGAGACTTGGGGTCATAGGTTTGGGGGCTGTAGGGTTCTGTCTGAAAGCTCTCAAAGTGGCAGAAGTCATCTGAAAACAGCTTTTATTTTTAATTAAAGCTCTGTCCAAAATGTGTGGAGAAGGGTCGTGTTCCTACTCCAGCAAGCCCTACCAAGGACATGCTGGCCAGTGGCAGGACATGCAAATGCCATGACTGACCGACTGACTAGCAGGAGCTGGGAAGACTTCCCAGCAGGAATCTCTGCCCCTGCTCTTACCTCGCTACAATCTGCAGCCTCTCTGAAGTCATACTGGGGTATAGAAATTAGGCCTCAAGTTTGTGCTGAAACAAGTAGTTTGTCCATTCATGAGCAATAGTAGGTGCAAGAGGGCGGGCAGGATTATGTCAGGACTACTACCTCTCCTTCTGCAGACCTTCTCTGAGCAGATTCAGTTACTGTATTTAAGTTTTGTTGAGGCAAGACTTTATTTTTTAACTGTTTCATTACTGAATTTTGTTCTGTTGTTAGGAGCTCACTGTATTTATTGTTCAGCAGACAGAGCTGCCTGTCTTTAACTACTCAGCCATGGTTTACCAGTCTGGGATCTGAAGTCTTCTTTTATGCTCCTTGGCAATCCAAAGCTCCAGTGAACTTCAGCAGTCCTTTTCCATATAGATGGCAATACAGAACCTCAGCTATATGATAATTTCAGTTGTTGGAGAATGAGATGGGAGTGTAAGGCCATTATAGGATGTTGAAGTAAAAGCAAATTGGAATCTATTACATTAAATATTAATACTCGTGTACAGGATATATGCTATCCACCATGCAATATGAATTGTTTTAGTAACCTCTGATGTTTCTTCTGCTGTATTCAGAGGTCTCTGCTTTAGCCCAAGACTTTGATATTTTGGGCCATGAGATTGACTTATGTTACAAAAACATTATTATTATTTAAAGCTTTATTAATTTTCATAGGGCTTGGTGGGGTTTTTTTCTGTCTAAAAATGATGTTTCTCCACTTTAGTCAATTACATCTCAATCTAGTGCAATTTTGGTGCTTTGGTAAAACACTATAGTTTTAGGGCCCCTGTTCAGAAAGTTACTTTAGCAGATATACCTTTTAACCTGCACTCTGTAAGAATTCAGAGACTGAGACTCATGGGATTGAAGGTAGCTTGTTTTCATTGTCTTGCTGAGTTGGGAGTTTATTACCAGCATATTTTATGGAAAAGATTTTCTAGTGGTTTTATTATCTGTGTTCTTACATGTTCAAATTGCATTTGCTGTAAGAATAATGTGTGTTGTTAGTTTTATTTCTTCTAAAGAAGTGTAAAATGGCTTCAAATTGATCTTCTTGCCTGAGCTGTTTGCTGTAGCTGTCACTGCTTGAGCAATGGGGTCCATTCCAGCCTCAACCATTCCGTGATTCCCTGATTAGCTACTGGGCACCTGTGGTCCATAAAGTTTTTAAAGCAGAGAAACATCAGTCACATTTAGTCATGATAGAATGGGGATGGAAGGCAGCTTTGGTGTCCAACTCTGCAAGACAGTTAGGCCTGAGAAATCCTAGCAAAGATTTCTCTTTGGGAATCAAATCATAAACATAGCAGCTGAGTAGATCCTCAAGTTCCTCTCCTTAATGCCCTCTCTGACTGACTAATTTAGGCAATATCTCCCTTGGCTTCTTGGCTTTTGTGGATTTCATTCTGTGGAGATAAACTCCTCCACTGGATTGCACATAGCACTGGCTATCTGATTTACAGGCTGAAGATGCAGTTTGATATTTGCTTTACTTTAAACACAGTTATCCTTGGTAAGTTATTGGAAACCAGATTATTGGTGAGTAGCCCTATCCTTGGCAGGTCCTTGTTTTCTTTACCTCACAGAAATGTTGTATCAATGATTGTGAAGTGCTTACTCACAATACTACTTAATAGGGCTTCCAGAAGCAATTCTTGGTCTGTGACTGAAAATGGTTTTTGAGGCATAGAGCTGAAGGCCTCTCTGGCAGGTTCTTTTCTGGGCTGCTCTTCCCTGCACTACTTTAACACAGGTGACTCAACCTCCATCTCTTCTCTCTTCTGAAGCGATGCTGCCCCTCCAGCTCCCCCAAAACCTCTCGCACTCCTACTGCTTGAATCACTTCTGCCTCTTCCATCTTTGAAGTGCACATTTGGTGGGACTTCTCTGGATCCAAAAAGGGCAGAAGAAGGGGAGACTTCCTATCCCAAATACAGTCCTGTTAAATGGTTGCTCTGCACACCTGTCTACATCACAGGATGCTTAGGAAAGTGTGAAGTGGCTCATAAATCCCACTGAGATGTTCTCAATTCTCCACAAAGCTGAATGTGTTCCAAATATGGAGCTTGGGAGCTGTGAACTGATGCCATCTCAGTATATCTTTACACCTCCTTCCAGTGACAGTGTCTGTGGGCTTGTGTCAGATGAGGCTGAACATTTTCAGCATGTCATCCTGATCTCATCACTTTGTCTTTGGGGTCTGTTGACATTGTGTCACTCAGAAAGGCCGTGAGGGCAGGGCAAGGGTGAGAGGGACCTGCAGACCTGGAAGGACTGTACTCAGGCGCTCTCTTGCACTGTTGTCTCCTCCAGAGTCCAGCCAACACTCCCTCTGTCTCTAGGGCATATCCTGCTACTGAAAGAACAGTTCATTTTGGGATATGCATTTATAAGGAATGCCTTTGCAAAATCAAGCAGCAGCTTGCAAATCAGTTATTACAGGCTGGGGACTGACTGGGAATCAGGTCTGTGGCAAAGGATTTGGGGATCCTTGAGGGACAGCGAGCGGAATGTGGGACAGTGGTGTGCCCTCACGTTGAAAAGGCTATCAGCATCCTGGACTGTTAGTAGCAGAAGCATAGCTGGTGGATGGAGAGAAGTGATTATCACTTTCGAACTGGCAGTTGTTAAACCACATCTAGAAAACAGCATCCAGTTTGGGATCCCTTAATACAAGAAAGACATAAATAAGCCAGACTGAGTTCAGCAGAGGACCACCAAAGACAGTCAAGAGCTGAAGCACTTTCCCTTTGAGGAGAGGCTGATGGATCTGAGCTTGTTCAGCCTGGAAGGAGAAGGCTGTGAGGGACTCAGCAGCAGCCTGTCCATACGTACAAGGAGGTTATTGAGATGACAGAGCCAGGCTCTTCACGATGATGGTAGAGAGTCTAATTGAAGGTCTGTAACCAGTGGTGTCCCACAAGGGTTGATACTGGGTAACTTACTCATCAATGACTTGGATGAAGGGCCAAATGCCTCTTCAGCAAGTTCACTGATGACACAAAACTGGGAGGAGTGGCAGATACCCCAGAGGGCTGTGCAGCCCTTCAGAAGGACCTCAACAGGCTGGAGAGGTGGGCAGAGAAGAACTGTCTGAAATTTAACAAAGGCAAAGGCAGGGTTCTGCACCTGGGGAAGAATAACCTCATATACCAGTGCAGGCTGAGGGATGACTTGCTGGAAAGCAGCTCTGCAAACAAGGACCTGGGGGTCCTGGTGGAAAGCAGCTGTCTGTGAGCCAGCAATGTGTTCTTGTGGCCAAGAAGGCCAAGGCTATCCTGGGGTGCATTAGCAAGAGCATTACCAGCAGGTCGAGGGAGGTGATCCTGCCCCTGGTGAGGCAGGATCTGGAGTGCCCTGTCCAGTTCTGGGCTCCTCAATTCAAGAGAAACAAGGAGCTCCTGGAGCAAGTCCACCAGAGAGCAAGGAGGATGATTAAGGGACTGGGGCATCTCTCTTATGAGGAAAGACTGAGGGAGCTGGGCTTGTTCAGCCTTCAGAAGAGATGACTGAGAGGGGACCTCATCAGTGTCTTATAAATATCTGAAGGGAGAATGTCAAGAGGATGAAGCCAGGCTTCTCTTGGTGGTGCTGAGCAATAAGATGAGAGGGAACAGGCAGAAACTGGAATGCAAGAAATTGCTCCTGACCATGAGGAAGAACTTTTTTACTGTGCAGGTGACAGTGCACTGGAACAGATTGCCCAGAGAGATTGTGGAGTCTCCCTCACTGGAGATATCCAAAAGCTGTTTGGACACAATCCTGAGTAATGTGCTTTACAGGACCTTGCTTGAGCAGGGAGGTTGGACCACATGGCCTCCAGTGGTCCCTTCCAACCTTACCCATTCTATCATTTGGTGAATGGTGGGAAGACAAGAGGCAACTGACATAAATTGAAACTAGATAACTTCAGACTGGATTGAACGTAGAACTGTTTCCCCATGAGCACAGGGAGTCCCACAGGTTGCCTGCAGAGGCAGTACAGTCTCCTTTCATGGGACTTTCCAAGCCCCAGCTGGATACAACCCTGAGGAACCTGGTCTGAGCTCAGAGCTGATCCTGCTGAGAGAATGAGTGTGGACTAGCGAAAAAAGGAGGTAGATAGCAAGGGACCTTAAGCAATGCAAAGTCTCTGAGGATGCCCACTGTGCCTGGTTAAATTCCAGTAACAGCTTGCTGTGAGTTACCCAATACATAACAGTGTGGTGCCTGGAAACGGTGACCGTCAGAGGACCCATAGCCTCACTTCATGCTTGAATTTAATATTTTCTGGCTTGTCATTAAGTCTGCATTGATCTGGGGTTACTAAGGGTGTAGTTTGATGTGTTCATTTCTCAACAAGACAATCCTACATCTCCCCCTGTCATTCCTGCCTCTGTTCTGGCTCTCAGCTGTGCCATTGTTCATACCGTCACACCAGGGCAGAAAACTAACCTCAGTTAAACAAAACTGAGGAAGGGGTGTATGCTGTCTGTAACCCAGGCTGGTTACATGATCTGGTTCACAATACCTTCCTGTAAACTGTTTTACCTGTATTGCCTAAAAGTCAGGAATGAATGCAGGGGAAAGAGAGGGACAGGATGAACTGCTTAAGCGGGTACTGATGTTAAGAGAGGTGCTCATTGAATTATGTCAGGATTGCTTCCTCTAAGAGGAAATGAATCCTGTGCATTAGCCTACAGAAAACATAAGCAGCCGAAATCATCTTAGGGGAAATTAGGACTATTGTTGGACCTTTGGCAGGATGCAAAGAAAAATGTAGATGAACCAGGTTTCTTTTCCAGGGACCTGTATTGCCACTTGCTCTCAGTAATTGCATTGTATCGTTATGAGCCAGTACAGATGAACATGCAATATTAGTCCTCCTATAATAGCCAGCCCTTAAACAGTGATGGTCAGCTTTAAACAGTGGAGGCTCACATACTCACAAAATAAACAGACTTCAATTTGTTTTCTCCCAATAGTTAAATTATTTTCTTTCATCAAAAAAATCCATTTCTATCTGAGAGATTCTGATTGAATCAGTCATCTGGGTTTAACTCTTCAGAGAGAAATGGAAGTTGCAACTGGATTTTATGTCATGGAAAAGTACATTTTCCATAGATTTTTTAGAAAATATTGGATTAGTACCAAATCTAATATGACTGATTGAGGTGTTATTGGGTAAGCCAGACATTATTATTGTGAGCTGCTTCCTGTCTAAGGCTTAAGAATGTAAAATTAGGGATCACTGAAGAGATTTTAATCTGAAGGTCCACATCTGTTTGGAATAAGGCCTTTTGTAATGGATTTTAAAAAATAACTTCCTTTAGTTGAAATACTTCTCCTTCCCTTCTGTGTTGCACTGTGGATTTTCTTTCTCAGGGGTGTGTGTGCAGTCTGTGTGCACAACAGCACTCAGGTTGAACACCTGGCTTTACTGAAAGTGCAAGTAGGGGCAAAACAATGGTGGAGAAAATAAGATTTGGCATAAAACAATAATTTGTGAACATTCATCATAATAAAATGGGGAGCATTCTCAAAGTCAGATGGACAGAGTAAATTTGCACCTGGGCAATTTTTATATACCTTATGCAGTTGGCAGCTGGAGGAAAATACATGCAAGATCAGGTATTTTTCTGGCTCTATTGAGGGCTTCTAGAAAAAGAGCTTTCTTCTTGAACAAGCGCTGAGTTTTTCAAATGAGCTCGAATGTGTTTGTTCTTCAGCACCTCATTTTTCTTCATGTTTTTGCATTGGTGTTTTTTCCACATGGACAATGGAAATAAAATCCGAATCCCTGCTTGTTCCTGCGTCCCTCATGTCTCTGCTATGCTGTAGGGCTTTGCTGCCTAGTTGCCTTTGCTATGGATTTCCCTTCCATATTTGTCTGATACCTGAGGGGATAATGTTTAATTTAATAGAATTCTGTACCGTACTTTTTGGGGGGGAGGGTTGATTTTAATTTATAATGGCAGAGACTGAAAAGGATACCATTTCTGCTGAACTGTCTTACCTTTGTGGCGTGACTTTCATAGCCCTCTTCTTGCCTTACTTCCCTGTGAACTCAACAACACTCTTGTTTTATGTAGGGGGAGAGAGGGTATTTTCCTAATTTAGAGGAATTGGTATGGCATGTAGAGACATGAATGTGCCCTTTGTCCCTTTACCACTCACATCAGTAGCAGCAGATGACTATGAGGAGAAACCAGCAATTTTTGATGCTGTACTGTGAATGCAGTCCATGAGTACAGACTAGCTACAGATGGAAGTAGTTAGGAGTAGTCAGGTGAAAAATGTGTCTGAGCAAGGGCAGGTGCCTAAAGCTGAAGTAGGCAGGTAGAAATTAAGCTAGGTTGCAGATTAGTGTTTTACTGGGGACTCTATTTCGCTGCAGAGGGTAATATTAAAAATAATTTTGAGATTATAATATTTATGTTTCTGAATTTCTTTCACTATCAAAGTTTAATTAACTTAGTAGTTAAAAGAAGAAGCAGGTCACTGTCCTAAATATATGGTTTTGGGACAGACCTGTGAGAGCTATTAACAGCAAAAGGCTTTCACTAAGACTGCATCCAATTCCGTTTTCTTCATATCTCTTGGGGTTCCTCTCTCTCCATCTGCAGCCCATAATTTTCTGCCTCATTCTTATACAGTCTTTGTCTCCTGTCCAAGATGGTTTATATACTTTTAAGTCTTTATTTTTTTTCAGTCTTTGTCCTCTATCTTAGTTAGTGTTCATTTGCTGCGGAATTTTTTATATTAAAGACCCTTTTTGTCATTGTGTGAATGTAGGAAATCTGGCCATTTCTGGCAGACTAGACCTTCCATGCCATGCTCATATATTGTAAAGACATGAGGGATTCCTAGAAACATTTAGAAATGTTTTAGCATGAACTGAAATTCAAACAACCAAGGACTTGTCTGCTCTGTTTTGTAGCAGCCTCACCATTAAAATCATCGTTGGAAAGATCACTTTTAGGGCAGCTTTAAAATTGGATTGGCTGTGTATATGCATAGGAAGAAGGCACCTTTTTCATAAGGCTTTACAAAACTAATTTTTTTTTCTAACTTGCTGCATGTTTTATGGGGTTGTTTGTTTATTTAACCCCAGACAAGAAAACTAATGCCCAGTGAGGTTAGATAATGCACTCAGTCCTTGTGATTAGCACTGGGAATGGGGCCCGTTAGCCACACAGTCCTACCATACCCTCTCCATCACCCTTGCTCCTTTGAATCAGACCTAATTTACCTCTGCACTGTGTTCAATCCATCTACACAGCAAGTGGTTTCCTAGTGCTAGCAGTAATAGATATATAACACTGTGCTTAACCAAGAAGCATAAAAGACATCCTCAGTTACCAGAGTTGGCCAGTTACCAGAGTTAGCCGCCTTTCACTGCAGTCAATCACCTCTGGGAACATTTCAGCTAAATTATATAAACTTCATCTCTCCTTCCTGGGGTGTTTTTTTTTGTGTCTGTGTTTGTTTATTTTTTTTTATTTCATATTCTCTCAGAACTCACAGGTGACACACAGTTAACAGGGGCAATGCCATGCATTCGATATGCACTCCGAAGTTTGTCAGCACCAAACAGCCTTTCCTTGCTTCCCATAGTCACTCTGGATGGATTTAAATGTCAGTGTACTGCGAATGAACTGCGAAGTGCTGTTTGTCATCACTGACTAATGGCTAATTCCCTGCCTGGAAGTTGTTAACAGCTGCAGTTTTTACTTCTGTTTTGGATACTTAGAGGAGGAAACCCAGCTCCCAGCAGTTTTAAAGCTCAGATAGGAAGACAGAAAAAGATCAGGAAACTTTTAAGTATAAAGATAGGAATTTGGGTCAGGCAAAAGGAACAGGTGGCTTGGTTGAAATAATTCATTTATAAAAGCTTGGCTGTTGGCCGAACAGGAATGCAGCATGATTCGGATTTTGTCTTCTCAGGACTGGAGTGTTGTCTACTCACACACACAAGGCAAGATGCACTGGAATCCTTGTCCAGAAGGTTAGAGCTTTCAACCTTTTGGCATTTGAGTTTTAAGAGAACTGGAACATTTGGTATGGAGGCACATGGGGAGTTCACAGTTGGGTTAAAGTGTCTGTGTAGATATAGCCTCTGGTTCTCAATCTGATGTCTAATCCAAGATATTTAACAACTACTGTCCAACTTGAATCTGTGATTCCTCTTACTAAAAGTGTGCTCCCGATAGCTTGTAATTTATATAATTCATAGTAGTAATAAAGTCAAGTTTGTGGGGGTTTTTTAGGTGATTAGGAAAAGTTTTTCTCATTCAGTCCTTTCTTTCTTTCTTTGATAACTTCTTGTAATTCCCATCTACAAACAGTTAGGAAAGGTTTGATTTAAGCATCACACGTGGAGAATGCCATCTCTTAACAATATACCCCATATTCAGGGTTGCACCTCAAGGTCATTTTGAAGACCAGTGCTGAAGTCCTGGCTATGTGGGTAAGAGGGGGGCAATGCCACCTTCTGGCAAACAGCATTGTCATCAAGATGCATGTGATAAAATGTGTTATAAACTGAGAATTCGAATTTCTTCCCATTAAAGAAGGGAGAACTGGCAAAACTATAATTACTGAGTCTCAGATGTGCTCTTACTCTTCCAGTTTAATGAATTTTCATAATTCTGCTGAGCTTCAGTAACTGCTCATGTGTATGTACTTGGCTAGCCCAAATATGTAAGAACAAGGGAGAAAACCCACCACAACCAAGCACAAAACCCAGCAGAAATCTGAAGGAAAGAGTTTTAAGCCGACATGTATCTTCCATCTGCAGTAAGCTAAAAATGTGCACTGAATCAATTACTAATCAATAAAACCTCAGTCATAAATCTAGGCCCTTGGTGACAAAATTTTAAGTAAATTGTAAGGATATGGTAACAAGGACTCCTCTGTGAAATAAAGGATATAATATCATATATATGTGTGTGTGTGTATATATATATATATATATAAGAGAAACAGCAGTTAGATGGGATATAATTGTCTGTGTATACCAATAAGGGAGATGAAGTCACATGGTGTCTGTTAGGAGTGCATTACTTTGAGCATTAGGTAATTCCATTTCTTGGGCATTAGGTAAGCTTTTATTTTTTTTTCTGCCAGTTAAGGTCTGACTGTTGCCATCTGATAATAACAAAACTTTCACTTAAGATGCTGTAAGCTCAGCTGTGTAAAAATAGTAGCAAATCTGAAGCAACACAGTTCAGCAATAGCATTTTTTTCCAAATTTGAAGTTACAATGATGCTATGGATTCTTAGGTGCTTAGTCTTCCCAAAAGGAAAACCATATTAAAAGAATAGAATTGAATTACTGAATTTAGTTACCTGGAATTTTGTCCCTAAAGTCTGTATTTTAATTTTTATGGAAAACACTGGGTTTGCTTTATTAAGCAGACTTACCAACCTCATATTGAAACCTACTTCTTTTTGCCCACTGTAGATCTTGGGATACACATTTAGGCTTCTGTCTTTAAACATTTCTGCTATCTATGTAGCATAATGTAATCTATTTTAACATGCCTCATGATTTGTTATTTCGAGTATTTTCTGTCTTCTTGCTTGTGGGTAGGTTCAAGAACAGAAAATGCAGTGTTGCCTCAATTATAGTTTTAGCACTTGGTGCTTGAAAAGTAGTTCAACTAGTTCCCTGGGCTGATGTTAGAGACCTTCAGAGTTGTGCCTATGTTTTTATGACTGTTGAATTTGCTCTTGTAGTAGATTAGACTGATGAGAAGACACTTAAACCTAAAATAAGCATATAAGCCTTGTTTGGATATAAATAACCCTTTCCTTGGGTATAACAGGAAGAGTTACAGGTAAGGACCATCCTGTGTACACTTTTTATTCTGTGAAGGTTTCTTGTTTGCAAGATGCTTCTTGAAATGTGGCCCGTGGTTTCTTAATGACTAAGAACTTGAGTTAGGCACCACAGGCTGATGCTGGGCTGGCTACTGACAGCTGCTGCTTTGTTGCTGTTACTCAAGGATGTGCTTCTTAAATATTCTACTCTGAAGAAGTGGGTTTTGGAAAGGGGATCCTGAATTCTGCCCCAAAACCCTATGGCAGACATTCCTCTCCTGCAATCACTTATTTTTGTAGCAGAAAGTAATCTACCACTTGAAAAGGAATCCAAACTCTGTTAAGCAGCGTTTTTAGGAGCTTGCAGTCCAATGCTTTGTGCTATCTGTGGAGAGAGGAGTTGCAGCTTTGGAAGTGGCAGTGTAATGAATAGTCAAGCACTTACCAGAGCACTGGCACTGGATGGATGCAGGGAAAAGCCAGAGGGAGTGAGTCAGCACGACCTTGGCTGCTGCCAGAGGGTTGGGTATCACATCCAGCCTCAGTGGTCACTGACATTGGTCAGGGTCTTTAGCAGAAAGAGACTCTGGTGAAATAATGTGTCTGACAGGTGTCACATGTATAGAGTAATGAAAACATCAACATTAGTCAGTTTTAGTTATTAAAAGGTAATTTAGTTAGTAAACAGGTCTAGTTCTTTGTTACCCTGTGACAGAACAGACTACATTCTGGGAAAGTGGAAACATTCTGAAAAATGAGAGTACTGCCTGTTTCCTGAGCTGCAGTTTGGCACATTAAGTCTCAGCAGGGTGGGATAAATTGTTATTTATTGCGTGACAGTAACACCTGGGGATTCTGCGATGCCTGGCACAAAGAGTTTCAGGCATATAAATAGAAGATTAGGGATTTTACAGTGGAAATAGAGAACTTTGTCAGGGATTTGTTACTAAGGAATAATATGGGGAATTTAGAGATGAGTAATAGTAGTTCAGAAGCTGTGGAGGGATAGGCTGTTCAGCCATAATTTCATAGTAAATCTGGCTAAATCACAAGGAAAACACGTATTTTTCTCAGATCTAGTCCAATCATTTATCTTCCAAAATCCTTCCATTTTAAAAAGCCGGTCAACCAGAAAGCCAAAGCAATCAACTGCCTTGTGCTCACTGACCAGGGTGTGCACTGGCAGTATCTCCCACTGGTGCCAGTGTGACCAGTAAGGCCATTTAGGAATGATGTTGCTGGTAGTTTTGCTACTGTAACACAATCAAAACTAAAAGAAAAATGAGGATGAAAAACTTAGATAAAATTCCTTTGTTTGCTAATTCATTATTTGGCACCATTTCAGTGGTAAAGCCCTTGTCACTAGAGACCATCAGCAGCTCTTCTGCATCCTGCCTCCTATGGGCTGTCCTGTCTTTTTGTGGTCCCCCTGCCCCATACTCTGGTGATCCCAGAGTACATCCCCCCCGAGTTGCCCTTTCTACTTTGCTCTTTCCCCCTTTGGAAGCTGACTTCTCCTGGCTGCCATCCCACTATTTGTAACCCTCTTCCTTCGCCTTCCCACTTACCCATTCAGAACCACAACTCTTCTCTGCTGGGACTGAGATTTTCACATCAGCATTTACTAATCCCTACAGGCTGAAATGCTTAATTTTTAATTTGCTCTTTCCCCACACCTAGTTGTTCACTGTGGTGGGGGGGAGACCAAATTCCAGCCGCCTCTCCCTGCAAAGAATGCATCTCGCCTCTCCTTGCCTGCTGTCAGTGGGTAGCCTCATCCCACAAAGTACTCCTTGTTTCTATTGCTGCCTGGGGAGAAGTTAAATGTCAGGCTTTACTGTATTGAGACCCAGCATGTGGGATGTCCTTTATAATGAGAATACGAGGGAAATCTTCATTTAAATCTGTGACACATGACTTTTGCAGTTCTTTGGGAGGTTGGTTCAGCTAAAATCTCATGGGGTATGTTGAGCAGTAGATCAGGCTTCTTGCAGAGCTGGCAATGGTTAATGTGGAACTTGGACTGAGAATTTGTAGAGAGCAAACTCCATGGGGCAAGGCCTGCCCTTGCCCGCCTGTTTGTATTGAATGAACACAGTGAGCCTCTATTCTTGGCTGGGACAATTAGGTCCTATGGCAATATGAGTAATTAATAATAAAATGAGGCCTCTTCTGTGGATGGGCTGTTAGAAATAATTTCCTTCTGCCAGTTGCTTCTCTAGAATGTGGTTTTGAACTTTGAGATCCTGAAAGAGATAATCGAAACACAAGCAGCTGTCACAAACCTTTAGCTTTGTTTGTGTAGGCAGTGGTGGAAAATCCCAAAACTAAATCGTCAGATGGTTCACTGGTTTGTGCATCTTTTGTTGTAACATCAAGCTCTTATGCAACTGGACCCTTGTGTGATTAAAGACTCTTCTCACTAAAAGTGGGTTTCAACTGTTGATATTTTTAATAAGGGGAAAAGAAGCAAAATCATGCAAAGGAAATTACTGATCCCCTGATTGCTCTTCACCCAATTCTCATATGGTAGATACAGAATCAGCTGTGCTGTCCCATCAGTGTGATCCAGCTGTTGCAGCTGCAAGAGGTAGGCTCTTGTTTCCAGTTGTGGTGTATTAGAGATGGTGGTGACTCTGAATCCTGCCTTCACTCACATGGCAGCTGGGCCTAAAGGTGAAATAAAGCATTTGGTTGCTTTGGCACATCACAGTCCTTCAACAGCTGTTCTTCACCCCCTTTGCAGGAGGGGCAGTGTCTGGCCCACAGGTTGCCATTTAGATGAGCCCAGTGAGCAGTGGTAGAACAATGTAAGGAACAAAGGAACGTGGTTCATAGAGGTCTGAGGGCTCCTTCTGTCCACCTTCTTCCCCATATGTACAGAAAGCTGAACTGCAGAGGCCTCCAGAGACTTCTTTCACAACCTTCTTTGTATCCTTGTCAGAGCTCTGCTAAAAAAAGGCGTCAATGACTCTGAAATTTAAAGTTAGGTATCCAAGACATACGTTGTGGCTCCAAATTTTTTACTACTAATAAACCCCTTATTCCTTCAATGAGCTCAAACCTGACTTTTTCAGGAAGCTGACAGCTGGTGATGATGATGGTGATGGTGAAGATGAGTATGGCTGAGAATGTGACATCATAATTGAGGGGTTTAGAGTACTGGCCTCCCAGTAAGCAATGCAAACATGCAAGTGTCCTTGGTGGGTTGTAGCTAATGAGGAGGAGAATAATTTTTGATTTTATTTTTTTTTTTCAGTCCATGTTCTGTTAACCATTGTAATTACACTACAATTTTGTGGTTTTAACATATCCATGACCAAAACCTTTTCTGGTGGCCAGTTTGTTTTTATTAAGATTGTGTTGTGGCCTGCAGCCAGAGGCAGTGGTGCTAATATAGAATGTGATTTCTGTCTGTTCTCAGAAGCTATGCAGAGCCAGGTACAGCAAGTATTTTTTCAATTTTTTTTTTTTTTTTAAATAGGAAACATTGGGCTCCATGACAACACTGTGAATTATGATCTGAATTCTCTGCAGCACCTCTTCTGGAATCAACAGAATTGTGCTGGCAAAGAACTTGGCTCTTCATAGTGTTAAGTCACACAACTCTAACAGTGACTGTCATTATGGTGTTCCCAGAACTATAAGGTGTTTTGATGGGAGGACTTGGCAGCAGACTGGATGCACTGGTGACTCAGTGTGCAGTGCTCTGCCTTCTAAGTAAAAAATGACCTGGTGCCCTGGCAGTGTGGTTTGTAGTTTGGTTTTTGTGTTGTTCTTATGAGATGTAAACCCATCTGCTTTCATAAAATTAATGTATATTACTTTTTGAAAAGGAAAAATAATATTCTTACTGCTTTTTTGATAAATTTAATGTTGAGTTAGCTGTCTGTTTTTACAGAGCTGGTAGGAGAGATTAATCACCTTTGCAGTCTATATCCTTCAGTCAAATTTGGTCATAATTTGCCACCAAGAGATTCCAAGTTACTCCATAGGAAGCAGGTTAAGAGTTGCTCTTTGTTTGCCCTGGATAGTTAGGCCCGAATTTGTGCGATGGACCTTGGGTCCCCTTCCATGCTGAAGTGCATTCTGATGAGGTTTAAAGCCAAATTCCTTTCTCATTTTCAGATTTGGGATCTGTTCGTAGAGAGATTTTCTTCTGTGATAGTTGTGAGAAGGCTTGTGCCTTGCTGCAGTGTGGCATGAGAAGGGCACACAGTACAGGTGTCACCTTTTGCAAACCAGGCAGCTTCTTACAGACAAGAGCAGAATCTGGTCCTGAAGCCCACTGACTGTAGAAGCCAAGAGGGATAACGTGCCCTTCAGAGATCCACTTTACCCAAACAGATAACATTCCTTTAGAAGTCTAACTGAAGCAAGGCATTTTAGAGCAATATTGAATTAGAAAAGTAGTGGGTGGTCTTGGACAAAGAGCAGCAGGAGGCCTGACTTGAGCAGAGGGTTGGACCAGATGACCATCAGCAGTCCCTTCCCCTTCAGCTATGGTGTTGAGTCTGTGAGTCTACACAGAGTTCTTAAAACTGGCTTCAAAACTCACGGTTTACGTGTGAAATCCATGGAGGATCTTTGCTTCTCTGGTTGAATTCCCTCATCAGTTCCATAAAGATGAAATAGAGGAATGTAGAACAAGAGGTCAGATTTGTAAAAGGAGCATCTCACCCGAGAAGGCTGCCCACTGGATTGTCCCCAGCACAATTAGGTTTAAGCATCTGTGGAAGACCTCCTGAGCTAGGTGGAACTGGGATAGAGGTGTTAGATGAGCACAGCACATTCTTTTGCTCTTGTTTGTATGATCACACTGCTAAAGATTTGTTTAACCATATCTTTGATGGACTATTCCAGGCTTGTTATTTTTCCTCTTTATCCAGTAATAAGTGTAATCTAAATATGAAACTTCAACATATGCAGACCTCTTATCCTACAGGAACAAACAACATTAAGAGGGTAGAGAGAGATTCATGGAGCAACAGGACCCCTAAAATGTACATCCTCTCCACTGAACTACACAACAATAAATAAACACAACTCCCATGTCCTGTCTGTCTCTATGTACAGTGATTTATAGAAGTTTTTAAATGTCAGCAGGAACATTGATGGCATCTCAAACGAATGCAAAAATCCTACTGTTTGCAGCAATCACTGTTATATTTGTGATCACAATAACTTTGGCTGTAATGTAGAAGTTAAACCATCAGTTCATTTGTAACTGACTGAAATGAAAGTTTCTAAATTAAGCTTAAAAACAATTTAAAACAAATTGCATTATTTCCTTTCAGTTCCAATGGAAGCCTTTTTATTTCCCAGGCTGTCTCAATTTTGTCTATATATCTATGTCATTCAGAATAGGTGGGGTTTTACCTGTTTTGTAACAGCAGTACAAAGTACTTCAAGAAAGGGGGGGGGAAAGAGGTTTGCAGTAGGTGTTAATTTCAAATTAAAATATTATTTGTATCTTCTGCAGCAGGGTTTTGTTTGTTTGTTTGTTTTGACTGTAATTTCCTGATTTTGGCCATAATAATGTAAAATATTTCTAAAATATTTCTCCTGTTTGTAAATATTTTTAGTGACTTGTGAATGAAAGTGAACTGCATTGCAAGATTTTATTTTCTGTGGTAGTCTTCATAAGATGTGCTGGTAATCATGCTCTGTAATGTATGCAACAGAGGACAAGAAAGAAGCAGAAAAACAGTTGTAATTTACAGTTGGTAAATTGGGCTGCCTCTGACAGCATCAAAAAAAAGCTGTTTTGTTTCATATCTGCTAAAGTTCTCGTCCAAAATAATCCGATCAGTTATTATAGGCTTTACAATATTGACATTTTACTGAGGCATTTCTTTGTAAATATTACATTTCTGCACAGTGCTGCATACCTGTAGTAATTACCAGGGCTTAAAGAAGTCTGGTTCATAATTTATGAATGACACTGACGTTTCTGCAAGTTCTGAATGTTGATGTCTTTTATTGTAGGTACACACAGGCAGTCACGAAGAGGCTTATCTTAAATTCACATGGATTCAGTACTGCATAAGGTGACAGTTTTTAGTGGCAAACATGCAGTGAGATGATCAGGAATATGTGTAGGTGTGTGCATGAAATCTGGTGGTGGCCGCTCCTGCGCTGCTGGATGCCTCCCTGGAGGTGAAGCCGTTGTTATGCTGTTTGGGCTGGGTCCCTCATCTTCTGCATGTAGGAATATCTAGAGAGCTGTCAAATTTTGACAGCATTTTTTTTCGAGAGAGCACCTCAGGATAAGAAGCTGGTTTGGAGTGTTTGAAGAAAAGCAGGCTGACCCAATTTTTCTGCACATTTGGCGTTTACAGGAATGAATTTACAGCAGTTCAAAGAGACCAGGTATTCTCACTCTCCCTGAAATCCCACCATGACAGCACAGGAATAATTAATCCTGCAGTCATACGCATTATTCCCACTGTTGTTTTCCCAAAAAAAGGGATTACTACCTTCATCTATTGACCCTTACCTATTGAGGTTATCCTCATTCCTCACTGGCCACTACTGATTGCTTCTTAATGCAATTCTGGAAAAAGCATGTGAAAGGGAATGTTTCCAGTCCTTAACTACAAATTTTCAGTGATATTGTGTAGACAAGAAATATGTAGGGGTTTTTTTTGGGGGGGAGGTGGGGGATATGTGGGCATGGCTTAGCAACAGGATCAGGTGAGAAATAAAATAGGCTATAAAGGAGAAGGGAAAGAAGGTAGGTCTTGAGGGGTAGGGATGTCCTGTGGTTACATCAGAGAAGTCATGGGGATTCTGATTAAAAAGCTACAGACTGATCCTAAGTAATATTCAAGGAGCTGTTTCCATGTCTTAGTTTTCACACCAGAGTTGGTAACTACTGCTTTGATCTGTATGTTTCCAGTGCTATGCAAAGTAAAGAGCAGCTGGGTTTGATAGCTTTAGGCAGTCTGTCTGCTTCAGCTGTGTGTCCCTGAAGGCTGGGCCAGCTCAATAAGGGCCAGCTGATGGCACAGGAGCTGTGATTAAAGATGTGCTTTGGCTCAGGGTCTGTTATGTTTATTCTGGAGGGTTTTGATGCTTCAGGGAGGTTGAAACAAATAAATAAACAATCCTGCCATGTTTGCAGTAAAGAAATGAGATAGACTGTCTCCCAGCTGCCTATTCTGCTCTGACTTTAACCTCCCCATGCTGAAGTGGTGCTGCAATGGCAGGGAGCAGCACTCCTGAGCATTGGCTCTTATTGCAGGTGAAAATGGGTTCACACTAACGAAGTGGGTTATAAATTTTGCTGTCTCGTAGGAGGAAGGTTGTTGGGGCTGCCTGCTTTTTAGTGCTTGTCTCTTGGGACTCTTGAGAAGGTTATGCTGCTTTACTGTATTTGTGTGATAAAGACCTGTGTCCCTGTAAGAGAAGGGTGAGTGCCCAAGGAAAATAGTGGGCCTGCATTCTACTTGCTTCTGAGTAAGTGCCAGAGCAGTAGGGGTTAGCTGTGTGGAGTGCCTGGGGAGTGTTTATAGGGCTGTGACTCCTACTTCCCTTTGGGGAAATTTTTGCATTTTTATCAGTATATGTTTGTTTGGCTTTATATCATTTCCCATGTGGTCAGAAATACTCCTTGTGTAGGACTATGGGAGCTGCCTGGTCATGAATAGCCCTTCTCTTTGCTATGCTATGTGTCTTTGTCTTGACTGTATAAAATGTGCTGCTCCTGCTGGTGTGTCCTGAAAGGCATCAGAACATTCTCGTCCCTCTCTGGGTAAGTAAGGACTTAAATAATGCTGTTACTTTCATTCTACAGTTTCAGTAGTTCAGCTTGGAAATATAACTGAGGTGGTAACTGAGCTTCTGGAATCATTTTTTTCTGAGGCTGTGTGGGAAGTGGTGAATTCTGTGACTTTCTTATCTATTGGCAAGTAGTTGGGAATGACATTTAGAAAAGTCTTTTTTTTTCTTGTTAGCTCTACCATAAAATTCTAAGCACAGAATCCTAAAATGTCAGTTTCTTCTATCCTCTTTTCTGAGGGAAAGAGAGGTAGCATTGGAAGAGAAGAACTTTGTAATTTCAGCACAAAACTGTGCCTTTATTTTGGCTGCAGTCTGGGTTGGATCCCATAGGCTAACCAAGTGAGTGTATGAAACTAAACGGTTTGATGGCATTACCCTTTCATTTTCCCTATTGAATTCTTCTGCCATAACCTGATAGGTGAGGCTTTTGTATTCTGACAGGTGCTGGATGAGTTGGTCAAAGGACTTTAGTGTTCAGGGTTAAGGGTTTAGTGTTGTGTACTTCTCCTTGGCTGAACAAGTTGCTGGTTGCAGCTTTCAGTTCATCGTGGATGGTCTTGAAAGAGATTTCAACTGATTCTTCAGGATCCAAAGTCTGTTATAGCCACAAAGTAGCCTGGTTTCTAACCTTCAACATCTTATGTTCTGTTCCATTTGTTTCTGTCTACTTGTATTTATTAAATATGTAAGGTTTGCCTTAAGGGCAGCATAGGCTGTTAAGTTCATGATGATTTCTGTAAAAGAAAGCAGGTGAATGCTTACAGATATTTAGAGTTATTGCCCAGTAACAAATCCCTGTACTAGTGGCTCTGATTAAATGGAAAATATGCTGAAAAAATTGTTTTCTGTAGTCACATTAACACATACTTTTGCTTAAAAAATAAATTGCTGATAAGACAGGGCATTCTTCATAAAAATTATACTGCCAGCTTATGGTTTTGTCTGATTTTCCATTAAATAGGCCTGTGTTTTAGACTAGTCTGCAGAGAAGCTTGAAGTTTTAGTCTTGTCCTTACTACTATAAAACTGTTGATAGAAACCTAAAATGCAATTCTTCTTCCAAGTTATTATTTAAGTTAAAATGTTAATGGGCACTACAAAGACCACTAATACTGGAGGTATGAATGTGAATTCATACTGTTTTCATTTCTACTGAAGCAGGTTTTTCTAAACACCAGTTAGGTGGTAATTTTTTAATCTCTGACTTGATAGTAATTCAGCATTGTCTATTGCATTGTCTGAATTTTTTTCTGCCTCTCAAAAGGTGAGACTTTGCCTGCTCAGTGTCATCTTGTCATTCTTGTCAAGCTACAAATGTATTTTGTATTTTTAAGGACTTGAAGAAAAATGTGGATTTTGTTGTGGGTTGTTTGTTTGTTTGTGGTTTGGGTTTTTTTTGGTATGGTTTGGTTTGGTTTTTTTCTTCGGTTGTATCCCAGAGCTCTGGGGCTAGAGTTAAAGGAGCCTTCCCTGCATGGGTACAGAAATGTGCCCTCAAAATCAGGGATGCTGGGACTGTTAACAGAATTGGGCTTAACAGATAACAGTAATTTTCATGTTTCAGATCCTGCCTCTCTTAACTTGCTCTGACCAAAGAGACACATCCAGCATGATCTTTTTCAAACCTGTAACACCCTGTATCTGTCCTTTAAAATTCTCTCTAAGGATCACACAAGGCATGCCTCTTAAAGTCACAAGTAATTGCCGATGCATATGTGTTTTCTGTCCTTTTTTTTCTTCTGTGTTACTTTAGTCTCTTTAATTTCTTGTTCTTTAGTGGCTTTATCCTCTTTTTCCAATTACTAGGATTTTCTCTCTCAAGCGTCTGGAGTAAATCTCTGGAAAACTGCATCACGCACAGCTGTCTAGGTTTTCCAAAATTTTTCTTTGGCTTGTATTCAGAGACTATTTTAGTGGCAAACAAATTAGTGGGATTGTTTAGAAGCAGAAACATTTCTTCATTTTACATATGTAAAGGGATATTTAAAACTTTGCATTTAGCTTCAAGAGCTCTTATTGAAATGAGGCAAGAAACAGCAAGGTTGGGGGGGAATCACATGGCTTCTCTTGTTGGATTTATTTAGTTAGAAAAAAGTCTTATCTAGCAGTTAAGCTGGAAATTTGTGCTGCAGTGGGAGCCCCTCAGAAATGAGCTGTCATCTTGCAATGTTACTATAGGCTACTGCTGTGAATTTTCTTAGTTAAGGAGGAGCTGTGTTCTGCTGCGCATGTTAAATATTTAAATCTGTCATCGAGAAAGAAGTTCAGATTCAGCATGGTTAAGTATTATTTTTGCTTTAATGGCTAATGCCTTGTAAGATGAATTCACCACATACATTTCAGAGAGACATTCTGTACACCTTTGTGAGGAATCTCATCCTCTTCCTTTCAGTTTCTCTGGAGTCATGCTGATGCTGTTTGAATACTGTGTTTATTCTGCCAAATATTGTCTGGTTGTTTTCCTCTGCTCCCCAAGGACCCCACGTATCTCTCTGCTAGTTCTTGTTTTAAACTCTCAGACCCCTGGAGCAGGGGTCTGCCTTTCTACTTCAAGGAACACCCAGCCCTGTTGGATCCCAGGCATTGACTAAAAGGCTAGTAGGTGCAACTGCCATACGAGTAATTTGTAATAGGGACAAAAGTCTTGGAGTCACTAAAGCCAAAGGCAAACCTCTCCTTAGCTTAAACCAGGCTCAGATTTCATTGCCAGCATCCGAGTAACTAATTCATGCTTTTGTCTTTAATAGTGTTACATACTGTCATGAAATTTTGTATTCATCTTGCTCACCATCTGCCACCCTAATGACAAATGAGTAGCCTTTGGGACTCCCTTCTTACCTAATAGAGGTAGAGGGATGGAAAAACAGGCTGCAAAAGGTTACTTTTGGAAGTAGCTTTGCTGGGAGGAGCTAGTGGCTGGTTTAGGGTAGGCGACAGACTTTTAGATGACATGATGCTGGGGAAGATAAGTCCCATCCAAAATGCTTACAGCTGCACCATTCAGATTTGCTCTTGGCTGGATGAGCAAACTCATAGAGTGTAAGGGTTAAAAAGCACTTAGGGTTTTTATAGTCTGACCTTGGGAGTAAGAGCTGGAATGTAACTCTCCTATATTAGCTGTGTGCTAAACCCTATGGTTTGCATTTGTCTTCTGAGCATCTTCTGAAAAGGCATCCAGTCTGGATGTGAAGACATTAAAAGGCAGACTTGACTGTTTCCTTGGCAATTAATTTTAGTAGTTAACTCCCTCTGTGATTAAAAACTCTACCTAATCTCACATTTCAATATCTTGGGTTTTAAATTTAATTCCAGCTGGACGTTCCTTTTTATGTGCTTTTCTTTGCTTGAATAAAAAGCCTCAAGGACATTTAAATTTCTGCCTGAGGTGATTTTTTCTTTTCTTTTCTTTTTTTTTTTAGATGTTATAGTCAAGTCACTGAACCATCATTGCCTTTCATCTCCTAAACAGAGTGAGCTCCTTACCCTCAACGATGAGTTTTCATGTAACCTTGAGACAGTGTTGTAATTCTCTGCATCATCTCCAAATTTTCAGTGTCCTTTTTAAATGAGTTATTGGAACTCTTGGTTAATCCTACATCCGTGTAGCTAATACCTTACTTGGGGAGAAAAATTGTATTCTTGCTTCCTAATTCCTTTCTATACATCTGAGGATTATGTTTGCTCTTTTCTGACAGAGAATCATATTGAGGCTTGTGCTGAATTGCTCATCTCCTACTATGTCTCATTTCTCTTCAGAGCTTTTGTAGCTGCCAACATTATTCATAAAAATACTGAGTAGTGCCAGACCTGGACTTTGTTAATTAGAAACAGTCTCTGCAGTGTGTACTCTTCAGTAGGAAATGGTGGTGGAAGTTTAATGAAAAGGCATGTTTGACCCTGTCTTTTATCTCTTGTATATCATTTGCCTGCAGTTATGCAGTTTTCCCTGGATAATACAGTAAAATTGAGGAAATATGGAGATTTTGACAGCTAGTTTCCAAGATTTTTCAATCGGTCTTCAAAGAATGAATTATGAAAAAATTAGCTGCTTCATAACTTTGAGATATAATGGCATGAGTCTGGTAATAAAACGTTTGAAACAGATGTATGGAAAGTACTGATTCATATCTTTATTCTTCCTTATGACATAGCTGCAGATAATGATTTTTAATTTTTTTTTTTTTTTAGAGATCTGTAAAAATGTTGTATGTTGTAGAGAATTCTAGAATTTCTTTTATAAAGGTACACAATGAAATTTAAAATACCCAACCCTGTATTTATCTAACACAATCATATCATTGACAACACGGTACTCTAAGTTGATTAACTAAGCTAAGAAGGAAACAGCTTTTTGGGTACTAAGGTACTTCTTAATCAAATCTGCTTTAAGGTGGGGGGGGGTGGTGTGCATCTGTAAGTCTGTGTGTTTAAATAATGTGTTTGGATGTCAATCCACAACACTGAACAGGAGTTAATTAGGGCTGTTTGGACAGAAGAATTCAATTTTGTGAATGTTGTAGTTTAAATCAGAACAAATCTGAGCTTTCTGAGCAATTAAGTTTATTTTGGGGGGGAAAGAAGAGATAAAAGGTGTCAAATGTGCTAATATGGAGTTGCATCACTCCCAGGTGATCTGAAAGGTCTGAAATCAAGTACTTCAAAATTAAGCCAAGTGACAGTGCTATTTTTTTTTCTTCTTTTTTTCCAGTAGGAATTACTGTTTACTGAGAGAAGAGGAGAGTAGATGGGGTAAGGGCTGACAAAGGTTCTGACAGCTCTTTAATGAGCAAGCTTGTGAACAGAAGTCCATCAGTGCTCATCAGATGCAAAGTAACTCTTCATTGGAACTGTTCTGTTTCAAATCAAGTCTGCCAAAGTTGAAAATTATGGTAATTGAATGCACAATTTCTTAAGCAGCCATTTTCTGTTGTTCTGAGAAGAAATTAATAGGAGCAAGACTCGCATCTTATTTGCAGTGAACTCTTCAGCACGGGCCTCAGGGCTTGGCTGGTATTGTCTTAGGGAGGTGCAGTGCAGCCTTTCCTCTTCCTTAAGATTCCTCAGTCTGAACGACCTTGGGTACTTCAAATTAATGGTTCTGGTAGTAACTAAAGTGATTGACAGGATGCTACCAGAGTCTGAGTGGAGGGCACTTATGAAAGTTACTGCTAGGTAATAACTTGCCATTATACTTTAACTCTGTCCTGGAGTAAAACTTCTCTACTGTTAAGTATCACTTAGTGAATCCAAAAAATGTGGTAGTGAACAGGTGGTGGAAACACACCCTTTTGCTAGTGAAGGTGATGGCCTGGGAGCGGCACCTTGCATGGCAGCTGATTCTTCTGATGCTCCTCTCTCCAGCTGAAGGGTGTCCAACATGGCATTGGCTCTCAGTGGCGTGATGTTGAAGTGGTATGAGCTGTCTGCTGAGCGATGTGATCAGCACTTGCTTCCCCACTGCCAAGTGTGTTTGGTGTACTGCTGTGGAGAGGGTGATGTAGCTGCTCAGCTGAGTGCTTACGAGCTCAGTGTGGCCAATTGCACCACTTCTCTGAGGCTGGACATGTTACTGCTCTAATGTTGGCCCATCACCTGATGAAGGAGGTGTCGTTGCTGTTCTGTGCTTTGCAGGGGGTGTATGAGCAGGATGTCAGCACCATGATGGAGTTACTTGACTGCTTTCTGTGTAGAGATTATCTACCTGAGTTATGGGCTATGTAAGTTAACATGTCTCCTTATTTCATGCCTGCCAAATTCTGCTTGGGAAGGTTTATGTTATCATCACTGTCTGTTGTTTGTGTTATTATGGCCCATGTGATTCTTACCATTGGAATAGCACCTCACCAATCTAAACACTGTGCAAGCACAGAATCAGGAGATGACTCTTGTCCTTGAAATCATAGAATGGTTTGGGTTGGGACCTTAAAGATCCTCTAGTTTCAACTCCCCTTCCATGGGACCAGGTTGTTCAAATCCCCTTTCAACCTGGCCTGGAACATTTCCAGGGATGAGGCATTTACAGTTTCTCTGCATAACCTGTTCCAGTGCCTCACCACCCTCACAGTAAAGAATTTCTTCCTTGCATCTAATCTACACCTACCTTCTCTTTACAGCTATCAATCCCTTGTACTATCACTACATGTCCTTGTAAAAAGTCCCTCACCAGTTCTCTTGTAGCCCCTTTAGGTATCAGAAAGGTCTTTCCGTAGCCTTTCCTTTTCCAGGCTTAACAACACCAACTCTCTGACTGCCTGCATAGAAGTGCTCCAGCCCTCTAACCATCTTTGTGGCTTCCTCTGGACCTGCTCCAACAGGTCCACAACTTCCTTATGCTGGGGGCTCCAGAGCTTGATGCAGTACCCCAGGTGGGGTCTCACCAGAGCAGAATCTTGCAGCTCTTCAGGGTGAAAGAGTTGATTTAACTAGACTCACATCTTTTTGTGTGAAAACACGTTTTGTTGAAATAGTTTTGCTAACATTGCAAGCTGAGAAGAATCTCATTTGAAGAGAAAAATGGTTTTTATTTGGAAACTGGGCATGCATTTGACTTTAGCAACAGAATAAATACATTTTTTCAGGCAAGCACACAGGTGTTAGGGTTGGAATTTTGTTGAAAAGGCTTTCTTGTCACTACTTAACCCCTTACCAGCTTCATTTAGCCCTCTCATGCTGTTGGCTCACAAGAAGTGAATGGAAGGCTGTAGAGAGTCATCTTTCCTTACAAGTCATCAGAAAATACTCCTTTCTTGTTATCACAGGAATTTCATCAGAGCATCTGCCCTATTTGAAGAAAGTTTGTATGGAGAGGAGTGTGGTGAGTTTGTGGCATCTACTTTGATACTTAGAGAAAAGAAAACTTTTACAAATAAAAATTTGTAAAATATTTGTAAAATAAAAACAGTGCAATCCGATGCAGGAGGAAGAAAGGGGAAAAATCTTCTGTAAGTTTAGAAGACAATTGCTCTAGGGTGAAAGGCTTGTGGCCATCACGAGCCAAGGCATAAGTGTACTTGGAGAAGTGGACAACAGGCTCAGTCTCCAGCGAGTTCCCATTTGAATATAAAGAAGGCATAACAGCTCCATTGTGCTTTCTGTCAATGGACTGTGTAGGAGGAAAGGAATCATAGTAGATGACATCCACCATTTGGCTGAAATTCCAGGGAAATTTTCCTGCAAGGGTCTTGGAACAGGAAAAATAGTTGGAAGCAGCAAGAGTCCTTTGGGAAGATATTTTCTAAGCAACTGTTTGCATGGGAGCAGTTGCTTCCCTGCCTGAGTTGCAGAATGAGCTAGAAGCAGAAATAAATCTGTATAGTTTATGAACTCATGATTGTTATTTACCCCTTTGAATACTGGTAGTTCTACTCTGGGATAGCTCAGGGTAGGATTCTGGCTGGCAGCTGACTAAGTGTTGCCACATTGAATCTTTTATTTGCAAGGGAATGTGCCAAATGTAATGGACTGTGGAGTCCTACCAATCCAGTGAGAATTATAATCCACTGAAATGCAAGTGCTCTTGGTCTGTTTGGGTATTGCTACCATTGTGCATCACTCAGTGAAAGGTAAGATGTGCACTCTCCCTGAAACCCTGCCCTTATTGAGCGTATTTGATTAGGCTCTGGAGCTGCTAACCTTGCTGTTAGAATAGTGCATTCAATTCAAGGATCACTGATTTGGTTTTTGTATGTTTAGTTTTTTTTTACTCAAACTCATTGCAGACAGTGTAACCCACTGGATTTATATGCAGGTGCAATTTAGCCTGTGCGTCTAAAGATAATGCCTAATTTGTTAACATACGGTGTGGAAACCCTGGTATGTTTTGACCTCCGTAGCTAATGAGCTTTGCAATCAGACGATAATTTAAATCGCATAAATATGATGCCTTGTGGGTGTTTTGGTGGATTATTTGTTTGGTTGGTTTTTTAAAATCTAGCATTCAAATCTGTCATAGAGTTAAACATGGCATGTTTACTACAGTGCTGCTTCGTATAACATGTAAATGGTTATTTCTGCTCAAACAAGATAAAATATTGCAGTTGTTTCAGAAAGGATGTAAACAGTTTAATTGGAATCTAATTAGCTACCAGTTTCTGGTGTCATGTGTTGTTATCAGTTGGAAATAGGAAGTGCTGCTGTTTCTCTGCATTTTGATCCCTTATTGACATCCTGGAGGTTAGGTTGGTGACCCAGGCTACACCTTTTCACACCAGTAGTTCTGCCTGTCTCTGCTGTTTTTGAAATATCTTTTACAGGTGAATGCTGCATGTGTGTATTATTAAAAAAAAAATTAATGCTGAATGGAAATGTGCTCTTTCTGTGTGTGGGTTTTGGTGAAGCAGTTTGATATATAGCAAAGCTTCAAAGGATTCCACTGGTCATGCAAACAGGAGACATTGATGTGTATGTAACTCTTTTTTGTGATGAAGAAGTGCATTATAATTTGAGATTATCTCAAGTGGAAGTAGCACATTTCCTCTTCTAGTTTGATTCAGCTGCAGCAAAAGGGGCTTTCACCTTGGCTGGTTCAGAACTTCAGAATATTTTTATTTGGTTTTGGTTTTGGGAGATATAGTGGTTTGCCAATGCTAACAAGAAGCTTTCTGTAGTGCTCTTAAAATAACGTGGTTATTTCAGTGATTAATAGCATTGCATAGTATATTAGAGTGATAACACTGGACCAGGTGATTATAGTTTATATTTCTCTTGCAGTTTCAATGTTTTTTGTTTAAAATTCCTTGTTTTTATTTTCTTGTGTGAAGACAATATTTTGCTTATTGAACAACTCACTATGCCATTAAACACAGAACTTGATTATTTGCCAGTTTGCATGGCTGATGTTACTAATACTTGCAAGTAAAGCTACTGTGAGTGTATTCTTGCTACCCTGCTGTGACAAAATGCACTCAGTAGCATTACCAAAACATTCACATAACCTGCAAGCTGTTTTAGTAAATTCTGGTGGGACTATTTATCTGTTTAAGGGTAGACTTTTATTTAAATCTATGATGAATGTACTTGAAGCAGAATAAAAACAGTTCTGAAAACAAAGTATTAAAGCATCTGCATGCGAAACTGTATGCTATCAGTTAATAAAAAGAGTCTGCAGAGCACGTGGAGAGTTTCCTACTGTGGAATGAAAGAATCACAGAAGGGATTGTGCATAGGTGTGGTCGTGGTGGCAGGATCTAGATTAGCAGGTTTGTACATAGCTCCAGACCTTCAGGCTTTGGCCAAACTCAAGCAACCCAAGCTTTTTAGCCCATGTGGGCCATGTCATCATCATTTAGGTGGGGGTTTTTGTCAGTACTAGGAAAGACTCAGGTGTGTGAGGCTGGGCAGTGACTGTTTTGAATGGTGCTGTGAATCAAGTCAAGTAGAAGATAACAGGACTGAATGATGAATGCTTTAACTAGTTTATAGGTTTGGGTTTTTTCTTTAATTATGGCAGATCATAAAGATGTTCTTTTTTGTATGTGTGTGATATGGTTTCATTTCTATGCTGGGAGCCCTCGTGCATCTGTGCAGAGGAAATGGCTTGTAATGAGTGCATCTCCAGTCAGACACTGGCCTAGTGGATCATAATGGGAGTCAAGTGCTTCAGATTTCTTGTGGAAAAGGCAGAATCTGTAACAGCTCTTCTTAGAAATATAACTTTTCCTTCCACCAAGATATGAAAGAGATGAGGAAAACAGTATGTGGAAATTTAACCCCTGCCAGTTAAATCCCATCTCTTATTGTGGTTTATTCTGCATTGGACACCTTTGAGTGTGGATGCTTTATTTCTCCAGCTAAGCTGAATGGGGCAATTTCTCTTCAATTGGACTGTGCAGTTTTAGTTAATCAGTGAGATGATAATTGCTTTGCTTGCAGAAATCGCTCTCCTGAGGGGTGGAACATGACACCCTTAGTGGTCCTGGCCCTGGCTAAGGGCAAGATGGATTTGATCTCCCTTTCAGATGAATGGTTTGCTATGCCTCTAGCACAGGAGCTAGGTAAACTGTGGTTCTGCACAGCTTTGTGTTTGCCTGTCCAAACCCTAATAACTCTGGTTATGTTTATGCATTGGAGATGAGGCTGTTCCTCCCCCTGAAAGTGCTAGTGCACACCTTGCAGTGCTTGCTCCAAGTCCACACCTGGGTGTGATGTGTCATTGGTCAGACCCCAAGGTTCTGCACTGTTTTTATGCTGGAGGCACCTCTCAATTCAGAGGTCCTGCTTCCCCTGTGCTCCTCTAAGAAGCTGCTGCTTCTCCCAGCAGGTTGGGTCAGCTCTTCCCATGGCTGTGCTTTCAGGGAGGGTCTGCACAAAAGTCTCTTTTCACAGGTGCTTCTCAGGAAGGTATTTTCTCTGAACTGGGTTAAGACCTAACTCTGAACAGCCAAAGCAATGCTGGTAGTGGCAAAGAGGTGGACCAGAGGAGCACAGCTGCAGGCTCCTGTCTACTCTTCCATTTGCTCCCCAAGACTGTTACTCATTCCCATCTCCTCTGTGGAAGCATACCCATTTCTCTCTGTGGCTGTGCAAATGATACTGGAGGGATAAATCAGGAGGAACACCTGAATGCATGAGAGATGGGAACCAATCTGCTTACAGCTCTTTAAATAAAGCTGCAGATGGTTGTGCTTGTGCCTGAGCCAGTGGGTTTGGTATATGTGGATAGGGATACAGAAATGGAAGAAGGTAAAGCAGTCATGGCAGCCTACTCTGTCTGTAGGTTTTCTATTTCTGTATTTCTTGCATCATTAACTAGCCCTGCCTGGATCTCTGTGCACATCATCCAAACAGCTGATTTCCCAAAAATGCTTTTTCTTTGATTCCAGCCACTTCCAGCTCTCTTGCTTGGATGTTTCTGGAGAGGAGCCATACCCTCAGCAAGCACTTAAGGATTAACCAAAGTGGTGGTGGCTTCCTGCTGGCACTGGAGTCCCAAATGATGACTCCTTGCTTCCCACACTTTCATCAGGACTTTTCTTGTTTCTGCCAGACAAAGGGACAGCTCCATAACATTGCAAAACAGATCCAGGTTTTTAGTCTGGGACAGTGCAGCTACTCTAGTCCTGTGATGCCAGTTGAGCTGGTCACAGGATTACAGGGAGAAATAAGGCAGCTTCTGTGTCGTGGCAACAGCTTGTTCCATGAAGCATGTGCCTCCTGTTTCTTTTACAGACTGGCTTATGGAAAGAAGGAGAATTAGCAATAACCTCCTTGCTTCTAGTGTTAACACAAAAAAAATTCATGTATCCAAGTTGTTCAAGCCATTGAGAATCACTCTGGTGACTGAATTGTTTAAAGGAAGATGATTAATGTATGTAAACCACATTGTCCAGCTGAAACTTGTTTACCATACCAAAATATCAACATTATTATCTGCTGTTATCTTGCAGTGTTAGTATTTTCATCCTCAGACAATGCAGCATTGCTAGAATACCAATAAGGCAGATGCAGTGAGGAGTCAGAAAGCTTCTGAAGCTTTTAAGTCCTCATATAAATCCATGTGTGAGATGCACTTCATATCTGTCATTTTGGGAATTAATAAGTAAGATTTTTGATGTGTGTTTCTCAAAATACATGATTTTCTTTTCACTATTTTAAGAATCTTTATCCACATAAGTAGGAATAAAGAAACTTTACACAACTTGAAATTAGTCATTATTTAATAGATACTAGGATGTGACTTATGATCTACAGGTGGGAAAAGAATGTGTTTAAAATTGTGGATAGTACCAAAAGTTTTTAACCTTAAATGATGTGAAGGTATCTTTTTTATTATTTATTACTTTTAAATTCAGTCCTTACCTTGGTTTTAGTGACAAAACACTAATCTGCTTCTTAAGCCTGAGCCATAAAGATACAGCAAAATACTTGTTTGCAGCAGCAGAGTGTGTACTTGTAGATATCTTAAGGGCTTGGTTATTTAAAGGTGAGCCCCTGTTTGACCTGTCAACACTTTAAAACTCTGCCAGAAATAGTTCTACTAGTGAATCTTTGTACACAAAAGATGTCAGTAAAATCCCAGTATGCATCAAAGCAATTGCTGCAGTTGTAACAAACTTGTCTGTGGAGGCAGGGGGAGACACGATGGAGTGTCTGTTGAAATTGGTCGATTCCCAGATTCCAGGAGAAGAGATGGGGGCTGGGGACAGACCCCCCATTAGCCTGGAGTAGAGTTGCTGTGAGCAAAGGCTGTGTGCTACTTCCTGGCCTATGTCTCTGCATTAATTTGTTTAGCAAGAAATTCACCTGAAGAGGTGGAGCTTCTTGCTTTATAGTTTTTACCTTGATGCAGAGAAAGGAATATTTATGTAGGGTGGGTAGTGTGTGGGCTTGCTGCTCATTACCAAATAACAGAGGTCAAGAGACAAATGTGCCAAGACCTAATGAGACAGACCCACAGGGAGACAAAAAGATGAGCACCTTGAACTGATTTGAAATAGTATTTCTGGAGATGGATGACTCTGTAAGGATTGAATGGGAAGGGAAGGTAGAGCATTTGGTTTTTCTGTTGCTTACTGTTGAGTAACTTTGGCTCTTCCACAGTGCTGGATAATTTTCCATAATCATCTGTTCTAATAAGGGATTCTTTACTGTGTGGTACCTTAGGAGACTTTTAAACAATAGCAGAAATTAATGTCTCTTCATCACTTCTAATTTATATTCTTTACAAAAAGTCTCTGAAACTAGATATTTTGAATTCTAGTCACCTTCTAATATGTTTTACTGTATCTGATCTGGGGGATAAAACTGTCTGCAGTTGTTATTATATGTGCATCTCCCAGCCTGATCTGGAGGTGAGAATCAAAATTATTTGATTATGGAAGTAACACTTGGTTGCTGCAGGAACTTTGTGATAAGAATTTTGGAAAAAGAAAACCAAATTTTAATATCTGAAGGTTGGGCTGAAAATTTGAGCCCAGTCTTATCTAACAGTATATTTTAAATCTTCTTGGAGTTGTTTACAAGTATTCCGAGCTCCAGTGCAAAAGGCTGTGTGAAGTTTTTAAGTGCTTGGTTCTCTGCCTCCAAGTCCTGCCTTAGAGCTGCAGTGTGAACCTTCTGCCTGCTGGTAAGAGTGAGCCTGCAAAGGAAGAGAACACTTAGAGAAAACACCAGCCCTCAAAATGCCCCAGGCAGTGTGGCACCTGCATTTTCTGGAAACTTCCAGGTATTTCCATGGCGTGTTCTCAACATGAACTGTGGTTTCTTTGTGTGTGTGTGTGACACATGAGATGAGCTTAGTGCTGCAGAGGAGATGCTGGAGTGCTGACTGAGGTGCTGAAGTGTGGTTTGAGTTGCGCAGCTGCTCCTGTAGCCCTCTTCAGTTCAGTCTGCTCCTTAGCAATCTTTCTGAGTTGCCAAAATAAATACACTCTGCTGAACCGCCTTCAGCTAAATTCAACATTTTTAAAGGCTCTGAGGGTCTTGTAGTGTTTGCTGGCTGTAGAGGGGTTTCTTGATTGCTGACTGCTTTTAGTACCTTTGCATTCTTAGCCCACAAGCCTCACTGAAAGGATGGAGAGAAGGGATGATATAGTTCAGCCTGTGAATGAATTTTAGCAAATGCATCTTTCAGACCACTGGTTGTCAGGGAAACCTTTGCCTTTTGGAAATATTTCTTAGCAATCTCCCTGAATTGCCACTTCAAAGTGTTTCCAAGGTTTCCACTGTAATTTTGTTCTACCCAGAGTTAAACATCAGTTATTGAAAGACAGCAGTTTGTTCTTAGGTGCTCCTGTGGTCACTTTGGACAAGAATCAGCATGTTTCAAATTGGGTATTGCAATATGCAGTAAGGAGAATCCTGGGCATAAGTAGTCAGAAGACATTATCTTTGGTCTAAACATGAAGATTTAATGATCCTTCTTGGATGAAGTATTGTTGTTGCTTTATTTTCCCTGTCAACCTGTATCTGTCTTTTGATAATTTGTAATGAAATATATAGCTTAATATTTTTAAATAGCATCTTCCATAATGAGAGCTTTTGTGTTATAGTGGTCCAGTCAGCAACTTCCTGAGCTTTTTCCCAGCTCCCCCCTCCAAATACCTCAAGACAGTGAGCCTTTTAAAAACTATCAGTTATGCCTTCTTCTTCCATTACTGTTAATCTAATATGCTTTTGCAATCAGTGATTTGTTGTTGTTGTGGCTATAAAAGAAACTGTTTTAACAGTTTTTGGATTGGCTGTTCTGTATGATCTGCACTTGGCTCTTCTTGCATAAGTGAGATTGCTTTGCTGAGCTGGAATATATAATACCTGCCCATCAGAAAAAAGAGACAGAAGCCTTAGGGATAGTGGCACATTGTAGATTTAGTTTGCTGTCTAAATAGGAATATCTGCAATACTTGGGAATCTGGATTTTAAGGTTTGATATAGACTGATATTTTAAACTAAAAGACAGAACACATTAAAAGGAACTAAGAGGGAGAATCTAATTATATGTTAAGTCTGAAACATACTGGTGTGACTAATCCATCCAAGATATGCATGTTTGGATTATTGTGAACTGACCTTTATGGCATGAGAGGGGAAATAAATATTTGGAAACAATAACTAAAGCTTTATATTGTGATTTAGCATATCTAATATAATTTTAGTTGTGCAATGACTTTTCCAGATGAGCTACCTTCTGTGTTATAAGCCAAACAAACCCTTGCATGGTAAAATTTTTTCTGCTTCATCTTCACTGTTGTCTTGCAATATTTTTTTGAACTGTACTAGTATTAAGTAATTTTGTGCCAGTGATGAGGGGCTTGGTTCAAACTACTCAAGGTCTAATGGTTTACATTTGATGCAACTGTGTGTGTTAAACAGAAGTGCTTGTTTGGTGGACTTATGTGTTGGAGAGAATGGAAGCTTCACACACTTTATCAGGTGGACCCTCCCATGGAGTCATGAGGTGCAGAAAGGACCCCCTTGCTTTCCAAATGCCTTCAGATAGAGGAGTCTGGTGCATCTGGATCCAATCCTAGCTCCAAACTTAGCCAATGATTTATGTCTGAGGTTATAGGTTTATACAGGTGTATTTGATCCTTTATCCAACCTTTATACAACTTTATCCTGCAGGATTAGGGATGGCAACCCAAATATATTTATATAAATAAATAAATTATTTCAACTGATTATGATAATGATTAGACTGAATTATATTAATCAAAATTGTTTACTATGCAGTATAGATAGCTGCAACTACTGGTATTACAGTGCACTATTTTTGAAGCAGTATTGGAGCAACCATATTAAAGCTAGCAAAAACAGTTCAGTAGAGACTGATGCTACTCACCCATGGGTGAGTTCAGTATCAGCCTCACAGAGTAACCTTGAGGGGTGTCCCCACTCAAGGGAGGAATCTCCATCCACACTCCAAGAAGGACTATATTTGAAGACCCCACCCTTAAAACGTGGGACTGGTCTTTTATACTATGAAGTGATTGACTGTCAGTCAGATGTGTCTGGGCCAGCTGTGTTAGCTCAGTAAGTTGTCAGTAGGTATCACTTGTTGGTTCCTTTATCAGATACTTTGTTCTTCCCCGGAATGTTTAACTTTGGAGAAGAGGCTGCTTTTGGTGTTGAAGAATGCTGAAACCAGCCTGACTCGTCAGCCCCATTCACCACTGGATAGCTTGGCAAATAGGGTATTTTTGGAGTTGTTTTACCCCCACTCCTGGCACAGCATCCTGCTATAGAGTGTTGGTTCACAGCAGGTCAGGCAGTCTATTTGTGCGTGTGTTCAATTAGTTATTGAAGAATTGCAATAAGCTGAATGCAGCTTCATGGAATTCCTCTAATTTTCAGGAAGTGTTGCAAAGAAATTGCTACTATGGAACTAAAATTCATAAGCAGTCTTAAAAAATAAATAATTCCCCAGAGAGTAATGCTTAGGCTTCTGGCATTAGCCATGTATGAATTCTACATCATAATCACAGCGGGATTGTTGGATTTGGAAGCTGCAGAAAAGAACTTAAAACTTTCAGCTGGGTTTTCAAAGTAACAGTAGTGTTAGTAAGGCTATTAGAAGTGAGGCAAGGGAAGTATGACAGCTCTTGTTAGGGCAGAAGAACAAGTGGTGAAAAGTAAAGAAGCTTTTCAAGAGCCAATCCTTACACAAATCTGAAACCAAAGCATTAACTTCAAGCCAGCTACAGTCTTGTGTTTAAATAACATCTCTTATCAGCCAGTCATGCTGCAGTAGGGGTACTGTGGAATGTGCTACCTGTGAACAAGGCAAATATTTGCCATCTGGCAGTATTTCATGCTGGTCTGGCAAATCCAGGAGCTGTGCTGTGCTCTGTATTGTAGAGTGCCTTCACGTGGCATTGAATTGGTTTATGTTGGTAAAACACCCATGTAATTTGTTCTAAAGAATGTCAATTGATTAAATTGCATTCATTTAATAAGAAAATTGGGGAGGTATACCTTGGAAGTTTTCAGCACAGTTTATTTTGACTTCTGTTACACTTTTTATGGTGTCTGTCAGTGAAGTGGATGATACACATTATGCTTATGTAGTTAATTGGGGAATCCCAGGATTGGTCTCAATAGGGACTTTTTAAAATGGAATTTTAGGATCTAGGAGAAAACATTATTGCTTACAAGTGTATGATAAAACCTGGTCAGAGAGCAAATTGTAGTCCTTTCTTTGTTTGTCGTTGGGGTTTTTTTTGTTTGTTTTGCTTTTTTTTGATTTTTTTGTTGTTGGTTTTTTGGGGTATGGTGGTGTTTGTTTTTGGGGGGTTGTTTGTTTTGGGAGTTTTTGTTTGGTTGGTTTTATTTTTGTTGTTTTGTTGTTGTGTTTGTTTTTCATTGTTGTTTTGGGTTTTTTTGTTTTGTTTTATTTGTAGAGATGACAAGAAGAAATGTCTTTAAATGTCAGTGGTTTGTATCTCTGCCACGAATAAACGTAGTTTTTGAAGTTCAAAATTTGTCAATAGCTCTGTTCCTAGGCTTTTCAAGGTGTATCACAGAAATCTGCAAAACCCCCATATACCTCAGAAAAAAGGTTTGGGTCAACACTGGAAGCACCTTACCAAGACACTTTGACACATTTGGTTTAAAAAATAAGTCATTAATTTCTGGTACTGTGTCTGTGACTTCTTCCTGTGTGAAAGCAAAGCTGCAACTGTAGAATGGCTGTTTCACAGCTCATGCTCCCCCATTTTAATAGGTTGAGCAGAGGCCCCTTGGAAAATGAGGTTCAATCCTTTTATAGCCTTTGTGTTTAATATGTCATGTTAAATTTATTTGTTGCTGTCCGTGTGGCAGTGATAAATGGCTTATTGGATCTGAGGTCTGGGGTAAATCAATAAGGAAACTTCTCCTTCAGCATGCATGTATCTGCTGATACCTGGAGGGCTGTTATTGAATATCAGAGATGAACTAAAGGACTCTCTAACAACTGGCAAGCTGCTGTTTTTATCAGGACAAGAGTCTTGGAGTTAAAAAATTCATTTTAAACAACTCAGATGTAAAAGCAGATAAGTAATCACTTCATGTAACATCTATTGAAGGATAAGACCTCTTGCATATATCTAAAAACAAAGGTTCACTGTTGCTGGTGGAGACTGGAAAGCTTCTCATCCAGGCAATTACCTGTGTCAGCAACTCTTTCTGCACTCAGTACTATGAATAATTTAGTTCTTTGTTAGTGTTGGTAAGAACTGTTTTCAAAGCTTCCTTTACATTAACTTTCTAATCTTAATATGTGGGCTTCCCTCCTGCACCCCGAAATTACTTATATAGTGCTGACATCCCTCTTTAATGGTGGCACCATTGCAGTGCTGGTGTTGTGGAGAAAGAATTGCATTGGTGATGAAATGAAGTCTATTCCCATGCTTATTCTTCTGAATTCTGGTGCCAGTGGAGGGTCTGTGGCTTCTCTCATGGCACCTTAACCTTTCTTGTGTATTGCTACTTTGAATCACCAGTGGAAGATATGTTGCTCTATACTTTTAGGGTGGTTTTATGTTGTTCATAGTGATGGAATGCCACTAGAATTTTTATGGAAGCTTCGGTGTAGGGTGTCATTGGGGATTTAGGAGCATCTGCTGCCAGGCAAAAGTAGGGATATTTAATCTCTTTCATGTTTGTGCTTCTCGGTTTCCTGCTATGACTTTCCAAAACATGGTTTATCTTTAGCTCTGAGAACAGCTCAGGGTTCTCAGAGCCAAAGCTCTTCCAAGTCAAGGGTGGCTGATCTGAAGGAAAGTGGGGGAGTGGAGGGGATCCCTGGCACTGCTGTTACTGGGGCGGTTTGCTTTTAGTGAGGAATGTTGGTGTTGCTGAGAAAAGGGGAAATGAGGCAGAGAAGCTCATTGAGGAGCATGTCAGGGCTGAGGGATGGCATTCTTACCCCTAAAGTAGCAGCCCTGGTCTAATAGCAGGAGGGTGGGACTTAGTGGTGAGGAAATTGAGTGTAATAATGAGTCCTTCCCCTTGTAACATGTCCCATTGCACTGAAAAATATCTTTTCAGGCTTTTTGAAGTAAGAGGAAGTATTAAATTACGAGGAATAACTTAAACCAGGTTTTGTTATTCTAGTATGGAGTCCCTGGTGGCCTACTTGTTGGGAATTGGAGAGATCGTGGTCATCCAAGGTGTTTGGATAGGTTCCTAAGAAGGGAAGAAGAGGACTCAGTGGTCTAGGTATCTTGCCTGTATCCTTGGCAAGTGAATCCAGAGGTTCTGGGAACAAAACTTGGGCAGTAACTCCTCTACCATGCTCTCTGTAGGTCCTCTTTTGTCCCTTATCAGTAATTAGGTAGGAAACAGAAAGGAAGAGTGGAACCAAATGGAATGCTCTTTAAACATGCACAAAGGAAAATAAAATCAAACTGTTGTATATGTATTTCTGCACTAATACCAGAAACTGAAGTAGTAAAATGCAGAACTTAATGCTTGTCTTTAAAGGGGGATATTGACATAATATGCATCTTAAATGTGGCAGGAGGATGACAAATGCTGGGATAATGCAGTACAGAGAAAGCCGGACTAGGCGGAGCTGGCAGAGAAACTGTGCTGTATTCTAAAGCTTAAAGTCAAGTCAGATCAGCAGCCTGCTATAAGTAACACAAAATCCCAGTGGGTTTAGGCATAGAAAAGAAAAACAAGGCAATGTTTTGTTGCCATCAGTGTGGTTATGCCAGCAGTGCTATGGAGGAATATGGGAGAGACCACAAAGGGATGGAGTGCAGCAGCTGTGTTGTGTCACGTACCTTTAACATCTGCCTGGATCGGGTACTTGTCATATTGGGATGGGATACTGCAAATAAGCTTTAAACACTGGCAGTGGCAGCTGCATAGGCAAACTGGTGATTCATAAGGGGAGAGACAGCATCTGGTTTCCTGATCATGCAGAGCAATTTCAAAATGTCACAGCAAAGCTGCCCTGTGGTGGTAGCTACAGCACACATAATTTCAGCATCTCTGCAAGGCCAACAAAAGTGAGAAGATTCCCTCCCAAAAGCTAAGGACAAGTCTACCGAGAGAGCAGAAAAGGAGGATGTTTGCTCTGGGGGTTGTTTTGGGTTTGTGTTGTTTGATTTTATTTATTTATTTATTTTTAAATGTAGTTAAGGGTCAAATCTTTGTGGTGGCTTAAAGGCACAGTGCTGGAGACTCCAAGAAAGAAGAGTATATCCTGTTAGAAAATAAAATAGAGGAAAAGTGAAAATAGTGTGGTTGTACAGCAAGGAAAAAGAGGACATTTAAAAAAAAAACCCCAACCAACCCAAACAAAATCAACCCCCCCCCCAGCACAACAAAAATAACCCCAAAGGCTCCTTTGAAAAGTCCAAGTTGTATCAAAATGGGGAGTGTAAGAAGTAACAGAAAGAAACCTGGCAGGTCAGTTTGTAACATTATAGAAAGTATAAATAAATACTGTTTGTTTGGTGTGTGGGGATTTTTTTGTGTTGTCTTTGGTTGGTTTTTTGTTTGTTTGTGTTTTGTTTTGTTGGGGTTTTTGTTGCAAATACATCAAATACATTGGAAGGAGGAATACTGTTTACTGAATCCCCTGGCTTCTCAACCAGGCCAATGGACCACTGTAGGGGGGAGGAGGGTGGTGTGTGATGTGTGTATTTGTTCTTTTTTTCAGAAGCATTCAGAGAAGTAAGTTGCTTTGGTAAAATCATATTTTTTACTTTTGCTGTCCCAGTGGAGAATGTTGGAGATTTAAATGCCCCAGTATCTGCTCTATGAAGGAGATAGGTACCAAAGGATTTCTCTTGGTGCCTGTGGAAGAGGTGACTGGAGGAACAACATAACTAAAATAGATGAAAACATGTCATCACTATCATATAGTGTGCCTTGAAGAACAGAAAAACTACTTGTGATGTGTAATTGCTCACCTTAATATCATTCACTTAATATGATTTGCACCAGAAGACTGAAAGTATGGTAGAGGGCAAGGGGGGAGGCAGTTTGCAGGGAAGCCCAAAAAGCCAATTGTCTGTATCAGGGAGATTAACTGAGTTTATTTTTAATAATAGAATTCACCTTTGGATGAACATGATGCATAGCAGAGCAGTCAGTATGGCTTTTGCAAAAACAAGGTTTGCCCCGTTTATTTATTGGAGTTGTTTGAAGCACATGGTGAATGTGTGAGCAAACATGACTGTCAAGTGAGGTGATATACTGGGATTTTCTGTAGGTATTTGATAAAATCCCCAACCACACTTGATTTAAAAACAAAACTAAACAAAAAGGCAAAAAACCCTCAAAGCAAGCCACTGCAATGGACTAGAAAGGCAGATCTTCAAATGAATTAATAATGGGTGAAAAACTACAAAATGCAGGTATCATGCAGTAAAATGGGCAAATCTCATGGTGAAAATAAAACCACCAGTAAACTATTGCAGAGGTCTCTGCTGGAGCCTGTGCAGCTCAATATATTGATGAATTACTTGCAAAAGACGGTGAACAGTGAAGTGACCAAGTTGCTGATGATACTTAAGTATTCAGGGTAGTCAGTCTGAGACCTCGCTGAAAAATTGCAAACAGGCTTTATGAGTTTGAGCATCTGGGCAATAGAAGGGCACATGAAAATCAATGTATTGATTTGAGCTGCCAGTTTCCCTTCAGAAGTAATGTCTTAAGATTGTAAAAGACATTCTTATGAAAACAGCCTCTCAGCAGTGGTCAAAAAAACCCCACCCAACCCCCAAATCAATATTTGAGGTATGGAAAGAGTAGAGAACCAACAGAAAACTTCTCAAAAGGGGCAGTGTTTGCACCCCTGTCTTGAACACTGTGTGCAGTTCTGGCCTCTCTTTCCTGTGTCTGCCATTGCTAAAATGACACAGTCTGAGTTGAGTAGATCTGGACAAGAGCAACAAGGGTGATTTAAAGGCACAGAATGATTTCTGAAAGTGGATTGATGAACTACAATATTATTTTTTCAGGCTGGAAGAGAGCTGCAGTGGCAGGAATATGATGGAGGTCTATGAGTTTGTGCCTGTCAGGAGGGAGATACTCAGGGAATGAGTGTTCCCTGTGCTCTCCAGCAGAAGAGGTAGCAGCACTGAGCACCACTGGTAGGCTACAGGTTCAGAGCATGTGAAAGAAATGCTTTTCTGCACAATGTAGTTGGGCTGTGGAGCTTGTCACGTGGTACTCTGCATTGTTTCACAGAATGACAGGAGAGGTTTCAGAAACATCTACTCAAGGCTGTTAAATAGGAAAATGGTATTTCTGGCTCAGGAAGTCCCAGATGCACAAGCTGGCGTGTATTCTGAGGACATGTTGGGGCATGCTCTGCCTCCTTATGAGCAGATTCCCTGGGACTCAGCTCTTGCTGGCTGTTGGAGAGCAAAAGTGGGTTTTTGCCTGGCTTGTGCAACCTTTCAGACCTCACTGAAAACAGAAATAAAGTGTTGGACAAATACCTGTGAATTATGCTAGTGTTCTGTAGCCTTTGTGGTTTACAATAGTAATTAGCAATAAATCCTCTCTTCATCCCTTATGTTTGTAGGGCTACTTTTAGAGCTGCTGCCTTGAAAGAACCAGGTGAAAGCTCTGCTTTGCTGTAGGTAAAGAAGGTAGGGCTCTAGATAAAGCTTATTTGACCTATAGCGAGCTCACTGAGGAGTAGACAAGGTCATTGCTGAGTGAAAAGTGAATTAAATGCTGCTTTTTGGTGGACTTGTTTGAGTTTTGTAATGGGTTGGCGTTTTTGGATCCCTGATCTGGTAGTCAGTACAGCTGCATGAATCCTGCTGTTGATGGGACTGTGAAAGGGGTGGAGAGGAGAAGGAATAGGACCAGGGAAGGCTGTTCATGGAAGCAGATGGTGCTTGGCTTATTCTGTCAAGCTGTGTGCCATGTCCTGCTTGTGGAAAGCACATGCATGTAATCTTTGCACAAAAGTAGCATTTATTCAATCAAAATTGCTTTGTTTTTTGAAAACCGGTATAAAATAACAAGTCGACTTCTATAACCCTTTGTGAAACTGTTTGCTAACAGATTCGCTTGCATTAGCAAATACTATCTCTAAGTTAAAATGTTGCTAACAAAAAACAAGCTATTATTAGTGACGAGGTTCTGCAGCAGTTTACAATAGCAGTTTTAAAATAAGTACTTTGTAGTTCAGGCTGCAGATACTTTGTTGTGTCTGTAATTGCTACAGGGCTTAGAAGCCTCAGGAAAGCTTCTTTAGAAATCTTTCATGTTCTTTCATTGAGAATGTGACCCAGCAACCGTTTAAAGAGCTGGACTCTTTAAATGGTTTCTATTTTGGGTGTTTTCAGGGCGGAACAGAAGAATAAGGCTGGTACCAGGAAATATAGGAAGAGACAGGCCATTCACTTGATACAAAATAGGTCAACGTTCCCCACTGCCAGGGGTAAGCTCTCAGCTCCTCAGCAGGAATATCAGCTGTGGATGGGGTGAGGAGTGTAAACTGTGGATTGCCCTCTTGGCCAAAGGAGTGAAATGGCTGAGAAACAGAGAGGCTTGTCTGAGGATGGGTAGTGGGTAATGGAAGTTCACTGGTTAGCTTAAAGAAAAGTTGCATGATTTGCTGAACCTTGTAGTGGTTCAAGAAAGTCTGTGCTGAGTTAACACACACTTAGCAGTGTGAGAAGCAGCTTTAGATAATGCAAATATTGCCAGCAGCTAATTAGGAATGGTGATGTATGAAATTGCGGTTTTTTTAAATAGAAAAGTGTTTTCCAGGACAGAGTTGAAAAGCATATTGTCTTCCCTCAAACATGTGGTTAAAGTCTGCTCCTCTGGGTGGATCTTTCTCTTCATGTGGCACGGGGGAATTGGTGTTTGTGGTCCCTAACAATTTAGGATACTGGAAACTCACCTGCATACAGGGTATGTATGTGCAAAATGGATAACTTAAAATCCTAATTTCGAGCAAACCTAACCAACGTATTTATTTTTCTTTAAAGGAAAACAATTCAAAATGACATATATTTTTCCAAAAAGCAAAATTTTTAAGTAATATGTAAATGCTGACAACAGTGTCTAATAGTGGAGACCTACAGAACAAAATATCCATTGTCCAGATTTAAAATAATTATTACAGTAACTCATAACATTAATGTTCTTAGTAGCTAATGCTTAACGTATAATCAGCTTTGTGGTGGTTTTTCACTAATTCTCCTGGTCTAATTTTGTATATATTTAATTGAGCTAGCATGGCTAATTCAATTTCTTTTGTCAACTCTGCCCATGGCAGAGGTCTGTGAAGCTCTTTACATCGCTGAGCTGGAATGTGAGCGAGACCCTTCCCTCTCCATAAACCGATCACTTCCTCTAATACTGCAAGATGCCCTGAAACCCATTACTTGTGCTGCAAAGTACATTTTGATTGAATTACACTACTGACATTTCTGCTTATACAAGCTCTTTTTTTTTTTTCTTTTCAATTGTCCAGTGAAACTGCTAGAAATGTTTTCAGGTTTCGTTTTTTGCTTCCTCTATTATTATTGTATTTAATCTTCTGGTTGCATGTAAAAGGGGGGAAAAAATAAATCTAAGGACTGTGTGGCAGGAGCTACCTGATCCCTGCTAAGCTCCTCTGCATGTTGGATGTGCATGACCACAGCTTGATGAAGCTCATAGTGTAAGCTATTGCCATGGTGCAGTCATTTGAGGGGATGCTGCTGTCGGGAGCTGAAGCAGGTAGAAGAGCTGTCCCCATAGGACTTGGGTGTTGGCACTCAAGTCCAGACCTCTGGGACTGTATTCTCTGGGGTTTAGAGACGAAGTTTCCTGCCTGCTTGTTTAGCTACTGGAGCATCATTGTTGTTCATGGAGAGGAGGGGAGGGACTTGATTATTTTTCTGTGTAACGTAACCTTGAAAGGTTGGAAACAATGAAGTTTCTGAGGAATTAAACAGCAAGACTGATCCTGTAATAGATAGATTTTTAATTTTTTTTTAAATTAAACTTTCTTTACTATAGAAACACATCTTCATAAATCATGAAGGATAGAAACTGCTTAGAGAATCTTCTTGAATAAAGGTTCTTGTTTCATGGTGAGTGACTTCATTTCCCTGTAGGTATTCTGGCTCTGTGATGACCCAGACAATCCTTTGTACAAAATATTCCAATTATTCTTTTTTTTCCTGTGCTCACTTCAGTGAAAAAGAAATAGACTCTTTGAAACACTTGAGTTGTGATATAAAGCAGGACCAAATCTGACTGACCTAACTAAAATAGAGAGGTAGAGTGCATCTGAGGATTCACTGGTGGTGTCTTCTACAAAGGCGTGGAAAAAAAACCCAACCCAAGTCAAAGCACTAAACTGTCACCTCAGATGTTGGAAAAACAGATGGTATGTTGCAAATACTAGCATGTTTTTTAGATTTTTTTTTTTCCTGAGAAAAATAATTGCATACAAAGTAATGAGAGAAATGGTTCAATAAAATCAGTTTTTTTCTGAACATCACAGAAAAATCTGTGGTTGTCATACATAGGATTGCAGGTCTTATGCTTGGAGCATAAACTTTTTTCATATGAATGTTCCCTATAGCATCTTCAGTGATAATGTAGCTAATTAGGTAGCATTTAAACAGCTAAGTAGATATTTTTAAAATCTGTTTCCTAAAGTGGAGGTATCAATATTATTACTTTTACAGCAGAAGCTCCTGAGATCAGTGAAGAGTTGATATCCAAAAGACTTTATTTACTTGAGAGTGTTTGCCATCTTTAAAAAAACAAAAAGCAACTGACAAACAACCCTCCCAAAAAACTTACCTGTGGTAACACAATATCCATGTCTTATGTGTGAATACATGTTAAAGCTTGACTACATTTGACTGTTAATCTTCAGAACTATTTTTCTGCATGAATATTTCTGAAGAAAATAAGACAGCATATGAATGCCATAGTTTTTTATGTACTTATAATTACTAGTTGAAAAATATTTGCACAGTTAACTTCCCTCAGAGGTGAAATGTGTTTAACTCACTGCATCCTTCATTTTGGCCATCTGGCACAGCTCCCTTTACTGACAACTAGTGATTCCTTTTGCCCCTCCCTCCAGGCTTTCACCTGTTTGCAGCCGGATAAAATGCAAATGAAACAAAGTAATCCTTATTTGTAGTGAGACATGGTCCAAAAATAGTGTTCTGAGCCACAGAACAAGGCAGTTTACTATTTTAGAAAAGATACAGATTTGTCAGGAGGATTTTATGTGAAGTAAAGTTGTATGATTTCTATATAAAGTTTCCTGGCTTTATGAATCTGACAGATGGGGGTATCATTTGTCAGGATTATGAGTCATCTTGTATATTCTAACTACGGTTATAACATTTTTTTGAGAGGCATTTCATAATTTATTCACTGACAGAAGTTATGGCAGCTGTCTGCCAGATGAAGATTTTCTCAGCACTTAAAGAGTAGTTGCCCCACTTTAAGTGGGATCCTGCTCAGGGTCCAGCTCTGGATTTCAAAAAAAGGGGTAGATGGACCAAAGATGCATTGTTACAGCTCTTCTCATTGTGTTGGCTTTCCAAACCTGCTGTGGATCTCTGCCATTTGCAGAGGAAGTCAGTGGGAGAGGTAACATGTATCAGATGCGAGGGAGGAAGAAGGAGATAGCTCCAAAGACATCATAATGAGGTGTCTGAGATTAAGCTGAAAACATGGTGAATTACGAGTTTGTCTGCCTGCAGTTACAGTGTAAAAGGCAAAGATGATAAATAACAACAAATGTTGCAATTTTTAAGACTTAGACAAAAGACAGTTCTTTGGACGCCTGGTAGGAGTGCACCCAAAAAAAAATGATGTTTGTTAACCTCTTTTTTCCTTGCTGGAAACATGGTTCTGTTTAATCATGGTGATACAAGAAGGCTGTGAGATGGCAAAGGAGAGCTGGCTGTGATTTGAGGGAGGGAATGGATGGGACCATAGTCTGTTATTGTCCTAAAGGGGGTTAAGGAGAAAAGAGTGAGAAGAGGTTTTGGGTTTGGTGAAGAAGCCTAGTTGCAAAACATTTTGCCACCAGAATTTCCCTCATCTCTGCAATTAGTTCTGAGTTTTCTGTGTCTGCTGCATGGTAACAGAAATAATACAGCTCTCCCAAAATCAGTGGCAAATGGTCAATGTTCAGCCAATTTAAAGCAGCGATCTTGAAACTTAAATACAGTGGATATACAGTTTTAGCCATTTGGTGGAAAAAACAGTGTTTGACTGTATAGTGAGAAGACATGAATAAAAAGAACAAAAATTCTGACCATATGAGCCCTTAAACAGAGCACTGAAATGTTGATTTGGTGCTGCAGCACCTTGTTCTGTAGCTCCTGCAACTCTGCCAGCCTTCCTTGCCCCCTTTCTTAGGACATGCCTGCTGTGTTGATGTGTCTTCTCTTTAGATGATATAAGACAGAATGACTAAAATTAGGCATGACCAGTTTTCCTCTTAATGCAAATAATGACTGCCTTTGAATGTGGAATTTTAAATACCTTGTGCTCTTTTAATAAAAAAAAGGCAACAAAAAACCCCAACAACAAAACAACCCTCCCTTCATAATGATATTGGCTATTGTACTGCATGACCCTGAGTGTAGTTTACTGTATAACAAAGAGGTATTTTGCTTCCAGACAGCAGCATGGAGGAACATTAGTGAAATCAATATCACATTAAAGATTCAGGCTGCATTAGGTTGATATGACAGATTATTTTCTCGGAGTGCTGACATCATGTTTCGTTACATCCATTCCTGGATCTTCGTGAGGTGGTGATAGAGCTGACTCAGCCCTCCTGAGAACTTCAGTCTCTCAGGAGATCCTCCCTTGTGCCTCCTCCCACGGTGCTGTGCTTCCCAGTGCGGTTGCCCAGTTATCTTTGTGGAGGCTGCAGCCATCGGGATGTCCCAGCATTGCTGACTGTCCTGGGCATGGTGCTGGCTGCAATGCTCAAGGCAGTCCTTGCAGGCCTTCCCAGATGGCTGAGTTATCCAAAAGGGTAAGGTAGGTTGGGAGTGATCTGTAGGAAGCCAAAAAAGAAAGGATGATGTTGGGGAGGTCAACAGGACAGTGGATTTCTTTGTTGTTGTTTCTGTAATGATTTGCATGTCGAGGTGTGGTGCAATAGCAGGCTACTGGAGCAGGAATGAAGAGCATCAGCTTTGCTCCTTAGTTACGTCTCTGGCTCACTCTGTGGCCTTGAGCAACTTGCACTCAACCTTCCCCATAGGTAAATCAAGAAAATAATGCTTATTTATCTTTTTATAGTACTTTGAGATGCCCAACGGGAAGGTGGTAAGTATTATTATTCATAGATTCACATCTTTTTCCCACTTCTTGTACTAATTTTTGTACATTAGAATTAAATATTTATGTCTCTTACTCTGGGAAGATTAATTTCCCACTTGAAGATGATGTTTCATGCTTGCTAAATTACTGCTTTAATGATAATTATGCCACTGTGCTGCTGGAGAGGCTACATCAACAGAAAATGCCAAAATGGTTTGGATTCCAAAGGCACAATATTTTTACTGCATCGCATGCAGTGCCTGGTAGGAAGGGACTTCCTTGACTGAGTATCCAGCTGATTTTAGGAAACTGTTGGTCTCAATCAACACAATTCCTTCAAAGCCCAGGAGTAAAAACTTGCAATGTTGTTTATGCAATTAAAGAGTTTCCATAATTACATTAGCAGGTCTTGTAAAGCTTTATCAAGTAGGTGAGGTAAGGCGACAGTTTGTGAAAGCAGCTGCATAACTCATTTGTCTACAGATCAGATCAGTGATTTAAGTTTCTAACTATAGATTTAGATAGTTTAACTCTGTTAATTTTGGGTGTGTCATTAGAAAACTTCACCACAAAATGTGATTTTTTAAAATGGCTAATCAGCTGTTCCTTCTTCAATTTGATTCTCCATCTATGCAGAATTACATCTTGCCCTCAGTAATGAAGTAAATAAATCAATACAAATAACTTGCAGTCATAAAGTCTACTGAGTTATAAGCTTATGCAGCACCACAGAGTCCACAAATGCACCATTTTAGTGCCTTGTCTCTGGTTTATAAAGCAGCAAGTTGAAAAGGGAGGTAATAAGGCTGCTGGGAAAGTTAACAAGGCAAAATTTCCTTTCTGGAACAGTTCATTTTGGACTCTTTCCTGCTGTTCTGTTTGGAACGTGCTCTGTGGGCCACTCCTGTCATCTTCCATCAGGAAGTGTGTGAGCTGAGGCTCCCTGGTCCAGTGGTGGTACCCGCTCAGGCTTCCCAGCTGTCTGTGCCTTGGGCCTCTGCTCCTGCTGCCTGTGTCCTCCTGCTGGGAGGTGAGGTCAGTGTTGTTGTCTTCTCTTCTTTTGGACTTTTCAGTCACTTTCTGCTTCTGGTACCCTCAGTGTTTTTCCTTTTGAAAAAAGATTGATTCTCTCCGGAGAAATGGATTTAACAGTCTGCAGGAAGCAGGTGACCAGTCACCATTATATACTATAAAATTTATATGAAGTATATGTATATATGTAAAATTTGTAAGTTCTATTATATATAGTATTTATAACATTATAGGTTATAAATGTGTAAAATGTGTATGAGGTGTACATATACAAGTGTGTTTAACATACATAAATTTATAGGTATGGAGATGTGTATACACATGCCATATGTATCTATATAAATAAATAAAAGGTTTTAATCCTTTACAGGAGAGGTTTAAAAACTGCTGAGATGAAGACTTGTTCTGAATCTGATATAGCTTATAATTTTATTATTACTGATGTGTTTATTTTTTGTTGAAGCCTGGAGTCTCTGTGCGAGATTATGGCACTGTATAAAATATATAGTAATCTCTTCAAGATAGAAATAGAATAAACAAGGTGAACTGAAGGCAGAGGACAAACAGGCAGAAGACATATGGACTCTGCTGTTCTTTGCTTTCACATTCTTATTTACTTAGGTAAAAACACTACCTTCCCAAAATCAGGATATGACATAATGATATGATGTTGTGAGGTAACAATTGTTTACTAACGTTTTTCTGTCATAGTAAAGGCAATTTATGTGTTGTTTTGGTTTGGTGGTGTGGGGTTTTTTTGTTTGTTTTGTTTGGGTTTTTTTTGTTTGTTTGTTTTCTGGTTTGTTTTTTTAATTGCCTTTCAGTAAAGAAAAAAACTAATGTTGTGGGTTTGGAGAGCAGTGTGTGTTACTCTGATACTTCTGGCTTTAAAGATTAAATCAATGGGAATTATACAGTGCTCTGGAAATCTTATAGCCAGCAGTAGCTAAGCAGAGACTTAAAGCCTGCCCGAGCAGTTTCACACCTGCATAAGGAGGTGGTGCAGTGCTGGAGGTGGAGCCCAGCAGCGTGGCTGTGGCAATGCACACTCGGTCTGCTAATTGGTCATGGTCTGATGGATTTCAATTTATGTCTAGATTGGATCAGCAGCAGAGCTGGGAAGGAAACTGAATTTTCAGTCTCATTCACTTAGGAGGCTTCAGCTTGATGAAGACTAGAAAAAGTTGGGAGCTCGGTTTGACTCATGATCTGATTCAAAAAATTATTTGATAGACTTGTCTGATGGCAGTTCCTCATTGCATTCAGCATGATGTGTGTCTAGCAGAGCTTGTACTGTGACTGCTGAGCTGCAGCAGCCCTACTTAGTCTGTCTGCTGGTGAGCTGTTGGCTCCTCTAATTTAAATTACAGATTTTGTTTTCTAAAATGGATGTTCCCTCACTTCCTTGGGCACAGCTCTGTTTTTGACAGAGTCGTTGAGAGACACTTGTGTTTGACTGCCCTTTGAGTTTCTTCCACAGTGCAACCCAGTTCACAATATAGTCAGTCATTTCCATGGCCTTTTGTACCCTGCCACAAAAACCAAACCAAAAAAAACCCCACAAAACAAAAAAGAAACACTGATTTACCAAACCGTGATTAGGAGGAGGAAAACAAACATGATACAAAGGAAATCACTCACCGCCTCCCAACATCAGACTGATGATAAGTGATTGCCACCTTGGGCAGACTGTCTGCCAGTTTAATCACAGAGCTTGTTATTAGGTGGTCTGGGACACCCCTTTGGGCAAATTAGGGTCAGGTGTCCCAGCTGCATTCCCTCCTATCCTCTTGCCCATGGCATTCACTGGGGAACAAGCTGGGAAAGGTGGCCTTGATGCTCTGCAAGCACTGCTCAGCAATTGCCAGAACACTGGTGAGCTACCAACACTGTTTTAGCCACAGATATAAGACCCAACACTGTAAGGGCTGCTGTGAAGAAAGTTAACTCCATCCCAGCTGCACCCAGTATACCATGACATGGTTAATTTAAAGATAAAATTTGTATTAGCATCTGTAAGCTAATATTAAATTGAGGGCAATCTTTAACATTAAGAAGCTTTCATTTAACTTATTGTAACTGTGGGTAGCAGGTAGAAAGAAAATACTTGGCTTCCTTTTTTATTGCTCTCTGAAATATAGACTTGAAACAGATGAAATGTAAGGAATAGAAAGAAAAAATGGTCCATTTTAATAAAGACAAACTTTATATTTCTGCTGAGCGTGCAGCTTTCATTGCTGGAATTTTTTTTTCATTTGTGTTTTCTTAGGTATGTATGAATTGTTCATTGCCACAACTGAAATGTCCATATGCAGCATATCTAATGGACAAATTTGGTTCAGATGGTTTGGTAAATGAATTTCATGTGGAAAGGTTCAGACAAAGGGGCACCGTAACACCTTCTTTAACACTGTATTAATTCACTCGGGTGCAAGTTTGTCACGTCATATAAAATGAAACTCTCTCTTGATGTATGCTTCATTCATGATGAGACCTAATACATTGTGTTTCAGTGACAGCTTTAGTGGGAGTCTGTTTCCACTCTTCAGTTCTCTGATGATTGTGGGTTTTACAACTCTCTGCATGCTTTCACCAAGAACTTAGACGGCTGTTGTCTTGGTCTGCTTCCTTGGTTAGATGCTGAATAAAAGTTAAATTGGAGTTCATTGATGCAGAGGATGTGGTGCTGTGTTTAGCAGCTGGATGAACTTTTACTTGGAAATTTGAAAATAATGTGTTCTGGAAGACACCAGTATCCTTTTCTCTCTTTTGTTGTTTTTGCTTCTACTGCAGAAGAAAAGGGAGTTTGAATAAGATTTCAAAAACATCACAATAGTTCAGAATTTATACGGTGAGATTGCAGGGTAAAGTTAAGGACTCTGGCAGATTTAACCTTGCTTTTGATCTGTCTTTCTAAACATGATCTTAAATGCAGCAAGTGCTGTGTCAAAGGAAACATACCATGTTATTTGCTCCTCCTGTTATTTATGCACTCTTTTGTTTCTCTTTAGCCACATCTTTTAAGGCCTCACTAAGGTGGATGGATGATTTTATTTGAGGGGGGAAAAGCTGTGTATTTTATTTAAGCTCTGTAAAAAAAGGGGGAAGTAGCTGAAAGGGAGAAGAAGGTGTATTTAACTTCCCCCCTGTTTGATCAGAGGTGCAGAGCAGGCTGATACTCTGTGTGCATGAGAACGTGTTTCCGTACCTGCATTGTCCTTCACTGTGTTATTCCCCTTATGTGAATTCCTCTTCAGGCTTTGTGGTACCCCTTCTCTTCTTGGAAATATCAGGGAGGATATAAAGTGTGTCATGGGCACTGCAGAGTCCTCAAGAACAGTCCCATGGTGGGGTGATACCTAATGTAAATTTGGGGATAACTCTACCTTAGCAACCAGTCCTAACAGCTTGACTGAGGCAAGTAGTTGAATAATCTACCATTTAGCAGACTTTCTAACACTTCCCCTGTTGAAGTAGTACAGAGCAGAAATTATGTAGTAAATGCAATGTTGATCTAATAATTCTCTTATTGATTTTCTTCTATCAGCAAAAAAGTGACATGCTGCAAGGTAAGGAGAAACAGATCCAGTGCTGCTGGAGGTCTGGGTTTAGCATTCTAATATGTCTTTGGAACGTGCACCTTGAGTGTTTGCATTCTTCTGGATGGTACTAAAAATTATTTAAGAGAAATTGATCAGCTTATTTTCAGTATTATTTCTGTAACTGGTACAATGCAATGACGTAAGAAATTCCTTGAAATAGAGGTTGGTCCTGTATCTAATAAAGCAAATGGAGAACAAATTTCATAAGCAAAATCTTGCCGTATTTGCGCCTTCTTGTGTTTTTGCATCTTTTTGACTTTTTATTGACAATTGATTTTGGCAAGCATGTGCAAAAATCAAGTAATGATGAAATCAATGCCTTGACATAGTGTTAGGAACTGTTTGGTACATCCAGGTTTCTTAAACTAGTACTTTGAGTCCTGTGGAAAGATGGGAAAGTACAGTAACACAATTAGTGGGAGAAGCAGAATGAGAAATTTAGCCTGTTAAAGTATAAGTCTCACCAGTGAGATGCACCTTCTTGGTTCTTTGCCATCTATGATATAATTACTGTGCTTTACTGCGTGGTTGGAGGAGGTCTGGCTTTTATTTCAACTTCATAAAGACGTTCCGTTACTACTTCAAATCTAGTATCCTCAGTTAAACATGAGAATTTGTTCTTCCTGCCATTATTATGAGGTTTAAAATGTTAATCTTTGATATTTTCCTCTCCTTTTCCCTGTAGTGACGTTCATTACCCTCATTCTAGGCAGTTAACTGTTCTATTAGTAAACTCATGCATGCCCTTAGTTGCCTTTTAAGCGGAAACAGAATGTCTGGATTGGGACAGAGTTTTTTCTCTTCACAGTAGCTGGTATGGGGCTGTGTTTTGGATTTGTGCTGGAGGCAGTGCTGGTAAGACCAGGGTGTTTTTGTTATTGCTGAGCAGTGCTAGCACAGTGTCAAGGCCTTTTCTGCCTCTCACATCACTCCACCACCGAGTGGGCTGGAGGTGCACAAAGAAGTTGGGAGGGACACAGTGGGGACAGCTGATCCTAACTGTGACCCAGGGGATATTCCATTCCATATGGCATCATGCTCAGCATATAGTCTAGGGGGAAAGAAGACCTTGTTCTGCATTGCTTGTGTGTGTGGATTTTGCTTTACTTGTTAAGCTGTCTTTATCTCAACCCATTTCTCTTTTTGCCCTTCCAATTCTCTCTCCCATCCCACTGGAGGGGAGTGAGAAAGCAGCTGTTTGGGACTTAGTTGCTGTCTGAGATTAAAGCATGATACAGTCCTTGATTTAAAACTGTAATGGCAAATAATAAAATCAATGGAAAGTCATTTCGTCTGTCAAGGGGGGATGATTGATCTTTTGGGACAGCCAATAACAATGCTATCCCATGCCTTCAAATAAGTTTGAGATGATCAAGTAGGAAACAGAAAAAGATTCTGCCTACCTTCCTCTCTACTGTAAATCTGTGGAAATTCTAGGCTGAACTTCACCCACCTACCACCCTCGTTGGCTGTACCTCTGAGGACAGCTTCATGTGACATGGCTGAGGTAAAGTCTGTCTTTCTGTATTTAGTGGTTTGATGGTTACTTTGAGCTTAAAATGCAAATTCGACTTTTTGACTCTTTTTTTCTTATATATGTGACAATGTTCTCATGCTGAAAAGATGTAATCAAGCCAGTCTTTGATCTCAGACATTATTAAAAGAGATGGAAATTATTCTTTCAGGAGAAGTTGGAAGTTAGAGGAAACTTAACTGTAGGTGAATATACATTTTGTAAGTGTCCGTTCTTTAAACATACTGAATTCCATTTTTTTTGTATGTTCTCAATAGATTTTTTTTTTTAAATCTGTCATTTGATATCCAGACCTCTCCATTTCATGCTTACCTGCTGGCTGGGGCCAGCAAGTGAGGGTATTTGCAAGCAAGGACACCACTGAGGCCTGAGTCAAGATCCTCAAAGTAAATTAAGGGGCTCCTGCTGGCATCCACTATCTCATCATCAGGGTATGTGCAAGTAGTGTTGAAATATGATGTGCTCAAGATTTCAGTAAAATCAATGATTTCAGTGGCATTTTGGAGAGTGCCTTATTCTGTATGGCTGAAATTTGTTTTTGGGTATATATATGTGTACCTGTACACAGGTATTGTTGCATGTCTCAATACTACCTACACTGAAGGGTCTGTATCAGGCAAGTTTCATAGCTTAGACCCTATTTCAAATTTTAGTAGTGTCTTGCAAATGGTTAAAAGAAAGAGAAAACATTTTCATTATCATGGCCTGGAAGGGAAAAAAATGAATCTCTTAATCTAAAGAGAAGCAAACAGATTATCATCAAAATCCTGGTATCAGGCTGAAACAGAAATGACTGAGCACAAAGAGCTGATTTTCATCTCTCCTGCCTTTTTTAATCAAAATTATTTTTGCCTGAGTTCTGTCACAGACTCTTCTGCAAAAGGAAGGACAAAAGGGTCAGGCTGAGGACAAAAGGCTGAGACTACTGTGGGAAGCAATAGCTGAAACAGCAGAAGCCCTTGAGGTGCTCTTGTGATGAGAGAAGTCCTGAGGATTGGTGAATGTGCAGGGCAGGGTTCAAACACAGACATGAGCTAACTACAGATTTGCACATAGTGCAAACAAGAAATATTGGCAGCTCTGGGAAGGGTAAAGGCAAGGAAAGCTGCAAGTAGTGTATGACTAGAAGGACCCAAGGGATGGTGTGTCCTCCTCTCCAGGGATGCTTGAAGCAGCAGAGCTAACATTACCCAGGCTGCCAGCTCAGATCTAATGCCTTGAAATCATACCATGCCTGGATTACCTTGTCACAAGCCATCACTGCTGAGCCTCAGGAACTAAAATTGAATTGGCATTTTGTCTTTAATGATATTGCAGGGTTGCATTTCTCATGAATGTGAAGATATCTGGGATTTCGGATTTAGAGAATGGTGCAGAGGACCCAAATAATGAAATGGCTGGATTTTAAGCTGGACTTCAAGATGGTCTTCCATGCTGCTGTTTGTAACTAATTGACACTGATAGCTGAGAGATCAGGGAAAGCCAGGTGGAAGCCTGCCCATGTCATTGAACAGCCCTTGGCAAGGGGCTTTCTTTCCTCAGTCTGATTTCTATATGCCATAGAGGAAAGAATAGGCAGTACTGTACAAAAAAGTGACTTTAAAAAATTTTTTTAAAAAAAAACTCTCTGAGTGCCAAATCTATCATCTATTTTATTAGTATGTCATTTACTGTGTTTACTGAAAACTCCAGTCATGCTGGGAGTTATCCATCCGATATAATGCATGTTCTGGGACTCCTTCTCCGGCTAAATGTGATTTTTATCAGCTTTGTTTGCAATATGGAAAAATCATGCAACTTTTGCTAAAGCCTTTACTTTGAAAGAACATCTCAGTTAAGGTATACACTGGAAGTATCAGCTTTGAGAGGATCTTAATGCTGAAAAGAAAATAAGAATTTTATATTTTGGGTGAGAGGAAAACAAAGTTATCAGACCTGCAGCTAGTATAATTTATGCATTTTTTCAAATAAATTAACTAAGAGAGTTAAAACATAAGAGGACAATAGTAGGGGAGAGGGCTCCATCTTCAACAAACAAACTGAAAACATTCATACCGCAATGGAAATAATTAGTTTAAGAAAGCAACAGGCTTTGAGTAACTTCAGGTGTATTCCATTGGTGTGACCCCCCTGAAGCATGTAGCAGAAGAGGAAAGAATGGAGTACCCAGCTCCTCATCCATAAAATAACGTGGGGAGGATTTTTGTGCAAGAAAGTCCTAGCATTATGTTTTATTTTTTCATCTACATTACTCCAAGCTTAACTGTTCAAGGATAGTCTTTCAGCTTCAAGACAGATTGGGCTGCAACCTACTTAAGGCAGAAGTTTATTCAAGGCAGTATGTGCGAAATGAGCCCATCAGTGCTGTCATTATAGAAGTGAATTGCAATTGTAGAAGGGAATATTGAGCAGCCATTCCACCAGCCATGGTAGATCTGTGTCTGGACAGAGACTGCAAGGCTTCTTCCGTCCTTGCTCGCTTTCGTGCTAGTTCAGGCTGATCCAAGGATCTTCATTAGTACTAGGTAACCCCTACTGCACTGCTTCCCTCTTGTTCCATATCCGTGGTTTTGGATAAGGTTTAAATATCTGATGAGGCAATAACCATAGCAATCTAACCATCAAAACCTAGGCAACAGAAAAGTTTATTATTGAGTGTCTTAGCTCCTTTTCTTCCAGACAGAAGCACTGCCTATAAGTTCCTCCCTTCACATCTATGTACTTATCACAACAGCTTCTTAAATCTCCACTTCTGCCAATTAAATCAAGGTTTATGCTTGCAGCTGGTACAGGGCTTTGGATGCTGTAAATCAAATCCTTTTTCTTCATGAGAATTAACTGTATTTTCATCCTTATTTTTGTCTAGTGCTTAAACTTGTCGCAGAAAGAAGCTGACAGGCAGAGGGCACTTTGCTGCTGTTTTCTATGGCTGTAATTGAATTCTGTTGTTATGAAGTAACTGATGGAAAAGAATCTCTGTTCCTTGTGATCAGCAGGTGCCATACTGAGTATATCTCATGGATGGTATTTCCACAAACCGATCTGGGCACTAGTTGGGTTGTTTCATGGTGTTTATATATAATCTCATGTTACTAGCATCTTACTCAAAAGATTCCCTTTGTATAATTTGCTTTTTCTTCTTAAACTGGCTATTAATACAGATGTGCATCATTTCAAGCACAGAAGATTTTAGTTCCATAAAAATGCATAACACATTTGAGTTAATAAAAAACTCATCTTTTTGACTTTGAAGTTAATTTCTGCCGCCTAAAAACTCCAAACTTCTATTCTGTTTCCAGGCAAGTGGTAGGATCTCAGTTGCTCACATGTTGTCTCAAGGATATCATCCTACAGTTGTTAGTTGTGGCCAGTCTTAGGGGCCAATGCAGTGCCTTTGCTGGAGCTGGCTGGCTGACACCTTAGGTCAGACTTCAATACTGGGCTAAAAATAATATATCAATATCAATTTCTATTCCCTTCCATGAGCTATAGCAGCAATACTACAGGAATATTAGTTATGTTTATAAATTAATAGAATATTTGAAACAGAGTAATCTGATTTCTATGAATTGGAACGGTGAAGTATACAAGAATATTTGAAATGTAGTAGATGGTCTTGGAGAGCATGTTACTTCTAAATGGGTGGAATAGATACATAGGCAGCAACTGCAATTCTCCCATTCCTTGCTCTACACTCCTGAATTAAAGATGCAAAGTAATCTGCATATGGTTCCTTGAAAATATTAAGCGATGGTAATTCATTAAGTGGTTTCTGAAGAGAAAGCTTTTCAGATTGGGCCACTGTCAAATGCATTAATTCTCTTCTGAAGGAAACTGCAAGAAATTGCTTTCATTTGTGTATTTTTGTTGCATTTTTTAATAAAGAAGGGAGAAATGGAATTGTAGATGTGCCAAAAGTATGCAAGTTGAGTGAAACATTCTGCCAGCTGAGCAGAGGTTTCCTCTGATCCCGCTGAATGTGTGTTAGTAAAATCAATGCAAATATATTTCTCGTGCAATTCTATCTTGTAGCCTCAAGTTCTGTAATTTAGCTGACTCTGACACTAGAGAAGCTACAGAAGAATAAATTGACTCAGGAAAAAGCTCTCATCACAGGTAGGTGTTGGATAAATGAGAGGTGCAGTAGAAAGAATTCTTGGACCATGATCTCCAGGCAATGGCTGTCCTTTATACCCTTATTGATCCAAAGAGCTATTATATTTTCCACATTGCTCGCTTTGAATCTGCTGTAGTTTGGCCTGTATGAGAGGTAAATAGATGATTGTACCAAAATGAGGAACTTGATGCTATTCTGTATCGTATTACAGGAAAAGTTATTTCAGGATATATACAGAGAACAGGAAGTTTCACTGAGATAAACAAGCTTGGATTACATTAAAATATAAAATATTCATCAGCTATATTGATATGTCTTTTATTCTAGGGATTTATTCTGGGTACCCTCAGTAAAGACATAATACACATATTAAGCGCTTTTCTTGTTAAAGATAATGTTTGGAATTGTTTCTGTCAAATACAGTACTGTAAAATACTTCAGTTTGTTTTTATCTTCATTGGAAGAAGCCAAATAGGAACTCTTAAGCTGCTCTCTCAACTATTGAGAGCAAAGTATAGAAGTTAAAGTAATCTGTGCATATGAAGAGACAAGATGTGATGGCAGAGTAGGACAAATTGAAAAGAAACTTAAGTGCATTATATGTTTGCTCAGGATTATATGTGTCCTGAATTTGTTGCTGAAGGAAAACAAATTAACTTGTTTTGAATTTTTACATTTACACTATTTCAGCTTTTTCTTTCAACTGAGCTGTACTAACTGCAGATGGCAAAAAACCCTCAATTAGTCAAAAAAAGATGCTGTAGTTATATGAGATCATCTAGCAATGCAATGAAATAAGGCTATTAAGCTTAGTTCCAATGAACCCTGCAGTAGAAGAAACCACAAAAACCAGCTGGGGTTATCTGGCAAGTGTACCCTTCTGAATAGGTTGCTGTAGGATGCCAACGATCCAGCACATCTTTAGAGGGGTGTGTTATTTGTAGAAAAGTATGGAAAAATCAGCCTTGGCAATAGATATGTGACTGACTGGAACAGATTCCAGTGTTCATGAGAAATAAATTTGCGGAGGAGGGATAGGTTGTAATTTGGATTCCCATCTCAACAGGCAGAGCTGCTCACTTGGAAGGATATTTACTTTCCCTGATTTACTAATAACATAGAGTTTTGTTAACAGGCAGGCATTTGTCTTTCTGTATTAAACTGAACACTAAGCTTCACTGGGGGAACCCCTTTATTCTGTGAAATATTCATTATTGTATATATACTGTCTCTAAAAGGTAGTTTGAGGATCAGTTGTTTTGAAAGAAGTTAAACAATTATCTGCTCCTTCCAAAATAATATCAAGGGGAGACTAAATATAATTGAAATACCCAGAATTGTGTTACTTCACCTTTTACTTAGCAACTTAAAAAAGAAGTTCTTTATAGGTGATATTGTACTACTCATATTGCATATTTAGAATTTGTGTCAGTTTTCCTGCAAATGGAATAACAGAAATTTTCAGTTTTAGGATGATATATTGTTTGGTATATCTGATTGGTCTTTTTTTTTCAGCTAATAGTGAACCTGTCTGTGAATATACTAGACCTTATTCAGCCTGAAATAATTACTTGAGTAGCTGCAAGGATAAAATAAGGAGTTCTTTCCTAATCCAATGGAACATCTACTTTGTTATTAGTGCCATGGAAACCTGGAGTCCTATTTACGTGCTAAGGTTATCACGTGTGTAAGTGCTTTCCTGGATTGAGACTTCTTTTGCATCTTTATTGAAAATCCACTTAAAAAACAACTGGATCAATCTGGTTGCCATTTTGGCTCTGGGTTTGCAGTGCTACTAATGCTGAGGCTCTTTTGCACTGCTTTTATTTTTCTTCATGGCTTGAAGTGAACCCACTTCCTTTTTTCAACCCTTTCAGGGAGAAAAGCTTCTCTTAAGCCTAAAGGACAATTGCTGACAAGATCAATGCAGGGAGCTTATTAACTTTTTTTTGTTTTCATTCATCTTGCCATACTGAGTATGTTTTCATTCATCTTGCATGCCGAATAAAATCACCAGCACTTCATATGGTCTTGAAGTCTGTATATTTTATCAGGTAGAGAGAGTAAATTTGCATCCTAAAATGTCAGCTGAGTTGTCTCGAGCCTCCATTTAAGTTTGGTATGGATGAAATTTCTAAAATCCACATTAGTCCTGAGATGCTTCAGAGTAGTTGTCATTCTCTAGATCCAGATTAAGATAAAAATCATGTTTGACAGAAACATAAGCTATATTTGGGAGAGGGGGAAGTGGAAGGGCAGATGAAATGGAAGAATATTTGTTTTCTGACATCCACAACCGTGTCCCAAAGAAACAATATTAATGTGTATATATTTGTTCTTACATCTTTAGCCACTAGGGACTTGAGCTGCTGCTTCACTTTGGAAATTCAAAGCATAAGTAGAGTTACTAGTCAAGACTTCTGAAAGTACATATGACCTCACCTGTGATTAATCCTGGGCTTAAGCCAGTGGGATGAATCCAGCTCCCTCAAAAGACTTTGATCAATGTGTTTATTTAAGTGAATATAGTAATTACTACATCTGACTTGCTTGTGGAATGAGGTCTCTGTATCCACAAAAAATTTTATCTGCATAGCACAACATGTCTGTAGAGTAGAGGGCATTAGCTCTTTCTGTAGTAGGAAAGGAATATCTTTAATGGAAAGTTGTCTGGTGGGAGAGAGTATTTGTTGTTGGGGATTTTTTTGAGTGGGTGAAGCAGGGGTGATGTTTCCCCCCACTGGGAGAATGTACCTCTGGAAGAGAATTAATCATACCTTAAATTGTGTCACCTGATTGTAGCAATTATTCATAGTCAAATTGTATTTCATGATCTAAAGGAAAACATAGCAAGATCTGTGGAGCCCAGTAACTTTTAAAAATTTTTGTAATAATGGTTCATGTAATCCAACTGCCTAAATGAGACCTTGTGAGTGGCTCTGAATGCATGATCTAGTGATGCCTGGCAGCTCTGAAACTAATTCTCTTAGAGGGTGAACAAGTAACTAACCTAAATGTAGTCTTGATGTCAATTGATTTAAATTCACTTTACTGCAAAATTCTTATAGGTATCAGGAAGAAGATAAATGCAGAAAATTGCTTATCTAAATTGATTCTCAGGAATCTCGAAACCCTATGGATAAAACTCTATTCCAAGATAGCAATGCATAAGGGATGGTAAAAATAATCCTGAATAAGTAGCGTAATATAACTTGGCCAGACATTCTAGTTTCTTGTGTTAGATTAAGTACATATCACTATTAAAACCAGTTTTTGGCAGAGATATTTTTTCATATAGGAACAACAGTTACCTTGCTTAATTCTCACCTTCTATCTTGCCTTTCTGCAACTAGTTGGAAAAGATTTGTTTGAGACATCGTTAGAAATTCTCTTTTTCTTTCCTTGCCACTACATTCAGCTGCTCTGTAACATCAATTATTTTAGGTGGGCAGATACATTTCCTTTTCTAAGATTAGGCACCTCACAGTCCATATATCCTTACCCTGAGCCCTGTAAGAATGTGGGCTGTAGGTAGCAAGAACTGCAATTTATCATTTACTTGAAAACTACCCAAGAACTGGAAACATCTGGGAGCATTAAGGGGAACAATATGCCAAGCAAAGCTGAAAGTAGGATATACTTTTATTTTCTTTCACAGAAAGTTCTTTGTAGTCTTTTAGATTCAGAACAATTTGTTTGCTTTCTTAAGCAGATCAGAGCTCCTTTTCATTGAACTGCCTCATTCACTGAAGTTTCAGATTGTCTTTGTTATCTTATTTCTTTAGCGTTTATCAGTAAATAAAATAATATTCTTTCTGTCTTATCTTCTTTCCTGCAATTTATCAGGAAGGTCATTCAGTTAGATTTGGTGTTGATGGCAACCACAATTCACAGCTTTTTTTTTTTTTCTTTTCCCCCTCCTACTTGTGTCCCTGGAGCTGGTCTGTAACTGAACAGAAGGCTGATAATTCCCTGCTGAATTTACAGGACTGCTGAATGAATAAATTGTGTAGAGGAGTGAGTGGGAGGGAAAATACTTCTCTGTGGAGGCTTTTTTTCCCCCCTTAATGAAAAATGTATTCTTTAAAATAGTGAAGCAAATAACTAGAAGTGGGCAGCACAAACTATAAAATTAGCCTAAAATGTGCAGGGTACAATATCTGAGTATGGTTGTTTTGTAGATAAGCCATATGATTTTTTTTTCAAAAGAAGTTAAAAGCAATCCATGCTTAATATATGCATGGAAAATAATCTTTAGTATTTCATTAGGCTGTTTTGTATTATAGAGTCAACTTGGACAAAATCCAAGGAGGGAGGGGAGTTCTTACAAGCAGTCCTTCCCCTGTTTCCCTCCCCCAGCTCAATTAAGTACAGGATCCAACTACTTAAATGTGTTTGCATGCTCTCACTGCAGTAAATATCCCTGTTTATAATTACTACATATATATACATATCCACAAATATTAGTATTTATAGATATTGAAAAGTATTCCTTACCATTGTCATAAAGCAAACATTTCTGGTATTACAACTTGGTTTTTTCTAGGATGCTGCTGATGTATACAAGGAAAATAAAAAATAATCCCCAAACTCTGCAGAATTTCATGCTGTCAATTTGATGCTGTGAAAATACAGGCTGTGCAGGCATGAAACCTCTGTGGAATACTAGGACAGATGTTTTGAAGTAATAGATAGAAAAGAATAGGTGATTCAAAATGTCTCATTTAATCAGGGAAGATGAATTCTGTCCCAGACCTTTATAGAAGATTTTGTGAATAAACCCAGAGGGCACCTGCAAAAGGTAATGAGGTGGTTTCTGGCTGATAGAGTAAGCAGAGTAATTAGGTGTGAAAATACACTTATCACAAAGCAGCTTGAAAATATAATTGATGGGTCTTTAATTGGCTCCTAGAAGGGAAAGAAGGGACAGTAAATGGAAAACAAAATACCTGAATTTTTTTTTTGGCAAAGATTTTTTTATTTTTAGTGTTAAAAAGATAGATTGCAGGCTGACTTGCCCACCATATTGACACTGTGGGCTTATTTCCAGCTGACCCAGATATCAGGTGCAGTTTTAATGTAGGGGAATGGCCATCTTTGTAGGAGCTTTTCATTTCACCTGTTGTGGTGTGAGATTCTAGATGTAAGTTTCAGCTTCATATAAAGGCCTTGACATGCAGGGAGTGAGTGACATTTCACAGCAGAAAGCAGAAAATTGGTCTGCAATTGTTAGAAATGCACTTAGAATTACTGAGTGGTTTTCTGTTTACTTCTCATACGTGTTCAGAAATGTGGTTCTTCAGTTATTTTCCATAGGTGAAAACAAAAGTTGAAACCTAACCAGCTCTGAATCTGAATTTCCTTTAGCTGTCTGTGTCAGCATCTCATGTGCTATAAGAAGCTGCCTAGCTCCCCATCTTTATGAAGAGGTGAGGATGCTTTTGTGGGTGAGGAAATGTGACTTTAAATGTTTGAGCTTCATTCCTTATTTCACTTCAAAAATTACGAGAAATCTATGCTGAAGAGAGATCTGGAGTACTCAGCAGTGGTTGAGTTCAACCACTTTTAAAGTGTCTAAAAGGAACAGTTCAGGGTATTTCCTACAGATACAGTTTTAGAATGGACAGCAGCTTTGTTCAATAAAATTGATCAAGGTGTTAGGATGCACAAATATGCTGCTATCTCTGTCATGTCAGTGGATGAATTGCTGTTGCCATGTAATAGTCTGTGGATTCTGGGAAAGCAGTTTGCTCTTCTCACAAAATGGATGTTAGGTACACTGTTAGTGAGAAAATGGGGAAAGCAAATACGTGGCTAGAAACTAACAGTCAAAATGTATGTATTCAGGCAAGTAGCCTCTTTTTTAAATGAAATAATTTATTTACATTAGTCCTAGTGAAGAAAGCGAGGGAAATCTGTAGCTGGCACCCCTGGAACTCTCTGCTGTTAATGGGTTCAGACTTTTGGAATTAACCTCCTTTTCACCTTAGTTTCTGCTTCTATAAATGGACTTAGATGTGTATGTATATATTTATATATATATATACACACATATATATGTAAGTTGTAGTAGAATTATCTAGTTTTTAAACTAGTGATAGTTTTTTAGGCTCTAATTTTGTGGCTACTGAAAATATGGCAAAGACTTGTGATAAAACATTCAAGTATAAAATATAATTTATTTTTCCCCATTCTGCTTTCTTCATTTTATTATTATTACCTATCTCCTTATTGGTGAACCCCTTGAAATGAAGATAAAGCAAGTTCATGCAAAAGAAACTCAGTGGAAACAAGAATGAATGTTACTTTACAGAATAATGCCCCAAAATCAGTGATGAAAGCTCCACTAGCTGACAATTGGAGAACTGCCCTAAAAAAAAAAAACACAGCAAAAAAACCCCCTACAATGAGCATGTAGCTCCTTGTATACATGCTAAATAGTATTTTAGGGAAACTTACTGGGTGTTCCTTATGATTTCTGCTTGTTCTACCTGTAAACAATAGCTGAGTAAAAAATCAAGTGGGACCTCAGCGTAGAAAGAGAAATAGCATCAGGGTTTTTTTTTCTGGCCATTCCAAGTTCATGTTTGGTTTGGATTTTCCTTTTGCACCATTTGCTGATTGTATTTGAACATATTTTTACGTGCCTTTTACTGTAAGAGTTTTTGGGAACTTAAACTTCAACACTGTCCTTCACAACAAACTCTAGCTTGAATGTCACCAGTGCTGGCTTTTAATACACTGATCTTTTAGTGGCCATTGTAAAGTGCTTTGAGATTGCACTAATGGGAGCTCCTTATTACAGGTAGTGTCTTATCTTAAAATGCTTCTAGTAATGTACTGTTATTAACATAAGGGTTTCTTCCTGGTTCAGCAGAAATAATAGGGCAAGCAGCCAGGCCATCACTCACTGTCAGTGTTTTAACAGCTTAAAATCTAATTAGCTTATCTCAAAACTGCTCTCTGTAATAGGGATTTGCCAACTTAAATTCTGTGTATAGAAATGCACTAACCCTTATGGTTTGGGTAATAGTCACAGTTGACATCCATGGTACTTTGGGGAAAAAACATGGATATTTTCTGCAAATTGTGAGGCTATTTCAGCAGCATTAAAATTGGTTGTATAACTTTACTGTTATGATTTTGCCTACTTGGGCCACAGTTATGTCAACAGAGAATTCTGGTAGCATTTCTGTCCTTCCTGCTACGTGATTTACCTTCAAATACTTATGTGGATTTTCTGAAGCATTCTGAAAATTCAGTAAAAATACACAATTGCAGCATCGACTAATGATTTGTACACACACAAACTACTTACGAAGTAAAGATTTTTTGTAATCCAAGAGAGAGAATGTAAAACTTCTGACTCCTCTTTAAGCAAAATATATTCTGCCATCTCACTTTATAAAGAGCATAACTCTTCCTTTTGAGTGTAGACACTTGTAATTTACTGTCACTGGCATTAATAATGCTTATAGCATGTGTCTATTTAAAAACAGATTAAAAACTTCTGTTTTGGGACTGCTCTTAACAAAAGTCCCATAGAAAATTAAGTAACCAGACTAAAGACATTAACACATTATCCTATTTGATAATTTAAACAACAAATCAAAGTATGATACGTAGCATCACCTTTTTGGAGGAATAAGGAGATGTTTACACAGCCATGGATTGTCAAGGAGAATGTAGGGAAGGGATTTGGATTCTTTCCCTTTACCAGATTGCAGACCCCATGCTCTTCAAACTGAAAGGTTAGTATATTTTTTTACATTTAAAAATATGAAATGTCTTAGATCTAGAGAAGGCTCTCTGCTCCATTTTTGAGGGGAAATACTAACTGCATTAATCTTTCCAGGAAGCTTCCAAAATAACAACATCAATAAATTACTTATGAGTGACCAGTTTGAAACTAGGTTACGAGAGCCTTCATATTTAGAAAGCACTGGCGGCCTGGTTTTTGAGATTCAAAGGTCTTTGAGGAACATAAATATAGATACTTTCTACTCTTTGAAAAATATTGGGTATTGTCCTCACTTTGGTGTTGAAAAACATCATCAAAATGATGTAGTGGTGTATAAAGCCATGATCATTGTGGTATCTACTTAGTGTATAAAATGAGCATTGATCTATTTCCACAATCCTCCTGACCATATGAACAACATATTCCTGTCAATATGCTATTATTTATTCATATTGAAGTGGTATCTGTAAGTTTCAGCTATCTAGGAGGAAGAATAATTTTTGTTAGTTAATGAATAATTAACTTAGTCAAGTAGTGGAGAGGTGGGCTGATGCCCGCAGAGAGGTAATGCAAAAGGAGTGTGGAATCAACTCATGTGCAAGGGTCGTTCTGGTTGGGATTTATTTAGAGTTTTCCTGCCCTCCCAAATTAACAACTACTGCTATCCTAATTTGATGATAATTTTTTTTTTCTGTAACCATCATCTTTGGTATTTCATGTCCCTCAGTTTTCACTGAGACTCTTCAATAGAGCACTGGTTTCTTATCTCAGCTGTATCTTCTCCACATCCTTCTAGTTATTGCCAGATGTTACCCAGTGTTTCAGTTTCTGGTATCATTTAAGGATATGCTCAGAATTTTTAATGCAGGTTAATTTGCATATTTTTATTTTGGTTTCCTCTTCACCCATGAATTTTGCTTTATCTTCATTGTAATAGATTATATCACTTGAACAGGCTCTTCTTCATCCTTATTAAAAAGCATTCAAAAAGTGCATCTTAACAGTCTTTCTATAAAATATTTCTATGTTTTAGAAATTATCTGCAAGTTCACTCAAGAAAGCTGCTTATGTCTGGTGAGGCAATGATAACCTTTAAGAGGTGGCTGCATCCTTCATATACTGTTAGTTTGAAACTGTCTTCATTTTAGTTATGTTCCCTCTGGTTCTTGAGCACAAACACAGCTGCAGTTCCCAGCAGTTGCCTCTTTGTGAAGAGCGATAAGAAAATGCAAGATCTGAGGGATGTATAACATTAAGGCAATCCTGATAATATAGCAAAGCCTTTAAAACACTGCAGGACTCATCAAGTCCATCTTATTAGCTCATTTTTAGATATTTGATTAGCTTGCATTTCTGAATTGAGCCCAACCCTGTCATCTGTTATTCTGGTTCCTTGAGTAATTTGATTTTGATCTATATTTTACCCTTCCATTGCAAATCACTTGTGTCTCCCTGTTTAAATGCTTAATGAAATTTGGTACAGTTCTGACTTGATTGGCATCTAATTTGATTTTAGTAATAATTTGCTCATTTCTCCTTTGCTCATGATCCCTGGCTCTCTGTATTTTATAATGTGCTCTGTCATTTTGTGCTCTGCAAATGTTTCTGCTTTTGGGTTATTTCTGTTCTAGTGGTGTGTGGGGAGAGCATGTACTGTATTCTGTAAGACCAAGTCCTGTGAGATACATACTAGGTGTTTCTGTTCTAGCTGTTAAAATTTCCTCCAACTTTTGTGGCTGTTACTGCACCTGTTTTCCCTGCTAACTTTCTGAACTTGGTATTTGCTTATTACCTAGTACGTGATTAGCAGTCTCCTCCTGATTCTTTTTCACCTCCAGCATGGCATGAATGGCAGTCTGTGCTTCAATTAATGTCATTTTTTTTGATATTTCATTCTTATTTCCTCACTTTGAAAAAGATGACTGCCCCTTTTTCTGCTGAAGCCTGTTTCTCCTGGATGCGTGTCAGCACAGTCCTCTTCACAATCCTTCTGCTATTGCTTTACATTCTTTGGCTTTGCATTCCTCTATGTGCTGTTGCAACTTCTACTTCTCTGGGGTTTCAGTATTATTTTCAGCCTTTTTAGTCTTATTTTTCAGCTCCTGTGTTTGGCTCCTTTTCTCATGCACTACAATGTCCGAAGGCATGCTGTTCAGATGTTGCTAACTCAATTTTCCCCTTCCTGTTTATTTTAATGCTCTCAAAAAATCATTCTGCATTTCCTAACTGCCACTTAAAAATATCCGCTGTCCATGAATTGGAACCTCAATGAGACATCTGTGCTTCTGACGGTTTATTTTGCCCTTTTTTGGAGATGACAAGACAAAGGGTGGAGATCCTTTCCATCTATATTTCCTGGGTATTGCTGCTCAGGTCACCATCCCCTGGGTAATTCCATAATACTCATGTAGATTACTTGAATGCTTCAAACTACCTTAGAGTGAAGCACTGAAAGCAAAACCATTTCATTTCCATTCATCACTTAGGTTGTTGAGGCTGCTGCGGGCTGGCGGCGTTTTCATCCTCATGACAGACTTTCAGCAGTCCTTAACTGCTTGGGCTGTTCACAATCTCTATCAGTTGTTTCATACAAGCTTTACAAGTAGTCTTCGGAAGTAGGTAACCAGACGTACCAAGTGTAATCAGCAAACTTAAGATCAAATACTTGAGCTGCATTTGCCTGTTAACAATAGTGGGACAATCCTTCATAGAGTCATTGTATATCAGATTGTAAGGGACCCCAGGAGTCATCTGGTTCCACTGTTCTTGGCAAAAGCACACTCTGGGCAAGATGGTCCAGCACTGTGTCCAGCTGAATCTTAAAATTGTCCAGTGTTGGGAAATCCACCACTTCCCTGGGGAGATGATTCCAATGGCTGTTTATTCTCATGGTGAAAAATTTTCCTCTTGTGTCCAGTTGGAATCTCCCCAGGAGTAACTTGTACCCATTGTCCTTTGTCTCTTCCACATGACTCATCCATAAAAAGAATGTCTCCACTTCGCTGTATCCAACCCTTTAACTACTGAAACATGGTGATAAGGTTTCCCCTTAAGCCTTCTTTTCTCAAAGCTGAGCAAACCCAGTTTGTAAACTTCCATGTTTACTGATACAGACCAGGAACAATTCTGTGGACCCAGTGCTGACAGAAAAGAAGAATAAAGGGGTAGATTTTGCAGCCTTTTATGAATAGTCTAAATGAGTCATCAGACTGGTTGTTTTGGGCTGTTTTTTCATCTTATGGAGGTGCCTGTCTTCATTCAGCTTGTTTACCTATAGGGCACCTATCACAGTGCAGGAACTCAATGAGAGACCTCATTGGAAGAGGAAGGTGAGATTTATTTCAGAAAATTACTTAATTGGTTGAATAATTAATGTAATTTGTTAATTAATGCACTTGTACTCACTTTTTCATAATTATAACTCACATTCTCGTACCTGTGGTAAACACAGGCCATGATTCGTGTTGGTTAAGGAAACAAATGGAAAACAAATGGGTTAGTGTAACCTCAGGAAAGAAGAAAAACAAATGGATTGTGAAACTTAATTGCACCCCCATAAAGACATAAAACAGACCATCACCTCCCCTGCTACCCTGGACATGAGTTGTAGCCGAACTAAGTCGGGTCAATAGGATGCTGGCGCCTTTCTGTCGAGAAATGTATGAATTTATAACTTGTTGTAGAAATAAAAAATTAGTCTTGGCTGTAAAAGAAACATATATTAAATACCTGGAATAGTGATGTAAAATGTATATGCATGTGTGTAAGGAATATGCTTAGTTTGCTTCTATCAAAGCAGAAATTGAAGGGCATAAATATATTTTCCTTTTCCTTTGATTATTTCCTTTTTCTTTCATCCCCTCTTTCACCTAGTGGTAGTCACAATGTAGTTGAAAAGAGGCCACAGGGACAAAGTTTGGGGTTTTTTCAGAGGTGTGATGGACAAAGGAGATGACCAGTCAGAGGACCTGAGTGACCACCTCAGTGCCTTGGAAGGGACTTGGCCAGGTCCCTGCTGAAACAAGCTGGTAGTTAATATGAAGTGTTGCTTCTGCTTAGACATATCAAGTGAGTAACATGTTCCCAGGTATTTATCTTACCATTTTTCACAGCAAGCAATCAGTGTTGCTAAACAGGATGACTGTCATTGGTGACCCCTCTAAAAGGAGGCTAATAAATTAATTTTTCATTAGAGTTGCATTTCTCCATGCCACCATTTAAAATCTTGTATGTAGGAAATATTTCCAGCAATGCAGGTTGCAAGTGAGAATCATTCAATTTTTAATAATTGTTACAAAGGTTTGGTCTAGTCTTCTGCATAGTGCAGGACATATAAGACATAAGAGCATATAATCTCAGTCTGAATAGTAGCAAATATTGTAATGGTGTCACAAGATGAGATCTTGCCACTTTTTCTCTGTTTCTTTTCAGTGACTCTGCCCTGAGAAGCATAGCTCATCAGAGCTTTCAACAAATAGCATTATTCTGTTTCTACATAAATTTTGTCTTCTTACTCTGACCTTGCCTAAACCTCAGACCTTCCTCTCTGATATTTCACTGAAATTAAAAGCTGAAGTCTGTGGAGTTTTTTTCAAATATACCTATTCTTTAGGTCACTGAGAATTGCTGTGTGCTGTCATTCTAATATTTGTATTCTGTGCTGTATTGCCAGGGTCAGCAATGAAACGTGATTATCTTGGGATCTAATGAAATAGTTTCCTGCCTCCTGTAATTCTCACAGTGGCTCAGACGTTTAACCTTTTGACCCATTGGGACTAGTCTCATAATAAATATACTGCTATGACAGCAGAGCTGTCTCAATTGTTTGCTGTTTTTCAAGAAGTCAAATATTTTAAACACTTTAACATTTTGCATTTCTTTTACTTTTACACATGATAGAGCTTTTTGAGCACAGCTCAATAAACCTAGTATGTGTTCAGTTTGAGTTCTTGCGCAGTGTCTACATGCATTTTATAGTCATAAATTACAGCATGCCAGGTACTATCTGAAAGAACTTTTAAAGACAGGAATTCAAATATCTTCTGCTATGCTACATGATTGTTTCTTTTTTTTTCTCCATTTTTCTTTACCTTTATCATCTCTCTGTCATTAGCGCATGTATTTAATCATGACAGCGTAAGTGGTGGATTTTACCCTAGACATGGCTATGATGAGGTTCTCACCTTTATTACTGTTCCTGTGATCTCTCTGGGCACAGTTTCAGCATGTGGAGTTACCACTGTCTTTAAAAGGTGGCTTACAGATTCCCTACAGTAAACATAGTTATAACTGTATTTTGACACGAAGGAGTATCTGTAAGTCCATTGCAAGAGAAATGTATTGTTTGATGACCTTATGTATTTTTCACTTAGTGATTTTTTTTTCTGTTGATATGTGTTTCCTACAAATGCACTCATAGATGTGCTGCAGTTCAGAGATTCAAGTTTAAGAGAGACAGAAAAGAAGCCATCAACTCTCTCGGAGTTGCCTCCAAGTGAGAGTCAATAGGGAGCCCTCTGTCCCCTTCTGATGTAAAATACTTAAATTAGGTGACCAGTGTGGATTTACCTGACACTCTCCAAAAGCTCTTTTTCTGTAAAGGAGGAATCATTCACCATCATTTGTGGAAAGCATTGATATTTATTTGCATTCTGATGGTGCAATTGTGCAAATGGCCATCAACTCCTACTGGGATACATTCCATTACAGTTTGCTAAGTATCAAGTTCAGAGATGTGTGAAAGCTTCCTTTCTGGGAAAGAAAAGGAAAGCTCCCGCATCCGGTGCCGCGCCAGATTTAGCTGGGCTAGCTAAGCACTCCCTTGCTGGCTGCTGACTGAGGTGTTCTCCTGTCTGTGTTGCTGATCCTCTGCTCTGTGGGAGCGTGGGCATTGCTCCTGTGGATGGGTGTCAGGGGAGGAAAGAAGACTTTGGTTCCAGGAAAAGTGCTGTTGTGAAAAAGACTTTAAAGGGAAAATTCTGATGATGCTGGTGAAGTAGTTCGAAAGCTTCTGTGCAAATAAGACAGCCACTGAAAGAGCTGAGAGTGATAGGATTTGCTGATTTGCAATAAGTTAGTTGTTTAAACTGTTTGTAATTTCCTGGCAACTTCCACATGAGTAAATGTAGTGAATCAGGAACCAGAATATACAGCATGCCATCTAGAAATATATACCCAAGGGTAAAACGTGGGCTTCCCTGAAGCTAATGAAATCTTTGGTTACTTTCTCAGTAGAACTAGGTAAGTCATGGGTGCTCAGTTTGCATACGCTTACGCAGTTTTTTGCAGTCTGGAAGATAGGTCACCCTGAGACAAAGCTGCTGACAAAGCAAAAGCATGTTATCCTCTTAAACTTGTTATCCTTTGCAAATTGCTTACTGGGAGACAACTTATTTCACAAATGGGAGTTGATATCGTCAGGCAATATTACGTATGTAATGCTGTCGGAGAAGAAGGCTGGGAACTACTTAAAATTTTGGTTGGGGTAAGATGAGCCCATCCTATAAACATGCCTGCAGCCCTGGATGTTTCCTGTTGATTCCTGATCTCACTGTTTAGCGTGTGATTTTCAAATCCTGTCCTTGATGCCCCGACTTCCTCTGTGTTCATGCAGTAAAAGGCGAGTAGTGTTAGGGACAGCAGAGCCCTTGGGCAAAAGCACTAGGAAGGGCTATGGTTGGACACATGGCTTAGACTGCTGATTTCTTGCTTATAAAGCTAAATCTCTGTGAGGCTATTACCTTTTGCTTGTGTTGGGGTGACACTTGGGATCAGTCTGGAGCCCTGCTGCACTTAGACAAGCAGGTATACGAGTGCACAGCATGGGGCATGGTCTGCCTTCTTCAATTTATCTTCAGGCTGACTTTAGACAGACACATTTGGTGTGGGTGCAGAGGTACTTGGAGGAGTGCCAGGCCATCTACCTTCTCACGCAACCTCATGTGTCAGGCAAGTCCCTCTCCTCGTTAGTAGATCTCCTGGTCAGCAGTGTACACCAAACCACTTTACTCTACTTTGTTTGAATAAATGGACAGGTTTTTTACTTAGATATTTTGGGTTTGGTGGTTTGCCTTTTTTTTTTTTCTTCTTACTCTGTGCAAAATGAATTACAGCTCTCTAAGGATTGCAGTGGGACAATCTGTGGCAATCCCATTCTCTGAGTCTTACTTTTTTGGGGGCATTAAGTAGGCAAGCTGTTGTTGCTGTAAAATGATTATCAGTACCACCATATGCCTTAAAATCTCACTTGCTCTGGAGGCATGAGATTATCCAGCACTTGCAGTAAGCACCCAGCTGCAGTAGCATTGTGTGAAACAGTTGTGTGCACTGCACTGATCAATGCTAATGGAAGCAAAAAGTTCCCCATGGTAAATCAGTAGCTGGCAGCATTCTAATTAAACCTTCCTTTGAAAATAAATGAGAAGTCTGTAATTTTGGCCTCTTGTTCTGAAGGGCATGCTTTTATTTAGAGATTTTTTTTTCCAACTTAAATTTTTCAGAGGTTCTATAAATGCCTGAAGCAGTAGAAATCTCTGAATAGTCTTTCTTTCTCCTTTCAAACCTTTAGTTTAGAAATTATTTTTCTAAAAGTTAATTTGTGTTCCCTCCCCACTCAACTTAAGTACTCCAGCTCCATGAACTAGAATGTGGAGCTCTTTCCTTGCATTCCATTGTCCAAGATAACTTGTGCTAGGTGCAACTCTGGTTACCACATGCTGATGTTAAGCAAGTCACGTGTGGTCACAAGGAGAGAGTTTATTCTTATTAATCACCTATGGAGTGGTGAGAACTGCTGTGCTGGCAATTGACATAAAGAACTGTGGAGAGTAGGAATGTGAGTTGTGCCAGACAAATTAAGGCTTTAAATTTAATAAGCAGGAGAACTTTTGTGGAATATACAGGAAAAATGTATTCTGCAAGTATAGTTGCTCATGAGATTTTATCAGTTTGGAAGATGATCTTTTGTTGCCTTGACTGCTATAGACCTGAGCCTTGTCTTGCCTGGTTACTGTGACTTTGGCTGAGACTGAGCCCTGCTCTCAGGTTGTGATTTTTATGACTGCTGCAATAAAACTGGTTGAGAGTGCTGGTGTCCCAAACAGGTAAAACTCAAGGTCCATTTATGCTTGTCATTGAAATTTCCTGTCTCTGTGTGTTCCATTTAAATGATCAAATTTGTTGATTACAGTAAAACCACAATGGTCTTGCTTTTGATCATCTTCAATTTCAGACTGTTGTTGAAGATAGCTAAGAAAAAGGGCAGCCATGAGTCATAGCTCTTTCAACTGTATGGTCCTGGAGAAGTGTGTCCCAGTCCTTCCAGCATATGGAATTGCTCCTTTAATAATAATAGAATTTAGTTTGGAGTAGGTTCCTGAAGATTATCTTGTCTGTCTCCTGACTGAAGTTTGAGGTTGTGTTGCTCAGGGTCCTGTCCTAGACAAGTTTTGAAAGTCTCCAAGGATGGAGGTTACACTCTGGGCACTTATTTTGGTGCCATGCCACTCTCAGAGTGGATTTTCCTTTGTCTCTAAATGTCACTTGAAGCATAACATACTGCTGTTTTGATTATCAGAGACCTTTCCTGTGGGTCCCAAAAATACCTTAAAGGAGGTGGGGTTTTTTTCCTTCTCTTTTCCTGTTGTAGCTTCTAATTTCTTTTGTTTGTATGACAAAGAAGTATTCTCCAGGTAATGACTTCTGCCTGAGGGTGACACTCTACAGTGCTTTGAGGACAAGATGGTAACTATATTACTCATTTTCTTATTCAAGAAGAGGAGATTCCTGTTCTTTGAGAAGTAAATCCTTAATTTTGCTGCTTAGCAACAGCGCCACCACTTACCCTATACTCAGAATCCACAGTTTTAGATCCCTGGGGGGGTGATTTATGACTCTTAGAATGATTTGGTTTGAAAGGGACCTTACCTTCTTTTTAATTGAAAGAAAACAGCATAAAATATTAAAAGAAGAGAATCTAAATAAAAGGGATATCCTATTCTTATAGGATATATGTAAATACAACTATGTGTTCTACAGCAGACAAACGTCATTTCCTTCTGAATTTGAGAACAAATGTCAGAAATCCTCATAAAGTGAGGCCCTGCTAGTCTAAAGTTTTCAGGTGATTTAATAAGCAGTTGTGTAAGTAGTTCTGTTCTTCAGGGATGGAATGAGAAAAACAACAATTAGTTTTTTAAATTTCATGAATCTACTTGAAAGGTAGCACAAACCTAATATTATGTCAATAAGTTTTTCCACTTTTTGTAAGTGTTCTGAGACATACTCCTTACATCTGCAGCAGTCAATGATAGAGAGTTGCTCCATTGTTTTTTTTACTCTAATCTGCAAAGAGCATTATCTTCTAAGCAGCAGCTTTCTTTTTCCTTGTGTTATAGGTAAATGAACCAAATCAAAATATAGCAGCAATTTTTATTATAAGATTTATATAAAGTGCAAATAAGCAAATCAGCACACTTAGCAGCCTGGAGAGACCCCTGCTCTTCCAACAGCCTGCAAGCTCAATAGAGACAAACAGTAACTTTTGTACTTTTTCAACTCCCCTCCCATAGTCACTTGTTAGCTCTTCATTGGACTTGAGTTCACAGGCTTTGTTCTGGTTGGTTCTGTTGTAGGCCTATTTTAATTGCCAGGTACTTCCCATCAGTAGTTTTAATTAGCTCTAATGTCCTTGGAGCTGGGTATGGGAATGGTATCCAGATGTTCTCTTTGGCTCTTCTTTATCATCTTTGTCCTTGACTCCCTGACCCTTGTTATCAGAATTCTTCCTTTTCTAATGAGTACACTTAGACAATATTTTTAGAAAAACAGGATATAGTATATGTGCTCAGCAAAGCAGAATACTTTATCTTACCAACTATGGAACTGCCAGTTGCAGGACAGTCAACTTATAATAGTAACACGGCAGTTAACTATTCTGCAGCTCACAACTCCCCAGTCCCAACAAAGCATTAGCTATAATATACAAAAAGTACAATATATATATTTTGACGAGTAAATTTTACCATTTCTTATTTATTACACTTGCTCCATGCAACTTGATGTGGTTGCATCCTGCTCTTTATTTCCTTCCTCCTCTTCGAGAAGAGGCATTCTGGGCATGGAGCCTTTGCCTCTTATATGCTGCTCTGGAATAGCCCTAATTGGTTGTGAATAGGAGTCCTTCCTTCCTTTCCCTTGTTATGCCTATGTAGCTGGAAATAATCTTTCCCTCTCCAATACTACCATTGAGACTTCTCTCCATTGGGAAATCGTGGCAGAAGTAGTAGCAGCAATGTAGAATGCACTTGGTGCACTTCATGGTTTGGTTTTTTTATTCACTACCAACACGACTTTCCTTAGACCACTCCTAAAATGCTCTAAAAGTGTGGTCTCATTGTGGAATATGAGTTTACATATGGGGAGCTAATGTGAAATAACTAAAATGTCCCAGCAGGTTGACAACTCTTAAAGAGTTGTATTTTGGCATACATTCTTTGCAGCTTTATTCAAGCAAGCACAGAATTGCAATTATCTTAGCCATTTCATAGTTAGAAAAACAGAAGAAAAGAAAAGCAGTTAGAGAAGGGGAAAATAGATTAAAAAAAAACAAGTTTTAGTAAAAAAGGGATTTTGCTGTTTCATGAAGGCATGTTTCATCTCCACCTTCAGACACATTTTGTTTAAAAAAAAAATCTTTGTCAGTCTTACATGCTTGTTCTGGTAATGCTTCTGTTGGAGTTTTGTAATAGCTGGAGGTTGATCATGTAGCAGTGTAAACTCATAAGCACCAATATAGTAGTTGGTGCAAATTTTTGAGCCACCTTATGTTTCATTAATAAGGTGTTGAATTTTTTTTTAATAGAAATGATTTAATTATTGGCCGTTTTCATTTCGAACAGAGCTGCTTTAAAATTACCAGCATGAAACTAATCAGTTGTGTTGTAGATAAGTGGTGCTCTTTGTTACAAGCTTCCCCTTTCTTGTGTTTTCTGTGCCTGGAGGGAATGCTCAGGGCTGGGGAATAGAAATCCTCATCTAGAGTGCTGTTAAAGGCAATTAAATGGAAATTCTTATTCACTCTCCCTCTTACTGGATTGCTGATGAACAATGGAGGTTAGCATTGACTGTTCATTTTCATGGTATTGCTTTCTTCTTGTCTATAAATATTTCCCAACCATCACATTTAGGCATATTTTTGTTCCTTATTTATAAAAAGGCAGCATGGTTGCCTAAGGCTTCACGTATTGATTGAAATCAGCACACTGTACTGGGACTGTAGAAGTGTGGCCGTGCCTGTAGCTGAGTTGAATGTAAATGCTCATTTCTCTCTGTATTTTCTGAAGGCTTTGTTGATTAGCATCTGATATATGAATTTCAAGAGGACTGTAGACACTGAAAGGATCCACTGAGAACAAACAGAAGCGTCCACATCCTTCACACTTTTATCCAAAGCTTCCCTGGGGAAAAGCCTATGAATTGTTGACATTTGTCCTACTGCTCTACATTGGTAAACAGACTCAGTATTACTTATGTTTTCTGTGTATCTGATCTCCTCAGTATTTCTGGCACAGCTAAAACCTCCAACACGTTGAATTGCAAGTCACTTTTGCAAGAAATCTCTCATGCAGATATTAACTTACATTACTTTATCATTGCACCAGCATTTGCATTATTATTGAATTGATTAAGTAAGCTGGTGTTTGGAAATAAAGTTAAATGCTTTCTGCCTTTAGGTGGCAATGAAATAGCTTCTTCAAGTAACATTTATAGGTTTATCAGTTACTGTACTATGCTCATAGAATCACTAAGGTTGGAAAAGATCTATAAGATTGACTCCAACCTTTGAACAAACACCCCCTTGCCAACTAAACCATAACCACATCCAGTCATTTTTTGAATACCTCTAGGTATACCCTAGTTTGTTAGCTTGCTTCAAACTGAATATAAAACACCTAATGTTTTTTTTCTGCAAGATGGGGCATATGAAGTAAAAGGTATGTTGCTACATTAAAAAAATTAAACCCCAAACAAACACACACAAATCCTATTCATGTTGTGTTCCATAGATCATAAAACTGATCATCTTGAGTCTGGAAATTTTGAAATGACCAGTGCTTAGCCAGTTGCTTGAGTACAGTGCAATTTTGATCAATTATCTCATATTTCTTTTGACTGGGGGACTGGTTAGCTCTAGGAACCTTGTTTGTTGTTCTTAGCTGAAAGATAAAATAGTGATGGGGTTGAACATCTTTACATCTTCTGCCTCTCTGTAGGAGATTTCCACATCCTGCTTTCTTGAACACGGGAGCAATTAGACAAATGGGACACTTTCCTAGCTGTAAAATATCAAGCTGTTTTCAGATAGCTTGTCAACCCAAAAGTTCATGATCTAGTTTTCTTGCCTATATGCCCATGCTGATTCAGGCTGTGTTCTCAATCTGTTTTTGACTTTTCAATCTGCTTCCCTGCATGGGCTGTCCATCTCAGATGCACTATCCACACAATAGCTATTAATTTTTTTCTCTGTCATCATTAAGCTTGCATCTGCCTGTGTTTTGATTGCAGTATGCCTGGTATTTGCATTTGAAGGCTTTAATCACTTCAGTATTGGGTTCCAAAAGGAAACCTACTGCCTTTTCTCAGCCATCTTAAGTGACCATCAGGAGGTCATGTCAACTGCATGAAGATTTCACCTAAATTGTGAAAAAGTTTTAGAGGCCTAAAACTTTCCCATATTTTCAGAAAGCAGATATAATATGACTGGAGCCCATCAGTCACCTCTGCAAAGGCATTATTTGCTGTTGCACTGCCAAGAAACACAATGGACTTAGACTCGGTGCCTCCTCCTGTGTTCTTCAAGAGTAAAATGCAGTCCTTGTCCAAGACACTACACAATCCGTGTACCCAGAGTGTGAGGGAGCAGGGAGTGACAAACAACCAAGTGACCAGAACTGAGCACTGAGCACCTGTAAGACAGCCCTTGGAGAGAGAGATTACCAGTTAGGCTGAAGTCTGGGTTGGATTTGCTGGCAAAGAAACTGGTACACACAGGTCGATTTCATCAGCCTTCAGGTGAGCAGGGTATAAAATACTGGAGATATGTTAAGTGAATAATGTCCGAATGGAGACACATCATGTCTTATGGAGGGAGCAGTTTTGTACCTGCTGATTTTGAGGGAAGGGCTAGAGCCTGCTCAGCCACTGCTTGGTCTTGTATAGAGGGGATTCCCTCGCAGACCTGTCTGCCACTGATTGCTCCTTAGCAGAAAAATTTCAAAGAACTCTGAGCTTTGGTTAATGAGTTGTGAAAAAAAAAAATTAAAATTTATTAAATTGTGAATTTTTTTAAAGTATAAAAGCTTAAAAAACCCCATCTTCTCTGAGAAACATGGAGTTGCAAATGACTAAGGGAATATTCAGTGATAAATGGGCATTCCAGTTTTGCCATAAAATACAAGACCTGTCCCTGACCTTAACCCCTAACATCTCTAGCAAAGATTTCCATCTGTGGTGTCATACTGACATTTGACTAGGAAATATGGTACCCTCTTGGATAATCCCAGGCTAGTTTTTCCCTGCTTTTGTGTTAGGAATGTGGAGGTAACTAATACATAATACATTCTGTTTTGCAGCAAGTTAGCAGCTGAAATAGGCAATCATTGGAACAATTCAATGCTGTTGCATTATGCATCAGAAAAACTACATTAAGTGTCAAAGCCATAAAGGCAGGCTGCCTAGTTCTGATAGCAGTCAGGTCATGTTTTATTTCTTATTAATCATCACAGACTAGAAGAATTAATTTCTCTGCAAACGCTTCAGAATCCCTGTCCCAGGAGGTGACTAGTAAAAATAAAAGTGAAACTCAGAAATAGCATTCTTCATTACCTACTTATGTTTATAACTGATATGTGCATATGTGCTGCTTTCTACACCTAAATTAGAAATCTAGCTTCTCTTTTTCCTTTTTTTTTAAAGCGTTAAATATAACTTTTGTTTTACAGACATCATTTCATGTCACTAGCTGAACATTAACTTTCTACTGCTATTTATATATGCATATAAATATGACACGTTGTCTGGAACAGTCATTTTTCTATTGTTCTTTTACAAATCTGTGCCCATTTTGTTCACAGCATTATTTCTGTCGTGCTAGTTTGCTTCTGACACTGGAATTTCCATCTGGGGTTATTTAGAGTTCAGTGGTAAATGGCTTTTTCCTCAAAGGTTGCACTTTTCTCCGTGGTCAGACTGACATTTTCCCTGTGTGTGCCCACTGTTGCCATTCTTTGTCATGACCTCAAATGCTGATGATTATTTTATCGTTCTCAAAGTTCAGATTTTAAGATGCCTCTAAAAAGTCAGGATGCTGTTACAATTCTCAGGTCTTGGAATATGTATACAACATTTAATGGCATTGTGTTACTCAGCTTTTATGACCAACTTACAAAAAAGTATCACCTCACTCAGTCAAGAACATCTTTTTAAGCAAAATCTTGGGAGAAGTGACAATACCTGTGTAGGATGAAATTCAGACTAGTCTCTGTTAGGACAGTCTTTGTCAAAACAGTAAAGGTGCCTCAGTCTTTGTAGCTGATTTAAGCTATTGTATCTGCACTAGGAGCAGGTTTCTCAAGGAAGCAGAAGTCATAGAGGTCTACATGGCCCTTTCTGAGTCCAAACTTGAATTTGGAAAATGATGTCCTGTGCTGGGAAAGCTCTACACTGTGATTACTGCAACTAAGAGCCACTAAGGGACCAGTAGGGATTTTTAAGTGGTTTTAATGAGGAATCATACCAAGCATGGCAGCACCATACTGAAGAGAACGGTGGTAAATAACTAACACAGCTGCCAATATAGTACAGTACCTACGTGGAATACTTCACAGAAATCACACAGGCGATTTGGGCACTGTTCCTGCATCTACAGCCAGAGTTCTTTGCTTTTCTGATTACTTTCTTGAAGGCTAGGTCAGAGAACTCTGTAGGATATGTTGACATACTTGTCCTAATCCATTTGAAAAGATGAAATAGTGTGGAAGAGCCTGTCCCTGCTTTTGTTGTCCTGACATCACCTGAAATTTGACTGAGGGAGAAGCTGCTGTGGTACTAATTATAAGTAACAAAGTACTTTTAGGCAGGAATAGCACCTCTTCAGGAGCCAAACTCTTCACCTTGGCTATAAATATCTGAACAAAATGAGCAACTTGGTTTAGAGGCAGAGGGGTTGGAACTGGATGATCTTTAAGATCCCTTCCAACCCGAACCATTGTATGATTCTATGGAAATACCAGTATCTTATACAATGGTGAATGCAGGGAACATCTGCATCTGCAGACGTCTGCAAACATACCAGTTGGTATCCAATAATTGACCCAAATGCAAGTGAACTGTCTTTGTCTTGCAGTCCAGGTTGTCAGCTTCTCCTGTTTTGAGCTTCATCTGCTGCTTCCTTCTTCCATGCTTGATGCCAATGCCAGTCACATGTGCTTCTCACAAATGAATGCCTCTGTGCCAAAAGCTCCTCCAGTTCCTATCCTGTCCATTATTGGCTTTCACTAATATGGATTTCCCATCTCCTGGGAACATTTTGACTCTTTAATGTCCAACAACATGGAAAGCGAACTATACTTCCTTGCTTTCTTTACCCTGATTTTGAACGTATTGATATCAGTTTAAGAAAGAAATTGCACAGTATGATAAACAGACAGTAATGTTCAAATTTGGGTTCATAGGAAAAAGAAAAAGTTTGTTTTCTGTAGTCATAGGCACAATGGAACATGAAGTATGCAGTAATTTTCCATTATGCTGTGCACCCTCTCCAGAATCTGTATTCACTGCCATTCTAAACATCACATCTGCTAAAAATGTACCTTCAAAGTACGTTTGAGGAAAATACAGTATGCACCTGGAAGGCTGTCATCACTGTGCACTGGTATTTATCTATAGCTAAGTGGTAGAGAGGACTTCAGGTCCCATTTATTCATGAGCTTCTCCATCCCTCTTACTCCTACCCACTCTTCTGCTGTGTTTTGATTTTACCCCAGGGTCGGTGGCCTTTACATTTGCTGTGTAGGGTCATTATTGGCCTGGTGCTTTTTGCTCCGTCTCAAATTAGAAGCAGTGAGCCGTTGCATATAAGTATGTAAAGTAAGATATAATTTATTAGCAGTGTTCCTGAAACAGTCATCTTAGATGTACAGATATAGTGACTGAACCAGTGCTTAACAGTTTCATTAAATTGAATTTCTTGTTATTTGCAAAATCCTATTTGGCAAGTTGCTGATGCCTGCTATTTCAGTAACTTACTGTCTTTCGAGAAGACAGCTGGGTTAATACATTATTGAATATTTTTAGCATCCTTTAATGCTGAGTTCACAGGATTCTCTAAGTGAAGTAGACTTTAAAGCTGAGAAGTTTTTGAAGAGGGTTTTACTTTGAAGTTTTTTAAGGAGCTGCTTCACTTATAATGCCAGTAAAACTTAGAATGTGTTCTGAAAGGCTATAAATAGCAGCAGTAAAACAATGGATTTAATTTGACAAGTAGTTCTTATCGATAGGTAGGCAAAGAAGGCCACAGTTAACAGAGGGCACAAATGTGTTCTCTGCTTTGTGGTTTCATAGAACTGAGTAAAAATCAGGCTTTTAGGGATAATTTTTCGCTGATATAACATATTACCATGACTTAAATCTTTCTCTCATGCATTAGGGAAAAAAATAAAAGGCATGGTCTTTCAAATGTGTTCACTTTGAATTAAGATGTATGAGACAACTTCTACCTATGTTAGGCCAAATATTGTTAACATTAGGTGCGTTCTTTTGGCTTTTTCCAGAATTAGGTCATGTAACTTTCAGCCAAATGTCTGTTTTTAAAGGTAATACAATCAAATAAGGGTTTGTTTTATTTTCCTTTTTGTATTATTTTTATTTTATTTTTGTGTGTATATTATTTTGTTTTATTACATTATTTTTTATGTTATTATATTATTGCTGGGGTTTCCCCTCTGTGTTTCATAGCTAAATGGTATCTCCATCATGTCTACTATCATGGCTTGTACTTTGCATCCTCTCAGGTTGCTCCAGAGCTGTCAAAAATAACATCAGAAATTGTCACTGAGAAATACTGCCTTACTAAATTGATCAGTCCAAGCCAGTAGCAAGAAGAGAATCACTAGAAATTATCTATATATTTAGACTCTTCTTGAACACTTAAATATTGTTTCTTCTCAGCAGAAAACACTGAGAACAAATGAAATGAAGGGGCTGACAAACTGTATGCTTAGCATACCAGGGGTGTAGATGGCCACTGCTTGGTACTCATTTATCTTTCTTCCAAGTTGCAGGAGCTTTTCTCCATACCATGATATCAGTTCCTATAATAAAAGGTTGTTGGAAATGGAAAGCAATTAAGAAAGACTTGTCAGCTATTTATGCTCTTTAAAACAACACAAACCGGGCGTTTATTTTGCAGAACTAGGGAAGAAAGGAGTTGATGAATTATCGGCTGGCCTCACGCAGGAGAGTTAAACGCTGGCGCTAATTAATGGCTAGTTAGCAGAGCACCATCTTGATCTCAGTGGAGGTCGCCTGGATGGGGGCCATAAATCCATACTGCAAATGAGAACAACTCCAAGATGCTTAATTTCAGCTAGATGAGATGGTGGCCCTCAGCTGCTAGGAGGCTGCTAAGGCAGTATTTATTAGGTCAGAGTTTGGGACTCGCAGATCTGTTTCCTTCCCGCTGGCTGTGCAGCTGCTTGCTATTGTTGATAGTTTCTCCAGGGCTTCAGTAGTTGTTTCACTGTGCGCTGTTTTCCTCTTGCAGGCATTTGGACAGTCCTTCTCCGTTCACCGCAAAGTGGCTGAGGATGGAGAGACGCGGGAGGAGACTCTGCTCCAGGAATCTGCATCAAAAGAAGCTTATTACCTCGGGAAGATTTTGGAGATGCAGAATGAGCTCAAGCAGAGCAGGGCGGTGGTCACCAATGTTCAGGCAGAGAACGAGAGGCTCACTGCCATCGTCCAAGACTTGAAAGAGGTAAATGGGGGTGTGCAGGGAGCAAGGGGCTGAATTTTCTTGGAGTATCATGGATAACATGGCTCTGAGTAAGGAAAACAATACAAGAAGTAAAAATGCTCACCTTCCGGTCTGTGATCATCCCTGAAACCACATGGCCTGAAAAGGCTACAATTCAGAAAGGGAAAAATATAACTTTTATTATTTTTAAACAACAACGATGACAAATTCTTATGAGTATAATAAAACCCAATTCAGGAAGCTATAATTTCCTAAGCACTCTTAGCATTTTGCGTTGTATTTTATAGCAACTACGTGTAAGTGAATTTTACATGAACACATTTTCTGCACACGTCTGATTCACGCAGCTCCTCTCTTTCTCAGAATTCACATGATTTCCTGGGTATTCTGGATTGGCTAGAATTAGATAAAGCTTTCACCATTTTTCTTCTCCTGTAAAGCAAAATTAAAATACATGCTCATGTTTAGAAAATGGTAACAGTAAGAAAGTCAGATGTAGTTAGTGGCCATATGAGACAATGAATAATTTCAGTCAAGAATTTAGTAATATTTAATAACTTGCCTTTTTCCCCCTTGAAATATGGAAGTTATAGAAAGTTACTTTGCTTACTGTTGTTTCTTAATCCCAGTTAGTGGGAGACTGATATAATTTTAAGAGTTTATGCTTTCTCTGTTGATGGTTGCTACACGAATTGTGCCAACTGAAGCTCAACACCAGCCCTACACAAGAGGAAGGTGACAGTTTCCTTCAGCTTTGCTAACAAATTGGCTGTTGCTCCCTTTCTTAGACTCTTAGACACACACATCTTAGACTCACTAAGATGTGTGTGTCCCACTTTGACCAGTTAGTTAAGGTGAAATGGAGGATAAGGAATATACTGACCATCAAGTCCTCAGTGTAGGCTGTTTTTCAAACTTGTGTCTGAGAAGATGCACATGGAAGTGATCCCACATCTCCCCTGCCTTCCCCAGGAATGCTTGAACATGGGGACTCTCCCCGCTGTCCAGCTGCTAGAAGAGATCTTTCCCAGGTGATTCTGGAAAGTGCTTGTTTAATACATTAGTTTGTTAATATTAAAGTTTACTATATTTTCTGTAGCTGAGTGGAATAGTGTCCTTTTAACCTACAGAAACCCCGGGAACAGGGTATCCCTAGAACAGAATCCTTTATTCCCATTGAATATTCTTATTTAATGGTTGTACTGGACTTGCCTATAATAAAAATCAGGCTTCAATAAGAAGTATTTATGCCATTTATTCACAAGTTACAAATAAAATATGTGATTGTAATTGCAGTTCCAGTAGTAAAGTAACAAAAAAAATATCAAATTCATATCTACTTATCCTAAAATCTTTTTTGTGGCAGGCAACCAGCTGCTGACACACCTACCTAACCATTTGGTTAAGTTCACAGGTCCTCATGACATGGGGTTCAGTCACAAATGAACAGTTATAGAAAATACCCATTTGTCTTTATACTTGATTCCTTCCTCTGGGATTTCCTTGGGATTCCTTCAAATGCAAATCTCCCATTTTCTATCATGGTTATTGATCTGTAGGTTGTTCAGGAGGCAGTTTCAGGACCTGTCCTCCCTAGAATATTGATTGTCCTCATTTCCTTGGAGATAATAGTAAACCCTAGTGTGAAGCTGGCTGCAATTATTTCCTCCTTTAATGCTACATAGCAACAAGTCATAGTAGTTAATTAAAGTGCAATAGAGGAATTTACCTGAATAAAAATAAGGCTGATAAACTGACAGTTACCATTAAGATGATGTTGTATCCTGAATATAAAGTCCTTGGCTACATTGAACTTTTATTTGTATCACTATAACTGATGTATCTAAAGATAAATGGGATTAGTGCAGTCAGTTAATTATCCAGATTACACTATACACAATTCTGATTAATTACTTGAATAATAATAACAGATAGAGGGTGATTGACACCTACTTCGAGCTCTTTGGGATCTTGTCACACTGAATTACACTGGTATTTCACTTTGTGCTCAAAGGAGTCTCACCCTTGCACCCAGCCTGGGATACCTTGGTCCAACCATGTAAATCCTATAGCTGTGACATCCAAGTATCTGCAGAAACGAGATGCCCTTTTTCTCTAAGTGTTTATGACCTTTCTGGGTACTGCAAGTAGGAAAAAGCAGACTTAACTTACTCCAGATCTTGACAACCACAAAGGTGGGGAAAAAAATTATGAAGTTTCTTGTAAATTTTTGGGTAAAGCCAGAATTAGATGCTGCCGTGGGTGGATTGCTACAATGAGGAAGCAATTTGTTTCTTTAGCCAGTATATTTGAAAATTTAATTAGAGAAAAAAATGAAAGAAAACAGGATGGTCTTCGTGTGAGCAACTGGACTGAGTGATGTAAAGATAGATTCTGGACATAAGTTACCTGGTTGTATCCTGTCTTTTCCTCTCCCTGCCCACCCCCTCAAGAGAATATGCTTTATAGTTGCTTTTTAAACCTTACTAAGGCATCTTATAAACTAAACAAGAAAAACAAAAAAATCATTCCTTTCACCTTCAGTCTTAGTATAAAAGCTTTGAATAACTGATGTGTTGTTCTGGGAATACTGTTTTTGCAGGGATGACAGAAATTTATGGTAGTTTATCCACACACTCAGCCACTTATGATACTCTAGACTGATAGCTAGGTTTTCAAAAAATGACCCCTGTTATTGTATCATGTCCCTAAATAATACAATTAGTGCTTCTCCATTCTCTAGGCTGTCATGGGAGTTATCTTATTTATATGTGCTGTTCTCTGAATTTGCACAGAAGTCCACAGTCATGTGAATGTGTATGAGCATTTTGTGAACCGTCAGAATACACTCATATGAATGCTGATGACTTTTAGGAATCCTGGGAATTCCATAGCCCCAGAGTTTAAAAATTCATGCATTTTAGCAAGTATCTGCCATACAGTCACAGCTGATGTCTTCAGGGCAGCTTGACCTGGATCCCTCTTGCTATAAAAGGGAATGTATCAGGCTCAGGTCTCTGGAGATTATGCATCTCAGTCTGGGAAAGCAAATAAACTGATTTCAATACTCATATCTGGAAAAAGACATATTTTATTTGAGATCTTGAGCATTTGTTTCACCCTAATGGTGAATAATGAACGAGAAATCTTTGTACAAGATAGTTTTCTAACTTCATGTTAAAATTATTAAAAGAGTAAAACACCAGCAGCATTATTTTTGATGTAATAAAAATCACAGAATATACCAAGTTGAAAGGGACCCATGAGGATAGGAATACTATTAACTATCACCTGACTAAATAACGCATACATTTTGGAAAGCTGGTAACCCTTTTCTTTCTTTTCTCCCATCAAGACCTCAGATAGGGAACACAGACAGTTATTTGGAGATTTTTAAAATTGCTTTAACTTGAACCAAAAACGTACTTATTTTGAAACTGAGGCCAGAGAGATCATTTTTTAGCAGTCAGAGACCAGATTGACAAAATCTGTATGTCAGGCACCACATAGTTTATGGTAGATGGCCTCTCTGTATGGAGAGATCATTATGGTTATTAGCTCATGTAACCTTTTCTAACAGCATATGAATTGTCTGCAGTTATAAATGTTAAATACTTTTATAAAAACCATTTTTAAAAAATACAATCTTCTGTCATTTTCTAATTCTCTGGAGTAGTTTTTTTTCCTATTTAAAACCAGTTATAGTTGGGAGATGAGTGACTGTTTTTTCCATTTGTGCCACTGAAAAATCTATTATGGTAACAAAAAGCAGTTTATAGATGCATAAAGGAGTGAAACCATTACCTTGAGAAACTGATAACTGACAGAGGTGGTTATGCAAGCACAGATGACCCAGCTCAGAGGTTGGAGCAGAAAGCGCTCCATTAGAGGTTGTATTTGATGATTTCAATAGTCTTCTCCAACCTAAGTGGTCCTGTGATATCCACAGTTAGGAGATCTCCATATATAGATAATATCAGTGTCAGTATATAGATCGTACTCCTCTATCATGATGCCTTGATGCTGGGCATCTGACTCAACGGGTGGAAATGAGGGGGGGAAAGAGCATGAAGCAAAGAGGAAGCAGGTAGAAAATAGAGATGAAAGGTGATGGTATTGTTTGAGTTTTGTAGGTATTATGAGACTCAGATTAGGAGTTGTGTGAGGTGGGTAGATGAATGCTTTTGTGTCTGCCAAGGCTGGCAGGTGTAGGTCAGCTCTTTGTTCCCATTAAGACTAGTGAAAAGGAGAAAGGCAGGAAGAAAAGGGTTAAAACTCATAGGCTCTCCAATAAATGTCACGGCAGCAGCTGCAGGGATTGCAGAAAGAAATCAGCACCTGGGTACCTGCAGTACCGGCAGTCCATGAGATAACAGATGAGCAGGGAGGTTTATGTGATGACAATGTTAATGGGCCATGGAAACAGCACACACCTGGGCTTCTGGAGGGCAAAAACAGGAAGGAGGGCAGTGGACAAGTGGGTGGGAAGAAAAATACAAATTTATGACATATTATGTGCTGAAACCAGGTGAAAAAATATCTAAGATGAAGTTGTGCAGCCCTTGAAATCAATGGCTAAACATTTATTCACTTCAGCAGTACAAAAATCTTGCACTTCATGTTAATCAGGAAATGTATGGGTGTGATAGCCTGGACTTTTTTTGAAGGGAACATATGTTTGAGAAGGGGAAAAAATTTATAGTCATCATCTTAAAGTTGACTTTAATCTAAAAAATTAAATATTTCTATATTAAATATAGCTTAAATTCTATTTGGCTATTTCCTATTTAGAACTTATAGTTTTTCAATCTGAAGATTTTGGGATTTTTTTCATTTTTGACAATTTTGAGTAAAGCCTAAGGCCTTTAAATGTGAACACAGATGTAGTCAATAACCTGTCGTGGTTTAACCAGGACAAACACATCAATTTCAGGTTCTGGTTTTGTTGCTCTGGTTTTAGACTATAACAGGACTTGGTTACATAGTGCTTCCTATATAATGTAAGATATAGTTAAGTCCAAAATCGGAATCCTTTATATGTTCAATTGTTGTCTAGTACTGGAAGCTTCTGCAGTCGTTATGTGCCTAAGTTTCCACCTGTAAAATTTTCTGTGCATCTAAAGTTCTGTTTCTACATGCATTCAGGAACACATCTGGCTTGGACTGAGGTCTGTCACAACACTGTTGCTACATATTGAGCACTGCCGTAGGTGCTACTGAGATCTTCCAAGGAGATGTTTCCCAGCTGACCTCATCACCTAGTTCTATGATTCCCTCTGGCTCTGTGATTGTGGCAAGGTTTGGGGCTCCAATTTCTTCTCCAGCTTAGGATATATGAATCCACTTCTTCCTCTGAAGAAAGTGCCATAGAAGTCAGTTGGCAGGCTCTTCGTTCCTTCAGGTGAAGCTGTTCCGCATCGTTGGGGGATAGTTAGTATTTTGTGGGTCAGGGAGAGTGGGAGGGAGCAAGCTGATAAGAATGACTTAGCCTAAAGGCTAAGCCACTCAGCTGGGAATAGGGAACTAGTTCTAGTCCCTATTTCAATTAGTGTTTGGTAAGAAATACTTATATATTAATTGGGGCAGAGACCAGAACCCCGGTCTCTCCTCTGTGAGGTGGCAGCCCTCAGCAAAGCTATTTCCATCCTCCAGAGAGAGCGTGATCTTCAGCCTGGATCTCCCATGGCTAGTGGTTTGACTGATGAGCTCTTGGAGGGACGTAGCCCCAGGATACCAAGCGAGGCAACTCTTACCAACTCTGTGTTGAAAAAAGACAGAAAAGCTAAGTTTGGAAGAGGAATTGCTGCTAGGAACCACATATTGCAGGAAACACCTTTTAGCTGCCTGGCTGTCGTGACAAAGTGAACTCCTTTTGATGTTATTAGCTTGCTTTTCCTTGTAGTTGTCTAATTTTCTTCATGCACTGAAGAGGGAACCTGTGATTGTGCTCTGATGATTACCCTAGCCAGTGAAGTGGTTTAAGTGAGTGCAGTGTTGACTGATGATGCGTGCAGCATCCTTACTGATCTCTACTCCCTTGTAGTGGTGTCCTGTGCTTCCCAGTGTCTGCATCAATGGCTTTATCCCACTCAATCTGCTGAAGAATGGAACTTTACTTTGACATCTACACCAATTAAATAAAGCCTGTATTAGAAATATTTATCTTCTTGCTAATATTATGCTGGTACTTGCAGCAATGGCCTTTGACCAAGGAATTGAGTGTGTCCTTAATCAGTTGGCAGGTGACATCAAGTTGGGCACAAGTGTTGTTCTGCTGGAGCATGGGAAGGCTCTACAGAGGGATCTGGACAGGCTCGATCAATGGGCTGAGGACAATGGTATTGGGGTTCAACAAGGTGAAGTGTTGGGTCCTGCACTTGGAGCATGACAACCCTGTGTTGCACTACAGGCTTGGGAGACAGTAGCTGGAAAGCTGCCCAGCGAAAAAGGACGGGGGGTGCTGGTTGACAACCAGCTGAACATGAGCCAGCAGTGTGCCCAGGTGGCCAAGAAGGCCAATGGCCTGTATCAGAAATAGTGAGGCCAGCAGGACCAGGGCAGTGACTGTCCCCTGTACTTGGCACTGGTGAGGTTATACCTTGAATCCTGTGTCTGCTTTGGAATATACCTGCAAACCACATCTTTGAGTGGTTGTGTTTCTTGTTAATGAGCCCCAAAGAATGACTTCGGATGCAAACTTGTTATCTGACACATTAATGACACTGTTTTCTTTGGCAAGGTTCGGGCATTTAGCTCTGCTGTGAATAGAGTCAAACAATGGACAGCAGGGAGGTCATAGAAAGGCCAAGTGGGATAATGGAGCATAACCGAGGGACTGTTGCATAAATAACAGAGTGCCTTATTATAAATACTCAAATTCTCAGCTCCTTCTTTCAGAAAGGGACCTTTGCAGGGCCTCAAATAGAAAATGAAAGGGGGTGCACTTTCAGCTGCACTTGGTAATCTGTGGGCAGTAATTAATCAAATCGGGATCTGGCAGTGCTTGTTCTTACATAAGTTCTTTGAAATAATGACCCCTTATTTTTGCTGAGGTAGTGTTTCAAAGCCCCTTATGTACCCCCTTGTGCAAGGTATTGAGTGAGCACATGCTGAGGAAGCCAGAAGTAATTACCTGGGTTTAAAGGAGAGTAAGGCAAATTTCCTGGAGGATGGGGCCATCAGTGCTGCTTACACCTGAAGGGCTGGTTGGGGATACCGGGAAAAGTATCTGTTTCTCAGCTATCTTGCATCAGTGAGTGATGCACAGCCCCTTGGATGTTGGGCTAGTAGCTCTCTGAACTTGTCAAAACATTATTTTTTCGTCTTTGTGGCCTTAATTTTTTTAAAATATGCTGCCTTGCTTTTTTTCTAGATGAGGAAGCCCTCTTAAGAACTGCTTGTGCTGACTCATTCTTTTCAGTATTAATTTGCTGGTTAAAAATAACTTGGGCTTTTGTCTATTCAAGTGGTGTGGAGTAAGATGGTTTTTGGCAGTGCTGTGATTAGCTGCAGTGCCAATTTTTACAGAATCCTTGCAATATGATCTGGACTCTCAGGAGCAAGAGCCCAGGAGCCGTGTTGACTTGTACATTGTGACTTCATTCATTTGCCTGGGATTAAGTGGGAAAGGAAGAATACCCTGGGTGGCTGACTTTCTGAAGCTTAAGCCCAAAAGCTTGAGCATTCTTGCAGATAGAGTAAAGGCATAAGGAGAAGGAGAAATTTTTGCTGTAAGTCCTCGCTGCCTGAGTGCATGAGCAAATAGAGCATACATTTTGGTGACACGTGTCACTGATAAAGAATATTAAATAAAGAGTGAAGGTAAGTTTGTTATCCCTGTTCCAATTAATTTCCTTTGATTTTTTTTTTTTTAAATATCTTGAGCAGCTTCCAACTAAAAAAAAAATAATCAAAGGTTCTCTGAGAGACTAATGTTGTTCTTCTAGTCATTTGATATTAGAATGTGCCTGGCAATTGTTGAGTGTTTTATGCCTTCAGTTCTCATTGTGATTACAGAACATTAATCTTGATGCATTCCCAGTCATCAGTACACAAGTGGTGCAGTTGCATTTCTCTTCTCCTGGATGTCCCCATGTGCATTCTATCTCTGCCTGACTTCCCCTTCTGTTGTTGATTTTCTCCTGTTCTCTGCATAGGGATGCATCACTGCCTGTTTTCTGTACCTGCTTCCTCCTAAACTTTTGCTCGTGATGAAGCAGAGCAGAACTGATGGCACTGACTGGTTATTGATTCAGAGATGAGATCCACCAAGCAAAACTGATAAATCTAATAATCTCTTCTGGAGCTGTGATTAGCACTTGGACCTTGAGAGAAACTCATGCATGCTAATCACACGTGCACAGTAATTACCAGCCAAGGTACTTGACCTTCCACATCTGCTCTTGTTTGTTCAAAAACTATATTTATTTTAGGGTATTTTTTTCTTCTCTTTTAATCAATACTGATTTATTTGTAAGGGTTTCTCCTGGGATATACTAGGTGATCTGGGGAAATGGGACTTACCTTTTCCTAAGGATATGTCTTGAATATGGAGTATTGCCCATGACCTGACCGCAGAACTGGATGGTTTGCGAGGTGCAATCGCAGTGAGATGGAGCATAACACATCTAATACATGCCTTTGGATAGCTAGCAGCTACTATTTTTGGCAAAAAACTCCGCTGAACAAAAAATAAAAAAGAAGCAAAAACCTATGAAACCCTGAAAAATATGAGAAAGGTTAGTGTCTTTGGGGTTTATTTTTTTGTGCTCTATATGTTGGCATTTTCTGATTTGGATTCATTCAGCCTACATCTTACAAAAATGAAGCCTGTTCTGTGTGGCAGTGTGATGCTATCCTTAAAGGTGGTCCTCTGTGGAGTAGGTTCTCTAGTTCCCTCCTTCTGCCTCAAAGCCTCAAACTCATTACCAGTTTGTCATTGGTATGAAATCATTAATAAGTTCTTGGCTCCCATAGTCTGTGCTAATTGTGCTTTCTGCAACAAATTCTGTTCTCAAGGGGAAAAATATAAGAGAAAGGTGACAGAAGGGTGAACAGCAAGAACCTCAAATATGCCACCTCTTTTTTTCTCCCTTTGCCCTTATTACAATGTGTGAGACAAGCTGGTTATTTTTAGTTATTCTCAACAGTCAGTGCCAGTCAGCATCCAGGAGGTGGGCAGCAAGTCAGGAAGAGGTCAGACAGTGTTGTCACCCTTTCATTGTGATGGTCAAATCCACTTTTAAGCTTCAGGATTGAGAGAAATGCACTTTTGCTGGCAAATGTTTTAGATGTGTACGTGCAGATGCTCATACATAATCAGAGCTTTTCTGCCTCTGTGAGGTTATTGTTTAAAAAAACCCATCAAATAGGTAGGACTAGATATGAATGCAATTTTTGTCTTCAGTGCTCATTCATTCTGCCTATATAGCCTTTCTTCTCCTGAAGCACGGTGTGGTGGCTCTTTCAGTTAAATGTGCCTTGAAGGCATCATCATAGATATGTGATTTTTCACTTGAGTGGAACGGTCAGGATGTCTGCTCTGATACTGGCTGTGAACTGTAGGTGAGGAATGGCTGTGGCATTACAGTGTCAGCTGCAGAGTGAGGTGAGTTAAAAATGGGCCATTTCCCATCAGTCCTGCATACATAGTCACGAAAATTCAATACTGTGAGTTTTGGCTACTGATACAGGGTATTTTGCGTTTGCTGCTCGTGTTTCCCCACATCTCATTTTCCTAAGGGAAATGGCAACACAACAGCAACCAGAAAATACTGGATTCTGGTTCTTTGCTTAGTAACTAGATGTGATTAAAATGGCAAGGGCAAAACTCCGGTCAGTGTTGAAAAAGGAAAGTGTTTCTCTTGAGTGGTGGTTCATGTGCAGTGACTGTCTGATGAGGCACACAAGAGGGCTCAAGGCACATAAGAGAAGCAGAGAAGAAAAAGTAAAAAAATCTAAAGAATAAATAGGGGCAGGGGTCTGTTGTCAAATAATTAGCAACATATTTAAGGGAAAAATTCAATATTTTGGCCAAATCAAGTCAGCAACAAGGTTTCCTAAACTCACTCTGCCTTGTCTTGCTCCAAAAATCTGAGAGGAAAGGGATGGCCTTGTTTTGTTGTGCAAGACATAAATGCAATGTGGAAGAATGACTGAATCCACAGACCCCTTTGCCAGATGCTGGAAAAGAAGTTGGAATTCACAAAGACATCTAAAAATGTTTGGAAGCAGAAGCATAAAAGATATCCAAAGAAACCTATGGATAGGTTTCCTGATGATATATTCAGAAAAGTTCATAGACATTTTGTAGAGCTGGAGCTCACCTTATTTTGGCAGCAATTCTCCTAAACATTTCACTGCACAGTAAGTTGTTAAGCCAGTAGGACATAGCTATAGGTATAGATACATGTGATTATTGTGCTTTTGGTGTTAATTTTATTGAAGATCTTTGAGTCATCATCAAAATACTTTTGTTTTGGAGGCAGGACATACAGCTGTTTTTCATGCAACTTGGGTTGCCAATGCTCTATAAATGTCAGTGGCGATTTGAAGTCACTCCCTTGACAGCTTTCATATTTTTTTGCCGTGTTTTATGCTTTTGTCCATTGCAAATGCTTTTAAAAAGCCAATTATGAGTTGTCAATTACCACTTTTCTCGTCCTCTAGAAGTTATGACTTACCTAACCTCACTACATGGTTTCTTTTCACCAAATTCGTTGTGAGATGGAGTTTTATGCCAGAGTCATAACTGCCATAAATTTGTTTTAAAATAAGTCATTTCATAGGCTATAAGTGAAATTGAACTTTAAATTTCTAATAGAATTTAAAAATACCTCTATATTGTTAGTCCACTTGAAACTATATTAACATCTTCAGGGGAAAGCAGTAATGGCAGTGGGTGTTCTGAAGTTTAAAAAGTTTCAGAGCATTGGGAAGAAAAAAGAAAACTAGGTAGATCTGTAAACTTAAAATAAGAAACATACAGCCTTGCTGGTGTTTCTGTTTAAGAAAACCTCCTCCTTTTAGCATGTTATCAATAGTAATAAACTCTTTTTTTTTTTTTTTTATGGTCATCTCTAACACAGGGCAGCTGCACCACCTGCCTCCTGCTGAGTGCAGGCTGTGGATTGCCTGGGTGAGCTGAGGACCAGTTTTCAGGAATTCAATGAATACTAATACCTAGCTTCCCACTGCAGCAATCAGAAAGGCAAGGCAAATCAGCCACCAGCTCAGCTTCAGCAACATTTATGTAAATTAATCATTCTTTTACCATTTACTTTGGGGAATCATATTTCCTTTTCAGATCCAATAAATGCATGTTACAAACTGAAACTCTGAAGTTCCTCTACCACAGTCTACATTTTTGTTCTTAGCTGCACTCATAGATAATGATGTTTTACACAGTCAGAATAACCAGTGCTACAGCCTCTGTAACTCGGTGCCCTGGGGTAGAAAGAGCCATGATCATCTATTTAAAGGCAGAATAGTTAGCAAAAAATGTAGGGTTTTGACTACAACTAGAAAGCTCTCTGCTTCCAAAAGTCTCAAATATGTTGGAGATTGTTTTCATCCCTGTTGTCATTTATTTAAAAATCACGGCAATAACTCAGAGTGAACTGGAGAGATAATCTTTCATTCCATCAAGAAGCAAATGCAAAGACTGGATAACCATCCTGTTTTACATATCATATTGCACTGACCCGTTCCTCAGGGGTTGTAAGCAAGCCCAAAACATTAAAACCAAAATAGGCTGGTTTCGTCTTTATTACATGCCTCTGCTTAAAGAAATGTAGCCATGACTGTTTCTTTTTTGTCCAACACTGCAACAAAATTCTGATATATGCTACACCATCCTGCAATGCTGGTCTTATTTCTGAAAGCTAAAACCACAGTCAGGTTTTTTTACATGTATTTAAGTGTTATTGTTTAACAGGATTTTTTTTAATACTGTGTTTTATAAGGAAACTCTGTCTCTTAGTTGTGCCTTGTAATAGTGGAGACAGCTTGAAGCATCATTCCCATCCTAGGTCTGGAGGGTCAAATTATTTTTAAAGCTAGTGCCACAGCTGAAAAACAGTTCAGGCCCTATAAAGGTGTCATTCAGTGGTGTGGTAAAATGGGTTGTGGAAACAACAGTAAAGTAAAATAAAGACATGTCACTTCCTCCACTGAAGCACATAACTCAGGGGCTGCTGGGGTGCAGAGCCATGTGCCCTCTCCTGTTTTTGCTTTCCATCTCCTGTCTGTAATCCATTAGAAACTTCTATTATTTCAGCATGATGGGGGTCAGCTTCTAAACATGATTTATTGCTGCTTTCTCTCATGAATACAGAGACAGAACCTGTGCTTTTAGCTAGGCTGTTCTCCAGTTAAATTCAGATTTTTTTTCCTTGCTCTAATTTTTACTTTATAGTGTAGGATTTTATTGCACAGCCTTGATAGCCTATTATTGTTCAACCAAGGGTGGGGAAAAATAATTAGGTTTGAGAGAGATTGTATATGAAGTAGGCATTTTGATTTTGATTGTTTTGGGAAGCACTTTCATGTTCTTCAGAAGATAGATTTAAAAAAAAATAAATTAGTATTGTCCTAAAGTTTTCTATTTGCTTTTAGGAAATAAGAATAAGCACTGAAACACTGATTTGACCCTTCGGCAATATGATTTGACCCTTGTAATATGAAGTGTCTGTCTCTCTCTCACCCTCACCTTTCCTCCCGTGCTGCAGCCTCTGATGCCTGTGGTGGTACCCTGTTCACACAGCTGGCCAACTGAACGACTGTGATGGTTTCACTCTAGACCTTCCTGGAGACCAGCTTGTAACCAGGAAGGAACTAGGAAAGTGATCACGGAAGTATTCCATGCTATTTGCTGCTGGGAAGGAGGTGGTGTTTGCTGAGGTCCCTGGGTTATTGGCCCTGGAGGGCCGTTGCTGGCTGTAAGGAATGTGGGACTGTTTCCCACCTTGCACCTGGTTTCCTACAGGTGAGTGAGCTGTGGGCTGGAAGAAGGTTCCTGGGACAGAAACGCCACCCAGGAGGGTGTACCCTGTGCTCATGGAGAAAGCCACAGGAGGGGGGACAACATAGGTTGGAGGTGGAAATCCTGGCCGGCTAGGAAGGGGAGGGAAGGCTCCTGGGTGATGAATGGGGATGAACTGGGAACTGCTGGCCTGACTTGGAATCCTTTTATTGTTGTCCTTCTTCCCATCATTCTTAGTTGCCACTATTCCTTTGCTAAAGTCCTGCCTTTCCCTCGCTGCGTCTTTCGGGGGATAAATGGGCCCTTGCTCCCTGTTCAGCTCCCGGGGCTTGATGTTCTCTTTGAACGTGACCATTGGCTTTTCTCTTGCATCACAGTAGTTGCTCAGGCTTCTGCCAGAGGCCAGAACTGACTTGAGTCCAGGGCTCCCATCGGCACACAGTGACTCTGCCACGGATGTCTCCTGCAAGGCGAGACTCTCTTTGGCTTCACTAGGGTCCTCCAGTAACAGCTCTGGGATTTCTGTCACTAACAACAGCTTCCCTGCCTCATTTTCACACTGAATCAACCTCGGCTGATTATCAGCGATCCATTTGCCTGTGAAGATCAGGCGCTGCTGCCGTATCCGACGTTGCTGCCCTTCTTTATCTCCTGTAATTGCCTGGTGGCCTTTGGAAAAATCCAAGTTCCTGAACGAAGGCCTCAGAGCCAGGAATCCTTGCAACTCAAATTCTTCTGGAAGGGGGGTTGCATTTTTACTGGATAGATCTTCTTCATGAGGCTGGAAGCTGTTTAGAAGAGAGATCAGCCAGGGCCATATGCGTCTTTCATCAACCACTGCCTCCTGGAAAACACTGGGCCTAAGTTTCAGCCAGTCCATGGAAACCTTCACAGCTGGAAGAGGATATGCAGCCCCAGAGTCCTCCTGGTAGTCATTTTGTAAAGGACACTTGCACAGAACTCCAAGAAAGGACATGAAGAGAGCCAGGAACTGTGTCCAGCAGAGCTGCTCATCCTGGCTGTAGCTGTGCTGCTCCGTTTCGTTGCTGAAGTCTCGCAGGTGATGCAGTTGGAACAGGTTGATAACAGTGATGTGGACTAACTGCTGAGAATTGAAGGCCTTCTGGAACAACAACCTCTTGAACTGTTCTTCCAGCTTTTCTCGAAGAGGGCTCAGCTTCTCCAAGCTCTTACTCAGATACACATGGCCATGGAATTTAATAAATGCCTTGATGAAGTCAGACACGCTCCATCGAGTCTTCACCTCATCACAACTTTCCAGTGCTTTAGAAAGTGCTTTTTGTAGGTTAGTGGAGGCAGCTGGGAAAGGAAACTTCACAGCAATGCTTCTGCAGTAGTAGAAAATTGTGGTCAAGTGGTCTCCTTTGGAGGAAGCTAGGATAGCCAACTGATTATAAGGCTGACCATTGGAAGGGACAAGCTGAGCTGCACGTCTATAGTACGACTCTGCCTGGCTGGTCTGATTCCTATAGAGAGCAATATCTCCAAGGTGAACAAGGCAGTGCTGAGATAAGGGCCTCCTCCTCCAATCATCCATACCTCCAAGAGAAGGTTGGGTCTGGAGGGGTAGGAATAATTCTCCCTCCGATTGAGGGGGATGCTTTGGCTCCTTCTTTGCGTCTTTTGTAACACTGAATGTGTAGTCAGGATATAAATCATCAAGCGACAATATACCACCGGCCGTTTGTACTGTTGCTTTCTTTTCTCTTGATACTGCTCTATATTCCCTTGGGCGTGCCCCTAGTTCTTTTGGACGTGCTCCTTCCCGTGTAACCGTTTCTTCCTCTCTGGCAGCTGCTTCTTCTCTTCCAATCGCTCCTTCCTCAGTCACAGCCACTTCTTCCTCTCTCGCAGTCGTGCCTTCATCTCTTGCTGTTGCTCCTTCGCCCGTTGCTGCCGCTCCTTCGTCCATTGCTGCCACTCCTTCGTCCACTACGTCTTGTGTGGATTGGATAGGTTCTTCTGTTCCTTCTTCTTCTTCTACTCTTTCTTCTGTGCATTCTGGTTGCGGAGATGGGTCCGTAAGTTCCTTGATCTCCCTTACCCACGTCTTCTTCTTAATAGGGGCAATGATGACTTTCCGGTTCTTAGCTTGAGTCCCAGTTCTAGTGGACTTATTAGAAACGGCATTGACTTCAAGTTGTGTTTGGACCCCAACTTCTGTGAACCTAATAGGGACATCACGGGTTTCAAGTGGCGTGGTTTGGGTTTCTGTGTCGACCTTAACCCTTTGAAGGTGGTCTATGGCAGCTCGATAAGCATTAGTCAGGCCCCAGCACAAAGCGGAGAATTGCATATTCGGATCTTTGTAGGAAAAACACCCTTCTGCCAAACAGTGGGCCATCTCACCAGAATCAAACATTTGTTCTGGTGTGAACTCCCAATTAATGGGGGGTGACACATGTCCTACTAATCTACCGAAATCTCCCCAAGCTCCATGCCACCCGGGGACTGGCCTGTCTGCAGCCCTTTCCAAAGTTCCAGCGAGTCCCTTTGAGGCGTGATCTTTCCTACAAGAGGAAAAGCAATACAACACCATTCTTCCAAGTTTAAGGAGCACTTCCAGTACCTTTATCAATGACAGTACTGTTGCAACAAAATTTATATAGTAATTAGAGCTGATTCTAACCATGGGGATCACCTTTACCAAACCTTCAATGTCAAAATTAAAGAATGGAAGCAATTCGTTCCATCCATCCTCAAGGTCTGGACGTCTCCCTATAGGGTAGCCTAAAACAGGTATAAAGATGGCTAGAATTATAAGACAAATTAATGAAACAGCCATTGTTTTTGTTATTATTTCTTCTTGATCCCAAAACAAACCTTTGTTTATATAAACAAAGTTTTCTTGGCTGCTTTCCCAGACTCTGTCAGTGTTCCCAGACCTGTTCCCAAAACAATAGATTGGTTCGCAAAACAACACCGAGCTTGGCTGTCTTCCCAGAAAATGTTTATCAAAACAAGCCAAACTTAACCAAAATATCCCACTTCTGACACCAAAAATGTTGTGCAAGTTTCGAGCTGGCTTCCCACCAAGTCCCCAAAACTCGACAACAAGGACCCGCTTCCCAGAGAGGGAAGAGAAAAGAAACGACTTAAGCAGCCAAAGTTATAGCAAAAATATATAAATGTATATATATTTCACATATGAGACAGATATATACAATGAGAATACTGTACACCACAACTCCAGAAATCCCAAACAGTTCCCCAAAAAGGGAAGAGGGGGAGGGAGAAGGGAGAAGGACAAAAAGGGACAAAGACTGAGCAAGTCAACCAGCCAACCGAAAGTAAATTAGCAAAATCTCACCACTTCCCTTTGAACAGGCAGGATGGCCAGACACGGCCCAGCGCTCTCCCCTCACACGTGGCAGATAACAGCAGTCACTGTAGGCCTCAGCTCCAGATAAGCCAGACCGAGACAGGGACCCACCGTTCTCGAACCTCGACAGAAAGGAAGAGAGCGAGGTCCCTCCTGCTGGCTTTATTTATACCTCAAGTTACATAAAGGAATAGCATGGAATACTTCCGTGATCACTTTCCTAGTTCCTTCCTGGTTACAAGCTGGTCTCCAGGAAGGTCTAGAGTGAAACCATCACAACAACAAGCCCATTGCAGCACTAGTATCTGGAATTTTCACAATAAAAAGCTTTACTGAAAGATTAAAATGTCATTTATTTAAAGAACTTAAGCTATGCAGATAGATAAAGAATAAACAAATTCTTTTAATAGCAGAGATAGTTTTCCCGAGGTGAACATTTTTCTGTATTTATGTACTTAGTGTTTCTCAGAAGAAGCCTCAAACTTCTTTTAAAACAAATTATTCATCATGTATTATTGTCACATAGTCCAAGCCACATCCCACCACTTCTCTTAAATCCAGCCAGATTTAAGGTACAGTTGTACCGAGATGTTTAACTGTGGTGATGGAGATGTGTCATGGTGTGCTGAGCTCCCTTGTGCGTGGCTGGGCTTTCAGAGGGCACCGACTGCAAGGAATGTGGTCCTAGCTGAGGTTTTCTGTGCTGTCTGGTAGCTGGCTGGCAGCTAGTGATAGTACTTGGGGCTTATTCAAAGAGCATTTTTATCCCAGAGGAGAGGGATGAATTTCCTGTGGCTCCAGCGTGGCTTTTCTGGGAGTGGATAAGCAGGACAGAAGTCGAGTTCTGAGGGGACGTGGACATGAAAGAACAACCAAAGCATTAATAGATCATCATTCCCGATTATGATAATGAATGTTAAGAGGATGTCTCTGGATTGATGGGATGGTAGGCTTTTGTTTGTTTGCCAAGATCACTGCTGTGTAAGGTATGTAGGATTGGTCGTTCTGTGTTTTAAGAGAAGCTAATAAGGGAAAAAACATTCAAAGCTGATACCACCAGGTCTTTTATCAGCCAGGAAGTGGCTTTTCAAACCTCATTCGCTGTTGTTTCTGAGTAAAGGGAGAACTACAGATATGTCTTCTCTCGCAGACTCAAACATCTTTCCTGTGCATTCCCTCCCAGGAGGACTGCATTCCTGTGTTTACCTGTGCATTATTGACTTTCATATATTTTGCAGCCTTTTACTTTTAATAATTTTGTGCCTTACTCTGGCCAGACACTTGCATTTCAACTATCCTCCATGTAAAAATAGCCTGAAGGCAGACTCAGGCATGCACTACATCTTCAACTAAGTTAAGAAATTCCTTATTCAGGGAATGCAGTTGGTTATACCCTTCAGCACTGTGCCATTACAGAAAAATCACCATCCCTCAGCTTTGTGCCCTGATTCCAGGACATTAAACCTCAGAGTTACTGTGGAAAAAACTAATGCAGGATTTGCATTGGAATAAAGTTCTGCAACATGGAAAACATTTCCAGCCTTCTTACATTGCAAGAATTACCCCGGAAGGCTTTTTTTCTCTATGGTACAGAGAGCTGGCTACAAGAAGCATTTTACTTGGTGCCAGCTAAGACTTGAGAAGCTCTGTTCTAGTCTGTGGCCTTATTTGACTTGTTCTTTTTAAATGTTTATGTGAGGAATAGGTTTCTGAGACCCTAAGTGCTGTGCTTTTTTCTTTTTTTCTTCCTTTTTTCCTTATTTTTTTGCTTTTTTTTCCCCAGAATTGGTCTCATCTAGGTATCAAGAGGCATCAAAGACCTGTTTTTCTGCATGGTATATTTACAGATTTTGGCCAAAGTGAAGCCCTAAGGCATCATTGTTGACTTCTGATGAACTAGATCTAATATATATTTACCTCATTGTTTGAAAATTGCTCCTAAAAACTGCTACATGTTTGTGTTTAACTGTTTGCATAGTGGCATGCTAAGTGAAAGAAAAAACAAGGAGATAAAACCCTCAACACCTCTCTTTGAACTAATTTTCTTGTCCTCTGTGTGCAACACTGCACTTAGAGCTCACAAATGAGTTTTTAGCTGCTAACGATAATAGTGATAAAACCAGTTCTTTTTCTGAAAAGGCTGTGCTGTGCTCTGTAGGCAAGGAAATACTCCACTAACTGCTCTAATTAAGGCATTTCTCCTTTGGAACATATGGCAGGATGGGATAAATAGGCAGGAAGAAGGAAGCTTTTTTTCTCTGACCAAGGTATTTTTTTTCCCCCTATGTGTTTCATACAATTGTATAAATTCAAAAAGTGCCCCAAACCAGCCATGGTTTACCTTCTGTGGCTAAGGTTTTGGCTGTCTATAAATGCTGTCACACGTGTTTTGGCTGGGCATACTGACTGTGCTCTAAACTAGTCTTCTTTATTGACAAGATAAAGGTGTATGTGCTGTTCAAGATAATCTTCTCCAAAAGAAAACCCTGCCTACGAAGAAACCAAACCCGACGTAGCTACAAGCAGACTGCACACAGTTCACATTCGTTCTGAATAGTGGTCCTTTAAAAAAGAAAGCCCACGAATTAGCAGGAATGGGGTATCTGCGTATGTGATTTCCTTTTAGAACTACTAATACCATAATGCTGGGCAGTCCATAATATTTGATTCCAGGGGAAAAGAAGTGAAATTTTCTGGCTTACCCTCAGAATATTATATTTCATAGGGGAGTCATTTTCTAATATTATGGAAATTATAAAGATCATCTGGATAAGTGAGGACTAGCAGTTCCTCCTGCTGCCATCTGTTCAGCTCCCTGCCTACTTGGTGAGATAATTTAACTAGTCTGTTCTTATAGTGCACATTTATCTTATTCATATGAGGGGTAAAATACTATGGAAATAAATTCTGTTTGCAATAAGACTTTTTTTTTTTAAATCAAGACATGTTTTGCAGATTTCCTACCTCTGTATATGAAGGCGCTCATTGTTTTGACTGATGATCAAAATTTTGCACTGAGTTTTAAATATGATTTAAGTTCTTAAGGTGTATAATTTTTACAAATTCGTTATAACGAGATGAATTTTTTTCCCCTAATGGGGATGTTGAGGCTCTGAGGCTTAATTTGTAGTATCTGGCTAAGACATCCCCATTTTTAGTAACTGGGGATCCAGTTTAGCTACCCTCTTGCATTTTTTGGTTCTTCTGACACTTAGTGATCTATGTGAGATGGTGGAGAAAGATTGCGTTGCATCCTAAAGCTCAGAAATTCCTGGGATTCTTGTATCCACAGCACTATCTCAAGAGTAGTACTTTTCCTACCTAAGGTTCAAATATTGTAATCTTTTTTCCAGTGTTTCTGGTATTGAAGAGCTTTTAACAGAGGTAGTATGCATCTATTTGGTTCTTCTTTATATCTTGTGAAAGAAGACCCAGACTGTCAGGTACCAACTCTGTTTCACATATATTTTGTGTGCTTAAACACAGAAATAATTAGCAACACTGTATTTCCCCTGATTCCCCTGAGTATTTAAACAACCTATCCTTTTGTTTTGTTATTTGATTACAGAGTATTACAACTGTCTTTCTCTTTAAAGAAAAGTTTTTTCTTTCACTTTAAGAAATCCCTTCTGTATCAACTCTTTTTCTTCCATTTCCCCATTACTTTCAAAGCTGTGTACCAATGCTAAATCCAAGTTGCCAATTCAGATTCTAAGCAGGAAAAATTGCATCACTGGCTTTTGTTCTCCTGTGAAAGCCCATATTAATGGAGACTGCCTTATATAAAACAGTCTCCTTTCACCTTTGAAAACAAAGAAGAGTTCCTGTCTGAAACAAGTACTGCAGCATTTCAGTGTTTTTAGAGACCTGTACTGAGCTTTATCCAGAGCCTTGACTGTCCTTATCAGTGCAATGCACAATCAGCACCAGTGTTGGTGTGATGAAATGCATGGTACTGTCAGAAAATTAAAGTCTGTTTGGAACAGGAGTTCCAATTTTGCTTGAAATCTTTCTTGTCTGTTGGGAAACTTGCAGGCCTACTCTGAAATATGGAGTTTACTGAGTAAAAGCAGTTTCTAAATAAAATAGCAGCTTGGTCAGGGTCAAACAGCAGCCCATCAGAACAGTGCTACAGCAACTCCAGCCCCTTAATGGGATTGGCTGAGGAAAATGTTTAGGCTTTATGCTACATTTATTTACAGAAAGGGCCTGACAGAAGTGGTTGTGATACTGTGAGAAACAGAGTCATGTGATAAAATAATTTTTCAAATTAGAATTTATTATATAGTAGAAGCAAGCAGCGCTGGGTGACAGAAGGAGTCTTGCTCCTAAACCTGCTGCTGTGTATCAGATACACAGTGTGTGTATCTGATATTTATTTCAGACATCTCATATGTATTCATTACATCATATACCTTTTACATCACTATTGCAGGTGTTCAATATATGTTTATTTTTACAGCTAAGACTAATTTGTTATCTCTACGACAAGTTATAAATCCATATGTTCTTCAGCAAAAGGCGCCAGCATGCTACTGACCTGACCTGGTTTGGACATAATTCCTGGGTAGGAGGACAGGGAAAGTGATCGTCTGTTTTATATCTTTATGGGGGTGCAATTAAGTTTTACAATCTGTTTGTTTTTCTTCTTTCCTGAGGTTACATTAACCCATTTGTTTCCTTTGCTGACACGAATTTAGAGTTTATTACAATACCACAGTTTGCTAGGCTAATAACCACGAGTACATCTGCATTCTGTCTAGGTGCTCCTGAAACTCAACTGACATGATTTCTGGGGGACTCAAGAGTGTGTGGAAAAATTATTTAGGATTCAGAGGCTGATGTCTTATCCTTTTGTTCCTATCTGAGAGGAGTCTCCAAAAGTTTCCCATTTAGTGATGAAAGCTGGGAAGGTCCACAGGGAAAGGCACAGTCCTTACTTTCTGAGGACCAAGGCCAGAAATGGATTTTTAGCTTAAACTTGAGGCTTTGAACTGCACACAGAAAGAAATCCGTACCTTCATGGAAACCCAGGGATTTTGGCTTAGTGCCTCCCACACAATTAACGTCTCTGATTCGTGATGGGGATTTTCTTTTCCTAAAGCAGCTCAGCTCTCTTCCCTGTGCTTGCTGCAGCTCTGCCACTCCTGCAGCAGACACTAAACTGCTGCAAAGTGATGGCCACCATACTCTGGAACATTAAAATGGGTAGCACTTTAATTTCATATACTGGGGCAGTTTGGCCACTTGGTCTTAAGGAGCTTCCATCAGTTGAGGGAGGATGAGGGCAAAGAACAGGCAGGTATGGCTGCAGGGTTAATTTTTTCTCCTCATTGTTTCTGGCTTTCTCAATAGGCAGTTGCACTCTGTACAGGCTGAACAAAAATTACAGAAGCTTTGATGTGATCAAAAGTAGAGTGTTAGACAAGGAGTAATACACTGCCAAAAGGTGTGATTACATCAGAAGTTCTGTTGGGGTTTTTTTTTTCCTATTCTGCCCTTCTGTTAAGCAATGTCCTACATTACACTGCACAGAGAGCATGGTGCAAGTGTATAAGTGTGCTGTGTATCCAGTGACCCATATATATATTTATGTGTAGGTACACAAGATCAGAAAGATGCCAAATCTGTTCTTTGGTTGAGATGCTGGGTAAACTCAACCTCAGGATAACAATGAAGAGCTGAAGGAATTGTTATCAGCCCGGATTGTCTTCACTGTAGACACTGGTAGCAGCATTTCAATGATGAAAAACCTGAGAATAGTCCACAGCTGTAGGTATGACATAGAATATATTGATCAATTACCAAAGGGAAGTTCATAAATCTCATCTTAGTCCTGTTGCTTGTCTGAATTCTGACCTAGTTCAAGTGTGATGTTGTTTTTTCTCCCTGAGGATGGCTGTCATTTTACTAGATTGATTATTCTGCTGTACTTTTTTGCAGTGTAGCACTGAATTCAGTTGTGCTGTATCAAGCCATTGGGATTACAACAGAATAAGAACTGTAAAACTTGCATTTAAATAGTTATTTGATGAAATTGATGTTGAATTTCATTAGAAATGGTGTTACATCAAGATCTTAGTTGAGTACTCTAAAAATTCTGAGGAGATTTAAGAACACTGTAATGAACTTGGAGCCATCCTCTAATGTTTTGTTATATTTTATATTAAAAATCAGTTAGAAGAAAACAAAGGGAGCATGATCTATCATTCAGCAGTGGTCTGCTGGGATGGTAGGAAGCAGAGGGAGCAATTAAGACTTTGGAGTGCAAACCTTCACTACCATGGAAGTTTCTTAGCAGTATCTGGAGATTCACAGTCCAGCACTCCAGTGTCACACATGAGTGCCCTTATACCTCGGGGGCATTGCTGTTGAGGGCTGGGTGGGGAAGCTGTCATGCTGCCCTCACCTCCCCCAGGTGATCAAACCTGCCAGGGCTGGGCAGTGGGGTCTGGCATCCCCCCCGCCCCCCCTCTCACCCAGCTGTCACTGGCAGGCTTGAAGGCTTGAGCAAAGGCTGAATTCAGAATTTGGAAACACTGATATTGAGATAGAGAAGACTTAAGTGAACATATCTTTGAAATTCAATGTTTTCCCCTCTACTTTCCACATGGACATGTTTTTTCTAGATTGCCATAAATGTGGAAAGAAAGCAGTTCCTCCTTTGTCAAGGTCCTTGAGTGCAACTTGAGCGAGGACAAGAAAACTGCTTCCCTTTCTTGCTAACTTGGAACTCCACTGCAGCCCAGCTCCAAGAGCTTCCCAGTCCCTTTGCTCACATGTGCTATAATGATCATCGAGACTCGGTATTAGCCACAAGATGCTGGCCTCCTCATGCCACAAGGTGTTTATAGAAAATTATCAGTGCTTTAGTGAACATTATCTTTAGGTTACTGAAGAGCTGTTTGAAGCTTTTTTTTGTGGGTGTTCCCAATTCAGTTCTTTTATCCATATCTTATTATCAATAATCTGTTTTAGCAGAAGTCTGTATCAGGCCTACACCCGTTGTGAGCCGGGTGAGAGTCCAGTAGAAACAAATCATGAAACAAAAACTGCAGTTGTTTTAAGGGGGAATATAAGAGAGTAGGAAAAAAGAGAATTAAACATAATTTTAATATCCATACGTGAACAATCCCATAACTTGCCTGATATTTTACTCACAGAGTAAATACAGAATTTTTTGGCTTTCTTTTTTTTTTTTTTCCATTTTGATGCATTGCGGGCAGTTATATAGTATTCAGTGTTTATTCAATTCCCAAAGGAATAATTTAATTCTAAAGCTTTGCAGCCATAGGCAACATACTTCAATTATCTCTGTCAGAGTTACGGTATTAACAGTCAGCCCTTGTACTGTGTTCTTATGGCATACATCTGTATTTCAGTTCTGCATGCTAAGCAGCAAGAATCTTCTTTGCTCAGCCTTTTAAGGAGAAGATAGGAAACTGTCAACATAAAAATTACTGCTGCTGACTGTAATATATATATATATGAAGTAAATATGTGAGATTTACAGTCTGTATTAAAATTAAAAAATAAAAAGGCAGATTGTAAAAGCCAAGATCAGGTTTGAGATTAATTTATACTGAACTGTTAACAGTACTATAGTGTTACAGACACGATTCATGAGTACAGGTATTTTCACTGCCCATATCAATAAATTCAAGTAACCTTCAGTGCAGTTTACCTTATCAAATCTTCTATGTAGACATTTGTATTCATGAATCACCATGTGCACTGTAATGAGTAAAAATTATGTGTAAAATTCAGCCCTAAAGGATGTAGTTTATGGACGAATGAGGTACTTATCTTTGGTTGTATTTGCCACCTAAGTCACTCAAATAAGTGCTCTAAAATAAAAATCCTAAATCTTTGAGGAAAAAAAGTCATCAAGCCATTTTCATATTTTTAATATTAATCAACTGCTGTTTCTGAATTGATGTTTCTGTTCATGCCACACAAGAATGAGTGGGAGTGGGTGGATGCTCTGCACACAAGGTCAAATAAGCTGCAAAATGCTGTGCTGCTTTTTGCAGCAGATGGGTAATGTTACATGGATTTTAATTACTGCAATTGCTCCTGGCTTTGAGGAAATACTCTCCCTTAATAATGACTAAATTGGCCACATAATTATATTTAAATTTTGTGGCACAGATGTGTTTGTTTAAAGATGCCATGCCTCTGCCCTTCTGGAGAAGAAGGAGAGTTACTGAAGTTTATCTTTCTTGTTGGTCCTCCTTTCATAGCAACTCTTTATACTGTACTGATATTTTTCAAGGGGAACTTGAAAGAGCCTGTCGTCATTGGGAGGGTGGTGGGTGCAGATTGACAAAGAGCTTTTAAAACACCTCTGCAGCTGACAATCTGCAAGAATAATTTTGTCGAGGAAAGCTTTGCTATGAGCATGGGTTTATGGAGCTCCTTTGATGCTGAGCTCTTGCAGCTCCTCTGCAGCACAATAGAGAATGTACCAGCAGATGACCAATTGAAACAGATTTGTACATGTGAATAGTTTCTTTGTATCCTTTGGCCACTTATTCACATTACTTTCTAGAAAGTATTAAAGGTTTCTTCTTTATTTCTTTCAGTATATTTCTCCTCTCCCAGTCCACCGTGAGGAACCGTGAAGGAATATAGTGTTAATTGGGGTCTCCTATTCTTCTTCTTTCCTCTTCTGCCCTGCCCTGCCATCTAGTTTGTGTTGTCCTTAATTGCCCATCTCCTTGTATGTCGTGCAAGGGCATCCAACGAGTTTGCTCTGTGATGGGAGCTGTCTGGAATCCTCATTTCTTATGTGCCCTTCTGGTTGTAGAGGAGAGAGAGGTGGCTGAAGATGGATACGGTGGTCAAATGGAAGTCTCCTGCAGGGAGGAACAGATGCGTTTATTTTCCTGCCTCCTGTGTGTAGGAGAGGAAATGCTGTTTTCCTTTTGCAGTGTGAAAGATTCTGATTCAGATTAGACATTCAAAAGAGATCTTTGACAAAGCCAAAAGTAAAGCCAGGAAAGTTTCTGGGAAAGGTGATGCTTTCTGTCATTGGAAGTATTTGAGAAGAGATTAGACAGATACCAGGGATGACATAGATGTAGTTGCTCCTATCCTTGGAAAGGTAAATGGACTAGAAGCTGCCGAGGGGCCCCTTTGAGATCCATTTTTTTATGATTTTTATGATCTTTGGTGAGCTGAGGATCAGGATTAATTACATGTCTGATTAATTTGAGCTCAGCCCACTACTAATTTAGCTGCACTGTCCCAGGGACCAGATTTATTAGTGCTGCTGCCCAGCCTATCAACACACTCAGCTTTCTGAGCTCTCCCACAGCGCTGCAGCACAGCTCTCCTGCAGCAGGAGAAAGCAGAGGCATTTGCTCACAGACATTGATATTGCGATTCTTAGCTGGTGTTTACAGGACCAAAGATTGGCTTGGTATGCAAATTGAAAAGAATCAGAGCTTGAGCAGTATTGTAACACAGTGCAGGATGGGGATGCTGAGCTGAGAGCCTGGGCCTGCCACGTGCATCTCTCGGCAGCATGGTTTGATTACTGGTATAAGGAATATAAGGAAGGTAGGATTGACCTAGCAGTGAGCTGTAATTAAAATAGCTCCAAGTCCTAAGGAGGGGAGACAGTTGCCATGGGGAATGGAAAGCTTAGTAGGAGTGTAGCTCTGTGCCTGAAACCTGGGAGAATGCCCAGCATGCTCGGAGATGGGTTACTACAGGGAGCACTGAAACCCATTCTGACATCAAACATTAGAAGAAAGCAATGTGAAAACAAGCAGTCAATAAGCAGGGACATATTTTTCCATACCAACCAAGCATAATGAGGCCTAAAATAGTAAAGCTCATCCCTCTTACTTGTGTGCTTTGGTGTCTTTTCTCTTTCTTCCTTTCCACCCTCAGGAGTTCACTTTACTGCTCCTGGCTCCTCAGCATTTCAGTGCATACAGTGAAATCTTAGTCCTGCTGGAGGCAGTATTAATTTTGCAGTTTACGTCCATGGGAATGGGTTTCCACCTCTGGAACTTGGAACAGATCAGATAGTTGTTGCTGAGCAGTAAGCATATCCAAATTAGAAATGGCATGTTTTCCTATTCTCTACCTCCTGCTAGCACCAGTGCCTGTGGGTCCACCCTGTCAGCAGTGTCAGGGAGCATAAATACCATTAAAACTAATTTTTTTTGCTTGTTTGTTTTTTTATGGGATGGCTTCCTGCCCTTGATCTGGCTGATGATGTGAAAGCTAGTGCTGGCCCATGGGAGGGTCAGGACCTGGGAGCAGCAGCTGTGGGACTGCTTAAACTGATCACAGACCTGCACCCTGTTAGCACAACTTCTCTTTTGTTGGCTAGCCAGTGTCCCTTTGGGTCTGGAAGGAAATTTGGCATTTTGGACCTGACAGATGGCCTCTCAAAGAGATACATATAACTGGCAGATGCCTCTCCTAAGCGATCAGTTAGGCTTTAAAACCAGCTCTTGGCCTCTTGATGAGCTTGAAAAGGCCCATGCAGCTTCTCCATCAAAAAGCTTGCCTTGAGGCATTGTCATGTAGAATCACTGCTGTTGGCTTCTTAAATTGCAGATAGGAAGTGACAACCTCATAGGAAAGGTTGTAATTGGGGGAAAAAAATACAAATTACCATTCAGTCCAAAATGATCCATATCCACCCCTTTCTTTCCTTCCCCCCCCCCCCCACCGCCCCCGTCAAATGTGATAAGAGCAATTTGGGTTTGGTATCTTTATAATAGTACTTAGCCAGCCACAAGGTAATTGGTGATATAATGGCAACAGCCCTTGCTTCAGAGAGTGCAAACTCAAGTATTTGTTACTCAGGCACTATTCAGCACAGTGGGAATAAGGAGACAAAATAATTCAGCTAAAGCGTGATATTAAGAAGTAGTGCCCTGTCCACCTCTGGCTACATAATCCCATCCTGTGCTTCTCATCCCAACCAGAGCCCATCCTGCTCCCACAGCAATGGGGTTGGGCAGATGGCAGCAGTAGCACAGCATGGAGCAAGCTGGTGAAGGGTCTAGAGCATAAGTCTTATGAGGAGCAGATGAGAGTTGTTTAGCCTGGAGAAAAAGAGGGTCAGGGGAACCTTACTGCTCTCTGAAAAGGAGATTGTAGCCAGGTGGAGGTCAGATTCTTCTCCCAAGTAATAAGTGATAGAACGAGAGGAAATGGCCTCAAATTGCATCAGGGAAGGTTTAGATTGAATATTAGGGAAAACTTCTTGACTGAAGGGGTTGTCAGGCACTGGAACAGGCTGCCCAGGGAAGTGGTTGAGTCACAAATGCTGGAGGTAATTAAAAGACATGTAGGTGTTGCACTTAGTGACATAGTTTAGTGGTGGACTTGGCAGTGGTCCATGTGATGGTGATGAAAGATAATCAGGTCTCTGGTCTTCATGTGCATCCTCCCCCCACCAAAACACCCCGTCCTTGCCATCAGAGGGACAGTGTGGTTTGCCATGCGGATATTGCAGGAGGAGCTGTCTGGATGCTCACATAGTTAATGCGTTCCAGAGATGGGGGAGCTGTGATGATTGTGATGACTTTGGTGTACATCAGCCTTTCTGGGACACTCGATTAACAGTTGAACTTGAGGGACTCAGAGGTCTTTTCCAACCTAAATGATTCTATGATTCTATAAGCAGGAGTGGGACTGGCCTTTGGAGTGTGGGTGAACATGGTTTTGTCCATTGGTACCTGGAGAAATTTGAAAGCCAGTCTAGGCCTGAATTACCTGTGGGGAGTGCTGTGTTTGCAGAATATTGTTATCAGCCTGCTCCAAGGCATGGATGTGTCATCATCTTTCTTTTACCCAGTATGGAATTTAGAAATAAATTCTCCCACTTCTCAGATATGTTTAGTGCTACTAGAGCTGCGGGAGATGGATGAGTAGCAGAGTTTTAAATTTAAACAAAATGACATCCAAAATGTCCTCCTTATGGCAAAACTTCTTCCAGCCAATTGATATTTTGCCATTTGCAATGATCATATGTCCATATATGATGTCATTCTGTAGATACGTGGAAGGATCATATGAACTGAACTGTGCTGTAACCCTGGAGTCTGGATTTTCCTTCCCACTGTTTTGATAAAGCTTGGTTTGGTGAAGTTTCTCTTCCTTTGAAGGAATTAAGGATATTATGGCAGTGTTTGTTACAGAGTGCTAATATTAATTGTAACTAATTATAATTAATACATTAACTGATGAGTTATGTATAATTAATGCAGGAATATGAGTGCATTAATTGCTATAAATGCAGTCAAATCAAACAATTATTTTTCAGATAACATGCATAATTAGACATTTGTTGTTCATATCAGTTTATAAAGAAGTTATTATCCTATTATGTGGCCATGATATTCAACAGGAAAATTTAATACCTATACTACCAGAACATTCCTTAGTTCTACCTTTCTACATATACTTGTATATAAAAGTCAATAAAATAGCTACTTTGTAGGGATTTATATGTAGGAGGATTTATTATGGGTTTCAAACTCTGTGATAAGTACATAAATGGGCCATTTAATTGCCGTTGATAGAAATTCACTCTGCTTCTTTAGATTTAGCTATTCCAATTAAATGCATTGAACATTTCAGATGACTAAATTATTAGATGTATTGTAAATGCTTTATTTAAGACCCGTTGCTGGTGAAGGAATTTGAAACATACATTATCATGATCTAGCTTCTATTTAATATGCTGTAGCCAACAAATATATGACTTTTTTCATCCTTGTCTTTGATAGTGCTGTCATTCTGCAAGTAAATCCATGGAAAGGAAAGATTAAAGGTACCTAAGGTTATGCTACAGATATATTTTCAGAAATATCTTGTGCATAGTAGTATGTCTGGGTTGTGGGTTTTTGTTTTTCTTCCTTGTTTTGAGACAATGAGTGATATATCTAAAGCTGAGGAATGTCAGAATTGTACATAATTTCAAAATTTAGTAGTTTCTGGCTTTGGACAGTGGGAGCTGTATTGCATTTATGTTCTTAAAGCAGTATGCCAGTACAACTGCTTAGAGCAGATACAATATAATGAACTCTAGTAAAGCCACCTGAATGAAACTTTTGGAAGGATGAGATCAGACAAATTCAGGTTAAAAAGAAGGGTGCAGACTTCTAACAGTGGTGAAAAAGAATATTTGAAATAATTTATTTTGTGATATAGAGATATCTATATCAATACACTATATAGTGTATTGAAAAGAAAGTAATAATAGTTCTGTAAGAGGTGCTCCAGCCCTTCTTAGCTGGGCATCTACATGTATGAATGAGGAGGACTGGGCTGCAAACTCTGCAAAAGGGTCAGACCAGGTGGCATTAGGTCATCTACAAAATCTCTTTATGTTTTTAAATATACCTGGAAGCGTGGAAAATGTCATTCTTTCAGTTCAAGTTAAGTATTACTGTATATGAGGGAGGGAAACTTTAAGGCTAGTTGAGAGGACTCTGCGGAATTAAAACACTTGATGGCAAATAAAGAAGATGATTTTCGCTCTTCTATTGCTTGTGGAAATGATATGACTTTCCTAATTTTTTTAAATTAATGGTAGCAGGTGGCTAGGTTTCTTTTCACTGACTCTTGTCGGTGCGATCTTTAAACCACCGAAGCTCTGAGTTTCTCTGGACTTGCCCTGATAAGCTTCAATAAACAAAGTATGAGGGAGTTGAAGATCGGATCTTAAATTTATGGTCCTTCAAAGACACGCTGGAGTAACCAGAAGGTACAGAGGAGATTAACAAAGACATTACAGCTTGAGGGTTGGAGACTCTCTGTCTGAGGAAGAATGATAAGAGGACCAAAGCATTCAGACCAAATTAGCATTGAGGGTGAGAGATCAATAGCCAATAAAGGTTAGAATACTAATTAGTGAAGAGAATTCTGTAACTTAGAACCAATGAATGTTAATTTCTTTGTTTGCTAAAATGTATAAATATGTGAAAAGCCTTGAAAGGGATACATGTAGCTGGAATGATTTGCTACATATCTCTGGCCAGAATAAAGTAATGCCTGGCTCACTAATACTTAAAAGGCAGTATTGGAGGGTTTCATTTCTTCCTGAAGATTTTCAGTGACATTGCCACTTTCGTCCTCTCTTCTCTCAGCCCCTGTTAAATTGTATTTTCAATGATATCACTATTACCATTCTTCATAAAAAATATATATTTTATTTTCCTCTGCAGAGTAAAGTAAACATGACATACAAATTTACAGTGAGACTTGTCAACAAACACATGAGATCACGGATATTAGGCTGAGCATAAACTTTCTATTATATTCAATTTACTGCTCATGCAATAAAATTGTCATCAGATCAAATGGGATTTTATACTGCCTCAGCTATAATACAATGCTATAAAATTACAATTTTACTGTTGTTCTCTTACTCTTTTGTGAGTTAAGAAAATTAAAAAGTTACATACACCATCATGCTATGGCTTGCATAGTCTAACAAAGAAGAAGGGGTTTAGTCTGAATAGTTTAGAGTTTATAATTAATTGATGATTATATGGCTGTTTTTCAGTGTGAAAAATATTATGTTTTGCTGCAGTAAGAACCTTAAATCTCTTAATGAAAATTTGAATGAATGGAATGTATGGGAAAAGCTCAAATAGTGGTTCTCCAATTTTGTTTGGAATAAAAACTAGTAGACAAAACCCAGAAATACAAAAAAGCCCTTTATGTACTCCAACATAGGGGAGAACCACAATAGTTAATGGAACTGCATTCACTTTCTAAAGAAGTCTTCAAAACACTGCCACTTTCCAACAAGTTCAGTTTATTTGTTCAGAGTTCAGGAAACCAAAAGCCATTGGACTTCAGTGCTCACCTTGGAGATGAGAGTACCCAGCTTCAGGTCTCTCTTCCTTGCCCAGTTTGCTTTCATTAGGTGTATTGACAGGATACAAGCATAACAAGTGGCTTCCTAGGGCAGCATTGGGGGTGTTCTGACATGAAAATTAACCTGAGGGCATCATGCAGTTTTTCATAGTTCTTTCTCATAGTTTTCAACATAAGCCATTTGCATTCGTTCATTTTAAAGTACCTTCTTGCTTGCAATTAATTGATATTAGACAATGTATTACAATGTACCCACACACCATTATTACAATGTGCTCTGCTTGTAGCGTATGAAATACAGCATTTTAAAAGTCTATGCTGAATCAAAAATGAATAATATATTCATATACATTTCATTTAATTTGCTAAGAAGTACAAACTTTTTATATTCCACTGACGCTCAGAGACCTGTCAGGTTTGAAGTGATGGTTGGTACTATACAGACATGATCCTTGCCTCTGCTAAACCTAGAGATGTCTTTCACTTTTCATATATGGTAATCCTGAAAATATATACAAGCACTAGCAGATAGGTGAGCTGAACAGACTTTATCTCAACTGAGCCTTCTATTTCTCATTTCTCTCGGTCTGTTCCATTATGTGTACGTTCATTAGACGTGCTATGTGACTGACATCTTTCACAATTAGTGCTCATGTATAATGAGATGCAATGCTGACAAGGACTCTGTTGTTTTCTATAGCTTCACTGAAAGGCCTTTTCCTTCTTCCTTGGCACTGATCCATTAAAACCGTTGCACCATGTTCAGCTGACGACTAGGACTGAAAATAATTTTCAGCCATTAAAACATTGCTCATGTATCATCAGCTCCACCTCTTGGATTAATTTGGTTTTTACAGATCCACTACACAGTTCATAGGGGAATTCACTCTGGAAATGTAAAAAGTCCTGAGGCAGTGCCCTAATAAAAGCATCTGGCTCAATTCCTCTTTCCTGCAAGTTTAATGCTCAGTGCTTGATTACCAGTAAAGTTTAATTACAAATTATTTCACAAATAGTATGGGTTACATTGTCCTCTAGTGGCTCATATAGATAACTGCCCTGCTGACAAACTCCTTTTGCCTTGTGTTTTTAAATCCTCTCATATTCTTTTCATAGAAGTCCAAGTCACCTCGGAAGAGGCCAAATAAAAAGTTTGCATCTTACTCCCACTGTATCAGTACATCAAGCTCCCTCCTCTATAACTGTAGATGTTCTGCTAAAGAAATACGTATTTTAAATAGTTCAAAATAACAATAGAATTGTGAGAAGATAATGTATTTAATCAGAGCATTTGATGAAAACGAATACATCCTTCTTACTAGCAGTAACAGATAATAAATTCAACATGAATTTTTTTTAATAGGTTCAGGCCCAGTTCTTCCAGAAAATATATAGAGGTCTTATGTAAAGGAAATCAGAATAGCCCTCCAGCATGTCCTGTGGCTACTCACTTGAAAACCTCAATAATGTCAGGCTTTTGCTGAGTAACATGGAATCGGCACCTCTTACGGGAAGCAGTGAGAGCACTAGAGCACTTTGCAGCATAATGCAGATGTTTGCAAACAGGAGAAGGAATCCGGAGCATGGGGAATAACTCCAGGGTGTTTGAAGTGACAAACTGTACATATTACATTACTTTGAAAAGGTGAGACCGTATTCTGTAATGTGCTGAGTTTATCTGTGGCAGAGCAGTGGAATTACTTCCAGCAGAGGCCTTGGCCCTGGCCATGGGAATTGTGGCGGGCAGCGCTCGGGCAGGCATGGCAGATGGGATGCTCCAACTGGCGAGCCTTCCTTTTTCCTACTGTTTCCTTCTTGGTGAAATGCCATGAGTAATGACAAATAGAGGTTGCACTGCAAAGATAATTTCTCTGTGTGTAAGAATATTAAGAGAACTATAAATGGTTCTTTTTATACCTCCAAGGTTATGTAGGAAGCAGCAGTTACGAGTGAAGAAGAAATGTGGTTGCTCTCTTAAGGCAGCGGTGGTGCACTCCAGAAAGGTGGTAGCTCATGTTTTCTGTTGCTGTTTGCAGTAACAGGAGAGACAAAGGAGTAGTTGGACCTTACAGAATTAATTTTCAAGGCTTTTTCAAAGTAGCATGCCTTGTACTCAATAGGGAAATATTATATCAGAATTCTGTAAAAATACTTGGTTCACATCCTCCATTTCTGACCACCTTTTTCATTCATCCTGTTTAGAATAATAGAGTGGTTTGAGTTGAACAAGACCTTAAGAATCATCTAGTTCCAACTTCCTGCCATGGACAGGGACACCTTCCACTGGACCAGGGTGCTCAAAGCCACATCCAAACTGGCCTTTTGGAGAGGCCTTCTTTTCACTCAGCAACGTTGATAGCAGATGCAGTTTGGATCACGAGCAGGTCTGTCCTGGCTGGTGCTGGTGGTGAGCTCCCCCCAAGGAGGTGCAGGCAGCACTGCTGGGAAAGGCTGACTGAACAGAGCTCCTCTGGACTCCTGTCAGGAGGCTCCTTCTCCCAGGACTCCTGTCAGCATTGGAGAGATGTCAGACAGTTCATTCCCTGGGCTCATCATCCTCCAAACACTGAGAGAGTTGCAAAGCAGCTTAATTATACTTGGCATTTGGTGTTGTCCACGTACTACCTCAGACTTGCACATGTACCCACACCTAGCAAGAGTAAGTACTGCCACAGTTGGGGATGCACTGGCAGAAACAAAGCATTTAAAGGCAGCCTGGGGGTATAAAATACCTTCACTTTGTGAAATCAATTGTGCTGCTCCTCTTACATCACTCAGAGGTTTATTGGGCAGTGATAGATGCAGGAATATTTACACAGAGTTATTTTATCTGCTGGTCTGTGACTCTTCTACCACTGGGGATCTTTTCAGTTGCCCTCAGATAAGAAATTAGGTACTTTCTTTATTTCTTCTTAATTAGCTGCCAGGAGGAGGGTGATGGTTTTTAGTTTTCTCTAACAGAAAGGCTTCATTTTTAAAAGGACTTTGCATCAATGTGTCTTGCATCAACATATTTTTTTATGCTTTGCAAAGTTCTTCTCTGGGGTTTTGTAATTATTTATTTAACCTAGATGCTAACCAAACTTGTATTTATCCTCAATTCAGAATGTGGAGTTTTATCCTCCAAGTACCAAGACGGTGAGTTATGCGAATTGATCAGTTTAGAGCTCCCTGACTACAATTTCTGCTGTAATGATTTGTTAAACATTTATCTTTTTCTTCCAGGTAGCTATCAGGCCTGGTAGCTATCAGTGTGGAGGGGTTGCCCTCCCTCCACACTGGAATCTTTTGCAGAAACCCATTATTGCTTCCCAGGTGTGCTCCTTCTGACATCCCAGCAGTGACAGTGCTCCATCCATAAAGTCTCTCCACCAGCTGCTGTGGCAATGCTAAGGATTCTCCTGCAGGCAGGAATGTGACTGATTACACCTATTTCTATTAATCAGACAAATGCAGGCTTCTCTTCAAAGCAGGGTGGGAGGTTGCTCCTGCCAACCGACTGTATCAGTCACTGTTCTCTTCCAGCTGTGTTAATTCCATCTTCCTGTAGTGGATTTTACATCGTGGTTATGCCAGCAGAGTCTTTCCTGAGCGACCTGACCCTTGATGTCAAACTCAGTCAGAGCTGGAACCTGATGGAAGCAGTTTTTGGTGAAACTGATCCCTCACGCCCTCCCTCGTAAGGCTGCCTGGACACTGTATGGGCTAATGGGAGAAATAAAATGGTGACCTTGTGTGCTCTTGAGCACTGAGTGTAATCCTGCTCAGCACAGGCATGTGTTTGTCAGGTTTTCTGACAAGTGCTTTCCAGCTGTCTGCCTGCCTGCGTGCCTCTCGAGTGCCTGCAGATACAAATGTGTGAGTGCACCTTGCTCCATAGCAGATGTCTTTACAGGGTGGATGACAGTACTCACCGCTTTTCTGCATGAATGTAGAAAGCATCCTTTGGTGGAAAACAGGTGGTAATTTTATTTAAACCCCACTGCATTGTAGAGCAATGAAACTGATGAGATGCTAAAGCTTTGCCAGGTTTTCTGTTTCAGTAAGCACCTAATCTTGGAACTGTTTTAATCAGGCTTCTTTTTCAGATGTTCTCATTTCAACATTGCCACCACCCACCTGAAATTATTGCTTGGCCTCAGATTAATAGGTGATGCCATTTTGATATGCACTGTTAAATCATTTCTATTTGAGGATTAGTCTTTTCTTTGGTGTTTTCTAGGGATGGTGTTCATCATTAAAGGGCCTGTGCATGAATGGTGATGTACTTGTGTTTTCTTTTGTCAGAACAACGAAATGGTGGAACTACAGAGGATACGAATGAAGGATGAAATTCGAGAGTACAAGTTCCGAGAGGCGAGACTCCTGCAGGACTACACAGAGCTTGAAGAAGAAAACATCACTTTACAGAAGCTGGTGTCCACACTGAAACAGAATCAAGTAAGTATCAAAAGACTCAAGGCACTGTACTGTAAAGTGACACCATTTTCTCCAGTTTCCGTAATGTGATCCTGTAAAGCAGTGATAGAAGTTTCGTTGTATGGTTTTTTTCAGTTGGGTTTTTGCTGATCCCTTACTCTAAGACAGTGTTACTTGCCACTTTTGAAATATAGGGAGGCCCTTAGCTCAGTTTTGAAAAGTTCTGGCGAAATATTTCATTGCAGAGCTATGTAATCAGAGGGGAATTTTTAAAATACATAGAATTGCATCTTTTTGCTTCCTGCTTTTCTTGTCCTCCTTCCCTGCACACTGAACTCCAGTGCCCGGTGGCAAAGTTCTGCCCTCCATTTCCTCTTAGTTGGTTTCCTGTACATTGTTTCCTCTTCTGAAGTGTAGAAGAGGGACAATAATCCTCTCCTCCTCTCCCCTTCTGTCCCCTCCCCTCTCTTTCTTTTCTTTTTTCTTTTCCCTTCCTTCCCCTTCCCCCTTCCCCTTTCCCTTTCTCTTCTTTCCTTTCTTCTTTCTTTCTTTTCTTTTCCTGCCTCTTGGGTTTCCTGTGCTGGCATTGCTCTCTTGTCAGCCATGCTAACCTTCAAGTGTAGCAAGCTTCAAAAATAGGCAAAGGGATGTCAGGTGTTCCTGGTTTTTCTTTTGTTTTCCTCATTTGCAGCTGATGGCAAACTAACACTGTAATTCTCACTGCAGTGCTGTTATGGAACCACAGTAAACAACAGTCCCATTGCATCCAGGCATAAGCAGTCATGGGGTCTGTTCCCTCCTCCTTACAAAAGCACACTTCCTTCACTGCTGGCTGTGTATGTACCGTGAAGAAAGCAATCAAGAACACAGTTGTCCTTTAAACTGTACAAAAGAGATTTAGTCTCGTATCAGAAGAGTTAACTTGCTGTGATCAATATTTAAGTGTCCAAGTTGGATGATTTCAGTGTTTTAGGCACTGTCCAGACCAGCATCACATTGCACTTCGTAGCACCATTTCCTTACCTGCTCAGAGGGTAACAGCACTGCACTGCAGCCCCTGGCTTATGTCCTAACCTATGCCTAGTGCAGTCAGGGCTTTTATCAAAGAGCCAGCCCTGTCACAGTTTCCAGTGGCAGCCTGGGAACAAAGCTGCCTTATTCCTGCAGGAATCAGCAGTGCCATTTCAGCTCCCTTTTACTGCTGCTTTACTGCTCTAGCACAAATGCAATGGAAACAGTTAAAACAACAGAGCTGTGCCACAGGGAATACACAGGTAATAGAAACGGGCACATAATTTCCTTATTTATGAAGATGCCTAGGCTTTCACACTCCTGCAGCTGAATTTATAGCAGATCATCTTTGTGTTAGAGTTATTTACCTAGCCAGCAAATTCCCCCTTTGAGGCATGGATTTTTTTTCCTCACCAACCTCATAGGAGATATTTTCACATTATCAGGAAATAAAAGACTCCTTTATGGACTGTTCTAGTTTCCCCCAAAATAAAATCTGTTTGCAAGTGTTTGTATTTGTCAGAATATTTCATTCTTACTGAAACTGAATGCCAGCAGTCTGGGGAGAAAAAGCATTGCCATATACTGAATAACTTTAAAAATCAGTCATTTTGCATCACATATCCCTGCACTTGTGACTCCTAAAATAACTTTGATCTACAAGATAAAATTTTAAGAGCATTTTATACTTTAATGCTTGAATTTACAAACCCATATGTTATAAGTCTTGGTGCTAAAATATCATTATCTACATTGTGGTTTTTTTGTAGCTTTTTAAAGCAAGAGTCTATGATAAGGAAACCATACAGATAATACAGATTTGTGTTTTGCGTATGGATTTAAAATTGAAAAAGTATTGGTGGCTTTGTTGGGTTTGGGTTTTTTTTAATGTCCTTAAGTTATAAACATAGCTATTTGATTGTATTTCATAATTTTTCAGATGTACGTGTTCCTCCAGTCAGAAAAGATATCAGGTTGCTAAATGGAGATTTGAAACTCTTATGAATTTTCCTTTTGTCTCTAAGAATCCCCAGTATGACTTTGGAACTTTCTTTGTTTTTTGATGTTTCCACTTTCTGGATTTGAAGATTAGCGCTTTGGTTTTTAAGTTTGTCTTTCCAGAGGTTTGCGAATACAAAACTTTTGACAGGTTGATAAATATTCTACTCCAATAAGAATGGTGGATTTTCTTATTTTTGCCAGATTGTTTTAGTTTGTTAAAATATACAGATATGTAAAATAAAATAATACTCTAGACAATGTCTTAAGATTGTAGATAGTAATGCATACTGCTGCATTTGAATTATAAAAGCCTCAACTTTTAAAAAGGTTTTTTAATGGAATGATGAAAATTCAGCATTTGTTTTTCCCTTTCACCAAGCTATAGCAGGAGAGTTGGTCAAGCATGGACATGGACCTTTATAAACAAAAGTCTTCCTTTTCATTGCTGTGGGATTTTCCAACAGTGAAAAAGAAGATGAGGAAGGACATTATTCTTCAGTGGGGATCTCCTGCACTGTCTAGATATTTCTGATCAACTGGTTTCAAACTAGACTGGGTTTTTCTGGGCTTGGTTTCTTGTGAGGTGAAATAGAGAACTGCATAAACATGGAAGGTGCTTTAAAGAAGAGAGAAGCTGTTGTTTTCCTCGGCCCACAGAGCCCACAAATACCTTGATAAAATACCTGGTCTCAGTGTGAGGCAGGGAGCCTGCCCTCTGAGAAGGAGAAAGACCAGCAAGTCCCTCCAGTGCTGGTGAGGCTGCACCAGGTCACTGGGACACACTTCAGGCAGTGTGGATGGAGCAATGGGTTGCCACATGCTCCAGAATGGCATCCATACACGAAGTTTAAGGGCTGTGGGGGGCTGAATGAGCTGTTCACTGCATTTTTCTGGTAGTTTAAAAATCTAACAATTTTGGGGCATCTTAGAGTTTAAACTGATTGTACTGGTTTTGTACCCTCCATCCATATGTTGAAAACTAAGACATCAAGATACTTGTGAGTGTTTAAGATACTTGAGAATGTCTCTACCTGAGTGACTTTATATCTAGTAAGAATTTAGATATGAAGTCATCTTCAGAATACTTGCAGATCATAAACCACGTGAGATCTATACATGCCATGATATATCAGCATTGCTTAGGGCAATTCATAGTAAATCTGTGGCTACCAGGACATCTGCTACTAAACATCCATCTTTCCATGAAGTACATTGTTTATCGTAAGTTGCTCAGAAAGAGGTGTCATATTTCTTGATTCTCACATGCTGAAAAAGTGAGCGCTGGAGTATTTGACAGTGAGCTCCTCTTGCATTTTTTTTGTTCAGTCAGTTCTTTGCAGCTGCAGGCAATGTCTGGTATTTCAAACTGTAGTTTGAAATATTTCAATAGGGCTGATAAATGGCAGGTTTTCATGACTCAAGTTTTAGTATTATGAATGTTCTTTGTCTTGTCTAATTCAGGTTGAATATGAAGGCTTAAAGCATGAGATTAAACGATTTGAGGAGGAGACAGTGTTGCTTAATAGCCAGCTAGAAGATGCCATCCGGCTGAAGGAGATTGCTGAGCATCAGCTGGAGGAAGCTCTGGAAACTTTAAAAAATGAAAGAGAGCAAAAGAACAATCTGAGGAAGGAACTCTCCCAGTATATCAACCTCAATGATAGTATGTATAATAACCATATTAATATATCAGTAGATGGATTGAAGTTTTCAGAGGACGGGGGAGAGCCCAACAATGACGACAAAATGAACGGACACATCCACGGGCCTCTCGTGAAACTCAACGGTGACTACCGAACTCCCACGAGTAGGAAAGGAGAATCTCTGCACCCTGTCTCTGACCTCTTCAGTGAGCTCAACATATCAGAAATACAGAAACTGAAGCAGCAGCTCATGCAGGTAAGAGCTGAATTTAATGTCCTGAAGTGTTTGGACACACATCCTGTGAACCCTAGTGCCAGTTTTAGAATGATTATTCCCAGTGATGTTCTTGACCACGTGTGCTTTTTTCAGACTTCTACTTTGGTGGTTTTTTTATATCCAGGTTTTGCTAGAAATATTCCTAGTAAACACAGTATCTGTCTGCAAAAAAGTCAGTGTGATCTGAGTAGATATTTAGTGCAAAGAGCAGAAAGGGACCTAGTTGCTGGGTTTGCAGAAGGTTAGATTCTTTTTTTTCCTGCTTTGATAGCAGCAGATGTCCCTGAAATTGCAAGTGGAATAAAGTACTCTTCAATATGACCAAACCTATATGGAAAAAACCCCACTAAAATACAGGCAGGCTTGGTTATGCTCCCTTGCAAGTCAGAGGGAGTTTTTGCCATTAAATTCAGCTTGAACAAGGTTTGGCATAATGTCAAGGGAGAACAAAAGGAGAGGAGCACTCCTCTTAATAGCCGTGCACAGGGAGAGCATGTGGCGTGTGAGATGTCACAGAGCGCCCTTGTCCGCGCTGGCAGTGCCGGCGGATGCACAGGCTGCAGGGGGTGCCTTGGGGACCGTACAGCCAGTGTTTGTTCTCTGTGCATCCAAGCCCAGCCCAGGCACAACCAGAATAGGAGCCTGGGATGCAAGCCAGAGAAAAACTCAAGCTGCCAGCCCCGATGTTGACATCATCTTAGAAGGGGTACAGTGCCACACAGAGAAAGGGTCCTGCTGCCCGAGCTGTTGAGCATCTTGTCTGCCACAAGAGCTTGAAAGATTTTGGCACCCTCAAGGAAACATCCAGCATTTTCTAGCTTCAGGCTTCTAAATAGTGCCTCTTCTAAAGAGAAGAGTAATTGTGAACCCCTTACTGCTTAAAATGTAAAAGGTGATTTGGAAGTAAAGTAGAGCAAACCCAGTTTTCAGTGCTTGCTGGAGAACAATAAATCCCTATGTCATCTGTCCTATTTGCTGAAGAGTTAATTGTTTTATTTACTCCACTGCCAAACTCACTGTGGGAAGTTTTGATCTGAGCTCTGACATGGCGAACACTGATGACATCTAGTGCTTTGCACAATAACTTTGATGCAAACCATACATAATTTAAATGGGAAAGCTTGAAATTTAGAATTTTATATAAGTGAAAAATTCTGTCAAAATTTTCCAGTATCAAAATGTACAGTGTGTATGTTTTGTGTATGTATGCATATATACAAATAAGCATGTGTAAGTATATATACATGTATCTCTATTATATGTGCACATATGCATTATATGTAGCTTCTAATTTGGTTCAGAAACACAATGTTAAAAATTTTGAAAACAGTTTCAAAGGAAGTGCTTTGAAATGTTCATATTTTAAAATACAGTGTAAGCATTTTAAACCATGATTTATAATGAAGTTTATGCAATATAAATTTGGAGTGAAAACTTCTCAGAAATGAAAAAAAAAAGGATTGCTTTAGTCATGCTTTGTCTTGATTGTACTAAATTAAATATTGAGCTTGATGAATCAGCAGATTTCTACTTGAAAGATACTGTAATTGGTGTTATCATCTCTGACTTAAAAGCTTATTTATTTTACATCTCTTAAACAAAGAGGCAGCCTTCTGACAGTCACTAGCCACAGACTTAGGACCCCAGAAAATAAGTATAGCCATTTTGGTCATAACATCTTTTGGTGCTGGGCTCCAGTACCTCCATGCCAATAGTCACCACCACTGCTTGGCATTCTCATCCTATTGAAAGGTTATGGTTTAAAAAGAAGAATTAGACCTAGATGGAAGCCTGATTTCTTTAGATACTGAAAAGACAGACTGCAAACTGCTAGTGTGTGCTTTGTAAAAGGTGGTCATCTTCACTGTTGAGCTGCATCAACTCGTCTTGGGTCATACAAATTAAATGTGAAAAATTCCTCAAAAGTTTTCCTTATAGATGGGAGACTTAATCTGGTTCAAGTTGACAAAATGTCTTTGCCACGTAGTGTTCATTCAGCCATATCTCAGTATTTGGTACATGCTCCTCTTGTTTTGTCCGAAGAGGCTGCACTATGACAGAGTTCCTGAAAGAACTGACCCTTTTTTGGGAACTATTTTTAGTCTATAGGACAGCAAGTTCAATTTTTTGAGAGAAGCAAACTTCAGATTTGTGATTTTGTAAGTGTGTGTGGCAAATTTTTTTAGGTCCCCAATCTCATAAGGGAGCTTTCACTAGAACAATTAGTATGACAGATATAATTCCTTCTGCAGCTTTAGGTTGCTGCTGCTTCATGAGCTGTGCTGGTCTCTAGGAGATATCTATTTGCAACTATTCCGTTTCTGTTTTTTATATCCTCAATGTAACAAATGTCTTGCTGAAAATTCTCCTATTCTGAGATTTTTCTCAGAATAACTCAAGGCTTTCTGGTCTCCCTTCATGTTTGTTGTCCAGTGCCTAGGACTCCTCTCTTCTTTCTGTGCTCATGCTTTCTATGTTCCTGAGGCCAGCATCATATTTGGAAAACTTATCTTAAGTTCTGTTAAGAAAGGAAATTAAAAAAAACCTCATGCAGCCCAGTCTCTGACACTCCTCTTCAGCTGCCTTGTACTCTGGCAAATACGATATCGCTGTGATTCAGGGTTCTTAAGCTGAGTTCTCTTGTTTGTTCCAAACTCCTCTAGGAATTGTTCACTGAAATTCTGATGTTATAAAAATAAAAAATAAAAAAAAAAGGTGGGTAAAATTGGTTTCCATAATTGCAAACTATAGAGCAAATAGGGAAGATCTCTTCAAACTGAAATCTTTAAAGGGGAGAATACATTGCAAAATAAGTACAGCTACTTTTGAATTGCTTTTATTTTAATTTTAAGATTATAAGAAGCCTTTTTGCAGCTACCAGTTTCAATACCAAAAAACCCTCCCACCAACTGGACTGAAAAATAACTGCAATTCCTGTAAGTTTGCTGTGGTGGAAATAAGAGTGTAGTATGGTTTAGAACAAGAAATATCATTACTGTACTTGGGAACAGCAGAGTCATTAATATTCAAAAGGTATGCTCAGGGCTGAGCTGGAGCTTTGGGGGTTTTTCCCTGGGAAATGGGAGCGTGCATTTAAAATTTTAAATGGAAGCGGATTAGCTTCTATTACTGGGCCAGAATGAATAACATTTAGTAGATCTATGTATTTCCTTTTGCCTATTGTCCAAGTTAATATATGGGTTTTAAAAGTCACATGTTTTCTCTGGGAAGAATCCTTCCTATTTGAAAGTACTATGTTTCCAGAACACATTTATGTTCAGTAGAGAAATTATCATCAGGATTCAAATTAGCTCAGTTACAATTTTTCTTCGTGATAGAGTATGATGGCTGAGATCAGTAATCCTGCAGGATCAATTCTGTCTGATTAATTTAAGCAGGCACTGAAGCACTGTGCTGCCTTAACACCCAGTTGTTATCTCAAGGGAAAGGCTCTCTGGCTCTGTAAGCTCTGTATTTATTTTTACACCAGTGCAATCTACAGTGAATTACCTACTTTGGTGTGAACATACCCACAGTGGACCCATACACTTTATTAAGCCAACTGCCTTTGGTGTGTTCTTTATTATCCATACAGTTTCTCACTACAAGGTGAGATGGTCCTTTAAATTAGTCAAAACAGAGATTTTTCGTGAATATGCATTGCTCACCTTAGCAGCCTGAAGGAATAAATACCTTCGTTATCTGACTAGGGTAATGTATCTAACACTGAAACCTCCAGGCAGCTCAGTGGAAAAGAACCCAGGAAAACTAGGGAAGAGATTTCTGCTGGGTTGATCTCTGAGGTTTCCCAGGACAGATCTGACCAAGAGATCTGTAAGAAGTGGTCACCTTTTAAGAAGATGCACTTGGCAAAAGGGAATTTTGCCATATTTTGGATTTTCTCAACAAGAGTGGACTGACTCTTGTCAGTGGCGGGGTCTGAGCAACAGTGAGGGTGGGAGGCACACAGGGACAGCAACAGGGGAACAACAAATAGAGAAGGGTACCAAAATACTGGTGGTTCTTGGCTGTCTTCTTCTGCATAGACTATGTAGTGCCAAAAATGGAACACCTTATATCTAAAGAGATAGATTCTTCCTGATTCATGAAATAATAATGTGGTTTGGCCCTGGTTTTTAAATTCTTAAGTCGTCAGTCCCCTGTTCACAAAAAAACTAGGCTGATTTTTTTAGGTGCTTTTAACATGGCTTCTATTTTTATTCATACAGTTTCTGCCTGCAGTTGTTTTCCGATTCTAAGGGAGACCATGTTTTGAGAGCCTGTCTGTAAAACCAAGGGATCACCATATGCTTTAATGTCTTAGTACTTCTGAGCAGCAGCCACTGCTCAAAAGCCTAGTTTTGAGAAAACAGGAGCCTGAATCACTGCTTGGAACATTTTTTGAGATGGCATTTATACCCTCTCAGTTTCTAAAAGGCTTTTCTTTTCCTTTAATAAGATTCATGGTGGCTAATTTGACTCTCTTCCAAACTACTGATAGGGAAGGAAAGGTTTGGTGTTTTTTTTTAAAAAAAGGTTCTTTTCAGAACTGAAAGCTTTTCATTCTCAGAATTAGTAATTCCACTGCTCATAAAGGGAATGCCATTTTCACTGCATGTATAAGCACAGAGCTGAGATACTGCAGCCGGAGCAGCGAAAGAGCAGTAAACTTGATAGGCCCAGGGTCCTGTGGAAAAACCATGAAAGCAAATAGGATCCTATCTCCATATACCTTCCTCTGCTTCCCAATTCACAACTCAGAACAGGACAAAGGCACAGGAGAAAAGTTGGGGCATTACACTGAAAACTTGAAATGCGAGGCTTTCTGGAGTTATCGTGAGTAGCAAATATGTGAGCAGATCAAACTTGTAAGTTTGTCTTGTTCACTTACTTTAGGGTGCTATGCATTAAAACTTCTAGATGGCTTTATCTTAACCATCTAGAGGTGTCCTCCATGGTCTCTTCTCTTGTTCAACATCCACATTTATATGTGGATATTCAGAAAGGAATTTACTAGGTCAGAACCAGTGGGTTGTTAGTGATACCACAAGTCCCGCTTTTTCTGGTTTGGCCTTAAACAGATGGACTTCACTTACAGTTAAGTGGCTGGGGATGGGGAGTCCTGGGAGTTGCACATGCTCAGTCTCCTGATCTGTGTTACATTTCCACACAGCAGGTTATTTAATCTGTGGAAATGTACACAGCTATTTCTTTACTGTATTTGCCATAATGAAAGTTTGCAACAATTCAAAGATATAAATGAATATTGTGAAGGATTGGTAGAACTATTAATGGAAAATGTAAATTCAAACTCTATTGAGAAATGTGTGTGTACCAGTAGAATGGTTTATAGTTGACAGTGATGCAGTTCCTCTGTTCAGGGAACATATGTCCTAATAAATCACTCAGTGCTTAGTAATTCTTCAGTGGGCAACATGTAAAATTGTGACCTAGTGATATTGCAAATTGTAGCAGAGGCTGGGACTTCCCAAACCTCTGGGAGTTCCATGGATCTATGCCTTAATTTTATGGTTTAGGTGTATATGGCTAAAATCTCTCGAAAGCACTCGGATTGTTTACACCTTGTGGGAATGGAAGAAATTAATGTGATTTCAGAGCTCGGTATTCAGCATGGGTAGGATGAGATCCTGGGTTTCTTACTTTGACTCTGTTGCAGGTGGAGCGAGAGAAGGCCATTCTCCTGGCCAACCTTCAGGAGTCTCAGACGCAGCTGGAGCACACCAAGGGAGCCCTGACAGAGCAACACGAACGAGTCCACAGGCTCACGGAGCATGTCAATGCCATGAGGGGACTGCAGAGCAACAAGGAGCTGAAAGCTGAGCTCGACTGTGAGAAGGGCCGAGACCCCGGCGAGGAAACACACGACTATGAAGTGGACATCAATGGCTTGGAGATCCTAGAATGTAAATACAAAGTAGCTGTTACTGAGGTGATAGACCTTAAAGCAGAAATCAAAGCCTTAAAGGAGAAATATAACAAGTATGTGGAAAACTACACTGAAGAGAAGGCCAAGTATGAGAGCAGAATCCAGACATATGATGAGCAGGTGACAAGCCTGGAGAAGTCAACCAAGGAAAGCCAGGAAAAAATGGTCCACATGGAAAAGGAGTTACAAAGGATGACAAGCGTAGCAAACGAAAACCACAATACCCTCAACACTGCCCAGGACGAGTTGGTGACATTTAGCGAGGAGCTGGCTCAGCTCTACCATCACGTCTGCCTGTGCAACAATGAGACACCAAACAGGGTCATGTTGGACTATTACAGGCAAAGCAGAGTCACCCGCAGCGGGAGCCTGAAAGGACCAGACGACCCTCGAGGTCTCCTTTCCCCACGACTTGCCAGACGGGGGGTGGCATCACCCGTAGAAGCCAGGACCCCGACCGAGCAGGTGACTAAGGAAGCCCCAGAGCCCGGCAAGGAACAGAGCCCAACAAAAACACCTACCATTTCTCCTGTCATCACAGCCCCTCCTTCCTCCCCCGTCTCTGACACCAGTGACATCCGCAAGGAGCCTATGAACATCTACAACCTCAATGCCATAATAAGGGACCAAATCAAGCACTTGCAGAAGGCTGTGGATCGGTCGCTGCAGCTGTCGCGCCAGCGGGCTGCGGCTCGGGAGCTGGCGCCCATGATCGATAAGGACAAGGAGGCCTTAATGGAAGAGATACTGAAGCTGAAATCACTCCTGAGTACAAAGCGAGAGCAGATCGCGACCCTGAGAGCAGTGCTGAAAGCCAACAAGCAGGTAAGTTGTTCGTAAAACAGCCAGAAAAGTGTTATTTACACGGGTCACTTACAAGCTCTCCCAGGAGTATTTTGGGGGTGAGGTTTTACTCACAGCCTCTCACTCAGTCACGGCAAGGGCAGACCTTTGTCCCCTCCCTCCCCGCCTCCTCTTTAAGCACTTTAGCTCTGCTTTTCTCATCAGAATGCAGGAGGCTGCATCATTGTTCCGGGTTGCCTGTGCCTTTTCTCATCTAAAAAGTGCAGTGATCACCACATGGGGGCATGAATCCTGGTTAACAGCTTGGCATACTATTAGCTGATGACAGTGATGGGATGCTGAAATTCCCAATAGTCAGCTATTCTGAAGTTACAATTTTGAGTTTAATTGATTGTTGCATCTGTAACTGCATTTCTAGGGTACTGGGGATTTTTAAATTGCAGCAATATTTCAACATACGTTGAGTCTTTTATAGCATTTCCCCCCCTCTGATACAACACATGTTAAATATTAACTCAAGTAATTAAATACCATCTCTAGCTAAGCAATAATAGCTCTGAGCAATTATATGTGGGTTTTCCATGTAATTAAAACGTAATTAAGATGGAATTTATGTATATGGGTTTAGATTATGTGATTCCAAATTAAAGATTTTTCCCATTAGCATAGAGCTATCATTTATTTTTTGCTACTGCCAGAAAATCTAGCTCAGTCTCACTCTTGTATTGCTGTCAGAAATAAAGCATTATCCTAAGGCGTGCTCACTGAAATGGGAAAGATAGATTTGCTGACAAAGGAGCTGCTATTAACTAAAATTTTATTTATTGGATAGCAGCATAGATATTGGTAACTGTACAACTGGCCACAGAAACTTGCAATCTGTTCATGCAAACCTAATAACAACTTCCCCAAACTTCCAAGTTAAAACACATAATAATATAAAGGGAAGAAGAAATTTAAAGTTAGAGTGGGGAGAGTGATTTATTATGTGTCAGCCTCCAGTGGTGGGCGTATCCCAGGACTCAGAGTAGATCTCATGTTCAAAAAACCGTAAGTTAAGATTCATCCATTTGAGCTCTTCCCCTTCAAAAGAATAAGTTTCTAAGCAGCAATAGGCTGGGGATACTTTTCCCTTGTGGATTTCAGTTTAGATGAGCCTATAGAGGACATCTGGTTCAGTTTTTCATGTTTTCTCTGTAACCACAAGAGCTATTCTTTTAAAAAAAAAAAAAAAAAACGCCTTCCCTGAGTCATGGTGAAGCTGACATTAATATGAAATTTTCATCCCTTGCACAGCGTGGTAAGACTGCTGGTGCCAAATGTAGCAGTGAAGAGCTGCAGTAATTCCTTTCAAAGAGATAACCTGGCCCATCCTCAGCCTCCAGAGCGGCCACATCTCATCTCATTGTGCTCTGTAGCAATACTATTACACATGAGCATAGCCAGAAGTACTGTAAAAATGGCAAGACCTGGCCTTCCTAGAGCATCTCACCATTCAGATCTGGGCAGGGGGGTGAAGACCAGCAGCAGACCCTGGGTCTGATACTTTGGACTGTACTTAAGTACTGAAAAAACACCCTTAATTGTGGAAGCACAGGTGCTATCTAGTTACCACCAGTAATACTGTCAAATAAGCATTTTAGTCTTAGACTGGGCTTTAAAAAGACTACACAAAACTCTGTAACATGAAAAAAGAGCAAGATTTGCTCTAAGAAGCTGCAAACCCAAGACTGGGAAAATGGATTATTAAATCTATTAAATCAATTACTCAAGAAAGCAATGCACAAAGATCTTGCTTGTTTACCTTGTCTTCATTTATGTGTCCATTTGTTTGTAGCCATAATTACCATGTTAGCACCAGATTGGTGGAGCAAACATTTACAAGTAGCATAAATAAGGAAATAATATCAAATTAATGATGCAATAACTTTTAGGACCAGTTCAATAATGGGTTTGATTTTGATTTCTAATAGCAATGAGAAAGCAAAGCTGGCTATGATGGGAATTTAATATCCTGAAGTTCTGATGGAGAACTGATTGGTTGTTTTCATTGGTAAATAATTTTATGAGAAGGAGTCAGCATGATTTTCACAACTGCATTAGCAGTAACTGTGGTGTCTTCAGCTCCCGTAACTTAGATGCTCTAAAAGTCCTTCAGAAAAAATAACTTGATAACCCCAGACATACAGAACCCTAATTACAAACAAATGCCCTGATATTATATAGAATTTCTTTGGGAAAATGAGGCTCAGTGAAAAGACACAGTACCATGTACAATTTTAGCACTAAAATAACAAGCTAGTTTTCTGCTTTCTCGTATGAAAAAAAAAAAGAGCACTTACCACTGTAGGATTTAATGTTCATTCAGCAACAATTTTTTTAGTTGGTCTGCTTCTCACACTGCTGATGTAAAGTAAATGGGATACTAAGTCATCTTAGAAAATGAGATTTGTTCGTGGATTTCAGGATGAAGGTGGCAACCTTTAGGCAGCAGAGTTTAGGCAAACATCTCTTCTTTAAGGATAAAGCAGTGGGATGAAAAGAATGCTGTTAGTTTTGGCAGTGCTTGGGGTCCTGGGGCTGGGATGTCATCACCTCAGCCTATGCAGCTCCATGGCTGGGTTTTGGGGACAGGGAGTGGGGCTACACTCTGTGTGTCCCAGCAGTCTTTTTTTTTTTAGTGTTTCGCACCCTGCTGGAGTCCAGGTGTTGGAGCTTTCTGCTCCCTCCCAGCCTTGCTGTCAATTCTGGGTGACTTCCCCTGCTCTGCAAACACTACATGCTCTGTGAGCCATTAATCCTGTGTCTGCAGGCGGCTCACTGAGAGACTGAGTAGTCATTTGCCCAGTTCCTGAGCATGACCGTTCTGACAAGAGTGTCATTAGCACCTCTGCTGTCTTATTGCATTATTTACTTCAGTGAAGTGTATTCACGCATTTTTTTCCTGTGTTTTCATCTTTTTTCTTGTACTCCCCATTTACTTATTTGTTGATCAGAGGTTGCATTTTTATGTGGAACAAAGTTCTCTAATTTTTCTGATAGAATTTTGGCCTTAACCACAGCTTGAAAACAAGTGCTTCAGAAAGAGCTGTTAAAATCAAAGCCAGGTCCTGGGCATCTGCTTCCTTCTGGCACCCACTACTTGGAGATGCAGGCTCTTGTTTGCCCCATCCTTCCTTTCTGAACACTCTCTGAATACACCATTCTAGATTATCTAAATCTAGATTATCCCACAGAACTGGTTTCAGGCACAATCATACATATATGGCTCAATGGGTACAATTTTGGAGATTGGCTGAGGTGGGGAACCAATAGAAATAATTTTGACAATAGCTGGTGCTGGAAGAAGAGTAACAACAAGCTGTGGCTTCAGTTCATTTTGTTGGTCTTGGCACAGTCCAGCAGTCCAACTGTGTAAATTACTGGGTTTACATGGAATATGTAATCCTGCTGCTGAAATAATGCAACAGTTAAAAAAAAATAAGACTAGCATTAGGTGGTACATATCTTTAACTCATTTTCATTCCTAAACAACAGCAAAAAAATCTTTAAGTGAATCCTGTGTTTGAAGCTGAGGTATGATAGGTTAAGGGATATGGGGCTGTATTTCTCTTACAAAGCAAAGATGTCTGAATTCCTGCCTTAGGGGCAAAGCAGAACTCAGTTTGAGCTATAGAGTCCACCTGTGCTCTCATAAATCACTTTTACCTCATTAGTGACCTGAAAATTCAAACAAATCTGATTTAATCATAACTGTTAAATAGGATTTTTTTCCTCTGATGCACTATTTCCTGGATTTCCATTCAAAAAAGTGGATTTATTAAACATAGTTAATCCTTCCTCTCTGTGTTAATTTATGACTGTACATTTTTGGTCATGGCTGAAAACAGAAAGAAAGCTGATGATTTCTGCTTTACCCTGCCAAGGCATAGGATGGTGTCTACATCGAACCAAAACATATATCAGCAAGGTTAAAAAAAGCTGAATGATTTAAATATATCCCTAAGTGGTTGATATTTTTAGCATGTATTGTTGATGATTCCAAATTTAGATTGGAAAAACACATCTATTTAAAATGGCAGGTGGTTACTACTAGTGACTTTTTAAAATCTCTTCCCTTAATGTAAATTAAGAGAAAGCAGAGAAGATATTATTGGTTAGTATACAATTTAAATAATTAAAAAAATTATTTTAATGCTCCCATTGCTAGCTGTGCTATTTCCCCAGAGACAAATGAATAAAATCGTATTTTGATAGGAGATTCTAATATGTCCTTTTGTTAAGAGACATTGCTAGTGGGAAAGGTATTGAGTTTCAGAAAACTGAGTTTAAAATCAGTTTCCAGCTGTTTGGCCATTACTATATTTTGTCCTGTTCCCTTGTTGATTGCTTTAAACTAATGTTCTACGCTTCTCTCCCCTGGTGATGATTCAAGAATCCACAAAACCAACAGGGGAAATTGATTGCCTATATGAAATGCTGCAACTTATTATGCACTAAACAAAGTGAAAAAACCAGCCATAACCCTCCCTGAGTAAATGTAAAGGGAAATAAATTTTCCTTCATCTCATTCAAAGGCAATAATTTTAAGTGTCTTAAAGCAGCAGCAGGTATAAAGCCTCTATAAAACTGTGTATTTTTAATAACTTCAAAACAAAACTAAACTCATAGGTAAAGCAGAAAGTTCAAGTCTTGCAAGGATAAGACAGATGTAACTATTAGAAACAGTAAGGTAGTAAATTAAAGGAATTTAATGGATGAAACAGGAAGAAAAAAAAGAAAGGAGCAGCAAAAATTTAGGAATAGGACAAATACAAATCCTTTGCTTTCCTGTTAAATGACAGTTGTAATTTACAGGGTTTTTTTGGTTTGAGTTTTTTGTTTTTGTTTATTTTTTTGTAGTGGTTAAAACTGCCAAAATAATGCTAGTTTGCACAGCAGTAGGCATTGCCAGTTCTCAAACCTAAAAGCAGACTGTCAGGTCCTGGCTGTCCCCATGCCCAAGGAAAGGCTCAGCTGGCAGGAGGCATGAGGCCAAATACTTTGGGTCATAACTTGGCTGCAGAGGCTGAGCCTCATGTGCTCTGCGTCCTGTTTGCACCATGGCCAGGGGACACACCTGCTTGTTTGCTGCAGCTCAAACAACATGGTAGCAGTTCCTTAAGCTGCAGTAACATATTCACTTGCCTGAGTCCTCAACATGCACCTGCACAGTTTTGCAGAGACACTTAAAGTGTTGAGTTGTTGCCTGTGCATTGAAACAGGCTTTGTCCTTTCAACTACTTCCTCCCTTTCCTGGTTTCATGGAGTACAACTTAAAAGAAGACATTAAAGTGTGCAGTATAATGACACAGTAACTTCATTTACTGTGTGACATCAAAAGAAGAAGGACATCAAAACCAAAATCAGACATGGCATCTTAGCTGTTATCAGATATCTGGCTCATAAGCATATATCCTTGTTTGTGTTTTTAGACAGCTGAAGTGGCACTAGCCAATTTGAAGAATAAATATGAAAATGAAAAAGCAATGGTGACTGAGACCATGACCAAACTACGGAATGAATTAAAGGCTTTGAAGGAAGATGCAGCTACCTTCTCATCCTTGAGAGCAATGTTTGCAACCAGGTAAGGGAAGTGGTGTCTCCATCTGGCTCAGAACTGTAAAAACAAATACGTGTGTACTAAGTGACAACAGACTTAGCCATGTATGTTGGGTGCTTAGGAGGAGAGAGAAATTATTTTCTGCAAGGTCAGTGGTTTGCTGGATGAAGGTGAATGAGTCCTAGAATGCACACTGTGCAAAACTTGCAAGCTTTCAAGTGCTACTGAGCTGCGTGTCTTGGAAAATAAAGCTGGAGAATAGCAATGTCAATACAACCTTGAGTAAATTGTTATAAATGCCAATATATGCTTGCAGTATATTTGCATTTATAGAGCTTTTTGAAGTGGAAATCAAATAGTAGATTTATGTGGCTGATTTTCCCATTCAGAAGTACGCAGTGATTCTGTCATGTAAAGCTATCGTACGGTTAATGATGATCTTCAGAACCCCATGTTTTCATTACAATGAGATTCATTACTTACCACTAGTAAAATCTATTTCATCAGCCAGCCTATGCTGTAATCCAGCACTAATAATTGTAAGGCCACTGTAATTTCCCACTCCAGCATGAATTCTTATTTTCTCTCACTGTGATTTTCAATTTATTATCTTCTCCTTCACAAAATAAGTTTAACTGATCTTCTGTATCATAGTTCATCCTGGCAGGACAGTAATTAATCATCTTTCATCTTTCCTTCTCCCACACCTTCTTCAGAGGAGCTTTTGGTTTTACACTGAGTCACAGAATCAAGTGGGTTGGAAAAGACCTCTGAGATCCTTGAGTCCAACCTATGACCGGACACCACGGTGTCAACTAGACCATGGCACTCAGGGCCACATCCAGTCTTTCCTTAAACACTGCCAGGGAAGGGGGCTCCACCACCCCCCTGGGCTCTCCATTCCAATGTCTAATCACCCTTGCTGTGAAGAAATCCTTCCTAATGTACAACCTAAAACTCCCCTGGCGCAACTTAACACTATGTTACCTAAAAATAATTTTTTTTAAAAATCCAACATTTTCATCAATAAATTCTTAATTCACAAGTACACAAGCAAATGATTATCCTAAGGAAATTATTCTGTTAGATTAGGACTTTTTTCCCCCCTTATGGTCAAACACAGTGCAAGTTTCTTCTTTGTGCTTCAGTCCACAAATGATAAGATGTTGTGCCTCATGTCAGCATCTCTCCAGTGCTCCCTGTGGTATATAGGTGCTGTCTCACCACTTCCAGCCTTCTAAAGTCCTTTGTTGCCTAGTCACAGTGGCAGCAGCAGCTGGGAGAGGTGGGAAGGAAAGAGAAGGGACATTTATGTGTCGTGACATTGGTGCTGTGTACAAATTCATCATAGGTTCATCGTCAGAAGAGTTCGCGTAGTGACATAATGGAAAAGAAGACCCAACTCAGCAGGTGGTGTGAACCAAGGTAGCCTGATTGATTTAATTGGCAACTAAAGATTTTCTTCGAGAAAGGAAAGCTGTGTGTGTGTATTAGAAATGCATGTGTTGATCTTCACTTGCAAGCTCATTACTCTAGGAGATACATGAATGTACTAACTCTGTAAGACTCCCTGGAAGGCGGCTAACTCTGGAGGAGAGGAGTGGCATCGTGAGCATAAAGCAAACAAGTGTCTTGCATGGAGCATAAATCATCAACCTACGAGGTAAAAGTAGTTTGCGAAGATTTAGAAGTTAATTAAAGGGAATGTTAGATTGCTGGTGTACTGAATGCTCCTTACCTTAGTTGGGCATCCTGAGTGCAGACTTATATGGGTTTAAGGCATATCCTAAAGCTGGTGGGAGACAGCAGCATCTCTTCCATGAGAATTAGGCTTAAATGATGCCATTGATCCAGGAACCTTTTCTAGATGTCTTGTGTGTAGGATGCAATGAAGCTTCTATTTCTCTTCAATAAAAATAAAAGGAGCCTGGGTGACTTACTGAGTTACAGATTTTCACTTTATAAATGTCCAATGCTATCAGAGATAAACCCCAACTAAAGCATCAACTGCTGTTGGTAAACTCCATGCAGTAGTGATTAAACACTCAGTGTATGGCCTATGGAACATATCCCTGCCCTTGAGGTCATAAGTTTTGCCAAGTATTTTCTGAGCAGAGTTATAAAAGATTATTCACTACAAGGTCTTGCACATCAGTGTGCTTCTATAGATTTTTCCGTTGTAAAATATTCATTTTCCTTCCTTAGCGTGGAGTTTAATGGCCTTTATAATTAAATCAATCTTCCTAAATGTTCAAATCATTGACTCATTCCAAATAGTCCATTTCGAAGAGCATTTGTTTAAATGACAGTAAGCTAATACATTCTAGAAGTCTGTTGAAGAGGAGAAATCTGTTTGAAAATACAGGACACGTAAGATTCTTGTGCAGTAACATTAGATGCAATAGCAAGATCTAGCATAAAAAAGCAATTGTTTCATCTTTAGTTGAATAAAACAGTGGTTTCCATGGTTACAGTGCATCATATGGTACTTACTCCAGAATTTGTACCATAGGGAGATCATCCCTCTGATAGTAGGGTTGTATTAAAAAACTGAAAATGATTGCATATCCTGTTTGATAGAACAATATCCTTTCACTTTCATAAACCATCCTTTTCTGCTCATTTGGTCGCCAAATGGATGTTCATTCTGGTGCTGAACTGTATGGTTTCTTCCTTAAATGCACTGAATAAAGGTCACAACATGTTATAAGGAGGGCACAGGACATCTGTTTCTGGTCTGAACAGCAAAGATAGCACTTATCTCCAAAGCTCCCTTATGCAGAAAGCAGGAGTCCTCCTTTTTATGTGTTTTTCCCTGACACTTGTTCATCCTTCCACTCCTTAATTTCTTTCTTCAGTTCATCTTCCTATCAAAAGTCCTTCTGTCCTGCTTGTACTTCCACTTTTCTGTTTTTTCTTCTGGGACTGCTTTTTAACCCAGCACAAAAAATTGATTCTGATCTCTACAGCTTCCTCCTTCACTTTTGTGATCCTTTTCTGGGATTTATTTACTTCATACCTGTCAAGAATACGTCCTCAATATAGTTCAGGATTTCCTTTCCCCTACCATGTCTCAGGAAAAAACCCCACCAAAACCATAAAAAAAGTCTCTTCTGTGGGATACAAGGGTTTGGCAAAGCAGAGTCGAAGTTTCTATTTCATGCCAGAGCCATGTGTAGCCCACCTGATTTGCAGCTCCTGCCTTTAGCCTTCTTGTTTTATCCTGGGTTGCTTCTGGTATTCCCAGACCAGAGAAAATGGTGAGAGCCTTCCCTGCCTCTCCTGGTTTTTCCTCTCACTCCACCCCTGAGCTGCTGACCCAAGGTGGGAGCTGTGGGAGTGTGAAGCAGTGAGCAGCACTCATCCAGGGGAAAAATGAAAAATAAATAATAAACTCTTTAAAACATTCATTTTCCAATCTAGAGTAGATGTTGCCCTGTGAGAGGAAGGGAAGTCCCATGCAGAAGGAGAGAAGGAACTACTTTTAAAGCAGGAACCTAAAGGGATTCAGGAAGCTGATTTTACTGAGTCCCTACACATGCTTGCTTTCCTAGTCTAAAAGGAGATACTTAAAAGGAGAGAACAGGAAATATTACTTCTGATATTGCCATAGTCCTGACACTGCAGACATGGATCTTATTCTTCATCCATCAAGATGTTTTTAAAGGAAAAAGTGTGCTGAAGAGATGGATTAGGAAGATTGGACAGGTCCTGGAGACGAGGACACTTTTATGAGCAAAAGAGAATTCTGATTATATGGCTAGAACAGGGAACTGTCACTGTCACTGGGTTTTAGCTCAAGCTCTGCTGTGATTTATGTTACCTAAATTACGCATAAGCCTGATTCGGTATTTGGTTTACATTCCTAGACGAGAGAGGGAGATGCAACTAGAAATCCCTTAAAATCCTATATAAGCTTCTTGGATCAGTTCATACAAAATAAGTGGGCTTATGTATCTGTCTGCTTCCTTTCTGAGACAAGAGAAATGAGAAATAGGTGAAACCTTGACTTTTGCTCTGGCAATGAGTAGACCAGCAGACAGCAGGATAACACTGCTGGTTATTTAATAGTCACTTGTAGGCTACACCTGTCCTGAGGCGAGGGAAGAATTGGGAAAGAGCTCCAACTCAGGAGGGACATAACTTAACTTTTGTTATTTACTACTATTTGAATCCTTCTGGAAGGCTGTTCAAAGCCCTGGAGCATCCTGGAGCCCTGCTCGGAACACAGTGGTCAGCATCATGCCAGAAGTCATGTCTTTGAGGAGTTCTTAACCTTTTTCTTCTTCAGTATCCTGTGAGACTTCACGATTGTTTGTCAAACATGTGGGTGAAAGGCAATATGGATGTGTGTAATGCTTTGTCATTTTTTAATTGGAAACACTTCTCTTTTTATCCCACACTTGCACATATCTAGGAATATTTCAGTGAAGGGAAATGCTGTGGCTGCAGGCAGTAGTTACCTCCCACTATATGGAATAACCTTCAATGCTGCAAACTTCAGGGAGATCTGAGACTGTTAATTCAGCAGTTTCTAAAGTTAATTATGGCCTTTACTTGACTGATTTAGGTTTAAGCTTTCTGAACTCTGTTTCTCAAAAAAGAAAAAAAAAACTTGAGCAACAAAACCCGGAGACAAGGGACCGTGTGTTTGTGGTGGAGGTCAGATGACTGGAAGCACCCAAACACTGCAGTGAACTGCCAGAAGTGTGGGATTCCAGTTATGGGGAGATTTCTACGAAGGACATATAATTAATTAGATGGATTGGAAAATGTGATTAGTTTTGTCTCAAGTATGAGACCAGCTAACAGCATCTAGTATATCCAGATTTCTTGAGCCAACTTGATATAGTTCATGGCAGGCAACAAAAAGGATGTTTGTCTGAGTCTGCTTTAGTAATATCCGCTTTCATGGCATTTATGTCTCTTAACTCTTCAGTTGTGCTGTTTTACAAACCAAGTGTTACTTTTAAAAATTTTCAACAGAAAACTATTTGGAAAAAAAAAGATGTCTCCTAGACAAAGAGGAAAGCGGGAGAGAATAAGAGGTGGATACAGGATCCATCTGGTTACAAGAACGAGTCTTTAAGACTCTGGCAACACAGACATTAAAGTCAATTAGTTTGAAATAGGAATTACTATAATCTACAGAATGCTGATTTCATTCTAGTATCTCTGTCAAGGAAGCTGGCTTAAGCATCAATAGACATTTCATGACTTGGAGCAGAAATAGGTGTGCAAGTTGTCTTTAAGCCAACCAGCATTTCATAAATATCTCTACTTCAAGGCTTGAATAACAACAGTCATGCTTATTAAGGTCCTGTGAAAGTAAGGTAATGCTGAAACTGTAGAGGAAACTGTGTCTTAGTAATTTTGTTTCCAGTGCCTGAATTATTCAAAAGGAGAGTACAATATATATGTAAGTGTTTGCGTGTGAAGAATAACTGCAAATTTTTGAAGTTTGCTTTGTTTCTGTTTCCCAAGGGGAAGATTAAAATTTCAGAGAAATTAGTTCCATCCCTCAGTTTACAATAATTCAAGTTTAATGCATCACACATGTTGATAAGGAAAACTAAAATAATTTTCTATGCTTGTTTTCTGTGAGTGATACTGATAAAGTTACATCCTCATCCATTACACAATTGCAATTACACAGCAAAGCTACTTAGATTTATACAGATCGTGTGGGAAGGAGATTTGGCAAAAGCTGCATCATTTAACATGCCTTGGATGTTGCCACAAATCTCTGATGGTCAGACAGTATTGCTATCTCTGAATCATCTCTCTGCTGGCGTACATTTATTGCTCTTGATTCTTACTGATTAGATGGTCTATTGCTAACAAACTGAAGCTATTTAGCTTCAAAAAATGACTTAAGACCATCTTGAAATGCCTTGCTCTTCCTGTTAACTTTAGGAATTATTGCTTAAAGCAGAACTAAATTGAATTTGGTCTTAGATATTAACAAAATCATAAGAAAGGTGGCTTTAGTTCTCAGAGTTCAAAAGCAAACGAAGGGAGTTTTTCATGCAGATAAAAGAGGCTGAGGGTTAAAAAGGAGAAGGTGACCATAGTGATGAACACCTGAGCACACCTCCAAAATATTCAACAGTAAATGTGAAATAACTCCAGATGTGGGGTTTTCTGAATAGTGCTTTTTAATCAGTTAACAATGGCAAATAACTGAGGGCTTCTCATTTCCAAAATCTGATGTGTCAAGTGTTCACACTACTTGCAACCTCCTTTTGTGGTATTTTCTTGAAGTGGATGTTACCGTCTATGAAAAATAGTATTATCTAATTAATAGACATTCTTATCATGACTTACTATCAGAACCAGCACCGAAAATTGTTACTTGTGGTCTAACATGGAGATAATCCCAAACCTCCCCTCCAATTGCTTATTATCTGCACTAGAAATGTATTACATTATGATAGACTACTATGATAGATATAGATACAGGTTCTCCTGCTGAGTGGAAAGTGTTGGCATTCAGATCCAAGACCAAATCTATTCAAAGTTGGGAACAGAAGAATTCAGGCTGTCTGCTTCCAGGATTAGGGTCAGCAAAAGCTTGGATCTGAATCTGCCTCTGTAACTGAAGCCCAGGAATGTGCTCACTGGTAGAGTTGGTTCTTGGACCGTTTCCCCAGATTTCTGCCTTGTTATTCCCCCAGGTGTGATGAGTACGTCACACAGCTGGATGAGATGCAGCGGCAGCTGGCGGCTGCGGAGGACGAGAAGAAGACCCTGAACTCTCTGTTGCGCATGGCTATCCAGCAAAAACTCGCCCTTACCCAGCGACTGGAGGATTTAGAGTTCGACCACGAGCAGTCCCGACGCAGCAAAGGCAAGCTTGGAAAGAGCAAGATCGGCAGCCCTAAAGTAAGTGAGGAGGCATCAGCCACCGTGCCAAGCATAGACACTTTCCTCCTGCATAGTCAGGGCCCACAGCAACCAAACTTACTGGTCAGCAGTGGCACTCAGAGGAAAAGGTATGCATGCAGTGATCTTTACAGTACAGTGCAGTAGCCAGACTTTCATTAAAGTCGTTCACTGAATTGTAAACATAATGATTCTTTTTTTTTTAAAATTATTTTTATTTTTTGGTTTTGTACTTTGACTGGGGAAAAGGAGGTGGGGAGGGTGTGCATATGAAATTCAAAGCCTGGCAACATGCGGTTCTGATCCACCTACTCACTGTTATTTCCTCCTCCTTAATGCAGTGTTCTGAACTATACTCTGTCAGTGTCTCAGTGCATCTTGTATGTCTTTAATATTAAGTGTGAATGTATTTTCTTTAACGAGTTTTCCTTCAGTTTTCCTTAAAGTTTTCTGTCACGAGCATCTGAAATAAAAAAAGGATTGTGCTCTATGAGAATTTCAGTGCTTAACACAAAAGAAACTGCATTTCTTTGTTAAGCTCTGGTGCTCACTTGCTCTTTAGCAGTTCAAAAATAATATGGATGTGTTCACTCAGATCATGTTTTCTACATGGGAGCAAGCAAGCTTTTGAAGGGGAATGGCTGCCATTCATAAACTAATGCAAATATTTTTCCGTTCAAGCAGTGAGTTCTTGTCTTGTGACTGCCCTGGCAAAGCTTTGTAGGTGTGGGATCTCTATTAGAGAAGTCCAGATAATCATTCCCTTTTCTCATATGCTCTAATCACAATGCAAAACCAAGAGAACATTCAGGGAACTTTGTACATGTCGACTCCAGGATGCTGATATATAACTCAACCTCATCTCTTCCTTCCCTAATGTGAACAAGTATTTCCAAGGCAGGCAAGGTGTTCTGCTCTGGAAATGACATGGGGTGGCAACACTAGTTGGTTTTTACCTGTTAAGCAAGTTAACATGATGTTGTCATTCGCAAGGCTTTGAAAGGTAATTAAAGTAAAACTCTTTTGTTTCCATATGTATTTTTCTTGGATCTCCTGCAAGACTATTCTCACCTTCCCTTTGTGATCAGAGCCATCCCAGGACTTCAGGGACCTACCTCCAGAAATTATTAAGAGCCCCCCCTCATCCCGCCTCCACAGAATCATATCTTCTGAGGGGCCCCCCTTCCATGAGTGAATTCATCCATGGGCACCGTCTCAGCAAGGAAAAAAGGTTAACTGTGGCCATACCAGGTAAACATTTTTTCCTTGGATGCATGTGGTGCTGAGTGGTTAGCAGAGCAGGGGACCCTCCCAGCACTGCAGATGCAATCTAATTTGGGCATCTTCTTGGGGACCTGAAAAGCAAAAATGACATCTCCTCCTACGTCACCTGTGGCAGGAGATGACATTCTGCTGGCAGCGGCCCAAACTGGTTTCAGATGCAGTGGGGAAGTCCTACTGTGGTGTTAGGTGGGTGCAGTCTCACTGGCATCCGCAGAGGCTGCACCCCCGTGCCTGGGTGGAGCTCAGTCTGGTGGTCGTGTTGGTAGTCCCCTTGGAAGACACAAACCCAACAGGACAGAGGAGTCAGACGTGTGAGGACCAGCGAGGGAGTGACTGACAGTGTGCAGGAGCCTATGCAGCGTTTGTCTTCTGCTCACCCTGGAGCACTCAGTCAGGTTTTTCTGAAGGGTAATGTTAAACTCACAGAAGGCTTAGTTTATATAAATTGAATCATGAAGTTTATCTTTGCAGGAAGCTTTTGCTCCTAATTTCCTGCCCAAATGTAGTATCCGCATGGAACAAGGCGAAGAAAGGAAATGGAAACTGGAATGCCATTTCAAAGGTTGAGACATCTTTCTTTGCCTGACAGACAAGCTAATAATTACTTTTTCTTCTGTGCCTGAGAAGAACCTTTGGCCTTTAAATGTGCACAGTCTTGTTTGGTGGTAATTTTCATTATTTGTTTTGAAATTTGTTATACACAAAAAAGAATAAGTAGAAAACATAGAAGCTAAACCCCTAAAGTGGTTTCTGCTCAAAAAAATGCTTATTCTGGAAAGCTGAGCAGTACCCTATAGTATGTTAAATTTCTCACCCAGTGCCATCAATATCACAGCTGCCTTTGAACCATGCAAGTAACACCCACTCCAAAGAAAAGTGTAAAACTGCAGACAGTCTAAACAAGACATTTTCCTAAGGAGTGTTGCAGAAAATAAATCAAAAGAGGTGTCTCCTGAGGAGAAAAACTTGTAAGTGGGAGGAAAGAAGCATCTTATAGAACATCACAGATGCGTGGACCACAGATTGAGAAACACTGACACAGGTTTTTTTTTCCAGTAAGAGAGGCCAAAGGATAAAGCAGCCTGAAAAGTAGAATTGTCCAGAAAATTATGTTTGCCTGGAGTCTTACCTGTCACTTTAGGTACATCTCTACATGTTCAGAGTATAAGGGTCTTGAGACAGAGTTGTTGATTTATGTTATGGTTGTCCTTAGGAATCTACAACAGTCCCAGCTTTCTGAATGCATTTGTCAGAATTTTACACCATCACATGGCCTTAGGCTCAGCTTGTGAGACTGACAGGTTCAAACCTGAGATTTTTCTGAGCGCTCAGATTCCAGTGTAAGCAGAGCCCATGTTAGAATCAGGTTGAAGATTAAGTAGTGAATTTTTCAGTTCTTACCAGTTTCTGGAAGATTTCTTACTGTTGTTAGCAGATGAAAGGAATGATGCATCAAGTAGGATTTTTTTTTTGCCATCTGTCTAATTATCTGTTTTGTGAAGGAACAGTGAAGAATGTTATTCTTCTACCTTTATAGAGAAAGTTTAAAAGCCTTGTATCAGAAAGAGTTTCTGTTCTCAGATGACTTGTGCAGTCAAGCAAGCCAGAAAGAAATGTAGCAACCCACACCTGCTTCTTCATCAGAGAGGGTGCAAAAGAGCAGCATCCAAACTCAAACACTATGGAGCCAAGGGTAGCTTGGCTTGAGGCTGAGTCCTCAGGAGTGGAGTAAGAATGAATCAAACCTACATTAAATGGAAGCATGTTTTGGTGTTTTTTCTTTTAAGTTTGTGAACTATTTCCTTCACACAAATATTTCAGCCATATTATGTGAGTGAATCTATCCCCTGTCCTTTCATTAGCTCTCAGTGTTGTGGGGACTGGGAGGCTGTAGCTGGGACTGCATTTGATGGAGACCAAGAGCCAAAATAGCTGAAGTTGGCAGAGGGAGAAGCCCAGCAGGCTCCCCTGCCCCATGCTCCCCATGCAGTAGCAAGCTGTGCTTGTCTTTCTTTGGCACCTTCTTTTGGACTTGGTGCTTGGCAGAAGAGACTGCCTTCAACTATGCTCTGGGCCCAGCTTTGACTACTGCTAGTAGAGGGAAAACTGGACTGCTTTTGCTGCCTTTTTCAGAGGAAGACCAGCTGAATTGAAGATCTCTCAAGAAAGAGATTCTCATTTCCTCATCAATTTCCGTTTGATTGCCCTCACCTTTAAATCAGCGTGCATGTCTCACTGACATCAAGCTGTGACAGCATGACTTGATCTGGGCTTCCTAATTGGACTAATAGCTCCTAACTGCCCACAGGGGCTAAAAATACCACTCAGTCCTTTTTCAAAGTATCATGTTCCATTTCTCCTAGGTAATGGTAAGCATTTTGCTTTGCTGTGTGTTACTTTTTTTTGCTTCTGTTCTGCTAAGATGTATTTTTACACTTTCAAGTCTTTATTCTTCTGATAGGCAGAAGCAGCTTGTACATGTCCAGCACAATTCCAGCCTACCTTTGCATGTGTTTGTGTTTGTTTTCATAACTACATGAAAAAGTCAGGGCATATAGAAAGCCTAATGCTCAGTTCAACAGTGTGAAACACTATGAAAAATGACCTTTCCTTTGCAGTTGTGTTCAGACTCCTTGAATATAAAGTCACTAGGTGCCTCTTAATATACCGCAGTCCCAAATATGAAATATGATTCTCTCAACCTCTTCAAGGAAAGACCAAACCAAAAAAGGTCTCCTGTAGTATCTGCTTTGACATCACTTCTCTGTCAGATATTTTAGCATGGAAATTCTAAAATTGAATATAAAGTTCTGTTATTTTAGCTTAAATTTAAATCAAGATCCTTGTGTAGATGATGCACCTGAAGAAAAAGGTTTCCTAACAGGCTTATGAAATGGACAATAACCAATGGCTGCAGCATTCTCTCTTAAACAGAGTCAACAACAAACCGCCTGAGAGTCTCCTTTGTTGGAGTGCCCCCCAAACAAACTGTGGTAGATGCTTCTTTCCCTATTGTTTATGCCTCGTATTTAAAGTCCCACACAGGAAAACGCTGCAAAAAGTAAAGCATTTCATATTTTGAAGGAATTCAGATCATAAGATCATAATGGGCAATCCTTTTCCTTTTAGAGAATTCTGTATGGTGATATATTTCATTTTATCAAAATAGAAAAAAGGAAAGTAGCCTTAAAATGTGACACATTTCTCTCAAATTCCAAGCCCAGCTGAGGTCAGATGTTTAGTTGAAATAAGCCAGACTAGCCCCATGGGTTTCAACAGAACTGTGCTAGTTTACTGCAATCCCAAGTTTTTGTTTCGTAGGTTTTAGATTTTGTTGTTCTTCATTGTTACAAGAGCATTTCATAAAATGGCTCTTCTAAAAGCTTTGAAAATAAAAATCACTGCAAAAGTAGGTAATTTTGTGGAGTTGCTCATTTCTGAAAGCACATTAAACCTGAAAGCCTCCTTGCTTTTCAGATGTCTTTCAAGAGTGATTTACAGGCTGGCATTTAATTCTCACAAGACGAGACTAATGGGGAAGACAAAGACAGCCCAAGGAATGCTACATAATAGTATCACAACTGCTCAAGCACTAAACTCATCACCTATCATGCATAATTAAGAGTATTTAATAGATACTCTTACTATAAAAGTATTCCAAGATTAATTTCTGCTGTAGCTCTATGCTTACAGGCAAATCAAATATGAATCACAATAGGATACAAATAACTAGCTCTTGTTTGTCGGTTTGTATTCTTACCTTAAAATGTAACTTAATTTATAAAAACTCTATCCCAAAGGAAATTCCTATAGGGTGTCACCAAGAGCTAACTTACACAGTCTGCAGGTAGACAGTATTTTTAAAAGCTAACAAGGAAAATGGAAATACAAAATCTCAATCACCCAAGTGCTGAGGTCTCCTAAGAAGTCTTATAATTGAATCTTTCAGCTGGAACTTGAGGGAAATTACTTAAGAGTTGTCTTTGCTAATTGACACACTGGAATTGGTTTAACCTGTGAAGAATAGGTGAGAAACCTAGGAATGTACTGATCTGTTTGATGTAGCACAAACAAAATTTAACACAGCAAGGAGCAGAGGGTCTTCTGAGTAGGGTGGCCCTTAGTGTTATAAGGCCTTAAGGGCTTTTAATAAGTCATGTGAGGTGTTGAGTAACCTCTCCTGGCTCAAGGGATGAGGAATACGCTAATGGTATTTTAATTTTTTCTTTCTGGATTTTGAGCTTTTTCAAGGTATAGTGTGTAGGGTGTGACTTTCAGAAATATTCTGTAAAAGGTAATCAGAAGCTCATGTTCCTTCTTCTGTATTTTTCTTAAAATAACGTTGAAGTGGAACTTAACATGTGGGGCAAGATCGTTGGTTTCAGCTCCTCCTTCTTGCTGCTTCATCTTGTTTAGGTAGTGTGAAGATACGGGAAAGCATCTTCAAAAGCAGTGAGTAGAAGCCCTTGCTAGGAAATGAAGCTCTCTTTACCCTCCCCTTTTGGATGCAGGGGTTGGGAAAATGACCAGGGAGGCTCAGGCTGACACCACTCTGCACAGCAGAGGCTGTCTGTAGACTTGTGCCTGTGTACCTTACACCATTGGAAAGGTAGGGGGAACAAATTTTTTTATAGCATTTCATTGTGTGTTGAAAAGGGTTTAAGTCAGAGGTCTTTAGCTGTGCACAGTTTTGTTCGTTCATTTGGTTTTTTGGGGGTTTTTTTTAGGAATATTTTGCCAAAAATAGTTCCAGAAGCTTTGCTTTTGAGCTTAGGTACCAATGTCAGAAAGCTCCTCACAGATTTCTAAATCTTGCTGCTACAGGCATTACTTCAGTACCTCAACTTCACTTTTTTCAGGCACTTCTCAATTTTGAAACAGCAGGACTGTTAGAAATCTGTAGATAGAGGAAAGCACAGCTTCCTTTAAAAAATGGTTATGAAAGAAGTCCTTTGAGGAGCACTAACAACTCAGAATTAAATTTTGTCAGGAGGGTGCTTTGCAGATCTTTATGATTGCTCGGGTCACCCAGTGAAGAGTTTTAAATATATCTTACTTCTCCTTTGTGAAGGAATTTTATAGATTAATGAAGAGGAAAATCAACATGACTAGGATCTAGAGACCTCTTTCTATGCTGATTTTATGTTAAATAATGTTACTCTGAGTTCCAAAGAGTGTGGGGTTTCTATATATTAGGTGAAACAGTTTATTCTTGAAAAGCAGGATAAGTGATTACCCAAGGCACAGCTACTAAACAGGATATGCAGACATATAATATATAACTAGTCAGGCTAGTCTGCTCTGAATTGTTCACTCAGGAAAGTTTGTTTTGCTTCATCCAAGCAATCCAAAGCATGAAAGTTCTTCAGAACCATTATGTTTTTTTTAAAAAAACCCACAACTTTATTCTGGGAATGCAAATATATCCAAGTGCAAATTGCCCTTTGCTTCATTAGAGATCCATGGATGATTCTTCTGAGTCCTTGGCTATGAGTATGTTGTATTTTATCTACTGAGAATGTACTTGCATTGATGGTGATCCTGTACCTGCAAGATGTCTCTGAGCTTGTGCAATTAGGCAGGCTACTGGCTGTTGTAAGACTCCTGCAATATTGGCCTAATCTGTCTCTTCGTGGAAAATGTATTTTATATGTTTTTAGTAGGATTTTTTAAAAATCAGATGTAAGAATTTTTTTAACCCAAATATGATGCTCTTCACAAAAAGGATAATTCAGTCATTATTTACTTATTGTCTATGTTCTCTTTTTTGTTCTGCATTGTCCTATTTTCTGTGGGTTTTGTAAACATGCCATATTTGTGTATATATGTGTTCATTGTTTAATGAGCGGTATTAGTGCATATATACAGATATATGTACATATCTTCCTGCTCTCAGGGCCATGTCCTGCATCTGATATGCTCATTCAACTAAGCTTGATGAGCATTGCATATTTATGCCATTTCAAGCATGGTATGTTGTTCTTGTGGAGGCCGTTTTGAATTTGAAGAACAATGTCCTTGCCAAGGACATCAGTTGGCTGTGACTGATGAAGGATTCAGCTGGCTAAATGTACTTTTACCTCTTGGTGCCACTGTGAACAGGACCTTTTCACTCTGTGCTTTTCCTCTCTTGCATTTAGCTCTCCAGTTGTCACTGATGAGACCAAACCCATACATTTCATGCTGATCAATATAATTTAGCTACTTCAATATAATTTAGCTATTATTGCATGAATTCACTGCAGTTCTACAAGTTTAATTTAATTTCTACTGATGTTTTTTCACTACATGTAGAAAGCAATTCCAAAAAAACCCCTATTTTTAATAGAAGTTTGTCTGTTTGAAAAAACATAAAAAACCCAACCAAACATACAATGAAACAAATAGATTGCAGTGAAATCCATGCCTTACTTTTGTATATTTTCATTAAAAGGCTATTGACATTTTTCTCTCTGTATCTAAGCTATGACATCATTGCTGGATGGAATGGTTAATATTAGCATCACTTGTTGAAGTTCTCCAATAAATCTTATTAGACTTCCAGTTGTTTCTAACTGAACAGGTATGCAGGTGACACATCAAATCTTTAAGGTGTGTTTCCAGATATTTGTTGTTTCCTATGAAAATTTTTGGCTTTGGAGTCCAGTCCCAGCAATTCACTAAAACAGAGATTGAAATATCTTGACAATGTTGGCAACAAAAGTCATCCATCTTTATCTTCTTTTATGACAAGGTTTAATGTGGTTTCATGACTTATTGATTTTTGCCATTAAAATGCACAGGAATATTCAATATTGGGCTTCTCTCCTCATAAAATAGGCAAAGCTGAAATGAGTCTCTGTTTAAATTAGACATGCTGATATTTTAGCTCTCTAATAGAGCAGTTCCTTGGGACGTTGTGGTGTATGGAGTAAGCTCACCAGCCATTCTTTAATCAAGACTAGTATCCTTGATTGTAAGTATCTCCCTGTCTGCATTTTTTAGGGATATGGAACCTTAAAATTGTAACTTATGTTGTTTCTTCCAAAGCCTACTAAAGTTACCGTTTCCAGTGGCTTCAAATTTTGGATCAGGCCCTTCTTTCCCCATAAAATAGTGCAAGCATTTTTGGTCTGGATGATTTTGTGACCATCTGAAATGTATCCTTGATTTACGTTTCCATGGTAAATAACAAGATCAAAGTGTGATAATTTATGTAATTTTAAAACCTTTCTTTTCCTCTTTTGAAATGTTTAAAATGTGTGTGTCTTTTAGTAAGTATTTCATGAATCATCAGACCTTTTTAAATGTGCTTTTATGAACTGTATAAAAGAAAGGAATTGAAGATATATTTCTCTGCTTCTACCATTTCCATTTCTGCTGTTTTACTAACCCATTATTTAGCTTCTCAATAGATTTAATGAGGAATTATTTAAAGCATTCATAGAAACCATTTGAGAAATAACATAAACACATCGTGATATTGAAAATGTGAAAAAATATTACAGAGCTGGTAAGAAACCTCTTAATGTTCTTAGTCTTTAACTGGAGAAAAATGCTAATTTTATTAATGACAAGGTATTATTTCTTTTTTAAAAGTTATTCTTAATACAAGCTACAGGAGAGGGCAAGGCTGGGATATAGCTTTATCACTGTACTTCGAGCTAGCAGACACATTAACACTGAAACATGGACTGATGGCAGAACAGCTCTCTAGATTTGGGATAATTCAAGTCTAAAAAAAAAGTAGAAATTAAGTCATGCAGAATAGATAAATCAATGGGAAAAGCACTCCATATAGTGTAGCTGTTGTATAGATGAAAGAACTCACTAGAACAGAGCCAAGAGACCTGACATGTTCTGGAAAACCACTGAACCAGTGACCTACTAAACCATGTCTGTCAGTGTTGTGTGCCAGGCAGTGCATGAACTTGTTAGTGATGCTCCATGAGTTGGTTTGTGGAAATCAGCAATATAAATAGTGTTTCCCTAAATGCCATAAGCAAATAGCAATTAAATTCCCTACCTGCTCTTACTCTTGAGAAGCATTCGACAGAAAGCCCTCTGTTACATTAACTCTGTCTGACCATGTCCTAAAGGTAGAGAGCTGAGAGGAGGAGGAGCAAGAGAAGGGTCCATGTTAGGAATTTGGGAGTGTAGAAACAATGGAGCCTCCCTTGCAAGAAAAAGAATGGACACAGGGAGATGACAGGAGATGAGGATTTCAGATGCATCCCACTGCTGCTCTGTTGCCTCTTAGGGCAATATATAGATATTGGTAGATAATGGGAGTTCAGCAGCATGCTTACATGTTTTATTCTTCAAATAGTTTTTGAGAAGACTAAGAAATAACTAGTGGAAGAGCTGATTGTTATTGAAACTTCTCCAAACAAAAGTAATCTAAGACACCAGGTTTCTCTGAGTAGCAGGCTTAAGATGTGAAGTCACCTGGGTACTTGCAAGACTTGTCATAGAGGTTTCATAGATCAGCTTTACCATGAATAAATGTGAAACTGATATTTGGTTGATATATTTGTCTATCTCCACTCAGTTTAATAGGAACAGAAGTAAAACTTAGACAGTGGGAAATCCCAGGTAATCTGGGTGCTGGGAAATGTGCAGGAGCACCTAGTGAACTTTATTAAGCTGCCCGTGTGGAGCTGTGCCAGGACAGGGCTGGCTCTCATGGAGTGGTACAATGGCTCAGTCCTCCCACTCTGCTAGTTTTGCTCCTAGGCCAGGACAAGCTGAGTCAATCCTGCTCTGAGCAAGCTGGGTTAGTTAGGCCAGCCAGGCTCCACATGGAATCCCTGTGGCTGCTCCACTATAGTCCTCTCCTTCCAGTGACAGCCTGCAGAAACACAGGGCTGCATCCAGTTTGCATCTGGCAGACTGATCAGTTGGGACTGTGTGTAGGGCAGAGTAAACTGTGTTATATCCAGACCCAAACTGACCCTGGAAATAGGAGGAGGGAGAGGCTCTTCTAATCTTTGACCTGTACCATTGTTTGTGGCTTTTTCTGAAGGTGTCACATCTCTCCCCTCACCAGCTGTTCTTTGTGATGACCATTACCTCCTGAAGTTCCTCTTGGCCTTGAGGAAGGTCAATTTTCTTGGCACCCATTAGAAAAATGGAGATAAATTATAAATGAAACTAGCTAGTCAAAGAACTGCATAAACTTATGTCCCCATCACTCCTGGATATAAACAGTTTTGGGACTTTTCTCATCTTATCAGATTGCAGCTTGAAAGCATCTCTACAAATCTCAGCAAGGAGGACAAGTATTTTTGTACCCTCTGCCTTATTCTTCTTGACATCTCACATTTGTCTTTTGGTTTTGAAATTTTCCTTTGTCTTTGAGCAAAGAGGATTGATTTATTGTCTTTGTAGGTCTTGCTCTGTTTCTACCTCTGCACAATTAGAAGACTACAGATTTGTTCTTTGCCCACTACTTTCAGCTCATGCTATTAAGCACTCATTCTTTCCCATTAAATTGAGACCTTAGGGAAGAAAACTATTCATTACCATATTAATGGAGACAGCTTATTTTTCAAGTAAACTGCTAATAGCAACTTCATAGACATGTTATCAAATTCCTCAAGCTTGATGGAGCAAGTTCAATTGACATTGGGTAGTGTAACACAAAGTGAGATAGCTTGAGAACTCGTACCTAGGAAAGAAGGAGTTTCTGTTGGCCTGATGTGGTCCATGAGATTCTAGGGAGGGTTTGTTTCAACAGACTGAAAAAACCTCAATCTCATATTTTGTCATAAGCATTTCTTGACAGGTTTTCATTTATCAAGAACAGATTTTCCCCCAAAGTTTTCATATCAGAAATGCTAAATATGTAACAGAACCCGTTGATTGGTTTGGTTTTTGACTCTCAGTTTTACCCTTTCAGATAAAAGGGGGAAAAAAGAAAGCTTTTTATTGATTAATGAACAGTTAAAAGTGTGTTATGCTTAGCTTTGGATTCTGACTAGTCTTGGTCTTCAACAGCACTGTGTAGAGATTAGTAATTTACTGAGTGACAAAATGTGCTGAAATGTTCCATTGCAGTGTGCTGGGTCCTGAGCAGGTGGGACTGAAAATGCTTGCACATAGGGTTTTTGCTGGGGACATTGCTGATGTCAACAGAAGGCATGCCCATCTCTCAGACAGTAATAACCCAGTAAAGCAGGCCTGTGTTGATTAGAGTCACCCAGTTCACAGACTGAAGGGCAGAGCACACCTTGTGACACAAGGGAAGTGCGTTGGGTTTGTGGCTGAGCCAAAGGGAAGCACAGGAAAATACTTTTTTTTTAAATGAGATTTGCTCTCAGCACATAATTTATAGCAGCACATTCAGTGCTCATGTGCGCAGATGTAGTTTCTCTGAGCTTGGGGTTTTTTAATGCTCCTTCATCAGGAGCTGATTAGCCTGATTAGGACTAAGCATTAGATTCCAAAGAAAAATCAACAGTGGCTAATCAGTGAGAGAGGAAATCTCTGAGCCCTTTACACCACCACTGCCAGTAAATGGCTAAAATGGTAAGAACCAGAAAGTCGAAACAGGACTAATGTATAGCACAAGTCAAGCTTCAAAGCTCCAACAGATCCAGTGGTGAATGTTGTCTAATACTGCCACAGGACTCTGCAGCCCCAAGTCCTGCTGAATTCAGTGAAACCTGGCATGTGAATTTCAATGTACAATAGCTCCTCTTTGCCTTCTGTGGTTGAAATGATCACTAAAATTAATTTCTTTGTTATAAGGTTCATAGAATTGTAAAAGAACTCTTAAGGGATCAGCCAGCCCAGCTGCTGCTCCTAAGTGGTTTCTTTCCTCACAGTAAGTGAAGAGGATGGAGAAATAAGATAGTCTGTATTTAATAACTTTCTTAATCATTTTGTTGGTCATAGTCTCAGAAGATACCCCAAAAAGTGTAATCTATGTGTTCCCCAAGTATCTTCTACATAAATGACAAACTGTCCTTTCACTCTGTAACTTGACTGACAGTCCCTGAGATTTGAAAAATGCAGGGAACAGGCTTCTTCCAATGTAATTTTAAAATTTATTTTTATTTTTCTAATAAAATAAACCATGTCTTTCCTACCTTGTCTTTATGGCATGTGACATTGACCACAGAATTAGTAAAGACATCTTTGAAACTTCTAGCCTTCAGCGCAGTATTTTAGAAAGAAGCAAACATTGACTTGAAACAAGCAGGAGTTCCTTAGTAGAAAGAAGTCATTTTATGATTGTCATGACATTAGAGAATAGCATTATAAATCCTCCAAAATACTTAAAAGGATTAAATATAGAAGGAATAAAGTTAGCTCTGGCACAGCTACTTGAACATAAGTAGATAAGAAGCTCCTTTGAATTTGCAATGTGTCTATGTAAGCCATATGCATTCTGCTTAGCTTTTTCCTGGCATAATCCTCAACAACTTCACTCCTGGAGGATGTAGGAGCACGATTCAGTCATCTTAAGACACGTGGATTACTAGATTTGGTCCTGATGTGAGTGTGAGCCAGGATTGCATGTGCACTGCTGACATCAGCTAGAATTGTTGTTTCATGTGAAGTCAGGGAAGTCTGTTCTCACCGAAACAGTTACTATCCAGCTTGAATAATGCTGGCAGAATCTGGCTCGCTCTTCTTGCATTCTGCCAAATGTAGCAGATGAAGAACGCAACGTAAAATATTTGCACCATGTCTGAGATATTAGAATAGGATCATAAATAAGGCATTTGTGTTGTTCTGGAAAAGCCTGTCAGAACAATTTCTTCTGTATTTACGAAACCTGTCCACACCTTTTCATTACACAGCATTCTATTCTTTATTCCTTTTCTCACTGACTGCTACCTTGTATGAGCTGTCAGGGATGACTTTGCTTTGGACTTCTGCAAACTAGTTTGTTTAGAATAAGACATTAATTTTTTTTTTTTACTTTTCAGTAATAATTTTCTTCCTGCAGTTAGCCTCGTCTGTCTGTTTCCCAGGCACCTCTTATTTTAATTGAGCTTTGTGCTAACCAGACAGACTCTTCTATTCATGACTCAAATACTCATGCACTCTTCTGCTAAGAGGTGTACTGAGGACTCTAGTGACAACCCTGGTAAATGAGAGAATGGCAGAGTATCCTTTCTTATTCCATTTCTGCTTCCAGACACAGTGGTGCCAGCACTAACTGCACATATTTTTCTAATGTGGATACCTGTGTACTAGAAAATAAGGCCAAACTCCTGTCCTCTTTGCTGAAGTAGGAAGAAACCAGCACTTTGGGTACACTTGCTTCCACCCACTGGAGGTCAGCACAGATCTTCACAGGAACTAGGAAGAAGCACTCTGGGCTGATATGAAAGGGAAATGTTATGATAGTGGATATGATGCTCGATGTTGTTAGAAAACATGTGTTGCTCTGCATTGTACCTGGTGCCATCTCAAGACTCCTTACTGCAAATTTACGTGCACATTCTTCTGCTTGATTGAGACAAAGAATAGAAGGGGGTTTTGGAAAATGATTCCTTAAGTTGCAACCAATTGAAAAAACACCAGAATCAAATCCTTTCCAAGTATGTGAAGTTCCCCTTGTCTCATTTTTAAGGTTCAGGGGAAAGTAACTTCATTCCACCAAAGAGTCAGGTTGAGAATCAGCCTGAAGCAGTCAGAAAGGATGACAGGTCTGCTGCAAATCCTATTGGAGACAAAAAATAATCTCCAGTAGTTTTTCATATGGTTAGAATTTCACCCATAGATTTTAATGTTCCAGAGGACCCTGATGACTCTGTTGTCTGACAATCTTAATCACACAGATAGTGGAATGAAAGGCCAGACTGCTGTAGGGAAAATTAGCAAATCTTGAGATCTGGAAATCTCAGTAGAAACTAGTGAGCTAGAAAGCAAGGTTGTCTCGTTCAACTACTTTCATGAAGCCCCACAAATATTATTGTGTTTAAAGCTGCCTTCATATTTCGAATATCACAGTAAAAACTTAGCAATGAAGGATTATTTGGCTTTACTGTTATTTAATAAATTAAGAACCAGAATACATCTTTGCAAGTGATTAATGTGGAAACTGCTTTGGCAGGGAATTGATATAATAATCTAGACAGAACAGTGAAACCAACTGTATCGAGTTCTCCCTTTTCCCCAAAAATAAAAACTAATCTCACAAGCACTGTTTAGAAGTTGTGAAGACTTTCTTATTAGCTTTTTCTCAAACATTATAATGAGATGGCATCTGTAATAGTTGTTATACGGATATAAGTTTTTTGGATAAATTTTGAGTAGCTTTATTGACATTGTTTGTGTTAGATGTAAGAAAAACAACTTCATCACGAGCAGAAGAATGAGAAGTACAAGGTTTAAACCCAGACCCTGAATACAGCCCATTATTGCTGTCTGTTTAAACAAAAATTTGCCAATGTTAAGGGAAAGAAACATAAATTCTTCCACTGCTTCTTTTGAAAAAAGGAAAAAGGCAACAGCCAACGTTACTGTTATCAGAAAAAAAAGTGTTTCTGTCAGATAAGGAGCCAAGAACACATTCCTCACTAAATCTCTCCATCAGATGCGTAGCCTGTGTACTACCGTTACTAACCCCTTGCTCTGTAATCTCTCTGTATATATGTCTAATTTATCAGTTTCTTGTAGATTGTCAGCAGCCTGCTGCCTCCATACCGCCACACGGCTCACAACTAGCCAGGGGGCCAGATTGCCAGACTGTCAGGTAAACTTAACTAACTCTCTTCTCTTTGCACATAGCTGCATGCACGCCTGCGACTCCCCTCCTCTTCCTGATACAAAAGCTCTTCGCTGCACTTTTCTAACAGCAAACTTTTAACAGCTCAAGGAACAGTGACAATTTCTGCAGTGACAGTACAAACACGAACCACGGCAGTCATGCACTTGCTTTCACGTAAAAAAATGGAAAAAATGCAGAGTTGGATCTTGCAGCCCTCATTTGATTTTTTTTATGCAGACAGTTTCTCAATCATGCCAAAATAGTAATGATTTTATTTTTTGCTACATCATTTTCTTTTAAATGAGGGGGCTTTAAATTTTAGGGGTAGATTCAGGCTTCCCTTTCACAACATGGCATTTTAAAGGCATTTGTGAGATTTTAGCAGACACTTCTAAGAAAGTTCTCCCTGACTTGGAAACTCAGACCCAATGCAGTCAGTTTTTAATCTTGTTTTAAAAAGTAAACACCTGATGTCCTTGCTCATTGGTGGTGCAAAGGCCAATTCATGCTTCTCAGACGGCTGAGTTAATCAAGGCACAAACCCAAACCTAAGCAAAAAGAGATACAATGATTTCCTTTATCAGTTCATGGTACATTCTGTGCATGTATCTCCTTGTGCTGATGCTGTCATTTGAAGTAGGTTACATTAATTTTAGCCCTTAGTCTGAACTGTAGTGCCCAAGTTGGTAAATAGCCAAATGTATAATGAAATTTTTTCCCTCACAGTGCTACACTCAACTTCCCATGGGGAATTCTGCCATGGTGCCCACTGGGGAAGGGGTGTGGCACAGCTTTCAGACCACACATCATTCATGGGGGATCTCTTGGTGGCCTTAAACTCCTGCTTCATTAGTGCCTCTCTTTTATTGCCTACAAAGTGGAAGTATTATTATATTCCTTACTATATAAGGGTAATAGGAAAATTTTACTGAGAAGTTGGGGTAAGCTCATTATAACTGATAAGTATCATTTACTGATTTGCAGTTTGAAGTTTTACAGCACACTCAAAAAAAGTTACAAGTTACATTTAAAATCCTTAAAATGACTGTGATGTCTGCTGTATTTCAGATGGTACAGCAAATTGAGGTTATCATTAGATGCTTTGGATACATAGAAGCTTAATGTCAACAAGCCTTATTTTAACCCTAAATTTTAACCCTTATTTTAACACTAAATTCTACTCTGTTCTTTCCAGAGCTACTCTCCTTCTGAAGAATATGCTCTACTACTAATGTTAGTATCTCTTTAAATGTAAACAAACAATTGTTGCTGCAGTTTTAAAAATTCTTCTCAGAATAGAAGACCTACCTGGTTTACTACTGACATACATTTGTCTGCAAGCCTTACCTTCTGATAATTTAAAATAATATTTTAAAAAACTTCAGATCAGTCATCCCACAAACAGTATACCTGTATACTCAGCTGAAAAACTGACTGTCAAGTGGCTGTGGTTTTTTTACCACTAGAGTGATATTCTTCTGGTAAGGTGAAAACAACACACTATTTTTGGTATATTCACTCTGTTGCCTTGCTTGCCTCAGCCACAGAGCTGCCCAGCTTTGTAAAGCAGTGAAGCATAACAAGAGATTAAAAGCAAGCCAGCATGATGGCATAAATTGTTGAGCTCTTTAAATAAAGATTTATTTATTTATTTAAATAAATTTGAAATCCGGAATAAAATTTAAAGAACCAGTTAGGCTTACTGAGGTTCAGCTTTTCTGAATGCAGCAGAGAAGGAAGACAGGAGCTTGTCCTGCCTTCCTCATCCTCTGACAGCCCATACAGGTGTGGTGCATGATTTCAATCACAAAGTGATACCAAGAGGCAAATTAAAGCTCTGCCCAGCCCTGAAGTCATGTATTTTAAGAGAGGGGTATGTTTGTTTTTAAAGTCTCTGACACAGTCCTTGAGGTAAGGTGACCCCTCAGTGGCATTTCAGTCAGGACTGAACGAGAGCTTGTTAAGAGTTGTGTTTCACACATATGTTTTCCACATCCTGCAGTGTCTAATCATGATCAAACTAGTTAATATGCCTGGCCATAACACAGGTAGATTCACAGAGTATTCCCTCATCCATTATCTATACTGATTTTTAAGTGGGATTCGTATAACTCTGGAATTTTTAATAGTTGTGATTCCAGTACATAGGCTTTGGTAGGTCTCACTAGATTAGCTATACACAGTTTCAAGTTGAATGAAGACAAAACTTTAGACTCAAGTTATCTATTAGTAAAAAGAAAAAAAACAACCAAAACCAAAATGAAACCAAACCGAAAACCAAACCAAACAATCCCCTGATACTTCAAATGAAATTAATATTACACATTTAATAAGAAATAATGCTTTTCTTTATAAAAAACAGGAAATAAATTTTAAATCATGTAAAATATTACTGGTTGCATTCTGAAAATATTACTGGTCTGTTTATACTTTCCATTGCTGATTATTTTTCCGTTACAATCAATGCCAGACAATATTGCATGTGAATGGCATTGTTGAGACAGAGAATAGCGTGCTTACAAACACTGAAGTGCTTTGCATGCTATTTTCCAATTGATTTTAGAAATATGTGATTAGCATTTTGGGTGCCACAGGAAAAAAAAAGAGCTGCTTAAAACCAGACAGTAATACTGGCACAAAAAAATGGCACAGACTTTATTCATCAATTGAATGAATAGATCCCCAAATGATACCAGCCTTTATAGAGATGTTTACAAAAATGTCTATTAAAACCTAATGTTTTAAAAGCTGCACGTATCCCATGGGAGGAATGTAACAATGTTCTTCCTTATTCTCAGTTAATAGTCAACAGCTTCAGGTTCTTCCACATCTCTCTATTGCTTTGTGTTATTAATCTAACCTGCCATCCTCTACTGCCTGCGACTGTCAGTGTGCCTGATAGCTCAGCTCCAGGACCTGCTGCCACGAGCACCTATCCTGCTTGAAAAGCACACTGAATGCCATATTTCTGATCTATTTTTGGTTTATATACTGCTGCAGCAATCTGCTTTAATGAACTGGATGTATTATGTTTCTGAAGAGGGGATTGTATAACAGTAGAGTTATAGGAGAAGATTTAAATATACTGGAACTAGAAGTGATGTGGTTATATATGTTGCTATAAAGGTGCCTGATAGCTTTGTCATTTTTTTTCTCTTTCTAATTCCCCTAATATTTATTATTGGTTGAAAAAGAGATAGTGAGACAGAGTTTTCTCTTTCTTCCATGCATAGAAGTGTGCTTGTATTTCAAAGTAAGAAGCAATGCAGAATTACCATGAAGAGAAAATTAATATAATTCTAAGGACAGTGCTTAGAATTGCTAATCTGAGCATAGCCTGGGATAGTTTGTATTACAGTATTTACAGTCAGGGCTGACTTTGTACTGAAGGTCATGCCATAACATTATTATGGTTGTGTATATTTCTGTAGAGGAGAATCTTATGTGTCTCAAAAGATCCTCTTTCAGGCCATTGCTGTACATAAGTAGTTGTAACTGTGGCCATTTCCTCACCAGTCCTCTCCCTCAGAGCACAAACGTCTTTTGTTGCTTATTTTTAAAGCTGGGAAGGAAGCCCCAAAAGACAAACATGCCTGTTAATGAGCAAGGAATGTGTGCGTTGAGTTTCTGTTCCTTTCTGGCAGTTAGAGGAGTCCTGTTAAAAAAGAAATGGGGCAGCAAGGGAGTTGAGTAAGGCAGTTTTTGTTGGGTCACATGTCTACCACCTTTTTCCCCCCACAAATGTAATGTTAAAGTTGTAATTCACTTTTATATCTCTGAAGGACTTAAGACTAGTGCTTCTCCTAAGCCTATCTTGAAAACTTAGGAGGTGCTGAAACCAGGAGGTGGCTCTTGATAAGTGGATGAGTTTGAGAGCAAATACAGACCTTTTGGGTCCATCTGCAGTCACTCCTGACACACTTGTTTGTGTGGAGTAGGCAAAAATCTCAGCCAGATCTCTCTTTAGATGCTGTATCTGCATCTGCAGGTGGCAGAATATGGGAGAAGAAAGGGATATTTATAGCCATGGAAATAATTACTTAGTGAGTACAGGTCTGATGTCTTCTCAGTGTTTGATTAAACAAGTCCAACTACTAAACTTCAAGAAAATATTTTAGATTAAATATTTATGCCTAGGTGCTTAGAGTTAGACTAATTCAATATATAAACTGAGGCATCTTAGTCCATAACACTACACACTTTGAGGCTGAACTACTCAGACAGCTGAGCATAAAACAAAACTTGTGAGGTCCTGAACTTATACAACTCACTCTTACCAGCCGTGTTACAATTGGGAAACTTCAGGAGCATTAATGTGAAACAGAATCTAACTTAAGACATGCAACTCTGTGATCTTCAAATAAGCTCCTACCTGTGGATTTGTAGTCATACCCTCCTAGGCTTCTCTGATTTGAAAATGTGGACATTGCCATCAACTTAATGGTGATGGTGCACACTCTGTCTTCAGTCAAATGCAGTGTCATTTCTTTGTTTCCTGAAGTAAATGCTATATGTGGAACTAAAGACATTTTCAGTGCCACTGGCATTTCCAGCAGCAGATTTTCATATACCTCTGGCTTTTCAAATTGATTCATTTCCAGCAATAGACTAATTGCATTCCTTCAGCCAGTACTCCAATAGTCTGTGCTGCAGAGATAATATGTAAAAGCATAAAAGAACTGTTTCTGAAGAAGGAACACAGAAAAGGCAAATTCTCTTGAAGACAGAGACATAAATGATTGTGCTTTATCATATATCACACTGTTGAGCTTGGAATAACTTCAAGACTGTAGAGCATTTGAAACATTGAGGAAAAAACTCTTCCCAGACACATTAAAGATCTGAGTTTTGTGGCACTGTTTTTCTTCTCTTTATAAACTACATTTACTTGCATTTTGTTCTGGTGTCTTGTTTTGCTGCTTTGGAACTCTGCACCAAGAAGTGGGGTGTGTTTGTGTTAGCTGCCCCTCATCTTGGCTGCTACTCCAGCCCCACCTGGTTTGCAGAAAGCTGGTTCAGACCTCTCTACACGTGACAGTGAATGCTACAAATGCACATTTAGAGGTTTATCAGTGAATGCTGTTATCAGACAAATTGTACATGAGAAACAGTCAAATGACAGAAGTACATGACAGAATAAAGAGAATCCCAACAGCACAAAACCCAAAAGAAAACTAAACATAAAAAAATCCCCACCCTTTGGGAGTGTTAATTACAAAATATGTAATGCTCATGTTACCTGATGAAGAAGGTTACAGTGTTTTTACAGATGTACTAGTAAATAGGTCCCATTCAGTAAGAGATCACGTTTTCACAAAGTTATGAAACCTGATTTCCATCCTGGCACTGTCCTTCATTTCAAACAATCAATCAGCTGCATATAGAAAATCTTCAATATTCACACAAAGATGGCCCATGCATCTTGTCCTTCAAATTTGCTCTCCCATTTCACACATGCATTCTTTTCTCCACACAGCATTTCTCATCAGAGCATGCAAACAGCAGTTGTGTACAGGAACTCACAAGTGGGATATTTGGACCACTTCACATCTGCATCCAGGTGTCACTGAATGCATGCACACTGAGGATTTTCTTTATGTGTACTGTGTGTCTGAGGATATGGATTTAGGAATGAGGCTTCATCCCCTTCTAAAGTTCATTTCCAGCCCTGTACTATTTACATGGATGTAAAAAGTTTGCCGTGTATTTTAAGCACTTTTTCTCTTTTCTTTTTAATTTTCAGTCCTAATGCTCTTCCAGAAGAGCAGCCACATTCCAGCTCTCAGTGTGCCCCTCTCAACTGTCTCTCTAAGCCTCCTCCTTACCCCTAATCTTCATATGCAACGTAAGAGAAAATGCAAACAGAGTGGAGTTCGTGCAACAAAAGTTGGGGTTGTTCCCAGCAAGCAGGTGGACAATCCTGCCTTGTTGCTGCATTGGCAAGTCTGGATTCATATCCCCTGCTCTGGCAACTGAGGGAAGGTTGAGAAGAAGAACACAAAGCACAGAGCCCAACCTATCAAGAAGACTTTTTATGGTTCCTCTGATTGTACTCAAACTGTGCTATCACGACTGAAGTGTAGTGAAATTTAACATCTCGACAAAAATGTTCCTCTCAGCTGCTTGGCTTTACCTCTGAAATCATGAGAGACTTAAGCCAATGTTAAAAAAAATATGTTACAAAAATCCTACCCTCACATACTCCAAGTTCAGCCATAGGAACCAGTTCAAATTTCCTTTTGTCTTCAAGGGTGTGATATTTATTTCTTACTTTATTTGCACCAGAATTTTGTGTTTATGAAATACAGTCTTTTTTTTTTTTTCTGTGAGAATTGTATTTAACTGATTTTATTTTTTAAAACCAAGCAGAAATAGCTTCAGCGAAGAATGACTATGTTAATATTAAAAAGAGGCTTGTTGCATTGGCCAGCATATGGCCAATTTTTATTGCACAAAAATGTTGGAAATGGGTTGAATTGAAATGTTAACAATGACTGTATATTTTGCTGCTGCACTGATATTGTTTATGCACTTGTTTTTTTAATTCCTATTACACTAGCTTCTGGTTTTGTTCTAGCTCTTCACTGAAAGATAATTATTAAGCCTAAGAAGGAGATGAAAGGATAATGTATTGATTTGTTTTCAGTTGTTTGCTTGCATTGTAATTATATTTTTTGCATTTCAGACAAGTAGATGAATTGGTGCTGTTTTCTGGGATTACTTTCTATTTGGTATCTGAGAAAGAAAATCTAAAACAAGTAAAATGCTGTGTGCTAATTAAAAACATTCTTTCCTCCCACTCCCATATTCAGGATCCTAGCTCGAGGCCTTACCAGGGAAGGCTACTATGAATGGTGAAGTCATATGCATTTCGTGTGAAGTATTCTGTGGTGAAAGAACTCATGCAGGTAGGGTTAAAGGTGTGGGTCAAAGTTAGTAGGACTTTACTGTAGTGCATTTTTTCCTTGCCAAAAATCAACAGACACAGAACCTTAGCTCATGTCAGTTTATGACAAATACTCAGGTGATCTACACTACGCAGACTTTATCGCAACAGTGCACAGTGTTCCTAGTTAAAGATTCTTTCCTGTAAAAGCTGAGTAAGCCTGTTCTTTTCTTAAAAGCAGTGAGTTTCAGAACGAAATCAAGGATAGAGGAATTTATTTTGCACAGTACCTGGCAGCAAGGCAAGCGGCTAAATAAGGGGTTGTGTTTCAGCATCTCTGGGCTTCCCGTCTGGTTATCAGCTAGAAAGACAAGTCTGCAGCACTGCCTACCTGCCTACTTGTTGGTAACTAGCAGGCTCCTTGTTTTGTCAGGTGGCCTTAATTTATTTACAGAAGAAAGGCTTAGATATTTCCACATGTCTTTATTCCTTCTCTGCAGCACATGTATGACCTACAAGTGGGAAACACAGTACAGCCTGAGGTATAGAGCAGCTGAGGAAAAAAACAATTGCTGCAGGTGTGGTTGGAACAACTCTTTCAAATTCTGCCTGGAGCTGAGAAAACGAAGTCAGTTTTTTAGTAACAGTGCTTACCAAATGTTACAATACACAAGACATCAGCAGAGGAGAGAATCAGTGACCACTCAGTGTGCCTAACAAATCATTATTACCATAGTACCAGTAACGAAGGTGCTGTAAATAGAAATATTCTATGTCATCAACAACGTCTGTCGTGTAACCTTGGCAAAGCAGCTGAGCTATTGTAACAAAACATCCAGAGGTAGAGAAAACAGGAACAAACTGATATCCAGTTCTGATCAGATCAAACAGACAACACTCGGCAGTGTTTTGACTTTGGTTTCCATGCAGTTCGCATGATTCTCCTCGTAAATGTTTACATCACTATTCAGCATCATACTTAACCTGTTGTCTTGTCATAGAAAAGTCAAGTGAAACCTTGTTCAGCTCTATCATAATGTCTGAGACTGAGATTAGCTGCTATTTTGATTGCTATTTTTAAAAAAACAACATTTTGTCTGAGGCAAATTCAGCCTTCAAAAAGCGTCTCCAGATTCCTGACCCTGTTTGCCTGGTGTAAGAATATCATGCAGTGGCCATGCCTGCATCCAACAGAGACAGCTACTGTATATTGTTAATAAGAAAAGGAATTTGCATAGCACTTTGAATACAGTTACCACAGACTGCACTTGGAATAGTTTTTCCTATTTTCATATCCAAATCAAAGACATTTTCCCTGAATTTTAATTAAGCAGAAAATCGGTGAAATACATTTCCTTTCTATACAAATACAAATTTATTGGGAAAAAATGTTGTATCAGGACAGTTTAGAAACATATTTTTATCCAGTTGTTTTTTGCAGAGCAACTTTAGGAAATCAAAGCATTGTACTGGCATGTCCATGTGGATCAAGGGATATGAAACAGCATCCAGTGCTATAGAAGTTGTGGCCCCGTTTTATAGAACTAATAAATTTTTTATTCTCTTAAGTTTTGAATTCTTAATTTCTAAGTTTTCAATTTACATTTTTTTATATGTAGCAAAACTTAAGTGTTGGAAGTGTAAGAGAACTAGAAAAAAGCCAACTTAAATGTACAAATGGTTGTAGTTATTGCATTGTGAGTTATAAAACTATATAGGTCCCTGGGACAACTTTTATCAGTTAATCAGTACAAAATAAAATACATGCCTTGAACTTAAGATGATAAACTCTTCTTTGTTACATGTTGATTGATGACATAAAACTTTGTGAGAGATTTTGTAGGAAATATTTACATGCAGACAAAACCAGAAACAAAAACCTGGGATTTCTAAGGGTTGCAAAATACTATATTTTGCCCACTTAAAAGGAATTTATGTTGTGTTGATATCTAGTCTGCTTTTTAAGGATTAAGAAAAATTATACATATATTTTTAATGGTTGAGTATAATCAGAAGCACTGCAATGTGTCATACTCAGTAAGGAAGCAATTCAAATCCTGCTCTGACTTTTGTGTCTGAAATGCAACTTTTGTTCTCTATGATGGCCTTGAAATTTCTTTGGATTTGAAATAGCTACTCAAAATAGGGTTATTTAGGTCAAAATAGGGGCATTTTGGTTTGATTTTTTTTTCTGGCTGTAGTGAAAAAATATTCCTTGTTCAGTGAAATGATCTGCTTCTGGAAATCAAGTTTATAGTAAATGTGTGGGGGAAAAAAACAAAAAGAAAGAAATAGAAAAAAAATCAAATATAAAGGCAGAAAAAGATGAAGAAGTAAATTGTAAAATGTAATAGTATGGAAAATATATTTTCTATCAGTCAGAAGCTACCTGGAGGTTTTACAGAAAGAGGACATGTTACCATTTTTCATGCTAATCGTACAGAATTTTCTGCCTTCTAGAGGGAGGCAATAGTGATATTCTTTCTGATTGATCTGATTGACAGGTTGGCATCTCTGTGCTTTCTCTATCCACATTTTTCACAGTAAATTAATGTAACCATAGTTATACAGTAGAGTTCGTAGAATGAAACTGTAATTAACGCTGCAAGTTTTAATGCCAAGATGATTTTCAGTTTATTTTTTATTTAAAAAAATTTATAACGTTGTTTAAGCCATTTGCCATATTAATGTGTGTACATAAAGGAGATTATGTTATGAAATATAACCTCAGTCATGGAATATGACCTCACCTATGAAGGCTGCTCACGATAGTTACGTTGGAAATACTTAAGTAAGCTGTTAGTAAAATCTGACCCAGTCCTTGTCACACTGGGGACAACACCCAGAGTCCAGGCCCTTATTTTGATACCAACCTTATTGTTCAATCATGCAATGCCAAAGTCAGTAGTTGTGCTACCGATGCCACTATAGCTGGATTGATCATCATCATCATAAGGTATAGATTACATCAGCCTTTCTGAGGTCTGTTCCTTTCTTTGGCAGAAGATGCGTATCCATTGAGGTTACAGTAAATTTCTTTCTTTTGTACTTCAGAAATGTTCGTTTGAGAATGGCAGGCACTGATGTTTTACCTTTGAAGTAAGATAATTGCTATAGTTACCTCTTTAAAAATTCCAGTCATCACTTCTCTTCAGTTTTCCTTTGCTGTGTGTGCAGTGAGTCTGAAAAGGATATATACTATTCAGACTTTTTTAGCCATTAAGGGGTTTTTTTTTAGTATAATTAAGCATCCTGTGGAAAAGAAATAAAAAAGCAATTGCCTTTTGCCGTCAGGCACAAATGCATCAAAATATGCAATGTAAAATGTGTGCATGAGATTGTTAACATTGTGTAGCTTCTCCATATCCTTAACTAAGCTAGAAAATTCTTATTTCTTGTGTGATATGCTTATTCCTCTTGCTAGAAGGGCAAGAGAACTATACAGAGAGTCTGTATCTTTCATTCGGAGGCGCACGGCTTAAATCCTTATTGGTTTTTAATCTGTTTCCTGTGGAGTCCTTGAAAATCCCCTTTGTGAAGTGTAATGGCAACCAAGTGACAAACTGACAAAAAGTAAAGGAAAAATCCTACATTTCATGGCTGGAGTTGATGTGCAGGCAGACTCTGAGTGATAGAGCCTTGTGTTTCAAAAATGTCTCTCTACGAAGCTCTGTATTTGGTTTGATTATTATGATCTGCTGTAAAAGAAAGGGTGGATAAGAGTGTGTTTTTTCTCATGTTAGTGTTCTGAATTTTTATTATGTGGTTATTTAATTTCAGAAATATTTTGGAAATCAATAAACAGAAGGATTTGATAAAAGTTTCAAGTAGACTGGCTTGCTAGCTGAGTTGTTATTTTATCAGCTATGAACAAGAAATAAGAGTAATCTAGCTTATTTTATTATTATTTCTTCCGTTCACAGATATGGCTATGTGTGCTATGCCAGTGGATAAATTAAGTCCATTTTATTAGTTACTGCCCTATTTATTATCAGCCCTGTGGTTTGACTGTTAAGGGGTTAATTAACTCGATCCTTTGTAAACAATTAAAAAAAAAGAAAACTGATGTTTTGTGACTTTTGTAATCTATTGAATGTTTCCATTTGCATGATGTTCTGTATCTAATGAACCATACAGATTGCTGTGTTCCTTTCAAAAGAGTTTTAACATTGGTGGAGTTTGTGACAAACACAAATTTGTATACTGTATGTTTACTGCTGTAATAACTCAGCTACTCCTATGTTGAATTGACATTATGTTGTCCTGCCTTCTTGGGGTTAAATGATGAAGTGTTTCTAGGTGGTGAAGAAAATATAAAAGTATATATGTTCATTTGCTAAAGACTGAGTATTGGAAACTCTTCTTGTTGTTACTTTATGCTAAAAGCAAAAAAAGTTAAATAATTCTTGTTTCCAAAAGCGCATCATTTGTTTTTAAAATTGAAGTAATTCCCATGTTAACTCTTCCTTGTCCTTGTAGACAATCCTAGATTAATGCCTTGTGAGGGATTCATAAAGTCTGTGCTTGTACATGTGTAATATGATCATGCAGTCAAATGGTTGGGAAAAACACTCTAGTGCTGAAGAAAATAATTAAAAGAAGCTGATATACTGATTCTTACATCTTTATGTTCCAATTAAAATTACAGTGTAATGCATAACTGTTCCAGTGAATAAACTGGCCATTTTTGTTCATTTAACACCATTCTGTCTGGTCTACTTCTATTTACGGCAGTTTGCAGTGCTTAGACTTGGCTTAGACTTTCACAATCATTTAGCTTTTAAAGATCCTTAATTGTAAGTCTAAAAGGCATCAGACAGGAAATTAAGAATGGAAGTCAACATTAAAGGAAAAGGGATTAAAAATTAAAGCAAAGATGCTTCCTCTGTTTTCTGAGTTGGAGGAAGATACTAAAATACTGTTTACCCATATAATGTTTCCAACAAAATTGACTAATCTCTGAAATGTTGCAGCATCTGCATAAAGTTTCAGTAGAAGAATGCTTTGTAAGATGCAAATCTCCACCCTCAGCGTATGTGGAAGCAAAGGAAGAGCTAAAGTTGACATAAAATTGGCTTGGGAGTGCTGTGTGCAGGGTACCATACCTACTTTTTTACAGTAAGAAACATCCTTTTCCCTTGTAGAAGAGCCATGCTCTGGATGCGAGGAGGTGAAAATCCCTCCACACTGATCCAGGAGCTCAGCCCTGGCAGGAGGGTGGCTGCTGTTTGCAGGGTCTCTGAGAGATAGAAAATGTCCAGCTTTCAGAAATGGGTCAGGAAGAGCCTGGAGGGATGATTGCACTTCCAGGCCTTCTGTGATGTTTGAGTCAATGGGAGTTATTGGAGGGCTTGGTTTGTTTTTGGCTGGCTGGAGAGGTGCATTGGATAGTAACATGATTTGTGTATGGTGACAGAAGTGGGGTTCAAGAGCTGTTGCTTGTCTAAGTTCTTTCCACTTCTCTTTTTTCTTCCTTTTTCTCATCTAACTGGGGGAGGTCTCACACATTATCTGTGTTCATTGCAGAAGTGCCTTTGGCAACACTCTTCCATGATCATTTTAGCAGGAGTGTGACTGCTCTGGATAGAATTATCTTACACTGGATGTTCCTCTCCTTCAATTTTAAATTAAAAGAGTTTCTGTGAGTTAAGGAGAAAAAAAAAAGAAGGAGAAAGCAGGCTTTCCTTAGTGTATTTGCTCTGAAATCATTCTTATTTCAAAGTTGATTTGAGAAAATTCTAACCCATATTGCTCCTTCCCCTTCCTCTGTATCATCCCTTCAACTGGTTCTGTGCAACACTCTGAGAGGCAATGGTACGAGTAAAGTCACTGAAGTAGTCTGGGTTAATAAAAAACCAACCAACCAACCAAAAAACAAACACTTAAACCAATCAATCAAACAGTAACCAAAACAAACAAACAAACAAACAGACATGAAAACCAACAAATGACCAAAACCAAAAAACCCACAACCAACCAACCAAAACTAAAAAGAAAAAACTAATTTCTTTTTTCAAAATAAAATTTGTCTCCAAAGAAAACACCTGTGTAATTTCTCCCTCGGGAACCACCATTACCCCTTATTCTGGAGCAAGAAGTGGTTTCTGACAAATGAACTATTGTTTTTCATATATATGTATATATATATGCCAGATGATAATGGAAAAGATGCTGAGGCTTAAGTTTACAGTGACTGCCACAGCAAGTCTTTGTTTCTGGATGCCTCCCTTAATAAATCCTGCAGTTATGTATAAAGAAATGCAGAACACTCTCAGTTATACCTAAGGGCAGGAGGAGCTGTAGTTTGACTCTCTTAACAGCATAAAACACTGACAGGCCACTGGAAACTGAGGTTAAGCAGGAAAAATTACTGCATAGGTTTGAACAGTGTTGAAACCTGGGTTTCATGAGACCAGTGGTAAGAACAGAGATACTAATTATGAAGAGGGCCATATCCAAAGGCCTGACAATCACATCTTCTAGCAGCCCATGACAGACAAACATAGAAAAGAAGATTTATATGTAGAAGCAAATGCAAGGGGGAAATGGAGCTAAAATAGGTAGTACTAATTATATGCATGCTGGGAAAAAATATTTGGAATAAAGCCAGTTCTCATCTATTTTTTGTGGTAAAGGCACAGGCACAATTGCTTTCTTCTCAGTGGAAGGTCTGAGTGATTGCCTGAATGAAAGAAGAAAGCCCTAACTTTGCACAAAAATAAGGCTCAGTACTGTAGTTGACAACTCAGCAGAAGCCTAATAACCCAGTAAAAAATATTGGCCTTTGCAAGAATGATTCCTTCTTGACTAGTGTATTAGAAAACACACATTTCATTCATTATTATTTATAAATTCTTTTATATCATATTCGAGGTATCGAAATTCAGGAATAAGGTTCGTTGGCTGGTTTTAGAGCAAAAAAAATGTTTAATTTATTGTAATAATAATTTATGATTGACAAAATGTTATTTGTGAGAAAGCTCCATATGAGGGGGGAAAGAAGGCCTTTCATATCTCTTAAGTGAGTTATCAGGAAACTTTAGAAATAAATAATGACAGTTGTATCCATTTAAATTAATTCATAGGATCCCCTACCTGGGGATGGCTTTTATCTTTTTAAGTGTTGATTATATCTCTGAAGGAAATTGATTTTTGCTATTCAGTGGCATCATATTGGTTAAGGTATTAAAACTGAAGCTATTTACTCAGATTGGAAATACAATATGGAAAGCGACATCAGTACAAAGCTTTCTTGAAGATCAAATTCTGAATGTAGAGGCTGTGGAGGGCCAATATTTTGTCCTCCCCACAGAGGTGGGAAAGACCTATGATCACAGGAGAAAAAGAGCTACTGTTTTTGAAGCACATAGGTCGTCTTCTATCCCCCTATACAAAACTCTGTAGCTTTGCTATACAGATAAGAAACCTCTGTCAGAGATAGAGATAAACCTCTGTAATGTCAGATGGCTCAAAGCTGACCCATCCAAGGTAGTTCTTTCTATAGTGATGCTGCTTGTCAATGCTCTAAGATGACGTGGCAGCTGTTCCTTGTGGATGTATGGATGCCACCATCAGGTCCTAGACCAGGGAAATTACCTTAGAATTAGGTGGGGTTTGACCAATACTGTTCACATGTGGTTGGGAAACTTGGTTTGACCTGAATGAGTGGACCTGCCATTCAGTTTGTTCCTTTGAAATCTGATTTAAAGAGATCCCTGGGTTGGAGCAAAGGCAGTGGACTTCATTGGGCTCTGTCTGGATGTTGGGCATTTACGTAGGTGGAGCAGATGGCAGGGCTGTGGCCATAGTGTGGATTATCTTGTGCAATTTGAAGATGTGACTGATGAATGCTTTTGTGACCAGCTTGTGATTTAACTTCAGCCAAGCAAGCTGTAAAATTAGAAGTTATATAAATGCACTTGATACAAATACCAACAAAGTCCTACCCTACTTAAAAAGGAAATGCCTCTGTGAAGCCACTGTTGCTTTCAAAGGTTTTTATTATCTAAGACAACTACAAAGTTACTCTTTTTAACTTCAGAGCACTCTATGCATATGAATTCATTCCCAAAACATCTTTGCAAATTGAGTGCTGTTATCTCTCACCTACAGATAGACAAATTAAGACTGTGGTGGGAAAACATCAACGCTCAATAAAGTGAGCCAAGTTTCCTTATATGTAATCCTTCACCTCTCCACCCTCCACACACACAAGTACTGAAGTAGTTTTAGGTGCAGTGGCCAGATGCTCTCAGCAAGGTGAGTTATCTAGTCCTTGTGGTGCATACACTGCTCCAGAACCTGCATTCCTTGAGTGCTTGAGTTGGTTCAGAGTTTGTTCTGTATTTCCTCAGTGCTTGATATTAATAGATCCTCACTATAAATAGCTGAAGTTTAGCATCCACTTTCTGGTTTTAATTTCCGTAGAACTATGTCCTCCTTCTGACTGTCTGCCAGGCCTGTAAACCAAAATGGCAATTTGACTCACTGGACCCAAGAGAAAAACATTGCCTAAACATGGGAAAACTTTCTTCCCCCAGCAATGTTAGCTCAGTAAAATATAGATGTTCTTTTTCTGGTAGACAACTTTGATTTCCTTTAAAGTGACTACAACCCTTTAAAGAGTATATTCAAAACCATGAATATGTGTCTGTGACAAAGCCCAAATTAAGATTCTGAAAGTTCTGAAAGTTCAGACCCTTGTCTGTGCAGTTATGCTTAATGCTATTTATGCTTGAATATAAATGCATGGCATATTTCATTATGGAAAGTTACATACTTTATGGTTTGCAGTGCATAAAGCTTTGGATATATATACTATAAAGTTTGTTTGAAATACTGAGTTCCAAAATTAGACAATGTTAGGTCTCTGGAGGTAAAAATACATTTTAAAAATTGTAAGTATGAATAGAATGCTATTTTTGAGATTCAGGATAAAATAGTAAGTTTAAATGGAATATGAGCAGTATTTGTATCCCATTCACAGTCATGTAATAATCGCATTTTGACCCAGAAAGATCCAAAGGAATCTGTGGAATGCAGAACAAAACGAAGGAAATCAAGGGAAGAAAACTTAGAGGACTCTGCAAATGCAGCGACAACTTTGAAGTCTCTCTGTTTCAAGTCATTATAAATTATTCAGAAGCATGCTGGAACTCCTGTGCGTGTACCATATGCCTCGTTAGATGCAATCTTAAGTACCTGACAGCTTGGTTTTTACAACAAGGAAAAGAAAGTTAATGCAGTATTGCAATATTGAGACCGGTATATTTTCTTACAGAGCTGGAAGTAATAATTACACCTTTATTTTTACAACATGTTTTATCAGCCAGTTACTCTCTGGGTGTAGATTTGTTAAGCAGGGAATCAAAACATTTTGCTTTACTGTTTAGGTAAGCATTCATAGAGAGACAATGGTTGATGTTTAATGTATACAGCACCTTAGCAGTACATGACTCTTTAGACAGGCTGAGAGAGTTCGGGGTGTTCAGCCTGGGGATGAGAAGGCTCCTGAGAGACCTTAGAGCACCTTCCAGTGCCTAAAGGGCTTCTGAGAGCTGGAGAGGGACGTTATAAAAGGTCATAGGACAAGGGGTGGTGGCTTTAAACTGAAAGAGGGTCGGTTTAGATTAGATGTTAGGAGGAAGTTCTTCACTGTGGGGGTCATGAGGCACCAGGACAGGTTGTCCAGAGAGGTTGTGGGTGCCCCGTCCCTGGAAGTGTTCAAGGCCAGGTTGGATGGGGCTCTGAGCAACCTGGTATAGTGGAAGGTGTCCTTGCCCATGGCAGGGGGTTTGGAACTAGGTGACCTTTAGGCATCTTCAAGCCCAAACCATTCTATTATTCTATGATTCTACAATCCCATACATCACAGCACCAATGAAAGAGGACGGGATTTGGAAATAAATGCAAAGAGCACTTAGTTTCATGGTCACCAGTTTCCATGAGGACAAAGACCCTGCTCCCAGCCTCAGCCCATCCCAGAGCTTGTGAGTCCCACACAGGGAAAATCCCAGAGGAACAACTCATAGCAGCCACCAACTCCTTCCACAAAAGATATCCTCTTTTCTCCAGAAGTCACTGCCAACTGTCCCATCACCTAACCAGGCATGGGCCACTCTAAGAAAAGGGAGAAGTTGCAGAGTTCCTCAGGAGAAGAGATGGTGGGTAGGAGCTGGCTGCTGCCACTATCAGTAGATTAGCACAGCCCACCACCAGGTCCCCAGCCACCTTTGGGAAAAACACTCCCAGGATCTTGCTGGTATGTATTTTCCTGTCTGATCATAAGGAACTGGTGGGCCATATTATGAGCAGTTTTCCCTAATTTATTAATTCACAATTTTCAACAGTGAATTTAACCTGATCTGGCAGAAAGTTAGATTTTGGATGTGAGGTACACCTAAAAGAGTTGTCACTCTTGCCCTGGGAATCAGACCCCACTAAAATATTTCAAATTACCATGTTTGTTTGTTTGTTTGTTTGTTTGGGTTTTTTTTTTTTTTGCAGTGGCTGTTGTCAGTGCAGAGGGAAAAAATATAGAGAAGAGTAGAACATTTTCTCAAGCATAGCTTGCTTTCTGCGTCCTTTTTGCTAACATGACCTTATGGAAGTTTATTTTCACCTGTAATTAATGCAAATCAAAGCTAAAGCACTGTTGCTAATGGTATCTAAATGTCTGACATCAATTGGATACTGAGAAACATTTCATTAATCTGTGGTGGTGATAATGAAGAATATTCTAATTTCTGAAAGCAATCAGTCTCTGTTAAATGAGTGCTATTTTGCAAGACTTGCCTAACAAAACTGATTAAAGGGAGAAATTACTCCCTCTAAGGAGCAGTCCAGTAAAACTAAGGGATATGTTTGATAGCTTTATCTCAACATGTTTTCGATAAATTCCAAGAATTTGTTTGCAATAGAAAAAATGCTTTCATGCAGCAAAAAAGGGATGAGACAAAATTAACAACAAAGCAACATGTAGAAGAATGTTTCTTCTTTGGTTATCACAGTGCTGTTCTTGCAGAGCTACACCTACATGTTAGTGTTCATCTGTGTGACAGGGAAAGAAGACCTGGCTGTAGGGGGTATAAGTAGAATTCTTTATTACAGTGGCTGGAAGTGGACAAAACCTGCTGCTGGATAGTCCCCATAATTATTTTCAATGGGGCCCAAAATGACAACAGGGAGAAACACAGGCAGAAACAGGGAGATTAAGCACAACATTGTTCCCTCTTACACAGTCAATCAAGGCAGAACGGAGATTTTTATTAGCAGCACTGTTTGGATGAAAAAAAAACTGCCACAGATTTTCTTCTGAGGGCTATTTACCCATCCATTTTTGTTCCAGCAGTTAATACTTAGGATTTGTCTGACCTCTCTTAGATTGTTTGTCATGGGTTACTTCTGATGTTTGACTCCCAGTTCCTGCTATTGACCCTGCAGCTCCTTCTCACGGGGAAGTAAAGCCATTCCTAAGATACGTCAGTAAGTAAGTAACAAAAGAGCCCAAGTGCATTTTTTAGTGTAAACCATGATAATGTCACACATTTAGGGTCCCCACCCTGTTCTGACACACACACTGGGTGCTGTGTAGGTAACAAGCACCAAGCTTGAGTCCCTCTCATCTTTGTAAGCCACTCTCCAGGCTAAGAAGCCAGAGTCTGCAGCCTCAGGCTGGAAGTCACAGCATGTCTTTACCTGCATCATGATCTAAGGGAGGTTAAGTATCTGCCTGGAATTTGCTTGCTTACTCTGTGTATCTGTTTCACAGGCTGCAGTTGCTTTGTGGATCATAACTGCTGCTGCTATTGGAAGAGACTTTTCATCTGGAATGTGCATGAGGGTCTGAGATGAGTGAGATTCTTTTGTAATTAGTATCCTACTTGTTCTTTTGCTATACCGGTTCTTGTTCTTCGTTACACTTCCCTGCTGGCAGAACTGGTTTGTGGCTTATCCCATACACAGTTCACAGAAGATTCAAACTGTTTGATGAGCTGTACACTAACTTAGGCAGGACTTGACTTGGTTAGCTATGTATTTAAGTATGGATTTCTTATATTATAAGCTACATTTTAATTCAGTTTTTATTTGGAGTTTCATATCTAACAGAGAATGGCACTTTTCTTGTCAGATCTCTGAGAAGGTACTGTCCAAATCAGCTCTAAATAAGCTACTCCCAACAAGTTAGTATTTATAATGTTTAGAAAGATTTATAAACCTACTTCTGTTAGGTGCTGAGCTTATGCATCTTCTTTCTCAGGGTCTTGTAGATTAATGCTCTAAAAATGTGTTATTACACATATTTTTGCACTGGGGTACAGCACAAGGCAGAACTCAAGAGAAATCAAAGCTAGAGGCCATAAACTGAATCCTGGAATAGATTTGTAGTACAACTACAGAGAAAATAAAGTTAAATTCCAGCAGAAATAAAGAATCTTGACCAGAGGCAACAACAGAAACAATCTCACTCAAGGAGTTAGTCAAAATCAAGTATTCTGAAGGTTGTTTCCATTAAGAAAAGGTCAATCCAAAGAGGTTTACTGGAGGAACAATGGTTTACATGCAAAGTGAAGGATTTTTTTTCTGACAAGCTAAACAAAGATTGCCTGTAAAGTCCTGTTTCCTTGAATGCTATGAGTCTCCAGCAGCATGAGAAGAATGCTTCCGAGACTTTCACAGACCTGAAAGTTGGAAGAAGTGCTCTTTCAACTTTTTCTTGAGGCTTATCTTGCCAGCTGTCCCTGCTTTCCTTCTACACCTCTATGTGCTTCCATAGGGTTCTTATTGTTCCTCCCACATGCAAATAAGGTACAATTAAATCAAATCTCCACCATTGCATTTCTCACCACTCCCCTAGAAAGCTTTGGAGCCGGATGGCCCAGCTATTGCCCAGGTTTGAATGGGTTAGCTGGGGCTTTCTGGTGACCATGCAGCAGAGGGGTGTGTAACTCTTCCTGCACTTTGCCTATGGTGGGAGTTATGCTGCAGTATTCAGGCAGTGCCATTTTCTGACCTTGATATATTTTAACCAGTATTGGCAGCACTTCCTGCGTTTAAGCTTATTTTTCTGTTCTCAGATCCCTTCTCCAGTTATTGCACTAATCTTTTAATCATTAAGGTAGATGTTTTCCGAGATCATATCTGTCTCTGATTGATCTTTTACACTTAGAAAAATGTTTTCCCTCTCACTGACGTTGCAAGAAAGACTCTCTGACTCTCCCTGGAGATGGAGAACAAGAGAGATTGAGAGCAGTGTATAGAAAAGGAGGAAGGTCATGCCAGAAGGGGCGGACAGATTTCACCATGTCAAAGCAGGCGGAACAGACCAGCTGCTGGTGTAGAGCAGTTCAAAGCCAGCTTGAACCAGCTGCTCCAGGTCTGTGCTGTAACTAACTGAAAAGAAGAGAGACAATAAGCTACTCTGAGAAGCTGGTGCTGCACTGCAGTGTACAAATGCTCTACAATTACCACGAATTTACTGTCTGTGTGCATTTCTTCTATCACAGGCTGTCACCGCACTGCTTTAAATACGTCAGTGTGCTTTAGGAGGATTTTCTCAAGAAAAGGAGCTTTGTGACCAATTTCCTGATTCTGCAGAGTTGGCATGATTCTCTTTTCTGAGGTGACCTTTATTTTTCAGAGTGGCACTGTAATAAGTTACTACTCACTGATAACATCACAGAAAACAAAATTAGCATAGTTCTTACCATTTGGTTAAGACTTGCAGGGTGTGTGCATTTGCCCTTGCTTCCTTAGCTATTTTTCTTTCAGGAGTGAAGCTCCATGTTTAAAGAGGCAAGTACAAAGTTCAGTAATAAGTGATATATGCATCTCCATATGCCCAGCCCTAGTCAGGTGACCAAAGTCAGGAAATAAATCAGTCTTTTATCTCTGAGTCACTAGTTTTTTGTATGTTTACAAAAGTAAAACCTGATGTTTGCGACTGCAAGCAGACAGAAAGAATCCAGGAGGTGATCTGACTGCTTCATTTTGAGTGGGAACTGACAGGGGAGGCTGTAAGATATCAACCCTCTTCTGGAAGAGGATGATTTCACAGAAACGAAAAGTGTGAGATCGTTGGCACATGGTGGCAGATATCCCAGCTGTACCAGTTCTCTTCCTGTGCTCATTGCTGACCTGCTCTCTGACACCAAAAGCAGCAGACTTACTCATTTGACTTCTGCCTCATGATCCTTCCCTGCTACATGTGGGGTATGGGAAGCACCATCCTGGCCTCTCTCTCCTTCTGTGCCTCCCATGAGTCAGACACGGCTGGTGCTTCACACAGGTAGCTCCCTGACATCAGGAGGTTGTGCGTTACCATCAGGTCCTGCATGCCAAGAAAGCCTGCTGGAAAAAATTCAGCAGGAGCCTCACACCATAGCACAGGACTTTGGAGGAAGCTGATGTCCCATCATGTGATTCCCCCCTGGAGATGTGGCCTTGTTGCACACGACTCTCTGGGTACTGATGAAAGGTACCCTTCTCCCCTGGGAGTCAAGGAAGCTGTGAAATCAGCAACTTGCCTGAGCAGCCCATGAAATTTTATTACAGAATTTGTAAGGGCCTAAGAGTGGCTGTATAGGTCAAATGGAAGGTCTCATTTGCCCACTTCCCATCTCTGACAGTGGTCAAAAAGAGATGTAAGAGCAGGACAAGTACAAAGGGGTACTTCCCCAAAACTTTCTTCCAAGGCTCAGCAATTCATGTACTTTCTGGCAACTAAAGGTTGTGTTGGACCACTGCCAAAGGGGTAACATCCCTGGAGTGCAGCTGACTGCACTTGTTGTTCATGAGGGAATCCTCCAGCTACGGCTGATGGCAAATGAGGCAGCATGCTGCAAAACAGGAGGCCATCTTTAAAGAAGCCCTAAAACCTGGGGTTTCTAAAGCCTGGGAAATCCCTGTGTGGTAGGAGCACTGCTTCTCAACTGGTTTACCTCTAACTGCATCACATCAATCTCCCCGACAGACTCAAAAGTTCTCTACAGGCTGCTGTTACCCATTCTCTCAATGGCCACAGGTTCTGCCTCTGAACATCATGTCTTGGTCAAACAGGTAAATAGGTACTTTCAGACACTGTTGCTGTATAAATAAACCTCATCCCACATCTCACAGCATCATAGACTTCTGATTGCCTTTCTCAGTTAACACTGATGAAAATTTAGAGAGAAAGGCAAGAGCTTTGGCCTGAACTAATCATTTTAGCTGGAATCATTATTGATGAAAGCATTGCAGCTCCATCCCTGGCACCAAAACTCACTTTTAAGTGCAAGGACTCAGATGCCTTTGAGAATGTTGGACACGGGGGACTGCATTACGGCCAACTTGTTTTACGCTTTCACTGACACACTGGGCAGGAATTGGGCCCCCCCTCTTAGGACAGGCATTGCCGGGGTGATCGATGGGAGAAGGTGGCACACGGACGCGGTGGGGCCGTGGGTGAGCGGGGTGAGCGGCCGGTCCAGGTGGCACTCCTGGCAGCCGCCCGGGGGAACGGGAGCGGGGTCTCCCGGTGAGGAAGCGGAGCAGGTGCGGAGCCCGCGGCATCCCCTTCCTGCGCGGCCGCGGGGGGAACTCGCGCTGCGGGCGCCCCGCTCGGGGAAGTCGCCGCGCAGCCCCGGGACGGGACGGGACGGGCAGGGCAGTGCAGGGCTGGGGCTCACCATGCAGGAAAGGGACCTCGCCCGGGGCCGGCGGCCGCTGGGCAGGTAGCGGGGGCAGGGCCGGGGGAGGCGGCGCCCGGCCAGGTGCCGGCGAGGGAAGGGAGGGGCGGGGAGCGGCGGGCAGGTGCGGGGCCGCCGCGATGCAGGCGGGCGGCGAGGGAGGCGCTGCCCTCGGGGCAGTGCGGGGGTCGGGGGGGGTGCTGAGGACCCCTCGGCCTCTGCCTCAATCTGCCTTTCTCCGTTTCTCCGCCGCCCCGAGGATGAGCGGAGCCGAGGGCGCGGGCTTCAGGCGGGTGGCGATCCGCAGGAAATCCAACCCCGCTCCCGCCGCCCTGGCCACCAGCGGAGCAGCGCCCACCTGCCCCGCGGAGCCGCCCGCCCGGAGCTCGCCCGCAGGTAAGGAACGGCCCCGACGGCCAAACCGACGGCAGCGCGGTCCCGGGACATCCCGGGGGGAGCGGGGGGAGCGGGGGAGCGGCAGGGTCACTCTGCCGCGCGGGTCGGGGGCAGGCTGGGTCCCACGGGCTTCCAACGCCTGTTCGCCCCCCCGAACAAGTAGAAGGTATCAACTTGTGCCGTGCGTGTCTGTGCGAGGAGGATGAGTGGGTTGCTCGCGGGAGTGCGGCTGCGGAGCCGCTTCTCGGAGGGTCTGAGCTCGGAGGAGTTATGGGTTAGGGACTTCGGAGCCGGGGGCAGCGGCAGCTCGGCTCGTGCCCTCAACCCCCATCTCGGCATGAAATGTTCACCAGTTGTACTTTTTATTTATATATATATTTATTATACTATTCTAAATATATGTTATAATACATATATTTATACTTTTCTATATAATACTTTTGTACTAACAGCTCTTAGGCTGGCGGGAAAGCAGTGTTCCCTCTCTGACAGACCATGCCTTACACCTGCTCCTCCCCAATGCCTCTTTCTTTTTCCCCTTCAGGAACAAACCTGTGTTAGACTAGTTTGGCGTGTTATGCTTCAGAAGGCAGCTGCTACAGCATTAATGCATAATGTTAAAAGGGACAGTCAGCTTAGGGTGGCTTCCTGTGTTACCTTGGCCACACTGTAGAAGTAAGCTGTCGTAAAATCTAAACTTCAGAAAGTTATCATTTATGAGCAAGTTCACACACACACCCATTTATATGTCTGAGCTCTGTGATGTAACAAGGTGTGTTACATCCTGTGCTCGTGCTTGTGCTGTCACAGCATGGTTTTATGAGTGTGAATGGGCAAAATGGTTGAAAAAACCTTGAAATCTCTGACATACGCTTGTTATAACGTTGGGAACTACAACATGTTAAATGAAAGGATGGAATGTTTTGCTTGGGGACTGTGCTTTCATGACTTCCTGGGCAAGAGGCCTGCTTATTTTAACAATGAGCATGTACAGAGAAGAACGGACTATTGTGATGCTGTTCATAGAATGCCTTATTTTAGCCTTAATGTGTAGTGAGTTTGGATAAGTCCCTGAAACCAGAATTTTTTATTTATGATGGGATTTTTTTTCCCATGGCTTTACTCGTGTGTTTACATTGGGAAAGAGGAACTGGCAGTATTTGCAGTATGTAGACCTAATGGATTTTATTCTTCTCTAATAGAGGCACACTCACAATCAAGATCTTGTGTTTTCTGTTAGTTTCTAATTTAGTTTCTTTAGGCTTCTGCAGTTGCTCACTGGTACCTTAGACTCCCAGCTAAGAGTTTCATACACATCTACAATCTATTTATTGTTGCTCTTTTCATCTGTGCACACACCAACTCCACCAGGTGACTTTTATTTACTAAACATCTGTGCAATGTCTAGCTCTTCAGTGTGACCATTCTTGTTGGCTTTTGGATTGCAGAAGTTATGAGGGCCATGACAGGAGCAACATGCTGCTTATATTTGATAAGCACTTCAGTGCAATAACCAAACTCACAAATTAAGATAAGGAAATGAATCCCAAAAATGTGGGAAATAAAAGGAAGACTTGGTGATGTCATGCAGGTACATAAATCCTTCCTTTTTCCCACTCATAATCCATTTCTCCCAGAAAATCAGATGAGGAAACATTATGTGCATGATTTTTATTCATGCTCCAGCATCCTATAATCCTAGGATAGCTTCGTAGCTTCCCTCTCTATTCTTTGTAGTCAGAATGTTACTGCACTTGCTTTTGTGGCTGACAAAAGCTGACCAGACTGCCTTGATTCTGCAATAAACTCTAATCCCCAGGTGCAGCATGAAGCTGGGTGTGTTATTTCTTCTAGTTAAAAAAAAAAAAAAAGGCAGGTGTTTAAACTTTTTTGGCTTACAGAATACTAAGTGGATCTGAAAGGGCTTTTCTAATGCAGGAGTATGCCTTTGACCTGCTTGAAAATCTTATGGGAAAGGAGGAGTCAGTGTAATCTATCTCCAATCCTCGTCTCTGTCAAGTGTTGTGATATATGCCAGTTACCTACGTTACTGCTTGGGGGACAGGACTCAAGCAATTGTCTCACATCTGTATCTGGAAAGCAACTCAAGAAAGCAGATGTATTCCATGAGCCATAATTGCTTATAAATGCATTTGAAAAAATTCTGGATTATGTATATGGCATGCATATCAGAACTCCTCTCAGACTAGTAAATCGTGTGTTAATTAGTGCAAAGATTTAATAAAGCCTATTATAACTCCTGTGTACTCAATCATTTCCTCACAGCCTTTGACACTGGACTGATGAAGCAGGGAATGTCGCAGCTTTTCTATGCTGTGAGGCAGAAGATCAAGGAGTATTTGCTTTCTTGGTGTTGTTTGAAAACATTTCTCATGTTGAGATTAGCTACTTCAGGTTTTTGTTGCAGCACCAACCTTTTCTTGTGCATTGCAATCTAAGTGTCTGACTTGTAACAGAAAAGCCTTTCTGCTCTTCGACATACTATAGCCCAGGTAATTCAGCTTCCTTGTCATGTGCAAAGTGGCAATTGAATTTTGTTAACATTTGAGGTAAAAAAAGCTTAGTGTGTTTAACTGCCTACAGGATAAAGCAAAATTTATTTCCCATTAGAAGTTGGCATTAATCTAAAAGTTAGGACAGAAGACCACTTCAGTCTTCAGAGATGCTTTGAAATGGATGAAAAATATCAAAGCTGATACCTGGAGATGCTTTAGAGAAGGGCATTCAGTGGAGTTTGTGAGAACTTGAACGAATCTTTACTTAAAATACTTGTGTGCGTGTAAACTCAAAATTAGCTATCTGCCAAGAAACAGGTGTAAGCTACTGCTTGCTTGTTCAGCACCTTTCACAAGCCAAGAGCTCAGCAAGGTGTGAGTATGGCACTATTTTGATTCTGCATGAGATCAAGCTACCCTAGAAGGTTCTATCTCCGCTTAGTTGACTCAATGAAGGTGTGAAGCCATCGCTCGGAACACAAGGACACAGTAATTTCTTTATAGCAAGAAATAGCTTATTCCTGTCATCAGTACAGTCACCTCTGTCCTGGCCGCACATGGACTAGCTTAACTTCTGTGGCATTCAAATCTTGTACTTCTTCCTTGCCTTTTCTCACTTAAGCACAGATTCACACCCTTTTTGGACTGTTTTCTTCTGGCCACCAATTTTCTAAACACATATCTGCTGGCATTGTACCATATGTTGGCAGTCTCAAACGCTGCAGTGTGCCTGTTGGGGAGCTGAAGTAATTTGCATTCAGGACAGCGTTCACTGCAGCAAGGTGTCTGCTAACACTGACAGGAAAAAAAAATAGTTTCCCACTGCTATTGTTGTATCTCTGCCTGTAAATGGACAAGATTTTAGGGGATTATGCTAAAAAAACTTCCGTAGTCTTTTGAGTTTCCATCTTGCAGTGGGAGATAACTAAATGAGACTCTAATAGCATGCTGCTCTAGTCTCTTTATTGTTGAGGGGTTTATTTTTAAAGTGCTAGAAGGACAACTGTGCCCTACCTGATAGTTTTTCATTGCTGTTGTCTTTGTTTTACCTTTGAAAATAAAGTAATGAACTTTGGACTTTCATTCTCCTTGCTCCTGGCTTTGTATAATCCCCTTCGTTTTGTTACTTGGTCTGCAGTGATTGAAAATCTGATTGCTATATGGTGTGTTCAGGGAAAACCTATACAATCTAGGGCTAATCTTAGCAGGGATTGGCACCTATAGATGTATAAGAGACTACTGCCAAAAAGAACTAGCTGCTTTACATGTCTTTCTGGTTATTGCAGAGTTTTTGACATTTTTCAAAACGTAGGCTTTACCAAGGAGAGTTGATACTTAAAAATGCTGAGAAAGGAAGGTGAATATGAGGAAACTGCTTCTAAATGTTCCTCTCCCTTCAAAAGTTAGGGAAAGTGAAGTATAAAAAATTGCTTTATGCAGAACTTGCATGAAAATACATTTTCCTGTCATTAAAGAGTTTCCTGTTTCTGTGGGCCAAATTAATCCCCTGTGCCTTCTAGTGAAGCAAGTGTGGAAGTGCCAAGAAACGGAACTTTGCTTCCTGAATATAATTTTACTGTTTCTTCCCCCACTTCTCCTCCAAATATTAAAGATCAAAATAATCTTTTTAAAGCCAATGAGAGTGTACTGTTTATTTCATAGACTATCTGGTCATAGAGATATGTACCTTGGGTTGGCTAAATGTGTCTATTTAACCCTTGCCTGACAAGGGTTACTTTACCCAGTAATTGTGGTTGGCCTTATAGACTTCCTGGTGATCGTGATGGTGATTTCCGTAAATAAATTAGAATTTGTATTCACTGCTTGACTTGCTAGGGACAATACACAAAAGGTTTCAAAGAAGAGTTACAATTTGATGTGGATTTGCAGAAAATTAAGTCTACTCCTTGCTGGAGAGAATTCTTTTAAATACACCTTGAGAGGGCAAAATTGTGGAGGTGCTAGTAAGTGCCATTGTAGAAATGGTTTTAGGCATCGGTGAAATTGGGAAAGTAATAATTTGCACGTCCAAAGTTTTTTGTACAAAATCATAGGAGCAGGTTGCTTTTGTAGATAAATTAATAAATATGGCTGGGAGATTTCTGGATTGGAAAAGGAGAACTGTTCTAGGAATATGTTACTTTCGGGTGACAAGTAAAATGCAAATATTGAGAAAGTAATTCTTAATAAAAAGGAAAAGTTATGATTTTGCCCTTGACTATTTTTTGTCCCTTTTCTGTCGGTACCCATGCTGCTTAAAACTGCAGTTATCAAAATTTTTACCCCCTTCTTAAGTTGTGGTGAGGGACTGTCTTATCTCCCAGTACTTTAATCAAAATCCCATTTATAACTGGGCACTATTTGGTACTGTTTGTTAGTATGTCTTGGGTACAATGTGATCTGTGATAAAGCACTCTAGCTGCTGTGTTTTCCACTGTTATGTCTTAAAGTAGTGTTATCCATTTGATGTATAAGGCAAATTATCTTCCCAGGATGAAGGATTTGTCAGAGAGAAAGGGAAAATATGAAGCAAGCAAATTTTAAACTGAGACACTTGTGGGCTTTTCCCTCTAGTTCCATTAATAGTGGGTAGACTTTCTTCGAAATGCTATTGTCACTTCAGTATTTTAATCAAATTGCTGACTGTGCATCTTGTAGCTGAAACTGTATTTTTTTTCCTATGAGGGGAAAAATGGTTTTCTCTTCCAGAATGGGATACCATAGGTATTAGCTCTCCTGAATATAAGGTGATCCAGGATTAATAGTTGCACTTAGATGACCAGAATGATCCTTTTCATTGTGGTAAATCTGTAAATAAATTTTTCCTCCAGCTCTTGATGGTCAAAACATTTTAATCAAATGCATAGCAGTGGACAGCTTGATATATTCAGTATGTTATCAACAAACTCCTGTACTTTTGACAAGGGGAGAGAGAATGCTGTTTAGAGAAAGCATTCCCAGGGCACTACGTTCTGTCAATAACCCAAGCACAGAGGAGAAAATTGAAAGAGGAATTTGTAATGGTTTCTTCAACTGGCTGCTGTGGAAAGAGGGTTTTTGTAGAGATGGCTGTTGCAGAAGAAAAGACTTTTGAAACAAATGTAGGGAAGGAGGATGGAGTTTTGTTGAAATGTTGACAAACTGTAGAAATCACATGTGGTCCCGGTGTGCAAATGCACAGCAGTAAAGTGGTATCAGAACATATGGAGAATTGAGTAAAAGCAGGACAGGAGGAAAATTAAACTGCTACAGTAGTCTGCAAAGCTAGACATGTGAAGAAATGTATTTCTAATGAGTTTTCGAGCAGTTTGACACCTCTGATTACACTGAAACTCAGTAAAATGGAGCATAAAATGTATTAAAATTGGAGGCAAAAGACACTGAGTGGAAGGTAGGGCAGAGCAGTGAAATAGTGTTCATTCTAAGTATTAATGCTAAACATGTCAGATGTTAATGTAAAACAACTTAAATAGCCTGGAAAGAAGGAAAAATGTGGTGGAATTTTAATGGGAGATGTGAAATCCTACGATCTATTCATGACTTCTGAACCAAAGTTTTCTTGCAGCAGAGGGGATAATGCAGCTGACTTAGAGGTCTAGCTTTCCCCTCATAGATGCTGGTGGGGCCAGATGTAGATGAGGATAGGAGAGAGAAAATGGTGAACAGTGATTAAAAATCACTGATTGATTCAATGGCTGGATTTCTTCTGGCCTTTTAAAAGATTTGGCTTTTTATTCGTTGAGCGTGTGATGTTTCTGTGCTAGACTCCTGGCTCTGCTGGTTGCTGTTGTGACCGAGTCCTCACGGTAGGGACTTGCAGTGATGTAACAGCACCTACACTGGCAGCCGTAGAGTTACATGGTAACTCTGCCCAGCCCCTGTGTACTTGAAACCTGCAGGGTCTGAGCTGCCCCTGAGCATCAGTGCTGCAGGTACCAGGGCTGTGAGTGGCCATCTGAACTCCGGGGTTAGGGCTGTGTTCTTACTCGAGACCAGCTGGATTCCTGATGTGGCTCCTCTGTGATCTCTTTGGGGACTTTGTGGTACTTGAGAAGCAAAAGTCAACTGAGAAGTTTCTAACTGTGTCTTCGGTTTGTCTTCTGTTTCTGTGAAGAACAAGAGGCCTTGAACTGGAAAACTTGAGAGTAGAATCTCCCACCCATACTGGTGGCTTCTGGAGGTAGAAGATGGAGGGAGAGAGTATAAAGCTCCCTGGGACTGCTCCTGCTTCTGGCTGAGGATCCTGACCCGACCAGTCACTGTGCCCTGTAGGGACTGTCTAGTCTTTTAACTCCAGCAAGAATTCTAGGGTAGGGTGGCTTTTTATTTATTTACTTAATGGTTATATTGCTATCCTTTATAGTCCTACTAGGCTGAGATGTTTTGTTGCTTAAGCTTTTTGAAAGCCATCCTCAGTAGTCTGTCATCCCACAAAATTTTCTTGAATGCTGTAGTAACGCTAGCCCATAGGAGAACAGGCTACTAGTTTCTCTTCTACCACAAAACAGATATTTTAAATAAAAAAATCAAAGTTAGGGTCTACAGCAGACTGAAGAAAACCCCAAGCTCTATAAATTACTAGAATTGTAACATTTTTAAAGCAAATAATATTTGAAGACTGGTTTCTTTTTAAATGTCTTGGCTTGTATCACAAGAACTTGATGACAATTTCTTGCAGTGAGTAATCAGAATGTTTTTCCTCTTTGTTCTCACCACCATTTGCTATCTTGTCTGTGATACTTCACTTCCTTAATTGAATATTAATATATATGCATTATTTATATTAACATCAGTAATTGAGTTAGGAAATTAAACTTACTGGCTAATTAGATCTCTTCTCAGAACTGGTGATTTAAGAATCAAAGCAAAGTCACTGATATAGAAAAAATAAATTGTTTTTGGTGGAATGGAAACTTTTTTCCAGTTTTATGCAATTATGCTGCTGGCCTTTTCTTCAACTGACTCTTGCCAAAATGTCCCTATCTTAATACAAACATACTGTACATTCCTTTTCACTCCATCTGACACTAACTGTTGTCACTAAGAAGTTGCATTTCATCTGTGAAGGTAGAATATCCTTTTGTACTTCAGCTATTCTCCTATGGGCTAGCAGTACTATACCATTCAAGAAGGTCATGCCAGATGAGGCACCTGAGGATGGTTTTCAAAAGCCTGTAACTTCTTAATTCTTAAAACTTTAAAAGAGGGCTTTTATGTCTTTAAAACAAAGGCTTGGAAATTCTTGTGTGAAAGTGTGGTTCTAGGGAAGGCTTTGCAAAACACCTGATTTTTGTGGTACGTACGATAAAATCAGAATTGCTGTCAGTGCATGATGTTATTCAGCGCTTGTGTTTTAGCTCATTGTAATTTTGAACATAGATCAATGGGAATTTTATTAAGATGTATTTTAATACATATTTAATACTTAATAATTAAAAATGAGAGCTAGTTGCATCAACTTACTAGTAAAAATAATTGTCCATTTCAGAAAACAAAATGGTTGTTAATGCAACAGTTTAAGTTGACTTTCATCAGGTTCTGGCAATCTAACCCAACTCTTGCTCTGTTATTACCCCCATGTGCTCTTGAGTTATGCATGATAATGCAGTAAACGGTGTTGTTCACAATTTATTAATGTATAACTGATCCAGTGGACAAATAGGCTCAGCAGACTCACAGATGAAGGGCATGCTAACACCTGAGCTGGCTGTTAAGGTGCTGTTTAAGCCTGCCAAGCCAGGTCAGGTAGCACAAGGTAACTGCTGTGGTGCTCTGCAGAGGCTTTTGTGAGTGGGTTTAGCAGAGGGGTTGTTCGTGCTCGGTTGTGCACGTGCTTCTAAACTTCCTGATGTTCTTTCCCTGTCCTGTATCAAGCATAGAGGGGATCTTCAGAATAACATTTTTGACATGCAGTTGAAGGGGGAGAAACACATCCATCCTAACTGCTGTGTACAGCCAGTGAGAGACCTGGCTGGTGCTGGTGGGGGCTACCCTGGGTCTTCAACTTCAGTGTGGAGAACTGCCTCTTTAAGTGCTCATCTTACTTGTTTTCTGTGTAAGGACTGCATGTGCACAGGACATATTAAAAGCTTTTTGTTAGTAGAAGTGAGAACAATATTTGCATTGTGTGTATGAATAAGGAGTTAAAAGGAACTTCAAAACCCAAATGAGTTACATGGAGCTTAAACAAACAAGCGTCTGTTCATCCTAACTGTGGAGAATTATTACTTCCTGGTTTTAACAACTGTTAACTTTTAACACTTTAATATCTGCTTTTTTTTTATGTGGCCACTATCAACTGTACAGTTCACTAGTTTTATGTGGGACTTTTTGGGGCTGTTTTCCACAAATGCAGTTGAGCTGCTACAGAAAAGTAGGCTTGTTTTAAAACCTGAGTAATATCAGGATGCTGGAATGTGGTACATAACTTGTATTATCTTATCACCATGAATATTGTGTCCTCTTTGTTATGTCCTAAATGCCATTCAGCTATTGTGTGGGACTAGATTCTAATTCAAATAAATCTTTAATTGGGTTTTGTGCCTCATGTAGCTTACAGAAAATGTTGAGATAGGACAGTGGTAGGTTCTAAATGAGAAGGGGATTAAGTAGTTTCACTGTGCATGTCTTACGATTCACTGATTTAAAGATTTATGTCATTTGGAAAACAGGAGTGTTTCCAGGGGTGTCGCATGCATCTCAAATACTCAGATTACTTTTTATCCCCACAAGGTTAAACAGTGATGATTAAAGGCATTTGCCAAGCCCTTATTGTTCTGCTGGAGTCAGGGCATCTGTGTTCAGCATTCATCTGAAAAAGCATGCAGTATCTGACAATGGTGAGCAGGACCACGATCCTCTTGTAGAAGGCATCAGAAAGTCTTCACAGTCTTCTAAAAATTCTTTGATCCAGATAATTCAGACTCTTATTCTCTACAGTCCATGACTTTCAGTATGGCTTTCTGAGAGAATATTAACATAGTCCTTTCAAATAGCACAGTAGTTTTAAATCTGACACAGAGAAGAATGACGGGTGTCTGGAAGCTGGGTTGATAAGGCTGCTGAGTTATCTGCATGGGGAACAGCTCTGGGGCACAACAATTTAACATAATTCTTTTCCAGTTCACGTGTGTGATATAATGAATACTCATATATGGTGAAGTTACAGAATCCAAACCACCATTTGCAGAGAAGTGGCCATAGAGCAGTGCAACTGAAAACTTCAGACCCACTAAGTGTCACAAGTGCCCTTTTGCAGGACCAGGCTTTCCAATTGTTTCCTTTTGCCTAAAGGTACTTGGGAGATATTCCACGGATCAGGAAAAGAATTACAGAAATTCTCTATTAGAGAGACTTTCTGGAGAGAGTTTCGTGCAGGGAAAAAACATCTGATTCTCTCTGCTACCCTGTGGTGTAGAGTGCTATTGCTCACACCAATGCTGGCTTAATTTAAAAAAAAAAACCAACTTTCACTGTTTCCTTCCTTTTGCTGCAGGGAAAGAGATTAGAGACCTGAGTAGAAGCAGATGAATTGTTCTCTGTGAAGACTATGGGAGTGCATATATTTAGTAATCATGTATTTTCCATAGTGCTCTGCTGAGCTCTGTTTGGTAACCCCTCTCTGCTTTCCATATGTTCATTCTGAGGTAGATCTATGTGCCCACGTACCACCCTGAATCTATAGTCTGGGATGGAAATGGAGGAATTTCTCCATGTGTTTTCCCTCCTTCAAGAAATCAAACAAAGTAGCTGTTTGCTGTCAAATGTTAGCTTCAGTTTCAGGAAGGAAAAATGCTTTTTAAATATGAAAAGTGAGAAAATATCACCCTTCCTAAGACTGACAAGGACTGCATGCTTATTACAGTCAGTGAGGTGACAGGCAACAGTAAATGTGGGTAAGGCTGGCAGAGCTGGAAACTGAAATACACAGAGCTGAGGTATCTTAAGTCCTGCACTTGGGTTTATTTTTATTTTTTTTTTCAGTATGTATGGAAGGGCAGGTTGTTTGAAGTTAAAATACAGTGTTTACTGTGGCTCAGGGTGTAGAAGCAGGATTAGTTTTCTGATAAGGTTTTTTTTCAGGTGTGGTACACAAGGGATTAGAAAAGCAGAAGCTATTTAGTAGCTAAGGAGAGAGGACTGCAAGCTGGCTGCATGCTGCTGAAAGGACTCTTTATCCAGAGGATTTTTTCTTTTTTATTTTTCTTACTTTATTTTTCTTGGTGCGTGGGCTTACACCGAAAGAAGGAAGGAGAATCCTGGTAATTGGTAAGCATGTTAAACTTTAAATGAAAACTTCTGAACTGTGTTACACCAGCTGCTAACAAGCCACTTAAAATAAAACTAGGTAATCCTGTACCAATGAAGAAGAACCTCCATTTTTTTACCATAAACTCTTTAATGACATACATTCAAGTAAATAGAGCCACATTTTTTGTGGAATGTATACTGGTTTCTTCTCTTATCTTTTTTTTCTATATTTGGATGTTGTAGCATTGAAGATCTGCATGATTACGTAATTAATTATTTGGGGATTGTGAGTGTGGTCCTTAATGGTTACTGTTAGGGTGTGTTGGCTGGATTTGTTTGTGGGTTTTTGGTTTTTTTTTTGGTTGGTGGTTTTTAGTCCTGTTACAGAAAACATGATATTTTTAAAAAATAACTTCAGTTAAAAATCTTTTAGCAAATGGAGGGCCGGTTTGAGAGACTATAACCTTGAACTTGCAGGTCATTTGAGAGACTTCAATGTTATGTGAAAAGAAGAGGTTTCATATCCATATATTGATGGTGGTGGTGTTGTTTTCAAAAGGTTATGTGTGGCTTAACGCAGGCAAACTACTGTAGGGAAAAATGGATTTAAATTTTTTTTTCTTTAATTATTATTTTTACAAGCAGCATTGGGCCAGTGTTTAACTATTTGGGATGTAATGGGAATCTACACAGGTATTACCTAAAAGTTCCTGGAAAATAAGGAACGTGTTCAAAAGCTAAAGTAGAAAATAAGGAACTAAAAACCTGTGATTATGCAAATATAAAGGGTCCCTGAGGAGAATGTTTCTCATGCTAAGTGTCTGCCAGCTCACAGCACTCATTGCACAGGCTGCTTCAGCCAGTTGAGGTGCTGCACTGTTGTAGCCAAGAGACTGATTTCCCAAAGCATTGGCTTTGTCATGTGCATTGCAGACTAGGTAGTTCTTCCGAGGAGATTTTATTGGTAATCTAAAAATATTCTCTGTGTATTAAACAGCAGGGGGCGAATCTAATCACAAATGGGATTTGATGGACTGTACTGGACCCAAGCATTAGGATATGTAATGGTTAATGCCTTCGACTATTAAACCTTCAGTTCTATGGTGTGATTTTTCTTTTTTTATTCTGACTTACTGCTGCCTTACTCCTCTTCATATTAGCAAAGATCAGGAGCAATAGCTCTTAACCATATCTAACTTGAATTTTTTGGGTTTTGGGGTTTTGTTTTGTTTTTTCACTCCAGCTCATTCAGAGGCTTTCAGTTACTGCTTTTTGTCTTGCATTGGGAATAGCCATGTCATTACTTTATGGAGTAACACAGAAAATGGTGGCACAGAGATCATTCTTCAGTTCCTGCTCTCATGTATGTTTAAGTAATGCTGTTTGCCTACCCTATTAGCACAGTGGCCACTGCAAGCACCAACTGACAGAATCAAGTTGCCATTTTTTTTAATACTGAGATTCTCCTGTTCCCGTGCTCTTCATGGCCTCCTCAGCACAGTGTAGAAAGAAAACAAGTTCTTTCTGTTCTGAACAAATGGAATGAGTATTCAAAACACAATAATGTAATAATCTCTTCTGCGGAGCGATCATCTCTTATTTTGCTGTTATGTTACATAGGATGATGAGGAAGAGATCCATCTGGGTATGTTACATAGCATGATGAGGTAGACATCCATCTGGGTACAACAAGAAATGGTCAATGAATTAATTGCCAAGAATTTAATTTATAGCCTACCTTCTTTAGATTCTGCTATTGTGGTTCCTACAATGTCTATAATGTAAGAAAAATAAGTTGAAGGTCCTTCTAGCACAGCATATGGAGTTAATGAGAAGGTTTTTTTTGATGTGACCTTACACTGGTTTGTTTTGTCCTTCAGCTCCCTGCTCCCTGTGGTTTCTTTTCCTTAGCAAAAACAGCATGAGGAGAGTAAAGCCAACTCTTCTACTCTTTCCTCCTTATTAACTTGGAAGGTGTGGGGGGTTGGGTTTGTGGGGTGGGTTTTTCGATTGTTGTTTTTAAATATTATCCTGTTCCCTAATTAGGACTTAGCAGACACATTTAGGAATATAAAGGCAAAATAACTTTCTGAAAAGAAGCATAATGCTTGTTTTCTGATTAGTGGATTGTGAAGAATGTCTGCATGTCCTCTTGGATTCATTTATCTGATATTAAAAACAGGAAGCAGGTGTGAATTTTTATATTAATTCTAATTCAGATGTTTGAATTAAAAAAAAGTACACCTGTATTTTACAGCTCCTTGGAGATTAAAATGAAGGTAATTTATAATCTTATATATATGACAAGCATCTGAGTTTTGAAATCTAAAGCAGAATTTTATTTGACTTCACTTAAGGTAATTTTAATATAAAGTTAATAAGGCAATTTATAGTTGAGTAACTTTATTCAACTTCCAAATATTACATATTCCAAAACTTTAACCACGTTGGTTTACACTCAGAATTGTGCCTTGCTGTCTTGAAAATGTGAAAATTTAATATTAGTACATAATAACTATGGAAATTTCTTAAAATATGAGCAGCTGCATATTGCTCTTTATTGACAAATATCAATAAAACATTGTAGGACAGATATCAATAAAACAATATGTAGGCAAGTCTTGACAGATGAATAGTAAACTTTGTGTTGGTACACAGACTTAAGCAGGGATCCTGCAGTTATGAGGCTCAAAACAGGAAGGCAAAGTAAATACAGTCATTTTTTTCACTTTGTAATTGAATTTAAACACTTACTTCCCTCATGGCAGCTCACTGAATTCTCCACCAACTTATACTAAAAAAAGAAGAAGAAATTGCCTCTGTGCTGGAACCAGGATATAAAGGCTGCAGCCTGGTTCATTCTCTTTGCCACGTTTGCCACAGCATCTGTGGACACACAGGAGTGGGGATGGCAAGACTGAGAGGTCGGACTGTCAAAATGTTCCGGCTCCTGCTGCCGTTCCTCGGTCCGGAGCTGGTGGGGTGGCGGCCGTGGCAGTGCTGAGCTCTGACGGCACGGGCTACTGCTGTATTTCCAGCTGGCTGTGGTTCAGCAAAGCTGATCTGGTTTTTCCTTCCCACTAGCAATTATGGGCCTGGGCTGCAGAGTGTGTTTTGATTTAGCAGTGTCTAGAGGCATAATTTTAAACACCAGAGAAACTCCTTAGAGGTTCTGAGCTATTCATACCCAGGGAGAAAAGATGACCTGGTAACAGTGCTGGTCATATATGAAGTGCCTGTGAGCATGTGGAGGAACATGCTCTCTAGCTTATTACAACAGGTGGATGTGTCTGTTATCAAACTCTTGTGCCTGCTTTCCTATATCTTCTTTTATATGTATCTTCAGATGAAATTCCTCACTTTAGGAAACAAAACAGTGAACTGATTGACATGGAAGAGAACTGATACACAATTAGATAATGGTAGGACAAGGGGGAATGGCTTTAAACTGAAAGGGGAGAGATTTAGAACAGATATAAGGAAGAAATTCTTAAGTCAGAGGGTGGTGAGGCACTGGCACAGGTTGCCCAGAGAAGTTGTGTTCAAGGCCAGGTTGGATGGGGCTCTGAGCAACTCGGTCTGGTGTTAGTTGTCTCTGCCCATGCTGGGGGAGATTGGAACTAGATGGTCTTTAAAGTCCCTTCTAACCTAAATAATGGTTTGATTTTATGAATTTTCATACACTGAACTTTTTTCAACTCTTTGAAACTCTTGAGTACCGACCTACAGCCAGTAAACCAGGTTTGGTTTCTCTAAGGTTTAGTTTAAACATGAATCATTTGCAAATATGCCGTGCCTGGTAGTACTGTGATTCAATAAGAAATGGTTGTGCTGAGTAAATTGGCCATGTGATATGAAAGGTGAGGAGATTTCTAACCTATCAGCTGCATACTTATATCTAATCAAATTTGGTCTTTTTTATGTTCAGGATCAAAGAAATATGACCAGGTAGAACATAGGTTTGTTTCCTAGAGACTCCACTCAAAAGATCTCTCTTTCACAGTTTAATCTGTGATTAATCATAAAATGGTTACATTTAGCAGTAGCTCAGCATGATAGGTTTCTATCCTTATTTCAAAGTTTAGGATGAAAACAGGGTGATTTACCTGCATATTTCTTTCTTTGAGAGTGGCTAACTTGGAGCTGGAGGTCAATGACGACAATTTGGAACTGAGGATAAATTACCTGTGGAAATGGATAAAGATGATTATTGCTGGCAAAAGACCCTTAACCTATTAGCAATCAGAATTGCTTTTGTTGTAATCACTGCACTATTCCTTTGCTATCTGGAGCGTGGTTACTTATGCTGAATAGCAAAACCTTTCTAAAACTCAGTTTTGCTTTCTGCTTCCATGGTAATAGGTATCCTTACAAAAAAAAAAAAAAAAAAAAAGAAGCAAGTGCAGACACACTTCTCGTTTTCCCAGTCTCTATGAAACTTAACACTTCACCTTCAGAGACTGCTTGAAGAGCTTAGTGAAACCCACTCTGAATCCATCAGTGACTCTGCTGACAGTTGGCGAAATTTGTCTTAGCGACTTTCTTTCCTGTCCCTCCTTCTTATGACTGAGCAGCATAATAAGAAATGACATACAAAGTATTGGCTGTATTTTTCTGTACATGTGAAACAGATGTACTTATCAAGTGTGCTTCCAACTAAATAAGAGCAAATGATCTCTAGGACTGTTTTGCCAAGTCATAGGCCAAAACACTGGATCCTGTACTGAATTGAGTCCAAAATTAGTAAAAAATCTCTGACTCATGGTTTTGACTTGTGTGCCACTACACTAAAGCCACTATCATATTTCATTCATCCCAGGTGTATCTTGTTACCCACTTCAAATCATTGACCTGACTGGGAAAGTCAGCCCTGGTTTTACTAAATTACCACGTTGGGTGATCAGCAGTAGCCCTTGGTACAGTGACCGTGGCTTTCAAGATGACATGGAGCGATCTGAGATCGGTGGCACCATGGGCTGATCATTTCACAAGACAAATCTATTTGTCTGCAGCTGAAGATTGTCTGGCTGCTGTTAGATTTCTGGGATTCTAAATGAGAACTGTGGATTACTTTTCAAGTGAAATGGAAAACCGCTATTTTTTGGTCTCATTAAAATAAATGTCTTGTTATTTCAAACAGGTTTTTTTTTTCATGGTTTAATTCTGTTAAAAAAAAAAAGGCAACCTATTGTAGATATCCAAGATTCTGATTTGTTGCTGGGCCCGTGTTGCTTACAAAATAGCTACATTTTTATTTTATTTTCAAGTAGCTCTGTATAGCAAGTAATGCTGTTTTGAAAGGATTGAGGCTTTTTACAACTCATTTCTTCAAAACCTGCATGGTGTCATTTGTAATGTTCTCATTTGTATATGTATTTTTCATCTCAGGAGCAAATCATCAGCCTCCAAAGGTTTTGCAAATATTTCCTTTGATAAAATATTTTTGACCTATTTATTGTACTCTGTTTAACAGGTATAGTTTTAACTCCAGAATTGCCTTCTGTGCAAAAGAAATTTTAAAGGATCATTAGCCTTCCTTCTACTTTCAGAAAGAGGAGGCAGCTACTATAATTTATTTGATTGATACCTGTATCTTCCTTGGACAAATAATTATTAAAGCTTTATGTTGCTGTATAAGCCACTTGAAAAGAGTATGGTGCATGAGATTGCGGGTGATGCTTCTATACACTTTTTTTGGGGTGTTTTTACACCACAGACTATTAAATTAGTGAAACCAGAATTACTTGTCTGGTTATTGCTTTTGGTCTGCTCTGCTGATACTGAGATTGCCTGAACAGCGGTGTGGTGAAGAGATCCTTCAAAACATTGACCTAATATAAAATGAATACAGGGTGTTTCAGCTGCAGGACTATTACAAAACTGCTTTATATTGCTATACCTGTGAAACTGAGAAGAAATTGCTGGAAGCTGAGATCTCTTTGTGTCCTGGATCTCCAATGAAAATGACTTCTTCCTTCTGCCAAATAACTGCAATAAGGTGAAGTATATTTATAACAATCTTGTAAGTATTTTCCGTGTGGATGCCTTGTTTTACAGATAAACTGGTAAAGATCAGGTGTCTGAAAAAGACGTGGCTCTTGTGTATGGGTGACAAAAATCCCACTTGCTATTGATGTCAGCTCAGGCTTTCCTATAGAAATGGTTGGCAATGCTCAGCAGGCATCAAAATTGCTTTTTACGGAATGGTGAAGTGCAGTCTAACAGTGTATTCTTTTGGCAGCCACAGTAGTGTGCTTTCCATCTATCCAGACAGAGGTTTTAATGTTCACTTAGGTATCTGCTTTCTGGAGTATGTTATGCATGCAGAGTCATGAGAATGAAGGGGAGATATTCTAAGCTTTTGTGGGGTCTTGCCATCTTTCTGTGCATCCACAGCTAGGAGCAGATTAGTCTGAGAGGATGAATTGAAAAGTCGGAGCAAAGCTCTCACTTTAAAAACAATCACATATTCATAAAATAACTGAAGAGTGCAATATTCTTGTGGAAAAAAAAAAGATCTCCATCTCATTTTGGCCTTAAAAGCCACAAAAGGAAGTAAAAGAGACTGTGAACCCTTCAGTGTGTAGGTTGTGCAGCCACCTTGGGTGTCAGCTCTGAGGATATAGCAGGAAGTCCCCGTGGTGTAGAAATAAATATCTTTTGACCTAAGGAGAAAAAGTGAATCCATAATTTCTTAACAAATGCTCTTCAATGTCTTCACTGGTAAGTAAATAAATTACTGCTAATAAACAAAATAGGGGTGGGGTATGGGGGTCATAATTTTCCACAGAGCTTTTTTTCTTAAGGCAAATATTTAATGCAGCAAATATTTTAATAAAAGAATAGTCAGGGATTTGTTTACTGAGAAACATTAAAGGGCAAAAAAAAGGGGGAGAAAAGAAAAAGAAAAACAGTATTCTATTCACAATTAAATGCCTGCCTGCAGTTAAGTAGAATTGATTTTCTGTTTCTAAATTGCACATAGGGAAAGTGAAAATATTGCTCAGTGGGGTTAATCAGAGAGTTGTGAGAACAAGTGTGAAAGTTGTCCATTCTACAGCCAGGATTTTATGTACAAGCATAACAGCTAGATAGCCTGTTTTTCTGAGGTATGGAGTTTGAGCTCTTCTGAAAACTACTTCATTAATTTACAAGTCTGAATATTGGATTTTTATTTCTAGCTTTAGGCATGCAAACCAACAGATTCAGGTACATAATTTGGCAGACTACTATCAGTAAGTACATTTCTAGGTATTTTGACAATTTTTTGAAATCCAAGAAAAGTCCCTATGTATTAAAAAAAATTGTTCCTGCCCCTTTTCAGAGTATGAAATTGTCAGCAAAAGCAAAATCTAAGCTGAGCAAATGGTGTCTGCAGACAGCTGAGGTTTGTGCTGCAGTGATAATGTGAGGTCTAGAATGCAGTAATTAGAGAGGGTAGTCAATACTTGTTAATGAAGGCAGTGCTTGTGATATGTCTTTGAGGGGGGAGCAAAGCAACGCTGCCCTTCCTGCAGTGCCTTATTGACCTGCTACAGCAGCCACTCTCTGCTTGCATGGCCCATCCATGGAATAATTGATATGCTTTCTCTAAGAATAAATAACCTATTTTCCAAAAGTGCTGGAAACAGTTCAAGGAAAATGTAAGTTGCTTAGGACTGCAAGGTGTATGGGTACACTATGTGTATGTGCAATAACAAGTTTTTTTTGGTAGGATTTACAAGCTCCAATAGCTGCCTTTTAAGAACAATTTTTCACATTATTTTTTAAATGTACTTTTGATTTCTGGTAAATAGTTCAGTCTAAAAGGTTTATTCATAACTTGAAGGTGGGAGGTTTAGTCTGTGAACTACTTGCTTCTGTGAAAGGACAGTAAATGAAATTTAGGTGTTTGGCAGACAAGCTTCAGAAATTTTTCTTTGTGATTTATTTCTCTGAGAAAAACTGCTGCCACGTAACTCCATTAACTGTATGACATGGCTATGCAGTAGCCAGGTGTGTTACTGCCCCTGAATTTCCATTTTGTCCACTCCTTAATTTGTGCTGTTCCCATGAATTGTTTTTATACATCTTTCCTGGGGTGCCAGCTTCCAGGAGGTGATCCGAATGGTCGGCTTGTGGTGGTAACCTCTTCTTTATTGTAGCTGTCAGAGCGAGTTTGCCAGGATCAAAGATGGAGAAAGGGGTTCTATTGGAAAAGGAGTCTTGGTATGGCACTTCTTTTAAGGCTATTCTAAATCTGGCTGAAGATGAAGAAAGTGTCACTGAGGTCCTTGTTATGCTATTTAGTTCCACAATTACAGAAGAAAGTATCAAAGATGGAGAGCTGCTCATTTTCCCATGAAAGAGGAGAAATACTACTTGTTTCCTTTTGGAGCAAGGTAAATGAAAGGGAGAACTTTTGGGAGTTCTTCTGTGAAACATCATTAAATAATTTTAACCAGTTTTATTCAGGACATTGTTACAACCCCCCCCCCCCCCCCAAATTCCCCTTCTTCAATTTATCATGCTTTTTATGCTTATTAACATGATTTGGTAGTAATCAAGGCTGTTCTCAGAAACTCTTGCAGCAGCCTAAAAATGTGCGGGTACTCAGTACTCAGAGCCATTCCATGTAAAGTAAAACGTTCCCATTCCTTCCTTCTGCTGACCCCTGGGCTCACGGTGTTCATGATTCCTGAATCCATAAGTTGGAAGCCTGCACCAATGTATACGGATTCATTTCTTCTTTCAAAAAGCCTCAGGTATTGAAAATGTTTTATTTCTCAATTAACACTGGTAACAGTGATCACTTAATACCTTACCTAGTGTTTTAATGGAAAAGCCTATTTGGAAGGGACTTCTGTCAGGACTGCTCTAACTCAACAGTTGTAAGATGGTGCTGTGACAAACCACTGGTACTAGTAGTGGGCTTTAGATTACCAGCCTAATCCAGCAGGCATTTAAAACTTCTTTGCTGTGGTGTTTGCACATTGGCCACATGAACTTTAGTGGGGTTGACCTGCTGGTGTATTGAAACCAGATCCAGACCTCTATTTATCAATGGGTTTTTTTGGAGGTGATTTATGTCCTTTACATTTTCTGCGCTAAACTTAGTGTGGTGGGATCTGAATGTGGAATCTTCTGCAAATATTGCTTCTGTGCTCAAGGAGGGTTATGATTTCAACCAGGCAGGAGCCACAGGGGTTTTTTTGCACTGGTACATCTAGGTAGGCACACTGAACTTCACCAAAATCGAATGTTGCTGTTCAGACTTATTTCCCCCTCTTTCTCTCTACGGTAAATCTGCTCACTGTACTTAACTTGAAGTGCAGATGGGACCATGTTTGGGAGGGCATAACCTCAAAGCACAAATCTTGTATGACCTAAAGAATGAGATACATTGGGTCTATCTGTTTCGTCTGACAAACGAAAAGCCTTATTTAGATTCAGATATTTCCTCTCTGCTGCCTTGATGAAACCATGAAGTCCTCCTCTTTTAATGGGGCTGTGTGTGCTTTGAAGTAAAGAGGGAAGAAAATATGCTTTAAACAAGGCATTTGTGTTATTGTAGGAGTTCTGGGAACACAGTGTAAAGAGCTGATGTTCTGTGTATGAAATACCATTTTCAATGGAAAATATTTGCTTAGAATAAAGTGTATTAAAATTATCTTGCTAATTTCAGTTCTGTAAAGTTTGCAGAAGCCAGGCTGGGGGAGGAGAGGGAGTTCAGTTTTGTTTTTGTAAATCCAAAAAAACATAGATGACTGATGCATTTACTGTTTCTGGATGATGTGTTGTCTGTCAAACACTTAAAAAACCCCCAAACCTTCTCATTTTCCTAAGTTGCTTCTTGTGTGTCTAAAGTAACCAGAATTAACCAAGCCACCTGCAGTCAGAAAATCTTAAAAAGGTCCACTTGTGCCAATCCTATACTCACTTTTTTTGTAAACTTTATCAAATGGGGACTTCAAAAATCTTAGTAATAAGAACCTCTTACTTCTGTATTAACTTTGAGAGAGAATCCAGAAATACTAAGTTTCAAAATTAGTCAGGTATGTGACCTCAGGGGCCTGCAATGGGTAAAACTGTAAACACCGCAGTTGTTAACTGGAGTTTGCAGCCATAAAGAGGTTTAAGAAGGAAAAAGAAATGGAAAGGAAAAATGCTTGTTCTACCCAAATTCAGAGTGCAGCTTTTAAGCAGGTTGTAAATTAAGGGTCCCACATTGCACTGGGGGATGGTGCTGTCTGCAATCTGCTCAGGAGTGCCAACCATGTCCTGGGGGGCATCAGGCAAAGCATCTCCAGCTGGGTGAGGGAGGGCATTGTCCCGCTCTGCTCTGCACTGGGGTGGCCTCACCTTGAATGTTTTGTGCAGTTTTGGGTGCCTCAATGTGAGAAAGACATTAAGCTCTTAGAGAGCATCCAAAGGATGGCAATGGAGATGGTGAATGGTCTGGAGGGGAAGCAGTATGAGGAGCAGCTGAGGACACTTGGTCTGTTCAGCCTGGAGGAGACTGAACACCTCATTGCAGCTACAACTTCCTAGTGAGAGGAAGAGGAGGGTTAGGTACTGATTTCTTCACTGTCATGACCAGTGACAAGACTCGAGGAAATGGCCTGAAGCTGAGTCAGGGGAGGTTTAGATTGAATATCAGGAAAAGGTTCTTCACCCAGAGGGTGGCTGGGCACTGGAACAGGCTCCCCAGGGCAGTGGTCACAGTGCCAAGCCTGACGGAGTTCAAGAAGTGTTTGAGTGACACTCTCAGGCACATGGTGTGACTCTTGGGGTGCCCTGCGTACGGTCAGGAGTTGGACTCAGTGATCCTGATGGGTCCCTTCCAACTTAGCATATTCTGTGATCTAGTTCAGAGCTTGCCAGATGTTGCTTTCTCTGTTTCTGTTCTCTCCTTGTTTCCTGGGACTCTTGGAAGTCCTTTTATCTGGGATGTCTGCCATAGTTCATGAAGTTCTAGCCCTGTACTTTTTTGCCTACTGCCATGATATGTGATCTTCCTGTTCATTTTTGCTTTTGGGATCCTAGAAATAGCTCATGTTAAATTCTATTTTTGAGTCGTTGGTTGGTTGGGTTTTTTTTATTTTTATGTGCCAGAATGCATTGTAACCACTCATGGAGCATAAAAGCTGTGGTACAGAGCACTGTAACTGCAATGAGAATTAGAACTGATGAAATAAAGTCTTTATGTAGTGAAGGATCCCGCTGATCACCTACATATATCAGAGAAAAGCTTGGCTTTTTTTGTGAAACTCGTGTCCAGTTTTATACCAAAAATAAATAAATAAATAAATAAAAAGGCAAATGTTCCTCATATCTGGCTATAATAGTCAAAATGAAACTGGTGAGCCAGTGGCGATGTGTGCAATTAGCTTTATTTTTAAAGCTTCTGTCTTTGTCCTGAGTGTATTCCAGATAAGTGTTTGTATCTTGATATCTCCAGAAGATACAACAGGTGTCTGATTGGCAATTGTAAACTTGATAAACTTTCTGTGAACTTTTACACATCTTGACACTTGACCTTTAAATATCATTGTTGTAGATGTATTAGTACCAGAGGGAAAGAATTGGCTAAGAAACTAAGAAACACATCCTTTGTTCTTAACTGACTTGTTCAGTGTGAATACTAATTTTTTTATTTTTTTTTTAGTTGCTCTTGAATGTAGTCAAGCCACTCTGTACTTACAGCAAACTTCTTTGGTGTCCTATTCTATCTTTAGTTTTTCTCTCTCCTGTGTCACTCGATAAGACTCTTGAGGCTGAAGTAAGATTTTCGAGGTTCCTGTTTTGTGGGCCAGTTTGCTCCGTAAATAGAAAAGTAAATGGTTGGCTGGCTACTTCTTCAGCAGGAAGTGTGCACTGCCTTAGAGATTTGTCTGTCACTGAAAGTAACAGCCACGCTGATCACTCTGAAACAGCAGTGAAACACAATAACCATAACTGAACTGCTTCTGTTGGGATAATGGTGGAGTGGAATGCTAGAAAATAATGAGCTGTCAGGTAGCAGTAGGATTCTGAGCTTTTTTTGGTATAATGTTTGTGGTTTCCAGCGGCTTCTACATTTTGTCATGCTTGTTACATAGATATTTGAGCTTTTATAACAATACCTAATAATAGTCATCTGGTCTTATCACCTTCAGTGCTGAGTAGCTCTTCACACACATTGGGTACTGGTCACCCATGTTACTACAGAGGAACAAAATCCGCCTTTTCCCTCAAAAGTGATAGAGTTTAGATCATTCAGTTGCTTCTGATTTAAGAGAAAGGGTAGCAGAATTTCTGTCTAAGAGTTTGTAATCTGGAATAAACGTTTCCTGGTTGTCTTGAGTGGTTAAGATAAGTGTCAGCTGATTCTGGGGGTGTTAAAGGGCATGACACTGTTCTTATGGATCTGTGTTTCTTCCTGCACCTGCCTTTGCTATGCTTTTTCCAGCTGATACTGCATGTGATGTATTTGAAACCTAAGTGCAGATGTTTTATAATTATTCACTTTTTTTGTTGGTCTGGGCACCTTTATGTCACTTCTTCCTTCATTGTCTGCTCGAGGGCGTTTCTGTTAAATTCTCAGAAATACCAGAAAGGTGCTTTGATCATCCTCCATGTCACTTGATATCAATGCTATGCCATACAGACAGGTTTTTCCGTTTAAAAAAAATAAATCTGAAAAAAGTCAGTTTTATAGACACACTTTTCTATGAGGAAAACCTTGATACTTTTTTCCTGGGTTGTTTTGTTGTTGTTGGTGGTCTTTTTAAACAAGATTTAGCCCTTTAAAGTCCTGAAATACTTGGAAGTAAGCTTATCACCAATGCTTCTCTAAAATTTCAACAAATAGTATTGCTGAGAGCCCTGTACATGAATAGTCCTAAAATACTGAGAGAAATGTTATATCTGCTATCTTCCCAGAAGCCCTGTGCATCACCCAGTAAAAATAGATTTGTGATGATATAGTAGTAGCAACATTCAGTCTAGAAGTTGCTCCCTTTGGAGTGGGATGTGCAGAACTAAATCCAGACAGGCACATGGGAGACTGGCAACTCTGCGGGTAAGGATGTGAGCAGGAAAAAAGCAACATTAGTTGCATTTTTGGAATAGCTGTTTTGATACTGAACCTGGGAAATCATGAGATGACTCTTAACAAAATTCCCGAGATCCTGGAAATTTGCTGTCTTCTCAGTGGAATTTTTCCTTACAAGGTCAGTATTTAAACTCCCTAGTGGCGTTTTTCGAATATACTTTTAGAACAGCTAACTCTTTAAACTTGGCAGAGACAAGCAGCTGCAACCCTAAAATGATCCTTGGCAATTAACTACTGCTTTCCCCAGCTGGCAAAGTTTTCCTGTTGTTTTCCTCTTCCCTTTTGTATCAGGTGGTTGGTGATATTTATTTGTCCTCTAATGGGAAAGCAGTTTCCTCTATCCCATATTAGAACAAAGTCTGATTTTTATTTTGATTCCTGAGTCACTTTTTTTTTTTTCCTCTGTCATGTAACTGCTTAAAAACACCACGGGAGCCATCAAGAACTGCATGTTCATTTTTCTTGCCTTATAAATATCTGCACAGCCTCAAGTAATTAATGATTGTTTCCTTCTTCTATGTTCATAGTTGGTGGGATTATTAATGATAGGGTTATCCACAGAGAAGTCTGCATGGAGAATTAAGGAATATGTTGAGGACAAAAAATTCATTGTAGAGTCAAAGATTTTGAACTTAGATTTCTTGAAGTAATTCAATGGCTTACCATAGGAATTTTTTACACTTTAAATTCTCCATATAGGATATAATATAGTAATTCCATCAGTGGTTCCTGTTTGGATTACCATGTTTCTCTGTTTTTTTCTTTAATAGTTTTCTGTTGGTTTTTTTTGTTTTTTGTTTTTTGTTTTTGTTTTTTTTTAAATTTCAAAGCATCTCTATGACAAATGCAGATATCTCTAAACTGTTTTTGCACTAGAATGTGAGGAGGACACAGTGGTGTGTCCCTCTTTGAATCAGAGCAATGTGTCCTGTGCTCCATCCTAGTTTTTAACTGAGCTTATTTATCTGGTCGAAGGTGAAGCCTGAATTGAAATGTTTATTAAACTAACTGTACATGTTTTCTGTGGTATCATTTTAATAATCTATGATCTCTTGCCTGAACTTAATCTCTCTATTGTTCCAGAGTACTCCTGTAAGTTATTTTTCTCTACCCTAAATAAACTGCATAAGAATTAATAGTTAGCCATAAATACAAAACCAGATGAGTGAAAAAGAGTCCAAATTAGTCTTTTTCTGAGATATGGACTGCACTGTTTTATGGGATAGTATAGCAGCTGTGAGTACTGTTAGTTTCCAAATGCCCTGGAGAACCACATGTCACCAATTTGCATATGAATATAGCTAAGGTCCAAGGTGATGGTGCACTTCATCCATGGAAATTGTCTGCAAACTTTTTTTCTGTGAATAATGAAAATTGATATCTCTATTATTTATGCTTTCCTCCTTTTTCTTAATCCTAGCCCGTCTCCAAATAAAAGCCAAAGAACCCAAACCTAACATGTTAGTTTGACATTTAATATGTCCGTTTATTTTTATACAAATAGTTGTGCTATGCCTTCATACACCAAAAATGTAAAAATTCTTTCCGTTCTCTTAAGCTACTCAACTCTAAAGCTCTTCAAAGGACCTTTGGGAAAGAAACCCACCAAAACAGTTTTGCAAAATTGTTCTTGTCTCTTTCTTGTTTATGTTTTCTTTCTTTGATGTACACAAACAGTTCAGGGCAGGGAAAAAATCTTAAAACACTTGGAAACTTAGCAGATGGGAAAAGATAATGACTAATGGTTACCGATTACGTTCTTGTAGTTTAAGTTATATTCTAAGTAAAGCAATTTGCCCAGGGGTAAATTGGTATTTGAGCTTAGAGGAGGAGCCACCTTATGCTGTTGTACTTCCATTTTTGGAATGTTGCCCTTTGGTTATGGACAAAATGGTCAGTAACTCTGGAGATGGTTTTGGCTCCCAAATCACTTTTAGCAGTCCTGGCAGCCAGGGAAGGAAAAGGAGTTCCTTCTTCCTGGGTTAACACTGACTTTGATGCTGTTCCATGTTGCCATTAACTACCTCAACAATGGAAAGAAGTGCATCTTCATCATTTGTGGATGATATTACATGGAGTGGGAGCAGCTGACAAGGGTTGGGCAGGGATGCTTTTCAGAAGGACTTTCTCAGACTGGAAAAATGGATTGAGAGAAACCTCATGCAGTTCATTATGGGCAAAATAAAGTTCTAGTATCTAGCTGGAAAAATCTCAGTGCAATAGTAGAAGCTAGAGCTTGGAGAACAGTGCAGATATGTGGGGAGCTGAAGAGGAATGAGAGTCAGCAGTGTGACCCTGTGGTGAAGCAGGACCAACTGTGTCAGGTCACAGAAAGTGAGCCTAGTAGTGGTCAAACTACACCTGGAGTATTGTTTCCAGTTCTGGGCTTCCTGGTACCAGGAAGGAATGGAAGAAGTCTGGTTGACTAAGAGGATCACATATGATGTAAGAGCCTGACAGAAATGTTTTTTTCCAGAAGAGATATTTGTAGAGTAACTTATTACTATTTTATGTTACCTACTGGGGTGACAGAGACAAACTCCAGAGATAAACAGTGTTAGCACAAGAGGCAACAGATGCACCTGCAAGAAATGACATTTCAACTAAACATGAGGAGAAGAAAAGCTTGGCATTGGGGTAGTTAAACACTGGAAGAAGTGCCCAGAGGACCTGGGGGATCTCCATCCTTGGAGGCACTCGGAGATCAATCGCCAAGACCTCAAGCAACTTGATGTAAGCTGGCCCTGCTCTGAGCAGGGCATTAGACCAGGACAGGCTGAGCAAGCTGGGGTTGTTCAGCCTGGAGAAGAGAAGGCTCTGGGGAGACCTTGGAGCACCTTCCAATACCTAAAGGGGGACCTACAGGAATGATGAAGACATTTTACAAGGGCATGTAGTAATAGGACAAGGGCTGATGGCTTTAAACTGAGAGTGGGTTTAGATTGCCTATTAAGAGGAAATTTTTTACTGTGAGGGTGGTGAGGCACTGAAACAGGTTGCTCAGAGATCTTGTGGATGCCTCATCCCTAGAAGTGTTCAAGACCAGGTTGGATGGGACTTTGAGCAACCTGGTCTAGCAGAAGGTGTCCCTGCCCATGGCAGGGGGGTTGGAAGTAGATGATCTTCAAGGTCCCTTCCAACCCAAGCCATTCTATGATTCTTTCAAAACTAAACTATTCCATGAGTTGAGATTAGTGGATGGTGTAGTTGGAATCAGACAGGGTCTGACAATACTCATTAGACTGCCTGTTATGATCTGCAACTATCCCTGTAAGAGTGTAGATACCTGACTGTTTAACTGGAAATGAAAACCTCCCAAAGCTTACAGATGGAGGTTTTTACTTACTTTTTTTTTTCAATAATATGCAATAACACACACAGCAGTAAGACAGTAAGAATATGTATTACAAGAGGGGCAACACTGAAGTAAGTCCTCACTGAAGTAATCTTTGTTGTTGCTTGCTGTTCTTTGTAAGGCAGATAAAGTAGTTGTTTTGCCTCTTGTAGAAGAAAAAGAGGCACAAACTCCTTTTGTCTTGAATAGCAAAAGAAACCATGCAGAGTTTTGTGGTCATGAAGCTCCCTCCAGTTCAGCATAGTAGGTGCAAGTATTTATTAAATTATATTCTCATTGAATATATAATACAATATGTGATACTATATCTTTAGACATCTTCCTTGGTCTTTTAGTTACTGTTGTCTTATGTCCTGAAGGAACTGTAAATTTAATATAAAATTTATTCTTGATCAGTCATTTTTCATTTTTCCTTCTAAGTGCCCAGGTATATAATAAAATACCAGATAAGATGATAATAGCTCTAGGATTCAAATCTTGCAAATATTCCTCAGGTGGGAGCAGCAAATACAAACCTGTTATAGCTGGGTATTTATTGGCTTGATTTTTGAATTGATTTTCCAGCTTCAGGCATATTCTTTCAAAGACTCTTATGAGAATATTATCATACAGATAAATAGTTTCAGTTCTGGAAGAGGTAAAAAGTCATCATTTCCACCATTCCTCCCCCCCAATTGCCCCTTTTCCAATCTCAAGTCAGTCATGGTAGTTGATAGAAAGGCTTAACAAACTGTTTTGACAAATGCCTAGGACATGTTGCAAGAGCATAAAGATGTTCAAGCCCTGTACAGAAAAGATCAAAGAGATCCTTGGAGAAGGCAAAGCTGAACTGGTTTTTTGGTTGTTGTTATTGGATTTTTTTTGTTTAGTTTTAAGGGGTTTTTTTGGTGGTTTGCAAACACTTTTCTTATTTCTAGCTTTTAAAGGTGTGAGTGTATACCATAGAGCTCTTCTGGCTGCAGTATGTCCTTCCACCTGCAATTGATTTCAAAGTCATAATGAGGATGCAATGCCCTAAACCATAAAAAAAAATTAGGAAGCAACTGAAGAATAAGTAGCAGTGTTTGCAGTCTGAAATGTTGAGTCAGAGTCATGGGTGTATGTGGCCATGGACTTGGCAAAATGCTGGCTGTTCAGAATCTGCAGTAAAGGTAGAGAGATCCAAACTAAAGTGGGTATCTTTTTGTGTGTGTGGTTTGTTTGTTTGCTTTTTTAATGTCATTGATCATCTAAACACTTCTGTATCTAAAAAGCAAATTTAGGAAAAAAGATTTCCAGTGTCTATGGCTGGTATAGTGATATACACAGCATGAAGATTTTGGCATGAAGTAAACTTGAAGAGCTTTTGTGCTTGTTTAGATCTGAGAGCTATTTCCACTTTACTTGACTCTTGCTGCAAGAAAAGGTCTTGTATGCTGCCACTGCTCATGTATATTTTACCATTTTAATTCAGAGAGACACATGCAGAACGTACAAATGGAAGGGCAATCAGATGTTGACAACCTGATGTGATTTGATCATGATTAATAATAACTCTGCAGGGCCCAGCTTGTTTATAGATTTGAAACCAATCAACCAACCAGACTCACCACCACACCCCCAAAACGCTCACCTCCCCGATATGAAAAAACTTCTGTGCTTGTTTGCATGTTGTTCTCTAGCAGCTCCTCTTTAGCTTTCTTGCTTGCAAATCTGAGCCAAATTATAGATTGGACTGGTTGAGCTTCAGTTTTTGTTCCCAAATTTTTCTGTTTCAAGAAGTTAATATTTTTTTTTTTCTTGCTGGTGACTCTACTGAATCTGGATGTTGAGTAGAGGAGTCTAAAATTCTGCTAAGCTACTCTTTCCAGAATATCTGAAGCTTTGTCCCTTAGCTGTGATGTAGAGTATAAGCAACACAATCTAAAAAGGATTGGTTTTGAGTCTATAAACAATCATTTTGGTTGTTTATTAAAAAGAAAGTTTATTAAATAGAATAAAACATACCCATTGTTTTATTATTTTTCTGGAAATGGGAGAGACCATGGTGTGAACATAAAAACATTCCTCTGAACACACTTTTGCTTATTTTAGGTTAGAGGTTGGCAGCCTTCCCAAAATACAGGTCCTTGACAGACTTTTGTTTCAATATTCGGTGGAGATATATCCTGTCAAAAAGGGAAAGGAAAATAGCAAGAATATTTACCATCATGTACTGTACTTAATACATAGGCTTCCTGTATATCCTGAAAGAACTACAGATCTTTCTTCTTCCACATCTAAATAGCACAATCTCTCAAATCTCCAGACTGCTGAGGAACACAGTAAGGCTTCTTGTGCTTTACAGTGTCCTCATAGTCTAAATAACTGTGACTTGAGTCTCCTTCAGCTATTTCTTTAGTGTTTCCTGAGGTCTTGGTGAAAACAAAATGGTTGAATTTTCCTTTTTAAAATAAAATGTTGAGCAGTCTCTCCCTCCATTGAATAAGCAACACGGGTGTTTCTAGCTGCCAGCTGCTGCTTTAGAGGGAGGTGGTAAAGGTACAGGATGTCTGTTGTGTTCAGAGGAATGCACTTGAGGTCAATTTGGCAGTCTTCCACTACTGCTGTGCTGGGTTGAGTCAGCTGAAGTATTTATACCCATTTTTAGCATCACTTCTGATAAATTACAAATGTACATGTCTTTGGCATGACAACTGCATGTTTTAAATTTGAGTGTGATAAATTTCTTCTGAGTTGAGGAGTGGACGCGTTTTGGAGATTGGTTCTTTTGCCTCATGTAGGACTGATTTAAAAATCTTTTCTGGGATGCTCTGTCTCCATTCTGTAGCTTCCAGGTATGAATGTCACAACTTATTAGAGTCTCTACTTGCTATGGAATAGAGGCACTGATTAAAAACTAAATCTGAAACCTGATAGATTACAGATTTTGCTATTTTATGTCCCATGACACTATGAGATTTCCTTAAAATTAGATTACAATTTACTGAAGCAATGGAAATTCACTATTTCAAGAGAGAAAAAAATCACACTCTAACAATGTAGCCTTACTTTTTGCCATAAAAAGCTTAATGCAACTTTAAATAAAATAACCTAAGTTTAAATAAATGGCAATGTAATATATGACATAATGCTACTGTGTTCTAAGTAACCGTGGTCCAGATGAATAAGTGCTCTTTGTAGGCTGTTGGTTGCAGCTGTTTTCCTGTTGATGACAGCAATCACTGCTAATGGTTATAGTGCTGAAATCAAAGGTAACTCTACAAAGTGAAAAGCACAAATTTTCTTTCATTAATTTCTGTTCAGCTACCATTTCCTCCTATAACCTGAAGTTTCAAGAAGAGTGTGAAAACTTAGTGTTTCTGCTGCTAAAGTTGCAGGAGGTTGCTAGCAGAAACATGACCAAAAAGATCATTATAATTCATACTGAGCTTTCAAATAATAGCTTCAGGGTTTGAAGGAAAGGGTAAGAAGGGTTTCTGGGTGAGGGAGTGGACAGCATTAGAGATGATAATGTTTAAACTCCATTTTTTTTATGGGAATGCTGAGGATCTTAGCCCTGCTAGCAGTTAGGAGAAAATGAGAGAGTGGTTGACTTACACTAGTATCATCACATGGTTTTCTACTGAAGAACCATTTAAAAAAAATGTATAAATTCCTTAACTGAACCATCTGGCTGTACTGTATTTTTCTTTCTCTTCTATTAAGCTGAGGTAGGTGTAGTCATGCTTTTGATGATGTAGTCTTCTCACAGCCATCTTCCCAGGATGAATTAGGCATGTCAGTTATGTTTCAGGACTGAGCATTGGACTATGCTGTCTCCTATCATTTCTTCCATTCATGTATTTATAGGACTCTCTTTTGATCATTAAATGTCAATTTTTCTGAAATATAAGTTCTCACACTTCACGAAAGCAACAGTGCAGTAGACACATACTCCCCTTTTTGTTTTAGCTCATAGTGCTTTCTGATTTAAAAAAATAATCAATTTGAGGAATGGGCTTCTAAAGAAGCTGCATGGAGTGGGTAGCGTGACAGGTGAGTCTAGAAAGCTTCAGGCATCATCCATGCCTGATGCTTTGGGATTTTGTTTTAAGAGTCTTTTTAATTGAGGCATGCTGGAAAATGTCAGGTCTTTTTATTCTGCTTGGAAATTCTCTAATGGCGTTTCAGTAATTTAATATTCAATGCAGAAAAGAGTCAGGAGGTTTTGGCAGTCACTGCTTACTTGTTTCTATGCTGGAATTTTGCATGGCACAAATATGTAGCAGTACAAGAGTTGGAGGCGTTCTGCTGAATTTGGATATAAAGACCACAACAATGAGAAACAAAAATGGAAGAGCACCAAATGCAAAGCATTAGACTGCCTTGTTTGCAGGTTTCCTAATAGTGGAAAATAATAACTCCCTACTAGACAGTTTATTAATGTGAAAAGAATAGCAAGGTTACAAGTAGAAGCAACTTACACAAATCCTTTCTCTGGATTTTTTTTCATGTGCTTCTAGTTCCTTACAAACTAAAATACAGAACTGCTCTTCTACATTGAGTGACAGCCATTCTGCATTGTCAGAGCTGCTCAATACCTTCTTAAGAAGTGAGGGTTCCTAAAAGGTCTTGAAGATGTGACTAGAATATAGCTACAATGATGTGGAATAGAAAATAGCTATTCTTGATGGCACTGAGAGAAGCAAGTCCTGACGTGTAAGGATTTTTTCTTTATAAGGAAACATTTCAAAGATAAGTTTCCTTTGACTTAGGTGCCCACTCATACAATCTGCTGTCAGTATGTGTTGAAATATTTTTTGTTGCTTATTTCCTGAGCTATGTCACTAAGTTATGAAATTCAGAACTTCCTTTTTTGTAGAATGAGTTGATAATGCTCATTCTATGTCCAGTTTAAGGACTACCTCTTAGATGAGCAGAGTTACTTGCACAAAATCATTGGAATGTAAGGATTTCTGCTCGCAGTAATGACATTCCTATATAAGGCATGGGCAACTGTAAGTAGATGTCTTTTTTTTCCTTTTTTTTTTTTCCTTAATAGTTTACTGTGTTTGAAGTAAATATATGTCCTCTGGGAGAGGCTCAGAAGTATCTGAAATCATGATCTATGTAGTTTTTCTCATCCTGGCCTGTAGCTGATACACGTATAGGTCTCTTCTAAAGAATCAGAAATAAGCAGGAGGTAAGAAGTTCTCTAGTAGCCTGTGATCAAACTTTTCTATGCAGGAGTGCATTCTGTAGTCTAGATCTAGGTTTTCTGCTCATATCAGTAGAGCTTGTTTCTTGCTTTTGTTGAGGAACAAGTCATCTGCCGGTGTCCAAGGGCAGTGGCACTAAACTGAATTCTCATCACTTGGGTGAGCAGGGGTGGAAGCAGAACAAGAGTGTGTTGACCCAAGGCAGCCATCCCCACGAAGAGAAACAGAACCTTGTGACCTTCCTCATAGCACGCGATGGACTTGTCTTCACATCTGAACTTAGTTTCTGACGCTCTCCTGACCACTCCTTCCCATTTTTCTGTCACATGCAGTCTCGGAGTAGTGATGATCTTTGCAACTATGGGTGGGAGAGAAAGAGTGCCTGTCACTATGGCCCCACACATCATTACCTCGCAGTTCATGGCCAAATGTTGCATTTTCCTGAAAGTGAAGTTTAGATAATACTTCCATTTGCTAGAGTGCCTATATTCTGGCTGTTTAAAATGTAAGTACAGGCAGACTGGATTGAAAGTATTTTGCTATAGTGCATATATACACTATATACACACATTTAAACTACACTGTATTACTTGAGGAGCATAACAATGCAGTTAAATGTTCATCCCTGTTTTGTATTGCATTCTTTTGACTCATTTTGCTCACCAGTGCAAAGACAATGAAAACCTCAAAAGTGTTTCCAAAATTTTTTTCAGTGAGCAAGATCAGTTTATTAGTTCTGCTTTGTGTGTATGTGTCAGCCATTACTCATTTCTCAGAATGTGTAGAAGTCTTTCTTTGTATCTATGTCTTGATACATTCTGGTTATTTTTTTTCCCTTATCCTTATGTATAGTAAAGTGCAATTTAATATAAACTATGAAAAGTCTAGACCTTTCAAGGTACTGGAGTGACCCATGTGCTAATATTGCTCCTAATAGCAAAATAAAATCCTTGTAAGATCCCTCTTTGTTATATGTTAATGGCAGTAATAATACAAGCCTTCACGAGGTGCTTACTGCAAGAAATGCTGTACAGTAATAGGCTATATTAGGCTGATTACTTTTATTGAAAATAATAAAATAAAGATCACCTGTGGGGTTGTGCTGTATGCCCCTAATGCCATGTATCTGTCATGTATCCACCTGAAAGCCCCAGCTGGGACCAAGACCCCAGCATTCATCAGACTTTTCTAAATAGTTTCTGACAAAACCTCTTTTTTTTTTTTTTGTCAGCTGTGAAACTGGTTTCTTATTCTTGTGGGAGGAGATAGACTGCAAAGAAATCTCTGAGCCATTGAAACATAAATAAAATAAAACCAGGAGTATTTTAGGTGACTCCAGTGGAGTACATAGTTACTGTCAGCCTAAATGGTACTATAAATTTGGGTTGTAAAGAGCTAACTCTCTTATGCCAGCTAGGATGGGAGATAGGTGGAATTTTTGGGTTTTGTTGGTGTTGTCTTGGCAGATACCAGTAAATCCTGTGATGCTGTTTTTCCTTCTGCTTGTCAGTGGAGCTGTCAGCATGGAAGGAGCATGCTCCATGTCTGCCTGCCTTATCAAATAGCCCAGCCTGGTTTCTTTAGATGACTTCCTGCTGGTTGATCTGTTGACCTGCAGAAGGAGATTCTGGCTGGAGAAGGGCAAGGTGTATCATAAAATGAGTATGTTGTTGTTCAGAAGGCTGTTAGAGGCTGCTCAGGAAAGTGTTTGTTTGTGTTGGATCTAGCACAGGTGTTTCTAGACCATAGAAATCTCTGGCAAAGTGGTGCCTGATGAGTTTGGAGAGGAATGTAAATCAAATCAATGTGTGTTATATGAGTGCATCTGCTAAATTCATTTTGAGATTTTTTTCTGTATTCTTTGCCACTAATAAGTTAGCCACCTGCAGTGGGCTAAAGCTTAAGGATGCTGATGTAATATTTAGTACAGCTCCAATGCCACCACTCCTGCTGCATACCTCAGGCTACCTCTACATTCGAGTTCTGGAGATCTAACAACTTTTTTCTTTCTGAGTTTAATTGATGAAGTATGAGAGCTTCCTGTAGCTGCACGAAGGAGACTAGCACACTGAATACCCATAACATCTTGAATTATTTAATTATGGTAGCACTGGTTTTTCTACATTTCCTGACTCTTTTACTGTTTGTGATCTACATTCTAGGATACAGAGGAGAGAATGGTACAGGCTATTCTTATTCCAAAGACACCATTTCTATCTTTGGTTTGCAAGTTCTGCCAGGAGTTGTCCAAGCCAGGGTTGAAGAGCAGTCCTGCAGTAAAGCCTAAAGAGAAGGGAAAGCCCCATGGTCACAGTTCCCACTCATGTGCTACTCTGATGTCTGCTCTGCTCTCATTGGGAACATAACTAGTAAATAAAGATTAGACTTTCTCTCAGAGCTGGATTTACTCTTGCACTGCTCAGAACCACGTCCAAAGAGCTGTCTGTGATCTCTCTTTGAGCCTTGTGAGTTTGAGCTTTGGCTGGCTCAGCTGTCAGACGCTGAATGTCAAACCTAGGAGTCTGCTGCTTTTCCATGGAAACACTCTGTGAGATTGCAGAAATAATCAGGCATGTCTGGAGGTTGCTGTGCCCTATTGTTGGATGCTTCCAGACACTGAACTGAATTGTCCCACCTAGACAAACTCAGTTTTCAGCTGAAATCCTCTCTGCTTTTGTCATCCCTCTTGCTATTTTTTTTTTTATTGAATGCAATAGTGTCTCAGTTTATTTTACTGTTGTAATATGAGCCTCTTGATGTTGTCTTTCCATTTCTGTTTGTTCACATCTTGCAGAACCAGCTCCTGTCCTCTTCCTGCTGGGTAGGTATCACCAGTATGATCTATCTTCTGCCTGGTATGTGCAAGGCCTGAGCTGCATTATGCTCTTGAGGGAGGCTGTGCAATTGTATGTTCTCCTTAACAACTCTTCTGTGCACTACATTTTACTGTTGAGATAAAAATAACTTAGTGTTTACAGCAAAAAAATTCTTTTAACTAGCTGTATCTTTTTATCAGCAATTTCCAAGAAGATTTTCTTTACTACAAAAAAAGATTCACATCTAAAGCCTTGGGATGGATGGATTTTTTTTTTTCTAAATTACATTTCACATAATTTACTTTTCATAATACTTGAAAATTATGTTAATTGATGTGCCTGGCGAAATCCAGATGTACTTTGGTATTGGCTTTAGGAAGAAACAATGTCTTTTCTGCAGGCATTACTGACTTGGAGGCACTGTTGCCAATGGGAGTGGTGCCATAAACCATTTGGAAACTAAAGCAATTCTGGTTTATGGAATGTGTGTAAGTGTATTGGGCTGATTCTGTGCCTGATCCGAAAATAACTATCTTTGGAGACATAACAGTAAAAGTCTTGTTTTTTCTATATCTATAAGGCATTCATTTTCATAACTTGAAAGTTATTCTGGAGAACTGCCTATGAAGGAAGGATAACTTTCAGGCTTGTACACTAAATAGGTCACTAAGATGGCCTAGTACGACTTCTGTCTATGTTTCTTTGTTGTCCTTTAATGACAGTTGCCAAAAATAAACGTCCACAGAAACAGCTGTTGTAATATTGGAAGAATGATTGCTACAGTGGATGGAGACAGTCCGTGTCATTGAACTGGTGAGAAGGAGATAGCTGCTCTCCCTGCTGCAAATCCCACTTTTGTAAGCAGTGACAGTTTGGAAGTGAAAGGTTTATCACTCGAAACACTGACAACATGTTCATCAAACAGTGTCTGTAAGAGCAAAAGCAAAACAGCTGCTGCCCCTTCTCCCATGCCCAGCACACACATCCTCACAGGTTATGTGGGCACCCTCTGAAGGGAAAAGAAATGCCACAGTCTTGTCCCTTGTGACACTGAGGAAGCATGAGCCGATGTGAAACCGTGCGATCTGAAAACACGGTGTAAAGGGAGTGCAACTCACCGGGCATGAGGTCTCCATTCGCTGTGTTATCTGCAGAGGTGCTGCTGAGGAAGCATTTGTTGTCTGCAGGGCTGAATTCATTGCTTTCCTTCTGCAAGGCACCATGGATTTTAGGTGCACTTGAGGTAAGATGGGAGGAGCATCTCAGACCAATGTGGAAACCTTAGTCCTTCTGTGCTTATCCAAAAAAAAATAAAAAAAATAAAAAAGTTAAATCTTGGGTTTTGGGGAGAATAAGAGGAAATTTTCTCAAATTTCAGCCCTTATACTTGCTTACAGAATATTTTTTTAATACTCTTGAAAATGTAGACATCCTGTTTCCCTTGAAGTGAACTTCCTCAATACTAGATGGTGTGAAGCTAAAAGAAATACATACATATTTTTGCCCCTGTACCTGGCACTGGTGTGGCCACAGCTTGAATCCTGTGTTCAGTTTTGGAACTCCACACTATAGGAAGGACATAGAGGTGCTGCAGCAGGTCCAGAGAAAGGGCAGTGGAACTGATGAAGGGTCTGGAGCACAAGTCTTATGAGAAGCAGCTGAGTGAGCTGGAGGTGTTCAATCTGGAGCAAAGTAGTCTTAGGGGAGACCTTCTCTTTCTCTAGAACTACCTGAAAGGAGGTTATAGTGAGACGGGGATCAATCCTTCTCCCAGATAAAAAGTGATAGGACAAGAGGAAATGGCCTTGAGTTGCACCAGGGGAAGTTTAGACTGACTATTAGGAAAAATGTCTTCACTGAAAGGGTGGTCAGGCATTGAAACAGGCTGCCCAGGGAAGTGGTGGAATCACCATCCCCAGAAGTGTTCTAAAGCTGTGGGGATGTGACACTTGGGGACGCAGTTTAGTGGTGAATACAGCAGTGCTGGGTTAAGAGTTGGACTCGATCTTGGAAGTCTTTTCCAACCTAAACAATTCTGTCAGTCTGTGTTCATATTGAAGTTGATTTCTTTTTAGAAACAAAGGTGATACTGTAATAGAGAAGATCAATGGTCTATTGTTTTGCTTTATGTCTGACAGTAATGTGTGGTTGGTACAACTGCCAGAAATTCCAAGGTTGTTTTAGTACAACTCTAAAAAATGGTATGACAGGTGGACAACAATTCAAACCCATGTGTGAGGCCTGGTGTCACTTACATAGATACTGTGGTTGGCTTTATTTATAAAGCTTTCAAATCTTATGCAGAGAATGGAGACTAACTGCTGTCATTATGCTGTATTCTAATTTCACATAACTTGTTTTAGGTGAATAGATTTTTGTCATCAGCAAAAAAGCCCCAAACCATATCCGATTTGAAAAACATACATTTCTAAAGCCTAGTTTGAGTCTTCATCAACCTGAATAAAGTGCCAGAGTCTTGACCAATCAGATGGCAGCTGGGGCTGGAAAAAGCTGAAGCACATGGTGTCATTGTTATAAAAGACAATCCTTTCAATGGAATCAATTCAGGAGACAGGATGTCAATATGTTGTTTATTTTCCATTCATATCTTCCAGCTAAAACCAATTTATTCCTAAACGTCTATCTGGCTCAGGCTTGACCAAATCAAAAGGGGGAGATGGCTAAATTTTCTTTTCCTTGTCCACCCCTCCTCAAAATCATTTTGGATGTGCTGTTTTCCTCTCCGTCTTTCAAATAGTTTGAGTAAAACTTCTGTCATATGTACAAAGGATACTTTTTTTGCTCCATATAACTTATCCATTGCTTCTGTCAAAAATTGTAGTGCACCCCACTGCTCCTTTCTATGTGTGATGGCTACTCCATATGGTTTATTCTATTTTTTTCCATTGTACATTTTAAAATCAGACTTAATTATTAAGAAAATCCAAGTAAGAAGCTGAAATGGATTCTGACTGCTGTTGCCCTTCATTCTGCTAACAATCGTCCTGTAATGAGTACAGCTAGTACTTGTTCAAGAACAGATGGTCTAAGGGTTTTTATAGTGTAGGGAACAGGTTTTCCAATGCCAAAATTGCTTATAATATTTCAGTAAACAACATAATTTTTAAATACAAAGTTAGAATTAACATAAATCTAGACAATTGCTTTGCAGGATGTCTCTTTCATGAAGGAAAAAAGACTGAAATTGAACCTGAATCCCTATAATTTTGAAGTCAGCTTGCCAAGAATTGTAATTGCTCCATTTTTCCCCCCAGAAATGTATAAATACATAAAATCTATTAGTATATCAAAACTAATTTCTGAGCCATGGTCCTTATTTTTAAGAGGCAAAACAAGAAATGCTATTGGTGTTTAATGATGCTTAAATGCTGAAAAGTTTTTATTATTAACAATTGGCAAGTTAAACAGGATATTGATTTCCTTCCTTACTTTATTTTACTCTTGTTGCTGATGGGTAATTAGGTTTGGTGGCCATGTTTGCTTAAGAATTTTTTGATGATGTAAAGTTTGCTTATTTAAAGGAAGAAAATAGATTCAAATTATGAGCCAGCATGAGTCAGAATGGTCTACTAGTCGTGGAAGGCAAGTTGGCAGACCTAGGTTTGGTCCCATGCCTGTCACCAGTATCTTGTGAGCTCTGAGTCCCCTCTGAAATCTGGGTCTTCTTCAGCTCCCTGTGGTGGGGACTCTCAGATGGGTTACAGATACACACTGTCAGCAGGAATCTGAAAAGCTTCCAATGTTAATGCACCCAGCAGTTTAATAGAGATGCCTCTTACCAATATAAACTTCATTGAGCTTGCTGTGAAGCAAAACTAACATCCTTGTGCAGTGAGGATGAGGGAAACTGAAAATTTGGGTCTAAGGAGAGAGGAAATTTTTGAGCTTCATGCCTGGAGCCACCCATGGGAGAAAGAGGTGTTTTTGTGATGGTGGGTTCTGGCAAAGGGGTTTTCAGTCTTTTACAGAAACAAACACTGCTTTGCAGGACCAGCTACAAGACTGGTGTCGTTAAGGTAGAAAGGAAACCATTTTGTCTTCCTCAAAAGAATAGTGTGCTAGACCTAAGTTAGCAGGCAGAAATCTGAAGTCCAAATTTGGCTCAGGTTTAAGTAAAATTACCCACAATTTTTTGACACACCATTAGTCATAAGCACTGAGTGGTTTTGAGAGTGAGGGAGAGAAAGTTTGAGTGAGTCAACAGGCTACTGTGCTGCATGCTGTTATACATCCAGTGTTTAAAACCTTAAAGAGATGTGGTCCTGTGCAAATCACCAGAATTTAAAAGCTTTAACATGTTCTTTCAAAGCCCTTTTATTTTGCAGACAAGGTCATTATCAGTTGGACTTAAAAAGCCACTTCCCTTTTCCCTGCAGACAACATCAGTGGGAATTCACTGAGCTGGTTCACATCATTGCTGTAGGTGTGTAGCTGTGCAGGATCTGGCCCAGTGAGAGCAAAGGTTTCATGCACACCTTTGATGTGGGGGGGAAAAAAAGAAAAAGGCTTTTCCAGACACGCCTCCCCTGGCAGCCTGGTCATGCAGCAGAGAGACAGGGTGGTTTTGCCTGCTGCTGAATCAGCACTGATCTTGGCAGATGTGGAGCAGATACGCCTGGCAGAAGCTCTAAGACCAAAACAGAGGGTCTGTGCAGTTCTTGAGCAATAGATTATAGTATTCTTGAGAGGAACAGTTTTGAGGAGGTAGAGATCAGGCAGCAAACGCTTCCATCGTGCTGAAATCAAACCCATTCAGGGGAAGTAAGCCTGCCTTCAGAAAATCATTTTGTCAGGGGAAAAGCAGATCCCAGCTAATTTCTCTGAATGCTCTGTTTTAACAGCAAATAGAACTCTTGCTGGCTTCACCTCCATCTTAGTGAGTGTTTTACCCCCATTTCCCCCTGCACAACGCGGGAATAGGCAGTGTCAAGGTTAAACCTGGTCGCAAGCTTTTGTTAAGGTGTCGTGCCTGCTTGCGAAGGCAAGGCACCTGCCAGGCATGCCCAGTCAGCCCTAGGAGCCGGCTCTCCCTGCGCTCAGGCTTTGGGAGGCTGGAGCACAAAGAGCGCTTGTTGCCCCAGTCCCCGGGAGTCTCCCAGTGCTACCACTAGCTGGGGAGGACTGGTTACCATGGAGGCTGCCATCTGTTCGCTCCCTGCTGGAATGTGATTATCCTCGCTGGGTTGGGAACCAGCAAAAGCAGGGGAGCGTGTGCTGTCGGCAATTATCTGCAATGGAGTGCGTTAATGGAAGGCTGGAATTAGCTAGCTGGAGGAGCACATAAAAGGATTTTATCAAAACTATTAATGATTTCTAGCCAAGAGGAGTAAGCTTTTTGCGAGGTCAGTACTAAATTCATTCTTTATGTAGGCAATTTTTAATTGGTGTGGTGGCTTTATGATTTAAGGATGGCAGCACCACAGAAATAATGCTTATTGTTAAGAGGGTGTGTGGGGGGACTGTGTTTTAAGGATCTTTGTTTGTCTGTTTCAGTTCGAGCAGTTTAATTTGGGGTTGTTAAAGTAGTAAGTCAGAACAATAACTGGCCGAACTGACACAAATGGAGCAATTCGTATCTCTTGTCTTTATGAAATGCTGTTTGCTGCCAAATCTGTTTGATTCACGTCTTTTCACCCTAATTGCTTTTTGTCTGAGTGAGATCTTTTTGGATGTGGCACGTGTTTGGTTTTCATACTGGCATGAAGGGTGAGAGGAGGGAGAAATGTTCAAACAGAGCTGGTGATACAATGGATGTTTAGGGTGTTTTATGCAGTTTGCTCAAAGGAAGCAGCGTAAGGGAGGCAGAATGCAGGAGCAGGTTTTCCACTCTTCGTTCCCACCCTCTGCCCCTCTTTCTAACTCACCAACTGACCAAACACTTCAGACTATTTCTCTTAAAGAGCTTAATTGTATGGAGACTTGTCAGGAGTTTTCAGAATACTCTGCAAATATTATGACTGTTTCGATGGCAGGATTTCATTTAAAGGGGAAAATAAAATTAGAAGTATATGCTTGTAAGGTTTTTGTGTCCTATAAAAGACTTTTTTTTTGTTGTATTTTAGGAGCTAGGAGTGTTATTTCTTTTCATAATAAATGAATGATGAACATTTTAGTGCAATTCAAATTACTGACTTAAACGAGGAGCATTAAAATTTTGCACCCCATATAGACAAAATGTTACTTCAGCAGATGTTTTTAGTCACAAATGGGTTTTCCCTTTTCAAATAAAGGTTTTATGCTGCATCCCTCTTGCCAGAACTGCCATTTTTATTTGGTGCAGGGAAGGACACTACCAGAGGCTTTTAATTAAAACTGTGTCAGTTCTAATTCAACCTATTTGCCCCCTGCTTTTATGCACTGAAAATGTCGGTATATTGGAGTCTGGAAGGGAAGTTACTGAGAGAGTTAATAAGTCACGATTGCAACATATTTGCCTAGGATAAATTTTTAACCTAGAAGATGCTTTCCAAGTCTTGGTGCCTCACAAAAGTGCATGTGGGAGATTGAGGGGGTTTTTATTTCTTTGAGTACTTTAACTGTTTGTGATGTGTGAGCTTTTCTTGCGCTTGTGGGAGGCTGGTATACGTGCATGAAGTCCTTTCAGACTTTTATGCTACGCTTGCACGTTGGTGGAACTGGGTGAGCACTCCAAATGGAAGCTGTATCATCTTATAATTTAAAAAAAAAAAACCCACACATTTTTTTAACCCCTTCCTTTCTCAGAATTTATCTATTGCATTGCCGTTTGAGTGGGTGATTTATGCAAAACTTGCTTTTAATGGGCTGCAGTGGACTTGTTCACACGTGCAAGTCACCGGTCTGGAATTGCGTTTCTAAAAAGAGTGCAGGGGGCAGGTTGGCTTTTGTGCTTGGAAAGAGATTAGACTTTCACCCTTCAGATGCTACGCTGGACCTAGCTGGAGGGAAGGGCAACCACCCCAAGGTTATGCAGGTGTGGGATGTGTTTCTGTTCCCTGGTGTCTTTCTAGGAAGGTTGCTGTTGCCCACAGGGTTCACTGCCGCTGTGTGTGTGAATGATAGTCTCATTGGCAAGTCTTCACAGATACAACAATCATATCGACATAAAGGTAAAGGCTTGTATATCCTTTCCAGAGGTGATTTTTCCTGATTGCTAACTGGTGGTGTGCTGAGAAGCTTGTTTTTCCTCTGACTTTGCTAAACCTGTTTCAAGGATAAATAGGGGACTTTGCATTCTGCATGCTCCAGCTCTTGTTATATTCTCTGATAAGCACCATGCAAATATCCAAATAGTCTTCAGCAAACAATTTTTTTATTTCTGTCTGGATTGGTCTGCATGTGTCTGTTGGTTACTTATTTTTTATTATTAAATTTTACTTTAGGTCACTAGGTCAGTGTTGATTTGTGGATGCAGGATTTAAAGGCTAGACACTCTTTAATCCATTTGTGCATCTGGCCTTTCATAGTAGACATCCCATTTCCGTGTAACAGAGGAGTTGTTAAATGTCTGTTGGAAACTAATGATTTTTTTTTTTTTTTAAGACTGTTTTTTTTAATCTTTGGTAGATTATTACAAGTGGCTCTGATGTTTATGCTTAATGCAAACAAATGATTGTCAGTGTAATCTGCTACATGATCTCTTGAAGGAGATTTATTCTAAAATACAGGCTTTGGGGACCAGCGGAGGTGATGGGTCATACTGAGTAGTGATTTGTTTTGGATTTGTTTAGGAGTGTAAGCTACATTTAGGTAGTTCATCTCACAAAAAAAAAAAAAAAAGGGACGTTTCTAATAAACTCCCAACTAAATAGTGTCTAGAAATACAACCAAGTATGTAGTGGGCTCATAATAATCTTGTTAATAATGTCTTACATACTAAGCTTTCAGGACACTCGTCATTAAATGGTAAAATCCTGAGTCAATATATAGGAAGCTGGCTTGCGCATAAACGATCACAATTGTTTTCTTCAAACAGACAAGTCTTTCTGCTTTTCACTTGACACATGACTGTGGAATGCTGTTTGACATGACTTGGATTTATTTATACATTGTGTTTGGGCTGCTGCTTGGTGGAGGTTTTAAATGTGCTTGGTTTTCAATACACTTTTTTTCCCTGCTGTTTACTCCTGTAGAGTGAACATTAAAACAAACAAACAAAAGGCCCAGGCTCCTTACTGTCTCCTTACAGCAGCATGGCTACTTAAAGGTTTCAGCCTGCAGCTCTCTCTGAAGGGCCAACTGTTTTAGAAAGTCCTGGTGCCTGTTTACAAACTGTTCTCTTTGCAGCTCCCATCAAATAATGGAGTTCTCCCCGCGCTGGATGTGGGAGGATAAACCTGCTGACACAGACACTGCTGCTGTTGGTCTGTTCTCCGGGCCTTAGTCATGTAAAATTACTGGTGCCTTTTATGCTTTGCATGGGCGGGGTCAAAATGCAGGCAGTAACACTTTTTTTCTTGATGCTGCAAAGAGCTGTACTAGATTTTAGCAAACACCAAAATTGTTGAATTCGTTCTGAAGCAGATCACCATACTAAACTAGTGCAGTGAGACAATGAGTAAGTAAATGGGAGAGACTGGCAATGTCCAGATTTGTTATATGTCTGGGACTTGTGGTATGTTTTTTAGCCTTTTCAAGGGGGGATTGCGTTTAGTACAGAAGTACTTTTGTCCTTCCTAGAAGTTCCATCTTGTTGAGGTGCCTAACTGGAGAACCTGAAGACTCAGAGCTCTTCTGCAAATGATTTCAGAAAATATTCCTCCCAGGTAATTGTTATTCAAAGTTGGGAGAAAAACAGGGTGGGGAGAAATGGCTTCATGCCAGCAACAGAATATCTTGAAGAGGGATTATTTCTGACGTTTTTTTTCCCAGTTCATCCAGTTGCTCTTACTATATAATTAGCTGCTCATTTTAAGTATAAAAATACTACTTGGACTGACAGAGACATGGGAACTGTTTACTTTTTGATGATTATCTCAGCAAAGTAAGTCCTTGAGTGCACTTGGGAATGTGGAGCTCAGGACTGGAAGGAGCCACTTGGTCACTGAGGGGTTTCTGTGGGGGCTTTTTCCTCAGTCACAGGTAGCCATATAAGTTATTTAGATGTTCAGTAGGCTTTTCTTCTGGCACACTGCGAATTGCAGTGTTACTGGCTATGGAAGCAAACTTTAAGCAGAACTTTAAACTGTACTAAATGATGAAAAGCCAATATTACACTATGCTTCAGAAACTGTGCAAGAAAGATTGAAGTCATTGCCAGTGTCATGAGATTTCTGTTAGTAGTAGAAAACTTAAGCAGACACTTTGAGACATTAATTCTACTAGCGGGGTGATGCTTTCTGGACTCAGTAGCCACAGTCAGTCTCCAGTGCTTCAGAAAAATGGGAACCCAAAGCAGCCAGATTTTGAATCAGAGGGAAGAATAGTCATCTAGTCCTGACAGACGGTGGTAGAAGTGCTTTTCCAGCTGCTGATCTTTGGAGGAACTTTCAGTGCAGTCTTTTTTTACTTGTTCTTGACTATCTGTAGACATTTATTGACTTGTGTATTCTTCAGACTGTACTTCTAGCTGTGGTTTTCTCTCAGAAGCACTTAATCTTCATGAAGATGGCATGGATGCAGCTAACCCTGGTATTAAACAGTGCTGCAACTTGTCTGTTCCACTTTTACTTGTGGTAACCCTAAAAAAAAAATTCCACCTTCAGCTGCCCAATTATGTGGTGGTGTGGTTGTAGTTCTGAGTACCTGTTTTGGATTTGATAGCTAATATTGAAACAAAATATCATGAAGGCTTTTTCAGTAAGGGCTTGTGAACTGGGGATTGAGGCTGCAAAAGACTTGAATTACAGTCTCTTCTACAACCAAAGGTTTTGTTTTGTAGACATTGGGTAATGCCATGGGTGATGTGGTGTATTCCCTGGAGTGGTGCCGAGTATATCTGCTGTTTGAGTAGTAGAGGGAAAATTAGTTCAAGAGCTTGTAATATTACATGAAAGATCAAGTTGATTCTGTAATGAATTATTCCTGCAGGGCAAGACCTGAACTTCTCACTTGGAATTTTTCTTCCCAGTATCTTCTCCTCATCCCAACATCCTTTGTGTGCTCCTACACCCCCATCCCATTTTGTACACAAGTTAATATTTATTTTATATTTTTTATTCTCCTCCCTTTCTTAAGGATGTCAGTGATGCTGAGGAAGATTAGTGAAAGCATGAAGTGGGTTTTTTTTGTAATTCAAAATAGTATTATGGTTTCCCATACTATGATTGCAGCAGTTACATTGAGACTAAGATCTAATACCTAGAATAAATAATTTGATGCTCATTGTACTTGTGTTCAACATGGTTGAGTATTGTTCAGCTTCCTAAAATATCAAAAGGGTTCATGGGTTAGATAAGATTACCTGCTGTCTTTCCTTAAATATCTTATGCCACTTTTCTTTACAGCTGAAGTAGTTCTCTGGCAGCTTTATGTGACAAGGCAGTTTCCAAGACTAATTTTGATGTCTGCTCTCTTCAGTAGCTCTTGTTCACGCCATTGCTTGGAGCCTTATGTTGCTGTTATGACTTGGCCACCCACCATAATGTAACTGGCAAGTGTTTTAGTCCCTTGGCTTGTCAAAATTTCTGTGTGTAAGTCAGTTTTAACTGTGGAAGCTGCTACAAACACTCTTAAAGATAGCTGCGATAAGCCAAAATACGTTTGAAGGCCTAGGGGTGGAACTGGAGCTTTGCCTAAGAACTGGAACACAACAGTTAAAATCTAACACAATGAAATATTCACAGTTAGCAGTGTGAGCACTGTTTGCCCTTAGTAAAGTCAGCAGTGCTGCACTCCTCTGTTGTCTGCTAGCAGCATTCTGTTATTTTGGGTAAATGTTCTTTTTAAGATCTTGGTCTGGAACACTGTAGATAAAGCACCTTGCCCACTAATTTTCCCCCATATTACCACTTATTCTGCAAGCTGTGGCCTGCTTTCTGCTGTAAGAGGCAGACCATTTTGTTTTGGGGTGTGTGTGGTTATAAAGCTGATTTTATTGATTGTAAAATATAGTTTTTCTGAACAATTAAACTAAATTTTCCAGACCCGTCTTGTCACTGATGGTCTTATTCCTGATGTTTCTCTGGTTCGCCTGAAAATACTCCAAAATTTTCCTTACTGCTGAAAAATTCTGAAAACTGAAGAATGCTTTTCTACTTGCTTCTTAACACAGGGGTAAAACTTCAGCTGGTAGCTCAGGTGGGTTCTTTGTGTATATGTGTGTCTTCCATGGAGCGTCCTCAGCTCGTGCGAACAGAAGTGTGATATTCCCACAATCTGATACTAAACATTTTCAGTGCAAAACAATGCCCAGGACACTGTAATGATGAGAGGGAAAAGCCTCTCAATCCAATGTGATCTACTTACTGTTCTTTGATAATGTAGTCTGTTCATCATGTTTTAATGGATTAAGATTTTTCCTTGCACTGAAACTGCTTTAGTCCAGTTTATCTCACAGTCAGGTGGTGTTTTAGAATCTCTTTCTGTAAGAAAGACAACAATGAAACTTGACTGTGTCTGTTTTATAGCTGGCATCTTCTCTGACTCTCGGTTTTTCAGAATTCAGAGATAGCAGTAAAAGAACTGTGGGGAAAAGCTTATTGATTGCTTTTGTGTTGAAATAAATGATGAAAAGTTATTACTGTCTGGCTAATGAGGTCTGGTGTATGGATGGCAATAATTTAAAGGAAATTACAGTTTCATTAGTGCTGATGTGGTCTCAAAGGCTATGTTTAACTATCAGCACAACTTCACTATGTAAAACAGTTGTAGATGTCTCCAATCTTGCACCCTTACTGCTCCAAAAGCTGAAATACGTGTCTAAATTATCTTATTTTTTCACCGTTCTGTGTATTTTTACCTTACTTTTTTGAAATAAATTGGTTCATAGAATTCCTTTTGATCAGTTTTCCCTGGACACTTGAGATGTGTAAGGTTGGATGGACTGGAAAAAAGCAGTACTATGTATTAATGGCAGAGGAGAAAAAGCTCTGCAAAGAAGGTCCCAATTTGCTGACTATCCTTTAAGTACTAGATCAAATTGGCCATAACAGGACAAATTCAGGAGACTAAAGCTGTATGTGAGGCAGAAGGAAATAGCTGTGAACAGATAGTGACATTTTTTGTCCTGTGACATGATCTAGTGAGAGATGTCTCTGCCCATGCAGGAGGATTGGACTGCATGATCTCTAAAGGTCCCCTTCCACCCAAACCATTCCATGGTTCTGTGATTTTTCAGAACGGAGAAAGTTAATTTGACGCTTTCTAAAATGTGACAAGAAGGCTGGAGAAAAGTGGAAGGAGAAATGTGTCGTGCCCTCAAGTTTCTCTTCCTCAGAGAGGACAAAGACCTAAGGTGGAATAGATTGAAAATGCCTGTACTGTCACATATTCTGCTTAAGAAATATGAGTGGGATTCAGGGAAAGACTAAACAAATTCATGGTGAATACGGCTTCCAGCATCTGGTAAAGTAGGGTTGCACACAAATGCATCTACTGACATGGGTGATGCATAAATTGATGCTGTAAGCCACATTTTCTGATGCCTTCTGTGTGGGTTACCCAAACATTTGCTACTCTTTCTTGTCAGACACAGAATTTTTTTATTGAATGTTTTTTTAATTCTTTTTTTCCCTGACCTTGCTGTGTATGCTCTTACCTACCCCAGAAATGTACTGATTACTCCACTGTGTTCATTGTGAGTCTGCCATGCCATTTTTTTATTAACTCAAACCAAGAATAATTTGTACTTTACTTTTAGTATCTAGCACTGCCCAAATTTGATTTTTATATGGACATGAAATCACAGTCTCTGCAATTTGACCTGCTTCACTTGAGTCTTTAGTGTCTGGATTTTTAATGTGGCAGAGGTAATTTTTAAATTATGAATTCAACCTTTCACTGTACTGCAGAATCTTAGGAAAATTTTGTGTGGTGGCCTTCCTCGTTTGGGTTGTGGGGTTTTATTGTGGGGTACATGTGCATTTTGTGTGTTTATGTGTGACCAAAAACTAAATTAACTGGAAAATGAGTCTGTGCTGTTTTGCAAATATGTTAAATGATGTTTGATGTGTGAAGGTGAGTAAAGGTGGATGGTACACTTTTGGGGTAGACCATAGCCTTTTTCCTCCTTGCTTTTTTCCACTCTTCTTTAGGGAAGAGTATGCGTTTTTATGGTAACAGCTGCATCATGACCCCAAGCTGTTGAGGGACCAGAGCTGCCCTCCTGGTCTAGTACCACCTGGTCTGCTGGCCTGGCTGTAGGTTCTGGCTGGCAGGGGAGTGCACTGGCAGGTGGGAATGTCACCATCAGAGGTAATACTGTCACTGGGGACAAGGCAGCAGCTGTGTGGGAGGCAGGAGGCCTGACAAAGCATCCTTCTCAAGGAGGAAGGCATTGGAAGGAGAAAGCAATGAAGAAGGCATGAGAAAAAGCAGGGTTGCAGGGCCAGAGTGTCTTCTCTTCGTGGGTATTTGCTAACTCTGTGTTACTGTAATAGAATGGATAACACTATAAATAGTAATTTCTTCTTCCCTAAATCATAACATGATGCTTTCTCTCAATTTTGTAGTATGTATATTTATAGTGTGTATGTACATATGTATATATGTGTATATATATATCTATATAAGAAGGAGGTTTTAGAAATAAGAACTCGTAAACCAATTTTTTTTTTAAACAGAATTAGCAAATCAAACCCAGTTGATCAAGGTGAACCCTTTGACCACTTTCCATGTCTAAAACAAAATCCTTTAACAATTGATGATCTTTCTTTACTAAAGAAGATTAATTGAAAAATCAACCACAGATTCCTGGATTTATACTTTTTTTTTAGAGTATGGAAGATACTTTAAGCTACAGAAAAACAGCTTTATATGGTTAGTGTAAAACATACAGTTGCCATAGCAAGAGCAGTCCTTTTGTAAATGCTAATAAAATAGATGTAAGTGATGTGATCTTTGATACAGTTCTCTGATTTTGTAGAACTGCAACCTTTTCATTATTTGTTTGGAGAGTTTTGTGGTTGCTTGTATCGCTTCTATGCTTGGACTAAATTGCAGACACAAAGATGCTTCAACAACAAATGCTGTGCAGACATAGGATAAAAAGTTCTTTTCCCCTAAGAACTTCTAATGTTTGTTTGTGCAACCACAGGCTTTCCCTTTGGGGCACATAATACATCTGAACTGGAAGAAAAGAAAAAAAAGATGGAAAAATACTGCTATTTACGTTCTACTTATGGCATGGTAGTTGTTTACTCCATCTACCTTGAGATTGCTTGTTTTGCATCTCCTTGCATGTGAACCAGAAGAGCTAGGGAAGAGTGATGGAGTTTTTGATTTTCAAAATTGGGAGGGTAAAATATCCTTTCCACAGACTTGTTTCTGTTTAGGCTGCAGATCCTGAGTGTCCCTTAAGTGTTTCTCACCTTGTTGGGGGCTAGTCGCCCATCTTCTTAAGGTGCTATTGTTACTTTTCATTGTTGTGGCAGTCCTGAATACCTATTCCTAGACTCCCTCTCTGCCTAGCCCACTTCTGTGTGGACTTTTCCTCTTCCCTACTTTTCTTGGTGGTCACTAGTTTCTGCAGGTCACTTGCTTAATAGAGAATTTCCCCCTATCCTTATATTCATTATATACCTGAAAATCTTGAGTTGTCGTATGGCTGTTTCTTCCTTCCTCACTTGCCTGTGTGGCAAATCTTGAAGGATGCAGCTTAACAATACAGCAGTACTTAAGTTGTGTGCATTGGATTTTTTTTATGTGTTTTGTTTAAGGTACAGTTTATGTCCATCCAGGCTTCTGCACAAAATCACTTGTTACTGATTTTAGACTAGGCCAAGAGTCATGAAAAGGGCAGCACGTGGAAGGTCTGACAGAAGTGAGGGTCACTTCGGGACAAGAGTGTGTAGTGTCTCGGTAGCTGATCCCATTGCCCTAAGAATAGCTGGGAGCCAAGTTGAACCCCTTTGCCTGGCTTTTGAGAGAGGCTTTCAATAGCATCTCAGGAACTATTTTGGGCTGAGGACAAAGCATGATTTTATTATTACCCATACTCAAAGTGCTGTGCTTTTGAAGTACTGGGATGTAAAGGAAAGTGGAGAGGGGTAGGTCAGTGTGAGTCAACCACAACTACTGTATGAGAGTCCTGTGAAAGGGGCCTTCCTCTCTTCGACTCATTGAGATGTCTAAAGGTCTTCCACATGGGAAAAAAAAAGGTGGGAGATATTTTCATATGGAGATTCAGAAGTGCTCATTCTGTATTCTGTGTCAGGGTGACAGGTTGGTTACTGATCCTTTGGATGAGGCAGTCACTGGCTTGCACAAACTGTGTATCATGTCCTGATGCAGCATCCTCAGCAAACCTCTTCAAACACTTGGTGCCTGAAGTGAGCCTGCAGTAAGGAGGAGACAGCCCACCACAGCCACTCTGAATGCTGGACTGTGATTCACTGTCACATGAACTGATTTGGTTTGGGGGCTGTGTGTGTCACTGTGACATGATGCCCGTGTAGCTCTGTAATACTTAGTTCAGCTTTCCAGGTCTCCTAACAGCACTCATGTGACTTCCTTCTTAACTTCCTTCATCGCATTAAGAATATTCAAATTATTTATGTATATAATTTGAGTCTCTTTATCTGCAAAATGGGGAAAGTACTGAGAGAAAGCTTGTGGTGCTTAGTTTGAAAGGTGCTAGGAAAAGAAAGTAAGTACTGTCTATTTACTGTCAGATGTCTGTAAAAACTTTTAATTATTGGTGGTAATAAAGTGGTACATGAGGCAATAATGTTGATGTGAGATAAGATAGTTTCATAGAACTAGTCTGCTGTGTAAGGACTGAAAACATACTGGGTTTAGTTGGTGTAGTTATTCCATTCATACTAAATGACAGCAACTACTGATTTTAGTAGTATGGTTTTAATTACACACTAATGACAACATTTTATTTAACTAGTTGTTCTCCATTCCTCTTCATCTGCTTTTTAGAGAAAATTAATTAAACTAACTTTATTTTTTAATTAACTTTTCTTCAAAGTTCACAGGCATATTTTGGTGACAGGTAAGGCACAGCTGCACCTATTGTTGATGAGTTTTCAACTAATACTTGCCACTTTAACTGTTGTGCAGTTTGCATGTTTCTACTCTTAAGAGTAAGCAAAGTTGGGGATGGAACACATGTGAAACCAGAGGAATAGGTTAATGAGATGTTCTCATTCTAACAGTTTTAACCTCTCCCAAATCCCCTTATTGGCTAGCTAATCAAATAGAGATAAAACAATTAATCTTTTTTACCTTTTCTAAAAAGAGAACAGGTTAAGCATGTGTTTTAAAGATTGGCAGTGGTGACTTCTTTACAGCTGTTTTAATGTTGTTACTTCTGGAAATGAAATAAAATCCCCAGTTTCCTTCGTGTGTGTAAAATTCCTTCTCTCTCCTTGAGTGGCAGCAGAACTGTGGTGACTCTTCATGGGCTGTGGTGGGTTGGGGGGGTTGCCTGTGCAGTCCATGGCTGGTTGGAGCTCTGACTCCTTGCCTGTTCTCTGCTTTGTCCCTATGGCAAGGACTGAGGGAGAAGAGTGTCTTGGTAGCTCAGATGTCATCCCTCCCACATGTCATGTTGAAAGTTTCTAACAGTTATTATATACCTTTCCCCAGAGGGGAGACTTGATTTCTTGTCTGGCCCCTCCTTTTCCTTGTGTGATCCCTTCACTCCTCTTTGTTTGCAGTGGTCAGTAACCATTTATGTAGCTGCATATCTGAACCAATTGCTTTTGTAGCCAATTGTCTTCGAGTTTTCCAACCCACTGTGTTGCTTGTGTGAAAAGTGAAAACTATATTGCTGATCCCATCTGAATTTAAAGTCTGTCACATCCTTGTATGATAGGCATTATCAATGGTTTTCCTGGGCTGGAAAGAGTACACCAGGCTGAAGAAAGGCTGACAAAGCCCTCACTGGCAGATGGACAAAACAGGGTCGTGAGGAAAATGATTTGTTCCAAATATGGAAAACTGAGCAGAAAATTTATCTTCTCAACCAAGTCTTTCCTGGAGAGATAAAGTGTTCTTTTGTAGACGTACTTCATTTGCAAGCCCAAGCAAGGGGGGCAACCTTTGAAGTCCTGGAGGTGAACTTCAAAACAGAAATATAACCTATGCATTGGAGTTCTCTTAGTTGGTTATGAAACTCAGCTAATGTTATTTTTTTTGTTTTAATGATGTGATGATGGCCTGGATGAACAAAATTTGCATGTGTCTTTAAGGAGCCTGGGATTACTGGCTAGGAGTATCAAGCATGGGGAAATGCATCTTCCTAGCCCAGCAGTGTAAAAATAAAACAACACTTTAAAAACAAAAACAACACTTGCAAATCTTGGCCAAAGTGGTAAAAATGGGTTCCATTTAGATTTCAAATGCATATACAGGGAGCTTGTATCTGCTCATCTCAAGAACAAAACAGACCGAAGTGCTGAAATAACTGGAGGAGTACTTGGGGGTTTTTTTCCCTTTTTTGGCAGTACCCCCTGCCATTCAACATCTGTAATAGAAAGGAAATAATTAGCTGTCCTGTTCCAGAGGGCTGTCCCCTGGGTGAAAAACAGATATTCATGGATTGTTTTGCAAGTGTGTTCCCTGTAACCCTTGGTACTTGTCCTTCAAAGCAGTTCTGCAGCGCTGAGCTCCTGCACAGCCTTGAATGTGCGGACCACAAGTGGCTGGTGATGTGGTTTGGACCAATGCAGAGGTTGAAGATGACCTCAGCTGGAGCAAATGGCAAGCTGGCTGCTATATTCTGATTCACATTATCCAAATTGACAGGGCTGGATTTAAATCCCAGTTTTTCTCCTGCTGAGATGAAAGTGTGCCAGCCAGGGATCACATGGTGTGGGAGCTCTGAAAAAAAAAGAATGTTACTTGCAGTAACTTCCCTTTTCAGTTAATCCTTTTGCTTTTTAAAAATGTGCATTTTCACAGTTCATAATTCACTCTAATATCTTTGTATTGTACCCTGGGGCACAATATCTAGTTCATGCCACTTAAAAATTGATTTTAAATTATTTTAGTTGATTTTAATCTGTGCCAAATAAACTAATGTTTTCACAACAATTCTTTAATGCAGACTCCTTTGGTCACTGCTCTGATATCCTGTGTGTTGTATGTTTTTCATTCTAGGCATAAATTTAAATAGAGATTAGGAAGTGCAAAAGATGATTCAAAATGAGCATCATGCAATAAAAAGGGAGAACAAAGCACCAAACAGAAAGAGTACTAACTTGTCCTTTAACCCTGATACTGCTTTAATTTCAAACAGTAATGCAACTAATAGTGACAAAACTTTCATAGTAGCTGAAGTATTAGACAAAACAACTTACTGTAGTCCCTCCTCCTCCTTTCTCCAGCAGTTTGTAGGTTACATAAGCTGATTTCTTTGTTTTTCCTCTTTACTCGTGAACAGAGTTCACTCTCTTCTCTAAGCGGACTGGTTCGCATGCTTACGTTTTTCCTCTCAAAACAGGCTCGCCTTCAAGGAGGAGGAGCATAGTGTAATTGAAAGACCCAGCATGTAAACTGTCAGCGTATACCAAACATCTGGGGAGAAGTCCTTTCTAACAACTTACAGGGCTTGTAAATAGGATAAATGTGAGCCTCTCCTAGGGTTATTACCATTGCAAAATCAATTTCTGCTGCAGTGGTACTGGATTATATTTGCAAACGATGTCTTCTGAACCAGGTAAGACTGAACAGGTTCCTTCTGTTAAACTTTAATCTCTTCAAGACTCTGGGGTACGTTTGTGTCCAGAGACACCAAGAGTTAAACTTTCTAGTTTGAAGTAAATAAGCCGGTGAACATCAGCTGCTTTATGATGCAATACAGCTGGAATGCTCTGGTGGCTTTTTCCTCTTATTCTCAGTAAATGAGCTTGAAGTCTCCTGAACCGATTGTCTATACATCTGCCACACCAAGAACTCTGCTGCTTGTGGATTGTTTTGCTGCTGCTTTCATCAGCTCAAGACTTCCTTAAAAGCAGATCAGTTTTGTGGTGTTTATAAGTGGTTTCAGTTCCTGGCTTATTTGCCAGATTCATTGACCTCTGTTCATAGATTTCTATGGGACATTTCTATAAGTAAGCATTGGCTCTAAGATTTATATCTTGCATTCTTTTAGGAAGTAGGTGCACACTTGTGACTTCTACTCAACCTGTATGCTGTTAAAATAATCCATTTGACTGATGCTTATGCCACGATTAATGTATAGAATTGGCTTCCAGAATTAAAGAATTCTTTCTTTTATTGCACCATCCAGTGAAGGGTTTTGTTTTTTTCCATTATATATTCATGAGTTTTAAAGCATACTGTTGAAAATACTGCTTTATTTATGAGTACATTTTTTGGTTCTGGAAAACATTCAGCTTAGGGTAAGTTCAATCAAAAGGCATACCCAACCCTAACAGCTTAATATAAGACAGTAAATATTCTGAGTTAGAGTTTTCCACAGAGAGATGGATGAAACTGATCTGTGAGAAGTTTGGGTTTAGAATACTGGTCTCCCTCTCTGGAAAGCCCTCTGAGACTAAAGAGAGGAAAGGGAGTCACTGGTTGAGTGAGATTGAGATTTGCTAGAGAAGCTTGGAGTAGGTGCATGCAAATAGTTCTACCCGAGCTCTCCTAAATTCAGTACTTTTGGGCATCTGATTTTTCTTGGGATCAAAGAATACTTGTTTTCATATAATTCTGTTGGCTCCTTATTTGTCTTATGATGAGGTTTGAAACTGCCCTTCTCCCTCCAGCTTTTAATAATCAACCAAAAGGATGGGAATCATACCTTTCCTCCCGCTCTTTATGTGTCATTTTGCTGAATCTACATGTGGATGTAGGAAACTTTTTTCATTGATCTATTTCGTAAGAGCTGTTTTGTAGGATATGTAATGCATATTCTTTTCCTGTAAATGAGAAAATAAACCCTTATGGATTTTTCAGGAAGTATAATGTGGTGCCATAACTACTATTCTTGGTAGTATAACTCATCTTTCCTCTTGCCCCTTGGCTTACTTTCAGTTTACAGAGGCTGAGGCCTACAGTGTTCTTACATCTAACAGTGGCAGTCTGAATGTCAACTATAGAAATACAATGGTGAAGCTGTGATCTTTGATTTTTTTTTTTATTTTTATTTTTTATTTTTTTTGAGATTAACTACGTGAAGTACAGGTATATTTGTGTATGCTTTAAGGTGACATAGATTATACTATTGTGGTATTTTCCAGGCAGTGTATTTCCAAGTGTCCAGTTAGAAGCTGTATGAAAGCAGTTAGTGCAGGAACAGACTGTGGTGCAAATACCTGGCTTGAAGGGTAAGAGTTTATGAGCTTTTACCAGCCTGTGGAATAGCATATAGATACCTCCTAATGTCACCTTCTCAGAACAGAATGGTGTAGGAGACCTATGGATATAGACAGTGTGCAGAGAAGTGCTGACAGCAGTAGTTCCAATCTGTGTAAGTTTGAGATTGAGTGGACAAATATCCCTGGACTCCCCTAAACAGTATCTGAGAGAAGCAGTGAGTTGCTTGCTGAAGCACTGGCTGCCCCCAGTCAGAAAGGGAAAGAAATCCTTCCAGTGCTGGGAGCGGGTGAGAGGGGAGTGGCATGCCTGGAGGGACAGTGTCTATGGGAAGGTATAAATTCACGTGGCACTTTATTCACTGTTATCACAATGAGCAGTTAAGTGTGTCCAGGTACCCGAGCAAAGCAGTTTTTCCAAGTACTAGAGGCCCATAACAAATATGGAAAATATGTAGAATGTACCTTCTCTGGACATTTTTGAAGACTAGAACTTTATAGATTTATATATATATGTGTACATACAATATTAGTTTTCACTATAAGGAAAACTGATTTCCAGCAATGTTGTTTTGAAGGGTCCATTGATACCGTGACCCAGAAGTCAACAATGGACTTCAGTGTTTTCATTAGTGCCATCTCTATGCTTTGCTTTGTGACTGCAGCACTGAGTCTTATGTTAGTCTTTTATGTGGTAGGTGCTATATAAACAGAGACAGACAGTCTATTGGTTTACATCATCGCTTGTAAACCCAGTGAATTTGTTGAGTCTTTACTAAAAATTCAAAATATTTATGGAATGTTCCTCTTCCCTATCTCTTCCCTTCTGCCCTGGGTTTATAATTACTATAAAACAGAAGGATTAAAGTTCTTTATTGTTAAGAGTTTGGAAATTTAGTGCCTGTGTGTTTCTTACAGTTTAACAGTAAATGCTTGACCTTAAGAAGGACAGTTAGTTAGGAAACTGTCCCTTAGATTGCCATAAATTTTTTAACACGTTATGAGTGCTCTTGCTTGCTTGTGAAAAAGCCCTTACAGTCATGACCTGTCACTAAAAAAAACAAAGGAAAGAAAAAGAAGGGGAGGCAGCAGCTGGTTTAGGTCACGTGAGGTAGAGAGGGATTGTAGTACTGCCAAATCTTGTATTATAAAAAACATTAAATGTTTAACCTTAAACAAATGTTGCTTTTTAAGAGTAATTTTGTAGATTTTATTTGCTCTGTTTTGGAAAACTTTCTTCCCCAACATGCAAGCTATCCACTTTTAGTGAATGTTTTGATGCTCTTTCTTCTGATGCCAAAAATGAGGCTCTAAGGAAAACAGTAAATATTGCATAGGAGTCAGCAACATTTTGTTGAGCTGAAGATCTGTGAGCAGCTCGAGTGATCCAGTGGGCAGCTGCTGCCAAGAGGCTGCCCAGTCCCTCCCTGGGACTTTCCCAGACTTTTGGTCTCACAGATGAAGCAGTTCAGCTCGCTCCCATGGCACAAAACTGGTGCTAAAGCCCACATCGACTTGCTGTGAGGTGCAGGGGGTTACACTGGCCTGGAGAGAAACACAAGAAGCCCTGGAGCTGGTAAGAAGTGAGCAGTGGGAGCTACGGGGATGTGGAGGGATGAAGAGAATGAAACTTTCTCGTTTTGGTGGAGGGCTGTCTTGCTCTGTCTGGGGTAGCTGAGGTTTGAGTGGGAGAAGAGTTTTTTTTGGTTTGTCCTGGGACTTTCAAACATTTTCGTTCTGAAATGTTTGCAAAGTGAAAGGTTGCACATCCTTGAGATGTGTTGGATGATACTGGAGCCATTACAAAATTATTTCTCTTCCTGAGGTGTAGTTGTGTTTAATGTATTTTTGCATTGCATGACTGCTTTTTTTTGTAATACATTTCCTATCCATTTGCACACTCAAAGATATATATTTATGAGTATTAAGCTTTTAAGAACAGTATGGTAAATATTCATCCAAGTCTACATCAAAAAATATTTGAATTCTCAACAAGTTTTAAGAAATTACATGCAAAATTCATAATACAGTTGTTCTTCTTCTGTAAAAAAAAAAAAAAAAAAGGACATTTTTAAATGGGAGTCTAGAATAGAGAGGAGGGAGGACCAAACAGCAGAATAGTTCTGAATTTGAATCTCAGCCAGTTCATAGCATTAAGTGTAAAGCTGTTTCATATGTATAATTTTCAAGAGGCAACTTGAATATTCGTGTGCAGGTCTGTTAGTCTGGGGTGAATTCTGTGGACAGCCCAAACCGTGGTCATCTCTGGCAATCTAGGGCCAAGGGGTTTTTCCCCATTTGGGTTTCAGACAACTAGTATTTGGTTTTCTCACGTAAGGGATGATTACAAACCGATGAGTAAGTGTGAAATGGTGATTGGTCTCTTGTTCCTTACGGAAAAGAGACAGCGTAAAAGCTGGCATGACTGTGGTAGGTTTTAAAGGGACTGGACGCGGAAGGTCCTTCTTGAATGATTTCACAGGAAGGCTCTAAATATACTTAAATGAGGCTTTTTGTGGCTATTCTTCACTTTTTTTCCCTCAACCAGGTCAAAAGCAGGAAGCACTTGAATTCTTGTGAAGTGTCCAGCTTTGGGTTCTTTATATTTCTGGTTTGGTGCAGCGAGCATTCCCAGGGAACTGCTTGTTTTTCTCTTTCGTAGATGATGGTTGTTAATTACTTGGCAGGGAGACTGAAGTGCTCGGGGAGCCTGACAGCAGGCTGGCTGCCCCGGGCCTGGGGGAGGAAAGGCATTCACCATGGAGCAGCCGGGGTGCCGCACAGCTGCACCGCTGGTGCCGCTCTGAAGGGCCGAGTGTTCCTTTCCACCCGCGCTTTGCTCTTGATCATGAAGTGCATGGTTTTATATTTTCTTGTAATCTTTCATGTAACAGGGAGTAGTGCCTGGTAGCCTGTTGTCATGCTATTGTGCAGTTAATACCCTGCTGCCTTTTCTATAATTAGGGCATATTTCAAGCCATCCATTTTTAGATAATAGTTTTTTGATTAATTTTTTTTCCCTTTCCTTCCCTACCGTTTGCTGCAACCCCCTTGAGATATGATTCAACAAAATCAATATTATCTAGTGGCTACTTGCTTCTGGAAAGGAAGTCTTGTCGTCCTTTGACTATCAATACTTTTGCATCTTTGCCCAGGCTTCAGTGCATCTAAGGTGAATGAATGCATGAAACTGGCTGCTTAATTTTTTTGGCAGGATTACATTTCTGATGGCTTAACTTTTCCAGACCGCATCCTGAGGGTAGATGCATGCCAACACTAGTGCACAGAAAGTGGTGGGAGCAGGCAGCCAGGAGGAGGGAGGGAAGTGGGTGGAACAACTTGTGTCCGTGACAGCTGGCTGCTGGATGAGCTTTGGCTTGTCAGATGCTGGCGGGACACATGGACTGCCTCAGCAGTTGGATGAGGGAAACAGTTTCCATCTATCAGTGATAATTTTATGGGCTTGTGTTGAATAATTGGCTTCTGTTTGGATCTTTTGGCTGTTCTGCATTTTGAATATACTATATTATGTACTTATATCTTTAAATTATTTGAATGCTCTGAGTGTGTGTATTTATACAACTGCTCAAATCTTCTGAAATAAAACATCAGTTACTGTTTCGACCTTCTGTAATTAGGTATTTTATTTTTTCCCCCCTTTGGGTCTGTGGGGGCTTTTTGCTTTGGGTTGTTTTAGCATCCTGTTTCTAAAAATGCTTTCCTTTAGTTGTTTTATCTACAGAAGTAGCTAATTTCATGTCTCAAAGCATATGGATAGTTTCCCAGGTAGCTCTGAGTTGAGATGACCTGTACAGATAACTGGGCAGAGAACAAGATGAAGTGTCAGTGACTGACTGGTTAAAGAAGTTCAGAAGCAATGTATACTGAGCAAAATAGTGAAATTTGTAGTTAGATCAAATTTATCTGTACACACCATTATTTTATAATGTCTTATGAATTATGGAAGGGGAGGTCTTTGTTATTGTCTGAGTAATCACTGCACTTGCCTGGTAAGTAAATGCTAATGTATTGTCTTGAATTATTCCAGTGGTTTTTATGAGATAGCTGCATTTTTCATTCACTTGACTCCAGTATTGCAGGTGCTCTCCTTAATATGACGTTAGACTGTGCTGCCCAGCATGTGTCATCCGATATATGATAAAAAGGAAAAAGACAAATAAATCATCTTAAAACTTGACAAATAAAGTGAAAGAAACACAAGGCTTGGTGCTACAACCCTTGGCCAGACAAGTGATTCTTCTGTGATCAGTAAATCTGCTTATACAAATGGGGTGTCTTGTTTAGTAAATAGGAGCTTGGGACATTTGGAAAATAATGATTACCATCTGTGCAAAATATGCTGGTGACAATTAAAAACTTAGGGAAAAATTTCAGTGTTACTTTAAACAATAGTCGAAGGGACATTGCTCACTTCACACAGCTCTACACAGAAAACTCAAATGAAAAAATAATTTTAGGAAAACTCGGTGGAGGTGTATATCTTGTGCTAGGATTCATAATCAAATCAGCTATTAATTCAGTTGGAACTCAAGAAAGCCACATAAAACTTCCTCAATCCCTTCCTTCATCAAATATGTAGGAAGCTGTAAAGGGCTTGGGGGAAGGAGAGGGGCAGAAGCGACCCTTGGATACAGGGCTCACCAATGTTCCCATTATCACAATGAGGGAAGAAGGTGACGTATGTATTCAGGACTCTCCTGCAACTTTGTGAAATACAGTCATGTGAGAAGGAGTTTGTGAGCTGAAAGTTGCCACTGTATGTTATGGAAGGGGGAAAAGGCGATGCTGACAAGGAGGGAGGAATTACCCGAAGAGTTACCTGTTACAGAAATGAAGCAGTAACAGCAGGGTAGCTGTCGTGGGCAACAGGGTCAACTTACCTGCCTAATCCTGGACCGATGAAGCTGCTGCTACTTATTGTACCCATTTTCTTTCATGGTGTTTTTTGTTTTGTGGGTTTGAGCCTTGTGGTTCTAAGCTACATGGTACGTGGTTGTAGGGTCAGGAGCTGGAGTCACTTGTAGGTCTTGTTGTCTTAATAAAAGCAAAGAGAAAAATATTGTCCAAAACGGTGGAGAGATATTGACATTTTGAGATGCTGGAAAGCAGTGCTGGGAAAGGGACCTGGGGGTCCTGTTCAATGGCAAGTTGAATATGAGTCAGCAGTGCCCTGGCAGCCAGGAGGGCCAACCATGTCCTGGGGGGCGTCAGGCAAAGCATCACCAGCTGGTTGAGGGAGGGGATTGTCCTGCTCTGCGCTGGGGCGGCCTCACCTTGAATATTGTGTGCAGTTTTGGGCACTGCAATATAGAAAAGATATTAAGCTCTTAGAGAGTGTCCAAAGAAGGGCAAGGGAGATGGTGAAGGGCCTTGAGGGGAAGCTGTTATGAGGAGGGGCTGAGGTCACTTGGTCTGTTCAGCCTGGAGGAGACTGAGGGGAGACCTCATTGCAGTTACAACATCTAGTGAGGGGAAGAGGAGGGGCAGGCACTGATCTCTTCTCTGTGGTGACCTGTGACAGGACCTGGGAGAATGGCCTGAAGTTGTGTCAGGGGAGGTTTAGGTTGGATATCAGAAAAAGGTTCTTCACCCCGAGAGTGGTTGGGCACTGGAACAGGCTCTCCAGAGAAGTGGTTACAGCACCAAGCCTGACAGAGTTCAAGAAGAACAATGCTTCCAGGCCCATGGTGTGATTCTTGGGGTGTCCTGTGTGGGACTAAGGGTTGAACTCAATGATCCTTGTGGATCCCTTCCAACTCTTCAGCTTCTGTGATTCTGTGATTATTTTGTGAAACACAAGCCATGAAAAGTCTTTACAAGTAAAAGAACATTAATGCGTATTTTCTCTTTAGATTTTGGGCTTGATAATATATTCAAAGATGAAAGTGAAAATAAAGGTTTGAGGGAATGCACTGTAGTACAGGAACCAAGTAGTGGAAAGAGCAGTGCTTTATTCCTGTAAACAGAACTCCTCATACTCAGAGCTCTCCCTTCGTATGTCTGGAGATGTGGTTTGAACACTTCTCTGTTCATTTAAGAAACCTCCATTATTCATTAAATAGTTGAGGAACAACCACCATTAGCAAAGCCACTGTCCCTGAGTATAGAAGACTCATAAGAAATTAGTGTAAGAAATACTGTGGTTTTATTGGAGGACCTCAGTCATAAACTACTACTTTCAAACCACAGCCATTTGAAGTCCTGTACAGTGCTTTTTGTTTTATTGGAACAGCATCAGCAATGCACGTTATATTATTGTGCTAATCCAAAATTTAAACAAATGTTGAAAGATAATTCCATTGATTGCTGACTCATTTTAATAAGAATCACAACAGATGCCCAGGTTTGCCTGCATGGAATTGACTGTTAGACCAGAGCCAAAAGAACAAAGATCAGAGCCAGACAGGACAACATTCTAAGGCACACTGGGTCTGTTTGCTGCAGCCAGCATTGGCAGGACATCTGTAGTGAATGTGGAATTCATCATTCAGTCCCTTACTTTGCATGACACACAGTATGCTGAGACTGCGATCGGGGGATAATTGATAAATCTTGTTCTGTTAATATCCTGTCAAAGCTGGGACTTGAGGAAGTTACCTTCAATAGATATCCTACTTAAATGTAATGGCATCCATAGCTGGTGGCATGGCGAACTCTATTTTTTTAGTAGCAATTACTATAAGCTGTATTTCAGCCTAAAAATGAAATTTACCATAGGAAAGATGCATGGTTTCCTCCAGTCAGAACAACTATAAACCTTGACAAAACACAGGAAAGGCAATACTGAATGCTCGAGTCTCGTGAATACCTACAAACCAAACAAATGCAGTATTGTCTTATCTTAGACCAAGCAGATATGACAATGTTTCTACTTAGTGTTTGGTTCTGTCCCTGATGCCCTGCATATCCTCCTTGAGTTTATTAGAAATGAAACTGTTTCAAAAATGGTTTCTTCTTTTACAATATCTTTTGTGTGTTGTGCACAGCTGAACTTGCTGAAGTTTGTTTCGGTTCTCCTTCTGTGTTACTGCTCTGTGTGTTGCTGCAAGTGGTTCACATACTGAGTGTTATGGATACCAAAGTTTGGAAACCTCTACTCTCTGTTACTATGTAATGTAGCATATCTACCAAGAAGTTAAATATTTTCTAGTTTTTGGCAAGTATTGTGTGGTGGTTGGCCTGCCAGTTTTAAGTTCAGTAATGTTTCCTGTTTAACTTCACCATCAGATGTTGTGAGTGCATTCACATAAAAGCAGACTTTTTGCAATCTACAATTTATACCTGTCATATTTACTTGAAGATTTATTTACTTCACACATTAAATGTTATGAAATTGAGGGTAATATTTGTTTGGTAGTTCTGTTAATGTTCGTGTGCAGTGAGAATAAGAGCCTTATATGCTTTGCATCTTTTTTATTCCCAGAAAATGGTCTTCTGTTGATCTTAGAATGTTTTTGCCTGTGTCTGGAGAATAGCTCTGCAAGAAAAAAACCCTACCTTTTTGCATTTTGTCAGCATATGTATCTGAAGTAATCCTTTAATAGAACCTGATCTGTCCCCTACACTTTGCCAAGATTCCATTTTTCAAAGATAATTCTAAACTGTCTGTTATTTGCCACTTATTTTTCTGGCCAGAACCTTCTTGCAGAAAGAAAACTAATTTCTTTGGTGAGACCGCCCTCCTGACTTCAGCAAAAGCTATTTTTTCCTCTTTTTGCAGTGTTGGGTTATCAGCTATTTGCAGTATCTCAGCAGTGGCTCACCACAGTAAAGGCTGGACTGATGTTTGGCCTTTAGAGCTCATCTGTGTGAAACAGAATATCAGTATAAAATTTTTGTACTGTTCTGCAGCTGCAAACCATTCACAACTCTATCACCACTGCAGTGGGAGAGGTGAATATACTTCAAGACACAAATCTGTATTTAACTTGAAAGGATAGCATTTAACAGAAATTTGAGGAAGGTAGATTTATTTTTTTTGGTGAGAGAAACTTGGACCTCCAGACTTTCAACTCTCCTCCTCCATACTCCTAATTTTCAGATAGTTTGAGCTTAGTCCAGTCGTTATTGACATGTGTTTGGTTGTACATCAGCAGTATAAGCATCTTAGTAGCATGTTGGGTCCTCTCACAAAAAGGATAAACCAATGAAGGGTAGGTACCTAGTTAATAGAAACTTAGTTTTGAGGGCAGGTTTGAGCACAACTGTGGGCAAAATTTGTGACTCAATCTACTGCATTTCCTGCTCAGGCCTCAACACATGTGCAGATATAACTGCATGGGGGAGAGGTCACTTTCTGCCTTCTTGTTTGTGGTCAGGAAGCTGTTGCTCACTCTTGTTCTGTTCCTTGCTACAGCTCCTGTAGTGTTTGGTGAGTAAGTGGATGGGCCGAATTCATCTCTGGAAGGGTCAATGCTACTTAACACTCTCCTGAGCTGATCAGGAGATTGTATGGCTCGGTTACTGTGCCTAAACCAGTACTTTGGTAGAGAGTGTATTAGCTGAACCCCCACCTATGCCCAGGCATGGATAGGAAGCATGAAGCTTTGTATTGATGTTACATGAAAAGATGTAGCAGTAGAACATCAAGACCACAGCCATTATGTCAGGTGTTTTGGGACTTAACACGAGGTATACATAACTGTATAATTTTAAGAGAAGTAATTTTGATACTTGAATTTTGTCTTGTCACAAGAGACAAATCCTTTTCCTGTAGACTTTGTTTACATCCAGAAATACTGGATTTCTTTCATTCAGAATGTATGATCAGAAGAGGGATCACAATGGCAGTAAAATTAGACAGGGATCACAATGGCAGTAAAATTAGACAGGGATCACAATGGCAGTAAAATTAGACAGGGATCACAATGGCAGTAAAATTAGACAGTAAAATGGAGCAGTATAGATGTGCTGTGTGCTTATAAGTGGGAATAAAAATAAATATAACAGAAGACTTAAAGGTGTTGAGACTGGTTTATGAAACTGCTGATGAAGGATCTATCCAATACTAAAACATTAGTGTAACCTTTGTGAATATAAATAAGCCATTTTCTCATGTTACTGGCATTTCAAGCTGGCTGATTATGTTTGTCTAAATGTTCATGGCTACAAGTTATTTCTAATTGGAATGCTATGAAAAAATAGATAATGCATTACCTAGCTTCAAACATTCTTGCAGATGCAAGCGTGTTTGTAAGCATTCTAGCTTCTCATTTCCTCGCAAATGATAAGGAAAATAATTAAGTGCTTATCAAGTTTGTGGTGTTTATTTCTCTTTTCTGTTAGTTATTTATTACCTCTCTCTCTCTTATGTTCTTGCCTGCCCCCATTTTAAATTTACTTAAGTTTTTTCCCCCCTTTCTCTCCTCTTCAGCGTATTTAGTCATTCTTGATTACAAGATGGGGGTATTAATCATGTACCAGTCAACACAGTTACTGGCTGGTAGTATTTTGTTGTGCACTGCATTTCTGACCTCAGGTGAAATTTCTCAGTTGTTATAATGCGTAGGAATAGAAGAAATATGCAAGTGCTTCTTTAACCAGGTCAGAAATAATCCTAATAGGAATTTACTTTAGCCCAGTAAAAGCTGCAGGTTTTTGCAGCACGTCTGCCTTTTTTGCAAATCAAATGGGATTTTATGTTCTATTTACAGGGCAACAACTGTATTTTATAACGGTGGACTGTGTTACTCCTTACTCAGGTGGAGAGAATTGAGAAGCCCTACTGCAGTGTATGCTGCTGATTGTGGAGCAAGTATTTGACGTTTTGTAATGGGCTGAATTTTACGTGGTTTGGGCTTTTGTTATAACAAAATATATTATGGCCTTATAATACACTTGCATACAATACACTAGATACAGGCATTTTCACCAGAAATTTGTATTTCTGCCACAATTTTCTTGTCTACATCACCTGGAGGGTGATATTGTTCACTGTAAAGAAACCAGGGCTCAGACTTGCACAGATGTTAAATGATGCTTTTTGTCCAGAGAATTTGACTGCTCAGTTTTGCATAGGAGTATGCTCTGGCTAGATTTCCATTACCTTTTTCCATTCGAGCTTTACATGGCTTGAGGATGTGACACAATTAACAGAATCACTAGCTTGAAATATATGTTAAATGTCTGCAGCGTGTCCATCTCCAGAAAATACGGCTTCCAGAGAGGATGGATAATATGTTTAATGGCTTGTACAACAATAATTAATTTGAAAACTTCCTGTTTCCCCACACCCCCATGTGCTGAGTTGTTGGTGTGAAGCCAGAGCAGGTTCTCGGGTCGTAACACTTCTTGAAGCTTTTGTTTTCTGTAAGCAGTTGCAAAAGATCCCCTTACAGAGAAACACTCTTTCTGTTGCTTGTGTTACAGTTTTGTATTACAGTGCACAAGCTTTACAAAATGGCTTTTGCCCACTGAATGTAACTAATATTACCAAGTCTAGTGGGGATATGTGATGCTGACAAAACTGATTCTTAAGGCCATCTAATGTTTTTGCATCAAAGGTTTGTTTTCAGCTGTTCTGGTTTTGCTGGACTTTGTATTAAGGCTGTGTGCGTGCACCTGTAAACCAAGTGGAATTGAAGTCTAAATATCTGCTTGAGGAACTGGAGTCGCATTTAAATTATCTCATCAGGCAGATCTAAGTAAGGGCTGCTGCTGAGAGGAGCTGTCCTGTCCCTTCCCAGCCATATTCCTGGCTGTTCCTGTGTGTGAGCAGCAATGCTGGGGTGACTGTGGGGTTAAACCGACTCAAAATATAGTCCAGATTTCAGCTGCATTGTTTCTGCTCTTCATCTCACTGTGTGGCTGAAGTGCTGCTGCTGGCACAGGGGAAGGAGTAGCCAGAAGCAGAAGCTGGAAGGAGGGGAGGACAAGTGGCTGACCACAGAGTGGCCTGTTCTCAGCAGCAGCTCTGCGACAGCCTCGGCTTAAAGTGATTGTGAGCAATAACCTTAAATAGGAGTAAGCAGCTTGATAAAGTTGTGGGTGTAAAATAAGTTCCTATTCTGACCCCAGAAGTTTCTCATTTCATTAGGAAATCCTTTTAATAAATAAATTACCACTTCGATGGACATTTTTAGCCTTGGCCTGAGCAGTTGACAGCAGCTGTGCCCCTTACTGAGCTGCACTCTGGGAGCTGGAGATTTTGGAGCACATTAGATGTCAAATATGCAAGCAAATTAGTTTTCAGAAAGGTCTAAGACTTCACGCTTTCACCCTCGTTGCAAAGTTATAAGTGTGATCTGAATGTAGATTTATAAATTATGTGCAATTGCCTACCCAATTTGTGCATCGTACCGATCCCACAGGAGTTACTCTTCTTAAATGAGTTTCTGAATTTAGGATTCCTCAATTAGAGTGTAAACTGCTACAGTATGGTATGGGATTCTGTGGGAAAAGGAAATTCAGCCTGTCAGCTCTTTGATGGAGACCAGGAAAACTTGCTGGTGCAACTTTCTGTATCATCACCTTGATCTTTCTCAGAGCTTCCAGTACTCCTGCCTCCATAGGGGAGACAGATATGGCACTGAAAATACCTTCTTAGGCATTGAGGAATGATGTGGGACAGAGCTCCCACTGCTGTAGTACAATATGACTTTTTGTGTATGGGGGCGATACCCAAGGAAAGAGGAATTTCTGCCTCAGATTGCAGATGTCTGAAAAGTTTCTGTACATGGTGGACCTTGCTAGATTATCCTCATCATTCTGGAAGTAGCCACCCTTATGTTCCTGGAAGATTCCTTGCTAACCGAATGAAATGGAAGAGGGAAAAATGCCATGTTGCAGCTGTGGATGTTGTGCATGCATTGTCATCCAAGTACTGGTGCTTTTTTAGTATGGATTGCTGACCTCACCATGGACCTCTGCAAGCCTCCATGTTAATAGAGGCAGCCTCTGGGTGCACCTCAGTGTTTAATAGGAAAAATAAGCTTCTAAGAAGTAAAGAATAAATACTCGAAAATATTGTTGGAATCCACAGAAGGCTGAAGAATCACTGAGCAGCACAGAGCAATAGCTATGGTGTCTCTTTCCATTGCTATACAAAGAAGAGGCTTGGCTAGGAATGGCTTGATATGGTGGATTTTGGCATGGGAGAGGGAGTTGGATTAGATCGTAGTGTCCAAACTGTGCAGACCAGTTGTTCAGAAGGCATCAGAGGATCAACTTATGAAACGGTTAAATGAGTTTTGGATTTGTCTTTTATAGAAATGTGCAAAGAAAACCCCAGTAAAGCCAAGAAAAGGTAAAATGGTGACAAATAATAGCAATAAATTGAGGTGCCCAACATTTACCCTAATAATGTTTTTAAATGAAAATAATTATGACAACAGTGGGCTTTCTTCCTTTCCCTTGTTCCTCCCACAAAAAAGTTGTGGATTTTTTTTGATTCAGAGTTGAATGAATATTGACCAAAGTGACATCTCAAGGTCCTTCATATTATTATTTGAAGTTTTTGGTTGTGTTTAAGGAACCAATTGCTTTCACACTCCAAAGCAACAGACTTCAGTAATCACATTCTAATAAGTGCTTTTATGACAGTTTCTATTGTTTGAATATGCCTTCCTTTATGTTTTCTTCCAGATTTCTTACCAATAGCAGATTTCTTCAGATCCTATTAATCGGAATAAATTCCATTCTGCTAGGAAAGAGTTGGCTGGATTTGTGCTTTGCTCTATTTTTTTTCCGTAATACTTAAAACAGGGGCCTTTTCCTACCAACAAAAATTGCATAATTTTGGATCCTACCATCATTAATAAAATAAAATTTTGAATGTATAGCATTTTGTGCACACTTGGAATGCAGAAGTAGAATAGCCAAACAAAAATGCTGGTTTTTCTACAGTTCTGTTGAACAAGCACATTGACAATTCAGATGAGAAAAAATATCTCTGTTGGAGATTGTAATCTTCCTATAGAAGAGCTTAGGCTAGTCATGGTGAAAGTATTTTTTAATATCCAAATATTTTTTAAAACCTCTTCAAGGTTTAAACCACATAATAAATTTCAGTGAAAGGTAAAATGTGTTTTTAGGATGAGACACCCTTAAAAGGAAGATGAATATTTTAATTTTCTCTGTAGAGAAGTGTTAGCACTCTAATAAATGTGTTTGTATTCGTAATATCCTGTATTTAATCCTGTTTCTTACTCTCAGGTTTTTTGTGTGTATTTTTCAGGCAGCAGCATCTGTCCAAAGTCCTTAATATTGTCTAGAACTTGTACAGCGAGTGCCACAACCAGACTAGTTGAGCAGAATGTACGCAATGAAGCGGCTCAGGGAATAAATGGAAGCGTGCCAGTCAAACAATCCCCACGTTCAGCTTCAAATCCAAAGCCACAAGGTAAGTAGTCTCAAATATTTTTGTTACGAAAGTTGTTCTTCATCTCAGACTTCTGAGAGAAACGGTGCACCTTGAAAGAACTGTATTTGTCAGAAGGAAAACCGTAGGGTAAAAGCTTGTTATTGAAATACAAATGTTCTGTAAATCCCTTATGATTCTGTAATTTCTGACTTATTTTTCAAAAGTATTGCTGCATTTGAGCTGGGAGGTTTTGGCACTATTTTTGAATTGGAGTATTTGACAGACCAGCTTCGAGGCAGGAGTGGCGGGGAGGATGTTCAGGACCTCTGGAGTTCTAGCTCTGCAGGAATTTGTGGAAAGATGGGAACTCCATGTTCGTGCAGTAAATGCTGACCAATAATGCATGCAGAGTAGAAGTAAATGTCCCTTCTTAACCTGTTTCTGTCCATAAGTATGTATCCTTTAAAAGCTACATAGGTCAACCTATGTATATATAAATACTTTATATGTGCATATTTTATATATATATATGTATAAATATCTATATATACTTCGTATATATGGATATAAAGACAATATATATATTGACTCAAACCACCACAAACCATCCTTTTTTGTGGTCTTCTTGGTAATATCGATGATTCTGCTGAAGTTGATCATAACAGAGTCACTGCATTCCAGAAATCTTGAATTCAAAGCAACTCTGGACTGATGTCTTTTAGAAGTGACATGCAATAGGAACTTTGTTCATCCTAAAAGTTAAAAGAAAAAGAGTGAGTTTAGAAGACTAATATCATGATGCTGTTCAGGGAATTGGATTCTGAGACACAGTGCTGATACAACAGAAACACGAATTACTCATAGAAAACTAGATATGGTAGTTTGACCCTGGCTGGATGCCAGGTACCCACCAAAGCCACTCTATCACTCTCCCCTGTACCCCTGGACAGGGCAGAGAAAATACAACAAAAGACTCATGAGTTGAGATAAGGGCAGGGAGAGATCACAAACTGATTACCACAATGGGCAAAACAGACTTGACTTGGGGATATTAATTGAATTTATTACCAATCAAAATCAGAGCAGGATAACGATAAGTAAACCAAGACTTAAAAACACCTTCCCCCCACCCTTCCCTCATTCTCGGGCTCTGACTCCTTCCCCCCAGAACAGGGAGACGGGAATGGAGGTTATGGTCAGTTCATCACATGTTGCTTCTGCTGCTTCTCAGGGAGAGGAGTCCTTCCCCTGCTCCAGTGTGGGGGTCCCTCCCACAGGAGACAGTTCTCCTTGAACTTCTCCCTTGTGAGTCCTTCCCATGGGCTACAGTTCTTCACGAGCTGCTCCAACGAGGCGTCACTTTTCCATGGGGTGCAGTCCTTCAAGAATAGGCTGCTCCAGCATGGGTGCCCCACAGGGCCACAAGTCCTGCCAGCAAAGCTGTTCTAGCAAGGGCTTCTTTCCTCACGGGCCCCCAGGTCCTGCTCCAGCACAGGCTTCCCATGGGGTCACAGCCTTCTTTTGGGCATCCACCTGCCCCAGTGTGGGTCTCCTCCATGAGCTGCAGGTGGATTTTTGCACCCCCACTGACCTCCATGGGCTGCAGGGGGACGGCTGCTTCACCTTGGTCTGCACCACGAGCTGAGCAGGAATCTCAGTTCCGGTGCCTGGAGCGCCTCCTCCCCCTCCTTCTTCATTAGCCTTGGTGTCTGCAGGGTTGTTCCTCTCACATATTCTCCTTTCTTCTCTGAGAGCCGTTACATCTGTGCAATAAGTCTTCTTTCCTTCTTCAGTGTGTTATCACAGACATGCCACCACCTTCTCGGATTGACTTGGCCTTGGCCAGCAGGTCTGTCCTGGAGCTGGCTGGTATTGGCTCTGTTGGACGTGGGGGAAGCTTCTGACAGCGTCTCACAGAAGCCACCCCTGTGGCCCCCACAGCTACCGAAACCTGGCCATGCAAACCAAATACACTGGAGTCCATCAAAATCACATATAGAAACTAGAATCACGCAGGGTCATTTTGTAGTGGATACAACAATCTGTGTATCACTTAATGGGAAAATGCATCTTGAAGGATTTTGCATCAGTCCTGAGTTCATCTTAGAGTTAAGGAGGGAAGCAATTTTTTGAGGTGTCAAGAAAGTTTTGTTTACTTCAGGAGAATGAGAGAAAAATAAAGCTGTTATTTTTTGGTGTAGTTCATTTTTATAGAACTTTTGCCAGTATTGTTCAGTAAACTAAGATGTTTTTGCCAGTTATGTGTAAACATTACTTATCTGAGTAGCCTTTCTGCACCATTTCCTATGTCTCTGAAACAAATTCTCTGCAGCAAAGTTAACAAGAGAACATGTGTTCTTCCTAAGAAAAATATTTTAGAAATCTGCTAATGGATAAATAGAAATGGGCAATCAATAACAAGATTTTAAGCCTTTCAAAAACAAAGCCAGCACACTTATTATAAATTCTAGCCATTAGATAAATTAGGAGTTTTATATTATCGGACCCCATTCATTCATGTAGTTATGCAGCTGTTGTTGCTCTTCCATAGCCATGACTTGAGTGTTTGTCAATACTGTTTATTCCAAGTTGTGCCACAGCCAGGAATAGTGCTGCAGTCTAAGAAATGCAGCTGCGTCGATTATATTTAATAATACTGTTTTAAATAGTATTTTGTGTCTGCTTTGTTCATGGGCCCATGTCTTGCTCCATTTATTCCTATTAAATATGTGCATCAGATTGAAGTTTTATAGTATATCTTTTTTTTGCTTTTAATTGAATTCAAGCAAACCAGAATATAATTAATGAGAGAAGTATTTGGGAGTCCAAATGATGTAAGCAGACTAGATTGCTCTAGTTTATTGGTTTAAAAGTGGTCACTATATTTTTTTTAAAGAGCTTTTCATGCACAGGTACAGAAATATTTTTGGTTTATAGCAGTAGGAAATGTTCTTCCAAATTGTTGTTCTAGTCATGCAAATACGAAATGTCCTTTCATATTGAGAGGAAACAAGATGACAGACCTGAATTTTAATGCCAGTATATTTGATTGTGGATGAACTAACTGCAAAATGACCTTCATTTAACCTACTGGAATGCATATAATTAAAATGAGAGAGATAAAAAATTACTTTGAGGTTTTGTTGCAAGTAGGGTACAGCTACCTTCAGTAAACTTAGTTTTAGAGGAAATAGAGCTTTAATATAGAGGAAAAAGGTCCAAAATCTTGCACTTGAAGTGAACCCTGTTTTGTCTGTACTTGGTCTCTGAGAAGTAGTTTAAATATTTGGAAACAGTTCACTTAGGGTAGCTAGGTCAAGTGAATAAATTTCTGCACAGAATCCAATATAAAATTCTTTCTTTTCATTTTCATTTATTACCCTGGCACTTCAATGAGAAAAAAAAAATCTGTCTGATACACTGGCAGTAAAGAACAATTTTGTTCTCCAGTAATTCCTTCCATCAATTTTTGTTCCTTCCATCAACAGTTTAGCAATTCATATGTCAGATTTCTGTCCTGAGTACAGTTTGGTTCATGAAAATCCTTGCAAATTTGGAACACAGCCTGAAACTGGCTGAAGGCCGATGAGGGAGTTAAGCAAAGAAATCAGGACTGTGGAGCAAAGCAGTCACAGTCTGTACTGGCTGTGGAACCCGATGCTTTGCCTTTGCACCAGTGCACTGCATTCTCTGACAGAGTAGACTAATCCAGACTGGAGATAGTCAGTGGAAATAGCAAAATATGCTACCAGGTTGCAAGACCAAGATGATGCATGAGAGAGGAAGCAAATTGTTAAATAATTTGAAACTTGCCCGTACCTACAAATAGTCAGGCAGTCATCTGAAGCTAGCAGTAGCAGAATGCATGTAGAATGACATGTAAAAATTGACCTTTTTCTTTTTTAAAAAGAAAAAAGTTTCTTCTATTCCTTGCTTTTTGAACCTCTTGCTTGAGTTTTTTTATGATGCCCAGTTACTAAATACTGGGCACCGAAGCTGTTGTCTGTACCAGGCAGCTTTATTGTAGGATGCAAAATATATTGAAATGTCAACACTTCTTCAAAGCAGTGAACTGTCTTGTCAGTTCAAGACTGTGCATCAGTTGCTCATTTAAATTTTTCTAATGAGAGCTTAGCAGTTCTTATGAATCTCCTGCTGAGGCTGAAGAGGCATTTTTGTTTGGGTTGGAGATGAATTTCCACTCCAAAAGACAACCTGGTTTGTGCTACTGTGAAATGATAAGGACACAACACATTCAGCACATAGACTTCAGCAGTCAGTTTTAGCTGACTGTCTGCTGTGTAGCATCAGTCCTGTCTTCCTTTCTCAGGTAATTATAATACATTCTGTGGTTTTGAAAATGTTCGGTGGCTTGGGCCTAAAAAAGCTGAGAAAACTCTTAAAAGTCTGAAAGGTAGACTGTGCTTCTCTAGCAAACTTGTACAGTTAATGGTGAATTGAACTAAAGCTGAGAGCTGTTGCTAAGTAGGCTTCACTCTCAATGGTGCTTTAAGAAACCTGTTACAAAGTCTCTTTTATCAGCAAAACTGCCAAATCCCAAATATTATGTCTGGGGAGAAGACAAATGAGAGAACAAAGTACATCTGATTAATATTGGTCATCTTTCTTAATACAGTATTGGAAGATATTTCTTCTGGTGTGATCTAAAAACACAGAAATGCATATCTCAAAGAGAAGATGGCTTTTTCTCTCTTTCTACTGAGTCTAGGTTACTAGTTATTCTATACTGTTCTTAAGAGTGTAAATCTTTGGCATCTATCCAGCTGTGCTCGTTTGATCTTCTTGAAGGTGATGAAGCATGCAAGGAGGTGATGATGGATGACTCAGCCAGGAGAGCTATAGTTGTTTGCCCCAGGGACTTTTAAGTGTATTTTCATGGAGTGAAGGCACGGTAGCATTTTTAACCATCGTGAGTTAAACACATGGATGGAGATTGAACACATGATGCTTTCCAAGGAAGGAGATAAATGACCTTGTCCAATATGCTTTGGAGTCTGCAAAGGTGGTTGTACCTTTTGAGCCATTTGTAGCATTAACTCCCATTTCCTTATGCATTTGTGCAAAGTTGAATGCACAGCTAGGCACTGCAGCGTAAATGTTGATTATGGCTAGTGGTATACAGTGCCAGCTACCTGAGTACATGGAGGGGTTTTCTTTGAGCAGAATGGGCAGTTCATGTCTCCTAATGAGCTCAAAATTCTACAGTATGGAGACTAGAGTATTTATAGACTCAAACAGAGCTCTGTATTATGCAGGTTACTACAATGGGCCAGTCTTTCCTTTTTTTTTTCTTTCTCTTAAGATCCTTGCTGTGTGCACATTGAAAAATAATCTGATTAAAACAAAACACTGCAGAAGTACATTGAGGGGAGAGTTAATGGAATTTATTTTCCATAATCCCTGTTAACAAGGCTGACCTTACAGGAAGGTTTGAGGGTTGAGGTTTTTTTTACGCTACTGATTCTTTTCTTTCCATTGATCTTGTGACTATTCTTTCTCCATTGCTCTATTTCTAAACCATACAGTAGCTACAGCAGCAGCTGATTAGGGGAAATGCTCTCTCTTAGATGCTAATAGGAAGTAAAGTGTGAAATATCTTGCATAAATGAGTTGGTATGGCTATTAGGTTTGTTGTTCTCTTCTGAAGATATTACGAGGATTTTCAGTATGCAGGGTTTGCCCAGTTTGCCCAGAGGTTCCTCATGCTTGCCCTACGTAAATGCTGCTAAGCTGTGGTTTTTCAGTAATAGCTGCAAAAGTGTGTGACACCTCCACAGAACGTCCTAGAATTTGATTTTTGTCCCCGTGGACCCAGTATAAAAATAACTTCCAACTAATTCCTTCTGCTTTATCAGTAGACATTAATTCCCTATAGTTCAGCAGTTTTAATATATCCTTGTGAGGATATTAACATTTTATGAGATGTACAAAAGAATTGAAGAGATGCACGGGTCCATTACATAAGAGATTTCACAGGAATGGGGGTTATACAAAGTCCACTGCAAGAGCAAGAAGTGTTCCTACAAACTCACGTGGTGCTGGTCAGCAAATCCACTCGGTGACCCCTTTCCTGTCCATCTCCTCCCTGAGGGAATGGCAGCGCTTATGCTCAATTATGTGTCCTGCTTTTTCCTGGCCTACTCGTGTCACCTTTTTCCGCTGTCCCCTTGCCTTTGTCAGCGCAGCAAGCTATTCAGTGCTTGGACAATTATCTGATGCTCATTGGCCTAATTCTGCCAGACCTTCTCCGAACTCCCTAAAAAGAGGGAACGTAGGGAAAGCTACTCCACTGCACTGCAGCTGAGCAATTGCATGCGGCTTCTCAGGAGGGACTTCGGTTACTACAGATACTGAAGCAGTTACACAATTTAATAGTCTGCTTGTTTCAGGGTTGCATTATAACTATTTCAAAAGTGATTGAGTCATCTTTCTGTACTGCATCCCCTACAAACTTGCTTTTCTTGCTTGTGTTAATAAATATAAAGCTTCCAAGAACCAAGTATGCACATATGCACAGCAAAATCATCTGATCTGCAGTAATTGTCTTCCTTCTCCCTCTGATTATTTCATTTATCTGCATTTGTAGTTGGTATGATTGAAGTCTAAAGCTTTTTGTGGTAAATTCATTTCTTTATAGATTCTCTCATGGTACTTTTCAGACTGCAGCAATCACTACAACCCCACTTAAGTGCAATTAGATCCTTGGAAACACAGACAAATATTACTTCCTATAAATTTAACGTAAGGTAGAGATGGAAAGTTGCCCTTAAACTGCAAGAAACACTTGAATATCATAGTCTATGATTAGTATATTTACAAGAATTTTTTCAAACACTCCTTTCAATTGTCAGTTGATGGGAGGTAAGCTCATTCCTGTGGTGCATGGATTTTCCAGGGTAAGTTAGTAAGCTATCCTAAAGCCAGTGATGTGAAGATCATGTTTTTTTCACATCCATTGTGTACCCTGTACTGATGCCTTTTTTTTTTTTCACTACCATGAGAATGGCACATGATTCCTAATGCCAACTCCTTTGCTCTTTCCCTTCATGGTTGCTCCCTGGCAGGTCTTTGTAGTTGCTGGATGGCCAGTGCCTGTGGCACGCTGGAATGGGGTGTCTGTGGAGCAGTGACCAAGCCCCTGGGGCCACTGGTTCTACTGGCAGGGCATTACCTACTCTTGCCAATTTATGACTGCCTTTTAATAAATCTTTTTTCAATTTCATATCAAATGGTTTCACTTCCATCACAGTATGTTTTGGGAATATGTGTGGGATTGAACAGAGTTGTGTTTTTGGGAATTAAGGGCCTTTCCTTTAAGTCTCTCTTCTTGATGGAGCTGGACGTGCATTACTCCAATAGTGGAACACATTTGGGCCCAGTCTGTGGTGTGCTTTTGCTGCCCACAAATGCTGCATAGTTGCTTAAAGGGATAAAAGTTAGTTTAAAGATCCTCGGTACGTGTGACTTTAGTTGCTTTATGTGTCACCTTGTCTTTTGTGCTTTAGTCACTGCTTTATTAAACAGTGGCTGATCATTAACAATCTAATTAGAAGGACTTATGGAAAGGATGGGGAAAAAGCAAGAAAAATAAAAAGTATTTTCAGGGGGGAAGGTTTTCAGCAGCATAATTAGACAAAGGTTCAGTGAGTAAAGGAAGTTTAAAGCTGAAGGCAAATACCTTTTCCATTGACAATTGTTATTGAGGTCACAAGGGATAAGGTAAAGAATGAGAGCACCGGAATTTTGGGGCAGCAGTTTAAATCTCTGTCTTGAGCTTCACAGTACAGCTGAGTCCTTTGGGCTCAATTCTTTTTTATTATAAAGCCTGCATTTATGAAGGCCACTTATGTATTTACTACAATACATTATAAAAACAAACAAACTAGAAAACTTCCTAGTTTTCTAACTTGTCAAAGTAGCATATGGTTCACATTTTAGTCAGGAAATGTAATAGGATCCCCAATACCAAACAGTGTATAAAGGACTATATGAAGTCCCTGTGTTCATAAAGCAGCTTTAATGTTAATTAAAGCCATGAGCATCCCTTTTTCATTACTGCAGTAGGTTCTTATGCAAAAGTCTCATATGTGAGAGTAATCTGGTCTCGTAGAAGGTGTCCCTGCCCATGGCAGGGGGTTTGGAACTAGATGATCTTTAAGGTCCCTTCCAACCCAAACCATTCTATGATTCTGTATTCTGGCAGCTCAAAGAAACGTGAGTGATTGTTGTTGTTGTTGTTTGCAGTGCCTCCAAAGCCAGTTCATCTGCAGAAGGCAACGTACCAAACCCCCAGGCATAAAGCTTTAGCAAATCACAAACCAAGGATGGAGGAAGAGGCGCCCGCTGCTGTTTCCAGTGTTGCAAGGGAGAAGCCCAGTAAAGTGTCAGATCTCATCCATCGTTTTGAGGGAGGCAGGTATGTAAGAGAATTTCAATTAGCTTGTAACTCTGTTAGTTGTATGTGGATTGTTGGAACTTGAACGTGTGAGGAAGAACATTGATACCACAGTAGTGCTCACACCCATGCCTGCCAGAGGACTTGGTGGCAAAACTGCACGTTTTGAAACGGTGAGAGCCAATTGTGTATTTGGCCTGTACAAGGTGTGCTCATTCATGAGGTGCTAGCCTTAATTTTTCTTTAAAAAAAAAAAAAGAGGAAGCAGACAAACTTTTAGTATTTTTAAAGCATTCCCAAAAATGGTAGGGATTTGAAATAAGTGCTGGGTTTAGAATGAAACATTGCAGCTAATATTAAATTCTCTTGGTTTGCAGGAAAAAAAAAATCTTTTATAAGCAAATAGAAAAATCTGAAATCCTGATTTTCATTTTACAGTGTTTTAACCTCTTAGATCATTCATGTGAAGAGGGTGATGTCTACGAGTTATTTGTATTGATATGACATACATTCTCTGAATGGTTTCCTTTGTAATACTTGGTGATTTTGGAATAGCTCAGTGTTCTGGAGTTTTGATACTGCATTTTACAGAAAACATTTGGAACTGTGGGAAACATAAACCACAGTGAATAATGCTTTCACAAAATAGTGTTACTTGTGTGTCTTTAATTAGATGTACATGATGCATCTTTAGTAAGATGTATTATAAGCTCTGAAACAGAAGGTTTGAAAGGAATCTGCTCTGTATAAAGAGAGCGACTTTCCAGAAAGCCCATGACAGAGGAACAGCTCAAGGAACAGTCCAGTGCCAGTTGAGCACTCCAAGTTTTGGATGCGGTTTTCTCATTTTTCCTTGGGATACTGGTGTTCTGAAGGAATGCCCCCTGTGAGAATGAATGCATGATGTACAATAGAACATAAGCTTCTGAGGAGCCAGACTATTAAGACTTCCATTGAAAGAATTTCCCCTCAAGATGGGTGAAATTTAATCCTTTATACGGAAGCAGCTGAGCATTGTAAAAGTATCTTTATCCATTGGAATAGAAATCATTTCAGAGCTTCATCTGCAAGAAACTTCTGTCATTAGGCAGAGACTTAATTGCACTTGCAAGCTTATAGATGGGGAAAAGAGACTACTACAGCACTGGAAGTCCTGTGAATTCTTATAGCACAAGTCTCTGTTACCAACTTTGTTTCCTAGTCTTCCTCCAAAGTTTTTTAAATAGTGCAATATTCTTAGAAAAACAATTTTAGCCTTTCTGAAAGGAAACTCCTCAGGTACATTGTGTCCTACACCGCTGAGCCCTACATTCCTTCCTGCTAGATGTGCCTGCTGCATTGTAAAGTAACTTTTCCAATATTATGCAATAAAAGGAAACTATAAAGAAAGCAAGGAAAACTTTCTTGTCCATAGACCTTTAAAAGTAGGGACATTTTGTGAACTATGGGAAGTTCAGTTGCTTTGAGGCAACATTGTTCATTAGGCACACCCAGTAATACCTGTCTAATGACTAAATTCTCCTCAAGAATATGATCTCTGCTTATGAGAAACTTCCATAATTAGAATGCTGAGTTCTGGAATATCCTGCTTTGACAGTGGAGGCAATCCCTGTTTTTCAAATGAGCTCAACTCACAAAATATATCTTCTGTGAAGTTGGAACTTCAGTTTTAATTAGTGGTCTTGAAATGGCTAGGTAGCATATTCATGAACTGCAAACTGTGATTGTCAGTTATGATAACTTATTTTCATTAGTCTGTACAGCCCACAAACATGTAGGCATGGCAGAAAGTTAATTAAACCTTTTTGCTCTGTGAAGACAATTGAAAAATGTGAATTAATTTTGTCCTGCAATCAAGCTTACTGGATTAAAAAAAAGGCATAATCTTTACACAACTAAAGAAAAACTGTTTTAAATTTTTTGTTATATGATGGAAAAAGGTAAAGCTAATGTAAGTTATTTTTTGAGCTCTGTATGTCAAAATGCAGAATGTGTTTGCAATATTTGTGTAAACTGTGCTATAAACAAGGAGTAAACATACAGTTTGTAAGCAATTAGCATCTCTCCAGAAGATGGAGGTCCATACTAGGAACAATGTGTTAGAGAACAGTTATGATACTTTATAGCAAGTTGAATGTTGTTAAATGTACTTCAGGTTCCAATGAGGTTTTTTTTCCTGAATTATAATGATTCCAAATGCTTTTACAGTCAAAAAAGTCAAAAAGAGAGTGAGAGGTATGAGCAAAGGATAATGTGTTTAAAGCAGACATAAAGTATGGAGGAAAAAGACTTTCGAAAAAGATGCAGCATGATGGAAGGACACTGCTAATTAAGGAAGCAGGGGAAGAAATGGAATAAAAATTTAAGGCTCCTCCTGTAATCTGCTGAACTAAGGAAAGAGATACTTAAATGTTCTTGGACACATTTAATTCACTTTTTATAATTAAAGAGCAGTTAGGGAATAGGCTATTTGTTACTTTAAGCAGTGGACTGGGACTTGGGACACCATGGGTCTTGCTCCATTTCTGCCAGTAATTTCTGGAACACTTTGGGTCAGTTGCTTCATCCATCGGTTTCTTGATTACCTTGGCTGTTACGTGGAGCTAATAATAGAATCAGGTTGCAAAAGATCATAGAATCCAACTGTTAACCCAGCACTGCCAAGCCCACCACTAAACCACATCCTTGAGTGCCACATTTACATGTCTTTTAAATCCCTCCAGGGATGGTGACTCAAAGTCTTCCTTGGGCAGCCTGTTCCAATGCCTGACAACATTTTCAATGGAGAAATTTTTCCTAGTTTCCGATCTAAATCTCCCCTACAAATGAGATTCAAGACACATGAGGATGCAATGGATCGGTATGAATGGCACCCTGGGTTTCTAGTAAAAGATGCATGTTTGTGTGTCGTTCAATGCATTCCAGGTTTCAGTGGCCTGAACTTCCTAACATTAACACAGGAAAAAAAATGGTTTGGGAGGAACTGGTTATATGGTGCAACTCTCCTACTTACCATACCAGGATGTTTTATAAGTCCACGTTTAACTCTTCTCTCATCGATGCTTTTTTTGTTCGGTGTTTTTAGCTCGTTGAATCCTAGTGATTTGAAGAAAGATTCCTCTGTTCTCCACCTTACTAAATCTCAAGGAAGATATGGGTCAACACCATCACCTCAGCCCAAACTCCCCTCCCAGCACTCACTACAAAAACAGGGAAACAATAATACTGACAAAACTCAGGTTGCACAGCTACACACAGCCAACGGAGTAGTAGCACAAGACCAGCCGGAGGATGAGGACAGGAGATTATCAGATCGTGGCTCTGCTGTGTCCACTCCAGTTCCAGATGATGTCATTGACAGCAGCTTGATAAACGGGGAAGAAGAAAGTACTTGCAGGGAGTCATTGCAAAGTATGACTACCTGTGAAGAACAGATGCTTAACAGCTGCTACAGAACTCCAAGTAGTGATACACTGCTCCCATCTGAAAATGAAACTCCAGAAATTAATAGTAATGTGAAGGAAGAACCAGCTGAGGAAATCAGTAAACAAGATCAACCTGTAGAAACAAAGGTAAAAAGAGAAATTGTTTCATTCCTGATATATCATTACTTTGTGTATTTTCTCTTGGTTTTTATTTACAAAACCAGGCTTTCAAGAGCAGGTCAGAAAGTTGAAACTCTTTTGGTTATTTTTCCTCTGAAAAAAAAGATGGGAAAAAAAGTTTTGCTGGCCTCTTCCCACCCCCTGCCCTCCTTTGCTCTTTCCCTGTTAGCTATCTAAAGTTTAAAAAACAAGTGAAACTGAAATATGTGGACATGTTTGACCCTATGCTTCAGCTGTGCCAGACTATGAGGGACACATGTTAGCGGTGTATATAAAATAAAATTTCACATGTAGTAAACTGCAATGACAGAGCTTCAGGCAGGACTGTTGTGTGAATCCATGATTTGGATGTAGTTGTCAAGTCAAAGCTTGAAAGGCAGTGGCAGTCTTCTAGCTATCAGCTAGATGCAATGTTCAGAGTATACTAAATATATAGCAAGGAGAACTTATGTCTGATGAATTTGAACTTCCTTGTAAGGAAGGTTTTAAATACTTTAGAGTGGTAAGTGGGTGGAAGAAAATCTGTCTTGGGAAATTAATTGCTGAAAAATTTTGCATATTTCCACTTATAAAAGTTTGCTTATGCAGTTTTCCTTCTTGTACTGAAGCAGTGAATGTGATTAACAGCTCTGGTCCAGCTGTGCCCTGTGTGACTCATGGGAGGGGGAGCTTGGCAGACCCTCCTGGTCTTCCTCTTCACCACAGAGCCAAACAGCTGAGTGCTGATAAAGCTCCTCACTGCTGTCAGGAGTACACCTGCATCAGTTAACTACAGAGCTCTCCAAGCCCTTGAATTTGGTTAGCTAAGGGTCACGTACATACATGCTTGAAGGCAAATTCTGTGAGGGGGAAAGGTGGGTCTCAAATTCTCATGCATTTTAGGATGAAATATCCTCGGCAATGACAAGAAGGTGCTGGGTTGTGCAGGTTTTCTTGTTTGTTTTAAAGGTTGGTTTTTTTCCTGTAATGAATGAATGCTATGATTCCCATCTAAGCATAAGCCTGGTCGTGGTCCAAGGCACCTTTAGCCTGCCACGCCTCTCATTATGTTTCTATCTCCTGTTCGGTAGTGCCTGTTTCCCCTCTCTGTGCCCATAAAGTGCTGAATTCTCAGTGGGCAACACTGTTAAGCTTGAATCCAAGTCATGCGGTGAGGTGCTGGCAGCATTTTCAGGAAAAAGCTGAAATGAGAAGCAGTTCTGTTGTAAAGTTAAGGAAGGAACTGGGCAAATGCTAATGGCAGAAATCTCATTAAAATCTGTCTTTGAGCTGCTGGAACCAACACGTGATCTGTCTTGTATTGACAAAGTCAACTTGTGAAGTGTAATGCAACTGTTACTAGATGTATTGTTCACTGGTGCTTGAAGGGTAAAAAACCAGAACAAGCCAAACCCATGCAGGATGACTTTTGAGTCTGCACTGGTATAGAACTGAATCTATATAATTGAGCTGGGTCACAACAGCGCTTCCTGAAATGCCAGCTTACTTGTGCAACAAGGACATCCCGTTTAGTCTAGTGAGGTTAAGAAGCCTGTCTGCCACGGAACGATCTAAGGGCCACCCTCTCCAGAATCAAACAATGATTTAGTTTGGATTAATGCAGCCTACAGATGGAAGTCAGCCCTGTGGTGACCTAAGTAGCTGCTGCCATGCTGTCTGGAATAGGGAAAGGGTGATAAGCAAGAGAATTCTGGTGGAGCTTTAAGCTGTTTCTGCATCTAAGCAGGCATTGGTAAGAAGTAAGAGCATTAGACAATCTGTGATTTTGCTAAGAGCCCACTTAGTCATTATAGAATATTAAAACTGGGATGCAGTCCAGTTGAAGTTACACTGCACAGGCTAACAGCAGTCTTCTGCCTTTTTTAATTAAGAAAGTGTAGGTCCAATTGAGTAAAAGCGAAAGGAGCAGATGCACGTGAGTCATAGTCAAACTTTAAATTATACATCTGATATATGTATTTTGGTAGTGATGCAAAGCATCTTGTCTCTTGCATGCCATATTTCTTAATTCAGGGAAGAGGAAAGAGTGGTGCTCTCTCTTTGTAAATAAGTATATGTACAGCAGAAGTAATCTGAAGTCCACTGCTAGAAGGGGTGAATCAAATCGGGAAATGGTGCAAAACCAGAGCAGAGATTACTTTTCAGACTTGGAAAAGAAGACTTATTTCGAAATAGTGTTGTTCTTACAATTGTTTTTCTCCCTCTTATCACTGTAGATCTGACTAAAGACAGATTATTGCAGGTTCTGGAAAAGTTGAGCAAGACTTAGTAAAGTTGACAGTGATCTGAAATGTCTTCCCCAAACGACCAGAGTAGTGTATGCTTTATTTCTCTTATTTGCTGAATCAGCTTGAAAGTAATGAAACAGAAGCATAATAAGAAAAAAGACAATTAAAAGTGAAAAATTTCCTGCCTTGCAGCAGAAACACCTCCTGTCATAAACTTTGATTTGTCTAAGCTGCGGAGGCTGAATAGTACAAGAACATCCCATCAGTTAACTTTCTTGAATAACAACATGTGGGAAATCTGCTGCCAGTGCTAAGTGAAGACAAGAGGACAAATGTTTGTGTTTGTTGTGAGACTGGTAGGAAATGGGCATATAGACTGCCTGCATGCCACAGATGGAAAAGAATCCACTGTGCATCCTTAACAAAGTCCTCATATGATGTCTTCTTTTAATGACAATGCTGGGGGCTCTGATGTTTCGGATGCAAAACCTGGTGGAGATCCTGTATTTCTAAATGTAAGGTGAAGTTTTGATTTAAATAGGGTGGAATCTTTCTTGCAAAGTTAACTTTCTGCCAAGGAATGTTTTACTGTTGAAACACTTGAGAGGTTCTACCAACTTCTTGATTCTACAATTTTTTTTTGGTCTTCTTTAGCAACAGTGATTTGGACAAAGCTCCATAGCTTCAATGCCCAATATAAATGCATAAATCTTCTTGTGAGTAGATACCAGGATACCAGGATCTTTACTGCTTTGTTGGTTGCTATGCAAGAAGCAAGCAAGAAACAAGCACAATCTAAATTAAATTATATTTATTCATACTTTACATCTCTCACCCTGTCTGTGTTGCTTAATATAGTCCATCAAAGCCCTTGGGGCAAGGTCTATGCCTGAATAAGAGTGAATCATATACAGCATCACTGTCATGCTGGCAGGTATACTTTTCTTGACAGAAGATGGCTCCTCTTTGGATGTTAAGTTATGGCTATATTGGAATTTAGGCTTACATAAAAGCTGCTTTAAATCAGCGACATTTTTTTCAAGTTCAGGACAACTGAAAAACAATATTAGGAATTGAGAACAAAAAGTTCATACTTTCAGCAGCACTTTTCATACCTCTTCTTTCTTTCAGAGTTAAAAATTACTTTATTTAATTTCTTAAGCATCCACAGTAATGTAATGATTCTGATGTGCAGCTTTGTACTAAAGAATATCTAACTAGACCCACCTGAAATATTTACTGTAAGCATCTGTATAGAGGTGCAAGTTTGCAGTTCCTCCTCATGGACCTGTTGTTATTTTATGCTTCTCATATCAGCAGTTGAAATCATGTACCTCTGTACAGCACACTAACCATTTCTGCTTGGTTTTATATCTTGAGTTACCATGTGTTAGAGATTGTCACAGAAGTTTGAAATGTTCCCTGAAATAATTGAGAAGTTGTCTTCCCACCCCCCACCCTGAGAACTTCTTAAAAGAAAAGTAGTACGGTTTTGTGGTATTTTTGCACTGATCTAACCCTGTAGGTGGGTGGTTTTGTTCGGGAATAAGAACATGCCACCGTGATTAAAAGATAACTCATCCGTGGCGTGCAGTTTTCCCCGCACAGAAGATCCCTGTGCCAGGTAGTGCAATTGTAGAAAGGAGGGTGAGATTCAAGAATCAGAAAGACGTGTAAGGTTGATACTGAGAGGATTGGAAAGCTGGGGTCAGCTCATTTTATGTGGTATTTTTGTGTCTGTTATGCATGATTCTCATTTAGTTAGTTCAAGTTTTTCTGAAAACTCTGGATTGGTTCTGTAGCAGTGCTTAGGGAGACAGTGGGGTTCCAGGGTGAGAAAAAGAAATTTAAATTGCTGAGGAACCAGTAGCCTCCGTGGTTTTGTGCCTCAAGTCCGCATGTGAAATCCTTTGTAAAGGGCTGCACTAAACAGCAAGCTGTAGCTGTAATAGCTAATCCTCCAGCTCCCTGCAATGTCTCTTGACAGCACTTAAAATGCTGTTCTGTAGGTTACTGTGGTTGCTATGCTGATTTAAACAGATTTAATGAACAGCTTTGAAGTCACTATCGAAAGCCTGTATTTAGGAAGGAGGTTTGCCATGCAGCAGCATGACCATTAACACTGCAGATTAGAACTGAATTGTGTTGAAATTTGGAATATTTATAGAATATTGAAAAGAGGAAAATAGCCACTGGAGTCCCTGAAATGTAAGATTTTACCTTATTATTCAGTATTCCACAAACTGCCTTTATCAATGTACTTGCAAATGTTATCACACTCTTGTGGAAAGCAGTGTGCAGTTTGAAATCAGAAATCACTCTTACAAGCTCTCCTCTTTAATTTTCTTATGAAGACTTTCTATGGTTTGCCTAGAAATCACCACTTTCCCAAAAGCACTTTGATAAGACTGTCATTTACTTAGGAAAAACTTGGGCATCATTAAATGTGAACAGACTAGCATGAGATCTGGAGAAAGAATATTGTAGTGGAAGTGTCTTTTTGTTGAATCTGACACTTGCAGGCTTGAGGCATTTCCCTAATGCTTTAATGTTGTAGAAGCCTGTGCTTTCACTGTTTGTTTTGAAGTAATTTTGCCTAGCAACTTATAATTATACATTCTAACATATTTAGTTTAATATTGAAATTTGAATGAATGTTTTAAGTTTCTGTTCAGCAAAAGAATCAGAAATATGTTTTGTAGAATCATAGAATCAAAGGCTTTAAAGTGAAGACTTCCCTTAAGATGCTAAAATGGCTTCTGTAAAGACTTAATGAAGGAGCCCTCTAATTGCAGTCAACACTTATTCAGCAATGAGTGTATTGATGAACATAAAACATTCCGTATGGTATTTTTCAATAATTTTGTTGTGCAAAGAACATACAGTTCAAACAACTTTTGAAGTGGGGGTGGGGGCGAACACTGAGTACTCCCATCTGTTCCCTCTCACTCTGCAAATCAGTTCTTCCAGCTCTGAAAGGTCAGTGGTACTCCATTACCAGGATATGAGCTGATCTGTTAAGGAGGGAGTTGGTGCTTTGGCAAAGATCCCTATACAAACTGGGAAATACTAAATCTTTTAGGTTTTGAATTTTGCTCCACGATTTTTATCATTCTCTGACATTTGTATTGGTTGATTAAACTGCTGGAAAGTTTGTGTTTTTCAAAATTGGTGTCTGCTTCACAACTGAACGTGAAACTTGCATTTCAGTTGCTTTTTGAACTGTGAGGTAATCATAAGTCTTTTCAATTTTCTTTTAGTATTAAATTACGTTTTCCTTAAATATCCCTAAGAGCTGCTCTTATTTTCTTGCAGGAGACAGATGAACAGAAACGTCACAAAATTGCCAGTGAACTTCTGCAAACAGAAAAAGCCTACGTTAGCCGGCTTGACCTCCTAGATGGGGTACATTTTTCTTGAATTTGCTTTTATCGTGTTGCCTTGAATTCACTCAAATGGCTATGCATAAGTGTAGATATAAGTTACGTAAGATGTGGTATGTTTTTCACATTTTGCTGATTTTTTCAGTCAGTTATTTGCTCTTGCCACATGGCTTTGCCTATGCTTCTATTTTAAGAACACTACAGTTTTAAAAAGGATTAGAATTTTCTGGATATTAATGCAAAATGTTCTCTGTGTGTAGATGTCACTATAAGCAATAGTATTACATGCTGATAGCCCTTCCAAAAAGAGGATGGATAACCATGTCTTGGTTTATTATGATTTGGAGGAGTATAACTTTATAATGCTGAAATCACCCACTCACTGGAAAATTACTAAATCCTTCTAATTTGAACCACCCTATCAGAATTTTTCTTTAGTGCTAAAGAATGTAAGTTGATCCATTCCAAATGGTACATCCTCTCTTTTTCTACTATATGTTTTGAGTAAGTCACACTGAATGAACAGAAATTACTCTCCCTGCAAGGAAAGGGTTGGACTCTTATGCTTTGTAGAATCTAACTGATCTTTCTTAAACGCTAAAGTCTGTAGTTCTTGAGTATTTTTCTTTCCAAGTCTTGTTTACTTGCTTGCATAAACAAAACACATATACATTTTACCTGGATACCTCTAGCTTTGCATTGTCTTACTCCATGATATTTTTCACAGAAACCACTGCTTAAATTTCTCAGGTCCAGTGCATAAGCCTTGTACAAGCAGTCAATGAAAAGCAAAAAGCCTCAACTAGTACAATAATTGTTCAGACTGCTTAGGGATCTAAGTAATTGTCCTCAAGAAAGTGGACTTACATAGCAGATCCACATTGTGATGGATATATGGTGACTTTTAAAAGCCAAAGTATTGCAGAAAAAAAAAAAATCTTTGATTTAGAGAAGTCTAAAACCAAAAAAGAATAGTGTTTACTTTGTTCACGGATTTTTCTGATGGGTAATGTACAATTATTTCCCTTGATGCTTTCATAAGTGCATTACTCCTATGCCTGTTTTCCAAATATTAACTGGACGGAGTTCTGAAAAATGAGTTTCAAACACAGCTGCTCAACTGTTGCTAATGAGAGGAAAGCAGAAGACTGGGAAGGGACTGTTATATTTCTAAACTTGGTTAAAAAGTTGTGTAATCTTTATGGTCTTCAAAGTAGCTTGTCAAAATTTAACTACCTGTCCTCTCAGAGATGCAGTAAATTGAGCATATTTTAAAGTATGTGTGGAAGTGTGTGCTTTTTCCTTTTAAGACACTTCTGCTGTCTCAGTTTGTGTGATCAAAATTCCTGTCTTCAGACTCTTTTGCAAGTCCTTACCCAAACTTCTGAAGCCCTTTCTAGGGAGATGCAGTCTGTTCAAGCATGGGAGGAGGAGATAGAGGGACAACAACAACTCCCCATAACTACTTTTTTTTAATGTGCATATTAACAGATGCACAAGTCTCTAGCCATTTTGTAGCTTTGTCTGGTCAGGCAGAGCTCACTGATGGGGAAAGAATATATGGGTTTTCTTAAAGAAACATAGCAGACTATATAGAACTGGGCTCCTTCTAATATAATACTCTAAATATTATGAGGGTACCACTCATAGTCAGCCAGCTACTTTGATTTCAAAAGGATAAGGGGATAGAGCATACAAGAACAGTGATCAAACATCATGATCAGACAGCATGCTGATTGAAAAGAAAGGAAGAGTGGAAAATGTGACTGGAAGACTGGGAAAGCTGAGATGATCTAGCTGTTAAAACAGACAGGATGTCTGGAGTTGATCCAAAATGGTACTACTTCAGTTAGGCTTCCTTTATGTCTGCTCTGCCTGCAGTGCTCTCCTGGCTTACGAGAAAGAAAGTGGTGTGTAAGGGGAGGAGAAGCTTTTCCCTTCTGGTGAGGGAAAGGCAATAAATGAGTTCATCATTACCTGTCTATTACTGAAATATTAATGTTGCCTCAGTTGTAGCAGGAGGGGTGGACAGGTGGTCTTCCACTGATTAAATATAATAGCCTGATAGGTTTGGGGCTCTTTTTCTGTATTGCAGGTATTCTATTCCAGACTCCTTGAGGAAGCCAACAGAGGTTCGTTTCCACCTGAAGTGATTAATAAAATATTTTCTAATATTTCGTCAATAAATGCCTTCCACAGTAAATTCTTACTTCCAGAACTTGAAAAAAGAATGCAAGAATGGTAAGAGGCAATTCACTGGTTAAATACGCTACTAAAACCGTGTCTGTAGAAACTCTATTGCAGGGTTGAGGTAGGGAAGGTACCTTCATCATTAAGTGCTCCAGGCCCAGGAAGTACTGTGGGTAGGAGAACAGCTGCTCTTCCACTCTTCATCAGGATCTGACTCAGCAGAGGACTTGAATCATTTGCTCAAAATAAAGGACATGTATTTCACTGAAGCCAGTGAGATTACTCATGATCAAATGCCTTGCTAAATTAGGGGTTCAGACTAAAATTATTTGCTACCTGGTGAATTCATTGTACAGAATACAAAGTTGAGATAAATAATGCATATGTGGTTTATGCTAACGTTGAAGCACAGTAACCTTTTTCATTACTGCTTTCTTTACTTACTTTATCCCATAAGATGGGATACATTTAAAAATATTGTTTCATCCAGTTGTTTTGCCTTAGCAGCACTTTGGCTCCTTTATTCCATCTTACTTAGAATTTATTATGAGGGATTCAAGTGTTTGTCCATATATAATTTCTAGTTACACTTTCATATAACTTCTTTATTGTCAAAAAACCCACACTAAAAATGTTTTTGTGACATATATGAAAATCTCAGACCATACAGTGGTGCTTTAGACATCAACTGTACGTGTTCTGACTCTCTAAGATGATTACCCTTTAAAGTGATGATTCTTTAAAATAGAATAGTTACCATGCACAAACACATGGTAGCTCTGTATAGTCTATAATGCAAGAAAATAAATAAAATACAGTCATTGTGAAATATCGGAAAGCTTACAGCTTATGTTGCAGAGTGACTATGTGAGGTAAGCCAAACCTTTACTTTTAATCAATTGAAAAAATCTGATAGGAAATACAAATGCCTGGATTTTAACAGAGTGCATGTTAACAGAGCACTGGAGTTTAGCTGTTTGAAAAACAGCTTACACTACATTATACCAGTGCTGTATATATTTGAAATTAAATTCATGATGCAGACTTCAAATTTTGCTGTAGACACTTTATGGAGCACAGAAGATGGGTTGCACTACTTTACATATTTGCAAAATGCTACATTGCTCACTAATATTATTTGTATAATCATATCACTTCAAAGGGTGAAAAATGCTTTTGCAGATAAGCTTTGACTATTGGTGCAAAGCTAATAAATCTCATCACAAGGATATTATCTTTACCACATTGCTTGAAAACAACCTTTGGCTGTACCTTAGATGCCTGTTTAAATGTCCTTGAAACATGCTTTTGGGAGGCATTAGAAAAAAGGGTGCAGTTGAAGAGAACTCTTTCGGATCATTGCTGAAAGAAAAATCTGGGATAACTTTCTCTCCCCATCACCGGTCTGAAATTGTCTGGCACAAAAGCTTCTGCCAAATACAGAGTCTTTTCTTGGCAGTTCCTCTCGTTAGACAGAGAAAATTAAGTAAGTTCTATGGGTAGGTTTATGCGCTTCTATTATTCTTTAGTTTCCAACAAAAATAGCTGGATAAAAATTTCTGACACTTCCCTTGAGTTGTGATTTGTTTTGAAAACTTACAGTAAAAATATGTAGGTTTGCAACTGGGAAAGCAGATCAGAAGCAGATTCTTTCTTGGAAGAAAAGGCAGTGTGAATCTAAGCTTATCGGGTAAAAATGAAATTCTTTGGTAGTTGCATTTTGAATGGGTTGAGCAACAGCTGGAGCTGAGTCTCTTTTACAACATATGCCTTGAAAACACTGGAAACAGCCTTGTAGCAATATATTTCCCATAAAAAGAGTTTAACAGAGCATAACAGTGATCCCACATCATAGAATCATAGAATGGTTTGGTTTGGAACCAACCCTACTGCTGAGGGCAGAGGTACCCTTCACTAGACTATCAGACAAAATAACTGGATAAAATACCTTGTGTCTTTTGTACCCAAGGATGACCAAAACCAGATACTTGGGAAGAATGTAAGGACACAGCATGATAGCCTCTTGAGGTAATGGTGGTGGTGAAGAAATTATTTCACTCTTTCAACACAAAATTTTGGAGTCTGTGTCAATTAGACACCACCTACTCATACGATTTGTTTTGCTTTTGAAACTGCAACTTTCAGTTTTGTTGGATGTCTGTTAATTTGTATGTTGGAAGAAGAAGCAGTTGTTCTGTAGGCACCTTTGCTGTGGTGGATTTTAGAGAGTTTTCCATAGTTTTCTTGCAGCCAGTTTTGAAATGAGATGCTACAAACCTTGATTAGTAAGGTCTATGTTTTTTTGTGTTTTTTTTCTTTTTCTTTTGACCTTCGGAAATAAATTTACATTTCTTTCAGTTCTGTTGGAATTGGCATGATTTGTATTTTATTTTCAGTGAAAAGTTACATTGCTATATTGCCATAAATTGACAACCCAGAGAAATGGTTCAGTGAATCAAAGGAGGATCAAAGGGTGGTTGTTTTAAATTGCCACCTTGCCTTTGAAAGTGTATCTGTGTGCTTCCATGTGGAGTGGTTGAACAAAGGTGTGAAGCTAAGTGAGGGTGGAGAGCCTTGGTGACTTCAGAGCCTTGGTGACTTCAGCCTGTCTTGTCCCCTAATTGCCAGGCTCAGCAGAAGGACAGACCTCTGCCAGATGTTGCGTAGGTACTTTCTGCCCTCTCAGAGGCAGCTGGAGCTGGACCAGTTTTTGACAGTCCTGCAATATCCACTGTTCAAGTAACTTCTCTCTTCTGCACACTTTTTTTCTTGGAGAAGTGGTTGGTTGGAGTAGACTGTAGAAATAATGTGGATTGTTTCACTTTGGACCACAATAACAACATTGAGAAATCCAGAGATACTGAGTTTCCGAGTCTGTCCTTGAAAATGAGACATGAAATGTGCTTCCTATTTTAGCCCTCGGAGATGTATGTGTGCTGCTCCACATTCTTTGTGTGCATTGAGAGTGGAGCTTCTCTCAGCTTCTGCATCAGTTGCTTTACTATTCTGTTTTATTTGAAGATGCCATCATGAATTGGGAAAAATGTGGGAAAATTCTCACAAAAGACTAGAATCCAAGGGATTCTCTCTACTTCATATGTTATCTTAGAGAAATAATACTTTTTTAAAATTGTAAATATATATGTTTATATAAGGCACAGAAGGGAAGCTGTACAGCATGGATTTAGTCCTCAAACAAAACCACAGGCTAGATATTTTAGAGGTTAAAATCAAAGAAAGATAATGTACTTTTAAGAAACTGCAAATAAAATAAATTAGGCTATGTTTTATAAACATAAGTTTTTCATTATATCTAGCTTTTGTTTCTCTAGTGCTCTACATGACCTATAGTGCTTATACATCATCAAAGATGATACAAACAGTCTTCCTATGAATTCAGGTCAGTTTTAATGGTTACTTTGGAACTCCATGTGAGGTGATCCCAAACAGAAGGATTCTCTATTAAAGGCTTGAAACTTTTTATAACCTTGTGTGACTTTTTTTCTTTCCTGTTTGCTCTGAGATTCCACCCTCTTACTTTGCAGGACTACCACCCCTAGAATTGGAGATATTCTGCAAAAGTTAGCTCCTTTCCTCAAGATGTATGGAGAGTATGTGAAGAATTTTGATAACGCAATGGAATTGGTGAAAACGTGGACTGAACGGTCACCTCAATTCAAATTCATTATTCAAGACATTCAGGTAATGGGAAGAATAATGTAAATCTCCAAGTAATACAAGCATTTATAAAAATACATAGGTTTGTGGATGAAAAAAGGATTAAAGAGAAAATTAAATACCAAATCCCCTAGAATTAAGGGTTGTTGTTTTTGTCAACTTCATGCTGCCTTCTGTTTCTTCTCCTTCTTCCTTCACGTGTGCACAATCCACCCACAAAAATCCAGACTTTTCTCCTGCAAAATAGAGGAGCAAAGTATAAAGGTGCGAAGACTAAAAAATGCTGCATTTTATTGTAGATACCAAAAGTAAATAATGTTTCAGGATAAGTGACCTATCAGTGCAACTGTGGATCCTTGCTCTGAATCCATAATATTGTGTTGGTTCACACTGATGCTGAACCACAAAAGGTTAAGAAAGCTTGAGAGTCCAGCAATGCATCGACCTTGTCAGAGGTTCGTTTCATACCCTCTAGTGCTCCCTGTGGGTGTCTCTGTGAATTGGCAGGTGTGTGTTCTACTGCACACTGAGCAGTTAGAAATAGGATAAAGCATATCTACTTAAATTTTACTGCTCTATGGGGTCTCGTGATTGTAAGCCAGGGAAGGAAACTATGTGTATTTTAATGTAATCTTTTTTTCCCTAATCTAATTGTATCAAAGATTATGGAAATGAATTTACATCTTAAAGCACCGCTGAGGGAGTTTGCACTATAAATGAAACTCAAAGAAAGCATTCCCTCCTCAGATAGGTAAAATATAACTTTGTAGCCCAATTAAGTGATTGTTTCTAATATTTGGCCATGAACTCTTCTTATTAATTCAGAAGTAATTCTCTTGTTTGTGTTATTACAAACCTCATTTAAAATGTTTAGGAGTTTAGGAGATTTTTTTTTAGTAAGACTTTTATTTATGTATTGTATACTTACTGGTGGATACTTAGAGAAGTTTTGCAAGTTATTTTTAGGAAAGACTTTCTAATTATTTGCTTTGGTAAAGTAGTTCTATTTTCTTTCAGTAGGTCTGTCACGCATATTTCAAAATACATTATGTTTCATCAATCATAACTTTTATTTTACTATATCGTAATAACATTTTTTGCCTGCTACATTGAAATATGTTTACAATTTTTTAGAAGGAAAAAGTGTGTGGAAATTTGACATTGCAACATCACATGCTAGAACCAGTACAACGCATTCCACGCTACGAGATGCTTCTAAAGGACTACCTAAGGAAATTGCCTCAGGATTCTCTAGACTGGAAAGATGCTGAAAGTAAATATCTTCAGGCCATTAAAAGAGCTGTAATAAGATATTAGTAAGAGGATACTGTAAACTAAAGATGTCTTCCTTCAGGAAAGTGAAGAAGTAACTGTGAAAAGAATAATAGAATTTCTTCAGGGGAGTCATAGGATTCTTTGAAAAAAGTCTGTCTGAATTGAAATTAATGTAAAAAACATAAAGCCTTTAGTATTCTCCTCCTGGAGCATGGAAGTTTTGCCTTAGTTTTGGAGTAACACACAGGTTTTGATTTGTTTGCTCTGCAGATGATCAGGGCTTGAGGTGGCGGCTTTTGTTTTGTTTTGTTTTGTTGGCATTTTGATTTGCTTTATGCACATTTGGAATGTATACCTGTTATTTATAAAAAAGTGAAGTTAGCCTCACTGTATTTTTAAGCTTCTTCAGGGAAGAAGAACAGTCCACTTTTAAATTTCTAGAACAGCTCAAGATATTTCCGTGGGTTGTTCAAAATTACTTGCCAGATATTTTTTTGCTATATTTCATTGTTAGTACCCTTACAGTAAACACTTGTAAAATGAGCTGTTTCAATGAAAAATACAGTTTGACATTCTGAACTGCTTTGAGAAAAGAAGGGAGAGACCATGACTGTTCGTGTCACAAAAAAATGTGACTAAGTGCTGAAGCACTAAAGTAATCTGCAATAATTCTCTTCTGGTCTTTACAGATTATAATATCTATTTGGTAGTTTACTTTATTATGCTGTCCACTTTACCTTGTTTTCTTTTTAAGGAAAACTAAAGAAATTTATTGTACTTTGTAATTTACATAAAAATGACAAATATTTTTGTAGAATGACTCCTTTTTTTGTTTCCCATGTAATATATAAATATATAAAAATGCAGCTTTTTGGTGATACTTTTTCCTTTTCTTCTGTCTAGAATCCCTGGAAATTATATCCACTGCAGCAAGTCACTCGAATAGTGCAATTAGAAAGATGGTAAATGATCCTTGTTTTCCTGTTCACTTTTCAATATATTGTATTTGAGTATTTGGTGAAGCTAGGAAGTGTGAATTGCAAATCTTCCCTAAAATGGCAAAAATTGTTTTCCTGGATCAAAGTGATTGCTCCAACTTAATGTATTTATACAGCTCCTGAGAATGATAGGCAAAATCTGGCATTGCACTTAATTCCCTGAAGTGGAAAGTGGGACACTTAGTTCCTCCCCTGGCTCAAATAACTGATATTGCACTGAACTCTTAACTTTGTTTTGTCTATTTCTATCGGTGTAAGGATAATGTTTGTAAAGAGTAGCTACTGTTTCTCTGACCTATTGGGTGGGCACGGTAGGTACTTCATTAATATGTGAGAAGTTTTGGGAAGAAATAATGCAGAGTCTATGTATAACTGCATTTTTTAACTTGCCAAGGATATAACATATCTAAAAGTATGTCTGACTTTATCAACTAAGTTAATCAGTCAGACCCTGCATACCAGGTATATTTGTTTTTCAGAGGTAACGTTCTCCAAACTTGTGCAAGCGCCTATCATTTAATTTAAACATGCTTAAAGATCTGTGCTTTCAATTAGTAAGTTTTATAGCTGTATTTTCACTGTATAGGAGAATCTAAAGAAGTTGCTAGAGATATATGAGATGCTGGGAGAAGAGGAAGACATTGTGAACCCTTCAAATGAACTGATAAAAGAAGGCCAGATCCTTAAACTCGCTGCTCGCAATACGTCTGCTCAAGAACGGTATCTTTTCCTAGTAAGTACAGTGGCCTGTGTTTGCAGGAGTGGCTGTATACCTTTCTAGACTTGAAAGAACTACTAAAGAGAAAGGGAAGGCCTCTCTAGTTGATGTCTAGGGTGGGTGTGCTGCTCTGCAGAGCACATGGCCTCTGGTGCCCGGGGTCATGGGGTGACTGTTGGGCTGTGCCCATCAAGCTGGGAGACAGACTCAGGTGATGGTGGTCACTGTCACTGACAGTGACACAAGTGACAGTGACACAAGTGACAGTGACACAAGTGACACAAGCTCATCTGAGTACACTCCATGGCTGCAGAGGTACCTTGCCTTGCTCCAGTGCTGGGAGATTGGTGTTGCACTGGATCCAGCCTGTGAATGTTCACGGAGGTTAAAATGAATCACTTGCCAGACTCCTTTTCCTGTGCCCGCTGCAGTCCCTGCAGTTTCAGAGCTCTCATTTGCCAGTTCATAGCCATATTTAGAATGTTATCTCAGGGTGACTCCATGCTGAACAGGCTTATGCTCAGTGGGCTTCATTTATTTCTGACTTCTTGGCACGTGCTGTCCTGGCAGCTCCATGATGTTCTCCTGGTATCTCCCAAGTCCCTCCAGAAAAACATTTAAGTGGCTGTTGATTATAAATGTGGCTCCTAGAGCATTAGAACTTTGACATTCTCATTAAATTGAAGTGTAAAAGCTTAGGATTTTAGTCCTGATGGATTGTGTGTTGAGGTTCCAGTAATGCTCATGGTCCTCTGGGAGCTTGTTAGCATGGCAGGTCATCCTCTCGACAGGTGCCTGTGTCCTGTCTTGGAACTCACAAGCTGCAGCCATACTCCCTTACAATTCCCTTGGAAAAGGTTTGATGTAGTTAATTGCTTTCCATGCATTAAAAATTGCTGATGCATTTTTGCTTATGGGCCTCTGGCATTGCCTGTTTTCTGGTTAATAAAGCCTATTAATGAGTCGTCGAGGCACAACTCCTGCTTGACTGTGCTTCAAACAAAAGGAGAAATCATTGAATAGTAAGACCTCAAATGGAGCTAGACAGCTATTAAAATAATGTTCTCTTCATATGAGAGATGACAAGTTCAAATGTGCTATGTCTGCGATACAGACTAGGCAATAGGCTAGACAGGAATTCTATGACATAGGATTTAACTGAAGTGAGTTTTTCTTTTTAATAATTAATTTTGAGAAAAATGTGAGAGGAAAAATGTGAGAAAATTAAATACTGTAGATATGATTTAATAACTGTGCTTCCAGGCTGGGGCTTTAGACATTTAAACATTATTAAAGTTCTAGTTTTTAATAAAGGAATATATCTTTGTTTTTCTCATGTACTTCTTTTTTTTTTTTCCCTGTGATATGGAGGGTTTCAGGGAATAAAAACTCTAAGAAATGTTCTTCTATCTTGGATAAAAGACAAAAAATGTCCTCAAATAATAATAGTTACAATTTCTACAAAACCAACTGGATAAATATAAATGTATACACTGAAGAAAAGAGTTCTTATTCTGCAGTTTAGAGTAGGTTTTGCAACATTGGGGCATAAGAATGGGGTTTTTGTTTAGAAAAGCTTTACATTTATATATAATATCTAGTCTGAGTATAGTTTGATAATAAATGCTATGAAGACTGCTGCATATACAGAGCAATTATTCTTACAGTCACTGAAGCTGTCCTTTAATCTTACTTCTAAACAAATAAGAAAAAAGTAGTTGTCTTACATGAGAAGACCAAAGCTCTTATGCATCAATTGATCAGGAAGGAGCCTGCTTCCTCATCCACCAAGTCTAGCTTTGCAATACTGTCCAGCTCTCAGTGTCCAAACTGTGGCTTTATCTGTGTTTTTTTAAATGAAAAACTGTGTGGTTTTTTTTTTTTCCCCCCAGTTTAACAATATGTTGCTCTACTGCGTTCCCAAATTCAGCCTGGTAGGATCAAAGTTCTCAGTTCGAACCAGAGTTGGCATAGATGGTATGAAAATTATAGAAACTCATAATGAAGAATATCCACATACTTTTCAAGTGTCTGGAAAAGAACGAACACTGGAGTTGCAGGCCAGGTAAGCAGTTGTTTTAGCTAGTTTTTTTGAGGATTAAATATGTACACACAAAAGAGTGGACTAATAGATTTGGGGAAAGATGCAGCGGATGTCATTAAAATATCACTGTTTTGAAAATAGCCTGCAAAATAATCATAAATTGTCAGTCCAAGGATCTCTCTGATTAGGAGATGCATCTACAAAGATGTGCTTGTATCCTGCTCTTGCTGAATTACCTTCCCATTACCTTTTTGCATTGCCTAGACTAAATCTTTTCTGTCTAGAGTGCCCCACTTCAAATAAAGTCGGGTGCTCTACCTCTCCTTTTGGACCTGCTTCAAGATCCTATTCCTAGCAGTCAGGATTTCATTGCAGAGGGGTGAAGGTTAAATAAGCAAGAAAATGTCCATGGTGGATACAGTTCTGTGTTGGCACCATGTATTTGGGGACAAACCATGGCTTGCTAGCCCATGAGCTTGCAAGCGACTGTCCTTTATGAAATAAAACCCTTTTAAAAATTAATGAGAGTTACAGCAGTGAATATGCGAAGATAACAGATACATATTAATGTAGATATTTACCTACACTAGCACTGAATTTGAAATTAAATAGAAACTTTGAAAAATGACAGGAAAAAAACTTTCCACTAAGGTCTATAAGACTTCTGGGACACGTTTATGCCTACCAATCGCATCCGCTGTAAATTGCTGTATGATATCTTGCTAAGTATTTTGCAAGTTGTTATGCCATATACCCATTTCAGTGGTGAAAGATGGCATCTTGCTGCACTGTTTGTAAAGCTTGTTTTAATAGGAAGAAAAACTATACAGTGAAGAAAGTGTATTTTGTTAACTTACCTCTATTAGCAGTAATTGAAAGTTTATTGCACTAGTTTGTTTTGGGTGTGAGAAGCCCACATTTTAATCTTTTGCTTTATGATCATTATTGGAAGGCATTAAGTCTGTACAAAATTATGAAGGAATAAGTACCAAACAAGGTCTTACTCATATATATTAGAATAATCTTTATTAATGTATGAGTATTGTATGTGTGCTATATCTTAATGTCCTTAATTCATGAGCTTGTATTAACAATATTGCATATTTAGTTTACTCTCAGGGTATTTTTTATTAGTAGCCTTCTATTTACTTTTCAGACTACTATTGGATTACATGTTAAATTACTGTTTTCAAACAGTATCTAAGGAGGAGGGCACTTTTGAAGTGTTAGTTCTCATGTTTCTAACACAATGTTTGCAGATAAACTTTTTCTTACTAGCACTAGCCAGTAGTTTCTAACAGTATTATTACTTGTGATATAAGATGCCTTTCCAAAGATTTGAATGTCAAAGTTCTGCTGATATATTTAAAGGCAAAGCTGTCATACAAGATTAGAGTTGGATATGCTTCCTCTCTTATCTTTGACTTGTCTTTTTATCTCATCTGTACTACTGTTAAGTCATCTGTATCTGCTCTGATGCATAAAAGGGACATTTCTGCTGTTTGGTTTACAATATTAAAACAATATTCCTTTAGTTTAATTGGATGCAATTCCTGTCACTGTTGAGAACAACAACAACAAAGAAGCATGAAGGAAATCACTTTGGGAAGGGAGTGGGATTTAAGACGTACACAGGAGAAATGTGTATTAGTATGTGAACTTATAAGTGATGAAATGTGAGGAGAAAGACACACCTAAGCTGTGCATTGTCCTCTTTTCCTCTCTATCCTGATTTAAAAAATAATAATCATTACAAAAGTCCAACAATGAAAATACTATTGCTACTTTTAAATGCATTGACATTTAACTTATTACTTGAATTCACTTCTTAGTGGTTGCAAATTTGTGAAGCCTAAGGTCATGGTTTTGCTTTCTAGTTTGGTTTGTTTTTTTAAAGTTTGTCAGTTAAAAATTAATATTGTTTAAATTTAAATTCTTGAGAATTACTTCAGAATTACTTGGCTTTTGCAAGAAGTTGTTGATAGTGAAATGTTTCCTGAACCAGTCTTGGACTAATGTATCAAAATATTTCTTTTAGTTCTGAACAAGATAAAGAAGAATGGATAAAGGTAAATTCATCTACCTTCTTTATTTTCTAACCACTTTTTCACTGAAGCAATCAAAAAAGTAATATTCATATTTTCTGTCTGTACCTTCCCTCTGCTGATCGAGAACTGGTCAGAATGCTGAGTCTGTTTTTAATTTAACATGTTTGAGGAATTTCTCCACTGTTTCCTTAGGCACTTCAGAGTACTATTGAAGTTTTTCAGCAGAGGAATGAAACTTTCAGAAACGCTATTGCTAAAGAATATGAAGACATGCCTGTTGAGGTTTCTGTAAGTTGCTGTTATTCCTTTGTAACCTTCTTAGTACCCGTTTTGTTCTTTAGTAAGTGGAAAAAGTTTGGCAGAAACTTTGTTTTCAAGCTCATTGTTCTTATAGCAGAGTAATTACAGAGTAGTCATCTTGTTGGTAATTGTTTTTCTTCATAATGCTGAATCCTATAAACAAGCCTCTTTCTCTTGAAACTCGTAACAGAGCACCCTTTCAGTGATGCATCGTGATTTTTGACTGGGTCCTTTGTTGTTTCTTTTATAGATTTCAAAATGCATCTTGAGCTATGTTTTACCATTTCCTTTCCAGAGGAAGAGAGTAATTATTTTCTCTATTTCAAGTACTCTGCAACTTTTTACTAGCTTTTTTTTTTTTTATTCTCTCATCCTCCTCCTGCCTCTGCTTCAGAACGCCGAGCTTGGGAAGAGAGCACCGAGGTGGATACGGGACAACGAGGTGACCATGTGCATGAAGTGCAAGGAGCCATTTAATGCCCTGACAAGGAGAAGGCACCACTGCCGAGCATGTGGACATGTGAGTGCAAAGCCCTAGTACCTGTAGCTGGTCAGCAGGCTTGGGAATGTCTCTAAGCATCTACTTGACTTCCCGTGACTCCTTGCTATCATAGAATAGCTTGGGTTGGGAGGGACCTTAAAAATCATCTAGTTCCAACCTCTCTGTTATGGGCAGGGACACCTTCTACTAGACGAGGTTGCTCAGAACCCCATCCAACCTTCCAGGGATGGGGCATCCCCACCTTGTCTGGGCAGCCTGTTCCATTGCTGTGCAGTTTGTTGCTGCACTTGTAGCTGAAAGAAGCAGCTCTGCATTAGCACAAAGGACCCTCTGTCTGCTTTAGCTGGCATGGTAAATTTGGAAGTAATTTGGAGCAGTGGAAGATGCATGTTTGTGTAAAATGCCCCAAGTCCCTGGACATACTGTATTGCTAGTTTTGAGTGGCCTCCACTAATATGAAGTTTCAAGATCATATTAAGCTGGCATAATCCAGCATTATTTCTGGCAGCACTGTCTGCCTCCTCTTTCCATTCTGCTACATCCTCTCTCCTCTTTGCAAGAAGACCATGAAACCCTGCAGTTATTCATTGAGTTAACTTGGAGCTGTTCCCAGCTGGGTTCCCTGTGTAACTGTGTGAACATGTGCATCAGGGAAGGCAAGAATGTTAGGATGGGGAAAGAGTATTGCTGCTGCTTTCCGTGTAGGATGTTACAGTAACATATCCAAATAGTGGTATGACTTGAGAATTTTCAGAAGTTAACAAAAGAAGAGGAAACAAACTTCCTTGTCTTGGCATCCAGCAGCTATGCCTTTCTCCACCAGAGGGTGGTACAAGCCCAGGTTTAATATTTGCATGATTTCTTTCTAATGTTTTTATGTGGTATGAAGACTTACTGCATTCATAACGCTGCTTTTATGCTTTGCAGGACACTTGAGACTTTTATAGAAGCTCCGAATTATTGATTCTGAGTTTTTTTTCCCCCAGTCATTCTGTTTTAAAACTCCATTAATCTTAAAACTGCACCCTTCCTTTTTATTTCCCCTTTTGTTTCGACTCCTAACTGCTTCTCTCTACTGCCATTCTATCACATCTCCTTGCACTTTAATTTTAAAACATTTTTTCATGGGAGTTAATTTGGGTCAGCAATGGCTTTCCAGCAGTGACTAATGGGGAATACTTCACTAGTATTCTCTAGAGCTACTAGCTGAAGGTACTGATCTAGATTAGTGCTGCAAAGCCCTGGCCCACAATAAAATTCTCTTCATGTGTCTGACTGATTCAAGTCCATTTGCCTACCTTTCTTTCTTGAAATAACCACACTCATATTTTTTATTCAGAGCTTCTTTTTTCACCTGAAAAAAGAATTCTGTGGAAAAATATTTCTCATGAAAGAACTTCTCTCAAATCCCTCTTGCATTTCCTTTATATCTGTAGTGAAAAGAAAAATCGGGAAAAAATCAGTGTGATATTGCCTTATCAATGCCAAAAGTATAAATTATATATATATAAATTTTAACCTGTTAATATTTATTAGCAGGTTAAACAACTAGTCATTTCTGATTTTATCATATTTTTTTAATCATTAAAAGGGCATCTCAATTGTAGGTTTCATTCATTCACAGAACCTCATTTCTGATAGAACACCATATAATAAATCTACCTTTTCACATTGGCGTCTAAAGAAACTATAGGATTTTCTTCCTGCAGCATGACTTGTGCTATATTCTGATTCTATATCCAATTTTAATCTACAGATGTAATTGAAAGCCTAATGTGATTTTATGCAAACTACAAAACTTGTACCAAGTAAATAGTAAAAAGCACTTCTAGTTAAGAAGTAATGGCAAAAATTTGGAAAATCATTATTTTCAGTTAAGTTATTTTTGACATGTTATAAAGGCATTATCTATCTTGTTCAATATAACTAAAAATGTACAAAGTAGAATAATACTAATTTTAATTAAATTATATTTTCATAAAGCTTCATAAATACTTAAATTTTATACGTATGTTATCTTTTTTGTTTCTAAGGTGGTTTGCTGGAAATGTTCTGATTACAAGGCACATCTTGAATATGATGGCAATAAATTGAACAAAGTCTGCAAGGACTGCTATCATGTTATAATTGGTTGTACAGACAGTGAAGAAAAGAAGAAGAAAGGCATCTTGGAGGTATGTCATTGAAAAATACTATATATGTATGGATGCTATGATTTTGGCTCATCAGTAGGTGAAAAATGGTAGCATTCTTGCAGGGCTTATTTTTTGTTTGAGAAATAAAAACCATGTAGATCAAACTCATCCTGTCCAATAGATTTTGGCCTTCAGCATTCACCTTTGCAATACTGCTTTGTTTCTTACAACTTTTTTTAAGGGGGAATTACAGACCATAGAGGTCGTTTGCTTATTTCGGTTGCATCAGCTCCTGTGATGAGACAATACCTTTCCTTATAAATCTTCAGTTTTCTTCTTCTGCATTTAAGCTTTCACAGGAACAAGCCCCACAGGTACTGCAGTGATTCTTGAAAAACATACACCCAGACTGAAAGAACTGGGGATGGAAAAGAGGAGAATGGGGGAGAATTTTGCTCTTCAGAGTCTGAGGAGTAAGATAGTTTTGATCAGTATATACAATGTACCTTTAAGTTGTCGAGCTGCTCTCAGCTTTTGACATCTAAAAATTCAAGGTCTCGAGCAGACAATAAAGAACCATGTTTCTCTTATGATTGGGGGAGAACAAGGCATTTTAGAATTGTAATTAACCTCCACATTTCTTAAATGCCCCTTGATAGGCCCTTTCAAAATTCCTGTCATACACTAGAGAAAGAGCATCCTAACTTTGTCAAGACATATATTTTTATTGGGAATTAGTAAAGAATAATTGACCCTAGAGCTAAATGCCAATAAGAAAAGAAGGCAAAATTAAAATACAGATTATAATTCCATATACAGTTCTTAAGTGTAGTCAAGCCAACATGGATTGACTATACTCTCTTCAGCAAGACAGAGTAAGGAGCGCAGAACTCCACTGGCTTCCCTTAGAGTCGAGATACTGCTGTTTCTTGGGATGATGGCTTTTTTAAGGCAGTTGAAGGAGATACAGAGCATCTCAGAAATGTTTGTCTGCAAGCTGGATCTCTTGGCAACAGAGTGGTTGGTACCATGTTGCAGCATTTAGACAGTACCGCTGAGAGGGGAAAAAAGTCAATGCAAGGAGATTTTAACACATAGTCACTGTGTACTTTATAATTGTCTCAGGTTCACTATTTAACCTGAGTAGCATGTCACTCTGTCTTCAGAGTGCCTTCTTTTCTCTAGCATTAGTGCCTGCATGCTTATGTTATTCTTAGAAAAGTGTTTGGATCTGATCCTGTCATAATATTTTGACTGTCAAAATAGATTGGTTGTCATGTTGGATAATTAGTGGCACTTCAATGCCTAACATGATGTTATTTTGGAAATCAGACGTTGTAGATACTCAGATACAGAGAAAGGCTAGTTGTGGTGGCAAAATGAATTTTAGAGAGATCTAGAAGTCTATAATCCAAAATTGCTGATGAAAAAAGGAATAGATTACACATGTTAAGGGAATACATGTTGTGATTGTATGTGTTTAATATATATATCCTCCCATAAATCCAGTCCTTCATGGTCTTTCTTGGGTATTTCCTGAAGCTCTTTTGCAGATGCTATCCGAGATTTTATATGAATGATGATAAATTTCTGCTTTTCTGGCCTGTATATTTTTAATCTTTATTTAAGGAAAGTTTTTGTTCCTTTTTATGCTTTGTGCTATCTCCCAGATTGAATCCGCAGAAGTCTCTGGAAACAGTGTCATATGTAGCTTTCTTCAGTACATGGAAAAGTCGAAGCCCTGGCAGAAAGCTTGGTGTGTTATACCTAAACAGGAAGCTCTTGTGCTCTACATGTATGGTGCTCCACAGGTACGTGCAGAGAAAATGGAAAAGGTTTTAGGAATTATTGTCACTGACATCTGAGGAAGAGAAGTCAAATAGCTTGGGAATGCAGGATGGATCCAAGTGTTTTCACCAGCCTGTATAGTAAATGAGAGGTAGTGGGCAGATTAGTTGTCTGTTCTTAACCAAAAACTTCTTCTTCTTAGGATGTTAAAGCTCTGGCTACAATTCCCCTTCTGGGCTATACAGTGGATGACACTCCAAGAAGTGCTGACCTCCCACACAGCTTCAAACTGACCCAGTCTAAATCTGTGCACAGCTTTGCTGCTGACAATGAGGAACTGAAACAGAAATGGCTAAAAGTTATCCATTTAGCTGTCAAAGGTGAGACACCAGAATGTCAAAATGAACTGCAAGTGAATTTAGAAGAGCAGCCTGAATCTTCTAAAAGATCTGAATGCTGAAGCTTGAGAACACATGGCATTTTTAAAAGATTTCAGTTGAAATTGTGGTTAACCTTTGTGTTAACCTCTTTGCTCAATCAAGAAAAAAGAAAAAAAAAAAAAAGAAAAAGAAACTTCTTACTACCATACACATCTTGGCACTTTATGTTTGGGAAAAATTCTGGTCTTTTTAGGGATCTTTTTCTTATATTTATGTTCTGTCAATAAAAGAGATGTACAGGTTCATTTAAGAGACTTTTTAAAAAAATGTGAATGCTATTAAAAATACTTACTAACTTTACTGTACTACTTGTTTGTCATAATGCAATTATTTTTTTTTGAGAATCCAGTTGCTCTTCAGTTAACATTTGCTACTTTCATTAAGAATGCAAATATTTTAAGCTTCCTACTTACATGTTAGGACTTGCAACAGGATAAAAGATATACCTCCACATTGCCAAAATAGATCTGTACTTAAACATGCAGGGACAGTTTGGTTTAATGTACGTAGTTTATAGATTGATTTCCACAGATCTGTACATATGTTGTATTCACTTGTCTCTTTTTACTTAAAATAATGCAAATTTCTTTCACTGGTATATTGGCTTTTAAGGTTTCAGTTTCTCAAGGAAAAAAAATCTAATGATTTTCAATCTAGAAATAAATGCCTAAAATATGAGAAAACTATATATAATATATGTACAGTATTAAAAATGTACAATACTTGATTTGTGCTTTGATTTCATGATTCTGGGTTCCTCTTAGTGAATAATTTATTTTAAAAAAGCATGTTTTCTATTTGAAATTAAACACAGTCCTAAATTGAAAAAATACTGTTCAGTGACTTGTTTTAATAGCTGACACTTAATGATCTTGATATTTTTATGCATCAAAAAAATAGCAGTGATGTAAGTGGCATGCAATGGACATATGAGTTCCAGTTGTGTTTTAAACGAGTAGTCGCTTTTCTTCGGTGTCCTATCACTGGTAGCTTTTAAGAGTGCAGTAGTTTGTTACTCAAATGCAATATGTGGTTTGAGAAAAGCAACAGATTCTAATAACCTGCTGGGAACGTGTGTTTTTGCTATTATGGTTATCGAAACAAAAGAACATTTTGAACTTAAGTTTTTTAATTTTTGCAGAAGATTAGATCCTCTAATACTTATTTATGACAGCAGTCTTCAAGGATTATTGTTGTAAGGTGGAGCCTGCTTTATAAAAGTTCAGTATGAAGTCTGAGCTTGCAAATCTCAAGTTGTGTTAACTAACATTATTTGTTTTCTTTGTCTGTGAATAAGGACTTGTTAGCTTTACAATATTAAGTTCCTTATGAACTTTCATTCCTGTTAGAGTTTTTATACATAGAGGCAAATGACCTCCCCAAAATTTTTGCTGTAATCATCCTTGGATGAAATATGAAAAACTCAGAAGTAGTGATTGACTATCAAGTAGACAATTAAAATAATTTCTGTCTTTCCTTTTCTGAACCGTTAAAGGAGGGGAAATATGTAACTTCTACAATCAACTTGTCATAAGACCATTCAAGAGTCTTCTCAATATGTCTGCAATCTGTATTTTAAATTCTGCCAAGCTGAAGAGCTCAGGTTCAAGTCCAGTTTTATTAGTAACATGAGGGCAGATTTAAATTTTTGCTTTTTTATAACGAGTTTGCCAAACTAGTTATTCACTGAACTCCCGTTCCCACTTTACTGTTTCTGCAACATTATAGGGAAAAAAACCCCAACTTGTTTTGCATTTAACAAAGGATTGTTAAATTTTTAGCACCAAGGGTACATGAGCATGCACTGTCCATTGTTCCTTCACAAGAAGAATGTCATGCAACTTAATGTTAGTAGGATGGATTTTGCTCTCACCTACACAAATCCAAAATCTACCATAGCCTTTAAATTTCAAAGCTTTACACCAGTGTTAGTAATGATCAGGACGTGGTATTGTAGAGTACTAACTCTGCAGCTGACTTTTGTGCATGTCAGTTCTGAATTCTTCCTTGGGTGCTCCGTGTGTCCAGATTATTCTGCATGATACCCTAGTGTTACTTTTATCTGATGTACAAGCTCTTCTGTAATTCTCTAAGAGATTTTAAGTTACTTCTACTGTCAGCTGTGTTTACCTTTATTAATAGGCAGCTCAAGCCTGTTTTGATTCATGTTGGTGAGTACCAACGGGTCTTTGCCAAGGTATCCCTAGCTAATACATGTCACCTTGTGCATACCTTGGCAAGGGATGGGGGGACATTCAGGTAAGCAAGAGCTCTCAGTGGCTATCTTTCCTTCATGATCATCTCCCCAAACTGGGTATCTTCTACAAGAGCCTCCAGTGCAATTGTGGGATATGGAGAGCTGTCTTACCACATGTCAGTTTATAAAAAACGGTTTCCCATGGTCAAGTTGTAGAGTGTAAGGGAAGAAGTTGCCTTAGAAGAGTTCCCAGATAAGATGGACTGAGCTATACTGAAAATAATATGAGGGGATGACTGTAATCATAGAATTGGTTTGGTTGGAAAAGACCTCTAGGATCATTGAATCCAGCAATTACCCAGCACTGCCAAGTCCATCACTAATCATGTCCCTAAGTGCCACATGTCTTTTAAATACCTACTGGGATGGTGACTTAACTCCTTCACTGGGCAGCCTGTTCCAATGCTTGACCACTCACTTGGTGAAGAAATATTTCCTGATAGCAAATTTAACCTCCCCTGGTGCAACATGCCATTTCCTCTTGTCCTGTTGCTTGTTATGTGGGAGAAGAGACCAACCCCCACCTCAGTGTAGTCTCCTTTTAGGTAGTTGTAGAAAGCAATAAAGGTCTCTGTGAACCTCCTTTTCTCCAGACTAAACACCCCCCCTTCCTTCAGTCACTCGTTATCAGACTTTTGCTCCAGACCCTTCCCCAGCTCTGTTGCCCTTCTCTGGACACACTCCAGCACCTCAATGTCTTTCTCGTTGTGAGGGGCCCAAAACCGATCACAGGATTCAAGGTGCCAAGTACAGGGGGGCAGTCACTGCCCTGGTCCTGCTGGACACATTATTGCTGATACAGGCCAGGATGCCATTGGCCTTCTTGCCCACATGGGCACACTGCTGGCTCATGTTCAGCGGCTGTTCACCAGCATCTCAGGGCCTTTTCCACTGGGCAGCTTTCCAGCCACTCTTCCCCAAGCCTGTAGTGCTGCCTGGGGTTGTTGTGACCCAAATGCAGATCCTGGCACTTTGCCTTGTTGAATCTCATACAGATGGCTTGACCCATTGATCCAGCCTTTCCAGGTCCTGGAAGAGCCTTCTTATCCTCCAGCAGACCAACATCCTGCACAGACTGGTGCTGTGTAGTATATTCTGTTTTCTAAGCTCCTGCAAACTGAATTCTAAGTCAAGTAGGAAGCCCTATTCCAGCTAAATTATTAGGAAAATGATTGGAAGCAGCAGTTTCTGTGCTGCCTTATTGTTATAGTGGTATTGAGTAGCTGAAGCTGCTTGAATGGTTGCAACATCTCCCAGATGAAGCCCTGTGTTTGGGCATAAACTATTTGAAATGAAGTTATTGGGAGTTATTTATTTGGATGTTAGCCTCATGTTTGCTCTCAGCCATTAAAATTTATATAGCACAGAGTATTTTATTTACCCTAGTGAGACCTGTTTCATGTTCTCATAATCAGTTGCTTGGTCAGAATTGTTCTCTTCTGAGTCAGAATGCTTTGGCACTCAAATATGTGTTTCTGTGTGCATTTTGTAGGAAAAATATGTACTACAAATATTAAAGGGCATCAGAAGATGGAGAAATTGCTTTAAATTTAACCACCCTGTTTTCTTCATTCTCCACAGACAAGCCCTCCTACAGCATCCAAAACTTTAAATTGTAAATTATGACCGCAGAGGAATAAATTCAAGGTCGTAACTGCTGTGGCTTAAGTGTTATGGCCAAAGCAGTCAAATTAAACCCATCATTCTAACAAGGTAGAAACTGTTCCCACTTCTACTGTTAAATTCTTAAAGGAAAAGAAAAAAGGCATTAAATTTCTTGGCATAAAGTTCTGTGTGTAAGGAATAAACTGTAACTGAGCATTCATTCATAATACATGAATGTATGTGAATGGCTCTGCTGAATTACTTAAGCTTTGCAATTCTTGTGTTCAAGAAATGCTTGTTTCTCACTTTAAAAGTGATCAGTCTTCTGTGCGATTTAAAGCAGATCAAAAGTTATTTTGTGTGATTTTTGTCTGTGTTCAACCAGAACAATGGCTTAATTTTATCATTAGTATTTTTTTGAGCATAGTAATATATTTTTTGAAATTACTTATTCCCCCCATCACCTCATCACGGGAAAATAGTGTATCACGACATGTGCACGTCTGCGCTATTTGTCCAAACCCTCTAAAAATTCTTTTTGGGTATCAGGTACTCCTGCTTGGTTGAAGAGCTGCTATAAAACCTAGATCATCTAGTACTTTCAAATCCCTTTACTCTGAGTAGTTTTGTTTATTCCAGAACATATTTAACTTATATGTGCAAAATAGATATTGAGAATACAAAACATCCTCTTCTATTTGGAGTAGAATATTAAACCACTTTAATTGCATGTAAATATATAGTGGCACCTTTTTTATGCAAAACTATCTCAAAGTGCTTTATAAATCTCCTCAAAGATTCTAAATCCCTATCCTAGAAAAGAGGGGTTTTATTCTTTGTGTTTTCAAATTATGGATGAAGACAAGGCACTGATTAAATGTAGAATAAATACACTACCACCTAAGTAAAATTTAGGTGAGATTATAGAAATATGCTCTAAAGATTTCCAAGTGGAGTCAGAAGGAAAAAAAATATATATACATATATAAAAAAAATAATCAAGTGTGAAAGATGTGGAACCATTTGACAGGTTGTTTTGGTTCATAGCTAGTATAAAAAATGGTCAGCTTTTCATTTCAAGACAAAATTAAATAAAAATTAACAGGGAGTAGTGGTTCCTTATACTGAAGTAAAGGATTTCAGGAAAGAATAGAAATAATTCTAAGCAATAACAAAGGGGCTTTCTCCATAAATCTGTTTAGAGATCTTTAGCTGGTATAAACCAGCATAGACCTGCTGGAGCTGTTCTACCTTCAGTGATTTAAATTCACTTAGAATCTGCCTTACATATATAAAGACACTTGTGGAAGATCAAACTTTCACCAGTTTGGTAGCTACTGACTTACTATGTCTCATCTGGAGTCACAGTGGTCAGGTGGACTTCAGATGAGTTTCAGTTAGAGGTAATTGATGTAAAGGTGTATGTAAACAGCTGGAAATCTATATCCAAAAGTAAATGATTGGAGAAAAATAATTTTGTGGCAGAATTGACTATCCCTGAGATAAATCCATTGGTGAAATGGGCCTCATTCTTAGTCTGTGGTGTGCTGTTATTTGAAATCTGAAATGAAATACATGGAGTTTAATGGTGTTTTTTTTCCTCTAGTCTGTGGCCCTATTGGTGTGAGGAATTTACCTAGCTGGTTCTGACCTGTGGGACTGTAGCGAAGTATGTTCCTTGGATAGAAGTTTTAATCTGCTAGTCAGATTGTTTCCTAAATCCTTTTCCTTTAACAGAACATAACATTAACTTAATGGTTACATGTGTGTGTATATACACATATGTATATGTATGTGTGTATATGTATATATGTGTATTTATATTTGAGACTATTATTCAGATGACTTGTTTCCAAGCAGTATTTTACAATCAAAAAATACACTGTGCTGCATTCAAAAGAGAATGTGTATTGACTGTGTTGAGTGTTCCTTTCAGAAGAAAAAATCGACAGAAGTAGATCTGCTGTTGTGGCATGTTTACTATTTCAGCCTAAAAAAAGCAAACAAAACCCCCCCCACAAACATGCAAATTCCAGTAAGGCATTCAATCAGCTTCCTTTGAAACCTCGTAATTAAATTTCTTCCCAGTCTTAACTATGGCATTTTGTTTCCCTCCTTCCTCTTCCTAGCACAAATGAATGTAGAACATGTTTTTTTCTCTATTAAAATCCCCGAGCAGATTTCTTTGAATAAAACATGTTTGCAACCACTGCATAACACCAGCCTATTTCTGTTTATAGTTCATCTTCGTAGATTCATTAACTATTTATGGTGGAAACATTCAGAAAAGGGGGAACTGTATCAAAGCATTTTTGCATGTATGTGCCCTAGTATGTTTAAGAAGCCAAATTTTATTGCATATAGGAAACAGTTGGCAATAGAAATTTTGTTTTTTCTATCAGTAAATTTTCTGTTCTTCAGCCCTCACAGCAGATCAATACATTAATTTTAGCAGGAGCTGGATCAGTTGTAATGTTTGACATCAGAATTATAGGCTCTACATGTTAATTTCCCTTCATTATGGAAACATGTCTGATTTTAATTGCAAAAGCCCCTTTTTAAAAAAAATATTAATATTTGGAAGAGGTGTAAATTTGTTTTGGTTTTGCCAGAAAGTGAATAATATTAAAAAGGTGAAATTTAAATGCCATTGTAAGTTGTGCAAATTTGTAATTTTTATGGTCAATAAGTATATGAATGTAAAAAAATGAAGATATTGTACATATTTTATGTAATATATGTATATTTGGTCCTAAGGGGGGGTGGAGATTGTAAAAATTAAGCACTTTAATTCATGTTGAGTACTTAAAAAGAAAAGAAATTTGTATCATGTAAAATAAAAGCATAATTAAATAAGTATTGCTGGATTTTTTTTTCTTGGTTTTTTTTTGTTTGATTTTGGTTTTTTGGGTTGTTTTGTCCACCTACTGTTCTCTTTGCTGATCAAATCTTTAATCTTTAATGTATTTCCAGTTGTGTGTGTGCTTGTAAGGACCTATCTGTTTTGGTGCACTCTATCTAATTTGCTGAAGTGCTGGTTACTCACAAGTACTGCTAAGTCAATGAAAGATGTATTCTGAGTTTATGAAGGGTGTATATAATGCTATGACATCTTAGGTAGGAAAGATACAAGGTGTGGTCCCTGCAATCCTGAGTTTAGGTCCAGATTTCTTTAGCGGGAATGTGACCTGTGAATTTTGTGAGCTGCTCGGCATGATCTCTTGTGCACTGAATTAAAGTGGTGCTTCAAAGCAAAAAAATGATCAGGTAGTTAGCTGGATGATCATCCTAAGCATAAACAACTTGGATTCTTTAAATTCCTTCACTGGCTAAGCATATATTCAGTTTAAGGAAATACCACTTAAGCTGCAGCTACTCCTTTTCCAAGTGTGGTTTAACAGACCAGAACCATTTACAGTTGCCTCCAATTTCAATTGACTGTACACATTAAACCTGTTTTGATTGTATCTGATTTATTCTTGGTATTCTTCTGCAGATGGGCAGGATGTTGCAGAAAAGACTTCTCTCAAAACAGAGAGAGGAAAAGTTACTGTACTACTTGTTAGTTAGTTCCTATCTGGAAGGAGTTGCATACAAGAATTTTGTTTAGTTTCTACTTCTTCTCTTTGGAAACACAGTAAACAAATTAGTATTTGAAATCAGCACTGACGGACCATGGCGAGTAATGCTTCCCTCTCCATTTATGCAATTTTTCCTACTAATTTTTCTGTTTTTTTTTTTCCCCACTGTGATTAACTCTGTTCCAAACCCACTATTTTCCCCATTAAACAGAATGTCCTGCCTTCTTCATGGAGACAAAATAACAGAGTTAACAAGAAAACACAATTAAAAAAAAATCAAGCTACAGGAAATCCGCAATCACAGCTCCTACTTAATTCCTTTAAATAAGTACTGTTTAATAAGTACTGATATTTCTAGGTGGTAGCAAATTGTCCAGGAGCCCATCAAGCACAGGCGTTGTCTCCTCTGGCTCTCCCAAAGAGCCTGACTAATACTGTCTCATTACCACAGAATTGTTCTTGGCATTATATGAGCTTCCTGACACGAGAGAAATGGCATACCAGCCCTTGGCAAACACAGTACTTGGAACTCGTTTGCTTTAAAGAAATTTTTTGCTCTGGAGGGTTCTGTGGTGTCTCTAACAGAAAAGTGGAGGGATCTTTATGATGGTGATGGTTTTTGTCTGGGAGCTGGTTACTCTCTGCCTGCTCGGCCCTGTGCACCAGGCAGCCATGACAATATTTAGCCTTACCAGACCCAGTTCATGTAATAAGTCAGGATACACACAGAAGAGTTTGGTTGCTTGAGGTCTACACCATGTCTGTGTTGCTGTTTCTGTCACAAAAGCATAACACTGGTGTCATGAGCAGGATGTGCTGCCTGCCCATCATGTCAAACTGTTACATTTCTTTCTGTTACAGCATATCTTTCACTTTACTTTCCCTGATTTAAAGACTTAAATTATGAAGAATTCATCACATGGCCAGGTAAGTTTTCCAGTTGTTAGCTATAATCTCTGCAGTTGTTTTTCGTTTGTTTGGTTGGTTGGTTGGGTTTTTGTATTTTTTGGGTTTTGTTTTTGTTTGTTTGTGGTTTTTTTTAATGACTGTTATTCCCAGTCAGAATTTACATAGCCTCCAACCATCAGGATCTTATCAAGAAAATTCATTAACAATTTCAACTCCAAACTTGAATATGTTTTTGTTTGCTAAATGATGGAAATTTCTGCTGTGAGAAGCACCTCCTTATGGAATAGAGCTTTAACTAAGAATCTAGGGTAAGACTTAGTGGGTTGCAGTTGAGTTTCTAGATCCCCAGATTTCTTCATATTAGTTTTACTGAATCCACCCTACTTAAATTGAAGATTCCAGAGGTTTCTTGATTTGGTTTATGCATTTGCAATATTAAAAGAGCACATGGTGGAAGAAACAGAGATTGATTTGGGAGCAGAATCTGAGATTACCCTCTCTTTGGCCTCCAGTGGCCTCATGTTCTCTGCAGTCCCTTCCTACTGCTGTCTCAGAGCCAGGCAGTCCCAGCACTCTTCTGAGGAGAATGTGTGGAAATGAACTCTCTCTTGGGTCTACTAGAGACTGAACTTGTATCTCTGTGAGTTCGTGTTTTGAAGCAAGGCTGGATGTTTGTGCTCTCTTTGGAACCTGTTTTGACATTGTATGCCTAACTAATTTTTCCAAACTCTAGGTAAGGGTCCCTCCTTCAGAAAATGGGGTTTAGACTCCGCTGAATAGGGGAGCCTTCTCACTGTGTGAAATTAAATTAATGGAAGAAGATAAGATTTCAACTGTAGTTCTTTTTAGATGTACTGCCTAGTATGTAGAACTACCTGCCTTGCCTGTTCCACCATACTTGAATGTTTCTTGACTTGCAAAGGGAATTCAAATCTTTTAGCTCAAGGCTCAGAGACACAGCATTTACAAAAGACCTACCTTACCTATGTAATATTTTGGAATTCAATTTTGGACTAGCACTAATGTGGTCCTATTAACTGAATGCCCTTTAGTTGCTGAAGTGCATCTTACAATTCTGTTTCATGTGAAAAGACTTACATTCATATACTCCAAGACAACTCTGTGATGCAAAGCAAAGCATGGCTGGTGAGACATCTCCATTCCAGAACTTCAATACTGACCTGAACTAAAAAGCTTTAGATAGATAAACTTGAAGTATCCATTAGTCTTATAAGCAGGACGTGATGATGTAAATCACATATGCTCAGTTGTTACATTTAGAATTTAAACTTAAAATTGTGCCAGACACAAGGAGATGCCCAAGAAAATGTGTATTATAAAATGAAAAAATGGTCATCTTGCCATACTATTTTATCTTAAAAAGTCCACAGGAGATAGCCTTATTTAAACTACTAGATCCAGAAGTAGAAGATACAAGCTAATTTCTTCATGAATACCAGCCAGTTTTGGTTGAGGTAAGGTTTGGCTGGGATAAGTTTTTTTTCTTTTCTAGTTATATTGCCTTATCTGAATGCTAAGTGTGCATTTTGTCCAGTGGTAAAGGTTACTTTCTTGATAGCGGACAGAAGGCTATTGCTTTTATTCCCTAAATCTTAGTCCTGTAATATAAAAAGTCTTCATATGAAAATTGGACAGCGAACCACTGGAGTGGGAAGAATAATTTACTGAAGCAACTGTTAACTATTGTGTTTATTATTTCAAGAAGTTTCCACATCCATTGCAGGGGGGAGGGGCACTGTTATGCAGCAGTTAAGAACGGTACAGAGATTACTTTAATCTCCAACCAAAGTTTTTATCTCTATTGGCCTAATGTCTTACAAACACCAGAGTGCTTGGGCTATGTTACTGATTTATGAGGTTTGACTGCTGTGTTTGCCCTATGCCTCTTAAACTCTCTGCCCTCCCCTTCCTTAACTTGAAACTGCTTTCTGTTCCGCAAGCGTGTTTTACCAGGAGTTGTGTGACACCACGAATATCCAATGAATTTAGATAAATAACTTCCCAGTGGACAGAGTAAGAGAATATAAGGAACTCTCAGTTGTTTAGTTCATCATATTGTCCAGCAAAGTTGCATCTCTGCCCCAGGATAATTTTGTTTTGTCAAAGACTGGGTGTCAGCACAGGTTCCTCGTACCTCAGGAACTCCTTTCAGCACTATGACCTTCTTACAGGCAGCATGTAGGAGAGCACGCTTTGCCAATTCAGCAGAATCCCTGGACTATGGATTTCAAGCCTCTGATTTCTGTTTCTTCTGGAAAAAAAAAAAGAGCAAGGTTTAGAATCCGTCAGCTTGAGAAATCTGTGCAGAACATCCAAACGGAGAGTCATTCTGTCAAGGGATTTCAGGAATTTATTTGTGTCAGCTGCTAATGGTGTTCGCTGTGCAGATGTCTCGTATAAGAAACTGTTACAGTTACTTCTGTGATGAGGTTGCTCTGGAGAATATAGAAACACCATGCAATTTGTCTTCACATAAAAATCAGGCTCTGCCAGACTCATATAATTGCTGTACTGCATAATTCCAAAAGGTGACAATACTGAAAGAATAATTTACAGAAATATTTTGCTAATAGTGTTTGTGCATTATGAAGCAGTATGACTGTATGTGGCACAAACTTGATATGTTTCAGCATGGTAATAATTCTCTAGACAAATAGGATGGCAGGGAAATATGCTTTGCTGAGGTGCTAGTTTGTGGTTTCTTTGTCTGGCATAAATGAATTAAATGGCAAATGACTTGTCCATTATTGTCAGTATGCCCATAGAAAGAGACTCAGCTGTCTAAGCAAAAGTGGAAGCAGATAATGATGCAAAACTAAAAAGAAATTCATACCATGGAGAAATAAGACTGGAAATGTTGTTCTCCTGATTTCAAACATAAAACCAAGGAGGCTTATAATGAAATTAGAAGATGACAAATATAAAAGTCATACCAAATTGGTTTTTTGCATGATGTATAATTAAATAATTAAATTTACTGCCAGAGGTTGTCATTAGAGCCAAAAATTTAGCATGATAGGACAAAAACCCTATTATATGGTAAATAAAGAAATCTAGCTTCCAGGAACAAAAAACAGAAGAAATATTGAACTGTCTATTTCAGATCTTACAGCAATATCAAATTTATTTAATATAGAGTTTTGGAATCAGAAGATCTTATTACTGCATTTTTATGTTTTCCCCAGATGGCTGATGGTGGATGGTTTTAGATAGGATGTCCTGAGGTAGATTGATACCAGGTTAGATTCAGTGTGGCAGTTCCTGTGTCCTCATATCAATTAACTTTTAGTAAACAGCCTGTCTGACTACTACTGCCTTTTATCAGAACTTTGAGTTTCCTTCTCTGTACAATGTAAGTCAGCCATGGAAAGTTAGAGTTAAAGCTACAGCTAACCATTGCTTGTAAAATATTTATTGCTTTGGCAGAGTCCTCAACTGGGCTGAGGTAACTGTTGGATTTTGTAAGTTGGTGTAGGACATGACACTTCATAGCAGAGGTATTTCCAGCTCTCACTTTTTAGCCAGAAATGTAAAATGTGTTAAACTTTGTGTTCTGGTGTTTCTTAGCTTTATATCTTCTATAGTACTTTCTTCTTGCATTTCTTCATTAATTCACTTCCTTCATCTGCCTTGTACTTCTCCATTTGTGTGTCCAGCCCCTGGTAGGCCTTTTAACATCTCTGCTGGGCAGGCTAAGTTATCTCAACTTGGTTCTGCAAGTAATATTTCCTCTGTATGCTTCCTGAAATATTATACTGATAAAATTCTAAGAATAGCCATACTGGGACAGACTAAAGGATGAGCACATACAGTGATTCTGAAGGCTACTCTCCCAGCTTCCAACCATTGTCAGCTCAGAAACATCCAGAGATAGATTTGATTCCTGCATAGCTATTTATATGCATGCGTTACATTTCTCTTTCTTAAACTTGTCCATACACCATCTGAACCAATTTAAACTTTTACTGTCTACGACATCCTTTGGCAAGGAGCTCAAGAGGTCACCAACCCACCCGTGAGGGGCTGCTGTCTTTGTTTTGTTCTGAGCTGGCTCCTCCTTTCATTAGATGTTCCCAAGATGCCTGTATTGGAAGGGAGAGTAAAGAAATCTGATGCTCTTCCACCCACTTCAGGTTGCTAATGATTACACAGACCTCTGATCCTCGCTAACCCGTTCCATTTCTTTTGTAGAGTGAAGCTTCTAGCTTACTTAGTTGGTCTTGATATAGAAGCTGTTCTGCAACTTTCATCATCCTTGTTGTCCCTCTCTGACCCTTTTCCAGTTCTACATTCTTTCTGAGATGTCCCACTTCTGGCCCAAATTAAAATATAAACCAGGATGCACTTGCTCCATTTCACAGTGGTGTCCATGAGATCATATGTTAAAATAAAAGCAGAAGGAGAAGAGAGATTCACATAGAGAAATAATCTGGTTGTTATCTATCTGCTTTGGGTGCCAGGGGCTTCTGGTCCTGTGCAACTGGGGTGCTTTTCTTTTCGTCCTTTCTCCTCTTCTTTTCCTTCCAGGGACTCAAGGAGAGAGAGGAAATGAAGTTAGATAGGAAACAGCAAATCCCTTAGAAAGATTATTTGCTGTGTCAGATGTACAATGCAGGAAATATTTGCTATTTTCCTGGAAGCTGAAGAGGGAGATGCCAAACAGCCTTCTGGTGTTAATGATCTCTGAGAGCAACCGGCTGTGACACACTGAAAGCTAACGGGCAAAACCACTGGATAATCATGTTTGTATGGCTATGATAAGAACCCCTCACCAACAGGGAATTCAGGACCTTCTTCACAAATTTTACACACATTAACTGTTTTTCTCTGTGTTGAATACACTAATTTTTGAGTGTTTCAATTTGCTCAGCCATCTTTATATGCTTTTATTCCAAAATATTAGCCCTCTGACAAGCAGCGTGAAATTGCTTATGTAAGAATGAGAAACTTTGTTGTAAAGATGTACAGATAAAAATATATTTCCTTTGTTCTTCAACATTTGAGTGTTTCAAGACATGAAGACTGGAAAAGATTAATTTGTAAGAATACAAGTTCTATTGCCATCCAAAACTCCAAACTTTTAGAAGCACTTTTACTCTGCTGGCTTACAAGAAAGGACAAAGTCAGAATTAAACTCAGTGCTAGTGTATTCATAATTTATCTTTGAGAAAGTGCACTCAAGGGAAAGACATTTGAAGATGTGACAGCTTATTTGTTGTGATCTTGCATCACAAGTCACCCTCTGGTTTCATTCTATCATTTTTATAAGGCAGCAGAGTATTAGATCTCACACAGTTTCCCACTTCCCAAGATGTGCCAGATATCTCAACCAAGCCTACTATTATACATCTTAGTTACAAAATTTCAGATGATTATTTGAGTCTTGCAAAACCAAAAATATCCATGAAAAAGTGAACAGAATAAATTTAGCTGTTTTAAATATGTCCATTGTAATTTTCAATTTGTGAATAGAAATGGAAGAACATTATTTTCACTGCACAGTTTGTAAGAGCAGGTCTTCTCCAGTCCTGTTGTCCCTTCTAAGAGACCTCCATAATGCTTCTTCCCCACCCCCAGCGACTTCATTTTTGTGCTCTGTTGGCTTTGTGACACCACATGCTGCCAAGCTCTGGCAGTTTGCCATTCAGCACCTGTCCTTGCTGCATTCAGGCAGCAGCACTGCCACACCCGGTGAAGCAGTGAGGAGGGCAGCGGGGGCACACCTTTGGTTGCTTTCTGCTTTTCAAGGGATTTACAAAACGTAGTGCCTCAAATAAATATGGCTGCTCCCTGCTGTTTGCTGAAAACTCAGTGTGCTGATGAGGCCAGCCTGCCCCACATGGGCTGCCTGTGGCGCCCGCTGGAGCGGGTCAAGAGGAGGGCGATGGAGCTGGTGAAGGGTCTGGAGTGCGCGTCCTGTGAGGAGTGGCTGAGGGAGCTGAGGGTGTTTAACCTGGAGGAGGCTCAAGGGTGACCTTATCACTCTCTACACCTCCCTGAGAGGAGGTTGTAGCCAGCTAGGGGTAGATCTCTCCTTCCGGGTAACCAGCGACAGGAAAAGAGGACATAATCTCAAACTGTGCCAGGGGAGATTTAGGGTGGATATCGGAAAGAATTTCTATGCAAGGGTAGAAATTGAAAAAGGTGAAAGGGTTATTTGATGTTGGAATGGGCTGCCCAGGGAGGTGGTGGAGTCACCGTCCCTGGAGGTGTTTGGGGAAAGACTGGACGTGGCACTGAGTGCCGTGGTCTAATTGACAGGGTGGTGTTGGGTCATAGGTTGGACTCGATGATCTCAGAGGTCTTTTCCAACCCGGTTGATTCTGTGAATCTGTGAACTTGTGAGTTGCTCTGCTTGCTACTGGTGATCCCTGTAGAGGATCAGCTTTGTCGTATTAAAAAACACACCCGAACCCGGGAGCGGCTCGTGGTGCGCGCCCGCAGCCACCCGGCTGTGTCCCGGCGGGGCGGGGGAGGCCCCCGCCCTCCGTTACGGACTACACTTCCCATGATGCCGGGCGGCGGCGGCGCTGCGCGCGGGGGCTGCCGGGGGCCGTGCCGTGCGCGGGGGCCGGCGCCGATGGCGGCAGGCGCAGGGGGCGGCTGAGCGAGCCGCCGGGGCCCGTCGTGTCCGTCCGCCGTCGCCGCCGCCGCCTCTGCCGGGCCCGTCCCGCCCCCCCGCCGCCATGGAGGCGCTGATCCCCGTCATTAACAAACTGCAGGACGTGTTCAACACGGTGGGGGCCGACATCATCCAGCTGCCGCAGATCGTGGTGGTGGGCACGCAGGTGAGGCGGGCCGGGCCGGGCCGGGCCGGAGCGGGCGCGTTCACCGCCCCGAGGGCAAAGTCGGGGCGTCCATCGCGCCCCCGCCGCTGCAGCCCCGCGGCTGCCCCTGCCAAGGGCACGGGGGGACGCGGAAGGAGAGGGCGGCCGGGACGCCCTCGGTGGCCGCGTCCCCCCCGCGCTCCCTCCCCGGGCTCCGCTGCCTCCCCACCGGTCGCACAGTGTGGTGAAGCAGCGCCTCTTGCACCGCCCGCCCGCCCCTGGGCGCTTCTCGACCGAGGAGCCCCGGAGGGGCTCCGGGGAGGGCTGGGCCCCCTTCTCCCGTGGCTCCGGCCCCCCGCACCGGGGGTGTGGGTGGCGCTGGGGGACCCGGGGAGCGGCGGCCGCCCCGGTGCGTCAGCGGGACCGCCATCGCCGCTCGGGCCGGGGCTTCCCTTCGCCGACAGCCGCCGGGAAGCCGGGGCTGAATAAAAGGGATGTGGCAGCGGAACGGCATCTTGCAGGCGTGGATCGTTTCCCTTTGCTCCGAGTCCTCCTGCCGTTGGGACCTCTTTGTCTTAGCCGGTGATGGGGAGTGAAGGTGAGAGGCGAGGCCGGCTGCCGTCGGCTGCAACAGTTGCAACGTGCGTGTCTCAGCCCTGTGGTGCTGCTGCTGGGCTCGGAGATAGCTCAGACCCTTTCATATCTCCTCAAATGGCCTGCTGTTCTCCAGCAGAACTTTTGGCAGCTGAATATGCCTGACCAGAACTGCAGCAGGCACAAGGGAATAGGAAATGAAACGTTAAACAGAGCTAAAACTTGAAGCTAATGGATCTCTGGTTCCTGTGACATTAACAGTATCTATTGAGTGTGCTGTGCTGCTCAACAATGGCTTGCCTACCAAAGACATTAATACCAACTACTCTGCAGTCAGGGGTTTCATTATATGGCATAAAACATGAGTTGTATGTTTTAAAGCTTGCACGTTGCTGAAGCGTGGAATAGCTTTGCTTAAAGCCAGTTACAGTGTCAAACGGGTTGTGAGGCAACCAGCAGTCATTCTCTTTTCCCAGTATACATCAGGTAGGTTCACTGACTTTATGTCAGCCACTTAATAGAGTAGATCTAAAATACTTGGATTGGGTGGGAGACACTCTGCATTGGTAAGCTGTGTTAGCTACTGGCTGGTGTTGTGGCTGATTTGAGTCAGTCGCTTTATGAAGACATTTAATCTTCGTTACATTAAAAATTATACAATCAAGCTGTGTTTTTTTGTTGTTTTTTTTTAAATTTGTTTCTGTGTTTCAGTTTAGATCTGCAACAGAAAGTGCAGTGCAGGGGTGTGGCATTTTCTCTGTAAGATTAAGAAAGTATTTTTTGCAGTTTCACTTTATGAAATGCACTGAAGTGGCATTTTTTAAAAGGACTTTTAAGCAACTTGTTCCTAGGTACCTTTTCCTAAGTGTAAATACATTTATAAGTAAATACTGAGAGCTAGGATGGTATTGACATGTGTTTGACTTAAGTAGTCTACCTGTCAGTATCAATGTCTGTTTAGTGCTGTATTCATTATATTCCTAACCCCACTTGAATTAATATGAAATCTCTTATCATGCCAAAACCAAATCCTCTATATACTCCAGAAAAATTTATACAAAAGTCTCTAGCAAGCTGTATCTTGGGGTTTTTTTTGTGTTTAGTCAGGTTTGTTGGGACAAATAAGTCTTTACTCACATTGTAATTCCACAGATGGTTATTTTATGCAATTAGTTTTAATTTAAATAAAGATTTATTCATTTGAAGTTAGTTTATTGTAGACCAGACTTCTGGAGATGTCTCAAATGTGGCCCTAGAGCTGATAGTTTTGCTGCTGGAAGCTTGCTGCCTTGGTTTTTTAAAATGTGCCTTGAGACAATCTTGTTTCTTGAGATATTTTTGGTTAAATGCTACATGGCCTCGGCCTTTAAGTTTGTTCACACGATTTGTTTGTAGCCTACTGGCATATACTATCTTTACTTTTTCTTCTAAATTTTGCACCTCCATTTTTCTTTGTAAGAAAGAAATGCTGCCAATTAGGATTTCTGTAACTCTGTTAATTGAGCTATGCTTTTTTCCTTCCAATTTGCCAGTTGCTTTTCTTAAATGACCTTTTTATATATTCAGCAAGGAGGAGAAGAAAAATTTTTTTTGAGTAGTGTTTGCTGTTTATTTTTCTCACCTGTCTTCTCTCTCTTCTTTACTCCTGTATTATTTTGTGCTTGTGTCTTTCTCTGGTTCTCATTTATTTTTACTTCTGTGCATCAAGTTAATTCTTTCTTTTCTAGAATATGTACAGCTAGAAACTGCTTATAAGCCTTAATTTAGCTTTGTATGTTTTCTGTTTCCCATGTTCCCTTTGCCCCTCCTCTCTTTTGGGATTGATTTCCTACTGCTCTTGTGTTCTGAGCAATTGTAATGTTTTAATTTTTCTTCTTTCTAGATACTTTTTGTTACTAATTACAAAATATTTCTCAGTAAATTTTACACATTCAAATGACCTCTTGCACTTCTAGTTGTTTTCCCAGGACTTGGCCATATGAGAATTCCTTCTCATTCTCCACATAAATATTGTGTGAGTTATTTCTGTATCCTAATGCAGGATCTGTTAAGAAAATTCAGGACTCTGCTGGTGATAGAACTCAGAGGACACCTTCAGACTGCCAATTTTTCTTCACTGTTCCAGGGTTTTTCTGCCATTCCCAGAGAGGTGTTCTATTTTTTCCCCAATTCAGTATTTCAGTTCTATTTTTAGAACTGTATTACTAAAGTGCAAAAAACCCCTTTCCATTCTGGGAATATTATATAAACAATATTTGTTCAATAATGCTGTAATACTCAGTGTTCTGACATGTTTTATACAATTGCTTTGTGGTCTGTATTTGTAAGGGACAACAAGGTGGTATTGAAGTGCCTCAGCCAAACACATTAAAAGTGTAGTAAAAGGAGGCAAGAGGAAGAAAAGCAGTGTGGTTAGTTATCACCTTTTGTATTTTAAGGGTACGTATCACAAAAATTAAATGTCTACACTACAAAGGTGGCCATGAGATTTAGAATAAATTTCAAAAAACCAACCAGACAACAAAATATCTGCCTGGAGGTATGTTAAAATGAATTGTCTGCCTTTTTTTCAGGGGAGGTCATTAATTCTTGGAATATCTTTTGGGTTTTTAGGAGTCATCAACCTGGTTATATCCAAACTGTAGTGTCAGGTCTGTAGCAAAATTCTTCCAATACTGACATTATAAAAACACTCTCTGGGCTTTATTTGCATTTGGTAGTGTTAACTGAGGTTGAGACATTGTGGGGAAATGGATCTAACAACTAATGAAATTCACAGTGCAATTTTTAAGTGAACCTTCAGGTGTGCATTTATGGAGTACTTTTGCTCAGTCTTCACTTGATACAGCTTTGGGACTTTAAATGGGGAGGTGTAGTTTACAATATTTAACCTAGGCTGTTCTGTTGGATGATTCCCTGGGATTGGCTCACAGATGAATGTTACATTTCTTTCTTTTTTTCCTGTTTGGAATAAGTATCACGTTTGATATTTCAAGACTAAACCTCTTTTTGTTGCCAAAGAGGAAGGTTTCTCGATCTGAGATAGCAGATACACTTGAATATGTATAAGTGTATATTCTGTTAAGCTAAACAGTGAGGATGATAACTTGTCTGTTAAGAAGTTCACAGCAACGAAAAGCTACTGTAACAGTCCTGGCTGGGATAAGGAGAAGAATTCAGTGGATCCAAAGCATCCAATTTGAGACTGGCCTCCTGATCTTCAATGTCAGGCACTGTACAGAGCTTCCCTGACCTTGCCCTGTCAGGGGAACAGAAATTTAAGCTACTTCAGCTCATTCGATGTAGCCTACACTATGCTGTCAAAAAAACAGTTTTAGGTGGAGACTCAGGCTTGTACCATGCAACCAGGAAAACCCCAGGCTAATTTCAACTTGGGAAATTCTTTCTCTTTTTTTTTTTTCCTCCCCTAGGATTTCAAGCAGATGCGAAAAGACATTTCTACCTACATTTGTAAAAGGGGATGTAACTAGAGCATAACATCAGCACTGGCTGGGGAGAGCTTGTTTTTCTCCCAAATGTTTTGCAAACTTCTGGGTTTGGTTTGGGTTTTTTTTCTGTTTGCTTTGATATCTGACATTTACTGAATCTGGTTTTGGGCGTAACTGTTTGCCTTTTTGCCATCCTTTGCTCGTGTCAAATCATGCCCTGACTGTTCTGGTGTGTGTTTCAGGCAAGCAGCAAAGTGAGGCTGACATTAATTAGCTGTTTACATTTACCAGACATAATATAAGTTTTGCTGGTAATATTATACAGTGCAAACAACATTTAGTGTTGTGCTGTTTCTTTTCTGTGATGGGCTCTTTGTGGTTCTGAACAGCTGTACCTTTTAGATCCTGAAGGCTTCTATGTTTGGAAGTGCATTTTCACTGGATCTATGTGCAGACTTCATATGAATTAAAATAAAATGACAGGTTTAATAACTCTGATCCTGCATTTTAGCTCTACAGATTTTTAATATGAAAGCAATAATAAACGTAATTTAAATGAAGATATTAATTTTATTGTTTGCAAATGCACAGTTATTTTGGAAGAGTAGGAAGAGTGCACAGAATACACAGTTGTAGAAGGATGTAAATGAAGTTGTTTGTGATTCTATTTTTTTTTTGTTTCATTGTTGTTCATTTCTCCCTCTCCCCAGTTTGTTTTTTTTTTTAGTTTCTTTTTCCCCACTAGTTTTGATGCTTACTACCAGGGTCAAGTTCATCTTCTGATTGGCAATTATCTTTCTTAGAAAATCTGTATTTAATTAAACCAGATGGATCTTGTATGTTGTCCAGCAGGGACAGTGCAAAAGAAACAATGTTTTCAGGAGAATGAAGGGCAAGAATATTAAAGCAGACAGCCCAGGAAAATGTTTTTCAGAATCTGGAGAGAAAATGGCTGTGGAGTTCTTGAAAAATCCCCAGATCTCTGTTGTTTAGAACTTTTTAATTGAAAGATGCAATTTGGCTTTATTTTAGTTCATTTTACTGCAAGTCATGAATTTAGTAGAATAAAGTCAGTTTATCTGGCTTTGAAATGTGAATCTTCAGATACTACAGTTCCATGATCTAACTTGGAGTCTCTACTTGTTTCTGAGTAGGTGAGGTATTTTTTTTCTGAAATGAATTACTGGGAAGCCTTTGGGAATTGATATATGGAGAAAGAATACATCTGCTAATCATTTCTCTGTTTGCTCTTGTTTGGCACATGTCTACAGTTAGATGTGGTGTAAATACAGAATTTCTGAAGAATTTTGGTTGAACTGTGCTAATTCTGGCATTCCTTACTACTAGTACCTGAGCTGTTTTATGTTCCTGTGACTTCAGTTTCTTCCTGAGTGATTCAGGAAGGCTCTCTATTCAAGTAAATGAAGAATGGCCTGAAGGAACAACAGTCTTGTCATTCAGACAAGGTCTTTCATACTGAAATGTATTTTGTAACAATGAGCGGTGTGTTGTGCTGGTTTTACTGCTTTCTCAAGTTGAGATTACCCTGTTAATTCTTCTGCATCTTGTAGAAGTGTAATTTTGTTTCAAACAATGTCTTAAAAATGATTCATCGTACCCTGCTTGCAGCTTTAACGTTCTCTTCTGATAAGTAAATAAACTTTTAAATTTGTTAGCTGTTTTGAACCAGCCTAGCTTGGGGTGTTCCTAGTTTGAATAGGAAAATTTTGTCATAATAGCCATTCCAGGCAAAGCAGTTCCCTTGTGGAACTACTCTGGAAATGCATGCATTTCCTTTTATTTCAGAGTAATTCATGTTTGCAAATAAGAAAAGAAACAAAAATATTGCTGCTCTTTAGTTATATCATGCTGACCTCTTCCAGGGTAGCTACTGCAAGTAACTTCTTTTCAAAGCACCTAACTGGGTGGATGAGATCCCAGCAAGAATGCATTAGCTTATATTTCCCAATAATAGAATGAAAATTTAGTAAATTGTTTACATATATATTGCTAAGAGCGTGATGTAGCCAGGAGAACTTTTATAGTTCTTGTATGATAGAAACTGCAAAATTGCCACCATTCCACCTTGGGTGTCAAAGCAGATGCATTGCTTTTCTTAAGAGAATTCTACAGTAATTATTAGGTCTCGCTGAGAAATCTCTCCTACTTCACAGTTCCTTACTGTCATTCTCAAATGTTTGTCATCATTGTGCCACTGAAAAGTCATAGAGAATACTGATATCACTGCCCCTTTATTTTCTTGTGCTGTCCTGCAGTTGTGTTGTAGTTCTTTGCCTTTGTTTCCTATTTGATGAGATAATACAAAAGTTATCAGTTTATCCTAGCAAAAGTAATGAGCAAATTTTTAGATCCCTTTCAACTAATTTTCATTTTGGAAGTTTCCCAGTACTTAATTGGCCGTGTTTCCTTACAAAGGTTTTTTTCCACAGGTTATATATTGTGCATTGGCTTCACAAAGAGATTATGAAGTCTAAAGGTAGACAAAAGAAGACAGGAGATTCTTGTGAGATGACTTAAAAATTTGTCGCAGCTGATACAAGTCCATTATAATTTTAATAATATTTAATAATATTTGAAATATCCGACAGTCAACTCTTCACTCTGTCAGCTGTTCAATCTGAGCAAATGACTATAAGAAATCTCATGGTTCTCATGCATGAGACTCCAGGTGAGTCTTGTGTTTATTACCTTCTTGCTGTATGGACTTTGTAAGAATAGGAGTAGACTTGGCTTATTTACTGAGCAAACTGGTGGGACCCAGGACAGCCAAGTTCAAGAGACCTGGCATACCTCTAAGGACAGCCTCACTGGAGCACAAAACAGTAGTCCATAAACTTGCTTGGGAAAATGAGCAGAGGTGTAAGGAGAGCGCTGTGAGGGGAACTCATGACTGAGCTTCAACACAGAAGACTCATGCAGGAGGTAGAAGTGAGGACAAGCTCGCTCAAGGGTATAAAAATACTGCTGGCATATGTGGAGATGTAGTAAGAAAGCCAACGTGACTGGAAAGGGAAAGGCAACAGGAACTTCCAGCACTTTATCAGCTGTATCTTTTAACTGTATCAGTTAAAAAAGAAAAAAAAGTAATGAGGGAAATACAGACTTGACACTGACTGTGACAGGAGATTTAGTGACAGCAAATATGGGCAAGGCTGAGGTACTCGGTCCTTTCTTTGCCCTGGTCTTCACCATCAGGGTCTTCTAGGCCTTTTTACCTATAGATGGGGTTCAAAGTGGAGGGGTAACTATCAATGGTGCAAGAGGATTGGGCCAGGGTTCTCTTCTTGATATGGAGAAAACATCTTTGCATGCTGTGGGATATAGGGTACAAGTCTCCTAAAATAGGAATGTTAATGAGGACATGGAAATAGAGTAAGAAAGACAGCGAAGTAAATGTTTGAGATGAACGTGAATGGCTGCTGATAGTGTTACTTGAAAATTTTCAATAGTCTCCTCCATTTGGCTTATCAACAACCCTAAAGTGTTTCTGAAAGTGATCTCTTGCTATTAATGAAGCTGGACAATTATGAAGTCATCCACTGCTGTCTGCTGCTTCTGAATTCCTGAAAAATGTGGTCAGTAATACAGCAGATTGCAACCCACATTTTCTCATAAGAATTAGTGTAATGGATGGGAGCAAATGCCTTTTAATACTGAAGTGCACAGAATTGAAAAATACAGGGACAAGTAAAGAAGAAATGAAGGATGGGGAGGCAAAAGCAAGCTCATGAGAACTGTTAAAAGTAGAGATGTTGGCTTTTTGGAGTGGATCACAGTTCTTACAGTTTGCAACTTCTTAATTTGTGAGGGTAAGTGCACAGTTGTGTCCCAGTGATTCTGCCCTTCATCTTTAATTGCTTTAGATTAACCTGAAGATGATGTTGACAAAAATGAACATACAGGTGTTACGGAGGCAGTGAGAAAGCTGATAAGATTTCAACACACTCTGACAGTATATATGATGTAAATAAAGTACTTAAGTCCTGTGTGCATCATCTCATCTTATCTTAGCACCATCAAACTCAGGTGCTTATCTGTGAGACTGGTGCTGGTTAACACAGCAGAGTGTTAAACACTCAGCAGTGCAGGTTTGACACGGGTTAAAAAAGTGACACAAAATGTTCCTGTATTATTTGCCCATTTGTTTTCTGAGCAGTCTATATAAAGTTTCTCTAGGTATCACAGCTGATAGATATTTCAAATTAAGATCAGATATTAAGGAAAAATCTGACTGATCTGCTATGAAAGGTTAGAGTTTGTTAATGCTTTTCTGGACCCATCATGAAATGAATTTATGGATTTCTGTCCACGCTTAAAATCATGATAAGCATTGCAATGAGATGCCAAAACAAGTGTGATGCTTCTGCAGACTCATCCCAAAAAATTCTGTGGTACCCTTGGTCATCAGTATTAGTCTCTGTCTTCACCTGTTGTATGAGGGACGGGCTGAACTGAGTTTGTATTGTTAACATCCCTCACTTCCTCCTGCTGGCAGAAAAAGATGAGCTTCATGTTTGCTGCTTTCCTAATTGCGTTCCCAGACAATTCTTGGTAATGGATGTCGATGGAACCCAGATTAAGGAGTGTGACATCAGATAGTGTATCGTATTCCAACAACAAATTGCTTTAGTTGGGAGCCTAATGCAATTTGAAGTAAATTTCCTGGTGTGTGGAGAACTGTAATGTTGCATTTAGTGTATGACTTCACATTTGCAAAGGATCCAGATCGTTCCTTCTCTGTCCAGAGGTAACTGTGGGAGTGGTGTAAGACACAGTATGTTAGTTCTATACGTGGTTTGGTGTGTGCCAATTTTAGCTTCCTGCATTCCTACTCTTTGGAAAGACCAATGAGCAGTGCAGCAGCTTCTCCTGTGGATTTTGGTTTCCTGTCTTGATGAGATTCTTGGTAAGGACTCAAGCTATTTATTAATATCCATTATGTGCTTGGATTATATGTTCAGGAGAAGCCACTTCCTCTAAATCTCACCTCCAGCCCTTTGAGACTGAGTGATCATTTTACCCATGTGTAAGAAATCTTGCTGAAGAGATCACAGAATCATTGAGGTTGGTAGAGACCTTCAAGATCCTCTAGTCCAACCATCAGTGCAGCACCACCGTAATCACCCCTAAACCATATCCCCAAGTGCTATATCCATCTTGATGTTCAAGATGTTTTTAGTAAATGAAACCGTGGTGGGTTTTGGTTTTGGTGAGCTTTTTCAATGCAGCCGATGAACCTTTATAATCTCTCATCTTTTTGACCAGGCATTGCACTTGTTTTAAAGAAGTTAAGAAGTGGTTTGTTATTTGTCACTGTGAAGTTTGTTTTTTCACAGTCTGTAATACCTGTAATTCTTCAAAAGTGTGCCAGACAGGAGCTCTCTCATGGAGGTTTCCAGAGCTAATTCATGCTTTGGTCAGGTTGTTCTTAAGTTACCTTTTGGTAAGACTTCAGCGCCCAATGGTCTGTTAAAAGCTCCTTGCAGAGAAAGTATCTAAAGTTGATTTGGAGAAGGTCAGTTGAAGAAGAAAATGATTAATTACTTTCTAGGGGAGACTTTTAAAAGGAAGAAAAATCCTACAAGGCTATATTTCTCTTTCATCTGACCCTGCCCTTCTCCCTGGTCCTCCTAGACCAGTGACCTCACTGCAGTCAAATTTGGAAAACTGAAAAATATACATGATCCACATTGGTTTGTTGTTCACCTGTTGAGACAAATGATATTTTTGATAAAATACCTTTTTTTTCTGTTCCATAGAGCATATACAATAAGGTGATAGAATGAAAGAAGGCTTTAATTTGTTGTTGTTCAAATTTTCTACAGATTTGGCCTTATATTTTAGTATGTATTTTGTATTTCTGCATACAAGTCCTATTTCAATAGGTTATAAGTCTCTCATATATGTCTTACTGCACTAGTAGAAATGTCCTGTCTGATAGTGATGTGTTGCTTGAACTCTGTTCTATTTTTAATTTTTAGAAAATGTCACTGAATGTGGGAGATTTAAAGATATTCATCCCTGCTTTTCTATGATCATGTGTGAGGTTATATACTCATTATTTGAAATCTCAAGTCTGTTATTTCAGAACTGGCAGGCTGAGTGGAGGTTGTATAGCAGTAATGCACATTCCAGCTGTCAGAAGCACCTGTTGGTGGGTTTTTTCCAGTTGTCTTGTTTTGTTTGGTTGTTATTTGTTTTTTTTTTAACAAGAGAATTGCTTGGTAGTAGCATTAATATAGAAACATTTGGTAACTGGTGGCAGTGACTGTCAGAGCAGGTTTTGACTTTCCTCCTTCAGAAAACTGGAAGAGTTTAATACAGTTCTATTAAAAGACAAAATCTTCTCAATCAAACTTTCAAAGTATTATGTTGACATTGCTGGGTCTGTTGTTTATTGTTAGTTTTAATATGGTACTGGTCTTGAATTGCTTTTAAAACCTGTGTATTCACAGCTGCTTGTTGGACCAATTCTGCATTTTATACAGCAGTGGTACAAGAGCACATTTTAAATGTAGACAGTTAAAGCCTATTTGTAATTTCATAGCTTTTAAGTATTTCACAACTTCTTACATTTTGTTGTTATATAGACAGATATTTGCAGTCAATTAAGTTATAAATACTTAAATATATACACAGAGAGTGTAGGAGGGCACAAAACAATGTTTCTGTGTTTAGAGTATAAAACAATGTCTACACTTACGAAACTGATACGATATGTTATACAAAAAAACCCAAACAAAAACAAAACCACAAAATCAAACCTCAAACTGAAAGGAATATAAGACTGTAAACAGCTTAATATACTCAAGTATACATAATATCTGTTTGTGTAATGCTGCTGTTGGTACTAACAGGGTCAGCCCATGTTAATTCTAACAAATACTAACAGAGGGTTAAATTCTTTAGTTTATAAAGTTTTACTGCAAGACATTAGAAAGTTGCATAATATATTTTGCTTTCTTTATAATGGTTGGAAGGAAATTCTGTTTTGTATCTGGAGAGTTCAATATTTATGGTAGAAAATGCTAAATAGGATATTAATTTTTCTGAAAAAAAAATGTTACGTATGTGGTTTAGCCTTAAGAGATAGAATATCTATCTATCTTCATGTTTTTTAGGTGTCCCATGGTTTTTAAATATCCTGAGTGGGTTTAGACAGTTACTGATTTGTAGCAGACTTGTATCCTTCAGTGCCTGTTTGCAGGTTAGGTGAAAGCAAACTAAAACTAAAATATCACAGCATTTTTATGTTTAAGAAAGTAATGTAGCTGTATTCCAATTTTCAGAGCAGTGGAAAGAGTTCTGTGTTGGAAAGTCTTGTGGGAAGGGATCTGCTCCCACGAGGTACTGGAGTTGTCACCCGGAGACCCCTCATTCTGCAGCTGGTGCACGTTTCCCCAGAGGATGGTCGGAAAGGAGCTGGAGATGAAAATGGTAAGTGTGATCCAAGAGACTTAAAATCTTTCTTGTTCTTTTAACTGAAAAATCAGTTGCTATGATCTTAAAACTCAAGTGTATTTTTTAAAATTTGCTCGGAAGAAAACACAGCTGTCGTCACATCTGTTTTGTCCATTTAGCAAATGTCATGAAGTCAAAATCTTTAGGACATTCAGAGTATCCTTAGTGTTTTAAACTTTTCTGTTCTTAGGAAATGCTTTTGAAAAAAATAGACCAAAGAAAGCATTTCAGTTGTTAAGCTGTGACTGTGTAGAGTACATGATTTTTTTTGTGTGTGTTTTTCTTCCCCTCCTCTTTTGCTGTATAAATAAGGTGTTTCATTCATAGGATGAGTGACTTTTTAGAAGGAGGTTAGGAATGAGGTAATTTCTGAATGGAGCAGAAGAAGGAGGAATGAAAACAAACTTGTAGTAGATGCAAACAGGATTTAATAGGCATGTTCTGTGGCTTACAGATGCCACCTGACTGGGCTGCACTGGGTTTCCAAGGCATCAAGAACAGCACTTTAAATGTTCTGAGGCTGTCCAGTTTGAAGCTTGTCTTCTGTAGTGTTTCTATATTATCTTTCATCAGATCAAGAAAGTGATCTCAGTTATCCCTTGGGACTTTCAGTGCTCATTCTATACCAACTAGTGCTCTTGATTTTAGGAAAGAGCAGCAGGGGCATATTGACCTTCTGATTGTAAGATAAATCTTAGCTCCTTGATGTAGACTGTGAAAAGGGCACAGGTTTTGTTGGTGTGATGCACTTGGGGCTATAATTATTAATTCTCATTGTGTTCAAATTTTTCTGAATTTATTTCTAGTGACAATAAGTCAAGGTATCAGAAGTTCTGTACAGTTTCCTGCAATATTTATAGCGTGTGATTTCTGAAGGACAGTTACTAACACTAGCTCTGCTTGTTATTGAAACAAGCAGAGAACACAATTAGGGTTCATAATAATTAAGAACTTTTAGTGTGCAATCCATGGGAGAGATTGTAGGACAATTGTAGGAAATTATCTCAGAAGCTCTCTAGTCCAGCTCTGAACTCAACAGCAGTTTGCTTGGGTCTTTATCCAGCTGGGTATTGAAAACTGCCAAGGGTGGAGAATCAGAATCTCAGGGCAACCTTTTAGAAATGGCAGATTTGCTCTCTCTAAATGTGGTTTTACATTGCTTGCATTGTGCAGTGTATAGTTTCTAGTACTTTTCATAATGCTTTGATTCTGAGTTGTAGGGTAAAATATTACTTCGTTCTGCTCTGCAACATTACAGGTATAAAAGATGGTTTTGTAATTAAAGTATTCTGAGTCAAGGCAGAGCCTTTCTGTTGTAGGTTGCATTTGATCTGAGGATACTGCATAAGGATGTTGGACTGAATTATTATTTAAGAGGCCCACTTAGATTTTTTTTTCTTTTTTGGGGAAAAAAAAATCAATATGCAAGATGTATGTGTTATAATCTCATCTTGTTGTTCCTGTGAGAGAGATGTGAGCTTGTTTAGTAAGAATAGAGAAACCTTTATGATTTACCAGTTGAGTTTGAAATGCCTCTTCTCTCCAAAACTCAGGCAAATCATGGTCTAAATGGTTTTTCACTGATCTGTACGTTCAGATTGTCCTGTTAGATCTGAGAAGATGGGATCAAGTAGCTTGGAAAGAAAAAAAATGACAACCTCTTATCCTGGCTGTGCTGCCTGACATTTTAATAAGTCACTATGCCATTAGAGGTCATAATTTTCTTTGTATGAGATGGATGATGAGATAGGGTTGAATATGTGTTTGGGATTTCCCAGAGGGAAATAGTCTTGCAGAAAAGGATTTTGGCCAGATGAGGGGTTTCTTCATTACAAATTGAATATTGGACAAGAGACTATCAGTCTTGCCATGCTGCTTTCTGAATGCTGGTGTTGAACTCTCTGTATGTACAGATACTTTTATACAACTGTCTCTGTGACTTCTGCTTTATGGTTGTCACCTTTATCCATCCTAATGCTTGGTCTGCGTATCTACTAGTGTTATATATTAACACAGCCATTTAGAAATAGGTACTAGTCTGTGATTTTTACAAGTTTAAATTTTACCATTGTTGGAGTGGTTGCATCTTCCCTGTTTTTAACACAAAGCACTTTTGACTGCTGTGCTATTCATTTAAGCATGGACTTAGCCTTATCTTTATGGCTATGAGGAAAAAAATTGTGTCTCTCCAATGGCTTAATTTTGACATCTGATGCATGTGAGCTGTCAAAGACTATCAGTTCGTATGAATTTAGGGGTTTTGTTGGGTTGGTTGAGAAGTTTTTTGGTTTTGCTTTTGGATTTTTTAAAATGTTTTTTTTTTGATTCTTGGGAGCACATTGGAAAGATTGTTGAGAAAAATTGCAGCCAGACAGTTGGACTAGCTTTAATTTTTTAATATGCAGCACTAAAGATCATCCTTGCTTTTTCCTCAAAGTCAGTGGTGAGCGATGTGAGACCTTTGTACTGTGGTCACTGCAATAAATCAAGAGAGTCAGAAAATAACAGAGATAATTTTTCAATTAAATACAAAGTTCTCTATTTTCATAACATGATATTTCAGACTGATATATATATTCTACAAAGATATGTGTGATCTGACCTGAAGGAAATGTTCTCATTGTGCTTTTGCTGTTTATTATTAGGCTCTAGTGATTCAGCACAAATGGTGTGTTTGATGTGGTGATACCACACTGGGGTGTTCTCTGATCCAATTGCAAGAGAAACAGGACTTAATCAGAGAACTGGACCTGGTCTTGTCAATTAATAAATTGGTCTTGTAGCAAAACCTGTTCTCGTAGTTGACCCACTGGTTTAGAAATAGAAAAAAAGAGGGAACATATTCAGTGGTAAATTAGTTAAGTGTTTATAGGTTTTGGATTTTTTTTGGTCCTAAGATAGGAAACTGAACGTTGTTCAAATTCTGGACAGATAGAGTTGATATGGAACACAGGAATAATTAATACAGATCTGTTGCTTGATAAATCAGCACTGTTTTGTCAGCTTTTTTGCTCTGTACATCAGAGAGGAATCTCTTAGCCCCAGCTGCAGAACAGTGTGACCCGCTTTGTTGTACTTGGCTTTGCAGAAGCACGGGAGAAAAAGTTTGCAATCCACTTGGTGTCAGGGATGGAAAAAATGGTCCAACATGCAGAAGGGATTGGAAGATGTGTGCATGTTTTTTTCACAAGTTGGCTTTTTATTTTTAATTTAGAGGAATAGAGCTAGGAAAGGATGAGGTGATAGGGTAAGGGGAGAAAGAGAGTTCAGATGGTCACCTTCTGGATCCAGAAGCTGTGAAGATATGGAAACTAGAAAGCTAGGAATTTAGTAATTGGGAAGTTCTCATGCTGCAAGAAATCTTCTGTGGTGGTGGCTTTTTATGACCCTGAACAGTTTCTCTGTGCTCCCATTGTGTATGAATAACATTTCTACTGCTTTAGAAAGGGAGAAGAGATAAAAGAATAATTAAAGTTACTAAGCTTTGTACTGTATTTGAGCTTCTTAAAGGAGTATTGTAGTGTAGGACATAAAAAGTACAATTTGGTGGATGGCAGTCCTGAGAAAAATACTGTAATATGTCTAATTTTCCTGTGTGTTAATTAAGGTTTTCAGGTCTTACTCCAAGATACGAAAAGCCAGAAAAATAAAAGATGCTTGCTTTATTTGGAAGATGTGGTGGGGGTTTTTTTGTTGTTGTTTGTTCTTGTGGTTTTTTTCTTTTTGTTGTTTTTATGTTGTTTGTTTTTGTTTTTTGAAAGGCAGAATCTGTTTATTCTTAACAGCTGCTGTCTTAATTTCTTAAAATCTCTAGTACTGATTCTTATAATGACCAAAATGTCACACTTTTATCTCGCATTGAATCTTGGATGTAATCAGATGATTAATTCCCCTCAAGGTTTTGCCTGAAAAGCTTCCAGAAAGTAACATAACTGGGGGAAGACTGATTTACCAGTTAAACTAGTGATAAAAAAAATTGTTCTGCATGTAAACCAGAACACTGAGTTGTCGAATGTAGGCTAATTAAAATATTTTCTCCTTGCTTGAGCATCCTTTCATTTAGAGTAATGCAACTCCTTTGTGTTAAATTAGATCAATTGGGAAATTTTTCCGTAGGTGTTAGCAAGTTAAAATGCAGTGTCTCTGACTTGAATGCATCTTGGACCATTTTTTTCTGTCCTTGACGCCAACTGGATTGCAGACTTTTTCTCTTGTGCTTCTGCAAAGCCAAGTACAAAAGAGATATTCAATGTACTGCACTCTCCTGTTCTGTCCCTTTGAAGATATTTTAAGAAGTTGATAGATTATACTGAAAAAACTCATTTATTTATACATAGAACCAAGCCTAGTACCTAGCTGAAAATTCCTATACTCTTACAAAACCAATAATTTAAGACTGACACACTTTGTCTGAGAAGGACATCATCTCCTGAGGAGGGACAGAACAGGAGAGTTCTTGGTCCATATCTTCCTAATGTAACAGTGGCAGTATATTGCTGTATATTTTTCTTCCTGGCTTTATGCCTCTCTTTACTCTCTTGGATTTAATTTTTAAGGGGAGACGAGCAATACAATCCTGAAGATACTGTAGTTTCTTCCTATATGTGCATTTTGCTTTATTTCCTCTGAACGGTAAATAAGCTAAACCTCTACAATAACCTGTAACAAAGGAACCTTTTCATTTTGCACTCACTTTGGAGACTGAGATGTAATTTTGGCTATTTATCAACCAAGACAAACAAAAGCTTCCTCCTAACGATGGTTTCTTATAGCTCACGTGCCTGTGGAACATAAGGATAAAAGTTTGGGGTTTAAAAGTTTTTCCTTCATGGATGCAGTCCATCAGAATCAGCATATTTCCATTGATGATACACATGCCTTTGACTTAGTCATCTGAGCAAGACATTAAAATAACTCTCCAGATGTTCTGAGCTTTCCAGATGGATGAGGTGATTGTTGCTGTGCTACTTGCATTTGGTACCAAACAGGCACGAACGAAAAATATCTTCACCAACTTGTTTTGATTCTTGCACTTTCAGGCAGTTGTGCAGACATGACATAAAAATAGAGCTGTAAATTCATCAACAACCCTTCAATAATTTTTTTTTTTGTAATGAGATTTCCATAAATAGTTTGAGAAAATTAAAGGTTGAGAAGGATCATATCTATGTTGTCTCTTCTTAAATCTGTCTCAGAACTGATGTAATTGTTTAATGGAGTCTTAGAAATATTGATGCAAACCTCAGATTTCTTTCCCATACAGTAATCTTACTTCCAGAACATTACAAATATTTTATTACTCTTTCTGGTTCTTGCCATGAGTAAGTGTTAAGAAACATTTCACCAAAGAAGTTCAGCTTTGTGGAGCCCTAATGGTACTGTTTTCTATGCTGAGATAGAAAGCATAGAGCTGTTGGAATTAGGGGAATGGCAATAATAGTCATCATCAAGTAAACTCGTTGTATAGAATATCTGATACGCATCGTTGATCTGTGTTTAGTTAAGATCTGTGTTTAGTCAAGATCTTATTTGTGTGCATAGTGTTAATATGTTACATGCTCTCATCAGTACTAGAATAGCATGTACATCTGTCTGCATGCATTTGTGATCTTCGTAATGGAATCTGGGACTGAAAGTTAATAAAATGCTATATTAATTATGATGTAAAAAATGTTAAATACCATTCAATGCTGTTTCTTTTTAACTGCAGACCCTGCTACATGGAAAAATCCAAGACACCTTTCTAAAGGTTGCCTTTATCCACTTGCTTTTTCTCCCTCCACATAAAATGCATGCTTATATACACTAACCACATACATTTCATGCCACGTTATTGTTGATTACACTTTTCCTTTTACACTTCAGCTCCTGTGTTGATTGATTATTTTGCTGAGTCTTGTGATCTGATTGATTTTTAGTTTTCTGACCTTGTTGCATTAGAATGAGATGATTTTTGCTTTTCTTCTGTGCCGTTGCTGCTTCATAGAGCTTCCTGCACTTTGAATTCCCAAATCCTTTAAAAAAATCTTTGTTGATCAGTATCTTGAATTTTAACTTAAGTGAAAAGAATGTTTCAAAGGATGACTTGATTGTAGGTAAACTGTGTGTTTGCCAAATGGCCAGATTTCTGGTAGACTATTCTTCTAGAGCAGATTGCTATGTCAGGGAGCAGAGAGGAATTGGAAATAGAACTTACCACTAGTACTTGGAAACCTAATCGTGAAAGTGTGACTATCTCACAGTGTGACTCAAACTGCTACCTTTGCTACGAAGCAAGAATTGACAAAACCTCCTTTGCTGTTTCTGGGACTGCTCTTGCACAGCCCCCAAGTAATTCTGGACTTAATGTGGTGACTGACAAGAGTGAAGATGTTTGGTCCTTGACAGATTTGGGAAGAGACATGTTCTCCTAAGGCTTCTTTGTTATGCAGAATTCTTATGTATTTTCTGTTTGCTTGGTTTTGGTCCCACAGGTTTTTCTAACTTTTTCTTTCAGCTGAAATTTGATCTCGCTTGCATGGTAAAAGAAAAGAAGCTACAAGCCATCATTTTTTTTTCCAGGTTTTTTAAGCTATTGCTAATAATTCTTTTGTTTTCTGTTACAAGCTGATATTTGCTGAACTAGACCATTTCTGAAAGATTGTAGGACAGCTGATTGGCTCAGTCACAATTAGGAAGGTGGACCTTATGTAAGAGAGACAAATTAAACATAGTAATGAGCTTTAAATAGGCAGAATCATTAATGTATTTATACTGAGCTATTTAACATCTAACTGTAGAAAGCTAACTAATTTTTCTTTTACTGCTTTAAAAAAATAAAATCACATTGTAGCTTTCAACAGTCAGGCTCTTGGAAAAATGTTATTGAAACATCTACTTCCTCTTCCTCATGTATCAATTCTTTGTTTTCAGAGGTAGATGCTGCAGAATGGGGCAAATTTCTTCATACCAAAAATAAGGTATGTTTATTCTGATGATGGAGTAGCACTGTCATAAATATGTTAACGTATATATATGTAATTCTATTATCTCTTTCCTTGACTTTCCCAAAAAGGAGATTATTCTGCCTGTTATACTATATGTCAGAGTATTGAGGATTTTGTGTTTTGCTTTTTATGAGTAGAAAATTTTTGGAAACATAAAATACTTGTTGTGTAGGTCATTGATTCTGCTGAGTTATTTACCTTATGTGTTATTTTGTTGATTATTCTATTTCATGCATTGGCAAAATTAGAATGGACATGGCAGAGACAAGGATATGTATAATCACAAGTCATTTCAGTCCACTGAAGAATTGGCAACTTCAGAGATTTGTTAGAAAGCTATGAAAAAGAAGGAATGTGCATCAGGGTTTGAGGAGCAGAAGCTGAGATGACCAAGGACTTAAATAAGAGAGTCAAAGCTAAATTCTTTGCTTGAAGAAAGTCATACTCTTGTTGGCAGATGAATTACATAAGTGTTTATTACTTTAAACAGTGCTAGGAATGGAAGGAAAGCTAGAGAGGATTGTAGAGGGAACCTGTGCAAGGGCAGCTCTGTGCTAACTTATTTTGGATTGGTGGAAGGAGAACAGTTCTGACAAGAGTGGAAAAATGTGAAAATGAAACTCTGCCCTTATTCTCTTCAAGATGAGAAGGGTTTGAGGCTTCATGTTTTTTTAACTTAAAAGGATTGCAATTAGGTTCTAAGTGGAATTAAGTGTTTGCATTCTCTTTAGGTGAACACTAGTTAATAATGTGTCTGACATTGATGCATCAAAGTGCTAACAACTGCCATCTCACAGTTTTAGTCAACAGACTAAATACTGTTTAACAGATTCCAATTTCTGTAATTTTTAGCTCTGATGATTCCTGTTAACATCAGCTTAAGGGCTAATAGTAATTCTTATTTTTTCTCATATTCTGTATACTTAAGAGAGTTTTTCACTGTCTCTTGGAGAAGAGAGCATTGTTTTGCAATTAGGTAACTGGATGCTATCTTTGATTTTTAAACATTTTGTTTCTTCCTTACTTCAGATCTATACAGATTTTGATGAAATTCGTCAGGAAATAGAAAATGAAACAGAGAGGATTTCAGGAAATAATAAGGTAAATGTACTGTCCATCTTTGTCTTTCCATAAATTCTCTTGCTGTTTGAACTTCTATTTAAACCTTTTTTAAACAGTTTTGGCAGCTAGAAGTGAAAACATTTGCAGAAGTGAAAACATTTAACAATGCAATGCTGCAAGCAATGCTACTTGCTATCTTGACATTTTTTCACTGTGTCCATGAGCTAAATGACTTCAGATAAAAGACAGAGAATTGTTAATTTACTTCAAACTTGTGTAATAATAGTGCAAAAAATGAACTTTTAGTTAAACTTGCTTTCATTTTTCCACATATATGGCTTAATGTGTAATTATAAAATTGAGTATTCTATTCTTGCATATCTATATAATCGCTCACATATAAAAGCTTTTTTGCATTTTATGATGGAGAAAACAGGGCTGCTGCCAAATACAAAGAAATTAGTTGACAGATGTGTCTGGCTTCTTTTCCATACCATGTAGGTGTCTGATGAAAGAAAGTTTTCTAGTATGTAACTACAGCTTTTGGTTTTCTCAATGATGCATTTAAATAACCCAGTACAGTAATTATTTTTTATTATTAATATATTTCTAGGGGATCAGTCCTGAACCTATTCATCTTAAGATTTTTTCAGCTAATGTTGTGAATCTGACTCTTGTGGATTTACCTGGAATGACAAAGGTAAGGTGCAGAATCCTTCTTTTCTGGCTCACTGTGAACGGTATTTTTGAACAAGGTGTGCATGTTCACTCTTTGGCATTATCCTGTTTGTTAGATAGACAGCTTTCCTCAGGTTTAAATAGTGTTATATAAATTCTCTGTCTTCTGGTGTGAGATTTGGGTTTGTGATGCTCTTTGCTGATGTAAGAAGTAGAGTTGCTTAAGGTCTTCCTCTTTCTATATACAACCCATTGGAAGCGTTGTGTGGGCTGCACGTTCCTTTTCAGAGAAGAGGTAGCACTCCAAGTCTCAGAGCTGTTCCTGCAGGTAGATGAGCACTTGGCAAGTTTGAAAATGTTTTCCACATTGCTCCTCCAGAAGTTGCCATGTGTGTTTTGTGTAAGAAGTTGTACAAAGTGAGGATACACTAGAGGAAATGTTGAGGTCCTGTTTGTTCAGATTTTGTATGGAATCATTTTCTGTGACTTGAAGATGACAAGATGATTACTTTCCCTGCCCGTGCACACCCCCCCGACTCTGCCAGTTGTGCAGGTGGTTCTTGGACACCAAGTCTCACACGGGCATAAACACACAATTTTGAACAGTTCTGTTTTGTTTTTCTCTAGGTGCCTGTTGGTGATCAGCCTAAGGACATTGAACTTCAAATAAGAGAGCTAATCCTTCAGTTCATCAGCAACCCAAACTCGATTATTCTGGCAGTCACAGCCGCTAACACAGACATGGCAACCTCAGAAGCACTTAAAATAGCACGTGAGGTGGATCCAGATGGTAAGCAGCAAAACTGGATGCTGTAACTCAAATTATTCTTTAAATTAGATCCTAAAGTAAAACTGAAGTTGTTTGGGCAAAATGTAGTAAGAAAAGCAAATGTCACCACGTTTCCTAGAAAATATTATTTTTATATTTTCTTAAAGGCTTTTTGCTGCAGTGTCTGCAACTCAGGAAATGCTGGGATGAATTAATATCTGACAGATTTCTGGCTTATGAACATGTAGTCATAAGAGCTACTTCTGTTTTCACAGCAGCAAATGATATTACAGAATATTGGGGGTTTTCAGAGTTTTAATAGTTTACAGAGGTCTGTTAGGGCAATTTCATGTTTTATTGTTCAGTGTTGTTTATTTTAGTAGAGAAAATACACCATCCTGTTCTGCAGCTAGCAATTGACTGTCTAGCTGTTAGTTTAGTGACTTTAGTAAGATTAAGATTAATATATACTGTTAGTATCCATTTTTATGCCCTGCATTTATGTGACAGAACTGACTTGATTTGATTTAATCTAAAAAGAGGATTATCATTTTATATTTACCTCCTAATTACTTTGGAACAGATCTGAAGCTGCTAGATGCCTGCTTTTTGCTTTTGGAAAGTGCTATCAGCACCACTGACTAACAAATGGCAGTGTGTGATTTGAAAGAATATGGAATAGTACACCTGGAAAATAGATATACAGAAATTAGGCTAAAATTTAGTGTTACGCTTTACCCTCGAATTTTTCTTCCTATAAAGTGTAACATTTATTGTTTATTTTCAAATTCCAAATCTGCTTTGGCTTGTGTCATGGTTTGAGATAGTCCCCAAATCCAATTCCTCATAACCTCTGCTGGCAGTCTGCTTAGTCAAATTTTCCTAGTTCAAGGTAGCAGACCTCTTTTAATTTATCCCTGTAAAGATTATTGACTGTGTCTTTTGGATCACTTCCTAGAATTCTGAAACTTAAAGGTCTGGAGCAGCAGATCATGTTGCAGGTTCAGTAGGAGTAGTGGTATGTAAGGAGAACTTGAATTACTAAAGTAGTTAGCCTCACATGAAAGTTTCAAGACCCAAGAACTTACTGATTTCTCTGAGATGCTGGTTTATTTTTATTTTTTTTTTTAGACTCAAAAAGTGTGTTATATTTTAACGAAGAAGTTCTTGGCACTTTTTTTCAACCCAAGAGCTCAGGAAATATTAAGGTCCCAGACAAATCCTGTGCATATTAGCCTCCTTCCTGGTTTAGATGTGCAGTATTTACCTATCTAATGAACTGAGGTCACTTTTTTCTTTACTTTGCTGTATTATGTGTTTTAGTTACTCTGATCAAAACAAAGCATCCCTGTGTTTTTTCCTTTTGATAGGTCGAAGAACCCTTGCTGTTATCACAAAGCTGGATCTCATGGATGCTGGCACTGATGCTATGGATGTCCTCATGGGAAGAGTGATTCCAGTCAAACTTGGCATCATTGGAGTAGTGAATAGGTCTGTCTGGGCGTGTTGATGCTATTTTTAAAACTGTGTTACTATGAAGTAATGCTTTCAGCCTTTTTAACCATGAACATAGTTTTAAGAATAAGGTGAGAGTGTTGAAATAAACTGAATAAGCAAGCGAGGAGCTTGTTGCTCGCTTCTCAAAAGCCTTTGTTCTTCCACTCAACCAGCTGCTAATTTGGAAAGGAGTAGAAACACTTCTTCCAAAAGAACTGTAGTGTCAGCACTTCTTTCCACTGTTGTTCTTCAGCTTGAGGAACGCTTCTGCTCAGCTGTTCACATTAGCACTGATCCAGTACAGATCCCCCCGTGTACATTAGTGCTAACTGCATATGGCTACAGCACTGTTCACTTCAGTTTTTGCTTTAGCAAGGCCAAATCTCATGTGGTTTTGGTAAAAGCATTGCTTAGTCTGTGTACAACTGCTCCCCATACTGATTTGTTGACTATGCTGCATGGAACAAAAATTAAACCTTTTGAAGTCTAAAGAAGGTTAGTTATGTGTGTAAAGCAAAAAAATCAGTTGTTAGATGTCCTGTCCAGACAAGCAGAAATGTGAATTTTTTTTACTTTGCATCTGTTAACCGGTGTGCAACTCTGCTTTTTCCCTTCAGGAGTCAGTTGGACATTAACAACAAGAAGAGTGTGGCTGATTCCATTCGTGATGAGTATGGTTTTCTCCAAAAGAAGTACCCTTCCCTAGCCAACCGAAACGGAACCAAGTATCTTGCTAGAACATTGAACAGGTATTACTCTAACCTGTAAACTGATGTGTTAGAAATATGTGCAGACCTTTCTTTTTACCTTTAGTTTCTCTTTTGGTGCTGTAGAGCATTGAGGAAACCTCTGATTCCAAACTTTGATTCTCAGTTTTTGAATTTACTGTAATTTTTCTGAGTAAATGTTTTCCTTTGGTGATTATTTTTGTCTCTTCTCTGTTCTGATGGAGATAATAATACTGAAACCTTTCCTTCCTGCTAATGAGGGACTGTTTTTTATTTTTAGACTACTGATGCATCATATCAGGGATTGCTTGCCAGAACTGAAAACCAGAATTAATGTTTTAGCTGCTCAGTACCAGTCTCTACTGAACAGCTATGGAGAACCCGTTGAAGACAAAAGTGCTACTTTATTGCAGCTTATTACCAAATTTGCCACAGAATATTGTAACACTATTGAAGGAACAGCAAAGTACATAGAGACTTCAGAGCTGTAAGTATCAAATGTTTTCCTAGAATACTGACTGAGTAGTTAGATTGACCCAGTGCCTCTTACTGGCTTTCACTGGCAATAGTATTACACTGGAGCATAACAGACTCAAACATGTTTTGAATCCAAGCAACTGTAAAAACTGCTTGCAATTAGAGCTTTTTTCTTGTTTGTTGCTTCAGTTGCTATTTTACTCTTTCAGATGTGGTGGAGCCAGAATCTGCTATATTTTTCATGAGACCTTTGGAAGAACTTTGGAATCTGTTGACCCGCTGGGTGGCCTTAATACAATTGATATTCTGACTGCCATTAGAAATGCTACCGTGAGTGTTCTTCTGTATATCTAAGTGCTGTGGCTGTATGTTGGATAGGAAGATAAGATTTCAACAAATTTGTGCTTCTTCAGTCCTGTGAATTAAAGATCTCAGCTTAATGAGTTAATATAAAGAGGCTGAATCCTGATTTTTTAGTACTTTAAGTGGAAAAATTACAATATCCAAATTTGGAGACATTATTCTATATGGAATGAGTTTAATGTGAATGGTTACATCTTCTTGCTGTTATTTACAGGCTGAAATAAAGCACAGGCCCAGCTTTGGCAGCTCTGTGCTGAAGCTGTTATATATTACAGAAATGGTGATGGAAGACTGCCTCTGGTCTTATATTGCATTTAGCACTTCTGTTAGTTATGACAACTCAGTCTGAGATGTATGGGCTAGGACACAGTCAGATGTTTTAATTCCGTATAAGGCACACAACTTTGCAATGGTTCAGTGTTTGCATGACAGATTTGGTTTCTTGAGAATATGGGAATTGGTATTGCTAAGAATTAACACAGTAAGCTCACTTTTAAATTTTGTAGAATATTATATATAGAATGTTCACTCCTTAGAGCTTGACTTTATGTGTCAGACATGTCAGTCTGCTTTTGTGCTGTGTCCTGTTGGGTGTGGATAGACAGTCAGGTTTCTGCATGGTCTTGGAGCTTGTGAGGTGCTCTGCAGCAATGATTTGTGTGCATATTCTATCCTTCTATAAATGTAAAATTAAAAAATAGTGTTTAGTAACAAGAAAGAAGTCATGTTTTTATGTGACATATAACATCTTTGTGTTTCTTAAGCTCATTTAATTAAAAAAAAAAAAAGAAATTTCAGATAAAAAATGTTTTGTGTGTAGCTAGGCATTAATCTGTATGGTGATAAATGAAATTATCCCAAACTCTGTAAATCAGTGACACTGAAACCCACCTATCTTGTTGGTGTGGTATTGTATGCCCAGGAGTGTCAAATAAATGATGGCAATATTTCTCTCCAAAATTAATAAGAAAATGTCTTTGCCTTTATAATAAATTTCAATTAAACTTGGATCCACAAATGTGAAAAGAATTGTTCAGAGTTGTAAGCCTAGGGTGACAGGAGTAGCTGGAAATCTCCCAAGATTCTGTAAGGATGCTTGTTAATCATTGTTTAACACAGAGTTTGTCTTAAAGATAACAACTTTATAGCTTTTATTTTTAATTATTCTTGTAACAGATCTTGAGACCTGTTCTGAGTGTTGGGTGTGAGCACTGTGACCTGATTTACTCTGGGCTTCATCAGATGCTGCTTAGAAATGCATCTTGTTTTAATTCACAGTTTAGCAGCTTTTTCCCTCCTTTTGAACCAGGGTCCCCGTCCTGCCTTGTTTGTTCCTGAAGTTTCATTTGAGTTGCTGGTAAAAAGGCAAATCAAACGTTTAGAAGAGCCCAGCCTGCGCTGTGTGGAGCTGGTTCATGAAGAAATGCAGAGGATTATCCAGCATTGTAGTAATTACAGTACCCAGGTAAAAATGCACGTTTTAGAATTAGGTTTGTAATCGTTGGTTTGTCCCCCCACTTGCTTAAGAACTTCGGGAAGTCATATCAAGCAAATTTTTGGTTTGTTTTCAGGAATTACTGAGGTTTCCTAAATTGCACGATGCCATAGTTGAAGTAGTAACCTGTCTTTTGCGTAGAAGACTTCCTGTCACAAATGAAATGGTAATTTTCCATCTACTCTAATTTTGCTGGTAAAAATGTGTGGTTTTTGGAGCCTTGTTGCTTTTGTTTGTAGTGTCAGGAACCCAGGTCTTTACAGGAATCTTAACTTATATTTGTTAAATAGCTAGTTATTTAAATCTACATGATTTGAAACTTCTTCTATATTAGAATATTGATTCAGAAAAAGCAAAGGGGTGGGGGGATTCCTCTTCAGCTTATTGTCCCCTTTGACAATTTCCCAAAAAGAATTTTACTAAAACTTCAATTCTACACTTCCTAGTCTCTCTGATATAGTGTATTTCCCTCCCTTCTAACAGAAGCTGTGCATTAACTGTGAAGTTTGGGATGCAGTGATGAAAATTAAATTATAGACCTTATTCTGTGTGTTTTGGGGACTTGTAGTGCCCTTTAGCTAGTGAGAACTAAAAATTCAACTTCTAGCTTTGAGTAAATATGTTTTAATATAAAAGTCTGATTTGGACTGCTTATTGGGGAGGAAACAAAGTGTTTCAGTTATTGACTCTGATGTGAAAAGCAAAATTTGCTTTGTATGCTCACTATCCCCCCTAGTGAGTCATCTCCCACTGGTTCACATGTTATCTGTGTTTTTTATATAGTTTACACTCATTAGATTGTTGAGTTTTGGTTTTTTTATTGCTGAAGAGGGGTTAGCTTGATGAAGGTAACAAGTTAAACTGATGTAACATCCCATGTGGCTGAAGGACTGAATGAATTGTGATGAATAAATGAATTCTCTTCTTGCCTTCTGGTCAGAACTTAAGTGTCCTTGGGCAGTGAGAATGGCTTTTGCTATGGACAGTTAGACCACACTTCCCAGCACTGTAGATCATTGCTCCTCACTAGCATTAGATTTGCCAACAGAATTTTTGAACTGTGAATGTCATTGCATTGCAGGTTCATAATCTTGTGGCCATTGAGTTAGCTTATATCAATACCAAACATCCAGACTTTGCTGATGCCTGTGGTTTAATGAATAACAACATAGAGGTGAGAAAATACATTTTTTTGACTACTTTAAATGAAAGCAAAATTGATAAAATAACAAATGATAACAAATGCTTCAAGTTGTTTCATTGAAGCACATTTCTACATTTTGGGGTATAAAAATGTGATATATTACAAATATGGTGTATACTCTTGTGATCTGTGGATTTGTTAGATTTCTGTTGCTTATTACATTGAGGAACAGTGGTTGATGTTTAATTGAAAGAATTCTGCCTGTTTTTCAGTCTGGAAAATAAGACAGGCACCTAATTGAGTACTGGCTATTAAATGAAATTTTTGTAAGAGGAAATTTAAAACTGTGGTTGTGAACTACCACCTAATGTTGAAGTAACTGCATTTTGTCTCTGACACAATGTATCAATAATGTTCCTTTCATTTGTGAAAGGATAATACAAGTATTGTTTTGTCTGTTCAGATTCTAATTTCTGCTTGCTCTTGGCGTTGTTCATGAATCTGTGTTACCAAACTTCAGTCTCCCTAAGACATTTTCTCCATCAGCCTCTCATCAGTAGTTCTTCTGTTTTTCAAGCCCAGCTTTGATTAATAATACTTGTTGCTGTCATCATCCTATACAAGCAGTTCTAGAACTGTTCTGCTGGATGGATTCTTCCAATCTGATTTCGTTGCAATATTTCATCCATCTGGCTAAGAGCTAATTCACTCTGTGTTTATCCAACACGTTGTTTTTATATCACAGAATCATAGAATGATTTGGGTTGGAAGGGACCTTGAAGATCATTTAGTTCCAACCCCCCTGCCATGGGCAGGGACACCTTCCACTAGACCAGGTTGTTCAGAGCCCCATCCAACCTGGCCTTGAACACTTCCAGGGATGGGGCATCCACAGCTTCTCTGGGCAACCTGTGCCAGGGCCTCACCACCCTCACAGTAAAGAATTTCTTCCTAATATATAGTTTTAACTTACTCTCTTTCAGTTTGAAGCCTTTCTCTCTTGTTCTGTCACTACATGCTCTTGTAGTGTTCTGTTTTTAAATGTTTGTTAAAATTTAAACTCTTTATTTTTAATCTTTTACTTTCTTCTCTGCATAAATCTTGTTTTAACTGGGTATGCAATTGAATTTGCCTTGATAGACTGCTCTTTAATCTAGTTCTGAAACAATGTGTATGGAAACTGCTTTGAGTACAAATGTCAAGACTTTGTGAAGTTGAACAAGAAAATTATTGTATTATCGTGTGTTACTGAAACTAGTTCTTTCCTAACATTTTTCTGAACAGGACATGGAATTTTTGAAGAACCAAACCATGTAAAACACCCTAACCTTACTTACTGGACAATCAATTCTTAATTTCAAGAAAAATGAGATCTTTTTGTCCTAGTTGCTTCAAATCTTGTTTTGCTATGAAGCGAATTTTGCCTCCTTCTTTCCTTGGGCTAATCATGTGCTGGCCATGGAATCAAATCCTTTAGATTACTTTGAATATTTAATGTTTAGTGAGAGCTGTAGGGGTATTTATGCTGAGCCAAATTGTGTAGCTTTGATGTTGTTTTTTAAAGGCTCAGGTTTTGATTATGGAGCCTGTTGCAAAAATTTTTGCAAAACTTTTTATAATGAGAATTTCGTTTTGACCAGGTAATTAAAGTAGTTTTATCCAAATAACCAAGGTTTCATAGGACCATAGTATTACTGCATGACACTGGTTGAGATGAAATTACTAGTTTTTGTCTCTAAAATGTTAAGTCTGTAAAATATGAATCTTGCCTATGTGTTGATACAGAGTAATACATAATTGAGGTCTTGCTGGATTGTTTTTAAAGGAACAAAGGCGTAACAGGTTAGCTCGGGAATTGCCTTCTGCTGTGCCACGAGACAAGGTAAGTAAATGTTGGATTTTTTTATTTATTCATTTATAGTTTAATGCATTCTCCTTGATCCAATCTAAGTATTGGAAACTTTGATATGCTACCCTAGTAACAGTCTTGGGAGCTTCCAAGTATTGACTTTTTTTCCTTCAATTTCATAAGATAAAAGCAGAATGTCATTTTCTTATAAAGATGCAATTTTTTGGGAGGTTTTAAATCTGGCATTTTTGAAGACTTGTCTATAAATTTAATGTTACACTTACTACTTGAAGGTCATCTGAGGTAAGGGGTAAAATGCCTGCAGGTGTTAAAGATGGGGTCAGAACTTGCACGCTTAAGTTTACAGCTGAGATACACTAATTTCTAAAGATTAACAAATGATTTAAAGTATCCAGTGTGCCAGCATAATGACTTTGTGGTTGCTTTTTGATTTTTTTTTAAGTCACCCTTAAAACTGCAAGTTATTGCAGCCTTGCTTTCTTTGAGAGAAGATGGTGGAGGTGACATTTTCAGTATTCTGTATTCTGTCTCTGGAGCTTGCTTAATTTTACCAGGTTTTGGATTAGTGCAATGACAGGTACATACATGTGTGGAAGAACCAACCAAGTGTCATGGAAAATGTTGTCTGGCTGTAGAAGAGTGGTCTGACAATAAGCTGGAATTTTAGACAGTTATTTAACATTATGTGAAGTATTTAGTATTCGAAGATACAGAGCATAGTTTAAACTCCTCACAAGGTTGTAACAGGAGTTTCTACAGCTGATAGAAATTGGTTCATTAAGGTTGTTAGCTTTAAAAGTGAGACCAAGTTCCAGAATGGATCTAATACTGGCTTTATTCAGTATAAGACAACTGATGGACGAACTGGGAATTTAGGGTAGCTATCTAGAGATTGCGTTCAGTGCTCTTTGATCCTTCTTTTTATTGACTTCATCTTTATATCATCAGTGTAGGAGCTGAAATGAAATTGAAGGTCAGATAATTCAAAAGTCTCTTAACTATCTTGAAGATGCCCTTTTTTTGCTTTTTTTCTGCTTATATAACAGTTATTCTTGCAAATTCAAAATATTTCTTTTCTGGATTTTGAAAGACTTAGGTAAAAGTGTATGAAATTTGCTAGGTAGATTTGGTGGTCTTCAGTTGAATTTTTTTTTCCCCCCCTCCCTGCATTTTTTACCTTCCTTAGTCTACTAAGGCTCCAGGTGCATTGCCACCTGCTTCCCAGGAGACTGTTACTGCTGCTTCTGCTGAGGCTGATGGCAAGGTCTGTCTTGATTTCTCCTCTAAGCACTGCATGCCCGTTTCTGTTGTGGTGCCCTGCAGAAAGGAAAGCAGTTTGGATTTAGCGCTTTGTCACTGACACAGTTTCCCTCCCCACTGTGGACTACTTGGCACTGCTGATTTCAGCACGTGCAGTGGCAGGTAAAGATGTGCCATTAGGTGGCAAAGTCACTGCTTTCTGTTTGAACTCTTGGTTGCAATATATTGTGGTGCAAGAATGCAGCATAATTTGCCTCAAACTGTCAATAGATTGTTTGGTGCAACAGTATTGTAATCAAAAGTGTTCAGCATGGTTGTTAAACTGCATGTTTTTAATGTGTTGACAGTTAAAGAAGGAGGACAGAAGATAAGCTAAAATGTGAGTTTCCTGCTTCCTGCAGGGAATCCTTACAGGCTTTGTTCAAACTGAACCTCCTTTGTGTTGTTTCTCATAATTGTTGAATCCCTGGTTTACTTATATTTGTGAAATGTGTTCTGCAGTGTTTTTTTTACACTTCAGGTGTGATGTCTTTTGTGTTAAAATAACAGCTCATTATTACTGTGAAGGCTTTTTTGCTAATGGCTTTGGCTTGCAGTCAGAAAAGATGGGAAGTCACAAGTTGTGTATTGGGAGTACCAAGAGGACTCAGGCTTTCTGCTTCACTGCATATGCACATTCAGCTTTTAATGCAAAGCTGCCATTTCTGTCTTCAACAAAGTAGTTCAAGTCAAAATCTAGTCAATAGTAGAGTTTTAACTATTATTTCATCAGTGTTTTAGAGGTTCTGATATGCTGTAAACATTAGAAAGAAATCAAGAGCTACTGTGAAGATACTGTTATGACTTAGAAAGTTCCAGGAAGCTGCCAGATTTGGTTTGCATTTCCCATAAAACCTGTCCTGTATTAGCTGGTTTCATGTTTTCTCTTGTGTAGCTTTCTTTCTGAAACTACTTTGGAGATAGACCAGGCTCCACAGTAATACGGAACGAGAGTGGCGTAGGGATTTTTGTCATTTTGAGTAGCTGTCTTGCAATCAGAAATAATGCAATGGAGCTTTCCTTGTCAGTAGTTCTCTCTTATTAACAGAGTTTGATTTGAATTCTTATAGTGTATTCTACAATGCCTCTGAACAGTTGTGCAATTTAAATAAAATTTCTGATGTGGACAGTTTAGCTGGGCTTCCTCTTAGTGTGCTACTGTTGCTATTCAGTTTTTTTGATATTCTATGCTTTGTTTCTCACTTTTTTTTTTTTTTTTTAGATTTAAGATCAGCCTGTGGTGTTTAATTGTAAACACAATAGATAAATTTAGCTTTTTTCCTCCTATATCTGAAAGAAGACATAAATAGTAGCGCAGAGCCTTGAATGTTTTTCAAACAGCAATAGATTTTAAAGCACAGTAGTAAATAGAACAGATATTAGGCTTATGGAAAGGTATGAAATAAAAATTGCTCCTGTTCCATATCAAAATAAACTGTTGGGTTTTTTAATACTAATTAACGTATGGTGGATACCATCCACTAATATTTCTTTTGCCCAGTGATTCTCAATATTTAAGAGCTGGGTGATATGTCCTTTTCTCAGGAGATCAGCGAGTCATTCTTTCTCTGGAACTTCCCACAAACTCTGATCTTCACTTCCAGAGGATGGAGATTTTTGTTTAGTTTTGATTTGGTACAAAAAGCCTTCTGTAAATTGAGGTCTGGCAGCACAAATGTGTTCATAGCTGTGGTACTTGGAAATAAAAATGTGCATGTTTTCTAGCTCTTATTGTAAGAAACTTCAGTTTGTATTTAAATAAAATACCAAAGAATTTAAGTTTAAGTATTGCAAGAGCTGTGGTGATCTTCAAAACACAGTTTCAGGATGATCCTGATAGAGTATAGGTTTTATTGCTCCAAGGATGTATGGTCAAAGTGGTAAAAGCCAAATTATTTAGGAAGACCACTCCATATTTCATAAGTTATTTATAGACCCTTAAAATGCTGGGGAGCTTCTCTATGTGAGACATTTTCATACCATTATTTGAAAGAATATGAGTTTTAAAAGCTTTCATTTTACTGGGACCTTGTGTCAGCTGTAAGCAGCAAAGGGAGAACAAAGGTGGGGAATGTGAAGAACAGAATGGTGGGAATATACATATGAAAATCTCATTTTTACTGAGTCTTATCTGTAGTGATTTGATCAGACACTGCTTTACAGTGCCCAAGTTCTAATTCTCCAATGCTTTTCTCAATGTGCTGTTTGTGCAGGCTGCTCCTGGAGCAGCAGATACATCTCAGGAGCCTGGGACAGGCAACTGGAGAGGAATGCTGAAACCCTCAAAAGCAGAAGAGGTATCAGCAGAGGAAAAATCCAAGCCAGCTGCAGCCCTACCTGCTAGTCCTCAAAAAGGACATGCTGTAAACCTGTTAGATGTGGTGAGTCATGAAAGACAAGTACCTGTTCTTTGTAGCTCAGGCTCAGCAAAGAAAACATCTGAATTCCAAATCTTGTAACTTTGCTACTAATATGTGATATCTTTGTAAAATAATTCCCATTACAGCAACAGGGATCTCTAGCCAGTCTCTTCTGCTTTCCTCCTTGCTCAGTCCTTCATCTCCCCCCTGCCTATCCCAGTTTCAACCTATGATTGGGATAACTGGCTTCCTTTTGCAAATCCTGTGCAAATGAACTCGTCTAGATCGTTCTTGTAGAGAAACAAATCTCATCTCAAATTCCTGCTCCTTCTTTGCTGAAGTTCAATTTTTATATTAGAGGAAAAGAATGAATTAAAGATAAAACTTAAATTAGATGGAGATACTTATGTTTGGAGCTTAGTTTCTTTAGTGAGCTTTAAAAAAAATGTAGTAGTGTTGCCCTCTGACCTTTGTCTCACAGATCTGGATTTTAATATGTCTCCAGTTTTATTTCTGAAGAATTAGAGGTTTGTTGCAAGACAGGTTACGTCTATCAAACTATCAGACTAAAAGAGCAATAGTTTATTTTAGTTTCCACAGTTTGAGTTTTATTTACACATGCAAATGAGCAGAATTGGTAAACTGAGGGTTTTATTTTTTTACATAGCCTGTACCTGTTGCACGCAAACTTTCTGCCCGTGAGCAACGAGATTGTGAAGTGATTGAACGACTTATTAAATCCTACTTCCTTATTGTCAGGAAGAACATTCAGGACAGGTAAGACAACTTTCTAGAAATATTGAAACCATACAAATATTGTGGTATCTCAAGAGTCATACATATTAATCTTGTTATTTTTATCATGTTTTTATGTTAGTAACAAGAAAGAAAATATATTTATTTTTTAGAAGGGAGAGCAGCAGTAAAACTTGAGCCTTCATAGAACTAAGAAGTTTGAAGAAGCACTTGCTTTCTCTAATGGTTTCAGTTCTGTATAATATTAAGTAAAAGGTTTAATTATTTAGGAGATGCCTGCTCTTCTGGAGGATGCTTCAATTCAGATGGATTATTTGCAGCAAATTATTGCAATGAACTCTAGGTGCTGTCTAGCCCTGACAGAACTTAGCTTTGCCATCCTGTCATTCAAAAGGGAAGGTCAGATAGGAACTACTGTGGCTGACCTTTCCAGTAGTTGGCTATAAGAATGGAAATAGCTTAAAGAGTTGTTTCTGCTGTCAGCAGAAAAATTTTGCTTAAAAATTGTCATACTTTCTTTTAACAAAGAATGATATAAACCTTTGCTTTGCTTGTATCTTTGTGGAAAGACCTAGCTTTGTATATATTTAGATTTTTATGTATGTGGGAAATTTTGGGGGAATACAGGAATCTGGAAACCAAAGTTTATAGCAGATTAGAGAGGCCATGGAAGTTTTAGTCTACCCAATAAACTAGTATCCTCAATATAATTTTTAGTATTTGATGACAGGGAAGTGCTATGTTTACCTTAATGTTTCTGCAGTGTTAGTACTATGTTACTACCTTCTTCAATCTGGAGCAGACCTGGTTTTGAATAAAGACATAATCTTTATGTTCTTGCAGTGTGCCAAAGGCAGTGATGCATTTTCTAGTGAACCACGTGAAGGACACTCTTCAGAGTGAGCTGGTAGGCCAGCTGTATAAATCCTTGTTGTTGGATGACCTTCTGACGGAATCAGAGGACATGGCACAGCGCAGAAAAGAGGCAGCTGACATGCTAAAGGTAGGAAAAAGATCAGGAGTTCATGGCAGTAGTTCACCATATAAATGTGAGATTTTTGGAAGACTTTTGCCTTCCTTTTTTCTTTGCTGCTTTTTTAAGAATATGCCAATGTATTACTTCTCTCTGCTAGAGGGATTAAAACTAATATGTGACCAGAAAGTATTATGTAGATTGAGTACTTGGGGAGAAGTAACTTAAACTATATTTTTGGCATAAAGCAGAAGATCTAATCTGGCGTTATCTTCCATTATACATTTGGTTTTAAAAATGTGCTTTTATTTAATTCTGTAGTTTTAAGTAGTGCTCTTTTGGGGGATTAAGCTTACAGTGTTTTAAGTGCCATTCATGTGTGTCATGCAGAGCCTAATGGCCAGTGGCTGGTGTCTCTAGACAGTGCCTCATAATGTAACAGTGGGAATGTTTGCACTCACCTCTGGTGACTGTGTACATCTGTATGACAGTCCTGATGACAGGTCCATGATAGTGAACTCTTCATTTCTTCATTGTTCAGTTATGTAGTGTGTCAGTGTCCACATCACCTGCATCAGAAATCTGCTGCTTTGCATTCAGGTGCATAAAAAAGGTCCCTCTGCCAGTTCAGCTCACTGAAGAAGTACCAAGAGGTGCTTCTTTTCATATGCAGTGTGGTCAGACAAGTGCCTATTTGAGACTGGATACCCTGACATACCACTCGTACAAACTCATAGCTCAGATTTCTCCAAATTTGAGTAATACTATAAATAATGTCAGTATCAGTTGGTATTATGAGTTTTTAAATCTGCAGTTTAGCAGACTACACTGCAATGAATGCTACAGAATGGTAAAAGTCATAAAAAGTAGGTGCAGATTCTCTTTTATTTTGAAGAGGTTTTAAAACATTAAAATTGTATGTGTTGAAAAAGCCTGCCCTTCTTGAAAATTTAATGGGTTGCCACTCATTTCATAATGAAATTGATTAGCTTAAAATAAGTTTTTAACTTTACACTTCCTAGACTGCTGCTGTTACCTCCCTGAGAAACCTCTACAAAAAAACTAACCAGCTCTGGCTTCTGTGTGTTTGTGTGTGCAGGCCCTGCAGCGAGCCAGCCAGATCATTGCAGAGATTCGTGAGACACATCTTTGGTGAAGACTGTATCAGCCACACTATTTATATGCATTGGAGGTTACATTGGCTTGAAAATTGCTAGGCATGGTATACGGAGTAGAATTTTTATTTATGAACTCTTATCTGTGTACTGCAACTGTGTAAATCTGCTCATGTAAAGACAGTTGGTTTGATTTGCAAACAGGAAAATATGCTGTATTTTGCAAAAGAAGTCGTATTTAATCCACATAATAAATGGCTCTAAATGTTTCCTTACCAGCTTTCTGGTGCAAATTAAAGCAGACCAAGTCTTCTGTCTCAGTGACAGTCTCATTTGAACTTGGGGAAAAAAACGTTCAAGTTCCAGTGCCTGACTTGCTAAACAGGTTGCCTGTGGTTAAGACGGCCGGTGTAGTCTTGTGGCATAGTTTTAAGCTGCTTTTACAATAGAAGTTTAAATACTGTGAAGAGAAGAAAGCACCGAGTATTTCCTTTCATGAATATATTGCATGCACTGTGACAGATGGAGGTATCAATTTTATAGCACAGTAGACATGTCGACTGTATTACTATGTATGTGTGTCCACATTATTTTTTTCCCCCAAATGTTTAAACTGCAGACAAAACGTTGAACTTGATTTAATGGAGTATCATGTAGGAAGAATTAGCCTGGAGCTTGTGAACAATAGCAGCCTGCTAAAAAGTGGGTGCAAAGGTTTTCATGTGCACTGGAGCTTGTGTATGAATGCTGGGGATTATAATCAGGTACAAGGACATCTCCCCCTTCCTCCCCCCTGGGACCAAGCCCCTGGACCATCCCATAGTAAATTTTGTTCTGGCAGAACTGAAAAATAAAAACGGATTTCAAAACTGTAATGGGATAATAAGTGTTTCTTTTAAAAACAGATTTAAGTTGGCCAGGGAGAAGGGGATCCCCACAACTTCTTTGAATTTTGGAATGTATGACAGTATGAAAGAAAGTCTGTGGAATTGGAATATTTATACCAGAGATTAGAGTTGCTTTTGAGGAAATTTTATTGTGCTGTAAGTAGTGCTTTCTTTTTTTTTTTTGGAGGACAATCGTAAAATAATGAAATTTTAGGTTGGAAATTAAGTTGATTTTTTTTTTCTTCTGATTATAATTCATACAGAAAACTATTGATCACACTAGCCTTTATAAAGTAAACATTTTAATTTTTATGAATAAAAATTTATTTAAACTCCAGCCAGCGCACTTGCATGTACTTTTCAAGCAAATTCACTCTTTTTGTATAAAGTGAAAATGTTTAGTGTTGTTGATATTTTATCTTTAACACAACTTGCATGAAAAATAGGACACTGCCCTTAACCTCCATGGCTTTGTGGTACTGGGCCAGTATAATGAGGTTTTTTTATTACCAAATGCACTTCCTTCTGCCTTTAATCAGTTAGAAATGGAATTCCTTTTGTAAGCTGCTAAAGATTGAAAATTTAAAAATTCAGTTTACAAGAAGCTGTTTAAAAATGCATTTTTCTCATGGTAATTTTCAGTTTTGCATCAATATAAGCACAAGTCTGGCAGGTGCAACTTTTGGATACTTTCTGTATAATCTGAGATAATTCACGCAGAACACAGAAATATATAATGTATTTTTAAACAGCCTAAAAAGTCACGGTGTATGTATTACATGTAATGAATACAAAGCAAGTAATTTTAACTTCTTGCATTGTGTCCAGGGATGGTAGTTCTCAGATTTAAGAAATGTGACTGAAGTGCAAACCACTTTAGTAATCAGCTTTGGTGATCAGTGGAAAGTTTTAATAGTTTTGTCAAAAGCATTTCATTTCTGTTTGGAATTCACCTGACACCTCTATCACCTTTTACTTTCAACACATAAGAAGTATGTTTTCAACAAGGTAGTGCCGTCCATAAGTGAACTGCTACCTAAGCTTTAACTCCCAAAGTTCAGTCAACAGTCTCTTGTGAAGAAGTAATCTGACTTGTAAGTTTTGAAATGCTGCCTAAAGCAAATGAATTTCATTTATTTAAGAAATTCTTGCAAGTGATAACCTGGCTCTGTAATGTCATGTAAAATTTCCACAGTGTAAATTTGGTTTCTGAAATGTTACAACTTCTTTTGTTTTAAATTTCACAAAAAGTTTCAATTTGGTAATGTTTTGAGTGCCAAGAAATGAACTTGATTTGTAATCCTTAATGCAAGTCTTTGAAAGTCCATGCTGTAACAATCCTGTTATTTAATAAACAGATAATACACAAAATGAATTATCCCAGAAATAGTTTTGAACTGAGTTGTAGTTCAAGTGACAGGACTTAGTTAATAGTGTAACTGCCTGTATTTGTACAGCCATACTTAAGTTTGCACTTGCTCTTGTTCAAGTCTACATTCTGACTTCTTGTATAGTTGCATAACTAGTAGTGTAGACAGGCTGCTTGTGGCTGTTGCTAGGTTTGAAAGAAACTGTTTTCTGGAATTAAACTAAAATACTTAAAATGCCACTTTTGCTGCCAGCAGTAAAAGAAATAATGAGTAAACTACAGAAAAAAACCTAATGAGGTCAGCAACAAAAAACTCCCAGATTAAAATGATGGTTTGCAGCTGCCTCCTAGCCCACCTTATTTAATTTAAGGTTGAAATAATTTTGTCATTAATGCACAAATTTTAGATTACTTAAAATAAATTTGCTCTCCGGTGGGGAAAGAATCATGGAGGGAAGAACCACTGTAGCCAAGGTCAGATTAGTAAATGTCTGACATTAGTACCTGAGCTGTGTGGTACTCCTGTAACTAAAACACAGTGTACCAATGTGAACAGTTTGTCAGTGTTTAGTAGTCAGGTTCATATTTCACGTAGTGGAATAGATGGGCAAGGGGAGGGTGTCTTTGTGCTTCAAACCTCATTCTGAAGTAAACAGAGCAGACCTTGTGTAAAACCTGCCTTTACTCAATGCTTTATAGACTACAGCAGGGCAAACAACTTGCCAGTCTCTTGTGCCCCTGCCCTGTTGGTAATTTGAATGGAATTATCTTGAGTAATTTTTTTTCCTATGGTTTTATCCTTCAGCTGTGAGGGTGATGGGTAGGTGGTGTTTTCAGGAGTTACTAAGGATCTCCACTGTGTGAGCTTTTTATTGCAAGCCAAACTCTGTGCTTTGAGGTGAGAGCCAGATGATTGATTCTTCAAAGTGTAAAACTGCTGAATATAGTTTTGTGCTCAGTGGCACTGAAGGTGCTTTCATGCTCTGATAGCTTCGAGTTTACCTGTCCAAAAAAATTACTTTTTGCACTTTAGAATCACACATTTCTAGCCATTTTAAATGCTTTAACGTTCTGTACTACCTAATGTTCACATTGTTCAAATGTTCACATTTGAACAAGTTCTGTTTCTGATTACCTGAGCATATCTGTTTTGGGGTATAGAATAAATAAGATCAGGCTAAGGAAGGATACTTGATTTTTCTGGTCATCCTTGATCCCAAGTGTTCAAGTGTGATAACCTTGTATAGTCATATCAAGTAGTGGTTGTATGCAGCTGTTTCTTTGGAAAGAGTCAGGGAAGGGTTTGGTTTGCTAGGAATTGGTCAAAAGGAAGCACAGACGAAATTTCTTAAGAATTTATGGGTGTTACTAAAAACCTTGTCTGCAAAGAAGTGACTTCTCCTTTTTTATTTTGTATTTGTAAAAATGAATAAAATCCTTTTACTAACTTATTAAAAGTGGGTATATGTGTGCATCTGCACCATTTGGTAATCAGGGAAAAAAGGCAGGAAAGAGATCAGACACGAATCGTTATTAATTTCTCTATTCTTGGGATTTTATTTCCTGCAGCCATAAAGAAACTATCAAATCTGCTCTGTTGTTTTCCTCTGGAGGCAAACATGGCTGTCTATTGGTGTAGTTTGTTCCCACATGCTTCTGATTTGCACTAATGCTTCTGTTGTTTAGGAAACAAGGCAGGTATATTAGGTGGATGCACTTAGCCTTCCCTTCTCACCTTTCTCCTCCACATGCTTTCTCTTAAGCCAAAGTTAACAAGCAACAGAAAGTGGTCTGGGAGCTAAGACAATGTATAGAGTGCTTTTTTTAAGGTAGAAATGACTCAGCTACTTTTTTTCTTTATGAAACAGAGATGTCTCATTATAATTTATAATTTCCCCATTCCTCTCATAGGCTCTCAGGTGGTTTTAAACCAGCTGAACTACCATGACTTATTCTGACAGCAGAAGAGATGGTGCTGAGTGACCACATCCAGGAAGGTCAGATTAAGATCTTGTGGTATAATATATTATATTGCAACTGACTGTAGAGGCCAAAGAACTAGTGCCAGGATATGCCTTTTATCAAAGATGGCAGATAGCAGGGATGTATCCAGTGAATTCAGAGGACCAAGAAGCAGAATGAGCGTCACTCACCTGGTAAGTCATACTATGCACACAGAAGGCTTAAAAGGGATTCATGAAGTTGATTTAAGCTTTGAGAGGCTCTATACTTCCACATTTCAAAAAGTGATTTTGCTGTGTATTCCCACATGAAGGCTGGAAAGCTTTGGTGCAATGTGCCCCCATACATAACCAAGAAGAATCTTATTAGTGCTTAATCATTCTTTTCCTTTATTGTGAATTTCCTGCAGGGTCTTTCAAAGCAAACCTGTTCTGAACAAACATGTTGATTGCAGGTTGGTTGTCCTTGCCCACTGGCACAGGTTTCTCTGGTAGGTGAGCACACATTGGCTGTAAGAAGTCCTGGGTTGGAGCAAGACAAGTTTGCTTGTCTTGCTGTGGGTTCTCCTGTGGAGTAACGAGCCACTGTTCTCCGCCAACACGTGGTTGTTAAAGGAGGGGAAGCCTCCTTTGAGATCCAAAGATCTCCATCTCTGGACTTTGAAGTGAATCTTTTCATTGTCTTCTTGTGCAGCTCCTCTTAGGAATGGTGCTTTGAATAAGACAGAATATCTAAAACCTCTTCACTGGTATACCTCAGCTGCTTATTTGAACTCTGTTGGTGCATTTTGAAAATCGATGGTATTAGGCAGTTTGTGAGCTGTGTAGTAAAACACAGGACAGAAACATCTTCAAGTATGTCTTCAAGCCACAGAGTGAAATGACTTGTTGTTTTAGGGAGATTCTCTGTTGTCACAGCTGCAGCCATTTTATAATGTAGTAATTTTTCTTTCCAACCCTAAGTAATGATACTCCATTCTTGAGAATATGCTGTCCGAGAATAAGAACAGTCTCAGGATTAGTTACACGATTCCCATTTATGGAAACTCCTCCATCTGTAATTTTCTGGTACCTTAAAAAAAAAAAACAAAAATAAATGGTAATTGCAAAAGGAAACTGCTTATTGCCATTAAGTATTGAAAGTCCACTTAAGGATTTTTTTTCTTGGATCCATAATTGAGTAAATTTTAATTCTCTTGCACTTCATTTTCGGTCCAGGTCAAGAGTGATTGAAACTAACTTTAGCCTCTACTACTCCAATTCTGCCTGATAGGTGTAGGGAAACCTAGGCTGTTGCTTTAGGTTGTCCCTTGATCAGGTGTAGATTTTACAGCTGAGGTACATAGGCTGTGTTAGCATATACTTCAAAATGGAATGAGGTTGTGTGCTCGCCTCTTTTTAATGCTGCTGTGTAGATCACAGCCTGTTTCTGCTTGATTTGGCTGTCCTGATCATTTAACTTCTGACCCCAGACTGCTACAACTGTTTAAGTAGAGCACCAGGTGAGAACTTACCCACTAGGTCCATCTGGAATGGCATTTGCTTTGCGACACAAGTCAAGAACACTCATTCCAGGTTCAAGCATCAGTTCAGCAGAAGGAGCTTGTCTAAAAAGTTCCTGTAACTCTAGGTCAGACATCTCTTCCAGAGCCTCCACACTACTGTAATAAAGGGCCTTAGTGCACCTGTGAGAACAAAGATCATTCAAAATACAGAGCCAGACTCATTTTCACACAAAGTGCTATTCAAACAAGCAGATTCCTCTCCCCAATTTCTCCTGAGTCCACAAACTAAGAGAATTACTTAAAATACACCCCCATTTTTTTTATTGTACCCCACTGCCCTGCGGATTTTTTTTATATTCTTAATGTATTTTTAAGTCTACAGAATTATTACATTTTTCTCTTTTAACATCTAAGCAACAAGTAAATACATTTAAATAGTCTCTGAAAAGAGAATCATTACCATTTAAAAAATCTGAAACAAAACTGCTTGACAAAACAAACTTCACCTCTTAGCAGATTCTAGCCCCTCTCTGCCATGGACAAGCTTGGTTACTTCTGCAGCCAGTCGTTTCTGAGGGCCCCATTTTTCAGGTTCTCTAGCATGCATCTCCATGATGTGGGCAATCTCCTCAAGAGGTAGGAAAGTGAATAGTTTAAGGTATCTGTGAGCAGAGAAAAAAATATTTGTTTGTATAGCCATCATTACAGATTTCCTGCCTTTGTCATTTGAACTTCATTAACTCACTAAAATGATTCTTAATCCATTTAAGAAATCCATATGACAGATATTTAATTAATCCTTAATTGTGTGAGTTATGGTACATGAACAGAAATAAATGGTATGTTTGTCCAGATGTGGGCTAAATTATGACTACTACTAGCTTTGAATAGGTTTATGGAACTAGTAATTTAACCAGGTATATGAATTTTGTTCATTATGTTTTTCTCCTCTGCTTTAGTTTTTGCTTTAACTGCTTTCAACAGTGACTCAAAACTGGTGCCTGAAAACCTCTACTTTGTATACTTGTATTTATATTCCTTGTATACTCTCTGCCAAGAATTTAAAATGGAATAGCTTTCTCCCCTTTTTATTTGCACTACTGCCAGTAAAGACACTGCCAGTGTCATTGCTTCCTAGGCATGTTTTCATCTAGGCCAGTGGTCTCCAAAGTGGGGTGACAGCAGCCTAGGAGGTAGGCAAGACCACTGGGGTACAGGAAGAAAGTATTAGAAGTTCAGTAATACTACACTTCTATAAATAAATAAATAAATATACATGTATTGGGAGTGAATGCTTAAAATTTCTTTCACTGATAAGAGCCTGTGATCAAAAAAAGTTTGGAGATCACTGATCTACAGTTAATACAATCATAAATATTAATTTCTTGGCTTTTCTTAACAAGGCAATATTCAGATCTGTTTAAGATTTGAATGTCATGCAGTTGCAGTTCTAAAAGCTGAACTCTGTGTGTTTATAACTAGTTAAGCAGCTTCTCACAATTAGAATGTGGTCCTTCTGGATACCTCATTGTAAGTCAAAACTTGTAGTAATTAATATATATTTAAGTGCAGTTGCTTATTAATCAGCAGGAGAGACTTGATTGATGCTGAGATGCTCAGTACAGAAACTAACACACCTTGTAAGACAGAGTCACCCTACTGGCAAACAAAATGCCAGTGCTTCACTTGTTTGTTCATCCACCTCCTAATTTTCTTATGCATATGACAGGTTCCACTATCCTATATACTTAGGAACCAGTTATGCTTGTTTATTTAATGAATGCACCGTTATAATTAACATATACTTCTACATGGAGCTTGTGTTGCACATATCCAAATGAAACAGTTACAGAGAACAGTTAGGATCAGGTTTTATAAACAATGATAAAAAGCAAAATAAAGAACAACTTACTTTTCAACTACGTTATCTTGTTGTCTGACAAAAAACTGATACAGCTCAAATGGAGAAGTCTTATCTCTGTTTAGCCAAACTGCATTTCCAGCAGTCTTTCCCAGTTTATCTCCAGTAGTACTGGTAATAAGAGGTACAGTAATTCCAAACACATCTGTTCCTGTCATCCTAAGAAAGAAAAGATGCACTGCTTGTTAAAAAAAAATAAATCACATCTTGGTAAAATTGACTAAAATACAAACATTCTGCAAGGTCCTATCCTTAATATAAAGCAGTGGGAGTGAGGAGCAGAAGATGCCCGAACAGATGTTCTGAAAAGAGTGCTTTAGGGAAAAAAACGACTTAACTTTTTAAGTTCTTTTATGTGTATCAAAGAAGTTGACATACTCAAAGCAACACGAGCAACAGCATTAGCAAGTTCATTGTGCCCGACCTCTTGTCTTCTGCCCCGAGTACTAATCGAAGCTGCTGGTGTGGCTGGGACACTTGTAAGGCTTCTCCTCTGTGCCCATTCTCTGTCTTGTAACAATCAAGCCCGTAGTAGAAGCATTACCACATCTTCACTGATTTATACTCCTGCAAACCTTCTAAAACTCGCACTAAATTTGGTGGATAAGCAAAAAGTGCATCATCATCACATCTCATTTTATTTCTGAGAAGGAATGGAGCAATCTTGACCAATATACCACAACTACCTCTACTTCAGTGTGATCACACCAGGATCCATGTGCTGGCAGAGGACTTGTCCTGATTTTGTCCCATACTTCAGGATATTTGATTTTGGTTCTTGGATCCACTAATAAAAAATCCATCCTTTTTGTTAAGAATTCATTAACAATTCATAGAAAACGCTTAAACCCTGGCCAAAATGTACATATGTGTCAGGCTTATGGTCAGGCCAATTAATTATTCCTCTCAAATCACAGTTTTATGTAAGGCCAAATCTCTTGAGGGTTGACGTCTGCTCCTGGTGCTTTAGCGACTGTCAGCACCAGGTCGCACAGCTTCTGGTCACAGAATCAACTGGGTTGGAAGAGACCTCTGAGATCATGAAGTCCAACCTATGACCACCTCATCTACTAGACCACAGCACTCAGTACCACATCCACTCCTTCCTTAAACAACAACAGGTGACTCCACCACCTCCCTGGGCAGCCCGTTCCAATGCCTAATCACTCCATCTGTGAAGAACTTCTTCCTAATGTCCAACCTAAACCTCCCCTGGTGCAGCTTAAGACTGTGTCCTCTTGTCCTGTCACTTGTTACCTGGGAGAAGGGGCCGATCTCCATCTGGCTACAACCTCCTTTCAGGTAGCTGTAGAGCGCTACAAGGTCACCCCCGAGCCTCCTTTTCTCCAGGCTAAACAGCCCCAGCTCCCTCAGCCGCTCGGCACAGGACATGCACTCCAGACCCTTCCTCCAGGCAGCTCCACTGCCCTTCTTTGTACTCGCTCCAGCACCTCAACATCCTTCCAGAACTGAGTGGCCCAGAACTGGACAAAGCACTAGAGCTGCGGCCTCACCACTGCCAAGCACTGGGAGAATCTCCTCCCTAGTCCTGCTGGCCACACTATTCCCGATGCAGGTCTCCCGGTACCGAGACCACGCGTACCGCCCCCGGCCCCGCCATACTTGGTGACGAGCTCGTAGCCGGACATGATGTTTCCCATCTGGTCGTGGCCCCCCAGCTGGATGCGGCAGCCGTGGTGCTGGTGCAGGTGCAGGAAGTCGTACGCCTGGAGCGCGGGGTACAGGAATTCCGCCAGGCTCATCCCGTCGGCGCTGCGGAGGCGCGCCTGGCAGCTCTGCCGGCTCAGCAGCGTGCCCATGCGGAGCCGCCCGCCGGCCCCGCCCAGGAACCGCAGCAGCGGCTCCCGGCCCAGCCAGCTGGCGTTGTCCAGCAGCTCCGCCCGGCCCAGCCGCCCGGCCGCCGGGTCCCAGAACAGCTCCCGGTGGTTCTGGAAGAGCCGCTCCAGCCCCGCGCGCAGGGCCCTGGCGTGCGCGCGCGCCGTCCCGGCCGGCAGCGGCTCCCGCGCGCGCTCCCGCCCGCTGGGGTCCCCGAGCCGCGCGGTGGCCCCGCCCACCACGGCGATGACGTCGTGCCCCGCGCGCTGGAAGTGCAGCAGCGCCATGACGGGCAGCAGGTGCCCCACGTGCAGCGAGTCCGCCGTGGGGTCGAACCCGCAGTAGGCGGCCAGGGGCGGCCGGCCCGGCGCCAGCAGCGCCGGCAGCTGCTCCTCCGCGCTCTGCGCCGGGAACACCTCCTGGAACAGCCCGCGCTCGCACTGCGCCGCCAGCAGCCCGCCCGCGCCCCGCGCCCGCCGCGGCTGCTCGTGGGCCCGGCGGCGGGGCGGGAGCGGGGCCCGGCGGAGCCCACCCCACAGCCCCGCCGCCCGCCCGCACCGCCGAGCCACCACCGGGGCCGCCATCGCGGCCGCCATCGCGCGCGGGGCACGCCGGGAACGCGCGGGGAGGGGCTCCCGCAGGCGCCGGCCCCGCCCCGCCCGGGGAGCCGGGGTGGGATAAACGGAGTGGAATGAGCGGGATGGGACATCCGGGGTGGGATAACCGGGGCGGGATGGGACATCCGGGGTGGGATAACCGGGGCGGGATGGGATAACCGGGGTGGGATAACCGGGGCGGGATAAGCGGGATGGGACAACCGGGGTGGGATAACCGGGGCGGGATAAGCGGGATGGGACAACCGGGGTGGGATAACTGGGGCGGGATAAGCGGGATGGGACAACCGGGGTGGGTCAGTCGGGAGGGGGTAACAGGGACAGGACAATCGGGATGGAACAATCGGCGTGGGATCACCGCCATGACCCGGTGGGGGGGGAGCACGGAGGGAGCCTTGGATGGTCGGGAATGGCTTGAACGCCTTGCTGGTGATTCTCCTCCACGGTATTAAAGCAAATTCGCACAGGCACGCCGCGTGTTGTTGGCTTCTCCTCTTCGGCTTCTTCTTTTTGTTCCTTTCCCCAACCCGAAATACCGGGATTTGTGATGCTTTCAGGCTGAAATGCTTTCGTGGGAAATGAGGCCCTCAGCTGGTAGTAGGGAGGCTGACAGGACAGGTAGCAGATACTTAAATTAGTGGCACTGGAGCTTTAGAGCTTATGGACTCTAGAATTTATAAGCTGCATTACCAGAATTTATTAGCTGTGTTACGTAGCTTGAGTATTTGGGAAGAGGACGCTTAAATTATGTTGGTGTGCAGCTATAGGCACGTGGGTGATAAAAGGAAGATTAGGGGAAACATGGGCCCTCTCAAAAGGGAAATGGGACACCTGGTTACCTGGGATATGGAGAAGGCTGAGGTACTCCACGATTTTTTTGCCTCAGTCTTCACTAGCAAGTGACACCACCAGAGCTGCAGAAGGCAAGGCAAGGATGAGAATGAAGAACCACCTGCTGTAGGAGAAGATTGGGTTTGAGACTGTCTAAGGAACCTGAAGGTGCACAAGTCCATGGGATTTGATGAGATGCATCCACTGAACCTGGGGGGTCTTGCAGATGAAGTGTCTAAGCTGCTATCCATATATGAGAAGCTAAGGTAGTCTGGTGAATTTCCCACTGGCTGGAAAGGGGAAAATATAGCCCCCCTTTTTAAAAAGAGAAAAAAGGAAGTCATGCCTCTGTGCCCAGCAAGATCATGGAGCAGATCTTCCTGGATCCTATGTTAAGGTACATGAAAAGTGAATGGTGACAGCCAGCATGGCTCCGCTAAGGGCAAGTTGTGCCTGACAAATTTGATGGCTTTCTACAACAAGGTTACAAGGGAAGAGCAGCTGATGTCATCTATCTGGACTTGCACAAAGCATTTGACACTGTCCCACACAACATCCCCGTCTCTAAATTTGAGAGACATGGATTTGGTAGATAAGGAACTGTCTGATTAGTTGCAGTCATAGAATTGCAGTCAACTCCAAGTGGAGACCGTACTTACTTGTATCATATAAAAGTTGCTCAAAATGAGGACAGTGAGCTGTTTTTGCTCCGAATTGAAAGTTTTCAATTAATTTTTAATTGTTGTCTTTCTAGAGAAATTATTTAATGACACCTATGCTAAGTTTTTACTACTTTTTGCTTTGTGGTAATTTCCACTTGTGTAATCTTTTGCAGATGGAAGGCTTCAGACTTGTTAATCAATGCTGTTGTATGCACTGTGACAGATGGAAGTATCTATTTTATAGCAGAGTAGAGATGTCAACTGCATTACTATGTATGTGTGTCCACATACATTTCCCCGAATCAGTTACAAGGGCACCTTCTCCTTCCTCTCCTCTGGGACCAAGCCCCTGGACCATCTGCTGTAAATTTGCTCTGGCAGAACTAAAAAATAAAAATGGTTTTCGAAACTGTAATGGGATAATAAGTGTTTCTTTCAGAAAGAATGCAGCTGTCCAGGGAGAAGGGGTCCCCACAACTTCTTCAAATTTTGGAATGTATGACAGTATGAAAGAAAGTCTGTGAAACTGGAATACTTATACCAGAGATTAGAGTTTTTTTGAGGAAATGTTATTGTGTGCTGTAAGTAGCTTTTCTTCTTTCCACAGTTTTAATTTGTTTTTTGAAATGTTAAGACTTTGTATGTTTACTTTTTCACAAAAAAAATTCAATTTGGTAATGTTTGAGTGCCAAGAAATGAACACGGTTTATAATCTTTAATGCAGAACTTTGAGAGTCCATTCTACCTGTATTTCTACACCCTCATGTAGTTCTACATTCTTACTTCTTGAAGAGTTGCATAACTAGTAGTGTAGACAGGATGCTCATGGCTGTTGGTAGGTTTGAAAGAAACTGTTTTCTGGAATTAAACTAAAATACTTTAAATGCCACTGTTACTGCCAGCCATGGGGAAAAGCCTAATGAGATCAGCAACTGAAAAATTAGTCTGATGTTTTACAATTGTCTTCAAGTCCACCTTATTTAATGCAAACTAGAAATAATTGTGTCATTAATACACAAATTTTAGCTACCTTATAAATTAAATGTGCTTGCCAGTGAAAAACACAATCATGGAGGGGAAAAACCACTGTAGCCAAGTTCAGATTAGTAAATGTCTGACATTAGTACCTGAGCTTTGTGTGGTACTACTATAACTAAAGCACAGTATCACTGTGTGAACAGAGTTTGTCAGTGTTTAGTAGTCAGGTTAAAATTTCACTTGGTGGAATAGATGGGCAAGGGGAAGGGTCTGTGTGCTTCAAACCTCATTCTGAAATAAACAGAGCAGACCTTGCCTTTACTGAATGCTTTGTGGAGGACTGACTCTGACAGATGCCAGATTGTATATAGTAGACTCAGGTCCCTGCTTTATGGGCTACAGCAGGACAAACAGCTTGCCCCGTCTGTTGTGCCCCTGCCCTGTTGGTAACTTGAATGGAATTATCTTGAGTAGGTTTTCTTCCTGCAGTTTTATCCTTCAGCTGTGAGGGTGATGGGTAACTGGTGTTTTCAGGAGTTACTGAAGATCTCCAGTGTCAGCTTTTTGTTGCAAGTCAAACTCTGTGCTTTGAGGTGAGAGCCAGATGATTGATTCTTCAAAGTGTAAAACCGTTGAATATAGTTTTGTGCTCATTGACACTGTTTAAATTAGTGAATGTGCTTTCATGCTCCAGTAGCTCCCTTTGAGTTTACCTCCTGCACGCCCTCTCAACCTTTGCCTCTTCATTGCTAGCTGCCACAATAAGGTTGAATTAAAGTCCTCCAGATTTTGCTGACCCTAAATGCTGTATAGATACTTTTGGTTTGTGATTTTTTAAAATATCTGTCTTGAATAATTACTTTTCATTTTGCACTTTAAAAGCACACCTTTGTAGCCATGTTAAATGCTTTAACATTAGTTACTACTTGTTCATATTTGAACAAGTTCTGTTTCTGATTACCTGAGCATACCTGTTTTGGGGTATAGGATAAATAAGACCAGACTAAGAAACGATACTTGATTTTTCTGGTCATCCTTGATCCTTGGCCCAAGTGTTCAAATGGCTGTGATAACCTTGTATAGTCATGGCAAGTAGTGGTTGTATCCAGCTGTTTCTTTGGAAAGAGTCAGGGAAGGGTTTGGTTTGCTAGGAATTGGTCAAAAGGAAGCACAGACTAAATTTCTTAAGAATTTATGGGTGTTACTAAAGACCTTTTCTGCAAAGAAGCGACTTCCCTTTATTTTACTTTGTATTTGTAGAAATGAATAAAATCCTTTTACTAACTTATTAAAAGTGGGTATATGTGTGCATCTGCACCATTTGGTAATTAGGGAAAAAGGCAGGAAAGAGATCAGACATAAAACATTACTTATTCTATTCTTGGGATTTTATTTCCTGCAACCAGAAAGAAACTGTCAGATCTGCTCTGTTGTTTTTCTCTGGAGGCAAACATGGCTGTGTACTGATGTAGTTTGTTCCCAAGTGTATGTTTTCAATTTGCTCTAATGCTTCTGTTGTTTAAGAAACAAGGCAGGTATATTAGGTGGATGAACTTTACTTTCCCTTCTCTTCACCTTTTTCCTCCATATGGTTTCTCTCAAGGTAAAGCGACAGAAACTGGTCCTGAGAGCGAAGACAATGTATAGGCTGCTTTTTTAAAGTTAGAAGTGACTCAGCTACTTTTTATTTTTCTTTATGAAACCGAGATTAGGATAGAGATGTCTCATTATCAAGTTGATCAAGGAAAAAGAAACATAAACAAAAAAAACCCACCTAAAAATATAACAAACTCCCCACCCAACTATAGAATAGCTGGATTCTTGAGACTTGTTGCAGTTTACTAGAAGTTCCCCATTCCTCTCATAGCCTGGGTGGTTTTAAACCAGCTGAACAACTATGACTTTGATGACAAAAGAGATGGTGCTGAGTTACCACATTCAGGAAGCTCAGGTTAAGGCCTCTCCCCTTGTGGCTGCTGTGACTGCAGACTATATTGTCTAGGAAATATATGGACCAGGAAATGATTCTCTCTGGCCTTATCCTTGAAAGCAACACTGCACTCAAAACCCAAAGCACTATATCAGACTGAGGGTCCCTTACTAAAGAAGCTCTGCGCCAGCCAACTACATTACTGTGTTCTAAAAGTCACTAAGCAGTTGGACATAATCCAAATCTGGGCTTGCACTGCAACTCATGCACCTGTACTGCCTGAGCAACCCAATCTCAAACCTCACCAGGGGAAGGGAATCTGTCAAGGCATTGTATTCCATGCTTATTTGATTCCACGTGTGTAAGGAGTAAGGAGCTGTAGTGGCTATTAAGAAAAAGGAGGGAAGGTGTGTTGGAGCAGTAAAGCAGTTCTACTTTTAAATGTAGATGTTGCAATTCTACCAGCTCATAGAGTTCATTCTGTCTTTCATGCCATCTTTACAAGAAAATGAGGAAGAAATGATCCCAAATGCTGACTAGGCCATAAGCAGTAGAATCACTTTCTGCTCTCCCATTCAGAAGTGCAACTTTTGTATGTTGTACTGTCTGAAGGGTCTTTTTTATATGCAAAAGCACTACAGCTTCCCTCATGTGTTTCCTGGTCCAGAGACCCTTGTGGTGCTGTTCACTCACAAGTCTTGGGCACCTAAAATTAAAAAAAACCTTTCCTGTACATGCTCCAAATCTCGTGGTATAATATACTATCTTGCAACTGACTGTAGAGCCCAATTAGTGCCAGGATATACCTTTTATCAAAGATGGCAGATAGCAGGGATGTATCCAGTGAATTCAGAGGACCAAGAAGCGGAATGAGCATCACTCACCTGGTAAGTCATACTATGCACACAGAAGGCTTAAAAGGGATTCATGAAGTTGATTTAAGCTTTGAGAGGCTCTATACTTCCACATTTCAAAAAGTGATTTTGCTGTGTATTCCCACATGAAGGCTGGAAAGCTTTGGTGCAATGTGCCCCCGTACATAACCAAGAAGAATCTTATTAGTGCTTAATCATTCTTTTCCTTTATTGTGAATTTCCTGCAGGGTCCTTCAAAGCAAACCTGTTCTGAACAAACATGCTGATTGCAGGTTGGTTGTCCTTGCCCACTGGCACAGGTTTCTCTGGTAGGTGAGCGCACATTGGCTGTAAGAAGTCCTGGGTTGGAGGATGATTTTGCTCATCTGGCTGTGGGTTCTCCTGTGGAGTAACCCGCCACTGTTCTCCTCCAACACGTGGTTGTTAAAGGAGGGGAAGCCTCCTTTGAGATCCAAAGATCTCCATCTTTGGACTTTGAAATGAATCTTTTCATTGTCTTCTTGTGCAGCTCTTCTTAGGAATGGTGCTTTGAATAAGGCAGAATATCTAAAACCTCTTCACTGGTATACCTCAGCTGCTTATTTGAACTCTGTTGGTGCATTTTGAAAATCGATGGTATTGGGCAGTTTATGAGCTGCGTAGTAACACACAGGACAGAAACATTTTCAAGGAGCAGAGCTGAAATGACCTGTTGTTTTAGGGAGATTCTCTGTTGTCACAGCTGCAGCCATTTTATAATGTAGTAGTTTTTCTTTCCAACCCTAAGTAATGATACTCCATTCTTGAGAATATGCTGTCCGAGAATAAGAACAGTCTCAGGATTAGTTACACGATTCCCATTTATTGAAACTCCTCCATCTGTAATTTTCTGGTACCTTAAAAAAACCAAACCAAAACAACTGGTAATTGCAAGAGGAAGCTATTTATTCATCCTTCAAAGTGTAAGACCACTTGAATATTGTTTTGCACTAAGTGTCAATGTTTGAACTAGTGAATGTGCTTTCATGCTCCAATAGCTCCCTTTCAGTTTACCTCCTGCACGCCCTCTCACCCTTTGCCTCTTCATTGCTAGCAGCCACAATAAGGTTTAATTCAAGTCCTCTAGGTTTTGCTGACCCCCAATGCTGTACAGATGCTTTTAGTTTGTGATTTTTTTTTTAAATATCTGCTCCAAATTGCTTTTCTTCTTCATTTCCAAATCACACCTTTCTAGCCATGTTAAATGCTTTAACGTTAATTACTGCTTGTTCACATTCGAACAAGTTCTGTTTCTGATTATCTGAGCATACCTGTTTTAGGGTATATGAGAAACAAGATCAGGCTAAGAAGGAATACTCAATTTTTCCAGTGTTTACCTTAGTTCCCCTTTTTGTTTTCTACTTGTAAAAAGAAAAAAAACCCTTTTACTAATGTATTAGAAGTGCATCCTAATGCCTAAAAGAACCCCCAAAAAGTTGAAATTTGTGGATATATGTGTATCTGCACCACTTAGAGATTACTGAAAAAAAGGCAGGAAACAGATCAGATATGAAACATTACTTACCCTATTCCTGGGAGTTTATTTCCTGCAGCCAGAAAGAAACTGTCAGATCTGCTCTGTTGTTTTTCTCTGGAGGCAAACATGGCTGTGTACTGGTGTTCCCAAGTGTATATTTTCGATTTGCTCTAATGCTTCTGTCATTTAAGGAAGAAGGCAAGTATATTAGGTGGACAAACTTCACTTCCCCTTCTCTTCACCTTTTTCCTCCATATGGTTTCTCTTAAGGCAAAGTTAACAAGCCACAGAAACTGGTCCGGAGAGCTAAGAGGATATGTAAAGCTTTTTTTTTTTTTTTTTTTTAAAGTAGAAATGATTCCACTATTTTTTATTTTTCTTTATGAAACAGAGGTTAGCATAGAGTTGTCTCATTATCAGGCATATAAGTGGGATCTGGAAGCTGAAATTAATATGAATAGCTTGATGTGCTGAGCTACTGAAAGTACTGCCCTATTTCAGTCTGATAGTCTGAAGACACCATGATGTAGAAGCAGTAAGCCGCTATAGTTAATTACCATTGTAATCTTGAATGACACTGTAAATAAAGCCAATATCAAGTTGATCAAGAAAAAAGAAACAAAAGCAACAAATAAACCCCACCTAAAAATAACAAAAACTCCCCACCCAACTACAGAATAGCTGGATTCTTGAGACTTGTTACCGTTTCTTCTCATAGGCGGGGTGGTTTTAAACCAGCTGAACTACCATGGCGTATTCTGTCAACTGTGGTTCTTGAACTGCTGGCCCAGGCCAATGCAGAGCCACTCCACTTCCAGGTTTAAATACATGCACTGGAAATCCAGCCCTCAGTTTTGAGTAGGGTGCCTGGCAGAAAGGATATACCTGATGCTTAAATTAGTAACATTGCAGCTTTAGAACTTACAAACTCCAGAATTTGTTAATTTTAAAATTTAATAGGAAAGTGGATCCAGCGTCTTCATATGTACTTTCCTTTCCCATGAGCTTCCTCATTCTTCCCAGTTGCATTGTTCAGAATTACATCCCCTCTGCTGGCATGGCTGCAGAGAGAGAAGGCTTGCACCTGTCACCTGTTGCCCGGAGGAACTACCAGTCCAAGAAAAACAACACTTAAAGAGTTGGTTTTCTATCAAATTTCAGAACTGTCTACTTTTTCTATTAACTGACTTTCTGCTTCAGTTTAACAGAACGACGAGTCTGCTTCCACAGCAGTAGTGACAGTATTAAAACATATTGAAAAAAATTTAGAAATTCCGTCTGCTTGGTACGTTCTGATGCCTCCCTGAAGCACTGTAGTAAGAGGAAGTCTGTAGTAGTTAAAAAAGGAAAAAGGTGTGAACAGCGGGATTGAATATGGAAAATAGTATTAAGTAATTTAGAGAAATTATGTTGGTTTTATAGCAAACCCTTCCAATATTGGACAGTGCTGCTTTGTATATGTTTGACATAGGTAAGTATTGGCAGACTGTATTTCATAGGGCAATATACATCATAAAATAGATGTTTAGATTGTCTAGTTGTTCACCTGGCCTGAAGATGTTTTATTAGAGATTTGAGGAGTGCTAAACAGCGATACCAATACAAATCTATCTTTTAATTTATTACTTTAGGTTAAGGGGGAAGCATTTATCCGTGCATATTGGTCACAGGTCTTTGGCTAGTTGTCCTGGCCACCTTCTCTAATTCATCACACTGATCTTCACATAGCATACAAATATTGACAGGGTGGGTTCAAGGTAGTATTGAAAGCAAAACAAAACATACATAACTATGACTCACAGAAGAGAAGGAAGATATAAAAGCGTTCATTTTATCCCTTTGAAAGCTGTTATCGGTGAAGACAGGTAACAGACCTGTCATTGAAGAGTGGTAACAGACCTGCAGGTAAGTGAAGTACAGAATTGTTCTGTTGTATCACACTGAGGGTAAACATACTGGAAGAACCACCAGGATTTGGTGGAAAATAATGAAAGAAGAAAAACAAGGTGAATCCTGAAGTGATGAGTTATCTGTCAATGGTAAATACTAATGCTTGTGCTAATGGTGTTTTGCAAGAACAGGTGCTGTGAAGTACTTTGTCATTGGACTGGTAAGATGCATAATAATGGGGAAGACACAAATTAGTTTTGTTTCTTCTGAAGATTTGTTGTTCTGGCAAAAAGAAAGGGGAATAGCAATGCAAGATACCAGATTTTCCTCTATATTTTGTGTGCACTTATGTGAGATGAAGAGTGCTTATTATCTTTAAAACATGAATAAACTCATGTGACATGTTTATATATAAATTTATGTACACACACATATATTCTCTTTATTACAGCGCTATACTTCACATATAAGTTTTTTCATTGGAAGAGGACACCTGGAGTTGAGGACATGGCAACTGGTTTGTATTTCTTTGCTCTGGTTAATCATCTCAATAGAGTCAACTGAAACAGGCACATCTCTTCAGCTTTAGGAAATAATACAAAACCGGGATATAACAACTTTATCTCAAGTTGAGGTATTTCTTTGTAGATGGAATGAGCAGCAGGAGTTTAACCACAGCCTAGAGCTTTTCTTTCAGTGTTGATTTCTGTGGGGTTTCTTATATTTGTTGTTTGGATGATGGTATTACTTTTTGCCTGTTAATTAGCAGTGTTCTTTGGCGTTATGTGGTGCACTCATTAGATAACACCACAAACTTTTCTCTATCTCACTTGCATTTTCTGACAGTTAATCTTTATGTGCAGTACATTAAAAAAATAAATTACGTATTTCTATGTTTTCCTTAAACCAAATACTCTTCCTTCATTCCCCATATTACCAAAAGTGCAGTAATCTGCAGCATCTTTTCTGTTGCAAGAACCTATTTGAATTTGCCTACTAATTATGATCTTATTTGTATCTGTTCAGTCAGTCCTTCAGTCAATCATTCAGGCATACGCTTAGAAAAGAAGGATTTGTATATGTTTCTAGCTCGTCTTATGGAGGAGTCTCCAGAGTGTCATGCCCCATCTGATGAGGTATGTAACAGGCTATCATTGCTAGGAAATATTTATGCTGGTTGTTTTACTGAGAGTTATCCTTTAAAATATCTAATGATATCCATCAAGCAAAGCTTTTGTAACATAAATGTCTTGCCACTTTTGTGCTGCAGTGAGACTTATGTGTTAGGTGGTCCATTCCAGTCCTGTGTTTTAAAAAGTTATGGTACTGACCGATGCTGTTAAGTTTTTCACTGTAATCTGATGAAATTATATAAAGATACTAGATTCCTAAGTATCAATTAATACCAATTTTTTCATTTCCAATCACTATGTGATATCACTGGGGCATACCAAGATGCCCTAATTGTTAATGAACCCTCTAATGAAATGGAAGGAGATTGCCATGGAAAAGTGGCACGAGGTTGTATTTACTTTGCCTGCTTCAAAGATGAGGATACAGTGATGTGCAGTTGTGTACATGTAGGGTTATAGCAAAGATTATTTTGTATTTACTTGTGATTTAAAATAGTAAATGGTTCTGTGAGCCAGTCCTCCCTCTGTCCTTTGTGTGAGTGCTGAACCAGTTTCAGTTTCTGTTCCCGATAATCCTGGAGATGCACATAGTTTCAGTTATTTAGCCAGAGCTGTCACTGTCCATTAGGAATGGCACAAAGCCAGTGAAGAACCCTGGTAAAAGAATATTCATGTGTTCAAATCAACAGCCTAGCTAGGATGGTAGTAGACAGCATGGAGAGTGTGAATGTACTCCTTGGAGCACAGAAACAGTTCCTTGGAGCTATTATTATCTTAGGGAGTACAATTCTTCATATGAATGTCTCTGAAGCACAGTAGTGTCCTGACTCTTGTGGCTAGCATATATTTCTATATTGTATTTGCTTTTTTTGTTTCTGTTTCCAAAGCAGGATCTTGCTCTGCTTGGTTTTGGTTTCATCTTGTTGCTTTGCAACCTTTTCTGTATTCTTGTTTGCTCTCCTTTCCTGCTGTATAATGTAACTATGCTTCCTCTGATTTTCTTTCTGCAGTTTTGTATCTATCCATTTTTTTTGCCTTCTGTGTGCCTTTCTAGTAAAGTTGCCTGTATTTTTTTCAGTAATTTAGTCTTTCTAATTTTATCTGTACGTGCTACACTATTCCTTTATGCTCATTCTTCATATTGCCTGTACTTCCTTTCTTTTTATCTGATTTTGGTTTCGACAAAGACCTGTTGCTTCAACCAAAGAGCTCTCACTGACTTTTCCTTTACATTAGGATATCTCACTCTTGTTTCTCTTCTACTAGGTCAGACTCTCTTAGTCCTAGGATTGTTTTACCAAGAAACTTCCTAATAGTTCCTTAAATTTGCTGATGTATGTGTTTCTGAAATAATTAGCATAATTCTGTTCTTACAAAATCCTTTTCTGTGTATCACATCAACATAATTTTTATTGAAATGGCTTTCAATTTTCAGATTTAAGGTAATTCTGTGTTAGAATCAAATGTAAAATACCTCTTTTCTCATTCGTTACTGTAATGAAAATAGGCTCTGGAATATTTCCAGAGCTGTAGGTGTATCATCAACATACTACTTTTCTAGCTGCTGTCTCCAGTAGTTAGTCTACCATTATCAAAAGATCCTTGAATGATTGCTTAAAGTATTAAAAAAAACCCTTTTCCTTTTGGTCAGATGGTCAGTAGCAGGTCTCTGTTGAGATCATTGATACTGCTTTATTCACTCTTGCTTTGCTTAATGCTATGATTTCTTTGGGAAATTTATGGAAATACATGTTTGCAGTCTCATTGAGAGGCATCAATGAATCCCAAAGCTGCTGTTCTTTTCTGAAGAAAGGTGGATTAATCTGCAGGTTTTCATTTCACATCTAAATTACTCGGAGGTTCTGGTACCACGTAGTGCCTCTGCCAGCTTTGTAGGGAGGATGCATCTAGTGGTAGTATATTTTATTTTTTGCACTGTTGTAGCAACAGTGGACATTAGTGTGCAAAAAATTTAAATAACCTGAACAATTATTTATCAACTTTAATAGCCCTGTCTTTTTTTCCCTACCACACCTAGTGTGGTATTTATAAAGAATGCAACTATATGTATGTGCGTGTGGTGTGAATATAAATGGTTTTGGAGAAATTTGGCTAAAGCCTCCAATTACTCTGAGTGTGTTTTAGAAATCTATAATTTGATCTTTCTGATTGATTGCAGTTCTGCTTCTATGTTTCTCTTAATTGGAGCAGCACTGGATTTTTTGAGAACTAAGGCACAGAAAAAAATCAATTCATACCACATTTGCATTAACTTTTCATAAAGAGAACTTGTGATCTAAAGATTGTGGGACTAAATTGCAGTTATATGTAATACAATGTGGCAAAACTATAGTGTATTTTTGAATCTGTATAAAGCATGCATATTTGTAAAATCCAATTTGCTGAGGAAAAATAAGCTTCTTTTTTTTTTTTTCTCTTCAGTTCAATAAGACTGAGATTGTAATATGTGAGTCTGACAAAGTACACAAAATAGTAGCCCTGAGTTTCTCCAAATCTGGGTTGCATGCTGTACAACAAATCATTCGATGTCTTCCCTTTTCCTTGCGTGGCTGCACTGTGTACATGTCCAGGAAACCATGCACAGCTTGCACCACATTCCTCATTCAAGGTATATAATACATTTTTAATAAATCTGTTTTAACTGCAGTTCTACCTGAATAACAAGTTCATAAATGACCCCTCTAAACATCATGTCTAGAAGAATGTTATAGGTGGCTCAGTCCAATAAATCCCTTCTTAGTCATGAAATCATTTTTTTTTTAAAGGTAAATAGCCTCTCACAAGGGTGAATTCTTGCTTGACAAAGGATTGGAAAACCGTGGGAGATCATTTATGAAAGTGAAAAAGCAGTTGTTGCAATAGTTCTATGTTCAATTGAGATCCCATTGGAATGGGAGTGATTTAAAGTGTGAGTGACTATAGAGCCATTGGACACTAGTGTATACACAGAATTGCAATGCAATAGAAAATTGTCCCACTGTTTCAAACAAAAAACATGTCAGTTGGTTGTCTCACCCAACTCTATGGCACTTAAGTGACTTTCAGTGTTTCTTTCTAGGTTCAGTTTCTTCAGTCTATTACTGGCCAGTAGCTCCTGAAAAAAAGGGAGATGATTCAGTGATTAAGGAAGATACTGAACAAGCTGACAGCCTCTTCCTCAGAAGTCATATAAGCAGCACTGTGCTCTTACCCATGACAAGCTTTGAAACAGTGAAAAATATTACCACAAAAATACGATGCAAGGAACGGCTAAACATCAATTTGAAGTTGGTCAATGATCATGCTAAAGAATTTGAAGAATATTGTTCATTGTTTAATATATGTATCAGTGAAGATAGTAAAGATGTGCTTGCCAAACGGGTGAAAAATGCTTTTCATTGCTTTTTTTTTTTAATGGAATGTTCCCAACTCCGGCAAGGAAACCTGGAAGAAAATGTTCATCGACATGCATTGCAGCTTTGTTATTTTCTAGCAGCAAGATCTGGTAAGTTATGATAGGAGACTGTATAAAAAATAGTAGCCAAATATAAAGCATAGATTACTGTATATTTATTTTTTACTATTGCCAATGATTCATTCAGCTAGTGCAAACAAAGGTGGTATCAGAGAAATTGCATGTTTTCCTAACATAACTGGTAAAATATTTGTCATTTTTTTATTTGTTACATTATTTTATTTGTTACACTAATATTTAATGTTATTGTTTATGATGTTTGCTACAATACCAAACTTAAACATACCTCAGAAGATGGCACTACATGTTATAGAAACCTAGAAAAAGATATTTTGTCACTTAATCCGTTTTGGAGGGAGGAAACAATTCTGTTATCAGGATTTAATCTAGTTAATACCCTGCAATTACTAATCAAAGAGTAAGTGTACCATAAGTCAGATTTTAAGTTTTTGTGTTCTGGAATCTGACAATTTTTGTACTTGATACTGGTTATGCTTCATTATGCTACTATATATGGATATCTGTCTGGAATTGCATAATGTGTATGCATGGAGGGGTTCTTTCAATATACAGGCAGTCATTTATGCCTTCCATTTTTATATCATTAAAGTACTACATGTTAATATGTAAAATATGGTTTTAAGTATGAAAAAAGTATGTTTTTAGTGACATGAAAATCTCTCTTTGCCAAAAGATGATCCAGACCGAGGTGTGGGGTGTACACTCTACAGTCAGGATGGATATTTTGTAAGTACTTTGAATTCTCTTTACACTTGTAAAATTTCTTTTCAGTGCTCCAAGGAGTCTTGTTTCTTTGACACAATGTAAGTATCTGCGGTGTAAGTGCTGCCTTCTGAGTTATTTGCCCTGACTCCCCTTTGTACTCAGTAGAGATCTAAACTGTCATTCATCCCAATCCAGAGTCTGAATAGCCCAGGTAGACTTGATTTTCTCTCTTGAATATAAAGGGATTCAGGGCGACTAGTCAGGTATAAACATGTAAAGAAGTTAAGAGAGATGAACTTCCTTCCTGAACATATTCTCCCATAATAAATAAAAATAGTAATAACAATATTTTAAATTTAACTTTAAAAAATAATCCGTGGGGGTCACTGAATAAGAGGATCCTAAGTGTCTTGCAAAGGGAGAGACAAAGAGATGGTGGTGGAATTGATGGGGAACAATGACTTCACTGCATGCAAAAGCAAAATTAGCTCTTGACTGTGTTAAAAGAGGTAACATGGTAGGGTGGTAGGATGCTTGTGACCAGGTGTTAAAGCTGATTAAAAATCTGATATAAGTTGCTATAAAACTTAGAAGTTATGTGTACCTAGAAATATTTAGGCAGCATATATTTAGGTTTTGAAGCTGTATTAGTAGAGGGTTAAAATGTTTGGAAGGGTTTGTTAACTTCTGATTATTTTATTTCATTTGTTTTTTTGGCAGTTTGGAGCAGGTTATAATGGATACCCCATTGGCATATTATATGCAAACTTGCCCTCTGCAGGAAGAAAGAGCCAAAGAACTCCGTGTGTAAAACGGAGTGTTGTTCTCCACGCTGAAGCAAATGCCCTCCTATACAGGTTGTTGTTACAAATCTCAGAGTGACTTTGCACGTATTCTTTGTTACACTGAATGTGAATAGTGTGTAGAGTGAATAGGTCAGTAACTAATCGTGGGTTTTCTCTTTGACCTTTCCATCTGTACTTCACCTACTAATTCAGTTTCAAAGACTTCACATTTTACAGCTCTGAGCTTAAAATCAACATTTCAGTGTGTGCATTTCCTCTCCTCCAAGAAGGTGTGTTTTCACCTTGTATTCCTGCACTGCCAAAATAATCATCCAGTCTCGTTGTGACAAAGTTCTGAACAGTTTTTGAAAGACACAGTTTGCAGCATTCTGCCTGGCAGTCTTTTTGGTGGTCCTTAGGCTAACAATAGGAGTGTCAAGTCAACGAGATCACTTAAGACTCTAGCTACCAGTACTTAGAGAATCATTAGCCTGTAAAACCGTATGGCTCATAACAATAGCACTTTAATATACACAGAAGTGGAGGAAGCAACAAAGATCAAATGTTAGAAGGTAAAATCAAGATGAAATAGAAAACTTGAAGGAGGAGATAGAGAATAATCTAATTAGAAATAATAGTCTTCAGTGAAAATAGTAAATTTCTTTTTAAAAATGTAAGCATCACGTTTAGTTTTAGCTTTGCAGAAATGGAATTAATTGTGCAAATACATGTGTTTTTCAGATCAAAAACGAAAATAGAAGAGACTGATGTTCTTTACAGCACCAAACTTCCCTGTCTTGATTGTCAGAAACTTCTGAAGGATGTGAAAATCAGGACAATTCACTGTGTAGAGGAATCATCCAAAGAAACTAACAAAGTATGCATCTGTAATATTATTATTTATTGTCATAATGTAATTATATGTTTGGGGGCAGGGGAGTCAGTTTACTTAGAGCTGACATACAGACAAACACATCAGTTCTTGCTCTTGTATGTAGGAGAGGAGCTCTAGCAGAATATACATCCTTCCCATCTGATCAGCACTGGTGAGGCTGTGCTTGGAGTGCTGTGTCCAGTTCTGACTGCCCCAGTATGAGAAAGATATGGACATGGGAGAGCAAGTCCTGCTAAAGGCCATGAAGATGATTAAGTGATGGGAGTATTTCTCATATGAGAAGGGGCTGAGAGAGCTGAGACTGGACAGCCTGCAGAAGAGAAAGCTCTGGTGGGATCTTATGGATGTGCATAAATACCTGATGGGTAGGAGTAAAAAAGACAGAACCAGACCCTTCTCAGTAGTGCCCAGTGATGGGACAAGAGGCATTGGGCTCAATTTGAAATACAGAAAATTGCACTAAAATGGAAGAAAATGCCTTTTTGCTGGGAGGAAATGAGCACTAGAACATGTTGCCCAGAAAGGTTGTAGAACCCCTGTCCTTGGAGATATTCAAAACCTGAGTGGGCACGGCCACAAGAGATCTGCTCTAGTTCATCCTGCCTCGAGCAGGAGGTCTGGACTGGAGACGTCCAGAGATGGATCCCAACCTCAGTGATTCTGGATTGCCTGGTTTATTTGTTTGCTTTTAACTTTCTCTTTTTTTTTTTTTTTTTTTTTTTTCTTTTAGAAAGGTCAAAAGCAAATTCTTGAAGAATTAAAGAAAAACTTTGACTATCATGGGGTAGGTTTGCATCTTGAAGATTAGACTAAGGGTTGTTGAAATATTTTTCAATATTCATTTAATAAAAAAAGCATGGACTATTTTGCTTTGATATGAGTCATCATTCTGGGGGGAGTTTTCATTTGGCTTTTTTTTCCCTGTTGTTTTTACAAAGCATTAGATGGAAAGCTTTTTAAAATACATTGAGCGTTCATGAGTGTTTGATCATATATAAGTATGTATTCACCTGATTATTCATATCAGAGCTTTTCAGTCATAATTTTGAAAGTGATTGGAGTTTTGGGAGCCAGTCATTCCTGTATGTGATAACAAAATAATTCAGCAGGTAGAAGGCATGTCAGATGTGGAAGCAGGTGACGTAGAAATATATTGCTTCACTTTTGAAGATCCATCAGATACATCTGATGGAAGTAAAGCAGTCTGACTTGGAAAAAGAGGGAACTGAGACACTCAGGACTACTGACAAATTGAGTAAATGGTTGGAGGAGAGTAGGCTGTGTGATTGACTTTTGTCTTTCTCTGTAGAAAAAAGCTTTAGAACTGGAATAAAGAAGAATGACTTCAAGGACCCATCTTTGTCCTGTGGTCCAAGAAATCTTCATGGTAGATTGATTAATAGCTGTTAGATATAGTGGCAGATTTGAGCAGTCAAATTGTGGAAAGTGCTAACTAAATGTTCACTTACGCTTTAAATAAATTTATTAGGAGTTTATTCATTTGTTTTTTTCAGTGGAAACAAACAAAGTGTGAAACCCAACCTAAATCAGGTATGGTTAAGATTAATTTCCTCATCCTTTTGTACTGTTCCATTTGTCTTCTCTTGGTATTACTTGATATTTAAGTTTAGAAGCATGGTGTGTTACTGTCTATTTTTCTTTAAAGCCCCTTTTGCAGCATGTAATAAATAAAAAAAAAATATGGTTCTAAATTGGATATAATTACTGTAACTTGAACAGAGTTACCCTTAAGTTAGTTCTCTTCATTCCAGCCTTCCTTTGATACTATTATAAATATCTGTACCCTGCAGATACCACTTCTGCCACAATAGTTCTCAATATGCAGAAGGCAGAATTACACAGAAATTCTGTCCTTGAGGTCTGTACATGGCCAGATCCCATAACTGGTTACAGTTGTAAAGACAGAGGAATGATATAGCAACTTTCTGGGTTTTCTGCTGTATCTCTTAGTCAGTAAGTTTTAGATTTCCCCCAAATGGCTAATCAGCATCCTTCATGATAGTTTTCTTATTTCAAGCCTTTTCTTTGGATTTCTTCTAGCCTTAAATGGATGAACTTTGGAGGTACTGGGTTTGAGTCTTTTGTACTCCTTGCTTGGTTTAAGCAAAATCAGTACTGAAATAAAATTTTAAAATCTTAATGATTTATAAGCTGAAGCACCATTGCTCTTGCTGAGGGGGAATATGGATTTGAAATCAAATCAAGAATTGGAACAAAACTGGAATTAGAAGATAGAAACTCCAAAAAAGTTGCTGAGCAGATCTCCATGGAGTGTGAAGATAAAATGGATAAGTGACTTGGGGAAGACTACATAACTGAAGAGGAGTAAGGGGAGGAGAAAATCAAGGAGAATAGTGCATATTTGCAGTACATAATTGCCGTAGAATGAAATCAAGCTCATGGGAAGAGTGAGAACCAGGATGATGAAGTTCACATGAAGTGGATGACAGGATTATGGCAGAAATGAACAAGCAGAGACTCGGTATCAAAGACAGAAGAGTCAGTCCTGAGTGTGAAAGCAAAGGGAGAGAGGGGACAGTGTAGGTATTGGCCTTTCTGTATTTGAGGAAAGCATTATGGATTTGTTCAAACTTCATGGAAATTCAGAAAAATCAAACTTTCAACAGAAAACTCAACAACAAAAGCCCAACCCAATCCCGTTGTCACCACCACCAGCTGTTGGGGAGCCATATTTATTTCTACGTGACATTCAGTTATCTGTTTTATATCTGTGAAATTTCCATTCATTTTATTATAGTTTCTTTCTGAATAAAGTGTCAGAGGCTGGACTATGATGTCCTGACTATCAAATATTGTCCTAAACTAATTGTGACTTCTGAGATGCCCAACTCACAGTGGATAATCTGTTAGTGTTGATAATGACAGGAGGAGGGCTGATACACTGCTGTACTTCATGTCACCTGTTTATATCTGTTATTTCTAATCTAACCTTTTTCTTTTCTGTCTTCCAGTGCCCAGTGACTCAGAAGAGAATGGAGGAACAGAAGGACTGAATGATGAAGGCAAAGTGCAATAAATTTAGTAAATGTTTAGCTAATAATCACAGTTTCATTTCATTAAACAGGGTTGAATAAATATAATTGTCCTGAAAGCAATGAGCTGGGTATTACACAGCACAGACATCCGATGCATGAACTTCTGACATATCTCTCTGGCAGCATGTTTGTCTTAATTTTAAATTTACTTTAAGTGAAAGTAATTATATCCTTTTTTTTTTCTTCAGTCTTACCTGATGTTATTGAAATCTCAGCAAAAAATATGACCTAAATAGGGAAGATTTTGTACTATAATAGTTGACATATAGCAATTTTGAAGAAGAATATGACATAGAGTAATAACATTGGCTGTTTCAGATATTGGATAATCACATGCTGCTTCTTCCCTCTTGAAATCAATAGAAATCATTCCCTATGCCAGCAGAAAAGAGTAGATAGCATAAAGAAACCCCAAACAAACAAACAAAACCAGAAAAAAAAAGAGATCCAGGATACCTCTGCATTCTGTCAAGCCAAAGCTGCTGGGATGATCATTAGGATTCTCCTCAGAGGACTGGCAGGCCTAAGTGCATGTGCTGATGAGTGAAGTGCAAAGACAAGACTCTCTACAGGGTAACTGGCACATTGAGCTTTGATACATTATTAAGAAACAGTTCTGTAGTTCAGCATGCGTAGAAGTTGGAGCTGCTTTCCCAAATCTTTCACCTCGGACTGGAGAGCTAGAAAATCATGCTTTCTGTCTTTTACCAGTAATTGTTTACTAATTTTGTGACATTACCTACTTTTTCTCCAAGATTAGATTTTCTGTCCATTATTTCTTTCTAGGTCCTCTGGCTCCTTACCTGAAGAAAGAAGACTTGTGCATGTTTTTAGCTCTACATATGGAAAATTCACCAAGTGAATCGCAGAAATCCGTGAGTTATGTCATCTCAACCATATCTATTGGTACTAAGGCTAAAAAAGCCATACTGTCAAATAGGATCTTGATTTTAAAATTACTGACTTGGCGTTGCAGGCAAAATCATCTAAACTTGAGGAATTTTTACTCAATTCAGTTTATTTCCAATAAATGCAAATTTCTGTTTACTGAATTTGGTATTAAGGGGAAAGAAGAATGTAAGGAGTTAAACACCAAAGTAAACACCTTTCCTCCATTTTTTTTGAGGTTTACCTTAACCCAGACACCTACCTTCCCACCTTCCTAGTCTCAGTTTCCATTCTTTTCACTGTAGGCTACTCTCAATTGGTCCCAAGACCTTCAGTGAGGTGATGAGTAGTGCAGGAAGTTGCAGCTGTGTGTGATGCTTCGTCTGCAACTCCTCTGTACTTTTTTTACAGTCTTCCTCTGCTCTTTTACTGGCCCTGACCTCTCATGGGTTATCTGCTGGCTGTGGTCCCTCAGGAGTGTCTCTGACCCAGTGTGGGTCACTTGTGTACCACAGTCCTGTAGTTAGGATTGTATGCTTGGACTCTAATAATTTTTGATATACAAAGCTGTTCAAGGTTGTGAAGCTACACAGATGTCTGGTGCTTCCTACTGTGAGTTCTTCTGAATAGTGTTGGCATTTTTTTTGAAACTGCATCTTGTCACTCCTTTCTCCTGTTTTAGTAGTCTGCTGTAGAGCAGGTATTGGGATATTCATCTCATTACTTTTTTCATGATTTTATGGACTTCCAGGTTTTCTAAAGGTCTGTCTGCCTCTTATGCCTTTCTGACTTTGATCAAAGCATTTGTGCTGTTGATATTGAATGCTACAGCTGAGTTATGTGCTGTAGCCACACTAGAACTGACTAAAAATCCACATGAACCAGCACACTTCTAAACTGCTTGATCCCTACCCTTTGGCAACAAATGCCATTCTTTTTCTATGAGATCCTTTGATTGCTGTTACTTTACATGCACATAACTGGATGGACTCTGATTTACACACTCGTTTCTTTGTGTATGTGCATGCAGCCTTACACAACTGGAATTGTCGTCTGTGAAGCAAGCAAGCCAAAAAGGATTATTGCCCTGGGCTGCTCAACAAAGGAACTCCATGCTGTGCCAAAAGTGCTGTTAAGGTTTCCTAATGCACTGAAAGGCTGTGAGGTTTACATGTCCAGGATGCCTTGTAATAACTGTGCAACATTGTTGGTTCAAGGTCAGTATCAGAACTGAAATATCTCCTAGACTAAGGGTGCACATGTGGCATATCCACAGGCTGGGAAACTAGATATGCCAGTCATTTCTCATCCTCTCATCCGTTTTGATCTCTGCATTTTTCTTCAGCTGATTCTATGTGATTCATTCAGATCACTGTGAGAAGCTGATGTAGCTAAGTAGCTTAACAGTAGATACCTGTGATTGTTAGAGAATATTAAGATGTGATTCATAATGTCGTTGTACAAATTGTTGGTATTCACTAACACATGGATCATGAAGAGTGCAAGTTATTGAATTTGAAAAGGAGCCACCAGTGCTTGTAGAGATGCCTGTGAAGTGAGAAAAAAAAATTGAAGGAGTGGTCTCAGGGAACCTGGAAATCCTGAGAAAATAATGCATAGATAATCAACAACAACACCAAAAAAGAAAATAGCCATTTTTATCTGAGAATTTATCAGATGAGAAATATACCTCAGGTACTAGTATTTAGGATAGTGAGGGAAATAGGTAGATTTTTTTGCAGACAAGTTAAGCTTTGGTACTTCACAAATGACAACACACTACCTATATGTTGATTTTTCTGGGGGTTTTAGATGCCTAATTGATATACATATTTTTCCTCTACAATAATTTCAGTAACTTTCTACTATCTTTTTAAAACAATCTCCTTGTTTTGGAAATTTTTACTGCTTGTTAAGTATAAGTAGAGACAAAAGTTTAATCACCTGGGGAAAAAAAAAGTCATGAATTCTATATAAAGTTTCCCTTTTGACTCTGAAAAAATGTGGTAATAAAAAATTTTAAATATTATTTTACTAATGTGATGAAAAGCTGCAGCTTAAGTATATTCCATATCACTTTATATTTATTAATGAAAAATTTATGTATCACTTTATATTTATTAATGAAAAAATTACCAACGATATATTTTATATTAAATATTAATCTTGCATATATATTTCCTTTATTCAGCACAAGTCTCACAAGTGAATTACTGGCCAAATTTTGAAAGTGAAATGACAAAAAGGGAGTCATTGAATGATTCAGTAAAACATGCTCAAACCATCTTTACAGAAAGCTATGTCGTTGCAGCACCAAATGTGCCAAAAATAGACAGTCAAAAAGAGATGCAAATACTTAATTCAAACAAAGGAATGTTTTCTGATGATCGTCTAAGCCCAGTTACATCTGTATTTGATGTTACAACAATGGATATTGATGGAAATATTTTAAAGTACTTGAACTTGGAACACTTGAAAAAATGCCAACAGAAAAAAGACCAACTGGAAGAATATAAAAAAAATCTTACTACAGCAAAGAACTGTTTTCAAGCTCTGGCAAGGTGCAAAGATGAAAAGATAATAATCTTAAAATTAGAAGAGAAGAAATACATTGAAATGAATAATCCCAAATACACCCATGCCATACAGCTCTGTGATTTATTAGCATCCAGAAGTGGTAAGTATATCAATATTGCTAAATTTAGCTGAGTAATTCACTCAGTGCAGAAAAATCCTACATAATTGTTAGTCATAGTCCTGGAAATGTAATATATGGAAAAAAACCTTTGATTGGTAATTCATGAAACTGCATATCTAGCCAACTTTAGTATCCCTCTTTCTATAATGCAAACCAAACTGGAAGAAGAGGAGGAGTGTGATTCTCCTGTCTTCCTCACCAGGTGGGGATTTTTAACTCCTTAGGCTGATTGCAAGAGACTCTGGTTGGGTCCAGTTTCTCCATGGTACCAAATGGCAGGCCATCAGTTCCAGTGTAGTTTTTGGCAAGCTTTTCTGTTTTTACACTATAGGTTTGCAAAAGCAAAGAAACACTGCTGTGACAGGTAAAAAGAAAACAAAAGTGGACATAATTATCTGTTTCCTTCTCACACTGTCCATTAGGCTGGCTGGTTGTGGTTGGTTTCATCAAAACAAAGCTGGTTTTTGTTCGGTCCCACCGAAAAGTGCAAAGTGAGAATATGGTCCACTCAGCAGCATAGCAGATGGTTTCCAGTTTATCCCAAATCCCTTCTGCTGTTTCCCAGTGCTTCTCCTCCTGTTAGCTAAATGTACTTTGCTGCTTTATGGAAGAGAAAGTATTGCAGATTTTGACTGAATTTAATCATTGTAGCAGTTGCTCTTTGTTCATAGATAAAGAAGTGGAGTTTTATGGCACCAGGCAGAGCTCGGGCAGTCCCTGTCAAGATCATGACTGCAGCAGCTCCCCTGGCTTAGTACTTTCAAGCTTTCCCTTCCCATTCCCACAGAAGACAATTTTGGGGGGTTGTTTCCTCTTGCAGAGGGGGAAGACACAGGAAGATACCCTGGGCAGTAGATACCAGTGCCTGTGCCTTGAGGAAGGTCCAACAGGACTTGCTTTTCAGACAGAGAAAATAGTTTTTAAAATCTTTCTGAGCTGCAAAGATAGAAAACATGCTGGTCCCAGCAGTGGGGAAGGTCTGAGATTCTGGCATTTCTACACAAGAGGACTAGATCAGGCAACTGAGATGGACTACAGGAGACAGAGACCAACAAGGACTGGAGGCAAGTGCATTGATTAGCCTAATGTTTGATTAGCCTAATATTTGATTAGCCTTCTTGTCAGCACTTTACCTTGTTCAATATTTTCTGGAGGTAGTCAAGCAAGAGCAGCAACTTTTATCCCAATAGCACCAAAAGGCATGGATAAGAATATTATATCTTTTGACCAGCAGGTTTGTTGTAATATCATAGTGTTGTATGAATTTGTGACTCTGATTGTCTGACTTTTTATCCTCAGACAATAACAATGGAGTGGGGACAGTGATTTACAAAGAAGACAACATTGTAAGTAAAAATTTATGTGGTATTGAAAATTGCACTCATAAAACTTTCTAATCATGATCTGTTGTCACCTGAAAGTAATGCATGTAAGACTGCTATGTAATAAATTATCAGCAACAGAAATGTTTAGAAAAGCACACTTCTGCTATAAGAAATGCACTCCAAGTTTACTAGGTTTGTGTTTATGCAGCTGAATGAGGAAGTTAACTTGCAGCGTATGGACTTTCTTAAAAAATGTTAGTGAAGTTGCAATAACATAAACCAACCTTTTATGGGGAAGAAAAAGAGTTAATATTCCCTAACTCTATCCCAGAGCATTAAGATGATGGATTATTTAATATACTGTCAGCAGTTAGAAGAGGTTAAGTCCCATATTTGCTGAACTTTTATAAGCTGATGTCCTGATGACATTGTTACTACTATCATATTGAAATTCCGTGCTTATATTTTATATGTTTCCAAATGGACACAGCTAAAAAAATGTAGCTAACAGTTTCCAAATCTTTTTGGTGACTTTGGGTTTAGCAGCCTCTTTTGTTTTGATTTTCTTCTTCCTAATCAACTTCTGTGATGTTTGTTTATAATCATTGTATTACATGTTAATTGGAAAATGTGTTTCTGGAAACATAAATTATCATTTTGGGGAAAAATATTCATGATTTTCTGAAATTTCACATATCATACAAATAATTGATTAGGATCCACAATCAATCATCTTGAAATGGAAACCTGCATAAATACTACCAAAAAGTATCACATGAGGCTTCTTGTCGAAGTTATTAACAGGTTTCAGGAGTTGGATTAGGCTGTAAATAGCTAAAGGTCCCAGAACAACATTAACTTTTATTTCTTTGTATGTTGATTCTTTCTAGGTTGCCTTGGGCTACAGTGGATATCCAAAAGGGGCAATGAATAGTTTATTTTACAAGAAGGCAGATGTTGATTTTGACAAGCATGCAGTTGTATGCGCAGAAGCTAATTCAATTATTATGAGGTAGGAACTAATTACATATTCTTAAGAAGTTAGACAAAAAAAAAGTCTTGGTGTTGAGTGCTTCGTTAAAGAATTATCTCTCTGACTAATCTACCATGGGAATTTCCAAAGCATAGAAAGGAGAAGTAATATTACATAGCATGGAAAATAATGTAGTCTTATAAGGCATTGAGTACAGTACCTAGACCTTCTACAGAGGTCTAGGTCTCTGTGATCTTATATTCTAAAATCCACCATTTCCTAAGGTGGCAAACTCATGGTATATGCTGCAAATGTTTACTTTGTGTGGACTGGTGATCCCTTACTTCCTTTAGCCAGGGATAGAAGAAAAAAAGAAGAACCCACTCTAGATGCCAAGAAAACTAATTCCTCCTGCAAGCACACCTTGTTTGTAATTGTGACAATATTTTATTTTATTGTTTTTTTCAGTTCTGAGAGAGATCTGTCTAATGCTGAGCTCATCACTACACGCGAGCCCTGCGATGAGTGTCTGAAACTGATCTGGGCAAAGAAAATAGCAAGAGTCATTTGGCCTCTGCGAAATGGAAATGTAGGTGGCGTTAGAGAAGGTTAAAAGCTGTGTGACATCATCCAAGGTTCGCTGTTCCTTTGTCACCTCCCTGAGGACATCTTCCTAAAAACCTTGTACTTTCCCTTTTCTGGGCTGGAATTGCACAGTCTTCACCCTTTCAGGCTGGACCCTCTTCTGCATTGCCAGCTTCCAGCTAGTTAGTCCCAGTGGAGGTAGGCTGAGTGCCAAGGGAAGGGTACTTCTCACAGGGGTAGAAATAGTAGAGATGGTTGCTCCCACTTGGAAGCGGAAGGGGACAGGAGTGAGAGGTCATCCTCACAGACTATCCTTTGTCTCCTTCAGCAAGCAGGGAAGGTCCTGCCTACCCAGGTACAATAGCTACATAGCCTTTGGGTGGAGTTTCATGGGGCCCACCCTACCCTCCTGCCGCCCAAAGTAGGCTCTGCTCTCCTGTCCAGCATGAAGATACAGTGTTGGCTCTGGCAGTTCCTCCCTCCTTCTGAAGCCACATGGAATTTCTGAACAGCTCGTACTTTGCTAAAGGAATATGTACAGCTCCCTAGAAATCCAGAGTCTACAGACTAGCCTGTCTTAGAGTAAATATCCTAACAGGGGCAGCAGCTCTTACCTTTGAGACAGTGGCAAGGACTTTATAAACATTGTTAAATAGTTGTCATTTTATCTTAGAGGTAAGGTCAGGTGATGACACAATGGGGAGATCAATGAATGGAAATACAGTGCTGAATGAGAAAAGTTTAGATTATTAACTATCCAAATAATACTGACAAGAAGAGAATATCTAGTTGTTGCACATCAGAAACCAAAAAATAGCCATTATCTTGTAAAGGACCTGGTAATGTTCTCCCATGCAGCACTTTCACATTTTGCTGAAATTGCTGTTCTGTACCACTTTTAACTATTAGAAAAAGCAACGACTATGGAAAGTTCTTACTTGCTGTAGATTCAGATAAATGCCTAGTTGGAGCAGATGCTAAGATCCCTCTGTACTGGCAGGGGTCACTGCCTGGGGATAATCCTTGCTCTTTCTTCTCTGGTTGGGTCAAAACAACCCCTTGCAATGCTACAGGCTGGGGGAAGAGGGGCTGGAAACCTGCCTGGTAGAAATCCACCTGGGGGTGCTGGTTGACAGCCAGCTGAACATAAGCCAGCAGTGTACCCAGGTGGCCAAGAAGGCCAGTGGTATCCTGACCTCTATCAGGAATAGTGTGGCCAGCAGGACCAGGGAAGTGATTCTTCCTCTGTATGCAACACAGGTGAGGCCACACCTCAAATCCTGTGTTCTCTTTTGGGACCCTCACTACGAGAAAGACATTGAGGTGCTGGAGCATGTCCAGAGAAGGGAATAAAGCTGGTGAAGGATCAGTTTAATTCTCTGAAATCTCTGAGATGCTCTGTCATGTTAGTATCCCTCCCTTTGCATGAACTAGTTAATTTGGTTACAGATCTCATTTTTGCCATTTTGTTCCTTATTCATGTCTCCTGTACTTCTGCTTTCCTTTCACAGGGAGAGTCTGTGCCTGCTGTGCATGGTGAACCAGCTCCACAACATCAACATGAGCTTTAGAATCCCATGCCCCTAGCCAGCACGCAATATCTTCAGTGGTTTTGGGATAGACACCTTGGAATTACGGATGCTCTTGTTGTGCCCACCTCCTTCTGGAAGCACACCTCATACCAACCCCTGACACCTCTTTTCTTGTTATTGCTTCTGCTGTACTCAAAGGCTTTGTTTCTGTCTGTGGCCTAAGGGTGGGAAAAGCATTTGCTTTCCATGTACTTCTAAGGGGTAGTCATGCCTAACTCTGCAGTGTCTGTAGGCATGAAGGCAGTGGTTATTTCCTGCAGTCCTTATTCCCTCTGCAGCTTTTATCTCTTGGATTAATCTGAACATTTGAATGAGTATTTTTCCTTTTCTTTTGTTGTGGTTTCCCACCCTCCCTCACGTTCATTTAACTTGATCTTTTTATTTTTCAATATATTTATTTTTTTTATCCTGTCGTCTTATTCAGCTGAAAGGTAACGAGTTTCCTGTTTCCTCATCTCTCTCCACCCCAGGGGTATTTGGTGCTTGTGTGTTCTTGTGTCCTTTCCCCTTCCATCTTCCCTTTTTCTCTGTTGTAATATGTTATTTAATTTGTAGCTTATTCATGGACCTCTTATATGTCCTCTGATGGGTGCATACCTGCTTTGAGTTTGTCTTTGTGCTGTTGATCATGTTTAGACTTAGATTTAATGTCCATCCCTGAATCACCAGACTAATTAATGTGGAATATGCTTTCGTATTTTTCCAGGCTAAATAATTTTGCTGATTTTGCAGTGAGGGTTTCGCAGACTATGGTGCCAATGGCTGCTTTTGTCCTTGCCTTTAGACTCCCTCAAATTTAGTTTCGATACTGGGGTTTTCTAAGACAGTCCCAAACCCAGAATCAACTATGAAAATCCTCTTGATTTTTAATGTATTATTGTAGCTTTCAGCAATTACTCCTCTTACACAACTTCAGGGTGAGATCATCAAAGCAATTTGTGTGGGATTAAATTGAAGGTTATGTCACATAAAAAAATAAATTTGCTTGCAGTTTTCAGCATGTGTCCATTGACTGTGTTCCCTTTGGAGATGGTAAGAGCACAGCATCACAAATTAAATGGCAGGGATCATGCTGTCACAGTACTTGATACTCATGTTGGAGTGGATGTTGCTATGACTGGGCATCTATTTGTTTTCTTTACATAAGGTATATGCAAGTCTTGGGCAAACCTCTGTTCTTCATTTCACCCTTTTACTTTGTTATCTGGTATGAAAACGTGTGTTAGCTCTGTCCTTAGTGTGGAAACTGAGGAGGCAGCAGCAGAAAGAGGATTTTGATTCAGGATAGCACAGCAGTGGATGTGTGTGCATGTGTGCAGCAAGGGCGTGAAGAGTGGCAGTAATTTCCAACGAGAGGCCACTTATATAATGTAGCTATGATAAAGCCATGCTACAGGCATCACGAAAGAGGACCTTTCCCAAGCTAAATACTATATGCAAAAAAACCCATGACAACATCCAAAGTCCAGAATCTCTCCATTCTCCACAGCCAGTCATGCACAGGCTTAATTTTCAAATGAGATAAAATTTTACTGCAACGACTTTCCCTGGGTCATGCAGAAACCCATGAAACCGTCAGAAATGTCATCCCTATTGTGACTGCATCCCAGTCTGATGTTTCAGTGTATGCCCACCACTCCTGGCAAAGATGGAGGATAAACTTGTGTAGCAGAAGTTTGCAAAGAAAGCCCAGCTGCTGAAAGGACTAATTTTCTTCCAGCCAGTGTTGTTAGACTGAATCTAAGTCACTGCATAATACCAGAATTTACCCATCAGGGACTGTGTTTGTACGTGTCAGATGGTGGCCTTTATAATCACTGAATTATGTGTATTTTTATGTGTCTGGAAAAGTGTCATGCTGTGTCAATGACACTAAAATTTAAGTAATCACACAATGTGTATAGGTACATAGTATCTTCTTCCTCCTGAAGCCTACTCATTGGTATCACTCACTAACAAAATATTTGCTTGTGGCATTACTGAGAAAATTTTTGTGACTGTTTCCCCACCCTGCCATATGTGACTGTCAAATTATATGTTCTAAGAGCCATTCACTTAAAAGATTAAGACAAAGCCAAGGGTGATCTCTCTTGGCTGTATAAAGGGATATCAGCAAAGTAACCAGGGAAAGTAGGAAGTGTTCGGGACTAAATCCTATTAGAAGACAGGCTAAGCCCTAAGTAGAAGAAATGTGGATGCAGTCAGATAGAGATGATTAAGGTGCTTAGCCTTTTCATTATTAATCATCAAGCCTTATATGTGATTGTATTCCTATAAATCATAAAGCAATTTATCTTAGCCTTGCAAGCAAATGATTTTTGAAGGCATTTTCAAAGCATTTGCACACAAAATCCCCATAAATGATAGCAAAGGCTTAGCCTTCATTGTGGTAAATAGAATAGTCATGAAAGGACACTTATTCTCATGGCAATGTACTTGTATAAATAACAGATTAGAACAAGAACTAGCAAGAGCTAAGAATAAGAATGGTTTTGCTTTTTTTCTAATTCAGTTGTTGAGGATGAGGCCTTTATCCCTGCTGATTTAGAATTCTGGGTGCTGCTGATGCTGACGGAAAGAAGAAAACCATTCTGCTTTCAGACTGTAAAAGTAAATGTAAAAGCTGGAACTCCCTCTGCCTGCCAGTGCAGCTATATAAGCTTCTTCGTGGTTTGAAGGAAATTACTTGGAGAGTTCAGGGAACTGCTATGCAAAATTAAATATAAAACTCTAGTATGAAAGGCCTCTGTGGAGCCTGGTGAGCATCCCCACAGTTCTCTACTCAGTAGCTGATGCTGCTTCCAGTGGTAGGCACCCCTCCACCTACGTTTTCTGCCTTGTTCTTCACTGTACCCATGGCTCCTTTGTCCTTCCTTATTCTCAAGTATGTGTGGACATAATCAAATTCAACTCCTACAGTATTGTGGGATCTAATTCCTAATAAAGGTAACATTTCCTGTAAACCACAATTATCTCTATGTCAGTTGAATATCAAATCACCCAGAGACCTTGGAAGTGATGACAAGAATTTCCTGAAAGGATTACTTAATTGAGATAATTTTGAAGTCACTTATTAGTGGCACTATAGTCTTTTGTGTCCCACCAGCAAGAGTGCCAGGGCCGAGGGGCAAATGCATAACTGACACACCACAGCTGGGATTGGTCGCTTATATTTCCACTTCATGCTTGAATTTTCACCTAATATTTGATTCATATGCTTCCTTCAGAGAAGACTCTGGTTCCATTGCGAAGTTTCATTATTAAATGTAACTAAATTTAAAACTCTGTTTCGAATTATGCTAGCATTTATTCACTTTTTATGCAATACAAGGAATTCCTGCTCTCTCCTTCCAACAAAGCGAAGTTATACGTGCATTAGCCACGAGGTGGCAATACAAGAGCTTAGTATGCTAAATTCTGTTGGTATTCATAGCGTTCACGCCGGGTAAGCTTTGAGGTATTAGCTAAATAAATATGTTTGCAGTGTTTGTGCAGAGTTTGGCTTTCTGTGCCAGTGTGTAATATGTGCTCCACATCTGCATAATTGACTTCATGCAAAAGCCAAGGAAGACTAAGCTGATTTTCTGGATCAATGATTTATGCCTTTTATGTTGCTAATAATTGATATCTGTATTTAAGTGGCTTGGTAGTGGATGAGAGATGTTATGCTAGGAACTCAGCTGCTGTTAAAAGCAAAATCTCTTAGGAAAGGGGCTGCACTGGTGATATACAGCTGTCCCATTGTGAGTCTTCTCCTGGCTTTAACTCTTGATCTTCCTGAGGTCCAAAGAAACCTGAACACCTCATTTTTGTGAAATTCCCAGGGAGGTGATGCTTCACACCGTTGAAGCCTCCCTCTTTCATCCATGTTTTTAATTCACTTTTCAGCACGGCTGATACTTGTTTTTCTGCGTTATAAGAGCATTCAACAGTGAACCATAAGTCGTGTCAGGTGGAAATAGTTAATTTCCAGTCTTTTTCATCCTGTCTTGTAATTAAAATTGTGTCATTTTCAGGCACTGGGGAAAGTAACAATATCTCTGTTTTCTACAGGTACTTTCAAGGACTAGTTTTCCACCCACTGTAACGGAGAAAGTATTTGAAGACATTTTCTATTTTGACGTCAGCTCTTTCAGTAGAAGTCAATGCTACAGCTTTGGAGAAGGTGGGATTTTCTACTTGTTTCCTCATTCAAATAAGATAGTCTAAAAATCTTTTAGCATAGGAAATGGATTTTGGACTTGGCATATGTCTCAGGTCACTATATTCACCACAGTATTTATCTGAACATGGAGAAGTTATGGATGTGCATTTTGTTATTTCACATGAAAATGCTAACAGTCTGCTACTGTCTTCTTTTGACATGGAAACAGTTTTCCACTGAGCACCTTATGGGAAATCTTATTTTCAATCATTGTGAAGTCAGTCTGTTAGCAAATATGTCTTTCAAGTACATGCAAGTTTGTGGTTTAGTAAATAAATAGAACTGTAAAGTAGAGCAACACATGAGGGAGCCTTAGAAAAGGAAATAACTTATGGGACATGAACTTCTCTAAGAAAGATTTAAGATAAAATTCTGCTTGTGAGTTGGGTGTTCAAGCTGTCACATGTGCTGTGGGCATGTGTGCTGGGACTGCCTTGTATTTCGAATAACATATAAATCTTCTACAAGGGCACTGATGGCCCTCTCTGTTCAAACACCTCACTGGACCACAGGCACTGGCACATGTCTGCCCTGAATTCAAGATTCACAGCTTCGAAGGCTTGAGGGAAACAGTTGGCTGATTTGCCCTCTGCACAATGCTGACCATGGAATTTAACAGCTGACAGAAATGGGGACCTGTATTTGGCAGGAACAGATACTTTTGTAAGGCACTTGGGTTGAGGTGTATTTCTAACCCTATCTGTTAACATCAAGCAGCCTGCTTAGACAGTTGATAAATTCTGTCTTCAAAGCTGATAGCAGCAGATTTCTCCTGAGAAAACATGCATGATCCCTCAAGCCTCTTCTGTTTCTGGAGATTGTTTGCATGCACATCTCAGCTTTCTTGCTTCTACACTGCACAGCCTGCAGACACACAAACCTCGAGCCATGCTCCCCATAGGTTACAGAAAAAAAGCTTTAAAAAGCTGACTGGTGTTTGAAGAAATGAAAGTGAGCTTTGGGCCATGCTGTTTGAAGAACTGGGTGGCTACTGCTTTTCCCTTAGAGCTTTCTCCAGTTATATTCACCAGCTTGTAGTTGAGATGCTGGATATAGATCCCGATGTGAGAAATTTCTCAGAGATTACATGTAACTGGCTGCACCAGCAGAAGGATAATTTAACTCAGTGTTGAGTTTTTAAGATAGTATTTCTGTCCACCAAAATTGTTCTGTAGTGTCAAATGAACAAAGATAAGTTCACACTTTTATTAATCTGAGGTTTTTGAACATTACCCTGACAACTGTGACTATACAGAATAGCATGTACCTCTCAGAAGGGAGAATTTGAAAAGGGAGGAGAGGAGCAGAATGTGACTGTTAGCCTCAAAGTACAGTGCTAATGAAAGAGGCCACATACTATATATTTTTCTTCCAGAAAAATAAAAGCTGTTCTTAGAAATGCCCAGTGTTCTGTGCTGTAAATTTTCCTCTGTGAATGAGCTATTTTTAGTGTACTGCTTCCTGTGACAGTCACTTTTTTCTTCCCAAATTTTTGCACCCAAATGGTACAAAATGGGTAGGATATGAAAAAGGTAGAGAAGATGAAAGGATCTAAGCATTCAGAGGCAACCACAGAAAGCTTTGCTGAAATATTTCTGCTTATCTTGCCAGAAACAACCCAGAAAATCTTCTTGGAATCTCTAAAATCTTCCTAGACTGTACCAAGGTATTTCAGTGAGGTTTGAGATGGGGCTTGGCACACTGTGAGTGAAGTGCTTTTCAGGATCAGAGCAACAAATTTAATTCTGTGTTCCCCTGCTCTCCTGCCTATCTGCTATGCATTTGTTGAATTGGGAATTAGCCTTCAATGATTTCAAAATATATTTTAATTGACCTTAAATAGCAACATTCAAACAAACCCTGCTGAAAATTATCTTGTGTTTATCTGGTGTCAGAAGATGCTATGTTGCTTTGACTTGACATGTTAAAACATTTAGTAGGATGAGTTGAGAATATCTTCTTCAATATATAATATAGATGATAATATGTTATTTGCTCCCCCAACTCACCCTTACCTTCCTCACTGTTACACTTCAAAATGTGGTTTTCAAACTATAAGCAAACTAGAGTTTTCAAACTGAGTAAACTCTAATTATCAATAGCGTGTCTCCATATTTCTATGAGACACCAGGAAATTCTTGCAACACTTGGCATTTGTATATGAAGATGACAGTGCTGTGTCCTCTCTTCTTGTGTAATTTATTTTTCTCATGTGTATCTTGACATGGATACTGAACATTTGTTGTATTGCTCATTTCTGTTTCTGATTCAAGGTGTTCAGTGTATATCTCAACCAAAAAGAAGGAACCACTTAAGCAAGCCATGAAATGATGTTGCTCGACATAGACAACGGTGTCTGTTCATTTCAGGTTGGTGGATATTTTCCTTATATATATAAATAGGTGCCATTGATGATTAATTTGATGGGTTTGTGGTCTGAAAGTGAATAATTTATATTCCTGCTCTGTTCCTGGAAGGGACATGCTTGCTCTTTCTTGCCAGGAATCACTAGTCAATGCACTTGGTTCAGGCTATTCATACCTTGTGTATTGTTATGTGATAAGAGGGAATTACAGAGTGGGATTCTGCTTGAAATCTTTTTGGCCTATGGGAGTTTCCCCAACATGTCACAGGCTTCTTCAAATACATGATAAGGCAAGCTGCAAATACTGATAAAAGATAGAGAAAAATGTTCATTTTTCACAATAGAGGGGAATTACCAACTGGAATCCCTTACAGATCAACATTAAGCTCTGTGCTGTTTGAAATATCTATAAACAATGTGGGAAGGCAGTTGGTTAGTGAGTGATTGTTGATGAGGAGATGATATCAGCTCCCAAAGACATTTCAGAGGACTTTAAGTTTGTTGTGTATGTATTGAGGTGCTGTTTTATCTAGTCTGGCTTATCAAACATCATGGAGTTATCAGAATAAGGGCTGCATGGAACTCAGGAGGAGGAGGAAACTTAAAAGTAATGTTTCTTCTAGGTTTGTAAGAAAATACCTTTGTTTCTAAAGCAGGATTTAGTAAGAAAAAAGCTGCTTGTTCCTTCTGTTACCAGAAAGGCTCTGTTGCAAGGCCCCGTCACAAACAGGGGAAATAACACTGGTCTGTGCCCAAATGCATTTATGGCTTAAATACAAAGTGAAGGTTTAGTTGGTACAACCAGACAGGGGACATGACAAAACAATGGGAAACTGGACAGCCATAGTCTGAATTGCAGTGTGACAGGAAATATATTTAAACTAGTGAATAAAAGTGTATCTTTGCAGTTTCCTTTTTATTTGAAGATACATGTCAGTGTATTTGCAATAGTAGTTCAAGAAGTAGATGAGAGTTTTGCACAATGGAGGAGCTGGGTTTGGGTGCAGATGCAATGTTTAACTGCTTTTGTCAGGTGAGGCTTAGGAAATGCTTCAAATTCCTACTGCACATCTGTGTGCAGTAGGCCAGACAGCTCAAGCATGGGAAAACTGATACCAGTGAAAATTTTTTGTCTATCCTCTCAGTAAAACACAGTCCTATGTAATGAATAGGCTTGCAGTAGTGCATAAGCCTCCACCAGGAAAAATAGCCATGGCAAAAGTTATGAACCAGGGACATCTTAAACCCCACCCTGAGGGACTGATGTACCATGTGGGAGGAAGGTGTGTCTGTCACCAGATAGAATAGATAGCTCTGCTCTCCTCTGAGATCAGCTCCTGCACTGAGTTTTTCTCTCTAAACACAAGCATTAGAGTAATCAGCTAAATCATTGGCCTTTTACCTGAAATTCTTTAACTGCAGTTCTCACCCAGGATGTGAGAAAACTCAAGTTGCTCAGAGAAGGGGTCAAACAGATATCTGGAGCATTTGGTAACATTGTATCTGTGGATGAACCCAGGGGCTGTGTGGACAGTGTGTCGTGCTGTGCTTGTCTAATTGCAAGGTCTGGAGCCATCTTGTATCAACACGTATAGAGGTGCTGGGCCTTTCTCTCACGAGTTAAGCTCTGTGAGTTTTAGTGTTATCATGGTTTTTGATGTTTCCAGATCTGTCAGGCAAGATCTTCATGTGTTGGAAAGTCTCACTTGTAAAAGACCATTGTGCAGCCAGAGGACTCTGGTATGTCCAGGGATGGCAGCAACTGAGGAATGAATTTGCAGAAATAAAACTGAGACTCATGTTGGTAGGCAACACTGAGGAATTAAGGGCTCACACAGGTAATTCTGTGCATGCCTCCTACTTTTAGCAGCCTCTCCTCTTTTATCACTACAAGCCCTCACTGCCCTGCCCAGCCTCTCTCCTGAAATGTCGCCACCCTAACCGAGGTCCAGGACCCTGTTTCAGCTCAGCCCTGTGCACCTGTCCTGGCTACTTTATAGGAGTAACCCTGCCTGGCTCTTTCTCATGATGCTGGCTTACCTGTTGATGCACCCAGTTGGGCTGAGTCCCTTGCAGAGGTCTTCTGGGTGGGTGGTTGCCCTCAGCCCCCTGCTTGTCCACTCTCCTGGGGCAGCCTGAATACGGCACAATAGGTTAGGTCTATCAGGGAAACACAGGATGCCTAGGGGTGCTGGGTGTCTCAGAAGGGTGTGCTTTATTTTCTGGCTTGCCTGAAAAATGCCTACTTTTGCCTGCAACTCTTGGCATGAGCCTGTTCCTAAATCTTACCCCTAGCCTTTAAGATGCAGCAGTTTCTCACCTCCCTGAAGCTGACCACAAAGGCAGCTCCACTGCAGCTGGGGTTATTAACACTGCAAGGACATATCAGCACTTATATATGATACTGGTAAAAATTGATAGCCCAGAACCTTGAAGATTTCAAGAAGCAGAGGGTTTTGCAGACTGTGAGCTGCAGAGTGAAGTGTCTGTCAGCCCAGAAGCCTTGCTGTAGCTCTGAAGTTATGATGTTGACCAGACCAAACCTACAGAGACTGAAGAGAAGCCAGAAATACCAGCTTCTCCATGGTGATTCAATCCAAGCCATAATGCCTCCCAACAATGCAAGGAGTGATCTCCTGGATGCAGTGGCTGCTAAAGAGTGTTAGATCAGCCAAATGCTCATTCTCATTATCAGCTGAAAGTCTCTCTGTGGTCCCACATATCCCCAGAGATGTTAAGTGGTAAGTTTTGCCCCATTATTTGCCTTCCCTTTGCTAATCCAGCACTATGCAGTGGCTATGTAGGCTGGGAGATGTCCATGGAAATTTAAGCTGCTCATTTATGATTTGAGTAACAGAGATTTCCTCAGCCTGTTGAAATAGATCTGACAATGGACTGTCTTCCTTATTTCTGTGGGACTCCAGTAACCTGAAAACCAGGCAAACAATGGCCCTGTGTATCTCTGTCTGCAATTGCTTAATCATCCTTGCAAATAAGGAGAGCAAGGTTTCCCCAGTATGATGTGTATCTTAGCATTAGGGCTTGCTATAGGATATTGTTAGCTGTTTACATTGCTTAACTTTAATGTTAAACAAGACAAGCTGTTTCAGAGCCCAGGATAACTCCTGGCTGCCAAATGGAAGTCCAGGTGCAGCTGTGTAAGCACTTCTAATTTTTTTGTGTGTGTGAACCTCAAATAACCCTGAGGAGTTCATTACTCAATCTTTATCATGAGCACACAAACAAACATGTTTTCTATAAATAGAAATTTCATTAACAGTGGTAGGTAAAGGAGCCTCTTGCATGTGTGGCCTTGATATTGTGTTTATGTACAATCAGTCTTATGCCTGCACACACATATATAGGATTTTTTAAGTGCATATAAAAATAAAATATACACATACATATACATAAATACAACCCTGTAGTCCTTTTAAAATACAGAGAAGCTCTTGTGAGGAAGGAAGACCAAAGCACGGGGAAGTCAGCCTCACTGTTGGAGACTTTCCCAGCTGGCTCAAACCAGTGCAGCTGGTTCCTGCTATCTGTCTTCCAAAGAATTAGGTTATGGCCTGCTGGCATTTGTTTGGTCAAATGCATCTGAGTAAAGAGGAAGAGCAGAGGTAACTTCAGAAGCCAACTTTTTAAAATAAACCAAACCAAACAAAAATACCCAGAAGCGTGGTGCCTGCACTCAGCACAGGAAGCTTTGGGAGCTTCTACAATGATACTTCAAGTGTTGCAAAAAGCTGGGTAATTCAGAGGAACTGCTATTTGCCTCCAAAATACATTAAGCTGGGCAGCTACTCGGTGGTGCTGGGATGTGGCTACCTTACTCCTTCCCACCCTGGTTCCCTGTGGGGTCCTGCTAAGGGTGTGGGTGGTGACTTCCAGCCTGCACTAGCTTTCCATCTGTCCTGTTGCTCCTGCCATCCCAGATGGGCAGCTGGGTGTTAAGAGGGCTGCTACTCCAGGGCTGCAGTCCTGGGAGATTGGATGGCCATCTGTGACCAAGGCAGAGCTTCAGCCTGTCTTTAGGACTACCACATGCTGCAGAAACAGAGGCCCAAGTGCCTTTTTAATGTGTTTTTTTTTTTTCTTAATTTTTATTCCCCTAATACTGGAGCTATACCAGGAATTAATTTAGCTTTGGCACGTATAATTTCCACTGTGTTTATAATGGGTTTCCTTTGTGCTCAGCAGCTTGATTTTTGTTTGGTTGTTTAATATTACCTGGTCTTTTGCACTGTGATGGATGGTTAATCTTTACCAGTCATGTTATTAAGCAGTTCCTACACAGTATGAATTCAAAAGTCTGCATTTCCCATTCTTCCTTGATAGCCTGGGCACATATTGCATTTCATTTCTCATTACATATGTTAGGGTGAATTATGGGCTATTACTCAAAATAAATTGTTCTTTGATGTATGAATGGCCAGTTGTAATTATACCAAGTTGAAACAGAACTTAGTACTATTGTGCCTAGTCCAAAATAACTGTGTCTTTTTTAAATAGAATCAAATCAGCAATTTTCCATTGTTTCTCAGTTCAATGTAGCCATTATGAAAGAATTTTTTCCTTTGTAGATTTGAGCTAAAAATGCAAGTGGCGTGTGAACAGCATTGACAGAGGCAGAGGAAAGGTGATCCTTTCCAGTTTGCAGTCTCCGATTTCTGTATCCCTTCAAAGGCAGCAGCCACTGGGTGACTCACTGCACTTTTGCTTCATTTCATTTCATTTTTATGAATGTGCTGAGTTCCCAATATATGTCTTCCTATTTATCATAGGAAGACACCACTCCAGTGTCTTAGCTGCCCTGTGGAGTAACATAACAGAGCTGTATACCATTTGGGGCAGGGGGAGAAAGGGAGGGCACACACTCTGTTTTCAGGCATTTAAAGACCCCGTGGATGTTCCTGGGGTTGTTTTCATGATAAATAGTGATCCATTGCCACGCTGAAATTCACAGACATGTTCCTCTGGAGCAAATCAAACATCTGCGTTTAATGCAAACATAACACGTTTTAAATGAGAGGACTAAACACATTCCTGGTGTCAGACCTAAATTTCAAGGGGGTTGGTTGTTTTAAATGTAGCTAGGACACATCTTGTGCTGGATGGAATTTGTTATCAGTTATGTTTACAGGCTGCTCCAAGGCTTTATGGAGCTGTAAGGCTCTTCAGCATTCATGGTTCTGCTGTTGGGCTGCCTGTTTTACAAGAGTACGTGTGTGTTTGCTACACTTTGGTTTTAATTATTGTCAGCAAATACACTTCAGGAGTGAAATATGTTTTGTCAGGAGAAATCTGGCAGTGCTTTCTCAGGAGAAAAATAATTAGAAAGGTTAATGCAATCCACTCTGTAAAAGACTTCAAACTCATTTGCTTGGAGATGTGAAGCAGATGCTTTGTTCACAAAGCTATATTAAATTAGCCCTGGGGGTGTCCCATTACTGTTTCTCAAGTACAGCAAAACCAGCAAATTAAATATATATCAGTTTTAAATATTGACGATAAAGTTGGCTTTCAAGTGTGCACAGTGCCTCATGCAAACCACTGTAGTTTTACTGCATGCTTTGTATCACACAGACATTAAAAGAGAGAAAATAGGAATTGCAGTTTTTTCATACTAAAACAGTAGATCTCCTTGGATAGGCTGTATAGGAATGTGATTTTAACAGGATGGCAGAATCAGTTCTGAAAGCCTTGACCAGCAAGCCAGTTCCTTGCAATCACTGGAGACCAGCTTTGGGAGCAATTTCCTGTTGAGGCAAACTGTCAGAGCCAGTTGGCTGCCCTGGCTGAGAAGGGTTGCTCATTTTTTGTGGAGTGGTTTTCAGGACAGGTTGTGTGTGCATACAGAATTGTGAAAGGCCTCATCCTGCTCTTTTTGGGCTTTCTCATACTACTTGTGCTGGGCCATGAGAAGCTAAAGTGTGCTGGGAGTCTGACCCAGCAGCAGTTTCTTGGTTGGTATTGCCAGGGCAGTGCAACAGCTTCTACCAAGTTAGCTCTGGCACAGTGACAGTACCACTCACCTGACACAAATCACATCCGTGGCTCTCACTCATCATCTGTTTGTGCCTTTCTGGCTAAAATTTTGTCTGTGGTTCCAACATGCAAACTTCCTTGCAGGATGTTATAACCCAGACATTTCACCCAGAAGAGGCTGAGGCTAGTCCTTTGTGGAAAAAACCTTTTTGATTAAGTGTTTCAAAGCTAGATAAATCTGTTATTGGGCTGCATATAAAAACAGTTTTAATCTCCCATCAGTTTTAGAAGCATTGCTTATGCTGATCATGTTTCCTCCTGGTAATCCACATGGGAAATAGATTTTACAGCACAAAACCCCTAGTTCAGGTAATGGTGTGAGTGTACCTTGAACCTGTTGTGACCCCACTGTCACTGCTAATGTGGGCTGAGTTGCTGGAGAGATGCAGAAAAATTATTAAAATGGGAAATTTAAGTTCTGTGGGTTGCCTCTCCTTGAGGTTAGCAGTTCCATCAGTTATTTCAGTTACAATAGGTTTGTTATCTCTGCAAATAACTTTTCACTACTGAAAGCATGGCCATCCTTCTGCTGGGATTAAGGAAGAAATTTGCAAGGAACGGAGGTAATTTTGGGGCTAAGATAAGAGAAGCTGTTTCTCCAGAAAGCATTGCAGAGGAATTTATGCAGTTTAATGTGTTTCTTGATCATTACTTGAGCCAAGATCTCATATATTTTCTCAGGCTGATGGGACAGGAATATAAAACTTCTGCACTTTATTATCTTGTTCTATATGCTCAAATTTATTACTTCCCCTTTGTCTGGCTAAACTCAAAGATATATGATATAGGTAAAGTTACTTGGCATAAATACAGAAATGCAGATGCAGATTTCTTAATGGAATGTGAGGTTTTCATTTTAGCACTTCACTTCCTCCCAGGTCTTCTGTCTAGGTGACCCTGCTTGCCTTTTTTTTTTTTTTTTTTCCCATTGCTGCATTCCTGGCATCTGAAATATGATTTATTTGTCTTCTGTCTCTGAAGACATTACAACACCTGTGCTAGTGGTGATACCCTTCCCAGTAACTCTTGTTTGGCCACCCCTTTCAACAGTTTGAGCCCAAGCAAACTTGTCTCAGCTCGGGAAAGAGGAAAGTCTGCCTTTTCAGCCTCCATCTTCTTCTCTCCCTTCTCCTCCAAGCTTTCTCCCATGGAAAATGGGAATCTTCCTCTATAAAATCAGTGTGGGATTCCCAGACATGGTCTACCTTACTGAGGGGCTTTCTGCACAAGTCATGCTCCTTTGACTGGCATCTTACTCTCCTCAGACTCAAAGTTCACATACTCCATATTAATCGAAATATCTCCCAAATTATGTGTAACTGAAAGGAAGGGTGGCCTGTGCTATTCGTTTCTTATCTCCTCACTTAACAAGAAGTCCTGTGGAAGGGAGTCTTGCCTAAAGAGTTGCTATCTTTCTGGAGTTCCTGGGAAAGTTTCAGAAGCCAGTTTCTTATCTTCGAAAATGTTTGGTATCTGGCTTGGTACCAGCAGCCTTGGTCTACATTGGAAAATGCAATGAAGTCCAGGCCAGCCCATCCACAAAAATACATTAAAATGGAGGAGACAACAGGCTTGAACTGTTTTGCTGAATGTGAAATTAAATGTAAAGGTATTTTCCAGGCACCTGGCATAACAGAAAATTCAAAAAACCAGTATCAAACCAAACCAAAGCCACACTCTCCCTCTCCCTCTCTCAAAAAAAGCCTCTCCCAAAACCAGAAAAAAAAACAAAGGAAAGAGATGTTGACAGGATTCACACCACTGAAATTCTCTGGCTGTGGCACCACCACAGGCTGTGTGTGACCATAAGTTACCATTCATCTGAGAAGACACAAAGAAGTTTAGGACTGACACATCAGTGTCTTCTGGGTCTTCAGGCTCCCACAACACTGCTGGGTTACTTTCACTTGAGGTAAAAAGCACCCTCCAGTAGTGAGGGCTGTTGGCTTCAGCTAACTCACCTGTGGTATATGAACCTGGATATTGTCATCTTCCTGATCCCATATTGCTCCTCATCATCCTACTCTTATTTTCTGAACTCTGCTATCCTACTCTCTTTTTAACCCTGCACTGGTTTCCCAATATAATGTGACTGCAAAGTGACTCCTACAGAACTATACAAGGCACTAAAATCATGCCTTTAAAAGCTGAGGTGCTGGTATGCACGAGGGAGTTTGTAGCCAAACTGCTTTTACTTCCTCAGCAGTAATATTGCATGTTGAATATAGTGGCAGGGTCAAAAGTGTCCTTTTCTGGCTTAATTCCTTCCTCTCACCATTTGCACATGCTTGTTTTGTAGGAAACAAGAGCATGTTCCAAGAGCACCATCTCTGACCCCAACAACTTCTTCTCATTCCCCACAGGGTCTCAAGTGCTGAACACCATCTGATAGGACTGTCACAGGGGAGTTTCACCTATCAAAGGTATTGTATAATGAAAAGGAATAAGAGTATTTGGTTAAAAGTGCATTTACCCCACTAGACTTTTTCTATTTTATTTTTTTTAATGATTGTTTTCACAGCTGGAATAGGGGTACTTGCACATGAAACTGCAGACAATAGTTCTTAACTTTTGATGGGTAAACATTGATTTTATTCTTGTAATTCCTCTTGTTTTACTTGGATGCCTTCTTATCTAAATCAGAGGCCCTGTGAGATCCCAAAACAATACTCTTACTTTGTTATGTAGCAGCCTGTCAGGTTTGATTTCCTAGATATGCTTCAAGTAACATCCACACCCTAAAAGCTTTTAATAGTTTAATTCTGTTATGTCAAGGCTGCTAACCTTGATGTCAAAAAGCTCTCTGGTCCAGCTTATATTAACTAAATCTGCTTTGTGTTGCTACGTGTCTTCTTGCAAAATTCCTGGAAAAGTGATTAATATGTTGGTGATTAGGAAAGTACAGGAGTCCACCCTTCTGAAGAAACTGGGATTTACAAGACAGGGTGGGGTTACTAGAACTTTGTCAAACAAAGGATTTAATGAAAATCATAGAACGATTTGGATTGGAAGGGACCTTTAAAGGCCATTTAGTTCGTCCCCCCTGCAATAAGCAGGGACATCAACTAGATCAGATTGCTCAGAGCCCCATCCAACCTGGCCTTGAATGTTTCCTGGGATGAGGCATGAGAAGGAAGCTGTTACCTCTGGAAATCCGCTGTTCAGCAGCGCAGGAATTCTGATTAATTGCTCCTGGAAATGTTATGTTGCACCTTCATGAAAACTGTAACAGGACCTGGACTGCCTGGTCCCTCCTACCAACGCTCTGGAAGCATGTAGGCCTGTTGTGTTTTGTTACTTTGGGCTTAAATATTTGTGGCACCATCGGTAAAAGAGAGATTGGCTGGTCCTACCATGCTGCATCACGGAGGAACACACCATGTGTGCTCTCTGAGCTCCTGGGGTGGGTGAGGGACACAGGTTTAACTGCGGATCTCCCACCTCTGGGGTATGCTATCTCTGAGTGCATCTCCAGTGCATTTTATTTATTTGTGTCCTCCACTTCCTTTTGCTTCTGGTAATACAAAAAGAAAAAAAAAAGAAAAGAAAAAGAAAAAGCTAAAAGTAAGAAATATTGTATTCAGTCCAAAATACAATTATTTTTTTTTTTTTTGTCTCAAAATGAGATGGTTTCTCTTTTCTCAATCTTAATTGAGACCTTTTTCAGGGTTTCTGAAATGGTGGTTTCTTACCTGATGCTATTGAGATTTGGTTTGTAAGAGAAATCACCATGCTTTTGCTTCCAGGGAAAATGGATTAATATTACTGGGTTTCTGCCCTGCAGTGGCAGAGTGGGAGTACATGCCCAGCAAGTAGGGAAAAAGTTGCAGGGCTGAGTGGAGTCAAGGATACAGAACTGCTTGTGTTCAGACCAGCAGACAGGAGCAGAGAGACGCTGCTCTTCCCACTCTGTCCGGGGTGCTGGGGCGGAGGTGCTGCAGCCTGGGCTTGCTCCACCCTCAGTCCCTGCGCAGAGCTGTGCTGCAGCCGTGCTGCCGTGGGGGGTGAGGTGGCACCAGGTGCAAGGTAGCAGCAGTGAGGCTGGATCCTTTGCATCAGTGACCCTGCTGAAAATAATTTCTGGCGTGGCAGCCCCTTGCTGCTCCCCTGGGCTGCTTCCAGCGAACACGGTGGGTCGGTCCCAGCAGCAGAGAAGGGCTGTGCCAGCTGTGGGCTGGGGCTGGCAAGAGTGGGGCAAAGCTCTCCTCTGGCTGCAGGGGGGTTTGCTCTACAGCTGTGAGTTCACAGGGATGCATTGATTTCTCCTACGTAACCTGTGGCTGTGGCAATGCACAGGAGAGACCTGCAGTGGAAATTACCGGTGAAAAAAGCAGAGTAATCCCGTTTAAACCAAAACTGAGGATAGGTGTGCCTTTCCAGCCTAGAGTTCAGCTGGCCAACTGTGGTTCACAGTGCTAAATCACAGCTATAGACGGAAGACCCGGGGAATGAAACTGCATCAGTCAATTCCTGGCTGGGTGCATGGCACAGACCAAAAATGTCAATATGACCCCACCCATGGCTTTTAACCCTTCTGCACTCAAGACAGCCATGGAGCAAGGAGAGCACCTTCCTGAGCAGTGTCACTTGGAGACCTGCAGCCCTACTCCCATCCCGCACCTGGAGTGACTGAAGCCTGCACAGCTGGGGCAGACTCCCACTTGGGTACTTTTTCAGTCTTCCTGCTCTAAGGCTTGTTCAGGAAGACTGAGGGGGCACCAGGAAAGTGTGGTAGCACTACTTAGTGGTATTTTGGGTACCTGAATTGCAGATTTACTCTTGACTGGCAGGTATGGGTGAGGGGAAAACAGCCTGATACCCTTTCTTTTATTGAAGACCTGAACGTAGGTCCCTCTTTCTCCACAGAAATTATCCCAGTGAGTCCTGTCAGTTGCCAATGAGGTCCCTCTTGACAAGGTCAGCTTTTTACTTGGACACCTCCACTTTGCTCAAGCCTCATTACAGTCAGTTACCTCCTTCCCTAAATCCTCTTGGCTCTTGTGGGCTGACTGCTCTGATTTGGGACTATCAGTGCGTAGTCCACTTGTGGCTTATTTGCTGTACCCCCTTGGAGGTCTGAGGCTCCAACTTCCCACCGTGCAAGTCCTCAGCTAGTTCACAGGAGGGGTTTTCTTTGGCCAGCATTTCAGAAACAAGGTTTTAAGTTACCAGGTAATATCGAAACATCTTGGGTTTGTGAGTCACAGGTAAGACATGCTGCTACAGGTCTTCCAAGATGAATGAAATAATGGCCTTTGATATGTATCTTTATGACTTGTTTAGTGGTGATGTTCCTGACTCAGTGGGCAGTCTAAGAGAACACTTCCTGAAATTGTTTTGGGGGCAATTAACATCATCCACGATTGTGAAACAATGCGAGCAACAAAGCTTCTGGTTTTTCTCATCTCCCTAGGGAGGAGATACAGGTCTGGAACCTGAGTCAAATAGCTTCAAGCAAGAGAAGACTTGAAAAGAATGACTTGTCTTTTCCTCTGAAGGAAAGAGGAAGGGAGAAGCTCTTCCCAGACTCTAATGTATGACCCACTTTGCTGGCTCACTGCATGGCCTGATATGACAGGCATGCCTGCAAACACTGATACTTTTCCCTGGAGTGCTTCTCTTCTGATTAGCTAACACCAGGTTTCAAGGGATCTGGCTCACTCTGTTGTTCCTTGAAAGTCCTGGCCTGCAGATGTGGCACCACAACCTGGCCAGTGATGAGACTGGCTGGAGATCTGTGATGGGACTCAGGGACGTCACCAAAAGGCACATATAAATGAATTGCATGGAATAGTAGCAAGAAAGAGGATAGCTAAGAGATCCAGTTACTGTCCTTGTGGTCTTGATTTCCTCTGAGGATGGCAGCAGGAGTCTCTCCCCTCTGGCGAGTAAGGTGCCCATCTGGTCATGCACGTGGAAGTCATAGCCTGCCCTGGCTGTATGTACCTGCCCTGACCTAATGCCACATATGCCTGACACCCAGGCAAGCTGTCTGGAAAGCTACCCAGGCTCAAAGGAGTCTCAGCAAAGAAGGTGAAAAACAGAAAAAGAGGAGTCAAATAAATGCCAGAACTGATGCAAGGGAAGACCGAGGGAAAGTATAGTCATGAGGGAGGTAAAGCAACCATTTAAGTTGCTTGAAACTATTACAAAACCACACTCTTAGCCAGCAATGATATCCGGATTGAAACACAAGATTTCCCTGTCCTGTTTGTGACTGTGATGGCTGCCTGCCTTTACTTTCCACAGTAACTGTCCTTCAAAGCAAGATTTGGGCTTCTAAGTACTCCACAAATCTGCTGAATTATCATGTGTTAACTAACCTCACTAAGGAAGCATTCCAAGTACCTGCCATTAACAACTAATTGAAAACTAGTCATCAAGGGGATCAGACTGGAAAGGGGTTTTTTACAAAGACATTGAAGTACAATTAACTGATGGTTCATAATACCTTGAGGTTATCACTCTTGCGGTTCATCCATTTTTTTTCTCTTTCGATTCAATTCAAAGTCAATTAAATCTCACCTTAAATCACAGGACATCTTTTTACTTCTTTTGCTGAGTTTGTGTGAGATGCAGTGCAGATGGCAAACCAGGGAATCTACTCATCTACTGTTGCTCCTTCTGAATTTCAGTGGGAAAGGCATTTTTCAAACCTGGGTGACACAAGCCTTTGTGAGTTCACCTAGTAAATCTTTAGCAGGGCTTATTAGGCACTTTCAGACTCTGTCCTTATTTATTGTCGAAATGGAGCTTAATATATCGTATCAAATTAGTTTGACTCATGCTTACCATCCTGCGGCCCTTTTGAACCTTGTCACTTCTGCTGGAGACAACTGGTTATCTCCAGAGGTTATGGCAGTCTACACGTTCTAGTTCATGTTTTACTAAACCCTAACAACTGCAGTAAATATTTTATAAGATTAGTGATTAACTTATTTTCCATCTGATCTGTCTTGTTTCATCTATTGCCTTTATCTGAGCAAGATTCTTCATGTAGCTCAAAAATCCACTTGGAGCTCTCTCTGACCTGTGGGAAAAGTTGGAAATGGGTCAAATGGGCATTTGACTTGGCCAATTCTGATGCTTTACTAAGACTAACAAGAACACAGCCAAGCCACTCAGATTAACACAGAAGAAGAATCTTAGATGGCTTCTTACCTGGATATGCTACAGACCTTTCTGGAATAATTTTTTTTTGGTTGGTCTTTTCAGTTTAGAGCTGGGAGAGGACATAGAGCACAAGTGAAATAAAATCAATGGGGATTGATTTTATTAGCATAAACATGGAGGTGAGCATTCCTTGTGAAAGGAAACCTTATCTGAAGAAGAAATCTGAGCAGATCTCAGCTTCTGCAAAATAATTTCTGCAGAGCTGTAAAACTACAGAGCTGAAATACCGAATATGGTGCTCTGTCTGAAAATCTGGTTGTTTTAATTAAGCCGTTTCCTTCCACTCTGATCAATGTGGTTTTCTTGAGTGCTTAGGAGATGTTTCTAGTATTGTCATTAAAGGAATTACATTTGGACAAAACCTTAATAAATCTGGAGCATGAACTGGGAGCACCTTGCAGTCAGGATCTCCAAACAGTTCTTAAAAAAAGATTGTTGGATCCTGTCCTCCCTGGCAGGCAGACCTGCCAGGCCTTGTGTTTCCAGGGGAGAGGAGCATGGTGGCACCACTGGTGGGTTCTCAGCTGTGGGGTACTGAAGTGCCACACTGATATGCCAGTGGCAGCTCTGGGTACAGATTTCTGTGCTGAGGCTGCCTGTAAAGGTGGTGTTGCTTTTAGGCAGCCTGCCCACCAAAACCACACACACACGTGTGTGGGAAAGCTGCTCTTGGCTCTCTGGAGAGACAGGGGGTTCCTCTGACAGTCTGATACGTATCCGGGGCAGCCAAAGGAATTTTTTTTCCCTCTCAAAATGTTCAAAACTAGCCTAGGTGAGCAGTAGCTTCTTCAACATTTCACATGTTAAAAGAATCCATTTTCTTGAATGGTTTTTTTTTCCTGATTCTGGCAGAAATACGTTTTGGAAGACCATGCTTTCATGTATGATTACTGTTATCATTATGAGGAGAGCATTCCGAAATACAAAGGGGTTGTTTCTAACAAGGGGTTCCTTGTCTAAACTGGGCTAGAAAAAACAGCTGTTCTAGTTTACCTAAGCTGTTTGCCCTTCTAATTCTCCTTTGCAATGTGAGGGAGAAGCAGGGTCTTGTTGTTTTTCTGCATTTTTATTCTTTTAGGTGCAGGGTGAATTTGCAGAGCTGGTTGGTAGATAAATCACCGCTGTTCTTGTCCATGCAGAGTGCATTTCAAACTAATATTGTGAATATGCCACGTTCTCACTTTTCTTCAATTAACTTTTGGCATGGAGCTTCACTTTGTAGTCCCAAATGCACTGCAAACTCACTTTAATGGCAACATTCAAAAGGTAGCAAAAACTTCTATCTGAACTTGGCACCTAAACGCCTCCTTCCAGGATTGTGAGGGTGAGTTGCCAAAGTAAGTTCTCTTCAGTGTTATCCGTGCATCTGGCCCTCTCTTGGCATGGGATGGGCCTGTGCAGTGTGAAACGAAGTTACAACTTCAGCATAATGTTGAAATGTAATAAATTAAAACCACCAGCCAAGTGAAACTTGTAATTGGAGTGTCACTTTCAAGTGAGAGAATGGCTCAGGCAGGTTCAGCGTTCTGCCTGGGTTGCAGAACTGTTGTAATTACCCTGTGTGGTTTTTAATACTTCTGAGAGAAAAAAAAAACAAAAAAACAAACCACTAATTTTTAGACTTACAATTTCTTGCCAACATACAGCTGGCATCTAAGGGCATCTATCTAAGTGTTTCAAACAGATGAAGTGTGCATAAGCAGTAAGGCAGGGTCAAAAATTGCTGTTGTCAACACAGGCTGAGTTGCTTGTAAAGTACTGTGAATTCTTGTGGACTGTTAGACTGTCACTGACATTGTAATTTATTTTCAAGATTAATCTCTTTCTCTCTGTTCCAAAGCAAAGCATATGCTGAAAACATGAGAGGACAGACTAAAAAATGTAAATTTACTGCTGGTCCTCCCTAATGGCTTTTTTTCCCATCACTCCTGAGGACATTCTTCTTATAACCCTTGTACATAAATTTGTATAGATATACCCAAATACACACATGTGTATTGACAGAGACATTGGCATTCAGTGTGCTTGAATAGATTTCACACCTTTCTAGAAAGAACCTAGATGATATGAAAGCCCTCTTGGCAAAAAGATGCCCTTGAGCTAGCATATTTGCATGAGGAAGCTCCTAAAATAAATATGTGTGGGAGTTGCTGAACAGATTTCATCTACGTTTGTCTGGCAGAAGTAATAAATCAAAAAAGAGAAAGAAGTTGATAAGTATTTAACCTTGAAGGTGGAGCAACACCCAACCAACTCCTGAACCTGCTGTGCATATAGCAGTTCAAATGATCATGGATGCTGGTAGTTCTCCTCAGAGCATTGATGCTCTTTAATATCAAGTTTGTTTAGTAGCTATAGAAAGTAATGTACTGTGAAAGAACAAAATTAAGCACTTTATCTGAAGTACGTACTTTTAATTTGTGTCAATATATCAGTGTTTCCAAAAACCAAACTGGACTAGTGCATTTGTGTCTGCTGGTTGCCACCTTTGAAAGGCACCACAGCACTTTTAAGCTTCACCCTCTTACAAGTGCCTCAAACTATTGAGTGGCAAAAGTCAGATCAGGGAGATATAAGTCACTGAAATTGCAGTCCATTCAAACTGTAAAAAGTAGTGTTAAAAGACAAATTTATCCATATCCTTGTGGGCTTTCTGATCTCTTTGAATATTTCTACAGGTCTTTGGCCTCATGGCTGAGATGCAATTGTGTAATTTTCCTAATCTTAGTCTGAGGCTGAGCCTGGACTGCAGAGCTGTCTGCATCAAACTTGTTTATACTGCTGAGTTCAGGTATGTTGTACTGTAGCATGGATGGATTACTTATACATTTGGAAAGCCTATGATTTATACCTTTAACAGTAAGAACAAACTATATATTATGGAAAAAACATAAACCAATACATTTCTGTCCTAACATTTGCTCATTTTATAAATGTAAGTTATTTAACATTCACTTTCTTATTTTTTTCAGCAAGGATGGGAAGGTGAGGTATGGCCTCACATCCACATGTGCGTTATGCTCAGCAGGGCTTTGTGGTGTCCACTGCTGTTACAGGACATCAGTAAAGAGCAGCTCCCTTCCAAACTGATCTATCTACTGGAACTAGAGAGTGGTGTTAAAAAACCCAAACCAAAACAAGGAACCCCAACCAAAATACAAGGCAGGAGGTTTTCAAGTTCAACCATGGTCATATAACTGTGCACTTCACAATGAAAAGATTTGATTGATATCACTATTACTGCCTTTAGCTCCACAGGGATAAGTGAGTATTGCTCTGAAACACTGAGTTCCTATGGAAATTCCCATTGCCTTAAATAACAGCTTTGGAAGTATCCTTGACTTTTTTTGTTTGTTTGTTTGGGGTTTTTTGTTTGTTTTTTAACTTGTGGCATGCATCCCTGTTTATTCATTTCACATACATATGGGCTCCTAGCAGACACTGAGAAAATTCCCCTTGGTGCAACAACAGTCCTTTCAATAAGCTTTTTTCAAAGCATTAAAAAGCAACATCAACATTCACAGACTACGACGTCCATACTTTGCTGAGGAAGTGGCATGGATTGTCCCTGGAAAATAACAGGAGGTGGATATTTTAAGGACTTATGTCCATATGTGATTAAGATGGCAAAGGTGAGGTTAATTCATCCACTGCTCTTCTAGATGCCAGAGAAGACTGGTTGTTTTGAAGGGCACCTAGTTCATAACAGATTTTGCTGATCCCTGGAGGCTTTCATTGATCTGACAGGTGAGCAACAATAAATGGAATACCTTTGAGTGCAGGAATCCAGTAAACTCTTCAAGAACAGGTAAAACTTGTTGATCTTTTCCTGCAGTACATTCTGAACCATAACATTTATACAGAGGATGAAGTTTGAGAACAGTGTTCAGGTTGTTATTTCCTCTGCACTTTGTAAGGTGAGGTTTGGATATGCAATATTAAAACAGAGTTCTGTAGATAAATGGCATTATATGATTTTTTCTTAAAGTGCTTACATGCTATAGGAATAAAAAAATCCAGTTTTTATATGCAACTTGTGATGGCAACTTGGTCTCAAACATCCTGAAATCAAGAATCCAGGGCTAAAGTTTTCCTGTATGATGAGGTCTTTGATGGTTCCTAAGGCACTTACTTCCACCTACTCAGTTGCCTTGTAGCTGTACTCAGTGCTTGGGCTCTGCATGGCAGCACGCTTCTCAGTTTTGTAAGGACAGGACCAACTCCTCTATTAGTAATCACTGCTGACTAGTTTATATGTTTTCATAGAACTACAGCTGAGGCCGGCCAAAACAGCACCATTGCTGAGGCATGGGGCTTTTAGTAGATACTCCTTAAAATTTACATCAGCTAAGAAGGAAACGTGGGATTTATCTTGTGAAAAAACTTCTCCAACTTTATTACTGCTGTTAGAATAGCAGATTACTGCAGCATTCTGCCTTGGAGGCATAACAAGTAAGTTATTTCAGCATAAAGTTCTTTCATGCGATTTTGGACTCTTCCCTCCTGAGCTATGTTGTCTCTTCCTTCCTTTCACTTTGTTCAGCATTTACTAAGTGACAGATGCAGTACAAACTTTACCCATCTATTAATTGCTATCCACAGGCCCAGGTCTTTTGCCATTTCCCTTACTAAGGAGGAACTAGGTTTCTAAATATGTTTAAAAACATGGTCTCAGTCTCCATGGGAAATTCTTTAACACACTGCTTGTTTATACCCAGGTTTCAGGTGAACTAGCATTTCTAACACAGGCTGTTGAAAAAAAAAGCAGTAGAATAAAACAGATCTCTAAGCTTTCATATTAATTACAAAAGAAGCTCCAAAATTTCAAACTAAGAAGCCTTGTACAGTACCTTATTATCCTTATCCTCTTTCCCTCTAATTTTAGTCTATCTTTAAGAAAAGAAAAAAGAATGATGACCCATAAACCAAAATTAACCTGTAATCAAAGACCTAGCACTTTAACTAATGATAACTTCTAATTTTTTTACCTACTGAACATGCTCATTAACACAAACATGGTAACTTTAATGAGAAAAACAAATATTTGCACTGAGGGCCCAAGATTTGAATTCTTCTGGATTATAGTTGGTGGAAACAGCTAAGGAAAAAGGTCAAGTTTCCTCCTTATCTGAGATGTTTTTCACAGTTGATTGGGTTGCTCATTCATCAGCTAGGCAAGACTCAAAGTCCTTTAAGAGATCGGACTGCTTCTTGATGTGAGGCTCACATATAAGCTCCTGATCAGTGAGCTGATTAAAGGAATTTCCAGAGCTGGCCCAGTCTGACTGATGGTGACTATTACAGCTGTAATGTGAGAGCTCTACTGAAAGGACAGCACAAAAGGATAAAAGCACGGTAAAGGAACCTGTCAGCATTATGAAATATCAAAGCTCAAGCAAAAGTACAGTAGATTCTGAAAATAGATATGGGGAAGCCCTTTTCTACTGGTGATTTTAAGACCCACTTCAGGAAAGCCTGTAAGTGGTTGGTTTTTTTTCTTAACGTGTATTTTTCCTTTCATGTAAGGGTTGTATGAAATTTTTTGGAGGCAGAACTCTCAGCTTAATTAGAACAACAACAATATAGAAGTACAGAAGCATTCAAAACTTGTGAAAATCTATCTGCTTTGCTATGAAGCTAAGCTTTGTGCTGGGGAATTAGAAAGGGATCAAATAAATATCTTGTTCTAGTGTCATTGGCCAAACCCAGTTAATGCTAATGTTAGTTGGAACAAATGTTTCTCTGTCTGCTTCCTGTAGCCAGGCAGGGCCACACAGAGTGTGAATTCTCAGCTAGTGGATAAGTTTGCCTTCAATTGGAAAATATTTCCCAATCTCCAGTTAAAGTTACCTTGAAGATTTTTTTCTTTCTATCCCCATGAGCCTAAACTGGTTTGTTATGCTTTCACTTTATGACAAGAATCTTTTAAAATCCTGTAGCAAGCACAGCAACACCACTGAAGTGTCGTCTGCTGTCAGCAACTGTCCTGGTTGCACTGGGGATGTCACCGTTTGCACTGTGCACAGAACAGGAAATGCTGAGTTACCAGGCTGTTTTTATTAGCCAAGTCTTCAAAAATGGCAAGGATGGAGCATCTCTGACCTCTCTGGGTAGCTATTTCTAGCAGGATACCACTGACCTGGTAAGAATTTTTTTCCTAATGCCCAGCGCAAATCTCCCACATCTCAGCATGATGCTGTTGCCTTGTTGCCTCTTGCTTTATCACCTGTCATTACTGTAACAAGAGTTTGGTTCTGCGATCCCTGGGGCTTAGTTTGAAGCATTTGTAGGTTGTTTTACATCCATGAGAAGCATTTAAAAACTACAGGTCAATGAACATGAAGCATTTTTACACAGTCTAAGTCGTATTCTTCTTTACTGCTGGGGGAAAACATGAAGTTATAGCTTCAGTTACAAAAAGCCCTTAACAGAACTTGAAAATCCAAGGTGTGGTGATTTAATATGTTTTTTTTACAACCTGAGGTTTTATAGCATTGTTTATACCAAACTAAAAGCTCAGCTTTCACAGAATTATCCCTCCTGCACCATCAAAAGCCCTTCAAGTAGAAAGCCGTATATGGGGACAGCTGTCTCATATAAGCAGACTTTAAAAAAATGCTCCAAACAGACTCTTGTCTCTTCAGTGGATGCAGTTACCAGATAAATGCAAAGAACTACATCCTGCACAGCACAGGTGTGAGAAAGCTGATGTATCTCCTTACCTGCAAATTACAAGGGTCAGAGATATAGAGAGAAGGGTTCACAGGTTTGAAAAAGTCATAGCAGGAAGAAAGAGATGGCAAATGATGCAGTTATGGGGATGGTCTGCTAAATTCAGCCAGGGATGAAAGCCAGTGACAGGTAAGTGACCTGTTGTCATGAGGAAAAACAGGGATGCAGGGCTTTTAAATACCATTTACTCAGAAAGGTTGGAGCTGGGGTGTTTCCATAAACCATTCTGGTATGGTTTCTGAGAAGTATGTTTGGACAATTAGAGGACTCCAACAACTAGAAAAATATGCTTCCCAGCAAAGCTTTTTAGGAAATAATAAATAAGTGTAAGACATTTTCCATCAATCTCCTGTCCCATCAGAAATTATCTTGCATGTGAACGAAGTTTCAGTGAGCAAGGCTGTATTTCCTGATGTATCCCTTTCCAGTGAAGTGGCAAGGTGGAGAGCAATCCTGAGAGCTTCTGAAACCCCTTGCAACCGAGAACAAGCTGTGTCTTATTTTAGGTGTGTCCAATCATGTTCTTAAATTCGCTCTCACCCCACTTTGAGGATTCAGTTCTTTGTACATACAGGCAGTGCAAAACACCAGTGTGTGTCTGTGTGTGTGCACATGGAGCTTCCCTGCACTGCTACAGCCTTAACCCTCCCCACCTGTGCAGGGTTTGTAGACCTGTGAGCAACCATTGTACCAACACAGCTACTGCTGTAATGAAGAAGGTTCCAAACAGATGTATGTCATTTTGTTTTGGCAAGAAAATACTCAAGCCACACTTGAAACATCCTTTGTTTTGAGATCTTCCCTTCCCTCAACCCTCTGCTTACTTTTCTGTGTCTGGGGACGGGCTTTGGGTTTTTATGGAGTTAAGCAGTTTGTTACCCTGATTCACTGCTGAATTTAAGGGAGATGGAACTGACTTTAATGTGGGAGCAGAGATGGGACTGATGGATTATTTCTGATCTCACCTTTGTCGGAGAGATGTCACCTTCAGAGATTGTCTCCTAAGCCAGAGCAAGAATGGTTTGTACTTTATGGCATGTGTGCAGTTTTCATCCTGCCTATTGTACCCAGGCCTTCCCAAAAAAACATTAAGGGATTTATCTTGGAAGACAGTGAGGGGGGAATCATAGATTGCTTCATTTAGGAGGAGAGTTATTGTTATGGCCCTGAAAGAGAAAAAATGTTGGCAAGATCTTCATAGAAACCCTCCTTTTCTTTTCCTCCTTGCCTTCTTCTTCTTACCCTGAAAAAGCTACTGTTAAATGACATGCATGTAAAAATTAAACTGTCCCCCAATAAAGATGTCTTTGCTTAAAGGACAACAACACAAGTCACTGTAACCTATGGGCTATTTGCTGTCCTTTTTGTGGACAGCAGGTCATGCTGGGCTTTGCTTGCAGCCAGAGCTAAACATCCTGGGGACTGCCTGGGGTGAAGGAAAGAAGCCTTGCCAGTGATGCTGCTAGCAGTCAGGAGGGTGTCTTCTTGCCCAAACCATGGGGTCATAAGCATTTAACAAGAAATTAATGTTTAACAAGAATTGTGGCAAAAAATTTCTCTGGCTTGGGATGTTACACTGATTTTTAATTTTATTTTTGTTTTATGTCTACCAAGAAAAAAATTCTAGCCAGGGTCCTCCTACCATGGAAACAGTGACAGAGCAAAATATACAACTACTGCAGGTGGTTGGTATAAACACATGGTACATTGGGGACCATTGTCCAGGGCTACACCTTACTTACCTTTGTTTTCTTTCCTGGCTGGTAATCAGCTGACTGCTGTTTGCCAACTGTAATGGAGAGCCTGAGAGCAGACATGCACCTTCCAAGAATTTTGCCAACCACAGTGGATATGGTGTTTGATTGATGCTGCTAAGTGCATTTTTTTCCATAGGGTGAGTGCTCACAGGACGGATATAAAGCAGCTGTTTGCCCTGGTGCTGTTCAGAGCCCACCAGGTTGTTGTATTGTGCTCACCCTGAATTTATTCAAATGATCCTTGCCAAGGCATCTGTCCCACTGCTCCAAATGCAGACAGGTAGAGATTCATATGGCTCTGGGATGGGGCAGAGGTAGTTGCCATGAGTCAGGAAGCTCCCCGGCCTTATGGGAAAAGTGGGTGTACACAGTGACAGAGCATCCACCACGTGCCTGCCATTTTGTCACTGAAATCACACAGTGAAACTTGCCTATGAAAGAGTAAATATTCCTCCAAAGCTGCTCCAGTGCTGTGCTGTGCTGTGTTGGGTCAGGCTGGGGGTGCTGGGCTGTTATTTTGTCATTCTGAATCAGGATAGTGGGGTTTGAAGGCAGTTCTCCATTGCAAAAATACACAAAGTGGGGCTAAAACTTTAAGTCTACATATAAATACCTTGGATCGGGCTATCTCAAATGGTAATGCTCTTTCTCCCCCTTTTTAATTTTAATGTCTGTTTAACAAATATACATCTGTAGCCACTGCAGTAGATGTGAAGAACACAAGGTTGCCCATAAAACACAGGTACGTACCTTTCAATTGCACTAAATAGCTCTTTTTTTATAGGTGAGCACATTATAGATTATAGAATTCATTGTGGCCTATTTATTATCCATAATTATCCCTCCAATAATTTAATTACAACCCTAAGGTAATGGTGAATTTGTCCACCTCTCTTCATAACAGTAGAAAATAACTGATGTAATCAGGTAACGTGTCCTTGGTGGATGGGTAATCCGTGCTGTGTGTTCAGAGGGCACAGCACTGGTCAGGCTGCTGGCTCACAGATGTGGCTGTACAAGAGACAAATGCCAGACTGGTGCTGGCTTCCCTCTGCTCAGTGTGCAGGACCTCAGAAACCTGCATAACAAATGCCCTCAGCAATGCCCAGTCCGTACACCTTGGCAATTTCCACTCCAGCTTCTCATTTGCTGCAGGTAGTAGTTGGAAAGAGAGTTGTGTGCAACTCTGTCAAGGTTTGAAGTGAAGGTCTCCTGAGATGAGTCCTCCTTGCTGGAGGTACTGGAAGTGCCTCTGACCTGGCATCCAGATGGTCTTGCTTTCTGCCAAGTGAATTTCAGAACTCCTGATATTTCTCCTTTCTTTTCCACACCACTTGCTTGGTCTTTCTCACTTTAACAGTTTACCTACTCATAATTTTTTTTGCCAAGGCAGCATTTGCTGCCTGATCCCGTCCAGTAACACCTCTTACCAGTGAGAAGCCAGCTATTTTCCCTCCTCCCCATGCTCCAGCTTTCCTGACCACTCCTCAGTGAATCACTCTGGCATTTAAACTTCTTTCAAACGCCTCTGCTCCAAGTCTTTCACACCAGAGGACAATTTTTCCTCCATTGCTTTGTGTCATTTAAACTGTGCCAGAACTTTTGCAATAACACTCACAAGAACACTCCTGCTGTCCAGAGCACCAGTTTTTGACTTCCAGGTTTCAAGTAATTTCAGGTCGAGTAGTAGCACCATTAAAACAAAACAAAACAAATCAAAACTAAACAAACAAAAACCCTCCTAAAACAATGCTACTTGAAAATATTGATTTGTACATTATCCTTGTCAGCAACGTGTATATCATTAGACCTGACTTTCTCATCTTAGCCTCCCTTTATTTTAAAAACTCTAATTTTTGTCCATACGCTTTTAAGATAACAAATATAATCTTATTAATAAAACAGTATTTCAAGGCTATATGTATCATAGTCTACAGCAGCTTTTTTTCTAAGCATCAGAAACGAAGAAACTTCTTAAGAATCTCTATTTTAATTTTCAAAAAGACATGATAAAATTCTTGTAATCCCAGCTTTCATTTCAGGCGTGAAGCAGGAGCTGGATGACACACCTAATCCAACGTGCAGACAGAGAGCAGACAGCCCACATGGCCACCCAGTCCCTCCTCAAGGATAAGAGTTGCCTTTGAAAGGCTCCATTGTTCTCACTGCAGCATCCCACGGGTTGTAACTGCAACTGCAATGCAAAGCAAGGCAAAGGTAACCACGGGCACAAACGCACAACACAGCAACTGTGCTGCCAGGCAACATCTTTATTACAAAGGGGAAGTTTGATGACGAAAAAGCCTGTTTCCTCTTTATACTATTTCTTCAGTTTAACAGCTTTTTTTCCCCCCCTATAAAATCTGCTTCAATCTCGGTTACACATCATTCATCTTGCATTCCAAATCCAAGGTTCTTCAGCCTTAAGAAGGTTGTGCAGGCTTTCAGCTCGTACACATGCCCCATGTCCAGAATTTTGAGTTAAAACTCAAGTGTGCTCATGTATCTTGAGGCACAGTGTGCGTTCCAGGCAGAGTTCAACAGTGATACTACAACACTACTGATTTATTTAGTTGTTATTCCAAGCCAAACACAGCTATTCTGGCTGGGGCCCATTGTCTTATGACCTTCAGGGGCTTCAGAAAGTTTCTGAACTTTCTGAAAGATTTTACCCTCCTTGGCAGCAGCTAAAAAAGCCCCTTTCACTCTTTATTATTTTTTCTGTGCTTGCCCAGACTTGGCTATTTCAATTTTTGGTGAAAGCACAATAAGACATATTTTTGAGGGTCAAACAATTAAATTTCTCCAGAACTGGGCAAGACCTCTAATCTCTTACTTAAGTAACAGGAGGTCCAAGATGTCTAAGTATAATCAAGGCAGTAGTGGTGTCCTTCTGAACCCCAGACATCAAGAGTAGACTGGAGACTTTTGAGGCCATCACCTTTCAAGGTGTGAGTGGTGGCAGTTTGACTCACAGTCCTCTGGGTAATTACAGCTTAGAGATGCAGAAGGCAGGCCTAGGCTTGTGAAATTTCAGAGGCAATATGTGGTGAGCATGGAAAAAAGAGCATGGAGATGAGCACTGTATTTGGAACTGGTGTTGTCCCTGGTCCCCTTCGTGGCCATGGTGCTGCCTGCTCTGTGACCAAGGGCATGGGCATGTTCAGAAGCCCCCGATGCCTTGGGGGTGTTTGCAGTATTGGCTCTAAATTGTAGCTGCTGAGGATATGCCTGCTTCCTCTTTATATCTGTGGATATTTAGGCTGGACTGATGACTAAGAAAAATAAGATAGAAATAAGGGAATGGGAGATTAGGCATAATAACTGAAAAATTGTTGAACAAAGATTAAGTTCCTAAACTTGAATTATTTACAGTCACATCGGATGCAGCTGAAGAAAGGATAAAAGCAAACTCTAATTTCTGACCCTGAGCTTACAATACCTTAATGTGTATATTACAGTGCTTTTAGCTCTGAACATGTGAAATAAGATAAAATTAGTTTTTTTCTCCTTCATATGCAAACCTATTAAAATATCCAAAGGATGACTGTAGAGAATGGCAAAACCCTGATCTGTGTATACTGCCTGCACTAAAGCCCTTTCTGTCTTTGGTATATTTGAGCAAATCTCCCTGCTGTGTTTTCAGTGGGCAGATTCTGTGCCACATCTAAAACAATATGCCAGGTGTAACTCACAAGGTTGTACAACACCTGATTCTTCAGGACTTCTCCTGGGTGCACTGTGATGTTGAGCTCAAACATGCATTTCCTTCAGTTGATTTCTGCCGCTGTTTCCAGACCTTTGTATCATATCAGATGATGCCTTAAGGTCATGTTATCTTCCCTATGGGATGGGTCTGGAGTATGAGTCAGGAATGTAAACTGAGATGTTAATCAGTAGCAATTAAAGCAAAAGAATGGAAGAGCAGCTGCTGTAGTTGAAATAACTTAGGAAACATCAGTATCAACACTTTGCATGGCTTGTGCATGATTCACTGTGTGACTGTGCTCATCAGGCTGTCTCATGAACCCTTCCCCAGGAGAGCTGTGAAATGATTCTGTCGGGCTTTTTGTTCCTGAAACCTAAAGGTGGGAAAAGGTTAATGCTTCTGGCAATGCTTCTGGAACCTAAGGGCTAAGCCTGGTAAAAAGCAAACAGGCAGCCTGCCTACCATCAGCTGTAATGGATTGCCTTCTGAGGATGAGCTTCCAGGCTAAGCAGTGGCCAGTGAAAGAGCTGGGGTTCTTGCATCGCGGCTTATGATGATGCCAATTCATCTCACCTGCAGTCTTCTGTGGGCCCAGAAGGGAAGATTGAACCTTTCTTACAAGATAGTATGTTCCTACTCAAAAGGAAAACCTCACAAAAAGAGCCAAGTAACCTAAAACCTCTGTTCATGTATAATATAATGCAATATTTTACATAGTTTAATTCTATTTAGGAAGGGAGAGAGAAGAAAAAGCAGTAATATTTAGATGCAATGACAGTAGGAAAAAAGGTAGGAGGATGAAAACAGGAAAGGAATAACTAATTCTCTGGCAATGAATTAATGTCTATATTCTCTAGTATCTACTACCAAATTATCCATCCTGTTTAAAGATTTCTACTAAAACAATTCAGTGAAAGATGGTTGTACTGGGTTGTGGTTAAGACACAAGCCAAGAGGACCTGAGGTCAATTCCTTATTAAGCCAAAGACACTTTGGGCACTGCTCAGTATGTTTAAATTCAAGGTTTCTCAGGAAAAGAGAAAGTGGGAATGTTCTATTTCTCAAGTCTGAGACTATGGTGAGAATGATTCTAACTATTTTTGAGATCTTCAGTGGCCCATGATGGAGTTTACTGGCAAATACCAATTAAAGAGAGGTGAAAATAGAAGATGCTGGGTGGTTTGACAGATCAGCAACACTGGACAAAGAAAGCCATAACATATCTTGAAAGTACAAACAAATTATTTGCAGGAGCACTCTGATGCCAACGGGAGCATTACACAGCTTGTCTTCAGTAACACTGTCCCGCTGTAGAAAAGTCTAAGTCTCCAAACACAGATTTAATTTAAAAATGAATTTGCCCTTTTAAAGGAAGGGCTAAGGCTTGAAAATACATTTGCTGCATCCCAGCAAGTAGGCTCACTAATAACAAAAAAATCAAAGACAGATTTTTTGCATTAGAGAGAGCACTTTATTATTTCTCCGACTAACATGCTTTGTTTTCTTTGGAGACCTGCTGAAGTGTTTTTGATTGCATACAAGTAGGAGATCAGTTGTAATAAGGCGTGTCTCTGTTACTCATGTTGTTGCCCGGTCTGAGATACTTTGTAACTTTGGAACTTGCTTTGATTTTAAAGGGACACTATCATAGAATCAGAGAATCATTTAGGTTGAAAAAGACCTTTAAAATTACTGAATCAACAGAAACAACCCAAAAAGTTTGCATTGCTTTCATAAGGACATCTTACTGGGAGACAGTCATACTAAACAGGGTATTTAAAAGTACCCGGCATTGTTTGTTTTGTTTCTTTTAAATACCTTGTGAGTTTCACAGAACTAAACCAGTGCTTGAGTATTTCTAAAAGCAGCTTTCCTGATCTTTAGACTGCAATTCTTCATTCCCATGCTACTCTGTATTCAGGTTTACTCTTTGTATATTAATTTTGCCTACCACTTCTTTTTGGGCAGTAAAAGTAGACTTGTCCAGGTTTCCTGGTGTTTATTCAGTTGTGACACATGCAATGTTACTTGGGTTAACAAGTTAGAAGAAAAACTTAGATTTTAACTGCCTGTTTTCTATCATATTTTAAAAAGTTATAAAAACAATTTCCTCAACATGAGGTGCTCTAAGTTCCCTTCCCCTGTGTTGTTTTTGGACCTGTAGTTGTTTGAATATGACCTCTTAAAAAAAACCAATAGTATTTTTAAAACCTCCTTCTGGAATGCATTTGATTTGAGTTATTCAAAGCAAATGTGGAGGACTAACAGACCTATGAAAATGATCTGTGATGGGAAAACAGGGTTGTTTGCTTACCTCCCCAGGGCACATTCAGTTCTGCGTGCACGTGTAGGACTTTCTGGGAATCCTCTGAGAACAATGTGCATCTACCAGCAGAATTTAGGTCCCTGATATCCAGAAATACGTTTGGACACAACGCAACGTCACAGTCTATTGTCTTAGTTTCTGGTAGGAGCTAGACCTTTAGCCAGGAGTGTTGAAATGAAGAGGCCTGATGGCCTCCTCTGCATCAAAGGATTGCACACCTCCTTCTGGACAAGAACAGCTGTAATAGCTCCTATGCCAGCAGTTCGGAATGAGGGCACAGGACGGGCTCTGTTCAAGCAGCAAGGCTTAAAAATACGTATGAGAAAATCTTCATTGCCATAAAGGTAGTTCACCTTCCCTGATTTCAGAAGAGGAATGCCAGATAATGTCAGCTGATAACCCAATCCCCATCCTATTATATATTTATATATTAATCTCCTGTTGGTTTAATGAACTACTGGGGTTTTTTTGAGAAAAATCTGACTTATTGAAATTGCAAATGAGGTTTTTTTAGTGCTTCTTTACCCTCTCTGAGCATCATATCATGGTAACAGTTTTTAGGTGCTTAGGATTTTTTTTTTCCTCCTGTTGCCTATTCTCACATGTGCAGACATAGTCCTAGTTATCACATTGCATGTAAGTGCTGTAGGGAGGATGATTATTTCATGTAAGAGAATATGGAGCAGGATCAGCATTCCTTAAGCAGCACAGAGCCTAACCTCTTGTGCGTGTGTCTATTTACTTCAAAAACAAAGGCAAGATTCCACTCCCTTCACTATATATAATCAAAAGAATTATTTTGATATTGCAATTTTTTTTAAATAATCACTGAATCACCCGCAAATAACTTCCCCACCAACTAGTAAAGAATGATGGGCCCAAATTAAGCCTAAAGTTTCTGAAACGCAGTGTCTTAAACCTAGTGGTTCTAGTCAAAACCCCTTCTGGACAAAATTGCAAGAGCCACGTGAGGGAGGATGAGAGGAGAAAGAGATGATAAGATCTATGTAAAATCAGTTTTGTTGCTGATGAAATCTCAAATGAAAGGGGCTTAAGAACCAGTGAACCCATGTATACAAGCAATACAAAAATAATAATTTTAACTTCATTGGTGCTCTTATAATGCAGGCAGCGAAACAGCTTCTTGTGCATACTCATGGAGTCTGGAGATTCTTATGTAGCTTGTGGGAAAAATAAGAGGGTGAAAGACTACTAAGTCCTGAGCAGTGCACTTGATGCTTATCCACTGTAGAAAACTATTTGTATAAAAAAGTCTGAAAAGAATTTGCTGCCGATCAGGATTTCAAACTTCTCTGCATAGATCAAAGGCAGTCATCTGGAGCTCTGACTAGTGGTAAACCTGGATGAAACTTCACCTCAGACATCCTGAAGAATCCATCTTTGGTTATTCTTATATTGATATATACAGTGACAACAAGGCGATTAGGACTAAAAACTCCAAAAAGCTACTCTCCGGTCACTCAAGTCTTTATATAAAATCACAATATCTTTTTTTCTGAGATACTTCCTGGTTCACAATGGCAACACCAACCATGTGAAGATAGTTATGTTAACTGATGTATGATCTCGTTTGTCTTCAGTGGTATGTTCTGATTCAATCTCTCAGCGAGTTATAGGCTTTTGTGGTCCGGGTGTTGATGAAATCCGCCTTCTTAAAGTCAGCCTTTGGAATGAAAGAAACAGAATAATCCATTATCTTCAGTGCTGATTCTGCAAGGAAAGGGTGGGTTCAGCTGTCTAAAAGCTAGATATGGAGCCATGGTAGGGGTCTAGGCAGAGTCCTCTACAGTCACAGAGACAGTCACATGTCCATTTAGTCTACGACAAGTGAGATGAATAATTGGAGTTGCTTAACTCTCTCCACTGACTGTACCAGGAGCCTGTTCTTCTAGCTCAGCTCTACAGACTCTGAGCTCTCAGGTGACTAATGCCAGCTGAGATTAACATTATCAGAACAAACAGTACAGGGCAATGCCAAAATTACTCAGGACTTTATCCATCCCATTGGATCAAGTAATTTCTGTTGCTTATTAGCCTGACTTGTCAAAAATATCTAGGCATTAGGTGGTCTGCAGTTTTCAGTGCAATACCTGGTGTCTCTAGGGGACCTGATTTGCACAGGAACAACAAGTAATGTGAGTTTTGAAACTCAGATCTGAGAAATGTGTCTTATAGGCATACCTAAACTACCAGTGACTTCAGAAAATTCATACCATATTGCTGTACAGTAAAGTCAGGAATGTAGTTGTAAAAAACCAGGGACAACAAAATGTAGTTAAGAATTTATATGGGTACAGTACCCTCATTCTTGAGCACAGATTTCTGGCTTGTGGGGAAGTAAACTGCTGAGTGTGATGCAACACTGCTAAAGCATATTATGCTAAGTAACTTTCTTAGAGCAAATTTCAACAGAAAATCTACAAAAAGAAACAGCCAACTAATAAATGCTGAAGGCTACCTTGAGAACATGGAATAGTTTTAGGTTACAGGGAATTTTAGGTGATGATTATGAACAGCAAACAAACAAGGATTGAAAACAGTTTGAAATGCAGGGTGAAGGTAGGTAGGTTGAATTCAATCAGCTGTGTACTGAAAAAGCGGTCACAGAGCTTCAGGGGAAAGAAAAAAAAAAAGGAAACTGGTTTGTTGTCTGACTCATGCTGGTCATTTCTTGTTTGATTTTGACTATGGCAGTAAATATTTGCCAACACCTTTCCCAGGCCCTAGTTTTCTGCCTACACGTGGGCTACCAGATCACACAAATAAGAAGAATAAAACTGCTCTGGTTTCAAAGCAGGAAGCTGCCTTGCCCTGCCTTTGCTTCTGCTGGCACTTTACACCCTCTGTGCCAGGTTGGTTCTGTCAGTGGTGGATGGTGACCTACTATGCATCACTTCTCACCATCTGACACTTCTGACAGGCAGCAGGAACAGTTTTCATAAACTTTGGCAGTGGATTTAAAACTACAGAGGGAGGGAACATGAATGCAGATGAGCAAAAATTAAGGCCATGCATTATTCAGGCATTTAAGAATCAATAAGAGACCACTTGAAATCTTATTGATTCTTAAATGTGTGGAATTGCTAAGGGCCCCAGAGGACAAATGAGAGAGTTCTAGGTCCAAAAGGACAGATTATGTGTTGTTGTTCTAACCTGGATCTTACCTTTTTGTAAGCGTTGTGGAGATCAGTATGTGACCACAGGGAGTAGAGGAGGACTGAAGCAGCCCTACTAGCTTTGCTGAACATGTTACTGCAATTTTGCAAAAAGAATGATAAAACATATTTCATATTTCAATTTCCATGTCATAATCACAGTGCATGTACAGACTTCAACAAATGTAACCTTGTAGCATTTGTCCTGTCTCTCTTTGCTCCTAAATGCTGCTTTCCTAGTCTTTAGCTATAGTAGCATGTTTCATGCCATCCTGATTACTGAAACAAATGAAAGTACTTTGTAGGCTACATTTTAGAGCAGCCATCACACTATTAATTTTCAGTTGAGGAAAATACACTCAGCATAACAAGCATTTGAAAGAATCTTTCCAGTAGGTAAAATCTCTGGTTAGTTAAACAGGATTTAAACTACTTGGGGCCTCATGAAGCCTCCTTTATTGAGATTAATTTCCTCTTTCAATTTTGTAAAGAGAGAGGAAGGCAAACAGCATCATTATTCATATTCTTAGGCATTAATTATCTTTTGAGTAAATATTGATTGCATATGATTACCTATTAAAGAATGATTAATTTTTGAATCTATTCTCTAAAATGCTACTTTATAAATTATTTTTAAGTACAGGTCTATAAGTTTTATAAAATTTATCCCTGCACTTCACTCTAAAGTTTATCAGGACTGTGTTACAATCAACGGGAAAGACAGAAACTTTTTGGGTACAGATAAGATCTGATGGTCAGTCACTCTGTACCAGAACACAGATAATGTTGTGCAGTTATCTTCTGAGGAGTTACTTAAAATTCTGGAACATGGTCAATTTAGCTGAGGATGGAAGAGTTGCAAGAGATGTTTCTGTATCTCCCAACATGTGCAATTCTATTCACATCGCTTGTTTAAGCTGTCCTGTACCTTGAGATGAAGTGTTTTTTCTCCCCAAGAGGCAGAGAGGTTGCAGCTTCTTTCTTGCCCAGGAAAAGAAGGAAGAGGGTAAGACTTCTCGACCACCTTACCTGTCATTCATGCTGATGGCAATAATCTTTGGCAGCCCATCAGCACTCAGGAGAAGCCGTGCATTTTGCGAGCTGCTCTGCGTCAGATTGTACAAGGTGTAGCAGATGGACGCTGTGGTTTCACAGGCAATGTCAGACCCTGGGACAGACTCGGAAAGTACTGCGACCAAATCAGGCAAAACTTCTCTAGCTACAGGTTGGAAGAGAGACAAGCAATTCCATTACCAACAGGTGCAGGTTTATGTAGGGGTCCTACCTTTTTCCTGCCATTCTCACCTGGTAGGGTGCTGTGTGCTCTCTCAACAGTCATGGTTTTGTACCTGCATTACATCCCCACAACTTGGGTTAGGCTGCATCCACACTAACTCAGACACTATGCAATTTGCCTCATACACAATACATTAACGCCTCGTGTGCTGTAGTGAGGTCACCAGGCATGTGCCAGCAGCAGGCTGCCCCTTCCCAGGGAACCCTCTGTGTCCCAGAGGTAATCAGGGGTATAGTGATGCACAGCAAACTGAGAAAGGGTGACTGCAGCACAACTTTCTGAACCAGTGTGTAAGCTGTTTATTTAAGAATGACATCATATTCTGAAGTCCATCCCTACTAAAGAAACACCTCATCACTTTGACCAGACTGTTCATTCCTTCAGATGGGTGACAAGGTTCATGCATCAGGCAAAGCAATTATGTCAGAGATGATAGTCCATTATTTTCTCCATTAGTAAATCAAGAAAGGCAATTTTCAGAAAGCTTGATCAATTTAGACACATATCTAGAAAACAGTATGCCTTTCCAGATGTGTTTTGAACTAAATTTTTTTTAGGAATTTGACCTGAATGCATACATGCTTTCAGTCAATCACAAAGAATACATTTTCATGGAGAAAAGGTCCACCTGAAATTCCCCCAGTTGTCTCTGCTATAGGTGAAGTAAGAAAATGACTGTGACTGTGCAAGATGAAGCATCTGTCTACAAAGCTTTGTGCTATTCTATCTTTCCCACACTCTTTCATAAATTATTTTTTCTGATGAAATCTCAGCTTCTCATCAGTTTAATTTCTATTCTGTCTGGGGGATTCACTACTTGTAATTTTTAACACCATATGGATTATCCCTTCGAGCTCAACAACATGTTATAATATTTTCATTAATAGGGAATGTTCTCTAAGGATTAAACAGTGCCCAGGAGACTGTTCTGCAGAATTCTGAAGGTTAATCTGCCCCATGAACCATCTGTATGCCTGTAATTTCCCCTTTTCCTTTGGTGGGAACACAGAAGAGGACAACAATTATGTGAATTCATTTTGTCCTATCAGTAGGAAAAAATTTCAAATACGCATTAAATTGAAATGAGAATACTCAGAATAGAAATGGCTTCTATTTAGAAATAAGATCCTTTAAAAAGACTGAATTATTTTTTCTATAGCACCTTCTAGCTTCCATTCTGACAAACATTTTGTGGGAAAACTGTGTGAGCTGCAAGCTTCCAAAGTTTTGTGTCTAAATAGAAGGAAATATGACCTTTGCTAGAAGAATTAGAGATGCACTGTGATTTCTAGCAAAGCATTACATAGCTGTGGCAGCACAGAAGCTGGCACTCACCTTCCTTTACCCTATTTTAAGCAGAAGAAAAACTCCCTCTCCAAATCTGCACAGATTTTACTTCCATTATGTATTTTTAAAAATAGCACCAATGGAAGTACCTGACGAGGAATACACAATATAGAGAAAACTTGAGGTTAAAGTCCTCCTTAGGCAGAACTCTTTATTTTAAACCCCGTAAAATGGCTGCAAGTATCTGGCGCAAAGATCTACTCAACTCACACGGATCAGGGTTTTTTTTGGGCATTTCTTTTTTTTTTTTTTAAGGAAGGAAACTGGAAGGTAAAGAGAGCAGAGAGCGCCCAAGAGACAACGCCAGTCTTTGCTCACCTATATCGTTTTGCAGAGAGGTGTTGCGAGACAAGTTCCTGAGCAGTGACACTGCTGTCTTCTTTACTGCAGGGTGACTTACATGCAGCATAGTTCGGATGCTTGGAAGGCCATTTGCCTTTTGAACAACAGTCCGGGCCACCGCAAACGGCATCTGTTAAAGGGCACGTGGCAGCACTGTGTCATTACCGTGAATGTACGGCCTCATAAAAACCCACACACAGAGGGCTCTCTACATCACGTTAAGCACGTTTAAAATAGTTTAAGTTCAGAGCTACATATCAGCTGCAATGGAAAAGGAAAGTTTTGAGCCCTCTTTCTCCCATGTGCTCTTTGGCCAGTTCCTCAGAGTCACTATCTTCTTCACAAAAGTGATCTGCTGTTGTGTCAGAGCCTTCTGCTCCCCACGGGAGTACGTTCCACAACATGACTTTTTCAGTGCTTTTAACATCTGCTCATCCCTCTCACTGTGTAACGAATTAGCAAATTCCACGCATGGAACTGTGCACAGAGTGAGAAGAAGCAGGGCCCGTGTTTGCCAAGCAAGAAAACACTACAAAGCTGGTTGTGACTTTCCCTTCAGTGTTCTTCAATTTCCTTGAAGATGTCAGTGAGACTGCGTTATTTGAGCTCAGGGCAGTGGGCATGTTGCACTGCAGCCCTGAACTCTATTTGTTCACATTAAGAACTAAATGATCAGAAAAATATAATGCTGACTTACGGGTCCGGTGCCAGCTGTGAGGTTCTGAAGAGCTCCCAGGGATGCTTCCTGGGTGTAGTTTCTGGTGCTCTTCGCTATTAAGGAGAGATATATCCTAATCAGTGTAGAATGCCAGAGCGATTCAACACCTTTGGGATTGCTCTTTTCCTCAGGTAGAGGGGTGTCCTGGTGCTTCTAAACATGTAAACAGATCAAGCCTTTAAAAACAGCGACCTTACATGACTTAATGCATCACAAGCTAAACTAGCCATTTTGTAACTCTCTATGACCAGGTTATTTGCAGATTGTCAAGTTGTGAGCTCATATAATAATGTGTAAAATTTCAGTATTTAATTATACTGGCCACTCAAAATAAAAGGTGATAGGTATGGGGGAAGCAACTCTCTCAGCAACTGATCTTAGGGGCTGAGACCAAGGAGAAATAGAAATGCACAGCTTGTTGTACTGTGGGTGGACCAGGAGAAGGCACAAAACACTCCAGCAAAACCAAGGGATGGGGAAGGCTTATCAATCTTTTTTATGTTGCTTTTGCCATCCCCTAGTACTGTTTTCCCTCCAGCTATTCCCGGTTGTCAGAATATTAGTGATCTGTACCACATGGCATTGAAAAGAAGAGGTCCTGAGATAGCCCAAACCCCAGCAAGTCATGGAAGTGGCAAGTCATTCTGTGCTGGTTTCACTGGGGAAAAAACCATCACAACACCCACTCACTGGGAGGGCACTTGCACAATTGCTGTACATGGCACAGATACGACTTAGATCCATCAGAGGGGATGAAAACGAGTGGCAGTGTTCCTCAGCTAATGGAACAGTGTTTTTTATATGTCAGTGTCACCAGCAGCAGCCGGAAGAGATAATTGGTGTCAAGTAGGACTATCAATAAATTTGCATTTTTGGGGCAAGTAAGTGTCATGCTATTGGACACATCAATAACAGACTGTTAGGTAGATTACAGTGTTATTCTCCAGAGGATACTACAACTGATTAACAAAATGAGATGTAACTAAACATGCACTTTACCTCTTTTACTTTTCTGCTCCGTGTTCCAAAACAGCCTGGTGTTTTATCATTGCTAGAAATATTTCTTCTTTGCATATATATGCTCTGGGCATAGCTCTCAGGGAGCTCTATCTCTAGCTGGTAGGAAAGATTGTGAAGAATGCACACACAGTTTTCTGTGGCCTAAAATAACAAAAGAACAGAAATTGAAAGATTTGGCATGCATTGAAGGGACATGTATAGACATGGGAAGAGCTTTCGTTTTTGGATCTTCAACAACTAACTGCAGAGCTTCTAATGCCTTATGGAAGAGCTGGGCTTCATGCCAGTGATCCACAAGACTGCATTTACGCTGATAAATTAAACATGCCCCGGGATGTTCCCGAGCACTGAGGCCAGCTGGCACACAGGGCTTGCATTCAGAGTGGGGTGCATGCCTGCTGGAAATGGTCCTGGGACATTATAATTCCTGAATTGTGCCTGGGAAGTGTTTGGGCGAGTGCTATTTGACACAGACCAGAAGTGTGCCAAGAAATGTTTAAGAGCTTAAGAGTAAAGATGATCATGTACAAACCCTGCTGTAGCATCAGCAAAAGGAAAGCTTTGTATCTTTCCCAAGGAGGAAGTTTTTTTTTCTGTGGTAGAATGCCTTTTTAAATAAGATGTTCCTTTCTGAACACAGCTAAGGTCAGGTATACAATTTCTGAGTGATGAGTCTATGGCAAATGGCTTTATTACCAGCTCCTCCTTTTTTGAAAGTAAAAAAGGAATAAGCGGTTTTAAGACAGAATGCAACAAGGAGCTATTGGCACAAGTGTAATGTGCTGGATTCTCCCTGAAGCTAATGGCACTAAATACAAGGAGATGCTCAAGCAACTAATCCTAGAATAGAGCTGTAAATGTGCAGTAATTACCACTACATGGCACAAGTTACAGCAGGCACACTAGAGGTGCCTCGCAGGCTTCAGATAACTTTGTCATAAGTGAAGGTTGGTCTTCTCACCCAGCTTCACCCAGCTAAAAGACAAGCATCTAGTCTAGGCTGTGTTCAGGATTCATCTGCAGTCAGCAGTGGGAGGAAGAGAATGAGATAAACTGGCGTCTGGAGGTGCCCGTGTCCCTGTAGTTACTGGCTTAGGTGGCAAGTATAACTTCTAAAAAACACTTAGGAAAATTAATTCCATTCTAAATGATGCAAGCTCCTTAATTACACTGCCACCCAAAGGGATTTAGGTTCTTCGTTTCCTAAGGGGTATTTAGCATTAAATATACAGGTGAGTAACCAGATTAATTTTTTAAGCTTCTAGCGAGCTAGCTCCCTGAGGCAACTGAAAAGGTAACATCTTACTCTTTTGTGCCTTACTATCTCTGACAGCTGTGACTTTATCTCGCTTTTTTAAAAAAAGACAGAATTTTCTACCTTTCTCTCTGATGATTCCAAAAATGCTTTCCCAGTGCTAAGGTACTATTGTTTTAGATAGCAGGATAAAAATACTTCAAAAAGCTTCTTCCTGGACTTTCACCTTTGGTGGCAATTTTAAAAGCCCTGGAAACATGTTTGGCAGTTACAACAGTTTCTGAACATTGGTTTCTAAACAACGACAACAACAAATAATCACTTAGCAATTTCCCCCAGGAAAACACTTTTCATCTCGAAGAGTACCTTGTCATTAGGCTCATGGTCTGCAATAGCTCCTTGGATATAATACACAAGAGAATCAATCAAGCCATTACATTCTCTCATCTTTTTCCTTCCTTCTGGGCCGGCAGAGCTCATGTTTCTGTGCAGGAAGGAATATGTTGGTGAGAAGAGATTTAGTCAAAGATATTTTTTGTGCTACTCTGACAAACTTTTCCAGCTAAATCTTAAAATCACTGAAGTTAAGGTTGACTGCTTCCTTTCTTCAGGGCTGTAAGACAATCTGAGCCTCTTCTAAATAAAACTTTCACTTCAGCATACTCCCAGACAAAAGCAAACACTCCAGGAAAACAAACCATGTGTTTGGATAGATAAGGTAAGATCTGACTCCAATTTTCATCTCAAAGTTGAGTTAAATTTTTTTAAACAAACCTGAACAAAAAAAACTGGACTTTTTTTCATTATTCCATTTTAAGTTATATTTTTAATATTTAGGATGGTGCCTATGTCAAAATAACAGAGGAACAACAGCTGTAAAAATTTCCATGCACACAAATGTCCTTTAGCAATTTACCTACACGAAACCAGTTCTTGATCCAAGATAACTCATCAACAGGCACTTGTTCTGAGAGTTTTAGCAACATCTCTACATTAACATGAGAAGAAAACCGATGTCACTTACAGGGCTACATTCACATGGCAGTTCAGGTGCATGTGGAAATTCTCCAGGGGGAAATGCTATTGGGCAGGAGGGGATTTGAATGCAGCCAGACTGGTAGGCTGGAGCAGCAGCCTGGCCCCACTGCTGGGCAAGAGGCTGCGGATGAATGGTGAGGCAGCTGCCAGAGCAGCAGTGGGAGACAGGGAAGAGGAGAAAGCTGTACTGTGCTCAGCTGATTCCCAGCTTCCCAGAGAAGCTGCTGGCATCTAAGCAGGTAAAAGCTGAAGCCAGTAGAAGCTTCTCAGTCTGAGAGGGAAATGCGAGATGCCTTCTGCAGATGCCTCATGCTGTTCTTCCGCAGCAGCTCAGACACTGCTCTGCAGGTTTTCTGCCTCCTCCACACCCAAAAGAAGGCACTGTTTGCCTGGCTTTCAAGTAACAGTCTCTGTGCTTTGTAGTAACCCAAGTGCACCTTGAAAACGAATTACAAAAGTGATTTAAAAACTCTTGAAAACCCAAACACACACTTGCTGCTTGAAGCTTAGCTCTAAATAAGATACTGATTTCCAGGGAAGTAACAACACATTCTGTTGTGTAATTACTTTTACAACTCAACAAGGTCTGAATTATGGAATGCTGGAATTATAAACCTAGGCCTCATTATTTTGGACTCCTGCAGCTCTGCTGGCCAAAAGACTGCACATTCCAGCTTCTTTGTTTGAAATAGCATTAAATATAACCCAACCTTAGCATCCATCAAAACCGGAGAGGGACATGTTTCTTTAGATAGTTTCAGGTTGCTTATTTTGTATGCTTACTTTACCCATCAGAAATCACAGTGTTTATTATTTTAGTAATGACAAAGCCAGTAAGGTACAGCTTTAAACTTTCCTGTAGATTACGACTGTAAAATGAATGTAGCATTTTATACATTGTCATTTCACTTCTACTGTTTTTTTCCCCCTGGAAAGTACATGCTCAGATTAAATACTAATGCACTGTAATTAGAATTTTACTTTAGGTCATAATGTAAACAATGTCTCTACCTATGAGTTCATTTATTCTCTCAGGAGATTATGTATCACATAATCAATATTCAGATTCCTCAATATGGCCTACTATAGACATCACTTTGAAATTTAATTTTACCTATATATGTCACATTTGAGGCATGTCACCCATTCATATGTTTATGGCTATGCTGACAGAAATGTACATGTTATAGCCCTTCTAGCACATAGCAAAAATAGTTCCTGAGGCACAGAGACTAAAAATACTGTTAAAGATAAGTGTGGAATTTCCCTCACCAAAGACACTTCAGCTGATGCAGTATTTAGTTTTGTCCCAGTACATCATTCTAAAACCCCCTGAACTTTTTACAACTGATCATGCTGAATACTTGTGCAAGGAGTGGCTGTGCCCTGGACTTGCTGTTTTAGCATGAATATAGTGAGGGAAACAGCTTTTATAGCTCAGGAGGTGGAGAAGAACCTGAACTGAGGGCACTGTCCTGTTCTGCAAAGGAAATTAATTACCAGACTCTGTTTCATTAAGAAGTTGATGCTCAACTGTTCATCCAGCAATAGATATCAGTGCATGTCTGTGTGCATGTCTGTACACACATGGCTACTCCATTCTCCACCTTTCCCTGTTTTCTTATCACCACAACGTGGGCCTGGAAGGGAAGAGCTCCTGCTCTCCCACTCACCCAAACACAGCTGTAACCACCTTACTCTAAATAGGGTCAGAGAAGAGCATTTCAGCCAAAACCTCAGTTGATAGCTTCAGTTTGTTTGCTAATTGAAGCTTGAGAAATTCCAGGAAATAAAAATGCTATTAGATTGGGAAGGAAAAAAAACGTTTCTGAGAAGTGTCACAGAAATGTAAACGAAAAAAAATTATTTTTTAAACAATGGCGACATTTTGCTTAGAAAATTTCAAAACTGACTTGGCTTCCCAAGATTTGAGGTTCCTGACAACTGGAACAGCTCCTTCTGAGCTCGGGAGCTGGACTTTATTATAGTGGAATTGCTGGAGGCCCTGAAATACTCAGTGCTTGGGCAATTGTCATGGCTGGGCTGGAAGGTCGGAAACCTTCAAGTCTGCTATGCAAATTTGTTTTATTTGCATTTTATCAAAAGTGCTCTGATATAAACAGATCCATGAAGCAAGGAACAGCTGGAGTAAAAATCAAGAGTCTTCTCATAGAAAAGCTCTTCTGCTACCCAATTTGTGATATTTCAACCCTGCATTGGTATTCAAGGGCTGGGACAGTGTAGCATGAGGAGAATACAGCCTTAGGGAGATTGGTGCTTGCAGGGATGGTCTCTAAGTGACTCAGAACTTACACTTTGGCATCACCTAACTACCAAAAATCTCTGACTTCTGGCATGCTCAAATGTGGTAATCCTGGTGACATGCTCAAACTATACCACATGCTAATGTGGATGCATTTTGTCTATCTATGTGCCTCATTTACCTCATCTTACATTTGCTGCTTCTGTTCTCTCTTGCACTCACACATGGTGCAACTATATCTGTAATCAAAATAGCTGTTTGCCCATGTTCTTGTGGCATTTGGGGAGGTTCAGCTAATTCCCTACTGGGAAATATAATTTTGATCCAGAGATGTGAGGTAAATACAAAGAAATGTGACATAGTAAAATCAAGCATGACTTTGAAAGAAACAGAATGATGGTAATTAGCTTGCAAATGGCACCAAATGAAAGGGATACTCCCTTTAAGCCAACACTGAGTCATACACCGACTGTTGGAAAAGGTTTTTGAACTGCTGTGAATGATCCACATAACTGATAAGAAGAGGGATTTTGCTCCTGGGACTCATTCAATTACCAGACAACGATTTCCTGGAGTAGTTTGGGAAATTCTATTCTCTGCATGCCTTACACAGTTCAAAAATCCATCAAGGAGGGAAAGGTATCTAGGATCTACTCAGTAACCAGAAGCGCCAAGCTGCAAGATGCTTGCTGGAAATAACAAAATTCCTTTCAGGAACTGGGGGAGCAGATAAACTGAAGAGGAGGCAAGAGAAGATAAGAATGGATGGAAATAAACTTCAAGGAGTAGCAATGCTATGCAAGAGGCCTTGGTTCAAAGACTTGTTATCATCAGTCATTTGTTTTACGTTCTCTCTTAGAAGCTTCCATTACAGGTTTGAGCTGCCATCACACTTTTCAACACACAGTGAGAGCTTTGGCTTCCCTTCTCTCTGGAGCAAATGGAAGAAGATGTTTATGCAGCCTCTTGGTCTAAAGTATAATGATACTACTTCCTCCAAATACAGCTTTACACTGTCCTTGTGGGTCACTGTGTAATTCAAAACAAAAGCTGAAACAAGAGCTGGGATAGACAAAGTGTCAAAAATAATTATGAAAAAGGAAGCATTACTTTTATTTAACTGGTTGGGGAACCAGTAACAGAGAGGATAGCTGACTTTTCTGGAGACAGTTGCCTAGAAAGTTTTGAAGAATTAGAATACAAAGGGGCACCAGATGCTTCAGTTCCAGAGCAATTAAACAGGAGGGCTCTGCAATGAAGTACAGCAGTTGTGACTCCGAGCTCCAACACTTAAATGAAATGTTTTGCAGGAGGAAACGTGATGACTAAACATAAATTTAGGGAAGTTCAGCATTGCAGAACTTTTGGGAACAGGTATTTCAAGGTAAAAATGGAACAAGATCATGTCTGTAATACTCCTGTAGATATTTTTTTTGTTGTTGTTGTTTTTACTTATTCAGCTTATTGTCAAGCAACCAGTGAAGTCTGTTCATTTGGCTTACTCTGCCTGTTCAGGGCACAGTGTTTTTTATCATACTTCACAACTGAACAATACTGTTTCTTATTCTAACCGCTAGTGCGGAATTCTGTGGCGTACGCAGCGTCTTTTTACTATGTTAAGTTTTGTGATCTGTGATTTCTGTGAAGCTTTGCTTCTGACATGGTTCTAAGACAAAACACAGACCTGGAGAAAGGGATTAACAAATCCTTCTAACGTCAGACTTCCTTATCAGTGACTGCAAACACTGACACAGGCAGCCAAGATTCAGGACTCCACAATACTTCTGGCAATAACTGGTTAGCAGGACAGGGATTGGTCTGCTCATTCACTCATTCCAGTGTTTGAAAGTATCTGCAATATTATCTGCTAGAGTGGATTCACTTCTGCTCCTGAACTTTTGTCAAGGAGGATGAAGAGAGCTGTGATTTATGAGTTGGTAACTGTGTGGCACAGTGCATACACCCACACCATATGCCAGTGTTAGATTTGGACTGTGGGTGTCCCTTTCAGTCCATAGGTGTATGTAAATTTTTGAAAATAAGTTTTGGCATTCTCCTATAGCTAAGTACTGTACTATGCATAATGTATTGCACTTCAAAGTACTATTTTTACCCTGTAATAGAAGCTGCAGGCTATAGACTTTATCAGCATGCACAACAAACATGTTAGTATTACAAAAGGGAAGACTAATTACAGATTTATATTTTGGCAAATAAATATACTCTTCAAACATCTTCATTAGCAACATCACTCCCTCAGTGCACAGTTTTATTACTTTGTGTATGCTCCTTTTTTAGTTTTCAGCATTTATTCATGCAGAGATTAATTTTTAATTAATACATAAGGAAGGAATACTTCTAGTGACCTAATCTGGGAGGGGCATCCATTTCCAATAAAGAGATGCAAACTGATTAATCTTAAAAATCTCAGCTATTTGGCCTGTACAAATATGATAAGCCTCTTCTGTGCCAGAAACTAATTCTGCGCTGCAATCCTGCAGATCTCCTTTACCTGGAAATTTTTGAGCCCTTCTTGTTCTAATTATAAGTGTTGAAGCTCTTAAAAATGAGGACTAGAATATGGACATCATATTTACAAGATGGGTAATTCATCTTTGAGCACCTAGATAAGGGCAGTTTAACAGAGTTTTCATTAAACCTGCAGAGCTCACTGCAGCTCTGGAGCAGCCTCAAGCACTGACTTTTCTGTACAGAGTAAGGTAAGCCCAGAATCTAATTTAAAAGAACTCAGCTACTGTTATGCCTTATTTGTCACATAACAACTTGTATCAAGCTGCTGAAACAATCTCAGACAAAGCAATACAGGGCTAAACCTGAGAATGATCCTTTGTCCACATCGGCTGGCTCATAGGGAAGAGACAGTTCCAGAGTCCAAATGCAGGACAGGAGCAGACAGACTGTTTCTGTATAAATGCATCCTGGGCTAAGCAATATGAAAAAAGACAACCTCTTTATTTCCTAAACACCACCAGCATTAGCTAGAGAGATTTTATTATGGGTGGTTAACGTTTCTTTTTATTTGCTTTTGAGCCATCATAGTAAATAAAAGTTAATTATTACTTAGAGATGAACTTAATTAGTAGCTAGTGGGCTGACAGGAGTTCCTACAGGAAAAGGTGCCTTATTGTTGGGTATTTTGTATAGCTAACAATTCATCTGTCTTCTGAAACCACATGAGTCAGGCACAGAGCTGTTTACACAGTAAAAATTAATGCCATATATATACAACTAATATGCTATAGGACACGTTAGCATAGCAGGAATGTGTGAGGCAAAACTGGGCAGCTTCCCAAGCCTCTAAATTTCAGACTTTATTCCTTGTACTATACTAGAAGGTGTGTAAAACTCAGGCCATGCCTTTGCACTTGTACTTTACTCCTCTAAGCAGCTCAAACTGCCCTTTCATACATTTTTGAAATGTGTAAACAAAAGGCATGCATCTCTGATGCTCATGAGTGTACTTAACGTGCAATGACTTTGGACTCACAAACACAAAGAGCCCCAGTTCTATAGGCTGTTATTTTTAATGGTGTTTTTATTGAAGATGTGATTTTCATCCTTCAGCCATTTAGGGGTGTGTTCACTGAGGCCCTTGGTGTTTCTCTGTAGTAAATGCTACTGTGTTCATGAGCCTATTAGCTGATTGTAGTAGTAAATACACAGCTGCAAATCTATTCATTCACTCCATGGCTGCAACTTGCTTGAACTTGTGTAAAAGGTTGGACAGGGCTTACCATGGTTTAAGAAATGGTTTTTCCTTAATTTAAATAATTTTCTAGTCAGTTTAAGTATAGATTATGATATGTCAAAGTAAGCATCTTTGGCAGCAGCTGAAAACTGAAGACTTTTATGTACTTCTAGGTATCGAGTCTCTTTTCCAAGTCATCTGTTTAGATGAGAAGGGATCGTGACTTGAGAGGAACTCTGTGCATTTATCCAAAGGGTCCTTGGAGATGCTAATGAATGTAACTATTAGTCATGGTTTATATGCAGAGTAGAAAAAAAGACTGACTTGGCCACTGCTGAGCATGTTCTGCTCACTAGTCAAAGGAGTGCTCCCATGCCTGGTAGCATTTAGCAGGTATTGCAGCAGGTGAGCAAAACATACTCAGCAGAAATGTCAAAAAATAATGGTCCCATTAATAACCAATAATGCTGTAGATGAGGATAACTTTCTCAGTCTCTCGAAAGAAAATTTCAGATACACAGGCACTTCAATTGTCCCACCAAAGATCTATGATACCAGAACTAATAATTCAAATATGTTAGTCTTTTGGTAGTCCAAATGGCACTTATAGGGCAATACAACAGTAAAGTGCATCAAAATTAAAAACAAGAAAAAAAATAAGTGTGCAGGCCTGTTTTATCATCACTATTGCTTTGGGTAGTTGTAGATTGAGTACTCACCTCAGGCATCCTGTGGCATTGTAGAAGATATCAGGGTCAGGTAAAACACTTGACTTCGGGTAATCTCGATCTGGCCAGCCTGAGTAAGGGATGAGGACAGCTTCAGTCAGCGTCTGCAGGGCTTCTCTAATCAACAGGTGCTTCAGCTGGTCATTAGAGGACAAATTCCACAACAAACCTGGAATACCCAAAATAAAATCAGAGAGGCAAAAAGACTCTGCTGCAGTTTGAAAGACTTAATCTCAAAGTCCTTGAAGTTAAAAGGTGAAGAAGCCTCACTGACACTTGACATTCTGACGAGGAGCAGAATGGGTTGGTAAGTGTTCACCAGCCCTGATCTGAGGACAGGGAAATGGGGCAAAAAAGGGAGCACAGTTATCCATGTGATTGAAATAAAATCTCTGCACAGTCAGTCTGATGCCCAACCATGAAGTGCAGTTTCCCATGGCTCTGCATTGCTCATCTGCAGCAATCATCTTCTCTATTACCAAAGTAGTACAAGCTAAACAGACATAACACCACCAGCATCAGTGATCATCCTCCACGGTTCCAGGGAGGAATTTGTCCATTCTGGATGCCTGGCAGAACTAGTTGCACTTCCAAGTACGAAGTAAAGACCAATGAGTGGGAGAATAAACTCGTATGCAAAAGGGATTGTGATGGGAAGTACAGAGATTGAGTTCACAGGTTGCTGGAAATCTGCTGGAAGACAGGAGATGCCCATTACCAAGTTTCTCTAACACTTGATAGCAAAATTTCTCATAGGAGGGAAAGCTGTTAAACCCTGGTTGGCCGTTACTGTCCAGACATTAGTCACTAAGCAAATCATTAAGTAATGCTACAAACCTTGTCTATTCACAATCTCCCAAACAAATCTTAAATATAATATTGCATAACTTACTAGGTTTGCTTATGTTCTATTCCAACAGATGACAATTCTTTTTAAAGTACTCTTCCCCTGGAAAACGACATGTATTTCTGCTTTTCACTACAAAGACATTCATTGTTTCCTCAGCCTGCTGCTCTAAGTTTCACAGACCTCCTTCTCCACACACACTGGCAGAGTATTAGTGAATGTTCCTTTCATCAATTCACAACAGAAAATGCTTCTTTTATATCTCCTTACACTTTGAATTTAATTTCAGGTATTGTGAGAAATAATAAAACCAAAACAAAAGCCAGCCAAAAGCAGCCCATTCCTTCTTTTGGGATCAGCTCTTCAACCTCTGAATTAAAGGATAAAAGGAAGAATGTATTTTCCTGAAGGAAAATAAGGCATATGGGAAATCAGACAAGCAGTCCAAAGAGCATTGGTAAGGGAAGCAGGTTAAAATAGAATGGCAAAAATGCAAGGAACGGCACAAGGACAGAATATAATTTCAAAAAGAACAAATTCATTTTTAATTGCAGATAGATACCTAGAATAGAATTGTCGGAACAGAATTTGAGATGTTGCTTACACTGTATATTTTCCAACAAAAATCCTACCTTTACCCACAGGCACTGTATCACTGGGCTGAGAAGGATTCTCTCAGTGGCATTCTGGGTGTGGATGAATTTGTTCACATTAGAAAATGTCTTTAGGAGTGGGCTCTTTCCTTGCACCTATGCTTAATGTACTCATAGGAGCATAGTTTTCCCTTAGATGGTTATTTGGAAAAATGGGTGGGGTCTGCTTTTGAATTTATATTTCTTTTAATGACAGTTCTGCTTGTGCTGTAATCTTCCCTGCAGGAAAAATTTCCTTTCATTTCTTGTATTTATGCTTCATGATAACAAGATCAAGAGGTTAGCTACTCCCTGGAGGCTCATCTGGCTTACCTTCAAAAGCTAATACTTTTTTTCTTTTTTCCATGCCACAGCCATTTTACTTTCTGTTCCTCAGTATGCTCTCCAAATACTATAAAATTCAATTCCTGTCTTGGCTCTTGTGTTGTCACCAAGTGACATCCTCTCCTGCTACTTACGAGTAACACCATTCCTTTCCTAAGTGACTTCTAAGTAGCTTGTCAAAAAGTCAAAAAGACAAAAAAAGGACAAAGCCTATGTTTCCTTTACTTTACTTGTATCAATGATTTCATGAAGCCAATTCAGTCAGTGTGCTCTTGAGGAGGACTCATTCACCCTATGAAGAGGCCATATAAGCACAGAAATTGCAGAGAAACCAGGCAGCTATTTTCTGCACAGGGGCCTTAGTTAAACCGGTCCATAGCAGCTTTCAAACCACTTTCATAGGCACAAAGCCACTTTGGTGGGGGTTGTGGTTTGGTGCTTTTCGTGTGTTCTCCTGGGATGCACAGAGCATGAGGCAGCACGCAGCACTTGCTGTAATCAGCATTTATCTCCATACACTTTGATTGCTTTCAGTCTTTTCATAGGACAATTCAAGGCACACTGCATGACTGTGCTCAGTCTGTATTCCTCAGGTCTTGAAGAAAAAACAGGCCATTGAAGTATTCTTTGAGAACATATGATGTAATGTGGCTTAATGTTAGGCAAGTGCTTGTCTGTATTAACACTGCCAGTACTAATAAGCCAGCGATCTTAAAAATAAGCTTTTAAGGTTGATGTTTACTTATGTCAGGTAATTTTCTGAGAGGCAATGAAGTACAGTATGAGAAAGCTTCTGTGTCTCTGAGTTTTAACTTCCTTCTCTCCAACAACTTCCTTATCTTCATATACTTTTGTCAGGTGGAGTGCTTTGGTACCATGCTTGCTACACAGCAACAGAAACAAAAAGCTTCCCTCTGCTGAGCTCAGACATCTTTAGTAAAGAGTATTGCATGCTTTCAATCCTTGGCCAGGAGTCTTTCACCACAGCTCGATGAGGGATTATCAGGCACCAAGATGATTTTAGTCATCTTTTATGGGGAAAGACATTCAGGTAAATATCATATCACACGTTTGGAAGTCCCTAATTTACAGTCAAAGTAGGCAAGTAATATGTATGATGTGGAAAGAAAAATGGACTTCTCGTGCTGACTGGGTGGAAGGACAAATTTTCCACATTAATCTTTTCCCAGAACTGTTACAACACTGCAGAGAGATTGCATGCATAGCTGTGATATTCCACTAGTCCTGCAGGAAGTCAAAGGCAATGCAAGAGGAGAAACAGAGCTTGTAGGTGAGCCATCAGTCAGACAGGGAAACTGTTGTTCAGCAGAATTTAACTATTTTGTTAGAAAGGCAGTCAAAGGTTTGCATTATCCTTGGAAGAGCCTTGTGTTGCAGCCCTTCTCAGGCTATGCAGGAAATCTGACAGGGCAGTAATTCCAGTGATTCCTAGATATCACTGTACATGCCAAGATCATCTGGAAGCAATGACCCAAGTTAGCATACTTATAACAGTGACTCTCTATCTCCTGTCTGCAGCTCACTCCTTGCCTGTCTGGGAAAGAAGGTGGCCAAAAGCAAAGCTAATATTCTCATAGAAATTCATTCATCCAGACTGCCCTTTGCCCTGTAGGCTCCTTGGAGCTTATTAAGGAGATGAAGAATTGTTCAAGTGATGGCAAAAAGTATGCCCTAGTGCCATTTTCACAAAGGCACTCTGTACTTCCTCCTGACTGCACATTTGGTCTTGAACAAAGCAAGAAATACTTCTCTCTTGGCATATTTTTAAAGCCATCCTTTGCAAGAGAGAGGCACGAAAGCATATCACAATATTTTGCTTTACACAAGCTATCTCATCTTGCTTGATATTGCTTAAATATTTTGTTGGTGTCTTCTTTGTTTTGTAACTAAATATTCATGTTCAACGACAGGGGTAATTGCAGAATGAAGATAAGCCTTCATCCAATTCCACATTGAAGGGGAAGACAGTACCATTCACAGTATCCATGTGAGCTATCCTGCACAGTCAACAGTTTTGTCAGAAATGATGGAATTGCTAGCAAGCAAAGAGCATTGGCTTTCTGGCCACTGTATCACCATTTTCACTGCTTACCTCACTGATCTGTAACAGCACAGAGAGATAACACACTATACAGTAAGTTACTAAGTGACCCAGTTGTGCAACTGATGAGTGTGAAAACCTTTAAAACATTTTAATGTTGCAGAGCTGTAGAACTGAGCCAAAAGAACCAACAATACAAAGCTTTGTTCTCCAGCTTAGGGAGCAGAGTATTTAAAATACTTAAAAGAATGCAGAATTACAGAAGGTCTTGACATGTCCTTGCTTCAAGGCAGGGCTGCTTGACACCTTCTGTATCTTTTCAAGCACAGTTCTCTTAATAGCTTTTGTTCCTGGTATCTTTAAGGTTCACTTGAAATAAACCTCCATTCATTTATTCATAATGTTTTCCATTTATAAAATATAAGCCTGCTCTTCCTTTGCATGCCAACGAGAATGAATGTGGGTCACAAGCAGTTGAATTCCAACAGACACATTATGGCTACACAGGACTGCAGGGATGAGGTGGTTGACAAAGCCAACAAGGCAGCAACCATAGGTTTCTTTTTGAGTAATGCTGGACTTTTCCTCCCACCATCCCTTCTGCTACACTGAAGTACAACAAGAGGTGTAATATGGGGTGTCTGATCCAAAGGGCTTTTCCTTCAAATTTGCAATGGGCCCTACTAATTAACAGTTCTTCCTCAAGGTTATTGGAAATAAAAGCATGAGAAGACTAGCCCTGCAAAAACAGAATCCAGAATGTCAGTCACTCCATTGATGATACTCTGTGATCTTTGCAGTCAAATGGCTGCCTGGGAGGAATTCTCTCCCCTGTACACAAAAAAGAAACATGCTGTTACTGTGGCAGAGCTTTCTGCTTGTCACAAATCCAAGAAGACAAGACTCGTGTGCAAACTGCTGGGAGTGGGAGAGCTCAGAGCAGAAATTTGGGGCAGTAGAGTTTGTGGGGAACACAACAACCATTTTCTATCCATGGCACCTGACAGTTCTGGGTGACTGTCTTCAACAAGGAACTCCCAGTAGGTGCTGTCAGCATAGAGTCAAATAACAAAGGCTGAGTTGCTGTGTAAATAGCAGCAGCATTAATTACAGTCCCAGTCACTTTCTTTTCTGGAATATCTAGGACTTTAAGCTTCCCGCAAGCAGACTCATATAATTTCTGAAGGAGTTTTAAGAGGGGAAGTTGCAGTTCCTCATCTCTTTTTATTGACTGAGAGACTGGTCTTGAGTAAGGACCTTGGAATTTTACCCTAAGTAAATTGCTTAGAATAGGTGACAATGTTCTTGTATTTAGTCACTAATCACGGGCCTAAGTAAACAATCATGTGCCTGTCCCGGAAAGCTTGTGCATTACTTAAAGCACTTCATGTTTGACTGCACAGAAAACACTACCTGTGATTTGCTTCTTAGTCTCTACATCCCTGGTGTGTCGGAGTAGGCGGAGCAAGAGTGGGATCCCTTTCTGCTCTGACACTTCCAGTTTGTTGTCATTGTCCTCAAACACCAAGTTTCTCAGAGCACCACATGCTGCCCGCTGAATGTCCTCATTCTGAACCTCAAGAAGCTGTAAAAGTTTGGGGATACCACCAAGTGAAAAAACCTGTGAAGGAAACAAAACACAGCAGAGAATACTTAGATCCTGTAAAAAACAAACTCCACTCTCCCCCTAGCCCAGCAAATATTTAAATAGTCATAGGGACTTCTTTCATTTGCTACTATTTGAAAGACTTGAAGCACAAATCATTAATCATTTGCACATGACTGCTAACTTCTGGTCTTTTATATGACTAATAGTTAAAATTAACTAAGGCAGGCATCATATTTTGATAATGTAAGAGAATGAAACTAAATATTTTCCAGCTTTGCTGCAGATTTGTACTCTCTGACGAGACATTTAATCTCTCTGTATTTTAGCTTCCATGTTGGTGAAATGGTTCTTTGAGATTTCATTCTGAACATTTATAAACTGTTTTGAGATTTCTATACATAAAATGTTCCTGAGATGCCAAATTTGTGTTTTTCCTCTTAGCAGCCAGCCTGATGAAAAGACAGTATTTTTTCTCTATTAACTTCTGTGCACTTATCAAATAAGTGACAGTGTATCAAATAAGAACACATTATACTTAGTACTTCTTATCTGTGGCATACTGAGAAAAAATACTAAACTAGTAAAATCTAAACATTGTAAGTTAGCTATCTACTGAACCACCCTCATTTAACAAAGACTACTTTTCAGTGTCTAATTCTTTAGAAAATGAGGTTTTGATCATAAATGAAGACTTTAGAAGACATTATTTTACCACAGCTGTATGGAAAATAAGTTTCCAAGTTCTACATGTTGTGGCAAATGAGGAATTCCAGTGATGTGCCATAAGCAAGCCTTGGCTCATTTAAGAACGACTTTACTATGAAAAGTACCTTACATTCATGTACAATTGAGAAAGGCTTCCTCCAGCATCTCAAAATGCCATATGGTTTTGTGGACAAACTCATCCTTGTGTATAATCAACAGCATGTGAAAGACTAAGAAATCTGATACAACTGTTTTGAGCAGTCCAGAGTTTAATAATAAAAAGAATTGAATGCAACTGGCAGGTGTTGGCAACACAAAGAAATGGAATGTAACACAGTCTTTTGCCCTTCATGTAGCAAAGTACTCAGCCTGCCAGCCTTTCCTCTGATTCAGCTGTACAAAAGGCACAGTTTCTTGCTACTGCACTGCTGACCTGATTCCCTCTGCAATCATTCCATAATCATCTCAATGCTAACAGAATGAAACACAGAAATACATATCTTGAGGGAAATGGAGCATAGAGGCACATCAACCTACTTTATTACAGTAGATCAGCCCTTTTGACACTGACACTGTAGTTGGTTGGGGTTTTTTAAACATTTATGCAGACTTTCTGTTGGTAATTTTAATGCATTTATAGCTCTTGTAAAAGAAGTGGTGCTATTTTGACCTAATTTGCAAAGGATAATTTAAAAAACCTATTGACTGGTCATTCTAAATTTTCATTGGTAGACAGAATTCACCAAAATACTGTAAAAACACCAGTTCACAAAAAAAAAAAGAAAAGCCACTAAACCCACAAACTATCAACTATCAGGGAATAAAGCATTGTAAGACAAAGGCTGAAAGGCTAAAAAGGGGACACAAAACAATGCCAATGTGAACAACTCTGACAGGCACCAAACAGAAAAGCTCAGCTAGGATATGTGGCATAGACAGGAAAATAGGAGAAGGCTTTAGGCTGACTGCTCCAATTAGAACACTTTTACTCATGCACTTGTTTTCCTGGGACGCTGTCTGAGAGAGGTCTGTATAATAAACCACCTCCAAACATGAAATTCTGAAGTTCTGTCCTCAGTCTGAAGTTAAGGATGCTACCTGTACTGGTGTTTTCTTCCAAAACAGTCTTTGACATACCATAAAGCAAGTTAAAAGGACTGAGTGATGTTTGGCTGTCACTGAACTGGACTGAATATACATGGAGTTAAGGCTGAGGTTACATATGAATGATACTGAGCATATTACAAACCAAGGCAGGTGTAAAACTGTTTTTCAATAGTTGAAATAAACTATCACCTTACACATTCATGTACAGAACAGAGAGACATATTTGTGTCCAATAGGGAAAGAAAAGGAAGAAGAGAATATATTTAATACGTGCTTTCAAAGAACTCGTAAGAGACCTAACAAGTGTCTTCTAAGGGATTTAAAAAATTTGGTTAATCTAAACAATGTATTAATGCATTTGTGCAGTCCCAGAGAGCCCTTAACATTTTGGCTAATCCATGCACTGCATTAACACATTTGTGCACTCCTAGCAAATCCTAAAGATTGGATAAGTTTGTACTCTACTCCCAGACTTTTCTTTTCTGGGATATTTTTGTACTAATGGTGTAAGCGTGCAAGTCAAAAATGAGAGACAAGAGCAATTATAATGACAAAAAGTTCAGAGTCTATTTATAAAGGCTGAAAGAACTATGTTTTTTTGGCCTGAAAAGGAGCAAATTAAGTGGTTTTTTCACTTTGCAGCGTCAACATTTATGAAAAACCATCCAGACAGGATAGAAACTAATCAAATCAGTTTGAAAAAGGGAGATTTAAGTTATGCTTTTAAAGTTATATCAGGAATAACTGGCAAAGGTAGTAAAGCTCTTTGACTGCTTACAGAAGCTTGTGGAATCCTAATCAATGGCTTGATCTGGAGGTTGGTCCTAAACATCTGTAATTACCCATGGTTTGAGTGAATTTTTACCCTACATTTCTATGTCTCCTACCACAAAATGCTAAAGCCCAAATTTTTGCAAGCATAGACCCAGTCCTGTTCCATGGATTTAAAAGGGTCTGCAGCATAAAGCATCAGTGTATTTTAGGGAAAATAACATTAGTATCCTATAAGGTTTCTTGGGTGCCTTTTTTCTCTTCATGCTGACATAGTACCATACAGTACAGAAAGCTATTTTCTCTATCTGACTGTAACTGGCATTAAAATAATTACTTACTTTTCTTCTGGCATCTGCTTTCTGGAAGCACTCATGCTGTATGAAAGTCACTGCAGCAAGAATCCTAGGTGTGGACTGTGTATTTTCACTCTTCAGTATGTTCACTGCACGCTCCAGTGTCATCTCCACTTCTGGGCTCCTTAAAAGTATAGACAGAGGAAATAGGGTGAAGCAAGAGTGCAGAAAAATTATCTTTGTCATAATACAAGGATTTTTGTATTTTCAAGTAACTTTAGATTGTCTTAGAACTTTTTTTCCTTTCCAGTAGCAGAAAGTATTAAAAAAGCTGGGGAAGAGAAAATCATAAATGAAAGTGTGGCAACAATGAAAAGTTCTGGAGAAAGTCATGCTTCAAATTCTAAAAACAAAATGGAAACGTTAGTGGGTGTTTTTATCAGTGTTTCCATCAGTTTCCATCCTTTCATCACTGGATGAAGGACAGGATGTGGAAGGAAAGATGAAGGAAGTGGATGAAGATCCAAAGAAGGCTATAACCAAAGCAGAGTGAAGGTCATGAAGACACCTTGATGTTTTCCTCAGTAATGTGATGATTGCTTTTCTACATTTGTTTTCATGCCTTCCATCCATTTCTTAGTTCCCAGAATACATATATGCAGGGCAGCATATTTCAAACTATAGAAGTTGTTCTAGTTTGAAATAGATGGGCAAAGCCTTTTTTTCAGAATAAAAATAGCACTCATTAAACTGAGTATGTACATCGACTGTGGGAGGATTAAAAATAAGCATGGCTATTTTCCTCTCAACTTCCAGCATGTTTGCTTAAATGATGATTGTGTTAGACAATCATATAAAAAAAATGGAAAGAGAGGTCACCAGACACATTTTTTCCCAACTAAATGGAACATAAAACAATTCATGGCACATTCAGGTGCATTAGCCATGGTGCAGGTGGTTATGCTCCCCAGACTTTTATTTACTTTTTGTTTCAAGTATGTTCCACCTAGAGAAAAAAAAAAGGGGGGGGAGGGGAGGAGGAGGGGAAGTGGACAAGAATATGAGCATTTTATTTTTTTAAACCAGATAGTTTTGTAATACCAGATCCTCTGTTGCCCAGACAGGGATGAGAAGGCAGTCTGTGAACCCCAGTGAAACAAGCAGTCATTGGCAATAACTCCCTACTTCAGAGCTACCAGAATGATAATGATTTACTTGATAATCATCTCAGTAAATGAACCCAAAGTTAGAAATATTAACACAATTACCATTTATGTTAAAATAGGAACCTAGGAAATAAATTGGCTTAAATTGAAATTTTAATTTTTTTTCAATTAACTAAGTAGAAATATTAAATAATAAACAATGTTCAGGAAAGTGAAACACCAAATGTTTTGATATTGAGAAGAGAAACATTCCTAAAGAATGTGTTTGTAGACTGCACCAGGTGTCACCCAGTTCTTCAGCTCTGAGACTGGCTCCATAATGGACCTGCAGGAGTGAAAGAGCTTGGAATTCCAGACTTGCCCAGAATGGGCTGCAGGGGAGCAATGCAGACAAACCAGGCAGAAATCAGGCAGGTTTCTCACAGGGAATCTTGCTATAAATGCACTGAAATCCAACTGTTTCCCCCAAAATGTTTATGATGTACTCATGAGCTCTGACACAAAAACAGATTTTGCTGGAATTTTTCTTGCAGCTACACTGTAAATCGACATCTGCTGCTCGGTTTTGGCAAGGTAAAACCAATTAGTATGTCTGTAAGGACAGTAAAGAAGTGGAGAATTTTGATTCATTGCACCTGTTGCAAATGAAATTATACACCCATACCCTGAGGTTTCTACCTGCTTTTATATTTCTTTTTGGTATAAATATGTTATTTCTTGTCTTCTCCTCTGAGTTAGTGTTTTGAGCAAATACACAGTATCTATAGGTGCTGAGGATGCTTGTGCAAGAGAAAGAAGGGGACAGCGTCAATGGAGAGGTTAAATCAAAGAGAAATTAGACAGAACTTTGGTTAGTATCTCTAGTGCCTGGCAATGCTTACAGCTTCCAGATTTTCAGGGTTTACTTCCGGCCAGATTTAAAACAAAGTAGTTACTAAGTTACTCTAAATTGTAAGTAAGGTGAACTGATCAGAAACCTACTTAAAGATCTCAAACAATGAGTGATGAAAAAAAGCTAGATCATATTTCTCCTTCTTACTCTCTGTGGTGGAACAGAAAAGCAGGCTTTCCAACCTTGGGTTTTAGTCACTTTTCTTAAACCAACAAAGACCCTGCTATACATGTGCACATATGAGCATGTCTACCTGACTGCCAGTCACCACAATAATTTTGGAGCCCTTTGCCCAAAGGGCTATAAACATGTGCCTTTCAAGGTCAAAATTGCTGCATGGGCTGATCCCTCATGGGATACCAGAGAATCTATGTGGAAACTCAACCTCAGGACGCCAAGGGTGACCCAGAGTAGTTAAGGTCCATCAGCAGTGCCTGCCAGGCTGAGATGAACACAGGGACAGCCAGACTGCATTTCGAAGTGCTGGGGGTGTAAATCTGCACTGAGACTGACAGCAGCTCACTGTTCACTGGTTATCCCTTCATGGCTGATACTCCTTCATGCAGCAGGCAAAAATATTTCTCTCCTGTTGCGCACTGCCATACTAAGCTCGTTCTTCATTGGATAAAAATAACATTCCCTAATGTTTTCTCTGGCAGCAATAAAGGATGCAATACAATCTTTGACCCTCAATGGTATTCATAAAGTTACAAGACCCTAACTCTCGTGAAAATAGAATTTGATGCAATGATTCTACCCCACCCTCAAAACATTTACAGGCAAACTTAATAGCAATTGGCTGATTGGCATGTGTCATGACACTGCAAACAGTCAGTCAGGAAATGGTTGTTAAACAGAACAATGATTTGACAAGTTCTGACTTCACCTTAATTGCCAAAGTATACCATTTTTGAGATATATACATACATAATAATTTTGTGACAGCTCTCAGCACATTTAGAGGTCAGATTCTGTAAGCAGCTGTTTCTCAGACAGCTTCACGCTGAATCTATCTCTTTCCTAAGTTCTTCATCATGAGGATGCTTTTAACTGATTCACTTCACCAGAAGATACACAGATAACATCTCTATACTCTGATTTTTTCTACTTTTCTTTCATAGCATGAGCTAATTCTTTTACAGAAAGTTTGAAAATGCTTTTATATAAATTTCGAATGCTGTACACAGCTAGTCCACTACTTCTCTCTAACCATGCACAACTATTTTACATTCTCTTAATTCACCTTGGAAAGCCCAAAATTGTGATTTGCATAAAAAAAGTATAAATTTCAGGAAAAATTAATTTACTCCAAAGCCAAGCTTATCTTTTTTTCCCCTTTACATTACTAAGGGAGTGACAGGTAATATGTCAGATAATGCAGACTTAAAACCAGAGAGAATGGGAAATGACAAGAACTCTGTAAGTGTCTACAAACTTCTTTACCTGAGAAACCTTGTCAGAAGAAACTATTGTACTACTGGTGGGATGATGGACTTAAGTGAAATACCTCTGACTTGACAGTGGTGTATGCTGCACAGCAAAATGTTGTCTAGTGTGGTTTAAACAGTAAACTGTGTGGTAGCTAGATGAGGTTGAACCAGAATGTACTACAAACAAAATAGGACTTCTGCATCCAGTCCTTCCAGTGGTGAGACTCACAAGAGGACTTATTAAATGTTGACAACAGTAGGTGTTGACAACAGTAATAATGTAGGTGGATATCATACACATTATTACATAAACACGTAACAAATGCTGACTTCAGTCAGCTAAAACGGCTACAGTTTCTTCCTTATAATTTAAGAATGGTGTAAAAATGGTGAAAGTGGTGCAAGACTTCTGCAGAATTTTAACTTACATGCTGCTTTCCACCAGCCTCTTTACTAATATTTAAGTTATTACATTTTACAGAGACTTTTTAATACTTTGGGTAAAGAGCTCCTCACTCCCCCAAAAACCTAGCTATGAAACTAAAGTAGATTCTAGGATATTTGAAAATCTAAGCAAGATATGTAGAAGTAAATGAAATGGAAGCACAGAGATAAACAAAATCTGTAAACAGCTGCAAAGGGAACTTTAGCAGCTTTCAGAGCACTTCCAGTTGTAATTTTCAGCAAAAGCTGAACCTAAAAAGTGGCACTTAAAAAATTGTGCTGTCAAAAGATTTCCAATAGGCTACAAATCTCCCAACTGAGTTCAACATGGTCTCAATCAAGCCACTTGCACAATGACTGAAGAGAGATTTTTACATCTGCAGGTATGAAAAATACTTTGGTTGATGTTTGTACAGGCAGACAACCAGACTCCAGTGTCTGCACCTGCAAAAGAAAAACCAAAATTGCTCCTAAATGTAATTAAAGACAAAAATTGCTGGTTGTTGCTTAGAAATGCATTCAAGAACGTGCCAAAAGTTAAGTAAATTATTATCAGTGGGATTCATGACTGTCTGTAAATTGTCTTACTGAGAAATGAAGTCCTCCCAGATACCTATTTTCAACATTACTACTCTCAAATCTTTAGCTGTTGTGAGCTCTCAGATGTTTTTTTCTGGACTTACTTGCTGTAAAGAGTGAATAGCTACAAGTCACATCATTAATATCAGATCTCTTAACTCCTGCATTTCCCAGCAGTGAAAATTTCAATCCAGGCCAGAAGTGGGCACGATACTATATATGTTTGTAAATCTTATCATAACACATAACACGTAGTTGTCAACAGAAAATGTCTCCTCAATGATACCAGATGATGCCTCATCTCACACAGTAACAAATTTAGAAAAAGAAGAAAGGTAGTCTTCAGAAAAACGAGCTTAACCACTGTGCAGTTATGGGAAAAGAGCCATTTCTTAATAACACTGTTGCAAATTACACTATGATTAACTTAAATAAGAAATTTTAGGATCTCATTTGGATTATGAAACAACAATAGAAACCAGAATAGACAGTGCAAGTAACCATCTCCTGTATACCAAGTGGCTTGTTCTGTCTATTGAACCTTAACAGCTCTGAAAACATTCAGAATTATTCTAAAACAAAAAAATATTCACCTCTGAGTGGAATTTCAGAACTGATAAACTTTCTTTTTTGAAAATGAAACTGATTTTAGACATTCTGAAATCTACTCTGGAAGGAAATTTCAGTGGGGGCAGGGGGAGTGATGTTGGCAGAAAAATAATTCCAGAACTTCAAACAACTTTCCTGAAGTCTGGGGGCAGACTTTTGACTTTTTGGCATGGATCTAACAGGGCTTTAAATCAAGATAGTGCCCTCAGAGCATGTAGGATCTCATGGTAGTGAGAAGCTCTGGGGTATTGTTCTAGGGATGGATGGTGCTACAGAGCTCAGAGAAATTTCTGTTTATGTTTTAACTGAAGTTAATACTAAAAAGTATCCTTGAAACCATGAAGGATTTTTAACCAGAAACTGTAAATCTGCAAAAAGCTGCTTCACTGGTAGATTTCTGATCTATTCTTGTGAGCATCACGATATCCTCTGGTCTTCTATGAGCACAAAATTTGCCAATACTATATTGTGTACTGTGACTTAGGTTGTAAATTACTCAGTGACTACTTATAGTGTTATAAAATTGATTAACTCTTGGCAAAAGGGGGTCCCAAACCTAGGCAGGAGGTGTGGATCCTGCAATATGTACATACATATACATTTTTTCTCCCTTTCCTCTGTTGCACTGGCAGAGGATTTTTAAAAGCAAATCTCTCTGCATCCCCTGCACTGATATTTCGTACACTGTGTTGGCTGCTGAACCATAAGCTGTCAGTTTACTTTCTCTTTTTAAACAAACATGTTCCTTTCAGCTGTGACACCCCAGAACCAAAGCAGGTCCTGCATCATGCTTACCCTAGCTGAGATCCATTCATGGTGACTTGTTCACTCTGCAGGAAACCATTTCTCCCAGCTGCAGCCACAGCAGCTGTCAATGGCATCCTCTTCCCATCTGTTTCTGCAGTGACACTGGCTATTGAAGCTGGCTGGGAAACTTCCCTCCTGGTCTGTGCGTTTCTGAAGGTGGTTTGGTAGAAGCTGGACCTTACAGATTGCCTGTTCTGAGACCCCAGACGGGCAGCAGTTGGTGATCTCACTTGTCCCATGGCGCTGCCCGAGGTCAGGTAGTTTTCTTTCTCCAAAAGGTTGGTCATACTGCGACTGTTGCCTGCTTGGTGGTACAGAGGTACAGTGGGGCTGGGGTAGACACCATCCAGAGCAACATCATTGACAGCCCCCATGCGGGAGTGTCTCTTAAAAGAGCGTCCCCTGTTCACCGAATCACGAAGAGTGTAACCAACAATCTCAGACCGAGCGTATCTCGGGGGGACAGTCCCACTTGATCTCCCGATATCTCCGTGCCTCATAGAGAATCCAGGTGAAATCCCTCCGTCATAGTGAAAATCATTGGACACATATGCCAGTCTTTCTGGATTTCGTTGGGGTGAAACCTCCAGTCTCTTCAGAGGTTGCCTTTGAGCTCCCTCTTCCATCGTCCTGTAAGCAATCCTCGTCCCCCAGCCGTTTGTATAAGAGGACGGTGAGGCAACCTGCTCAAGGGTGCACAAAAGAACAGGAGTCACAGTAAGATGGCAGCACTTAGGATTGATAGCAAAGAAGCCAAACCAAAAAAGCAAAGATAAAAATTTTACACTCTGCTTTCAGAATTGGAGAACAAAATGTGAACATCAGCAAAGTTGTGTGTTAAATGGGATTCTGCAACACTTCTTTTACCTGCTTCATGAAGGCAGGAAGAAGTACAGTCTAAGGCACCTAATCTTCAGTTATGAACTCAAAATAGTTGCATAAGCCAATTATTTCTGGCAGTGAACAGTTTGATTATTAATGGACATTTTTCAGTTTGAAACTCCTTGGGGATTAATACCAGCATCTGCTACTAAAACTAAATTCAAGGCTGTCCAACATACAGAAGAAAATGAATCAGTGAGATATTAAAAATATACTAAAGTGTCTGCATATTGATATTAACCTTATTAATATAAGGTTATTTGGCACTCCTGTTCGCTTTGTGGTAGTATCTAGTAAAAAGAGATAGTCCTTTCCCTGTTTGTTTAACCTCTTAAAAATGGAGGAGATTGTATAACATTTCAAGAAAAACAAAACGACCATTTCAATGATTTCCCCAATTCTACAGTTGCAATTTTAGATGATTTTTCTCTTCCTGTGCCTAATGGGTATAGACTGTAATGGAACATCATCTTGCTTTATAATTTTCTCTTTTCTAAAGTCAACAAATCCACTTCCTCTAACCTTTCTTTGTAGGATGTATCTTCAAGATTTTTACTGTTTAGGTGCCATTTGAAGTATCTCCAAATTTTCTACCTTTTTCTTGTGGTTTATATTGGACACCAAACTCGATTCAAACCTTCCACAAGTAGATCAACTTGGAACACTATCTGGCTTTCAAACAGAGGAATCATGTTTTTTTAAAAATCAAAGCCCCATATATTCAATTTTCATGTTGTAATAAGGTTTTGTAATATTAAAGGCATTTTTTAAGGTAAACTGAGGAGTTTATACAAACTATGAATTGAAGGAACAGTGCTCAGCAGATAGCTGCCAGACTGAAATCCCCTAATTTCACTGTTGAGGAGGTCCTGAGGATGATAATTGACTCACAAAAGGAGTAAAGGTTACAGGAACTGGTAGGTTGAGGCAAGGATCATTGGCTATATCTGTTTATTCTAGAGAAGTTTTGCAAGGATATCTTTATCTTTTGTTTGGGGACAAGGAAATTAATGCTTTTGTGAAATACTAGACCTTGTGGCTTTTTCCAGCTTTCACACAGCACAAATAGTCTCTCTCTTTCCCCCCAACCCCTGTTTCCCCCCAGGAAAACTGTATTATTTTCTTCTGATTCCTATGTCACCTCCAGTTTTGCTCTTGTTGCTCTCTTTAAAAAGGAATGAATTCCCATAAAATATTATGGACTGGAGAATAGGTGAGAACAGCAGAGAGGAGGACACAGAAAGAAATATGTTTAAGTAAATAGTTCTAACTCTCCCCATACAGAGCCAGGGCTGCTTCACTGGCTGTTCAGAAGCTGGGCTATTTCTTTTGACTACAATAAGCTATTCTTAGTAATCTAAAATTAAGAAAGAATTGCCCTCTCCATAGACAATTATTTATTAAATAAATATTTCTGTTCTCAAGCTGAATTTCTTTCAGTTGACTAATGTTGATCATGCAGCAGTGATGCTATTGAGCTGTGTTGATTTCCCAGTCACATGGTTGCTCCCTCAAATAGGTTCATACCAGTTATAAGCTTTGTCACAAACCCTGCAGAAAACCAATTATTTGTTCATTCAGGCCATGAACCCAAGAAAAGCTGGTCAAAACAACATGAGAACTTATGATTGGATGGTTTAGAAACACCACTGTATTGCAAGGACTGTACTGCTGAAATTCCTGTAAGGCTAAAAGAGGTTACAACAATGGTATTTTAAATTATAAGGAACACTATACCTGTCTTTGTGAAAGTAAAGCAATCTGTTTTCCTTTGGGTTTGGATGCTTAATTCTGTTCAACAGGGCAGCATGGCCTCTAGCTGCTCTGAGTTACGGATGTGCTGATTGAACTGCTGCCTGGTGGGATGGATAAACTTGTCACAGCCTTTGCCTTAGTGGAGTGTTAGTATGATTTTTCGTTTTCTAACCTGATGCCCATTCTCACAAAACCAACAGGGTTGCAAACAGCCTGTCTGTACAACTGAGTTTAATCTGGCCACTAGGCTCCGAAGTCACTGGAAGTGGGGTAAAACATTAGGAGACTTCAGTTGTAAAAACCTCATTTTCTAGAAATCAGGCTTCAAAAAGAAAACAAATAAGCAACCAAACCTTGTAACACCATCTAAATGCGACTATTTGTGGTAACAAAATGAATAAACTGTGCACATGATATTATATTTTTTTCCATTCATCATCTTCCTCACCTGGCTTGACTGGTAATATGAGAAACCATAGGGAGTTCTTGGTGCAAAATCATTTTCAGCAATCCCCATGTTATAGACACGCTCTGGAACACTGGATGCACGGTGCAAGCTGCCTGTAACCAAAGACTGATATTAGTAAGATTTTAACAAAACATGGTATTGTTACAGAGCAGGAGGTACAGTACTAGGGAAATGCAGCAGTGTGCACTGCCATTAATATATATAAGCTGGACATTGAACAGGGAAATAATGGAAAGATGTTTGCATTTGGTGTATCACATTCAAAACGTGGTTAAGCAAAGCTTCCTAGGGATACAAGCCTTTTTTTCAGTTCCCTATATATTTTATATAATCTTCTCAGTGCTTCATCCAAAGAGGACAAAGAGTCCACTAACATATTCTATGGCTTATGGAGGCACGTGGCATATGATGCTGTAAAGTTGGGTTGTTCATTGATGCTTCAAATCTGCAACTGAAAGGTTCACTAAGCCTCCGAATAATGTAGAAGATCCACAGTGTATCTGCTCTGATTCTTTTCTTCCATGACCCAGCTTTGAAAACAGAGCAGCACATGGGGATTATTTCTTTCATTAAAACCACAAACAAACCAACCAAAAACTTCACGCTGTTTCTTTTTTCACCAATACAATGCATTTTCAAAGAACAAGTGCTCCTATTAATGAAAACTTTTAAAGCAACAGATACTGCTGATATAATTATCCATGAGATTTCCATGCTACTGTGAGAATCTGCATGCAGGAATATAATTAACACAGGTTTAAAGAGGTGAGACTGAAGTTTCAAGATATACCTCAAATCAGTCATAAATGGGGCCAGTGTGTGCTGCAGAAGTTTGGGCTGAACAGATAGCAGTGGTCAATAAAGAAGTTAACTGGCCATCAATTTTCAAAACAGCAGGTATTACCTGAGATACTGCAGAAAAGCAATCTAAGGAATGAATCACTAACTGGACCAAACAGCTGAAGTCTCTGCTTCTAAAAATAGCAGGAGACCTATGACTATGGGAATTCAGGTCCCAAAAACATACCAGCAAGTGGCTGTTGGGGTGTTTGAAAGCACCTCGTGTGTGTGTGCCAGAGCTGAGGCCTCCAATGCATGCAGTTAGATTCCGGGTTTCTTTAGGTGCACAACCCTAGAAAGCTCAGCACATCTGTACATTTTATCCTTAGTGTCTGCAGTTAGTAAAGGACTCAACAAGGATGAAAATAAACCCAGGTAACCATAATAACTTATGAATAATTCTCCCTAGCACGTACCTACCTGGGCAAGTCCAAATTTGTGTATCCTATAATATAGTATAATACAATACAATATAATGGCAGACTGCAATAATTTGAGGCCTAATTCAATCATACTTTGCAGTTATTTTGCTTATTTAATCATACTTTCCAATTTTTTCATTTTGGCCACACGAGGCAGATTTAAACACGCATTAAGTGATTTGTTAAGACACATTCACAGTAACTTTGCGTCATGAGAGTGGAATGATGCAGCTTGGTCAAACTCATGATTTGGATTGTAATAATTCCTTTGTGACATTACAAGGTTACCAGAGCCCAAGGGTTACCCGAGTACATGAGAAATCAGTAAGAGGAAACTGTTCTCTTATACTGCAAAAAATTCTGGCTGATGTACACCAACATCCAAAACCTACAAATTTCTATAAATCTCTCATTTGTGTCATACAAGACAAAATGAACTATTTCAGGTGTCCAATAAGAGTCTATCTTAGCCTATCCCCTGTGCCTACTTTTTTAAAGATTCGCTTTCTTCATTGCTGCATAATAAAGTACTTCCATGAAATAAATAATACAAATTACTGTTTCTTTACAGTTAGTATTTTTTGTCCTGTTTACTACACTTAGTGAGAAAGTACTCCCAGTTATTTATCTAGTTAGGGCACAATGACCCTTTGAACAAGTAATTTTTGTATATTTTAGGCAACTCTAAACTTGTCTTTAATAATAATACAAAAAAGAGGAGAAGATAAAAATAACAAGGCCATCCATGAACTAGCTAGGATAGACTACACATCTAACAGTTTCCTCTTTGCAAAAGCAAAATGCAGTCAAACAGAAATTGTAACATGCAGTTATCTTCAACTAGCCCTCTTTTTTAACCTTCAGTCTCCCTGTGAAACTATCCATCAGTAAAAATTTTTCTCTTTCACAAACACAGTATATGTCAACTTATGGAATTTCACTTCACATTTGCAGTTGCTTGCTCTCACCACACTGGTAAATTATTTTGCCAGACTTTTACCTGTAGATTTATTAGGCAGATATAAAATGCATGTCTTTTTACTGTGAGCTCTTTACTTGTGCCACAAGTCAGTGTGTTAAAAGTGGTAATAGAAATGGTGTGTCTTTCCATGAGGTGCAGAATAAGTGACCTGATCAAAACTTGCCTCTGCCAGGAAGGATTCCTTCAGATTATTTTCACCACACTACAAAAACCTACATGTATTTCCTACCTTGCAAAGTTGCTCAGTATTACATATATTCAGAAATCATTATGCTGTCCTTACATACTCAGGGTACTGTTTTTATTTTTTTTTTTCCCTAAAAAAGCCATGAAAGATTGTTTTAAAAAAAATTCATATTATGGTCTCATATGCTGTAACAACTAGTATTTTCTAGTTGTGATACTCAGTGTTTTAAAGTCTCACAAAAACTCTCTTCAGAAAATATGCACACCATGCTCATCCATAGGGAACAAACACTATTTGAGAGGCCATAGGATACCACACTTGATTTCCAGCAGCCAGTCAAGAAAAAAATGGGTTTCCTACAGGCCCTGCATCATGTCTGTCAACCCATAAGGATATTTTAGAAAACTCAGGCATCTCAGACAACACCAGACACCCATGTGTGGGCAACTGAGTGGAACCATTTATCACAGTCTCCCCTCTCCCCTGTCAATATGAACTGAAATAGCCCAGGAACACTTTGGATGTCACTTTGGTCAGTGGGGGAGGAAATCTAAACCCCTTTGCTCTTCTCCAAGGCTAAAATGAAAGCTGTACAAAAATCACCTGATATTGCAACAGTTATGACAAAATTTTAAGATTGAAAAAAATAATTACACTATCAGGAGGGAGACAGTACAGATGACTGAGCAAAAATCCCATCTGTCTTCACAGAGGCCCCCTTGTCCCCCTGGATGTGACAAGCCCAACAACTCCAAAGGCCTTGGAAATTTCTCCCCAGCAATTGCTGCCTATGGCTGCTGACAGATCAACCTGCTGTTTGCTCTGCTTTCAAAAACAATTATGACAAGAGGCATCTCTAAGATATATGAACAAGACAATTATCCTCCATTAAGAAGGTCGGTGTATCAAATTGCCCTTAAATCATGTACAGTGGTAACTCTCAGCTGTGAGTCTTTTTCAGCGCTTTTGTGTTCGAACGGTTACCATCAAAGTCAAATTTTGGCTTCAAACCTCCCACTGCAGTCATCAGTGTAGCTGTACCCTGGACACACAAGTCTATTAAGGTCTGTGATACTTTCATGCACCCGAGGGCCCACCTGCTGTGTGTTCACTGTCCACTCTTGCCCAGGGCAGGTGGGTGATCATATCTCCAGCAGAGACTCCTCAGTGCTTCTGGACTGTCACCTTTTAATCCTTTTTCATACTTCAGCACTCATGATAGACTAAGATGGTGACATTTAAGAATGGCACATCAAAAAATTCATTGAATCACTTCATCTAGAGATCACAGAGCCCTCTTTTTTTGATTGTGCTCCTTCATCACTCTGCCAGCATGTGACTGGTCCCAGAGGAGTTTTTCTAACATTTTGTGCTGGTCAGTACATTTACACAAATGCTCAAATTTAAGAAAAAGATTTCTTCTGGCTCAGGAAGCAGAGGCGAGGAATTTAATAAAACCAACAAAAATTGAAAGTCATCAACGAGGAATTTTCTTCTACGTCCTTAACCCACAAAGATATAAACAGAAAATTGCTACAAAGCAGTCATCACAGTCAGCATTCTGCAAAATAGAAGCCTAAGGACAAAAAAGTGCCCCAGCCCCCTAAAAGCAGGTCTAACAAGAAAATACTACTCAGAATTTTAGAAATTAAGAATTGTGAGGAATAAATAAGGGTCTGATTTTAACAGTCTTGTATCTGATGTTTTTTATTGGGAAATCTCATAAGTTTGAATTCTGGTTTGGGGTTTTGGTTTTTTTTTTATAAACACACTGTGTTTATAAAACTATGTTAAGGGAAAGAATCACAACACGGCCAGCAGTTCATCAGGACATTTGATTTTATATGATATATTACTCAATTCTGCCCTGATTTTTTAGAGTGAGGAACTAATTAGGATGGTTTAAAAAGCCTACCAAAATCCAAATGGAACAAGATCAGAGGCAAGTGGACTTATAAACAGAAAAAAGTCTAATAGATTCCTAAAATGTACATAAAATAATCAAGTGCTGCATCATAGGCAAGCTGAAAAACACCAGTCATTAAAGTATATGATTCTGAATGCCATTTTTCTTTGATAAGGCAGAACTACCTAGCAGTCCATTTCCATCCTTAAATAGCATCCAGAAATTTGATATGACTGCTTTAGTTATTCAAAACTTCTAAGGGCAGCATAATCTTTAATTTATAAAGGTTCAGGAATGGATGAATTAGAAAAGTTGCAGCTGTTGTTAAACTGCTTGAAAAGCTGTTAACAATGTTTGACAATGTCTTGAAAAGAGTTGAGGTCATATGTAACTTCAATCATTTGGCAGCAGGTGGAATCCTCAAATCCAAGGATGACTGAATTTCTATTATAAAAAAGAAATACACACTCCAATAGGTAGAAAAGGGCATGAAACAGCAAACAATATGAGGGTAGGAGGCAAAAAGATGTTTTTTCCATTTAAAGTAAAGCTGAAGGCTAATAAGACACCTGTAAGTCGAAATTCTAAGGAGAAATTATGCTGTCTGGCAAACTACTTCTTGTGGCTTCAAAGTTTCCACTACAGTCAGTAGAAAATGGGTGTGCACAGATGATACTGGGCAAGACCTTTTCTACCACTGATTTTTCATACCCAGTGGTTATGTGCTTGTCTAATTTTAGGCATGTATGTGAATACTGTGGTTAGGTATGCACTAAGTACCTTGCTGAACAGAGTCTGAAATACTCCTGCAGATAGGACAGTTATATCACTGCTCCTGCTCCCTCTAACCCTTTGTAAGTCTTCCCTGAAATGGCAAACAATATGGGGCCCTTGGTGAATGTATCCAGAGAAAGGTTATAATTCAGAGAAAGTGATGCTTTTGCATGTAAAAGAGGTCACATTTTTTTAAAAAAAATTTTAAAAGTACCCTACATATAAGAATTGAAATGTTTCTCAAAGCATAGCCGATTTTTGAGCAAGTCTATACAGAAAGCACATTGGGACAAGTATGCACATATATGTATATTTTTCAGGAAAGTAAACATATTAAATTCAAGATAGGCATTTGATTCACATATATATTTAAAATATACATAGAGGTACGTATATTATATATATATATATGTATACATTCATGGAATGCATTCTGGTTTCATTTACTTTTTCTGAGTTTTGCAGTAGGACTAAAAAGTGTACAGTGAGTTGGGCACAAGAATACATTTGAAATATGAAAAGTTCATTTTATGCATGAACAAAACACGTTACAGACATGGCATTTGCCACTCCTGATCCTAAAGTTTGAAAGTTTTGGTGTCTCAGAAATGCAAGGGGTTCAAATACTTGACCTTTAGAAAAACAGAGCAAACCAGGATAACTATCCCCAAATACATCAGGTCTGTTAATGTATTCCAGAGAAGTCAAGATGACTTGGGAGGATGGGAACTCTGTCTTCATAGTTTTATGCATGGTTTAGAGACATGAGCTCAGGTTCATGACACTGTATCATCTATAAACTAGTGCTTAAAAAGCTTTTTGCAGGCTCTCTGTTGAGAGGAAAAGAAATTAAATTACTCTAAGAGCGTTTAGAAAACATAATTAAATGACAGCAGCCAAGCTAGGGACTTGGACGTGTATCTGCACATTGCACAGCTGTGTGTATCTGTTTATGTGAGTTGTATACCTGATTTTTATGAGCAGAATATGTCCATGTCCGCACCATGTGCTTTTTTTGCCATGAGGTGTTTTTTAGATAGAGGCCAGACAAAGAACAAGGGAACATTCCTCTGCCTGAGACGAATAGATGAGTGAAATATAAAGACCTTCGTCTCACAGCTTTTAGCAAATGAAAGGTGACAGCTTCTTTGAGGATAACTGAGCAACAGGGTATGTACCCTGTAAGTCAGTCGTATCTTCATATTTTAAAAATAAGATTAAAGTTTCATAGTATACAAAGTTTTCATTAATAGTTAAGACAGCCCCTTGGACAGCTTGCCTTTAACCCTCAGCACCTGACAGTCACTCTGTAGGTGCCTGATGCTGTGATCGGGCCCTAGTTGGGGCACAAGGTGTGACTGCAGACTTTATTGATTGAGTCTGGCCTTCTGCCTACAAGATCTTAGAAGCACGGAGTGATTGACGTCAATTTGTATCATGCATGTCAAAGAACTGGGTAAATAATGTCTGATAGCACTATTGTTCTGTGTTTCCCATTCATGCCTTTCTCAGAGCTACTTTTCCAAACTTCCTTTTAGTTTTGTTTGTTTGTTTGAATTTCATAGTTAAACAAGGCAAAACATTTCCTATATTTCTTCCCATTTTATTTAGCAAACAGGACCGGTGGGTAAAGATAAAAGCATTAAAATAAGCACATTAAGCGGTCGCTGGATTAGAAGAATTTCCCCTCAATTCCTCCCCCTCCTGGGCAGCGGAGAGCCGAGAGCGGCCCCACCGCGCACCGAGTTACGGCGAGAGTTTGGGAGAGAGAAACTTCTGACTCACTGCGGTGGGAAAAGAGAACGGGAAGAGGCGACAGATTCGCTTTTTTCTGCATACCCGGTCACGGCCTGTGACCGGCACCGGCTGTCCCGAGCAGTCCGCACCTCCCGGGGCCGGGAAGCAGCTGCGGCCGCCCTCGGACAGCCCGGGTCCCACCCCGGACTCCCGGGAACCCTTCCCGTGCTCCCGCCGCCGCTCCCATCGGAGAGCCCCGAGGGGCCGGGGCGGGCACTCACCATTGTACAGCGAGCCCCGGCTCTTCCTGGCCAGCGTCTGCTGGACCTGCCGGTGGATCCGCAGCGCCTTCTCCTCCCCGGCGCGGTCGCCCGACAGCTTGAGCCGGTCCTCGGAGGGCAGCGCCAGGCTGGAGCTGTCCAGCTCCCCCAGGATCTGCTGGCCCAGCACGGTGCGGATGTAGCCCTGCTCGGCGGCGGGGCCGCGGCCGGCCATGGGCACCGATGGGCTCCGATCCCGCTCCGCTCCGATAACCTGTTGCGCGGCCGCCGCTCCCGCAGCGCCGGGGCCCCGCCGCGCCCAGCCCGCCCCGGGGCTGCCCCGCCCGCCGCACAGGTGCTAGGCACGGCCCGCGCCCCGCTCCGCCCCTTCCCTCCCTTTCCCCGTCCCTTCTCCGCTATTCCCCTCCCCTGCCCTGCCCGCCGGGGTGAAAGGGTCCGGTGTGGCCGCCCAGCCCAGCCCAGCGGGGCGCGGCCGCCGCCTCCAGCAAGAGCTGCCTGTCCTTGTCCTCGCCCTGGGGGAGTCCCGGAGCGGCCGAGTCTGTGTGTGTGTGTGTGAGTCTGTGTGTGTGTATCTGTGTGTGTGAATCTGTGTGTTTGTGTGAATCTGTGTGTGTGTGTGTGTCTGTGTGTGTGTGTGAGTCTGTGTGTGTGTGTGAGTCTCTGTGTGTGTGTGAGTCTGTGTGTGTGTGTGAGTCTGTGTGTGTGTGTGAATCTGTGTGTGTGTGTGAGTCTGTGTGTGTGTGTGAGTCTCTGTGTGTGTGTGTGTGTGAGTCTCTGTGTGTGTGTCTGTATGTCTGTGTGCCTGTCTGTATGTCTGTGTGCCTGTCTGTATGTCTGTGTGCGTGTGTGAGTCTGTGTGCGTGTGTGTCTGTGTGCGTGTGTGTGAGTCTGTGTGAGAGTCTGCGTGTGTGTGTGAGTTCGTGTGTGTGAGTTCGCGTGTGTGTATGTGGCTCTGGCGCCACGTCCCGCACTCGCCGGGGGACCGGCTACCTTTCCCCCCTCCCCACGCCCCCCGTCGGGAACAAACACATGCAGGCGTTTTAAACATATTAAACATGCGCTGTCTTCATGTACCGTCCCTCGCGGATGCCCTGTGTTATGTCATATATTTAAGATGCTTCTATGTTTTTACACATTTACGCATTTTGTGCTTGTGTACGTAAGTTTCAACCTGGAAATTGAAGACGCTTCAAGTGCAGCGGCCCGTGCTGTGCAGATCAAACTTTCAGGCGGGACTGTGATGCGAGAGTGGGTATAGGGATGCTGGTCTGGGAAGTTTTCCTGCTCTGTGGGTTTTTTTTTCAGGCTGCCTTGAGGGATTGCAGAGAGATGAGTCGAAACCGCCTTCTCTCCGTTGTAAAGAGGTGATGAGGGAATTGCTCAATTAAAGGTTGGAAAACCCCCGACTGGCGCTGCCCCTGCCGTCACGAGCGGGTTCTTACCCACTGAAGTACAGCGGTGAGAGTGCGAGCCGGGGGAAGGCTGAAGTTCTCTATCACAGGACACAGCTTGGAGTCACTGTTTAAACAAACACTCTACTCGCGATGGGCTGAAAGGAGGAGGAACAAGAGAACATACAATGTCTTGGGCAAAGGAAAGTGCAGGCTTTAGAAAAAGAAGCAGGCAATCCAGGGTTGCACAATTTAAAAGAAAAAAAATCTCCACCAAAATAAATGTAGGTATTTCGATGGAAAACCCGATATTTCTTAAAAGCAAATGAAAATTAATGCGGCTTTTAACTTCACGTGTTGCTATTCCAGAGGCGTGCTGGGACTCAAAATGAGCTGTTGAAGCTTGTTTTTTACCAAGCTTCAGGCAGCAGTGAGGGTACAGGATGGCTGGGGAGAAACTGGGGTGATCCTTGTCTTGGGTTACACTGTGACATAAGAAACTGGGCACCTTCTCAGAAAACACAGGATGGGGATGAGGAACCAGCTCTATACTTAGGAGTTCAGAATCCTTTTGCTTCTGATTTTTAATTGTTGCCTCTCTTCCAATTTTTTGTCTAAGAGGGAGAAGCAGCTCTGGCCCTTCTCATCACTTGGGCTGACTAACGTCATTCCCTTTTGTTCCAGTGTAGTGCTCCACAGGAGAGGTCATGTTTGTGATACATGAGAATAGTTAAGAGAAATTGAGTGGCACACTCCTTTTCCCTTATAAATGGGGAAAGGTTATATATCGGAGCAGAAAGGTTGGAGATGAACTGTGGGGGTACCAGCTGGAAAAGAGGAGCAGCAATTTGTGCAGAGGAAATTGGAGGTATGTGGCAGAAGTGCAGATAGCAGTGGTTCCTCAGGCGTGTGGCTTTTTTGTCGCATATTAGGACAGGACTAACTTGCATCCTGACCTGGGTTATAAAGCTGTGCTCATTTCATCAGTCGTTCATACAATCTTGATGAATGCTGGCAGAACTATGACGGGCAGGAAAAAATTGTAACTGAAAAGTGCAAGGATAAAAAAAATGAAAGCATGGACAGGATAAGGCAGGAAAAACAATGGGGAAGACACATCACAGCTAGAAAGGAATGTTAACTATGTCAGAAACTCTGTTAGACCCTTTTGCTGACATACAGATGGTCACAAAAGCATTTCCAGTAAACAATAGATACTACATTCTCAGGCAGTATGAGTGAGGAGATTAGAAAATAGTCTAAAAAATGTGAAACATTTCCTCCCCTCCTCCTTTTCCCTACTCTCTTCTCTGTTGCCGAACTCCAGCACAAACATGAATTCTGGATAGTTTTTATAGTCAAGACCAATTTGGTTTCACACAAAAAATACACCTGAAATGGATTCAAGATTTAGAAAATACTTTTGTAGAGGGTATCCCCCTAATGCCACTTACACCACGTAGAGGTTTACAAGCTCTTGGCACATCAGCATGGCCTCTGTTGGAAGAACTCTTGAATGGTTTTTAACTTAATTTTGCAAGTATATACATTTATTTGTGCTTGTGATATCTGTGGCAAAAGAAATGACAGTTTTCTCTGGACTTTAAAATCTCTAATTAGATTTTTTAGTTGGGTTTCTCCTCTTGTAACTAGGAATGCTGACTGGAAAGTTGGGGGTGGGGGGGGAGAGTAGAGAAAGAAAGAATTTTGCTTGCACAGCAATTCAGGAAATGCTTAGCCAACATCTGAAATAGAAATGAATTAAGTTTTTCTTCAGTTTTTCTTAACTGAAGAAAATAAATAAATACCACGTAACTGATTGCCCCATCAATAGCAATTCCTTGAAGTTGATTTATGTTGGATTAACACCCCTTCTTGACTGAATTACAAACAAAAAAAAAAAGCCCCAAGTCTTTTGAGAGGGAAATACTTTAGCAGTGCCATTTGCAGATGTAAAGCAACATATTTGGGATTATCTTCGAAAAGATTGCAGCTTGTGATGAATGTTTGCTCATTAGATTTTTGAAAAAGAGAATTAATTATGATGCATATGATGATTAAGGGATGAGGAACCACATACAAAAATATTTGCTTTCAGCTCAGTGTCTAATGGAGTCAAACAGATCAGAAAAACAGATATTTCTTTATAAGACTTATTTCCTATTCTTACCAGATGTGCTTGGCCTAAACCATGCAACCTCTCTCTATCAGAAATTTCCCACAAATAATATTTATATTAAAGTTATGGTAGTTGTTCCTTTAGCTTGTTTTCCCCTCCTCCCCTTGCCCCATTACCATGTTAGGACTTAAGTAAGCAGCTGAGTTTGTACCCTGGAAACAGATTATTTTCAGTTGCAGGAACCTTAGAGGAAATGAGGTGTTCAGTTTAAAAGTGAAACAGCATCTTAAATACACACAGAAATAACGTGTGTGAATCTCTAGGACCACACAGAAAATGAAGTGGCATTTACTCAGAGTCTGGTTTTTTCCCCCCTTTTTCATTTTGGATCCTAGGGTTGTGGGCGTTATATGTAAGTGCAGGTTAGTCAAGAGTAGCAGGATTGTTTCCACACGTGTCCTCTTCCCTCTGGTTCGATTTGACCCCGCCGAGGGGAAGGGAACCGACTCCTCTCCACCAGGAAAACCCCTGCGAGGAGCGAGAGGCCACAGTGCCACCGCGTGTTCCCTTCCTGGAACGGCACGGCCGAGCCCGCTTCCATTCCCTGCTCCTGGGAAAGGAAAACTTGCAAAGCGGACTTGGAGAGTACACAGGAAAGAGTTAACTCTGTGCTTTGAAACCTGAGATCGGTATCTATTGCAATTTTGTTTGCCGTAGGAGACAGAACTGAAGCTCAGTCCTTCTGTCTTTTGCATCGGGCATTGGTATCCTGTATTTTCTTCCAGTAACATACATTTCTTTCACTCTAGCGTAATTTTTGGAAACAGAGAAACAGAAGATCATCTGTTTGGTCCTGCAGGATAATTTAAAGTAAAGATTTTTTCAGAGACACCTGGAGGAAAAGGGCTATTTTTTCCACTGGTGAAATGAGTGTGATAGCAGTTCTCTGCCTGAAAGAGATGTGGCAATAACAGCAATAGGATCTGTGACCTAGACAGAGTTCAAGGGAGCAGCAGATTGCCTGAGGAAAGAAAAAACACAATCACAGTCACACACACACACACACACACACACACACACACACACACACACACACACGCACACATACACGAAATTACAATGACCCTCATTGAAACATGACAAAACCTTCACTCATTTTGATGAGGTGAGTGTGGAACTGTTGGCTTTGAAAATCCAGGCCATAGCCTGGAGCTGACTAAATGTTCTGACTTGAGAAATGCCATATCAAAACTGTCCTATGGCCATGGGCTTTGCTTTATGTCTCAAGAGACCAAGGACTGCAGATAACAGTGGCTCCTCAGGCATAAGGCTTTTTTTGTTGTGTGGTAGGACAGGATTAACGTGTATCCTGACCTTGCTAATAAAGCCATGTTCATTCCATCAGTCTTGCCTCAATTTGTTTCTTCCTGCAGCTGGAGGTGTTGGTTTTCCAGCCCACCTATAGCAGGGTGGCAGCTCACATTGACCAATCCTGTAGCCCTGAGGTAAAATCTCTGCTCGAGTCACAGTCTGTTGAGCAGTTTTACTTGGTGTCACTGCCACACAGCACTTGATCTGATGCAAAGGGGATGAACCTGCTAGAGATCTGCACTGGGATGCATTCAACCAAGGGATATTTTTGAATGCTATGCCCAGCACAAGTTGTGGGGTTAGGTTGTCCTCTGATACAATAGAGCAGTCTCCAGGAGAAAGGAGAAGGTGTTGGCGTGGCTGCCCTCGTGTACGATGACATCTGTGATGCTGTAAAAAGGTTTTGGCGCAGTGGATGAGACAGCAGGAACAGAGGGAACTGAGATAAAGTTTTTAACACGCCTGACTATGAATCATCTCTGTGGAGATTCCCCAGCTGGATCATGGGGAACGTTTTACTTGTTAGCGGGCTCCTCTTCACACTGTGGGTAGGGGACAGTCTGGTTGCACAGCCCCACCAGGAAGATATTTTCAGTGACTAAGAATGGAGGAGACAGAATTAGTCTAAATTTTCTGTGTCCCTACAGATCCTTTGTGTGTGACTGGACCAGCTGCACACTGTGAACTGGAGGTGAGGTGGTCAGCAAGTTCTGGGGGAAGGTAGTAAAGCCCATTCTGTCCTAGCCAGTCAATATCTTGCGGATAACATTCCCTTGACTGCTCTCTTCTTATCCAGTTTATCACAGCAGGCTCAAGGCTTGCTAGCAAAGCAGACAAAACTGAGCAGTAGGGAAACATGGCCAAAGCTGGTAATGCTGCATTTAAGCATCAATAAAATAACAGCACGGCCCTGTCTGTGTGTTGGACTGTTTGCTGCCTGATAATCTGTTGACACAGGCAATTCCCTGCGTCTAAGGCTTGTTCTCTTGTCCTCATTTCTTTTCTTTCCAAGTCCCTGTGCTCAGTTTTACCCTACCATTTCTAGTCTCTCATTTTAGTAATCAAGTGTAATATTTTAAAAGTGTGATTTTTTTTTCTTTCTTCTTTTTTCAACCTCAGAAATGCAGTCAACCAGTTATTGGAACAAAGGTTATGCTCTGCTTCTGTCAGTTCTTGAGTCATCTGGGCACTGGGAAGACAGCCAAGAAAGATCTAGGAAGGCATATTCAAATGGTCTTATCAGATGCTTTGCTATAAAGAACAACAATTTAATGTGACTTGTTTGCTAGATTTGGAATGAAAGGAATGAAGTGGAGCTAATTTCAGTAATCTGTGATCACTGCTTTGAGTAACACACTTTTTCAGTTGTCTCAGGTGTGGATGCTTTTCCATGCTTTAGAATTTTGGTCACTGTAGTAAAAGGACATGATGTATATGTAGGTGGAAGTATAAATATTTTTAAAGTGAGGACAGAGGATTAAAATATCAGTGTTTATTTGAGCTGTTATTGCATGCAGTATCATCTAGAGGCTCTGAATTTTGTTGGGACCCTCTTTCATTAGGGGCTGCATGTGTGAGGGAGTTTTGACTTCACCTTATGGTACAAGTAAATGATATATCCAAATGACTGATATCTCATCTTTATATACAAGTCAGGGGTGGAGGAATTAAATGCTATTCCTGAAGAAATGTGGTATCCCAGAAACTGAAAACCATTTTTTATTTGTTGGCTTCTAGTTTTGAAATGTATGAGACATGTCTATTGAGGAAAGTATTAGAGCAACATTTTAAAACATTCTTTTTTTCCCCTAGTGTTAGTAGAAGCATTTTTATTGGTCATATTTACCCCATCAAAGTAGTATTTGAAATGAAACTAAAATATTTTTTTCAAATAAGAGCTGTCAACACCCCTCCTCCAGGCAGATTAAAATTATTTGTTTCATTAAAATATCCTAATTTCTTCTCTTCAGTGAAGTTGTAGAAAACACTGCCAAAGGGACTTGAGGAGAAAATCTACTAATTTTCTGCTGTAAAGTAGGATTAACTGAATTTAAAATAACACAGATATCTTCCTAATCTGCTTTTAATATATAATTTAATAATGCATGATGGGCAGCTATTTCTGTATCATACTGTTTTTCCACAACCTGAGAATGCACACATGAACAGTCTGTTATACTAGACACTCATCTGCATAATGCCAGATTAATGCATCCAAACCAGTCACTGTAAGAAAATGACAGAATGCACTAAAACACACAGGAGGTTGAGCTGGAAGAAAACTGAAGAGTACATGCATATTCATTTTGGGTTGGATTCTTAACTACACAGAGCAGTCACAAAGCTGGCTGCCCTGTTCCCTTGGGAAAGGAAAATCTAGGGTAGACTCCAGTTGCCAGAATAGTTTGTAAACAGTCTGTGGGTAAGAGCAGCGGGTCCAGTTGGCCAGCAAGAATTGCTGTTGAGAGATGCTCTATGAACACAACGATTTCCCAACAGGTTTTCTGGGTTTTTTTGGGTTTTCTTTAGGTAAGTCAGACTAATTAACTTTTTATGGGCACATTTTTTGTAAGTTCGGTCCAGTCTGATCCTGGCCCAAAATACGTGCAACCAGGTTTGCAGTATAAAAAGCTGCCTTGTTTCCTACACTTTTTAATTTTTATAACTCTTTTTCAGGTTTTGTTGTTAGCACAGACAGTGGTGGGTATAATACAATGAAAAAGTTAATATTCTAGGCATTTCCAGCGCAGTTTACGGAGTGCATAAGAACAGAAACAAGTTTGCCCCGGATCAGATCAAAGATCTGAGGTAGCCTACCATGCTGACATGGTGGCCAACAGTGGATGCCTAGTGTAGAATCAGCACAGAGGTGGAATAGTACTCCCTTATTGTCCTTCTGCAGCCTACAGCAATTTGCAGCTCAGTGATCTCTTCAGCCAGAGGTAGTACCCTTGTGTTTAATCATCTTTAATGATTTTCCCCCAATAACTTGAATGATGTATTTTTGCATCACTATTGCCCTTCTTTAATAGGTTATACAGCTTAATTATAGGATATGAGAAGATATATTTCCTTTTGTGTTGTTAGAAAATGCTAGATGACAATTTCACTTGATGTAATCTATTTCTGGTATTATGAAGAAAAAACAGGAATAAGAGTTTCTTATTCATCTTCTCTGTGCTGCTGATTATACCGTTCACTATTATGTTCCTCCAAAATTGGTTTCCCAGGCTGAAAAGTCCTAACCTTTTAATCTCTCTTTGCATGCAAATTGTTTCAGACTGTAGGTTATCTTTATCAGCCTTCATTTTTCTAGCTCAGCTCTACAATTTTTAAGATGAGATGCCAGAACTGCACACAGTATTTAAGGTGTCAAGACACCTTGGACTTAGACAGTGATATATTCATTATTTTCTTTTTTTCTTTCTTATTCTGTACCTAATAATTCCTTTATGTTAGCCTTTTTGACTGCTTCTAAGCTGACATTTTGAAGTCAAACACTACTGCAGAGGATTCTTTGTTTGGCCTTCATGCTTTCTGAAAGGATGTTGATTATAAACACATTTTAGTGGCTATTACAGAGTTAGTCCTTGATAGTGACATTGTGACACAAGCCAAAAATACTTCTGGGAAGAGAGTCAGACCCAGACACTCCCTCTTGAGCTGCCTGGCTAGCTTATCCATGAAACATTCCTGTACAATGTCTAAAAATACCACAGTGTGACATTTAAGTCTACATGAGTAATTAAATTCTCCTGTTATTATGGAATTTCCAGTCCTGGCAGACTCTCTGAATCTGAATTCCCTAGTTTGTTGCTGTGGTTAACTGTCCTGATCTTGACCTGATTGGTGGCAATGTCTATAGTTTGACTTAAGAGTTGTTTTAAAATACTTTGACTTAAGAGTTGTTTTAAAATACTTTGCCTGACACATCTGTAGGAGATTCGAGATTTGCAACTGGACATCAAACTACTGCTGTAGTTTTAGTGGTCTTTCAAGGTGTCCATGGGGCTGTGGAATACACATCAACTTTAATGATGAAGGTCAAGTGTGTAAACACACACACAAACACATAGTTTAAATTTGGGGAAAAGAGCCATAGCTCTAAAGAGAAGTAAAACATAATATTCATTAGAAACACATTTCTTTCCTGTAGGGAGTAAATGATGGAAGAAATCAAAATTTAAATTGCATGCTTTGTTCCAAAGACTGCAAAATGTTTTACATTTTACATTCATGAACCAAACTTGACAACATCACCAAAACAGAATATTTGGCAACTAGTTCCCTGCAGCCATCTGCAAAATGAAATGAAATGAAACCTGGGGGTTTTCCTACAGACTTTCTATGGCTGTGGCTTGATCAATATTCTCAGACACTTTCATGTCCTCCCTACCCTTTGCTCCTTTGTTGTATAGTAAATTCATGTGTATTTATCCATACCGCAGCATCTGCTGTCTGTTAATCCAGATGCTGGATTTAAAGTGGAAGTTCTCTGTGCCAGTCAACTGTTCCTTGCTATGTGCTATGTCTCTGAAGTTAACCATCATTTCAGTATGAACAGGAAATTTGGATGTTGTTGCTTCCTTTACCAGTTTGTGGAATCTTTTAGATAAATTATAGAAATATATGCAGTCCCTTCGTGGTCTCCGTAGTATCCCGTTTCATTTTTAGTTTAATGAAAGTTGTAGCTAGGAATTTCTTTCCCTTGCATAGTTTAGATTACTGTGATATATTGTGCCAGCAGACACCGGATTTCACTCCTCTTCTTCGACTCCAGACAGTAATTCCGAATGGGATAATGGGATAAAGCACTTCCTGAAAATCTGAAGTAATCCTTCCAAATATTTCCCTGATGTGAAGCCACTGGCAGTAATGCAGATACAGAAAGAATGAATATTGCCTTGGCATCCACTGAATCTGTTTCATTTGGGTTTGGCACACACTTATAACTTTTTTTTAATGAATCAGTCAGCCTCTCCATAATCTGAATCCAGTCTGGCTGTTCTTATTCAAGTTGCACTTTTTTTTTGGCATTGATGAAAATTAATTGATCCCCAGACATACTCTGGATGATAATTTAGTTCCTGCAGCTGCAAAAAGCTCATATCTCAATAGGCAATTTAAACTGGAATATTCAACTGAAAAGCAATCTAAACAGACAAGGACCCTTTTTTTGTGTGTGTCTAGATCTTATCTGGAAGAAGGGACAACATGCAGTGGCCTACTGGCCAGATTTAACTGGAAAGATCACTGTGGACATCTGTTACCGACAGGCTTCCTTCCAGCCTCTCTAAAAGCCCTGCTGAAAGTTTTCTTTACTAGACCTGGAATCATGTGGTAAGAAGGATTGGAATTTCTCCCCCAAACTCTGTTTTTTTGGCATGGAGAGGACACTAAAGGCTTCCAGTTGCTAAATCAATGTTTCATTTAGAATATGAAGTAATGAATTAGGGCATCACAGTTATTTAAGACATTTTTATAGTTAAAATGGATGAAATATAATAAATCTCCTTCCTGACCACTTTGATCCTTGCAGGTCTTGTCCATCAACTGTCATTGAACAAACTCCTGTGGCCTCTTCTGGATTGCTAAGGAAGTGCCTGTCAGGGATACCACTTCATGTCACCTTTCATATAGGTTGCTGATGAAATGACTGTTCACACTTCTTCCCTTGCTCTTCCAATTAAATCCTTCTGCTCTTTCCTTTGTGTTGGGTGTAAGCAGTAGTTTGGCCACAGGGTAAGAAGGCTTGCCTTGGTGCTGCTGCAAAACTAGAAATCTCTTTTTTTGTAGGGTTGCTTTTCTGTGAGATTGGCAGATGAAGGAGCAGCATCAAATCTTCTGGCAGTAGCAGGCAGGTAACTTAAATAGCTATGGATCTGTTCTCTCTTGTAGGCTGACCATTATTTTCTTGAGGGTCTCTCAGTCCCTGTTACTGCTTCATGCCTTTTTTCCCTGTCTTTCTCTCTCTCTCCAAAGAGTTCAGTACAGCTCAAAGACCAGTAGCTCAGATGAGACAGACCTTGCCCTCTTCTTGTGGGATTCCAAATATAAAAGAATGCACATTATGGGAAGGGAATTAAGTAGTTTCATAAAAATATATAGCCAAACATACATGTAAAATGCATACATCCAATTTTATGCATTTCAGATGAAAAAGTAGATGAAAATTTGTGTGCATAGAAACTGCAGTCAGTTGGAAAACATGCATGAGTTACTTTCCATTAGCTTTCCTCTCACTACTGGGATCTATCAGTGTTTATTCCCTCATGGACTGAGTAATTTAGCTCCTCTTTTCTCCATCATAGGAACATAGTTGAAAAAAGGCTGTCTTTTATGCTATATTCCACAGATCTGAAACAAGATCCTGGCAATATTTCAGATCAAGAAAGTTGAGTGCTATTAATACAGATCTCTTGTGTTGTATCAGCTTTCTAGGATTGCTTTTTTTTTTCCCTCAGCTTCCTCTCCTACCTCACTGTGAAAGCTGCTCTGAGCTTTTTGAACTTCTATTCAGTGCTGGGCTGTGTTCTGCTATGAGGCATGGCACTGTATTAGTAATGGGTGATGTGACTCTTCATTTTTTGTGTATGAGCACACACAGAGGAATGCACAGACAAGCACAGACTAATGCTGTTATATCCAGGGGAGATCACTGGAGAGGAAGAAACTCTGGATTTCTTGTCTACTCATAGATATGGAATAGGATTGCAAATAGTTTTCTAGGGATGTTGAAGTTTTAGTCAGTTGCAATTCCACATGGACAAAAACACAAAGTACAAATTATTTATGAGGTGAAGATCATGGATTTGTGCATTCATTGGTTGTATGTGGGACCAGGAAATGCATATTTTATCCAAACCAGTATAGAAGTTTGACCCCTTTTTGTTAACATATTCCCTAAACTGTAGCAGCACAGAGCTCATAGTTGTATCTTTTCATGGATTGCTGTTTGCAGTGGGAATGGGGGACAAAAAAGTCTTGGGCTTCTGCCTGGTGTCCTGATCATTTGATATGGAATTTGGCCACAAAATAAGATTATTGCACCGTATAATGTTTAGCTTTGTGTGGCCACACTTTCCTCTGAAAGCCAAAGTGTGAGAAGGGGGAGTGAAAAGGTGGGGCTACTGTGCCTTACATCCTTGTACAAGCTGGGATTTGGGCGGGTCACAGTCTGTGTCCGCCTCAGAAACACTCTGAAGTCCATCAGTTTAAAAATAATCACAATAGTTCAGTCTAACAGACAGGACAGAAAAAAGCTGTATGACAAATCTGAGCTTGCCAGTTAGAAAATGGAGAGAATAGAAAACTCCAGATCTCCTGCTTTGCTTTGCCTAAAGTGATACAGATCTTGAATCCTGAGCTCCAGTTCAGGACTTTAACCCTTCTGCTGGCAATTTGTTTGTTCTAACTATGAATTTCTTTGATTCTTTGAGTCACTTTTCTTGTATTAATCATCAAATGGCTATAATGCTGTTCAGGTAGTTGAGTATTCTATCCCTATTTTTGTCTCTTCCAGAACGAGGAGTACTCAAGAAGACAAGTAGTATTTTCTCTTTTATAAAATATAGCTATATATATTATTATGTGCTTCAGTGTGAAATAAATGTGATAAGAAAAAGAAAGAATCTTTGCATCAAACACTGACTATTTTGTTCAAACATAACAACAATTGTCAAACAGAAGGTCTTGTTTTTGTTCTTTTCAAAAGCTGGTTTTTAATTGCTACCATTACTTCTTAGTGGTTATTGTACATGAGGAAAAGTGTGACTGCAGTTGTCAGCCACTTTTTCTACACAGTGTTATTCTTTTTCAGGAATTATATAATCTTGTAGCCTACTGAGAAGTAAATTAGAAAGCACTGAGATTTAGTCCTTGACTTGAATCTCCAATTAAAGTTACAGTTGCTCAAAGTTTTGTTTATTTTCCTTTTTCAAACTTAGTAAAAGGTTATTTGGAATATGGTACATGACAATTTTGATGGAGTTCTAGGAAGATGTGCTTATATAATACTTGACTTCAAAATCACATGAAAAGATTGCAATTAAGTTCTCTGAGACTCACTGTGCTCTTTGGTTTTTGTTTTTCTTTATATGCAGATTAAAGACCTCACTCTCTTTCCCTACTAACATATAATTCCACTCAGGCATTTGGAGCTGCACTGCTGTAATACTGTAGTCAAACAGAACAGCAACAAAATGCAAGTGCAGATTGAATACTAGGTGAAATTTTTGCTGCTGCTGAAGTAGAATTCTGCTGCAGGGACAGACACCAGCATAAGCAATCATCAGTCATGGCAGAAGGAAGGATTGACACATAGACAGCACTGGATATTCTTTATACCAACAGCAGCTGTCATGCTCTTGATGAGCTGGAAGTGAACCAGATTGAGTAGAACACAGCTGAGGGTTAAAAGTCATCACCAAAGGATTAGTCAATAGGAATTTGTTGCTTTGTTGTTTCATGACATCTGAAGCTTCAGCTGAAGAAAGTGCAGGAGGTGATACAGGGCTACCAGAGTAAAAGTAAGAGCCAAGGTAAGAGCAAAGGATAACTTTCAAATTACCGTGTGGAATTCACATCAAAAAAGCTGATTGAAGCAAAAAAAAGTTCTCTATATTTATGGATATCCCAGTAGATGCCCACTGAGAACTAAAGACAAGAGCTGTTGAGCTAGTCTTCAGAAAGGAAAAAGAAAAAATTATAAACATCATTGGCACTATCAAGGGATTTTGGGGTTCCATATATTCTGGAAGGGCAGAGTTTTACTTTGATGTCCTCTTTTTAGCTGAGACTCATGTCAGCTTCTAAATTTCAAACAGGCAGTGTTTGTTAGGCAAGAGCAAAGATAGAGAAGTAAGGAGAGGAGGAGCTATGGCTTACCTTGAGCAAGGTGAAATCTGCTTCCAGCATAGAGATGGGGAGAGAGGGACATTTTCTGTTCTCATTAAGAGGAAAGAATCTAGGAAAGCATGAAGAAAGAATAATAAATAGAGATAGGAAATGGTGTTAACATTTATTCACACTGAAAATAGGGCATTTATGAATGGATTCGTAACAGCAAGAAAATATTTGAACTTGGTGTTGAGTCAATCTGATCCAAACTTTAATGAACTTTGAATTGCTCCTCTGTATTTTTACTGTCCTTTTAATGGAAAATAATAAAAGATTGGAAACATGGGCAAGTTACATGTTACAATAAGCATAGTAATGAGACCATAAATATACTAAACTGTTGTATAAACATAAATCTGAAAGTGTAAAATAAGGTTTTGAAAGCAGCATGGGTTGGGATATCATAAAATGTCTCATTAAAAATCTGGATACTTTATTTTCAAATTTCTACTTCTAAACTTTTTAATGAGACAAATAATAAAGCAAAATGACAATCTCTATTTGGTCACACAGGGCAGTAGAAGTTTTAAGAAAGAATCAAGGGTAGGTTAAAGCTATCACACTATAAACCAAAATGGAGATTCATAAAGTGCTAATGAATCTGCATGTTTCATATCCATCATATTACATTCTTCAGAAACTGAAGGCTATATTATGGGATCTTCTCTCCTGCTAAAAGCAAATGGACACAGACACAATTTCTATAAGGAATTGCAGGTTTACCTGTTGATATACGCTGTGAGTTAGGCCTGAAGAACATAGAGAATGTGGTATCCTTTTGATATGACATGGAAATAAAAAAAGATAATTACACTCAGAGGTATTTCAAGCTATCCAGGACCTTAGAGCTCTAGAAAGAATTTTTTCAGAAGTACACCACTTTGGTAGAAACAAGGATAAACTATGATGGCTATTAAGTAATGACAGGGTAGTGTGATCCGGAGGCCACCGAAGGTGGAAGGATTGCTGCATGATTTATTTTGAGCAGCAATGCCATCTTTTCTTTTTCTTTCTTTTTTTTTTTTTTTTTTAATTTACACTGTTGTAGCAGTGATAAGTCACAGCTGAAACACAATTCTTGAATGTCAAACAAAATAATGGATTGAAAGGTGTGAGTTTTAACTATGACTATCAGAAGGGCTTTTAGTTTTAAATTTAGACTCCACGAGATGCATACAAGATATCATAATCATTAATGGTTTAAAAATCTCTCACAAAAGTAGATGACTTCTACAGAGAAAAACAGGAGGGCTACTTTGGGCATGCATCTGTTAAAGATGCTTCAGTTCACACAAATAATCTGTATTGTGCCAGAGGGAAGCTAAATTGAGCTAAGTCAGTGGTACTTTTCAAGATTGAAAGATTTTCATGAAATATTAATGGGAAATGTAGAAAACTCCAATTCAAATAATTGAATAAATCTCTAAAAAGAATAATAGAATAATACAATAATTTGTCTTGCGAATGATATTTAAAGACCATCTAATTCATGTCCAGCCTCTTATCCACCAGACCTCCAAGTCCTTCCTGGCAGGGCTGCTCCTCAAGTAGGTATCTATTTGATGTAAACACTAGATCATAAAGATATATAAGAATATATAGAGATTACCAATACTATCCTTACCATGTATCTGCTTGTGTTATAGTGCTGGCAGCAGGTTAAAATGATATCAAGGTATGGGGTCATTCTTTCTTCAAATCAGTTCAGGTTAGGAGTCACTGAAGCCCTGGAAAACAGAGGAAATACTGGATTATTGTCAAGCACATATAAGAAGAATGAGGCTAAATCATTGCACAGAGATTTCAAATCTGTGATGGTAAGTGTTATATACACAGATCTTCCCTATGACTGTCTGGTCTGTTGCTCTTTGTTCTTCCTGTGCTGCTGCTCAGTGCCTGAGCGATTTTCCCCACTCTCTTAGATCTTTATGAAACACGAGATTTCTTCCCTTGGAGTAGCTGACTAGTTGGCTTTTATCAGATTTTACCCCTCTCTAGTCTGTACAAAGTCTACAACAGGATGACATTCCCCTGAACTTCCCAGAAAAGCAACGTAGCAAAGCAAGTTCTTGCAGGTTATTGAGTGTTTAATTATTTTCTTCTTTCTGTGTACAATGCAGTTCACAAGAATATGGCGTGGTTTTCATGTGACTCTTCCATCTTTGGAGGTCTGCTTAATCCACAAGGCCAGGATGCAGTGATTTTAGTGGCTTTACTGTGTAGGAGGAAGACCAGCAGGAAAAGAAACATCAAAGGGAGCAGCAGAGCAACAGGAACTGTGAGGAATGGCTGGTTAGGCGCATGTGTTAGTGTTTATTAGCCATGCATATGCCATCTGCTGAAGGAAAGGAGCAACAGGAGACTAGTCATGCTGGGCGGAAAAGATGTGAGAGCAGTGCTGTGACTGGCTTAGATGGGCCAGCCAAAAGACAAAGAGACAATCAACGAGAAAGTGCAGAGGGAGAGGAGGAGGAGGCAACCCAGCTCTGTGAACATAAAAATACTTGTCATCTTCTAGTGTCTGTTTTTTTGTTTGCTGAGGGCTAACTGCTGAATAAGGCAAGAGTGCACACAGTATTAGGACTGGAGACAGTGCTGACTGGATTTTGCTTCTCCCCTCTTTAGAGACATTGCTGTGAATCTATCAGGGGAGAGGGGACCTGAAATTGCTATATCTAATCACATGAGGCAGTTAACATCATTGAAGGTTTCTTCCTTGGGAATAGTACCTAGCATAAAAGTTCTCAAATCATTGACAGACAATATAGATTAAAGCTTGCAGCTTTAATTAAGAGGACTACTGGAAAAGAACACCAAGGGTATAAATTCAAGGATTTTGAGTTAAGAAAATGTCAGAATTAAGACACATATAGAATATAAGACACACAGTTCTTGACTGGCCAACACAAATCTGGTAATAAATAACTTACAGGAAAATTTGCAGTGGAAAGAGGCAGAGTAAACAAATAAGGGCAGAGATACTCTTCAGCTGTAAGAGGCAAGAAAGCAAACAATGGAAACAGAAACATCATAGGGCAGTGAAGAACTATACCAAAATACTGTTGTTTAAATGCCTATTGATATGATAAGAACTTCAGATTATGATCAGCAAATACACTGAAGGAACTTTATGTGAACCTGACTGCATTAAACTGAATTTTCAAACTGACTTAAATGAAGGATTGGACAATCTCCGCAATAAACTCCAGCTTCTTTTGGAAATAGGACTTTAATGCTGTGACATTAATCTTACAAGTACATTTTTATTCTCCAAATAAAATTGGAAAGAAGGAAAAGAAACTACAATATGAAGAAATTGGAACTGAAGAATTAAATGGCTTTGCCAAAAAATGCTGAGTATGAACATTCTGTGTGTATTTTCCATGAGAGCTGAAGGTAACCGAGCGCCCAAGGGGATTTTCTCAGTATCTCCCTTGGCCATCAACTAGAAAGTATAAATCACAAAAATATTCTTATGGATAAAAACTGGCCCATAGTATTTCTTTGTAATCTTGCAACATTATTTTGAGAGTGAAATATAAAATGGAGCGACAATTCTGTATTCTCACATGTGTAAAATTCTAAAAAAACCATTTCAAAATTAACCATTCATAACATTAGGTTTTTCCTACCATGCGCATTTTTTTTTTTTTGTGGTGTGTGTGGAATTAACTCTAAATCTCATTTCCTAGGTTAAATTAGGTCTTTCTGAAGCCATCTTTGTATTGTTTTTTGGTTTTTATTTGGTTTAAGTATTTCAAACCTACACAGGAAATTTTTTGTTGAGAAAGCTAAATTGTACTGTATTAAAAACCAACCCAAAACATAAGACTGATTTAAACACCAATTCCATCTCATGCTTAAAGATTATTAAGCTATCATCTGATAATGAAAATACACTAACTGCCCTACAGCTGACAAATAAAAAGGCATTTTACAAGCATTATATGGGATGTACAAGCTAATATCAATTCATATGTTGCCTAGTTATAATTTTAATTGTGTTCAGAATTATTTAATTAACTTCATAATTGTCAAGTAAAAAAGAACTGAAGCATACAATTCAAAATCATGCAAATCGAAAATCTCAATTAGCTGTTACAGAGTTTGGCTCGTATGTGTAGTGCTGTGGTTGTCAACAAAACTGTAGTTAAAAAATAAAAGACTAAAATTAGAAGGAGTTCAAAGGAGGATTCTGGATGAACTTGTGGGGAGAGGGAGGAAAACATGGACCTGTTTGAATGAGTCCTGAGAGTCACCAAGTTGATCACAGGACTAGAGCACCTCTCCTATGATGACAGGCTGAGAGAGCTGGGATTGTTCTGCCTGGAGGAGAGAAGGCTCTGGGGAGACCTTTAAACACCTTTCTGTACCTAAAGGTGCTACAAGAGAGCTGGAGATGGTCTTTTTACAAGGTCAGAGAGTGATAGGACAAGGGGTGATGGCTTTAAACTGAAAGAACGTGGGTTTAAATTAGATAATAGTAAGAAATTCTTTACTGGTGGTGAGGCACTGTAACAGGTTGCCCAGAGAAGCTGTGGACATCCCAACCTGGAAGGTCAGGTTGGATGGGGCTCTAAGCAATCTGGTCTAGTAGGAAGGTGTCCCTGACAGGGCACTTGGACCTAGATAAGCTTTAAGATCCCTTCCAACCCAAGCCATTCTATGATCCTGTGTTAAGACTGCCAGGTGGATAACTGATGTCACTAGAGCTGTAAATGCTTATGTCAAAAGTATAATTCAACATGTGTCATATAGAAGAAAACCCAATGAACTCCAAAGCAAAGGAAAACAGCTTTTCAAGTGAGTACTGGTCTGTATAGCAAACGTGACACAAAAAGTACTCCAGAAGAAGTGGTATATGATCATGGGTCATCATCCCTCTGTACAACTCTTTTTAATCTTCTCTTTTTCTGTGAAAGCTTTAAGATCAAATATTGCCATTTGCTATCCAAGGGTATGGTAAAAAAAAGATAAAACAGAGTTAAGAAAGGTGATATAGATATTCCTGAGGTTCAAAAGTTAGTCACAGCTCTTCTATCATAGACATTCCAAAAAGGATACAGCAGAAGTTCCATCTTATATCTGAGGTAAAGCCAGGAGATGGCCAAGGCTGAGGAAAGGACCTTCACTTTTGTTGTTATAGATGCTCAGCCAAGAGTTGGAGATCTTTGTGTCCTCCAAGCTGTGGTGACTTTCATGAGGCAAGAGAAGGGGGAAATCGAAACTGTCTAGGGCCAACAATTTGAGGAATTTATAACATCAGTTAAAGTCCAAGTGGACTCTCAGGGACTGGAATTTATTACTCTGTTGTATTAGGCTGTTTGTGTGAGATAAGACGAGGCCACAAGGCCAATATTTAATTGACCAGTGTAATTTTCACAAATCATTAGAAGTGACCTTTATTTTCAGCCTCAGCAGATACTAAAAATGCAATGGACCATCACAGTTTTATTTACACTTCTCTCTTTGGAGCCAAAATCCTCTAAACCTTGGTTAAGACAGATAATAAAATTGTAATGTTGGACTATCTTGCACTTCAGTTCCATCTGCCACACCATTTCTGTGATAACAGGGGTCCTGATCTTAAAAGCACCTAATTATGTCACTATCATGAGTAATTAAAAAAAATAAAAATATAAAATTTCAATGATAAAATGAATCCAGCTTCACATTGCCTCAGAGTGTTAGCTAATACCAGGATTGGTAAATTTTCTCAAATGCACTTATCCTCACCTTAGTAAGAAGAGCAGAGCTGAACAAATCTCCCTGGGGCTCAAAAGTGCAACTTCCAGATTGGCCTAGCACTCATTTGTAAGTAAATGAATACAGTGTGGGGAGATATTTTCCTTTCATTTTATCAAGCCTTCCTGAGGTTTGTGCCAAGACAGTCTGAATATGATCTTTCGTCATATTACTGAACTACTCCTGTCCTTCATTTCACTATGGGTTTTATTTTCCAAGAGTGATCTCCTATTGGAGCACAAGTAACCCTCTGCTCCACCAGCAAGATACAGGCTAATATGAAGTAAAGGGAAAAAGAATCCCTGGATTGGTCATCCTCACACAACACTCTTCCAGCTGGGAGTATTGAGAATGGGGCATCCTCACACTGCACACTCGGAAGTGCTGGTTTGGGATGTCCATGAGGCAGCAGAAATACCTGCTTCAGTCCTTGACAGAAGGAGAATCCCCTAGGTGAGTACATTTTAGGATTGGAAGGTGCTCACAGAGCAATACAGCTTGCATGGGTGTGTGTATGTGCAGGGAATGCTTCCATGTATGTCCAGTGCTGAGGAGACTTGGCAGTGATGCCAGAGCTCAGGTGGGGCAGCAATGTGGCAAAGCCACGTAGGTGTTGCACACTTTGCCAAAACATAATTTCTACTAAAATAACAGACTGAGATTGCACCCAGGCCATAACCTTTTGTACCAGGAAAGAGGCAAGGGGGCCAGAACAGCTTTGCACAATGAAGTTTGCTGTATACAGCTGGGAGGGACTTCACTTTGGTGTCCTTTCTCAAGGACAGCCTCGAGCTGAAAATGTCTGTGTTGGACCCACTGGGTTCTGGGGACTGATGAGGGTCTGGAAACCAAAATACTGGCAAAGAACCACCACCTCTGCTCCAAGCCAAAATGCAGTGAAATCCTCCCCACCCCTCTGGATAAGTAAGGAAATGATGCCATCACAAATCCATTTGGTTTTCACAGGGCCTGTGCCAAGAATCATTGATATAAAGCCGACGCTGCCACTTTTATCACTCAGTGGGATCTCAGTGGTATCCAGTGAAAGAACAATGTGAGGATGATCATCTACTGGAACAGGTTGCCCAGAGATATTGTGGGACTTTCATCTTTTGCAATATGCAAAACCTGGCTTGACACAGCCCCGAGCAACCTGCTCTGGCCAACCTTGCCCTGAGCAGCGGATTGGAGTAGATGGTCTCCCAAGATCCCTTCCAATCTCAACTATTCTGTGAGACTGTCCAGGTCAAGTTCCAAAATGTAATTAAAATAATATTGTCTAATTCAGGATATAATTTGCATATAATTTAATTTCTGATCCACCTGTTTAAGGCATGGGCAAATTCACATAGTAATTGTAATTGAAAAAAGTTTTGTCTTTAACACAAATCACATATTACAAAATTCCTATTCTTGCAGAAATTCAATTAAATACATGTTTTGAGAAAAACAGATGAATGTAAGCAACTAGTAGCAGAAAAGAAAGTGTTATCAGGAGATTTTGCTGCACAACCATTCTTGATTATGTTTATTAAGATTTGTTTACTAAACTGATCTACCTATTTTCATCTAATTAAAATTAATTACAAGAGGAGTAATTACGCTTGCAGTCAGACTTGCTACACTGAGCAGATTATTTACTTGAGTGCTAATTTTACGGCTGCATCTGATTTTGCAGTATTGGATTTTAATATGTGGATGCTCATCTTTCTTCTTGCATAGTTTCTAAAATAAAATTACTTGTGTGTAATTACTGAGACTTTCAAGAGCCATCTTGATCAGGAGTGAGATAACTTGCCACTTTATCTTGGAAAGATGGAATTTAAGCTGAGGAGCTAGCTGTGTTGTAAACATATGCTGAGCTTATGTTACTATCCTTTCTCTGAATAGTATTAGAAGATTCATTTTATTAACATATATATGTACCCCTGGCTTATGCTGAACACATAGAGAAATATATGTTCATTTAAGAAACAGGACATTCAGCAATTGCCAGAGTATTGAAATCAGTGGGCATGGGTTCAGTATTCTTTGTAATAATACTACAGTGTATTTATGTCTATTTATAAATTCATAGTATATATTTCATTAAAATATTAATGGTTTAAAAGTACAGTGTGGTTCGCCTAAATGAAACAGGTTCAGCACTGTATCTGGAAGATAAACATAGGCGTTCCTATCTCAATAAAATACAAATTTTCTTGATACGATCAGAGGCGATACACAGAAATTAAAAGCTCCAAAAATTGCAAAAAAAGTCTGTTAATTTACACATCAGCCTCAATCTGCAATATGAGACTGGTATCAAAGTGGATGGAGTTATGTTTTGATAAAATTGTAGAGGTGAAAAGGAAAAGAACAACGTAAATGTTGGATCAGCTGCTTAGGACTGGCAGCCCAGGGGCTGGCAGACCAGGAGAAGCTACGTTCTCTCCCTCTACATTTCTCACTCATTCTAGTTAAGAGGTAAAATGTACACTATGATTACATTATTAAGAAGTAATACACTAGTTTGAAGAATAAATTGGCCAGTGCCTACTGTGCACCAGTGATGAAATTAATGGAACATAACCACTGAGAACAGAAACTGAACTTACTGTCCAGGGGGTATTTGTTCTATAAACCAATAACACCTGAACACGACTAACTTATTCGGAAACAGCAACTGGCCTGAGAATGAAAGCAATTAATCAACTTTCAAAAGCAAGATCCAGTTTAGTAAATTTATCAAATTGTTAAACCAATTTTTTAAAAGAGTTCTGTATCTGAAATATCTGTTGTCTGTAATTATTGATAAATTATATTTCTTCAAATCTGATAGATATGCATACTAGAATGAAGTGCTTTGCTTATCTTCATTGTGGTAGCTCCTATTTAGCTAAGATAAAATGCACAGAAATTTGCTCATGTAAGCTGAAATAGGTTGTCAAGAATTGAAACAAGGTAAGGTATGTACCTTCTTGTTTCTTTGTTGTTTTAGTTGTTTGTGAGGTTTTTTTCTATTTTAATATCTAGGTAATGTTGCAATGCAACATAAAAAAGGCTAATGAGACTAATCAAAATCTCAGACAAATATTTCTCCATGATTGAATTTTCTGATTATTTATATAACCAGAACATACTAAGCTCTTTAAAAATGTGATGCACGATAATAAATGGACCACTGGAAATGTAGCAGTGATATTGCATATATACCATTCATTAAAAGGACCAAAAAAGGACCCAAAGGCAAGTGGATATAAAAATGCATTTTTAGTGGTATTCAAACAACACCATTTTCTTTTACTCAACGAATGTCCTACTACTCTGAGAATGCTCCAAGCATTTTAAAAGCATTTAAGGGTAGAAGGAGAAAATTGAGACACTATGTTGAATAAGAATTTTAATCTATAAAATCTTGATAATAAGGTTTTAAATCCCTTTAATATAATTCTTGAGATATATATCTGAGAACTACTACTTATTCAGTATTTTAGCAGAAGTCCTTTTCCCTGAGAAAAAATGGGACAGTATTATTTAAAATAAGCAACAGCCATCTGCAAATCACTTTTGCGGATCCCCAAATACAAAAAGTCCATTGCTTTTCTTTAAACAGAGGAGTAGAACAAAGAGAGGATGCTATCAGGGGACCTTTCTGATTATTCTTGAGTTATCTTGCTTCATAACTATTGAATGGTGCTCTTCTTAAATGGAAGTTCCCACATTACTCTGTTTTTTCCCAAGTTTTTTCAAATCTCCCTGATCTTCCCTTAGAAAATTTGAAAACAGCAACCTCTAGTAAGATTTCTATACCAATCCTTTCGAATAAAGGGAGAAATTTCAGCTCCATGGAAATAAACTCAGCAAGACATTCTGCTGAGATTTCACTGAGAGTTTAATGCCCAGATCTTTTAATTTAAAAAAAAAAAGATAATAGCTTTTTGTCTAACTATTCTGTTCTCTCTATTGATTACCTCAGAAATTTAACTAATTTATAACTTACTTACTTCCTTAAGGGATTTTTAATGTGCAAGTGAAACGTTATGGAGACCTCACATGCCACAGGAGGGAGCCTCTCTCCCGCTGAGCTTGAAGCAGGACTTTGGTATAGGCTATTTTTCTCTTTTGAAACCTGTACAAAAAGAGAGTGACATGTACAGAGAGTTAGAGCATGTTGGAGTAACTCCTACAAACAAAAAAAAAGGACTCCCCCCCTTCCCTCCACATTTTAATTATAAATGAAACTTTGGCATAAACAAAACATATGCCATTGAAATATTTGCAATATTTATAACAAACCACTGATGTAATTTTCAAAGATGCCATCCAAATTTGAATCCTTCTGTAAATTTCGCACTGAAAACCTTTTTTTTTTTCTTCATAAATTAATAGTTTTATAAGAAGCTGGAATAGGTTTAGAATAAACGTTTTTACAAAAAAGTAGCTGTTTTGGAACACCGTAAAATGGAAGGGTCTCCAAAATTCTTCATGAGCGGCTTTTATAGAGTAATTTTCAAATTCATTAACCAGCCTTGCTGAAAAGGGTAGATTTTCAGTTGTACACATTAAAGTAGTATTGTCTGAGGTAAGCATTCTAAAAGCACACAGGATGTGTTTATTATGCCAGCAGAGATTGTGGCAGCCCTGGAAAGCTCATGTGCATTTGGAAGGATGAACCTAAATGGACTTCTTGTCCTGCAGGCTGTTCAGGAAATTAAACTTACAAAGGATGGAGGCTAACTAGTTAGGGCACTCAGGAAACAGGGAGAAGATTAAACTAAATCTTAATGAAGACAAGTGGCAGCAGCCTCCACACCACACTAAAAGCTGCGCTCAATTCTTCCCACAGGACAGAATTCCAGACTTTGGGTGTCTGGTTCTGGCAACCACAACTCAGGTTCCAGTGCAGGAGCTTTTATTTGAACTTTCTCTAATGCTTTGCACTTCCTTTACCAACAAACTTCTAGGGAAATTTGAATGCAGCAAACATATTCTGGATTACCCCTTGGGGATGCTTCAGGACTCTGACAGACTTGTGGATTTTTAAGAGCGGACTGAACTGCTGTCGTCTCCAGTCATTTCCCCCTCTCTTTTATTGTCTTGCAGCTCCTGGGTCCTGATATTAGCTTGCAGGTGATCTCAGCACAGCCACCCCTGCAGAATGGTAAATAGGATTTATGTTCTCACCTGGCACCCACCTGAATGAGGCCTTGTGTAAGAGGGTATTTGTGAATGAAATATTGATCTCTGATTGTGTGAGGTTTTGCTAATCACAAATGCAAGTTAATGAACACCATCACCGACCACAGTGGCTAAATGCATGACACCTGCATCTTCTAGAATGCTAGACAACTTAAGCACAGATAGCAAACAATATCTTTCTCCATCCTGCTGTCTCAAGTCACATATTTTACCAGAATAATTACGGATTACTGAGTCATCCAACTGGACACTGTGTTTCTGACAGGTAGCAGTGACACAGTGTGATGCTGAGCTAACTGCAAGAGTCCTCACTTAAAGGATTGACTTCTCATCAGTATTTCAATGTAGTCTGAATAATCACAGCTTGCTGAGTGTTCCTGAAACTCCAAAGAGCCATCAGGGAGCTGATCCACCCAGACAAGGTGCAGCAGTACGGAGATCAACCGTGCCACATTTTTGTAACCTGAAACAGGCACAGATCATGGGCTCAGCTGGAGTGAAGAAAGACTGGTCTGGAAGTCATCTTTCCCTGTAAAACAGGATGGCTGTGTCTATGTTACCAATATGTCCAAACATTTGTGCCAGCATGGCCACAAATATCTTCCTCAGCTGCATGAAGTTACTCCTTGTCCTATCACTGCTCTTTGTTGGGAACTGTAGTGATAGGACAAGGAGTAACGGGTACAAATTGAAAGAGGGGAAATTTAGGTTAGATACTAGGAAGAAATTTTTTGCTGTGAGGGTGGTAAGACACTGGAACAGGTTTCCCAGGGAGGCTGTGGATGCCCTTACCCTGGTAGTGTTCAAAGCCAGGACGGATAGGACCTGTTCTATTGGGAAGTGTCCCCGCCCATGGAAGCAGGGATTGGGACTAAATGATCTTTAAGGTCTGTTCCAACCTCTCAACATTGTATGATTCTATGATTCTAAGTACTGCCTTGTCTGCCTCATTTCTTAGTAATCTGCTCTGCCATAACAGAACCAATAGTAAGACTTTGGAAAAAATTTTTTTCATGTTTCCTATGAAAAATTATTTCCCAGGGAAAAACAAATCAAAAAGGAAATATCTCTCAAAATCTATGAACGAGTTGAAAAAGGTCTCTTGTGATGATAATCCCATCATAACTTCAACTTTTCCAGACTCAAAATACTTACTCTTTTACATTATGCACACAAATGCCATGTATGAAAGTATGATACTTTGGAAACTTTGTACTCCTACAAGTATCTCTGGGATTTAATGAGCTCACAGTTCCTTTCCTGTTGTAATGCACTAACACAAAATAATCCTTATAGAGATTACTTAAAATGTCTCGCTGGAGCAGGAAGCCCTAAGTGAGAAACTCTGACACCTGAAAAATGATAAGTAAAACGTCACATTATTTTGTGGGTATTATTAATTTTTTTTTTTTTATGAATTCCAGTAAACTTTGGGAAACACAAACCATTTAAGACAAACCAGTAAACAAACACCAGACCCAAAATACTCTAAATTGTTCCAAATGTTTTGACTGGATTGTATGGTGGATTGTGGACATCCTGTTCTGTGCAGCAGTACACAGAACCTCAAAATGGAAGCTGTGGGACAGAGACAAAGGTGCAACCATCACAGGGAAAAAACTGGAGAATATGAAGATGCTTCTGAGTTGTCTTTTAGAAAGGCCTCAATTAATACATAAATACAGACCTAAATCCACTTCTGTACCAGGGAAAGGAACGTGATTGTTCCCAGAGGTAGGTTGGTCATCCACAACTCTGTGCATGGATGAAACAAGAGCACCACAGCTGAAATGTTCAGGAGCCTGTGAGTTGCTGTGGAGCTCACAGCTAGCTCCCTGCATTCCCTACAGAATGAGGACTGAATGGCTTCTGTCCCCAGAGCACTCAGATTTCCCCAAGAATGAAGGGGATCTCCTCATTAACATGGACAAATCTGGTAAAAACTCTGAGAACCTTTCTCCTCTGGATTTTTAGCATGTGTTCTCTCTGCATCAGAGATAGGGAGATAGTTCAAAGGGGTTAAGTGCCCTGGCAGAGGTTGTAAAGCAGATCACTACTGGAATTAGGAGGACCGTGCACATTCCTGTAAGCTGTTTCAGAAGAAGTCACTATCTCACAAATATTTTAAAGATTTAATAAGGTCTTTCAGAAACCATCTAAATATTGAAAGTGAAAGAGATGCTGCTGCATATTTTATGAGGTTTTTTTCAACTGCAGTGATAAAATTTCAAATGGTATTTCATCTTTTTTTTTTTTTTCCCCCTGGAACGACTGACACAATAATTGTTTTACAGCATTCTTAGGCTCGAGTTCCATTTAATAATGTGGGGAAAAGAATATAAAATACAAGGGAGACAGCAAGTGAATACTGTTTGTTTCTCATTGAAAATTTCCCAGGAAGGTTATGTGTACAAGAAGAGTTTTAACAGTTTATATTTTTGCATGTTAGCTCCAGTCAGAAGTGTAAGAGTATATGCTTAAACATATATATTAGAGAATACTATCTGAGCACACACTAAGACCTGTCATTCTTAGCATTCCATTGTTTTGTTTTCGTTCTTTGAGTATTTCATCCAACTGCTTCTACCTTCCTCGGTTGAAACTAATGGTGAGAAATACATCAAAATAGCTGTTCTTTTTTTTTTTTTTTTTTTTCCTTCAGGGGAAAAGCTAATGGACAGAATTTTGCAGAATACAATCACCTCTAATTAATTCATCCCTTTCTCTTACTCCACCTGTAAACTATTCCTGTTTTCTTCTCCTTACCCTGTTTCATTCTGAAAAATGACCTTCCACACTTCCTTTTTGATATCTGTCTATTCTTACCTAAGCTCAAATTTGTTATATTTATAACAAAATAAGAATTTGAATGAGACTGTTTTATAGTGTTACATTTACTATTAGTAGGCCTGTGCCATATATTGCCCCTTAATTTGTTTTCTAACATTTTCTGTAACATTAGGAGAGACCCTAAAATGAGTTATTAAGTCAGGGGGCCAATCAGCAGTGCTCCTGAAAAGGACAGATTTATTGCAAATAGCAACGAGATCTTCTTGAAATTTAAATACTTAAGGGCCCAATTTATACCTCAAAACCAAACAATCTTCATTGTATTTAACAGATCATTAGGAAAACTGAGATGTTATGCTTTTAAAAATGAAAGAGAATGACTGATATTGAAACAGAAGTAATTATGTCCTGGTTGTGACTGAAATAAATTATGTTATTAACAGATTCATGGGCTGTCTGCATTCATCACTCAGATGAATTGACAATGTGATCTTCTTCTTAGTATATAGATGTTTGTGAAAATACGAATGGCTGATATGAGAAAAACCCGCATGGCTATTTAGAGATCTGAAATAAATTTTATTTAGAGATCTGAAACAAATATTATTAGTGACTGTGTAAATAAAAATGCAGTGAAACCAGCTAATATAGGAAACCCTACTTTCTGTTTCCACATTGATTTGATTTCTGGAACACAGAAGTATATTCATAACTGTATAGATGACCTAAATTAGTTTAATTGCAACATAATTGATTCCAAAATGATCACAAAACATACAATGGAATGATATTTTGCGTACTGATTAGCCTGATAAAATTTTCAGTCTTGCTTTTGAACTAAATATGCTTACTTGTAGAGAGGTGTTTGTGAAGCAGAGGCTTAAGTACACAGGTTGTGATGATATATCCTATTTTATAATAATAGCCAAAACTGAAATTTCAGCTTTTCTGCATGGACTATACAGCTAACCATAAGTAAAATTCAGTCCCTGTATTGTCACCAAATTTGTTTCTCAAAAGTTAAATACACGTGGAATGATTAAAATAAACCCCAAATCTAATACAAATATGGAGTTATCAAAGGAATATAAGCTTCCTCCTCTGAAGTACAATCTACCTCTCAGAAGTAATGTTCTAGTTATTGCTGAGCAGCACTTCCACAGTGTCAAGGACTTTTCTGCTCCTCACAGTGCCCTGCAAACGAGTAGGCACAAAACCTGAGTGGTACTTAGCTGTCTACTGGGGCTAAACCATGAAGGAGAGCACTGATTTAACTACACTGAAATCCAGGGGATGTTCTAGAGGTTTTGAAGCTGATGTCAAAACGTAAGAGCATTAAAGGGATAAGTGGCTCATTATAGTCAATTTGATATAGTGTCAGTTAAAAGTAATGGAACAGTTTCATAACAAATTTAGGTGAAAGTAGTATAATTAAAGCTGATCAATATGAATTTATGAACAACTGATCTCATGTGACTCAATTAACTTTGTAGCTTTTATTATGACTTATTTAATAGAAATAATTGTCTGTGCCCTATATTCGGGCTTCTCCAGGGTTGTTTGACCTGGTTAGATCAAATAGCATGAATAATATAAAATCAGTATAGCACATACCAAGTGATTGCCCAAGTCAGATATACTAAACTCTAATTGTATATGGACAATTTTCTCTCCTAGGCAGCTTCAGTGAGTCCCAGAATTGTAAGTTTTTGAAAGAAATCTGAAAACACTTTTGCTTTACTCTTTGGCAATTAAAAATCCAGAAAATTTTTAAAAAATAAAGCAGACAAGTCTTCAATACAAAGTAATTTCAGGCACATCATAGTCTGAGTCCATGTCATACATAAATCCACATGTTGTGATAGATAATAGATTACATTTACAGAAGTATTAAAGGCCAAAATGCTGTCTGGTAGCCAAACTCCCTTTGGGGCAGCACCCTTATAAAGGAGCAACATGGATGATCTACTCAGTTCAAAACATTTTGAGTTTCTTCCCAGTTTGACTCTGATGAGTACTGACAGCAATGAGATACTTTGTGTGCTATCTGTGGACCTGGACCTTTCCTGTGTGGTAGTATGAGTACTATGCAAACAGAATGGAGATTTGTGCTCTAATAACAGTTTCTAAAAAGAGACTTCTTGGCTCTGTGTCATTATTTATCTGGCAGTAGGAGAAAGCATTTTGGCATCTCAGATCCTTATTTCAGCTTAAATAGAAATAAAATGCACATGGGTGGGTGTGAAGAATCCATGATGTGTAAGCTGCTTGCTGGGAATACACTTATTTATGAGGAAGGGAATACTTTAGTAGCTGTGATTTATTTCCCATTTTAGATATTTATATGTATGGTGTAGAAGGTAACTGGAGGTACTCATTAAATATTTTTATTTCATAAGGGCAGCAGTCTAGGGATGTGTACCTGGTATTTATGGATCCAGTAACTGCACACACACATATCATGTATCTCTACTGAATCTAGATTTGACTTATTTATCATTTTTCTAAGTTGTTTGATCACTCAGACTCAATCCACGCAAGGGACTCTAGGCAGAATATACTGAATCCCTCGTCAGAAGAAAAAAATAGGGATGTGGTCTGTTGGGCAGCATCTATTATAAAGCACTGGGAGTTCTGGATGTTTCAAGGTGCCTAATACTCCTACAAGGATTAGGTGCCTGCCCAGCTCTGATGTTTGTGGGTGCTTGAATTTCTGTTTATGTCCCTTCTGATATGACAACCACCTTAGTCAGAGTGACGGTGATGGGAGTCAGTATTTACTGTACAAACTGATCCCCAAGGCTGACTTTATGATCACTGGAAAGAAACAGATACTTCCTCTCACTCTCAAGTACACGTCTATAATGAGGCACGTGTGTCATTCTTAGACATACCCATTTCTCTCTACTGACTGTAAGGGACCTCAATAAAAATGAAGACACAAGCCTTGTAGATGGCTGAAGTTAGCAAGATGAAACCTTCACCGGCTGTTGATTTCCTAGCAAAGCACAGTCAGCATCCAGACACCCTGAAAAGCCACACTCAAAAACCCTGAAGGCCCAGGCTCCCTGTTAAGTCAAAATATTTACAGAGTAGGATTGTAGCTGCTTAGAAAACAGTAACAGAAAGAAAAGAATAACTACGGCGTCTCTGGCAGGTAAGAGAGGACCTGCTACCGCAAGAGCTACCGATGTGCTTAATTTTAAAGAGATGAGTAATTGCATTCCTCTTCAGCAATGTGCTGAAGCACACATTTAGCTGTAACAGCAGAGTTTGCCAATGCACTTTAAGACAATTTGCATGACATTAGGTAAGTGGCTTAAGTACTTTGCTAAATCATGGCCACAGGGCAAGAGACAATTCCCACTTTACATACCGTGCTGCTAATAGCTTTTCTGGTCTCTGTAATGGAGTTCTAAGGGCACAAAAGACAATTAAATTAGAAAAAAAAAATAATAACAAAGCACTTAGGGCTGCAGTGTTATATCTTTCCATGATGGAATTCCTGTAAAAGGGCAGCTAATCAGTTTATTTACTTCCAGGAAAAAAGATTTTTTTTTTTCATAACAAAAACAGAACCCTGCCCCACAAAAAACAGGGGTGACAATTTTATCTGGTCACTATGTAGAAGCACACAAACAACTTACATCTGGACCAAATAAGTCCCTGCTGCACTCACTTTTAAAATGGTGGTCTGGTTATAGAAGAGATGTTATTAAAAGGCAAGAAAAGTATGAGGAGCTAGTTAAATAGATGAGACTCTTTTGTGTCTTGGCCCTTTACCACTAAGTTAACCATTCATCATGAGGTGAAGAAGATACACTGATCTTGCCGAAGCCCATGGGCAGATTGCCATTGATTGCAACAGTACCACAGCATAAAGTTCATAAAGTTGTATCTCATAAATACTTCTGGGAAAACAATGACAAGAGGGTCATTGATAGACTCCATCAGAGACTAAGTAGAATTCTATCTTACCTACTCCACTCAAATACTAGTCCCTGTAATGTAAATGTTATTTGTTAGAAAAGAAGGAGGATAAATTTAAATAGCTGAAAAGCTATGTTACTGTGCAAATTTTGCTATCAAGATAACTTTAAAACTGACTACAAAGGTATATAACTGTCGATTTTGTTATTAAAATGTTATTTTTCACCCTCTTAATATTGCCATGGGTATTAACATTGAAAATACCATAAACATAACTTTGTAAGTAGGGTCATAAAAGGTGTACCTGAGCTAAACTAAATGTCCTCTCAGTAACAAAATACAGTGAACACTATTAAAACTGGGTAAAGACAGTGCATATTAAACAAACCTCCTGCTCTATACAAGATACACTGTAACAAGCATTGTTGTGTAAAATTATTTGAAATTATTACACAAACATTGTGTAAAATTATTTAAAACGAGCCTGATGACGTTCACTGAAGCGTGAAGGTGGGTGTGTTCTTCCTGGCTGTTGCCTTAAATGCCCAGATTTAAATTACTTTTGGTACTGGATCAGTTTTTTCCAGTGACACTGTAAAGCTGGGCAGCAGTCTCAGTATCTTCAGCAGCTCATTCTCCCGGGCAGCCGGGTCAACTGATGGTCAGCAAAGCTTTTCTTATCTTTCCTTTCCCTGCAGCCCCCCTGTGCCTGGGCCTGCTGCAGATACTGAGCAAAACATTGGTGTGATGCCACTGCTGGGAAAAGGAAAATACACATGGTAAACCAGTGAGAGCTTAAATAACTGCCAAAGCAAAATCCAGATTCAGGCATTTATTTTCCAAGGCTCTTTATTAGGGTTTGTTTTTGTGTTTACCATCCAGAAAATAAATCTTTGGAATAATCAATCAATCGTTTTCCTACCGTACTCAGCCCAAATAGGAGAGGATGTGTTTGCTCTTCATTTCTCTTTGATCCAACCTGCTTTTTTCTTTAAAAGCCCACCTCAAACAGTCAAGTGACACAAATGACTGGTTAGACCCTTTATGGCTGTGCCTCTCATCTGTCACTGCTGCTCATATCATATGACAGGGTCTGGCCTCTGTATGGATAGTTTCATTATCAGTGAGGAATTTAAAATCAGGTTGTCAGAAGGTAGTAGTATTATTGCCTCATGTATTTATTACCTAAATTATGTTTTTCAGTAAAAGTGGGGTTTTTTGACAGTATTATCAGTCGTCTTCATGGTAAAGACATCTTGGTTTTGGTCTCCTTGTTATATTTGTACAGGCACCACTGAGAGTGAAAATAGGTTTTTGAGGGGTTTGGGAACTCCATGGAGGAGCTGTTCTTTTTGTAGTCACTCAAGGTCACATCTGAAAACTTCAATCTAGAAGGTCCAATGCTCTGTGTCTCAATATTAAGATGGCTCACACCCTTCTACAGCACCTTAAAGATTTTTCCAGCCTTAAAGAATCTTGTTTGGGCACAAAAGACCTAAATGACACTCAGTCCCTTGCCTTGAATCAATATTTGTTTTGGAAAGTTTATCTGGAGGTTAGATTTTGTTTTGAGGTAGTTTTTAAAAGCTGGTCAGGGGCTGCAGTGTGAGAAATAGTCCGGATGGAGTTGGATTAATAGGCTGAGCACAGAAGAGACATTCAAAGTCACAATGTACTAAAAATCAATCATCATCTGAACTTTGGTTGTGCATAGAGTAATATGTCCACACAGGTAATCTGGCCTTCAAGTCTTGTAGATTTAATCTTCAATTCTAGTTTTTATTTAAAATGTCAGCTGAATTTTACTGGTATGCTGGAAACCTTTAATCTTACTCTTTCATCACTGAGAACACATTGCTGGTGATTTAGGGCTTCTAAGAATTGCTTTATGTTGCTGAAGATTGTCAGTCATATTCAATCAGCCTAAATTCCACCTTAGCCTTTAAATCTGGTGTTCCTGGCAGGCTGGATCTTGAAAGCTCCTAATTCAATGCCTTTCACCCTGTGCATGACTTTGTCTGCAGAAGTAGGTGAAATTTAGGCCCTCAAAATATTCCCCTTTCTTCTTTAAAACCAGAAAGAGAGAGAAGCACAGCCTCTAAAAATATGTTTCTTGTAATCTTGTAGTAGTAGTAGTACAAAGGATTCATTTGTGGATCTTCAAAAGAAGTTTCTCCAAGAGGACTGAGAGGGCTAAGACAGATGAAAGCAGAAGAAAAAGAAAAAAAAAAAAAGAGGCTTTTTATTCCATACCTGCAGAGATTACCAAGAAAAGGTGATAGTCATTAGTTTCTCAGAGTATTGGGCAAAATGAGTTTCTACTAAGACAGCTCTCCTAAAGACAAGTTTCTGGGAAATTGTGGTCCATCAGAGCTGATCAGTAATGCAGGGTTGGTTTGAAAGATGCTGCTCAAGGGAGTTTGTATGCATGAAGGGGACAGAGACAGCATGATCTATGCTGGGTGGCTTTTACTGTGATGTGGCTCTGAGAGGCATTGTCCATTCCTGGAAATAAAAGCGGAATTACACAGCGTTACCAAGACACCTGAAAATGAAAAAAACAACCTATTTATGTTAGAAATCATGATATAGACAGCATTTCAGTTTCCTAGATCTTTTGCATAGCACTACATAAACTCAGTTGCAACAGATTTCTTAGCAGTATTGAAAATCACATGGGAAGGCCCTTACTCCTAATTTTCTAAGACGTTTCAGATGACTTGGTGTTAGTGATGGAGGGAAGTTTTTTGTCCGATAAAGGTTTTTAAAGAAGACCTTGTTTGGCATAGACAAGTATGGAAAAAACACAAGAAGGTAGGCTGCTAGATGTCAGATGAGGAGAAGCAGAAGGTGTCTGAGTCATCTACCAGAGTTTGTCCTTGCATAACCTACAATGCTTCTAGTTTTCTAAGAAAAGGGCTGTGAAGATGTCGTTGCTCAGGAAGAGGGAGGTATCTTAAATCTCAAACAAAATATTTTGTAACTTCTATGCAAAAGTCTGAAAAATGCAAAAAATTGTGTTTTCATTAAAAATGCCATATGATCCAGTTTTGAAATTAGATATACATTGGAAAATCTTCTCTGAAAGGAAAAAAAGTCACCAGCTTCTTTACAGGAGCTTTTCAATTGCTCTTTTCTCTCCTTAATTTTAAGAAATAGAAACCCTACAAATATATAAGCTGGCACATCAAATTGCAGTGTGGGGTAGGGGCTACTGTATAGGAGACTTATCTTTGGAAATGACACAGAGAGCTTTATAACCTTGCTTAAAGAACATGCCATCTTTGTCTAAACCATGGCACAGACAGTGGATCACAGATTTGGGCCTTCTCTGAGTGTGTGCTTGACTATCCTTCCAACTTCCTCCCATGGCTTGGTTCAATTGCTCAGGGAAAGCAGGTAGCATTGGAGCTACATAACTTCTTTGGACTTCCTTCTCTCTTCTGTAGGAAGAATGGCAGCAAATTTTTTCATCTTACTTCATGGGAAAAAGTCTGGGTGAATTTGTGCTAGAAGGGGCACTTTTGGTTAATCTCTTGTGGATTATGGAGGATTATAGAACAGACAGGGTTTTGTTTCAAGAACACACCAGACCACAATAAAAATAGACATTATCAGATACTTGAATAGAAATAAGGATTTTACGGTGAATGTTTCTTGCTTCTGCCTTTTTTTTTTTTCAGTGTCCAGCTTACAGAATTTCATTTTCTGTTAGCTACAATCCATGTAAGTGCCTAGTTGAAAACATGATACTGTAGCAAATCTGAGGAATTGAAAAGACTGCACATTTCATCCACCAAAAAGAAGGAGACAAAAATTTAAGAAATGTGGGGGAACATAAGACAAATTTTAAATAAAAGTAGATTCTGATTTCCAAATCTGTGAAAGGGGAAGAATTTTATTCAACAGGTACTTTGGTGTGTGGAGCTTTATTATACCAGCATGGTTTAAGCCAAAATGGATTGATGCAGAACTGAAGGCTTCCAGAGTTAAATACCACTTTTATAGGGATTTTAATCTGCCCAGTAAGCAGTAGTAATGACTGGTTTAGAGCCTGGGAGCCATGTCCATTGCCAAAACACTGTGAATTGGACCTGCATGTAAAAGATATTTTTCATAGTCACTCTTTCCACTGAAAGTGAACTCCTTCCACTTTGACACTGGTCAGACAAATAACTCAGAACTTAACAGTACAAAGGGATCTATTTAATGAGGAGATAACAAAAGGAACTACCAGGTCTGTGCATGCTTAAATAAATAACTTTTAGTGTACATTTAATGCTGAGATGCATACCAAAGGATTTTTAATATCAGCTTCTCACCAAGTATGAGTAATTTCAGCCACAGTATATCAGGGGCCCACTCTCTTCACTGTGAATTACGGAGTGCAATGTGACATGCTATTCCCTCCTGCTGTCTGCCTGCAATTACATTTAATTATTTGGGATCACTGAAGTAATACATTTCATGTGAATCACAATTGTTCATTTGTTATATTGCAGCAGGATAAACCAGCTCAAACGGAGACCTTTTTTTTTCTGCACCGGCAAGGAAAGCATAGACATAAAATCCGCTGAGGTTGCAGGATGCTGTCCATTGACTCCACCACCTGCTGAAACAAAAAAAAACTGTGGAAGTTATGCACCCAATTTGGACCTTTTGCAAATCTCACGAGACATCTGCCTGCATCTTTAAATGTCAGATACTGTTATAAATGTTGTTAATGAACTGCCCAAGATAACGTGGGAAAAACATAGGGTACCAAATCCCAGTTCCCTTGTATCACAAGCTACTGCTCTAACAACACTTTCTCCTTTAATACATGCAGATTTGCAGTACATGTGTACTGATACAGCAAGGAATTTAAGATATTTTAAAAAAAATCTTGATTTAATCAATCCTTTCTGTAGTTGGACACAAGGTATGTTAGAGGTTTTTGGTGAATAAAGCATCATAATATCGTGTAATTTTTTGGGCACAGAAGGTTTGCATTGCCTTGGTAACAGGTAGCTCTCAACTGCTTTCAGCCAATTAAATGACTTCTTAATTTTCGGTTGGTTTCTGTTGTTGGGTTGCTGCTGATAGTACGATTTGAAATCTGATTTGTGACTGCACAGCTGAATGTGAAAGTAGTTTATGTCACTCAAAATAAAAGAATGGAAGAACACTCTGTGGATGTGTTCTGATTAAAGAATTTGAGATGATTTTGCCTTTGGTTGTAACCAGAACAATATGAAATCTGTTGCTGGGTGGTAAGAAGGAAAGAGCTGCTGCTGAATGTTCTGTAGAAATGCTTTACGTTGCTATGCCTGGAATGCAAATTTGTTTTGGAACATATTAGGAGGGAACCTACCCATGTTTTCTTCTTGAATTTTAACAGTTAAACAAAATGCTTTACCTTCTAGATCTGCATAACACTGTGAAAAAGAAGAAACACCCAGGAGCTAACATGCAAACAAAAGTGAACATGAGGCAAGCTAGTCTGTCCCCAGTAGGATTTGCACTGCCCAAATGATCCTGAGCATCCAGGAAACAAATGTACCCCGAAGCCTTGGGTAACACACAAGGGAACAAACGAGCTGTGTGCCCAGTGCTGGAGGGTAATGAACAGAGAGAGAGGCTGCTCTGCTGTGGACAGGAGATATGTGCTCCACGTACAGGTGTGGGGCTCTGGAAGCTGAGGTTATAAAGCCACTGCTGGAAATTAGTGTAGCTGATCTGGTTCAATTACTTTCTCTGCTGTCATTCTCTTGTCAGTGGAGTGCTGTAAGTGAATCCCAGCCTGCCCTTTTCCACCCAAAAGGATCCACTGTGAGGAAATGTGTGCAACCCCTCATGGTGAGATGCAGTGGGTAACCAGACAGCGTGGGAAAGCAGTGGGTGTGCAAACCCTGCACAGGAGTGCAAGACTCCACACTGTCTGTTCTGGGAGGGCAGTCACCCCACAAATATTGGATGGTCCAAGATGTATACAAGTTGCATTCTGGGGAAAACACCACTAACATCATTCAACTAACAAAATTCCGCAAAAATAAGAGAAAAACCCCCCCAAGAATGAAACCATGGCATTCTGTAAAGCAGTGATGGAAAATCACAAACTTAGTTTATATTTACAACAAACATAAATGTCTAATACATTAGACTCCTGTCCTACACTTGGAACACAGATCTCTCTCCCTTGCCTGCAAAAGTACCTGAATGATTAATTAGTGATAAAAAATAAAACAGAACAGAGTCCTAGCTCTAAACAAGTCATTTCTGCTTGACTTAGACTATGGACTTCACATTATAATGGTTGTACAATGTGGTTTGCACACCTTTAGAAGTTACACATATTCAAAATATTTTCTTGGAATTCAAAGATTTTTCATAGTTGTTTTAAAACTAATTCCAGTTCCTCTCTGGTAAAGTAATTAGGGGAAACTTAAATTTTATTAGATCTATCTCTGATTAAATTATCACAGCTCCTTGCTAAGTTAATTACTTATGTACTGTACCTTGTAAATGAATTAAATTAGTAAGCAGTGTATGAGACAATTTATGATCCTTTTTTTTCCTGAAGTGTGGTTTTGGATATATTGTAACTATTTTAATGTGTTAAGAAAAATTAAATACGCATTGTTTTCTTTTAAAAAAGAAAGCTTTGTGAGCTCAATTACTTGAAATGTTCATAAAATATGAAGGATTTATTGTAGTAAGGCTTCTACCTCTATGCACATGAGATCATATCTCTGAGCACAGAGACTTACCTTATATCTCCTCTGTGCCTCAAACATTGGCCTTAGAGAGCTCTGCTGCTCTTTATGATATAAAATTAATTGCCTTACATCCAAGGGTCAGACTTTGAGAGATACCTAGGTATTAGTGTTGCATTAACATACAGTGGATTTCACAGTAGTGCTTAATTATTTTACTTTACTAAGTTTTCTGTGTATTCTTTAAAAATACTAATGGATACTTGTCCGCAGCTTCAAAAATATAGATATTAATAAGTATATTATAAAGTTTAAATGCTTTTCCTTCTGTGTATATTCACAGTTTCACTTTAGCTTTTCAATTTTGTATGCTAGGGACTTTTACAAAGCAATAAATAAAAGAAGGAATATTTTGGATACAAGGTGTCCTAGAACAGGAAGAAATAATTTGTCACTTAAATTATCTTAAAATTATCCATAAAATGGCATTCACATTTTTATATGTTTAATTTATACACTTTTGCTCAGAAATATGTACATGCTGCTGTCCCAGCTTGGCAAAACACTTAAACACATATTTAACCTTCAGGGATGCTCTTTAATATCTAAGTGCATGTAATAAAAATTGATTTAGAGGATAATGCCATCAGAAGTAAGCTTACAGCATAATCAGGAATTAAAGCCAGACCAACTTTCAGTGATTAGATAGCAGCTTTACTCTCCTCTTTCCTATATCTTTCCTCTCTCCTATATTTTTCCCAAAGACTGTCTGCTGTAAAGGTTCTCAGGATGAAACCACCTTATCAGCATCTCTATATTAGGCCACTGCAATGATTCCACAGAGCTTTGAGCACATCTGCATCAAACTCAGGGTAACACATCCTTGACCATGTAATTTATCCCTTATGACATACCTGGCAAAGTGCTCCTAGATTGTACCTTCCCTACAACTTGTCTGTGGTCCTTGGACAAATAACCCAGGTAGGACACTGCCTGAAATATACTGTGTATTTAGACTGATAAGAAAGGCTCAAGGAGAAGGAGAAACAAACATAGAGGTTTGGCATTCCCTAGAGGTTATTTAGGTATCCCTAAATCTGGCAAGCCACAGGCCCTATCTACTTCTTTGTAGTGTACAAAAGAGTAAGAGTCTCATTACTCCTCATGGAAACTGCCAGACCAGGGCTTACTGGCAATGCCTGTCATCATCTCCCTGCTGAACCTCTTCCTTAAAGGATCAGTACCTAGGTCAGGCCTGGAATAAAGTACTGCTTAAAGGCACAAAATGCCAGGTGGCTAGAAATTAGTTCTTCTCTGGGCTTTCATGTCCATGTTTCGAGATGGATAAAGGATTTTACCTCACCAGGACTTTCCCTAAGGCACTGAAAGAGGGGGCAAAGCAAATGCCACACAGATTACTCACAGCATTTGCCCAGCTGCAAGGGAATGAAGTGCCATGTGGGAGAGAAAGGGCAAAGCTGATGAATCCTAAGGGAGGTTGATCTCGTGAGATCATGTCAGTGCCACTCTTTTGGCACCAACAGGGTGGGGGCTGGCCCTGACTCTGACTGTGGCCTTGCATATGGCCTTTCTTAATCAGTGTCCTGGATGGAAGTCCTCTGTGAGGAGACCACTTCCGAGCTGATTGTGCTATGGCATTGCACAAGGGAACAGAGAGCGTGTGGGAAGTCTGGTCCTGAGGGATGTTTGGAGAGGTTTTGGAAGACTGAAGCAGCCAAAAACAGGGGTCCAGGTCTTCTGGAGCATCTGAGGTTGTCTATGGTTATCCTAAGGATCCTCTCTTAATTGGCTTCTCCATTGGTTTCCCATCTCAGATGCTCTTCTAGCACATGGGGCTTGCTCCTGAGGCAGGACAGAAAGGACAGGTGATTTGAGGGCAATGCTGCACATGCTATAAGAGTCTAGACCACTTACTGCCACCTTGCAGTTTGTTTCAGCTAATCCATCCATGTGTGTTTAGGGTAACAAGTCTGCAAAGACTGACTGCATGAACAAGACCTACTGGAAAGGACAAAACCCCAAGGATGTGACTTGCCAGGACTGATGCCCTGTCACCAGCAATAACAGGTGAAACCTGGAGAGTGCAGCATCTCAGAAGTGGTCCTTTGCTTTTCAGAGATGACTAGAAAAAATTTCCAGTCTCTCAGTCCTTACACACAAATCCATTTAGCATTAATTTACACTGTTTACCTGCTGTAGTCAGAGGTTGGGTGCTAGATAGATTAATTCTGTATAGAAAACAAACATTTGGTGGAGTCGAGTATGGTGTGCAGATCTGCGCTTTTGCAAGGAGCAGACATGGAATCTTGCTTCCTGCTCTGTTCAGACAAAATCAAAACTGCCTATGTGCTTACAATTTCAAGGCCTTGACAAAAGATTGGTTCAAAAGCGAGCAGGAGACTTAGGAGAAGGAAAGGTGTGGTCTGTCACCCATAGACATCCTAGACTAATGCTTATTTGTCCTGCTTTGAACTGCTTCTGAAGTTCCAGTAGAGAAAATGATTTTTTCTTTTGTTTTTTTTTTCTTAACAGTCAAAGGTAAGACTGGCTGTTATACTTACCACTTCCAGTGCTGTTTGTCTCAAGCTGTAAAGCTACCTCGTATTCTAGAAGGACATTTCTTCATCATTGTTCTTTCTTTTCCTCTCATCTCTGTTAATCAACTGCTCCTTATGTAACATAGACTGTAATGAAAACACACGACACAAGCTGCTGCAAGCCACAGATCATGAACCCTTTGGACCACTCATCTTGTACTTGCCAGTCAAGAAGCATTTTGCTTAAATAATGTGCATTGTGTTCATTCTCCGTTCAATTAGAGTAACCAGGTAAGGTAATTGGGTACCCAGCAAATGTGGCACCTTCAGACAAGTAATCATAGCTCCAGCACCTGCTCCCATGGCAACTGATGTGTTTACACTCACAAAAGTACACATTTTCTTCCTTCTACACGGTGGAGGAAAAAAGGTTTTAGAGCTACAAGGAAAGAATTTACAAGGATAAATGTTTAAGCAAGTGGTTGTGAGAAACAGTGTTTGTTTTTTACAGTGAAAATATAGGGAGTGAAAATAACAATAATGAGCTGTTATCAGGCAACAATTAAGCACTTTCACCTCCTGAACTCAGCATGCAGTAGGGAACTCTCAAAAGCAGATCTCATTCCCTTTAAACTAAATTGCTCAAGAGGAGGCAGGACGGATTCCAGCAGTTAGTGCTCCAGCACTGTGTCTGCAGATGTGACACCAGTGCCACTTCAGAGGCATCATGTTTATAGAATACTTTAAAATGACTACTTTTTTAGAAGTACAAAATATTCCTTCAAAAATACCAGGGAAAAAAATGTCATTGCCAGCTTTACCTGGGAGGTTGTACATCTGCTGCATTTACTTTTGTGTTGCCAAGTGACAGAGGGAGAGTTGGGTGGATGTTTAGGGTCTGAGCACAGGGAAATTAAAAGACTTTTTACCTTTTCTTGCCTTCTCAATAAAGCATCCTTTGCTTCTCCTGCAGTAAGTCCAAGGCAGCCCATACACAAGCACTACTTTAACTTTCCTGTCCACATGTACTCAAAATTTAAACAGAAGAGAGACCTGACCATGCTGGGAATTTAAAGCAAAGGTCTGTCTGATCATGTGGGTGGATTAGGAAAAGCACCTACTAAACAAGCAGGGATGAAATTGCAGGAAAACTAGCCAAGTGTACCAGAGTTGCCCTTGCTAAAATTGTCAGGTGGAAAATGTGGGCATAAGAGAACCTTAAACTCTAGAAATATATCTGTTGTATTCTCTCAAAAGATGATGCTTTGAATGCAAAACATAAATAAACAGTAAAAAATACCAATCTCATATTTATTAGACTTCTCTTTTCATCCTGTGAGCTGTTCATCCTAATGAACAGTTATTCCTCTGGACTGTGGCTCTTGGCTGACTCAGAACAGATTCTACTCACAAGAGTAACATACCTTGAACAAATAATTTGTAAACACTTTCCCCATTCACAAATGTCTGGACTGATGAAATAAGCAGTTAAGATACTTCCGACATTCTGTAATGAGCTGTGAATTCTGAAAGGAGAAATTGTAACAGTGTTGCTAAGGTTAAATACATCTGCTCTCCATTACCATGAATTGTTCAAACTTGGATAATCACGTATTTGATGGTTGGACTGAATTTGGCAGTTCTGAACCAGGACAAGTGACTCATTATCTATTTATGGCTGCAGGTGACCTCAAAGTTATAAAAGTTGCAGACCTGTTAGGATTTCAAAGGTTTGCATCCTCACCTTATAAAGGAGGAAGAAATTATATGTCCTCTCCATTTAGCTACTTGGTAGAAGGATTATGAGGAAAGATGTCAAAATGTCTCAGTTTAAGACTGTGATTTATGATTTAAGCCCTGGTATTGCAGTGAGATCCCCCCCACGCATATGCAAATTCACTTATGCCAGTGGATCTGCGCTGGGGCATTTGTCTCTCTCTGCAGAGATTTCATTGCCAGACATTGTGTTTTAAATGTCCTAATTTGTTTCTTCAGATAAAAAGTTCTGTTATGGCCAAACAGATGGAATACTTCAAAGCACATCAGGATTTTGCTCTACAGAAATTACCCCTGGCTCTGCCACTGGTGGTCTAGTGACCAAGTGCATGTTTTTTTTTTTGCTTCTCTACCTCTTTCTCAGTTTCTCCATGTATGAAATGCTACTAGTCTAGTTAGCATTGCTTAAGAGTGCTGCATGCACTGCAAAAGTTTTTGACTTTTTTTGTCCAAATAATTTGTAATTTTGAGATTATAATGATATTACCCGAGATGACTTTTAGATTTAATTTCTGCTATCTAAGGTGCTTGGCTGCAACCCTTTAGAAGAGCTGTGGCAGACTTGCCCCAGAGATTGCTCACAAATGTCAGTTACATAGAAATAACATTAAATGAAAATGTTAGATGTGCTACCCTATGTAAAGGTAATAGAAGATATTATGATATCTATCAAAAGGCTTCCTTTATATTTTAATCACTTTCTAAAAACATTCTTCTGGCACAGTTTTTTCAGAAAATTATTCACTTTGAGCACATGCAGTTATTTCTGCTCACTTGAAATACACTATTTCAGTGCAGCCTCAGTGGGAATAGCACAAAGAGGTACTAAGGAGTTTTATGTTATTTAGGGGGACAGAATCTGTTACATTATTTGGGTAAAGACTTATGATGGACCAGTAAAAATCTCTTATTATTCCTTAATACCTGAAGGACACAAGAGTAATATGAAAAAAGGCCCTAGAAACTACATAGTAACAGAATCATTTTCTACTTCAAAATGTAAACATTTTGCAAATTGTGTGACTTTACCTGCTTCATTTTGTAACAGAAAAATTAAAAAGTCTTCTTCCAAAGTTTTCTAGATAAAAATTTGTATGTAACTTTCATATAATTTCTATTTTAAAAAAAGTATTTTAAAGAAAATTAAAAAAATGTCAACAGTGGAAAATGTTGCTGGGCAATGTATTTCCCTGTTTTAAATTTCAGGTTTCAATTGATAGAATGTCACATTTTAAAATCTTTCACTTCTGCCCAAATTATATATGACTTATTCTTCAATTTGTTGGCCACATAAGGTAATGTAATACAGGTTACAGAAATAAAGGATAACAATAACAATAGTAATACATTTTCGTATCCATTTGGAAACAATTTTTGTATAAGCTACCAAAATCTGAAGTATGATTTTTTGGAGCAATCAGTCCCATAAGTAGTAGGAGAAGATGATCCTTGTGTGCCCATATTTGAGGAGTACAGTCCCTGCCAGAACAGGGGTGCAAACTACTGCTGGAGCTGAACAGCACATACTGCAGCTTTCACAAGATCAAATGAAACATGAAGCAGATCAGTGAAAAAAAAGTTTCTGATGTGGCTCTTTGATCAGAACATACTTAATTTATTGAACTTCACACTGGATTTTTGTGACATTTCAGGATCTCCTTTTTCATTATCTGTATCATTTGTGAATCTGTGTCAACATAGTGACCCACTGTTGAGAGAGGAACCCCAGAAAAAAACCAAAAGCATAAATACACTAATACTTTTGAAGTGTATGAACCAGCCTTCTCTCTTCCAGACCCAGTTCAGTTAGTTCAGCATTTTGAATCAAACATTTGTGTCATTCCAGAGTCAGATTAGCAATACAGACAGCTCAACAACTGATGCATAACTAATGATGTCGTAATTGAATCATACATCAATATCTTGTGGTATCAGTGCTCATTATAATCCCAGTCAACATAATTCTAACCATTTAAATGACAGCAGTACAGATGCTATGAAAGCAATACAGTTTCACCATAGTGACTCTGCTTAATGTTTTCGCAAACAACTTTTCACCGTAAACAAATCAAAGGAGGCACAGAAGCTCTGCCTCTGGTCAGCACTTGGATAAGGGTGCAGAAATCCTCCCCTGGCCCCAATGTCCTCAGAAAGGTGAAAGGCTGGGTTTGTTTAAGGTAAAGTTAAAGAAAAATACAACAAAATCCACCAATATTCTTTTCCCATCCTCCACAAGCTGCAGCCTGAGCATTTAATTCTGCTTCTGTGAGATTCAATGGTCTTATCAAGAGTTTAGCAATATTACTGTAGGCAGGCTAATGGGATCCAGGTTTAATTAAGGACTGTATTTAATTTGTTTTGTTTATTACGACTTAAAAAAAACGGCAACCAAGAAACACAGAGCAGCCAGTCATCAAACATGTTCCTATTAAAAGTGACATTTGGCTTATGTCTGGAAAAGGCAAAGGACTTTGCAATCCAGAGCTGTGGCTTTCTGAGTCGCTGCTGGAAATGACCTTTCCAAAGCCTTGTATCTCTGTTGCATCCTGAAGTTTTCTTCCTTTTCTTACCTTTGAAAGGTGGTTCTGCCTTGGGATAAATCAGTGTACATCTCCTCTATGGTCATAAACCTGTGGGCCTATTTCATAGCTCACCTTTTGACCTTTTCCTCTGAGGCTGGTCTGGTGCTGTGAACTGTAAGACCTCCATAAGGCTCAGGAGACCAAAAGTCAGTGGAAACATTGTTTAGAGAAATGTGAGAGATGGCCACAGCATAGCAGCTGCCTTTGGTTGGTTCATCCCTGGTGAAGGGCCTCAGCAGACCCTGGGATGCAGCTGGGTTGCTCTGCCAGAGCTCTCATGTACACTGTCCAGCAGCAACCCCTCATGGCACTGCTAGTGAAGTCTTTTTGTCACTCATCCAATATGGGGAATTTGCTGCTGGGAATCTACTCTTTGTCATGGCCCTGAACGTGAGGTAAGGTAATAGTGTCACAGCCCATGGCTTTCCCAGTAAGTGCCCCAAACTGGTTGATGGAGGAGAGGAAGGGGTGAAGCCGGGACAGCCACTGAGGGGTGATTGTGTCTGGTAGCAGCTGAGCAACAGGGCACACAAATTCACTGTGAGCATCCAGCTTTGAGGAGCTCCATCCCTCAGCAAATTTGGACCCCAGCCGTGGTGTCAGCCTGCTGGCTCCTGAGGGCTAGAACAAAAAGCTGCATATTTTCGTGTCTGGGGAGGTCCTTTTGCTGTGCACAGGGCTCAGGCAGCTTCTTGCTCATGTGGTTGATGGTTGTGATTGGCATCAACATTGGCTGCTGGTTATATTATGCATGGGGTGTAGCAAGAGTGCCCTTTCTGATGGGGCAGTTAGTCACTGACAAGGTCACAAACAGGCTGGGCATACTCTGCTGATGAGTTCCCAAAAGGGCTCATCATATATTGGACTACAGAAGGTTGGAATAAGGAGCTGAGGTGCACCTTCCATTATATTGCTGTATGGAGTATCTTCCAGTGAAGCTGCATCACTGGAACTCATCCCAACAGGGACATGATCCCCTCTGGAGCCAGCACAGGCATGCTGGACAATAATGGTTCCAGAAGGCAACCAATCTGGGGGTGCTGTAGGTAAAGCCAGTAGTATTACCTTACTTTCAGCTGGTTTAGGGAAATATAGTGAATAGATATAGACCCTTACTTGGTACCTGCAGCAGATTCAGTGCACCTTTCTGTGAGGGGAATTTGAATTGATGTCTCCATAAACAATTAATAAATGTTTTCTGCAGAGAAGACCTGTTGACAATCCCATATAGAGTATTTATAATAACACTAATAACCTATGAAGCTCAGTTAATATTTGGAATCTGCTTTCTGAGGGAAAGTCTACAGAGTAGAGTCAATGTCACAGTCATTTGATGCACAGGGACTAGCAAGTGCAATTGAGGTTCATCGAGCACTCAAACACTGTGGTCTCTGCTTCGTGCCATATGATAGAAAGATTAAAAATAGACTGAAATAGTGTCCAGAACACAGAAAGGGAACAACTCAATTCTACAGAAGAGCTAAAAATCTCCAGAAATGTGGCGAGCAACCTGTTGGCCATAGGTGCTAGGAACAAATTTGATTTCTAACAACAGTCTAGTGAACGACTTTCAGTCAATCACTGAAGGATCAGTGGAGGACAGAATTTTTAATGCAGGTGTTCGAGGAATTCTGAACTATCTACTAAAAAAGAGTGCACATAAGGTATAGAAAAGAGAATGGGATTGAATAAGAATTTATATAAGAAAGTCTGGTGGAGTTAGCTGAACTAATATTAAAACAGAATCACTCAGGCTTTCAGAAAACACTATACTAAACAGAGGAAACTGAGAGTCCAGCAAAACCAACAAGAAGAACAACAGAGAGTAAAGCACAAATGTAACAAGAAAACCTGCAGAAACGACCTGCATGTGGAAAAGCAGAAAGAATTTAATCACTTTTCAAGAATATACAAATACCATCATGCAGTGTTCAGTGTTAGGATGATCATCTTTCTTGAAATTACAACCCCCATGTTTTTACAGGACCTTTCTGGGAAGCACTATTTTCTTTAATGTTTCTTTTGTATTTATCTTAAATGCATCCTTTTAGTATCCTCAATGTACAATTCCATTATAAAACATAAATTTACACTCTGGATTACTTTAAAAAAATCTGCTCACAAAATCTTTATTGTGTAATTTGATAAATTTTAATTTTAAATTCTGTCTAAGCAGAATCAGTATTTACCAAGTTTCTGCAACCTACTCAAGCCTATTACATGACAAATATTCTTTCAACTGCTGTTGTTGAGATGGGATCAGACATAACCAATGTCACATTTTTCAAGAAACTGAGAAAATCAGGTAGCATGAGAATATTTCCTAATACACAGTTCATCTGACATTATATATTCTTACTCATATAATCGTTCCACATCTAGTTTGTTATCTAATTTCAACCTTTTAATGATACTTACATTCTTGAATAATCAACATATCTTTTGAGGCACTGAAAGCTGAGTTTAGTGAAATTTCAGGTAAAAAGGGATTCATGTGTCATACAAGAGGTAATGTGTTCTAGACTACTAAGTTATTTTTTTCTCCTTACATGGCTATGTGTTTTCTGTAAAAATGTATTTGTTTTAATTTTTTTTCTACCTGAATATGTCTTCACAGATTCAAATGTTATTCAGTTACTCAGAATATTTTTGACTTTGTCACTGTCTTTAAAGAACCTAAAAATTACAGCTGGGAAATCCTCACTTTAAAAACAAAAGTAACCAGAAAACTTTAACAAAAGGACTTTAACAAAGAGCTAGAGAGATTTAAACAACTTGAGAACTTTAAAAGATTTACAATATCTAGGAAAATAGATGACCCACTTGTAAGGATATGCCTCCATTGCGTATATTTACACTGACAGCAAACAGTATTTCTGGTCATTCTGAACTTCTGACAAGTGAGGAAAATTGACTGTGAATTTCTAAATACAGTCTTCAACACACAGTGGAAATTCAGATATGATTCACTTTACCTTATGTAAACAATGATAGATTGTTGATTTTCAAAACTAGCCTTTTTTTTCTTTTCAGAGAGCCCAAATGCAGATTAACTCCCATGTTACAGGTAATCAAGTAGATAATGGATTTTTCTACTTTCAACTGCATAGTTTAAAAAAAAAAACAATCTTGGGAACATTTTGAAACTTTTATTCTTTGAAGCATCAGAAGGCACAAGATAGGCTATCTCTATCCAAACTTTCTTTCTTTTTTATTTTTTTTTTATTGTAACAGGAGCTAGTTTATTATTGGAAAAAACATGAAGTTTTGTCTTAGTGGAATGTATCATCCCAGCTGAGGATAAATTTCAGAGAATGGAGGAATTTCATTTCCTGTCAAAGTGTTCCATATGAAGGATTATAGACTTTTTTTCCCCCTTCTGTAGAAGCCAATGTATTTTCCACATTTGGACATTTTTCAGCCACAAAAAAAAAAAAAAAAAAGCCTTAAGGTTTTTGTTCCTAGAAGTAATGTTAACACTGTTTAGTGAGGTGTTCTGTTTGCAGCCTAACTTTTGACAACCCACCAGAATTGCAAAACTTTCTCTGCATACAGCATAGTCTTGTGATAAAACTGTTGGTAACTTTGATGCTCTGGCCAAAATCACTTCCTTGTTTGCTCCAGAAGGCAATAATGCTTTGTTTTTTAGGGAAAGTGTCTTGACTTCCTTGCATGGTCATCATCCATACAAGCATAAAATTGAATTGGCGCAGCAGGACCTGCCTGGGTAAATAACAAGAACTGCCCAAAATTCTTCCTGGAGGTCACTGAGTTATAAAGGTGAGACCTTTGAGGTCTCTCTAGCTATGAAGGTGGTTCAGAGTTCAGCCAATCACCAAGTTTTAAGTTCGTTGGCTGCTGCAAACCAGTTCTTTGTCCCACCTATGTGTGTGGCTCTTTGGGGATTCTTAGACCACTCAGGGAATGAACAAATTCAGGTGTATGCATATAATATCCTGAGAGACCCCAATCAAATGCCATACTGTGGCTCACTTCTAACTCGAGTCCCATAGCCCTTGCCACAGAGTCGCTGCTGGACTCCTGCCTAGTGGGGGAAAAATTTCCAAAGCATGTAGTTTTTTTGCAGTGTATGGTAACTCTTGCTGGCATTAGTAGGAGGTAGGAGAAAACACAGCTGCCTAAGGTGACTTTACTTAAGTCATAGTGATAATTTACACTGTCAAGAAAAAGATTGCACCCTGCCTGAGGTCAGGCTGACTGAGCAAGAAAAGTTCTGCAACAGGTAAGCTGCTCTTTCAGTCAAGTGCTTGGTGTCAGCCTTTCAGAGACTGTTCCACACAAATGTAAATGACCACGAGAATGTCCTGCAGGCAGGGGTTTATTTGAACTTTCATCTCTTAATCTATATAATGTGCTTTGAATCTCTCTGCAGGCTATAAGTAGACATGGGGATGTCACTTAATCTAGAATAAACCAAAACAGTGTGGCTTAAGGAAATGGTTGTTTTTGCAGGGAAGGCAAGGACTGATTGGCTTTTGACACTGATCACCTTCCTTGTGGCTAAAAATAATCCCCAAAATGAATGGCACATGGATGTGGGAAATATAGGAGCCTATGTTTTCTTTGCTCCTACTGCAACTATTGAAAGTATGAGGAAAATTATTGACCTGCCATCCTGAATTTACTTATTGTCAGATAGGTAAAAATGAGGAGGAACAGCCTTTTTTCCTCAAGCAATAGCAGAATATTTGTACTCTGTGAGCAAAACAAGAATTGGCAGGAGACCTTCATGATGATATGAACTGAACACTGTAAACTTTGTGTTCCCTAATCAGCTTACTGTCCCTTGTTCTCCAGCTCTGCTTTGTAGACTTTGGATTTTCAGGGACAGGAATCAGCTGCAATGTACAAAGCTCTCAGTCCTGTGAGGCCTGAGCAGCATCGCAAACACAGTCAACAAAAGCAGTAGTCCACTGCTTTCTTACAAAGTGTAATATTGCTGTTATGGAGATGGATTTTTGCCTCATATTTATAAGAAAACTCTATGATACGTGCACAATCACAGACAGATTGTCAGAAATACAAACAAATCTGTCATCAAATTTGCACCTTCCTGTTTTCTTGTTCAATGCCTTGAGAAATACCTTCTGCTGTAACAGGGTCAAAGCACTGTGTGAGGGACTGTGTCTTAGTGTGTGATGCCAGTGAAAAGGCTACAAGAGTTCTCATGATTGTCAGAGTGGAAATGCTGTCTGTTCAGGGCTCCTACAACACTTAAAAATGGTATTGTTGTTCTATTTTACATCAGAACAGATGTCCCCATAACAAGATGGGGCACAAAAGGAGCTGCTGGGCACTGGTGGAGTATGAAGGCTTTCTCAGACTTGCTTTTCCAGCTCAGAAAGACACTCGTGACTTTAGGTTGCTTGTATTAAGCACAGCTACTTTCCAGTTGGTCCCTTGGCTTTTATTATCCATTACTTCAGCTCTAAAAGTTCTTGCCTGCCTTTTATTTTGACAGACTGCAGTGCTTGGATACTAATACTGTATTTCTTTTGAATTTAATCTGCCAAAGTGGAACAAAGATGTTTTCTTGAGTACAATTTCTTTCTCAAGCCAAGGACATTTAGCCTTTACAACAAGCTGTATAGGTGACAAACATTTTAGAGATTGTAACTTTGTTATGGAGAAGGGACATAAAATGGTCAGGTTTGAAATATTTACAGCTGAGGGGAGTGCAGAATGGGTAATCAGCTTTCTGCCATTATTGGATATAAGATCGAATTATAGAGATGTTAATGGGACCCTTTATGGTGCTAGGAAATTTCCTGCCACTTTCTGAGGCAGGACTTTGCTTTCCTTCATGGCAGACTTCTTCCATCTTTGTGTTCTTTCGCATTTCCAAAGTGTAGATGACTTATGGATGGCCCAACAAGTTCTGAGTTAAATTACATCCAGTGCTGCACTGAGGCATATTACTCAATGTTTTGTATCTGTCACCTGTGAATTTGTAGCAGTTTTATCCATCTATTTGGGGGGATGAAACTTTCTGTTCTTGGCATGTTTGTTAGAGGTTTTCTGGAGAGTTTGATCAAAAAGAAGATTTGTTGACTTTTAAGAATGAAATATAAAAGTAGGGGTTTTTTTCCAATTATTTTGAACAGCAGTGGTTCTTCAAGTATTAAGATAAGAAATGTGAAGTTTAACAGGGTCAGGCTAGAGCAGCTTCTTTCATTCTCACTATGTAAATCCATTCAAAGTTGATAATCACCTGCTGATAGTCACCTGTTGATAATCCTTGCAAATGCGGAGATAACACAACTCTATTATATATATTCAAGTTTCTTAGTCTTTTAATTCTGGTATCTAAATAAAAGCAAAATGAATTTTCCTTTTACAGTTGCTGTTTTTCCTTATCACAATAATTTTTACTGTAAGAAAGGAGCATTGTGCATAAAGCAAGGAGAAAATGTACTATTCTCAACTGTGAATGTAACATTTCTAAATGTGATATTTAAATTGAGTCAAAATTTTGCAGAATTTTACACTTATAATTGGGGTTCAGGTTGAAATGTATTACTTGCTCAAATGCTTCTGGAGACAACACACAGATGAGCCAGACTACACTGAACTAGATCTTGAAAACCATATAGATATCAGTTCTCTATGATAAGCATATTTTACAGTATTTAAATAATCTATCATTATTATTATTCATAATGAAACACCCAGATTTCATTAAGCCTTCAAAGTACTCATTTAATGTAGTATTTTGTAGCATTCCATTGTTACAAAACTGTTCTGACCTTCTCAGCAAGATGGAAAACTCTGTTTTCCATTGTTTTGGTTTTGTTTTTTTTTTAATTAATTAATGAGTCAAGTTGAATTCTGCATGGACAAAAAAGTGTCCTTGACCAACAAAACCCATTTAATATCTCTGTCCCTTCCATGTGTTCCATCTATCTGGCACTGATTTATCAGGATAGCTTGCAGAGAGCTGTTGCTAGGGGACAGAGCTTTTGTAGGTCCCCATTAAAGCAATATTCCTGAAGAAGAAAAGTAATTTACATATTTCAAGTGCTGCCTATAAAAAAAATTTAATCAAGCCTCAATAAGTTTTAAAAGGGAACAAGCATAATTTGTATAAGTAATAACCCTTATGTGAGACACAAATTAAAGAGCACGAGTCACATTCTCTGATCTAGATGCTACTCCTTTGTGCCTTGGCAGATAACCTCAGTGATTTTTTTTATTTCATTAGGTTTCTCCTAATTTATACCTCTTAATCAAGATCAGAACACTTCGAATAAATTTGACCTAACCTTACACTTAATATAATAACTTTGATGTTAACCAAACTGCCAGTCTCCAGGGTAAAAGCCATAGGACAGAAGAAAAGTCTGTCAAAATCACGTCTTCTAGTTCCCCCAGTTATCAAATGCTTTCTGAATTGTTGCCCTGGAGGGGAGTCTGCCCTACTAAGAAGCACCCCTGTGATTAGACTGTGTTTTATAGCTTTTTAAGTCCATTAGTTCTTTTTTTTCTCTCCTTTTTTTTTTTTTTATTTTAAACTGCTTCATGTATATAAATACATCTGAAACCTTCCTTTTGTATAGATTACTGATATATCAATTTAAACAAAAAATGTGGATAGCAGACTGTGAAAACTCCTCAAATTCTCTCCTTCCTTCCTTCTTTCCTTCCTTCCTTCCTTCCTGTCTTCATACATTTCATTAATGAGACTGTTTTCCCACAAATTGGTCAGAATTTATGGCTTTTGCCAGAATTAGAACTGCATTGAGAACAACCTGTTCTCCTTGGCTAGATGACCATCGAATTGATGTGAATATGCTCACCCTTGATGGGATGAATGCATATGACCACATAAATCATTCCCTGTTTTCTTAAGTGGCTTGAATGAGTATGCGACCAACATTTGTTATGATTCTTCCCTTCTTATTTTGGTACATGATCAGGGAAGATTAGATTAAGCCAGCTCTGGAAACTGTATTTTCAGCTAATGGTTGGACAAAGCAATGCTAGTGACTCGAGGCAGTTCAGTGTGGCATTCAAACCCCAGAAGGATAAAAAACTATTGGCAGAGGCTGCAATGAAGCCTGCATTGCATTTATAATGCATAACAAAATCTGTTTCAGCGACGGTTTAGCAGAAATAAAGCAAAATTTATCATGGATTATTTGTTGTGTGATACTGCAAGAGTAAGCAAAGGTCCCAGATGGTTTCAGGATCCTGTTGTCTTAGGCTGCCTTGCTACGCAGACACACAGGCAGTTCCCTCCCCACAAAGCCTTAACTATGAAGAAAACCAAAAGATAAAAGTGGGAAAGGGATTTCTAATGAAACCACAAAGCAGACCTTTAGCAGAGCTAAAAATTGGACGTAAACTTCCTATACTGTAGAGTCAATGTGTGCAATTAATTATTGCTAATTTACTAATTTACTTTTGATATGCTGTCTGGCTGGACTATACAGAGTTGCCCTGCTGACATCTGCTCTGAAGCATAAAATATGGATGATGTTCTGCTTATGGGGAAAGGAAAAAAGATAATGCTGAAAATGAAAGTGAATTTTCAATTTCGTCTTTACCTTCTCATGGGTTTTCTTTTTTTGTCAGAGACTTTTTTCCCCTCAAAATAATTCTGAATTATTGGTTTAAAATACATGTGGGGTGGCTTTGTTTGTTTGCTTGTTTTTGTTGTCGGTTTTTTGGTTGGTTTTTGTTTGTTTGGTTGGTTGGTTTTTTAACCAGTGTCATCTTTATAACAGCTTTGTTCAATAAAGTAATTTACAGAAACTAAAATAAAAGCAAAAATGAAGAAATGTCTTTGGGGAAAAGGTATACAGATATCAGTTAAAGACTTAATGTTACTTTTCAGAATGAGCTGAGGATGACCCTGCATTTCTCTGTTAGGACATGGGTGAGCATGATGTTGTACATTGTGTCATCTGCCACCAGTAACTTTCAATGTATAAGGCAAATTTTTTCATATCCCTTTCAGAAATGGCCTCAGTGCTGATTTCTCTGATCATGTCATTCCAGCCACAGCCGTAATGCCACTGCCATGAGAAAACCCTTCTGGAGATAAGGGAATGGGAGCTGGATGGGTGAGGGGATAAGAACAACAACTCAAAAACCACTGTTGAAGTCATCTGAGACCAGACAGCAGGTGCACAGTAGATTAAAATATGTAACAAGTAAAATCTATGTATTGGGCCCCCAATTTCTATTTCCATCACTGCCCCCATGCTGCCAAGGTGCCCTGCAGCCTGCCTTGCTTCATGAAGCTCTCAGGGCATGGAGAAACTCTGCAATAGCTGTTCAGAGTAAAGATGTTACTCACAGAGTTTTTACCAGTTTCTGCCTGGTCATCAGAAGTGACACACCCCATAGCCATGTTCATGGAGCTGTACAAATAAGCATTCCCAGAGAGCTGGCTAAGGAAAAGCCTACTATTTAAACTAATAAATGCACGTTGGTTCATAAATAAGGATGAATATGATGGAATTACACAAGCACATATGGATAAAGTAAGGAAATTTAAACACTGACTTCCAAGTAACAAGGGACATGGCAAGAAATAAAATTTTCAGTGAATACATTAGAAATAAGAAGGAAAATGAGAAAAGAGATTGAACAAAATGTTCTACAGAGAAAAAGAATCATTTTCTTTCATCACAGAAAACAAAAATTAATTGTTTGCTTTAATCTTCATGGAAAACGTAAATTGCACTGGATACTTTAACAAATTAAGTTTAACAAGTTGTTTGGAATTCAGGCTGGAGTAGAGAAGGGAACAGTTCAGGGAATATTTATGTAAGTTTGGTACATTAAAGTTCTCAGTGCTTGATGAAATTCATCCCAATAAATGAGGCAAAGTAATCTCTAAATGATTAGTGATTATCTCCTGGAAGCTGTAGACAGGAGAGATCCTAGAAGACTAAGAAAAACAAACCTTTCATAATTTTTTTTAAGAGGAGCAAAGGAATTCCAGATCAAGCAGTCTTCTTTCCTGGAAATAATATGAAACAAATTATTGAAGTAATTTCAAGCACCAATGAAATATAAAGGCTGTAACATAAGCCAACAAGGAACTGTCACGAACAGATCATATTGATTTTTATGATTACCTTCTTTGAGAAGGGTGCCAGCCTAGTGTAGAAAGGAAAAAGCAATAGATATAGATGTAAATTAACTCTTAAAAAGTTTTTAGACATTTTTTCAACATTAGAATCTCAAAAACTGAGGAAATATGGTGTGCACGTATTTGTCTTTGGGTAGCTAGTAGTTGAAAACTTTATAAACAAATCCACATCTAACATGGAAGATGTGCTGAGTGAATTCCCTTAAGAACTCACTGTTGCTCAATTCTACTTAATTTCTTCATGAAAAATGTGCATAATAGAATGGAGACTATCTTTTAATTTATGGCTTGTAAAAAGCTGAAAAGAGTTTTAAGCATTTCGGGAAAAATGCTAAAAATACTAGTGGCAGTTTGGAGAGTTGCTCAGAAACCTGAAAGGTTGTGTCTAAGTATTTATGAACCAGAGCTCTGTACCTAAGAAAAAAGAAAGCAAATTGAAATTTGTAACTGGATATATTTCCTTAAAGAAAGAAAGCAGTACAATGGAAGAAGACATAATAGGAAAGCAGTTTTAATTTTAGATTCATGAAGCAGAAGTTTGTACAGAAAACATCTAGTTACATTCCTCGCTGAACTCCAGAGAAGCCTTGGAATTTATATTGTCTCTCTTTGGGAATTGCATTTTTAAGGCAAAGTAAAGAGAATCCAGCAGTGTGAATGAAGGATTTAGAAAGCATGACCTATGAGGGAACTGGCTTACTGAGAGGTGGTAGAGGGTGACTTGATTATATGTGGTTACAATATCAATGATCACCAAATGTTTTCCAAGGCCTGACGAAATCAATTTGTTTTTCATCATAGATGATTTCGAATGCAAAAACTTAGAAAACCTGGGAGGATGGGGGAGCACGAGATGGCATAATTTGAGGATACAGAGAAATTGCTTTTACCAGAAATGTTAAAGATCAGGGTACAGTACCATCTGTGAGGGATGGCCAAGGCCTGTATGATCTTGTTTTTGGTGGGGACTTTACTTAAGATGATCCCTGGGGTACTCTTTGAGTCTAATAATGACATAACAATGTCTGAAAAGAAGTTAGAGAGGATTCATTGCTTCTCATCTGATAGAACCAATGCTGGAGGAGAGAAAAAAAGGTCAATCTGAGGACAAGAGTATTAGCTTTTGAGGTGTGGACTCACAATGTATTATGAAGGAGCACAGTAATCTGTTTTTAATGTTAAACTTTCAGAACTTATTGGTTCTTGCCACTTCCTGTCATGTAATTATTTTGTAATCTTTAAAAACCCTTACACAACTAGAGATATTATGGTTTTATCTTGAATTTATAAAAGCAAGAATATTTAAAAGTACTCCCTTAAACAGCTCTGAATACAATTAATCTTTGCCTTTTATTACAATTTTCCACATTAGATTTTGATGTGGTAATTTTCTGGTGTTTGGAATAACAGAATTAATTTGTAGGATTGACAATTCAGGTTCAGAGTAACTAGGTGATGGAGGAGAAGATGTAAGACAATTTAACCTATATTTGAACCTCAAATCATAAGCTACTGTTTTGTCTGGTCACAAAGAAAAAGCACTAATGAGCTGAATGTATTAATTCAATTTATATGACTGAATAATCTTTGGCTGTCAAGTTATATGCTTTGTGAAAGTCTGAATGTGGATTGTCAAATTGTCCAGCCAGGAAGAAAAACGCCTTTTACTTACAATGGGCTAATGATTGTTTGACAATTTAATTATACAGCATGGAAATTGTAAAGAGGAAATGGGGTACAGAGGGAAGTCTGCTTATCTATACTGAAGTTTACTGCTTTGAATTAAATCTCAAGACAGTATATTGCACACAGAACAGGTTTCTCACTCCACATGTTCCAAATAGCTTGTTGGATGGATCCAGAAAGGTGGACACTGCTAAATTTAGTCTTAAAATAAGTTGATTAGAGCTTTACTTCTATACCTGACACTTGACTCCATAAATCTTTGCACCTATATTGTTGATTATGGTTCCTTTTAAAAAACAATGGCTTTTATTTGCTGTAACCTCATTTATGCTTTGTCTATGTTAATTTTAAGTTAGTTGATTAACATCCTGCATTTAATCTGTACAGCATCTCATTTTAAAACCAGCATCCTGGTCCAGACTTTCAGTTTCCAGAACCTTGCACGATTCTCTAGGGCATCCAAAGAGTAAGATGCATCTTCCAGATCCCTGGGAAAGCTCAGGAGATGATAACACACGAGATGAGGAAGAACTATGGTGGTCAGCATTGACTAGGAAAGTTAGTACTTTAACAGAAGGGTAGAGGAGACGAAAATATCTGGGAAATTGTTCATCAAATTAATCACTTCAAAGCTCCTCTAACTTTTTTGCTTCACTGATAGACTTGTGAAGTGGCAATTGTAATGGAAGCTTTTTTACACTTGGGAATATCACATATTCTGTGGCTCTGAGCTCAGATCAACTCAGTTCATGAAGGCTGCTAAACAACTATCAGACACGAAATTCCCCTTTACACTGACTTGAACTGGATTCAAACTAGTGACCTAGAGAGGAAAGTCTTGCTAAGCTGCTGTTAGTTTTTCTTTCAATGATTTTCCTTCTTCAGAAAGAGCGAGCAGCTGAAAATGTTTGAAATCAAACATTTAACTCAAATATCCTTAGACACAAATACATTCCATTGCTTTTAAAATGTACATACTCTTCCTTTGCTTTACAGTTTGGACACAGAACATAGGAACACAGGGAACGTTAAGACTTTTTCCAAAACACGATATTTTTTGATCTTAAAGGGCAATGCTAAAATTGAAGTCTGTTTCTGTTAAAAACAGGCACATATCTTGTTAGCACTGATAACTTCCAGATGGCACTACTGACTCTCATAGTCTGGGTAGCTGTGTCTGGGAATCCATAGCACAAGCTGGAGAAAATGTCTATTAGCACCTGTTGTACAGCTGAGAAAGGTGCTGGGAGCATCAGGGAAAAGGATCAGTTCTGCACTCTATTCCTTTTCTTGAGATTTGTGTTTTAGCATAGAGCTTCAGATTGTATCCAGACACTCTAATGTGTTGTCAAAACATTTAAAGCCTTCTTTAAATCAATTTGGATAACATGCATAATAACACTGTAATAAAAATTAAGAAATGCTAACTGCTACTTTTTAATTAGGCTGCTTCTTCAAATAACCCTCAAGAAGGTTATTTTTACTGACTGAAAAGTCAAATTTTCTAGACAATGCCATCAGAGGATTCTCTCTAGGCTTCTTCATGAGATGTATTAAATTAATATTTGTATTGCCTTTCTCTTCATACATTCCTAATGACTATACCCATATTATAGATATTATTAGCATTAGAAAAAAGACATATTTTTCCTTTAGAAACAGAAAGGGAATTGTGCTTTATAGAATTTAGGGAAGTTATTTATATTTTCCTACTGTGTATCAGCATTCTCCTGTCTTTCTCTTTTTCTCCAGATGTTCTGTCTAAAGGGTCTAACAGGACTGCACTCCTTTGCATGACTTTTTATTTGTACTGTTCCTTAGAAGCAGTTCCCCAGATTTCACAGAATCACAGAAGAGCTGAGGTTGGAAGGGACTTCTGGAGGTCATCTTGAATCCATGGCGAATCAAGGCTGCCTAGAGCAGGTTGCCCAGGACCATATTCAGGTGGTTTCTGAATGCCTCCAAGTATGGAGACTCCACAGCCTCTCTGGGCACCCTGTGGCAGTGCCTGGCCACCCTTAGAGTAAAAAAGTGTTCCCTGATGTTCAGTGGGAACCTGTGTGTTTCAGTTTGTGCCCATTGCCTCAGGTCCTGTCATGGGGCAGCACTGAAAAGAGCCTGGCTCTGCCTTCTTTGCACCCTCCCTTCAGATATTTATGTACGTTGATAAGATCTCCCTGAGCTTTCTCTTCTGAAGGCTAAGTCCCAGCTCTCTCAGCCTTTCCTTGTAAGAGACATTTTGCAGTGCCTTAACTGTCTTTATGGCTCTTCTTTGAACTCTCACCAGTATGCCCATATTTCTTTTGTACTGGGAAGCCCAGGACTGGACACAGCTCTCAGCCTCACCAGTGCTGGAAAGAGTGGAAGGAAAGCCTCCCCTGACCTGCTGGCAGTACTCCTTCTAATGCAGCCTGGGATACTGCTCAGCTTCTTTGCCACAGGGGTATGTTGTGGTCTCATGTTCATCTTGGTGATCCTTTTCTGCCAAGTTGCTTTTCAGCTGCTCAGCCTCCAGCATGTTAAGTACGTGGGGTTTTTCCTCATGCAATACTTGACCCTTCCCTTTGTTGAACTTCATGAGGCTTCTGTCAACCCATTTCCCCAGCCTGTTGGAGTCCCTCTGGATGGCAGCACAATCCCCTGGCTTATCATCCACTCCTCTCTGTGGCATTGACAGATTTGCTGAGGGTCCGCCCTGTCCCATCATCCACACCATAAATGAAAGATGTTGAACGAGATGTGTTTATTAGTAAAACAAATAAAAATGTGTTATTCCTAATCAAGCTGTACCTAGGCAAGCAAAAGGGATAGTTAATCCTGTTAAAAGGGTGCTACCGTAAGTCTCTTGGGAAAAACAGAGATAATTTTGTGTATTTCTTTTTAGGATTCATGAGTCGTGATGATGGAGTGGATAAGACAATTTGCTTTTAATTGTACCCTCCTCTCTCCCAAACCAATTTTGAGTCTTGTTTGGAATCACACAGAAATACACAGCCAAAGCTTGGGAATCAAAAGTGCTCTGAAACAAAGCTAGTTATATAACTCTTTTTAATGAGTTCTTTCTGATGAAGAACTGGTGTCTCTTGGGCTAGATTTTGTCTTGAAATAGATCTTGTTCATCAGTTTTATGAATAGTATTATCTTGCTGGACACAAGACGGCAAAAACTCTGTTCCATTGTGAAGCATTTTTTTTCTTTCTGGAAATTCCTAGATACAACCTTTGTATAAGCAGGAAAGAACCAAGTTGGAATAACAATTGGTAATTAAACAGCTCTTCCTCTCATATTTATGGAACTGTTCTACAAACTATAGTCTACAGTACAGTCTAGGACTCATCCATACTGGAACAGCCATGGCTAAGTGTCATGGCAGATATAGCCAGATTTTTTTCCTATTAACTGATATAATTGAGGATATCATTGGCTGTGTTTAGGTGTCTCTTATTTTTTCTGCTGAAAAAAAGTCCTTTATCGTGTTTCAATGATTTTAGAATGGATTTATTTTCTTCCAGTAAAAAAAGTGTAAAGTTTGTGTACACTAGATAGAAACAAATAGACACAACACAGACACGAAGATGACACAAAGTTTAAGAAATAAATCTTTTTGGTTTTTTACTTCCTATCCCTCTCCCACCCCCCACTGCCAGTTCCAAGCTAAGAATCAAGTGTTTCTTCCTATAGAAAAACTTAATAGTTAGTTTGCTCAATTTTCTTTCAACAGGAAAAAAGAGATTATGTCTAAACATGCCCATTTGTCTTAAGATAGCTACCTAAATATGTTCATGGGTTAGACAAAATTTTATTGAAGAGGTCTTTCTGGCTTTCAGTGCAGTTTAAGACATGAAAAAAAAATTAAGGAAAACCCAGAAAATAAGATCTGTTTTCAAGGAAAAATTTTTTTTGTTAGTTTAGTTCCCCAAGATCAAACTTTCTACATGGTATCAGAATTCTGTTTTAAAATATTTTTAAAGATGCCTTTTTGACAGTTTCTAGTTAAGAACCAGTTAAGAGCAGTCTAGTCAAAAAAGGAGGTTAGGCAAACTGGTAGCATTTCTGGTACAGCATTTCTGTGACATTAGCTAGGCCAACATTTTTGAATTTAGAATGCTTAATCAAGTGGTCTGAATTTGTAACATAAACCACTGAACTTGTAACTGCACCTTAACACCAAAAGTGCAGAATAAGGAAGTCATGATATATTGTCAAAACAGTGGAAAAGTTGTTCAAATAAATTTGTAAAAATTGATATTTTATAGCCTTGATTAAGGATTTCCCCTTCATTTAACTGATTAATCTACTCATCAATTTTCTTCCAGTGTTATTATGACCTGATTAATGAAAATATTTATTCCTTAAGATCGAACTGTAAAAAATCCAAACTCATATTAGAAAATGTGTTTTTGCCGAGGAGATGTAGATATTAATATTTTTTAAGTTGATTAGGGATTTTTTTAAATTAACTTCACCAATTAACTTTCTGCATTATAAGGTAATTTAACACATAAATCTGGCTTGGGGTGACAGATTTGGCAGCAAGCAATATTAAGTCTGTTATTAAAGAAGGTGGTGGGTAAGATAATCATCAAGGTTAAAGTGATATTGTAAAACTTTTGCACTAAAATACAACTATAATTTCAAGGCAGAAACTAATGGGGACAGTTGCTGTTTGTAAACACAAGTGTCCTCTTTCTGCCCAGAGTGCAATCAGAATAAGAAAATGATCGAAAGAACCTCAGTCACAAAGACAAATGTGGAGACAGCTAAAAGAGTATGTGATTGCACAGGGCAAGGGCTAGAAATACATAGCTGACCAGGAAATATAGTTTGATAGTTAATTAATTGCTTTTATAAAACAAATGGATAACAAGAATATATATAAAATTCAGAAATGAAATTTATGAACTGTAGTTGGATTAGACCAAACTGGGTGATTTAATGAAGTCAAATAAAGGTCTTCTTGGAATTATTGGCTCTTCCTTCTGTGATACAGGGAAAAAAGAAAGATATTCCTGATAAAAATCTTTCTTGATAAAATTCGTACTGAACCCTTCTTATTCCCTGATGTGCTCTTGGGATTTCATTTCTCTTGCTGCCCTTCACATTGTACTTGAGCACAAGTTATTCTAGTGTTGCTGTGTTCTTTGAATGGTGAGAGAAATCAACTAAGTCAAAATCAGTGTGCTTCACAGTTTGATCATTATCATATGATTTGTGATTGTAAATTTAATGACATTTTGAAGCATTTTCGGCGGCATTTTGTCATTGTATTATGTAAAATATTAGCATTATGTAAAATATTGAGAAGTACTTGCTGAAGCATGTCTGTCTGTTAAAGAGTTCAACGTTTCACTGAAAAGTACACTTTTTATTTTTTTCGGACATAATATTGTGCAGCATGAACTTGTGAATATCCACCAGAAGATTTAATTATCGAAAGAAATAGAGGAACAATCTGGAATTGCAGACTTAGGAAATAAAAAGGAGCTCTGAAGTGTGCAGTAATGGCCATGGAAACAAGCTATCTTTTCTTATTACATAAGGGACTCATGAAAATCACCAGATCTGCTCCATAATAAGTAGCCCCCTCTTGGACTATGAGCCACTGGAGAACTAAGAGTCTTGCTAGAAGCAACGATGGCTAAGGCTGTACGTTCCACAGTTATTCTGGTAATGCCAGAAAACTGATGGATGCAAAGCCATATCAATCAGCCTTGTACACAACACCAACAATAACTTACTAGTTATAGCCTTTACAGCATCTCCAGACTGCTCACATCACAGCTGGGTACCATTTACCAGCGGCAACTCTATGTGATAAAGTCTTTCTTGTAACTCATTTTTAATTAATAAAAATGGACTTATAAGGAAATTAAATAAGTTATTAATCAAAATAGCCTTCGAATAGTACGCTGCCACTGCAACTAAGATGAATGGTGTGCAGGTATCCATTCAGAATAGTTTTTTCTGTCCAAAACCTGTGCTGCCATAGTTAGTCATCCTATGTCTGGAGTGCATCCTCTTGCACCTCTTCTGTGAGACAGGAATTCATGCTACATTAAACGTAGCAGACAAGGAGGATCTGATTATAGAGCAACTGGTTGGAGTCACCACACTCTGCTGCTTTGCTCACCTCTTCTTCCCTCTCCATCTGGCACTACAACAGATGCCAACACTGTGGAAACAGCTGCTCTGCAGCTTCATAGCTGACTGACAGTGCAGACGTCCTCTAGACTAAGGAGCTTCTTCCCAAGCCTGTGCTAACAACAACTGAACCAATGGAATGGTGTGGTGGCTGGGAGTGATATGTGTATGTCAAAAGGAGAAGACTCATAGAGCTGGAAGAGGGAATCAAAGGGAATTCATGAATTCAACTCATTTCTCAGAATTTGAGGTGTCTCATGGGTTGATAATACCCAACCCATCACACCCCACAGGAAAGTGCACAGTCCAGCAGGCTCCATTGGAGTATCAAGCCAAGTGGTTATAACCTTCCAAAATGCCAAATGCTAATTGTGGGGAGAATGATGTTGCTTTGTTAAAATAATAGTTTGGGTTGCAGTAGGATATAGCCACTCCATAGAGACAAATAATCATGAATTGTTAAATCTGCAATGAATAGCTCATCCAAACAGTGAAAAGTAAGATGTCTGTAAGCAAGACCTCTTGATCTCTATTTTCCTCTGACAAAATAAAAGCTGCATATGTTGAAGGTCTTCTGAAATTTACCACGATAATTTATCTGCTAGCAAACATTTGGAAAACTCTTAGTGTGTTGTTTGATGAGTTTTATGTGTGCATTTTGTTTTGTAAGTTGTTTTGTCACAAAGGTTTTGAAGCACATAGCTAATCTGTCAACTCCAAAAGGCTGCTTGCTAGTAGGGATGTAAAATTCTGCTTATGTACTAAAATTTTTATCTGTTTCTCAAAAGTTTACTCCATCATTTATTCTACTGGAATGGATATTTAGCATCTGGTTGTTGTGTGAGTTAATGATACAAAAAATAGCTGTTGACATTTAAGTAGCCATAATATGCACTTATTACCAAGCAGAGAGACAGAAATGTTTATGTTTGTTAATTATACGGAGCTTACTTGTAAATTTTTAAAAGACTAATCTCCCTCTAGAAATATCCTATAATATTTCTTATTTTATACCCCATTTGTGAGTGGTTTAGCTAAGTTGTGATATTGAGTGTCTTGGAGTGTCAAGAGCACCATCACGTTAATGAAATTTTTTATTAAAAAAATGTAGATGTTTTGCAAATTATCTTGATGCAGCATAATGGTGAAAACCAGACTTCAATGATCGTCTCCATCCCTGCGGGCCTGGGTCTTTTGCAGATTTGCTAAATAAGTCTGATAAGCCCCATGCCTATAGCTGTAAAACTGTTAGATTAACCTTTATGTTGTCTGTTATCACCACAATAATATGAGATGTCCATCAGAAAGATTTCAAGCCACCAATGTGCCACAGTGCTGTCAGACCACAGGACAGGTAAATCTCCACGAATTCCCATGAACTACTTGGTTTGACTTCTTCGGAGCTTTAGTTTCTCCAAGGCAAAGCTTTATATTTTTCCCCTTTTTGGAGTGTTGTGAGAAGATGCCTCCATGCTTGCGCTTCTCACAAATTGCCAAAGAACAGAAAATTCAAACAAGAACACTTAGATGGACAGAGTTATTTAAGTACAGACAAAAAAATTAATAATTTTTACCTTGAAATGACTGTCACCCAGCTAGCTAAAAGTTGACAGGCCCTAGGAGTGTGAGCCTCTGGTTATTATGAAGATGATATCAAGACTTAGAACTAGAGTCAAGCTTAAAGGAGAGCAGTGCTGTGATTTTTCAGGTGCAGGCTACCTCCATCTTAAAATGTAAGCTAAACATTTGCATACCAAAATGTTAATTTTAGAGATGCATTCTTTCTAGCAGTGATAAAGCAGGAAGTGATGAGACACACTTTAAAATAATAATGCACTTAAGCAGACAGCTTGATATTGGACTGAGTGACAAAGCACTTGCTTTTCTTGGAGCCTCAAATCTTCATTTATTTATTATTTAATCAGATACACTCAAACTCTGAAAAGGAGATTGACTTGTAATATTATCATGCCTTGAAAATACATTTCATTACAAAGGAGAACACTGTCAGGGTATATGGAAATTTTTCTCTTCTACTAATTTCTCCTTCTTCCTTCTTATCTTTCCTGTCCATTTTGAAAGTGACAAGTAACAAAATTATTGCACACTCTTGGACTAAATTCCTCTGCATCACTCCAGAAACTTCTGGACTCTATGCATCAGTCTCCCTCTACCTGCTTTCATCTCCTCCTCTGATGGCAGAAGTTTTGTGTGTTTAATATTCCCACTCTCTCATTGAGCTGTTCCTCTAATTCCCTCCTGAGATACTCATTTTCCCCATGGCAGACTGGTCTCTAAATTCAATAAAGCTCTTAGAAAAGTGGATCACTCGGGTTTTTTCCTCTCACTCTCTGTAGAGATGCTCTCACTGTCTGTAGCCAGACCTGCCTGTGTGTCTTCACTCTCCCAATCCTATCATAAAGTATTCCTTTTCCATTATCTGTTAGTGAAAGTTATTTGGGATGTCTGTAGTTTTAAATTTTAATAGGAAGTGAAGAATGAGAAGGCACAGGAGTTTTCTTTTACCCCAAAAGTTCATGAACCACAGTCCGCTACTTCTTTGATCAGAAATTAGAGAGGAGGGTGAAACCAGCTATTTTTCCATTGCTTTGCTTCCTCTATTTATTTCTTTAATGCTTGCAACTGTCACAAAAAAAACCACAGAGTCTTACTCTGGGATGCCATGAAAACACTATGAAATTTCAGAATGGATCAGGTGCAGCATTCAGCATTTATCATGGTACAAAGAAATGCCAGACAGCTGAATGTGAAACATTACCCCAGTCAGCCAAAAGGATGGACGTTGCTTTGTCCTCTGGAAGTCTTCCATTAAGGCCATTTATCTTTGGCTAGTCTGATTCCAGAGGAATATTAAAAACATACTTTATGCCTGCAAACATACTTTATGCCTGCCTACATTGTTATGTAGGTAGACGACATATATATTTGTGAAAAATCTAGAGTCACCTTTCCAATAACATTTCTGGTTCTGCTAAATTAATGTAAGTTAATTTCAAGAGATATGATGAATGATAAGAAACTGCAAGTCACGTGTTGATAAAGGTCACATCCTGTTTGACCTATGTTTGCTAAAAATAGAATTCAAATGAATATTTCAAATTTCCTTTATCTATTTATGAAATAAATTAGAGGCTAAGTGATGAGTGCAACATAAATAAGCCTTAAAGATTTAGCAGATTTATCATTTCTAAATCTTAGCTGGGGGAGTTTCTGTAGGTTATTAAAATGACATATTCTTATTTAATTAAATATCTGTTGCTAATGAGTCCTTCACAGTTAGCTTCTAATGTGTATTGTATTCATAAAGAAGGCTTCTTTTTTATTTTTTTTTGGTTGATAAATCCACAAATTATAGAAAAAAAACATTAAAAATGTTCAAACCTGCTATTTCCCCTAATAGTTGTAACATAACTGCTTAAATGTTCATTTTTTTCTGTTCTCTATTAATGATGCATTATTGATCATAAAAATATGTGGTCAAAGGATGTTAGAAACAATTTTATTGTAGCAGCTGTGAAAAATAAATGCAATACTAATAGATGAAGACAACTTCACTACTGCAAGTGTTAGATTTTGTTTGCAACAGCTGAAAAATTGCCTTCACATTTCAAATAACAGCAAGCCACCAGCCAGGTTAGCTGAGCTATTAAGAATTAGGAGGATTCAACATTTTTCATTTTTTTTTTCCCATTTTTGTCTTCAATGTAGGTGTTTTAGTTATGTACGTTTTTCTCAACCTTGCCTAGATCTTCCATAATAGAAACATGTAGTAAAAGCAATTCCTGTATACACTTTCTCTAGAACTATAACATCTACTTTCCCATGCTTCATCACACTTCTGTCAAAGGATTTTTTAAGTTTATCCAGGTTTTCCATAACTTGGCTAAACTTGTTGTGTTTTATTAAAGATTTAGTACAGAAAACTTTAAAAGTACAAATAGCTGGACAATATTAAGCAGTGAAGTGTAGTTAACATTCTGTTAACAGTATACATTTGTTTATATTAGTTTTCAGTGATATGTTTGGCTAGAATATTCACTTCATGATAGGATTTCTAGTCTTTATCAGAGTGTTTATCAAATATACCACTTGTTTTGGTAAAAAAAAAAAAGAAATTCTTGTGATTTAGTAATATCTAGTAACTTTGTCATGATTAATCCTTTCTAGGAATCTCTGTTCAATATTAGACAATATCTGTTGCCTTTGATGTATTTTCAATAACCTGAACATCTTTACTTATTGGAATTACATTAGATCAGGAGACTTCTTAATGTAGATGTATTCTTGAGTATCTGCATACTCCCACAATTTTTCCAGAAGTTTTACAAAATACTTTAAATGAAAATTCTCAGCCAATAATCAGCTGAGACATACCAAACTAGCAAATGATTCTTCGGAAGTTATGTAACATAAAAGAGAAAGCTGGAGTGGCAGCAATCTCATTTCCAATTGTTTCCAAAGCAGTGATGTCTCAGTACTCTATTTTAAGCAGAACTTCATATACTGAAAGCACACATGGTTGGTTGGCTGTGTTTTTTCAAGGGCATCAGTGAGTTTAACCACATGTGACCTGCTGAGGGTGAGAAATCCATAACATCATCTTGAGTTACCAGAAACTGATGGGGTATCAAATTTTTTCTAAATTTGTTGCGTGAGGTACACAAGATGGGCTTTAGATGGGTTCCACAGCTGCACTGAGGCTTCTTTGAGGCAGTTTGTTAGAAGGGATCAGTTGCTTGAGAGAGCTGCATATCACCCAGTATTTGAAACCTGTCTGATACGTAAGATTTTACAACCTCGACTACTAAAACAACAGCAAAATTTCATTTGAATCAATACAGCACTACATCCAGATAATATAATCCATATATTTGATTTGTTTAGCTTCAAAATATGCATCTTTCTAGCAGCTGAACATATATTGGCACGCAGCTGTGTTACGTGTCCCTCATGGCTTAGAAGCTATTAGCAAGATGCAAAGCCTTTTCTATTGCTTTTCCTCATTTCAGAAGATCAGTTCAACAGTACCAAGGGGTGAAAGATTGATTTACCTGCTCCATTTCTGATGCATTTTATCACTAAATCTAACCATTAAAATATAGCTTGTGTCTCAGTATTTTGAAGAACTAAGCATTATAAAAGAAGCAATTTCTACCAAGAATCTCTTCTGGTTGTGTACAAGGCAAGTTCTAGTGAGGAGCTGCAAATTTGATATCCTTTTGCTAACAGCTCTTAAATAATTACAAAGCCTCCCTTTCAGAATTTTTACTACTGGAGTGCCCATTTGCATTTGAATTTTGAAGCCCATTTATTTTGTTTTACTCATCATTCAGGCTGATCCAGTGGCTCAGAAACATGTTACAGTTCTCCTAGATGATGGGTGCCTATACCACTACTTGGAAAATGAAAGAACAAAAATAACTAACTTAGTTTGCTAGTGCTGTTTTTATTCATCCCAGTTTCTTAGTTTGTTTGTTTATGTATCTTTGCCATTGATAATTTAAGACCTAATTTGCTTTGAGCAACCTGGTCTAGTGAAAGTTGTTCCTACCAATAGCATGGGGGTTAGACTAGAGATGACCTTTAAAGATCCCTTCCCACACAAAGCATTCTACAATTCTATGATAAGAGAACCAGAGTTTGGCAGTTTCTAATACCTTGCTTAGCTAGAAAGAAACTAAGTTTCTGGAGTTTCAAAAGGATTACCATAAGTTAGACTGGGAAGTTGAAGGGGAAAATAACTTGGAAGCATTAAATTTTGAAGGCAATGTATTGCAAGCCAATATAAAAATCACTCAGAGGATATTTGATCCAGAATGCACAATGGAGATAACGATATAATGTGAGAGAGACAGTACTTCTGGTCTGTGATCTATTATTTGTAAGGAGGAAACATGCTCAGTGTGCAGTCCTTAGATTCTAGTAGAAACTACAGTTTCCTTGTTACATACTAAGGACTAAATTGTGTATTTTCTGAAAGCTGTGAACAGGGAGCAGCATGTAGCTTGTCTATTGCAAGGATAAACCCAGAAACTAGACTACATTTTGAGGTTCCTACTTTTTTGCTGTTGTCTCTGTATTTCTATATGCTCTAAAATGGACCCAATCCTGCCCTGAAGGTGTATCCAACTTCTCCAGGTAGGACAGGAGTCCAAAGGATAAAAAGCTCCTTTCTCACAGGACTTTCAGATCAAGACAAAGCACTATGGTTGGGGGAAACATTTTGCTATACACAAGGCACTTTTTCTCCCTAAAATGATTTGTATTGTGTTAGTTACAGGCATCATGACCTCTCAAAGGCCATTTAGAGGAGTATTTTAGTCTTATATTAGTCTTATATTAGTGGTAGTCTATCTCTTCCTGTGAGGAGCTGCAAGCTAACCAGTTCAGATATCTTTGCCAGGGGTACCTCCTGTCAAGATTTGCTTAGTTCCTTATTTTAAAGAGACACAAAACAAACTCAAGACTTTAGCAAAGACTTTAGCAAAGACTTTAATGTCTAATTTCAGATTGACTGTCATTGAGCATCCACACAACAATCCTGGAATATTTTTATAGGAAATTAGGTAAGGTGGATGCTTCTAGGGTGCAAAAATTAGGTGTCATATAACAGAAACTGATGTTGAAAGGAAAATCAGACAGAACATGATTAGTGCAAGTTAAAAAGCAGAAAAATTGAAATTTAAATGGAAACACCTTTCTCTTCAACAAATACAAAGAAAAAATCTTTACAAGGAAATTTTAGACATCTTAACAGAGAAAACCTCACTTTCCAAAAGTTTATGCTTTCAGTTTGTTCCATTGTGTTGTGACCTATAGGAAGAAAACAGTAAGAAAGAATAATTTAGTCACTTTAGACAGTCAGTTATTACAAGAAAAAGCAGAGGAGTTCTCTTACAGTGTAACTACAGAAAAACAACTGTGACAAAAAAGCTTTCATTGATCTAGCGTTTTATAACACAAAAGAAACTTATATGAGTTAAATAGTTATGATGTATCTAAATTACAAAATTTTAAAGCTTTCACTTTAATTCCTGTTACATTTACATCCAGCCCAGGTTCCATCCCCTCCTTTTTCTAGAGAAATGGGATTTTAAAAACTGTATACATACTTTAAGCTTAGATTGAAGCTGAAGAAGGAATGAAAATGTGATGCTAAAATCCTTTCTCCCAAAATGATATTGATGCATCCATTAGATTTTGTAACAAGTAACCCTCCACCTAGAACTAACAAAATTTCTTTGCTTACTACCACACTAAATTCTTGGTTTTATTTCTTCTTCTGCCCTTCCCTCATCTTTCTAAAACCAGCATATACCTTTCCTATTTCTCTCATCCTTTATAACTCTTCCATTTGATTTAACTGAATTTTCCTTCTTTTATTTATTAGATCACTTCTACCTTTCTTCTCCAGTGATTCCCTTCTTATGCTTCAATTCAATATATAAAGACAGATTTTTCCTAGGCAAAATAAAATAACATTAATGAAGGACTGAAGGTACATTGTAGGGACAATAGCTCTGCTCACTAAGTTTTTACTTTTGGAGAACCAAAGTTGGAAGAAAGGGTGGAAAATTGTGGTATAAAGCATATATAAAAAGCTGAGTAGTAGAAAGGTGCCAATAGCATAGCAAAGGCAATTCTGAAGGCTTGTCATAATTACAAGCTTATTAAAGTGACTTTGCTTTGAGTCCAAGGCCACTGTTTCAAACAGTGCCGTTGGAAGGAAGGCATGTTTCCACTGTTAGAACATCTCTTGAAAACACTTCCTTTATTTTTGCAGGGACAAGTCATAAGAGGGACTTGGAAACACTAAGACAGTCCTGAGATTAAAAAATCATACCAAAATTGCTTCTAAAATGAAACAACGAGTCATGTTATCTCACTGCCTAGTAAGTGGTAGGTAGTGCTGGAAAGATGCAGAAAGGCTGGCAGCTGGTACCTGGACCTGAATTTGGTTGCAACAGCCAGAGAGGAAGGCAGTACTCAAGGGAAATTTATTATAGCAAAAATCAGCCACGGGGAAAAGACAAGACCACAGTTTTTGATTGTTAGTCCAGATGTATATTTTGAATAATTCAAGGAGGTGGAAATAAGAGGAGGAAGCAAGACAAAGATTCCATCCTGTATTTTGACAGAGTAAAAAGCAATGTCTACTAAAAAGCAGAAATTAGATACTCTGGGAAAGGTACAGCAGTTAATCAACACAACCAGTAAGGGCTGAGTTTTGCTAGATGAACAAGGGCATTGTGTTGGCAGAGGGGTGTTGCATCTTTTGTCACAAAAATTAAAGGTGTGCAGGAGTCAGTGTAATCAAGAATTAAAGCATCTCTTCAGAAACAGTTTTGAAAGGTCTTTTGGACCCTCTGGACTCAGATGCAGAATGCTACTGTTATGATCTCATTTATCAGCAGCCCTATATCAAAACAAGAGGAAAGGAGACAATGACAAATTCAGAGGTTAAATGCAAGACACTTTCTAAAGAGGTAGATTAGGAATCAGATTGCCATAATTATGCTGGCATTAATACGGTATAGCAACACTGTCCTGTATAAAAAGAAAGGGCTTTTTTTTTTTATTGTGTGAATTAATCTCACAGTATATTTTGTTTTTGCAGTAGGCCTGGATGGCTTTTTTTGCTAAACTTTGAGAACAAGGTGTTGAGTGGAAGTCCTATTTATTGAGTTTATAATCTAAATAGTTTATAATCTAAATAGGTGTGTGAATGAGGCAATGCCAAGACTATTTCTTTCTTTAGGAGATGGGACAAACTGATCAACTGACTAGCCCACAAATAATAGGCAGTCTGTGGCAGAGCTTTACCACAGATTGTGCCTCCAATTCTCCTTTCCATTCTGCTGCAGGGAGGGGTCAGGGGGATGCCAGCGAGAGGCACTGTGGTCTGGCATGTTCCAGTGGGAACTCTAAATTGGGGAATACCATTCCTAAAGAAATGCAGAGATCAAGCACAGTGTGCATTCACAGAGGAACATTCAGAGCTGGTGTGGGGGTGGGGGGATCCCCAGACAGTCTACCTGGGAAGAAATATTTAATACATGTGCTTTTGAGTGCAGATAGGTGCAAAAGTGATAAGTGCAAACATATTTATTGGGATGAAAAGACTTAAATGCAGAGGTCCTAATTTCATAGGTTTTGACTTTCCAATGGGAACAGGGAAAGAAGAAAGGAAAAAAAAAAAGAGTGAAATCTGGAGCAGATATCAGTTAGCTAGGAACTGTACTCAGAAGGGAAGACAGAACAACATGAGAGAGACTTGGATTTTAGAATACGAGGAAATAAAATTGTGGAAGATCTGTCCTAAATGAGATGACAAGGGAAGAGTGAGAGAACAAAACAAAGAAATATAGGAAACTGTCTGCAGAAAAGGTCATGAAGGTGATTGTGGTGGGCACTTTGAGGCTTTTTGTAAATGTGCTATGACAAGAAGACAAGGTCGGTTTATGCAGGAGCACACAATGTAAGAGAAAACATATTGCCTGTCTCTGCAGGTTTGTTGAGAATTTGAGCTGAAATAGTGTTATTCTGAGTACTTCAAATAACAGAGATGTATGCAAAAAGCCCCAAAGCTATTAACATGATTGCAGTATGAATTGCAGTATGCAATTGAAACCTTAGTTGTTTAAGTGACTATCTTATTAAGATGCTTACAACACTATAATTGTTCAAATATGTTGTGAGGCCCAAAATCCTAAACAAACAGGAGGAATTGCATGGAGCGGTACCAGCAATGTAAAGGAAAGTAAAGGGAAAATTACAGTGTGTGTTTAGACTGAGTTTCCAACTGGAAGATGCCAGGCTAAACAATGGTTTCTCAGAGGACAGGAAAATAAAAAATAAAAATTGTAAATGGACTTAATGAATTCTGGTTTTACAGAGGGGAACTCAATTTTTATGTCTTCTCTGGCTTAATTTTAATTATGTTCAAAGTTTCGGGAAAGGTAAATCCTAAAAAACACCAGCCTGCACTATATCTTAGTATATTCTTCTTCATCCCGTCACACAAAATAAAGACTGATCTGTATTTCCAGAAAGATTCTTGGTATTTCAAAGCTTTCCCAAGAATGCACACATCTGTTTTTTGCATACATTAGCATACATATGTTCTTCATGCATAACATACTGTTTCTGCATATTATCTCCTGTCCCACAACATGTTCAAAACCAATTCAAGTGTTTCTAGTTTGTTTGAAGCACTTCTGTATCTACAAGTAGATGTTTGGCAAGAGCTGTTTTTTGGCAAGACAGCTTTCTGCAATTTCAGTCAGTCAGCTGTGGTTTTGTACATCTTCACTTGGTGGTCAGTTTTCTGCCTTATTTGTGATCATTTTTCTAATTCCTGATTGTACAGTCCCAGAAAACTCTCTCCAATATTCTAAAGCACCTGGTCATGCAGTTAGGCTTCACTCAAGAAAAATGAAGATTTTTTAAATCTTCTGTAGAGTTACTATTCTCAACCAGATGTAGAAGGTTGTCTGAATGTAGATATGTTTGCAATATTTTTGGGTCAGCCCTACGTTTAGAATTCATGAGCTCCTAGAGTGCATTGCTACAGACACTAAATCTACATTTTTCTCTCTCCATACTGGTCCTGTTTCTGCTTTGTTGACTGGATACTGAGAGTGGTTGAATACCAGACTAGATCAACTCTCCTTTAAGACTGATTCTGGGGATGAAAGAAACACTCCCTATTTTTACCAGTGTAATGATTTTTGATACAATAGTTTAATTTTCAACTCAAAAAGTGGGACATAAGCTGTCCACTCAGATAAACTCATCATGGAGGGTAGGCCGGCCAGTTATTTATGAAAGTCATTAACATCATGGTTGCAAGTTCATTAAGCCATTTTGTTGGCTTTGCAATTACTGCAGATTGTTCTGTAACCAGGTGTAGAATGCTGAGATTTATGACAGAGATTTTGTTATCCCTAACATTTGCTGATATTTTACTACACAGTACAGTTTAAGCAAGGATGCCACAGTAGTTCAAGATGTCATGTACTGCTGACGGATCTATGAACTTAGAATCACAGCAGATGTGTTTGTGCAACAGTTCCTGTTAAAGTCCTTGTACTGTGCTAAATATCTGCCATAACAAAATCTGCCAACAGACAAAATTAAGATATTGCTTCTTCAGGGTATGGAAGGTGCTTGGAGTTGATCTCACAGTAAGTGTACAAAGTAGCATATATTAAGTGATTAAGACTGTGAAGTGTGAAATTTTACAAATGAAGACACAATTTCACTTCATAAGCTATAACCATATATTGCCCTTTTGTAGAATGAGGAAACACTGCCTTGTGATGCACTAAGTATTTAATCATTGCTTTCAATCGATCTTCATAACATTTCTCTAATGCCTTGAATCTCAGATCTTCCTTTTGCATGCTCTGCGTGCCAGGACACTGGTGATTGATAAAAAAATACAGCTCATTTGGATGCGAAGACAATAGAAGATCGCTCCTTAACTGCCCTACTATGGCAGTACAAAACACTAGATTTAATTCCTCATTATAAACTGTTGCTTGAAAAATCCAACGTTGTTTGTAATGCCAGACACAGCCATAACACAGTTTGGACTAGAGATATGAACACTGATCTTTCAGAAGATTTGGTGTCTGCCCTTTTTTTAACTTTATGAGTACTCTGCTGTGCTAGACTGAGAAATTCAATGCCAACTAAGATATTTTTTTCCTGTTGTTTCCTGTGGAATGAGAACAACAGGACTTTCAGGGAAAGTTTGAACGCCTGCTCTGAAATAAGCTGTTCTGGGCCAATTGGCCACAGGATCTATTGGCAGGGCAAGAAAATGAGAAAACAAGAAGCTGTCCTCTTCATCCCCATGTTTCTGTTATTTAGAGCACTGAAGGGGCAGAGCAGTGAAGGCAGAGAGCACAGATCCCTGCATGGGAGAAAGGGTCCAAAAAGCAGTCTGACTCACTCATAAATATAAATATGCTCTGTGCAACATGAAGGCATCAACCATAGAGTCTGCACTGCAGTTCTCTTGTGTGCCATGTCTGTTGACCATAAAGATTATCTCTGATTATATTAATGAAATCTTATGGGCCAGGCTGTAAGATTTCTAGAGTGAATTCCTGCCTTCCCAAAGACAAGGAATGCAGTTCTGTGGTGACTATAAGCATGTGCATTCCACAGGTGAAACATGTGGATCTAGATAGTAGAGATGATGTGACTTAGACCAGAAGGACTACATAACATGGAGTGATGCAAATAAGCCTCCTTTTTTTTTCTAATAATACATTCTAAGTTATATTCATTCTACACAAGTAATTGATTTTTATACGTGAACTAAGGTTTGCTCTTGCAAAACCCAGTAGCAAGACGGTTTTGAATAGGGAACATTTCCTGATATCATTTTAACACTAGTAAGAAAGTAGCAAGACCCCATTAATATACATTGTTACAGAGAAATTACAAATAGGCGATGTGTGAGGGTGAATTTCAATCAACAGTTTCATCAATGTGATGGATATTTTATTAACAATCTCATTTTCATCTCACTAGTTTTCCAAGTGAAAGAATTTACTGACCCTGCGTGTACTTGGTTGTAATGAGGCTTCATTTATATTTCCACCGCCAAAATACCAGCATGATTAAACTTTAAAATGGAAGGTGAACCAGGTCATTTCTATCAGTAAAGAAAACCTCTAGAAACTTGGTCCTACAAAAGGGACTGCAAATACATCTTTTCTCCCTTCCCCTTCCCTTCCCCTTCCCCTTCCCTCCCCCTTCCCTTTCCCCTTCCCCTTCCTCTTCCCCTTCCCCTTGTTCCCCTTCCCCTTCCCTTCTTCCCGCAAATTAGTCTATGTAACTGAAATTAGTCTATGCAACTAAAAATGTAGCAACCTCTTTAAACCTGCAATGCAATGCTGTCCAAAGTAAGGAATTAAATATTGACACAATGTGATAACATTTTAGGGGACAAGAGTCATCTATTTATCTATATAAAATCCAATCTGGCCAGTTCTGTTGTTTCTGTCCCACTTTTCCTGAGCTGCTGAACAAATTACACTAGACAAGTGTAAACTGCAAACCTGTAATGATAAGAGGTCTGTTTTGTTTTATGGTAAGAGCTCACTAACAGCAAAGATGTCTAAAGTATAGAACTGGGCTGGACATATTTGATTTTATTATATATGTTTGTAGGTTTGAGAATACTGATTGATCACATTTAATTTGCACTATGTTCTTTTGCAGCCTTCAACACTAAAAAGCTGTGTGCATGTGCATACATAGAATCATAGAATCAACCAGGTTGGAAAAGACCTCTGAGATCATCAAGTCCAACTCTTGATCCAACACCGCCATGGTTACCAGACCATGGCACTTTGTGCCACATCCAGTCTCATCTTGAAAACCTCCAGGGATGGAGAATCCACCACCTCCCCGGGCAGCCCATTCCAATGTCTGACTATCCTCTCTGTAAAAGATTTCTTCCTAATATCCAACCTAAGCCTCCCCTGGCACAGCTTAAGACCATGCACTCTTGTCCTACTGCTGGTTGCCTGGGAGAAGAGACTGATGCCCATCTGGCTACAACCTCCTTTCAGGTAGTTGTATATATTACAGGAGGACAACTGTGCACATGAGGAACAGTATTAGTCTGCTTAGGAAAGGTGGCAGTCTGGCACAAAGGGGTTAATATTTCTACAAACTAGGTCTATTACCAAATTATATGAACTCACAGAGAGACAGAAAGAATGATCTGCTAACTGTTGACAATGCCAGTGTGTACTGTGCTCACCGAGATGACTTTTGGATTGACCATGGTCCCTTGAAGTGAGATTCTCATTAGGTTTATAACCTATTTATAAAACCATGGCATTGTTTTTGCCATTCTTGGAGGCACTCAGAGAAAATGAACAGGGCCCAGAAAATACATAGATGAAGTAGAAGAAGAAATAGACTTAGGGAGAAGGACGAGTGAGAGAAGGTTTGCTCCTGGAGGTTTCCCAAATTAAAATACATCTTTTTAGGTTTACTTCAAAAAACCTGGCAGAACTTTGTAGTGAGGTGGCATTTTCAGCACATTTATTTGATTATTTTCTTCTCTGCTGCATGGAACATAGATGAACTCTGTGGATGATTCCAAGTATGGAAACAAGCAATTACATTTTCAAACTGCTACCTCAGTAGGATATCGAGGCAATCATACACTTAAGGGTAAAGCAAAGTTGAAAAATAATGTTCAAGACATAAAAAATAATGTTGAGACTTCACAGAAGCTGTATTAAAGTTGACTTGATCAACTCCGGTTGTGTTCTGTTTATTTTCACACGGAGGTTTTTCTTTTCATAATTATTTGCTATTGTAACTGTGTATATATTTCTAGAAATATATAATATAAATGTATATATTGTCCATAAACATACAAACCCCTGTCTCTCTGTATATAGTATGATAAAATATAGAAATAAAAATATATGCATATTTACAAACAGTAATATAATATTTAAATACAGTAACATGAGTTTAATTTGTACCAGCTGGACAATCAGATAATAAAACATAATGCTCAGTTATCATCCCCTTAAGCACCTTTTATTCATGATCTGGTCACATTAATCGCATTTTGATATGAAAAATTTACCAAACAATCTAAGCCAAATCTTTGTTTTACTGTGTAATTATGGACAATGCATCTATTCATGAGGTTTTGTGCATTCACTTGTTCCTTTTGAGAACGCTGTTAACACTTAAAAGTGATGGTGGGCAGTGATATGGAGATCACCATGATTTGAACAGATTCATGTGAAATATTAGCAACAATAGCAAAGCTTAAAATTCTAGACCTTTTCCTTAATTTTACTCTATTTCATAGTGGATCAAAGCTACCAGTTTGTCCAACAGTTTGCTGCCTAGTCTTCTATGTCAGAGAATAATTTGACTTTAAAATGTTCCCTTTTCAAATAATATGACTATTTAAAGCATTAGTAACAGCTTCTTGAGTCCCTTTGGGGAAAAAATAAAAACTAAGAAAGGTTATACTTTTCCTGTAGCAAAATTGTTGGTATGTAACTACTGTCTAAGCAAAACATGTTGTGAAGTTGTGCATCTTGTCATAATAAATCATCCCCTGCATAGCTGTAGCTTTGTGTTTGGTTGGACTGAGGTCAAAGCACATGGCTAAGTGGAAAGGAGCAATATGAGCAGCAAAAATAGCTGCAAAACACATCAATGGGCTTGCTGTCTGCAGCAGGGTTGCTTTGACCTGCTAACAAACACCTCTGAATATTCACTGGTGTTCATAAGATCTCATGTGCCATCTCTAGGAAGCCCTTTTTGGTGTCTGACCACTGAGCTTTGGTCAGCTATAAAGTAGAGAGCCAGTTGGACTACATGCCTCTTGTAAGTCCCTGCCAACTAGAACTACTCCATGCAATCCTACGCCGTGCTATGCTAAATAAACAGGTGTGCAAGCTGCTGAACCAAATGAAAACAGAAAGTCAAAACCTCCTGGACATGTTAGAGTCCTGGGAAAACACATCTGAGGCCCCAGTGATTGGTGTGAAACACTAGTGCAGAGCACAAGAGAAGGGGGGATGCAGTGGGCTGTTCAGTGACAGCCCCAGACGCACCTGCTGGGGCTGAGCGCCGTGGGTGAGGATGGACCATTGGGATGTCACATAGTGGTGGATTTTGATGTCACCAGTGACAGATCCAATCCACCTAGTGAAGGACTATGATGTCACAAATGACCAGGCACCTTGCAGTTTAAGTTTGGGCATCTAGTATGGCATGCTGGTAGCTCTCAGTATGTAAGCACAGAGCTCTTGGAGGATTTTCCCTGGTTCATGCAGCTGGGGCACCCAAGAGGTGTGCTCGTAGCAGTAGAGGTGGTCTTGGAGGGGAAACTTCACCCAGGGGAGCTGGGAAGGTTTCCTTCTTGGGGGACCTTGGCATTGTTTCTACTCCTTGCCGGGCCAGCCGACGACTGTGGCCTCTCTCCCTCTTCTTGCGTGACATCCACTGTTGCAGTGCTGGTGAGAGAAAACAGCTCAACACCCCAAACACGCCTGAGTGACTGTCCTGCCAGACAAATTCCAGCACTTTACACGTCCCTCTAGGCAGGACATGGCAGGAGCGCTGAAGAAAGCATGGGGGACACCACCTCTGCTGCAGGGGGTGGTGGCCTGCGCCAGCCACCCCAGGCAGGGCCGCTGAAGGCAGCAGCTGGCTCCAAGTGCCCCATCTGCCTGGGAGACGTGAAAAAGCCAGCCTACGTGGCCTACTGCATGCACCAATTCTGCTTTAGGTGCATCCAGCAGTGGGCCAGGGGGCGGGACGACTGCCCCGTGTGCAGGCAGCCCGTGGAGGAGGTGCTGCACTCCGTGCGAGGGGACGATGACTACGAGGTGTACGTGGCCGGCCTGCCCGCCCGCCTGCGCAGGAGGACGGCCATGAACAGGCCTCGCCGCCGGGCCCCGCAGCGGCGCTACAACCTGCGCAGGCAGCCCACCATCAACCCACCCGCGGCTGGTGGGTGTGAGCCCCCAGGGACTGAAAGCTCCCAGGGGCAGGAGGCAGCTGCAGGGCCCTCCGACACCCCATCCCAGCCGGCTCCCGCTCCCAGTGCTTCTCAGGAACCAACCCCGCACGGCTGCCCCTGATGCTCCTCCAGACCCGCACAACAGCAGAGTGTAGCTGCTGCCCCTCTACCATTTGCAATAAACACTTTGGTGAATGGAAAAGATGGATGATTGTGGCCTCTCCCTCTCTCCCAGTCCGAAAATATGGATTTTTCATGCACTGAGCAAAGTGGTATATATTATTCATAATAAATTCAGATAGGTATCCTATAAAGTGAAAGGGAAAGCACCATACTCCTCAATAAACTTCTTGATAAAAATATAAACGTGATTAAGATCAGAAAAAGCCATACGATGTCTATTCGTACCTTGAATTACACATGTCTCGAATGAAAAACTAGCCATGGTGCTCTTTTGCAGTATTTAGGTCATGGTGTACATTTGTAACACCAAACTAGAATGTCAAGGAAAACCACATTACCATAAAAACAGGGTGTAAAACTAGTGTCAGGAAATAAACTTTATGTTTGGCTGAATCTGAAATCTAGAAGACGTACATATGACATCTAATCTGCATTGAACAATTTGATTTACAGTATGATTCAGATATTACATGATATTTCACTACTAATAAAATACAGTCACCCAAGGAATTAGAAAATGGCTTTTGTTTTGTATGTCTCCCAGTAATAATAACATTAAGCACTCTGTTTGTTAAGTGTGATTAGTACAGAATGGAGTTTTATACAATAGTAAATGGTAATGTAGTTACAGATGCAAGCTGTCTCCTAACACATAATTAAGTCAAATTTTATATGCAGTAGAGTTTGTATTATGGTTGATATGTATTCATAAGCAGACACACTTGATGTCATCTCTCAGCTAAAAACTAAAGAAAAAGTAACTGTGCACATCCCTCACAATTACTTATATTTACCATGAATCCAAATTGGATATTTGTAATCTTTTATTCCCAACTAATATAACTGTGGTCCTTTTAATTCTATGTTTCAAAATAGACATACCTCCATTTTATGTTATTTGAGATCATTATACATATCCAAGTTTAAAAGAACTTGTTCGATGAATAACGTTACAATGAGAGATATATTAAAAGAGAGACCAGTTAAAGAGAGACTTGGAAGATCTATTGCAGGCTCGACTAAATAGATAAACTGCATTAGGGTCAAGAAGTCCTTGGAGCTGTTACTTAGCATCTGGGACAGTATTAGGGCCAGTATCAGGGCCAGTATTAAATACGTTTTGCTCTGATCTCCAGATATTGGTTAATGTATGCTGTTCCCACTGGTTCTGTCCCTGCTGTCTATTACTGAGCAAAAAAAGTGCTCTCATTCTGACTCATTTTCTTCTCCAAAAATAAAATAATATAGACCGAGAAAAAACAGGTCTGTTAAGATATGACTGATGGAAAAAGAGAGAAGTGTAAGGGGTTAATTAATAATAATAACAACAACAGCAAGAATAATGAAGTATGGACTGAGAACTGGAGGCTGGTTCAAGGGGTGGAGGTGGAAAGAAGCATAAGTGATTCCCTATTGTGTAATTGAGAGAGCATGGTACAATTGGGAGCTACCCTGGCTCTGCTGGTAAATTTGTCCTTGGGATTTTTGGAGTACCTATACAATGAATCTGTATGACCAATGTGTGACAGACACATTTATGTTACAGTAGGAACAGATGAAAGATTTTGTTGTACAGGTGACTAAAAGTATTTCTTCTTGGGAGAACAGATCCAACATAGTGATCTCTTTTGCAGTTTGGGAAAGATAAGCCTGAAAACAGCAGCTTGGAGGCAGCCAATTTTCTACATCTTAATTCATGTGGTGCTTAAAAAATAATGGCAACGCTTAGATTTGTAGGACTCCTTTTTTCGTGATCCCAACACATCTCGATTAGAGTCATTTTATTCTGTGGGCATTTGAGTGGCTGAATTCCACTACAGCAAATATGTGAAGATTCCTTATTTCAAAGCAGAACAGGCAAAGCATAAAAGGCATTGATTTTACATCTGTTTGGCTATTCAGACCAAAAATGCTTCTGCAATCATCCAGTTAAAGAAAAGCATTAGCAGATTTACCTGCCAACCAGTTATTCAGCACTGAATCAGATCTGTCAAACTCTGCATCAGATCTCAGAACTTTATTCTTCCAATTCTTTTACTTCAGTTTTTAAGACTACTGATAATCTCATTACACCACTTAACTTGATTGTGTGTGATCCATTTTACAGGTTGATTTATAGGCTGTTTCAAGGAGAGGTGATTAATGCATTTGTCAGTAAATCTGAGCCTGAGAGCAGATTCTTAGGCTAGGACACAAATGGAGATTCTTTTCAAGAACATTTTAGTTTTCTTAGTAAAATCATGGTAGGTAAAACTTAGAAACAAAATGAAACTTCAGAGAAGACAACCTAAAAACAGTAAAAGACTTAAAAAAAAGAAAAGTGTTAAAAGGAATCTTCACAGATCTCACAGAGAAGGCTGTGGAAATGTAGCCATGCAAAAAAATAAAATCAAACACAAATAATTGAGTTTGCTAAAATTATAGCAAATAACATTGTGACAAGCTTTAATATGTCATTTTCTATTCTTATTTCAGTATTTCTGTTACATCAAATGTAGCTGTTTCAGCACGTGCTCATTTCCTTATCTGTTCATCAGCAGCTCTGCTTTTGGGACAGATACTTCATGGTTACACCAGCATTACAGCTCAGCGCTGCATGGCTTGATGCACAACCTGCTTGTGACCAACACCATGGAGTCTTTCAGCTGGCATATGGCACACATATAGCACATAAGGTTATAAGAGCCCCAAGAGCTCCTGAGACCTCTTCAAATCTTGCTCTTGAGAGCTAAGTGTTACTTCTCATCAGCTCTGTCAGTCCAAAATTGTAGGACAGCTATAATTGAAAGTACAAGAGAAATTTGTTCTTTCAAACTAGATAAAATTAAAGTCCAAATTAATCCTGCATTCTATTAATAGGTATCATGAGCTAAGGTAAAATTATTTCAGGCCAAAGCTCAGCTACAGTTACCACAGCAGAATACACTTGTCTGCTGGTATAGGTGCATCACTGTCTGCTTTATGCTTAGAAAGCTGTAAATGTCTGAAGACCTTACTTTCCTTCATTGTTTGTATCATCCCAAGTGTGGTAACTGTGACCAAAAATTGAGCTGTTACAAAAATAAAAGGTAAACAGTAGTTGACAAAATAGTAAACAAAAATAAATGTGATATGTTGATCATGTGTTAGGAGGAGATTTGAGGAGGAAAGTTGTAAGTCACCTAGTCAGGGAAGAAAGATGAGAGAAGACCCACCAGAGAGAGTCAAGTTCTACCTTTGATGCACAGTGGGAGGAAGCACCCTGGCTGGCAGCAGCAAGCCCCCAGGGACTCAAAAACTCCAGAGGCAGGACAGAGCTATGGGACCCTCCAATGCCCCATTCTGGCTCCCACACCCAGAACATCTCAGGAGCCAACCCCAATGAGAGCTCCCCCCTGATAGTCCTTTTGACCCACACAGTGGCAGAGTCAGTGGTGTAGCCCCTCAGCATCCCTGTCTACTGCTTCCAACAAGCAGCTTGGTGCTTTCCAGGGCTTGTGTGTGTCATGACCAAAGAGCTACACACCACAAGGAATGCTTTCTCATAAGTCTTAGAGTTTTTAGAGCAAGCCTGAAAGCACATGGTATAATGGTAGTCCAGGGTATTAAAGGCAACCAAAACTCTGAAAGAGTTTGGAGGACAGCCATGAAAGTATTCTAAACAACCCAAACTATAGATAAATAAGAGGAATTTTTTTCTCACAGACAGTATGAATTACCAACAGTTGGGTAGGAAGCAAAGAGTAGAAATAATGGTTCAGTTCTCATGATAGAGAGGAATCACCATGGGGACAATTGCTTTTGCTTTGCAGCATCCTCCTGAAAAATCCAGCAAGTGGAGAGATGCATCAGACATCAAGGTTTGATAAAGATATAAAATTATTCACACTTGTCAAAACTAAATTGACTGCAAAGAGTCACAGAAGGCTTTTGTGATATTGAGTGATTGAGACATAAAGCAGCTGATGAAATTTCAATTCAATAAATGCAAAGTCATGCACATGGGGAAAACACAGTCCTAACTTTATACACAAACAGATGATGATAGGCTTGAAATGAGATATTGCCAGTTAGGATTCACTGTAGATAATTCTCTGAAAACAGATAAAACAAATACAGAAAAACTAGAAGAGCCCTTCTGCTGGATCTTGGGTACAAAAACCATCCTTCAAGAATTAAGAAATTCATCCACACACACACACAGAACTGCTTGCATTTTGATTGCTCTAGTGCAGTGACCCCTTCTCCCAAATGCAGTGTAGGGGTACTCCTGTGCATACACTTTGCCCTTGCTTTCTCCCAAACACTGAGCAGAAGCTTGAAGTACCTGGTATTCTTCCCGTATTGTTCTTTAAGGAAATTGAAATGAACATAAAGACTGTACTGAGACTTCTTGAACCTTAGCTTTTGTTTGTAGAACTGTTTTACCTACTTTCTTTTGCCAGATGAATTGCTTGTATTCAGGGTAGAACCTAGGAGTTAAACTACAATTGCAATAAAATCTCATTATTTATTTAATTTAAGGACCAGTCTATTCCTTTAAACAGCTTTTTTTTAATTCCAAAAGTGATTTTAGCTCAATTTTTAAAATTATATTCTGGCTCAGGACATTCAATTTTTTTTCAGAATAGAAACTTCATCTTTTTCTCTTTTGAAAAAATAATATAGTCAAAATGTAAACAAATGAGAGCATTCTGAAAGTAGATTCAACTCTGAAAATAAAAGAGATCAAAAGGAAAATGATACAAGCCTTGATGTTACATAACACAAAATGAACAGTTCTTTAAAGAAAAACCACAGACATTCAACAGTATGATGTTGCATAGGTTTGCATTTTATACTGGGAGAAATTATTATGCAAAGGGGTTGCAGAGTCTCTTCTGTCACTCTATATTAAAACATTGTGTAAGAGGAAACAAATGTATACAGTTTTTGTCTGAGAGAAGTGTGTGGCACCCTGTGCCAGCGTGTGGCTCCACAGAAGTCTCCACACAATATCTCCATAAAGAAGATTTCCTTGGACAATAAGTTATAGTAGAAGGGCATGGACGAGATGACAGGAAGAACTGGCAGGAAGAGCAAGTTCTGTCCAGTTAGCACAAGCTTTTGCGTATAGAGGTAAAAATAAAAGAAATAAATTACTTAAAAAAAACCGCGTAGATTTTGTCACTACCAAAGGCTACCAGAATTGAATGTTTTTGCATTCATACGAATGTTATTTTGGCTAAAAAGAATCTAGCAAACCAGATCATTCAAACAGATCTTAAAATCTCATCTTCATGATACAACAAGCTACCATGGAAGAGTAATAGTTTCAGTATGAACCTAGTGAGTCAACTCTTTGTGCCAAGTGTGTGTACAAATTTGACTAACACAGCCAAGGACTTCATCTGAAGAGTGATCCCAGATGCATTTCTTTTAGCTAAGGAATGGATCCCAGTGACAAATGGATATGCTGGGCATTACATGGAAAAAATAAGTTAGGTGCAGTGTGATTTTGAGAAAAGCAAGTACTCCTAAAAGAACGTACTACAGCATTTTTTGGGGAGACACTGACCTATGCTCAGTAGTCAGAGAATCAGCTGGAGATAGACACCAAAATCTATTAATCCAGCCAAGTGAGCTTTCTGTGCAACTTACCCATTGACTTCCTGGGACTAGACACAAAACCCCACAGACAGCACTGTCTTGCTGCCTGCTTCCATTTCCTCCTCCTAGTAGATCCAGTGGTGCAGCCTTCACCTGAACCAGGTCTTGAAGTTTTCCAGTAGCTAAATGGGCAAGCAGGGAGGATGGGGATGATACCAGATTAAGGAAAGTTGAAAACCTATTTTTTGCTGGAGCGGACCAATATTTCTGAAAAAAGCGGAAGCAGCTGAATGTTGGGCTCAGGTACTTATAGGCAGAAGTGGCTACAGGCACAGATAGGTACATACAATATTAAATTAAAAAAAAAAAAAAAGGAAAGATTTACTTACCGTTAACCAGAGTCAACAGGCAAGCCAAGCAACATCAGTCCAAATACCACTCAGAATAAGCTAGAAGCTAAAGCTGACTATCCACTTCAAATATTAATAGAAATGTTATGTCTTGTCTTTACCTTCGGGCAGAAGAGAAAGAATAAATACAAACTCTTGATAACCTGTGGCAGGCTGACCCTATCAAAGCCATGTAACATGTACAGCAATTGTACTGCAGGCAGAGCATTTAGGTCTATTGAAACCTGTGTTCAAATCACAGGCTATTACATACCAAATGTTTCTTCTGATTGTGGATCACAAAGCTTTTTTTGTCAGACTATAACTTTTACATCCTAAAAGCAGTATTTTACAACAGTTTTTGCCACACTTTAAATTTTATTATCAGAATTTGCAGAGGAAACAGAAGAGAGATTAGTATTCTTAGTGCTGTAATACCCACTCTGCTGTTTAAATTGCTGTTTTATTTTGAAACCGCTAGTTGAACAACATGGTCTAAGGAAGGTTACCAAATATGGCTAGGGAAAAAAATATGGCTACTCTATTCAGCTCTGGGGTCTCCAGCACAAAAAAGGCATGGCCCTTTTATAGGTGGTCCAGAGGAAGACCATGTAAATGAGGAGAGGATGGAACAGCTCTCCTGTGAAAGAAGGCTGAGAGAGCTGGTGTTCTTCAGCATGGAGAAAGCTTTGGGGAGAACTTATTGTGACCTTTCAATGCTCAGTAAGAAACATGGGCTTTTTAATATTGCCTGTAGTGATTGGACAAGGGCTGAGTTTTAAACTGAAAGAGGGTAGATTTAGATCTGATAAAAGGGAGAAATTCTTTACTTTGAGGATGGTGAGATACTGGAATAGGTTGTTCAGAAGAGTTGTGGATGCCTCATAACTGGAAGTGTTCAAGGCTGGGTTGGGTGTGGTTTTGAGCAACATGGTCTAGTGGAAGATATGTCTGCCCATGGTTGGGAGTTGGACCAGATAACCTTTAAAATTCTCTTCCCAACCATTCTATGATCTGTCAATGAATGCAGAGAAAGGCATGTGTGGGTTTGGGGGAGATCCAGTAGGTGGCCTGTAGACCCGCAAGCTTTTCTAGTTCTGTTCTTCACTTTTTGGCAAAGAAAATATGGATACCTCGCATATGTCAGCTCTGTTTTCCAAGTTTACATGTAATATCATTTTCAAATATTTTAATAATAAAAACATAATACTTTTGTGACATATTTGAACCCAGTCCTCACCTTTCTGTTCTTAGTTACTGCTTTGCTCCAGGAGGCAAAGATTTTGTTGCTAGAAAATCACTGTGCAATCAAAATTTTCCAAATAAAACCTTTCCTTTTAAAATAAAACATGCCAATTAGAGGAGATATTTACTTTTTAAAATTTACTTATTCAGTACCTGGCCTTTCAGCAAATGCTTGTTTACCCTAGACTGCTTCCCATGACCTGATTCTGGCATATCTGAGCCACTGCTTATTTGGCCATCAGAACTAAAAAATAAAGGAATTATGCAAGCCCTATTTGACACTGCAATAAAAATTTATCAGGATGGGAACACACTGAAAAATGAGATAGAATGTGGCTTTAAAGTGTTATACCTGTCATCAACATTTATTCCTTACTGAACATTAATGGTGACTTCGTGTTCAATAGCTGCAAGATCCATCTACAACACCTAAGTCTACCTCTTAAAAAGCTTTTTTATTGAAAGCTATTTTAAAAAGCTTTTTTATTGAAAAATTAAAGTAATTCACAGCATCATGAACTTTCTGATGATTTTCAGGGTAAAAAACTTCCAGTTAAGAGAGTTCTCTAACTAGTCTTAGAGTTCTTTAAAGAAAAAACCCCAACCATTTTCTTTTGATCAATGTCATTAGAACATTTAAAGTCACTACTCAGTTTAAATTATGTAATTTTCCATTTTCAATATTTAAAAATTATCACCTTATGGATTGTTTTTGGTGCAAAAACACTTTCCTTTTTTGCTAAGAAATAGCAGAAGAACTTTATAGTCTAAAGAGCACTTCAAATAATGCTCTTTAAATGCACCTATAAACTTCTTTCTTTAAGGACCTGATGCTAAATACACTGTCAAATTTATGTGGGAATAAAGGAGAATTTAAGAACACTAAATAGAAGCAATAGTGTATAACGACTTCAGATGAAGCAAGAATATTGTATGTGCATTTTTCTCTTGCTGTCAGACAAGAGAGAAACTCACTTGAGTTCAATTTTATCTTGGTGTTCACAGCCCTATTTCATTTGATTACAATAACTGCTCAAGGGTCATAAAATCGTTTGGTAGGGGAAAAAAACCTCATTCACCTCACACAGATTTCTGTTGCATGATATCAATAACAGGAACATTTCCAGCAGATGGGAAATGATCCTTTCCCTCTGCTAGTATAACCACATCTGGAGAGCTGGGGCCAGTGCTGGACTCAGTATAAGAGGGTCGTGGGCACACTGGGGCAAGTCTTGCCAAGGGCCATGAAGGTTGTTTAGGGATTGGAGCATCCGTCCTACAAGGAGAGGCTGAGAGAGCTGGGTTGTTCATCCTGGATAAAGCATCAGGGGTATCTTATCCATATGTATAAATACCTGTCTGTTGGGGAGTAAAGAAGACAGATAGACTCTTCTCAGTGTTGCCCGGGGCAAAATTTTAAATACAGAAAACTCCATTTAAACATAAAAAAAAAATAAATTATGATGAGGCTGGCCAACTACTGGAGCAGATTTTCCAAAGAGATTGTGGAGTCCATGTTCTTGGAGTTATTAAAAACATAATTTTGCATGGCCTTGAACAGTGTGGTCTAGCTGACCTTGCTTTGAGCAATGGGGTTGGACTAGAGGATCTCCAGAGATCCCTGGCAACCCTTGCAATTCTGCAGCAATTCATGCAACTCAGAGACTACTTGAACCTCAGTCCATTAAAAGTAGGATATGTCCCTTACAAAGGATAAACATTCACTGTTATGTTGAATTCAGGAAAATCAACAGATGGGGAGTGAGAACTGCATTGCCCATCAAAAATGTAGATCGGAACATATTCACATTTTGAATTAAATTTATACAGTTTACTGGACAGCCTGTGTTTCCCCTCTTATAAACAGGAATTAGATGCAGATAGAACCCAACAGGGAATTTCAAAAGGGAATTAAATACAAATAAATTTATTTATCTCGGCAGATTCTAGGATTTTTTTCTCTTTAAAATATAGTAAATATCTGTGAATCACAGTGAGAAGGAAGGAGAACAGAAGATTTTGGAAAAAAACCAAATCCCCAAACAATAGGCAAGACACCACAAATTCTAAAATTACTCTGGATGTGTTCAGCTACCCCATGAAAAGAATTGTTTCAATTGAATTTTCCTTTTATCTGTGAAACTCCTAGATGTGACAAAAAGTACTTTTAAAACTAAGATTATTGCCTCCTCAAGAGAAAATAGGAAGCAATGTTCTGTCCAGGGACATGCCTACTCCAGCTGGTTTGGCACAAATCTACTGTGCAGTAGTGTGGTAGGGCTGACTACAACCCACAGTTGCTAAAGCTTGCTAATATTTCCTGGAAGCATTTCTCTCAGCAACTGGTTTTTGCAGCTATAAGGAGCTCTCCATTCTGACTCCTCAGAGACTCTTCTCATGGTTCCCTGCCATACCCAAAGTCACCAGTGTGCAAATCACACCCCATCATCCTGTAGTCCACCATGGCCAGATGTTTTAACATGGCAGGAGAGTGTTGAGGGCAATTAGTAACCTCCAGATTTTATTTCTGTAATTGGTTAAAGGGAATCTATTTTAGAGCTGGTACAATTAGCCTGCTCTCAAGTATCACATTGATGTGGAAATGGATAACACAAGACAATAGTGAGGGGAAAGTGCTTTCATTGACTTGCAAACATTTCCATGGTTCACATCCTTTTCCCGGAATAGGACTGTCTGTCAGGTGCTCAGAAGCTTGAGGATAACCATTGCCATGCTGTAGAAGAAGCAAATATAAAGGTAAGGCCATAATTATATATATAAACTGTAGTGCACTGCTCCATGGAAACTGACAGTAGGTTTCCAAGGCAGCCAAATCAAGAAAAGAACAGGGCTATAAAAGAGTGAAGTACAAAGAACACCAACTAACAGCTTGATGTGTTAAGAGGTAAATTTTGGAAAGTGCTTAAGCCCCACTGGAAGTAAATGACAGTTGTGCTCTTAACTCACTGAGGACTTTCCAAAAAGCTCAGCCAGAAACACTGTTGCTTGATGTGCATCCCTGATTATTCTTTGTCCGGCAGAGCTGTCCTGCAGCTGCACTTTCATTCCATGCTGTGCTCTGCTCTGGAGCTGCTTCTCTCTCTTTACTCTCCCACAGGTACTGTGCTTCAGGGGACTGTTGTTCCTCCTCCTCTTCCTCTCCCCCACCCTCCATGTAGCTTTACATCAACCCAACAGCCCAGTGACTGTGTGGCCTTTCTAACAGCCAGGAGAGTGATGCCAAAGTAGCACCTGCTCTGGGTGCCAATGACCAAATGAAGTTTGGGCCCCAACCCATTCCCATCCCTCATGAAAGGCAGATATTTCTTCGTATCAGCCTGAGGTGGCAAGAAAGAAAAAGAAGGACCATGCACTGTGGAAAACATAACTGATGTGACCCCTAACAAGGGCTTTGAGTAAATAAAAAACTTTTTTCTAAAAGCAACAGTTCCAGAGTAGCTGGTTGTTATTTTGGAAGCTGGTCCTACCAAACTGAACTGACCTTGAGCACTACATTGCTTTCCAAGCTTTCATCCTTTCCATTTACATTAGAAGAAAACAAAACAGTCCAGCAGAATTTGTCTCAGTGTGCCAGGGTACCTGACATCTCAGTAGAAGCTGCAAGCAGCCTGCAAGCTCTGGTATTTCTTATCAAAACAATTGGAAAATGCCAAAGCAATAAGAAGTCATCTAGGAAAAAATAAGGATGTAGATTTAATATGCAGTTAAAACATCTTTGTAATGAAAACATGCACTAAGTGATCAATAAGATTATTAACCTCTAAAACCAGGAAACAACCCCCCATAAACAATAGATTTTTCATTCATTTCATCTGGAAGGATGTAACCTATTCAATAGGAATAGTCTTCAACCCACCCTTCAAGACTTTGGCAGTGAATTACAAACAATAAAGCTAAGGCATAATATAATCAGTTATATGAAGCCTTTTTTACCCCCTTCCTATGTTTGAAAATTTCCAGGTAGTGAAAGCTCCTCAGAGATCAAATTGTAATAAATATTTTATGGCAGCTGCCAAAGAAAAGTGCAGACCCAATAAATTAACTGAAAGTATTTTGAGCATGGATAGAAAAAATTCCCCTTCCACTTCAACCAGAACTAGTTTGGTTTTCAGTACATTTGCTACTCTAGATGCAATCTGAAAATAATGAATTCCAAAACTATAGGCTCTCACTATCTATTACGGAAATAAACATGTCAAGTATTCCTTTGATTTAGAGTTTAACTAAGATTTAAAACCAGTGATTTATGTAGTTGATTTATAGTGAAGTCTTCTAGCTATGAAGAGACATTTTTTCTTTACTGAGGAAGATAAACATCTATTTGTGTTCTGTGCTTCAGGTGGAGATTGATCTCTCTCTTCATGAAGTTCATGTGAATCCTCCTTCAGGACACCGACCCAGTGAAATCCCCAAGAGACAGTCTTTAGCTACAGAGACATCATGCAGATTATCTTCTTGTTCTCAGATATGAAGATTTAAGCATTTAATCACTAGCAATGCAGAAAGTAGCTAAAAACAGTAAGCTTGACTGGAGCACTGGGAATCAGTGAGGGATGGTGACTTCTCTTGTTGCTTTTAGTAGTGAGATTTGTTGACCTAAGCTTTCAGTTTGAAAGGATTCAACTTATTATTACAGCAATATTTTCTGAAGCTTTTCTGGGGGAAGCTATGCTATGCTGCACACACTTATTTCACTGTTTTTGAGAGATTTCAGAGGTAAGTTATTAGCAAAAAATAAAAGTCAACAGGTACTATTTGGATTTTTTTTTTAAATATTAAAAATAATAAAGAAACAACAAGCAGCTTAACAACCTGCAGTTAAACCTCTGATCTTGTACCCGGGATGTTTGTGGCAATGGCTTGTACATCTTTGCAACCTACTTCACCTGCAGGTTAAGATTATGTCCATCAGTCTGGTCTGACAAACAGATCCATGGTACCACTCTGTAAAATTCAGCTGGCCTGAAGGCTCCTTAGACTGCACAGGATCAATGAAATAAACATCATTCGTGTCATAAACTGGGATCATTCTTATCTTTCACAAGGCAGAAAATCTCAGAAGTTATTTGGCCACAACAGCTTTTGTTACATGGGTGACAGATATTCTGGGGAGAGGAGGAGGAGGCAAGGGCAGAGACATGGAGCAAGACATGTTCCCTGTGAAGCAATACTGGAGCTCCTTGGGACATGACAAGTGCTACTGATCCCAGATAGTGGGCAGCAAAATCCATGTTAGTGGAAACCAACAGACTCTTCTTGCTCCAAATCATAGATCTGCAACATTGCACTCCTGTACCTGTCTGAATAAAAAGTATCACCAGACGGAGGGCAGGAAAGCATCCAGCCAGCCCTGAACAGGAAAAATGGCCCTGGGACCACAAGGATGACTTTTCCCCAAAGATGTTGAATGAGATAAGTCAGTTCTCATGATGATTGACCACTGGTCCCCAAATGATAAAAGCCTGCAGGACCAGGAAGGCCAGGTTCACCATCCTGGGGGACCAGTCAAGTGAGGTGAAGGAGGCAGAGTCATAAGGAAGCAGATCAAAGAAGCCTGAAAGAATATGGGCTCCTTTATCACTGCTAAACTACTTTGGAACAGGTTGCACTTCTCATACCTATATGTTTCTTTTGGGATTTGACTAATCACATCCTAAAGGTCTTATCAAATGAATAATCCCCAGTCTAGCTTTCCATGAAGGTCATACTCCCTGTTTTCACACTTTACCCTTGAAGTCTGATAAACTGCAGTGATCCAGTAGAACTTACTTATAAATCTACTTGTTATTTAAAGTTATAACTTTCAGCAGGCCTTTAGTTCACTTTTTATTTTCAATTCCTTGCCCATCTTTAGATATTATCTTAGAGTTGTGATGAATTTGGCTGGCAAAGGAAATGACCTTGTCTAAATTTCTAATACGTTTATTTTGACCTTTTTCTTCAAGTATAGATAAGGCACTTACGGATATCTCTTCTGTCATACACTATCATAGTTTCAGAGAAGTAGTTCTGAGAAGTTGAATCAGTCATGACATTTGATGTCACTCCAGCTCTTCTCTCCTGGATTTCTCTCTTTGTAGTGTTTAAAGCAGAATGAGATGGAGTTGTGGTAAATGTTTTAGTTTGTATTTTCTTTTAAATAATTCAATATGAGCTGAGGAATTAAGCATACTGTAAATGCAGACTGAACTAAGTATGTAGAAGCATTATACAGAAAATAAAAATTTGGAAATAAAAGCCTCTCAACCATTATAAAAGTTAGAGTTACAAAAGTCTGAAAAACCTCTTGATTTCCAATGTCTCATTTATTTCAGCTCACTGGCACCATAGGATTTCTATTTTCTATAGAAATTATGTTTTTTAATGTGTTTTTTCCTATTGAATTTAAAAAGACATAAGGAAGGAGGTTTTTAGTTCCTTTGAGTATATTATTCCACTTATATTTCTTCTCAAACTACTTCAACTATTTCTAATCTGATTTTTCTCCATATGTATTGAGTTAATTATTTTTCCACTGCTTCTGGTACATCTTAAAGTCCTGCATCATGTTTGTTCTCCTTCATTAAATTCTTCTAAGTGTTGTTGATTCCTCACTTCTTTCACCCTCATTTGTGATCAAAGAAATCTCTACATTTGAAATAAAATATCCACTACAACAAAAACTCTGATTTTTTCCCAACGTACAATGTTTCCCTGTGCTTCTCTCGCACTCTTTGGAAGCATCCAAAGCAGACTGAGTGCATTCAGGAGAGAAGATATAGGAATAATACATCCATAAGAAAGCAAAGGGCATCCAGGGAGGTAATAATTTAAATTTTCATAGTGGTGGCAAAGAACAATCCACATTTGAAATATACAGTGAATAAACAGGCAAAACCTGTTTACTTGGTATAATACAAAACCACTTTGTGTCACCATGTTAGGAGTAACTTGGAGCAGGGCCTTATTCCTGGCAGCACTTGGGGGTCTCCCAGAATGTCTCTGCTCCTTCCTGCCAACCTGATCTGACCTTGCTTATTCTGTAGACCTTCCCCACTGGCAGAGTATCTGCAAGCAGGATGCTGTGAAAAATCAATAAACTGCTGAAAGACTTTCAGTTTTGGGAACATGACAGGTATAATTCACTTGAAAAAGAGGTGGATTACTACTGCAGGATTCAGATCCTTGCTCAGGCAGGGCAGGGTCTCTGTCATTGCTTACCATCTTCATTGCAAAGTGGATACAAGGCACCATGGCAAAGGATTGTATTGGAAAGCTAAAAATAAAAAGTATTCCTTTTCTGGAAATTAAAACAAGCAACAGAATATATTTTGTATTTCAGAGGTATTTGATCTTTCAGTGTACAAAGTCTATAGTAGATATGTATGTTGAGCAATACAACACAAAAATGGATGCTTAAACATACTCATGGATTTTTCTAAAGATTGCATACATTATAAAAAAATCAAATCTTTCAGTTGTTTAATTTAAGGTAGGATCAGTTACATCCTCAGAGGAATAATTAATTTGGAAAATACTTAAATATTCCACCAACAAATGAAGGCTAGATTTTTTTCCATAATTGTCACAATAACAGCTGACTTGAAGTGTTTATTGGTTTCCCTATGGATAACTTTGAGCTGTGGAAGAAATACACTGAATGTAATGTATCTTGCCTTATAAAATAACTACATAGTATTGGAATGAGGACCGAATCTGCTGCAACAGCTTGCAAAGTCTTATTTGGTGTGCAGAGCCTCTTTTGGGTCATAAAACCCCACTACACACTTTGGATAGATCCCCATGACCTCCAAGGTACCACGTAACTCAAGCATTATCTTGCATCATGAGTAAAACATCATTCTCAGCTGGGCAGAATTTGATTTTCCAGCACCAGACTTCTCCTAACACAGCTCATGACCTTTTTCTCAAAAGTTGCCATCTCAAGTGTGCTGTACAATGGAGGGACATAGGGACAATAAAAGTTTCTGGTACAGTCAGCAAGCTGAAATATCCACGTGCTGCATCAGAAGCAGGCAGCTCATATCTTACAGAGTACAGCATCCTGGCCAGGTGATCCTCCTCATGACAGAGTACAGCTCACCTGACTTCTGAAGGGACCCATTATTTGAGACCTCTCATGTTACCAGATGAACTACAAGAAGTGAAGACTCAGCACTGATCTCAGAATATTCTCTGTGCATGTGTGTGTGTGTGACAGATTACTGAAACCTTCATGGGTTTCCTGAGAGGAACACAGCTTCCCCAGTGAAACTACAGCACTGACTGCATGGCTGACAAGTACTGTGATCCAGGATGCCCTCAGCACACTTAAATGGAGCTACTAATCTCAGTAATTTCCGCTATTATTGAATATTTTGTTTCATATTTGTCACCTATGGCACCAAGTCAGAGCCTAAGATGACTGTTTGAAACACCGCAGGACAGGCAATCAGTAGTAACTGTGGGGCACTAAAGGAAAGCTCCAGACTTCTGAGAGAACTTGATATAAATTGTCTTAATGTTTTAAAAGTGCACTCAAGCTTCTTCAGGAACCAGCTTGTCCAAAATTCCCATTTGCTACTGGTTATTGTGGCCTGCTAACTGGACACAGCTCAATTACAATTCTTTACAGAGAGAGTGATCAGGCATTGGAATGGGCTGCCCAGAGAGGTGGTGGATTCACCATCCCTGGAGATTTTTAAACGCAGATTGGACGTGGCACTGAGTGCCATGATCTAGTAAATGGACTGGATTTGGACCAAGGGTTGGACTCGATGATCTCGGAGGTCTTTTCCAACCCAATCGATTCTATGATTCTATGATTCTATACCATACTGTTAAAGGAAAAGGAAGAAACGCTGGAATAGACATCACCCTATCTTGTACAGCTCTATCCTTATCTTTCTATCCCTCTTTTTCACTCCTGCTTGTGTTTAGGAAGGAAAGAAATACTTTTCCTGAGTGTAAGAAATGCTGACAAAAGTAGGTAAGGTGACCAGCAAACCATAAAATAAATTTCTATTCCTGATATATATTGTCCTGTACACAGACCAATTGAATTTTAGAATATTTTTCTTCAGAAGCTCATGGCACAATTTGTTCTGAATTTCTAGGGACTGACTCAGCATATAGCTTAGCAAAGGAAGGATGAAAACGCGTGGTGTTGAATTCATGCAACAAAATAATTACATTAAAAAGAGGGTGCAGGCTGTTGTTCCAGTGGCCTAGGGATAACTATTGGTTTTTTAAAAAACTATCTGCTGTGGTCAATGCTACTGCATTTACCGGTAGAAATTCTGTCTACCCAAGCAACATTCTAGCATATTTCAGTTCACTCACCTGTTTCAAATCTGCATTTGTGCCACTTACTAAACACTAAATCACTTGCTGCTGTTCCCATCACAGTCAGAGGAGGTAAATACAGACCACAAGTTAAACAGGAAAGGGCATAAATTACATTGCCCCAAAGACAGCTTTGCAGAGCAATAGCTATGAAAATGGTGAAAGTGATCTGCTGTTTATGTGCAAAGCATATTAAAAAAAATTCTACTTTCCATGGACACTTGAGGTAGTTTCATATGGATGTTTGTTGTCCAAACAGAAAAGTTTTTTCAAAAAATTACTTTTTTTTTTCACTTCTTTCCCTCAGGTTTCACTTGCATCCTTGCTATGACTGCTATCTACTGTGTTAATGAGAATTTCTATTAGCCTTGAAAAGCTGAGCTCAGCAGTGCTGTCTGTCTGCCACTTGCATTGTGCTTGCTCAAATACCCACTGCCTGAACTTGCACCTGTCTGATCTCACTAGTTCAACACAGCAGCCACCCAATTTGTGTTACACATTTTAATGCAACCAGCTTAGAGCAGCTTTGCATCCCCCGTGCAGGGTTTGCCTTCTTACTTGTTAATTGAATCTTTGCTGAAAGGTATGACCTAACAGTGACAGAAAATCTTAAACCTCAGCAAACATAGGCTTGAGTAATGAATACTGCGTAAACTAAATTGCTTTTTTGTTTAATCACCAACAGGAAGTTTTTGGTCCTGTGATCTGAAGGCATCTTCTCTATTGACTTTAATTCCCAATTACTTGTGAGGTACCTCATCCTTTCACTTAAACTTTGCTAATTAGAAAGCTCTTACATGCCTCTCCCCCCCCCCTCCGAGTGTCTAGAAATTCCTTTGAACTTGAACATACTGTTGTAGGTAGCAAGGCAAAGAGCAGCCGTATTTCTCTTCTCAGACACTTTTATGATACCTCTACTCTTTCCTCTGACACCTCATACTGGAATCACACTTGGAGGTCAGGATGAAGAAAATCTTAGAGGACACTCAGTTATTTGTGGCAAATGGTGTCTCACCTTGCCAAAGTCTCTACTGTCTATTACTATATTCAAGAATCTGCTTTTCACTCTGCCCAAAGTTATAACTGTAAAAACAAAAGGGTTGAGTTTAGTTACATCTCTGCAGCTTAGTTAGAAAATGGTAAGATTTCCATTTACTTTTGTCCTGGCAGTTTTGAAAACAGGAAAATCTTTTGTATAATATAGTCTAATAGAAGCATAATCTATATTTTTCTGCTGTGATTTCAAACATTCAGAATGACAGACTGCTCTGCCCGGCTTTAAACATGTTGTGTTCTACTTGGCACTACTCCTACTCCTCCCTCTTTGTCTCTCATACATGCTTGGATGAGGAAGAATTCACTGAATTAACATTTCATAGGCTGGGGTAAACCCTGGCTCTGTGTTTTAGGTCACATTTGTAAAGAAGATAAATTTTAAAAACCTCTCAGTGTAAACAGAGAATATTTTTAGTTTCAGAGCATACGTGAGGGGGCTTAATTTCATTTTGTGCTACTGTATTTTCAGGAGAATCTTAGTACTGCAGTGCACCAGATGCTGATATTAAATCTACAAAATATATACTCAGGCAGTGAAAGCTGTTCCAAGCTGACAAATACTTGCAACCACTTACTTAAAAATTAAGTAAGAGAAGTTATATTGTCTTGAACTTTAATTTCAAAGATCTAATCTGGTTAAGAACACTCTCTCTGTGTACTCTCCCTTTCAAAAGTATGTGAAGTGCTACACGTAAAAAACCCAAAATTAATCATAGGACAAAATCACTGGGAAAAATGAGTATCTGCTGAAGAATTATATTTAAAAAAGCCCCAGCCCGACTAGTCTGGCAGCTATTTGTGGTGCTAAGAAGAGTGAAAAGGGCTTCTTCCATCACTGGGAAACTTATCCAGGATGTAGCTTCTTGTTAGTGAAGGTCCTAATGGGAAAATCTGCAGGACCCCATCACCAAGTGGCTGCTCTTAGGCAGCACATCTACTTGGTTTTAGCAGAACTGGGACAAGGAGAGTAATTCAGTAGCCTCAGTACATATGTGTGAAGTTGGGGCAAAAAGACACACAGATACTTTCCATCTTAACCAGAGAAAAGAGTAGATGCAGGTAAATGGTGTTATTCCATTTTTTGTCTTGGGCACTTACTCCCTGTAAGTGGTGACAGGTTGGCCATTTATGAAACAAACAATAAGAACACGTTTCCCTGGTATGACCACACTCCTCCTTCCATAGGAATTCAAGTATCATCTGTCAGCTTCTTCTGCCACAAAGTTGGACGAGCCTAAGCTACAGGAAGAGGTGGAAGAAATCAGAAACTAGAACACCATTTCCTACCTCCATGACTCCACAGCCTGAACTGTCAGCAATGGTTGATGTATTTTACAAAAAGAAGAGGTAATTCAATAGAGATTAAAGGGTCAAATGATCAGTTCTAAAGAGAGAATGAAACAATCCTTTTTTAATTGAAAAATGTGAGTTTCTAGTATTGCACCCCACGTATAGAAAGCCTAGTATTTTAAAGGAAAGAAGTGGAAATTTAGCAAGTGCACTTGTACTTGGCTGTTTTCCAAGACATCTCAGCTGTTCCAGTGAATTTAAAATGTGAAATGAATCAAGTATATGAGAATGGATATTTCATAAGTTACGATTTTCTTCTTTAAATAATGAACAAACCTCTAAATTATCATGGAAAAATACCCCATTTTTCATATAAATTTTAGGAGCTGCTTCCCAGCTGTGTTTCCCAGCACAACAGGCTCCAGGTTCCCAGATTCAGGCACTCAGCTTTAATTTAGAGATATCTGGACCATGCATAATCTGGGTGTAAAAGGAACAAAGTAGGAAGGCTTGAGGAAAGTGAGGCACTTGAACAAGCTGCCTTCATTTAGGGACTTGTCTGGGATATCATCTGCTTTAGGCATTGACTGCTGCTCTTTTCTGTGAGCAGCAGATAGAAGAAATTGGGGCTCACTGATAATTGACCTAAAAATAATGTTCTGAGATTACCTAGATTGAAAAGAGAAATTGTCAGGAGGGTCTTAGTGGTGATTTGCCAGACCAGACCAGATTGTTTGGGCAGAGAACTAAATAAGCTGACAAGTTTACTATTACACTTTTAGAGGGTTGAATACATTTGAAGTGTTTCTTTAGAATTGCTAGAACAGTAAACGTGTATCTCATTATCTCTTGAGGAATGTACAAATAGCTGTTGCAACAATAACCTTATTGTTGCTCTTTTCTGCAGTGATTCCAGTGATTGCATTTCAAAAAAGGAGCAACATATAATGTTTGCAACTAAGGCACCACAATGGTAAAGGTATATAGTTGTGAAAAAGACATATCTTTGTCTTATATATTCCCATCTTCAGTACAGTGTGGTTAAATACAGATGTGAATACACTGTATTCACATCTTTTTCCAACTTTCTGGGAGCCACATCCACTGATGGACACTGATGGAAAAGTAGACTGCATAAATTTGGATGCAAAACAGAAGGTGAAAAGAAAAAGAGATTATATACATATTGCTAGGGAAATGATCTCCAAATAAATTAACATAGCATAAAAACCCCATGCTGAATGATGAGTCCTTCTTACAGGGCCATATACTTAGCTTATAATATGACCAGGGTTCATATTATGTACGCTGTCCAGCAGGAAAATTTATCAAAAGCAAATCTTGTTTAAGCCAAAAAAAATACTCCAAAAATTCTGTGTGAAAGGATGATAAGAATTGTGCATATCTTGTACCCTAGGGACAGTTTCAAACTTCATCCCCAGGTTTTGTTGTAGAAAATATCCTTTCTGCTTTACTAAACTAATTTCAACAAGCCCAAAAGGTATTTAGACATGAGGTCATGAGAACTGGAAGCCTCAGGAGAGAAAATGATAGATCATGTGGTTAAGTTTAAATCAATTAAACCAAAACCAACCAATCAACCAAAAAACCAAAAAAGAAAGATGCATTCTTTAGAGCTTCTTCAGAAATTAAATTTTAAGTGTTAAAAATATGTAATTTTTGTTGAATCAAGAAAAGCTTAATTCCAAGATAATTGGTGATCTACAATCCCATTTAATATCCTTGTTTTATATTTATTAAAACAGAGGGCATCCCATTTTTATATATATATATATGCACAAAATACTGAACACTAATACGAATTTAACTGATTGCAGTAATATTCCTACTCTCCTGTATCTTGGCCAAACTATTTTTCTCTTTCATTGCTTCAGCATCCCTACATGGTTGCTGCAGTAACAAAGTAATTTGCTGATAAATTCATCAGGAAAAGTGCACTACAGAGAACATGCATAACTCTAAACCTGTCAGACCATCACAATTGTAAGACAATTATTCTCCTAGGGAAAAAAGGAAAATTACATAATATAATTGCACAGAGTGAAAGATAAGCTATCGTAATTTTATGCTACCAAACCTAACTTTCTTAGATGTGCTCAGCATAAGAAGATACTCCCTTATGGGCAATATAGATCATCTCAAGCTGTATCAACCACAGTGTCAACTAGGCTGGCAAATAATGCAAATCAAGATTTTTGGCACATTCAGACTACTAAAGATTATGGCTGAAGGAAAAGTTTTACAATAACACTAATCTTCCAAGCTGTGGCAAACATTTTGTTAAGCAAAATTAAATACTACAGTCTCCTTAGTTCAATTATTTCAAGGGTACTCAAAATCTGTACCATAATTGAGGGTGTAGTCACTGTAGTTAAGCTTAATATTTATTCTGTAAAGCATAAAACCTGTGATACCTGAAACTGACAGCAAATCCTGGATAATGGGAATAAGAAACTGCATTTTAAACATTTTACATGAACCCTCTTTCACCTATTAAAGGAAATTCAAACATCACCAAGAATGCTGAAAATACTGATTTCTAAACAGCCTGCTGTTACCTCTCCTTCTTCCCCAGATCCCATGAGAGATTCCTAAAATGTGTTTTGAAGTAAATATAGAATAAGTAGTTTTGGATGATTTGCTAAAGAGATACCTACAGGATCTCACATTTTCATGAGTCCATATGAGTCCATTACTGACTGAAAAAAGCAGCATTTTCTCTTATTATGACATTCAACACATCTTAATTGTGTATAAAACTGGTGTCACATCTTTGTAAATTTTCAACATGTGACTATTTGATTTATAAATTCAATTATGACACAAAATTATAAAAAATTTTTTTTTTTTTAGGATCTCCTGTTCCCAAATAGAAAAGCTTAGTGTTGGTGTAAATGGATAATGTCAGCCCAAATCAAAAACTTCACTGTTTTCTAAGAAAGGAACTCACTATTGTTTGAATGATGTTATGATTGGAAGGTATCAACTCCTCACATCCATGATCTGATACTATTTCCTCAAAGGTTTTTCAAAAAGGTATTTCAGAATTCTAAAATTCCAGCATTCTCAGCTCAAATTTTTTTATTTGAACACATATATTTAAAAAGTGAAGTAAAATTAGAGAAGTCTTCGAAAAAAGGCCAGCCCCTCCCTGCAACAAATAAACCCCAAGTATCTTTGACTGAAGTGTATAGTACCTAAGCTGTATGTTTAGTAGCAGTGAAAGCAAGCATAGTTTGGCACAAGGAGAATTAGATATTTGGAATCAAATACTTGCCAGCATTCTGGCTGTAGGTAACATTCCACAACGCAGTACAGCTGAGACAATCTTGCTAAATTCCTAAGTATAGAGTCCCCAGAAAAACTCCACAGTAATTGAAAACTGAGAAGTGCCAGTTCCTGATTTCAGGGCAGCCTGAAAGTCTCTCAGAGATATGTCTGATCCGGACCATTGGCATCACCTTGATTTTATGGCCCAGCCGAAGACACCTTTGGGATGTTCCTTATGGTTGCAATTCCATACTGTGTCATTCTGTGCCACATGCTTGTGTGCTCTCAAAAGCTTTCACTAAGGAAATGCCATCATACCAAACAAAACTCTTTTTCACAAGCTAATGATGACAACAAAGATGATTTTGATATACTGTAAATGTCAGAACTCTTGTGTTAGTCTTCAGACCTACCTTGAACCTTGATGTTTAAGAAACATCCTCAGATTCCCTGTCTGCCTGCATATAAAATAAAGGTTGGGGTTTTTTTGTGGTGGAGATGAGCTGTTCTCTTAACTTGGACAATGCACATATTTTCTTTGGAGTCTGCAGCAAATTATTCTTCTAAGATAAGTGACACTTTCAGATGAGTCAAATGCACATTGCAATGAATGTCAGAGTAAATAACACTCGACATTATCACCCAGTGAGAAGAGAGCAAAAAAAATTGGACTGAAGTATACAGAGGATGTATACTGGATATATGTAGTGAATTACAGAAGTTCAGGCAACAAAAGTGACCCACTTTGTAGGCATAACATCAGTGAGATAGAGCATACACAAGGCTACACAAACCACACTTGCTATCAATTCTGCTTCCTTGAGACCAGAGGCGTATGCCACTGCTGACATTGATTAAAAAAAAACAAAAAAACCCTCCTTCAGTGTGGTTCAAGATGGCATCTACTTCTCTCTCAACAGATAATATGGGTGTAAAGGGTGAAAATGTTGAGAATCAACTGATGTACTGGAAGTGGATACTTAGTGCAATTTTAGTCTGCCCCAAGGAGAAAGTGGCATAAGACATGAGTGTACAACACTACTAGAAGGATACTGATTTCATAATGTGAAAAAGAAATAGAAAGAGAGAGATTGAGAGGACTATAGTCAGATCAGAAAAACTCCCCTCCCAAGAATAAAAGGGCTTTTCTGGCAGTCCTTCTTAAGAGACTGAAAGTTTATAATGAACCTTCACGCATGAAAGATGGGCGCCATATCTGAGTTGATGAACCAGCTTTTGACATGGTCTTTAACACAGTGTAATGTAAAGTGTCTTAAATTAGGAAAAGCTGATAGATGCCTTATATATTTATTCAACAGGAATGGAATTTTCTAGTCAGAGGGAATAAAACGGTTGTCCCAAATGCTTATTCTGATTTGATAACTTCACAAGGTCCAGCCCAGGTTGATGTTATCTAGCTGACAGTTCAGAACTTAATAGAATGGTGTTTTAGCTTTTCTTTCTGTTCTTCTATTCATATTTCATACTGGTTTTGTGTTTATCCCCAAAGGCATATTTTTCCATAGAAACTCAGACAGAAAACTTGTCAACACTGCATGTCCAAGTGGAAAAGCAAATATTAAAATTTCTGACATGCCTCTCTTTATGCCAATGTCACAGTGGTTCTAGACTTCTTCAGCTCTCTGTGAATTGGTTTGTATAGATTGAACAAATTATTAGTTGGAGTAACACAGACATTTTGGTATTAAATTGTGAGATTAGTCCTTGCCTCAGAAAGATTGCTACTGCATTTTTACTTCCTCATTAAACAAAGGTGTCAAATAGTCACGACTAAGATTTGGATGTATTTCTGAATATTCCTGAATTCCCAACCTACAATTAAATGGTTAATTTATCTTATAAATTTCAGTTTGTTTTAGAAAATATTGTACTGCAGTGTTAGTTACTGGACGGAAACTGAATCAAAGTGCTGTTTACTAGTCAGTGAGGTTCTGGAATTTCCAGTAGGTTAAGAACTCGTGGATCTTCTGTCTTACATTAATTGCATCTTCAGGATTTGAATCCTGGCAAAGATTTTGCTTTGTCTTTGGGAGATGTTCAATGCAGTTACATATTGAAGTGTGGATGCATCATATCCATATATTTGGAAATGCCTCCATGGACAAATCAAAACACCAGTGTAGCAAATTGGTCTTTGTTCTAAGGATACGTTGTCACTAGGCAGTTAACTCAATGTTGCTAATCTTTCCAATAATTATCTTCAAATATTAGGTACAGGCATTCATATTAGGAATATGTCTGGTGGTATGTATGGAATATCTTCTGGTTGACATGTGTTAGCTTTAATATCACCTGACCACTTCACATTAGGTGCTCTCTATTAGAAGTAACATTCCTGAAAGAAGACAAAGGAGAATGAGTCATGGAATAGTAATTTCAAGAAATACACACCTGTCAGTATTTGAGGAAGATTTTGGATGCAAGTATGAATATTTGACTTGCAATTTGGATTTTCAAGACTGATGCATTAACAACTCCTGCATATTCTGAGGTACTATTTTGACACTTGTACTGAGCTCTTCAAAGGCACTCACCTCTTCCATCAGTGTCTATGGAACACAATGTTCCAAATATATCTCATAAATAAAGAATCATCTAAGTGCTGTTCACATTTGCAAGTCATTAAATGCTTTTGGAGCTCTTCAGTTTAGATACATCAGGAGAGTTTAGATACATCTTCTACAGGAGAGTTTAGCAGGAGATGAGGTACCAGCTGTGTTCTGCTCCTCTAATTTGAGAAAGGGGTGAGGAGGAATGCAATCCAGAACTGCTCTTGCAACTTCTGCTGAAATGCCAGACAGATAAAGATGGCCTTGAACTCCAGGAGCAGAAAGGGTTAGGGTGCTCCTCAGCCAGGAAACAGTGGCACATAGTGCTAATATTACCCTTCTTCTGTGCTGACCAAAGGAACTCAGAGAGGTTTTAGGAGCACAAAATATCCAAAAGTCAGTATTGACACTGCAGTTCATGTAGGACAGCTGATTGCAGAAATAGTTTATTTCCCTTCTGTGACTCTTTTGTCCCTATTATGTGCCACTAGAAGAGTAGATCTTCAGAACTGTGTTGCAGATAGGCCTGTATTCAAGCCTTCTTGAAAAACTCACAGTGAACTCAGAGTTGGTTGCTTCTTATTAGTATGCTCTAAAAGCACTAATTTAATCAAGCTAAAACCTCAAAACTTGAAATCTGGCAGAAGACTTCAGAATAGGTGTACATCAAGAATGAAAAATGACCCATGACCAGCATAGAGCAAGACAGAATTCAGAGGATTTGCACAGGCGCACATGGAATTTTCTTACTAAGCCAGCTATGACTGAATAATAGTTGAATGTATAGGAAGAGAGCCTAAGAAATCTCTAATTACTAGAGTACAATTAAGAAATATAAGGTGTCACTTGGGCATCATGTAGGCTAGATTTAGTCGAGTCTTGGAGGGGATTAGCCCTTTTGCAAGCCACATCTTGCCAACCTCTAAAATTAGGAGACCGAGTGGGAATCTTGAGTTTCAGCAGAAAGTCTCTGAACATCATGTTTGTGAAGTAAAGCTCAAAATTGTGAAGAAAAAGGCTCACAAAGCAAAGGCAACTTAGGTCAATAAATAGCTTTTTCACTGCCTGAGATTAGCAATACATGTTCAGAAACTAGTGATGAAAGACACTGGCTGTGTGATTAGGGAGCACTTCTCTACGAGAAACCACATTTTTGTATCAGTCATCCTGCTTCTTGTCATATTTCTCAGTTTGTGTTAATGTCATTTTGAGAAACACCATTTTCAGAGAGACTATTTCTGTGATTGATTATTGTGTGTGGAAGATATCAGATACCTGAACAGCCTTTAGGTCACTTTTGGATATACAACTGGTCTGTAACTTCACTCCACTGGTGAACAAAATGATTCCTGTTTTATTAAAGGAATAATTAGCAAAATAGGGAAAGGAAGAGGCTGAATGATAATAACCTCTGGAGGTCTCTTTCAGGCTACAAGACTATGATTGTGAGATATGCTCTAACTTTCTGTTATTAATGGTAGGATTTATTTGAGTTACACTTTTGGGATGGCAGTGACATGCACAATGAAAACCTACATTTAAAATAGAAAGAGTGTAAGAGAAATGCAAGCATTCATTTCCAATACCCATAAGTTCTGTTAGTATTTGTGCCAGCTGATTTCATAAACACAACTTCAAAGAGCATTCACAGACACTTTCTCTATTATTTACTCGGTAGGAATCACAGCAAATGGTCCAGGAAAATAACTCTGAGCAGTATATGAATTTTCATATATACTTGAATAGAACCTTGTCTTATATTGTGTTATACATTGTCTCAAACTGCACTCAGTTCATCTAAACTGAAAGTTTACCATCCAAATTTAGAAAAATGAAAATTAAGGTTAAGAGGGTTAATGAAGTTAGCAAGTTGGCAAAATAGAAATGCGTGTACAATATAATTAGTGTTGTAGAGCACTCATGTTTTCACCTAGTTCACATCCCCCATTAAGTCTGACTACAGACAAATGTTACCACATCTGTATAGATGGATACTGAGTGATATAACTAAAAGTTAGTAATGCTTCGGTGTATTGCCGGTATTGTTTTGATCCACCAGCTATGCTTTAGCTTGGGTCCTTCTATCACATAAGCAATTCTGTATTTAATTCATATTTGGTTCTGATCTTCCATGATAACTCAAGATGTAATCACCTGTATATCTAAAACTATGTCCTGGAAGCCCTAACAAATAGGAGAAACAATGTCATACCAAGCCTTTCCATGATAAGCGGAAATATTAGGGGTGAACATCTGAAGGAATGCAGAAAGGAAAATACGAAAAGTGGCATGATTGTGTCAGCATTCCTAACAGGTTAGAACATTGAGAAGAAACAATTAAAAATGTAATTATTGTAGCACATCTTGCAACTTATTTTCTGTCTGTGCATGCTAATACAGAACATTGGCTCATTGTGGTAGAGATCTAGCTAATGTTTCTTCAGAATGCCAAACTGTTCCACTAATATTGTGTAAAATTGACCTTTCTCTTCCCTCCTCTTTAATGGTTAAAAAAGTAAAAATGCTTCTAAAGCAGAGCCTGGAAAATTAAAGTTTCTGCAGTAAGTGTGTTTAAAACTATAACGATATGTTTCATATGAACATTCATATGAATATTCACAAGCTCAGATTTCTAACATATGGCTATTTCTGCACAATTTATGATGGGGAAGTCCCATGTACTTGAAAAATAAACCTACAAACGAACAGGTGTAACACATTGCAGTATGATTTGCAACAACTACAACTAAAGAGTGGGATATACACATTGCAGCTACAGAGTGGGAGTAAGGGGGAGGGAAAAGAGAAAGTATTTTATTGGTGACTTCTTCTTTTTCTTGTATTTTTTTTCTATCGCCATTGAAGGTTTTGTATTGATTTAATGCAAGTTCATGGTCCCTCTGCAACCAAATTCAGGCTATTTAATTTCTATTCAACAGACCATATCAATGAAATAGACACTTCCAGTAGTGCTTTGGTGTCTTCTATCAAATCTCTTAATTTGGACTATCAGGATGAATAATCCTGGGACCAGGACTTGTTTTTTAAAGTCTCATCTTCTACTCTCTATTCTAGGTGATTCTAGGAGATTGGAGAGAGAAGACATGTGCAAGAAATTAATTCTGTTTACCTTCTCCTGTAAGTCAAGGAAAAATATCTTGATTCTTTTTAATCCTTGAAACTGACATTTCCATGAAAACCAATCCATAGAAATCCCAGCAACCAAATTCACTAATTACAGCAATAGAACATTCACATTTCAAAGAACACAACTGAAAGCCAGAAGAATAAGGCAATTTGTTTTTTGTTTAAATAAACTAAACAACTGCCTCTCATTCTCGGTTGTCTCTAAGGTTTCAGAGAATTAGAGCAGAAAACAAGTAGCACGCTAAGTTTGTTTCCTAGGTGGCTAATTTTCATTCAGTTTGAGAAGCAGCCTGGATAGGGAAGAGAGCTATTCTTTAGGAATTAAGACAGTAAAATACTGAGAGGAATCTCAAGAGACAGCTGAGAAAGAATTACTCCCTATTGCCAAGCAATAAAATCAAATGTGTGTTGTGCTCTTTTTTTGGAGTTGCAAGTGATATCTCAAAGGATAACAACCTCTCTCTCAAAGAAAGGCTTCCTTTGTGTTTCCAGAATTTTTTGAATTCTTCTCACTTCAAATTAAATTACTGTCTTTGCATGTCCAACACAAGAGATTGAATCTTGTACAACTAGAAGACTATGCCTTTAAGAGCCAGAACAGTCTTTCTTCTAAAGCTACCCTAAAATGTCAAAACAAGACTTACAAAAAATATGTACAACACATTTTATTTTGATTGTAGTTAACATTTGGCCTCCTGATGCTTAGAAGAAATCTAGCAGAAAACACAGAAACCACTGTAAATTGTAATAAAACTGCCAATGAGCCTAGTTTCCCCTTCCAGCCCATCTCCTTCACTCAGGAAAACAATTGGAAATCTATCCTTACATATGTATCTCCCTGAGCATGATCTGATGCTTGTTTGATTCACGTGCTTCAGGCTTCTCAGACTGGGGTGATCAACCCACGTGTTGAGGTCTGGAATGAGCCATTTTGGTTTTGAAAGCCGTAGCACACACTTCTTATGAAAACCATAATGCATATCCAAAAATATGACTGGATGCATTTAACATTACATTTTTGTTCTGATGTTTATTTTTGTTCTGATGTTTTTGTTCTGATGTTTGTTCTGACATGTCCCAGACATCTTTAGTTACTGTGCCTCTCATAGCATCATGGAACAGTTACAGAGCAGGAGAAATGGGTGAGTTTTGGATGACACTTAACTAGGAAATGTGGTTTCAAGTTTGCAAATTTTTGCAATTCTTGGCAGGCATTCATCGCCTGGGACCAGACTAGAGCTAATCTGAAGTAATGCCTCTAAGCACACACAGTCTGGACAAGGGGTTGCAACTTCAGATTCTCTCCTAATGCAGCATGCTTGTTGTTAACACGCTCTTGATCACTGGGGGACTCCTGCTCGATTGCACCTTGCCTCTACAGAAATCTGCAATCTCACCATGATTGCTCCTTGGACACCCAACAGCTTTGTGTCTGCTCAGCAGTGCTGGTAAGAGCTCCAGGAGGACACTGCTTGTGGCACTAACTTTTTGAAAAACTGAAGTAATCGGAGGCAGTCCAGAGAGGACAGTGATAGTGAAGAAAGTTCAGGATGACCTGTGAAGAATGATGTAAAGAAGAGTGCTGCTGAGCCTAGAGCAAAGAAAAGCAAAACAGGGAGATTATAGCAGTTTTAAATACCTGAAAAGAAGACTGTTGGGAATATATTAGATAGAGAATAACTTTTTCTCTGTGTCCATTTTGAATTAGACAGAAAGAATCTGCCAATTTCTGGAAAGGGAGGTTTAGGTTAAATATTAAAATGACTTAATAATTGAATGAATAGTGAAGCTTTAGAGAACATTGTGTGAGGGTGTAATGAAATCCTACCATGAAGTCTTTTAAAAATAGGCTAGGCACATATCTGACAGGTATGGTTAGTCACATTGTGGGAAAAGGTGATGGGCAAGACAACCTTTGAAGTTGCTGTCATCCTGTCTGACCTAAATTCAAAAGGGCTTCATTTTTATAAGGACAAGTAACTTGGTACCCACTGAGATTTCTGAGGTCATAGAGAATTAGGAAATGGATATTGAATGGATAAAATGTTGCCATTACTGTGATAAATCTTTAGGAACTGCCTTTACTTATGATGAAGTCAGTGGGAGGCTTACCTGTTAATGAGCTAGAAGGGCTCTTTGATTCAGTAAGAGTTTATATGTGTGAATGATCAAAACCTGATGAAACTGGCAAGTCTTACAAGCAGTGACTGAAAAAGGAGAGGTACATATGATATTGTCTACATGTTATTCTGGGGAACTGAGAAGCTAAAAGCAACGTTCCTGACAACCCAAAGGAATACATGGCAGGGGAAGAGCACAGGCTTGGGTTTGGCGTGTTCATTCTGCCAGATTATGCTACATTTCCACTTTCCACTTTTAATTTATTCTGATGCCTTCCTGTTATATAACTGTACTTTGTGCATCCAAGACCTGCAGTTAATAATTCTTAAACAATCTCCAAATGAACATTGCTGGGTATTTATTTATTTATAGTGTTGTTAGTCCCCTGTAGAGGCACAAACTGCTCTAGCACATACAGGAGAGAATGTGTCAAGTAGGAGGTGGTGGAAGCAGAAGAAGAGGATGCATTTATGAATGAATTAAGCACTCTAAATTATTTACTTCAATATATGGCCTGAATTCCTTCATCATGCTATTCATGACTATGTGTAGCCGTTGGCATGATGGTTGTGACTGGGGTCTGAATCTTCGCAGCTAAAAACCTGATGAGCTTAACAACTAAAGCAGAAGGTAAAGCCTGAAACCAACATGTAAGGACAAGCAATTTCCATGGATAAGGCACAGAATGCATAACTCCATAATTTATGTGTCTCAGGTACTGAGAAAATCATGGATGCCTCAGTGACTCAAACAAAAACCCAGAAGGATGTTACGCTATTATTAGAAGAATGAATCCTTGCCTAAAATTTCCTTTTGCATGAATGTGAATAGCTTCCTTTTTTTTTTTTTAACTCTGAAATAGTTTGTTTTAGATTTTCAATTATTTATTATTTTTATTTAATACAACATTCATTAATTGTAGCATGCTGTTTTAAAATGAAGGAATAAGTTTAATTGTTAAAATATCAGAATGACAAAAACTAAACTGAAATTGTACACTATTTCCATAGAACTTCACTGATATTATTTGGGAGAAAATAATTTCTGGTCTAATTTTAAAACAGAAACAGATGATGTGCCTGAACAACAATTCTTCTTTTTCCTCCTGAAATTTTTAGAAGAATTACTACAATTCTATGAGTTACACGTACCAATTTTTCTTATCATACCATACAGTGATTCAAACCATGATATCTAACGTATAATTGCATATCATTTATCACTGCCTGAAATGCCTCGTCATCTACTTATTTCATTCATCAGTCTACTGAGTCTTTAATGTTATATATTCCATTATTTATTGCTGCTTGTTTATTTTATATCTCAGAGATATAAATGGCCAAAGTCAGATTGTCTCTAGTCCCTACAGAAGACCATTATATCACTCTGTGTAGACGACATCACACGCAGCCTTAGCATACTGAAATCCTGAGGAACACTGTTCACTCAAAGATGGTCAGAGCAATAACAAGTAAGCTCAATACACTGTGGACTCTTCTCACAGTGTGCATGTAGCAAGAACTGAAAACAAACTAGAGGAAAGTAAAACAGTCTGGAGGAGCTTTTAAGGTATTCCAGATAGCCAGACATCAGAGAAGCACAGAGCGTGATAGCAGGAGTTGTACTCTGTGTTTTCAGTAGCTCTACTTTCTCTGCGTGCGTCCTGTGAACTGTACTCAGTGGTTCTGTTCTGGCTGTGCAGTGGTGTGTTTCTCCTCTTTCTGTGACTGAGACTTATTACTGCAACTACTTCCATGTAGACTTTTTTTTTTCCTGTTTCTTTTCCAATAGTAACTGGCAGTTTGAGTATCCAAACTGAGTAACCATAAGAACAGAAGAACAGCCCCAAAGACCCATATTTTCTAGCAATAGAACCATTCAATAGGGAAATTATGGGGAGCAGTAAACAGAACATTAGTCCTATATGCCTGGAAAAGCTTGTTTAGCTATTAGATGCTGTGATCACTGGCTCCTGGGTCAGGGTTAGAGCTTTGTGATGAAGCTCCACTCCTGGCACTTTGATAGGAAGCAAATATACAATCTGAATCTTAGCTCATAAGATCTGTAAGTATTAATACAGAATAGCAGTTCTTAATAGCAGTTTTTCCTGGTTTCCTATATATTTCAGTGTACTTTGGTGTGCTGGCTACTAGAGAACACAGAATTCAATGTAGTATATATGTGCATAAGAAAGTACTCACTTGCAGATCAAGCAAAACAAAAATCATACATATTTATTCCAGAAATAATTGGATAATAGACTTCAAAAATATGTGCCATTCAGGAAACATAGGGAAATTGCAAGTATTATAGAAATTGTAGCTATTACAGAGTTATACTAATGCTGTTAAAATTGTTAGCACTTATCAAGAGACAATGGAAGAATACACAGTCCCATTATAAGAAAAGTTAGTGTCTGCAGTAAAATTGCTCATCTCTATGTGTATATGAATTGAAAATACAAAGATGATAAAATCTTTAAAATTTTTTATTGTTAAGCAAGAAGGTAGGCAAAAACAAAACATTTTTTCAGCAGATATTAGAATAATCTTCAAAATAAAGCAGCCAAATAGGCTAGTTCTGCCTGTGTAATGTTAACTGGTGACTTGCAAATATGTATTTAGAATTACTCACGAGTTTGTCCTGAAGGTCCAGTGCTGACCACAGATGAACTGGGCAGCGATGTGCCACTTCAGAGCTTTGAATGCTGTAAGAAAATGAACAAAAACATCAAGTGCACATGTGTAGGAGCTACTGCCCAAGGCCACGTTGTCCACCAGGCACTGTGTGGGTCACCTGGCACCTTTCACATCTAGGTGTGAATATCTTCCTTCCTAGATGACACAAAGAACAAATGGTTGCCACCTCTGTGGGGCCAGCCAGGCTCCTACTGATCACATCAGCAGTCTTGGGAAGGTGACTTAGGGTGCTAATTTCATGACAGAGCATTGATCTCCAGGAAAATGTGAGCTCAATTTTCTCAGAAGAGCAGGTAGGGTTATCAGATGGGCACAGGTAGGTGGGAGAAAAGTGCTTCTTCCAGAGCTCTGGTCTGCTACTAATTGGCTTTCTTACAATCATGCCTTCTTGGCATGACAAATCAATAACCATCAGAAAATTATCTACCTTTTTGGGTCCACATACATATATATGTAGGTATAAATAGCTAAGTATTTGCATATCTAGAGACAGACCTATACTTATATATAATGAATGTACCTTTTGAGAGGTTTCATCCATCATATGCAGGACCCAGCTTAATAAAGCACAGGATGCAGTGTCAGAGGCATGAAGTTTGCATTGATCCCACTGAGTAGGTTATCATATAAGAGCAAATATGTTTTCTTACAGTGCCAAGGAGGCCAATACCCCTGGGTAGGACTCTCACATGCTGTTTTTCATTGACTGCATCCTACAGACCTCATTTATAGACTTGGGACTTCTCTTACCTGGTTTACTGAAGTGAAGTATCAATCCATATCAACAGTTTTTTTTTTTTCAGGGCACATGAATATAACATGCCCTGCTGAGAGGAGGAAAGTTGTATTTCAAAATCTGGTCTGAAAATCCTGATTAGTGCTAAAGAAATCAATTTAACACAAGGAAACTTCATAAAAGTCTATTCACTCTGCAGAAAATAAGTCTGTTATTCCATGGGGAGGTAAAAGAAAGAAGAAAGCTTCTATCCAGACAGCTTCTACAAGATTTTTCTTCCCTGAAGGGTCCTCTGTGTGTAAATTAAACCACTGTACTTGAAAATGGTTGACTCAAAGAAAGAGTTCTTTGTTTTAAAAGGTGGTTTGCTATTGTGCGTATGCCTCTGGGCCCTATGTTTTATAGGTTTATTTTATATAAGATGTATATAATATTTATTTAATTTATTACACAAATGTAACATTGCTGTTTGACTTTAAAAAAGAAGTTACGGATTTCTTGGAGAAAATTTGAAACTTTAAATGGAAAACAACAGAAAACAGAACTGACAAGTCTTGAAAGAACATGTACACCCCATACATAATAAACAAACAAACAAAAAAATTATATATATATATTATTTTTAAGGAAATACTCTGTTAACACCTAAACACCTGCACACAGGATTTTTTTTTTATTATTTTCAGCTTTTTTCCTTGTGTGATTTCATTTTTATAATTCATCATTTTTTGCTTCTGTCTTAGAAAAGCTGCTGATTTGCCCCAGAGAAAATATAGATGCCTCATGCCATCCTATATCCACTTTTCCTTGATTTTCAGGTGATTAGGAAAACACAGGCAATCAAGAGCAGCTTCGTTACTGCCAGTAAGTTTTTCTTGGTGTCACCCTGCATAATATCACTGACTCAGCTATGTTTGTATATTTGTTCTGCAGGGAGTCTGGTCAAATATTTGACAAATGCTGGGCCAAGGAAGCAATATTAGAATCCACATTTGCACAATCCAGATCTAAAAATCACTGTATAATGAAATTTAGACTTTGGTGTTAGGGTCTCTATTTTTCAAAATGTCTATCCCTGTGTGCAGAATGAAGGCTGTGACTTTGTCTCGAGCACCCAGTTTCTTAAGCTGGTCTGACTCTAAATCTCATCCTCACACCCTTAAGTCAACATTTAAAAGAATTTCTACCTGGATATGACCCTGAGAACCAGAATCCAACTTCGAAGTTGAATCTGACTTCGAAGTTGGCCCTCCTGTGTGAGGAGTTGTGGACCAGGAGGCCTCCAGGATTTCCTTCTGGACCAATTATTCTAGAATTTCCCAGGGCACATGGAGTGTAAAACGGAGGCAAGAAAGGCGAGCCTGCTGGCTTAAACCTACTATGTAAGGATGTCCACCTCCAATGGAAGCCTTTTAGGATCTGCATCCTGGAACTGATAGGATACTTACTTAGAGATGACTAATTATAAAAAGACAAAAAAGTTAATGAAGTGCATGTCTAGTAGTTCCCAGATTGGCAGAATGAAGGTTTATGTGACTGTAATGATTAACATTCCCAAGCTGTTGATGGGTAAATAACTTCTTCCTTAGACTTTTCTGCCCATCCTTCTCAGTCACTTGTCAGTCTCCTGTCCTGTCAGTTCTGTTTTTTTATGGAAATTCATGTCAAATAAAGCTATTTTTGTTTGAAATTAAACATTATTTATAATGCACACAAACTGCTAATTATGCACTTAATTTTCAGATCAGTTGTTTACTAAATGAATTGTTTGACCTCTAGCAAAGAAATTTTCTGCCGAAGCTGTCAAATAAAAACATTTTAGCTAAGATATGTAGTATGTGGTTTTCAACTTTGTAGTTAAATTCTGCCATGACTTCTGGCCAAATGTTCACTGTAGTCAGTGGATTTGAGCTGGCTATGGAATAGAGTTCAGTTTTGTGACATTGTTTGTAAATGAAAATGAAAATGAAAAGCCCAACCCCAAACTCCAGGATTATGTGTAGCCTCACAACAATCAAGAAGTAAAACTGACAAAACATAAACCAGTAGAACCTGACATCATAAAACCAGTGCTGAGTTTTTATTTTTGCATTGCCATTACCATTGATTTGAAAGCAAAATGGTAATAAACACCGCAAAGGGAATCTACAGCCAGCCAGTAGGGAAGGATGTTAAAATTCTCCACATCAATCTGCCAGAGGGGCAAGACTGGACTGGAACAATTACAACTCAAAATTTTATTAAAAAAATGTATTGCTGGAATTTTTCTGTAGAGAAGAGGAGAAATAGAAACAATTTGCACATGCTACATGTACAGTGACAGTGACTTCAAATTATAATTTTAGGAAAGGTAATCTTGAGGGTGAGCCACTATTCATGATAAGCCTGTGTTGCACGTAAGCGTGTCTCCTTTTCCATGTTGAAAATTTGTTTTGGAAAGCTATCCATGTTCTTTGTTAAGCCACTCAGATCACTGGTGAACTTGGGCCAGTGTTGTAGGGTCCCATGAGTGGAGAGGACTATTCTGTCATGGCTCCCTGAGGTCTGGCAGGATGACAGTTGCTGAGGAGAGGTACAAAACACCTCTTTCAATGAGAGAATTTGGTTCATCCGACCCAGGCACTTTTACATCATGAAAACCTCCCAGTAAAACATAGTCGTATCTTTTCTATGCATTCTTCTAGGCTCTTTATTTTTCACCTACTCTCAGTGTTGATTAATATAATTTTTCCTTATTGTTCCCTGGTTCTCTTAATTCCTCATTTATTTTCATGATTGTTCCTCTCAGTCAAGTCTATACCATATTTTCATGATACACAAAAGTGATTCAGGTATACATTGACCTTCCATTTATGAGAACAGAAACAAACCTATGCAAAAGTAAAACACCTCTTCCACTTGAAGAAGAATCAAGCAATACCTAGCACAGATTCTGCATGCTATAAGTACTTATGGTGGAGATGGGGAAGATGGACAGGATCTCAGTACTAACACACGCCCTTTTGCAGCATTCAGAAGTAGTAAAGTTCCCAGATTTGACTGCAAAGCAGGACTGCCTTAATTAAAGAGAAGCTTGTGGTAGAGACAACATTGTAGCTGCTTGCTACTCACTTTCCATCTTCCAAATACACATGAGGGAGGAAGGCACTCAAGAAGTGGTCAAAGTTTGTGAGAAAAACATGCCTGTTCTGTTCCAGTGCTTCTGGCTGCTTTAACGTCGCTGTGGAGCAAAGAAAGATGAACAGAATTGACTCCCTGAATTTTACACTTGAGCAGCACTTGGATGCAATGAAGGATTTTCCTTGACAGATATGGCAATGCATTGCTCCCAAATCCATGCAGTGTTGGCTTAGTCCACACTGACTCACTGATGCAGTGACTGGCTCTTTCTGAGACATGGGCCTTCATGTAAACAGAAAACTTCAGTTCCACACAGATCACTCCTCTGCAGTACTTCAAAAGAACTTATATTCATTGAAGCTCATTTCTTCTTACCTCTTCAAGTGGATTATAGTCAAACCTTTATTTTTGGCTGTGTGAACAGTCATTAGCTGAAGCTTATTCTTTCTTCTACATCTGACAATCATCTTTTTGAAAGTGCACACAATGGGAAAGTTCCCAGGATGATACTGTAATAAACAAAAGTCTTAAATGTGAAGTTCCTGCAATGAGTTACACCTCCAATGCTGAATGCATGGGGCTCACATTTTGTTTTCTTAGCAAAACTTAACAATGACAGAAGCAGAAATAACAAACTTCTCTTCTTCTGATTGACATGTGTTAATTTACAGCACAAAACACATCAGGACAAGCACACTACAATACCTTTTCTCTCTTTATTTCTTGACTTTGTGCCTATTAACCCAGCATTTCAGTTTTGGAATTCAGGAGCATGAGAGAGATGTGTAGAAATCCAAAGTTAAATTAATTGCAAGTAAACAAGAAACACATCCTGTAACCTCTGTTTTTGAGGTTTTTTGGTGTTTTTTTGCCATTTCCCACCATTCTTCCCCTCACTCCCTTGAAATGTTGCATTATGTAGTCCTTTTGCTTTTGTGGATATTGTCAGGCTGTGCTATACTGGTAGATAACTGCTAAACTGTTGGCTAGCTGAAGCCAACTCAAGATGTGCCTGAGGCAAGATGTGCATTATCAGCATGCAGTGCATGCAAAAGACACACACACTTCAAAGACAGAAACACTTCAGAAGATACCTACAAGCCCTTCAGTAAAATTATAGATGGAATTTGCATACCAGTTTACATAGATATATTTTTAATGGGAAGCAGTAGGCTTTCCTTTTTGTGTGTGTTTTCAGCTGTGCTAATTGTCCTGCTATTTTCTCTCTCAGTGAACTATATGAAGGATAGTGGTATTCTAATTTTCTGTCAAAATCGCTGGTTTGGTTATGGTCTGGCTGACAGGAAGAGATTGTTTTTCAGAGATTACTGAGAAAAATAAAAGTGTAAATGTAAACTCAGTATAAGTGTAAATTGATTGTAAAGTTTACTTTGAGTTTTACATTGAATATTTAAATTCATACAAGGCCATATTGTACCTTACAGAGGATCTGAGCAACAACAGAAAGGATTCAGTCTAACTGCAGAAATGTTAATACTCTCAAGAAACAAGGTCCAAAGATGCTTCCTATCTCAACATAGAAGCAGAATGAAATGAAGAAAATTATGTAACTTAAAGTAGTACTTTTCTTATGGATAAATATTAAGGCCCTTCATGGGCTCTGTATGCATGAACAAGACAGAAAAGGTGTCAAGTCCATGTTAACATTACATCTGAGATAGCTGTCCTCCAAAGCAATTTGAATATCTAGCATACTCTGGATACCTGCTGTCTCATGTCCATACTGACCATGTTAGCAATAGCTGCTCAGTTGGAATTTCAAAAGAATACAGATCCCAGCTATCTTTTCAGCCCTCATTACCACTTTTTTCTAGCAGGAAAGCACGATAGACTGTCTTGTTCACCTGGAGTTGGTTACAGTACATCAATACACAGACAGAGAACATAGATGGAGGCTATTGGGCCAGACAAAGAGTAAAAACCTTTTTGGCTATTTTCTACATAGAGAGTGTTTTCATGAGGACCAAAGGATGCCCCTGAGGTAGATAAAGTGGATGAAGGACTTGGCCTTGATCTTGGTAATTTCCTAAACCAGAGATGTAGAAGTAGGTAGTGAGTCTTGCCTTAAGCTGAAGTCAAACTCTGAGACCTTCCTATTTTTACCTGGAGGAGTAAGAGAGATAATGAAGAGAGGAAAAACTGTTTTTCAAAGCAATTTTAAAATAGTGGGAGTGCATTATTTGGAGACAAACTATTACCCTGAGCATCTAAAATTAGAAAAGCTAGATATTTCTAGCTAGTCTAGAATCATGAGTCTATATTGTATAATATTTATAAAAAGTAGAAACTTGCTGGATGACTGTACCTGCCACTACTTGACATTTGTCCTCGCCCTTCCATGATCCACTTTGCTGGTCCAGCCTTTGTGATGTTTCTTGATGACACCTGAGCAGTCAGCCATTCAGTTTGACCTCCATCCCTGCTCATTTGCAAAGTGATTCTTAAATGCTGTGGGAAGTCTTCGCACTGGTGGATGCAACTTAATGTGGGCAGATCAAATACTATATCTATTGGTGTAAATATTTCCTTCTTCATCAATGGCCTTTGTACAATCGTATAGAATGGACATACCAGCAATGCTTATGGAAGTTGGGCTTATTCTTAAAGATTTCTCATTTCTTTCCTATGTTACTCGACTAATACATGCATTTATATGACCATATACATAGCTTTATAAGCTGTAAATGTCCTTTCATTTTTCTTGGGTTTTGTTTATTTGGTTTTTTACCTACTTAGAAATTGCAAGCACACTGCAAGCAGACAGACCAGGGCGTGAAAGATGAGGAAGGAAAAGATGTTTGCTCTGATACAGCTGACAGTCGTGCAATTAAACTGCCAGGCTAAAAAAACAACATGCTTTACTTGTCTAAAGAATGATTTCAAGCCAAGCACATTTTGTACTGCACATTCAAGGAAGTAATTAGCATATCTGCCATTGTAATAGCCTAGGTGATGGGCAGCGAGATATTAGTCACTGCAAATAGCTACAGTTTGTGACTAAAGTAAATTACACGGATGGTTGTTTGACACCATTTATTTGATGAGAAAGAGCACGTAAGTGCATTTAAATAAATTAGAATGCAAAATTATGTTCCTCCCTTGCTTTTGAGAACAGGATTAAATTTATTGAAATAATTTTTACATGCTTACCTCACATTTCCTTGTGTATTTTTTTTAGACTAAGTGGGCCAGGGACAGTGGGCAACCACAGACCTTTTAGCCTGTGCATTTGCCCATTGGCTCTAGGAGCAGCAGAGATGGGGATTACTCTATTGGAGTCCATGTTTTGCAGTGATGATATAGACAAATCCACTAACATTTCACATAATCTCGTTCATGTAGGCCTCTATGTTCCTCAGGTCAGTTAAGAAACAATTAATCTGAATCAGTTAATCATGAAAATACAGGTATAATATGAGACCCAGTGCACAGAAATGGCAGGGTAAGGAAATTGTTGCAAGGAACTGCACTTAGGTCCAAAATCACTGTATCAGACAGGAGGCAAGTGAGCCACAGCACTCACACTGAGATCAAGAATAACCACACAATACTTTTTTTCTGATAGAAAAAAAAAACAAAAGTCAAACTGTAGAAAGGAAATTCTTGCCTGGGTTCAGTCATCTTTCCAAGTGTTGCCTTCCATAAAATTTCCACTGAGGGTAATTATTTTAGTCTTCAAAAAGTCTGTGTGTCCCTGCATACTCCAGTATAGCACACGCTCAGCTGACACGATATGAATGGCAGATCTGATACACAGCAATAAGTATGTGTCAGCTCAGATGTGACAGCAGGTTCAGAATTATCCAACAGCACTCACTAGAATAGTCTTTATAAAAGTAAGGTCACAACTTGCTATAGCAGATCTCTGTGCATTGGGGATATTAACAAAAGCTTATTGCTAAATTGCACTGTTGATACAGAGGCCTTGACATTTGTCTGTGGCTGTAAAACATGCATATCATCTTTAACAAGATGCTAATCTTAGATAAAACTTGCTGTAGACTAAGTGACAGAAAAGACATAGCAATTTCACATCTGGGAATGCAGAGGTTATTTGTTTCACCTAAAAAAAACCAAACCAAACCAAACCAAACCAAACCAAACCAAACCAAACCAAACCAAACCAAACCAAACCAAACCAAACCAAACCAAACCAAATCATCTGATTTTAGGCATGTAGTGAATGTCAGTTGTTATTATCAAGTTTACTACTGTAGGCAGGTATCTGTAGGCAGGTATCTGTAGGCAGGTATCTGTAGGCTAATTTTAGAAAACAGATAAAACAGCATACTACCTGCATCTAGTATTGATTGCATGAGAAACTCTGGGTATATAAGAGGCTTTGAAGAAGGGATTCAAGAAGAATATGTTTACTTTTCTTAAATATTTCAAAAGGCATCAAATCAGCTTAGCTGTTTGTCAGAGGGCTCGTTTTCATTTTATTGACCAAATCAAATTGAACTTCAGTCATCTTAGATATAGTGTTCTTGGAGTAGTCATCTATCGGGAATCTGTCTGGGCTGTGCTTGCTGGCACAAATGTTAATATCTTTTGTGGAGAAACACAGACATAGAACTGAAGACTTGCAGGTGTTTATGTGTAAGGAGAAAACACAGGGGAAATTTAATTCTCTTCAGAGGAAATATTCTCTTCAGAAGGGATTACATTTTATTTCTCAAGAACTTTTCTCCTGCTGCTTTTATTTTGAATCTTTCCTGGCTCTCTGCTGCAGTTTATGCTTTATAAATTGGCAGCGGGAGTACTGCATGCTTCCAAATTTTCACTACTGCAAATGTTCTCCTTGTTCATTCAAGAATTAATCTTGCATCTGGAATACAGTTATACTCCTTTTCCTAGCCCAGGTAGCCACTGTGAACTGAACTATTCAGCTCTTTATTATTAGCATGTACAAAAGGAAGATTATGACCTGATCTGAATATTAGGACATGTACAGCTATATATAGTCCTTGTGTTCAAAGTCTCCCCTGGAAGAGCATGACATGACTGGAAGATGAGGGTTGGTCTCCAGAAGTAATTGATTTGGGTGCTGTTAATGGGGTCTGTTCATACTGAAGCTGATTGCCCCATTGCTTTGTTCCAGTCCCTCTCTGGGACATCATCTCTGGGTTCACAGAAAATCTTTTCTACTGCTGGCTGAGGTGAGTGGGGATTTTGTACATTTATACATGTCTGTACAAACTGCAATACAAGAGTGAGGTAAACTGGAGGGGTTTTTTTGCTTTCTCAATTTTTTTTTAGCCTGTAGAATTACTTTAAAACTTTTTCAAGTATTAAATGGGTAAACTTGAAAAAAATTTATTTGTCGTTTTGATGCCACATTGCCAAAATATATGTTACCTATGGCTATAAAATCATGCTGGTTTAATGGTTTTTTGTTTCTTCTGGGCTTTTTTTCTGGTTGAGCTGCCTAAAAAGATGATCTTTTAATTTGTAATCTATACTACTTGCACATGTAGTCCTTCTGGTGCAACTTAGCAAGTGAAATTGGTCACTGCTGTCTGAGTTGGTGGAGGCATCACCAGGTATATTAGCCAGCAACTAGTTCTGTAGTATGTGTTGTTCACAGGATCTCATATTTAAGCTAAACCTGAATTAATTTTTTTTCCATAATACTTAGGCAGTGAAAAATCTAGTGAAAAGCAAAAAACTGTAAGAAGAAAAGTAGTAAGAGAAAGTATTCAGAATGTGTCAAATGACTGGAGAATGCACATGAATATAGGAGTTAGCATAAATTAAGCCTAGTTGACAACAGTGTCAGTGTAGGTAGATGGGGTTTAATTAGAATCAGGGAGTAATTAGATGTAAGAAGAGAGTAACTTATAAAGAATCTTATTCACTCAGAATGCAAAGTTGTCAAGAAGATCATGAGTATCATTGGTGTTGGCAGCCAGTTGTGGGGTGATGAGTCTAAGAATGAGTCATCTAAGAATGTGTCCTGCACCCCATCCTGTAGCACACAATGCTTGGAGTCACTAGGGAAGAGACTGGTAGAAAGGTAGAAGAAAGGCCATGTCTGTAAGATTTAGGTCTGCAATTTTCATGTCCAGTCTTCTGAAATTTACTGTATAGGAAGCTCCAGAATCATTTTAATGGAAACAGATTGTTCTATGCATGTATGTGTGAAATGAAGAAAAAAATGATTATTTATTAGCAATAATCAGTTTGGCAGTATGCAAAATGAGACAGAAAAAAAAAGTAGTTTGAAAGAGTTTTTTCGGCTGTGGCATATGTTCAGATTCAACAAAGTAAACAATCTTTTAAACAGCAAGATGGCACAAAGAACATGGAAGATAAATATCACATATTTAGAAATCAACAGGTTACCAGGGTATGAGGACAGGCAGAGGAAAACCCAATTGCTAGTTTGGTAATGATTTGATTTTACACAAATAGTCTCATAAAAAGCAGGAATGATTTCTTCATCATAATTATAGCATGACATAAGTAACCTTAATCTTCATATGCCTCTCCAAGGGACTGCAGTCCATGAAGAGATGTACCAGCCAGTCAACCTTGTCATTTCAGTGTTTGGGTACAAGGGAAGATGGAGCAAAGAGAAAGGGATATTTTTCCATTTTCTGTGACGAAAGAGGAAAATGCTACCTTTATATTTATTAAATAAATGCTCAGCAGCTTGAGGAATATGAAGTTGATGCAGCTGAGGGAGGCAGAGGGAAACTGAGGGTGTTTGGAGGCTACCGCTACAAGAAATAGTTTCACATTCTCAGGGATGAGCAGAACAGGAACTATTTGTTCATGCAGATGGGTAGGACAGGGAATTAATAAGTTAACTTTGGCTCTGCCCACACTCTCTACAGCTCAGGGATCTTAATTGTGCCTTTCATAGAGAAGGAGCTATCCTGGAAGTTCTTGCACATAATCTCTTCAGTAATCCACCCAAAAAATCCTTAGCTTTAGTTGCCATAATACTTCAGAAGTGATGGAAACTTCAGACTTTTCATGAGTGTAAATGCAATGCTCCCAATTCCAATAGTCACAAATTCACAGGACTATTTAAAAATGTGTGTGGTAGTGAATGTCAACATTTACATGTATCTGAATTTGTAGTCTTCCGGGTATGCTACAGCTGCACTTTCAAATTTATGGCACAATTATAATGGTAACATTTACTTTAATAAAGGCTTAAAACCTGGTACCTTCCTGTGGGGCCAAACACTGAAGTTTTGGGAAACAAAAAAATCCCAAACCCTCAGAACAAACACCATAGGATTCCTAAGAAAGCTGAGATATCTGACAAATCCCTGTTCAAAAGGGCTGGGTCTGTATTTTCATTTCCTTGCATTTTCATGTTCCTTGTACAGACAAAAGCCCTACACCAAGGTTAAAACAAAGGCTGTGGTAATCTTGAAAGATAATAGTTAAATCTGTCTCTCTGAAAACCCTTTACACATTGTATACAGCAGCCAGTGCACCAGTGCTCCTCAGAAACAAGAACTGAACAATGTTACCTTGGCCTTACTCATCACGGAGGGCAATGGGATCGTTACAGAAACAGGACTGTCAACTGCAATGAATCCACCTGTATATTTAGAAACTCTCCTTTGGATACAGGGAACAAGAATGCCCTTTCTCCTGGGAAAAATGCACCTTTGTATGCAGGGAGATGATATATCTCTCTGTATATCTCATTTGTTTCTCCGGAATGCGTAGATATATTTGAAGGAAAATGCTTGCAATTTGAACGTATGTTCTAAAGTAAAATGCATTATTGGTGTATTAAATCTAAATCATACAAAGTGACACTGAACACTCAAAGTAATTTGTCTGACTGCTGTCATCAAGCATTGCTTCTGAAGATAGATGATAAAACTCCTCAAGTTTTTCTGTTTCCTAGGTAAACAGATGAAGGAAATGTATCTGTGTTCCTCTATTCTTACCCTAGGGCATTTTGATTAATATTGACATCATCAAGGCCTGTGCCAGTAGACCAAAAGAAAAATAACATATTCTGGTGACTAATCCAATCCTGACAGCAGCAAGCAGCCTGAATTCAACATAGAAAAATATTTTTAGTGGATTTCTCATGAGTCTAGGACTGAAGCCAGCACTTGGCAAGTGTCATCACTCACCAGACAATCAGCTGGAACTTTGAAAGCTTTTGAAGATATGAAACAATATATTCTTATTCTTTAGCACCTCAGCTTGCACAATCAGGTTAAAGATAGTTCTATTTTTAAATTCAACTTTCTTGGGCAAACCACTTATTTAGACACATTTGCCAGTCTGCACTGTTGGGCACACAAAGTTGTATAAACAAAACCAAGCAACACCAGCTGTGGTATAGAATCAAAATCACATGACTTTCACTAGATTTTAGTACATTCCATTTCCTTCCCTTTTTCTTACTTTCCCCCCTTTGTTTTTCAACTCCTCATCAATCTAGTTAGGTTGGAAGTTTTTAACAAGAGCAGATACTGAAGTGCTAGGCAGATAGTCAGCCTTGCAGCTGAAAATTATGTTGGTAGGAAATAACATGTGCTGGTGGGACTCCACTTTTGCTGGGAATAGAGAAGTCGAGTGCAGCTGGTTGCTTTAGGACTTTCTTACACAGTAGAGAAAGACAGGCCAGCACCCCACATTTTCTACAAGTGCTCTGTGTCATGGCTGCAGTCATTCAGAGGAGAGTGAGGTCAAGTTCTTCCTCTTCATATAGGTAGGGAACCAGAGAAGATAGGAAAAGGGCTAAGCTTGGCTTTTTCAAAGTATCATTTCAAATGGAAATGACCTGGATTGAGCAGATAACACCTTGTGCTTTCCTTCCTGAAGCAAAAAGAGAAGCCACAAAGACAGTGAAAAGTCATTGAATACTCTTCCCCAGGCTGATCCTGGATTTAGGAAGTTCTTCCTCTGGGGAGAGAAGCGAGGCTCAATCCAGTCACCTAAATATCAACTGTGAAGTGTGAAGGAAAGGAAACAACTGAGGAGTGCAGAAGGCTTTTGGGTGACATGACTGAAAGGGGACAATACAATAGTTCCCTTCAGTACAATCCCACAGCTTGCCATGGTAGGGTATCTAGATGGAACAAAACAGAAATTTATATTCATTGGTAAATAGGAAAGAATTTAGATGTGAGTGCCCTGGCCACATATACCACTCTTGAGGTAGGAGAAAAAAAAAATAGATGCTCTAAAAGACTTCAATTTTGTAATATGCTTCACAGTCATTCATACAGCACAGACATTTAAAACACTACTTGCAGATGTTCAATTTGTTTTCTGAAAGCTATGTTTGGTATCATTTTACTTGAGTATGCAGCCTGTATTTGTCTGCATAATAGACCTTAAATATCCAAATTCAATAAGAATTCAATGTAAATATTTAAATCTAATTATTACTAGCAGGCAAGCACAGAGATAAATATTACCAGACAACAATGTCAGTCAAAATTACACATAATTCAGTGCACTTGGAAGATAATCAGAGTTCATATTAGCTTGTGAGTTCTTTATGCAATAAAATGGATACCAAAATTAGCTTGTATTACCATGGTGTAGGCAGGTTATCACCACCCCCTAGCTAAGATCCCATGTGTGACCATGGGTGCGTAGCATCAGACAGCTTTCCTTCTCTCATTTGAAAGAATTAGAAACCAAGCTCTAGTGCTACTCAGATAAATGGTTCTATATGCCTGACTGACATTTGCTTTTCTGCTAGAGATATTTATGTAAAGTCACTTTAAAATCAGGCCAAGGGAAGTAATGAGAGTCAGTTGAGAGCAACCAAACATTGTGTAGTTTGACAATACATTTTTGTTTTCTTTTTCTTATCTCTCCTGGATTTCTTCCTTCTGTCTCACCCCAAAGGCTGCTTCTCTGAAACATCATGAATAGTGGTTGAACTTATGGTTATGCTGATCTCATTAAGAGCCTTTGTGCCACAGCTAAAGCATGTGAGCCAGTTTCTGCTGCCAATGAAAATATTTGTGAGACAACGAGAATTATCCCCTGTGTTATTGCAGTGGATGGTCATTTTGAATATATAAGTAATTTCATGGAACTTGGGAAGAACATAAGGGAATTTTTTTTTGATGCTTGCCAATATTTTATGCTTGTGTGATGGGTTCAATTCCTAACCTTTAACCTCAGTGGATTGATTTCATCAAGCTTTGGGAATTAAGAACTGATCAACAGTTTAGGAATAAAATTTTATAAGTAAAAAACAGGCATACATTTCCAGAAACATATACTTTCGGTTTTTAGCCAACAGCCACAACTCCAAAACAAAGCTTTGCTCCAGCTCCCTCCTGCAAAACACTACTCCTGATTATATGCCCAGGAAAAAGTAACGGTCAATTCCCTGTGCCAGTGCACTGCCTGGAGGTGATGCTCTCCAGCCAGGAGAGCATACCCACCTTAGCTGTTAGAAGACTTGACTTTGTCTAAATCACAGCACATTTAAGCCAGAAGCACAAGCTACAAAGGAAAATCAGCAAGGAATTGCTTGATGTTGTCCCTCTGGATACCTTCCAGGTTTGTGAGGTTGGCTGCTGTGCTGGTCAGGGCTCTGGCCCTAAGGGCTTGGGTGCAGGTACTTTTTTGTTTGGCTGTTATTTGTTAATGATGAGGAAGATGGTGGGTGACTAAGACGGTTTCAGACTGACTTGGGATCACAGGGATTTTAGCAGGATTTTTTCTTAGAAAAAGCTATTTAATGATCCTATATTTCAGGGATGTCCAAAACTAATAGTTATGGCTTGGTTTTAACCAGTTGGATTTAACAAATATAACCTAAAGAACAAGGCTAAAGGACAGGCAAACTTATTAGGCAGGTTTCTTTGTGGACTTAATGGACACAGACCTCAGAAATGAAGAGCTGAAATGCCAAGAACTCCCAAATGTAAATTCTAAGTTAAATTAAATCTGAGTATAAATGGGTCATACTTCTGTTTTGTTAGTTTCATCTATATTTAAGTACAAACCCATTATTTTGTATTTCAATACTTTACATCCCAATATTTTTAGGGATTTTTTTTTGTACTACTGAAAAAAGTAATATTCAATGAGTGAAACAGTATCAACTTTGGATAAAAGATGTCTACCCAATCCCACTATTGCAAAGACTTTGCAAATAACTATTTTTATATAACATCACATATGGTATTTAATACATAAAGTCTCAGATATTGACTTGATTCCTGAATCTCAGTGAGTACTTCATAGCAGTCAACCTTACAGAAAGTCTTCTTCAGTCATTTCAAAGAAAATTTTTAACCTGAAATGCTGCTCTGTGTTTGAAATTATATTAGAGCTGGGACAAACAACAATCTCTTGTCAATCTCACTCACTCTTTGGAACAAAGTAATTGTCTTCAATATTTTCCTTGAGAAACAGCATTAGACAAAAGAGAATTCATATTGAAAAGCTATGAAAAAAATGAAAATGGGAAACTATGACTGGTCACCTTGACTGGAAAAACACTTTTCCATGGGATGTATGACACAGACACAAAGAGAATTGTTATTTTATGAGGATGTGTACTGTGAAGGCTGAGGGCATAAAATATATATGCTGGAGAAGACAAAAAAGCACCTAAGTGTGAGCGAGTATGTTCATCACTTCAGCAGAAGGGCTTAGGCTGTGATTGCTCCATTTTAAAATTCCAAAGGGGAGAGGAATAGAGCAATTTAGGCACAGTGGGCATGTTAAGAAAAATCAATGCATTTGCAAATCAGAGCACTTGCACTGCTCCTAATATGCCACCTTCAGAATGTGACAAATGATAAAGATTTTTGTCTTTATAATGCCATAGACTTAAAGCTTTTAAAATTATCTGTTTTGTATTACCGTAACCAGCATTGTGATCAACTGAGCTGCATACAAGCAGCACAGAGAAGGGAGTTCATGCAGGACTTTTTGTTCTGAAAATACATATGTCTGTCATTTGACTTAAAAAACAGGTTCTGTTATCTACAGCAGTAGTGGCAGGAGGGCTTTTATTCAACTTTCAGAATGACAGAATAGACAATATTGTGAGAAAATCATATTTCTCTCTACTTATCTGAACCAATGTATTTTAGCAGGATAAGAGGTTCCTATTTATATTTTTTTTCTTAAAATCATTTTCTGTCTCCTTCTGCATAACATCTTTTCCTTTGGGAGACTCTCATGTACTCCATGCAAAGTACAGATCCATGTAGAGGAATGGTACTTTTGAGGCCTAGAAGATGGGAGATCTGGATTCTGTTCTGATCCCTAATCTTCTCTGCCTCACTTTTAATTTTGTGGTAATAGAGTACATTGACTGAACAGTAGTGCGCTGTGTGTGCAAGAATACTTAATAATTTGCAAAATTATATCATGTAAGTTTTTCACTGGGCTGAAGTGTAGAACAATATGGCTTTTCACAGGAGCCATTATCCTCTCCTAAAGTCAATTGGATGTAACTCTTAGTGCATTTCTGAGCCAAGCTTGAAAAGGAGGTGACAGCTGCCAAAAGTTTCCCTAAACCGTAAGGTTGTCTGAAAACACACAGAGGTCTGAAAAGAACGTACCATGGTGCACCATGAGCCCTTGCACTTGCAGAAGCAGGTGGAGGAGAGGGGTAGGGGCAAAGCCTCCCACTAGACAGCACGACTTAGCACCCAGTGCTGAACTCGTGGCACTGCAGAAGGCAGGGACACACCTGCACCACCATCCTGACACCCTCCCCATGCAGCCTGTGTCAGGGAGCTGAGGAGAAGCCACCACAATGCCCTGGACAGCACCCATTTCTTGCTTCTTCTTTAGTGCAGAACTAACAGGAAGGCCAAATCTCTCAGAGCTCTGTTTGCCTTCCTTTCTTATCCTCTTTTCTGGACAAATCAGCTCCTGATTTCCCGTCTGGTTCTTGCACCATTTTAAGCTGCATGTTCTCTGGCTCCTCTGTGGGCTAGTAAATTTGATTAATGTAAGGAATGCAGATATATTCAGGAATGACTGAAGTAAAAGGATTAGGACTTCAAGTGGAAATCATTTCACAGACTGCAATGAAATCTTAGTGGTATTGTTTTTATGCAAATTACAGATAAATTTCTGAAATAAATTCATTACCATCAGAACCCATCCTTCTAAAAATTAGTATTTTATATATGAAAGAGGGAATATTAAGATTAAGGGCAATGGCAAACTGAAATGACCTTACCGTTGCTACAGAAAGACAAGCAGGTTTTCAAAGAAAACTGAATCTTTCAATCACAGATGTGAACCACGTCCCCGAATTGAAGCAGAGAACTGAATTGCATTTAACACCTTAGCAAAAATTTGACTTAGGATAGATTAATGTTCAGCCACCAGAGATCAGAAACGGGATTGGAACCTCAATAATATATATCTAATTTCACTTCAGGAGAATTACAAAAGCCTGCCAAAGGGCAATTGCTTGTATGTTGAATTTGGATACTATTTTTATCCAGACAATAATCGCCAGTGCTGCAGATAGACTAGAGTAGTGTTTTTTTCCCAATGTTTATCATATGGAATTAAGCATCTGGTAGAAGGGAAAAAGATCCCATCCAGCTGAAACAACACTTGCAGCTTAGTTTTCATCTTTAAATAGTACTGTTCTTGTAAGTGTCAACAAAGATCTGACACACTTGAGCCTGTACACCCTGGATCATCATTGCTTCATAAGGTGTTGCCTATAACATCAATTCAGTTTAAACATAAATTACATCCTATCCAAATTGGGCTATTTTTTTATTTTTAATGGTGATAAAGTTCTTGTCTCTTTGATCTATATGATTATGCAAATAAGAATAGGGAAGATGAAAATTAGGCTTGTGTCTCTTAAGTGAAATACTTCAATATTCTTAAATACTTTAATAATATTAAATTATAATCAATCCATTATTTAAATTATAATCTAATGACTTCGAAGATTACAGTAAACATGATCTTAGCAGGAAATGGAAGATAATGTGAAAGACATTACACAAAGTACTAGTTAATAGTGGAGCTGCTTGACTTAATTGTTTTCACTCAAAGGCATTCTGTCTTGAACCTTGCAAAGCCGGCAAAAATTTCCTACACCTCTTCATGGTGTAGAATTTTAAAGCAACAGTCTCACGAGAAGCAAACATCTTGTCATGGCACTTGGATATAGTCAGGGCTGCTCAGGGGCCAAAAGGTTCAATAGGTGCCTCTTCCCACCCATGGAGAATGAAATGAATTGATTTTTTGTTTAGAGTTGATCTTAAGGCAACAAGACAATGAAAATATGTTGCAGGTGCACAATTCCAGCATGGAAAAGGGAGAGAATAAACAGTAAAAATAATCTCTGCAATTATAATCCTCTGATTCTTATTTACTTTTGAACAGTTTGCTGTTGTAAGAAAGACAAAAAGAATAATTTTAATCACTTTATTTCTTGTTCAAAATACATATGAAACAATTAGAATAAAATTATTTCAAATGAGTTTTTTTATTTTTTCTTGTCTTTTTTTAATATAAAATTATCACAAACTGTACACTTCATAACATCTTTTGAGGTTTCGTTGTTACATATTTTTTTTCAGAACTGACGAATAGATTCACACTTTCCAGAGAATACATTGTAAAAATACTGAAATGTGTTACAGCTCTCAAAGGCTAGTGCAAAAAAACCCATTTACTATTAGTAGTACAATTTATGTTGTCAAGTTTCACAAATGGCCATTTAGCGCATACAAAAAGCCAGTAACACAAGTTCAAAAAGTTTTGTTTTCTCGTCTCTATAATGCAGAAGCCAAGGATATTGACTTGAACAATGTCTAGGTATCAAATCACAGACTTCATTTAAAAAGTCACATCATGAACACTGAATAAAAGGTACTAAAACAGTCAGGAATTTAATATTAGATCTTGGTCAGCCAACACCACATAGCAAGAAGAGACAAAAGCTTAGAAGAACTCTGCAGTTCTTTGTAAGCTACATAGACTTGGCAATATTTCTGATCTAATCATAAAGATTATTTTAAAGGTAGGGAGTTCTATTAGAGTTTGGGCCACTTAGGGCCTGATGCAGAACCTCTCATTGTCACAGCAAATATGCTTATTCTGACAGACATTATGTCGGATGCTTTCTCTTAATATTTCAAAGTATGAAGTGTTTAAATATTGAGTAGGAGTTTTTTTAGCTGTCAATATTTCCTATGGCCAGGAACTCCATTTTAACTTCCTACCTTTTGAAGCATACACTCTGGAGAATGCCTTCCCCACAAACAAGCATATACTAGAGAAACATATTGTTCTGTGATGAAGAAAAGATGTGGCTAATTTCTATTCTACTTTCCCTGCTTCAATTCTCATGAGGAGCACACTGAAGTCAGTCAGCTTGAATGCAGCATGGACTGCAAGCTCATGAAAAGCAAGGAGAAGCTTTTTTGGACTCCTCTTGCAGTGGGTAGAGGAGCATCTGGAGGGCTCAGAGGAACCAGTGCTGCAGTCCTATTGCCTAGGGTGGTGAGGACTGGGCAGAGCAGGACAATGAATAGATGCAATTTGGCTTTGTCCGCTCTCATCCTGGCTAGCAGGGCTAGTCTAGTGTGGAGGGTGCTGAGATGTGCTTTTGGCATAGTCTGGCTGTGAGACTTCCTGCATCATTCCAATTCCAGCCAGCAAAGCACCTGAGTGGCTGCTCTGCTCAGTGTGCACACCCAAGACACTGTGACTGCACAGGGACTTGATTAGCAGGTCATAGTTGAAAAATATTTCACATGGTTTGCTGAATAAAGGCCCTTTTGATTTCCACCAGAAAGTCAGAAGTGCATCTCCAGTTCAGGACGCCAACAATGCCTATTCTAGGGTAGAGAACTAGCCATATCCCATCCTTAGACATGTGCATTTAAGTCCAGAATATCTTACTGAAACTAGTCACCTAAACACAGAAGAATAGAAAGAATGTAGACCCACACTTGGAAGAAAGAGAAACAAGGAAAATATTAAATATATATCTATATTTTTTCCTTCTCTGGAGAAATAGTTTTCTATTTATTTAACAAAAGTAAATTTTGTTCAATATTTTTCCATAGAAATATAGACTGAAAAGAAGTGCTTTATATCTAATGTGCAACAGGACTATCTAAAAGTTACATAAGAACTAGTCTGTACAGACACCCTCTGAGCTTCAAAAAGAAGATGGCATTATGTGGAAACCTGTAGGCCACCATTAAAAAGGAAAAGTCCTGTAAATATTTGTTACCTCCATGCCTGACTACATAAACTAGATGTTTTTATTTTCCATATCAGGCAGCTGAGGCTCAAATTCCTTACCAGTATTAGTAAAATCAGCATTTGCAATAATAGTTCATACCTTAGAGATGCACTGAAGACTTCTAATATAGTCTGATTTGTCAGAAAGTGACAAAAATCCATGGTGGATGTAAGAGAAATCATTCTATTTGCCTTGAGACTCCTTATGGGGTTCATCTCATAAGATGCTATGATACATCATCACATGCAACCTAATGCAAAGTGAACTGAAATCAACAGCAGTGATCCTGCTGGATTTCAGTGCTGGGCTGGACAAGTACATAATGCTGTGCTTTGAAATGAAATGACATATTAAAAAGACCTACAGAATGATTTTGGTGGATATATTTAATGGTCTATTGTCATGATATTAAAAAAAAAATCATTTTAATTAACACAAGAACAATTTCCCTATAAAGTAGCAAGTGAAAGACCTAAAAGAAAGATCCTTTTGAAACCAGGCTATAAATTTTGTATGTTGGAAATAAGGTCATGAATAGATTTTGGTAGGCTTTTGTAGCAATGCAAAATATATAAATGTGTATTATTAATACTACACCATAAGAGGCTGAATTGAATCCCTTTTATGTGCTATAGTAGTTTAATAAATACTAAAACTACATTAAATACATTTATCATTTTGTGTTTTTCTTGAGATAGCCCAAAATTGAAGGTGGAGTATTCTAATTCCATTAAGAAAAAGTCACATAAAAAGCAAAATATCTATGTGTCAGCATCTTTATGTTTTGCTGCCACAGATATTTTTGCTAAAAGGCTTTTTAATTTTTTTGCATCAATATTATGTTCAGTGCATGAGTAGATTGGTACTTTAGTACCACATTTTGCCCTGCTAGAGATTAAATTATAAAGTTCTGTCTTAAGAAAAAGTCCATTTTTAACAACAGTGCATAAAACAAGGCAAGAAAAATCTAGAAGATGTGTTGGTATAGTTTGAATGAAATCTCTTTTCTCAGCACAGATTGCTCATCATCAAGCCCTCTTCAACTTCATGGGCTGCCCTGTGTTTGGAGGGCATGCAGAATCAGACCCAGGATTTTAGGGGTTAATCCTCAGAACTTCTCTGAAACCTGGCTATGACCTACAATTGTTTGTCTGCTACTGGTAAGTAGCTAAAGTGCAATAGTGCCAGGCTCCCTTTCAGAGTAATACAGAAAAAGTCCAGCTGTGAAGATTCAGTTGCTGGCTAAGATAAAGCTATATTTTTTTGTTAGGGGTTTTGATTTTCTAGACCAAAGTTACCTTTGTGGACTAAGAACTGAAAAGGTTGTATGTTTAAATAAAAGAATCCGGTTCTTGTGCTATAAGGATAATTAAGATCATTAAACATTTAGAGTACATAAATGCTGAAAGGAATAAATGTAACAGTGTGAAGTGCTCTTTGGAGAGTCCACAAAATTTCCTATTTAATTTTCTGGGTAGCCAAATCTCCATTTACATAAAGAAGAAAAATACACACACACCCATTTGACAAAAATAATTACAGCTGGCAATTCTCTGTCTTGTTCAGCTATGCAGTCATTTCCCTCATAACTATTATTACACAATTAAGCCTCAGAAATCTGTGGTGAGGGAAGTAATGGTCCTCTATTGGTCACTGTGATTTTCAATAAGAGGCAGCCACTCCCAGGACAAAACATTCACAGTACACCCAGTACTATATGACAATTTGGGACAAAGGAATAAGAATTCCTTATTCAGCTGAACCTCCATGAATAGGAAGAACAGGAGGAGATGGGATTTGTCTGAGACATCAGTTCCAGAACTCTGTTCATACACAAAGGCCTGTGGGGTATTAGGTGGAAAATATACCATAATTATGACTTCAGTTTTTTGAGTCACCAGAGAATTAGCACCTGCAATGGCCCAATGACTCGTCCACAATCGTGTGGTATTAGTTGAGGCTTGACTTGAAAACAAAGCCAGTACCTTGTGTACAACAGAAGCATTTTCAGAGGTGTTTTCTATTGGTAATTCAAGTACTGATTGTCAGAAGCTTTGATAATGTGAAGAGGTGACATTATATAAAAATGATTTTTCACCTATTGGAGATTTTCCAACCTATGCCAGGTGCAAATAAAAAAGGAGGCCATTACAACATCTAGAGAGGATGTGTTTAGTGCATGCTAGCAACATCCCTTTTTTGCCTCAATTATGCTGAAAGAAAAAGATCAGGGAGGAAGGATGTGCCATGAGCAACTACTAGTGCTCTTTGCACAGTGATCATGATCTGTGGTGTGGGGGGCTGTTTTTAGTTTAATAACTGACTCATGTTCTACAGCATGGCTCCCACCAACCTTGTGAGGTTGCAAATGGCCATACAAGATATAAAGTAGGAGAACTACATTAAAAATCCCCCTTTTTTTGAAATGTTTGCTACACATATATATTTGTCTTTGAAAAGACTCCCTATTCAACCCCTTTTTATATTTTCCACTTTTCAACAGGGTTTGGGGTTTTTTTTACCTAAAGGGCTCTTTACATACTCAATAGGCTTTTCCCCTTCTCTCTTCTCTCCTGTTCATGACTCAGTTGTCACAAAAGGTTTTAAGTATCTTCCTGTTCAGTCCTCTTCACTTGTGAAGCTATTATCAGTCTCAACTCATAGCATATTGAAAAAAGCAACCCACTGTTTATCTCTCTCCTCTGGCAGACTGTATTTATGGAAATGTATCTGCTTCATGAGAACAGGGAACAGCTTACAATCTCTTGTCCCCTGAAATTAACCTAGAAACTGTCCCAAAAAACCAGATTCCTTTCTGGCAATGCTAATCTTAAGTGCCTAAAATGCCTGTCTGTTATGTTGACAAGCATTTGTCAGAACATTTCTGATATTCAAAATCACACAGGGGCAGGCAACTAGGAATTCTACACCTGCCAGAAAACATTGCTTTATAATTGGAAAACTAGCCTTTCCTTTTTAGCCTAAGAGGTCTCAAGATATCAGATCTTAAATCTATACCACTATTCTACACCAGAAAGCAACTTTAAGCATATTCTAGAGCTATTGATTTTACAGAAAGTTTTGATTTCCTGCCTTTTTTTTTTTTTTCATGAGTAGATGCACGGATAGATTTGCTTTACTTCGGGGGTTTGAATTTCTAAGGTGTGAAAAGATTCTGAACTACTTAAAAAGAATGTCTCAAAAACACTTATATGCTTGTATTTTGAGGGAGAGAAAAACTGTATAAAGGGTATGTTGCTGCCATGAAAACATGCTTCTGGCACTCTTGTTATGCTCTGTCTAATAAATGACTATGTGAACCCTGAAGTTGTCATGAGATAGCTGTGGCCTCATCCTTTCCTTGGTCTGTCTTCAGTTCTCTTTTTCTGCTAGTCTTCCTGACTTCACCTATCCAGGGGAGAGGTAGGATTTCACAATTCTCCTTTCTTTTTGCTGTCTGTCTCATAACTGTGCCAGCCCAGGAGTCTGAATGGATTTGCAACTTTTCTTTCAGGGAGTCTGTGAATACTCCACTTCATTAAAAATAGAATGGTATTTAAATATTTAAGCTTAAATACGCAAACTTAAATATTTCAAATAAATGGATTTGAAAATGACAATCTATATGCATATCTGTCCTGCCTCAAGCTTTCCTATCCATTAGAGGCAGAGTAACCAAGCTTATTTTCTCTGTAAACTACAGCAATAGCTTGCATTCCCAGTCTGCTCAGTCATAAATCATTCCTTTCTCAATCAGATCTCTTGGTCTTTCCTATGCTTTTTTCCCTATGCCTGCTTGGGATTTCAACATCTTAGCTGAGATGCATTTTTCAGAGTGGCTCTATCATCAGTAGATTCTCCCAGAACAATAAGATGGACATTTTGTAAAGTTCACTTTCTTTTGAGAGGCTGTCCCCTTGTCAGAGATTTGCTACCTGTTCTGTTTTTCTCTAAAGTCTACTTTGTGAACTCAATTCAAGACCAATAGCCAAGGCAACATATTGTATTCATAAATTATTACAGAGCAGCTGCACTTTCATCACAGCAGTTATGTGACTTCCTGTGGATCCAACCTCCAGAGCACACTGTCTTATGTTTCATCATGCCTTTCCCACAGGAGAGAGCTTTGGTGTTCTGGTAACCTATATAACCTGTATTTATATGTATTAGTTATATTTTGACAATGTTGATACGGCAACACAGGCTTAGACATACAGAGTGCTGTGGGAAATGTCCTCCCTTGGAACAGTAAGGCACCAACACTTGTCCTTAGTATCAGCAAAGTGAATAGTCCTCATGATGACACAGTGCCAAACTTTAATTGATTTTTCCTGTTCCGCAAATTTAACATGCTTTCTGCCCTTCCAGAGGACTGAGACACACGTGACATGAGAGTTACAGTCTATACTTGTGAGGAAAAAATTTACATAGCAATACCAGAGGCATTCTCCTCTCTGCACCAGTAAAGAGGTTTCCCAGCAACAGCAACACTGTAGAGGTACTATCAGATAAAACATAAAATCACAGCCCTGAGCACCTGCTATCATCAAGCATCCCCTAGCACTCAGCACAAGATTGAAGGTGTTAGTTCCATTTCCCTGACCAGATTCCCCTGTGATATTTTAAATCCCACCTGCAACTTCACTTTCTCTTAGATTTCTAGCTCTTGGTTTCCTGCATGCTGTTAAAATTTGCCAGTTTCCAGCTGGGGTTAAGGAAAAGGGGAATTGTACAGGAGATGTTCATTCATCTGGATGAGTAAACAAAAGATACTTTTTGGAATGAAGTTATTATTTGCCTTGGAAATGGCAAATGGCTGTGATCAGCACCTCAATTATCTCCTATGCCTAATGCCGATGCTTTTTCAGTGACACACTTCTTTTGTCCTGTTTTACAGTACAGAAAGAAAGGACAAATGATATGACTATTGTAATTATTATGTTTCAAAAGGAAGGTTTCCATTTCAGAGCATTGGCAGTTGCATCAAATAGCTTTGTGCCTACTGCCACATTTTCCTTTGTCTTTCTTAGCTCTGGGGTCTGCTCTGTGCCATGATTTAGCTGATTTCTGACACCAGGGAGCTCAGTTTAGACTGGTAAGACTCAGAAGCTAGATGAAAGTGAATCTCAAGCAAAGGGTTAAACTAAATCTCTATTGGTGTGAATACGAGAGAAAATTTCCCATCAAAATATGCATTAATACTCCTGTCATATATACTACATTTTATACATATTTTGGATGGTCTAACACATACTACATGAGCTTAGTCCAAAAGTCACCTCACTGTCTGAGTAACACATCAGTCATATTTTAACACCTACAGAACTTTCAAGCATATTCATTAGTAGAAATGATGTCATATGAACTTTTCAGGTCAAAGAACTATCACTCAGTACAGATTTGTCAAGTATTTATTATGAATTGAAACATATTTCTGATTAGGTGTGGGTGTTCTGTTGTAAGAGAAGTGCTAAATAATAGTGATTGTACATTTAGCAAGTGCAAATACTTGTATGTGCAAACCTAGGTTTTTGCATGCTCCAATAAGGTGATTTTCAAATTTTGCAGGCACGTTTATGGATCTCTGAAAAACTTTACATTTTCAGCAGGAGAAGAACTCTATTGCTGAGTTCTAAAATACACTCCTTTTAAATGTTTATTCACTTAAAAAATACAGTCAAATGATTTCAGATGTATAAAGCTTGTTAAATTAATGGAGTATAATAAAAAGTTAGTATATATAAAAGTTTATAAAAAGACATAGCAAAATAATCTTAGAACTAGACTATCATGTGTATGTTGTGCATCATCATGTTAAATATTTTTAAAAGGAGATTATATTGAAGCCAATTAAAAGAAACAAAGAAGGAGGAGAAAAGGATGGATCAAATGCCTTTGTTTTTGAAACCCAAAATTTTCTTAATATTGCTCCAAAAATGCATCTATAGAAAGAAATTAGGTAAGTAATTGCTTATCCCCTTGGAAAAAATCAACTCAATGGAAACATTCCCTGTTTGCTCAACATTTTCTTCAAAAATATTGAATGTGGTTGTGATTCTTTAAGAAAAATGTATAGTTTTGTCACTTAAACACAAGAAGTCCGAAGTATTCCATATACTGAAGAAGAAATTTTGTGGTGGAACTTTCTGACCACTTCATCTGTCTCTGACCAATATACATATCCCTGAGATATGTATATTGCTCTTTAAGGGCTTGCTCAAAGCAAAACATCAGGCAAGGTTGCTGATGTATGAATGTCTGATGCTCACAAGGACTGTGGAGAAAGGAGGTTATTTCCTTGACAGCTCTTTGAAAATGAGTGATGCAGATATCCTTCACCTCTTGGTCAAGACCCCACACGTTTCATATTGCGAATTTTTTAAGGCCAGGGCTCAGTTTTAAGCACTGCAGATAAAAGTAAGGGTCAGTTTTCTACTCCTTGAACAGAAGCTCAGTATAGACAAAAGATGGCAGGGATAGGGGCAGTTGCTTGCTGTGAGGGTGAGGAGAAGGGCCATATCAGCAGAAGTGTGCAATGCTGTCACCCAAAGTTGAGGTCATGGAGTGCAATAAGTGACATCTTATTGAGCATAAAAAAGCTATGCCGAGCAAAATACAATTCTTATTAAGTACTCTTGCTGTTTCCAGTAAACTACTTCAATAAAAATAATTCAGGCTTTTAGGAAAGTAAGCTTTTCAAACTGTTGTAAAATTACTACAATATATTTTACACCAAACATTTGCCAGATTTGATTTTTCTCCATTTAGGCTAATGTATGAGATACGGCAGAAATGTGGATAAGCAACAACAAAACCAAAAAAGAATTCAGGGTGGGAGCAGGAATTTTACAACTTCTCCAAATTAAAATATTTTAAATTTCTTAATAAAGATATACATAAAGCAACACATTTCTTGACTTAAACTGTGCTAAGCTTTTCCTCAAGGTTTCTGTGATTACACTCAGACTAACTTGTGAACCAGGGTCTAAAGCCAATAGATGGGTTATACTGAGTGTATACTCTGTCTTTTGAGATAGCTAAGAAAGCAGTTGGGAAAAAATATCTTTTGCATGAATTCTATTAATCATCGTTAAGGGATAAATATAATTAATTAGGGCATCATCTTGGACGTTAGGTGTGCCAATAATTTTTCAGCCTGATTTTTCCTAGATGCAGAGCACCCATCAGTCAAGTTTAGAGACAGAAGTCATTCACTATTGTTATTAACAATATCAAAAATAACACAACAAGAGGGCACAAACTGAGCCTTTGGTATTCGACAACGATTAAAATTTAAGAAAAAGAATTTTGAAATACCTTACTACCTATGATAAAACATACAGAATACTCAGAGAGAACAATGAAATAGTTAAAAATATGTTGCTCATTGCTGAACACTTATGCTACATTTGATCGTGAAATTGTTAGCTTTTTGGATATTAGGTGCAAAAAAGTGCAAAGAATATTTAGTTAACTGTTACAGTACCACATTACAAAAAGTATTTTCTAGGCCACAAAGGCCACTGCTAATATAATTTATATTAAGATAAATGTATACACAAAATAGTTTTTCAATCTCCACATATATGTATATATATATCTGTTTCTATATCAACCTTGCAGAATCATGTTGAAAATGAACTAGGCCACAGAATTTCATTATGATAACAATGATAGGAGGAAAAAACCTCACAGAGGAGAGCTTGTTCTCCTATTAAAAAAATTACTCACCCAGAGCAAATGAAGGAATGAAATTCTGCAAGGCCACTCTGTATTTATGGTGATGAAAATACAATCTTAAGCAGGGAGAATTAGTGTTCAGAATTACCAACCCTCTCTGGGAGAAACCATTTCTGCCTAGAAGCCATGAAAAGCAACCTGAAACAAACATTCTTAAACTTGGGCTGGAGCCTTTTCTTTTCTTCTACTTTTTTCTTTCTTTTTTTTTTTTTTTTTTGTAATTAATTTGTAAAGTCTGTCTGAAAGATTGATTTTTATATTTATTTGCTTGTTTGCTGTGTTTGTAGTCACAAAAGGCAAGGTGTAAAACCTGCCTCCTTTTTTGACTTAGAAATATTTGCAATGTTAGTACCAGCCTTCCTAACTTTCCTGGAGCAGTTAAGACACTTCAAGGTGCGACTGACTGCCTTAGGACTGGATCTTCATAAACATATTCTGTGTCAGCCAGGCTAAACCAAACCAAAACGGTTCTTCAGAATTTTGCCAAAACTACCTTTTCCCTTCATATCTAGATTAATTCTCATAATTTCTTTCATTATCTTAAACCAATCCTCTGTATGACACCTTTTTTCTGTAAAAATGCTCTTTTGGGAAACACTGTCTCCTCAGTTTTCTTTATATATTGCAAAGATAAAAAAAGTGCCACTACCTCAACTTATTTCTAGTTACAGTTCAGCTTTCAAAATCTAAGACCCAATTATGCAGTCTTTGCCATGCTCTTCACAGAAAGACGAAAAAAAGAAGAAAGAAAAAAGGAAATAACTATCTGATTTATCCAATTGAGGTAAACTGCAGTGTTTAAAAGAGATAAATTCACAAAATAATGTGTAGCTCTCTTCTAATTTTTAAAGCATCCGACTACACCCAACAGTTTGTTGCATTTGCTGTCAGTGTATATTCTAATAAATGAGTTTACTAGTTTATAAAATAGCTACATTTCAATTTCTCTCTCCATATACTGACAGAAAAAATACCTCAAATTCAAATTTAGTATATAATTCTAGAGGCATCCAGCGGGCGAACAGAAACTATTCCACGTGCACTATGCACACAGTCAAAATAACTTCAAAGTAATCTAAATCTGTCACATTAAACCATAGAATCTGAAAAGTGTTCTGGGTAACTGCAGTATTTGTTCAATTTTCTGAATAGACAAAACACATTAAATCAATTCCTTTACTTCAGAGCATTCTCTCCTACTTTACACTAGTTTGACTTGTGTAAACATCAAGCAAGGACTGCGCGATGTCAGCAACAACTGGGCTGTTTTGAGGGGCTGGATGTGCCTTATCAGGAGACACCTACATCCTTGTGGAGCTGCATCCACCTCCCCACACCTCACTGCAGAGACATTAGCTTTCCACAGCGATACCCGTACACGGACTGTCGGTGCCACGCAGAGACACCCCAGACAGCTCTTCGGCAGCCACTGGGCAGCTGAAGCAAACCATCTTCTGAGGGCAGCCACCTGCCTGGGGGCACCTGCCTGGCTGCTTTGCTGGACAGGATAACAGAGGCAGCTGGCATTGTGATTGCTGGAAGATTATAACTGCATAGATCCAGTTCTGGTACCTGTTCCCTAAGGGTTGAACTAAAACCCAGCAAAGCCAGTAGGTCCTTGTCATTGGCTTTGGTGGACTTTTGATCAGCCCTTTCTCCCTGCCCGAGGAATGAGCTGATTTTTCACTCAAAACGTGACAACAGTTGTTTTTTTCATGCAACATTCAGTTTGGAATGCTATCTTGCAAAGTCTCTCAGGATTTAGTGCAATTTAGAAGAAATTTACTACATGAGATATATATATATATATATACTATTCGGTCTCCCTCAAAAGAATTAGGCGTTACAAGCTGCAGTGGTTTTGAATTGCTTAAGGGATTTTTTTTTCCTCTGATTTCTTTGTCTATGCAAAGATACAGGTCATATCAAAACACTGCTTGGCTATGACACTGGATACATGCCAGCGATAAAATAGGTGAATGAATTTGCACAAGGAAGGGTTATATTTTACTCGAGTCAGCTTCATTCATACATTAAGAAATTATTATAAACTGTATAATAAGACTTAGAATAGGAAAAATGTATCTTAATAAAAAAATATGGATACAGTTCATCTGTGGAAGCCGAACCTTCTGTTTATGTAGATGAGAGGGAGCTTTGGACACTGAACATGATGAATCCACTCTTGTTCCTTAGGGTGTAAGTGGAGGTTTTGGTGATGAACAGGATCCCTGGCTATCAAAACTGGTTGCTCGGCCAGGTAGCTGCAAGAAAAATGTTATTTTTACAAATGTCATCAGATCTGGCTCTGTACCACACTCATTTCAGAGGATAAGAGACTCTCTCAAACAAGAACTCAGATCCCACCCAGACCCTTTCTAGCCTCTGGGTCAAAGTCTGTGGCATCAAAGTCTCCAGCAGAACTAATAATGGAAAGAAAATTTCTGAAGTGATCTCCTAAAAATGCCTCTGACTTGTTTCACACAAGTGGGTTTATTTCACCAGTCAGGGATGGTACCTCTGTCTCCAAACCTACGTAAACCAGAGAGAGTTATAAACCTCTAAAACCTTCTCTGCTGCCTTGACTGAGTTTCCTTGCCCCCACACTCTTCTTTAGGTGTTTTACTGAAGCCTTCATTTTAGGCTTTTGCTACCTGTCACCAGACATGTTGTGCAGCCATGTGGTACAGAGTGGGGAAAACAAATGGCCTGTGATGCCTCAGACAGCTACTCATTTTTCAACAAAGATTGCTTTTGGGATGAGCTAAACAGTGTGTCCTTTGTGTCCCAAAACAAGGCCTGCTGCTTCTTAAGACTTCCACATGTGTCTTTCTGAATCCAAAGCTATGAACATTTTGTATACAGAACACCAGCAATATGTGGCCTGAAGGCTGAAGCAGGAGTCCAAGTCCAGGGACATAGAGATATAATGACCCATGCATTTGAACAAGCTTCCAATAAGTGTCTTTTGAACAGCTGTGGAGGGAGCTGCTGGTATGTTGCTTGAATTTAGCCTAATTCGCTGGCCGATTTCAGATTAGTGTTTTAGCAACAACTGCTCATGCTAAAGGTTTTTTCATAGGATATGATAACTTCTGAAATTCTTGCAAATGATGTGTAAGTAGATGTAAGTTCCTTATCATAAACTCTATAAATTCTAAATGTCTTAATGTAATTTTGCAGTGCTGCTAGAGCATTATGTAAACTTTTGAAGTGGTCCCTTTAAGTAATCAATAAACCCATGCAACTAGATTTAGGCTGTGTTAAGGATCTTGTAGCTGATATTTAGATGCTGCACTGATTTTGTTATTCTCAGAAGCACATAAGTGTGAGAGGCAAAACCATTCAGTATCCTGAAAATGAGAAAATTTTCTACTTCTTACCTCCACTAGTGGATGCCAATGAGTTATTGGTTTACGTGGGTAAGCCAACATTTCATTCCAATGATCTCTTCCAAGCCCTTCAGCATCAATGCCTGTCCGACATACCCCAATGACCTCATTGTGCCCTACTCTGAGAATTGTAGAGAGACAGAATTTGTTTTTAATAAAAATAGTTTTAATAACATCTGATGTACAATTCTGTTTACTGGTTTAGTGTGGCACAGAGTACACGACCAAAGTTTTCACATCATTTATTACAGATATTAGTTTTAATGGTAGTATAGTAATATTAAGTTCTGTATTGGTAACATCAAAAACCTCCAGCCACTATCAGAGTGCTTCTAGCAGCTATAAAAATAGCAATGAAGACATAACCTTTGCCATTAAAAGGTTACAACCCAAAGGACACAAGGACAGAAAAAGATCGTAATACACAAAATTATCTAGAAAGAAAACATGATTGAATTTTGTGGGAGAGGAAGGTAAAAATGATGGGGTATACATTTCATGCTGCAAATCCTTCGGACATCATTTCATAAACTACTTTGCAGTTCTAGCTGTTGTGATCTTTGGAAGTTTGGTCAAAAATGTGAAAGGTAAGCATCAAAGCTGTAACAGGCTATACCTTAATACTTCATACTCCTAGCAGTGCCATAGACCTGCTAAGGGACTCCAGAAAGTAATTTTCTGTACCTTGACTGTATGTACCTTACAATAATGTTTTCTAATTTCCTCTTAGCAAATGCTGAGAAAGGAGCAGCTGAGGAGGACTGAAAGTGTGCAAGTTGCTGTGCAACTAACGGCACCACAGTGCCTCTTTCACATCTGAGAGAGAAAGTCTTACTGACAGAAATTGGAGGACAACCAGAAATCTGATGGCAAGAAAAAACAGTCTGAAGGGTGATGTTAATAAATTGGACTTTCAGCATTTATTTGCCCTGCAATCTCAAGAGCTCATTACTAATAGCACTTGAATGAAGCAGACTTGGCTCAGGCAGGATTCTGTCAGTCACTGTCTAGATCAACCTGCAGTCCTTGACTCACTCTAAGCAGGAGTCTCTTCCTGTCAAGTCTTGGGGGAGGACACAGATAATTGAGGCTTAGATATGTTGTCAGCGAGGGCTGAACCCAAAGGTTACATATTCAAAGGTTACTTTATCGAATCAACCAAAGAATCAATTATTACTTAATTCAATGTGGCAATTAGCATCTAATTCTTTTTTAGTCATTCAAATTTTCTTTGGTTTCAAATACCTGCCATTTAAATAGAAATAAGAGGTGTGAGGGATTTTTTTAAACTGGAAGATGTACCTTTTACATAGTCCAGCCACCAGATGTGTACAGGAATGTTTGCCAAGGCTAGTGGTCCACAGGAAGATTGAGCCATATTTCTCCCTCATCACAGTTATTTATGGCACAGATAAAAGGCTAAAAGGTATGGAAGCTTTAAACCTCTCCACGAAAAAAGCCCAAAGTTTTATCTTTTGTGCCACTGAAGCTGCTTACAAGTTCAAGGGGGCAGAAAGTAGTGACTTGCAATGATCAGGTATCGTCTTGCTGATGATTAACAGTCAGAAGGCAAACTGTGCTTACCGATCATAATCCATCACTGCAATGGAGAGGCTGACCTGGTCCACATTCTCTGGAGGGATATCAAAGATGATGGCCTCGTTATAAACAGGATTGAGGGTGTTCTTCTTTGTGGTGGTTTTCCGTTTTTTCAGTCTTCGTCCCTCACACATCAGCGACACTTTGACATAGGGATCTAAGTAACAGATAATCAGTTGCATGCATTTGGACTCAAAGTCATTCAAACGTGTAGCATAAGGGCAATATTTGTTTTAGGAATGTAATATTGAAAAGATAGAAAATTTCAAAGGTTTTAGTGACCCTGGGAAGCATTGCTTTCAACATGCTGTAAATGCAAAGGAAAGGTATGGGCATTCTGAACAGAGTAACTGCCAGACCAAGATAGCCAGTGGATCTAAACAGGGTCTATCTATATCCATTCCCCTGATATTTCCATTCCACAGTCATGTTAAATACAGAAAACTGAAGGAGTTCTTATTCATCCCCTTCTTGAAGAAACTCTGCCTTGTTATTTAAAAAAAGAAGTAGATTCACCTGATGCTCCAGTAATATCCATTGCTTTGAGATTCCTACATTTGATGACTGTCAATGTCATTCTCCCAGCAGTAGGCAAATAACAAAGGGAAAACATGATCTCACCCAAATCTATGCTTTCCTGAAAAAGAAAAGCAATGATTAAAAACCTGATCATACTGCCAGCAATTCAGTACAGATCATGCAAAACTTTAGAATTTCTTTTTTAACATGGAGGTAGGCTTCTTTTGCAATATACAATGTGATTTTCAAAAATTATTTCTATGAAGTACAGAAAGAGTAACAACAGGGTAATATTTTAGGGACAGGATCTACAATTAATAAACTGAGAAATTAAAACAAAAGCAGAACCAAAACTTTCTGTGTTTCTGAAAAGGTGCTGATGTAGAATGTCAAGTTCTGCTCTTGAAAAAACTCATACTCCATCAACAACACTGGAATTTATGTAGGAGATTTATTTCTGGACACCTGTATGTGAATGAAAAGCTAATCCTGTCAAAGAAGAACTTACTTGTAAAAGTTACTGTCTTTACTGCTTTTAATGTGTTTTGGGGGGTTGCTCTGTTTTAGAAGAAAAGCAAAATAAAGGAATAGCATCTACAGCTTTCCTGGCTCAACAACAATTTCTTGGAGGATAATATACTCAGAAAGATGGATAAGGCCCACATGGATCTTAATAATCCTCACAAAGAGACAGTTGCTATATTGAGACAATGTGCTCTGAATTTATGCAATATGATATTGCTATACAGTTCTACAATACTTGAGAAATGTAACCTAAGGAAGAGAGTTTCCATCAGTTCTTATTTTTTTCTTTTCTCAGAGTTATATAATTATCCTAATACTGTGAAAGTTTATGGTCTGAAATGTTAGTTATGTTCTAAATTGTTCCTGTTCTAAATTTTAACACCCCCTTCCAACCCCTCCACCCAAAAAAAACCAAAAACAAGAAAGAAAATTGCATATTAAGAACTCATGATATGAGTTTGTAAGGAGCATGTAAGGAAGCTGCTTCTGTAAGGCAGCCACTCTCAAGCATGCTCATGTGATCTCAAAGGACCTTTTTTTGACTACTACTAAAAAGCTTATTTTTAACAGCTGAGCTTCAATATTTTATCTGTCAAAGCTACAGTTACCCTGAGAGTACAGATTCTCTTGAGAGCTGCTGGATTTATCCTACAGCTGTTCTGGCTTCAGAAGGCAAGCATGATATATTTTTAAATGGAACATATTAAAATAATGATTGCTGCATAGCTGACAAATACATTGTTTATAGTTATGAGGCAAGACTGGGGCTTCTTGTTCACATTCTTCAGCTGCTTATGTGAAGAGTTTTATTGACTTCCTTTGGGTTAATACTCTGTCTAAATTGAAATAGGCCCTTCACTTGCTTCATCTTTCTTGAGTAAAGACAGACAATCACATGCTTCAGGGTTTGGTTTTTTTTTTTGTATTTTGTTTTGGGATTTTTTCCCCCTGCATTGCAGACTTTAGATTGAAGAATGCAGTTTTGGAATAGCTTTAAATTCTCTGCTGCGCTGGTAATAAAATATTGACTTTTGTGTAGGTTGGTCAATTCACATGTTCAGTCGTTTTGCTGAGATTCTTTTCTGAAGATTAACAGATTGATAAGCATGTGAACATGCACTATGGGCAAATTTCATGCTTGTCAGTATTTCAGATTTCTCATCATTTCAAAATGATTTAACTATTTCAGTCCACGTAGGACAAATACAGCTATCTGACATCTCCTTGGGCCAACCCCTTTCTTTGACATGAAGAGCATAGAATTTTGTGGCACAGGGCAAATTACCAAATTCACTTTTCTGTTTCAGAAAATAAAAATAAAACATGAACAAATTAAGTGTAATTATTTTCACTCATTTGTTAAAGTGGCAAGTGCTCTCTTATATTTTACAGTTTTTGTCATATCTGAAAACTGCTTAAAGCACAGCTTCTGTTACTAACATTACTTTCTGAATTCAGTCTGATTGTTGTTCTTCATATCCATATGTCAAACAGATCTCACATCTTTTGTTTGAAAAGAAAAGTTCCCCCACTTTCAGTGCTTTGAAGTTTAAGGTCTATGTTGAGAGAGGAGATGAAGATAGGTTGGATATGAAACAACATGGGCAGCTCATAAAAAAGCCCAATTTTTCCCTCTTCAGAGAGATGAACAGAGAAAAATTCACTTTTGAAGACAGGAACAGGAACCTGAGTATTCTATTATTTATATAAGAGAAATTGGATAGACACTTGAAGGTTTGGGTGAACTCAACTGATAAAGAAGAATACTGACAGGGCTATGTGGTATGACTTAAATACTTTAAAAGAGGCATTGCTCAAAATGCTTGCAAAACTCCATGTGGTGGTTACTCTACAGTACTTTTTGAAGAGCAGAGAAAACCATCAGTGCTTAATGAAATGGCAACCATATGAGTCTCACGCCCAGTCCTTTTCCTTTCCTTTCTGAACGGCATGAACTGAAGGTATATTGAAAAAGAGCTTATAAAATGCCCTGCAATCACACACAGTGCTTTTAACAATTCAATAAATAAGGAAGCTGCCTTAATGCAAAAATAAATGCTCAGAAAACCAGTGAAGGGGATCTTTGCACTCCACACAGTAGACTGTCCAAAAGGCAGATTTACTGAAGTTTCCAGAGCTCTGTAACTTGTGTACTGACTACTCAGTTTGAAGTGGTAAGGGATGGTTTTAGGATTGGGAAAAGGCTCCCTATCACTCCACTGTTTACCCAGGAATTTTCTGACATCTATGCTCTATACCTGGAAAAATGTGTCTTGTGCTTCCCTGAAAGGTCTGCCTTTCTTATAATGGAACAACACTCATGTTTCTATAGATAAATTCTGCAGCAGACTAAAACAGATAATATTTCACACTAATACTTGTCAATATCAAAGACATTTATGAGTCAGACATTGTAAGATCAAAGGGTTAGAAACAAAATGAGTAGTTACTCTGCACTAGTCCATAAACTACACCTAATTCTCCTCCTTGTGGGGAGAACTGATTGCTACTACAGACTAGGAGTTCCCATGGTCCCCAGATTGAGTTAAAATACAACTTCTTTCAGAATCTTTTAAACAACACAGATGATTTTATCTTTTTAATTTAATTTCATACTATTTGTGGCATCTGTTGTTTGCTGACAGTTTTGTAGCCTGTGTCTTTTTGATTAGTAAGGAATAGAAAGTCCTAGGACTTTTACTCAGTTTCTACTCTGAGTATCTTCCAAGAATAGTGGTCTTTCTTCATACATGAGTGTGACGCTGACTGGACCTCTATAAACCAACTGGAGATTAAGAAATTAAAAAGAATCATTAAAATAAATATGCTTTGAAAATCAATCAGAGTGTGAAGCACAAGACTTACAAACTTTTAAATGCTCTTTTGAAGATTTAAGATGAAAATTATCTATATATATCTATACATGATAGCATCTGAAACTGGGTATTTGATAAAATGTCTGGGATATCACCATTCCCCCCCCACATTTTATTAACTTAAGCACTAGAGGTTCATGAATTAGGAGCTGAAAACACTGATTCAGATCTAGACAACAAACAACATAAGGCTTTGAGTTTCTTTAAACTTCTCATGACAGTCTTTGTCTATCACATTGATTATCATGAGTAAGATTTTTAAATTCCCAGGATCCTTAAGCATTATTGATTTTAGTTGAGATTTAAAAATAGAATGCAAATTGCTTTGGAATCTAAATGGTCTAGAAAATCCATATTTTTCTCACTTTGTAATACACTAGCTAATCAAGTTCACACAAGTAATCTGACAGGAACCCTTCAGCACAAGCAAATCTGAGGAAGCTAAGGCACAGACTGCCCTCAACAATCATGTCTGCATTAAAGTTCACCTCAAACAAAACACAACTCAGAAGGCACAATCCTGAACCCCGTGGTTGCCATTCATGCAAATTTTTAGCGATGCCTCAGATTGTCTTACACGTATCCTATATTTACTGAGAATTGCACATTACTTACATTACTCCCATGAAATTTTATCTCTTTCCTAGACCTATTTTGAGCATTTCTTTTTTTTTTTCCTTGAACTAAACTTAGATTTCAATTAATAACTAGCTTTACAGATGCTTGTAATGAATGCTGACTTCCAGTAACAGGTAGAGAGAAACCACCATTAAGCACAGTTGCACTAATGCAAATGGAAGCATTTCTTGATACTTGTATCTCTTCATTTATTTCTCTTTTGTGTTCACAAGTCATCACACAGTACTAAGGAACTGGAACAGTGGCAAACACTACACCATCTTCAGTTATTTTTATAGCTATGATTTTATTCTATCCAGTACATTTTCTAGTATGGTGATGGTAGAACAAAAATAAAACGAAGAAAACAATGATCTCATGTGTGCATGTCAGTTATTCAGATGAACTTCATTTTTTTTTATCTACAGAATATGGATTTTTTTAAACAGCATAATTCTCACCTCGCACAAACAACCATGTGAATGGATGTGCTAATAACTTTTTCCACTAATTCCATTAGGAGAGATCCATTAGGATATGTCTGCATTCCCTGCTTTATGGGCTCTTGGGAAATCAGTCCAGAAGTTGGCAAAGTCAGATGAAAAAAGTTCCTTATTCTATTATATGTGTTATCATACCCAATGGACACCAGTGCCCTCATTTTCACACTTATTCTTGTAGAATTAGCAAGATTTCTCCTGAGGCTCATGAGTGGTCCCCACTCATAACACAGAAAAACAGTGGAAAGGTCTGAGGAGAAGTCTGGAGAACTTGTAGGGGAGCATCAATTAAACTGATCGAGTTCTTAGAGCTGTTGTTGCTGGAAAAAGCTTTGCTGTCACTTACTCCAATTACTTTTCCCAGTTGTTTCCACTAAATTCAATAGGAGAGACAACTTTTAATCAGCAACCTCCACAAATTCAGTGAGGAAGTTAGGTATAGGTCCTTCCATGTTCAGGGTAGTTTCTACTCACATATCAACACCTACAATCCTGAACTGAACAGGAGAAAGTATTTACTGACTATACTGTCAGAGTAAGAACTTCTGTAGTCTCTCTTCTATACGCCAACAGCTTAATTGGTTTCCTATGCCAGCAGGTGCGAAAAGCATATGGGGAGCTGATATGTGAAATAAGGTGTCATTTTTGAATCACAAATGAACCCTGGGCCACTTTTTTCACTGATGTTTGTTTCTTCTTCCTTTCCCCTAGCTTTTCAAGTTTTGAAATTTAAACAAAGTTTTAAAGGAGCAACTCGCTATGGATTCTTACAGTGAACTATGTAAATGCTACCGGAACTAAAAAATTTATATGCTGTTATTTTTACTGGTCTGTCATTAACTTCCATGGTTAAAATAACAAGCATTTGCATAATTAATAGTGCATTAGAAATTAAATTCCCTCAGAAACTTGGTTATTGCTACTTTCATTATCATTCAGATTATCATAACCTACAGTAGTAATTTCAATTCTTAATCTCAATTTTAATATCCAAAACTACTTTCTTATTAACTGTAATTTAAATAATGTTTTAAAAATTGCATGTAATAGTAGACTAGCAAAAATACAAAGAGTAGCATTGCACTTTGCACTTAATTCCTAAACAAGTGATTTGTAAATTTTTTTCTCTTCTTTTTCTGTTGTATTTTGAGTATTCATCTGTAATAAATAATAATAATAGCAATTTTCTATCTATCTAAGAAGTTATTCAGGCATTTATGTTACTAGACTTTTGGCTGCTTCTTTTAGTCACACTGAAAATTGTTTTTCATTATGTTATGCAAAATTAAAGAAAAAATGCATTGGCAGAACTGAACCTTTGGATTATTTGAATACTGCAGGAAGATAATTCCCCCAAAGGAATTCTCTCTTTCTTGTTCTATTTAGAAGCATGTTATATATATTTTTCTGCTTTCCAGTAAGAACTACTGACATCAAGCTTCAAGAATCAGGGATAAAATAAAACAAAATCATTAATGTTGGGGGTTGAATGGAAAAAAAGAGGAAGGGTGCCTTACCCCTCAGACGAGCTAAGAACATATTAAGATATTTCTGGTTTTGAGGTATAGATCAAGAGTTTAAAGAGTGATAGCAAAGAGCAGAACAAAAATCTACCAGTCTGTTTTCTCATTTACACATTCAGAATCTGATGGTAACCATGCTATGACAGAAACTGTTGAAAGTTAGATGAAACTCGAACTGGAGACCTAATTCTACCACCTCTCAAGGGGATTTTACTTTGGAAACCTTGTCCCCACCCCTAATATTTATTTTTGTCTCTAGTTATTCTTTGCATATTGAATTCAGCTCTTTTTTTCCCTCTCAGCAGCAGTTACTGATTGAGTTGTTGTCCTGGGAAATGAATCAATTAAGTCTGTGTTTGTTCTTGCCTCTGTGGAAGACCGTATGGAAGCAGTGGGGCCTGTTGCTCTATGATGACTGTGACTTCTGCTTGTGGAGGCTTAATGCTTGTTTTAGCCTGACACCCTGATTGTTCTGGGTAAGCACTGCTGCTGATTGCAGTGCTGATTACAGGGAGAGGACTCCCTGAGATTGTGTGCAGGGTCCAGCAGGCTGAATGTTCTCAATAGCACCCTGCCAAGACTCCTGGGTGCTTCTTGTGTCACCCCCTCTGTTCGTAACCATCTGCCTTGTGCACCCAGGGGGTAGTTGCACCTTGCCATGCAGCAAGGAAACCCATTCCTGCTTCAGAACAGAGGCACTTCTGTGAACTAACCGTGGCATTTAGTGACACTCGAAGGAATCGAGTTTTATATGGTTTCCCATATAAAGATGCTTTTCTGAAGCCACAATGCATTGCCTGCAAAGAGATTGTCTGCAGTGAGAAACTGAGAGAGCACTTAGGGCACAGCAGGTGAGACAAGCCATGTACCCTAACACAGCTGCCACAGTACTGTCTGGATGCAGAGATATTAAAATCCTTTGAGGAAACCATGTTCTTCATTCGTCTAATATTTACTACTTTTAAGATAGACTGAAAGTACTAGTTTGCCTCTAGCAAATCAGAATATTCAAATAATTTATAATTTCAAATTAAAAGAAACATTGAATAATAATAGAAACCTTCCCTGCCTGCAGTAACCGGATGGAACCCCTCCCTTTCTGCATTGCTTTTTCTAGTTATCACCCACACTTGAAGCAGTCCCAAACCTAAACTAAAAATCTCAAACTGTTTCCTCTTAATACTCATTCAGAGTATTTTCTCACCTGCTCAGCAGCAGCAGTGACCATGTGTATCCTTTATATCACTGGCCCTGAGCAGAAATGACAAGTGCCAGCAATTCTCGGCTTAGAAGGGGCTGTTCCCCTTGTAAAGATGATAAATGTTTCTACACTGACAACCCTTTACTCTTTCAGACCTGTTTAACATTCTGTTAAAGCTTTTAGGTGCATTTCCAGAAACACTAATAGTATATCTTTGTCAGCTTTCTACCACTAGTTCCACTTTTCTGTCCACTTACAAAGCAGCAGACTATGGAGAAAACTAAGATAAGATAATGACTGCAATTGCTCTGGGTGAACTTCAGAGATGGGCTTCATTCTCGGTTCATCAGAAAGTCAGAAGAATCTCTTTCCATAACAGAAGCCAACAGCCAGCGGGATTGACTTTGTGATATACTATAGCCAGTGTTCAATATAAATGAACTGAGACAAATGTTAAAAAAGTATATTTAAGCACTTCTCTCTTTCCCAGTGATACTATTCACTTACATTTCAATTGCTTTAGAAGCAGCAATCATACACCATGGACATCACATGAAGAATATGTCCTTACAAAACCTTTTATATTCCACTTCACAAATGAGAAAACTGCAGCTCTGAAATGCCTGGTGTTGGAGAACTAAATAATAATCGAGTTCCATCTGTCTACATGAGATAATTCAAGAGGCTACAAGTATATGACAGTTTGATGGCTAAGGTCCCCAAGAGACTACCACTGTGCTGGAAATGGTTTTTATCTGAATTCTGAGCTCTATTTTTTTTCCCAATTGCATAGTTTCCTATAATTGGTTACTCTAACAGACTTCACAGAACACCTTCAGAAAATAAGTGTTTCTGACAGTCACTTGCCAATTTTTTTAGACAATGCCATTAGAGGCAGAGATTTCCAAAGCAATCAATAATTTTAAAAAGTATTATAGGAAGTTAATAAACTTTTACATTCAGAAATTTTTGGATCACAGGAGGTGGAATTTTTGCCTAGACAATTTTAAGACACTGAGTATTAGGAGTTAAGTACTTGTTAGCAATTCCAGTAAATGAGTCTTCTTTTTTTTTTAAAGTATGCAGTGTATTTTTGATAGTAACAAAACCTCAGAAATGTATGGAAAATTTACAAGCACTTCACAAAAAATATGTTGATTAAACAATCCATTTGATATTATTTGTTTGCCTCTGATGTTATGAATTAATGTTCTAAAGTGTATTAAGAATTACAGTATTCCAATATACTGAACAACTTTCACAGGTGGTCCCAAGCTGTCTCTTGATTTTTTTTCTTTTTTTTTAAAATCAATCAAGTGAACAGAAGCAAATGGTGGAATACTTATTAAAAATTCAATCATCCATGTATCAGCAAAATTTGGGGATATTAATATCATCAGATATCTAAGATATATCTCTTCCACAACTGGTTATACACCAAATTTACCTTGATAATCTGACATGAAGAAATGAAAATACTTTAACACTTACAACAGGTACATGCTATACATTATGCAATGTTATAGGTTTTCAACACAACATATTTATTTGAATACGTATCAGCAGTTGAAAACCATAAGAATAAAAATAGGTGTGTATGCCCATCCTGCACTTCTATAGAATAGTTTCAAATTGTTATTATGAGCAAAAAAAATGTATTAAAACTGTAGATTCCCACAGAGCCATTGGACCACCAAAAGGACTCAGTGCAACCATCTAGCCTGATCTTTCCCAGACTCTATTTCCTGCACAAAATAAAATTTTTTTATGGATGTGCAAGCAAATCTTTTAAAAATGATGTTAGCTAATGAAAAGGAGTCTTTGCATAACAGAGACTCTCCCGATTTCCTGCATTAATTTCCTTCACTGGTAAAATGTTGCAACTCATTTTCTTCGTAAATCTCTCTAGTAGTGTTCAAGACTGCAGTTTTGTGTCATAAAAGTAGGTTCTTTTCAAGCAGGTAATAGGAATTGTTTTATAGGAATTGTTTTTACCCTCATTTTCCCTTCTGAATATAAAATTCTTGACTATGGAAGAGTTGTAAAAGTCTCGTAGCTCAGGAGATGCTACTTCTGCTGTGTCCTTTAAGTTTTGAACTAATACTTTGATTTATCACTTCTATAATTTTGCACCATCTATCATTTAGCAACAGCATGAGCAGACCACCGAATGTAGGAAACAAGCTTAAGCAAAGGGATGAAAAACTTCACAGAAAATACACCAAAACGGAGCAAAAGTGAAGAAGAAAAAAGCATGAGAGAAATGTATTTGCAGAATGGCATCTTGGTTCCTGGGCTCTACTGTGTAAGTATGGCCTTTTCCACTGAGACAGCCTCTTTGATTTTCAAAGGTTCTTTATGAACATCAAAGCATGTGTGCTTGCAGTAGAGTTATTTTTCACCAATTGTAGAACTAGCTGCATCTTTCTTTTTCAAGGCTTAATCAAAGTTCAGTTGACTCTGTCAAGCATTAATTAGTTGACTCTGTCAAGCATTAATTAGTTATTTAATTGCTAGTTAATGACTTTGATAAACTTTGGATTTGGTGCCTAAGACTATAAGTCCCCACTGATTAACATCTCATGCAGTGTTTACTCCTGTGCAGGTTTGGATGTCTCAGCTTGCAGTTTCTGAAATGCCAGAACTAAAAACCTGTATTATTAGCCAATTTTAATCTACATGAAACAGCTCAAGTAAAACACAGGGCAGTACATTGCAAATATAATAACAGCACATCTTATAGGAGGGTTTAATTTTTCCAGGAAAAAATCAATTCAGTTAATTTCTTACATAATTTTCTGAGAATAGAGTAGGGCTTGTGGAAACCAATGAGGTCACCCAATACTAGAAGATATCTCAATTTTATATGCTTATTGTTAATGGTTTAAGTGGAGGCAAATTTTCCATTCATGTGCAGTATTGTAAACTATACTGGCTGAAAGGCTGAAATCCAAGAACTTCATGCTTTCTCTTAAGCTTCATATAAATCAAAACACCAGCAGAATGAGTTAGGCACTATAACTGCATGCACTAACCCTTAGCAAGGAAGAAATTTGAATTACTATTCAGTGCCAAGTTTAGCAACCATTTTCATCCAGATGCATATTAGTATCTATCCCAACTGCATAATTTGGTATGGCAATTCAATCTACTCAAAACCAGTGATAAAGAGTCCTGAGATTCTAATTTTCTGAAACCATTCTAGTTATCAACAAAAAAATCTCACACACATGCCTGCTGTAAAGGACCAGTGAGCATCTAAGTCATTACTAAAGCATGAAAGATAATATCAAAGCTAGAAGAAATTTTTCAAAATGGTTACTGGACTGGTTCCAAGACCTTAAACACAGATTCAATTTTAAGCTTGAAAACACAATTCTTAAATTTACCTGAAATCTGAGCTAGATCAAACTAAGCATACATAGATTCAGTTTTCTGGAGGTGTCCCAAAGGCTGTTCAGACCAGTTTGATAGACCCAGCAGTTAAAATAAATAGCTGCTGCTGTGAATTCACATTCAAAACTGTCTCCATTATGCTGGAGACTGGTATTTCTGCCTGGTATTTCTCATTTCTTGAGAAACACAGGGCTAATGCTCAGTCTGGTGAGGACATACCAGTCCTCTTTGTCTTTCTAATCATGCAGACCTAGACTTCACTGTCTAGCAGGTACTAACATCACAAAAATGTTTGGTAAAAAAGGTATGGGGAGCGTCCAGCTCTAATGAAGGGATGGTGTGAAGCTCCTATCACTGGAGCAATGTCTAGTATTGCTCTGCCCTCTGTTCATCCCCATATGGAAGACTAGCCTGTGTTCAAACAGTCATGAGTCAGACTGTTTTGGATATACCTACAGAGCAAGGGATGGGAAAACGTTTATATAAATAGCATAGTTAAAAAGAAACCAAGACCAAAACAAACATCCTACAACTCAACATTTTAAATGCTTTTTTTTCCGTTCAGATTCTGGCTGGGGAGGATGAGTTTGGATTTCAAGGTTAATAAAGACAATGTTTGGAGATTGTTGCTTTTCTCTCTGGTAGCATGCCATCTGTCCAGTCATCCATGCACAGGCCTCCTTTTCTTACTTGCAACAGTAAACAAATTAATTTCTATTTCCTAATTCTACTTGCTTGTGTCTCTTGAGTTCTGCTAATAACCAGCAGCAACACAGATACATCTACTGGGGACCCTAAGCACAGGGCAGTCAGCAAAGAACATTTTAGACTTCAAGCACTTTTAGCCTTTTTTCCTTTGCAAGACTCCTAACCTATGAAAATCTACTAACAAGAGCAGGATGGGATGGGCCCTTTTCCTTAATAGATGGTCATTTTGCAGGACCAGGTGTTTTGCTAACAGGAAAATGTTAATAGTTCTTGCTAGGCAGTGACTTTCATGATGCTGTATTTAATTAATAAACATAATTTATATATACACAGTGAGACATAAAGATGACAGTATGTTCCCAGAAGATTTTTTAGTAATTAAATTTTATAGCTTCCCAAGCATCTTATTTTCTGTGCTCAGAGGAAAATATTGACAACTTTATTTATTTATTTTTTTTTTATTCTAGACTCTGCTGATAAACAGGATACACTGCCACAAACTACAAAAGAGAAATGAAAATATCATATCAATGCTTTTGGAACACACTACTTACTGTGGTGGCACAGTGGATGTCTTTCCATACATTGGCTTCCCTGGAGAGATCTGAGACTTCAAAAAGGTTATCAAGAATAACTTCCCCAATCATGTCATGTCTAGAAAATCTGTCAAAATCATAAACACTGAAATGCAATTTCCTGTTGCTGAGTTGATCATAGGCTACAGGAAACTGAAAGGTTTCATCAAAGACAGGATTTAATGTCTTTCTGTGAACTCGTGTCTGAAACTTCTTTTTCCTATCTGGAAGCAGATAAATCTTAACGTAGGGGTCGGATGTTCCTGTGAAGTCTTTAGCAGGCAGATCTAAGGCTTTGACAATTGTGACAGCCAGAAGTTCATTTTCATAATCATACCGGAGAGTGAAGTTAAGTTTTCCACATGTTTTCACATCTTCTTGTTGCCCATCAGAATCCACAGACTTCTGTTTGTAGAGTTCTGGTTTTATTCTCCCAATGCTGGTTGTCGTCTCTCCCCTTTGCAAAATCGGATCTGTCCCCATGTTAAAATCAACACTGGACACTTGCATCTGCCTTGGCAAGTGCCTCCTGAAAGAATTGTGCCTGCACACACACATACACACACACACAAAACAAGCCGTGGTTATCTCTGAGAAAAGACCATTGCTAAACAGAAAATACAAGAAGACCAAATTAATAAGGGTTCCTATCTTAAATATTATTTTAAAGTAATCCCCCCTAAATTATTTGCAAGTGTTTAAACATCTTTGAGAGAAATAATCATTCAGAATTAATTTCTTGACCTGAGAGACACCCAGTATCTCGGAGATACATATATTTATAACCTTGCTTTCAGACTATGCAGCTGAAACTGAATTCATGTTCTTTCACAGAACAAGTTGGCGGTTCCAGCATTGCTTGATCCCACTGTGCTAGGGCCTGAGTAAAGTACAGTAAGGCAGAAAAAATAAAAAGGCACTTGCAGAATTGTCATTAGCACTCCCTGGTTTTTAGAGGCATTCCATGGTGGTTTTCCAATTAAATATTTACCAAGCTTCACAATGATGACCGTGAAAGGCGCCTGAAAGGGACAGCTATGTCTGGAGGTTTTCGCCAGAGTGTTTTGCCATCCTACAACATTTTATATACACCTGCTTGGTATTTGCTACACTGAGTTACAGGCTGCCTTCTCCAATCTGACCAGGAACATTTTGTTCTGGCTGCAGTACATTTCAAAGTTTTGGTCAGCATTTTTCTGTGACAGCTTTTTTCCTTCTGTTCTCACTGTCTGCTGTGCAGTGTATTGAAAGCTGATCCCTGTACTAACATAAAATATGTTAAAATCCTTGTAATTCTGAATACAGTGTTGCATAAGCATATGTATTTATGGGCTTAACTTGGCTCATGAACATAAATGGAAAGCTGTGCCATTCCTACTGTGACTGAAATCAAAACCCTGGCATACCATACAGCCTTACAGTAATATAAAAACACTGGTCAAAAAGCTTCATAGCATTTATCAGCAGCAGATTCCATTATGACTACACTCTCCAGTTTATGTTCTGGACATTTTCACATTTTCTCGCTACTTCACTACCCCAGCAATCAGTACTGCAAAAGCTCACTACATCCTCCTGTTAGCACTCTTAGTTGCCATTACAGAGCAATCCGATTGTCAGAATTTCCTCTGCTTTTTGCAATCAATTGCTTATTAATGCCAAATGTAGCCTTGCCTTATTGCTTGGTTTCCCTGTGGTGTTGTGTTCTGAAAACAAAAGGTGTCACAGCTGTGTGTTTCTTTCTTTAAATCAGAAATGCAAATTGTCCATTTGAAAGCAACCAGGACTCATTTCATAGATATTATTTGTATTTTTGCTGTAAGTGAAGAGGTTGCACAAGGCATGAGGCACAAAACTACCGCAGTTCTGCTGAGCAGAGATACAAGAGGGTAATCTGCAGCTATTAAATAATAGACAAGAACATTTCCCCTTTCAGCTGTTTCAGTACTGCTAGGTGCAGGGAGCAGTCCTAGCACTACACAAGAACAGGGGAGGGAGAATTTCATAGTCTAGATTTGAAGTAGCTCCAAAAAATCCAGGTGTGATCTCAAATTTAGATGAACTATACAACCCTCATGTAACACATTCTGCCTTTCTTTCTTCACAGACAGACAAGTTGAAAGATTTCCATTTCTCTTAAATGTTAGAACTCCCTGAATTCATAGTAGATGATGTCCACATTGGAATGGAGTGAGGAATGAAAAGGCCCCAACAGGTCAGAAAAGTACAATATTGTCCCCAGGGAGTTTTGTAGCATTTTTCCTCTGAGAAGTCCAACCTCATAGGTGTGCCAAACACAGGGGAGGAACTGAACTCTGCCCAAAACGTAGTGCAATAAACTTTTGGGCAGGCAGCAATTCAGGCACCATCTCTCTAGTATCTTTGACTCATAATGAGGTCCAGGAAGACCTGTGTTCCTCCTGCTTCTGTCACTGCTGAGGAAACTTGTGCAGGTAGGCCTTCTTGAGTCCTCCTCATACCTGCAGCTGTGGTACTGAGATGCCCAGATAATCATAGAATCACAGAATGGTTTGAGTGGGAAGGGACCTAAAGATCCCAATCCCTCTGCCATGGGGGTATTATGTTTAAACCCCATTGTACATAAGCGCTGGATAAAACTGCCTGTGCAAGGGAAATAGTGAAGCTCGTTGTATGACATTTCCTGTTTGGGTGAAAACAGGTAGATGACAAATTCTCTTTTCTTCAACTTCTCTTTCGTTTATGAAGATCTGTCTTAAAACATGTAAAAGTAATACATAAAACACCAAATCTATTTTTAAACTTTATGTGTACAAGATCCACTAGTGAATGTAGTCATTGTTGCAAGATGTCACTAAGTGAAACAGTGCAGCTGTATGGCTGTCCCCTGTGGGAACCAGCGGCACTTTTGCTCTAGGAAGCCACAGTCCTAATTACATAGTGCCAAGTATCTGCTCTGAGTCATAGCATTTCACCAAGACAGCTAATTGGTCTGTTAATTATTAAGATGTTTCCTTGTTGCCATGGCAACATATTTATCTTCCTTTGTTCTGCAATAACAAAGGGATTAATGACTGTGATAATGAAGTACAAGGATGTCAGACAACCAGGTTGTGAAAATGTGGCATAGCTACTAACAAGCAAATCTAGACACCTCAACCTCTACTGACTCCTATAATAGACTTGCCTTCCATAGGATAGAACAGATCTATTTTGAGTGACAGTAAATCTCTAACTGAGTATGTAAATCTCTAACATAAAACTTTGCTGCACAGGAATAGTGACAGTGTGAAGCTCATTTCCAGCTCCGTAAGATGCCATATGTATGAAAGAAGAGAGGGATAGGATGCTGATTTATGACATGACTTCAGATTTATGAGGGCTGACTCTGGACTAGCTTTTCTACATGGCACTAGAGCAATCTTTTGGACCAAATCCAGGAAAAAGCATGTTCTTGTTCTATTTAGGTGGAACGGAGACTGCTGTCTCTTCCTTGCAAACACTGAAGTCAACACATATGCTCATTTTTCTTTAACATTTACAGGCACCTCCCTTTTGTCCTTGTGCCTCTTGAGGACTGACTAACTCAACATGCTATGCTAATGCTAGAGAACCAAAAGTATGTTCTTTGAAAATACAGGTGAACATTTGAAGAAGCAATAAACTGTATTACAGAATACTTCCACAAAGTAGTGGAAAGAGTGTTTCGCAATAACACAGGGCAGAAATATTTGTAAATGAACACCACTGCTGCAGTTCTTCTGTCATGGTGTACTGGTTAATTGGGATCAAGTATTAAAGAGTTTTAACAAGAAGGTCTTTTCATATTATCGGGAAGTATAAAAATGACAGAGTTCTATTCTAGCAGAAATGTATCATTTCACTACACTAACATGTCTCTATGTTAAATGTATGGTCTAAAAATTGTGATCAGGTGCATTTTATTGTTGCTCTCGGTGGCTTATTAAAATCTTTGTGCTCAATTACAATGACTTAATATGATTTCATTTATTTTATTAAGAAGATGATGGCTGTATAAACCTATCATAGAACTGGTTACAACACTTTTTGCCCCAGCTCAGGTGAGACCAGTGTAGAGAAGACAATCCAGGCAGCAAACATTTTCCTTTGATCCTTTGTCAATGGAATGCATTTGAATCACTCAGGACTCCTGAGGACAGGGAAGCAGTGCTGCATTGAAGACAATGCAAGAGAAGTTGTGCTGCCTCTGCTAATGGCTCTCCTATATTTGGAAACCCCCAATGAAGAACACCAGAGTCAGGTTTTATACATTTTGCTGGTACATAGTTGCCAGCTGGGACTAAATCACAATCAGGAATAATGCAGAAAGCTGGTCTAAATGTCCAGCCTTCTTCTCATACATGATGTTCTTGGCAGCAATAATTAATATGGGCTGTCAGTGAGTTAAGGCTCCCTTAAGGCAGGCAGAGGTATTGATAAAATGGATTTACAAACAGAGAGATTACTATTACTGGGTAACTTTTAAGACACATCTAATTCTTAACATGTTTTGTGGCAAGAACGCAGAGTTTTTCAGCAAACTGTAAAAGAAGGTGATATCTCCAAACTCCCTGCTATTGACCGGCTATGGTGCAACAATCAGGGTTTACTCAAAGCAAAGAAACTGTCCCTTTCAGGAAAGATTTAACCCTGATAATCCAGATGGAATAAAAAGAAAACTCCCTTACAAGGTTACTAACATATGCAGAAAGAGTAGGTCTGATAGTAGGTTTTAATTTTGTGAAACTGTCCTTGGTGTCACAGATATTTCACAGGCATTTAGATACCAGTCCAAATCACTCTAGAGGTCTGTGAGAATATTTTCACAGCATGAAGCAGCTCTAGATCATGTTTCTGGAACTTCTTTTTTCCCCTATAGTACCACAGGGACTACTTAAGTCCTTTGCCAGCCAGCTATTTCTTTTGTCTGTTCGGGAAGTCAGACAGTCTGATTACCTGGATTTACCTGTCGGTAAATGATGGATAAAACTCCACCAATTAATACCCAGTTAGGTAATACTGAGTTGGGTAACAGACTTCTCATGCTAAACTGTACCAGTTTTGGTCCCTCTGGGTTCAGTATAACAGTTACAATTTCAAAATTATCAACCCAGTATTGTGGCAAATGTTCCTCAGAATGGCTTGGATGCTGTGCTCCCTCTCTGAGGAGACAGATACAGTAGCTGGAGCCAGGCATAGCCAGGGTAATGTGGCTTAAAGCCATCTGTACAGTCTCATAATTCAGGAGATAGTTCAGCTGCTAAAGTCAGTCAGACCTCCCCTGGCTGGAGTGCTCTCATTTTTGGGAGCCTCCTGTGGCTGCTTGTTGGCTGTTTCATGATGTTGGAATAGCTGGGAAAAAGCACTTGGTCACTCACCACCAAAATGAGCACACTCAACTGGCAAAACACTAACTTAGGGACTCACAGAAGGCCAACAAAGTATGTGCCACTAAAAGTAAAGCATGTGTCTTCTCCAGTCTCATGCCTCTAATGATTACTGCGAGCGTAGGCCTTTTTTTGTTTGTTTTTTTGTTTTGTTTTGGTAACAATGTGTTTCCTTAGAAAATGGATTACTGAGAGAAATCTACTTCCTACACAGTATTCTAACTTATGGCATTACACAATACTTCAAATGCCTCCTCCAGCCTTAATTTCTCCACTCTTTGTTTATAAAACATTTCCTTTTTCAATGTAGAAAGGGATCTTTGCAGCTCACTGTTTGTTTTCCATGCATTAAATGTGCTGACAGTATTTGAAGAAAATCCGATTTGAAATTATAGGTCCCTGCACGTCTTCACTACTTTTCAATATAAAGTAGTACCTAATACAAATGTTTCCTCCACTTTAATACCAAAGAAATCATTTTAGGAATGCTGCATGCATGACATTTATTTAAAGGTCTATATAGAATCTCTATTGCTTTAAGATCTGTCAATAAGGACCTATGTACTTAGACTGGGGTTTAAATTCCTTCATAATACACACCATAATTGGCAAACCATGTCTTAAAGAAATGTGCCATCAACAGTGAATCTATAATTTATTTATAGGAGAGGGAAAGTTTCTTCTGCAAAAGCAATAGATGTATCTATCTATCTCTGTCAAAAGATGTTGCAGTACTTTAAAAAATAACACTGAAGTCAGTCTTATAATCAAAACCTAAAAGGGAAATTATTAAAGTACATTAATAAAGTACATTATTAAATGTATTTACAAAGTAGTAGGTTTTGTTTTCATATGTTAAAATAACTGTGTAAGTGAAGGTACACTGTATGCTTCAGAATGTTCTGTTCAAAAAACAGTGAGGCTTTGCCTTCACATGACTACTGTTTCACCCATAACTGTGAAGAAACCTGTGAATCAGGATTTCAAGGATCCTGGAAATTTCCAGCAGAGCATTCCTGGCCTACTGTTCCTAGGAAAGGTGCCACAAACTCGAGTGCCTCTGACTTACCTTGATGACGACGTGGGCTCAGTGATCTGCCTCTGCATGCGAGCATGTCTGATCAGATGCTCTTTCAGTGCGTTCTGGACCTCTGCTGGTATATCTGGTGAAGTGTGGCTAATTTTCAGTGCAGCTTCAAGTACCTTTGTTGTAGGTTTCCCATTTTCTTTAACTTCCTTTTTCTCACTGGTCTCCATAACCTCTGTAGGAGCACTGGAGTTGCTCTGAGGGACATTACTGGCATTGGGAGTGAGAGGTTTGCTCTTCCAGCAGGGCCAACACAGCTTCCAAAAGACAAAAAGCGAGACTACCAGCAGGGCGAGCCCGCAGAAGCTGACAACTACTGCTAAGAGACTGACTGAGACGTCTGCAAACAATTAGAAACAAAAATCATCATGACAGACAAACATGAAGAGAAAAATATAATTAAAAATTACAAAGGCAAGGGCATAGAAGCATTTTTGTCATTATTTTTGCATAGAGTTTTAAGGTCCTATTTAAGGTTGTGTTATTTTTGTGTGTGGTTTTTTTTTGTTTGCTTTTTGGTTTTTTTTGCTAAACCTGTACTCTAAAATGTTATTATTTTCTAATATCTGCTTCACAAACACTCCATTAATTGTTGTTCAGACCAAGGGCCTGTATCCAGCCTCGCACTCAGACGTACTTCTAAGGAAGTAAGAATCTACTGAAGCAGTCCCCAAAACTCTTAACTGTTGTCAAAGGATTTAGAAATCTGTAGGTAAAAGTAATATTGCCCAGGGCTAAAGCAAAGTTATTATACTCAAACAACAAATGTCCTCACTAAGATTTAAAGCAAATACATGAGATTCTGTTCCCAGAGTTAGATTTCCAAATTTAATAATAAGCACCTATATGGATAGCCTTCTTTTAAGTAATGTACACATGCCCTTGCACACTGACTTTGGGTGGAGGACAGGCAGCTCCGGAAGACATCAGCAACTTTGATTTCAGTGAGAAGTTATGGATGTTTAATTCTTTAGAACACATATTTAGAACATCAAGAACACATCTTGATGAAAAAGTTAAATCACCTTCAACATTTTATATCGGTGCACATGAAGATAGACCAGATCTAAACTGCCAGGCTGATAACACAGATTTCTTCAGGACTCGCCAAACTTTTGATTCTCTATGCCAACTGCTTCAGTAACATTTGAAAACCTAATATTTAAGTGGTGTAAATAGGGACAGGATAAAGTCTGTCATAAATAGGAAATTTCTAGGGTTAAATCTTCAGCTCTAGACCAAGGCTGCATTAAACCAAGACAGCGCATATACATCAATATCTAAAATTCTGCTATGAAAACGCAGCTGGCTTCACAGAATGCTATCCAGATGCCCTGAGTTGTACAGAGATCATACTGTACATTTAGCTACCCCTTCTGCCCTGTATTTGACTTTTGCTTGACACAATTGCTTATGATGTCCAATAGCCTGGCCAAAAATGGAACAGGTTTCATACCAACAAAATTCTGTGAACACACTTGTATTTTAGGGGATGGTGGATCACCAGCACTGCCAGTTGAGCCCTAATTAGGAGTTTTATTCTATGTGACATGTTTCAGTTTGATTTTTCCAGTTCCATGCAATACTATAACTAAAAAATCCCTTTCCTTTTCAAAAGAGACATTTGTAAGCTTAAAAGTATTCACTAAACCGTGCTTAAATATCCCTCAAGTAATGGCTGCTGCTTCTGGTTACAACAAGTTTTGACATTTTAACAGCTAATACTCTGTATCCATAACTCCGGGCTATAGGCTACTAAACTGAATGAGTGGAAAAGTGCAAAGAGGGTTTGAGTACATTTTTTCTAGATTTCACAGGAAGAAAAACAGTATGTATTGGGTCCACGGGACAGTATACACCTAACCAGTCCCTTTGAGAGCAAAGACAGAGAGATGAAATATAGAAAGATGAAGATAGAAAGACGAAGATGAAGGCTAGAAAGATGAAGTAGGAAATTTGGGAATGTTTTCTTTATTAATATGTAATATCCAGGTATATCTCAGTAACAAATACTGAACTTAAGGCCTATTCATCACGAAAATGCATGAGAAAAGCAAAAGCATACAGAAAATGTCGTAGTCTGGAGATTTGAAAGCTACAATTCTGTTCAAACTTACTTTACCTTTCATTCTGGCCAGTGTCATGGGGCAAGTGCAGACGTGCTCCTGGATTTAAGGAGTTTGGCACAAGCTGCTGCCCTGCCCTGAACACAGGTATGTCTCCCTGACCATTTCCTGTCAGAACCGAGAAAGGTGCCCCCCTTTTCTACCTGCAGGTAAATGTCAAAACATAACCCTTGGAATAAGCATGTCAGCTGAGTGAGAAATTCATATTGCAAATTTTGGAAGATGCTTCTGTAAAATGAACGGATACATAATTATATCTAATAATAATGTAACACAAGAAGCAAATGATACTTTTACATATGATTTTTCTACATAATTTATCCCCAGTAGGGATTAATAGGCTATTTGGTTTAACCCAATGTTTACCCTGATATTTTTCCTGAGCCCACTAATTTTTACTTGGCTCGTGCATGTTCTGCAGGAGACTGTCTTGACAAGGGAAGACATTAAGAGATACTGAGTTTACAGCTTCTTTCAAAGGTTAATCAATTTGTTGCAAATTTGCATTTCTGATTTCTGTTTTTGTAGTTCTAATTTACAGCCATTGCTTCTTTCATGTTTTTGCATGAGAGATTAAAAGATATGCTATGCTTCATGAGGCATGCCTATACAAAATGCAAATAAAATAAACTGTGCCAGGAAACAAACCCAGGAATCAAAACTCACTTCCCTATTATCACTCCCTGGAATGGTTTTAAACTGGGCTAATTTATACCCTCCCAACCAATTCTTAGCCATGGATCAGGTGTTAGAATAGGACAATGATCATTCTTAGAAGGTGATCTGGATATGGTCCTTCTGTTCCAGCAGAATAGCATGGAGAGAGGCTCTTGCATGTGAATTGACCTCAGTGCCAGGGAACAGTCTGTAATGGGTTGACTGATGGGTGCCAGACGCCTGTCAAAGCTGCTCTATCACTCCCCTCCTCAGATGGACAGGGGAAAAAAATATAATAAAAACCTTGTGGGCTGAGATAAGGACAGGAAGCGATCACTCAGCAATTACTCTTATGGGCAAAAAAGACTCAGCTTGGGGAAATTAATTTATTACCAATCAAATCAGTGTAAAATAATGACAAATAAAACCAAATCGTAGAACACCTTTCCCCCACTCCTCTTTTCTTCTGGGCTCAGCTTCACTCCTGATTTCTCTGCCTCCTCCTGCCAGCAGGACAGGGGACAGGGAATGGGGCTGCAGTCAGTTCATCATACATTGTCTCTGCTGTTCCTTCCCCTTCAAGGGCAGGACTCATCACACTCTTCCCCTGCTCCTCCTTTCTGTCCCTCCCACATGAAACATTCCTCCACAAACTCCAGCATGAGTCTTTCTCACACACTGCTCCAGCACGGGTCCCTTCCACTGGGTGTAGAACTTTGGGAGCAGACTGACAACGGGTTCACAAGTCCTACCAGCAAACCTGCTCCAGCATGGGTTCCTCTCTCTCTCTCTGTGGGTTCATAGGCCCTGCCAGGAGTCTGCTCCAGCATGGACTTCCCACAGGGTCACAGCCTCATTCATGAGTTCACCTGCTCTGCCATGGGGTCCTGCAGGAGCTGCAGGTGGATATCTGCTCCATGGGCTGCCTCGCCATGGTCTTCACCACAGGCTGCAGGGGGATCTCTGCTCCGGTGTCTGGAGCACCTCCTCCTCTCCTTCTTCACTGACCTCTGTGTCTGCAGAGTTGTTCTGCTCACACATTTTCACTCTTCCAGCTGCTGATGCACAGATAACCTTAAAAACATCATCCCAGAGGTGTCACCACTGTTGCTGGTGGGCCTGGAGCAGCAGTGGGTCTGTCTTGGAGCTGGCTGGTGTTGGCTCTATCAGACATGGGGCAAACTTCCAGCAGCTTCTCACAGAAGCTGCCCTGTAGACCCCCACTACCAAAACCTGGCCACACAAAACCATTACATGGTCAAAGGGGAATTTAATCTATTGATACAGAAGTATGCCCCACTGAAGGAACTTTTTTGATAAATTGAACCAGCTGAATTTTCAGGCAGGCTGGTCAATTTTTTTTTTCCATTCTCAAAGTGACAAAAAGGAGAAACTCTTGAAAATGTTGATGATCTACCAGAAATGAATACAAAAAATAAAAAATAAAAAAACACCCCCAAAATGAAAAACAAACAAAAACCACAAACCAAACCAACCAACCAACCAAACAAACAAAACTCCAAAAATTGAAGAAGCCATTCAATTTTGGGTAATTTGCAATATTTCCAGCTCAGTTTAGAAATGGTTGGCATAATTAGATTACATTTTGTGAGGAAGGCTTTTAGAAATGAAAATTGTAGGTTTTTTTTTCATTTAGAAAATATTGAAAAATGATGTTTTAAGAACTTTAAAACTGCTGGAAACATTTCAAAACCAGATATAAGAAAATTGATCCTTTCCAGCAGAGTTTCAATTTGATGAATAGATACTATCAGCTGGAAAACATTCCATCAAAGCATTTCTAGCCAATTCTAATTTAAGTTTTTCACTGCAAGACATTTTTCAAGCCTTCAAATAACTTGGTGTCTCCTTTCAACACCTACTGCTGTACTTCAGCTTTCTCTAAGCTGTTTTACTCTATTTCTACTAAACTGTTTAAAATTTGAAGTTGCTTCTAAAATCTTTACAGAAAATGTATGTTTTATAGCCCTAAAATAATCACATGAAATATCTGAAGTCTGAAGAGCAGAGATAAGGAGCTAGTTCTACAAACAGTTGTAGTCTCCATTTTTGCTATTTTATGAATAAATTAAAACCCCTCACATATTGTATTTCTTAATGCAACAGATACTTAAAGAGAAACAAAATATTTTAATTGCAAAAAAATTGAGCAAAAATAGTTCACTATGAGAAAATATTTATTACATTTATATCCACAATTGCTAAAAAGCAATCAGTATGCCATATAAATTGACATAAAGAGCATATTACTTAATGTCCTTACTTCTGTCAGTCACTCTATTGAGCAATTGCCAGAGATTTGTTGTTGCATGATGACTGAAATCATTTGAAGAACAATCAAATGGAGCTTCCCAAAGCCTTTGTGTGTTAGACTGGATATGTTTCTTATATTACCTTTTTATAGGAAGTTTGGTTAAGGAATATAAAACACTAATAGAGTTCTGCAGACTAGGAGCTTCTTCATATCCCTTCCACAGATACCTGGTTAGGAACTAAAATGGGTACTGAAGAATGGATATGTTATCAGACAAAGGTTGTGCTTCACATACAAACTATTATTTAGAGGAGTAGAACTGGTGACAAATTCCAAGACTGTCCAAGTTTTTATGGGCAGAAGGAGACATACTGATTCTGCTGGTGACAACATGAATTGTCAACATTGTGAACAATGTTCTCATTGGTCACCGGGAAGAAAGAAAAGAAAAACTGTCTCAAACTAGAAGTAGTTGTTTGACAACTCTTTTTCTGAGCTGATATTGCAGCTTTTCTTCAATGGTAAAGATTTGCACAGAACAGGTTATTTTTCTGAGCATTCATCTCCAAATAAAAAGCATTATGCTTTTCCCATTCTTGTTCTCACGCTGGGTATACTCAGCAATGTGAAGAAAATCTTTTTTTCTCACAACACCCCCTTCTGATCAGTGGAAGATCTTCCAATGATTTCAGTGGAGTTATCATTTTGGTCCTGGTAAACTTGCTTTATTAACCTCTGTCCCTAATGTCATCTTCATAGTCTTGATAAAATTTCATAACAGAAAGTACCTTGTTTCCCCATGGTTTTATATATCAAACTACTCTTTCAAGATATGGAATTTTGGACAATTTTATATTTCTCATTTGAGACAGGCATGTCTATTTGAGAAGCTTCAAAATTTCTGCATTTTAAGAAATATCCTAGATACATTTCTACCATAAAAGGCTCCTTGATAGCCAGTCTTTTGGCTTTTACACAAGTACTTCAGAAACATCCCCTGTTTTGTTTGGTTGGTTGGTTGGTTGTTTTTTCCCCTGGATGCTAGGTAGTGTTTTGAGCAATGGTTTCTGTACCATGGCTTCTAAAAATTTCTTGTCTGGAACTTGACTCAGAAAAGTTCTGCCCATGAATCCATTTGCAAACATGCACACTGGCAGACTTCCATTTCCAAACCAATTAAGGTCACTTATGTTTTAGACAGTGCCCAGACAACATATGCCTCTTGAGGCTTAACTTTGGAAAAACATACTCCACAAACCTATGATTCTGAAGAGAGAGAGAGACCACATAGTGCTGTGATGTACCTGCCCATGTGTATGAGAGTCAGGCACATGTCTGATGCAAACCATACTAAAAAGAACATATTCTTGCCAGCAAATGAATAGGTGGAAAAGGAACACATGGAAAAAAAGTGGGGGGGTTATGTTCTCTTTTGATCCACTTTTTTGTCTATATCCGATCCTGGTTCTTTTACATATTTAAAGTACAATGTCTGTAACCTTTTTTCAAATATATTTTTCTTTAAACTTGTTCTCTTGTTCATTATCCATAAGGAACTTCGCCCTTTCCAAAATAAGGGGACTCTTGTGTCTGTAATGCCACAAGTCAGCTCAATCAGATAAATTAATGTCTCTGATTTTCTAGGATTTGAAGGGAAGCAAGAGTCTTATAAATTATAAAAGGTCTGGGGACAATAAATCTCCCTTATTTCCACATATATGAACTAGTTGGTCCAACCCATCATTTCTGTTGTTCAGTTTTCCTTGGGGAAATTTTAAGCATGCAAAAGTTTGCTAGTGGTAATTCTTACTCTGCATTAGCAGATCTTCCACAATTACCTCTGTGTCATCCAAATCCCTTCAGATGGGGATATGAAGCTTTAGCATGACTCAGAAAGTGGCAGGGTGCAGAGTCTCGTATTTTTTCGCATAACCTGAACCTGTCAAAACACCCAACTTATATTTCAAGAGGCAAAAAATAGCCTTTCACTTAAAAGTGTAGGTATGACCTCCTCTCCTGTTCTCATGGAGAAGCATGCTTTGAAGATCTTCCTCAAACCTTTTTACTCTGGCCCTATTGTGAATGTGTTCCCTCCTAGGCTGTTAATTCATTCAACACAGCCATCACCATCTACCTGCTGGTGTGTCACTTCTTAATGCTAACAGAGTTCTATGGTGGCATATTTCCTGACAGTAAGGGAACTAAATGAAGTCAGGTATCACTGTGATTTACTACATGATTACAGCACATAGAATTATTAATATCTTGTCAACATCAATTTATCTAAGTTATTTTAGAGAGGATGGCTCTCACTTTTGCCTGACTGGGTCGGGGGGTTTTTGCCTGCAGTGTAGGAAGAAAAAGACATTGCACATTGCCCTCTCATCTGTAACACACTACATCTAAACTATTGGTCTTCACTCCCAAGGTTTTTCTGGCCTACCTGCTTTTCTACTTGTTGACTCTCACTTAATCTCAATAGGAAGGAACTCTCTGCTTGACCCAGATCTGCCCATGTAGCTTTCCATTAAACACAAAAAAACCCAGCTTTGGGCTTGGTCCCATGATGCTCTCGCACTTGTGAGGATGTCTCTGCGTCTGCAAGGAACCCTCATTATCCTCTTTCAGATGAGAAAGGGAAATGAAAACACATCATAAGCTCACTGGACTGCCATTCATCATAAGCATATCCCAGCTGTAAGGAGGTTCATGCAGCTCAAGTGTCATTTTTGAATTGTTATGGTTATGTTTATTCTCACCCAGCATTATATAACAAACTTCTCAGACAGGACAGGACATGAGAAAACACTACGTCTCTTCATTATTACAGATTTGTCTTCCAGATCCTATAAATGTTTCTGCATTTTTCATCTGTATTTCTTTACAAAATGAGTATAGAGGAAGATTCTGTTGTAAAGCTCTTGTTTTTACTGTGTATTGTTGCAGTCTGCATATTAAGCACTTTTGCATTGTTGTGACTGCCTTCACATTTGCCATAAATAAATCTGGCCTCAGTGGTGTATTTACCCCACTGTTTTGCCTTTACACTGCTGAATTAGATGCATTTATGGTTTTCACAGCTTGTTAACACTGATTTTGTAAGTTATATATTTCAGTAACCCTGCATTTTTTTCCCACCAAGTTATATATTTCTCTGGTAGTAACATTGTTCTAACCAGACGCTGAACTCTGTGGTAAATAATTTGGTTGGTCTGCTAACTTAAAATGTTTATTACTTAATTTTACCACATTTCCCTGTAGCAGAGATGCTCAGTTTCCTTCTCTGTAACAGAATGCTCAATTGTGTCACACAACTTCTACTTTCTCATGAAGAAAAATGTTCCTTTCCTGTATGACGTTGTTCTGTATTCCTTTCCTGTCCTACATTGATAGCAGTAGTCTTCACATTTGCTCAATCTATTTCTTGTCCCCTTCATGCTAACCTTGGCCCAGCTGAGAACTTAGAAGCACTCTACAGGGCAAATCTGTTCTTCCTCCTCCCCTAAATATATCCAGGTGGTGTAGACATACCTACAGCTCTTTGTGTATGCCTGTGCATTGTGTGGATGAGCACATGCATGTTTAAAGGAACCAGAACTAAATGTAAACCATCAGATCCCATCTAGGAGGTTGAGGGTTGTCAGGGAAGCATCTGACAGCCAACAGGAAACTCATGCCAGCTACAGCAGGAGGACACAAGACATTGATCTTCATGGAAGAATGAGACTCTGTTACAGAATGGCCATGTGCAGGAGGCTCCAGTGTTTTCTCTACTCCCTCTATACTTCTATAGTAAATTGTGAATCAGGGGTAGGGTTAAAAATTTGGTAGGTTAAACTTTTATGTTAATAAAATAACTGTGAGTAGAATATTAAGATGAATAACAAATGATCCTGTAGAAGCCAATGCTCTTTGTATTGTCCACTTTAAAAAAAACAATTGTCTGACAAGCAAAAGAGCAAGAGTGAATATCACTCTCTAGGTACTCTCTACCCACTCCAGTGGGCTAAAGTATGCCATTCCTGGCAGGAAAGCAGCTGGATTCCCAGCTTTGTAATAAACACTGGTCACCCATGAGAACTGATAATGAGATAGTAAAGTTTTGCATGACCAGCAAGCCTAAAAAAAAGCAAAGACAGCAGAAAGTAACCACCATTTGCAGAGGACATAAAATGAATTTTAAACATCGGTCCCTAGAGCAGAATACCCGAACTCCTCTCATTATGCTGTATGTAATTTGCTTAATCTTCAGAAATGTTCACAACTGGAACTTTCAATATGCTGGGTTCCATTGAAAATGAGGAGGTATGCCTAACCGGAAAAAATGAATTAGAGTCCTTTATTAGTCAGATATCCTGAGCTAAAATACAGGCATAACCACATTGCATATATGAATTTTGGAGACTTATAGAAATAAATAATTTACTAGGCTCAGATATAAATTATGTTGGGTGGAACCCTGCACATCCACCTCCCATTTATTTTCCACCTAAACTCTTACTACTGACATCTTAACCATTTTACCCAAATGTTCTGGAGGTGTAAAATAAAAACAAAACAGCTGCACATGTAATCGAGCATTTTGCCAAAAATTGTATTAAGTTGAGAAGAAAGCTCACATAGTAATCTAATCATATAAAGATACCATAAACATAAACAGCTTCCTAATCTTTTCACTTGAGCATTCCCCTGAGATGAGAATGAATAGTTATTGTAATTACCAGGGCAGACAATGTAACAACAGATGTCTATCTTCACTAATTGTCTAAAGTTCCTAGAAACTTACAAAATTATTTATCTCACTAAGATTCTTTGCTATGAGTTTTGTAGATTAATTATCCATCACACTAAATACGATTATCCCTTCCTGACCCAAGCAGTGAGCAGTAATTTGAGTGTCCTAATGTGGTGGTGCTGTCACTGAGAGCAAAAAACGTATTGAATAATCAGTCTTTTCTTCATGTAATCCTGTTTACTCACAAAGAAAGTACAAACTCTTATTGCTCTGGTTCACAGCAAACATGAATATCTCTCCTTTCTGCTTTGTTGCTTCGTTTCGTTGTACTCTGCCTTCCTAGAGACGTACTCATCATTTTTTATTCTGTGTCACTGGCTTCCTCTTCTTTGTGTTTGATTCTGCTATCTTTGTCATGCTTTTTTCTCCTATCTAGACACCTACACTATCAAAAAAATCAGTGCCCAGCATCTCTGCTCCCCTGTGAAACTTCTTGGGTCATGAGGTCAATACTGTCTCATATTTTGCTTTGATCCTGTGACTGGGTGGTGCATCTTCTGCCTCAAGTAGCTGATTCCTTTGAGAAATCTAGGCTGCTTTTCATGGTCTAGCTGAACAGAAAGCAATCACCACACTCACTAACACAGCTATATCAATGTAGTTCTTGCTGCATTTTCAAATATTTTCAACTTCCAGAACATGTTTTTATTCTTGTATTAAATAGAAATAGTCTGCTTTCCTTTTCACTATCTACTCTTTTATTTTCTGAAAGGTTCTTTGCACTATTCTTTCCTTTCAAATATGAGTCTCATCCTCATTTACAGAATCACAGAATATTCTGAGTTGGAAGGGACCCACAAGGATCATCAAGTCCAACTTCTGTCCCAATAATTCCAGAACATTCCCAATAATCACACCATGTTCCTGAGAGCATTGTCCAAACACTTCTAGAATTCTGTCAGGCTTAGTGAAGTTTAGAGTTCTTTCTTTCAATGAAACCTTAGTAGTGACTTTTACCTTTGTGACGCTTTCAGGTATCTTTTTGAGATGAGGGAAACAGAATGAATCCATCATTTAAAGAGAGAACATGCTATCCCAATATAGCCATTGGTTATTTTGTATTTTCTCTCCTCCTTACACCGTCTCTGTGGCTATTTGCTTTTTGGATTTCCATTGAAGGTTGAAAGTTTAGCTGTGATTCTATAACATAACAACATATAACAATAAGCCATTATTCTGTAATAACCATCTCAGAGTCTTTTATCTTCCTCACATATTCCAAAAGTCACAGAATCACAGAATATGCTGAGTTGGAAGGGACCCACCAGAATCATCGAGTCTAACTCTTAGCCCTGCACAAGTCCTCCTCACAACTCAATTATCTTCTTGCTACAGTGCTTTTTTCTCCACACACTTCAGTCCTTGTTGCAGGAGCTAATTCCCAACACACTGCTATTGCTGGAGCCCCAGAGAGCAGACAACTGAACAGATTCTGTGATGCATGTCACCCAATGTGGGCATACACTGGGAAAGTGCTTTCCACAGCATCATTTGGGACATACAGCAAAACTGATAGGGCTAAATTAGCCATTCCTCGAGGCTCTCTACCATACAGTTACAGCTGCACGACAACAGACCTGTGGAGAATTTACTCAGGCAAGAAGGATATGGCAACATGATATGGATTCTCACACCAAATGCTTCCACCCTGTGTATGAGGCACAGATTTAGACAAACACAAATATTTATGACTTATGTTCTCAGAACAATTATGAAGAACACTTGACATTTCTACCTTTAATGGACAGGAACTATGGATGCTCAACACTCTGGACAACGTTAGCTTTATCCATAGAGACGATAAGGAACTCTATGTGCATCTGAAGAGCAGAAGAGATACAGCATGCCTCACCTTTCAATGACAACATTTCTCTCAGCCTAAACTGTATTTAGAATTTTTCTGTTCATAAAATTGATGCAAGTGATATTTATATCTTGTCTATCCAAGTGTTTGCATATTAAAATATTGTCAATTATCAACAATGACAGTGTGTCTGTTCCTCCTCTGGAGACAGAAAGTATTAATATACATTCATTAGCAGTGCTATTAATGAGACAATGCTCAATATAATCTGCATGTCAATAAACCTGACACCCATCATCTAATGGTGGTTTCCTTTTAAGGAGAAAAAAGTGAGATTCAGTAATTCACCTGAGATATGAGACCCAGTTGTTCAAGCCCCTGGTCTGCTAATTATAATTTCTTTTCTTAATTCAACAATTGCAAGGTAGTTAGGGTTTACAAATGAAAGACCAACAAGATCGTTGACTTTCAAGAAATGTTTAAAAAGAAGCTCCTGTTACTGTACACAATGCAATATCAAACCAAGTGTTGAAGACTTATATTTTCTAAATAGCAGATCTTGGTCTACCTCATGGGATGTTTTGTATTCTTCATATCCCACCTGTTCATAAAACAACTTTGTTTGTATATGTCATCTAATATATGACACCGACTCTCTATGCAGTACTCTCTAAAAATCAGATCAACTCTTTTTAGAGCCCAAGTTTCAAGGCTCCATGGGGTACTGTCATCTTCATTCAACCTTTTACTATTTGGACGATGACGACTAACACAGTGCATGATCGATCAGAACATGTTCAGTACTTAGCATTTATAAAGCACAATAAACTAATGATCCGTGCTGGAGGAAGCAGGCTGCGACCCCCGCGCCCCCGGCGCCTGCCTGCCCTGCCCCGGCGGCGGGGTCGGCGGGGGAAGGGGCGCCCGAGGCGAACCGAGACCCGCTGGGTCGGGCCGGGCTTGGTCAGGCAGGATCAGAAACAGGTTTTTTGATCTGAGATATTACAAACAACCCGGGGTTTTGCGGTAAAGCTGTGGGTATTAGAAGAGTAGAAAAGAAAAAAATAAAAATATCAGCTGCGGCGGCAGCGAGAGCGTAGCTGGGGCACACGCTGAGAGCCTGCTGCTTTACATGACCTGATGTTAATTTATTTAATTTGCACTGTACACTTGGCATTTGCTGGCCATAATGCAAGCTGTACATTTGCATTTATGGGCAGACAGAAGAGATTATCAACCCCTCCCGGCAGAAATCAAGCAAAGAACTTCGACTAATTTTCAAGCCCCCTCCTAAAAAAAAGTGCCAAGGAAAGCAAGGTGTCCAGGGAGTACTGCACAGGATAATATAAAAGCACAGTGCCAGTTCCGAAAGATGCAGGAAATCCAGAAATCAGAGACCAAAGACACCACTTTTAGGGTTCAAAATCTTGGTTTCGATACCGACAATTTTCCTGGCTTCGGAATACTTGAATTAATCCGAATTCCCTCCTTCCGCCCTCCCCAAATTTTTCTGGATGAGTCCTGGACCAGAGTGCTGCCCTGACTTCACAGGTTCCCACTGACCGCCAGACAGCTCTCCTGCCGCCCTCGGCGATTAGCGGAGAGGGTGTAAAACACCTCAAACCCGCTCGGAATGGGGATACTGCGAGCCGCAGACTGGCGAGCTGCGCCCCGAGGCCGGGCTGAGCCCCAAACCCAGGCTGAGCCCCAAACCCAGGCTGAGCCCCGAGCCGTGTCTGCTGCCCGTCCTCCCTCCGCCGCCCCGCCGCGCAACCTGTTGCCGCGGCCGCCAGCGCGACCCGCCAAACGCAGAAGGACGGCCAGGGAGAAGAGAGAGGGCGAGCGGGCTCAGCCCACGCGTGGCACGCCCGTCGCACGGAACCACTGCCCGCCCGTGGCAAGAACATCAGAGGCAGCCCCTCTGCCCCGTTCCCCGCGCGCACGGCCCCGCAAACACACGCAGCAGCCCGGGTCCGAGCTTTGTCTAAGGAGAAACTCCCGCCGCGGGGAAAACCTTGCCGGAGCGGAGCTGCGAGAGGGCAAACGAGGGAGCTGCGGGGGTATGGGACCGTCTCCGGCGGCGGGGCTCCAACCGGCGGCGAGGCTCGCACGCCGGCGGCTATTTCTCTCCCCTCGGCATCTCTCGGTGCTCCCTGTGCCCACGCCCGCATCCTCGCCCGCTGCCCCGCGTTTCCCCCCGGAGCGCTGTCCCCCACCCCGGCAGTCCTGGCGCTTCCCTCGCTGCTTCTCGGGAGCCTCCGCGGACTGCGAGAGGGAGAGGATTTAAAAGCTGGCTGTGTGCCTGCCCCCCTTCCGCCCCCTCCGCACGCAAGGAAAGCAAAGGAAAAAGTTGCGCTCTCCGGCCGCCCACGCCGTCCCTGTCCGCGCCGCGGCGGCGGCAGGACGAGCCCGGCGGCGGGTCCGGTGTATGGGTACCTGTGCCACCGATGCCCTGTCGGGCCGTCTCCAGGGGGAAGATGCCAGCGCACTTCTCCCGCTCCACCTGCCCGCCCAGGCACAGCTCCGAGATGATTTGCAGCGCCTTGTGGCAGAGGCTGCCCACGCCGTCCTCCGCCTGGAAACTCATCTTCTGCCCCGGCCGCCCTCCCGCTTAGGCCATGGCCGGAGCGGGACGGCTCCGCGCCCGACCCGCGCTGCCTCCCGCGGGGAGCGGAGCGGGGCGGAGCGGCGGCGGCGGCGGGAGCGGCGCGAGTGAACCGAAGAAGTAGTGAAGGGGGGGGGGGGGACACAAAAAAAAAGGGGGGGGAGGGAAAAAAATAAAAAGAGGGGTGAAAAAAATAAACATCCACTTAGCAACGCCTTTTGTGGCTGCGGGCTCTGGCAGGCGGCTCGGCCAATGGCAGCCCGGCGCAGGGGGCGGGGGGTCCTCGCATCCCCCGGGAAACTTTTCCTTCCCCCGCCCCACGGCTTCGGTCGGGGCGCGGCGCGATGCAGTGGGCGGTGGCCTCGGTCAGGGGCTGTGCCGGGACGGATGGTGCGGGGCGGTGCGGGGGCTGCGGTGGGGCCGGCGGGTGGAGCCCCGTCCCCTTCCCCGCGACAGGACCCCCCGGCCCCGCGGGGCAGCGGTGGCAGCGGGGCGCTCCAGGAGGAGCTCCTCGGCCGCTCATCGCGCCGGGAGGACGAGGCAGAGTTGATTCCCTACCGCTCCGATCGTTGTTCCCCTAACGCTGTTTCTGAGGTGACCTGGGCAGTGGGATCTTTGGCACGGTCTGTCGAACCACGTCAGATAACCAAATCGCCATCTCCACTCCTCTTCCCCAGCAGCAGAATTACCGAACAGTTGACTTCGGCTTTTCTTTATCTTATAAAGAGTTAGAGGAACCTTGCGGTTGTCTGGTCTATTTCCTCAACAAGTTCTGTAAAGTTGGGTTATTTTATAGATAAAAAGTTCCAACGTGTGTCTGAACACACTTTTGAAAATCAGCACAGCATAAACCGCTAGTGGCTGTTTCAGTTATTGTCTGTGGAGCTGAACAAGACTTTAGCTGTCAATTTGTTCATATACTTGCTGAAATTCTGATACATTTTTATATATGTGAAGGAAATTTCTTCTAGTTCGATGGCATACATATGCCTTACAATACTTAATTCTAATTAGGCATAGTTGAAGGACGTCTGCTAGCAGTTTACTTAGCATCTAAGTAAACTTTACTTAGCATCTAAGTAAAGTTTACTTAGCATCTAAGTAAACTTTATTACTGCCTGTAGTCTGCTCCTTGAGTGTCTTGGTTTCATAAAAATGAGAAGTTGTGTGCTGCTGTGCTTTTTTTTCCCCCTCTGGATTTTGAATTTTTTATCTATTACCAGTAAATTAACAAATTTAGCAAACTGTAAAGTTGAACAGTCAAAAGCTTTATAACCATCATTAAATAACTGTAAATTATTAAATTATACAATAAATGATCATTCCAGTTTTAATTCTGGAATTCTGTACTTAATATAGTATAGACACTTGTTAAAAACACAAGATGATGCTTCTCAAAAACAGGCTTTTGGCATTTTGAAGGTTCATGCATTTATGCATATGAATTCACACACAGGCGTTTTTCAAAATCTTAGGAAAGTAATAGACTATGTTGTATACAAACTGTAACATCTGTTCCATAGAGCTTTTTCACAGATACAGAATGTATTTCAGAAATATCAGATGCTACTAAAGAAATCATTCCCTGAGACTGGCATTGTCAAAACCCTGTGTTAAAGCTACAGAATGTTCTGACAAATCTTAGAATGTTTAGACTGTAACTAGTAAGGGCAGAAAACTGTGTAGGTTTATTTGAAGACTTCTTTAACCCTCATAGGGACTTAGATCTGTATAATTATCTCATTAAAGTAAGCTTGCTAGCAATAAAAAGATATATACATATTTTCATTACAGTGAAGGCAAGTGATGCCTACTTCCAAACTTCAAAATATGAACATATTTACTGTCTGTGTGACATTTACAGTCCTCTCCTCAAAATTCTGTCATGCATCACCAACTAATAATTAAGCAGTCTGTTTATCTTTGAGACATACCCAGAACTCTAGCAAAAGCTGACAGGAGATGCATGTACAGACTGATGAAGAAAGGGTTCTAAACAGAAATTGGTTTTAAGGAGACTAAGGACTGCATCCAAAGGGTGGGAGCTAAGCTCTTCCATTTCTGAACTTTTCTACAGACCAACTGTGCCCATGGATGTATCACACAGTCCACGAATGAAATTTTCTGTCTCTGAAGTTACTGGCAGTTTTGCCACTGATTATAGTAGAGTCAAAGTTTTGCACATGGATCAGTTTGCTACCCCACTTGTTTATTTAAGCAGTGAGACTTTGGTGCTTTCTTATATTGCTCATCTTTGCACACAAGAACTCAATTTCAGTGAAGATCATACCACCTTACTACTATTGATAGTATTGATAAGTACACAGATACAGAAAAGTACAAGCAGGTATATTCTATATAAGTAAAATAAATAAAAAAAACCAAACAACCCCCCAAAAAAACCAAAACCCCAAAAACCTAAACCAGTATTTAAAGACTGAGATTTTCAGATAGATATCTGGAGACAGGTACCAAACTCTCTTAGCTGTTCTAAATATTTTAAAAAATGCCTTTAGATATACAGAAAATACCAGCTACACTAAGTAGTCTCACTGTATCTTTATCAAATGCATCACTGTCTAAACCTCATTCTTCAGTAAGTAGCATGGAAATAAACTTAAATTCATCAACAAAATAGTTTTTCTCAGTCTAAGTACTATGACATTATTTTCTATAGGAGATTAATGATTCTGTTTGTGAGATGTGCTCACAAACTTGTCCTAAACCAGTTCCAGACAAAATTTTTAGTTGTCAAGTTATGGATGAAGGAAATGTTTCACTTTTCTATTGAGGAGGTTAGTCTGAAATGTGAATTCAGATTAGGAATCATGGAATTTTGTCCAATGTGTTATTTCAGTGGAAATTTTCAGTGGAAAACTACTTTTTCTGCATATGAAAGGATATAACAGCTTGTTTTCTAGCTTCAACTCCCACTGCTTTGATTTTCAACAGCATTGCAGTTTTTAAATGAATATGCAGTTGCATTGTGTTCCCTTGTATCCACAAAGACCATTAATTTCCCCCTCAGAAGTGGTCTCAGTCTGTGTCACCAGATATGATGTTTTAGGACACAGGAAACTCGTGCCTCACAGGTTCTGGTCAGTGGGATCAGACCAGACCTTATCAACTCTTGCTATACTGGTTGATGGTGATTACCAAGTTCAAACTGGCTTGACTGCTTTTTGTTGATTGATGTTGATTAAGGAAGAAAATTTCCCTTCTTTCAAATTAACTGCATGTGTTTATACCTTCACACTGTCCATGCAATATTCAACCAGTGATTAGGGTACTATGCTTTGGACGGGAAGACCATGGCACAAATACCCAGTTTTGTAAGATGTATCCTTGAACAAACACTGTGTTGGGAGTTTTGAAGTTTAGTCAATATAGGTAGCCTAAAGGCAAATAAGGTTCAGAAGTCTTTCATGGTTAAGCTGCACTACTAAACGTAAGGCTACAAATTACCTGGTGTAAATGAGTGGAGGCCTAGTAATTTGCAAAGGAAGAATAGGCTGGTCTAGTGAGTACTGAATCAAAAGTACTTCTTCTTCTGCAGGTGATGATAAGCAAGTGTAAGAGTAGCCATGGTAGTGGTACACTCTGCAGTTCATAGCTCTTGACCACTTTCTGAAGTGAATGTCTATGACATTCAGCTAGAGTGTCAGTGTACCATGCCAAAAATGTCAGCAACAGACAGTAGTCTCTGCCTGCGTTCATAGCCATGTTTGCAAGCAGAGGCTGGCTCTGAGGGCACTGCTGGGCTTGGCAAATGGAAGTTTTGTAGAATTACCTAGGGAGAACCATGATTTGCTCTTCAATCTTCAACAGCTCCCTGCTATGCTTCTCGTACATCGTACTTGTTCATTTTTGCATAAGAACTTACTCTGTAGTTCTAACAAGGTAACAGCCTGGTCTTACTTGGAACCCTCAAGTGTTTCTTTTTACCTCAGATTAGATTTTGGCCTTGGTCTCTTAATTTAGAATTTAATAAGGGTATCAAAAAAGCATCAGGGCCCAGGGAAAAGAGGCATTTCAACAATCAGCTTTTAAGAAGCTATGAGTATAAGGAAAAATTGGAAACATTGGTTACAAACAGTTTGTCTTGCAACATTTACAAATATATTATTTTTTATTCTGTGATAGTATCTCCATAATTTTACATCCCTTACAAACAGTAAAATAAACCCTGAAACCTTAAAGATTGCTTTACTCTATCTACATTTTTAACTGTCTAATTTTGAGTAAGAAGTGAAATAAAAAAGAGCTGTCTGATCGACATTATTACAGTTATACAGCAATCCAGGAGACAGTCAAAGTGGAATGTTCCTGACCTGCAAATTAGAGAGGAAGGGTGCTGTGACCCTTTCAGCAAAGGTGTTAATAATAACAGACTGAAACATCATGTCAGCTGGATATGGGAATGCTGCTATTCTTTGCATCCTAACTGAATGAAGATGAGATAATTTTGGTCAGAATGGGTGTCTGCTCATAAGATGAAAGGCCAGCACAGGAATCCAACACGTGAAATCATGGCCTTCCTTCTGGTGACATAGAAAGGTAACTGCTTGGCATCATTTTGTCAGCAGAGCAAATATTGAATAGGTTGAGAGAGAACTTCTAGATTTTTGAATATTCAGAACTGCCTTCTTGGAAGAGGACTGAGGCTTGTGGCTATAGCAGTGAAGGGCCAGTCTGAGTTCTCTTTTTCCAAGAGTCTTCAGGCTGTCCCTGTGACTTCGAGGGAGATACTTAATTTCCCAGACTTAGAAGCTATAGGATGATAGCAGTAATTCTTTCTGGCATCCTTTATTTTTCTTTTCCATGTAGGGTTTGAATATGGATGAACCAGAAATCTACCTTAATTTTAGAATACCAAAAAAAGGTTATTTTTTTTTCTACCATTTAATTTGCTCTTCTTGCTTCCACACTTTTATAATATCTGGAGTCCTCATCCGGGTTGCTTTTTCCGACTTCCAATTCACTGTGAAAAAAAACCATAATCATAAAGAGAGCTCTCAATATTTTGTCCTAACAGATGCTTCCTCTGTTCAGAAATGTGGAATAACCATTACTTTTTTTTCCATTTTACTTTTTTATTGAGCAACCATTATTTTTTTCCACTTGATTTGGTGCAGTTGATACTTAAGACTACAAATCTGAGCAAAGAGAGTCCTTCAGGACCTACACAGACAGCTGAAACTACTCCTGATAGCCAGCAGCAAACAATGCTTTCAGTTTTGCAGAAACACTTTGTAAAAGATGCATAGCATGGAATAATTTATGGAGATTTAGGATGTTTTAATTTCTGAAAATAATTTATTAGGGACAGAGGACAAAACAATTACTATTCTATTTTATTTCAAACCGTGCTTTGTAAATGATACATGAGATGGACAAGTTTTTTTGGTCTCTTGGAGCTCTGCATCCACTGTGAATTGTTGCTTGCTTTTAGCTACCAATGGGTAACTACATAAAATTCCTTTTTTTTTCACTGCAAATTGATAAGGATGTGGTGTGGTGTTTTCTGTGGCAGTTTGAGCAGGAGGAACAGCAGAGTAATTAACTGGGAAGCCAGCAGATCCCTAGAGCTTCTCCTGGTCTGGGGAGAACAGCCACAGGTGGTCCCAGCTTGGTGCAGCCAGGGGTCAGGGAGAGCTGGAGCTGGACCCTGCTGAAGTGTTGCTTGGGCAGGAGCTGATGGCCACGGGGGCTGACATTGAGTCCTGGGCCATAGGCAGGGTGAGAGGAGCTCCAGAGAATGGGCAGGGATGGTCTGGACTGGCAGCACCTTTGGGGCCCTGGCAGTTGCTACATAAAAGGTCACAATTATTATTAGATGGAATTAAAGAGTGCTTAGAAAACCTCATTTGGTGAACCTTCAGTCCTAAGTGGGGTGAGACAGTGATTGAAGCTGTGGTGCTCTGCGAGGAGTCAGTTCCGGGCTGGTGTCAGACAGTGAAGGTAACAGTGACTCCTGATGTGTGATGGTTAACTACATGTTGGAAGAGGTGAGAATGGTGGTCTGGAGACAATTTTCTTCTCTGATAGGTTGTGGGTTTTTTTGTTTGTTTGTTTTGGTTTGGTTTTGTTTGTTTGTTTTGGTTTTTGTTTGTTTGTTTGTTTGTTTTTGTTTGTTTTCTGGTTTGTTTGTTTTTTTTTAACCAGGTAAATTTTTGGGGCTAATAAGCCTTTTATATCTGTCATTTCTCAGTTGAAGAAGTTCTTCCTTGCCTGTGGCACTTGGCTGTATCACCTGCATCACTCAGCCTCTCATTTTTGTCACTTTTCACCCCCTTTTTGAAACAGAAGACAAGGTCACAGAGAATCAATGTGTTTGAAGCACGTGTTTGTGACATAGTGTCTTAAAAGGACATATTCTGTAGAATCATAGCATATTAGCAGTCTCTATTGCCTTTTTCTTCCTATTACCTTCCTTGCTTTCTTTTGGAAGGAGGAATGAGGTTGTAACTGGCATTAGTGAGATTTCTTCAGCTGTGGACAAGAAATCATGCTGAAAAAATCTCACAATTTGCAAAGTAGGTGAGTTTGAAAAACTCACAGAATAAGAGAAAAAACTATTTTTTTTCTCTTTCTCAGCATACTTTTCAAAGTTTTCCTCAAAGCCAACTGTCTTAAAATATCCTCTCTCTTGTAATACAAGCCAACCACAAGCTTTGGTGAAATGAGGTATTTTTTGCTACTAGAAGTGTTCAATGCAGCCAGGTTTTACTGATTAATTTGGGCTATGCCTCTGCATCTAATGAATTTATGTCTCTTTGTGCCTTCTAGTGAGATGGCTATGAGCACGCTCCTTATTGATTTCCCAGACCCATTATCAACCTGTGCCCAGACACAAGTAGTTTGTTTGGTGATTATAATTTTTGTTCTGGTTTTGTTCCTCTGTACTTGATATTTCATGGTAGAGTGCCTTCAAATTTATTTTGCTTCAAAAATATTTAATTAAAAAGCCTGATAAATTAAGGATATTGTGGCCCATTTTGTTGTATCCTGCTCTCACAGCAACAGCAGCACTATTTGGTGAATGTATGATTAGGTCCTAATGGAGCAGTACAAAACCCACTGATATAACTTGTGATAGTGCAAATACAGCAAAACCATTTGTTTTGAAGGGTTACACTATTTTGCTACAATATATTAAGACATATCCTAAGTGAATTAGAATAAAATAGATCAACTATTATGAAATAAATACCTGTTCATCTACATCATCGATTGTCACTGCATAGATGTACATGTAGATAATAAAAATATTGCATCTATACAGATAATTTAGTTCCACATAATAGAAAAAATAATTACTACTCAGCATTGTCAAAAGCTTCATGCTTTTAAAAGATAGCAGCTCTGCCTCAACACTCATTCATGATAAATGAACCTCATTTCAGCATTTGTTGAGAGCAGGAGACCTTTATCCTGTGACATTGTTCCATTCCACTGTCATTATTTCTTAATTATCTCTGTCATCACTAGTTTGGAGCTTGGTATATGTTGCTGGCGAAATTCAGCTTTGACTTAAGTGGGTACAATGTCATTTACTCACAATAGAAATTACGTTCATTTGTGTCAGAACTTCATTTAATTCTCAGCTCTTAACCAGCGGCTCATGATTCACTTTTCTTGTTCACAACAGATGCTGGAAAATAAACTCAGAAAACTAATTTCCAGAATGAGAAGATGCCATTCATATGTCACACACCTGTGGATGAATCTCATCCTTCTATCTTCTTCCTGTCCCTGCCACCTGTCCTACGTTCTGCTGGGGGAAAAGCAGAGCTACCTAACTGGGTGTCTGTCCTGCAAGCCAGGTTTGCTATTTGCACAGTGAGATATGTTCTTTGAAGGTCTGATGTTGGCAGCAGGAATGCAGTACTCCTTGAACATCCTCAACCAAAGCAGTCCTCTTAGGTAATTGAGATCTAATCAGATTCTCCCTCCTGTGCTTAAGTCTTTTGTACTTTAACAGCTGCTGCATAATTTTTTGGCTGGACCATGTGACCACAATAATGTGCCCAGTCATAAAGTGATACCTCATGTGCTACCTAGGCCATGGTAAATAAATTTTGTTAGGTTTAGAATGATGTTTTCTATTCTCTAACAATTTGTAATTTATTTTTTTTTTCTAGTGAGAGAAAGGAACTAAACTCTGGTAATTCTAATTGACACAGTTTCAATTCTGCATAATCAGTCATTTCAAGGATTTATTTCTAGCCATGAGTCATTGCTTTCCCTTTTGTTTACAGTCAGGGAATAAGTCAGAAAATATTCAAAGATAATGTGTTAGCACCATGCAGAGAACTGGGGGTCTTTCATCAGCAAAGTGTGGTTGCTACTGGCTGAAGTTTTTGGAAGGGATAGGGGCTGGCAGTGCACACAGTTTCCCAGAAGGGATTGGAAGGGTGCACATAGGCCCCTGGCACCAGTTTTTCTTCCAGCCCTGACTGACAAAATGGGCAAGTCTGGTGCACTGGAAGAAGTGTGCTGCAAATTTTTGCACTCAACCTGAGGGGGCTGAGATTTCCTGATGGAAAACCACAATAATTGTGGTTTTGCAAATAGCATAACTAAATGCTAGGAATGTTGGTTCCTTCCACCCCACCCCAAAGTCTTGTTACCCATCTTGAATTCATTATCTTATCACAAAATGCAATATTTACAAATTTCTCGATCTAGTGTGTGACCATTGAGGAAATTCACAGCACGAGAACCTGCCTAAAGGTCACAGCTATTGATAATTGTGAAGGCTGTATGAAGGCTATTTTATTATAAGTAAATTTTTTTTGGTGTTTAAGGAAAGAAAATATTTTTTCAGTCTGTTTGGATATGCTGTCATATTGGCCCACCACATCAATAAGAGTCCTGTGATGTATATGCAGATGTCAGAATGGATAAGGATATAGGACAGTATAACCATAATAACAACTCAAGCATGTAAAGAAATCATATTTCAAGCGTGGCTAAATCATGAAATCTTATCAAGATTTCATATCAGGGTTTCTAACTTGTCATTCAATCATTGTGCATATATATGAACAGTATTTAAAGAAATAAACTGTGGTGAGGTACAAAGTTAAAGGGCTGGAAGTGGTGTCAGACATTCTTATTAGTACATCTGAGTCTCTAAAACGTGTGGTTCATTAACTTTCATGGGAAGCTTCTATTGATATCTGGTTTCTGTGATCTTACAGGGAGATATTGTATTTACTTCATTCAAAAAACACCTATTTGAGAAGGAACATGACAGAGTTGTAGAAGATTCTTTACCATTTCAAAGTTCCTTAAGAAAATCTATACCTGCAAAATGGCACTCCTACATTTATTTTTTTTTTTTCAGATTTAGTTGTCACAAGTACTTTTTCTCTTAAAAACGTGAGTTTTTCCCGAATGGTTTATAATGCACATAGTCAAAGGCAACAAGTATAATGATAAAATAATATAATGATAACTTTAATCAACTGGCTGAGAGCAAACTTCTGGAGTACTGTAATACAGCATCTCTCATTCACTGTAAAAATTCAGAAATCCAGCCACAGTTTTAGGGTAGAATCACTGCCAAATAACCGTGAATATGGAGCATTTCATGTTGCTTTCATAACAGTGAATGATGCACTTAGGGAGAAACCTCTGAGAAGATGAACTTTAAAAATGCAGGTTTTAAAGCAAAAGTAAAAAAAAAAAAAATAAAGCAAGCTTTTTTGTAAACTCAAAAGCTTTTGCATAAATTCTCAGTCAGGCAATAGACAGTAATTTCCTCTGCCCAAAAGAGATAAAAATGTCACCACACTCTTCTCCATATCGAGTTGTCATTTGATTTAATAGAGAGAAGCTCACAAAGAAGGTCTAGATCTAGTTGTGAGACTGGTACTATATTCAGGTTTTGATGAAGTTTTGATGTTTTGCTCTATTTGAGAGCAGCCTAAAAGCTTTTTTAAGATAAGTTAATAGATTGTGACTCCACTGTGCCTGTCCATCAGCTGAAAATCAGCTAGAAATCACAGCTCTTGAGTGTTGTAGACCTTAGCCTATAAAAAAAAGATTGCAGAAGAATTTAGGAGTAGGATTTGTCTTACCTACATTTAACTATTTACAGTGTAGATGCATGTATCTCATCTGTCATCTGTTTGTAGAAGTGGGTACTGTGCTGTGAATTATCTGAGCCCTCTTACTTGCCTGCCTTAAGATGTCATTTAGCATAACTAGTCTTCTCCATTGACTGTGAAGGGATGACCAACTCAAACAGGCACATGAACCCCAGTGCAGGACAATAAGTCCAATTCTGAGATTTAGAATTTCACTCCTCTAAGGTAATGACGCTCATAGAAAGCATCAACATGTTACAATATGCCATGAAACTATAGAAACAAGAGGTTCTGGGGAAAGTGATTCCCCTTTCAATAGCTTTCCAGCTCCTCACACAGTCTGACCTCATGGGAGTGCTTGGATTTTTTTTCCTGATGGACATGGTAGAAGCCATGGGCCAAGACAGTCCTGGAGTCCCCTTCTACAACCTTCTCCTTCAGCTACTCATCTGCCAGGAAGCCAGAACCCTTCCACTTACCTCCTGCATACAGTGGCTGCTTTGGCAGCCTGCTGCAGAGAGGCAGAAGGACAGCTGCTGGTGGGCAGGAAATGGGGCGGGGACTGATTTGGGAGGGAGAACTGAAAACATTTGTGTTTTCCCTGCCTAACTTCCCTTCCCCTGGAGCAGCCATGTCTCAGTTCCGGGGAGTGTGACTGGCACTTGAAAGAACATGCAGAGGCTCCATTGTGGGTCATAAGATGCTAATAGCAACGAGATTCTTGAGTACTGATATGGTATTTGCATACTGCCCATCCTCATCAGGAAAGGGACACTTTCCTTTCTGAATTGCTTGAGTGATCTAATGTAAGAGAAAGCATGTTCTGATAGATCTGTCTTACAGGAGTGGGGTTTGGTCTCAAAATATGACTGACATCACATACTTTCTGAAGCTCCCTGGCAAAGACTAGCTGTCCACGTGATGAATAGTTGATTCATGCTGGTCTTGTGAGCCTAAGGCTAAAAAAGTAATAGATTTCCTGCATATGTACAGGCCCACGTGGGCAGCACATGTTAAAATTGGCAGTTCCGAAATCTGTAGAGAGCCCACTGTTGATATAATGGCTTTGCAATCACTAAGGGGAACTACCTTCTTTGGGATTCTGCTCTTTTCCCTGAATCCCACATAGTTTAGGTGTGTCAGAGCAATTAGGATGAATCAGAAATTCCTTAGTTTGCTAAGCTGCCTGAATGACAGCAGAGTTTAGACTGAGGATGAGAATCTGACTGACAAAGCATATGGATCCATGGAGACAGCTGATATTGCTATGTGGCTATGTGGAATTATTTATAATGAATATATGTGTGCCCTCTATGAAGTGGTAAATCTGTTTACAGAATGACTTGGAATAGGCTGGACTGGAACAGCCCTAATACAAGAATAGAGTAAATAGGTGTGTCTGCACACTTGCAAATGTACTTGTATGTGTGTTATACACATTGTGTATGAGGAACAAACCTAAATAATAATTATATTTGTAGCAATTTTAGCACATCATAAACAATATAACATTCTATAATTTCTAAATATGAAGGAAATTTGAGCTCATCAGTGAGGACAGTGAGACTGGGAGCTATTGAACTAACCCTTTTCTATCAGTACTTTTTATGGAAGTGATGGTGAAACTCATGAAATGAAAATGGTTTTCATGGAAAAATCACAATGCAGACATAATGGAGACAGACACTTAAGAGATTTATTATAACACATTTAGAAAATCTTGCAATACACAACATTTATGTGATATTTGGTGAACAAACCTAATGAAAATGCAGTGTAAATTAGAAGAAAGACTGACGTAATATGAGTTGTAATCAGCTACCTGAGTGGTGAAAATTAGCAAGAAGAAGTTCTTCAGAGGAACTAAGGAAAAACATTGGAAAAGGTAGAATCAAAGGAAAATGTAATAAACTGGGGAAATAAAAAATAAATGAATGTATAAAGTTATGCCTGTTCTGACTAGAAAAATAACCCCAAAGAAGCAACAAACTTTGCTTAAAAGGTAAGAGAGGAAATAAAGTAGAAAAGCAGGCTAGAGCAGGGGGCTGAGATTGACACCAATATATTAGTGAACAGTGTATTCTATAGAGAGAGAATTAGTGAAAATGGTCAATAAAGTTCTGAAACACTTTTGATTCAAGAGCAGGTGACACATCATATTTATTACAGTATGATGGAGAGAGTTTGGTGTCATGTTCTGCTAGCAAGGAATCTCTAGCTCCTACATTTTGCTTGGCAGTACCAGACAGCAACCACTCTTACCCACACTTAGTAAACAGTAGGCTGAGGAAGCATCATAATTTGCTGGTTTTATTAGCCAGCAAATTATGTAAACATTTTTTTTTTCTATCTCAACAAAAAATCTGTATGTCCTTTGGCTGGGAGTGAAGTTAGATCACATCAGAGACCTCTTTGTTCCTTTGAAATACAGACTGGGAATGCACATCGATAGTATTGCTCTAAAAGAGTGCATGCCTACAGTTCATGAGCAATTTTTTTAAGCACTGATTAAAATACTATTCTCAAACATGCTTTAAAAATATATTCTTTTTAATATGTGTTTTAAAAAATATATGAAATGGTACTTTAAAAATCTTTAAGAATATTATAATACAGTACTTTAAAGTATAAATTTTGTTTGATCTCCATTGAGTAAGACCATGGTGGTTCCTAGTTGATGGAAAGCTTATTGAACAGTAAGAATTCAATTAGTATGGAGGATGAACATTTCATTTTGACTTTTGTAGAGAAAGATATATGCATATTTTTATGTATATATGCATAACACACATATATGCATCTATAACTGATTGCTAAATTTCCAAATTTCAACTACCTGCTGCTTTTGCTTTCTCTAATTTCTATTGCCCTACAGAAGCAGAACAGTTGTTCTGTGTAACTGATTAATATTATACAATACCTACTTAGGACCAACTCAAAGGCACTTGAACTAATGAGCAGATTCTTAGTGAGTTCCAGGGGTTTTTGGAGCAAGCTCTCAAGAGATGTCTGTTACTCAACAATTGCACTGGATTTCTGTTGTTATATAATCTTAGATAAAAATAAAAAAATATTTTCAGAGAATTGGAAGCAGAAGGAACAAACACACCATACTTGAATATATATATAAACACATACACATAACACTAATCTTTGAAGCAGTAAATGTTCTCTAAAGCCTTTCACATATCATTACGTATGTCTCTTAAGAATGTACAACCCTCTAATGTTTTTTGAAAGCATTATATCTTTGGGTACTAAATAATTAATCACTTCATCTTACTTTTCAGTAGAGGGCACTCAGAACAAATCATAGATCAAAATAACGTATAAAAGATACTAAACATAATGCAAGATATTCAAAACAAACCCTCACATGTCTTAAACAAGACCACTATATATTTACATCTATTTAATATGATAAGCAACGGTATAAAAAGATAAAACTTTTCAAAACTTGAGCTGTCTTTTGTGCACATTCTTATGTGTTTCACAGCATGATGTAAGCAAGCTATTAAACTTTGAGAAAAAGCGGTTTGTTCCTTTTAATGGATTAACTAGCCAGGGTCTAATAAAAAATTTAACAACTTTTTAATGAACTAAGGCTGTCCTCTCTTTCCAGACATAATGAATAGTGTGTATAGGTCTTGGCAACAGTCATCATTCCCTTTTTTGGTACAGATAATTTAAAATATGCAAAGTTGAAAACATTCAGGTTTTGTTTCCAGCAAAAACTGATCTATATGTAGGAATAAAAGGGTCCTGATTCTTCATTAGTTTTATCTAGCTTTTGTACCAGTATAATTCTAATGAATGCAGCTATCAAACCGTTATAAAAAGAGTAATGCAGTGTAAATCTGGATAAGCAATTTGATTATATTGAATTTAATGAAGAAATACTGCAGATTCAAAGGAGCTTTTATGAAAATGTTGATATTCTAAATAAAATTCAAGAAAATAATCAACCTATGACAGAAGCCTTTTACAAGGGGATGTGAAACGTAACAAGTTTAAAGGATGAAAACTTTTGATACTTTTCATATGGTTGTTATATAAGAGCTCCATTTAATTCTATAAATAGAAAGAGAAGATATATTTCTTTGCGGTTTGGTTTTGCTTTATTTTTTCATACAAGTATCTAAGCTCAAAATATGTATCTGTACTTTATGAAATGGATGCTTTGTGAGTTCGTACTCACTAACATGAGCCCACAAGCTTCGTACACACAAAGGTGTTCCATGAACACCTGGTTAGTTTTTGCTCAGGAAGGTCTTCTATGCTTACATGGAAAGAAGTGTCTATCTTCTATTATGTCTGGATTAAACCCAGAAAACAGAGGGGTGTGTTCCTCTGTACCTTCATTGAAAGAAACATCAATCACAGACTTTTACTTATTTCTTCAAATGATACCTTTTTATACATTTTTATAGGGTTTTTTTTATCCTTGCAAAATAGAAAAACTGCCACTGTTTATCTACAGAGGAGGTATATCAAAACAGTAAATTTTTTTACACTTTTCCCAAAGTGAGATTCAAATTTGATCTACTGGAGAAGAAAGAAATTCCACCTGCTTGCTGATTCTTTCTGGGCATAACTTGTTGAAAAATGGCCATGCTGAGGTTGGTTGCTAGCACTCTGTTTTTGAGACCCAGTGACTAGAAGCACTGACAGTAGTAGCTGTGTCACTAATATGGCACCACCCCTGCTATGCCAGTGATAAGTTTCTAATAAACTAGCACTGGTAATCATCTGGAACCAGGCACCAGTTCTTTGAGACTAACCACTGGGTATTAGCAGGAAAATTGCAAACTTATTTTATTTTTGAGCTAAATTGGCACCAGGATGTGAAGCTACTTCTGTAGAGGTGAAAAGCTAGAAAACTAATCTACCATACTGCTAACTCTAAGGGTTTAGCCAGTCCTGTATCTCTGTGTGACATAATTCAAGGCTTTTATTTTTTGAAATATATAACCCTGGTGATTTAGATATTGACTTAAAAGATCATCCTAGAAGAAAGTTTATTATGATATCTCTCCTCCATGTCAGAAAAGTACATACTGTGAAATTAAAGTAACACACCATTTCTCATAAAAGGAATCTAGTCTGTGCTCTAGATTCATTGGGTAAAAAAATCTTTATTACAAAGTCATTTGAATGTGTTTTGTAAAACTGTGTGCTATATTTGAAGACTGTGACCTGAAAAGAAGCACATATACATGGTTATGCTCTTTGAAATATCTGTATGTGTATAGTATATTAGGTATATATGCAAGTATTTGAGATTCCTACAATAATACTTAGGACTACTTCAGGAATATAAATAAAGAGAAAATTGAGTAATTTTTGTTCCATGTTGCATAGAAGTACCTTGCAGTATGAATACTGACAACAAGCAATGCACATATAAGGTACACCTACAGCCCTGGTTTTGTTTCAGATCAGGTGTGTAATTCCAGTTTTTCCCTTTTTCTGTGCTTTGGTTTGCATCTCGGGGTGGTGTCAGAGTTATGAATGGGATTCCCTTCTAAAGTACAGAACCTGGAAGAAGTTATCCAGGAGAGTGCTTAACATCCTCCATCAACTATTTACTCAGTCATTCGTTCACTCATCAGGAGAACAATTTAATCCTCCTTAAAATATGACATGGATACTGGGCTCTCAGCACCCATGGTTTCACCCTGTGTGACTTTTCTTTTCTGCTGTACTACTTGTAATACAGACCGTGCCGAAAACCCCCAAAATCTGTACACTTCAGGTATCTTAAAAATTCTCAGTAATATTTCTTGGTCCATAAATCATGCAGAGGCAGTTTATCACAAGCATTCAAAATCTGAAATTTGTGCTGTGTTGGTTGATTTAAAATGTGTATTCAGATCAGATGGTAAGCGTCATATCTTGATTAATTGAGGATGGGAATGGAATATTTATGTTTATAAATTCAGTTTGTTTTCCACAAAAAAAAAGTTCAATGTTTTATATATTTCTGCCAAAAGGACATTTGCTGTAAAAGTCAAACAAGAAAAGGTTCATGATTATAAGCACTGTGAGAGAAAATTAATCTTCTTAGAAATGGTTTTACACTCTTTGCCCAGAACTAATTTGGTCTGTGTGCTTTTTCAATAACAGACAACATAGTTTTTGATTGTTTTAAAAATATTTATAATGTTAAAATATTAATAACCACAGGGAACTTAATTATTTTTACTTGAAAAATAAAATGTTAATTATAGCTGGAGGAATCATTGTCCTTTTACATAATACCATGTACTGCAGCCGCACAATAAAACACAAGAAGAGAAGACTTTTATCTATTTTTTTCTAACACAACACATTTTACATTATTAAAAACATGGTCTCTCAAAATGTCTGTTCCTACTTAAATATATATGTCATTGTCCTCATCCAAACACAGCTGTAAACTGTCTTATGTGGATTTTTCTGTTAAGATGCCACAACTGCCTAGATAAATGAATAAAAAGTGGGAATGTAGAAGAAACTGTAACTGCCTGATACATCAAAAAAGGTTTTCAAACGTGCACAAGTTTTGATGGATGCCACAACAACATGGGCTTCTGGGCTTCATGAGGAATTATAGAAATCAAAACCAACACTCATTATATGAATACTTTTTATTTTAATCTTATTTTTTCAACAAAACGTATTGGTAAAAGAGCAAAGACTTCACCCTGCAAATTTTCCTACATGATCTCTGTGTAGTTACAGGATATCACGAGCACAAAGACAGTTGCAGAACTGTGGTCTTTACACTGCTTTATCAAATCAATATTCAAGAGATTTAGAGATTTAATGCCTCTGCTTACCAATGGTAAGCATAAGGCAGAACAATTACCAAGCTATAACTAACTAGTCATGTGTTAGGTTTGGCACCTTTTATTTCCCAGTGTTGAGATGGAATTTTTGTAACATCAACTTTGTGCTGATATTTACCTCAAGAAAATACATACCTTAGGTTCTTGTGTAATGAATAAATATGTTCATTACTTATACAGACAGTTTTTTTAAATCTCATCTTTTATAATTTTATTTAGAGCTTGCATTGAAATAATACTTTCTGGAAGAAAGCTTCTTAGGACATTTTCACAGGTCAGAAACATTAGATTTTAAGTTAGATATATCCCAATAAACAGTTTTAGTTTCAATTCTACCTGACATTTACATGGGATACTAGTTGTCCTACTTACTAATTTCTACAACAGAAGTAAAGTAACATTGGTCTTAGAATGGGTTATGATTTTTCCTGGCTATGGAGAAGAGTGAATGAATTCTTTACTGTGAGGGTGGTGAGGCACTGGCACAGGTTTCCCGGAGAAATTGTGGATGCCCCGTCCCTTAAAGTGTTCAAAGCCAGGTTGGATGGGGCTCTGAGCAACCTGGTCTAGTGGAAGGTGTCCCTGCCATGGCAGGGGGAGTTGGAACTAGATGATCTTTTAGGTCCCTTCTAACCCAAATCATTCTATGATTCAATGGGTTTGAGATAATTTTTCCACCTCCAGAGTAAATATTAGGCATTTGTAAACTTCCTAATGTTTGAATTATATTTGACTGTGCTGTAACATTTTACATCTTTACTGCCACAGATCACTGCAAATATTTCAACAGAAAAAGAAAAAACCCAAACATACATTCTTTTGTGCATTAGCTTAATGATGCCAGCACAGGTATGATAAGGAGAACAAAAGAATGCAGCCACAGTGCTGTCAGACTGTTTAATACCAGCGTCCATCTCGTTCCCTATCTCCTTTCTGACAGTAGCCAGTATTTGATGCTTTGGGAAAGGCTGCAAGAAACATGGGGAGTTCTTTGCACATCCTTTGGGAAAAGAGTGCAAGATAATTCTCCATCCACCAGCTTCTAATGACTTTCCTGATTTACAGTCAATTAACTGCGTTAATAGCTGCCAAAGGACCTCTCCCTCTTGAGTTTTTCTTTCCAGATCCAGAGCCAGGATTCTTCAGACCATGTCTCTGATTTAAAAAAAAAAAAAAAAAAATTAAAAAATTAAGATTTTGTTCCCCAGAGGATTATATTTTAGACTCATAATCCGAATCCATAGTATGTACATGTTTTCATATATTTCCTAAATAGAACTTTAAATCACAGCACCAAAGCAGTCTCATCCAACCTTTTACCGGTGCAGATCACGATGCAGAGCAAGGTGACACTGGTGTGATCAAAGCTCTCTTGTGTGATCATAGCTCAGCTGCTCTGTATTGCAGTCTGGTGGCACAGTGCAAACTCACCCTCAGTGCTGATGCTGATCAATGACTGCAACAATACGAATCATGGCCAGCCCCCTGCCATCTTTGCTGGAGGGCTAGAGGGAAGAAAGCAGTAACTTTAAGAGAAGAGACTGGATGAAGTAGCTTGGCACTGTCATGCCTTAAACTGTTGCAGCAAGATCTTCCAAAGCTCACCTATCATTTCTGCTGCTGAGAAATGTAGTTAAATGGTTGCTACTGACTCTGGCTTGATAAGGCAGCAAGATTATCATGCACACAGGTGAGATAGCATGAGATTTTCCTTTTACAGAAAATAGAAAAGTTTCCTACGTGAATTCCAGAATTTGTTATTCTATTTGATACAGGAACAAAGTGCTATGCTTAAAAGAATGAAAAATGGAGTGTGTGATTCTATGTGAGGTACTTGTTATTTATAAGGTCAGGAGGATGCCATCTTGATCAGGCTGCAGAAAAAAAAGAGAGAAGAATGGTGTGCAGCTGCATGGTTAAAACTGTGTTATAGATGCAAGAGAACATTCTGAACCAGGCAGTGCTAGTAAGGAGGTTAATTTTTCCCAAAGTCAGGACAATAAAGTTTTCAGAGCTTCTGCTTTTGAAACTTGCATTTACTTCCAGCTGTATTAATATTGCATTCCTCTAATATTTTCTGAACTGTGGACATATACAGGAGTCTAGTGTTTATAGCTTTTTTAGAAATGTAAAAAGTAAAGCTCTCCTAGAAATGTAGCACTTTAAGGTTAAAATTTCTTTTAGCTCCTGCTCTTGTTCCTACGAAACAGACCCATCATATAGATGCATCACGAAAGGGAAAATTAAGATTTTCCTTACAATCACTTATTTGTATCATTAAAATTAGAGATATTGCAGTGTATTTCCTTTTTCTGTTAAAATGGAACTCAGGGGCCGAGGTCAAGACTGTTGATCCTTCACTGTAGGTCAAGTCCAAAGATAATAATAGTATTGACATACTGGGCCTTGCAATGATCAGGACTCTTTGTAGTTCTGTCTCCATTTGCAAAGTGTTATTAACAGGGAGAGGACAATGAGTGAAAGCAAGTGAATGGCTTTCGAGGGCATCTTCCCCTCCGATTAAACCAATTCTTTGCTTTGGTGTTGTAGCAAAGTATTTCCTCGATCATTTTTTGGAACAAAGAAGAAATCAGGTAAGGGACACTGCAGCTGAAATACACACTGAAGGGGGTTGGCAACATGACTTCATGAGCTCATGAGGGTCATTTCATGAGCTCTCTGGCTACCTACCTTAACAGTAGTTTAGCAACACAAAGTGCTAATCATCAATGGCTAAAAATAATAATACTTCAGCTACAGAACAGTGAGTGTACTGCAGTGAATAATTCAATTAGAAATACAGAACACCAATCAAGTAAGGTAGTAAAAATCTAAGCCTGTCATCTAATTTTTGAAAGGTACTAGAGTGCTCTTATGCCAGAAAAGCTACTGCAATAAGCTTTGAATCCAGCTCCAAGGAGCCCAGGAGAGACCTTGATACCCTGTTACTTACACCTCTGATTTGGAACTATGACTGTCTATCCCAGGGCAGTGATATAAATCCTACAGTTGCACAATTTTTGCCCCAAACTTAGGTCCATCCTGATGCAATGTCTGTTAAATAACACTACAAAATCAATCTTTGAGGAATCCGTTAACAAACAACTTTCCACTGATGATCTTTCTCACCAATATTTTGAGAACAAGATTGTTCCATTCTGCAGGATTTCTACAGGAGCTATTTCTGGTTACTCATATGAAGCACCACATCCTGTAGCTCCTTAAGTATGTATGGATTTGGCAGTGTGGAAATTGATGTGGCCATTTTAACAACAATGACATGTTTTGGTGAGAATGAGATTGCCAGAATCTGGCCAACACTTGCAGCATTTGGCAGTAAATTACAGGTAAACATATGCTGAACAAATGGGAGAAAATGCAGGGTAAACTTGAATATTTCTCTCCCCCATGCAGCTGAGTAAGGGGAGTGATAGAAGGACTCTGGTGGGCAACTGGTATCCAGTCAGAGTCAACTCATCACACCATCTTTTGAGTTACTTTGCTTGTGACCAGCTTTTCTGAGACCAACGGTGGGAAAAGGAACTGTACCAGATAGGACATGGTGACAGATTGAGATCTTCAGCAGGAATTATTTGGAAACAAAAGCAGAAAAGACAAAGATGGGCTTAATTAAATTTAATTATATTATTTCTATATGAAGACAGTGTGTGTGCATTCGTCTTCAGCTATTTTAGCAACTGCAGGGTCCAATTGCATATCTAGGTTAAATTTTGCTTTGTCTATGCATCATGACAGGAAAAAGATGAGTTTTCTGCATCCAGGTCTTTCTACAAGTGACGAATGGTCAGTACAGATTTGCCCAAAATCCCAGGTGCAGGTATTAGATAATATGTGATATGTTATCAGTTGATTTGAAGCTGCTGTAATATTGCAACGAAAAGGTTATGCATAAATGACAATTCATAATGCCTGTCAAAATCAGCTGAAACAACAACAACAAAAAATTCTTTCAATTGCTATAGTTTCCACAAAATGATTAACAAAGTGACAGCTTTAAAAAGTGTTCCTGATGGATTTGGAATGAAAGAACTGCAATGTAATCTGTATTTTGCTATGCAGGAAAAAATATAATATAATATATTATCAGAGCTGGGAAAAGACAGACCTAAAAGCTTGTTTATGACTGAATGAATTTTGGATAGCATTATGCCTCCTTAACAGTCCAAAACATGCATCACATATTAGCCTGACTTTTAATAAAGAAGTGACACTTGTATTATTTCATTTCTTCAAAGCTGGAAAATTGTAAATATTAAAATATAAATAGATATGATAAAAACGCAAATGGTTTTCATTGAATTAAAGAAAATACTTTTGAAAGACTTTAGAAAAAATAGCAAAGAAGCAAAGTTTGAATGCAAAAACCACAGAGGGCAATAATAGGTGGTCAGGGACTTGATCTTTGACTTTATTTTGAATGATTGTGGTGAAACAAAGAACCTGGAAAGTCAAGATAACTAATCATCTGAAGATTTCCCAGAAGATGTCTAAATGTTGGAGATTTAAAAATTCATCACAGCAAGGTGATCTTTGTGGCAGAAAAATTGCTCACACTGAGACAATCTGCAGTATTCAAAGGACAGTCCTTACCTTCTGCAGTGTCTGCAAGCAAGAGCAGTCAGCTATTTCTAGACAGTTAGGAAGACAGGTTAACCATATTAACCCCTAAAGTAAAGCCCACTAGCAAGTAAGGGCACTACTTCAGGGTCTTTATTGGCTTTGAGAGCCTCCACCTGCACATCTGCAGCTACAGGAGTCCAAAGAAATTCACTGGTAGGTCTGTAACTTTGTTGCTCTCTTTTTTAATCTATGCTAAGTGATACAGGAGGTCAGGGTCATCACCTAGGAAAGCTGGTTACCAATCTCACCGGTACAGGAAGAGCAGCATTTTGTACACTTTGTTTTATGTGTCTGCACATAAAACTCCTCACTTGACAGTTGAAGAAAGGAAGGCATCTTTAGACTGTCGCTTGCTTTTGTGTTTGTTTTTTTTTTCCCCTGAGGACCACAGGCAGCTGAGTAGTATTTTATCTGCTCAGTGCCATGGTTATCACATCGATCTGCTACTCCTCTTTATGTACAGTGGTATATAGATGATGTATCAAAGTTCAAATAATACACAGTGGCTTAAATTTGAGTGGAAGTATAGGCTACAAAAGATTACAAGAACAACCATTATCCGAATAATTTCAAAGAAAACAAGATGACTGCATTTAGTTTATTTCGAGGGTGAAGAAAATGGGGAGAGGAGCAGCTCCTCTTTTCAGAAGCAGTACCATTTTATTTTTTTATTGCTTTTGCATTCTAAAAAACCCCTCAATTGACAGTTCTGAAAACACAGCCTCTTTAAGAAGTGTGCACTGAAAAAGTTTAGACAGTTTATAAATTAATCTTTTCAAAATTATGTTTAATTTTACTAATGTTTTGCCTGACCTCCAGAGTCTACCTGGTTCCCTAGATCTGTTCAATATTTTGCTCTGTTTTGGTTGGATTGGAATTTGTTTACTTTTAGCTCCCTTTATTCACAGAGTGCTTTGATTTCTTAGGTTTTTCACTTGAAGTGAAGATGTTGTCCCTGTGTAATGTTTTTTATGTTCTGGGCAGTTCAGCACTTTTTAAATATTTGTTGATAAATGTTGTTTTCATTTTGTTTTGTTTCTGGATCAGTTACCCACTCATTTATCTTTCCTTCAAGAAGGTCCACAGGTCCTTGTAGTTTGCTGTTTTCATGAGGATGTAGCACTGAATTTTACGTTTGTTATCTTTGATATACTTGATCAGTTTTCTATTTTGTGCCTTTATAAATTTGAATACATTCCTTTGACTCAATGTAGTTAAATATTTCATTTTATGACACTTCTAGTGAGATCAGAATTTGAGCAACTGTGTCTTCCATGATTAGGATTTAAAGGTGTTTGAACAAGGGAGAAGACTAAGAAACAATTGCATCATTAAGAATAATGGTTTAGGCTTTATCAGAGTAATGACTATTCCATAAAGTAACTCCACAGAAATGAGAACCATATAGTAGCCAAGGAAATAATAAAAACTTGGAGCATGTCCTGATTAGGTATGAATGGTGGTCCCAGCATCTCTTTCCAATACTGCTGGTTATTAGTGAGTGTGGTGTTTTTTTCCAGCGTAGGTTCCCTGTTGAATATTTAAGGCCATTAATGAGTTAAGGCTCAGGCAATTTGATTCTATTCATATCTTTGTACTAAGATCATGTATGTCTACAGGTTTAACTCCTGTCTCTTAGGAATTCACTATTTTCTCCCCTTCTTTTACCGATGTGGAAGAGTTCATACACACTTGCACTGACATGCTGAGTAGCAGAACTTCACAGAAAACACAACAGTTATGAGTGAAAGAGCTGTCAGCATTTTTCTTTTCCCTCCTGATTTCTCCATGACGAGCACAGAAACATCAAATCGAATTTCTAAACAAAAGGAACAAAAAATGACATTCAGGACTTTGGTGGGAGGTTTGGTTGACACAACCAGAGTGATACCGTGAAGGGGAAATGCTCTGAAAACTGCTGAGTTGGACCTTTGATCTGTGTTCTGTGTTCAGTCCTGGCACGATATTTGGGGTTTTGCTTGTGTGCAGGTTTGCTAGGACCAGTTTTAAATCTCGTCAATGATAGAATTAAATTAAACCTGTTTTGGCTAGATTACTTTATGTAGTCTGTTACAAACCAAGTCTTTGCAATTGTATGGCGAGCATTGAAGTATTCAAGGTTGTGACTCACCAGGCTCAGCAAATGGTGTGCAATCTGAGGAGTAACTGGCATTTTAGAGGGAAAGACAGGAAAACTTCACTCCTCCAATCTTTCCTTTTATCCACTGAATGCCATTTTATAGATGCAAGTGCTTTTCAGAATTTAGGTAGACTGAAGTTTAAATAAGGTCAGTTTGTTCAGCTTTCTCCCTTGAATTCCTAGCAACACTTTATACTGCTAGAAGCACAAAGAAGGGCCTTATTATTCCCTTGGCAGATAATTTTCATGCAGACATATGGAAATTATGAGTTTGAAGTAATGATGTTTTATCTTATTATTCCATTGGAGAATTTTCCTCCCATAAAACAGGCTAAGAATTCAGCATTCTTTATACACAAATTGTTGTGATCGCAAGAGGTCAAGGTCATGAGCATAGAATAAAGTCCCATTTAGTACAACTGCTACCCACCTCCACTTCTTCATTTATTTGATATCTTTTGTAGCATCTGCCATAATGCTATTCCTAAAAGCCAGAACAAAAATGGAGAGGGAAAAGTGAGAGTGATACTCCATTCTACTACTCAGAAAAGATGAGGGAATCTCTAGGGCACTTAACTCTCTAATACACTTTGAAAATACTTTACATTTGCTCAGGCAAGTAGACCTGCAGCTCCTTCCTGAGGATGTGGGTGCTTCAGAAGTTTATATCAGGCTAAGCTGACTGTTCTTTCCTTAGCTTCATCAGTGGGCTGGGACCTACATATTCTCACAGTGACCCTGTGTGTTTTTGTTGCCTTAAATGAAACAAAATATTCAGCTACTATTTATTTGGTTGATATGCAGAGACTGTTCTTTGAAAAAAGGACACTTAAGATCAGTATGTGGGCTGCAGATAAATTAGTTATAATTTTCAAATGTGTTCCAAATTTACACTTATTTTTCATCAGCTTCTTCAATTGTGAATGCCAAAGTGTCGTGTATGAATGAAACTATAGATATATATGTTAGAATTTTATCAAACATAAAGATAATATGAATTCTATAACACTACTATTTAAATTGTGCTTTTTCAATTCATTTTGCTTCAATTCATTACACTTAGCTTCAATATAAAATTAGCCAATATTTAAATTCCTTAAAACATGTACTTTTATAGAATTATTCAGAGTGAGTAAGCAATTTCACAATGGGCACGTTAAATAAAAGCACTCACTTAAGGAGGGTTCTAAAACTCTTCTTAAGACCTTTCCTACAAATGCTGTTGAGGAGGACCTGTTTTGCAAAATTATCTCAGCTTTTATTTACACTTCAGAGATTCCTGGAAAGAAAAATTCCAGTTACGGAATTGTGGAAGGACAAGGTTTTGAAAGATTATTTAGAGATATATATCAGCAACTGAGGTAAAGGAACATCCCTTTAGAGATGTTGAAGGTCTGGCCTTGGCATTGAGTACGTTCATTGTAAATACTGACTTATCTGGAAAACTGAATCTGAGAGAGAACAGAATATAGACAGCTGCTCCTAACCTCACATGTTCTCTAAAGGCATCTATTACCTTCCCTAATGTCTATGAGAAACTGGAATGTTGTCATATTAAGTGCATGCTATGTATTTGTGTAGGAGAAGCAGCTACTCTTGATTTCTAGAATAGTTTAAATACTCCTGTGTTTTTAAACTCTGTAAAAATTGAATTAACCTGCAAAAATGTTCTTGAAGTTGTCATAATTTTATGGTCAGATGTTCTGCTCTTTCCATGAGTGTGTGCATACACAGGTTCCAGAGCATTACAAGCAGGCTGGGCTGCAAAATGCCAGTGGCTGTGTCCCTCTAAGCAGACATTTTTCCTACTGTCCTGCCATCAGTTTTCTGGAGGTCATGCAGGCTCATTAAACCACTGAGATTGAAACAAGTAAATAAATAAGTAAAAGTGTAATCCAGCAACACTCCTTTGACAGCAACCCTACAGGTACAGTGCCAGAAAACAAATGGAATCAATCATTAATTACAAGTTTTGCTGGTCTTAATGGAATCTGGAAACAATCTAAGGTGCACAGGGCATAGCAAGTGGTGATGAATGTCAGGATAACGGGACAAATTTATCTTTCAGACGTATCTACTGCACATTAACTCTGATTTGTCTTTAGATCATACAAAGAGGACAATTTCAGGGACTACAGGACATGCCCTAATCGCATAAATCAATAGACTGCCCATTGAGCTATTGGAGCATTGAGATAAAGAACAGATCTACTCCTCTATTATCTCTGTGTTCCTTAAGAGCAAAGTTTTGCCAATAAAGGGCTGAAGCTACAACTGTCTCAAAACCCACAAAGTGCATATAAATCAGCTGAGCAGGACAATATGGGTTCATTCAAAGCATTCACAGACCGGAAAGCCATTCTGAAGGAAGATCTTGCAGGATGTATTGATGTGCATTTCATTTCTTAGTGGAGATTAATATCACTGTATTTATCTCATAAAACCATAAATGATTTTTAGTCCTGGCTGTGTTAAAAAAAATTCAACTGTCACTTTTCTTGTACGAAACCATTTGAAATGGTAATGGAAAGAATTGCTCCAATTAATGGTCTCTGGGATCAAAAGGTGAGGCAAGATAAAGATACATACAAATTACTAATTGCTGGTGTGCAGAGTGGTGTTGAAAATAGCATTTTGAAAGACGGAACCAGAGCATCATAGATTCATTTGTAGACTGACATGTTCATCATGATTTGTAATAGCTTCAAATACACATCCTTTTAACTCATAATTGATTTTTTTCCCCCAGAAATTGCTATGACACTCCTGCCTAAAGTAATTAGAGAATGGAATTAGTATTATAGAATCATGCAATCATGGAATGATTTGGGCTGGAGGAAACCTTTAAGGGCCACCTAATCCAAGCCCTCTGCAATGAGCAGGGACATCTTCAACTAGATCAGGTTGCTCAGAGCCCTATCCAACCTGACCTTGAATATTAAGGATTCGTTTATTCAGATCCTCACTCTCTTACATATGCTGGTGGAAGAATGCTAACCCATTTGTGGGATTCTACATTTCCATGGGAAATAATGCCTTTTCAGCATTATATGTTCTCAAGAGAGAAAAAATGGGAGTGGGAAAGACAGAGTAGCAGTTTAATCCTTTACAGTGAAGTCCTTAGTATAATTGCTTGGAAAAATAGGAGTTTAAGCCAGGATTGTTAAGGGAGTGTGTTGTGCAAGAGTCCCCATGCATTGTTCTTCCATTACTTAAATTCTTGATTGAAAAACTTACTTAAAATCTTTGTTACTTCAGTCCTTGTAAATGACACAGAGATGCTATCAGACATACCTTCAATCCTCATGCAAGTGGAGTAATTAGGCATAATCCCTGATGTGATTTACCAATAATTGATACAGGATTTTGGAGGTTAAAATTCGTTGAATTTCCACCTGAGCTGGGTTACAGGCAAAGAAGGAATCTGGTATGGTTGTCTATGGAATGGTAAACTTAGATGTCTGAAGCACACACATATGTATAAATACGTATGAATCCATTCAGTAACAGCAAGTCTTGTATACTAGTTTCTATTTATTTCATCTAGACAGCGCCATGATTTTATGTAGAAACCAATTTTTGAAATTAATATGAATCTTTGGTTGTTAGCCAGGTTCTATGGCACTGTGGATTCTACATCTATTAATTTGGTGATGTTTATGTATGGGCCTTTTTGTTTTAGAAAAAAACAACAACTTCAAAAGTCACTTTAAATGAATGCAATTGCTTAAAAAGGGACTATTTTTCACTTGCACCTTAATGGAGGACAATATTGCTTAAAGACTCCATAACTAAATAAAGGCTGTAGCACCTGTGCTATTTGTTTAAGAAGGAATAACGATGTTAATTTCTTCTTGTGGAACTTCTTTAAAATTGCTCTTTAGCAATTTATTGTGTAGAAAGCTAAAGAGCAATTTTATGGATTTAGAATATTGTCTTAGAGAACTGCTGCTCCTAACTTTGTTTTTCTCTACATAAAAATGTTTGTATTATCATTAGTTTCATCTCCCTGTATCAGGGAAAGAAAATGCATTTTCTAACTTCATAGCTGTTTGAGCTGACTATTTTCAACTCTGTTCTGTGGTTTTCAGCTACAACTACAGGGAATATTGCTTTTGCTTGCTGAGAGGGAAAGTAATAATTAATATAATGTTATTCTTACTTTCCTCATAGTCTAAATTAGCTTAAAAACCGTTAGGAGATGACTCTGACTAATGGCAACTAGCAAGGTCCCTGTTGATGCCAGACTGCCTGTCAACCTCCTTCTGGCTTGGCACTGACAGCTGTTTCCAGCTGTGTTCAGAGGTTGGACAGGGGGACTGATACCCTAAATCATGCATATACATTGCATGATTTTCCCAGCTGGAGTGTGGAATGATGCTGCATTATTTATTTTTCCTTTTTCCTTTTCTTTATAAATATGGTTCCACTCAGTATTTAAAATGTAAATCTGCATTTTAGGACATTTAAAGTAGCGCTTAGGACTCATTTTTTTGCATTCTTCAAAACTTAGTATTTTCTTCAGTTTCACTTAATGGGATATGAAGGCTGGAAATCTTGATATGCTGAACATCAGAGAGAACTAATTGTTCATGGTGTATCCTTGTTGCTGTCTGATGGTTGGTTCCTACCTGCTTTGAACTCTGGCAATATGATAACAAATGAATTTCTCCACAGATGAAAGAAAATTCGCAATGTTACTGTAAAAAACTTGTTTAAATAACTTGTGTTCAGGTGGCACATAAATTTCTGACCAGGACAAATAGTTCTAGACTGGTCTATATATAAACAAAATGCTATAAATACGAAAAATGGGAACAGCAGAAGAGAAGGAAAACTGGTAGGAACTTCTTACTTCAGATGCTGATTTTTTGTAACAGGAATGAAAAGTTAAAGGGAGATTCAAAACATTTGCAAGCTACAAGGGAAAAGAAAATTTTAACAAGAATATGAGCTTTTGGTTACAGATTGGACCAGATTCTAACATATCTTAGGAGGAATAGTTTAATAGCTTTTTTGTCCCTTCTGGTGAGGCATCTGCTGTTGAAAAGACAGGCTATTGGGTTAGACAGAACTCAAAACTACCCTGAGGACAAGTCTTACACCGTCAAGAATGTTCTTGAAATAAACAGATTAGGATGGGGGGGGGAAGGAAGAAAAAAACCCAAATGCCAAACTATGCAAGGAAATTAGATGTGGGGAAAATTATCTAGCTTTACATTGAAATCTTTTTATGTCAGTCTGAGAGACTGGTAACTTTAGCTTCATATACAAGTTTCAAAACGTCAAAGGAATCTGAACTCGATGGACAATTTGATCCTTGAAATCATTCTCTAAAAAAACCACTAATAAATGCAGATAGAGACCAACAAGCAAACAGCACAATCTTCTGACTTTAGTAGCTTGCTTTCCAGAATTTGTTCTCTGTTGCGGTCTCATAGGTCTCCATGGTATCTGAGTCCTGGGGTTTGGCCTGAGGCTCTTTTTGGGGAAGAAGTCTAACCCAGTCTTTTGTTATAGTAGTCTTTAAGCAAAGGTGAAATTAAAATTCGTATGTCTATATTTTAACAAAATTTATCTGTCATGAGGAAGAGCAATGTGCCTGGGTGGCTGTGCCTGTGTTCTGATCACTGAAGATCTTTTTAAAAAGAAAGGTACTAAGAAGGGAAGGACTGGTTTGTGATTAGTCTCAGAGTTGGACAGTGGATCTAGAATCAGTCCATGGATCTGTAATACATTTCCTCCATAGGCTTAGGAAAACAGTTATGGTTTCTGAACTGTCTATATGTCAAAAGCCATACACAAACACAGACAAAAGGCTTGGTGGCCGAAACAATTTCTTTTCTACCTATTCTTTTATGCATCTTTCCTGAATAGCCTGAGTTAGGATCTGTCCCTTTCAGGTACCTGCCCAGTACCAGCAAAGCAGCCCCTGGGATTGCTTGGCTCTTCTGTTTCATACCTGGAAACATTTTAAACCCCAAATGTTAAAAAAAAAAAAAAAAAAAAAAAAAAAAAGGGAGCAGGTCAGGGGAGAAAAAGAAGGGAATATGGTAAAGAACTCATTTGCTTGTCAGCCTGACCTTAAAAAGAAATAACACAAATGGGAGGATGAAAGGAGTAAAAGGGAATCTCAACTTTATTATCCTGTAAAGAACCTGTGAAAATGCTGGACAGTTTTCACAGTATTTCATGGAGCTCTCAGCTGCCTAGGGCAAGACTTCTTTCGGGAGAATTTTGCTGGATTTTTCTGTACTGTTTTGCTGGATGGAAAATTCTGTCTCTTGACAATGTGGTTTACTGTCTTTGCTTGTTTATCCAACTAAAACTGAAACAAGATATAAACCAGTTTTGGTTAATATGTTTTTGGTTTTTTTCTACTGTTTCTGCTGGAAAGAGAAAGTAATTATATGAGTCAAGTGTGGGTTTGTGGACAACTTGATTTCATACAGGACACAGCAAGAAGATTTGAAGCCAGAAACTCCTCCCACCAGCCAGCTGGTGCAGATACACCTACAAAACTGTCCTGGTGCTGGTATGATTCTGTAACAACCTTGACCTATGGTAGTCCTGGGCCACTGCCTCAGCAACCAGCATGGACTCGTTTGCTTTTGGTTGTCAGTAGCTCTGTTACTGTCGGTTGAGCTCTGCTAAAGCAAAAACTTTATTCTTGAAGCAAGGTCAGATCATTTTGTAAACATTGCAAGACAAAATATTGAAGAAACACATATAGAAGTGAGTGATAGATGATATATATATAAAATAATGATTAAAATGTTTATATATGCAGATAAAAACATATGCGTATTTTATATACGCATACAGGCACTTAATTAAACTTTATATATGAACACATCTACCTATTTATTTGTCTGAGTAAAAGTAAACATCTGAACAGGAAACAACTTTTAATTTCTGGAGGTTTTTTAACCAGGATTCAGAAATTAAAAATCTTATATAAGATATGCATTCAGCCATCAAGATAAAAAACTGACCTCACTCTCAGCATTAACATCAGTCCATTAGAGGTTCTTCTTTTTGTATAAATGATACAGCATCACCAAACATGTAAATTGATGGTGCTGACAACTGACTACATTTAATATATAGTTTATGACATTGTAGCTCTAATAGAGCTTGGTAATTCTGAAACAAAACTCTCCTGAACTCTCCACGAACAAAGACAGAGCTAAGGAGTGCAAATTGGCTTTAGATCTTATGCAAGGATATTTGCTGAAATATTCTGAAGAAAAATGCATATTTATTTTAGTACAGCACACAGTACTGTTGCCTACACGGTTCCAATTTGAGGATGATTGTAGAGGGATCATGATACAGTTTCTGTTGTTTATATTCTGAAAAAAATAAAGCAAAGGAAGAGGATTTTATAATAATATAAAGCAAACAAATAATAATAAATTGATGAATTTTTCACCTGAATTTCCCATGAGAATTAGAAATTTGGAGCATCTTTGTATTTTCTTTTTTACGCACACATAGACATTGAACACTTCTGGATCTTCCTCCTTATTACTAGTAAATTACTTTTTTTTTCAGTTTGCTGCTTCCTTTCTTCCAACTATTCCAGGGAAACCCTTTGCTTTTCTTTCTGAAGAAAATCTAAACAAGGTCATTCACTGATGCCTATTCCCACACTTTTCTGCTACTAGTCAGCAATACAGAGTCTAACTGTATAAAGCAGACATATCTTGTGCGTGACAGTTCTCCAGTGTCAGGGAAGTATGTACCTAGAAGTTGTCTGTGGACAGTCAGGAGACTGAAAGGAAAAGTAGAGGGCTGGTGGCAAGGAGAATCATAGCTATAATTTTTTCTTTAAAACAGCTAAATCTGTCTTCTCTACCGGGTCTCCTGGTGGAGAAGTCTCTCTGTTCTCTCAAATATACCACCATCAGGTTAGCAAGAATCACAGTGAAGAAGGAAAAAGTTCATTAGGAATGGCACCAAATACCGATACTTAGAAATGGGTTTGAGGCCAGGCAAAAGTTCAGTCCACACGTGTGGGAAAAAGCAGGAGAGAGTAAACAATGTATGCAACATCCATCTCTGGGTTGGACAAAGAAGTTGTTCTTTTAGGAGGCCATCTTTCATAGGCATTTTCCTGCCATGTGCCTCTATTCTGACTCAAAGCAAACCTTAGCTATGTTAGTTGGCATTTATGTCTGCTTTTCAGCCCAGGCACTGCCAAGCGCCTCAGGTCTTCCAGCCAAGGGCGTATTATTCCAGGCTGGTTACAGTGTTCCTCTCCTGTGGTTTTTGTTTAAACCACCTCCACCACATACCACAGAGAAGACAGCTGTGCAGGGAACGTGTGACTGGCTGAGAAGTGTAACTGGTAATCTACTAAGCTCAGTGCAGGGACTGGAGAGAGAAGCTCTTAAAAACAGTGCTGATATTTTGATTATAAGCCAGGGATTTGCAAAGAGGTGTAGAGAAATTTATGCTTATTCACCTGTAATTGAATAATATAAATAGTAATTAGCTGGTGTTGATTTTCCAAAGGTAAGTGTTTGTGTACCTGTGACACTGCATATGGCTGATGCAGCTCCAGAGAGCCAGGCTGTGGCTGCAGACAGCCCCCCACGCAGCTCATCTGGGGGTGCTCACTGGAGACTGGCCCTGAGAAAGCTTGACTCATTTTCTTAAGAAGTATAAACACCGAGCTAAACAGGTGAAATTTCAGAGTCTTCAGTGAGTTTTGGAATGTTACTAGACTTATTTATTCAGAAAACTGTTTTTGAGGGTCCTTCATGACAAGGTGGGTGCTAGCCTGGTGTCTCAGGTTCATCACAGTTACCTGTCTCCAGCAACAAGCAGTGGTAGGTGCTGAAGAGTTTTCTCTCACAAGAACTGGCTGCAGCAGTGTGCTGCAGTGATTTGTGGCACAGCTGGTACAACTTAGTATTCAGGACGAAGACAGGATGACCACTGTCAGACATGCTCGCTGTCTGACACTGAGTTTCCCAGTTTTGGATTACTGTGAGATCCCTATTTGCTTGCGGATGCTTAGGGAGAAACTCTGTGAAGACTTTTGGCATCGGCTCTTAGCCAGAAGGGTGTAGGTCTTGTATTCAAATAAGAAAGGAATTTGAGAGGTTATCAGAATTTCAGCATTATTAGGAAGATAGTAATTTATGAAGAATTCAGCAAGCCAGTGTTTTACACCCGGTGTTGTTTCCAGAAGGAATAAATCACTACTGTTGATCTATAAAGCCTCCAGCTCTCTAAAAGCAGGCTTCATGCTGGTGCCATAAATCTGCAGTCTGCAGTTGGGACTGATAGAACCACGGTTAGCTAATTCAGAAGGAAAGAGCAGACCATGTCAGGTTGTCTGCTGTCATAACTTTAAGGTATTTCCAGGCTCTATTTTTTCCAGGATTCTATTGATGTGATTGAAGAATTTTGGCATGGGGAGGGAGTTAGGAATAAAGGGAGTGGCAGGTGCTAGGGTATGACGGATTCTGGGCTTTGCTTGCATGAGTCCTTTCCCTGGACAGAATATAGCTATCCCCAGACATATTTTACCCTTCCGGTTGTGCAACTAAAAATATGAGTTATGCTGGATTAAACTGGGTTGGCAATGAAAAAAGAAAACAACTTTGCTAAAGTTGAACACACAAGCACTATACAACTTCCTGTCTCTCTAGTGTTCAGCAACCGTTTATTTGAAATCATTTTGTGCCCAAGGTTAAGTTTCCATTTAATGACAACAAAATGTAGAAAATGTGATTCTGGCCACGGGAGATTTGATGACAAACTTCTCTGCAAGATTTAGATTTTTTTTCCCCACTTCAGACTAGCTAACCAGCACTGTTTACTTTTCTTTCAATTCTTTATAGAATGATGGATCACATCAAATCTATTTAAGTAGGAGTACAGCAAAAAAGTGATGCAATAACTATTAAAATTGCATGGACTACTATCCTATGACTGCTACTGGGTATATCTTAGCCAAGAGCATATAAAAGTATGAATATCATGGTTCATAAATATTTATCTGCAGGAAAAATCCTGACAATAGAAGTCTTTTTAATCTAGCAAACATGCATATCATATTCCTGCAAAAAATTAAAATTCCGTGGTTTTTTTTTAATAGAAGGGGTAATTAATCATCAGAATAATTTGTCCAGGGGTTATTTTGGCTTCTCTGTCACTTGGAGTTTTAAAGTCATGATTAAAATATCAGCTTGAAAGATTTTCTCTAATCCAGAGGTTATTGGACTTGATGCCACAATTAATAGACAAACATTTCTGACTGTAATGAACAGGGAGTTTGACTAGAAGACCTTATCTCTTTCTTTTGACCTGGCCACATCTGGGTTTATGGTATAACTCAGGGTGAGCTTCTGAGGACTCAAGAGATGCTTGAAAAGAGTAAAAGCTATGGACTAGAGTTCCTCTGAAATCAGGGCTGGACAGCATGCTGGACAACATACTTTAGCTGACACTCCTCTGAGTGGTGGGATTGGACTAGACAATTTCTGGAGGTTCCTCAGTTGTTAAGTGGTTCTGTAGTACATCACATTTTTTTTCCAAGCTCAAGTAATCTTTAACCTTTGAGACCAGCAGACTTCTGTCCATCCTCAAAACAAGCAGAACTGGGGATGCTGTAAAGGTCTTTCTTTAAGAAAGACCCTCAGATCCTTCACAGATGCTCACTGCTTCCAAACTGTAGTTTGACAGCCATGAGAATAGCCCATGATATCATTAGATCAGCAGGTAAAATACATCTTCAGTCTATCTAAGCATTGCCATCACTTATTCATTATTTAGCCTTTATTAGTTACTAAAGAATGTAATATCACTCCCTCAGCAAGTGGACTGACACAGGAATAAACCTACTAATAAAATGGTGGAACAGCTGAGACGATGAGGAAGAAGTAATAGAGGTCCCATCCGGCCCTTACAGAGGCATAATACTAATGTTCAACTAATACTGCTTCTGTCAGTCTGTGGGTTTGGGTACTGTCATCTTGGCACAGAGAGCTGTGTGGGTCATGGGAGCAATGGGAGTTGGGGACAAACTGTCCCCAGACATTCAGGCTGCTGTGGGATGCTGTGCTTCCCCTTGAGAGATGAGACTGGTGTAGTGCCTGGTGAGTGTTACAGCTGCAGACAGCAACTTATGGCCTAGCTGGTTAATGTTTAAATACATTGGAAGTCCCCCTGAGGGTAAAATGTGGAGGACCCTACCCCTAAACTGCTCTCCATAGCAGGTAGCAGCCTTGCTGGGGTTGGACTCTCAGCAAGCAGCTAGAAGCAGGTTATTTTCCCATGGCAGCTATCTAGAGAGTCACAGTGGAAGTTAATTTAATTCTGCAGTGGTTTACTGAAGGCAGTCTCCAATGATATATTGGTTTCAAAGCATTCCCTTTTCAGCTTCATCTCTCAGGTAGCAATTCTTCTAGATCTTCTAGGCTCCTTAAATAAAATATATCTTCTCTGTAATTCTTCTCTGTCCCCTAAAAAGAGGTAGGAACAGGCATATGCCTGATGCAATACTTTTTATGCCACAAGTATCGTTACCAAGCAACCATCCCATGTGGCTTTGGCAGAACATAAACTTCTTCAGTCACTAAGCCTTCAAACACCTGAACCAAGATGTGCCAGCAGAAAATATCAGAGATCTAGGTGAAGCAATGCTTTTTCCAAATCAACAAATGATTTTTCCAAATCAACAAATGATTAAGGATGATTACCATACATCAGCACTATGGCTATCATGCACATTTTCCAAAATGTTACCACAAATGAATGTTTACTTGCATGTGAAGATTAATTATATCTGTTGGTGTGAGGAGGCAAACTCTCAGGTTGTCAGTATTCTAAATATTTTTATTATGCATTCTGAATAAAATTGGAAAAACATTCCCAGCTTCCACCCCAGACCAGAATAAAGGGAGAGATGAGAGACTTGCCGGTTCCAACCAAATGCTCTCCCATCAAGTCCTACAGGTAGCAATTTGTGTCATCACAAAGCTAGTGTAAAATTATCTTACCTTACACTGACATTACTGACTGGTCTTCCATTTCACAGTCATTAGAATAAAATTTGTGTACTTTGCTCAGCTTCCAGATTTGTGGCTGTGAGGCTTTTTTGAGTTTGTGCAAGTGCATAGTCAAAGGTGAAGGATCAACAAAGGTGAAGATTTAACTCATTGCAACTCAGTTGGCTACAGTCAGTTGTCATCTTCTGGGGACTAGTTGTAGAGTATATTTTTATATGCCCAGTGGATTAAAGTAGCAGAAAACAAAGCAGTTGGAGACACATATCAAAATCCGTGGGCATAGATACAGTGACATTCCAACTGGAGGACATGAGCATCAGCCAAAATAGGCCAGTCAGGTAAGAATTTTCAAAATGTATTACCACTACCTGAAAAGAGGCAATTTCCAGTTAATCAACCTTCCGTTTGCTTCTCTGCTCATTGAAGGAGTTGACATTCTGCAGGAGCACAGCTTGGTTCCTCACACGGAAAGGTCTTATAGTCCATTAAATCCTCTTAGTCCATAAATAGAAACAGGAGTTAGAGACCTTTGCAAATGAGAACATAACTATATACAGTTACATTCATCTCTCTGAAAAAAAAAGAAGTGGTGGAAACCAGCAGGAAGATGATGAAATTACTGGTACTTAAGGTCATGTATTTGCTCTATACTGGTATCTGGTTTAAAAATGTAAGTGTTATGATGTACATATATAAATTATAGCACACAGAATCTTGCAAATACAGAGGCCAAGTTTGTCCTTTCACATGCAAATAAATATCCAAGAGCTAAGAACAACAGGGCCCAAGGTCCATTCGACAGCTGTGTGATTGAATAGGTTTGACAGTTCCAGTCCCTCACATGCTATAGATGCAGCATTCAAAAGTGTTTGAAGACTTCATAGCACATAGAAAAACCCACAAAATTGATCCTGACCGAGTGACTGACTCAAAGGCACAAATTTCTCTTTCTCTTTTATTTCTTGAAGCTGATTCCTGGTAGAAAGTTCCTAAGACATAATCCCAGCTTCCAAAATGTACCACTTCTCAAAGAGGAAGACTTTTGAGATCTAGCTATAAATGTTGCCCTTTGTGTTTTGTGAGGAAAAGGAATCATGAGGTATCTCATCCTATTTTGATCTTTCATGTAAAATTTCTTTGAATGGCCTTTCACTGAATGCAAAAGGGCAGGGAGAAAACTCTGAATGTTATTTCCTTCAGCATTTTATGGTTCTAGGGCTGTCTCCTGTCATCATGTATCATCTCTCAACGTGTGATTTGCCTTGGCTTGTGGACCCTGGCTTTTTGAGACTTCAGTGTACCACTTTTTATTTTTTGTTAATAAAAAAATCTACAATTAAATCAATGGAATTATACAAATAACCATGACTCAAATAAGTGTTCTGCTAATGCCTGCTAGTCTGGACACTGTGCTATTCCTTCTCATTATTGCAAAAAGGGACATAAAACTCAGCTAATAAAATGTTCTACTGCACAGATGAAATGTTACCAAAGTCCAATCTTCATTTTCTTTTTTTCGGTGTGTCTGTCAGTCCTAGTACTAGACAGCATGCTTATCATTGCTGTTAATTTTTTCTTTTCAGGAATCATTTGTTTTCAGAGCAAATAACTAGTTTTTACTAATTTCTATTGATTTGATATTAAAATATTGTAATATGCAATTATTAGTTGCATTTTGTTGGTGTATGCAGAAATAAAAATCCTTCTGAAAATACAGGGAACTGACTAGAATATCCTGCCCCCGTGTCCTGAACAAAATGCCCAGTGGTAATTTTTAATTTTTGAGTTTACTTGGTACCTCCACAACTTTATCTTTGCACGTCGCAGGGTGAATATGCCTGGAGATTAGAATTGCACTCTTTCCTGCCAATTAACATCAAAGCCAAAAAAAAAAAGGCTTAATCTGCCCAGTAGGTGAAGAAATTTCACAGGTAGCTAAAAGTAATTTTTCCTGAGTTTAGTATACAGTGTTAATATATTTGTAGTATTCAGAGATCCTGATGAAATCATGTCTTTTTTGTACTGTTGCATAAACACATGCATATTGCTAATTAGAAGTTCTTTTAAAATTGAAATCATATTTCCATATTTTGGGAAAGGGATTTCAAATTTTTTTGCACTCAAAATTGTGTGCAGTTACATTGTATATATGTGGATAAAGGCTTTTTTCAGATTAATAAGGATTTGCTTATTTTTGTTGAGTTCCTCTACAGTTCAAGTTGGGTAAGCAAGTCCAACAACAGTGTGACAGCTTTTCCCACTTACGAGGACACCACTTACATCAGTCTCCAAGTTTTCCTGTGGAACTGTGTGTTTAATATTCTTTCTCCTGGGAAGTAAACGGAAAAAACCCAAAATTAGTCACCATGGAATGTCAGTGTCCACTCAGCACTGTTTTGCCATACAGCTCTTTTTGTGGATAATGGAAAGATAATTTGATATATCACTTTCTGTTTCATTTTAGGACACATGCCTTACAGCTTTTCAAGTGTAATAAAGATATGACATGTGCAATAACCTTTTCTTTCATTGTGAATAAAAATGTGTTATAATAAAATAGGCTGGCAGAATTCCATCAACCAGAACACTTCGACAAGTAACTTGCTTCAATTAAAAAGTAAGTGCAGGAGGAAAAGAATGTCAGTTTGTCTTTGAAGCCAGGAACATGCAGGGTCTCACAACACAATTTTTTTTTAATGTTTTGAGGAAACAATACAACAGCTAATAAATTCATTATTTATCTAATTTGCATTTTAGATGATTTCTTAATTAATTTTTGAGCTTTCTTTGACATGTATGACTCTATAAATTGCATTAAAATGTGATTAATTCTACCGGTATCAATCAGCTGTCAAGAAAAGAGAAGTGAACTTCCTAGAGATTTCCATCTCCAGAGTCCATGTTCTGCAGAACTTTCATCTTCCAGCAAAGCTCGGATTTAGATAAAATGCACGCCTATCACTTTCAACAATGATATAAATATATTTTTCAAGCATGCATTTCCATACCGTCTTGTTTCACCGGAGGAGATTTTATCAATATCTGATGAATGTATTACCTGCTTTTGCCCAATTCTGGTTAAATTATAATGACAATATTACTAATGCTAATAATACCAATGTTTTAGGGGCTTCTTAACCTGTATATATGGTAGGGGAAACAAACTACTCTGTCTTCCCACGAGTTAACCTGGAGATGGGAACTCTTGTAATGAAGATTATCCTCTCGAGAAGAACCAACCTGTAGGAATGCTCTGAGATTTGACTTTCTACATTATGTCAAATCACTAATCATGGCAATTCTGTAGCTTGGGTCTTCTCCTTATTAATTCAACTGCTTCTTTCCCCCTCTGTCTCTTCCATTACTCCTCTTGGTCTCTTTCTTTTCTTCATATTACTACTCTTAGTCTTTAGGTACTTGCACAAGAAAAATACCAAAGAGTAATAATAAACAGAGACAGAAGTGCCCTGCTTTTCTACAAGTAATCTTTATCTTTGTAAAAGATTTCATTTTCCATCCTTACATGATTCATGACCATTTTTAGGCTTGAAACTGGCAATGGTAAGTGCTTGTTAGCTTCTCAAAATATACCTTTAGAAATAATTATCGTTGGTGAGAAAGGAAAATTACTTTGATACATAAATATTAAAATGTGAAAAAAACCCTCAAGCTGTGCTGTATTCTCTAAAAGAAAAACATATAACTTCATGGTTGCTTAAAATACCCATAATATTACATGAAGTTTCAATGACACAAAGTTGCAAGAAACGTCCAAATGGATTTCGCAACAGGCTCATCATCCTTTGTATAATTATCAAACAAAACATTTCATATGAAACCATGACTGTATAATTAAAGGAGCACCTTGAGCACTCTGATTCACCAGATGTCTCAAAGAAGCAGTGTGGTTCAATGGGTATGACATTAAATTGGTTATTATGAGAACCAGATAATTTTCTCATCTTTGATTGCAGTGAATTTTAGATACTTCATGTTTGAGGTTATTAATTTGCAAAATTGGTTTGGTAATGCCTGTCTCCACTTACATGTCTATGACAGAGCACTTTTAACCATGATACCTTCAAATATGCAGGAGGAAAAAGAAAGACTTTTAAGAAGGAGGACAATACTGAAACAGATTGATCTTTTCAGTCTTCTGGCTCAACAACTGTGCAGTACTTAACACAGAATTAGTCTTCCAACTGTAAGTACTCCTAACTGTCATGGCCTCAGTTTTTTCGGCATTTTCTACTCCTTAAGATAAGGTGAATGTGGCAATTCTCCTGTGTCTGTCCCATATTCTCCTTTATAGGGACATGACTAGACTCTAACAGTATCTGCAAGAATGGCCAGTCATACACAACATACTACAAAGTACAATGGCAAAGTGGTTTCAGGAAGGATATAAGCAAGCAAAACAAATTAAAGATGAGAAAGTGGGGAGTACTACCAGGAATATTCAGCAAGAGAGTGCAGGCATGGATGGTTTAAAGTACATGGAGGTCATGATGCCTTAATGTTTTATTACCTCGTTTGAAGGAGGAGGATGGTTTGATTGATGAAACTATAATTTTCTCTGGCCTGTTAAAGAATTAAATGTTGTTTTGCTGGAATTTATTTATATAACATACTCTAAATCAGAGGGCCATCAGTTACAATGAGCTACTCAAACAAATGGTAGTTGATTGTCAGCTGTACTACTAATTACATATTTACTTCTGCAGAAGTGTATCTATAGGCCTATGTACCACACTTTAAGCCATTAAAATGCTTAGATCAATCTTCTGTTCGCTACCCTGTTTAGGAATGAATTGCATCATTTGTTTTTGTTCTGAGCCAGTGGACACAACTTGCCTATTGGGACTTCAACGTGGGAGAAAACTGTCCTAAACACACAGAAAACTGTACACATTGACTAGGCAAGAAATTTTCCCCTAACGTAATCTCAAGCTCACCAGGGCATGAAGAGAAGTCACTTGGTTAGCAAAAGTCTGTGCATTATTCCTTGAGATTCAAAATAACTTTATTTGGAAATCACAGTCAAAAATAAAACGTGTTCTACAGTCCCTCCTATGAAATGTATCATTGCCTTTTTAGAAACCAAAATTCAATTCCTTTAGAGGTAGAAACAACACGCAGTCTTGTGTAGCCTTGGTGCAAGTATTGTCTTTGACCTAAGGAGAAGGGATTCAAGGACAGCAGAAGGGTTTTTCCTAGCAATCCTGGTGAAGATCTAAGGTGAAGGGAGCAACTCTTAAGGATATAGCAGCAGATACCCACACAACTACCACGGTCATGACATCTCTGCAAAGGTGACTGATCAATACCAGTTACATGACATGCATCTCACACCCAAAGAATGAAAAACATCAGCTCATTTTCAGCAGGTCATCAAACATTCAAAAGCAAATATTAAACCTCACTCGTCTCTGAGGCAGAACAGATCCAGAATTAGAAAAGCTGCTGGCAGAGGGTGCCTTTGCCGCCTTGTGAAAAGAAACACAGCAGCACTTCTGGGTGTGGGGGCCCTGGGGCACCACTGCCCCCTGCCCTGAGCACGGTGGCACAGCCACGAGCAGCCACGATGGAGCGCAGCCTGCTCCCTGCTGCCGAGCCCTTCCTTTGCACACCACGGGTGGGGGACTGATACACTTATATTATGCTTCACAGCTCCCCAAAAATAAATCTTCCCTGGGGTTCTGGGAAGGAAAAGGAGGCAGCTAAAGCAAATAGAATGATCACATGATAATGAAACATGCAGCACCAGAGGTACCTTGGAAAGATATGAAATGCTTTGATTTTTTTTTCCCCAAAGATGAAAGAAACAAAAGTTCAATATAACCAATAATTAATTTAGTGTAAATTGTTTTCCAATTGTTTTAGTTTCACTCAGCTCAACATGTTAGTTATTTTCCTCCCCTTCTTGTTGGATGTTTCAGCTATTTTCAGGAGATAAAAGATGTTTCACTCCAAAGAAATAGAAGAAGCCTTTTTACCATTATTATTTGGAACTGCAGATAAGAGAAGTCTGTAAAAATAATTCCGGGGACAGACTACCTTGAAATTTGTTTGACAGAATTCATGAAACAACTTTATCAAAGTCTTAATAAATCACAGTCTCTATCCACTCCTAGACTGAGAATAAACAAAGATAGCAATTAATATTTTAAGAAGTTGCTTCTTTCTTCCTTACGATTTTAGGAGTTCTGGGGAACCATACCGTGAGACACAGGATTTTAGCTTAGTTTATAATCTGGATTTTTGCAGTGCTTCATTTCAGTTAGAGATGGTGGAATTTGTTGCTTAGAACTCTGTACAAATACAAATTTGTTCTGTCAATCCTTCTTTAAGGATTGTTGCTATTTTTTTTGCTGTGTCTGATAAAACTTCAAAAAGATAAAACTTTTCACAAGGAAGACACTTTTAAAGGAAAAAAAGTCCAAAGTTAAATAGGTATAATTTTAAAAAGTGACCAATTTAACAAAAATCAGGATGATTTTCAGTTTATATTTAGACTGTAACAATACTTGTGCACATGTTTTAGGGGAGATATGGACACATAAAGAGTGAATTTATGACTTTATAGTTTAAAATGTGCCATTTTCAATGACCTAAAGACTTCCCACATGAAGTAAAGCAGAAAGATATAATTAACCACTAAGAAAAAAACTGTACCTATGAGTTTTGCTTTTCTCTTAAACAAATAAACTTCTACTAATACTTCATGCAAATAAAATGAAATCTATCAGAACGCAACCAGGAAATACTTCTGTCTGATGTTTTCATAGCCTTCAAAATATTCTGTTAGTTGTTTTTCTGAAAACTTTTCTGATGTTCAAGTTCACTATTTGAAGGTGTGATACAGCTGGGGAAAAGCTGTTAGACATTGCCTATGAGAAGGACTTGTTACTTTGCTAAGTCAAAGTGCCAGCCATGTCATTTGATTTCACAAAGAAAATGTGCCAAGGCTTGGGAAGAAACTGGCCAGATGTGGGAATAAGGCCCCAGGTGAAAAGGACAGTGACTGAGGCCTGAACAACACACAGATTCCAGTCAAGGGGTCTGAGATGTTTTCAGGAGTCCAGCTCTGCGAAGGTGGAGTACACTGCAGTGGCAAGGGATGGAGCACCTGGAGAGGTGTCTGTGAGGGTCCAGTGGGGAGTGAGGGGGAAGGATTTGCAAGGCTAAGCAGGATTGTGTGTGACGGAAAATGAAGGTATGGCATTATGCTGTTTGTAGGTTAATGTGCAGGTATAGGGAAGTGTAGCCTGAAGAAACAGCCTCTAGAAGTAGAGGAAGGAAGGGCTATGCAGACCCACCAAAGTTCAGATATTGGCCGAAGCAGTGACTGAAATGCCTCTCTGGAGATAACAAAACCATGTCTTACTCAGAAGACTTCCTAGGCAACATTCAAGGTAGATAGTTGAATGTGTTTTGTATAATAGACTGTTATGCTACCATTTTCTATACACACAAAGGGAAGGCAAGGAATATATATACTTTTAAGGGTTATAAAATGAGGAGCACGATGAAGAAGCTGAGAGGAGCAAATTTGAGCCCATGGACTCTACTCACACTTTTTTTTTTTTTTATAGCTGTAATAAACTGTTATATGGTAAATTCTGGTTGTGGACATCTTCTGTAAGGATATCAAACACCAAATACTGAAAATGGAAATAAGCATGAGACCACCTACGTCTAGCTTTGAGGACGCAAGCAAGAAATAATATTTTATATTAAGATTAAAAAAAAAATGGCTTTTTTTTTTCCCAAACATCAAACAAGATAGCATGCAGAGCAGTTTCCTTAACAACTACAACATGCAAACACCTCTTAGATGATAATGGAAAACCAGTTATCTCACCCCTCCACACTGTGGTGGCCATGAGCTGAGTCTATCACTTTAAACTGAAGATTGACCATGCCGAGTATTTCAGGGAGAAAACAAAGAACTGGACTTGGTACAGAAATGGTGAACATAAAGCTAAGTCCCTGTTATGTGTGCAGCAGAGCAGCAAGCAGCCAAACCCCTGAATTTCAGCTGAATGAACTGCAAAATCAGGGAATGATTCAATGAAGTTCAATCCATTTGGGTGTATTCCCTAGAGCAACTGGAAGTGTTAGGACTCGAGAATAGCATTAAATCATTATAAAGTTCTAGTCAGAAGTGTACCCATATCTAGTTCTCAAATGAAAAATTACATCAGAAAAGAGGCAAGGACTGATCTTGTCCTACACCTGCCAGCAGGAAGCATGAAAGCTCCTGCCAGCAGGAGCCAGAAGGGCTCCTGAAGAGAACATGCCTAACCTGCCTAACCAGCTCTGAACAGCAGAGAAACCATGGAACCTTTCTGAGTTTCAGAGGACAATGGAGGAAGAAAAAGGGGGAAAATGATGGTTGCTATTTGCAAAGACAGCAGTGGAATCTTTCCAGCATTTGTTTTTGTAAGACTGTGAAAAGCTGGGTGAAACAGAAGCTTTAAGCACTTCTTGGGAAACCCGAAGGAAGAGGGTATAACTACATTTCATAAATATGCTTTCAGTAATACTCACAAGTACGGGTCATATATCACAGTTAAAATTTTGGAACCACAAATGAAGATTTTGGCAGTAGACAAGTGTCACACTTTAACCCCAACTGGCAACTCAGCCCTGCACAGGCACTCGCTCACTCCCCTCCAGTGGGAAGGGGAAGAGCATAGGAGGACTAAAACTAAGAAAACTAGTGGGTTGAGGTAAAGACATTTTAATAAATAAACAAAAGCAATACATACAAGTAAAGCACGGAATTAATTCAAGGAATTAATTCATAACTTCCCATTGGTGGCAGGTGTTGAACCATCCCCAGGAAAGCAGGGCTCCAGCACAGGCAATGGTGACTTGGGAAAACAAACACAGTCACTCCAAACATCCCCCACTTCTTCCCACTGGTTTAGATGCTGAGCATGATGCCATGTGGTATGGAATATCTCCTTGGTCAGTGAGGGTCAGCTGTCTTGGCTGGGTCCCCTTCCAACTTCTTGTGCACCTCCAGCCTCCTCACTGGTTGGGTGGTGTGAGAGGCAGAAAAGAACTCGATTTTACGCAAACTCTGCTCAGCAGTAACCAAAACATCTCTGTGTTATCAACACCGTTTTCAGCACTAATCCAAAATGGAGCACATACTAACTTCTGGGAAGAAAATTAACTCTATTTCAGACCAAATCTGCACACCAGATTTGAGACTATGGTCTTGATTTTAGCATTGGCAGTAGAATATTTTCTGTCACTCATCAGAAAAAAAAACAACAGTCCAGTGAATTTGTACTGTTCTGCTTGTAGCTGCGTAAAGAACTATAAGGACAGTGCAATTCTGGACCTGCAGGATCTTTTCCTCATGGTCCTCCTATGACAGCTATTGAAGACTTAAAAACAAGGAAAAGCTTTATTATAGGTAAGATACTTTATACTCTTTCCAGGGAAAAAAAACCCCAAAGACTAAATTGTGCTTTACTAGCACAGAAAACTCAAGTTAACTCTGAGAATGAGTTTTCTGCAGGAATTTAAGTAATAATAATAAAACATTTGTTAGGAAGGCAGCTAACAGGATTTTATGTGTAGCATCAAGGTGTAGTAATGAAAGCATAGAAAACTAAAAGTTATTTCCTTGTGCCAGCTGGCCACAAAATGGAAGTGTTGGACATGACTTATGAAGGAATTATGCCAAAAGCAGCACCTGACATCCATACCAATGTGCTACAGAGCCCTGGAAGCAGCAGCAATTTGGCTATGCAGGGAAGAAGTTAAAAATAATAAAAAAAAAATCAAATATACTTAGTTGTGACTGAGACCTATCCCCCGTAGTCAGAAGAGATGCATATAATAACAACCTTTGTTATGAAAACATCTAAGGCCTGGTGAACCTTGCTTGCTATTTACATGCTGCACAACTAAGTATAACACTAGAGATCTACTGTCTGTCAACCAGTTTCATGAGAAAACAGTTTCCCAGTGTTTTGGGAAAACATAGGAGCTCTGGTCAGAACTGAATCAAGACACTGTAATGAAAATATCCCATTTCTGTATAAATTTGCCCTGCAAACCACCAGTGCCAGTGGTATTGCTGTTAAAATGCCAGCTGTAGAGTAGATTTAATTACTAAGACCTGAGTTACCAAGAGTTCTGGAGCACAAATAAGCAAGAAATAAAATCTCTAAATATTGAAAAAATCTTGATATGCATTTAATACAAGTCCTGCATAAGGCAGGCAGTGCTAGTATACCTTACAGAGGAAGAACAGAGTAGAGAAAACAGCTGTTAAAACACAAAGCCTTACTTGTTATCTAACCTATTTAGCAGAGATCAAAGGCAAAATGCTGAAGAGTTGTTGGTCAAATCGCAATCTGAGATTTGCAGAGGTTACGAGATGAGGCTCCTCTGACTGATAAGAGGGGTTACAGCTTTTATTCACTTCAGGAGGAGGAACAAAAGATGGTATCAGAAAATGATCAACAAGAGCAAAAAGCCAAAACACTTCTTCTGGGGATTGTTTTCATAGTCATGTTAAAGAATCGGAAAAAAAACCCTAATCCTACAAATTTATCATTAATAACATCAACCAAAGAGAGATTTCCAGCTTATATTAAAGCTACACTCTTATTAGAGTTTTTTATTTGTTCTTTTTCAGTCTCATTTCCTACTCTTGGTGTCTGCAGGCACACGTATCTGTTGTTTGCAATAAATTTGGAATTCTTTTGCCAGTTTAAATCAGATTTGCCAAGGGAATACAAGTTTCATATGTGCTGCATTCCTACGACAGAGTGAAAACAAACAACCACCTATGAATATATTAATATGTCCTGTGGAAAGGACTGCAGTCTGTGTTCACTGTTTTTTAGTTAGCCCTGAATCTACATTAGTGTTTGTGCAAGAGTCACAAAGTCAATTAAACTGGACTGCCTTGGTTGTTGCCCCCTGAACTACCTGAGGGAAGGTATTATTTGAACCGGGGAATATGAATCAAAGGAACAAGCCTTGTTGCTATTTTTAAGGTGTATATATTTGATTACTCTTGATTGCAAGCTTGAGGGTTCTAAGGAAGTATGAGACTGAGGCCGAGATTTTCTTATGTTTAGCTTTAGATTTAAGCTTCTTGTCCAAAGTAGGTTACATTCTGTTAGTTTATAAAGTTCTTATGATATAGTTTCTGCAGAGTTTAATAGGAGCATTTACTGTTTAATGTTCTAGCTATATTTCATATTATATGGGATATTTCCTTTTTGTTATCAGTTTTCCATTTTGTAGGGTGACATATGCCACTGAAAGTAAGTAATATAAACCTTGTCTGTGGAGTCTCCTTCCAATATGCCATGCATAGTATTCAGGCACATAAAACACCCTTTTTATTCCTTGTTCTTCACTTATGGGTTCAAATGCAAATATTTAACCTTTTAAAATGTTATTGTAAGCTTGCACTATATAAACACTGCGCTACAAGACATCCTTTCTTTCCAAATACTAAGACCTCATATCAGAAGTGTTTTAGTTCTGGAATCTGTGCAGAAAAGCAAATGCTGACATTACGTTCATCTTGTGTATTTAATGGCAGGATCTGGGTACTGTTATTTCGTTGACTGAGGTATCTTAGTTCTCAGCTAGACCATATCATTCCTACTTCCCCAGGGAAACAGAAGTACAAAAGTTCTCTCCACTTGTCTCAGATCTCACAAGGATTTCTTTACTTCTAGGTTTGATGTAAAGCCCTTTGCAAGTTTGTCCAGATTTCAGACAAATCTGTTGCTTTCTAGCTCAAGGCATCATAACTTCCTCAAATTACTTTTTTTTCAGCTTTCTTGTTGTTTCCTGAACCTTTTGGACTTTTCCAGACATTTTGTTGAAAAGAAAACAGTTGTAAGCCTTCTACCTACCAATTAGAAATGGCAAATATCTTAGCTTTTTTTTTAATAGGTCAGATTTGTGAACATTATAGCGAAGAAATTATCCTACTTTTAATAATTTGGCCAAGGGATAACTCAGTTCTTTACTGAGAAAGAAAATGCTTTTCATGGAGACATTCTTAAAAATGTTTTAATTTTCCACTTGCATTTACTTCCAGTAGCTTGCATCTTTCCAGGGCTCTCACTGCCCCTTTTCCTATCATGCACTGCTGGTCCAAATATTATTTCCAAGACTTATGTTTGTATTATAAAACCAGTGAAGGACACTAGCTTCCTCTGAAAGGGTCAATTTTTCATCTAATAAAGCCCCATCTATTACAAATGGCACTATACATTTTCTGTGATAAAATTGTGGCCATACAGGAAAAACTATAAATTCTTGACAGCATGAATTTATTGATATCCCTCAAAACATGTTGTTTTGGCTTTTTATTTTTAAACCCATATGATGTAAACTGCTTTGAGGAACCCATAAAATCTTTGGAGGTTTTGTTCAGATTAAATTGTCCAAAACAGTCTGTTCAACACTTCAGTTTTCAGCATTATCATCAGACTACAGTGCATGAGAGTTTTCATGTGATGTGCAGTTCACCTTGGCTGCATCCAAATTAGAAACACCACAGCAAGAGATTCCTTGATCATTTACTACATTTTTCCCCATTGTATTTCAAAGATCATTCAGAGATACAAGGACATTTAAAAATTAAATTAAATAAAAAACCTACTTAGCTAATGCTTCTACATCCCTCTAAGAGTCCAATCTTGTTTATGCAAGGGGGAAGGTTTCTATTTTTGACTGAAAAGACACCTTCTTTCTTACCCATAAATGAATCAAGACAGAGTTGGTAGACAGACTTTCTATAGCCATGCAGTCGAGACCTAATTAAAGTAAATTTTGATGGGTATAAGCACCAAGGATACTGAATTTAAAAATGAGAATATAAAAGGGGTTATATTTTGATAGATCATGTTTCAATTAAATCCATCAAACTTATCATATCAAATACTTTTGTCCTCCCTGAAGAAGAGTTTTCCAAAGACATTTGTCACTGAGCACCCATTTGAGATTATCAAAATTTTAATTTTGTATTATCTTTCTGTTTAAAAAGATGGCATTTATTATTTTCCCATCATGATTTGAAAGTTAAAATAAATTAGTAAAACCATATTCCAGTTACTAAGCATCCATTTCACCAGTAAAAATAGCAATGCTTAATCTTAACATTTCATGAGAAGCAACGTAAAATTATTGAGACACCATAAAGTTTTGGATTTAACACATTTCAATATTTTACAAAGATATCTGTTAGAGGAGCCCTTTTCATTTAAAAGTTTTTCAAGGAAATCTCCTTTAAGATATATTTGAGAGCCTGAAAAAATGGTTAAATAGAAAACTGTTTCATGATGAAAACTGCCATCTTCAGATTAGAACACATATTAACACGATGTCAGCTAAGAGGAAGTTAAAAGCTGACCCCTGTTCATGACTGGCAGTACTGACATGGGAAAAAAAAGGTAATTCACAAGCTGTATTAAAAAATTAACTGATTACCCCTGTATTCCCCCAAAATGTCCCACTCCATGCTCTGCTTCTGGTCAGAGCCAGCAGGTAAGAGGCTGCTCTGCCTGAGGTATTGAGGCTGTATTAAGGGAACACAGCAGGCAGAACATACTTTTCACTATCAACATTGCAGCTTCCTGTTGTGTTGTTTGTTTTTTTTTCACTAGTATTAAACAGACAAACAAAACCCAAGTAGAACAACAAAAATCAACCAAATGTTCTCAGAGGAGCAGCAGAAACAGAACTCTTTGAGCCATGTTTGAGCAATTTATCTACATTCTCAAGTGGCATCTGATAGGAGAAAAGGGACAACAACCCACAAATATGACACTAAAAGTACCTGCTGAATTATGAACTCATAAGAAACTTTATGATACTTTGGTACTATCCACTGTTATTCCAATTTGAAAGAAAGGTTGAGAAGACATTATGAGTTGGGTTTTTTGGGGGGTGTTTGTTAAGATTTTTTTTTATTATTATTATTTTCTTTCTCTTTTCTTGTTGTTTTTGGTTGTGGTTTTTTTTTTTTTAGAGGGGTGGGAAGTATTGTTTCTTTGTTTTCTTGTACTTGAGAGTATTGCCTTTAATGCATCACTCACAGAATACTCTTAATCTTCTGAATAACAAATAACATGCCTGCTTTTCCCTTACATCTGAGCAAATTTTATCTGTTCAGTGGAAAGTCTTAGAATAGATCATCCACGTCTGCTTTTTGAGGTTTGTATTCATAGATGAAATTCAAATTTTAGGGAGCAGACTGGCAATGACAGCATAGATAAATAGTGATTGATGAAGGGTTATTGCAATAAAATGTTATTATTTTAACATTATGCTAAATCCTTGATGAAAATTGCATTGTAGAAATTATTTTCTGTAAGAGAATGTAGAAGAAATTATGGTCAGAGATCGTAAGTGTAACAAAAATAACTAAATGAGTCTGTTATTCACAAAAAGCAGTTGCTCAAGCTTATGTTAACTTCCATAATTACTTTATAAAACCTTTATAAATGCAAATAATCACAAACTTTAGTTAGTTGTTGCAATTAATAATGCTTTGGCATTGTGGCAAACAATAAAACTCTGAATATTTCCTTTTTCTATCTGCAGTTTTCAGGGCATTTTTCCTCATGATTACTAAGTGCAAAGTTTGCATACTTCTGGCAACAGGCTCTGATCTTTCATCACCTACATATACATAGCTTTAGATTTGTTGATTCTTACAGATAGCAGCTAACCGTGGTAGCAGAGAGCTCAGTATGGATTATGCAGAAGCTCCACTTCTTGCTTAGTTTTTCTTGACTACACTGAACTCCACACTGCTATGAAAACACTACAGACAATGCCCATGTCAGTGCAATGCTTGCTCATTTAAATCTATGCAGACATCAGTCAGAGCAGTGGCTGTTGTGTGGTCTTATCCTGAAAGGGTGACTGTGTCAACCCTTATTTTCTCCTGAGGGATAATTGTTTTGCTCCTTTGTTTTGAACTATTAGGAGAAAACTTTCTCCAGTATTTGAAACCTTACAATGCATTTTGAGGACAGGACATTATTTTGTTTGATGATATATTTGTCACAAAAGTGCTATATTAATCCACTGCAAATGTTAGGATTGTGGATGTATACCAGTATTCCCATTTTTCAGTGATTATGTGGTAACCATAGGGAATAAACAATTTTTCTGCTGTAGTAAGGCAGTGTGAGATTTTTGGTGCCATGCTCCCTACTTCTATCCTACATCTCTACTTTTTATATAAAATCCATTTGTATTACACCTGACATTAAAAGAAATATTGCATTCATCTTTCACAATCCTAAAACATCTGTAAGAATTCAGGCTAATAGGAACAGCACTTTAAACCCATATCCACTCTTTATCTTTTATTTCTCTCTCCTTTATTGTTACTAGGTAGCTCAATAGGAAAGGAGACAGCCTGAGAGTCTGGAATGAGATTTTTGGTTTGGAGTTCACTTTTTAGAATAAATGGGGTACTACACCTTTCAATCTTGTGCCTTGGCTGCAGGCAGGGCTGATGTTCTTCCTCTGTTCTGACTCTGTTACAGTGAGAACTGTTTCCTTTGAATAAAGTTCTTACTTCAAAAGAGTAACAAACTTGTCACATGTCTATATCAACCCTAATCTTACATGACAAGTTATCATTAATCCTGTGTATAATATGCATTATCAATCTCAAATATTCAACGTTACACACTGATTTATTTTTCAAGGAAAAAAAAATTGAAACCTGAAGCAGTTCAATGTGTATTTTTTCCCAAATGACTGTTATTCTTAGATGAGAATAAGTTATTTCAAAGCAGGAATTCTGAGTTTAGTCTCTTAGACTCAATTTGAGTTTTGCAGATCTCAAAATATCTTGTAAATTTTAATCCCAGATGCAGAAGAGAAAGTAAAGATCAACTAACAAAACCATGAATGATGACACTGGTACAATAAAAAGAGGAAATAAAAAGAAATGCATTGTGCACTTTACTTCCAGCAGATGAAGAAAGAAAACTGATTTTTTTAGAGAAAGAAGTAGAGAAAAGTATTTTTCAAGATTCTGAGAAGACAACCAATGATAAGTATATATATAAAATAAATCAAATCTGTAACATCCTTCAGAGTGACTGAGATGGAAATGGAAACATTTAAGATAAAATGAACTGCTATAACAAAATCTATTACAAGTGGTTATCACAGTGTCCTCCTTTGTACTATAAGCCAGTCCGTAACTGGCCAGCACATGAATTACAATAACTTCAATATAAAGGTTACATTCACAAAAGAGGTTATATCCACATTATAAATTACCATGACTCAAAAGGAGCAGATCTTAGAGATGAAACCATCGGTGCTGAGGGTGCAGTGAACACACTACACATGATTTTGGTGGTGAAGTGCCAAAAGGAGGGCTCCAGCCTGGTCCTGAGGCCTTGACTTATGGCACTCTCAACCTGTGGCCCAGCAACATTTGGTGACCATCTTCCAGTTCAGTTTCATCTGAAAAGAATGAGATCATCTCATGAGATTGTGGGTTCACCTGAAAAGAAGCCAGGTCATGCACTCCAAAACTCTGTGTTGGCAACTAAAGTGCAGAAAACAGGGATGACCAGGAGAAGAAATTCAAAAGCAGTCACAGTTGATCTGAACTAAAATTCTAGCCTAGACTCCCTCTGGCTTGACCTTACACCTGCCACATTCCAAAGAAAGATGAAACAGAATCCAAGTTTATAATGTTAAGGCTTACTCAGTAAATGTGCTTCATTTATGCCATAATCTATGAAAAAAGTCTGTGGGAGAACATTGAAGAGATTGAATGCCAAATAAAATATCATATAATATAATTTATAAAGAACAATTTATAGTGATGCAGAGTTTAAAATGCAGTTATTTCTGAAAAAGAAGCACTTTAGTGTAATGAAATTTCGTATATTTTGGGATCAAATGTCCAGGTTACAGAAGAACTCTGCCTGGCCAGAGATCTATCTGGATATCAAACCTGAAAATGCACCTGGGGCTTGTCTTCCTCAGATATCATAATGACTAATAAAACCAATATAGTCTAAACTAGTCAGTGGATAGCATTCTGCACTTAGGTTTCCTTTGAACTGTATTCCCAGTGACAACCGGTGCAACCCATCAGAAGCAGAGAGATTGTCTAGAAGTTACAGATGAGAATTTAACAAGCAATTATTTGATGATATGCATGAAGGATTCAAGGCTGCTCTTACTCTATGAGGCTGCCTTTCATTTCGTCACTGGAGCCAGTAAATCCACACCAAAAACCAGGTCTGAAATTACTTTCTGACCAGAACTACTTTATCTCTCATTTTTTGTCTTCTACTTTGTGTTTTTATTCTGTCCTTACTAGCCATGTGTTTTACCTATTAGTATATAATTTTTCAGTCTCAACAGTTTCATGGAGGGAGAACAAATATACATGTTTTCTGAGTCTGAATTTTGATCTTAGTTAGTCCACAAAGTTTATTACCAAAATATTACCAAATGCATGTATACAATTTTAATCTACCAAGACAAACATAAATTTCAATAACAAATTTTTTCCACAATGTACAAAATATACCCTACATTGTCTTAGGCCATTTGGCACAATTTTGGTTATTGTTTTTTCCTCAAGTATAAGTTTCAACTGTCTATTTTTTGGCATACAGTTAATGTGTCCAAGTGTTACTGTTTTAAAAATTACCTACTTAGTTTATCTATAAATATCTTAAGCATACTAAAATATCATAGGAAAGAACATATTAATAAACCCCTGTTATTGAAAAGAAAATAAAAATAGTTAGAAAGTTAAATTTTCAGAACTTCGATTTTTTCCTCAAATAAAACACTTTAGAAAAACAACTGATGTGTTCCTTTGATATTTTTCAGTATGAAAGTATTGCATAACATACAAAGTTATCTATAGTAGTTTTAAGGATGTTGGATGGGGGAAAATTAAATTATGAAATGAAAATTAAATTATGAGACATCTTCCATTAGTACAGAAATATTCCCAGCAATGCTATTTATATAAAATATATCCCTCCTGATAATCACATCATAAACAAGACAGCTACTTATTGCCTTTTTTATTAAGTTAATTTATTATTGCAGACTTACAGACAATAGGCTCTATAAATGTGCAAGTAAGACTGTGGAGGTACAGATATATACTATCTAAAACAAATTATTGAAGAATTTCAGAATATGATTGTCCATTACTGCTAATTGGTACATCCTGAAATGGTATAATGAAAGGCGAGTAGATATTTTTTAGCTTTAAATTAAGCCAGATCTTTTTATATTAAGTCCTTAAAAGCCCAGGATCAGTGCACCAAGAATTTTAAAGAAAATGTCAACCAGCTCTTCTGAGACTGACCACAGCATCCTGTAGACTGTATCTTTAATGCACAGAGGCTGATTGCACCCTCAGGAGAGGGTAATAGTGGAGTCACATACTCTCTCTGTGGAGCAGTGAGCCCCAAGGATATGTGATACAGTTCTTACCACTGATCTGTCAAAAAGACTTCTTAACTGCACTGATCTCGTCAAAGATGGGATTTCCAAAGCAGGTGGGTTAGACTGACTACCTAAGTCTCACTGTGATTCATTGGACCTTGCTTCTTTGATTCTTAGAATCATAGAATCATAGAATCATAGAATCAGCCGGGTTGGAAGGGACCTCCGAGATCATCAAGTCCAACCCTTGATGCACTACTGCTGCGGTTACTAGACCATGGCACTAAGTGCCACATCCAGTCTCTTTTTAAAAATCTCCAGGGCCGAAGAATCCACCACTTCCCTGGGCAGCCCATTCCAATGTCTGACCACCCTCTCTGTAAAGGAATTCTTTCTAATATCTAACCTAAACCTCCCCTGGCACAACTTGAGACCATGCCTTCTTGTCTTGCTGATAGTTGCCTGATAGTTGCCTTTGAAAGGTCCCATGCCACAATAAAATTATAGACCTTAAATGACCTTTGGATTTTACACAGCTTTTATTAAATCTTCTCATATGATTAATGATGAAGAATGAGAAGCAGTTAAGCAAAACACTTAAAAACACAAGTTATGCAACGTATAATGACCTAGAATTAATGAGTCAGGAATTTTTATGACTATGTCACGCAAGTGGACATCAGGCAAAAAAAAAAAATGCATCTTGTTTTTGAGCATCCATAGGTGTGTTATTGCTTACATCATGAGTTCTTGCTCATTGCAGTATAAAATAAGCTTTTCAGGCATTCTACAGCTACATGTGTATTTAGTGTGGAATTTGGCTGCCTCTAGAAACAGTATGTTCAAATCTGAGGGATAATGTGAATCTAATTCTTGTGTACAGTATTATATTAATTTTCATAAAAAACTCCTCTGTAAAAGGAATTAAAAATTATTATTAAAATTATTTTTATTAAAAATTAAAATTATTATATGGAGATATCTTATCAAGAAAAGTTTCTTATGTCCCTTATCCCAAGAGGATGCTTACATTCCCTGTAACTGTGAATTAACCTTTCATTAACCCAGGGACTAAATCTTTCTTGACACATTCTTTGCTAAGGCTTTGAAACCAGGGGTCAGAAATCAGCAGACAGCAAAGAAAAAACAAGAAAAGATATGGAAGCAAATGAGGTGAAAAGCAGCAATGCCACATAATTCCTGGCTAGTCTGATATCTCACTGTTTCAACAGTGTGTATTTTCTAATCAAGAGAAATACAGCAGATCTTACGATTCAGCATACACCTAATAGAAGGTCACAGAAAACTGTTAGTGAAACTAGAGATCATGAGGATTATTACATGAGTAGCAAAGCAAGCAAAAAACAGGCTGAAAGGAAGATATTTATATTGCATTGAAATGGGAACTACTGTGCTAGAAGGAAGATTTATTACAATCCCGGAAATTTTTTCTTTAATTAGAGTACCTGTTAAAAAAAAGAAGTATACTAATGGCATTTGCTAAAGATATGAAGAGGTCAAGGGGAATTACAGAATCACAGAATGGGTCAGGTTGGAAGGGACCACAGTGGGATTATCTGGTCCAACCTCCCTGCTCGAGCAGGGCCACCCCAGAGCACATTGCACAGAATTGCACAGCAAAGGCTGACAGATCAGATGGATTTCCCTTAGATCTTAATTTGCACACACCTGTTAAAGCTCTCATGCACTTTAAAAGTCAGTATTTTTGCAGAGTCCATTCATTTTGTTGATTACATGCCTTAAAGACAGTAATGACAGAAATAAGATGAAATTTTGTACTGTAAAATGAAAAATCCTCCACTGAGAAATTAATAATTAAAACAGAAGAGTTACCAGATACAAAATACAAAGGTGTTCAAAAATTTGTAGGCATCAGTGGATCAGATGGTGATTCTGAATTTACTGTCTCTCTATAACTTCTGCTGTGATGAGGGATGGAAAAAAGAAGGTATTTCTGAGTCAATCTGACAGTAGATATCCTGTCAAGGTGTTAAGTCTTGACACTCAGATGAGGCACTAGCAAATTGTATTTTGGAGTTCAGATTCTCCAAACAAAATAAAGAAGGAACCAAAACAGACTAATTCATTGCTCAAAAAAAAAAGGCTGCTCAACAATTTGAAGGAATAGAAAACCTTTAAGTTTTAATTAGATTTAATTTAATTAACCTTTGATTTAGGCAGCTGAGTAAATTTCTAAAGCTGCATGGGCTAAACACGAGAGAGGGAGAAGACTAATTTATGTTAATTAATATTGGTCTGGAGAAAATAGAAGCTAAGTAACTACAAACACAGTTTTATTGGCAGATTCTAATACTCAGAGTACAGACTTTCTGAAATATCTTTCCTACAGTGGAATCTAACTGATTTTAAGTGAGAATTTGGTATGTATGTGAAAATGCTATTGATATGTTTACCTGTATCAGCAAGGGACATCACTAGAGGACCCAATAGGTCTGCTTAAATCCACTGTTCATTGAAAAATTAGTCATTTCACTGATTGCTCTGAGGCAATTTGGAAGCAGCAAAGTGATACGTTATGTACACTCAGCAAAATGATTTAATTTCCCTGGTGCCCCAGCGTTTGTACAGCACATTCTCTCAGTTTCAGTAATATTTTTGAATAATTAAATTTCTCTAATAGCTGCAAGAATTTATAAAATATCTTCATTTCATTAATTTAGCACCCAGTGTAGAATTTTAAGCAGCAAGTATTACCAAACTTCAGTGGTTTTGCAGATGTTGTGATGAGAAGAACTACAGTGAATTGAAGCATATTTGTTAAAGTAACATGTAATTAGTCACACCCAATTACATTTGTTTGTTTTGCTAGAATTGGAAAAAAAACCCATTTCAACAGCATGAGAAGTACTTTAGATGATCTTTTATGCTGTCTTTGTAGAGGATGTTGTCTTCCATCCTCTTGGCTCTTACCTGTCCTTGAGAATTTGAATTCTTTTCCAGCTTCTTTTTACCCTCCACTCTGGCTCCCTGTCTTCTGACACCACAAATAAATTTCTGTCTACCTCTTTCTGACCACAACTGAAACTGTTTTTTTTTCCAGCTGCAGTGGTTTTTTTTGAACATATTGGTCACTCCTAAGGTTTCACCTTTTTTAACTTCTGTACCTGACTGTGAACCTTTGCCTATTGAAACTGCTGGTGGGACTGAGACGGAAAACACAGAGATTTAGCACTGTGTAAACAGAGAGAACTTTCAGTACACTTCCTCTGAGCCAAGGTTTCCTAAATGCTGCACATCAGAAAAGGGAGTTTAATGTGCAGTAAATTGGCTTTCTTTTTTTTTTTTCACATGGTACATTTTTTACTTTATTCAAGAGGAGAGATGGTCGCTTTTAGTGCAGTTCCCAGCCACTACTTTATGATACAAGAAAAATGAAAGTCACTTATTGCAGAATCACAGAATAATCAAGGTTGGAAGACACGTTCAAGATCATCTAGGCCAACTGTCAATCCAGCACCACCATAGTCACCTTTAATCCATATCCCTAAGTGCCACATCCAGTTCCACCTCTTAAACAGTTCCTTGTGGTACTATTTTTTAGTGCACAAAGCATACCACAATTATTAATTAGACCTCATCTGTCAAACTTAGCTGGTTTCAGGGACAGGAAGCAATGGGTTATGACTGGAAAATCTCAAATAGTTGGACATAGAAACCTTACATGCACAACACCCTTAAGAAAAAAAGACTACAAAAATGCTAACCCAGTGAGAAAGTACATATTTGTGTGCTGTGTACCTGTGTTTGTGTTTGAACATATGAATGCATTTAGGCTTATCTGTAGTTAAAACTTGCATTAGTATCTAAATAAAAGTATGTCCTCTTATTCATTAGCCTTGTATCTTGTTTTCAGAATTGTCCCTACTTTTCAATTAATTGAACATTTCTTATTTGATGTAGAAGGTCAAAGAATAAAGCCATGAAATAATTGAAACCAACACCATTTTTTAACAAATAACAATACTCATTAACTGGAAGAAGGTCATTATACTGTGTAATTCCCTGCTGCTTTGTTATTTGAATGATCAGTTATTCAATAATGAGATTTTAGAAATCCTACAAATTGTACGGTGTTTACTAAAGCAAGCATGAAGTGTTTAGTTTAACTGACATACAAAACTATAATATTTCATCATAGTTAGAGTTATTTTGTAACATCTGCATATCAGGATCTTGATGCTTCATGTATGATCAACACATCTTTAAAAACAGGCAGAATATAAACTGAGAATACAAACATAATCCTGGAGAACTTTTCATTTTAAATGTCAGTCAAATACAAGCAAAGGTTAAAGGGACATAAATCCATTTTTGAGTTGACAACAGGCTGCTAAGTTTAAGCTGCATAAGATCACATTTATGCCTAATACAATGAACTTGCACTGTTTTTTGAGAAACAGTTTGTTTATCTCTGGGCCCTGCCCATGGTCCAAAAGTGGCCATTACCATCTGCTTTATTAAATCCTTCTCAAGCTGTTCCATGTGGAAAAAGTCATATTCAAGTGTACTGGGTCATTTGTTGGAGACACATTTTCATCTAATAGGTCTGCCGAATGTGCCTCTGATAACAGGGTTTACAGGAGACACTGCTTCATCCTCTGAGGCTTGAGAATCACCATTGATAATTCCTTTGCATTATCCTTCCCTGATGCTTGGCATGTTCCTCCTGGCCCCAAGGAGGAAGGAATGGTTGTGGACCAAGGAGTCACCCTTGCTAAATTCCCCTCTCCTCCCCTCAGTTCAGAGTGGATGTGTCCAGACTGGACACTATTTAGAGCGATATTTGCCTTTATGCCCATTCTACTGATCTTTATGCTTACTCACCAGAGGCCCTCACTGTCACATCCTGCGTGACATCTTCCCTTTTTATTTCCTGCATGTATGGTGTGTGACTGCACACACAGTCCCTAAAAAAGGTTCAAAGTGCCCTATGTATGCACGCAGGATTTTAGTGGTAGGCATGACACTGTTCTGTCTACAGCTCTATGAAACTCTATGAAGCTCTATGGTGGTCATATTCTGTTCATATTCTTCTCAGCTCATAACCTTAAGATCTCCTCTAGCCCATGAATCAGTCTGTCAAGGATGGGGCAAGCAAGACACTGCCTGCCAGAAGCACCACAACAGAGAAAGAAAAGCTGCTTCCTGAACTCCTGGGATATGCACAAAGATTTGAAACATGACAGCTGCCCTAGGTTTTTTATTTATTTCAACTTTGAATTATTATTTGCCCCAGATAGTGTAGAAACTTTTCTGCAATCACTAAAAACAATTTTAGTAGCATAATGTACTAAGAATGTATAGGATACTCTCAGGCATATTTTGAGGACAACAAGGTGAACAGGAGAGCTCTAGAATGGCTAGAATAAATAAAAGTTCACATGATCTTATCCATACAACTGATTCCTGGCAGGGCCCAGAAAGGGTATATTCCCAAATGATTTCCAAGTTTCATTTCAGAGGAAGCTAATTTAATGACAACAAAAGAGAACTTGAGAATGCTTTCAAAATTACACAGTGTTGCTGACCATGCATTCAGTATTTGGGCTGGTTGCCTAGTACCAATTTATTAAGATGAATAGACATACTGGAAAACACCAAATATTTAAATTCCCTCTAGAGACCTCTAAGATTGCTCAAACTCCAGGCAGAGAGCATTATCTACTCTCTATGTCCTTGTTTATCCATTAAAACATGCAATGAAAGAAGTAGAAACCCTGTAGTAGGAAGATTTGTCAGTAAGAATAGCAGAAATCAAATTAAGGGGTCCCAACCCAATCTGCCTCTCAGTATAAGTCTCGATTCCAAGCTATAGTTCTGCCTATTAATGCTATATTCATTGATAATATCTTTACAAGAAATAATGAGTCTGTCTCCAAAAATGCAAACCAAAACACAACCAAAAATAAAGAGAAAATGTACTTCATTTAGCCCTTGCTCTGCCTTTCCTTTCCTTTCATCTTGCTGATTAATTGCTTCTATCTCTTCCCCCTTTGCTGACATTTTGATCTCCTGCAAGTCTGTCCACTGCAAATCTCAACAAGTCAGAGGTGCCCCTGGTTGTTTATAGTCAGGTTGCCAAATGGCTGCCCACTCTCATGGCCATGAGCTCTGTGGAGCCCGGGACCTCCTCCTCGGTACTTCTGAGTCAGGGGACGCTTGGATGACTATTTACACCTGGATAACTACTGAGAGTACTCTCCAGTTTGCTTGCTTCCATTTGCTCACCATCCCACTGAAATTACTGGAGTGCTAGGCAGGAACTGGAGTGTACTGTGCCTGGCCAAAATCTTGTATAAGGATGATACTGAGTATAAAACATATAACACACAGAACAGAGCTTAGTTTGATTCAGATGAAGTATTATTTTGTGATATAGCCTAAAACTTGAATCTGAGACACTCGCAGAAGTTCAAATCTCTTCACCAAGATGTTTCAGAAGCTTCTCGTATTTTTTTCATTCCAAACAGTCAACAAATACACCAAGCAGAATAAACTTTTTCTCTCAAGGTGAAATCCATAGGTCTAGATAAAAGCCAAGATCATTAAATACTGTTTTGAAGGTTAATGAACATAGATTAGCAGGATGTTGGATAGATATGTGTAAATTTGTTCTTGATGTTTTCCTGCAATGAACTACTAAGGGATATTTTCTTTTGACAGCTCTTTAATGCCTTAGTTCAACTGAATGCAAATCAAGTGCAGAAAGAACCTGTCGTTTTTTTTAAAATTGCTGATTTTCTTCAGCATCCCATTTCTTTACCTATCAGCCTAGTTATTTTTTCTCATGGCGACAGAAGATTTTCTTTGATTACAGAATCACAAAACCACAGAATTGCTGAGGTGTGAATGTACCTCTAGTTTGGGAGTTTTCTAGTCCTTCTCCCTTGCTACACAGTTGAGTTTTGAAAATTTCCAACAATGGAGACTTCACAAAATCTCCGGCAATCTGCCCCAGCATGCAACTACCTTCACAGTAAAAAAAGAGTAGCTGTAATGTTTAAAACAATTTCCTCTGGTTTAGTTTGTGCCTGTTCTACCCTGTCCTTTCCCAGAGCACCAATGAGAAAAGTCCAGCCCTGCCTTCTTTAGTCCCCTTAGTCGGATATTTATATCCCCTGAAGTTTCTCTTCTCCAGGCTGAATGTTCCCATCTATCTCAATTTCTCCTTATACAAGAGGTGTCTCAGTCCCTTAATCACTTTCGTGGCCCTTGACAGGACTCACACCAGCATAATTATGTCCTTCTTGTGCTGATGAGCCCAGCACTGCTCTGAGCACTCCAGATGTGGTTGAACCAACCCTAAGTAGAGGAGAAAGATCACTCCCCTTGAACTGCTGGCAATGTTGTTGCCCACCATTTCTGCAAGGGCACATTATCTCCTTGTGGTCAATGAGTTGACCACAATGAAAAGTCCTCTTTTGCAAAGTTGTTGTACATCTGATCCTATATATATATATATCCTATTATATATAAATATTATAGGTATGTATTTACTTAGAGCATATTTTAGGTTATTGGAGCATTTTAATGTTCCTTTACTTCAGAGAAGTATCTCTCCTTCCAGTAGCTCTCTGCGTCTCATCACACTTCCCTCAGTCACCCTTCTGCTTGTGGAGTTCTTCGGGACCTTCCACAGTTGTCTCAACCCTCTTAAGGAGGAGTACAAGGCTGCCTCCTTTTTGTGGAAGCCTTATTGTAGCATGAGGCTGGGCAACTGTGTATCACTCCCCTAGCCCCAGTCAAGTACTTCAGGACCTAAAAATAAGTGTCTTGGAATCCCATCTGAGTGGGAAATAATATTTTCTCTACCCTTCCTACATTCATATTAGAGAGCTGACTTTGTTCCCAATTAAATACACAAATCACTAGTCAACAAATATAGATTATAATTAAGAAACAAACCTTTACTCTGTCAAGCTGAGGTTTGTGTACACACCTTAACAAATTGAGGCTCACAATCCTAAAGAAGACAGTGCTCTAAGGGCCTTTATTTTGCAGTGAGGCTGGTTGTGGTACTAAAAAGTTCAGTGAGTTCCCCCACATCACAGAGCCCGTCAGTAACAGGGACAGAAGGAAAGTTGGCCCTTTCTGAGAGAAAAAAAATAATTCTTGACAAAGCTACAAGCTTCAGCCTTTTTACACTGTCTAAGAAAGACAGTTTTGAGATTCCTGGGTCTGGCAAAGTTTTGACCTCTATCCTTTTGTGCAAGCTGTAAAGTCCACTTCTCTTGCCTGGCATCTGTGGACTGGTGGTTTGAAGATTTTGAGGGGCTTTTTTATAACCTTTTAGTGACAAGAGCTTTTCAGTGACACAGTTGTTTTGGAAAAACATATCCATTTACTTCAGGGGTTTGTAAGAGGCACTACTTTGCTGCATGGAACTCAGTCTGTTTTTCCTTAATTTAAATATTTTAAGGCACTGGGATTTGCCGTAATATTTAAGATAAAAGACAAAAGAAATGTTATTTCTTACTGTGGCACCCATCACAGACACCTTATGTCACATGTACCATTTGTTATTGGTCAGGGGACACTCAGGCATGTCCCTTGCAATTACTAAATTCCCTTTTCCAAGTAGAAATAAATCCCTCTTTATTTATTATGAGACACACTTAGAGAGTTTGAATTTGTAGAATTCTGACCTATGTGAATAGTCTTCTGATTTCCTTTAGGAAAAAGAAAATGGTTGTTAAATTAGCTGCGGGTCTGTCAGCGGTGATCACAATGCAGGGACACATTCTGCAGCAGTAGCACAATGAATGCTTGCAAAACCACCTGAGACCTGCTAAGATTTCATTCCAGTTCATGCAGAGAAGTTAGACTTTTTCCTTTTATTTCTTCCATAATAATTCAGGAACAGTGAGAGCCTGTACAGGGTGTCAGTTCTCAATCAAATAAAGTTGAACTAAAGTACACAGAGCTTGCATTTTCATTATGAATTTTCAGGTTCTCCTAAAGTGCAGAAATCGTAGTGTTTGATGGAACAAAACAACTATAATGACTATTATTAAGATTGTTAAGTCTTATTATTATGATGGCACGCAAGGGCCCCAGTCAGGATTGAAACATCTTCTTCCCCTCTCTGCATCCTGCTTGAGGAGACATAAAATAATGCAGAAATGATGTCTGACAGAAAGGACTTGCTGCCTATCCAATACCTGTCTCTCCTCCAACCCACTTCTTACTTACTATTCAGCATGCTGTGAAAAACACTGACATACTCTTGTAACCCCTCACGTGATGATTATTTCTCAGTGTGCTTGTTTTCTTCACCGGTTTACTTTCATCCATTTTTTGCATCCCCATTTTGGGGGACCTACATCCGTTTCATACTCACTTGTAGCACTGATTTTCCATTTTTTCTTAGCCCCTTTCTTTCCTCATCCTACTCGTGTAGGGTCTTCTGTGTTTCATATTTCTTTCTTTTATATTTTCTGTGCCACGTCCATTGTGTTAGATTGGCGAGACAATCTTCAGACCAAACAGAAATTGGAATTGCCTATCTGACTTTTCTCATGCTGTGCCAGTATAAAAAGATTAGATTAAGAAGGGATGACACCGGGAAATCAAGAAGAGCAATGATCCAGTCTGATCCTGATGTCAATTCATTGCTCCACGTTCACTTAATTTTCCTCATCTGCACCATCCTGTCATCCCCTGTGGGTAATTTACAACACCGTGTTTAACTTTTCATCTAGGATCAGAGTGAGTGAAAGCAGGGAGATTCATATTCTGTAAAACCTGCACCACAGTCATAATTAGCGTGGCTAATATTTCACTATCTAACAGTCAAACGAAGAAGTACTATGCTCCTATAGACACCTCTGATACAAGAACAGAAAAGACAGATGCCCAAAACCCAACTCCTGGAAAAGTCTTGTTCCTTCCTGTCATCCACTGCCCCACTGCCCTACTACCCCTGGAAATCCTGCCCCTTCAACAGACAAGCTGTCTGTTTACTTCACCTCAGCAGTTCTGCAAAACATCCTCCCTCCCATGTTTGCATGTTGTTCTGTGTCTCATCTGTTGCCCTATCCAATTTACCCAAACGTACATCAAAAAGAAAGTCCCTCCCCATTTGAGACAGAGGGTCACCATTTTGTTTCACCTCCCATGTTTCAATTAGATTACTGAATCACAGTATGCTCGAGGTTGCAAGGGACTTCTACAGGTCATCTTGTCCAAATCTCCTGCTCATCCCATCAGGGCCAAAGGGGTGTGCCATTTGCTAAGTATTCCCTAACCTAATCCTCTTCCAGTGCTCTAGTGGGAACTCTTTGAGAACTCTGGGTCAGGAGGGGATAAACCCAATGCTGATTTTCGTCTTTTATATACTCCTGAAATTAAGATTGTCAAACTGTCTGGTAGAAAACAGTGCTGCAAGATAACAACAACAATGCAGCTCAACGCAACACCTTGAAGAAAGGAATGATGGATTTGGTTACAGCAAAAGATATTTCAGTCTCCCACACTGAGGCACCAGTACCTCCAGTGGCAGGATGTGTGTGAGCAGCCTGCAAGCCCTCAGGCACTGGGACACTGTACCCAGGCAGCCCGGCCAGAGTTGCTCACAGTGACACGAAAGTTGAGTTTTTGAGCCTCTCCCCACACTACCTGGGGTCTTACTAAGGAGTAAGAAACCACTGAGGAGTGTGCTGGTTTGGGATGCACTTCATTATACCCTTCAGATATGCTTCTCTGTCTTGTCCCACGTCTGTCAATCTGTGAGTCATCAGGATTTAGGCACTGCCTCTCTTTCGAGTCCAGTTGCCCTTAGGAATTGTGGGTATATGGGTGCTAGGAAATCGACCTGCTACTGCAGGTGTCAGCAGAGTAAGCCATTTTTATGCCCTGCTGGTATTTTAAGCCTGGATGTCCACATTTACTCTCCATTCATAGACTTTTTTTTCTTTTTTTCTTTTTTTCTTTCTTTTTTTTTTCAGTTTTCCACAGCCCAGAAATCTTTTCTGGGTTTCTATTGTCTAATACATCACAGACACTTTAGTATATGACAAGAAAAAAGAAAAAAAAAAAAGACAGGTAACATGTATGATTCACAGTTTTTTTCTTTTAAACCTCCCATGATTCTGGTGTTATCGCTCTGTACTTTGGTAACATAGCAGGAATGTAAACTCTCTACTCTCCTGGCTCAGAATTACACCTGAACTACAAATGAATGTCGTAGTACCCTTTCTTCTATGCAGTCATTCCAACAATAAATTCTAAGCAGATCCAAACTTCATGCTCTCTATCTCTATTTTATTGGATTTTGCTGAGTTTGTGCTGCACCTTTCCACTTTCTTATTCTCCATTATTCCCATTACATAATCCTTTTGTATCCAAGGCAAGGTGGAAAAAAGCTTGCAAGAAAGCAGAACAGAGACTTGCCATTAATAGGACAGACAGAAAGAAATCTGTTGAGCAATGAAAAATAAGCTTTTCTTTTGCATTTAAATAATATTCTAAATACTCTTTCTGTGAGTTGTCATAATGTTCTGTCATTGACTGTCCTGCTACATATTCATCAAGCGTTACCTCCTGGTTAATCAGAACTTTATTACATATAATAGAGATATCAGCTGCCATCAGATGAAGACCTTGATCCAGGTTTTCTGTGAAGCATTTATAGCTGGAAACAGCAGTTGACTCTCTCCTGAGATTAGCAGCCCAGTGATCAATGTCAGATAGTTAATAAGTTCAGTTCCACAAATCACTGTTATGAGAAAGTCAGGACATTCAATGCAAAACTAAGCTGTGCAAGAGTCAGGCAGGCAAGGTACTTAAGGACACAAAATTCTAAGTTAAAGACAATTAAGGATAAACTGCATAGCAACCAAACTATCACATAGGAAGTTCAAACCGTTTAATAGTCTAGAAGCTTATTTGTATATGATGTTCTCAAGACAATAGTATGATGGTAGAGATTAGTCTGTACTCATTTGAGTGCCTTCTAACTAATTTCAGTAGGACTATAAAGTCATAATTAGGTACAGGTTTAATCATAAATATTCCAGAACAAAATCATTTTAAAGAAAGGTCATGATCCCACCTTTTGACAAGGAAAAAGGATTCAGTGATAATTTTCAACCTGGCAAAAGAAATAACATTTTAATATAACTATTAGAATGTTAAAAAAAGGAAACAAAAGAATCATAGTATTTAAACAAATCATTCAAATGGTTCTGACTACAGGAAAAATATCAATATTTACTGAGGAGAATAATTCAATCTTTTATTCAGCTGTAGTTCTTGTTTCTTTCATAGCTCTTTCTTGCTACCTTCTGTGAGTTGTAAACATCTTGGTTTGCAAGTCAGGTTACAACTTGGCTTCTGTTCAGATCAGCAACTGACCTTTTACTGGCTTCAGAAAAGGGATTTCTACTGCCAAAGCTTCCCACCAGGGGCACAGGAAGTGGATTTTAACTGAAGTTGTGGCATAGACCTGTTTACTCACGGACTGCTGGACTACCAACGTAACTTACGTGCTAAGGAACTTTATTAAGAGAGTATGGGATGTGTTTTTTGCTGATCAGCCTTTTCTCTTGTTTCTCCAAACAGTGCTGCCCCTTGTGCACCTGTTCCTTCTTTCACTGCTGCAGGATAGTGCAGAAAAGGGAACAGAGCAGAAACTTTTGGTAGGGTCATCAGCCTAAGGATAAGGAAACACAAGTGTGCACCCTGTGATGGTCTCACTACTAGGTGTAAAACTGCTGTGTGTTTCTGCCCCCCACCCCTTTGATGCACCATCTCACCCTCTTGCACTTCCCCCACCTCAAGTATATTTGGGTTTGTCCAGCAGCCTTGTGAAGTGAGGGGCTCCAAAACTGGTCCTTTTAATTTTGTTCAATTATTTCCTATTAAAATTTTAAATTTAATTGTTCATTAATATTAAAGAATGTTGTATACACTGCATTCTTACACTTTATTGGATGCACTTATTTTATATCTTATTTATGTATATATTTCTATGACATAGCACACAAATATATATATTATGTGTATCTTTGTATGAATAAATAGTATATGCACACATATATGTTGTGTATATTTGTATATTTAAGCAATAAAGGAAATGAATAGCTAATCAGAGGTCGTTCTGAGATCGGGTGAGTAAGAAGGTTTCAAATATCTCAGAACAATATAGAAAAAAAATATGGACTTTAAGATTTCATTTGTATCTGTGAAAATTTACCGGAGACAGAGACGGGAGAAGAATCCTGTCCATTGTCTGTTTAATTCTCAATTTTGTGAACCTGCTGTGCCACTCTCGGTAAATGAGACATGGAAGCACAAACAAAGGATGTATAGGCAATAAGCCCTTCAAGGTGAGGAAGAATTAGCATAAAAAGGGCAAATTATAGAAGCAGCTATTGACTGTAATAGTTCCCAAGCTTAAAATCAGATGCACGTTCAATGCTTTACAATTCTCATATAAAAGTGTTTACAGTCTTTCAGAGACATAACTGAAAGGAAAAAAAAAAAAAGGAAAGAAAAAAGAAATCTTTAGTCATAAGAAAAACATTTTTAAAACACCAGAAAGGCAGGGATTGGCTCGTTGGAGAAAGAATAATAGAAAATGTGGGTCCTAGTCAATGCTTATTTTTTCTAGGGTAACTTACTTGAAACTAATACTTGCTATGGAGTTACACTGAAACCAAACAAGAAATAATGTCCTATCTCTAAAAGTAACACCAGCAGCACAGAGCAGCTGGAAGTTGGAGAGAGTCCTCAGCATGAGGTCTGCAGTGATCCAGGGACAGAGAGCCTCTCCCTCAATGTCAATGGGTTTAAGTCAAACTCTGGCCAGTACAGAAAGCTGTGACCATCTAATGATTGCCCTGGGGGACAGAGGTACAAGGAGATGGTCCTTATGTGAACTTTGACGACTGGATGTCTGAATGCAACTAGGTGTGTATAAATGACATAATGTAATTTTATTCTCTGGCTGATCAAGTGATATCCCCTGCACCTAAAGTCCTGCATCTATTTGACCTGTTAGACATGGCTCATGGCATTAAATGACTCTCATGAGAGCAGACATGGTGAGGGATTTCTTCCCTGCATCATTATCAAGAAGACCAAAATCTTCTTTTCAAGGACAGCCCTCAACACCCAGTGCAGAAGCTGCTTTAGTAACACTGTAACTGGCCTTTGAAAATATGTTCCTGACTCAAGGACCAAAGCAGCTGCATTCCCAGAAAGTGTTAGATTTCTGTGTAACATATCACAATGACTTCTTATTTCTACTTTTACTATGCGGGCAAAGCAACAGGTGAACTCTAGTTAAAAGCTTGTAGCTAAGAGGAACACAGAGCACCATCCTCTCAGGGTTTTCATGGAAATGTTTTTTTTTTTCCTCAGACTTACCACTGTTACGAAGTGTTACAACTTTCAGGTGAACCAGCCTTTGAGCCCCCTCTAGCCCTAACACGTGCTCCTTAGAGGTTAGTACAAAGAAAATTCAACTGTTACAGATAGTTCTGCAACTCAGGTGAAAACCATGGGAAAACTCAGGTATGTTTTACCTCTTTACAGTGGTTTCCTATACCTATATAGTTTTTTGTTCCTTTTTATTGAAGCAGATAACATCCTTGTGAGAAGTATCTAGATTGCTTTGCTTATTAATGTAAGAGGTTAAGAATAATTACACTTTAAGCATTAGAAATGACAGAGACAGAAGCTATTTTTTCCCAAAGACAATATAATCATTATAAATGATGAGTTTTGTATCGTTATTTCTCAGAAATTCTTTTCAATAGAGGTAATCAAGCATTCTGCTGAGGTATTGCTGTTACAGTTTCTGTCTTTCTAAACCATTGCTAGACAAGAATATAGCAAAATCACCATAAAGCACAAACACATTTTGTTTGCATAGATTTTAAAAAACAGAGGTATCAAAGTCCTATAGACCCAATTAAAAAAATACTTAACATGTGCAAAAGTAAGAGCAGCTGTGCATGCTTAAATTGAGATTTGCAGAACTCTAAATCTCCAGCCACTCTTCCCCCAGCCTGTAGTGCTGCATGCAGTTGTTGTGACCCAAGGACAGGACCTGGCACTTGGCCTTGCTGAATCTCGCACAGTTGGCCTCAGTCCATCAGTCCAGCCTGTCCATATCTGTCTCCAGAGCCTTCCTGCCCTCCAGCAGATCAACAATCCTGCCCCACTTGCTGTCATCTACAAACTGACTGAGAGCGCACTCGATCTCCTCATCTATGTCATTAATAAAGATACTAAACAGGACTGGCCTCAGCACTGATCTTCTGAACTGGGGAACTTCACTAATGACCAGCCACCAGCTGGGTGTAGCTCCATTCACCACCACTCCCTGGGTCCAGCCATAAGCCAGTTTTTTACCCAACAAACAGGGCACCTGTCCAAGTCATGGGCTGCCAGTTTCTCCAGGAGAATGCTATGGGAAGTGATGTCAAAAACTCCACTTAAGACCAGGTAGACAAGGTTCACAGCATTTCCTTCAACCACCAAGTGGGTCACCTTGTCATAGAAGGAGATCTAGTTGGTCAAGCAAGATCTGCCTTTCATAAGCCCACACTGGCTGGGCCTGATCCCCTGGCTGTCCTGTATATGCTGCATGATAATCTGCCCCATGACCTTCCCTGGAACCATGGTCAGACTCACAGGTCTGTAGTTCCCTGGATCCTCATTCTGCCTCCTATTGCCACAGCCAAAGTAGGATTCAGTTCACAGATTAAAATAAGTAAATCAAGGTATTAACATTTGAGCATACACTGGAGCTTGATATTTGAGATCCCATTTTGATCAGTGGAGAGCAAGCTGGAGTCTGGAAAGCTATTCAGTTTGAACTCAAGCGAGCAAATACATCTGAGTGGTCTAATTTTCTAGGTAAACATTGTATTCTTTTTCTGTCTGATTTTCTTTCTAGTAAAGGAGGAAGAACTGCAGTACAGGGGAAAACAATGTGTAGCCAACAAACCATCCCTCAAATCTAGGAGACATTATTGCTTGAGGCTTTATTTTAGTTACCAGTGTTGGAGGTCTCATGCATTTCCTAATTTCCTTCTGAACAATCAATGCTTCCAGAGCACTTCTAGAGGTCTTGTTTTCCACCAAGGTTCAGTAAGAGGGTTGTCTCTTTCTCTCAGATAGACAATATGTTTTTCACTATGACACCTCTTGTAAATGTGCAGTACATGGGTTGATATTCAGTATTTATCTTGAATTTGAAGCTGAGATATCTCTTGAAAGAAGTATTCTGTTATAAACACATCCTATACAAGCCCTGTCTATACATGATTTTGAAATGTCCCTGAAGCACTGAGATGATTCTGCTTCAGAAGGCGTAGCTGTGTCCTGATGCACAGCCATGTACAGAAAACCTGTGGAAACTCCTTCACATGGAAGACTTAGAGACTCTTAACTTCGGAGTTCATCACCACTTACGTGTTCAACACGAAAATGTGGTATCCAACTTTGGAAAGAAAGGAGTGACAGACATGCCTTCAGAAATCTTGTGTAGAAAGGTTTTTATTTTCTGGGCACTATGGGTTAACTGATTCAGCATTGGAGAGGAAAACATTGTTCTTCTGTAACAATTGTGCAATTTATTTTAAATGTAGTGCTTGGGAGCTGTTTGAACACAGACTAAGATTAAAAGTTCATTGCCTCTGATTCCAGATACCATCCAAGACCAGATCATCATCTGGACTAAACAATTGAAGTTATTGGCTTATCAATTTATAAAATCCCATGTAACATTATTCTATCAATTATGCATGTATTACATTAGTATATGTGTTTTTATTTGCCATTTTAATTAAAAATAACTATGGAAATGAATATGTACTTATTGTAGATTATATAATTTATTGTGTGTGAAAGATTTCAGTAGTTTCTAATTAGAGGAGAGCTCACCTAGCCTCTTCTGGCACCCAGACAAGTTCAATTTTCCAAAATTCTGAGCTGATGTCCAAGAACATGCCAATGACAGTTAATTCAATTCAGCACAGAAGATATATCTGAATAACTTCATCTGATTCCTTTTACTCTGGCTTGCAATTATTTTGTTTTTAAGAAAACCACTAAACAAAAAGGGAGCTGAAGTGTATCCTTTTGTATATGAAGTACACGAAGCTTTGAAGATATCCAGGTGAAATATATTCATGGCTTTATCTTTGAACCACTTCATTTACATGAGTACTTTAAATATGTGTCAGGTACAATTTGTCTTTAATCAATCCTTAATGAGTCTAATTACATTCTAGAATTCAAGGTCTGTCTAATTTTCTCCCTAGTCAAAGCTGACCATTTGTTTTTCTTATTCATTGTAATCAGGACAGTATTTACTGCCCTAATTCCCAGAATCATGAGCCTCTTCTTTGAATCAAGTAGAGTCGGTGATTTCTGTCTTGAAAAGCAGCAGGGCACAGAGGTACCAACTCTTGAACAAAAGGATCAGCCAGAACATTACCTTTAAGAACTGATAATCAGACTCTTTTAGGTCTTTCAATAATAGTGAAAAACACTTTATTACAGAAATATATATTGTATTACTTGATTATAGTAGTTCTTCTCTCTTACTAGCTAGAATTGCCCTTTTATAGGGTAGCAACACAAACATATTTTTAAGCAGTTGTGTAAAGTAGCAGCCAAACCAAATGGAAACTCCTCAGAATAGTGCCCTCTCTGTGTGAAACTGAGGGGTCTTTTTAGTGGGTTGTGAAGTAGCACTTTGCAGCCTCCACAACAAATAGAATAGGCATATTGTCAACAGGATTAGGGCAGGAGGCAGAGGATAATCTCAAACCTAGCTGAAATAAAGTTACAAATAAATTATTTCTTCTAGTTTTTGGCTTGCAAAGAAATTAAGAAAAGGAAAAAATCAATGTAGTATACAAATGAAGAACCAAAACATAATAAAATGTATACAGAAAAAGATTTTTATATAGAATACAAAATGTAAACTAAATAGGAAGAAGAAAGATAAAAGGGGATTGTGTGCAGTTTTGGTCACCACGAAATAAGAAAGATTTTAAGCTATTAGAGAATGTTCAAAGGAGGGCAACGAAGATGGTGAATGGCCTTGAGGGGAAGCTGTATGAGAAGAGGCTGAAGTTACTTGGACTGTTCAACCTGGAGAAGAGGAGACTGAGGGGAGACCTCATTGCAGTTACAACTTCCTCATGAGGGGAAGAGGAGGAACAGTCATTGACCTCCTCTCTGTGGTGACCCAAGGGAGGGTCAGGTTGTGTCAGGAGGTTTTGGTTAAATATTAGGAAAAGGTTCTTCCCCCAGAGGTTCTTGCCCCCAGTTTGGGCACTGGAACAGGCTCCCCGGGGAACTGGTCACAGCACCAAGCCTGACAGAGTTCAAGAAGCACTTGGATGATACTCTCAGGCACGTGGGGTGACTCTTGAAAATGGTCCTGTGCAGGGCTCAGGGTTGGACTCGGTGATCCTTGTGGGTCCCTTCCAACTCAACATATTCTGTGATTCTGTGAAAATAACAAAGAAAAAAAGACGGAGAAGCATCCATTTTACTGCAGAGAGGATACAAGTCTTCTGATATAAGTGAAACCAGATTTTTATCTATAAAATTTTGGAATACGTCAGTAATGTTAATGCTGCTGTTATTCTGGTGTAAATTACGATGAGAGTTAGTCCTTTAAGTCCTAACTCCATGTATGTTAAAGTTATTCTGAAACTTTACAGTGGCTTTAAGACAGATCTGGATTAAAGGTTAATTTTTGAAAGAAAAGATAACAACTTTTTCTCTTTTGGAAAGTATCTCAATACTTCACTTGGAAACTGTATAGAGGCAAAGGAAAAAGTCAAATAATATTATTTGCTTAAGAAGCTACGGAATCTCTCTGGGCTAAAAGAGGTAAAGAAATAAAAAGAAAATGATGTAATTTGTCTTTGGCAGGAAAGGAACAAGTGAAATGACACCAATTTATCTTGAAAGAAACAAAAATAGAAGTGGGAGAAGGCATAAAAAGGCAAGAACAAGAATTCTGAGTAAAATTTTTTCAGTTTTTCCCGAGGCTGAAAATAAATTGCTAAATGAACACATTTAAACCATTTTTTTACAAAAGAAAAAAAATAATCCTCATTTCACAGATAAGTGAACTGAGGGGATGTGGGCTCAAGCAATGGAAGTAGGTAGTTAAGCTTTAGGATGTCTACCGTCAAAAATTAGATTCTCCAAATCCTGTTTATCTGCTACCTTGGCCTGGAGTATCAAAGCTGCCAATGCTGAAGTCCTGCTTGCAGTCTGACCAGAAGCATCCCAGGACTGAGCACAACCAAGCCTCACTGGAATTAAAGGAGGAGTGCTCTTTTAGAGTGTGCCTCATCGCAAGGACTTCATCCCTTAGAAGTTCTCAGGCATCCCTCTTACATTAGAGAGCCAAGCTCTGCCCAAGATGCCAAAGGAACATATGCTGTTGGCTCCTCAATTTTTTGCCCTGTAGCTCAAAGACTAGCAGGCTGTGGGAAAAAATAGACCTGGATCTCATTGGAATCTACACCTGTCTCAGATTGGCAATGACCAAGCTGTCCTGAGGGAGGGCCTTTTGTTGGTCCACATCAAAACTGTTCTCCCTTGCTTGAAATTGTTAAATATTCGTCGTGCTGAAGAAGGAGAAGAGGGAGTACAGTGATGTGCTCTCTCTCTGGCCCAATAGTTTACGCTCTAAACTTTAGTAAGGGAAATTTGGATTCCTGTTTCTGCTCCAAACAACTATTTCAGTTTTTGTTTCCCTTATTTTCTGTTCACATTCTAGAAGTCATATTTTCACCTAATTTTCTTTGCCTATCTCAACTGCTGAATATTGGTCTCAGAAATTAATATGAAAAAAATTCCTACGTGAATGCTGTCCTCATGTATCTGATCTAAACTCACTAAAATCAGACTTGATGTGTCTATCTGCTTGTTAAACAAGTTTACCCAGCCTATGATGATGCAGTCAACCAGAGGAAGCCAGTATATCTGAGTTAACACAGTGTGCTTAACATATTTTTCCTGACTGCTGGCTTGCTGCCTACAAGTCAGGAAAAAGCATTCTTTAGAGTCTTAATACACTGTTTCTTTTGTTTTTATCCATCTGAGTTCGTACTACAATAAGAACTGAACATAATATATAGATTATTGATGTGGACCTAAATCTATTTTTGATTTGGTTGCTTCCCTATATAATTTAGTTTTGTTTCAGTTCCCTAATTGTAAATATGGAAATATAGAAAATTTTCTTTGCAAATGGTCTAAGTTTAAGCTTATTATTAAAAAAAAAAAAAAAAAGAAAGCAACTGAAAACACTGCCACTGATTAACTCAGAAATGATTGTCAAAGCTTCCCTTTACTTCACAGGATTAGGCTGTCATCCCTAGAAGTATGGCTGTAGTATTCTCAGTGTACAGACCATACCCATCTGAAAGCTATGTAGTCACCTATAGAGACAAATCTCAGTGGCTGCTGTGTCTGATTTGGTAGGGAGCAATCTTGGTATGAGAAGGAATCAGACATTCTATACTGCAGGTCTTGTAGTTGCTGTTAAGAGCAACTTTTAAAGGAATATCATTAAAGTTAATAATATGCCTGAGGGAAAGTACATTCAAGATAACTCACCAGATGTTTGGACTTTAGGAAAAGTGACTCTAAGCAATTAGCCTTCCTTAAAATCTTTAATTAAAACATATATTTGGAAAACCACAGTGTCGTATTTATTGACAGGAGAACCTTACTCATTGAGAGGTACTGCCTCAGGAATTCTCAGTGGCAATTACAAAATGTTTGTTTTGCACATCCTGGTGTAGTATGGAGGCTGTGACAGAAAGTGAAGACAGTGATATTTTAAAGAGAGTAAGCTATCTCCCGTTCTTTTTTTTAATCATCCTTACACACATAGGCTTCAAAGAGCTTTAAGATTCAGTATTGGAGACTTGTTAGAACCAGACCTGTAACAGTTTTGTTCATTCTGTCAAAGCCCCACATATCAGAAATTTGCTGATTAGTATTCAACAAGCTTGAAAGATAGATGCAAAGAGTCATAAATACATGGCTGGAAGGGGCCTGGTAAAGATGTCTAACCCAATTGCTTGCCCCAAGGCAAGATCAAATGCAGCTAAAGTATTTCTGACAGATGTTTATCCAGTCTATTCATAGGAATGTCAGTGATGGATGTTGTACAGCATCTCGAAACAAAACGTTCAAGGCAAAGAACAAAATTTCAAAATTCAGCCTGATGTTCTAGGATTAGGAGCTAAACGATGGCTGTTTGTTACACTGGTACTTATCCTCATTTACATTAATTTACATAAGATGTTGAAAGTATATCTCCTACATGATGTACTGGGAGTTGGAACTGTGTGAGGTGACTGGAGATGTATGTGGTGAACCTATTTTCAGTTAACTGCTCTTGTGAAATATAAAGTCTTGCTCCCCGGTGGTGTGGTTTAAGGATAACTATCTTAAGGATGTTATCTTTAGCAATATTAAGAATACATGCTCACATCTTCAGAAAAGGCCAAGTGTTTTAAGACCACAGACATCATTAAAAGCTAGGAGAGTTTGCATTCAGAAAGTTACATGCACACTTGAGGAAGTTATGCACATCTCTCTACCATTTCATAAAAGTAACATTATTGAAGGTATAAACCACAGTGTTGTTAGCTTAGGATTGATGAGAACTTTTTGAAAACGTGGTGTTACCTTCAAGTGAGTAAGCTCATGGAACTAAATAAAAAAACATATTGATGTATGTGTGGACTTCACTGCACTTTTTCCTTTGCCTGCTTTCACCGGTCTTCATGTGTATTTGAAAATAGACTAAGCAAATAAAGATTCAACTTATCTTTCATGGCACAAAAGGGAAGCCAGTTTAAGAAACAATTTTTAAATGCAATCAATAGCTTCTGCAGGATTTTACCAACATATTTTAAATATTCTGACTTTCTGTTTTAATTATATAAGAGGTTAAGCTCATATATTAAGTATTATGGACCTTTGTAACAAATAGCTAAACTTTTAAAAAAAACAATTAAAAGACTTATGTGCTTACAAATAAGGAAACCATACTAAATATCTAGATGGATATTTCTCAGCTTTTCATGTTGACAGTGTCCCCTTCTCAAAGAAAATACTTTATTACAACATGAATGGAGAGGAATCAATGACAGCAGAAATGTTATGCAATGTGCTTGTCCACATGCTTCAAGGAGCTGACAGAGTAACTTGATCCTGAGAAGTATTGAAAACATGAGTTATTAAGAATAGAATTTTTAAGTCTTTGCAACCTCTTTGACTACCTTTTGAGGTTTCTCTAGAGTATGTAACACCCTGTACTTTCAGAAGCAGCTCCTATCTGTCCTCTTGCACAATGGCCTAAAGAAATCTGCCCAAGTGAAGAGCAGCATAACAAAGGACTGTTTCAGGGAGATCATGATACATATTATGTGCCTTTTTATAAGACCAGGGGATGTATATTCGTGTCCATTCCTTGGTTTTGTCTGTCTGTGACATGTACCTCCATTGCATACAAACACACCAATAAGTGCAAAAAACATAGAATAGGCATGAAGGAGTAAAAAAACCCTTTTCTTACTCATTGAGAATTAATTTATGCTTCCTTCCTTCACCATTCCTTTTTCTGAAATTATAGGTACTGGTAGGGTGAATAGGAAAATGGTAGGGTGTGGGGGAGGAATTCCTCTGGTAAAATTTGCAAAAATAGTAGAAATTTAGGTTGGGACAGATGTGAAAAAATATGCTACTGATTTCACAATATGTGTTTAACGATACAATCTGAACTTGGTAACTAAACAAACTTGGGAAAAACATGAGGTTTCTCAATTAAAAATACATGAAACAGAAACAGTCTTACTCAGCTCTGTCAATGATACTTTCAGTCCAGTATGACATAGAGTAGAAAGGATCTCTCAAAACAGAACTTAAAAGATGAAAACACAGCCACATTACTACATCATTATTGTGCCCTTATCTTACTTCTACTGATTGTAAGAAATTTTGTCAGCAAACATATACAAAACAATGCATAACACCACTTTCATGAAATTACTTTTAACACACAATACTCACCTTATTTTATTCACAGTCTTTTTGGAAAATGAGAGGGGTTCCAAAGTTTTAATGGAACTCTTTCAAAATCATAAAGCATGTATAAAATAAATGCATGAATTTAAGTATTAGCTTGACTCTTTAAGTGAGTAGGGTTTGACATAACAATACTCTACCCACTTTTGTTTTCTGTTTGATGAATTACAAAACATTTCTATTTTTTGATTTACTACAGGAGACTATTCCTCTCCAGACCTTCACTCTGTATTTTGCTGTACACATTCTTCGCTCCTGATAAAGCCACAGGATCTGTAGGAATCACAAGAGTATTCAGTGCACCATGGACAGTCAGAAGGATGAAACATTAGCTTCTCCTGTATATAAAAGCCTATACTGAGAAATGAGAGAGATGAAAGGCAGATACATTGAAAAGGTATTATTGATACCCACATTTCTGGAAAGTATTCAGCATTTGTCATTCACTGAAAAGAGACACTAAATCATTTTTTCTCACAGTCCTGACTTGCTTGTAAGATACTTTCCAAGGCTTAAGGTATGAACACTAACAAGGTAAAGTGTGCACACTAACGAGGTAAAGTGAATTGGAGGGTCTCTCCTACAATCCCCTAATAATTTAGGAAGTACAACAATCCAAAAAGTGGTGATTCATTTGACTGTCACTCTGACTTTCCAAAATTTCACAGGCATTGTATGTTCCTTAACAAATCATGTCCTTCCCTGAGAGAACATTTTATCATTTAAGTGGAAATATGTTTTCACGACATACATTCTTTTCATATAGTAGACCTGGGTATTAGTTCTTTTTAGAATTAAAGATCTAGACTTTTGAAACTAAGTTGTCTAGGCACCTTAAAATAAGTTCTGCTTTCTCTGGTAGAAGTCTGTATAACTGCAAATTTGATCCAAGGTTTTTTTAACCTTGCTGATAACCATTTTTAGGAGCACTCCTGTAATCATAAAACAAAATCAACAGCTATCACTGGAAGTTTGATCTGAATAGGCACAGCAGAATTTCTGTATAATTTAAGAAGGTTAGCCCATTACTTTTTTATCAGAAGGGCAATATTTAAATCTGCTGAATAAATAGCGTGGCAAGAGTTGTAGTTGATAAAATGTCACGTTTTCTTCAGAATAAAATAAGTCTCTATCATGCTCTAGGTCTGCAGTATGTCCTTAGTTTTACACCAGTCACGGATTTTTTTTAATGCAACCTGAATTAATACTAACCAAAAGAAAAAAAAAGAAAAGACATGGCTACAAAATCTCTGTTTGTTGAACAATCACAAGAGTGAAAACTGAGCTCCAGGCCATGGATAGTAGGATTAAGATGCAGTTTGCAAGCAGGTGTCAGCTCTCTGCCTCCCAGTGTTGCCTCTTCCATGTCACAAATTAGAAGCACAAGTTTACTTAAATGAGACCAAAGCACTGAATTACAGAAAGGTAACTATCATGCTGAAGAAGAAACCATGCGTTAGTGTGGCATTATTCAGATTCTCTTCCTAAATTTCACTAAACTTTAAATACTTTTGAACATATTTAAACTTTGATTTTTCAAAGGCACTTTGCCTTTGTAAGTCAGTTCTTTTTTATCTTTTTGATCTTGGGAACTTTTGCCCTTACTCTGTGTTTTCATGCCTTCTTCATTGCTTCTTCAGTGTGAAAATATTTTAGAGACGTGCCACTCATAGCCACATATTCTAAAAAATGCTACATTATCTTTCCTGTACATCTAACTCTCTTCCTAAGCAGCTGCAGTGTCAGAACCGATCAGCAACATTTAATTGTTATAACAGTATGATAAACAATTGGGAAATATTGAACTTTTATTTGCAGTGTTTGTATTGTGTTATACTTGCTAAAGGGACTTAACAATGTTGATAGTACTGATTTAGGAGGGCTGAGAATAATTTAAACATAATCTTATTCTAAAGAGGGATCCCAAGAGTGGTTTAAAATTGAGGGAAATTCAGGGTAAAGGAGACATTAGGAGAGAAGCCAGTTAAGAGTAATTTAAGATTTTCATTTTCCTCTTGGGTAAAATAGCATTATCAAGAAAAAAGCAAGAACTAATAGCTGGACTTGTTCTAGTAGGCACTGCATTACACCTGCTGTAATTCAGATATAAATTCCACCCTGTGGAGGACTCAGCTTACCTTTTAGGACCTTTTTTAGGTTACCTAAAGTGTCTCACATTGCATCATGGCTACTAAAAGGAGTCACCAGAGCAGTTTTTGAGAAATGCATGATAGATTATATAGCCATATGTTACAGGCTGGTCCACTGAAAGATTAGAAAATATCCTTCAGGCATCTGTTTTGACAACACTCTGCAGTGAACTCAAACTCTTAGAAAATATATTTTATTCATGGATTATCATGCTTACATGTTTTAAATATTTATGGAACTCATAGATGCACATGTTCCTTACTGTAGTGCACAATACCAGTGTTTAATGGGAAAGTGTGGACATATATAAAAATAATATCTGGTCTTTCCTTGCAATGAATCTGGATTTCTCTTTTGAGCAAACTGCAGTGATTACACTGATTTTTGTCTCTTTCATTCCACTTTTTTTCCTTCATTTACTCTTTGAATAATTTTGATATTTTCAACACCACACAATTATCTAAACAGCATTCTGGTTGAAAGCAGGCTTTAATATTCTTACAAAACGCCATTCTTAGTGTCTGTTAGTATTTCTCAGAGTACAGAATGGAACCAGGTTGGTCTTATTTTCTGAGTACAGGATTCCTTCAGGAACATCACATATTTTCATATATTCTGAAAAACAGTTCAGAATAGGCATCCAGGCTTTTCAGTTTGCAGACATACCCAAGCCAATATACCTAGTTAATTCCTCAATAACCTTTGTGCTGGAGAGGCAGATATCCAATGAATGGGGAAGAGAAAGAAAGGAGTTATATATATATATACATAAACTTAATTTTCTAACTATGTTTTGCAACTAGACTATTGAAATGGGCTTAGGTGTGGACATAAATATGGATATTGCAATAGAGGCAGAAGATAGTGAGACTGACCCTTTTAGTCTGAAGGGGAAAAGATATGTTTGAAATTAAGATGATTTCAACTTCATCAAGAATCAAGAAGATTTCAGCTTGCAATGTAGACCAAATCAAGGTTAAGGAAACTCCAAGCTGCTGAAATGATCATGGGTGGTATGATAGAATGATAAATAATGAGAAAGAAAACTAAAGTGATCAGTGTGATTATCTGAGGAGCTGTACCAAGAAAACCTTGAAATGTTGGACAAGGTGAACAGCAAAAAGGAGTCAGTTTCTTTCTGGGTGCCCATATCTGGTTTATGGGACCAAGAGATGGAGCAACAGTGACATCAGAGAACATAGCTGATGCCTGGAGAGATAGGGGCCGATGCCTTTTTAAGCTTCCACCTTCACACCTTCATTTATTCTGCCTTAAAAATGTGTCCAAAGTTTTGCAGACATTGAAACACAGACTCTAGGGGAAGGTGCAAGAGAGGAGAGGAAGGTCTTGAATATAATAATAAACCAGAATGCTCCCCTTGAAAAGAAATACAGTGACCATATTTTTGTTTAATAGATATTTACATATCGATCAAACTCAAGACAAAAAGAATGGGGATGTGTGCCTGTGTTGCAGAAAAAATTCCCATCTGCCTGTCTTACTCATATCTCTTTCCCTTGCTTTCAATACACTGAACCTTACATGGCTTAAACTTTTGCACGCAAACCAACCTCATCTTTTGAAGCTTTAAATTCTACCTAGTCAACAGGAATTAGACAGACAATTTCAAATTTTCTAAGCTCTTCTTGACATTGTTGACATGTGTATTGGGTTTTATAATTTCAGTAGAAAAATAGAATACTAAAATCCCAGAGAGAGAGAAAATTTTGACCTTTCCTTCACTTATATATTTTGCTCTTTCTGGAAGATGTAATCTAAATATCAGTTAAAATAGGAGGTGAATATTTTTTTCAAAAATTTCTCCAGCTGTGAAGCTTTGCAGTCACATCATTAGGATTAACTTGTGATCTAAATGCTATCTTGCAGCTCAGCTATCTGCTACTGAATATTGGATGCTTCTCTGTGGAAACCTTTTTATTACTTGCCTAAATATTTCATTCAGAACACTCACGTGAACAACTGGCTATGAGAGAACACAGAAGTAGGCTGGAAATGTCCAATGGAGAAAAACCAAACCAAAACGAAACAAAAATGAGGCTGCAGGTCAACATGCAGTCAAAACTTTATGACCCTTTTGATCTTCCAGTGTTTAGAACAAAGTAGATCAAATGAGGAAAAATTAGGGATGGAAGATATCTGAAAAGATGAACTGACAAGATTGCCCCATGTTGTATGTTGACTTTAACCTTGTGAGAGTGATGGACCTTATGGATAGCAACTTTGGCAATATGGACACTTCCCATTTTAGTTTCTCATGAGCACTATATGTGGAAGAGTAGTCTGGAATCAATGTAATCAGTGCAGAATATTATTTAAACCAGTTAGAAAACTTCTTGGAAGGCTCAATGGAGGATTCCACAAGTCACTATGCTGTCTCCAGCTGCAGAGTTGGAGCAATAGCATGGCATCACCCTGTGCAGTGAAGACAAACACCATGATTTAACCTCTTATGGGACAAAGTAAACATGCACTATCTGGTTATTTTTACTCTAATCTGTTCAAGTTATTTAAATTGGTAGATAGCAGATGACTCTCCATCCATTCAGTTCTAACTCACTTAAGCAGCAGATAGAACTAATGATTGTCTAAGACATTGTTTTTACAGAGAAAATGAATTATACCTCTACAGAAGTAAATAAGGCTTCATTGACCAAAAAGGAAAGGAAGCCCTCATTCACAAATATTTTCAGAACCAAATCTCTTTTCTCATTTACATTTATTAATGAAGTTTGCCTTACTAATATATTTTTGTTGCCTGGCCTGTAACCCTACATTTATTTATTAGCTCTTCTCTTCCATAATCCTTTAGGATCATTGCTCTTTTTAGGGCTATTTGCACACACAGAAGATAAAAAAATATTAGGATGCTTAGTCCTAGTTAACTGCCATTGGTTCCACTGTAATTTCTGTGTGCAAAGTTTTGCAGACTGTGAGCACTTACTCCTCTCTTCTTGTATACAAAAGGAACAACAGGTATGGTTATTTGCAATAAAATAACCATTTGTACTTCTGGCATTTGAATAAAATGGTGACTGATACAACACTCTGTAAGTTCAGATCCACACAGCTGAAATTCTGCTATGTATTGGCCTGAAAACGTGACCTATGAAACAGACACAGCAAATTTAATTTGCTTCAAAGATAACTGCAGTAAACAAGCACAATGACCTTACAAATTTCCTTACATGCACCTATTATCTGTTTAATTTGGTTTCAGAAGTGTTGGAAGCATGCAAGTGTAAACGAGACCGTTAAAACACTCAAAGGTTTTAAGTATTGTACTTACACAGGCTACTTATTATCCACATTTTGATTCTTTCTCTGAATCATCATCAACAACAATAATAATAGCAGCAGTATTAATAATCCGGCTGGGAATAATTCTTTGATGTTGTTTGTGTGGTTAATTGTGAGAACATAAAATAAATCCTATTTCTGGCATATCTGCCAGCAGTGTCTGTTTACTTCTGAAACTGTGAATACACTTTGGATCTGTCAAGTAGTTGCCTTGGAGAATATGTGTTACATAAACAGTAAAGGAAAATTGGTCTGAATGGCATGAGAAGAGACTTAACCTCTGTGTATTGAAAAACAGATGGGTCAATAACAGGGTATGGTCTGGATTGTGTCTTACTCATTATTTTTATTCAATTCAAAAAACTGAAAAAGTCTGAGATGCTGTACCATTCTGTGTGCCTTTTTAAAAAAGTTAAAGCTTACTTAGTGCAGAAACTGGGAAAGCAGGTACTCTGAGGTAGAAATACACTTCTGAATCTCTCTCTCATTCTCCTGGGGGAGTGAGCAAGTGTTGGGTGTGGCTGAGCTGCCAGCTGGGGTTAACATGCAGCAGTTGGCCAACATTTTCAGCATATAGCCAGAAAACTGCTTGATAGTCCCTCCACCACCTGTCCCTTAGCTATACTTTGGAAGCTGATTTGATGAATTTTTCCTGTTGTGAACATGACAATAGGTATGCAGGTATGCAGGAGAGAAATGGTTTGAGTCAGAGCCACTAGGTGGGAAGAGAGATTTTCAGGACATTCAAAATAATAAAGAAGTGAGGATCTGAAGCACAATGTTGAGTTAAGCTATACCTATTGGATGTTATCCATCTAAATTACATTTCATTACATTGATTCAATTTCAAGCCACCTCCAGTTTCCAGCTGGATACAAATATTTTCAGTGTTGTTTTTGTTTCACCATCTAAATTAAACTCCCCGTTTGAAACTTTTTTCCTCTATTGATTTTTTTCTGTTATGACAAATCAATGACAGGCCACATTACATTTTCATCTACTAGAAAAACAGGTTTCTATCCAGGAGGTTCTTTATCCTTTGGCTTAGATCTCTTTCTGTTACAAATAACCCCTTCTAGCAAGTTGCAGTGCACGGTCTGTATTCATCGGACAAAGCACTTTCTCCTTTTAGCAAAACCTAATTCTGGTTTTACCTGGCTCACAAGATGGATAACACTCCCAGGGTTAAAACATCCCTGGTTTAAATAGTTAGGTGCAGACAGTCATATGTTAGCTCGGTCTCTGCTCTGAATTGGTGAGATGTAAGCCAGATTGCATGCGAAGGTCCTTCAGTCACGTTAGTGCTTGGCTGTCCTCACGCTACCAACTCTTATCTCTCATAAGGCATCAGAGAGCATCCACACTGATGTCTTTATAGGGCTCCATACCAACACAGAGCAGCAGCTACATCTGTTACCCTGCAGTGGTGAATGTGGTGGTGCCCTCTGGACCAACTCAGGGACACATTCTTTCTGTTCCTTTTTGTGCCATTTCTACGGAATTCCTTGTGCCCTCCTTGAGACCGGTGCAAATTACTTTCTGCAAGGCAATATATGCAAGTTGAAATTCTCAGAGACTGCTGATGACTACCCATCTGTTCACAGTTAATTCTTACTGGCACTTAAAGGGGAAAAAAGCAGCACACAGAAATATTACTTCTGTTTCTACTTTGTCTCAGTTCTCAGAAGGCTTTACAAGGGTCTGTCTCTCTCTCTCTCTCTCTCTTTCTCTAGCTTATAACGTGCAAATGGACTGTACCAGGCTGAGCGTACCTAAACTACCTGTTACTCACAATAGGATGTGTCAGCATGAACAGGAAGGTCTTCTTGTGTTTGCTTGACCTATCACCTTTCTTATAGCAAAATGTCTGCTTACAAAAAAAAAAAGAAGTTGAGATCCGTACAGCCTTCCAACCAGCATATGTTTTCTGGTAAAATGAGGAAGATCAAATTGGCACACATATTTTACAGAGGCCTAATATTATGTTTGGAATTGTCGACTCTAATCAAGAGACTATTTAACAGTGACCTCCTGAGGATGATAATGAGGTGCCTTGATTTAGATTGATCACTGCTAATTCTATGTGACTGTATGTGGGGAGATTTTGAATAAAATGCATAATACACAAACTCCTTGACTCCTCAGTAGACAAAGAAAAGGAGAAAACATTGCATAAAGGGACATTCTTGTAATTCAGCTCTTGTGGCTTTCTCATGTTTTATCAAGAATTAGTCAAGGAAAATAGGAAGAAAAAATGCTCATCCTACAGCAATAGCTGTTTTATCTGGAGAAAGTCACATTCTTTCTCCTTGAATGAATTCCCCTATCTTGTGCTCTAATCCAAACACTGATTAGCAATGTTCTAGCTCTTTGTTTGTTTGTTGCTTTTTGGCAGACATTGTGGCTTTCATACTTTGTTCCTTAATTACTAGTCATTTCACCTCCTTGATTGTTTTCAAGACTCTCTCAGCACAGCTTCCACAAAAGATTCACTTTCACAGTGTCTTGTAAAGTATTATTTATATATTTGTTGCCAGGCAATGTGGCCCCTTTACAAAGCCTTTCTCCTATATCAGAAATAAAGCTGGCTGGAGAAACATAGAAAATATTTCTTTTATTCCATGAATGTATTTTGAAAAGAGCTCTTCTACTGCTAGGCACTAGGTTCCCTAATTTTGGCCTGTTTTGAGACTCAGAATTCCAGTAATGTGAAAGGTATCCTTCTTCCTGAAGAAGAAAGGGGCCCTTGAGAAATAACCCAGCAGAATGATAGTTCTGTATCACAATATCACACTCAAGTGTGAACTATATGAAAGATGGGTTCACTCCTTGTAAAGCTGGCTAAGGATCACAGAGGATGGGCTTTTACAGCACAATCATTATCCTCACCATCTCTCTGTGCAGTCTGTTGAGATATGTTGTTATGAAAGGAGATGCTCAGGTGTAGCAGGAGATGCTGGCTAGTCTTGGAGGAGTGAAATCTTGCCAAAACCAAAAGCTGTTGTCCTCTTTCTCACCTCATTTACAATAGCAGGAGCAGAAAGAGCACCATCCCTTTGGTGATGTCTTCCAGCATTGTGGCCAGGCTTGTGTCTCTCCTTGTCCTACAATAGCAGCATGATCTTGCCCAGTTCTCTTCTTTCTTATCTTTCACAGAAAAAGAGTAAAGAGAGGGGTGGCTCACAAAGTGCATTCCTCTGATGATCAAATGTGCCAGCAGGGTGTGAGAACAGCATGTTAAAGGCAGGAGTCCTATACTGCAACAGAACAGAGAAGAGAAATCCAGTGGTGGGGAGAGAAAGATCTGCTTCCCTATACATTGCCCTAAGGAAAGCCATTGTGTTCTCTCATCTCTGTCTCCTTTCCCAAGCCACCAGCACTTGCTTTGTTGTTGGGAAGAGGAGCAGACATAACCAACAGTGTTGCAATGGTGGCAGCTATAGCTGGCCAGAAAACTCATTGGGATCACTGGAAAAATTAAGGGAGAAAAATTAATTTTCTGTGATATAGGTTTAAAATTACGATGTTGGACCAAGGTATTTAATGATAACTAGAGACAGAGCATACTAATAACACAATCTGCAAGAAAATTTTCCCAATCAGGGAGGTATAGTTGGAGGACGATGCATACTCATCAAGCCTTTGCAGTGAATGGAAGTATCTGATTCAGTTGGAGCTGGAGCATAGGTAAGTGCATTAGGTATCATATTGCACATCTCTTAAGTGAAGTGTCTGGCCCCACTTGCCTAAAGAAGTCATTCCCTTCAAGCATCCCTGCTCTTTTCTTTATGAATGCTCTGTGCAGGAATAATGCACAGATCTGTATAATGTTGTAAGTGCTGTTGAAATGAGAAAAATTATTTTCACAGTAAAGGATTATTGTTAAAAATAACAAAGCAGCCTTAGCATCATAAATTAGGAAAGTATTGAACCTGTTGACATAAAAATTTTAAATCCATCTGATAGTGTTACAATTAGCATATCCTTCCTGTGATTTTCTCAGAACAGTTTTCACTGAAAAAGAAGAATTGGCTCCAGGTTAGGTTGTGTTCAAATGACTGACCTAAAGAGTGTGAAGATTTTGCTAATGTCTGAATAAATACTTCAGAACAGTGGGTATGAAAGTAACCGTGGTCTCTTCATTCCTTTGCTACTCTTTATTCTATGAAGAAAAAGCAAAACAGTGTGGAAAAAAATGTTCTCTGATGATCTCTCTGGGTGAGAGAGCAAATCATGATACTAGAATCAATTTCATGCATTATCATTTCTAAAGCTCTACATTCAAATAAACATGTCCTTCAATTTAGGAATTGATTGATACTTTCCCCTGACTACAAGACTGGAGGTGTTGATAAAAGAAGTACATATTTTTCTCCTTGTTCAAAATACTGTCGTGCGATACAGTGAAACCTAATTAGACTCACTACTTAACTAAGATTTCATGCATTGTATCAAGCTTCTGGCTTCAGGGGAGAGTGGCCTTTCTTGCATGGATGTGTATTGCAATGGCATCTCTGAACACAAGCAGGAAACAGAAAAAGACAGAGCTTTTGGCTCAGTTCTTGAGGAAACCATGTAACATTAGCACCCCTGAGCTAAGTCCAGGAGACCAGCAGGCTAAAACTGACCTCCATTTATCACAGAGATTCTCACAGAACTTTTTCAACAATGCATCAAGGCTCATTAGTCACCTCAGAGATAATATTACTCCTCTCTTGCCAACTAATATTGAATTCTATCACAGCTAGAGCTGTCATGAGGTTATACCTACCAGTTTTACTGTATTTATCCATTTTGTGCATTTCTTTTGCTGCTGAGTAAAAATATGTTCGTTTTTTATCAATTACACAGATGCATTTCCGTGGGGTAAATGAAAAATAAAATTTACTCCAGAAACAAAAGCAGACCATGCAGCAGAGACAAAAATGTAGTGCAAACTTGGAGGTGAGCAGAACATGAGGTTTGTTGCAAGAAAAGTTAATACTTTTTGTTACCTTCAAACAGTGCTTGAGTCCCTCTCATCAATAAAATGTCTACTACCTGACACTACGAGCCAGGAGCAGTCATGTCACTAGGCTAAAGGTGAGCCACCCTAATCTCTTGCTGATTTACCAACAGCCGAATTCATCATTTTCTTGTCATTCTGCTGTTTAACAGCACGCCAAGTTGTGTGAAGAAGCAGAATTGGCTGCATTTTAGGAGTCCATCAGGATGTATTGAGGGGAAATGTCACCTATTTTTCTTGTGTCCTTCTCTTGTCAAAACTATAGTAATGCTGTCTTTTAAGGGATTGAAGAATTATAGCAGACTCAGTGTCTAAGCTTAGCTTTCCATAGTGACTGTCAAAGATATTTCCCAAAAGAGCCCTATTTGTAACCACAGAGCTACCAGGTTATGCATGTTTGCCACAGTAAGTATTTAGAGGATTTAGCATTGCTGATTTGCTTTATAGGTGAGAGGGGCAGAACAACAAGGTTCAGTTTTGGTCCAGGAATTAACTTTCTCTATAAACCATCTCTATACGTCCTATACATTCCATGGCTTTTCTCTCAGTTCAGTTATTGTTTTCAGCAGAGCAAATGGGTGAACACCTAACTGAACTGATGCTGGGAAGTGGTTCTGCTGTCAGACTGAAATGAAACAGGATGCCCAGCAACCCATTGTAAAGATCAGGAGCAGCAGCTGTAGTAGGCAACAGGCATGTAGGAACTATTTGGGAAGCACTGGGAAGTAGGTTGCCTTGGCTACTGGCAAGCTGATATGTGTATTCAAACACAACATTGACCTAGAGATCATGGTAATATGTAATAACTATATTTTATTTATATAACTGTGTTTTGAATATGGCCTGTAGCAGAGCATTTCAAATATAGACACAGGTCTCATTATTTTCTTTTCCCTGCATCCCTGAAGGATATTGGCAGGGATCGTACTGGACAAGGGAAGGAAGTTTTACATACTTGAATTTCTACAACTGTATGCCCAAAGTAGCATAAGTGGAGTCCTGCTGCTACTGAATTTGTCACATTGATTTTCTTTAAGCTGGGATTTTATAGCTGATGAAACAAAATTGCTACAAAACATACATAGTAAGGACCTTTCCTGCCTTTATGCTTTTGTATAAAAAACCAAAAAGGATAAAAAGGGGTGATTAACATTATAGGAGACAAGTAGAATGATAAACTGATAAGCAAGAACATTTATAAGAAACTCTTATTTGAATGGTTAGCCACAGTCTTTTTATCAAACATTTATGCATCCGATATTGAAATATTCCTTTCTTGTATAAAAAGGGGAATAGAAAAAGAAATGTCCTTAAAAATTAAAGTTATAAGCAGAGGGAATAATGATAAGAAAACATATTAATAAGATATGTGTTAAAAAAAAATACTGAAAGTGAAATGTCTTTTAAATTTTGGGTTATAGCTAAGTAACTAGAATTCCCTCAGGATTAATTATTTGCCATCATTAATACATATGATTAATTTGGATAAAAATCACTGATGAGACATGTGTCAAGCCATCCTCATTTTCAGAATGAATCATTTCCTGTTGACATTATTGTCCATTATCTCAGAGAAATGCAAGTACATATCTGAAAAACAGAATGACAGGTACATAAGCCCCCAGACTCTGATTTTGCCATTTCTGGTTAATCAATCCTTTATGATTTTCCTCATCCTGACTTGGTTGATAAGAAATCCCTTATCATTTGTTATGGCAAAGTGCATTATTGTCCAAGATTTTTTGCCATCAGTATGTCTGATATAACTATTTTTTCTATCATCCCTTCTGTTAGCCAGGCTTCAACCTGTGTACACTCCTTTATCCTTCAGCTACAGCTAACAAAACTTTCTTCTTGCTTCCCTAATATATTCTGCCCATTTCTACAAAGAGCTGCACTCGTAGCTTTCTCTACCTTTTTCTATTTTTCTCTTTTGTTTGTTTTTTTCTCTAATACACCACAAATTTCTAGTCAGATGTGGTCTGAATTCTTATCTACAACATGGTTCCATCGTAGCACCTTAGAGGAAACGAAAATCTGACCCTCTGAATACACTCCAATGAGAGACATAGCTATGCTGTATATCTTGTGGTGTTTATAGAATAGGGAATCATATCAAGAAAAGAGACTCTTCTCTGTAGGTGCATATACTTGTCTAAGTCCTTCAGTACACACCAGCAAGATGATTGCTGCAAAATAGCATCATCCCATTGAGTTTTGAAAGGTCAATTCTTTTAAGATGCTTGATCCCCATGGACAACTTTCCTGATGGTGAAATTTGCTGGTTTCATCAGGTTAAAGGTTTTGATTGCATTCATTTCAGTAGAAAGTGAATGGATGTCAGCATTTCTTGGAAAGAAATTTTACCTGCTGCAATGTGTAGAAGCAAAATAGTCACTCCATAAAAATCGGATATAAAGTTTTCCTTGTTTCAAGAGGAAGTCACACCTCCTCTGTGGGCTCACTGATTGCTCATTGTGAAATACTGGATTTTATGTTAACAGATAAAAAGAGTTATTATATTATATAATTTTTTTCGGGCTCATTGGTTATCATCATAAGATTCTTGGAACAAAGAAAGTCCCCTACAACCTCAGCAAAAAGAAGTGTGATAATGTTTGAAGAACTACGAAGCATATTCCTGAGAGAAAAATGTATTTTTCAGCTAGCCTTCATAGAGAATATCAAAGAAATATGCAGTATCCCCTTCTATTGCTTTCAGGCAACACTGAAGAGGCATCACTACATTATTATAAGCTAAAAAGAAGCTTGAAAATTTGCTAGTTGTGCCTAGCCAACTTGGAAAGGAATATTTTGATGTGACTTCCATAATGGAAGGCGAAGTAAGATATTAATTCACCCAGGGATTTTCACAAGGGAAATGTGTTTCTGTGGATTAGGACAGCAGTGCTCAAGGCACAGCATGTGAGGAAAGACAATCCATCTGATCTTAGTGAGGAACCAGCTAGGAAAGGTGCTTGTAGGAACTTCCTACATCATTAACACCTCCTTGTGGTGTGTCTTCAGTGTGCTGGCACATCAAGTCACTTAGAGGGAACTGAGTATTCTTGTTTCCTGTGACTACATCACAGGACTTGCCAGCCCTGTTTAGAGGCTGATGATTAATTTTTGAAAAAGCACCAAGAAACCCAGTGTAAGCCTTAGGAAAGTATGTGATTTAATTGTTAGCAAGTGAGATGGTGTTTTCCCTCCTCGGGACACTTTGCCTATTGTTGTGCTAGTCAGTCACAGAAAAGGAGGGGGGGGACTTATTTTGAAAGAAGGCCACTAGAGGCTGCTTAAGATAGGTCTTCATACGTGAAATGTCAAATTGTCACAGTGAAGAAAACAAATAATTATTTTTAGGGGCTAATAAAGTAAATCCCACCGTGAATCAGGACAGGGTTGGGTGCTCTCTAAAGGCTAAGAAAAAACACTTTGCTTATTGCAATCACCATATTAATATTCAATGAATTCTGTCAATATCTACAGCTGTGGAAAGATTCCATTTCCCTGGTTTTGTATGACAGCTTCCACAGATGTATTCATAAACTCCAGCTATGTGATGTCACAGTGTCTCAAACAGTCTATGCATTAATGTCTGCTAGTACAGCAATTGCCTGAGCAGGCTGGAATAGAGAACAGAAGAGACTCTGAACTGATAATTTGTTGCAGATAGGGGCTATGAAATGTTAATTACAGGACAGGAAAAACATTCTCCTTTATGTTATCACTTTTGCCTTGGTGGCCCAGTGAGATAAAATATTGTTCTAAATTCAAATTAGTCAAAGTAAAGCTGGACTTACATAGCGTATCAGGGACTTAATGGGAGAGAAATGAGCTGATCCAGATAAAAAGCATGACACTCCTAATCTGTTTATGCACTGGAACAGATGGCAAAGGCACATTTGGCTTTACCTACAAAATCTCCAGCCACATTCTTCCCCTACCCCCTAGGTACTCTTTGCTGCTCTGTGTCTGCCTTAACACCGCAAGAAATACACAATAGGACCGTGTTTAACTTGTCAGTCAGGGCATTCAGGGGAACTATTGAAATTCAGCCAGGTACCAATTCCCCTGTTCTAGTAGAAGTCATTATAACCTGTTACATTTGAAGGGCATTTCTGCTTTTGGCTGTGATAGGTGGACTAATGTCAGCTTATTTCATGTCAAGAGAAATGTCAATGCACTAAGCAAAGCATTGGATTGTGCCATTCAGTTAAAGTAACCATGAGGTTCTTCTGCTACACATCTTGCAGCAAGACATTTCTGGAGAGTATATATATGAGAAATATGACGTATAAGGAGTTAAAAATTTACTTTTCCAACACTACTATTATCAAAGCAAGATTCAACCTCTTTTCTGACTGATGACACATAAATTCACCTCTGACTGTTAGTGTGACCTGACCGAAAGCTCAGTTTGTGTTTATCACAGGAGAATTTGGACTGGGCTTTGAGCAACCTGGTCTAGTGAGAGGTGACCCTGCTCATAGCAGGGGCGTGGAACTAGAAGATCTTTAAGGTCCCTTCCAACTCCAGCCATTCTATGATTTTAGGAATCAAAGCATTTAGTGCCCTCATTATTACCAGCTATATGATGGCATTTCTTATGAATTATGCTTCATAAGTCATTAATATTCCAACATAGTAATATTTTCTTCTATTAAAAAGAAAGGCCAAATGGGAATGGTGACCCACCTACTGCTGATGAAAGTGGTTCTTTATTTGGCTATAAAAATAAATCTGAGCTCGTATTTTTGCCATTTAATATGACTTTGGCTATCTGTGCCATCCAGTATCAACATTGTGTGTGCCAGCATCAAACTGAATGAATAAGACCTTATATAATATATTTCAAGTCCCAAAAATTACGTTCAGCTCAAGCTATCCAGTACATGTTGCAGTTAATCCACTCACCAATCAGCACCATCAGTGAACAGCACCGAAGGCTGGATGCAATATTGCCAAAGTGCTGTAGAAATAATACAACAAGTGCTTGGCATATGTGAGAAGTCCTTAAACCATGAGAAGGCAAAGTAGTCATAGATATGGTGTTATTAGAAGAACTCTGAGACAGAGCACAGTTAGAATGTCTAGAAGCAAATGCCTCCTAAGTTAGTCTTTTGATTTTAAGCCCTCTGTTCATGGATTCTGTCAAATTGTGATAAACTATGTACCTTGAAAATTTAAGCTTGATTTGTTTGGTTTTGGATCAGTGGATTCCCTGCCTGTTCTGGCTAAAATTGTATATTTTCATTTCTGTATGCCCTTTGCATGCCCTTCGCACCAAGGTGGTTTCTCCTGTCCCTATTATCTGTAAAGATTGTCTTCCAAATGCTGCATATTCCTTTTAGCATTCCAGTCAGTCTGTGAACCTGCATCTGTAGCTCATTTCATTCAAATTACTCTAGAATTACCTCATGATATGCTCACTTAAAGTGTCATAGCTTTGTGTGTATCTTCCTCTAATTAGGTTGCTTCACTGTCAATTAGAGACAACAGAACATGTGTTCAGAATGTTCTAGGACATTAAAGTGATTAATGGCAGAAAACAAAGTGTACCAGTCCTAAACAAAAATATTCCTTTCAATAATCCATTTCAAAAATGAATGTCAGATGTTTTTCTTCATGCTATATGTTTAATCTATTCAAGCAATAGATTTTAAAATTTCAATGACAAAGCATTAGTTCTTTAGGGTTTTTCTCTTTCTGATCAGTTATCTGAGGAGATTTATTAAAAACTCTCCACAATAAGTATATTTCAGATTCATTAGTCAGAAAATGACGGTGAAAATAATGAATGATTAAGGTTGTTTTTTTACAAAAAGGTAAATTAGGCCCTGATTCATTCCCAGTTGAGTCAACAGACTCTACGAATAACAAATCCTCAGCTCCCATTTCCTGAGGCCAGAGGTAATGACCAGCAATGCAGGTGGGATTTGGAAAGCTAAAGTGATGTCTCTGGTACCTCAGTGTTCACAGGTAACCTACAGAGGTGCCTAATCCTGAAGGTGTTCTAGCAGTTTCCACCTCACAGATTCCTCTTGTGGAAATATAACTCCCTTGTAGTGTGTGCAAAACCTCTCCAGACCTTCACAGATCCTGCTCTGTTATCCAGTCACCTCGCTGTAAGAGAGGACAGTGCTGTGTCACAACATCCAAGTGTTTGTGTGTTTTGCAGCTGACTGAGAAGTCAGCTGCCATGAATCCTCAGTCAGGAGTATAAATAATAAAGGTGGAAAAAGAGAACACTACCACTGTGATTGACAGTGGGTATGAAATCTTCTTCCGAACAGTGAGAGAGTTGTCTGGAATTTGAAGACTTGACTTTGCTCACTGTACTGCAGAAGGTAGGTGTTTTAGCTTTGGAAGTGTGTATGGATTGTATTACCTGGGAAAATGAAATCTCTCAGAACTCCTCATCTTGAGAGGTAAAGAAGAGGCAATAAAGCAGTGAAAGAGAGAATAGTGGGAACTGCAATTCAAAGAAAAAAAGAGACCCAAGATATATTCTACAGTGGTTTAAGTATCAAAATATTAAGAAATGCTTAATAAATCAACTGTAGAAATTTTTTTCTCTCAGGATCAGAGCAAAAGAGCATCGAGGAACATTCAATGGCAAAAAGAATAAAACCTTAGTAGAGATATTTTCATTCCCTGACTGAAAGTGCTTGTTAGAGAAAATGGAAGACTTGGCAGAGACGTGAAGCAATTTGAAAGCCTTCCATGTGTGTTGACAGACATTGAGACCCATGGCAGCATTTGGAGCAACACAGATAGTCAAAACTTCAAGGATTTTGTAAGCTAAGGGAAACATGAGTCTAAAATGAAAGAGGCAAAAACCAGAAGAGATGACCTACAGAAATTATGTGAAGTTGGAGACATAAGTTTTAAGGAAAATCTGGGAGAGAATCTGGCAGAAAGTGGGGAGAGAAGAATAATTTTGTCAGATGAAAGCTAGCAATTAGCTGGAGCAGACAGGAGTTTTATTGTTAGGATAAGAGTCAAATGTGAGGAACTGAATTCAGAATTGGAGCAATGCAAGGAAAAAATAAGGAAAACCCATGAGAGGAACGCAAGACGTTTTCAGGTTCATAAGTTCTCTTTGGGATGCAGTAAAATTGGCATTACTAAAATTTAACATGAAGATTCATTTGAGTTGGATATGAAAAAACTCCATTTAAATCTGATTTTGTTATTATTATTGTAAGCATCACCATCATCATTATGTTTGTCACTATTATGTTTGTTTCTTAAAAACCTACCAGAGCAAGCAAAATTCTGTATAATTTCATACTCTGTCAAAATGAGAAGGAATAGGATGTGTCTCAGATAAGTAGCAATCTATCACTACACTGTTGCATTTTGGCAACATAAAATGGTAATTATTTCTTTCTCCTAAGAATTTACCTCTTAAACAGACAGCAGGAACATGGAAAAATCCAGCAGACAAACAGGATGAAAAATGTGTTACCATGGCATATTAGTTTCACTCCTTTTCCCCAAGAAAGGTGAAGGCAAAATGGAAAGAAAAGGTATAGGACACAGTAGTTGGAGTGGGTTGGCTGAGGGAGACCTTATTTCATCAGTTTCAGAGGGGAAGAGCACAAGAAAATTTCTTTCCAGAACAGGTACTTCCTTTGAATTAATTAATTTTGCAGAGTCACGGAAAGTAGGCAGCAAAACTGATAAGGAGGAAATCAGGGAAAGAAAAAAGCTCAGCTCAGGTGTCTGATACTTCAAGTAAATACTCTCAGCATGGCATCATTTATATTTCAACAAATTAGCAAGTCCAAAGAAATTATTTCTTAGTTACAAATTTCTATCCAGCTCTACTTTTGCAACATAAGCAAGTAGAAATGTTTTATCACTCTTTAGTAACTATCAACCAGAAAAAAAACCAACCAAACAAAAATAATAAAAAAACCCCAACATATGACATTCCATAAAAATTGTCTGAGAGATCTCTGATTTGTTAAATTTAATCTAAAAAAATCTTAGAAATCCAGATACACTTCAGAGGGCTGGAAGAACATCATGGCAGTGGCTAAAAATGACATAGTTCTTAACCTTATTTGATAAATAAGTCGTAAGCTTGAAATCTGTTACAGATTGAATCAGGACTAATCTGACATATGGTTGAACTTTTAAGGAATGAAATCATAACAGTGCATTAGAACTGGTGTGGTTTGTATTGATGACTAGAAAATAAATACAACATCAAAGCTGCTGCAGTGCGTGGATGACACAAAGTGTCCCTGGGAGGAGTGAGCACCGAGGGGGAGCAGCCAGCTGCCCATTGTCCTCCTGCTCGGGAATGCAGCTGAAATTCTTGGTGGACTGATGCAGTGAGTAGAGTCAAAGAGTGATTAAAGCAGGCTTTCTGCACAAATAAAAGAAATCTGTGCTGGAGCCTTCTTTGCAGTGCTCCTTATTTCCAAGATGCCCTTGAGTTGTACCTACTCCCTTCATGATGCTGAGCATGAAGGCACAGCCTTTACTCAGACAGAACTAGTAGTATAGCTGTGAAAATAGATCACTCCATGTATTTCCTGTTACATAAGATGGACACAGAAGCAATCTTTACTCTCTTTTTTCCTTGTTTACTCTTGTACAAAAAAATCCTCCAGGAGCTTCCCATGCCATCTCAGTTCCTCTGTCCATACTGTTAATAGTGCAAAGTAGAGAAATGAACCAGAAAAGTGATACTTTACCCAGAAAATTGCAATGGAGATGAAAAACAATTCAATCTATTGAGTTTATCAAATAAGTACTGCAAGGTTACTTGCCTATAGTGTGTATGTATCTTCAACGCTCTCAACATTGGGAATTAAAGGGTCTTCTGCAGAAAAACACAGTCAGAATATGTTACTAGAACCTGAAGTCAGACACATAAAAGTTATAAACTAAGGACATATTTTTAACAAAAAAAGTTATTAATTGTTGAAACAGACCATCCAGAAAAGTTATAGATTACTCATATTTACACTTCTTGAGACCAGGATATGATTCCTCTGTGGAAGGCACAATTTTACTGTATACAGTCTCAATATAGGGATGGCTAATGAAGTTTAACAACCTGAAACATGTTGAGGATTAAAGTAAATGTTCCTTAAGACATTTATGAGTCTAAGAATCAGCACACAAGTTACTCTGATATATATAACAGCAGGATAGCTACACAATAAATTTCGTGCTCAACATTCTATTTTGCATTAATAGACAATTATTTTTATTTTTTGAATTTGCTTTTAAATTGAACTTGAAAAAACCAAAACAAAACTAAACACCCTAGTGAATGTTCAGTGAACAGTGTAATTTTTCAGTTTTCCCTTGAATTAACATTTCCCATGTAACACTTGACTCATATCAGCTGAGAGTCACAGGCTCTGAGAACACATGCACAGTCCTGTAGTCCCAGTTCTGCAGATATAGGGACTGGGAATATTGAGAACAGTGGCTTCAACTGACCTTCCTAAAGCTCCCTGGGCTCCCAAAACTTTCAGGATGTGCCTCTACAAGGTCTGTAGCATCCAGTGAGCAATCCACACATGATCTCATAGCATGGCTTGTGTATAGCAAAGATTCCCTTGAACGAAGACATCTTGGGGTCAAAGACTTGACATTTCCTTGATAAACTGTTTCCATAGAAATTTTATGTGTATCTTTAATGCTAAGAGATTTAGAATAAAAATCCAGTGTCCAAGTCCCTATGGTTTTATTTTTCTCAAGAACAACCATATCTCAAATTATAAAGAAAGCGGCTAATGCAGCATGTTTGTTCCCAGCTCAGAATGTGTTCCGTAGCTCAAAAATACCATTTAATGAAAGGAACACTTGATGTAGCTGTTGCCATAGTAACAAGACATGTTTACACAGAAGCAAAGATAGAGAGTAGTAAGTACAAGTGGAGCTGCAGGAGCTGGATGAAGTACTGGAACTGCACAATCTCTGCACATCTCTTTGTTCTGGATTTCCTTCTGGATTTATTCTCCGCAGGGATGATTTGTGTACAATGTTATAGTTGGTTGCGTGGAGCTGTAGAAGAGTATGAAATAGCCCACAACAAAATCTAGAGAAAAGTTACAATTACAGGACTTCAAGATTTCTCCTTTTTGTCGTGTTTGATAGTGTCAGCAGCCAATAGGTCTCCTACTTCGCACCAGCAGCACCATCTCCAAGAGCACTCAAACTCACTGCCAGAAATGCTGATGTCTCTTTGGGTGCCAAAGTGAGAGATCAGCTTCTTAAAAGCTGCGCATGTCAGACCATGACATACTTTGAAAAGGTGTCCATAATTGCCTGAATGAAAGTTACAGAACAGGGCTTATGTAAACGTTAGCCAACTTTCCATTTTTTACCAAATTGCTTTTGCAAAACTAATTATCTGTGTGGAAAAAGCAGCATACCCGTACCCTGACTTTTTCTGGAGGCAGGATTAAGTAGTCCCCTTCTAACAGACTTTTTCCCACTGAAATATCCTTAAAAATCTCCACTGCTGCAGACTCCATCACTGCCTAAGACAGCTGAGTGTTTTGTTATTAGAAAATGTTCCTTAAAAATGGAGCCTAGTGTTTCTGACTTTTCCCTCCTTGTCCTCTATTCAGTACCTTCATCAACCTGGCATCCTTTAGCATATTGCCATAGAACTATCCCATGTTTAAAATAAAGACTCATACTATTTTCTGAGGTCTTCAAGTAGTTCTTGATTCTCCTATTTTCTTTCCTCTGGTCTTTTCCTGCTCAGCTCAATCAGTATCACAGACCAGGTATTTTGCTATAGCTGAGCATGAGTAGAAAGGACAGAGTGATTGCTACTGCATGTTTACATTAATGTTTCTGCTTCTCCATACAGACATCAATTCTTTATCAGTAGCATGAATAAGTCATGCTCAGTGTGTAATTTACTGGACACAATAAGCCACCTCCTTTTATCAGCCAGTGATTTCCAGTCCTCAGATGAGATGGCTGATTATTCCCACCAAACTGAAGGTCTTGGCCCTTGTACACATTAAAGAACATTCTGTTTGCTTCTTCCTGTTGTCAGGTGAACCTCACCAGGTCTGATTTCTCAGAATATTTCATACCTTGATCCATACCCCTTCCACCTAAAATTTTTGTACATTTCTTGCTAAAAACAAATGTATCAGGCCACTCTTTGAATGAAGAATCTGCTAAATACCACTAAGTACTACAACCTCCCCAGCATGACCAGCTATTGTTTCTCCATCTGGCTGAATAATAGAGCAGGCATTTCCTTCATTTTGCTCTTATTACTCCTATTAAAGAATTTATTAGTACTCTTCATTTCCTCTTTTGATATTGGCTCCTTTGGTAACTATTAAGATACCATTAGCACAACAGTCAAAAAACACTACTCTTTTTAAAGTAAAACATTGAGATGCATTCAATTGCTACTATTATTAATCATCTAACTGCACCTTTAGTACTTGTTGATCTCCTTTATAAGGTCTTGGTGCAGGGTATGTTGTTTTTTCTCAAGGGCAACACTCTGTCTCTGCCAGTGATACACAGCCCTGGGCTGCAATGACCCAGCACTAATTGAGATTGTCTCAGCAGGTCTAAGTGCTGTTTTGCACTTCTGTCCTTTCCAGAAGCAGTAACAACTGACCAGACAGCCTTCCTAGAGCCAAGTATTATTTATTTTGATCCAATGCTTTTCAGAGAAAATCACTCTATGCAATAAGCTGTCTACTAATATGTTTAGCTCAGTGATTGTCTGAACATGGTGATATTGATAGGTCTAGGTTTCCAACAGATCCTCTCAAAGATCTGGGCACCATAATGTGTTCCTTTAGCTCAAGGATCAACTCCTTTAACTTGAGGATAGAGACAAGTATGTTTTACAGAAAAACATGTCTTGATATCATCCTCTAGTCCAGAGATAAGGATACTTTACAAATATTTTTTATGACTTTTGATTCACCTGTTCCCACCACTAGCAAAATGGTTTTCTAATTTTGGGAGATGCAGCGCAGAAAGAAGCTGTTGCCATGGATCCCCTCCTTCTCCTTCCATTCCCATTGTGTTCACTTGGAAGCAATTTATCTACATCCAGCTGTCGCTTTCCTGCTTGATTTTTTCCAGTGGTATTCCATTAAGTAAAATCAACACATTATTTACAGGATATGTATCTTATTGTCAAGATTGCATATTAGGATCCTTACATCACTGCATCGTACTTATTCAGCTTGCTGTCTTACATTATTACTAGTATTGTACAGTATGAGATTAATTGCAATGACAGTAGGTTTCCTTCTCCAGGGAATGCATTGCAGCTATTCCAGAAAAATTCTTCCCTATCTTGCCTAAAATGTATTTATGTGGGCTAGTGAGAAACCTAATTTTTCTTCCTTCTCATTCTGCATATACACTTTCCCAACTGCCTTTTCAGGTAGCTCTGGCATCTCAACAGAAAGGGAAAAGGTCACATAGGAATATTATCAGACAGTGCTTTGAAAAGGAAGAAGGCTTCTTCAAAGGTTTAATATCACTTATGTGACTCTTAAAAGAAAATCATTAGAATTTATTGTTCAAAGAGGAATTGTAGAGTGCTTGGTGAAAAGGTAATTCAAATGTTTATGATTGTAATAACCACAAATAAAGAAAAAAAATCAACACATCTAAGTAGATACATGATATCAACATTTATCCAGACATGCAGTATCCCAGACCAGGCATTTTGCTATAGCTAAGCATGAAAGAACACTGGAATTGTAGTTGCTGTAGGAAGTCTGTATACAAATGCTGGTTGTACACTGAGACACAAAGTGTGAGGCCCTGTGTGATTACACTTGCTGAGGATCCCAGAGCTGTTGGCACGTCTGTGCAAGAATCATTAGCAGGTGTGGCTCTAGGTGCAAGACCAGAATAGGGAGTAGATGATTATTGGATTACTGCTTAAAAGACATTTTTCGGTTTGGGGATAAATCATCTTATTTTCAGTACAGGTGAATGAGAGTATTGACGGCTGGACTACAAAATTCTTTTTTAACAAAAAATGATCTTGGAAGCATCTTTGTGTCCTGATCAAGCCAGTTGGAAGCCTTCCTTCTAATTTGTATCTAAGCTGATTTTTTCCATCACACAGTTGAGGCAGGTGCTGGAAAAGGGACGTTTGGAAATTTCAAAATGTGATGAGATCAGTCATTCAGTGTAGTGCTTATTATATCCTTGCGATCCAAGCCATGAGACAGGAAATAACGTCTATTCATCTCATAACTCATACATAGACCAAACAAGTATAAAACTAGAACTGCTTGCCGGGTGTCATCAAAAAGCTCACACACCTCAGGCACTGGTGGTAGCTGTTTGTATACAAGCTGCACTTTATGTCCTTGGGTGGAATAAGATAAGATGGTGCTAAAGCTTAAAAAAGGTGTTTGGCTTTGTTTTATTTTTCTTGAAGTTATTACTGTGATCACTACAGAGCCAGCTTTAAAAGATCAGTGTGAGAAAGCCATATTCACTCATGTAAAATGTTTGTCTAAACCTCTGGGTGACTTTTCTCACTAATAATCCTGTTACTATGAAGTCACATTGAATACTGTGCCCACTGTGATGGCTGAAGAAATAACTATGATATTTGCTGTTGTTGAACAAAGAGAAAAAGACAAACAAAACACTTTAGGCAGGAGCAAATTTTGAAAAAGTCACAAGCTGAAATTGGTATTCAAATAGTACAGAAAAGTAAGACAGGCAACACACAGCATATTAAGAGAAATGCAGACATCTAAGAAAGGATGTTTGGGTATTGAAATTTAGATATTGAAAAGCATCGATGCAGTGAATTTTAAGTTCACCCAATTCAAGCCAGTTGTAAGATCAGCTCATGTTCTGAGCTGTTTGCTCTAGTTCTTGCTGCACTCTTAAGGAAGAATCTTGCAGTGGTGCAGTCACTGCCAGTACCAAGGGGAACCAACAAGAAATATGGTGCCTTTAAGCCTAGTTTCATTTTCTCCACATATGACTATGTATGTAAGAAGATGCTTTGATTTTTTTGGCTTCTTATTGTTATATCAGTGTAGTCATACAAATAAAAATGTAATTCCACCAACAAAGAGGCTCTCCCATGTTGTTTATGCACTGGGGCAGTTACACTGGGGCCCACAGCCTGACACGCCCTCAAAATTGCGTGAAGTGGATTGCTGTGTAGGAACAAAGGAACAAAGGAATAATGCTTATTTCAACAGGTTGTTGCAAGAAGTGTGTTTGCATTTTATAGCATGATTTGTGGAGGATTATATGAAGAAAAGAAAACAAATAGATAAACTTACATTCAATTTGCTTCACCATCAGAGGATTTATGAGCCCATGTTCCTCATGGAAATTTGGCCCTAAGAGAGCTAAAGTGAAGTTAAAGCTTCAAAATAAAACTTTAAATAGCACTTCCATATTTAAAATTCAGTCACAGAGAGTGACTGACACTTTCTTTCAAACCCTGTCCAGAAACAGAATAAGTTCTGAATCAGAAGTGATAATTTCAGCTGGTTATATAATTCGTCTTAATTTCATTTCTTTTAATCCACTGTTGTGCTTTGTGCTTAACAACCACTTATCCAATCCTGAAACAAGAAGAAGTGAACTAAGCTTATGTATAGCTCAGAAGCAAGCATGTGATCCTTGTGGAATGACAGGTAAATGTAAACAGAATAGGTGCCTACTCACTGCCAGCATTCAAATTGCTCAATTTTAATTCAGAAATAGTGGGCCAACTGCTACAATGAACACGTCTCCTACAGTGTGAAGGAACACTTCACAGAAATGACCTTATCAACACACCAGAAAGGTTTATAGAACACTCTTTTGTCAGTTCCCTGACAAAACTTTCCATCATACAATGCTCTTTTTTTGAGACGCACATCTATAAAACTGATAGGAAAGGAAACAAATTAACTCTATTCTCCCCCGTATGTGTATATGGATTTCTGTGTTTCTGACAATTCTCCAATGCCATCTCCTCCTCTTATTGGTAGGTCTATCTTAGAGAAAAATACTGCCTGGTGCTGAGTTGGGTGTTGTTATTTTTATTAAAAATATAAAAAATATTTTATGAAAGCAAACTATGGGGTTTTTTCCCTCCCTTGATCTGAACAGAGGTATACAGAGGCAGAGCCAGGGCTGGACTTCTCTCAACAAGCTTTGATGAGATAATATATCAGGTATGTTTCCAGATGGATCTAGTGTCAGCCTTACAAGACTCCTACAGTATAAATCATAACTCAGGGTAGATTACCCCTAGTCTACCTGCTGAAGTCTGCAAAGTCTTTGCAATCCTCTTTCTCATGTGCCCCATGACAGAAATGAAATGTACAAATATAATTAAGCCTCCCTTTCTCTCAAAGGCACAAGAATCACTAGGAAAATCTCAAGTCTCTTTTTTTTTTTTCCCCCTGAAAGCTGGTTCTTAAGCTTTTTAATCCTCAATGGACAATGGCCATAAGCTGTGATAAACAGAACTTGCCTTTCAGCTACCTAGTATTGGCATCCCTAATTCTTCTGTTCTTTGATCTAACTAGACTATAAAGAAGATAAAAAAATAACTTTCCAGGGCAACTGGTTTTTTAGATCCCAAATGAAAAAGTGTTCTTTTTAAGTCATAGAAAAGGCAGTGGGTCAGACAGATTTTGGAAGACATGGGCTAAAAATTCCCAAGAATGTTTGAATCATTTATGTTTATATTTAGTGAGAACTGATGGAAGGGACACAAATTTTGGTAATGTGAGAGCCTTTGCCCAGGTAGACTTTATGCAACAACTTCTCCTTGTAATGTCTCTCACCTAGGAGACTGAGTTAACAATGATCCCATGAGAATGATGGGTACTCTGAAGTGCTGCACTGCAGAATTTATCAAGCTGAGTTACTCAGAATATTTTAATAATTACACGGCATTATGTTTGACAACGTGTTAGGAACTTGTGGAGATTGATCAGTTCTGATGAAGTTTTAGGGCAGTGTCTGAGACTCTGGAGTCTCTGGTCATTTCTGCTGAGAAAAAGAAAGAACAGGAAAGCTTAAAACTAGCCTTTTAAATCTGGAAATAGGGTTTTTGATGTAGTTTCATTTTGTCTGAGAACATTGGTTTTGCCTAACCAACAAACTATTTTTCCTGAAACCTCAAAAACTGTCAAAATTTGAGTTAGCATTCTTGTATCATCTTAGTTTTTTAAATAATTAAAAAAGCTTCCATTGAAGCTAATGGGCTCTGAAACAAATCGTAAGCAGAACAGGGCTGAAGTGCTATATAAAATGTACTTCTCTCCCATATTAACAAGCAGTTTTCTGAATTACACCACAAAATGAGTCAGTAACATAACATTATCCAGTATCAGTGAGCTGTATTTCTGTGAAATATTCTGATGACTTGAAATTTAGTCTTATTGAATCAGTATAGATACTGAAGTTGATTTAATGGGCAAAGACTGTGGGTTATAGAAAAGCACCGCAGTTGGTCTTCTGGAGGTTTTCTTGTTTTGTTTCTTTACTTTTCTGTTTTGCCTTTTTTTTTTTTTTTTTTAACCTGTAACTGTTTTAGCCAGGCCTAACAGAAAAAATATCTTCAAGACTTTTTCTCTCATATTTCTTTTTTTTTTTTTTAACAAGCATTAGTCATAAGTCATTCTGTCAGAAGATCATTGAAAGAGTTAACTCCCTGAGATGGAGGAAAGTAATTTTGAACCAATCACTCAATTTAATGATGAAAATATAAGCGTGAGTGGCACATTAGTGTGTCAAAAGAAAGTCTGAAGGACAAACTGAAAAGTACTCCTTGAGACAGTAGTGTCCCACATAGGTACAAGCCTGCAACAAAATGAAGGCAGAGCAGGTCCAAGCACTGCATGGCAGGAGCAGGAGCAGGAGCAGGAGCAGTGAGTCCAGGAGAGCATTTTGCTGGCCCTTTTCACATAGCCAGAACAGGAGCAGCGTGTTTGCAGGGTGGATGCAGGAGATGGACTGGCTGAAGTTATTTGTTGATGTGAGCACTCAGGCCTGGGTTTGAATGAGTGCCGTTGCAGGATATGCCATGAATGCCCTACAGGACACCAGGAGCCCGGTGAAAAGAAGGCTCCTGACTTCAATTACCTTCCTTCACTCCAAACTCAAGGGAGAGTGATGGCATTGGTCCAGGATTATCTTTGCAAGACCATTTCCGTTGAAGCCAAGTGAGAACTTTTACCCTTCCTAATCCCTAAATTCTTCAGTTCCAGAAAATAGAACTAATAATGAGTTTTTCTGGTATTATTAAATAAGCAAGCATGTAGCTGAATGATACACTACCTGTCATTTTATCTCAGTTTAAGGCACAATATGTTTTCTAGCCCTATGACATTCCTTTGTGTTTTTCATAATTAGAAACAATGTTGACATTTAGATTCAGCACAGCTTTGGATATCAAAAAATGGCCCATTTAATGGAAAATCTCTAGCTCACTAATTAGTTTCTAAAGTTGGAATCAGGTGTTTATAAGCCATTTAAGCAAAACAAATTGGTATTCTACAGAGACTGTTGGCCAGACTGTTAACTGAGTTAAAGTACTCTTTAAAAACTTTGCAAAACTGAAAAGCAGTAGCTTTATAAATATCAAGTCTCCTGAAAAATAATGGGTTTGTTTCTATTTAGTACCATCCCTGTTTACTGACATCTTTGAATAAGCACCTTCTAATTACTTTTTATCCAATCTCAAAAATAATGTTTGCAATGAAAATGTGAAAGCAAAGCAAAAAGACGATGAAATAAATTCCTGAAAGGTATTTGAAAGAAGCCCATTTATGGTAGACTTCTTATCTAATTATAAGGACGATCGGCATTGGTGAAAGTTGTAGGTGTTAGACAATTTTCATCACTGTTAGCTGTCTAAGGCACCAAGCCAGCAGTCAGTGACACAGATATTTGACTTTAGATAACCACATTACAGTCTGTTGAAGCTGCAGAAAAGCCTGTATGTTTGCAGAGCTGGAACATCAGGGACATGTCCTGTCTCGTTTGCACAGAGCCCCACAAATACACAAAGGAGATAAAAAAAAGCATAAAAATTAATGGATTTGAAAATAAGAGGTTTACCCCTACTCACCTCAGGTTTGTTTAGTCCCAGTGTAAGTAGCTATACAGGACAAAAGAGCAGCTGGATGTTTATGTTTGTTTAATAAAATAAGCTGATTTTTACCTGTAAAAAAATTCCATATGTTTTGTAAAAGGAAAAAGAACCTTCCAAGCCCAATCCTGATCAGTTCATGCTTATACCTCATGGGCCAAATTCTTAGTTACCTTCCCTCACTCCAAACTCAAGGGGGAATGATAGCATTGGTCCAGGATTATCTTTCCAAGACCATTTCCATTAAAGCCAAAGGAGAACTTTTTCCCTTTCTAATCTCTAAACTCTTCAGCTCTGGGAAATAGAACTAATCTCAGAGAAGACAATCGGGTTGCTAGATATGTGTGGAGAAAAAACATGAAATTGAATCTATGTCAAAATCTTATAATGAACTTGTTACAATAGCATTTGGAGCCATACCTTTACCAACAGTGTCAGAGAACAAGTAGATTTACCAATGATTTTGAGGTGAAACAATATTATCTAGTCTTGTCAAAAGTGGCCAGTCTTTTAAACTATATTCAAAAAAAATTATCGCAATTTATACATATAGGAGCAAATAATCTTTGACTGGGCAGCTAATACCTGAATAAATTAAAATATAACTGATTGTTGTCATTCTTTTGTTGGGATGTGGTAAAATGATGTGGCTAGAAACAATCTTCTTCCTTCAGGCTTCATCATCCTTGAAACCATCAGCCTGCATAGATGGTCAGATGCAATTCAGACTGTACCTTGAGAAAAAGTACGTGAAAATTCTGCAAGATCTTTGCATTTCTGTTTGTTCCAGGGTTTCTCTTCTTTTCTCCTTCTACTGAACACAAACAGGGTAGAATGAGTCCACGTTTCATTCCTTATGTTCTGAACTTTTCAGTCTTTCCTAGTCATTGCTGCCAATAAGGGCTCTTCCTCATATTTTCACATTTTCAGTGGTCTAGGAGGGGAGGATTTCAATCCTATAAACTTGAAAAATATGACTTTCAACTTTTTGACTCAAACTTATATGGTAGTAAAAGAACAGAATTTCCAATTCGCTGGCTGTACAAAAACCTCAACATCCATAAAAATAGCTCAAGTCAAACCAAAATGAAAATGCTCTGTTTAATTTTTTAACAAAAAGAAAAATGAAAAGAAAAAAGAGGGAAAAAAGCATTATACTTAAACTAAAATTCAATGTCTCCTTTCCTGTTGAGAGAATGCAAGATTTTCATCTATTTAAAAGTTATGATGCTTTCACAATGAAAATTCTTCTTAGAAAAAAAAAGCCTTAAATTATGTAGTTTCTTCTTTAAAAGAAATCCAAAGTTGTTGTGAGGAACCACTTATTTTGCTGTTAAATATAAAAATAATGCTATTCTGTGTTAAGCTGTTTTGGTTAGCAAAATTACTTTTCTCAAAGTTAAAAAGAACCTCCCTGACTCTCTTTTGAAAAGTAGTTCAATGACAAAGAACAGCACTGGAGGGGGTTATCCTTGCTGCACTTGCAGAAGATTATCACCAAGGATTGCTCCTCAATCAGTGCCAGTTGAGGAAATTGTGTGCAGCAAAGGAAAAGTAAATACACCTGGCCAATCTAGTTCTTATTTAGATATCCCTGAAGATGTTCTATTTTCACTTCCATTCACCTCAAATAGCAAAAGTAGGTTGTCTAACTTTTTATTTCAGGCTAGTTCTCTGATGGATAAGCTTGCTGCTTATGGGAACTGCTGGCTACAACAGGATTAGCTCCCATGTCTTTCACTACTCTTGCACTGCCTGCTCAGATAAGAGCTGTTTTTTCCCTTTCTCCAGGTGCATTTACTTCTGGGAGCAATCAACTTATTTCCTGATCCATAAAACTGCATTATTCCTACCAGTGTTTTCCTCCGTGAACATCAGTGGAGAAATATTATATGTCAGGAACTTAAATATTCACTAGTTTATGTCCAGTTTCTTCATACAACTTCTCTGTTACCATTTCAGCTGACAAAATAATAACAGGTCAATAATATTGAGCCTAAAACAACTCCCCTACTAAGAAAGAGGTGGAAGGAGATGCTTAGATTGGATATCTGGCAGATTTCTGAAGTTTTTCTCCTATTGCATGGAAAGCCCTGGGTAGACTTGCATTCAATTTAAGTCAAATAACTTACCTTACTTTAAATTGTACCCCCTCTGGCATTTGATGCCAGGAAACCCATTCAGAAGAGTTCGTCCTTTGTCTGCAAGAGGAAGTTATTTTTCTCTGGTGAATTTCTGAAGCCTAGGAATACATTCCCAGAACAGACTCAATGGCACAAATGCAGCATGAATTTTTTAATGTGCTCATTGTAAAACAGCAAATGAGATGCTGTTGACTACGCTGAGCACTCTAGTTTTCTTCAAATCACATGAGAATATGAGCTTTCTCAGCAGTTTTTTGTTTGTTTGTTTTCTTAAGAGAATCACACTTGTCTGAAATTCCCAATATGTTCAGTTTTTAGATCTCACAAAGTATTCACTGGTGGTAGTTTATCTGACAGATTGTGTCACTTGTATTGAGCATTCCCTTTACACGGCTGTGTTTTTGCAAGTTCTATTTTAACACTGGATACATATATATAAAATAAAAATAAAAAAAATATATAAATGTACTAGCAGTTCTTATAAGCATTCCTTCTTTTCTATGAAGAAGGTTATGGCAAAGAAGAAGGACCAAATCATCAAGTAAGGTTAATATCTAGATTATTTTTCTGTCCACCTTCAAGATTATGAGACATTTTCAGCAAGTTTAGACTAAATACATCTTCTAATACACAAAATATTTTACTATCTAGCAGTCTTCCAAAATTTAAAAGGCTGTTAGAAAGAGGACAGACATCTGTTGTTCGATGGGCATGGAACTAGAAAAAATTGAGCTGAATTTTCATCAAATAGTAATCAGACTAAATATTGGGAAAATACTCAAAATAAATAGAGTAAAGGGCTGGAGGAGGTGAGATGGAAATGTTAAGCCTCTTAAAGAGTTTATAGAATAGGTTAAGAATAATTTGTCAGCTGTGGCTCAGATTTACTTGATTCTTTTTTAGGACAAAAGAAGTGATTCTATGGTATGCTGAAGTTCTTTCCAGAAGTATAGTACTTGCATAAATGGTTGTCTACAATAATTTATGCTAACCACTATCACATCCCTAGCTTATTCTTGTTAAATACAAAATTTCTGGTTTAACTGCAATATTAATCAACCATAACTGATAATTCAAACCGAGAAAATGCCTTTTTGAATAATTCACTGATTTGATGCCAGTCATTATTTGGGCTCTCAGTTGAAGCCAGTGATCCTGTGTTTTTCAGAGAGATCTGAACTTCCAAAGTTGCTGGGGCTTCTCTGGTAGCCCAGCCTGACCAGAACTTCTGAAAATCAGGGTTTAAATGTTACATAAAAGTAACGCATTCCTTTAGAGACCTAGTTGGTATTGACCACCTAGCTATGTGTCTGCTGCTCTCTGGCTCTTACCTGAACACCAGTGAAAGGGGAATCTTTCTACCTTTTTGCTTGACATTATGAGGAAGGTGAAACTGTGTGACAATTAAAGACTGTATTGAAATCTGACATGTGCTTTTCATAGGTAAATCAAACATATCTGTGTGCTCCAAAATATGTAGCATGAATGTAGCAGAAAAGGAAAGGGAAGAAAAAATCTGGACAGACTAGACAGGTGCATATTAAATATATAAATTTTTTGTCATCTGTTCAAATGAGTTAAATGCCATGGACAGATTATCCAAGAGCATTATATCCCTGGGACTATAAAAATATCATCACAGAGTTAGATGGAAGAGATAAGTCACTGGTCTTTTTGAACAAGCTGATTTAAAATTAAAAGTACAATTCACTTAGAAGAACTATGTTCCTTATAATAATTTCATCTCCTTTAATGACCCTCCTTTCTCATACTGTCAATAATTCTATTTTCTTTCAAGTAAAAAGCAATAGAAGAGATGCATAAAATGAAACCCATAATGGAGTCCTCAGGCAAGAAGGTCTCAAAGCACCAAAGAAATCAAAGTGCCTGTTGCCATCTGTGGTAATTCTGCCATTTACAGCCCATATGATCATCCAAGGCCTTATCTGTCAAGTGATTAAGCAATAGGTGATTAAGCAATAGGGATATTAAAGTTCAACAGATTTATTTGAATATGACCTACATGAGGGAGCTTATACTCCCTCTGATTCCTGAAAACTGGCTTATCAGATGATAAGATTAGTGACAAACTGGTTGTTCTTCATCACTGTACAAAAATGGACGCCTGTTGGTAATACAGCAGTGTGCTTCTTCTCATTCACAGTAATGCCAGTGATGTGATGGAAGCTGTCTCTGCCTAATATTTTTCCAAAGAGTCATTATTCTATGGGGAAACCATGCCACAGCAAAAAAACCTCTCCACTGGAAGTCAGTCGTGAACCTATTTTCCACCTCCTATTATAAATGACTATGATGATGAGGAGACTTATTAATTAATTTCCCAGATAACCAACTTCACTTAGAGCAGAAACCAGTGAAAATAAGATAAGAAAAGGCAGGAAAAGGTCTTGCCTGCTCCTAAAATTAAGAGGAATAGCTACAAAATGCTCATCCAAAGTCACTAACAAAAATTTCAAGTCTTTTAAAAAATCATTCCAATCTTAGATGTGCGGTTTAGATCACCAAACACTGGTTGTATATTCAGCTAACATGAATAGTCCAAGTGCTAGTCGTGCTGGGGAAATGCATATTTATAACAGCATATAGAGGTGGTCTAAACTGTGACAAGATATTTTGTGAGAAAATCTCAATTTCCCTCTCTTTCATTAAAAAAAAACCAATTTTCACTAAATGAACCTTTTATTTTTCTTTTAAACATAACTTTGGTATGTCAAATAGTAGTAGCAAAATATATAAAATGTCTGAGCACATGGTCATTTCCTATAAAATTTTGTGTTTCAATGGAGTATTCTAAGTTTTTCATTATTATTATTATGAAATGGCCTATATTACTTGCTGACATTTTGGCTGTGTGATGTCTTTGCTTTGGCTGTAGGTTTTTCTTAAATGAGTCAAATTGCATGTATTTTTAAAACTGGTGTTTCAATATCAGTCAAATGTGGGGGTTTTTAAAATATTTTCTTCAATCCTCATTACAGACTTCTAATTTTAATTTTCTTCTAATTTCTCAAAGTCCATAGATAATATTGATCAGCCTTTAGTAGAAGAACACTGGCTATAAAATTGAAATATATCTAACAGCAGCAAATACTGGATGGGACAGGTAGATGTATGACTTGACTTATGCCTCTGCATAAGCAAGACATTTTTCTTGCTGTCTAGGACAGGAGACACAAGTGTTGCTGCCAGCAGAAGGAATGTTCCCAGAAATGAGTCGTGTGTGTTACTGGGTCTGCATCACTTACAGCTCTGGTTGCTGCATGTGAAATCTGTCCTGCTTGTGAATAATGGGTGAGTTGAAAGACTGGGAAAAAAAGGTTGTTTCAGGCATTGATTTTGTCACTCAAAAATATGTCTAATGGAAGAAAAGCTTTTAATTTCCATATTGGCTATCAAATCAGTACTTATGAGAACCCCTTTTCCATTGCAGTTCAGTGCCTGGATTGATATTTCATCCATATGGTTGCAAATATTGAAGGACCTGCAACATCTTTTCCCTTATTTATAACCCTCCACAATATAAACAGGTTTTATTTTGCTATTATTGGTTGTTTGTGGATCTACACATCAGAAGCCCTACTGCTATATTTTATTTGGTTTTGTAGAAACCTCAGTTACTTGACTAAAAAAGATTTTGGAGATAGAGGTGGCAGATGTATCTGGTGTTAGCACTATCATGTTATCTTACAGACCCCTAAGCAGATAAATTATCTGATCAGAAATAGAAGTGAGAACAGTCCTGATGTTCTTCAGAGATTTCAGAGATACTTTAGTGGGTTTGTTTTTAATTCAGCCAGCTGAAAATGGCCAGCTGAGTTGAGGAAGTACTGTGGTAAGGAAGAGGATGAATATTTGGCAGTGATCCTGATGATGTAATTTAACACAGATATGAGTGACTAGAACTCAGCAAAATTACAGAAATATTTTTGATATTTTATTCAATATGTCATCTCTTAAATTTACTTTAAGAAAAGACCAGCAAATTTTTTCCCCTGAAAATGAGTTGAGAAATGAAGGAAAATATTTGCTAATTATGTTCTCTTTTTGATCAACTCCGTGGTTAAGTCAAAATGAACACCAGAAACAAACTCCTTTTAAAAATTCTTGTTTCTTCTCCCTGCTATAAAAACCCATGTAATATTTTTAACTGTTTTCCTTTTTAGACACCATATACTTATTTTTCTTTGAAACAGAATTTTCCAGTTTAAAGACTAAAAGAGCCTGGTGGAGGAGAAAGCTTGTGAAAGTCATGGTTTATGCCATCAGATTAAAAAAAGCATGTGTTCTTTTTCCAGACTCAATTTTGATGTGTCATGTTGTGTTGTTTTGTTTTTTTTTAAAGTTGCACTATAACCCAGAAAGCCTAGCTCAGACGTCTGGCAATGGTATTCTATGGTCAATGTGAAATCACCCACGGAGCACAGGCAGGTAGTTTCAACAGAAGCTAAATAATGCATCGATAATGCATTTTCCACCTCTTTTTTTCTCAAGGACTGGCAGAGTCACTGCTGTCTGCATATCTGAGCAAGCTGTGTGGGTGCCAAAAGTATGGCAAACTCACGAAGTTTGAGAAAAGATGTAGTTCATGTTTAACACTGCTTTGTGGATATATATTTCCCCCTGAAGAGCTTTCAAGCTGTCAATATCCTTCTAAAAATAAACAGACCTATGAGCAACACAGCACTGCCTTTACAGCTGGTGATGAGATGAGTGCCCAAAGGCAAATGAACCCCCCAAGGTTCTGACACATAGAACTTCTGAAACGGAGAGAGGAGGCACCCCCTTCTTCCCAGATTTTGACCCTTGGGCAAAAAAAATATAATGTTTCATAAGCAGAAGTGACATTTCAAAGAATTGTGGACAAAGTCCTAGCTCCTGAAAGAAATAGCTAAGATGATCAGATTAATTAATAAAGTCTAATATGGGTTGAAATAAACGTCGCATGTGGCAGATGAGATAAATCAGGATGACACAGAAACACTTGAAAGGAAATGCCTTCTTCAACTTCAGAATAGTTCAACTCCATTGTAAAAGAGAAAATACGAGTCTTAGCAGGACCAGGTCCTGCAAAAATGGACATATATGATGTATAATTGCTGAAGCAGTGATATTAATTTCTAATCTGCATATGTGTCGTATAAAGCTGTCAAAAACCTTTTGGGAAAATCATATTGCAATTGATGTGCAAATGAGGTGGGATCTATTTGACTTAGGATACAGAGAACAAACTGGCTTTTTCTACCTATTCCTTCCCCCATGCCATTCCCAGTGGTCAGACTCGAGCCTTTGCACTTCCAAGATCTTCTTAAAAGTGTCACTGTTTAGACCTTTAATCTTAGCCTTTCAGGACTCTCCACTGATAATGCTTTCACTTTTAAAATATCTAGATTTTATAGAAGAAAACAATTATTCACTATAGGATTCTCCAACATTTTTTTTTCATTTAGTTTTGGCTTTAACACTGTAAACTGGGGCACTGTGTTACTAGCCCACTAAAAAATCAGTGCCTCTTTGAATTTGTTTCAGACTCTGGCCTTAGATGACATTTTATTATTCAGAACACAAGAATGCATAATTAATACCGAACTAAACAAGATTCCTGTTTCAGGCAGCTCAGTATACTGTCTCCATGTAAGTGGCTAATGCTTCATTGAACTAGAAGCAATAGCCCATCTATCTCAGCAAAAGGTGCTTGCTTTCTCCCCAGATGAACTCACATTGCTGTTTTTTAGCTAGAGGTAGCAGTTCTAGCTAGAGCTATACATTTTAGGATAATTATTCTTGTCCTTGTTCAACCACCATTCCTTGAACAGTGACCAGAGTATTTGCAGATAACAGATCAGCTCTAAAGTTCATGCTTTCATGAGAAAAAGCCCAATGAATATAATAACTAAGTGTTTAATTTCTACTGTAAGTAGATTTATTCTTGTGTTTAAAGACCAAATCTTATCTACAGAACAGAAATGGCATAAAACTGGCATATTATTTGAAATTTTATTAAAAGCACACGTTCTTATCTATATGCTTAAAATTCCTCTTGTTCGTTAGTGCTTTGACCTCATTTGGGCCCTGTTTCTAGGACAGGGTTAGAATGGCAGCCAGAGTTTTCCCATCTGTTTTGCACATGGGGAAATCACAATTATGATCAGAAGAAATCAGAGGATAGCTGAATTTAAGATTCTATCATATCTATGAAATCTCTTTTCCCTAACTGAAACCTATATATTTCATTTATGTAAGATAAAGGTGAGTGAACTGGCAGGCACAGCTGAGGAGGAAGGCAAATCAAAATAACAAGCAGAAATCCAAGGGAAGACAAGAGTGTGGTTATGTACAGTATAAGGCATTACTGAGGGGAAAAGAGGTATTGGTACCACCTACCAGTTGAAAAAGTCTTTGGAAAACTTAACTGTCATCCTCATGGCAAATGCAGGTTTGTGAAGTCCTGGGTGATAGTTCTGAGGGAAGTTTGGTTGCTCAGATCCAGGTGGACAGGTATGATTGTAGAATGGGCAGTTCGAATTTTTCAAAAATATTTCTAGATTTTCCTGATTTTGTGTCCTGGACAGGCCTACTTAAAACACATTGAAGACTATCAATTTAGTCTTTTCATAGCTATGAAATACATTGTATGGAAACATACCGATATTACATTACATTATATTATATTATATTTATTATATTATATTATATATAATTTCCAGCCCTTTATAAATCAAGCAGTAAACTGTGGCATTCATGATCTGTAGGAAAGTGGATGTAAAAGTGCATTACCAACATTGCAGATTTGTGGTTGCCTTTGTTTTAGTTTTTAAATACAATTTCTTTTGCCACTTTAAGCATTGTTAATTGCTGCTCTTCAATCCTACCACACGATGGGCTCTCAGAAGTCTTAATCATGAAAACAAGTAAAATTATTCCTCTTCACTTCTTCCTTCAATATTTGGATAGAAAATGTTACTCAGACTTTCATATCTATACATGATTATTCCTTTGTGACAGATCAGCTGTTAAATTATTTAACAACATGCCTATAAAACTGATTTAATGATAATATATTTCCCTTATTTCCAGGAGGACAGTTATCTCAGCAATGGAAGATAAAATAACAAACAGTGTGTTGTAAGTGGGCCATAGCCTTTGAATCTTTCATGTAGCTGCTAGGATGTATATCACACCTTAAAAGAAGATTGACAGACTGAATAGGCATATTGTACCAATGCAAAGGGTTTAATTATGTGCTTGGTTTTCAGAGGTGGCTCGATAATAGATAGTAAAGGGTATTTTAGCAAGAAAAGCGTAGCTTTGGTTGGTTTAGAACTGTAAATATTTGATAGACCATCTGTTGGTGGCAGCGCAGAAGAACAAGAGCTGCTCCATTTCAACTCCTTGTGGATTCTTGAACAGTAGGGACACTCATTTCAGATCCTGAAAGACAGGCAAGGATGGCACTTGAATCTGAATCTCTCATACTGCAAGTTATAACCACCTGTACAAAGAGGGAGTTTTATAAACAAATATGGCACAATTACACAAAATAGGCACTGTGCTTCACAGACAATTTTTTCTTTTGGCTCAAGCCTAGTATGAAATTCAGTGGACCACTTAATTGGTGAATAAAAACTGTGAATATCTTGTTTGGACAAGCCACACTATTAATAGAAGAATATTTGATAAAAAACAAGATTAAAAAAAAATTATTATCAAGTGACCTGGAAAAATCTGACAATGAGGCTGTCAGCATGTTTATTTCTCTTTTGGACTGACCAGAACATCATCTCTATGGGAATGTGCTTCTAGAAGTCCAGTCTTCAAAACCCATGGCAGAAGGGAAGTTATTACTTTTCTCTGCACTGCAAAAAGTCTGCTTTAAAGCAGACTCCTCATGGAGTCTGGTGACTTAGTGCATTACATTTGAGCTTTCCATTCTTGCTTTCTGAGCTCAGCAAAATTCTACAGTGTCACCAACAGCTCTGCTTTGGTTTAATTTTGCACCCATTTCTTTGCTGCCTTCATTTACTCTTATATTTCACTCCTCACGTACCTTCTTTACGTAAGTACTCATTTTAACTTGGTTTATTTGGGAATCATTCCTCAGAGGCTATGTGTACTCTATTTTTTGCTTGTGTGTGCAGCTGAATTCACATGAATCTCAGTGTACTATAACATCCTCTGGGTAGGGATCTTCTAGAAAACTGGGAAACTGTTCCACCAGTGATGACTAATACTTAAGAAGTAAAGTAAGGTAATTTTAAAATAGCATTGTGTTGGAACTGAAAGATTAAAATGCATACTGTATGGTTGATTGAAACGAGTTAATGGAACTCAGCAATCAGTCCATTTTAGTCTTCCTCCTCCCCTCCAGGATTTTAAATATTTTTAAATGTTTATTTGAAGTTGTATCCAGATGTTATGACTTGCAGAAGCTTGTGTTTGAGAAAGAGCGAGATGACTGCAGAAAGTGCTAAAGAAGGCAAATATGTCTTAGTAAGAAACCAAGCGGGCTTGCTTCTCACCTTAAATCTCCTCCAGGGAGAAGGGAAAATGTGCTGGGCTGGCAGGTATAAAATCTCAATCAGCTACTGTGAGCAATATGATTTCTGCAATCCAGTTCTTTAAAGGCTTCCATGTGTTTTAATCTCTGTAGTCAATTAGCACGTTCACTTCTTCGTGTAAACACCATGAACTTCCCCAGGCATTTCCTGTCTTGAGACCATTTCAACTTAGTATTTTGTCCTTAGAAAGAGAAAGATCAGCATAAAATGTCTAGAGCTTTCCAATGATTTATTTATCATATCCTGAAGTGGTTGAATGGACATAACTCAGATATTCCCTCTAGAATTAAAAGTAAAGAGAGAATATCCTTTTCATGAGAAGCAGACTATGAAAACTCGCACTTTCATAGTGCATTGCTGGCTGATTAGGAGCAATGAGATTAACCAGCTGGGACTTCTACCTATCTCTTCCTTACAGCTGCATAATTCACAGAATCAGACAACGCAACCAAATTCATATTCCTTTTCTTTCTTTCTTTCAATCATTTTCTTTCTTTCTTTCTTTCTTTTTCTTTCTTCCTTTCTTTCTTTCCTTCTTTCTTTCTTTCAATCTTTCTTTCTTTCTTTCTTTCTTTCTTTTTCTTTCTTTCTTTCTTTCTTTCTTTCTTTCTTTCTTTCTTTCTTTCTTTCTTTCTTTCTTTCTTTCTTTCTTTCTTTCTTTCTTTCTCTTTCTTTCTTTCTTTCTTTCTTTCTTTCTTTCTTTCTTTTCTTTCTTTTTTCATTTCTTTCTTTCTTTCTCTCTGTCTCTTTTTTCGTTCTCTTTTTCTTTTTCTTTTTCTTTTTCTTTTTCTTTTTTCTTTTTCTTTTTCTTTTTTAATTTTCTTTTTTTTTCTTTTTTTTCTTTTTCCTTCTTTATTTCTTTTTCTTATTCTATTTCCCTTTTCTTTTTTCTTTTTCTCTTTTTCTTTTTCTTTTTTCTCTTTTTTTCTTTCTTTCTTTTTTCTTTTCTTTTTTTATTCTCTTTTTCTTTTTCTTTCTCTTTTTCTTTTTCTTTTTTTCTTTTTCTTTTTCATTTTTTTTCTTTTTCTTTCTCTTTTTCTTTTTTCTTTTCTTTTTTTATTTCTTTTTTTTCTTTTTCTTTCTTTTCTTTTTTCTTTTTCTTTTTCTTTTTTTTGTTCTATTTTTCTTTTTCTTTTTCTTTCTCTTTTTCTTTTTTCTTTTCTTTTTTTTATTTCTTTTTTTCTTTTTCTTTATCTTTTTCTTTTTTCTTTTCCTTTATTTTATTCTTTTTTCTTTTCTTTTTTTTTCTTTTTTCTCTTTTTTTTCTTTCTTTCTATTTTTCTTTTCTTTTTCTTTTCTTTTTTCTTTTTCTCTTTTTCGTTCTATTTTTCTTTTTCTTTTTCTTTCTCTTTTTCTTTTTTTCTTTTTCTTTTTCTTTTTTAATTTTCTTTTTTTTTCTTTTTTTTCTTTTTCCTTCACTATTTCTTTTTCTTATTCTGTTTTCCTTTTCTTTTTTCTTTTTCTCTTTTTCTTTTTCTTTTTTTCTTTCTTTCTTTTTTCTTTTCTTTTTCTTTTCTTTTTTCTTTTTCTTTTTCTTTTTTTCATTCTATTTTTCTTTTTCTTTTTTTCATTCTATTTTTCTTTTTCTTTTTCTTTTTCTTTTCTTTTTTCTTTTTCTTTTTCTTGTTCTATTTTTCTTTTTCTTTCTCTTTTTCTTTTTTTCTTTTTCTTTTTCTTTTTTAATTTTCTTTTTTTCTTTTTTTTTCTTTTTCTTTCTCTATTTCTTTTTCTTATTCTATTTTCCTTTTCTTTTTTCTTTTTCTCTTTTTCTTTTTCTTTTTTCTCTTTTTTTTCTTTCTTTCTTTTTTTTCTTTTCTTTTTCTTTTCTTTTTTCTTTTTTTTTCTTTTTTCATTCTATTTTTCTTTTTCTTTTTCTTTCTCTTTTTCTTTTTTTCTTTTTCTTTTTCATTTTCTTTTTCTTTTTCTTTCTCTTTTTCTTTTTTTCCTTTCTTTTTTTTATTTCTTTTTTTTTCTTTTTCTTTTTATTTTTCTTTTTATTTTTCTTTTTTTGTTCTATTTTTCTTTTTCTTTTTCTTTCTCTTTTTCTTTTTTCTTTTTCTTTTTCTTTTTTAATTTTCTTTTTTTTTCTTTTTTTTCTTTTTCCTTCTCTATTTCTTTTTCTTATTCTATTTTCCTTTTCTTTTTTCTTTTTCTCTTTTTCTTTTTCTTTTTTTCTCTTTTTTTTTCTTTTTTTTTTTCTTTTCTTTTTCTTTTCTTTTTTCTTTTTCTTTTTCTTTTTTCATTCTATTTTTCTTTTTCTTTTTCTTTCTCTTTTTCTTTTTTTCTTTTTCTTTTTCATTTTCTTTTTCTTTTTCTTTCTCTTTTTCTTTTTTCTTTTCTTTTTTTATTTCTTTTTTTTTCTTTTTCTTTTCTTTTTTCTTTTTATTTTTCTTTTTTTGTTCTATTTTTCTTTTTCTTTTTCTTTCTTATTTTCTTTTTTCTTTTTCTTTTTCTTTTTTAATTTTCCTTTTTTTTTCTTTTTTTTTCTTTTTCCTTCTCTATTTCTTTTTCTTATTCTATTTTCCTTTTCTTTTTTCTTTTTCTCTTTTTCTTTTTCTTTTTTTCTTTTTTTCTTTCTTTCTTTTTTTCTTTTCTTTTTCTTTTCTTTTTTCTTTTTCTTTTTCTTTTTTTTTCATTCTATTTTTCTTTTCTTTTTCTTTTTCTTTTTTTCTTTTTCTTTCTCTTTTTCTTTTTCTTTTTCTTTTTTATTTCTTTTTTTTCTTTTTCTTTTTCTTTCTCTTTTTCTTTTTTCTTTTTCTTTTTTCGTTCTATTTTTTTTTTCTTTTCTTTTTTTATTTCTTTTTTTCTTTTTCTTTTTCTTTTTTTCTTTTTCTTTTTCTTTTTCTTTCTCTTTTTCTTTTTCTTTTTCTTTTTCTTTTTCTTTTTCTTTTTCTTTTTCTTTTTCTTTTTCTTTTTCTTTTTCTTTTTCTTTTTCTTTTCCTTTTCCTTTTTCTTTTTCTTTTTCTTTTTCTTTTTCTTTTTCTTTTCCTTTTTCTTTTTCTTTTTCTTTTTCTTTTTCTCTTTATTTTTCTTTTTCTCTTTATTTTTCTTTTTCTTTTTTTTTTTCCTTGTTTTATCTTCTTCTTTTTTTTTTTTTCTTTCTTTCCTTGGTTGGAAAAACAAAACCTGGCAAGCAATTTTTCTCAGAACAATTGTTCTCAGATGCTCTCCACTGAGAAAAGTTTCAAATGTACTGAGTGTCCATTCACCACCTGAGCACTCATGGATTAGGGGGACTAATATTTTAGCACAGGTGCACAGATACAGAATGAGATTGTATTTATCCTTTGTACATCAGCTAAAAGAAGGGTCCATTTAACTGTTTGGAAACTGAGAAGGATGTGAACTACAGTTTGTGAACTGTTTTGAAATGATTCCTTGTTTTAACTGTTTTTCATGAATAATTTAGTAGCTGTCATGATTATGTCTGAATTAGAATTTTGAAGAGATAATTCATTTTCTCTTCCTGCAGTGGGAATATTTTCCCAGTTGCACCATAAGCCCACAAACACTATTTTTGGCAGTTTATGTTTAGGGTTTGTTTATTAAAAGAATTCAAAGGGAGAAGAGATGTCTTTCACTGCAATTTAGCTCTGTGCCCATGATTTCTGGTCCTAACATGACAATTGTGTCAATTGCAAACTAACCTATACCAGATAAGAAGCTGATGCTTATAGGTGGGTGTTTCATTTTCTCTTTTTTTTCCACCAAGCATGAGTCAAATTTGAAGGAGAAAAAATAAAAAGCAAGCCCCCGAAGTATATATACTTCAATTTTTTAAGGAATGGTGATCAGCTAAAACCCACAGCTGGCCTCCGAGTTCTGCTGCGTCCATCACTGGGGTGCTGAGGTATCTCCCAGAGTGGATGCAGGCCAGGGGCTGTGAGATGGACCAGAATTCTCCTCTGCCTATGAGTGAGGAAGGGTAGGGCTGCAGCAATCACATTCACAGCTGCTACTGAGCAGCCCCTACAGCCAGGCACACAATGTGGTGACAATTACTACAAACTACTAGCAATAAATGAAAGACCTACAAACAGGTAATTTCCAAGTTTCTCATCCATTGGAGGCACCTCATTCTCTTTTTTTACACAAACATGTGTGTATTAGACACATATCACCAAATACTATTAAAATGCCAAACTAGTTCCTCGTTGCATGCTTGGATGCTGACACAATTTATGTTGTTGTGACAAGTGCCAAAGATATTGCTATGCTTCCAAAGAGCACGAGAGCAACAGGTTTTTTCTGTTCCTGTGGAGAAGCAGAAGGATTTCTCCTTCTAATGTCTCTTCAACATTAGCTTTGCTTGTGGAGGCTCAGCAGAGGACACCTTCACACAGCATTCTTGCACATTTTGAAATGGATAAAGCCCATAGCCCATCTTCTCCATGTGTTAAGGCATTAGAGCTGACAAATCAGTTTTGAATAAAAGGACAGGTGGGTAACACGGGAGCAGGGGGAACAGGAGTTTGGTTCAGTAATTTCTTAAGGTTGAAGGTACTTACAAAATTATTTGTTCCTTGGAAAACATCCCGGACCAAACAAACACCAGCTGGGACCTCATGGATGTGCACTTTTTGCAAGGTTGGTGCCACAAGATGGAAAAGATCGAGTTTCCTCAGTCTGTTGTCCAAATCTAAGTGAATATTGCCTCTCAACTCTAGATATTCATTGCAAGTGAATTGCAAAATATTCTGAGTTGGAAGGGACCCACAAAGATCACCGAGTCCAGCTCTTAAGTGAATGGCCCATATAGGCATCGAATCCACAGCCTTGGCATTATTAGCACCGTGTTCTAACCAACTGAGCTAAACTCAGAGCCAAGTGGTAAGTTGGGTGACCCAGCAAATCAGGATTCGAACTTGATTTCCTTACAGTCACCATTTTGAAAATCCTAAATTTCATTTTGTAAAGAAAGTCAGTTGGGATTGGACTTCTGGTTCTCAGTTACACTTAAAAGCAGGCTTTTCCTTCTTGAGCAACATAAGCACTTGAGGTGCTTCCATGTTCCTGTTTCTGTGAACCTCACATGACTTTTTTCAATTTTCCCTTAGATGAAGACCTGTGTCTGTAGTTCAGAGTCACTCTTCCAGCACCATAGGCCGAATACCTAGAGACAATGCGGGACTTCCTCGCGGCTTTTCAGGCATGAGGAGCTGTCCGATGGGATGAAGTCAGACAGTCATAAATAGCTGTTGAGTGCTGTAATGTGACAGATCAGGTCAAACATTTTTATTCTGTCAGTTTGAATGATATTGCAGACCCGAAGGCTTCCGACTGGCTGAGTTTTAATCACTGAGGTAATTTTCCGTGCGCGCGTTTTTTTCAGCGCTGCGTTGGACATTCCACAGCACTGAGTACAGGTTGTTCCTGATTCCATTTATGAGAAAAATCTCTGCCTAATTTAAGAGTGCAGTGGTTTATCAGAGACATAAGGAGTAATTTTGATTTCACACTCATGTCACGTACTGAAATCACTGAGCCTTAGGAATTAGACAAATACGGAGGAGTTTAAGGACATCATTTATGGCTGACACTTGAATGGAATATACAAACAGAGCTATACTCTGTGCTAAGTTCTTGCTATAGCAAGGAGGATTGTGGAAGTTTCCTTACTATAAGGATGTGAGGTGGTCTCTGACTGCACTATTGTACTCATCATCTCACATTAGGGAGCGTGGAGGAGGAGTAATAGGAGCACAGCAATCTGAAAATACAAAGGTGAAGCACCTAAGCACACTCCTTAGTCCAAAGTGTGTGGTACTTTCTGGACCATAGCAGGATCAACCTTCTCATGATCACAGAAAATTGCTTTGAATCTGTAGGATTTATTCTTCAGAAAAGTCTTCTTTTCAGATGGCTAAAATATATTTTTCTAAGTGTTCTTAGTGGCTGATAAGTAGCAGTTTGGTTGTTATACTAACTTTATGACTCAGTACATTATCTCAAGCATTGAGATAACACAAGTGGAAGGGAAAGTACCTTGACACATTGTATGGAATTGCACTGAGAAGCACAAGAGATCAGTGGATTCCAAAAACCTTGTGAGATCTGAAGAGGAAAACTGCTTTGGTTATTATTCTTTATTGACACCCTTATCTATTTTATTTTGAAAAAGGTTCTCATCAGAAGGACCATTTAACTTCTTCCTGTTTTGCAACCTCTGATTCTCTTGCCAGATAGGGCAGGAAGTGTTGCAGAATGACTAATGGTCAAGCAGGCTGAGGATCAGAATCAAATAATCTCAGGTTCCCTAAAGTCTCTACACTGTTTTTTGCTGTCCAGTCAGCACAGATTTTGGAAGGCTGTGTCTGTGGCTCTGTGTACAAATGTAGGCCAAGTGACCATAGAAACATAGATCTGTGGCTAAAAACTGGATCTCATGGCTTATTATCTCATTCTGCTCAGCATCATCCCACAAACTCAAGCAGATTAGACACCTATTGACTTTTTCTTTCAAGCCTTCAGAAATCATGGTAAAATTAAAGCTTATGCAATTTTGATGGCTCATAAGTGGTCCATAAATTATCAGTGAGTTGCAGGTCACCATAAACTGCTTTTAACACAATTTCATTCTAGTTTGTATCAATTGCTTTTAGCAGTGAAACTGCTATTATCAGACTAATATAAGATTAGTGTTCTCTAACTTTGACAAGTCAATCTGTACTTTAAAAACTCTCAGCAGTTTTTTTTTGTTTGTTTTTACTTTTCTGCCAAAAAGGGATTTGAATTCCTCTTGGTGGACGCTGGAATTTCTCAAAGCTTTTGATTCCAGTCTTCTAACTTCAATGCAAAAATAAGGTAAAATCACAGAAAAACATATTGTCCATAATTTACAGACCCCAAAAATCTCTGTGAGTGGACAGGTAAACTGCTTGCTCCCATTTCTAGTGGCTTTCCTGGATATGGTGGATTCACTTAGAATGTTAGTGGCTCTCCTGGATATGGTGGATTCACTTAGAATGTTAGGGGAATGTTTTCCCTTTTCTAATTGCAAGGGGTATAAATAATGTTTATTGTTTGTTGTCATTCAAAAGTAGGTAAACACTTTAAAACTTCTAGGTAAACAGTTTTAAGCTTGTAGCCAGCTCAGTAAGTTTACAGAGCAACTTCTTCAGCGATGGGGACTGAGCATATAGGGCTGTCAGCTGACTGTATGGCAGCAGGACTAAGAGATAATAATGAGAAGCTTGTGGGAGCTGTGACACACTTCAGGTGAAGCTGTGCCTTGGCATTAAAACAGGAAAAACTATTGTGTGGGACATGATTCAACACTGGAAAGATAAACACAAATCAAAGTGGGGAAAAGATATACTATGCTGAGGGAATTGAATATCTGGGACAAGGCACCTCAGTCAAAGGATGGGATTTGCAAATGGTTACTTGGAGAGTTTCAGGCTGAAATTTTCAAAAGAGGTGTTCAACAGGGAACTGGCTGCCCAGCTCGGTGTTTTCTCACCTAAGTAGGGTCTGGGCTTCTTTTGTAAGGGAAGTGTTGTGCTCACTGGTATTTTAGGGAATATTTTCCTCCCCAGCTGGAAATACCAGGTGAAATCCCTGTGTGGCACTGTGAACTGTCAGCAGAAAGGCCCCTTTTTTCCTGCAGATCTGTGCTTACACTATTGCATCAAAGAAACATTTAGGTCATAGAATCATCAAAGGTCACTGAGTTCAACTGTAAACCTAACACCCTCAAATCCACCAGGAAACCCTGTCCCTATGTGCCACATCTACACATCTTTTAAATACCTCCAGGGATAGTGACTCAACCACTGCCCTGGGCAGCCAGTTCCAAGGCTTGACAACCCCCTTGGCAAAAGAAACTCCTCCCCATACCCAGTCTAAACTTCCCCTGGTGCAACCTGAGGCCATTTGTTTCTGTCCCACCACCGGTCATGTGGGAGAAAAGACTGATAATGAACATAAGGTATTTTTTCCTTTATTCTGTCTCAATCTATTTGAATGAATGCTAAAGCCATCTAAACTCTGGCTGTTCTTGAAGGTCCTACACAGGAATGCTCCTTCAAAGGAGCATTTCCATAGCAGCCACAGAAGGAATGGGTGTAATTTCTGAAACACTCTCTGCTTACTCCCCTAGGATATGTAGGGGTGTATGTATGTATGGTGAGATTTTCTCACTGGTTTTCCTAAGCTGTTTTTATTTTTGTTTGTTTGTTTTTGTCATACTTTAAATCATTCTCTTTTTTGTCTTTTAAATAAGCATTTTAACAGTTCATAAGAAGAATACACTCATGCCTCTTGAGAATTTGCCTTCTTCTCAGGAACATACCCTTTTGGATTTCAGAGAGCTGTGTTTAAAAGTAAAATAGGGGAGTTTTTTAATTATGTTTGGTTTTAGGACTTATACATTCAAGCTCATGGTGTGGTACTTTCACAAAGGGTTTCCTTCCACATTTGTAAGGGTTACAAGGATAAAAAAATGGAGGGAAAAAAACCAAAAAATCTCACAACCAAAAGTCGAAGTATATTCTCCAGATGACAGCCAACTAATCATTTTGATTCAGATGGAAAGATGACAAAATAAAAATAGAATAACATTCATAATCTGGACAAAATGTTTGAACACACTTGAAAAAGCCCAGCACAGTTATTTTATGATGCTTTCATCCCTGTATTTTTTAGTGATTTCATGTATCTGCAGGCATCACATAAGTCCTAGAACCCCTTCATTTCTTGTTCCAGTGTTACTGTATTCTGTCTCCAGTATTAACACTGGTGCCATCAAACTGGCAGTGAGCACAGAGTTGCTTTTGATGCTTTAGAAATAATGAAATGTCACTCCCATCACAGAACAATGTGGCATTTAATGATTTAATGGGACTATGCAAAGTTTATTTGCATTATTATTCCACTGCTATGATTTTTCCTGGCAGTCAAAGCTGCCAAAAATATCACTGAATGTTAATTTAGATGAACTTTAAAGGCAGCCACATAGGGAGTGACCTGAAATCAAAGCTCCTGGTCCTAGCCTTCAAAGGAGGCTACCCTGGAGGATGTCATTAGAATATTCCTTTAACCTCACAGGCTTCAAATATGAGAAAAAGACCTCCCAACACTGAGCAGGAGCTGTATCACTCTCAGAAGCAAATATTAAAGTAACATAATTAGCTGGCAGAGGTAGAAATATTCCTGGATTCAGATATAATTAACACAGCTAATTAAATATCAGAAAACATTACATAAAAATATTCTGGGGAAAAAATGAAGATTCTATTTCCTGGGTATGCTAATTTTATAAATTTTACTCATCTTTCAGTGTTAGCTCTATTGAACATTAGCAATTCTAACTGTGTTGGTCCTTTAGTTATTTGAGTGAAGGTTGTAAAAGTGCATTATTACTGAGCTTCACAGCTGGAATGATTTCTCATGTAAGAAATACAAATAAGCTTGTTGGCATGTTTATGGTGATTGTGCCTGAAAGGAAGAAACCAGTGACTTCTGAAGTCCCTGGTTTTACCTGGCTCTCCAAATACACTCCAGAGGAAAGGTTTAGACCAGGGAATTTTATTTAGTTTTCACAGTGCCTGCTTAAGAGTTGAATGAGTTGGTTTTGTTTAATTGCTTTGGTTTGGGCATTTTTTTTCCCCTCAGATACCAGTTTATTGAACGAAAACCGAGGTTTCAAATAAACAAACAAAAAAAATGGTTAATTTGTGAGAAAAAGTGATAACTTTTTGGACATGGAAATTTTTTCCTGTCATTTTATAAAAGTTTTGATAGTTTTGCTATATACAAATATTTTACAATTTAGCAAATGAAATTTACTAAAAAAAAACAAAAACAAAACCAAAAACAACAAAAGTACCTCCTTGAAAGACAGACAGTTAAGTATTATTAGAAGAGGAAAAATGGGAGAAAAGAAGGAAAGAAGAAAGTTTTCTTTCGAGAAGAACTGGTTTTCTTTGAAGAGAATAAACACACAGTTCTACTCTGCCATTAAATGCAAACCAATATGCTGCAATAGTTCTGCTTCAGTTCCATTGTGATAACAGTGTTTTGTTGTGTAGTCAACCACAATGTAACAAACCTTCAAGTCTGTGGAGTAACCTTCTCTTTGTAATGCAACACATAGCTAGAAAACACAAACCCAGATTTGCTAACAGGTTCTTTTATTCCTTTAACTTAGAAACCAATTAGTACTAGCCCTACCTAAAGCCAAACAAATAAACAAACAAAAGCCCAAACCCACCCAAACAAACCAGCCAAGCAAAACAAGACAGGATTTTATATCTCCCTAGCACATGGAAACTAAACAAGCATTAAGAACATGAATCTGAAAATGACATGTCAACATTATTATAGAAACTGGACAAAAAAAGAGTAGAAAATGGTGAAACTGTGCAGAAAAATGAAAATAAAAAATGTACCCAGTGCAGACAGATGGCAATTTTTTTTAAAGAAACCTCTCAATACCTTGGTTGGAAGGCTAATTAACCTAACAGCGGGATTCAGGTTGAAATCAGCTCTTTACCCTCTGTAATCATTAGGATCACAGTTTTCTCAGAGCCTATGGAAAGATGCTCATGCAATTTAATTCAGCTCCCCCGTGCTTATGCATAATGACAGCGTCTTTAATTATATGCTTGAACAGCATTTTTCTGACTGGAACTCTGGTGGACAAGTGGCTTTTGGGCAAGGAATGGAAGAAATTCTCGGCACCAAGGCCTCTACCTTGCTGGCTGCAGTTGGGAAGACACAGCAAATGCAGCAGTGGCCTTCATGAAAAGTCAATTTTGTCCCTAGTGAGCAGGATTCTCTCCTTCTCCCAGTTCATGTGGTAGCAGCAACTGCCTTCAGCCAGTCTGTCCCTTGGAGGTGGCTGATTTTCCTCTGCATCTTCATAGCTGTCCACCTAAAACTGCTTCTTCTCCCAGGGGATCTTTTTGGGCTTAAACCCTAAAACTAGTGTGCATTTCATGTAGCTTTTGAATTAAGAAATATATTATGTGAAGAGCTAGAAGTAACGTCTGGTCAGCAATTAAGTACTCACATCGTGATGTGTTCCTGGGATATCTACAGTCATATTCTGTATGAGAAAGTAATGGATTTGCACACAGAGCTGAAATCAGAATTTGCAACTAAAAATGGGACTGTGAAGATTTTTTTTAAATATGCTTTACTGTGCTGAGGATTTGAAATAGATTGCTACTTTCTCATGATAATTAGCATTACAACATATTTGAAAGACTGGTTCTTAACTTTTGTGATATTGAGACTGATGCAATCAAGAAGAGTAAATAAATTTGCAGTGGCATCAATAGAGAACAGGCTCAATCTCAATGTGTGCATGTTAGTATATACAATACATGCTTTGTATTTGTTATCTATCATGCTACCTCAGCTTGTCCTCAGACGTAACACTTATCATATCAGAGCTGTGTAATTTAGAGAAGTATTTTTTTGCTTAGAAGGATCTGATCTTGCTATGGAGACTAAGGTTACTGGGTAACTAAATGTAGCCATTTAAAAATTAGGTCTTTGCAGTAGGATCGGGCAAGTAGGCAATAGTGGGAGATCTGTACTTCCAAAGAGTGATTAATTTCAACTATTTTAGAAACTTCTCTTGAGAGGGGATGTATTATGCTCTATAAATGAACTTCTGCATGCCCTGACTATAGCCGGGCCTGGATGACTAGATTGCATTAATCACCTATGTTGTCATAACTGAATTTAGATTAAATGATGTGTAAGTGTATTCTCAGCGCAGTCTAGTGCTCAGGCACTGCAGACCCTCCAAGAGACTGTCATCTTCAAAGGGACAAGACCTATTTATTTTGCAAAATAGTTAGAGCCCAGTACCAAAGAATATAAAGCAAAACTGACGCAAACTATAACAAATCTGTAAGTGTTTTCCATCTTATGTTTTGTAATTAGTAACTTTTTTCTACAGGTCTGCTTGCAAAGTAGTGGTGTTGTCTTTTATGGTTAGAAACATTGCAAACAATATAATTTTGATTAAAAAAAAAGAGAAAAAACCCCAGCAAATAAGTCATAGGTCCACGTAAGTGTTTCTGACAATGATTTCTGAGAAATTATTACTTTAAATTGAAAAAGAAGGCATGAGAAATTGAGCAATCATGAAAAAAACTCAAGTATTTTAGAAGACAAAAATTTGCCATATGGAAAAATATTTCAGCACGTCATATAAAATTCACTGCTATTTCTACTTCTAGAATGTCTCAAGCTTATAATAAGTCTATTGAGATAACTTTTTCCCAATTAACTGGTTAGAAACAAAGCAAAAAAAAAAAATTTCAAGTTGTTTCACTTGTGTGCTGACACTTCTACCATGAGGAAAGCTTTCTTATTCACAGAAACAAGAAAAACTAGCCCATAAAGCATAGCAGTGAAAATCTTCCATGACAATGCTTTACCTCTGGGAAGCAAAACTAACCAACAAACAAAGCCTCCCAGCTACCATTGCATTTGTATCTTGGTTTATCAAAAGTTTATCAAAAGCATCCACAGCTGCTCTGTTTCTGAACACACCAACAGACAAATGAAAAGGCAGTTTAGCAGCAAATGGGACCCAGTATACTCCCACTGAGGTCAGTGGTGTTTCTTAAATTTATTGACTGAAAAACTGGCTGAAAGGTAACATCTTTTCTAATCTGCATGCAAAAGCTTTCATTAAATATTATGACTCCTTTTGATAACCCACTGACGTGTGCCTATTATGTTCTGCAGTGGTATTAACCTCTGTGAGCTACTATAATGTAACCCATAATTAGGGTTTGACATATAAAGTGAACTGTGATCAAACTGCTGAACCACAGTTCCCTGACATCTGGTTTATAAGAATTTCAAGAGAGCAATCAAGTGCAAAGTTGTCTTGCTTCTTCTCAAGTAATTGAAACCCACAGAGGGTGGTGTTTGCTGACAGTAAAACTCCCTTACATGCAGCCAAGTACTGGGGCTGCACATCACACAAGTATTGTAATTGCCAAACTTCAAAGACAGAAGAGAGTTTAATGTGGCATGGGGCTCATGCTTGCCTCCCCCACTAAATCTTGTCCCTACCCTCCTGCTGCCAGCTGACTCTCCTTCCATGACTGCACATCTGGATGCACGTCACAAGCTCCCAGCCAGCTCCCATCCTCACCCACTGCCCACAGCTACGTGCAGAGAACCATATCCTGTGGCATGTCCCTGTTATTTTGCTGACTCTTAAGATCTCACACAGTGCTGCACAGTGCCCCAGGGCTCACAGCATGTCCTGGTCCAGGCCAGCAGCCACTTCAACTACTTCATTCCACCCTTGCACTCCTTGCTACCCTGGGTAGGCAGGAGGCTGAGTGCAAGCCCACTCTAATCTCCCCTAGAAGATTATCCACCTGGCAGGCAACTGCTTGTGCTCTTTTTCATTTCTCAGCCACGGCGGCCACACCAGGGGTGCAGCCACCCAGTCTGCCATGTGTATCTTCTTCCTATGCCATGCTCCAAGTGTGGGTGATTGAACTCTGCTCACACATAGGAAGGCAAAGACAGCTGTTCTGCAGTTCACCCTGCTGACTAATAAAGGATAAGGATGTTTGTTGTGGACAAGGAGAGTGGATGATGGCTGGGCCACACACATTTTGTTATTTTCGTGGCACTGGAAAGGTGAGAAATAGTCAGTAACTTAGTTTTCATATGTGATATTATAACTTGGTGGCTGTGGCACCTCAGGTTGTGATTATGTGCTTCTCTGTGTTGTGCAAAGAAAAAAATAAATTAATATTGCTGCGGTTTTCCGCTGAGTATTCCACGGAGCTGACAGGGACATGGATACACTTGCTGACAGGAAGACTTTTTGTTCTGTTTGGTCTTGGTGCTTTTGTCATTGTTTCTTTATTCCCTGAATAGCAACCTGTGAAACTCAGAAGTGAAAGACAGGCATATTTATGCCATTTCAGTTACAGCAGAATAAGTAACTAGTTGTGACTACTGCCTGTTTGTGTCACATTAACATGTAAATCATCCTACACCTGGGCTCAGAATTGTCCTGGGGCCCTCAGTCTGGGAGTGGGAAGAGATAAAATGGACAGTCATTAGAAGGAAAGAAAAAAGCCACCCTGTCATTATCCATCACTCTTTCTCATGTCACTCAGTGCTGTACTACTTTAGTATACCTGCCTCCAAAGGAGAAAAATAATCTTTGGGAAATGTATGATGACAGTTTCATATTTTATGAACTTCCGTGCAAGGACGCAAAAAATTAGAGAGACTTTGTGCATGCCTCCTTTCCAGGCTGTGCTGGGAGACAGCCACTTCATTTCTTCAGCAGAACAATTGAATCAAACGAGCCTGATTGCTATAATCAAGACATCAACAGGATGCAAGGGAGGTAAAGTTTGCAGGGAAAGGAAATACCCACTCCCTGAGATGCTCAGCCAATACTCAGTAGTTAATAATTCATATGAGACTTTTTGCCACATTTTCTTCTTTATGAATCATCCATAAATAGATTGAAATTTTCTGTAATGTATTAGTTAACTATGAATACTAATCTTAGCATTGTATCTTCATAATTCCTCTGCTGTACCTAATTTACAACTAATTGATTATGACTATCTTTTATTTTGCATTTTAATTACTCAGGTAATTTTGCATTCCTAAAATATTGATGGTCCATTTGTGCTCATTACAATTTTAATCTTTACTTTCTACAAATATTCTTCAAAATTTATGAACAACTCCATTATTGAACAATTTTACAAGGAAATTTTGTAAAATATTAATGGAAAAATATCCAGAACACATACCTTCACTAAAAATTCTGTCCATAATCTTAGCTGTATAAAGAACAGTATTGTAAAGAAGGATTCAAGCTAAAAGATACAGGCTTTAAAAGTTTGGATATGACAGATTAGTGTCAATCTGCTAATTATACATCTAGTCTTCTACTGTGTCTTTCCTTCAGCCCTTTTTTGTTAATTTTCAAGGTTTGGTGTGGTTTGGAAATTATTATTGACGTTAGTGTTATTGTTGTTATTGTTATTTTCTTCTGCATTTTGCTAGTCCAAGCAATATTTATTACATTTGAAAGCAATTAGACAAGTTACCAGGTCATATTCTTTAACTTTGCCCACTTTTTTACTAATGGCTACCAAAACCTTGCAACCATCAGGACAAAAATATTAATGAGCAATTACTGGTCCTAGAAATATTGTGATGCAGATATGATTAAGAATAGAGCTTTTAGCTGAAATTAATAATTTAATCCATGAAGGAAAAATCTGTCATTTTGTGTAGGACACATCTATACCAATGTATAGACTCATTTACTATAGAAATACTAGTAAAACATGACTATGAAGAAGAAGAAGAAAGAATTGTGTAGAAAAATAAAATTTAAACTAAAAAAAAAGTTTTAAAATGAATGGAACTTTTGGTAATTCAGCTGCAAAATTCCCGTACAGAAGGTTTGCAAGAATATTACATAGGGAATATTTTTCACCAAATTGTCCAATTATATTTGCAAAATATGCAAAATGGGCATTTCCATGTGCAAACTGGTTTTGAAAAACAAGTATTAGCCCATAGCAAACTGCAACCCCATTGCAACATGTATCTATCTGTGCATTCATTGTACAAGAAATTGCCTCTGTTTTTGGTGTACCATTCAAAAATATTCATTTTAGATATCAGTTGGAAAACTTCTACCTGGATGTATTTTGTAAGGGATAAAATTATAGCTTAGTTAACTACATAATTTTTTGCAATTATCTACATGCAAAAAATGCAAGAGGATAACTTTATATGTCCACACGTCTAAAAAAAGGCTGTCAGCAACTGCCATTGAAAAAGAAAGCAAAAATCATAGGAATATAAGAGCAGTAAATGTGTTATGTTGTCATGACAACTGCCATTTCTAGTCTGGAGAGCTGAGAGAGAAAACATGCATGCACAGGGGAAGAGGAGAGAAAACTTTACAGGATGTGCAGGGCAAAATTAGAATTAAATCAAACTGTCTCAAAGACTTCCAAGGAATGATGAAAAGAATTTGTTGTAGTCACTGATGGATACTGCAAAATACTAAGAGAGGCAGAAGTACAAAGGAAAAATCACTGTCCTGAAGTACTTATGGGGTGTTTGAAAGGAAAGCCAACAGTGATGTTTAGAAGAAGGAAACCTCAATGCAAGTTTCCATCATTCTAGATTACTTGAAAGCAAAAGAATTTCCATGTTATTTAAGCTTAATTAAGTCACGGACACAGTGATGACATTTTTATGTAACAAGCTGTTTGTTAGGATAAATACCATTCTTGTGCTTCCACAACTTGATTCTATTATGAGCACTGTTTGTGGCATGAAAAGGGATTGACTGAACATCCAGGGAATGAAACAGCTTCTGTGTCTGGGTTTGTAATTTGACTAATTTCACTTATGTACAATAATGAGGAGTTAAAACCTTTGGCCTCATGGTTCTCCGAGTCAAAACACAGAGCCAGATGAAACAATATCTCATGATCCCTTCTCATCCATGAAATAAACTTAAAAGTGAGGATGAAGTCTGAGATATAAGGATATTTTTCCCCTCAGTCATTGAATGTATTAAAATTATTCATACTTGGTAAGCTTAGATGTAAAGCTCAAGTACAAGAAGCAGTAATAAAGCCTAAAATTTGGTTATATGTCAGAAAAGCTATTAGAGGACGATATATGCCACAATCAACATTGTAGGTTCTTGGTTTTGTGACAGTTACTCCTGTAAATAGGGAAAAGTAATAATAAATGACAATCAAAATTATCCAGAATAAGACAATAATCTAAATTTAAAATAATCTAAAATTGACTTGTTTCATGTGTTGCTTTACTGTTGAGCCAGACCATCTTGCAAAGAGTATTAAACTGAATGCACAGTCTATATCCCTTAGTTTTCTCTCACTACCAAAATACTGTGTTTGGAAAAATCTTTATTTTGCTAGTACAATTCATAAAATTTACATGAAATTCCGCATGCTACTGCAAATTGTGCTTCAAACAAAACATTTCCATGTGCTGAAGCTGGTCTTACTTGATGAGGAAAGGAGAAAGCTAAGGATATTAATAATTAAGCAGAGGACCCCTGGAAGCAGGCGTGAGCCAGGAAATCTCTGAAACTTGTTTTAGGATCCAAAAGACAATTAGAGCTTTGATAATAATAAAAAATTCATAAGCAACAAGGTCTATAAAAGGCTTTGCAGATACTTCCAAAGTGAAAAGAAGAAAAAATAAAACCAGATTCATTACTTAATAGAATAGGAAACTAAGTAAGGAGTGATGCAAGCTTGTGTTCTCAGTGAACTCCCTGATTCAATTTTTACACAAAAACATTCAGATGCAACCAGATGCTTAATGCAATTATATTAACAGTGCACAGGTGTGCAGAGTAGGAGAAAAGAAGAAATCATTTCAGCGTATTACAGAATTTATGGTAGGGGGTATTCTAGTGTTTGGGGCCTGATGAAAAATCACTGTGAGATCTAGGTAAAACAAATTCTTAACATTTTATTGTTGGTTTTTATTGAATGAGAAAGAGGTCCCAGAATACTGGAAAAATATTGGTGGTTTAATTTGAAAAAAAAAATAAAAATTGCGTGAGATGAAGTCTGAGAATGAAGATGATTCAGGTTAATGTCATTAAGAGGAAATAGACTTGTAAGATGTCTCCAGATGACCCCAAAGAAGAACAGATCAAAAACTTTACAGAAGACAGAATCAGGTTCCAAAAGAATCTCAGCAAGTTGGGGAAACAATCTAAAATCAAGGAGGAAAAATTAGATAAAGTAGAGGGTAACGTCTGTAAGAAGAACAAACAAAATGCATAATTAAAAAAGAGGGAACTCAGGGCTCATTGGTAGTATTGCAGGAAAAGTATGGGGAATTATAATTGGAAAACCAGCATGAAACAGCTACAAAAACTCCCAAGCCTCATTTTGGGATATGTTACAGAGAGCACAGTCTACAAGGTACAGAAAATAACTTTTTCCTTAAACTCAGGTGCAGCTTTGCCTAGAAAAACATCCAGTTGGGAAACATGGTTTTGGGGATTACTTGGAAAAATCCAAAAATCAAAAAGAAGAATCAGTGGATTAAAAATTAAATTCAAAGGAGTGATAATTTACAGATCTAGTTTAAGTCCAGAAAAAGGAAGGTGAAGTGCCATGTCCATGTGTAACCCATTTTCCCATATGACTACTTAGTAAAGGGAAGAACAAACTGGCTTGGTTTTCAGAAACATTTTAAATCAAAAAGTAAAAAATGTATCTGTCTGTAAGCACAATTAACTTCTGGAAAAAGGGCATTGGGAGGGAGGCTCTGGACTCTTCTTCCTAACAAAACTAATAACAATAATAAGGACAACAACAATAACAACAATAATAACAAACTACCAATCCAGAGAAGTATGTTTCTGCAAGCCTGCCATACTCACAGGAGCTGAGAGAAAATGGCATGAGTGTTTCTCCCCAGGCTGTGAATCTCTGACTTCAGGTTAGCCAAGACCCTGCTCTGTTTCACAGTAGTTATTAGGAATACCCAATTCTCAGAAGTGTGACCAGGGGTTTCACCCCAAAGGGCAGGGAGTAACGCCACTGTGGTGGCACTGGGCACAGAATGTCACTTGCTCATTAGTGTAGGTATTTCCGTAATTGAGATTGCCAAAAAAAAAACCACAGTAAAAATTAGATGGGGGTTCAGACTTACTGATTTATTGGAACAGAATAAAGCTCTGATTCATGAAGATACTTAAGCAGCGTGTGACTTGTGCATTTGAGTCATCTCTCAAATTGAGTGTGCTTTATTATAACCACATGCTTAGATTACAATTACTTCCATTAGGGTCTGCACATCCCAAAATTCATGGTAGACTTCTTTTGCCTTTTGTACACAAAATTAGAAGGGGCATTATTTCAGAAGACACATTTCAAGAAATAATCATTGTCAGGGAACTGGGCTAGATTACCAGAAGTATCTCTATTCACCTCTCAGGCTTTCTCTATTCCTATGTGCTGAGTACACTTTAATCTGATCATCCATGTCAATCACTGCAATAAAACCATTATCATGCTGCATCTTTCACTATTCTTGTTTGTATGGGTATGTATGTGTCTGTATCTATCAGTTCTCCTTTCCTGAACCCCAATTCTATACATACCTCTTTTATTTCCTACTAAAATTAAAAAGTCCCCCTGTGACTCTACAGTAACAAACTCCCCCATGATTGCTTTGTACAACGTAATGACAAACATTTTAAAAACTCTAAGTAAAAAACCAACTTGTTCTCACACATTCCAAGTTAAACACTTGCACTTTTCCCAGCTACTGGGTTTCATTTCTCACTGCTTTAGTTCTTGCTTAATCGTTTTCCCTTTTTGATTTGTTAGGGTTTGACATCTACTTTGAACCAATGTAAAGACCAGACCCATTGAGAATATATTCCATTGGACAGGAGGCCGTGTGAAGTGCCTCAAAAATAGCATGGGTTTATGACGCAGGATGTGGTGCAAGAAATCAAAGCACAAATCTGCTTAAAGAATCAGAAAGTTTTATTTATATTTTTGAGCATGAAATGAAATTCTAACTTCAAGTTATATCCTGTGAGATCAATGATAATCACATTTGCTTTGCAAGGATAAACACCTCATCTGATTTAACATGCCTTTCCATTCATCTTTACTGCATGGAATAGATTGAGTATCCTTGTGTATTGCTTTTGGAGGTACCTGCCACTAAATAAGAGTCAATGAGAACACATAAGGCTCACTGATGTCATAAAAACCAACCCACATCCGAAATGCAAAAAATGACTAGGTCTTTAATTAAATGAGAATTTAAAAAAAAAAAAAAAGAAAGAAAAACATGATTTATTGGTCATGAATTGGAAGAACAAGAAAGGATAACAATTCTCTGATTCACTCTGAATGCACATACCTATTAGATAATCCTGACGAATATAAAAAGCGGCCAAGTAATTTTCACTGAGTTATAAAAATAGAATAAATTGAGGATTTCTAAAGGGTGAAACGAAAGAATAAATATTTAAATTTATGGCTCATCCAGGACATTAACATAAACAATCCTTAAAACCAGCTCTCTTTAGAAAGAAAGATACATCAGCATTCAGAAATATCTGACACAGAGACATCATATGAATGGAGGGATTGACTGTAATTTCCTTGGTGTGATAAATTTTTGATAATTTGAGAGATCTGGAGAATTAGACAGTGGCTTGACAGGTGTCTCATCAGGTTTTAGGACATATGCTGTGCTATTTAAATTGTGTCATTACCAAAATATGAATAAAGAAATGTGAAAATTTTAACTTTATTCAAGCCAAAATCCGAAGGCCTAGAAATGTAAAATGAGGAGCTATTATAAGCCTTCATTTTCAGAAATCCATCATCCACATAAATTTATTGGGTTCAATAACAGCAAAGAGTTTTCTCAGAATAATTTTGGTTTTAACACTGGAGAAGGCCTAAAAGAAAACTTAACAGTCCCAGAGTAAAAGCAATTAAATCAGAGTTCTTTAAATTTTCAGTGTGAATGTTCTATAGGCAGAAAGTATATTTATGACTAGAAATAGAATAACATCTATTTGGTGTTGTGAAACATTTTTTTTGCTGAAGTAATCTTGTATGTGAAATAGATACCTCAAAAATCTATGGTTTTAACTATATTATGTAGTTGATATATGTAAACTGGGGCAAGGGGGGTTTCTTGTAGGATTATTTTTGATGATAAATAATTGTATAATATGTGCCAGTGATATCACGTAATGGAAACAAGCCCTTGAAGAGCCTTTTTTTTTTTGCAGTGAATTATTTGTTATATTGCCTTTTATTTAAGAATAGAAACATTAGGTACAACTTAATATTTAAATAATAGTATTATAGGAACTCTTGAAGAAATATATCTCCAAACTAGAACTTAGTTTTATCATTGCAAATTAAAATTTGTTTTACATGCAGAGTTTTATTAAATAAAAGGTTGCATTGTTTTTAAGTATCAGAAGGTTCTGGAAACAAAATACAACGTTGTTCTCATTGTTTTTATAATTATCTTCAAAACCTTGTATAATTTTTAAAGCCCAGTTTAAAAACCAATTCACTTAAGGAACTTTGGATCAATATTCATCAATACCATAGTAACTGGTGCTCTAGTCAAAGAAGAACCAAAAATACATTTTAATGCGTGGCAATCAAACACAAGATGATGAGTTAAAGCACTTTACTATCTGAATTCTGTTATTGATTAAAAAAAAATCTCGTCATAATTTTTTCTTGCTTCTGAGAGCTTAATGTACCTGCATTTCAATATCAGAAGTCTTTACTCCCTAACATTAATACACACACATAAATTTTTGAGAGGGAATTTTGTGCTGTATCCTTCACTGAATGAGTGAGATAAGAAGAATTCTTCCCATACATATTGCATGACAGTGAATTCTGATTTCATTCTTCCCCAGAGCCAGAAACCTATTGAAGTCTTTGGATTTATGTCAGTTTGTATTTTTTTAGATTCAGGGTTTTAATGTACAGACTTCTGAATGTAAGAATGCATAGTGATCCTGAACATATTAGCATATGCTGGGTTCTTAAATGTAAGTGCTTTTAAGGTATCAGGGGTTAGACCTCCAAAATTTGAAGAGGAAAGAGACAATTTAAACATGATCTAAACTGTAGTCTGTCCAACAAAAGTTGGGGGTTTCTTAAGGGTCATTCAGCTTGTTTTGTGAAAAGAAAGGAGAAGGTGCTACAAGTGATATCTAATAGAAGTTAAGTAAACTGCCTTATCATTAAGTACTTCAGAGCCAGCTTCTTGTCCAAAAGAACAGATCAGTGTGAAATGGAAAGCTCTGGTTTTTGATGTAAGGAAATATTGTATAGTTTGTTTCCATTATTGTTCCAATTCAGCCAGTCTTCATTAGAAAGCAGCCCCCTTCACATTCTAGGGAAATTATATAATAACTCCTTTGTATGCCTTCTCTTAAATGTTAAAAGTAATTATCCTGTCCCTTCACAAAGCTTTCTACCATTTTTCAGCAGAGATCTCAAGAAGTCATGGCCTTATCATAGAATGAACTATGTTTTGTGAACAGTGTACTTATTATCTGTGAGAAAAAAGGTATAATTTGTCCTTTTGCCTTGGCTTGCTCACATACACTGTACAGTACAAATTCTGAGGGAGTTACTTCATTGGTACCACTCCATTTTGCCTTGAAAAGAGAGGAAGACAAAGAAAGGGTTGGTGTAAACTCTATCTAACCTATTCCTACTCTCTGATTCAGGCACAGAAAACATTCAAACCACTCCTAAATATAAAAACAACATCCTCAGTCAAGACAAAAGGTTTTCTTATTATTGATATTTATATTCGGCTTCACTAAAATTTTCTCGAGCTGATCTCAGGAGAACATTCTGCTTGGTCCACAGGAATACTTATTCTTTGTTTTCATTTCTTTTATACTTCTGTAATTCTGAATCTTGGGGTCCAGTCTAAATCCCAGTTTTAAAAAGGAAAAAGGAGCTGAGGATCATTATTATTATTATTATTATTATTATTATTATTATTATTATTATTATTGCTGCTATTAAGAAATATTTCAAAATTCTTGCAGTAATCATAAGTATATTAAATAGTTGTTCAGTCTTTGTGTATATATGCATGTGTTAAATCATCTGTGTTTTCACCTGAAAATCCCAGGGCACCAATGGAACCATACTCTACTACTCAGTTACAAAAGGAAATGGAAAAAGAAAAGACCATTCAGAGTAGGCTTAATTTTGCTAAACAATGGAAAAGTCTGAATGTCCAGTAGACTTCTTTTAGGCACCTACATGCCAGTACTGCAATAGACGTTTGTAAGCACCAAAATCCAGATTTCACAGCCTTTCCTAGAATTATGACATGCTTTCTCCACTGTTTTGAATGTCTAAAATACATTGTTTTTTAGACCTTAAGCCTAACATCACCTTAAAATGATCCTGATCATCCTAAAGCAATGACAGTCTGCTTTATAAGAGGAGTTGTGGTAACATCTACCAAGGCTTTCTTCCACTCTCGTGAGAGAGGATGTCACAGGTGTAGGAAGTTGGTGGAACTGGTGCTCTGACCAGGGCTACATGCCTGATGGAGTTTTTTACTACTAGGACTGACATCACAGTTCCCAGAAGAAATGGACAGCCTACATATCCATATGCAAGTTTGACAGAAGGAATCTTCCACTGTAAGCACTGTACTTTGAAATGGTCACACATCTGCAGAAAGGGAAGGTCTATGGAGAACGCAGCCCAGATAAATGACTCTTCAGCCTAAACTGTCATTCAGAAAATACAGAATCCAGTAGATTGCTCAAAACCACCACAGAACATTCCTCAACTTTTCTCAACTGAAAAACCATCTAAACTTCCCAGAAAAATACCCCAGAAGTAATTTTAGAAAATACTTTCCATTAAAATGGAAAGAAGAAGGAGAGGGCAGTTGGGAATCATGCAATAATGGCTGTACCACCATCTGTACAATCAGTGAACACCTTGCATGGATATGGAGTGTGGAAATGGGAATGTGAATGAGTCTTCAGTGAGATCCCTCAACATCACATGTTCATCAGTATGAGTATTTAAAACTTTCTTCCTGAGCTCTCCTCGGCCTCCCTGTTCCTGACAGACCGAAGTGGTGCTCAAAAACTGCTGCAGGCAGCTGACTACTCCTTATCCAGCACTGTGAAGCAATGGAGCATCCCAGTGTCTGGATATCAAAGGCAAAACCAATTCAAACTATTTCATAAACTCAACAACGGTAAGAACCACACTGAATGAAGATGAACCTTCGTATTCAGACTCTTTCGAAATAGAAAGAGAAATTGGAAGGAATTCAGACATCAGGAATAAGTTAAGACAGTGATGCATTGGATCAGACTTGCCTTTATCACCAGAGAACTATCAGACTAAGTAAGCATGTAAGAGCACAGGTGGATGTTGTACAGTTCATGGCAGTAGGATGGTTTTAAACATCTTGTTTTTCAGCATTATTCTTTTTAATTTTTCTTCTGTAAGATTTTAACCCATGCAATGTCTGCATTTTCTTGACTGCTGCTCAGTAAACTGCTCTGAAAAAAGCTGCATACCCTGCATACAGGACTACAGATCAGATAATGTCACAGCAACCACTTTCCACAATTTTGCTTAAACTATGATTTTCCCAAAAGAAATGATTCCCCCCAAAATTTATTTTGAACAGTCTGTCATGTAATAAGTGTATATTATTAAAAATTTGTAACGGTTGTTCCTAAAAATGCCCACGGATGTTGTGTGTGATACCTCCTGTGCTCACTGGTGAAATGTTGTGTTCATAAAAAAACCCAGAGCAGCAAAACCTGCAAACAAAGCTTTTGCATATTAATTTTCAAGCAGAGTAGCTTGATAACAACAGCTTTTGCTTTATAATCAATAGAAAAAGTGTTCAGGGACTAAGAATATACTCATTCTACAGCTCATTTTGTTTTCAGTCTCCAGGAAATGTACAAACTGGTAAAGAGCTCAGGTTAGCATGACCAGCATAAAATAAGGTGTGAAAAGACCATTAGTCTTTCTCTTAGTGAAAAAGCAAAAGCTTGTGTTGGCAATTGAAAAATCCCACTTTGAGGTTACCTGCTTATAGGAAAACTTGAGTGTATAACTTTTATGAAAGGGTTCTGTAAAATGCTTTGCCAAAATTTTGTTTCCATATTCATATATGGAAAAGGTGATTCCAATCTGAGAGTCTTCAAGAGTGGGACAAGAGAAGAGATAGTCTGGGATTTAAAGTATGTCAGAGCTACAGGAGAATCCTCGAGTGAAAAAGCAAGCTTCGCCTAGGGTCCTTCTACCACTCACTGCCATTTGGATGTCTCTTTGCCTGGTCATGGGGAATATTTCTTTGGGATAAAGCCTGTCCTTATCCATGGAGTCATTGCAATGAGGAGCCTGAGAAGTCTAATGACCATTCAGTATTAATAATGACAATTAACATTCACACTTTTTTCACCCTGTTAATCCAGATTATATTTTTTCAACTACTGCAATTTTTTTTATTAATTTTTGTTTTGTTTATTTTTTTTGGTGAAAAGTCTTCTACTATGCAGTTACTTTGAGATCTGAAGTTCGCTTACAGGTTGATTGTTTCTCTTTTCTCTATTATTATTTTTTTTTAATCAGTGATCAGGATATACATTTTTTGAGTATAATTACAACATCAAAGGTCATCTTTCATCAATTTTTTTTTCTGTTCCAAGCTTCCTTTCTCCATGTGTCAACAGAAATTCTACATTTTAAAATTAGAGTCTGATTTTTAGACTTCTGAAGCTGATCATCATGAGAGCAGTTATCTGATGTTATTTCTCATTTCTGTTTATCTGGCAGCTGGTATTTGGACAGTGTTAACATGTCCCTCAACAGTGCTTTTGTATCTATTGCCTCCACACCTTGATATTTGTTCTTTTAAAAATTTAGTGAGAGGTAGACTTTCAAAACTTTTTGAGGCAGTTTAAACAAGCTGATGTTTCCCAGATTCAGTGGTTCTATTCCCAATACAGTGACTACAGATGGGCCAGTTAGTGCATGCATGACTTTGAGGTGGGACTGTTGCTCATTTACCTTAGATTTTTTATGCCAGTAGAGTATTTTTTTCTTCTCCTTGAAGTTTCCCCAAAGCATCCCTGACTTTGAACAAACTGATTTATTGTATCACAGAGAGCATCACATGGCAGTTCAAGACTGCTGGGAAATAAATAATAAATTACAAATAAAAAAAAGCTCTATTTTCCAACAATCTGCATTTGAAAAGAACTTCTAAAGTGCACCATTATTAAAGCACTTAACAAGCATACAAAAAAAATAAAATTGGTGTGCCTGGCAAAACAGAAATTGTAACATTGCTAATTGTATTTGCCTACCAGGGAATAGCCTTTAGTGCATCCTAAACTGCTTCAGAGGGATGGTTTCTGTTCTAAAAAACTTATAGCTGAAGGAAGAACTGACAGACAAACGGACAGAGAGCAAAGGAAGAAAGATTTCAGAGTAGACAGAAGCCTTAGCATTTAAGATATAACAGACCAGAATAGCCTGTATGGAACAGAACAGGGAGAAAATTTTGTATATAAGGGCTACAGTGAGCAGTCATAACAATGCACAAAAAGTAATCTGAGTCTCTCTAGTATATTGTTTTTCAGGATGCAGCCTCCATGTGGAAACAGCATGGCTCATTCTGTTTTCATGCAAACCAGTTTCACAACAACAAAAATCCTTCCACTGTAATAGAATTAATGAGGTTTGGTTATTAAAGGCAGGGTGTTGAGAGAAGCAAGGAGCCCATTAACAGTAGTCTGTGGCAGATGCAGTCAGAGCACAGGGTACAAATTATAAACACTCTGAATTGACCGTAGGTATATTAGTTAGGCATTAACAATAATTAGTTAGGCATTAACAATACAGAATGTGTTTCATTAGCTTGCTGTCATTGAAACAGGATGTCTATGGAATATAATCATGCCATAAAGGTAGGGTTTTCTCCAAAGTAGAATAAAATCATAATTTTACTACCCTCTGTAGCCATATTTTTCATCCTATGTATAATTCCAAGGATACAGATGCTGAATACTAGCAGAGAAGGTAATATGCTCTAGTTTGGAAAGCAGCCAGTGAATAGGAAGGGAATATGGTCAGACTCTTTCACAATCAGTGAGAGATCAAACGTAAACTAAAAAGCCAATGAGCCTGGAATCCTCCTCTGTAAGGAATGAATAAAGAATTGTGCTGATGCAAAAGACAGTGCTTTCCATTTGTCCATCTTTAAGAAAGTTGGGATTACTTTCATCAATTAACCAGATTCTGAATAGTACATTTTTCTATCAGTACCACTATTGCTCCTTACTTAGAGGACAGAGGTCTATTTCTTGTTACATGATTTTAGACACATAACTGATAAATGTCTTGTGAAAATGACGGCTATAGAAATGCTTTCGCACGTTTTGATCCCCAAGGATTTGAGCCCAGAGCTGCCCCTGTGTTTTTCAACTCCCCTCCATCTGAAGACAGATCAAACAGAAAAAGAAAAGACTTGTGAGGGAGCCATAAAAGCTGAATGATCAATTGAGGTGCAGGGGAAAACATTCACCCACACGATGACATGAAGAGTGCTTTTCTTTAATGTAAGTGTAAGCAAATCAATATGCTCAATGCTGGGAGAGGCTAAAAAAAAAAGGTTTTTAAAAATTCAATATAATTAAAAAAATATCCAGAGCCCATTTGAATTGGTTTATATTTTTTCCTGTGGAAACAGAGTGTTCCAGAGCTGAAGGATCTTCTCTTCACCTCTGGAGCACTCAATAGTTTAGCTCCACAGCCTTCCCTTGGTTGCACTCTCATAATAGCTCTCCTGTGATAGCATTGTCATTCAGAGCACTTTAGTTAAAGGCATACAGGGTCGTGCCTTTCCTTGTTGAGAGAAATATCTTACTTTAATGTGTCACATGACATACAGCCTCCATTTACAGGTACAAAAAGTTAAGTTTATCTAAGTTTGTAAACTCTTCTTTCCTATAGCCCATATGCAGACTACTCGTGGATACACCATCCATTGACTTGATGTTCTTCCCTCAGGCTCCAGAACACAGCATTTTTCCCTTCCTGATTCAGGATACCTGTGTAAGGGAATCTATGTTGATGAGGATGCAACGTTTCAAGGAGATGGTGACAGGATGAGCCACAGCTCTGTTTTATAATTGTGAGCGGTAGATGTTCAGGCAATAAAAATTCACTCCAAACATCTTTCTCATCCAGCTTTTCTCCACAATTAACTCTTTTTGTTACCGTTGCTGAAGAATATATGTAAAATATGTTTTTAGAAATGAGATCAGCAAGCTTTTATCGTCTAGTGCATAAAATAATCTCTCATCACAAAGAGCAAGATGACGAATGGTGATGGGGAGGTTTGTATTAACATATCTATCAGCACTTTCAACTTGTCAGCACAGTGATATAGTTGACTTCTTTCAATGACAACTAAGAATAACTGACTAAAAGTGTCCTGAGTTTTCATACCTATAGAAACAGGTTAAGAAGAGACAGAACAGGTCAGTCTTAAAAAAATATGATCAGGTGTTCCACAGAACACAATCTGTTATTTTTCATTGCTACACTGCTTGGAAATGTTTCCCATATCAGGCACACATGGAAGTCATCAGGAAGAGAGAAGAAAGATAAGCTGAAATAAAAACAAGTGTGAAGAACCACTCTCCTGTGGCAAGATTTACAGCAGATTTAGAGTTGTAGTACTACTGAACCAGTGCAGAAAATGGGTTTCCAACCAAGACATAGGAAATATTTCTCTTACTGAAAATCTGACATCTGAATAATAATGCTCTAGTTTTTGTTTTTTTTAATTGAAAAATATTAATACTCAAACTGTGACCAATGTGTTGCATGTTTGTCTGGTTTACAGGAATCACTGTTTCTGAAATTCAGTTTTTTTCTGTCTCTACTGTATCTCAACAGTTTGAAATGAAAACTGACTCTCTTGCTTGACTCAGAGGTATGTAATCCTTGAGAAAGGTTTGTCTTTCTTTGTTCTAATAAGTGGTGTGCAATAGGAAGATGGTGTTAGCAACGGATGATCTGTTTTTTTTGGTTTCCAAAGCATGTGAAGGTTTTCAGTAACCCTTTTAACTCTTTATAAATTTGTTGAAGGAACTAGATTTCTTTTATTTCATTTTTGCAGAATTCTTAATAATGGAGATTTCTTTTTTTCTAAGTGAAACCAAGGTGTGCAGTGGTCTTGATCTATTTTTTTTTTTGAATGATTGAACTTCCTGGGCAGATAAAAGTTTGATGTCTTAATTGTTTTAAGCTGGGGATGTACCATAAGCTTACAGAGAAATTAACTTCAGGAATTATAGCATCTTCTACTGGACAAAACATTTTTTAAGAAACCATTTTAATTGTGATTAACAGCTTGCTGGTGCCAGTTAAAGGTTACAAGGCTAATTCTTTTAGTCATTATAAGGCAGCATGCACATTGCTTGACTTTAGCCATCTAAGTTAGGTACCTGAATAAGGAGTCTAATCTCCACAAAATGCCCTTGAGAAAGGTGCATGAATGCAACTTAAAAGCCCCTGAGGGGTGATTTAGAGAGTCTGAAGTTGAGGCATCCCACAGTTAGGTGATTAAATTAAGCAGAGGGACTATGCCACCCTAGTGACTTGCTGGTAAGAAGATGGGGAGCAGTCTGTAGTACTGTAACTCTTGCTTTCCTCAGAGTGAGTGTAGTGAGGTCTGTGGAGCCCTTTGCCCTCTCACACTCACAGGGAAACTACTGCTGCTGCTGCCTAATGCAGGGCAGGGATTTGAAGCTTATTTTGGTGACAGGGCACTGTAAGTACTCTCCCAGCTACTCCAGGATTGAAATTACTACGGATTATTTGTGCTAGACCTAATTAAATGCCTGACAGAGGAAAAAGAACTGAGGCAGCAAAATGCTGTCAATAAGGAATCCAAAAATTTACTTTAATTAGAAAAACCATGAGGAAAAAGAAAAAAAAAAAAAAAGCTAAGAAAGTTCTTCAGGAGGATCCAGTCGTAAATCAGTGTTATCCTGAAAGTCTAAACTTTTAATATTACATGATTTATAAATTATGAAATGTAGCAGTCAAAAGATTTCCAGACATTTCCCTGCTGGGGTATAATCTTCTATCACTCATTGAGCTTGTAATATCTTCTGCACCCAGAACTGGCTTCAGCTCATAACAGGTAATGTGTTAAGTGCTTTTTTTTACCTCAAGATTCAGCACTGATGTAATCAAAATGTAACAGAAAAATTGTGGTGTAAGTGAGACATATTTTAGTCCTAGTTGATATCAACAGAGCTTTAGCATTTCCACCATTTTATAACAAAATAATATATTAAACACTAGTAAGAAAGTCTAAACTTTCATGGTGATCAGGAAATCTACACCACTTGCAAAATGACTTGGCTAGCTAGAAGATTAGCAGCTACTTACTTCTGAATTTTTTTGTTTAAGATCTCAGCTGCCATTAGCAAAAATTAGTTCTTCAGCATTGTGACAGTTTATATCATTGAGGAATCTCCTTATGCTTCATTTGGGTTTTCTCCTTCTGTTTCTTTTACTGCAACATATTTTTCACTATAATTTTTTTTTTTATCCTTGCAAGAACAATCTAACAAACCCTTGTTTGTTCACCTAATGTAAATTCAATTGCTCTTTTGATCTGTCCTTCATTGAATAAATTCCAGAAATGCACAGTGATGACTTTATATCTGAAATTCCCTGTCTGCCTTGGACAATAAATATGCCAAAATGTTGTAGCCATTTAGATCAAACAATCTAAGCAATCTTTTAATAACCATCTATTCACTTAGAGACAATTGAGTTCTATTTTCTTCTCTTCTTCCCCCCTCCAGCTACTTCAAAGTAAAATAAAGTGGTAGTGCAGGCTATTATTTTCTGGGTTTGCTTTTCTTTAATGCATCCTATGCTTATTGATCCTTCTGAAAGCTGGGTACCATCTAGCCGAGGTACTAGCTTGTTTCATGGACAACCATATGTTCTGATGAATAATGGAAATTCATTAGAGCGACACAGGCAATTCAAAAATTAGAGTTTTATGACTCCAAACTTCAGTCCAACTATTTTATAACTATTCTTGTACTGGTTGAGCAACTATGATGCTGAAAGCAGGGAAAAAATACATGAATTTTGCTTCTTTTCACCCTCAGTGCCTCCAATTCCTCAGTCAGTTCTTTGTCCTCCTGTCTGGGGAATAACCTCTGGCATGTGCAATATGGTTTGGCCTTTGGTTGGAGCTTCCCTCGTGTTTTACAGCTGCTCCTATACCTATAACTGCCAGCACTACAGCTTTCTTCTTGTTAACAATTGCTTCATAGAACAGCTCACAGACAAAAGAAATTTAAGAGAAAAGTCTTCTAAATACATAAGTTCTTTTGTTTGGGTTTCCACATGTATTTAGGCATCAGACCTTTCACCATATGCACTGAGGAGAGAGGTACAGGATGGTCCCTCAGGGCTGTAACTGCACATGAAATGATGATTTCAAGAGAGAAACATCATTTACTACAACAGCAACTAAACATTACATGTGTACCTGTGCTTCAAAACAGGTGTTATCCAGTTCAGCCTATTAAATCTGTTTGCAACCTTTTACAGATTCCCCAAGAGAAAATGTGTTTTGTCTGAGGAGAGGCAAGTCTTTTAAACATTACAAACATGTAATCAAACAAAATTGACTCACTGAGTGACAGAGTAATATTCTGGAGATTTTGTTTGATCAATAATGTTCTACTCCTTGTAACACAACTTAGGTAATTAGAAAAGAACATTTTTTTTTCTTGTAGGCTTTTTATCTTTATCTGTTGCTGGAGAAGATGATGAAGTATACACTTATTTCTCTATCCTAAGATAAAGTTAGCTCCTCATCCATTTGATCACCTATAGGATTTCACACCATGGCATCACTAAGATGAGGAACAGAAGTGATAAGTCTGGTATATTGATATTATCTGGTCTTAAACACACCTGTTTGTAAAAATGAGATAGTAGTACACTGCAAGTTACCATGACCAGATAAAACAACAGCACCAGACTGCTGGAGTGTGTGTTTTGGAAAAAAAAAAAAAGAGCTGCTTTTATCACTCACACACTCGTAAGTGCCAAAGGTATTCTGCAGCTTGTACAGGTAAAGTCAGAAGTTCATTGTCAGTTCTCTACTTTTGGCATCCACACACTGCACAGCTAATTATTTAGCTCATTGGTTTGTAATGAGTGAGACTTGTCATCCACTTGGTTTAACATGACCTATCTCAGGGTGAGTTGCCTGGGAGTGTCCCTACAGTTATTTGTGCTACATAAAATTCATATTTTTTTCCTCTAATTTAGCATTCTGACAGACTTCAGTGAGTTGTTTAGGTGTCCACAACTTCCTGTTGGTGCCCATAAGGATCAGGATCCCACGGTGCAGAGCTGTTTTGATTTGATACAACACTTTTTTCACAGACATTGCCCATAGCTGCCATCCAGCATCCGTTATGCTGTTCTTCAGACAGAGCAGAAATCACAGTGTTTGCTTTCTGGGGAAACAATCAAGAATCCGCATGATAAGGTTTAATGTATTAACACTAAAGAGTGTTTCCTGATGCTTTCCAAGCATGCCAGCCTCTTTAGATAGCTCTATTTTGTTAATCCAGACTCTGTATTGGTGCTTATTTCTCCCTGATTTGGACGAAAATTTTAAAAAACACTCACTCATTGCAATAATTAAGTAATTTTCAGAGTCTCTCAAACTGCATTTGAATTTTGTTCAGCTATCAGAAGATCATTTACTTACCTGCTTTTATATCTAGTGTAGTCAGACCACATAGAGACATTCAGAGGAAAATAGAAGCATTTTGTTGGATTAGTCACACAATTACTTCTAAAAAAGAAAGCTAAGGGTCATTCCTGGGCTGTACAGCTCCATTACATGTCAAACAAACATACTTTGTTAAAGAGCAGGTCAAGAAAAGGGGCATTTCTAATTTCATATCCTACTTTTGGGAAAGTTCCGTTGGTGAGTGGAAAGATGGACCATGAAGGTTTTCTAGGTCAGAAAGTACTATTATTTGACCCAATCTAATGAGTTTTGATCTTTGAACTGCCAGATTTTTTTCTTACTGAACTGTAGTGAAATTGCAATTGCAATGACTGAATGAAATCTTTTGGAAGAGTGAGATAAAATTCAAAATTCAGAGCAATTACTAATATGAATAACTAACTATAAAATGTGTGTGAAGAGTAATAAAGTAGAGAATAAATATTGCTGCTTCTTTCTCTTCTTTCCCTTTTTTGGGGGGCGGTGGGGAAGGAGGGTATTTTTTTTTAACCTGTCCTTTGTTCAGGAAAAAGAGAAAGAATGAAAGAACCAACAGAATATGATAAAAGTGGACTCTTTGATCTGTACTGTCATCTCTGTAGAGCACCTTATATGGAGGAAATGATCCAAAAGGTGTCAAATCATCTGAATTTTTTCACAACTATCAGTGATCTCTAGATAAGGACTTAATGTTATACAAAGTGCCTCCCCTGATAGCATAAGGATTTTAAGTAGTAAGACTCCAGATAGAAATCTCTTTGAAATTACCATCAAAACTATCATTTAATTCTGGGGGAAAAATCTGAAACCTGAAACAATGACAGTATGTGCAACAAAAAAGGATCATTTACGTGTACTCTTCAGGTGTGCCTATGGCTGACTCTTCTTTCTGGAGTAGCATTCAGGTATTATCTTTAAACCACTTTTTGTGTTGTCTGTAAGAATACTTTTCCATCATTTCTGCCTAACTAATTTCAGCTGTCACCAATGTCAAAAGAGTACAATTGGTAAACAGCAGAGATATAATAAAAGGCTTTCTGGGCAGTCCTCAGGGGGTCTGGTTTGACTGCTTTCAAACATCTGGGTGAGCAATTAAAGAGGAAGCTAGCTAAAACTGAGCAAGGTTATGTCCTTGTCTGGTCTCTCATTTAACACTAGGAAAATCAAGCAATTGGAGGTGCCAGGGAGCAGTGTGTGGGGAGGGGGTGAATCAAAGGTGACCTCCCTCTGGCTGGGCTCTCACCAAGGGGATCCATCAACAGCCCCACACACAGGGAGCCCCCAGGAGGGGGGGATGAGACCACAACTTCATGGCAGAGCTCAGGGAGGGGTGAGATAGCCCCTGAGGCCAAGGGTTGGAGGGGCTACAGCTCTAGGTGAGCCTGCAGTTATGGCCTTTTGGTACCTTCAGAGCCCTGATGGGGGGCTATGAAAGCCTCTGCACAGGACATAAGGCCCACACTAAATTGCAATACAGAGAATAAAGTGAGTGTTAACGTGCACTACAGGACCATGCCTCACATCCTTGCAAAGAATCCCTACTTAAATGTGGCACAGAACTGTAGGGAGTTTTGGTGTCAAAAGCAATCTCTGGGGAAACAGACTTATTTAATTTTAAAATAGCACTTAGTATGCTGACCTCACTTCCCTGAAAGCGATACTACTGCTTCCAGGCTATATGAGCTTTGCCACTCCACGTGGCAGCAGACTGGATGAAGGTCTCGAAGGGCATTGGCTGCTCTGGGGGACTGACAGAAAGGATGATGAAGTCATGGGGCTGTGACTGTTTTCCTTGTGTGAATGCTGTGTGCAGGACCACGAGGACACCACTTGTCCTCCAGCTGTGGCGTTTTGCATCATTGTTGGCCTGGAATAGTGCATTTGGCTATGTCCAACAAACCAGATGTGACCTACATCCTGACAGACGAAGAAACCCAACGTGAGTTACAGATTTCAGGGGTAGGGATAACAATGCTGCTTTGCAGAGTTATTGAGAAAAATACCTTTATAAAAAACAAAAACAAAACCAAAAAGAAACAACAGCAAAAAAAACCCCAACACCAAAAATCAAAACCCAAAACTGAATGAGTCCAGTGGGAAGGCTGAAAGGTGCACAGGACAACTGAAGCAATGGCAGACCCACACCCTAATTATGACTTCACTTAATCCTCAGGGTAGCTAATCCCAGGCACCTGTCTATACGTCTGATAGCTGGGAATGAACATCCCAGCAGGACAACCTGACATTTTCTTTTGAATAAAAGGAAACAGGTTCAGAAGGGAGGCGTAGCTCTGTGCGTCATCCTCTGAAAGACCCAAGACAAAAGCTGTGTTTAAAAAACACCTTCCTAGACCAGATGTAGAAAAACAAGAGATAGTAGTGAAATCACCATGGAAAATGAGGATTTTATGGATTTTTTACAATTTGGTTCATGTCATGCATTTTAAAGAGTATAACATTTAACAGAATCTTTTTAGATACTTTTGGGAAAAAAAGCTTCATGTTTAATAGAACCGGCTGACATTTTCACATTAAATGTATAGGTATGTGTTTATTGGTACATATATTTTCATACATATTCTGAAATGGTAAAGGTTGCCCAGGGACATTAAAAAGGACAGCCATTAATTTACTGGAGTGAAGGCAGGTTTGCGAACCAAGGGGCCATTTCAGTTTCAGAAAATTCTTTCTTTTGGAGAAAAACAAATTAACCCCAAATTGCTTTGTTGTTTTAAAATTATTCTCTACATAGAAATGACTATGACTTGCAGTTTTATTTTCTTCAGCTCTATTCTAAAATATTTAATAGTTTTTAGGGACACTAAGATCCAGAACAGCAAACTTTCCCTGTCCTCAAATTATTTTTTTCATCCTGCCTATCAACAAAAAAATTAAACTGTTTTTAATTTCCTTGCCTCAAGGAAATCCTGCAGGATTGACAGCAACCAAACAAATTAACCATTGTTAGAATTTAAATCTAAGTGGAATTTAATGACATTTTCATTCTACCTCCGTCAAGGTTTACAGTGTTGGATTTCACATGAATTTTAAAGGCGGAAAGTTCAATACAAATTATATCAATCACTCCAACTTGATGATAAACATAGGGGAAAAAAGAATGCCACAAATACTTCTACAAAACAAATTTTTAAAAGCAAAAAGATTATTTAAAGTGTTCATCAGTTTAAAGGGATTTTGATTTAGGAAAATGATTGTCCTCTTTTAAAAATTTACAAATATCATTCATTTGCAGTTACTAATCTCTGTTGTACTTAAAGATAATTAATTCTTTAGCTATTCAAGATGTGATTATTCACAAAATTTCATAATTAATTCCTACACATATTATTAATTTTCATTTATCATACTTGAAGCTAATTAACTTATATGTTTGTTATGATCCTTAGAAGAATGAACTATATGAAATAATTGGGTTTTTTTAATCAATGAATCAGATGAGCCAAACTGATAATTTAATCAATGTTCTGGTTCAGATTTTTGTTTCAATTACATCATGGTGAATAGTGGTTTTGAATAACTGAGTGTATAATTGAAATCACAGCCTGGTCTTCAACAGCAGCAACTTATTATTTGATGTAATACCTTCTAATGCTATGCATTCACAAATGTTTATGTTTGACTGCAAGAACACCAACTATGGCAGCTTTAACACATCAACCAACTCCAAAACTACATCTTTGAGGACCAGAAAGAAATCCTCATTATTTATGCTTTAATTTTTTAAACATTATCCTGAACTAGTGCTGTCAGAAACCATGTAATTTTTCATTTCCAAATAAAACAGAGCAGGAAACATTGGAGGAATGTTTACAATAATGTCCTTTATGGAAGAACTCAGTATTACCTACACTTTAGGTTAACCATAGGAAGAACTGACAAAAAGTGAACATTCAGTTCAGTGGCTAAAATATAATAACATCTTGGGTGGAAGTAAAGTTTATGATTTTAAAAGTGTAGAGAAATTACAGGAAAAAAAAGGGTCAATCAAGAACAGTTTTTTCTAACTGAAATGTTTTTATTATTAAATGAATGTTTTAAGGTTTTTTTTTTTACAAGAAAATGATTGTTTCAAGAAGCAATCTCAGTCTTTGATACATTAGCCAAACATTTCCAAAGAAAAAAAATTGAAAATTAATATTTGAATTAATATTTCAAGCAAATACTTTGATAGTTATTAAACAAATGAAAAGAATTCATTCTTCCTTTTTTTTCTGTCACCTTTTATTGAAATTCATAGGAGTTTTTTATTTATTTCTAATTCCTTTGAATGTTTTGTTGTTAAATTCAGCTGGGGAAAAGCCCTTTAATTTTAATATTCCCTAACAGAGTAAATGTTTTTTTCTTGAAATTTACGTGCATTTGGTTTAAAAATGAACCCGAAGTGTCACACAAAAAACCTAGTTTTCCTTATTTTAAAATATGTTTTTGTCTATCCTGGCTACAGAAAAAAGATTGAATACATGATTTATAAAATGTCCACAAGCAGAATAAAAAAAGACAATGACTGCATGGCCTTTTCAATCTTAGATTTAGAAATCACTGCTTGTAACTCTGGAATTTTGATTCATGGTTCAAACACTTGCAGTTGACCCTGAGTGGCAGCAAAATGGAGAGTAATAATCAGTGGCAGTAGATGTACCCTGGCAATCTGAAAGGAGAATTCTCATTTTCCTCCAAAAACTCAGTGACAAGATTTCTGCTGAGAGGAACTCTTCTCAATTTTTATTTAAAATAAAATGCCTAACCACCTCTCTGACAGCACTTTCACTTTTCATGTGAATTTCTGGGTCAGACTTACTGACAGAAAAGAGACTTTGGACAATTTACTTTTGTTTCAGATGCACATCAGCATGTCTGAGTGCCTGCTGTTTGCATATATGAACAATTTCAAGTGTGTGCTACACTAGTTAGAAACCATGTCAATCTTCCAGGCTGATTTATTGAGCAAGGCTGTCAGCCACATCCTGGCCCTATCTGCATGCATAAAAAGGCTAAAGCAGCACACAGAGACTTCCAAAAAACATGATTTATTCAGGACTGTCACATTTGCAGCACCGGCAGTGTGGGAGATAAGCTCACAGAAGTGCCTCTCCGGGTCTGCTCCAGGTGTTGTGCCAGAGTGGGAGGTGCTGTGTGGCAAAGCCTTAGCTCAGGATACTGCCACCATTTCAAAAGCATCGTGGTGAGCTCAGGAATATGGCAGTAAAGTCAGGCAGTGCTGAGGGTCTGGATAAGGAGGAAAAAAAGACGTGGAAACTCTAGCTACCAGAGCAACCCTGAGTGGCAGTGCACAGAATGGATGAAAATCATCTTCACCTCTCCACTCTCTCAGTGCTCTCTTCTTTAAAAGTTATGTCTCAGAATCACACTCATCCTGATGAGGTATGGAGAAGAATACTTTTTTTTCCCTGGAGGACATGAACTTTGTTGCATATGCAGCTGCTGAGGAGAATAAAAGTCTAGAAGAGCAGCGGAGCAGCCTAGGGCTTTTTTCTTCAGTGGGAGATTTTCTGACTTGTGAAGTCTTCATAAAACACAAGCAACTACTAAAAGAAATTATCAATTGTATTTAAAAAACTCAAACATAAACAAACTGAAAAAGATAGCAGCAATATGTAATCTTATCTTTCTATCATATACCTGTATTCCAATCCCATAGGTCCCTCAAGGAATTTTACATCATATATAGTAAATCGAGTTCTCTTTGAAATATGCCAGTGGCATAAATACTTAATGTTTAACTTCTGTCCTAATTCATAGTTATTCCTTATAATGCAGCCTGGATTCATTAATGGACTAGTATTTCTTGTGCAAAAATCATCTGTACGATTTCTGCATATCTTCCAAGAACTGATTACGTACATATATGTAAATCTCTGTTAGAAGACATAGGGTTTAAAGAAAGCTTCTTCTCTATTCAGGAAACAGAAGGTACATGAGTTGTAATTGTTTCATCCTGAATTGTTCAGTCAGCTTAAAATGCAGTATAAAATATTAAGGGCAAATCTTTCTGCTAATTAATTACAATTAGGTACTTTTTCTTAGTTTCTTATTTCAGCAGATTTAAATAGATAGTACCTCCTGTATAAATATTATCTTTTTAGTGTCACTTTAGCTTTGTTAGCATAACATCAGTAGATAAAGAAGAAATCATTCTCTTCACAACTATCCCAACAGAAGCCATTTTTTCATGGGAATTATCATCAGAGGCCTCCAGTTTTGACCAAGCCAAGCATCACCCAGAAAAAAAGTTACATATGCACTTGCAGGTATGAATATTTTCTGACTATGCAGAGTTGGTCCTGGGAACTGAAAGGGTCACTCATATCACAGCAGCAACTTCAGGTCCCCTGAAGACATCAAGTACTCAGGTAAGACACTGAGGGAGCACAAACCCCCACCTGGGCAGAAGCCAGGGCAGCCTGAGGAGCTGGAGTTTCCAACTGGGATGGGAAGCTCCCATCCCCTCTGAGCTGTGGAGACTTCACCAGCTTCCACAGCAGCTGCCCAGCAGTTGTGTAGGACAATTACAGAGAGAGGGTGGAGGCATGAGTGCAGGATCTGAGAAACATCATTTGAAGTGAAACCTCGGTGATAAGAGTCATAAAGTTTGGTACTCCCTGGCCAATTTTATTATTTTGCTAGTGAGACTCATAAAAAAGCCACCATTCGGAAGTGACTTGTATGTGAAATTTTATGAGAAAATGGAAGTACATTTTAAAGATAATATTGTGATGCAAACTTTACGATATTGGAGTGAAAATAAGAATTCCAGCTTTTCTATATTGACTCTTAAAAATTAGGCAAGTTTTCTAGAAGCATGACACTGTCTTTAGGAAGACATGAAGTTGTCTGAGGCTTATTGGTGTTCCTTCAATTGCATTTGGGATTCGTGTAATATTCTTGAGGGGACATCGGGTGAGAGAAGAAAGGTTGAGCATGTAGCACTCACTAGGGTTCAAAAGGGTTTTTTCAAGTTTTCACCACAACCTGGTGGACTGAAAATCCATTTCAACTTTTCAAACAAACACTTACTCTTGTATAGGCCTTTGAGTTGGGTACTGTGGCTTTATGGAAAACACTAAATTTGTTCAAAATCTGATTCAACAACAGTGACATCCTCATGAGATTAGGGAATTGTTTAGCTGTGTTTTCTAAGTCTTTGCAACATGGCCCATGGCACAAATATTCATCTACTCTTACTGACTCCATCTGAAGGAAAACAGAGAAAGAGACATGAAGAAAATACAGTGACAGAAACAGCAACACTCAGATCCATCAGGACTTTGTGACCTACTGGGCACCCTATTTTTCCCAGTGCTTTAGTCATCTCTTGCTCCTGGCAAAATTACATACTGATCTCACAGTGATACTGTGAAAAATATTCCATGCTTTCTTGATTCAGAGCAGTTTCTGGATCTCCATATGAATGCTATATCTAAATAATTCACTGATATAAAGTTTTATCAGAAGGCAAACAAACAGGGGATGTTCCCTTTTCTGGCCCAGTGTGATGGATAATTTGGGGACAAACGGAGATGTATGATTTCTACAGTGCCCCATGGAAAAAGAATTAGCCTGGGACTCTTTCTTACTTCCCAGATGCCTGATTCCCCCAATATCTGCACAAAGCAGGTGTGACAAGATTGTGAACTACACTGATACTATGCAGTTTAATCTTTATTAATTTCTTCCTCAAACTTTCAGTGACAAGGAAAAGCAAACAAGACATCTTGCAGCAGGAATAAGACAACACCAAGAACCTCAGAGTCTGACCTAGCTTAGGCTTCTTGTGATGGCAGTGGCTCATTAGGTGAAGGAAGAAGTTTATGTTTTCTTCTTTAGTGTTAAAATCCCCAGCCCTATGAGGTTTTAGACTGGCTATATTTCAATTTGGTTAGAAGAGGCTACTATGGTAACCCTCTTTGTGTTGCTAGGGCAACCATTTAATAATAATTAGTTTCTTTAAAACTAATTCACCTTAAATAGAACGTTAAGGATTACACACAACTCTTCCAAAAGGTGTGAACTTTCTGTGGGAAGGACTCCCACTGCCATTTATAAAATTTACAAAACAACCTTTGTTTCCTTTTGTTTGTGGATTTGTTTTTTGGTTTTTTTTTGTCAAGAAGCACAATTGCTCCTCTTGCCTTACCCACATATATTTGTGGGACTTCCATCTCATGTACAGCCTCCACAATATTTTTGTGCTTGGGAAGAATACACTCAACATTATAAAATTTCAATGGGACTTCACTAATTCGGATCTCTCAAATTAATGTCTCTTCATGTGCTTACAGCATTCTGTTCTAGCAGAAAACTGCAGGAACTGTTTTTCCACCACACTCAGAGAGAAGCAATGAGGTTTATCACTGTGAATTGGCATGTGTTACACTGCACCACGTACTGGAGGCAGCCTCTGTCAGACATGGCCATGAGATGGCTGGGTTGCAGTGTTGAGAGAGGGATGTCTCAGGGGCCTGTGGTAAGGCAGGGCCGTGGGAAGCTGGATATTGGCCCGGTTGTGGCATTACCAGGATAAGGGCTGATAGCCTTGGGAGCTGAAATAGGGTCCTGGGCCATGGACAGGATGAATCATAGATTATGCTGCATTGGAAGGAACTCAAGGATCATTGAAGTCCAACTCCTGGCCCTGCACAGAACAGCCCAAGAATCACACCACCAAGAATCACTCTGTCAGGCTCGGTGCTGTGACCACTTCCCTGGGAAGCCTGTTCCAGTGCCCAACTACCCTTGGGATGAAGACACTTTTCCTAATATCCAACCTAAACTTCCCCTGACACAACTTCATGCTGTTCCCTCAGGTCCTGTCACTGCTCAGCAAAGATGAGAAACCAGTGACTGCCCCTTCTCTTCCCCCCACGAGAAAGCTGTAACCGCAATGAGGTCTCCCCTCAATGTCCTCTTCCCCAGGATGAACAGACCAAGTGAGCTCAACTTCTTGTCCTATGGTTTCCCCTCTAGTGGAAGTGGCTAGTAGGGCTCCCTTGCACCATAGGGTGGGGGAATCCCTCAGGTCTATGACTGAACTGGGCACTTGAAGAAACTTTCAAAGTCAGGAAAATTTTTATTCAGGTCTGAGCTGCAGACCTCAGATGTGAACTTCGCAACACGGGAAATTTCACTCTACACATATTCAATTAAATGACAACTCAACAGCTGTGAAACTTGAGTTTGAATCTATACTTGCTCCCTAATTTACCCACCAGGAATACAGCTTTTACAAACAGTATTTCCTACATGCCTCTCTGCTCAGCAGGGGTTGGAAGTTAAGGGTGAGAAAACCCTCCCACTGATGACATTTTACTGCTGATCACCTCAGTTTAGTGGCTAATATTCAATAATACACTTATAACTCCGAGCTTTCCCCTTGGTGTTCTGAAGCATGAGCATCTCCCTTTAAAAAACTTACCTGAGCTGCTGTGGACAGCCTCTCATGATAAGCAGAGTAACTTGCCAAAAAATTGAAAAGGGGTTTTGCACTGCCCATCCCTTAACTTCCAGATTTGGTGTGCAAGGTGGTTAACATTACTTCTTTTCAGGAGTGAAATTCAATCCCCACTGGGGCTTTGGTACCTGCAGAGAATCACAGATTTCACACTGGCCTGACATTTAGTTTCACATAAACCCGAGTCCCATGGAGAATATCAGATTAAAATTTCATCTACTTTGTGATTTGAGGTTTGGTTTGTCTGGTGTGACCTCAAATGATACACTGGGATGCATGAGAGTGCTTGGAAGCAACATTTCTCCCTCCTCTTCCCTACTCATCCACACTCAGGCCCTACCCAAGCAGAGTCTGCTTATCTGCCACTCCTTCATGCAGCCACCTGAGGAGGGAGATGATGAGAAATGGGAAACCCTTTAAAACCACCATCCCTGTGGCTCAGATTAGCTGGGAGAGTGCAGAGAAAATAAATTACAACACTGTAAAGGAAATGGGACTGAAAGGAGAAGGACAGCTGAGTCACAGCTATTTCTCTGATGTGTTTGAAGGCTCTGCAGAGCCCTTCCCACCATGAAGGTAGACTCCCAATCCCCACAAGCTGAAATGGATTAAGAATGCATAACTCTGTCCTTGCTGTAACATAAGGCTGACACAACTAGCCTGACAGTCTGCTTTTTGATGCCTGTAGCTATTATTGAAGACAGTCTTTTGAAATGTAACCAAAAGAAGAGTGAAAATGCAACGGTTTTCTAATCACCATCAATTTATCTGGCCTATCATAAAATATCGGGTAACATCTGGCAAAGAACCTTTTTTCTTCTTCCCTCTGGCACTTCTTTAAAATGGCACAGATGAATCTATCTGACTAGGGGCTGTAAAAGGAAAGCAGATGGCACACTTATCACCCAAAACCCAACAACTTTGTCCTTTACAAGCATCTCTGGTGAGGAGGCAAGTTGCTAACGATAGCAATTAGCATCATGAAAATATCAGGAAGGCCAGAAACTTGCACACAGCATTTCTGATAAGCTCAGGGACTGATGCTTTTGATGCCAATCAGACAGGTAAAACCATTAGTGTCTGATATTAATTCATCACAGCTAATCAGGTCCTATGGGGCTTTACTTAGGTGCAACTTGCTAGTAAATGCTAAATCAAGAGAAAAAAAAGAGATCTTTGTCCTTTATCACAGTACAGGAGTTTCATATTTTTGTTTATTACTCTTATGCTAAAGGGTCATTCAACATCAAGCTGTCTGGTGTATATTGTGGTTTGGTGAAAGTCACTCTTTTGTCTTTAAAGTATATTTTCCAGCAAAGGTGAAGAGAAACCATTCATAACAATTTAGCTGAATGGACCCTGTGAAACCAATTTCAATATTACTTCAGCCTGTAATTTTATTCTGTAATTGCAGGACTCCTTGAGAAGGATGCAATGTGAGGAACAGAGGTCCCTGGTAAGAGCAGAACAGGGCTTTCAAGGAACAGCAGTTCACAGAAGACTAATTCATTAGTGTCCTTGCTGCAAACTACATAGACTGAGCCATTTTCCTCAACTTGATCTAGAAAGGTTACTGGTAGAGAAAATAAATTTAGAACGTGTAATGTGTGCAACTAAAACTAATTATAAACTCAGTTTTGGCTTTGTACAACTCAAAAAGATGTCACAACACTGGGAAACTGAGGGGTTTATATTTTTTGTTTGGGTTTTTTTTGGTTGGTTGGTTGGTTGGTTTTGGTCTGGGTTATGTTTGTTTTGTTGGTTGGTTTGGTTTGGTTTTTAATTGAGGAACTCTACTATTTCCCTTGCAAACCATCTCTCTCTTGCAGCAGATTTCTCAGCATAAGTGACTTTCCCCCTTGTAAATAGTGTGGAAAGAAGTGAGATTAAGTCTTGCTTTGACAAAAGACTCTGGGTTTTGTTCTAGGAGCTCTCAGTAAGATAAATTCAGAAAATCATGATACTAAAGACTGTCTCAAATTCCTAGCAGTTTGAATAGTGAAGAACTTTAAGAAGCTTCAAGGAGAATACCAGCTTATTGCTGAGAACTTATCTTCCATTTAAAACTGAATAAAAGTTTATATCTATGTAGCTTTATTACACAGGCAAAACACAAATTCTGCAATACTCACTAGAAAAAATATATGTTTAAAGGAATTGAAACAAATCAGGGAAATGTGCTGTGAATTCAATCACATTTACTCTTCAAATATTCCTGTTAGAATTTTCATCTGCAGGTTACTTTTGTGGTAATTTAGAGGCTTCACAGACTCATTTTAATCTGAAAATGTGGCATTTATTTTGTCAGGGCAGATATGTCTCATCGTTCCTCACTTTTAAAAGTGGGGCTATGAGAAAATGAATGCCCAGAAACAAAATAATTAACAGATATATGTACACGTACAAATATAACCATATACATATATTTTCCATTTCTGTTGAGTGGTTCAGTTCTTGGGGCAGATCAGTGGTGCAATCAAAGCAGTGTCTTGTTCATGCTCCTGACAGACATTCATCAGCACCCACAGTGGCTCTGGGATTAGTGGGTGCCCGTGCAAATAAACCGGGAACTGCAACTGAGCTTCTGTTTGATCCCTCGAGCTGCTCCCTCTGGCCACAAAGGTGGCACATTAGCGAGACAAAGTCTGGCTTCTCACACTGTCAGATTTGTTCAGAGGATCAATAGAAGACCTCTGTTCACAAGGCAGTCAATCTGTTACCTTTTATAAGCACTAAATTCACTCAGCAAAGCATGAAGAACAGGAATACAATAGAAATTCACTTACTTTGATCGCAGACAGATCTTGACATTCAGTGTCTTTTGTAAGGATAATAATTCTGAATGGTTTGATGTTTTTCCCCTCCTGAGCTATAATACTAAAAAGTCAGTGTGAGTATATGAACAGAAATCATTCTAACTTGAAAAATATGAAATTGCAGGCATGTTTCCAGATTTCTTAAACTATGCTTTACGCAGCTTTGGTCTTGTTCATTGTTTGGTTGGATGATCTCTTTAAAATCATGTTTTCTACCAACAATCTAGTTAATAAATTATGCACCTTTATAAATATTACCACAGCCTACAACTTGCTAGGAAAACTTCTCAAAGTCCTCCTGTTGTTTTTTACACTCGGTCAGTAAACATGAATAGTTTGCAAATCAAGACTATTGCTGTTATGAGCAGTAGGACCTATTTCATCGTGGTAAAACAGTCAGAAATTTAAAGTGACATGAGAAGAGTCACATGGTGAAAAAAAATCTGCATGCTTGCCTTTGCCTTCTCCTCTTGAGAGATCATCTCAGTTTAAACACCATTCTACTACTTCCTGAGGTGGCATTACCATTTAACTGTGACATGGCTGAAACAAGCCATCTATATCTACTTATTCAGGTTCACAAATATCTGCTTTCTGGCTAAGCAGATGGCCTTTACTATGAGTATACAGTTCTGAGACAATATGCAAGAGATATTGGTTATTTTCCTCTATTTTCTTGAATATAATTCTAGTGCCTTAAATATGAAAAGTTAAGAATAACAATATTCTTTCAGAAACCTTATTTTTCAACAGAAATACTCCAGAACATGATGCAAGTTTCCTCATTCTCTGTAGAATGTATTTTTTTAAACTCTTTCCTGTAAGAAGGAGATAATGAACAAAAAACAATGTTAATGTACTTTTAAAGCCTTTCATTTGTCTTGGGCTTTGATTTTACTAGAATCTAACCTTTTGCAGACTCACGTTTCAGCTGTTAGTTTGAATGATAACAATAGGAACCTAATAAGTAAACGTTACTCAAGGTCTTTTGTGCTCACCATTTGATATTGCTTGCTGTTTTCAATGAAAATGCATCTCCCAGAACTACACCCAGGAATTTTAAAGAGTATCTAGTCATCTGAATTATTTCAGATTTCCCCAAAGACAATTTCATTTACCTTTCCAGATTTAAGGGCAACCTAGATAGTCTAGACAATTTTCCCTGTGCAGTTGCTTAGTCCCAGAGATACTCTGTACTTCCCCTCAGTGCCAGTTTAGATTATGTCATGACATTTCGTCTGGTTTAATTTACTGCATAGCTAGGCTCTTGCAGCCCCTTCATGTCCCTCTCCCTCCCTTTACAGAATGCCCTCTCAGCCTTCCCATGGCAAAGCTCCCTTTTAATTTTCCTGGTTTGTATTCCCAAAATCTTACATGGCAAGGACCGTACATGTTTCCTTTTCTTCCTCCTCAGCTTTTTATATACTCTTTACTATACTCTGATTTTATTTCCTTTCTCTCAAGTGCCTGGGCTCATTTCTCTCCAACATGTACAGGCTGCACACCATTTATTTCTTCTTTCCAAGGTTTCCAGCACTAGACTTAAAGCAGCTTCCTAACAGGTTGCTCACCAGGAACTTTTCAACCAAAAGAAACTCCAGGCTCCAAACTGATCCTGTGTATACTGAAGGCTTTAGCTCAGCTGTAGCTGTTTAACTAAATCTCTTGTAGCTGATAAAATGAGTATTTTTATGTTAACCCCTTTTTGGGTAACAAATACTAATGAACACCACTTATTTGAATAGTAATTAATAGAACTGGTTTATAGATTAGTAGTCTCTCTACAGTTTAAATGTTTGTGTGTTTTCTATTTCTTCATATTTAGGGCAGACTGAGAGTGTTGAGGCTGTTCAGTTTGTATAGCAGAAGTCTCCAGAGGAACCTTCCAGTACTTAAAGGGGGCCTAGGGGAAAAATGAGAGAGACTGTAGAGACAGGACAAGAGCGAATGGCTTTAAAGTGAAAGAGGGTAGGTTTATGTTAGATATTAGGAAGAAATTCTTTGCCATGAGGGTGGTGAAGCCCGGGAATAGACTGCTTAGAAATGCTGTGGATGCTCCATCCTTGGAAGTGTTCAAGGCCAGGTTGGAAGGGGCTTTGAGCAACCTGGTCTAGTGAAAGTTGTCCCTGCCCTTGGCAGTGGGGTTGGAACTAGATGATCTCTAAGGTCTCTTCCAACTTAAACCATACTATGACTCTGTGATTGTTACCTTTCTGATTTTTCTGGCCAGGTCAATAGCCTCATCAGCAATCTAAAATCATCTGAGATTTAAAAATGGTATAGAATATAAAATATGCCATGACCAGACCATCCAGTGGTTTGATGAAGCGGCAAATGCCTAAGAATTGTGTCTGTGGTCTCACTTTGCAGGGTGACAGGAATCTGGCCTTGAAAAATTAGTAGTGCAGACTGTGGGAATCTCATATAGCATAAGCATGAACAGTAAAGCTCAGAAAACCTTACCACAGCTTGGTTCAAGGCATGGGTTGAGGATGAGTTTTGAAATCATTAAGTACATAGTTTGTCTTTCTTGTACTGCATGGTTGATTGGCCCATTGTTTTCCACCACGTGGTGTCAGACTATGGTTTTGAATATATATATTCATATATATATAAAATAAAAAATATATGCAATAAATCCCAGACAGTGTTTGTCCCAACTGTCTGTTGCAGTTTCAGCTCATCTTCCTGCTTTCATTCCAAGAACATCTGGCAGAAACTGATTGTCAGCTGTAAGTGAAGTAAATAACACCAAAACCATTGGAAACTATCACAAAATAAGACAGACGAGAAAGACTGACTGAATGACTACAGTAAAAATGGATAGGGAAAGAACTGTGAAGCCACTGAACTATAAAAAGGAAGAAAAAAAAATATTAGTTTTGCAGATGTTCAAGTCCAAGACGAATAAGTGGTGCTAACAGTTTCTTTTTCCATCTCTGTGTACTATGCTGGTACACTAGAGGCAGCAGATATTAAAACAACCTAGTTTCCAGATTTGTTGAGCTACCTTATTTCAAGATTGAGTCCTGAAGTCAGAACAGAATGAGACCAAATAAGAAAAACATTGACAGAAAACATTTTGTCTTGTCCCCTGTAGTTCCAGTTAGAGATATATGGAATTATAACCCCAAGACTACCTCACCTCTGTTTCCTGGTAAATCTTATTGCTCTATTTAACTGGAAAAAAGGAACACTGTGTGAAATAGGTAGCAGAAAGAGATCAATGAGAAAAGGAAATTTTCCAGGCATAAGAAAATAAAAAGCTGGTAACAGAGCAATAGAATAAATTAAAAGAACATTTCATGAACATGGAAATAAATGGGTTTCGTCTTGTGAAGGAGTAACAGTGCACATAATGAATTCCAAGCAGAATGCAAAACACTTTAGAATGGGGGAGAACTAATTTTCTAAGTGACTTACTTGTCTCCAATGTTCTTTTTTATTCTGTTTATTGTTACAGCAGAGGTTCTGTTGCCACATTCAAGTACAGAACAGTTATAGTCGAACAGGAGTGTTTTGTATGGGAGTGGATTCACTTCCTTTTATTTTTGTCTGCTTTTTGTTCTTCTGTTATGAAAATGAGTTTTCCTACTTCATGTATTTTCCAGTTCACTTACTGCATTTCTAAAATATTGTTGCTAGCTTGTTTGGTTCCTTTTTTCCCCCCAATCTTCTGCTCCTTGGTTATTTCACTCAAAAATGAATGGCCAAATCCTATTATTCCCATTATTCCGAACCTTCAATTTCCTGCTTGCAGTACAATTTCTGTGAAAATAATTCTTGGTATTGCTAAATGAAAACAACTAGGCATCTTTGTCAGTCTGACCTGTCTAATAACAGGAACAGCACTTAGCAATCTTTTACTGGCTTGCTCTCAAAGGGTCTGGGGCTGCAATAATTCTGTGGCCTCCTGTTCCTCCAGATGTGAAGGTACATAAGCCTTCCCTTCACCCCTCTAACCAAAGAAAAAAAAAAATTTACTTACTGCTGCGTGTCATGGACATTGCTGTGGTTTTTCTATAGAAAGAGCTTCCAAGTATGGTACTTGTGCAAATGACATCACATCACTCACCAATACTGACTGCGACGTGTCAAGACGTTATTTCATCTCACTGATATACTTTCTTCAGGTATATGTAGACACTTTGAAGAAGCCAGTTGCACTTTGGAGGCTATTTTAAACCACTGGAATTGAATTCATAACTCCTGTGCAGTGCAGTTTTGATATGGTAAAGTACTAATACGTATCTAACCTTTGACAGAGAGAAAGGGATTTTTCTGAAGTAAATCCCAACCTAATTCTCGTGAGAAAAAAGCATGGGTTGTAAAATTGGGGGGGGAAGGGGGAACCAATAATCTTACAAACAAATTGAATATTACTAAACAACTGCAGAAAATTTAAATGAAATTCTAATAACAGTATAATGTGGTTTTACAATCTAGTAACAGTAGCTCATCTTCATAGCTTATTGGTTCTCATATGAACATTGCAAGTACATAGTTTCTTGTTGGAACTTAGTTCAAGTCTAGGATGAGGGATTTCATAAATATTTGAGCATTACAGATATGTTTGCAACATGTATGTAACATAGCCTTAGGGCAATCAGTGGATTTAAAGCTGTACACAGATACCTATGGACTAGGTGTTATCTATTTAATTGATTTTAATCTAACTGAAAGGCTGATGGAGCAAAGTAGTCTGGGAGCCACTCTCAAATTGTATTTCAAAAGTGCTTTCTCCTGGTTCTTCTCTTGTTCTCCCTTACAACTCACATTACCTTTCCATGCAGAAAGAATATTCTTTCTTGACTTTCCAAGAAAAAGTAGTGAAAGGATCCATAAGATAGTGTTGGCAAAGCCTTTTTAAGTCTAAAAGTATTGTATTAATATTCTTTTGACTCCAAGGCTGAGAAGCTTCTAAAAATTCATATTAGAGCAATAACAGTCACATAAATAATTTCTTTACTCAGCTCTCTGCTGAGGAAAACCTCTTGATAAAATTTCCTAGAAGAAGATTTTATCAAGAGAAATTGGACTTCCACACTTGGAATGCAGTTTTACATATTTATACACAGTGGTTGAAAATGGGCATCTGTGGTCCTTTTTTCAAAGGAGCTCATAGCATGTCTGAGAGAATAAATAGATTAGTTCTCTTTTTTGACTACTGGAAACATACATAACAATTATTCTTGTATATTTTGGATTACTAACTTTGTTAATATAACTGCAATATGATATCTGCTGTCTTTCATAATACCCTCTGAAAAACTCTGTGTTATTGGATCTTTCTCACTATGTAAATGTATTATATGTCAGTAATTTCAGTCTTAAAGATCTCAAAGTTCAACAGAAAAGTTGAAATGTAGCTGGACTCAGTTTTTCTCCCTTCTGCTTTATCTTCCAGTATCACTCAAAGGTTCCAGTAAGAAAGAAAGGTCTTGATCTGAACTCGAAGTATATCTGGGGTTTTGATTCATTCTGACACCTCTGGCAAGGGCAGTACCACAGCCAGAGACCTTCATAAAATTTTGGAAGGAAGGAAGTATTCCTTGCTGTTGTTGCTGCACCTCAGGTGAAAAAAAAAAAAGCCAGCAATTATTTAATAAGCTTTCTACTCTTTTGATGATGGAGGTGAGGAACTATCAGTGGAGGATGAGATGAAGCTGTCATATAGCTCAGCACCACTGCTTACTCTAGTGCTGACTTAATTTCCTCTGGCTGCTCACTTGACATGGTTAGCAGAAAAAAAACCCAAAACCAAACCAACTACAGAATCACACGTAAAGCATTGAAACCTCCTGGCACTGGCCAGTGTTTCCCACACTCACCCAGACTTGTTGCATCTGATCTTTTTAAGTCAGGTTTAATATCGATGGGACTGCAATTTCGAGGGTTTAAAGCTGCTCCCCAAAATATTGCTTCTGGAATTGTTTCATGAGTAAATAATTTTATGGTCACTGCATGCTGCTGCTACTGTATCATCAGCTGCACCTACAGCCCACTTTTCATAGTTGACTAACAATATATCCAATATGTCTTGATGATATTGGTTGTATTAAAGCCATCTAGCTGGAGAACCATAGCATGATTTGTCAAGGCTATGGAAAAAGTGTTCAAGGTTCATGCTAGATAAAGGGTGCATGCAAGTATTGAAAATTATTCCAGCAAAAATCATTGCCAAACAAGCAACTAGCTCCAATGCTGAAAAGGTCACTGGTAAATGAAATGTTCTTTAGAGGATTATGCAATTCTTCATATGGGTTTTAATACCAATTTACTGAGCACTGCCTCCAGGTTCACAGAGCTTTAGATCAGATTTTCAAGTTAGTAATAGATAGAGATCTATGTCACTTCTGCAGACAGAAACTGCTTGAAGTGGAAAGCAGGAAAGCAACATGAAATGAAGGCAGCGGGCATTTGTCTTCGCAGAACCAATGCTTTCAGCACAGGACATCAGAAAACATTACATTCAGATTGTCCTCATCGTACAACATAATCAATATGGACCTGACCTTTTGCATTCCATGGATAGTTGCAGTGTTCTGAGGCATGGAGATGAATAAACAGATGCTCTCAAAATGTGGTAAATGGCTGCCCTCTGTCTCTTCTGACGGTAAAAAAGAACTTTCCCATTAACATTTCATCTCCTATCACTTCTTAAAGGGTAGAAAAGCAAAGATAGCACATCTTGCTTAATTAAGAGTCCAGCTACCAGCCAAATAGCTTGCTCAATCCAGAAGTGTAGAATTCAACCTTTGGTTTACATTGAATGTAATACGTAGAAGACCATACTGTACCTCAAATTAGAAGAGCTGGTTGCATTTTAAAACAATTTCCATGTTAAAAATTTAAAAAAAAAAGAGTTGTTGGGTTTTAATTAAAAGTGTTTAAAAGGTCATTTACAAAACTTCTTGCAGAGAATATAAATGAAACTTTAGAATTTAAGTGGGAAGCTTTGCCTTCCCTACTGCAAATAGGAATATCCTTACTGGCTATAAATTTGGTATTTCAAGGTATGGCTTGAACTTCAAACTCTTTATGTATGCAGCTCAATCATATGTTAGATTCTTGGGAAGATCTTTATTTAATTATAAATTAAATCAATGCTGATCTTTGAAAAACCCTCCTGTTTACAATCTTTCTCTTAAAACATTTTATTATTGCTCGAACTGATTCTCCTGTGTACTAAAGATCAGTTTTGCATATACAATCCATAGTTTTCGTTCCCTACTGTGTCTTCTCCAGTCTCACCCAGCTTTTCCCTCATTAATGTAATGTGTTCTCTAGTCTCAAATTTCATAGGAGTTTTATATTATGCCTAATATATTCCCATCTTCTCTGCTACTTTCTAATAGTTCTGTGTTCCATGATGTTTGGATTCACTTGATTTTCATTTTTTCTTAAAAGAATTAAAAATATCTCTCTTATTCTTTTCTTAGAAATGCAAACCTGGACATTTAACATTTTGGCAATGTCTCCTTCAGTCAATAAATTCCCTCTGACTCTTGGCGGAAGCTTTACACTCTTTCTCCTTGACCTATTGTTACTTATGTGCTTGAAAAATATCTAATTAGGTATTTAAGATGTATTAATATCTTCTTTTCATCCTTCCTCCTAACCTTTTTCTGTAGTTATTCCCTAGCCACATCTCCACTTTCCTTCCTCCCCAGGATTTATGGCTCCATTGATTGGCACAGCAACTCTACAGGCTGGAGTCAGCACAGGCTGAAATATGAATATTTCTTCAGTGCTGAGCATTTTCCCTCTCTATGTTGCTGCACAACATGCATTTGAGCCTGCAGCTTTAGTTTTGACTCTGAAGACTATATTTAAACACTGATATGACTTACAGAATTTCTGAATGCTCCCTGCTATTGTTGACTTCAAAGTCACTCTCAGTGTAGCTGAGAACTTGGCACTGGCACAGGGGGTGAGGAAGTCCAGATTAAAAATATACAAACGTTGCTTTTGTAGGCATGCATCCCACCAGCACCTGCTGGATTTCGAGTGCTTTGGAAAATCAAGTTACCGTGTGACTACAGACTTCAAAAACCTAACTTTGCTTTTCCAGTTTTTAACTCTGGGCCTGCAGGTAAAACTTGCAGAATGCCAGATGACTTGGGATCCTCACTGCAGTTCATATTCTCTGCTATCTGACTTGTGATTGCCAGATCAGTACACATTGTTATTTCTTTCTCCTTCTATTGATTGTGGTGCTTCTTGTTTGTTTGATTAAGAGGGGAAAAGTTACTGAAGAGAGCAGTACTGCATATTCATGCAGTGCTTCTAATGCTGCTTTAAAGGTCCCTTCATACACAAAACTAAGCCTTGATTCACTTCTTAACAGTCTCTATTAGATGGTAAATTGAAAAGGGTTTTCATAGTATTTGTTTGTAAAGCAAAGTTTGAATTAAGTTCATGAGCTTTTTTATCAATTTTTTATCATAAACTAGTTTTTATTTTATTCTAATTATTTATTAATCAACGCTGACCTTTATTTTCTGGGGCTTGGATATTTGTTTAGAAGAAATCCAAACTTCTCTTTTGTGTAGTTTTCACAATTTTTGCACAGATGGTTGCACTGAAAATATTCCCTAACCTTCAAATAAATGTTTTATTTTCTGTAGTCCTTATGTTTTTAGAATAAAAGTGACTATTAACCACTCATTAATTTCTTTGTATGCTGATTCTGAGGGGTGAGAACTATTACTTTCCTTATTTCATGATAAGAAATTAGAGAAGAAATTAATTGCCACAGAACAGACAGAAAGGCTGAACCAAAGTTAATTTCTAAGAGCTTTTTTGAGTGTTTATACAGTCACTTGCAGATCAATCTCTCTTTTTTTTAAATTTTAAGTAGACTGTAATACTAAAATTCTTTTTTTTTGTTGTTTAAAAAATTGTTTTGTTTAATCAGGATAATTCTTAGTTAATAGTAAATTTCATGCTTTCTTAAAATGCTTCTAATTATTAGAAGGAACCCATAAAGATCATTGAGTTCAGCTCCTAGCTGCACACAGGACCGTTCCCAAGACAATGAAAAACTCAAAAACCTATCTCTGCTCTTTTTGTGGCAGTTTTCTCTCATTGTACTACTCTTACATTGTCTACAGATTACAGAAGGCCCAGAGCAAAACTTCTGGTATTCATTTATCAAAGTAAACATGCAAGATTTGCTTAATACTCTGAAAGTCCCTGGCTACAATTTCTGTGCCATAGCAGAGGATGGAATGTAGCTTTCTATTTCTAGAAACTGTAGAAGGAGTCTAGAAAACCAGCTTAAAAATTGAACATTTAACTGCACATGGCTAAAATCAGGGAAGACAGAATCTTCCCAGGTGACAGACTGTGAAGTGTGGCTGCAAAATTGGTATTGGTATTGAGGATGAGATTTTTCCAGTGCTATGCAGAGACACAGATGCCACTGGAAATTTAGCCAAATGGCTGAAAAAAAAATCTCGGAAATAAATATCAGCATCTCCTGCTCTTTGTCTTTGAATATACCCAGAAATTAGTGGTTAACTGCTGTCTAAAGAATCCTGTAATAAAATGTCTATTTGTGAAGCATTTTCAGTTAGACTGAGACCTTTTTACCCTATTTTCACATCTGTTTTCCCCTCACTTCCAGTATTTATGAACTCTGCTCAAATTCCATTTGATGCTTCAAGAAAATGATGTGAAATATGCTACTCAGGACTAGAAAAGAGGAAGGAGTAGTGGACAGTAATGGCAAGTGACCCTGAAAGCAGGCAAGTACCAATGGAAAATACATGAGAAGAATTTGAAATAACCACAGAAATTTATTTTCCTGAAAATATCCAGGCAGTGAAGCATAGTGGCCAAAAGATTATGGAGGCTAGAGAAGATGTACAGCTCACCTCTGAAAATACTGATTGCCGGCTCATTCCACACACAACAGGTGAGAGCCTGTCATTATACACAGGAAAACCCATTCTCACCTCAAGGATTTTGAGAACTACTGTTTTCCTTCCTTGTCTTCTCCCTTTTGAGTCATTTTTGTACCTACCCCAGATGCCGTTAATTTATTCTGAGTCACATTTCATTCCAAATATAGACTCCTGAGCAATGAATGTGAGATCCAGAAATACTAAGATGACAAATACTTGCTAGTGCAGCCTAGATTAGATATTTAATCTTAAAATATTCCTTCCCTGTGTGTTATATGTGAACTGCAATAGAACAGGACACTAATATGTTTTTCTAATGTATTTTTTTATTCCTTTCCCCAGTGCTTGTTTTTCTTAATACTGGCTTCCTGGTGGACTTTTCTATGTTTTTGTAAACTTAACTTTTGACCTTTACAGAAGTTCTGGGCTCGTGGCTTTCACATCATACTGAGTCCCTCTCTTGTCCTGCAGGCAAAAATGTACTATGTGATATTCGCCTACTGTCCTGTCAGAAAGAGTCTTGGTCATAATGACTTCGGTTTCGAAGGTGTCTGTCTTCTGTTCAGTGACCTCTTGACATTTGTTACTGGCAATCACTAAGTACACTTCCTTCTAAGTACTTTTTACTAAAAATATTCTTCAGCAAGTAGCTCACCTAAGGTCCCGTAGGTACCTAATGATCTGCCATCATCCATCTTTCCTCCCACTCTTTATGATTTAGCTTTGTATAGGTTCACTCTTCCTCCTGATTTCCCTTTAATTCTCCTTCCTCTGTTAATATAGTTAGTTGTCAGAATTCTACTTTCTCTCATACATAAATATTTTCTTTCCTGCATGATTTGGGTCTGTGATGGAATCAAACCCTGGTTTGTTCCCATTGCCTTTTCCCCTGGGTTTTTTTTCTGGACTTAGAAAATTTGTGGAATAAATGCCACAGAACATTTACTGCATCTTTTCTGTCTTTGTTCTCCAGTTAACAACTCTTGTCTCATTTAGCACATTTTCTCACCGCAACCATCAATCACCTTGTCACTGTCTTCAAGACTCTCCCCACTACAGCCAGCATTCTACTTATTCCATAAATAGTCCTCTCAGCCTCCCAAGATGAACCTGATCAAAGAGAGTGCCTTTACCTTGCTTTTGTCTGCCTATTCTAAAACTATTACATTTATCTATTAAAAACAGGTGTTTCTTGACTGCCTGTTGCCTAAATCCTTTAATTGTTCCAATGACCTCACTGTGTAGCATGTTTCTCTTGCACTGTTTTTATCTTCCCTTTTTTTCCTTCTTTCACTACAGAGCAGTGCTTCCTGGTATGTTTTTCCTCACAAATGCATCTTTGTCTTTTACCTCTGAGACGTCCCTTTTCTACATCATTACAAATACAATTGATCTATCTCTTGAGTTTGTAATCTAGGTTTAATCTCTAATTTAGAGTGCTTCTTAATATTGACATGTAAGACCTATTTTTAAATGTGACAGATCAGTGGTGGTGGTAGCTTGCAGAGCACTACAAAGGTACGGTTTCTTTGTCCATTTAAATTCTTAAAGCTTTGCCACCTTACAATTCAGGTTCTGTGGCATCATGCTGTCCCTGTCAGAGGCAGTTTTGCACTGCCAGTGTTCATGTAAAAGGCTGCTGCTAAGGTCATTTTCTTACTCCATCACTTTGACTTTCACACTCTGCAACTGCTCTCACCTTCTGTGTTTTATCAAAGTAACTACTCTTTTTAAGTTTCTAAGCTCTTCGGGTCTTATTGCAGTAACAAGTTGTTGATTCCCTCCTGCAGGTGGCCTGTGAGGCCAACTTTAGTCCCATCCATGTTAAATTCTGAGCTGCATACATTCAGGTATCAAGTGACACCTTCACCTACCTTTTATTTCTTACAATCTCCCCCTAGAACTCTATGTTATTCCCTTTCAAACCACTACTTAAACCACCATTCTTCTTTGATGAGGTGCTCACAAAAGTGGGGATTGCTGAGATGTTGGTGTATTCTGAGATCAGAAGCCAAGCACACCCACAAATATTGCCTCATTATTTTCCTTTACTCCTCCCATCTGTTTCTGTCCATCTGTTTTGTCATAAAGTTTAATTCTAGTTTCTCTGAACAGAGAACAGATTTTTATTTTCACAGCACCAAACCTACAGCATTTGACACACTGGGATCCTTAACCGTGGCTAAAATTCAAATATGAAGGACATAGGATAATAATAACTAATAAAAGAAAAGTAGGTGTAATTATTAGAAGAATTTTAACAATATTTTGCTGATTATACCTGTGTTTGTGATTTTTATTTTTCTTGCCATTTTTATAGGGGTTTAGAAATGTCAGCATTGGGGCTTTTGTCACAACAAGCTAATCAACATTAATTTCTGTGAGCGAATTCTGGCAGAATTTTGCCATCAACTGTTCATGAACATTTTCTTTAAAACAGTCTGTAATGTGGTGACACAACTAGTGTTAAAAGTACACATTAACATTTCTGCCAATAATGACAAGAGGGAGTTAATCCATATGTTGATATTCTGTCAGTCAAAAGCAAAGTGAGAAATAAATTTCTATTTAGGTAAAAAATAAAAGGAACATTCCTTGATTTTTTTTGTTTTGTTTGTTTGTTTTGCTGTTGTCCTCCCCCATGACTTTCTGTGGCTAGTTTCCATAAAAATCCATGGCTCATGGTAGACATATTGTGGTCTACGTGTTAAAAAGGTAAATTAATTTATGTTGTGGTCTACGTGTTAAAAAGGTAAATTAATTTGTTTCTCTTTCTCTAAAAGCAGTTTTTCTTATTGTATAATCTAATATTAGGAAGCAGAAACAACACCAGTGAACTTGGTGTCCTTCTGCCACTTCCCCAAAGCCTTTAGTGGAGATTCATACACTGACTATACCACTTCTATACGCAGTTACTTTCTTAGCTCCAACATCAGGGGCAGAGATGTGTTAGGGGCCCTGACTAAAATGTAAAACCAGCAGAGCAGCACTTTTAAGAACAAAATGGTCATACTACCTATATAAAACACAATTTTTATTTTATTTTATTCTTATTTGTTATGTCAAGATTTGAATTTCTAGTTTTTCTGAAATTTCTGTCTCTCTAGATGGCTACTGTGTTCTCCTAAAATACCTTTCTGAACTTCAGGGGACACAACTATGTCTTTAAAAGACTTGCTGAATTGAGAACATAGCTTTATTCATGATGAGTTATCATAATTGCTCCTGTGTGTGCCCCGGTTAACAAGGCATTTTGATAGAATTTTCTCCTGATGTATAACGTCAGAACCCCTAATGTCCCTAACCTCTGAAACAATTTCTAGTCTGGATAATGAAAGTCAATGTCTGCATGTCACTTTTGTCTTTGAAAATGTCCCCTGAAGCCCAGTAATACAATAGAGTGCTGTTTTGATACTCACTGCTCAGAAGAGCAGTCAGTTAATGGTTTGACATTTTCTAATCTGTATGCATGAGATAAGTCATTAAAGAAAGCCCAGTGAGCTCACTATAATGGCAAATATCAAATAACTTTGTCTTTTGATACAACTGGGTATTGCACAGAGTTGGATTTGGCACTGCATTACTCAGGTAACTTTGGAAACTGCTATCTGTTTCACCTGAATGTGTATATGTATTTATGAAGATTCTAACTAATGAACTCTCTGCTAACTCCACCCATAAAAAGTTTTCCTCGAAGTGCTAACTCAATCACAATGTTTATGCATTTGTACTTCCTAGTGGTCACAAAATAGAGTACAGCCACTGCCATAACAAAACCAAAACCAAAACCAAAATCAAAACAAAAACACCCCACAAAAACAAACAAACAAACAACAACAAAAAACAAAAACTCAAACAAAACCCCCCAAAAAACCAACAAAACTAAACAAAACAAACCAAACAAACAAACAAAGTCAAAAAACAAAACCCTAATGAAATTAGTCAGACCACTTCTTGGTTTGCAGGAAAAAACCATATTTTAATGTTAAAAAAATAAATTCTTTTATGAATTCTTTGCAGGCTTCTTTGGACCCAAGTACGATTTACTCTTGATAGAAAGCACAAACTCTTGCAATCCCTCTTCCCCATTCAAACTCTGACTATATCTGACACTGATGGCCAGCACTTCAAATTTATCAGAGGAAGCTGTAATAAATTCTAAACTGAGAAGTTACCAACAGATGTGATTATGTGCAAAGTTTCATCTTAACCTCCTCTGTCAGTGGTAGCAGTTCTCCTCGTTGACTTTTAAAGCATTGGAATAGAAGCAAGAGAGACCCTGAACCCAATTCAGTGGCAAATTTCCCCCTGAATTCAGTGAGGACAGACTTTCTGGAACCTTTCTCTCAGACATCACCATAACATTCTGCTCTGTTTCCCTTTGAGGAAGCAGGCCAATAATCTGTTTAGTGATCAGCAGTAGCAGAAATGACCTCTAAGGTTAACCAAGGGATTTTATGGAACTTTTACTGCTCTACCTCTTTCTGTTGGACTCCTGATATTGATGGTGAATAAGATACATGCCACTTATTGGGTGAAAGGCACGGCACTTGATTGAGTCATGGCTGTTATTACAGATGACTTTTGACAGATGTGAACAAGTATGCAAGAGATAACATAAAAAAGCAACAAACAATACAGCCCTCTAATGGTAAGAGTGAATGCTAACATCTCAAAGTATAAGTAATAATTGCATGAGAGAAATATGTTTATAAATCATACAAAATGTAATACCCGTAATGGTTTCTCTGGTACTGTGGAGATTGGCTGGACTAAAGTGAAGTAGATCTTAAATCCAAAGAGTGGGTGATGATGAATCCCAAAGAACAGCAAAACCACATATCCCTGACCTTGAAAGATAGCAGAACTAAAAGAGGCAGGAGAAAAAGGAAGGATGCAATGCTTGCTCTGTGATTGCTCTCAGAGCTCATAAACTTCCACTGTGCTTTGGGGGTTCCTTTGACCGGTTTCAAAACAAATAGTCGTTCTACTGGGGACATTCACCTTTCCTAGCTAAACTGAGATCTGACTTCGACCTGAATTCTACTTTTGTGTGCTGATAACTGAGCCTAAAGCTGCTTTTGTCACTGACTGTACTTATGTTAATGTCCTACAGTTTCCAAGGCAGTGATCCTGTGGTGCAGTTAAAGCAGCAACTGAAACTGAGGGATTTTATTCTGTTCATGAATGTTAGAAAACACAGTTGTGTTCGATTAATTAAAACAGGAGATAGTTGGTTGCAGGAAGTACACTGGGAGAGGTTCCTGGCTCTGTTCTTCCTCCAGATCTCTAATCTGTTTGCTTCTCATGCATGCTCAGTTTTTCCCTTGTGGAACAGTCTAAGGAGGAGAAGAAGCTGAGTGAGGAATTGGCTGAAGATATTTCCTGATAAAGTTGCTTATGTTGAATTATTTCTCTTGTTACCTGGAGATAAAACCTCATGTTTAGGGATATGCTTCTCCCTGCAGAGTTTTCTATTTCATGTCTCTTGCATGAAACTATTCCTAAATGAGAGATCACAATCAGTAATGAAGTCCTGGTTTTCTAACAATCAAAGCTGAGACCCTCATCACTATCCCAACAAGTTCACTCTAATCTCATGCCCCCATGGCAGTCTCAACAAGTCTGCCAGGATGACACAGAAACACAGACTACTTCCCCTCTTACCTCGTGTTAATGAATGAGGAGTTTAATGTGATTTCTGTTTAAATCCAGACCTTCTACCAGAAAGCTTACAACTGTGTCACAGGTGGCCAACAGAGGCAGTCAGTGTATCATATAAAGATAATATCTGAACCACATAAAAAACTCCTTTTCTCTCTTCCTAGCTGCAGTGGCATCCACATATTATTTCATGTAAACAAGGCCTTCCTTTCCCTTGTCTTTGTAGAGCAGAGCACTGACATTTCACTGATATAACTGGGTGCTACTACTGTGCAGCTAAATAAACAAATGAAGGGCTAAACTCTGCTCTTACAGTGATCACTAAATGGAGATCTTTCAATTTGGACGATGGTTTAATACATTCATATTTTCAGCTGTAGGTATAATTTACTTTATATATTATATAAACTGTTTTGGGGCTTCCAGAATGTTTATTTAGGCTGCTCTTTGAATTCAGACATTTGTCTGAATCCTGTTTCTTTCAGGGGCTGTCACAATTAGAAATGCACATAGACTCTCATAAGCATTACAGAAACTCTATTTTCGAACAATGACTTAATAAGACATACAGGTTTCCATAGGACAAAATAGTTTTTGACTGGTTTGCACTTATTCTAGAATGAGAAGAGACAGGAAATAAGATTATCAGTCTAATTAGAAGTAATTCCAGAAATAACTCCATTAGAATTGCATCAATGGCAATTCAGTGCATTTTTCAGCCACTCTGAGTTTGAAATAGAAGACAGTCAGGCTTCTGCAAATCAGTTACTATTAATTTTTTTTTCCACTTCATAACTTGAAAGCAATTCAGGCCAAATATATTATATTTACACATGTGAGTGATGCTAACAGTGACACTGAAGACAAGGAATTTGTTATATTTTGCCACAGTATATCCCATACCATACTAACAACTGCTTCTTTTCCATATCTCATATTCTTATTAGAAAGAATTGTGTTTTCATTCAGAATCATTTAACATGACCGTGGCTGTATCATCTGTGAGCAATTGTTATTAGGAAAGCAAGTTATTAGGGTTTTTTTCTTACATGTTTTCCAAAGCAGTTTAGAAGTGGCAAAGGAGAAGACAATAAAAATTACATACATATTATATGGATCATATCTGGAGAACTGGTGATTTGCATACCTATTCTTTGTATTTAAAACAGTTAATCCATAGGATAGAATAGCCTTGACAAGATAATTTATGTTTTCATTCTCTCAAAAAATTATTCTCTGTTCGTTTCAGTTGTGAATGGCTGTTTTCCAAGGATATCTAATAATAAATTTCTCCCTACTGATTGATTGTGTGTCAGTACCTCAAATACCTTGCAGTCCTTTCCATATTGGAGATTTTCACAGAGCTGTACACTGAGAAACTTATGTTGGAAACTTAGTAATGCTAAGTTCTCTCAACAGCAATAGAGCCACCTTTAAATACAGTCCAGACTCTCTGGAAATGTCTCAATCATTCCACTGGTTTTACAGAGAACACAGAGAATTTAAGTTCTGAATTTAGACACTTAATTTTGTGTGCCTTAAATGGTTTGAGTGCAGGCTTAAAATCCTGAACTTCTGTTAAAAATATTCTCCATTTCCATCTTTGTTTCTTTGAAACTCTTTCTTAGGAGAAGAAACATGTCTGGACACCATGAACTCTGTGATTTACAATATCAAACTTAAAAATGGTTGTAATATCACTTCAGTTAAATTTGATTTTAGGATTCAGGACATGTAGGATGCCAAACAGACTTTTTCACCTTTGTTTGTAAACAAAACAAATCTTTATGTGCAAGTTGTAACAGCTGAAAAAATAAAAATCAATCCCCTCCCAAAACAAGCAAAGATTATATTATTCAGTCAGTCAGTATTTCTGGCAGCTGAGAGTCTTCATGAATGTGTTTCTATGTTGTTTCCAAAGAAATTCCAGTCCCAGCTGATGATGCAGCAGCTTTTTCAGGAGGAACAGTGCCTCGGAATGTGTTTTCAGTCTCCTCCTATCAACACACATTACATTATAAGGGTAGGTGAAAATATAATTTATTTTTCTTCATGAATATACATCATCGTGCCTGATTTCTTTGCATGAGTCCTTTTGCCTGGGATGTTTTACACACAGTCTTGGTTTATAAGAAGTTCTTTTTGCTGCCAGGCCTCATCAAGTTACAGGAATCAACTTGGTCAAATATAATTTGTAGGTTTGATATTTTTCACTGCAGAAAAGTATAATTTGAGCTGTAAAAATGAGAGATGTAACACTTTTCTTTCTGTTCTTTGCAGGGGTGAATCAAATAGACAAAGAGCATCCTTACACTTGGTGGTCTCAAATTGTTAATGAAGCATCAATGTATTTTCAATAACCTGCACTGACATTAGATAGAAAACACCTGTAATTTCCTTCTCAGATAAATATTTCATTTCTTTATAATAACAGTTCAGGGCTCCTTCATGTGCTTTGCCATTTCTCTTAGGAAGTGATTATTACAAACTGTGGTGCCATGTCTATACCTTTTAAAGTTGTTTTCTTTTGCTTGCTTTCTTTTGGCTTCACCTTTGCTCCAATGTTTGTGTTTCAATTTTTATATTTTAAAGAATTCCACTAATCAGCTGGAAGTTATGTAAACATTATCTGCAACCAAAGACATATCCTACTTTTAATGGCATCTGAGAGACTGTTTTAGGAACCCCTCTGCACAGGTAGTCTGGAATGCAAACACAGGAGACCTTCTTCCCCATCACACCACTGTGACCTACAGAGGAGGAGATTCTTCATAAAGATGAAAAAAGGCCACATTATATTGGGATACCTTCTTGATAAAGCTCAGTAACCTCTGAACCATTTAACTTCTTACCCACAGAGAGGACAGGAATTTGTTCACTTGCTAAATACTGGGGACAAGGAGAAATTCTGCCCAATGGAGGTTTTGGGAGATCTCAGGCTAGGAAAGACATTGTGGCCACCATCTGATTGAATATCCTCTGCATACACAGGAGAAAGAAACAGTAGCTGCTGTTCTGACAGGTTCAGTGGCTGTTGGGTCAGGAAGAGTGGCTGGGGTTAGGTCAGCAGGAAATTCCATGGAAACAGCCTCAGAACCAAAACTGCTGAAACTCTGAGCAGCAAATATCCTTCAGACTAACTACAGGACAGATTGTTTCTCAGTCTGAACTGGTTGGGTGAAGACTACCAGATATGACTTGGAAGGGCAGCTAACAAAATCCTGGGTTTGAAAGTTCTGAAAGATGATTTAAGCATTAGTTTTAGACACACATCAAGATAGTACTTGAAGGGAGTCTACAAAAAAGATAGAGAAAGGCTTTTTACAAGGGAAAATAGTGATAGGACAAGTGGAAATAGCTTCAAACTGAAAAATAGTAGGTTTAGATTAGATATTAGCAAGAAATTCTTTAGTGTGATGGTGGTGAGACACTGGAATAGGGCCCAGAGGAGTTGTGGATGCCCCATCCCTGGAAATGTTCAAGACCAGGTTGGATGGGGCTCTGAACAACCTGGTCTAGTGGAAGGTGTCACTGCCCAGGGCAGAGGGGTGGGAACCAGAGGATCTCTAATGTCTCTTCCAACCAAAACCATTCTATGATTCTATGATTCCATGATTCCATATCTTACACTGTTGCTGTTTCCTTTGCTGCAGAGCAGGCTGCTAGAAAGTAGGAGGGTTCACATGAAATAGAATTAATTTTTGATTCCCTAACTGAATGACTGTTTACCCTGTGAACTGTCAGATGGGATGTGACAGAACAAAATATTTCAGGTACACCTATGGAAATAGGCAGATTAAACCTCTTCTTAATAAGGTAAGAGATTTAAATTACATGTCCAAATCCCCCCATTGACAGTATAAGTAAACTCCTTTCTGAGATTAGTAGGATAAAACTGATTAGTCCTAATTGAGTTTCCAGCAGACACAGTCTCCTTAATTGATCTCCTGTGTAACAAGATATTTCACTGAATGAAATTATCTCCTGTGTGTGTAAGTATGTTTAACATGACCAACTGTGCTTACTGATGCTTAATGCTTTGAAATTCAGATGGTACCATGGAATTAATTTTGTATATAGACACCAATGAAACTTTAAGGCAGTCCTCTTTTAAGTGTGTGAGAAAGAGTGGATACTACTGTATCTGAACCAAAGATTTCTCATATCTCACAAAATAATGGATATGACAATACATAAAAAAGCCCTCAATCTAAGGAAGCCAGCTGAGACCGTAAAATAGTACCTCCAAAAGGTTCACTAGAATTAATATACAAAAGCAGAGGCCAAATCCCAAAACAGCCCTCTGCTACTTATTGCTTCAGGCTTCTCTGTCATCAGGATGTCACAGATTTACTGCTATGAACATAGGTCCATGTGAATGAACACTTTTCTCACCATAAATTCAGGTCTCTTGAATGAATAAAGAATCTGATTCAACTCTAAAGAGATGGAAAAGGAAAGGTGTTTAATTGAGTCTGAGGCATCTATCCTCACTCCGAGAGAGGAAAGCATGAAAGAGGAAATGCAACAAGGAGAACCTGCAGAACTACAAGCTGGTGAATCTCACCTCAGGTTTTGGTAAGATATTGAAGAACAAGAAGGTGACTGGGAGCAGGCAGGATGGATTTAGCAATAGAAAGCACAACCGATCAAGACGATTTGTTTTCCATGAGGAGAGGACTTGATCTATGGACAAGTAGACAGAGCAGAAGATGTTGTTTACCCTGACTCCAGAAAGAGTCTCAGTATGCTATTCCATGAGGCTAAGTTGAAGAACTATATTTTGGATAAAGTGAATGGAAAACTGCTGGATTCTTGGCCTAAAGGGCTAATGGTCAGGTTCAAAGTCCAGCTGGCAGCTGGGTACAAGTGGTAGCTCTTGGTGGTTGACACTGGTACTGATACTATTTAAATTCCTCATTAATTAGTGGCAAACAAGAGCAAATTGGGGGAGAGGTTGATATGCTGGATAGTAGGGCTGCCATTCTGAGAGGTCTTCACAGGCTGGAGACGAGTCAATGGGAATGTCATGAATTTCAACAAGGACAAATGACAGTCCTGCACCAGGGCTGTAATAATCCCATAGAATGCAGTAAACTGCAGACTGGATAGCTAAATAGAAACCATGAAGGCAAGAACTTGGGAGTTTTGGTGAACAGCAAGATGAACATTAATCACCAGTGTGGTACCGGAAACTGCAAACTGGATTTTATTAGCAAGATCAGAGACAACAGGTGGAGGAAGAGATTATCCCCTTCTTGTTTGTGTAGCACACTTTTTGTGCAACACCTTATGCTGGTTAAAAGCTGTGAGAGCGCTAAAAAATTGTGACCTAGATGAATAAAAAAAAGTGGTTTTCCAATCAAATTATTCAATAGAAAAAACGCCATTAATTTAAACACTTTTCATCTTCATACAAGAGATCCTTTTATTTTGATAGGTATTATGTTTGCAGGGAGACAATTAGTTAGGAGAGGTTCTAACAAACAAGGAAAAGGGATTTTGTCACAGAACCTCAGAAAATGGGTCATGAGCATCGTGTTTTCACACAGAAATTCAGGAAATTTGCAAACACTTTGATGCACCTACTGTTTTGACAGATGTCTGGGGAAGGAAGCAGAGGCCTCCTCTAAAAGAGGAGTCTCTCAGCATGGAGATGAAAGGAGATATGAAAACTGCCAAAATAAACCCCAGTTACATATACTTCATATCTTCCAATGCTATAAAGAAACGGATCCTTTCACAGTTTGAATCTCTCCAAGAAAAGCAGTTGATCCATCACCTACAACATGATCAGCTCCTGGATCTCTGGATTGCATTTGACGTTTAGTGAAGTTAGTGGCAAGGTTCATCAGTGCTCTTACAGTGCAACTTTTTCAATACTATTTTCCCAGAATAGTGGCTCAATGACTGATTTTCAGATATGTAGCCTAGCACAACATTAGATTCTATCTCACTGATCTCATTATTATCTTTTATACTCCATCCTTTTGTGAGATGTTGGTTATATTCTCCTTCATTAATTTATCTCTGAACACTATATAATCTGGGGTGATAGTCAGGACTTGGTGGAGCACAAAGAAGCAATTGAAGTCATCAGGAAACAGGATGAGATTCAGGTAGGAGAACCTTCTATAAGCACCAGTGAGCAGCTTGGTGCAGCAATCATCTGCACTGACCTTGGTAAATGCTTTTTTTATCTAGTAAATGCCAACAGATGTTTTAGATTGTACATTAATACACTTTAATGCCTTTCAGCATCAAAAGAAAGGCGAGAGTAGAAACAGACATCTATCCACAAAAAAAAAACATTTAGTGGAGTTCACTCACAACACACAGTAGCAACTGCAGTTCTGTCCCATGGCAAAGATGACACTATTTTTCATCCCCATTCAGTTTTTGGATTCAGTATCTTTCTAGCAGTACACAGGTGAGGGCAGAACATGAGTCCATGGCTCTTATGAACACTATAACTGGCACAAGAAGAAGGAATCCATGTGGCCTTTTCCTCCCCTCTCTCATGGGCTAGCTCAAGTCTTGGGACAGTGATCTAAACTGAAAAACTGAGCTAGGTTGATACCTTGTTTTTATTATACAGTTTCTTGTTCAGGGGAGGTGACAGTACATAGATGGAGAAATTTAAAAGTATTTGTGAAATAAAGGTTTTAGACAGTAGATGAAGATCCATCCCTTGTTTCACATGAAGTCTGGAAGGTTAAAAATGAAAATAATTTTTAGCATATTTTACTTCTTTCTACTTGCCAAACTATAAGATAAAATCTCTGGATTCCCAAAGCCAAATTGTAGAACAAAAAAAATCAATTGATCAGGCAAAAAACCCTAATATTTTTAGAGAAACAAATGTTGTAAAGACATAAGATTACTGCAGTCAATACATTTAGAGAACTCACATTTCCAATGTAGTTCTTGGTATACTCCTGGAAGTAAAAAAAGCATTATAAAGCACCAATTACACAAGGAAATAGAAAAGCTATAGAATGTTTTAACCATAATTTAAATAGAAATTATTTAAAAAATAGCATTGGCAATATTTAACAGGTCTTCTCTATCTATTCATTAGGTCCACGAGTGATGGCAGTCATTAGTGCTTCCCAGCACAACACTGTGTCTCCATGTATATACATATATGCCTATTTATAGCTATTGATTTTTTATCCTGACATTTCACATGAAAGAGTTCTCCTCCCAAGCAAACTTTGTAGCTTTCTTTCTGTCCTCTGCCTGATTTTTTACCCCTTGACTGAACTTCTATTCTACATAGGGTGTTGAAATAGACATTTTTTTTTTCCTACCATAATGTCAACCCTCAATTCTAAGGAAAAAAAATGTTACTCTGTCAACTCTTTCTGCTATGACTCTGTGGCATTTGCCACAAAAGTTTTGGTGAAGCTAAGCTCACCTCTCCTTACCTAACTTTAAGTGGACTTAAAAGTGGACAGTCTGTTTGCATGGTACTAGACAGGACAGTCCATAGGACAAAAAAAGGCTGTTTTAGCCTCATGCAATTTTAGACATTTAAGCAAAGATTCTGCTCTTTAAAAGTTCCCTTCAAAGCTGTGCAGACCTTTAAGGTCTTGGTGGACTAAATCAATGTTTTGTAGATACCTCTCTCTTTGCGTTGTCCATGGAGGAGAAATTTAAACTCATATCTAATGAATCCCAATTTTACCAGAAGAAATTTGGGATAGAGTATCTGCAAATTATTTTTAAATCTATATCCTTGGCATGACATTTTATTTTAATAAAATTTAATAAAATTTTACTGTAATAACTTCTTTTGCATAACATTTCTTTTTAAAACAGCTCACTGAACAAATATCCCAAATGAATCTGTCTTTGGGGATGTGCAAACACTGGCATTTACTTAGTATGGGGAAAACAAGAGGATTATGGTCTAAAGAGTGGTCTTAATTGAACTTATTGGTTGATATTTTAAAGGATCAACTGTTGTTGTCCTCCAGTTCCTAAATGAAGTTGAGCTATGCTTAGAATACCAATAGTGGTGTTACGGTAGATTTCCAACTTTGGGAAATACCAAGCATCAAGAATTTTAAAATCCCTTTGAGAAAGCTATGACTTTTCCTCAGCACAAAATAATATTCAATTTTGTGTATTTTAACTTTTCTTAAAAAAAAAAACCAACAAGAAAAAAAGAAAAAAAAAGAAAAGAGTTCAAAAAAACAAAAAGGGAGAGAAAAGAAAGATGAATAGCTGTAAAAAAAATTCAGGCAGAATAGATGGGCTAGACAGAAATTATAGTTATTAAGCAAGTAGCCTCCAAACAGTTCCATATATTATTTCTGCTTCCAATGTGTTATTAAGATAATTTTTCTGAAATGAAAATCATTGAAATTGATATCAGAAAAACCAGCAGCTCAGAATAATAACCAGCAGCTAAGCTACTGGCTTCTAAATAAGGATTTCTAATTCTCCATAGGCTCTTCTCAAATTCCTCTTAATATGGCCAAAGACATCCACAAATTGAAAAAGCTTCAGCCAATAGAATATGGCTTATGGGCTTAGCAGGAGAAAGAGTCAGCACAGCTTCACAAAGCCCCCTCAAGGCACTCTTAGAAGAGTCTGAAGTGACCAGACAGCAGCTTCTCGGATGCTCTTGTCTTCAACAGGTAAATCCAGTACTAGTTCACCATCCCCCTAAGACTGTTTGTGAATCCTCTGGCAGCTGTATTGCTCAAAAAGCCCAGGGTTTTTGTTATAGAGTGGATTTCTAGAGGAATGACATATAAGAATAGCTGTAGCATTTCGAATGCTAAAAATTATTTTCTTACATACTCAAAAAATAAACAGTGGTTTCTAGCGATCACTGGTTTTGTGAGTGTCATGGTTTAATAGAGGAACACAGGATATGTAGAATTCTGGAGGGCTCTAAATGACCTTGCAGAAGTTTTTTTAAGTTTAGCAGCTGTGCAGCTCTATTGTCAAGGGAACTATTGTGCTTCTATTGTTATACAATTTAATTTTTCAGTCCAGATAAGATATTATCTAGTAATGAACCCTGTTACACAGATAGGGTCATTTATATTATAAATGGTGACAATAATTTCTATCACACCTGTACATCATGCACATATCACACTCTCACAGGATTAAGCATGCTCTCTGTTCCAAATCCAACATAATTTATGACATGGGGCTCCTTTTTGCTCTATTCAGCATCTTCAAACCATTTCATCTGTTCAGAGGACACTGGCATATTTTCTTTTGTATAGGTTCTTCCCTCCTAGTTTTTCTTATTTTGTCTTAATTTGCATCAATTATTTCAATACAATGAAAAAGTGATGAAGAAAGCCAACTGTTGTGAAGTAAAGACATCTAATGATTTCCACAGAACAGAGTAATTTTGGTCCAGTTTCTTTTTTCTGTGGAAATGTTCTGGCAGCAGAGCTGCCACGTACTACCTGGTGAGTTTATGTTTTGTTTTAAAGCCTTGTGGCAAACATAATTTTTCATGTAAGGCCTTGATCCCACTGAGTTGTCTTGGCAATCCAAAGTTTCCCACAGGGCAGGAAGCTAAACCTCTGTGCCAACAAAAGCAAAATGAGGATGTGCATACGGTTATCATTTCTACTCCCACTGTTTCAACAGAAAACTCATGTCATTCAAAGGTAAAGACAAATTGAACCAGATGAGGAAGCAGGCTGGTAATTTTAACCACATATGTAAGATCTTCTAGCACCTACAGATGCCTTGAAAAAATATCTCAGAGTGGGATCAACCACTCCACTCATCTCTATTTAAAAATATATAAACATAGACAATACAAACACATTTTTAGCTCTAACCCTCTCCCTGTATTCCTCTGACAAGGGATGCAGCTCTCTGTGGCCCAAGGCTTAGCTCCAATGCAGCCCAGCTACAAAATCTGGGGATAAATGTCAGAGCAATGTTTTCTTGTGAGAAAGGGATCTGAGGAAGTTCATAGAGTCATGCAAGGTAAAGAAGTTCAAACCGTGAACTCATAGCAGCTTGAGTCTAAGAGGAAAACACCAACATGGAGACTTGGTGTATAAAACCATGAAAGAAAAAATGGGGAGCCATAAGACAACAAAGTAGCAATATCAAGGGTTGCTGCCCCTGCCTTCACCACTGCCCAGCCTGCAAACACTCATAGGCTTCTTATTAGGGGCTGTGAGCACATGAACACTCAGACTAAATGTTTGGTAAGTGTAGTGGTTTGTTGTATTTATTAGCTAAAAAATTAGTCCTTTGGTCTTTTAAGTTACGTGTGAACACGTGGCAAAAGCTGCCTGAACAAAATGATCCAGGGAGAGTTAAAACAACTATATTGAAACGAACTTTGTCACTTTTAGTTTGTTTTTCCATTTGGAAAATCACTATCATCTTCTGTTTTCTATACTAAGCTCTGACTGGTTAGATTGGAATAGGAACCAACAGAGAAAAAAAAATCAACCCTGTCAGCTAACAGACTTCACTATAGTAATTTGGTTTGGTTTATTTTCTACAGCGGGACCAAAAAAAAAATTGACAACTCCTCTTCCACCATATTTGTAGCCTTCTGTATTTCTGGCATATTCTTCATTGTCTTATCTGGATCTAAAATTCTTAAAGTTGATAGAGAGTTCATGGATAGGAACAAAGATTCTACTGTGGAAGTGTATACTCTATGAAGAAATAGGAGAAATATAATTAAATGATAGCTACAAAGGTGTTCTTTCAGACAGTGTAGGGAAATACATGAATTGATCAGTCTTTGAGATTAATTTACCTTTGAAAATTCTATGAAATTTAAAAAAAAATTATTTTCTGCATCATTTTTATCTTTATTTACTTTAAAGAATTGTGAATTGAACAAAACCAAATCTTATTTAACCATCAGAAGCCCATCAGAAAGATGGCAGCTGAGCTCTGAGAAACTTACTTAACATTCAGACACTATTTTCATTATAAAAGCGTTTGATTTATTTCTCTTTTTGCTTAGAAAGGAGAAATATGGCAGAGGTAGAAAAAGATGGGAGAAAAAAAAAATCATCTTGTTTGGGTGAACCTTTTGAAAGTTCTTAGGCTGGATTTTGAAAGACAACAGAAAATGTTACCCCATAAAATGTACAGAGTAGAAAATGTAAAGCGGATTATGCATCCTTCAGTTTACTGTAGTAGAATGTATGGTGGAGCAGATGTGATTGAGGATAAAATTGTACACTGTCAGCTCTGAGTGCAGGCAATGCAAATGGAAATATTAAAATGTAATAATACCTCTGTTGAAAAGTCAGATGAGAAAAGACCTGTCTGCAGCTATTTTGTTCTCAGGTCTTTATGTGGTCTGACATTTCTAGCCAGACTAGCAGGAAGCAGCTGCACCACGTTGGGAGCTACACTAACAAAGATTGCTCTCCTATAGAGCTGAGCCATTGGGAAAAGCTTCTTAACATTTCTGACATGAAACAGAGACCTTTACTAAGATCCCTCTACCTCTACAGAGAAGAAAGAAGAAGCTGACACCATACAGGTTTCCTTTAAACAGTTGTGAAATACTCTGTGCACTCCTGTGTTTCAGCTTTCACACTGTAAACAATGCACTCAAATCTTTGATTTTAACACCTCTGATATGCTGGGCATAGTTGAAACATCCTCACCTCTAATAACAGGTTCCACATCTCACCTCAGCACCTCTTGTTTCCTCTTTCATGAATCCTCCATGCCCAGGAGCCTTTCCAGTTCTAGAACTGTCACGAAACCTCTGCATGTGTTCGAGCTGGGCAGAAGAGCAAACGCATCTTTGTGAACTCTGTGATAAAAAGGTACCTAGCAGTTTAACTCTACCAGGATTTCTTTTAACTCACAGCTAAAGGCATGCTGTAGGGTCGATGCGCGATCTGGCACGATCACTTTGAACAATGCAATAGATAAAATATAGATACAGATACAGTCACCTCTCTCAGAAGCCCATGACAGCATGAAGACAGCACAGTAGCCCCTAGATTTCTCTCTCTCACCTGTCTGTGTGTAGGGTATGAGAAGATTTAAAGGAGTCTCTTTATATTTGGCTGGTGCCCGGAAGTAATTTCAGCACATTCTTCTGTTTGTAGTTAGGGTAACCCAACCTCACAGACAACACCTCAGTAACAGAAGAACTTTACATGGTTTTTTTTAATACCCTCAACATGTTTTACAGTGTGTTTTTCAGTGCCGAAAAAAACAATTTGGTCCTACAAAGACTGCCCTTTTTGTATGACTCCAGTGCTGTAGGTTTTATGTACTTTAACACAAACATTTCTGAAGCAGAAGCCTTTTAAAAATGAATGGAGAACCCATTTTTAGCTTCATACCTGGGTTTGGGTCTTTCTATTCCTCCACAAAAATAACTCTGGTGAATTACATGAGCAAACTGTCCCTTGCATGCATAGAAATATAGCTCAGACTGTTTCACGAAGCTAAGGGTATCAACACAACAGCATTCTCATATCACTTGCAAATAAGACACAGTTATGTAATTTCGAGATTTAAAGTAAGCCTGGAATAATATAATAAGTTTGCTTCCCCTAGAAATTATTCTGGGGATTTTGTAGCAAGAATTGAATATGAAGTTCTAGGGGTTTTTCCACTAGTATAATATTCTGCATCACTCCTTATTGTCAGATGAGTATTTTGTAGAAATTTCTTTCTCCAGACAGTGCAATATCCTGAGACTGTTTTAAGATGCTTTCTTGTCAGATTTTTAAATAGAGATGTACAGAGAAAACACTTTTTGAAAACAATACACTACAAATCTAAAATCAATGTTTTCCTTGATTGCATAACTACCCAGGAGAAAAGTTCTAGTTCATTTACAGGCTATTAGGTTCAAAACACAAACGACTGGATGAAATTCAGTGAGGCAGATGAAGTGGTAAATCAGAATAGATAATGCTTATGGCTTAAAATCTATTCAATTGTTTAAAAGGGAAAAAAACCTCACCCTGGTAATCTAAATAGATATGTAACACACAGTTTGGTTTGTTTTTCTGAAGGGAAAGAGTGAAAGCACAGGTCTAGAAATACTCCCTTCCCTGAGAGATCTGTTTGGTTTACCAAACTAATAGTGCAATTCTACATATTTTTGAAGGCCAAGAATTGGAGCTGAAAACTTGGGCACTGATTCAGCAAGGTACTTAAGAATGAGCTCAGCTTTAAAATTGCTCTAATCAAAGACAACTTTTCTGGTGTCTGATTTTTAGAAAGCAAATTTAGCAATAATGAAAAGATGCCAGAATGAAGCAAGGGAGGGCTGTCATCTCTTTCTGTGATGAAAGAAAATTACATGGGAAGAAGCAACACAAGCTTTTTTAGGCCTTTGTTGTCCACTCCATCCTCATTACCCCTATCCCCTTATGTTTAGACTTAATTTTATTCCTGATGCAGTGGTTGAGATTCTTAGTAGCAATTTTAGTTAGCACCAACAACGGTAATGCTACATTGACATCAGTTCTAACTATAATGTAAAAGGCAGTTAGTTGCTCTACCCAATCCTCTTAACAGTTCTGCATCTCTTTTTTCTTCTTCTTGTCAAAATTTCACTGCTTGAATTTCCCAGGTTCCCACATTAGCAACACCTCAGCACAATGTCTGTTACCTTTTCTCTCACTCAGGACGTGTCAGGATTTTTACCTGACTAACAGGTTTAATTATGAGTAACTGGAGCATGATAGGATCAAGTACACAAAGGTGACAAAGAGAAATGAGATCTGGGGTGGATTATTGGAGGCCTTCAGCACCATTATAAGCTTCCTAAGGTGTCAGGCTGTGAAACAAAGGTTTTAACTGGTAGAAAATTTTCAGAAGTGTCATGGTTTCTTAACCAGGGAACTGTTTTAATAAATAATAATTATAGTTTAACTGAGACATTAACTTTTATTCTCCCACAATTGGCATCGATAAACTTCTCATCAGCATCAAGTATCACTGTATTTCTAATGCAACAAAAAAAAAAAATTATTCTTTGTCTTATGATACGGGAAAGAACTTTGTTGAGAGTGATTTGGGATCCTTTCTTCAGGGCTTGTTTTCTACAGTGTCCTGCTGTGATGAACAAGAATTCTGTAGCAACCAGCAAGATCTTTCTTGAGTTCCATTGTCATGCACCCACAGGACAGGACTGTGAATCACCCCATACTTCTCACATGGGTCACGGGGAGGCTGCTCCAAACTACAGTCCCTAACCCAAAACACTGCAGAATTTCTGTAGCCTCCTCAGAACCCAGTTCCCACAAGAAGGATTCAGGGACAGGTGGAGATAGAAATGAAAGCCAGACACAACTCTTCTTCCTCACTGTCTCTAACTGTGGCTGGAAGCTGAGTAGGAATGAACATGGCATAAAAGCAAGGAGAGAGTAGTTATTCCTGAATATTGGCTTTGTTTGGGGAAATGAGTTGTTACAGGATTTAGATGAATTTGCCTAACTTTTGAATGTGCTAATATTTTCTATACCCATGATGTTCTACAGAAAACATTCCAAAATTGCCAGTTCACCATTGAAAAAGAACTTCCTTGTTCATAAGTTTTGAGAGAGATCAGAGGACCTATAGCTCTTCTGCTTTGAGTTTCACATCTCCCTTCAGCTGTTTCTTTCCAAGCTGAAAATTCCTAATCTATTTAGCCTCTCTTCATATCTCACCATACATATTGTCCTTCTATGCACCTTTTTATGCCTATTTTATCCTTCTTGAGTAACTAAACTAAATGTTAAATATCTGGAATGCATGGCATTACATGGCACTATGACATTTTCCAAGCATTCTGTTTGATGGCAACTTTTTTCCCCTAAACTTATCCTTATGTTGGTATGCATGTATTTGCTTTTTCTGTGCAAATTAACTTTTGTTTGTTAACATTGAATTTCATTTCTCATTTCACATCTCAATATCTCAGTGTCATAGACCATCCAGAAAAACTTTAGTCAGATTTAATTTTTACTATTAGGACTAATTTTGTGTCAGCAGCAAATTTTATCTCACTAATTTTCCCTTCTTTCACATCATTTATCAATACAAGGAATTAGCACAAGCTCTAGAAAAGACTCTTGAGTGAAAATATCAATGGCAAGCCATTTATTTACATCTCCAGTAGCTTTTCAAAAATTCAATAATTGAATTGAAATTCAATAATGCTATATGAACCAAGGCCCTTTTATCACCTGCTCTTTAGCTGTTCCACAGATCTGTGATGTGTGACAAAAATGTCAATTTTCCCCCAATGTTTTGTACTTAACAGGAAACTATTCCTTATTTATTATGATGTCTGACAGTTTTCCTACTGCAGAATTGAAATTTACCGAAATATATTTTTATGAAATCACTCTTAAAAACTGTCTTACTAGTCTGTCTTCTGATCAAAGTCTTACTTCAAATGTTAGCTATATGCTTTAGTAAACAATTTTAACTGCTATTATCAACAGTATAAGATTGTTCTAAATATCTCTTCTGCTGATCTTTCCTTTTGTAAAAGGTTCTCTGACTTGTACCTGAATGCAGGATCCTTTTTGAAACCTCTCCACAGTGAAAACTGGGGCATAATATAAAAATTTAATTTTTTCCTTCTTTTTTTTCCCCTCCTTTTTCCCTGGGATAATTTTCTATCCTGATTGACTCTCTGGTTGACTCTCTGCTTTGATGTATTTTAAAAGATTACTATCAAGTTTTTCCGCTTTCAGCAGGTTTCTTACCAAGGACATTGCTGACCTGGCTCACTGCCATTCTACGTGTCATGTGCTGCTTTCTGTTCTTTTTGTGCATTTCTTATTTGGACAACAGAGGGAACACAAATACTTATTTTTTCCTCTGAATCAACCATTGTCTGGCCATATGATGAAGGGAGTACACTACACTGGACTCTTGGAAGAAATCTCTTCATAGAAAAAAAAAGAGGTTTGGGAGACAGAGTCCTCTGAAGAAAAAGTGCCTTCCTTGGAGGCAAATGCCACCCCTGAATAAGTACAACTCCACACCATTCCCAGCGCTTCAACACATTGGGAAATATAATTTGTTTTAAACAGTAGGTGTAACCTTTGAGTAGAGATATTAAATACAGTATGAAATATGAGCTGCGGAGTGACATTTGCCTAAAATGTCACCTTCTAAAGTCCTGTATTAGAATGCAATCCTTAAACAAAGCTTGTAAAAGTCTCCGTTATACTGACAGTCACATTTATTACTAAATTTTCTGCCTTTTTCATGAGAAGTGGGTTTTGTGGGTGATATTTTTTGGGAAATGAATGGTATGAAATGGGTATGAATTAGTCAAGTAGTGGTAGTCACTGAAAAAACTTCATCTGGGCACAGCAACAGTAGAAGGAATAGACCAAAAAGCAGGATGGAGAAAGGTTCCTCTTGACTCTTCAAACTTATCACAGCAGACACTACATGGATCCTGTCCAACCTGGTCATGGTCTTTTCAGTTTACTTTTCACTGCTGAATCTTCCCCTTTTCAGTTTAATTTCTTTTAACTTTTGTATTTGTATTCATGCATGAATACAAAGACCAGAAACCAAAGTCAAGTGAAAAACAAATCCAGTCATCCACCTCCAGGGCTTGCTGAAATTTCACTCTTTTCAGCTTTCAACATCATATATTTTGTATCTAATAAAATGCCAGCATAGTGCTTCATATTTCTAAAACATTTGTGTTTTACTCAATTTGTAAAATGTATTTAAACTTAGCTGTATGTGGAATTGATAGAAATTGAAGCAGTTGACATTTTAGCTCACTTAGTGGCAATTCTTTTATTGCACTGGGTTTTTCCCAATTTCATGGATTTTTTTTCTGCCAATTACACAAAACTCTTCAAATGTGTGTTCTCAGAAATTCACAGGTCATATTCTCTTTTTTCAACAGGATTTGCAGACCATACAAACAGACTGTGCAACAAAGACCTTCACTTCCCTCCCCTTTTACTGATTCTCTCAGGTTGATGCAAATCACAGCATACGAGGTCATGGCCACTTTTCCAAGGCTGATGGATCACCTCCTGATTGGAACACTCAATACAAAGCTGCCTGCTTCTGTGATACCAGACATCTACAATGAAGACTAGAAATGCCATCTGCAGAGACTGATGACTTCTGTAATCACTGCAAAACACAGGTCGTGCTGTTAACATGGCCAAATATCCTACCAGCTGATGAACTGTTGTCTAGGGTATGTCCTGGGAAACAGCCAGGGGAAGGTGTCATGTAGAGAACTGCTTCTTTGGCTTAGAAATCCATTAAAATAGTAAAGGCATTCTGTGGTGATTTAACCCTGGCAGGCAGCTCAGCACCACACTGCCACTCACTCATGCCTCCACCCAGTGGGATGAGGAAGAGAAGAAGAGCAAAAGTGAGAAAATTCATGGGTCAAGATAAAGACAGTTTAATAAGAGAAGCAAAATGGCACACACAAACAAATCCCTTTGGCCACTTGGGGTCAGCTGTCCTGGCTGTGTCCTCTCCTAAGCTCTTGCTCACCCCCAGCCCTCTCGCTGCAAGGGCAGTGGGAGAAAGAGAAGTTCTTGGTGCTGCATAAGAACTGCTCAGCAACAGCTAAAGCATACATGTGTTACCAACACTGTTTTGGCCACAAATCCAAAACACAGCATCACATGAGCTTCCATAGAGAAAATTAATCCTATCTCAGCAAAAAAAATCCAGTAAAATCTCCACCCCTTATTCCATGGCATTGGATAGTGTGGGACCTGAGCATGATGCTAAGTGATCAAGAAGGTGAAATTAAGATTACAGGGAGTTCAGAAAGATTACCAATTGTTCTTCTGATAACACTGCTGTGTTCTGACTCTTTCTACAATATCTGACAAATCCATTTTTTAAATAATGACTCTCACATTTAAGGAAATATCTAAAAAGGTTTTGCAAACTAAGCTGCAGGTGACTAGACCTGCTGACAGATTCAGACCCTTTGAAAGGCACCTGTTGGAATCAGATTCCCCTCTGGTGCATTTTCCTTTTACAATCAAAGTTCCTTCCTATAGTTGAGCTTGTATGGGATGCAGTAAAATTGTCTTCCTTTTCTACACAGGTCAGATAATTTCATTTCATCAGAGAGATTGTACCCAGCAGTACTTTACCTGATGAAACTGCAAGGTTTGTTACCATTCTGGTTTCATCTCTTTTCTATGTTCACTCATTTTTTCTACTATTGGCTCTTTTGTCAATATATGCATATAAACTTAGTTATTGAATCTTCATCCAAATTCACAGTTTTTGAACAATCCAAAACAAGCAGTGGGGTTCTGAACATTTAAAACTACTACTTTAGTACTGGCAGTAAAATGACATCATATATAGACTATTCATTGTTGGCCATGAAGGAGAGAAAAGACGAAAAGAAGAGAAAAAAATACAACTTTAATAAAGAAAGGTACTTCCAGCAGCCTTATGCAAAAGAAATAGTACCAAAGATGATCCATGTGATAGAGGAACTGTAGAACTTCTAACAAAATGCAGGAGAAACTAGATTTGCCTTTTTCTGGAGGAGAACAGGTAGATATCTGAAGAGAATAAACACAAGTCTTCAAGGTGACTGTTAAATAATATGGGAAGATATCATTGTTCTGATAGAACAGAATCAAACATACATTGAAACAGGTTTGCAGAACATAAACTTCAGCATAAAATGCAATGATATTCCTAAGAAAAAATATATACACATAAGAAGAGGAAGGAAAGAGGCTACAGGAATACAAAGTAAGCCTAAGACACGCAGTAACAGAGGATGACTTTTCTATTCATCTTCCAGTATTTTTGAGCATTATCCTTTTTTTTTATTACACATATCCCAGTGTAGTATTTTAATTTGAAAACTAGTTTTAGACTCTTTCTAATGGGAAAATTTGAAGACATGGCCTGAGTTGTAAAGACAGTTTGAATTTGAAGTATGTACAAATTTTTTGCTTTTGAAAAGCAAAAATTTTCGTGATAAACCTACATTTCTTCTTTGGAACGCTTTGAATAAATTGGGACATGCTTCAGTTTATCTAGAAGACTTAATTCCCAAACTGCAAAGGAGAAATAAATTATAAATATTCAGCTTCTCTATTACTCATATGAACAGTAGCTGAATTTCTTTCCAATGAAATTTTTAAAAAATAAATCTTCTCAGGAAGGGCAAGAAACCCTTGTTCCAAGATATAAGTGCAGAACTTTAAAACTGTGAGATGCAAGTAGTGACAGCAGGAGAAACTGGTTAAAGCTGAATTTATTACTTGACTCCTATAACACATCTTAAGTCAAACTTTCCAAGTTTAAGAAAGCAAGCAGGAAAAAATGTCTTTGCTGAGAAAGAAAACCCTGTTTTTACAAAATGAAATAAGAGCTCTTGGCTTTTTCTCAAAGTGTTGTTAACACTTGCTGCTCTCACTTTTGCCACGCACAAATATGCACACAGCCTTCCACTATCTGCTTGTACCCCGGCGGCTTCCTGGCAGCCAGCCCCCCCCAAGAACCCACTCATCCATAGTGTTCATCTTCTGCTCAGCCTTATGCTTTCCAGCCCTTCTGTCAGCAGCCAACACCACACCAGCTGAACCACTAAATACATATTTACATGGAACTGGGTGAATCTGGGCTCCCTGGACCTGCTCGTGACATCTGCTCTGGCATCTGCTCTCTTGGGTGGTACGGGAGAACTGCTCAGTGCCTCCTGCCAGGAGTGAGCTGCATCTGGCCCTTGGCTATCCAAATGTTTAACTGCTCCTTTTATTTACCCCAGAAGGAGAGTATTCAGTTTATCCATTGGCTTTACTCAGGTCAGCAATTAGCAGCAATGATGAGTACATACCAGTATAATACAATTTCAGTTAAGTATCATAGAAAACAGTTAATTCAGACACACTGTCAAAATGCCTGCCTTACATCCAAGACTCCTGATATCAACATCACGGAGCAAATTAAGGAATATCTCAGTATACAGTTGAGAGGAGAAACAGATTCATCACCGCTAATTTGATTGATATGGCATTTACTTGCTGCTCACTGCATAGCTTGAAGAACCAACCAAAGGAACTTACAGGTTTTCTCTTTATCTTCTCTTTATCCTTATCTTCATTTATTTATCTTTATCCTTTCTTTATCCAGTTTTTGTGCTACTGTAAATTGAGACTCTCAGTGTTTCATAGATTGAATTTGGAGATTTAGGCACTTTGAAACAGCCTACAGAGTTAATTGCATTCTACCTAAGCATGAAATGCTCTAGTAATCTTAGGATACTAATTATACTTTGAAATCTCTCTAGTGACTGGTCCTGTCCTGGTATCTCATAAACAACAAGGCTTGAAAAACCCTTGTGGGGTAGATTTCATTACATCTTTTAAATAGTTGTATAAACTGGACTGCAAAGAGATCAAGTTTCTTGCTCAGTGCTGTGCTGTGAATCAATGATAGACTCTGCAATGTACCAAAAATGACCTAGAGCAGGTTCCTTTCCTTTAACTGACAGTCTGTATTTTATCAGATAATGAATTATGAGATGCACATATCTTTTCCCCACAGAATACAAACGATCTGTACTTGCAGTTAGGTAGACATTCTATTTTTTTTTTTTTTTATGAAGCTGTATAATGTTTCACAATTAGACAGTTTTATGATGGAAAACTTCTGTTTCTTGTGGTTTTACAAAGGTTTAGAGCATCATGGATCACAGCTATACTGTTGTTTCAGCTCCTATTTTTGTAAAAACAAATAAGCAAACAAACAACCAAACTAAAAAACAAAACAAAACAAACAACAAAACTAAAACACAAACACAAACCCCCCAAGAAACAGGAGAAATTTTTAGCTTGGGCTCATTTCTTTTGCCTCCCAACTTTAGGACCTGGACTGGAAGCTGAAAATTGAAATCTTCAAACATATTCTTTTTCAAAGATAGCAATTATGAACAAATTGGTTTGAGAGATGAAGAGAGAAGGACGATTCATTATAAGGATTTCAGAAGGAGAAACTGCTGCCTCAGAAAAATATGTAGGTAATTGTTTATTTCTTTCAGTCATTGTTAATAAAATGGAAGTACTGTTTTACTGTACTACAGGAGAAGTACTGTCAGAAATCTCTCTTCTGTTGAAACATCAATATAATGTATTCAATTTTTCATTCAGATCTCATTCTTTTCTTCCATTAGCATCTGCACTATTTTTAGATCCAGATCGCCTTGGTGTGATGTTTTTGTCTGGGACAGAGTTAGTTTTCTTCACAGTAGTTAGCACTGGCAATATTTTGGATTTGTGCTGGAAACACTGTTGATGCTTCAACAACAGTATTGATAGCTAGTGCTGAGCAGAGCTTACCCTTTTCTGCCTCTCACACCACCCCACCAGAGAATGGGCTGGGGGTGCACAAGCAGCTGTGAGGAAACATATCCGGGACAGCTGATCCCAACTGCCCAAAGGGATATGCCATACTGTATGTTCTCACGTTCACCACATAAAGCTGGGGAAGAAGGAGGAAGTGGGGAGACATTTGGAGGGATGGGGTTTGTCTTCTCACGTCATTGTCATGCATGATGGACTCCTGCTTTCCTGGGGATGGCTGAACACTCACCAGCCCATGGGAACTGGTGAATTAATTCCTTGTTTTGCTTGGCTTGTGCTTTACCACTTAAACTGCTGAGTTGTCTCTTTTACTCCTCTGATTCTCCCTCCTATCCCACCAGGAAAAGCGAGTGAGCAGCTGTGTGGGGCTTATTTGCCAGCTGGGGTTAAACCACAACACTCAGCAAGCACTTATTGTCAGGGAAATAGCTGCTACGAAGTGAGATGCAGAGTCTAGAGTGATCTCAGCAAAGAAATGCACAGTCTAGTGCTATACTGGTGATGAATCCTTCTCCCCTCATACTGAACAAACAGAATAGTGGAAAACAGCCTTAGCACTGAAGATACTCAGCTTCTTAAGCCCTAAGTGTTTGTTTCATGTCCTTTGATGATGTTTGTCAATCAACTTCTGTTACACAATGTAAAAGATAGTAGGAACCTTTGCACAGCAGACTCAAGCTGTCTTGCAACTCCCACGACAGTGAGCTGGAGTTCAGTGGCTCTTCACATGCTTACCATTTGGTATCTCCTGACATTTCCTAGCTGACTGCTGACTTTATCACACCACCAACACACTGGTGACTTCCAATCACTATGAGAAGCATGCTCAACACATCTGGAAACAGCACTAGGATGATTCTCAGATATATTCTCACTGTGTGATGCCCTTCTTTGACTGTAAGTGCTGTCTGTTGGTGCTTGCTAGCCCTCTACTGGGCAAGAAGTGTGTTGAATCAACTAACGCATGATCAGCATCCTCTCTTGGTATCCTGTTACTCTATTATTCTCAGGCAGTTGTAGTGGGTTTCTGGGGCTGGGTTTTGGTAGCAGGGGAGGCTTCAGTTAGAGGCTGCTAGAAGCTTCCCGTGCCCTGTTGAGCCAATGCCAGCCAGCTCCAGGATGGACTTCCTGCTGCTGGCCAAGGCTGAGCCAATTAGAAGTAATAGTAATGCCTCTGTGATAACATGTTTAAGAACAAAAATTGTTGCGCAGAAGAAATTTCAGCCAGGGAAGAGCGGAGTGAGAACATGGGAATAACAACATAGACACCAAGGTCAGTGCAGAAGGAGGGGAGGAGGTGCTCCAGGCACCAGAGCTGAGGCCCTGCAGCCCGTGGTGCAGACCATGGTGGGGCAGCTGTGCCCCTGCAGCCCATGGAGGACCATCGGGGTGCAGAGACCCACCTGCAGCCCATGGAGGAGCCCATGCTGGAGCAGGTGGATGCATGAAGGAGGCTGTGACCCTGTGGGAGGCCTAGGATGGAGTGGGGTCCTGCTGTAGACCTGCAGCCTGTGGAGAGGGAAGCCCACACTGGAGCAGGTTTTATCCCTGGTAGGACTTGTGACCCCTGTGGGGGACCTACGTCAGTACAGCTCATTTGTGAAGGACTGCACCCCATGGAGGAATGACCCACGGAACAGCAGTTTGGGAAGAACTGCTGCCCGAGGGATGGACTCACGTTGGAAATGTCCATCAAGGACTGTCTTCCATGGGAAGGACCCCACGGGAGCAGGGGAAGGACTCCTCTCTCTGAGCAGCGGCAGAAACAACAACTGACCATAACCCGCATTCCCTGTCCCACTGCACTGCTGGAGCGGGAGGAGGGAGAACATGGAAGGAAGGAGGAGTAGGAGGAAGGTGTTTTTTAAGACTGTTTTATTTCTCACTCTTTGGCTCTTATTCTGTTAGTAATAAACATAAGTACTATCCCCGCTTTGAGTTTTGTTTTACCCATGAAGGTAATCAGTCACCGACCTCTCCAAACTCTTATCTCTACTCAGGAATCCTTAGCTGCTTTTTTTTTTTCTCTCCTCTGTCCAGTTGCAGAGGGAGCGTGAGAGAGAGGCTTTAGTGGGTACCTGGTATCTGGCCAGGGTCAACCCACTACACAGCAAACCTCAGTGAGCAAGTTCAGTCTTACCCATGTCATGCATGAGGACCCTGTTTAGCAGCCATATCAGCATGGTGTCCCAAGCTAGAAAACTCACCGTTTAGTAAGCCATTAAAACTATTGTGCTATGTTAAATGCAAGCATTAACCTTCAGAGTATTACTTGGCCTTGGCCTTTATCACATATTTTACTGTACTCTAGTGATCAGTCAGGATGCTGGAAACACAAACACCTATGGTGGGTATTTCCTAAGGACAAGAAATTATGTTAATTCCTATTACCACAGCTATTGCTTAAATTGTGTTTCAAAACTAGTGATTCTTTAAAGTGGTAATCAGACATCTTGTTGGGAAAAGATCATCTCCTCATTAAACCCTTTGTTTGTTCTTTGAAAAGGTGACCGATTCCTTAGCCAAGCATCCTGCCTCTGTAACCAGAGGCAGGAAATATTTTTCTGCTCCTGAAACAATATTGGATGAAAGAAGGAGAGAGGATTAACTGCCCGACTCACTCTTCTGGGCTATTTTGAAACATTTATGTGAATTCTTAATGGTGGTCACAAACCTATAGAATAACTCTGTTCTGTTCAAACACTTGACTAAACCCCTTTTGATTTCTCTAAGTCTCAGCTGCACAGCACCTCAGTATGGCACACAGGGCACAGTCAGTCTTGTGCAGTAGTGGAGATCTATGTTTGTTTACCTGCATGTGACAGACCTTTTTTAACAGCAAATAACAATTCCATTGCCTTGCTTTTAAAGATAATCACAGTTCCAATAAATTGAAAGCATTTTGGTCTAACATGGAATCCTACTCATTTCGCACATATACTCGTTCAGTGTGAAAGACTCTTTGAGGGAAACTTGTATTGGTATTAAGACAGTTTAAAACATTAAAGAAATCTCTAAATTTCAACTGAGAGCTTTAGATGGAAAAATAGGCTTCTGAGAATCTAATAATAATTTTCCAGAAGGCTTTAGAGACTTAGGAGTCCAAGTCTCCTTAGCTCGCAATGAAAATTATGCTTTCCCAGGTCGTGAATATTTTGAAAAATTAAGATAAATATTCCTAAATTATTGGAGCATTTTTGGAAAGTTTATGCTAAACTACTGTGCTAAATACTCATCACAAAACAGATCAGGATTATGATTTATGGGCTTGTTTCTCTTTGATAAGAAAAAAGATTTTACCTCTCTTTTCACGGCAATAAGCATTACGTGTTAGTATAATTTAAAGGCTACAGGCTTTTATTTCCATAATCAGCCTGTGGTTTAAGAGAATTAGGAAGCAGAAAAGTGCTGTCAACAATGCATTTCACAGAACCCGTATAGTTACTCTATGTGACATTTTAAACCTAATATTAAATCAAATAGTCCAGCCTTGATAAAAGAAAGATTATGGATGTTGTAGCACCTGAATTATTGAGAAAAACTATTTCAGCTGAGATAAAACTGAGAGTACTGAAAATTATCCTCTTATTTTAGTTCTATCTGTTAAGTCAGATCAAATAAGGTGATTTTAGACTTTGATCAAAGATTTGTTTCTTTTAAGATATAATCTTTGCTGAAATATTAACAAAAGCCTATCTACTCTTTCATGCTGGATAACACAGAGAGCAACACAAACAATGAGGATTTCACACATTACTCCTGTGTAGCTACTTCTGGGGTAAACACAGCAGCCCTTCTCTTAATCAGCATCTAACACAGCATCTAGACTTCTCAGTCATGCTGGTACCCCAGACTAAAATCTCAATTGACTGTAACAGGAAACATCTGGTTTGTCAGTGGCATTAAGATGGCAAAACAAAATCCAACAAAACCAGACCTTTTTGATCTCAACATTAGGTTGCTTATTTAGAGCCAAATCCTATCATTTTCATGCATGTTAAATGAATATGTCCATGTAATATATAAATTTCACAGGCTTCCTGGGAGACACTCTGCTACCCAGTAGAGGTAGGAAAGCCTGTACACGGCCAGTAACTGCTTGTGCCTCAGTTTTCCCATCTGGAAAATTAATATTAGTAGTATCTACATTCCAGGTCTGATTTTATTAAAGATTTTATAATACAGATATCAAGATGCAGAGATTCAAATAAACAATAGGTATGATTACACTTTTCTCTTTCTGCCATTTATTTATGTTTTCTGATAGCTGGTTCCCAATAAGGGAAAGTAGGCAGAGTAAAACAGAACAGTCAAAATGAGCCACAAAAATTCAGGCAAAGAAGACAGGTCTAAAATAATAACTCTCTAATATACCTAAGGAAAAGACTTAGGTGTGGGGTTATTTCTTTTAAATCAGAACTTTCGAAGCTCAAATTTTTCCCTGCACTGCAATCCCAAAAATACAGTCCTGCCTGTGCCTCCTGCCTGGCTGGCACAGTTGCAACCCTGTGTCCCTCTATGTCTTTTGGTGTCAGCACATTCCCCACAACCTCACGGCACAGGCAACACAAGCACCTGTCCCAGTGGGTACCTCAGCTCTGCCACCAAAGTTCAAGCAACCTCTGGGTTTTCTCCTCTCAAATAAGACACTTGTGGAAGCTCTTGCTGGTAACTGCGTAACAGGGAAATGTTTTTGCCAGACCACAGAGGATGGCTTCGTCCTTGTTTGAGATTTTCCATTAACATTTATCTGTTTTTGCTTTCACCTGAATGCCACGCTTTTACATATCTAGATAAAGACCTGGCAGCGTGTGCCCTGCCTGGTCCCTACACTCAGCAAGACGATGTTCTTGAGTGCAAGGCATAAAGTTCCTGCCAGCTTAAGGACACAGATCGCTGTCTGACTGAAATGTCAGATACTATATTAAAAAGGTAGCAGATTGTGATGATAATGAAGTGCTGCAGCCTGTCGCTATGTTACCAACTGCTCTGAACTGACATGTCAGAAGGAACAGCAAGGAAAATGTCCAGAATCCCCATTTGGATCCCCTTCCTACACCTCCCACCAACTGAAGTATTTAAAATATTTACAGATAAAGCCAGCATGTTTCTTTATAAACAAATCCTAAAACGATAAACAGATAAATATATTACCCAGCGAGCCTGCTGTCTAAAATCATCCTCCTGCCTCTCCAGTTTGCCTCAGATCGCATCCTTCACACTCAGACAGAGAAGCATTGATTCAGGAATGGGCACTTCTCTGCCAATTCTTTGTCCCTTAAAGAGACCAAGCTCCCTCTGACTGATAAAGTGTGTTTAAAAGTACATTTAAACAGGGGGGGAGATGTTTTCCTGTTGACTGAGAACAGGGTGAGAGCTGTGGATGCTCTTAAAAGGGAAGGGGACATCCTCCCTCCCTCAGCCTGCTGATTTTGCCTATTATTGCCTTGTTTTCATGGTGTTAGCATCACCATCCTGGGCAATGAGCCTCACTGGATAATAAAACTTGGCTGCAGCTGGCCTGTAGAGGGTGGGGGCAGAAGGGAGGAGGGTGATGTACAAGGGCACAGCCAAACTCATGCTTTCAAACTATACAGAGCAGCACACAGCTCACAGCAGGCTTAATCCCTTCTCCTCCCTCAGCAAACCTACCTACTGTGCAAACAGAAAACACAACCAAAACACTTCTGCTCCCATGGAAATTTTGCATAAACAAAGAGAACAAAACAGACTCCTTATCAGGATTCTAGGGATGCACTGTGACTTGCCTGGCTATTTTGATATGAGATGGGTCCATCACGGGGCATGTTTGCTGAGAAGAGATTGTTTGAGCTCTGTGCTCATAGGTGCCAATGTAATTTTTAAAACTGCCTACTCAGTCAAGCAAACAAACTGGTTGAAGTCGCTTGTTTCCTGCTGCACACTATGCAGAAATGGAATTCTTAATTATTTTACCAGTTGTGGCTGAATTTTCTGTTCCATAAAATGGTAGGTTTTCCCAGCATAATGTAAGGACATCAGTTCTTTTAAAAGTCTACAACATTTAAATTAGGAATAGGTTCACTTTCTGCTAAAAAATATAACATATCATTATCCTAATTAAGCAGTGAAATACTTTAGACTGGTTTTGGGAGAAAATAAATTTCTGCTAAAAATACGGAGCAGATACATTTTCAAGAGCCAAGAATGCAATTATGGTAGTAACTTCATTTTTTGTGAAAATCACACTCAATAAAACCTTCAATAAAACCTTTTTTGTAGATTATATGAAAGCAAGTCACAAGGAGAGTGTCTGGATTTGTGCAGTACACAGCTACAAATCTCGAGGTCAAAAGCTTCCAGGAAATGAAGGAAACAAGGTGTTATGAAGCATGTGCTGCTACTTGACACGGTACTTGACAGGTAATGGAAAACAGAATTTAAAAAAGAGAAAAAACAGAAACCGAAACCACCTAAACCCCACAATTGCAGGTATTTCTGATCGTGTTTGAAAACAAATTGCTCAGAGCACAGCTGAAGCTGTCTACACCTAGGAGGTGTTCCTGTCCTCCTAGTGGCAAGGGCACGTGATGGCAACTGCTATACTAAAAAGGAGGGGAAAACATGAATTTAACCAAATTTCTGATTAACAGTGCTTGAAAGCTTCATGTTCTATCAGTCTTGATCAGCTGTATTTACTCTCATACCACCTGCCATCACTTCTCATTAATCCTGTCATGCAACTCAGAGAAAAATTGGCAGAACTTAACCAGCCAATACTAGGTCATACTGTCTTACAGGTGGTGTATTTACTCCTCTTTCAGCTTCATTTTATGTTCCTCCTGTACTGTAAAAGGCTGGGTTTTGGTAGACTGGGACATAGCTTCAGGGAAATATGTGTGCTTCCTCACAAGAGACTAAGGACAGAGAATTGCTAGTCCAAAAAAAGCTCTGGGATGTCCACTGCTCAAGGTTTTCCAGATGCTTGTCAAATATGTTTTAAGCATGAAGTGCCAATACAAGCCTGATGATTAAATGAGGTCCCTTCCAGCTGTATTTTCTATGACTGTATAATTCTGCTGTATATTTTAATACATTCCCACCTCCTATGAAAGAGGATATGCTGCTGTATGGTTTCTTTAACAATATTTGGGGGCATATTTTTATTGAAAGCAAAGCCCCTGGAGTGCAAGATGTCAGGTGCATCTGACATCAGATGCACCCTCCCCCAGAGACCTTAAAAGCCCGCGGGAGTTTCGAATAAATCACTTTTCACCACTGGAATCCAGAGAAGAATCCTCGTGGTCCTTTCCTCCCCCCTAAGGGGGATAGCGCCACAGAAATCCTCTCTGAGAAGCAGCGAGCAAGGAGTCTACTAGCAATCAACTCTGTTACCTTCCTGCAGACAGATTCCTGATTAACATAACTGGAGTGGAGAGTTTTGGTTTTCCCTTTTCAGTAGAAAGTTTTGTTGTGGTTTTTTTTCCTCCCTGGGAATTCAGTGCATGAGCTTGACAATATTGGCCTGCTTGATTGAAATGTGCCTTTTAAATTTGTCTTAAGAGAAAACCTAGAGGAAAAACATGAAAGATAAACAACTCTAAATGAAAAGTGCAAGATAACTACTACTCCATAGATCCTGTTCTGAGTGGATCATTGATAGAATAAAGTCTGTCTGCGTGGGCAAGACTTGTAATGAAAGAAATTGTCAGGGCCTTCAGCGAGTTTGTTATAATGAAGAGAAGTCTTCAGTGGTCAAGGCTCTTGACCTCTGGTTATTTTTATCCATTTACTGGCAGTGCATGTTCAGATGAACCATTATTGGCAGGTAGTAGGCAAGTACATGTGCACTCAGTTGGACCTCAGGAGCCTCACTAAATACTGAGATTATCCATAAGAACTAATGAAGTATTGTCTATGTAAATTTTGACCACAATGAAATTTGGTAAAACATCACTCTCTCACATTCAAAGGCTTGATAAATACTGTGTACACAGAAGATGATATCTTTATGTCCTCTGGTTTTCTGAGACCAAGCTGTCCTCTGTATTATCACAATTCCTGAGGACATTATGAGTTACCAGCAAATGAGAAGAAGCTTCACAGATTTATCCATGTTTCCACATTTCTCTTCATGCTGAGAGTTGCAAAATTAATTTTCTAGCTCATAATCAACAACTGCAACACTACAGTGGGAGAGAAAGCATTTAAATTATTTTATAAATGTAATTTAAAAAATGCCATAAATATCTAAGGTATCAACTTTGACTGTGTGCTTTAATTTCACAAAGCTAATGCTGTAGAATAGAGGCACCTGTGAACTTTTGCTACAGTGCCCAGGCTCTGCATAGAGGCTTTGTACTTCTACAGTTCTCAGAAGTGCAGCTCTTACTCTATGCATGAAAGAGAAGAACATTTCTGCTCCTTGGTGGTTTTAGCTTCTCAAGTTGACTGACTTGCTGCTTCCATAGTAAGAGAAGAATTTCTTATGTGGTTAACAAATTTTCCATCTCTTCCCTCTGCTTTTGAAGCATCCAAAACATATGCCAGGGAGGAACATCACAGAGAGATAAAATGTAGAGGTGATCAAACAGACCCAAAGATGGCATGGATGAGCAAGGAAAGTCTGGTCCATTTAAGTTGCTGGTAATACACTCTCTCTGGAGCTAGACCTTTTCTCCTGGGTTTTCTGACTTGAAAACATGACACTTAGATGCAAAATCTTCTGTGTTGGTCGCTAGATTGTAATAAGCCTGATGAGATGGATTGCAAACAGCCAGTGAGTGTGCAAAACTTACTGGTTCAGAATGCAAAGGAAGACGTTTTTGTCTTGAGAGTACAGACAGGTAAAGTGCCACGAATTGAGCTGGAATTTAGTAGATCCCTAAGGAAAACAGCCTGCCAAGGAGGGCAAACTGTGTGGCTTCAGGTGGGCTTAGCCTCTTACTGTCTGGCTTGCACCCATGTCCTACCCCAGACTCACTTAGCCATCTGCTGCAAAAGGAAGAGCGCCACCTCCACCACCAGGAACCTACAGACTTTACTTGGCTGAAAGTCCTCAGTCTTCTCCTGATAGCCCAATAGTGGCTTTAGAAATGAGAGTTTCTGATGATCTAACTTAGTAATATCCTCAGAAGATGTTAGGATCAAATTTACTCTCCAAGTATTTCATTTCAGTGCAATGGAACAGGTTGCCCAGAGATGTTGTGGATGTTCCATCCCTGGAAGTGTTTAGGCCAGATTGGATGGAGATCTGAGCAACCTTGTCCAGTGAAAGGTGTCCCTGTCCATGGCAGGGTGTTGGAACTAGATGACCATTGAGCTACCTTCCAACCCAAGCCATTCTATGATTTTATGATCTTTTTGTAACATGTCATCTAGCAAAGTCTCTTGAAGATTAACAGTGATCTCTTCAAGAAAGAAGTTTCTGAGATGTTACACTGAGATTGACTCCCACAATAATATGGAACCATTATACTGCCATTTCTAATGAAAACATAAACAGATATCCAAAGAAAGTGGATAAAAAAGGGATTTCAAGTAGAAATACTGCTAGCAAATTTCTAATCAGTTCTGACTCTTAAAATCACAGAGGATCAGAACAGCATCACAACAAATTAAGTACATGACTACTATAAGAGGAAGAATTAAAACAAAATCTGACTTTTTTCTCTTAGTGGCTTGCATTCTGTACTATTAAGTTATTATGTCTCCATAATAGCCAATATGACCTAAATTTTCATAATCTGTGATAATGAAAAGGTACCTTTCACAAAACAAAAAAAAATTAGATCCCATTGTTCCCTTGGGGCAATTTTAGGCAGGCTAACTTAGGCTTACTTAAATGGGTTTACTGAAATGATAAGTCACAGCATTTACAAAACTAGCCATTGTACCCAAAGGTTGGTGTTGTCTTTTACTATAATGAAGTATTTCGTAAAAACATGATGAACAATAATCAAATATTATTTTAAAAACTACACAAGTTGCATGTTTGTTTATCAAAAAGAGTCTATTTCAGATTCTAACACAATCGAGTAGAAAAACAGGGTTAGAGTCATTTAGGGACATATAAACAAATTAGCAATTCGGAAGACAAGCTCAGATCAATAAATGTCAGATCAGTAGGATCTCTTTAAAAAAAAATTAGATGGAAGGTACAACAGAGATGTGCCTTTTAATGGATTGCAAAGGTGAAAGTGATTAGAGGTAAGATTATTCTGAACTCTCTTTGATAAGTTGTGCTCAATGCCTTCCTGACAAGGTGATTACTAGTATGGAATGGTACAGAATTATGCCTTCAGATATTTCTAGAATATCTCCTAGTTCAAGTGAATACATGTCAAGTACCACCCTCCCCACATTCACACTTTAAATAAGATAATACTGCAGAAAATGTTTGATTCAGGCTACAGATTCCTGGATTGTACTGACTGTGATACTTGTCAGAGAGATGAGTGACCTTGAATCAAACTCTCTTACTTCTCTATGCCTCAATTTCCCCATTTGAAAAATCATGCCAATCATACTGACTTTGTCATGGACTGTATTGACATCTGCCAATGAAAAATATTTCGTATTAATGGACTGAAAATCGCTTACAGCTCTTTCTCACTAGCATGAGTTAGTTACAATAATAGCCATGAGCTTGATTTCAAAAGAAAAGCCTGTGTCAGTGTCAGTGTCAGTGTTTTTACCTCCTAGTCAGCATGCTGCTTTTCACTGCACTTTTCTTTCCATTGGCATTGTGTTACAATTTAGAAGTCTTATCAGGTCACGGCGCTTGCACAGAGAACACAGAAAGGTTTCATTGCTCCAAAGAACTCAGGGATCCGTAATGGGAGTTTTCAGTGCATTCGTGTCAGCTGCATTTGTACCCTTCAGCGTTGCTTTCTCCACAATTTCCAATATTGCTAGCTCTCATGTTGTTAATGTTTTTCCCTGTGAGTCTCAGAGATACAAGGAGAAAGAAGAGAAAGAGAAACTCTCCCTCTGGATTTTAGGGCCTATTCACTGATTCCTTTTCACGCTCTCACCCTAGCAAGTCCCAAACAGCTACCTGACTGTCTGGCCTCATGATCTTCATGCTCATCAAAACCTGTATTGCAGGATGGTTATTTGGTACTTTTCTCAGTGTTGCCATACATTTCTCTCAAAGAAAAAAAAAAATCTGAGTAACACTGCCAACACATGCGCAGTCTGTTGTCACAAAAACGTTTTCAAATTCTGCTACTAACAACATAGCAACAACCAACAACTTTTCTTTGTTGCAAGATATGAAATGCAAAAGTAGTGAGAGGAAAACATGTGCATGAAATGGACCTTTTTTCCAATACTCAAATTTTCTAAGAAATTAAGATTTTGTAGCTTTTGCACTCCCTCCATCCCATTATTTTACCAGAGAATCAAAGAAGCAGGACATAGATTGGTTTTCTGTTCAGGGTGAGAGCCACTATATGGAGCAGTGCAATACTTTTAAACCATTCTAATGTGACACTATCTCCCTCTTCCTGCTGCATGCTGCATTCTCCCACCTTTCTGATCCTATGACCTGGCTCAGGAGATGAAAACAAATTGTTCAGGGACTGAAACCAAATGAAAATTAGGCCTAGAAGGAAAATCTGATTTGGTTTTGCTTGGTTTAATTTTTGAACCAGTTCACCGCAGGACCAAGTGGATGGTGACACTACTGAAAAGCAGAGTGTGCAAATACAAGCCCACAACAAGGTATAGTGCCCCTTCAGCACCCTATGCTGTTCCTGGCTGTAAAAGGAGCTGAGCAACCCTTATCACCCTGAATCATGGAACTTCCATAGCATGAGAGCCCTGCTACTAAAGCCAGATATTCAAATCTTGCTGCCCTGTTCTCTCTGTATACTCCTAGGCTACTGGGAAGTGGTCTCTGACCACAGCAAGCCCTTGAGCTCATGTCTTGGACTTAGAGGTGCATTGATGAACTTTGCTAGACTGCTGAGTTCATGACTGCAACTGTGTGGGTTCTTCAGAATGGGTTTTTCTGCTTCCACTTTATGTGCAATATTATATGAGTTCGTTGGAAGAAAGCAATGAGGGACCACAAAAAAGAACAAAGAGCATCACAGAGATTACTCTTCAAGGAAAGCATTGCAATGGTACCTTGCCTGTTTTGTCTAGTTTACTGTCTTTCTTTGAAGAAACACATTCAAATACCAGGGAAGAATGTTCTTATTTTACCTTCTCTGCAGCCTGGTTTTTGCAGCAAAGGCTCTTCTCAGGTTTTCTGAGCTTTAGGCTTTAACCCATGCCAAGGTGTAAGGGAGTAAAGGAGGCAGAAACACCGAGGTCGAAAGGTCAGAGCAAACTGTCTGGGATCCTTGGGCAGAGGGCATGGAGATGATGATGGCAAGAAAAGTGCTAACTGGTACAAAAGACAAGATAATTTAAGAACAGCAACAAAATTGTTTCTCCAAGTAAGAGTACTTGCATAATTCACTTCTTTTTCTGCTGTTTCTATGGGTCTTTGATTTGAGGTGGAATGAGACTTCGAAAATTATCTAGCTCACCCTGAGGTATTCACATCATAAAGAACATACTGCATACAAAATAATTATATATTACACACACACAAAATAAATAAATAGGGACTACTGGATTTAAAGAGACCCCTTTAGTTCTGCTTCTTCCCTTTGTGCAATTCTGCTCCTGCATAATCCTGTAAGTTTTCATCTCATGCTTACATGCTCTTTTTCTCAGCAGTCACCCTTCTCCCTATAAAGAGGTCTCAAGGCTCTCTGAAGACTGTGTTTAAGCATTCCTGCCTGAGGTCCAGGCCATCAACTCAATAGACCTTCCAAAATGAACTTGTTTTGTATGTTGCTGCTCATCAACAGCCTTAACAGGGCCATGTGGCATGACACAGCTGTGCTCTTCTGAGCGTTTTAGACAGAAGGAAAATGAAACTTTTGAAACACCAAAGTAAGATTCTGAAAAGAAAAAAAATTATACGCATCTGGCAAAATCTAAATAAGAGGACAGTGTCTAGTGAAGCTTCACTGACCCCAGGGTAGAGTAAATGCAAAGGGTTATGGTTGCTAACACAGCTCCAGCAGATGCACTTCAAGCAGTGAACCCTGGGACACATTGAAGTGTATTTTTCCTCTCTATAACTGCTTCTTGCCAAGGTTTCTCTGTTAGCACAGGTCTGTCACTCAGGGATCACACCTTCTCATGTCCCTGAGTAATGCCAGCACAACCTTTTAGTTTAGGTTTGACTTCTATGGAGCTCATCTGATATCATGTCTTTTAGGGGCTAATCCATGAAGACACAAAGGGAGAGCAGTTAAATTCCTTTTCTCATTTTGTATCTTTAAGATATGAATTACAGTGTATTGTGCAAAATTCCCTGAGCATAGAAGCAGCTCCAACTGCAGCTTAACACTTTGGTTCTTTCTTTGGTGTTTTTGTTTGTTTGTTTGTTTATTTGTTTTGGTTTTGTTTGTTTGTTGTTTGGGGTTTTTTTGTTTTTTTTTTTTTTTTTACTTTAAGCTTTGACTTAATTCTTTTCATACCTCAGCAGATGTAACTATAATAATTAGAGCCAGCTTCTGCAACGAGCTGCAAGGATAATTGCCCAGGCACCCTGTGTACAGACAGAGGACAGAGGGGCCATTATCTTAGACTGTGCCTGCTATAGAGGCTGGTGTGCCCTAGGGTGCAGCTCTTGGTCTCCCAGACCTGGCCTGACCTCTTTTGACCTGCAAGCTGTGATTTTGCTTTCTCCCGAAATCCCTCTGAGAACAATAAAAGAAGAAAGGGTTGTCGCATAAATTGAAAAGTCGTTCCTGGTTCCAGAGCCATCATATGGAAATATCAAAAAGGAGAAAGAGATCCATGAGTTACTTTCTCACTGTAACACTGAAACTGTCTCTGCTTTTTGCCATACCTGCAGATAGCCGGTATGTTGAATATTACACCAAAGAAAGATGCTAAAAAGTGAAAGAGGTATATATTTAGCCATCTTTCTTCTTGATGATTAAGTGGATTCTATGTGCAAGTAGATATCCTGTGAAATGAGGGACAGGAAGGGGAAAATAATATTATCTTCCTGTGTTTGCTAACCATTTTGCTAAAGAGGCATCAATAACCTTATTTGTTTACCTGTGGGTTTCCACAGAAGCGTGTCCTCAGATATAAAGTGGATTTTTATGAGGGTTTTGACTCTTATGTGCATGTTTCTTAAACAAAAAGGGTAAGGTAAAGTGTCCTGTACTTAGGTTATGTAACAGATGATCAGGGAATTGAGCCAAAAATTTGCTATAATGTTACAAATTAGCTACTATTTCTTCCAGCAATTTTATTCAGGCTTTAGGAAATGTTTCCCATTACTATAATAGAGAAATATCTGAATATTTGAGGGTTAAATTTACATTGAATAGTGAGTTAAATTCTCAGTGGGGAATGAATGGTTACTAAGGCAACAGGAGAATGCATTCAATACCTGTTATTCAAGTCTGTATACTCATACTCATTAGCTATCACATTGTTTATTAATATTCACTCTAAAATGGATGTTGCCAGAACCTCTTTACTTCAACCTAAGTAGCAAGACATGAACTAATATGAAAAGAACTTGCAACCACTATTAGTATATTAGTATGCTTCTCAGGAAGCACAGATCTTTGTATCTGAAGAACAACTTTTGCTTCCATGTAATAAAAAATGAAAATAATAATAAAATAAAAAAATAATTAAAAAAAAAATTTGTAAACACAGTTCTGAAGGAGTTCTGACTGAAAAACAGCTGGAGCTATCAGGATCTCCTGAAAAAAGCAGTGTAAAACCAGAAAAACAAAAAAGGACTAAAATACCCACACTGATACTAAGCACTAATAAGCAAGAACTGCCGTGCAGGAGCAGATTAAGAACATCTATCTGTATGTGTTGTTGAAGACCACGGCCAATATGGAGTGTTTTAGGTAAAATTGAAGCAATTGTGTCTCCCTACTTTTTTCTCCTGCGATAAACAAGAATAATACGTTCATTCTGAGAATATATTATGAGAATGAGGAAATATATGCTAGTTTGAGCCTATGACAGTTTGCAGAGGTCAGGAACATTATGATAAGGACTTGCAAGGACTAGTACATATTGTGCAACACAATAGCACTTCACAAAGCTCTTAAGACACCTTTGTGTACCCTTCCACAAGATCACAGAATCAAATGCACATAGCAATTCATCCCTAAGCTTACTCAAACCTCTCCCATTCAGAAATTAAATATAAACGGCAACAGATGCCTCAGTCTGAACTAAAAAAAAATAATAAATCAAAATGCTTCCTCGAGAGTGAAAATTCTTCTCATTCAGAATCATCAGAGCGTGTTATTTAATTTAATTTAGATTTTTACACCATGCTAATATAAATGCAATATTATACAAAGCTTACATGACACTTACACATAACACAGTATACTATTTTATTAGTGTACAAATGTGGCAGTCTGATTAACATTGTCTGTTCATGGAAAGCATGAACTTGCCTTGTTTTTTCTTGAAATACTACCAAAGAGAAGTTAGGGTCAGCTGGATTATCTCAGTTTGTTACTTCAATAACCTTTCAGAAGGCAAGGCATTACATTAGTCCTTTAGTAAATTTGGCCCTAAATGCCCAATGCTTTTCATAATTTGGAGTCAGGCCTTTAAATTGATCACATTTGATCATCCATGGAGTTTAAAACCTATGCTGCAGTGCTCCCAAGCATAACAGGGACATATCTATCAGCTCATTTTAAAAAATTATGCTACTGAAGTGAAGGATCTCATTCTTCACATCTAAACGAGTCTATGAAAGAGGGAGCACTCAAGTACTGAAACAGAACTAAATTGCCTGTTCTAAATGACATATTGAAGACAAGTACAGAGCACAGATTTTATCTTACATTCATCAATCTAGAAAAAAAAATTGCTTAAGCTAGAGTCTCATATCCTATAATATCCTCAATTAAGCTGTATGAAATCACAGTGATTTGTATACTCCCTATAATACTACATTGGCCTAAACAGAAGAATCATTCAAAGGATTAAAAAAATCATTGTAGGAAAAACTATGTACATAGTATGAATTCCAACTTTTGGTTTCACTTTTATTAAATTCTTGTAAATTTTCCATTCTGTAGGGGCAGCTGTCACATGAAATCTGGTACACACTGGACACCTACAGAGAGGAGGTCAGGATGTCCTCACAGTTAGGATACTTTTCAAGATCCTATGGGATAAAAATAATGATTATCAATCAAACATTGAAATCTATGAGGAAAAAAGCATTTCTTACAGACATTTTTGAAGTGTCTGAGTTTTCCACGTGAAGTGGCTTTCATTTCTCTTCCTTTTGCTAGGCTCAGATGATGGCTCTCTCAGATACTATAGTGATAAGAATGAGATTAGCCTTTATACTAAAAACCCAAGCCTTTCTATAGTTAAGACCAGCACCTCAGAAAGACATCTGAAATCTTTTGGATTTTATTAGCATTTTAAACTCTAAATCCTCAATGGACCCTTTAAATTACTGTGCTGGTTTAAAGGTAAACCGGCAGGAGAAATGAACCCAGCTCAAAAGAGATTATAAATCAGAATTACAATTTAATAAAAATAATACGATAAATACAATTATACAGACAAACAATTGGTTTTAACTCACAAAACCCAGATGTATAACCCAGCACCCTGGGGCACGAACAGAACAGTGTTTGTTGGCCCCCATGCTGAGCCCCACGTGGTCTCCCTGAGTCCAAAGTAAAAGGAAAGGAAGACCTGATGGTGAGGGTGCTGGTTGCAGTCTGGTTGAGGGTGCTGGTTGCAGTCTGGTTGAGGGTGCTGGTCGCAGTCTGGTCGAGAGTGGTGGTTGCAGTCCGGTCAAGGTTCTGGTCCTCCTCTGGATCCAGTGAGTGGGCCCAGAAGTCCCAAGACCCCAAGATTATATACACACAGGTTGGAGTGGGAATGCCCACTCCCCAGGGTGGGGAGTTCCACAATGGGTGATTGTGAGTTGTGAGATCTTTTTGGAATCCTTGGGGGCCCACTAGCAGACCTGACCCCTCAGACTGAGTGTGGAGGTGCTGATGACTGCCCAGAGGCAGGTACCAATCACACCTGAGTCATTGGTGTGAGGATAGGAACATCCTCCTATCTCACAGGCTTCTTAACATCCAGCCTATAGCTGAGGGGTCAGGTGTGCTCTGGGCAGCTGCTGCAAATGGTCTTTTGTTAACAGTTCCTGGGAAATGACATATAGGGTGTAGAATACACAGTTTGGGTTACACCCACACAGTGGGTTACACCCACCTGGCTGCTCTAGCTAGGACAATTACTTAGCCCAAACCCTGAACCAGGAGAAGGCTTGAGATGCTCTGGGTCTGTAAATCCTTAGTAGCAGGATTCTGAGATTCCCAGGCACAGCAGACAGGGGCAGGGCTGCCAAAGAGCATTCAAAGAAGTTGTGCTTCCCAGATTTAGTTTAATGGGTTGTCTCATGCAGTGATGGAAACTTGAGGAGCACCAGCACAAAATTACTTGGTAACTGGGAACATTTGAACTCTGCTTGCCAGTGAGTATGACAGTCATCAAAGAAAAACAGAAAGTAAGTGAAAATCAAATAACTGTAATCAAGTAAGTGGGGTCTCTCAGTTCTTTGTGATGTGTGAAGGTTTATCATTTGCACTAAAGACTGAAAAGAAGTATGAGCAGGGATCAGCACAAAGCATCAGTGTGGATCTTCTTGTATCAGAGATTGATTGAATATTAAGAGCCATAGTCCTGCAAAGGCATGACTTCTGTGATTTGTTCCATGAAGTCATCTAAACTTCTCCCAGTGCAAATCTGGAAGTCTCTCCAAGACAAGAATTGTGGAGCACTTTTCAAAAAAAAAATCTCTTATTTTTGACATTACTACTCTAAGAATAATAGGTGGTAAAATATTCTGACCTCTACATTCATTCAGATTGTTTTAATTAACTGAAGAAATGATGTCTAAGAAAATAACACCAGGCAGTAAAAGGTTTTTTGGTTTGGGAGTTGGTTTTCTTTGGTTTTGTTTTCATAAAAAGCAGAACAATATCATGATAGAAAGAGGAGAGCTAATTAAAATCTGGACAGATAATTTTATTCTTTTTGAAAGGCCACTTGTTAAAGTGCAACACCACAATTAGATTATTCTCCAAGTTTAACGAAGTGGATCAGATAAACCAGTGTCTCTCTGTCTCTTATGAAATATAGTGAAAGTCTGGAGTGATTTCTGAAAGCAAAAAGGTGTTTGAAACATTTCTTAATAAATATAATCTGATTCTGGACTAAAAAGATTGAAAGAGATTAATAATATTTTTGATAATTTGAAAATAATTCTTACACTCTTACTTGGGAAAAGAGCACCACCTACTGATCATCACTCTGAAATTTCAGTATGTTGTTTCACTTACATGTGTTTCACTTGTACACAACATCATTAGCTTAACTCCAGAAGTTTTGGATGATTCTCAAACACATGTAAAAGAACGCTTACGTATCTTCAGCTATCAGCTAATACCACTGGGATACTTTATTGTTTTAGTACCCAACAACAGCTTGGCAGCAGAAAACACGCTCAAGAACTTCAGGATCTATGGTGATATTAAATAAACCCACATTATCACTAAAAGGATGGTATATGCTGTCCTAATATGATTATTTTTTACAGATGCCTGCTTCTTGCTAGCACTTTTCAGTCATGTGAAGAACTAACCTAAGCATGGAAAAGGTTGTTGGTTTGGTTTTTTTAAGTAGGACCTGGTTTTCAGCTCCCCTAAGGGAGAGAGGACAAGGATTGTCCTTTCCAATCCCATCACAGATTTATGCCAAATTACAGCACCATTTAACATTGCCTTAAAAAACATGCAGCTCTTCTGCACTAAAGCAAGTTCTTGAGTTCACCTCTAAAGCTTTTCTGAGCTTTCTTTTCTGTCAGAGACCCAGCTGTGATACACAACATTACACCAAGGAGTATTGACCAGAGAGAGCAATATTCATCCAATGCCACAAACAGCCTCCCCACTCACGCTCAGAAGATGTAGCTATACTGCAGTCTCAGGTCATTACTCGGGTGTTCTGCCAGTCACATTCTAATTATATTCTTTTAATTATATCACATAGGTCTTTTTACAGCTGTTCTGAAGGCACTGATTTTTCTTCCATAAAGGTTGTTCAGTCAAGTTCTTTTATGTTCCAGCTCTCTTAGGAGCAAGAGACTGCACTCTGGCTGCTGAGAACAAAGTAAGTGCTCCAGGAGCAGCGGGGTGAGCTATCCAGCACGTGTGAGGAGGATGCTGGGCACTGAGGGTGGGTGGTCCAGCAGGCCCTAGAGGGTCAGGGATCTGGTTGACAAGGCAGCCAGACTGTGACAGGGACCCAGACAGAAGCAGCGTTGCTTTGGACAAAACCGAGGAGAGAAGCACCCATGCAGCTTCACAGAGGACCCCAGTGAGGTTTCTCCCAGCTCTGTCTCACAACCCAGATGTGACAGTTGAGACTGTGGAGCCTGCTGGTGCACTCAGGGCCCTAACAACAGCAAGAAAGCTTAGCTATAAATAGGTTTTTCTCTTTGCTCATTTCCCTGCACATTTGATAGAACTTGAATTCTTAAAAGGTTCTAGTGCTGCTCTGAAAAACAATCTCAGAAAATTGGTGTGCTGGTGATTGCTGTCATCCTATGAGTGATGAGACTATTTTTCCAATGTCTCACATCTGATGTGATTGTGATTACTGTCTCTAAACCAGAACGTGAGGAGCTGAACCAGGAGCTCCCCCAGCTGCATGCACAGCTACAGCTCGAAGCTGTCAGCTAAATCTCCATGAGTGGCACTCATGCCCTCTGCAGGTCTGGCTCAGCAGAATTCATTACACATCTACTATCTGCTCATGCAATTATGCCTCTCTGTGAACCTCAGGAGAATTAAGACCTTCTCATATACTGCCCTTGTCAGGTCACAGCCCAGCAGCTAGAGCTCAAAGGTATCATTACTCGACAATTTCTTGCTTGACTCAGCCTTCAGTTCTTGAATTCCTTGTCCCAGAGGTATATGATCACAGGAACATCTCAGTTGGCTGGGGGAGGTGTTGTTTAGAGAACATTTCTAGATCTTGTAGCTTCAAGAGTAAAAGCTTAAAATCATGACTCATTTGTATTCAAGATCCTCCATTACCCTGCCTACATATAAAATTATCAGTCTTCTGGGTTTGAGATTTTTCTTTCTTTATACATTAGGACTTTCACTGGACAGGTTTCTACTTCTCCTGGAAGGGTAGTTAGTTATTTTCTTATATTTGTATGCCAGGATTGGTAAGACTAAAAAAATTTCTTTCCTCCATCAAAAGAAAGAAGAAATGAATGACCGGATACAAACAAAAATTATAGTAAAATCATAAATAAGAATAATTTAAGTTGGAAGTGACCTCAGAAGGTCACCAGTCCATCCTCCACTTCCAAGCAGCAGCTCTGAGCTTAGACCAGGTTGATCAGGGCTTTATGAAACTGAGTCTTGAAAACATCTAAAGATGGAAATGGCACAGCCTCTCTGGCCAACTTGCACCACTGCCTGACTGACCTCATGGTGAAACAGTTAAACATAACTTGCCTATACATATAAATATAAATATCCTGAAGGAATGGGGAGAAAAGAATAAAGTAGAGCCATTTACATGGAAGAAGCAAGAGGCACTGAGGTGTACAGTCAGATATTAAGCAGGTAAGTTAGAGCCATTTGTAGGCTATGTATATAATAAATTATTAGATAGAGATAGCAGATGTCTTTTTGTGGAAAAGCAGAATTAAGTTTCAATTCTAGGGTGGAATGAGTGGCTTACCAGGTCAGGAAATGTAGTTTCATGCATCTATAGTAAAAAAGGGTGGTTGAATTACCTGTTTTCTTTTTTTCATGCAAAATATTTAAAGTTCACATGGTTGATTTCTTTTAGAAGCATCCCATTATTATTATTTTGCATATAAAGAGAATTCTGCTGGTATTTTGGTTTTTTGGGCTATTTCTCAAGTCCCTGTAAGTGCTAAACAAGTCCCCTTTGTGCTAAACAACTTGTGGTGCTATTCTAAAGAGGAACAAGACTTAGATATTTAGATTTATAATTGAATTAGGACATCCACCATCAGACCCTGTCACAAGAATAAGGACCAATTGCTCATTTTATTGGAAAATGCAGAAACAATCTTCACTGAAGGTAGGCCAGGCTCCTGAATTGTTGTGTCACCCCAGGATTGTGACAGAGCCCTCAACTCCAACTTGTGATTCATGCTGCCCTTCAGCCCTGCTGCTCAGAGACCTTCCGTAGGTTCTCTGTTCTGCTTCTCCAGGGGCTCATGTTCCTCATGAGCTCTAAAGTTTCCATCTTTCTGGTAAAGAGTACTTCTAGGAGAAGGGAATGCTCTGGATTTCACTCTAGAGACCCATTGCTGCCAGGGCAGCAGAGAGGAGCACACACTTGCAGGTTGTCTGAGGGCTGGCAGGAAGAACTAAGCTTCTCTCTCTGCCCCTGCCAAATCATTCACACAGAGCTGGGCAGACTCAAGGGTACAGCTAACACAAAGGAGACTTTAATACTTTCACATACTTTATGAGGAATATGTAGTTTCATTTTTTCTAAAAAAAAAAAAACAAAACCAAACCAAAACCAAACAAACACCTTTTTTATAACATAAATAGCGCTAGTTTTTCATTTTTTCTTTTCTTGCATTAAACTGGGCGAACTGCCCGTGTGTTGTGGTGTCAAGAATTATGTTTGCTCTCACTACTCTGTGCAAAAAAATTTACTTGAAAAGAATTAATATGGACACTATAAAGCAACTGTCTCTTCTATTCATAACTACATTTGAAAACCTGGCCTTAAACAATTTCAGTCTCACATGGTGAGTCAGTGACGCCATCTGTTCTTCTGTGAAAAATGTACTGGGCTATTGATCTGAGAACTCCAAGGGGTCTTTGGGATAGAGCATCTAAGAGGAGAGAGAAGGGAGTGGAAGTTATTTTGGAGAAGATGTTTTCAACTGGTTTAAATAACAATAAACTGCACTTCCATCAGAAAAGATTTGAGATTAGGTTTCTTTTCAGGTGGACAATTACAGTTGGTACACTTAAAGGCAGTAAGTTCTGCTAATCTTTTGATAAGCTGATTGCCCCGCAATTCTGATTTCTTAGTACATATTGTTGAATATGTATTATGTGTGTAATACATTCTGTATCCATTGTGTACTATAATAGTGCATGTCTCCATGCCAAGACAAAAAAATCCTGGATAATTACAACTCCTCAGAAACCTTGAAACCACATCACAGATTATATAAAAGACATTTTACTAAAGCAAGGTAAAGAAAATGGGCAGAACTAAAACCAAAACATATAGATTAAACATAATAAAACTTTAACAGAAATCCTACTATATGGTTTTCTGGCTCCATCTGGTGTTTATTTTACAGAACTTCTAGCTTAGGGAAATCTAGTTTCCACTCCCCTTTCCAAACATTGGAAATGAGGATTGGTATTAAAAGGATGTTTAAATTTATGTATCCTGAGGACTTACATTCAAAGTTGTATATTAGTTATTGTGAAGTTAAAAGAAGAACACTTTTTTAAATCAGTTTTTATATCTTGTGACTTAAATCATACTCAGATCTGAGAAAGGGCTTCTATGGCAAAGAATCAATTACCAGTTTTCCTTAGGATATCAGTTAGAATGCTAAAATACTATTCCTCTCTACTAATCATGCCTTGCTTACATTTTCATGATGGCTAAATCATCACTACTACTGCTTTATTCAAACACTATTACTTTATTCAAATTAACCCTCAAACATTTGCAACACAAATACCAAAAGTTTCCACATCAAATCTTTTATTAGTGCTGCTTTCAAGTCAGAGAATAATATATTTACTGACTGTACAGAAAAAGCAAGTTGGAAGAAAGAGTGAGAAGATCATTGCTTGACTGCTCACTGGGTCAAATATTTGTGGACATACAGTCTGGGACATATTTCACCTTTAGGATCACAAAACCAGAGAATAAGGTTGGAAGGGACCTCAAAAGATAATCTGGTTCTATATTTTGTGGCAAAGGGAGCTTATGAGATTATCTATTACCCTGTCCAAATGGATTTTTAAAACCTCTGGTGACAGGGCCTCTATCACGTCCCTGGGAAGGGGTACTGATTATTCTCACTGTATAAAACATAGAGTGAGATGTATAAAATAGTGAGATGAAAACTCTCCCAGTGCAACTTGTACCCATTGTCCCTTGTCTTTTCCATGTGGGTCCAGGTGAAGAGAGAATCTCTGTCCTCTTTGTGGCTGCCCATTAAGTGCTGGAATATTGCAATGAGGTACTCCCTAAGCCTTGTTTTCTCCAAGGAGGAAAGAATTAACTTGTCCAGTCTTTCCTGCAAAAACCATTGATCATCACCCTCCGAGTGAGGCCTGTGAGCCAATTTCCTACCCATATGACAGCCCACCCATCCAGTTTGTATCTTGCCAGTTTGTCCAGGAGAAGGATGTGGGAAAATATATCAAATGCTTTGCTAAAGTCCAGGTAAACAGCACTCACTTCTCTCTCCATGTTGACAGAAAATTTCATTCTGTTGTAGAAGGTGATCAGGTTTGTCAGGCATGAATTTGCCTTTGGTAAATCCTTGCTGGCTTTTCCCAATCACCCACTTCACTTGGTTTCTAATAGTTTCTATGAGGACTTGTTCCATCACTGCCCCAGGGACTGATATAAGACTAATGGGTCTTTAGTTTTCTGGGCCCTCCTTTGGGCCCTTGTGTATGGTATCTGCTCTTTTCCAGTCATTAGGGATATCCCTTGATCTCCATAACTTTTCAAATATTATAGACAGTGGCCCTGCAGTCATGTCAGCCACTTCTCTCATACTGGGGTGGATTTCATCCAGGCCCACAAACTTGTGTGGATATAAGAATACAAGCTCTTCTTTGTTAGCATTTCTCAAAATATGGTGGCATAACACCCTTCTTTTTCTACTGGGCTCAACATACAAAACTGTCTGGTTTGGTATGGTACATTCATAAACCATCAAACTTATTGTAAAAAACTGGGTAAATTAAAAATTATTCTTTAAAAAGGGGATTCTCACTTTCCTTAAAGTGGACTACATATATACTGCACATGCACAATAAAAATAATATCACATAAACATGAATACATTTTCAAACATGATTTAGAAAATGAGAATAATGTAGAAGAGCCAGTATTTCCTGACAAACAAGCTTTCTGCATACCTCACGGGCTTGACTATACCTGTAGAACACCAGAGTACAGTAGGTAACACTGAGAAAGTCTTTACCAGCAGCAAATGTATTAAAAATTATACATTTTTTTTTTGTCCCTATCTCAGTTAGAAAAATGAGTTTTCCAACCCTTCTCATTTTAAGTAGCCTACTCTTCTAGATTCTTGGTTACAAGGGACAAATTTGCTTTCAAAGATGTTGTTCATCGTATGTATGAGTATTACTGTGGCTGGTACAACTTGCCTATACATATTTATTGTTCAAAATTATCAGAATATCTCTATGTCTCATCTTCAAGTGATTGAAGAACTCACTGGACTTGTTATTTCAGCTTTGGTTTTGACTAAATGCATGCAGTAGCTCCTGGGATCTCACTGTCGCTCCATGACTTTTGCACTCTTCTTTACACTGAAGATATTCACACTTCTGAATTCAGACATGCTGTTTTCTCACAAAGGAAAAAAACTCTATTTCCTAAGATATGTCTGTGTGATGGCAAGGTGAAAGGAGCTAATGCAAAGATGCTGTAAGTCAGCTGTCAGTCTCACTGAGCACAGGTTTTCCTGGGGTAGTCAGCTGAGCACAATGCACTCCTGCTTGAGCTGCTGCTCCTCATCCATCCTTACTCTCCACACAGTTACCAATCTCTATCACCAAAGCTGGTAGATACAAAAGAAGAAGCTGCATGAGCTACCTTCAAGAAGACCCAGACAGCCTTGCACCCCTGGTCTGAGAAGGATTACGAGTGGCAGCACAAGCAGGGAATGAAAAAAGCAAAGGAAATGAAAAGCAGGCCATTTAACCAACTCCTTCCCAAGCAGGCAAAACAAAATGGGTGCCACGCAGCACAATGGACTTCCTACACACCCTGAACATTGTTCAGAACAGCACTGGTGATGTTGGAGATGAGGCCTCTTCCTGATTCCTTCTCTTCTTCAAGAATAAGTAAATGCCCTCCAACCACGTTATGGCCAAAGCCCAGAGTGGAGTAAGTGCTGCCTGCTAATGAGACTGTCTGGTCTGAAGTGAAGGCATATTTGAGGGACCTCAAAAAAAGAAGGTTTTGGGGTTTTTTGGTTTGGCTTTTCCCTTCCTCCCCCAAATATAAAAGCACAGTGGTTGCATTTATAACTAACAGACTGAGTTCTTCCTTCCAATAACACATGCCATCCATAATACCCACCCTCTACAGTCTCTAATCCAGAGTGATTCAGCATTGGCTGATGTAAATGGAATGGTTCTACTTTAAAGGAAAAAAAATTTTTGGCTGTCCGTTAAATGTCACAGGAAATCCATGGCATGTAGGAAAATAACTGTGTACAGTACTGTAGAGCCAGGAGTGTCTAACACATGTTGTATTTATTATAGTCTAAGCATAATAACAACATTTTAAATGAGCAGAAAGCAGGAAAAGCCTTATCTGCCTGTGAATGTGGAGGCATTATTATTACTGAACGACTTGTTCCCTCCTTCTGATTTCTGACATGTGCTCAGGCTGTGGTCTGTAATATTATCTTAGTGCTCTGATCCTGCACACATGTAGAAGGCCTCAGCATCAGGAAAATAGTTATCAGCAACTGATTTGTTCCTGTTTCCAGAACCAAGGTCATGTCTGAAACTCCTGGGAGAATCAGTCACTTCTGAAAGCAAGGAACTACAGCCCTGGCTCTTGTGACACATCCGTCCAAAGCTCTGTGTTGTTTTCAGATGTCAGCTCTGGCCCAGGGAGGGAAGCACAATGCAGCAGCTCTGGGGTCGCCTGAAATCAGGAGAAAGTTTTCTCAAGTCGGGATCTTACTACAGTGTCACCAGAAAAAAAAAAAAAAAAAGATGTTACTTAATATCTTTCTGTGCTTCCTTTCCTAAAACGTGTAGGAGATACTTCTTTATCTCACAAGGTGCCTGCCCCAGAAAGGCAGGAAGCTACATGCTTTCTATTAGGTGGAGCTTTTGAGCTTCCTGGGTAGTGAGACTTAATTTCAGTTAACTTGCTTTCAAGGGAGAGTGGCCTAATTGTTCCACAATAGACACATCTTGTGTTTTCTTAATTTATTTCTTTTTTAACCTGAAATGCTATGTGGGGAAAAAAAAAAAAAAAAAGAGATCTGCAACAGAGTCCTCAGTATCTTACTCACTTTCAGCAGGAGAAATCTTCGTAACTGACATTTACTGCCCAAATCTCAATTAAGTGTAACCTTTACAAGAAGCTAAACCCAGGGCGTTTCACAAAAAACAAATACTCTTCATTTTCTAAACATACAAATTAAAAAAAAAAAAAAAAAAGAAAAAAAACAGGGGGCACAGGGTTTTTAAAAGCTGTTGTGGAATCAATCAGAGGATGATTCAGGCAGGAGGGGACCTCAGGAAGTCCCTTGTCAAACCTCCTCCTCAGGGCTGGGTCAGCTCTGAGCTCAGTTTAACCCAGATGAGTTTGGAAAGCATCCGAAGGTGGAGATGGCACAATCTCTCTGGGCAATCTGTGCCTGCCTCCCTAGGTGACAAAAGAGTCTGTAAACCCACTCCAGTCCTCTCGTTCCATCCTGTCCCTGCCGTCTCACCCTCCAGCCGTGCACGGCAACGGAGACCATGGTCCCACCTGACCAATATCCCTTGCAGCCCGAGGGTGTTCTTTTATCCCTGCCATGGCTGCAGTTGTCACGCTCCTCCACCCTCCTCGCAGGGAGGTCTCCAGCATGATCCGTCCTGGAGCCCTCTGCTGAGCTCGCTCCAGCTTCTCCAAGTCCTTCCTGCCCTGGGGACCCAAACCTGGGGCCGTGTGTTACACTAGATGTGGTCTAGCGAGCGCCGAGTAGGGGAGGAACGACAACAACAAAAATAAATAAAAACAAAAGCTTTCTTTCAGCCTTCTCCGGCATGGGGGGGGCTGAGATTTTCCAAGCAGCGAGGCAGGGGCACTCAAATTACACAGGATTATAAGGGATTCCGTCCGGTCCTTGAGGACCCCATCTTGAAATCACACGTGGAGTGAAAATCGGGCTCCCACGGCGCTCGGCACCCTGCGGACACGGCCGCCCCCGCCCTGCGCGGTCCCTTATCCCTTCAGCGCCAGGCAGCGGCGGATGCACCCTCCCCGGGCGGGTCCCGGCCCCGGCCCCGCTGTGGGGGAGGCGGCGGGGCCGCCCCGGGGGCGCGGGCGGGCGGCGCTCGGCGCGGCCCTTCCCCCGGCCATGGCGGCGAGGGCGGGCCGGCGCCCGGAAGGGGAGCCGCCGCCACCGCCCGCCTGACTTCCCCGGCTGTCGGGCGGGGAGGGAGCAGGGGCAGGAGGGCGCCATGCTGCAGTTCTTGGTAAGGCTCCGCGGGGCGGCGGCGCCGCCGCCATTTCGCGGCGGGGCGGGGCGGGGCGAGGAGGGCGGCGGCGGGGCCGCTGCCCGGGCGGGGGAGGGAAGCGCTGTGTTCGGTCACCGTGTGTTCGGTCACCGTGGTGTGACCCGGCTCCGTGTCAGCCTGGCGGCCGCGCCCAATTTTAGCTTCCCGGCAGCGCAGCATCCTTGGGCGTTTTTCCTTCTCCTTCTCCTTCTCCTTTCCACCCGCCCCGGCCCCGCTGTTCGGTACCCGCCGTGCGCAGCCGGACCGGACCCCCTTGTTCTCGCAGAACTGCTCTGCAAATGGGAGTCCCTGCCTTGTTTTTCCTCCAAGCCGTGCCCTTAATTTGCCTTGGAGATTCAGCAGATTCTGCTTGCTCACGGTGATGCTCCGCTTTCTGCTCAAATTTCTTTGTGTAAGCATAATACCTCCCTCCTTTGGTGAGAGCAGGAGTGTAGGCCCTTTGCCATTTTGTGCACCCTTAAAAATTCATCGCCGGAGATGAGGATTTTTATATATAGAAGTTAGGGCAAGGGATCGTATTTCATTGCTGCCTTTCATTACACCCCCAGCAGAATTAATAGACCGAATGTTTTTTTTTATTTTTTTCATTTCAACACCCCTGATCCCCTAAACTCCTCTGGGTGCTTGAAGTTAGATGCCTGAAGTTAGACTGCTCTCATTCAATACTTGATCGATGCTGGTATTTACTGCCGGATGTGGAAATAAATTCCCTGACCAATAACGTTCTTGTTTGTGCTGTTGCAAAGCATGGAAACAGCTTCCTATTTTTCATTCTAGGGATGTGAGGGGTGCCCTAGGGTTTTAGTTGTGTTCTGATATGTCCCAGTAAATACAAACAATAAGTGATATTCTTTCATCTTTTGTTGGGGGAAGATAACTCAGCTGGCTCATAAGTTTCATACCAGACATTGATACAGAGGAAGAAGAGATGGCCTGTTGTAAGTTGGGAGAGCCTTGCCTGTTTTTTATAATGAATAAATAAGGCCTATTTCTTATCCCAACTTCATAATAACAAAGATGAAAGCCTCAGTCATTACTGTAGCTGTTTATAATCCCTCTCCACTCCAGTGAAAACAGTAAGGCTGAATATGGTTAGCCACTCTCAAAGTTTTTGTGTTTATCAACTCTACTGCTTGCTGCTAATGGTTTTTTGTTGCTAGATACAAATATGACTTCTTGATTAGTGTGTGAAAGTTAGAAAAAAGATATACTTATTCTGGGTTTTTTCCCTGCTTGGGTGTAAATTGGGTGTTTGACTCTTGCTCTCCCTTGTAAGGGCTGTAGCAGGGAGATAAAGGGATAATCTCACAAACCTTGTGTTTTTGCTGTCCAGAGTTAATCGTTAAAGAAGCATTTGCCAGTGATGCAACTTGAAATGCTTGGTAGAAATTGGAAGACCCTAAACTCTCATCAGCCCTGTTTGTATTCAACATGAACATTTTAATTGGCTATATGTTTTGCTTTCCATATAATTTAAGTCTGAGTAGTGAATTTTTTTCCCATTGCTTGAATTGTCAACTCTAAAAACAAATGTTACAGGTGGATTGCTCTTCAGTGCAGTGCTAGACTTTTCAAATAAGGAGACACTTAAAGGGAGTACTGATCTCAGAACTGTCTGTACTGGATAAGATTTATCTCACAACAGAATGAGACATATATTGGAAATGTTCTAGGGTAAAAGCCTAGAAAACTGCTGATAAACAAGGACCTGGTTTGTGTTTTCAAGTGGCTTCCCAGGCACTGCTAAGGATACAAGAAATTCTCCTCTGCTAGAGTGATGTTCTGCATTAAGAGGAATCAGAAGTCTTGTTTACATCAGTGCAGTATTTGTTAGTATCTCCTGGAGTACCTCTTTAGCTGATAATTGGAACTATAAGAGCATTTGATAACCAGCGCAGTATACACACACAAAAAAGACTCTACTTGTTCTTAAATTGTTAAAGCCAAGCTCCTTAAAAAGTAATAATAAACAAGGAATAAGACCAAAAATCTGTTTAAGAAAATACTGAGGTAACTTGCGGTCATAATTCATTTGGCACCTCTCAGCAAATTTTAGTTTTCTATAGATAGATTTTCACCAGTGATGTTTACAGAGTCTGAATCACTGAGAAGATGAGCTGTGCTCTATGCTGCTTCTGGCATGGAAAAAATGTCTGGTCAGTATGAGATGGCAAAGTTGTTTTGTGGACAGTGGGTTTATTTTTCTCAAAATAGTCTTAATTTGACAGCAGTGACCATGAGCAATAACAATTTTCTTAAATAGAACTGGCCTCAGCTGTCACAGGGAATGATTCGTTTGCTGACAGTGAACAAAAGCACAGTGTTAGTAGTGTCACGTTTCAAAACAGTTAAATGAGCTTTTGTAGTATAGGACATACTTATTTTGGAATGTAACAATAAAAAATGTAGGATATTGGTGAATGAAAATTTTATCACCTGTCTTTGAAGAGAGGAGTTTCACTGTGGAACTGTTCTTATGCTTGAGGATTTTCCTGAGCTGGCAAACAGGGTTTGGGCCAGAAACTGCTTCTCTTTTGCTTTTGCCCCTCTTCCCAGGTGCAATTTTATGGACAACCTTCATCAACTACAAGTTTGCATAGTTGTCAAAAGAAGTTGTGTTTCCAACCAACAGTATTTTCCTACCTCAGAGGAGCCCCTCAATCAGAGTGGATTTGGCTGTGAACTAAAGGCTTAGGATCAGAAGGGTCTGTCTGGAAGATGGGCAGCTGTTATTGCAGAAGAGAAGTAGCAGGTTTACACCAGTTTAAGTTGATGTACCCTTAGACCTTTTGAGACTGTGATCATTGTGCAATCAGAGCCTCTGTTCTGACCTTCAAGCTTGCGAACCTTTTTTTTGCTTTATACAAAGACATAACACAGTAATATATGTATGTCCTTTTCCAGCACTGAGCATCATTTTAGTGGGGTGTTGCTTTAGGCTTTCCCATCATGAACCAAAAGTTTTGTGGTATCTCCCCCATTTTTGTAGGAGGTAGTGCCTTTGTGGGTATGCAGAGAACCTTACAAAGGGGATCATAGCTTCATTCAAATAGTCTTAGAGATGTGTATTAAAAAACACAACTGTGCACAGTGTTTTGGAAATGATGGCAAGGTTTTCCTGGTGAGGGAGATGGGTAAAACTGGACCCCTCTGGATGAAAGATGAGAAATCAGGTAGGAGTGGAGTTGAAACTCTTTAATCTTTACATGACTTGCAATATTCCTTTCTCTTTATTTTAACCAAATATGCTTTTAATGAAAGAATGTTAACTCTTCTCCCTTTCTTCCTTTTTAGCTTGGTTTTACTCTTGGCAATGTGGTTGGGATGTATATTGCTCAGAACTATGATGTGAGTATCCGTGTATTCTCAGAGTTAAACCTATTCTGAACTGAAAATATAAGACTGTCTTCCCTCATTTGGAACTAAATCGGTTTTTATTTTGGGTTATTTTATTTAAACAGAATGCAGATCTTACTGACTTCAGTTACAAGAGCAACTCAAACTTTTTCAGGAAGAATTTCTTCACTGTAGTCAGGCTTGGGAACGGGCTGTCCAGAGAAGTGGTGGAACCACCATCCCTGGAGGTGTTCAAGAAATGACTGGGTGTGGCACTTAGCGCTTTGGTCTAGTTGACAAGGTGATGTTTGATCAAAGGTTGGACTTGGTGATTTTGGAGGTCTTTTCCAACCTTAATAGCAAAAAAAACAAAACAAAAAAGTGGAACCAAAACATTTACCTCTCTGGCATCTTCTCTGTGACATTGTAATTCTTAAAGCCTTTACTGCTGTTCAGGCATCTACATAGATAGAGAAAGGAGAAATGGAAAAGATTTAGCAATTGTTCATGGGTTTTACCTGCACTAAAATACTGGTTTCCTGACTCTGATAGCCTGTCTGTTTGTTAATTAAAAATCCTCAGAGTATGTGAAATGTCTGTCTTCTGTACCAATAGTGAAAATAAATTCTACCAGCTTTTTTTGAAAATTCAGCACCTGCTCCTACTTCAAAAAGTGTATTGGCCTGCAATCTATCTTTCCTTCTTTTTTCATGGTGAGAAAAGAAAGGGAATTTTCTTTCCTCAGTTCTCACAGTTAACAGAGTTTTCAGTGTGAAGGGGCAGAAGGTTTCAAGCTGAGTCTTCAATATATGCTTTTAAACTTCTGTAAAGTCAGCAGGATTCTTTGGAAGAGCAGCGCCACTTAGTTGACAGACTAGAGGAGTTAATAACATTTAACATTTCTTTTTTTTCTTTTTTTAATTCTTGTGCAATCTGTATTAGCCTAATAAAAAAAAATAAAAAAAAATCAAAACAAAAACGAGTTGTTGAGGCTCTGATGGCGTTTATCTTTTGCTTTCTTCTCATCTTCAGTATCGAAGTCATCTTGCTTAAAAAAGTTGATACATTTTGCTCCTTGTTTATGCACGTGATGTCTCCTGTCAGTCACTCCAGTGAGAGTACTAGTGAAAGGCTAGTGTTTCTTTCTAGTATGTGCTTTAAAGTGTTACGAAAATGTAGTCATAAGAATATGGATGTATCAATATGTATCATAAACATGGTATAGTGCTTTTCTGGCAGCACTAATAAAGTATTGCCACAAGAGGGGGACTCAGGCTTTTAGTTTGCAGGAAATGGTTCCCTGGGAATGTAACACTGACTTGCAGGATGAACATGGTAATTTTATTGGTGGTATTGAAGATGGCTTGTTTTTGATGACATCTGAGATAAACTTGTGCTAATTCTGCAGCTGTACACACGTGTGCTCAGTTGTAAGCACAGGGAGGTTGGGGTGACAGCTGTGGAGTTCTCTTGGTTTAGTTTAAATGTCAGGCTGGGCTCTTAATTTTTAAAAGGAAGGCAAGAGCAACTTATGTTACTGGTACTGTCAGCCTCAGATCATCCAATAGGAGAACTGCAGTCTGTTTGGATTAACTTCTGCTCTGTGGTCAGGTTACATATGAAGTAAAAGCCCTTGATTTTTTTTTTTTTTCACAACTACTTGTGGAAACTTGTCTTAAATTTAATTTTAATCAGCTAGCTTGTAAAATCCTGCATTGTCACTTCCCAGTTTTAGCTAGAGTCATGAGATAATCTATTCCTCGCCCTTAAAAGTTGCAGCTTTTTTTTTCAAGTTACCAAAATTTACTGTTGGATTATTTGATCAATTCTCTTATTTGCAAGAGAAAGCTGAAGTTTTGAAGCTTACAAGCAGTAAATTGAATTTTCATTCAAGTGTAAAACTGCAAAAGGTTGCCAATTTGCAATGCAGTAGAATTTTGTTCTACTGTGGGATTTTGTTCCCCATAGTGTGGGATTTTGTTTCCCACAAGACAAACCAGGAGTATTTCTTAATAAATTTCTTGAGAACATATTGATGCTCTTGAACATCTCTTTTCTCTCAGGTTGTGACCACTATAGTGCAATCTAATTTCCCCTTCAAAAGTCTGTGCATCAGTGTTTAAATCTGCTTGTTCTTGGCAGTACCTCCTCTCTCAGTGAGGAAACCAGACTGGTCTTACTAAATTTCCTGTACAGTGGTCTTTTTTCCTTTCTCCTGTTCCCATCACCACTGGCTGACTTCTAACCTTAACAACCTAAAATATTTCCTGAAGCCTCCTGTGAGGTGCTTTCATCTGCTTTTTGTTTGATATTGCTTTGATTTTAACCTCTGTGCAAGGCAACAGATACTGGAAGTATCTTCTAGAAACCATAGAATTTAGAAATCCTAGAATTTCTTGCTGTGTTTTTGGTATTGTCTTTCCTGATGAGACTTATGTAGCTCAGTATTTTGTTAATTTGTGTAGGTTTTGATGAGTGTTTTTTCTTTTGTCTTTAAAGATTCCTAACATTGCGAAGAAGCTTGAAGATTTTAAGAAGGATGTGGAGGCTAAGAAGAAACCTCCCAGTGACAAGTCCTGAAAGAGCAGTGTTCCCCAGGTCACCTCTGTGTGTGCATCAAGGATGCAATTTACCTTTCAGGCAAAAAGGGTCAAGTAGAGGGTTGGCATGGGAGGTTCCTCCACTCTTAGTCTCCTAGAACTGGAATGTCCTTCTTTTGAGAGAGCAGCCGTGAACTTTACCTGGGACTGATTTTCAAGGGTTTCAGAATTTCGATTTGCAGCTGATGTGTGACTGGATAAGTTTGTATTTTTCATTATTTCTTTTCCTAATATTTTGTAACCCATTTTTACCTGATCCAACTGGAGTTGTTAGCCCTGTTACTATGTGTACCTCACACTTTGTAGTGCCCTAGTCCTTAGAACTTCACAAAAGAAATTAAATGCATCTAGAAGGAACTTTCAGGTTTCTTGTCGTTTGTTGTGAGCAGCGGTACTTCACTGTCTTTAAGATCCAATTCCATTGTTGGAGATGCCAAACTTCATTTGTCAAGGTATGAATCTGTGGAAGGGGGGGAGCTCCTGCTTTTCCCCTTATGTTGAATGATCACTTCCAGCAGCACAGACTTTGTACAAACAGCTGATTTCAAAAAATGTAAAAGGCCTTCGACTCTGCTGCTCCTTCCTTCTCAGGGGGAGGGCTCCTTGTATTCTTTCCCTGCTCCAGAGTGGGTCTCGGTAAAAGGTCACAGATCTGGGTCACAGGTTATGGGTCATGTCAAAGGGAACAGACCCGGGTCATACTTTCAAGGAGTATTCTGTTATCCAGGTAAAGGAAACAGAACGCACCTTGCGTCTCAGTGCCAGGCTCCAGCACTTTCCTGGTGTAAGTGGTGCCAGTCTCATTTCCATGTGCTGTTGAGCTCTGGTCTGCATTGGAGCCCGTGGTGAGGGAAGAGTGCAGATCCCACATTCTATGCTAGTCCCAGGGCAGTCGTGGCTTAACCCCAGCTGGCAACTCAGCCCCACGCAGCTGCTGACTCGCTGCTGCCTGTGGGGTGGGGAGAGAATTGGAAGAGTAAAAGCGAGAAATCTCATGGGTTGAGACAAAGACAGCTCAACAGGTAAAGCAAAAGCCACATGCTAGTAAAGCAAAACAAGGAATTCATTCATCACTTCCCATTGGCAGGCAGATGTTCAGCTATGCCTGGAAAAGCAGGGCTCCAACACGTGTAATGGTGATGTGGGAAGACAAAACGCCATCACTTTGAACATCTCCCCCTTCCTTCTTCCACAGCTTTAGGTGCTGAGCATGTCACCGTGGAGTACCACTGGAGTCAGTTGGGAGCAGCTGTCCCAGCTGTGTCCCTTCCCAACTTCTTGTGCCCCTCCAGCCTCCTCAGACCCGGATGCTGGGGTGAGGTGAGATGCAGAAAAGGCCTCGACTCTGTGTAAGCTCTGCTTAGCAAGAACCAAGACATCCCTGAATTATCCACACTGTTCCCAGCACAAACCCAAAACACAGCCCCATACCAGCCAGCTATTGTGAAGAAGATTAACTCTGCCCCAGCCAACACCAGCACCAGCACACTCTCCACCCCTACAGGGCGGAGAACGCCAGGTGCCCACCAAAGCTGCTCTGTCACTCCTGTCTTCAGCTGGATAGGGGAAAGAATAGAAAGAGAGGTTCGTGGGTCAAGATGAGGACAGGGAAAGATCACTCATCAATTACTGTCACAGGCAAAACTAGCTTGACTTGGAGAAATTAATTGAGTTTATTACCAATCAAATCAGAGTAGGATAATGAAAAATAAAACTGTCTCTTAAAACACCTTCCCCCTACCCTCTCCTTCTTTCCTGAGTTCTCTACCTCCTGCCCCTGAGTGGTTTAGAGAGACAGCAAATGGCAGCTTTAGTCAGTTCATCACACATTTGACTTTAACTTACATTTCAAATGCACTGTTTCTTCCATTGTGTCTTGTTTCTTATACTGTCTCTTCCCCTTCTTTTCTTCCTGCTTGGTTGCTTGACGATGTCTCTGGATTGCTGTGGAGGATGGGAGAGAGAAGAACTATCTTCCATAAATGGTGGGCAGGTGGAGATCAGCAGTTATGCTGTGAATCCAAACCATTCCTTTTGTGTACTTAATGGTCCAGTTTGTGTGTAGTTGTTCTAAGTATGCTTTTTTTTACTGCTTCTTCGTGTGGAACAAGGGCCAGAGCTCAGTATTTCTCTCAGGTATGTCTGGTATTCTCATTAATTCCTCATTTGTGTGTATGGTCTTTAGCCCATTGCCTTAGGTTCTGTTGTCTACCATGTATTTTCTTAGGACTAGAACTAGTTATCTGCTGTCCCCATTATTGTTTGTCTGGTATGCTACTTTTCACCCACTGCAGCCACTAAAAACCCTGGTGTGTGAGAAAATACACATCTTACTGTAGCACTTCTGTTTGAAACCGTAACTTTGCACAAATTCTGTTGTAAATTCTGAATAAAAATTTGCAATAATTTGAATAGATGTGAATCTTATTAATGCAACAATCTGCCAAATAAAATTTATTTCATTTTTTCCTGTAAAATAGAAGAGTTCTATCAGCTCTGTGAGGTGGCTTAAATCGCTGAGTCCACTTGACAGTCTTTAGCAGGATATGAAGGACAAAGAAAAGTGCCAGAAAGACATCCTCCTTGCTTTTATTAGGAATACCTAGTGATAGGCTGGTATGGACAAGTAGGAGGAACAAGCATAGTGAATGACCTCTGTTAGTTCAGGCTCTTGATTAAAGCATACCTGGAGTGTTTCTCCATTAGTGTTTTAGTTAGGATAAAGATTGTGCCTTCTGAGTGAATTGTCCTTTTATCATGCTTTTGTTCTCATCACAGGAAATCTGTAGTGCACATGGACTGGATTCCTCTTAGAAGAGACTAAATCAGAAGATGTGCTTTGATCTCTAATGGGTGTTTAGTCCATTAGACAGGCCTGGAGACATTCAGAAGGAAAATATCCCAAGGTTTGGGCACTAACTGTTTTGCTCTATTAGTGGATCCAGTGGAGTGCACTGTTTGGTATAAACATAGCATGAAAGCTTTGAAGTACAGGACTCTCTATGTACCGATTGTAATTTTCAGGCTCGACCCCAAAGCCTTTAATTTGAATATATCTGAGTGGATTCCAAGTTCAAGAGTTCTCGCTAATCATTAAAGACAAATTTACAGAATACCATACATCAAACTTCTGCATCTTTTGCCAAAGTTTGGTGATGACAGAGTTCTTCCACAATGCAGTCATGCAACAGAGGAAAGTATTCCTCATGTAAGTATTCTCCTTAAGGAATATAAGTATATATAAAGAATATTTCACTTGCAATTTTCTATCCTTCCTTTCACCTCTTCCCTGAAACATGTAGCTCACATAAAAGCTTTCAGTCTTTGCAAAGAGTTATTTGACAAGTTTAAAAGCCACCTCAAGTCAGACAATCTTAGTAATGATGCTACCAACTCTCCCTCAAAAAACACTCAAAAAAACTCAAACAGAGAGAAGTGGTTTTACCAACTAGCATTAGCTATCAGAAACCTTGTAGTAGTAGTATGTGTTGAGATACCCAGAATGTGCTTGGTGAAGGCAGTTCACAAATAAAGTTCAGTGAGGTTTAGATTTACTGAAGTAGTACTGTACACTCTGGTTCTTGAGCAAGGTTTCCATTACCTTTCATAGACTTCAGATCTGACTGAAAGAATTTTCTCCCGTGCACAAAAGCTTTTCCGTAGAGTGAGATAGCACTGCACAGCTGTTCTGATGCTTTCATAGATAGGATGAACTTAGTTTCCCTAAACTTCCTCCCCACCCTCCCACATCTTTCTTTCCTATTCTTGAACAGACCGTTGAAAAATACTGACTCTAACCCATTTTTATTTCTTTGCTTACCATAAAAAATCATGTTACTGTTTAAAATTACATTATTTCTTTCCTCAAACATGCTTTATGTTCTTCCCTTTCTTTACATGAGAATGAGAAGGGAAATAATATTCAAAATGTCTGTATTTGTTGCCAAACAGGCCAGTGTTACTCTTAAAAGTGTAATTTGGAGCTCTTTTGAGCTGAGTATTCCAAGCAGATGTTAGGGTTTGTTTGTTTTTTTCCTATCATATTAGGAAGTGAATGAGCTACAGCTGTAACGCTGTAGAAACAATATATGCTCATTAATATTAAAGACAGGACTTCTGAAGTGTTTCACACTGTTTTCAACACTTTCCATTTTAGCTCAAGCTGGGTTTTTGTTGCCCACATAGTAAGCTGCAAATCCGCAAAACATTGTAACACAGTTCCTGTCAACTTTGCAACTACCATATAACATTTTACCTCACCTGAGGTTATCCTAGGTGATACTAAAGTTTATCTTTCAGAGGGCAGAGGGTATGCACAAATCATGACTGCTTTGATGCAGATCTTGCGTCTGGGGGCTCAGAGTGCTTTGGATGCAGTGGGTGTCATAGCAGGGTGCAAAGGATGGATGTGCTGTGAAGATAGGTAGGAGCAAGTTTCCCACTTAACATGGGTCCTGTGAATTTCTGCCCATTTCAAATGCCTGTGTGGATAGCTGAGATTGCCAGCTAAAATATACAGTCTTCCCTCCTTTGCTAAAAACAATTGTATTCATTTTTTTGTATTGATTCTTTCGAGACATGTCCTAGGAGCTGAAAGTTCAAGGCAAAATGGGAGGAAAGGAATATATGAGCTACTAACAGACTTTTAAAATATTTACTGTGGATTGAGACTATTGTCCTGTGATGGAAAATGCTGCCCTAAGGCTCCTCTAAGACCATCTTCCATTGAACACAGTAAAGGGTCAGTACTGAAAATATACAACACTCCAGGTAGCAAAGCTAATTATTAGCTTACTGGGTACCAGAATTCAAGTAAAGGTGGTGGATATACCTCACAAAACTTCAGTAACATGGGTGTTCAGTGGTTCTGTTTCATGCAGAACCACAGCCCCTTGTGCCCTGATGTGTGCTTCATCCCTGGTGAAACTAAAACATTGAAAAGAAAGAAATTGGAATTTTCAGTATTACTAAGGTGTTGATTTCATAAGCCTAGGTTATTGCAGAAATAAAATTGTGCATTGATATTTGTATGTAAAAATCAATATCAATATTCTGTAAGGGATGCAGAATTACTTTGAATATTAAGAAGTGATGGTGGATATGGGAGTGTGTATATTACTGATAAAATCCAGAGGAAGTTTCCTATACGATTCTATTTATTTTTGCCTCAGAGGGACAAAGAAAGAGATATACAATTTTATTTGTTAAACTTCTTGATGGTATATGTTAACATTTATTTTAAAAAGTCCCAAGCCAAGGTAATTTTTATTGAATTTGCACTGTCATAAAATAATTGTGGAGGTTATCTGCTTTTTTACCTGAAACATGCATTAATCACAGATGATCAATTTTATTTTCTTGAAAAATAAAACAAGTTTCATAAATTGCCTTCCAAAGTCAATTCTGGCTTGCCTTTAATACATCTGGAAAGTACCTAAATGCCTCAGTCCTGTAAACCACTGGCTCAAACCATAACTACACTAGTAACTTTCCTACCCCGTGAGCCCAAATGCTGAAGTGGAACATTCTGTTGGTTTTCTTTGTGAAAACAGGGATGCTGCAACATTTAGTTACACAGATTAGAGCCTTTCTCTGTCATCTTCACCTTTTGGGCCCAAAGATGCAATCTAAGGAATAAGATATTAATCAACATATATATTTTTTTAAAAAAAAACAATATAAGGGCCTGTTTTAAATTCTATTATTCACATTTTCTGCAATCCAGAGAGAACTGAACAGCCCATGTATAAGTATTAGGTACAGCTATCATGCTCTGCTTTTTTCTCTGAGAAATAAAACACTATCGGCTACAGAATGAATAATTCTTCTGTGTAAATCACCTCAATTTACTTCAGTTAAATTGTTCAGGTTTTATATTACTGTGAAAAAAAAATGTATGTAGCCTTAATAGAGTTCTAGTAAAAGGTAATATAAAAATATAAAAATAGCCTACTGCTACTAGTCAATGTGGTTCTACTTTTTGGACAGGAATCTTAAATTCTGGGCTGAAAGCAGAACTTTTGTTTTTAAGGCTCAATGTATGTGCTGAATCTTGAAAAATGAATCTTGAAAGCATCTGGAAATTGCTTAATTTGAAATCAGGCTTGCCTCCCTTCTTAAGAAAATACTTCTGCTTTGGTTATTGGTAGAGGCAAATTTGAAGTCAAGTGACAGTGCACTATAAATTACCTGTGAAAATTTCCCACTTCTTTGTCTGCTTGCCATTTATTATAATTAAAAAAAAAATAAATAAATAAAAGCCAAGCAGCAATCAGCAGCCATTGCTGTCACGCTATGACCTATGCAACTTGCCCAATCCTAAACTTCTTCACCTGCTGCTATGTATACTCATATGTCTAAGGGTGGCATCTGGGCATGCACTGACTGATCTGATATGGAAAAAAGGACCAATACAGCACACTGCCTTCCTGCAACTGCCTGATGGGACACGGCAGTGACAAGTGCCAGCAGCTGTGAACATGGAAATGTGCCAAGAGCACCAAAAGAGGAGAAACAGTCTGTTGGGGAAATTCATTGCCTGAGTCCACACCAAATTCTCTGCACCAATCCCGCGAGACACAAACTATGCCAGTGCCTCATGGAAATGTTTCTGAAGAAATATTGCTTGAGATGTGCAACACAGCACCAAGCAGTTTCCATTTACTACTGATATTGCTGTTATTACTGAAGAGTGTTGCAGGACACTCTGTTTGATTTGTGAGTAATTCCAGATCTCCCTAAAGCTGACTGGTGTGCCAGCTGCTCATCTCTTGCAAATGAGAATATCCTGTGTTCATATCCCCTGGGAAAGGTCTGGGATAGTGTGATGGGAGCTGAGCAGAGCCGAGAAATTAGTATTAGGAGGGTAGAAAGTGATTTGTTGCTGAGCAGTGAGGCAATTTGAAGGTGCTGGTGGATGAAGCGTGAAGTGAAAAGGATTAGAAGATGAGTGCACAGTAAAAGGTGCAGAGCAGCTAAAGCCTTAGGAAGAAAGCAAGCCAGGAAGAGTTTCTTGGCAGGGGGAGAAGGGTTGAAAGTAACTTTAGGCACTGTGAACAGAGAGATGTTCTGCTTGTTGTGTGTGGGGACAGGACTGCTGGTATTGCCCGAGCTGCTGAAGTGCTTGTTCACAGAGAAACATGCCCAGGTTGGTGAACAGGCATTGCACCCCTCTACCTCCTGTTCCAGTGGCTTCAGGGTGGAGCTTGTGCTGGGGGAGGCCAGAGTGCCTCTGCTTTGAGCTCTGTGTTGGGGTCTGTGTTGATCAGCCTCTTGCTGGGGATCAGGAAAATAACAAGGGAGTGGAGCTGAAGTGGTGGGGAGGATCCGGATCCCGGAGGCAGGTATAAGCTTTGTATGCTGGAGTGCAACAGAGCAGCAGGCTCAGGAGAGAGGGAACAAAGGAACTGGTGAGTTAAGAAGAGTTGAAAAAGTGAGGCCAAGGTTTTATTTCATGGATTAGGAGGGCATGGGGATGCACTGAGCCACTGATGCACAAGCCCCTTGCTTTTCAAAATGAAATGTACAGAATCTACTAGGAATAGCAGTTGTTTTGCTAACAGATGCTGCCTGCTGCTTTTGGTAGAAGGGCTAAGACATGCTTTTGTAATTTCCCCACTTTGCTCCCCCTCTGCCATCCTATGACCTCGTAGTGTATCTGTTTATTTCCAAGACAAGTCTGTGGGATCCCTCTGTTTTGACAGAAGCAGTAAACCAACACCTCTTGCTGTCTCAACACTACTTCCCTAAGGGCTTGGTGGGTTATGAGGGGAAATATATCCTATTTATATTCTCACGAAGCACTTGAATGTGCAGTAGTGAATAATTTATTTTATTGACATTTTATTTTTGCAGAATAGACATTCACACTATCAACTGGAGAGCTTAGATTATAAACGGAAAGCATAAACATTCATTAAAGTGTATGTCTGAAGAGTGTGATTACATGAGATCCAATCATCCTAATATAGAGCATAAATGTATTGACATTAAAGAAATTATGAAAACCAGGACATAATACATGAAATTTTCTGAATATCACAAGGATCCAGTCAGAAAAGCAGGGCATTCACTTTGCTGATGGTAAAGAGAGTGGGCTTTTGGTTTGGTAGTTATCTGCTCTATGTCAGATTTTCCTACATTTGAAGTTCTGTTCTCTGGGCTGGTAGAGAGCAGGTGGGCATGATGTTTAAGTGAATGCACGGGATGAGGAGATACACCAGCACCACTCCAGCCCTCTCCCTTCTTACTCATGGAGCAGCACCAAGTGCCATCTCGGATGAGACTGTCCTTTCTCTATCAGGGGAATTGTAACTGCATGTTGAAACAGCAGCCAAAGAGAGAGGAGAGCTGTGAGTGTCTTGGCCTGGTAAGGTTTTGCTGGTTATAGCTTTTCCTGCTGAAAGAACTCCCACTTCAACAATGATAAAAAAAGGCATTGAACAAAGCTTTCTGTTTCTGAAACTCTTCCTTTCAAAGCAGAGATTGCAAGTACTGCAATATTGGAAATTTATACTGGTGCTGTGGGAAAAAAAAAAAAATCTGCTTCTAAGGAGAATTCTCCTTCCTCTCTGGAGGTTTCTGTTATCCCTTTGAAGAGCTGTAGTTGGTAGTTGTATTTTGGTCCAGGTCATATGAGTTAGATGGGAAAATGGATTTTTACACCACAGTGATGGGTCACCTCAAAAGAAGAAGAATAATTTGCCTTTAAAGAAGTAGGCTTATAAAACCTTGTGTTTGGGAGTAAGGCCTCCCCTGCATTCACTGTAGAAGTCAATTGTAGGACTGAGTATCCCACTGCTGAGTACACCAGTGCATGTGTACTTGTCTTCCACTATTTGAGTCCTGTATACAAGTCCTGCATAATTGTTCTAAGGTATGAAAAAGCTGTAGGCAGATAATTCGAAGGAGGTGATTTTTTTTCCAAGTTATGGTATCCCAGGGAAAGCAACGACAGAGCAAAGCTAATCTCTCCTTTTAAGTCACACTGATTTTCAGAACTGAACAGTCTTTGCAGAAGACATCCCTGTGGATTTTCTTCATGGTTTTCCTATGGATCCCGGTTCTATGTTTACACAAGTTTTTTCTTTCTTTCATATGTGCAATGTAGGTTTAATATTTCGTCCCAACTCACTTTGGTCTTGCACTTTTTGTTTTTTCTTTTTTCCTTTTTTTTTTTTTAATTGAAGATTATGTTTGGCTAGTGATGTTACTGATCGCTGCCCATTCTGGAAAGGAATTCAGCTGGAAGAGTCTAATTCCCCAGGTGTTGATTGCCACCATGACAACAGCCAGGCCAATCAGATTTACACCCAGGCCAGCTTTCACCTGCAAAAGCAAAATGCATCAGAGCACAATGACAACTTAATCAAAACCAGTTAACATAGAAAAAAAAATCAGTAGGGTCTATACTGACATATCTAGTCTGGTAAGTTCTGATATCTAGAGCCAAAAAAACCCCCAATGAATACTATGTATCAGGGTATAGATTGTGGGAGTATTCAGGAGTGATAGTCTGAGATGGACTGTTGGAAAGTTCATTGGAAAACTGCTCAGTTTGTCACTTGAACTTCTCAATCAGATAATCAGAGTGGGGAGTTATACCACATGTAGCAAGGTGATACATGACTTACTGCGGAGCTATGTGATAATCATTTCTCCTGCTTTCTTTGCTTGTCTTAACAGGTCAATGCAATTTAGGATTGCATACTCCCAAAGCTCTTTAGACCATTACATTCATTAAAAAAATAAAGATGATAAACGCATGTATTCTACAGCAGATTTTTGGATGTATTTAACCTGCCCAGTTGCACTGGGCTCAGTTGCACTGCAGATCAATATTGTTTTATATTAGCACCAGTATAATTATTATTGTTGTTGGCTGGTGTTGAAGTTGCATGAAGCATGGGAGGATATACCCAGTCTCAAGACTCACCATATCTTTAATCTGGCAGTGCCCATAACTGAAGACAATGGCATTTGGAGGATTACCCACTGGCAGCATCACCGCAAATGAGATACACATGGTGACAGGAATCAGGGTGTATAAAGGGTTGATAAGCAGGGTTTCTGACTGAAAGAAGAGAGAAAGACAGGTGTTTCACCTAACCAATAAAAGCCCCTCCTGACAACTAGGATGAAGGGAACCTCTTTGCCAAGATTGTATGAATCTCATCTCCCTAGTTTCTAAACTTAAGTGTGAAACTATCTTTACTTGGTTGCTTTTCTTTTTTTTTAGAGAAATGCTGTAATTTGGAGCTGGTCATGGTCCAGGGATCTCTCTTGGAACATTTCACACTGAGACGGGATGGAATTTGCTACTAATAGGCAACCTTTGTTCTTCCACTTGCTCTCTGTGTCATTCAGTATTGTGTCTTATGGATCTAACACTTCAGTCTTCATCTAACATCAAGAACTTACTTCTTTCAGTTGCTGAATATACTGGGACTATTCTGTAAAGTCCTCCTGACTAGTGGTTAGAAAAACTAATTGTTCATGGCCCAAACTTGTGTGATGTGAAGGCAGTGATGATGGAAGGTTCTTTACAGTGGGCTGAAAGAATTTTTCTGCTGCTGCAGTCTTCAGCAGTGGTGAAACTTTTGCATTTTTGTTTACACTGATTTGGCCTAGTTTTATGTCAGAGGAAAAGGGAAGGGTATTTGCAAAGCCAACATCATTTCTGGGAGGGAAGTGTTCCTAGGTTACTTTTGCAATCAAAAAAGAGAGGCTGCCATAAGATGGCAGTTCAGACTACTATAAGTAGATTACTGGTATAAACTTTTCTTTAGGAGAGTCTCTTTCTGCATGGAGCAGAAGTAAATCTGAACTCCTAAGCCACACAAACATAATTACTTATTTTCATCTCACCATATCTTTATATTATCTCAGAGCTGTTCACATGCTTTGGAACAGTCTCCTAAACTTGTTCTGATATGGAAAGATGGTTAACGACCTGACTTCTTTGTAAGAAAAGCTTCACATTACATAAATGAAAAGAAATAAGATGGTTTTCTGTAACTGTTATTCCAGTATAAAATGAAATTAATGTCCCTTTCCTCTGCTTTTGTCAACAGTATCCAGACTTTTTTTGAACAAGACATTTAAAATAATCTTGATAAAAGTATCTCAAGTTTTATGTGAAATTCACCTATCTTGATTGCATCATCACCTTTTCTTGTGAACCCCTTAGTGCAGGAGCTAAGTTTTCACTTTTTCTGAGAGGTATTAAATAAATTCCTTGGTGCTAAAATATGCTTTTGGCTGCCCAAGTTTATTATTTTTCCTAATCCAAAGACTACAGGACAGTAGCTTGGGAACTGGGGCTGAGTTTCATGTGAAAAGAGTGTCGACACCCTGGCATCCTGAAACATTCCCACAAGCCTCTCAGGAACAACAGATTAAAATGTCGTTGTTTTTACTCACCATGCTGCATAAAATAGGCAGAAAGATGGTTATAGTTGCTGGATTACTAACAAACTCTGTTACCAGGGATACCAAAATGCAAGCCAGCAGGGTTACAGCCCAGTAGGGAAGGCTGCTCAGGGAGAGCATTTGACGTCCAATCCACGTAGAGAGGCCAGAGGTCTGGGGAAAGGACAGAGGCACAAGAATTGCTGAATACTTGGTATGTTTGTAAAACAGATTCTTCTCTTTGTCGCAGTTTACATCAGAGAATCCCTCCAACAAATAAACCAAGTTAAGGTCAATGCTTTCTGTATTTGCTTTTGTTCAGTAATCTGGATTTCACTTCAGCACCTAATAGATAGTAAGAAAGAGATACATCTGGCAGTTAATAACAATTAAAATGTACCAAGGCTGATCTTCTCTTTTTCTTTGGCATGTGAACTGGAGTATAGAAAATTGGTGGTGAAGGATTGCACATTCTGGGTAGAATTAATTTTGAAATTAATACGCATACTTGTAGTTGTTTACATGTAGGAGTCTATAGGAGAGTTAAATGTGTATTTATGAATTATACTCAGTGTAGATATAGTCAGGAGGACCTAAAGTATGATTTGTCCATTCAGCACTAGGAGCTTCACTCAGTTGCCTAAAGAGGAGCACCCAGTGAGAGCTGAGATGTTCCCCCTCTCTCTGGTTAGCTGCTAGTTGAGAAAGTGTGAGGTGTTCCTCAGATCCTGTGTCATGCCTGCTGGTCCTGCAGACATGACATGAATATCTAGATATTCTGAAGCACCTGAAATGGTGGATGCCTACACAAATGATTTGAGCTCTAACCAGCTTTTTGTTAGCTAGATATAAGCTGTCCACTAAGTGCAGGGAGTAGGCACTAGGTTAAATATAAACTTGGAATTATCCGCATCGTAAATCCAAACTAGGGAGCATGCAAAGGGATAAAAGTCCAGGCTGATGATTCTTTTAGGAAGGAGGATAAAAATCTAAATCAGTACCTTGCATCCAGCTGCTAAGGCATAACCTCCTCCAACCAACACTACAATCTCCCAGGGCATGGTCTTCTGGAAGTCCTTCCAGGTAATGATGGGATCCAGTGTATTAATGTCTGTTGACTTTTCACCGTCTCCTATATCAAATAAAGCAAATGTGTGACCAGTATTATACTGCCCTTTTTCTAAGATCTTGACATTTTTCACACTTGTAGGAATAATTGAATGTGCATGGGAGTTATCTTGAGAACTATCTGAGAGAAAGGCAAAGAAGCAGTGCATAGCCTATTTCTCTGATTAGCCTGGCCTCAGAAAACACAGCATATTAATTTCAAATGTCCCGACTTCCTCATCTACTCTGTTGATGTGAATAGTTATAAACCCTTGTGCTTCATTTCATAGATTTTTGAGGGACTGTGGGCTCTAGGCTCTATTGTACATATGTATGTACATATATCTGTAGACTACAAAGGTGGTGTTACAATGGAATTATATTATAAAAGAAGGGCTATGAAGTAGGTCATGAAGCCTGATAAAGTGCATTTATGTCCCTAGATTTTACCTGAGAACATTATTTTTTTAGATGCCTGCGTATTTTCTTGAAGGAGGAGTTAGAGTGTAATTTTTTTCCTAAAACCTGTATAATATATGAAAGTATAAAAGAATATATATTTATATACATTTGTAATGTCTACATAAGACACTAACAGACAATTCTATTTTCATAGAAAAATAGTGCTTCAGTGCTGCTGAAAACCTGGCACATCAAGCTGATCAATACCAGAATGCTACCCAAATGTGAATGTGAAATAACAATCATTATTATTATCAAGAAGACTATGAGAGAAGCGTTGGACAAAACTGGAACATTGTATGGCACCTTCTGACCTCTTTTATGTTTTATCTTATGGCATTATCAGTGATTTCTGATGTATAAGTGATGACCAATATTTTTACCAGGGCTTTATCTTCAGGTGATTTTGCATTATAGTTCTTTAATATAAAACTCCATCTAAACCGTTCCTAAAGCTCAGTCCTAAATTTTAATAATTCCACTAGCACAGAATAGGTGGCAATCTCAGATACAAAACTTGTTTGTCATCCTCTGAACGAGATAATATGCATTACAGCAAAGGAAAAGGAGATCTGACGTAGGAAGGGCTGATGTCAGAGGAGAAACTGAACCCTGACTTACCAATATAAAAGTCTCTTCTTAGAAATCTTTATAGAAAACATAAAGTGCCATTAAAGACACTGGAAAATCTACCAGCTTTCTTTCTTGCTGGATCCTCCTCACCTTTTTCCCTTTTTCCAAAACACGGCTTTTTTGCTGGAATCAGGAAAAGGAGAAAACCAAGAAATAGAGAGACAGTGGCATCAGTGCGGTAACCTTTCCTAGGAAGGAAACAGTGAGGTTATTATGAAAACACATTAACAGAAACATTTCTAAACAAGATACATAGCTCCAAGCAAATTTTTGCAGGTGCAGTTTCATTTCCACATCTGAAGTCATACTAACAGCCCACCAGAAAAATATGTCTGCATATCAAGGATACAAATTGGATTTTTTTCCCCATTTATTAAACTGACTCTTGTAGCCAACTTCAATTACTGCTCAACAATTTTTAACATTCAGGTGGGGAAAAGGAAAAAAATAAATTCCTTTTGGTTTACAAATCTATTAACTTGGAGCTGCAGAAAAATAGTGTTCTTACTAGAAGCAAGAAATACATTCTAGGGAAAAGTCAAATCCAAGTGATCTTTTAGAAATGGACTGTAGATGGATTTGAAATTAAATGTCTAAAATTCTTTCTGAAAAAGTATTTTGAGGAGTGCCTAACTCTAGTGAACTTCAGAAAATCTCAGTATTAGAAATTGGGTTTTTGTCAAAATTAGATTGGGAAGTTAATTTTATACAGTAAAAATATAAAGAAAATTTAAGTTCAAATCACTTGTTCTTTTGTATGCAATGTGTGTTATAGTAACTTTTAATGTAAATTGTTTCAATATTATTTAAAATAAAAGAAAAATTATTTACTTAGTCACCATTCTCTGTACTATTTAATTTCATGGAGGTTTTCTTGATAAGCACTTTTTGTCAAATATTTCAATTTTAATTATAGTTTAATCTATTCCAGTGAAACTTCTCTATGAATGCACTAAAATGTTTTAAGCTCAAAATCCAACCCTCTTATTCTTTTACACTTGAAATGTGTTTAATTTACTTCCTCTATTTAATTCACTCTGTATAGCACGAAAGGATACAATTTGCCCCATATGAACAGATGTAGTTTGAAAAGCAAGAATCCTAATTTTTGAATAAAGACTTCATTTTTCACCACCTTGTTAAAAGTGGCTGATGATGTCTTAAGGTCAAAAATTATTGTAGATAGTCAGAAGCAAAGCCATATTCCTGTGCAGCTGTTTAGGGAATTTTACTCACTTCTCAAAAAAAGATGACCATCCTGGTACAAAGCCAGGCTCACGAGTAAACCAAAGCAAGGTCATCAGGATGAAGAAGAATCCAGTCACCATCTCAGGATAGCTAGAAATAAAAGAAAAAAAAAAACAACAACAAACAAACTAGGAATTAAATCCAAGGTCTGTCTGAAAACCCAAGGACAAGTTCCAGAAGAAGTAGGAAAGCAGAAACTGGCTTCAAAAAAGGATAAAAAAAATATGGAAAATAGTAAGGAAGATTAGTTTGAATTAAATAATTCTAGATTTGGCTCCCAACTGGGAATCATTTAAACCCAGTAAAAAACAGGCTAAAAATATCCATCTATATTTGCAACTCCATCATTCATGGGCAAGACCTGGAGGAAAATATTTCTAAGTGCTTGTTTTGTATTTGCATTATTATCTGATTAAATGTGTTCACAAGGTAAAGCTCATATTAGCATTCCACTGTAAACACATTCTCTGCATTTTTTACAAGTGTAGAAAGCCTAAGAGCAAATGACAATGTAAATTAGCACAGATGGTGCACACAAGGTGGCTTGAGGATACTTGAGGTGACATGAGGATTTTTAATTTAGCATAGATTTAAATTAAGTATGATTTCATATTTAGGAACAGTCTGAACAATTGTCTGGTTTCAGAGTCGATGTATCCAGCCAGTTTACCTGCCAATATTTCATTTGAACAGCGCAGAAATGTTTTGGGAAGAAGGGATTTTATGATGGATTATCCCTTTTAAAAAATGAAACTCTTGTGAAATAATCTTTTCAAGAGACATTTCTTGCCATCATGCATAAAGATTACGGGCAGATGTGAGGGCTGGACAACTCATGGCATGGGGTAAAGCCTTTGCTGAACTTCTATGCACCAAAATAAGTATGTGCCCAAATTGAGAACAGGGGGTCCTTTAATGACTTAGTTCAAAAGCAGAGACAAACCTTGACTGAGATGGCCTTTAAATCCTGGTATAAACTTGAATCTTTCCTTTTATTTCCTTTTTCATCAGAAATAAATAAACTATTAAATATACCTATGCTTGTAACAAAGTCTTTGATTTTGGTTCATTTTTGCATTTAGCTCCTTTCCTGGAAGTAAAGAAAACTGGTTGATAGTTTTAGAATAAGCTACATGAGCCAAACGCAACATGGAGGGCAGTAATTAAGGATGGTTCTGCCTAGAGAGGCAAATTCCTGAGGAAGGCAGGTCTAGTTTACCTAACATTTCCCAGTTTCTTATATTCTTCTTGAATTCTTCTCTCTGACATTTCTTCCCGTTTGGTCTTCTTCTTTTTGCTCACAGAACAGGTCTCCTTAAAACTGAAGCACATTGCACAATAAAATTAGACAAGGGCATAAAGGGGCAAAAAAAAAAAAAAGTAATTAAAAAAAAGCAGCAATGAGGGTAAACTGAAAATTCTGGCACCAGAGATGGTTGGGAGTCAAGACTGAGGCAAGGCCTGATGCCAATGTGAAGGAAAATTATTGTATGTGATCTTTGATTATTCTGGTTTTAAGTTCTTCTGAGATTCAATTCTAGACATAGCTGGAAGGTCCCCAGAGGGCTCTGACTAATACTGGCTGGTATCACTGAGCCTTCTTGAGCCATGGCTGGACTCCCTTTGTGGAGGTTTCCTCGAAGAGCTGGTGGTGGCCAGATATTTCTGGTGCCAGAAACCTCCAAGCCATGGCTGATTTCTATCATCACATGGAAAGACTGTGACAGAGGCCAGCTATCAACAGAAATTTTTCACGGGGTAACTGTGCTTTCCAGTTGGATCAGGGGTATCCAACATATCTGGGGTCTGGTCTGGCTTTTGAGATCATATTTGACTTGAATATTCAGGATTCACAGTAAATAATGAGGGAAAGCTGTGCTTAGGATTCCATTGCCTTCCATGACCTGTGTGCTTCAGCTAGTACTAGCTGTTTCTAAACCAGGCACAGCCAGATAAGGATCATATTGCCTCTGCCACAGAGGCTAAGGCAGTCAGGCTGGTGTTTTGTCCTGGTAAAAAATGCCTGTGGTTCTGACAGAGACATAAAAACACAAGCACATTTCATAACTGGATATATTCATCCTGCTGTACATTTGTATGAATGTTAGTTTATTCAGCTTGCCTTCATCCTATAACAAAGCATGGACATTCCTAATCGAAATTAAGATGCTTGCAAGCTCACTTTAACACTGTCCTTTTATTCATTCCAATAGCATTACTTAGCTGTGCTTTGAGCCACAAATCTTTGGTCACACAGAGGTGTGTGGGGGTCTAAACCAGTCTAAAAGAAACAACAGCAGTAGGTACTTCAGTGTTTGAAGTACCATGGGAACACAACTTTTATAATTCTTTTAGATGCTTAATAGTTGCTTTTATAGTTCATGCTATTTTAATATCTTTTTTGGTACCCCACTAGAGACCCAAGCTGTAGCAGTGGCCAAATCATGGACTACAATCTCTCTCCACGTAGCTGGTTAAGGTCAGATGCTCAAAGGAATTTGCATAGCTCAAGCTCCAGACAGGCCCTGTCTGTTTAACAAAAAGACTTAACCAAGTTTTTTGTTTCACATGGGCACTTTTTTTAAGCTCAGTTATCAGTGCCCTGTACCTATAAGTACTTTAAATTTCCTTGCAAACCTTGCTGTTAGACTCCAGTAAAATCCATCAGCAGTAATGTGGTGACTGAAAGAGAAGAGCTGGTTTATAGTGGCCAGATCTATAGCAATGATTTTACCCTTAGCTCTGCTTTGTTGGTACAAATGGGTCCATTCTCTTTCACTTTTGACCTAGCCTAGATCTTTAAAAGCAAATCTGACATGTTTTTCCAGCTGGACCGAGTAAGATTGATAGCACTGAGCTTCCTAGGAAAATAACATGAAAATTACAGGAATTGATTAAACATTTATGCACAAGCATTAGGCAGCTGTTTCAACATGTTCCAAGTGTTTCCAGGCTTAGGAGGATGTGAAGGCACAGTATTGTAGCCCAGCTTCTAACATAATATGTTCTTTAATGAACTGCAGTGAATAGCAGTCAGAGATTAAGGAGGCTTGGAATCAACTAGTACTTCTCAAAAAGTCGATAATACTTCAGTCTCTGGTATTATTTAGAACAACATTAATCAGCATGAGGTCTTGGATGCAATGTGGAATTTCAATTATACTTTTTAAAAAAAAAAACTAAAGTAATTGAGGGTCATGTTAGGGCCTGTTTCTTCTCAGGATTAAAAAAAGGGGGGAGGACTATTATTAGCCTTTTAATTTGGAACTACAGGACTCAGGAGACTGACTGAAAGGGGCATGGAGCCATTCACCTCTAAATTACTTCTTAAATCTAGTCAAGGTCAGCAACAAGCAGAAGTCATTATCAATTTATTCATTGTCTTAGGTGAAATAGTTATGTCAGTTCAGTTTACTTTTAAGAGTAAACTAAATCAAATTAAGGTCACTTTAATTCTGAGTAAGTGTGTCTACATCACAATTTAATGCTGATTAACTAATCCACTTTACATGCACACACTTAGGCAATTTTCATTAACTTTGCTGAGTACCTCTGTAAAGACAATGTGTGGTACAAATGAACTTGATGAATGAGCCTTTTTCTTCTTCTGGGGCTGAGGGACTTATTAGTATTAAATGTTTTTGTCTCTTAGTCTGTGAGTCCTTTCCGCTTTAAAGAGAAACATATATGGAGTATATTTACATTTCATTTAAACTGGTCTTACATTAATTTCATTGATCTGGGGACAGATCTGAAAAGTAGCTTGCTCAATTGCAGTTGTTTTTCTATCCATCTTTTAAGCTGTGCTTTTCCAAAAGGACTCTTAACAAGATTTTTGGTCCACAAGGGAATCATCATCGTCATAAGAGTAAAAAAAAACCACCACCAGTTGAATGCTTAATAAGGATTTCTATCAGCAGTACCCAGGTACTTCACTCTCAAGCAGCAATACTCTACACTGCTGTCTAAGCAGCACAGCTAAGCAGTGAGATTTCCTCTTGTAATTGTTCTGTCAAGAAGAAGGAGATTGAGCCTTAAATTTTGTCATTTGCCAGTCAAAGCAACTTTATGAGATATGTTCTAGAGGAGCTGCAGGTGTCCCGCTTTCATAGTCCTTGCATCTTGAACAAACTTCACTCACTTGCAACCCAAGAACAGCCAATGCATCCAGAACCAAGTCAGCACCAACATGATGAGGGAGATGGGGAAACTGAACAAAAACCAGGTTCCAAAATTCACCACTTCAGCATTTGGGTATTGACTGTAGAGAAAAAAAGAGGATGTATAAGAAGTTAGAATACTAAAAGAATCTCTAATGTGCATAGTTACACTCACACATATACGTATTTATATTTGTCATGGCATGATAGAAAGATTCCATCAGTATGCATTTGCAACAGCTGCATTGCATATGCATAGTGAAAACAATTGCCAAAAAATGTCAACCTCCCCTGATCAACAGATGAGCCATAGAGCACTTCAAACCTTCAATACTAGATGGTCTGGATTGTCTAGTACAACTACCAGCAGTGAAATTCTGTCCCTACCTATGGTTTATATCAAAGCTCATTTCAGTGTTAGCAGTCTTTAGAATGATTACACGTGGAATCTCTTGTGTATGTCCCATCATGGACCACACAAATGGTGACTGCATTCTGCTGGGCTCTGACAAAGATGTTTGATGTGTGCATTTGATGCAACTGTCATAAAAGTAAGATATTTGGAAACTCTGTAAAATCCAAATCCTTGCATTAAGCATGACTTCTGAACTTTACTACCACCATTTCAGAGAGAGAAATGAAGGATATCATGCCAGTAGAGGCAGCAGCAGATGATCAGAATCAGGTCTGATCAGTCTCCTTGGATGCAGATTGGTCCATGGATAGAAGTACCACCAGACTTCTGACAGAAAAACATTCATGTTTCTGACATTGAAACATTCATGTCTTTGAGAGTCCTGGGCATATGATAAAGGAAATACTTAGATATTCAGAGAGCTGCTTCCCATCTTCTCTGAAGCAAATGCATAAGTCCAAATTTCTGAGTTGCTTTAGTTTTGCACTACATGTTGAGCAGCCCAAGTACCACTAGTGACACCTTTAGAATCACAGTAAGAACTCACTTTCTGAGAACCCAAAGAACAACTCAAAGCTGATTATACGACATTTCTTCTTTTGTGAGTATTTCTTTATCTTCCTTGCTATGTCTTCATGGCTTTAGTGTTTACTTTTCCAGAGTGCCTGCTGCCTTCATGATAATCAGTTTGTCAAATCAAAAGAAGTTGCAGGAAAAACTTACATGTTACCACATGCTGAGGGATTTTTATTTTGCATGGGAGAAAGACACGGATATGTGTTAAGTTAAACTCCCGCTTTCAAACATTAACCATTAGTAATAGCATTACAGTAGAGGAGGTAGCAAATTTTCCTTCAGAGAGACTTGAGGTTCCTTGAGGTATGGGGAAAGCCACAGAGATGATAATGGCTCACCCACCATTCTCAGAAAATCACAGTATCACTTACTTGTTGAAGTGCTCTAAGAATATGAGGCTGGTGGAGGTCCCAATGATGGTTGTCAGTCCTCCAATGGTTGCTGCGTAGGAAATGCTCAGTGAGAGGCACTTACAGACCATGTGGTCATGTCTGGTTTGATACCGGTACTTAGTAGTCAGGCCTAGATCCAAGGGCTCAGGAGGCAGGACCAGTATCTGAGTCTGGGAGGGGATACATTCAACAAAGATAGTAGATGATCAGAGCAGCAGCACAACTTGTGCTAATGCCATAATGATACAGATCCCAGAGAAACAACAGGTTTGTATAAGAGAAGGCAGGTTTTTCTTCACAAGGATTAAGTGGGATCAGACCTGGAAACATGTCCAGGGACCTGAAATTGCCTGGTCTATGGCAGAAATGTAGGACAAACAGTAATCGGACTTCTGGCTAAGGTTTGGGTCAACTCCAGCTCTGACTGGAATATCAGTGGGATACAAAAAGCCTTTAAATGCTGCAGGCATGGGATGCCAGCACTGCAGGAGTAGGAATCCATAATCCTTGAGGCTTATGAGGAGCCACCAGACAAAGGCTTGGTGAACTTTTTGCACTTACAAGCTCAGGGTTTCTAATTAGGAATGGAGTGCTAGGGATCTCAAAGGCATGAAAAAGGCTGAGTAATAAGAATGTGGAAGAAAAAGATGCCAAAAACGTTTTGCTCCAGAAAAAGCTGTCTCATCAGTGACAGGAAACTATGTTGGTAAATTAAGTTGTTGCACTGGGAAGGAAGGTACAGTACTTCAAGGCACTTCACATGCAAGCCAGGGCTGTAATTTAGGGATGAGGAAGAAGGCAGAAAGTGGTTCAGATAGATTTTTATTTTGGCTTATCTAGTAAAATCAGTCATGCTATAGGTTCATCCTCATCGCGAGGATAAAAATGACTAAAATCCTGTAGGTTAAGAGTGAAGTGAGTATATTAGTTAAAAATAACCATTGAATGCTTATTAATATGGGCGTAAGAGAAAATTAAATATCGGGACCAGTGCATTAGTCTCTTTTGGAAACATGCACTTAGATTCTTTTGAACTGTGAATGCAAATCCATGTGTTGATTTTAGTCTATTCATTCATGGACATCAATTTATGCCATTAAGATACTGATAAGACTAAGATACAAATTGGCATCCAAACAGCAATCTCTTCTTGGATCCACTCAAGAGAAGTAGAAATACTGTAATGGACTGATTTAATGAAGGATTTTGAGGGTGGATCTATTGGAAGACAAAAAGGAGGTGGATACTAAGACTACCTTACAAACTGGCTGAATAGATTAATGGTCCATTCCTGCTGCTGTTTTTGTTTTGAGTAGAATTTTATGTGTCAGGAATTGTTATTTTTGAGTTTGGCTATTTTCCAAGGAGGATTTGCAGAAACAAAGTGGATAGTACAGTCAAATAATAAGGGAAACTCGGGATCACATTACTGAATGTAAAGTTAAATTAATTGTCCCAGCTATTGGGGGAGAGTCTTCTGAACATATCTGTGCCTAGTAAGAACTAGCAAAGGGCCAAGCCAGGTCTGAGGAAAGATGATGGGAATGATTCCATGTAACACAATTTACAAGGAATAAATATGAAGCAGTGGGGAGCAGGAGACAGTCACATCAGGTCTAACACTTCCTTACCTGGGGTAGGTGCTGCCCATTGCTCTGAGAATTCATTGTTCCAATAGGGTTGGCTATCATATGCACACCATTCATACTCTGTAAGGAGACAAATACCTTTGGATTAGCCTTTCTTATGTTCCTTGGGGCACTTAGAAAAGAATTTATGATGCTTCCTAAAGGTCATGGTGAGTAGGCTTTGGAGAAAAAAAGAAATAATTCGAAACTACGACAACAAAATCCAACCCACTAAAAGATCAGCTGTAAATTCTACACTGGAAAAAAACCAAACCAAAACAAAAAAAGCCCCAAACCTTTTTTTATTTTAAAATGATCTTAAAGTCAGATTATAATGAGATTGGGTCTTCCTCTGTCATGTAGGAGAATCTAACAGGTTCCTTGCTAGAGGCTATGACTTTCTGATATATGTAGTCAGTTCTAGTAACTGAGATGTCTCAGCTGATAAAGTTAGAAACACCTGGACAATAAAAGATCATATCTGAATTTGTTAGAAAACATATGGAATTGTTAGTTTACTGACTGGATCTCAGGATCTCCAGCAGTAAGTACGACAAACTTACATTTTTATGTACTTATGTTGTTGTTGTTATGGAGCTAATGTTCCCCAACTTGATTAGTGCAAGCAGGCTGATAGGTAACATACAAAGCAGGACTTTCTGCAATATGTACTCTCTGCCAATAACCATCACTTATTTGAAATAAAGGAAACAGTAGTTTTTTTCAGAGCTGTGGGGATTCTGCTCTGATGGTTCCTGCATTAGAAGACAATGTAGCTCAGAAGATACTACCTATCACAATACCTTTGAGTGCATCAAGGAGCTGAAGTCAGTAGTAGTAGCACTAAAAACAAAGAAAGGAAAATATACTTTATAAATGCCTGTTCACCCAGCTCCTTCAAAAGGCACACATCATGGGTAGGAGGGGCAACCTCTGCAGGAGAACTAATGCCTATTTAATGGTGAATACCATTTATTAGAACCTCTTATGTGGTCTCTTGACCAGATAATATCAGTCATCATTATGTTTCACAGCTCTATCTCTAGCTGTGTAGCAATGGGGTTCCACCTCCATGCAAGAAAATATTTGTGTTCTTTGTAGTATATACCCCATTCTAGGAGAGGACTCCATTCACAGTGGAGTTAATCACCAGGCAACCCAGCACTACTGCTGTCTATTCTAGTCAAGTTCTTCCACTGCCAACTTTTCAGCACGTGGACCATGCAAACAACCCAGTGAACTTAATTCCAGAAGATGTGCTACTTCTCCTGCCAAATTTCAAGCTCTTTTTCAAGTAATACTGTTTTAACAATGGTTCTGTATGAACCATTGTATGTACTCTTCAACAGGGCTTAAAGGGATTAATGGCACAATGCCAAACTGAAAATTTGGTTCTATATTGTACAGAAAATGTGGCTGGGATATAAAAGAGATAACAGAGGGAATATTGGAGAACCCAATAGTCTCTAGAGTAATGAGATGAATATTTAGATCTTGCAAGTTAACTTAAATATTCAACCTATGCTGTTTGAATTATAATATTTATTTTAAAATAAATTAAAATTTAAAAGAAATTAAAATTAAAAGAAAGAAGAACTTGCTTCTCTTTTATTACAAACAGCTGTGAATAATATAGAAGGACCTCCAGAAGGGGCTGTGCAATTTATTCTCACACTTCATAAGAAGATGGTCCTCAGGCTTTAGCCTATAATACAGTCCTAGGACATTAGCTTTGTGTATTCCCTTGTGTATCTTGAACTGATGGTTAATTTGATAATTTGGCAAAGAAATTAGTCCATTGCTTGATTTACCCTTTTCATCTTACTAGATTCTACCTCAAATAGAGACCTGGTTGAAACTGTTAGTGTTTCAAACCTCCGAAGAAATTTGTCTATATTTAAAGAAATCTTTTACAACTTTTTGGAGAGGAGGGGTGTTTTTCTGTTGGTTCTCCCTCCTGCCATCCCCCCACCTCCCTCCCCTTCTGCTCTCATCTCTCTCTTAAATGAGGACAGTTCAGACTTTCTTCAGGAATGCTCTGTAAGTGATTTCACTCTGGATATGTCCTGTGGGCACTCCATATGTACTTGAATCCTCTTCATCACTGTTCATTAAGGGGAACAGAAATAAAAGTCTGTGGATAGCACTCTCTTACACAGCATAAACACAGACTTCAAAAGAGCTTTCAAATCCTGAGAAACATTTTCCTTCTCCCTAAAATGTTCATGGTGTTAAAAAAATTGATGAATACTGCAAAGCTTTAGTGAGATCCAGAGCATTACATTAATCCCATTTATCATGTAAGCTTTCCTTTTCAGTCACACGTGAAACATTCACTTGTAAGCTTCTGCTTGCCCTTCCTGGCTCTACTCCTGGGTTCCTCTCATTGCAACCTGTGTAGGGCTCAAATCTCCAGTCCTGATGTACAGGGTTCATTCTTACTCCTCATTGATGAAGATAAGCTCCAGTGAAGGTTGGCCATGCTTTTCGCTGAGACCTGCAACAAAGGAAGAGAAAGCAGCCCTTGGGGTAAGAACTGAGCTGAGCCCCTGGGTCACACCACTGGACCTGGAGGGGATGCTGCAAACAAAAGTTTGTCCGAGCTGTCTCCAATGCTCTCTTTATGCAGCATGTTATTATTTTGTGTTGTACTGATCATGTGCCTCTGGCAATTACAAGACTATCATGCCTACATATAATAGACAAGGTTGGATGAAATAATTTTTAGCCTGGAAACTGTAAACTGACAGAAAGATTTTTTTTTTTCTACCTAAATCCTTTCTTTCTGGGAAGGAATGAACAAAATGAACCTTAGAGCCCTTATCAGTTTTTTGTTTTGGGATTGTCAAAGAGCACACTTTTGGACCTCTTCTAAATTTCCTGAACTTTATTCTCATGAGTTTCCTTCCAACCCTGTAAAATCACATGACCTAAAAGTTTATGACACACAAGCTCCAGTAGATACCTTCATTCAGTATAAATAGTTTTGCAACTCCAATTCTTCCATCTCATCTTAAAACTTTCTTTCATTTCTTGAAAGGAATATCAGAGTACCAAAGGAAAGAGTACAGATCAGTATCTTTGACAGTATAAATCAGACAGATCTGACCTTGATAGAACTTGAATAATATGTATCAACAAGTCTGGTCACTGCTAACCAAATGAGCAAAGAATGACCAATATTGACAAATACCTATTGGCTTCTTTTCTTCAGTAATGGTGCTGCCTGCAGTACTGATGACCTCACACTCCTCCTCAGCATTCACTAGCTCCTGGAGCACTGCCTCCACAATTGGCATCACCATGGCTGTGGTGGATGTGTTGGAAAGCCACATGGAGAGCACCGTGGTGCAACACATAAAGCAAAGAAGCAACCTGGTGTGCAACACAGGGAAATCCAAAGAGTTAGAGGTGGCAGAAAGAGGATGGGAAGATTTGTAAGCTTTCAAGCTCTGAAAGGAAAGATGGATATGAAAATGAGCCCCAAACCAAGCTATTTTGTGCCCATGGATGGAAAAATGAGAGTTGTTTTGAGCTGCTGCTGCCAGGCTCAGATTATGCCAAAATCCAAAGTTCACTCACATGCCTGGCTTGGCTCCAGCCATCATGACCATGCGTAGGGCAATTCGCTTGTGGAGATTCCACTTTTCTACAGAAGCTGCCACACAAATCACACCCATGAGGAGTAAAGTTGTGTTCTTGAAATATTCAGCAGCCACCTGCATTGAGGGCCAGGGGGAAGCAGTCAGTTAAAAAAACAGTAACTGCCCTACACAGAAAGCACGCTGAATGAGAAGTAATGTGGTGTCGCACGTTTTTGCTCCCCAGAGGGTAAGAATGACAGGGAGCTGGAGAACATGAAGAATTCATAAGTCAAAATATTCTCTTTAATCTGTTTCATGTTGTGTTTATGAATAACAAGGCTCTATACTCAATTGTTTGTAGGCTTCTCAGTTTTGAAGAGATCAAGAGAAATGTTACTTTTTTGAGCAGGATGTTCAGTGCCTGCAGTTAATCTGTCATACTCAGCTAGGCTCACATGGAAACAACCACAGACAAAACTCTGCACTGAAGGCAGTTTATTCATGTGCTTCAACTGCTTTTTCATTCTGGAGCTATCGTTATCTATCTTGTTTATATTTATTCTGTCTTGTTCAACTTTTGGGTGAAATGTGGCATCCCCAGAACCTGCAGCTTCAGAAAAAGAGTCCTGTGGGACATGCTCTTTGAATGCAGCTGAGAAAGGTTTTTATATTGCTGTGATGATCCACAAATCCTGTACCAAAACTTTTCACGTTGGAAACCTATCTCCATTTTATCAGGAAAATATGGAAAAGTTTCCAGAAACAGAACTTCAATTTAAAGAGAGCAAGCTAAAACCATCAAAATGGGAGAAAATAAAAGTTACAAACAGGCACTTGTAGCCTAGCTAAATTTTTCATTTCATCCTGATGCAATCCTTCTTAAGCTGTTGCTGGAATATTTTTCCAAAAACATAATTTCTTCAGTTTAAAACTATTCTTCTAACCAAATGTAGGTGCCAGCATTTTAAAACAATTAAGATCAGAGGAAGCAGTAGTTTTTCCATTATCCTCAGTAATACTGACACTCCTCCATAAAAGTGCAAGAATGTCACTAATGTTATTCTATGAAATCTGAAACAAGTTATGTATTTAATTACATTTATTTAATAAATCCCCATAGTGACCTAAATAGACTTGGCCAACAGAGTTGTGTGCCAGAACTTTTAAATATCACTTTTTCTTCCACTGTTTTTTTTCTCATTAACTTTCTTTATTTTTCTGCTACCTTGTTATAAAAATATCTTGAGGTGAATGAAAGAAATCCATCAAGCCAGCAGAACAAAGAATCTCTTGTTCTCCTTTATTCCTTTCACAGGCATTTTGGAGAAACCAGTGAATGTTAATAGTCTTGTTAATACCCACGTACATATATATGACACTCATGTTCTTAAGTCCCTGTGAGTTATTTGTAGCTTAAAGTGCTAGGCAAGAGCCCTGGGTCAGTCACTCCAGAACAGTAAACTGGAAATACTGCAGCATCATCAGAGTTGTTTATTTTTTAAATACAAGGGTTTATTTCTGTTCCTAAAGCAAATAATATGTTCTCTGCAGTAGTTCCACTGTCATTTTATTTGATATTACACTGAATTTCTGTCAGGCTGCCATTAAATTTTCCTTTTCAATGTGCTTCCAAGTTTTTAATGAAAATGCCTAACTACTTTGCCTTTATGATAGGAAAAAAATTTTGAAACTACTGAATTGTGTTAGTATGGAAATGTATCTGATTGTATTATATCACTGGGAGAAATAAAACAGGTCATAAAATTTTTGGTTCATGCTTTTCTCTATCCATTTATTCGTGTTCCCAGTGCTATATTGTGACAGAAATTCAACAAATTTATGGTTGATATGTATTCTTCTGTGTCCTTATCTGTATTTCTAGTCCTTTCATCAAGTGTGAGGCTCCCTTACCCTCCCCAAAAAAGAGAGAGAAAAAAGCAGGGGAAAAAAAGTTGTAGATGAAATAAAATAAATTCTTGGCATATCATGAAAGAAAGTGACATTCAAGAAAACGCTCAGGTAAACACATTCAAAACTGATCATATAAACTTTTTTGTACAGCTACTCCTTTGCCTGAGAACTCATGGCTACAATGCAGCACTAGGTCACAGCTTTGAAAAAGGATTAAACATTCACCCAGACAACAAAATTATCTAGACTTTTACACTAAATGGTAACTATTTTTAGCATATGTAGCCTCTTGCCTTATATGTCTTCTATAATAAATGTAACTGGAAGGAAACTTCACAGTGTATCCCATACAGCTCTTTACATGGTTTTGAAGGTAGGATCTTTTAATGCAATGTGTTTTGGGAATTGTTGATGCTGCAGTAGCTGAAAGGATGGTCATCCTTCCTGTCTAATATAGTCTACATTATATCCTATATCTGTCTTCAGTGGAAGAAAGAGATGTTCAGACCAAGTTACACATTACAAGATGTACACTTCTTCCTCCCAGACCTCTAAGTCTTGCTACTGCACTAAGATTAGTCTTATTCAAATAATTAACTGAGAGTAAGAGCATCAGATAATAAAAAGTTTACAATGGTCTGACCTCACTGGACTTCATGACTCCAAAAAGTGGATACAGGAAAGCAGGAACTAAGGCTGCTGCACCAAGAGGTACTGCTTCAGAGACCCAGTATACGGCTGTCACGATCAGCACGTAGGCACATGAGGCTTCCTGCAGGGACAGAGCACAGAGGTTACATGTTACTGCCCCACCAGCAGCTGTGGAGGCTTTGTGAACTTGTTTGTAGGATTCATCAGACTGTAGGTGCCTGGATTTGAAAAAAAAATCAGAAAGGACTGTATTAGGACCTCCTAAAGTGTAGCTGTTTGAGTGTGACATCTAGATTACCATCTGAAAGATCAGTTTCAAAGGACGATGCTAATGAAAGTTTTCACACCTAAGCCAGGGCAAAACATTGTAATAAGCGTATGTATCAACAAAATAATGGTTCCAAGTGCATTTACAAATTTTTTTGATTTCCATAATCCAATATTTGCCAAGCATTCAACCATGACTCCTCAGATTGGACCTGTGGACATGTTATTTCTGCATGTTTTTCTCTCTAATACTGGACAAGGACAGGAACTGGTGGTTTTCAGGACCAGATGTGAACATTCACATTTGTGTGAATTTGTAGTTATTTTCGGAAATGTTCGGGAATTTATTTTTTTTTAAACAAGGTGCAAACATTTTTGTTAGCTGATTTTATTTGTTCAGGTAATTTACACAGACCCCCAGAAGAAGATCACAGACCTGCAGGCTTAGAGGCAATGGGTTAATGGAGCTATTCAAATAAATTTACTGCTGTCCAAGGTTCTGGTAGAAAAGTCATGACAACATCATGCTGAGCACTCATGGAGAGCTGGGATATGATGAAGAAAGGTGCTACCTGCTGAATATTTCTATAGAAAAACACAGCTAGCCCATTAAATTCTTCTGGTCCATTTCTTAACTAGATATGTCTTTATTTATGGCACTTATTTGAGTTCTCCTTAGGCTCAGTTTGCTATACTTAGAAATCCAGGGATATCTCCTGCTAATAATTACAGAAACTACTCTCAGGAAAAGGTTTTTCCTTTTGTTTTCTCAATTTTGATGCCAGCTCCTGTATTGGGATTAACCTGCTGTTCTACAGAACCTGGTAGGCCTGCACTGATTTACAACATCTATGAATCCATCTGTTCTTCATTATGCACTGGATGTTCCATATGAACTTATTGAATCATATGCATTCACAGCTCAAAAATGGCTATTGTTTAGAAAATTCACTCTTCACAAATGCTATTTGAGTGTCTTAAAATATAATTCCATTACTTTCATTTCCTGATTGGATGACCTCTAAATAAAGCAGCTTTCAAGAAGTCATACAAACAAGTCTCACACATCTTTGTGTAAATCAATGAGCATTCATTTTTTTTCAATCAGTTAACACACACTTCATTTTTTTTTCAGTCACTTTTGTGAACAAGGTGGGAAAGTGTAGTGAGATTATACAGGGATGTGGGTTCAGTGAAATCAATAGCTTATATTTAAATTCATGTTTATACATGTCACTTTTACATTATCTCTAACAAAGAGCCACAATCAGTTGTTTGTCTCTTTTTTTTAGTACATCTTATAGTAATAACAGGCAGAATGGAGACCAGAGAAAAGTATATATTGATTTGTACTATTTCCTTTATTTGCATAAGGATTTCAGCCAAGGTTACTCAGAAGCTTGTGTTTAAATTAGCTGCCAGATCTTGCTCTGATTCTTATTTTAGAAGAGTGTGACATTAAACAGTTGTAATTCATCTAAGCCAGGGTAAGTTTATATTGGATATTAGGGAAAATTTCTTCACTGGTTGAGTGGCCGAGCACTGGAATAGGTTGCTCAGGGAGGTGGTGGATCCACCATCCCTGAAACCTTTCAAAGAGTGTGTGGATGTGGCCCTTGGGAATATGGTTTAGGGGCAAACATGGCAGTGCTGAGTTAGTGGTTTAACTCAATGGCCTTAGAGGAATTTCCTGCCTTAATGATTCCATGATTCCACTAAGCAGGGCCGCCAAAATAACTGAAATAAGTTTATAAGAAAACAACTTCCTTGAAGCAGATAAACTCTAATTACTTTGGAGATTATAAAGGGTATCTGAAAGGCTATTGGAGAAATTTATCTCTGGATTGTTCCTTTATGGATGGATAAGTACTCTGAACTACACAGAAATGTGCATATTTGTTTCTCTTCCTTAACTACCCTAGAAGAGTGGTTTAGGCTTTAGCAATACAGGTTTGACTAGTCCTCTATGGTGAGGTCCTTCAGCAGTATATTACAAGAAAAGATTGTCTTGCAGTTGTACCTTCATTGCTTCCAAGAAAAAATTCTGAGAGAAGCTAGAGAAGGTTGGATTGGAATGGATGAGGTCAGAGGACTTTTGTTAATATTCATGGGTTATGATTATTTTATAAAATGGAATTGCTATGCTGTTCGAAACTCCAAAGTTTGGTCTTCAGTTTCTAGTAATTTCAAGTGGCCACTTAGTAAAAAAACCCAAAGAAATAATTTTGACTTAAAAATGGAAGTTTAACAAGTGAAATGATAGGCATTACAGATTTTTGGTAATCTCTACTAGGAAGACAAGATGAGTCATGGAGCTGATGGATGGGCTCATAAACATTAGCCAACTTGCTGCTTAGTCACCTTTAACTACATTATACCTCATGATTAATATTCCACAGAGAGCAGAGCATAGGATGATTTTTGTGACCTACTGACTATTTAATTTTTAAAATTTCTGCTGCAAAAACTACTGTCTTTGCGTGGGTTCTGTATGACATCCAGCAGTTGTCTAAGGAGAAAAATAACTTCTAATGAAAAAGCATTGATTTTTGTTTTAAAGAAGTGCACATTTAAGTTACAAGGAATATGTTTTCCAAAATGAATAAAATTAATTTTATCCTAACCTGAATCCAAACCATTTTCTCACTCCAAGAATATACTTCTCTTTAATTTCTCTTGTTATTTTCTGTTACTATTCTGTATTTGGCAAAAAAGGAGGCTGATAGTGAGGACAAAATAGGACAAAGGGAAATTGCATCTCTACCAAAACCTAACTGGGATGGGCACTGAGTCTTTGTGTTTCTTATACACAAGGTTGTAATCATTTTACAAAAATAAAACAACCTAAAATAAAGCTCATTTTTAAATGGTATAAAACTGTTTTACAAGTACTAGGAAAGCCAAGCTTGATAATCTCCACTAAAAACTTAATCGGCTTGTCTAGCAACTTTCTTTATTTATTTTCTCAGTGCTTTAAACCAGCTTGTTTCCAAGAGAAACCATATTAATCTCTTCTATTTAATTGAACTGAATCTATATATTTAATTAATGGTTACCAGAGCAACTAAGTACTAGACTGAAGTAGTGGCAGTGTAGTTTTAACTGTTTCACTGCTCTCACTTGTAGTTTTACAGCTGAAAATTACTGTTAAGCCCATCTCAGGGCTTGAAACAGGTAATAGGAAAATGTGATCGTTGGAGGGACTATCATCCAATTATCTACCTTCAGTCAGTACCTTAGGTGAAAAGAAAAGAGGAGCTGTAAGGAAGCCATGGCTAAAACATCCATACTAAGGGTCATGCATAAAACTTTCATATACTAAAATATACAAGGATCTCAGAGTGACTAAAAGGAAGAATAAACTCTGTGTTGGAAATTGGTCTACTTGAAAGTGTGCATTGCATATCTTGCATGCAGGCATGGTTTTTTCCTAAATGTATCAGACCTGAAAGGCATTTATGTGCATCCAAACTTGTGGTACAAGTTCAGCTATAGCTCTGGAAAGGGAAAAAGAATGCAAACAAATTTTCTCAAGTTTATTTTTTACCCAACCATTTTTTGTCACAAAATAATAGGAAACAAGCTGTGGACTTTATTCCCATTAGCCATATCTACAAACAGTTCTGAATCCTTGTGCTCACTTTGATCACTCTTGTCACTACACGTGTAATGCTCCTTTGACGTTTCCAGAGATGTGGTGATATCATCAAAGAAATTGCATGCTGATTCCCTGCAGAAATGCCAGTATAAGTGACCTGGTAATTCTGATCTCTATAAGAAAGACAGAAAACTAGTGTACTTCTCTGATAAATAAAAATATAAATAAGTGAGCAGGCATAAAATTTAATCATCAGGTTTAAGAAGTAAACAGCTACAGTGCCATATGGGCATGTCAGGGAGGATATCTTTTATGTCGCACTTCCAGTGACATGGGGGGAGATAAAGCCATTTTGTAAAACAAGACTCTGTGAAAGGGTGAGTCCTTCTGTTCTCTGAAGAAGACCACAATTGTCTGCCATTCATTGCCTCTCACGAGATAGAAGAGGTAAAAAACTACTACAAGAGAACAGCCAAGATACACATTGAAGTTCAGAGTAGGAAAACTCCAGGTGCAACATACAGTTCAGTGGTGTAGGAACATTTCCTTTTTATGAATTCTGCCTTTCTTTCAAAAAAAAATATTGCTGTTTTATTTTTGAAAACAGCCATATAATTTTTAATCCCATGCATTTTGACTTGATAAAACAGTAGTATGGCAAAATCCTCTGATACTGTAAGGAAGAATTAATCTTCAGCAGCATAGAAGACGGAATGGAAATTGCTGCACCATTTGGCCAGATTTATGTCTAGGACTATGTAGAAGGACAAGCTGCAGAATTTTTAATACATTGCAAATTTTGATAAGTTAAATATCACCATCTCCATAAGGTGGGAAATCATTGCTATTTTATTGCTTACAACAGCAGAGACGTGCATAGAGAGGAGTTCACTGTGCGGCCAAAGGTGTTCGGTAGGTCCAAAGCAGTGTCAGGAACACAGCTGAATTCATTCCCATTCTCTGATCTGTGTTTTTATTCCTGTTCTCTGGTCTGTGTGTTAACCACAGACTATTCCCTCCTTTGCATTGCTGTTTGTGTCTCTGAGCCAGCATTTATTAACCACCGTCAGAGCTGCAGAGATACCTACACCTGCTCTGGAGTAATCTGTGCCATGTAGGGTCCTACATGTCTGTCACTGTGTCCTAGCCCCTGCCTCACCTTTTTTTGTAAGAATTGCCATCTTACAAAACCACATTAAATTGAAAGTCCCTCCATGCATACTTATTATTTAAAAATTAAAGAGTTTTTTAATAAAGGAATACTATAAGTGCTCCTTTTAAAGACCTCTTCTGAAAGAAAATTTCATGGATATGTTTCTTCTGTCCCCCTCCTACATAGACATTATTTTAGAAAACGAAAAGATTTGACATTTTTGCTTTAAAGTATTGCTTTACTAGCTTTACCTGGCTCTTCAGCTCTGCTTGTGCACGACTCAAGGTAGCTCTGGTTCTTACTGTGATGACTTCTCAGTGACCCTCACAGTCCTTCAAATTTGAGTCTTAGATTTTTCTAAGCTCTATGCTTCCTTAGGTCTTTGACTTTGTTTTTGCACACTGCAAACTTATCCAGCAGTACTAACTGCTGCACTCAGAGGCTTTGCTAAAAAGAAAATTAAAAATGTACTTACACTGCTGGGGTATATGAGTGGCAGAGGAAGCAGCAGAAGTGGAATGAGAACAACAAGTAGGAGGTTTCTGGATCGGAGAATCTCCTTCATCACTGCCATACTCTTCTACTTTCTGGTGGCTTTCTTCTCCTTCAGATACTTTTCCGGTTCCTCAGATTCTCCGACTTCCACACCTTCACTTTTTCCAACTTTCAAGCCTCAGATGCTCCAGCTTCCACACTACTTCAACTTTCCTTCACCTGTGCCTGAATTTCCCCAAAAGGTCTCTCACTTCATTTCCTATCCCCATACAGTCACCTAAAATACCTTTCTTAATTTATTTATTCTTCAGTCTTTTGTTTTGAAAAGGTTTTCAATTAAAAAATATTCAGTTTATGTGGGGCTCACTAGCACATCCAAATTATTATCACACCGTAACATGCAGAGTTTTGCAAGTTGGAACATAGTGATCTTTTGACAATTTTTAGTTTTAATTCAGACTCACATTTGTAGCTGTGTTGTATCCTTATTCCCATGTTTTATAAAACTTTTTTCCATCATCTAGAGATGTGACTCCTGTTTTCATAAACCAGGCGGTATATGTTTTGAGCTGCTGCTTTTCCTTCTGTTTGATAGTCTGAATGCCTCAAATACAGTTTCTTTTCTACTGGAAAATTATTGAACCCAACAATTTATGGTTCAGTGCATAGAAGTAAATGTTCAGGTACTCCTTCTTTAAAAAAAAAAAAAAAAACAACCCCCAAAAAACCATCTGCAGCTCCTTCAGACTTTATTTCTTTGCTTCTGCTTTGTATCTACCTTTGCCCTACTTTTGCCCTGAGCTTGGAATTCAAAGGGCAGCAATTCCAGCACAGATTATACTTGATCTCAAGACAAAAATTTGTTAAAAAGCTACATGCAGCTCTAATGCACCAATGGGGACTGCAGAAGGTAGAAGTTGCTCCACCCATTGTCCAAAACCCAGTCAGAACATTTGAGAACATCAACAACCTCCTCATTCTGACATTCACACAAATATACAAAAAGACCTTTTCTAAGTTGCTGAACAGTTTGTTATTGTTTCAAGGTCCCAGTACTGATGATAAATAAATAAATAATCATTGTTTTCTAAACAATATCTTTTGTCTTCATGTTTCTTCCATGGCGATCCTGATTAATGTGCCCTAAGTAACCAAAGGATTCAAAATCAAATTGGAAATTTTTAGACTTTCCACTCTAGTCTTCTAGTGCAAAAACATTTCTCCAGCACTTCTGTAATTAATGCTTTTTATGGGGCCAAAAGTACCATAGATTTAGGGCTGAATCCATTGGCTGGTTACGTGCACAATCTGTAGACATCCCTCCATTTGATCTGGATCTTATAGAAAGCCACACATCTGGGAATTTCCATGCCCTCAAAAGGTGCTTGCCTACCCTCTCCCCACCCTCTCCTAGTCAACAACAAACTGAGCTCCCCAGACTGGATTGTAATGCCTCTGTGACCATGAATCCTGAAGAACTAGCAAAGGCAGACATGCAGAGGGGTTTGATGTGCAAGGTGAATTCTTCCTGAAATTAGTAATTGTATCTCAGACTGTGAAATGCTTCTATATGCCTTGAAACTTCCATCAAGCAACAGAACTTTGAGACCCTTCAGGCAAATTTAGCAACTAGTTCTGGAAGTAAAAATATAGTTAATGTGAAGACTTTGGGTTGGTCAATGCAGCCAGGGAATTAATATCTGTTTTATTGGGTGTTTCAGAGAGACAAAAAAAAATCTAAAATACTTAAAAAAATTAAAAGTAGTTTTATTTTAAACAAGAAAATCTAACCTTTATTTAACATTTTTATGATCTGTGAGGTCAAAAGGTGGATAAAAGGTGCCATTTAGGGGCAATGGTTTTCCAGCCTGTGAGGGAAGAATGGCCTATAAAGAAGATTCAATCTGAAGTGATAAGATGTAAAAGACTGGGAGCAGGCAACCTACTCCTGCTCCTTAAGGAATACTGAGGGCAGTATTCCAGAGTACTGCCCTAAGCCCAAAGAGCTGCCCTGAAGGCAGAGTGCTCCTTCCCACCAGAACTCTGGAAAAGGAGGCACTCTTGTTCCTATTTATTACCAACTCCTGCTCCACAGAGGGAAGGGCTGTTCCCTCTTCTCTACTCTACTGTTGCTGCCATGAAGAGTTTTCCATTCCAAGGTAAACAATTAATCAAGCTGAAGTTGCTAAATAGTAAATCTGTAGCTGAAATCAATACAATGCAAAAACAAGTATTTTATGTAGAATGTTTTTATTATTACATTGAGAGTCTCTGTTAAATTAACCTGGGCAGTCCAAGCACATTCCCAAGGAATAAATCTTTTTCTTACATTACACACAGTAAAGGGAGAGGGGAAATAAACTCATAAAACCTTTATTTTCTATTGAGGAGATAAAGGGTTTCGGTTACCAATTTGTAAGGTACAGTAACCTTACTATGTATGCCATAGGGAATTATAAGATAGTAAAAATTATCTGTAATTCTTTTCTATGGAATATTGTATGATGAGTAAACTCTGACTGCTAGACAGTCCTTTTGTGGGGTGAGGAGAGTGGCTGGGTGTGGTCAATTAATATTTTATTTAGTTCTCTTTCTTATTTTTGCAGACTTGGAGTAATTGGCTGTAAGGGATTTATAAATTGCCCTGTTTCCAGGCTCTTCTGGCAAGTGGTGCTTCAGGGAGCCAAGAAGCAGAGCTGGAAAAGCAGTAGCCATTTCCCCTCCATGTGTTTATAAAGCATGGTGGGGGAAGAAAACACAGATCATCAGTGTTAAAGCTCAGGGCTTAAAGGGCATGAGGACTGTAGTGCAAGTCTGCTTTGTGAGAGCCAGGCTGTGTGTGCAAGCAGAGAAGATGGAGACATTCGTGGCCCATAGTTTTATGATTGAGGTTTTTGGTTTCCTTTGCCATATGCCAGACAGACTTTGAAGACAGCCAACAAAATTCTTCAGGTATAAAAGTGCCCCTACACATATGTGAGTCTTAATGCAGACGTGCACAACCATACACACAAATACAGAAACTCCTGGGAGAAACAAGAGTGACTCTGTCTTTTAAAAGCCCTTTGTCCAGCTGCTAATGCCATGGCCAGACTGCCCCTAAGGCTGCTGTGGTTCCACATTCCCACATGTGATTGCCAAACCCAGAGTGCTCTGACTGCTTGTGCTGTTTGCTGTTTGCTGCAACAAGGTGGTGCTGGATAGATATTTTTCGGCTCCAGTCCTTGAAGTACGCCTGTTAAGGGACACGGTAGAATTAATTCTGTTTGCTCAAGTGATGCAAAAGCAGCTAAACACGATTCAGAACTCGGGCTGGAATCTTCAGGTCTCTTCTACAGCCTCAGGGATTTGTGATTTGGGCCTGTATTCTTAAAACATTTTGCCAGTAGAGAGATAGAGAAGGATGGTATGAAAGGATGAAATAAATGTTTAGCGGTTTTCCCATGGTCTGGAAGTAGAAGCATCATTAATTTCAATAGAAAAACAGAGTTTGTATCACTTCTGCACAAAAATTAGGGGATTTGATTTAGAAGAGTTTGGATTTTTGATATCTAGCCATCTGTCTGACAACATATATATTATTTTTCTATTTTCTGTCCATGATATGTTGAGAGCTTATTAAAATCAGTTGCACTATTTCTACAATTTTTGCTTTTGCTGCTCCCAAACTCATAATTCACACCACTGAATTGATAAATAGCATTTCTACTAAGTGGTCAGATGCAATTTTTCCCTGACTGAACAATTTAGGATTCTTCTACATACTCAGCACTTATGTGCACACACATGCATGAACATACACAGAAATACACACACACACACATACTCAAATGAATATACAATTTACTATTAAACAAAACCCAAAACTGAGCCACAGTGCTAAATTCAGCACCAGATATGTTTCAATGCACCTTCCTCCCTTGCCTCAGTGGGATTCTGAAACATGGGTTTAGATGACCTACGTTCAAGTGACAGAACCAGGAAAATGTGTCATTTATTAAATTAAACAGGGTCTTTGTCTTACCTTTGATTCCACCGTGAACAAATATATATTCCTTTCAAGAAAAAAAAAAACAAGTAGCAGAAGCAAAGCCATGTGCAAATAATGAAAGAATAATTGCTGGCTGTTTGGGAGGGGAGCTCTAGGAAGCAGGGAATACGTTCAGAGGCTTTGTTTGCTGCTGGTGTTCACAATGTCCTTTGTCTTCTGCAAATGTTATTGCAATTAAAAACTGGCTCAGCCAAATGAAGTGAATCAGAGAGTGCTTATTTACAAGAACATTTGGAATTAATAATATACGGCATAATTTCTGAAGCCTGACAGTTATGAAACCTCTTCTTTTTACAGAGGGCCTTTGCATCTATTTAAAGTTTTCCTTTACTGGCCAGTCAAAACATGAACTTGTCTCCCTAGCTAGGAAAGCAATACTCTCCAGCACTTACAGATAGGGATGTGAGCATAAGCACCGTATACTTAGATATTGTTTTTGGAAATCTAAAGGATGAAGCAAGGGTTTGTCTGGGTGTACCCCAGACTCATGTCTTTGCTTGTCCCAAAATATGCCTCCAAGCCAGCACAAAAATTGAATTCTCAGGACTGGACATTTTGCACCATTTAAAATGGAACTGTAAGGTGGATTCCACAAGAGGGAGCTAGAAAACAAATAATCTTTCACAAAGCGGGCTATTAAACTCTTTACAGAATAAAGTGGTGGACGTGCTACATGTGTCCATTATCAAACAAAAGAGGTGGCTGAGTTGCTGTTGCATCTAGTCTCCCACTATGATGGCTGTTTGTTGTATGGGAACATCAAGTCGTGCTTCAGGGCTTTGTAAAGACTGACAAAGGATTGAGCCCAAACGTCTTTCTGGTGTCCCTGGGACTGAGCAGCTCTGTAGGCTGTGTAGACCATGGTCAGCACTGTCCTTTCAAAGTCTTCTTTCTTGAGGACCCTTGGGTAGGAAGACAGCATGCTACTCAGCCTGCGGATCTCTGTGATGCTCTTGGGGATAATCTCGTTGCAGATGGTGTCAAACTCAGCAGCCTTCCTCAGTGAAGCGAGCTCCTCATCTTTGATGGAGATCCTCTGACCTTTGTCAATGTCAAGCTCAGCTAAAAGAAACTGGTACAAAATCAGAACACAGAAAGCTATTTATTTTCTCCAAGAAACTCTAGGTAGAGTAAATGTGCATTAACAACATGTCCTTAGGTCTTTAATTTATGTCAAATGGAGACAATTGCACTGGTTGGAGGTGGGGCAGACTGTAAAATGTCTATGTGAAAACTGGACTCTTGTGTTACCTACCTAGGAGAATTAGAGATAGCCTATGGGGAAAAGGAAAGAGGAAAAGGAAAAAGCAGGTCCTCTTCTGTTGACCAAAACAGGCAAGGGTTGCTACTGGCACCATGCCTAGTTCTGTGTGAGAAAGCACATCAGTAGCTTCCCAGCCCATCTCCCCTGTTTGGACATCCAATCCCAGTTTCTGAGGGTGTGGGATAGACAGATTTGACCCATGCACCTTCTTCAGGTGGGCCACTTTCCCTTAGCTAACCATATGACCAGACTGTCATTTACAGATTGCAGTCCCCACTGCTGCCAAAGGGGGGACCTGAATTGTTTCGAAGTGAAAACAGTCATGCCCTTGGGATTACTTTGCAATTACTGATACTTGTAGCCTTAAAAATTTGGGACTGAGACCTAGACCAAAGAATTTAAATGTGCTGTGTTTTTAATATGCAACTGTTCTGGAAGAAAGTACATTTCAGTGGAAAGCCTTTTGCTCTGGTTGTCACTTTGCCTGTTGGTGAGCTAGAAATCAAATTTGAGGTACAGCAGGTAACTGCTGCCTGCTTAAATGCTCAAAGAACTGAGATTGTCACATATGTATACGTCTGTTCTCTCCCTTCTGGTGATCTATCACACAGTCAGCAATGGGTTCACTTCTGGGACGAGTAAAAGTGACATGAAGACAAGAAAATGGATAACCCCAGTATGGAAAGTAACCCCAGTGTGGAAAGTAACTCCGGTCTTGGTTAAGGCTTAAGGTACCATCTGCTCCCACATACTGAACCTCATAAAGCAGGACCACATCTTCCAGTGAGTTTTGTAACACTGGGTTAAGGAAGGCAGCTGAGGACCTCTTGACTCGCTGAGCAGCTGGGAAAAGCATAGCTGGAAAATAATAATAGAAAAGAGACGTTCCATAAGGTGCCAAACACTGAAAAGAGGAAGCACTTTTCAATAGGAGTCAACCAAAGAACTGCCTGTTGCAAAGACTTGCTGTACAATATGACTTCTCACTGTAAATAAAATGCATGGCATGGACTGCTTTGACTCTAACCTACTAGAGACAGAGCTTAGCTGTTTGTCCTATATCTATATGGTGTCTAACACAGAATGGTTTATTATCCAAACCTGAGACTCTGAGTTGCAGCCTCAGTGGTGAAAGGAATAATGATAACTACAACATAAACATTATCTGAAATACATGTCCTTTTCCTGGATGTGCAAGGGGAAATCAATACTGACACTCAACAAAGCCTATTTTCTTCAGTCCATTCTCCTTCTGAGACCCTACATTGCTCTGAGTTTCAATTGTCTAAGAGTTGTCCTTCCTTATTTAATAGAGAAAGCTCCACCAGAGAATGATCACCTCATCTGTCCTGGACATTTAAATTTGGAAGGAGTGATTCACCCAGATATCTGCATCTATTTACTGAACCTGTTACCAGCTTAGACAAGACAGCTACATTCAATAAGGTGAATCCCAGTTTATTATGACTTTAATACTTCACAGTGTTCTATTGTTAGAAAAAACAATCTGCTATGATCAGATGTTTATTCACCATTGTGAAGTGTACTACAGCTACTGTCTTGGGGAAATGAGAGAGTAAACATATGTATAGTCCCTGAAATCAGCACCCCAGTGAAGTACAGCATTTGTGGAATCAATCACCTGTATAGCCCGGAGCATAGAAAATATCTGACGCTACATTAGGGATGACCTAAATTGAGTTGCTAACCAGGTTGCTAACCATGTAACCAGGTGCTGTTAAAAGGTCTAAGTTCCTTCCTTTCAGAGCAGAGGGGGGAAACTCTGTTTTGTTTCATGCTATGTGTATATTATTCAGATGTTGATGTTTAGGTAATCATAATTTGAATTTGTCCAATTTTTTCTAATGCTTAGGAATAGGAAGGGTTTTTTTCAAATCTGTGCTTGTGTGACTATTGGTATGTTTCCCCATAAACTTCACATCTCCACTTTAACTCTTGTTTACCAATAGATAAATTTGGAAGCCAGTGTAAGAAACAAGGAAAGAAAACTCCCACCTTTTCAAACACATTATGATTCTCTCTTCAAAAATTAGATTTCTACCATTATGAGTAACATCTAATAGAACATGCAGCTTCCTTTGAATTTCTGAAAAGTTTCACACCCCCCCCTTCCTCTACCAGCTTTTTTTCCACTAAATATTTTTACTGGATCAATTTAGTTCTGTTTCACCACAGTTCTTGTGATGGATTTTGCATGCTGCCTGTAGAAAGCCTGAACATCATTTAAAACTCTCTCTGCCGGGCATGAAAAAGAAAGCTGGAGCAACTGTAATTATTTTATGGAGAGGTTGTCCCTGCTCTCTGACTACATGGTTTGTCAGACAATTTGCCTCTTTGGTTACCCAAGCAGATCACAAATATGCAGTTCCTTCTAGACTCTGCATTTTGATAGGACGCCTACAGAGCTAGCTGCTTCCTATTCAATCCATGTGAGTTTAGCTTAAAACTTATTTATGATAACTGAATAGTACTTGCAGGGTATGTGACTAAAAGCCTGAAGGAATGAATGCACCAGGAGAAAGAACAGAGACATAAAGGACTCGATCTCTGCAGTATCCTTTCCCCAGCCAGCAGGATGCCTTTAGCATCCAAGAACCTCGTCTGACCCAGCCGAGGAAGGGGTGGGTTTGGGAAAGGTCACAAGCTGCCTGCAGGCTCTGCTCTGTGAGAGTGTTTGCCTGACTGGCCACTGGGGCTATGCCCACTTGCTGCTGCTGCTCCATCTCTGATGTTTACCCCTCTTGCTCAGAGCTCAGAGCTTTGTTGGAGCTGCTCCATCTTTTGCTCTTGACAGTTCATGAATGCAACTGAGTGCATGTGAAGCACTTGAAACTTCAAGCACTAATTGCTGAGTAATTAAAACTTTTATTACTGGGCAATTAAAACTCTAATTACTAAGCAGCTGGAAGAAATACAGTCCATAATGATGACTATTCATTTTCATCTCTTTTAGATGCCCTTCCAGTGAAAACAGACTCAGAGCACAGAGTACCTCTACATATGCAGATGGTTTACATCTCAAATATCCTCTGAGCCTTGGCAAAAGTTTGGCATCTTTCTTCGGTGCTGTTGTGCTTATTGTCATCACATTGGTTGCTTTTAAATTGCAGTCCAAGCACAGATTCCCATGTGGAATTCCACATGGAGCTGAGCTGGGAGTCATTAGATTCAGCCCATCATCACTCACCCAGAAAAGCCTCAGTGAAGGACTCCCACAAAAACAAATGCCATATTATCAATTTAGTATTGGCCTACTTGCTGAATCACAGGTAGTGCCTTAGAAAGCAGCAGGGTCTTCCTACCCTGCTGTCCCCAGGATAACATGGATTAGGTTAGGAGATTCAAAGGGACAAGAGTTTGAGCTTCTCTATTGTGAGAAAGGACTCTGTATGCATATCAGAATCATGCCTAGGGACCAGGCTAGCACTGATTCCCTCTTCTCATTATCTTGTTCCCAAAACATATTAAACTTTGTTACAGTTCTTAGAGACTCCGCTCAGAAAGTCTTTCAGAACTCATTTATATTTGTCATGGTAATTTAATTTTCCTGATCTGCATTTTATTTCAGACCTACCCTCTCTCTCTCTTCCTCCACAGGAATCCTTCCGCCATCACCCCCTCCACAGTCGTCTCCATGAATTCATGAGTTCCTCAAAGACTGCATGAACATTTAGAGCAAGCACTCTCTGATTTTCATGATACTGACTTAACACAAATGTTAGTTAAGCACAAAAGCTGAGAAATAGAAAGATTTGCAGTCAGTTTCTGGATTTAGTGATTGCAAATTCCATTTGAGACGTTTCTGCTGACTTTTACTTTTTCTTGCATTTATTTCCATCTCTGACATGAGTTGTCTGGGCAGCATCAAAGAACAGCAGGGGAGTATTACTGTATTTACCAAATATTTACTATTTTCTTCCCCAAGGGAGTTCCCTGTGACACTATCAAACAATTATTTCATAGGAAGATGCAGAGCAATGTATCATTTTATGTTGATGTTGCAGCCATTTGTTTCAATGGCAGTAGTCATGAACATCTAAGCAGCAGAGATCCCTAATTAATATTGATAGAGAAAGCCCAACCCAGTGATCTCTGAAGTCAGTGGAGAGTCTCCTATTGATTTATTGTTTATACTTCTCTTACAAATGTGTCAAGACATCTCCAATGCAGATGCTTCTGTCAGGGCTGATCAGTCATGTAACAAAAAGCTTACGATTCGCAGATATGAGGTAGGAAAAGTAAGGTTTTGATTATCCTTACTGAAAATATTTTCTATTCTATATCTGTGTACTGCCAGGCTCATTGTCTTCTAAATCCCTTTTCACTGGGGCCTTGAGAGTTGCCCTTGATCTGACCTCCCTTGCTGCCCAGCTGAGGGCTGGAGGTGGATGAGAGAGTGAAGTGTGCCTGAGGGCAACCACCAACTCCGAGCCTACCTGCCTGACCTGGAATGGCCTCACCCTGTGCCCTGGAGTGCAGCACTGCCTCTGCCTGAAGATGGCGGGCAGCCTACAAGTCTAGTCCTAAGGGTAGCTAAAAGTACCTGTCAAAATATGGCTCAGAAGTTCCTATTTTCTGAACCGCTTACTGCAGGAGCCTGTCCAGTCTCCTACAACTCTGTTGACTCAATTCCACTCTCCCTCAGGACTATCTATGTTTTTAAACAAAAGCTCTAGCCATGTTTCCCAACTTGTTGACTTGCTTCTAACTATTAAGCTAATGCATCTGTATGGTTTAAATATAATATCACCTTTGAGGCTGACAGTAGCTTTATTTTAGAGGTGTTTTCATCTTTCTTAAGAACTCTGCCAGAATTTTCTGTATGTCATTAGCCATGTGGTAAATATTTGTGATCCTCTCCCAGGTTTTCCTTGCAGTTTCATTGCTGAGGGTACAGATGTTTAGTTTTGCTTTCCAGTTCATGCACCTGCTCATGATTTCCCAGTTGCTGCCTGTGATGTGTTTGCTCAATAAGTACAGAGCATAGCTGCAGGAGTGCTCAGTTATTTGTGCATTGTCAATGCCCTTTTCGTCCCCTGTGAAAAGGTACTAAGCCTTTGAAAAAGTATGAAGGGTGAATTGGGCCCCACGCAGACCATTGCTCCAAACCTCATACAGCTCCCTGGGGCTCTCAGACATGAACACAGCTTAACTGGGGTTATGACTCAGCAAGAATTTTTTTGATTGCCATCATGGGCATGGAAAAGGGCTATCTCATTGCTTCAGAGGGAGCCCTTTCAGGAAGGACAGAAGGAGCAGAGGAACAAGGACTTGTGGACCAAAACTTCTGATTCCCTGCAACCAAAAAATGAGAGTCCATTGTAGGCATAGGGAAGGGCAGTGGTCCAGTTGGAGTTGTCCTATAAGCCAAATTCAGTCAGCAGGCTGCAGTTGCAGCTCATGTCTTAGATTACCAGGCATGAAAATAACTTCTTTGGTCATCACTGGTTTTCTGGGACCAGTCCCCTTTTTCTGGGAGTGCAAGAAGGGAGTGGCTGCACAAACAGCAGAAGTTCCTGTTCAGTGATGGACCTAAAAAGGATCAGTGATCTCTGAAACTCCTTTATGTGTTCTCCAGCAGTTGTTACAGGAATTAAGAGGGGTCTGCAAAACCATGTCCTCATAGACCACCACAACTGACTTTTTACTACAAGCTCCCAACCATCCCTTAGAAGTGAGAAACTGCTACAAGCTTAGCAGTATATCCAGCTTGGCCCATCACAGCAAAAGTTTTCCTTTCCCACCCAAACCTTTTGAAGACAGGACTCCTTGACCTCAATAGAAAGAAGTTAGTGAATCCAAAATTATAATAAAAGCAAGTTCTCCCTGTTTGGCTTTATCTTACTGGTAAAGCAGGGAATAAAATTGTTTACTTTCAATGCTGTGAGTGCATTTATGCATGAAAACAAATATGCATACTCACCCTAAATGAAAGGAAAACATAAACTTTAAAGGTTATTGTTCATGAAGGCATGGTAAGACATGTAAAATATTTTAGTATAAATTCATTGTCTATTGTTTTGTTCTGCCCTATAACAAGCCCAGAAAAACAGCATTTGAATTAGGCTCTAGTGGTGTGATTTTTTTTCCCTAGCCCAAACATCACATGTCTAGAAAAGTATATATAAAACATCCGTGACCATGCTTACCCTTTTTTTTTTTTTCTGTGCTGGCTTCTACAAAAGTTAAAAAATCCATCTCCTGGGCCATATGCACAACAGTTTTAAGTTTGATGCTAGTCAGCCTAGAGCATATCCTGGTTCTACTCATGAGCTGAAAATTTTCCTTGTGTCACGACATTTTTCTCTAATCTGCCTGGAATTTGCACTAAAAAGACATTTGCTGATAACTTGGTGACAGATTTTCTCACTAGCACTGACTTCTTTGAAAGATGAAGATGATTCTTCAACGTGAATTCAAGTTTTTGCCAAGGAAAACAAACTCAGCACTCTCCACAAAGCGATTGTATAGGTATACACAGCAGCCATTATAATTAATGCCATGCAAAAATTATGAGTGATCTAGGCTGACTGAAGCTATTTTCCTGCAGAAACTGCTGGGCAGTTCCTAGAAGTCATTGTTTGTTTGGATCTTAGGGCAAATGCCTGAAATGCTCACAAAGGGATTCTTTACTGTGTGGGTGACCGTGCACTGGAACGGATTGCTTAGAGAGGTTGTGGAATCTCCCTCACTGGAGATATTTAAGAACCTTCTGGATGCAAATCTGTGCAATGTGTTCTCAGAAGACCATTCTTGAGCAGGGAAGTTGGATCAGCTGACCCACTGTGGTCCCTTCCCCTTCCAAACTGACCCACTCTGTGATTTTGTGATTCTATAACACTGTACAGGAAGCATTGTTTGGAACTCTCCTTGACCATGCACCACAGAAGAGAAGAGGGCATGAGTGTCATAATTTGCATACACCTGACAAAATCTTTTGTTTCATGTTCTTCTTCAATAATCTTGCTTCTGAGGGCTTACATACAGACCAGAAGTGTATTTTATACATGGAGAGTTTTATTTCTGTCAGATGACTCTTTGGTGAGTCCATGCTGAGTTGCTTCATTGGTAGAGTAACAACTCACTCTCCCCCATTTACTGTTGCAGGCTAACTGTGAAAGACCTGTCCTTACCATTCTGCAGTGGTACCAAAAGCATCACTTTCTCCAGGGTGAAGGGATGTTGACCTGTGAGAGGTGTGTGGTGGGCAGTGAAAGTAGTAATGTAGATCACAAAAAGGACCATATTATGAAATGATAATGTGTTTTATGCATTTTACTTGCCCTGCACTTGCCTCATCCCAGGAGGGTGCATCTTCACCATCTGCAATGTGTTTATACTGTCCTGGCCTGCCACTGTTGCCAGGGCAGAACCAGGTTTTGCTCTTCTGTATCATTAGAAATGATTGAACACTTTGCCCTAGCACAGGGGAAACTGGAAGAGTGGGAAGCTGGAGGAAAAATAATAGGAATAAATAGGAGAAACACACACAAAAGGGCAAGGAAAAGTACTGCAGTGCGATAGCCCGGCATCTGAAACTCGGATCTGGAATTGCGGTTACTCACGTAAGTCGCTCCCATGACAACAAGTGCAATGCAAAGCCTTGTGCATTCCAACTTTAATACATTTAAATCTCCATTATTGGGAGATTAAATCCCAATGCCCCTTAGGAAAACAAAGCAGTGAGATGGAGAAAATGTTTTAATTACAAACCAACATGAACAAGCGCATGTTTAAAAGTAGCTACCAAGAGAGTTTGCCCCTTTTTACTTTCAGCTTCCTATCCTTGCTATCTTAGCTCCTAAGATTAAACCTAATAGTGACAATGGCCTCTCTTTATTCCTAACTGCTGGCTAAAAGTGACTATAGATATTAACCTCTTCTTAAGTTATTAAAAAAATGTTTAAAAGAAAAGTAAAGCTCTGCCTTGAAAATCTAAGCTTTGTCAATAAGGATGCAGGAAGTAGATCTCCCTATAAAAGCTGGCAACAGGCAATACTGTTCTTAGAAAAAAAAAAACAGCTTTAAACACCTAGAATTAATAGCATATTGTATTCAATTCCATAGTGCAATATATAATCCGTTTTTTCAAACTTAGTTTTTACTAATTTCTCTCTTTTTTAAGAAATACACATATTCTGAAAGAGTGTCTCAGTCACATAAAACAGGACCCACTCCAACATACATTTCTGACTTCACAAATGTCCTGAGATCTGTGAGATTAGATTAAAGTGCAACAGAGTTTCCATATAAAAAACTAGAGTGGTAATAACTTTTCTAGCTACTTAGCACAAGTGGAAATGTAAAGGTGTATTAGAAAGACCAAAAACTCCTTATGTTTACAGAAATGGATATTACTAGAGATGAAAATGGTGTATCTGAGACCGTGTTTATGAGAGGCAGAGGGTATTTTCATTTATGATTTAAGTAAAATGGTTTCAAAGATATTACTAGCATCAACTAACTAAAATGGTCTGAGAATTTATTCCCTCATATAGAATTTCCATTATGCAGCATTTTCACCTGTTTCCAGCTTGGAGCAATATGTACTGTGTTATTTATTCTTCCCTTGGTCATAAGGAGGGGTCTCGACCTGGAATTATTTATGCATATAAAAAAAATGTTCCAGTTAGCCAGGAGAGGCCTTTAACATGCTGGAGTAAAGCTGCTGCAGAAGGTGTGGAAAGAAAAAAATGCACATAGACAAACTGAAGGAAAGAAGGAGTAAGTGAAATATATTGTTGTCCTTCAGTTTGCTGCCACATTAGCACAAACTGGGGATAGACTATGACGAAAACTGCATGAGTGAAAGGCAGCAATAAAAAAAGGAAATATCAACTCTGTTCCACAGATTTAACACATAGGCTATAAATAATTTTGGTAACACAGTAAATTTCAGGCAGAGTTGGGAAATGGACCGGTGTTTTATATCCCTGTCTTCATTGCAGAGCCACCTCTCCTTCCCTGTCTGTGCTGCTCACAACAGCCCTTACACAAGGTGAAGGCACAAAGCAGTCTTAATTAGACGCATTTGAAATTTTTTTGTACAAGTGAACAAGTGAAGGGATATAACGGTGATCCAATCTACTTCCATTTCTCTCAGGAAGCAGCAGAGAAGGGAGTGAGTGAGTGAAGGAAGGCAAACAGCGGTGTGCTTGTGTTGTGGTTCTGAGCTGTGGGAAAGGACCCTAGGAGCTGAGTGAAGCGGATGACTCTACTGTTGAACAAGGGAGCAAGAGCAATGAAAATCTGAGCTCTGCTTCGTTGGAAAAGACAGAGCTACAGCAGCTCCGAGAGGTTTCTGCATCATGCTATTGCTGCTCTGAAAGGAAAGTCCTTCAAAACCAAATCACTCTCTCCAGTACTCTGCCCTTTCTATATTAGCAACACAGATCCCAAAGGAGCAGGCTTGGGCCTTGCACCATCTCCAAGGTACATATTTCCTCAGAGCTTAGTCACTGAGCACAGAAAAGAGGTGTCCAGTAGTTAAGAATGGTTGTGTTTCCTGGCAGGCAGAGGTGACTGCATAGCTAGGGTTTTGCTGAGTCTGACCTAATCACAGCTGTAGCTGCAAGGGGCAGTCCAGCACGCCTGCCTGCAGGGAGGCTTTCCCTCCTTCCCTTTGTGCTGACTTGCTTTGTGTGGCCACACAGTCAGCTAAGCCAGGAATCTGTCTGGTCACTAATACAGGGAAAAAGCAAACCAAAAAAAGAGTGATAGATTTTAGCAGCCTCATTCCACATCACATCTGCGAGGCCAGCAGCACTTCTACATGTGAGAAACTCACAGTGCAAGTGCAGTCTAACTGTTCTTAGCATATCTGGTGATGATTCCAGTTCTCGGATGACATAAGGATAAAAATCAGCCACGGTTAGGAAAAGCAGACGACCCTCCTCCTGCCTACACATCCTTTATCTAACCACCAGGCTCAAAAGCTCCCTTCTGTGCATGACCACCTCAGCTAGGGTAGTCATTGCTTCTGCTAGCAGTGAGGGTCATCTGCAGGACACTAGCTGTCAAACACCTCTTTCCCTTCTGTGATTACATCTCACTGAACTTTTACCTGAGTACATTCAACTGGCACAAAGAATATGTAAAATTTATTCCCAGACTGGGTGGTGAGAAAGGAATCAAAGATCTAGTTTGAACACACCTATCAGGGAGCAGTAAGAAATTTATTTCATTATCACATGACAGCTCAGAAATGATGGGGACCCATTCCCTTATGCCATCTGTGAATGCTTTCAATTAGCAAGTTAACTTAAGTGTCTGATGGTGCATTTAGGAGTAGCCACTGAACTGATAGCTGACTATTATTATTTTGCTCATATATGAACTGCTCACCCACATGAAACATGAAACACAATGAAACCCACACATATGAAACAACAAGCTATTCCTCATACTCACTATATATGAACATCACAGCTCAAAACTAAGGAGGAATAAACATTATAATGACCATTTCTTTTCCCTTCCCTTCTAGAAACAACCAGAATGTCTTCCCTTTTTCTTCAAATCCCCATCCAAGTTGACATAAACTGTTAGGAAGTGAATATATAAATCCCAGTTTTATTCTTCCTCTCCTCTGGGATTTCACTTGTTCTTCAAAAGCAAGGAAACCCCAGCTGCATTTCCAGCTGTTCAGAGTTCCAAATGTCAGTGCACCCACAGGTGGTTTTCTTAATAACATGAATATGTGCTAGATGAGAAAGTATATAAATCTGCCTTACCCAGTAAACAAAAAGTATAGGGATACTTGGTCCTTTTTGCGAGGAAATGTGTTACTTTTGGAGGCAATATCTTTTCAAAACATTTTATGATTTCTAGCAGTTATGATAAAGACAAAAAGTCTGAGAAAGTGACTGAGAGCTGAAGATGGATTCAGATATGTCTCTGAACTGGGCTGGTACAGTTGCTTTGCCACCTGAGCAGAACATGAAGGGTGGAAAGTTTTCCATCCCTGAGTGATAATCAGGGGAACCACATGTTTCTCCTGGAGAGGTGAAGGAAGATCAGCATGAGAAGGCATGTGTTCTGTCAAGAAAATACTTGCATGAATGTCTGGGCCTTATTATGGTAATTTCTACATCTCTATGAAAATAATACTAAAATATTAATGGAACTCAAATATAATCATCCACAGAACCTAATCAGTGGATTTCAATGTGTGCAGGTGCAATGATGGGTCAAGACAAGTCTTTGTGATATTGCCATAAACACAGCAAAGAAATATGAAGGATGAATAGTAAAATGGATTATATTTATAACTGCCTTCCCCGCTCCACACACACATGTATGGGATTTTCATTTTACAAAACAGACATTTTTCCACTGTTCATTATTATTTCATAGTCTTCTAAAACCTGACTATTCCTAGATCTTTCAGGTTTCACAGTCTGCTGAAATAAAACTGAGACTGACGTACAACTGGATTCACCATTAAATGCAGAAAGCCTTGCCAAAACTTTTAATGTCACAAATTGCTAAAGGCTGCTGTAGGTGAGGTCCTCAGATGACCTGAGCTGGTACCACCAGCCCTGTGATGCTGCTCTGCAGGCAGCCAGGTCACAGAGAGTCCTGTGTTGTGAAAGCAGCACACTTGGGACCACAGGAAGAGAAGAAAGTTAGATTCAGGGTTACAGAAATCTTACAGCTAACAAAATAACCCAAATATCCTGTTTTCTGCGATCTGAAGGCCACAAAATGCCGACAGTTGCTTCTGAAACTGATGGAAATTTAAAACTCAACCTCTTTCACTGCTGCAGTTCCTGCCTCTACAGGTGCCATCTCTCAGTGGCTCCCAGCCTAAGAGGATCCTGCCAATTTGTCCCATGTATTTGATTCCGTGCTCTTCTTCCTTAACATACCTTCTCTTCTTCTGGAGTCGTTTGAGCTGAACTTGTGAAACAGAATTTGGCTTATGGGAAAATAGTCTAAGTAAATGTTTAAGGAAAAAATGTTAATGACCTCATGCCCTAAATCTAGGAAGAATAGATTTGGAGATAGGGAGGAAGGCTTGATTTACAGTGAAATCCTCTAGCATGCTGTTGAATGAAACCAGCTGGGGAGTTCATTCTTTGATTTAACTCCTCTTTGCATGAGGATTGCTAAAGAAGATGCTGTTACTGTGAAAAAGCATTTTAGATAAGATGCTGTGATAGTCATTGTAAATTTTATCCTGGTTTTTTTCTAGATTTGAGCTTTCATCTTACTAATCCAAACACTCTGAAGTTTGCATACTGAAATGGGCTTATTTAGAAAAGTTTTTGCCAGCATGGATTATCAGTATAGGCTGCTAGTGAAAAATTTTTTGGTCAGCCTGATGTCTGTTGTGCCTACAGAAGCACTCCTTGCAAAAACTGGACTTCATCATGTGAAAATTCTGCATGACAGATCTTCCTCAGCTTGTTAGTGATGATGATATCCCAGGTAAGCTTATAGAAATCACCTGGTTATGAATGTTGTTGATATTCATCTTACATCATCCTCATATGACTTCCTTTTGTCATATTGGGGTAATCATTATCTGAGATACTGGAACACACTTATACAATAAGCTAATCATTTTTAGGAGTAGATTGATGTTTAACACAGCCACAAAGTAAGGCAAGGGACTAGTTATCTCCCAATTTATACTTCTAAATGCTAAGTAATCTTTACGTTCTGTTTTGACCTCTGAGTGCTGAGGATTAAGGATGAAGCAGAATGTAAACTAGCTTGTCATGGCTGAGTTCCTTGGATTAGTAGCTGCTAACCATTGCATTGGCTTACAGAGACAGGCTGGTGTGAGTGCTCTAATTTGTTGCGAGAGGGACACAGAAGGTGATTTATATCTTTGTCTAAATAATGCATGGACTACTTTGTCAGCAAAAGCACCCAAGGGAAAATGCACTGGGCTTTGAAAACAGGTAAGTGAACTCACAATATGTTCAAGTAGTTGCTCCCAACTGAATTCCCAAGCTGAATTGCAATGAGAAGGACTCAAAGAGATGGGGGTGCTGTGGTCCAGCCTGGGGTTCAGCAGCATTCATATACAGAAGCATCAGGGGTGATAAATTTGCTTCTCTGACAGTTTACATCTTTGTTGGCAGCATGAGTTCAATCAGGAGGGAAAAGCTCCTGGGAGACATCATAGATAGGTGTGAAAAGCCAGCTGGACATGATACACATTTCTATCTTTGAATATGTAAATAGAAAGGGAGGGCTATGGAGTATTTAAGACATGTGACGAGTTGGTTCCATTTACCTCACTGCCAAATCTGTGCAAGTAGAAACTGAGCTCTTTGCCTTGGTGGTGCTATTTTGCTTAAGAGTCCCCATATGTTCCTTTGGAGAATATAAGTGCACGTTGTTCAGCTTTGATGTTCACTTTGGCTGGACCACACTGGCTGTGAACAGCATGCCCAGAGATTAAGGTTGACATAATTGGGTGTGTGCTGGATGGATGATCTATGGCACATGCAGTTAGTCATTCAGGGTTTGAAGGGCATCCAGAAATTCACAGCAAATGACCAGCAGCCTGCTCTCTAAATACAATTTATGGTTAGCAAAGGAGTGCCTTCTAGGGAAATACAGTTTCTTATGGTATCCCTTACACCTAACTATATACCAGGCAGACTCTAAAAAATGAGCTGGAGCCCACAGCATTTCCCTGCTGTGAATGTGGGAACTACAGCACCACGGCAAGACTGGTCCACAGTCTGTGTGAACAGCCAGTTTGTGACTGCCCTGTCTTTCTCCCAATACTAAACATGTCAATCCTGCTCTCTGCATTCCTGAAGGATTTCCTCCTTCCTCAGAATGCAGCATTGCCCAAGCCTCAGCCAAGTGGCTGCTGCTTTCCCTCTGTGCAGTAGGACTGGCTTTAGGGAGAGAAGGGGCACAGTGAGGGACAGTGACCTGGTACTGTAAGGCAGGAAGGTTAGATAACACAGCTAAAAACCCCAAGCCTGGGTCTGAAAGCAGGTTTTGGCTGGTTTTGATGGCTGACAGAGGACACCTGATATCTGTAGTCTGTTCATCAAAACTGAGATCCTCTGAGCTGAGCTCGGACACCTTCTTGCCCATCCATTTCACCCTGACATCCCGTGTGTAAACAGGACCACTGCGTCATCCTCCTGCTGGAGAGCCCAACACAGCAGTCACACACTATGTGGCCCTCTGCCACTTGGGCCTAACTGTGTCTGTTTGTATCTGATTTTTGTTGCTTGTATCTAATTCCTGTTATCGATAAGCCCAGTGTGGAAAAATCTTTGGATGCTTTTCTATCCTTGTATCTTTGTTAGGACACAACCAAGTTTTACATTTGCTAAGTACATGGAAAGGTAGGTTAGCCCCTTTTGAGCTCTGTTTATTGAAAACCCTGGTGGTAGAAAGCAACAGAACAAGCAGTGTATACATTTATATCAATAGATTGATTACCTTCCAAAACTTTCTGCCAAATTGACATGGCAGTCCAGAAAACCAGAAGTTGCTGCAACTATGACAAATGAATGGTTTCACTCAACACATGCTGTACTATATTAAACACAAGTAGTGTCTAACTGGAAATGGAGTTTGTTCAGTGCCAAGCCATGAATAATTGCAGCAAATAAAAAATGAAGAATGCCTTAAGTGTCATTTATTTTAAGAGGGGGCTTAAGACACAAACAGTTCCTTCAGACATAAAATCTGTGTTTAATAAATAAATTTAATAAACACTTACTTCGTATTTCTTCAGAGCCAGGCATAAACAAAAATGTAATGTCGTGGCTGTGAGCATTATGAAAAACAGGGAGGAAACTGAGGGCTTTCAGAACTCATTCCATTCCTCCAGGGACTGATAGGGAGAAACAGGGACTTGTGCAGCCGTGGCACTGTTTACTATGATTGATGTAAATAGGAAATGCTGCAGCTCCACAGTCCTGTAAAACAGTAAGTTTCTTGCAGCTTCCATGGAATAAAACAGGCTGCTTCTTGGGCAGTGGCAAGAGTCTTTTTGCATACCCACACAGTTTAAAAGATCAAAGGGAGGGGAGGAGTGGGAAAGTAAAGAAATCTTGACATACTGATGATTCAGTAGCAGTAGCTTTAACTCTATAATGTGACTGGAGGTGAATTGCCCAGGCTACTGTCTCTCAGTATCCTGGTGGGCTGAGAGGCTGGTGGGGACCAGAAGCAAACTCAAGTCCTGCTTATGTGAGAAAAAGGCAATGGCAGATCCAAAGAAAAGCATCCATTCCATGAGCCTGAGAGGCAGATGAAGACAGCTGTGACAGATGGACATCTGCTGAAGGGTGGGTTCAAATGGGGATGCATATCATGCCGACAAGGGAGCAAATGCTACTCCAATCTAGAAAGCATGTGTGGTTTAATATTTCCCATTCACATTTATCACATTTTCTCTCTCTCTACACTTCCTTTCTCTTCCTTTTTCCTGTCATTCATACTACTTTCTTCCATTGGCCATTTTTACCTCCAGCTTTCTCTCTATCATTTCTCAGTATCTCTGTCTTTTGCCTTTGCCTCTGTCTCCCTCTTTGTGGCTCAAATTATCCCTCCTAGATTAGAAAGTCTGTATTCTTCCCAAGACAGAGAAGAGATTAGAAGCATCCACTCCTTTTGTGGCATGCCACTACCTGCCAAATAGATGGAGATCAAATCCTGATGTTCTGGCTTGGAGCAGATATCCACATCCAGTTCAGTGCAGTTTATTCTCTTTGCAATTAGGCAAAACCTAACTGAAATGTTCTCCTTCCCTAATGCCATGCCAGGTGGTGGATGGGTCTGCAGACATCACAGAAGGCTTTTGGTTATCCAATATGAGACTGCAGCACATTGCCCCTCCGCTGTCCCATTTCTTCCCAAATAACCTCTGACCTTTGAACAACTTATTTTTCCCTTTCTCAGCAACTTTTTTTCAGCTATCCACCTGGCTCCTCCTGAGCAGAGAGAGACTCAGTGGTTTGGAGCCTGGCTCCTGGCTGGTGACCTGTTTCCCTGTGGCCTGGGAGGAATTTCCAGAGGAGGAGCGGTATGCGTGCCGTTCTCAGGGGAACTGGGAGACTGCCAAACCTAACCAGCAAACTGGGCCAGGAAAGGCCCCACATACTCTTTCACCACAGGAAAGGAATGTTTGTGGAAACTGGGAGTACTGGAGCTTATTTAACTCTGCTTCTCTCCTCACATTCTTCTTAGTCTCAAGCCCAGCACTGAGCTCATGCAGCCACAAGCATTGTGATAGATAGACAAGGGTAGACAGGTTATTGCTGCAGCCTGGAGCATCTCAGGAAGGATAAAAGGAATTATTGGCTGAGCGTTGGTCACTAAGTAGGTAAGATAGTCCCACAACTTGTGGCACAGAGTTGGGCTAGTTTAATGTCTCTGAATGAGCAAATATGCTGTGGGGGATATATCACAGAGCAGCCATAGCAAAGCCAAATTGAACGGGATTTTGGTATAATGAGAGACACAGGGACTATAGAGACATACAGGATCCCTTCCTTGGCTTTGTTTCCTTCCAGTAGGTGAAAAAATCCCACAGATGATGGTCTCCTTGGGGATTTTTGTTTGTGTTAAATAACAAGTGTTACTTGCAGCATATCCTCAAGCTACTTTTTCTTTTCATGATGCTTTGATATATCTTTCCCTCTGCTTCCCTGTATCAGTTATCTATATAGACAACCTGCATCAGCTTCACCTGTGCCAGTGCCATTTTGCTGAAAAAACCTTTAGCCAACAAATAACTTGTTTGGGCTGAAAGATTTTAACAATCGGGGTCACTGCAGGAAACCAAATTCCAGATAATGAATGAGATTGTGGCCTCACTCCTGAGGGCAGAAAAGCTCTCTTTGACTTTTGCCATGCTGGTTTGCACATTTAAGTGTTTCTAAAGTTAAAGGAAGGAACAGGCTGGTTTGCCCACTTCAAACCAAGACACTCTCACAGCTCCCCGTTTTGCTGCAGGCAGGTCCATGAACCCAGCTGCCTCCTCTTCAGTTTGGATGGACTCAGCTCCCCTCAGCAGAGCCACCAGGGTGCAGAGGGAGAGTTTCACAGAGCCTCAGTTCAAACTGGGTGCAAACTGCACCTGAGGGCAAGCACCAGTGTTTGCCTCCAGCACCCTATGCTGGCCCTATGGGTCCTGCCCTGCCTTGAACCTGAGCACAGGCACTGCGTGCAAAGTTAATTGCTGCAACACTCAGTGTTTTACCTCAGCAATTTACATCTTGCCTGCCACTATTTGGGTAATCAGAGCCTCTGCAGGCTGATGATGTTCATTAAGACCTGCTGACTTTCCTTTCAATTAGATTGTACTATTCAGTGCTTCTGACAGGATTTCTTTCTGCCTGAGAAGTCATTACACTCCTGCTGAATTTGGCACAATCTACTCTGAGACAAGCACTTTATGCTTCAGAAACAGAATTTAAAAAAAGAAAAAATAATCACAAGTATTAACAATACACAGGACTACATGCACACAGTCATCCTGAAGAGATCTGGGGCAAGTGATTGAATTACTCCATGCCTCACAATTGAAAAGGGATGTTAACATTTCCTCTCCTTAATTACACTGAAATTACACTGAAAGTTCTTTGGAGAAGGAAAGATTATTTTTTGTTCTGTGTGTTTGCATAATGCCAGGTACTACTGAGGTCTCTAGGCCCAGCAGTATAAGACAATCAGGAGGGGACTCAGTCTGTGAATGAGTACATGAGTTATTTCTTTCATCACAGAGCTGCTTTGCCTTTGGAAGAAAACACTGGCTGCTCAGCATGCACTAACAGCAGTGAGGCAGCTGTTAAAGGAAAGGTGAAGGAAGCTATTTCCATGTGAAAGTGTAAGGAGGGATTTGAACGGCAGGAGGTGCTTCTGAGCTGGACTATAGCCGGGACATGAGGACCTTTGTGAAAACTAATCCAGATTCCATGACAGTTCAATACCTGGGACTGAGGTAAATAGATGTGACATTACAGTATGCAGGAATTCTAAACAAAAATTACCAAAGTTGCAGCAAATGTCTTACTGACTTGCCAGTCCTCAGTACTGGGATGGAACTGGGATCACTGAGAAGTTTCTACTGGCATTACTTTCAGCAAATAATTCTCATTTAGCCTGGTACATATCAAAGAATCTTCCTCTTGTTGCTTACCCAGATTTCCTCAAAATTGTCTAGTTCCTCTCTCTTTTTAAATTTTGATTCTGCCAACCAGTTTATGACTGTATGAGCTGTAAGCTTTAGCCATTTTTTCGCTGCTTCCTGTGGTGAATAAAGTCTCAGAATCACTTAGATCCTTCCTTCCTAACAGCATGACTGCTTTTATAGAGTACAATATCCACCTATGATCTAAACTAAAGTGTGGAAACTTCCGTAATCTATTCTCCCTCTGATCTCATCACAGTTTAGCATCATTGCCCTAGGAGAGACTAGAAACTTTGATTTATTTTTTTTAGGCATCCTTTGTATGTCTTTCAGGTACCCACTGTGAATTCTGATTCAGGGATCATCCTCCATGCAGGTTAAATTAATTAATCCTGCCCCTAAAGGAGTATTTGAGGAATCAGGACATGCTAGAAAGGACTTTGATTACAGTTGCATCCCTACCCTCTTGGATATTTATCCTACAGAGATTAAATCCATTCAGAGACTATTATATTCCAGCTACCTTTTGCAACACCAAGCAGCTTTACTAGGCACTAATAACTAACCTATTTTCAGGCCTTTCTTCAGTCTTTTCTCTGCTCTTCCTCCAATATCACTCTTTTTGATAGTTCCAGACTGACACCACAGCTGATGCCCAAGGCACCTGCCACAGGGAATGGAAAGTCTCTGTCTGTGCTGCACAAGTCATAGGGCAGACACATCAGAGTCAGAAGCAGTATGATCATATCACTGTGGCACTTGGTCCAACCAGGTGATCCCCACTGAAAGGAAGAGCTCATTCCCTTTGGTATATGCCATGCATATGGCTATCATCCTGCTGGTACACCAGCTAGAATCCCTGCACTACCCTGAGATGTGCATGACAGGCAGCTTGCCTCAGTTCTGGGTCTGTCATCTCTGCTCCACACACCATTGTGCCATGGAGATAACTTAGTTGCCTCCTTAGCTCATTAATTCTAAAATATTTTCCATACTTTCTTGAAAACATATTTCTTCTAATTTTTTAAAAGGCAGAAAATATTCTTCTAATGCCTCCTTCCTACTACTTACAGCATAGGAAGGTTTGGTTTTTATGGATCTAATTTTAGGTCTGTGACTTAAAATTATGCTCATCTCTTACACAACCCTTTGCAAAAGAATTTAGGAAGTAAAAGCATAGGTATATAATTTGTCTTCTTCAAGTCATCCAGATGCAAAACTAATTCCTCTGAATTTCAATCCCAGTCAGCCCTTCAGGAAGTACCTTCCTTTCTTTACAATTACAGTTGAGATACTTGGTGCAGTAATAATTTGCATCAGAGGACTCCAGCCTGCAAACCTGCATTCCCAGGAACTGGAATAACTTAATGGAACAGACTCGGGATGTGTGGGAAAAATCCTTGCTGCTGCTCAATCAATCATTTTGCAGCTTCAGTGAGGTCATTGGAATGGACCCAATAAGCAGGGAAGTTGGGGCAGTTAAGGCAATTTTCCAAGTGATCACGTGAGAGCCAGAGAAAAGGGAAATATTGTGTTTTCTCCATAAGAAGTAACATTCTTTACACAGCCAGGCTTAGACAGAGTTGGCTCTGTTTCATACCATTTCACATCTTTCACTTGCACTACATATTTTAAGAATTGGATAACAATGACTTTAAAGGAAGTTGAATAGATGTTGCATTTGAAAAAGTTCTGGTAGCTGGTCCAGCTGGTGTAACTTTGTTTTACACTTGGATCAGACCTCTGGAAACCTTGTCATGTTCTAAATAAGCCCAGACCATAACCTGGTATACTTAGGGACTGCTGGGCACATATGTGTATGTGTGTTTGATTATTTGTGTTGCAATTACATGCTGAGTTCAGCCCACATTTCCTTTGCTCATGCTGTCCAAGCCAAAAATGTGTTACTGTCAGTGGTGGAATCCCAGAAGCTGCTTGAGCAGGGAGTGCCTGGCTGTAAGGATGCAATATGAGATGTAGTGGGGAAGAGAGGCAAATAAGATGGAAAGCTGTGGGGATGCAGTGCACGCCCTAAACTCCAAGGCACTCAATCTTTGCACACACAGCAAAGATCAGCAATCTGGTACACAGCAGATGATCACAGAGATTAGAATATACTAAACACTGCTTCCTTATAAAAATACCATCTGACTTTTTAGGAACAGCCAGTCTCTCTTTCTCTTCTACATAGTCTTCCCTCTCCTGGTACCAGAGAGCTGCCAGCCCGCGGTAGCAAAGCCCACAGGCAGAAGCAGTGGGCAAAAGTTGCTCATGTAGTAGCTGCTCCATCATACTCTCAAACTAAGTTACCAGACCAAATATTAAAAATTTCCACCGTTGCGGGTAAATTAAGGCGGATGGACCATCTGTTCTTCCAAGTAACTCCTTCTGCAGAAATCCTTTAAGGAGAACAAACTGTTCCCCCTGGTGCTATGGAACAGCCATTTGACTTTCACCAGCCACTAGAGACTGGGTAGAAAATAATCCATAAAGATCTGGATGGGACTGTAATTCTGTTTTTGAGGTCTGGAAGGAACAGCATAGACACTCCTCAGAAACGTGAAACCTTTTCTCACTGATGGGTGAAAAGCGTTTTACTTGCTTATTATGTGTTTTTCAACAACTCTGTTTCTGGCCTCCACTGAAGGGTCCACTTACCCTTGCAGCTGTTTCTCCACAACCATAAGAAATCTGCATCTTCACTCCCTGAGTAACCACATAGCAAGCACGCTACTGTTCGTGTGCCATTTATTAGAATCAGGCAGCCCTTACAGCAAATAAACTACAGCCAGCTGAGACAAAATGTGCTAATAAGGATTACCTTAAAGTTTCTCCTCAGGGAACAAACAATTCTTATAATGCTCATAAAGCTAAGTTCTACTCTCCAATGGACTGGTACTTGTCAAAGAAGTTTGATGAAAGCAACTGGGTGGGAAGCAGTGACATTGTCTCTGGTTACCACAGCTGCATGTGTGGATTTGGTTTTGGTTTTGTTTTGGGTTTTTTTATTTGTTTATTTTTGTTGTCAAAAAAACAAGATTTGTTTCTTTTTTTCTCCAGCAAAAACATCTCTTAAGATCTGGAATTCTTATTTGGAACCTTAAGAAATTAATATGACCTCACCTCTGCCATTGCATAGGGAATAACACAGTAGAAATCTAATATTACCTTTTCTCCCTAGACAGGTGCTTCATAAAACACAAAAGGCTATTTCTATACAGCTAAGACTGCAAGAGGCTCAAGGAAACTTGAGATGATGACAAGAAAATTATTTCATCATCGCTCCAGATCTTTTCTTTTTTATTCTGAACATGTCCATCCCAGACACCAGGCTTTGCCTGTGACTTCTGGACCAATGTCCACAGTTCAATCTAGACAGGCTGAGGAGTGTGTGAGATTTTTAATGCAAATGGCTGAAGGAATAAATAAAAGAAAAAAAAAAGAAAGACAATAATAAAGCATTCTCTGTTTTCCTGCCAGAAATGTCGGGGGGGGTTTTCCATTCATTGATGCTTCTAAGCAAAGAGAAAAAGGGAGGTGGCAGTCTGGAGTTCCCAGTCACTGGTCAGCACAAGTATGTTCATATTTTCTTTTGTCTGACTTTTTCTTAAGCCAAAGCTTAAATGATTGGACTGGGGATCCAAAGCTCCCTCGGTACCTCCTAGTGAAAAAACAGTTAAAGCTAGACCTTGTTGTATCCAATATTGACTGTTCATTTCTATTGCAAACAATGACTGTTGGCAATCACAGCAAGACTCTATCTATTGTTTTGTAAACAATTTGGACTACTAGTCAGTATGAAGATGATACACAGATCTGTCTTTCATTTCCGTCAGTCCAGATGTTGATCGGCCTTTGCTTTTTCATTGCAAAACTCAGATCAGGAGTTGGATAAGACTTAAACGACAGAGGTTTAACCTAAACAAGACTCAGTTGCCCTTTGTAGAGGGAGGGAAGAGCTCTAAGTGTGTGGAAGGGTGTGTTGTATCTCAGTACTCAGATTTTATCTTAGGTTTCTAAGCAATTCAAAAATTAGGACAGTGTTTTGGCCCTCTCTAAATATTGCACATTAGGTTGGGATTGGTTGGGCTGACACATAGATAGTTCAGGGGAGTGGAGGTTCTCTGAAGGAGTCATGCCCCTAAAACATCTTTAGAGCTGAATAGTCCCAGTAGCTGTGGAAAAGAAATTTGGTTTCCTCCTCAGCAAATATCTGCATACAATATTTTTGAAAACTGAACTCCTTATCACAACAGGGAATGAATTTTCTCAGTCCTCTGAAGTCTCCAAAAACAAGCTCCAGAGCTTCCAGCTTGAAAACAATCTTCTTTCCCAAAAGGCAAAATAGAGTTCTGATGTTTTTCTTTAAATATTCATGGTGATTAAAATTGGACTTTAATAGTTGCATGGATTCCTCTTAGGGTTGTGATGTTGTTGTTTAATTAAAATAAATGTGTTAGCAAAAGTGAAGGACATCCTTAAATTGCACAGTGATTATTCCATGAAAATAACCCCCTTTTTTTTTTTCTATTTCTTAGGTAAGGTGACATCATTCTTCCAAAAGGTAGGGTTGTGGAGTTTTTTAATCTATACAGATCTAGTTCTGATTTCCTCACCTTTTTATGTGTCATCCCTGGAACACAAACTCTTACCTACAGAATTAAGGGATCTTATGATGAAAATTTGGGTTATTTCCTCTATTACACAGGAAGAGAAAAGTAAGGTGCATGAAGCTATAATGATTCATGAAGTATCATCCAAGAAGCTGGTGGAAAAGCTGAGGAAAGAACCCACCATTGTGAGTCCCAGGTCATTGCTCTGTCAGTGAGCTCCTACTAACTGCAAGGAACAATTAATTAATTCATATAACCTGAGCAGAATTGTGTAGCTCTTCATGAATTCACTCAGCCATTCTCTCTCTCACAAAATCAAAATCAAACCCAAATAGCAGACTAGAAAGGTACCAGCTGCAACGAGGAAGACGGGGAAGATTGGAGTGGGGAGGGGAGAATCTGAATGCTCTATTTTTTTAGCACACTCTGGTGCCTTTAAATATCTGTGAATCTCAACATCAGAAGCAAAGAAATCTTCTGGGAGGTGTTTCCTTTCTCCAGTTCCAGCAGCTACTGAACACATGCCAAATACCAGAGGAGAGAATAAAACCAAAAAAGGGAAAGGACATCATCACTAGCTTTTAAGCAAGCATCTTCTATGCAATCCAATAGTCCCAAAACATTCCATATGTTACTGTCACACACACTGGAATACAAATATGTCACAACTATATATTGTCATATTGTCAGCTGAAGCCTGATAACACATGAAGTGGCTTTCCTTATGTTGTGTGTGCTAGTCTGTCAGAATAGGGTAACAGGCATTCCCAGGCACCTTACACAATCTAGACATTCATGTCTTTACTGTTACCAGGTATCTGCCTGCTAGAGCAGAAGATTATGCCACCTGTCACTGCAAAGGCTTTTACTTTAAGGTTTCATTTATTAATTTTTGTTAATGCAGGAGAAAAATGAGAAGGAAGACAGAAAGGAAAACGTGCAAGAATGTAATTTTCGTTCTTGGGATGTTTTATTATAATAGAATACATATATAATTTTAACTTTTTGCTCTTATTCATGTGTATTTTTTTATTTATCTATATAATTTTTAACTGACCTGTTTAATGGAGAAAAAGAATACCAGAGCTGGGAGGGACAAATTGTATATATATATATACTATATATATATATATATATATATAACTATATCTGTATATGTCTGTATATATATATACAGATATAATGCAGCATAATTTCAGACCAAAGCTACAAAGTCAAATTTTTATCTTAAATAGTTTTACATGTTTAAATCTTACCTCTGCTCCATCTGTGGGTCACAGTGGCATGAGCACTGTAATAGAACAGCAGCAGCAGCAAAGTCTTCCAAAGCATCCTTCTCTTTAAAATACGTGTGTCTATCTGTATAGCAGCTTTTCAATTTCCCACCTCCTTTCTTTTCAGGAATAAATAATGGCTTTTCCTTTCCCCCTCCCCCTTTGAAGAAGAACCTGTCTGTTCTTCTGAGTACAGCTGAAGTCAGTGTGCAGCTCCTTTCCCAAACCAAGTCTCCTCGGGATCAGGAAACTTACTTTCACAGACAGACTTTGTTTTTATCCACATCTGGAATGACTCATAGTGCATGTGAGTTTGCTGGCAGCTGGGTGAATAAATATCATTACATTTTTGTAGTTGAGTTTCATTTGCTATATGGGCCAGTTGGAATTTATTTTTGTCCAAAAAACAGCCACAAGTACCTTCATTAAAAGACACTCTTGAATTCTAGCTCTGTAGCTACTCCTCTGTAACACAGGGGCTATATGCTAACCCCTGTCTAAGGCGAATCCCTCCTCTGGAATGATGTACAGCTGCCTTTGGATGCTTAAGTCAGGGAGTGGGGCATGTGCTCTGCAAGAACATTTTGCTACTGTGATTCATATAATCACTCCTTTATTAAGAACATATCATGCCGCGCTTAGACTTCAGTTCTTGCAAGACAAGCTCTGGCCTTTTCCTCCATTTGGCCAGTGCAGAGAACAGGAAGGTCCAAATCCTTAACTGGCTCTCTTCAATGGTACTAAGAGGAACATTTAACTATCCTCAGGACAATCTCCAGTAGCCAGGCTGAATGTGGAGGGGGTGATGCTGAAAAAAAAAGGCTACTGGTAGACATCTCCTTGCTGATGCTGATGCCAAGGAAGACAACGCTGGCAGAGTTTATCCCATACTGACTCAGTATGGAGGAAGCTGCAGATATGTGCTCTACCTGGCACAGCTTCAGCAGCAGCATCAGGGAGTGCTGTGTGGGAATATAGCACCAGGATAACAACAGGTTGCTGTGTGTTGGAACAAACCAATGAAAAGTAGGAATATAGGGACTATTTACACAACCAAGGGATAGGGAATACTGCATTGGTACCTAAAAGTGATACATCTAGTTCTCTTCTTTTGTAGGTGAGAGTAAGCCAGGAACAAATCCACAGACAGCCATGAATCTACACTGGTGTAAAACTGCCACATAAGAAAGGAGGCTCCAGCTCAGAAGGTATAAATAGAAGGATTAAGGGAAAGGATCAGGAGCTGGAAAGACAGAGGGCACTGTGGCTCAGGATTAATGTGCACTGGCAGGACAGCATGGAGAAAATCTGTTCAGCTCCTGTATGCCTCATGCCAACATCTGGCCTTAGCCTCAGTCCCCTCATTCTTCCCTGTCCCAGCTGAAACACCAGCTGTAAAGGAAGGAGGAGGGTCAAATAAGGTTGTCTTGCTGAAGGCAACTCCACTTCTTTTCCTACATGTACAGATTTTCCTACTCTCAAACTGCCTCAGGTTACTCCCACATGAACAGCACATGAACGTAAGACAGTATTTTACGTGCCAAGGAGATGACAAAAGGTGCAATTCAAGTAGAGGGTGGCTAACCAGTTCTCTCTATATATACTCTTGTTAACATAACATATTAGGGATGGGTCTGAATGCAGGGTTAAAGCCAGGTGTGGGCTCACTCGTGTATCTGCCCAGAAATTAAGGATGTGTATACATACATATGAGAGTCAAATTCTCCCTATTAAAAAGGCCTCCAGAGGAAGCCAGGAAATAAATCTTTCAAGTACGCTCAAGCCACTTCAACTGTATAGCTTCTATTCATCTCATGACTATATTTTATTAGATAGTTGCTCAGTTTCAGCTCAAGGCAGTTTCTGTCTATGCTGGAGGTTTGAATCACTGCAACTGTAATGAGTGCTGAAGCAGGGTAGAAATCCTTACTATTTATAAATATTAAACATTTCCTACGTTGCTTTGGAAGTATCAGTCAAAGGAGCTTTACAGTGAAGAACTCATCCTGAAGATGTATCCAGAAGGAGAGGGTACCATGCTGCTGAAGTGAGGAGGCTGAAGGCTGGTCTGCCAGCTGGTCGATATTCAGGTCTTAAATCAGTGTAGTGCTTTACTGTGACTTAACTGACACATGCATGTTAAAGGTGAGTGTTTATGTTTTACCAAGTCTCATAAATTTAGGTGTTGGAGCTGCAAGTCCTCCAGTGCTCCCAGTACCTGTGAGACCTCTCAGGCACAGGAAAGGTGTGACTGCTGCCTCTGGCAGGCTGTTTGAGGTGAAAATAGACATTTATGCAACTCTCAATGGAGCAGCTTTTCCATTTGATTCTCATCCTGATGCTGTCAGTGACTTTCTGTATACTGCTACTCCCACACAGTCTTTATAAGGAACCTGGAAATAGGGCAGAGTGGAAAGAAGTGCATGAAGACCAAACCCGGAAGTGCCAGTTGGGGTTTTTTTTGCAGCCCAGGCAGGGTGAGAGAAGGACCAAAACTGTCTTCCTTCTCATCACAGATGCTGTCATGGTGAAAGGACAACTTCAGCAGGCTGGATAGGTAGAAATCCTGTATTTCCCAGGGGATGCTCTGGAGTGACCAGTGCATCAGGTGAGGTGCCCTTTGTGAGGTGAGGTGCTACTTTTTTAGTAGCTCATTGTGTGAAATAACATAAACTAAAAAGAGAATGGTAGGAGAAACAAGGCACTGTGTGATCCAAGATCAGAAGCCTGTGGAACTTTCAAGAAAAATAATCTTTTTCACTGGGGAATACCAGCTCACGACATCAGTTCAGCTGTGGCTTTGATAATCTACCAAACCCAAGGCAGGGTTGCAGTCTGACCTGACACCTCAGTCACTGTGAGAGTCCCTTGCAAATATTCTATTAAACAGGTAGATTTTTTTTTAGACTTACCCTGTTTCAGTTGGCAAACAGAGTGTGTGTGGGAAATTCCTCTGAACAAGAAACTCTGCTCTGCAGCCAGAGCCCTGCCCTGCACCATAGGCATTGCAGCATCTGCCTGCTAGTGCCAGCACAGTGGAACAATATGCCTGACACAGACATTGATCTCCTTCCCAACATAGAGATGCATAAATGGAGACATACACAAAAAGTGACTCATTCACTGAATGAACTGATGGCAGGGCTAAGGGTAGACACCAAGAGCTGATCCATTCCTCTGCCCAGAACGTGATGTGATACTGCAAGAGCTCATACAGCATCAGTGCCTTCTAGCAAAAAGAGAAGGTAGCTTCCACAAGAGGCCAAGAAATACCCTCATACCTAGGAACACAGAGAGGAAAAGAAATAGCTGTGCACAAGCTCCTAGAAGAAGAAAAGAAGTTCCTTTGAAACTAGACTACTGGCATTTCAGCCGCAAAGTCCACAATTTGAATGCCAAATCTCACCAAGCCTCAGAGCAGCCCCAGCCAGGATGAACCTTACATAGCCATATGTGCAATGGAATTGGAAGTTGGAAGGGACCTTGAGGCACCTTTTATTTGTCCTTGTGCCTCAGAGTTCCCTTGCTCCTTCACCCAGCTGCCTGAGCTCACATTCACAAGAGCGCTTAGATGCTGAGCTGATACTTAACAGGTTTACATTTAAATAACTGAAATTTAAATTCTGCACATGCAGCTTTGCAGATATCTGAATCCCTTGTGTGCCTAAGCTTCCCCTGTGAGGCTCCTTAAATGCTTGTATCACTGTATCTATGTTGAAAATATTGAGCTGCTCACATCCTATTTCATATTTCAAACAAAATATCGAGACTTGCCTTAATACTTACAAAAACATATAACTGGAAATGCTCCTTCTCAAGTCCCATGTTGCACACTTCAGGTTTTTTCCACATATTCAGGAAGCAGATGGGACACATATTTTACTATGTGACTTGTTTGCTTGAGAAGTCATCTGCTTTATAAGGTGTCCTGGCTCATACCCTTTCTCAGCCCAAGGAGATGAGAATACATACCGTAAGAGATAGTCTAAGACCTGAGTTACAGGATCTTCTGGGATGGAGTTTTTCAACTCTGTTTCTGAATCTGTTACTATCTAGGGGAGGTAATTAAATATTCATTGTGGCAGAGAGAAGGAATATGAGGATGACTCTTGCCATGATCACAGCACTCACACATAAGATGCAGGTCTTACTACCTACCCATCTTTTTTTACTTGGAAGCAGTATACTTTCCATTCATATTTCATTAATCACCAAGATCATATAAAAGATGAAAGCTCAAGTTGCCTCAAGTAGAAGAGGTATTTGAATCCAGGTTCTTGGTTCCTAGTTGAGTATGATATCTAAGAAGAGCTTCCTCTCCTGCTTTATATAAAAAAAAATCAGGAGAGGACTCATGTTTACAATGAAAACCCGAGCAGAGACAAATTAACTCCCACTAGCTTTAAGCTTTAAAGAGACACAAAATTTAATATGCCCTTTTCTCCTTGATATTTCCCCTTGACTAGCTTAGATAGTCTCTGTGTTTGAGCTCGGATTATGTGAATCATTCTCAGAAATCAGGCTGTCTCCCCAGGCACTGTACAGAGAGCCCAGATACTGAAACAGAGGCTGTGAACATAACTCAGAATGAAGTTAAGCATGTTCACATTTTAAGCCCAGCAATGCTGAACTAGAGTCTTTCCTATGCCAAGATTTCATAAAAATTACGTGCTAGTAAGGCCGCTTTGGTCAAATGTGTGTTAGACTACATAGAAATTAAGGATGCCACTTTTTCCCAAAAAAATTTTCAAGACAACATGCAAGGGCTTTTTTTTGTTCAGTCAAGGTGCTGCTGCCTACAACAATCTGCAGAGGAAGGAGCACGGAGATGCAGTCAGTAGGCAGCAGGAGCTACCGCAGGAAAGTCAGTGATGGGAGGCTGATTTCTTTCTCTTGCTGCAACTTATAAAATACAGACTGTTAATTTTCCTTGTGGCTTCTAGGGCACTTGCTGATGTAAATCACTACAGCTTCACCTCCCTTAGAGAATGTCTGCCGATTTGCACCAGCTTATAAGCATGTAGACCCTGCTGGGTAATGCAGCACGACCCTTTTGGATAATTTAACTTTCCAAAGATTCCCTCAGTTCTGCTTTGTTACGACCTGTTGGCTGCTGTAAGCTCCAGTGGCACAAAGCCAATGTAAACACCAAGGCCATGACTTGCAGTAAAGCAACAGAAATTGCTATTAGCAGTGCTACTGTAAAACGAAGTCTGAAATGAAGCAGACAAGAAATATCTGTCACAAATCACTGCTAATATCATAAAGCAAGGTCAGCTATGCAGAGCATTTCCTGCTTTTCAGTCTGGAAAGCCAGTAATGACAGCATTGAACATTCACAGAGGGAGTTTTATGATTAAATCCTTAGAACTGCAGAAAAAAAAAGTCTCTTCAGTAAATATTATGAATTGTTAAATCCAAACCAAAACAAAACCAGAGCTTAATAATACAAAATCAAGAAAAACTGATTCCACCTCTGAAGCAGATAGAAACACCAAATGCTAAACATAAGCTCATCACCACAAGTCATTATCAAGAATAACCAGATCAGATCTTTCTACAGATTTTAAGTTTTAATTTAGAGTATAAACGGAGGTTCATCAGCTTGTTGAAATTGGGGATGAAATTGTTCTGGGGTTAAGAGAGAGGTACAACCTTTGGCTAATAATTATAAAATTAAAATATTAGATGGATTTTTTTGGTGATAATGTTAGAGGTGGGGTGTAGTGCAGTGGCATTATGTGAAGACTCAAATAGGAGTGGGATGAGATTGGATCATGTAAAGAGGATGACAGAGGAGGGGTGGGGATAAGAATGAGCACCAGAGGCAGGTGAGGTTGTGACATCAGCATACAAACATAGGAGCTGAACAGAGCCAGGCTCTTTTGTAAAAGACCTGAGATAAAACCTGAGTCAATGGGAAGTGCAATGTGAAAGATTCCTGTTTTGAAAACTTCCATCTACTGCTTCTGCCAGTTAACACATTGACATTCCCACTTGTTTGCTCCAGTGTAGCACTGGTGAGACTCTTCAGAGGAGTGTGGGTGACTTAACACAGGAGTGTTATGAGAGGACAACTCAACCCATTCCCTCCAGATACAGAAGAAGAAGGGTCATACAGCTCTTCCTTTCTTCTTGGGCATCCATGTGAGCAAAGCAATCAGAGGTGCAACAGATGGCCTGCAAAGAAAAGCCTGAACCTTCAGATACTAAACATTGCCCCCTGCAGAAATGAGCATTCCCTGCCCCATCAAGCTTTTCTACACTGAGGATTCACAAACCAATTGTATTTCTCCTGCAAAATTAAATCTTGGTAGTTCCTAGTTGCCTAAATAAGCCACTTAAGCCACGTTGCAGGTATGTAGGATGCAGGGAGTCAAAACATCCTTAAAAGAATGGAGGTCTGGTGTGTGCCTGACACCTCAGATACACTGAGAATGTGCAGATCTTCAGAAATGTAAGACTTACTTTTCCATGCTATCAGTATACTTGGCTGACAGACCTTCAGAGAACCAATTTATCATTTTCTGAAGCAGCAAAGTTTTAAAATATGAGAAAAACTTTGTGGCAAAGGTCTTCAAGAGTAATTCAGGGACCCTTCCATTTCTTTCTTAGTGTGATGAAGGCAAACATTTGCTTCAGGAAAAAGGCAAACTTTGAGTAAAACATTGACTTTTTTCCTGCCTAGTTTCACTGTGTGCGGAAAAGGAAGGACAATGCTGCCTTTGTTCCTCATCTGTTTATCTCTTTAGGCTCTAAAATCTTTTGGCCAGAGACTGTCTCTGCCATACTAAGCACACATGAGCCTTCACCTCTGCTGAAGCCCTCAGGTGCTTTAGGTGTCCAATCAACCCACCATACTGTGCCTGTGATTGTAGTGAGCCACAGAGAGGAAGGAAGAGATGAAAGAATTCTATTCATACAGGTCACATCCTGAATCATTCCTGACTGACATAGCCAACCGGGATATTTAGCACATGGCTTTGTTTAGCAGCCTTAGGAGATGAAAAAAGTGAACACCTCCTTCAAATTAAATTGAAGACACCTGTTTCAGTTGTAGGGAGATGTGAGGACACACAGGAGCAACAGCAGATATTAGCTACTCACTTCTCCAGGACTTTCTTTGGCTCCATTTAGTGAAACAGCAACTTGATCATAATGATAAGAGCTGAGACACAGAGTTTTAACTGACAGCACAGAAAATAACACAGAAGTTGGAAAGGAAAAGGAGGTCAGAGCCAATTAAATCTCCTAGGCTGCACAGACTAAAGTAACAATCAATAATCTGAACACGTTAAGTGTTGGATAGTTGTTCAAAACACATTTTTTCAGACCTATGAACCAGGATTTTTCTTGATAAAGAGCTGTAAAGTGAATAGCATCTTAAAGCCTTAGACTGTATCTTAGGCTTCAGGAGAAGGGACAGCTCATTGATTTAACAACTCAGCCTTATAGCTAAAATCTGTCCTGGGTGGCAGATTTGATCAAGGATAAAGGAGCAAAGGTGAGTGTAAAGCACAGGTAATACCTTGGGTTTAAAAGAGCTCTCACAACTGCTTTAAATCACTGCAGCTTTCAAAAGACTCTCTTCCAAGCTCTCTCTTTCTTCCCTCTCTCTCTGCTCAGGCTCACAGGGCATCCTCTTGCCTTGTGTGTACATAGGTGGTGAGGCAGAGGTAGATTCAAAGCTCCCAGCTATCCTGCTGGGCTCCAGGAGCTGCCTGTTGCTGGGGCATGTCCTCATCCCCAGGTGGCTGCAGCCACCCAGTGCCACGTAGCTTGACAACATAAAATGCTACAATGTGGTGACAAAACTGTCAGAGGGCCTTTATAAAACTGCTTTCAACAGTGCCAGCTTCCTAAAAATACCCCAAATAAACCAAAACAAACAGATTGTGTGAGTGAATAACAGACGCAAAACAGAGTTCCTTCTCTTCCAGAAAAATAATGGATGCATACAGCAGGCAATTCCCTTGCTGGAGAGGTCCACAACCCCTGAAGTTAATGTATATTCCAGCTAATGGGAATTGTAATCATTGGCATCAGGCCCACATTTAGCTCAGTACCAGCCCTTGCACAAGGGAGGCATTCAGAAGCAGCTCACATCCAAGGGCAGGAGAAATGAGCTGCCAATTGTGTCAGACATGTTGCCTCGGGGGGGAAATTGGGCTTTTACTGCTGCTGCCTGATACATTTCCCTGATACCTTCCAGAACAGGCTGCTTCTGCTCTGCCTAGCACCCAGAAACCAACCAAATTAATAGGATAGTGTTCTTATTATCTGCCAAGATTTCTTGATTGTGTATGGCGTGGTGCAGGGGTGACAACACAACCAAATACCTTTCTTGTTGCTGAGAAGGGTGTGGGATGGTTCCTCACTTTCTCCCTTCCTCAGCTTGGCACAAAAGCCTGAAAGCAGATATAATGGAAAACACAGCAAATTCTCACCCCCTTTTTTTCCCTTGAAGAACTATACATATAGGCCTATCTGCCTGTCTGTATGTAATCAAATGGAGGCAGACACTGCACTGCTTAGAGCAGCTCCCTCAGGGAGAGAAGTTGTCTTTCATACCTGCAAAGCCCAGTGGTACAGAATCTATTGCACTGCAGCAACCTTACCTCTCTGATGGCTGGACTTGTCATTCATCAGGGGTTGTATCAGCTTCTCCCTGTGTCCTGGGCTGTGCTATCAAGTGCCAAGAGACGAAGAGAACACTCTAATTAGCTCAACTTGCACCAAACCTCCAGTGAAGTAATGGTACTGCCTGCACTGAGACCTAGATCCTATCTGTGAGCTCAACAATTCCCTGTTGCTAAGTTACTTTAATTCAGTGGGGCTTGAACCATCACTGTTCCCAACTCTTTCTGTTGTACACATTAGCAAAAACCTGCCATGGAGGCCAGACTGACTCTGTTTCTTTTATGTCAACTGTGGCTAAAACAAGAAAAGTGTTTACAGATAACATAGGCATACTGCAGGAAGGAGAGAAAAAGTACTGTCTCCCTTTTATAACCAGTAAAATCAACGAGATTCAGGTAAATCTAGAGGTGACAGGGAACTGTATGGTTAGTATGTTTCTTCTTGGAAAACACCAATTAAATGAAACCGAAATTTTTTAAGGTAGTGGAAAATGTGTGTACTATTTCTGGCAGGAAATATTCCTAAACCCCAGAGGGAACTGTTGGTCAAATTTGAGAGAGCATTCAGTCCTCAGTGAATGTATGAAATCTTTACAGTGCATTGCTACAAGGTATGGAAAGCTTGGATTCAAGTCCTTGTAACTCCCACATTTGAGAGAAGAACCTTATCTGTCTATTGCCTATATGCAGAGAGAGTCCTTCAGGCTTCTCCATTGTAAGCACTCCATTTCCTTCAAACAAATCATATTAGTGGAGACAGGGATCCCAGCTTGGCTCCTCCATGAGAATATTATAAACCTAGTGAACAACTTCCTCACTCTTCTTCTTAATGAGTAACTACTTACAGAAAGTGAAACCACTTTAACAAAAGGAAACTCTCTTTCTGTGAAAGATGTTAAATTTGTCTTAACATTTTTGACAGTGTTAAATCTTTTGCAGGGCAGGAAACCTGGTTTCCACTCTGCATTAATTATGCCCCTGTAACAGGAGATATGACAAGCAGAACTAGGCTTAATATACCTCATTAAGTGAGGTCTGGGTTCCAGAATCGAAACCAATAATGGCTTGGATTTAGTACTTTTATTTGATCTCACAAAGCTTGAAAGGATTATGCAAACAGTTGAAGAAATGGCTTCAGTTTGTCTTCCTCTGCAGCCAAATTATGTCCAGGCTCCACAGAATGCAGTGTAGTTTTATCTACAGATACAGGTTTTATGACTATCGTCTTTGGAGACACATGAAAATGCCTAGTGCAAAACAAGATGCCTATCTGTCTGTCTCTCTTTCATACACCTGTGTTCACACAAATGTGACATCCTGTCTTTTAATCAGGCTTCAGATACTAGGTTTCCTTGAGCAGAATTTATATCTCTAATAATGTGGATCTGAAAAGGGTTGGATCGGTATCGCTGTCCAGAGTGTAGGAAAGACAAATGCATCTGGCCTCAGGCTGCAGGCTGAGTGCCATCAACAGAGTCACAGGAAGGTATGATGGGAGGTGGGCAGAACCACACCAGACCCATCCTGCTGTTTGCACTAGGTCCCCACTTGCAGGAGCCCACAATATGACAGCTGTGCAACTCCACTGGCATTGTGGGATTGACATAATGCAGCAGACACTGAAAAGCTCTTACAGTGCCCTCATGCAGGAATTAGGTGGTCAGGAGAGCATGCAGGATGCATAATGGGAGATACCTACTCCACTGGTGCAGTGCTGTAGGGCAGAAAAAAAAAAAGTACAGGAGAAAAAATGTGAAAGAGTTAAAATCCTGACAAATGCATATGCAATTGTAGCATGGAAGAAAAGGTTTGAGCCAAACTGCAGAGCATGGCTGGAGATGAGAAAAAAAATACAGAAAATCCATTTTAGCAGAGTTTTTTGAGGATTTAGCTACAACATGACTCAGGAGCTTTATAGGCTCAGGATACTGGGCATTTCCACCGATTTTTACGGAAAGCTCATTTACTGAGGCACTTATTGTGCCGTCAACATCCCTATCCCTCCTCAATGCCAGAAGCCTGTGCTCCATGTTGGGGGATGAGGACAGGTTCCCCAGCCAGCATGGCTTCATTCACTCCTGTAGCCTTATTACAGCTCTGGGCCCCTAACTGGTCTCTCCTCCTGGCCATTTTGCTGGTCAGGCTGGTGCAACTGGGAACTGCTTGGCTTCACTGGCCTGGAGCTGGTTCCCCTCATGCCTTGTGTTAAAAGGGGTGCAAGGCTGGTTTGGTATGGAAAGCATGTGTGGCAAATTTTATCTGAAAACAGTTTGGCACAGCTACAGTGACAACACTCTTGTGCAGTGTGTGCTAGCAGGTTGTTAAGGAACCAAAGAAGACCTGAAAAAAAAGAGTGGGAAAAAAAGCCCAGACAAAATCCTCTTGCGACTACCTCTATGCCCCAGTGCTCTCTAAATGTAGATCTATGTCACTATTAAGGTCAGTATTAGATAACCTCCTTTTGTGACCTGGATAATTTCTTGATCATTAAACTAAAACCACAGGACCAGATGAGTGGAATGTTTCAAAATTATGTACATTTCACCTCCAAAAGGTCTCTTCTGCCTCCTCACACAATGCCAGCTGTTGACAGCACAACTGAGGGAAACCAAACTTGACTCTGTGCTTTTAAGAGCTGGATCTAATGATTATGCCACATTTTAGTTAAAATGGGAGAATAATGGAAGGAGACAGATTAAGCTGAAACGGATTCTGGCAACTATGAAAAAGAGATTAAATGTAAATGTTAACAAACTGAGGAAGAAGGAAAAAAAGGAAATTTAACATAATCCCTTATGAAATTCTAAAATAAAGATGGTTGATCCCTTCTCTTCCTCTCTCTCTCTCTTTCAGCCACTATCTTCCTTTCTTATTTTTGTTTTGACAGTAAGCCTAATGGAAAACACCAACAGCTGAGCTAAGTTGTTGAAACATTGGACAGCAAAGGGAAAAGATGAAGACAGCTTTGCAGATTTTGCAGGTTACTGCCTCTGTGACAATAACCTCTTTTATTCCCTCCACCCCCTCCCTCTGGGGATGTGCATGACCTGCTGTCTTTAGTTGGAAAGCAGAAAGACACTGAGCAGATAAATGGGTTCAAGCATGTGTCCCAGGGAGATAATAGCTCTGACGTTACTCTAATTTTTGCCTAATAAACTAGGGCTTGGTCCTGAAACTCTCTCAAGCAAGGGGCCCGTACATATTTCAGGAGTCCCATTTTAATCACAGAATAATATTTGCAACAGAGCTGCTAGGTCTTTATGGATAGCTGAATGGGGAAGAACTTTATGTTTGGTGTTTGACAGCCAGAAAGGAGGTAGAACATTCAGATGCTGAAGCAGAGGCTGCTTCCCTCAGTGTAACCCAGTGACCCCCTAGCATCCACAAATTAGGGAGGATTTACATTTTCTCCAGCAGCTACCTGTTCTTATCTCTCTCTACCTCCCTGTCCCACAGTCTCCTCCTGGTATCACCTTCTGGGGTTGAGGGAATGGTCAGAGCAGAGGTAAGGTGGGAACCAAGCACTGCATGCCAGCTTTGTGGCTTTGCAGTTTACCTGTGGTGGTTTATTCTGCCTCCTTCTTTGCCCTAATGCTCTCCTTAGTTTACTTCTGACTATAATAAGTGCCATCTCTCTGTGGCTGCCTGTGGCTTGCTAAATAGTCTGCTGAGGCATTACTGAATTCCAGGAGAGTAGAGGAGACATACATGCCAAAACCTTCCCGAAGTTGTCTCTTTCTCCCATGTGTACACACACCACCAGAAAAGAAGCAGCTGACCCCATTGGCACAAAAAGGTAACCAGAATGTCCACGACCCCACCCAAGACTATTGAAGTAATTAGGAAGACGCCCAAAGGGCTATTTGTCAGGCTCATAACAAGCACATACTTTTAAAATTAGTTTCCATCACTGTGACAGGGAAAGGAGAAATGTGTTTTATATTGCTTATGGCTGTGTCTTAGCCTGAATCTTCGCTTCACAATTAAAGCACGATCCTATGTGGAGCAGCCTCTGACCTGGATTAGCAGATTTCCATGCCTGGATGTCATACTATGGGGTCTGCCTGGGATTGGGCTGGCATCCCCTCTCCTTGCTGTGAGGGGACAGAGCAAGACATCTGAGAGCAGGACATCTCGCGGCCCTTAGGCCCTTTCCCAGCAGTTCATGTTCCACTCCATCCAAAGGGCAGAATAACTTTCCTGAAATCAGATGGGAAAGTGCTCTAGAGCACCCCCTGTAAGAGACATGGAGTTGGGACCACGGGTGGTGGTGAGGGGCGCTGACACCTGCAGCAGACTAACATGGAATTGCACACTCAAGAGCCAAAGCCAACCACCCAATGTTTTCTGTGTCCTGGTACACCACAGCCCACTGGGGTATACAACAGTGGAAGAAGAGGTGTAATCTTTCAGCAGCACAAACAGCCTGTACTGCAGAAACAAGTTCTTTGTAGAAGCTCTCTGTGCACAGGTGCTCTGTAGTCTCAGTAACACCTGGAAAGGGACACACATGGCATGTGCTCCCACTGCTACCACAGTAGGTTGTCTGGGAGACCACAGAAAGAAGTTCCATGGTGATTTGGAGGCCCCTTTTTTTAAATGAGGAAAGTTGTGTTTAATCAAGGAAAAAATCACACTTCTTCCTCCCACACAGAAATTAATTTTCCAGGTTCTCAAACTTGGCATGAAAGCTATGAATCCTATTTAAATGGACTGTTTGTTCTTAACAAGGAAGCATTACATAGATTGTTATTGTTTTTGAAGAAGCTGTTTGTGGTGAGAAAATGAGACACCATGAATGTTTGGTGTCTGTGCTAGCTAGGAAGGTATGTTGTTGTTTGTTGCATGCTTGTTGCATTTCGTTTAAATTGTCTGAGAAAACTTATGTCATATTCTTAAGAGCTTTCTGACCACTAGCCTGGGCCTGGAGCTGTTTTTGTATTTAAGACGCCTCGTCCCACAGTTGCACAAATGCAAAGAATTTGTGTTTTCTGAAAGGCAAATTTCAGTGTATGACTGATTGCAAGACTAAAATTCTGCCTATAGGGTAAGAGCCCTTCTAAGAGTATCTGTAAATATGTGAGGGCTACATATAATCAAATGAACAAAAATATTTGCTGAGTACAGAGCAGTATTTGGAGAAGCACTGGAAAAGATTAAGAAATAAGAAATTAAAGTGTACTGTGAAAAAATTTGTAAAAACACATCTCAAATTGCGTGGTAGAAAGAAATTAATGTAACTCAAGTGAGCAAGCACCGTGCTAGGATTGTTTTTGTTGTATGCCTCACTATGATGGATGGCTGCAACCAAGAGAGGGTGAAATGCTACCTTAGTGCCACCCTTCAGTAGCTGCTTCTGTGATTTTGGGACTGACCTTGGTCAGTGGAGTCCTGAATCTGGTGACACTGGAGGAGGAGGAGACCTCACACAGGAACCCACCACTTTTGCAATCTCTTCCTCTCCCTCCTAGGATTTTGCTGCCTGTATCCAAGGAATGATATGGGGCATTGGACCTTGCCCACAGGTGGGCAGAGCTCCCAGCTGGCCCTGGGGACTGCCTGGTGGCTGTGGGGCTGTGACCTCTCCTGTCTCCACCAACCCAAAGTAGGGCTAAGAGCCACGAAGCACAGCACAGCTTAGTTTGGTCAGTGAAATCTCTGCTCTGACAGAACGAGGTCTGCTTTCCAGTTATCCAAAGATGGAGGAAAAAGTAATGACCATTTCATCCTTTTTTTTTTTTTTTTTTAATTTTCAAATCCTGATGAAATTGAAGAAATAAGTTGGACTTCAAATTTAGAGCACAGATAGAGCCAAGGTTCATGTTTCGTTTGAAAGCTGCATTTCCCACCTTCTGATGGTGCCACACTTTAAGACTTCCCTAAAGTTTGTTTCAGTTTTTGTACCAAGACTTTTCTAGCTTCTTCTTGAAATAGGAGAAACAAGTTTTGGTTCTCCTGTTTCAAAGCTTAAGTGAGCTTAGAGGCATCAGTTTGAATCCATGAGAGAAAAAAGAGAAAATTAGAAAATTGATTTGAATTATCATTTTGAATACTATCATAAACATGCTTTCTCAAAACAAGAAAAAACTTTTTAAAAAGTATTTCCAAAAAAATAACATAATTAAAATGGGAAATTGGTATTAAGTACTTTGTCATGAAACATGATCCGTATTCTGGACACTTGAAGCACAAAAAATCTGTTCTGCTAAAATTGCTGATTCGTATGGTTTGTTTTCTAAACATTTAAAGGAAACAAGAATTTACATTCCTTGTGGTTGGATGAAAACAGAAAAAAACAATGTAGATTCGGATACAGATGAGATTTTTTAAGGCTTTTGAGGCCTAAATCTGTTCTGAAATAAAAGTAAATAGTAGTCATAATCTAAAAAATAGCTAGAAAAGCAAGTAATTACAAAGAAAACGGAACTTTAAATAATACTGAAGTGCTTCTATTTGTAATTGTCTACTATTGCATTTCCAGCTGGCTCATGGTGCTTTGCAGTTGGACCAAACATCCTTATTGCTACACTGCTACATATTTTAGGATGCCCTCCACACTGCCATGCAACCAGGTATTATGTGTGCAAAATAGTGTGAGTGTCAGTGTGTGAGCACTGCTGACACAGCCACACATTACTGCTCCCCTGTTCCCCACTGCTCCCTGTTCCCCTCCACAGATGCTGAACAATCTACTGAGTGGCAGGAGAAGACGTATTTGGGTCAGGACCAGAAGTAAAAGTGCTACAAGGGTCATGTCCATGCTTGGAATTCAACCATTTTATCAAACATCAAAAGGAACTGTGCAAGTCGTACAATCTGAGCCTATAGCAAAGCACCAGTCAGAAATTTGTATGCAATCATTTCCATGTTTGCTCTAATGAGCAAATATGTGGTTGAATTACACCTTTGGGAAACTGTCTCATCTCGGTAAATTATGCAAAGTTATGGTGAATTTGCCAAGTCTTTTCTAAATTTGTTCCAAAATTCACTGTCCTCATTGTTACAGCTGCCCTATACACCCTCCAGGTAAACAGAAGTTCCTGACAAAATGAAGTGGCATTAAAGCATCTCTTCACTATGAGAGTGGTGAGACACTGGAACACGTTTCTCGGAGAAGCTGTGGATGCCTCATCCCTGGAAGTGTTCAAGGCCAGGTTGGATGGGTCTTTGAGAAACATGGTCTACTGGGAGGTGCCCCTGCCTGTGGCAAGGACTAGATGATATCTAAAGTCCCTTCCAAACCAATGCATTCCATGATTCTATGATTCTAAAGATAACAGGAATACATCATCTACCACAATATCTCTGACACCCTATGGGTGTCAGTCTGAAATGAAGGATTAAAGAGATCACCAGTACACAGAGCACCATCATATGAGCAAATGGGCTCAGGTGAAGTACCCTTCAGAGTGGTACAGTGAAAGAATGTACTCAATACCACAAAACCTGCTGAGTTCACAGGAATTCATAGGCACTCTGTGCCTTTGGACCTGCAACTGCATTTGGATAATCCCTTACACCAGCTTTTTACTGGTTTTGTGGCTGTGCAAAGCAAACCAGGCTTTAACCACAATGACTGTACTTTCAGACAGTGCAGCTGAGATTAATTTATCTCATAAAACTGTGTCTCATTATCAAGATGGCAGTCTTTTAATCTGAAGCCACATAGGAAAGAACAAAATGATAAACAATTGCACACTTCTTTAAAAAGAGCATTCTTATTTTTGCCCATTATCTTTAATGCAAGATTGCTAAGGGTTTCCAGAAAACAGACGTCTAAATGAAGACTCCTAGGACTGTTCCAGGAAGAAACTGTTATGGGGTTTGTCTTAATGACAAGCTCCTGTAGGCAAGCAAAAGGCTGAATTTGTGTAGATTTATTACGTAATGAAGCTGTCAAGTATTTTAATGTTTCCTTTGACTGCTGACTCAAATACTGGCAAGTTAAGCTTAGAAATGGTTCAGTAGAGAAATGGCAGCAAGCATTGCACTTGGTGCTTTTCTACCTTCCACATGCACTGTTGTAATTTGTAAATGTCTTATGTTTAATCCCTCAGGTTCATTAACTGATTTATAATTAGGTAGTATACACCCAAAAAGCCTGCATTTTTTTTTTACTTACGGCATTTAAATTATTAGCACCGTTTAGGCAGATAATTGACCATGTGTTTCTGGCATACTGGGACTTCCATGGCAATTTAGTCTGTGTTTTGACTCAAGTAAAAAGTTTATCTAGAAGATGAAAAATTTGCTAAGGAAACACGGTAGCCATTTATCCTTGGTGAAGAAGATGTACATTTAGCACAGATAAACTGTACTGATGTTACCTATCAAGTTGGGGGAATAGTTATTTCATGGTGATCAAGACTCTGGGCTGGGGCTGTAGACATGACTTCAGACATGTTACCCTGCCTTTAATACACGTTATCCTGGGACACTTTGTCAAGACAGGATGAATAGAGCCACATGGTAGAATACCACCTCAGCATGAAGATTTGCAGGTATGCAAGAGCATGGGAAAAGTCGATAGGTAAAGGAAGGACATGATTCACTATTGATCTACATCATAAGAGTCATGGTGAAGCTACACTATTAGTGCCTTTGAGGCTGAAAAAAACTTTGCAAGAAGCAGTAAACCCATCTGTGTATGGTTCACTTCTGAGCTAGGAAAAAGGGACATTGTGTTGGTGAGAGAAGAGCTTTTGTTATGATAGGCTGAAAACTGAGCCTTATATAATTCTTTCCATTCTTAATTCATTCTTCTGGGTGAGTACTGGAATTCTGATGCAGTTCCTAGTATAAGAAACATCATTTACCCGCCAAAGAATGGTGAAGAGAAATCTTAACATGTAGGGGTTTGTTACATTCTTTGGTCTAACAGCAAGGGAGTTTGTGTCAGGATCCAGAGGCTCATCCCAGCATGGAAGAGCTTAACTGGCCAGCATCCCAGGGGAGAATATTGGTTTGAATCAAATGGCATCCCTAATGGATGAGTAACACCATGTATAACTTCACTTTCTTTCCAAGGTGTTTTTTGTTCTTCCCTTTAATAAAGCCTTCAGCAACAGGTGTTTCTTGGTTCCAGCTCCAAAATTACATCTGAGACGCCTAATGCTTTCCCCCAAACCACAAACTGCCAATGTCTCGTGTTTTCCTGAGAATGCAGCTTCCCTTAATGTGAAAATAAAACAAAAGCAATTCACACCACCTCTGCAGTCTTCATGGCAGTATAAAGCAGCCAGAAACACTAGCCTTTGATCAACACAAACCAGAAATCCCCAATTTAGATGGTTTGAAAGAAAATCATAAAATACACATTGAACCATCTACTGTTCTGCCTCAGCAGAAGTAGCCAGCAAGTAGAGAGAAGTGGTTATTTTGTCCTCAGTACCAGTGGGGCCACATCTAACCTGTGTCTAATTTCAAGGCATGCTGGTACAAGAGAAAGCAGTGAACTGGAAAGAATCCAGAGGAGGGTCAAAGGGCTGAAGGACATATAAGTAAAGGTTGAAGAAACTGGGCTTGTTCACCTTGCAGAAGAAAAACCCAAAGGGGGACCTAGAGAAACCAAAATTAGTCTTCCCTCCACCTAGGGGGAGTCTATGGGGAAGATGGACTCAACCTCATAGAGATGCTCAGGGGAGTCCACAAAGCAGCCATGGACTGAAGCAAGGGAAATTCTGGTAGGAAACAAGGAAAGATTTTCTCCTCGAGGTTTGTGCAGTACTGGAAGAGGTGCCCAGAAAAGCTGGGAAGTCTCCATCTGTGGAGAAACTTAAAACTTAACTAGACAAGGCTTCAAAGCTTGGACTTAATTTTGAAGGTATCCCTGTTTTGAGAAAGACATTAGATTAGATGGTCTCCCAAAGTCCCTTCTAGCCTGAATTTTAGTATGATTCTATGACCTCATAGAACTGTGTGGGGAGACCCAACTCAGAGCACCTAAACTGTCAGATTACACATCATACATTCTTCTGACTTTTTAGCTGTTGATGTAGTTGGTAAAGCTTTTGATTGTACATACTTTTGTAATTGTAGAGGAATTGCATGAGCTCAAAGAAGAACAAACAAATACATTTCCTAGATAAATAGTTCCTGCATGGAAAGATATACTCATCAAGATACCCCTAGAATGGCTAATTATTCACATTGTGTTTCTGAGAAGAAACGTGGGAAACATGGCATCTGGGAATAGCCCAAACACAGGAAATCTTATGAGCTATTTAAAGGCATTCTTTTCATGAGAGTGCATGACAGCACTCATAAGTCCAATAGCAAGCATGGAAGTTTTTAATAATTTTTAACAGAGTAAATTAGTTGCTTTTAATTACAGTCATTCCCAGGCTAACTGCACCATGTGGAAATACTCTATGACAGCAAACCTTCACTATTCTTTCCAACCACTTAACAGATGTGCTATTTTACAGCACAAAATGGCCTTGGTGTCTCATGTCAAGGGTGGCTGCTTTTTAGCAACAGCAGTAATTGCTCAACACAGGGGTGAAGAGCATTTTCAGAGTGCTCAGGCTGTAATAGAACTAGGTTATGATAATGCTTCAAGTGTGGACCCTCTTAAGGGGTATCTCAGATGCTGAAGAATTGGATGGAAATCTGGGATGTAATAGGCAGTATCATGAGGCCACTTTTCCATATAATCCTTCTGTATTTCAAGATTATTTTTGCTGCCTTCCACATACTCTCATATTGATAGCCAACCATCTCTTTTATGGCGATGTAAAAGAAACTAAGAATGTTCCTGTCACTGCCTCAGTTCATAACCTGGCATTGAGGTGATTTATTTCTTTTTAAATCAGAGGACTTGCTTGTTTTCATATGAACCTTGAATCACAGCAGGGTTAAATATTTCCTGTGTTGTAACCCCAGCCATAAATTACACAGTATGAAAAGCTGTGTCAGTCCAAGAGTTCACTCGAGGATGAAATGGGGGGAGCAATGACTCACATTTCCACTGCTTCGGAGTCAGTGACCTTGTTCCCCTTCTTCTGCCCCTTCTGATGCTTACTGGACCCTTTGCTGAGTCAAATGAGGTCTCTGGTCCTCTGTCACCAGAGCCACCTCTGGCACCCAGTGTGGCATGGGGATGTGAGTCTACAGCTGAGATTTGGGGTGAAGTTTAGGAGGCAGGGGGAGGAAAAGGACAGTTTTCCATCTCAGTGATAGAATCATCTTAAGCCTTAAGTGTAATTTTATCCTCAAACACACTCTTATTTTAGCCTGTAAGCCATTTGCTGAAAAACATCTTACTGCTTTTTGAAGCGATTCAAGTCCCCAGGCAATGCCATCTTAAAGAAGTATCTTAGTGGGCAAATTTTGCTGACACAAACTCCACAACAAATTTAGAAAAAAACACAGATGCACTGTGGCAAATAATCTGAAAATTCCTTTCCTGTCACAGGGAGGTGGCTATTTGTCTTTCGCTAGTGTAGTATCTTCTCTAATTCTCCCTCCTCTCTGTCATTTCATGGAAAGCAGCTACCCCAGGACTGCTGTTTTCATATTTGATGTGGTAGAATGAAAAAATGAAAAAACATCTCTTTTTGTTTGACTGCTTTGTTTTGTAAAATACTTCCTTTCTTCCCCCTTCTTTTAAGGTTCATCTGTATTCCAGGTCTGTTTCTGCTCCCAGATGGTACATTTCACAGGCATGGTTTACTGATCATTTTAAAAAGCCTTTTATTAAAGTCAAAATAAAACAGGGGAAAAAAAGATTAATACAGAAAGAGCATAAATAAAAGATTTATTTTTCCTTAAACATAGATGCTATTGAAAGGAATAGTGATGGTGAACATGGTAGTAAATGTTCTCAGGAGGAAAGGTCAATGACAGCAATATCAAATTCTCATAAAACTGTTGTTTCACTAAATGAAGCAATGAAATGAAAGAAGATATTAATATCTGCTATGTGCTGTTAAGTATCTGTAAGACCTGTTGCAACAATGATACTGGGCACTTCTTTTTGCGATCTTGAAGTGGTTATCATGTTTACTTGTTCTACTTGTCCTCTTCAAATAGAACTGAAAATAAGAGTGGTATAAAGTTGGAAATAAATGTGTTTATACAGGTCCTTGTTTACAAGTAACTATATAAACATACACATGATGCTATTCTGCAATTACCTTTTGACTTTTATCCCGGGAAGTCCGAACTTTTACATGAAACTAAATATAGCACCTGTATTTCGTGCATGGAAGAACTGAAGTAAGTAATTTATTTTATACATATAGAAGTAATTAACTGAATTAATTGTAACATAAATTGCTATATTGCTATATCACAGAATCATTATAGGTTGAGGTTGAAGAGACCTCTGCAGATCATCTGGTCCAACCCTCCTGTAAAAGCAGGTGTCTACACAGGTTTTGAATATCTCTAGAAAAGGCAACTCCATAGCCTCTCAGGGCAGCCTGTTTCAGTGCTCAGTCACCTGCAGAGTAAAGCAGCTTTTCCTCATATTTAGATGGAGCTTCCTGTGTTTCAGTTGGTGCCTGTTGTCCCTTGCCCTGTCATAGACACCACTGAACAGAGTCTGGCCTCATCATCATGACATTCACCCTTAGGATATTTGTGTGCATGAATTACTATATATGTAAGTAGTTATTTATTAAGTAGTTATTTATTAGGTCATAATCAGTGTCTTGTTGCCTGACACAGATAAATACCCTGAAACTAATGGGCTGGACAAGCTTCATTGCACCATCATCTCTTAGAGAGCTCATCTTTGCTGCAATACTCATTTGCGCTGAACCTCAGGAGGGAATCTGAGCCCAGAGGGGCTTTTTCCTAGGACTTTGTTACCTGCTTCAGGATAAGAGCTGTCATTCAAGTGCTCCTGATACCCACACTGGTGATTAAGTTACAAAATCTCATAAAGCAGTGAACCTAGTCCCTCTTTTAATTGAAACACTGTTATTTTCCTTGCTGCATTTTCCTGGGTGATCACTCCCACTCGAGCTAAGTAATTTCATGGGAAGCTAATTACAGAGCACTGGCTCCACCTGTTACAGAGTAAACAAACCCTGAAAGTCCAGTGTGTGGATAAAAAAATGCTGGACAGACACTTGAACCAGAACTTAACAAGATTACTTTTGTGAGCAAATCAACCATGGAATCCTAGAATGGTTTGGGTTCAAAGGGACCTTAAAGATCATCTAGTTCAAAGCAACACCTATCACCAGACCAGGTTGCTTAAAGCCTTATCAAGCCTGGCCTTGAACTGCAATATATAGTGATACAATTTAATAGTATGTACATGTACACGTAGGGGAGGGATGGAGAACAGAGCAACTCTTGCAAGATTTGATTTTTTCCATAGAGTTGTAAATGCAGTTTAACATAAAAATGTTCTCATTTTCACATCCTGAATAGAATACTTCTATGCCTCACAATGAAACAGTACGTGATGTTTTACATAAGAATAGTTTCTGGGATGGCATGAGTGACAGAAGCTCTGACTTAAGCACAGCCACCCTCTAAACAGGGAAATAATTGCAGTCAACAGGTTGATGTGTTTTATTTATGAAAGCAAATATATCTGCTTTTACCATGATAAACATGGAACAACCTGAGTGTGACAATTTTGAATACTGTGCATCGGTTTTGGTTGGTACAGTTATAAAAGACTGAAAGACTTTTGTGAGAATATGCCATTCTGCCTTAATAGAGGATGGGAAAGGCATAAGCTGGGAAAATGTGGTGCTATGGAAAAGTTCCCTCTGAGCAACTTGGCTGTGGCAGTGTGTGTGGATAATTGCAGGATGAGTCTATTTTCAGGTACCAAACTACAGTGAGACATCTGCTCTGCCAGGACTGAAATCAGTCAGCAAAAAGGGCTGTGAAGCTGGAGAATCTGTTTGAGAGGGTGAAGAGGGCACAGGATATGCAGTGGTCTGTTGTGACCCAAAGGTAGCCTGAAGGAGCTGTGCTCTCCAAAAAGCAGGAAATTGCAAGTCCTGGAGTATCAGCTAAGCATATAGTTTGTGGAAGCCATTTACCTTCTGAAAATCCCTCTCAGTGCTGTTGGAGGGAAGAGAAATGCATTGCTCATCCTGTGCTGGACCTGCTGAGATAACTGCACCTGATGGTACAAGGACTGCAATGCACAGACCCCTCTGAGAGCAAAAGACAATTGTGGTGCCTCCCCTCCACACAAGGTCATTTAAAGGAGGTGATGGCTAAGAGGGGTGAGCTGGGCAGGCCAGAGATAGCCTGCCCAGTGTCCCGGTTACATTGCACTAATCTCTTTAAATCCTGAAACAATGGGCTTGTATTTAAATTGCAGGCTCCTTAGCAGAGGATTATTCTTTGTCACATTTTCCCTTCCTATTGTTGGGACTTCACATGACCACAAAAGAACCCCTCCCACCTGCAGCATAAAATTACTGAACTGCAGCAGAGCAGGAGGGCTTAGCTCGCTCTGCTCCTCAAGAAGCCGTGTTAACAGGATTTAATGTGCCACTTCCAAGGACCCCTCTCCCAAGAGTTCCTCATTCTGAAAGTGTCACACTGGGTGCCAGGTACAGCTCTGTTGCAGGACAGTAGCTCCATCCTTCCCGGGAAGCACGTAGGGTGTCTCTCCACACTTCTCCCAGGAACAGCAGCAACAGTGGGGTTTCATATAGCAGGGCAATAAATCAGGCCAGGAGCCCCAAACCTCTCTGCCAGGCACGGATTAGGCTGGAAATTAATATTTGAACCTTACATCTGCTTCCTCTTAAAAACAAAGAACCAAAAAATCCCCAACCCACACACATTTCTAAGCAGCCTGCCTTGTGAGTGCTCACTGATAACAAGCCTTGCTCCTTTCTTTATAGCACCTCACCAACAATTACCAAGACCCCCCCCCAGCTTCCCCTCACTGCTACAACTACTCATTACCAAGTCTGTGTAAGTCTGTAAATAATGTGAAAGATCTGAGTTCTCTGAGGTAGGTGTTTTTCATTCTTTCTACCTGCTGAGATCAGAACACTAGAGACTTGATATTAAATGTGGATTACTAACCTGGCCGTAGCTCAAAAAGTAACAATATAAAGAGGCCTAACCATTAAATAGGTATTGGCTTATTAACTGCCTCAGTTAGAATTGTTATAAATAAAGACTAAAAGATATGAAAGTACTTTTAATAAGGTTTTCAAAAATAGCAGTTGCTCAGTGACACTAAGCCATGATAAAATAAACAACTTCACCTCCTCAAGAACTAAATCAAAACCAATAAATAATTAATTGTAAACCCAATAAAAATATGCTTGCTAACATGTAATAAATAAACCCTCAAAGCAAGGACTACTGATTTATTGCATGTCAAAGAGCAACACTTCTGGGAAGAGTCAGATCTGTTGTGTATAATTTGGGCACTTATTGTAGGACTGGGTGCAAACCCCATCGTGTCCCAGGCACAACAGCAGTGCAGTGACACAGGCAGATCGATGGTATGTGCCCCTCACCTCAAAGGGGCAGAAAAGCATTGCCCTGGCTCACCTAGCAAAATACTGAAGGGTGGGAATCATGATTTTAATCTGTTAAAAGAAAAATTCTGGAGTTAGGAACTGGAGACTCATCTCTTCTTGCTGAAGGCTTATATTTTCACACTGTTCCTAAGGTAAATTTGATGAGATAGTTATTCCGTTATAAAGTAACCAAAAGGATTCAGCATTCCCTCTTTTTAGGCAGGAAATCCATTTTTTCCTCAGTTGATTCGCCTTCCCCTTTAACTCAGTGGAGGAATTATGTTTGCTGTCTTTTTCTAGTCCTGGGATAGTTCAGTTAGTCCAAGCAAAATCACACCTCCATCAGAAAAAACTGACTAAACCTCCTGTGCAGTATGTACCTTAACACCTACTTGTTAGGAAGCTCTGTTGGAGCTTCTTCAAACAGGTAATAGATTATCAGGCCACAAGTTCTGGACTTATGTAATTTTCACTTCACAATTCTACATTCTTTTTCAGACTTGGACCTTTAAAATCATCTGTTCTTGTTCCCAACCAATAGAAGGCAAAAATTTATTTTTGGTCTTCCTCTGTGTGTTTACATATCTAAATAAGTTAAGAAGTTCAGCCTGAAGTAATGTAAACAGTTTACTCGTTCTCGTTTATCACACAACTCATGACTGTCTCAGTTTTTGATCCTGCGGGGTGAGCACACGGCACATTGGCATTGCAACTGAAGTTCAGGGATTACACATGTGAAAACATTGAAGAACACTTACAAGATCAAGACACTTGATTCAGGTTGAGAAGATATAATGTCATCTCTGAACAAAATAATCTTTATCATTGCTTGTGATGGGAACAAAGGCTGTGGAAACAGAAAAATGAAATTTGGGAGCATCCACTTTCACTGGGTGATGAGAGAAAGAGGGAGAGTGTTCTACCATCATCTTTAATCATCTTGTAGGGCCTTATAGGGAAACAATAGCAACACTGCTGTGCACCCTTTTTTAGTTTCCTCTACTCATCTATAGATGGATTTGGCTCAAAGAACCAGCATGTGGAAGAAGCATGGATCCAGATTAAGAAAAGTGTAATCAGCAAACAAAAAAATTGGAGAATATAAAGGAAATACTATAATCTACGGTGTCTGAGGATGTCTGGGGAATGGCACAGAATGGCACTAAAGAGCACAGAGGTTTAACTGTGAATAAGTGGAGCCACAGAAGTGTCCATTGACACATAAACCCAGCACAGATTTTTCAGCACAAATTCTACATAACATTCAGTCTCTGGAAATACACCGGCCCTGAGCTTGCTTGCTTTGCAGAGGGAAATAAATGCTGTGAAAAGTTTCAGTGATCATGATAGCAATATTTGGCAAGGCTAAATTCTCAAGACAGTCTGGGAAACTCCAGCCAACAAAAATACTGTGGGCTATTTCTTAAAAATGATGTGGTTTAAAGGACAGAGACAGAAAACTGCCTGTGCAATTCATCCATAACACAGCCTCTAGCACCAACGAGATCCAGGTTCAGAAAACAGATGCCGTCACCACTGCAGAACAGGGAAAAGCTTTCTTACACAATGTACTGGGGCTTGTGAAAACTTCTAGGAGCTGAAGTAAGGTCACCTTTTCTTTCTTTCTGGAAGTTAATAAAAGCTATGAAAAATTGCCAGCCAGGGTTTTGGAGTTTGGATTTAAAACCTCCGGGAACTGGTTTTAAACCATGTGATAACTTCTTTCCTTCATCTGCTGGGGGTTGCTTTAGGCTCATAATGGCCTAAGGCAATTAGTAAAACACCTTTACCCACTCTCTGGGACCTTCATGGCTCCCTTGCATTGCGAGCATGGGCTATGAGGACAGTCTCGTATCCTCCCTCCTCCACCTTCCTGCATGGCTGTGCAAGGATGGAAACACAGTCAATCCCATGTAAAACAGCTGCAGTTGTTTTGTTTTGTTTTAAACTACCTGGTATTCAAGCAGAACTTGTCACTAGAAAGAGTATAGGGGAGTTCTCCTAGGGAGATGGGGCTGGGAGAAGAGACGGTCTGCCTTACAAGACAGCTTGTTAAAAATCATATGACTGGAAGTTTCCATGGCTCTGGAGGAAAGGAAGCAATAAATCCAGCTGAAAGTCAGAAAAGGCAAGTATAAGCAGAGTTATATGTCAATTCTTTTTTGGAGTCTGGGCTAGACTGAAAAACTAAAGAAAAATCATCGAAATAATGTAATATGTGGTTTTGTCAGCAACATTTTGTGTATTCTAGATATTTGAAAGAAGTGATTTTGTTATAAAAAGATATGAGACTAAAACCGTGTCCCAAGCTTTGGAAAATTAAAATTGGATCAAATTTAGTGGTTTGGCACCGTCTCAAGTTGAATAGCTTGGACTGGGAAAGGGGCCAGCAGAACGTCATAGCCAGGAGAAACAAAGAACAAGAGGTATGCGGTGTAGCCATTGCACATCAGCTAGTGGCCCATAACAGCTTATGCTAAGGGGAAGAAGTATGGGTTCTCAACCTGTAAATATCCTTTTTCCTCCAAAGACCTTTCTGTCTCCTCCACATCACTTGTCAAGGCTCCCTAAGTTCAGTGAATGATCACAATGTCCTGTTCTAGTCAGACACTACAGGAATTAAAAATGTTCCTTAGTCCAAACTCACATGTAAGTTATATTTTCAGAAAGGTCAAAAGCAACAGGGAGGAATTTAAAGTAAATATAGAAGAATGTTATTGCAATTTTTTTTTATCACACAAGTTAGTCCATGCATATAAAAGAAACCAAAAAACCAGCATACAATCAAACATCTGTGCTGAATTGACAGAGGCCTGTCAGCAGTGGGAATATGTAGTTGCTGCTGGCCTGATTAGGTTTTTATTCAAATACATTCCTATTTCCTTGCTAGAGTTGATGCTGTCATCAAAGGAAGCCCCAAGTAGTAAAGCTAAAAGCCTGAGCCTCCCCAGGTGAAGCTCACCAATCTATGATGTGATCAGGATAGGTTTGCATAATCCACCTTTACATGCAAAAAAGCCTATTGCAGCACCATGCTGAAGTTGACTCCTTGCTAATTCTCTCTCTCTTCTGAGTATCAGGGCCAGATCCCAACTTTGAGGCTCATTTTCCCTTCTATGTGCTTTAACAAATCCCTGTTGCACTTTGCTGCAAGGAACTTGTTCCAGCTGTTGCATTCTCCTGCACCAGCAAAATCAACAGCCTTCATGGTTACCCTGAGTATTAAGGCTGCAGGTGTTGATCAACACTGGCCCTGCTCTTTCTGCATGCCAGCCAGTGGGTAAGCCTGCATGCCACAAGGCAGGGTGTTGGACCACGGCTTTGGTTAAATTGAGAGGAGAGTGTGATTGACGTTTGTCATTCTCCGTTCTTCCTAGCAATCCCAGGCAAAGGAGATGCTCTGAAAAACAAAACAAACAAAAAAAATTCAGAGCTATCTCTGCATGAGTCAGTCTGGGGAGAGTATTACTGTGGCTACTCAGCACTCTGTCCAGGCTGACTTTGTTGAGTGCTGCATCAGCAAACACACACCGATGTTTACACAAGCAACAGTTTGGCACAATCAGGACAGATCAATAGGGTGAAGAATACACTGCTGGGGGCATAACCATACTATGTGCAGTTTTACTTTGGACTAGATATAATGTCATGGTTTAACCCCAGCTAGCAACTAAGTACCACACAACCTCTCGCTCAGTCCCCTTTGGTGGGCTGGGGCAGAAAGCTGGAAGAGTAAAAGTGAGAAAACTCATGTATTGAGGCAAAGGCAGTCTAATAGGTAAAACAAAAGCTGTGCAAGCAAGCAAACCAAAACAAGGAATTCATTCACCACTTCCATGGGTAGGGAAGTGTTTAGCCATCCACAGGACAACAGTGCTCCATCCCGTGTAACAGTTATGTGGGAAGGCAAATGCCATCGTTCTGAATGTCTCTCCCCTTCCTTCTTCTTCTCCCTAGTTTTTATTCTGAACATCCCTTGGGTCAGTTGGGATCAGCTGTCCCAGCTGTGTCCCCTCTAAAATTCTTGTGCATCTCCAGCCCACTTACTGATGCGTTGGTGTGAGAGGCAGAAAAGTCCTTGACTCTGTATAAACTCTGCTCAGTGGTACCCAAACCATCCCTGAATTATCAACACTATTTCCATCACAAATCCAAAACACAGCCCCACACCAGCTTGTGTCCTGAATCAAACATCCCTAATGTGAATATGGCCACAGCAAAGTCCTGATTAAATCTGCCAAACTTCAACCAGTGAACAGAAATCCGTAACTTCTCTCTGGAGCCCCTCTCTCTTCATTGTCTTCCAGGAAACAGAATGCAATCAAACTCCATACTTCAGCATCTTAGCTTAAAGTTCAGTGGTGTGAGTGTTGACCCCGCTCCATGGGCCTACTCTCACTTAAAATAGGTTCTGCTAACATTCACATGATCTTGCTGGTTTGTTTGTTTTGATGCTTGACCTTCACCTTTTTTTGTATTGTCCTTATTCTTAATGTAAAAATAACAAACTAAAATAACAAAATAAAAATAACAGACAAAAAATTATCTCCCTGCTAATATTGAACTTTTATATCTGAAGGGACTGTTATAATAACAAGACAAGCTTTCCAAGCAGCAAAACCCAAAAGATTTCAGATTTCCTTTTTTGTTGCTTATTAATACTTCCGACAGTCTTTTATTTTTATTTTTTTAATATCCTTTTTCCTTCCACTGTCTAGCATCTCTCAGTCATTTTTAAATTTAAAGCATGTGTGTCCCAAATATGATTTTATGGCAATGCATCTTGTCCTAACCTGTGTTCTTCTTTGTTTGTTTTCATCTTTTGTATTGAAGTCACTGGAATTTTCTTCCATATTTTGCATTATTTAAATGGCTATGGGAAAGCAGTGCAGCTAATAAGACACATCGGACACTTTTTCCTATCAAAGAGTAAGCCCAGCTGTGAAGCTTGAGCAGCTTGAGCAGCTTGGGCTGTACAGAGCTCATTAACCTCATACATTAGAAGCAGTGTGCCACAATTATTGAAGCAGCTGTGAGCAGAGGAGCTAAAAGGTGGCTTTGAGCTCTCTCCACAGGACCAGGGCCATGGGCAGGCTCCAACAGTGGAGAAAACACTCGCTCCAGGCTCTGGGGAGGAAAAGGATACAGCACAGCCCTCTTCTCCTACAGATTTGTACTACCTGTTCTTTTCTGTGGTAGTGGACAATTTCCCCCACCTTTGTCCTCTGAGTCCATGCCCTGACCCCACAGCTGCACGTCACTTTTCTCTCATCTTCTCTGCCTCATGGTGCCTCTCGCAGCAGGATTCCTGAGCAACAGCAGCCCAGTAATACTCATGTCCAAATGTCTGTTTGAACAGCTTCACTCTTCCAAACTATATAAATAATCCAAGGATGTGCTGTAGAGCATTTGATCTCTGACCAAGCTATTAGTTGCTATTATCTAGATTTCGTTTTGTAGTGATAATATAACTGAATTCTCTTGGATATGAAGTCTCGTGGGCTTGCTCTTTACCAAGAACCAGAGACTGATGCCCTGGTGACACAAGTTTTCTTCTGCAAGTTCTAATATTCTTTTTTTTCCCCCTTAATTTTCATTTGTGTCTCTTCTGATCAACATGCATATCCTTTTCTTAAAAAGCTCCCATATTAGTATGGTATTAGTTAGCTGGGCTGTGCTGTTTTACTTCGGGTAAGAGTTAGCCAGCTGTGGCTGGGAAAAATCTGCCAGACTGGCAGTTTTCAGTAATAAATCTCCTGGCTGAATGTATCTTCTCAATCACAGAACTACAAAGCCCACATAAGTCTTTAGATCAGAAAGTTGAAGTTGTCTATTGAAAGTTTTGGTCCTTCAGTGTTCAGGCTGGGGACTTGCCTTTGTATGGTGACCTCCTGAATATTCTCTCAGACATCTGATCATGCAGGCACCTGCCCTTCATTTTGCACAATGTATGTGAAGGTATGGTTTGATATTTTCCACATTTTCCCACAAGATGGCACAATATTCTTATGAACAGTGCATGCTAAAATACGGAAAGCTTTCTGCGTATGACAGTAACACAAGAAATGAAATGAACACACTCTATAGAAGTCTGAAGTTGCTTTATTTTACTCATAATTAGTTGATTTACTCTGACCATTTATCTCGGAGAATTTTGCCTTCTCTCTTAATTTCTTGTTCTCTTCCCATTGCTTCCTCTCCCAGTCCTCAAAGGTCCTGTGTCCATGCCTTGACAAGGTGACCTTCCCACAGGCTGGAACTTCACTGTGTGATTCTTAAGGGACAACTTTTGGGAACTGTGCCTTTTTTGACTTCATGTCCACTTCATCTTGCAGGTAAAGGACAAACCATTTCTGGTGTTCAATGAGGTTAATGCTTTGAGGTCCATGCTGAGCATAGGGAGAAGAGCAGAGACAAGTCTGTTTATCATAAAAAAGATGTTTAGAAAACCTGGAGTTATTTTCTGTTTGGGTTAGTTTTTTGTGTGAGTTTTGGTGGGGTTTTTTTGGTTGCTGTTTTTTTGTTTGGGTTTTTTTTGTGGTGGGGGGTGAGGTGGGGTTTTTCTGGTGCAAGATGTGCCATCAGTTTTTCCTTGTTTTGCATCTGTGGTGACACACTTTTCATACTTCAGACGTCCTGACAAAGTTGTTGCAATCTTCACAGGAAGGCATTGGAATCCAATATTTTTAACAATGATCTATCTACAGTTTGGTGACAGAATTAGAATTTTTTTTTTGAGATATGTTCAACTTTGAACAAAAATAAATTTGAAATTACTTCTAATTTCTGTTATGAAGCATTCCTTGGAGTTGTTTCTTTCTGAGTTAGTACTCCAAACCACCCCATGAACAAAACTTGTGATATATCATCATGGGTAAAGTTTTGGACTGGGTGACATACCTTAGATGTCCTAGGGGTTGTGGTCAAGGAAGAAAATCTGCAGTGTGAAGTGCCTGCCTCAGTTTAGTTTTAAAAAATTTCAAAAATTAGCATTTTGCTATGACATGAAAATGTCTACATAAATTTCAGACGGTTTTTCCTTTTGGAATGGGAGAAAAATAGTCAGAATATTTCATAGCATAGTGAGCCTTTGACACAGTTTTGGCCAAGTTATTAACCAAAGTCATTCACATTGAGTAGCCCTGTCACAGAAAACACAGAACCCTGCAATAGCATCAACATTCAAGAGAGCGAGATGTTACATCTCCCAGTGCCTCTACTCACATAAACAGTTTATTCCATTTTTCCTCGCCTTTAGTCTCAAGAAAAACCTAATTTTCCCTGAAAAAAAGAAAAGAGAATCAATTACATCAAGTGAGAAGGAATTTTCTTAGGTCTTTAAGGATATTTTAATATTTAAAAAACAGTCTTAAGATGTTTAGGTGGAGAGTTGGTTTGGTCACCTTCTTTAGTTTTTGTGTGCAGTGGATGTGGCCAAGCAGCATGCCTCAACCTCTTTTGCCTGCATAGCTCTGTCGCTATATTGTGTAATTAAACATAATGCAAGGCATGCTTCTACTGTACACACTCCTCATATCCTGGACCTATGTCTCTGTTTTTAATATGTGGCAAATAGCACTACAATTTCATTCTGTTATTCAGAGAAAATAAAGACAGAGCTCACTGATATCAATTTTGTAGAAATAATAAGAAAATAAGCTGCTAGCCTACCTTATTAACTTAGCCAAAATATTTTTCATCATATGCTTGCAGAAGCATAAACACATCAATAAGCCTATTTGATTGTGACATAGGATTATAGTTATCAAATCAGGTGGAAAGAGAGAGAGAAAGACAGAGGGAGTTAATGTTTCAGCACCCTACCCAGTGCCTAAGTATTTGAGTCAATAAGATCAGTAGCGGGAGGAGAAGGACCTGGGAGAAGCAGGTAGCTAATCAACTACTCTCCTGTTGTCTGTAAGTCTTTTTTTTTCCCTCAGACCTAATAACAGGCACTGAAAAGCAGGTTCACCATTAGTGCTTTCCTTTTTTTCTTGCACACCATGAACTTTTTTTCTCTTCCTTAAAGTTTGCTATGGATTTTTTCTGGAAAACACATGCTGACCTGCTGCAAAAAGTTTCACTGTTAGAGACTCAGCACTGCTCCTCTTTGGGTAGGAATGTCCCATTCCTGTGCCTCTGTCATGCCATTGCATCCCTTCTCCCAGGCAGAATGACTGTAGGACATAATCGTCTATTCAGAAATGTGTTCTATTTGAACCCTTCAAATCCTATTATGTTGGAATTCACATGACTTATTTCTCATGCTCTATTACAGGCCAAGCTTCTTTATCCCACCCTGTATTTCCTCTAGATCAGTGCAGCTTCATCTCAAAGCAAGTGACAAGCCAGAGACCTGCAGCACCACTGGCAGAGGTATGTTCATTTTGAATTGACTTGAAACAAAATTTCAACTGAGTTCAATAAAACAAACATTCTAATTTGGGAACATCAACACTGTTTATTTCAGTCAAAAATGTTAGAAAAAAATATGTCAAGTTTCCAAGATATTATTTAAAAAAGAAAATGATAACATATCATCAATTCTTTTGGAATGGAAATTGTGATTCATAGTCTTAGTCTGCCCAAACTGGGCCCTGTCGCCCCCACCTCATTGGCAAGGACAACCACAGACCCTGAAGCAACTCTGGACTGGCTTGTGCCCAAGCTGTTGAAGACAAGCAGTTCACAGCCTCCTGGCAGAGAGCACACCAGCTATGTGCATGCTGTCTGAGCTTTGGTGTACATGGCCCCTCTTTTTGGGGCCCCTGTTGGCCTGGTTTGCATATAAGTTTTCAATCCTGGGTCCAGAGTGATGAAAGGGTGGTGATGCAGCCAGCAGTGAGTTCTCTTCACAGCTAAAGGTGTGTCGTGTATCCTCTTTTATGACAGGGCATATGTGAGGCATTTCTACAGAGAGAGGCTGGAGGAGGAAACCAAACTTGTTCTGAAGCAAATGATCCTGCGAGTTGCATCCTGCCCTTCTGCTGAAGGAAATAATTTGACCCTGTCCACCAGGGAGTGAACAAGCTTGTATGCAACATGGAAAAGCAGAGGACAAGGATTCTGTCCTTGTCCTTGTCTGTCCCAAGAGACTCTTATTCAGAGCCAGGTATTTGAAACTGGTCTTCTGAGGTCATAGACCTCAAATTCCTTCCTTTTTCCAGTCATGGCAAGATGGAGAGATCTGGGGATGAGAGAAAGTCCATCTGAAACTTCTTTTAGCTATGAGGGTTTTTTTTAAAAAAGGACATTCAGAAGGTGTTTTGACTCCTGTACATATCATTTCAGGAATACTTTCATGCCTCACCTACTGTTTCTATCTCACCCTCTCACTAGACCTAAGAGAGAGAGGCTTGCCAATAAACAGTCACATGTTATGAAAAACAGAGAAAAGGGCATATGAAGTTATGGCCACACATTTTCCTCTCTGAATAATGAAATGAAAATAAAGAATGGGATATAAATTTTAATACAGGCATCAGTGAAACAGTTTATGACCTCCTGCTGTGCATCTGTGGCAAGGTCATGTGGATTAGTAGTGCATTGGGTTTCCATGGCAGAGTTTTCGTAGCAAGGGGGACTACAGGGGTGGCTTCTTTGAGGAGCTGCTAGAACTTTCCTCTATGTTTGAAAGAGCCAGTGCCAGCCAGCTCCAAGACAGACCCACCACTGGCCAAGGCTGAGCCCTTCAGCAACAGTGGTGGCATTTCTAGGATAACACACAAAGAAAGGAGGGGGAGAAATCCTGCACAAATGCAGCGAAGAAAGGAGTGAGATACATGAGAGGAACAACTTCTGCAAACACTGGGGTCAGTGAAGAAGGAGGGGAAGAAGGTGCTCCAAGAGTAGAAGCAGATTTCCCTACAGGCTGTGATCCTTATGTTAACCCACGAGCCTTTCATTATATTCCCCCACCCATGTACATTTGAGGAGGGGATAATGGCTTTGGTGGGCACCTGGCATACAGACAGGGTCGACCCATCACAACTAGTTACCTTTCTGCTACTACATGATTTTTCCCAGCAAGCCCTTGAGAAGGACAGTGGCTGTTGAAAAGATAAGACGCAATTTTTAAGACAGAATTTAAGAGAGGTTGTTGGGTTTGGGGCTTTTTTATGTCACCTTAAACAATCTTTCCTCCCTGTTCTTCTTCATTCTAATCACTTGGGATTTAAATGTATTCAAGTCATGGAGAGATAAAAGAATGAATGTGATTGCAATGTTGTGTCTCCCGTGTCTCAAGCACAAGCAGCGAGTTTCCTCCTGAGCAAGGTTATTCTTTTCAGGGTGGGGAAGGATAAGGAAAAATTTGATTTTCTTTCATGAGGGACTTGTGAGGCACATTGAAAGACCCTGTGTTGCATAACCCCTGTACTCCAGTGTTGCACACAATGCTAGCCCTTGTCATTTCCTCATGCTGCTGCACTGCAGTCTCCTTTCACATTTCCTTCTGCACCTACCCAAGTCCAAGGAAAGAAAGACTGTGTAGGACACAGATGACACTACAGGAGGGCCAGCAGCAAGACTAGACTTTGCAGTAGGCAGCACTCATTGCTGTGAAGAAACACACTTTTCTGTAGCATCTTTTCCCTCATTACTTGTGAACCCTGGGCCATCCAGGGTGACTTTGAGAGGCAGCCCCTCAGCCCCACCCAAAAGGCTGTGTCAGCTCACTGGGCTGGTTCCCACCAGGACTAGGAGCAAATCACTGATTCCAGCTTCACTGGGAGGGAGAAGCCATGGGATAAAAGAGCCAAAGAGTTCCAGAGGAGGGGTAACCACTAACATCTGTCCTCAGGGATGCCAAACATAGAGTCGTAGGTTTTCATCCTACACAGCGTAGTTGGGTTCAGGGGCTTCAATTCTTGCAGCCATCAATTGTATCTATGACATTGGACCTGGTAATTTCCCTGCAGCTGGGGGAAGCCAACCTCCAGATCACCCTGCTGCTTTTAATAACACAATAAGGAAGTCCCCTTGTGGTAGGATTTTAGAGACAAAATGCTTAAACTCAAAGAAGAGTGATCAGCTTCTTGACCTCAGGCCAGTCTGCAGGATGGAAAATTAGGTCTATGCTATCTGAAAGGCACTTAATGAAGCAACTAGACTTTGCCAAGCTTGGGAAATAAGGCAGTCCCAAGTGAAGGTCCTGGAGCATGAATGATGCATTGGCACTGTCAATTTGGTAGAGCATCCAGAGTACTAAATTAAATACATTTGAGGCAGAAAAGAGTATGAAACCCTATTTCAGAGAGTGCAAAACATCGTCTAATGTGGTGACTAAATTAATGACTTCATTTTACAACTGGGAAGACCTCACTGGATAACCTCATTTTATCTGAGTTTTCCAGAGCAGGCACCGTTCACTCAGACAAATTATTTGTAGGCATACTTGGGCAATGCTGAAGCAAAAGATGAATGGATGCAGTGGATGGGTGATAGCACAGGAACCCTGGTCCCAAGGGAGGAGCTCTGGTTCCATGATATCACCTTCAAGGCAAATCAAAAGTCATTGTAGCACTGAAACGTTGATCCACATTTAGAGTACTATATTACATCATTGATAGTTGCTAAATATGATTAATGCTATGTTGATCTTGAAGGAAAGTGTGTTGGTACCTTCAAGAAATTTTTGCAAAAGCCAATTGTGCTCAGCTGACTTGCCTAAAGTTGATATTATATGAAATTTATTATTTGGCATTTGGATACTGAGTGAAACAAACCACACCCAAGTGACATTTTGATTTTTCCAGTGTGTGACTCCAACTTTGTGAAGAAGACTAAAATTGTGTCAGATAGTAACTGTGTCATCCCTTTTTGACATTGTCGTGAATAATAATGGCTAAACAACTTTGTATTGGGCATACAAAACAGCACTTTCAGATTTGCAGAGAGAATAGATTGCCTAAAGATGGTAATTTAGTAAGGTAAATTTGGATCTCAACTAAAGGGCACTCAAGCAATGTAAATGATAATACTTGTCTCTGTGGATTTTACCTTTAAAGAGTACATATCTCTGATTTTTCTTTCCCTCTATAGACTGAGGAATATGCATTGCCATATAGCTTCTTATTGTTCCCATCAGATGTTTACTCTGAGAACTGCTCTAACCAGGATTATAGTGAAACTAAATTAAATTTACATTCAAGAATACATTATATCTGTTGGTTTTTGTTGGCTTTTTATCAAGTTACCTTTCTAGAACCAAGCCAGCCAAAAAGAAAGAAAAAAAAAAAGGGTGGGGGAGTTAGTTTACCTACAAATACTTTGCATTGAAACATCCCTAATGTAGTAATCTAGACCTCAGCCCAAATGCTAATCCAGACTTGTACTGTCCCAGTGGGGAAACTTTAGCAATATTACAGAAACTATGGTGAAAATCTCATCAAAGTGGGAATATCTCGTGTGCTGAAAAAGGTAGAGTGCTCTGGGCTTTTAAATTATTGCTCTTTATGCTTTTTTATGTTAGAAATATACAGATAATGCAGCAATGTGTCTCTCTCTGCTGCTGTAAGGTGGGATAGGAAAATCTATCAGTGTCCTACCTTCAAATTTCTCATTTCTGAAACTCAGGTCAGTTCTGTGTCTGTGGATGAACCCCTTTCATTTTCATGACTAATAATGGTAAAAATATGTATTTCTCTTTCATGGTAATTTTAAAATTTTGAGCATACAAAATTACATACAAAAAGAAATACATCATGATATTTCCTCTGGAAAAGGAAACATCTTTTAAATTCCAGAGAAAAATAATAATGGTTTTTGTTTGTTTTGAAATGGAATTGAAGTCAAGCCCTGTGCGCTCTTGCAGAGCACACACTAGAGCAAAGAGACTGGCTACTGCAGTTTGCCTTTGACATCCTTCTTGAAAAGTCAAGGTTTAACCTCCAGGACTGTATTTTTCCTGTCCTGTTCCCTTGATGAGGCTTTGTACCACTTACTTCCCTCTACCAATATGGTCAAAGATTACTGATGGCAATGTTAGTAGGAGATAATTAGCAGTGTTTGAGTTTGGGTGGGGTTTTTTTTGTTTATGCCTTGCTAAGGATTTTTTCTTCCGATGATTGTTTTAAATTTGATAATTGTGCATTTCCTGATTCACTTAAAAAAATAAAAGAAGCTAAAGTGGGTTTTTCTGATGTTTTTCTTTTGATTTGTTTGTTTGTTTGTTTTTCTTTGTTTTGTTTTTTTAATTTACATAAGCATGTAGCCCTAGACACTCCCTTAAAATCAGTAAGCTGAAAGAAGGACAAGTAAGGTAGAAAAGGAAATAATTAAATAATCCAGAGAGATGGATAGCAAGGCATAGTGAAGGCCTTAAGTTACATTTATTTTGGGCAGTTATGACTAACCCTGTGCTGAGTAACAGGATAGGAGAGAAAACAGGATTTCTCCTGGCTCTGTGGTGTTGACAGGCAACACTTACACGTCTTGGAGATGTATAATCTGGAACTGAAAGTCAGAATTTTCAAGGATATACTTAGAACTGAGCAATTACTCCCAGGGGAAATGCCTGACTCCTCATTGCTTATTATATACTTGCTCAGCTCCCACCTTTCCTTGTGCAAAATCAGTGATTTTATTCTGTATTATAATTGCAATATATCCTTGATTTAATCAGCAATCATATGTGTTACACAAGGACAATGACAATTTCAAAGGTGTTGAGTATTTTAGTCTGATCTGGCAAAATCATTAAGTGGAGTCATTACCTCCAGCATGGACACCATTTCCATGAAAGAAGCATGTTGCTTCTGCACATGAAACATTTGGTCTTTTGGAGTCAGAAACAGCCTTCAGAAAAGAGTGCCAGGGAAGCAAATAGAAGGGGAAGAGAGTGGGAAGTAAGTGCAGTGCCTGGGAGCACTGTATGAAAGAGCAGTCACTGCAGGTTCAGGAATTAGGGAGGCCATCTACCACCAAGTGATGGCTTGATCACTCTCTAGCATATACAGCTTGCTCTATGGTTTTGGAAAGCGTGGATTATTTGTGCAGTTTCTGATCTGCTTCCCAGAAAGCTTGTTGCAAATCTGGACATTAAGAATAGACATGTGCTCTTGATGCTCTGGGGTGCTGGAGACATCCTCCTGAGGGTGGCAGGTATGGCATGGGAGTACAAACCTGTGCCCTTAGGGAGGTGTCACTGGAGGCCATCTGGCATCCTGTGGAGCCTCAAATGGCAACATGTGTAGGCAACTGAATTGCATCTGTTGTCACAGCAGATAGTGAAAGCACTGCATCCTGCTAGGTGGTCCTGGATGCTCAGTCAGTATAAATATTTACTCATTAATGTTAATCTAGGTAAGAAAATCTGCATTTGAAGAATTCGAGATTCACATCTTCACAGTGTGTGGGCTGACAGGACACTTTGCTGACTGCCAGCAGGTTATATTAAGATCTTTTTAAAGGAGGGGTTTCCTGTTTCTGCATGCTTTGAGCAATTCTGGTGGATAATCCAGAGGAAATCAAGAAGAATAACCTCTAACTTTGCTTTTGACCTACTGAATGGCTTCAGATAAGTCTAGAAAGAGAATGGAAGGTCTTATTTTTCAGGAGGAAGGAGAAGAAAACAAAGCCCAGACAACCTTCTAATCTGGTCTGTGGGAAGCAGCATGAGATAAAAGTTAAGGTGAAGATAAGTCAATGTATAATTACTGCAGAAATTAGTAGGTTGGCTTAAACTACATTTTTCCCTACCATCAACATTCATCTGCTAATAGAAATGGTATCTGCAGACAACTGATTTTACATAACTTAAATATCTCATAGGAAAAATATTTTTGTCCCTGATGAAAATGATGTAAAAATGCATAAAATCTGTTGAGACTAGAAATACTTCTACAAGAAAATTTGCTAGGTAGACTACTTGCAGAAAGAAAGCACTGGAAGAAGTCTGGCGTGATCTGAAACTATTTTTCACCATTTGACATGATTTGAAATTATTTAAGGGTGCTGTGAAACGATTACTCAAAGCTCTCCATCTCGGCCCGACTGTAAAGTACAAGCTCTGCATTGGTGGAGACAAACTAGTGAACTGCAAGGAAGTACAAGCAGAAGCAGAAGCTGGGATGAGGACCTGCAGCAAAGTGACAGTGGGAAAATCAAATGCAAGTTACTTGACATGTTGTTATTCACAAAGATAAGGATTTCTGACTCTGAGTGATGTCTCCCTGCAGAGCCACAAATGAGAATGAATAGCTTCAGTGAGATCTCAGTCAGTGTAGCAGAGGAGGTTCCCATGTCATGGAGCTGAGATTTTGTGGGTGAAATCACAGAACTAGGACTACAAAAGCAAAGGAAGAGTTTTTCTGTACATTTCTGGAGTATTTCATTGTATAACCTTTATGCTTCCACTACCAAAAGGAGATAGGATCCAACCTGGCTCTTGTCAGTATGCATTAAAAATAATTTGTTTCTAACCTCTGCTACTGTCCTGACTAAAAAATGAGTGACAGACTGACTGACAGAGGAGAAAAAGTGCACAGGACTTTGAGCTGCAGCAATCATTACTGCATCAATATTAACTGAAGATGGTACTGGCAGCTCTGAGAAACACAGAGAAAATTGTGAACAGGTTGACATAGATATGAATTGTGCCACAGATCTAGCAAAACTCCTAAAGGTACACACAGATGAGCCACAGACCAATGCACAGTTACTTAAAGGCAGTAGAACTGAGAACAATTGGCAGACACAGCTCAGCATATCCAAGTCATTATGGCAATTTTACAAAGTGGGCTTAAATTAGAAGAGAAGGATGTACAATCAAAACTCTGTCTTTCTCTGTTTCTTACTTTTGGGAGGTGAAAGAGTACTGCCTTATTGCACTTCCCATTTCCAAGCCTGCTTAAGGAAACTCCCTCTTTTACAAGGAGTGAAGACCATGAGTGCATTTTAACACAAAAGGGGTATCTCACTGTTAGGTACAATACCTGCTCCTTGAAGAAGAGTAGTCAGGAGATGCTAATTCATTTCTCAGTCACACATTTCAGTCCAGCAATGTGTCCAGTCATCCTACTCTGCAGTAAACAAAACCAGAGTCTGCTGGATTGAGCAGCTGCAGAGAAATCCAGACAGCCTTGTGCATGCAGTGATACTCTCTGCCATAGTCTGTGCTGCACTGGGTTGGTCTGCTGGGATGCAGCCTGAGTGGATTTCTGCAGAATTTATCTTGTGAGTCAGTTGTACAATGAGAGGCCTCTGCATGTTAAACAGTTTTAAGGAGTTCAAAACTCTGTTATTTTAATGCTTCTTTCACTTTTTTTTTCTTTTCACCTCCAGTTTGTAGCAGGGCCCAGGGTCCAAAAAAATGCATGTCAGAGGAGTGGGACAGCAGGTGGAGGGAAATCTGGAGGGACAGTCAGACTCTCTATAAAGAGATTGGAAGTGTTTGGTCAGGGGGCTGGATGACTGGAACAATATGGTAAGGTCAGCAAGTAGGCACATGAGATCTAAAGGAAGAGCAGCTCAAGATTCATCCTGGGCATTGGAGGGCAGGAAGATGAGAAGCTCCAGGAGACTTCCAACTTGCCTTTGCCTTTACTCATTCTTTTCTCCACCCTGAAAGTTCCCAACTTCCCAGAAGCAAAATGCTTGCATGGGACCAATGGGAAGAGGGAATTGGTGGAAAGAGCTACTTGTACTCATGTCTCCCCTCTGTCTTCTAAGTGGAACAGAATCAGGGAGGCCCTAAGAAAGTAGGAGGAGAGAACCATTAACTTCTTTGATAGGTGTATCTCCTAGACTAGGACAGAGAGAACTCATAAGCACCTTTAATTGCTCCAAGAGAGAAGCACAGTGGAGGCTTGTTCTTTCCAAAGTTGTCCATGCTGAGTTGCTGGTTTTTTCCCTAACAGAAAAAAAAAGTGTTGCTCATTGTCAGTGTTGTTCATTGTTGCTGGTACAAAGGCTCTTCTCAGAGCTCTGGCAGCTTTTGCAACATTATCACAATTTTTCATGTAACTGGTGTTTGGTTGCATAAGGTAGAACTGTCAGAGCTATAGTAGGAACAGGGAAGTTTTTAAAGCACAGTTTTCTGGCATGTGGGCTCTTTTGACCTCCTTTACAAAGTGTAGTCTTAACTAACGGGGTTTTTCTGGTTCTAGATAGAATGGTCTAAGGCACCACAAGGCTGGAGATTATGAGATGTTGTGAAGGATCACACAAGGACTCCTATTCCATTTCAGAGTAATATCAGGTAGATTCTTAGCAAGGACAAGCCATAACCCAAATGACTCTGCAGTGAATTAGATTAGAGACAGACCTTCTTTGTGAAGGAGGAGGAAACTTCATGTTGAGATTATACAGGTGGAGTCACAGCTCTGCAGCTACTCCTAAAATGACTGTTATCACACCCCACCACATACCCTACCCAGACAATAAAGCAACTGCAAATTACCACTCTGTGCTCCTCACATGATGGAATGATGCTCAGAACTCACCTTCACTGGCCACCACATACCACTGACTTTGCCCAAAAAAGGGGCTTCCTCTCTTAGAAGAGAGATTTCTAAATTAACCTAAGTATTAGAAAATCCTTAGAAATACTGACAGGTGTCTGTCATATTTAAGAAATAAAATGCATCTTGCCAGGCTTTTGGAAGTGCTCAAATATGTACATTTGATTTTTAGAAAAGTAAAGGAAGAACATTTCATTTAGAACTGAATGTGTAGGCTGGTACCCAAGAGCTGAGAAATAAATCATTGTATTATTGTTGTCATTCTCTTTAGACACAAAAAGTTCAGCGTGTAAGCTGTATTTTAAAAGTTAACAAATTTTCATATAGAAATATAAGGTAAGAAGTTTAAACAATTTTAACACAAAGAACTGTATAGAAAGAAGTACTATTATTAAAAGCATTATTGAGGGAAAATTTATCCCTGCCCCAGAAATAGCTTCTGGGAAAATATATTCATCTCCTCTGGAAGCACAAATATGGAACCTCTTTTACAATAGTCAGTGGTGTTTATCACCACTTTAGTGATGAAAAATCACCTTAAATTCTGAATGATCCATTTCTTGTGCCTGTTTGTTGTATCAGTCTGACATAATTACACTTGCAGAGTGATGAAAACATGAGTTTGTGGAGTTATTGTCTTTGAAGTAATCCCTATTTACCCTGGGATATAAAATTTGAATTGCATCCTTTTTGACACACACAACCTCACCCGTAATAAGAGACTCTGCAATCACAAGGGAGTAAATAAATCTGGTCATAATGGTTAGGCAGAGAAACCAAGCCTCCAACTTCAGCTTCGTGGTTCATCTTCGTTTCTCAAAACCATTTGAAATAGAGAAAAAGGTGTCAAGTTAACAACATAGAAGCTCTCGAACCTTCAAGTCAAAAGAAGCTACAAACTAATTTAAGTGGCCTTGTAACTTCCCTTCCAGCCTCGCCTAACTTTGCCTAGCCTATCCCAAGACAGTAAGAGTTGGGTTTCCTGATACTGCAGGTTTTGTGACTACACTAGGACAGTAGCATAAGAAAGAACAAAAGTTATAAAAACAAAGCTGTGTGCAATAATGGGAGACATTTTTTTTAAACGAAACACTTAATAGGGCCAGTTGAGTGATGGAATTATAGCCAGCACAGTTTCTTGCAAGTGTTTACTTTTGACAAGTGTTTTTGTGAAGACAAATTGTGTCAAGCAGCACATTCAGCCCACATACTTGTCTATTCCCTGAGGATATGAGGGCTGGCCTTGATATCCAAATGAGGTCAGGGGAAAATTTCCATCTCTCTGCACTATCTTGCTGCTTTTAAGAAATGAAGAAGAGAAAAGGAGACACCATAGGGCTCCCAACAGCTGGGGACTGTGTGGCTTTGACTTTGACCAGCAAAGGTCTGATGAGCAGAATTGAAGAGCCCTCTGTGTGTAGCCTGGGGTTTCTGGCTGGTGCTGATGGAGCTGGTTTGCCAGAAACCTCCCTGCAAGTCGAGGAACACACAGAGCGAAATTAAAGACGGCCAGAACAGACTCCGAGCTTTCAGCAGTAATATGAGATTGCCAAGGACATAGCTCTGGATGACACACCTAGGATTATTTTAGCAAATGAGTGTTTCCAATGCAATGTGGATGCACACAAAGATGCAGCAGCCTCAAGAAAAACAACGTGCTTCATGTATAGCGTTATGGATAAGATTGGTACTGTTGCAACTGCGCACTGTATAGCTGCATAAGACACAATGCAAACTATTGTGTATTGCTTATAAAACAGCTTAAACTTCATAATCAATGAGAAACACTTTTCCTATTTTCGTTCTAACATAATTTGCATTGTCATAGAGTACTGAGGCCCCAATCAGAAAAGTGACCAGACTACACCAGGCACTGAACAATCCAGGGATTGTTACAATGCAACGTTCATAATAGCTCTTCCTTGAGTTCAATTTTATGTGCAGTGAAATGTTATAATTAGGACATAGCACCTAGCAAATAAACCTGTGTTTAGAGAAAACAGCCTAAATGTATTTTCATCAAATGTACAGGAAGCAATAGACTACTCTTAAAACTTGCCTCACAAAAAGGAGACACCAGCTAAATGACTCTATTGTCTGTGTAATGAAGCTGTCCAATACATTCTTTGGGATAATAAACAAGCACTCTCGAGTGTGAATCATAACACATTCTTATGTGCAATAATACAGGGACAGCTGAACTAAAAAATGGTTCAGACACTGAAGTATTTGTCCTTCCCAGCTTCTTCACTTGTTCTGGAAATCAGTTTAGAGATTGCTTGATTTTCCTGGGCTACAGGCAGGTTGCATGCTTTCCCTCTGCTGTTTGTTTGGCTCGTTTTTAGTGACCTCTTTTTGCATTTCCTTTCTCTTTCTTCAGCACCTCCAGGGCTGCTGGGATAGAGGGAGGGAAATTGCATCCTGAGACATTTCTTAGCAAGGAGGGGCCATGTGCTGGAATTTAGGTTGGATGGGTACATGCAGAAGTTGCTCCTCTGTGCGTGGGTTGCTATTTTTCTTTCTTTATGATAGCCAAACTATTTTAATCTTTTTCAATAGTAATGATGTGTGCAAGGAATGATTTTGTTTATTGAAGCAGTTAGACCATAATTGCAAGGAGAGGGTAAAGGAAATGGCTTTTTCATATAGTTCTTGATATAATTTCTATGGTAATAATACTCAGATTGTTATGTTTGACAAGGAGGAAAAAAACCACAAGCAGGGCAGGAAAGGTAGCTAAGGAGAGTGATGAAAGCAAAATGCCTGGCTTAGTCTGAGAGGATGGGAATAGGTAAGACAGAAACTGCAGGCCTACCTGATTTCTTCCCTGGATACCTGACATGAGAAGCAGTGCTGGCTACAGCCCAGTTTATAGGACCATTTCACAGTCTGACTTCAAGCCAAAAAAGCCTGTTGGGTTTCTGTGTTCCATTTGGTTTGCTGCCACAAAGAAAGAATACAGCAGCCAGCAAACATCCAGCAACTGTTGACCTCCTCTTCTGCAGCAGCAGTAAGATGTTTTATGGATGCATCAGCAGGTGAGGGCTTTTTGGCATAAATGTAGAGAGCTACTAGAACTATGGAATAATATCTTTTGCTGTTTTGTCACACAAGCATATTTGGAGGCATATGGGGGACATGACCTGGATATTCCCATGTCTGTGATCTATTAATTTATGCAACACCTGCTGAAGTGAAGGGTGGGATTAATTTTGCTTGGGTCTAAATGCTTGCCATGTAGTCACTCTGGACTCTTTTTATGCTTGCTGGACAGAAATTGATATTTTCAGCAGGCAGATAGTCTTGATCTCCTTAAGTGTCCCCTTGAGTTTAAGTGAATTAGTCAGTGTCTTTTTCTCTCTCTCAACCTCACAGGGTGGTTAGATAAAGAGCCCAGATATAAGTGCCTATGCTGTAAATAACTTAAATGAAATCCCACAAAAGATGTCTGGGCCTGATAGAAACATGATGCATCGATAAGGATTACTCCTGCAGTCATTGGCAGCACTGTCTCCCCTGCTTCTAGGTGGAATGGTTACAAGTAGTACTTTGCAGAAAGACTTTTCTTGGATCCTAGCAACAACAGCTACCAAAATAAAAGCTGGAGTTTAACGAGCAATGCCTTCTAATTGCTAGAATAATAATAAAAAGAAAAAAGTATCTTGGCTTGCTAAGCTTCTCAAATCTTTTTTCTTTTTCCCCGCAACAAGCCTTTATTTAGATCTGCTGTCATCATGAAGTCAAAATATCAGCGTTCTTCTCTGCAGAGCTTAAGACACATTTAAAGGAGGAAAACAAACCTAAAACTCATACTCAGAATATAGCTAAATCTCTTGTTTCAGCTTGTTTTTATATCTTTTGTGGAGCGGGAGCATGGAGAGAGCAGTTGTGCTGAACTCACATACAACTTCCATGCAAGAGACCAGGTTACCACCTCAAAGAGATACTATCCCAGTGTCAGAGTTCCATCTTTGAGGGGCTCCTCACTTCCTTTTGATTGCAAATGTACTTCAAAAGCGTTTCAGCACTCTTTCTCCCCTTGTAACTTCCCTAATCATAAGGTTTTGTGGTCTTTTAGGAAGCTGCCAGTATCCAAGGCAAGAGTAATGAGGTATCTTCATGTTTATTTGAGAGTGAATCTCTTGCGAATAAAGGAGGATATCTGAATGTCAGGTGTCATATGTTGTTCTAATTCATTTTCACAAATGAATTCACTAATTTCAGTTATAAGATTATATTATAAGATTTTCAAACTATGCATCACAAGAGTTTTCTTCCATCACCAGCAGTTCCTGGTTGCAGATCAGAAGGGCTTTATATTGCCAACATGTGATGTGTTAGTGTACACTGCTCTTCTGGATTCATTATATCACACTTGAAAGGGCCAAATTCTGCATTAGTCAATTTGTAAAAACGCACACATTCCGCTCAGGCTTTAAAAAGTGACTGAGAAAATGAAGTCCCATAATGTCCAGAATGTAATTTCATACTGTATCCATCTGCAAAGTTTTTTCCCCTTTCCCTGAGGTGCAGAGAAGATCTACACAAGTATAAAAATCACTGTTTCTACTTCAGCCTTTCAATTGCTTGTTTTTGTCCACCTCACAAATGGTGTCAATGAGGTCACCTATGTTTGATCTTTAGAGGGAATTCATGTCCTTATCTGCATCCTACACTTGACTAGAAGTGTAGACCTTCTCATCAGGCTGGAAATTATTAATGCAGTAGAGCATCCTCTTCTTGATATCAAGGAAAAAAATGTCAGTGCCAGCAATTGCTGATTAAGTTTAGCAAAGTGAGGAAAGAAGATTAAGAAGATTGAGCTTTGTCACCTTTTGCTTTTTGGTTCAAGTCTTCAATGAATGAAAAATCATCCATGCCTGATTAGAATTCCTGTCTGTCAGAAGGTATTTCAAAGAGACAGGAACTTCTGCCTGGCTCAGGCTGAGGTAAGTGTGGAAAATTCACCTCTCCTTACAGCCAGTTCAGCAAAGACAAATGAACATTGATGAGATTGGAAGATTATTGGTCCAGAGAAAGTCAGTGAGAAACTTTCCCTGGAGTTTAACTGCAGTCAAGGATTCTTAAGGATGTTGTGGGTTTTGACTGCTATTTCTCTACTACATTCCATGAATAACACATGAAAATGGTAGAGATAAAGCTTTCATTGAGAATGGCTAGAAGTCCAGGCTTTGTTTTATTTAATTTGATTTTGCCATTACTAGGCACAGAAGCCCCAGTTATTTCATTCAGAAAATAGCCACACATTTTCTGAGGAGTGTGAAAAGTCAAGCAGATCCCTAAAAGAAATAAATTTTATGAAGAGAGGGGAAAAATATCAACAATATTAAGTCTGCAAAAGTCAAGCTCATTTCTCATCATCAGTGCTATAGCAGTAAATCTCAGAACAACATTTCTAGGGCAAATATGATATATGGGAAGAGTGGGAATGGAAGCCAACCTATCTGAGATATTCTTCATGGTACTCGAGGGATTTAATAGTAAATTGCACAGCACAAGAGACTGTTGCTATTATGTTACTCTACTTTAATTTTGTTAGGTATTGACTGATTGCGGAGTCAGTTTACTGCCCCAGAAGAGCAGAGGAATTGGAAAAAAAGAGGCAGCACTCTGCTTTTCTTGAAAGAGAGACCATTTTCCATCTGTAGGTTCTAGAAAGGTGAACAACCAAAGAAAAAGAGAAACTTGAAAAGAGCAAGACAACATCTCAGTTCAAGTTCCTTCTTTAACTTGTTAGTTATTTGTACAGTTTTACTTACAGCAATTGCAAAGTAGTCAGACCAAACTTCAGAGAATAAACTATAAAGTATTTCTTTTGTACTTCTTAACCTGACTTAAAAGTGCCGCAGTATCTCACAAGCCATACGTGTGCATGTGAATACCACGTATAAAAAATTAAGTGGTAAATAGGTATTTCAGTGACCTGAGCCAGATACTTTTTCCAAGCAAGCCTCTAGCTCTGGTGACACCATGGTGGCTACTTCAATGTGTCCCTATATCTCTCGTCTTAGATGAGGTGTTGGTGTGATTCCTTTTCATTAAACAGGAAAAAGTAGCCGTGTGTCCTGGGGCAGAAGAAGCAGCGGTGAAGGAAGGAAAGATTTTGAGTGCTGCTCGTATTCATGAACTACTGATTCCATAAAAGTCCCCTGGAAGGTATGTGCTGGGATTATTATTATTGTTGCCATGTTTCTTATTTTAGCCTGGAGCATCTCCCTGTGCTCCTGTAACCTGCAAACAGAGCAGAGGTGGGAGCATCCGGCTACTTCTGCTGACAGTCAAAGCCTGTTTGACCAGCACTAGGGACAAGTGATGTGAACCAAGCAGGAATAACCTCTGAGCAGTTTTGAAACCAGACTTGGACAAACAATTCTGGGAACTAAAACTCTGGAGAAATAACTCCTTTTGTTTTATTGATTTCTTTCTCCTATTCCCCTGCTTGTTGCACTTTACATCAGTTTCTCTTCTCTGTGTGTATTATATTTCCACTGTTCACAGATACATAACTCAGGCAACCAGCTAGAATGAGTCATACTTCATCATTTGCCATGTCCAAATGGCTGAATCCATCCGTCATTAAACAACAGTTATGAAACAGGAGAGCTTCATGAACGTTACCATAAGCAAACACATATACACAGGCCTTAAAAAGAAATTTTCTTTCTTGGTAACACAAAAAAGGAAGAACTTCCTACTGCACTGTAGGAATCTCTGCCTTTGGAAGCTCATGAGGTCAAAGGTACATGCAGATTGCAGAAACAATGAGACAAATTCACAAAAGAATATTCTATCAGCCTTTCCCCATTCCTTCTCTCTACCTTGGCAGGAATGTTAGATTTCACTCTGAGAAGTCAAAAAGACTTCCTTTTAGAGAACAACAAAAAAAGACCAGCAATTCTTCTCCTGAATGGCTCTCTACACTCAGCTGTCTGTGGAAGGATCTGCAACCCTTCACTAGATTGCAATTATATTACCTGCTGCTTTGAAAGAGACACAGTATATTTAAATCTAGACCCAAACTTCTGAACAGTATCTTTGAAAGTAATGACAAAAATTAATAGTGTGGCAGTGCATGTCCTTTACAGAAGTTTTGTAGTTCTTTGGAGTCCATTTTTCCCAAATGACCTGTTCATCTGCTTTGAGCTAAGAATGTGTACAAGATGTGGCAGGGTGGTGGTCTGATGGGAATGCTGATCTCCCAGAGCAGAACCCTTTTTTTTTCCTTTGAGCTAACAAGAATATTTGTGTCTGCCTGTCTCCATGACTCATGCAGTGATTGTAAGTTATTGCCCTCTGAGGGCCAGAGGCTACCAGCGCTCATGTGTTTTATTGCATGTGGTATCTCACTTGCAGTGCCTGGAAAGCTTTCTCACATAAATAGCTCTGTTGACAAAGGTCCCATTTTGGGATTCTACATTGGTTTCAATGAGATATTTCATACTTTAAGTTCAATGTTTGCTTCAGCACCTAGTAAAACAAAATTTAAAGAGAGAAAGCCTATCTTCTCTATCATCACTTTGTGGTTGATTCCACTCCTCCACTGGTCCTCATGCCCCTCGAGATGCTATCTCACCAGTGTTATCAATATACTTCCTGGATTTCTGTGCTGGTGGTATGAACTCTCCAACATGTGCAGGTAGCAGAATGGTGAAGTGAAAAGGAAGCAGAGCAGACAGAGACTTCAAAGCTCAATCATTTCCTTGTTTTTCTATTCTAGCAAATGACTGGTTTCAGAGGCTGTTTCTGTAAGGCAGAAAAGGAGCCAGCATAGCTGGTTGTGGTTGTGCTTGGTTCACCCACATCAGCAGGAAATACACACATATCAGGCAATACACCTTAATATTCTTTTTCTGACAGAGTCTGGTAGCAGACTTTTAGAGTTAAACCAAGACCAACACTAAAGAAAGTTTTGTGTCTAAAGCCTTCTTGCTCAAAATTGGCCCATTGGGACTGGGTTTAAAACCTGTGGTTTTAGTAAACCTCTGGTGCTTACTCATGGAATGAGCTTCTGGGAGCTACTTCCATGAACTCCATGCACTCTGATTTACCCCACTTTGATAAAGCCTGTCCAGTTGTGAGTTGAGAACAAGAGTGTAGAAATGGACAAGTTTTATTTACCTGTGAACCAGTCCAGATAGAGCTAAGTTTTAGCTCTCTGTTTTGGAGAGCTGGGTTGTCTGGTCTCAGTTAGTCATAAATGACCATCTGTGGGGAGGGAAAAGTGGCTCTCCTAGAATATGTCTCATCCTGTGACAGCAACCCAAACAGCTGAGGGGCATCACTTCACAAATACATGCCTGGTCCTTTGTACACTATGAAGAGTCCCAGACTGACTGGAGCAGCTGTCCAAGAGTTAAACAGCAGGGGGAACGGGAGATTAACTTCTCCTCAAGCAGTGGGTAAAATGAGACACTAAGTGACTACTAAAGAAAACATTTTCACTGATAATTTCATGTACTTATAATTATTTTCCTGGCAGTTCTTTGCCTTTCTAATCCTCTCCTGCAGTGCTGAAAAGCATTTGATCTGCTATTTAGATTAGGAGTTTGGTATATATGCAAAGTGAATACGATGTAAATCAGCATAGGATGTTTTTCCAGATGAATAACCCTATGTAAATGTAAGGCATTAATATAATTTTTGCTAAATCAGATTATTTATGTGGTAAATCATCTTGGACCCTACAATTTTATTTTAAAGACTAAGAAACCCCACAACTTTTAAGATGATTTTTTTGTTTGATTCCACTTCTTTCAGCAGTAAGTTTCATTTTAAAGAATCATATGAAGAAATTTCTAGTTTGAGCCCATCCAGCTGTACGTTCCTTGTCATGCAAAGTTTTATGCAAGAGTAAAACAATTTTCCATTACTGCTACACTTGTACTTAGCTTTACTTCTGGTACAAACTCTAAAGCAAATGCCAAGCAATTTGTTGGGATGACCCAAACAACACAAATGAATCTTAAGTGGATGTTCTTTATAAGCTGTTAACAGCATCTATCCATTCTTCATTTCAGAAATTATATAGGTAAAACATTTTATATGCTTAGGAAGCTTTTAATATGCCTATCCAACATGTATAGGGAATGAAAAAATCAGTAAATTTAGAATAGGAAAAAAAATAAAAAATGAAAACCTAACTTAGTTAACATTTTAAATATTTAAAGGATTTTTTTCTTTCCAATGATTTTATATTCCACAGATAATGATTTTTTAAAAAAAAAAGAAAAGGAACAGATTTCCTTGGAGCTTCTGGCAACTCCATCATGAATTAAAACATAAATTGAATCTCTGAACACTTCTGTGTTGCCAGCCAAATAAATAGGTAGTGCAGCAGGATGCAACACCTGCAGATGTATTCTCCCAAGTCTGTGGCTTTCTTCCACAGAACAGACATCGTGAAATTGCTTCTACAGGGGTCCCACAAAACTCCTGCCTTCCCAGCTCCCTTGCCTGTTGAAGAGTTGCCAAGAGTTTTCACTCCACACCACAACGGAGGCTCAGACTACTGCTGGGGGCAGGTTTGCACCGGTTTTGCCAGGGTAAAAGTAGTGTGAGCCACTACAAATAGCAAGGCAGAAAGAGTCTTCACCTCCCCACTGTACCACTTGTTATATGGGCACACAAGAAGGCAAGATTTATTGAACTACCACAAAAATGACAGACGTTTATCTAACTCAGATGTGTTATTAAAAGCTATTGGTAACAGGCACACCACAACAACCAGACAAGTTATCCCCATGTTTTGCTATACTTTTAGTAACATTTCTTAGCAACGCATTTTGCCAGAAGATTTATCACCATCTTTCTCAGTGTAATTAAAGTTAAATTTAAACAGTCTTGTTAAAACATCCCACTCATTCTCAGGAAACATAATTTCATTTCCCTTTTACCACTTCTGGAAAATTTTAACTTTACTTTGGCAAGGCAGGATGGAGATAAAGGATGCTCTAATGGGTTCCTCTATGGTCTTTTTTTCCTTGTTTGGAAAAGGTTTACCTTACAAAGTGCCAGAAGAGGTTGGCTGCCACTCCAAGTTATTAGTTTCAGTTATTTACTGGTAAATGTAGAGTGGGGTTTTTTATTATTATTTTTAATATTTTCTTCACAAAATACCTCAACTATTGTTTAAATTAAAAAATTAAGTCATATACTCCTAGAGAACAGAAGCTTTAGAAAGAGGTTAGTGTCTCTAGCAGAAATCTGCATCCAGCATTAGCACAGATACCCAGAAACCTCAGAAACAGAACACTGGCAATAAACACGCTCACTGCAAACCCTGAACTGACTACCTGGCCTTTGTGCCTCTGAAAGCAGTTCCTACAACCCCAGACACACATATAGTGCTTATTAATTAGGTGGAAAATTACCTGTCTTTCTAGGGGACTTGTAGGCAGGGCATTGGATGATTACGTCCTTATTGCTTCCTAACTGGTTTCTGAGTATCTTCCACCTGGAACCCAGAGGGTAGCCACCCCCTGCCCCACGGCCTTGCTGGGGAGGATGTATTGGTTCACTGGTACAATTTTCTACCTGAGTAGTAGAACTAGAAGAGCATTAAGGTGGTGCTTGGGTAAGAAGGTGCATTTAGCGCAGGCTCTGACATCACTGTACTTTATGAGATCCATTCAAATGAATGAATGAATGAATACCTTAAAGTAATAATCTTGTTTTATATCTGCTTTTATATCACACATCTTCTATAACTCATGAACTTGTCCCTATAACAAGCCTATATTTGACTTTATAACTGTATAACCCTGTAAATTTGGCTTTTTAAAGGGAGATGGAAGACAATAATCAACACAAAACAGATAATTTCAAGGACAGCATGATCCCACTCTCTGACTATGATGTTTTGTAGAGGCAATAGGTGAAGCAATGCCTTCTTTCAGGCTGTAATTCAGAAAGAATTACCTAAGCATGTCTGAGAGCAGTGCACTTTGTTTCCCTTTAAAAATTCCTTTGTAATTAAATACATTATTATTTTAAGCATCCACTTCTTGCATTGGGAAAGTTGTTGATTCCCACTGCAGGGACAAGGAGGAAGGTAAAGAAGAGATGGGAACTCAAAGAAAAATGTTGCCTGACGGGATCTGTGTTGGCCAATAAAGTAATTAACAGCACAGCTCTTTGCAACCAGTTGGAACTGGTTTGCAGTGACCCCTGCAATCAGAAGCATAGACAAGGAAGGTAGGAAAGGGAGAGAAACTAGATGTTTTCAGCTGTCAGAGGAAAATAAATTGGTTGGCTCTACCCCTTTACACTAACTTGTCAGGTAGGCACAGCTTGTGCTCCCCAGCCAGCCATGCAGGCTGCAGGAAAACGTGATTTAGGGACTTTCCATTTTCCCTCATCAAAATCTTAATCTTCTGAATAACACATTTGTTGCAAAAGCCACAAGAAGGGAACAGAGAAAACAGCTGGTTAGAGACCCAGGCTGTTGGAAACCACCTGCTTGACAATGTACATATACACATACTTCCTCATTTTTATTCAGTATGTGAAAAAACATTAATTGACACTGGAACTATAGTCTGATACATCTTATGATTAGTCTCCTGGGTTGAAAGGGTAAGGAAGGTAACTCATTCTTTATCACTGAACCTATTGATTAAATTTTGCATTCTGACCAGGAAAATTTGGTTGAAACAGTAAAGTTTCTGGGATTTAACCTTAATTGGAGCAACCAAATGACAGTAACCAGTGGAAACCACAATTCTTTACAGAATCCTGGTAGGAACTTTGCTTGAGCTAGGATCAAGCTAATATACCAGCGTGGTGTTTGCCATACTGACAGCAAAGAGCTGACCTCTGTAGACGTAGAATTAGTGGAAAAGGAAACATTTCATGGCACCAGAAACACAGAACAAGCACAGAAGCAGTATCCTGTTCATTTAATTAAACCCTTATAAAGATCACTTTTCAGTAGGAAAGCAAAGCTTTCCATGGCACGGCAAGAACTGAGTGGGTTTGGAGAGATCAAAGGTGAGGGTGGTAACCAGTTGTGATAGCTGGCAGTGTGAGGTGGGTATACACTTTTTACTGGGAACTGAACTAAAACTGACGTTGCCTTGAGTGCATCACGGAATGAACCACAGATTCAAAATGATGAAACTTTGTGTCATCATTTGTAAAATTGTCTGAACATGGTATAAGTCCTAGAGCTGTTTTTTTGAATTTGAACATCTCTGCCCTCAACTGAAAGAGACTTGAAGAGGAAGAGAACTCTTATAGCAAGGTGTTTGGTCTTCTGGATTAATTATTTCCACCTTGAGGTTCATACTAACTTTGTTCTCTTTGCTACTCTTTCTACCAATCCTGCTAAACAGAAAAAATACCCAATACAGTGAAAAATCCAATCCTTTCCACTGTGTACTCTAAGCATATGACAATCATGTCTAGAGACAGCTATGAGACCTGGAATATCTGAACTCAGAATATGCTTAGAGGGAGAGAGAGAGGAATTTATCTGTCCTCACTAGTGAGCAAAAGGAGGTGAAAAAAGAGGGGATGCTGACTGTGGCTTGAAAAGTGTGGATTTTTTCTGCCCTCCAGAAATCAAAGCCCAAACCTTTTGTTCAGTTGTTCTTTTCCTGTTCCAGTGAAGATGTGAAGAAAGATAATAAAAACATAAGCTGGCAAATAATTCATAAAAACACTTCTAGTCCAAGAAATATAACTGATAGAGTTTTAAGATTTAAAAAAAAAAAAGAGAGAGAGAAAATTGTGGTAGTATAATCTGATCCCTACTGTCACTCTCTCCTGTAACAGTTTATGCTGAGGCTGAAGCAAGTACATAATTGCAAAAATGTCTGCAACCTTGATTTAAATATTTCTGGTTTACAGGGTATCCACTCCAATCAACAAATAACTTATTTCAATGACCAATCATTCTCACTGTTAAAATTACTATGTTATCACTATCCTGAACTTGTCTAGATTTAACTCCCAGATATTGATTCTTATTACATCTCCATCCATAAACTGAGGAGTGCTATTCTCATCAAACCCTGGTTTCCACAGTGAAATCTTAATATATGACTTGGCATCATGTTTGGTGATATTTGGAGATTTCTGCAATACTGTTACAATAATGTTGGCTGATATTCATTATGTTCCTGACTGGAAGAAATCTAAGAGATAAATGAGTGAGTAAGCAGTTTCTGGAAGTGAGTATGAACCAAACCTCAAGAATGTTCCAAGGAAAAAAGAAGTGAAATGATGATAATTAACTAACAAATCAAAGTGACATTCCAGTTTAGCTTTATCAGAACAAAATAACCGATGCTCTGAGGCTGCCTATGACTCTGTGTACCCACCATCAATCTAAGAAGAAAGGTGCCTAACAGCCTCAGGAACAGGGGCTCAAAGCAAGGCTTCTGGGGTACAAGACTCCTTGCTCTGAAGGTGGCTGTCCAGGGAATGTGTCCTGCCTTCACTGACATGCTGAATATCTGGATAGCTGACCACTCACAGCACCTGACTTAGGTTAGAGGCAGTAATGAAGCAGCTCCTGTTCTGCTTTCAGAATTGAATAAAACAAAGGATTGTCTGTGCAAGTGCAAGAAAAGGGCTTTGAGTTACATTAAAAAGGCTGAAAGGGAATGGAAGCTGGTAAATGTTCAGCACTTTTCATGTCATGTAGCCTTGTTGTATATCTAAATAAACGTTTAGGGTCCAAATTTCAGATGAACTTAAAAAATATAAATTATTAGGGAGGTAATACAATGGGCAGGTCATGAACTATCTTTTGTAACCATTCCACAAAGTGAAATCTTAATAAAAAAGCAGACCACTATATTAAACTTCTGTCTATATTGTGTTAGATATTGCAGGTCAGGAAAAAAATCCCATGGCAGGGCAGAGTTTGGAACTAGATGATCTTTATGGTCCCTTCCAACACAAACCATTCTGTGATTCTATGATGAAAAGAAACAGTTGAAAATGTGATCAAAGTGTAAGTCAACACTTACTGTTATAGAATAAATAAATAAAAAAAAAACAACAAAACAAAACAAACCAGAAAAGATGCAGTGGCCTGACTCATGCCTGTTAGGGGTGAGACAGAGCAAACAACAACCCATAGTGGATTTGGATACTGGCTTCTATTTAAAACCCAACTGATTACTTCATGTGCTCATACTCTACCACTAGCACTATCTTCCCTAGGTCTTAACTTCCCTCCCCAGATGGGAGATTCCCCCTGGCTTGGGAAGATCAGGCTACAAGTCAGGATGATTCCTGCTGCTCAGCTGCTTGCAGATATCAGTCTGCAGTCTTACCAGCCAAGGTTTCTGGGCATTCCTAGCATATACCTTTATTTATCTCCACCATTTCAAAGTTCTTCCTTCATCTGGGCTGCCTACACACACACATACACACACAAACATATGCACAATTATCTGCTGCCAATAAAAAAAATTCACAGTGATATTTTTTTCACTTATCACAATGAGTGTGTATTAAATTTTTGTAATTAGACATTTTGCTAAGCTACAAAAAACCTCTGAGATTTTCAGAAGCATCTAATGGCCCTAAAACTGTCCATGAATTTCCTACAATGGAGACATTCTTTACCAGAAAGAACTGCCTCAACTTAACAAATCAATACTGGATGACTTGAAACAAATTGAGAAACTGAACTAGAGAAAAACTACCCAGATCAAATGATATTTATTCAAGAGTTTAAAACATTTCAGCTATGGAACTGCCATAACATGTGATCTATATCTGAGCACCGACAAAGTGCCAGTGGAATGAAAGATGGCAGTATGGCACCAACCTTAAACAAGGGTTCCCTGCCACTGGTGAAATCCACAGAAAAAATTCCCAAGCAAAGAAAAGAATGAATAGTAAATATGATATATGTATCAACATTCATTCTGTTCAGGGAAGACATCCGTGTCATCCATCATATGGACACAATCAATGCTCAGGTAATAAGTTTGCCATCTTCCAAAAAAGGTGGCAACAGTGCTCTTTATTGAAAGCTCTTCAGCCCTCTCAGTTTGGAAGAAAAGATTCCCTCAAGGACTGACAATAGCTTAAAAAGTAGGAAAGGGAGCACTGAACTAAATACAGTCAGTTTTCACTGGAAGGCAGTGGAAAGGCAGTTGTCCTGATCCTCCTAGCTTAGGTGGGGGAATCTGTATTCTTTAACAAATAAATAAATGACATGCAAAAGGCTAAAAAGTGACATGACAAAGTTTTCAGATGATACAACAATTTCTGGACATTGAGATTTAGTGTGGCATACAGCTCTGGCTACTGTGAACTGCTGCAGAAGGATTGCATGAAGTTGATTGTCTGAGCAATAAGATGGACAATAAAACTTAAGAACAATGACTGTAAAGTAATGCACATGTATAGAAACTAAAACAAAACCCCACAACCCCTATACAGAATTTTTCATAAGTTATAAATGAGCTATTTTCATTCAAAAAAGAGCTCTCCCACCCACTGTACATGCTTCTCTGGGAAGACTGGCTGGATTTTCCAGTAGGTGTCAAACAGGCAAAAATAGATGGCTTAGCCAAATAAATGTCTCGCTGCTGACACAACTTGGAAGCCTTACTCCCCCCTACTCCCCCCTTCTTAGTTCTTTCCTTCAATCCTATCCAGCCTTCCCTGCTCTTTCCTCCCACATCCACTGATCCCAAGTGCATGACCCTCCGTCTGGCTCGGTGACCTACTGATCATGAGGCAAGCCAGCTCGGCTCACCAAAGACAAAAGCACTTCTTTTTGTTATTATTTAAGTGACCTTTCAGCCATTTCAGTGAATTGGCTTACTGTGTGTCTGGACAAGCACAGGCAATCTGGGGTTTATGAAGCCAGGAGCTGGGGGCGCAGAAGCTGAAAAAAAAAGGGCAGGACCTTTCTCTCTTGGCAGCAACAAGCTCTTATCTTGGCTCAAGCTGTATTACGAAATCATAAGCTGGTGCTCATTTCTAAGTATCTGCTACTGGCCCTGGACAGTAAATTACCTAAATTAATCTTTATTCCGATCCTACACTGAAATACTTATATTCAATGATTCAGCCTTGGAAAGCAACATGGATAGTTAACTTCAAGTAGTGTAGATAATTCTGTGACCACTGTCCCAGAACTTCAAAAGCCTTCTCCCATTAAGTCATCATTAAGGTAATAGATCTCCCAGATCTTCTCCCTGTTTAACAAATCATGAGGAAATTTAACTACAGAAATCTATTATAAACTTTATATATTTTGAGTCTCATGATTCTTTCTGTGTTTTTAAGTGGAATATATCCATCTTTATTGTATTTTTTTTTCTGAGCACAGAAATAAACATATTGCTATATCCCCAGCAGAAATGTTATAGCTGAATTCGTACTGATATTTTGGAAAATACTTCACCACTATTGTGAAGTCCCATGTGTTGCAAAACTTGTCAAAGAATGAAATGCTTTAGGGATTAATTATATGCTTTGAGTCATACTTTCATAAAGCTACCACAAAATGGCATCTAAGGATTAAGGATAAGCATACTGAACAAAACAAGAAGAAACTTTATGTATTGCTTGCTAGTATAGCTTGGAATAGTACAGGACAAAGCCATTTTGTGTCACACTTCTCTTCCAGCACCATGGCTGTATCCAGGTTAAGTGCAAATACAGCAAGGCCTATATATTTTTTTTTATTAACAGGAGGCCAGTGAAGTCAGGATGCCTGCCTGGCTTAGATGGGAAGGTGCTGGTATTTAAATGAGCATTACAATCCACTGCAGTAACCCTTAGGGAAAATAACAGCCATAGGCAGCTAACAGATTGGTTAAATATTCTTCACCTTCTGCTCTAAGTGGAACTATGAAAGTGCATTAGTATAAACATTTGCATTTAGCATATTACATCATCTTGGGAAAATGATCAAGAATATATACAAATCCAAGCAAAAATTTTTTTCTTCTAGCTTATAGTGAGAAAAACATATGATCCTGTACTCTGCTTCTCAAACATTCTCATGAAGCCCAGGCAGCCAGCTTGTGAAGCAATGACAAATTGCTGTTAGAAAACATGAGGAAGGGAGGGAGGGAGGGAGGAAGAGAGGGAGCTCACGAACAGTACCTGGTGCTCATGGCTGGAGCTGAGAGGGTGCAACTCTGCCCTGGCTCCCACCTTCTGTTTGACTTTGGGCAGAGTGCTGCCTTTCTCTGGCCTCTGTTTTCTCTCCTGTTTTCTGTTTCCCTTCAATATGTAAGGCAAATGATCAAAAGTGAAGAAGTTAAGTGGAAAGATTCCTCTGCAAGTCCATGTGGGAATTTAGTTCCATGTATCCAAAAAGTGAATTTTAGGTCAAGGTTTCACAACCAGGCACTACCTAGGGTAAACCTAGCCTAAAAGTGACTTTTCAAAGAAAACAGTTTGCATAGCCATGTAGCACTGCTTAAGAGAGGTAACTGATTTAAATCTCAATTTGCAGCTAATTCTCAATTTAACGAGATTTCACAAATTAGGACTATAAAAAAGGGCATCTTTGTAGTCTGGTAGTTCAGCATATGGATGCTGGGGGAAGGAAAGCTATTTTGCATGTCTCTAAGAGCTGATACCAGAAGCTGACAGTTATGAAACATGTGTCTAAAGAGAGCAGAAGCTGTTTGTCTGATGGTGACTTGTGTGGGGAGCAGGGGGAATATCCAGAAGTGAGTAGGAGGACTCAATGCCTGGCTTCAGCACTGAGATATCACAACTGATGTGAAGCAGGAGTGATCAAAGGCCAACACCAGAAAACAGTTAGAGAGAAAGTGTTGCCTGCTGATATAGAAAACATTTCTTCTTCTCTCTCAACATCTTAAAGAACATAAAATGACCATTATTTTCTTTCCTGTGGAAGACTGGAGGGAAAGAATGATCCTCTGTGTGTTTTTCGATAGCAGTGTTGTTGTAGCTTTGACGGCCAGAGAAAGTGAAGCTTGGAGCTAACATCTGTCATCAGAGCAGATATAAAATATTTTCCAAGCACAGAGTCACCTGCAGGGTCTCAGAACCTGAAAGCACATCTGATTTTGCCGACTATATCAACAAGTCTGGTAAAAGATGTTGCCTCTCCTTACGATCTTGCTTTCCTGAAAATACTGTTCCATAGTTTTCTACTATAACAAGTTACAACACAATTAAATTGTAGAAAACGTGAGGCCTGGGGAAGTTCCTGAACTTCTACTGAGTACAACAAGAGAAAGAGAATAACTGCTGAAAGAGAATAACTTTTCCCTTAGAAATGTTTAAGTAACACATCTTTTAGAGCTTCGGTCCCTCATCTATCACCGGATTCAGTGGATGTGACCCGAGTTTGACAGAAAGCATAGCTTTGCTTAATACAAAGCAGACAAGAATGTCAGAAGCAAATGTATTTTGAAATGAAATGAGAAACTCCAGTCACTGCTACATCAAGCACTCCTTTTGGGTGTCAGTAGAGTTATGGCAGTTTGTCATATAAATATGATTCTTCTCATTTTTCCAGATAATACTTTACAAAACTAGTTCAAGAATACAGTGATTAATACTAACAGCAGTCATTACAATTATTCTGTGAAAGCAGCCACACATCATTTACCACTCTGGTTCAATGAAGTGACTTCCCATTGAGGCAGGGAGAATAATGACTGAGATCAGAAAGCAAACTGAGGACACTAGCAAGCCAAGAAGGGGAACAAAAAAATTAGAAGGGAAAAAAAAAAGTTAAGAAATGAATAATTAGTAAAAACACAATCAAAAACAGTTTGCCAGTTTTATTGCTTGCTAATCCCTTTTCTTTCCAACCAGTGCAAGAGGCCACACGATACGTCAGTGTAGATGTATTGCACTCAGGAGTATGTTTATTCTCTTGATCACAGCCCTTTCTCATTGTTGAAATTCATGTTATGAAGTTGGCTCTGACAAACCTTTGATAAAAACCTCCCTAAGCAAGTACAATGTGATAAAAACCCCAAATCCAATTCTCCTCTATGACTGATTTTCCTTTAACCTCTGTCATCTTTGCAGGAGATATCGGAGTGGCGCAAGTTACTTGCTAATCTAAAGCACCTTCTGAAAGCAGATTCTAAAACTTGGCTTTTCAAAATAGTCCTAATCTCTGAAGACTGCTATCAAAAACTGCAGTAAAACAACCATCCATTCTCAGCTCTTGTCACAGTAACTCATGAAGATACATAGCCATGCTGACGTGTTGAAAGCAAGTCAGATTTCAAAGGCAGCCATCTGCATACATAACTTGCCCTGTTTTCACTGTCTGAAATTAAGCCTACTTCTATTTTCTTAGCTGTTTCGTGTGTGTGCCCATGTGTGGCTTGTAATAGCACTTGCTTGAAATGGGCACAGAAGAGATCTCAAGCACAAGGCTGGAATAATGCCCAAGCATACCCACCCCTTTTGCTCCAAAAGGCAAACTTCTTAACAGTGTGGTCATTGCCAGGAAAAGGTCATATTTTAGGACTTGGTATTTTTTGTACATTAAAATAAAGAGATTTATAAGCTTTTATATCCTGATTTCATCCAGTTTCTGTTCCCTTTCTAAAATTTTGTGGTTTACCCTTTAAATCTAATCCTTCATGATCTTCATGATCTTCATGAAGATCTCCAAATCCCTCTTTTAAAGACATAGGGATAGGTGAAAGAGTTACCAAAAATAATGGCAAAACAATGCTGGTGTTCTGTGTCAGGAAGAGGCTGCTGCTGCCATCATCTTAAGGGGCAAGTCACATTGTATTTTTGGTAAGAGAAGGAACCACAACTGTCACAGCGTGACTGCACCAATTTCAAAGCAAGCCAAAAGTTGAATCATTATAATTTAGTCCCACGAGAAAATGCTTTTCAGAATCACCCTCACTGTGCACAAAACCCAGATGTCCTATGTTCCTTCCCTGAAAAAAATACAAGTGGTCTGTTATTAGTAAAGGGCAGCAGCAGCCTCTAACAAGAGTGGGAGAGGAGCACTGGCAGGACTAGAGAGGCAGTGTCTGTAGCTGAACACTTTTGCTAGCTCATCAGTGAGCCTGGCCAGGACTTGCACAGCTTTTGGGACTAGCAGCCTGAAGGGACAAGCTCCATAAAGTTACAACAACAAAGCTGTTCTGTGCTTATTTGAGCAAAATTCTTCCTCTGAGGCAGAGCCTGAGAGCTCCCCGAGGAAAACTTATTTACATATTTGAGTGATACATCACTCAGTTATGTGAACATTTCTCAGGACTGTAAATCCCATAGCTAGTCTAAATCTGTGATCTTGCTGTGTTTTTTTATCTTCTTCGCAGTTACAGGCGGAGAAAAATTCAGATAAACCCTTTTAAAAGTGACTCCTTTTTTTATAGCTGAAGAAGAAACAGTAGCAAGATGAGCTATAAGTTTTCATCCAGCTGGTGGTGAAGTTTGTGACTGTTTTTAGCTCTTGGACCACAGACCATAGGCTTTGGAAACTTGCAGTCCCACACAACTCCCTCTTTGAATATTGAAGAAAGAAACTTGTTCTTTCTTCTAGCTAACCAGGATGTTTTGGGTCATTGCAGCAGTGCAAGTCTATGAGACAGCTCAAATCTAGTTGAGTAGGGATTTGGGGAATCAACTGAGATACTTTTAATATCAAGTGGTATGGAATGGAAAGCCAATGTATCCATTAAAGCATAGGACTCAGATGTTATAGGAAAGGTCTCTGGACATCTGTGTGATACATACCATATGTTGCATCGGAGTGGGGGACTGCTATGTATGTATGGGATTTATAGGAGAGGAATTGCGTGGAATAACAGAACAGTCGTGGGAGTTTATTAGCAGCAATATCCTGCAGAAATGCACTTCTGGAAAAAGGATAGGACCAAGCTCTTCCCCCGCTCCCAACCTTTGCAGGAGCAAAGTTTAACAAAATTGTCTTTTTGTTTGTGTGACTAAAATGAAAACCTGGACAGCTGTGATTCGGATGCTGGCTCAAGAGATGTGGTTCACAAACATGAGTGCTGTGGTCCTCAGTGCTGCAACAGCACAGAGCATCTGGCCACAGCAAGAGCAAGCAATAATACTTCACAACATAACAAGACTGCACCAGCTGCTGCCCTGTGCACAGGAAAGGTTTTAGGCTGGAGTCCTTTAGGTGGAAACCTTCAGTAGCTCCAAAATGCTGAAGGAGTTGCACAGACACTTCGTGGGCCTGTACAAACACTTCTGTGGACCTTGCTGAAAGTGCTTTCCTATGGAAGTAGATTTCTTCTTGTACTTCAGAACAAACACAGAGGACAAGGAGCCCTACACAAAGCCATTAACATTCAGTGCTGGGCCCTACTGCTGCTCTGGAGTTCACAGGGGAAGATCATGCACCCTTCATATTGCTGATGACTTGTTTTCCACAGGGATACTGCTGCTGATAAATTACTCATACCAAACCCCTACACTGTATCTCTCTGCTCTAGGGCTCCTTCTCTCTCCATAAATGTGCAGCCCCTGGGACACAGGGCCAGAGAGCTGAGGGAATGATCAGATTACTGCAAGGAGGGGGAGAACAGGTGGAATTGTAAACAGCAGCAGGCACAGAGAGGAGGCAGAAAGTTGTGAGCAAGTAGCTTTTGTTTCCACCTAGCAGCATGGTTAAGTTATTCTGCCAAGATCAAAATCACAGCTAAGGTGGAGTGTGTCACAGGGAATCCATTATTACTGGAGAAAAGAGGAATTGGCACCAGCTGCCTGCAAGCACTTCTGTGAGGGAATCAAGAGTTGGCTGATGACAGACTTCACCTGGTGACCTGACTGGAGAGAGGGACAGAGAACACCAAAGGCAGTGCAGAGCCAGCAGTGCAAAGCTGTGAGGCCAAGAGGAGTGTGCTTTGTCCAGGACCCTCCTCAGGCACACAACTGGAGTCTTCTTAGATTTGGTTCCCCTCCCTGGCCTGCCTGGCTGCATTTCTGTCCTCCATTTGCACAGAAAGAACAGCAGGTGTTAAGCAAGGAAGAAGTAGTTATCCCTGGAGAAGGAAATCAAACAGAGACATATGAGGAGCAGGCCTGAAAAAAATGAAGAGAAAAGAATGAAGGAGATAAAGAGACCAAGAGGAAAGGGTGGGGGAAGGAATAAAACCACTTCAAAATCCAAAGTATCTGATGATCTAGAAAGAGGGTACATTGCCTTCTGTCTGCACATACCCAGCTCTCCCCTGAGAGGTACTGCGAGATAAGTCCCAGCTCTGTCCTTGGCACTTTGTTGTGCTCTGTGTCATCTGCTACCTGGAGATGGCCCCTGGCCGTTCTCTCATGTGGCTTTGTTTGCCTGGTTAGGCTGCAAATTTTGAGGTGCAAGGACAGCCAGGCTCTCATTCTGTTCATGCACCTGGCAACAGTCGTGGTCCCTCTGCCTCCGTGTGAGCCCCCAGGAGCTGCTGTAACCACGTCAGCGTATGTGTTGCATTGAATGTTCTGGTTCCCTTTAGCTGCAGCAGCAAATCCAGCAGCTGCAGCAGTGGGATATTGCTGAGGCTGAGGATCCTCTCAAGCTGTTAATATCAAAGCAGAGAAGAAAACATGTTTAGGGGTAAGTGAACTTTCATCTTCACAAGTTCTTAGCAGAGAAGGAAGGAAGAATAAACAAGCAGATCAGCAGCAACCGAAGTGGATAAGGCACTGAGATCTTCTGTGGACGTGCAGAGCTGCGCCCAGAAAACTGTTTGGAGTGCAAAAAAGTAACTTTGTGATGCTCCCAGAGCAGATCTGTGAAGTAGGTGCCAACACAGTAGCTCTCTGTAATTCTTTTCTTTAAGGCACAGTAATGAGGAGGTCATCATCATTATTCCCAGTTTACAGATGAGGAAGCTGAGGCAGAAGGAGGAGAGATGAATGGGCCAAATATACAGCCTGATCCACCTCACTCAAGCTGCTTCCATTCTCTCATGCAAACAAAACAGAGCCTCCTGCTGTCCAGGGGTAGGCACACACAACCCAAACTACTCCTAGTTGGTTCATCAGCAACAAACACTGCAATGTCATCAGTACTGCTAATCTGGTTTGAAAGTTATGGTTGGAAGGGGTGAGTAAAATGTTTTCTAAAATCAACTGTGTGCACTAAGAAAGAAAAAAAAAAAAGGATCTGCTACACAGAAATTTCCAAGCAGGTCATGCACCAGAAACAGAGCTAATGCTTCTACATCAACTGAGAAGGGGCAGAGTACAAATCCTGCTAAGATATAGTTTTGCTATGATATTTAATTTAACAATTTCAAAGATAAATGGAAGGTAAAATGTTTTCACAGAGCCCATGGTTTTATCCTGCAGCAATGCTATGACTCTAGCAATTTTCAAGCATGCTCTGTTCTCCCTGAAGAGTAGTGGCTTAGTGATGGAGATTTTAGAGATAGAGAGCTGTTTGTTGCAAACTGTTCTTTCACCAGATTCTGGGCTGCTCTCTGTTGTACTGGGTGTTTGGTTTCACTTACCCCTTATCAGAAAAGCACTAGATTTCATAAACAGGATCAGAGCTTTCAAAAATAGTACTCTTAATTTTTTTTTTCTGGTATGCAAGCTGAAAAATACAGACATATTTCTGACTTGTAGTGCAAGTCAGATGATTCAGAACTGGAGACAGACTTTAATTAGAACGTTTAACCTTCAAAATGCCATTAATGTCATATCGTTGCCCTAGGATATTTTCCAGAATGTCATGTGTTTTTGAAGTTACATGTGTATATATATATATATATATATATATATATATATATATATGTACTTTATTTTCTTAGAAGGGGTTCACAATCTGCATATTGTATATACACCAGAAAAAGCATTCATTAGTGAAGATGCATATGCTGAAAATGAGTTGAAAATAAGGATGTCACTGCTAGGGCTCCACCGCTTAAAGTCAAGCTGGAAGAGGAATATCAGTTTCCATGCAAAGCCACCGGTGCAGCAGAGGATGTCTTATGTGAAAGGGCTCTGGGAAGCAGCAGCAGTGCTAAGTGTTGGAGAAGCAAAGACGTTGCCTCTTCTAAAACCTGTCATTCTAAATTGCAATGGTTTTAATGCCTGTAACAGATCCTGCAGTCAGGCCAGGAATGAACAACCTACTCACTGTTTACATCCCCTGAAGGTGCAAGTGCAAACAACTCATTTCAAAGTGGTTTGCACCTAAAAACACATAACCTTGCATCACAATATTACATCCCCAACACTGCTCCACAGAGAGACATTGTGATATCGGCACGATGATTCTGGTGTCCCTCCAGGGAGGTGCTGAATCCACTTTTTAGGAAAACAAAGGGAGAGGTAATTGCACAATATGCAAAGGCTTTTGTAATTTTCTTTAAAGGCTGAAGAATCCTCAGGGGCTTTTCAAAGCAGAGAGGCAATGGTCAAAGGCATTTGAAATGCACAGAGGTACCAGGGAAGAATTGGAAATGAACTAACAGTAGCTATAGGTCAGTGAAGGTTGCAACAGGGAAAAAAAAAAAAAAAAGGAAAACTAGATAATTATCCTTTTCTTTCTTTCCTAATTAACCCTTGTTTTCAGTTTCTGCCTAGCTTTCCAGTCCTAAGGGAGAATGTGTTTGCAAGACAGATGCCAGATGATCCAGTTCAAGGTGTCTCATCACTTCTGAAGCAGAAGCAAATTACCTGAGCTTGAGAATAAGCTGGCAACTACAACAAAATCTGCTGTCACTTGGTATTTTTAGATCATGAAAATGAGATATGTGGCCACAAAGGAAACCCCACCTGCACGCTTCGATTCTGGGGCTGAGGACGCTTTTTTTTTTTTCTATCTTAAAGGGCATCACTCCCCTGTGTAAGGCAATTTTGACAGGCTTTAGAAAGTCAAGCTGCCCTCTGCAAGCCTGTGCAAACTCTCTATTGAGTAATACTGAAACTTAAGTTTAGAAGCTAGCTTTCACTGGTCTTTACAAAAGATGACCCGTAGAACTGTGCTTTTCTATTCTTTTTAAATTATATTTTCCCTCTTTCCTTTAAATGGTCATATCTAGTAAAATCATGGAGTTTTTAATTTACGTGGAAAAGAAATTATTGTCTGGCATTTCCTAAAAAACGTAAAATTTTTCTCCAGAAAAAGTAACAAGGGGATGTGATTCATAATTTACCAAATCTGTGTTAGGGAGAAACCAGCTGCCCTGCAGGAAAAGGAGCAGTCGTAGTTTGATCCAATCCCCACTAATTCCAGACAGTGCCTAAAATCTTCCAGCACCACCAGAGGTAGATTCTGAATCAGGAGGAAAAGGGATTTTCGTGTTGCCCCCCAGCCCCTGACTTCATACCATGGAAATAATTCTTGCCTGTCAGAGAACATAATAAAGAATAGCGTGAAGCAAACGATGCTACGAGCATTTTAAAACTGTCTACTTCTCAATCAGTCCTCCCAGCCAAAGCCTCCTGGAAAAATTTACATTTCTTTCCCATAGCTCAGACACACGTTCTACAGAGCGGGAAGAATGATGGGAAAATTAAATCCACACATTAGACTAAAGTGCTTCCTTGCTCAAGGAAGACGTGTTACATCCACAGCAGAGGAAGAACAAGCAATTGATCACTGTGTGTCACAGGACAGGATAGAGCTGCTGAATTAGTATTGAGCTGGAGTGTTCCTTCTGTTAGGAAGCAAAGCTGCATTTCACAGACGTCATTTATAATGAAAGACAAGATTTGTATTCATCTGCAGGTTAGATCTTTAATGAGATTCCCTTTGCTGGCCTATAAGTCACAATGAAGTGACTAGAGCTCTCCAGCAGCCAGTATATTAGCTCCCCAGCCACGGACCTTCCAAACAAAATGTCCAGCAAAGCACCCTTTTGCTTTTCCTTATCATCACATATTCACTCGGGATATAGCACCTACTGTCACCCACAGAGCCATGAAAAGTGTGAAACTGCTGTGTGTGGCCAAAAAGAGCTGCTGCAGAGCCAGGATGCTGTCAGAGGGTCTGTGTCTTTGAAAAGTGCTTTGTTTGCCTGAAACCTTCGCTAGAGAAATAAATGGTCCTACTCAAAATACTGTCCAAGGGAAGGCCTTTCCTGAGACAAAGGCCCTCTTTGCAAGGAAGAATTTGTTGCAAAATGAAATGAGTTAAAGAAAAAATAAAAGGCAAAAAATCCCAACCCTGAGCTAGATCATTTGTCTGTGGTTGTATGACCTAGTATAGGACTTTGTGTTAGAGAACTGCTAGTTTTTCTAGTGCTCCAGACAGAGAATTTTAGGCAAAACTACAAATTAATGCAACAAGAAGCTGAATTCAAATTGTATCTTATCTTTCCTAATTTTTGAGCGATTAAACAGTGTTCCTTAATGCTGTGTTTAGGGCCTCTGATTGATGAATACAGGTTCTGTTTCTAACCCATATTTAGCCTGCAGCCACTTTAATAATAGCACTTAAGTAATTCACTGCACACCTGCACGAATGCTTCACATGATCTATTTTGGAGATGTCACCCAGAGTCACACAGTTCAGCCTTTGCAACAGCCCCAGTGTTGGCCATCAGGAGCCAACAGTGTTGCTTGGCATCCTCCTCAAAAAGTCAGGAGTTTTCACCGGCTCAGATGCTGAGCAGATTTATAGTCTCCTCAATCTGTCACATAAGCACCAATGTCTGACCAAAGAAGGGAGTAGGACCTGACAACTTGGGGCAGGAAAAGGAGCAGAATTATTTGAGCCCTAAAGAAGACCATTTTAAGGTTTCACCAAACAAAGCTCTGCCTCTTTACATTTCAGTCTTTCCTGGTATACCCTGAAGCTTCTTGGTGTGACTCACAGACAAGGACTGCCAGTTACCTAGCAAAGCAAGGAGACAGAAAAATTAAACGGGTTAATTTTTAATTTATTTTTTTTTTGCCATAGTGGTTTTCTAACTCCAGTGCTGCTTGTTGATAGCTCTGGCTGAAATAAGGAGTACTGAAATACATACAAAATAAGCTACACTATTTCTAGCCACATCAAAAGTACTTGGAAACCAAAGCTTACCATGCAACACTGTTCTCAGTAAGTTTGGATGAAGATTAAAAGCAGATTTAGCTTTTGGGAACCCTACTAAAATGAAATTTCTAAACTTATCAAGGTTTACTCGTTGTCAGATACTCTACTCAAACCATGTCAGTGGTGAAAATTAATGAAAAGATAAGCCAGGGTTCACCTTGCATAGAATAATACATAGCACTGCAAATATACAAATTCCTCTCCAGATCAAAATATGACTTGCTTTAAAAGTAAGTGACTTCACATGGTTTGATTCTGGGGGCTGTCCTGTGCAGGGCCAGGAACTGGACTTTGATGATCCTAGTGGATCTCTTCCACCTCGGGGTATTCTGTGATTCTGTAAGTCATTAACGGAGTCCACATAATTTTTTCACTCATGTAACAGACTCATAGAAATAAAGTAAAATCTTGAAGTCAAGTTTTGTTTTCCTTATTTTGCTACTGTTGGGTATGAGATCACTTAGACACTTTGGGAAGTAATCAAGACTTCTTTCACCTACAGAAATAAAAAAAATATTTAATAATTAATTCTCTAATAATTAGGGAGATAAAAAAATAACAATGATAACAACATCTTTTTCAATACTGCATCTTTCTAAAAGCAAGAAATCCTAAAGCTGTGAGGTATTCTAAGGTTTTCTCTAGCGTTTCTCCCCTCTCCACTTGTTTCTTTTAATCTTAGCTATGTCAAAAATATCCATTTCATCAGGCAGGACAGTTTACCTTTCCCTAAAGCCTGTTAACCAAGTAAGCCTTTTATCTTTGAGGTATAGGAAGTCCCTTCTTCAATTTCAGTATTATTTGATGTCTTTTAGTGCCCCCACAGAGGCCTTCTGCAAAGGCAAACTAAATCTGTCCAAGACAATGGGAAGCAAAAAACCTGGGATAAACAAGGTGCCTGTGGTACCTTTGAACTTTTCTGTGTGTTTTTTTTAAAAGAGCTCTCTAAAACTGAAAAAGGCAAATCTCATAGTAGCTGAAACAGAAAGCTTTCACTTCAGAGCCATAAGATATTTAACATTTCAGCATTAACTATTTATTTGGAGGGTTTATGGATCAGTTCAATAAATGATGAAACAAATTCTCAAGATACCAAACCAAGAATACTAGAAGGAAACATTCTCTTACATAGATGAACTACAGACTTACAAATTTGCTGCTGAAGGCCAAAATACTCTTACCTCACTGAATGCTGTATGTGTATATCTAGGGTCTCATAACCATTTTTCCCAGGTTCTGGGAAATGGGTTTCCCACTTATCCCTTTTCCTTTCCTTTTTTCCCCCTATCTCTCCACTGATCCTCATCTTCTTTGTCAGTCTCAGTATGAAAAAATCTGTAGTAAAAATGACACCAAGTGCTAGATGATTGAGATTATTCACTGATTATTCAGATCATACTATAGGTGGCATGGAACTTGTACACTAAAACCCTGCTTTTATCACATCAAGAGATTACAGTTGTCATAGGTAAGTACAGCATAGAAGATCATTTTTCTAGAAAGAAATCTGATAGCAATGATGATGTTAGGTGTTGAAACAAGTGTTTTATGTGTTATCAATTGACAAGCAAGGTGAGAAGATGCTTAAATTAAGTACAGTTGAAAGTCCTGCAGAGGCAAAGCTTTATCCTGTTTCTAGGCATTCCTAGAGCTGTAATTATTTGTTTTTCTTTTTTTAAACTTAATAAAAAATCTAGTAAATACAGAAGAAAAGGTGTGGATTTGCTTGCAGCACAATAAAGTTTAGAAGTAGCTGATATTTTGTTGCAAGTACAGGAGAAATGACCTTTCTGATTATTCACAGCTCATCTTTTTCTCCCTAATAATGTAGGAATAGCTCAAGGAAGCCACTTTTATGGTTGATGTGTTTACACATGTTGGAGTCCCTTGAGGTTATGATATTTATTTGTAAGCATGGTTGCTCTTCTTTTTAAATTGTCTCATTATTTAAGGAAAAAAATTATCCAGAAGCCTCCTGGACTGCTTGTACCCCATTGTCTTATGTCACCAGCAGATAGTGGGGTGGTTGAAGTCTGCCATGAGGACCTAGGTCTCAATCATAAGGCTTCTTCCAATTACCTGAAGAAGGCCTCACCTACTTCTTCCTGATCAGATGGGCTGCAGCAAACACACACCACAACACTGCTTGTGCTGATCTCTGATGCTGACCCATAAGCTCTTGACTGGCTCATCACCCCCTGTAGCAAGCTGTGTCCATTCCTGCTGCTCTCTCACCTAAAAGGCCACTCCCCAGCTCACCATGCTGGTCTGTCCTTCCTAAAAAGCCAGTACCCATCCATTGCAGCACATCCCTGTGACCCCAGTGAGATCATAGCTCTGCATCTACTCACAAACATGTAGTTCCTCATGTGCTTCCCATGCTGCCTAGAATTCCTTTGGAGTTACTGGGTTTAACTCCAACACTAAGATCTTTGCAGCCCCAGTCTCTGTGTTGTTGTATATTTGCTCTTCTGCTAGGAGTACCTGGACAAATTAAACTGAAACAGAGGGGCCCAATGCACCTTTCCATGCACCAGTGCAATGGTCACAGAATGGTTGCAGTTACAGAAATTACAGTTGCATACCTGTTCCAACTGAACTGTTTGCCAGAGTTTGTTTTTTTTTTTCCAAATTGGACATCAGAAAGAATTTCTTCACTGAAAAGGTTGCCAGGCATTGGAATGGACTGCCTAGGGAAGCAGTGGAGTCACCATCACTGGAAGTGGCACTTAGTGCTGTGGTTTAGGTGACAAAGAGGTGTTCTGTCAAGAAAGGGTTGAGCTTAATGTTCTCGGAGATCTTTTCCAGCCTTAATGATTCTATGAAATAGTTGCCTTTGCAAGCTTCTTCTGTCTTTTTTTTTGTTTCCTTTTGCATTTCTATGTGTGTCTTGAACGTGACCTTTGAAAAGGTACTGTATAACCCCTTAGACAAACCACTGGTCTAACTAAAGAATTAGGGGGGTGACTGCTGCCAGTCAACACACTGTGGTTTGCCAAAGCCCTGTTCAATGGCTGAGCTATAAAAACAGAGTACAGGAGGGGCCCTGCCACTTGCAAAGTGCCATTTAAAGTAATTGTTATGATTGTTTCACCTGTAAAATGGACAACCTAGATTAAAACTGGAAGTATATATTTGATTGACTCACCAAGCACGACTTGCAACATGGCAGCCCTTTTACAAGTTATTGCTTTTCAGCTGTAGCAGTAGGATTGTTCTCCAGCTATCTGATTATAGCCTGCATTTGACTTGAAAACCTGAAAGCATATCATCCTAAAACATATGAAGAAAAACAAGGATAATGGGAAAGAATCTTAGGAATTGTTTCTTTTCTGTGTGTATGAATTCAGACCATAACTGGATGAAATGTTAGCACTTATGCAAAACACTACATGTAATCTGAATTACTGTGTGGTTCTAAGGAACCCTGGGAGATCTAGTCCAGCCTCCATGAGAAACTTCAAACTACAAGCTCATGCATCTTTGCAGCCAGGAGGGATGTGATGTCTGTGGACATATTTGGCCATCGAAGCTGATGGAGCAAACCTTGCCATATCAGATCTTTTGGGTTTGTGTGTTGTTTGGTTTTTTTGATCAGGCTGTTGGCTATACTGATGCAAAGGACAGTTTTCCTACTGTAGCTGTGTTCACTCATGCAAAATCTTTCTAACATAGCACACTACTAGTCCTGGTAATGTAGACATGTTCTGCAGCTAAAATCATCTGGTTTCACATTTGAAAAGTGCAAAGTTTACATGCAGATCATGATGCTTTCACTTTATTTTTTTGTAGCAAATGATGAGCAAAAAGACAATAATAATAACGATTTGTACCTTAAGCACAAATGAATAATAGAAGATAAAATATCCTGAAATATTTTTGAAAGTCAAGGAATAATAGCCTCATAGCAGAGAAGAAAACATCTATTACAAACCCAAATGTGTTTATTAAGGAGTAAAACAATACCCCAGGCCATGTTATTTTACATTAATGGGGCCTGTAAACACACTTTTCTTGATATATCTTATTTTTATCTGCTGAAGTAATATACAGCTGTGAAGCATGGCCAGAAGTGGTAAATCTCTGCTGAAGAAGCTGCAGAGTTTTCATTATTTCAATTAAGTAAAATGAATGAGGGAAATTTCTAAAGCAAGTTGGCAAACTTGTTTTGTATGAATCCCATTTTCCTGGGAGTAAAGATCCATTGATCAGCAATGCTACATCATGAAGGAAACTAAAATCTACTAAAAAAAAAATCCTATTTCCTTTTGTAAAAAAAAATACCTAAATACGTACCTGTAGGTACCTTTAGACCTGTACAATTACAGAAGCACCACCTTAGCACTGTGGATGCAGCTAAATATGACACTAGTGGAGAGGTACTAGTGATGGCAGACATCATATCTAAGTGAGAATGGAAAAAATTGTACTGCTAGAAGCTGTTTTCTCACTAGAGTACTAATACAGCTAGTGTGAACATGCAAAAAATGAATAATAAAGTATTACACTTTTGACTGAATTTATTACAGCAGATGTAGCCCGCGACTATGTAAGGCAGAACTGGACTTTGATCAATTGACCAGCTTTGTGATTTTAAAACTGTTCCACATCCAACAAGGCTCTCAGAGCCATTTTTCAAATATTTTTCAGGTGGTTTGCAATCTCTTTTTCATAGACTGAGCTGCCACAGAGACTCAGTAGGATTCTGCAGAGTAGTCAGCGTCATGATCAATACAAACAGCTGCAGGTGATGTATTCTTGGGAAAAAAAAAAAAAAAAGAAAAATAGGTGACCCTCAAGATTGATAACTTTCTTTTTAGAATTTCAAGCCTTTGTTACTTTTCTTACTAAAGTCCATTCTTTTTCCATAATGTGTACAGAGAGGTAGCCTTCAACAAGAAAAATATCTGATGAAAACACCTATGAAATTCACTGAATGACTCAGTTTCAGAGGACACCAAATCCAAAGTCATCTATAAATTGCATAAATATCTATTCCTTTCATGCATTTTTTTGTCAGACATGTATTTTAAGGCATTTTAAAAACCACACTTATCTGTATTAGACACATATACTCCCCAAGAGGATGACACTTCACAAAATTGCAGGCCTAGGAGGAGTTTGGAAAAAGTGATCTAGATTGCACGTTGTCCCAAAGGTTTACAAGAGTAAAATCTTGCAAACTAAAACTTAAAAAAAAAAATCCATCATACCTGTTTTTAAAAGCATTTAGTGATGGAAACTCCACAGACTTTATCAAAAATCAGTTTCAGAGCTTCACTATTTCTCAATATCAGATTCCTCACTATAGTTTACAGCCATTTTATCTCATCTGCCACAGTCAGGGAGAAAGAGAGCTTCTCTTCCTCTTTGCAAGAGTGTTTTACATATCAGAAGTTCTGTTTTTGTGTGTTTTCTGGACCTTTGGTCATTCTTGCTGCTTTCCTCTGCGTGAAGAATGTTCAGAGTTTATCCTACTGAAATTGAGGACTTTTGATCTCTCAGAACTATTTGGAGTGGCAGCAGATGTAAAACATTAGCTTGCTATAAGCTTTTTACCTGTTTCCATTGCATCACAGAAGAGCGAGGCCAGTATTTGGCCAGGATTTTGGGACTCCACTATAAGGCACTGAATAGGTTTGGTAGCAGCAAGGCCCAGTGGAACTTCAGACTGAGAATCTGGAGATGTGAATTTTCCTTCTTCCATCCTTGACCATAGTGCTTTTATCTCTAAGTGTCTGCTTCCTCTGTAAACCTCCCACATGCAAATGGTGTGTAAGAACCAGGCATTACTAATTATCTTTTTCAGCTGTTTGGCCACGCTATCATTGTAGAGGGGAACTCTAGCAAAGTTTATACATTTACATTCAAAGTGTTAGTTCACATTCTAAAGGACTGTCTACTGTATTCACAGGATGATGATAAGTAATTGAAATACAAGGCAGTCTGATGGCTTGTCACAGGCTCTTTGAACTGTCAGGCTGCTGGAAACCTTGGATTTTCAATTGCAACCAGTTTCTGGAACATGTGGCAGAGACACAAGTTCACTTCATTCCAGGGCCTGCATTATTAATGATCTGTCCAAACTTAGTTTAGATGGAGATGAAGTTGTGCATTGAAGTTGCCTTAACAGCCACTGGTAATTTGTTGTTTGCTACAAGAGGCAGGGGTAAGGAATCAATTAATTCATTCAGAAAAGGAATCGATTACTCCCCTAAGCATATGTTTACCCTTGTAAAGAGCAGTTTATAGAGTAGGATGTTTCACAAGGACTTTGGGGAAAATCAAAACTTCTAATTGCCTGACCATTTACATGTTTGTGATGCCCGCATTCTTTTGTTTCCTTTGAAGTTAGAGTCCAGAGCCCCAAAGGACTTTAAAGTTGCAGGTTAATTACTGATTGTTAAGGAACTATGCTTTGTAAAATAATTGTCCATATTGTTTTTTTCCCTATTGCTTCCCCACCCAATAGCCAATTGATTTTAAATAGAGAAACTTCTAGATAGAAAAACTTTCCAAAGACTTTTTACAACCTCCTTCACAAGAAGCTATTGAAGAAACCTGGCAATCAGCACGAGGAAAAGTTGTGGCACAGTTTAAAACTGGAGACAGAGGGAATTAGACATCAGTAGCTATTTCTCACTGTTGACAGAGGTTAATACTGGAGTGACCTAGGGACCAGCCTTAGGATTGGACTGAGGACATTCAACCCACATATTAATGAATTGAAAGGGAAGGTGAACAGCAAGGTGACTATGTCCCCTTGATTATTCTAGATGCTTGTGGCCAGTAAGGATTACAAGAAACTTTGGAAAGACCTAGCAAAGACCTGGGGAATGTGCCAGATGTGATGAGTTCACCAATAGCTATGTACAATTTTTGTTACTGCTGTAAATTAAGAAAGAAAAATTTGCTTCTTCTCCCTAACATCAGATAAACTCTTGTCTCAGGGTTATCACAGTTTTGTTATTTCTGTTAGGCCATTTTCTGCTTTTTCAGCTTTCTTTAGGATCAGGTGAGCATTAGTGCTAACACAGGACAAGAGGCTAGGGCTCAGCCCAAGACAGGGGGGAAAAAACCTGCCTTTTAAAGCATTTGTTAATTTAACTGTTTCATCAAACTGCAGCATAAATGATTTGTCCAAAGATCAAACAAAATCTGTCACACGAGGAAATCAGCTCTCCTGGCTCTGGAGACAGCCAGTTAATCATTTGGTACATCATTCTTCTCAGCAGGGGAAAGCACTGAACAGCAATATTCTACTGGCTGTCCACTCTGTCTTTCTGTACTGGGGGGTATCTGTAATTCTCTCACTACTGCTGCAGTGACAGCAACACATTTGTAGAAGCCATGAGAGCTCACATCACTGTACCTCACACCAGTTGCATAAGGATCCTTTACATCAGACCCCAATATGTTACCCTTTAAATAGATTTTTCTTCTTCCTCCTCTCTGGCTCACGGAAGCTCACCAAGCAAGGCCTGCAACATTATAAACTAAAAAGGTGTTTAACAGTGCTTAAAGCAAGCCTAGAGGTGACAGCTGTGAAAAATGAAGTCATTTACAGCCAACCTGCCCAGGCACTGCTGCCACTGCCAGCTAGGAGATGGGGAGCCTCCTCAAGGACAGGACTTTAGCAGGAGAACCTGAAGCTTTGTCACAGTGGATTAGCTACCCTTCAGCCAAATAAATTCATACTTCCCAACCTCTACTGGGATTGCTTATTCCAAAATGAAAAGAGTTTAGTGCTTGTTTATTTCAGTGAAATGTACATTTATCTGTGTTATTTCTGTATTAAGGATTACTGGGCTGGGTGACTGATTCCCAGACTTTTCTCTATAAGGAGGCTACATCAAAGTAGAAGAAAATTTCTCAACTACAAGCCAGCTATAAATAAATAAACAGAACTTGGCCATTCCCAATGAAAAGACAGAGTATGAAAGTGTAGAAAGCCTGTGGAAAGCAGCCTTTGGTAATTATTGTTCGCTTATACACTGCCAATTTTAAATACACTTTTGCATTTTAGAAGGGCTGCTGTGCTTGCCTATTTCAGGAAAAAAATATTACAACTGCTTTCCTGTGCATTTTGCAACACTATATTTCACAATGCTATTTCAACCCAGCAGAATTTAGTGGTTTTACAGTTCAAGATCAAATAATAGTACCAGTTAGAAAGCAAATATACCTTCAAAGCTGCAACCCGCACTTATGCAAGTATTTAAAATTGTAATAAAAGAAAAAGAAAACTAAATGAAAAAGCGCAATTAATTAATTTGAAAATATAATTACTATCTCAAGTTTGGACTTATTTCTTTTGCTCTCTCCCAAATTACAGCATAAAAAACCCCACAAACCTTTTTCAACTCTTGTATTACTATACTGAGTCAAAGCCCTCTGAAGCAGAAACTATTGGAGTAAACCTGAAGTTAATTAGTGAACGTATTGCAACACTCATTTCTTTCCTTTCCTATAGAGTAAAAACTCTTTCTGTTGCCCTGGCCACAAAGACACCTTTCCTCCAAGAATCATGGATAGGAATGCTGGCCATATTTCACCATTCTGTATTTTTTTCCCAAGTTGTTGTTGTAATGCATACTTTGCATTATTTCCCTCTTTCTTTATCACGTTGCCTGATAATTTTCTGTGTCCCCTAATAACACTAAGAATGTCCTGCTTTGCCCTTCTTATGTATTACCTTTAAAAATATTCTCTGCAGCAGCACCTTCCAATGTGACTTCCTCCAAAATTCATCAGTTCATCATCAAAGAGAAAGCAATGGTTTGGACCCTTTCCCCAGCTGGGATGACAATGTTTATGGTCATCAGTTCTCACTGGTTTGAGGAGACTGAGTTTCATTCAATCCTACATTTTTCTTCCTTGATTAGCAGGTACAATGAATACTGATGAATGGCTGCAGTCCTGGTATATTCCTTAGCTTTGGAAGGACATCACTCTCAGTGACAAGAGCTCCAAAAAAGCTATGTTGGGGTTCTTCCCCCAGAGGGTGGTTGGGCAGTGGCACAGGCTCCCCAGAGAAGTGGTCACAGCACCAAGCCTGACAGAGCTCAAGAAGAGTTTGGACAATATCCTTGGGCACATGGTGTGACTTGGGGATGGTCCTAAGGGCTAAGAATTGGACTTCATGATCCTTCCAACCCAGTATATTCCGTGATTCTGTAATCACCTACAAAGTGCAGCTGCTTTGACAGTAGAGCCACATGCACTGCAGGAAACCCTGCACACTTTAGCTTCTTGTCTTTTGTTTGCTGAAAAGTCCTCCCTGCCATTGGCTCTGCTGCTTAACCATATTTTCTTTTCCAGCCAAATGTAAATTCTTGATATGCAAGCAGGGCAAATTCAGAGTTCTTCAACTCGGCAGTAACATCCTGGGCACCTGCACTGCACGGGTGAACAGTGCTGAAACTCATGAGTATTTCCTCCTTTTCATCATCTCTTTCCAGAGGGAAATCATAACTGGCAAGGTCAAACCCAATCTTTTCAAGGAGGGATTTGCTAAATAACCATGAAACTAAATAACCATTTGCTAAATAACCATGCACCATGAGGGGTGCAAAGATTTTCTGGGGACTTAGCTTATTTATATGTTGGAGAACCAAAAATAAAAAAAATTCTTTTTTCCTCACTCCTCTACATACTTCTTGTATGAGTCCGAATTCCTTTATTGCAAAAATAACTTGTTGCAGGAACAACACTCAAAGTTCAAATTTAGCTTTACAAAAGCTAAACACTGCAGATGAAAACTGTGAAACTATTTAACACTATCTCTAATATTTTCCTCTAGTATTTCTCAAGAAAGGGAAGCACAGAAATAGAAAAGATCACTTGGCCTGGATATCAATTAGAACAATGCCAAGTGGAAACATTTGCCTGAAGACATGGTGGAAAAAAGAGAGCAGATGGCTAATACACAGCCTTTGAGCCCTAGTATCTCATGTTTCTCTGATCAGTCACATAACTTTGGGGAAATCAGGTTTAAGAGGCTACCAGTACTGACACAGGTATAGAGACAAGTCCCTCTGTAGGCTTTAGTATCAAAACACAGATAAGAAGCTGAGTTGCAATTCTCAGTTTGGTGGACAAGACAATAATCTCCCAACTGTCTCAGGCAGGACCACAAGAGTTATTTTTGCTGTTGGTTTTGTCCTTTTTTTGTTTTGGTTTGGTTTTGTTGTTGTTGTTTTGCTTGGAGTTTTTTGTTTGTCTGGGTTTTTTGTGAGGGAGGTTGTTTGTTTGTTTTGCATTTGAAAAGGAAGTGGAAGATTACCATGGTTATTTCCATACCTGCTTACCAGCTGCCTAAAACAAAGTACAGTCATTTAAATCCTCATTACAATGAAAGAGTTTGCATTAAATAGCTCTAAATTCTTCACTTTTCAAGAGGAAATTCGTATATATTAGGTATCAATTGTGATAACAATGATGTCTGGTGTGATCCATTTATGTACCATTCAATCAGTAGAAAAATTTCACCAGGTCTTATTCTTATACTAACCCTGCCAAAGATATACTGATGAAGGCATCAATTTTTAATGACAAAATTTTATCAAAGTCCAGGGATCAGAGAAATTCCTACCTGGTGATCAATGGTCCCTGAGTAAGATAAATTACCTTCTCACTTCCTCTCTAAAATGAAAGAACAATAACTAAAAAAAAAAAAAAAAGTCAACTTCTATGCCAGATATTAGTTTGCCTGTTTACACGTACAGAAGTTTCCCCCAGGCTGCAAGGGATTATTCTATTTTAATCAAAGAGCATACAAAGCACATATCCCAGCTTTAAAACAGAGAACTGAGACACAGAATAATGATTTCATCTACCATTATAGGTACATGAATTCATGAACACAAGGGAAAAAGCTGACAAAATTTCTCATTGTGACAAAAGAAACCCTGAAAAAATCCCAACTGCAGATAACATGTTAAAAAGTGACATTTCTTACCATTAACCTGTCAAAAGATAAATTTGGTCTAATTTCAAGGCCTCTGTAAGGCAAGCTTTATATTTCCTATCAGTCAAATACCTTATGAAGTGGAATCCCTTACTAGGTATTAGCCTTTATCACTGCTGCACTTACACAAACAAAAAGAAACTTGCTAAATCCTCAGTAAGCGACAACATGACCCATCTGTAGGTGCATCCTAGCACATAAACCTACAACCTGGCAATGATTTGAAAATTTCCTTGGGAGAGGATCCAGTAGAATGCGCTTTTTTTTTCTGAAGGAAGGTTATACTAGACAGGTTCAAATCATCATTTCCTCGCTTTGGTACGTTGCCACTACACAAAAAGAACAACTTGGCTGAAACCTTTTTTTTTTAAAAATGCGACAGCTTTCTGCCTAGATGGCCATGAAATTATTGATGGGTTTTCACAGCCACCAGTGGGGAAAGTGCATTTGGAAGTCCACATTGTGTCGCAGCTGCTCTTCACAGCGAAAATGCTTTTGTGTGCAGCAGGCAGCTCTGCACTGACACGGGCCTCTGCTTCACAGCAAAACTCCAGTGCAATAAAGCAGCATTTTTCAGTCTAAATGGCTGAGGAGCAAATGACACCTAAGCTCTTCTGGAAAAAAAAAAAACCAAACACAAAACCAAAAACACCAGAAACGAACAAACAAACAAATTCAGAGAATATGTTTCATCAATCATTGTGGAGCAGGAAGGCAACGAACATCATGTTCAGCATGAATGCACAAAAGTACTACCAAACACTGTAAGTCAAAATATTAATAAGAAAAGCCAACAAGTTTCATTCATTGGATTATATCTCACAAATGCACACAGAAATCTTATCCATTACATTACCAAGGACTCAGAGAAACAGGCTGATTTGTAGAACACAAAAACTGAATGTAATACACCTTTCTGTGCCTTACCTCAACTAGTATTGCCCTCCACCCCCTAGTATGAAGCTTAGGTGTTTATGAACTTGGCTTATAATAGTTACTGAAAAGTGTTTTTTCTCCAATGGAAATTGTGAAGAAATCAGCCTGAAATAGAAAAGTCTGTGAAAAACTACTCAGTCACTATGGGATCCTATTTTTTTATCCTTCACTTGCCTGCCTTAATATTCTAACTCTAGCTCCTCTTGGGCTTCTATGTCTGTCGTTTTACTCTTCTGCATTATGGCTGGTCTTTTAAATCCCGATCTTGAATGAAAAATGTCTGTTTCTGAGTCATCCTTCTATCAAAATGCCTAATCTTGGACAGGTGCATTTGCACTAGCGTGAAACAACTAACGTGAAAATTAGGAATCTCAAAGCCAGCTACACCGTAAAAAGCAGTAGGACCACAACATGTGATGTCTTCTATTTCTGCCAGCAGTATGATGGATTAACCATCAACAGTTCAGTACAATTAATTCAGTACCTTGTAGGTTTGAGATAATTATCTTGTTGCAGAGGTTGGAACAAAATAAAAGTCACTTACATGCTTCCTACCAACCTGTAGCATTACCATAGAATTGTAGAATGGCCTGGGTTGGAAGGGACCTTAAAGATCATCTAGTGCCAACTCCTCTGCCATGGGCAGGGACACCTTTCACTAGAAATTATGAGAGAAGCAGTCAAAAGGACATCAACAACTCAAACAATATGCACTACTTCCGTTACATCCACCGTACTTCAGGTTAGCACCAAGGATCTCTGTGCCACTACTGATATTAGTGGATTTTTGCAATCATTTTGTCTCCTAATAACTTTCAGGGAAAAAAAAAAAAAAGAAGTAAATTATTTTATTCCAACCCTACAACTACTCACTGTGCACCCACTGTGAAGAAAAGTAGAAAGGACATGAAGTATCCAAATTTTTTAAAAAATGTACAAACTACTATAATATTTAAAGTGAAGAATATGCCTGTAGTAGCAAAGAGATAAGAAGGAAAAAAAACCCTTTCACTTACTTAATTTCTCCCTTGTCTTTCCTCTTGTGATTTTAATTCTTCCTTTCTTGTTATAGATGACAGCCTTAGATCAAGTTTTTTCTAGTAACATCTACTAACGAGTTCTCTGCCTACTTTCTAGGCAGCTATTAAAAAGGGAAACTGTGACAGGGTAAAGCAAAGCTTTTGAAAGCTGTGCATTCAGGAGGGGCAGGTAAAGATGACAGATAGAATGGGAGCACGTGTCACAGGTCAGCTCTGGCATGCGGGGAACAAAGTCTTTTGACAGAATGTGATCTTTAGAAACCACTCTGGGAGGTTTTGACGTTAATTTATAGCACATTTCAATCTCCGTGCATCTCTGTAAGTCTCAACCTCTGAGCTTTGCAAATTGGGAACAAGGGAATTCTTTTTTTCCCCCCAAAGCAACTATCTGCTAAGTAAGTGCTGGTTACTTTCTCATTTTTTTAAAAGCCAAAAGAAAAAATGGCCAATATATATTCAGCTGCTTATAGTGAGAACACAGCCCTAGGAGCACCTCCTTGTTAAGTATACAGGTTATGCAGCTTCATTGCTGTAGGCTGCATCTCGTAAAAGCTACTGTTTAATATGGCTTTGTAAATATTTAAATTTATAGGTATCTTTAGAAATTTCTTTCATTTATAAGCTTGGGTCTTGTTCTTATGTTTTAAGCCCCTGACACTAGGAACTGGTGTGTGCTTCCCCCCTCTGTTTCATCACTCTCTTTAAACAAGCTCTTCTGTGCTTTTGAGAATATTGACATTGATTGCAAAGCACACTTTAGGGTGTGTCAAGACCTGACAGCTAATTCTCCCATCAGCTCACAGGTTAAGTGAACAAAAGAGAAGGAAAGAAGTTTTCCTACTGATAAGAGAAGTTTGTGAATAGACACAGAACAAAAATCTGCTGCTGTTGCACTGGACTCCAGTTCTAATGGTATCTCACTCCGTGTCTCAAAACCTGTTCTGGATTTATCTACATGTAGATATAGGTATCAGGTGCAGGACTAGCTTTTCATAACAATTTGTCAAAAGTATAGATGTGGGGTATCTTTCAGCACAAAAGTTGTTGCATAATAGATAAGAACACACAAACAGAGCCTGTATTTTTTTATTTCAAAATAATGTAAAAGTTAAACTTCTGTTGTAAAAGGTAAAATTACCACCTCACTTTATGCAAAAGAGCAATGAAAAAAACCCTCAAGAGTAATGTTGCTTGAGGAAGCTTCCTAAAGCACATGCAAGACAAAGCCCACGAAAATATATGCATGTAACAAGAATTACTTAGGGAAAGACTTCTGGAACTTAACAACAGGATTTATTGGCTCTTTCTAGAACACTATTATGTTATAAAGGCCATAGCTCTCCAGCATGATGACAAATTACTGTTTAACAAGCTTTAACAACAGTCTTCTGCATTACAGAAACTGAGCTAGGTAATAACAACCCCATCCATCATCTGTCTTTAGATTAGTCCTAATTAAACCACTACATCTGCCTTGTTCTACTGTGGACCATAGCACAAAGCTCAAATAAAAGATGCTACAGTGGTCTAAGGCATCATGCAGCTCTCTCAGGGATGTCATCACCCACAGATGTGAGTGATTCAAGCCAAGCTGAATCATTCCATAGGGACATTCAAATACTGATCTGGTTTGGTGGCAGAGAGAAGCTGGCAAAAAACAAAGAAAAAGATGTTTTCTGTCAATCTGGAACAGATCTGTTGGTTTTCCACTGAAGTAAATAATACGAAACAAAACAAGGTGGTTGGACTTTGTCACAATGTGCTGTCACTCTTTAGATACAAGGCTACAATTCTTAATTAACAGTGTATTCAAAAACTAAAGAGGAAATACAACTTTACTTCCCTGAAGTTAGATAGTTTTCAAGACTTCCCGCCTCCAGATACTTTTGAGGCAAAATAGTTAAAACATTGATCCAAAATAATCTTGTTTATTTTACTTTGAAACAAAAGCTTTAGTTGAACAAACTGAATGTTTTTCCATATGTGATGAGGAATTACTTTCACTTAGAGGAAACTAATAAGAAACAAATAAAAAGAAATATTTCAAAGGTAAATTATTTAATATATGCACCAAACCCGAGTTTACTGTAGGTCAAGAAACTACTTTTGAGACTCAGTTTTGGATCCTTCAAATTTATGCCCAGCTTGAGACAACTGAAAGAAATTTTCCTTTAATGAATTGCAAGTTTGATAGATGGATTGAGACATGCACTCTGTTGTGGTTTTGGCACACTGTCTTGCCTCTTAACTTCAATGGCCACGAGATGAACATCAGTGCATGAAAGCCTCTATTCTTAGTTTTGAAATGTTGCAAAATCATGTAGTAAATAAGAAGTGACTGAAAAGTACAGAAGAATCCTGTATTCTGTTGCAGCCTGCAGTGTACCAAAAACAGAGACGTTTGGGACATAGGAGAATGGAGATGTGCACTCAAGTGCTTTCCAAATGCCATTTGAAGAGCAAAGACTCAAGAGATTCCCATATTTCTATTAGAAAGAAGGCTCTCCAAATTAACGTTAGATCAAAATAGCAAGCAATGGTATGTAAAGGCAACATTTCCTAGTTTAAAATTATTAGAAACGCTGTTTTGACTACTAAGGTGGGGAGAGAGGAGTGCTGCTCCAAGGAAAAAAATGCTTATTCGCTTCCCAAACAACTCATCTGGTAAGTTTATGGCATAAGTTTGTTGAAAGCTCTTCCAAGATGTCAGATTATGAGTAAAACAAAAATATTTTGAGTAGAGCTCTGAGAATACAGTTTTCTCCAAACAGAGAAAAAAAATCAAGTGATGCAATTGAAAAAATTCTTTTCTTGAGCCAGCATCCTTTTGGAAGGGAGCTGAGAAACCAATTTCTTTCAAAAGATCAGCCATAGACAAATATTAGAAAGTCTTTATAGGCATAGACGAATTTGATCACCAGTCACTGAGAACTGTGAGTGACAGAAACCTGCATTCTGAACCTTATATTTCCTCCTACAGAAAAACTGTCCTTTAAAACAAACAAACAAGTCCAAAACAAAGCAAAAAACCAAACAAACAAAACTCCCAGAAACAAAACCCATAAAAAAAAATAAACAGTAATATGAACAGAGGAACTGAAGCACACACATCAGTTGCCACTGTTACACTATTTCAACTGCTTTGGTATTTATAGTGAACACATATTTGTTTTCTCCAACACATACAGCATTAGAAGTTCTTGTTTTCAAAGTTTAGCACAGAAAACCATAAAAAATTATTTTGAAATATTTTTTTATATTTCTAGGTTTTTTTACTTTGACACGTCTTCCTGTACTTCTTCTTTATAAGTGTATATTTTTAAAATAAATCATATCAAACACTTCAAGTAATTGGATCTAAATTTCTACTGAGAAACAAAGTTATAAAAGGAAGTTCTGACAAAGTCACTGTAGAGATGCCACAAGAATAATGGATAAACATTTCTATACAATTTTATTTATACTTCAGCTGTGTTTAAGGTAAACAAATATTTCACTTACTTTGATGAAGGAGACAACAAATTGCTTTAGTCTTCACAGGTAATGGGAGAAACATTCCACTATCTACAGACTATCTCTTAGAATTTAATATGAATAGAAGATCCTCAACATTATGCATTACCACTTAAGCAGGAAATGCAGACAAGACCACAGCAAATAATCAAAACCTCTTTTAAATGGATTTAAAAAAAAAAAAAAAGAACAACCCACAAAATAAACAACCACAAATAACATTATATATTTAGTTTTCAAAGCAGCTTCCAATCCACATTTTAGTCTTATAAGCACCCAAACTGTTGAATCACTGCACATGTGAGCCGGAACTTGGATCCCTTCCAGGCAAATAAAAAGTTGCAGCCCAAGGCCAATAAAACACAGGAGCAGGAAGGAAAATAAAACTCTACAGTCTCATATCGCACAATTCAAGTTTATTCCATTCATTCTTGCAACACAAACTTAAAAATACAGTATCATTTAGCATTCTGATGTCTATGAACCATGATAATGATGAACCCAACTGTGTCAAAACAGTTAACAATGGTGAAAAGAGAAAGTCAAATATCAAAATGCACAGAGCACTAATTTTTCTTCTGTCACTGCGTAGAAAGATGATTGTTTATCCATTTACAAAATATAGTTAAGACAAGTTCATTTTGAAATTTTGCATGCAACACTGCAATTGCTTGACCTAGGACACTCAATTCTTACCAGCCTCTTCTACAAATAATCAATGTTATGTTCAGTTCCATTGAACTATTGTACTCCTTTTCTCATTTGCTCCCCATTACGAAAAAGGAGCGGAGGGTACAAAATCTGAAATATACTTAAGGTTATAACTTATTCAGCACAAATTTTAAAGGAAAAGATTTAAGAACAGAGTGGATTTCCAAGCATATGCAATTCCAGTCTGATAAAGTTATTTAAGTTCTGTTAATAGAATGAAAAATAATTTACAGTTTGGTATTTTCATCTAGTTAGGACCTACTCAAAGATAGAGGAAGCCACCCATTATTTTTTCCACAAAATAGCTGACAAGAAAGGAACAAACAAACAAGCCCAGTCTCCAGACAATTACAAAAGCATAAGCTTTTATTTTTTTTTTTTTAAATCCTGGGCAAAATGATTAATCACCTGTTATGTAGTGCAAAAAGCAAAAAAGTATTTCTTCTTTATAAGCCAAGCATTAAATGCCATCTTTTCACTATCTTGAAAGGCAGCTTGGGTATATATTACAGCCAAATTAACACTTGTCTCACTGAAGTCTGTTTGCTTTTTTTCCCCCCTAGGGTGAAGTAAGAAAAAATAAGGTGTTCCCATAATTGTAGAAAAAGGGAGGCAAAATTGCCTCAGTGAATCACCAGAAGAGTTAGTACAAAGATGATGTTTCTTTGCTCATTTAAATGAGAGTTGAAGGGAAGGGCAGGAAAGAATACAGAGGAAAAATAACCCAACGAAAAACCGAAACCACTATGGCCAGACAACTTGACACTAATCAACATAAAAAACTTGAATGATCAAGTTCTCCACGTAAAAACAGATTGCAGTTTTCTAGACTAGTATTTTAATAGCTAAGTATTTAATAGCATAATATGGAGGCAAATTGATGCCAAAGATTGTTACTTTCATAGCTGAATAAAGAGTTAAACCTATAGTCTGTGTTCACACTATTACAATGACATGACAATCCAGCACTGATCAGAGATAAGATTTAAGAGTTCTCTTATAAATAGTTATTAAAAGCATTGTTCACCAAATATTCTCGTTCTTTTAACAGCAGCTCACCAATTGATTTATCACTGATTTCCAACCCTTCTGCTCTTCCTTGCCACCCATCTCCAAGAAAGAAAGAGTAATTGCACTGTACAGTTTATGGCCAGAGTTGATTGTTTTCTCCATTGTTTTTCTTATGGTATGTGTAGATGTAAATCAGTTTCTGCTCTCATTTTACAGTCTAAATGCAATGCTTTTCATAGCTGACACATTCAATCGTAATATGCAACGTGATTCAAGTAAAACTAAGTCTCCATTAAATATGAGTGGTAGTCACCAGTCTACTTCTACATACCCTCTCAATTTCAACAGTAATACCAAAATAATATCGGCTACATTTGTTTAAGAATTCATCATGAGACATTATATACATTTGATTTCTGTATTGTGTTCGTTACCACAAAGTTTGAAATCTGTATTCCAAAAAATAGGAAGATGTATAGTTTGTGGTATACAATTTTTTGTTATAGAATCTGTTACTCAGTTTTGGGTGAAACTGCAGTCTAGTGAAAATTTTCAGGATGAAAGCCAGAAGCTCAGACATTGCTGAGGACCATAAGATGTGATGACAATCCCTACAACGTCATTAAATACCTTCCCAGCAATTATCAAGCCTGTCATAGTACTGTCACACTTACTGGCATAGTAAATCTTATCTAAAAGTCAATGGTTAATGTTGTCTGTTTGCTCTGGGATCTTTCAGAACAAGCCTCATGCCTTAATGAAATTTAAGAGGTTCATTAATTCAACATTGAAACACTGATTTGAAGATATGCACAATTAAAAGGTTTTTTTCTACAGTAGTTAGAGCAAGTTAAGACTTCTACTTATACATCTTCCTTTTTCTACATCTGAACTTGGAAAGCTTACATGTTTTCTAGGAAATTTCAGCAACAATATTCATCTGATATGAATGTCTAAATAATTACTGTTCATTTTCCACGTTTGACTTGATTATCCTTGCGTACCAAACAGCCTATAAGCTTTCACATGTGTCCAGAAATTTTATGTTGACATGGTGAGTAAAGAAATTCTATCTTGCAATCCTTTTGGAAATAATTACAGTGAAATTTTGAAGTGTCTCAAAGCAGTTACTTAAAATGTCTGTCCTGGACTAGAACAAATATTGGACAGAAAAACTTCAAATTCAAGCATCCAAAAGTACCTTGATGCAGATGGCAGATATTATGGAGTGTAACACCACCATGCCTCAACTGGTCTTTCCTGGTTTACTCAAGAGTCAGAAAAACATTAGTGTGACATCCAATTAGTCAATATAAAGAACAGCTCAAATAACTAGTATCAAAAGTCCTCAAAACTGCAACGTAAGCTTTAGGCAGAAGAATAAAGCTACCCACTGAGAGAGAAGGGAGAAAAGCAACCCAGCCACCTACATTACTAGACTTCAGATTATGGTAGACACTTAAGAGCATGGGACTATTGTCTCCTTCACAATTAGTTTCAGGTACATAGCACAGTACTTCCATCTAAAGGAAGTACTTCCATCCATCTAAAAAAATCTTAGTTCTAACCTAGGAGGCTTATAAGAGCATGGTCTGTCTTCCTTCTTCCATTTTCACTAGAAATGGGAAGGGATTGTACACTGAAAAGAAGTCCTGGAGGGACACTGTTCATAATAGTTTTCAACCCTTTCCAACCAGATTATCTTCGATACAAGCCCCTAACTAGTCTGATTCATAAAGAATTTCCCTCCCCCCAAAGTATTTAGCTGAAGAAGCTGGAAGATGCAAAGAGTGACAGACAGGCAGCAGTGTGAGGCCACAGGAGAGACATTTAAGATATCAGTCCATCCGTCACTGAAGCAGAGTCTTGATTGCCTGGTTGTCAGTGGCTTCAAAGGCAGTTAGTCCATCTGGGCCTTTCACAGTCTTATCAGCACCCTGTAAAGACATTGAGAAGGGCTGTCAATTCAGAAAGCCAGGCTGTATCAGTATGAAGTGTGTCAAAACACTTACCTACCTTGCATAATTATATTGATTAGATACAGCTTTTTAGAGCAGTGCATTGTTTTCATTCAGAGACCAAACAGACAAGATTTATGTACAAAAGTATTCATCAAACAACTAGTCTAAGTTTCCAACTTTATCATTTAGAATCAGGAGAAATGTCACATAACTTTTGTTACACAGCAAGTTGAAAGTCCAAAATATTACCAGTTAATCTTGGGCAGAAACAGAACAACTACTCTTACAAATGCAGAAAATCAGTGTTACACACTTCTATGAAATATATGGTGCAACAAGCTCTCACATGCTAAATTAGATAGATAACATCTGGAAGAGCTTACTTACTAACAAATCATACTATATTCTTTCTATATAATAAAAGACTACACTCATCTAAGATTGTGCTTCTCTTCCATTTTGAAGAAAGTCCCTATTGCTACATCGGAAAAACAGCAACACAAAATCATTCCAAGTCCTAAACTGCTCAACTTTGTTCTGGATGAGTTATGTACACACCTAAAAGGTAACAAAACAGAGCAGGGAGGCATTGGGAGTATGCATCAGGTAGCTAAATTGCACAATAGTAAGCACAAGCACAGTGCCAGAATTATGGGATGAGAACAAAAGAAGAGAAACAGAGTGATTAACTAGTCATGTCTGCTTTGAGCACTGTGCAGTCATATTCACAGAAGGGAAAACACAGACTAAACTGTAAACAGGGTAATTAAATAAAGGGACAAAAGTTACTAGAGACTATAGGACTGATTTCAGAACAACTCTTCTCAAAGACAACATCCAAATCTTGCTTTAAAATGTGTGTATTTGCTCAATGACAGAAAAAACGTGGGTACAAACACACTTTGTCAAAAGTGTGTACAGCACAGGGTTGTCTTCAGTTTATGCATAAATTCTCCATAGAGTAAGTACAAATCCCTTCTCAATTAGATTACAAGGAAGAAAGAGCACAGACTGTTACTTTTAAGGACACTCTATAGTTTAAGAACATAATGGACGTAGAATTTCCAGAGCTTCTTTACTGGTTATGCACACAAAACCCCACTAAACCTCCATACATAATATCATGTCTGTTCCCAAGACAACTTTCACTTCACTAAACTTTCCACTGTAACTGTTCCTAACAGTCTAATAAGCTGGATCTGATACTATTATGATTTGCTGTCAATACTACTTTTCACAGTATAGGATATTTCCCTCTCTGAAACTTCTGTTGCCTTTATTTGCAAGTATTGAACCTGTCATTCTAAAAAGGTGGTTTTGCAGTGGCTTTTAAGGCAGCATTGCCCATCTTGTGGTCCGCTGGCCAAACCGATCCTGTTGGAGCTGTTCATCTTCTTTATATCCCCTAGAGACACTCAGTGCAAGATATGAGCTTGAGCAGACTGCTTTATCAGGGAAAAAGCTTGGGAAAAACAAAAATGTCTCAAGAACTCTAGTTAAAAAAAAAAAAAAAATCAGATAGGGATATTCATAAATGTAGCAACATCATCCATGCAGCTTATTTCCCCCAGTACCTTTCAGGTAGTGGAATACAGACATAGATTTTGAATATATGCAATGGATTCACGGCAGTGACAGGAGCAATTGAATATTTTTCTCTCTCCTAACACTATGTAACATCCTTGACCCAAACAACTCCCAACATGCTGCAACACCACTGTCCTGTGGGGTATGAACAGGAGCTGAATCGGCCTATTCCCAAATAGTGATGTTAGTCATTGCACACACACACACTTAGGTTGAAACCACTGAAAGCTATTGCTTATGAAACATTCATTTTTCCCTGAAAAAACACCCTGAGAGATTTAACAGGTATTCAACACTTATCTTAGTTGTCCAGGGAGAAGAAAGCCAACCATGAGAGTAGTAATGCCTTCTTTGGCAGGTGTTGATTAATCCTGCTGCTTTAGATAGCAGTCAGATTAGAATCCATGTGGAAATCAAGAGGGCTTCAAAGCTGTGCTTTGATGTTAAGCTCAGAAAACCTGAAGGAACTTCAACTTGAAGAAAAGTGGAACTATGCAGTAACTGACCTGCCAGAGTTTAAAGAATTTTAATTTATAAAACTCTCCACTAATGTATCAGCATTTAGGGTACAAAAGATAAAACTGTTAACTGAAGTAACTTTAAAGAGAGCTTTAATTTCAATACAGGACTACTTTCCTCCCTTGTGCACCTTTGTACTTCAGGAAAGTTACAGACATGCAAGACCTGAGTTTCTAAAACAGCTTTACTGAATGTAGGATAAGAGGGTCATGACTATCTAAGGAGGACATCGTTTATTACACTCTGTGTTAATAAATTAAGAGAATGGCCCATTAGCTAGACAGAAAGATTCCTGCCTAAATTGAATAGAAAGAGAAGGAAATAACAAAGTTCAGGTCAAGAGGAATTTAATTTTCAGAAGTACAACACTGACTGGAAGCAAGTTTAATAAAAACCTCATAAAAGTACAATGATTCCACAGTATTCTCTACTTCCTCAAAGTAAAAAGTTATTAACGTTTTATATTTGTGTTATGTTCTATTCTTAAAATACACATATACAAATAAATATAAACCCTCTTTCTTTGGCAGGGTAATAGGAAACAATGTTTGCCCTCTTAAGCCACCAGGGAAAGCACAAATGCTAAACACCCTCCGAAGGCGGCACAAGAGCTACTGGGCTGCAATTGTAGTTCCAGAAAAAAACCCAAATAAACAAACACAAAACCACTACAGCAGCTGATAAAGGCAATGCAGAGCTGTCACCAAACCACGTGAAACCAGCACTAGGGGCACTTAATGAAGCTGGGAGAAGACTGATTTACAGAGCAAGCAGCAAACTTCTAGAAGGAGTTGCCAGATGACACAATGGAGGCTGATGTCTTCTTGTTCAAAAAGCATATAGATAAATTCATGGACAACAAATCTAGAAACACTTCTTAATAAGTGATAGATGTGTGCACCTCTAAAATCCCCAATACAACAACTAGGAATGAGGGGAATGAGCGAGCAGAAGTGGTCATACTCACAACTCTTCCCAAATGGCCTTCTTTCTACCACTGTCAGAGGAGAAAAAAGGTGCTAAATTGCTCAACTCAGCAGGATATTTCTTATAACACATTTTTAGTAGCAAGCAGAGATCAAATTGCCTTAGATATCTTACAAAAAGCACAACTATTTTGAAAGTTGAAAAAATTACAAGCTTCCATTAGAAGCTTTCAAAGCCATTGTCTATTTTAACATATTGGTTTCTTCTACATTAAAAAACCCATAACTTCTTACATTACAAATCAAACATCAGATTCTTAAAGACAAACATTGAGCAACTTGAATTTTTATCTATCTATCTCCTTTTCAAATAGATATCCCTTAAATCCAATGTCCCTGAAAAAGCTAAAAGCAAATCAAAATCCAGTGACTGATATTACTTCAGTCTAGTTCTTTGTACTCACTACTTTATTTGTTATTTTGCTTTGTAGAAGGCTGGCACTTAGCGTGAGTAAAATAAAAACAATTCAGTTCCAACTTTGTCAAAAGCTACTAAAAATTCTTTTCCTCACTAAAAGTAAAAAACCTTCCAATAATATTATAATTATTAAATTAATAATTTAACATTATTAATAGTAATGAAAACGCTGAATTGAAAGAAATGAACATATAACACTTCTGTTTCACTTTGAAGTCACAATATTCTTGAAACAACTCTATTCTTTAAAATTACAAAGGACATTTTAATATGCTTAAAATTCCTAAAAAAAATTTAAATATTAATAAAAAGGTTTATCTACTGTAGTGTAGTAGTAAGACAAGCAGCCCTACCTTTGAACTAAAAGCTAAATTACTTTCATGTATGACAGTAAATCAGAGCAAAGGAACATTTTTCAACTGAAGCTCAGATGCTGATAGAGCAGTTTTAGGTATCAGCCCCAAACTTCCGCTCTGTGGAATGTCTACAGTATAATATTTCATGCATTTTTATTATGGTGAAAGATATACTAAGAATTTCTAAGACTCTGTCTAGGCTACATCTGTATTTTAGACAGAGTGTCATCATAGCATTCGTTCCATGTGTTATAAGCATTAGCTAAAAACCTCAAAATAGTCCTTTCTGAGGAGCAAAGTAACAAATTGTGGTTTAGCTTAGGAACACCTCATTGAAAGTTAGTTGAAATTCCTGCTTTTTAAGGGACAGCAGTTTTTACAGTTGGTGTAATGGCTTCAGCTATTAATATCATCTACAGCAAATTCTGTTACTCACGTGGCATGTACATTAAAAACTTCTGTAGAGATTGAACTGCTAAAAAACAATGTGGGTCCTGCAGTACTTTTCAGGTCATACTCTTATGAGTGCAAACATTCTAATATGAGCCTCAGAAGCGTGTTTAGTGCAACTGCATGACCACCAGTATCTATAACAGATTTAAGAGAGTGCAACACAAAGTGAAACTAAATGGAATCTCAGGAGCCGGCCAGTGGCATCCTGGCCTGTTATCAGAAATAGTGTGGCCAGCAAGACCAGGGCAGTGATTATCCCCTTGTCCTTGGTACTGGTGAGGCTGCACCTCAAATCCTGTGTTCAGTTTTGGGTCCTTCACCACAGGAAAGACATTGAGGTGCTGGAGCATGTCCAGAGAAGGGACACGCTGCTGAAGAGTCTGGAGCACAAGTCTGATGAGGAGTAGCTGAGGGAGCTGGGGGTGTTTAATCTGAATGAAAGGAGGCTCGGGGGAGACCTTATTGCTCTCTACAACTACCTGCAAGGCGGTTGTAGTGAGGTGGGTATCAGTATCTTCTCCCAGGTAACAAGTGACAGGATGAGAGGAAAAGGCCTCGAGCTGCACTAGGGAAGGTTTAGATTAGAGGTCAGGAAAAGTTTCTTCATGGAAAGAGCTGTCAAGCATTGGAATAGGATGCCCAGGGAAGACGTGGAATCACCAATCCCTAAAGTATTCAAAAAACATGTGGATATGGCACCTGAGTATGTTGTTTAGTGGTGAACACGGTGGTGGTGCTGGGTTAATGGCTGAACCCTTAGAGGTTTTTTCTTTTCCAATCTTACTGATTCTTTGATTCTATGATTGCTTAAAGGACGCTCTGTGGTCACACTACATGAAAGAGTAAACAGCTTACTTTCATCAGATGAGCGAATCTTCTACAGTAACAGAATATTTACAAAAATCCTAGATGTCACCTTGACTATCCTTTTTCATATTTGGTACTTTCATTAAAGAAGATTTTTTTGAATTTTACGTCTGATCAATGTTTGAAACACTCCTCCTCCCTTCAATAGCTCAAGAGTCTCACCTGAAAGATTTACAAATGTCCCCATGATTCATACACTACATAAGGCAATGGAGAGTGTTAGCTTAAAACAATTCCATTGCCAAATTAACAACTGTTTTCAACATGGAATTATTTATATTAAATCTAATCTTAGAAGAACAGTCTCTTATTTCTGATATAATTTTAACTTGATCAAGCTGCTAACTTTTTGATATTTGTGGTATGTGAACAGACTAAGGAGATAAGCATCATTGTTCACCGGTTCTCAAAACTTGTGAAAGTACAAATATTCATTATTTGTGCTTCCTTTTTAAAAATGAGTTAATGAGATAGTTGAATTCTAGTCCAACAGCTTAAGAGATACTGTATGATACAGGCCATGTATGTAAGAAATCAACTAACAAGGTAACTGAAGACAGCTGGAAGTAGGTATGTGTAACAATGCAGCTTCTTAGCAGTAAGTAGAAATTTAGTGTTTACAAAAGTAACAAAGAACAGCTTTGAAGAAGAAAAAAAATCTTAAAAATATTGCTCCATCATTCACAATTTAGTTCCACTACTTACATACACTAACATAAGACATTCAATATTTGCCCTGCATTTGCAGCAATGATAAAATACAGCCCACTCCAAAAGTGGAGAACATTAAGCAGTCAATAATTTTTAGGTGTTTCAGTAAGGGTTGAACTACCTGATCTCCCAGGTATCTGCTGTCAAAGAACATATGACTAGGTTACAAACAAACTGTGACATGTTTAAACAAATGTTTACACAAGGGTCATAAGATAACTGCATTAAGAGACAGAATAGCCTCTACATATAAGCCCTGCCTCAAACAGACTCAGCTGATGAGCAAAGTTCCAGTTTATAATATTTCATCAGCTAGCCCATGTGAATGGAAGCAATCACTTGTGGTACAACATTTAACTCTATTATCTGAAAATAATACCAGCTTTGCCAAATTATCCGATTGCAGTAACATTTTTAAAATCTCAACTAGTCCAAGTTCACTTTCTTTCAACATTCTGCACATCTTTGTAAAATTGCCTCATCTTTAGGACTGTTGAACTTAACCAATGCCCTTCAAACTGTACCAGGTAAAGAGATCTATACTTTCTCACATGCTGTGTGAAAAACAGTTGGTTCAGGATGGACCTCAGTGCCCTCACTGACAGAGACTACAATGAATGCACAACCTTTTGTAGCTGCCAAACCATTTGTGTGTGAACTCAAGTTTTGAGGCATCTTATTTATTATTTGAACAACTTTTCTAGAATGGAGAACCCTTCAAAACAGAAATGGAAATAAATCAACATGGGATAAAGGATACTTTTTTTTTATCATCCTAAATGAAGGATCAGTCCTCACAATAAATTTAAATAAGTTGGATGCACCATTTGAATCTTAAATTAACAGTCACAGTGTTTCTTCACAGAAAGGCATAACTAACATCAGACAAGATCAAGGAAGTTAAGAAAAGTGAAATTCACGCAGCATTAAGGCAGTTCAGGAAAACTTTACCCTGGAAGTGGCATATGAAAATATTACTCAGCATGATATCCTTTGGCCAAATTATTTTGGTGGGTTTACATAATGAAAATGTACTGTTAACTTTCTCTTTTCAAAGTGAGGTGTAAGAAGAAGGAGCACATATGAATGGGGACAAAACATTGCTTGAATTAACTACTGGTTTTTAAAACCGATCACCTTTGTAATACGAATCAATATTATGAAATAATATGAAAACTGAGACAGATTAAGCTTATTCTCCCAAAGACAAAATTTAGAAGCTCCATGACAGAGAAATCTTGGCTTCCTACTTTTACTTCCCCTCCCTCTGCCAACACAGATGGGTTTTCAGTCATCTGGCAAAAGCAGAGGGAAACCACACCTCCGAGCAACTTCACAGTAGAGATTCCATCACATGAAACACTTAAACAGCTGCCAAAGCTAAATCCCACTCCTCCCTGTCTGCTGAAGGAATGCATTTTCTTTTTTTGACTGATTTGCTGTTATACTCTCTAGTTAGAGCTCAGAATACTCTTAGTGGTCATTCTTACTTTTGCTACACCACAAAAGTCCTGGAACTTTCTCCTTCAACTCTCTCTCACCATAATCAGAGTACCCTCTTTGGTTTAGGAACACAAACAGCATTGGTTTGATGCTCTGAAGATATAATCCAGAGCATCACAATATTATTGAAAAGAATCAGAGTATTATATGCTTTGCTAATGGATAACTTATTCTAAATATTTGTATCTTACCTTTGACAGAAGCAATTTCACACAGGAAACGTGGCCCTCATAGACTGCTGATAGGAGTGGTGTGATATTATGTTTGTCTGGAGCCTGTAAATTGAGACAGTTATCTGAAGGACAATTTCACACAGCATTATAAGGTTTCACTTAACTTTTTAATTTTTTTTATCAACAGTAGAAAGAAGTAAAAACTTAAGAATATTATCCAGAAATGCATTCCTTTAGAATTTTTTCTTCCTTTTTTGAGAAAAGTCATCATTTAGAAAACAGGTAATAGCAAGATATTTCTTCCATAAGACTTCTAGGCATCTCAGAGCTTGTCTATTATTTTAGACCAATGATGGAAATTGTGAGGTTTCAGCTGACAAATTTTGCCCAATTTAAAAACATTACTCCTAATTCTCTGATTTCACAGCCAGTCTCACTTCAGAAAACAGTTTTGGCTGAAACATTGTTTTGGCTGTCTTCTCTCTAAACCATAGTCCTGGAAAGAATAAGAAATGGAAGAACAGAAATGTTATTTTTAACTCTTCTCCAATGAAGAACTCCCAAGGTGAACATAATCTCTCAAGACATCAAAAAATCAAGCCTTTCTGTTATGAACTAAAGCTAAAATGTTAAAATTAATATTTTAACTTGTAGACAAGCATTCTAAGGCACAGTATTTGAAATGTATGGTTAAAGTATTTAGGAACTTAACTTCAGGGAGAAATTCACTATTTTGAAGTGCCAATACAGCTTAGTCAAGTCTCTTCACCACAAAAACCCCATTCATGTCAGGCTACAGCGAAATGACTAAGTTTGTAAAAGAAAGAAGGTCTCCAAAGCAGAAAAAAAGCACACTGATTTAAACAGTTGACCCTGGCTTGGCCAAGGATGTCTTCTGAAATCCCTTTCAACAAATGTAATACACATTTCATGCAAATGTTATATTGATGGGATCACTGGATTTATTTTTCTAATTGTGGTGAAATTAAATTTAAACTTTTTATAGCTACACACAACTTTTCCTAGTGTGTCCCAAAAGAATTAAAACATTTAATAAACAAAATTTTAAGCTTCTAACCTCTAGGAGACCACCTCTCAAAAATGCATCAAATTGTTTAGTTTGATTACGTTTTTCAGTAACCATTTAGGCACTTATACCAATCCCTTATATGAGTGTGTGTGGGAAGATCCTAACACCTGCTTGCAAACTGATGTACATACATTAATGTCAGCTCCTTTCAATAGCAGAAATTCCAGAATCTCAAGCTGTCCACAGTCTGCTGCATAGTGAAGAGGCTTCCTCCCACCTTCAAGTGTCCGGTTGACATCTTCACCCTTCAAGGTAAAAATAATCTAATAAGCAAAATTTTCGAACTAACACGCCATGGAGAGCTTGAAAGAAATCCAACACCTTCAAATATGCTGAAGAATGTTCCATCAAAGTATTTCGGTCATTGCCTAAGAAAAATGAAAATTAAGTGGCTCAATTTCTTTTTCCTCACCCATGCATTAAGACTGTTAGACCACCTTGATCCCTCCTTCCATACTGCATGTCAAGTGTAGTGAGTACCCACGTGCACTATGAAACTCATGATTGAAAAAACAAAAAAGAAATTAATATGAAAATCATTTGAGCTTGTAAACAATGCTCACATTGGTTCATTTCATTTCTCCCTCCCCACAACAGAGATCCTAGTGACCTGGTCAAGTTACTTTATCTGTCTCAATGAATTTGAAGTTTTGCATATTGAGAAAGCTGCATAGAAGTAAGTCAGCATCACAACTACTAGCAAGTGAGTACAGGCCATCCACAATTTAAAACTCAATTTTGAAACTGTCCACCCTGTTTTATAAGTGGTACTTTCCAATTCTACGTGATACAAACAACTCTGAAGACAGTAAACCAAATCAGGACACAGGAAGTTGTATTCTAATGCCACTCAAACTAGTGGATTGAGACATCTCTTAAGGCGTAAACAAAATTTAATTTACTGAGTGCCTAATCAGCTTTGTTTCTTCACCTTGGGTTGTGCAACTGAGGATAAACTGATTTGCTGGCCTTCAGTAATGACAAGAAGTTACTGGAAACCAACTACGAGCAAGCTATGTGGTAAGTGGCTTCTTGTACGTAGGTGCAAGCAATCTTAGTATTTTAGGAAATGGCTAAATTTAGCATCATACCTTGAGCCCTGCATCTCCACAGAAAAGGGACCAAAACAATTTCAAGTGCAGTACCAACTCATAACTTCTCTATAGAGCTCCTGCACTTCCCTCAGTCCTGCCCCAAATTTCCAGGAAGTGCACAATATAGAGGGACTGACATAAATCTTCCAAACACCACTTTCCTTTTAAGAATGGAAGAGACAATTGTCAGAAGGATTTCTTACTCTGCTTTTGATGTTCTATATTATGAGAGTTTTACACTACTAGTTAAATAAGACGACCTCAGAATTCTCCTCTCTTCTCAACAGGATATTCTCATAATATACCCTGCTGCAAGTAAAAGCAACAAAACAGTTGTTTAACAGGTGTTTATGTAACAGAAACACTGCACACATTCTGTGGTCTCAGAGGTCAGGCCCTGGTTCTCACACTATTGGAAATTCTGGCTCCAAAGTAGCACAATGAAAAAAAAATCTCTGCAACTGCTGTTACTGACCCTGAAACATATTCAGCTCTGGCTTCTGAAGCATGTTGTACATCAGGAAAAAGGAAGCTTTATCTATGATTTTCAGAACAGCAACAAACCGTACTTCTAAACAAAGCCTACTACAACTTAAGCTATGTGGACTATCAACACTGTACAATAGCTCGTAACACAATATTCCGATGAGACTTCAAGGTCTAATTCTTTTTTTACCAGTAAAGTTGTCGCAGATAACATTGTGATATAACTTCTCTTTTGCTGAATTTCAGTACAGAACATTAGTGGGGATATGTTAACAACTGTGTTTCAATAAAAAAAAGTCATCCAGATCAAAGTACACTAAAAGCACATAAATAGCCACATCAGTCTGAAACGCATACAAGGAAGCATCATAGACTCATGCAGAAAGTTAAGCTCTACCCATATTCTTATTTGCACCTTGACCCTTCCCATGAATTTTAAAACAGCTGGCATTTAAATAAGCCATCATGTTTGCAGATACATTAAGGATTGGGTGCATAAGTTTAAGGAGCCAACCATATGAAAGCCACACAATCACTAAACCAAAATAGGCTCTAAAAACTCCTGTGAAGTCTAACATATGCCAAGCCATGGTAAGTAAAGGGGCCTGGAAGAAGGACAAGCAAGCTAACTCCTGGGACTGCACACAGTAAAGCCACAAGTTCACATTCAAAAGGAAAGTTAGAAGCATCACATCTTAAGATTAGGACAGTCCAGCAAAGCTCCCACTTCCTTAAGCTTATAAATATTATTTGGCTCACTGGTTTGCACTATAGGATTTTTTCTTTTTTTTTAAAGAATGAAACACAGATCCCTCTGTTCTCGCCTAAGCTGGCTGTGGAATGAATTCCTGCTGGACAATGAGCTTTCAGAAGGAAAAAACAGCACCCAAACACCTAGTTCTCTAAAAGATGATGAAAGCTTGTTTATAGGGGAGTACTTAGCAAAAAGTCTGCAAACAAGCATGTCCCAAACACAGATTACATGGATTTGAATACTAGGACTGAGAACACAGAAGCATTCAAAGCAAGTACTCCTAGATTCTGCAATAAACCAAGTGAAATATCCAGTTGTTTTATGGGTGTGAGAAGCCACTGTAAAACAGACCACTAAACGTTCTAAAGCTTTATTTGGCCTTTTCTACTGCCAGTCCAAGACATAAAAGTAGGAAGGGAAGATAAACCAATCTATTTAATATGCAGGAATCAAACCCCAGCAAAAACACCTGTTTCAAACACAGTCTCTAACACATGTACATCAGAAAATTGGCAGGACTCTTCATAGGTAATTTTTTTCTGTCCTTTAGATCTCCTATTTATATTGCCTAGGGCATCTCTCCATAACAAAAGCAGTGGTCTCCAAAGTGAGGTGTGAAAACCCAGAGAGGTGTGCAAGACAATCCACTAGGGTGTGAAAAGAAAATCTTATTGCGCTATTAAAAAAGTGTAAAAATAGTATTTATTTAATCTTTCTCTCATCTCTTTTTTGGGTATGTTTTATAACTGCATCTTACATAGTACAATAGTACATGTTACAGCTGCCTTAAAAATCATTAAGTTCCAACTGCCCTGCCCAGGGTCAGATTGGATGGGGTTTTGAGCAACCCAGAAGTGGAAGGTGTCCCTGCCCACGGCAGGCTGGTTGTAACTCAATCTTTAAGGTCACTTCCAACCCAAACCATTCTATGACTGCATATTTAAAAATATGTAGATACTGGTAGTGCATGCTCAATTAATTTTTTTTTACTGATGGGGTGCATGAGCAAAGTATTTGGTCAAGAGCTCTATCAGTATCCATGGAAACAAGTTAATTATTTTTCAGAGGGTGTTTCACGTTGGAAGACTAAGCGGTTTCAATGGTAATTCTATAGGTCAATTTAAAAAAACCTTAAACCTTACCCCTACACACAAATTATTCAGATTAAAGACCAACTGTTATAAAACTCACCAGAATAGTTCCACTTTTGTAAAGACAGAGTGCCTTTACGTGTGAAAATATTGACTTTATATATTTAATTAAACTGTATTTTAGGTTTTAATACTTATCTATACCAGCTGCCATTTATGTGCTTATGTAAAGCCTCCAAGATAAAAGTTGCACATAAAATCAGCTGTGAAATGGCAAAGTCAGAGAACTGCTTGAACCTTTGTGATCCAAACTGGTAGTACACTGGTTACCATAGCTGCAATAACCCTTTTACTTGGCTAGACAGAGATGTGAAACACAGCTAACATCCTAGATAAGGTTGACAAAGGTTATCTGAATAAGCTGCTGTTTTCCTTTAAGCTTCGAGTGTACAGTCCTGTGGGCGATGATTTTTGCCTTCACTGGATGAGAACTCCAAGTTGGATTTGCTCACTATTCCATGAGAAGTTTTCTGTTCAGCTAAGTGAGGGGAAGATGTTGACTTACGTGGGCAGTTGGGTTCTCAGCTTTGACAGACCAGCCAGCCATAACAGGCATTTTATACAGGGAACAGATCTTCTCTATATGGTGACAGCTCTACATGATTGACTACACACTAGAGAATTTAAGGATTCACCTTAGTGAAGAAATTATATGTTGGAGTTTTAGCAGCAAGCTCCAAATGCTGATTCACATCTTCATATGCTGAAAGAAAGTCTAAGCATCAGATAAAGATTTATGCCCCTTTCATAAATAGGGCAGCTCTGGTGAAGGTGTGGTTAATTATGTCAACAGAATGAGGCAAAGTGGTCTCACAAGCCCTGTAATACATTGCATCAGGAAACAGCACAGGAAGTAAAGACATAAAGAGTTATCCCTGTGCAAGTTTTCTGAAATTACTGTTTTTTTAATAACTATTGGCAAAACACATCATACTGAATGTCATTAAATTGGGTATCAGCAATCTTATCACAGGTGATGATTCTCAATACTGGACTTTGAGACAGCAAGGTAACCAATATACTGGTAGACTGAAACTAAAACTGTATTAAATAGCTGCTAAAGGTTTACTTTAAAAAAAGACCAGACTCTGCACAGGCATATGGTCAGAATCCACATGAACTGTCAAAAAGGAGCACAATTTTTCCTTTATGCCTCCAGGAACAAAATCTTGCACACTAGACAAAAAATGACAGAATGATTCTCCAGGGAAGTTTTATGGGACTTCAGTCAACTCCTAGAGTCTAACAGAGCAGCAACAAGGTTAATAGTTACACGAGTCATCCGAAGGAGATATAATTAAGCCAGCATCAAGGAATCATATCAACCCCAAAATAAAACATACCTTCAATCAAAGGTCACGCTTCTCCCGAAAAAAGATTATTTATTTTCACTTTCTAGAGCAGAGCTACAAATTCAGTAACTTGTGCAGATATTAGTGCAAAGGCTCAGAAAGTTTTCCCCATGCAAAAGGAAAGCCATGATCACATCTTTAACGACCTTCCAGAATACACTGAGTTTACTTAGTCAGATATTTAAGGCAAAGTCTGGCATAAACCACATCAGTAACGTTTTTCACTGCAGATCAAGACCTCGGGCACCAGCTATGCAATAACACTAAAAACCGGTTCAACACATGAAACATCAGAAACAGCAGATCACAGGTATCTGCTTTAATCCCCTCCATTAAAATCTGATTAAGGGTAAAGAAAAGCCTCTGTGAATCACCAATTACTAAACAAGGGAATGAAAGATTTTTATGCCCTATTTCAAAAAGTCACATACATGGATAACAGAAGAATATTCAATTAGAAGGACTTTAAGTATCACTGTCAGTTGAAAGCCAGCTATCAACTTTTCACTGAAGGAAAGGAAAATAAAAACATGAAGCTCGCTTCCAAATACTTTTAAGAACTTTATCTGCTTTTTAAACAACTAATAGTAGGATTCACTATAGCATCCTCCGAATGCGACTTTCACCCACTTTCTGTAATGGAGCAATTTAATCCATAAAAAGATCTGTTCTAACTAATTTCTTAAGTGAGTACTGTCAAAATTAGTTACTCTTGAACTTAATTCTTCCATTACCCTCTATCTCACACATTTTCCTTGCTTTACCTTTTCTTGCCAATATACCTACACAAAACCCCTGGTTATATCTCATGTCCTTTTCCAGTTTAGCTCTAGTCAAGGCTTTGACTTTTTTAGTTCTACACCTGCAAACCCTGGGAGTGCATCTACATTCTTCTTGGGTATCCACCCCCAATTCCACTTTTCATGCTCCCCCTCTTTCTATATGAGCTCAAAGAGACATTCCCTGAAAGCCAAGCTGCCCTCCTGTCACACCTGCTGGATGTCCCAGAGTAATCTGGAAGGACCTGCACCTTAACAGCTGCCCCGAATAAATTCTGCCAAATTTAATTCCTTATTCTTTTGCAGCCCTACTTAAAGGAATGAATCAGAGTTCACTGACTTTGTCCCTAATGCACATTATGACATCAGCTCATTGAAAATGTTGAACGAACAAGTTTAGTCATAAAGTACAAGTTCTAAAGCTCATTATTTTCCAGGCGGATTATTTAGCCACACCAAACTGACACTGTCCTTGAACAGCCCCCAGCTTTCTGTAGCCTTTATTACACAAGACTCTTCCATGCCTTCCTTGGCTTAGCTTTATCTGCTAACTCCCTCTTTTCCTGGTTCCTGCCAGTTTCAAAAGCATCAACACTTAAAGCCAAATGAGCTAAACTCAACACTCCCTGTGCTTCAATCACAGGCCTGTTTTGCAGTGGCACACCCACTGAAGGCAAACCTGAGCCAGCTCTTCATGTGGGCACCGTGGTTTGTCAGTCAGGAGTGTTGCTCCAGAACATTACTGCCATGCTACTCATGTCACAGCTCACCCATCAGTCTAGCACTGATTTTCTCCTGTGTGGCAGCTACAGCTTCACTACTCCCAGCCACAGTTTGATCCTTCCCATCCCTGCACCAGAATTAGTGGCTGAACAATGAACCCAGCCTGAGAATTAATTCGATCATTTTCTTCTTCCCAGACGAATCTGTTCCTTCATCTGTTCCACAACTTGGCATCTGAACACAGCAAAAATTAGTAGCTGGGATTTACACTGCAGTTCTACCATAGGAAGAGAAACTGAAAATTGTGGCCTCATTAAATCCTATTGCATAGGTTAACTGTATTAGTAGAGCAGTGTCTGTAATACTGGTGGCATTAAAATGCTCTTTCAGATTTAGAATCAACCCCACAGCCCCATCTGTACTTATCCTGCCATGCAAAAATAACTTCATCTCCCCATTTCATGCATTCCTTTCATTTCAGGTTTAATGAAGGAAATCAGATTCCATGCAGTCAGATGTCCCTAGAGCACAGGAAAGCATCTTACAGGAGCTACACTACTGTGTAATTTCTGTCTTCATTATTCTGGGAAAAAAATAACTCAGCCTGTTGCATTGCTTCCATCTCTTTGCCTGGCCAGGATGGCCATTCTTACACGGTTTTAGATAACTCTGACATTTTAAATAAATCAACAATTTTATTGTTATTGTCTGAGTGGGAAAGAGGAAGAATGAAAAATTCTCTTTCTATAAAGAAAAACTTAAGTCCTATGGATATTTTGAATATCTTGCTGCATATTTGGAATACTACTTCCAAATACTTCATATTTTACTCTCTTCCTCACAGGCCTTTGATCATGCTGGTTGTATTATTTGTTTTTAAAAATTCAAAGAGATTGAGTGAGATAGTTCATCAGAAATATTTCCAACCAATCTCACTGTACGGATCTACAGCAAAAGGCATTAAAAATTCAACTTGCAGAAAGCAGGAGTGTCTCAGGATTTGAGCATTTATATTCCTCAGGTGTTGGAACAATAAGCAAATATGTCCAGATGAAGGAGAAAAGCAAAATTTAGGTGTTGTACCTTATTGTTTCTTCGTCACATCACATTGCATGGCCTCTACATCAGAAGGACCACATGTGTAATGTTCCTTTATGCAACGTTATCAACATTTTTCACTTTAAAGTGCATGGTGTAACACCTAAAAAGAATACTCCTGGGATCTTATGCCAGAAGAAACACTTGGAAACAAACAGGTGAAATTCAGTGTAGCATTTGCTTTCTGTGTTAATCTTCACAAGGTATCTTTTAGAAAAAAAAAAGCTAGGTAAGCTTTGATACACACAATAGCAATGATGAAGGTTTAACTGAAATGTAAAATCTTCTTTTACATTGTGATATTCAGAATAGAGATCCACTCTGATTGAAAATACCATGGTAAGGTGTCCCATTCTAATTCTAACTTTGTAAAATGGAACTGGCAGAAATAAACTGTAATTTATGCTTTTGGATACAATCTCAAGATATATTTTGACATAACAGAAATTATATAGGTATCCACTGAATGAAATCTTTTCCTCCAATCTAATTTTTAGTTTTTAGATCAAACTAATTGCTTGTATTTTAAGTATTTAAGCCAAAGTTTACTGCTTAACCTGTTTGTTTCAGTTGTATGTTCATAGACTTTTCAAGTGTTTCCTGCTGCCACATGTCAGCCCTGCCATGTCATCTAACCCAAAAGTTACCTCTCTAGCACTGAAGATGTAAACACCTTGACTGAAAATCCTTAAAAACAAAACAGCAGAAACAACTGAAAAAACCACCCATTTTCTACACAGAAGGTCAATCATTCTACGATCTCTAAAATAACTGTGAGCTTAAAGATACTGTAAGCCAAACAAAAACTTCAGCCCTTATTCTAACAGTAAAAACAAGATGATGGTTTTTATATATCTAATCCATGGGTCATAAACACTGGTGGTAATGAGGGAAAACTCAAATACCACGCTTCCTGAAATCTGACTAATAATCCAAAAATACAAGGACAGTTTAACGCTGCAAGCTTGTCAGTGTAGTGACTCAGAATCACAGACTATTTAAGGCTGAAAGGGAACTCTGGAGGTTATGTAGTCCAACACTTGCTCAAAGTGGGCCCAATCAGATCAGGCTGCTTCAGGACATTGCCCAGCTGAGTTCCATACACCTTCGAGGACAGAGGATCACACAAGCTCTCTGGGCATAAGCCCTTCCCAGGGTTTGATCATTCTCACATTCAAGTATTTTTTGTCTTACACCTGATTAGAATTTCTCACATTTCAACAGGATCTGTTGTCTCTTACACTTTCGCTGTGCACAACTAAGCAAACTTCTCTATATCCTGCCCTTCATACAGAAAGATAATTGTAAAATCTCCCCTTTATCTTCTTCAGGGGAAAAAAAAAAAATCAAAACCACCAAAACAAATCCACCACCACCAAACCCCAAAAAGTCCTTCACCTGCCAATAAAAACTGAGGCAAAAGAGCTTTTACGTATTTTATCAGTAGGTCCTCTGCTCCATAAAGCAGTAGATACAGATCTTCCTTTGCCTTCCAGACCCCTTGCTAATTTAACCAAACTTCAGCTGTCACACCTCCACCTCTGCACATTTGAGCAATGTTTCTACTTTCCTTCCAGGGGACTACTTTGCTTTTACCTTCTGAAGAACTCGGTGTATTGGTTACAGATTCCTTAAAATATGTGACCTGGGACATAAGTTGCAGCACTGAAAAACACTCAACATCTCTCATGCTGCCATAAGCAAGTTCCAGAATCTTAAAAAAGGGCCCCTAAAGGATCTTAAGCTTCTTTACTTCAGAAAGGCTGCAGTGTCATCTCACCTGTATTCAAATAGCACAAGTACAATCTGGCCAGAGAATGGATGGAGAGCTGCCCTGGGGAGAAGGGGTGTTGGTGTCCTTGGGGGTGTTGGTGAGTAGGAAGCTTAACATGTCCCAGCAGTGTGTGCTTGTAGCCCAGAAAGCCAACTGTATCCTGGGCTGTATCAAAAGCAGTATGGCCAGCAGGTCAAGAGAAGCAACTGTCCCCCTCTACTCCAATCTCCTGAGACCCCACCTGGAGCACTGTATCCAGCTCTGTGCCCACAGCATAACACCACAGACCCACTGGAGCAAGTCCAGAGAGGAGCCACAAAGATGATCAGAAGGCTGGAGCTCCTCTCCTATGATGACAGGCTGAGAATTTAGGATTGTTCTGCCCGGAGAAGAGAAGGCTCTGGGGAGAATTTAGGGCACCTTCCAGTACCTGAAGGGGGCTATAAGACAACTGGAGAAGGACTTTTTACAAGGGTACAAGGGCATGCAGTGACAGGAAATGGGGTAATGGCTTTAAACTGACAGAGAACAGGTTTAAATTAGATATTAGGAAGAAATTCTTCACTGTGAGGGTGGTGAGACATGGAAGAGGTTGTCCAGAGAGGATGTGGATGCCCCAACCCTGGAAGTGTGTTCAAGGCCAGGTTGGACAACCTGATCTAGTGGAAGATGTCCCTGCCCATGGCAGGAGGCTTGAAACTAGATGATCTTTGAGGTTCCTTCCAACCCAAACCATTATATGATTCTATGGAATAACACAAAAAAAGGGAATCTGATCTTCCATTATAGAAACAGATTTTTATAGCTTTCCTCCCCTGAATTCTTCTTCCACTAATCAGCTGCTTAAGCACAGAACTGGAGCCTCGAATACACTGTTTGTCAACTAATTTGGAAGACTTCAGAAGACCTAAATTGAATATTATGAGTTCAAACACAAAAACCCAACACAAAATAGAATCATAGAATCAGCGAGGTTGGAAGGGACCTCTGAGATCATCAAGTCCAACCCACCACTTCCATGGTCACTAGACCATGGCACTAAATGCCATAATAAAAAGCTGAGTTTTATGAATGAAAAACTCAAGTCCTACTACCTCAGTGTTCTTACTACTGGAATTTTATCACTATTGAAACATTCCTTGGACTTGTGTGCAGAGAGCCCAGATTTCTCATGAGACCTGAAAGAGAGTGCTTTCATACTCCTTGGTCTGCCTCTGGAGTGGTTCCATACCTATTTCATTCTGTAACCCCAATTCTCACCTTATGACTGCTAACATGCTGATTCACATACTGCTAACCTTGACTCGAAGTAGGAACAAAGACAGCTACAAACCCAACATATGTATTTATGTAAAATATGTTGAAGAAATCTGACAACATTATAGAATACCAGTTCCTAACAACACAGCTCGCTACACGAAAGTATTCACCTGATTTGCCCTTTAGGCCTTCAGTTCAACGATCCCACAACATTCCATCCAATCTTTTGAAGCAATTTTGCAGTTCAATTGACTTTTGCCCCCACTCAAAGAATAGTTTCAGGGTATAAAAAGCAGCATTGACTCTGATGAAGCAGTTTTCATTCTTGTCAAGACAAACTGATTTAGCCAACCAAAATCCACGCTAGCCCTTTCACAGGTCCTTGGAGATTACTAGTAGGAAAAGACATTACGTCTGAATTACTGAATTAATTTTAAGAGTGTTTCTAAAAAACTTATTCATTGTTTTCAGATGTTAAAATTAACACTACTTGAAACACCTTTAACAGCAGGAAGAATAAATTAATTTCTTCTTCCAAGCTGCTATACCATTTTCTCATGGTAACTGAAATGGAGCACTAGCCTGAAGCAGTTTCTGCTGGGAGAGGTTAAATATCTACATTTATTACTGAAACTGTCACAGTTTGAAACTGATACAGTAGACAGACCCTCACATCATCTACCTTACTACAAATCCAAAGGTAACTGAACCACTAGTCCAGTACTTCAGACAAGAAAACCTTTTTTGTAAGCTTTTGGGTATTTCATCATAACCTGAGCTTAACATGCTGTTATCACACTCCCATCTGGTTTTATTAACTAGAAGCAAGAATAATTCAAATGACCAGCTCCTAACACAAGTCAGTGAAGCATATTATTTAAATCTCTGTACATTTTTTTTTGCTGTAAGAGTTAAAAACCTCTTGACATATGGTGCTTCAGGGACTGCAGACCTAAGAATGGGGTAGAGCAGTTGAAAATAATAAACTTCACATTTCCACTCAACCCGGTGCATTGAAAAAACTACTGAAAAAATACAGAAAGCCAAAGAAGAAGGAACAATTTCCTATGGCTTCTGTTCAGCAGGTTTGAATCTCAATTTTCTTATCTCTACCTTCTGATTCATAAGAAAAATTACCCTGTTTCACATGGTCAATAATATTCAACCCAAGAGCAAGAGTGGAACCTGGTGCAATGACTAATAACTCAAAGGCTGGGTGAAGTCCAAAGAGCAGAAAGGGAAGTAAAAAAATTAATGTTGTAACTTGTGAATTGTTTATGATTTTGAAGCAGATTTCTTCAGTTAAAAACTTGCAGGAAGATCCTGCCAAAGCCGAGAAATCAACTCATTGTAACTGTAAGTAGGCAGTTTCCCATGGCAACTGCAAAAATTTTGTGCAGGATCCAAGTTTTCATTTGAATCCCCTATACTTTCAAAAAATTACTTACTTTCAGTCCACTAAAAAAAATTTAACATAACCTGGCTTCTTTCAGCCTGCCACAGAGAGACTACTGCTGCTGTTGCTCCGTGGTTCAGCAAATTCTGACCATTCCAGTACTTTTCCAACTGCAGCCTGAGTGGACTACAGTTGTCTGTGGACAACTGAACCGAAGCAAATGACCTAGATTTATTGTATGGGATAACTACTTTCCACTTGGAGAATTTCAGAAAACCTAGAAGTTTTTTTGGTGTTTGTTTAACAGCTGAGACCAATTCCATTAGCCAAGTCTTTCTACTGATTATTTTTACGTTCATCCAAAGAGATATTTAATAACACCTTTTCAACACTGCTGGGTGTTTTATTCCCTGTCCTCTAAATTTTATTACCTAAAGCTGTCTTCTTTCTACCCTGTATGCTTTGGGAAATATATGGGACAAGCTGTCTTTACACCTCCCCCTTACCACATCTTACTGAAACAAACAGAAATAGCAAAAACATCCTCAAGAAATCCTGTAGATAGTGATCAAAAAGCAAATTCAAGTTAACAGATGTTGAGAAGAGAACTTGAACACAGAAAGTCAGAACTCTGTGGAAGAAGCTGCAGACATCAGTATCAAGTTTTTATCACTTTTCTGGATCCGTATCTAGTATTTTCTATTAGCTTTGCCTGCCACATCCATCTGAGTTTCAGTATTTAAAAAGCTGGAAAAAGGCTACTCAAAGAATTTCAGTATAACATTCCCACTAAACAACCCTCATTTGTTTATCAAAAAGGGATATCTGCTCTGATGATGCTGTGTGTCTCTCTAGTTGGCATTTTTTAGCAAGTTCTACAACCAGAGGAGAGAGACATAGATAAAAGAATCACAGAATATGCTGAGTTGGAAGGGACCCACAAGGATTATCCAGTCCAACCCTTAGCCCTGCACAGGACCATCCCCAAGAATCACACCATGTGCCTGAGCGTATCATCCAAACGCTTTTTGAACTCTGTCAGTCTTGGTGCTGTGACCACTTCCCTGGGGAGCCTGTTCCAGTGCCCAATCATCCTCTGGATGAAGAACTTTTTTGCAATATCCAACCTAAACCTCCCCTGACACAACTTCAGGCCATTCCCTCGGGTCCTGTCACTGATCACCACAGAGATCAGCACCTGCCCCTCCTCTTCCCCTCACAAGGAAGTTGTAATTGCAATGAGGTCTCCCCTCAGTCTCCTCTTCTCCAGGCTGAATAGACCAAGTGACCTCAGCCCCTCCTCCTACGGCTTCCCCTCAAGGCCCTTCACCATGTTCATTGCCCTCCTTTGTATGCTTAAAATGGATACCTACTTGGCAATTTTCAACTTTAGTAGAAGCCTTAACTGCTAATAACAACATTGACACTTGGTCTACACAAGTTAAGAAAATGATTTATGAACCTGTTGATGAATTTTGCCTGTTTTGATATGGTATTTAAAGTACTCTGAAAAGCTTTTAGAGGCACTGCTACACTTATTCTGGCTTAAGCCAACAAAAAGGTGCTTAACAAGCATACTTTTCAGGTTTTGTTAGTGGTAAACAAGTATCTAGCTTATCCACCATAATCAAATGCAATCTGAAGTCCTTTGTCTCAGTCAAAAGAACACAATTCCAGAAACAACTGCTAAATAAATTGAACTACTGAGCCATCTGTGCTTCAGTTGTTGTATCAGCATTTTGGGAGACAAACAAACCTGATACATGAGTTGTTCTGTAGAAGAGTAATGAACCAACTGCTTCCTAGCTACAGCTTCTAGAAACTTGTCCTACAATCCCAGCTTCAAAGATGTGCCAAATCCATGAGTTATTGAATACAGTTGTTCTCCCCTCCCCAAACACTTAATCAGTGTAAGACTTGAGTGACAAATAGTGTCACTATATGCATTAGCAAGTGATGAAACAGAAATGAAGGGATCAGTTGTACGTGGTCAGCTCCTATGAATTCTCATTTAAAAATCTGGTCCAAAAGCACTTGTCTCTCAGTTTGGCAACAGCTCAGAGTAATGTAAGCATCTAGTTCTGACAGAATAAGCTGATGCAGGCAAAGGTATTATTACTTCTAACAAGAGACTCTCTGTCCCAATTACCACTTTAATTGATAAATGTTACTGCACTAGATATTCTAGATCACGAACTGAAGCACCCAATGGTCAGACACTTTCCAAGCTATCTCCACTTAGAAAGACTGTTAGAATTTGGAATTAAAGTTAAAATGCTTTAGATATAGCTCGACATGATCCAGGGGCACAAACATAAATGAAAGCCTTTAACCATTAATTCTGAAGGAATTGCAGATCAATCTAATGTAATGTTCACTCTGAAGAGATGTGGAAGTACTGTATCTATTGAACATAGTGCTGTGTCCATTTTCACAAGCAACACTGAGCTGGCCTAAAACAGTTTTGCCTTTTTTCTCCAGAAGTAATTGGCCAGACACCATGTTTTACCACTGCTGCATTTTGGGTGACTTGATTTGGATAATACCTGCTCTAAGGGTATACTGAGCAGAAAATATTCCAGCTCATGTGGGTGCCAGATGATGGCTAAAGAGGAGACATCAACCATACTTAAACCACAAATCAGAGGAGGTCTCAGTAATCCAGTACTATTCCATCAGCAGACTGACAACAGATGACACTATCGAAAAATCTGCAAAACACCTGTTCCTACAGTTTCACATAAATTCAAATTTAACATGTCAGACATCGTCCCAAAATTTAACCAGCTGAGCAAAGAACAACAGCCCTTACCATGAAATCTGCACCGAGCTGCTAAATTCAAACACTTTCTCTAAGAGCCCTGCATCAACATCAGTATTAAACTCCTCAGCACAGGTTTGTCCAAAGAATGCACAGGAAGTGGGTGTTTTCCTTCAAGGCAAACAGTCGGCGCCAGCTACTGGGTTTCAGTTTCAATAGATGCCAGGTTGATATTTTGAATTCTCAGCACGATCTAAAGACACAGTAATTAAAAAATCCCCCACAACAATAATAAATATGAGTTCTCAAAGTTAAGGTTGTACTCTCTCAGGGAGATATGAGAGAATAAACAGGAAGATGAGTGTATCTCCCAAAGATTACTGCTTTAGTTACAAAAATACTGAATTTAAATGCTTTAATTGGGGCTTAGAATCATAGGCAGGAATTATTTCTCTAGAATCTGAACAAAGGATATGTCCAAGGCAAAATCAAGTGTTCTGTCAAATCCAGAGCAATGAAGCTTCGCTTCTAAATAGGTTTTCCTATAACAGGCATTATTTTCCTGTGCACATTGTTTACATTTTCTTCATGCAGCAATGCAGAAGAAAATATGAAATATCAAAAGTAGCATTAATGAGTTCTAGAAGATTTGTGCCTTAAGTTTTGTTGACATGTTGAAGTAGTTGATGACTGGAATCATGCAAAAACAAGACAAAGAAGCAAAAAACTTTGATCAGAAAAGCTATTTTTATATCCATAAAATAAATGCTGCTTTCTAAGCAATACATATTTTAAAAGGATGCATTAGCATTGACAGAATGGCTCCCTAAACCAATTATATACACTTGAAATATTCAGCTTCACTGTAATATTTTCATTAAAACTTACAAATATTCATATTGCACTTTTAAATTTTAAATAATCCACCTACAAAAGTTAAGCTATGATCTCCAGATTTCACCAGGAATTACTGCTGAAAATGATTTTGGTAAGTACAGTCTACTAACTTATCATAGGAACTGAACTACAGACTTTCATGTTATAATCTAATTAGAGGAACATACTTTGAAATTAAATATATTTACTGTCACTATGTCCAAGATAAATTTAAATAACAGACAATTCCTGCTTTGTCACAAGCCAAATTCGAGTTTTTTAAACCATGCTAAATATCCACCATTTTAGCCAAGGAAGCCTTAATAGTATTATTGAAGTTATTAAGAAGTCAGCAATCCAAAAAATAAGAATTATCCAAAATGCCTCACTTGAATACAAATGATTCTGTGATTTTTTTTTGTTATTGTTTCTTTTTATACAGGGCATACACAGAAATGCAGAGCTCACCTCACAGGAACTTTCCTGACCTGTCTTTTTTATTTAAGGACTCTAAACCTTCTCCTTCCGATTGCATGGCATGAATCAAGTACTGGAAGTATTTTTGAACAAGCATAAAAATACTTTTTAAACATTTATTGCCTAAGGCATTTGCATTCATAGCATAATTAACAAATCAGTTTAAAAGAGAGATGCTGATGGTAATTGCTCTATGGACAGCTCTCTCTATTGTCTCAAATGGCCTTCCAGCTCATCTTTCCTGCTTGAAGTTTATCACTAATTTATAGGTCACAAGTGTGTTCAAAAACAAGTTCATAAATTACTGGAGTCTGGGAAATGAAAGTGTCAGTCTTTCAATAATAATTATCAAGACTTGATCTTGGCTCATAAGAAACTTGGAGCACACAATTTTGTTTTAAAAACTGACTCCATAATTAGATATGCTTTAGAACATTCTCTGAACTTTGGCTGGAAGTATGACAGGGAAATCTCCAGAATACCTTTCTAGTGGTGTTTTGGTCTGTTCAGCTTATTAGCCACTGCATGCAATTACTCCATTTGATTTTCAAAGTGCAGCTGAAGGCTAACTCAAATGATTTCACTATTTCCCTTCTGGGCTGAAACCAGGGAGGAAGGCAGTAATATAGAGAAGAAAAGACAAAACTGCAGACCATCCTTCAATTCTTGGTGCAGCAAGAAAGACACAAAAATTCTTTCTTTGGAGAAAGGCAATAACCCTTGGCATATTATGTATCTGTACTGAGCTACAGATTTACACTGCATACAAAATAGTAATAAAGACTGTAAAAACGGGCAAAGTGCTAAAAGCACCAAAACCCAAGTCCCCCAGGCTACTTCAAAGCCACAGTTGTGTGCATTACGAGTTTTCAAGACCATATTTTTCTTTCCCTTCCTGCTCTCCCTCATCAGGATTTCAATTGCTTTCAGGATAACATCAAGTTATTTGCTATTCTTGTCTTTATTAAAAAGAGAGAAAAAACCCGCCACAAAACACACACAAGTACTCTCCAGTCAAAGAGGGAATTAAGACAAGAAATGTAGCTTGTTCAGCAGGACTTATTAAATGCTGATTGCCTTCCAAGTCAAGAGAGCAACACTATAGATACTAGTCCCTTAAACATTTAAAGGAAACTATTGTTTCCCTCCCCATCTCTGGCCTGAGATTGTTGAATTTGCCACCACTGGTCACAATCAACATAGGATTTAACATCAGTCTGCTGTAAAAAGAATCCAGTATCATATCCAGCATCCAAAAAAGGTTTCAAATTCATTTTAATATCAGCTGTGCTGATTTGTACCTACCTCTCCTTATAACGAGCTAAAGCAGAGAAACATCTAATTGTTTAAAACTGCTGAAAGTGCAACTTTTAAGAAAAACAATTGTATAACCAACTGGTCAGTTATTGGCACTCATTAATTCCAGCTAATGCTTTTGTCCTAGTAAGATCTGTCTACACATATGATAACTGCCTCTTTCCACAGAATTGTACTGGCTGGTAAATTCAACATTCATTTTGCTATGGGGGATAAAAAATTAACACAAACCTTCAACTTGGGAAGTGTGCAAATTAGGTACAAAGGAGTAATTTTGCTCACATTTTTGTCTGGATGCATATTCAGAAGTTCAAACAAGCATAAACCCAAAGCCATAAAAAAAAAAAAAAATCTGCTAAACTCAGCTGAGGATGCACATAAAAATGTGTATGTGACTTAAGCAATACAACTGTATACATCCCCTGGTTTTCTGTATCTTTCCTAAATTTTCTCTTCTGACCTTTGACTGGCCTTAGAAATTCTTGAACATGAGAACCCTCAATTCTGAGTCCACTATTTCTCGTTGCACTTGAGTACAATATTTGACTTTCAAGTCCTGATATCTTAACAACTAACCACACAGTCCTTCAGAGTAAGCATATGGAAGTTGTTTGGTCTATTTTAACTATCCAAAGGAATCCTTATTTATGCATTTTGACATTGCTTCAAGATTCATTCATTCACTATGAATTCACTTACATGTCCTGCATGACTCACCAATCCCACAGTACCCAAGTCAACATTCAATGCACAATCTTCACAACCAACACAACTTTTCATATTCCAAATGAATACAGATACAAACCACTGCAGAACTGTTCTCTTGGACTTTTAGAAAGCCTAGCTCATCATCTGGAGGCCCTCCTGTTGAAGTCAAAATTAACTAACTGAATTGGAAGAAAAGAGTTAGGCTTGAAAAGCAAGAATTTATTAAAGATAAAACTGATGCAAGAAGGAAAACTGTGGTTAGAATAAGGGAGGGCAGGAAGAAAAGCAGTATTAGAAGTAAATATTTTCCTCACACTCTTGCATTCTCTGCTTATTACTCAGAACCTATTCCTAACTTTGACTGTCATACTTACAAATGCACATGCCGTATATTACAAACTAGACAAAACAGGATATATTCACTATAGAGATAAAATTTGCTTTCAGTTTAGGGAACAAAATATATTAGCACATCAACAAAAAAAAAAATTGAAACTCCATGTTTTATTAAAATCTGATTTTAATAACTCTCTCTAGTTTTTGCAGCAAACACCAACTAGACACAGGACAAGTCAGCATAATAAGAACAGCCCAAACAGAAACAAATAAGGAAGTACTTGACTTGGTATTTTTAAACATAAAAAAGTCACACGTGAGTCACTTAGACAACATGTTAAAGCCACCAAGAGTTTCAGAGCACAGAAACCAACTCGATGAACAAAATCATCATAGCCCTGACGACAACATCTCAGAAAGAAAATACTACATTTAGCAGTTACAGATTCGTCATCAATTCAATGATCACAGCTGAGGTGAGCTCCACATACACTGCAGACTAAAATGGCTTAAGAATTAGTTATATCTTTACCTTCACAAAATGGACAGATTTGAGAATCCTGGGTTGTTCATTCAGCCAGTGAGTCACACATTCCACCACAATGCCAGGTTTGCAGGCAAGTTTGTTACTCCATGCTGTTCCTATTAACTACTTGAAGAACTGATGCACAAACTATTAATATTTGTGAGCAATTCTTTGCCATGTCCTCAGACTGGGGAAATTAATAAGCCATCCTGAAAAGGTGTTTTTTAACAACCTCATTAATTTTATTGTACACACTACTAAAAAGCAGTGGCTGTGCTGTGTTTTTCTAGCACATTTGTGGGGTTTTAGTTACGAATAAATCTACTATGAATATAGAACCTGCTAACAGCAGGTTACAGTAGCAAACAAGTGTCTTGTCCCATAAAAGAAAGATTTAGGTCATCATGTTCAAATTTACAAAATGTAAATTGAACACCAAGTTTAATTAGAACTAAGCAGTAAAAAAACCTGTATCTTTAGCAATCACACTCCAGCAGATTCAACAGCAAGAGTCTGGAAAGCAGAAAATAACAGAAGGCCTAGAATCTCCAGATAAAGACAAACCCACACAGTACAAGTATTGGCATAACACTGAGGAGTTACAACACAGAGACATCCAAGAGGCTCCACAGGGAATAAAGTCAGTCAGCAGTTCCCAGGTCAGGTCCCTGATATGCCCCTGGACAAACTACTGAGGCATAGATACCCTGCACTGTAATCCAGACAGGCTTTCAGGCTGTCACTTAAGAGCAAGAAATCTGTTGCCCAACCAGAAGCAACTCAGGTATCAATGTAGCAATAATAATAAAGTGCACTTCAGCATTCAACATAATGAGACAAGGTGAATTTCAGTGTATCCATGGTACGCTTACTCTGTAACTCAAGTAACCCACCCATACATACTAACCATGGAAGTGTTTGTTTTCATTTAGTTTGTAACTGAAGGTGGAAAAATCGTTTGAATGGACACTCAAAAGAACAGTTTGCCCCACAAAAGTTAAAAGATATTTATTTCTCCATGTTAATCTCTCTTCTCTCAGACATATTTAAGTATACCCCTGACTGCTACTTCTGTTTCAAAAAGGTATTTCTAAACAATGTTTTTACTTTAGTCTCTCTAGTTAGTTTTGCAGTAAAGGTTTCTGCATTTCTCAAGATGTATTCAAACTTCATTACATCCCAAAGAACTGCAAGACTGTTTGTAGTAGCACAGTTTTGACATGAATGCATAGGTGGTTGCTGTTTTCAAGTGGAGTTCTTGGAGGTCCTCTAGGCATTTGGGTTGGTTTGTTTTGTTATTTAAAAAAACAAGACCCTACAACAGAAATGCCTACTAGGCCAGTAGTACAGCATATACATACTTATTAAAAACATCCATTTCACAGGCTACCACCACTTCAACATCCCAGTCCCCTCAGCAGTAAAAGCCTGGTGCTTCCAGTTTGGTTGGCTGTCCTATCTTCTTATGGTATTAGGTTAGTTGATTTACCAAACATAACTGTAAGCAGTGGTAGGGGATTAAAGCAGCTCATGAAGTGAAGGAGTTCTCAGTTAAGCTACGGGAGATGAAATTACTTTAGAACAAACATTTATTGAAGACTCTTTGCTACAAATCTAAGTTTATTTTGCCAGAAACTTTGTGCCTGGTGAATGAACAGAAATTGTACTCAGCCCGAACAATCTGCTGCTGACTGGAAATGCTACATGCACGTGCTCATAGAGAAGTCTTTTTGAGCAACTGTACAGTTTATCGAATTCCAGTGGGGAAAAGGCTAAAGAAAAGGAAAGAGCAAACACCATCCATGTTAAGAAATTCCATAGGCTTAACATAACCTGCTCTTCTTTTAACTAATACTTTTTAACCCCTTCCCTACCTTGAGAGAAAGAAATCTCTCTAATCTGCGTGGGTCTTCCTCGCCTATGAAACTGCATATTTGATTAACCTGTTCCGATGAAAGCTTCTGCTTTCTTGAGGAATTTTAAAAATTTGAGTGGATGTACGTGGGAAGGGTGCAGAATTCCTTCAATCCCTTAGATTCCTGCGAAGACACCTCTGAAGCCAACATATGCTGGCTATATTCAGGACACCAAAGAGAGCAAACAGTAAAAACTACTTTTTCATCTAGTCATCATAAAAATAGCTGACATCGTACTTTGCTGGCAGAACACACTAGCAACAATACTTCAGGAGAAATTAACATTTACCATAAAGAAAAAGTTGACACTGCTACAAGTTGAGAAATGTAGATGCTAATAAGATGTTTCTTACAAAAAAGAAAAGTCTTAGAAGATTATTCAAACTATAAAAATAATCTTTCATATTTTTATCAAGTAGAAGCCAAAAATGTCTTCCGAATGCACAGACTGGCAGCACTAATATCTCTTTTGCTAAGCAACAAAGCAGTATCATTTGGCACTTGTCTGTTCACTGCCACCCCTCAGAACTACTGTTTCTGTGAAACATTTTTTTCTGAAGTATCTTCAGGAGAATGCAAGATCTCTTTACATAGAAATATATAAAAAGCAATCAGAGACTCTTGCTTCTGTTACTGCATCCTTTCTTTGTCCAGGAACTGTTGAAGTGGCAGAAACATTCTTTACTTGAAGAGGATAAGCCATGTCATTGAAAAGAAAGGTTTCCATATTATACTTTAAGTTTCACCTGCTGTTTGAATTAAAGTCTGAGAACCAGTAAGATACTTTCCTCTTGGTACCTACAAACCAAACATCATATGAAAAAAAAAAAGAGATACTAATGACTCCAAAGACAGAACCTCCACAGCTTATTATGCACAAGTGAAGAAAAGTCATGACTGATTAACAGAGTTCAACTCTTACAGTCCCATTTATACTATTATTTTTAAAGTGCTCAGGTTCATCTTAGTATTTCAAGCATTGCCATTCAGATATGAAACAAATTCAGAGGTCAAACCTTTCATGTGGTAATTGGCAGCAAAGCTGCAAGATTATAGTTAAAAGCTGTATGTTTCCAATCACATAATGAGGAAACAAGGCTAGAACAAGAAACAAAACAAACAAGAAGATGGGAAACAAAAGTTTCAGGAAGATAGACAAGAAAAATTTTTATGAAGATGCAGACTGTAAGATATATGACTGCCTCCCCCATTACAGGGAGAGGAAATTTCTGCTACTGCAAAGTTTATATAAGTAAAATTCCTGAACACTAAATCATACTTAGAACAGGAAAGCAGCAGGGAGCAGAAGCCATGTAACTGATAAGGAATAAAGTCAAAGAAGAACATGCAGCACAGAACAGATACTTTTCTGAGAACTGTAACTACCAAAGCATGATTTGCCCTCACATACTTCATTAATTTTGGAACCAAGAATGTGAAGTTCCAACTGAGGCTTCTCCTACATTCAGAGGATTTATAGAGTGCTCTTGCTCCTCCTTAACGTACATTTCCTCTTGTGTAGTAAAACCTAAGCTCATTCTTGTGTTCTTCTCTTCCGTGATGGTACCTCTCTTTATCTCATTTAGTTTCACAAAACCCACCTACCTGCACCCCTTTTACAAAAAATTAGCCAAAAAAATTAACAAACCATTAGGACGGAAGAGTCAAAACTTGCTCAAATAAGCTTTGTTTCCACAGGAAACCAGCCTATGAGTTTACTAGCCCACAATCTGTCAAGAAAACAGAAAGGACTGAGAACATTTGATTTCTTGTGTTATTGTCAAGTAGGATGTTTAACAACTGACAATAGAAAACACATTTGCATGTGGGAGAAAAGTGTGAATAAGATAGATCACAAACAAAAAAAGTTCCCATAGTTTATTCACCCTCTACATTAGAAGCAGATCCAAAATGTAAGATTGTTCAAGAATTGCAGGTTTCCTTTACTCTAAAAATCTAACCACCATCAGTATCTCTCTTTCTGCCTCATTAGTGCAGTTAGATGATGCCCTTCAGCCTCTTTACTACGGTACCATCCAGGCTGGCTCAAGCCTCTTTCAGTAGCAGATGGAACCAAGTATTTGACTTTGCACTGAAGCAGATGAAGAGTGATCACATAAATCCATTTGCTAAGAGTTGCAGTGCCACTCAGGAAGAGTGGGAATATATAAAAAAAAAAAAAGCTTTCTAATTAGTACTGCAGTGATATTGTAGATATAAACTGAATCAAGATGGCTACTGCCAAACCTTTTGCCTCAGCAACAGATACAAAAGGATCCAATAATTACTAGTGTGCAGTGAATTTTCTAGATACGCAAAGAATTCCTTTAAAAGCTGTAGGAAGAATTCAAATCTGCTGCTGACAGACTCTGCAAGTCCCCAAATATGAGAAGAAATTAGACACATCAATGTGTTATCCAGCGTTAGCAGAGAAGACATTGTACACAACTTTTAACAAGCAGCTGAAGTGGGATAATTTCATTACTCCCAGTTATTACCTCCAGCCCTTTATAGACAGCATGTGAGTGCACAGCCACTTTGATGCAAAGTCCAGTAGCTTAGCTGAAACTGTCAGAGAAGACTATTCAAGCTAAGCTGCTGGACTTTGTACCATAGCAGCTGGAAGTACTTGCACACATTTCTCTTTGCCAGGAGCCCTTCAAGTTTTAAAGTTGACAACTGGAGTAGAAAGAAATCATCCCAGCAAGTTGTGTCAGCATGTGTCAAGCTCCCAAAGACAATCATTAACTTGTTCAGAGATCTAAGTAATTACAGCTAAATTACATGTGAACCTCTGCTCTGATGTAACAGTTTCCAGACAATATTCCTGAACAGTAAGGATCCACCGAAGCAGAATCTTACCCTTACACACACATACTTTTCCTACAAACCTCATGGACAACCATGAGGCAAACGAGGACACAAACCAGCCTCCAAACACTGCCGTGTACCTGAAGGCTTTTCACCCATTGCCCAGGTGTCCACTGCTCCCGCAGCACTCACCCTAACTAGATATCAAAACAATTCGCAGAAGGTTAATGAATTAAGCCCCAACACACCCGGTAGCTTAACACCACCCTATTAAGGATGAGCCCGGAGGCACAGGGAGGAAGGATAACCAAACCGAGGCCACAAATACACCCGAGATCAGCGGGACAGGACCAGGATATTGCCAGTCAATCCATTTAAGTTCCACGCAGTGACACAGAACAACTCCGGCAGGACGCGGGAGGGCCGGCCGGGGGCAGCGGGAGAAACCCAGGAAGGAGGAAGCCCAGGAAGCGAGAGGCCCCAGGGAGGGGGAGGGGACCCCCGGCCCCGCACAGAGCTCACCGAGCCCGGGCGGGCCAAGGCTCCGCCGCCCCGGCCCCCACCCCCGGGGGGGCTGCGCGCACATCCCTCCCCCCGCATCCCCCGAGGCAGCGCCGCCTCGCCCACCCCGGACCCGCCGCCTCCGTCTACCTTGGCCACGTAGTCCTTCACCTCGTCCAGGTCGCCGTTCTTGAGGGCCCACATAAACTCCTTGTCGGACATCGCGGCCGTGCGGGCTCTGGGGCGGGCGGGGCGCGCGCGGGGCCGGCGGCAGCTCGGGGGGACGGCGCGCGGGCGGCGGCGCGAGCCCCTCCCCGGCGGCCGGGCGGGGCGGGGCGGGGCGGGGCCGGGGCGCGCGGGCGGCGCGGGAGAGGCGCGCGGGAGAGGCGCGCGGGAAAAAGGGCGCGCGGGACGGGGCGGGGCTGGGCCGGGCGCGCGCGAGGATAGCGCGGGAAAAGGTGCCGCCGGGGCGAACAGCTGCTTCGCTCGCTCGCGCGCACGGCGCTTCCGCTTCCGGTTCTCGTCCCGGCCCCCGCTCCGCTCCGGCCCCGACACCCACGCGGGAGCGCGGCTCGCGCGGCGCAGGGCGCATGCGCAGCGGGAGCGTCCCCTCGTTCCCCGAGATACCGCGGGGGGGTGGTGTGTGTGAGAGGGATGCGCATGCGCCCTCAGCTCCCGCCGCCCCGCCCCGGCAGTCGCGCCCCGGTGCGGAGTTGCCATGGAGACGCGGCCTGGCCGGGCACCGCCGCTATCTCGGTCCTGCGGGGCTCGGTCGGGCCCTCAGGGGCCGCTGGCTCGTGCCGCCAAACCGGCTGAGGAGCCCCGTGTTTAAGTGTCTGTGCCCGCTGAGCGAACAGCTAAATAGCTGTTCTGCAAGCCCCGAGGCGCTGAGCGCGCCGTGGGTAATTATCGTAATGCTGCCAAAACATGAGCTGGGGAGACATGAAAGTTGAGATGCGGTCGTTAATTAATATGTTGGGGCTCGGCGGTTGCATCTGAAGCCGCATGTTTTGCGTATGGAACAGGCGGCCTGTTGTGTGAGTTGTGCTTGTCTGCTGCTCTTCCTGACCCCCCCCCCGGCAAAGAGCATCCTCAGCATCCCTGGAGCTGGAGCTGCTCTGGGGCGACTGCACCCCGTCTGGACCACACAACCACGCAATCAGTTTGGTTGGAAAACATCTCTGAGATCAGCAAGACCAACCTTTGACTGAACACCACCATGTCAACTAGACCATGGCACCGAGTGCCACGTCCAGGCTTTCCTTAAACACCTCCAGGGGCGGTGACTGGAGACAATATGAAAATGTTCAGGCACTGTACAGACACTGTACATTTTCACACATCTCTTCTTAATGCGATGGAGATGGCACACCGTCATACAGCCAGAAAAAAAATTTGTTAGGTGGAGTGGTGGTACCACACAGCTTGTGATTTTTCCATGCTTTCTTTGTCTTTCTAAACTGCAGAAATGTTAAATGTGTAGGGCTTTGCAGGTTTGTTTTTGTCAGGGCTGGAAAGGTGTTTAATTGAAATAGCTGGAATGTTACTTGCAAAGAAATAAAAATCTATAAAGGTTCAAATAGGATTGATTACTGATTTCACTTATAAACAGAAACACACGATTTCATTCTTGTTCCATTTCTTAATGTCACTACTGAAAAAGAAGACCAAAAAAGTGAGAAAGACAAACTGTCAAATGCCCTTCCATGGTTTTGTCAATGCTCCCAGTTCACACATAGTATGAATTTTTCGCTGATTACTTTTTAGTCTGCAGAAAGAATATACAAGTTTGAATTTTTTTAATAACTGAAATCCAACTTCTGCCTTTTTTTTTTTTTTTTTTTTTGGAAGACCAAATAATCCTGAGTTAATAAGTCTGGTGAAAACATATTTAAAGTTCTGTATACTGACTTACATAGTGACTTATATACTGTATATACACCATGGAGTCAAGTTGTGACCATATATTTTAAAACGTTGCTGGACACTTCTGTTGGCCTATTTGCACTCACCAGCCTGTGAATCCAGTCTTCCAATTTTGCCAACAACCTACCTATGTTATCCTTACTCCTATCTCATCACTGAAGCACTTCATGCTTTCCACTTTCCTTCAAGTTCTGTTGCCCAAAGTACTTGGTTTAGCCGGACATTTCTCCCTTTCTACCTGATACCTGCCTTTTCTAGAAGTACCTCATCACTTAGATTCAAGCCCAAATTCTAAATGGCTTTTGTCAGCTTGGTGACCAACACTGGATCTCTCAGGCAGGCATCCAGAAATAAAAACCCATGCCTGATACCATTTTCTAACTGTGGGATGCTGTCACACATGCCATAAAAGCTTCATGCACCACCTTAGCCCTCTTGTACTCTTTTTTGAGCTTAGGTCCCTCTCCTAGAAGTCTGTTTGCATGTAAGGACTGTGGTTCTTTGGCATATTAATCAGAAAAAAATGTGAAAGAGATTCAGTGAATAAACAGTTAGCAAAGTAGTTTCTTAAATAGATTTTTTTTTCTCAAAGCACTATCAAGTTACAGATATTTGAAAAAGAAATGCAGTAATAAATATACGAAGTCTGTGGGAGCTGGGTTTGATTATAATTTTTAAACTAGGAACTTCTTTCACCCATCCCTCTGCTTGCCTTGTGCCTTGTAAACAGCAGTAGAACCACTTTCTGTTTGTGCAGAGGGTCTTCTCTTTGTGCTGTCTTTAACCACACTAACCAAAGCACTGGGCCAGCTGCAGTTTCATTGACTGGAGAGTTAATTCATTGTTGAGAGGGAATCCTGGCTTCTTGGATATACACCTTCACCTGATGATGTTCCCTATTTCAAAGGACTATTTTAGTCTATCAACAAAAGTCTCACCATAATATGCAAGTTGTGCTCCACGAGAGTTACGGTGTGAAGGAGACCCTTGAACAAAGTGCTGTTTGTATTTGGGTAGAGGCTGGCAAGAAGAAACATTATGCTGGTCAGCATAGCATAATTTCTCAGGTTCTCTATGAACCTTCATTTTCTGATTAAAAAGCGGTTCTTACTATTCTGTGTATTCTAGAAAATTTGTGAAGGGACAGGAGGTGCATTGCCCCATCATTCGAATGGCTGAAGGAGACAGGGAGGGATAATAAGCACCCCAGCACAGGAAGGACATGGACCTGTTGGAGCAAGTGCAGAGAAGGGCCACCAAGATTATCAGATGGATGGAGCATCTCCCCTGTGAGGAAAGGCTGAGAGACTAGGGATTGTTCAGCCTAGAAAAGAGAAGGCTTGGGGGTGACCTAATTGTGGCCTTCCAGTACTGGAAAGGAGCCTACAAGAAAAATGGGGAGAGACTATTTACAAGAGCTTGTAGTGACAGGACAAGGGGGAATGATTTTAAACTGAAAGCAGGTGGGTTTAGATTAGATATTAGGAAAAAATTCTTTACTGTGAGCATGGTGAGGCACTGGCAGAGGTTGCCCAGAGAAGTTATGGATCCCCCATCACTGCAAGTGTCAAGGACACATTGAATGGGGCTCTGACCGACCTGGTGTAGTGAAAGGTATCCATGTCCATGGCACAGAGCTTGGAACTAGTCCCTTCTAACACAAACCATTCTATGATTCTGTGAATCTATGATAATGAGTTAAAGTGTAGGAAGATTGCTAGACCAATGAACTGTGTCTTTTCTAGCCCAGTTATTCCCTTTGAGATAAAATTCAACTCTCTGCTTGCTGGTTAAGCCCTGCTTTGAAGTTCTATGTAATTGCTAAAGTGTCCCAGTCTGTTTCAATAAATAAATTTTAATTCATTGTTACATTTGGTTATAGAGTGTTATTATTCTATAATGCATATGCTTGTATAAATCATGAATGCAGTACACAAACAGTCTAGAATACACAACAACCTAATTAATTTAGCTATCCAAATAAAAAATAAAAAACAAAACTGAAAACTGAAGTGCAAACAAAACATAAAAAAATGAGAAAGAGACTTGAATATGTACTGGTACCATTGCTATTTTTATTTAAAAACATGTTTGATCTCATTATATTTCCTTTGTGTGATGCTGAACAATCCATATACTACAGCTGTTAGTTCAGCAACAATAACCAAGCAATAATATAAAATATCATCATATAGAACTCAGTCTATTGAGGAGAAAATAATAAATAGATAGCAACCTAGATAAAGTTATGGAACTCACACGAGAGATCTAGGAATGACAGGTGAAAATTGGACAATTGATTTTCTTTCTTTTTATTAGTTGGTTGTGTTTATACTGAAGGAAAAGGGAGTGTAAAGGAAAAGGAAATAAGAGTTATTTTTTCTCTCCCAAAGTCAAGCAAGGCTTGCAGGCAGGGAAACTCAACAGTTATTGACTTCATTTGATGTTGGACATACAGTTCCAGTTCTTTGGTCCTTGTTCATGAATCCCAATGAGCCTGGACCTTGGAAAGTAATGCAGTAACTTGGGGGCCAGCCTTTGGTAGTGAGGAAGGACGTCATACTGTGGAAATGCGTCTTCCCATGGACTGGAAATGCCTTTTCCTTGGACACTGTTCAGTAAACACAATTAGCAATTGCTAAACAAGGGGCTGGCTCTGAAAACTGAAGCAAGGAGTGATTCAGTGCTGACAAATACTTACAGCAGAATCAGAAGGCGAATAATAGTTTGGAAATTTGACATAATAAATAATCAGGCTGGGCTTATTTATTAACACAGAGTACAAATCTCCTTTTGGCTGTAGGCTGTCTTTCTTTCACTATTATTTGTGGATGCCCGTAGGTTCTTATAGCTTTCTTTGTTTATTTTACATTTAAGTACTTCACCTTCTTTTATTTACAAGCATGTGGGTATAAGTCATTCATACATTCTCCATGTCTAAACTAAATTAATATCATTGTGCCTTTGCACAAGAGAAGATACCTTTTATTTTTATAACCTTATTTCTCTTTTCAGGAGCAGTTCATAGGAAATGTAAGTTCAAGAAATTATCTTTTGATAATCTCAGGTATTTCTCTTAATCAAAATCATAAAGTTCTAGAAACACAGAATAATTTAGGTTGGAAGGAACCTCTGCAGATCACTTGATCTAATTCCCTGCTCAATCAGGGCTAATTTAAATGAAGTTGCTTAGAGCAACCAGTCAAGTTCTGAATATCTCAAAGTGTGATGAAACCACAACTTTTTCTGGCAACTTGTTCAGATAGTTAAACAAAACAAACAAAAAACCCTTCTACCTAATCAAAATTTCACTGCTGTAACTTTATATTTGTTACCTATTATCCTATACCTACCTCTTCAAGAAGAATCTGGCTCTATCTTCTCTCTGGATTCTCAGGAGATGGTTGAAGACAGCAGTAAGATCTTAAGATCTCCCTACCTTAACCTTGTCATCTCAGATCTGAACAAGCCAATTTCTTTGAGCATTTTGTCATACGTCATATGTTTAGAGCATCTTATCACATGTATTTTGGTCATCTTCCAATGCACTAAATCCAGTATGGCAGTGTCTTTTTTACCCTGAGAAGTGAAAAACTGGAAGCAGTATTTCATCTGCAGCCTCACAAGGGATGACTAAAACAGATCAATCCCTTGTTACTGATTTTCCTTTGAAGACTGAAATTGCGTTAAAGAAAACTTTGCAATGAAGGGTTAAACATCAGAGCATTTAACCATGTCATGCTGCCAGTGAGTGTCAACTGTCTCATTTCCAAAGCAAGGGGCTGTTCTGTGTAGTTGAGCATCACAAGCAGGAGAACTTAGCCCAAAGTTTTGCTGATGGTGCAGAGGCTGAATAGGTTGCAGTTTGTTTTTTTTTCACAACTGTATGGGCTTTGCACTGCTGACAAAGGTGAAATCTTTTGCTGGTAAGCAAACGACAGTTGGTGGGTGCATTAGGGACTGATACTGACAAAGAGGAAGCATAAGCAACATCATTTCCCTCACAGTACTCATTGTTAAAGCAATAAACAACTGACTACTAAAAATGATACCAATGTGATTTTTTAGCTAAATGAAAATAAATTGTTATTGCACTTTCTCAGCTGCATAGAGGTAATTCTGAATTATAATACCACAGGCGAATTTCTAAGATTTTACAAAGAGTTAGAAACCTGAAATTGCCTGACTCTTTAGTGAAGAATTGCAGATAGCAAAATTCTGCCTTTTGTACAAATGAGAGTCATTGAGGAAAAAAAACCCAAAACATCTATGGATGCATTTTTACCCTGATTCAGAAAATGTTTCTGTGTGAAAGTTGCATTTGGAAATTGAGTGTAAATTGGTGTAATTTATATGTTGGATTAAGGAAGGATTGGAGAGGTTGCGTAATACTAGAAGTAGAACAAACAAACAAAAAATGTCTAAAAGGTTCAAGAAAGCTGCCTCTGAATCTTCTGCTTGTTAGATCTGCGATTTTCCAGTCATGGACTATGTACTTCAGGATGTGTTACGGTTTTCTTACCCTTCTAAGTTGAGAATTTCCTGAGAGCCCCTTTTTTCATGGTGGCAAGATTTTGCAATCAGGAGAGGTATTGACTGCTGGCTTCGAAGTCTTGTAATTTTTGAAACAGTCTCATAATTTTTTTAGTGCTTTAAGCACTGTCTGAAACCCTACATTTTCAACCCAAATCACGAATTGAACAATCTTAGTACAGCATCCTAAGCTACAAAATGAGAGACAAGCATTTATATAACCCACATAAAAAAACCCTGAAATATGCTGTATTTCTGGTCTTTGAATGTTTTATGGATCAGTATTTATGGGTCTAGCTGTAAGCAGTAGAAGAAAACGCAGCTGCCTGAGTGTTGGACACAGATTTTACAGGGTATATAGTCTGTGTCTTTACTGTTAACTATAATTGTTCTAGAAAGTAAAGAGGTTTTGATTAAGAGGTATGCAGTAAATTTTCTTTAATCAAACCCACAGTTTTCAAGTTTAGAATGTCCAAGTTAATCATACAGATTATATATAGGGAATGTAATGTTTGAGCATTTAAAAACACTGATGAAAAATGTATGCTCATATTCCATTCACTACCGTAATAAAATAGGGACCACTGTTTCCACCCTGAGATGTACCATTTCAGTCCAGTATGATCCTGGCTTTGTGTAGCTGGTCACAGGTATAATGGTTGTCCTGTGAGCATCAGAGGCTAAAAAAAAAATAAATTATATAGCAAAATTCATTCGGTTATGCATGTTTGTGCTGATGTAAATAGTAATACTTTGAGAAATATTTTGAATATACTAATGATAAGCCAAGTGTCTGCTTACAGATATAAGGGCAAAGACAATAACTTCCTTATTTTCTTGGAGTTTGCATTATTCACTAGTTCAGTTAAACAAGCAACAAGGAATAACAGTATCGGTCATGGTGCCACAGGGAGACACTGTTGTCCAAACCATCATTTCCCATTCCTTCATTTTCCCATCTGTAATGCAATACTTTTCTAAAATTGTTAAGAGCCTTGAGAATCTCAGATGAAGGATTCTATATCAGTGAAAAATATTACAAACATGTGGTTAATGGGGTTATTCCTGACAATCATATGCTGTGATGAAGGATAGATAAGCGTAAGGAATCAATTACAATTGTTATTGCTTGTGTTCGGAGAAGAATTTAAAAAAAAAGCCACAAGCTAGGATACTTTGTTGAAAAGTAGATTTCTTCACAAAAATGGAACACATACTGTTTTTTTCAGACTCTTTGTGTCAAAAAATGAATATGTTTGGAAACAGTTGCAAGAAAGGCCTTAACCTCTCTACAAATTCTCGTTCCTGGTACAGCACTGAAAAAATTTGGTTTTTTACATTAATAAAAATGTTCTTCTTACATCATTTATATTTCAATTGTGTCTCCAACTGTGTCTTTCTTGTGAAAATACAGACAGGTTACATCAACTAAAAATGCTGTCCTTGAGATCTCTTCAGTGTTTTTCAGATACCCTGCTGACTTGATGTCCAGTTTTAATCAGCAACCTTTCCTTATGTGAAGCAACAACTGGGGTTTTTTTTAGCTTTGTCCTTTTAATTCTTGATCTTTTCTTTCTTTCTTTCTCTTTCTTTCTTTCTTTCTTTCTTTCTTTCCTTCTTTCTTTCTTTCTTTCTTTTTCCCTATTTTCTCTTTCTCTTGTCCATTTCCTGTTTAATACATGAACTATCCCTTCATGTTAACAGAGCCAGAACTGTGGTAATGCTCTTACCATAATCTATTTATGTAACAGTTTGGGCTACGTTCTCCTTTTTAGCAAAGGGGAATAGCTTCCTTGAGTGAATATATATTTCTCCTTGCTACATTGGCTGCATGGATTATGAAACATTTTGCTCTCAATTTGATGCGGATCTCCAGTATAGTACAGTCTGGAGCAGTGTTGTGTTGCAATGCTGCCCATTCCATCCTCCCAAGGTATGTTTTGCTGCATTTTCCCTGGTCTTAGCAGGCATTGGAAGGACTAAATGACACGCTAAATTTAAATGGCCTAAAGTTTGTCTTTGACCTCAACAGTGCAGTTACCGAGGGCCCTGGCAAACTTGTAACATTCATTGTTTCAACACCGTCTGCGGGAATACTGCAGGAGCCTTAGTAATCTCAAGACAATAGCTAGGTAATGCTCAGTATATTGTCAGACTGCTTGTGTTCTGTGTGTGTCACACCAGAAACACGGCTGCTAATGTTTGTGGTGATAGGTACAGTGACACAGCACACAGCCATCAGTATTGTTAACAGGCTGTAACTCTCCGTCAGGTATGTGCCCTTTACACAGAAACATCTGCATTGCTCTTTCTCATCCCTGGAGATGCTTTGCTGGAGCAGTGGGACCAGCTCAGATGCCTCTGTGCTGTGCTATCCGGTGCCTCCCAGAGTGTCTGCAGTACCCTTGATAATGGAAAAGACTGTGCACCGTAGCCCCTCCTGATTCTGCCACTTAGAGTTTATTGGTACTTTTAATCAACCAAGTATGTGCTAAGGGACACTTCTGATTAATTCCTTATCAGATTCATGAGATTATAAAGTCTCAACACAGAAAAAGAGAGGGAGAGTCCTATGCCCAGAATATTTCTGCAGCTATAGCTGTTCCTGAAACTTTGTTCTCATCCACCATGATTTGGCAGAGCCATGCAGTCAGTATGCTCAGGAGCTCTGTCACTATAAGGTTTCTCGGTTTCTGCCGAAGGGGATGGAGTATAGAAGCAGTGTGTCGACGCAGCCTGTCTGGATAAATCAACATGCAGTGTGTATGCCTTATCCCATATCTCTTCTCTGTTTCTGGTATGATCTTTGTTACCTTGCAAAATCACTAATAGTACCCTACTGAGTATTTGGAGTGTTTTCTCACAATTCCTGTTTCAAAGGCAATTGCAGATTACATTGTGTACGTGGTAATAATAAAGCCTGTACTGTGCTATGCTCAGAGATGTGACATTTATTTCTCTATCCATCCACCAGGTGTTACTCTCCAATTTCCGGGTGCTGTGTGCAATGTGAAATTCAGGGCCTAGCAGTGGAGGTGGAAATACAAACAAGAGACAAACTGAATTTTCTTATGTCTGTATAATTCCTTTTTCCTCTCCATGGAAACTGATGAGAACTTAGACCTCTCTTGTGGGTTTTTTGGGGGTTTTCATTGTTTGTTTTGTGGGGGATTTTTTTTTTTAATCTAGGGAAACTGAAGGATACATGGGTATTTGTCTGTGCACATGGTTTAGACTTATTAAAACAACATATATAAAATGTACAGGGACACACAAACCACAGAAGACTTTATTAACACTTTTCAATTTGCCTCTGTAGTCCCTGTTCATAGTGATAAGAGGTAGATCACTCCTATGAAAAATAAGCGAGTATGAGCCACATTTGCAGAAACAAGTCTACACCATTACAGGCAGCAATTAGACATTCATTTTTGTGTACCTATTCAGATAGATACCACCCAGTTTAGAACAGAAGAGTTCCCAGTTTTTCCCACTTTGTGTCATGCCAGTTCTGACATTGAAGCAGCTGCATAGAAGCTGTAGGACTTATTTCTTAATATCTGTAAAAGATGACATGAGCTATTGTAGGAGGAAAAGGTTTATCAGAAATCAACAATTATTAAAACATTAGCAGATTCTCTTTTAATGAGTAATATATGTTATGCATGGTTTCCTTTTTTTTAATTTCCTATCATATTGTGGCAAGTAGGTGTAAATTTTTTTGTGTTTCTTTTTTACCTAATACCACTAAGGACTTACATATTTATCACAACTGTCTCACAGTCCAGTAGATGGCAAGTACCTATACAGATTTTGGCTAACTTGAATAAAGTGATATTTCTGCTGGATGTGCTGATTTTGAAAGAGGTATCAGAGAGAAGTATCTCTAAATATAGATTTACAGATCTATACTGAATTAGGAATGTAGGAGATACAGCTAGATGTGAAGCTCAGTACATGTTACTGAATTTTCAATTATTTCTTCTATGCACTCTGGGTATGGGATCTGATAAAATATAGCTATTTGCAACTGAGTAAGCAAACCAAAGCCACTGTAGCCTTCTTTTGGATAATCGAGGCTACTTCAGTTTCAGTGTTAGTGGAATTATTTCAAATGCCTCCAAGAAATATAGAACTGCTGTCATAGCACTCAGCTGCACATCAGGCAGGATGATGAGTGCACCAGGTGGTGAAGTGGCACGTGGGAAAAAGAGACATGATTGTTTGAGGAAGTTCTCTGAGACATGCTCTGAAGTACAAAATACTACCCAGCCTTTTAGCTTACAACTCAATATGGGATGAAGGGGAATATGAGCATGTGTATTGGCGGGGTATTTTGATCAGAAGTACCACTTTTGTGGCCAGGAAAACCTGTGAGGCAAAGCAGGCCCTGGCAGTGTGGGCTGGCTCTCCCACTGAATGGTGCTACTGGTTTTGTGACAAGAGGTGGTCAACAGTGCACCTACTGAGCTTAACTTGTCGTGTTCCACTGAAGGAATAGATATCCCTGAGGAACTCACCAGAACAATGACAACTGAGTGGGAGATTCAAGGAAGTAGTTGCTGAGCGATTTTGCACATTTCAGTATGATATTCTGCATGTATTCTAAGATTGGGACTGCATTTCTCAGTCAGAGAAGAAAAAGAAGAAGAAAGCATTATAGTATTTTTCTGCATCTTATCTTTCCCAGGCATACTTTGTGTAAAGAAAGCAATGTGGAAAACCTGTTTCAGGTGGCAATTTGAAGATCCAGCAAAAAAGTAAACTTCAGGTAGATTTGAAGACTTGGTGGATGTTTAATGATCAACTGTGTTTACTGTGACCAACTTCTACTTATATAGAATGCCTATATTTAGCTGCATACCTCTTTTCTATACAACTATAAAGCTATTTACTCACTGATACCTTCATACCAGTACATGTGATCTGTCTTGAATATATCAGTTTTCAAGAGCGCATTTTTGCTTTCTGACATGAAAAGTAGCCAATATTTAAATCTTTTAATTTAAGTGTCACTTTGGTTACTCATTTCTCTTGCTAATGGCATGCTCAGAAAAATCTCCCTTCTCTTTGTAGCCATGATTATATCCCGCCTGACCTCTAGTGGTTTCTTCATGAACTGAGTCTCCTGCGTACAGAGTTCACTTAGGTTTGGCAGTCGGGAAAGAGATGAGCACAGATTTGAGACTACCGCCGGTTTAAGAGAGTGCAGCACAAAGAGAAACTAAATCGGATCCCGGGATCATGCCAACGGCATCCCGACCTGTATCAGGAACAGTGTGTCCAGCAGGACCAGGGCGGTGATTATCTCCCTATACTCAGCTCTAGTGAGGTCACACCTCAAATTCTGTGTCCAGTTTTGGGGCCTCACTACAAGAAAGACATTGAGATGCTGGAGCATGTCCAGAGGAGGGCAACAAAGATGATGAAGGGTCTGGAGCACAAGTCTGATGAGGAGCAGCTGAGGGACCTGAGGTCGTTTAGCTTGGAGAAAAGGAGGCTCAGGGAGACCTTATCACTCCCTACAACTGCCCAAAAGGAGGTTGCAGCCAGGTGGATGTCAGTCTCTTCTCCTAAGTAAACAATCAATAGGAGAAGAGGAAATGGGCTCAAGTTGTGCCAGGAGGGGATTAGATTGGATTTTAGGAAAAATTTCTTCACTGAAAGGGTTGACAAACACTGAAACAGGCTGCCCAGGGAAGTGGTGGAATCACCATCCCTGGAGGTGTGTAAAAGACTGGTAGATATGGCACTTAAAAAAATGGGTAATTAGTAGGACTTTGCAGTGTTAGGTTAATGGTTGGACTTGATGATCTTAGATGTCTTTTTCAACATAAATAATTGTATGATTCTATGATTTTTTTCTCAGTTAGGGTTGTTGCATGAAGGATTGCATGATTAGTTGTGTGTGGTTAAAGACCTGAAGATCCCTACATGACTTTAGGCATATCCTGTACACATCTTCGAGTTGAAATAAAATACCAAGCCATCTTTATATGGTGCTTTGAGATCTATGGATAAGTTTTTCATGAATTTAGGTCATCTTGATCTACGAGTGCTGGACACAAAACAGAAGCTATCCTGACCTAATGTTATAAAGGAGGAATGATCTTCTAGATCCATGTAAGCATGTGTGTATTCTCATTGTTGCGTATGTATTCATCATACACCAGTGCCTGCATACTCAAAGGTTATCTCTGTTGCTTTTAAGATCAAATTAAGACATCACAGTAATTATATGTCTTATCCCTTTGTAGGTAATTATGAAGGATGCCTGTCTTATCTCCTTGCAGGTAATTATGAAGCATGCAGGCATGCATGTACGTGTAGATTATGCTGATATGTGTTTGTACATATTTCTGCATGTTGAATCTGCATACAGGTTTCTATATGGTGTAATCCTATTTCAGTGGGTACAAAATCAATCTGATGTCCTCAAACCTGTTTTTCCTTTGCGCGTTAGTCATGTTCCTATTCTGTGTATTTAAACATTTCATGACTGTCTGCTTACTTAACAATTGCTATATGAAACTATGGATGAAGCATAAATAATTCATAATCACCAGAACAGGCATGTAAATAACCACGTTACCTGAGAAATGAATAGTCATGACTTATATCTCAGCAGATCAGCTCCACCAAATTCCCAGATGCTGCTGCACCTTTCCATCTAGAATCTTTTTGGCTACATTTACTGTGCTAATAGAAAAACAGTCTTGCTGTAAAGTGTGCACCTACTTCTGAAAAATGATCACTATATGTAGCTTTTTCTCCTAGAAGAACGGATGTGGCATTAGAATGTTTAATGTCAGTGCATACACCATTTTCTCTTTGTAATGATTTTAATGTAAGCAGTTCTGCTTCAACACGTTGACATTACTGATTTTTTTTTAGCTTGATGTTAATGTTTCCTGTCTGTATTGCAGATGCTAAAATTGGTAGGAGAAGCCTTCCTGTATTTGGAAGGGATTTCTGGTAAATAGATCCACCAGCCTGGGTAATGATATAAAATCTCAGTGCATCATAGTCTGAACATCTGAGAAGGAAATAAGGTTTTCTGTGCAAACAGCAAGAGAAAATAGGAGAAAGTGTGGGAATGTACTCTGAGTAACAGTAAACAATTTTTTTTCCTTTTCTCTGGAGCCTGTCACTGTCGTACCTAACTACTGCTTTAAAATATTAAATTTTAAATTTAATTTTCTGTTGTTGCACCTTGTGTGATTGATGAATCAGCCATAGTCTTTGAAGTATTACCTCAGTAAACTGCAGTTTTAGAGTTGAACTGAAAGTTCTGTGTAATATTCTACACTATCATCAGCAAGTAACTGGTCCATTTGCTTACAGTTAGGGGAATTTTACTCTGTAATCACCTGACATCAAAATAGTAACTAGTGTTTCAATTCAATACTATAGAATATCAAAATAATAGAATCTGAATTAAAACTCTATTTAGTGAAAAATACTAGTAGATGAATCATGAGATAGGAGGCAAGAAACTTCTATAATCCATTGGCAATTTTGATATTATCTACTTTTATAGCCTTGGGCTAATAATATCAAACATATTCTGTCAAGGCTTTCTGAATCAGGTAATTATGTAATTGAAGTATACAGTGTCTGTGTGGAGTTTTGACCATCATAAGTAGGCTTTACCTGCTCAAGACCATTGTTAATGAAAGTAAATTAAAAATGCAAGGTCAAGCGTTTCTAAATCAGGATGTACCCGAATAATTATTGTCCTCTTTGCAACTATTAACCAGAGGCTAAAATTTAGCAAAATTAAGAAGAATTGGGATAATGAACAGGCAGCCTTAATTAAAATCACCATTCCCACCTACTCTGAGAAAAAGAATTAGATATAGGTAAAGGTTAAACCCAGCTTTAGCCTTGCTATCTGTCATGGGTATCCCAGCAGTTGGGTTTAGTGTTACTGAGATCCACTTTCTAAGACACTAAGAACTGGATTTAATCTGCACTGGTGTTTTGAAATGTTTGCTTATTTTACTAGTGAACATCATATAAAACATATTGTTCCCTGATTCATTATGTATCTAAAATAATTCGGGGCACTTTATTTGAGAGTCGTATATTTTTTACTGCTGTCCTTAACGGAGCGACTCCAGTTGAAGGAAACAGAAAGAGTTCATTTATAGATGTCAGCACAGCACCTGTAATGGGATGCAAATGGAAGCTTTGCTCTGTTATCCTGTCAGTAAACTGCCTGTGCCTTCTTCAAGTAGACGGATTCAGCATTGCCTTCCTGTCAGAGTGGATGGAGGAGGCAGTTAGCTCATGCTCCTGTCCTTAATGCAATGTTAGGGTGTTAATTTTGGAGGAGTCATCACCGGGAGAAATGCTTGGAGATATTTTTGGGGAGTGGCATAGTGATTTTTTACCTTTTTAAATGAGATGGTATTAAACTGAATTCATCTGGAAGCTGTTCTGCATGGGAGTGGGGAGGTGAGAGAAGAGAGGGATGGTGCAGGATCCTGTCTGAACCTCAATAAGAAAAACAAATTGCTTAATAAGAGAACTGCTTTAATAAGATAAAATAATAAGAAGAACATGGATGGCCAGTAAATCTTATGTCCCTTCAGATTCTGGACACAGGAAGTTCATCTGATGGAGCCTGGATAGATTTTCCCACAGCACTGCCACAGGGCAGAACAGAAGAGAAGCTCTCCCTTTTGGTCATTTAAACTAATATATAATTTCCTTATAAGAACAAAACCCTCTTTTCCTACGGGATGATCTCATGAGAGATCATTCTTGCTGCACTTTTAGATAAAGGCAAGGCCAAGAAGGCAGGTGGTGCCAGTGCTGGCACCGTGTGGGATCTGTCTGCAGCCTCCTCAGTTGCAATGAAAGTAGGAAAGTAGGGCAACAGAGATGATCAGGGGGCTGGAGCTCCTCTCCCATGAAGACAGGCTGAGAGAGCTGGGGTTGTTCAGCCTGGAGAAGAGAAGGCTCCAGGGAGCCCTTAGAGCACCTTCCAGTACCTAAAGAGGGCTGCAAGAGAGCTGGAGAGGGACTTTTATAAGGGCATGCACTGACTTTAAACTGGTTTAGATTAGATATTAGCTAGAAATTCATCACCAGGAGAGTGCTGAGGCACTGGCACGGGTTGCCCAGAGAACTCATGGATGCCCCATCCCTGGAAGTATTCAAGGCCAGGCTAGATGGGACTCTTAGCAGCCTGAGCTAGTGGAAGGTGTCCCTGCCCATGGCAGGAGGGCAATTAAATGATCTATAAGGTCCTTTCCAAACCATTGTTTGATTCTATGATCTGGTGGTTATCCTGTGGCCAAGGATGCTGTGCAGTACCACACAGGCCAGAGGCCATTCTGGATGTGAAGGACAGCACAGCACAGACTTGTTCCTATGCAGGTTAGCTATCGTGTGGATCATTGACTCCCAAACATGCAGTGGTTTCTTGTTCAGGAATGATACAGAAGAGGGGAATAAAAGAAGGTTTAATCTCTCAGTGCCATACCTTCTCTTCAAACTTGCAAATCTCTGCAGAGATCACAGACAAATCAGCATGACTTTATGCAGTGTTTTGCTAGCACAAGAACTGAGTCACTAACCCCAAAGGATTATGATTTCTTTCTCTGTTTTCCTCATGGCATTCTAGGAAGTAAAGTGTCATTTACTTCACAAATACATGCATATTTTCTCCTGTTTCCTTGCTTTGTTTTATTACTATTTTCTATGTGAACTGTGTCTAAAATATATTTTCCTTATTGAACTTTCAAATGCAGGAGAAAGTGCCAGGATCTGTAGAAATGATGCATTTGCATTTAGATCTGACAAGCTATAGAATTTTCATGCAGTTTTCATATTTGTTGTTTCCAGAACAGAAGCTAGGTTTTCACTCCATGCATTAAAAACAAACTAACAAAACTTCAGGCATAAGCTTTTGAATTTTTTCTGTAATATACTCATGTTCAAGAAGTGAATTATCCTGAAAAATTAAGTGAACAGGTGACATTTGACATTTTAAAGCCTATTAAAATAATGATAGGTTATCAAATAAACTGTGTGCAAATTTGACAGTCTAACATCCCCAAGGTATTAGGGGATGCAGCATCCCTCCTTCAGTTTCCACAGTTTCAAGGTGATATTTCAATTTGTACTGTAGGAATGGAAGGGATCAGATAGCCAGCAGTGACAAGGTACATTATGAAATCTGCAATAATGAGCAAATTTTTGTTAAAAGGCAGGCTTCAACTCTCTAGAAAATCCATATTTTCTGTCAGGTTCAAGAGAAAACTGTAGTGCATGAAGGGAGAGATTGGCTAAAACTAGCTGGGGAAGATGAAAATAACACCTTGCGTTGTCACTGTCGCTTCTTGTGAATTGCAAAGGATTGACACACAGGCTGAATGTGAAGGGTTATCACCAGCAGCATTTATTTTGTCCCAAGAGCAGCAGTGTTGGCTGCATCTACACATCTATCAAGTCTTGGCCACTCAGCATGATCCTCGTCCATCTGACTTCTCCTTCACTGCTCCCCACAGCAAGGGCTTGCCTCCCATATTGACAGGACTTGTCTTTGACATTTTCTCCTGATATCCTTATCAAGGGCAGCAGTGAAGGAGACCACCTGTGAGGTCATGGGCTGAGATCATAAAATGGAGAAGAAATAGAGGCACCGTGTTGCTGCAAAGGAGCTGGTTACTAGTCAGACCTGACATGTAACATTGTCCTGCTGAGTGGCACAATCTGCACCCAAAGCCCAGAGCTGTGGTTTTTCCCAACTGCATGACCTGAAGCTCCGGGAATGCCTCTTGCCTGATGGGAAGATGCAGTATTCTCTCTTGAACTTCAGAAAAAGAAATCTGAAATGTCTGTCTGTGCTCAGCTGAATGGTTGGAATCATTTACTGAATCTGGTTTCTAGCATGGATTTGCTTAACTAAAGCATTTGTTTGCACTTCCAAACTGAAATCTCATTTTAGATGCCCTCAGAATATGAAAGAATTCATGTCTCACTTCTGGAATGTGGTTGTAACCATTTCTAGTCACTATAGATCTTTGTGGAGATTTTTTTCGCCAAGGGTCATAGCTATGTGATATGATAGCTGTTATAGTTCAACATAGAAAACAAAACTCAGTTTATAAATAAGAGGAACCGTGAAGAGGCTATAAAATATGTAATGCTATTTTGTGAATCAATTTTTCATTTAATACAATATTTTATATACTGACAGGCTTCCTTTTATCTATATTTGTTATCTGCCACTTGTCTTGAAATGAGAAATAGAACTACTTTGATAAATGGATTTGAAAGGTTATCTAGTTTCATGGTGGCTTCTCTGAGTTACCATTATGTGCTTTGCTAAAGTGCTATTTAGTAAGTTTCTGAAAGGATATTTTCAGAATCTGGGAGAGTGTTCTGGGAGAGTGATAGCTCTCCCTTTTTTCATTGTATGGATATACGTGAGAGGACATGTGAGAGGCAGGAACGGTTTCACTTTCCTTTGTGCAGACATCATTAAAATAGTCCAGAACTCTTTTCATTGTGTGTGGAGGTCAGTCATTCCAACCCCTTCTTCAGACCTTTAAAAACCACCCTAAGTCACTTTTTTTCTTAAACTTGAAGTGATCCATGAGATTTAGCTTTATCTTGGGCTGAATGTCTCAAACAGAACATAAGCTTACATGCTTGCTGATTTGCTTATTACATGATATACCTCAAGGTTTTTTAAAATAGCAATCCTTTTTACTTAGATAAGTTCCTTTATACTGGATCATTAGTTCAGCAGCAGAATTTGTTGCATCTGATATTTTAGAGTGATTCAGCGGTTTTCAGTATCCATATTTATGTGTTAGAGAACCAGCCATCACAGGGGTCACCACCCACACCTGAGATGATGATGTCTTGCAGGGCCAGTGCTGAGCTGAGGAAAGGCAAGTTAGCTAAAGGACAGTCCCTCCATGGGATTCTTCCTCACTGTCCCTAGTGAGAACTTTCCCATTGACTCCAGCAGTTGCAAACTCAGGCTGTATGACCAGAACCAAAGGCCCATGCACGAATGGTAGTCTTTCATGCAACTTGGGATAAAAGAGCCTGAGAAGATTCCATAGGCAGGATATGACCCTGGTTACTTTTTGATGCATCCAGAGACTTCCACCTGATAATTTATTTTGAAGAGAGCACTCTCATTGCCTAAGTGCTGTTACTCCTTCCATCTTCCTGTCAGGAGATATAGGGCTGGGAAAAGTAAGGTACTTATCTGGGGGAACAGTCCAAGAAAAGTAATGCTTTCAGGTATTTTCTGTTCTTTTATTTCAGCCAAAGACACTGTGCTCTTGCTCCCTGGTAAGAAAGGACTGTCCTGTTTTTCGCTATGGCAAATGACATTCTCTACTGTTGACCCACCATTTATCTTATGCAGATAGTTAACATTTTATATATATATATATTGCCCCTTTTGTCAGGACAATTTATTCTCCACTATGGTTTTTGGATCTCTTTCTCTTCCTCTTCACCAGCATCCCTTGTACAATCACTGGCTAAAACACCTATCTCTATTAATCACAGTTAGGTGTGCAGATTTATAGTGCATCATCTGTACTTTTATGGTACCTGCTTTATGTTTGAATCATCTATCTCAAGACAACTGACTGAAGCAGGATAAAACAAAAATATAAGTACTACTCTAAGCACTCTGCAACTGAATAACCCCTTCTCAAAAATGCTGAAGGAGATTGTCAAGGATATGGCAATGAAATATAAGTTCATTATTCATCATAATAAAGAGAGCTGGGAGGGGAAAAAGTACTGCCTTGTGTGGATATATTCATATATAACAGGCAGGAGAGGAAGCTAGACTTCTTAAACTGAAAACATTAAGTCATTTTTTTCTGGATGGGTCAAACAGAAGAAGGTTCAAATTTTGTACCTAAGTTTCTCGAGTTAATATATTGTAGTCATTTAATATAATTTTTTTTAACTGATTCTCTACACCTTTTTTCAAGTAGCAAGGGCATTTTCTTTAGTACTTTGTTTTGCTTGCCTATGATATTTTTTTCGAAGGCTACTTACTCAACCATTTCTTTATGCAATGCCCGATATTTTTACGAGAGGAGGAAGGACTGCGCTCTAGTGGGCTCACAAGCTGCTGCAGCTTAAAGGGCAGCAATAACAGGGCCTTTGTCAGACCTCGGCTGTGCTTAGGTTAACTGACAAAAATATTTGCCTTTGGAATGTAAAGTTCAGACCAGCTAGAAAACGTGTTGATGTGCCATTTCAGCAGGGGAAAGGAGCCGTGCTCTTCACCATTCTTTCTCCTGTTATTTTAAGACCTTTCTTCAGCCTTGCTTAAGTACAGGCAAGGAAGTTGAAATCTTCTGCTGAATCAGGGTCTGCATGTGAAGGGTAGAGTTAGAATAGGAATATAGAGGAAGCTAATTTAAAATCAGGAGGAAAAGGTAACAAACCCCTTTTGTTACTGTTGTATTGTTAACTGTCACACAAAGCCTGTTTTGCTAAGAACAGTGAATGTGATGCAGCTCCCAAAGAGCAAATCTGATGACAAGGAGTCATAGGTTTTCATTGTCTTTGCTTGAAAGAGTAGCAATTTAGACCCAAGTGAATAATTCACAGCAAACTATTTATCTGATGAGTTTGGCATTTTTCTTAGGTCATGAAATATCCATGAGCAAATTGTAGCTACCTCATACTCATTTTTTGACGAGTGCATTTTTGAATTTTTATCTTTCAAGATTGTGATTTACAGAAGTGCTTTAAATACAAACTGTGTTGTAATTGGTCATTTAAGTCGACATTTTGTGTTTTCTGACTCTTCAAGATGCTCTTTTGCCTCCATCATCTCATTCTAAGTGTGATGGGGACACTTAGTGGGCCTAGAGCTTTGGGATTTTTCCCCCAGAATTCTCCTCCATTGCCTATATGGACTAAATGTGAATATTGTTGTATGTATATGAAGAAAACACAAAAAAATCTGATGGGAAACTATATGGGTAGCAAAATTACCACAGGGATGACTGACACGACTGTTGAGAGAAGGGTGATTTGGGTTTCTGGGTGTCCTATCCATCTACCTGGTAGGTTATAGTTAATTGCCCTGCTTTGAAGATATATTTTCTGTCAGTCGGTTTCACCCTTTTTCCCCTGCTTTCCAAACACATACAAAGGCACAAGCATTACTGAAGTGAATTTCATTAAAACTGTAAATGAACATTGGTGGATATTTTTCTTTTATTTTTTGATTAGTTCTTCTGGTAACATAGAAGAGCTGCATATGTGTGACAGCTGAACAAGGCATGGAAAGATGGTAGTTTATTGAGATCTTTTTCTGTAAAAAGATATTCTGTTACAGCGCTAGCAAGCTCCTGGTATAGTTTGCTCTGTCAGCTAATCATTGGAGATAGAATGATGAAGCTTTTCCAGGAAAGGAAAAAGTCACCAGCTAGGGAAAAAAGAAAAGGAGCAGAAGGAGAGGAAAACAAGAAGATTATTATGCCAGATGCTGACTTGCACTTGATTTGTTATATGGGGTCATTCTAATGCAACATATTACCTTGTCCACCTGGGTATGTGCCTGCCTAATATGACAGTATTACTGTAAATGGAAAAGAGGTCCTGGGCTTGAGGGTCCAAATAAGGATTCAGAAATCTAAGGATCAGTCCCTAGACTGAGACACCTGTGCTATTTTAGACAAATCTTTTATCATCCCACGTTTGTGTTCTCCATGTGTAAAATGAGTGTCTATGCCTTTTTCTCTCCTGCTGCCATACCTGTAATGTTTGCAGTCCTCATGGGCAGAATCTCTTTCTAGCAGAGAGAGATCATTTTAACAGTTAGTGTTGAGGGTAAAGTTAATAAATCAGCAGCACACAACAGGTCTTATATTCAAAGCCTCTCTGTCAGCTGTGCCAGCTGAAAAGCGCTCTTAGTCACCTTCAATTCAAGAAGAGTGCAACCTTCCCCACCCTATTATGTCTGGCTTCTCACCGTCATCTTCTGCATGGGACCAGCTTCACTTCCTATCCTCAGATTTGATCTTCACTCCCCAGTACATGCTGTGAGTTTCTCAGCAAGCAGAAGTACCTTACATTGTCCATGTGGGGCACTAACAGTAACTCATACAGTTATCAAGCTCTCTTTTAAGAACCACATAATATTTACTTAGAATAAAATGTTTTCAAGAAAAATGTATCACAGAATTAGTAAACACAAAGGGTGTGTACTCTTTTTCCTAAGTCTTAATGTTTCCTGGATCCAAGAATATCCTTAGGCTCCCTTCACAAACTCTGCCTGTCAGCCTGGCATCAGTTCTGGTAATTGACCTTCTGTCCCTTCATCAAAAGTGCTGTAAAACACATTATAGTTCTTTTGATCTGCAGCCTGCTGACTTTGTTAGGAGAGTGATTGCTATCTTGGAGCTAGGATGCTTGAATCTAACAGCTTGTCTGCCACATTCCCACTGGAGCCTTTACTGTGTGTCTCCTGTCTCCTCCAGATATGTTGTGTGGCATTTCTTCATGCATTCCAAAAACCCCAAATCAGTTTTAATCAGTAAGTTCCTGTAAGGCACAGTGATACCTCACTGTAAGACTACAGTAACTAACCACCTGGAAAGTATACCTACTCTAACCTGCAATCTTTATGCTGTAACAGCACATAAGTAGTCCTTTTCAGTTTCTTCACTGTAGAGATTATCAAGCACTGGAACAGGCTGCCTGGGGAGGTGGTTGGGTCACCAACCTTGAAGGTATTTAAAAGACACATAGATGTGGCACACAGTGACATGGATTAGTGGTGGACTTGGCAAAGTTAAACCAATGGTTGAACTCAATGATCTTAGAGGTATTTACCAACCTAAACAATTCTACCATTTTATGTTATTACTCAGAAGTTCCATATACGAAACTCTAAGGATGTGAGAAATGTCCTACTAGCTCAGACTCATGGTCCATCAAGCTCAGTGTTGTGTTTCAGTGGCATTAGGAGATGTTGTTTAAAGAGTGTATGTCACTCTTGGTGCTTTCTTCAGTATGTTCCCCTTATACTCCACCTGTCCAAGATTATGGTGCTAGGATTGTTAGAAATATCTGCTCAGAGACATGTTGTAAAATGACTCTGTCTAACCATTTTGTAACCTACTCACACACTTATTACATTCACAAATTTATTTGATGATATATTCCAGAGGTTGACTACCCTTTGTGTTAATCACTTTCTTTTATCCATTTTAAATTGATTTTTGAATAGTTTTGATGTGTATCCTTTAGTTCCTATATTGTGATACAGTGGATAACAGTTCTTCATTCACTTTATCCACTGTTTTAATTATCTTGGAAATCTTTATCTCACCTTCCCTCATCCTGTTCTTCTCCAAATTGAAGAATGATGTCCTTTTAAGTGTCTTCTCATGAAGTAGCTTCTCCATCACCATGATCATCTTAGCTTCTCTCCTCTGTACCTTCTCTAAATCTGATATATCCTTCTTGAGTTACAGGGATCAGAACTGGTCACATGACTCAAGATGTGGGCAAACAAAGGTTTTAACAGCAACAAAATAATGCCCTTTGTCTTGTTCTCACTACCTTTCCAAATGATATCAAACTTTGTTGGTTTTTTTTTGACTTGTTGACAGCTGCTCCATAATGAATTGATGGTCTCAGCTGTTTCTGGGGTTTTGGTAAATTATATGTCAGTTCTGATTTTGGTAGCTCGTAACCATGGTTCAGGTTATTCTTTCCCTGGGGTCATTGCCTTATATTTGTGGCATAACGTGTATCTACATTCCCACAAAACATTTTTCTATAGTGTCACTCTAATTTATGAAGTTCTTTACGAGTTCTGCACTACTGACCATTTGATCACTTGTAAATCTCTCAAAACAGCATAAAGAACTCCACCAGAAAGAAGCATGTCCCCAGATTGTGTGCAAAACCTGCATTTTTCTTACTGCCAGCAGAAATGTAAGAGCAGATGGGGAGGCACACATGCCATATCTTTTCAAGGCCATGTTTTTGTGCAGGGCTTAAAAACATGGCCTCAGCAGTTTGATTTAACTCAACAGCTAGAAAATTGAGCACAAAAGTAACTACAGTGGAGCCAAAGAAAATCAAATCATATCTGTCTGACGTCACACTAATTCTTCTGACATGTAATATCCTGAAAACTAAGCACAACACCTTTGAGTTAAGAGTTGTGTTTCAGACTTTACTCTCAGCTCTATCATTCTCTTGAGCTTAATTTTTGCCTCCAATATTACTGTGTATAGAACTTCAACTTTTACAACTGCTTTAATTTTTAAAACAAGGAAAGTACAGGTCTGTAAGCGTCAAGAAGAACTGGATCTCAGCTGCCATTTTAGCTTCCACCAAGGTTTCCATCAAGGTTTCCATGAGTACATATATTCCAGTTCTTACAGCAGATGGGCCCAATTAATCATGCTGTCCTGAAAATCTTGCAGAACACATCAGATTATGCAGAGAGACCACATTTTGATGTAATATGGCAACCTTCACAGATAGCTTTACAGTGGTTAATGTAAGTCATCCCTGCTTTATGGGGATAAAGAGATAAGGTAAGGAAGCCTGTGATCATGGGGAAAATCTTTGCTTTGTCCTAAAATACAATAGGCTTTTGTAGAAACTCTTTAAAATGCCCAGAATATCTTAGCTAGAAGCTGAAATTGTGCCCCTTTATGCCTTTATGTACATGAAGTGTCCTGTCTAATGTTTTTTTTTTCTATGGTTTCAGGAGATGTATTTCTTAATTTTTTAACAATCAGCAGAAGCCACAGCTTTTACACCACAAAGGAATTAAATGTATGCAGTAACTTAATGAATGCATTTCCAATGACATTTCTCCTTGATGAGCCTGCAGCAGATTCATAGTCCAAAGACATCTTTTGTTCAGAATGACATGCTTTCTAATTTATTACAACGTGCTACCATCTTGCACTTTAAAATTAACAGGTGGAGCTTTTCAGAGCCACAGATGTCATTTACATGCCTCATTTCTACATAAAGTAAATGGGAATGAGATATACAGTTGTCATTCATACCTTTGAATAACTTTTCTGCTCTTATTGGTCCTCATAAATTGTTTGGTTAAATCTACTGTATTTTTAAAAAGAGGTCTCAGGAACCTCCAGTAACTTCCCACACAAATGGGTACCTCATTAATGGCCCAACCAGGAATGCTTGGCAAGATTTTATGTCTCCACAAGCTGCACTGAGCCAACAATCATGGCTTTAAATATGGATCCTGAGTGCTCTGGACGATGCTTTTCAGGCTGCAGTAGGGAGTTGGGCTGCATGTTTACTGTCAGCAAAGACAGTGAAGCAGGTTTTAAGAGTGCCTTTGGGTGTTCTGAGAAGACAGCAGCAAGCACACCCCTTGGAGTCATTCCCTGCCCCATTTGTTATTGCTTTGTCATAAACATTTGTCAGTGAAGACTGATTTTCAAAAGAACCACGTTTAGGAGTCTGGAAGTAAAGAGCTATAATATGAAACATCTTTAAAGGTAAATCAATTTTGTGGACTAATCAACTGAACAGCATCTCTTCAGCTTCAGCATCAGAAATGCTGCCGTGTATTAATCTGCAGGATTTTTATTTTCTTTTTCTTCTTTCTCAGGGACAATATGTTCTTGAATAGTATTTCTATTGCAGGAAAGACAGACATGTATAAATAACTGTACACATGGTGGTGATTTTTAACAAGAAGGTAATGAAAAAAGGCAACCAGAAACTCATTTTAACTCTTTATCCTGCAAGAAAAAGCTTTAAATATAGTAATGAAAGATGGATGGGTCTGCTTTGTTAAATACACTTTTCCATTGTGCTTAGAAGCAAACAGTAAAAGAATGAAAAAATGGATGAATTAAACATTCAGCCTTATCAGCTTGTACTTTTACCTGCAAGTAATCTTAGAATGTATAACAAATATCCCCCAAATATTGATTTAACAATGGTTTTAGATACTCACTTTTGGTGAATTTTATTTTGGGGAAGATATTGACCTAGACTATAAAGGCCTAGACCCATGAAAAGTTACAGGTGCTCAGCTCATTCTATTCTGTTCTATTCCATTCTATTCTGTTCTATTCCATTCTATTCTGTTCTGTTCTATTCTATTGCTTATTTGTTGTGCCTAAATGCCTCTCTGGATCTGGTCTTCAGTGCCTTACTCTAATTTCTGTTGAATGAATAAAAGTCATATTTTCCTGTGAAATTATAGTCTTTTTAGACAATACATTTGAACAAAAGAAACATATGGTTTACTTTAAAGGCAAGCCTGAATCCCATTACACATTTAGTTATTTGAATAGATGAGTTTAACTGGACCCTAAAACTAAAGATGTCTATACTGGATTAAGGCTGTAAGAAACTGTACTAAAGAAGTTTGTCAGCCTTTCTCTCTTAGAAGTACAAATAGAAAGAGGGATGGCAGAGATTTTGAAACTCCTGCTTATCCTCCCAGTTTGGAGCTAGTCTGTTTTACAGCTTTGTTTTTGTCCCCAGAATCCACAGTGCAGCCAGAATTACACTGTGCTGGAGTAAATGTCTCATATTAGTCTTATTAGTCTTGTTACTTCAACTGCATTCCCTTATTTTATATTCATTTGAATGTACCTCATAAAAATAGAACAATATATCTACCACAAATTAAGAAAAAAAAATAATACTTTAATACTCACTGATCCACTGTAAGGTTGTAAAGGTTGTCATTTACAATGGTAACTACTGTTCTGACTTATATTTTTTCCATAGTGTCCTGGGATTAAAGTAAAATCTAAAATTTGGAATTTACCCTCTTTTGGGAAATATTAGAAGTCATTTCAGGTCATCAAGACAAATTCTGCACTGCATTTAGTAAGTAGCCTGCAGAAATTTGGTTCATTACATGGGTTTTATTAGTCTTTCTCCTCTTTCCTACCTCTGACCCCTGAAAGGACTACAAATATTTCACAGATAGAAAAGGATTGCTGAGTTATAAGTGAATAATGAATAAGTTCACTCATATCACTGTAGAGAAAATTTATGTGGAGGAAAGTGAAGCTTATGTGTGTCAAGCCCATAAAAATTAACTTGAACAGGACTTCAGTGGTGCATGGGATCCTACCTACTCTGTTAGGCACAGCAGCAAAAACTGTCTAAATTTAGATGTCTACAAGTAAACTCCCCTGGCAGTTTTATGATTTTATCAATTTTTTTGCTTGGCTTTTGTTTCAAATATTTGGAAACACCATTTCCTTTGAATATTTCAATGTGGGAAATAAAAATCACCAGACTGCTAAATGGAAAAGACAGTTGAGGTTAGTATGCAGCTAAAAATCCTACTTTTTACCTGGTTTTGTTTTGCAATTTTAAATAGCTGCTGTGTGTTCTGACAGCTGCATGGAACTTCAAGCCCAGATCTGCCCTTTCCTGCTAATGACCCAATATCATCCTTTTCATCCATTTCATTTAAGACTGATAATTGTATATTCTCTGGAGCAAAGATGGTTTTATCTTTGTGAATGTCTGAGCAGTGCAGCTTGCACCTAAACTACTCAAATAATGAATGTTGATCATTATAGCCACCTTGTTGTGTTTTCTTCTCAGGCAAAAAAAAAAGAAAGCTTTCTGCAGAAGGCTTTTTGACTGCAATAACCCACTACTTCCTGTTGTGCAGATATCTTTTCTGTATTTAAAGATGAACAATTGTCACTTAAGCTGCTTTTACAAAGAAGGTTTATTACTTACTTCCCGGGTGATATGACAATTATTGAAATCTTAATAGTGGAATCCCCAGTTTGCAATTAACAGTATTTCTGTTATAGCAGGTGACAGCAGCAAAGCTTAAGCCTCTTTTTTTGCACTGCAGTTTTTCCTGGAGAAATACTATAGATCATAGTTGGGAGTTATTAGGCTTGAAGAGCAATTATTCCAGCTGCATAAATAATTATAAAATTAAAGATTATAATCCCATGGGGTATAACTGAATATGTGTAAATATATAAACTGCACTGTCTTGCATATATGTATACGTATATAAGAAGTAGATACACTTAAAAATATAATTATATTTTGTTAAACAATATATGATTATATATTTTAAATATATTTAGAGAGAAAGAGGTATTCAACATTACATTAACTAAATATTATGGCTGCAGAAACTTCTAAGATTCAAAAGCCAAAGAAAACCTGATTTAATTTTTTTTTCTTTTCTTTATGTACTTGCATTATTACATCATGCCTTCTTATGTAATCACTCACTATTTTAATGCTAATTTTGGTGGAAACAAAGCTTAGGAAATCACACTTCCAGGGTGTGATGTCACCTCCTAAAAACATCCATATCCAGTGGAGAATTTCAATTGGTTTCCAGATATAGAAGTTTCAAGAGCAATTCTGTTCTGCTAGATTTGCTGAAGAATGGGCTGTAGAGGATAAGAAACATTTACTTATAAACACTTGCAACGTTGTCCTGGATAAGTTTCCTTTCTCTTGGCTGTCACTGCTCATATATATGCAGGTAGTGGGAGATAATGTAGGGGAAATAGATTACTTTAGCCTAATACTTCAGATGCTTGAGTGGACAAAGAGATGGAATTTTTTGTTCGTACTTTGCTGGAGGACAGTTTGAGGGGGAAGAGATGGAAAAACAAGTTACCTCAGCTTCATAATCCAGTTATATATGGAGATAAAAGAAAATGTTGCTATAATTCAGTTAAAAAGTCAATCAAAAAAGAGACATAAATTCAGAAGAAACAAGGCTTTATCAATTTTGGTCCTTGCAGTACGATTTGTCTCCATGGGAAATCCTAAAGAAGAAAAAAATGCTTATTCAATGACTGGACCCAATACTAATTCAGTTTTCATTTTTTCTAGTTTGTTGCCTGGTGAGGTACTTTGAGTTCTTCCTTCCTCCAGTGTAAACAGAATTATTCATTTCCTTAGGGCATTTTTATGATGCTTTCACTCCATTAACTTAAGACTTTACTTTCCTTCATGGATTTAGTTGTGCAAAATCTCAGAGGGTTGAGGAGCATTTATTATTCACATCTGACACGTTTGGAACTGAGGTAGAGGGGTTAAGCCCCGCAGTTCTTAATTCATTTTAGTCAGGGCTGAAGTGAGCATCTCTAACACTTTCAGGGCATGTTTCTCTCCTTGATGTTTTTTTCACCTGCTCTTTACAACCTCCTCAGGCTGCACAGGTCCCCCATCTCAGTCCTTTCTGTGGAAATATTTAAAGGCTGAGGCAAGGGACGAATGTAGGTTCCATGGGGTGCAGGAAGGAGTGTGGGAAGGAATGAAGAGCAGGCAGCAATATCTTTTAAGCCTCATATGCTCTCCTTTTACTTCACAGCTTTCTCAGGCTTTGGCTGCTGCTGTAGAGCAGTTCTCAAGCAGTTGCCCATGGGGCAGCAGTGGAGGGCATTGAAATGAGGAAGGCTCTTCCAAAAAGTGGTAGACCACCAAAAGTGCTAGACCACCATTCATTAATAGTCTTAGTACTCCTTACCCCCTGTTTCCATACCCTAGTGCCCTGACAGGGATTTAGAATGTCTCCTAATATGGGAAATATTTGAAAAAATTAGCAATCCCAGAATTCTAGAATAGTTTGGGTTGGAAGAGACCTTTAAAGGCCATATAGTACAAGCCCACTGCAGTGAGCAGGGACATTTTCAACTAGATTAAGTTGCTCATTCAACCTGACCTTCAGTGTTTCCAGGGATGGGAGAAGGGGTATATTTAGTTTTGGAGCCCCATGCTTACTTCTTTCTGCCAATACATTTCTTATTCTCTCTTTCTACATGTTGCCAAAATTTTTTGTTGTAACATCAGATTAATAAAAACGTCTGATTCTCTAGGAAATGATACATGGTTTAGTAGGTGAAACAGTTTTTACCAGTACTACAGCATTTATCACTTTTTCATTTCCCACAGGAAAAGGAAGTGTCACAAATGATTTTGTAGCAGAATTGATTTCCCCTTTGTTTTAATGCTGACTCTCTTCCTTTCTTCTTGCAAAGAAATAGATTGTGCCTGTTTCCCGTCCTCCACTCTAATATACTCCGTTTTTCCTCCAAACCTGACCCTTATTAATTACACACAGAGATCAAAATATGAATAATTCTGGAAAAATTTTGGAGCATCTGACCTGGGATCTGTATATTATTGTACAGCTTAATGTGACAAGGCTTTGGTTGTTTTCGTCTCAGTGAAGCAAATGAGATAAACTCTGCAGCCAGAAATCTGCTGTTTACTTTAATTAGCTGCACTTAATTAAAGAGGATCTTATCTCTACATAGAGTTTTTACCAAAGCACATATTTAGTGCATCTGCCATCATCTCTCAGTCTCAAATTCTACGAAAGCCCTTAAACACATGCTCAACTTGAGCTATGCTTTAATTAAAGTCATAACTATGGATGGGCCTCACCTTTTCCTAATGCTGGACTTTCTCACAACACCATCCCTTGCCATACACCTGGGCCTTGTTGAGAACAAGGACTGAAATAAGGAATGTTTTTCTGTATTTAAACAAAATACTCAGATTGTTTTCTTGGTGGGCTAGAAATTACTCTTCCTATTTGACTTGTATATATATATATATTCACACTTTGATAGCTCTTGTGATGAGTAGCAGTAAGTGAGGCACTCCTGTATTAATTAGTCAGTGGAGACAGTTTCTTGGGCATGTTGGAGAAAAGGCAAGTGTGATCAGAGGACAGCAACAGAGTAGTTAGTAAGTGGTAGCTAGGGATGGAGATAGGAGGCAGAGAAATGGAATGATAAAAATATGAAGAAAAGGAGGAGCAGGGGAGTAAGAGCATAATCATCCAAAAGGATATAAGTGCAGGGAAGAAATACATGGCATGTATAGCCCAGCCTGTGCAAGGAATTAGACCACAACTGTACTGTTAACCATGTCATCAAAATGAGTTCCTCCTTCGCTTCTGCTGAAGAGGATAACCAGAAGGTTGTGACACCTGGGCTGAAATCCAATTTCCTCCAGTTTTACTTCAAAACACTTGAACTCGTTTACAGAAAAAGACCAACAACACTCTCTCCTTCTCTAGCAGCTTTGCACATGTGTGAACCTACTCATTGCTACATGTTTTAACCTCCAGCTCACAGCAAGGTCTTGGTGAGTGTGATTAAGCATCTTGGAAAGGGATGAAAAAATCTGCTGCTCCATCCCTGGCTACAGCACTGGCAGCTGGGGCCCTACACTGCTTCTGTTCACACCATACCACATCTTTGCTTCTCTGTAACCTAACTCTTTTTTTATCTGTTATATGAACAACATCTTTGATGGTGATCACTGCTACTACTGGGCCACGACCTTACGAGAAACCCTTTGTTTTGAAGAGGTTTTCAGGCATTGTGTTGAGTGCTGCCAGGGAGTGAAGGCTGTGAAGGAGGCACTGAGAAAGGGAAAACCAGTGCTTTTCCATTTTGCCTATTTAATTTTATAATTATAATTCTATTTCAGAACAAATTTTAAATTATTCCTATGAAAGTTTTCCTGATTAGTTAGCATTTACAAAGGTCAAGGTTGCTCAGCCACGTGAAGGAGATGGAGCCTTCAGAGCTCTTCCCACTGGCCCCACACTCACACAGCCCTCAGCTGCTTCTGCCTGTGCCCTGGAGAGAAAACCCAAAAGCTGACAGCTTATTTGAGAGACAGGGTGCTTTTCTCTTGCTTTCAGTAGGTAAGCCACCCTTCTCCCCCTTCTGTGCACACAGGATTTCTGGGAGGCAAAGGCAATACAGCTGGAAATCCAACACCTTGAATTCCAGTCTACAAACCCCTGGAGAAATTTGTGCAAACACAGATGTCTTGTTGCTCTGACACACAAAGGGTTCTTTTTTGCCCTACCTTTTCTAGATCAATATGAGATGTTTCTAAAATATAATAAGTACAAGTTCAATGCTTGCATTTTTGAGTAATACTACAGTATTAGTTTGATAAAAGTGAGGCTTTATCATAGGCAATATTTGAATGTAATCTAGACATAATGAAGCACTTGTTTAGATGCAAGCTTGGGCTATGTATGTGTACAAGGATACGGGACGCATTTCAAAGGCTTTTAGGTGCCTCATTCTAATTCCGTGACTGTTTAAAAATCTGAACCATAGTTTAACAAATCTTGTGAGCTACAGCTACCAAGAAGGGCACATAATAGGAAGAGAGAACTGACTATCAAATCATATTACTGCCTCCTGCAGAATACACATGTCAACACTTTCAGCTCAGTTGTAAGAATGTAAGTAAAAAACTCCAGGCCACTTCCATGTACTCTTTTTCACCTTAAAATTAAACTGTAGAAAATCTTAAGATATTTTGTTTCTTTATTCTTGTTCTAAGCAAGTTGGTGTTAATAATTATCCTTTACAGATGAAGACTTAGACTAGAGTTGATTGGCAGTATTTTTTTGTGTGTTTATCTTCTGTAGCTAGTGGGTATACTGGAACTGATTTTCTTTTATGTTTTGTTGTTGAAACATGTTTAAAAGCTGTCATTTTGCTGACATTTCAGTTGGAACTTCTTTTCCAAAATTATATATTATTGTAATGTTTCAATTTTTTTCTTTTGATACTGTTAGAATATTTGGGGCTTTTCAATAAAGAAAAAAATTTTGGAAATTAATACATAGATGTTCTACATAAGAGGCTTGACACCAGGATAAAACAAAAAAAGCTTATTTTTTATGAAAACAAAATATTTTGATCCATGGCCATTTTTTTGCTTCTCTACTGCTCACCAGCTTGTGTTTATCTCACAGCACAGCTGTTTCATTTGTAATTTTTCCTGCTGGTTAAAAAAATAAAATGTAGTGCCACTCAATTATCCCCTTTATCTCTGCTACCTGCCCTTCTATTCACTCTGTTCTTAGTCACTTAACCTTTCCCATGTCACTTCCCAGAGCCTACACCCTCAACACAATGAAGGTCTCTCATGAGTTACACCCACGTTTATGCTGAGGTTATAACTGTGATGGAACACAAGCACAGATTTGATGAGGAATAAATATAGCCCTGTCTTTAACTAGGTGTTCATTTACCTGGAGAGTAAAAACATTAAACTGTGTGTTTTACACATACTCAGTGGGCAATAGTAGAGCCTACATCACGTCTCTAACAGACAGGACAGTTGCAGTCCATCTGTAAACAAAATTGGTGAGACTCCAGTCTCAGACACGTGGGTAACAGAAGCAGGGCTCCAGTCCAATTACCTTGAAATTATATTCTATAGCTGAGAGTGGAAGGCAATTTACTATAGTTGAAGAACTTTTTTTCCAGCTTTCAAGCAGCAAATGTGCCCAGTATGGACAAAGCTATTGCAATCCTTTTTTACTTTTTGAGCAAATTCTCATATTCTCTCTTTCACCAGTTGCAGATGATATTTTGTAATTCTTTCAGTTCTGGACTTCTCAACAAAATTAGTCAATCCCAAAGCTAAATGAAGTCATGTTAGTGGTTCTGGATCTAGTGATAGGCAATCCATTGGGCCATGACAATGTATGTGGGGGCAGCATCAATTCCTATTTAAACTGTGGGATCAAATTCTGTGCTCATTGTGATTGATTTTTGCCATAAATTTAGAAGACTCTACAGTACATTTCCTTGCTTTATTTCTAGCTATCTGCCATCTGTTGTGTAGCACTCCAGCATATATTGATACTTCAAATTAAATGGAATACCCCTCCTTCAGCATTTCTTACTGTTTCTGATTTCTCAACCATGTAGAAACACGTAAAATATTTATAGCAAACATCTTTTAGTTTTTGTTTATTTCATGGAATACTTAGAAAATGTAATTACATTTTTTTCAATGAAATTATGAGCCTTTTACTGTGAGGATGATCATGAGTATATAAATGAGGATACACACACAGAGAGATTTATTAGACTCCATATGCCATTTTAGTTGCAGGTTTGTCTCAAAGAAGTGCTGACCAAAAACAAGATTCAAAGTGCCAGAAAAGTGCTTGGAGAGTTTCCTAGACCAACAAATACCACTGAGGTTGGTCGTTTTCTTTAAGCCTGTTTATCAAACATTTAAGAAGCTTTTCTAGGATTAAGAGGAGTGCCCAAACCCCTCAGAAAATGAAACACAACCAGAAAAAGGTTTTTCCCTGCTATCTCAGTAGAACAAGCATTAACCTACCAGTAGCCTGGAGATGAGGAGGTTCAGGGGAGGTTCTTTTTAGTGCCTATAAATGTCTGATGTGAGGGAGTGAAGATGAGGCAGCCAGACTCCCCTCTAGAGTGCCCATGGACAGGACAACAGGGAAGGAGTAGAAATTGAAATTTGGGAAATTCAGTCTGAACACAAACGTGTTTTTACCATGAGGGTGGTCAAACACCGGAACAAGCTTCCCAGAGAGGATTCAGATTCTCATCAGTGGAGATAATAAAAATCTGATTGAACGTGACCCCAGGCCATGTCAGCAGGTGTAGGTGATCCTGCTGGAGCAGCAGGGTTTGACTGGATGCTCTCAGTTGATCACTTCCTACCTCAACTGTCCTGTGCATAGTAGCCACTCTTTGAGTAGACACTCAAAGTTATTGAAGTTATAGCATGTGTTCAATGCAGAAAAACTTTTGCTGTCAGTGGAAGTCCTAAATCTTCTTCAGATTTTGGAAAACAGAACAAAACAAGTGTGTGGAAGAAAGTCAAAATGGTCTAGCATTTCTGAAGTGGTCTTAGTTCTTGATGTAACAATATTTAATTTAATTAGGGACATGCTGGAAAATGGACTGGAACCAAGGTGTCTCTGAGTTCCTGGAAAATACCCCTGATATTCAGGCAGTTTCAGCGATTTGTCTTTTTCATTCCCAAATTAAATCCAAGTCAATTCAAATTCCTGATGCTTTCCTTTTTGACCATTAGAACATTAATATGCTAGTGAGTAATGCCTCAATGCTTTCACAGGATGAATTTGCACTGTTTTCTTGTTGATACACTTGGGGATCTTTTAACAGGCTACGAGGTCATTGGCTTGCTTTCAAAAGCCATCAAATGCTTAAATATTCTGTCTGGAACATTTTGAAAAATGATAAGGACCAACCTCACCTCACCTGATGGTTGATAGCCTGGAACATTTGGAGTAGGCAAAGATCAGACACTTCTCTAGGGGCAGCAGAATAATCCCTCACATCCCAAGGAAGGTGGAAAGGAGGTTGTTTTGCATGTGTTGAGGGCCAAACCAGCACTGGATCGCTTCAAAAACTAAGAGAAGAGCTGCAAGCATGTAGGATATATAAAGATGTTCAGATGTTCAGGTGAAAAGCATAAAATTTAGGTCATTCGTGATTTAAATGGCTGATGAAAGGGCTTTTAAAAATTATTATGTTGGAAAGGAGTACTAACAGAAGCAGTTATGCCAAATTCAGATGCTTACATACTATTATATGTAAAACTAAATGGCTTGCTCAGAGCCAATGGATGTATCAAGAGAAAAAGTAATACTAACTCTCTTGAATTCCAGCTGGGTCACCTAATAATTCCAACTGCACCAGGAGGTGAAATCTTATGTTTGCAGCCTGGATGATCAGAAATTGTAGAAGATTAAAGTAGGCATTGTATTCAAGGTATTCATAGTATTGGAGATTTTCTAAAAAGGAAATACATCTTGAGTACATTTGTGGTCCCCTTTTTAGCAGCATTAGGACCCACATTTTTAGATTTTCTGACAAATGATGGGCTAATGACTTACTGAAAATAAGGATGGCTCTTGTGATTTTATGAAGGTCTTGGCTTTTCTTTTAAAAAGTATTGAAAAGTAGCATTTCAGAGAAGTATTACAATCCCACTTTCCAGGGAGTTTTGAAATTGTAGACTTTATTTCAGTTAGAATCCAGTACAAAGCCAGTTTACACAAGCTGCTGTGTTTGGCACATTGTCTGGAAAATCCAGAAGGCTGCTGGGAATGCAGTGTTTACGATAAATTTCATCTTTCCCCTTGGCAGCAAGTTGCAATAGCTCACGTGGCAGGTCAGAGTAAAGTAAGTTTGGAATTCCAGAAACCACACTGAAGATAGATACACATCTCCTAGCTTGTCTTAAGAACTAGAGTGCAACAGAAGTTGAAAATATTAGGAAAATCACAATAAAGAAAAGGAGAAAGGACTTCCTTTCCAGCTGATCTTTTAGGCCATGTAGAGCTCATTTCGGTCAGTAGGACTTTGGTGGATCTTAGGCAGGTAGAAGAGCTTGGGTGCTTGTAGTTAAAAAGAGGATGTTGCATAAAAAAGTAGCCTCAATAAAGTCATTCCTTACTTTCATGAGAAACTAGTTTCACGAGATGAAAGTCTTTAAAAATTACTCAAATGTCTTGAGTGATTCAGGATCTGTATGTAAAAAGTAGTTGAGGTGTTGCAAATTATTTTTCTTGTTTTTCTGTAACTAAGGATGATCGTTTGCCTGGTCTTGCTGACCACTGCAAAGGTTTAACAAGAAGAGTAGCACTCAGCTCAAACACCAGTAATCAGTATTGCTTTTTTTTTTCCCCTCAGCATCTGGAGAATTCATTCTGCTATCCAGGCTTCCACCCTGCAGACAATACAAAAAAAGACTTTCAAACAGAGCTTGGAGTAGGTTCTGGTCTGATTTATTCTTTCTGGTTGTCTATGTGTACACGGGCATATGCTACACAGCAGTGATGTCAGATGGTTACTGTGGAGTTACTGAGCTAAGAGTGGAGACTCTTGTTTATTCCAGAATAATAACCACCACACACATCTACAATCATTGATAAAGAAAATCTAATAGAATTGACACAACTGGGGGAAAAAAATGATCCTTACTTTTATACATTTGTATTATTACAGTTTAAACACCACATGCTGCACTGTAAAATAATTCTCTGCAGTGTGATTAAAAAACTACTTCCTCTGTTGTTTTTCACAATTTGCAAGGAGCCTCCATTCCTGCTTTCAAAGAAGATTAAGGTACTGCATCATGAAGACTTTCTAATCATCCAAATCCACTGTACCTGGTGATTTCAATTAAAATCATTAGATGTTTCCGATGAAGTTGGAAAATAGAGAAAGAAAAGACTAATGGTTATAGGACAAAAAAAATCACAAACATCTGAGCAGGCATGGAATCTTTAGGCAGGAACTGGAATCACCCTTTCCTGAATCTCAAGGAAAGGATGTGCTAATGCTACAGCAGAGGTAGTTTCTAGAAATCTGAGTATTTGCAGGGCATTTGTATTTGTGGGCAACTGCAGTGGAATCCAGGTGTGCTTGGTGCCTCCTGGGGATTAGCTCACACTGGAGCAAACAAGATTAAATGAGGTTGATTTTGCTTCCCACACAAGCCATTCTTGAGAGTAAGGTTTAGGTAAGGTTAGAAGTGAAGAAAGACAAACATTTTATAGTGTAGGTCTTAGTTTTGTGCCAGGATCTGATGTGTAGGAGAATGCTAGAGGTTGGTTGTTTTTAAGCAAACTGCTACAACAATACCATGTTGAATCTGGAAGTTGAAAGCAATTTTGAAAAATAGACTAGAGCTTACAAGGAAAAACACTGCTAACAAACATAACAGTTAAACAATGTGGACATGAAAGAATAAACCTGGCTGTTTTACGGGGAGATAAATCACCATTTGAGAAGGAGAAAACCAAATTCCAGGACACTTCTGATAAAAGTACATGCTGTATCAAGAAATATTTAAGGAGTAGAGAAATATGAACTAACATGGCTGGGTGCGGCCCTAACTATTGTGACATTTATGACATTACTGGTCATCAGCAGCATCAGTAACTGATGTAGTTCAGTGGAGTCTAAAAAATAAAACAATAAAATATTTTCTACCACAGCTGCATGAGGTTAAACATATTAGATACATGCCTCAGAAGGGCAGAAATAGAGTTAGTGACAGTGAGAAGCAGAGAAAGGGCAGTCTGGGTGTCCTACCATTAATGTTAATGAGGACTCCTATTGTTGAGTCACTCAAGACTGAGTCATGTATCTATCCTGGACTCTGTCTCAAAAGGACTAAAAGGAGGCTACATGTCGTATTCATTGCTATGGTCTGGAGGTTCCTGGAACTTTGTTTGAAATAACGTTAATTATTTTGGAGGGTTCCTATTATTTCTACACCAAAAGCATTTAAACAACATCTATAACACAAAAATAAAGAATTAGGGAACTGCACAGAGCAAACACAATGTGTTAAAGAGGACTAGGTGAGATAAACAACTAATTCAAGAGGAGCTCTCTGTAAGAATCTCAGAGTGTCTCATTATCTTCCTCAGCCTCCTCATTGAAATGCCCCCAGCCTCAGAACAACTAGAAAAAGGTTTGGCTGCTGGCATGCCTTCCCTTTTGATCATCATATTAAGTGATATTTCCTCATACATTGTTATGCATCCTTTTCTGTCAAGACTTATTTCTCCTATCTTGCCTTAAATTCATTTCTCTGGAGCCAGAAGCAAATTCATGTTGTCTGAATGATTAGCTTTGCATGGTGATCTGGGTCCATCTCTGCTGCCCCTTGTTCCTGTAGCATACAAGAGCAGCAGCCCTTCAGTGGGCTGGGCTGAGACTGAGCACAGCCAAATGGTAAGGGGAGGAAATTTTCCTATTCTGAAACATGTCTGTACAGATTCTGACATGCTCAGGTTATCATGCAAAACCCCTCTGCTGACTTAAGACAACTGCAGAGAAACATGTGCTAAAAGACTGATTTTTGTTCTTTTCATTTTGTCCCTTCATTAGGCTTGAAGATAAAATAAATATAACCCACATTAGGTTGGCTTTTTTCCGTGCTCTGTAGATCTGCTCAGGCAATCCACTGCATGAAAGGTATTTGATTTCAAGGTTGTTTTAGAGAGTAATAAAATTGCTAAAACAAGACTTAACAGTGACAGATTTTCAGTCTTGCTGTAGAGTTTTTTTCTTGGGATCTCATAATTGCTATACAGCTTCCTGCAATGAAACTGTATGTAACTCAAATTCTATTAAACATTTTTGGGGGAATCTTTTATAATTCAAACCCACAAATCTTCAAATATTTAAACATTTATTTGTCTTGTAGTAGTTGTTTGATATAATTTGGAATGTATGCATTCATTTAATGCAGCAAAGGCATGCCTGGAAGATGCTGTTTAAGTTTCAGAGGAATCAATCTTATCCAGTTGAGTTATCTGGCTGGCCTGCCTAAGTTTTGTATAATTTATTCCTGCTGTGAAAGAGGCCACCATTCCCAGCTGATTGTAGAGTAGAGCTTTAAGGACTAGCATTTGTTCTTATACAGCCAAATAACACATCTCCACTTAATCAGTGAAAATACCTCCTTTAGCTACAAGGCTGTGTAAAACATAGTCAAGGTGCAATGTGGTAAACTGCAGTTTTGGACTTTTCACTTTCAGCAGGAAGTCTTGCTGTTCAAGAGTTATCTTACAGGTAAATATTAATTTGGATGACAAAAGGAAACATTATTTAAGCATTCACTGTAATGTATTAACTCCTTTGTGAGTAAGTACATTGTGATTATGTTATATTGAAGTAAGCCTACTTGAAGAATTACTGCATTACCTGAAAAAAACCCATGCATTAAACTTTATCCTCTCTAGGAGTCCCTATTAACTATGTTCACTGTGCAGAAGAATATGTTAAATCCAAAATATTTTCACTACTGGTATTTTAATCAAATGAGAGACATCCCTCACGGATGCTTAACTAGGGACTTAAAAATCTGCATTTAAATTGAGATTCTAAAATATGCAACTTAAGAGGATGTACCTTTTTCAGTCATATTGTACATGAAGAGCATGATCCTTTAACTTATTTGTCATAACTTACTAGTTATCAGGAAGCCAAACTGGAGACTTAGATAAAATGAGAAATACGAGGTTTGGGAAAAATAACTGAAACATTGTTAGGGATTGATTTCTTGCCATCTTGAATAGATGAACAATTCAGAAGTTAACATTAAAGGCTGTGATTTATATTTACCATGACTATCTGGTGCTGTCTTTTCACAGAATGGGAGCAGATATAAACAATTTGGAAAAGATATTGCACTCGTCTTTCCTGGCATGAATATCTGCACAAAGGGCAGCAATATTGTGAACTATTGGTTGCACAGAAATTTAACTGTCTGATATTCTCCACAGTCTGGTGCTTTCCTCCACTGGTATAAGATGGCATCATTGGGCATTGAGCCCAATAACATACGAAAAGTCTCTGTCCACTGGAAATATTTAACATTTTCTTGTGTTGTCAAAATGACCTATTTTGAGGTAGTAAATTTTATTCCTTGAAATGAGAAAGCAACTTGGATCTGCAAAGCAAATCCCATTTCCCAAATGCTTCCTAGCATCACATAGCCTTAATAAGAGTAAAAATTTAACTGGGGAGGAAAGCCAGTTCCACTCTTCTGCCACAGCTTTCATGAGTTAGGTGAAAACAACAACAACAAAAAAAAGGCAAACCAAACCAAAACTGAAAAATCCCCATCATATTACCATAGTCTTAATCTGAGAAGGGTTTTATATCTTCTCCAACTAGTGTCTTAATCTGTCTCCATAAAACCCTGGAATGACTCCACAGCAACATCAGGACTTCAGTAGTTTGATTATTTGCTGTATATTGGTGTTTTCACCCCACAATAAAAAAAGTGTTTGCATATCTGAGAATTTGAATGTCAGAGAACCTTCCATCATTAAATATCTGTACCTAGGAAAAAGGCAGTATGTCCCAGAAGCAAGTTGTGTTATATCTTGTTAAATGTATTTATTAGAGCTGTTTGAGCAAACAAGGGAATAATTCACAATACTTTTAATCTTATTCACTTGCTCTGCTTAAAAATTTTAGGACAATGACTTTGTAATTGGCTCTAGAATCCCTAGAAGATTTTACAATTTTAGCTGGGCATTAGAATTTAATAAAAACAAACAAACAAACAAACAAACAAATCAAAAAACCCTAAAGTAAAAAAGGCATTGGATTTCGTTTTAAAAATCTGTTTGCTTGAGCTCAGTGTTTGTTCAGCACAATGAGTGGTCACAAGAAGAACCTCAAAATATTTTCTTCTCCTATACTGAAATGTCTTTTTCACTGAACTGCCCTTGCATTTCCTAGGGGAGACTGGTGGAAGTGTTACTTACGTTTTTATTTATGACAGGTAAAAACGGCAAGTACACTATAAATCACTTTAATCTGTGCTGATTTTAATTTCAGACCACTTTGGCAATCTGTTATTACTAATCCTCAGCAATTAGAACATACTTTCGAAGTTGTCTGAAGATTTACAGGTAAGCCAAAGTACAAGGTTTACATTGAAGCATATAAAAGTGATATTGTGTGTTTATATTACACAGGTGGCATCGTGTGCCTGCCAATCATATAAAGCATATAAACTATAAAAGTAAGAAAATTAGATACTAGATATTCTAGTAATCATTAAAAAACCCCAAACAAACTCACAACTGTGATAACCCCCTCCCTATTGCCTTAAAGTAGTTTAATTATAACCAAGTCAATGACATACAAGCTCAGGAATCAATCTGAAAAAATGTCATGGTTGCTTTCATGAGGACTGCTATAGTGAAAAGATTCAAAGGACCTCAGTGACACATATTTGTCTACTTTATCTTATTGCCATACAATAATTGATATCATATACTACTTTGTTCTTCACCAAAACCCCAACAAGAGTTTTATTCCACATAGTGCAGGCTAATGATCCCAGAGTAATGCCTCTTTAACTCAAATATATTTCATTATTTAGCAACCTGTTATAGGAGTCCAACTATGGTTTGACTGCCTCAGTTAATGCCTTTCAGCTCTACAGAAACAGCACCTGATCATATTCTATTGGTTTCAGAAAACTTTATCAGGATTGCACCCATAATCCTTTTTCTATAGAGTAAGGTACTGTTCTATTGTAGCTCAAATTATGAGGTTAAACCCCCACCCCCAAGTATAAATTAAAAAAGAATAACTTCCTCTCTGACAACACTACTAGGTAAAAAAAACCCCACAAAAATAAAAATTAAAATTATTAAGATGACCAAATGAGTAAAAAAAACATTTGCAACATCCAGCTTAATTTTCCAGACTCTGACTGCAGCTAGGGGTGGGATCCCTGTCTGGATCTACTGCACTATCCCCCAGAAAACATTGTCTCTGTGCATCTATAACAGAGCCCTAGTACTCTGATGGCACCTAGTGCCCTAATTGAAGTAGGCTAACTCAGGTGCCTAAAGAAAAAGAGAGCCTCCCTTTAAGTATGTCATGTGTCTACTACTTGTGTCTCACACAAGTAGTATGTTGTTTATTATTGAGAAGGTGATGAATGGAATAATGAAAAAAAACCAAACAACAAAAAACAGTGTAGAAGTTGAAAAGCTAGGATAAAAAATTTATATAAATGGTGATTTAGAAGAAGAAAGACCGTTCAAAGCCCAAGCAGAGGAAAAACATATAGGCAAGGCTTTTGTACCTAGGCTTGTTGTAGAACATTTTATTGCTCTCAAACCACTGTTTCAAGTAAAAGTCTTCACTATTTGTTATAAGTTTTGTTCCTGTGCCACAGCTAACTTGGAGTACTGAGAGCCACAAGAGCTCTGCAGTGATATGGTGTTTATTGTGGGCTGTATAACTCATCTTCCCTTTCCAACAGTTTTAGCAGTCCCACCCAAGCTCCCTGCTGCTGCAACTCTGTTCTGCCTGGTGTATGAATTAATCCTGGGTATGCTTGTAAGAACTGTTTAGCCCTTGACTCCAGCATTGATAGACTAATGATGTGCAATTAATGACTGCCCTCACTCCTGCCTGGAAAATCTTGAAAATACTTCTGAAACGCTTTCTCTTGGATTAAGTTATAAAAATACATCACTTTGGTTAACCGAAGTATTTTATTTCTAAGCCTTTTCCCCCTGCTTCTTATTTGCCTGGCAATTTGTTTGAGGTTCTGTTTGTTTGCTTGTTTTGTAATTTTAAAACAACAAAGGCTTCTTCAAAATTAGAATTTTCTTTAGGAGATATGTTAATGAAATTTTTTTTTCCCATTTTTCATCAAAATTATTTGCTGAATACTACCCTGATTGTCATATGATTTTGTTTCTCCTCATTCTTTTTTCCAACTCAGTGTTCTGAATCTCACCATTGTTATACTACTCTAGTATATATAATGTCTGTTTTCAAGAGGTTGGGCTGAGTGACCAAGCCAGATTAGATGTAAGACTGAATCAGTCACTGTGCAGTGGTCTGAAAAGAATGTTAACATCAGTTTTACTAGCAGTATGTGAACTTCAGTGTCTCATAATGATTAAAAAATCCTTGGCTTGAAGAAACACTATACTAAACTGCAATGGCAGTGACTTGTCTGGGCCGTGTTATAAAAATAACAGAAATTCGTCTCCTGTTCTCCCAAAAAGTAAAACAAAAAGAGGAAAAATTATTCTTTCCAATATGTACAGCAAACATAACAAATCAAGAGCATGAGCATAATTTTGGCAAACTATGGCAATTTAATGTTTTTTAGCTAATCAGAGGTACAAATCCTTCCGATGTTTACGTACATGTTGCTTGCAGAGGAACAATTTCACACATTTTGCAAGTATTACCATGTCTTTATAGATTATATTGTAGTGGAAAAGAAAAAAAGGGAAGTAAAAGACAGGGAGCACTTAAAATGGGTCATTTAGTATAGGAATCAAATGTGGTTGTGGTTAACATGTGAAGACACCTCTATATATTAGAAAGGGATCAAGGCTGTCATGTGCTTCTCTTAGTTTAAAGGCAATGGGAAAGGGGTAACTCAGTTTAATAGTCTTAGAAATACATCCAAAACTAAGCAACCAAGATATAGAAGACTTCAGAAAAGAAAGCCAGTCTGTGTAGATCTGACATGATACTTTGTAAGGAAAAATAAATGAAGTGGTTCAACAGAGAGAAAGGTTAAAACACTCTTTTTAGTGTGGCAAAATCAATTTTTTCCAGATGAAACTACAAATGTAGAATTTTTTATTCCATTTATAAATGAGGAAGTTCAATTAGCTAAAGTGCATCTCATCAGCAAGATTTCCCAAAGCATTGGCACTGACCTGACAGTCCCACTGATACCTATACTGATTTCAATACAGAAATGTAAAAGTCACCAGTGACAATTTTGTAGCAACATAATCCTCTTTGCTTTGTTGTATGGCGCAATCTCTGGGAAAGGTAGTGTGGCATATGGATGACTTTGGTTTGACTGGGGGACCAGAAAAAATTTAAGCAATCTCCATCTGCAAGTGAACTCTTGAAATTTTAATTTAGCTTCTTTGGCTGCATCTAAAGGATAATTTTTGTATAATTTCTCAAAAGAGAAATTTTTCCTGTACTTATGGTTTGTTCTCACACTTTTCCATGACATGCATCCGCATGTGTGTGTGTGTGTGTGTGTGTATTGCAGCTCCATATTTCAGAGGCAGGAGAAAGAAATGTGATAAACTGCTGAACTATCTTTTCTCTGAATATTAAAAGTCAGAGAAAATAGATTTCAGGCCACCAGGCTACTTCTGACAGGGGATGGAAAGGTCTTTGCTCCTGAGATCATCTGCCTGTAGGCATTAGACAGCAAGCCAGGATTTTGAAGCCCTCCAAATCTCTTTTTGTCCCTTTAAAAAAACAAACAAACATAACAAATTGAAGGTGGATTTCTCTCTTTGTGGATCACAGCTCTATGGCTGTGGTTTACTTACTCCATTGACCCCTGTGACCAATTCTAGCAGTCTCAATGACTTGGAAGTGAAGTTCAAGCACCTCCTCTGATTAATTCCCTGCAGCAACCACACTCCATTCAAATTACTGCCTATTTACAAAGAAGCATGTAACGATTTTATACCAAAAATCAGAGGCTGGAAAATTGCTTTGGAAGGCTGAGAATGATTTCTTGGAGTTTCTGAAGATAGACATCATTCACATTCAGTAACATAGTGACTTTGGGACCTAACGAGTTTGGTAGTATAACTAGTAAACTGGACCCACAAGATTTTTTGTGGTTTTGAATGGCTCATTTTTGCCCTAGTCACTGATTAACACTTTAAAGACAGAGTGATGACACCTCCAGGCTCCCTGAGCTTGTGCAGCTGGAAAACTTTGCCAGTTTGAACCCAGGACTTCCTAAATAAATTTTATGTGATTCAATTTCAACAGCAGACTTTTGTAGCAGCGCACTGAAAAAATACAGAATCCTAGAATTTAGTAAGATGTCTTGCAAGCTGTCTCACTCTGTGCTACAAATCCATCAGGTCTCACTGGTTAAGCAGCCATGGCATCAGTGCTTGGATAGGCACCTCCAAGAAGTGCCCATTACCAATTCTGTAGCCTTTCCAGATCAATGAATTAATAACACACTGCAGTGTGTGTGACCTGGGAGCGCAGGTAACACTGTTTTTTGGCTACACATCAATCTGTGGTCCTGTTCCACTGCAGCCAGAGGATTTATAGTGTTTTCTTAAGAGCTACTTTATAAAAATTCTCAAAGATATAAAATAATGAATAAATTTTCCACTTTCATCCTCGAAGTATACTATTTCTCCTAGATTTCAAAGCCAGGCACTGTTTAATTTTAGCATTTTTTCTTTGAACTTCTCTTCTTTCCCTCACCCTTTATTTCCCATCACAATCTATAATCAAGTAGTCCTTGTAGTATTTCTCATTCTTTCAGATCATGCACTCCCCCACATCCTGGGCTACTTCCCCCACCCCATGTCTATTTATTTAAATAAAACAAAGAAAAACTGGCTTTCTCGAAGCACAATGGCAAAGTTGGGCAGACAACTTGGACAAAGAAGGAAAATGTGTGAATGAGTATGGAAAGGCCCTGCAATGTCATGGAGAAGGTCAGGCAGGGGAGAAATGAGTAATTAAATGTCCAAGGACTGGCATCAGTAGAATAGATTATGCATTTCCAATTTAGATACTTCTGTACTGTAAGTGCTGATGATTGGTCATGTGGATATTCCCAACACCTTCATCTGGACTGTCTGTAAAAGATACAGTCATTTATGTAAGGAATGATGTCCTAAGACAGGCTCTGAGTCTGTGCATCTATCCAGCTCCAGTGTTAGCTACCCTTGTGGTAATCTTTGCATAGCATTACATTAAAAAAAAAAAAAAGACTTTTCTGTTTAGTACAGAATTTTAATTTGTGTCTTGCTGGCAATTGTGCTGCCTGCAGAATCCCTTTTCTTTCCCTGTCCTAAGAGTATTTAGTGTTTTATTGAATTACAGCTTTGTTCCAAAGACTACACTTTGGAAGAGTATGAAATGATCTATCCTATTCATTTGTAAAACATTTTGTGATGAGACTCTGTGTACATGTTTAGTCTTATTGTTGGTATTTAAATCTGAAAACTGTCTGTCTACAAAGGATGTATTCTCTGTACATTTTGTTGGTTTCCCAGCCTGTCTGCCCACACATCTTTCACTCCTCCCAATAGTTTTTGAAGCTATTATATCTGGTTATAAATCAGATAGCTGAAAGATGTTAAATTCCCAGTAGTCTTGAGAGTATGGATAGCAGACCAAGGGGACAGATACTGACAGTAATAATGCTACTGGTAGAAAAGCAAGAACTTACCCATTCAGAGAGGCAGCAACCAGCTGGGCAGCCAGTGGGCACCCTTTGGCTTGCCAAGCCTTAAACACAGAGTTTCCAGGCAGGAGCGGATAAGTATAGGCTGTAAAAGAAAGCTGTACTTGGGAATATGGCAGTATTATAAAAGGTGTGGGGTGTGGGAGATATGACTACATATATTCATGTCTTTATCTGTCCCACTGCTCATGAAATGCTGCCCACACACATTCAGTATTTGAATGTATTTCAGTTAGTGTTTAGTAAGGCTTAACACTTTTTATTTATAGATGTGTAGAAAAGGTGGCATTTTGAGCTCTAGTTAAATGGAAGAAAATAGGGATATAGCCAGGTCAAGAACCCACAGGAATACTGGTTCTTACTGTTGTGGTTTATCTGTAGGGCCAGTCTGGAGTTGAAACTTTGGGGACCTCTCACTCTTTAAGACACAGTTCTGGTAAAAGAAAAGCAAACAATGCAAAGTGCAGAATTGTGAAGCAGTGTGGAGAGAAGTGGCCATACTCTTAACTCACCAGAGTTGCAGAGCAGCATTATAAATCTAACAGGAAAAGGCCCTTCTCTTTATGTATGGCCCTTCTGATATTCATGAGCAATACAGATTTTATCACACAAAGGTATTTTGCATAAAATGTGCCTCAATGATTATACTTGACAAGCTTTGGCACATTATTTTACTATTTGTTAATCTTTGCTTCCATATACCTCAGCTCCATCTTGAGATGCATGTCCCATATTGGCAGGCAAATGAAATATTTGCTCTAGTCAAGTGTAAACAAATTATTCCTTCCTGACTGTGAAAGCTGTGAAGAAACTTGGAATGTAGTATACAATTAAAAATACATGTTTTAGATAAACATAGTGGCTCAGTGTTTTTACTGTGTTCGTCATCTCAAACATGCCATCTGTGGATGATGAGTGAGGGAACTATATATAGAAGTGAGCTCACTGTGTACAGACTTCCTTAATTCTATGGGACTAAAAACACATTGACATTTCCTTGTGGGCCTAACAGAAACAGCAAATTACAGTCCCAGTTTGATGGTATGTGTCATGTTAACCAATGCTTTAGGAAAAGTGAGATTTTTCTTTTTACCTATCGCAGGTTAAGGGGAAGAATAAAGGAATAAAAGAATAAAGGAATAAAAGAATAAAGGAATAAAATTCCCAGATTTCTCAGAACCTGTGCCCAAAGCCTGATCAGGAGATGCAGATTTGTACTATGTAAAGGTTGTACTATTTGAAGTATGTAAAGGTTGTCTACACATTTATCATTCTTTTTTATTTTTGCTTTCCAGAAATATTCCTTCATAAAAAACAGTGAATTTTAAGCACACAAGGTCTTGGTTATATAGAATGAGAATTCAAGCAGAATTGAACAAGCATTACTTCATAAGCCTGGAACTAAAAATTACTCTCGAGTCTTTGGGACACAGAAAGGAAAAAAATGTACTTCTGATATTTATACTGGTCAATGCATTTCATACTGTGAATGCTAAGGAGTCACAACAAAGCATAAAAAGAAAAGCAGGAAAAAAGAGTCCTCTGCAGGAATTCTTTAGTCTGGCATTGAAATATGAATTGCTTTCAAACAAGTTAAATGCAGCTTGAGGACTAATCACAAACAAAAAAAAAGTGAATTCAGACTGAATGGTGGTTCCCTTTCCAATGGGAATGTTTATTCACTTGAATGCATCGAAGGGATAACTGACTGGGACTATTTATGGTAGGTTATGAGGGTAGAGTGTGTTAGATGGCCTGATATTGCTGCCTTTTATGGACATAATGCACATGCTTAGTTGCCTATATGGTTATCTTCCTCCCCATCATATATCCTGTGTAGTGGAATCAGCAGCTAAATGGTCAGGAATGAAAAAATAATCCCCTCACACACAAATCAAAGTTTGTCATGAGCTAAATGCTTGCTTTTTTTGTTTTTGTTTATGAGTTAGCGGGAAGAGGAGGGCAACTGTGCAGCTACAGATGTAACACTCTGGCTTAGCGCATCTCTGGGAGTGGTCATTTGGTGTCCTGGCATCGCAAAACACACAGGAGATTATCACAGAAACTGTTAGAGAAGACAAGGCATAAACCAACAGGATGACTCAGTGCAATAAGGATGAAGTGCCAAGTATGACTGACTTTTGAGGATATTAATTCAGTTCTGAACTAATGATCAGAAAGACATCTCTATTATTAGCAGTGAAAAAAAAGTCTAGGGACAATAGATAAAATTCCTTTAAAAATTTCTCTGAGCTGTCTAGTATTTGCTATAGTCTTGGGTATTAGCAAGTGTTCTTGCTATCTCCTGTGGCAATGAATTTCTTCCTTTCTGTTTGGTTTCTAAATCTCTGGTGCAAGAAATATTACTGCTGGTTTCAGTGAAGAGCAAAGATACCATTGGCCGAATGAAAGACCCTCAACAAAAAAAGCTATAGAGACTAATCATGGAAGAAATTGGACCGTTTATCTGATTTTTATATACCTGTACTGAAGACAACCGTTACTTTCCAAAATTTGGACCTAACACTGGGAAATTAATGTTTGGATACAGTTTTCAGTCATGAATGTTCCTGACAAAAAAACCAAAGTCCTGTCTGCTTTTATAACTAATCTTCTACTCCTTGTGGCTATTCTAATAGTTCCTTGGTTCACAGAGGTATCCCCTTTGAAGGAGACCTATAAAAAAAAAGACCAAAGTTTAGATCCAGTCTAAGGTTTCATTTTTTTATTACACATTCACATTTATATTAATAGTAATAAATGTGAATACTGATATTTCTTTTCTCCTGTTTTTTATTGATGATGTTATCTTGATTCTAAATTCAAGGCAATAACTTAATACCCATCTAGAAACTTCAGATGATGAACTAAGCCAGTTCTGCCTTAACTTCAATATTGATGCCAATTCTTCATGCTGGCCACAGAAAATAACTGTCCTGCCACTAAAAGAAGTTGGATTTGGACAGTGGATCTTCAGAATGTGCTGGAGATCTAATCCTGTGTGTTTAGGTCACAAGCCTGAAACATGTAATACTGATGAAGGCCCATCTGATTAAGAGATGTAAATCCAACTGATCCAAACAGAAGCGTGGTCAGCCGTCCTCAAGTGCGTTGCAAGCAAAGTGTGGTCCCTGCAAAAGGAAGAAGGTTAGAGCAGACAGGTGGGATCATATCCAGCTTTACGTGGTGTCTAAAGCCTGATTGCCTTAATTGACCTGTAGAGGGAGTTTCAGGACTGGGCCCTTTGCATAGAAATAAAAGTAAGGTAATATATAATAACTGATTTATTAGTTTACAGTCAGCTGCAGCTTTTGGGCTGTTAAAAATTTATGCCACTTGCTATATTTAAAGCCCTATACCTAATAACTGGTTGTAAAACTTAAAAAAATTGACTAAAAAAATCTATAAAAATAATATTGACATGCTAAAGAATTTACAGTTGTCATTTAAGGGCCAATATGACTGAATGTAAAATACTGAATTACAGCCAAGAAATACTGTATTTGTGAACACCTCTGTGCCACGTGTCTGACTTCAGTCTTGATCTTCCAATTTCCTCCTGTTTCACATATGCTTTCTAACACCTCTTAAGCGTTGTAGGGTCAGAGGTTTTAGGAACAGGTTGTGCTGGATTTTCAAAGAAACAGAGCTGTAATTCCCTGCACTGAGTTTTTAACTTTTAATACCTTTTTTCAGGTTTCATAACGGAAAAGAGCTAAAACACTTCATTTTGTCTCTCCTGTCCAGAGCCAAAACATCAGGTTGTTGTCTGCATGGTAAGTTCTCTCTGCCAGGGGTGACTGATACCCTGAGTTGTTAGGGGTCCTCTCCACATGTCTCATTGCACAGTCTGTCCCAAGGGTTAAGAAATGAAAACTATGGAAGTTGACCAGGGATTCGGTTTTCTAGCCTTTATGTGAGCTCCTTTATCTGCCACCTGTTTCGAGAAAGTAACCACAGTTTTTTCAGAACTTCTAGGGAATAAATAGTACAAATGTAACAGCTATTTAGTTGGTCTGCTTACCAGAACTATGTAGAAGCTTGTCTGCAGAAACAAACCCAATGTGTGACCTTTTCTGTTGCAGAACAGAAGGATCAATGCATGGACAAAAGCTACTTCTGGGCAGTCGGTTTCCTGCTGCGGCTCATGTGACAGCTTTCTGGTTGACAGCTTTTATAAAGACATTCTTCTTATGGACAAAATAGCACAATTAGGCTAATATGGGCTCTCACAGAGATTAACTCCCTTTAACTGTCCCTCGTGCAATACAACTTTGTCCCCATTTTATGGATGGAGGGGACAGAAAGATTTCTGGGTTTTGCCTTGTCCAGAAAACTTTAGCAAGTGCAGTTCCTACAGCACTGGCAATGGCAGCTGCTTTGTATTTCTATAATGTGAGTCAGTGATGCCTATACACAAAGGGAGCAGCCTTTTGATAATCAGTATTTCAATAACCAAGCTGCAAAACACTGATTTAAATCTCAGGAAGAATGGGCCGAGATGCTGGGTGATAACAGTTCAATTAGTTCCTGTGCTCTCATCAGAGACTGTTAATCTTCTCCCAATGACCTCAGTGGTGTGTGCAGCAGCAAGCAAACTTCCCTCAGGTGTGAAGCAAAAAGAAACTTGAACTGCATAAAGAGAAGGCAGAAAGGATGTTGGATGCAAATTGCTTGCTGTGCAGCTGTAAGAGCAAGTGTGCACCTATCAGTTCTTTATTCCTAAACTCCATCCTGAAGAATTCCTCCATCAGTCTTGGGCTGGTTTAGAGCCCTTTCTGTCCTGTTTTTCCCATGATCCTTTGTATTGGAGACTGCACCCTTCTTAGATGGTTAGTTTGAGTCTCTACATTGGGTAGGTGGGTTTCTGGTAGGAAGCTGTGCTGTGAGGTCACAGACTCTGACTGCAGTTGGTTCAGAACTGGGAGATTAGAGAGGCAAAAGAAATAGACTTCTAAATAATAGTGCAAGATATATACCTAGGGTTAAATGTTGCAACAAAGAGAGTGAGCTACAGACACCTGGTTTCCCTCCTCAGTATGAATGAATTGCTTTGCTGTGTATTTAGAAAAAAGGATTTAATCATAAGTGAGTTATAAACCTGACTCAGCCCAGGAGCAATACATCTGAACAATCTATTCAGTGCTTCTAAAATACTGATGTCATGGCATGTATAAAGTAAATGTTTATTTTTTTTAATTTTTCATTTTTTTCCCTGAGTCATCATCGTCCACTGCAGTCAGTGCACAGACAGCAGCAGGTATCAGTCAATGCATTATGGTTCAGACCCTTTTCTAAGACTCCTAAAATTAAAAGGTCTGTGTTTCTCTCATGGCTACATGGCAGCTCTGAGTCATGGGTATGTAGAATTCTCCCAGGACACCCCACAGATGTTCCCTTCAGGTCACCTGCTCCAGCAGTGTTGCAGCCATACAGAAAGTCAGGAAGTTTGGCCTTGAGCCTGTTCTTAATATACAGTGTAGTTGTTCTGCTCAACAAAATTAAAGAATTACAAGGAGAGGGAAAAATAAAGTGCCAAAAGCAATAGTCTAGGTTTTAATTTTAGTAACTGGAGTGTACTATAAAACACAGGGTGGGAATTTATGAAGTTTCCTTTTCTTTTTTGCTTAATGTTTGCTGTCCTGATCTCATACAGAGACCTTTTTCATCTCTCTCATCAACAGCTGAAAAATGCTGAAAAAAATCAGTAAAAAGTATTTGCTCTGGTTTTTTCTAATGTAAAAATAAACCAAAACACTTTGTCATAATGTTACACTGCTAGACATACAAATGCCTATGGGGGTAGATTGATATTAGGATCAAGGTTGGAGAGCAGGATCAAATGGAAATTTCAGATGATCAACAATCCTTTTGCCTTCACTGATTCTTGGTTGAATGTCCTTCTATTTAAAAGCCCCTTGAGATGAAAAAGATAAATAAATTTGCATCCAATAAAGCTGATATGTAGTTTTAATATTTATTTTCAGATAAGCATAAAGTTTGTTTTTAATTTTATTCTTATTTTTTTAGTGAAAAGAGATTAATATGTACATTTTTATAGAGACAAAATAGGCACTGTTTAATGCACTGGAGACAGCCACTTTTATGACATGCAATTAGTATCTTTCTGTTTCATTACTTCTGTTGTTTTGTGAAACTGTAGCTCTGAGTTTTTGTCTGAAAAATCAAGTAGTTGTTTTACAATTTTAGTGAAGAAGTTCAAGAATTCACATATGTAGTTTTGAGCCGGGGCACAGATTCAAGTCTAACCCTTGTATTCCTTGAGGGTGCCCTACCATGAACTAAAGGGTGATATCTTCTTATTGATCCTCACTTCAAGGTCCTGGCTCCTGTATTTTTTATTACTGAGCAAAACACAGTTCACAAATTAAAACAGCAGCACACATGTAAATGATATTGTTTCTCAGCTCAGAATTTTTGGGTCTTTAAGCAAAAGGAGGAAGGCCACTCTGGTTTGGAGAGGTTACTTTTTATAGGGGGCTTCCAGAAGATTTTCAGACATGTTGAAAGGATGATTCCATCCTGCTTGTTTTAAAGCCAAATGCTCTGCATCAGAAATCATCTTGCTGTACGAATATGTGTGAAGTGAGAATTGGGCTTACTCTCCCAGACCAGGATTAGGCGGTGACCTTGTATTTTAGAGACAAAATTATGGCTGAGGAGCCCTTGCTGTAATTAATTCACTTTACTCTCCCGGATTTAGTAGTCTGGGGCTGAAACGAGCTGCATTCTTCAGCTCTCCAGGCAACCAGCTTGAGTCCTTCATGCCTGATATTTTATTCACTTATTAATATTCATTTTACTCTCATTACTAGTGTTTTTGTACAGTTATGTACCTGTATGACTAATAAACTCATTAATGAAGATCCTTGCTGTTGTTATTACAGTAAACATATTTTACTAGGTGTCTGGACCCACTGGAGGTCATACTGAGACAGATGACACCAAACACACCCATGCTTTCAGAAAGTTTGAGAAATGCTATTCTAGCACCTTCCTTCACTGTTATCTTCTTTCCTTTCATCTCCCAATTTCATTCTGTCTTCTTATCTTCACAGCATTTCTATTCCATTAAGTCTATTGTTTTCTATCTTCTTTTTATTCCTCTTTTTCTTTACTTATGCCTCTCTTTCTCTTATCAGCTCCGGTTTTATAATAGTCACAGTTGAGAAATGTCACATAACCAATATCTTCACTCTATTCATCTATGTAACTCCTTTTCTATAGGGACCATTCTTGGACTACCCAAGTACCATGCTTGTTTAGTTATAAAATAAAGCGCAGAAAAAATTATGTGTGAACTTTCATTTTTTCACGCAGCTCTTGGAGTTCAGCTCCAGGTTGTGCAGGATGGGATTCATCAGTGGCTGCAAATTCTTCGGTCCCTGTGTCTACACCCTACCTCCCTTCCACTCTGCTCTCACCTACTTTTGCTGCTTCTTTGCCTCTCTCTTTCACCTCCTTTTTATTATTTTCCCCTGCAGTTCTACATCTCCGTTAGTCAGATCTTTCTCTCTTCTGCTGTCTTCTACTTCCTGTTTATAATCCCAATCTCTTCCCAGTTTCTCTGCATCCTTGTCCTGTTGTGCTCCTGCAAGCTTCCTTGACACTTCCCTCTCGTGTATGACCTGAGCACCACTGAGGGGGGATTTGTGCTCTCCAGTTTCTGTTCACCCCAGCATAAAGTCACACTCAAGACCAGACAGGTGCTTTTCCTGCACTCAGGAGGTCTGGAACCTGGGTAAAGGGGCTCAACTTCCGTTGTCTTTCTTCCCTCTTGGCAGAGCAAAAAAGTGAATGAGGGGAGTGAGGGCAAAACCACAGTTCAAAACAGCCCTGGGTCTTGCAGAGTCTCTCTAAGGCTCTGCCATGGAGCTCATTTCTCCCTTGTGAAAGATGCAGACGATGCTGAGGAGAAAGTCCTGCTCTGTCCCTGCAGACCCAGGTGGAAACATTTCGCTGCAGACAGGCTCTCTGAGCTCTTAACAAGTTTTGATTGCATGTGTGCACAGAGAGATTTTTTGAAGCCTCTAACCAAAAGTGGAAGAAATTTCCTGGGAGCTGTAAGATGCCTATCCCTGCCATATGCATAAGAGAGCAAGGGAAGAAAAAGAGAAGTAGCTCTGCTGAATTTCAAGTGTCATCTTCAAAGGACTTCCTTATGAAATGGTTGTTAGGGCATATTTCAAATGGGCAAACCAAGTATACTTTCTCCTTCTTGTTCTCTGAAGTAGCCAGGCTATCTTTTTCCCAGTTTTCCAAAAATATTCACCTTTCCTCCCCATTTGTCTGGGGTTAGCTGAGATTTAGAAAAAGGTGCATGTGGGGGTGGTGGTACATCTACCAAACCTCTATGCACTTTGTAAGATAAAGTCTGGCTAGTCAGCAGCATTCTTCAAAGGCTGTAGATGAAATACCACATGATTAAAGATACCTTCCTACCAACAATGCCTGAAGGCAAAGTAATCAGTTTTGTCTAAAGTGACACCAGGGAATTTCCTGACTGCTCTTCAGTCATAAAAAAGATCTCAGGAATTGTCCATGGTAGGAACTCTGAGACTGCTGCAAAACAAGATAGTTTGACCCATAATCAAGGAAGTAGGGAAACTCATCCTACTTTCACCTCAGTGACTAATTTTTATGTGATGTGATGTGGTGCATTTCCTTACTGCTGAATGATGAGATTGCCTTCATGCAACTATGTTTAGAAAAAAAAAAAAAGAGGCTAATCAATTGCACAATGCATTGAACAGGAGCATGGAGAATTAAAATTCCATCTCTTTGTGCAAAGTACCAGGAAAAGTCTAAAAAAAGACCTATCAATCTGGAAGGGGCATAGGAAACAATATTCCACTACTCCCCTGCCCTTGTACATAGGCATTATTCCCTCAGAAGCCTGATTTCTCCACATGGTAGGAGAAGGAGTATTTTCAGTCATGAAGGAATATAGAAAGTTAAGTGTTCTTAAAACAGAATACAGGATAAACTGACTTGTATGTAGCTTCCACCTTTAAACTGATTGTGTCCTCCCATGTGGTAATGCAGAATCTTCAGCACCAATCACATTTCTCTGATGCTGATTGGAGAATATGGAGAAGATTGGGAATGATGATGGTGTTTGCGTTCACTTTCCTCCTAGAAAAACTGCCTTTGAAATGGAGCTATTAATGCTCATTGAGACATTTGAGATGCAGCAAACATAAAAAAAATGATTTTAGCTCAGTAAATGTTTTTAGTCCATGGTTAGATCTGTCTGTGTTAGTAAATAGCATAGCTTCATGAGAGCACTTATGTGATCTGAATTTAGTTTTCACCTGAGCAAATGCAGTTAGAATCAGTTACAAAATTATTGTCTACACAAAACCACTATCAATTTTCCACAGAAAATATGATGATTGTAGCATCATGGAAAGCCAGTGTTCAAAGCTATTATAGAAAAATGCTTACAAATGTGTTTGGGTTATGAAAAATATGTTAATTAGGTAAATTCATGAGGTTTTACTTTGATTTTGAAATTCTATTTCTTTATCAGAATAATTTTTAAATGCAGTTTTAAATGTTTTATTTCAGATATTTAAATATTTCATAAGCATCTATCTAAGGTTTTTTAATAGCATTTCTAGTTAGCTTTGTCAGAAGTGCATTTTGGTAAATATTTAATCAGCTCCTAATAAAATTAACAAGAAATTTTTATTCTCTCCCACTAATAGTACATTAACATCAAGAAATAATTTAATTATAAGGCAATTTAAGTAAAATGTGAAATAAATATAGATTGTAGTTATAACCTATTTGTGCTACAGGCTCAGGGACATACATCTAATGTGGAGAGCTATGGAAAAGAATCTTTGTATTCTCAGCAGAAAGCTGTCTAGGAAAATTGTTGTGACCTCAGAAATTGTTGTATTTACAACAAATAGGAAAAAAAAATCACAACCCAAAAACTTTTCTGTAAATTTGATGAAATTACCTGATTTTCAGCCACAGGCAATCAAACTTATTCAGATCATTATCACTGTTTCCAGAGCTCTGTCTTACTTTCAAACATGATATTAGGAGACAGGACCATACTCAGAAAGGGTTCTTGTCAGGTAAACTGATGTTGAGTGATCTCTCTCAAGCCCTCAGCCCTCAGCTGGTCCCTCCAAAGGTGAAATCCCTCTTGCTCTGTGCCCCTATGGGTACCAGGTACATCTGCATTGCCAGCAGTGTGGACAGAAGGAGTCTCACACCTCATCAGCTTGTTACTTTGCTCACAGGGCTTGGGACCATTCCTTTGAAGCCAGACAACTACACATTTTGGACATATCCCTCCTGCCAAGACTGATATCAGCTGTCTCATTTTGCCCTTTAAAAAATAGAGAGACTACTTACCAAGACCAGTGCCTGAGATGGCCACAGATTTAAGCATTATGAAAGCATAGCTGCTTTGCTTAACAGCAGGAGCAATGGGCCTCCACAACTTCCTAGCATTGTCCTTTCTGATCAGAGTGAGTTGATAAACACAGAGAAAATTTCAAAAGGGATTACCTCAGGGTGGTGAAGGAGACACGAACAAGAGTATGACAATTTGTTTTTCTGGCTGAGATGGTTATTACAAAATAGATGGAATCTGTGTTAGAGAGGGGATGATCTTTGCAAAATGCTGAAAAAACATGAAGTGGTATGATTTTGATTTCTTCAATTTTAACGGCAGTTTTCTCTTCATTTGTTTTATATTCTCCTGATTACCAGATCCACCTGGAGCTGAGTCATTTTAGCGAGGTTCTGAATTATTGTTTTCTACACTTCTGTCTCCACCTAAGTTACTAAATTAGAGCAACACATTCTTACAGATGTGAATGGAAGAAGAAAAAAGGGAGATATGGATAAGTAAAGGAGAATTTTGTTATATCACAAAACCAAAAAATATGATAGCACTACTTAATTCCAAGTATGAAACAGTTCACACATAATTTCTACAGCTAATGAGAAAACTCAGTCTTCACAGGAGCATGGCATAATTCTTCACTGTATTTCTTACCAGAACTGGGTAGAATGGATTTCTTAGTTCAGAAAGAAATTAATATGTGTCCAAATGGATGGTTGAGAGCTGTGATGATCCCAGCAGTAAGCAGGGAGCAAGGTATGGTCTGTTCTGGCACAGTGTTTTGGGCAGCAGGCAGTTATTGCTGTAGTGAAGCAACTGTGTCTCATTCTGCAGCCCACAAGTTCTGCTGTCTAGTGGGTCAGGGAAGGTAAAGCTGCCTCTTTGTGTTGCCTGTTCCGTGTTTCCTGGGGTGTATTCTCAGTGGAGCATCTTGTTATATTCTCTAAATCACAGTGGGCGTTTGAACTTTATCCACCTCTGCACTGCACCGAGAGAGAACTTGCTGACTTCCTACATATGCACATCCCCAAATGTATCTACATGAGACATATAAACCAGGTCATAACCAGGGCACAAACTCCTACTCATGCTACAGTGAGCAGTATCTCATTCCTCAAAAGAAGGCACTGCCCCTTGCTTTCTATGGTGAGCCTTGTGTAAAGCCTTTTATGATAAGGAAAGAAAAATTACTTTACAATCCATCCTTCAACTAGCTTATGACCCATGTCTGAAACTGGACTGATTGTACTACTCTCAGAAGTAGATATATTTTTATGATTTCTTTTAATTATGCAGTCTTCTAAAAAATATGCCTCTACTTTGATTTTTTGGCTTATGCATCAAAATCTCCTAAAATCCAGATATGATATGTTATGTGGTCATAACAGTGTAATAAATGACATCTTAGAAAATGGAAATGATGGTTAGATAGCTCTTTACTATGAAGAGTAATTTTACTTCCACTCAGATGATTCTCTTACTTTTATACAAAGTCAGATTTGTCTAATACAAATTAGCCATTTAAATGAACTGACTCTTGAAACCTTGTAATTATTCTGAAAACAAAATTTCCATGGACAGCAGGACTCGTTTTCTCGTTTTGAATTAAATATTTTCTGATTCAGTCCCATATAAATAAATCATAGACATGTCTGTGTTTCAAAACTAATGCTTGCTGGAAGTACCTCTAGAAACCCAGACTGATGGCAATATAAAGAATAGATGAAATGGTTCAGATTCCATTTAAATTGCAGGTTGGAAATGTACTTCTAAACCATAAATACATATGGATCTGTCTGCCTTGGTGTGTTTTAGATAAATACAATTCATTCTGATTCAGAACAACAATACCATTTAGTTGGCATTTAGATTTATGATCAAGAAGTATTATAGTGCAGTACATTTATTTTGCTCCATGTCTACTTTCTTATTAAGGGTCTCTCTACACCACTAGAATTAGAATCAATTCACTGATTTTGTTTAATTTGTTTTGTTTTGTTTGGTGCTTTACTTGCTCATATCTAGTGTCCGGAAACAGAGCAAGAGTGAGTAATTGCTGGACTCTCCCATCCAGGGCTGAGACCAACTGCTGTGCACATTTCTCAGTCTGAAGCACTAATCCTCTTGGGTTTTCATGATTCACAGGCACAAGCTCCACCACATAAATCCCACCTTGCACATTCCCTGTCAGCTGGCAAGAGCTGTGCTCAACTTTTCACAAAAGGACCTCTATTTTCATTGAGTACAGTGAAGGGTAAATTGAAATACAGATGTAAAACACCATCCTGGCAGGCCCTCTGCCTCGGATGCTTTTAGTAGTTATGCAGCAGTGTGCTATGTTTTCAATTTAACAGTCCTCCCTGTAAGTTTACTGACTCCTAAGATAACTATATTTTCATTCTATGTTGAAGAATATTGGTTTGGTTATGTGTAGATTTCTAATGCCTCTCACAGGCATCAGTACAAGACTATTCCCAAGCACTGAGATGCACCTCAGGCTCTGATTTTCCAGAGCAAAGAAGTGAGACTTTCCAAGTGTTATCACATTGCATGTGGCACACACTCCGGTAAGAGTCCCAGAATTCCCATGCTCAGCTGCGGAGAGGTGTTTTCAAGCAATAAATGTTTGCGTTCAAAATTTAATATGAAAAATATTGGATGAGGAATTTTGGTAAAATATAAATAATGGTTATTACATGTAGTTGCTACCAGCTGCAAAAATATTTGTCTAATATGACACTTCCCTCTGTGGGAGACTCTGTTAGAAGTTATCTACAACAAAGTGATGTTATGCTGCAATACCAACATCTACAAAGCTTGAACATGTCCCCTGCTGAGGCTACAAGTTTTACTTTATCCTTGCTGGAGTATGACAGGTTGGAGCAAGGCTGGTCAGCTGCCAGGGGTGTTTTACATGCCTGTGGTCCCATGACAGCCTCAGACCTCAGTACGTTTGCAGAGAAACTCAATCCTTTATTCTGCTCAAGTGAAAAAAAAATCACTTCTAAGCTGACTATTTTTCCAGTTTGAAAGACAACAAAAGTTTCCTAATTTCTGAGTCAACTACCCTTGTCCTTATGGGGGACTTCAGCTAGCCAGAAATTAACTGGGAGCATCACACAGCAGTTACAACCTGGGCCAGAAGATTCCTAAAAAACCTGGATGGCAACTTTATGGAACAGGGACCTGTCTCAGAAAGATGCCCTCCTTGATCTGCTGCTTGTCAACTCAGTGGATCTTGTGAGCAAAATGGTCTTGGCCGCAGGGACTATGAGGTGATTGAGTTTAAAATCTCTGATGACAGGAGGAAAAGCACCAGAAAAACCTCAGCTTTGGACATGAGGAGACCAGGATTCAGGCTGCTCAGGGAATTAGTAAGGAAGGTCCCTTGGGAAAATGTTTTTGCAGGTGCTGGGGTCTGTCAGTGCTGGTCACTTTTCAGACACCACCTCCTAAGGGCACAGTCCACAGCTGGATGAACACATCATGCAGTGGGTGAGTAACTGGCTCACAAGTCGAGCACAGAGGGTAATAGTGAATGGGATCACATCAGACTGGCAATCTGTCATTAGTGGGGTTCCACAGGGCTCCATCTCAGGCCCTGTGCTCTTCAACACCTTCATATAAATTACTTGGACACAACACTGGAAGGGATACTGAGCAAGTTTGCAGATGACACAAAACTGGGAGGAACTGTTGACTCCCTCAAAGGCAGGGAGGCCCTGCAGAGAGATCTTGACAAATTAGAGGGCTGGGTAATCATCAGCCATATGAAGCTCAACAAGGGAAAGTGCCGGATTCTGCATCTGGGATGGGGCTACCCTGGCTGTTCATGCAGACTGGGGAATGAGATTCTGGAAAGCAGTGCCAGGAAAGGGACCTGAGGGTCCTGGTCAATGGCAAGTTGAATATGAGTCAGCAGTGCCCTGGCAGCCAGGAGGGCCAACTGTGTCCTGGGGGGCATCAGGCAAAGCATCGCCAGCCAGTTGAGGGAGGGGATTGTCCTGCTCTGCTCTGCACTGGGGCAGCCTCACCTTGAATGTTGTGTGTAGTTTTTGGCACTGCAATATAAGAATGATATTAAGCTATTACAGAGCATCCAAAGGAGGGCAAGGAAGATAGTGAAGGGCCTTGAGGGAAAGTTTTAGGAAGAGAGACTGAGGTCACTTGGTATGTTCAGGCTGGAGGAAGAGAGTGAGGGGAGACCTCATTGCAGTTACAACTTCCTCATGAGGGGAAGAGGAGGGGTAGGCATTGGTCTCTCCTCTATGGTAACTAGTGACAGGACCCAAGGGAATGGCCTAAAGTTGTGTCAGGGAAGGATTAGGTTGGATATTAGAAACGGATTCTTCATCCAGAGGGTGGCTGGTCACTGGAACAGGCTCCCCAGGGAAGTGGTCACAGCACCAGGTCACAGCCTGATACAGTTGAAGAAACACTTGGACAATACTCTCAGGCACATGGTGTGACTCTTGGGGATGGTCCTGTGCAGGGCTAAGGGCTGGACTTGGTGATCCTTGTGGGTCCCTTTCAGCTCAGCATATTCTGTGATGTTGTGATTCTGTAATTTTTATTGCAGTGGGACAAATCTGTCCTTTGTGTCCTGTTTCAAACCCTTTATCTCATCACTTTATGGAAGAGTTTGCCTTCCTTTCCCACAGAATGTGAAACTAAGATCTAAGGCACTCTAAAATAAAGTGGCAGTATGTATATTTTTTATTACTATTTTTTATACACACACATACATAAAGACATACCAAAACAACAGTAGTGATACTTGTTTCTATTACCATAGCAGCCCAATTACAGCACTAGCCCTACTCCCTTTATATCTATACCTATCTGTATCTATACCTCCAGTTGATTCTCTGATTCTGTGATCTATCTATATCTATACCACCTATATCTATATCATCTATATCTATCAATATCTATACCTAATCTTATATATATATATATATTTCAGTGTATTTATACATATACATACAGTGAGTGATGGACTATGATGATATAATGCACGGTGAGACTCGGGGAGAAGTGTCAGTAAGAGGATAAAAATCATCATCTCTGCTTTTCAGTCTCCACGACCCCAGCTCAGGAAAAGATGTATATGGGTTCTTAAGCCTATCTCAGTGCATGAAGACACACAGATATATCCCTAGCTTTTAAGGAGCTGATTAAGCCTCACTGAAAATGTTATTCATGCTTGCTTAGATGATTAAATGCTTTTATAAATTAAGTCCTGAATCGCTGGCCACAGCCATCTGTGAATTTGGGTTCAGACAAGATGCAGGTTAACTACAGGCATATGCATGTAGCCCTCCAGCCATCCTTCCTCTCCATCCTGGTCTTTCCTATGACATTAAATATGGGAATGGTCAATAACTGCCCAGCACTTGTTTACTTTTCTGTGTGCATGACTGCACCCCTTGATGTGAGTATTGAATTTACATTTTTCACATAGTTAGGGGCTGTCTGTTGAGCCAGTTCTTAATTTTGCTACAATACGTTTGTGTTGCCATTTCTTTATCAGCTGACAGTTAGGACTTTTTCCTTGATTACATGGTAACAACATATAGCTGGATGATATTACAGAATTCCTTCAAGGGTGAAAAAAATAATTTGTTAATAGTATTTTCCTTCATCAGTCGCCTGTTTGGACTGTTGGAGATCTGAGGGCACAATAAACTTTAATGGTCCTAATCAGTCTCACATGGGATCTCTCCCCATACCCTGTTCATGTGTCCAGGGGCTCTGTGTAAGCTCAGCCCTAGTCCTTTAGCCCCTGCCCAAGTCATGTTGGGGACAATCCTGATCTCTGGCTCAGCCATGCCTGTTTGTGGCTATTAACTGCCTTGAGCCAAGCCCCAGCCTGCAATCTGACCTTCCTGGGTTAGCCTTGGACCTGCCTCATCCCCAAGCACTTCCCCAATAGTCTGTGCTCTTGGTTGGACCCAGCAACCAAGAGTCTGACTCTGCCCAGACCATATAGCATTGAAAATTGATTACCATACATCACCTACCACAAGCAAAAATGTGGCTCATTTACCCAGAATTGATAAGATGTGGGGGAAAGAGGATTTGAGGTAACACAACCAGGTGACTAGGCAGAAGAAATCACAAGTGTCAGTTCTCCCAGCATGTCCCCCTGCCCCCACCTTCTGTGATGCTGGCAGGGAAGATCTGTCTGCTATAATTCCTTTGGAAAAAAGGTAATACCAGTTTGTTTCTCACTTGCCATGTCTGTTCTGAGTATCAAGGTTAGCACAAAAATACTCTGCCTTTACTGGAGACTATTTTAAGGATTTTTTTTCTTTTATGACTACTTAAATTTCAAAGTTTCCCCTCATCTTCAGATATGAATACAAACACATCCTCTATTCGCTGCAGTATGGTGCTATACCTTTCATTTTACTCACTGGGTTGTTAATGAGGAAAGACATTAGCAGTCAACATTGACTCTTATTATCCTTCAGCTAAGAGCTCATCCTGCGAAATGCTGAGAGTCCCGAATGTCAGTGGCTCCAGAGAGAATCAATCACCAGTGGTAACTACTCATACTGCTTGAGAAGTATTAGTCCCTGCTAGATCAGACTCCTGGAGAATATCCAGTTCTTCAGCAGATAGAAAAGAACAAGGAGGCTATTACAGATGGTGGAAAGAGAATCTGTAAAAGGCGTCTGCAAATGTTCTTTGAAAACAAGCTTTTCTGGTTAATTACACATATGCTCTGTTGCAGCTGTATATTTCTATTTTTCCCTTGGCTATACACAATTTCTAAAAATAGCAGCTGACTATCCTGCAGCTATTTGAGGGAAATTAGGCTTATAAATCCTGAACAGATGCACATTATTTTGATAGGTAGGACCTTCATCTGCCAAATAGCTCTGTTTTCCTCATTAATTTTATCCTTTCTGGAGTTTTAGAAAAAGTTATGAAAGGAAGGTTTTATAGCAGTAACTAAGTCTGACCTGAGCATGGGCAGACACCAAGCAAGATTTCTACCTATTACCCTGATGTCATTACAAACTTTTTTAACTCTCACCTATGTTATTGCTGCACTGGCTTCTAGAACTACTCATATAATAAAAGTTTCCCAAGAGATGAATATTAAACCAGGCACATTTAAATTAATAAGCAGGTGGAACTAGCAAGGCTGAAGAGTCCCTACATGGATTTAACAGTGCTTTATCTTCAGCTTGCAATGTACAAAGGCTAGAGACAATGTCTTTTCCCTATTCTGTAGGCAGCACCAGGGTCATCCCCTCCGTGGGAGAGTTTACGTTGGAAAGGTCTCACCTTTCACAAAAGTAAAGCTCCTGGACTTCTTGTGTACAGAACTGGACCCTGCAGACCCCATACAGCTTACTTAGCATTGCTTCTTAGCAACAGTGAGTAGAATAACTATCTTCTGTCAGATTTAAGTTAAAGAAATTCTGGCAGTACTTACCCTGGAAGTAAATTTAGACTGGTTGGTTCGAGCAGGACTTCGGTGATTCTCCAAGAGTGCAAGAGAATGAAAAGGATCTTGGTTATTAAGAAAAAAAAAAAAGCAAAACCAAAACAATGAAATGCTTCTGCTATCCCAGAAACATACTAAATAGCACTGCAAAGAGCCATATCCTTTCACCCTGCTAAGTGCTTTATGTACTCTGTATTCCCCAAGCAATATTATAAGGGTATAAAAATGTTTTCTAAAGTTATGTCAACAAACAATAATAGTTTTAGAGGGTACTACACAGCCCAAGAGGGGGAAAGATATTACAGTACCTCATTTTAAAATTAAAGGTAATCAGATCAACAGATATGAAACCTATCTGTTTGCAGTTTTCATTATATTGTTAGCACTTAGCAGGAGGAAAAAGGAAGAAAGAGATAAGATAAATGCAGAGTATATTAGCGTTAGGGAAAATGGTGTGTGTGCTGGAGGAATGAAATCACTCGGTAGAAAAATATAAAACACTATTTGATATTCACATGAAAATATGACTCATTTCAGAGCAGTGCACAAGTGGGACATTTGTTAGAAAAACTGAGGTCTCAGGAAATTAAGATATTTCATTTCAAATTCAATACAGAGAATAAGTCAGTACATGACAGCAGAGGTGTCAATCACATCGCATTGCAGTACAAAATAAAGTTAATGGGAGATGACTTTGGTGGAACCAAACTTTGGTCCTCTGTACTTACCTATTTACACCAAAGCAAGTCTTAATGCTTAAGTCTTATTTCTGATCTCTGAAAGTTAGAATGTATAAACAAAGTAAAGCAGTATCCTGTCTCACCTTCATGATCACAAGAAGGGCACCATTATATCTTATTCATGAATTTCTATTAACCATATTCTGTCCTATTAAGTATATTTTGCCTTCCTTGATGATACTGTGCATAGGTTGAGTATTCAAAGCAGAACATCTGAGTTCCACTTCTGAATTCTTACTCAAACATGTATGTGAAGGCTTGTATTTAGCTCCTTAAATATCAGGATGGGAAGCTACTATTAAAGACTAACATTTACAAACTTCTTCCCACCCTAACAAGCTGATGTTTGAACTTGTCTAATAAAGAGTGGACAATACTCACTATTTTCATCAGGTTTAGGGTAGTGTAATTTTCTAGCAATCAAGGTGCTCTTAGTCCCTCTTTTATTATACCACAGGTTACCACTGAAGCAGTTCAAAGTGATGCCATAGGATTAATGCTAAAAGCAGACTCTAGCAGTGTTGTATTTGGCATTGTGAGGACAAGCTGTACTCAGAGAGGACAAATCTGTACTGCTGGGAATGTAGTAGCTCCATAGGATGGAGCTGCAGTTATTGATAAATTACCTGTCTGCATTTTTTTGTCCTTTGGCCTCAGTACCATGGGTAAACACATACTAAAATGGATGAAAGGACAGGATGTGTAGAACAAACAAACAAGCCACCTACCCAGCAAAGTTACCACATGCCCAAGTCATCACACTTGGTATTTGGAGATGAATCAAAAAAAATACATAGGCAAAGACTAAAACCACAGGACAGAGAGAAATGAAGCTTTTCAAAGACTGTCCAGGATTTAGCATTCAACCAGTTTTTTGCTTGAAAACTCTGCCAAAGATATGCGAGCACTGAAGGGAGCAGTATGTTCTTTCAAGAACAAATCCAGTGTCTGATTTTGTGGCTCAAGTAGAAAGGGAGAAAGAATCCACTGATGGATTGTTTAGCTTGATCTTTTTTAAACTGTTCAGGGGCGACAGTATCATGGAAAACTGAATGTATAAGTACAAAAATGGGGAGAGTACGGTACAGAAATACAACAACAAGCATTTCACAGTAAGGCAGTGAAAGTATGATACACAGGAAGAACTATTCTGGCTATGAAGGGAGATGAGCACTCATTAAAGAACTTTATATTAACATATGTGAGCACTCCTCAAACACCCCAGTGAAGCTACGGAGTGAAGCAGTAGAACTATACAAATATTTAGAAGTTTGGTGGAAGCTGAATATCTAATTCATTTTGCCATCAGTGAGGCTTCACAATTTTTTTAAGAAAAAATTTTAAAGGTGACTGTGAGACACTGGATTATTATATTAATTATTGTCTTGGACCAAATCAAGTGTGTGTGGGGTGTGTGTGTGAGTGTCAAACCCTCCATTTTCTATACTCCTGTAGCTGGACTTATACTGAATGTAGGAATGATATCTATACTTCTTCTTTTTTCTCTCTCTTTCTTTACTTCTTCTTTTAATCTCCCTTTTTAATATTTTGGGTAACTTAGGACCAAACGGGTTGGATTTTGCTAGATTGTATGTGTTAGCATGCACTGAGTAAACGTTTAGTGGAATGCTTTATTTTGGTTGTATGTTATCCTTTAAACTTTTGCCAAGTTCTCCTATTTCCTAAAGTTTATCAGTAAAAGTACCCTCTGAGAAAATGTGTGCAGCTTTTCTCCTATGCACTCTCTCTTAAGGTGTTAAAAGAACCAAGGGCTCTTTTAAAAATTCAGCAGGTGAATTTTTGGAGCCCTGTGTATTTTAAAAGTAAAACTCCTTCATTGAGCTTATAGCTTTGAGACTTGGTGTCTTACAGTGACTCTATGACACAGCAGCTAACAGAGGTAAGGCAGGTGGCATGGCACTGACAGTGGGGTCAACTGTTAAGATGAGATTTACAGGATAGATTTCTCCCATGGTGAATAAGATATGGAAGCTATAGGACCAAGAAGTACTACTCTGAAAGAGGTTGTGGACTTTTCTTCAAGGCAATTAATTAGAATCATTGAATTATAGAATGACTTGGGTTAGAAGTGACATTAATGAATATCTTCTCCCAATCCACCTGCCATGGGCAGGGACACCTTTCACTAGACCAGGTTGTGCAGAGCCCCATTCAACCAGATCTTGAAAACTGCCAGGGACAGGACATCCACAGCTTCTCTGGGCAACCTGTTCTAGTGCCTCACCACCACCAAATTAAAATTTTTAATTTAATTTAATTTTTTTCCTACTATCTAATCTCAACCTGCTCTGTTTCAGTATGAAGCCATTTTTCCTTGCCCTGTCACTACATGCTCTTGTAAAAAGTCTCTCTCCATCTGTCTTTTAGATTCCCTTCAGGTATCACTTGAAGTGCAGAAGATCTGAAAAAATAAGACATAAATGGGCAGTGCTAACTTCATGAGGTTGTCAGGAACTCCATCAGCTGGGAGTGAGGGGGAAGAGGAGGGGCAGGGAAACTTAAAGTCTCATCCCTGAAGAGCAGCTGAAACGACAATGAGCATTTGTAAATAGACTCTCCAATAATATAGAATGAGCACAGAGAAAAGAGAAAAGCACAGAGGCAAGGCATGTATTCTCCCAGAACTAAGTTAGAGGGACATGGTCAGAAAAGAAAAAAAAATAAATTTTGTTATACTGCCCATTATGACTTTTAAATGGATAGAGATGACTCAATGTCTCCTTTGGTAAAAAAGGTACAACACCTTGTATGTAATTCCAATAAGAAATATTAAATGATTCCAGTTGTCTCCCAGCTCAGATCCACCCTTCCTCATCCCTTCTGCACCCTCTCTGTTCTTTCAGGATTGCTGGCTTTTTCATCATGCTGCATTTAGCTCTTTTTCCACCTCCACGTGCTAACTTTTGAACTTCTTTTGAATTGCAAACCCTTCTCAAGTGAACAGGCTTCTGTTGCCAGTATACACTAGCTCTACTCCACACCAGCAGCTTGTTCTTTTTTATTGTAGCCACTCCACATCTTTATTCCTTCAGAGGGGTTGCAGGAACGTTGCTTGATGGAGCTGGAAAAAGATTGTGTATTTGCTTTTTTCCCTCCGAACTCTTCTTTCTTTCAAGTTACTTCTTTTCCACTAGGTGCCACTGAAGGCTAGGGGAGCAAATAGATGTTATGAAGAGCATTTGCCTTGCCTGAAATCCAGAGCTCCTGGGTTTCCTGGTAACTTGGGAGTGGAGTTTTTAAAGTGACTTAAAGCTTATGGAAGTTGAATTCCTGTTTATAACCTGTAGTGTTGAAGGTTGTGCCTTTCTGTGCTAACCCCTGAAAGATGCAATCTTTGGAAGCACATAATAAATATTTCAAAAATCCATACAGGAATTTGACAATGGCATCATTGTGACCATTCCTTTGTATGGTTGTGGAGACTGCTGCTCAGGCTCTAACCAACTGGGCACTGCTCACAGTTGTCTGGAGATGGCTTACAGGAGATGACTTAGGATCATGGAGCACTACAAAAGTACTTCTGGCTCTTCCTTATGCTGATGCATCACTGGCTATAAGAGCCATGCCTGGAACATTTTGAATTATCAGCAGTTTTGTCTTGCACTGCAGAACAGGGAGTGACCGTGAGCATTTGCAAGAAATTTTGATATTGATGCATGATCTTTTAAGGCATCACTGATGATGAACAGAAAGTTTATGTAGTTTTACATGATGAATGAAACTGAAGTGTTACAAGAAATCTATTTTTAAATTATAGCAGTATGAAAACACTGACATTGATTCAGATTTCATTCAAAACAGTATGTTTTTAAGTTTGACAGCTACAGAAAGGCCCAACAATCTTTTGTTTCAAATTCCCTCACTCTTCTTAAAGAAAATTCTACTATTTTCAGAGTACTCAAAACCAAGCTTTATTGCAATCTGAAGTTATGCAGTAAGAGGGGTATAGAGGTCTCTAAAACCAGCATATATTCTAAAGTTTGCAGTAGCATAATTATTAAGAAATGCCCTCCAAAAAGAAAACCACTTTTCTTGTAAATGTGAGGAGACTAAAGGAAGTTATCTGCATTTTTTTACCTCATTTATGCTGTTTATGGCTCGCTGTGGGTCAGTAGATGCACTCAGAGGTGACAGGTAGAATGAACCAAAGAAATAAAAGCATTTAGCAGCATCCTTCCCCACCTTCCCATCATCCTCTAGTTACAAATTGACCAGCCAAGCTCAATCACCTGTTTCAAATCCTCTGTGGAAATGGAGTCTGGGTAAAAAGGCATTTGCAATGATCTGTCCAAAATGACTCTGTCCACTCTGAGATCCAAACTGCCTGAGAAAAACCTGGAAATAGAAGTGCAATTACTCTTCTGAGAACCTAAGGTCTCCTGTGTGTTTGACTTCTGTAGATGTGTTATTGTTGTCTGAGGAGAACTCATGCAACATTCATAGAGGTAATACCACAAATATGACTTCACTGGTAATTCTGAAATTTTAAGGAAAGGTTAAAAGGGAGAAGAAAGCCACACAGTCCCAGGATGGTTCAGGGGATACAGTGCTGGAGAAGGAATTATGGCACTTAGTTTTCATTCTCGCCCTGTTGAATTACCTTTGAGAAATCACTGTGCCTCTCAGTTCCTCAGATTCTGTCTGTATGATGTGGCTGCTCATAATATTTTTTCTACCTTTATTCAGTGTTTTGTGACACACAGGTGAAAAGTGCTCTCTGACAACTGTGACATTCAATCTAAGGAGAAAGCCTAAGATTTGCTAAAGAAGTTTGTGTATCTAAGAACTTGCTCGTTTTATTCACATTTAATCCCACAGCTACCTGCAAATGTTGCCTTTCTCATGATAATTAAAAAAATCCCAATGAACAAACAATAAACCAAATGCAAGACTTTCAATGCTAGATTTTTTGTATATTCACCACGTAGCACCACAAATTATTTTTCCTTTCCTCTCACCAGATTCCCCAGTAATTCCTATGCATGGGCTCTTCCTTACAGCTGCCTTCATGTCCCCATGTCCCTTAATGTATTAACACCATTTTCAGGGAAGTTGATACGTTCACTGAACAGAGTGCCAGTGCTATATCCTATCAGCTTGCTAAATAAACTGCCTCTGCTGATAGCTGGGTTCTCAGTGGTGTACAAATCATAGCGGGACAAACAGGAATCAAAGTTTCTCAGCTATGATACCTCAGCTTCTGCAATGCTTCCTGCAGAAAGCAGTGCTTCCTACATATGCTTTTTTAATGTGCTGTTACTTCACATTTGAAGATGAAAAAATTGGCACAAGGCACAGTGATGAACTGTATCATTTGTGACAGAGCTGTGTTTGGGTGAAACAGGGATGTATAGATTTATTTTGTCTGACACTGTACCCAGCAGCTTGCCCTCTCGGTCTCTGTAAGCTGTCAGCTCTTCCCATCCATCAACCTGAATAGCATTCTGTTCCAGCAGTGTTATTATCTGTCTTATCTTCCTTTCTGTTGCACCTGGCAGAGGAATGATGCCTTTTGATGGATTTTCATTTACCTCTATTGTTTTCCTTCCCATCCCTTTTAAATAAATATCCTATTGAGTGCAAACTTGGAAGGATTTCAGAGCAAATTTCACTAGCAGGGATAAACAGAATTCTTTAATATTTATTCTCTTCAAACATTAATGGGTTTGTGCTTTGTATCAGTGTCATTGTGTTGATGCAGTGACAAGTGTACAGTATGGAGCAAATTTAGAGTAACTTGGTTAGTCCATACTGAGCTTTCTTGCAGACAGCATTCTGCTAGAGTTAAAAGGAGCTGTGCAGAGCAAAGTTCAGAAACTCTGTGTAGCCATAAAGAGTTTATAGAGACTTGCAAGTGTGTGGAGGAGAAGTCCTCAGCTATGTTGTCAGCATAAAAATGGACTTGTTTTCTACTCTGGTAGCAGTGGGATCGTTTCTCTGTGTCTCTCCTCTAAACAGGTTAGTGAGACCAGAGCAGTGGTAAGAGACTTTCCATAAAAAGGAACTGAAGATAAAAAAATTAGGCTCCTTTCAAACACCTCCTTGTAACCAGGGAACAGGCCACTGTTTGAGGCCAGGTTGCTCAGAGGCACTTGTCCGCAGAGGTGATGTGCAGAATTTACACAGCTCAGGAGTCTGTGAGTAAATGCCCTGTTACAGACATGACCCATAGGGCATATGTTCTGGGCACTGCAGGGAGGCCAGGAAGTGCCTGTAGCTCAGCACACTGACAGCTTTGTGCTGTATTTGTTCTAATCCTACCCCAGGACCCACAGCCCTAGCAGGCAAGTTTGTAGACCTTGGGTACTCCAGCACCTTGGCATGGCTGGGAATAGCTGCAGCCCAGAGCAGTGTCTCACTGTAAGTCCCTTTTATTCATTGTTGGCTGGCTTTGGTATCAGGACCCAAAGGGGTTTTTACTTTCTGTGGCATAGATTGTAAGAAACAAGATACCCCCAAGAGATCTCCACTTTTCTAACTTCAGCTTCCCTCTTGGCAAGAAGGAAGTGGGTATCATTTATTTTCTCTATAAACACAAAATGGAGCATTTCTACAGTAGCTCAGGTTTCTGGGGATTTCTGCATCAGTTTTTTCCCTTTTCATTGCTTTCCAAACAAACTACAAGGACAGAGACAGAATGCAGCAGATATCTTCAGTATTTTGTAAGGCCATTTGACACTGCATAGTATCTTGCTTCCAGAGGGCTCCCTGCAGCAACTCAGTGGCTTCCAAGTAAAAAGGGGACATAGGCTCTTTTATCTATTCAGATCACTCGGAGCTACCACACATCCCTTTAATGTTTAATCAATGAACTCTATTGCTTTGTTATATATAAAGCAAAAAGCAAATATTGGAATTGATTAGGTGAAGCACTTAGCTGAAACTGAAAGCTGTCTACTGTGGAGACTTGCCAAGTAATAAAGCTGATTTTCAGAAGACCAAACAAACACCTTTTTTTTTTTCCTGTAGTAATTTCAAATTAATGTTTTTATCAGTATGCACAATTTCTAATCTTATGAGTGTGTGAGAAAATGACTAGAATAAATAAATGTAGATATAAAATTAAATATTGATTGCTGACATGACTGTGGAAGTTGCCTAAACCAGGTTCTTTGTAGTTCGCTGCTGATTGCCTACTGGTTCTCCCAAACAAATTTGCTTTAATAAGAATGCAAGCTACTAATGGATGAGTGGCATATTCATACTCACAAAGATCAGTCTTGATGTCTGTGCGAGAAAGTGAGAAGGGAAAAGTTTCTTTTGCTCCCTTTGTGTGAGCTTTACGCTGATCACAGACAATGGAGCAGATTCATCTTTCTTGCAAAGCCCCATCGCTCTTCATCACCAATCTTATGAATGCTGCATCTCAGAAGCAGCCCAAACAGCTGACTCAGTACCTCAATGAATAGAAGCAGCACCAGGCTATAGGCATATGTGCCTCATCATGTTCAGAGCCTGTGGGAAGCCAGAAACTGGATTACGACATCAGATTTTCTTGTAGTCCTCCATCTGACATACAGCAGCACAGTCATATTCTCCTTATTGCTCAAATCCTTTGTCAGTCATGACCCTGCACATTCAGGCTCAAAAGTGGTCATTTTAGGACCAATTTTTATTTTTTCCCAGGTGGAAAGATAATAGAATCTGGAGAATTGGATCAGTGAAGACATGTAAGCAAGAGTTAATAGCATTAATCAGAAAGACAACAAACTCAATAATAATTCCTGCAAAAGCCTGTTGTTAAATCCCTTCAGCTAATTGCATGTTGTTAGTATAAAATGCTTGCCAACTTCTAGTTATGACTAATTCCAAGAGGCTCATTTTTGTTGCAACTGTGTTCAAATGAATTTATTTATTCAATAGTTTAAATGCTTCAGTTAAAGAATTTTAATTCAACTGAAAGTATTTTAACCTACTGCCTCCCCTACTTAAAAGAAGAGTCAGCATATAAAAACTATATGGAAGCCAGTTATATTGAAAGTTGCCTTAGGTACAGCAATGACTTTGAAGCGGGTAGTGAAAAAAAGCATGATGAAGTCAGAAAGGTTTATGGTGACAATTACATATTTATTGGAGTATTTGATCCACTATGGATTGCTGTAGAGCCAGCATTGCCTGTATCTGTACCCTAGAAAGGACAGCAAATGAAAACCACTGGTATGCAAGAAGTTAATACATGCAATATATTTGCGAAATTGGAGCTGTTTCAACCTGCTGGCTTCACATCAAACGCTGTCAACAAAAAGATATTTGTTAAATAAAAAAGGAAATGAACAGTCAGTCAGAAATGACAGTTGATTTGTGGGACTATTTAATTATCTGAGGCAGGAGAAAGTAGGTCATCTGCAGGAAAGTAGTGGACTGTAAAGAAATAAACTTGCTATTGATAGCCCAACATCAAAAAGAAGGTGGGCAGGTCTTCAGAGAATAAATACCTTCTTTTCTTGGATGGAGGAACACTTAACCGTGATGACATTAAAGTTTTTTTCATTATTCTTCTGAGGACAAAATTAAAAAAAAATATCACTAGTAATTAGGGGCTCTTATTTTCCCAGTTGTTGAGCAAAAACACAACACAGCTTTTAAGGATGGAATTAAAATGGGATGTGTCTAAAGCATTTCCATTTGGGCTCCTCAGAATTCAATAACCCCACACCACCACCCAGTTTTGATAAATTGGTGATAGTAAGTGCCAGCACGCTCAAAGAGTCTTGTTTCAGGTTGCCCACTGATTCAGAAGGACACTGTCCTGCCAGCTGTGTGCAGTACATACTGTGAAGTTTATGTTCTACACTGCCAATAGCAAAGTTTCGTCATCCTCGGGTTTCATTTTCTTCCAAAAGAATGCGAAATCTGCATCTTAAAACAAGCAAGCAAAGAAATAAACACACAAATAAATAAATAAAATAGATATTTTCAGCTTGTTTTGGTGCCAAGAGGCAGTACTTCTCCACATAGTGGTCATAAATATGTAAGTTCTTATTCTTAGCTAAATTCATGCTTGTTAGTTTTCTTACAGATTTAAAACAAGATTTTCAAGCCCAAAATTATCTGTGGTTTTTTTACTTTGTAAACATTCCCTAACAAATTGGCTAATTTATGTCATTAATATTTTCTCTATTTTAGGCTCACATGTATGTCACAAATCAGCTGCAGTATGAAAGATGTGAAAACCTCCTTCTTGAAAAAGATGTGGACACATATCTGCTGTAGTTTCTCTGCTAGTCTCTCTGTCAGAGAAAAAAAATATTATACCAAAACAACTACCCTTTCAGTGGCATATCATAGTCAAGATAATTGTTAAGAAATGTTGGGATTTGTTGTTTCTGGGATGTGAGATTTTGTCTTTACAGAGGTTCTTTCAGTCAGCATGAAAAGATTGATTCATGGCTTAATATAAGGAATTGTGTCCTGGCAATACCAAGACTTGTGTCCAATCTGGAGCCTGAGGAATGCAACACACAAGAATTATACTCATGTTCACTTGTTAGCACATGCCCTGTACCCACAGATGCCTCCAGAGATTGCTGTGGTGTGAGAATGGTCTGTGAGAACCTGCTTGTTACATCACTGAAGGAAAGACACAGGTTTAATATGCCCCCAGTCTTAGAAAACAATGCACTATCTGTAAGTCTTGTGAAGGTCACAAAAAGCCCCCAAGCCCCTGAGAGTCTCCTGCCTTAGGGTAATATGTCCAGTGAACCCATTCACATCACTTATAGCATTACACCAATTTGAAGGTACAAAGGTGTGGGAAAGATAAGAATGCAGGAGTGAAAATTGGTGACATGGCATTTCACAGAATCATAGGATCATAGAATGATTTGTGCTGGGAGGCACCTTACAGACCATCTGATTCCAAGCCCCCTGTCACAGGCAGGAACACCTTTCAATAGACCAGGGTGCTCAAAGCTCCATCCAAACTGGCTTTGAACACCTCCAGGGATGTGGCATCCACAGTTTCTCTGGGCAACCTGTTCCAGTGTCTACTATCTAATCTAAACCTGTGCACTTTCAGTTTAAAGCCATTCACCCTTTTCCTATCACTACTTGCCTTGGTAAAAAGTTCATCTCCAGATTTCTTGTCGCACCCACTTTAGGTGCTCCGAGGTCTCCCTGGAGTCTTCTCTTCCCCAGGCTGAACAACCCCAACTCTCTCAGCCTGTCTTAATAGGAGAGCTCCAGCCCTCTGATCGTGTTCATCTTATTCTTCTTTTTCTTTCAATAGTGAGTTTTTTGATTAATCTTTCTTCACGTTGATTACTTATCGAGTATGAAAAATCAGTAAAAAGACTGATTTTCCCTCTTTGTTCAACCTTTGTTTGATAACTCCCCACTGATAAGTGATGAAACTGGCACCAATGTGAGGACAACTTTTGTGGATAATTGAAGATCAAGGGGAAGAAAGGTATGGAGCAATAGTCTGTTTTTATTTGCCTGTTTTGTTTTTATGATTCTTATTTTTATCTGAGTCTTCTTTTTTCAGTGCACATTTTTTATAAACTTGGTGACATGGTTTTACAAGTGAAGATTATTTTTCAGCTTGTATCTAACATCAAAAGATGTTCTGAGAAATCATATTAGAATTTTCAGCTTATGGTTTGTTTGTCACATACTTATATATAAACACAGTTCCAGCCCAAATCAGGGGCAGCCTAACATCTATTTGTGATTAATCTTGCTAATAATCCCTTACTCTCCAGTGAAAATTGCTTTTGGATTTCTCAGCATGATTTGACTTGTCACTACTGTTGCTGTCTCTTCCTTGATCACCAGAATACAGAATACTGCAATTTCAGTTCTAGGAAAGAGATTCTTTCTGCCCTAATCTCTTGTCAACCTGTCTGTCAGAGGGGCGGCTTCTGGATTTTCCTTACAGGTGCAGGACATAGGTGATGGTAGAGAAGAAACAGAAGAATTCTTTTTATCTTCCCAGACCAGGAACCTAATTCAGTTCCATGCTATGTGCTGCCTGGCTATATTCCTAAACAGCAAGGGAAAGTTTCTGATGTGACAGTGTCTTGATCTTTCCTCCCAGTGCTGGCTCCAGTATGCTGAAGAGGCAGTGGAAAGCAAGTAAGTTAACTTCAAGGCTTTTTTTTTTCCTCTGAAGTCCAGTTGAACTCTGTTAAATGATGCACATATTCTTTACAGCAACAATGATTTTGTGACCTGGATTGGCTCTTTAGGGGCTTCTGACTGGTCGGAGCCTTGTGCCACATGGAAATACATTACTTGTCCTTTTTGATTAATTTATTGTTCCTTTTACATCTTCTGTGGAATGTGTTCTTTGAAGCCAATGATAGAGGCTGCTTTGCTTTTCAGATACTGCATTTAAATCAAAAGGAAGAGTGTGCCCAGGAAAGCAGTGGTCTTCCCTTTGCTAGTTAGGCTATTGAAAATCCTTGGAGAAGCAGATGAGATTATACAGAGCTTGTAACAAAAAAAAGAAGGGGTAAGATATTAATCAGGTGTTAAAATTGACATTGTAGTACCAGAGTATGTACACATTTAGTAATATGTATAGATTCATTAATGTTTTGAGAATGTTCAGACTATTCCTTCCAGCCATGGCAACAGTGACAGATTGCTGCTTATTTCTTTGGATTAAGATGATGCCTTTATGACAAACAGGTATCATGGTCTTAAACTACCACCTACTGCAACACACAGAAGCATAATATATAAACAATGAAAATTTGGTTTCATATCATGCCTTTAAAGTGCTTTTGAAAAATCATGTAAGTAGAGTATCTGTATTTCCAGGATCCAGATTTTCAGAACATGTGTAAGTGGGGATGGGTTTCTATAAAGCCAAATTTTGGTTTAGGAAGTTTATAAAATATATAGTATGTAATATATACTTGCAGTGCACACTGTATTTTTTATCTGGACTTGTTTTCAGCCATATGAAGTAGAGAGATACCTCTATATTCTATTATTTTTATTGCTTTATTATTCACAGATAATTTAAAGGTTGATACCTGCCCAACAGGAACATGTCTGTCACATATTATTTTAAAGAACACCAATGATATTTCTAACCAGTAAGGATTTTACCATAGATGAGGTTTTTAATTGTAGATTTTTTCTTTTTTTTATATTTTTATTTCAACAAAGTGAAACATGCATTCTGATGGAACTTTGATTCTGTTATAGATTATTCTCTGAGGCAATTTAAATGACTGATAAGAAAATTATATTGCCAGACCAAAATTTGAAAAATATCAACTCAAAATGGCACAAACTCAAGTTTTCCAGTAAATCATCAATAACAAGATGATAATGGGGAAGCAGAAAAGAGCTATATCTTCAGTTGGCTCCTTGGACCATAAAATAGTACTCCTATTAGCAGTATTTCTTCACTATCCTTAAAGAGCCTAAATAAATAATAAAGAAAGAATTATTTACAAACTGCTTTTCATCCTGAGACTGTCAGTAGCAGCCAAATTTGTGACATCATAATTGAAAACATAATTTACATGTCTGAACTGGTTAAAACAATGGAACAGAAAAGTACAGAAATCATCAGCTTAAAAACGGTGTGAGGAGAATGAAATATGTGACCTGTCTGTGAACCTCACATGCTTCAATATGCTTGGAAATCCAGTGGAGGCTGATATGATTGGATTGATTGTGTTTGAAGAACTCTTGGGACCAGAAGGTTGAAGTTCACAAACTTGGAATGTACTTTTTTTGCTCAGTTGCAGCTTTTCCTTTAAATTGGAAAAGGAGCTAGGAGGTCAGTAAGCCTCACCTTAGTCCTTGGAGAAAACATTCTCTTGGAGTTCATTTGCAGGCATGTGAATGGCAGGAAAGTAATCAGGAGCACTCAACACAGCTTTGCTGAGGGCAAATCCTACTTGACCCAGATGGTGAAATGACCCAGCTCTGAAGGTGAAAAGTGTGGTGGGTGCAGTGATTCTCTGATGAACACGTGCTCATCATTATGGACCCAGATGGTACACCATCACTCTCCAAGGTTGTGACATTTCCAAGAAATCTGAACCCTAATGCTGAGAAAGGAGTAGGCAAGTGCTTAACTTGTTCTCTTCCAAAATCTCCAGACCCTTCCTTTATGTCCATCTAAGGTCACCAAAACCCAGCACTATCTGTGCCACTTAAATCATAAATGCAATTGCTGAAAAGCACAAGTGCTGTTGCTTCCTGAGATGTTTAAATAAAACCATGGAAAGTTCAAGTGAGAACACAAGCACACATACAGCATTGCTGGAAAATCTGGATCCTTCCAGTTTTCAGAGCAAAACATCTGAGTCTGCAGACTATATTACTCGTTAAACCTTGCTGGAAATTTTTTTTCTGGCTACTTTCCACAGCAGTTCTCTTGTTTTTTGAACATACCTTTGCTACTTCCTCCCTGGCCACTTTAAATGGACATTACCTAAAGCTGACTAAACCAGATTTGGCTGGTAAATCTGCTCTAAGCAGCTTGCACTGACTGCTAATGCACAATTCACAGTATTCATTACTCCTGGAATTAAATTACTATATTTGGCATTACTCTGAAATTCTACCAGGAATCCTGGAGCCTACCTCAGTTTTGACGAGATTAGAGAAACATGGGCCCTAGTTTCTGACCATATGTATGCATGCAGACTACCTAGCCCTACTTTTTGCCTTTCTTTCTGGAAAGTTTGGGCACCTTGTATCTATTTGGAGATTGGAAAGCAAATTGGCTCTTCCAGGAGATCTGCCCATGAGGATTTGAAGAGGGGATCAGTTCAGTTCTCCAGCTGGTTGGCTGGCAACGTCTTGTGGGGAAATGATGTACCCTTTGCACTGTGGGCTCAAGACCTTCCCTACCTTGCTGCAGTCTGAAGGAATCTGGAAATGAGTGATACAGGTCTGTGGATCACCTCCTGCTGTAGGGAGGCTGTGCCACAGAGGCATGTGGTTCAGTATCATGGATATCTTTGGGTTTATGTGATGTATGAGCCTGGGCTATTGCTAAGGCATGTCCTGATGGACTAAAGAAAGTAAAGCACATATTTCATCAAGTTATTCCTCAAGAGACTGAGTGAGAGAAGTGGCAGCATCTTTCAAATCTTTCATCCTTCATGTCTTATACTTACCTGAAAAACACCCATTTTAGCTATGGTGTGCTGAGGAAATGGCCAGATGCTTTGTTCCCTAAGACAATGAAGTTGATGGCACATAAAAAAGGATCATGTGTCTTTGGGTAAAAGGTAGCACAAATGACCAGAGGACTTTTAAGTAGAGGTACAAGGGAAATATCAATAGAGAGACTACAAGGTGTTTTGTCTCAACAGCTGGAAAAAAAATACTGGGAATTGTGTCTTCCCCTAGGCAATGACTTCATTCTTCTTGCTAACAACTCTGTGCACAAAAAAGTGTTTTACCTATTCTTTTCTTCAGTGGCCCATATTTTTAGCTCTTGTTTCTCTTCATGCTTCTCATTTCTTTGATAACATTAACCATTAATAGACTCACAGACTCCTCTGAAATAAGAAAGTACGATCAGTATTTCACAGACTGAAATTGGAAGCACAGATTATAATAGGACCTTTCCACCTCATAATAAATTAAAGCTGTGCCAAAGGCCCAGGTATTCTTTGTTTAAAGGTCAATGTCTCATATGGACCAGGTTTCATATCCAGTAGACTATCCAACTTATGCTGCTAAATTTTGATATAGACATTGGCCACAGTCTCTGTTTGGCTTATTACATAGCCATGAGATGGGCCTACACTGCAAACAAACAAATGAAAAATCTGAATTTTTAGTACAATGGCAATCAAGGGGGTTTGGTTCAACAATATAGTCCATGCCCTACAAAGGCTAAAACAGCTACAAAAACGTGTGGAATGTGATATTGCTACTCAGTACAAAGTTTAAACTTAGCATTTTGTCTGAGATCTGCCTCTTCTCAATGTGCAAGACAACGGCTTTAGATGTCTCAGCAATAAGTCTACAGCATGCCCTGGTGTCCTAGCTTTCTGTTAGGGAACCTGTCTGGACCACATTGTTCTTCCTTTATGACCCTTCCAGTGGGAACCAAAGTATCAGGAGATAGAGGAAGAGTTTGTACATAGGAATATGTTTCCTCAGAGTGAGGTCAAGATGCAGTCAGGTTATGCACCCAAACCTGAGAAGGTAGGATTAGTTCAGGGACCTCCAGTATAGTGTCTTCTGGGGCTACAAGAGTGTGACATGACTTCTAGGGCTCTAAGAGAGTCATGGCCTTTGTTCAGTTGTCAGAAATAGTTACTATTCCTACTACTGTTGGTTTAGATCACTGGTGTGCAAAGGCTTTGAATGAACCAGGTGGGAAGGGGTAGGTCTGTGCCTGCTTGCACAGTTCTCCATCTGAAGTAGATCGGTTACTACAGGTTCATGCCTCAATCGTTGAAGCCTGGGTTAGATGTCATTTACTAAGTAATTACTCCACAGGCTACAGGAGTGAGGGGGAAGCATTCCTACCTGCTAGATTTTTTTTCAAGATGTCTTACATAGGAAGGTTTTCAGAAAGAATGGAGATGGATAAGCAACTCTAGTTCTTATTTAAAAAGGCAATGTCAGTCTCTGTAGCTGAAGACTAAAAAGATTAGGGCAAAGTATTGAGCACTGGCTAGGCAGATTTATTCAGCAGTCAAGTTCTCTCATTTGGAGAGAGATGTTTCTACTTCATTTCTTTCTGATTAGTCAAAAACCTTAAAACTCAGTGCTGGTGTCTAGTTCTGGAACAGTCCAGTCCTTCTAAAGCCAAGCTAATTGTACTTCAGGAGCAATTTTAGAAATCTCAGAAGTCTTTGTTTTGAAAGGTATCAATAGTGACTTGAGCTAGTGTTAGAAAAAGAGAAAAATTGTCGTGTGTGTTTGTTTTTGTTTCCCTGGGGTCTATGGATGGAGAAATGCCTTAAAGAAGACACGTAGACATTTCATTAGAAGAACAGAACATCTCCCTGCCTGAAGGATAACTGTGTCATAAAAAGGGTGCTCTGTTGTGATCTTGGAACTCTTCTGTATATGAGTGTGGTCAGAGCTTGTATCTCTATATAGCTAGTACTCCCATAGGCATTTTTAACTTTGCATTCATAATGCCCTGCTAAATTACTTCATTTCAAATGTGTTTTGAGGAAAAGCCCTGCTAGGAGAATTCTACCTTTTGTAAGAAATTCAGTTTCTAACTATGTACAAAACCTGATGCATTTCATTGCCTACCTTTCCTGTGAATAGATCCCTTGAGAAAGGAAAACGCTTGTGTCTGACACACCATTACAATGTTTGCAACTGTGTGTTTTCAAATAGCTCTTACTCTCAACCCCCTGGCTTCTGTGAGATTGTTATTGCCTTTATCTAATGCTCTCAGATTGCTGATTGATAATTCATTTCCACATTTTCTTTTGAACTTGAAGTTCTTCAATTTTAGTTCTTTCATTGTTACAAGAGGAGAATTCCAAACATGGAAATTTTCTCTCTTTCCCCAGGGTACACCAGTGAGGCATCAGATGTTTCTACTGAGTTTCAAGTCTAATTACTCTATCATGCATGTTAAAGGCTCTAGTAGAAGCAAGCATGCAAAGAAATCTGAAGTTGTTTGAGTAGAGATTTCTTCCATTAAGGCATTGAGATGGGTATAAAAACCTTTCACTTAGAGAAAAAAAATTCTTAGTATTTTCAATCTTTATCATAGTTCAGGAAATAAATTTCCATAAGGTTTTTTTTTTTTTTTTTCAGAGTTATGTATGGGAATATCTCCTATTAAGTTCAAAACAGTGTAGTTTATGTCAGGGTCACCTGGTGGCACTTGTCAGCTAATCCTACTGTTACAGCAGACCCTCAGTAGCCCACCAAGAGCCAACACCTCTTAAAAAAAGGCCAACAACTTTAAAAAGAGGCAAAAGCAATTAAATACTCCTAGCATATGAATAAGTTTTATTATCTTCACCGATAAGAAGTTATTTGTTTTCATACCATATGTTTGGGGGTCAGAAGGGGAATCTGAAGTGACTGAGAGGCTGAAAAGACGTTGTCAATTTTATGAAGTGATCAGAGGCTTAGATAAAAGCATTCTCTTGCTCATTGCAGCCTGTTCTCTTTGATTAAAATGATAAAGTGAACTGTCTTGCACTGCTAAAAATAAAAAGACATAACTGGGAGGATGTTTCAAGCTGCTCTACCCCTGGCCACATCTGCCCCAAGGATGAGCAGCTGTCAAGCAGTGCAATGTGCTGTTACATTTGCTCATCTATACCTCAAATGAGCCTCTGGGTTGCAACTGGTTGTGCTGTACATAGAAGCAACAAATCTTGTGGCATGGGTTCATATTGTATGAAAGGGCTTTATTATTCCTCACTGGAGTAATGACTCTCTACTTCTTCTTTTAAATATTTTTAAATTGTTGTTCTCTTACATATTTGGGGTTTTTTTCTCCTTCCTCATAATGGAAATCAGTAGAAATGAAAACCTGTGTCCTTTATACACCTTCCACCTCAACAGTCCAAGTTCTGAGTAGTGTGTCCCTAAATGGTTGTTTTTTGATAACCATCTTTGTCCTGATTGCTATCTGTAGCTATAAATTTCCCTTGACTGTACCCTAGAGGGATGTGCTATTGCTCAATATGGGTCTTAAGCTCTGTATCTTTTGTAGTTTATCTATCTGCCAGTGCTTCCTCTTTAAATGGCAGTATCTGCCTGTGGATTTTACCTCTGTGCATCAATATTTGATCTCTCCTAAGAACACGTATTTTCTGTACAGCTGTGTCTACATGATTTGCCTATCAATTCAGACATTTTCCTTCCAAAAGTCTCCCTAGCAGCTTTCTAACATGAACAGGCCCCTTCTCTGCCACTGTTGTGTGCCATTTACCTGAGTCTTTCCACTTTTGGAGAACTGATTCTTTAAATGTTAGTAGGTCAAATTCCGTGTGCACTTTGTGTCGTTCTTAGAGGCAACTTTCAATCACAAAATGAATTCCAGTGAGAATCAGCACAGAAAGATGTGCTACCTATGAAACCAAAGGGAAGAACTAATGAACAATAATTCCTAAGTTAAGTGAGATCATATTCTACTTAGCAGAAAAGTATACATTCTGTACATGCAAGGGATTAGGAATATACTATTTCATATTTAGTTAGAATCCACAGTCTTTGAGCAGTGGGAAGAATTTCTTCTGTATGAACATGTGAGTATATGTTCCCAAAGAAGGATGTGCTTCATCCTCACCTTAACTGCCTCCAGAATAAATAGAACAACCTGCATTTGTGTTTATAAAATCTATGCCTGCATTGCCTTTAATGCAGAAAGCAAGGAAAAACCTCCATCCCTCTTGTCCTCCACTGTATAAGTGTTTAGTCCACTTTTAACATAGAGAGCACAGCCTTCACATTCCATAATGGGAATAGATCTTAGTTAAATATGGATAATAACAGAAAAGCTCCAGACTTCTGTGCGTAATTTGCACTTACTGATTGTCCCTGAAACTCTGCAAAACTATTTGAGATGTGCAGCTGGAGACAAAGCTGCAAAAACAGCAAAGAAATCCCTGAAAAATCACTGCTACCAAAATGCCTATCATCACCTATGAGTTTCATGCTAAGCAGAAAATGTTAATGCAAGTGTCAGGAAAGATTTTCAAAGAAGACTTATCAAAATAAAAAAGATGTGTCTAAGTGTGCTACTATAGCTCAGGTAGGAAAAGTGATATTAGAATGGGTTTGGTAAAAGTGGCTCAATGCTAATAAAAAAAAAAAAATTAGAGATGAGGGATTTCTCCAATTTAAAACATAAGCAGATGTAATATTAACTTTAAATGCAGCTTGCTATGACACTGCAGCATTTCAAGTCAATATTTCCAGCAAAACACAATCACATAAAAGATAGAAAGCCCAACAAAATTAGACAGTTTCATAGTAAATCAGGATGGAAAAACCTGGGCAGAACGTTTATTTAAAAATTTGACCTAAGAATAGGGTGATATGGTCAGAGAACCAATTACATTTGAAAGCACCATTAAAATCTGCCAGTCCTGGATTTCAAAATGGAGAGCTTAATAAATCACGTCACCTAGAAAATGACATTACAAAAGGAATACTGAAACACTGCATTAATTGCGGTCAGAAAAAATTATCATTTCTGGTTCATCCGTCATTCCAAGGTATTTAACCTTCCATTTGTACATCACTTGGGCTAATTGATTGTTTCTTCAAATGGGAAATGGTGTAGTTACAGGGGTACTATGCCGTAGCATTCAGGACCAAATGCTCATTTCCCAACTCCTGGAAAACAACTGTAAACACAGGGCTTCATGAGTATCATGCTCAGGGGTGAAAACTGCCTGATTTTCTCTCTCAGAAATGAATGCTGTTGACCACCCTTCCAACTGCTACAAAGAAGAATACTGGAAACTGTATGACTTTGCCAAATCCTTGTTGTCAAAGCAAGAATTAAAATAACATAATGCAAACAGATGACTTAGAAAAAGAAAGGGGATGAAAACAGTTTGTGCCTCCATCTTGACTCTCATTAGCCTTTATGTGAGTGGTCTTTTAGTCAGACAAAACCAATAGAATAAAGGATGTCTAGTAAGAGAAAAATGTCTGCTGTGAATTGATGACCTTATCCTTCCATGATCTGAACTAGACTGTTCTCAAAGAAATTTAGAGTCACTCGAAACAAGCTACTCTAATACGCAAATAATATTTTGCAGTCCTAAAGCAGACAATTGAGACCAAAATCTTAATACTCTCTAGAGTTGAGCACAGCTTCTATTCCATAAGCTTTAGCCTTACAGTATATGTGTCTAACTTAGAATTAACTATCAAAATATTGCAAGAAGAAAAATATACCAACCTCCAAATGGGCTCCAGCCCCAAGGAAATAACTCTCTAATATCCAATTCTCCAGCAGAACTGCTTCTATGACCTTTCTCAAGTTTTTTAAAACTCCTCTGACAAGATAAGGAAATCTGGGCAGATAATTTAAGGAATCATAGAGTCATTTAGGCTGGAAAGGACCTCGTGAGGTTTCTAGTCCAACTCCCTGTTCAAAGCAAAGCCAATGCTGAATTCAGACTAGGTTGCTTAAGGGTTTGTGCAGAGGTTTTGTAAACCTCCAAGGAGAGAGATCCCACAATCACACAGCCGCGTTCCAGTGCTTAATTATTCCTGTAGTAATTTTCTTTTCTTCATTCTATCTAGACATAATTAACACTGTGTCAATTCATAATCATTATCTCTCAGTCTTCTGTGCACCTCAGTAAAGAGCCTGGTTCTCTCTCTTGAATGTACCATCAGACTGTTATTACCTCTCCCCAAAAACTTCCTTTCTGTAATCTAATGATCTCAATTCCCTCAGCCCTCCCCACAGGGCTTCAGTGACCCTAGATGCTCACCAAAACCATATGATGAGTATACATTCACTGCAGTAGCAGCTTCAAATCAGAGACCAAACAAAGCTGCTCTCTGTGGAATGGACTCCTCAGCCAAAGTAGCAAATATTTCAATATCCCCACTCCCCAAAACTGTGTAATTCCAAAATAAAGACTCTACATACCTCACCCTTAAGACTGGTATATCATCTGATGTCTCTACCGGTAGTAAATAGTCCTAAGCAGTGCAGAGAGATGTTCAGGAAGTGTGATTGCCTGCAAGAACACAGTAATTTTTTTCCTTAAATTGGTCAATCCAATAAGCCTGGGTCAATTGCCATTGCTGGTTTTGCAACATGTATGGATAGCTCCAGTAGATCCAGAACTGAGGACAACAGTTTAGTGGTGCCTAATGGACAGCAGATCTAATTCTCACTGCCCTGTTGGCTTCCTGGAGAATATCAAGTGTCGGGTTGATTTTGCTTTGCTTTGTAGAAGTTTTGTAGTTCATAAATTAAATTTGCATCAATATTCTCTGTTGCAGACAAGAGATACTTCCATACGTTGAAAGAAATTGTCTCCCTTTCAACCAGTGGATTTTGTGGAGCTTTCCTAATAATAAGTGCCCAAACCATATCTGGGGAACTTGATTTCAGACTTCACAATTCCCTACAGTAGAACTATAACTCCCTTGCCTTAGTTGCACTGTTTACACACTTAGCTTTGGACTCCAGGCTTTCTGTTTATGACAGATGAGGGAGAATAAAAGATAATCTAACAATGATTTACAGCTGTTTTTTAAACCCATGGTGACAAAAAGATACCACCATTTTGTCAAGATTCTCGATCCTTTTGTTAAAACACTTCTTGTCTCTCTTTTTTTTTTCCCCCCGTCTTTTTTTTCCTTAGGAAAGATGAATTGGGAAGGAGTCTTCTAGACCTTTTCTTACAGGAGCTGTATTATCACATTTGTCAGTTTTGCTAAATACAAGATGTTTTCTCAAGGTTGATTTACCTTTACTGATCTTCCTGCATGAATGTGGCCTCTCAGACTGGCCCAGCTCAATCAGATCTGATGACAGTGCCAAGCAATATTCCCATTTCTCAAGTGAACACACTTCCTCAGGGGTGCCAGAGAACCATGATAGAAGTGGCAATACAAGTACTGTAAACTGCTTGATAAATCTAGCCTGGGAACAAGTGTTTGGGAAGCAGAAGCAAAGACCAAGTACAAACAAGAGAACACAACCCGAGGGAAAATATGGGAGAACCTGGAGAACCAGAAGTGTTTCAGTGGTTTCATGCCTCCATCCTCATTCTAGAATTAGGCTGTTAACAGCATTCTCTACCATTAACCTCTACTTCTCTCAGACAACTTGGATCAAATAAGAAGAAAAGAAAGCCCATCATTTTTCTTAAGGAAGAGGCTTTTTTTATTGTGTGAATTAGGGGTAGCATTTCAATAGCAATGGAAGAAATTCTCTGTTTCCTAACTCTGATGTGCAATGGCTTGTGTGCAGGGGTTGTATTGTATAGAAAAGTCACCAGTGGATAAGGCTAACTAATTTTTTTTATTTCAACACTTTTGTTATCTTTGTATCATCTTTGAAAGGTTCTTTGGATGATATTTTCATACTGCATGCCTATTTTGCTATTTTATTTTTCACTATGTGCAGGAAAATGTAAGAGGTTAATTTGTACTAGTAATTCCAAGATACTTGGAAGATTTCCTAAGTCAAAAGGGAAAGGAAATGAAATTCTGCTTGTATTGATTTTGGTCTTATTTTTATTCAGTTCTAATCCATGACAGACTTACTTTTTTATTTTCTAACCACTGACTACTACGAAGAAGAATTCACAAATCCTCTAGGGTTATGGTAAGGGTCAAGGTAAACAGAATTGGACTCTACAGCAAATCATTTGGCCCTAAGGAAGCTCAGCCATCATCCTTCTAATACCTGGGATGAGGTTTGCTGCGTTGAGCTGCCCTCTTGTTGCTTGGAGACAGACTCTAATTAGAAGACATGAGCCCAGTCCTGTAACTTTAGTAAATCAAAGTTTCTTTTAACAGATTAAAGCACTGGTCTGTTTATTCCCCAGAGATGATGAGTGATGTTATTTTAATAAGAAGAAGTGGGAGCTAATGGTCTGAAATCGTTGTGCACCAAAATGCAGTAAGTATCTTAAAACACGGCTAAGCTAGAGCACATAGTGTTCACAGATCTGGGTGATTACAGGAGCCTTACTGTTGGAAGGCACACTAACATCAAATACAACAAAGAATGTTTAGCTGAAAAAAAAAATTCTTTTTTCTTTTCATCCTCTGTTTTTAATACAATTTCTCTACCCTCCATACTCTCCTGCAACCCTTCTGTGTTTTGCATGGCCCCAGCTGATTACAGCGTGTATCAAAGAACACAAAATGCCTTATGCAGGATTACCTTCTCCTTCGTTGATGCACATTCTGCAAATATAGCAGTATACTCATTTGGAGGTATTCTCCCCTCCTTTCAAATTCCCTATAAGAATTTTCTTAGTGAGCTACCCTTTTTTATTGAATTATAGGACTGTTGAGAGTTATTTATGACAGAAATCAGTGTATTCAAACAATCCCTTCATGTCAGTCTCTGCTAATGAAATCTGGATATATTCAAGATGTGATAAGCATAGTCTGCCAAAGTTAACACTGTGATGCCCATTTCCTATTAACCCTCTATGGTCTTCATTTCTGCATTTAGGACAGCAAGTTTTATTGAATGCACTGTTTATTTTATTTTTACAGCAGTATGTACAGCTCAATCCGGGCGTCTGTGATTATTTCACCATAATCTTTGAGAATATAATCCCTGCTCAACAAAAGAGCACATTATTTTCTGATCTGTATGCTTCATAGGGTTGTCTGATTTTGTGGTTGTTACCTAGTCATCAACAAACCAAAATTAGATGTGAAAAGTGAATGGAGCTTGGCTAATGAAGTTTTGGCACAGTAAGAAAAAAAAAAAAGGGAGGGGGGGGAGAAGGTAGGAAGATATGAAGAACATTACATCTTTCTGCTAAGGGAAACCAGTTTTCCTGAAAGCATGATTTAAGGAAAACAAGATTTCCTGAAGCAGAACCATTTGCTGGAATGGAGCTTTTGTTTGGTTTGATTGTAAACCCAATAACTCAGGCTTACTGGCAGCTTGTTTGATTCAATCACAGCTTCAGCCTGAGCCTGGATGGCCTTTCAGAAAATATGCTTCAAACAAACACATTTTGTTGGGTGTAGTCCATCCACAAGCAGCTTTTTGTTAATGATCTGAAGCTTGAATCCCAGCTGAGCTAGAATTTTGGTATTTTCCATGCAACACTAAATCTGACACTAAATCTGAGCTTCAATTTTTTTTATTAGATGGCCCATTCCCCTCTAGAGAATTATTTCCACTCACTGAAATTTATAGTAGCATGTTCTTTTAGACTGAAATATTTTGTTTGCATTGTATATTTGTGCTGATTTTGTCTGGGATAGAGTTAGTTTATTCCACAGTAGCTAGTATGGGGCTTTGTCTTGGATTTGTGGTGGAAATGGTGTTGATAATTTATGGATATTTTCCTTACTGCTCAGTAGAGCTTACACAGAGTCAAGGACTTTTCTACCTCTCACCCCACACCACCAGCAAGTGGACTGGGCTGCGCAGGAATTTGGGAGGGGACACAGTGGGGACAGCTAATCCCAACTGACCCAATGGATATTCCATTCCATATGATGTCACGCTCAATGTATAAAGCTGGGGAAGAAGAAGGAAAGGGGGGATGTTTGGTGTGATGGTGTTTGTCTTCCCCATTCCCTGTTTGAAGGAGCTCTGCTTTCCTGGGGATGGCTGAACACCTTCCTGTCCATGGGAACTGGTGAATGCCTTGTTTTGCTTTACTTTTGTGCTCAGCTTTTGCTTTACTTATTAAACCATGTTTATCTCAGCCCATGAGTTATCTCATTTTCACTCTTCTGACTCCCTCCCCCCTCCAGCAATGAGTGAGTGGCTGTGTGGGGCTTAGCTACTAGCTGGGGTTAAATCCCAATAGTCCTTTTCACAATTATGCCACATGTACAAGAAAAAAAAAGATTAATTGTTACATAAGCAGACTCCCAAGCCACATATGTATTACTAATATTGAAAATATTAATCATTATCTGACAGTTTATAGACTAAGTGTTATGAAATTAAAACAGCATGAAGCTAGTCCTGTCATCACTAGTGAGAGAGAGACAAAAAAATCAGGATATTTTTCGCTTTGTAGGATGAGCATCAGGGACGTTTTTGTTAGCAAAGGTTGTGATCTCAGGTTCTCTCCTCCTTTCACAGGTCAGTGATAAATGCCTTTCCTGAGCTAAGCCTCTGTCACAAGTTTCTCTTCTATATTCTATTCCTTTGCAATTATGCTCCATCTCTGTATTACAGTATCTTAAACATTCATCCTTAACACTGCAACAGGGAGGTTCAGTTTTGAGAAGACAGGTTACTGTAGCACAGCCTATCCTGAAAACTTCTGATCAGAATTCATTCCTGACACAAAAGCAGTTTGTTTCACAGCAGAAGACTAATGAATGAGCCAAGAGGGCATTGAGCTTCTTCCCTTTCAAAATTTCATTTTAAAAGGGAGAGGAATGATGGTTGTGGAAGACTGGTGCATCTAACATTGCTTTTCAAAGTACCAAATCACAACTTGAAAGGTTCCCCCCTTGAAGGGGAAAATGTTGATCAGGATCCAACTAAAGTCACTACTTATATGTGGAGTTTTGTCATTTTTCCAGCAGCTGCTGCAACACATTGACTTGCTTTTTTGTAATTTCATCCTTAAAAAGAACACTTACCACATAACGATCTAACAAGGATATCAGAGTTTAGAAAACACCAGATGGATTCTGAGGTTTTTGAGTCCCTTTGGAAAAACAAGAAAGCAAACTAATATTGTCTAGGCCACATCCCTCCTATGATTCTATCTTATGAAGTCACTCTAGACCAAATTCACAATGAAATTAATTTTCATGAAGAAACAGTCAGATCAGATCTAGCTTAGTAAAGTTTTAATGTCTTCATCAACAAACCAAACTGTACTAACAAGTCAATGATGAAGATCTGATAATCAGTGTCCCTGCTTAAATAAATCCTGTGAGGACAAGCAGATTGTAACATTATACTGGTCAGAAGCCCAGTTTTCCTTCTGTCTGCTTTTGGTCTCACAAACTTAAGAATTCAAATTAAAAAAAAAAATCATACTTTTAGTGCTGGAAAGCTGCTGAGAAATCCCTTTGAACTGAGCAGATATCATTTGTCAACATGTGCAAGTGGTTGTCTCTCATCTAACAGTGGCACTCAGTCAGGGACTGAGTCATTGCCAGCCCCAGCTTCTGGCAGGTAGTGACTGACTGCAGAGGGAAATTTTGAAACCGAGGAACCCACAATTGCACTGGCAGGTCTGGCTCTAGGTAGCTGTGGTTCGTGAAACAGCAGCAGGTTCCCCATGTGCAACGTCGCAGTGTGATGTGAGGCTTTCCCCCATGGTGTGGTGCATGACAGTCACATCAGCACTAGTTTGGTGTTGGTATGACCTCCCATACTCTTACCTGCGCCCTGCAACAACTAAGTCTCTTGAGTTGGCCCAGATGCTTTTATATTTTCAGTCCTGGGATTATCTAAGGGTTGATACTTTCGTTCGTATGAAGTTATTTCTCTTTCATAAGAATCTTGCATCACAGGAGCTGCAGCAGGCAGACATTAAAATACCAGCTAAGGTTTTTGGAGCCCACTCTTTTTCAAACAGAATTTAAAACCTCACATTTATGTTGATAAGTTCATCCATCATTCACAGAATATTTCTGGCACTTTTGACAAAGTATTTCATTTAGATTTGTGAAGCGCTCTTAAGAAAAATTAAAAAACATCTCACCCACAAGCTTGGTGACCGTGGTGTCTTCACAAAAGGCATGGCACAACAAGTGAAAAGCATGAGCTATGAGTGAATAATGCTGTTAATGTAAGCTCTAATTAAAGTCTCCTAATTAAAACTCCATGGAAATAAGTGTTTCCCACCCTATGTTAGTAGCAACAGTGTACAGCTAAAGTTAAACTATTGTGGAACAAGTGTATCACTTCTTAGAATTAATTATCTCTATTCAATGCTGCATTATATAAATAAATAGATATTTTTTCCACACTCTTCACTGATAGTGTCTGATATATAATAGAGCATCTTTTAGCTAACACATAGTCCTGACCTGCACTGAAGCAGTCAGAGGGAGATATTTCTTTTTTTGAAGGCCATGTTTGGTTATTAGCTTTAGCTGCAGGCTGGTATCATAATTTTGTTTGCAGAGTATCATTTATCTTTGGGGATGTCCCTTTTTTAGAGAGGAGAATATGACGCACATCCTCCAAATGTAAAACGCCTTCTCATCTGCCCTTCCTTTCCTGAACTCTGATGAAATATTCTTCAGGACCTTTTAAGATATATCTACTTCTTTTTGTTTTTCCTTTCCTTTTTTTAATGTTCTGTAAAAGCAAATAGGGATTAACCTGATGTCATAGTTTCAACCTTACATAAAACAGATAATTTTTGTCAATCAAAAGTTATGTTTTGTTTTGTTTTTTTTTTAAAAATAAAAGGAAGGGGAACTTGGAAAGTGTGTTATTAAAGTCTCTGAAAAGGATCTCCTGCACCACTGACCACCTTCTGCAAGGCACCTCAGTGTCATTTATCACTCCCTGTTCAAGGGTTAGGAGCAGAGAGGTGTTTCTGCGAGTCTCTAGTGGCTACAGTATCATGCAGTCAACAGTCTGGGTTAGGAGATATTTGGAAAAGAGGTGGTGCACCCTTCCATATAATATTTTTTTCTGCAACCATGTGGTTATTAGCTAACGAGCTGGAAGGAAACCACAGAGATACCAGGCACAGGGCAAATACTTCATGGACTTCAATGTGTGTCAGAAGAGCCACTAAGCATTTTAGATCCTCTAGTTTTGCCCACTGGTTGAAACTGTGATGAATTGTCTTTTGACTCTTCAGGAAAATTTCAGATAAATTTACTTTCTATCTCTATTATTCATTAGGAAAAAATTATCTACATTCAAGCTATCACCACTGGCAAACAAAATAAAAATATAGATTTAATATAGTAGTGCTCAGTTTGTCAGAATTGATCTGAGGAAATTATTGACATGCAGCAGTACTAATTCCAAGAGATTCACAGTATACCAGAAAGGCTGAATAAGTCCATGAAGCTGAGAAGAGTATCCAAAATTACTATAATAAATATTGTTAAAGCTCAGTGTTTTTAAAGACATGTAAAACATCAAGCTTCTGGATATAAACCATCCACTTGGAATTACAAACTGGGAAGATGCCCAGTCTTGTTGTCCTTTTTACAGCAGTAATCAAAACATAGAGACATCAAAACATGGAGACTCCATGTGCTCGTGGAAGCAGTATGATCTTTGAAATGGACAACCAGTCTGTTTCTAAGTGTTCTTATCCATAAAATGAGCTAAAAACATGTCTGTGGAATTTCATCATTTGCATTATCCTCCCCAACCTGAAGGAAATAACAAAAAAAAAAAAAAAACAACAAAAAACCCAAGATGTTTTTCTCCAATAAGACATTTGATACTCTAACAGCACTTTCTGTTTTCATTCCTTCTTTGTTTTATTTTCCAGTCTTAACTAAGAGGCATTCTTTTTCTTGAGTTTATAATTTAAAGAAAGGTTCTGAGATCTGATATCAAGTGACTGACAAAAATGTCATAGCTGAGATTCATAAAGTTATACTGGCACTGTGCTATTAACTATACAAAAGCCTGATGCAACAACAGAGAGTTGCAGAAGTGTTTCCTCTTTATACATTATTATTTATAAATAATTGATAAAAGAATTCAAGATAAAATCAGATAAAAGTTCAATCTGATACTGAGATCTAAGTATCTCCAAATGTGCATTATGAATTGATTCTAGAAGCAAAGTCCAGATTTAAGAACATTCTTTCAATTCTCTGGTTTTCTCTCCGTGCTTCTGCTTTTCGGCATCACTTTCATTCACCTAATTGTACGTTTGCTGAGCCTAAATTAATAAAACATGCATGACAGTGTCAGAGTGCTTTCTCCACTGCTGTGTGATCTTAGAATGCTGTCTTTTTTTCAGAAGAAATATCAAAGAGCATTTAAAGAAAATGAGCAATTGCAAGCAAATAGTTTAACATTACTCCCAGCAGCATGTTTCTGAGGAAACCAAAAAAAATATTAGGGACATAGCATATTAGGTATTGCATGAAATTACCTTAAGAGCTGTTTCTTGCCCTCTCTTTCCTAGTTCACCAGTGCAGAGATTAGACATAACTGCCATTTATAGATGAAGAAAAGCAGCGTGTAGTGTAATACTTCTATATATTTGTAGAGTTTACGCAATATTCTTCTAGGGAAAAGCAAACAAAATAACTCTGTTTGTGTGGGTAGTACATACTTTGAATTATGGAGAAGCATTTTCTAAATTCCTATGATTTACATTTTGACCAATACACTTAGTTTGAGAAATAAATATGCCATCATCATGCAAATCAACCAGTACAAGGAATTCATAAACAAGGACCAAAAAAAAAGCAACCAGCAACTGCAGCATTTTTGCATTACAAGTCGCAGAGATGCTTTTCTTGAGCAGAATTAGAAATGGGCACCAGGAGTAACAACATTTGGAATTGCCTAGGAGCCAAAGAAAACAAAAACATTGCTTTAAACTTGCATATAAGACCTAACAGGATCTCAGATTTACTGGCAACCAAATGTGTTCTTGGTTCAGTTTCAGGTCATAGTGGAAAGACAGGAAGGAAGGTTATTTTTGTTCTGTGTTCTGGAGAAAATTATTCTCTATTTGTTTAAAAATGGCCATCTGAATTTCCACACCTCCTTTCAAACTTTTTCTAGGACTTAGAAGTAGTTCAGAATATTTTGTACAGGTTCTTTCACCAATATTGTAGCATTGGTTTTGACTTAGCTTGACAATTTAGTTGAGTGCTTTAGACTATAAAATTATTGCCCCTCTGTAGTCAGTTTGAGTCCCAGCAGGGTTTAAGTGGAAGGAAAAGTTTCAAGGAGGAAATAGAGAAATCAAGCGGATAAGCCTTAGCAGTAAGATGCTATTAAATAATGGATACCACGGACAATGTTAAGATTTATTTTCTGCATAGGTGTGGAAGGCACTGGATAACAAAGCACATGCGAGAAAGACAGATAAGCATGCAATTTCAGTTCTGGTAAATCTGTTCTGTGACAAAAACAAATTGTTTCAACTTTGCAGCATCTTGGTCTTCAGTTCATAGCAGCTAGCCACTGCCCCTTCCCTTCCAAGAAATCTCAGCTCTCCTGAGCAGTTTCCATGGTTACATAAAAACACACATTTGATTTCTTCTACCAGGTAAAACACCTTTGAAGGCACCTGATGATTATGCATGTGAAAGAAGTAGTTGATTAAATGTTTCTCTCCAGAGAAAATATTTGTATGGCCGTGCACAGTTTCTGCTCACTTCAGTCTCCGACTGTGGGTAAAATCCTGTATCAGCACAAAAACCTCAAGCTGAGAAGATTGAGAGAGCTGGTTGCAGGGCTAGCTGGCAAATTCTGAGCAGAGAAACCAGCCACAGGTATAAGGTGCACTCCCTTTGTTATCAGGAAACTTTAGAAAGTGTGCACGGTGAATGTGACCACTGCTGATACTTTTTGCATTTGAACTAGTGTCTATCAGAACAGCAAAGAAGGATTTTAGAGGGGTGGGAGGGAATATCTGACAAGGTGGTCCCTGCCAGATCATGTGCTGCGTGGCCACCCACTTGTCATCCCAGAGTATTTGAGAAAGCTCTCAAGAGGGACCTTTGTCTGGCAGCAAAGGGGAACAGATAAGACTTCAGTTCTTAGAATGATCAGGCACAGGGGCTTATTTTGTTTAGACTAGCTTTAACAAGTGTTGTCTCTTATAGAAATGCATTAAAATTCTTGTACTTTTATTTATGCTGCTTGATTAGAGGGGAAAAAAGCCCAGTCCTCATATGTAAATGCTAAACATCTGCCTTTTCTTCTTCTTCTTGAAAGGGGATCAGTCCTTTTTTCTGTGAGAATGCTACAAGTTCTCAGAAGAAAAAGGGATTGTCTTAAGTAATGTGAAGTAACAACTGGGTTCCAAAAAATAAGTGGAGAAAATGGCTTTAAAATCTGACTTCTGAAAAGGTTTTTTTTTTATATGCCTCCGGTAGCCTTTCTTTTACACAAATTCTCATTATCCATGGGTGTCAAGGAATTGAATAAAAATAGAATAAAATAGCGATTCAGATGAATGAAATTATTTGTCTAAGGATCTGCACAATGATGCAGGCAGAAACAGAATCCCAATCTTTGCATCTATCTGCTGTTTAAAAGAGATTGTATGACCACCTGATATTTCTCATTGTGTCATTCTTTTGCCTGGATTTAAGAGAACTGTCCTCTACTCTATAATCATTGCTATTTTTCTGAAATGTTCTCTGAAAATCTCTAGTAGAAATCTTGACCTGACTTTTTTTTCGCCTGTCTAGTTAGTGATTCAGTGCAGTAGGATCTGGTTGTATGGCAATCTTCAAAAGAATCTCCTAATTGCATTGGCTGAGTAAATAGATGCACTGTGTCAAATGTTTAAACTAATACTACACACATAGCCCTGTGTTCAGAGTCTAGCTGTGCTCTGCCACCCAATTAAAGAAAAATATCCTAAAGTTCTCCCTGTAGACCAGTAAAATCTCTGGGGATCCTGGACTGTCTGTCAGGTAAACACTAATTGACAAGCCCAATATGTAAGACTGGATACCCCATGGAACCTACCTGTTCTAGTAAAAATGAGGCTGTGAGACAGAAGTTATGATGATTTAAGAGAAGCCTGCAAAGTTAGGTCCTTTCAAAATGAGAGTTTCAAAGCAAATCTGTCACCAGCTGTCACAAATGCATTGAAGACTGTGACAAAGTACCTTTTGCTAGATGGAATTTTTTTGATGCTCTGGGGAAGTAACAACTAGTTTCTATACCTGTCATCTCTTTGTCACCATTCTCTAATAGGGGGCTTTACCAGTACGAGGAAGCAGATATTTTGCTGAAGACTCCTTTCATGCCTCTGTCTCTCTAGCATCCTCTGGAAGGATGCTGCCCTGGTGGTTTTTGGGTTGGATAGAAGGAAGGCAAAGGGCTGTGATAACTAAATGTCTTTGTCCACATATTTTGAAGTGGGTTCATAAAATATTTGTTTTTCAGAGTGAATTCTCATAGTAGTATCCTGCTGGCAGATTTTCTCATGATTAGCATTTGTTCTGTCCTCTAGAGATGCAATATTTGAGATGTATCCCCATGGGGAATGCAAAAATGCTTCATCAGAAGGGGCTCCTCAAGTAAAGATGTACCAGCTTGGAACAAGCTATATAATACAATCACCAGCCAATTGCTTAGAAGTATATTCTGTTTCCTCTTTGCTGTTTACCTCTTCTCAGAAAACAACAGCCCACAGTTCTAAACATCCTTTTGTGGGGGCCAGTTTTGTCATTTCTTTGATAATACAATTCTCCTAACTAAGAGAAAAAAAAAGACTTATGATTAAGGACTTTTAATTTCTATGCAGTAGAATCTGGTCCTCTAATTCAACAAATGCTGCTTAAAATATTCTCCTCCAGAGAAAAACAAAACAAACAGCCCCAACTAAATCTCTCATGAGGGATTGTTGTTCTATGAAGATATAATTTTAAAGTGAGTCTGTTGCAGAATCCATGCTCTCTTTTTGCCTGGTTCCACTCATTGACTCAAGCTAGCAGTTGAATAGCAGGTATATCTGTTAAAATAGAGAGCAAATGTTTTGTTTTTCTTTGGGGAGACAATGAAATATGACAAACACATTTGTTCATGCTGTGCTCCTCAGGTTGGCTTGTTCAGCTCTCTAATCAGGTGGCTCTGAGTGATTTCTGCTACTGATTATTTTTTCAACAAATTGTATTAAAACAAAAAACTGTTTTACAAATACATAACCTGAATACAAAGTTTATTTACTTTCAGGTCAGATTGACTTCGATTTGGTCCTTAGGTTTTGAGGGTTGGAACAAAGTCAAGACAGCATTTCCAAGCATTCATTTCCTAAATCCTGGAAATTGTTATTCTTCCGCTAAAATTTCATGTTGAAAGGAGTTTATTTTGTTATTTTCTATTTATCAATAATGTTCAACTTTAAAGAATCAAGTCAGGAACACAAACATCAACAGGTAACTCATGGGGCCAAACTTGTAACAGAGGTACAGAAAAAATGAAAATAAGCAGTGAACTTCTCACAAACCAGAGATTAAGTGCCTATTTGTTCGTGCTAACATAGTATGTTAAAACAAACTGAGAAAGGAAACCAAGATGAAAAGCTTGTAAAACAATATTACACTTACTCCAGGAAGAATATTATTCATGAAGTTTCAGAATAGGTTTGCTTGATGATCCAATCTAACCATTAGTGTGGCTAGGGTACTGCTAATTTACTCTTGATAATTAATTTGTTCTTAAAGCATGAATAGCGCTCTGGGTGCTTAACAAACAATCCAGGTGGCTATAAAGCCAGGGTACCTGTTGTGAGGAGGCTTATGGTCTAATTACCTAACAGTAATATGTTCCAGGATCACAGTGCCAAAAAAGAGCAAGCTCTATCACACTCCATTTTAGCTTTTCTGTTTATTGGTTCAGAAATGGTGAAGAGCTAATCACTCTTCGTCAGATGGGCATAGAAGAAATCATAAAATTCTTTCTGCATTCTTCATGGCACCAGTTTGGGAGTGCATTGCTAGTCACCCTCCATAGTAATATTTCTTGTATTAGAATGGAGGAGGAATAGCAAATATAATTTTATATAAATTATATAAATTTATAATTTATATAATTATATAAATTATATAAAAACCCTAAATTTGAGCACAAGAAAACCTGCTAACATGAACCCTGAATTTGCTATTCCCTCCTGAATCAACACAGTGGAATAGTTCAGTGCCATGTCTATGTGCAATGTAAATGTGTTACAGCTAGCTGATCTAAAGCTGCCTTGTTTTGACATATTCTCATTTTGGGTCATTAACTCAGCTTCTACTTCACAACTTGTTAAACAATTGCCCAAGCAGAAAAAGATCTACAATATGTCTGCAGAGTGGTACATTATTTATTGTTAATGGGAAGCTGAAAATCAATTCACTTCATTCCTGGAAAAAAAACCCCAATGAACCAGCAAACCCTAATGGCAGTGTGTATGTGCTCATCTTGAAGTGCTCAGTTTGAAAAGGGATCCTTCTCTCTGATGATTGTCTGTCCACATTGTTTTTCTGCAGGTACATACATAGGCACTGGCTGCTGCTTTCCTGTTGTCCCTCATGAGTGAAGAATCTCAGCCGTGGGAGAAAAACTTTGAAAACCTTTAGTTCCTATTATTGCAGACAGCATGGGTGCAATTGCACCTGGCTTGTTCACAGGCCTCTGAGGTACCACAGTAAGCATTGCATGACCCTCATGATCCACATCCTGATTCCAGAATATCCTGATCTGAGATACCCAACACCATCCAAAAGGAGTATCCTTGCTTTCATCAACTATTCAAACAAGGGAAATATCCACCCATAGTTCTAATCACTTCTTGGCAAGCTCCTCAATCACAGAACAGTCTACTTACAAGGTAGGCTAAGGAATGGGATTTAGTGCCATTAGGGAATAACTTTCACCCTGTCAAGAGAAAAGAGACACTTCACCATATTCCAGGGTAGGCCACAAGATAGAGGCTATTTTTTTCTTCTGTAGGATACAGTGGCAAGGCAGAAATGGGACAGTTTCCTAGATTAGGTAGAATGGGAATTTATACCCATTCCCAGTGGATTTAAAAATCTGAAGATAAGAAAAAAAAAAAAGAAAAAAAAAAAGAAGAAATACTTAAGCTACAAGACACTTCATCTCTACTTTCCCTACAAAGACAGCATGGGCATAATTATTTTTATTTATATATCTGCATATGTGGAGATATCTGTTAATATGTAACTGTGCAGCTAAAAAACTGTTACCATCACCTGGGCTTTAGGATGTCCCTTTTTGATTTTAGACATTGCTGAAAGTATAGTGAGGTCTGACAGGCACGTTGTTTCCTTAGTTCTCAAACACTTCTACCTTGATAAGGATTTTCCAATCAATGCCTTCCATTATCTTCCAGTAATGTTAATTGAAGATGTATTCACATCAAACACTTCTATCTTATCTGAAGAAGGTATGTGGAACCGAGTTCCAGTACAATAGAAATAGTAATATTCTGAGACTGTAATTATATTCACACTTCATGCACTGCTAGAATTACTTGCAAGCTACAGTTATCAAATGCTGCAGTTGTTGTGTCTCTGGATTAGTTATAAAGAAACATTTTAATATCAACTAGCAGATGGGAATGCCCCAAACTCTCTGAGATATGTTTTATATTATTTAACACTGTTCATGAAATAGTAAAGTGTTATACTTTTCTTAGGAAATTATTATTCATCTGATATAGAGGAAAAAAATGGTTTCTTCAGAAGTAAGATTGTTTTTCTTAAAGATCAAGAGAAAATCACTTTTTGGACACCATTTCTACTTCAGAGGGAGAAGGAAGGCATGGATGCCTTTTTACTGTAATATTGCAGGTTATCTTATTAAAGTTCTTCAAAGAATCTTCTTGGTTGGTGTTGTAGGGTTCTTGATTTGGTGGCCACATTTTCTGAGGCTGTACAGAGTCTCTATACAGCCTTGATCAACCTTCTGACCCTCCAGCAGGGCAGGAGGAATATAACCCAACCCAACAGCCAGTGTCACACTTCTGGGAAATCTGACTTTTAGCTGTAAGATGTTAGCCAGTACAAGGTGGAGCTGCAAAACTCTTATACATCAGCTTGAGTGACACCATCTTCTGCAATAATAAGTGGTAGGCTGAGTTTCTTTTTTTTGGGGGGGGGGTGTGATTGGACTACCTTGGAATTACTTCATTTTCCCTATGATGGTCATTATTTTCTGTCTCACTAGGACAATTACAATGACCTGAGCTTCCCAGGTCAGAAAGGGAAGCAGAAAAGATGTTGAGGATGCTCATATCCATTCAGTTGCACTCTTCATCAGATACAGCCTAGGTCTGATTGTGTTGAGGAGCCAAGCAGAGAAACAGTGCAAAATTATTTGGAAGATATTGCTATTGCTGTTGCAGCTATGATGAATATTTTAACTTAGAAATTTCCATTCCAGTTTCCCCTCTGTACAAAGAACTGAGACGCTTCCAGGGTGCATTCCTTTGGGAAGAGGACAATGGGTAAAGGGACTACAGGAGACTCCATATGAGACAGAGCCTGTGGTTTCCAGGGGAGATATGCAACAACACTGAAATATGAGAAACAAACCGTCAGTAGACCATCTTAAGAATTGCTGCAACAAAAGCCATGAAACACATATGAGCAGGATGTGACTGGAATGTACTGAACATGTAGGGAAGAGTCACATCAGTGCCATGTTTCCTTCCCCCAGAAACCTTTGTGGTCCTTTATTATAGACTGGAGATCATAATTACATGAATTTCCCATGAAATATAAATCCTTATCCTACCCAGGAATGTAGGAATTCCGTTATGACTTTAGCTTTATGAATGCTACTTTGATATTTTAGTAGGATAAAAATTAAAGTAGATACAGATCTCTAATTTTTATCCACATAATTAAATAAGTAAGAGCTGGGAGAAAGTCAAGACTTTCAAGGCTCACTTAAAATAAGTTGCTGTTTTGGGTGCCAGGCAGGAAAAGTTAGGCTGACAGAAACTACTGAAATCAGGCAATTGAGGGAGCTGTAGTTATTAGCACTAATAATGTGTAGGATTATACTTAAAGGTAACAGTGAACTCACAGAGGTCAGCAATAGACCTCAGATTAACCTAAATGGAACAGAATCAAACACATTAGTGATTCCTGCAGTTCTGTGGAACATTTCAAGCAGCAGCAGTATCTCTTGATTACTAATTACAAGTTATGGACATACAAAACTGTAATTTAAATTGAAGTTGCTAATAGTGAAGTAGGGATGCATTGATTAATTCAGAACTGATGACCTTCTCCTGCTGGGCGGGTAGAACACAATTAAAAGCAATGCAAACTGCAATGAAATAAGATATAAATTAAGATTTTTCCTTCTTCACTTACCTTTCTGTAAAAAGCTTCCTCTGCAGCTGGAGTATACTGATTTTTAGGATGATAGTCTTACACTTCTGGAGAATAGATGCCCCAGGTTGGTTTGCTGTTGAAGTCCATACTTATTGATACATGTGTGTTTGTTATGCACTGTTCCTTGTGTTTGAAGGGATGAGCTTAGTAATGTGTGGGTAACAGCCTCGAGACTATTCAGTTCCCATCCTCTTTCCTAAGGATGCCAAAAAGCTGAAGGATTATGTGATTTGTCTGTGTTTTTGTTGAGGATAAAGATAAACCAGAAACAAGCTTGTCCTAACAGTCAAAAGGAACTCAGACACTTCTTGCTTCTGGCAATTGTTGACTTGAATTAGATTCAAATCAGTGAAATGCCCTAAACATTCTTTGTCTCTTGGACAGTTATTTCATAATTATTTTTAATCTCTTCAAAGTAAACTTTATTGGGCACAAAAATACATGTGCTTGTGGGTTGTATAACTCTCAACAGAAATTGTTTAGGATTTTGAAATCACTCAGGATTTTCAAATCAAAGAATCATGTATACGAAGTTTTGAAGGGTTGACAAACATTTAAGGAAGAGAGAGATATTTTTGAAAGAAATTGGCTCCCAAGTCTCTAACTATAAAGTTGAGAATTTATCTGAACAATTTCTGAGGTCTAAGGTCCAAAGCAGTAAGTATAACTGCTGCTTTGATAACCAGGATTGCTTTCAAGTCCATACTCCCTGCTAGAAGAGTAGCAGGAATATGTATTACTGAGCCAAGAGGTCACTCCTTAGAGAACTTGCCCTAAAGCCAGATGAGGAACAGAGAAGGGGATGAAGGAGTAACCCTGCACGGCTGATGTGTAGCTCACTTTGACATGGCTTTGCTGTAAGGGTGCTTATAGCAATGTCACACAGTTACTTGCAAAGATAATGAAGTACTGAAAAATGCCTTTGCCTTGATCCATAGCAATTATTCTTCAACACAGAGGAGAACTTTGGAGAAAAAAAAAAAAAAATCTTATCAAACTTTGCCAGTGTTTTTTATCTTCCTCTTCTGGAAAGGTGATATGAAGTAAAACAGGGTTCTTTACCTAAGATAATAATACATGTATATTTTAGTCTATATTAGAAATAGTTAATTTAATTTTTACAATATTCTTATAAAGAAATTGAGTGTCATTGCCATTTTACAAGTGTCATAAGTAATTCCTAGCTTTCTGATGAACTTCCTCCCATTTGTTCTGAAATGCTAAGCAGGAGGACTCAGGAAATCACAGGCCACTCAGCTTCATCTTGTTCTCTTGGAAGGTGATTGAGCAGCTAAACCTGTAAACCATTTCCAGGCACTTGAAGGACAAGAAGGAAGAGTCAGGCAAAGTCTTCAAGAGGACATTATGTTTGACCAAGATGATAAGCTTTTTATGATGAAAAGACTGTCTTGGAAGATGAGGGGAAAACAGCGGATATTGTCTGCCTTGAGTTCAGCATGACTTTCAACAACACGTCCTCTGATATCCTCATGGAGAAGCTGACAGAAAGATGGGCTGGATGAGCAGACAGGAAGATGGATTGAAAGCTGACTGAATTTATGGTCTTGTAGAGTGCTAACCAGCAGTATGAAGTTTAGTTGGACACCTGTAGCTAGCAGTGTACCCCAGGGGTCCATTCTGGATCTGATCCTGTTTAAGATCTTCATTAATGGTCTGAATGTTGGGGCAGAGTGTACCCTCAGTATATGTGACAATTACGCAAGCAGGGAGGAGTGGATGATACACCATAGTGTTGTGCTGCCATCCAGAGGGACCTTAACAGGATGGGAAAATGGACTGAGGATCCTCATGAAGTTCAACAAAAGGAAATGTAAAGTCCTGCACTGGTAAATGCTGAGAGCCAACACACTGGAGAGCAGCTTTGCAGAAAAGCACCCAGGGGTGCTGGTGGACACCAAGTTATCCATGAGACAGAAAAGTGCCATTGTGGCAAAGAAGGCTGATGATTCTTTGGGCTGCATTAGGAGAAGTTTTGTCAGCACTGGGTTGGAGAAGATGACCTCAAAAGTTCCTTTCCAACCTCAAACATTCTGACTATAAAAATGTCACAGAGGAAGAGACTACTCTGACATCCAGTTTAAATAAGTCCCCTTCCTCTGAAATCAATATGGTACCCTCAAAACTTCTCCCATACCCACTCTTTCTTCAAAATTAATGGCAACTTGAAGCACCAGTATTTCTAATCTTCACAAGGATGAAACAGGCAGCTCTTGTCTACCAACATCATTCTCAAATCCTAGCAATGTATTCCATCTACAGATTTGAAATACAATTTTTAAAACAATTTTATACCTGAAGATGTTCCCACCAATCCTTTGCTCTATGTGCAGAATGCATCTGTACAAGGGGGATCAAAGTGCTTTGCTGCTCTGTACTAGTAGAAGTTGCTGTGCATCGTCTTCATGTTACTGCTGCAACAAGATGTGTTGAATTACAGAAGCAAAATTGTGAAAGACATTTTATGGATGGCTGAAAGCAGAATGAAGTATACTGTGAAGCTCTTTCGCAGCTGTTTGTTTAATCTTATAATTTAAAGACCTCTGGCAAAAAGAGATTCCCACAGTTTTTGCAGTTGGCCAGCTCTGATGTTTTAACAGTCAGAAAGCTCTTAATAATGTTCATTCTATTACACTTCAGAATAAATTATTCTTCTGAGTTTGTCCTCCAGGAACCTAGTTTACTCCTTTGATCACAATTTATTATAATAACTTATAAAATCAACTATCATATTGATGCCAACATCCCACCTTCTTTTTCCCACATAGTCTCATTTCATTTTTTTTTTCACTGAAGTGAACTTAACTTTTCTTGAAGTTATAAAGGCCATTTATTCTTGCAACTCTTCTCCAAAATCCTAATTTTTTTCCCCAAGGTATTGACATTTCAGGGTTTTTTTTTTGAAATCACAGGGCCTTAAATTTAGACTTTCTTTTTTTAAAAAGAAGCAAAACTGAGACTGTCAGAAAACCAAACAACTCTGAGGGATTTGACTTCAAGAAAAATGCCAGATATCATGAAGCTGGTGATTAAAATTGCAAAAACTGGCAGCTCGACAATTGCAGGTGATGAATATGTATGCCAAGGCTTTCCAGACATAGTAATTAACAGATTGAGGTGCCTGAATGCTGCATGCAACCAATTTAGAAATGAGGGTAACTCTTCAGCTTCATGCTTTGTTCTGTACTGAGCATCCTGCTGTACCTCAGCAAACACTCAGGAGTCACAGCTGAAAGCCACAGAAGATAGATAATAGAGCAGACTCCTTTGAGCAGCTCACCACCTTCAGCAGGTGTGTGGAATATCTGCCCGTGTATAAAGGATGGGATTTTTCTAACTGAAAGGAAGGAATTTTAAGATGTCATTGTGCATGGATATGGTTCATCTCAGCACTGTCTCCTCACACCAGAGCAGACTCAGTGCCCACATACAGTTGGCGCCTGTATTTGGGTCTCTGCACTTCAGAACACGATGACTGTGTTGCATCCACACACCATATGTGCAAGAGCCACAGCATGGACTTCTGAGTAGAAGCAGTTCACCTCCCATCACTGGATATCTGCCTTGTGTTTTCAGCCCCCAGATGGCCACTGCTTTTAGTTAAGGTTAGAGGTATGGTTATACCATAGGTATTTTCCATAACCAGAACACAAGAATGACCTGAATGGCCAGGGCAGTGGTCCAGACAGACCAGGATGCTGCCACGAGTAGGAGCAAAAGGGAATGTAATTTTGCTCGATTCCTTTCCCCTCACACTGTGGCAGCAGCATGAACTGTTGTGCTGGGGACGTTAGAGATGCTTTCTGCCTCTTCACTTTGCCTCTCTGTGTGTGGAACAATGGTCCGTGAATTTTTCTAGACCTTTTTTAGACTTACTGTTGATATCTGCCTTGAAAACCCCCACTGATAGAAAATTTCCTACCCAGACCGCAAACAAGTTCATATTTGATAGTCTGCTTAAACCAACCTCCTGGTAGTTTCAGTTTTTCCCCTGTGTTATAGTGGATGGAGAATAACAGATCCGCAGGCGCTACTGTTTCTCTGAAGGAGCAAAAATCTGATATGTTGGTATAAAATACACATTTAGCTTGACACTGGGTCAGGGAAGAGCAAAAATGGAAGAAATAGGAGACAAGGGATTTGGGAAAAGTTCTAGATTGGTTAGTGTAAAGGAGGTGTGGTTTAAGTTCGGTCAGATAGGGAGTTATGAGAGATAACAGGCAACTCTTCATGGAATTGTCAAAAGCAAATGAATCTAATCATTCAAACAAATCTAATTTTCTCCCACAACATGGTTATAAAACTTGTAGGTGGGAGAAAAAGTGTAGACGATGTGTGTCTAAAGCTTTAATCAAATCTCACGTGACATAAGGAACAGAAATGTGGTTTTGATGAAATTTTTACTGACTGAGTGTAAACTGGATGGAAAACCAAAACTATAACCAGAACAATTATCAGTGCCAAGCAATAGGATGAGAGGCAATGGGCAGACACTGATGTATGGGAAGTTCCACCTGAACATGAGGGAGAGCTTCTTTACTGTGCGGGAGGCTGTGCACTGGAACAGATTGCCCAGAGAGTTTGTGGAGTCTCCTTCACTGGAAATACTCAAGAACCATCTGGATGCAATCCTGTGCCATGTGCTCTGGGATGACCCTGCTTGAGCAGGGAGGTTGGACCAGGCAACACACTGTGGTCCCTTCCAACCTCACCCATTCTGTGATTCTGTGAAATATTTGGAGAAGTATTGAAGCTGCAGTGGGAACTGGGTAGAGTTTGTGTTGATGGCCAGGCAGGGGACCTGAGGACATTAGTTTCAACTAAAGGCAATTTTCCATGAATGCCCTGCCACCTGCTTCCCACTGACTGCTTCCAGGATCCAATGTCAATGGGCACACTGAAATATGCAGCAAAGAGCTTTTGCTATCTCAGAGAGATGCTGTACCCTGAATAAAGTGGCCCTTGGGCACAAACTGAGAAAGGAACAAACAAGTTAATGGTCCTTTCTGTTTGGGTTTGCCTTACAGCACTCTAACTGGCCATGCTTTAGGTGACATCGTGCATCCTCAACCACATTCTGATCCTGATTATTTTTTCTTGGGGGAGAGTGAAGTATTTTCTTAATTTCAAAATATGAATAGTTTAGAGTCTGATTATTTTTGGCAAAGAAGATTGATTGTGGAGTTGTGTTTGTCAACTGTCAAATTAGCAGTCTCACAGATCTTGTCCTTTTGAAGACACCTTAATATAAAGGCAAGAAGAAGACAGAAAAAAAAAAAGGCAAAACCCTACAGAGTCATATTTTAGTCAAGCAAAGTCACAGAGAAGATTCAAACAACTTACTGTGTTTGATTGAAGAAGTGAAATATGTAGATGAAAGGAGATTCAGAAGCTTTTGATCCCTTTTATATGTTTTTTGCTTGAGGGGTTGAGAATTTGGACATAAGATCATTTCAACGTACCTCTGTCCCTGTTTTAAGCAGAAATGAGTTTCTATAGTAGGAACAACCAGGGGAAAATGCCAACTGATTTTTAGCATAAATACGGAGGTACATGGGATGTGTAAATACACCAGATAAATACATGTCAGATTTTCATCAGCTCTTCCATTTAAAACTGAGCACCAGAAGTTGCCTGCAAGTTTAGTCTGATGCTGTTGAGAAATCAAGAAACCCACAATCTTGTGTGTGATCATTAGATAGTAAACAGAGGTGTGAATGAAAGGTCCTTTTTAAGACATGAATGAAAAAGAGTCCATGTGTCCAAGGTAAAAAGGGAAATCAAGTTAACCAGAAAGGTCATAAGAAAGTCCTGAGGGCCTTAGATTTCTTTTCTGGGGCATATTTCCACAATATATGCATCACACTGTATTAAAGTTTTTCAGCAAATAAAGTAAATTATATATCATGTTATATTTTAAAATGTTCATATGTTTAATAACTTATTTTGTGTCTAACAACTTGCAGATCTTATAGGAGGAATGGGGTTGCATGAGAAAACCATTACTGGGCTTATGAAGATTGTCAGTTCAAGCACTCTTGAAAGAGGGAAATAACACGTTTGCTCTTTCTCATGTAGCTTCATAAGGAAACATCTCTCAATAGTTCTGAGAATGGAAGAGGTACTCCTGAGTGCTAACTTCATTCTAGCTTGGTGAGGAAAGCTCTCTGGGAAGATGACTTGAGCATATGCTATTTTATATATATAAGAATAACCTGTTTCAGCTTAGAGGAGGGTCTAGTTCTGTGATTGTGGTCCCCTTTCTAGCACATCTGTAATGTGCAAACCTAGTCCTGCCCCAGAAGTTTTTATTTTCCAGACTGTGTAATCTTAAACAAACATTCACTGAATATTTCTGTATTTTTAGTGGAAAGCAACTGTCTTGTTTCTTGCTTCTCTTTCGTGAAGCAGAGGCATTCATCTAGACATTTTTGGATTAACTAACAACAGCTTGGCAAAAACTGTTAAGTCATTAACTTGTTTTGATATTATCTTTTAATCTGCCCAAAGAAAGTGGTGGGCACAATCTTAAAGATTTATATATTAGGTTCCCTAGGTTGTTGCAATGCAAATTATCATAAATCACAGCCCTCAAGTATTTTCTTAACAATTGTTTAGCCAGTACACGCTAATGAACCCTCCTCATTTATTTACTCAAAATACCTTACCAAGGGGAAAAGAAAGTGGCAGAGACAAAGCATTGTGTTTTCAGGCTATCCTTGGAGATTTCACGATGCAGCAGCAGCTTCAGGTGCTTTTTGCATTAAATTGCATGCAGTTTATCTAAGAGACATCATTCGGTATCAACTGAAAAAAGCAAACAAGCCCCAGCCTAGGAATCTCATCTCTGAGCCAATAGTAATTCTCTCTCAGAAGCCCCCTAAAATTCGAGGGCTTTTCCATGATTTGTGCACCTCTTTTGAAACCTACAATTCCAAGCCAGAAAATTTTAAAAAGCCACATCGATGGTGCTAATGGCATCTGTCCCAGGAAACCCTCTCTGGCCCCCAGCCAGTGTGGCAGGTGGGCATACTGGATACCCACTCTGCTAAGCATTCAGAAGGATCTTTCTGAGCAGTTCTTGCACTCCTTTGCAACATTACTGCTCATCATGCTGCTCCTCCCATAGGGTCTGCACCCCACCAGCTGTTTCCTGAGGATGGTGCAGCTGCCCTCTGCAAATGCCACTCCTGCAATGGCTCTGGCCACTGGCTCTGCTACTTCTCTCCAAGACATGCCAGACTTTGTGTTGGAATTGGTTTGGATAAAATTTCAGGGTAATGCCATCAGAAATGTAAGCAACACAGTGAGTAGGAACAAAACAAGAGTGAAATGTAATGGATATTAAACAGAAGGAGTAATGAGATACACACATTATTTTGCTACACCCTCCAACAGTGTCCATTATTTAAGGGCTTGCATTTTCCTGAAATGACTGGATTGTGTTTTGTCTCCAGATGTTTTTTTACTGTAGCATTTTGGTTTGCTGATCATCCATCAAAAACCCCACAACAAATCCCATATGAAGGCCCATATGAGAATTTACATCTTCCACAATGCATGCAAATATTCCCCTACTGCTAAAGCAGGCAAGTCTAGCCTGCTGACACTGACAATGAAGTAATAAATAGAAACAGGCCAGTAAGAATTATAGGTAGGATAATAGGTTTTTCACAGTGCATTACTAAAAAAGAAGACTGGATTTGCTGCTACACAGGACATTAATTCTGTAGCTGTATCCTGAACAGTGCACAAAGTTTAAATTGATTTATCGTAGGAGTATCTGAGAACAGTCATTTTACAGGATTTTTTTTTCTTTTTTTGTTTATTAAATGATGCACCTCCTAGCACTCATTTCTGATCTATTATTCTACTTCCACTGCATGGGGCATTGTGCTATCCAGACATCTGCTCTGATCCCTGTACTTTCATTCAACAAGGGGCTCTTTGCCTCATAAGAATTTTAGTAAGTTAGTGCCTGTCTACCCTCCCTGGCTTCCATTTGGCCCTGGTGGTGGGAATCCCTTGCAAATGTTCTAAACCATGTTTGGGCTGAACATGGGAAATGGATCAAGTCAGTCTCATTTACAGAATACAGAATACTCTAATATGTTCAGAATGTCTTTGAAGAAAGATACACTTGAGTCCAGTATCTCCAGTGTATGTCTGTCAAGCTAACAAGGAGTATCCTTGCTTTTTAATCCTCCTGCTTTCCTGCTTCGGCTCACAACTACAGTTGCCCAGCAGGGCAGCTGCTTGCCACAACAGTGATATGCAGTGTCTTGTGCCATTCTGTCTGCCACACAAATTCCAGATCAGCAGGATTTGTGTTGGGATCCTAGCATCATGCTTTTAGCTCTTGGAGTCTCTTCCCACTTTTCCTCTGGTGCCTCTCCTTAATCTCCCCGTAAACCTTCTCCCTCATGCCTTCTCAAATACCAGATGTGGCACATTCTCACAACACTTGATGGCTGCTCTTGAAGTGTTTCTGAGCTCTGCTTCTCGCCTGAGATCTCATCAGACCATCTTTCATTTATGCAATACAGTGGAGCAAGCATCTCTAATCCACTTCTTCTTATATCCTCTTTCCTAATCTCCTTGTTATTAGGATGCCCTGGTGCTGGCCTGGGTGGAGTTCAGAGGCAGCAATACAATTTTGCTGCTGAACAACATTCACTTCTGAAACTTCTAACATCTCTGGTTTTTGTATAAATCTGAAGTTTGTATTTCTCTTATGGCTGATCTAAAAAGGACCAGGAGATGAAAGTCTTGCTTAGAACATACTGTAACTTTCCATTCCTTCCCATGCTTCTGAAGGAAAGCTTCAACTCTGATAGTTGAGGCAATGTTCAGGGTGTGACTCAACACTGTGAGTAGCTGGCATAAGTTGACTGTATCCTCCCTATTTGTCTAAAGCAAGCTGTTCAGCTCAGTGGCCTGGGCTGTGCTTTATTTATGGCTGCTCTGTGTGTAAGCATAAAGAACATTACTTGTTCTTTGTAGTTAATGCTGCAGCACACAGAGGTAGCCAAGATATTTTGGCTTGAAACTTGTATTTAAATTTTTAAAGAAAATTGATCGTCAGGATTCCAGAGACACCAGTGGGTGAAGTAATGATCTCAGTGCTGGATGGTTCTGCTCAAGCAGGGAGTGCTGAGGTGAGGGGGACTCAGCATGAGAGCTCTGCCCATGCTGGGGGAGAAACATCTATTGCAGTACTGTGCATGATTTCCTGTAAGAATAGGGACTCAACTCCACACTGCCTGAGGTTTGATTTAAAAATGAAATCTGCTGCTGTGGGTGTTTGTGTATGTATATACATTTTATAATATGCAACATAAATATAATTATATATATTTACATGCTGTTGATAGTTGCATATCTGTGTACACCCTCCCACAGTGAGAGTGGACTCAAGAGAACAAAACATTTCCCTCTCTCTTTTGACATGAGATTTTTTGGAATTATACAGGGGATGGCCACTGTGCTCTGAGAGCAGCTGCCTCTATATTTCCCATAGCACACTGTTTTCATCCAAACTCCTTCCCTCAGATTCTGTCTCACTCCAGTCACCTCTGGTCAAGATCATATGGGGCAGCATCAAGGAAACTCAAGTCATTGCAGTTGAAGGAACTGAGATGGATGTACCTGGAGGATGTGCTGGCCAGGGAGTAAGGGAGAAGGAGGGAGCTTCTGTGTTGGGGAAAGCCTAGAAAAATTTGGGATGAAATGGAAGTCACAGTTAATGGGCAAGAAAACATGAGAACTCAGCACCCAATATTTTTTTTAATTATCTACTGTGATTGTGAATCAAAATGAAGTCTGTAAGAAGTATGAATCTCTTCTCTCTCCACCCTCAACGTCTATACAGGAGTGATAGGGCACACACCAAGACCGAGCAGTTCTAGAAAGATTTCTTAGAAGCTACTTACACAGCAGCCATGATCTGAGGATCTGAGGGGTTCATCCAAGCTCACAGAGTTCATTACATTGTGTCCTCTACAGATATCCTATTGCATAGATTCTGCCTTGAAGGACTTAAGTGTAGTGGTCATGCAAGTTGCCAACTCAAAATTAAATGTAGTCTAGGCATGTGGTGCAAACTTTGAAGAGCTAAACCAAAACCAAAATCTTTGTTCTCTTTTGTTAAGTCAGGCCAGTTTGTCTTGGTTCCTGATGTCCTGATGCGAGGTGGGGACATGAGCAGCAGGGACAGGTGAACTCTTTAGAAACAAAGAGGTAACTTTTATGTAGATATTCATTTTTGGCATTGTGCGTGGCAGAAAATAGACAATTCCACCTGGAATTTCTGTTTCCAGCTTCAATGCTCATCAAACCTTTCTGCAAGACATCAGCAAAATATTGAGAAATACTGTCTCACCCTCACAACTGGGCTTACCTCACACAGAAAATTCCTCGCTGGAAGAAACAGTTAAGGGATAAAGATGAGGCTGAGGTAAACGGGGACTTAGCCCACAGGCACAGCTGCTTTCCATAAACCCCATGGCTATGGAAGAATATGGAAGAATTAGCATACATATGAAGCCTTCTAAACTACCTTTGATAAAGACATTCTCTAAGCAGAGACAGGCATTTGACTTTGGGTGGGGACAGAGGGATATGAAGATCCCTGTAATCACAAATAATTTCTTCTGACTGTAGGGAAATGGTTGTCCCCTGTCAGTCTAGTGGGAATATCCAGAGAGTGATGTCAAAGGGAGAGTCTTAGCTTGTGTGTGCCCTCTGTCCTGCAGGCAAGAAAAAGAGCTGCTTTCAAAAAAAATTTGCAGTAACAAATAAAAGAAAGTTTAGAAAGACATTCAATAACTTACTGAAGTTGAGAGGTCAGAGATGGGCAAAAGCATCAGTAATAAAAATATGTAAGTCTCTCGACAGTGTTTATTTAGTGATTTTCAGTATTTAATAAAAATGAATATTGATTAAATAATGAATAGAATTTATTAAGCACACATAGTTGAGTTAATTAGATTTTATTATTTGAGAAAGTAATTAGATATTAAAAATTCAAGTCTTCTGCCAGTAGCTGGCCACTCAAAGTATCACAGGGAAGGAGTCAGTGCCCCTATTTAAGCACCTCTAATGTTTTAACACATCTTCAGTCCTAATATGTACAGAATGGAGAATGGAGGAGAGTTTAAATGTTCCATCTCCTCTGAAGATCACGTATGAATTACAATAGATGCTGTCATGGAGTGGAATTTGGTGATAAATAAGACCACAGAAACTGAATAATAAAAAAAATTCCTGATTTTCCATACCCACACAAAAATGCTGATTACTTCCTAGAAAAGCCAAAAGGGTAATAATTTGACATTTTTGCTGTTAATGAAAAAATCTTGCAAAGGAATATTATAATGAAACATAACCATACAAATAAATTAGACTCTGTAATAATCACTTAGGGCATTTTCTAGCAGTCCTCTGACATGATTCCCTAAAATGGCCCTTTTTCTTGCTCAGCTCTTGGCTATGTGCATACTCAGACGTCCTGTAGCATGATGGAACAAGTGCTGGTTGCTTTGCCTGCAGTATCTGGTGTGCATCTGTTACCACAGGAAGAGAAACCAGTGCTGTTTTATGCAGTAGTACAAAAAAGCCACCAGGAATTTCCTCTATACCCCAGGGCTTTTCTTGATGGATGCTGTGTTGACATGGGCATTATGCAACATCAGTGCAATTCTTAAAAGATGGCACTTCCCAAGTGAGGCTACTATTACAGCGGCAACAGCCAGAATTCCCAGCTTGAGCCTCTCTCTCTGTTTCCCACCACCCATCCTCCCTGGGAAGCTGGCATAGCATCACCTATGTGACCCCCTTGACTCAGCAGTGAGGAAGGCAAAGGGCTGAAGGCAGGCTGTGCTCAGGGCAGGGCAGTGGGACACGTGCAGATGCGTGTGAGGGAGTTGCTTGGAGCAGGTCTGCTACTTCAAGGAAGGAGCAGCAAAGCGAGAGGTGTCCCAGGTGCAGTTATCAGCACAGTCTCCCATGTGTAGCAATACAAGCTCTGTATCCACAGCCCACAGCCTGAGAAGCAGATATGGCTCTGTAAAGGTGGGGAATGTGGCAGAGCTTCTGGCTTTAGATGAACACCAGTGCCACAGAGTGAGCCGAGGAAGGCAACTGGACTTCCACCTCCTCACAGAGACCCATCCCTTGGGCCAGCCGAGAGGTGGGGTGTGCCCGAAGCAGTGTTCCAGTCACAGGGTGTGGGGCCAGGGCATACATTGTGGTCAGTTCATATCTAGCCTATGACTTTAGGTGATGAAAAGTATTTTCTGTAGAATCCTGAATCACCTGTGCGTGTCATGAATAAAAGCATAACTAAACCTCCATGCAGAGCATGGTGCCACATTGAAATCCCTGTGTCTGGGAAACAGCTGAATCCACAAGGACTGTGAACTGCAGACATGTAGAAGAAGCCTTGCAGAAAACAGGAGGGAAAGAATTAGATTGGGGCATAGTAAGGAAAAGTAGAACACACTTCAACCACAAGAAGCTTCCCCCAGAGCCCTTTTCACTCTGGCTTTCTGTAGATAGATAGGTGATTAAATAAATAAATAAATAATCTCTCTTTCCTCCTGCAAGTTGTGCTTGACAGCTTTGGGGGCTGGGGATTGAGTTTGAACTGATGCAGATGTGTGCATCTGGCATATCGCTTCTTCTATATACTTTGTTTTTAATATCTCTGACACCTTCAAACACATACCCTTGAGGCAGATCAAATTGTTCATGCTCTGTTTTGGCATTTGTATGCTGCCTATTATTATTCAACACTGGCATCACAAAGTGTATGTAAAATCTTTTTCCAAAATCTGTTTAAATGCACATATGAAGGGAAAACATATGTAATAGCACATGCAAGTCCTGACAGTCATGTGGATGGTCTAATCCTGTCTTCCAAGGCCATCCATATGAGTGTTTTTAAGTTAAATTAGAGCTATGGTATACAACTCAGAAGGTCTACAATTAAGCATATGCATGCTAACTTTAAGTGAATACTTGCATACACTCCAGAATTTTAAATGTCCCTCCCTTAGCCCAGACAACCTGTGGATATTCATACAGACCAAATGACAGATTTGGATGCACGTCGCAGAAGACTGTGATGCATTCACCTTTAGGTCATTCTGTCTCTCACACAATGCAATTGCTCCTATCAAAGTGATTATAATAATCTCTCCCTGTCCAAGCACCTTCTCTCTCGTTCTCATGAAGATCCTTAATCTCATGACCTGGAAGAGGTTTAAAACATATGACCTGCAAAGACCACACCCAAATTAACTACTCCACGCTAGTGTCTTTGTGAAGCTGGCACTATCTAGCCAGCACCAACATGCTCTCTTTTGGGATCCCATGCTGGCAGAAACAGACTTCAATAGAAAAAAAGAATGGTTCTTTTAAGTCTGCAGCGGTCACGGCCAAGACAGAGCACACAACATTCAGAACAAATCCACACTGACAACCCACCAGAGTCATGAAGACCTTTGTCCAGCACAGGCCCTACCCAGACCTCTCTAGGAATCTTTGCCTTCCAACCATGCTCCCTGTGAAGTTTGCACCTTTCCATCCCTGCCATATTTCTGAAATTATTAACAACCAACTTTCTTAGGGCTAGGTTAATAAGGGCTGGTTTTTGGACCAGGATTTATATTTATTCTTATTCTTTCTTAATTTTATTCTGACTTTTACTTTTATTCTTCCTTTTGCTCTTACTCAGCTAGAGAGCAGTCTGTGATTTGTTTAAGGTACTGTATGACATTCCAAGAGCTGCTTGGAATAGCGTCAATGGATCATGAGAGAATAAGTGAGCCAAATGCAGCACAGCCTTTCTCTTGCCAGTCAGAGAGAGAGAGGTGCCTAGGGGAGATTGCTCACTAAAGGTATGTTTGTTTTTTTGGGAGGATGAACTGAAACCAGGGAATAAACAAATGGTTTCTCTGTGTTGGGGAACAGTTCAAGTGTGTGGACCAGTTGCATTGCAGATATGTTTGAGAGCTGATTGAGCATAAATATAATCTTCCTTTAAGCTGATTTTTATTCCTTTTCACTGACTTTCTTTTTCCGCACTATTGATACGCCTCTTGAGAGGTTAAACATCTTGTAGAAATGTTGAGACCCTATGCCTTCTACAGAAGGTCCAAATTTATGTTGTGATATGGTTCAGTCAAAGAAGGGGTGATAGACTGTCCCCACCTAACACCTCCTGAACAGTTGTATGGTACATACTTGTGCCACTCCAGTAAGAATTTGTCCATGTAATGCAAAAACTTTTAGCACATTTAGCAATGCTGGGAATTATCACCAGAGGAATTGAGGGCTTTGGGGGAGGTGGCACTTAGGGACATGGTTTAGTGGTGAACTTGGCAGTGCTGGGTTATGGTTGGACTTGATGATCTTAGAGTTCTTTTCTAACATAAGTGATTCTATGAAAACTGAAAACTTAACTATGTTCTTAGCCCTTAATAAGTTCTATAAGTAAATACAAGAAAATTATATTGCTAAAGAAATATTACTGTCTTGAGTTTTGATTGACTTTTATTATTTCATACACACTTGAGGAAAACAGACCTTGATCAGTCAGAATTGTTTTGCAAGTTTCATTTCTCTTAAGTACTCTGGAGTGAGTTCCCCTAAACAAACCATGGTTGTTTCTTTCTTCACGTTTTAGAAGAGGCTGATGCTTAAACAACTACAAACCACCCTAAATGACTGGGAATTCACTCAATGTTACTTTTCTTTTTTTCATGTTTTGTTCAAATGTGGACTCTTCAAGGTTGTGGGATTTTTTTATTCCTTTGTTTCTTTTGTGTTGTTTTTTTCCTTTGGTTTTGTTGTTGTTGTTTTAATTATTTGTCGTAAACCTTTTTCACTTTTTTTAAATAGACTTCTGAAAGTCATTTACACATATTTCACTGTAATGATTCCACGATCATAATCTTGCATTTGATTTATTTCACCTGAGTTTGAAAGAAAAGATACATAATGTGGTGTTTGTTTTTGTATCCTGACTGAATCAGTATGTCTTGGAAAAAAGTATTCTCTGTGATTGTGAAATAACATTTTACCAGACATATCAGTGTTGTTGTTTCTGCAGTTATCAAATTAGAATCATCCTGAAACCAAATCTAAAAGAGATGACATGCAGCTAAACAAAGCTGTATAAGAATCTTGAGTATTTGTAGAAGAGATAGATGGAGACTGTTAGTTATCTGTTTCAGCAGAACTCATAAATCAGCTCTAAAATAGTTTTATTGCCAAAGGTAGGTTTGCCTCAGTGCAGTTTAAAGATAAGTTTGCTGTTCGTTTCCACCCTGTCTTTGCCTTAAATATATAGAATACTTTTGGATTTAGACACATTCTCCTATGTAACAAATCAGCTTCTTGTCATTCGTTCCAACTCTGGTTGCTTCATCCTATATATACATATATATGTGTGTGTGTGTGTATATGTATGTATGCATATATATATATCATATATGTACTTACAACAAAAGAATTCCAGCTTGCAATATTTGCTAAGATGTTCTGTATTTTCTTACTTTAGTTCTATGTGCTTCATGTGCTGATGAGAACACTGACATCTATATGTAACCTTGTTCCTATAAAATAGATTTTGATATCAGATACAACCCAGGAAAGGTAATTCTGAACCTGATCTCTCCTAGGTGGAGTTAATCCAAGGGTCAAGAGAAACTCTGTTAATCCCTCACCTCTCATCTCTTCTCTCATCTGCAGTTTTGGATTTGTTGATGATTTTGTTGGGGATTTTTTTTTTTTGGTGGAAGGACAAAGAGAAGGATGGTGGAAAAGAATTCTCTGACTTTTGCTAATACATTAAATTCTAGTAGGTTATTCTGTTCCTTGAGCCTCATGAAAGTTTTAGATCTGTATGTTAATCCTATTTGCAGGATGTTTTTACTGTGCATTTCTTTAACAATAGTGTGAATAATTGAAATAATAATTTATGATTAACTTCATCATAAATTACAGCGTGAAGTTTGCAAAGAAAACCACTCATTTATACAAATAATGGGAGCTAGAGTTTCAGTTATACTGATGATAATACATATTCTTATGATTGGGAATTATCAGATCTCTGTTAGTTATTAAGACTTAGCCAGCATTAATTAGCAGTAGAATCTAAAAGGTGGCTGCTGGAGTGCAGTGAGAGAGAGGGAGACAGGGAGGGAAAGGAGAAGGACACTTTGTTCCTAACCATCTACTTTCTGTCTGCTGTTTTCACTCTGCTAGAAATTACTGCCTTGGTTAAACAGTAATCATTTATCAGAGGGAGTAAAGTGAAGGGAAAAGAAAGTAAAACAGAAACCGAGGGTGGCCACTGACCAGCAGTTTTGCTGCCTACTGTAGTAAATATGGTGTGGGGAAAGGGAAGGTGCTGCTGGCTTCCATGTTCTGCTCCACAAAAATCTTCCAGCAGGAGCAGGGAGGAGGTCTCAGAGATTGTGCCCATTCATATTTGAGGCTTTTCCTTTTGATTCTACCTCTCTGCAAATGGATTGAAGCTACTGCCAGCCACTACACCACTATTATTCACATTTAAATATCAGGTAGCTCAACTGAATCAGAAGTCCTGTTGGTTTAGCAAAGTGCAAACATGGTATGTACTGTAGTGCATGTCAAAAAGGTGGTACATTGAACTGAAGAAAATGGGCAAAAAGCAGAGGGAAGGAGAGAGAAAGGACATGATGCCCAAGCAAAGCCTTTGGTGTGATGGCTAGCAAAGGCTGCACTGGGGAATGAGAGCAAGACAGGAGTGAATTGAAAAGAAGGAAGAAAATACAGCAGAGGAAGAAGAAAAGCAGTGTATATTGAGAAGATATTGGACATAGGGAATTAAAAATACAGGAAAAAAATTTAGACCTCCAAATTTAATATCGTTGTCAGTAGTCTGGGAGGGAAAAATGAACATAATCTTTGATTTCCATCATACAGAAGTTGAAAGGAACATTTGACCTGAACACGGTTATTTCCCATCTGTAAACACAACACATTTATTTCGAAAAATCTTCCTGCATTTAGCACATTAGATGAATCTGGTCTTATGGCCACTCTCAGAAACCATGCCTATTCTGTGGGTTTTTTTGTGCCATTGTTATTCAGAGCTTGAATACCCTTTTCCTATGATTCTTGTGTGACTGTATCTTGGATCCAATAACTACATCATTTCTTCCTACTCCTTTCTGGAGGCCATTCTCCCCTTTTGAAAACCTTCCACATCTTCCACAATTTCCTTTCACTGCAGTTTGTTACAGAAATGACTGTTTTGTGTTTGCTGCTGAGTCCAGCACAGCTGAATCCACACAGAATTCTAACAAACATCTCAGATGTTTCTTCTACTTGTCTTCACGTGAAGGTTCATCTATGTGTTATTCATATGCATATTTATACATAAACTTTCATAAATTTTCACCACTGTCGTATCAGTGTACGGGAATTACTAGTTTTCTTCTAAATTCTAAATTAGATTCTACTGAATGATAGGAGAAATTTTATTTTGTTTTATTACTAACACCTCTTGTGAAAAACACTATAAATGTATGCAGATTCTCTAGATCCTTGCTAAGTTACCTTTTGATTTATAATTTCAAATAGAATTCAGAAATGAAAGAGTGCCCTTCCACTAACAGGACCGACTGAAGCACATTGCTTTTTATATCCTCAAGTTCCTTGTCTCTTCCTTGGTCTATCTCTACTGTTTTATTCTCTTTTAAGTTGGTGGCCAGTATGGAAAATACTGAGATTCATTACTAGTTTTTGAGGAGGAAGGATATAAAAAGAAAAAAGTTTACTAGTTGGCTGACAGTTGAAACCTGACTGCTAAAAGAAGTTCTAAGACATTTATAAAACCAAACTTTATGTGGTTACTTAATTTTTTCAAGTTATTTGTATTTTCATTAGATGTGGCCAAGTCTTTCAGTAGTTTTAGACAACTGAAAATTATGTTTGCAAAGCAAAAAAATACAACACAAATAAATAAATATTTCCACATCATGTAATGTACATTCTTTATTTAGTGTAACAAATATGTAGTAGATGATTTATTCTAATACTAATTCACAGACTCATTGGCCTCTGTAGACTCAAGACTGATTTCCAATCATCATATCAAACCTGCCTCATCATTTTCCTGTAAAAGATTTTAAGATTAAAATTTTCCATGCCTATTCTGAAGAGAAGAAATATTTTAATTTTAAGAAATTTTGAATGGAATAGTTTAAAGGTATTAGACAGAAGAAAAAAATTAATCCTCCTTTTATATATGTCATGTTCCAAAGATAATATACTCCCTTTGTAGCATTAAAAAGACTTTTTGACTACTTAAAACACTTTAGCTTTCTTTTGCTGTCAGAAGAGGTACAATCTGGTTAATTTGAGTTTAAGAAGTATTTTTTGAGGCAACAGTTTCTAACATCTGAAAAGAACATCTATTTTTCAGTGAAAAACCTAAATTAAAAAAAGCCCTCAAACCCTGTTTCATACTGCTCCCACAACATAATTTAGGTCCATGATCGACGGAATCTCGGTGCCAAATTCTTTCTTCTCTTTGATGTTTTTCCTAGACATTTTTAATATTTTATTCCACATTTCTTTTGCTCCTCTTCTCCCTATCCCACAAAAACAATGCTATAGATTAAAACTACAGAGTTATGATGATGAAAGTTGACTGTTGTCAGCTGCTAGTCAACCACAGATCCAATCTGAACATTTACACAGCACCCTTAAATATTTGTTAACATTGTTGTTGAAGAGAAGAACGTCTTTATATCCCTTTTCCTGCCTTTCCCTTTTAGCAATTGTTACATGTGTGCATGATAAAACCCGCAGAGGGATAATCTCCCCCCCTCTCTAAAGCAATTCCACGGAGTAAATGTGTCTTGCTACATAAATGAAAAAAAGGCAGATAGTAATAGTTCCCATGATGAGAAGACCTCTTTTTCACTTGCTGCCTTCCATGGAAAGGCAGGGTAACCACAGTCCACAGTACCATAAGGAATCTTGGATAAAGTACTTCCATGAAAGGACACAGATTGCCAACTTACAGCTGTGATAACCAAAGAGTGACAATCAGCAGGCTGAAGACAGCAGCAAATTACAAAGGTTCTATTGTCTTTAATTTTTCTTTGGAAAGATTAACAGGAGTAATAAAAATAAATCTTTTTCAATTGTTTTCAATTTTGTGTATATGAGGTAGCTAATATCAATTGAGAGCAATATTTTTTTTTAATATTCACTCTAGAAGAAGGAAAGTTTTCTGGGCTGGCTGTAAACTAAGCCATACCTAAGGTAGCAATGCAGAACTGAAAGATTCTGAGTACTGCCTTTTTATATCCTAAGCTTTTTACAGGTAATTTTTTTTCACTCATTTGCTGTCCCTGGAGAAACAAAAACACACAAACAATCACAACAGAAAAAACAACAAAAATAAAGCAACAAGCAAAATAAAACCCCCCAAAACCCAAGAAAGGAATGCCCAGGCTTCCTGTAGGTTTAATATTTTGGGCAGTTGTTCACAGTGCTATTAGGATTTGCAGAATTTATTCATGTGTTTGAAAAATCATCTTACTTGTAACTTCTACTTCTTACAGTACCAGTGTAACTAGACCACTGTTGTTTTGTTTTGTTGGGGTTTTCTTTTAAAGAAAAATGGGATATTGTTGTTTCTTTTTTTTTTCAAGTAAACACAAGATGAAGGTAAGTAGCTGTTATCAGTACTGGATTTTGTTTTAAAAGAGAAAGGTGTTCACTATGAATAGAAAATGCAATTACACTAATCAAGAAAAAACATACAGGGGCTTCTAGTCCAAGCACAAAGTGATCAGAAGCTGTATCAGCTGTGCCCTCTGTTCAGCAAGGAATAATTAGCAGCTTCCTGAAAATCTGAGCTTCCTTTGAAACACTGGTCATTAGGTATCACTGGAGACAGTAAGCTACCCCAGGTGGCCGTCAGCCTGCTCCACTAGGAAATGCAGAGGGGTTTTGTGCTTTGGTCAGTTCACATTATTCAAGGCTAATTGGCTATTTTGCCACTTAAAGCTATTTTTAACCTTGCTGTTTCACTGGACGCTGCAGAGATTTTAGATTTTCTGATTTAAATGTCAGAGGCAGATAAAAAGTGCTGGTTTTTTAATATTAGTTTCAGACTGTGCTTCAGCTACTGCATGCAGTAGTCCCAATTATTGGTCCCCCTCTGAGAGATTCTCCCTTTCTCATAAGTTATTACCTCTTTGATCGATTCATTTGTTCAGTCATCCAGCTAGACAAATACATTTGGTAGTGCCAGAGAGGGCCAGGTGGAAGGGCTGCACTGCACCTGCTTAGCCTGAACAACGAGCTGCCTGTGGAGGTCAGCTTCAGGCATCTGTTAGAATGCAAAGGAAAAATGTGAGTTTGAAACTATGAGTCAGTTTTCATCCAATAGGACATCTAAGTGACTTCTACCCACCTCTGCCCGAAATGGCTGCAAAGCCAGGCACAATGAATCTTATATGAATCTTATAGCAATCTTATAGCAAAATGCTCAACAAGCCTTTTCATTTTGCAAGCATTTCTTCTGGAGACTGGTTTCTGCAAGGACCTTCCAAGACATGAAAGGCAGTTCAGTCTCCTTTCTTCCATCTTGGTTGCCCTCTTGTTCTCCCAATTCTGCTGTTCTGAGACAAGAGGCAGCAAAGCACCTGTTTTCCTTGCCAGAACTGGTTCTGTTTAACTGGAACAGTAGTTGGCAGTTTGTGTCTAGAAAGCACCATGCCTACTGTTCTTTTGTGTGCAGGGAACAGGATCTTGTGGTACAAAGTGAAAGAGAGCTTGCTCTCATGTAAAAGAATGCGTTGGATTACCTCCTCGCTATGAGTCTTTTCTCACTCACTCATAGTGCACAGGGCTCCCTGTGCTTATTACTTGTGTATAAATTCCAAGTGAGAGGCCTCTGCAGATAATCAGGATATGTTCTGGAGAGCGACAGTAAGATGAAGCAATAACTTTGACTTGTTTTATTCATCCAGAGTTCAGTAAATCGGCTACTCAGTTAGGTTATGAATGAGAGCCTGAGAAAATATCTTTACTCACAGAAACCAATGTAATATTGGCTAAGTGTCTGACTAACAAAGAAATCATGTCCACCTGAAGAAGTTCCTGAAGGGAGGACTGTCCCTTTGCAGTGAGTTTAACAGAAGCAACACACACTGTAATCCTTGAACACGGATCTAGGTGGACAGTCCTTCCTCATCTGTCCCTCCTTACAAAACAGGATATCATCGAGGAGTAGCACCACTAAAGAAAACATCAATTTCTATTTGATGCCCTTTTTTAGTACGTAAGGATGTAAAAAAAAAGAAATTTATCATTATGAATTGTGGTTATAAGGGTTGCCCCAATTTAGACAGCCAGGAATACATCATTCCATGTCTTTATATCTAGATCTGGCATTCTTGGGCTGTGAATATAAGTACAGAATGAATTATATATACTTAATTAAGCTCATTGTTTTAAGCTGTGTGCTAGACTGCATTTTATCCCAGAGATGTTTTAGAAGGGAGACTGTAACCAAAGTAAGTTCTGGAGATGGCATCTGCAGACAACTGGAAATGCCTGAAGAGCTTTTGTACATTGACGTCTCTGACAAAGTGTGCTCAGGCAGAGAACTTGTCAACCAGAAGTAAAATTTAAATACTTAGACATGGAAATAGTGAATGAGCTGCCTGAATAAAATGAGTTTGAGAGCATGCTGAGATCTGAACATTGTTCCCTAAAAGGAAAAATGATAATCATTTAGGGGAATCCAGCAAGGAAGGTAACTACAATCTCAAAATCAAATTAAATCAGTGGTCGTTAGAAGATGGATAACAAAACAGACTGAGGATAGAGGCAATTTTCTTTTTCATTTTTAATGCCATAATCCTTAGGAAGCATACTAGAGGAAGGGAAAGTGGTTTGATCCTTGGCAACATTTATCTGAGGAGTCTTGCAGCTTAGAAGGAGTTATAACATCAGAAATCAAGACTTAAGTAAAGTATGAAAATCGAGATATTTTCATTCTATTGGAAGACCGTGATCTCTCTCTGTATAAAAATGTCCAGTATTTTGTGCTTTTCAGGAGCCAAAACATGGATGAATAACGAGTTTCTAGAGAAGACTGGGGATATATTATGTTTAGATTTGCATCAGGACAGAACAAAGGGCAATATGTTGTTTATTTCTCTCAGCGTTATGAATACAGCAGCAGAGATTGCGTAATTAAGACTAGTTTTCTCTGTTCAATACCAGATCTGAGCATTATATTAATTTATGTAATACAGTAATTCCTGTAGAACAGTATCTGATCTTCAGCTTTGGAGTTTATGAAATGTCTTCCAGTATAGCTCTTTTTTCACCCTAGCAGACTTGGAAAGAATAAAATTAAGACTCTAATTAAAATTATGTAAAGGTTGCACAATTTTCTGTTAACAAGATTATTTGTTGAGTCTTTTTCCCACATCTAGTACTAAGTTCTTCAACTTTTTTGCCCTGCTTTTCCTCAGGGAAAGTACAGCAATCTATCAGGAACAAACAGCTTGTGTTTAAAGAATACTGAAATGTTCATCGGTCATTTTACAAAGGGCATAATCAATATTTATTCCAGTCACAATTAATGCTCTGCAAACAGAGGGCACATCATGTCCTTCTGAACCCAAGCAGATTTTCTTTGTGCTGACACAGTTTTATAAACTGTTATTTTAGATGGCTAATTATAAAAGTAACAAATCAAGCTATGGATATGAACTAGTATCCTGCTAAATAAACCTTGACTTTAGCTAGGAGACAGCAACAACAGTGAATATTTTCTGCAATAATTAACCAACTAAATAAAAAAACTGTGTTTCTAGAGTCAAAAACACCCCAGACAAACCAAACCCAACACCATCAGTGAAAGAATCTTTGAAAGTCCTTGTCTGGATTTCAGGAAGAATAGAAAGTTTGTATAAAAGGAAACATTTCACAAAAAAAAAAACTTGTGGCACCTTTGGTAATAAAATGTTTTTCATTTGTATTTCACTGACCTCAGAGAATTAAATTCTATTCATAAAGCAGTTTACAAAACACATTTGGACCCCATCACTAATATTAAATTAATCACAAAATGGAATTATTTAGCCACAAAACAGTTTTGTCTTGGGTGAGGCAGATTGTGATTCTGATCTCATTTACAATGGTTTTACATCAGTGTAATTTGATTTCACTGAAGCTTATGCTGTATAAAAGAGGAGAGAACATGGCTCATATTTTCTGAGTGGTCATAAATTGCACACAATTGCAAAAAGAGGAATTTCTACTCAGGGAAAAAATCCATGCAAACGTATTTTGCTAAAATTTGGCAGCCTTTTAGGAGTGTGCTATTTATATATATTTTTTTATAAGCTTAGCACCAACCAGAAAACATGGTAGATATCCAGTGCAAATGACTACAAATCAGTCAGGAGATTCAGTTTTGTTTAGTATGCTCACGAGAAAATGGAAAAAAATAATCTAGAGAATTTCAGAAAGAGGAACATTTAAATTAGATAATGTTACGTTGAGGTATTCATATTTGTTCAGTCCATAACTACTGAGGTATTTATCAGTAGTCAGAAAAGAAAAGCAAAGTGGAATAGGATTCCCAGGCTGCTGCAGACCATCTTGCTTGTTAGGACCAGTTAAAATCATGTTCTTTGCATGAGACAGAAAAGAATAGTTGTGCTGTATGTGTTGAATTGCTCCTAAAGATGGGGCTATGTTTTAGCTAGCTCTGGCTATGTTTTAGCCAGGTTTTTGTTTTAGGGTTTGAGGTTTAGTTTGTTTGTTTTTTTTTATTATTTTTGTTGTTGTTTTGGGGGTTTGTTTGTTTGGTTTGGTTTTGGTTTTGGTTTTTTTTTTACTTTCTAACTAGAGGACAAATAAAATACTTCTGAGAAATCTCTATTGCTGCTCAGATAGAAAAACCTCCTAGCTGGCAGAACATAAGTGCCTGCCTGAGTCCCTTGCAGTGAGAGCTGTAAGTTGCAGAATGCCACAAAGACATCCAAAAGAGCACAGCCTTGTCCTCTCGTTTCTCTCCTCTCCTAGAGAATAGGAATTTCCTCTTAGATGCTTGTCAGGTAAGAAATATGCTTCTGCACATACCTCTCTGAATGATGCAACAGGGGCTTAGCGGCACCTTCTAATCTGTCATGGTTATCCAGGGTTATCCAGGTTACCAATGGGATCCAGGTTAAATTTTAAGGGACAAAAAAAAAAAAAAAAAAAAAAAAGAAGAAAAGAAGAAAAAAAAGAACAAAAAAAAAGATAAAAAATACTTTGGAGAGAAGGAAAGAAATCCAATATTTTCTGAGAATTGTTTTCTTATGTAAGGGAATGAGAGCTCCTAAACGTGCCCGTAGCTTGACTGTGATTCTTCCTTTGGGAACACTATAGGGAATTACTATCTCCCCTCTAGCCCCATGTCCCATGTCAACTCCATAGGTCAGTATGACAGGTGACTGTCCATCCAGTCACCACAGGTGACTCAGAGAAGAAAAAGCTTTCAGATTGCTTCAGTTACATGCACCTAACCATGATCACCTCCTTTCAAATGTCTCCCACTGGTTGCATTAGGAAATTCTGCCCTTTACTCCCTCACCTTTCCAAACACACGTGTGCTGATTCAGATACCTGAAGCATCAACTGCTGTGGTGCTCATGGACAGTCACAGGGATGTCCATGTCACAGGGATGTCCCCTTTCCCTCTCAGCACCTTATTCCCACAGTGAGTTTCTCTGCAGGAGACAGCCTCAAATCCTCTCCTGGTTCTGACCTGCAGTCTTCCATGATCAGATTTCTCTCTCTAACAGCAAAGAGAGGCCCCAGCTGGATAAATCCACCAGCATTCCCAGTGTGCTCAGACTGCAGCTGTAAGGAGTATAGAGCACCTAGGGTTGGTTCTTAGTCTGAGTGTACTTCTGTGGAATTGTGAAAAGGTGTAGCTCTTACCACTGTCTTGCACATACAAGTACTTCCATGGTCGATGGCATGCTTATCCATATGGCAAATATTTCCTGAATTGGTGATTGCCTTACAAATGTAATGTCAGACACCAATAGAAAGTGTGGAGTTTGCTGTAAGACTTTTCTGTTTAAATTTGAATTGATCTAGACTCAGAACACTGTTCAATTAAAACGTTAATAAGTGACTCAAATCAACAATGTACAGAGAAGACGAGAGTTTCCTTTCCTACCAAAGGAAGCAGAAAGTAAAAAAAAGCACAGAGATGACTGTTCTGATTAAAAAGTGAAGAGAATCCTTCAGTTTGTAGGTCATCTCCTTTTTTGATAGTCTAGAACAACATTATGAGAGGAAAAAGGGACTCTACCCAGGGTTTTAGGGTTTCAGCCTGGCAGCATATTAGTCTTCATTAACATAATTTAAAAATAATCTAGTATAGTTTCTGAGATTTTATGCTTACCAGTAATTTTTGTTGTATTATCTGCATTTTTTAGGAAGTGGATGGAATGTATAAGAACTCTAAGAATATTTGAGAGGAGCAGAGAGAATATTATTTTTAAAATAAAGGTAAAACCAAAAAAAAATTAAGTATTCTAAATGAAGCAGGACAACTATTACTGTAAGATTCTGCTCTACATAAAGAAGGATAATAAAATGAGAGATTTAAATTTAAAAAGGAAAATTAAAGAAATTTTTTCTGAAGAGGAAAATAATTTCCAACAGCTATTCAATTGGAGGAATAACCCACAAATCCATAGTGCAAAAAGATGTTTGGAGGATATCAGATACCACATTGTACCTGAGCCTGTTGGGTGCTACAAAATAGCCCTGGCTTGGGGGTTTGTGCTTTGCAAATGCACAGATGAGTGGCCAAAAACCAAGGGGGTAAGGCTTCAGGGTGATCTAATTATAGCCTTCCAGTACCTGAAGGGAGCCTACAAGAAAGATGGAGAGACTTTTTACAAGGGCACATAGTGACAGGAAAAGGTATTATGACTTTAAACTGAAAGACAGTAGGTTTAGATTAGATATTAGGAAGAAATTCTTTACTGTGAGGGTGATGAGACACTGGAACAAGTTGCCCAGAGAAGTTATGGATGCCCCATCCCTGGAATTGTTGAAGGTCTGGTTGGATGGGACTCTGAGGAATCCGATCTAGTGGAAGGTGTCTCTGCCCATGGCAGGGGATGGAACTGGATGATCTTTAAGATCCCTTCCAACCTGAGCCATTCTATGGTTCTATGAGTCTATAATCCTCTGCTGTTGCTTTGCCACAGGTGTATGGAACCTGACCCTGTTCCTTAGTGCTGCATTCTCAGAAACATGGTGATGAATGGGAAGGAGAGAGTTCAGGAAAAGACATAGAAAATCTTTAAGGAAACAACTTAGCATAAAAAATGACAAGAAATTGAGAAATAAAATAATTTGGCAGTGAGATGGCCCAAGAGCAGGTGGTGGGCATAAAAGATGGTGGCCTACAAATATTTGCTGGTTAAATTGAAGAGTAAATACTCTCATTGTATTGTATAAATATTTCTGGGAAAGGGCAAACAACTCCATGGATGGACAAATATTCCAATTTAGAAAGTAACATTTACCTTACAGATATCGTAGGGTAAATATTTTTTGAGTGTAGATATTCAGTGGAAAAATATTGTTCTGTGCTCTGCATATAACATTAGCTAAGACAAAATGCATTAAACAAAAGCCAATTATTTGTCAGGTAGAACAGCAGAATGACATTGCAGAAATCTCATTATAAACACTAACATATTATGGGGAATTTCCTCCACAGTCCATCCAAGAATATGTCTGCTCACATGAATTCTGTTTTGATAGAAAAAAACTCCCTAAGTAAAAAGTCCCAGCAACACACAATAATAATAATAATAATAATAACATAAAATAATTATTTTTATTAAATGTATAAATGTAATTTATATATGTATATAAAGTACAAAAATAATTTATTTTTATTAAATGTAATAATGATAACTTATTGTTAATAATAACAATTACATAAATAATAACTCATGATAACATTCAAAATAAATATAATTGCACTGTTAACTAACGAACAGCACTTCTACTTTTCTGAATCAAATTTGCAGGCTGACAAAACACTACCAGCAACTTAATCTATGAGATCATGATTTTTCTCCAAGAGATTACCATCCCCCTCACCTCCCTCCAGAGTTAAACAGAGTAACCCTAATATTGCCTCTTGCCTAAGCATTCTTATTCTATCTCTAGTACCCATTAATATTGTAAATCCCCCATCATGAATGCATCAAGATATTCCCCCAAAACACAACATCAGGTAAAAACAGATGCTGTTCTTCTTCACTTAATTGCTGAGGTGGCATAGCACCCTGGAGATCTCTTGCCCAAGACCCTTGCACAGACCATCCTTAACCAGAGTGTTGGTTCTGGAAAAACACGGGTTTTAGTTATACGCGAGAGAGGGGACAACATTACAGATTTTTTAAAGTGAAGTAAAGCACCTCTAAAGTCTCTGTCATATGTTAATGATGGAAATGGATCACTATGCCCAAACCAATATATCATTGCTGGTAATTGCACAGTTGTGTCTCGCTTGGACATCAAGGTTAAGCACCAATCTAATTTCCAACAATGGGACTTCAGAATTAAGCCACAGTGTCAGACACTACCATCTACAATGTAGTATTCTTACATTCTGAAAACTAATATTCTGGGACTCTTGGATCACATAGTGAAGCCCTCTTTTGGGTGTAGTCTATATTGTCAAGATATATTTGCTTCACACATAATGCTTTCAGTACTGAAAACCCAGCTGAGCACAAAAGATTCACTCAAGTGACTGAAGAGATTACTGAAGAATGCAACACATCATAACATATTTTTCCTACTAGCTTCTTCCAGCTGCCATCCCTCTTTCTAGTAGTCTTTCTTTTGAGATTACTCCAGCATATGGCTTTTTGTTTTTTAAAAATGTATGTGACATTTTTCCATATAAAAGGGTCTTGTTGAACCCTTTGAAAGGAAATTATCATAAAGCTTACACTAATAATAATGAATTATTACCTCCTTTTCTTCTTTACCAGATGGAGGACAAGGCTTATCATATTCTAACCAGCTTCTTTCCTAAGTTTTCTCCTGTAGGTATATTAGAGGTAAGGAGTTACATGCTGTGTTATTCATACTGCTTATTTTGCTCTCTAGACTACTGCCACATTTCCAGCTAGTTCTTTACCCAGAGGCAAAACTTTCACAGTCTTTCCTGAGTTTCTACTGTTTCAGCATCTCTCATATTCTCAAAAGCATTCCTACTTTATTAAGTATACCTAATACTAATTGAGTCCCTGAAAATGCAGCCACACTTGCTTGCACTGGCATGTCGCTGTTAGCAAATGCTGCATCTTGTTCAAGACCTACAGCAACTTGTACAGCTCTTTCTGCTGACTCCACAATCTGCTGTTTACAGACTGTAATGCAGTGATTTCACAGTCATTGCCAGTGTCTTTGCCAGGGCAATCAAATCAATGCCATTACATGTAGTTTCCTTTCACACCCACCATCTCATTGTTCAGCATTCTTATTTCAGGAGCCCCTCATTTTGACTATGGCATGCCATGTGACCTTTTCTATCCAAGAAGGAGCAGCTGTTTGACCCCATGCTCAGTTCATCAAAAGCAACAAGGAGAGAAAGTCTCCCTAGAAGTAAAGAGTGAACAAAAAGTAGAGGATGAATGCCTACCAGCGCTGCTGAAGTTAGACTCAACAAAGAATCTAAGACTGTGTTTCAGTGTGAAGCCATCTAGGCTTGGCAAGGTAGAGGGGCTTGGGGAATTATATAGGTGTTTTCCATCTCTCTCGTCTGTGATTCTATTATACTATGACTAATCTCACCTTGCTTTAATATTCTCTCCTGTAACCTGTTCCATGTACTTCTTGCCCTTTCAGTAATGCAATTATCTAAGAATTGATGGCCATCTCATCCATACTAAATACTGCAGTACTATAAACTGCATTATTTCTGAATCATCTGCAATAATGGATTGTGAAGTCTAGAGCTGAATATCTTCAGTCTACATAAGTTCTGCCTCTTAATTCCATTTGCTTCATTTTCAATTAAATCTCCAGTGTGTGAGCAGGGGAGCCAGAGGAGAGATAGGGGTGAAAATCAAGTAAAAGAGAGATTAAAAAAATATAACAATGTTTTATGAACCAGGTGAACATAGAATTAAAAGTGAAACAGGTAAGGGAAAGAAAATAAAATGAGGGTGAAAAAAAAATCTTTAGCACTGAAATAAGGTATACTTAATGGACATTACCAGTGGAATACAAAACTTTTATTTTGATATCTTTAAATCAAATCCATGATATGGATGTACTGACTAAAACTCATTTAGATTTTCATTGCTATAGTCAGCAAGAAATTTGGTAGTGACTTTCCAGTTTTTGCTGGACAGTTTTTATATACACATCACAAACCCTACTATCATTATAGTTGGTGTCCCTGTTGACAAACTTCAAAGAGATGCCAAATCACAAATAGTTGTGGAAACTCAGCTGTCCAAAAGGAAAATCCTTAATGCATTTTGTCATGTATAATTATGCTAGAGAAGCGCCAAGGAAGTGTTATCAATATGAAGTTAGATGCCAGTAAAAGCTAAAGACTTGGAAAAGAGGTTCAGATCAAACAGCCTCATAAATGCTTCACAGAGGGCAGATGGAGCCAAAAATACAGTATGCTGAAGCAAGAGAGAATCCTTTGAAGGAAAATTCTCAACCAGAAAGATATACCCACACTATTTTAGCTTTCTCTGTTGATAAAAGGTCCCACTGTACTCCTCTGATGTATCACAGAATGAAAAAAACACCCATGGAGTGTGATTCAGATAAGTTTGAGAAGGCAAAAGAGAAAAAAAAAATCAGGATAAAAGTCCTAGAAGAAGAAAGGAACAAAATCCTCCAAACAAAAATGATGGCAAATAAATGAACAATAGACATGAGCAATGTCAAAAATGCTGATCAACGTAGTACTATTAAACACACCAAAAATATTACAAGAAGAAGTTAAGGACAGAAGAAATGGTGGTAGAAAGAGGATAAGGCCACAGATAGGGAAAATACAGGTTGATATGATAGAAAAGGAAAGTGGCAAAGAGGGAAAATCTCACTGAAGGAAACTCAGAAATTATTTAGATTCAGTGTTTCAATTTTTTCACAGCGTTGCCATGTACCTTTCCTGGCCAGACTGTGCAAAAGTAGTACTTGCTGCTGCACCTCTTATTGCTTTGCTGTTTCTACTTTAACGTGAAAATATTATGGAAATCTCTCTTCCACCACTTCACAGGGATTGCACATGCTATCACCTGTGTTGCTTAATTGCTAAATGCTCTCAGAATGTTAATGGAAAAGTAATGTGTGTAGAAGGGCCCATTTTGTAGATTAGATTTCTTAATGGACTTTCTGGAAGCATGTGAAGTAATTAATTTCCACAGAAACGTACTGTCACCTGCTGCTGTGGTTTTCCAAATGTCTTTTACCAAGACAGCACTTTTTGTTTTTTACAGCGTTGTGTACATTTGCTCTCTGAATAGTGTGGGGGTGATGGGGTTGTGAGATGTGTAACTTCTCTTACTGTTGTTTCTGCAGGAAGAGAGATCTGCAATTCCCCACAAAATATGCGTGCTTTCCTGCATAGGTTACATCAAGTGTTCAGTAGCTCTTATCCCATTCTTTGCAATTTTTTCTGGTTACTTCAGAGATGAAAGAAAACATTCTTTCCTCTGTCAGCGTGTGTGACAATTCAGTCACCACTGCCACATGATGCCTGCAGCTCTCACCAAAGAGAATCCAGAGATCCCAAATAAACAAAAACCTGACTTTTTGATCACCTGCTGAATTCAGTGAGAACATACAAAAAGCAGCCCAGTAGCTCAGGCTGGAAAACTTTTGTGTTACATAAATACTTGAAATTCCTTCAGCAAGTTAAAAAATAATTCCACGATTCTTTCAGGTGAAGAGTAGCACTGAAAAATTCCTTCAGTGCTAGTATAGGTGTAGCACTTGTGAAGTTAAAAGCATCTGGCAATACTTGGAATTGACTTCGTGCCACATGTTAGTGTATTAGAAAAGTTCAATTGTTCCTTTTAAACAGGAGTACTTTGGCAAATCTGTGTTTTCAAATGGGAGAGAAGAAATGTGGAGCCAGAAAGAGTTATGAATACTGACCCAATGTTGTTCTGGGCTTGTTTGAAAAGCAAAGTGAACTTCTAAATTGCATTTTTGCATTACTATCCAGCTGAAGAAGACTTAGGGGTTTTTTACTATTTAAAATAGAAAGATGTTGTGACAGTTAGAGTTAGAAAAATAGAGAATGGAACTTCCAAAATAAGATGCTGAATATTGCACACTTTCTGGTGTGTACTGCAATGATAGTTAATGCTGAGAAATAAGCTGAGTCAAGAGTTCAAAATGAGTGTGTTGATTTATGATACCAGCTAAATGAAAAAAAAAAAAAACAACAACTTGCTTGAGTAGTTAACCTTTTTTCCTACAGAAACTAGGGACCTTGTGATGATGCTGTCTCAGTGCATCTGCCACCACACACTTTTGGATGGGTCAGACCCAGATGGCTTTTGGAACATTGGCAAACTGTGACATTTGTTGTTAAAAGGGTACAGGCCTTAGGGATGGATCATGAAGCCCTTGAGAACATCACAGCATTTAGGAAATAGAGCAGAGGAGAGAGACTCACCCACCTCACATGCAGGAGCAGCTGCAGCAGAAGTTTATGACTAGATGGACAGATGCAAATCTGCATATTAGCGAGGTCTGTGTCTTCCTATGGGGAATCCCAGAAATGTCTCCCTGGGACACACCAAAGTCATTGAAACAAGAGGCTCATCTCCATGTGAAAAAGACATCCTGCATCCCACGGAAATGCTTGCTAAGGATCCAAACTGGCTTTAGAATGGATTATAGGGGGAAAACATCCTTTTGTCTCTGCTCTTGTTTAGATTTGAGAGCAAAGTGTTGACTACTGCCATTTCAACATTACTTGGTACAGAATGCATTTATTAATAGATGAGAGCCATTTGTAAAATGAGATTTCTCTTCTTAGTATTGCTGAAGAGGAAAAGTATTTTAAAATGGATTTGTTTTTAGTTTTCAACTTAATTTTTTCTGTTTGGAAAAATATGTGCCTGCAGCTATTGATAAGGGTAGAACTGCCGGCCTCCTAGCCTTTATTGACACAAGGCCACCTCATGGTGTGCTGGTTTTCTGAAAGGAGAGGACAGGAAAGTTACTTGCCATCCTTGTAAAAAGTTTTGTCTTGTGCAGTCCAATGTAAACAAAGAGCACCTTTCAGCAGAGATGCGTTTAGAGACCTTTTTCTTGGTCAAGAAAAAGGAGAGAGCCTGAGTGTGTGTATTTTTGGTGGAAAAATAGCAAGTTCACATCTGTTCTGTGGTAAATTATAGAGAGGGAACCTACTGCCTGAGGGCTGAGTGTATTTTAGTCTTGTTTTCTCAGTTTTTCTCAGTGTTGTTTTCTCAGAGATCTTGGCAACTGATCAGTCATTGACAGTGTGAGAGATTCTGCACAACTGATTCATGCTTAGGCAATGCTCCCTCCCTTGCAGACGAAGAGCTTCTGTGATGGGTAGAATAACATCTGTGACAGTACTCCTGGCATTCAAATATGGGTTATGTGAAAGAAGCAGACTCTTTTGTTCTTTAGAACAAAATGAATCTCATGAAACGATCTCATGAAAACTCCAAAACTCCTCTTCCAAGATCAAATTTTTTGCTAAAATTCCTCATGTTCTGTGGGTTTTTTTCAGTACACCTTTGCTCTCTGCAGCTTTAGAAATAATGAGAGGCCCTTCACTGCCTTTTTGTAAGAAAGAACAGCACATACACAAAGCTCACACCTATATCATCCCAAAATGTCATTTTTGTGCTACATTTGAAGTTTGTTTGTGTTCTACAGCGATGTCATTAATACACACAGATATTCCATTTTGGGAGCATGCCAATTATACATTGCAGAATTTATTTGGGATCCACTGCCACACTTAGTATTGTCTGGTATTGCGTACACCTCAGTAGTGTTTTTCTTTTTTTTGTGCTGTGGTTGAGCCCAGTGGCCTGGTTGGATTCAATGATCTTAAAGGTCTTTTCCAACCTTAATGATTCTATGACAATGTTTCTTCCAGAGAAAGCAGCAGCTTGCACACTCTCACAACACTAGATGCTGTTTACCTCATACAAATCTTTCTTAAAGTGGAAATATTTTTCTTTGGCAGAGGAGTGAAAGAAGCAGAGAAACTAGGAAACCCATTCCCCAGTTTACCTCACCATACAGACTCCAAACTGGCATAACTGAGCAGTCCAAAGTTTGGGATGAGCATCTAGGGATTATTTAGCCTAGCAAAACCAAATAAACTTAACACTGCAGATGTGGGATAATTTCACTGCCCTGAGAGTAACAAAAAACTTGAGTATCATGTGATATTTAATGCTGGGGACAAATTAGTTTCTCCTGTCTTCTCTCAGCTTGCACCTGGCTCAGTGTGATCCAGATAGAGTATATCTCATCTCTGTGCTTTTATTTCCCTGCCTACAATAGGGCTAATGTATACACATCTCCAGCCATTTTTTGTAAATTGTTTTTCAGGCCAAATGCACTGTATAATTTTTATTATACATTTTCCCTCAGATTCTGAAATGACCAATCAGATGTGTAGCAAAACATTAACTCATCCTCCATGTGGAGAATTGCACTGCTCAAGGGAACTGGCAGGAGGCTTTTCAAACTAGCTGTTTCACAACACAAGCTGGTGCTGATGAATTAGCCCTCAGATGATGAATGTGGGATGACTTGCCGGTGAGCGATGGGGAACAAGATGTTGAATGAAGCTGTTGACACTCCCACCAGAGCTGAAATGCTCTTGGAGCGTGGAAGAGAAATGGGAAAGGTTAAATCACTGTTTCACTCTCAGAGTGTGGGTAATAACAGTCAATAAAAAAAAAAAAAGTCAGACAGAAAAGACACCTTTCTTTTTGATGATAGTTTGCTCTTAAGCAGCTTTCTGTTAACTTCAGCAGAGCTTGTTAAAAGTGGAATTGTAGCATTGGCATTTGAGTATTTTACTCTTTGTAGATATGAAATAGAAGAGTGCTGTGAGAGCGTGAAAAAAGCTGAAAGCAGCAGGTCTCCCACAAGGTTTGCATAGTTGAGTTTTAACTGACCTTCTGCTAAGACACGAGATTTTGGGAGGGAAGAACATATTTTGGAAGATTTCTAGCCTTCTAAGAGTTAATTCTTCATAAGAAATCCACATTTTCTTAACCAAAAGTTGTCACTAGGACAAAGCAATTTATATTGGAGGTAGGATAATGAAATCTCTTTATGGCATTCAGTTCTGCATGTGTCATTCTGTAACTTAGTGGAGATAAAGGCTATGATAGATAGCTAATCAGTAAGGGAGGGAGCATCAAAACTTATAGTTTGGGTGAATAAAAATTATGTAAATTCCAAAAGCTTTTGGGTTAGAACAGTAGGTAATGAAGTAGACATGAAAACCAAAATTTTTTGGGTTAAAAGATAGTTTCATGAAAATGTATTTTCTTAGAATTAAAACAGTGGAACTGCTGAAGGAAAGAGACCCAAAGATCCCAACTTAATCTGAACTCAGGGTTTAGGATAGTTTCTGGTCTCGTAAAGTTGAGACAAAGCAAAAGTTGTGTAGAAAATAATTGTTTTGGGAATGCTAAAGATCTAGCAGAGTAAGCTCTGTGTTCACCAGAGGGAAAAAAAATATTGCATTTCTTTTCCTTAGCAAGGAAACAAACCAGTGAAATACATAGATAAAAAGAAATCAATTTCCATTTCCTGTGAGGCAGAGTCATTCTCCAGAAGGTACCTAAGACATTCAAAGTAATAAAGTGGGTTGTGTCAGCAAGGTTACTTCCTTGTTTTGCCATAGGAATGCTGTTTAACATTTCAAATGCATCATGGGAAAATAGCAAACCTTTATGAGGTACACAAACCTTATGAGGTACTGAACTCTTTACAGGGAACACTTTACCTGTGGAAAAGCATACCCAAGAGAAGAGTGGCTATAGAGAAGTATACAAGTATCTGATTAAAAAAACCCTGTCAAGATCCCTTTGAAATGCAGGCTGTGATCACCAAAGCTACGAAATAAAATCCTGTAAAAAAGCAATTAAGAGATAGCACATGGTGACAGGCATAGCCTATTCTTCATCCCTATAACCAAAGTACTGCTAGATAGGCTGTTATTAAAGACCATAGGATTATGACTACTGAGATGTTGCAGAAAGCTTTGTTAAAAGGATATCTGAAGGTCAGAGAAGTACTGAAAGATCTCAGAACAGTGAGTATTTGATACTGTCACCTTAGGGAGCACCATTAAGAAAACTCTAAGGGTCCATCATGTATGCCAGGGGTCAAGTAAAATTCAAATAAAAGAATCAAGGTTAGTGCCAATGAGAGAGAGAAAGCTGACTGACATGGAATAGGCCTAGAGCTGTGGATAAATATAGAAATTCCACAGGCTAGAGCTAGCATATTTCTGTACATTGACAATCAGGGATAAATTATTGTAATTTCATAAATTCTATACACTGTTACAAGTACCTGAAACTGAGTTCCCATTTTAAGGTGAAAAATGTGAACTCAAATGTCTCCTAGGCTTTCTTTCCATCTTGTAGGACAACAGTTAGAAACATCCTTTTGAGAATGTGTTTTCAGATGCCAGGTAATTGAAGATAAGTTGTGTTTAGATATATTTTTTATTTCTATTTTTTTTTTTTCAGGAACAAATGAAAATAACTAATTTAAAGTATCTACTCACAAGAACAACTCTGCTCATCAGTCTAATTGCAAGCAGACATTGTTTTTCCATCACAATAAATTCACAAAGATTCATTAGCTTCCATAAGAGGATGAAATGGATCATCTTGTTAACACTGACATTGTTTTAAATGGTTGATTTCTCTACGTATGTGTCGAAATTTGCAGCATACCTGTACAACAAAAATAATTAATCAATTAAAGAAGTGTTTAGAAGACTGTGAAACGGAGGGAAAACTAATATTTCCTAAAGATGCCAGATCTACATCTTAATTGAAAGTTGAGATGGGGTTTAAAGAAATGTCCCTGTGAGTATGAATGTGTTAAATTATCAGCATTAACCTGAAGGGCAATACCTTGCTAAGTTGCAGTAAACCTGATGTTTTCAGTCACAGAAAGGGATGATTTGATTTTTCGCAGTATCTGAAGAAAATATGTATGGGAACAAAAATGGGGAAACTATGCTTTTAATTTTTTCAGTATGATCACGAAAATAGCCTTGATGATATAGTAAAATCCTGGCATTTATATTCTAGAGAGAAGTGCTTCACCCCTAAGGGTAACTGTTGTTACTTAACAGGAAAGATGTGGTCATTATTTTGTTTTATCAGCTTTCCTTTCTCTCTCTTTTGCAGGGATTTAAACACACTGTGGTCTTGCTGAATCCTTCAATCCATTTCCCTGGCCGAGGCTGGCTGTGTACTCTGTGGATGCGATGCAGGGATTTTATCATGGAGCTGGCTCTGCATGCAAAATAGGGATGCTAACTAGGGAAGGACAAGGAGAGAGAAAATGCTAGTACAATATTTGAAAAAGAAATAGGAAGCATCTCAGCTCTAATTCAATTCTTTCTTACTTTGTCCTTCCTAAGAGAACTTTACTGATGTAACAATGTTTTTATTTATTTTTTTTTTTTTGTTCTGAACCTCTGAGAAAGAAGAGTCAAGGTCATTGTTTCCAATTTATTCCTTAAGACTCGAACTTTTTGCCAAAGATATGGGATGCTACTTTATTATTTATTTTGGAGGATAATCCCTGATCATTGTAAACTCAAAATACAATATAGCTCACTTATGACGAAGTAGAGGTTAGTTTGGGGATTAAGTTTTCCCTGTTACACTGCTAAAGCTCACATACTGGATTCTGCTCCTTAGTTCTATCACCTAGAATGATTGATATTTTCAAATCAAGCAGGCAAAACTGCCACTCAGGTTTAAAATAAAAAATAAAGATATTTCTCTCTCTGGTCTTATCTCCCTGCAGCTCCTTCCTGGCTTCTGGTCTGTTTAGATCCTATCTACTCCAAGGCAGCTCAACTGAAACTCACTCAGAAAATTTACCTTCAGAATGCAATCCTAGCCCCTCCAAGGGAGACTGGGTGCTCTGCCATTGACACCAAGCTTGCCTCTATTTCAGTGCTCGTGTCCTGGGCTACTGCAGCCCAAGGGGCAACTGGAGAAGCCTCCTGGGCTCTCTTGTGAGACTCTGTCAGCCGTTCACACCTTCTACCCTTCGGTGCAACATCAGCAATTCACACACGGCAATAGTGATGCACTGGCTTCTCACTCACTGCCGTGTCAAATGCAAGATGTAGCCAACTGCTTCGGAAGCCCTGGACAGTGGTTACTCTGTCATGTCACATGCATGCTCTGTGGTCAGTATGTTACTGTGCCAGAATGCACAGATGCTCTCACACTGACTAAGAGAAAAGTAAAAAAGTCTTTCTGAGAAATTATCTTTACTTGGAGCACTAGGAGCCAAGTTCTGCCAGTTTTGCCTCTGGGCAGCAGCTCTTCACTCAAGTGATGAAATGAATTATGTTCTCTGCTACACTGTATGACACCAGTGAAGGCACAGGGCTTCTGCTTTATGTGGACAGCCCTCTGCAATATTTTCTATGACAGAAAACCTGCTTGAAACAATCCTAATAGCTTTGCTTACCTGCACCCCTCCACAGAGCCAGGGCTGCTCCAGCCATCACATGGATAGTCTAGCTCCCTCCCAAAACTCTGAAGTTGCCTGTGCTGTTATTACATAAATGCCTGGTCTTTCTGGATAATCCATTTCTCCTATCTCACCTGCCATGCCAGAATACAAGAAGCCTCTGAGGTATTCATTCTGTGAAAATAGTGGTGAAGGGAAAACGCCCATAGACCACATATTTTAGATAGTTGGTCATTACCACTCTGACAACTATTTCCAGGTCTTTTTGGCAATGTAGGGTTGCAGGAACATACAAGCCAAAAGGGCTCACCAGCATTTTCCTGGCAAAACCAGTCCATGCTGTTGGAAGCATACCTACTTGTAGTGCAGGCAGTTTGTGCCCATCCTCATGAAACATCCAGGCCTAAGGGCATTTGCTCTTAGGAAAGATCCCACATCTGCCAGATGTGTCTCTAGCCAGGAACACCCATGGGCAGCCTCTGTTTGGTCTATGCTTTTTGATACTGTGTGTATGTAATATTAGGTTTAAATTGGTGGCATGTAGGGCATTGGTCTACAAAACACTCAAGACTTCAGCCTCTTTTCTGGCCTTATCTCCTGGGGTACAGCCCAGATGCAACACAAAACCCTTGCCTGATGTGCTTTATGACATCTTCATTTTCTTTCTCTCCACATAATGCATTGTTCCCATCCAAAAAAAAAAAGGTACCAAAATGCCTGAGAAAAAGCTTTTGTGGCCCTCTAAAGCCTCATCCTTTGTGTTTCAAATCACAGGTTCCATAATGACACCACCACTTAATTCTGTGGAATTAATTAGTATTGGTGCTCCCAACTTCTGTTACCTCAAGCTTTTTCTTCCTTTAGAAAAACTAATTGCAGTTCCCATCCCAGCTACCAATATCACAAGCTATTAACTTCAGCCATTAACTGCAGCTTAAAGAAACCATGCTGATTTGTTCCCTTCACCCGAAATCCATGAAGTATGGACCTGGATGAATTACAACACTCTGAAGAGTTTTATAAAATTGTGGCAAGTGATTTGTCAAAATATCTGTTGATTTCAATGTCATTGCCTCCCCTGCCTCCTTCCAGCCTCAAAGCTACTCTGCAGACACTCACTTCAGCTACCGGTGCACCTCTGTGTATCTCTGGATTTTCTACCCTGAGTTTACCATTGTAAAGAGAGTCATTTTTGTTACTGATGCACAACATTCTGGCTGATGCACACATGAGTTTCAGCCAAGGAAGAGTACAACTGGATCTTTTATGATGTGAGCTCAATGGCAAATGATAGGTTCTTATAGTGAAAAAAACTTCACACTCAGGACAATCCAGAGTATTAACTTGGATGCCAACAGGGGTTTGGAGTTGTGGAGGGCCCTAGGCTGATTCTAAGTTATTACTCTCAGGCTCACTCCAAAGTCAATGCCCTTGGTCTTAGCTACCTCCAGATAGGGAAGCAAAAATGAGGCCAGAGGCACCAACAGTGACTGTCAATGGAGAAAGAGAGCACTGACAGATTGTTCACCTTGAACCTCCAGAGGGAATGGGCACCCAAGGTCTCTGTCACAGTTGGGCTTATTTTATCAAGGACTCTGCACAGAAGAAAGGCAAAGAGGAGTGATCTGATGTTCTTGAATCTCCTTATGGATCTCAGAGCCAGTCTCAGGGGAAAAATATTTATGATGGATGATACTGAAGAGAAATCAGAATTATTAGTTTGACCAGGGCATTCAGTTCTTAATCCCTAGTTCAGATGTTGCAACATCCTTTGGAAGACTTAATATGAAATCCAACTCTGGTGATGTACAAAACTGTCACTGAACAATGTCAAATATCAAATTTTTAATGAGTTTATTCTTATGTTTTATGGGATGCAGAGCAGTAACCTACTTTCTGCTCTGATTAAGGATAGGAAGTGACTAATTTTCACTGTTGCAACATTTATCAAAAATAATAAAAAGTATGAAAAATCCCTTAGAAGCTAAACGTGGAAATTAAAGAAGTCTGGATGAATAAACTTATCTCCAATTAACTTAAGCTGTGCAAATCCTTTAGATGAGACATTGAAATGTTTTTGAGACACTATTTGATGAAGTCTGGTAACAGCATCAAATTTTTCTGAACAACCTGATTTTCATGTTCCAGAGGTGTCAGCATAAGTATGGATGCACTAATCATTCTGGTATAATTAACTGCCTGGTGAAATGTCTCATTAGCGTGGGGAGATACTGATGAATAATTTGTCATATTCCAATTATTCCCTTCTCACCCCCCCTTTTTTAAAAAAAATGCATAATTATAAGCATTTAGGAAATAACCTGCATGGTGTTGAAAGTCTACCTCATCATTTAGATCCTTCCAACTTCTGAAGAGCAGTTTATGCTAAGTGCTGAGAATTAAGGTAACTATGGAAATAGCTGTTCTACAATTTTGCAGCAGTGCACAGGGTGCACATTTGCCTGCATATGATCTGGAGAGTTCCCATTTGAGAAAGTTCCACATTGTACTTTACTGCCCCAAGGATGAAAGAAATGAGATACAGCATTAGGCTCTGAAAACACTCTGCTCTATCTGAATCTTCAATAGTGTGTTAAATTCCTTCCTGAACAATTTAAAGACAGCATGCAATATCAGCTCCCCATTCCTGACAAAGCTCTCCTAACTTAAACATATTTTAGAGTGATAAATGCTTCAAGCAGGTTTCCTCTAACTAGAGAAATGAAGAGTTGATGCGTTCCTGGAATATGGAAAGAGCTGAGAGGGAGGTAGTTTATGTTGTGTACGTACATCCATTTGAGTTAGATGTTAAATGGAATTAACAGTAAACCTTGACATGCATTGATCAGAGCACGCATTGAACACTTCCTGTGTTGTTTTGGAGCTCCAGTAAGGGCTCTAGCTTCAACTAGTATGCTTATCTTGATAACATGCAGCCCAGAATCAAAATGTAATGAAGTTCACTTGCTTCATATTGTAGCGTGTCCGAGAAGACAGGGCACCAAGTACCCCATGGTTCTGCTCCAGGAAGACAGTGTAAAGTTCTCCCAAGAAATTGCTTCTGTGCTTTCATTTCCCCTTCTACTTTTATTCTCATTTGGTCTGAAAAATGTGTTGAAGGGGAGCAAGGAATAAGCAAAATTGGGAATGTGTTCTTGTGCTTGCTTATATACAACATTTCCCAACGTGAGGCATTTGTACACTTGTACAAATATAACCTTGTAACAACTTCCCTAGAATAGCACTGCTAATTGGTTTCCCATCTTTCAGGGCTCTTATACGCTATGTGAAATGCTAGACAAAAGGAATTTACAACACTCTTTCAGCAAAATTTTAGCCAGAAGAAGAGAGAGAATTCCAGCTGTCAAACTGACTACTTGGGCAGGGGTAGGGAGGCAAGCAGGGCCAGTTGAATGTTCATGGAAGGCCAGCCAGTTGCAGATTGTCTGACTCTTGGGAAAGGTAGTACTGGTCAACTCTGTGGGTGAAACTGTGAATCTCAGCGTCTTGGAGCAGGAATTTTACCCTAAGGGTAAATTTTCTTTAGTCTACCTCCCAAACAAGTGGATCATTTGCTCCTTGTAGTCACATTGCAGATGAACCTCAAACTACTTTCTTTCTCTTTATCCTCCTTTTGAAAACAGGAAAGAAATAGATACCCCTAATGTTTCAAAACAAAACTAATAACCCTTTATATTTACTGTCCAAGAGTCAAATAAACCTTTTACTTAAAGAAAAAAAAAAAAGGTGTTGAGTTTGGGTATTTTTCATAATCTTGGCTTAGGAACAATGAGAGTGATTTCAGAGTACTCAGCAGATCCATTTCTTTTTTCCTTCAACTAACATTCATTTCTATCACAATTTTCAGCCTCAGAGCTGTTCAATGTGTTCCCCCAATGTAAAATGCTTCTTCTAACATCTTACAAGTCCAGTTCTCATTATAACAACCGTGGCCCTACCTTTTAATTAGCCCAAAGAGGAAATGTTTTATTTCTGAACATCATTTCTGTAAACCTGGTGAGCACAAAATCCTAAGAAATATATGGAGCATTGCTTTCTAGATACATTTTTATTTACCATAGTCCAAATTTTGTATTCTGGTGTTAGCTGAGGTTCTGGGGTGACAACAATTAAAATCAAACTTATGAGGCAGAGAGAGTACTTTCTGTGAGCTCTGCCAGTCTCTCAATTGTGTCCTATTTTTTCATCCTTCCATACCTTTTGGGTGTTTCTGTGGGTTTTTTTTGATACATTCCACATTTTCATGGTCACTCTGAAAATGTGGTAAGCGAAAATTCGGTGGAACAGAAGAAGAGCTGGTGAAGAGCCAAAAGTTAAAAGCCTCACTCACCTGTGTTTCTGCACATATTTGATCTCTGTGAAGGAACTGTGAGGCAAAAGCATAGACTACGTGGGGAAAATACCTTCCAGCACACATTCATCAAGCATTCCTATCCCTGTGCTCTGAATGATGTGGTTGTGGAACCAGTTCCCTGGAATCATCCCTGTTTGCATTCAGCATGTTGTGGCAGCCCATGCAGTGACAGAAGAAAGGCAATTTCTATAATATATTCATGACTCTTTAGAAAGCAAGCACGGTCATGCTATTAAAAGAAAGAAGCAGGACCTAGGTGGGCTTCACTCTGAAGCTGAGCCACAGTGGTTTAGTGTGACTTCAGTCTCTGTATTTAACTTTAACCCACTGTGTCTCATTTTCCCATAATAAAATTGGAATAACAGCACTGCCCTACTTCAAAAGGAGGGAGCTTTTGAGGCTTATTTTGTTAGTGGCGTTTATTGAACTGGGAAATGGACAGAGTAATTCAATGTCACAATGATACACCATTATTCTCCACATCCCTCTTCAAATCTGCTATATCTCACAAATCATGTTAATGACTGGAATTTAAAGTGATGTTCCTGGTTGGTTTTTTTACATTTCTCAGTGTTTTTTAATGAAGGCGTACAGAATTGCATAAGTGACATACCCAAAATAAATAAATAGGGGGTTGATGCAATGAGCTTTATCCACCTTTCCCTCATGTACTGTTGTTTATTTTATATCACAGCACTCCTGTTTCTGACAGGGACTGTGACTGTTTGCACAGCATCTAACTACATGGTGAGTTTATAATGTAAACAATGAACTTCTGGAAAAGTTTGCATTAAATATTTTTCATGACATGAAATACTTAAGGTTCCCAGTCAAGAAAATACCGCCTTCTATGACAGAATTTAAATGAATGCTGTTCCCAGAAAGGATAAATTTAACTGTAGACTTAAGAATTTTCCTAAAGGGAAGCTTAGATGCTCTTTGGACCTTTTCTTTTTTCCTTCTTCAAAAGGAAAAATTTTGAAGTTCAGGAGTGCACAGATTTGTTTATGTGAGGTATCATCACTAGCAGAGGGGTGCTGTTCCTGGCTGTGGCACCCTCCAGCTGTATCTGGGGCAGTGTACCACTGTCAAACAGCAGCTATGTCCTTAGCAGCAAAACTTGTCTTTAAATGCAAGCTGTCGTACTTCCATGAATGATTAGCTGATATAATATGGATTGTGTTATGTGGAAGGCGGTTAAGATGATCTTCATATGCAGCTTCTGGCTTTAAATAATCAAGTAACTGATTCCTCTAATGTTTGGGAATGCTTAGTGTGTTACTGTCATAAATAAATAGGCAAGAAGTACTTTCTTGAAGTATCCTTGTGACTGAAGTATGAGACTTTGCTAATATACTTCAGAATAAATGCCATCCTGATTATCATTACTGCAATAATATGTTTACTCTGATAATTATATGATGGCTTTATTTATAGTTTCCACATAAAATTACCTCCTCACATGATAGGAGGTACTCTGCCATGTGTCTGACTATTTGGTACATGTCTATACAGATGGAATTAAATTTATTTTTCATTTTCTTTTGTGTTTTGATTTGCAGGCTGGAATTGTTTGTCATAGCAATGTAGTTTATATCACCTATAGTTATTTCCCAGTGGGTTGCTGTGGAAACAAATGTCATATCGAAACCAAAGGACTGCATTCCAGGTACAACAGATACAACACATGTGATCCCTTGAGGAAGGCAATGTGCTGAGAGAGGGATTGGTCTGGCAGATGACTGATGTCTAGTCTCTGTAGTTTGGCCCATTTGTGCCCAACACAGCACTAATGACTGAGAATAAAGATGATTTTAAACCACTTTTATGTGCTTTTTGTTTCTTTTTCTTTTCCTTTTTTTTTATTTTTTTCTTTCCTGTGGACAGGTATTGTTAGCTTAAAGTGTCCTTCAGCTCTTTCCTGTCAACTCACAACCCTTGGGAGCTGATCTGACAAAGAAGAGAGAATTGTCTTTGGCATTACCTCAGCCCTGCTCCCCAGGGAGATTTATCTGCATAGAAGGGATGATCAAGGTGTCAGTTTGACTAGTTTCATCCCACCGCAGGAGAGGTTCAATGAAAACACAGGCAGAACTGGCTTTTGTTTTTCTGAGCTGATTCTGCTAGGTACTTCTCAGCTGGTGAGACTGTGATGTAGCAATTCCTTAGCCTGTAGAAATGGGTCAACAGAAATTACTATTAATTCAAATAGCATAGTGAATTTATCAAGTAGCTTCAGGTAGAAAGAAAGAAACATTTGAAGAAAGGCTATTCTTTCCTTTTGTTAAATGCTTAGAATGAAATATACTGAGTTTTCATTTCAAACTAATGATTCTTTCAAAGTAAAGGTAAAAACGATAAAAGGACATTCAATCAGAAAATGAAACAAAATAAACCCCCCCAAAACAAAACCAAAATACAAACAGCCACCCTCATCCCAAAAAAGCACAACAAATGTTTTGATTGGGATTGGCAGATACATTTCATACTGACTTGAAATAATTTAATTTGAAAGGTTTGTTTCTGCCCATAAAATGGGAGGGGGAAAAAAAGGTCTTAAAAGAGAGCTTTAGTTCTGCTTCTTTCTTGGATTTACTAGATCCTGTGGCAGGGTGATATCTTAAACATCTTTGACAGTGTTGTATGATTAAATCCTTCAAGCTACAAAATTTTTTTTATTGCCTCCATACATTGCAGCAAACCCCCTTCGCTGCCTTTTCTGTCCTCTGTTCCATAACTACCAGATCCTGTACTATTAATAATATATCCTATTCCTTGTTGACTTCACAATTTTTGGTTTTTTTTGTGGCAGGGTTTCCCTGGAGCATAAAATGCACCCTGTCAACTGCCGGCCAGCGTGCAGCATGTTAGTCTTTTTTTTTCTTGCACAGCCTTAGCAATAAAGCTTGATTAATTTTTTTCAAAGAAGCCAGAAATTATATGTTTATAAAGAATTATGCAAATTTTACTGCCACATTTTACTTAGAGTTTAAGTTCACTGAAATAAAGACATCCTTGTTTGTATGATGAAGTTTCACACTATGAGGTGTTAATCAGTCATTAGGGCTTTGGATTAAATGTAACATTTAAAGGCATGATGGCATAAAAGAAATATTTCTATTTGCCATAGAACCAATGAACAGCAACACAAACTGTGCACATAAAATGGTCTTTCAGAATTATCCGTGTTACTGCCTTTTTTTATTAAAAAAAAAAAAAAAAACAGAAGGGAAAAGAAGAATTTTTATGACTAGGGAGATTAGCATTACCACTGCAGATCTCAACAAAGAGCTCTGAATACTGGAGATGGATCTCAGAAGTGAAAATGGATCTAATAAAAATCTCTTATCCACTAGTCATCATAGACTGTGTTTACAGCAGAAGGATTTAACATGTAATGCAGAGTGGGTGCAATTTTTAAAGTCTGGAACAGGACACTTAGAGGAGCTTGACTACATTTGCTATGTGCAGTACTTTACATGAAAGACATCAGACTCTGAAATTCTGTCCCTATGGATGAGTTAGGAAAGAGAATGAACCATATCTGTTTATTTACTGCACATCAAATTTCTTTAACCTGAACTTCAGCCTTAAATTTGTTTTTGTGTGTGAGGTTTTTTATAACATGTTTCTGAACCCCATGAGAAGTCTAATAAATGAAGGAAATCATGCTTGCTCTCTCAGAAAATGACATATCTTTGGTGTTTGCCTGGTTTCCCCTTCTCCCCAGTCACCTGTGTTTGCTAATCTGAATAGTTGTGCTGTTCCTAATGGCTTTGTTTGATGTTCCAGACTGATGTTGCATCAAATTATGTGCTTGTTTGTTTGTTTGTTTTCCACAGGAGTTCTTCTTGTAAATTAGCAACAGTTAATGGCGAGTTAAACCATTCTCAAACTTGACTGTCAGATTCACCCGTAGGAAAAAAGACCTTTAGAGGCAATTGACTGTTACATAAACACACCCCAGGGATTGCCAAGAATGACACGAGGAATGGTCACTCACTTCAAATATTCTCTAATCAAGAAATCCAAATATGCCTTCAGTTCAACATATAAAATATACTTTGGCTCTCATGGAAGATGAGCACTGATAGTGTCATGTAATATTGAAGCCTCATTTTGCAAATGGCTGAATTTGAGAGAGAGTTTGTATAATCATATGAACTCTTCAGCCTTGAAGCAAACTGAAAATCTAAATTCATTTGTGGTTTCATCTGTTGCTGAATTAAAATCCTACCTCAGATTCAGAAAAAAAAAAATTTTTATTATGAACTAATGTTTTTTAGCTTGTGTGTCAGCTTCACTCAAATATCTTTCTCAGCTGCTGTCAGCAACATCAGACTGTGAACACACAACCATCCTTTTACTTTCTAACTGTGAGTAAGCTGTGACATATAGATTTTCTGCAACACCTTCTGCACCACTGCTTCAGCTTGCTCATACATGTAGTTTGTGACAGTTTAAGATATTCACTATATACAGTGAACATCTAACATGCCTGTAAGGTTTAATGTTTGCAAACACTTGAGTACTGGTTTCAAATTTCTTGAGGAGAGTTTGGTAAGAACTTCTTCCCTATCTTGAGTTTAAAAAAATAAAAAAGTGAAATAGAATCTCACAAAATGTAGGATAGGTTATATCTTCAGATTTGGCAGCCAATGCATCACTGAGAAGCTTCTTTTTAAAGTAATGAATCATAGACATCATAAACTTAACATCTCTTCCATTCTAGTCTCTTCTATTGCTCAGTCGAAAAAGGTTAAGTATCAGAGATGTTTTATACAAGCCCAATGGACATTATAGTTGTACTTTTATGAATGGAGCAGTTTACAAAGAATGGCATAGCAATATGAACAACCTCAAGAGCATTAATTAAGTAGTCCAGCAATTTTGTTTGGGGAAAAAACACTATAATTGGTCAAAATTAACAGGTTTAGAATTCTGATAGAACCTCAAAATATTACAAAAATACATTATGAACCACATATAAAAGCAAAACCAAAGTTAAATAGTAAAATCTAATATATTTTGTATTTTAGTGGGAAACAAATTTCTGTGTTTCAGACTGCTGGAATCAGGTAACTTGTTCTCATTCTTTTCCCTCTCTCCCTTTCCCTTTCTCTTTCCCTTTCATGTTCTTTCACAGATGCACAGAATCACAGAGGGGTTGAGTTTAGAGAAGATATCTGGAGGTCGTCTCCTCCAGTCCCTCTGTGCAAACAAGGCCACTTAGAGCAGGTTGCCCAGGAACATGTCCAGATGACTTTTGAATACGTCCAAGAAGGGAAATTTAACAACCTCTCTGGAAAACTTGTGCCAGTGGTCAGTCACTCTCATAGTAAAAAAAAGTGTTTCCTGTGGTCCTGTCACTGGCCACTACTGAGTAGAGCCTGGGCCCATCTTCTTGGCACCCTCCCTTAGAGTATTTGTATGCACTGATGAGATTCCCCAGAGCTTTTTCTTCTCTAGGATGAACAGTCCCAGCTTTCTCAGATTCTCCTCATAAAAGAGTGCATCAGTTCCTTGATCATCTTTGTGGCCCTTTGCTGTACTTTCTCCAGTGTGTGCATAACTTTCTTGTAGGGTAGCCCAGGATCGTACACAGCACTCCGGGTGCAGCCTCACCAGTGCTGAGTAAAGGGGAAGGATCACTTCCCTTGACCTGCTGGTAGTACTTCTAATAGAGCCTGGAATTGTTAGCCTTCTTTGTCACAAGGGTATGTTATTGACTTGTATAAATGACAGCTTTTTCCTTTTCCTTTTTCTTCTTCTTTTTTTTTTTTTTCCCTCCAGACAGTGAAACAACAAAAAAAACCCCAAACAAACAAAAAACCCCACAACAAACAAACAAAAAACCCCACAACAAACAAACAAAAAACCCCAAAAACAACAACAAAAAAGAGGCAAAAAACCAAATCCCAGATTTTACAGAGCTTTCAATTCCTGACCTGATAATTATCATCTGAGTAGATAGTTTTAGCTAAAAGGGTACTCATAAATTTCGAATACTGTGTTAGCACTCTGCTAATAGGCAAGTGCTTCTGCTGTGTCTCTTACTAGCTCATAATATTCTTTGAACAAAATGTGTGTTCTACACTGTTAGCTGGTGACTGGGATAAATCAAGTGGTCTTCACTCAGGTACCTGATGGATCTCATGAATCTTTTCCTAGGTCACCTGTTTCAGTCTCAGATAGCACACTTAATTACATGAATGCAAGTTACAACTATCAGTGGAGTGTTTAATGGTCTCTGGAAAATAATTGAGCTTACTTCAGTCTAGTTTTGAGGGCTTATATCTCATAAATATGTACACTAGATAAAGTTGCAGTTGTATTCTCTTCACCCTTTGTGACTGGAGGACAATTAAGTCTAGCTTCAATTAATTAAAAAAAAATCAGCTACAATTCTGACAGCATTGCAAATTTTTATTGAAGTCTTTGTCCAAATTCTTGTTGAGGGTCCTTTTTGCTCTTGTTTCTATGATTAGTTGGAGGATAAATTATTTAACTTCTGTGTACATCTAAGGTGACATGTTATAATTTATAGAAATGTCAGTGCAGTGAAATAACCCAAACACAAATGAATGTACTGACAATTCCTTATGTCATTACTTCGGAACTGTCACTTTTCTATGTGTGCTTAGTGCATTAGTGCATAACAAATGTGAAATACCCCAGTAATCAATATTTCTTGTCAAGTACAACTATATTGTCATGGACTTATTAGCACGTTATACCTTCTCATTTTTCTTTTCTATATATTTAATTAATTTAAGTGCATTTCATTACCATTCTTAACATATTACACTGTACCTTAGGTTGGATCCTTAGCCAGTTCTGGGCAGAGTGACTCCATTCTTTGCAACCAGTTTTTAAAAAGCTCGGTATCAAACCACATAATTTACAGCACACTGTAGGAACAGAATTCTTGTTGAGATTCTTCTTGTTAATGCAACATGGACACAGGCTGTGCTGGATTGCTTAATTTCTTGTGTGGTCAATGTATATAAGAGGAAAAGAACAATGTCTGTATTTACTGAAGTGCTGCACTGAGTCCTTGAAAACACAATTTTATGATGAACACTTTCATCAAAGTAAAGCAGTGTCTTAGGAGCTTGTCTAAATTTATCTCCGTGATAGCTGGCTGTTCTGTACAGTGCATTTTCTCTGTCTATGAATCTGGAGAATGGATCTTGTTTCATCAAGCTTTCAAATCCATTCCATTCAGAAATAGATGTAGATTAGTGATCTACCACAGAACCATAATATATGTCATCCCCTCAAAATTGTCTCTCTTTTAGCAGCTGCTCAGTCTTTATTTTTATCAAGACACTGTCTACAGTGTTTGAGAGCTTAGACCCCCAGTTCACTCCACATCCTGTTTCCCTCATCACTGATGTTAGCTACCTGTGTATCAGTCTGTTCCCAGGACCTTTTTTCAGTGAACTGAGTTCTCTATGATGAAGTCCAAGAGATTATTTTTTCCAGGACTTGCTTCCAAAGATCCATGGGGATAAATCTACAAAAAATCTAACTCTGTTTATCCTACCTAGTCCTCTAACACTGTCCCAACAGTTATTGCACCATTAAATTCCCTTATATAGCCTTTCCACCACGCCCACCCTTGTGCAGCACATGGCCTGGATGTTGCACTATGAAGCACTGCGTGGGCAGGCTGCGGCATGACCCGGAGGTTACTTCAGGCCCTTTCATCTTCAGACGTCCAAAAAATGATGATATCTCAGGGTTACAGGACTTTTTCACTGGATGAAGGCAAGCCCAAGGCCAGGTACCATGTTGAATAAATAGAGTCAGCTCCAGGGAGAGCTATCAGTGAAGGTGTGGATGCAGATCACTCTATGCAACAGAGCCTGCAACAGAGGCTTTGGGTGAGAGCTCATTACCTGCATAGCCAAACCTTCTCTTTGAGAAGCCAAACAGTGGTGGTCCTTTCACAGATTAGGTCCAGGCTTCCTATGACAGTCATGCCAACGTAGGGTTCCAAGTTCTGGTCTAAATATCAGCCCTGGATTTACACTAAGAAATCAAGAAAGAAGTTGCAGATGCTCTAACAGGCACAGGAGGTACTTCATGTAACAGTCAGCTGAATCCCAAGTCACTCACTGCCCCAAGTCTCTGGCAACCAATACATTATTATTATGGTTGTTGTTGTTATTATTATTATTTGAAAATAACATATTTTTAAATTTCAGCTTGAATTAATTTTATATCAAGGTGTGGAAGAGGAATTAACTAAAACTGTACAAACATAAGAAACCCGGAAGAACGTCTCTGCTTCAATCATCTGAAACAGCAGCCATATTCACCTGAAAGTTTTCTCCAGTTTCCAACAGACAGACCATCTCATAGAAATGTCTAACTGAGGAACAAAGCACGAATGTTTATGAAGGCTAGAATTTAATATTACTGAGAGATCCAGAATCATATCACAGCTATCATTTGACTTTACATCCTAATTTGTGAAATGAGTTATTGTTTTTGGTGCTTGCAGGTGAGTTAGCACTGTTACTATCAAGTTCTATTTTACTGTCACAGAGCAGTTAAGAAAACCGTGTAGACAACAAAGACAACAAATAAAGCCTGTGCATATTGAGTGGAATGGCTGAAATCCAGTGAAGTCTGCTTTACGGTATGAAGCAAACAAAACAACCACTGCACTCAAGGCTTTAAATAATCCACAACCTCAAAGGTATTTTGCCTGGAAACAAAAGGCAAAAACCACAAAAAGTAACATTTCAACTAGAAAATTCTGGTTGTCAGCTCCCTTTGAAACTCATACTTTTGGCCTCTTCACCTAGGTCCTATTTCTCTTGCTTTTTTCTATTTTCTTTTTGTTTGTTTTCTTCCTTGCTACCTCCGGGTCATCGCACTGTCAGAAGGGACATACCAGGCAAAAAGGCCCAGGGAGTGCATTCCTTATTCTAGTAAAATGGACTAGAAGGAGGATTGTAAATATTTTCAAGATCTTGAGGACCTGAGTTGGGGAAAGTGGAAAGGATCGGGTCAGGTAGGAACACAGTAGGAACACCACAGGCTCATGGAGTGTCACCGGAGAAATAACAAGTGAACACTGATCTCTGGGTAAATTACCTCTCACAGATGGTGGTGACCTCTGGCACCAGTACAAGCAATTATCACACAGAAGGAACTCAGCAGCCAGTGGAAAGAGGACCATGGTGCAGGTGCTGGGTGACTGGCTGCAAACATTGATTTTGTATAGGCTGGATAACATGGCTCAAAAGTCAGTGTTCAGTGCAGGCTACTACAGCAGAGGGCTGTGTTTTATTCCTGCTTTTAGCTCCAAGATGGCTTTCATTGCTATCCTAGGTAAAATAATGCTGATATTATTCTTCTATATATGATTTGCTGTTCACTTTAAAGGCTGTAATCCTAAAATATAGAGCTTTTCTGAAGAGCTTAAGACATTTTCTATTTCATATTAAAATCTTGCTCCTGCTTTCCCTCTACAGAAATTGCTGAATCTTTAAAAATTCATTATTGTCAGTGGACTAAAGAGGTATATTTTTCTATAGAGAAAACATTTGTAAAATATTTATATATAAAAATGGCAAGAATCAGGAAAACATTTTAGCTTGGGTATGTGAACTTTCCATGGAAAATACTGAAATAAGTTGTAAATTTCTCAATCTTTGTGTTATACTTGGAGTCTGTTTCTTCTGATTTTCTGTTCTGTGGTGCTGGAAAAGTTTATGAGAATCACATATTAGCCTTGTAAGTGATTTCTTAACTTTCTTAAATTTTCTAAACATGAAACCATGAACTACAATTTTTTTATACAGGTAGTTGAAAATTTTTATTTTTGTTACATAATTATATAAGGCTGCTATTTGTATATATAAAGTTATATTTCACTTTACCTTATTCAGTTAAAAAATTACAAACTCAGTTAAACAGACTTGAAAAAAAAATACATTTTTCCTGAAAAATATTGTCTGCCTCTACAGAAAAGTCATTTTGTTTCTCAAGTACCAGGGATGGTGAAAAAATAGTAACAAAGTGGGAAAGAAGTAGATTATGACAACAGAAGCAAGACATTTAATCTGAAAAAGGAAAACCTACCCATTTCCAAGCGTTTCTGTTGTGAGTTGCACAAAACCTTCACAGAAGATGAAAAAAGATGAAATATGATTTCATTATATGGGAAACTGATGATCACTGCATACATGTCAAGATATATCTTCAAATTCCATTTTGACCATATTGCTGGGTTTTGCTTTACCACTAGTTTTTTGCTGTACTTTAAATGAAAATTTATAAAAGGGTCAGCACTAATAGTACAAGATAATTTATTTGTGTGTTATATGCTTAAATAGAAGCACTCTAGCTGGGAGTTTTGTCAAAGGACAAGTTGAATTCAATTGGGACTGAACCGGAATGAAAAGTTGTGTGTGCCAAGGGTACTTATGTGTGCCCTGTGACCATGGGTTCCTAGGTGAATACCCAGGTGAGCAAGAACATGGCTGTTGGACTTAAGGTGAATTCACAACCATGACTAGTGAAAAGAGACGGAGGATTCGTCTAGAAGGATGCGGAAGCGATAAAAATGATCACACAGGCTGTTTGCCCTATTGAGTAACTTCATCATCATGAGCTTGTGCTGAGAGGCTGATAAATTAGGGAAATAATCTTTTCCAGACTCCAAAAACATCACTGGTGTAGTACCAAAAGAGCAACTATGTAGAAATAAAACTTGGTCATTGCACCCAGGAAAACAGTGGGTTTACACTTACCCTGAGTACTCGAGTCAAGGAAATAACTTTCTCAGTAAATCTCTGCAAAACCTACCCATAGTTCTGTTAAGATGCTTGCACTGATCAGTCACGTACTTCAGCTTGGGAGGGCTGAAACTGCAGTTCAGGGAGCTCACACTGTCACCCAGGTGCTGCTCCAGACAGCCAAGCCTGGTATGTGCTGTCTACAGGAACTGAGAAGGCAAACAGTTCTATCACAGAGGTGTTGGGAGGGTCTGTAAGACACAAAATTATTCTGGATATCTCAAGACAAAGACAGCACCAAGTTTCTCTTAGTTTTAGGGGTTTCAAGGGTGGAGGTCTTTCGAAGTGGTTTGTGGTCAGCACAGAGGACCTGGTCAGACCCTGCCACAGGGAGAGCCTGGGCCAGTGCACTTCACTGAGTGGTGTGGGGAGGCACCTCTTGTCCCCTGAAAACCCATGTTTGGCATCTGAAAATATTAGTTTTCCATGAACTTATGTTGACATTCAAGCCTTAAGCCATGCAAATTGAGGAGCACTTAATTATGGTGAGAACATTTTGTAGCTCTGCTATGCCATCATACAAAACACCAGGTAACTTGCTGCCTTGGTAAAGCTTGAAGACAAGTTTCTTATTCTCCTTTCCAATGATTATGTAAATGTTTGTTACCATTATGTTAAAAATGGATTTTTCCAACTCCCTTCTTAATAGTTTTCTTAATCCCCAGCAACATTAATGCCAAACGAAACGTGCATTTGATATATTCAGGGAGTTAATGATGAAGGAGTCTGAAGTAATTTCAGTTGCCTCTATTTCTGGGGTAGATAGCCTGAATTCACTTTAAAAATAGTTTGCAATTTTTCAGAAGGGGCTGACAGTCATCCTTCTTTGAAGTTTTTCATGCTAAACATTCAGAATTATGTTTACTTTTTCATGAAGATACTTGCGACACTAATGTATTTTGCTTCATACGCAGGCACCTCTTTGCACAGGTCTCCATTAATCTGAGCTTGTGGGCTGTCTCCTCATGTCTGAAACATCCTTTTTGAACATTTGTTTGTGCAAAAAATTAATCTGCCCAAATATTTCATGGAAAGTGAACTCATTCTTGAATTCTCTGTGTCCTAATAAAAATTTTGTTACTCAGTCTGCTGTAACAACGAACATGCTTTTTTCAGCCTTGTCACAAATCATGCCCATTTTCCTTAGTATCTTCTGGTTTAGGCTGATTGTTATTTCTCACATTTCAGCTGCTGAAAAGCTCATATGCAATAAGCAACTGTTCTTTTGAATAGTCATAGATTATTAGGTTTTTGCAGGAGCTCCTGTACAACTGGAATCTCGTTTTTACCATATCCCCACATTTCAGCAAACCAGATGTGCAGAAATGTCTTTTAAGAAAATACCAGTAACATTTCCAAAACATTGCCCTTCTTGTGTGGAGCATAAAATCACACTTCCTTTCCTATGAGTTCCTGATTAAGTACCCAGTGGTTCAGCACAACCAGGGTAGAACATAGTTGAGAGACTCAATTTTTTTGCAACGTCTATGAGCACACATCCTGTAGCCCCTGAAAGAGGCAGACAAATACCATGGCAGAGATGAGTCAATAATCTGAATGGCTCTCACCTCCCACAGCTGCTTTAGCTTCTGTGCTGTGGGAAGCAACACAAACAGCTTTCCGCTGAGCTGCCAGCCATGGCAGTGTTGAAACCCATTCTTATAATGGCAGTAAGTGTTCAGATTCGACTGAACTCCTTATTTTCATCTGCAGTCTCCCTTCCCACCTAACTAAGCTACTTGAGGCAGTAAATCAGTGTCATTTCTGAGTGCTTAAAGGCATTTTGATTTCAGCCCTGAGACCTGTAACTTGCTCAGGGTGTCCATAACTAGACGGCGATGCCTGGCCTGTCATGCCTTGTTAGTTAAAAAGGATTGTGAGCACTATATCTCAAGTGGGTAGCAGAGGCACTGATGAGGGCTAAGTGGTTGTGATCATGTTGTGGGCTGCAGTAACAGAGCTCGGGGTGTCGCCATCAGTGCACAACACTCTCTGCAACAGGAATCACAGGCCTTGGATAACATTGTCTTGTTAAAGTGACTGATGCATTTGGACAGAAGGATGCAGAAAAATAGTGATCAATGCTGCTCTGAATGCCATGTGCATTTCTTATTCTGTCAAGTCTTTTAGCAGGAATGGATAAATCTCTGTTAAGCTGTAAGATTTTGCAGTTATATAGTACTTAGCCCTCTCAAGAAGTCCAAGATGATCATAATCCCATATCCTCCCACGTGTCCCCGAGTACCCTCTGTGGAATGAACTGCAAGACCTGCAAAGTATCAGAGAAAGAGGAATTGAGCAGCTTGACTTTGATTTGTTCTTCTCAGGAATGCGCACTGGGCTCTGTAGATGAGTTGATTTTCCATGCAGCAACAACTCCTCTGTTGGTAATGCCCACATTATGCCTCTGCAGTGGCCCGTAACTCCTTTAGGAGATGATTTTACATTTCCTCCTATCAACTGGGTCAGCATGTCTGGACATCTCTACAGGTAAAGGAAGTTCATCTGCCGGGTTAACATTACACTGCAGAGCACTGCAATGGGATGGGACCTAGAAATGCAGACCTTACACAGACTTGTAGTACATTCTGCCATCCTAAGTCCAAACAGCAGCTGCAGTGGAAGACAAGCATGGATAAAGACGCAGCAGATAATAAAGCAAAGACATAGTTGTACACGTGGAACAAATAACGCAGTTAGAACTGGAGTAGCATTAATAACCTCTTCTGAACGGCTCTTGAACATTGCTGAGAGACAAGGAGTCAATATAATGTGCTGTTAACTTTCCTGTAATGTCAATGAGAGATGGCAGTCAGACACAAATGAGGATGTAAGTTTGTAGATAGGAAAAAACTGTGGCTGCAGCAAAGACAACACTACAGGAATTTTGGGACAGCAGCTGCTCTACAAAAAAACTTCTCCAGTTCAACTTGCAGATCTCTAATCTGCTTACCCATCAGTGAAGGGGCAATATAGATACTACTTGTGTCCTTCCACAATCTTAATTTGTCACAGCCACAGCAGCAGCCTGGTTTTAAATGAGAAAAGACATCTTAGAAATATCAGTCTGGACAGCAAAGACATTATCATCAATAACTATAGATGCTATAAATGGCATAGCATCCAGCTCTGGGAATGATTTATTCCCTTTCTTGTGGACAGCTGGTTACACTACATGGAGAAGACTTAGAATGCTAGGTAGCAAATTTCTGAGGCAGAGAGTGATTGGGATATTGTTGGGATATGAATGAAATGAGTTTGTAGGAGCAGGAGCTCCTTGTATAGTCTTGTGTGTTGCTGTATCCCTTCCTCACTCTCTTGGAGATGCTTTCTGCCATGCCAGCAGAAGGGTACTTCTGCTAACACGTGTCTTGGTGCATGGTACATGACAGTCCCCTCTGAATCAAAGTCAGTGCTGATCTCTATCTTTGCTCCGCATCAAAGGCCAGTATTTTGGAGTGTGATATATAAAGCAAGTAAATAAACATTTTAAACTAAAATTTGAGAGCATTATATTCTGAAGTTACAAAATAAACTATAATTGCAACAGAATCTTTTTTGTTAACAGCATCAGAAGGAAACAACTGGAAACTCTGATCCTCCCTTGCTTGTGTCCTTTCTCTCCACTGTGTCCCAGAGCATATGGAAAACATTCAGGCAGGCAAGGAAAGAGGAGCAATTGAAAGTGCCTTCATCCATATGAGCAATCTTGATGAACTGAGCACTGAACCTAGTAATACACAGAGCTTTTTTTGATGATGATCAATCAGAGCAACAGAAAATTGTGCACAAGTTTTGCCATGTTTTTCTCTGATGAAAAGGATTTTGACAAGAGAAGTCTCAAGACATCTGAAACATCCCTCTGTTAAAGGGGTAAATGATGACTGCTTCCAGTTCTACCACAAATATTCTGCATGACTTTGCAATGTATGGCAACTTGCCCAGGACTCAGCAACAGAATTATTGGAGGGTTTTTTTCAGGTCTTTCCCCTAAATCATATAGTATCTTCTGTGAAAGATGGCTCCTGTGCTGGCTTGTCTCAACACCTGGTTCACACAGATAAAATTCTCACCAACTATGTGATCAGTAAAACTTTCCACAGTACCTGAATGAATGACAATGGCCCTCTGAGAAGCCCTCTTAGAGTATTTCTCACACCTGACGTTGCTTATGAGACCACAAAGAACCATAAACCTTACTTATTCATAACACCAGGAGGCTGTCTGGAGGACATTTCACAATCTAGTTAATAATGTAAGTTCATGAAAGCTATATCAGTGTTATGGGGGAACTAGCCTGTAGTCTTATAGCACATCTGGCAAAATCACTGAGTGAGCGTAGCAAAGGCCTAAAAGAAGAGGTTGAGACAAAATATATATAATAATATATGTTTTGTATAGGACACAGGGAAGTTTTTTTAGTAAAAAAAAGGACATTTAATGTGGTCAAAGAAGAATTAATGTCCAAAAGAGCAGTAAGGAGTATGTTTTAATCAAACAAAATTCTTCAGACTTAGTTCACCCATCTGGACTACTTTTCTTTTTTTTTTCTTTTTCTTTTTTTTTTTTTTTGTAATGCTTGGTTTCATTATGATGTTCTCCCTCTCACAAAAGTTTAACAACTTTTTGGTATCAGCTGTAGTGTGAAAATCTTCCCATAAAAAAAAGTCCTGTCCAAAAAAGCAGCTTTAAACTTTGGCCCTGCTTTTACAGGTCATCAAACAGCCACATGACATCACAAATGAGCAAAGTCTAAAGATTTTAATCCACAGTGTATTACAAAGATGATATATTCCCATGGCATATACTACAGAGACATATTTAATACCTGCTTGTATTTCTTTACAGTTTTTTGGTACTAGTCTATGGGAGTAAGCAACAAATACCATGGTTACAGTTGTGATAATGCCAAACTGAAACACTGTCACTTGAAATACACCAGTTTCCAGACTCCTTGAGTAACCTGGTGCTGGAAGTGATTTCTTTCACCAGACCAGATTGACAGCCACAGCTTTAGGGAATGGATTGTAGTGGAGAAAGGGCTATTTTATTTTGAGAGGTGTCACACACTCACACTTTCAGAGTGGGTCTGGATCTTTGACAAGTTCTCTGCTGATGGAAGTGCATCAGACTTTGACAATGCCCTTGAGCTCTTTGCTCTTTTCCCATATCAGTTTTGAGGTGCCATTACAACACTCAGTTTGTTACCCCATGCTAATAAACAACCAGTTGCTTATGGTGCATGGTGGCAAGTGGAACTGATGCTCTGCAGAATCTGTTCAATTCAGCTTATGATTGTGAGGGAAATGGTTTTATGATGCAGTATTTCCCCTCCCTTTCCCCCTCAGTGCCATGTCCCTCCGACAGTTGTTCAGGGAATTTTAGCTTTCTTCTTTAGCATTCTTCAAAATTAAGGGACAGAATATGTCCAAGTGGCTGTATCCTTAATATTTGTCCTGTCCTCTCAAAGAAGTCATTTGCAAAATGGGCACACTTGGAGCTCTGTTGTGAAGGAGCAGGAATTCTGCTGAGGAAAGGCACAAAGCTGAACAAATTTTGTTTATGACACTCCCTCCAGCTGCTCTCTCAACACCTACAGGGTCCAAACTCTTCTTCCCTCTCTTTCATTCCTTAGTTATATTTCAGAGGAAAGTTCAATGCAAAATGTATAGAATTTCTAGTCACTTTCTTTGGAACATCCTATACTGATAATAATAGCAATCTCAAAGTATTAGTTATTGAGAATCACTCAATGTCAGAGGAAAATTAATGACCAGAACAGTATTTGTAATTAAAAAAAAAAAAGTTCCTGAACTACAAAGAATAAATACAAGCAATTAGGTGTATTGGATGTTGTAGCAATGTAATTATTTGCTATTCTTGTAAGATATGAAATAATGACTATATTCAAAATTAGCAGATTTTGCTACAGTCAAAACTTTTGATCATAGTATTGATTGTTGAAGAAATTATTTTAAATGAGAAGGAAGAAATCATAAGACTTTTGATCACTCTGAATCATTTACTTCCTGCCTTCAAGTTTACTTAGCTGTTAAAAAATTTGCTCCAGGCATATATGCGCAAGGCTGCTTAATATAATGTTGGTTATGCTATAAATGAGCAAATAATTTCTTTCCTTAAGGAAGATAAAGCAAAGAATAAACTGTGTACCTCCAAAAGAGAATGAGAATTTAGACAAAAGCTAATGGAACTTGAGAAAGGAGTGATGAATCACAGAACTCTAGGTCATGGAGTAGAGCTGTCTAAATCATTGATTATTTTCCCAGTTTACTGTCAATTCTATAAAATGAGAAGAAAAGAAGAATTGTTTCAAATTAACCTCAAATGTGTTGCTTATCTGGAGTAAAATAAAAAAAAAAAAGAAGAAGAAAATGGTTTCACACTTAAAATTATGAACACAAAAGACTTGTATTCACTCTGAACCTAGAGGCTTAATTTTTAATTTGAATATTTGTGTCGTGTATCTTTCCATTTTTTAAAAAGGGGAAAAAATCTTAGAAATAAATGTTTATTTATAACTGAATTTGTATTTTTTATGCCAGTATATATGTATCTGTTTTCTCTGGTCTATCAGATGTAGTTTAAAATAAATGATTGAGGCTAAGTTCTGCCATTTTTTTGTTTATTTAAAAAAACATAACAGGTCAGTAGATATAAAGCCCTATATAACAGTCCTTTTATAGGCATGTAGGCTGGCAGTTAGCTAGACAGAATTACACTCCATAATTTTCAGGTATTTTGAGATGACCGCAAACACTGGCTGCATTTTGAAAAGCTGCCTTACCGATTTATAGTACCACTGTTTTATGAGAATTTAATCTTGTAAAGAAAAGTAAGACTGAATGGGTTCAGTTCCCTCTGGAGCAGTCACTGAGCTAAGAAGAAGGTCTGTAACTTCCCTGTAAGAAAGTGAACTAAAATTTGGGCTGTGCCACCTTACAGTCTTTAAAACATTGCTTCTTCAGCCAGCAGGACCATGACCCAGTCAGTGCTTGCTATAATAAATGGAAGTATTTACATAGACATCAGTGATCTTGGGTCAAGCTCAGAAGGGGTACCATGTGTGTCCATTCAAATAAACACTACCTGAGCTCTGCAAAATGAGAAACAAGAAAGTGTCCTTACCCCCTTCTGCAGAGAATGACGTTTTCCTAAATATTAGATATATATGAAATTAAATCAAAATATATGCATATTAGTTTCATAATAATGTATCTGTTAGATGTCTGTAAATCACAGCTAAACCATCACCTTGAGATTACACAATTGCCAATAGATATTTACATGTTAGAAGAAACTCTGGAAACAGGTCTCTTGCAATTATATTGAACACTGGAATCAGATTTGTTCTCCCTGAAGTTAAGATACCCAAGAGACACCTGAATTCAGAGATGCAACATAGGAATAAAAAGGAAAAAAAGAAAATGGTTGTCTTTCAATGTCAAATAGCAATTTTCTTCCTGTCAAAGAAATGGATATAGTGGAAAGGTTTTCATAGTTCTAATATAAAAATAATTAGTTAATTTGAAAAAAAAATATGCAAAATATGTAACTTGGAAAAACTCACTGTCAGCATTAGGCATCCTGCCCATGCCTTTTCAAAGAGAATGCATGAAATCTGAAGTTTCTTATTAAAGATAACACTTAACTGGACTCTCTGGGAAAAAACATTCTTAAAAATGTGGTCTTTCTTGTTGCAGTTGTCTCCCTCAAATAACTTGTGACTACATGGTAAATTGTACTTTCTTATTAGCACAGAGCTAGCTAACTGCACATCAAATTGGGGTGCTATTTGAACTCATCCTCTGAGATGAGTTGATCCTGAGATCAAATACTTCACACGTCCGGAAACAGCTTCCAGAAGTTGGAGCAAGATCCTGGGAGCCTCACAAAGGATCTTTCTATTTAACAGTATGACAAATTAACACTGTGGCAGTCTCTGTAATACAATGGAAATCTGTATCCCAGACCATATTTGAAAAGGCTACTATCAGATATTGGATAAGGAATTCCCTTGCTGAAAAGCAACTAATTACCTGACATTAGGAGGTGACTTTACATTTAAGATTGAAGTGTTTACTATTTATGTTAATATTTAGATAAAAGGCTGTGTTGCCAAAGGCAAACTAGTCCTGTCCTGAACTTTTGTTCTGTAGTTGTGCAAGATAGAGATGACTGAATCCATTTGCTAGATTTAAATTATATAACATGAAGTTTTGTCATAGGCATTTTGTTTTCTTTTTAATAGAAGAAAGATGGTTTTCCCAGGTCCTGTATATCCATGTATATAGCTTGCCATCAAACTGGAGGACATTCATTGAAATCAACCTCTTCTTGAGCTCATGCTTATCTTCTTGCATGCATTTATCCATGTGTTTTGGTTCTAGATTGTTTTCCTAGAGCTAGGTCAACAGAGCAAGAGTGGTAGTTGAAATCTTTTTCTTTCTGGGAGAGCACAGAAGAGATTTAGTCACCAAAGAATGAATGACTTTTCCATTTGAGTAATGTCTTACTATTTCTTCTCAACTGGTACTTGTTGTATACGCCGAAGGATAAGGATTATATGCCTCCTATATTTATTTAACACATACATCAATATAAAGGGCAATTTCCTTTTATAAACTCTTCTAACTTTATTCTGACAATTATTTTGTGTCAGTGGGCTCTGTACCTCTGCCACAACTATTAAAAAGTATTGTATTGATCAGCTTCAGCTTGTATATTGTTTTATTGAATTGCTTCCCTTTCTTCTTGAGATATAAGGACTGTAGGTGCTAGATATCTGATTTACATTCTTTGTATGTTCACTCAGAGCTTTTGCTAGTTTCCTGAAATGCCCACTTTCAGTCATGTCTTCACTAAACTGAAGTTCCCCTTCTGTGGAAATCACTGTATTTTCATTATGGTTTATGCACAATATTTTGTCGATCCTCTTTCCATCCTTCACCTTCAGTAATATTTTCTATGAGATAAGATGATGAAACTGAATGAAAAATGTCAAGCGATATCTCACAAGCAATTTACACAGTAATGTTGTGAACTTCTCAGTATTCATTTCCTATTCACTCTTCATGCATCCTAACAATTTCATTTGCATTTCATTCATCCTAACAATTTTATATGCTACTTACGCTGTACACTGAGTAGCACTTTCACGAAGACATCAGAAGTGGTACTATATTCATTTTCTAATGTTTAAAGTTTTTTTCAAAGAATCCAAAAATGTGTGAGTAGTTCAGATTATTTCCATGTGCATTATAAAACATTAGTCAACAATAAATTTCATAGCTGAACTATTTCCTATGAATAATTTATCTGATGCAGTTAGTTCCTTCTATGAATTGCTATTTTCTATTTTGATAAAGAATTTGTCATTGGTAATTGTTCAGTCAACAGTTTATGTAAACACATTTCAACCTTCAATTGTTCGCCTGTTGTTTATTTTGACCAACCATTATTCATTGTTTATTATTTTCTGATTGGTTATTCACTTTAAAATTGTTGCCGCTTCTAGACATATTAATAGCATTTTCAGACAGGAACTTTCTCTAAAGAAAATCTAGAATTGCATTACCATGAATAGAAGAGTCGGGGGGGTGGGTTTTTTTGGTTTTGGGGTGGTTTTTTGTTGTTTGTTTTGGTTTTTTGTGATTGGAAGCATTTATATAACAAGAGAAGACACACAAGTTGTTGAAGAGTGTTGTCAGGTGTGGTAGAAGCTGTTTGTCAGATGCAATGCTGGAGAAATCTGATATTGGAGAAGGATAAGGTGGCTTCAGTAAATTAACAGTGAATCTCGGAATGTGTGTGGGAATATTTTAGATTGACTAAGCTGGAGAGCTGACAACAGATAAAAAAATGTATAAACCATACTATCAGTTAGTGAAAAATATTGCTCTGAAGAACTGAGTTCAAAGGAAGATTTCCTGATGAAAATAGGATTTTCACTAGGATTTAAACAGAGGACACAACCTGACAGAATGATTGCTATTCAGTCAGAACTAGGCAGTGAGAGAAATGAAATTATCTGGAAAATTTAGAGGTGATTGAACCAGTAGAGAGAGGACTGTTTTGATAAGTTTAAGCTTTAGTGTCTGCTTTAAATCCAATTTTAAAATTAGTTTTGATATAGTCAAGCCACTTGCAAACAAAATAATTTATTATAGAGAAGAGGGTAATAGTTATTAAATGAACAAGTAGGTAAAGAAATTGATGCCAGCAGATACAGCCAAATGAATTCCCCAGCAACGAAGGGCATAATGTCTAATAGAGTTTCAAGGCAAATCTCACTTGTGATGAATATCAGGGACAAACAGTTCTAACAGTCCTTGTCTAACCCCAGAGGTACACACAGTCTGTTTGCACCTCACCTTTTGACGCTGCCATGTCCTGGCTGCTCCAAGTTTGCTTGAATACAATTGTGCAGGTCTTGAGGTCACCAAATACCCAAGCATTGCAATGTAAAATGTCAGGAATTGTAGTTCTATTGTGTGTTCTTCATTTCTACTGCTGCTTCAGGAGCTAAAATGAGCCTGCATAGGTAGTCACCACTTAAACATCTTAAGCCAGCTCCCCTGTCTTGATCCATGACCCCAAGAATGAGTCTCCAGCAATAAGGGCTTTACTGGCACTCTTCAGAGTGTCCTGTTGTGGTGGGCTGTGTCCTTTCCTTTCTGGGTCCCCACCAGTTGCTGACCTGGTGTTCCTGAAGCAGTAGCTGCCCTGACACAAGCACACAGTGAACACAAAATGTTTGGATTTGAGCTTAAAAATTTTAACTGTAGATAGAAGAAAACGTGGTGGAAAAAAATTGACAAAAATAACTTCTTGACAATTTCTTGCTGGAAATGGGTCTCATTTTCTAAAGGTGCATACAATGCAGTGCTTCCTTATTGTAAACTTAAATTACTTTTCTAGGATGTTTCTTTCTGTTGCTATTATTGGCAAAGTTTTCCAACAGGATAATATCATATTGTCTTACTTGTCTGACTTCCACTTGGCAGATAGTTAAACTAAACTGTCTGATACAGGACATTAAAATTATGAGAAATTTCAGGTCTTGAGAAGGGGGGTGTATCCTACTCACATTTAGGTACGTAAAGCCACAGATATTTTCAGTTTAGAGAATTTTAAAGAACTCTTATTAAATTTCAGAAGAGTAGTCATAATCACAAATCCCTCTGACAAGAAAGCCCAGCTCTAGAGTAAGTAAAAAACCTCTGAATTATATTGGGTTCCTTCCCATCATCAGAAACAGCAATACTAAAAGATCTTCTGGGAACATCTGAATTACCTGAACAAAATATTTTCTTTCATCCTCCAACACTGACAAATCTTCCAATTCACATTTATGGAGTGCCCATTAGCAAATGATAAGTGGGGATTCAAGGGCTTCAAAAGTGATTTTTTTCATTATCAGGGAAGCACAGGAACAGTAGGAAGAGTGATATGAGTTGCTACTTGTTTATCACAGTACTCAGATTTGCACAACAGCAATGATTCCACCAAACCTGTTAAACCAGAGACTGAGAATACAGATCCTTAACTACCTCATCAAAAACAGGGGGCAAAGAAGGAGGGAAAACAAGCATGATAAATCAGAAAGAATAAATTGGTGTTACAACTTAAAAGAGGTAGGGGAAAAAAAAAAAAACAAAAAACAAAAAACCAGAAGTGACTTAAATCCAGGTAACAAAAAGGATTTTGTGATAAAGTTAAGGTGAAGCATGAGATCACTATGTGAAATATTCCTATAATTTGATAAAAACATCTAGATTTGGACTGGGGAAGAAAATGTCTGTTTAACCTTTAGTCAGTGCCCCATTCTCTCTCAATGCCTCCAGAAACTCATCTCTTAGATTTACACTTTCATAGAGTATTAGGAGTGAAAAAAATTTTGGTGAATCCCTATTGAAGATAGAGATGATGTAGGGGTGAGGAGGCAGTAAATAAATGCAAGAAAAAGAAATTATTTAAGCATTTATTCTAAAAGGATTGATTTTTTTTTAATGGAGACTGTAGGTGACTATTATTTAGTGCTAAACATACATTCTTGGAATATTAATTTTGTGATAATATAAAGATATACATTGATTTGTACTGCAGATATCAAACTGTTTGACAGTTCAGGGTGGATCCAAAGAGGAAAAATGTGTAGAAGTCCTTAAAAAATCATGAGAAAGTCTGTGAAAATAGTAATGACAATAACCAGACATAAAAGAAGTATTTATATTTTAATTGCAGAAACACTGGAACTAATACCTTCATAGGCTTTTAAAACTATTTTCTCCTTGTTGGTACATTGGCTCTTGGAGGCTGCCTAAATTTTGAAAAGCAGCACTGCAGATACCCTTTCAGGGAAATGTGGTTTTTCCAAGCAATATGAGCATTATGAAAGTTCCTATAATCTACTTCAATGACTCAGCCTGAAAATACAAGTGAAATTAAAATTACATGGTAACCAAATAACTTCAGCTTTTAAGGATGCTAGTTTTTAAGAGCCATACAATTCTGTGAATCTTAGAATGTTTTAATCTTTTCTCAGAAACTAACATTGCTTTCTAAATAACAATTTTCATGATGTTAACCACAATTCTTTGCAATAAGTTCTTGCTTGCAGTAACTTTGAAAACTTTTGATTCTGATTATATCTGAGGTAATGCTCAAGCCTGTCATTCCCATATATCTTGGAAAATACTCAGCAAGAAAAATAAATGATCAAGTGTCCGTCTTAGCTTTGAGTGATAGTTCCTACAATTGCTAACTATAATTTAGAATTTGCCAAAATTAGAATGAGTAATGTTGGATCAATTTTCTTCTCATCTTTCAAACTGACAGAATCCCCACAGAAAAGATCTGTATAAAGATTATAGAAATATGTCAGGTTTTTTCCCCCATCTTTGCTGACTTTTGAGGCAAGTCTACTGAAAAGGAAGATTACTTATTTCTCTGGAAATATGGCTTTAAAAATAAGTTTGAAGAAGTAGCTGTACCATTGTGAAACCAGACATCTGAGCAAATACAAAGTAGAAAAAACATTGTGCCAAACATTTTGTTTAGATTTATTTCCTCTTTTGAATTTACAGCGTGTTTAAATAAGTATGCTAATTCAAAACTACTCAATGGTTCCATGCAGGTAAATTTGTCCCTGTCAGCGTCTCATAAGATGTGTTCACTAGAGTGTCACAGATCACATATATCTGAGGACAGAGTGAATCTGCATTGGGTGCTGCAAAACTTGTGGTTTAGGTAGAGGAGTTTGGTACCAGGAGTGAGATAAAACAGGTCTCTTGCAATTATATTGAACACTGGAATCAGATTTGTTCTCCCTGGAGTTAAGATACCCAAGAGACACCTGAATTCAGAGATGCAACATAGGAATAGTGTGAGGTTGTGTGAGGGACTGTTCATTTCCATTTTTAAAAAGGAGGAATCTACTTTGCAAACGAGAATAATGGGGTAGCTGGTACCTTCAGTCCTACACTCCCTGTTCAGAATACGGCCTTGAAATATAATCGGTACAAGAGTTAATAAAGTTTATTGATATAGCAGCAAATTGCTAAGAAAGTAAAAAATCAAAAAGCCAATATCCTACTTAAATAATGGACACACTGCCGTTAACAATTTACAGTTGCATCATTTTGCACATTATGCATAATTATGAAGCTTTTATTTATCTCTCCTAAATCTTTTTAATAGCCCATAGCTGCTATTAAAATACAATTCTACCACCTGTTCTTCTCCAGTCCACTTCTCCAGTATTAGAATGCAGTTTTGTCCATCTTTGCTCCCCACTCCCACACCAAACCTTCCAGGCACAGAGGTGATGGAGAGTTGAGAGGCTTGTGCATTGGGGTTCCATCTGTCATCCTTTTGGGCTTGATCTGCAGGTCCACAGCATTGCTCGCTGTAAGTGTTTGCATCTTTAGCATCAGAAGGACCACCCTCCTTTGTTGTTAGTTTGATTTTACACCTTATTCTCCACTTTCTGCCACACACACTTTTTTTTTTTTCATTCATTGCCCTTCTTCCTTTTTTCTGCCTGGTCTCCTCAGAAACACACAATATGCTTCCAATCTGTCTTTTCCCACTGATTTAATTTTGTTTTATGTGTAACTGAATTTGGCATATTCACTACTCCTAATTGGATAATCTAGTCCTTATATGGTTAACTGATTCCCCAACTCTCCTTTAACTACCCATTTTGTACTGATTACATATGGTAAACCTTAAGTATTTGACTGTAGCCTTAATTCCTCTACCTAATTCCTACTAAGTTTGAAAACTTTCTCATCTTGTATGGACACAGTACATAGATCAGAGCAATATGTTTCTCTCACTCTGTGTTTCTACAGTTTTATGCTCTTGTGTAGCTGTTTAATTACAAATCATTAGCCTTGATATATTTACCAGATAATCTTCTAACTTTTTCAGAAAATTGTGTAGTTTATGGAGTTCAATACTTCAGTAGGATTTCTTGATCACAGCAATAGAATAAACAAAAAAATAACATGCTCTCAACTTAGAGATTCATGTCGCTCATACGTGTTTTGTTTAATTTCAAAATACATTAAAGACCTACTACATTTCTATAGAGCTCCTCTCCTTTTCTTTAGCTGTACTTTATTTATTTATTTATTTATTTGATTTTTTTAAATACAGAATTCAGGATCTTCTTTCCCCTCAGTCAGTGGCATGAATCAGACCTGTATCATAGCTGATACAACTTCCTGATATCTCTGACATTCCCACCGAGACTTCTGCACTGTTGACAGCTGCCTAGGAATGAAGCACATGAGAGTGTATGAGCTTCTTTCATCGATGCAAATGTAACTTTAGCACCCATCATTAAATTTGAATGAAAACAATTCTTAGAAGTGGCAGCAATCCAAAGGAGGAATCTTGGCAGAGTACAGCCATTGTGAGAGAAAGGTGACGGTTCTCTAAAGAGTGAGGATCAGTCCTTCTCAGAAGATCTGAAATGTGTTGGTACAATGAAGATGAAAGTATGGGACAACCTGGGCAACATGAATAGATGGAGTTGAAGGTTTGGCTCTTGTAGACCCCAGAGGTGCAGTCCCTGATCTACTAATCTGAATTCTTCCAGCTTTATCTGCTCTTAAGTAAGGTCTGCTGCAGGCGTGCTGCTATCAACACCAATGAGAGCCATGAAGTAGTGTGGAATCCCTACTGACTGTAGCCAGCTCTGTGCAGTGTTGGGAGAAAGTAGCACAGGAGAAACAGAGTCATATTTTCCCTCTAACTCCTGAAGCCATGTTTCAGTATGTTGTGCCTCTGTTATCAGGCAAAGCACTGAACTGAAGAATAGCTTTATTATTTTCTAATGTCCCTTGTTACTGACTCTACATCTCTGAGAGGCTGTAAACATTTCATTTACAGAAAAGGGAAACACCTCATTAAAAGAAACCTCACTGCAGTTTATTGAGCACACAATTCCTCTGGTGTGGTTGATAGTGTTATGTATTGCTATATCTGATTGTATTAATGCAGTGGACAAGAATGAAGAGCAGAAGCAATAAAACAGTCTTTCTGTATAATTTAGCATTTAGGATTAATTTTCTTTAACATTTTCCAGATCATCAGCAACACCATGTAGCTAACCCAATGTGAAAACTATCTTTCTTGGATCGGTATTTTTTTTACTTTTTCATTATTCATCAATGTGTTTCAGTCTGGAGTATTACTGTGTTCTTTTTTAATCAAGTACTCTGTTACTGTAAGGAGATGATTCCTTCCCCTTTGTACTGATAAATACAGACATGCTTCATGTAAAATCTGAATCAAAGCAGAGCTTCTGAATGTTACTGAAGATAAATAGTCTTTACAGAAAACATCGAGGAGGTTCAAACAAGGGAAAGATTGTACAATGCTTCCTCAATCTTTCTTTCTCTTTCTCTTTCTTTTCTCTCTTTCTCTTTTCTCTTTCTTTCTTTTTCTTTCTTTCTTTCTTTCTTTCATTCTTTCTTCCTTTTTTCCTTCCTTTCTTCCTTCCTTTCTTCCTTTCTTCCTTCTCCTTCTCCTTCTCCGTCTACTTTTTGTGAGTCTTCCAGAAAAGGTAAACTAAGGCATAGTTTGAGAGTTTTGCTACCACTCTGTGATATCAGAAACCTGAACTTCATTCTCTTGCCTCTTGCTAATATCTGACTTTCAAATATAGTTGAGCAACTTTTGTGATTCTCAAAGGCTAATCAGGGGAATGGTTGTGTGAATCGAAAGATCTTAACATTATAAATAATACTTTCAAAAACCTATGAATGTAATGGAGGGATGCTCCTGAGCCACCACATTACCTTTTCCTTGATATCAGTCTTTCACACAGAGTCTCTAATATATTGTGTGGGGACAACAGCCAGTTCCTTATTTTGGGGGCACAGGGGTGGGTGAGTGGCTGGATATAAATTCCTGTCCTCTGTTTCTGACATCTTCTCAACACCCTGGTCAATATAACATTTTCAGGATGCTGCACGACTTTCTGGAGCTCGGATCAGGATCTTAAATACACAACTTCTTTGGCTGCTCAAGCCAGTGACAGATACAATCTATTGCAAAAAGTGCCAGCCATTTCTGAAGGCTTTATGTTTGAGAAATATGTCCCTTTTCCTTTTCCTGGTGAGACTCCAAAGAAAAATTAAATTTTAATGGAATTTAACTTCTAACTGAAACCTTCTATGCATTAGTCATACATTAGTTTTTGAAGGATGTAATGATTCCTGAGAAACAAAACTGCAACTTGGTAATAATAATAATAATATTAATAATAATAATAATAATAATAATTATTATTATTATTATTATTATTATTATAGTGCAGATGATTAAATCAAATGCAGATATAATAATTATGGGATCTTAAACTAGTTTACAATGCTGAGCAGTGACTTCTTGTGCCACAGCATTTATGACAATGCATGTGTACATTTTGATTTAGGTATGTTTTGGCACTCAGTGCACAGTATCAGTGTCGGGAAGGCAGCTGACATATTTTATCTTCCTTACTCAAAGGTTATTTAATGCATACGACACAAAACCTCAACTCACAGACACAGGCCTAAGGCTCAAAATTGATAAAGCATGCATGACAGAATCATTATGTAAGGCATGGAAAACATGACTGATTAAAAATATTCCAGTAAAGCAACGTTGCCAGTATTCCACAGATGTGAAGACTATTCAGGAGTCCTCAGTTCTGGTACATATTTTCTAACAAAAGACCTATAACATATAAACAGATTATAAAACCATTATCAAGTAATACCATTACTTTAAAAGTAAGTTTTAATACATTAAAAAAGGCTTAATTATTTCTTCATGCATATGCAGAAGATGTAATAAAAGAAAAATGGGCTGGGATACTGGGAGGAATAATTTTTTTTTTATTTGCTTGCACTTGCATTATTTTTTGTAAAGCCTTTCTTTTCTTGAAGCACAGCTTACTAGTCAGCTAGCTGGGTGACAATCAGAGCCAGTCACACTGCTCTATGGCTCTCATTTGCCCTATAAAAGTCTCCCTTCCATTTATCACCACTGAAGAATTTTGTGCTCTGTGCTCTTTCAATGTACAGTAGATTATTAAGTCACCACGACAGAGAAAGCACAAACATAACTAGGAAAGAGCTGGTAACATACCTAAACTGTAATCTAGATCAAACTAACAAACTAATCCATCTATGACATAGCTATATAAAAGATAACCCAGGTTTTTATTTCCCCCAGGAAGAATTAAATTTTGAATTAGGCAGTACAAAATAATGAAGAAAATCTGATCTGGAACCTGCAGCAAGTCTATTTATTTTCTAAGTCCAGAATCAACTTCTGCTTATATTAAGCTTTGCAAAAGGAAATCTTTCTTTCATGTATATGTGGTATAATCTCTTTTTCACAAGGCCTAAGTTTGATTTCCCTTTAGTAGAAATAAAACATAGAAATTATATGGTGGAATAAATTACTTTTCTGTACACAACGTCTGATTTTGAACCAGTTTTGAAACAGAACAAAAACCTAGTGAAGGGCATTTTATGACACAAGTACATATTGTGACAGGTTAAATTTAAGTAACAAATTATGGTAGTGACTTTAAAAAAATCAAAACCATGTGAGATGCTGGGTTTTTTTAATTCCTATTCTAATAAAAGCCAGTTGAGAATTATTAAAGAGCTTTATTATGCCTTTAGTAGGCTTTGACTCAGTCTGTGTGGTAGCCCACCAACACTAAACCTCTCTCAGGACATAGAATGGAACAGAATAGAACAGGATAGAATAGAATATTATATTTCAGTTATAAGGGACCTACAATGATCATCCAACTGCCCAACCACTTCAGGGCTGACCAAAAGTTAAAGGATATTATTAGGGGCATTGTCCAAATGCCTCTTAAACACTGACAAGCATGATGTGGTCTGACACCCCAGGATGAGCTTTGCCCTCTTGTCTGCCAGGGCTTATTGCTAATTCATATTAAATTTACCGTCAACTGGCAACCCCCAGATCCTTTCCTGCAGGTCTGCTCTCCAAGCACTCCTTTCCCAGTTTATACTTCTTTCTGATGTTACTCTATCCCAGGTGCAGAATCTGGCATTTGCTCTTGTTAAATTTCATATAGGCTGTTGGATTTCATCTGTGGAAGCTGGTGAGAGACGCAGAGCTGAGAAACATATGAATTTAAAACTGTTATCAAAAGAATGTTTATTTGATTTTTCACCCATGACAGGGAAGAGATAAGCACAGTAACAAAACATATGTTTTCAGCTACAAAACAGATTTACATCTCCCAGTGAGTGGGAAGTCCTCTTAAATATTAGGGATGGCTTCTCCTCTCTTTCTCCTGTTAATCAGATCAGAAGCGAAAATGAGAGCTAGTAGACCTGTTCAATACGCTTCAGTCTTGGCTCTGTGGCTTGAGTTCATCATCATGCTGGGTCATTCCTAAGGCAAGCACAGGACAGCTCCAGATCTGCTGCCTTGGGCAGACAAGCCCAAAGAACTCAGCCTAATTGAATAGTTTATATGTTCACCTCATGCTGAGCTCTGAAATGGACACCAAAAAAGATCAAAGGAGTGCAAGTCTAGATAGCCTAGTTAAAAACTTTTTTTGTTACAAAACGGCTTATAGTTCAAATAATAGAAGTGAGTGTTCTGTTTTAATAGCTCATCTGTCTTATTTGATGTTTAAAACATAAAATATAACAGCACAGTTTAAATTAACATAACATTAATCAGAAAATAGCAACCAAATTATTAACAATAACAGTAATTACAATAAAGCTACCCTGGGAGAATTCTAATATCCTCCATTGGAGGATGTCTTTCAAGTTCATTGACTTCTAGATAAGATTCCAAAAGGAAATATGACCAAAGCATAAAAAGATACATTAAAGTGTTTGGGTTAACATTTCCTGTAGAAAATCACAATTGGTGGGAGAAAATAATAGTAATTGCTATTTATATGAGAAGAAGCAGCTAAACTGTAAGTCAAGTGCAAATGGATGTCCTTTTTCATCCATTGCAATAACAAAGAAATTTAGTCTAAATAGGGGAAGCTTTTAAAATATAATGTGCTGCAACTGCTATTACCAGCAAATATCAGATGGGAAGCCAGATCTTTTTGCAATTTAATCCCCCTCTCACAGCCAGCCTCTGGGCAGCAAGTTGAAGGAGCCAAAAGCTGGTCTGTCACTTTGCAAGGATGCCCATCCTAATTGTGAACCCAATGTGCATGTCTGCACTCAGTCCAGAAACAGGCATTCTGAGATGCTTCTATTGCAGAAGCGATAAGAACTCCTGTTGCTGGTGTCCTGGAGGTTTTATGCGTGGGAGTGCTGAGAGTGCTGAGAGTGCTGTGGTCAAGTAGGTATCAAAAGCAGAGCTGAGGAGAAATGAAGAAAGCTTTCTGCCCAGGGGAGTGACTTTCATTCTCCATCTGCCTCTGAGCAGGTAAGCATCACAGATATTTCTGATGTGAATTTGTGTGAGCAAATCTCAATTATTTGGGATGCTGTTGCAGGAAACCACAAAATCAACCATCCAGACAAACCAGACTACAACATAGTATGCGTATGATTAAAGCAAAACCACCTGAAAATAAGAATAATATATTTAAAAGATCATTTGCCTTTTTCTAGACATTCCCTCATGTCTAAATGTACAATGAGTAGGTAACAGCCTACAGATTATTCAGAATTCCCTTCCTTATACTTATTCCTAAACTGGTAGCTGAATAAGGTCAATGCCAACCTTGTAAAGCAGTATGTATGTTATTCAGTTCCAAAGAAATCCTACAGCTGTTTCGAACAGAAAAGACCAAATGACAAAAGAGAATGGTGCCATATCTCTCTGAGTCTAACAGCACAGGCAATGCTTCCTAGTGGTCGTGGCTGCAAAGCAGAAAATAAAGTAGGCCAAACCAATATTCCAGCTGCTTTCTAATAATTATGTTGCCTATTTCTTCTCAGTTATTTAACAAAAAAACTACACACTCAGGCATTTCTTTTGCCACACTTTTCAGTTCTAATTGTACTCTCTGGAACACGTTATTAATTTGAAGAAAATTACAATTATCTGGCAAGGCAGGGATCCTGCTATTTCTTTGAAACTCAATTTTATTAGAAAACAATAAAATCAAATAGACAGTCCTGAGAGGGAAAAAAAAAAGAAACAAAACCAAAACAAAACAAAACAAAAAAACCCCAAACCAAAACCAAACCAAGCAGAGAAAATTATTGCCAGCAGTGTTATGTCTTTACCATTTCAATAGTTTGGATTAGTTGAGAGAGAAGAGGTGAAGCTGTGCAAAAATAATGACAGGATAGACCTGGAGTCAGAGAATTTATCTGAACAGCAACAGCTACTGGCAAAGTGGCTGAACTGTCTCCTCATGGTAACACAGTAATGAAGCAGCAATGTGGCCTTTCTGCCCAACAGATGGTAGATTTGTACCTGGCATGAGCAGATCACCTCAACCATCATCTCAAACACATGAATTGCACCTTTGTGCAATCTTAATGTGCTCATTGAGATACGTGACTGCTTGGAGCAATTTCTGTGTTGAACAACAGTCCTCTCCCCTCCAAGGCAGGTCATCCGCAGGATTTTCCTGGCTGTTTACAGAGGGTGCTATAAGCTATGTCATCAGTATGTTTGCTTTTAATCTATCAAAAGTCAGTGTTCAATTCTGACTCTCAGCTGCTGTGTTGTTGTGGAAACTGAGACCCTGCCTGCAGAACAGAACAAAACCAAAGCTTAGCAAAGGGCAGTTGAGGAGGTTGTTGACACACCTGCTAGTGTAGTGTTCTTCATTCAGTCAGAGGGAAAGTCAGCAATTCTGAAACGCAATTTCTTCTTTGATTAGTAATTTTCCATTGGTGACTCATTCATACCAGCATCTTATCTATGTATCCTGGTGGTTTTAGGGGGTGGGATAATGGTGACAGCAAGAATACTCAGCCTAGTGCTGGCCTTCTCCTTCAACAGTTATCACTTGGAACATGTCCAAACTCAATCTTTAGGAAATTCGGACATGCAACTCTCTTCAAACTAATCAAAACTGCACATGTAAGTCAGAATTTATCCTTTGCTCCAGTATATTCCTTTGAAAATGTTCTCCTGATATAAATGTACATAAATATTACATAAAATTTCATACACTTTCTGAAAACTCCTTTTTGATGTCCATCTCAAAGGCTTCTCCTCTGATATTTATCAGACTAGACTGAACATGTGGACACAAGCCTGATCCTCTCTCAGAGGTGCCTTCACAGGCATCAACAAAGATAGCATCCATAATTTCCTTTCATTCCTCAGGTTTATAATTAGCACTGTTCTGATAGGAGGAAAAGAAAACAATACTCCTCTGGGTTGCCATGATACTTCTGCTGAGAAAAAGTAAATTTGTTTACTCCCTCGGTCTCTCTGGCCACTGGGGTCAAAGAAGGGACAAAAACATGAGCAGAAACCATCCCTTCAGATCACAGTGTCCAGATAACTCACACAAGGCTTGATGGCTTTTCTTTTTTTCTGTGGATAAATAGTCCAAGCCACCAGCTGTTTATTATTGGTTTTGACTTATATTACTATAAAAAAGTAATAAAAGAGTACCAGTGGTATGATTTTAAAATATATTTATTGACACAGCATAGAAATATATCAGGAGCTACATCTCTTCTCATGACCACAGCTATGGCTAAAGAAAAATAAGAGCAACAGTCACTGTCTCTCTCTACCTCAAACACCCATGAGAATGAAAGAGATTTGCTACTTGCCCTGAAAGTTGACAGTTCTGTCTTTTTTCACATCACATTTGGCAAGAATCCAAAAAATAGGCCCTACAGAGAATAGGTTCTGCAAAATAAAGTTCAGCAAGGTGCAAGGTGAAATTTAACTTCAGCTTTTTAGTTGTCATAATCAAATAATAGTTATGCTCTTGGGCTTTCTCCTTGTAACTGTATGCGCATATAGTGCCAGCTAATTTCTTGCAGCTCCTGAATTGTCAAATATCTACTGATTGTTTGATTTTTACAGAGCATATGTGTACAGTGTTCAGACTTTTGGGTATTCATCACCTTTGCAAATCTAGCCAGATGCTTCAAAGGGGCAGACCATTCATGTCTAATGGAGAGCACTCTCAAATAAATACCTCCTGTCAAGTTGTTATACATCTTACAACCATTCAGTTGAAACCCTCTGAAATCAAGAGAATATCTATGACTAAAAGTGAACATTATGTATTGTACAAGAGAGAATAAATATGGCTGACATGCTGAAATACTTAAACTGAGATCATGTATTAATTTTTTGTAACTCTGGCTTGGGGAGTATGTCTAGGAAAATAGTGCCATTCAGTCTGAAGTGAAACAGATGTATTTCTTTACCATTAATACAAAATTAAGTTTAAATAGTGTTCAAATATTGATTCAAGCAATTCTAGTGCCAAATTACCTGAAGGTAGGGATCATGGTTTTAATTTACACACAAGTCCATCTTCATCACTCCAACAGTGTCAGGTGGGTGTGAATTATGTAGTCTTTAAAGCTGACATGACATGCTAGAACTCTGCACAGTGAATGCAGAAGAGGCCTCAGAGGGTCAAGGAAGCTAATCTTTTGTAGAGAAAGTCCCTTTGAATACTCAAGAGAAAGTTGTGTCAGATTTGGATGATTTACGAGAGCCTGATTCTAACAGCTTAGTTCATCTGCTGTGTTGTGAGCCATTTTGACCTTTTCAGTGAAGAGATTAAGAGTCTGTTTACACATATTCCAAATGACACAGAAAGAGGCCTCCAATAAGGCCTCCAACTAGGCCAGAGAGGGGCAGCATGCTATGAAGGAAAAACCCTCACCTTGTTATGCAGCTCTTTGAAGTCATCAAGAGGTTTCAAATGCTAGAGGGTAAAGATGGGGCATGGGGCAAGGTTGAGAGAAGGGGATCAGAGAGGGAAATTAAAGTACTTCATCATGTAATTCTATAATTTATTATATTAATAATATCAGCACACTGCAGCTCCCAGCTGCAACTCAACTGAAGCTGGCAAAGAGTAACCATAGATATCATGTGTCATCCCACAGTAGGGCGGAGAAAAAGAAATTTTGGCAAAGAAAATAGGTAAGTCTTATTGCAGAAATGTTTAGAGATATTCATCAGAGAGAGCAAATGGACCTCGATTACTGCAGGCCTGTCTGAGAATAGTTTATCTCATCTAGGAGAAAAAGTGCCTGAAACAAGCCCAGCATATTTCAAACTGTGGTGAAGGAACCTGGTTTGGCAAACCTGCACACATACTTCTAGACTGTGTGCTTTTGTTTATCAGCTTCAGTTTTAGTTTTACGAGAGATGTCCTAGTGCGAAGTATTACTTCATAACCTATGTCAAACTGCAGCTGAGCAACTTTGATACTTTTGTCTTCAGCTGATGGATTTTGGGAACGCTTGAGAATGGGCTTGCAAAGCAGGTTAGGCTGGTGGCCAAAAGCTGGGCTGATGCCTCATGCAACCAGTAGAAGCAGAGTGACTCTTGGAGTCTCAAATGCCTGGCAACTGTTTTCTGTTACATAAGCATCATTAACCTAGTGAGCCAGTGGATCGTTTTTCACTGTGCTATTCCATTTTTACATATATTTTTCTTATTCTTCCATGTGAGATTGAACTTGCACATGCTATTATGCAACATCCAGATGCTTTAAGTTCTTGAAAAGAACATCACCTTACTTGCAATGTGTAGACCATACTAGCAATACCATCATTTGTGCTACTACGCTGGGGTTTTTCTTTTGTTTTTCATATTGTGCAGTTGTGGCAGTGTCTGAGATGGTAAGGCAATCCAGAAGATTTTCTTTCTTTTCCTCTTGGCAAGACATCATATGATCAGGACACCATTTTTTTTTTTTAACTCATATTAAACATTGATAGACTTTAGTAGCACTAAAAGTGGTACTGAAACACTGTAGGTCAATTTATATGGAAATTGTATCTTCCACACTTAAGTGAGTCTCTCGTCAATAGTGTGATGGTTAAGGACTGGATCAGAGTCAATGATGAGAGTTTAAGATTTCCAGAGGGCTGGATTAATTGAGGCAGCAGAGAAGTAAGCGAAGAACCAGGTCACTTCCAATTCCAGTGCAGAATGTACAGAGAGAGAAGGAAAAAAATTCCTCAATCCAAGAAGGCTAAGAATTCATGCCAGTCAGAAAGGGAGCTCCTCCTAGTGAGAGAATCAGCATGAGAGGGCCAGCTAGGAAAATTTATTCATATAACAGTGTGAAGATTCGAAGATGATATTTAGTTCTCTTCTTATGACCCATGAGATTATGGGAACAGATAGTTTTGCTACACTAGAAATTCATACTTTTTAGTTATCTGTTAATATCTACTAATATGGAAATGAGCAGTGATTTTTCTAATTCTTTCGAAATGCAAACCAACAATATATTTTAATTATTAAAAATGTTCAATAGTTTTCAGTATTCAACATCAGTAACATTTAACTGAGGCTATGAATCCTCTTTTTTTAACTCTGTGGGGAGATAACTCTAGCAAAACAAGATAATACAGATTTAATTCAAAAACCAAGCATGTATTATTTGAAGATTAAAATCTTCAAATAGAAGATCCTTTTCTATTCTATTCTATTCTATTCTATTCTATTCTATTCTATTCTATTCTATTCTATTCTATTCTATTCTATTCTATTCTATTCTATTCTATTCTATTCTATTCTATTCTATTCTATTCTAATTTTATAGAAGTTCTTAAGAATGTTTTGGAGTCTTAACTTGGTATATATTCACAGTGAAAAACGCGCAAAATTAATGCCATGAAAATAAGTAAACATTTCAGCCAATAGGACTAGAAAGCCTTAAAATTTGAAAACAGCAATTACATTTATCTGTGCTCTGCGTGACACTCACCTTAGGGAAGTTATTAATACATTTAGTGTAGGTGGTGTGTTGAAAATTACCTGCAGAGTTACAGAGTAATATATTACATCCTTTGCCATAGCTTCTCTTAAAATAAAGGGAAAATATTTTTAATACATTCATTTCCATGACACTTTGAAACACATACAAGCTTTCTCTTTTTTTTTAAAGTATTATTTGCAAGAAGTCACATTAATCAATGTTTGTGTTATCATTTGGCAAGAAAGAAATAAAATATATCAAAAGTTGATCTTGTACTGCACAAAGTGATCACATGAATTAGTTTATCTTTTTATCACATGTGTCTTCTAGATGTAAAAAGAAATGGAGACCATAAAGAAACCTTTTCAGTGGTGATTAGCTTTGGTGAGGTCTTTTCATGGTCACCTCTTGCTAAGATGTTTCTTTGTTGTTGCTGTGTTGCATCAGACATCTGTGTTTTTCTCCTCCTTCTTCTCCATGGCTCCTGTAACTGTGCACTAAAATGGCAGAAGTCAGAGCCAATACAAAGTTCTGCATTCAAAGAACTTCTCATTGCTAACAACAGTAAAATATTCTCTATCTATGTCCCTGCACACTATGCTGGATAGATTTACTGGAAGAGTAAAGGCCAGAGGCAACGTCTATTATGAAAATGAAGTGGGTTTTGCTGATTGCAGTGGGCTTTATACAGAAGAAAATAAATGCTGCAGGCTCTGAGTGCACTCCTTCCTTGATGATGTGGCTCCCAACCCTAGTGACATGGACACATCCATCTGCTTTTGATCTCCATGGTCTCCTTTTCAACAGGAAGAATTTTTATAGGAAACACAGAGACCAAAGTTACAGCAGAACAGCAGTGTTCTGCTCTTGGCTGAGAACATCCCCCATAACCCCTAGGTCTTCTCTACCCTTCAGTCATGGACCTGCGGAGCACTGGCAGGTCCTGTGTAAGTCACCCAGATCTGAACTGCAGGAGATTTGAAGGTTGGGGTTCTAAGGAGTGATGTCAGCTGATTTAGAATGAACAGTATGTGACTTTTTCTCAGCCTTCTTTTCTCAGCCTCAGGCTTCTTTTCTCAAAAAAAAAAAAAAAGCATAAAAATACATTTCTATTTTTCTTCCATAGGATAAATATATATACGGTCTATGAAAACTGAAATATTTTATTGAAACATATCAAAATCAACCATTTCATAACAACCTTTTAGCATCTGCTGAAAGTGGAGCTTACTCAGGGAGACAACTGGAATTCCCTAGATATATCTTATTAATTAACAGGAGAACATCATTGTCAGCATCTCTGAATAATTTATCCACTCTATTAACTATTTTAATCCTAAAATTTTTGTAGATATTCATCCCCTGTGAGTGATTGCAGGAGGAATATTTATGCTTTAATAGTGATATTGATCACTTTTATAGCATTTGGCAGTGATTTTTAGCACCAACTCATATAGCCGGTGGAACTGAGCGATGAATAAGGATTTGCAAATTCAAAGAGCTGAACAGATATTAACTAATCACTGCAACATCATGGTGGATTACTGAGCCAATATGTTATTATGCTGATGGGAATATTAACGTAGAGTGACTTTCTGTATCTTAAAAATCAGAGCTCATGACTTCCCACTTTTTTCTCTTTATTGTCACTATTTAATGATAACAACCCAGAACCGCTGAGTACATGCAGTAATTTTAGGGATGCCCACCACCTCTGAATGATCCATGGACCTTGCAGAGTGTTTAAGCTCTCAGATGATAGTAGGCATGGCCAACTAAGGACAACTAAGCAATGGACAGCAGATTGTGCTGATGCCCCCAGCACACTCCCATACATGTACATCACTTTGCTGCTCCCTCCTATGCCCAACTCACCTCACTTTTGATACAGAGGAAGGAGATGAGAGTTGAAATGCAGCAGACAATGCTAGAAGGATGGGCATTGAGAGAAGAGGCAGCAGCATGTCTCCTCATGGAGGCATAGAAAAATCCCTCCTTCTTGTGCCACTGCCCTCAGCACGAGTGAAGGAGTGGTAGGATGCTGAGGCCTTCAATAAACAACTGCTGAGGCCTCTGAGCACTGCAGAGCACAGATTCTCAGACCTGTCACAGACTGCTTCTCTTTAAATTAATGTTCTGCCATTTGTCCCTATAAAACCAATGCCCAGAAATCAGGATAAAAATACCTTTAAGATAAATATATTCAATCATGAAGGTTCCTTCTTCATTGCTGCTTTTATTTTTATCTTTTACCTCCATTTTGTGTGTTCTTCTCTTTCGTAATCCTCTAATTTTCAGTGATGAAAGAGATTCTCCTTTGCTGATCTTTCCAAGCTGGGACTGGATATAACAAAATTGAAGTTGCCATGAATACCACTGCAGTCTGAGACAAACAGAGTTGCCCTGGAAGGAACTGACCTGTCTAGCAGGGTTGGTAGAAACCTTTATTTTCAAACAGAAAGTAATTTTGTTTCTCTAGAACAGTAGTTAAAACAGTCCACAGGATTAGTGTTAGAGACGACAAGTCCTAACATTTGCTGAAATATGCAAAGTGCTTTGATGTCCCATGTCTGGATTCCCTGCACAGCAATGCCCAGGACATTGCTTGCTTTCTCACTGAACCTCAAGAGGCATTGCAGGTTTCCTCAAATAGGGAGAAATCGAGGCAGTAACTGTGTGCAATGGTTTGTCTTTGAAATGCACTTAGTCATGGAAAAGACTGATACACAAATTAAAACCTGAACTGTTGCCTCCTCAGGCTATATGGATAAAATTGCATTGTTCTGGGCTGTGGCAGCTGTTGAAGGAGATTCAATAACTCAGGGTGTTGCAACCCTAATTTTAAAAGGCAATGTGAGTGGATGGTTTAATTGGGCATTAACATCATTGCTCATGTGAGACAACAAATGCGAAGCCGCAAAAGGAAGTGACATTTGTGAAGCTTCTGTTTAAACCCATCTTCCAATGGAAAATACTTCTGTCCCATAAAAGTTTTCAGCTTGAGGGGGGAAACAGTTTTTGAAACCACAGATCATTAGTTATGACGTTGGTGCTTTGCTTTCCTAAAGCATATTCAGGGCTAGTTGAAGCCAGAGGAGCTCCCATTTTAACATAAGGAAATAATGCCCAAAACTGGAAGCAAAATTAAATACAGTGAGAGGTTTTCTCACTGTTCTACTGTGTTATAGCTCATTCTTGTTAAGGAGCTCTTCTCAGCTGAAGCTGTTTTTTAAGAGCCCAGGTCTGATAAAGATGGGAGAAGAGCTATAGTTTGACAGGGTGCCATAGAAACCCTACAGGCAAAATATTTGCATATAAAACATATGGTTTGTGGTGAAAAATACAGATTTTGATTGTGTGAGGTTTTAAAATAATAGAAAATTTGTTAGGGAGGTCATCTAATTCATTGCCTCACATTCAAGCTAGCTTATTATTGATAAATGGAATCATTATGCATGAATATCTCAGATCACAGAATCTTTATGCCGCTCATGCATTTTCTTTGTACTTGTCATATTTTTGCAGCCACAGTTGCACTTGGGGAACTGGAAAGCCAAAGTCAAGTGCGCTACATTCTTTTAAAAGATAAGAAGCGTTTATCTCCAGTGATTTAACATTTTATTTATTGTAGCTATAAAATAAGATAAAAGTTTAAATATGCCCATCCTGCACATTATATCATCCTCCACATAAAAATGCAGCATGTAAAAGCACATTAAAAGAGTTTCATTGAAGTGGTAAATTCACTATTCAAAACCTAATGCAGGTTGGATTAACCTGACTCATTTGTCCCTATGTTTTATGGCATAACCACTGCCTGATAACATCCAATTTCTTTCCACATTTCTTTCTCATTGTTACGGAGAAGAGCATTTTGTTTCACTTTAGCAGATAAGCTTTAGTTAAAGAAGGGTTATAATAGGAAGTGAGAAGCAACTTTTACAGTAGTGATCGCTCTCAGCCCACCCTATAGGAAGGAGTGTCAGTTGGAACAAACTTGGAGGTTGGCACTGTGAAAGGAAGTGCTGGGAAGAAAAATCAGTAAGCAGACTGCAAGGGATGTAGGTTAAGCAATGTGGAAGGTGCACAGTTAAAGGAGGCTTCCTAGTCCTCCTGTATCACTATCATCAGTCCATTCCCTTAGTTGCCAGGGCAGTTGTGCTTTAAGTTGGATACATAAAAAAAGACTGATTAGAGCATAAAGGATACACTCATACCACTTTTCTCAACATTTTCTCACATCTTTAAAAATGTATGGTTTCTTTGAAAGGTCTGATGCATCTATTTCCTTGTTTTATCAATGAAGGCTTAGTACCCATCATATGTGTTCTTACACATAATAAAATACCTCTTTGCTGTTACTCTTACTAATTTCCTTTTGTCTTTCAGGTTACTTTGTACTTTGCACTTTGCAGTAGATATAAAATGAACCTGATAGATGAACCACAGAAAACTGGATGACATTTCTGAGCAACCCTCTACATCTCATAGTGATACTCATGACCAAGATACCCCCTTGTCATCTTGCTAACAGGGAGGATCAAGGAAACAAAACAAAACAAACAAATAAACAAAATCCCAAACCAAAAAGAACTCAAACAAACAAACAGAAAAGGAAGGAAAAAGAAAAGGAGATGCATAGAAAAGAGAAAAAATTACTAATAAAACCAAGCATCAATAGATAGTGATGTCCTTTACTGTGAAATTGTATGCCAGTTCCTACTCTCATGGTCCATCAAATACTACTATTCTAATCATCTGCCAGATCTATTCAGAAGGAGCCAGTCAGCCTACCAAAATGTTTTCTGCAGCTGAGAGCTTCATGTCATGACCAATCAGGCTCTTCTGTTTATGTCACTTTATCATATATGTTTTAAATGAAACATAATAAACTCTCTGCCTAAGGGGTGTTTTAAACATTTATTTTTTATTATTTTTGTAATAATTTGGATGTCAAAGCCAAAAGTTCTACTTTGCTTTGATAACTTGAGCAGCTTTAGTGAGTTAGAAAGCAAATCAGAATGAAATTAATGACAAAGCTGCTTCTTAAAGAATTTTGATTTGTTTTGTTTTGTTTTTTCCCTCAAGGTAAAAACACATTTGCATGGCTAGGATGATACAACTGATTTCCAAGGATTTCTTTTTTTACACTGTTTAAAAAAACACTACACAGTAAGTATAAATCAAATGTATTTTTTTTAAAATATATGGTCCAAAGTTTGCACTTCATATAAGGCTATGAAAAATACCCTGTTTTATGCTGGGGATAAACTTGATATAGTGGCTTTTTCATTAATATATATATATATATATATATATATATAAGAGTGAAATCCAAAGTTCTGGCCAGGATGATAATATTTTTCTCTCAGTGAATAAACATCTTAGGGCCAGGATGCACACAGACTTTTTAAGAGGGCGTATTGAAGGGCATTGGCTGATGCAATCACTGTACTACCCCACACAGCTTTGGAACCTCTTGGCTCTGAAAGAAGCTAACCAAAGTTCAAGCTCAATTCATCCTTCTCTGAATGTCCTAGCTATCCAAAGGACTGGAAATGTTAATAACTACACTAACAAACTGTCAAAAAACAGAACTTAAAATAATGACTGGATAAAATAGGGCACAAAACAGAGGCAGGGAAAATCATAAGCAGCAGAAAAATTAATTTCACTCTGCTTTTGTTTTGAGACTTATCTACCTCTCCCGAAGAACATTTTCCAAAGTACTGCAATCTTTATCATATCTTTTCTTTCTTATTCTTGTTTCCATTTTAGAAAGTTGCCTCCCAACGTTTCTCTATCTCTTCATTCTAGTCTTGACTCATAGTATGAACATTTGGCCTGAAAACTGCTAATGGAGAAGCAATCCACTGGGAGGAGAAGAAAGAATAATTTATAATAGTTAATTAAATTAGGTTTTTTCAACTTTATTTCCACCTGTGGATCACAAAGTACTAAAAAACATAATTGGTTTTATTTTTCACATGAAAAATTTATTTTTCTAGTGAAAACTTCATTTAGGAAAAGCAGACTTAAAATATTTGAGGAGAAAAATAAAAACATACCCCCTCCAGATCAGTTATTTAGCCACAGAAATGTCATGGCATTATTCACCTTCCTGAGCTTCAACGTTTTCCTTTTTAAAAACACTCCAGCACAGTAGCTGTCCTCCTCTAAGTACTCCATGAAGATTTTAAGCATATTAAACTGATAACAGACTGATTAATATTTATAGTCAGATGTTTTTTCTTTTCTTCAACAACTCTCTGTGAAAGGTTCAGGAGAAATTTCCAGGGTAAAATTCAGTCTGGAAAAAGCATATTAAATAGCACTGTCTCCTGTTGATGAAATATCACTTCTGTCTGAAACTTCTTCTTAAGACACTGGTAGATTTCAAGTGCAGATCTTTAATATTTAGTCTCCAGGCCTTCATCCATAGTCTGAACCCTGTACCACCATCCTTTCCCATCCTTTTACAGGCTATGATCTAGGCTGGAATGGTTTTTATCCTGTTTAGGCACATCAGGAAGTACTTATTTTCTGGAGGGCCAAAGGACTCCTGGACTAGACAGAGAATTTTCTTTCTGTAGAAGCTGTCTCAATGGACTGCTACTGGTTCTCAATGGAGAATGAGGCAGATAATCAGATGTTCCCCTAAAAAATACTTGTAGGATTTGAAGTGGGTGTATCAGCTATTCTTTTGCCACTTTGCTGGACCAACCTTACAGAAACTCAGTGTCTTTATCCTTGGAGTAACGCTAAGAATTCATTATCCCCTCACCCTCAACAGCCTGGAATGTATTTCTCCATGCCCTTGCTGTTCCTGTCAAATGACCCCCTGCTAATCTTGCTTTGGGTGTCAGTGAGCAGGTAGAGAACAGGCACTGGGATTATAGCCAAGAAGTGTGTTGAAGGAAGTCTTGTCTGCAAAATGTTCTGCACCCGCTGCATGAGTGACCTGAGATGTACACAGGTTCAGGAAAAGAGCTCATTTGGAACAGTGGTGTCACCAAGAGTTCCTCTGATCTATCCCACTTCAGAGAACCTTTGTTCAGCTACATCATGAAAATGGAAGTATTTTATCCTCAATAAATATGGAAAATTTTTGTAGAAAACTGACCTTCTGATCTTGCATAAGATGAGCACACATCCTGCTTGAAAATTGTACCTTCTGTTTGACTCTGAATGTACAAGAAACATCTCTTAGTATTTTATCTGAGGGACCTTTAACCGCTTTCTTTAAATATATATTACAGATGTTTCTGTTTATCAGCTTTCTGTCTTCATGCAGGGCAAAGATCCTTTGACTGCTTTCTCTAATCACTTAGGAGAGATCAGATTTTATCTTCCCAGTCTGACACAGAACCTTTTATTTTACATTTCTCATATACCTCTAGCATCTTTCTTAAAATCAACACAAAAACCTTTGCCAACCTGAAGCCTACAGAGGCTACAATTCCCTGTCTCTCCCCAAGGGTCATCTGAATTCTGGGTTGTAGAATTCCCTCTAATAGGATAGCATACAGTGACAGTTAGCTGTCCTCAGAATCACAGACTCTCTGTTTCCATGACAGTTGAGTAAACAGAAAACATCAATCACAGAGGGGAAAAAAGTGAATTACCATTCAGGACTGCATAGATTTTCTATTCAGAAAATACTGTTATGCTTGAAAAACATCTGCTTAATGCTGCCTGATAAATTTTTAGAATTCATTTACAGCCTAAGAACTTAACCCTCAATGGCCTTATTTTCCTTGCAGCTTAGATGCCTTTGGAAATTTTTCCGATTTTTGAAAGAATATAGGAATTATCTCTCTTTTTTTGCCTATGAATAAACTCAGACAAAGAAAGGTCAAAAATGTTTTTTCCCTTAAATTCAGGTAGAAAATGTAGGATTTTAAAGTAAAAATTATTTTCAAAGATGACTCTGAGTCTCACATCATTTCAAAAGATATTGACCTTTTGGAGGTTTGTGATCTGTCTTGAAACAGTTGATATTAATATCATGAGGTGTGAGAAGTCTGACAGTGGAGAAAATACAGATTTTCTCTCCTTCCTATTTTCCTCACAAGCATGTATTAATTACATCAGAGAGGTTCAGAAAACGTTATTATGAAAACCTATTAAGGATTGTGGTTCATGACAGTGAAAACTGAGCTCCCCATGGCTTGAACCCTGCTACAACATCTAGAGTGTCAGCACAGGGAAAATGTTTTGAAAACTTTCCTTTCCATATTGTCCCATGCAAGTGCTTGCAAATGAGTTATTCCAGGGCAGAATAATAGAGAGAGCCAGTGGGAGTGCTTTCATCCCATCCTGGTACTGAGTGCTCAGTATCTAGGCTTCCTTAATAGAGAGTAACATATGTTGCTGGAGGATTGCAGATTCTGGTGATCCTGCCTGTCAGGCTCATGTAGTTAACTTGTCATCTTTAATAGTCCCAACGTGGGGATTCCTGAAATAATTACACCAAGCTAATTATCTGAAGTCTGAATCACTGTAGATGACGCTTGACTGGTTGGAGTGCAGCACAGACTCTTCTCTCCAGCAGCCCATTTATCTGAGATGAGTCAGGAAAACAGTGATCTCATTATTCTTACAAACACTATTCTGGGCTATGGTTTAGTCAGAGATTCTTTTTCTTTTTTTTTTTTTTTCAGAAAGATTAATATGAACAACAAAGTCATCACAGCAATAAATGTGGTTTAAATCAGGTTCATGACGTCTGAAGAAAACTGTTGGAATGACCTCCAAGTTTTACAAATAGCATTCATGTCCTTAAAGCATCACTACCATGCAAGGAAGCCTCATGGCTGATACTGTCAGATTTGCTAAAGCTCAAAGAAGTAGTGGAGGGATTACTTTCTCCTTTCTGTATACTTATCCATATTCTGCAGTACTCCAATATTTGTGCACACCTTTGGAGTGATCCAGATCTGCCTCCCTTTGGATCCCAGTTTATATTACCAAACATAGGAAAAAAGGCTATAAAGCAATAAAAATGTGAGAGAAGGAATCAGATAAGAAACTGTACTTGATGACCGGGTGATTTCCTGCCTGCTGAATGAACGAGCTTCTTATTAATACTCAGTTGCATCAGTAGCTGCTATGAAACTGGAAGGTGTGTGGTATTTTAAAAACACTGTATCAAACACTATCAGGAACAGCACTCTGGGTAGACTTGGAGTAATATAATGCACAAAATGGGTGATTTAGGTCATGATAGGCTCTTTAATACAGAGGTACCTAATTTTCATTCCCTAACTGCCTTCTCTCCCTTTTTAAATTTTTGGTTCAGTACAGCTCACTTTTGAAAGGCCTCAATCTAATTTAGGAGTAATTCCTACAACTACCTGGTCTTCAGTAATAGTAAGAATTCCCCCTATGTGATTTCTCCAAGAGAAGCCTGAGTGGATATCTGCCATTCCTGGTCTTATGCAGCACAGCTGTGCAAAAAAATGAAGGGGCTCTTTGCATAAAGCCATTAGCTCCAGATTCAAATTTAGAGAGAAGAAAACCACCACTTTAAATATTTGGGGTGTTTTGCTTTCAGCTACTTCTGATATAATGTCATGGCAGGCTCAAAACAAGTGACAAAGATGTATGTTTTGAAAGATCTAGTGGGTAATATCTGGAAGAGATTAAGCTCTGATAGCCAGTTTTATTAGCTCTCCTGATAACATACCAGGGCAGCTGTATACATAATTATTACAAAACATCATCTCATACAAATGGATAGCTATGTAATCCTGGTACTTAATTTAGAGATGGCAGAATAAAGCAAGGTGTTGAATTCTCAAATTTAAGTTTTAAGCCAGCTGCTGTTTCTGGCTTTAATTTTCTGGTGTTCATTCTTGCAGATACTGAAATTATCTTCTTGTATCTCTTTTTCTTTCGTTTTCTTGCAAGGTATTTCTGCATTTCAGAGCTGCATTAATTCCATTTCTTATCAGTCATGTAACTGAAGTCTTGCATGGCATCAGGACTAAGTACAGACTCTACTTCTACTTGTCCCTGAAGTCCTAATCCCTACGGTTTTTCAAAAAGCAGGCATTTTTCTTTGAAACCTGCCAGCTCCTACTGAATTTTCGCCCAGAAACTTTCACTGGCCCAAGGGCTGCGTAGTGGACTGAGAAACAGAGTTGATAAAAGGCAGATATATCAGATATTCAGACTGGATATAATGAACTGCAATCCCAGTTCTTCCTTGTACTTCTACCCCATGAAAGGGGCCTTTCATGCCATTGTCTGATCTCAGTATCTCTCCAAGAAGTGGTTTTGGTGTAGTTCAAAGTTTTTCCTTCATGTGCAACATTCGGTTGGCAATGAGATTATCTTTGTAGTCTCTTGTTCTGCCATTCAGCTGTGATGCAGGAGCATGAAGGCTGCATGTCTCCACCAGGGAAAGCTACTAGGCAAGGACAGTAGTTGGAATAGAGATACAGGAGTAAGTCCAGGGACCTCTGGATGGGAATGGTGTTAAGTAACTCAATGACATTTTTCCATTTGAGTCAAAGGGAGCCAACAGCATGCAAAGGCTCTGTCAGTCCACAGCAGGAAAGGAAATGCCTTTGTAAAATCTCCTCAAATGAAGGATGAACCTACATCTAAAACATTATCAGGAGACCAGGCCAAAGCAAGCATTTCGCTAGCTGGTTTTATCCATTCTGCAGCCCCTAACCACACTACCAAAGTGTGTAATTACAAATTCCTGTTGTAATTCTTGCCAGATCATTTCCCATGGCAGGAATTTAAGCACAAGCAGTTGTTCAATGACCTGAAAGCTCTTCATCACCCACCAGCTTTATCTCACATTTCCATAGCTGCATGGTGCACAGAGACTGATTTGTGTTAACCCGCCTTTTTTTTGCAGCTCAGAGCTGCAACTAAAAGTTTCCATGTTTTACTCTTTTTGCACATCTTATTCTATGTTGGCTTTGAAACTGGAGGCTGCAGGTCCAATGACAGTTTCTCTGTTTGGCCATAAATTAATTCTCTTTGATGCAGTAGTGCTTTGCTGAGGGATCTTTCAGTGTTTTCTGAATTTCTAGTAGCCCCCCCTTTCTTAGGAAAGGGGTTTAAAGACAAATATTAATCTACGGCATCACATTATGTGTTTCAAGAGCTTGTTAAATATTTAAAGAGAACTGTGCCTGTTCCAAGAACGTCCCAACCTGCAAACATAAGAGGGATGACACATACGTTTTACCCTGGCAGAAAGGTGTCAATTTAAATTATGTTTGCCTTATTCAGAATGAAACTCTCACTGTACAGGAGAGTGTGGAAATCCACTATATACTGAGGAGCTCATATTCTTTATTTGCTGTATGAAAACCACCATTGAGACTGTTCTGAAATTCACTAAATTAAATAAAAACAACACTCAGGAACCTCATGGATTTTTAATCATAGCTTTTGTTTTCATCTTTGGCAGTGGCAATCAAGAGTACTTCCCAAAAAAAGGATCTTATTGTTCTGGCTGCTGCAATTTTGTCCTTTCATTCGACCATTTCCATGTCTCAGGTATCTGTAGTGGAATAGAGCACCCATGAGAGGTGCATTTGTCTGCACTGCACTTCTACCCAAAAGGACTGTGGGAGATACAAAACTGTTGAATATTTGCCACACTTAACTTCTGCTACATCAAAATTAAATCTTGTTCATCAATCAAGTTGTCTAAATCTTGGTTACAGTCAGTGGATAGACACAGCTTCAGAATGATTTATCCTGTTTATCTAAACACCTACCAAACTCAAGCTGGGAATCTCCTTCCTGTTAGAGATTCCCTTCTTTCCAGGTGCACCAAAGTTTTCTTTAAATGAGATATTCAGCTGAAGTCTCATTCTCAGGAATCTTAAAGTAAATTGGCATTTTACTTTATTTCCACCTGAATATCTGGCTTAACCTATAACACAGAGAAATGACTCTGATGTTCAACATAGAGCTGGTAGTCCTGAGGGCTACAGTAACTCACTCCCTTGTTCTATAAATAAGACCAGAGGCAAGGCAGGGTAATTTATCTTTGAATTTGACAAGCATGGGTATTTTATAACTGGCAGAAGCTAAGGAAAACACCATTTGATTTGCATGATGAGCGACAGCCTTACTGGGGCTAACAAATTCATTTCAATAGAAGCACTCTGAGCTGAACAATACATTCATTAAAAGAGCAGTTTCCTGATTAGACAGTGGAGCAAATAGCTCTTTTTTCCCATTTTGCCATCAGAGCCGCTTTGCATAGGCAATAACAGAGAACAGGGCATATGTTTATCTGGCTGCCACTTGTTCTGTGGGTGTGTGTACAATGACAGTACGGCTTTTCAATGCCATGGTGGAGCGAAAGGGTGATGACACCAGATCTGGGCACCCATAAGTGTGCAGAAAACAAGTCTGGCTGATTTTACAGACAGGACTAATGATTCAGGTCGGCTGGATTTTTCACCCTTCCAGATTACTTGACAGGGTAATTTTACCAGCAAGAACATTACTAAAATTGAAGTGAATATGAGCAGGGTCTGAAAAAAGACATTTCACTGGGCTGTTGCCCTTGCAGCCATGACCTCAGCATTAGGTGATTTGCTCACAGTATCTTTTGTGGGGATTAATCTGCAAAGAGACCTATGTGACTCACAGATTCCTTATCCAAGACTATAAGAACCCTCACTTGAGCTGGAGATTACTTGCTTAAGATTGCCTGTGCTCACAGAGCACAGGAGTCTTGCTTTATTTTGATGGGATGAAGACAGTCCATTCATCTTTCAATGTATTTTATTATAAGGAGTAAGCAAGCAAATATAGGCATAATTCACCATAATAATGAGATAATATCTGCATTTAATTCAGCTGTTTAAAGGTGAAAAACATCCTCAAGAGAGGAAGTGGAGGGGCAGGCACTGATCTCTTCACTTTCATGACCAGTGACAGGGCTTGAGCAAACGGCATGAAGCTGAGTTAGGGGAGGTTTAGGTTGGATATCCACAAAATGTTTTTCACCCAGAAGGTGGTTGGGCACTGGAACAGCTTCCCCAGGGAAATGGTCACAGCACCAAGCCTATTTGAGTCCAAGAAATGTTGGACAGTGCTCTCAGATACATGGTGTGACTTTTGGGATGTCCTGCACAGGGCCAAGAGTTGGTCTCTATGATCCTGACAGGTCCCTTTCAACTCAGCGTATTCTACAATTCTGTGATAAATAATGAATCTGAATGATGATGCCTAAAAAAAAAAAAAAAAAGAGAGAGACTGTTTTATGTTCAACTTGTTTTGGAAAAAAAAATCAAAGAGTGGGTTTCTTATTATCTAAAACACTGAGAAGTACCTGGACTAATGCAGAGCATTTTATGCTGTCCCACACAACATTCTTGTCTCTAAATTGGAGATAAATGGATTTCACAGATGGACCATTCAGTGGATAAGGATTTGGCTGAATGGTTGCACTCAAAGAATTATGGTCAACATCTTGATATGAAAGGAGAAAGCAGTGATGAATGGCAATCCTCAGGGACCGGTATTAGGACTGTCACTGTTACATGTATTTGTTAGCAACATGGACAGTGGGATTGAGTGCACCCTCAGCAAGTCTGATGATGATACAAAGCCATGTGGTGCAGTCAACATGCTGGAATGAAAGGATGCCATCCAGAGGAACCTTGACAGGCTTGAGAAGTGAGCCAGCCATACTCTGGGCTGCATCAAAAGCAGTGTGGGCAGCAGGTCGAGGGAGGGGATTCTGTCCCTCTGGTCTGCTCTTGTGAGACCTCACCTGAGACCTCCAACTTCAGGAGGTCAAAGATGATCTCAGTTGCTAGAAACTGTTGGCTTTTTATCCACATTAATATATGTTTATTTCAAACTCTCTCTCAAAGAAGGATAGTGTTGAAAAAAAAGTACTGAAAATGAGTGAAAAAAAAAGCATGAAAATGTTCTACTTGGAATTGGCATAATCAGGAAGGGAAAGAATCAGATAATGAGTGAATTACTTCCTCTGCACAGAAACCTTAGAATGAACTGTTTATTTGGAAGGATAAAGAAAGACTGAAAGAGGCAACAAAGTACGGAATGTGGAAGAAGAAAGTAAAGGGATTAGAGAGACAGAGACTTTCTGTATGAAACTGCCAAAGAAAAGAACAGAGTAGAAGGAAGAGAAATCATAGCAAACAAAAAGGAAAAGATTCAAAGGAAATCAAGGCCTCAGAATTAAGGCCTCACAAAAGATTTTTTTTTCTTAATTAAAAAAAAAAGGAAAGTAAAAAAGGATAAAAAGCTGTTGGAAAGGGAAAATTGTACCATTGCCTCACCAAAAGAAAGAAAAAAGAGACAAAAGGGCAGGGAGGAGAAAACATTAGGGAGAGAGAAAAAAAATGTAAAAAAGTAATAAAGTGTTGTCTGTACTTTGCTGTACCTCCCATTTCCTTGTGGATGTCCATCATTTCTGTTGTTCTCAGTGTTGACCCAGGAACTGTCATCGCCATTGCCATGGTTTTTTCAGCAACTCTAAGAGCACAGAGGTATTTTCAGTAGTTTGGAAGTGTAATTATTTAAAAGAAACGGCATGACGTGAGCAATTATAGATCTCCTTAATCTCATAGGAATCATTGACAAAATAATGGAATGACTAGTAAGGGATCCTGATTGATAAAGAAAGTAGAGTTTACAGAAGAAAAGATTCATCAAACTAACTGGGTATGTTTTGACAGCACTATGAAGTCAGAGAGCAAAAGCAAAAGTGTTGATGTAACACACCCAGGTAGAAGGAAAACATGTAACTTGGTGTCTGATGACTTCTTGATTAATCAATTAAAATAGTGTAAAATCAACAGGGTAGATTTTAAATATTTCAAAAAATGCTTAAATAAGAGTTCTAAAATATTCTTAGAAACAGGCAAGGTTGCTGAGTTACTGTGCCTACTGTGATCCCATAGGGCTGAGCTCATAGCTGAGCACATTTAACATTTTTTCTCATATTTACATAAATTAATCTTCTGTCATAATCTTGAAAGATGCCTGTAAATCATGTTAATAAAGTGTTCAGGTGATGTAACATGAAAGAAAAATAACATAATGCCCAAGAGAAGTCAGCAATAGAACATAAAGCAATACAAAGTTCACCACGAGTAGGCAAAAAATTGTAAAAGAATAAAATTTCTTAGAATATTTCCAAGCCTAAAACTCATCTCATGAAGTAAGGATACAAGACATAATTGCAGAATAATAGATCTTATTGTAGGAAACACTGATGAAAACTTGAGGTTTATGGTGGAGAATTATAGTTCCCAATGTAAAAAGAGTGGTCAAAATGGTTATCATTTTCTTTAAATGTGCAACTGGGAATGGGCTGAATATGGGAATTTACATTCTCTCTTGAAATTAACACTGAAATTACTATTATTGGAGTACCACATCTTGTTACAGCCTGTCCTTTAAAATGGGAATTTAAGTGCCTGGAGAGGGTTCAGAGAATATTGAGAAAAATAATGAGTTAGTTGCGTGTCTTAAGAATTTAATCTACTTAGGTCACCAAAAACCAGCTATGAGTGAGTTGTTTACAATCTACATGCTTGGGGGACGGACCAAAATTAGTAGCAATTGGGGATTTCTAGTACTTTTTTTTTTCTTATGCTTAATCCAAAAGCAAGGAATATCTTCTTTCTCTTCAGTGTAACAAGGAATATTCAGGCAAGAGCAAAAATGTTATTTTTAACAACAGAAGCATTCAGTCACTGTAGCAATGTATCCAGGCAGGTAATACATTCCTCATCACTGAAAATATTTGATTTTCCCCTCAAAGAGATATTCAAGTTCAAGGACAGCTACTGGATGTGAAGTGGGAATTAATAAAAAGCAATCCAATGACCTGTGTTAGGAGGAGGTCAGACTTGCAGATTGTGATGTGCTTTCCTGGCCCTGACAACTATTAAACCCACATAAGCATATCCTCTGGAAAAACTTGACACAGCCACTAATGCCTCTCTAGTGAGGCTAAAAAAAGTGAGATGGCATAGGTTTTTAAGTGTATAATACATGTATCATGCTGTAGACTAAACAAATGTGGTAAAAATCTTATAGAAAAGTAAATAATAAAAGAAGTAGGAGCAGTCTCCTTGTATCTCTCAAGTATCTCTCAAGTAATTTTAAAACATTAAAAAAAAAATTAATGCAAGGATATTTCTCAGACTTGGTTTAGTAAAGAAGTTCTGACATTTAGGACCAGTTCTGGAGGTGCAGCATGGACCTCATTCCCAGACAGGCTCTTATGGCCCATGTACCTGTCAGAGTTTCTTGAAGATTGGATTCCACTTTGTCAGAGCCACATATACTCAAAACCCAGGGTAACATTAACACGCCCGTAACATTTGAAACAATAAATACCTCTTAAAACAAAGGTTCAGCATCAACATTTTTCTGCTGGAAGAAAAATATTTATATGGTATAAATAGTGATAGTCTACATCACTGGTTCCAAAACTTTGGTTTGAGACTTGGGGGAAGCCTTCCAAATGTGTGATGACTTTGCAGCTAGCGCAAGAGGGAAGTTTGAATGTTCCTGACACTGAGAGGTAGTGTTACTCTGCAGGGTTTCCTACTCTTTGTCAGTGAGGAACAAGGATAAAGTATTCCCTGCGTTTGTATCCCTGTGTAGCAGTGGTTCCGAGCTCCCTCGGTGGGCTCAAATGATGGGCCCTCCTACCCTGCCCTCCTCCTCTCTCCAGGGAAGGAGGAAACAACCATCTATTTGCCATGCACATCTTAGGCACAAACTGACTAAATTTAATAATTTTAAGGGTTGTTCCACAGTCACACTCTTCCTAGGAAGAGGGGTTTAGCTTCAGCTGTTAAATGGCCTCCCATTTAGAAGACTGTGGCTTCTTCTATTCTCTCCCTTCACACTAAAGATACAGTTCCAACCTGCTTCACATCCAGCAGGCTGGCAAGGCAGTCAGCGAGCAAGCAGATATTGTGCTGATGCATCCTGTAGAGACACAGTTTTCTGTTTGTGTTTGCTATTACATCATTTACTGAGGGTACTAAAAAGAACCACCACACCTCCCTGTCTTTTACAATAAGGCTTTATTCTGCTTTCTGTTAGTATGTGTAGCAAGATGTCTTTTAAAAGGCTCCAGGAGGAAGCAAGGATGCTATGCAAGCTTTTCCCAGGAAATTGAAACCCATTTGTATCATTATTTAGGCACTGCCTGTAGAGGTTGTTCACCTACAAAATCATTAAATTCAAAGAAGCCTTAACATGGCATAAAAGTTCCTGCAGTCAGCAGAAGGTATATCCATATACACTCCATCTTTTAATCTCATAACTGACAGCTGCTGCTATGATTTTGTGACATGTGATATTAGAAGCGGGAAAAATTGCCTAACTGAGAAAAATATATGCAGTGATGTGCTTTATCTCCAAGAAGTCCAGAGATGACCCAGCAAAGCCAACTTCATTCAGAAGCTGAGTTCCACTATGCAGCTGTGGAAGAGCCAGCTCTCTGGCCCACTAATGCAATGCAAGAGACACTCAACTAATGTCACACAAAATAAATTATATAATTGCTAGTGTTTCATTAATAGTTCCCACTCTTCGTGGGTGTCATTCCTCATTTGTGTCCACTCACTTTTGTCTTCACAGGCACACAGCTAGCAAGACATTTCAGCATGAAAAGATAAAAAGGAGATGGAATTCAGAAGCAAGCCACCTTTGCTCCAGGTTGGTGCATCAAAGAAGATGCAGCCCAGTTCAGCATGCAGCTCCCTTGATAGTGCTGGCATGCAAACATATAAAATGGAGGAAGGGACCATCTGACTTTTGGCAGCAGGCAGAATATTCCTTCTTTATTTTTTCTACATTGAATAAAATTTGAAAAAAAAAATTAAAAGGAAAACTTTCAGTTCACTGCTGAGAATCAGAGCAGGAAACCAGATCCACAGTAGTCCTACTGAGTGCCCCATTCACTCAGACATAAAACCAGTCTTTCTACAAATCAATAAATGTTAAAGCATTTTTTAAAATATAATTGCTTTAGCAAAAATGACTGAAAGGGGGACTATCTAGTCTTGTTTTGTCAGTTGTTTGGAGGTGGGAGAATTTCAAGTCTTGAAAATGAATCACCAAAATTTCAGAACAGTCTAAATAGTAGACTGTTGGCAGTTATATCTTGAGTCTCTCACTCTTTGATTTGTTACTAGAAACATTATCTTCAACCGTGGCAATTCTTTCCTGAGGACACTTTCATTGAAATAGTCACATTCCTACACAGGGTTTTACCTGAATTAAATCAGCGTTTTCTGGCAAAAAGCACTCTGTCCGGAAATGCTAACCCAGTTTTACTAAAACTATTTATTTTAGGATTGATACTTAAGCTTTTTCTGCTGAGAGGAACCTGCTAGAAAATAAAATTCTAGTGGAAATCAGGTGAATCCAGAATACTGCTAGCTTTAAAGAAATCTATAAAAGGTATTTTCAAAAAGGACCCTTTATTTCCATTATACTGCACTGAAACTATTTTATACCAAAAGAAAAGACTATTAAGCAAACCAAATAATTGCAAAGTAACTCTAAAACTTTACTAGACTGGCCTGGAAGATTTCTAATGCCATCTATTATTTGTATTGTACTGATTTTTATATCTTTCTTTAGGACTCTGCTCATTCATTCTCTTATACCTGAGGATCCTGGAGCCACAGAGCTCCTATGTGAAATCTTTCTAGGGAGCTTCTGTGAAGTCACTGGCTTTTCAGAGCTGAGTAGCATCCTGATAGGGTAAATAGATAGACTCCTCATTTCAGCATGATATTTCTGTCCTATGTAAAAGGCACATTCTAGAATTTACTGCAGAATAGAAGTGCCAGTTTTCATAAAACCTTTGGAAATACATCCCAGTCTTGACAATATTAGTGATGTTGTGCCTATCATCAGTAAAGATGTTGTTTAATGTATCTTTTCTCTTGAGCACAGAGAAGTATTATTTTAATGAACATTAGAAAAGGGAAAACTGCTCATCTTTTCTGTCCCTCTGTGTAGATACTTGTGAAACCCTGAGGCTTGTGGTCGATACTGTACAGTGGATGTGTCTTGCATGTATCAACCAATCGCTGCCTGCATTGTGGTTCAGGGCCTGTCAGAGATAATTCCTCTTAATCATCACGGCAGAACTGGAGTTCAGCCCAGATGCTGGAGAAAGCTTTGGGTTTATCATGTAGTCTATAAATAATTTGTTCAAACACTGCCACATCATCCATGTACAATAGGACGCAGGAGAGCTTCTCTTTGTCCCCTGTGTAGCGATGATTTCTCACACAATACACCGACCGGGCGGTTTGGGGAATGCTCTCAGGAAATGTCACTTGCTGTGCTTAAATACAAAAGGTGACATGCTGGAATCACCCATGCTTTTTCTACAGCAACCTTTCCACTCTTATGTCCCACTTTTCCAGGCAAAAAGGCCTTACGCTTCTCAGTAATCCCAGATGTAAAGACTTTCTGTTGCAGAATACTGTGTTGAATACTGAATGCTATCACTAGGGTTAAACGTGATGGTTCATATTGAAGTTCTGCTTAAAGGAAAAAGGACTGTGAAGTCTTCATATATAAACTCAATTCTTCCACTATTTCACTCTGTAGGTTTCAGCAAGCAACTTATTTAATGTTTTCACTGTGCTGTCTGTTAGATAGAGCTGACAGTCGTAAAGACATGTGGTGAGGTTAATTAGCAATGTTTTGACAAAATAAGTGCTTTTTCCAGACTAAGTGTTATTATTAGAGTGTGTTGAAACTTTTGCATAAGAGCTATTTTCATTGGAAAATACAATTTAGTTGAAAGAAACATTATTCTTATAAAGCAGTTGTCTTTCTTCTAGAGAATGTAACAAAACAGAAGAAAGTGGTCCCTTCCCCGTGCAAGGGATAAAAGGGAAGAAATTCAGTGGTGTGAACTACAAAACAGGTTTTGTCCCTACAGATCCTGCCTATCAGCTCCCTGGATGATATGAGTTTCTGATCCTGCATCACACCTGTAATCATCCTCATTGGAAGCAGTTACACAGACAAGCATCAGAGTCATCCATTGTGGGGAATGTGCCAGAGCAGAGCCTCAATTACTTGCATAAATGGGATGGAAGATTGAAGTTTGTCTTCCCCAACTCTGTGTATGACTTCAGATATTTAAATAAAGGGCTGGAGAAATTGTTTTCTGTTTGTTACATAAGTGTATTTGAAAGTCTGAGAAGACTGAGTGAGAAAAAGAGTATATCTCCAAATATGTGGCAATTTGTTACAGGAATTCCCTCTAACATAATTTTTCTGATTTTATGATGTAGCTATAGCTTATAATTTTCTTGTCCTAGTGTGGAAATGGGAAAAAAAAAATCAAAGCAAGTTATAAATGGATTTTCCACTGATACAAAGTCTGCTAAAAGTTTGCCTTTGGCAGCCTTGAGTGGCTAATAATAGAAATGAGCTACTTCTCTCATTTATTTTTCAAACCTAGAGGCAAAAGTTGGATTCCCTTATGCTCCTCCTACCCTCACACTTTCTATTTTTATCTGCTTCAATGAGACTGGAGGGGAACTATAATTTTTCATGTGACAGGGCAACATTGCAAAGTCTTTTGACCAATGAATACTTTGATTTCTGGTTAATCTTTTTAGTTTTATTCTGATTTCACATAGTTCTAATAGAGATAAAAGGGGGTTTGGGGGTTAATTTTTTATTTCATGTTTTGATTTTTAGTGAGAATTCTCACTGGAATATAAGCAGGAGAAGAAGAAAGTAAATTAAAAACTTTGAGAATGTTTCTCTGCTTTCCAAACAGCTCTAACTCAGCTTTTTCTGTCATATAAACTTCCAAATGAAAGAAGAATCTGTTTTCAGCAAGGGTTAGCTTCCAGGTTCTCTACTCTGTAACAAATATATTTTCCAGTGGATAAAGAAAACAAGTCAATCACAGACATCTTTATAACAATCTTTATGGATTTAAAAAAACCTTTTCTTTCCCTCCAGCCTCAGAATTTTGCTGCTTCCTGAGTCAAACACACACAATCCTTTCTGTTTTTTCTCAGAGGCTATGGCTGCTGAAATGCTTATAAGATTTTTCAGTCTCCTCAAAAATCCCTCCAGTTTGTCTACAGCTTTTATAGTAACAATGCCCCAAAGAGAGCAACATAATCTTGCTGAAGCCTCCACACTACTGTCAGGAGTTCATTAATTATTTTTTATTCATGCATCTCAGAATGATGTTTCCTTTCTTTACCACAGATTTTGTTGACTCCTGTTCGATTCAGGATTCATAATAAGCCCTGTATTATTTTTTTCTGTCTAAACAGGATTTCTCCATTTCTGCTCATGCATTAATACTTCTTGAATATTCAGCACTTGTTTTTGTTGATTTTTTTATGCTAGTTTTAAGCTAATATCTCCAGCTACTTTTGAATTTGAATTCTGTCCTCTCAGGTATTGATGACCTTTTGCAGCTTATCATTCACCTCCAATTTTGTAATCATGATGTCTGTTTGGTTATGCAGCTCAATAAAAATATGGAATTCAGATTTAAACACAACCTTTCAACTCACAGGTAACAAGCCTTCCCAGCTGGGTTATAAAGCACTTAACTCTGATACTGATAACTGTTTTCAAACTTCTCTGTGTCCATCAGATAAGCCATATCATTTGGAATATATTCTCAAGAATATTGCCATAAAGATAGCATTTTGAGCTTTTTTTTTCTTTTAAGAACCATGACTTCTACACTTACGTAAAAAATTCTTCTATTATTTTTCATTATTCAATACATCTATTAGGGATTTTCTTGGGACTTAATTTCTAGGAAGATTCTATAATTCAACTTTAACATAAAGGTAACGTTTTTTGCAACTTCTATTATCATTAATACTCCTATACTCTAAGATCAAGGGGTTAAAAAATTGGGTTTTGGAAGAGATTTTGAGACAAATCTTGTTATTTGTCAGTCTCAGAGGCTTTGCTTCCACTGAGTTTAGAAATTCTCTTACAGCTGTATTTAAGACCCCTAAAAGTGGCTACAGGTAAATTATTTTGCATTGGACAGAGAGAAGCTGTATTAAAGCATTATTTTCAAACATCCCTTAGACTAAAGGTTTATTCTTCACTGTTCCTCACCTTTTGCAGTCCTCTGCATCTTTGCAAATTCCATATGCCTCTTCTAATCCAACTTTCAGCTTGCACCTGCTAAGACAAATCCTTTGCTGGGGAAGGTTGATAATGCTTTATTGCCTTCAACAGAAGAAAACCTCTGTTTTGAACTGGCTGAGGATGCTCAACCCATGTCCTTTAAGTTTTCAAAATTAGCACCTACATCCCTCCTTGCTGGGGCCAGAACCCACCCTCTCTGTTGCACAATCTGTTCAGTAGAGAAAGCAAAATACTGAGTAATTCTGATCACTGCTTTGCATAAAAGGAGCAAAGGAGAGCACTACCTTTTTCATTTCTAATTGCAGTGTAGATCACCTGGTTTACTGCCTCTAGCTGAATCTCCTAATTACCAAAAGGTTTTAATCATTATGTACTTTTGAAGTGAATAAAATATTATGACAGCTGTTTCCAATACAATGAACAGCAGCTGAACTGAATAACCACTGCATGGAGCAAATCCCTTCAAGGACTTTGCATCTTTCATCATTAAGCTCTGTCCTTTATATCATGACTAGCTCAGGAGATTTTTCCCTTCTGCCAACTGCTGTTCTTCAGTTCCAGGGAGCAAATGCTGGTGGGATTTGCAGACAGGTATGGTCACCTTCATACAATCGACTGGCTCATTAATGCTGTCTGCCAGGGCTGCTGGTGGGGGAATGAAGGGAGGTGAAGAAGGCCAAGATTTGACATGCTGGAGGGAAAAGTGCTGCTGCTGCTGTTACCTAGAGTGGATCTTGGCTATCTTGGAGAGTTGTGTTAAAACTCACAGGCAAATAAAGGAAAGGGGTCTCTCTAAAGAGAGGCAGAGCTCATGGCTGCACTTGTGAGCACTGCTTTAAATATTAATAAGGTTCAGAGCAACAGCTGTGGGCACTTTAGGTGGTTTATAGCTTAAAGAAATTTATAAAGGAGTGACCCATATCCCCTTTTTCCAAAATCTGCTACGTGATATGTCTGTTTTTACAACTCCACTCCTGCACTTGCTGATGGTATTAATAACTTTTTCTTATAAGTGCTACTAAAGGTAACTGATACATCCCTCATGACCAGAAAGGTAGGAAAGTGTGGGAGCTGTCGTTACAGAGCAGTTCATGGTGTGCAAACTGAGAGGATGAAGACTTTTTGATTCTTGTCTTAAATAGAAACTAAAGAATTTGTTTAATTGGCAAAACTGGCAGAAATCTAGTCACCTAATTGGGTGGTAAGGTACAGCTTGATACAGCAAAGGGACTGCACAGCCTGTGTACTGGGTGTGCTTAACCTTACACACATAAACAGATCTACTGAAGCCAATCCTGATATTGACCTACCTACTGGGTAGATATTCAGGGACTTGTTTCATTTTTCAGAAATGGTTATAGCAAAGATTAGTGGAAATTGCTTAGTCACTTGCTTTATAGCTATGAGCTAAGTCTGCATGTGCAGCTCCTTTTCAAGCCTCCTAATTCTGATTGCCTGATGTGGCATTGCTCCTTTTGTTTCTCTATAACCTGAGAACAGTAATTACAGTGCACAGAATAACACTCTAACTACCACTGACATTGTCTGAAATACGTTTTATGCTTGTACTTGGACTAGAAGCCCATAGTCAAAGCAGCTAATCTGGAAGATTGTTACCTGATAGATTTTTACCACACAGTGTTTTACAAAGATGCCACTGAAAGGTCAAATACCACATAATTCTTGTCTAAACCTATCATTGCGTCTTTTTTACTTTTACCAAGCACTTGCTCTGATCTAAGGGCTGCAAAGTCATAATGGTTTGGCTGTCAGTAAAGTACAAAAACATGTTAAACATCATCTTTGTATTTCTTTACTGGAGGGAGTACGCTATCTCCAAGCAGATGAAAGGGCAAAAGGCACACTGACTCTCTGGTTTCACCCTTTCCCTACAACTTGAAACAGGAAAATACTCTTGGTATTTCCATGGCAAAGGGAAGATGGCTTTCCCAAACTCCTGTGCAGCAAAGACCTCCTCTTGTCCCTGTGTCTTTTACATGATAAAAACAAAATCATGACTGGAGCCTAATCTTTCCAGTAAACTGGAGTAAGCAATGAAGAAAAGTAGCAAATTTTGAAAAAGGAAATGCTTTACTTTTAGAGAGTAAGTTGAATTACTTCATTTTTTCCACAAGCTAAGACTATGTGGGCAATCAGGACCTGTGCTTTGTTTGACACATGGCAACTTATTAACCCACTGTGATTCAGCAGCATACGGGGATGAAAGCAAAGTGAGCAGGCACTCTGGGAGCACTTGGAATCAGGTCACAGGAATTTGGGCTGAGCTGAAATTTGGTGCTATTAAGATTAATGATGAAAATCTCAGTGACTTATCTGGAGCCAGGATTTCCTTCTGGATATTCAAAATCAAAAACCTGTGAACCAAGATATAGACTTAATGTTCACACTTTTACAAGGTTTATCTCATAAAAAGTTTGCACTGACTGGATGTGTTGGTATGCTGTATTCCTCCTGACACTGGCCAGTGCCCAGGGCCCACTTTGGAGTGCATCACCTACTAACTGCAAGACTTGTCTTTACACTGTCCTACCATCTCTAAATTTTTACTGACATTTGCTAAGCTCCACAAAGTATCTCTGAGAGCATTAGGGCTTTTGATTTTCCCTTTAGAAGCTGGATAAAGTGAGAAACATAAATGTCCTGATCCAGACAGAAAATGAGTTGTCTGCAGAGCCTGGGGTAGAAATAAGGTCTGGGAAGTCTTGCTGCCCCCCTTACTCAATCTCACTACGTTTTCACCTAGTGGAAAAAAATGCCTTTTTAAATCATCTGTGGAATTTTTTCATTTGCACTATATTTGTCATCTGGTAATTTAAACAAGAAAGCTCTGGCAGAGAAGGTTATTAGACTATTAGAGAATAGGTCAGAGAGTAAATTTTGTCAGGGAATACGTTTGGAGGCTTTTTTTATTATTATTTCTGCAGCAGATTCTTGAAATTCCCAGACACTCAATTTTCCTCCCTCTACCAGATACCCAGCAGCTTCTGACCCAGATGCAGCATTGCAGACCCCCGAGGGTAGACACAGAAAACTGTTTCTGAACCAGTTCATCTTGTAGCTACTTGAAAAATGTGTAATAGCTATCCAAGCAAATCAGTGCTTGCTATCTACTGCTTGCTAAATGAAGCACAACTACAGACTTAAGCCCCTTGAAATGTCAACGCAGAATCTCACTGACAAGATGTAGTGGTTTTCCAACTGATCCATCTATGTATTTTCTCAGAACTGCTTTGGTGGGACCTTTTTTGGGGAAAATTACTTTCCCAAAACCAATCCTAAGCAAGACACTCTTTACTGGCATTTTCAAAATAGCATTTAGTGCTGAAGCTCTGGAAAAAAAAAAAATCTATGTGCCTTTGTTAAATTCTCACTGCTCTTTACAAGAACACAACACTTATATTCTGTTAAGGGATCTCTTAGTACGGTAAAATCTACTCTATCTGTTTAATTCATTCATCCTAGAGCATATTGCACAGGATTGTGTCCAGACAGTTCCTGAGTCTCAGTGAAGAAGATATCACAACCTCCCTGGGCAATCTGTTCCATTTTTTTGTTTTCTGTGGTTGTTTTAGAATAAGCCAGTAGATTTGAAAGAATGACATGTAAAATGCCTAAACAGACAACCTGTGAACCCCAGAAGGCAGATAACAGTGGAGATAGAATTTACAGGCAGCAACAAAATGTAGGGAACTGAAGACCTGATTTTCCCACAGGTGCTCACACTCTGACTCTTCTTGACTTCAGTTAGGATTTGTGGGTGTTCAGTGTTTCTGAAATCCATCCTCGCACGTTCATAGGCCGGGGATTGCAGTACTAGCTCAGCTCAGAATAGATCTCAGGAGGTCTGACTCATGGGCTCTTGCTCTAATTGCCAGACATTGCAGAGTTTGCAGGGAAATTACTGTTGTTATTCAGGAAGGGTGTATTTAACAGTATATATAGATCCATATGCTTGACTAGTGTAAATTGCAGTAATTCCATTGAATTGCACCATCTGAGAGTCTTATCTTTATATTTTAGTAACAATTCACATAAAATTCTGACTTTTAAAAAGAAATTAAGCTTGCTGGTTATTGGTTTATGATTCTCTCTTCCATCACTGCTAAATGTCCAACCATAGTAATTATGTATAAATAGACTTATCATCATGCTTTCTAATTAATACCTGTCTTTTGAAATTAATTCACAGGTATGATCACAATCCTTTCTTGAAGCTGTAGCTAGTAATTATCACCAGGAAGTAATGAATGTGTGAGCAAGGGTGATTAAAAAGGGTATTGAATTTTGGGGTTTTTTTATGCCTTGTATGTGGATTCACTGTTTAAAACATAAACAGTGTTTATGAGGAGAGCATTTTATCTTACTAGGGGCGCACACATGTTCCTAGCAGTAGTTCTTTAAGTATATGAATAGATATTTGCTGTACTTGGTGTCCCAGTTACAGAAATAAGGACTGATGCACTGAAGGGCACTCTGTAGATGGAAGCCCACAAATCATAACCACTTGTTTGTATTTCCCATTGCACAAAATAATGTACACAGCTATTAATTGCTTATAGTAAAATATGGCTGTCTCCGCTTTTTCTTGGATGCTTTTTGGTATGGTCCTTATTTCGAAATAACAATCCAACTGCATATTTTCCTCTAAGACAAAAACCATTTGGTGCAACTGCAAATCAAATGCTTGCTAATGACATAATGCAGATCACTGTTGCATTCAGTACTTTTTTTATTTGCTCGAGTTAGTCCTGGAAACTTGGAGTAATAAACCAAATTTTTAACAACTCTCTGTAGCAAACGCAAGCATTAGAAACTGCTCTGCAAGCAAATTCTGATTAACAAATTACTGCCACTTCTTCCCTCTTCCTCACATGGACATCTTCAGCACAGATTGCACAGAGGGCAGATAAAACAGCTGCGGAAGAAAAATCACACTCATTCCAAAGAGGCCAAATGTTGAAGTGAGGCCGCTTTAATCCTGGGTGAAAATATGGCTCAAACAGAAAGTGCCCAGCATTGTTTCCACAGGGTATACTTTACTGCTGTTGACTTTCCCTTTTTCATGTCAGCTTCAGTGTGCAAGTATATCCACACTTTTTTTCTGCCCCTCTATTATACAACAAAAAAGCAAGACGTACTCTCCACTGGCAGTTGCTCTGAGAACTGCACTTACATATTATTGTACTTACAGCAAAGTCAAAGCTGGAGTGCAATATCTGCTTCTTTATTGCAGATGGAAGGCCTGGCTTGGACTAAAATAAAGAACAGGCTGATTTCTTTGTCATAACAAACCAAAACTGAATCTAATGCTGAGGAAAGCTAAAATATATAAATTTTAAGTCTTGTTAAACCCAACCAAAAATAAATTCCTAACAATTATTTTTTGACTAAAAAAAACATTTGTGTGTGTTTGTGTGTTAAGAATAATTCTTCTTTGAACTTTTGTTACCGGTTGTTTTTCTTTGTGTTACTTTTTCCTGATGAAGGAATGCAAGGACTTTTAAATCTCTCTGGAAAGACAATAAATTAAAGATAGTTTAAGGAAAATTTCATTACCACCTCCTCTTCTGCAAACCTTTTAGCAAGTTTTGCTTATTCACAAGTTTTGGGCAAACAGCCTCATGTTTTTCAGCAGTAACCAGAATGAAGCATCCATGCCTTCTTGAAATTCAGGACACAATCACTTCAGAAGCAAAGAATGGGATCTAGGTCCTGAGTAGGACCTCTGGGCTCCAGCTACCACTATATAAAGGACAGTCTCACACAGGTTTTGTGTCATGACTTTGAGCCTTGTGGACATGCCTCCAACACCATGGCATGAGAGGCCTGTGTCTGGGCACCAGAATTGTTCTCAAAGTGTCTAGACACCAACTGTTACTAATATCCCCTCCAGGTGATGGGGTTGTGATGTTCCATTTTTTCATCCCTGCCTTTAGTGTTCTCCCTAGTTGCTCGATCTATCGATCGAAGTCCTGGTGCTTTTATGACATTTGTTCTTGACCTGTAGAATTTTCACTTCAATCCTAGCCTCAAATAGTTTTCTGTGAAAGGTCTCTCTAGATTTGTTGTTTGACTTGTACAAGCCTCTGCTGGTCACTTGTACAGCTTGATCCTGCTAGACAAAACCCTGCTTCCAGTTGTAGTTCATTTTGGTTTTGATTTATCTCAGATACATAAAAAAATAAAAATTTGTAGTTCAATCCTTCAGCATTGGGCTGAATGTTCAAGCTCAATAAATTTGTTTTTTCTCCTTGCTAATTATGCACTCAGTGTTCAGCCTATCACCACCTAACAAGCAGTCTTCAATCCCTTATATAACTTCTGAAAAACTTTCACTTTAATCAGGGTATTGAAAAAGCTGTGGTCTGAGAGCAGATTAATACCTGGGCTTTCCTAAATTCCACCCCAGTGGTGACACTGAGTCCCTCCGTGACCTTGGAGAAGCCATTTGGATCAGAGTGCCCTTGGATTCACAAGCACTTAGGTTGTGGGAAACAAGGCTAATGGCCCACATGTATCTGTCAAGAATGAGTGGTGTGGAGAAAACAAGCCATAACTTACTGTGACAGGGCACAGGGTTTTCTTTAAAGGAGAAGTGAAAGGTACCTTTGAGTCTGGTAGGAATTTCAGGGAGACAGTCTAGACTGCAGACAAGTTTGAAAGTTCATATACAGCTGTACTTGCAGAGCAATTACCAGGTAGATTTCTGCAGAAATCTCTCCTGAACCTAATATCAGTCCCTGTCTTTATTCACATACAGAGTGGTGGCATAAAGCATATGCACTGGAGGAGGAGAAAAAATCAGGGAGACCTGTGAGCACTGAGAGGACGGGTAAAATTCAGAATGCTTTTGGCTAATTGGAGAAAAGTTACGTGGTTCATCAGGGCCAAATACAATCACCTGCACTTGGAAGTAATTGCCTGCCAAAATGCAGAGTGGGGCATGAGTGGCTGGAGTATGGGATATGGAGAGGAACTCAACCTTAATGCTAGTTAACAATGTTGCAAAACCCACAAAAACTGTAAGAAAATAAGTAAAAAAGAATATAGGCTACAAGCCACCTGACTTATTCCTTCTTTTGGTGCTCAGTTGGTTCATTGTATTCATTTTCAGGCACAGGACATGAAAAAATGTGTAAAGGATGCTCAGAGTCTGAATAGCATTGCTATTCTAATTGATTGAAGTGACAAAGTATAATGAATAGATTTTTAAAGAATTTCAGCTTCATCTCCTGGTGGAGAATTTGAATTCTTTCAACAATTAGCAGATCTTGGAAGGAGTACTGTGAATTCTCTGAATCTACCTGCTCTCCATAATAGACCCTTTGGACTTTTCCAAAATATATAGCTGATAAAGTTGGGGAAAAGGAAAAATTCCACTTAAGGAACATTCACAGTCCCTTTTCAGCAGAGGTGCAACTGTTTTCCAAGAGGGAAAGGGGAGTAACAATTTCATTTATCAACATTTTCTTTTGATATGTGTATTACTTTTCACAACTAGAGTTGATTAGTTTAAAGTGTGACTCTGGTCTCTGGCACCACAGAGGCTCTATGTTTATTGTCTTTCTTTAGTTCTTAGAGCAAATTTGAAAGGGAATGAAAAAATAAATAAACAAATAGAGAAATTACCTGTCAGTCATACAAGTTCATCTTTATTCAAGATTGTCTCTTTTATTACTTTCTGGCACATCATTACTCTTATCACTATAACTGTCATTCTTCATCATGCTTCTTATTTTACTTCTTAATTGCCCTGAAAGGTATTCAGTATTTTGCAATAAATCCTTTTCTTTTGCCATTTCTCACCACGTACAGCTGTCTTGACCTCTGGCTGATGCATAGCAAATGAAGTTAAGATGTAACCTCGGGAAAATCTTATGATAATGCCATAAGAACCATGCAGTTCTAGCAGACACCTAGCAGAAATGGAAGACTCACCTTCCATGACCAAAAAAATAGGCAAGATGGCCTTAGAAAGAAGGTGTAGGGAAATCTTGGAGAAAGGGTAGCATTAGTATTTGTATTACCTTTGCTATTATCATGAGGCTTATACTTGAGCTGAAGACCAAACTTTCTAGTCACAAGGTGTTTGTGTGATTTTGTGTACAAAGAGCAACAATGGAATGAGGCAGAGAAAGGCTGACCTCATCAGGAGCCTTTCTTGTCATTCCCCATGGCACTTCACTGATAAGACCTCTGATGGGGAACAATAGGAAAACCTTGGGTCTTGCCAAGTGCCAGAGATTTTCTGTGTCACTGTCCAACACCATCTTGTGAGGTTGCAGAACTAAACAATACTGCAAAAGGGCAGATATTTTTGCAGCAAAAAAATCTGCAAAAAAAAAAAAAAGGAGTAAAAATCTAAGGATATTCAGATGTTTGCTTTCCATGTGGTGCTTAACTACCTCTGAGAAAGTTCTTGAAATCCCTATTGTGTTTCTTCAGATCAAAATCCCCTGAAACTGAGAAACTTTGCGGTTTCTCATGGATCCTCTGAACCATGTATTTAAGAAGCTTATTCTAGATCTTATTCAAAGTAGAATATTGCAAAATATCTTGATTCTCTGAGAGGATAGGCAGAGATATAGTACAAATGCATTTTCTGCTCTCCTGGTAAAATCAGAACCCCTTTCCTTCCCATTACTGAGATTATAAATTGCTTCTTTATGCAATAAATTCAAATAAAGTTGAATACATATAATTAAAAGTATTAGTAGGTCTCTGATAAAGTTGATAGATGAATTGCTACACAAAAGATGAATCAAAAGTTTGTATTGAGTACTGAGGAAGAGCTGAAGACCATTAGCTCCCAGACAGTGGTTACAAAGCTCTTCTGAGCTGTCACTACCAACAATTTGAGAACAGAGGTTTTAATCTACAATTCTTTTAAAAATTAAAATTTACAAAGAACAAGAACTTCTCTTAGTGCTAACAAGTATGAAACCAGAATAGCACCGGGTCAGTGCACCTTGTGATTTCTGGTGTTATCATTTTTAGTCCTGGCTGATACCATCCTGGATTCAGATGGAAGTGCCTGTGCCTGGTGCTGATAGTGCAGTGCAGTGCTGGGGGTGGTAGGGGTAGCTGCTGCACTATAAGAAGACAAGTTGTTCAGAAGACATATTAAATTAAAGATTTGTTTGGTTGCCCATGTGGAAATTAAAGATCCCACGGCAAGTTTTAAAAAGAGTGGAAGATAAACCAAGCAATGATTTGCCTTCAGAGCCACTGGCCTATTCAAGCATCAAACTCATTACTTTATAAAACTTGTGGGAATATTTGTACAGAGTATGAAATGCGCTAATCCATCCGTTTCTTCTTTTTTTATTACCTGGAACTGTGTAGGTTACACAGTCTCTCAACTCAGTCACTTTGCTCAGCTTAATTTCTTTCTGAGCAGACTGGAGCCCTGCTGGCATTGCCGATTCAAAGTGCCTCTGGAGCACAGAGGGGTTTTTCGGGCTGAACCAACAGCTTTGCAGACATACTTGTCTCATCTGTCTCTCTGTGTTTGCGATCCCAGAGCAGTGATATCCTCCCTAATCACAGCTGCACTCTCAGGACTGTCCTGTCCCACACACTCCTCCAGAGCTGAAGTGCTGGCAGATGTTCTAGAGCCACTTAGAACTAGTTTCAACTGCAGATGCTGAATACAAACCAGGTGGTTTAATTTTCTATTGATTTAACTTCAGGTCACCTAACCAAGAGAGGTTGAAGTCTCAAAACTGAAATAAGATGATCTTGACCCTCTATGAGAAAATAAGTTCTTTATTTGTTAATCAGTTCCCATTTTCTGGGGCAGGAAAGCTGGTCACTCTTCATGAAGTTGTTCAAAAGCTTTAATTTTATAATGATTTAATTTTATAATAATTCAAATTTAGACAATGTTAAAGCACTTGACAATTTTTATAATAAAAAAGCATAGGAGTTGAATGAAAATGTTCATATAAGTTAATTAAGAAAAGTATAAAAATGAGAAAACTGAATAAGACCATCAGTATCAGGGAAGCAGGTTACTCACTATGTGAAAATAAAACTCTTTAGAAGACACAAAAAATTAATACATGAGATATAGGTAGAGTTTTCTTAGAATGGAGAGACTGACAATCTGTTACTGCAGCTGACAATCTGTTCCTAATACTTTTTGAAGCAAGCAAAGTATGATTTATGAAACAAAGTGCAATGATAAGTTGTATCTATGTACAGTTTTATGAGTTTGACATTTTGTGAAACTTTCTTGTCTGAAAGATCCAGCCAAAGGGTCCCTGACAATAATTGTGTCCTCAGGATTGTCTAAATTGTTCCCATCACATAAGAAATGACATGCAACTGTTTAATGTATTGGACTGACCTAGGAAGGCATTATTTGGATTTTACTTAGGAGTAAAAGCAGCAATCCTAACCACTGACTTCCCTGGAATCAGATATGATTTACACTCCTGAATAGAAGGCTGGAGTCACGGGCAGCATTCAGGGAAATAAAGAGCAGGAGAAAGCAATGCCCTTTACACAAGACCCAGGATGTATTGCAGAGAAACAAAAACATTGTTAATATTTTTGCTCCATGTATACACTTACTGGAGAAGCTGAAGAGCTGTGGCAGAAGTGACCTGTATTTTTGTAAGCTAAGAGAAGAAATTTCAAGGGACTCTCCTCCTTAAATATCTTCTGGGCCCAAAGTTTGACAAAGCTTGAATCCCACTAAATTCTGTATGAGAAGAATGCCTGCAGAGTAACTGTAGAGAGGCAGTTGCTGTTATACTTATTAGAATTACTTGTGTTGTAGCATACTCATAGAAATAATAAGATTTCTTGATGTGTGTTTATTTCCCACTGGTACAGTATGTTGTGTTATGATAGCTTTGCAGTCACAGTGTGCTTGTTCTGGCTGAAGAAGCACATTCATTATAAGCTCTTCTTTTCAGATGCTTATAAATTTCTGGAAAAGACTAATTCTTTGGCCTGGCATTTCCTTTGTTCCTGGCAAACAAAAGGTGCTGATTGTTTTCACTCTTTTTATTCCATATTCATTAAAACAGATTTGTTGCTTTCAGGTTAACAATCAAATAAAACCCATCCAGTAGGCTATCACATATTCACATAGTATTTTTACCCATAGGTAATCCAAAATATACAGTATTTTAATATATTATGTTTTAAGTGGACATAATCACTGTCTTGTGGAAATCTGAAAAAAATGGAAACAAAGCTTGTAGTGACCAGAAAGCTCTCATGCTAAATGTCATATAAACTTCACAGAATTCAGAATTCAGCCAGTTTCAGTCTTCTTTCAAGTCATAAGTGTGACATTTCCATTTTTACAGATAACAAATTTTGTTGACTTAAATGAATCGAGAATTTAGCTTGTAATCCCTACTAGATTTTTTTTTTTCCTGAAAACCTGAAACAGATTTTTGAGGCTGTGTATGGCTTTCAAGGTTTGGCTGGCTTGGCTATTATTTGTCCCTCTTCACTTGCTACAGTGCTAAAATCCTGATTCCCAATACGTGCTTTGTGTGGCTGCCACCGCTGACACGTCTGGAGCGTCACTCTCTGAAGCACAACAGCAGTTGTTTAAGAGGTGTCATTTAGTCTGTCCTGATATTAACCGCTCTTGACCTTCTGCACACAGCCATCTTCCCTCTGAAGCACCGCTAGGATGTTAAGATGAAAGCGTGATTATCATAGCTTTTGCTCCAATCAACTTTTTCATGCTTCATGGCTCTGCATCCTGCAGCACACCACAGTCTACACTTTGTGTGTGTGCGCCTGCCTGGGGCTTGAGCTGCACATTCAGCAGCAAAAGGGAAGAAGAAAAAAGTCTGGCAGATTCATTTGCTTTACCAGAACAATTCAAGGCTAATCTGCCAATTTCTCCATGCTGCTGCTACAAACTGAGCAATGTTTGTTAAAGCTGGTGGAATTAAATAGATTGAAGACCAGCAGAGAATGCTAGATCAAACAAAACCTGCACCCTAGTTTTAAAAGCTTCTGTGTTTTCACCCCAGAAAAGCAGGGATGTATGCAGTTCAGATTACCCTATCCATGAAATTTTAAACAGAAAATTTCAATGCCTTGTCCATTGTACTTGCTCATGAAATCTTAGCAGAAAGATTTATATTCAAATATATACAGTCATGCCTTTTTAAAGACATTAGATATTTATTTTTTAACATGGGTTTCTGAATTGCACTTCTATTTAAATGTGCTAACTTTCTTGTTTCATGAAATGTGCTGAAATATTAAATTTTTTACATAAATGCAGGGGTACTTCTACAGCTGGCATGAATTGTCATAGCTTTTCTGAAGTGAAAGAGACTATGATAATTTACAGCAGCTATTCTATAAATATCAGTAGTACCTTTCAAAACTATGTTCCCTGGCCCAGATTTACAGTTACCTTGGGAACAATTACTCTGTATTGTATATTTAGATTCTCATTGTCACATCTTTTCTGGTACTGAATCCCAGCAGTCATTCCCAGTGCAAAATCCCCAGCATGTAATGTGATGGCAGACATGTCCCACAGCACAGTTCATGAGCAACAAAATAGAGGGAAATTACACACTCATTTAGAAAAGGCAGTGAGGGTCTACTGTTTAAGGGGAGAATCTGCACAGTTATAGTAAGCAGATGTTCTACTATTGACTTTAGTGGAAAGTATTCCGTGTTGTGGAAGATCTGAGGGTTTAATGACATGATCAATACAACAGTACAAAAGGAGTTAAAGACAAGATAGAATAAAAGCAGACTGTATTGCAGGAAAATAATATCATGGATGCAATAAACTCCTCAAGGAAGGAATAAAGGGATGCTATCTCTTATTCCTTCCTGCCTTCTGACATCAGAGCTCAGATCCACAAGCCTGGTCTGACCACAATATTTTAAATGATAACAAGACTGAATATTAATTTCAAAGAGTAACTTCGAGAAGGCTTCTCCCATTTGTGAAGTCCAGGAATCTGAAAAAAGTGCCTGTATCTTTGCAGTGTGCATGGAAATTCACCTGCAGGATTTTGTCTAAAAAAGAGAGAGACTGACCATACCAAAAAATGCAATATATGGCAATCCTCTGGTGCAGAGCAATAATGAAATACCCACTGTCCCTGAGTGTGTGAATGGGAGCTAGGACTTTTGAGCCTGCTGGGCTCTTCAATTGACTAAACCTCTCTTTGCACCTTACAGCCATGTGACAGCATCCTGAATTTCATTGATCTCTCTCCTGTGTCTCATAAAGTTCCACCGTGAGATAGATATTTATTAGGTAGTTGGGAGTTACTGATCTTGAATCTCCTGGAATTGGAAAGTTCTCCCACAAAATTAGACCCATGTTTACTGTATGGAGCTGTATCCTCATGGTCTTGTTATATGAGTTATCTGCATTAAGAATACGTCAAATGTCCAAAACATACTTCAGATATATTTCATTATTCCGGTACAGACAGAGCCCAAAAGCTCAAAGGAAGAAATCACTTTGCCACCAGCATAACAAGTTTTTAACATTTTGTTGTTTGGGAGTGGTTGCACCATTGCCCAGGGAGGTAGGAGACAAAGATGGTGAAGCTGGGATAATCAAATCCTATTCCAAAAATTAATCCTATGTGTCCCCTGGGAATATGTGAGTTCTACAGTTTGTTTATTTGTTTGTGTGTTTGTTTGTTTCTTTGTTTTTCCAGTACTATTAAATTTAATTTGTTCATTGTTCATTTATATCAAATACATTGGAGTAGCTTCTCTTCTTCGACCAAATCATGCCTGGTGTACAGCTATTCAACTATCAGAACAAGTTAGATTGATAATAGGGTCTTCTAGAGATGGGAAAATATGTTTGGAACCTGAGTTTTGAGGTTTTCTATCTGTTTTAAATGCAGTGGAAATTAAAGGTAACTGATCTATCACTAGATTGGTGTAACTTTAGATGGCATATCAGGTCTCTGGTCCTTGTCTTAGTTTTAACACAGATTTTCGGAGGACATGTGGATAACATTGCTAAACTCACAGCTTCAAGGTTTCTTGTAGGTAGTGTAGAAGTGATTAGAATTCATTGCCAACTTCTGATTAAGGTGAGTTGTGCTTGTAAAGCTCTATAATCAAATGAGCTATATGTGCTTCACAAGGGCTGAGGTAATGTTCCTTGACTGTGGATACCCTCAGGAAGTAGAGGAGTATAAAAAAACATTTCCTGTTGCCACAGCAGTAACTTTTGGTGCTGAAGCACACAGACAAGAAATGGACTTTGTCTTCCCTCCAGATCCCAGTTGACTCTGGAAGTCTAGGATTAAAAATCCAATCTAGAACTGGTATTTTAAAAAAAAAAAAAAAAGTGTCTCGTGGACTCCGTGATTCTGTTCTTGGTATGTCATTGTCAAACCATGCCCACCCCCCAGTTCCCCATAAGGACAGTGACAGGTGTATGTCTGAGCTTGAAAGGAAAACACTGTGGGTTTTGTTATTAAAGAAAACAACCCATAAATTTTACAATGATCCTATTTTTGAAGAGATGCTGAATAGATCATCCACATCTGTGATGATCATGGCAAGCAAAGGAGGGGCTGGCAGCACCAGGCAGTGATTTTCTGTAATGGAAGTAAGTTGGATGCTTACAGTTCCAAGCTGATTATATTATACATCCTTTCTACAAAAAACTCATTTACATAACTGAATCATGAAGCATCTTTGTGCTAAAGAGAGCTTAGCTTTTGCCTAGTTAGCTTGCTTTTTCTTTCTCTCTGCTTTCTGAACATCTGGAATTAGCTGTGGATGAGAGTGACATTACCCAGAATGCTCTTGGGAGGTGCAGTACTGCAAATACCACTCCTCCTTCCCCTACTTTCCCTTTTTTGCCTGTCAGTGATTTTTTTCCTCTTCATAAGCTCCTTCTCCACCCTTGCTGTCTCAAAACACCCCTCAAACAAAAAAGGCCTTTGTATTCTTCCCCTTGCTAGGCAAGCAAATATCTTGCTTGGTTAATCATTTATCTGCAGGCTTCCTCTCACAATACCTTTTTGGTTATTTATCCCCTCATAGAACTTCTATGAGATTTTATGTATCTTTCCAAGCATGAAATAAGTACATGCATTTCCAGGAAATATATTTAACAGACCAGTGGGATAGATGTTCTCACTGGGGTTAGCAGCTCTATTCCATCTTTGACTCACTATTTGAATGGTGAGTGGCAGTGACAGATGGCTTTCCTTGCTACATTTTGATCTTCTTTTGTTGCTGTTATTTTTTAACAGCAGTAATATATGAATTTTTAAACTTACTAAAAATAGTCTCACAATAGTAATTTTAACTCAAAATCCTGATCCCCTTGAATATATGGTTCCATACCCTGGTGCTAATAGAATAGCACCTGAAGAATTTAGTGAGACTCAGCACTTCTACAAAGTGCTTTTGTGATAAATGAGTCAAATACTCCCCTCTCTCCCATGTGAGAAGATACATCTGGGAATATTTTTTTCAAAAAGCATTCAAAACTTTTAAAGATGTTTTGAAATAAACTACAAGTTAGGATTTTTCAAATCACTTGCCAAAAAAAACTCAAAACAAATATGACAGTACAAGAAAAATAATGATGGAGCTTTCAACTTAATATAATAATTGGAATTTTGTCTGCTGCAAATTTCAAATTATCCTTCTGGAAAATAAGGATCTATTCTTCAAATAGCAAAAACAGTAGAAAATGGGTTTCTCATCAGAGAAGAATTTGAAACTTAGTCTGAGACAAATTTTTACTTCCCATATTTGTGCTCCGAGTGCCAAAAGAAACCGCTAAGTTACTGAAGAACAGTTGTCTTGACACATCCATATGTAGTGCATGTACTCAAACATAATGGTAATCTGTGTTAATTTAGCCTGTGTTGTTTGAACTTATAAGAGACTGACAGTCAAATGCTGTTCGAAGAAGTAGGAACTTACTTGCATCCCTCACAAGTAGAAAGCTGTGGCTTGACAACTTTTTCTTTGAGGTGTGGGAGGGATGGGTTTCAACTCATCACCTGCATGAATTCTGGGGGGTTTTACTATGGACAGTTAAATTTCTGTGGCATACAGAGACAAATGTGAGACATAACTGGGCCAAGAAATCTGTCTGTTGTCCTTATGCTACTTAAACAAGTTTCCACTCAGTAATCAAAGTCCATAATCCTGGAATGTATCTTTTTTTTTTTCCAAAATTTAAGCATATACTTAAGCATTAGCTTAAGCCCTGCTGCTGTCACTGGGACAAGAGCATGTCACCCCATGCTTTCCTGAATGACTGTTTTATCTCAGCTGACTTTGTCATCATAAAAACTTTTCCTAACATGGGACAAATCTGCTGTTGGAGGTTTTCTTGGTCCTTACTGAGCCCAAACTACTAAACAACACAAATGAACTAACTGGTACATATCATTACATGGATCTGATTTTTAGAAACTTTAATAAAATTTTCAACACTAGACAGTTATCAAAAAAAAAAAAAGGAAAGGAAAATAGCTTAAAACAAACTTGAAACATTAGTGGACACATCAAAACACGTTTCCCAATGTTTGCCATATTGCATTCAGGTGTACACAGTAGCCTATTAAATCATAAAATTGTTTATTTGGAAAGGACCTCAAAGTTCATCAAGTCCAGCCATTAAACCAGCACTGCCAAGTCCATCACTAAACCATGTCTTCAGGTGACACATCTACATATCTTTTAAATGCCTCCAGGAATGGTGACTCCACCACTTTCCTAGACAGCCTGTTCCAATCTTGGACAGCCCTTTCAGTAAAGAAATTTTTCCAAATATCCAATCTAACCTCCAGTGGTGCAACTTGAGGCCATTTCCTCCTGTGTTGTCTCTTATTACTTGGGAGATGGGATCCATCCCAGCCTCACTAAACCATCTTTCAGGTAGTTCTGAAGAGCAATAAGGTTTCCCCTGAGCCTCCTTTTCTCCAGGCTAAACACCCCCATTCCCTCAGTCACTCCTCATCAGTCCTGTGTTCCAGATCCTCCCCCAGCTCCATTGCCCTTCTCTGGACACGCTCCAGTACCTCAATGTCTTTTTTGTAGTGAGGAATTCAAAACTGAACGCAGGAAGTGTGGCCTTATCAATACCAGGTACAGGGGAAGGATCACTTCCCTAGTCCTGCTGAGAAACAAGGATTGTATTCCACCAAAGGCTCAGTTAAAGTTTTTTTGACTTTCAATGAGCCTTAGAGATGTTTAGCCAGACCTTAAATTATGTAGGCAGAAATCAACATAGTTGTACCATTTCACACCTCTTGGTTATCCAGCCGACGGCAGCAATGCTGGTTTTAAAATTCATGTTTTTAAGTAAATGCCTTCTTTATTTTCTCGTTCACAAGTCTTTCTCTGGTCACTGCCAGACACTTTAGTGTGACTTCCTTTAATTTTGTACAGCAGCACACCAATTTTGCTTGGGGTGCTACACAAATCAGAAGGAAAAAAATGCAGCTCTCCACAAAGCGAACTCACACGTGTCGCACAGTTTGTTCCCTCTATTGACTTAATTTCTCCCAGGGCTTGCTGTGATGGCCAGAGCACGTGCTGAACCAGGGCTGGCTGGGCTGTGCTGGCAAGGCTATTGTTAATTATTGTGCAAGTGTTTCTAGATTCCCTGTGCTCCTGGCTCCTGTCGATACTGTGAGGCATATCCAAGTATAGATAAATTGATTTCAGCCTTAAACCATGAGATAGAGATTGCTGTGAGCTTTGCATAAAAAGCACAAAATTGTTATTTCTTTTATTTATCTTCTCTTTATTCTTCAATTCTGTTCACTCTTTCCCTTCATTTCACTGTTCTTAACACATTGCTCCTTTTAATTCATTTCTGGGGCATTCTGGCTATTAATTTTGAGTTAATTCAATACAACAGTTTGATTACCTGAGAGGCTATTACCTATGGATGTCTCCATGGTAAAGAGCAGAAAAGTTCAAGTTTAAAATGGGTTTGAATGAAGCAGTACTGAATTGCTTTGGGTAAACTTGGACTCTTTCCTAAAACTTTTACTCACTGCTACTACAACAAGTAGCTGACCTTTTTTTAAAAAAAAAAATCTTAATTTTATATATACATGCATATGTATGTGTATTAATTTGTATATGTGCACTCAGAAACTTGTAGGCTTCTCACAATGACGAAATCAATTCTCTTGGTGTTTCCAGTGGGGATCAAAACCAGAACTGCCAGGCAGCTTCAAAGCAGAATGGTGAGCTTTCAGGTCAGGCTTTACAGACAAGAATTATACCTTTTTGGTATTTATTTAATTATATTCAAAGCACTACCTGTCATTGAAGCTATAGGGGGTCACAAAGTTTTCCAATCTATTGCACAAACAGCTAGGAAGGTACGTGTGAAGTGCAATTTTTGTTCCAAAGACATCAAGCTTTATTCTCTGCAGAGATTCAGTCCTGATATATCTAATGCCTGCCCAGATTTCAGAAGAAGCATACTTCTGAACCAGAAAAGAGTGATGAAGTTAATGAATTTTTGGAAAGACAGAGAAACTGAGTGAGAGTTGCATTCTGCATATTTCCGCAAGGGGGAAGGGACAAGTTAAAAATAAGCTTGCTCGAAGATCAGAAATACAAACATCTATATAAAGTCTGACTTTAAGAGCTTTCAAGAGTGTTAAGTCCTCACTTGCATGACGTTGACTTCAATTATTGTATTAATTAATTTTTCAAGTTCATCACCAGGTATCACCACCAAGTTAACTCGGTCCTGCCTGGCAATGTGCTCCAGCTTCCTGGTTTGGATCTTTCCCAATGAACAGCATTGATTGTACTGTACTTAGGTAGTATCTTAGTGAAAAAGAGATGTTTTGGGCCTCAGTGGCCCAGGCTGTGGGCTGAACCCAGCCTGCAGTGATTTCTGATGTGGCCCTGTGATGCTCTCAGGGCTGAGGGTGAGCAGTGAAATATGCACAAATCCAGCAACTGGCACCTCTTCCAATGCACATACTCAGGCAGCTGCCAGAACTGCCCCGCTCCCCAGGCTGTGCACATAGCCCATACCAGCAGCTGGCACTAGTTTGGACCAGCCAGGGCAGACAATCGAGCAGACTTGCACTCACATTGCAAGCCAGGGTTCACAATCGCATTGTCAGATTCATGGCCTCTTTGATGGGATGCTCTCCTCTTCCTTCTGTCATCCAGCACAAAGAAATCACAGTTAATGCAGTGGGAAACTGCTCCTTCGCAGATCTTGATGTCTGAATAAGCTCTTTGCAAATCTTTGGCTTGGCTGAGTTCTGTCTCTTGTACTACAACTACTGTTTCAGCCTTCTTTCTGACAGACCTATATTTCATAGCAGTTTGTTCCTGCTTTCTTATTTACCTATTTGTTTCATTTTACAAATGAAAGTTATTCTATTAAATGCCATTTTTAATTAAATCTATTTAATAGATTTAATTAAATCTATTAAATGCCATTTCTCTTTAACCATTTTTATTCCCTATTTATTCAATGGATGTAAATGGCAAATACTGTGCATGACAAGAGCCACTAAAACTGAATGCTCAAAGTCAGTCTGATTCCACTAATAATTTATCTAGCAAAAGGTATAAAACGCTCACACAGCATATGCACAATAGTAGACTTGTAGTCATTATCTTTCAAATGTCTTTGATAACTGCTAGATTCTGGGCAAGCAACCCAAAACACCTAAGTATACTCTGGCTCAAGAACTACCAATGACTGTCATAAAAATATTATCCTATTTCATCTGAGAGGTTGTTAGGTTTTGGTTTGTTGTTTTTTTTTTTTTTAATTTAATTTTCTATGATACCTTAAAGCCACCATATTCACGTAGGTGTTTATTTGGGAGCTTGCAAGATTTGGAGGCAGAATGCAGAGTATGGGTAAGATCAATGTGTAGTTTTTCTAGCAGAGCAGTGTTTCATTTCTGTAACTGATGGCATCACTGTGTTTGAGCCTCTGGTGGATGAAAATCACCCTGTAGCCTATTAAACAATTTTAGATTATATTCCACTGTAAACTCTGTCAGGGAATTAATTCCATAATCAATCCACTGATGCCAGAAGAAAGCAGGTATGATCATATAAATACATACACAAAGGCTTACAGAAACTAGATAGGATTATTTCTATACAGGCCATGAGATTAATTCCAAAGATAATAGCTTTTTTTTGAGAGAGGAAGGAGGCTGCTTAGTGGTTTTTTGCAATAACTACATAAAAGCTGAAGGTATTATCCTAGGTTTAAGCACATAAGAACAGGTACAGAATCTGTGAATTTCACTTCAGCTTTATCTGAGACCTAGATAAAAAGATATGTTTAAGGAACTTCAGATTAATTTTGTCCTAACACAAAAGAACTTCATGCCTATAAATAAGAATATGGCATGCTTATATGACTTTCATAGCAATTAGTGAGGCTTGAAGAAGAAACTCAGGAATTGTCAGGAGTAAGAATTATCAGCCATCTTTCATTTTGAATCACCTGTGTTTCTTTTATAACACTGCCTGATATCACAAGACTGTTTTGAATTTAGTATTTAGAGACAGATCTCCCACCATAAAGAGATGTAAAAAATCTCTCAAGGTATCCTCAATTATTCTTTTATAATAATCATAACTGTCCAGAAACTGTAATTGCATTCACAAACCTCTGATACATGTAGTTGTCTGTGTATGCATGACAAGGTACATGGATATGAACAGTGTGCATGCAAGCAGCTATATATATACACACACCCTCACTGACTCATGCACTCACTAGAAATAATGTATGCAAGTGCTTTATGACAAATAAGCACTTCAGTAATGGGAAAATTTCTACAGGAAAAGTTGAAATTACTTCCATTTCTTTTGCTAACATACACCTCAAAAAAGACACAGATAAGTATTAACAATAATGGCATGAATTGCAGGGCATGTACTGAAAGATAGTTTATTATTATTTCCTGGTAAAACAGCACAGAGAATTCCAGTTCAGCAGCAAAAGTGAGAGCAAAATATTAGGTCACTGTTTAATAACTGACAGCCTTCCTGTCTAAGAAAGACTACAGAATAATAATAACAACCTGCAGACAGACTCTACTTCTTGTAAATTATTGTTGTGCTGTTTTAATTTATAGTAAACCATAGAACTGAAACTCCTTGGAATTCACCCCTCTGCAGCTGAAAATGTCAGCTTTCTTACAAAACAAACTAGCAGGTAGATTTGGGATAAAAAAGTAGAGCTGAATTTGAAGCACTAAACTGTAAAAAAAACCATTTTTTTAATATTCAGTAAAATCATTTTGATTTATTTGTCCTATTTTGCAGCAATTTGCTTCAACTGAACTTAATAAAATGTCTAATACAAGGTTTTGGGGGGGCTGTCCTCTGCATGTCAGGCACTGTGCCTATTCATGATGAGAAAGAATACCTTCACTAAGATGCTTTCAGTTCTAGCTGTAATTTCTGAAAAGAGCTGGCTTCCATATCTCATAGAAGTGATTCTGTAGCTTCTGTCATCTTTTTATGTAAACCCCTTGGGAAAGTTCACCCCAGACTTTTAGCAAAGAGGGATAAAGGTACAACAGGGTGGCAATTGAGGCATACAAGCACCTGATTAGGAGATTCTCTTAAATGGAGAAAGGACAATTAACAGCATGTCGGTGTGATATCCTTTCAGCTTAGGGAGATCTAAGATGCTGTATCCAAAAGCAGTTCTCTCTCTCTCTAAAACCCTCATTTTTAGATAATCCATCACAGCTTTATCTACTGCTCTTCTTCTTTGGAGTAGTAGAGTGATTTTGAAGCAAATTGCCTAGTTTGAATGAACCGCATCCAGAAGCTCCACTTTAAGTGTCCGCAAAATGCAGTCCACTCCCACAGGGACAGGAGGGTCCAAAACTGGACCTGGTCCTTTGGACCATATCAAACAGTTTCTTCAGTGGTGACTTTCAATCCCAGAGGATAAAACTAAATCTAGTTTGAAGCAAAAGCCTCAAACTGCAAGGAGTGGACGTGAAGGTAGCTGGGCAGGGGCTACGCCAACCTACTGTTTTGCTTCCATTGCTCCAAATGACTTCTTAAAAGAGACACAGAACATTGAACGGGGACAATGTCCCTTGGGTAAAGTCTCACTGTGTCCTGACTGAATTCTTGCCTCATCAACCAAGTCCATCTGAAACCAGCACCTATAATGATTCAATATGTCATTTGGCAGGTGTCCAGCGTTAAGTGAGCAAGCAGAATCATTGATCAAATGACTTAAAACTACCTGTGTGTTTCGCCAACCTGAGGCCAAGTAAAACTGGTAAGGCCTTTTGGAAATCTAGCTGTTTCCTTGGTTGAGGAGCTGAATTTTTGAAAAAATCTGGCTTCTGTTAACTTCATTGTTCTCATCAGGCTAGTGTCCTTTGAGTCCAGAGTTTGTTACATAACTGCAAAACCATTTCATCACTAAGCAGGTTCCTTTTCATCCCCTTTCCTATTATAATTAACTTTGGCAGAGGCATTCCCTAAGCAGAATATTTCCTTGCGGGGACCGTGCTGGTTGAATCTCCTGTTAGTTATTTAAAATTACCTGGAAAATGAAGCAAGTCAAATTTCTGCATTCCAGGATTAAATGTGAGGGATTGTAAAGGGCAAAAAGCAAGGCAATATATCTTACCTAATATATTTTGGTGGTTACATTTCCTTAAATGATACATTGTATTAAGCTAATACTTTAGCAGTGATAATGAACTGTTTATGAAACAGTTTCTTCTTAATATTTTTTAGTACTAACCAGAGTTTTTTTGTGGCATTTATGATATCATTAATTGAGGATAGAATTTTCTGAAACTAAATAACCATTCATAGATAATTTTGTGCTATTTTATTATGCTTTGTTGTGTCTTAGCTGTTGTCTCATAAAATGAATAAAAGTGGCTTTGGGTAGTAAGAGGACAATTAAATAAATTATATCAGTGGCTATTTCATCTTCTGAATCCCAAATGCTTTATATTCAGGAGTTGCTTTACCACTGAAATGGAATGAGCCAGTTGCACAACACTGGGGAGCCAGAGACAGGGACAAGTGATACTGAGTAGTTGTCACATGCCTTCAGAGAGGTCTCAGTTAGGAGACTCCAAAATACCTAGTCCAAAACTGCTTGGGCTCCATCCTGTATTTCAAAGATCTGTAAAAACACATGCATGTATAGTATTTTTCACTACATCCAGGAAATCAGAAAATTCTGCATGTATGTAATGTAAGGCATGTTCTCTGAATAGGCTTTCAGCTGTGTAACTTCATAACTAAATTCTCTGCTTTTTATTGCAGAGGTGGAGAGTTCAAACCTCAAGGGATTTTAGTTTATTAGCAATGGCTCATATTATTCATGCAATTTCAAATGGATATCTACATTTTCAACACATAATTAGTTTTGGCATCCAAGAGTACTCACCACATTTAACAAAAATATTTAATCTTTCTTTTATTTAAGCACATATTTATTATAGTTATAAGTTCATGAAATTTGAAGAAAAAATAAATTGCTGCTTCATATCAGGCACATCTGTATGAACAACGATCACAGAGATCAACCAAAGGAGGTGGCTGAGTACACGCAAACAAGTAACTAACAGATCTTTTGTACTGCCAAGAAGGAAACAGGAACTTTCTCAATTTGAGGGAAAAAACCCAGCTCTCTTCCTGTAAAACCCTGTGCATGTCTCACTTGCTAGAGAACTAATACACACCCCCCAGTGACATTGATGGAAAACTTCAAATGGCATTCAGAGGGCTTTAAACGAGGCCTTAAATCTCTTCCATGTGAGCCACTGAAAGTCTACCATCAATCAGTTTGTGACTGTGAGCTTGTTTATCCCTTCCTGTTGTGTTGTGAACTACCAGCTTTAATGCTATTGAGGAAACTAATTAGACAATCACTCTTTCCCCAGCCAGCAGGACTGGAAACTGGGAGTGAATAGCTCTGTGGCCAGAAGAGATGGACAGGCTTTACCTAAAGTAAAACAAAGCCTTCTGCTTTGTTTTTCCTGCAAAAGAGTAAGGTATTTTGCTTTATTTCCAGTTCATTCTTTGCTACAACTCATCTGTTGCAAGAGAGAAGGGCAAAGGAGAAAATAGTTTCATGGTTCAGAATCTTGAGCAGATGAGCTCTAAAAATCAGTCCAGGTGACGAGGAGATTGGATGTGTTCCTGATCTGAGGTCAGAACAGGCCCAAAGTCCAGGTTGGATACAGTGACCAAGGGAGTATTCCTCTGGTTTTGCTCTGTTTAACCATATCTGCCATTCTCCTGTAGGAGTGGAAGATTGTTCTTCATCGCTCTCAAAAGATTTTAGGTCACTTTGTGCCGTGAAGCAGGTGTCCAGCATCCTTAAGAACCCATTAGGAATTATAGAGTATTTACATCTGTTCTCACCAATGCTAGGCCTTATTTTCAATTTCCAAATCCCCAGAGTGAGAAAAAGTAACCATGCACAGTCTGACACAACTCAAAGAGATGGAGAGATGCAGAGTGTCAGTTTATCTGTATCCAACACTACTATGTATGCCAGAGCCACTTAGCAAGCTATTGTTGCTTTGAAAACATATTGATTCCATCCCTCCTTCAAAAGCACAGCAGAGAGATCAAAAACCCCACAGGTTCTGTGGGTTTTCAGGTCTCCAGCAGGTGAAATCCATAGAGGAACTCTCTCAGAAGAGAGAGCCTTATATCACAGAGCATGATGTCCCCAAAGTGAGAGTCTGAGCTGATACTTGATTTGTCCTGATGACATTAACTGCATCAGTGGTCTCTTTTTGTTACTATTTCTATGTTCCAGTTGATGACCTACTCCTTCATTATCTTTTTTGGCTTTAAATTCAAATTATTTACTCCAGTCACCAATGAATGTCAGCAAAAATTGGTTTTGGTATTAAATCACATTTTTAGGTGGCAGCCAATGAAGTGTCCTTCTTTAGTGATTAGAGTTACTTGGGCCCATAAAAATCATTTAAGCTTTCCTGAAATCTATGGGATTATGCCAACACAAAGCAGAGGAGAGTCTAGGTAACTTCTCTTTTACTACAGTGTCTGCATGAAAAAGAGAGATAATGGCCCCACCTTAACTTACCATTGTCATATCATTTTCATTCTTCAATTCTGCTACAATTAAGAGCTCCTCCAAATCTCTATCTTCACAAGCACAGTGAAGGACTCATTTTACCAGGAATATACCCAATTTCCTGCTACATAGCTCAGCGTAGGGGAAGAGAGGATAGACACAGTGGACAAGGCAAGTAAGTCCCTGTGAAGTTCCTGAAACCTAAGCAATGGAGAAGAATGAGTGAAGGAGCAGGACTATTAACAACAGGTCACAATGGAGTCCTGATCAGGTCCTTCAGGTGATATCTTCCCATATATTTGCCAGACCCCAGAATCCTGATACTGACAACAAACACCTTAGGACTGGTGGACCCTTGCCCTTCATATCCCTTTTTGCCCTATGGGCAAAGAGAAATTTTTAATTGTTATTACATGCCTAGGAATTTAACTTGTCAAACCACCTGCAGATTTATTTCTTGTTTAGCACTCTCAGTTTCCAGAAGTTTTTTGGAGGATATTAACAGACATCGCTCAGGCCCTGACCCACAGACATCTGGCATCCTGTATCCTGAATGTATCCTGATTGTATCCTGATTCATTCTGAATCATGAACCAGAATTACTAGATTTCACCTCTGTGGGGAAGATACCAGAAATAGTAGGTGATGTCAAAGGCTTGACAGTCCTTCATGAGTTTAGGGAAGGTTTCTGTTAGGAAGAAAAGCTGTGGACTGATGAAGTGCACCAAACCCTGGACTTACACCAGTTATGCTAAGTCCTGATCTGATCCTTGTCCTCTGTATGAATGCACCAGTCTGCCTGGAAATAGTGTGTAAATCTCTAATACAGAGCTTATAGATCAGCCATACAAACACCTTGGCTGTGGATACTTGAGTAGAGATTTTTCAAGGGAAATAAAGATATGGAGAAAGATAGAAAATTACAGACTAATCAAGGTTGTGAGGGAAAGCAAACTTAGATGCAGAGGGTGGTAGAATAAAAGCTCTTCTTGACCTTTTATCCAGTTTGCTTTGACACTGAAGAGCTTTCAAGGAGATTTATCTTAAGACAGTAGCAAACAAAAATCTGTGAGGAAACTCCCAAGTGGCAAACTGAGTTCCTGACCTATGTCTGGTGTGTTTGCTGGTTTATGGATTCCAGTGGCTCTGTGTGAGCCTAGTGCCATACAAGAATGTCACAGAAATTATAGAGCAGAGCTTTTAATAGGAGAGACTGCCAGGCATGCTGGTGTTGGCTAAATAATTGCTTCTAGCAAAAAGGAATAGGGGAGACTGCTATTACAATGCCAAATCCCTTCTATGCCAGCACACCTTTAAGAGAAGTCAGATTTTGCATTAAAATGAGACATAATGTGTTCTTCCTAAGTGCCTGTGGCCACCAGCAGCAGACAATAGTGTAACTAAAGCCATACACAACACTGCAATCCTCTGTCTTCTTAGCATTTGTGGAGCAGCAAATTAAAGAGAGGCAAAAGCCTCTGGGTGTCCTGTTCATTTAGAGATCCTGAGAGTCCAAGTGTTGCCAGCAGCCTTCCTGTGAGTGAGGGGGCACAACAATTTATAAGTAATCTTTCCCCTGCCACTTCTGTGCGTGAGGAAAAAATTAACTTCTCACCGAAAATACTCAAAACAAGGAAGTTTTGCAGTCTTAGGAATGATAATGTTACAGATTTTTAGAGTCAAATATAGGTAATCACAGGGTTTGGATTTGATTTGTTTCCTTTTTTTTTTTTCCTTCAAAAGCCTTCATGTCTGTTTAATTTGTCTCAGATTTTACCTCGGATGTTGTCTCACCAATTTACAATTTTCCTGGTTCTCGGTGTTCTTAGTATTTTGGGGGCTCCTGGGAACTTTATTTGTGCTGCCTAAATGTTGACTGAAAGTGAGTGAGGAAGGAAAAGATGGTTCTTTGTGATCTCAAATGGCAAACTGTCCTCACACCCTGAGAGACCCTCAAACCTGACTGAAGAAAACCAAAAGTCAGTATATACAGACTGTCACCCTCAGCATTAACAGTGTGAAAAGGGGACAGGGGCTTGCTAGTGTGGGCTTAATGAGCTTGTTTTTATGGCAGCCAGTTTGCAAATCTACATCTAGCTGCAACCCTTGTTAAGAAGAACTTATTAACAAAGGTCTGTCCTAAGGTCAGGAAAAGTACCAAAAGGCAATGGCTTATAAAGCAATTTTAACTGCCAAGATACTTTTCCCACTTACTGTATCCTCTGGCCCTTTTCATAGCACTAATCTCCTGACAATCTCACAGATACTCAATTATTTCAAAGCAAAAGAGATGCAGAAAAGGCTACATACAAATGGATGGTACATATCTGCTAGGCAGAAAACCGAGAGCTTGAAGAATACATGATAAATCTTTCTTTATTCTATATGCCCTCTCAGACAAGAGGATTTAAGCTGAGTGGCATTTCATACCCCTTTGTTCTACAAATGCTAGGAAATTAAATATAATCTTAATTTTACAATCATGTCTATATGTGTCCCTTCCCTCTTCTTTTTTTCTTGTCTTGCTCTTCCTCAGCAGAGTTGGTAAATATTTACATTGTCTATATCTTCTGCTGCTTTTCAAAGTCAATTCCACTCCCTTATTCCCAAATTACACTGCATAGAAAAATGCCATATAAATGATGGGATTCCAGTACTTAAGCACAAAATTGAAAGTTAAAATTCGGAACAAGGATGCAGCAAAGAATAGAGATTAGGACTATGTATCTCTTACTCTGGGTGAGCTGTCCCTCCCTTGGCTTTCCCTGCAGAAGAGGACATGTTCCTTTCTGGAAGGATGTGGGCAGACCCAAGGTTATGTGCTGGAGTAGCTGGGGCCTTGCAAGCTGGGCAGCTGTAGGGAAGTGTTGAGGTTAATGGCCAAAAGCAAACTTCTGTGTCACCCCTGGAGAAAGGAAAACCTCGTGGAAGTCTGACCTGATGGCTCAGATCTGGAGTGGCTCCTCCAGGAAAGGTCAGATAGTCTTGCAGTGGCACATGTAGATCCCTTTTCGTTCTTGCACAGGTTCATTTGGTACCTTCTGCCAGTGCTGGTTAATCAGCTGCAGCCAGAGAAAGAAATAGCTTTTTGCATGCTGTGGCTGATGGAGAGAGAATCCTCTCTTAGCTTTCCATGTTCCACTTTCATTGGGAATCTTCGCTTTCTGTTTTATTTATATAGGGAACTCCCCTTGGCATCAAAAAGGCTGCTGTGATAGTAGCTCCAGTGAGAGCAGTTCTATAGCAGTTGTGGAAGAAGCAGCTGGGCCTTGGATGTGTACTAGTCATTAATTGTAATTGTATAATGAATATGGGAGCTGTTATGTTGCTGCAGGATACAGTGCCAAGCTTTTTTCCCTCTGCCAATCCAGCTGTGGAGTTCTTCCCTTCATAACCTGGTCTGTGGGATGATTTTTGCCTCTTAGGAAAATAATCAGTCAGTCCTGATCCAGATTTTGTTTTTTTTTCTTTTCCTTTTCTTTCTATTTGCAGGGAATTACCTTGTAGTCTTGACTCTAGTGATCATCACAGGATTTTTGTGAGTTCTAAGACAAAGTTGTAGAATTTGTCCTAAAAGGCAAACTAGTGATGGTCATGTCATGTGAGGGGGGAAGACTGTCCACATTAAGTGGCATGACATGTTGATGGACCTCTTGATGGCCCTTCTTCCATCCTGTATTGCTTTTCTCTTGCTTTCTGCCTGTGATCAAATCACCTGAGGTCATAGGACTGTGTCCCTAATCCACAGAGAAACACCTGCTTTGTCTTGCTTCAAAAGTCTGCCTGCAGAGGTCAGCAGGTCTCCTTCTGAATGTGACATGTAGGAGGAAGGAGCCAGTGAGACAGACAGTCTACAATATCCAGGACTTGCACAAGAACATGGGGAGCTAGGACCAGTGCAGGGCCTTCCCCATAGCAGTTAAGTGCCTGCTTGTTGAAGTCACAAAGGAAATCCATTGCAAAGAGATTTAAACTTACTTCTCCCAAGCCTCAGAGTTATTGCAAGAGGATAAGAACTGGAAATGCCCATGGACCTCTGTACTCACTCATTTCCAGGTCGGGCCCCTCCATGTCCCAGCCTGTTAAGAAATATTGTAAGCTCTTCACAGTGTTTCTGTTTGGTGCAGGTATGAGAACACACTGCAAGGAAATCCCTGCAGCCATTTCATCCCGTTCTCTGCAGTTTCCTTCATAGGTTAAGAGGAGTGTCAGAACTAGGAAATTTAAGTTCTTTGTCAGAGCACACGGTTTTTCACACCACGTGATGTCACTGCAGTGAGACCTTCATGGCTGAACCAGGACTGAATGGAACTTAGTACCATGTTGACCTGGTGGTTTCTGACTCGTTGAAAGGTTTAGCTGTGACTTGGAGGCACGTGAACACTTTCTGTGGGCCATTGAAATGTCTAACACAGGTCTTGATACGCGTTTTCCAGAGACAAGCAGACTGATACCCAGATGAAGATAAAACCAGCAGTGCCAAGCAGAATTAACAGTGGCTGGGAAAAGAAAACCAGTCACAGATTTCCAGCATCTAAAATGCAATTACAGGACAGTATGTTTACAAAAAATTGTTGGAACAACCTAGTGAATCAGAGAATTGACAATGCACTGTCTTCATTTCATTTTTGCTTAATATATAGAGACTTATTTTATTAGGCAAAAAGGCCCCTCTGTTTATAATGTTGGTTCCTTTTGTTCCCGACCTCAGAAAAAGGAAACATTCGGGAAAAAAAATAACCTGATGATGTCTTGATTCAATATTTGCAGTGAGCAGGCTGGGTTGATGATCCTTTTAGCAGACAAAGAGGCAGACAAAACACGATGAATACCCAGAATGGCTGAAGCCCAAGGTATTTTGGACTCAGAGGCAGGAATAAGCTTTTAATTGGTGTTGAAAAATAAACTGGGCAAAGAAATAGAATAAATAATAAATACTTCTTGTGGCAGCACAGCAAGAGACTGCTTTTTTGCTTGCTTCTAAGGAGAGCCAGTACATAGTGTTCTTCCCCCATTAGTTCCAAACAACTTCGTTTGGACTGAGAAATTTAAATCCATGTTTCTAAAACAAATCTATCTAAATATTTTTATATTAACAGCAACACCAGAAAACCCAACCTGCCTGTACTTGCTACACAGCAGTGGTGTGTTATTGTTACTACTGCTGTTAATTACAGCTGCTATCATTGCTAGTGATAGCAGAAGACAGTCCATGATTACAGCACCTTACCCTCTGCTATAACAGATCATCCCTGCTCCAAGCAGGCTGTAGCATATAGATAGGAGAGAAAATATTATCCCTGTGTTAAAGAGGATATATTAAGTGTACAAATAGTAACACAGTAATTTACAATTTACAGACTTTTTGATAAAATAATGACAGAATGCTCTTACTGGAGACTCCAGAAACATATTTCAGGATCATAATGCTGATAGGCAATGGTGTTTGTATGCAAGTCTAAATGACAGTTTCAGAACTACTGTCTTTAGATTAAAAAAAAAACAAAACACCTTTTTAAATTTGGCTCAAAGCACTTAAACCACTTTAACAACTGAGGGGGAAAAAAAAGAAAAGAAAGAAAGAAAAAAAACCAACTCATTTAGTCCTTCCACCCAAGAAGCCAAGAGGTAAAACTAAATCTAACTCTACAGTCTTAGGGTCCCTTTAGAGTCCAAACTTGTTCAGAAGAAATGTCATTTGCTGACCAACTACATTTTTTAAACACAAAATGGTTGCAGGAGCAAAAATGAGGTAATTCAGTTGGTGTGGTGAGGTGGGTAGTAATGGAGAAAAAGTATCATTACATACCCAGAAGTGTATTTATCTCTTAGTTTTCCTGAAAGCCCATTTTCTCTCCAATTATGGAAGTTCATCTGCTTCTTAATAAAATCTGTAAATTAACAAGAGTAATTCTGTCTCTTTTATTAAAAAAGCTGTAAGATGTCTCAGTTATTCTTACTGTTGCAGGTATAAAACTTAAGAAAAATAATTTACTAGAGATGGTTGTATCTTTGGAACAAAAAGCCTTTATCTTGAAAGACATGCTGATTTTTCCAATTAAATATTTAGCAAAAAGTTTTTTCTATTGCTATTATATTTCAAGCCTTATGCAAAGTTTTATACCATTAAAAATTAAGATTCTTAAAATGATTACTGAAGGTGATTAGCAGGAGGAAAAATATCCATAATAATTAGACTCAATTTCTTAATAACGTTCAGAGAGAAAATCTGCAGGTAAAGATTATGAAAAAATCTTGATGGAATGAAAAATGGCCCTAACCTTTTCAAAAAAAGAATAATTTTTTCTTCCTGAAGAATTTTATGTGTGTGTGTGAGTAGGCAAATGAACCTGTTTTTAATGGTTTCTTCAAACTTTCTCCAGAGAATTCATCTTGTGTTTTGAGCTAATGGTAATTCCAGTTTTCCCTTACATATAGGCTGGCTATTCTGTAAGGAAAATCATTTTTCAGGATAACAGGATGAGAGGGAAAAAAAAAAAAAGAACACTCGTGTGTGTACTGGGAAGCATCTGGTTATCGGAAATGAACTAATGGATCCAAGGCATATCTGGGACGAAGATTCATCTCACTTGGTTTCAGACATTTGAAAGTGAGCTGAGGTGGCTCAATTCTGTCTGTAGCCAATGGAGGGAGACGAGTTATGGGCTGACAATTCACCCTGTCCTCAATTAGCGCCTGTGACAGATGGGATGTGCTTTCTTCAGGATATACCTGCACCCCTAGCTTGGCTGTAGGTGGAGCCTGGGTAAATATAACTTTCAGATGAATCCTGCTCTGTCTGCTTCTCTCTAGTCATTCCTATGAGCACACAGGATGCTCTGCCTATTTCTAAAGTGGAAAAGAGATTATCAAAACTGATTGAGCAATGAAAAAAAGGCGTTGCTTTGATATATACAGCAAAAAAAATGTGGATAAGGTTTTCTGGCCACGGACACAAGCAAATGCATATGTTTTATTTAGATGGTAGCAACATCTACTGACTCATTCAGGGCACTTCTCAGCTGCTTTTGTAGCTGTTACCCTTAATTTATCACAACTAGATATGCAATTTAGGTTTTTTTGTAACTTTATTTCAGCATATGCAGCAATTGCATTCTAAGGATTTTACGTCTTTGGTGCGATAGTTGTTGAGAGCAACAGATAAAGAAAGAAAATGCCTTTCTGCCATAAATGGAAAATTGTATGTAATCCTAAAATGTACTCTTTCATTAGTGAAAAGTTCTTACTCTTGGAAAGAGAAGCTGTTCTTCACAGTATCACTTCAAATTGTTTAGATCTTTCCACCTGGCAGTATTATTCACACACGCCTCATCTGCCCATTCAGTCCATCTTCTCCGGTGAAGATGAAGTTTGTTTGCAAAAGAGAAGCTGTAATAAAGTTGTGCCTCCCTTTAAACTGACAATTCACAATTCTGAAAGAGAACTGACATCAGCAGAAAAAGAATTGATCTCACTGCTTTTTATTTTAATTTATGCAAATCTTCTTCCCTTCTCAAGCTTTGTGCCAGCGTATCTGGGCAGATCTGGCCTCTTGTTTTTGCTTGCAGCTTCTGTCGCCATACGTTGGGGACAAAATCTCAGCTTAAAAAAGAACACCAGAACTGTAGTCTTTAACTTTTCTGAGCCCCTCTTCACTGACCTGTGTATAACGCTCCCTGTGTTATCTGGCTGAGTCTGCAGTGGCTGCTGCTGCATTGCTGCTTGGGAGATACCAAGGTGTGGTGGTGGAGTTATTGCAGCAAGAGTCCTGTCTGATGGGGTGTGAAGTCAGCGGATTTCCATCCTGCAGCATCTAGAAGTACTTTCCTTTACAAATATGCTGAAAGAGCAGCAGTTCTTCTACCATAAACCTCAGCCAGTTCTTTTTGATTTGCAAAGAGAAAGAAAATTCTAAGTGCCACTCAACAACATGGGCAAAAATACTCAGGAAAAGCCAGCACTTTATAATCTGCAGAACAGTCCCTACACACTCCCAGAACAGTAATTATATTCACAAGGAAAATTTGGCACAGAATTAAGGATGAGGAGGATGAAACTTCATATACACATTCATAAACACCTGCAAAGAGGCAAGTGGTCCTGGGATTTGTAGCCACAGCTTTTAGGCAAAGCTAAGCACTTTTAAAACATTAGCTGCTGAGTCTCACCTGGTTACCCCTCTCTTCATCCAAAAAACATGTTGAAGAGCTTGATCAGAGACACCCAACTGCTTTTGCACTTCTGGATCACTTGTCTTTAACTGTGTCCAGCCCGTGTAGAAGAAAGATACTACCTTAATTTTTGTCCACACAGTCATTCATTTAGCTTTCCCCTTCCTCAATATCTTTCAAAAGATAACTTGTCCAAGTTTCTCAAAAAACAGCCTTGCATCTCTTTCCTGTGTAAGAAGTTGATCTGTCACCTGTCTACAGTAACATCACAACTGTGGGTATTGTAAATCTCAGACTGATCTCCTTGAGCATGAGAAAAGCTTCAACATCTCTGTACTTTAGCATTTCTTCTCTGCAAATTTTAACTCATTTTTTCAGTATATTCTTTATTTTCCTCTAATTTTCCTGCTGCTTGTGTGTTAACAAAGCTAACATTTTTGGTCTTAAATGCTTGTGGAATCATGATCTGTACCAGGAAAACATGTACAGAGACAATGGGTCATGGGAGGATGTGGTGAAGGCATTCGCTCACTTGTGCTGAGAAGTGACTGCAGAGCAGACTAGTCAGAGGATTGAAATGGGTTCAAGTCTGTTTGCAGAAAGAGGAGTACAGAAATTAGAGGAAAAGAAAGACAATATGGACTTCTGAGCACATTTGAAAGTCAAATGTCTGGGATTCTCCCTGGAGAAACTTTGTTCAGTGAATGCTTCTGAAAAATTGAATTAATTTTCTAGGAATTTCAGACCCTCAAGGCCTGGCCATCTTACTCTTCTGCTCAGACAATAGTAAAGCTGACTTTTGTTTATGACTGACTGACTCCCCTCATCACATCTGTGTGACAGGATCATCTTGTAGCTGTACAGAGATCATCAGCCCATAGGAGAGAGGGGTTGGTTGTTCCTCTCTTTTTACCTGTAGCTTCTGCCCTCTATCCCCAAAGTTGTCAGGGGATGTGCACCTGAGTTTCTGCCAGTGTTAGTTTGGTAGGCCTGTTGAAATTTTAATGTCCCTTCAGAATAACAGCTGCTATTCTTTACTGGTCACTGAGATTTCAAAATATTAGATGCTTTGGCTTATTATTTGGTTAATTTTCCTAATTAAAAGATTATTGCTAGACTTATGTACCTACACTTCTCAAGAAAAAAAGAAGAAAAAGCCTTTAAACCCTGGCAACTAAGAACCCCAGCCAAAACTATCACAATTTAATAACCAGAGGCAGAGAAAGAAGCAATAAAAACCAGCCATGACTATTTCTAAATAATTTCTTTGTACTGCCCTAAAAACAATAACAATAAGCAGTTTGATGTGGATGGTATTAAAATAGGTTTAAAAAAAAATCAGCTATTAAAATAGCTGATTGCAGGGGCTGAACGAGGCTGGTAACTGGTATAAATCAGGGTAACACCAGTGACTTTGGCAGAGTAAGGTGGATTCCTCTGAAGATTTGGGTTGCTGCTTTTCATGTCTGGTGGGTTTTCCTTGCAATTTCCTTTTTTAAATGGCTTGTAAATGACTCATGTTGTAGAGAGAGAAGGCAGCAACAGTCGGCTGGTTTTGTTAGACAGAATTTGGGCCAAGGCTATTACCTAGAATGGTCTGCATCAGTAAATTTGGGAGGAGTTAATTTTAAGCAGTTACTGCTGATGACAAGTTTTTTTTAACAACTCCCCAAGAAGTAAGGACACTTGCCCTGTAAGCTATATACCAAAATTTCAAGCTATTGTTTTAATTAAATAATAATAAATTTAAGGAATAATAATGTATGTGAGAAAGATCTAATGCAAGAGAAGGCGGCCAAGTAGAGATGTTCCTTGTCTTTCAGAAAGCAGAAAGGCTTGCCAGATCACATGTTTTTAGACAGTAGAGTAGTGGGGTTTATTTTCACAGAAGACATCTGCTTAAAACAGAGAGCCACCCCTGCTCTCTTCATCAGTCTAAGAACATTTTTATTTTGGTATAAAAACCAGGAAACATTTCCAAACAGTTACTGATATCTGCTTATTTCTGTTTACTTTTCTGTTATAGTCTCTTCGATACAATTAAAAAACATTTTAATGGGCAACTACAACCATTTCTCATTATGCTAGGCTAAATATTTAAAAATTATAAAGAGGACCCTAAATGTCCATGCCAGTTCTGAGGAGTTCCAAATTTGACTTGTTTGTTTGGGCTTTGTGAGGGTTTCTTAGTTGGTTTGTTTTTTAGGGTCTTAAGGATGGAACTCTTAACCATGCAGAAGAGCCTCTAAATGTTTCTACAAATCTTGGTCATAAGAACCTAAGTTAGATGACAAACGTATGAACTGCAACTTATAAATTTCTTATGTAACTTTTCATAGGGCAATTCAGATGGGAAGGGATCTGGAATGGTCTCTAGTTGAGGTTAGTGGCCAGAGAAGCTTGTTCAGGGCTTGATAAAGTTGGGTCTCAAATTGTGTTCAGCATTTCATAATTATCTGCATAATGAAAACCTTGTCCAGTATTCACTGGCAGTCTCTCCTGGTTCAATTTAGAAGCCCTGTTTTTGTCTCCCTTCTATACACACTAGGGAGGGTAGAATAGGATCAAACTTCCTCTCTTGATAACCTCCTCCTAGGCAGAAAGTTACTCCTGTGTGTTCCCTAAACCTTCTCCTGTTCAGGGTAGTCCTGATTCCCATGTAACCTCACTCTGAGTCCAGGAATATTGCTGGCTGGTTTGGTTTAAAGTTGTTTGTTTGGGGTGGTTTGTTTTTTGTTTGGGCTTGCTTTTTGGGGCAGGTGGTGGGGAGGTGTGAGAGGGGTCAGTAGGAGTGGTTTCAAACTGAACAACCAAACTAAAATGTTCAGGAAACATAATCCCAATCTGTCCTTCAAGTAATCTGCTGCATACATCCATCTGTATATAAATATGTCAGTATGTAATAAGAAGCAATAGAAAGCATATGTTTTTAATATTTCCATCTCCATTTCACCTTTTTACCCTGTCCTTAGTTCTTTTTTTTTTTTAAATTGTAAATTCTTCAGAAACTGAGTTTTCTCATTTGGCTCTACAGAATCTAAGGATTTAATTTGTGGTGTTTAGGTCTGAGCATAATAGAGGTAATTATTAGAAACATCAACATTGGTTTATGTCATCTAAATCCCGCCAAGAACAGATAATAAGATTATTTCATTCTCTGCAACAATTTCTGGCTTCTGCCATTAGATATAGCAAAAAGATGAGAAATTATTTAGGCTGAAAAAGGATATTTAATCCAATTGTAGCTGAAGAGAGGTTTTGAGGTAGATGGAATAACTGCATTTGTCATACAGTTATGTATTGTAGTCCTCCCAGCAGTGCAAAGAGGAGGCCAGAGATTGTTTGTGTGTTTGGTTTTGCATTATAAAGTCAATATTTGATAGGATAGAAAAGTAGCAAAGATTCCTCAAAGACATCATAAGAGATAGGACTTAAAAGAAGTGATATGGACAGGTCCTTGACGGCCACTGCCTTGCAGCCGTGCACAGAGCTATTTCACGTGAACGTGACAAACAAAAATGTAATGCATAATCAGACTTTCTTCTAAAAATGTTGCACCTGTCAAGATCTTTTGACCCAAAGAACAAAAATATTCAAAATATTTGAAATTACCTGAAAGTTGTTTGTCTAGCATTTACTGCTAAGTAGCTACGTCTTTGATGGGAGAGCTGGAACAAACAGGAGATTTCACCTGCTGGGTAACAATTTAGTCCTTCCTTCTATCAAAGCCAAATAGATAAAATTGAGATTTTTTTTTTTTTGTGAGCTGCTGCCTCTAAAAAAGAACTAACTTTTTTAATTTTAGAAACATCAACAGATGATGATTTCTAAATTGGAAACTAGGTACCAGCTGTGACCCTGCTGTCTTCAACCTACACTTGACTCTGCCGTGTTCTGCAGCAGTCCTCTGGTTCCAATGGAGCAGCTGACTGACTGGAGCTCTCTTCAAATACTCCTCTGAAAGCAGCCTGCAGGGTGAAGGTTCACAGGGAAAACAAAAATAGTGGAGAGGTGACAATCACTTGGAAGGGCAGCCTTAGTTATTCTAGTTACTCTGTCACATAAATATACATAATATAAATATAATAAAATATAAATAATATAGCATATAAATAATATAAATAAATATAAATAATATTTATGCCCAGTAATTAGAGTAAAATGGCATCACTCAGTTCAGTATTGCAGTACTGAATGCATGCAAGGAATGGTTATGGGGCACATAAGTATTGTTAGAGGCCAAATTCTCTACAGAAATTACTGGAGATAACTAATCAGTCCCCTTTGATCATTACTACATTTAGCACTGGCAGCACAATGGCAAAACTTTCAAATAGGAAGGAAACAAAAGCACTGAACCTCACATCATCAACATCATCCAGTGGAAATCTTATAGACTCATTAGGCAGCAAATTAGCACTGTTTAGAAAAATTATGATGCAAATATGAAACATGATAATCAGCTACAGCTCATGAATTTGAATCCTCCATTTAGCTAATTGAGGAGATCTGTAGATTAGGCATATATACCCCATCCTTCACTTTCTGCAGGGAAAAACTTCACCTGCGCTTCAGATGCACAGGAAAAGTCCCTGTGGCAGTTTAATTCTTCCCTAACTGAGGTCTGTGGTCCCAGTGGGAGCAAAGCTACCTCAGTGATGCGTGCTCTTGTGGGCTGGTCAGCCTATTGCAGGGGACAGTCACAAGGGCAGGGGGGCTCTACCTTTGAAGGAAATCTAAGCCTCCAGACCTCAGCAGGAGACAGGCTCCAGCTCAGTGAAGCACTTCAGCATTTCTACAATGAGGACAACTCACCTGGTTATCCCAGCAAGGAGTCAGGTCTCACAAAGTGCTGTGAGCAAATGTGATCTGCTTGATAGCGTGAAGTGGGATTTTTCTGACAGCTATCTACTGAAAAAGCTAATGAAGAAATTAAAATTTGGGAAAGAACAGGAGGAGTGAGCTACGTTTTGAGTTTGTATAGAGTGTGAGCACTGCCAGTGGACCCCAGAGGAACCTGTGCTGAAGGCCATGTAGTATCTCATCTGGCAAAGCAAGTATAGAATGAGGTGGTAAATTCTGATAATCTAAAATTAAGTGAGGTGATAAAAGTGCTGTGTAGAATAGCAGAACACCTCAGAGTACTAAATGATTGGGCAAAGAAATGGCAGAAAAAATCTAGTGCTGATAGATGTAGAGTAATGCAGACAGAGAAAGCCTGTCCTAAATGCTTAATACAAACTGATTGACACCAAACTGCCTATAAGAAATGTCTTGGAGACGTAGCAGATAATTTTATGAAAATATCACCACATCATGACTGAGTAATGTCATGAGTAAAGAAAAGCAATTACTAGAAGAAAAATGGAAAACAAAGCAGAAAACTCTCTGTTGCAATATTAATCCACAATTTGCCCAAATCATGAGAACTAAAAGCATTTCTAGTTGTAGCATCTCGAAGAATTGATGCAGCACAACTAGAAAAGGTGCATAGAGTAGTGATCAGAATGACCAAAGGTATGAATGTTTTACATATGAGGGAGATTAAATAAACTAGGCTTCATCTGCATGAAAAAAAGAGGTAATTAAACTGGGCAGAATATGGGGCTGTGAAATTATAGTGGTGAGGAGATGATAAATGATGAACCATTATTCACTGTTTTTGATAACACACAAATGAGAGGCCATCAGTTCAAATTGTCAGAAGGCAAGTTCCACCTAAATTGTAAGACTTTTCTTCCCCCACTTTTCAATTAACGAAGTGTTATTAAACCCAGAGATACCACCTCCAGCTTAGGAGGGTTTTGAAGCACATATTGTTGGGTTTGGGTCAGTAGGTAAAGAGAAAACATTATATGCTTGCCCTGATCTTAGGATTTTCCTTTAGTATCCACGCCTAGACATAGCTGGAGACATTTTATGGAACTAAATATCCTTAAAAATTAGGTACCAAAAAATACCGTGGTTATACACATTTGCAGATGAACCAGAATCAGAACTCTTGTCCTTACTACAAAGGCTCAAACTGAACTTTTCCATCTTGACATAACCAGCTCATGTGGTGGAGAATTCCTGGCGTTTTGCTTCAAGCACTTAAGACTTTATAGATGACTGCTATAGAAGTCCTAAAATCCTCATATGCTATAGAAACTTATTCCCTGATTTTTTTTTTCTAAAAAGTAGTTAGTCTGGAGTTAAGGTAAACATGATGTACTGAAGGGGAAACTAACAGGGATGCACGGAGTTTCAATTTGCATATTCTGGGGTTTTGCTTTTCTTTTTTTTTTTTTTTAAATTACCACTTTTCCTTAATTGACATCTATGTGCAGCCTTAGTATTGCTCTTGTATGTCTCTTAACCCACTTTTCTGGGACAAGCTTTACCAAATGGGGCTGTGGATAGATAAAGTCCCTTTGTGATGCCTACCTTGTTGGGTGTTCTATTTTATGTGCAGCAAAGCAGTAGTTCTCAACCATCTGCTTTCCTTTTGAATTAGGAGATATCTTACACCCCTGAATCCTGAAAACTGGAATCACTGCTGAGACATATAATTTAGCACCAAAAGCACAATTTTGAGTGCCCTGACAGTAACCCATGTGCAGGTGCAAGACCAGAAAGAAAATTCACATAATTAATGAACCAGGCTTCTATTTCTGGCATCTATCATTAGTCACAAATAGAATAATAAAGGATTTGTGTTAGAAAACAGCTTGAAAGGACATGTTCTAAGCTGCTGTTTATATGGGTATTGCTAAAACTGCTACTAGACATGAAGAATTACTAAAAAATTCCACGAAAGCAGCATAATGCTATTATGAAATAGAAGACCATCTCACAACTGTATAGCTTTACACTTAGCTTAAGGCCATGGTTCAGCTCTGCAAAACTACACTTATGGTTTCTTGATTTACAAATCTATTCCTTGTGTGCACTCAGAGCTGTCTTTATTTTAGTGTCAAAAGTTATCACTCCTTTTAACACTCTGAATGCATCCCAGATATAAGGAAAGGAGCTGAATTTTTCTCCTAACAAACCTGTCTTCAAGAAAATGTTTAACTAGGTTTGAGTGCTGAGGGTAGAGTCTGCCTTCAATCACAGACAGGATGTGATTATACAAGTTTCATGGCACACAGATTATTACTGGTGATGGCGAACATGTCAGACAAAAACCAGCTGGGCTTTTAAACCCCTGGTTGTTTGTAGAGCTGACAGTTAGAAAAATCTTTTTTTTTTTTTCCCTCTAACTGTACAAGTTACTATGAGAGTTATTACGAGAGAAAAAGAGTGAAACTTAGTTTGAGGTTTCTTCTCTTCTTTTAAAGAAGTGCATTTGAAGACCAAACAAAAACAAAACAAAAAGGAAGAAAAATTGTCTAGGTTGTATTCAATTCTCCAAGTCACCCTGACATCAAAAATCTGATTTTTTTTTTTTTTTTTTACCTGAGCTGGTTATGTTTGGTCACCACATGGTCAGTGCCTAGAGATCACTTTACTCACAAGCTAAATTGTGGGCACCTGTAGGATTTCTGTGACCTTGGAGCACCCAAGTGTCCTGAAAGTGCAGTGTCTGAAGTGAAGGGAAATATGAAAGCAATCATAAACTTTCCTATTTGGGACAAATGAGTGGAGGTAAAATTTAAAATTTAGTGACTTTTTTTGCTGTTCTTTATTTTTCCATTCCACTTCCTCATCTAAAGTATAGGCTACAAAATACTTCCCCCTCCCATTTATATTCTGGATATTAAGATACAGACCATTCTTGTTGTTGAGTGGTCCCTAATAGGCACCTTTCCCATTCTGTTGCTAGGAGAATATCTTCCCCTTAACATATGGTTCTTGTTATGCTGTAATTTATTGTCACACAACTATTTGGTTGTTTAAAAAAGTTTTTTTTATTGCCCTTAAGAAAGGTCATGCATGATTATTCTTGGCACTCTCCTTAATGAACACAGGTGGCTGAGAACTTAGATTAAATCCAGAAAGTAGTAGTGAAATCTTAACTTATTCAAACTTAGAAGGAAGGAAGAAAGAGTGTATTTGTGAAGGCACAGCCCAACTCTGAGGCAGTTATTCTGCTGTCAGCACACATTCTACCTCCTCTGCTGCTGTACAGCTCTCAGGCATCATGATGTGTTGCATGACATCAATAGTCAAAAGATTCTAGTGTCATGCCATGGTTTAATTTTACTTCTTAAGTCAGCCATGATAATTCTAAGATTTATTTCTCTCTGGAGTTTATCTTTTTTTGGATGAACAGAAGTTTGCTTTTATACAGAGAGCCTGTACACTAAGTTCCTTTTAAGCCCTTTTTTCAATGGTTTATAGCCATTTGAATCCAAAAATCTGTTTAGATTCCTAAATTCAAATGAAAATCCAGCCCCTCTAGATAGCAGTTGCTCAGCAAATACATATGTTTCCAGTGGAACTCAATAACTCTTCAGCTTATTTCAGAAAGTTTGTTTTTAACAAAATGCCCATTCAAGAAGCCTATCCTGTGAAAGGTTAAGGTTAAAAAGCCAGTGCACAGTTCATAGTCTGAAAAGCTAAATATTCATTTCAGGTGTTCTACGTGTTTGATTTTGCATGGAGCATATTTTACTCTTCACTTAAAATATGACATGTTTAGTGAGAGGCATCTTGATAGCCTGTCTTAAATAATACAAAACAGAATAAGTAAATGCCTGTGAAACGTCTTCAAAAGTGTGGAAGAACCATTTCTACACTGCAGTTTGAGCAAGAGTCCTTCTTGTACCAACATGGGCACACAAGACACTCTGAGGGCATTCCTTATGGCAATGGCTCCCTAATGGCATTTCCTAACCGAGATGTTTGTAATGATACCACTCAGGTACCTTTGTACTCTGTCTTTCCCTGCAGACATTGAACCAAATACAGCATCAGGGTGCAGAGCATGTGCTGTTCCTCTTTGAGCTTATGAGCTCTTTAGTGAAGCCTAGAAACCAAACAGCATGGCATTCATTTAGAGTATGTAGCTGAATATTAATATATTTACCTCTTCAACACGGTTAGTTGGACCCTACATCTGTGCCTTTTTGATTCTTTCATTAGTCTTATATGTTATGGAAGCTTCAGCAGGAAGTCTATACACCTATAGAGTAAGGCATGCTGTGTGTGGCTGCATTTAAGACTGGGTCTTTTTTTAGTCTCATCCTTTTAAAATTAAGAATCAATGATGAAATAAGGTCTAAATCATCAAAATTCTTTAAAATTCAGTCTATTGCAAGATAATATGGCAACAGACAGATACAAACTAAAGACCACTATATTCTGTTTTATGTAATGAACATCAAGTGCTGATAACATCAGATAAAAATGTAATTTGCATTCTCTGTGCATAATTCACTTTATTAGAGGCAGTGGTGCATAACTTCAGACATTTAGCCATACTCATGCAACCTGATCCTATGATGATGTTTATGCTTACAGCAAAATGGAAATACTGTTTCAGAGATCAGAGTACAGATGACTGGCATAATAAGTCAACCTAAGGGAAACCATGGAGAAATGTTCTTGGAGTTTTCATATAATGATTTAACTTTAATCACAGAGATCAGAGTGTTCTACTGGAAAAGCAAACAGGGAATAGTTTAAAATATTTATTTTAAATGAAACAGAGGGGAAAAAGCCCTCCCATAACATGTACTTGCAAGCCTATTATGGGGAAAAACATTAGAAATGCTAGTTGATAACAAATCCTTTAATTAACATACGCTAACTGGCTTAGGTATGCAGCAGTCAAAATTAGGTAGCTTTTACATATTTAAGAGGTTAGAATATTAATCAGGGAACAGCTTATCACTATTATCAGACCAGAAATGATGCAAATAAAATAGTTAAACAGAGATTAGCCAGAATAGATTCCTCAGTGTAAATCAGACTGCAAATGCATTTGCTTCACTGCTAACCAATACTTCTGGTACCAGATCCTCCTCCCGTTCAGCAAGGGAAATGGGACAGGCAGTACATCTTTTTGATGCTAAGGCAAGATTCGTGTCTGTTCCATTACTGACTGGCCCCAGAGTTTTTAATCTATCAGAAACTTCTGCTTGAACACATCTCCTCAGCCCACCTCAAGGATCAGAAGCACATTAAACTCATTCTGAACAATCTTTCATACAATTACAGAATCATAGAATGGTTTGGGTTGGAAGGCACCTTAAAGACCACTAGTCAAAACAGGCCTACCATGGGCAGAGACACTTTCCACTAGATCAGGTTGCTCAAAACCTCATGCACCCTGTCCTTGAACATGTCCAGGTATAGGGCATCCACGATTTGTCTGAGCAACCTATTCATCCTCATGGTTAAGAATTTCCTTCTAATATCTAATATAAACCTATCCCCTTTCAATTTAAAGCCGTTTCCCCTTTCCCTGCCCATAAGCGAAGTCCTTCTCTGGCTTTCTTGCAGTTCCTCTTTAGATATTAAGATTCTCTGAGGTTTCCCAGGAGTCTTGTCTTCTCCAGGGAAGACCCCGCCTCTCGACCTGTCTTCATAGTATAGGTTCTCTAGCCCTCCAAACATCTTTGTGGCCCTCCTGTGGACTTGCTCCAACAGGTCCATGTCCTCCTTATGTTGGGGCCCCAGAGTGGCCACAGCAGAGAGGCAGAATCACTTTCCTTAACCTAGTGGCCACATGTCTTTTGATGAAGCCCAGGACACAGTTAGCTTTCTGGGCTGTGAGCACATACTTCTGGGTTGTGTTGAGCTTCTCATCAACCAATACCTCCAATTCCTTCTCTTCAGAGCTGCTTTCAATCCATTCTCTGCTCAGCCTGCGTTTGTGCTTTGAATTGCCCTGACTAACATGCTGAACAATTCACTTGGCCTTACTGAACTGCATGAGGTTTTCACAGACCTGTCAAGTTTCCTCTGGACAGCATCGCTTCCCTCCAGCATGTTGACCACAAAGCAGAGCTTGATGTCACTGGCAGACTGCCTGCACTCAATCCCACTGTCTCTGTTGCCAGGAAAGATGTTAAGCAGCATCAGGCCCAACATTGCCCCCTGAGGAATGCCCCTTGCCACTGCTCTCCACTTGGACATGGAGACACTGACCACAGGTCCAAGTCTTTGAGTGTGACCATCCATCCAATTCCTTATCCACTGAGTGGTACATCCGTTAAATCCTTGTCTCTCTAATTTAGAGACGCAGATGTGTTAAATGCTTTGCGCAAGTCCAGACAGTCTGTCAGATGCCCTTCCTTTATCCACCAATGTTATAACCCCATGATAGAAAGCCACCAGATTTGTCAGGCATGATTTGCCCTTAGTGAAGACATGTTGGCTGTCACCAGTTGCCTTGTTATTTTCCATGTGGCTCTGGATAGTTTCCAGGAGGATTTGCTCCATGATCTTGCCAGGCACAATGGTGGGACTGACTGGCCTGTAGTTCCCCATTTTCTTCTTTTTTCCTTTTTTCAAAAATGGAGGTTATGTTCCCCTTTTCCAGTCAGTGGGAACTTCACTGGAGTACCACAACTTCACAAATGTGATGGATAGTGGCTTAGACATTTTATCCACCAGTTCCCCCAAGATTCACAAATGAATCTCTTCAGGTCCCTTGGACTTGTACACCTTCAGGTTCCTCAAAAGGCTTCATGTCCGATCTTCTCCTACAGGAGGTGGTTCTTCATGCTCCTAGTCCCTGCCTTTGCCTTCTGTGACTTGGCCAGTGTGGCTGTAGCACTTCCAGATGAAGACTAAGGCAAAAAATTCGAGTACCTCAGCCCTTTCTCTCTAGCTTGTCTTTCCAGGAAATTTTGGACATGAACAAAATGTTAAGTCAATTAACTCCTCAGGTGCCATTCTGGCCCTAAACGTTTGTTGGAAGCTCCAGGACAGGAGCTATGGTAAGACATACAGCTTCAGCCCTCTTTCCTTATTCCAGAAGGAAAGGGACATAATTATCTCTTGTTCTGAGGATGCTGGAAAACTAGTCCATAAACAAAGCCAAAGTCAAATTTTACTTCTTTCTGTCAAAAGGAACAAGAACTCTTCAATCTCTTGGCTAGCAAGACCACAGAAAAGAAAACACTAAAAAGACAGATGTCTTCTCTCCTTGAGCAGAGGCTGAGAGAAAGGACGCCCCATGTGGCATCTGCATTCCTAAGCCTAGTACTGGATAGATGCAGAACTCAGCAATAAAGAACATGTCAAGGACAGTTGTTTCAGGCAGCTTACAAGGCATCACAAACTCAGCTGGCTGGTGATTGCTCCAGGATCATATTTACTGCTGGGAGCAGCAGGAACAAACCAGTGTCAATCATGAGCTACCCTTGGCTTTCTCAGAATGGACACTTCTATTACATAGCAGCACATGAGAGACTGTGATCACCACTCCTTCAGGCCACCAGCTAATGCCTTCTGTATGTTGGAGAGCATCTGGTGTGGTGAATCAGCATAAACGGAATGAGATGGGCCATGAAAATACAGTCTTATCCTCCCCTCCTGGGAATAATCAGCACTGGGGAAAATGTGACCATGCATTTTACCATAAAAATTTGCTTACTCTGGCTGTCTGAAGGAAGAACTATGTATAATTTAAACTATTTCTTTTCTTTTGCTTTCAACAAGTTTCTCATCCTTTGCTTTGGAGAGATGTAGCCCTCTTCAGATTGGTGAGGATTTTTTTGAAGTAGTTAATGTTTCTGCTAAGCAGTTAGGAAGCATCCAGCTGTTAAAAGCTTTTAATTGGTGAGTTTGCACTACTTCAGCCCCTAAGGGTTGGAGACAAATAATTTTGTCTTTCAGAAATACCAACAATAACCGCAGATGTTATTGAAGTCAAGGTGAAAACAGATGCTTTTGCCTTACTAAAACAACCAAGCACACCTTTTTCTGTGAAATTGCAGTGGGGTACTCAGAATTTTCCATGTTACAATCTAATGATTTGTACTAAAATTGTCTTGCACTTCTTCATTAAGGGCCAGTCTATTGGGAACTACATCATCAGTAACTCCAAAAATTGACCTGGAATGTTGTCAATGAACCTCTGTTCATTCAGTAGAGCTTGAAATACAGCTGTATCCACTAGTACATTTCTAACTTCTCTTGAAATGACAATTTGAGACTTCTATGAGTTTCAATGTACCGAAACAGATACCTAAGCATCAGTGGCTGAATCTTGGCTTATCTTCAGTTTATTCAAATATTTTTTTTGCTTTAATTATTTCAGAAATTCGGTCTTTCTGTGAAAAACATGACACCAGTTCCCCACCTGAAATCTGTGTTCTTTGTTTTTGTGCTACCATGAGTTGCAATCCTGGAGTAGCTGCTGTTAAACTTTTTATTTGAAGTTTTTACTGCTGTCTGTTGTACAAGCTTACAGAAGTACAAAAATAGTCCTGCTTCCTGGCTCAAAATTCAGTTCCATGTATTTTGTATTATTCTCAGGTTTTCTCTGTGCTGTGGCTGCTTTAATTTATTACAAATTAATGGCATTGCCACAACTGCTTTAAGAAAGTGACTGGCAGAAAGTAACAGAGTCTGGCAGTATAAGAGAAGGGATTAAAACATTTTGGAGTTATGGGAGTAATTAATTAGTGAGGTGGCTCTGGAAGATGGGTGGTTAATTCCCCAGGAAAATGCCTCCTGTAATCTCCCTTTGCCTTGTGCTTCCTATAACGTGTTCAGCCCATACCGTCAGCTGTTTTCAGCTCTGCATACTACCTGCCAAAGAGGGACTGACTGTTGCCTGCCAGTGTAGGTGGTGTGCAAAATGTTCTATAGCATGGCCGTGTCTTCCCTGGCTCCTGAAAGGCAAAGGACAGAAATCTCCTATTTCTGCTCTCATTCCCTAAGCCACCTGTTACCCAAGTCCACAGGACATCAGTCTGGCCTGGGTAGGGACGCCCTGTATGTAGAATCAGATTTGTCTAAGTCAGATTCTCATCCAGTTACATATTATGACCTGATGGGAGTATAAACAAGATCAACAGATCAGGTGAGAGTTAAGCACCTATTTACAGTATTTACCGGATTATGAAGAGATAAAACCATAAAACGTTATTTGTGACTTCATTGCACTCTTAGTTGAAAGGTAAAGATTTCTCCCTCAGGTAACTGCTTAGAACTTAGGCTGGAGGCATATCCCAGCAAAATTCATCTCTGCCAGGACACAGCATCCTTGCTCCGTCCTTTCCCTTTAAGTCTGGCTCATCTTTTGGACACTCGTTTCATCAGAACCCTCAGGGAATGTGAATGGTATCTCAGTGCAGGTGTCTCTGAAGAGTATATACTGCCTGAAAGATTCCAAGCATGTCTGAATAACTCCCTTTCCTTGAAATATTCAGGACCCTCAGTATGTAATGATCTTTATGTCATGTGATCCTGTTTGGTGTCAGGAGACCGTATGGGAATGCTCTTGCATTTATGTAAGAATTCATGTTAAATAAGAGGGTTACTGATGTGCTGATTCCTCATCCTTTTATATCCTTCACTATGATCACAAATCTACATTTTTGTAAAATCTTTCCCATTCTGCAGTAATTTGCCCTTCATTTTTCCCTGCCATGCTCCTCCTGTCCCTCAGCCAAAGCAAGACACAACATGAGCTTTCTTTTTTGCTTCACAGTAATCTTTAATGTACCTAATAATAAAAGAGCACCAGTAATGTATCTGATAGACCTAACAGCGGTTTGGAATGTCAAACCTGTGTGCTTCCCATGGATTCCATACAACAAGCCAGAAATTACATAAATAACTTGTCAGCTGGAGTCTCTCTATCTTCCTGCTTTGACATATCTAATCAGTTCTGTCACATTTCCTACCTAAAAAATAGTTATCCAGCCTACAAAGAGGCATTATTAAAATCTTTTTAAATTGATTAAGAAGAACATAAGGAATTGAAAAGTGTGGTTCTTCACAAGTGTTGCCTTTCTCAAAGGCTTCTATGTCGACATTGCTGATTTTACATATCAAAAACTAATGTCTCTAAATGCTAGTGTGGAAAATCCAAACCACAGTGGAAAATTGAACTGCATTCTTTCACCATCATCATAAATAGAAGTCCTGCAATTGGAGCTGAGCTGACAGGTTTATTAATGATGTGTGAAGCAAAACTGAATCCAACTCAGCCTTCCGTGGCTGTGTTTGGCTCTGCAATGATAACAGTAGTAAAATCATCATTACAGTTATCACTAAAAAAAAAAATCCCCAAATGCAATTCAAAGAACCACAGAGGGAGCCAATACATTCAGTATGATGATACTGGTTTCTACAATCCCTCCACTTACTATAATCACATTTTAAGTAAAAATTTGAGAGTGTGTTTAATTGTTGTTGTATTTATATAGAAATAAAATATAATTTGATGACACAGGCTTCCTTGGAAAGTGAAGTTTTTTTACAATAAGCTTGGAAGAAAGTTAAATGCCTCTCTGATATAACTGAACAATGATTAGTCAGAGTCAGAGATCAAAACAAGAATTTAACATGCTGAGAAACTAGAGAAAGCATCCAAATGGATGGTCTTAATCTTCCAGAAGCAGTATACCATACAGAAGTTGTGAAACTAAATGTAAAAAGACAAAATTCTTTTAATAGGTATGAGAAGGTCTGTATAATACTGGTAAAATGGCTATGGCTCACAGGTTTGAGATTTTGCAAAAGAACATGTAAGAGAAAGAACAGAGCTGCATTCCTTGAAGAATACCTGCCACAAAATATTATACAATGCAGTATGTTTTTCCATCTCTTCTTATGATGATGTGTTTAGGGATGACTTTGGAAGGAAAACCTTATGGGATTATTTTTTATTATTTTCTCTCCTTGAATTTATCTCTAAAACAGGGCTGTGCAAATGTCAATGGCTGCTTGTCATTGAAGACATAGTAGCACACCATCTGAATTCACAGTTTTGCATTACAAAGCACAGTATTTAAAGGATTAGAATATCATTTCCAGATAATTTTTAAAAAGAGGATCTGGCAGTCCAAGAGGAATTCCAAGAGGACTTAGCACAAGGTAGCATTAATTTTTGTCCAATTCTATCCCTAAATAAATGTCATACTGTGAATAAACAACTCGGATGTCATCCAAGTATAAAAGATCACAAACAATAATTGTGCTATATAAGCAAAACAGAAATCCTGATACTGACATAAATAGGACAAAGATGTTATTCATGATCAGAAGAGAAAGTTTATGAAGGAGCCTTTTTAGATGCACATTATCTTATGATTTTGCTTCAAATGGAAATGCTTCATACATGACTATATCTCCTTGCTAAAGAAAAAGGTATACTTTGGAGTCAAGCTACCATAAAAACCTAGTCCTCAAATCAACTTTCAATTATTTACTATTGAACTACTTCCTTTTATTCTACTATGACAAATACTTATGGTTCACTGAATTACCCTCAAAAAAAGACTGTAAATAGAAACGTACTTCGGGAACATAAGATCCTACGTGTCTTAATTAAGAGCTTTCCAGACAAAAGTCCCTACAGTTGTTCTCCTGAGTTAGAATGAAAGGCATCAGAAACTGTGAAAATAAACACAGCTGAATATTCACCTGCTTATTACTTGTTTAAGTTACAGCAATGACCAGGTTGTTTCCAGACGGAAAGAGTCACGGACCAGTGTTCAGCAAAGCAATAAATACGTGTTCAGGGCTCCTTGTGGTGTGGAATGAAAGGTAATGATGGTACATGGTATTCTACAGCTGTAAATTAGCATCAGCAGTTGAAATTTATTCATTAACTTTTGTACCTGTGATTATGACATTTGACTGGGTACATTATGTCATTTTAATGTTGTGCTATACAAGTACTGCAGCTTCTTCCACAGCTGACATTCAAGTAAAAAGTCAGTATAATCTTTGTACTGTGTATACAAAGGAGAAATAGGAGAGAAATTCAGTCATATGCACACATTTATTTGGATTAACTTTGTGTTGGAAAAAAAAGTCCTGCAGTGGCTGATCAGGTATTGAGGACTGTGAATCCAGGCTTACCATCGCTGCCACAGACCATGTTTAGTGCTTTCCAGGAAAGAGCATGGAGCCAAAGTGAAACCTTAGTCATCCACTTTAGGTTGGGTCTAGAATTCTAGTTCTTCCTGTCCCAGGCAGGTTTTGTGCTAGCATCATTTTTTAGCTCAAATTCCCCTCCCCTTTTCTTTTGTTTATAGCACACACTACACTTAAAATGATCAGTCACATCTTCTATCACCTTCCAGTCTGGTAAGCTTTAAGTCCCAGCTTACCAAGTTTACTCTGACAGAATAAACTCTCCTTACTTCTGCTCATCCCACAAACTTCATCTATTCAAGCTGATATGGAACCTTTCAGGCCAGGTGACCAAACTTTTGTTTGTCATAGTGCCACCAGCAATTTCCCAGTGAGTCACTCTACTAAATACTCCCCATCTTCAGTATTTGTAGACTACATTTGCTCTCTTCACTGCTACATCACACTGGTGTAGATTCAGGCCTTCATCCACCAAAGTGCCAAGGTTCATCTTTTCTCTTGGGTCCAATAGGCAAGACCTAGTTTGTAGCAGAAGTTTTTACTATAAGCCCTTCTGCATATGGCCTTGCATGTTGTAGTGTTAGCATTTAATTTCATTTCTATTAACAAGATCAAGCATTAATTTTTCCAAATGCCAAATCTTATCAATATTGGGAGCTTCCAATGTGACACTGTCAGCAAATTTCATGAAAGTACAGTCCCACTCTCTGTTCAAATCACTAATGAAAAATAATAAGTAAAAGAAGTGTAGTTCAGCTCTGACTAATCATGTCTACCAGGTCTATAAGATTGCATGCACTCTGGTAATGTTTTACATTATTTACCAAGAATGGCAATGACTGTTTCTTAGTTTATTCACTACACAACCTCTAAAAACATACATGGAAGTAGATTGTGTACTTCTGTATGATTGCAAGGCTCACAGAGCAGTGAGGAAGGGTGTCACTTACCTAGAGGCTAATAGGTGTTGACTAAGTACTGAAGTATTTCAGAACATTAATAATGATATAAAAGGGTTTTTTAAAAAAAGTTTTTTCTTTCTACACAGAGTCAACTCTTAGCTAGTCACGAGAACCATTAAATCCCAGTTCTTCTCTGATTCTGTAAAAGTAACCAGTAGACAGATGTACATATAACATGTGATTATCAGCATAATTAGTCTTTATGGTACAGAGGCTGGGAATATAATGTGAAAGACTAAGAAAAGAGGACCAGAGGTCTGCAGTGCAGTCAGCAATCCACTGGCTCTGCATCTGCTTCAGGACTTAGCCTGTGAGGGAACTCTGCAGGATAAACTCTGCTCCTCCTCTGACACATTGGAAAAATTGGAAAGCCAGTGGTGCTGTTTGTCTAGAGCTGTGCCCTGTCTTTTCTCATTCAGGATGGACATGGTAAGATTGACTGACCTGTTCACCCTTCATTACCTTTACAACTAAAGCAAACAGGCCTCTGAAATGAGTCAATGCTTGGGAGGATCTCAGAGGTGGATGCCACAGAGACATTGCTGTATTAACCTTTATGATCACTGAGTGACTCTGACGCTCCTCACAAATCCAGTAGAAATAACTGAAACTCACCAGAAAGCCTCCTGGAAAAAGGAAAAAAATCCAGTGACATTTCTGATGGGCAAGAGACTGATTTGACACAGCAGGACCAAGATGTGCTGCTTGGCCAGAGAGACAAATCTTATGTGTGTTCTCCACTAGGACATGAAGAAAGTAAAGGTGTTCTTCCTTCAGGATGTCGTTTCTTTGTTCTCTGCACATCCTTTAGATGTGTGTGCCTGGGAAAATGAGATCTGGGGGAGAAAGTACATTTTGAGACAGCCTAGGGCAAAACCACATACTATTATTCATTTTGTCCCTGGGAACCTGTACACTTTTTAATACTGAAGAAAATTCCAGCATGTTGGCATTGATTTTTTTTTCTTTCTCCAAATCACAGCAAAAGCTAAAAAAAAAAAAAAATGCAATGGAACATTCAAACATTGAAGGTGTTGCATTTACTTGTAGACTGATGTTAGTCCAGCTGAAAAGCTGCAACCCTTCAGTTCAGTTTGTTTCAAGACTCTTGTGCTCATTTTCCTGCTCCTTCATGCACTGCAATTTATTCATGATGCAACCCTACCAGGAACTGGAAACAAAATTATTTCCTTATCTTTGTCTGGTGAAAAAAAATCAACTAAAATTGTCTTATTTTTCACACATAAATTTATTTAAACTGACAATGTTATTTCTGCCATTAACAATATTTTCAGTATAGTGTTTGGTGCAGTCCTAATTCGAGCACATTCAAATGGATTCATTTTGATGGCGAAGAGTCAGATCACAACTTTGGTGCCATGTATGTAAAACATGTTCCTTCCCTGGCAAACACTGTGCCCTTTCCACAATGAAATTAGAGGGGTTTAGTTTGGTGCCAGAAACAAGCAGAGTCATGTTCATCCAGCGTAAGAGAATGAATATTGGTTTTGTTCCCAAAAACTGTCACAGGCGAGATGTGTGCACAGTGAGTGGCTGGCACTCTGGAGGGCCTGGCTCTCTGTCCCACAGCTGAGATCCACAAACCCCATTACTGGTTCCTTCAAGTAGCAATTTAGCAATTCATGTTTGTGCTTGGTCTGCTTATCAGCATAAATTGCTATATTTCTAGCTCATAAATACTCAAAGGGTAAATTTTGCTGGTGATCTGTTCTTGTTCTGATGCCTCTGTCTGTTCTTTAGTGGTGTTTGGGGTCTGAAGCTTGCTGCTTTGGGTGGTGCCTTTAACTGTAGGTCAAACATGAGCAAGCTGGAATCATAACTATGTCCTGCTATCAAACAACACTTGATGTTGCCTAAACAAATACTAAGGAAGGAAAGAACTGTAGAGAAAGTCACTGTGAAGACAAGGGACCTTGTCTTTGCTTGTGCTTATCAGAGCAATCCAAAAGCCTTGAAGAATTCCTACATTCCTAAGACTCTCTTAGGTTTGACTATTATCAGACCCTATTATTTTAAAACTCTAGGTTTTAAAATATTATTTCTGGGACACGAAAAAAACCCTGTTTGTTTTTTGGTTTGGTTTCATTTTCAAATTCTGATTCTTATTAAATGGAGATTCTGGAAGGATTCATGAAGCATTTTGCTGTTACGTGTATCTGGATAGCTGGGTTCTCATTTTATTAATGTTTCTTCTGCTTCATCCTTGAGGAAAAGCAAAGGCACCCACCTCTGGTATGAATTTACATTCTAAAGACAGCAAATTTGCAAAAAAAAACTATACTGCCTTGTGCTCTTCCCACTTCAATACACCCAAAGGAAATATCTAACTGCAAAGATAAGTGATATTATTCTTTCCCAGGTTTTAAAGTTACAGAACAAATTGCCAGCCTGGAACAATGATTAATCACTGACTTTCTTTTAAACGTTGAAGTGGGTCAGTATTTATTGCTCTCTTATATTTGGGTTCCTAAAATTGAAGCCCCCAGAACTGAAGGCTGTCCTGAAAGTCTCTACCAGTGGAGAAAGGGCTCTCTAAATAAAATGTTTCCTGAGCATCAAGTGTGACTACATTTTCTGAAAGAAAAAAATTACACCAGTGGTACCAAAATTTCAGTCTGCTTTAAGGTAGTCTATATCATCAACACCTTCTATTCTAATAAGCTAATTCTTTGTCAACACGGTCTTAGTATATTTTTACTGCTTCCTGTTAAATTATCTGCCAATTCAACAGTAGTGATCAAATCATCATGAGTCCACTAAGAGCTCAACCTTCACACTTATCCAAGTCCTGTCCTGCAGAGAAATAGTTCTTCTCCTATCTCCTCATGAATATGTCATTCACAAGTGCAAGAATTACTATATTCACTATCCTAATGACCAGAAGAATGTAAATGAAAATAAGTCTTCAGTTGCAGGAGTTTTTCAACTACATTGACTACCACTAGAAGAAAATCAGGCCAGGCCTGGAATATGTGTACTTACAGTAAAAAACTGTTGGGGTTTTTTTGTGTTCAGTCTGAAAAAGCATTATGCATCCAAGTAGTCTGCTGTACTGTATTGAGCTGCACTGGAAAAACAAATCAGGCCTCAGCAGGAAATTAAACCAGTGAAGGGTCTTTATGGTCTTCTATAATCTCCTGCTGTGTTTAAGATGGTACAATTTAGATTTTTTAAAAAATCTATTTATCCTTGCATATCTGGAGGCTAATAAGTAATATCTCATTAAAAAAACCCAAACCTAAATCTCTTAAAAATTAAAAAAAAAATGGAAAAAAGAAAGTCTTCCTTTGGAAGTTACATTGTAATTAACTATAAGTAAAGAGGAGAGGTTGTCAGGACTTGTAACAGATGTTTACTTTTATGTCACCTCATCTTGTAGCACTGCTGATGTGCCTCACGTAGGAGAGATTAGTGAGAATCTGTTCTGAAACTCCACCTGAGAAGAAGAATACTTTGGATGCACACATTTGCTCAGTATTTTATCAATATCTTCTGTTTACCAACTGTTCTTCACAAAAACAAAGAAATTATTGATCTCCTATAAGTATGGTCACTGCTTGGCAGGTATGAGTAAGGTATTTTATATGCTGTTATACTCCTTTGACACATCTCATCATTTGGGTGGTGAATTTTTTTCTGAATTTTTAGAAATAACCCTGTAGGTTTAAAGAATTTTTTGCCTGGAGTGAAATTTTTCCAGCTTTTGCAACAATAGAACAGTTATATTTTTGTCTGTTCTCCACTGCCTCCCTCCTATTGTATTCCACTGACAATAGTGTAGGGTGAGAGCTAACAGCATGCACGGGAACAGACTCATTATTTGTGAACTGATTTTTGTGGAAAACATCTGTTTTCTGCCCAGCTTCACTTGTTTGTACACATTCACTGCTTCCAATGATGCAGTGCTGAGAGGAAAAAGGAAAACAAAACACAGCAAATCTGCCATGCTTGTTGGTTGTCCCAGTGTCTCTCAGCCCCACTAGTGCAGTAGCTCCCAGCTCAACATGAAATTATAAGCTACTGAACTAAGTGTATTTCCATATTATTCCTCAGAAAAGGTTCTCTCGTAATCCTCAGCTTTTGTAGAGGATTCACGATAAAGAGCATGGCTTCTTCCTTAGAACAAATATTAAAGGGAAAAAAAAATCTTCCAGACTGAAAGTAGAGGAATTCCTCTTCCTCCTCCACCCCCAAAAATAAAATCTGATCATCTATTCCTTCAGTTCTACCATAAATGTCTTTTCCTTCATTTATCACCTAGAAATATGTCTGTGCTCCATGTCAATTCATTAAGCTTGTTCAAAAAAAAAAATAGAATTCTGTCTTTTAAAGTATCAATTATTCTTACTATGGTCAAAGGCAGCAGTCCAGCATCCACAAGTAATCTTAAAGAGAAAAAAAGCACGCAAAATACACCACTAGTGGACAATCTGCTCTTAGCATACTATATTTTGTTAATGCTGAGCAAAAAATTAAAGGCACAGAGGACACTTATTTCACTCACCTGTTTGAACCCACAGACCCTGTAAACAGTATGGCCACATTATTTTACGGGAAAAATGTCAGCACACGTCCTGACAAAAGTGATTTTACGACTCAAGATGTTCTCTGCAACTTTCCAGTTTCTATTGACAGTTGATAGGTTGAGCTGTTTCCCTTACAAACAATTCTCCTCTCAGTTCACTTTTCTCCACTCTTCAGTTACCAGTCTGCAAAGAGCTGGCATTACTTCATGGTTCTTGCAGGACAATACAGCCTGCTAACTTTTTGCCTCAATACACTTCTACTGTTTGCCTTATGCAATGCATGCAAACCACAGTGTCAAAAAACTAATAATAATGTTCTAGGGTAGGAGAGAGCAAGGATCTGGTTTGGGTTTTTTTTCCTTGGATACAATGTCTTTGGCTTTGTCAACTTTTCTATTTAGAAGTTGGATTAATACCCATAAAGGAGTGCCCTTGAGCCACTCTCACTTAATTACAGCTCACAGCCTCTGAAAGTAATTTTACTGTGAGTCCTGCTATCATGACAACCAGCTCTTGCAGTGGTTTTCTTGTGTAGATCTCAAAGCACTTGATGCAGGAAGTTTTAGGTCATTCTGCAGATGCAAAACCCAAGAACTGAGAAGATGGAGGCAGTTACTGAAGTTCATCCAGAGTCTGAGTAGAAAGAAACAACAAAAGCAACATAGAAGAATATTAATTCTTAGTACTCTAGACATTAGAACATAGATACCCTGAAAGAAAAATACAGTTTCAAGTATAGGAGGCAAGCAGAAAGATACTAAATACAAAGGAATTAAAAGCATTCATCAGGGTGTTTTTCAAACTTTAAAATGCATCTCTTCTTTCTTCTACTTATCTCCACAGGAGAAGAAGATCACAGAATCACAGAATCTGCTCAGTTGGAAGGGACCCACAAGGATGATCAAGTCCAGCTCTTAGCCCTGCATGGTAGCATCCCCAGGAGTCACACCATGTGCCTGAGAGCATCATGTTCTGGTACAGAAACAATTTTTTCTATCCTTGCAACTTTTTATAGTAATGCCGTGGATCCAGACCTTGTATCTAAACAAAACTTTTAGCCAAAATTTCTCACTCTTCCAGCATGAGTCCATGGTTCTGGAACATGCCTCTATTTCAGTCAATGTCTACATGGACTACTCAGGGAAACACAACAAAAGATGATAAATTCCATGGAGAAAGGGAAGCAGATTTGGCCGCTAGAAGAAAGATATGAAGATTTGAATGAAAAAATCTGAAATCTGACCACTAGAAATATGGTCTCCAAAGCCCATTGTGCAACACAAGTCATATACGCATTTTCAGAACAGTTTGAGTTAGTTTGGTTGAAATAGAAATTATTCCTGGGTAAAAAAAAAAAATGTAACACCAGCTTTTCATTTTTAAAGGATTTATAAAGTGATGATACAGACCCTAGCATTTTCAAATTGCCAAACACTTTTTAATTTGGATAGGATTCTCACAACTAGCTCAATATCTCTCCACTGTTATTTATATTAGCCTTAGCACAACTAGCATTTTTTGGATGAGTAGCCAGATTTGTTATACAAAGTCAATTTAGATCCAAAGATTTGTCACAACATTCCAAGTAGTATAAATGACAAACAGTTACATTAAAAGTTTTCCATCTTTGCTGCCCAGGTCAGTCTGTGAAGATCATGGAACACTTTAGTAAGACATTAGTAGTTTAGCTTTCCCATCAAAATCAAAATATCAGCTGACATATAAGGAAATCTTACTAGAAAAGTGAAAAAAAAATTCATTAACTGACAAATGGATGTGTCCTCTCATAAAGATTGGAAGACAGAGGTTTATGTGACCCCCTAGGAGTTAGGATTTCACAGGAAAAATAATAAAACAAAATGGCATCCATCTTCCAAACTTTGAAAGAAGGAAACTATATCTATCTTGATATTTATTTTCTTCTCTTTACGCACTTTCTAGTAATAACCCAAGTGTTTTATCATTGATTTCTTTGAATGTTGAAATCAAAGCTTAATCCAGGTAGGTGACTGTCAACATGCTCATATGCTTTTGCAGCACGGTTTGATCACTGGGGCAACAGAAGAGGCGTGATAGCATCCCATTGCAGGCATGGATCCAGCTGTGGGAGAGACAGGTTCTGCAGTCAAGTCTCCAGAAATATATGGGAGTGAGGGATCTACATCCTGTTGGCTCCCTTTAAAGCTTGAATCCATCCTTGAAGTCGTACCTGCTTGTTTAAAACAAAGCGGAGTTAAAACAAACTCTGTTTGTTTGCTTAGGTGATACATGCATGTGGGGACAAAGATCATCTTGTGCTATTGAGGCCTTGGTGCTATGGAATTATATTCTTAAATAAGAATCTGGTTTCGCAACCATATTGCAAACCTGTCTGATAAAAGCAGAAATGTTTTCCTCCGGAGTCTTGAACACAAGGTTGTTTGTGACCCTTTAGCCCCAGTACTTAAAGAAAACCACAGCAAAGTCCCCTCAGATTATTTCTATATTCCAAATTACATTCTCCTTCTTTTTCTGAGAAATACAGATTTTGAAGCAATAGTTGTTTTGAGTATGAATAATAGCATCTTAGCTAAGAAACTTTCAATGTGCTTTTAGTTTGCACATGAGAAGTACTGTGTTGTCCTAACATTTACATGCTGCACAGAGATGTCAAGCACAGAGATGTTCATGTGGCCTCTCCTTTTAATGGAATGACAGCAAGAGGGAAAGAAAGCACTTGAGGGATTAATCCAATCATTACTTGCAAGATGCTTCTGTTTGAAGGAACCTTGAAAAGGTTTCTGTCATTCTGCACAGATTAATTTATTGAGAACAACCTAAAGCAAAGACTGCTAAGGGCTCACGAATCATCTGACAAGAGTCTAGGTCCAGAAAATGCAAAAAGGGCATCCATTGAGCATACTTTCAATAAAGTTCTTCATACTTAGTTGTCACTACCAACACTTATATCCTTGCCACTTGGACTGAAATATCTCTTTTTCTTCTCTCTGGCTCTTGCTTTAGCTATAGCTCATAAATCAAGCCACTAAATTCATCAAGTGCTTTCACTGCAGCATACCTGAAAGCACATCCCTCTTCAGTTCCCACTAAAATAATCTCATACATCTTTCATCACAGTTACTGCTACCTAGTCCTCCTAATCCCCACAGTGGACAAGAGTTGCATCAAATCCCATAAACCACCAGCTGTTTGTATCAGCTTTTACCTAGATCAGTTGCAAAAGCAATGTAGAATCTTGACAGAGAAAAGCTCACCAAACAGGTGAGCTTCATAACCCAGCAAAGTCCAGGTTAGACATATGAAAGGGAAAGGAAACCCTTTTAGGAACTTTTTGAGGGTAGGGATGGGTCTATGGAGGTGGTGCCCTGTTACTAATGTTTGAAGAGCTTTTACATTGAAACTTTAGGGAGGGTACAGGAAGGTTATGGAAATCATCATCAGTAGTCTGGGAAAGATGGAAGTTCCTGCTGTTCAGTGGAATGGTGTTTTGAGGGACTGAATATGTGGAGAGCTCTTTCCTTCTAAATACCTTTCAGTCTATCATCAAAGTGGTGGTTATTAATCTTTTGGAAATCCTTCCTAGGCTATATCACAGTCTCTCTATACTCCCATATTGTCGCCTTCTGAATTTAGCATCAAATTCATTTATTTCATATTCATTTTCAGTCCTCTGAGAACAACTTCTGCATGAATTTCCATTCTACTTTCTCATCAAACTGATTATCCTTGCCATATTGCTTTTCTATCTCATTACGTCCTCTGTTTCTTTTTATTTTCTCTGTATTTCCATCTATATCTTGAATGATCTCTCAGTTCACCCCATTAGTAAAATCTCACCTGTATCCTTATAACATCTTAGAGAAAGGCAAATGTTAATTCACACTACTTGGTTAGGCAAGGATAAATGAACAGGAGTCTTGCAGTGTGTCATATATTGGTAAATTAGCACCCCAATATTAATATATCACCACTAAAGATAAATTACTTAAGAGCTTCACTGTCTCTGAACTTGCATCTTTTCCTATGCTGGATTATTAGGGAATGGAGACAGGTATCTAAACACAAACAATGTAATATTATGTAAGAATTCGAGCATCAACATGAACCCACATGTGCAGGGATACTATCTTAATGTCGTCTTCAAGTCCTTAACATATTGACAGAAATGCTTCTTCTATATAAAAGGAGAGGTGTCTAGATAATGTACAGATAGGAAACTGAGGACAGGACTTGAGTCTTTACACTCTGATTATGATTTTGTCAGTATTTTATTTAGCAAATAGATCCTTAGAGAAAATACGCAAATCCAAAAGCTCTGCTTGCTGTGATATACTCAGTATTGGATATGAGGGTGAAGTCATCAAGTTGACTTCAGAGAATGATATTATAGTGCATATTCTCCAGATTACTAAGAAAATGCTCTCTCTTAACCTCTTTAGTGGACTTTCACAGATGAAAACTGACTATATTATATGTGACAGCTACCAGATTTGATGGACAGTTACCAGGACATTAGTGTCGTTATGGTTGCTCAGGTGCAAAATGTAAGGATCCTTGCCAAATTTGGAAGCCAGATTATTTCTCTTTAATACAGATATGTGTAAGTAATGGTTGTGCAGAGTGATTCACGTTTATCTGTACTTGTCAAAAGTTGATGCATTAAAAGAGATTTTTTTTTTCTACATAAGATATCAGGAAAAATATATAGACGTGGCTGATATTTTTTAGGTATCACATGTAATTTTAGCCACAAAGTGAAGCTAATATTCTCTAAAAGAAGAAAAAAAACACTTCCTAATTTGAAGCTTCCCTGTTATCTAACAGGCACAGAAACTTTCCTCAGAATAGGATGGGAATAGGATGGGAATAGCATGGGAATAGCATGGGAATAGGATGGGAATACTGTTTACTGATCTATGTCTCCTCTTTCTCAATTTTTTTCCAGTATGGGCTGTGTACTAAATATACACTTTCTCTAGTGCATGTGTGACCAGGCTGTTCACTACAATGGTTTTCTGAGAATGAATATTAAGTCTGGCAGTATGGAGAACAAGGCAGCCTGACTAAAACACCAACACACAGGCAATTCTGAGTTCAGAATCTCCTTCTGTTTTCAGGTCCCTGGGTTTTTCTTGAGAGAATTTCTTTGTGTTCTTCTTTACCTGTCTCTGTCCTGTGAAGTCAGGTCATCACTATCATTTCAGTCTCCCTGAAATTTATGACTTCTGGTATCACTAAATGAAATATTTGCTATTCTCATTCTTGTCACACCATGCAAGGAAGTGCTAAGGCTGGAATTTAGCAGATCTGTAGAGGGAGTGTAATTCCCAGACAATGTTCTACAAATTGATAAATTCTCTGTGCCTTTATAGAGTGTAGCCATCAGTATCTGTTTTCTTTCCCCCACTTTATTTTGTTTCTTATCTGGGTTTCCACTGTAGGTTGCCTGGGGCAAGTGAGTTTACAAAATGAAAGTGCCATCAAATACTTGAAGTTTTTCTCAGTTTTGCCCAGCAAACACTAAGAGACTTGAACTGATTACATTTTTGGATTTTTGAGGAACAATCAAAGTCGTGCCATGCTGATTGATCCCTTATTTTCTACTGATGCTACAGTCTCCTGTTTACATTCACAGATAAATTATACAAACAACAAAAGGTCATGGACTATGAATAATGTTTACTTAGAAGAGTAGGAAATAAATGAGGAAGTTGATGATTTGCATGAAATCTGTATAGATTGCAACTATTTTTAAGACAGAAAAATCCTGCCCTTGAAAGTCCATGGTCCACTCCATGCAAGGAAAGAGTTATATTTAAGATCCTAAAAATAAAGTCATGGAAGGAAAAAATCCACCCATAATTACCAAAATAAAATGAAATTATCAGGTCCTTTCAGCTGATCTGAAGTGCTGTAAAACAATTTACTGTCTGAAGACTTAACTATAGTATCTTCCTTTCCCCTGTGCAAAGACTGCAGTTTTGTGTTAGAGACATTAAGAGCTCTCCCAATGCCTTCGTTTCTATCAACAGTAGGCAGAGACAAGCTATGAAATGCTTAACATTATTTTTTTATTCTAAGACACTCATGAGTCCTGTAGACATTGTGAAGAATTAAAATAAAGCATCTATCTTCATTAAGGGATTAACAATAATATGCTCCCTGTTTCGTAAACATTTTATTGCCTACAAAAGAGACAAATATCCGTATGTTGAAGTTACAGGAGTACAGTGCTGTGGAAAGAAATTAGTATAATTGAATGAGATTTTACATTAAATAAAACTGATTAGTTTATGATTATCCTCTTCCCAGCTCATCCCACTAGTCTCCTCATAGATGACTGAACATTTTTCCCCAGCTTTCATTATCAAAGTTAATATCTTTGTATGAGTCAGCCAATGCAAAGGTTTATTTTCTATTTCTTACTATGCTGAAAGAACAATTTGTTGCATGTTTCCAGCTCTGCCTGTGTAATTCTCCTGGTCATGAATTATTGACCACTGTCACCAAATGAAGTGCAACTGTGGCTCCTTCAAAAGCCTATCAGATATATAAATAGTAATCATGCAAAAAACCAGGTGGTGAGTTCACACTGAACCAGCAGCACCTATCTCGCTGAAAAGCTCCAATATGCTTTCCAAGACTACCCTTAGGGATTTCCTCTGCTACTGTACAGCCCTGAGAACAGCAAAGACAGACAGGATGTTAGACAGCCTGTCTGTAGAGATGAGCTCAGCAGCAATGACAGTGTCGTTTATCCTCAATGCTGGAAAGTAATGTCAGGTTTCCAAACGGAGTGGGTCCACACATTGTAAAGTAAGAATGTTTCTAAACATGCTTTTAAACATCATTTGGGAGACAAAAAATTGGATGCCTGAACATGTCATAAAAATCTGTGGTCTGAAAGATTTCTCCATCTACCTGCTCTATCTATTCTTGATCACCAGGGATAAGCTATTGATTTGCTTCTCTCACTTCTCACCGCTCTTTCTCCTTTTTTCCACTGCTTATTTCCCACCCTTTGTTCATTTCTCACATCTTGTACCCTTTCTCTCTCATTTTGTCTTCTGCATAAAATATACATTTTACCCCCTTTCCCTGAGACTAATTTTTTTCATAGATTCAAAGATCTCTGTGTTACCCCAGACCATCACTACCATCACACTGAATGCCTTTGTTATTTATAAATGATCTATGAAGCCCATGAAAGGAGTTTCTTTCTCCCATATAGTTATCCCCTGTCTACATTTTACTTAGTCTAGCAGGTGACTACACTGGAAGTGTCTAGTTGAATTGCTGTACGAGAAAAAAGTGGAAAGAATTGTCTTCTTATGTCATAAAACACCTGAAAAAAAAAAGAAAAAAAAAAAGAGAGAAAGCACACACAAAACAGAACAATTGCACAAAAAGAGAAACATCCTGCAGAAGATGTATCCTTCTTGCTTAGGGAAGGAGTTATTTAAGCACATATAGCTTTGTGTTTCTCTAACAAACTACAAAGGATTTGGATCATGGTTGGTATTTCAAACAGCAGGCACTTACATAGTTTTAGACAAAAATGACAACATTCAAATATGAAGTGTCACACATGTAACAGTCAAAGGAAGTGAAAATTAAATAAACTACAGATTTGAACAAAATTAATGAATTAATTTCTTAAAAATCATATCCTTGGTATCTTTTTCACAAAGTGACTGTTGATCAATGGATGTTCATGACAAGTTTTTGAAAAACACATTATTATGCAACTCTTAAATATTACAGAATATTCGTGAACTGAAGAGTAGTAATGTTCACTGAATACGATTACTATAAATGTTATTAATTTAAATTTATTCACTTAATGCTATTCCATATCCTTAAGGGAGTGTCTAAAACAGCTTTATCCTTTCTTCCCTGCATTTCTTGATATTTATTTTGCAATGGAAGTGAAAAAGTAAATCCTTTGAGATGCAGGACCAAAGTTTTGGTTTATTTTCATCTTTTTCATTTTTTTCCCAGTAATTGAAACTAGGTTATTCTCTAGCCTCTCACTTCAGCCTCCTGTCTTTAGATGGTAGTAAGGAGACTTCTTTTATTCATCTTTTTTCCTATCTTATCTATTTTAGTTGTAGGTAATTGAAGGCCAGAAATTGCTTTCTTTTCCCCAAATATGACTTAGTCCAAAGATGCCTGATACTAGCTGGTGTCTCAAAAATGTGTTGCAAGACAACTCACTACCTCACCACTTTTGCTAATAATTTGATGTAATTTATAATGCACCTTTTCATGGATTTTTTTTTCCCCTGGTGGAATTCAGAGCTGTTCACTCTGTTACAGAGAGTAATTTCTCTGGAGAAAGCTGTGAAAGGCTCTGCAGGAAAAGGCAGTGTTAATTTTTTTTTTTTTTTGTTAGCTCAGTTTTCTGCATTTAGGGCTCAGCATATGCAAAAGCACCTATTGAATCCTCTATAGTGGATACCTACTAATCAATAGAGAATTGTGCTCTTGCTGAGTCCAAATGGAAAATGATGCAGCAGAAAACAAAATGTGCTAGGCTAAAACTTGAAGTCCTTAGTTGTTCTCACATTTATTTAATCACATCTCTAAACAAGCCAGAGGAACTGCAGGATTTAGCTCTCTACATTTCTCTTATTATTGAGTTTGTCCAGGAGATTATTTTACCCTCTTACCCAGAAAACAAGAAAGAGGCCAGGATCAAACTAACACAACCCATCCTAACCAGCTGTTGTAAATTTTAAAAATGTTGACAACCACGTTACTCTAGCAATCTGGATATTTGGCCTTTGGTAAGAGATTTCAATAGACATTTAAAAAATAATAAGCTTATCCTGGTTGCAGCCTCAATATTTCTGAAGCAGATAATTTTCATCAGATTACATTTAAAAAGTCAAAAAGAAGTTGCAGAGGGATGAGACAGGCCAAGGTAGTTCTCCTCTGATCAGGCAAGGATTTAGAAGAAAGGGTTAAGAATTGCTGCCCATCTTTCCACCCTCTTCATAAAATCTCAGACTAAAAAGTTGCAAGCCCTTACTTTTCATGAACTTTCTTTCGTATCTCTGGGGCTTAGAAAGGCTTTTTCAAACAGCAAGATTTGGAAAACTATTTAGTTGGGGATTGAGTTGACAATATGAAACTTCATTCATGTTCCTTTGCAAAAAAACCTCTACGGAGAAAACAATTCTTCAGAGCTTAGAAGTTTTATCACACTGTTTCTTCAGGTGTTTCAAGAAACTTCTGTTCTTATTCTACAGTTAGGGCAGTCCTGAGCTTCCTCCAAAGGGGAATAAAAAAGATTTCAAATATTTCTTTTTTTTTTTTTTTGTCCCATCAGTTTCTGCCATATAGTTCTTCCAAGTACAAGACATAGAGGCTTACTGAAGCTTTATTGTAGCAAACAAAATGTGAGAGGATAAGAGGAAAGAAAGTTCAAGTGAGACATGAAGATGATGAACCTGAGTTTCAGCAAACACAGGCACCTCTGAATCCAGTGGCAGACAATGAGCTGAATGCTTCAAGGCCATCAAAATGAGTGGCATAAAAGTACTATTTATAATTACTTGATTCCCTACAGATATGAACTGTTCCTAAATAAGACCTGAGATCCATGTATCAGGCAGAGAACATGTAGGATTCTCTCCCTTCTGTTTGCTATTTATTTAACAGGAGCATTTTGAATAGAACAGGAGGGGATATTTTGAGTTGGTCCATGCCAGCCCTGAGAAGAATGCGAGAGCAGCAGCTCTCCAGTGCATATCTCCAGTGGATATGGATGCTCTATCATATCTCCATGAATCTTTACGGAGCAATATGTCTTTTGGGCATCTTCCCAGACCCCACCTCAGGCACCTATTCATGGTTCATTTGGAAAATATGTGACATTATGAAAAACCTGCTTTTCAAACATGGGGACATAATTAAAACCTCTGGTTTTTGCATTTGTACATTCAAACCTGGCACCAGAGGCAGCTGCACATGCAAAAAAAAAAAAAGAACAGTTTTGCATTTTAGCACAGCACCTGTCTGTGGCAAAAGTATTTTTGCCATGTCAAGGAGAATTATTACAAGAAAGCAGAGAGTGTGTTTGTAATTTGGAACTTGTCTGCTTCTTTCTATCTCTCTCTAATACAAACATAAACACCACCACTGGAATTTCTGAGTGTGGAAGTTTGTTGACATTGTTTAGAAGTTCGTTGACGTTGTTTATTGGTTAAAAGTCATGTTGACCCTGGCAAATGCACCCAGAATCTCAAATCTTTAGGCTGAATTTAAAATGCTTTTCTCAGTTTAGGATTCATCAGTGTGAAATGCTGGATTAAAGGAAAGGTTGTTAATATTAAAAGGTTCTATCCCATCAGCAGTTAACTTTTTCATGTGATGAATTGTTACACCTCACATAGTCTAAAATACCCCAGTGCAACCAGCTCTCCTGGGCAATAGAGAGAGGGCTTAACAAATCTAAAGGATCCCCAAACTCGATTTGCTTATCACTGACGAATGGAGTGATCAGTGGGGTGTTTAGAAGTGAAACCTCTCTTCCTTCTATGACAATTTTCCCCTCTCAAGCTTTCCTCCATTCCAAGCTTGAGCCATGTTTACAGTCATAACATCAGATCAGGTTGTGGCACCAGTTTGGTCAGGGCATAGAGTCATATTTGTACCCAATTACCCAAGCACTGACAGAGAGTGGAAGCTGGCTTTCTGCTCTTATGACAGCTGTGGGAAGAATGACTTAATTGGGCATGAAGTCTGTTCATATAAGGTAGATCTGACAACATTGTTTTTACCAAACAGTAGTCTCTATGGGATATAAAAATATATACATGTTTGGTTGGTTGGTTGGGTTTCTGTTGTTTTTTATATTTTAAAGGTGTTATTTTAAATTAAAAAATCATTCCATGACCTGGTTTGCTTACAAACAAGTGTGTTGGTACAACTGTGACATGGAGGCAGGGACAGCTGGGAATGCCCAGAGCAGCCAGGGTGGAAACTGATGCACAACAATTTATTACTTTGTTCCTACAATTTCCATGAGGATTGGTAGGTAAGGGGGAGAAATCTGTTATTACTACAGGTGACTTAGTAACTAAAGTGTGTCCTAAATAATTATCTCATTAACTTTCTTCAAGTTCATAGGCTAGATAGGGATGTGACTATAACTGAGAAAAAACATCTGGTAAGAGGAAAAATAGAAAATAATTTCCAGGATTAGCCAAAAATTATTATAGCTGTTTTGACATATCAGAAAAAATGTGTGTCAAAGGTAGATTTGGCTGTTACTTATTTCTTTATGCCTTAGTTTAGGGCTGACGTGGCCTGTTTTTATGAGTAGCAGGAAAAAAAAAGGAAAAAATCACAAAGAAATGAGACAAAGGGAAGTGATTTAGCTAAGAGTAAAGTGGCCTTTAAACAGAATCCAAGTATTTTAAATCATCTGTGTGTCACTATGAGACATCATATCAATTGCCATTTTTTCTCGTTTGCTCACTACTTTCTGCTCTTCCTCCCATGGTGTGAATTCCCATGCATTGCTGCAGTTACAAGAGAAGGCAAAACCTGATGTCAGCTGCACACTGCCATCTCCAAAGGTCTTGAGCAAAAGATGCTGCTGGCAAGGTGATGTACTGGAGGTTTGTTGACCTCTGTCCAGGTCTGTCTGAAACTCAATTAATCTATGAGCCATTAAGTAAATGGCTGTTTCCCTGTTTCTCTGAAGTATCAATACATTAGCGCAGCCTTCTTAGGATCCAAGCCATTAAAATAATAGAGTTAAGAGTAGCCACACACTCATCATTTTCAGGGAATTCGGCCTCATACCTTGCTCTTCTCATTAGAAAGAAGACAAATCATATTTGCCTATTTTTTGAGTTCCTTTTTTTTTCCTCCTATTTATATTCCCCCATCTTTCCTTCTGGAAATCTTCCCAGAGTAGACTCCCCTCTCCTTACCTGCCTTGCTCTTGGAAGTACCTCGCTGCCAGCTGGCTTCCCAGGGGAGTTGAGGCAGCCAGATTTATTGCAACAAGGCAGCCTGAGCCATTCTCTTTGTCTAGTCTGTAAGTGAACAGGAACAGCAAACCCTTTCTCATCAGCTCTCTCTCTATGTCACAAATGCATTTGAGACTTTCTGATCATCTAATGTACCGGTTAGGCACTGCAGGACTTTTTGCTTGTCAAGAGTCCTGAAAATTATAATTGGCAATTAAGACACCAATTAATAGAACAGTGTCTACGGTAGGTACTTATATGTGCTATGTGGCTGGCACGTGTCAGCAACCCACAGTCTTTCCTTTACCTATCCTCAAACAATGCCTTATGGTGCAATAAAAATATACTCCAAAATTGGTTATTATTTATTTACTGTTAAATGATTATTTCTCTTTTTTTGGCTCTTGGAATGCAAAATGAATCTGTAAGAAAAATCAGTGTATTTTGATAATTTTACCAACTCATCTTAATGAAGAATGCAAGTGTTGGCCTTACCCTCTTCCAGCCTGTCTGTTGTATACTCTCTGTCTTTGCACTGCATTGCTCCTGGGGCGATGAGTAGATACTTTGCTTGTTCAGGCTTTACCTATAGCTTACCTCATGCTCAGATAGCAAGTGTATTCTGTAGTTCTGACCTCGAGCAGGAAAAGGTGCATAAACAGGCATGAAAGTCTATCTGTGGGCTTGCAAATGCAGACTATCCAATTGGAAGTGGCTTCTATTCCCTTGCTAAGTAAGGTACATGGCTTCTCTGTATCTCATTTATTCTTTCCACAAAATGAGAGGTGCTTGCCTTCTTTGGAACAAATTCCTTCTTTACCTAGTCTTGCATATTTTGATGTTTTCCTGGACCTTTTCCATGCTGGTTATAAAAACAAGTGTCTGTATTCTGTAGTCATGCTGCAAATACCTTTCTTTCACTCTGTAAACTGATATTGTCACTGGTAGAAATGGTGGCTGATAGCACTGAATAGTAAATGTGTTGATTATCTATAGTCATATGAAACATTCTCAGCAGCCACTCTGTAAGCTTTTCACCTATGTCTAACATTACATTCATCCAGGTGGGAAGGTCAGACCACATCTTGGAGTGCTTGGGGAATTCTGCTCCTCTAAAGATATTGTTTCCATTAACTCACCTTCTGTAGCTATTTCAGGTGTCCTTTTCACACTGCCTAGCTGTCTGTTCAAGTGATTAGCTCTCTCAAAAGCATGCATTGTTAGACTATGGGGAGGCTCTGTCTAAGGATGGACACACCAAACAACTCTGAAAAAGATAGAAAATAGATAAAATACATAAATAAACATCCCAGGTCATAGGAACCCATGGAGGGAGTTTCCAAATCTCTAATCTTCAGCTACCCTTTGATAAAATGGCTTGATTAATTTAGGATATAGATACTGGTCTTTCAGAAGACAAATAAGTTTTTACTTCCTTGTTGCTGTTTAATTCGTCCTTTAGCCAACATACTGACGAGGTGTGTACTGATAATGAAACACTTATGTGGAACTATCTTTACAAAACCAGCTCCCTCAACATCTTTGAGCTGTAGACTGAGTAGCAGCCTGGTATGACAGCAATAAATTTGTGCCATACTGCTTCACCGATCTACCCTTTGTAGAACTCTTCTCTAGGGCTCTCTTGAAAGCCATCACACGTGTTTCTGCAGCCCCATTACATTCTGAAACTGATACAGTAACGTGGCTGCTTCGCACCAATCTGAGACGGACACCAGTATCTGATGCACGATACTATACTGCATTTACTCCTTGTATGCTTGTATAGTTAAAAGTGTTGTGGCTGAATTTTTGGAAGCAATTCGTTGCATCGTGATCCTCCGTGTTTGTTATAATAAATAAAACGCTGTTCTGGTGTCACCTTGGGGGGGTCACAACTTGTGGTGCCTCTGCCAGGGCATCCCGGGGCTGCTTTTGGGGGCTGGGGAAAAACCAGGACTGGATTTTCTCTGAAGTACGGAATGGGGGAAGACCCGGACTAAATTTCAGCTGGACTATGGAATGGGGGAAAACCCAGACTGGATTTCCAAAAAAAAAAAAAAAAAAAAAAAATTAAAAAAAAAAGGAAGGATTGGACTTGATGGTCTCAGAGGTCCTTTCCAACCTGGCTGATTCTATGATTCTATGAAAGCCCCCACTGATTTCAGAGGCATTTGGGTTAGATCAGGTTGAAACAACCTTTATGGCTTGAGGCAGGTTGATTTTGTTTATATTTGCCTTAATCTCTCTGTGGCTAAACCAACATAAATTCCTTAAGGAATAAGATGGTTTCTGTTAGCAGGTTATAATCACACAAGCGAAACATGATATGATGCCAAGACATTGTAGTGATGTTTTGTTTGAAGTGGACACCTGCACTCCAGGACCTGGCTTGCAACCAACAATTCATTCCTCAATTCAGATCAATTAAAAAAGATTTAATTGGCATGATAAGCTATACAAATGTAGCCAAAGGATTAAAGAGGAAGATCTTTCAAGTGTACTGTAGAGGATGGGACTAATCTACCCATCTAGGAGATCTATATTTAAAAGAGTTTCATCTCTGACACGCATTTAGCCACAACCAGATTAGTCCATTCCTAATCTGATATGAAGTTAATGCATGTTTTTCTCTACAGACTACTCAGATTTTTCCTTGGTTCGTACATATCAATAGGTATAATTAGATTGTCACATGTGTGAAGTTTGTTCCTAACTACCTCAGTGGGAAAATTCCTTGCAGTCCATTGTGTTTTGGACATTACAATGGAAACCACATCTTTCTCTTCCCACTGTCACTTTGTTTGCAAAGGCTGGGTTCATCCTGTGGGCTTCCTTAATGGTTTGAAGAAGATATAGCTTAATGGAATGCATACATTCAGAAGAAAGGATTTGAAACAAGTGGTTCTTTTTCCTATGAAAACTTTTTTTGAGACAGGGAATTCTATTCCGAAATATATGAATGTTTAAATCCTAAAAAGTTCTTCCCCATGGACATTCAGCTCTGAAATACAAATCTAAAAATTTACAATTTTTTAAAAAAAGTATTTTCTCTGAATTAGATCTCAATTATGATGGTAGGCCAGAATCTTTTTTAACCTCATAAAAGTGTGGAAATATTTTTGAAATTCACTGTCACATATGGCATAATGCAAGTGAAATGTCACTTTATTTTCCTCCTGGTACCAACTTTAATCTTGGAAGACTGTCCAGGATACAAAAAATAAGTGTACCAGGAAAGAGTATTTATATCTAGGTATGCCTGATAGTTTCCCTAGATTCCTTTCCCATTTTCCAGCTCTACTGTGACTTCAATACCTTCAATGAAACTTCCTCAAACATGTCATGCACTTTGGCTGTAGTACCTCCAAATAGAACAACTCTCGTTGCTGAGCTTCAACCTTTTCATAGTTTTTGAAGACACCACCTCTGAAAGGTTTGTCCCAGGTATCTTAACTGACTTGGGAGGGGACCTGGATAGCATAAGAAAGAATCCCTTGAAAGCAGGAAAAAGCCAAATGTGAAAAATGCATTGGAACAAAATGCTAGAAGTATTGCTGAACAATTGCCTACTTGACATTAATACCAGTCATGATGACCTCTAAGAGATGCACTCATAGCAAGACTGTCGCTGAGAGCACCCAACATCCTTATGCACTGCTTACTGTAGCCTTCCCACATGAAACAGTGGCTGAAGTTTTTCTAAGCTGTCATCTTGCAAAACTCAGGCTTCAGCAGAGGGTAAGAGGGTAGGGGAGATGTTAGGAAGGAGGGTAGGGGAGATTTTAGGAAGGGGAACCCTTGCTCTCTTCCCAAAAGGATAAGCTCTATATGCATACTTCCTCTCATTCAGCTGAGTAGATTTACTTTGTGAAGTTTAAAGGCAGGATTTTGGTTGCTAAATCTTATAAGGAAGACTACTGAAAGCCATGGTCCTTATCTCTACACTTCATTTAAATAATAGCTACACCAAGATAATTTCTGTGCATTTAAGCATTCTTTTGTGCCTGTTGTGGTAGTGCCTGTAGGCTTCAGTCATGAATTACAGTTCCACTCTACTATGCTATGTGTACATAAATATTAGAAAAGGGAAATCCTACCCCTACAGATTTAAACTTTATGGGTTTGCAGCCCTTGAAACAGCTTCTGCTTTATAAACACAGGTGATAAACTGAAGGAGAAGGAAACTGTCCTTCAATTTGAGGTCATCTGAGTGATCACTTATACCATGCGGAACTGAGTAGGAAATTACTTTCCCCCAATAAATATTTTAAAGTTCCTCTTTCCTAGGAAAAAAACTAAGAATATGAAGGCTACCTTGGTCTTTGTATTTTTCTTAAGAGGTAAAGGAAACAAACAACTAAAGAGACTGAGAGACAGACACCCCACAGGAACTCTATTTTGTAATAGAAAGAAGATTGGAAGTCAGAACTCTGCAACTTTTTGGTGAGCTCACTGAACATCTTTCCCTCCAGAACCATTGCTTTCAGGGTCTCTCCCACAGTGCAATACTCTTTTGACAGGACCCTTGTCTCTGCATACCAACAGCCAAAATATATTCCTGAGATAAGGAAGACTGGGAAATGCTGAGCTCCACAGTTCACTGAACCAGCACTTGGACCTGGTCTTGGACTGACCTGCAACCTGCCCTAGATCTGCAAAATCTTCAGGAGGAAAGTTCTACCAGAACAAGTAATTCCTTCCCCAAGAAAAAATTCTGTTTTAATGCACAAGGGTTTTTTTCCAGTAAGAAAAAGAAAGATTCATTAAAAATGCTGAGTTAGTCTTACCCAGTTAGTTCTGTTGCAGAACTAACATTACCTTATGTGTTTCTCAGGTTTTCCACATAGTAAAGTGTCTTACCTATGGAGTTAGACCTCTCCATTTTCTAAGCAAGGGATAATTTTTTTAGCCAAACTGAAAAAATAGAAGCCTAAGTAGTGTTAGACAGAGAGTGACTGGTCAAAATGAATGCAAGCATATAAATGCTGTATTGAACAAAGCAAAATGCACAAGTACAGTAGGGTGCAATGATGTTAATTCGAAAACACTGAGACTCGAAAGAGACATCACAGGCTTAAAAGTTACCTCTCAGTCTCCTGGATGTGGAAACTCTCTGCTCTATTAGCATTCTGATAACTCCTGCATCTGCCTTGGTAAATACTGCAGAGAGAGGGCAGCTGCAGGATCCTATTGTATGCTACTAAAGTGAATGCTAATTAGGCACCTGAAGCAGCCTTCCTAGTTCCAACTGAGGATACTAAAAAAAAAAAAAAATCCTGCAAATGAAAAAAAAAAGAGAGAGAGAGAGGAAAAAACAGAAAATCAAAATCAAGCACAGGACTAACTTAACAGCCTCCTATGATGAATTGTCAAAATACAGTTTCCCAAGAGGTTTACTCCTTCTGAGGTCTAGCTCAGCTTCCTAAGTACAGGTTCTATTGGAAGAATCAATATATGTGATTGGTGGAAGAAAATAAACAAGACAGTTATCACCAGCTCTTAATAACCAATTTTGGAAATTTTCCTTCTTGCAGCAATCTGTATTTAACTTTATTCAGAAACAAGCTAAGATTTAGATGTCACAGAGCCTCACTTAGAGCCCCATGTGCTGGTCACTTTATTTTTCCACAAACACAGGTATAATTTTTCTGACCTCCATATACATTACAGCAACATCTGTCTACTTGAAGAGATCCTAAAAAATAGTTTCAAGCGGAGTTGCCTGATCCTGTTCCCTCAAAGGCTGTTCAGCCCTGATGTTATTCCTCATCTGTCACAACTAGTAGAGAGCTCGATGTGGGACAGGACTGAGGAAGGACAACAGCTCCCCAGTCTGAACCTCTGGAATTTCCCTTCCTGCCAGTGTACCTCCCTAAGAAGAAAAAGGATAGAAACATCACCAGCTACCACTCATGGAATCATAGAATCATTTAGGTTAGAAAAGGCCTTTAGTCCAAAACTAAACCATGTCCCCAAGCACCACATCACCATTTCTTTTAAATACCTCTAGGGATGGTGACTCTATCACTTCCCTGGCACTGAGATCTGGTTGACAGGCCTGTAGTTTCCCAGATCCTCCTTCAGGCCTTTCTTGTAGATGGGCATCACACTAGCTAACTTAATGAGGGGTGCTCAGAAAAAATAAATTCATAAATTCATAAAGATCAGAAATTCATAAAGATCATGGAATTGTGAATGCAGAGACCATGACTGGCATGGGTACTGAAGTGGTTAAACCCCAAAAGCATCCTCGTTCTTCTGCTAATGGGTACCTTTTTCCACTTTGGCTTGTAGGTGTTGTAGCTGGGAATCATTAAAAATGCCATCATTAAAACCTTTTACTCATCTCCATTGATTTCACTTGTAGTATCCTCAGAAGCCTGTGGGTCAATGTATTGCTTGCTTTGATTCAAAAACCTAGTTGAAAAATTGAAGTCATTTTCCCGTTTTTATCTGGCTGTTACCGACACTCACTATACTGCCAGATCTGCACTGCCAGAACACCAACAAAGCCCTATTTAATAATATGAAGCGTGTTTTCACCTACTCTTAAAAATAACCTTTTAACTAGATGATTCTTGCCCTTTGATGGCAGGTTAGATATCTGTAACTCCCACACTGGAAAGCCCAGATCACATTCTCCTTCATTTATATTACCATAATTCCATTAGACTGAAGTTTTACACTACTGCAGCTAAGTGAGGGAGAATAAAATTTCCAGAGATATGTACATAATCCCTATTTACCTGTAATCACTCTGTGAATTGATAGATCCATCACTATAGTAATGATTTCCAATGGCTTAAAAATTTTTTCACAGAGAAACTCTTTGCATCTTTAGTGCTTTAATATACCTCAAGAATCCTGTTTGCCTTCCTAGGGTTTTTTGCAGTTTAAAGGTGTACAAATTAACAGCAAACAAAACTGAAAGAAGGCCTTAATGACCACTCCCATTTTGCAGGCAGGAAGTCGTTGCTGACCAGGATACAGAGCATTTAAGGAGATCATCAAGAGGACTGTGCTTGTGCGGCACTAGGAGCCTCATCACAGGCAGAAGGCTGTCTTTGGAGAAGAGGAAAGCGAGACACCTCCTACACCTGTGTGGATGTTTACCTCTTCTGATCACAGGCACAGCAATATTTAGTTACACTATCAGCAGAGCTGAGATCAGTCTATAGCTCCATTAGGCCTTTATTGCAAGTCTTCGAGGTTGACTTTCCTCTAATAAGTCCTTCTTCTCCCCCTCCTCTGACCAGCTGATGATCAGGAAGGAGTTCAGCATCCTGGAAAACGAATATGACGACTTCAATGATTTCCTGATTTCATCTCAGAATTGGAAGCTCACACTGATGCTTGCAAGGATTATAGTCTTCAGACTAGACAATAATGATTGATTTTGTACCACTGACATCCAAACCACCCTTAGGATACACTCTCTCAAATCTTTCTCTATTTGATCCTAATACAGCCAGTGAGTGGAAACTCACTTCCAACACAGTAGAACTGCATAATCTTATGATAAGACATCACAGTTCCTGGGCTAAACAGCCTTCTGAGAATACAGCTGCTGAACAAGGACTGGAGAAGCCAAAGGGAAGGAAAATAATAGCCTGCAGGTGCATTCATCATCCTGTTTTCCCCTCTTAACTTCTCCTTCTGAACACGCATGTTCATGCACTCAGGCAGACTAATTTTGCATTGGGCATAGACCTAGTGCTTTAATAAAAGATTATATTCATTATGTGAGTGTTATTAACTTAGAGGATGCTTCATTTTATGCTCGCCTTCAAAACTACTTGCAATCAGCCTGTCTGAGGTGGCTCTGTGCCAGGCCCAGCAGGTTGTTGGATTTATTGCCCAAAACCACCACTTTTGTCCAGATTTATCACACCTCACTGTGGCCATTAGCACCCTTGATTACCTCTTCATTTTCACTGGTTTGAATCATGACTTTGATGTATAATGTCTCCTCAAGCAAGGGCATTTCCCCTCCAACAGCAATTCTGAACGTTACAGAAACAACTGGAAATATCCCATCAGCTTTTTCATATGCACAGAGCTTGTGACAAGGTTTTCATTTTAAAAATATCAACGAGTTTTTTTTCTGGTGACTATTCCATTCCATCTAGTAGCCACCACAACATGCCTATGTTGTGCCCTTAAGTTAGAATTTGCCTCAGCCAATAGAGTTAGTGAAATCTAGCTTCCAAAGTGAGAAAAGGAAAAAAAAAAAAAAAAAAAAGGAAAATAGGTTTAAATAGGTTTTTGAAGTGTGTCCTTCTTTAGTCAGAATAATACAGATCCAGGACAACAATCTTAAATGAACACTAAAGGGAGCAGAAACTTAGCTAGAAACCACAGGACCTCTTTATTGATTCTTCAGGCAAAAATCTCCTTCTCCTTTACGATCTTCTGTGCTGCAATAGACCAACCAGAAACATCCACAAAGCTCCCCTACAATTGTCTATTGGCTTTCAAGTGAGCTCTTGGAAAAGACAGACTGACTGGTATATTGAGGCTACTGTTTTTTCCACTGACACAGGGCTGTTGCAATTTTTCCTTCTATTTCCTTGGCTTTCTGAACTCACGTCTTGTCTCCTGCTGCAGGTTGCAAAACTGCTTGGAGCAGAGATCAGATATTTTTGACCTGTATTTAGACAATATCCAGTAAAAATTCATACTGGACCATAGCTCTGTATCTAATGGTAGCAATAACAATGGAAATTTCTCTAAACCATGCTTCAAGAAAAAAAAAAAAGGAATTCTTTTACTTAACTTGTTTTTTCCTCCAATGAAGTATATTCTTTTTACAGTAGGCAGCAAACTTAATAGGAAAGACTGAGGGACTGAGTGCTCCTGCTTCTCTGGCTGGCATTGGTGTCAAGTAAACTGTTTGACAAGACTCCTATAGGATTTGTGTTTGAATATTTCAGTTCTTGAGATATGGGATTCATTGCGATGTAGTCCAGGAAAGAACAGGTGGAGAGCTATGAATGTCCTTGTGTCTTGGGCCTGGCAGTACAGGAGCAACAGATTTGCTCACTCACATTGCCTCACATAGCTTGTCCTCCTGTCTGGCACACTAAAAAAAACCCCAGACTTGGGGTTGCTGTACTAGCTGTGACCACAGCTACATGGAGGCACAGTGCACATAGAAGTCTCTGGAGACACAACATTTCCCACCTCTTTGTATGAAATTGTAGCCACCACAGGGAGAAGTGCTAACACAGCAGATAGCAGCCTTATAATTCACCTCTGGTAAGAAGCAAAACTGTAGGAAATATCACAGCATGGCACCTAATGAACTTTGCTTTCATTCATTCTGCCAACTTTAGCTGCCTACTCTTCTCTTTGAGCTTTAGAACTTTCTGCCTCTCTCCTGCATCAGTGAAGCCCACAGGATAAAAAAAACCTTGTTTCAGAGCAGTATTTCAACCACACATGATGGAGAAAAAGAAGACACAAAGTCATCTTTTTAGGACACTATAAAATCCAGAGGTATTATGGAAAGGGTACCCTCATGAATAGAAACATGGCAGAATAGGCTCCACCCTCATGGGGGGTCAGAAAATAAAATATAGTGCAACAGAAAATAGTGCAAATAGAAAATAGTGCAATAGACGTTCAGCTGTAATGACCCTTGGAATGCTTGTTTCACCATCTGCTTACAGGGAAATCTTTGTACGCCCTTCCATACTTTACCTTCCACATCCCAAATAATTTTATTTTCATTTTAAACACATCTTCTGCTGTTGTTCTGTTCCTTCTTTCCTAGTCTGGCAAATCCTGAAGTATGTGCCTTCTCCATAACTACAAACAGTCACACAGTGGAAGTCTGTAGTGGCAATTATCCTGTCAGATGGAATAAAGGTTACAACTGATGTGTAAGGAAGAGGTTCAAACAGTAAAATTGTTGTAATGAGTCCACCCAGTAGCCTGTCTTAGTTTGCTTGCTACTGGGTTCCTAACAGCCACCAGACCACCTGTTTTCTGTCACTGCAGCTCAGCTGTTGTTCAAAAATTTCAGATGTTTGTGCCAGTAATTAAATTGTGCCAGCAAAGCACTATTAAATTTAGTTATTCCAGAAAGGAGCTAAAATAATTTATCAATTCTGAGTGGATCATCAATGTGTTTTTGAATATAATGAAAATGAGAATTGGGTCAGCAGGAGGAAGAGGAGACATCAATTAAAAAATATATCTATACTGGAGTCTCAAAAGCCATTAACATTGATTTCAATCCAGGACACAGGGCCTGGCTGGCAAAAAGTGTTGAAGAATAATTAAAGAGGCTTTTCTTTTTTCTTTTTCCTGTAGCAGATACAATAACAGAGCTTCAAGAACTGGAAGTAAATAGAATGTAATCACCCCAGAGAGCTATAAAAGGTTATGGGAAGATGTTGATGCTACTGCTTTTGTTTGGTCTCCTTTCATATCTTTATTTGCCTTTTTAAAGTTGCATATTTGCTTTTAATGGACATAAATGCAGGATTGGAGCTGGAATTCATTCTGCCCCTTCAGGCTGCTCTTTTCACAGGCTCATCACTGACCTGAAGCATTGTGAGAGTTTCTGTTTCTGAAGATGATACAGTCAGACAGGTTCCTCACAGCTGAATCCTGTTCAGGTAGGGGTGGTAACATGGACTGGCTTGGATTAACTATCATTTGATGTTTCTAATATCTCTGCCATAAACACTGTGACTATTCTATTCTTAGGTCAAAAATGTGTTATTTCTGAGTCAGCCCGGTCTTGTGGAGACTATAGATGACACAGATGAACTTCTTTCATCTTCCTGCAAATAAGCCTTACTTCCTGCTCTCTATTTTCAGGTCTGTGTGATCTGCTTTGAATGACCAAGGCAGGATCGACTCTTCACTAAAAAATTAGTCACAGAGCTGATATACAGTCATAAGAACTTCACTGCTGGCTGGATTCAAGAAGATTTTAGGTCTGATAGCAGCAATCCTGCCTCTGCCTTTGAAGAATTTTCAAAATTGCAGCTACATGACTACCAAGGTTAGTATTTTTTGGTCAGTGCGATGTGTGAATGAGAGAACATGATAAAGAACGAAATTAAATTTCAACCTCCATAAGAATGGAAAACAATTATTTCTTCCTCCCTCCCATACTCTCAAATACATAGTTATAGTCCTGCTTTTGCATCTTTGGTAGACCCTTCCTGACCTAATTCAACCCACTAATCCTGCAAAAAGTTCTCCAGGTTTAGGGGTTTCTCTTCTTTGTTAGTTTGCAAGGCTTTTTTTTTCTTCAGTTAATGATTTGACCACTCACAGAGCAGTCCAACAAGTGCCAAGCTTCCACAAAGCGAGAAGTGGGGGAGAGAGGCAATACAATCCAGGAGCTAGATTAGAACATCTTTTTCACAGCATCATATGGTTGCTTTGTCCCAGAGATATTGAGCAACATCTCTATGAGCATTTGTGAAAATATCATTTCTGACAACCTTCTTTCAAATAAGACAATTCCTTGCATAGATATGCTTACTGAAAAATATACAAATACCTGTCAAGAAACTTATGTTTTTATATTCAAAGATTATAACTTTTTTTCCCAAGTGCATCTTTCTCCATTTGTGATAACATTCACTTTTTTGTCATCAAGATTTTGGACAGTGCTTTTCAAGGAGCTTTAGACAACAGGACAGTTTCATTATCTCTATGGGATATAGACATTCAATGAAAACACTGAGAGCAATACTGTGATTTGCTCAACATCTGTATGTCCTCCAAATCCTTCTCTAGTGTACTGACTTGTTCTGCTTAGCAGCATTTCCTTGTATTTTCACTACTGCCATGTGCTCTGTCTCTTTTTCTGGGACTAGTTCTAAGACTGAACTCAGAATGTTTAATTCATACTTCTAGAAATTTAATAATCCATAAGAAATAGCTTATATACCACTTAAGTCTTGTTTGTACCCTAATTGAAGAGTCTAAGTGAACTTTAAGCAATTCATTGATATTTTCTGGGCTGTCCTTCACAGGGAAGGAAGGTTTGTACTCTTCCTAAACTTATTGTGATCAGGCTAGAAAAATTAGAACAAAGCAATTCTGTATGTCCACTGAGTATGGACTTGGCTGGCACACTATTAGCCCAAATTCCACTAATTAGTGGAAGCCAGCTGTACAACGAGTCAGAGTATTCAGTTCTCTTCTCAAGACAATACTTGAAAACATTTTAGTGCTATACTAGACACACAGGTTAGCTAGTTTATGTTGTCCATATCAAGTCACCCATCAGAACCATAATACTTTTCTGAAAATTGTGATATACTTCATTCAGAGACAAAGTATTTTAAGACATCATGACCACTTACATCAGATGTAGTTGTCAGAAGACTGACATGTCTTGATCAGAGATATTGTTGGTCTAAGACTTCAGAGCTGGTGGTCAAACATCTTCTGGGGATCACTTTACTTTCTTCCATTTATTTTTCCCATTGGCTGTGAGAGACCAAGCCAAACAGTATTTAAGGACCACTGCAAAACTCTTAGGTCTTGCCAGATTGCTGTCTCTAGGTATGAAAAATTGAGCTAATTGTTCTTTATGTGTCTAATTATTTCATAGTCATAGTTAAAAATATGTATATTCTGAGATGCACATTCAGGTCATCAAAAAAAAAGCAATTGAAATGCAGTTGTAGTTTTGCAATGCAAACATTCCCTGCTTGGTGGATACATTTGCACTTGTATATTATCTAAAACATTTCCCTGTACATGCAGGAATCCTGTATCAGATACCCACTTTATCAAGGTGGCTTAAAAAATATTTAAAAAAATTGCCTAAGGTATTACACTGATATTCTTTCTTCTCTTTCTTAGATAAAAATCAACCATGATATCACTATTATCTTCATTGCATTGCAAGTCAATCAGTAATACATTGCATGCAACTGTTAGATACTGTAGGGAATCAAAATTAATTGTCCATAAAATGGACAATTGCAGCATGAACACAGGAGGACAGAAAATAAGGAGACAGATCTTGAAGAAAATATCACACTTTGGCTTCGCTTTGAAAATTAATTTTACTGGAGCATGACTACAATTTTTAGCAAAATCCCTTGAGAAATGGATGAGCCAGCAACTGCTGTTTTACCACTTTAGCTGAAATCTCATTAAAATTAAGTTCTCTGACAAAACAAAGAAGCATTTTGGTGAAGATTATATCTACCTAAGATTGTGGAGGATTTCTGCAGATCAGTTGGAATTCAGCTCCTTTCGTTCACTTACATCTGCTTGCAGTTCATTTTGGCATGATTCCTTAACTTACTTTTACATTGGTCTGAGAAGAAGAACAGAGAGATCTCTGAAAACTGGAGAAAAAACAATATGTTGATTACTTAGTCTTGTTTCGTTTTGCTGTCTGAAATTTTGGGAAGATCAAGGGAGTACTTTATTAACAATTTCCTAAGTCTTGGAATTTTTCTCATTTGATCAAAAGCAACTGGCTTAATTTAAAGCCAGTTGGCTTCATAGTTATTACTTTTATAGGTTTAGTGAGCCAAAATGGCCCACAAACCAGCCATTGGAGAAGTCATTCTATGTCTGTAAGTATTTCTTAGGTAAATAAATTCACTTTTAAACTTTTCTCAAGTTGTTCTTTTGGACAGAAATGACCTCATGTAAGTCTGGAATGGAGGAAGTGGCATAGGAATATTTGCCCTTCAGTACTTCTGGAAAAATAAAATCTCATATGGCCTCAGGCACAAAGATACACCACAGGATAACCCTTTATCACAGGACTAAAATATTCTTCAGAGTTCAGATACAACCCCAACAGGACAGAACCAAGGTCAAATCAAATGCACAACAGTCAGTGTTAGAAGAAAAAAAAGTACATTTAGGGATCATGGGTATTCAGGGATGGAAAATGAATGTGCACAACTTGTAATTCCCTGATTTTACACAGGCAGAACCAAGCCTTAAACAAATCAGCTGGAGGATATCAGTCACGTTTGTGAGCAAAAGTTTCATGTGCACAGCTACATTTGTATGTTCAATATCTGTTACCCTTAAAAGGGCAGATGCTAAAAGGGAGCCATTTCTAACGCACAAAATGTCCTGAATATCAATTTTGTCTGCTAGAAAGGATGCTATCACAGGGAAACCACTAGGAGGAGCAGGTCAGAGGCACAGCAGGTGTAGCAAGGGAATATGAAGTGCCCTACCAGATGGCTGGACTTAAAGATCTAAGGGGAATTTATTATCATTTGAGCCCATCCTTATGCAAACTGCGCCTGGACTTAGTAAATAATTCATATCTGAAGATAGACTATTGCTTTTCTTTTTCCCCTCCTGTAAAATTCCAAGTTTCTTTGACCTAATGATACAGCCTCCCCCAGGCTTTTCTGCATCTTGGCAGTAAGCAAGATACTGTCCACTCTCTTGTACTTGTCATACTGAAACCACCAGTTCATAAGCCCTCTGTTCCCAGAGAAATCCCTGAGCATCCCATTTGTCTCAGGCAATGGCTGCAAAATGCCTGCCTTGTAAATGCACTTCCAGACCTCGCATTTGCCTACCCCGCCTCCTTCCTCCACTTGTTTAACACCAGCTTCCTCTGTCCCTCTGCATAATCTCTTGCCATCTGCAACAGCCTTCCAGTATCTCTCTGCCTCATTGACTCTCCATCCCTTTTCAGATCTCATCTGCAAACCTCTCTTCATTCCCCTGCCTGCACCTCTCAATTTCTTCCACTCTCTTCTCTCTGTTATTGGCCTTTATCTCTCTTTAATATATTCTACAGGCAGCATCTTTCTGCCACTGTTGGTCTGTAATTTATAAAATATAATATATATGGCCTTGTATTATTTAACCTTGTAAAGCATTTCAAAATAAGAGTTCACCTGAAAGGAGCTATAAAAAATAAACTTGCGTTGAACTATTGATAGACTGTTAAGATCAGCTTGTTCTATAGCCATCTTTTTTCTTATTTCCTTCCCTTCCCATTCCCTTTCCCTTTCCTTTCCTTACCTTTCCCTCTGTGAGAAATCACCTTTTTAAATACAGGCAAGCATACATGCACCCACACACTCATACACTTTCTGATTTCTACTCAATTGTAAAGAATGCAAATTTCAATTACTCTATTTCTAGGAAACAGAGACAGGTATCCTGGTAAGAGTATAGGGATTCTGCCTGTTTGTGTAGGGATAGGTCAGATAGGTCAACACACAGCTGAAGCTGGACCTAACAAAGAAAGAATAATAAGAGTGTCTTCTACAGATACATCAGCCAAAAAAAAGGAAGATAAAAAAGTGTAGACCCCCTGATGAACACAACTGGCAAACTGGTAACAATGGATGAGGATTAAGCTGAGGTACTCTACAACTTTTTTTCCTCAGTCTTCACTGTCAATCTCTGTTCCCTCACTTCTCAAATTGGATAGACTAAAAGACAGGATCCAGGAGAGCAAAGTTCCTCCTATAGTGAGAGAACAGGAAAAGACCGAGTTTTTTGACCGTCTGAGGAACCTGAATGTGTGTAAGTCTATGGAAGCTGATGAGATGCATCCCAGAGTCCTGAGGGAATTGACTGATGTAGTTGCCAAGCCACTCTCCATGATATTCAAAAAGTCATGGCACTCAGGTGAAGTCTCAGTTGACTGGAAAAAGAGAAACATTGCACCCATGTTTCAGAAGGATAGAAAGCAGGACTCTGGGAATTACCAAGCTGTCAGCCTCACCTCTGTACCTGGGAAGATCATGGAACAAAACTTCCTAGAAGCTATTCTAAAGCATATGGAGGTCAGGGAGGTGATTTGAGACAGCCAGTACAGCTTCACCGAGGGCAAGTTCTGCCTGACCAAGCCAGTGGCCTTTTATGATGAAGTAACTACATCAGTGGTCAAGGGAAGGGCTACAGCTGTGATCTGTCTGGACTTCTGTAAAGCCTTTGACATTATCCCCCACAACATCCTTCTCTCCGAATTGGAGAGAGATAGATTTGATGGGTGAACTGTTAAGTGGTTGAGGAATTGTTTGGGTGGTTGTATCCAGAGGGTAGTGGTCAATGTCTCAATAACCAGGCAGAGCTCAATGATGACTGGTCTGTATTGGGACCAGTACTGTGTAATGTCTTCATCAGTGACACAGACAGTGGGATTGATGGCACTGTCAGCAAGTTCCAGGATGACACCAAGCTGGTGTGGTTAACTTGCCTGAAGGATGGGAAGGCATCCAGAGTGACCTGGATGAGCTGGAGAAGTGGGTCTATGTGATTCTCATGAGGTTCAACAAGGACAAGTGCAATGTCCTGTACCTGGGTCAAGAAAACCCGTGGTATCAATACAGCCTGGGGGATGAAGGGGTTGAGAACAGCCCTCCCAAGAACTTGGCAGTGCTGGTGGATAAAAAACTGGACATGAGCTGTCCATGGCTTCACTTGGAGGCCAGAAAGCCTGCTGTATTCTCAGCTGCATCAAAGGAAGCATGGCCATAAGGTGGAGGGAGGGAATTCTGCATCTCTACTCAGCTCCTGTAAGACCACACCTGGAGTACTCTGTTCAGCTCTGGGGTCCTCAACACAGGAAATACATGGACTTGTTGGATCGAGTCCAAAGAAGGGCCACAAAAATGATCAGAGGGCCAGAACAGCTCTCCTATGAAAACAGCCTGATAGAGTTCAGGTTGTTCAGCCTGGAGAAGAGAAGATGAAGATGCCCCTGCTCATTGCAGGGGAATTGGATCAAATGATATTTCAGGGTCCCTTCCCTGAAAGGGGAACACAGGCCATTCTATGATTCTAGAGTTCTAGTCAAGAAAACTTCATTGTTTCTTACTCCCCTATTGCTCTTCTACTCTTTGGAGTGCTAGAGCCCACCACATGCCCAGGAATTTTATCTGATTCTAGAGTATGCACCTCTTTTTATCTGAACAGTGATATCTTCACAGAGTTAAATATGTGTGATTGGTAGGGTCTGAAAGCATCTGTCTGGGTCACCTCAAAGAAAGAATGAAACTTTGAAACAGAGGTCACCAAATGAAAATGGGGAAAATAATGTAATTCTCAGGGGTTTATGGCCTTGGAGAACCAAAGTGCTTAGTCACACTACCGGGCAGAGAGAAAGAAGAAAGCAGTAGGAGGCTCTGACAGTAAAATCTGTTAACTTGCATGTATACCAGTATCACAGACCTAATAAACACTAAGGAAATAGGAAGAGTACAAATCTCTTCCTCCTTCCTAAAGGTCCTATTTGAGGAGCATGGTGGAGGTGCCAATGTCTCCATAGTACAACAGTGACCTGGCAGATTTCATGTCCGGAGTATCAACTAAAAACTTTGGACTCATATTATTGCCCACAGCAGTGTCAGGCCTTTAAAAAGTTGGCAAAGCATCTTACAGAAAGGAAGAGGGTGCCAAGTGGGAATGAAACTTGTGAATGAATCTTGTCATTCCGGTCAACTGAACAACCGAGCTGGATAATTACAAAGAAACAGCAAAGGCAGTCAGGCAGAATAATTTTAAAATATATTTTAAATTTATTCTTTTAATTTCCATTCCAATTCTTTCTTCATGAATTGCATAGATATGAATATAAGTCATCAATTAAAGTAGATCTTCAAAGTCTTTCATCAGTTTCTCATTTTAAGTCTCCATTTTCATTTTGCCTTTCTGTTTCTCTCTCAAGTTCTATCCTCTTTTTTCTTTCATTTTGCTTGCAATTACCTGCATGAAACCTATTTATATGTTTAATTTACTTTATGATTGCAGGTACATTCTCATACTCTCTGGTAATTATCACTGGAGTAGGATGTGATTGGCATAGGTAATGATGGCTAGCCCCAAAAGAAGAGTCTGCAATTCTCTCTCTTCCCTGAGAAATAATATACAGTTTTCCTCAAAGCTTCACAATAAAAGGCAGTAAGGTCATCTTAGTCTAGAGGCCAGTTGTTGTTGTTGTAGGTTACAAGTCAGGTCCTCAGCTGAGGCAAGTCATTGCAACTTTGGGTTACTAGAAGTGAGTTACAATGTCTAAGGCTCTGTTACCTTATTCTTATGTACAGCCTTTCCTGCAATGTTGATATTGCAGAATATTTTATGGACACTTTTATGTTCTGCAGATAAATGAGATATTCTGAGATGCTCAGGGAAATCAAAAAAAAAAAAAATTAAAAAACCTCTCTCCTCAAGGTAACATTTCTAGAAAGGAGAATGTAGGAGTAAAGTGTGTAAAGACTAAATTGCAGCCAAAGAGAATATCCGAGCAAAACATGCTCTGATATTTAGTGTCTTAATGTAGAGAAGGTTAAGAGTTATCCCACTATGAAATTTATCTCCAAGCCAAGGGTTGGAGATAACAGCACTACTAGCTGTACCTGGTGGCTGCTAGAGAGGACCATAAAAGGAAGCAGAAGGTAGGGAAATAGAAGGGAAAGGAAGACTGTCATTAAGGAATTTAGGACTTGTAGGTGAAATTCAAACTCTGCCAAAGTGAGAGACATGCCAGTGTCTTGGCCAGTCCTGTATTCTGATCCAGCTGAGCTGCCCCATTTGCTCCTCACTCTACTCAGTGCTGGACTGCTGCTAAGGAGGAGCTACACAGAATTTCAGCTTAGGAGAACCGCCTCCAATAAAATCAGATGGGTGTTCTTTCCCAGTTAGCTAATGCATTCAATGAATGAAAGAGCAGTAAGGGCAGTGGTCTGGTATTTGCTTTCAATGTTGCATGGAATACATCAGGAAACTTCCTTGTTTATATCTCCAGACAAAGCACAGCCTAAATCAACACTCAGATTTGCATTCGAGGACAAAGATGAAGGGTTTTTTTAATAGTCATGTAGCAGAAGTTGTGATGCAACATCTTAGAAATAGGGCTACACAGTGGCTTTTTACAGACGAACTGCTGTGAGGACAAATTATTAGGTGACATTTAACCTATGCTGGCATTTTTGTTTGCCCTTAGACCATCACCTAATTAAATGTGGATTTATTCTGACAAGCCAGATGGTTCTGTGGTTACCGCAAGGAGTCATGACATAACAGATCTATTCCTGGCTCTGCCACTTCTCTGTCCTACGACCTTTGCAAATCACTTAACCTCTTTACACCTCCAAATTCCATTTATGATACCAGAAGAATTATGTGGATTTTTTCACTTTGCAAAGGCTTTGCACAATTCAGTGCATTAAGATCAGCAGCTGTTTCACTGTTAATGAGAAGACAACAGACTGAAGTTTATGGAACTACATGATCAGCTGGCATTAACTGGTCCACCTCTCCTGACTTAAATGGGTTCTGACTAATTCGTGATCTCTGAGAATCTGTCTGATTTTGTGCTCTCATTTAATTTGTAATCTGAATATTTTACTCGCCACATTTTACCATTAAGGTCCCATTCTCTTACAGTTATTAATGAGCTATTAGCAAATTTATCGAAGGGTAATAAATCATTATGAAGTCATACGAGTCAATGACTTACTTGTTGCTACTGGATCCCTCACATTTTGTCCTTTTGTGCTTCCATGGTGTTTTGTTAAAAATACTTATCACTATGTCAGTCTTTATCAGTAGCCTTTAAACTGTTGTAGAAAGCAACATACATGTTTTTATCCAGTATTATTCTTTGATTAAAAAGATCAGATCAGGTCAGATTAAGAAGAGAATATTTGACATTTAAGTGGGTTTAGTTAATACTTCAAACTAAATTTTGGATTAAGTGTATTAGTAGATACAACTAAGAAAGATTTGGGGTTGATCACAGAAAAGACATATCCAATCTTTATAAATAGATGATATATGTAGAGATGAATATTTTATTTCAAATTGCTCTCTATCTTAACCCTGAAAAAAACAGTGATAATCTGAAAATAATAAAGACCTACAAAAAATGTTAATTCTAGCAACGTTTTTAACCTAAAACCTTTTTTTAAAACAGTAATTAACTTTAAACTTTGAAATCAGAAGTCATTTTAGTCTCTTCTCAGCATTCAGTTTTTTATGAGATACTTATATGCCTTTGAAACTTACGGGGGTTTTTTCCTTCAAAATTGGAACATTTTTAAGAACTAAGATAGCATCAAAACCTCTCCTTACCCTTTTCTCATGTCTTCCAAGAAACACCAAACTTATTCAGAAAATGTGACTGGTTTTTCAGGAAGGAAATCTGGACTAAAAGTTGTAGCCATTACGTGATCAAGTAGAGCATTTGATTGAAAATTCTCTCTACTCCTTTATACTTTGCTTTCCTTGAAAACTTGGGCTCGGGGATACTTCTTAGGCTTACATAAATGATCTTCTCAATGAGACTAAATACGCAAACAAGTCAGAAAGAACTGATAGACTTGTGTCCTTTCCCACTCATCTTCACCTCCTACGTTTCTACAATTTTTACATACTTTAACATTTTGATGTACATTTATAGATGATTCCTTTGATCTACAAACTTCATCAAATGATCCAGCATCACTCCAGCAATAAATAGGTCCTTCAAAATATTTTGTGTTGATTTCTTTTCAGCCCTTCCAGTAAAATGCACAGACTGCAAAGCAGAGGTAACTACTTTTTTTTCTCACATTTTGCTGATGTTGGAACTTTCATTTTTCAATTTTAAATGTAAGAATTTGCATATTTAATTATTTGCTCCTATAAATTCAACTTTCAATGCCATTGTGCCTACATTTGGAACCTGAGGTCTCTGAGGCATGTGATTAATTGCTAACACTTTTATCTTAAGCGTTTTTCTGTTGACTGATTTAGTTCTTTGAAGATGAAGGTGATATGGATGTGTCTTTTGCATCCTAAATAGCAATAGAAAAGTTGACTCTATTTCTTCGAATGCTTCCTGCCTTCGTGATGCCATGAATATTTGCTTCAACCTCTTTAATAACATTTACATTTTAAATAAATGTAAAGTGTGAGCAAAATATATTACAGCACCACTGATGTGCATGAGATACCTGCAAGAATATGGCTCAGTTTATAACGTATTGGATTGTAATGGGCCACTGGAACTTAAACTAAATAGAAATTGGCAGGATCAGTACAAGATTAGATATTCCTACCAGAAATCTCAGTGACTCATCGAGTAGACAGATGGCTACATTTCTTTGGGGGCTCGAGACGTATGATAGGGTTTTAATAATATCCCCAGGAATCCAGTTTTAACAGCTTGATTTAAAGCTCTTAGTAGGGAGTCATTCCATTGGCACTACCAGGCTTTCAATCAATATGCTCATACCTCTAGAAAGCCTTCATTTACCCTGGACATACAACTAATGAGTCACCACTGGATCACTGGCACTGAGCCCAGGCAGCAGCATTTGGCTCTAGAACCAAATTTACCTCAAGCTGACGGATGTGTAGATCTGGGGTTTTGAGTCAGACTCCTACTTGAAATACTTCTTATCTCTCAACTGAGATTTAAAATTTTTAAAAGATAGAAATTCCATGGTGTCAGTGCCCTTCCTTAGCTCTGCAACAGCACACAATTCTAACAACACTGAGATGCTCCTTCTTGCATGTGGCTTCTCCGAGCTGCCACCCACAAGGACTCTCCGATCAATTCAGCAGTATTGGCATCATTCAACCTTATGCTTTTCCACAGCATTCTCTCGGCCTCTCAAAAACCTTCCTCAGCTTTGCCTTCTATGCTCTACTTCATTAAAATGTCCATGTGTTTCTATACCCCATCAGCAATGGTAACAATCCCACTTTCCTATGGAAAGCTCTGACACTTGTGAAAAAGGTGTCCTTCAGTGATCCCAGCTGTGTTTCAGCAGGTGAAAGAAGGGAAGGTCTTTCTAGGGCTCTTAGCTCTGTTTTGTTAGTCTGTACACTTTGTATTGGAACTGGTTGCAGGCTGCATAAACAGCATCCAAATTATTCAATCTATTTATTAGAGGCTTCTCAGTTCAGTCACGTTTGCTTGTCTTGTCTTTCATGCATTTCACATGGATGTTTGAGGCCTAGATGTTCATCATTTAAATACCCATCCAAACAGGAAAGCTAGGATCTTTCTTTGCAAGTAAAAGTGTTCACTCTCTCATTTCCAATTTATTGCACATTATTTGCCAATTATAAAATGCTAGCTAATTCAACTGGGGAGCAGAAACCTTGTCATGTGGTTTAACTATTCACCTCCTGTGAGCAACAAACAATATGCAAGTAAAAACAACTATGTGTGGAGGCATCATATGCTGAAATTTACTGCTAGAAACTATTTGAAGAGAGCTGTGACTAGCAGACACTTGCTGTTTGCTTCCCAGATAAATCCAGGGGTGACATCTGCACAATGAATATTTGTGACCAGGTTTTCTCACAATATGCATGAGTGTACAAAAATATTTTCTAAGGAAAGTTTCTTCAGAAATAATAATAATTTTAAAAAAAATCCTAAAAATTTGACATGATGCTATCTTTTTCTCCTAAAGAATATATTCAACTAGTTTTCCGGACGGGTTTATTGATCTGAAAATGTAAGTCAAATTCAATAAAAAAAAAAAGGAAAAAAAAAAGGAGGTGAGGAGGGCAGGAAAAAAAAAAAACAAACACATTATTTTATTTACTTTTTAGCAAAAAAAAGTATAGAATAGAATAAATCTTTTCTTCAGATTCATTTTTTTGAAGTGGGCAGGAATCTCCTCTTTTGCAAATGACTTTCTGCAATGTGGACTCTGTTCTCCTCTCCGTATAGAAAATAATGACATGATAGCACGTACAAGAAGGAGTTTGTCTCCCGTTTCCTGGCACCAACACACAGAACTATCCCTACTTGATAACATTTGAAGACATTATCAGAATGTGCTAACCTTTAAGCAGTATATAAATTTTCATTTTTTTATTAAATCTGTTCTTCTTTTCTTTTGGGTTTTACTCACTTCAAATATGTGATGATGCTTGTCCTATGTACTTGAAGGAGCTAAAAAGTAAAAGAATTTTCAGAAGGGTAACTATAAAGACTCACTATGCCAGCCTGCATGTTAGTTATTATTTTCATGAACCTTTATGAAGGTGTTTGGGTTTGGCAAAAACCTCCTTGCAAATTGAAGTAACAGGGATGTAGTTATAATGAATCTAAAACGGAACTAAATGTATCTTATGAATTTCTTTGAACCTACACAAAATGCTGTCTATGGCAAGTATCCAGTGCTTATGGCAATCTTCTCAGGCCAAAGGCCATGGTTCTCCTTTCACTTACATCAGCACTAACTGAGAATAATTACCTTAAAATACATGCTGATGCCCTTGTGCAAAACCAGTGTAATTGGCAGAGAAGTCAATTTCCACATATTTATGTTCGTTCCTTGATAATAAAATTGCTTGATCTTAGTTTAATTCTGACTCTGTTTTCAAAGCTAGAAGAAAATGATCCAACATGTTTCCTCAGACACACAGCCACAAAATTCTTACTCATCTCCACTTTGGCACAAGCTTCAGAAGCTTTACATTCATTCAGCAGAATGCTCCGAGGCTTTGGGAACATTCAGTATCTGCCTTTAACAAATTAATCCCTTGGGAGATAAGCATTCAGCATCTTAGAAGGAATGAAAACCTTTTTTCAAGTGAGTGATTTTATTGTCTGTTACAGTCCTTGTATAAGTTTATTCAGCAGGGAGACGCCAAGAGGCCACTGACACTTTGCATTTTCTGCAGGTGCTCATGTATTTTCTGGAATTCACAGAAACTGCCGTGTATTTATAGAACAGCTTGTTCTGGTGCATCCTAGTCATAGCTGTGTCTGTTCATGTCATGAGTAATTAGGCAGGCACAACAGGTGTGTATAACATCTTTACTCATTTTAACAAATAGCCTCTTTTCAAATTCCCTCCTGTTGTTTCCTTGAGAGGTGGCATGGAAATTTCTGCTAGCACATCTAATTAAGTAAAGCAGAGATTAGTTAAGACCCCTCTAGCTCCACAAAATTAAAGCACATTTCTCCTAGGGAGAAGACCGCATAAGTTTTTCTAGACCTGGTCATGACTGCAATTTCTGAGTCCTAGAAACCTCCTGAAAGCCTCTGGTCTGTGTGTGCTAAGGCAAAGATTGCTGCACTGGTGTGAGATGTACAGTGAGCGTCAGTCACTCAAATGATGGCTACTGACACAATTTGCTCAAGTACTAACAAATAAAGGCTTTGCAGCACAGGTTTCAGGTGTATCCTAACTGAAGCCATCCGTTTCCAAGCTGGGTCTGTTGTACCTGCTCCATTATCTGGAGCTGCTCAGGGAGTCTGGGCAGTAGCATTCTTCCCTTGGTGGATTTGTACCCATTCACCCCTACCAGTGGCATTTCATCCACCCAGGATACACTGCTGGGAGATGCACTCCTCCAGCTGAACTTGTAGCTGATTAAAATATTGTCTTATATATTGTCTCTGGAGCTGTTTAGTGGCATACTTTCAGCTTATCCATGGGAAGTGAAATGAAAGCAAAGACGATACCTCACACGTGAAAACCACTTTCCTCTTCAGTAACACAGTCCTCTGATTTTTTGGCTCACCATGGAAGACTATAACCTTTGTTTTTTAGACAGAAGCAAGAAAAGGGATAGTGCTTATTAGGTACAATTAAGCACTCTTTTAGTCTGGACACTAGAGTGAGAGTCCTATAGACCATTATTTTTTATTTTCTCTTTTTTTTCCTCTTCGATGCAGTCACTGAGATAAGCAATAGGTAATCTAAAGCAATCCAAATCCGTAGCTGTTTCAATGAGTGAGGTCATTCTACCAGATAAGGATGGGCTTCCTTAGGGTTTTCTGAGGTGACTAATAGCATCAGTAGGGAGAGATGAAGTAGGAGCAGACGAAGAAGCACTGTTGTTAAGAAAAGATTCTAATCTCTCTCTTCCACTCACCCAAGCTCTTACAATATCTGAAGTGTAAAGCAGTAGGTTTTTAGCCCAATTTAATACAGCACAAAGAAAATAAATCTGGAAAGATCTAACCCACCTAGTGATATTTACAGACAGGGAGAGCAACTAGTTTATGAGTCAGTGTGTGTGTTCCACTACAGCTGCAACAACAGTCCAGTCACTACATCTTCACTGCTGCTTTTTTTCCTTTGAGGAGAATTTACATACTGTCTGCATTATTTTTCCATGGACATTTTTTTATTTCTTGTGAAATCACAAGGGAACTTCAGACAAGGTCCAACCTCAGAAATGTCTACTGAAAAGTCAGAAGCAATTCAGAACTAGGAAAATTATAGAAGACCTGAGGCCATAAAATACATTTACCATTATAAGTAAAAAGAACATATCCTTCTTCATACAGACAACTGAAGTTATACATATATATTGTATATATGTTCACAGAGAGAGAGAGAGAGACCACAAGGATTTTATCCAAGGATCCCTTAATGCATACATTTGCCTCTCTGAAGCCATTATTAAAAAACACAGATTTCTTTATCTAAATTTGATTAAGAATATAAAAAATTGAGTCTGTCTGAAAATCTAATTTTTGATTTCTATGAATTGTAGGCATATTAAATCTTCAAGTGTGAACTCTTTCCAAAAAACAAATGTAAGCAATGCTTTTTTATATTCAGACATATGCTGAAATTGAAAAAACAAACACGGTCTTTTCCATAAATCTATTTCACCATGGCAAAGAGCCATCTTCTGAGGGTGGTATAATGATTCAATTATTTATCAGCTATTATTGTCACTGATATTCTATTGAGAAATGTAAATATTAAATAATTCACTGGAAAAAAATATTATATGCTACATTGATCAACAAGTGCTGGTCTTAAAACCAGCTAGGACATCCTACACATCTATGCATAACTTCCACTGCATTTTTCTGAACAAAAAAGTCATGAAGAATGGTATACTTTTGCTTAGAGTTGAATCCCAATATGTACCCTATGCTCTTCTAGTAAAGAATTCTGTGTATTATATTACTGTACATTGTCTACCCTGAGAAATTGAGATCTGCTCCTGCCAGATTAAAAAAGACCTGTTGTACTCCTTAGTCTAAAAATACTGTTTCTCTCTCTTTTTGTTGAATGTCAGACTCCATTAACTCTCTTCCACAAAATATGTCTTGGTACCACATCCCTACATACACGCTGCAGAGGAGCTTTCTCAAACCCCAAAACTCTTCTGCTCAGATAAAACCTGAAATTTTGCTTGACTCTAACCTCAAGGCACAGGAAGCTCATCTTTTATGTCTCTGTTTTCCAGTTGTTTGTCTACAACACCCTGGGGATACTTTGACTATTTCTAGGGAAGGCAGGAAATATAGATAACAAAAATAAATCTGTACTCACTAGTCTTATATTTGCAGCTCCATCAGGAATTCTTTTTAGGTATATAAAACATAAAAGTTTGAAAAGTTTTGCTTTGGGATCTTACAGTCTAGACTTTAGACACCTGTAGTATATGGAAGAAAGACAACTAACAAGAAAAAGGAATGTAACTGGAAGGAGTAAGATCCAGTAAATTCTCAAATTAGAAACAAACATCTCAGTGATCCTGTCAAAGAGATTGTGTTTCATCTCATGAATATATATATCTTATTCTGTGTCCTTTTTAAAATAATTAATTTCTAATAAGGTTAGAACAAGCTGTGATGAAGTAAACTGTTGATTTTAGGTGGGATTTCTCTCTTTTTTAAAAGCAACTATGTGTTTCAATGCCATTTACCCACTGAATTATTAGTTTTCCCTACACCCTAAGATATACGAACAGAAATTCCTAGGAGTTTCAGGGTGGGTGGGTGGTTTTTTTCTCATCTCTAATAGAGATTTTTTTAACTGAAATTGCAAATGTTGATATGGGTAGAACTATTATCATTGTTATTATAGTTTTTGTTGTTGTTGTTGTCAATATCCTAAAAAACAAACCATAACACTTAAGCAGAAAAGTATCAATGCAGGGAAAATGTTCCATATGCCGGTGTATAAATAGACCTGGCAGAGAACATAACAATAGCTCTGCTGCTGTTCTCTCAGAGTTGGAATCATCCTGATAAAAACAGGATGATTTTTCCTTGCTGCTTGCACTGTAGATGAGAGGGAGACATTGTAATGGTACTGTCTATTAAAGAGAATGTAACTCAGTGAGGTAAACAGTAATTATACAACAGGAAGAAGAGAGCAGTAGGTTTGGACATGTTCACAAGTAGGTTGTCTCTGTTGGAAAGCAGTGGTGAGTTCTGCCTCTGCCCCCCAAATACTTAGATGGAAGCACAGAGTCCTTGATCACTGTGAGTGCTTATTGCCCTGTACTGTATGGTTAATCCTGGAATTACCACTTCCTGTGAGTAATGTTTGTAGGAATCATAGAACCATAGAATCACAGACAGGTTTGGGTTGGAAGCAACCTGGAACATCCTCTAAATCCAATTCCCCTGCCATGGGCAGGGACACTTTCTCTTACATGCTTCTCCAAGCATTGCTTTGGTACAGCTACAGATCAACTCCTCTGCTCTATGAGAACGGGACAGCAAAACAGCCATTGTGAATTCAATAAGCTGGTGACAAATGGCCTCTCTTTTCTGGCTAGTGAAATACTGAAGATCCCCTAATATTGATTAAAAAATAAAATAATATCCTTGAATTTAACTTGTTGGCATCTGACTGCCATAAAATGGGGATTCATTTACCTCTAGAACTCTGCTCTCTTACTTGCATAGAGGATGGTTTCCCACTGGAAGCCGGTGCCAGAACTGCTAATCAGGGAATCCCAGGAGCCAGCAGCCAGAGAGATACATCAAGCCATCTGATCCATCCATGCATCACACAGATTTGCAAAGCGTCCTGCCTGTGCAACACTTGGTCCTGTCAAAAAGCTTCACCTAGCAGAGCTGTCAATTCAGCTTTTCAGAGAAGCATTGATTCCTTCTGGAAAACTGAGGGGACTACTCTGAGAAGCTCATCCAATTGCCATATGAAGTGGGATTTTTGCATTTCTCTACCTGGTTCCTTGTTACAAAAGCCTCTAATTCTCAACTCCTTCTACATGAAAGATCTGGTCCTCCCTGGAAGTGATGCCACCAGAGTTTTCTACTTCATCAACTGAAGTCAGTACAGAGGGCTGGTGTTAAGGGTTAAGTGCCAGAGCCAAGGCTTATTTACTGAATAAAAAATCCTGCTTTCATGCAAAGACCCAAACAGCAATGAAATACAGCAGAAATAATCAACAGGTAGGTCCTGGTATGCTGAGTTCCATGAGGGATCAAGATATTTTTGAAACAAGCTGAAGACCAGTTCAGCCTAGGTTTTTGTGGAATAAGTCACAGGTAAGCTCTAATGCAGCCTGGCAGCTGATGGTTCACAGCTACTGGTGCAGGACTATACCTGGCAATTAATTATTTCCTGGCCCCTGACATTTTGGGATGAGGTGCAGAGCTGGCTGTGGCCAAGCTACTGGCCAGGGAGGATTCACCACACACAACAGGTTCCCCCCAGGCCATATCAGAAAGGCAATTTTGAAATTATATGCCTACAGTTTTCCATTCAGTGTGCATTTCTTCCAGATTATTTTATGGTTCTGTAATAGCACTGACAATTATTATTTCTCAAAACGTAGTAATTTGATTACTTTTCAAATAAAATGACAGTTAAGATTACTTGCAGGTAAAACTGAGTACCAATATGTCACCTGTGCTATATCAGTCATTCAGACAATCAGCAAGGACACTGGCTTAGAGTCCAGTTCATATATGGCAGAAATTCCACAGCACCTACACATGTTTTTGTGGAAATAGTTATTGAAAATTATCAGTTCTAGTTCCTCACCCATAGATATCTCCAAGGACCTGGTTTTCAGCAGATGATGAGGAATCTCCATTTTGTTATACCTTTATTTTTTTAATTCTATTTTATTTTTAAAATTATTTTATTTTACTTTATTTATTTTTTAATTTTTATGTATTTTATTTTTATTTAATTTTTTTATTTTTATTTTTATTTATTTTTTATTTTTATTTATTTTATTTTATTTTTTATTAAAAATTTAAAATTCTATACTTTGTAGAATCCCAAGTTGATGTTTTGATATGGATCTCAGAATAAAAAACTATTTTCAATGTTCTTATATTTACAGTGAAGAACAACAACAAATTGTGAAACCTTGATGGGTGTCACCAAATGAAACTGGTATTCTCTAACCAGCTATAATTTCCACAGTGAGCTCGCACACAACTTCCTTATTCCTGTGTGGATTCATCTATCTGAGACTCTTTCTGTAGTCATTATTCCATGAGCTGCCACATACTGTTAGTGTATCCTCAAGTGGCTTCAGTTGTTTTTACCTTAAAAAATTTTCTCCAAGGAAAAGATAACCTGTAGTTCATATTATTCCTTCAATCAGAAATCCTGGACAAGCATCATGTCTACTAATAACCTTAGTTTTGCCAGATTTTAAACATTAGCAAGGCACAGGTGTTAAAAAAAAAAAAAAATAAACAGAGAGGAATTTGTGAATGCAACCACTTTCCTGCTCATTATCACTTTCACTGAAAAAAAAATAATCAGATTCCCTACACAAAGTCTGGACAACCTGAGCCCAGCAGTCTAAAGTACATCAGTAGACATCAAGAGCTCAGAAGTTCTGCATTACAGTGTGAAAACTGTGGCTGGCCAGTGTTGTGGTTTAATCCTGACAGGCAGGTAGGCACCACACAGCTGCTAATCTCACTCCTCCACCAGAGGGGTGGGAGAGAGGATCAGAGGATAAAAGTGAGAAAACTCATGGGTTGAGATAAAGACAGATTAATAAGTAAAAAAAACCGGCCCAACAACCAAAAACAGCAACAACAAACCAACCAAACAAAAAAGCTCAAACCCAACAATAAAAGCAAGTGATGCAAAAAAAATCCAATTGCTCACCACCAGCCAACAGAGGCCCAGTCTGCCTCCAAGCAGTGGCAACCCTGGCAAGCTTCACCTGCCCTGCATTTATTACTGAGCACAACAATCATACGGAATATCCCTTTGATCAGTTCAGGTCAACTGTCTGGGCTGTTCCTTTCCCAACTTCTTGGCCACCCCCAGCTTCCTCACTGGTGGGGCAGAGTGAAAAACAGAAAAGGACTTGATGCTGTGCCAGCACTGCTCAGCGATAGCTAAAACATCCATGTGCTATCAACGTTGTTGCCATCACAAATCCAAAGCATAACACTTTACAAGCTACTATGAAGAAAACTAACTCTGTCACAGCCAAATACACTGGTTAACTATAATGTGGGCAGAAACTGATCAGTAAAAAGCCCCAAATCTCCTTGCCCATAGACAAACACAAAGGCTGAAACTTAATCTGGTGGTTTATGAATAGCCAGAAAGATGAGCACAAAGGATCATTCTTTGTCTGGACTCTTACTAGTTAATTGCTGAAGCTGTCTGCTGACTGAATGATGTTTTATGAATCTTGAGTCTTAAACCTCTACAGGAAAACTCAAGGACCTGGCTCTGGGCTCTGGGGTCTGGAAGTTAATGTGGTACAAACTAATTCACTTTGCAGGACTATATGCAGCAGCTTATCCTTCAGAGACCCAGAGAGTGGCTTGGGATAATGAAAGAGAGGGGGTTTTTTGTGCGTCTTTCCCTGTATATTATTGTAGCCTGGAAGTGAAAAGATTTTGGTCTGTTCTCCAGTGTGCTTTGTTTAGGCTCAGTTCAGGTAACAACTTGTACAAAAAACATGGGGTTGATATAAGGAATGCTTTTCTAGATATCGGCATTTCTTTTTATAAAATCATGCTCAGTGTAGATCAGAGGAGGAAATGTCTGTCAGAAAGGACCATTAAATAACAATATGAATTCTGTAAAATGTGCTGAAACAAAAAAATAAACAAAATCTCAAACCATCCTACCTAACAGATTAAAACGTATTGACGTTTTTCTGATGAAGTTTTTGATTTTAAAGAACAGTATAAACTCCATTATCTATATTTCTGCTTACTGGCACAGAGGATGGGCCCTAATTCAATGAGACACCAATACAGAGATGTAAATCTCTGTGTGTGAACCTAACACTATTTCATGAGTATTTAGGCACATAAATTTTAAATTTGTTGAATCAGAGACATGAGTAGGAGGAAGAAATAACCCAACCATTAAATGAAATAGATTTGTGCCTCTCTGCTGCTCTCTTAATAATTGGTGCTATAGCATCTTTGCCATATGTACCTTTCCACATTTGACTTGAAAGATTTCAGTTAATAATGTCTCCAACACTCCCTTGAAGGAGATAATCACTGTAGTGAATTCACAGATTAGAAAAGGAAGCCAAGACAGATTGTAGTTTATATTTTTGCTGAATTCTTCAGGTTTTAAACAACTAACTTGGCATAGAAAAGCCCTGATTCTCAGTGATAGCTTCTCTGCTCAACAGCTGCACATGGGAGATTCAGCAGTTCCATCAGAACAGCCTGGTGTTTGGAGCACAAGTGCTGTATACCTGTACTTGGAGGAACTGTTTTGAAAATTGGCACTTAAGTGATCATTAAAGTAATAATCTGGACTCTTGCCCTTATTCTTTAGTCCCTGAGGTCCAGGTGAAAATACAAGATCCCTGTTCAGGAAAGCAACCAAAGATCTGCTATCCTTTGAACCAATGCTTTTGTGCCAAACACTGAGCACTCAGGCATTTTTGTGAACTATTTTCATGAACAATCAGAATAATAACTCTGATTACATCATTTTACAAAAGTGATCAATACACACATACTCTAGGTTTGTCTTCCGTATGGAAATAGGAATGAAAAAGTCTTTCTAATGGCTTAGAGAAGTAGTCTTTTTATTTGGGCCAGCTGCTGTGCATAAATTCATCTTTAATGTTAGCTATAATATACTACACTGGGCTTGGCAGTTCAGGTAGTCAGTTATGGTTGTTTCCTGAAGAGAAAAATCAGGTACAGAATACTAACAGTCTCAGTACTTTATTAAGTTTGCACCAGGGACTGACTTCTTTTACAGGTTCTAAAAAACTCAGACATGTCAATATTCCAAGTGGCTCATAATTAAATACAGTTATATTTACCCACCATGTTTCCTATTAATGTCAAAAAGGGTCTGTCTATCTACTCTGAAAGAAAACACATAGTTTCTTCTTCCTAGAAATTGTGTACAAAGTTCCACTGCATCGTCTGTTGTCTCTACAGGTGATGCAGGAAGGAACTTGTCTTAATAAAGGCAATTCAGGTATTGAAATGTGTGGTACAGTGAGGAAGAGTACAAATTTTAATAATCTGGTATTTGTGGTAGAAAAGATGGTTTGAAGAAAAGACACTGTTTGACCTAGCAGAAGTCCACAGTGATAACTTGGAGTGTGAAAAAAACCATATGAAAGACAGTGGATTTTAGCTATTTCTCATTCTAATGGTTCACACAGGAATCAGACACCAGTGGATACAAATCTCTGTTTCTGTGTGAGATTGTCACATGCTGGATCACCAACTAGTAGTAAAAGTGTGCCTGCAAGACACATTCTTAAAGTGCTCCAAAGCTCATTTGGTTTGCTGGCTGAGCTTGACCATGTGATTCATTGCTCTTAATAATCACTGCAGCAAAGTGGAACTTCACCTGAGAGCTTTCTCTTTCTGATTTAAAGGTTTATTAGAAAGGCTGCTTATACTTGATTTAATACCAGCCTGAGCTACAAAACTGTTGTCATGTCTCCTCAAAAGGCTCTGTTCCTTTCAACTTAAAGCTAATGCATAGGAATGCAAAAACAGGTAATTTCAAGATGTACGATATGGAAATACCACCAGATGGTCTATAGATTTTATGTTTGTTGAGTCCAAATGAATCAGAAAATTTTCTTACTCTTTTTTATTAACATTATCATTATTAAATATACCTTATTGACAATAAATTACTAAATATATCATATTGACAAGAAATAACCTAAAATCATAGAAAGAAACTAAGAAAGACTTCTTGTCATGTTTCATAGGCATATTTCACCATTTCTAGGTGGGAATAGTGCGTAATTTTCAGCAAAGTACTGAAGTAAATTCTCCAGCATGCTTAGGGATATAGTTAAGCTCTTTCTGTATTGATAATGAAGACAAGGAAGGAAAAAAACATGTCAGGATTTTTAACTTTCATGGAATGATGTTACCTACATTTCAAAGCTGTACAGGAAAAAAATGTATTTAAGAGTAAAAAATTGAGTTATGGAATATGTGGGAGTAACTGTTACTAATCTTAACTTGATTTGCAAACTGAAGATTGAGAATCTTTAGGTATACAGCTGATATAAATCAGCACAGCTTCATTGCAACTGCTAGAAATAGAAAGGAGGGGAATTCTAAGCTACTCCATTTGGTGGAGTTTTATTTTCTTTCAAAGAATAAGCAGGTAAGATAGGAATTATATAATAAAGAAGGTAAGAGTGGGAATTTAACACTCAACTGTTAGTAATAAACAAGTTTGCAAATAAGTTCTGCTTAAGGGACTCCAGTAGCAGTTCAGAATAGTGTAGTGAATTGAGAATGGAGTTTTGTGCTGGACTGGAAGCAGTAGAAAAAGTAGAGAAAGTTGAATGCATTTAAAAAATCTGGTGCCCGAACAACACCACAGTGAATGAAGTTCAGTGTCTAAAAATGCAAAACAGTATATGCTGAAGAAGAATAAAGTATATGCTGTTATGTTTGAGTTTTTCAGTTAAACATACCAGTGACACAGGTATAAACCAAAGCAGACTAGCAAAGATGTGTTCAGAGTTCAGCTAAGTAAATGAGGCATAAGGGTGTTAAGCAACAAGGTTGTTAAGCCACAAAGTTTACGGTGATTTATGAAATATTATTAGGCAGTCATATGAGAACATTATACAGACCATCTATCTAAGTGGTGTGATTACATCCGGAATGGTACCTGCTATAAAATGTACTTGTCTCAAGAAAGATGCTGTAGAGGGGGACCAGAAAGTGAAAAAAAAATTGCCATGAGGAAAGAAAAAAACAGACACTTGGCTGAACAGAGGGTGAAGAAAAAAAATAAAAAATGGAAATCTTACCCTTAGAGAGTAGGGACATAGGAAAGAATATAGAAAAAATAAAGATACAATAAATAATTCCAGCATGGGAATTTACTGTTCCAAGGTGACAAATCACTATTTTTGCCACTTCAGACAAACCTCAAAATATGCCGGTGGCCATCAGTTGTGGTAATAAGTATCAGCTTCAAAATTCATAAAAGAAAATACTTTTTTCCCAAACTTTGGAGTGTAGAACATGTATTTACACTGCAGTTCCCAAAGCCTAGAATTACCTTGATTCTGAAAACTTTACAGGGTTCAAGGAACACGGTGTTTCTAAACATACCAGCAATATCCTAAGTTATAGTATTTAACACTAAAACAAACAGGAGAAGAGGCAATAAAAAACATGCAGGAGAATTTATTCACCTGTAATTCTCTGTGATTAGGAGGAGCCTTCAAGGAGGAGACAGATTATCTTATGTCTTATGTCTCTGCTTTGCCCTTTCTACAGAAATACCTGATTCTGCCATTGTTGGAGAAAGGCTGCTGAATTTGCCAGACTAGGAATCCTTTCCTTTCTGCATGCTGTGAGCCTGAGACAAAAAAAAAACTTTAAAAGAAATTTGAGGTGTGAAGGAAAGGAAGTGAAAATGTAGAAAAAAATGAACAAGAAACTCAAAGAGTAAGGTAGATAAATAGAAGATTTGTTTCTAAGGCCATATCTACAGAGGACACTGGATTTTAATGCAGAAACTACCAAACTGGCCATTAGAGACCTGGCACACCATGCAGTTCACTACAATGCCTTGGGAGATATTAGTTCAGGCACTAAAAACAGAGCAGAAACAACAACATGGAGCTTCATCTAAGCACTTAAGCCTCGATCCATAGAAGATACAATTAGAAAATATTGTGCCTAATTGCAGGAACACCTCTGACTCTGACAGCTCAGGACTCTTGGCACTGGTGAGTGTGTTGCTCCTGTCACTATCACTGGAAAAAGTAAAAGGATAAAACAGTGTCATATCGTTCCTGACTCTGATGAGCTTTATCTGCCCCAGAACATATGACAAATGGAACTACTTTGATTCAAATCAGCAACTCACTGGACACTAAGGAGAAGGTACTATCCAGCATATTTCATGGAAGGTTATTGTTAATACTGTGTTTTAAGCAAAATTGCTGTTGTTCTTATTAGTATTACTTGAATTCTCATCCCATCTGAGTGTGTGACCAGCCCGAAGTTAAGCCATTTAATCAGGCAATGTTCTTCTTCTGCGAGCATCACTGCTCCAGTAAGTGACAATAGGCACAAAAGGCAGCATTTTCAAGAGGAGAAAACCAGAGAAAACAAGTATCCCATAGAAAAAAACCCTCAGAGGGATCCTAGAAGGTGTATTTTCCAATACTCTTCTCCCCAAAGAAACTGTATTCATTTTCGTCTTTGTATTTTTAATTAGGACGGATCTGAGCTACCTGAAGAAGTAGCTTGTTAAAAAAGTGTTTGGGAACTCCTATTTTAACAATTCTGTTTCTGGATTTGTAGGCTTTGGACAAGCTTCAAGTAATCATTCACTCCTTATGTGTTCTTGGGGGAGCAGAATCAGTATTAGAGAGACCTCGTACAAACCCTATGGTAGAATCAGAAGTTCAAAGGGAAAGTACCTGCAGAGTTACACTGCAGGAGAGCTTGGTAGGTGGGGCTGAAGTGCTTAAAAAGCAGACAGAGTTCCTGACTCCAAGCCCAGTGAAGATGAATTCTTGAATCTGTTTGTAAAGTAATATTTGGGGGGAAATATTTCCCACAGAACTGTGACCATCTTTAAATCTCCTCATCAAACCAATGGTCCTCGTTGCCCCTTTGGAGTCTCTGGAGTGCACATAAAGCTGCCAAGTGTCTGCCTGCTCTGAGAAAAAAATGTATTTGAAATACTTCTTGGTCTTTTCCCAGCTAATTAAAATAAAAAGAAGTGCTAGGCCTGCCTGACACTTGCTTTCCTATGTCCACACACCATCCCTGTGTACAACACAGGTGGAGTGGGCAGGTTTCCAGTGGCTGACACTCTCTGCAGAAAAGTTTCACTGACACTTTTGCACAGACACACGCGCACAGGGACTCACAGACACAAGGACACCGAGACATAAGGACACAGGGACGGAGTGGAAACAGGGACAGACACCCGGCGGCGGGCCGGCCGCTCTCCAGGGTGCTGCAGGTGGCCGTTCCGCCCTCCTCCGGCGTGCCTCTGCCCGTTTCAGGGTTTTCCCATTTTCTCCCCATCAGAGACGCTTCAGGGTATAAACCCCCGAGATTCAGATCAAGGAGGGTCTGTGCTTCTGTCGTCAATGCCAAGTAAAACTTTAATGCCTTAGGTAGATAACCCACTCCACACATCTGGACACAGTTCAGAGAGAATATTGCTTAACTTTTTGTCTTTTAATAACTTTGTGTCACAGCTATAAAACATATCCTATTATAAACAAACCCATACCACCGCTTGTCCCCTCGTTAATATTTTTAACTCCCATATCACATATTTCCTTCTTGTTTTCTGTTTCATGAAAGTCACTCTTCTGTCTGTACTCAGAAGTATGACTGACAGCCTTTACCATAATCGTGATTTTCAGTTGTCATCTTCCCAAATCTGGAGATCACAAAGGTGACACTGATTCCCAACAAATAATATTTTGCAGATTGTTCTGCAACTGTTTTCAGATTTGCCCATCTTTATAATTACTAATTCACATGAGACTGCAACATTTGCAAGGAGTAATTACTCCTACCAAAAAAACCCAACCAAACAAACCAAAGCAACAACAACAAAAGCAATACAAACAAACAGGAAAAAAAAGAAAACCAACCTAACAACAACAACAACGAAATCCCACAAGCAAGCAAGCAAACAAAAAAAGCTAAAAAAACCACCCACTGTGAAGATCTTGAATTTATAAGGCTTTATTGATAGGTTAGTGACTTGTCTGTTATATTAAAAGGTCCCCCATCAGCTTTGCTGTGCCTACCAGGATGCTCTTCCAGATGTTGTGTTTATCCTTAATAAAACAATAGATTTGATTTTCCAGTTCACCACCTAGCTGGTCCACAAGAGAGGGGGTCAGTTTGACTCATAGAATTAGACCCTGAGCCCCATCTAAACCTGCTGGGAGTTTTCATTTTGTCAGTGTGGCATGATTTGAATAATTCCTCGTATGTCGGGCTTTGAGACTTAAAGGGGACACAAAAATATGTGTCTATTACCAATTTATTTTCATGGAATCTGGCTTGCCTTCGGCTCAGTTTGGATTTGTTCCTTTCTTTCTTCTTGTTCTCTGTGGTCCTCACTGTCGGGATGATTTGCAGTTCCTTTATCCCATTCTGACCAGCATTTCCCCATCATCTGCCAGACACCTGAATCCCCCATGCAATGAACTCAGCTATTCAGAGCTGGAGGTAAACGAGTGTGGAAGCTCATAAGAGACTAAATCACCTGCGAGCCGTGTGGTGGGCGATGGGGAGCACAACCTAAGGCCGTCCTCTGGGCAGGGGCAGGGCAGGGAGCTGCAGCCACGGCAGCTGCATTGGTCCCTGCTGGGAATGAGGCATCCGGCTCAGCCACGGGGGTGCGCCTGCCTCCCCCTCTCACTTCGCGCCTTGTTTAACGGCCTTGCACTGCGTGCACTATGTACCTTTTTATAGGTGTCTTCTTCCACAAAGAAATTAGGGCTTTGTCTTGCTCTTCCCAGTCCTGTCGGCATAAAACTGATGGCAAAACCTCGGAGGGAAGAGGTGCTCTGAATAAACATGGCTCTTGGACCTACTTGTTTCCCCTGGGAGGTGACATGTGCACCTCCAGCAGGGACCAGGGAGGGGACAAGACCTCTGAAGGGAAATCAAGCATTTTGGTTAGCAGAGCTGGCAGTCCCCTGGGCTTGCTCTCTCAGTCCACTAAGAAAGCTGTCTGCTGGCTGAGAAGCCAGTCACCTAAGCCATGGCAAACATATTGGGAGGGAGCTGAGCTGGATGCCCATCCACTGGGCATCTGCACCCTCCCTGTTTCCCTCCTTCTAGGAAACTTAGCAAGTGGGAAACAGCAAGCAAAGGGAGCTGGACTACTCTCCTTGTCCCTCTTTATCCATCTGTGGATAAAAAGAGGCTAACAGGAGGGAAGCTCTCATCCGCTGTAGCTACAGGTGGACATGAGAACCTCTGGGAGTGAGAGAGAAGTCACAGTGCCCTTTTCTCATACCCCCTCTAACACCAACCCTGTGGTAATGGGGTGAAACAGTCATGGAGGGGAAAGTAGGAGCAGTGGAAGTAGGCACCATAGAACTGCCCAGGGCACTTTGTCTCCAGCTCCTCAGTAGCCGCCCTCACCTTTGAAAGTACCTTGAGTTTCTGCATATATCTCTGTGACCCCCAGGTGCAGATGAGAGCTGAATTGGAGAGGGATCGCACCCCTACGAATATGCTAGAAAAGTTTCCCTTGGCCATGGTCCCCGTGGACAACCCTCCTTCCTTCTCCACTCAAGCTGTGAAACTCTCGGGACAGGGGGCTCATCCTGCTGGAGCAAACATACATCAACGAGGCAGCTCCAAGCCGGGGGAAGGAGCCATCTGGGAGACATATAGCTAAAAACAGGGATAGAACCCCCCAAGAAAAGTCTCACTGGAGATCACTCGGCATCACTGGATACGAATGCGGTTTCTTTTGGAAATCTCTTCTCTGAAAGTTGCTGTCTTTGCTTGCCCTCCCCGGGAGCGAGTCCCGGTCCCTCCGCGGGAGGGGAAGATCAGCATGAGCAAATATTCGCTTCCTCACGCGCTTTCCTTTTTTCTGCCAGCGAAGTGCTGAGTGCTTTGTTCTGTGCTTTTAGGAAGGATTTATCTCTACAGCTGTTTAGTGCACTGTAAATGACTCGGCTCCCCCGCCCTCCCTCCTCTTGCATGAGCCGGGGGCGGGGGGAAAATGCATTTTAAATGTTTTAAGCTGAGAAGCGGCATTTTTTTTTCCCCTCAGGAGGTGTGTCTAGCACGCAGTGCTCCAAAGAGAGGAGCCGGTAATAACAGATGTTCTGTCAAACTTAAAAGGTGCCGCTTACCACGGAGTCACCGGGTGCCATCAAGATGTATCTGCTGAGATTTATTAAGAGCCGAGCTCCGCGGGCTCAGGAAAGCAGCGCTGCTCACACGCGTGGGGGGAATCTCCGCTCTCCCCGGGCGGGCGCTGCAGGCACGGCACTGTGAAGGTGAGGGTCACACGGCAGGGTTTTCAGCACTGGGTTTTATTTCTGTGGGAGATCACAGGGGGGGTGCTTGCGAGGAAGGGAGGTGCCCCCCGGCTCGGATGAGGTTTGCAGGGCCGGGGATGCCCCTCCAGCGGTCCGAGCTTTGCAGCCGTGAAGACCACACGGTGCTGAGCAACGTGGCACTGGGGAGCCCCCTGCAGCTGGGAAGAGCCGTGCCGAGCCCCAGCCCCAACCTGGAGCTACATCCCGCCTTGCCTCCAGCAGTGCTGCTGGACGTAGACCCTGACCCGACACCTCTGTCCTTCTGCAGTGGAGGGAGAGAGAGAAGGAGGAAGGGGAGTCCCCAAGTCTGCCGTATACTGCCAGGGTCACCTCGGGACAGGGCCTCCACGCCCTCCCTGCTACCCACTGAGGGAAAGGCTGACTCGTGCTCGCGGCGACTGAACTCTAATTAAATCTCCAGAAATCAACATGCTCAATCAAACGCTCTCGACCTCTCTGGGAGGGAAAAAGAAATAACAATAACAATAATAAGGGGAAGAGGAGGCGGGCGTTGTCACTTTTGAGGCCGCTGATCATCCTGATTAATGAATGCTAAAGTATGTTAAGTGCCAAGGTCTCAGAGACAGCCCGTGGGAGGTGCAGGGGGCGGCCGGGGCTGAGGCTGAGCCTCCGTCTGGCAAAGGAAGGGGCACTCAGACTACGGAGGCGGCTGTCCGCTGCCCTGGCATGGCTGCACCTGAGGCAGAGCACTCCCACGGAGCCGCACACTGCTCATGGCATGCTTCCAACCTCCCGATATCGCATATCATCTGAGTTGCCGGGATAGCTGTCTCCCAATTCTGCTGTGAAGTCCAGACAAAATATTCTGTGAGGGCTAGGGAACCAAGAGGCAGAAGTCAGGTCCCAGCTGCCTTGATGCTCCCGAAGAGCTACAGGTGATCCAGCCCTTAAAAGTGCTTTCAAGTAGAGAAACACAGCCTCGTGTAACACTGAAGCAGAAGTACACCCAAAATTCAGAGCTGCCCACCTCCAAATTAGCTGATAGTAAGGGACCTAAAAGATCACCTAGTTCCAATCCCCCCACCATGAGCAGGGACACCTTCCACTAGACCAGGTTGCTCCAGCCTAGCCTTGAACACTTTCAGGCAGTATCCTACTCTGAAGGCACATCACCTTCTTTGGGGTAAATCCACCCCTAAGATCCTTTCAGGAGCAACAGCTAAATGTATGTGAGTAGCATAGGCAGCTCTTGGCCTGGAGCAATCTCAGGCCAAGAAATACTTTCTGCAAAGTGAAGGCTTTTTTGGAGTGGAGAGGAGGGAAGTGGTTGGGCTGTGGGGGTTCCATTCTCCTGCTTCCCACTCCAACAGTCCCTATCCCAAGGGAAAAAATATCCCTTCAGACCACAGGTCAGTTCTGGTCCGGGAGAGAGGAGAACAAAACCAAAGGAAATACAAATATTTTCGTATCTAGATTATGTCCATAAAACTGGCAAGTTGTCTTGGACAAAGTAAATATTTCTTATCTTAGTGACTGTTAGTTAAAGAGGAATGCTTTACACCTTATAAGAATTAACTCTTGTTCTCAAAATGTGTTTGCTTCCTCTAATTCGTTTGTGATTGTGCTAGGGAAGCATCTTTCCATTAATATTTCAGCACAATAATCAGTTGAAAAAATTGAACTGATTTAGTGTAACAACATTTTTCCACAATGTGCGGAGACTCTGACGATTGCAATAATCTAGAAGCAAGACCTCTTTTTCTCCTCTCTTACATTGCTTTAGACTTACAGCTATCATAGAAATAGAAAAAAAAATAGAAATAAAGAAGAGTATTGCAGGGAAAGACGGGGAGGAGGTAATTGAAAAAAACAAAAAGCGTTCTGATGTGCGAAACGTAGATAAAGACTTTTGATGAGAAAGAGGGGAGTGCCTGATGAGGAAGAGGGGAGAGTGTGTTGAGAGATAACAAGAACCAGTAATTTCTATTCAGCAAAGCCACCAAATCAGAGAGCAGTGCTGATCTTATTGGAGGAGAGCCTTCAACAGCAACTAATCCTGTCATATGGAAAGAAAATTGTAAATGTTCTCTGCAGAAATTGCCTGCCCATTGCAGCTAATCGAGCCCACTTCGCGCTCACACACGCCACACACCCCCTCACACCGCCACACGCTCCCTCACACCCCCACAGGCGGGCAGCAAGCGGACCCGCAGCCGCAGCACCCCAGCAAGGACATTCGCCCGAGATGCTCACCTAGGCATCCCACTTCCCTCGCTCGCCACCACCTCAACGAAGGTGGCACTTGCCCCCATTTCCTCAGGAGCTCTGGGGGAAGTATGAATTATTACCAGCTCACTTGGGAGTCCCGGCTTCACCTGTTTTTAATTACTTCAATTTTGTCCAAACCTTTAAGCCAGGTTTGATAGCACTAGTGCACTATTTTTTTTTTCCCTAAGGCTCAGCTTGGCTGAACTGAAGCAGAGACTCCCAAGGGTCGGAGTCATCGAGGGTGTGCGTGTCTATGTGTGTGCCTGTGGGTGTGGGAGGCAGAGAGGGAGCGAGGGAGAGACAAAAACTCCATCAACCCGGACAATGCCACCTCTTGTTTAAAGCTTCCAAACTGTTATTCTTTCCCCCCATTATCACGGTACCAAGTGATCTGTCTTTCCCCCACTCCAACCCCCCTCCCTCCTCTTGGAAGATATGGAAGAGGAAGATAAAGCGGCTGGCTGCGGGCGCTGACGCCGCGCAGCCCGCATGCCTCTGCCGCCACAGCCGGGGCTGCGGAGCGAGCCGCTTGCAGCGGGATGGGATGCAACTTCTGCTAATTGGATCACAGGTAGGAAAGCTTTGGTTTTTACTGACGTTTCCTCTTTCTGTGTGTCTCTCTCGCGCTTTCCCCCCCCCCCCCTTTTCCCTTCCATCTATTTTTTTTCGTCTTTTGTTTTTTTCTTTCCTTTTATTTCACGTCCTCTACCCTCCGCCCCTTCCTCACCGCACATAAAATTTCATCCGCTGCTGTCACAGGAAAGCTCCCGCCAAGGAAATAATGTCTAAGAAACAAGCTTTTGCTTCCTGGTAGAAGAAGCAGAACAGACCATAGGGAAACTTTTGCTGAATGGGTCCACAGCTGTGCGGGTCACTGGGGAAAGGCAGAGAGAGCAGAGAAAGCAAAGCGATTGCCCCCAGCACAGAGCCCTTCTCTGTCGTGTTACAGTTGCGATATTAATCCCAGAACCGAGTCTAACATGGTATAGCGGGGAAGGAGAGACACAGCAGCCTGATTAGAGAAATCCTGACATTTTTCAAGCGCTGTCCACAGGGGGTTTTTTTATTATAAATGCTACATTCCGACACAGAGACATCTCCTGGACTACCCTTACCAAATTCCGCTGTGACATGTTTGTTGACGACTCCTGCAAAATGTCACCGGGAGCGGAGACGTCCCCGGGGAGCGGAGCACGCCCGTGGAGTGCGCTGGCTGCAGGGCGAGCAGGCAGGGATGGGGTGGGTGGTATCCCTGCCCCGCCGGGGACCAGGAGGGGTGCGGGGTATAAGGAGAGGAGGCTGCTGCTCTGTCGGTGCGGTCCGTCGCCCCCCCAGAATCCCTTCTCTGCCAGGGATCAGCGCCTGTTTCCTTTGCCTCAGGTCTCGTGTCCTGCCGCGGGGGGGGAGAGCGCTGGCTGGAGGCGCCGCCAGAGGTGGGAAGGGAATGGGGTTTCCCCGGCTCATTTCCGGCCCCGCTTCCCCGGATCCTTCCCCCTGGGGTCCGGTCCACGGACCAAGAAGTAGGCTGCTGCGGGAGAGGATGCTCCAGGGCCGGGTGCGACTCGCCCCTCTGCCCCGGTCCTGTTGAGACCCCGGCAGGGCTGTGTCTGTCCCGGCTATGCCTCCGGGCTCTCTTCCCTTTCGCCTGTGCCGCCGCCACGGGGTGTTTGTGGCCTGAAGGAGCGAGCTGATACTTTGAGAGGGAGCTCAGATCAAGTTGTGGGAGAAAAATTGCTTCCCAGAAACAGCTCTGGCACACCGAGGTCCTGGTGCAGCCCCAGAGTACGGCTGCATCGGGGGTTCTGAAGGAGTAAAGTGCTTTCTGCTTCTTGTCGGGCAAAAGTTTATCCTGGCCATCCCTCCAGCTAGAGCCACTCTTCACTTCGAGCCTTCCCGACACACCGTGTCCCGTGCCATGCTCGGCGGGTTCCCCGCACCAGCCCGAGCGCCAGGGTGATGAGGGAGCAGGCAGACTGGGAGCTGCAGGGCTGGCTTTGCTCCTTTGATCATCTCCCCGCGAGGCAGCCGGGCCGGAGGGCTCTGATCAGAGGCGCTCCAGGAGGATGGCTGTGCCCGCTGCCAGCTCCGAGGGGAGGTTGTTAGGGCTTGTGACTCATTCCCACTGGTCTGTGGGTGAGTCCTTACCCCTTCTCTGGGTAAAGGACGAGGGATGCTTTCTCCCACCCTTGTAAGATCGTTTTTTCGTACTATTTACATTTGCTAAATTTCCTTTTAGGGCAAGGAGAGACAGCTTTTTTCCAACTGGCAAAGGACACTGCGAAAGGGGTAATTCTTGTTACAGATCTAGCCCAAATAACATCTGTCCCCATTTTTATGTGTCAACCAGTGTGTTTGCACACACTGGCTTGTCCTTGTCCCTTAAGGAAGATCTTCTCTTTGCAGAAGGGAAAAAGGCAAAAAAAAGGGGTCTAACTTCTGCTTGACAGCCTGCCTTTTGCAGATTTTGGGGGGAAATACCAAATCTTCAAACAAACAAAAAGACCAACAATAAGGAAGGTTAATACAGGAGATCACAAGTATGCATGCTGTCTGCTTTTATGGTATTACATCACTTGCAATCACAGCCCCTGTCTAAATACACACCAGCCTTGATTGTATGGTTTATGACACCAGCCGCTCTCGATGACTCATCTGTAAACCTCTTTAAGCTACACACAGTACACTCCCTCTCTCCTTTAGGATCTTTGTGAGTGTAAGTTTGGTTGAACTTCTTCCCTGCAGGACTGCAAAACCAGCCCTGTTTGCCTTTTTATCAGGACAGTGAGAAGTGCAGAGGGCTCACTGACTTGATGAGCATGTGCCCCACTGAGCTGCCCTCTCTGCCCCTGCCCACAGCAGGCTGTGATTTCTGCATTGCAGTGTGCTCAAGAATGAGACCCGGTATATGGGGAGGGGGAGGTCTAGGACATCCTCGAGTTGCTTCGGATGTAGAGCAAAATTATAAAAAGGAGGTGTCATGCTTTTCTCCCATCCAAACCCAAGATTTTAAGGAGTATTCTCTACCCAAAAGGTTTTAATTCTGCATTTGGGTAGAGCCCAGGGAGATCTGGACCATGTGTGATCGAGAATGTCCTCAGGAGGTGGAAGGAACAGCAATCTAGCCATGCTGTTATTGCCCAGGATGGAGACCAAGACACAGAAAGGGGGAAACGGAAGCCATCAATTTAAAAAAGCGTTTATGAACAAAACTGTTTTTTTCCTCTGAGTGTTCAGCACAGTGTCCAACTGTCATTTTGGTTGTCACCTCTGGGCTGACTCCCTGCATTTGTTTCACGGTTCTCAGTTACTCAAAATGCTCGGCTCTTTAAGCCCATTGGGTGTCTCATTCAATAGTCTTTTGAAGACATCTACTATGAAATCCCCCACTGCTGTTAATAAAGTCCCAGGAGGTTACTCTGCCCTGCTTCACTCCTATAACCCACTCACCCATTCACCCAGACTTTCTCTTCTCCACTAATATTATGACCTACATGCAAAAGACTTATTTTCTGGTCCTGTTTCCATAGCAATGCAGCATGGGGAACACCGACAAGCCAGTAATAACGAAGCAGATTCTCCTTCTGTGAAATCAAGACCTCTCTGAAAGTTGAGTTCAACGTAAGAGGAAAGTAGGGATCCGCGGAGAGCTGGATTTCCAGCCCGAAGTCCAGATCTCCGCGCCCTCTAGTGCCAGAGGCAGGCGCGGAAGAGCATCCCCGGGCACGGGGAACGTCTTCATAGCAAATTACAGGAGAGGGAGAAAAGCAAGTGGTATGAGATAAGACCATTCCTCCCATTGTCTGTTTCCAGCCAGATCTTCCCTCTTCTAAATCCCAAGCTGGAAAAGATAAATAAATAAATAAATAAATAAATAAATAAATAAATAAATAAATAAATAAATAAATAAAAGGCGGGTGGGGTTCACCTGGTCTTGGTTTGGTCACCCAGAGATCAAAGCTGGGGTGGGTTAAATTATAGAGGAATGAGTAGGCAGAAATTAGAGCTGAAAAGCCAAGACTATATTTGTCCATTTATTCAGAAATTTTGGATCTCTCTGGCTTTGAGCTTCACAGCTTGGAGCAACTTTCAGCTAATTCTGAGAGATTTGAAGGCATAGGAGAGGATTACTCACTTGTGAAACTGCTGTCCTGACCTTCCACAGACTCTTTAGGTGGGTGGATGGGTTAGACAACAGTAATCAGGCTAAGGAAAGCTGATGGAGCTTAGATCCAGCTCATATGAATGACAGGAATAACTTTTTCACAAACGCTTGTAGCCTTAAATCTTAAAAAAGCTTAAATTGTATGTTGGTATTTAATATATGGTAGCATTAATTTGTACGGCAGCTTCTAAAGCCCTGTTAAACACATCTTAGAGATTCTCATCTCTAAGATCCAGGCTGCACAAAGGACCAAGCACTGAGAACTCCTGTAGCTAAAAGAGACAATTGGCACACTCCCCACACACTACCCTACCCACCTTTTCCAGTTGCTATCTTTTGGCAAAGATAGCTTTCAGTTTTACCAGGGTCTTCACAGTTTTCCCAGGTCAGAGCTACCCAAAAGATACCATTACCTACTCTCTTGTCCATATCCCACCAGCTGACTGCACACCACTTTTGTCCAGCAGATTGCATTCCCTAGCTCTCCGTATGAAATCGAGTAGGGATCTCTTGATGACTTATCCCACTGCCTTCCTGTGTTTCCCTGATTGCAGTGGGCAGAATTAAAAGTCAAGACCACCTCTGAAGTTGCATTAAAGGGCTGTCTCCTTTCCCCATGGACCCTGAGCTTGTTCCTATGTAAAAAATGCTTTAGGCTCTGGAGCTGCATGTTGTTTTGTACTGTCTGTCCTACCTTTAAAGCTATGTTGTTACCTATATCCAGCACTGCCTATTCCCCATAGAGGGGCACATGTATCAGCAGGTGTTCCAAAGAGACATCTCTTGTATAACACAATTTTAAGGCCCAAGAAGATAGGACAGGGTGAAGTGAGTTTCATCTCATTTCCATCGAGCACTTCCTAAAGAATGTTTGCCAGTGGGACTAAGATATTCAATAGGATTTCAGTCACCCATGTGCTTCATGGATTCGTTTTTAGGAATATGATAAGGATAAAATGAAACAGACCCTCATTTAGGTCCAGCTGCTTTGCTCAGTCTTCTGCGTGTTTTCTTTTTGATGAGATGATTCTCTGATTCCCATCGTTCCTGTATCTCTTCTGACTCCACGGGCTAGATTCTGATCTTAATTACCTTCTTTCAAATCAGGGGTGCCGCCACTGATTTTAATTGTGTCTGGTTTATTCTAGTGCAATTGAGCGCAGAATTTGACTTTCACAGAAACATAGTGAGTGTTGTAATTAGAATATGCCAGTGTTTTGACAACTGTTCATGGAACAGCTCTGTTTCATCAGACTCTGTTGAAAAGGAAATATAATGTGATAATGGGCACTGGGAAGAGTACGGGCACCTCTCACAGTGATGGCAATAAAGATCTCTGAGAGTGGCCACAACACAAAGAGGCAAGAAATTCTGTAAATCAGCATTTCTCAGGGTTTCCTCAAGCTCTTAGAAAAGCTCTGAGTAAACTGTGGGCAGGTTTGGGTTTTCTTAGTTTTTTAGTTGGTTAGTTTTTGGTTGTGGTTTGTTTGTTTGTTTGTTTTTCAGTTGAAAGAGACGTAATGAGACAAAAATATCTCCATAGATTTTTCTTCTGAATCATTGTCAAATTAGTGTTGGAAACTAAGGTGATAAAAAAACCCTAGTCATTTAAAAGAATTCTCTTGCTTAGTGATTTCTCTCGCTCAGGATTTTCAGGTGTCTGAATATGTAAAAATTTCTTTATTTCATGTAGATAAGATGGTCTGCAAACACTGGATTAGACCCTTCAGTTTTATAATCCATTCTAGCATGTGAGAAACAAAAATTAGCAAAATCCATGTGTGGGAAAAATTAAGTTTCTGATACAGCCTATAGCATTTTCATAGATTCCTGAGAAATTTTCTCTCAGCTTTGCAATGAATTAGTGATGTTTATTTTAAACTCATCTATCTCATGTATAATCAATTAGAAAGCAGAGTAGTCATATATTAAAAATTATTCACAAATTTGTTCATGAATAATGGCAACAAGCTTATTCCACTGCTATTTCTGAAGTCATTTAGTGCAAGCTGGTGACCAATGATTTATTCATGAAAATATTCATACATCTCAAAAGTTTCATGAATGTTGGCTTGAATAATTAACTGAAATTGTGTTATTTGTTATCATTACTCATTATTTTTCTATTCAAAAAGCCATCAGTCATCCAGTTAAAGAACATTAGAACACAATGATTACAGCATTGCATCAGACAGGTGGTTTTTCTTGTCCTGTGTAGTGTTTCTATCAATGTCAGCTACCAAAGAAGCAGGTGCAGCAAATGTTGCCCTAGCTATCTGCGCTGCCCTTGGGTAAAATGTTTTTATACCCACCAGCTTATGTTTGCTCACTACCAGGAGATAATTTCCTAATGAAAAAAAAAACCTCCCTCACCAAAGGGAAATCTGTAGCAATTTTAGACAAGCTGCAGGTATACTCACTGGCCAGATAAGCAGCTAATCCAGTTTTGCCTCCCAGTAAGTTCACTGTGATAGCACGTTACAGTGAATTCAGTAAGTTAATTAAATATTTTCTTGGGAAAATCACATTCCAAACAACCTTTGATCTATTTAAATTAGTTGTCTTTTGATGTTATTGCTACCTCTCTCTTATATGACATGAAAAGATCAGCAGGAGCAGCCAGTACATTGTATAGGTGCCATTTATTTACTCAACTGAGAACCCTCTTGTTCTTTTTTTCTCTCAGATAGTCCTGGGGTTCCCAGTCACTTTGCATGCCTTAAAAACTACTAATTCTTCTCTCTTATTTTTTGGTGATGTGGACACTGTTTTCCAGGTGAGAACTATTGGCTTATACAATAAAGTAGTTTCCATTTTAACACCTATTACGCCTCCTATGTCCGCAGTAATGGCAATACCTTTTCTTGAGTGGCCACAGCTGGCTTAGAATGAGAAAGGCTTCTAAGTAATTCACTCCACCTGTGATTGTTCTACACTGGACAACGCTTATTTCTATTTGCAATCCATTTGCTTCACCCAACTTAATTAGTACACTATGAAATACTTCAATCCTTATTCCCTTTTTCTAACAGCAATAATTTCAGTAAAGAAGTTCTAAGTTCTTGGACAACGCAACTTTTACAGTGAAAAAGGATCCTTCATGTGTAGTTTTCCATTTTCCTTAATCAGCTTCCAACTTTAATAATAATACACCTATTTTATCATGACTTAAATTTGTCAAAGAATTTAAGATGATATATAAATACTTATATAGAGAGATTATCAAGTTGTTTTCAGGCTGTTTTTCTCGGTCTTTTATTTTGATGTTTCAAAGAATATATAGAATATATAGAAGAGACAACATTTCTTCTTAAAAGAAATTATGATTTTTTTTTTCTCTCCTATATGTAGTTCTAATTTTTGTTAGTTTCAACCAATTTAGCTGGAAGTGAAACAATGCTTTTCAGTATATAATACCTAAGACTAATCCAGTGCCCGTCCTAAAGATAGGTATGCTAGCTGCTACCCTCCTGTCCTTCTGCAGTGTATCTGACTTCAGTGACAACTTGCATTTTTTTGCTATCAGCGCAGCCACTTCATTTTCAAATGCTTTCCAAACCCTTGCATATATAACCATGAGGTCCTTGTGATATGCTGCTGTTTAGTTTATCAGTTTGTTCCAATGTTTCTTTCAGTGTTTCACATTCTGACAGCTCATGTGCTTTCTTGTCTTTGAAAAAAATAGGTCTAAGATGGATTTTGGCGCAGCATCATTTGCAGAGAAGATATAACCAAACAAATAATTCTGAACCTCTGCAAAGTCTTTTTGCTCATTATTTATTCCCAATATTCCCTGGATGTGCAGCAGATCCCCCTGCTTCCCCCCCAAACTGGGTGAATTTAAGACCTTTCAGAAATGTCCTGCAGTTCCCCCCTGCGCACACACTCCCACAAACTCTTGTCAGTTTGTGCATCCTTGGCCCTCTTCATTTACAACTGACATTTTGTTTGTGTTTTATTATAATTTCTCTCCCTTAGCCATGGGCTTCACTAGAGATGAAGTGTCATTTCCTGAAGGCTGGTTGCTTGACTCAAACAACCTCTTGGACCTTAACATTTCACAATATCTTTTTTTCCTATCTTGCCTTTAGTTTGCTTTCTGCATGACTTCACTGAATCAGAAACTGCCTGTTAATATACCTGTTGTTTTGAATCCAAGAATTTTACTTCCTTTCTCTTTCATTCTTTGCTTTCTTTTTTTTAAACTTATTTTAATTCTGCCTTCAGTACTTTTTAAGCAGTTCACTAATCATTGTCAGTTTTAACCTCATGTTCTTAATGCAGTAATAAGTCTTACTTTTTAGTGGTTTGGCTGTATCATGTCTTCAGCTACCTAGTTAAGAGCACATACTGTTATGTTCTCCAGTTATCCCAGAAATCACACAGAAATTGTTTGGTTTTTTTAATATGTTTGTACCAGTTGACCTACCAATATCCAGGTGGGTGAACTCACCCATGGTTACTATTTTATTAGACTTAGATACCTCTTTGATCTCTCTCCATATAGCTCATTGACTATCCCGGACATTTCCTGGACTAGGGGTGCTAATGCTTTGTGCAAACATCAGGATTTAATTAAAGAAGGATATTTTTTCACTCAGCACACTGGACTGAGACAAAGGACATCACAGATAATCTCCTGACCACACCACCAACCTGCTGCCGGATTTTTGACACATTCCTATGGCCTGACACAAAGCCTGCTGAGGTTGGAGACCAGTTCTTGTTACCTTGGGTAGGCTTTGGCTTGACATTCAGAGGTAGGGACAATAATTCTTCCTGATCTCATGACAGTGTTGTAAGGATTCACTTTCTGCAGATTGTCAGGTGTTGAGGTTAAACTGTGTTGCTGTCAAATGAAAAAAGGAACAGACAAACTCCATCCCCATGGTGTTTCTTTGTACTGGAGTGCTGGAAAATTGAGCTTTTAGGAGATGTTTATTAGGGAAAGTTTCTGTTGAGAATGGAGGATAAGCTAAAATGTTCTGCTTCCTTCCAAAAAAAAAAAAAAAAAGGTTCTGAAGCTCCCAACTACTCCAGATCTTGGTGAGAAGCAAAAGTAGAAATGTTTTCTCTGCTGTTGCTTTTACATGCTTTGGCTAAGTTCAAACTGGTCTCCTGATCCATTACTGGCACCTTTCACCCACACTATTTTCACTTTTCTTGCAGTGTATTCTCAGCTGATGAAAGCTGTCAGAACACGAGTGACACGAAAGGAGAGGCCATCACAAAACAAAGTGCTATATTTAACCTGGCAATGTCATGCCTTCTCAGTTATGACCTTGAGCCCTAGCAGTGAGAATTTAAATGGGGCATCTTGGTTGTAAAGTTTCTTCCTTTAGCCAGAGAAGGCTCTTACAAATGAGGAAAAGCAGGGAAGAAGGAGGGTAAAATGAGATACCTTTCTCCTTTTGACATTTGTGATATCCAGCACACTTAGCTGGAACTAGAAGGAAAGAATACATGAAGCACTCACTGTTAAATTCTCATTAAAAATGTCTGTTTGATGTCTGCTAGTCATTTTCACAATCTGATCCACTGGGAGTAAATATAGGGATCTTTACTGAAAGGTTTTGACATCAGAAGCAGCTTCCTGCAAGGAATATCCTACTGTTATTAATTATATTGCCATATGATTCAGTAAAAGGAAAAAAAAACCAAAAGTGTACAACTGGAAAAAAACAAGGAAAGAAAAAAGAAAGAAGATGAAGAAAATCATTTGGTATGTTTTGTCTGAAAAAAGCCTGTATCTCTCTCTCTTTCTTTCTTTAGCAAAGACTGAGACTGTGTATTGCCTACTTTGAAGCATAGGGGAATGGAAAATATCTGGTTTAAAAAAATCCAGATAACTCAAGCACTGCCATTCTTTCTGAATGACAAATTTGACAATTAATATTCCACATTATTGTCTTCATTGCCTCTAAAAAATCAAAGTGGGGTGTGGAAATGACACATAGCTAAAAAGATGAGGAGTAATTTTCTTGTTACTGCTTTCAGAAAGTAGTGACAAGGGCTGAATTCCTACTTTCACCGCAGATTGCTTGTGTGGCCTCGGACAAACTCAGTAACCTCCTTTACCTCAGTTTCTAACATGGAAATTGTATAAAATAACATTTTCATTCTCATAAGCTGTGTCTGCTCTTCCTGTTTAAATTTTAAATTATTTGGCAGCACTTCTGTAACAGTTGGCATTAAACTTAACCTTAACTTTGCCTAAATTTGGGCATGCACAGAAGGAAATGAATGATACATTATCTTTCAAACATTCAGTTGATTTTTAATCCATATGCAAATTACCTAATAACCTGGTGCTGATCTTTCTCTTCTTTAGAAAGTAAGAGCTTTTCCATTTACCCTGGGTGTTACTGATACAGGCAGCTGTACACAGGATACCTCTCAGCAGATGCCATTTGAAGCAGATCCATCATAGATCTTAAGCCCCAACAGCAGTTCTGCATGTGCTAATGCTGCAAGGGTACACAGGAACTGGGAAAGATACACAGGAAGGTGACAAAGATGGTGAGAATTACCTGTCTTCTAGAGAGATGTCCAATAGAGTAAGACTCATCATACAAGAAATTATATGAGTTATGAGGAATACATGTAGGTCTGAGCAAGCTTGAAGAGAGGGAGAAGGTGAACAGGGAGCTTTTTAATTTTTTTTCCCAACATCCAATCCAGCCCTCCCAGGTAGATATTAACAGCCGTAAATTTAAAAAAACCACAGCATGGTTGAATTGTGGCACGTAGCGCCTTACGATGTTTTGTTATTCTAAAGCTATAAATGAGTAAATAAATGATCACACTAGACAGGATACTGCAAGAAAAACACTACCAAAAGCTTTGTGATGCAAATAAAGTCGGAGGGAACTCCCCACACAACCAACTGCTTCAACCTAAGGAATTTATGCTGAGGTGGTAGCACTGCTTGCTTATTACTCTCAGACATCTCTGAGAGAGAACTGTGAGAACAATGGCTTTGGGAGAGTTGCTCTTGCACTCAGAGTCTCACTCAGAGTCATCAGAGCAGCCCCCTTCTTTGGACAATGCTCAGCTTGTTTTATTTTTTCTGCTCACCAGAAATTTTTGTCCTTCTTGACTAGGTTATTATCAAAACAACTGAAAGAAAACTTTGGAAACTTTAGAAAGCTATTTAATTAATCCCTGATTGCCCAGAAAGACCTCCTACAGTAAGTTCAAAGATTCTTTGTTTTATTTGTTCACTGTAGCAGTTGGAGAAATTTAATATATACCTGGTTTCCAGGCTGATCTTGATGCCAACCACAGAATGTGCTTTCCTGCCCCACTGTCTGTAACTCTAATATAAGATCCTGAGATAACCTCCTTGCAGACACACTTCTCTTTCAGCTTAAGGCCTTTGTGTTCCCATTATAGGTGTTCTCTTTACAGAGGAACAGTGAGTTGAGAAAGGTAAAATGTGGTCACAGCTCTGTCTTTAGTATTTCTTCTCATTTTTCCACTTCCAGCAAAAACTGGAACAAACAGCCTGTGAACGACAAAAATGAGGAAGGATGTGGCAGGCACTGAGAGAGATCTTTGCACTCATGTAAAGTGGACAGGAGAAAATATCCCTCAGCAGCTGCACGTATACAGTTTCTTACCTTATTAGGGCAGACCTGCAACTCCCAAATGCCGAGACTCCTTGTTCTTGCTTTTCATTCAAAAGCTCAAAAATCACATATGTCTCAAATCTATATAATTTCATATGCTGTATTCTCATGTATGTTGTATCAGGATTTAGACAATAGCCTTTAAACTAAGGAGTTTTAGGAAAAAAGGCAAAGCAAACCAGAACATAACCAACTAGCCAAAAAAAACCCCCAAACCTTAAAGGATAGAAAACTAAAACTGAACTTATGATCAAAAAGATACTTTCTGAAGATGATCTTTTCATTGCTGATGTCTTTTATGTGTGTAAGTGGCGGGACATGGGTTCACTGGAAAGCTCTCTAGGTCAGAGCTTCTGTTATGATCGTGGTCCTGTAGGAATCACAACATCATTCATTCACCTATGCAGGATTGCTCTGTACTGCAACTGCATGCCAATTTAAAGACATGGACTTAAAGGTGAGCTGGGAGACTTTGAAATCCACAGAAGACAAGCTTTCAGTTTATTAAGAAATCCAGAGAACAGCAGTGTTAAAATTACATTTCCAAGGTCATAATAGCTGAGGTTCCCATATTTTCTACTGAATAACTGTAAAAATAATTTCTGGATGTTTTGCTTGCTTAAAAATCAAGCTGTTAGTGTGTGTCCTTGCCTATGGCTTTAGAAAGCCACGTCTAGGTACTATATTTTTAACTCCAAACCAAAACTTTTAACAAGCAAAGCAAAATAGATCTCAAGGAAAACATGGGCTGTCTGAAACCTAATTTCTCTCCTTGCTACCCACAAGGCTGTAAAAAGCTGCAGTTCTGCTTGGGTTACACCTCAAAGCTATTTTGTGTACATGCAGATGATTCGAAAATACTGGAGGCAAAGGAGAGCCAGGCCTATACCACAAAAATTATCAATGCATTTTTTTTCTGGGGGCAGTGTTTGTGGGTTTTAGAAATCAGAGGATAATTTTGGAGGTAGGTGATATAACATTATGGCAGGCCCTGGTGAGTTGGAGTTTTACTCTTGACAAATCTTTCAATGTCATTCTTCAAGTTACTCTGAAAAGAGTACAAGGGAAAGAGATTAAAGTTTAGGGACATATATCCCTGCTTTGCAAGGGTTGGCTAGATTGTTTAATAATTTAGCACTGCCTTTCACCTAAAAATTATCAATTCCCATGGACAATGACCTGATCTGAGTTTTTTTACTTTTAACAACTCATTTCAGTCATTTGGTGATTTTCTTATCATATTTGGAGATATGTATGTCAACAAAATAAACAATGGAAACCAATACATGATATTGTTATAAATGCTAGTGTAGTAGAAATTCCCTCCCATTATGGCTAGTTTGCACAAGTAATGTTGAAACAGGTTCATATACATGAAGATTTATTAGTGGAGTCCATAGCTGATGGCCTACATTGTGTCTAGCTGCAAAAAATTTGGAAAAACATAAAAAAGGAGGAGAAACAGAAGCAAAAAGGAAAGTTCTCTTTCTGCCACTCAGTTGGGAAGAGAAACAACTAGGGTTTCCAGACCTCTCCTGGGTGTCCTCTGCTGTGCAGCAGCTGGTTTCCCCCCATAATATTCTTCCCACAGTAACTATAGTTTCCAGCAGAACATGATAGAACCCTCAGCTGGCTGTCACTGCTTACCATTCGTGTTGATTGGAGCCAGCACTGAGCAGGGCAGGGACTGCAAGGCCAGTTTCTTGTGCACATATGAGCATTTTTGTGTCCCTTGCACAAACTGATAGCTATAGCCAAAATGTAGTGAAACTAGGGAAAAAAAATCTGGTTGTGTTTCAGGCAGCAATCACTGCCCAGGAGAACCCCTCACAGAAAGACTATTGGGGTGTGGAGGTGCAAGGTTATAAGGAGACCAGCATGAGAATAACAGCATGGGAAGAGTGAGGGAAAAACGCTGATCCAGGGACCCTGAAAACATTGCCCCAGGAGCCTGGATGGGAGGGTTCAGAGTTGTGAGGGAAAGGCAGGCTGCAAAGTTGCGGAGGAAAAGCTCTTAGCCACACAGACCAGTGCCAGCAGTATTTACCTACTATGGGAAAATGTGACAAGGTGGCATAGTGACACCCTAGAAATCAAGTGTGCTGCTGTTCAGGGAGAGTCCCTGGATCTGGCTGCTTGGACAAAAGGTGTAGTTTCTGAAGACTCCCTCCCACTGGAGGCTGTCTGAATCACCTTTCCCTTGTGTTATCTTGGGCACAGGCGGGCTGGTCACTTCCTCTCTCAAAGGTGATCTTTCTTCTGGTGATCAGCATATTCCACGATTCTATGATCCTATGATTTGAATGAGAACCAACGCCTTGCCCTCCCTACAACTTCTTTTTCTCCACTGTTTAAGTAACAGTTGAAACAAGTTTCCCCACTGCAGGCCAGTAGACAAGAGCAGTCGAGGATGCACTTGATTCTGTGCTAAGGGTAATAGTGTAACAAATTCCGCTGTTCCTACAGCGGAACAGCAAAAGAGAAATGCATCCTCTGCTTTTTCTGATATGCTTTAGATGCTGGGAGGATCAGAGACTTCTGATTGCACCTCCTAGCAGGTGAAAAGCTCTCAAATTAACTTTCATTCCAGTTTGAGTAGATGAAGCAAACAAAAAGGTTCAGTCCTTTCCTTCAGGGCATGAGTAGGTTGAGGTTGAGCTTATTTCCTAACCCTCTGGAAAATGGTGTCAAAGTAACACAACAATAAGAACAAGGAGGAAAGCCCAGGAGAGCTTGCTCTCTCTTTTTTCTTTTTTTTTTCTTTTTTTTTTTTTTAATTTATTTATTTCACAAGGTTTCCAGATCAAGATTTTATTTTTTGCACATTATTGCTTCATAAACAAAGGAACAAAACTAAAGGCACAACAATCAGGAAGGAAGAAATTTTTTGCAGCTGAACACATAGACAGAGAAGAGATAATAACCAAATATAGAGGAATTATTTGCTTATTTTGGAGGTCTACTAAGACCTCTTTGACAGGGATCACACCAACTTACTTTGGTTGCACTGACAAACACCCTCACCTTCAACCTTCTGTGCTCTACCATGGGGCCAGTTCCTGCACTGCACCATTAAGAATTAATTATTACCCTTTACTGTGTAATGATTAGTTATTTTACAGGCCACACAGAAGACTTCTGCAGTTGTCATGCCAACTCTGTCCCCTACCCTGATTTAACCCTCTCTACTGTGTTGCAATGAGCAGCCACAAGTGGTTGTGGGAGGCATTCAGGCTGTGCACAGCCCAGATTTCACTGTATCCTGGACATGGTCTCACCAAGTGTGTACAGACACATGGATTTTAAAGACTGTTGTCTCTTGCTCAGCCCGTGCTTCCCTGCCATGATATGAGAGGATTAGTACATATCCTGAGTGTCAGACCTCTTGCTGCTCTGCAGTGAACCCCTCCGAGTGCTTTAAGTGCAACCCCAGAAGGAGGCTAATCCAGTCCTTGTCAGCTGGCAGCAGTTTTCTCTGATACCAGGGCTTGACAAGCTGGGGCTTGATGGGTGTTTATGAGACATGCATGAAAGCAGGAGGAGAGGTGCTAAAACAAGATAGCATCTCACAGAGAACTCAGATGCACTGTTTGCTCTGGTAGGAGTCAAGGTCTGTGTCCAGTTACCTCTCAGTGCTGTTGTGCTACGATGTCAGTCCTTTTTGTGGGTAGAATTGTTTAACCAGACAGTGAGAACACCACTGTCTTTGCTTAAAGTGGTGGGTACGTCCCACTGGGGAGAAGGGAGAGGGGCTGCACGTTGTCTGCTCTCCCACTGTTCCTTGAAGTCTGAATTGAATTGCGCAGTGAGGAAAATGAGAGCTGGTCTTTGCTTAGATAAGTATTCTCCAAGAAAATTTACAAAACAATGACATAGCTATTTGAGTTCCTGTAGGAAATTATGTACGTCATCCCAGCTATGGGTTCAGTCCTGCAGTCCTGCATTCCGAATGGTGCAGGACCAGACACTTTGTAGCTAGTTCAGCTCATGAGTAGTTGGGATTTGATACATTATCTTTTTTTTTTTTCTTTTTCTGCTTGCTGAAATGACTACCTACATCTCTCCAAGGGCAAAAGAAAAAAAGTTCTGCAAAATACTCTGTATTCTCCACAATAAAGCAGATCATGTCATGTAGTTACTCTTATTGCTATTTATACATAGATGATTATCTGCTCTGTCACATAGTGAGGAATGAAAGGATTAATTGGAGAAATAATCTGAAAATCAAATACTTCTTTCCTTGGTGTTTCTTCAAAGAATAGGTTTTGCAAATCTTGCTCTACATTTACTTTAAAAAAAATCATTAATTCTATAATTAAATATCTAACTGAAGAGGCAATATTTTTATGAAAACAAGTAAAAAAAATTATTATTATTATGTGGAAAGCAGCACTCTGGTAACCAGAGCTGATGTGAGACAGGAGCGAAGGATGGGGAGAAGAGAGAGGAAAATTTCTCTCTTCAGCTTGCATCCAGTAGACTGAAAACAGAGAACTCTTCTGTTTGGTTTCTTACTATTCTGTACTCCATACTCCTTTCCACCATGCACTTCTCATCACTCTTTGAAAAGAAACAACCTAGTCTGTCATCAAATGACTTAATCTGCTGCTTAAGTCTTTGAGTCAAAGAGTTATGACACCTAACCAGCCCCATTCATGCAGAGGTACTGGTTTGCTTGGTTTTGCACATTCACTGTAGGAGCATTGCTGTTTTGAACAGTTTGCAGTCTGTCACTTCTGTGGGGGTTGTCTGGCTGTTATCTGTGTCCTCTCAGTCTAAGGAAGAGAGGGCAGGACACAAAAAGTTGTCAGGCTATAGGTAAAGAACAGATGTGGGACAAGAACACACACTTCTCTTATGTTCCCACCTGCCACCCTCTCCACTCAGCCTTGCTCATGTCATCATTATAAACTTGTGCCATCCTCCAGGGTGATAGTGATGAAATTTGTTTGCAAGCAAGCCATCCGATCAGGCTGGTGTGCTAGAGTGTAATGCCAACACAAATGATTATTATGGGGACATAATTAGCAGGTTTCTATACAGGAAAATGGCTGCAAATGATTGACTGCCATTAACCTGAAACACATGAGAAAAATTTTGGCTTCCTAATAGCCTCAAAGAGGGTTGTGTGAAGATGGGTTTTTCTGACAACAGACATTCCCTCAGTCCTGAGTCTCATCAGTCACTGGTTTCGTCGGGCAGCTGATGCTCTCTTTTGCTTTCAGATCACTGAAAAAAAAAAAAAAAACAACCTATGCTGAACAATCTGTTAATTGTCATTAATTTGTCCACTGGATATTCCCCCCTATATTTTGAATTGTACATCTGCAAGTGTGCTGGCTAAGCTTCACAGTCTGATTAATAGTTTCGATGATTGTGTCAAGGCCAAGAGATTCTTTTAAGCTTTTCACATTCAGCATTGAGAATTTGGTACTTTTTGCACATGGCTGTTCACTTAACTCATGTGACACAGCATCCCACCTCTAATTTAATGATCTTTTATGAGCAGAAGCTGAAGGTGCTCTAAATGGTGGAACGAGGTGGACAACAACTGTTCCCTTTTGCTCTAAGAAGAGCTCGAGAGCAGCATAGTGGAGGGAACAGATACTAAACCAGAAATAACTTGGAGAAAACACAGAACAAAAGGCACAGGCTGTTTAGCAGGGTCTGTATTTATTGTTTCTTTTCCCACATTATATAATTACTGCAAATCACTGATGACTGACTCCATACCTCAGCTTCTTCCTGATCATATCTTGCAGCAGGATCCTTTGGTTCAATACTTGCGAACATAATGCTGATACGCTACAATTTTGCATTATTTTGCATCATCCATTTGTCATTTTAAAGGGAAAGACAAGTGCTTTTAAAGAGACATTAAGGTCAAGTGCAGGTCCACACTATGGGTATCCTTGGGGCAGTAATGGACAGTATTAGAAACTACCTTTGGGAACATTTTCCTTGCATACACCAGGTCTGCTGCCACACAAGTCAGAAACCATGCTGCAATTCCTGCATTGTGGAAATGGCACAGAGTTCAGTTCACTCCAGTAGTACAAATCTGGTTGCTGTGTGTGTCCCAAGGGAAAATGTGTGATCCCAAGACAGACCTGGCTTCCCTGGGAAGTTAATTTCTGTCTCGGGGTTTCTTTCACTTCAGCATCTCGCTGCTCCATCATCCCCGTTCTTGAATATTTTGGACCTGCAAAGCAGGTCATGACATTTCTGCTGGTTTAGCACTGCCTTTTTTCTATACTACCTACTGTCTCTTCAGCTCATTACAGGATGGATGTAACTGCTCTTTTATTCACTTTGAGTAGTACATCTCCATTGAACAAACACCCCAGAAATGTTTGCTACACCAACTGCTACATACCGTGAGTGATGGTCCCCAGATCTGGCAGAAAATATTAAAGGAAAGAAATGGTATCCTGTCTGAGCAAAAACTGCGATATATTTCATGGTACTTTCACCCACATTTTTTGGCATCTCTTTTCTCACACATACAACCTGTTCACGCATCCTGAAAATACGGGGCAGCACATTTGAAAGTGTTTGCAAAGTATGTTTTACTCAGTGATTTTCCTAATCTACAGACTACAGAGAGATACTGAACTAAGCAATGTAATGCATTTTTAAGAAGTATTGTTCAATCACATGGGAATAAACATCATCCTCAGGTATACTAATTATTAATGCTTCTATGATTAAAATTTCTAGTGGTATCAGTTCTTATGTGCCTGGTTTTACATGGATTACTAAGTTAGAGTTCAAAGAATTACCCTTCTACTTAATAAAAGACTGCTGATTAATGAACAAAGTGCATGATTTTTCCTTGGAGAAGGAAATATAAATAATTACTATATTTCAACATGTGACTACTGTACTCTTGGGTAGGGGCATCAATGATCTCTGCCTACATGGAGATCCTTATGTTTCAGAAATGTCTCAGACCCATAAAACAATGACCAAAACCAGCACGGGAGACGCACAGGACACCAGGGACCTGTAAATAGGCAGACAAATGTCAGAACTGGCAGGGTTAGATAAATTCTATTTCAGACATCACTTCTGAAAAGTCTGTTCCTCATTTGTTGCACTTTGATAGCAAAGCAGACCTTCTAAAAATCCATTTCTGTGCATCAGAGTAAACAAAGACAGCCGGAAGAATAAATGGGCTCTGTCTAGTCTAATGCAGATGCCAAGGGGACCAGAACCCAGATGTCCTGACTCTGAATTAAACACCATGCTCTTATTATTGAACTATCATTTTACATGGAGATTTTTTATTTTTGGCGGGAGGGGATGTTGGATGATGATGGTGCATGGTATTTGTTCACATCAGCCAAGACTGAAGGAAAAATATTGTGTATAATTACAGAGCAAGGCAGGCTAATACGTCACCCATTAGCATTGTCTAATTGCTCATGTTATTCTCTGTTCTTAGTCACCCTCATGTCTGTGCTGCCTCTCCACCTCAAATCCTTAACTCCTCCTTCCTCTGACAGGATGCACAATAGCCAGAGCAATATAAATCAAAGCCTAGAATCAGGAAAATTAGAATAGATTGGAAGTGCCAGTTCCTCAAGAAGGAAAAGAAAGAAACAAGACAGCAGGAGATCAGAAGAGTGATTGCAGCTTCATTACAAGGGCCGTTGTACCATCAGAACAGGTTATTGCCTGTCACAAACTGTTTTTATTTTCCAGCTCCTGACTGATGCAGAGCTTGATCTGAAACAAATGCCAGCTACCCACTTACTTTATAAATCTCCTTGCTGTGCTCACATTTAATGTTTATGGGCTCTCACATTTTTCAAATAAAATATAATTTTATACTTTTGGTATCTTTATTGTAAAGCAGCAGCAGAGAGGTTGAGAACTACAGAGGAGCTCTTACAGGTCTGTGCTGCAGTGAGACTGGGAGAGAATGAACTCAGACAGGTCAAAAGGCAGGATAAACCATGATGGGTCTTCCATGCAGTGCACTCTCAATGTAAACTTCTTCCTTAATCTGTTTTGGGTTCAGACATTAATCGTGTGAGTGGCCAAAATACTACAGTGCTGAATTTTTAAAGCTTTTTTTCATTAATGTACTTAATTGTTAAAAAAACCAACCAACCAATCAACCAAAAACCAGCAAACTTCTTCCCAGCAATTCTATAATACCAAATTGAAACCCAAGGGTTTCAATAGCATGTCATTGGGAGTTTCAGCTTCAAGAGAGCAGTCAAAAACCACCTGGGGCAGAAGGAGGTAGAGATGATTGCTGCCTGAATGCTGGCTCTTCCCCTGCTAAGAACTTTTGTTGAGAGTAGATCTCCACACCAATTTTTCTATTGGGAAAAAAAAACAAACAAACCTGAAACAAATAAAGAAAAAAATCTCTTTAAGGAGAGATAATTTCTTTAAAGAGGACAAAGAATTTCTTTTAATTTTAAGATCTATATGGAAATCAATAACTGATCTTTCTATTAGCAACATCTATAACTGATACACCTTCTACTTACAGAGCCAGCACAGTATACCAGGACATATTATACAGAAGTTTTTTTGGAGGTAACTTGAGCAACTTTTGTGGTATTGCTCACGAACTGGTGGAAAGGCTTGTCCTCCCTATGCTCAGCAAACAGCAAAGTGCTTCGGGTTATACTTTTTGAGCAGCTGCCTTATTTAAAGCAGCCTCTGCGTCCTCAGCCTGAGGTAGAGTGGGTGTTTTTCTCCTGCTGACAGGACTCTCACCAGCGGTCCCTCGGATGTAGGTAGGAGATTTAGATGAGTAACAGTGATTTGTTAAAGCGAGGACTGGAGAACTGCAATCTTTAACTGGGAACAAGGAGCTCTCGTTGCATGAAGAGTGTCTTTCTCCAAACAGTGAAGGAGTGATCCAGCTCTGATTTCCCTCCTGTGTGTTGCAACTCTGCGGAGGAAGGCTGCTAATGACATGGCACAGGAACTGGTATTTTTAGAAAATGCAGAAGGGAAGCGTACATGTACAAGCATGAGAAAAATCTGATAGTATTCAGTATCAGGTCACTGTAAAAGCTGGCAGTGAGCAAACTCATTAGGTCAATAGTTATGCAGTGGTCCTGCACTTCACTGCTGAAGTTTTGTCCCCTGGTCCCATTAATCATAATGTTCTTATTGCACAGCCAGTCTTGGAAGACACTCCACATTTTACAATAGAGTGTTTGAGAGCAAAGTGATCTGAGTTTGGTACTTTAATGAAGTGTCACAGTGTTGCTTTACTTTACCATGTCATTGGCTGGATAATAGTGCTGATGAGATCAGGCTAAGTTGCCATGAAATCTTATGACAACAACGGGAGCAAAAAAAATCATCAAGTTTGCCTCATGAACCTGTTTCTCACCTGACATATTTTTTTACTCTCTACATGGAATTAAAGAGTAAGATTTCAGCTGTGCTTATTTCTATTGAATGTCCAGATTTAGGATGAAGTATTACCATTTTAGCGATTTTTTTTTACACTTTCCCTTTACATTCCCTAATTAATTTTTAAGACTCTGAGCTGACACCACAGTAGCCAGGAGCTTCCCATTTCAGATTCAGTCTTTTTTTTTAAAGTCTTATTCTTTCATTTTCGGTCATTATAGTATGTCTTTATATATCAAACTTACTAATATATATGTTATAGAATTACTGCTGTCTCTAATGAAAGAAAGTATTTTAGAACAAAGAGGGTTTATTTATTTTCAGCAACAGTAATGTCCTATGCTTCAGAACAAGAAAGCACTTAATAGGAGAGGAAGATTGAAAAAAAAAAACCCTCAAACTGCCAATAACTGCCATTTATTTGTATTAAAAAGCAATGAAGGCCAAGAAATACAGAAACTCAAGAAAATTATTGCTTTAATATATTTATTAAAGATATCCTCAGTAAAATATTTAATTTTTTATTAGCTAAAAATTCTAGTGAAAAATATCTCCCTAGATTAAAAACAAACAAAAATATACTAGTTGTTTCATTAGAAATTCAAAACAATGCATTTTCTCAGGTTTCAACAGCTCACTGAAATGAAATGCTTTTAATTTCTTTAATTTTTAAGCAAAATTTTAAAAGCTTTGCTGAACTTTTTTGCTTAATAGTATTTTGAGGACTCGAAGTGCTAGCTAGGCAGTGTACAACGTCTATGTGAAAAAACAAAATAAAATGACAAATCAAATTATTGGAGGTAAAGAGAGAAGAATAAGGAGATATATACCTTAGGAGATAATGGTAATTTTATAAAACACGTATTTGTTTCTACCACAATATAAGCCACTAAATGATAAGTTTGTGACCTAAACATTTGTTATTTTTCTGAAGTAGAATAGAGAACATATTTAATTGGACTGGATCCATTTACATCTGGAATGCTTTGCAATTTCCTATGCAATTTCCTTTTTTTCTCTTTTTGTGAATAGGCTCCTAGGAGAATTTCTTAGAACAGACTACATCCATTTGCTACGAATACACTTTCTGAACTTGAAAACGCTTCTTCATGTCTAACTTTGAACAGAAATACTATTTTTGTGCCTGCTGTGAGACCGTTCATGTATTTGGGCAAAGTGACCACGTATGAGTTTGAAAGTAACCCTTATTCCATATTTTCCACTTGAAAATCCTGCAGGAATGGGGGCACTGTATGGACAGGACAGATCATAGGGCTGGAGAGAATAATGCTGAGACAACATTTTTTGGCTAGACAAAAACCAAAGCCATCCCCTTGGGGTGGGGAGCACAACGGTGTTAGTTAATGTTAATAACACTGTTGGTTTACATTTTCTGCAATCTCACAGGCTCTGGAGTAGTAGATAGGAGCCAGATAAAAGGGAGAGAACGTGGCACAGTCAAGTCTACTTCTTAGGAAATAATTCTGTCTTGAAATCTACCTTTTGTTTGCAGCTGAAAGAAAATAATTATAGGAACTGGAGGAGGTCAACCATACATACATACATGTAAAAAAAGTGAGATAACTGTAAAAGTTATCTCACAAAATTTTTTAAATGTGATTCCAAAGCAATTAATTATGCCTCTCTCTTCTGAGCTAAAATGAGTACTAATATCTGTCTTATTTTATTGTATGAAAAAAAGTATAGTAAAATAAATAAAAACATCAAAATGTTTCCCAATATCTGGCCATAGAGAATGTAGTTTAAAGATGAAAGAATGGATTCAGAAGCAAATTTGAAATAACTACTGTATCCTTCCAGCAAAACACAGACAAACCAGTTGACTGAGAAATGAATGATGTTAGCAAACGATGCTAGTTGTTTTAGATAGAAATATTAGGGATGGATAAGCCAAACTCTGATTTGTCTCTTAAACTCTGTTTATCTGTCATTCATTTTTTCTCCAGCTGTTTTCCTCCTTACCCCATTTTTCTTTAAAATAAACTACATTTTTGGCCAATTTTTGGTTCAAAAGGAGTTTGAATATGTTACCTAATTTACTAAAGTTTGCATTTTTTTTTTCTTTTCTCTTTTTTCTTTTTTTTTCTTTTTTTTTTTAATTCTCTTTTTTTTTTCGTGTTACATTTCTGTTCTATGGTTCTTTTTCATCCTTCCTTTTAATTTTCCAGAACTTGTTTTGATATTCACACACAGGGATTTTCCCACCTTTTTTCTGCCTCTGCTTTCTTTTCTCTACCTGATAACTTATTCCCTATAGATGTATGTTCATCTGTAGCGAATTTTGCAGAGTGAATGAGATGGCATAATTCTATCCTCTAAGCCTTTTCAGACTCTGAGTGTCACAGAGGGAATTCTAAAACCAAGTAAAAGAGCTAGAATTTGGCTCACAAATGTGGGACTTGCTTTTTATTTTACTTTTAATGTATTCTCTTGAAAATACAGTACAAACTTCATTTCCTTTTTCTGGCTTTCCTTTTTTTTTTTTTTACCAGCATGGAGGGTTTTGGTATTCCAGCTTCTGCCAGACAGGGTGACTGAAACAGACCTATCCCAGGATTATCTATACTTTTCTTGCCAGCAAAGCTGCACCAGCTTGGTGTATTCTACTATACCCTTCCATCATATCCACAGGCAGATGCTGGCAAAGAGAGTCCAGCCTCCAGCCCATCAATATTACTAACCTTCACAGTGCTTGGAGCAGGCTCACCCCATCATTTGTACAGCAGAAGTCACTCTGCTGTGGCAGTTACTGTCAGAGCACTTCCATTTGTATTTCTTTTAAAAATATCTGGATATGAGAAGAGGGCAAAAGCAATGTCTCCTTCACACTGTCAGCTACTAGTAACAGCAATTATTTCAGAGGCATCAGATAAACACCAGAAGCGCAACCTTTTCCTGCCTGCTCCCACCACCCCTACACCTGCACAGAATTACCTGCCAGCAGTGGCCACAATTGCAATAATATAATGGATACTAAATTAAGAGAGACTGGCAATTGCAGGCCAAAGAGAATTCAAAGGTCTCCTCCATTAAGCACTTAATAATGAGCCCTGAAGAGCAGCCTGTGCCTGGAGCAGAAGCTGAGAGCATACATGTATCTGTTTCATTTGTGCCATATTACCTTAGCAGAGCTTTTGAGTCCAGAGTATTTCCAGACTCCCTGGACTGCCCAGATATATTAAACCCACCTGATGCTGCCTCTGTGAGTGTCTCTATGTTAGCCTGCTTAGATCAATGACCTGACTGCTCAGAATGAGCCACAGCAGAGCTGGCAGAGGGTGATTTCATCCTGGTCGCAGTCCCCTGAGGTGAAAAGAAGCATCTTTCAGCTGCAAAGACAGGAGAGAAATAATTCTCAAAGCCCAGGCTGTTCTGGAAATAAAAGAGAACAAAGTTCTATGTTTTATAGTTTTCTCAATTGTAATTTTCCTTATTTTCTACAGTAAAAGAATTTTGCTTTGTATTTATAGGCAGATTTAAAAACAAAACAATCAAAAAAATGCACAAAGAAACCCTAGCTGCTTTTTCTTTTTTCTTTCTCCTTTTCTCTTCTCATTTTTGTTCTACATATCTGTGTGGATTTTCTTGAAGTGTTATGAAGAAGCTCCTGAAAGGCTTAAAAGAAGTAAAAAACTTAATCTTAAAACCCTCCTTGCTGTTCACTCAGTAGCATTCTTCAGAAGGCAACTTTTCCTTGTTAATGCTAATGTTTGAATAAAAATCTTTTTGTCATTCATGGCTGCTTAGAGCTAGCATCCTTTTATCCAGTAACAGTGGGAACAAGTCTTACATTTTACCCAGAAACTATTTAGGAAGTAGTTTGGTCTTTTGATTAGGGAAGGAAAATAGTTCACAAGATAACTGAAGTTCGTGGGTGGTATGGAAACCTACATAGTTCTACAGAAAGCCTTCTACTGAGGAAAATAGCTTTGTGGTATGTTGGGAAATTACCAGACAGCTGGTAAATAACACTTCAATGTGACATGTTATTCTACTTTTATTAAAGCAAAAAGTCTAGAAAATCACTTAAAGCCTGGGATAGCAAAAAGCCTCACAAAAGCAAAGACAACCAAAATACCTTTGAAGAGTTTCTGTTCCAGGATATTACTATGAGAATGCTTATTGTCTATTACCTGCTTTCTGACAAGATGCAAAATATTTCATGATATTGCTTAACTAACTCTGTGCAGTGCAGTTCTTCTAAGAATTAACATGAAAGTATCAGGAGCAATGAACATCTGCTCTGGTTTTTATGTTGGTACACACTGAGCTGAGTTGCATTCAAAATTTCTCCCTGATATTGTTTACTTTACCAGGCTGTTCTACCCAGTTATCTCTGATATGCTCAGCCTGTTCCAAAAATACCATATTCCTTGGGAGCTTCAGTAGTCAGAGAGTAAATCAGATTTTCATCCATTTAACTGGGAAAAATCCATTCTTCTAAAACAATCTTTGAACTAGTAGAAAGAACAATCATCATTTTCTGAAAGCAAAAGGTAATAAACCACTCTTCCAGGGTTTTGTTCTGTTGTTGGTGTTTTTTTTTATTTTTGTCCTGCAACACATCACAGCTTTTTAATATAATTTTGTTTTCTTCATTTTAATGAATTTATCCTTTAACTACAAGGTTTCTCTGCCTGCCTGTCTTTTCCCTTTAGCTTTTAGACAAAATTATTACAAACAAGGAAAACCAAAAGGAAAACAGACCAAACCAAAGTTGAATTTCCAGTTAAGTCTCCAAACAAGACCATCTCTAAATGAGAAGATCCTGCTGGAGATATTTCTATTTTGAAAGACCAACTTTCCCTTTAGATAAATGTCTGGTTTTTTGTTTAGTCTTCTCAGCATCATTAAAAAGGAGATCATCATACTCTATGTATCCACTTTTCATTTAATGCATTGTATAGTAAGAAGCATTTGAGTTTTACTAAGTAGTGCTGGTGCCCCTTGGATTGTTCTCTGCTTCAGTAGGTGTTTCTACTCTTTTCAATCTGTCATGAATGATGTGTAGCAGACTTATAGAATTTAGGAGCTTTCAGACACTGGCAAAGCAGTATGTCTCCCTGAAAATTAACCTAATTTCCTGAGCTTGACATACAGCAGAAACACAAGGCTGGGTCACGAGAGAATGAGATGTGCTCTCTTACATTTCTCTCACTCTCACCAATTTGTTTCTGGCATCATGAGTTTTCCCCAGATACTCAAACAAGCAAATAAACAAACACCAAAAGTAGCCTAAGAAACAAAACTCCACAGCCTTGTCAGAGCCACTCCCTTTTCAGGCAGGTTGTGCTCAATTCTTAATAGACCAGAACCCTTCCGAAAATCCTGGTTGTTCTGATACCATAGAACACAACAGAATTTTTCCTGTGGAAGATTGTCCTCTCCTTGTGAGAATTATGCCCTACCCAAAACACAGTTATGAAACACATTATTTCTATAACAGCACTATTAAACTTCTGCCAGGCTAAATTTTTTAATAGTTTAATAGATAGAGTGCAATTTGTTAAAATACCATATGAGTATCTTGAATTGAAGTTCAATCTTTTAGTGGAGAAAATGGCTTGTGATGTGCTTGATATTTTCCAATACTTAGGTGGCTCATTCTCAAGCATTAAGCAAAGGACTAGCACACAGAGGAGTAAGCTGCAAAGGAGTTAAAAATCTGAATGTGAAAGATAATCTCTCTTGAAAATGCCAGGGACATCAAGGTGTTCCTTGTTCCATTTGATCAAGATTAAACATCCCATGTTTCTCACAGCAGAGGCTAAACTCATCAAAGAGGCAAGGTTTTGTAGCCAATCCTCAGCAGGATATTTGTTTTCAATATATAAAGGTACAGCTGGTAGGAGTCTGTTTCAAAGAGTTTTCTGATTTAAAATCTGGAAGGGAATGACCACCCATGGACTGGGGTAGGATTGCGTCTTAGGTGAAAAAAGGTAGTCTCCTATTTTTTAGCAAACTCCTCTGAAGCCTCTGATTTTCCTGTGGATAACTATAAGGATGATTATATTTTAGAATACTGTCCTATGTAAAACTCTTCAGGACTCAAATTCTCTTCTATCTTTTTATGGATACATCTGATGATGTTTCCCAATGATGATGTCTTTAATTACCCATCCTAGAGTGGATGAAATTATTTCAGACTTGTGTTTTCTCTTGGTTTCTGCCACAGTGTTATCATAGAATCATAGAATCACAGAATATCCTGAGTTAGAGGAGACCCACAAGGGTCATCAAAGTCCTACTCCTGGCCCTGCACAGGGCAGCCCCAAGAACTACACTACACACCTGAGAGCACTGTCCGAGCATTTCTTGAACTCTGTCAGACTTGGTGCTGTGACCGCTTCCTGGGTGAAGAACCTTTTCCTAATATCCAACCCAAACCTCCCCTGACACAACTTCGGGCCATTCCCTCGGGTCGCCACAGAGAAGAGATCAGTGACTGCCCCCCTGCTTCCCCTCACAAGGAAGTTGTAACTGCAATGAGGTCTCCCCTCAATCTCCTCTTCTCCAGCTGAACACACCAAGTGCCTTCAGCTGCTCCTCACATGTCTTCCCCTCAAGGCCCTTCATCATCTTCATAGCCATCCTTTGGATGCTCTCTAACAGCTTTATATCCTTCTTATATTGTGGCACCCAAAACTGCACACGGCACTTGGGGTGAGGCTGCACCAGTGTGGAGCAGAGCAGTACAATCACCTCCTACACTTATCAGATAGCTACTTGATTTTATAAGACAATTAAAGCAATTATAGTAAACCATTCATCATTTCAGTATTGGTTATAACTCCTCGATGGAAGAGGGCATGTGGCAGTATTCAGGGCAGGCAGTTTGCATGGTCAGTTGCTAAGATATTGGATAATGTCAAAATCATGTCTGAAATGATGGATTGTGCTGTCCCTTAAAAAGATTATAGCTGCATGTTGGTCTTTATTTGTCTTCAGAAAAATTCTGGCCCTTAGAAGAATCATTTCATTTTTGACATACTGCAAAAGCTATATGACTCAGCAGAGTGAAATGCCCTCCAGATACAATATCCATCAGCAACTATTCATTAGTTCAATAGTACACAATACACATTTCACATCAAATTAATTCTGCCCATTAAGTAGAAATCTCAGGTCAAAAACAGTTGGCATGGGAGAAATCTTTTTTCTATGGGGGTCAAAGTAGAGCTTCCTTCTTTTCTGGTTGTCAGAAAATTTCATCTTACACCTTTGTGGGCAGGTAGTAATTAGATAATATCTTGCTCCAAAATAAAATGAACTAGCATAGACACACTTCCTACAGAACTCTTAAGAAATATAAGATTTTTTAAATTTTGTCATAAGGTTGTATCTTTATAAAATAAGTATCTGTCTTGATCAAATTCTCCACAGAAATTAGTGAAAATTTTAAGTCATATTCACTCAAAACAAAATTTCACCCTTGTATAAATTTTAAATAAAAATAATCAATTTCTCTGACATTCCCCTTGGACTAGTAACTTTACATAGGCAGAAAAAGCCTTGACTTGACTTTCATCTTACAGACATAACTTCCACCCAGGAATTTTTACTTCTATGATGATTATAAAAATTACTATCCAGAGCTTTCATCTTGTCTCTGTTGCATTCCCACATGTTACTAGCAATAATTACAGGAAAGTCTTCAGTAGCATTTTAGGGAAGCCCATGAGGTTGATTTACTGAGAGTTTGAGCATCTCCTTGCTTTCATAGCCTTCAACTGGAGCTGTTAGAACTCAACACTTCCAAAAATGATGCTAGATTCTCCATAATCAAATGTGACTGGAAATGTTTGTATTTTCATGTTACCTATCACCTTAAGGGAGTAATAAAACATATTACCAACTGATTCAAATGAAAACTCTCCACTGCATCATATTTAGTACACTTCTGGGTTGAAATATGCCAGCTGGTCCAGAGTATTTAGCAGAATTACACATTATCAAAGGGTAGGAAATAGAGTATAGTATCCCATTGCAATGCCAGATAGAATTTTACATATTGGAATTTAATTACCAAAGTTGTATTAGGGTAGCAATTCTCTATCTGCTTTAATCCAGCTCATTATCATTTGAGAGAAGAGCACAATTGCTGGTAATTTACTGCTGGTGATACAAGTGGTCTCTAGAGGTAGTTTTATCCAGCCTTTATAATGTTAAAAGAGAAAGGCCCCAAACCAGAACCATTTAAAGGGAAAAGTGAGGAATAAAAGAAAATCTACTTTAAGGAATGTCTTTCACGTAACTTCAAATCAATCACTGAAAGACTTTGCAATAACCTACAGCTGAGATTTAATGTTTTACAGAGGATAATATTTTGTAGCATTATAGTGGTACGTCCAAACTCTCTACTCCAAACCAAAAACTTCTAACAGAACTCATGGCTTTTGGATGGAATAGACTCCCTTAAAACTTCTCTTTGTCTTCTGAGGGCAGAGGAAGTAACATAAGTTATCTTTTGAGATCTGCAAAAGGGTTTTGTCCCCTTCTCCACAGAATCCAATTCTGCTTGATAATGATGGATAGTGACCAGTCAATGAGCAAGTACTATGTATAATCAGGCATGTTAAAGCAATCTTGGAGCAGATCATTAGTCAAGAGGTTTGACAGCAGCAGAAACAAAACTTAAACATTTTCTGTGCCAAGAAAGAACATTTCAAACTTTTTATTGGCATATTTATCTGTTGTTGACAGTCAGGAAGCTCTTAAGAAACTTTCTCTGGTGGTGCACTGGAATTTGCAGTTATAGTGATAATATCATAAGGGAGATTAACTGAATGCAACATCAATTATCTTTCCACGGTACATTGCTATCATTGCTGTCAGTCATCACTGCAGCATATTTGAAGTATAGGTTTGCAGTCCTACAATAGCAGTGAAGGAGACAGGAGAGGTGAGAATGAAAAGAGCATTGGAAGGTAGGACTACAAATTTCACATCTTTTGCCTTCCCTAGTACCTTTTGACAGCTCCCTATCCTTATTTTTTAAAGATCTTCTCATGCCAATTGCCTTAGTAAAACTTTATTCAGATTCGTGTTTGATGGAAATGGAACAGGGAACAATAAATCTACAGTGCCATTACACAGTAAAATGATCAAAGGATTGTTGATACATTGTAGAAAACTTGCAGAAACACACAGTCTTGTAATTTAGTTATCTATCAGATACTGTGTCATTTATTTTTTTCTTACAGTTAGATCCCGAGAGATTATTTCATTCTGAGAAGAGCTAGTCTTCCTATCAGCCTTGCACATTTCTGTGGATTTACTCAGAAGCAGTTCACATATTCCAACCAGGCTGTTTGAAGAATAATGTCTTACTAAGTAGGAATTCCATGTATTTCCATACAGGAACTCAGGAAGTAATGTACTATTCGCCATAAACTGAGTATATGTCATCAGTAAAATTTGAATTAGTGTGCACATGTTTGCTTGAAAGGACTATTGGAAAATGCCTGAAAGCAAAGAATAAGAGTTTATTTGTTCTTTCTGCTTATGTTCCTTGTTTGCCCCTGCCGTGACATCATAAGCATCTCTGCTGCAACTAAAGTTAATGGCATAAACAGCCTTGCAATTTCAAATAAAGAGTAAGTGGCAAGAACAGATGCACAACCCTAAAAGCACTCAGCTCTAGCACATGTGTTTTTTCTCTGGGCAAATAATCATTCCAATCCATTGCAGAAGAAAACCAACACCAAGCACATCCATTGTAGAAAACAGAAATTTCTTTAACTCAAATAGTTTAAAGACAACTATGTGAGACATCTTTATAGGGATAAAATGCAAGATGCAACACTAATTTCTTTGCCTGAAGTAGTACTTCTTGGATACAGTGCCATTTTCGAAACTGATATGTCTTCTATGCTTTTAGAAACATATATCATATATATCAATGCTAAATGTTAGATCCTGCTTTCTTATAATTATGATTTCCTTTTCTATAGTTCTAGAAAAAGAGAAGATTAGAGAGTAACTTTCATTGTGCTGTTGAACAGGAGCCTAAAGGGGTGCAAGGTCTCTTCTTAGCTTTTCCTGAGTTATTCGGGCTTTTATAGGATAAAGTGGCTGTGTGTGCTTCTTCCCTGTGATAGGGTGGTGGGACACATGTGAGTGTTGTCTCTATGTCTTCTCTACTCACCAGGAAATGTTGTGTATTGTCATTGTATATCAGCAGTGAAAAATTACACCCTTTTCCCCCTAAAAATAATAAAAAAGATGATTTTGGTGACAGAAAAATGAATGGCAAACCTACCTGCTAACTTGCAAGTTTCAAAGTTTTCTAATGTCTGCTTTTCTATGTGTAGCACACTTATTTGTGTATAACTGCACAATTTATCCTAAGTCTACCTCTCAAGTTTTCCATCTCTATTCATGTATCCATAACCTGAGAAGATATCAACAAGGTCTCTAGCAAGCATCCTTTGAAGGGATTTTTTTCTCCTTTTTTTTTTTTTGCATTATCTTTCACTCATTAAAAATAATTAATTAAATAAATAGAAATAATAAAAAATACAAGCACAGCATAAAAAGGTTGCCTTTCCACAGACACTGAACAATTAAAAAACCTAGGCTTCAAATCAGTAGGGGAGATGAGTTCCAAAATAGATGCCCATTTGTTCAAAGTGTCCTGCTATCACTCCCCAGTGAAGTAAGCTAAAGATTCTTGCTAAAAGTATATCACCACACAGTTTAATCACCACATTGGTCAGTTGTTTGCATAAAATAGTAATGTGGCATTTAGTCTTTCTGTGGACCTCAGCATACCTATCTGTAAAATGCATAGTGTGTTGTAAAATTCATATAATACCTTGCAGGGCTTTTGTAAAGCTAGGCTAATTAATGTCAAGGAGCCAGCTGAAATTTGCTCTTTAAGCAAAATTAATTTATCTAAACCTTCAAAGAAAGAAGATTTCTTAATACTTTTTCCAAAGCTCCTTTAGCCCTCATGCTGACCATTTATTATTTATACATCAAAACCAAGCCGTAGGAGAATAATGGGCAGGCCAGAAAGCTTGAGAATAATAGCCATAGTTTGTAAGAAAGATCTCATTAGGGACACCAAAGTGAAGTACAGAGTCAGTGGAACTAAAGAACAGTTTATGACATTGTGCTTGCATATTTGGGAGTGGTAGAAAATTGTATAAGATCACCATGATGCTGCCTTAGTATCTACTGTGCCTTGGACATAAGCGTGTGATTTGAGGCTGGAATGACAATCCAGATTCTGACGGTCTTTGAGAAATACTGAGGAGCCTCCTCCTTTTATAAATCTTTCTTAGCCAACCAGAATACCTTTCTCACATGATTTGTCACTCTCTTCACCATCTCTGCAAAACAGAGCAGCTTCCCAACAAACTTATTCAGAGGTGGTTAGGACATGAAAAGAATCACAGATTTTGTAATTCCTAGTGGGGTCTCCACCTTGATACTTGAATTGATACGGAAGGTACTGAGTATGGAAGGCGTAGAGTGACTGCCTTTGTTAGATGCTGAAAGGAAAGGTATGTGTGACCTCTTGTCCACGTGTATTAAAATGTCTAATGGTGGAAAAGGACAATAAAAGAAACAAGGGAACTTGCTTGTTGTAAAAGAAATGATAAAGGATTCAGCAATTCACTGCTCGACGCACTGAGGATGAAGAGGAACACTGGAAGCAGTGCTGTCTGCATAAGTTCATGGTTCGACACCATGGATCTCCAGGTGGGTCAAGATTATAGAGATACACCAACCTGGAGGACTCCATGCTGTTGAGCTGTTCATAAGCAGCGGAAGTCAATAAACTCTTCTCAGCTACCAGGTTATTTTCCCTGTCTGCCTCTGGAGCTCTTCTGACCGCATTGTTTGCACTCACTTTGGAGGAAATTACCCATGGAGAACACCCAAAACCTTCCACAACTGACGAGACGGAGCAAACCATCTCTCTGTTGGGGACTAAAGCACAGTCAATACTGATACACAGCTAAGGAGATTTCCAGGTTGTTGCCACGTGGGTGCATGTGCATGCACATGTCTGCAGTGGATTTTCTTACATCTTTCTGTGAATGCTGCAAGTTTCCATTCTTTGTCAGAGGGAGAGGTGAATGGGCAGATGATTTTCTCTGTGAAACTATTAAAATAGTAAGTGGATAGCTATCTGAAGCAAGCAGGCATGTTCTGAAAGGGTATGCCTACACTGTCAAAAATTTATGGGTATGAGCCCATTCTCACACACATGTGGAAGAATGCCTTCCATCCACATTGAATACCTACAGTGGTGTTAACAGTTCTGAATTTGGGTTATTTATGATTTTGTTGAAAGAGCAGAGCCTGAGCCCATTCCCAGCCTCTGCATGAACCCAAACTCATGTCTAAGTGTTACAGACAGAGCGGACTGTGGCAAGGCAGAGTGTATTACTCTCCCACTGCATCAGCAGATATGTGAGGTACAGCTTTTTCCCTGCATGGTGTGGACATTTGAGGTATATGTACCAGTGTGGATGGAAAGCTTTGAGGTCATGGGAAATGGCATCCTTACCTCCACTTTTGAGCCCTCTTTACACCTGGAAGTGTAGACATACCTACAGAGGATCATGTCTTCTGCATAATAGTAAGTATTTATTTGCATTGCTGTAATTCAATATTGAATTCTCTGTTGTTCGCTTGGGTAAAGGCAAGTCTTGTCATTCTGGAAGAAGGAAATTACCTTGGAGCAGAAGAAGCTGCTCAGGTTGAAGACCTTGTGGCTATTGGGTCACTCCTTAGAGCACCTGAGAGCTCTAAGGCTCTTCAAGGAGACTGACAATGAATCATTGCAAATCAGGAATTTTTTCTCTTAGAAATTGTCAGTGGTAAATCTCAGGCCATTGCTTACTGGACTTAGCTACATTTTCTATTTACTATACAAGATTTCTATTTGAGGGTTGAATAGGAGGTTGGAAGAGAACAGACATGAGTGAGAACTCTGTAAAGCAGGATGCATCCTTATGCATGCTGCACTGAACTGTGATTTAAATATGTCTGGCCTGCCACTGATGAGCAATCTAAAAGTGACAGAATTTTCAGAGAGCTCTTTTGCTTTCTGTAAGGCTTTTCTCTTTTCTTTTTTGGAAAAAAAAAAAAAAAAAAAAAAGAAAAGAGGCAAAGACAGTGAAAGAATTATTTGGGGGATAAAATGAATTTCGGAGACAAACAATGCACCTGTATTATGTAGCATTGATTGTGATGTCTCTGTGAGTCACATGGAATTACAAGCTCCCTTGCTCTCTGCTTTGCCAGGGCTGCTTCATGTGTTATGAATTAATATGGGACCCATAGCTGAGTGCTATTTGTTTTATTCTTTTACCTGAGCCCTTAAATCTCTTGGTAACAATTGGGAGATAGGGGAAAAAGGGGGAACTGATAACCAGAGAGAGTGGACTCAGTGTATTACTTTCAAGTGCTCTATTAGCATACTGCTGAGCTGAAACAGAGGTAATAGCCCTCTCCAAAACAATCTGCACTAGTGCCACTTGCCAGCAGCAGACAGAGAGCAAGAAAGCACATGGGATGTCTTTTTTTTTTTTTTGCTGGTTATCTAATGTCATAGAAGAAACTTATTGGATTCCAAAGTGGCCAGGATTCATTGAATCTTTGTCAGTAAGCAAAAATAGATTTCATTAGGAACAAATGAATGCTCCCTCTTGTTCAAATGGGCTTTGAGGTGTAGTGTGTTAAGTTTTGGCTGTGTGAGTAGATTGTCCTCAAGCAGATCACTGCTGTTTTTGAAAACAATGGTCATGCAGTAATGTATCTTTCATTGTCCTCAAACTACTCCAGAGCAGGGTGGGACCTTGTTGAGGCTGAGGGGCTCTGAACTGTCTGGACATGCCCAGAGAGAGTAGGGTGCAATCATTGTCCCTGTTTTTACCTTGTCTTCTCAAAAAGAAAATATATTCCTACTCCCTCAGGTTCCTTTAAGAAACTCTGTACTAACTTTTAAGGGTTTAAGGCTTTTCTGCCTGTATTTATGGCTTTTATTTTTAGACTGTGATTGGTACTGAATTACAATACACTATGACAGCTGCTTATTCACATATTATAGCTGTAGCTTTGACTTCAGTTGCTCTCTGTCTCATTGCAAGTCTTCTAAAAACGCAAACATGCTTAAAAAGTAGATTACATTTTCAACCAGAGTGAAAAAAAAAATACTGTTTACATTGTTTATGAAATTTCATGGCATATGGATATTTGTTAGCAGTCTTAAGTAGTTCCAGCTGGTGTGTTTAGTTTGTGAAGTGCAAAGCACGCTGAAAACTGGCTAATCAAGTTGCCCTTTTCAACCTGCTGATTTCATAAGAGTTACAAATCTAGCTTTTCCATTCTGGTGTGGCTGGCTAAACAATGTAGCAACTGTTTCAAAGCGGGTACAACAGGCTGCAAAACTGATCATCAGCCTAATCCAGTTTCATATGGCAAGGCTTTTATATCTATTCAGCATAGTACACCTTAATGTGAGGTAGAATTTGAGTTTTCCCTTCCCCCCCTCCATCATTCACACATAGAAATAAAAAGGAGCAAAGACAAGTGAAGGAATTCTCATCTTCTAGCATGTAAGCTAATAGAGTATAGGTTTGAAGTTATACCACCATCAGTACAGTGAGGGTTGCTGTCTTTCCTCACTAGTAGCACAAGCCACTTCATCTACAGGACACTAGACCGAAACACAGAAACCTTCACACATCGCTAAGGTTTCATCAGGCATTAGATGGCTCCTTTGTGATTCCTTCTTATAAACATCAGATATAGATTCAGCCTCACCTCAACCCCGTGAATCTCCCCAAATCAGACTTACTGAAGATCATTCCTCACCAAGGATCTATTAAAATAAAACATTTTGGTTGTTTCAATTCCTTCCAGATTTTGGAATGTTTTGATAGAGCAAAATGAGGACTGGGAACTTTTTTTTCTTTTAAAATATTAGTTGGTATCATAATCTGATTCACAGAATTGGACTTTTAAATGAAAAAAAATGAAAAGAATGAACATATGACTCATGTTAAAATTACAGATTCTGGCAGTACTAGATTTTGCAAGTGATTTATAGAGGCTTTTAGTTTTTAAGGCTTTTTTGCCTAGTGGATTATTATTATCATTTTCAGGAAAACAAAACAAAACCAACCAAAAAAAAAAAAAAAAGAAAAGAAAAAAAAGAAAAACAACAACAATGAAATAAGTAAAAATAAAAAAACAAACCAAACAAAACCAGAAACAAAAACAAAAACAAGCAAACAAAAACCCAACAAACAAACAAACAAAAACAAAAACCAAACCAAACCAAACAAACAAACAAAAAAATAGATCAAATTTTTTTTGTTCAGTATTATTTTATTGGATAAGGAAATTATCCTCTTTTGAAGGTTTCCAGTAAGATGAAAGCCCATTTTAAATAGGAATAGAACCTATTTACAAGTTGGATTACTACTCTCCCTTTCTTTCTATAGGTGCTTGAAGGATGTAGCCATCTCATGACTTTGTTTTCTGCTCAGAGAGACCATCATGCATGTACCTCCCTACTCCCAATTACATCTGTGGCACAGGTTCTTTTTTTGAGGGCTAGGTGACAGGAGAGATCCTTGCTAAATGCCCAGCCTGAGCTAATATCAGGCCGCTCATCTTAACACTGCTTACGGTCTTCTTGAAGGCAACAAGTGAGTTTTCTTGTTTTCTGCACTAAAGATTTTCATTACAGGCACTCCTCAGCAGGTGCTTTTGATGGGCTGTGGTGGAACAATGCCATTAACAATGCCGTGAAGGAACAACAGGGCACAGATCTACACAGCTAATGTAGACTCAGGCTAAAGTGTAAGAAAGACATTTCCTGATCCATGTTATGTATGTGCCCTTGAAGATTTCTGCTTAATTTACTGACCAAACCAAGATTTTCTGTTGTTAGCAATGCAGAGCTATTACAATCTGAAAGAGTGAGCTGAGTTCTGTTCTGATGTGTGTGCCATCAGCAAAACTGTCAGATATGTCTTAGTCACTGCACTTTTTTTATAGGAGATTGTAGACATGAGGCTGGGTTTGCAGGGCTTGTAGACACACAGACTGACTTTTTATTTGTTCACTGAGCAAATATGACATGGAAATCTACATAAGCCAGCAAACATAGACTAGAACCCTATGTGATGTCGTTTGTGGTTACTATTGGTCTCAGGGGTGAGGGTAAAAAAATCTCATTATTACTCTATTTTGTTTTCAGAACTCCTTTCCATCTCATTTCCACCAACTTGTTAGTTCTGTCTCACACACATAATGGAAAGAAGGAAATAATACCTTTAGCTTGAAAGCTTCCTAATCATAGGCTAGAGGATTGACATTTTGCCTAACAATAGCCAAAGAAATCTATGTGCTGTAAGAGCCCTTCCTAATGCCAAAGAAAACGAATAACAGCTTTAGTAAGCACTAAGACTTTCCTAACACAGTTTTGATGGTGTCTTCTTTTTGTAGTGGGAAGCTTCACAAGTGAAATTTACTCAGTCCAGTGAGGTACTCCAGTTTACTATGGAGATGGGATTACTCTTAGTTAGGCTTCAAAGTTTACTTATAAATTGGCCTTCTAATCTGCAAGGTCTCTAAGGTTTCTCTAGAGTAAAGAAACACCTACTGGTGCCACTTCATTCCATGCAATTGTGGGGCTAAGGAAGAAGGGATGGATTCCCATCTGGAGGCATTTCTGTGTTATTCTTTATGGTAGAAGGACCATAGATAGCTTTGGTAAGGTATATAACATTCAGAACACTAAAATCAGGCAAACAGTAATAATGACAGCTCAGCTGCCAACAGACCAGAATGTCCATCATGGTATTTTGCACAGCAATTTTGAGGGTGAGATAACAAACTTGAGCTCTGAAACGTAATTCATATTGCACCCATTTGTCTTGCATACCCTCAAAAGGCCTTGAATATGGTCAGGGTGCAGCTGGCAACATGACTGCCTGGAGCTACATAGGGTGAGAAAATAATAGGGTATGCTTCCCTGCAACTTGGTTAGGCTGCTGTTTCTAATGTACTGTCCCTGCTGGTATCTGAAGCAACGGATTTTGATGGGAGAAGAGAAGGTGACAGGTCCACTTCCTGAAAACTCTTCTACCTTTTAAGATGTCCGTGCTTGCCTACTCAGGGGACATAGCAAACTGTTTTGTTAGGACTGAAATATGGATTAAAATAGGGGTAGTCTTGGCAAGCAGCTGTGAGCAGTTACTTCTGTCTGGATATTAACATGCAGGGGTACCATTTTAGGTGATGAGTATTGTTTCTGAGGAAGACTTGAGTGTGACTGCTTAGATGTTGAGCAGGAATTGGCTTCTAGGCAGAAAATGACAATGGCCAGCTGAAGTTACTTTATCTTCAGATACATTTGAGTGCTTCCATAGGATACTGTCATGGAGCCAGAGATATTCTGGCAGTGTACAGAATATGCCTCTTTCCCCTGCTACTTGAAAGAAGAGATTTTGCTTGCTCTTTTCTCTTGCCACCTATTTTATTGAGACTTTAGATTATTCTGTGGAATTTATTGGGAGCAGATTCATTGATTTCATCAAGATTTTTATCAACAGGGCAAAGTATGTCTGTGAGGAACTTGTTATACATTTGCACAGAGTCAAGCATTTCTGTAGCCTCAGCTTTTGAAAAGGAAAATGTCTATGATCTGGGACCCTGAGTCTGGAAAATACCCTAACCCCCAACATAATATTTGCTAATACTCTTAGTTGTAAGGTACAGAGCAAGAAGCTTCAGTAGATTAGGTTTTGTCTAGCAAATGAAGATATGCCCAAAATTGCCATATCTAGTTCCTATTTAATTAACGGTGTCACTAGAGGATGATTAAAAGTTCCCAAGAAAACTCCCCTTGTACTAGATGCTGAATAAACAGACAGTTCCAGCTTAGCTCCAGGCAGCTTAATTCTTAAAAATCCATAAATAATTTTTTTCAAAAATAAGCAGACAACCAAGGCTCCACTAAGATACTGCTGTCAATGATCTTAGTCTTCCTTTCTAGTTTTACATTCTCCACGTCTCTGTGATTTTTGATATGAAAACCGATTGTCTGGAGAAGGAAAAGGGATTTTTGGTCTGGGTTTTTTTTGTTTGTTTTGAGTTTTTTTGTTTGTTTGCTTGTTTTTCATTTTACTTCTTTTTGTAACTCATATTACTTTCTAAGACATGCTGCCACTGAAAATTGCACTGTTTATCAACTACAATTATATTTACCTATGTATAAAACTCTTTGATATGTCAAAGGATTTCTTTTCTCAGCTGAGAAACTAAATTTCAAATTGCTGAATGCCATACTAGACTTTTCTTTTGGTCACAAATTAATTTTAAAATTAATCCATCCAAGAAAGATTTTAGGCAATGAAGTTTGGATTTCTAGCTTGTTTTCCCCCTGATGCCAGGAAACAAAACTAATGAGTGAGTAATGTTCTCCCTCTTGCAATGTACAGTTTTCAAAATGGCATTGAATTGGACCATTAGTCTGTGTACTTCCATTTTTATCTACTCCTTTTCTTGAATCAGCTAAAGCTTGACTCAGTGTTAAGATTTCAGACAGCCTTTTCTCAGTGTGCTTTTTAGGTTATCCCAAAATTAAATTGCTGTAATATAAAATATTGAAGAATTACTTAAACCTACAAAATTACTTCTTCTGCATTCCCCACAACAGGTGAGTTACATGTTACAAAGCCAGACATTTAAATTTATAGTGTAGTTAACTTCCATGCACTATTTTAATGTATGTATACTGACAGTTACTGGGGTTTAGAGTTTTTCTCCTGTTGTGAAAGACTACTTTGAACTCCTAATTCTCCTGATAGCCTTTCCAAAATGGACATCTATTTAAAAGTAATGCCCAGTTGAATATGTTTTCAGATGTTCTGCCAGCCAAGAACTGAATCTTAAAAAATGAAAGTATTAGGGGGCTTTGCTTTACTCTGAGGTCACTCACCTTTGTTGCCACAGCCTGTGGCATTTTACAAGTTTTGGAACCATAAATAGAAATCACATTAAGCCAAAAGGCATTATATCTTTAGTACATTCTAATGTCAAAGTCTCAGCAACTGTTACATGACACAGCTTCATTACAGCCAATAGAAGGACAATTTGCTGTAGCCATATTTTCAGCAGCCCAGAGATTACAGGGAGCCCTGTGCAGAGAATTCTTTCATTTAAATACAAGTCATTTAGCTTATCTTTTAGAAGATGCATGCAAGTGACTCCCTCAAATTATGTCCATATGGATAACAAACTCAATCATACACACGCCAGAATTTTTTTTTGATTCCCCTCACTTTTACAGCCACCACCACCACCACACCTATAGGTCTTCTATCACTGATTGCTGCAATTTATCCTTTCTGAGGTCACTGCTGGATTTTCAAGGAAAAGAGGTGCATGCAGACTGTATTATATAGGTACACTGAAATTGTGAAAGAGATCTCTTTACTTTTTCCCATGTGTTCACATGCTGCATGAGAAAACCCCTGCTTCCTATGGAAGAATTACTATTTTTTTATATAATTTAGCCCATCCTGATACAGAATGGTACTGTTGTTCTGTACACTTACAGACATTTGCTTCACTAAATTCATGTGTGAATCTACTAGTCATCCTTAAGAATGCCAAACAAGCTCAATAAAGCAAATTTGAAAATAACAGTGAGTAAAAATGGAAAAGAGCTGTTACACCACCCACTGGTGTATGCCTCCTCTTCAGGGTTTTCCTGCAAGTATTGTAATGGTGTCATGATTAGACCTTTTAGAAATTATACCAGTAGGTGCTAGAAGGGGACCTGTGATGTTTTTACTATTCCTTCCTAGAAGCAGTATCAGGGACATCTTGATTATCCTTGATATGTGTTTATACTTACATTTTTATATTTATATATATATATATATGTCTTATATTAAAGACCACCATGGATGGAGATGCTACAAAACTCTTTTGGTACACTGATCCTTTAACTCTCCTTTTAGTTAGAACCTTTTCCTAATTAGGAACCAAAATCTCTTTTGCTGCAGGTCAAAGTAATTATTCCTTGTGCTATTGCTTATGAGTGTAGAGCACAGTTTCTCATCCTTTGAAACAGCCTTCTGAAATTCAAACTTCTCTAGAAAAAAAAAAATCCAATTCTCCAACTTTCCCTCCATTGCATGATTTCTTGACCTCTGATCAGTTTAATTCTACTGCCCTGGACCCCTGATAATACATTTTTGAATTTCTGAAAGTGGTGTGCTAAATAGAATGCAGTATTCCAGCTGAGTACTCAATATTGTAAGGTACTGGAATAATTATTTTCCTCAGCTTGCAGATTTACACATTCCATAATTGTATTTATCATTTCATAGCAACACTTAGTACTAGTTCTTACTGATATTCACATCTTTCCCACAAGCACTTTTTTCTTCATTTTGTGTTTGCCTATCTAATTTTCATTTCCTTCATATGACTTGCTTCTTGCCTTTATTAAATTTTAATATATAATTTTTTTTTCAAGTGTACTGGATCATTTGAAATTCTGATCCTTATGCTAGCTGCCTCTCATTCTTACCCATACATTAACATTGGCAAAGCTTGTGAGTGATCAGGTTTTTCTGGGGGGAAGATTATCAGCTTTGTGGAACCCTCTGTAACTTGTCTCCACCTGGGCAATTGAAGGAAATACTCTCATCCATGTAGTGGTATCATCACAGTGGTGTTTTTTGGTTGGTAAATTGTCTTTCTAAGGAAAGTGTTGATTAATACTGTTCTTTGGTATTTGTTGCAGTGTAATATGCTATCTCATTAGTTTTCTATATTGCTCAAAACTCTCTAAATATATTACTTTTTCTCATTTTCATTGTAAATTTGTATTCTGACTATTTTTCTTTGAACTTCACAATTCATGTAGCTTAACTCATGCTCTGGTTCCAAATCTCTGGAGAACCCAATTCATTTTCTTTGAAGAAAATGTTTAAAAATATGTTTGAGGCTAATCATGAGTTTTAAGTCAAAATCACAGCATTATATTTCACAGTTAAGGGAAAAAATAAGTCCTCCCCTCCTCTCATTCCTGCACTCACAAAGGACATATGACCAAAAGAGGTGTCCTTGTGTGATGTCTCCCATCAACATCCTGGCCACCACCAACTATACAGATATATTCCTAAAATTTGACATCTAATTCTGAGCATTTTCTTGAATGACTGCTTAAGTGATTTCCCAAATCAGAGCTCAAGCTAATTTATATTATTTTTCCATCTGCTCCATTATTTCCTATAATATATTCACATTGTTTCATTTCTAAGCTATGTTCTTGAATTAATGAATATGTTAAATAAAATTAAATCAAACAGCTCTCCCAATTGCCACATAAGAGGATATCACTCCCCAGATCAGACATATTACAGAACTGTTATCTTCATTTGCAGTCTTTTGTTTTTTTGCTTAGTTCACAGACAGTAGCATTCCTATTTAAGTCAGATGGGGTTTCTGGGGATAGCAACATTTCATGGAAATCTAGATTAGATACTTTAATATAATATGCCTTCACTTTAGAAAACTATTTGATATTCTGTCTCCTAGAGCGTTATGTGCAAAATTAATATGCAGATAGAACATATGATATGAATGCAAATTTAAAAAATCTATGTATTACTCATTTATCTTTTAATACCTATAGTTATTGAACTGAGGGTTCTGGTACTCATTAAACACACTGTGATCTTTCAGTGAAACCGCATGATGTTGATGCTCATAATTCAGAGCTGGGTTAAAGCTTCTCCATTCCAATGAAACTTGCATAGGGGCCAGGAGAAGGTGGAGAAAACAGAAATAACTGGGAGAGAGAGCAATAAGGTGAGAGCCTGGGGGTAGTCAGCATCTACTGCTTCTGTCAGGAGCCATCACTGCAGCAGTACCTGCTTTGAGATGCCTGGCAGTAGCAGCAGGGGATTTCCAGAGCTGCAGTGCTGGCAAAAGCAGGCAGCCAGACCTGAGCTGAGGTACTGCTCTGCTTGTCTGACACTGCCCAGAGTGGGTGGTTTCTGCCCATCACAAGACCTGTCCCTAAGAGCACCATGACCAAACACTTGTTAGATCTTTACTGAACTAGTTAAAACAAGACCACTCTTTATTGTAGACAGGATCCATGCCAGATATGCACAGGCCTCTGGTGGGAATATGCAGTCAGTCTGGTTCCATTGCGAGCACCAGACGCTACCCCCTCATCTCAGGCTGTGGAGATGATAAGGCAGTGTACCAGCTCTATATATAATTGTAACCTTTAGAGAGTTTATTTTCAGGACCAAGCCCAACAACATGATAACACCATGAGGCTGCACCTCAGTGTGGTGGTGGTGGTGTAACGTGGTGTCGCAGTGGCACGGTATAATGCGGTGTTTTCGTGTCATATACTGGCTCATATCACTTACAGACAGAGAGCACAATGCTGCTAAGTGCTCTGGGGCCAGGATGCAGTCTCCTCTTACGAGTTACTATCTGATATTACTATGGTACTACACTCAATTTTACTTAAAAGCATTAGGATGAGCAGAAGCATCCTGAAGCTCAGTGAAAAAGCAAGGTTTTAATGGTGTTTCATTCTTCCTTCAATATCCTCTATCAAGGTTGCCTGTATACCTTTATGGTGATCTGATGAAAGTAAATAGGTGAAGGAGCTCTGGTATTTAATGATGTGCCTGCAATCATTTGCAGCAATTTTTGTCTTTAATTTTTGTTAGCTTGAAAAAAGTGTAAGGAAAAAAATCATTAGTTGTTCTATATCAGCAGGTTCAAGCTTTTGATCTCACACACAAAAAGAACAAGAACATTCCTTAATCTTAGCTTGTTTCCACCTATTGTGTGGTCGGAATCCAACTTAAACTTCTGAGGCTTTAAACATGGGGTAGTTCAGCAACTACTACTCCTGTACAAATCCTCTGGAGACAACTTGCACTGTGTCTGTAAAAGCTTCAGAACATCTCATTTTCCTTCAGCTATGGTTTTCATTTTCTCTCTCTTCATTTTAATGCCTTTCTTCTCACCACTTTTCTCCCTTTTTTGTTGGTCTTCCTTTTGCTGGTCCTCTTTTTACTCCTCTATCTTCATACATTTCCCATTGCCTTCACTCTTTTCTGTGAAGGTTTCAGTCCTGTGATATGGATGGAGCAGATGCTCTTGCAGAAGGTTCTACAAACAGATTAGGAACATCCAGCACGGTGTACAAAAGAATCTCCCAGGTGTCAGCGTTCAGTCAGAATTGGGGAGCTAGTCATTGCAATTCAGTTGCTGAGACCCCAGAGACTCACAGTGACTGCAGTCTCTCTATCCCTAGTAGGGAACTAGTAAGGTAGAGTCAGTGACCTCAGGACATTGCTGTGAGGTTTTGCTAATCGATATATACAGAAACTTCCAGAGGTGTAAATGCAGAGTCAAGTCCAACTTATTCCAGAGAGTAAACCTGTGTTCAAAATTGCCAGGATCTGCAGAGGGCTTTAAACAGGAATGTTTTTACTTTGCAAGGAGATTTGTATTCATTAGGTAGTCTCTAGGATCACTGGTCCACTCTAATAAGTGTTCTGATAAAAGAGGTCATGTCTCCAAAGAATGCCTGATAAGGACGTGTCATTTCTCCTGTAAAAGATGATTACAATAGTCAGACCCTGATCATCTTCAGACATCCTCATGGTGACAATCTTTTTAAAAAAGACTAAAGAAATGACACTTCTCCTTCAAGGTTGTTCAGTGCTGATAAAAGTCATTAGACTGATGATGCTGAGAAACAAAGTCCTCTGCTTCATAGCATAGATATTGTCAGTGCAACAAAATTTTGCATATTTAGCAGCACTGCATGACCAGCAGGATTCAAACCTGCATACAGGGACAATCCACAAAGTCAAGGATAATATGACTTTCAATTCTTCTATTCCATCTGGAATAGGAACCACTGCTATATATGCTGTATATGCTTAAGTCCATAAGCTCCATATAGCACCTTGGGTAGGGTGTGACCATTAGAGCAGACAACCCAGTCTGCAATTTAGTCCTAAGATATTTCAAAAATGGGTTTGGAGTGAGTTCGGAGACAACTAAATTATTTCTGTGATCTTTTTCACAGCACTCTCTCCTCATATTACCAGACTATAAGAGACCCTCTTGTCTCCTGCCTGCGTGTTGTGCATGTCATGTAATCAAGATAATCACAGGATCAGGCATGAGGCTGCTGCATGAGGAGAGTACCTGCACTGTGGGACTCAGGAGGAAAGGCCAGGGAATCCAGTTCTCACATGCTTTTGTTAGAGGCTGTGGCGCCTCCACATTGTCTTCACAAGATGAAAGGTTTGTCAGCTGTGCCCTCAGAAATAATGAAACCAAATGTGGAATCTGAGTGCTGTTAAGTGGCAGAGAGTTGGGAAAAAGGTCTAGAAAGCAGAGAAGGCAAATTCTTTACTGATTCTTGCATAGAAGACTGAACTTGGTAGAACACAGCCCAACCGAAAATACCAAGTGTAAATAAAGCAAACTTTGCTCTAAATAGTTCCAACTCATCCAACTGCTTATTTAAGGCATACACTGTAATGTCAAAATTTAACTACATAAAGCCAAAAAAAAACAGTGAATAGTTCACTATACTATATTTTCTGGTTTTGCTTTGGTTTGGTTTGTTTTTTTTTTCATTTTCATTGTCTGGTAAAGTTTTCATTACTCAGTTTTCAGGAGTGTGGTAAGATGAATTAATTCATCTTATGGTGAGGTTATAAAGTGTTAAGCAAACAGCAACACAGAGACTACACAAAACATAGACACCCATCTTTCTTCTTCTTCTTCCTTCTCATTTGCATGTTCCTCCCATTCCTACTTAAAGACTTTTTCGGTGCCAGAATCCTAAATTCAGATTTACCCTCACTGTTCAATCTCTGGGGTTTAGTATTTTAATACTCCTTTCCAAATCTACGTGATTTTTATTACACAATACTACTAGTGCAAATAACAGGGACAAAATAGAGTCTAATGGCCTATAGAATCATTTTACTTTTATTCTTTTTCTGTCATGATTTTATTTCTTTCCTAAAATTGCACCTCATTGAAACATATCTGGACACTAACCTGTAAGAACATAGAATCATACAGTGGTTCAGGCTGGAAGGGATCTTACGGGGGAGTCAGCAGGCTGGTGCAAGATGCTGTGCCACTTAATGACACAAGAAGGGACTCATCACAATCCTGATGCCAGAGTTTTCAAAGAAGTCCAAACATGTCCAAGTTCCTCTACAACAAAACCTTGGTTCCACATTCGTGAACATATCTAAAATAAAATGCTTATTCCCATCACTGTCCTTTCAAACATTACAGAACAAAAGGATAGGAGAACCTGAAACACATTTTACTTTCAGTTGTCTTCTCAGACTAACAGATCCCCAACATATAATTTATTGAACTTTAATTTTGAAAACAGTCATATAACTAAATGAGACATTTTCTACCTGGTGGAGCAGAAATAATTGCTGGCATTTCAGCTTAAGTTAGCACCAAATTCTGTACTTCATGTGTGGACCCTCTGGAAGGACTTCTTTCTCAGACATGCCACTTTTCTGTTTTTAAGAGAAGTAATTCAAATTTCTAATAATAGTTAACATTTCCCTCTCCCTCTGGAAAGATCTCTCCCTTTGGAAATATCTCCTTGTCTTGTGCAATTTCATGAAACTAAAAGATTGTGCCTTTTTTTACTCCTGAATTTCAAATATTTACTTATTTATCTATTCCTACTGGGTTTCACCCCACAAAAGATGTTAAAACTCCTATATAAAATAGCAACACTATTTCTAGTGCTTCACTTTGATAACAATCCTCATCTTGAGCACACCTCAGCAATTGCAATTACATCTGTTTATGGCTGGGAATTATGAGCCAAGATTTCTGCTCATATAACTGATGGATTTCCCCAGTCATATAGTGGAATTTTGCCAACAGATTTGGCAGAGACTCAGGCTGCCACAACTGGTAGGGAAATTATAATGGAATTTAACAGAATGCCATTATATTTATTGTTAGAGAGGAGAAGAAAAATGCCCAACTATAATATCACTCACAATCTCTCAGACAGAAACATAAACTTTTTTATGAGATTCAATTTCTCAGAAAAGAACCATTCAAATTCCACAATCGACTCTTCCTTAGTGACCTTCTCCCTTGAATTTCAAGCAGCCTCGAAACATCAGCGTTGCTGGTGCAGAGCTTACAATCAGGTTGTCACTCACATCACATTTACCTGCCTCTGGTAAGAAGAGAGAAGCGATGTTTTCTTTGAAAAATTTCTACTTCAGCGTTGCCAAATATAAATTAGCTGTGACAGACATCTTTTATTTGCTTAAACAAATTACACTTCTAATGTTAGGTCAGGGCATACTACTAAGTATAGGGAAAACAATGTAATTAGGTCTTTAATCACACAGCTTTCCAGAGGAAGGGGTTTCTGCCCAGAAACACTAAGCTCAGTTACAACTCAGCACCACACATCCTCTTAGAGCATGGCTAAGAGCTCCCCCTTCCAGCTAGACCTGCCTCTTCTTCAACTGCTCTATGAAGAGGAAACTTTTTGCCCTCCTTAGAGCTGATGTTTGTCACAGCCACATTTTCTTTGAGGACTTTCGATGACATGTAAAGGGACAAAGACAATTTGCTTATAATGAAGCCCTATCTCTGTAAGGTCATTTCCTTAGCTTTATATAAACTGTGGCTCTGTTGTGTAAATACTGTTGTCTCACCTGAGCTGTGGAGTGCAAGGCTTTGGACAGAGGTGGCCTTCAGGCTCACCTGTGCAGGCAGCAAGGTTCCACATTCTGGATGAAGCCCCTCTGTATAATTCATACTTAGGATGTAGCTTCTCCCTGGTGGACCAGTGCATGTGTGTTTAAGTTACGACAGTTGAGAATTATTTCCATTGGAAAAATGGACTCCACAAGGAACATTGTTTTCCACAGGGAATATGTTGTTTTCTCACAATTCTCTTATAGTGTACACAGTTATTATAGTATTCTCTTATATTATATAGAGTCTCTCCCTTATGTTATCTGGAAGGAGACTTGAAATACTCAGATTTAACATGATAAACTAACACCATAATTTGAATTACCAAAGTACTAAATTCTGCATTTTGGTAAAGATTTTAAAAGTAATAGAAACAGAAGGATTTTCAATCTGATTTAGTGGGGCATTTTCCTCCAAGATTTGCTTTGTTTGGTCAATTTTTTTTCAAATCTATTTTAAAACAAAAATGTCTATTTTTACCCTTGTAAATAAGGAATTTATACTACAACATTTTAAATCCTTATATACATCTAAACCATTAAAATAAACCCTCCAATTACTTCAAAATACTTTCTGAATGTATAATTCTGTCATAGCAATATCCATAGTCTTTGTCCCTTCTTACATTTTTGTATTCCTCATGACCAATGAGTATTTCAAAGGCAGCCATTTATTGCAAGATAACAGTTCTTCTAATATGAATATCAATTATGCAGAAATGTGAATAATAAAATCATTTTTTCTGAAGAAAAGATAACGTGCAAAATACATCTTAACTAGTTACAGACACTTAATAAATTACAAATGCTTAAAGGCTTCATAAAGCAGAACTGAATTTGACAATTGCTGTAAACAGTGGAATTACCATGGATGCCTCTGTGAAATAGGCTGCATGAATCTTCTCTTTCCCTAATACTGTCAAGAATCCAAATAATATATTTGCCCTTCTTGACCAGCTGCTGTATCTGGCTTTGTACTGAATTTTATAATTCAAGAAACTTTTGCAAGTATTGTTTGTATTTTGGTTTGGCTGACAAATATGAAACCAGCCATAAAGAATGATATCAAATGGTCTTCAAGAAATCAAAAAATCTGGAAGGGTAGTTTAATCTTTTGCATCTTTAATGATCAGTGTAATCATACAGAAACACTTTTGACTTACAAAACACCACTTGGTTAGGTTCTACAAAGTCTCTTACACATAAAGATATGCCCCAGGGTGGTTTAAAATGCAAGCTCCATGTAGGAGATGATGTGCTGCTTTTCTTACACTCTATTAACTTCATGGTTTCATTAGTACCACGTGGCAATGTAAAATATCGTATTTTTATTGAATATATGATACAGTGAGTTTGATCTTTTTTATTCTTTCTTGCTGATTGCACTCTACAGTTTCTCCATTTCTAAAGAACAGATAGATGCCTATGCAGGAAGGGTTTGTGATGGACAAGCCATGCAGATGATTAACCTTGGCATTGTCCCATGTCTCTCAGTGTAAAATTTTCACTGAGCAGATTTGAAGTAAATCATCCAGCCCACTTCACTTAATAATACCTCTTTAACATGCTCTGCAATTATATCATTTGTGCTGTTGAGCTTGGCCACTTTCCTTCTTAGCTATTCATTTCTCCCCAAGGAACGGCAGTTTAACAGATATTTCCAGTGATATAGGTAGTTAAATGAGGCAGCGAGTTATCTTACTGAACGCAGGATTTATTTTCCATGACAACCACTGCTGTCTAGTGCCATGTTCTTTTCAGGAAGAATTCTTCTTCCAACATAGGCCACTTGGGAAGACTGGTAAAGCTGACCACTTCTTGGCAAATATGAAACAGAAAGCTGGACAGAGAGGTCCATGGTTTATGCCCCACTCTTTGTTTCCTCTGGTGCATCCACCCAGCCTTCAGAGTGTTGAGCAACACTGCTCAACAGCTGGCAGAAGGTACCAGAGGGATGCTCCAGCTTATGCAGGAGCATCGGCTATCTGTGGTTTCCCCCTGGGCTTTAGTTTTACAGTTTCCAAATCCCTGACAACAAACTGCAAAGAATGCTACGATTCTGAACCTCAACTTTTACTGCGTAGCTGCACATTTTGTTGAGGACATTCTTTTCTCTTCCTGTAACAGGAACTGTCAACATGAGACAGAACAAAAAAGTATACTTAAGTCCACTCAAATTCAGACCCAGCTCCTGACAACTGTGGGTCACTGGTAGGACCATAATATTTTATCCTTGTGTTTAACTGGTCTTAATTTTCTGTGGGAAAGAGTCTTTCATCCCATTCTTTGCTCTTTTAAATTGTGTGGTCATTTAAAAAGTGAGTTTCTTACACAGCATAGGCATTCAAGCAGCTGCAATGCTCTCAAACCACTAACATCTGACTCTAGGTGTCCCCTTCATTGCTGATTCATTTTTGCAATGAACAGATTCAAAATATTTTGAAATTTACTGATGAGTAAAGACTACCTGGTGTTCATAACAAGAAGAGAAACTCCCTTCTTGGACAAGGAAGAGTGCTGACAGGGATCTTGTTACCAGTATTTTCCATCCAAACTGCAGTGAGGGGCTCTAGAAGGATGATTCTCATACCTGTGCACATTCAAAAATGACATACCTTGTGGTTCACTACATATTTTATCTATGAATCCACAGAGTCCCATAATAGCCCCATAATGTCAGCAGTTAGAATTATAGAGGGAAAATAGTTAATATACTTAGCAGGCTTCCTGAATCAAAGGCATCCTGGCCTGTTAATGGCTATTTTGGCACAGTTTCATTTCTGTAGGAGCTTTTGAAGAGTCTTAGTTCTGTTTCATCACAGAATAAAAAAAACAGTACGAAGACTATAAAAGCTGTCCTCAAATAGAATGATTTCCTTCTGATATGCCAGACACAGACCTTGTGTGCAAGAAACGGACACAAGCGAACTGAAATTCAGGAAATGTTATCCCCTTTAGGGTGGGTTTCCTTATATTTAAGAACGTGATCAGGTGGAGGATCAAATGCATACAGACGTGGGATAGTCAAAACATGCCTCTGTTCTAGAGAGATGTTTCAGATAACCATAAAGAATGCGTTCATCAGTGCATAAGGTAACCCTGCAAACAGGATCAGTGACTGGAAGTAGAAGGTTAAACAGAAGTCAAGAGGAAATTTAGAAGTATAAGAAGATATAAACAAACCAAAATATCAATAGGAAGATTATGTGGCAGAGATTAAAATTTATGTTCCTGTGATCTAAACAGGAGAGTTGCATTGAATATCAGAACACGAATAGAGTAGTGGCTAAGAAATCTCTAAATTGTCATGGGATTATTATTTTAGCACCTGGTTATATATCCTTTATATCTGTATTTGACAAAATATGGTCAAGCTTTTTTTTTTCAATTGCCTAAAAATGTTGGCGAGGTGCTTCCATAACCAGAAACAAAGCTAGAAGAAATAAAATTTGGAGGAAGGGCAATTTCATGAAAAGAAAATTAGAAACATATTTAAAACTGGGTTCCAAACTGTACAGTGTCGCGGACTTCCTAGGCTTTCCTTTGTAAAAAAGTTTTGAGCACAGGGTTTTTTATTTTTATTTTAATTCACACCACTTGTGAAAAAGATTGGCGTCCTCACTGCTTATACTCCAAGGGAATTTCTAAATGCAAATTAACTGTAATAGGAGTCTACATCTGTCACCTTTCTTCTCCACTTCAAGGAGGAAGCACAGATAACAAATCTCTTTTATACCAGCCTTCCAGCCATGGAAAGTCCTTTTAGGGGACACCAAGCACAAGATCTATTCTAAAACACTACTTGGCTGCAATTGACCATGTAAATTAAAGTGCTGCAACCACAATCCTGATGTCTGTCCTTACTCTGCTGCAGATTTCTTGGTGAAGAAGAAAGCGTAGTATGATTTTATCCCATAATTACTTGCCTGTAATATGTTAAGTTTTATTACAGGCAGTAATATTTCCTTTCTTCCATCCTATCTATATAGTCGAAAAACTCATTGAGAGGGAAGAGTTTCCTTCTTCAACTGTTCAAGGGCAAGATGCTCAGGGATTGGTATAATTGAATTAAATCCACAGTGGAGTTATCTGAGCTAGTGATTTTGCCTTGAAAATTTTAAAGGAACATGCTTCATGCCTGCTGGATCTCTGATTCCAAGGAGAGGAATGTGGTGGTTCTGTCCTGAAACAGATTTAAGAAGTACTGCCATCAGTTCAGACAAGCAGTGTGTTGAAAACTCTACACTCTTCATGCCTTTGATGTATTTAATATCATCCTCTGCAAAAAGCCTGCACCTTCTCACCTTATTGCCTTCCATTAGATTCTGAAGTGTTAACAACATTGTCAAGACAATCATGCAGTCATTAGACAGGGTAATTCCTATGCTTTTCCCCTACCCTGTTTTGATTTTGGAGGAAGTGTACTGTCTATATGCTTTGGAGACCTAGATTAATCTCTCCATTAGAATCACTGTTTGGCCATGAACTGTGTTACCTGAGAGTAATTGAAACTTGAAGAAATTTATGGTCATGAATACAGGAGAACAGTAATGAACTGCAACTCCTGCTCAATCCATTAGCTCCTAGAAAAGTTAGTCTTGATGAGACAAAGCTCGCATTCAATCCTGGCTGCAGCTAGGATTGTTGTTTGGTTAGTGGGAATAAACTATTTATCTAAAATGAGAAATGACCTTAATATTAACCTAAAGCTTGAACTAAATCCACTTTCAATTACAAAAATATTAATTTCATGTGTGCATTTGTTCTTTTGTTATTTATCCATACATGAAAATACCAAAAATAAAAATAACAGACCAAATTAAAACCAGTTCTCATCAATTTAGTTCAAATAACAGAAGAAATAGAAATTCTCAGATATATCAAATAAAGAAGTGATCAATATTTCAATGAATGAAGCCAGCAACATTGCAAGTTCTGGTAAATAAAGTGGAAGTCTATTCAGTAAATTAATTTCTACTGCATTTTGTTTCATTGGGACAAAATAAGTGATCTTTATGAGATTTCTCAGTAGGATTTGTTTACCAAGTTTCACAGAAAGTCAATATCTCTTCTGACAGAATTCTGAGCTATTGGATGCTTATCTAAATTCAGTTCAGTACTTGGAGGGTCACCTACTGCAAATTCAACCAAAAAGCTTAAAAAAGAAAAAAAGTGGATTGAATATTCAAACAGGTCACCTGTTCTATGCTGCCCAACTTGAGTGGGAGGATTGAAAAGATGACCTCCAGAGGTCCCTTCCAACCTGAGCCATTCTGTGATTCTCTGATTATTTTTTCAATTCTAATATCCTGATCTCATTTTGGTCTTTTAAATAAGAGTGCAATATTTACTCTTTTCTTATTCAATATCAGCACTGAAAAATAAAGAAACTGTAATCCATTTATCTGGCACCTTCTCTGGGGGTGCATTAATCTCATGATTTTAAAGGTTAATCTGGTATGTGTATTTGTGTGTTTCTAATTTTGAGTACAAAGCTGCTAAAACACTTATGGAGTGTCAAGGCACCTCCTTGGTGCTGAGATGGCAGGACAATAGGACCGTAGAGCAACTTTGGGGCCACTGTCATACCTCTTTGAATGAAACACCATGAAGAACATAGTGCCACCCTTCTCCCCACAGCCCCTTTAGGCGGTATGGCTTTGCAAGGACTGTGGGGACTGGCACCCCAGACTCTGATGGTGTCTTACAGTCCTTAACAATTCAGAACTATCTCAGAGACCAAGGCCTTGGTGGTAGGGGCTCATGGTTCTTAACAAAGAGCAAAACACACTTCTATCTCCTCTTCTTTTTTTTGGTAGTTTTCAATTATTTTAGGCTACAGTCCTAGGATTTCTGTATTTAGAAATTTCTCATCCTGACTACGCATCAAAATTGCCTTCCAAGCACAGGCAAAACACAACTAACTCATTTAGGCTTACTGTGTGTTCATAGAGTTTGAGTCCAGCTATATGCACGAGCAGAGCTAAAAAAATGTCCAAGGCACAGCAGAAATGAATGCCTAAAAACTTGAATTCATATTATCCCTTAGTACAGCTCTAAGCATGTCATGTTTGCATCGTGAGTAGGGAGATACAGCCAGAGATGTAACTCTTCAACTGTGTCTTCTATCACAGATCTCAAAAGCCAAAGTTCAATAGACAAAACATATCTCAGATGAGTCTAAGCAGGCATGAAAAAAAGTGCAGTGGGTGTTATTGATAGGTGCAATACAAAAACCTTCAGTGTTGTGATATAGGGAGATAGAACACAGAATTTGGATATTAAGTGCTTTTCTGCAGTATCAGTTAGAATGGTGTGTCCTTTTCCACTCTTGTGCCTACTCCTAGTGACACAATACAGACCCTGCAAGCGTTGATGGATGTTCTCATCCATGTCTCATTTCCATGCAAAAGTGTCTAAATTCCCTTGTATGGTAGTACCAGTTGCAAGATAGAGAGCTGACAACACTGGCTAATTGAAACAAAGACAAATAAGCAGAAAGATTTCAGCAGTCAAAACATTAGCAGCAAGTGTGCAAGAACTCATCTTTGCAATGCATTTGCAGAGAAACAGTGACTTCCATAGGAAAATTTAGATGACACATACCTGAACTCTGCTGTTAAACATTTTCTGGAGTTTTGTCTATGGATTTTATTATAACTGACAATCTCTAGTGCTCCCACTAAGTTCTTGTTTTAAGAGTTCCCTGAAACTGTCATTTATGAACAAAAGGCCTCATCCTAAGCTGGAGAAAAAGTGAGAGGAAAGGATTATGGGCCTAGCTCAAAAAAAGCAGATGCACAGAAGAAACATAAATATTCATGTTTTGTAATGAGATTGTCCTAAATTTAACTGATCAAATATTCAGACTATAAAAGTATATAAATATCTATATTCTGAGTCAAACGCATAGACACACAGATCATTGGCACTGTGATTCCCATGAGAGCACTCATGGCACTGGCAGGTACCCAGAACACCTAGCAGAGCAGCAGTTAGTGCTAGGATGCAGGAGTCACTGCAGTCATAAGCTGTAGACCATGGGAGCAGCAGACATTTGTTTCCAGTGTGGTCTCTGACAAAAGACAGTTCCGTTGTTGAAGAGAGTTGGTTAGAAAAAGGAATCTGAATTGGTCTCTGGATCAGCAAGTTGAGGAAGGAAGCACTTCTCTAGAGACTCCCAAGTTTCCCTTTCTCTCAATATCCCCTACTATTTACACAACTGAAAACTCTGGAGCTTAACAGCAAAGAATTTTAATCAAACTGCTTAATCTGAATAACTGCTGAAGAGAAACTGCAGTAATAGAGAACAGAATTGCTACCAGGGAAATGAAAACAATTTAAAAAGAGAAGGGCTAGCAGTGGAAAAGCAGCTTTGGTGGGAACTATGTTGCATCAACCAGCCCCCCCTTGCACGATTTTAGCAATTCCATTAGAAGTCTTTACAGGTTTAGCAACTGGTTATTGAAAACACACCTCCAACCTACAGTACCTGCTGTTGACACACAGTATCTGGTTCTGTATAATCGGGATTTTGCTGTGGCTCAGAGAGCGAGTGAGCTGGAGGCTCTCACATCTGCTGAAGAGCATTTGAGGTTTTAGAAGAAAAGCAAGGATAACTCGGGAAGAGACACAATAAACGCTCATATCTAGTCCCGGTATAGGAGAAGAGAAGGAAAACAAGCATCCCTGGCAATTAGAAACAAAGGGACTTGCCCCCAAAGGAGAAATTATCTCCTCAGGGCATGCTGTTGAGTTTCTGGGGTAAAGTTTCAGTGTTGCTTTTTTAGCCTTTGAAATGTGCTGCATTGAGCTGCAGGAAGACAGGTGAGAAGGATACAGTGAAGGAGGTTGGGGTCTGGAAATGAAGCAGTTGTCTAATCCAGCAGATGGCCAGTTTACAATGTTTTCCTCAAGATAACTCCCACAGAGAATTCATCTTGAGTTTGAACCATCATAAAAAGAGATTTATGAATTCAACTCTGATGCGGGGGGAAGAGGACCATTACTGGTATCTTCAGTATCTATAGTTTTATCTAATTCTGATAAAACTGTCATTTCTCAAGTGGCAAAGCATTCAGAGATATATTTGCCTTTTACATAGAGACAGCAAGAGGTAAGGCATGAGGACTTGAACTGTGAAAGTGTGTGAGTTTTTAATTTGTAAGTTATGGCAGATCATTTCTATTTATCAGTACTTTCATTTAGAATGTATCAGTCAACTATCTCCGAAAATCAAAATGTAACCTTATATTTCACCCAGTTTTCACTGGGAAGTCCAGTTTGTTTGAAAAAGGCTCCATATTTCTAGAAAAAGAATATGAGAGAAAATGAGTAGGAATCAAGCATTGAATATGTTTTGAAACATAAAGTCAGAGGTTGCTTGGGTAGAGCTTAGCAGAGAACTGCTTAAACTGCTGTTGTTAAAATTTCTCTAACCCATTATGGGTTACCACAACCCTCACCAGTTCCCTTAGATTGGCTGTAAAATGTGTGAATTTAAACCCATTTCCCCCATGTTGTTACAGAAGAGCTTTCAAAACTGATATTTGTGAAATATCAGTTTTGTATACATTTCCAAACTGCAATATATAGCAATATCCTACCCGGTTGTCAGTAAGAGCAACTAAAATCAAACCACAGAAGTGCAGTTGTACTGACTTTTTCCAATTACACAACCAATGAAGGGGAATAGAAGCAAGGCAGATGAACACTTCTAATAAGAAGTTGGGTAATCCAAGAGGAATGAAAGGTGAATGAAAGGTCAATGTTAATTTATAATATAAAATTTTTTCTTGATTTTGTTTTTCTGTGCAGTTTGGTAACATCTGAAAGTACAGTAGCTGCAGCCTGCAGCTGGAGTAAAGAAAAACAAAATACTAATTACAGCTTACTCTGTGACCAAATTCTTCAGTCACTTCTGATCTGGTTCACCTGATCTGATGTCCTTGTATTTCATCACTAAAAGGAAAAATCCATTTCCACTGTCTCAGATGGCTCTGCTGGAGAACAGCACTGTTGTACAAGTATCCTTGTACTTCATCTGATTCCATTTGTTTCCACTGTTAACAATCAGCATAAACCTGCCTCTTCCAGGATGAGTGGAAAGTTACCTGTGAACACAAAAATGCAGGGTTTTGCACATGCCAAATTTAGGCAGAAAAAAAAAGTAATGAGGGGGAGGTAAAAAATGTTTCATTAAAATATTAAACTTTTGTCATATGCAACAGGTCAGCTCAATTACACCAAAACCTGTAAAGGTATACATATGTAGCCTTTGCTGGCATCAGACATCAACTTACAGGGGATAAACCTATTGTTTGTTGGCAGATAAAACATATATGGCAATGTCTTCCAAAACTCCACTTTCCATTTCATGTAGTCACAAAACCCAAAGGAAGCACGTTGTCTAAAATTGCTGATTATTCTTCCCAATGACTTCTAGGATCAATGCAGAGAGGTGGGCTCGTGCAGTGAGAGACTCTGAAGAAGTGCCTAATTTATGTGCTCAAAGCCACTTCACAGAGGCTTCTCTTTCCTTTGGCTCTAGAAAAGACAACAGAGACATTCCAGCTAACTCATGTGACTGAAAGAGGGAGTGATAAATCACCCTCCTTCCCATTCATGTCCTTGTGCCCATATATTATTGTAGTTTCTCAGGGAATATTGCTAGTGCAGGGTTAACTCCGGTTACGAAAGATGGAGACGTGCAACTAAAAGCAATAAAATCTCCGTGTCCTATTTAGTTACAGCTCATCAGATGCTTAGAGGAACTCAGTTGCTTCCAGTTATGTGCATGTACCCTGAGAGGCAGCTTGATTCCTCTGGAGCTGGCCTCCCTTGCTCAAATATGGTCATGCTGTGAACAGTGAAGCTGTGGGGAAAGACTGGCTAGTGACACACTGTGCGGGAATTGGCAGTGAATGGCTGTGTTCCCCCTTGCTGGTTTGAAAAGAAGCACTACTCAACCTTTAGCCCAGGCCTGTGACAAACCAGCTAATTCAGCTCCATTGCAGCATGGCAGACTGCATACCAGCTGTTAGCAAGCCTCCACACCCAGATAAGCAAGACAACAGCCACTTCAGTTCATCCACCAGCATGGACACAAAACCACAGCAAAGGTCTCTAAATCATCGCCTAATTCAGCTTAGACACTGCTCTGTACATGCAGCAGTTCAGCCAGGAACGATGCTGGAGTTATACCTTATGCTAACACTCCACTGAGGATAAGCCCTCATCAGAGAAAGATTAAACTGCAGTGACATACAGCCTCTTAACACTTGAAAGAGAACACCTGCAGGACTTTTAATGCGCTTTAATTCACACAATTAACTGATTCAGTTTGCCTTTGCTGCACGGCCCCAGGTAGTCAAGCCTGCAGTGAGGGTTAGCACACCATGAGCTACTTGCCTGTGGTGGCAGAGATGAGATGGAGCCTCCATGAAATCTGAAAGATGGCATGTATTTTGCCACAGAACTCTCTCATCACAATAAGCCAAGGTAACTTGAACATTTAATTTCATCAGCTTTCTCTTTTTGTGGCTGTCGTAAAAAAAGATGTTCCAGTTGCACAGATGTTTAGCTGCAATCAAAACCAAGATTTTTATTCCTATTTTCAGGTATTAGGCTCCATTTCCACACTGAAACAAGATTTTATCCTCTATTTCTCACAGCATTAAATTAACAACAATAGCAAATAAAGAGTTGGCTACCATAATTTATCAAAAGTATTTTAATGAAAGTGAAAACTAGAAACAGTTAAGGAAATCTGTTAACCAGCATGTCAGCAGTAGTATCTGGCCCAAGATTATTAGATGGAAACAAGAGAATTTCTGAGTTCATGCAGAAAGATATGATGTCTTTCTGAAACATGCATCTCTTCAAAATGCCACTTTTCTGACACTCTCCAGGAAGGGCATTTGTGTGGATGTGCTTACATTAATGTTCTCTGTATCTTCAGTGAACCAAGAGAGAGTTATCTCAAGGATGCTTCTTTCTTTTTTTTTTTTTGCTAGAAAATAGAGAGTAGGAGAGAAGATATCTAAAATGCTTTGACTGAATTTTTTCCTTAAAAATCTAGAATATCAAAGAAACAAACAAACAAAAAAAATAAAAACCACCACAGAAATAAAACAGGATGTTTGTCCTGTAATGGTAGTTATATTTCAAGTAGAACATTTCAAAAAAACTTCTTTTCAATCTAAAAAACCCCCCAACACTGATATTTCCAGTTTTCAGAAGTATTGAAGAAATTTTTGAATAACAAATACATCAGTCTTTTGAGATTAATAATCTTCTCTTTGATCAAAAAAGTAAACATTTTGTAGTCCAATATTTCCACATTAAAATTGTTTTCCATTTTCTTTTATGTGCAAATAGTTAAGATGTCAAAATTTCATCTGCGTGGGTTGAAAACAAATTATTAATATTTCCTACAGGGAGATAATTCAATTTTCCACACTTCTGTGACTGAAAAGCTATTCAGACCAATGTGTATTTTTGTAGCATGCAGGCTTTGAAGTACCTGAATACCCTCACGTCCTATTAAGACTTGGTTTATGTTCTGTGTAAGCAAAGACTCTTCACCTCCATACTTCAGCTCTTCTCAGAGCCCAAACTCCCAAGGAAAAAACTTTCTCAAAGACATAGTGAGCCAACAGAAATATTATAATGTCAAACCTCAGTGTAAGATTGAATAGAAAATGGACTACTGTCTGCATTAGTTGTTCTTAATTAGCTGCAATTACTACCAGCCTAATTAAGTCAACAGGCTAAAGGGAAACATAGAGTTGGCAAAATTAACTGATGAAAGTTGTCAGGTTAGCCGAGATAGAATAGGTAAGGTTCCAAAGTACTTTTAAATAATTACATTACATACCAAGGTGATAAACGTAATGGTCAGTCTCAGATGTGTCAATGTATATTTATTGGCTTGAAAATCAAAGTAACCTTTCTAGGGAGAGAAACAAAGAAATAGTTAATGGTCTCTAGTTAATCAGAAACATAAAACTGAAGAGGGTGGATGTGAATAAAATGAAGTCTGAAGCATTTAAACCACAGTGGTTTCGAGCCTCCTGTCTTTACTTTCAATTGTCTTGTCTTTAAGAAACAAAAAACAGAAATTTGAAGGTCTAGATACCTTGAGGAAACACATCTGTCAGTGTAAGAAGGAATTGAAGAGGCTAGGAAAGTTTTCTTGGCAAAGAAACGAGTTACATCAATCATGACAGAGTTATAAAAAAACAAATTAATTGCACTGAGAAATCTGAATAGAGATGTTTGTTTACCTTGAGTTGAATAACACAGGATGCATTAATAGGCAGCAAATGTACAGCAGGGGAAAAGAAATAGTTCCATGCAATATTTAATTAAATTGGAGTTTCTCACTGCAGGGGAATTTTACTGACACTAAAAGCCTGGCACTATTTAAAAATAAAAAAAAAAAAAAGAAAAAAAATTGTGTTTGTATGAATTACACAGAGGATACATGCCTATGATTTGGAATTTGGCTGATTACAGAAGACTTGTTACTGCTGAATGAGGTACACTGCTGGAAACCTGTGGCTTCATCTCATTTCCAGTACAGTATGTGTAGAGCTTTTAGGATGGAAAGACTTTCAATCCCCTGTTCTGCTATGATCCCACCACTATGATTGTCAATAGTACTTTGTTATTGACTTTAAATGGTAACAGAACGAAGTAAATTCTAGACACTTTTTGGAAATCCCTTCTTTAGTTCTTGCTGAGACATTCAGTGCCAACCAAGGTGAAAGAAAAACTTTTGACCTTTTTCAGCCTGCACCAAAGGCCAAGTAAATACTTTACTCCTCATCTTTAGTCCTTCAATACAGAATCACAGAATATGCTGTTGGAAGGGACCTACAAGAATCATCGAGTCCAGCCCTTAGCCCTGCACAGGACCATCCCCAAGAGTCACACCATGTGCCTGAGAGTATCATCCAAACACTTCTTGAACTCTGTCAGGCTTGGTGCTGTGACCCTGAGGAGCCTGTTCCAGTGCCCAACCACGCTCTGGAGGAAGAACCTTTTTCTAATATCCAACCTAAACCTCCCCTGACACAATTTCAGACCATTCCCTTGGGTCCTGTCACTGGTCACCACAGAGAAGAGATAATAAAACCTACCTCAGCAACATGAGTACTCTGTAGTCTATGATTCCATGAAAACGCTGACAAGAAAGAAAATAGAGTTGTTAAATTGTTTACCCTATTTTTTTATTGTTGATTCTCTCACATCTTTCCTACTATGACATGCTGTTAGAAGATGAGCCGCTAGTAACAAAAGAGCAGTCACACATAGAAGCAATACTACATTTGCACTGGAGACAAAATAATTTTAACAACCCTCATCAAATGCCAGTTTATATGACATAAAAATAATAATATCCACCTAAGTAGAAGCTGTGCAGTATAATGATCAACAACCCTATTTTGCAATATGCCACTGCACAGTTTCACAAGGGCTCAGTCCCAAAACTATTGAAACATAGTAGAAAAAACTCCCTCTGGCTTTAGTAAGCTTGGATTCAGCTCAAAAAAAAAAAAAATTACAACATAACCTTTTTATTTGATCAGAAAGCCAGTTTTCTATGTTCCTTATCAACTCCAAATGTCATTCATTTGCATTTTTAGATACTTATACTTTATAAATACAGTTTGTGAAAGTGGGGAGAAATGCCTGGAGAACATCTACCAAGGGGAAGGTTTTCTGCAGTGAGTTAACCCTGCTAATATGTGCTCAGTGGGACTGCATAGGATTTTCCCATATTAAATTTGCATAAAGCAAAAAGTTAATGAAATATGAGATATGTCCTATCCTTTCCTCCATACCACTTCCTGTGTTCTAGGAAGATGGGGTTTTTTTCCCAAGCTTGGCCTCAAGCAAGAAATTGCCTGCCTAAAGTTCTGTAGTGTTCTGCCACTTTTCATTCTTCTACTTGTTCTTATCTTGTTTCTCTTTCTTCTTGCCTTCTGGAAACACAGTCTTTGAACCCAAGTGCAATTTTTAATAGCAAATAAATTTAGACTTGGACAAATTCCCCAAATGAAACTGGTGAGGAAAGAGCAGTCTTATCTCCTGTGATATACTTTTGACAAAGTATAATTAAAATATTTTCATGCTGGCTTGCCTGCTCTGTCTGCCTTTCATAAATGATGAAGTCTATCAAGCTATTATTTGTCTACACATTGTGTGAGGAAGGATTAAACCATTGAAGTGTTCAATATCGTTAAATGATCTGGAACTCCATAAAAACATCAATTATTATGCAGTTAAAGACATCTTAGTACTCGTTCAAGAAGCTGGCATTTTGTCTTCATTCCTCTGGTGATGGAGTGTGAGGATGACTGTCTCCAGAGACAGAGAGAGCATGTACAACTAAAATGGAAGCTACAGGGCTGTGTAGAAGAGAGGGTTTTCTCAGTTATATGTTCAGATATACCAGAAGAAAAATGGAATGTAAGTCAATGCAGAAAAAGATGCCCTACTTATATCTCAGAAAAGATGGGCTGCTCTGCCTAAGCCCCTCCATTTGGGGCTGAGACAATGTAATGGTACCATGTCCTGAGGGCACATAATCTCTGAGATTTTTTGATGAAGCAATCAAAAAGTATTGTAACTAATGTGAATGTATTGGTGTCTGGCTGGGTGGTAGGTAGACTGGATTGCTGACTGGGGAATAGAGCCCTACTCAAAGCCAGAGTGTAAATTTTTTAGCTAGTAGGGATCTGTTAGCTTCAGTGTAGCTCTGCCTATTTACATCCAAAGAGGATCTGAAACACCAAGCAGGTAGATCTATCATTAACTTCTCTTACAGCCTCTGATGTCTCAGCATCATGGCTTGCAGACCTGAAAACACAGGAATGATACCTCATATACAGCTAAGGAGATTCCACTGGCTTTGCCTTTAAGACACTTCACCATTCTCAAAGTCCTTCCCCTAAGTATAAAAAGGTTTGAACTAAAGCAAATAATATATTTGCATTTGATGGGAATAGCATATAACCCTCAATGTAATTATGACACACAAAAAAATAATGCTGGTGACCTTAAAATACACAACAAAATAACAGAGGACATGTAAAAATTAATTATAACTCATTAAAAGCATTAGTCACTTAATGAATGATTCATGATTCATATTGTTCAAGTCGCCAAACATTACTTCAAATTATAGATTGGGCACATCCTTTCACCAGTATTAATAATTGCAATTATGTCAGTGTAAGTACCTTTAAGTACAAAAGTCAATATGTTATCTTCTCCAAGCCTTCTTGCCTCATTCTCATAGTAGGACTAAGCTAAGGTCCCTGGAGCACATAAGAGTGCAGAGAGGGAGTACATTTTTTTCAAGAAAACACCGTCTTTGGGAGATCTAAAGGTCTAACAAAGGTTGAAAGATGTGCATGGTCAGAGTTGATTTCAGCACACCTTGTGATAGCCAAATAGTGTTGGACCATAGGAACATAGATAGGACCTAATCCTCCCTCTGCAACTGTCCGTTAGTGCTTCAAATAAATCTTATCAGCTATTTTGGAAGCTCCTAAACAAACAGCAGGTTGAATAGCTCTTACTAGGAGAAAAAAAATGCCTGTGTAAGTGATTATGCTTAGAAACTGTCCTAAACTGAAATCCAGTCACAGGTAAGAACCAGCATGCCATCTCCCTTTGCACCTTCCAGACTTGTACTATGCACATTTTACATATGGATTATGAACCCATATGTTCAGTCTTGTTTAAATGCTGAGACCACAAACCTCTCTTGCAGCAGTGAGCTCTGCAGCTATACATGCAGTATGTGAAAATCCATCTGCTTGTACCAGACTCATATCTGTGGAGTTTCGGATTTCTCTAAAGTCCCTCTATTTGAGAGGAATGGGGCAAAATAAGCATTCAGTTCAACCTCTATCTGACACAAAGTGCACTTTATGTGATCAATGCATCCTCTCCTTTTCCTCTTCAAGCTAGGCAGTGGCAGTCTCTGATGCCTCAGTAGGTCACTAAATAAACCTCGGTAGAGACAGAAGAGGTGAAAGACATTTCTATCTGAAATGTTCGGACAGAAGAATTTTAACTCAGTGTAACCATTATGCAGTTTGGAAATCGTTACTTAGAGTACTTTGTGGTAAATACTAGAATGAAGCTTTCCTTTCCCTTGTAGTTAAATTGTTTGTTTATTTATTTACTTATTTGTTGGGCAATAAGGAACATTTAAGCTAACTTTCAAGGTAATGAAAACCATAATTGAACTAGGATATGAAAAAACAGATGTAAATTGTATTTTGATCTTTTCTAGCAGTGAATTTTTCATGACACAACAGAAAAACAAGAATCAGGAAAGCTGCTTCTATAGTAAAGCACAAAAGGTCTCTCTGCCTGCTGTAGTGCTAGGATTAGATGTGTAAATATTGTGGAGCTGTAGAAGCATCTGCTTCTGGATTTCAGATTAACTAGATGGCTTGATTTGAGTTCCAGAAATATATTAACCAGAAAGGTTTGTTGACCTTTCTAGAGCTGGACATGATTTAGTTTCATCAAGTGCAAAAAAATCTTTCTTCATGTCGAAAGATTTCAGTGGGTAAAGTCACTTTGCTGCTTATTGAAATAAATACTGAACTGCCATAACTGTATTCACTGACCTTTTGCCTCAGTTTGACTCAGGGTGAGAAACTGAGCAACTGCTTTCGTAGAAATTACTACTATAATAATCTACAGCAACATGCTTGAATTTTTCTCTTTGTTCCCTCTTATCTCACAAAACATGAAAATACATCTTTTTCTTTTCCCAGTGAATGTTTCCACACAAGTGGAGTACCAGCAAATTTACACTGCTCAGTTTACTAGTAGGGAAACTCCATTCTTCTGTGTCTGCCCTCAATTATAGTACCACTACACGCTGCTTAGACTGTACCATATCTTTTACTCCCTACCCCAAATCTCTCTGATATTGCCATGACATCTCAAATAAACAATTCGTAGCTGACTGACGTGCCAAGGAATTAATTTGTGGACTATCTCGTTGCAATCATCTATTCCTAGCAACAAAACAAAAAGTCAGGAGAAAAAAATTATGTGGGAACCCCTGTATTTTTATGACACAGTTTATTTGCCGTGAGCTGGCCACAGTTGGATCTCTCCACCCCAAGAGAGCACGAGTGCAGGCAGGTTTGACTTGTAACCCAGCACAAGATGAATGGGCAGCATTAGGAGAATGATACTTGCAGCTGAACATAATAAAAAGCATCTCTCAAGGGGGGCTGCCTGGTCAACTTTATTGCCATGCTGTTTACTCCACTCATTTCAAGGTATTTATAACATTCTTATTTGACTGTCATTTTCTCCAGATGAGGTTGCACAATACTTTGTGGAGGGGGGATGAGACAAAGATGAGATATTGAAAGACTTCCTAAGAATAAACTGAGTTAAAGAGACTAAATGGCACAGTTCACTTTTTGCCATGGTGAGGGTTCATGCTCCACTCAGCTCCAAGCTAAGATGGTTGAGTTAGGAGCCAAAGAGAGAGCAGAGAGAAAGATTTCAGGAGCCTAATTCAGAGGTCTGAGAAGCCAAATGACTGTAAAAAACTTCCCTGTCTTCATTCATTGCGGAGCTGAAGATGAGGTTGCTAACTTAGGTTCCACTCTTAAATATCAGCTGCTTTAGCTATGAAAACTCTCTCCTCCATACTTCCTTCATTTTGTAGTAATTTATCAGTAAACCATTAACCACCACTAGAAGCCAGGTATTGAACTGCACGCTGGCATACGACAAGGCCCTTGTCATGATACCATGATACCTGCATGGCTTTTACTCCTATCCAGTATTGTTAATAGTAACTTTGCAGAAAACTGTTCAGGTTTCTATCAGTTATTATCAGATATGCCAGGAAATAAAAAGAAATAATAATTTAAAAATTATACCACTGTGGACACCCATACTTTGACTTTTTTCACAGGATTCAAATTAGTTACCGTAGTGTGCAATTTCTTGCAAGGAATGTGAGAACTGTGACTTTTTTTAAAGCTATGAGCTTCTCCATTTCAAGTATACTTTAAAGTGCTATTTCAAGTATTTATGAGGTTGTAAAGGAATGAAATAATCTGAGCATCATAAAGGAGATTTTTAGACAATGAGTTTAGGGAGTTTTCTGTTCAAGAATAAAATATTTTTTTAGATTACATAACGGGAATTGATGACCATCTGGAGCAATTCTTGAGACCCTGAAAATATATCAAATAAGTGAATAAGCATAGAAATAATTACATCTGTGGTATTCATAAACTGTTCAGGTTAATGATCACTTCAACAAGGCAATCTCCTGACATATCAAGTAGTAGAAAGTGTGAATGCTGACAATGAAGTTGTTGAGGAATCCTAACAGAGCCTGGCAGACTGCTGAGTAACAGCAGAAGAGCAAGGCATGATAGAGCCCCTGCTCACACAATACATGAAAGGCTAGAAGAGGTGGCAGGAAAAAATAGCCAAGTAGTTTTCTACTAGGCATGTCTCAACTGATGTGACAATGATCTAAGGGTCAATGATCAGAGAACACCACTTGCACTTCTGTACATGCTTTCGGATAACTGAGAGGGCTACAGGTGATAGATTTCTTCAGGTACCTGGTGGCTTTATCTTACTTATTTCAGTAACAGAAAGAGTGTTCAAACAGGGCTGGCGTGATCCAAGAGCACAACAAATTTGGGACACAAATATCATTTTGCAAAAATCTACCTTACCTCACTGGGGCACTAACAGTGGAGGACTGGAGCTGGAGACACAGCACTGAGCAGCTACAAGTGACAAACTGCAGCAGTTGCTGATAGAGTCTTTTTCTGGATTCAGAGAGCGTTCAGAAAGTTTGTACAAATGTTTGCAGGAGAAGCAGCCAAATATAGGGCACTTGCTCTGAATCCAAAAAAGGGTAACCTTTTGACAAGACTGACATTAAATGCCTTCTAAGCATCACAGCACTTCAGATCTCAAAACTGGCACTTTTATTTCCTGAATGTATACAAAATTGGAGATAAAGATTAAAAGGAGAAGCAAACATCAGGTAGAATGTTTTTCAGAAGTTTGTTCCAGAAGGAAAGATATTTTCTCCAAGTAGAAAAAATGACTGTGAAAAAAATGCCACTTTGAAAGCAGCCCTGTGGAGTCATCAAAACCTAAATAACTTATCTTTGCTAATCTCCAGGGAGGACGACAAACGACAGAACAGAGAGAGAGAGAGATGGTGCACAGCTTAGTGGATACAGATGATGGAAAACACTGTGGTATGCAACAAACAATCTTTAGGGAAGCAAATGTCTTTGGAATATTTTCAGCAGTTTCATTTCAAATGGCATCAGAGGACCAGTTAGGGAAAAGGATGAATTAATGAGTCAGAATGTAGAGATATTTCTGGGAGTTTTTCTTTAACTGGATTCACTGATAGATCTTTTACAGCAAAAGAGAGGTGGTTATGGTGACACAGTCTAGCTGGTATCTATGAGGCAATAATATATAAGAATTGACGATATTATTTCTTTCCAGAGTAGTTTAATATATAAAGAAGGTGATGGCAGTTGAAAGTGGTGTTTTTTCTTGCTATTTTTAGGGAAAATACTGAAAACCTGCCAGGCTCTTGTCAGTATTTATTACTACAGCTGGAGCTCAACACTTAATTATTTACAGTTTCACTGAATGTAGCAATATGGAATAAAGGTTCACTTACCTTAGCACATAAAGATGAAAGAGAGGGGGAATTATAAGCATGAGTCACTTATTATTTAGCAGTCTCATTTGGGCCAGTTCTACCAGGCTCCCACCAACTTCATGGTATCATTTCAAAGCTTTGATCCAGGTTTTAGCTCAGCACTACTGCATTAAATGAATCCTCTTATCTTTCTTTACTCCTTTGTCAGACCCTGCTTTTTCCTTTCTCTTGAAGCATTGTTGTAGTTCTCCCTTAGCAAAAGCTCTGTCTGTGTACAAGGAAATGCCTGCCATTAGTGATGTGCCCCAAAATCCCACCACCTCCCAGCAAGAACTGCTTTTGTGTAGAAATGTGCTAAAAATGAACTCAGTCTTTTCCCATTTCACTGGATGGCCTGTCTGTAGACAAACAAGCAAATGAAAAGGTGAAAAAAACCTCCAGCTCCCTTCCATACCTTGAACTGTGGCATGCCATGGAGCTATATACTAGATCTAGTGTCTTGGCATGTCTATTGTGCCTGGCATTGCTCTGATGTGAGAGATCACTTATGCCCTTGTAGATCTTTCAGCTCTGACTTGCAAGATGAACTTGGAGCAGGAAAAAGAGAAAAAATGGATAGAGAGGAGACTGAAATAGAGGAATAGACTGTCAAAAGCAATAGCACCTCTGGGTGCCAGGGGTGCCTTTGAGGTCAATGGTGATGTGCTGCGCCCACATTTTTCAGGGACAGACATTGATTCCAGACAAGTTCAATCTAAGTCATTGTTTTTACATCAAAACCCTTATTCCTTCAAAGCTATGTGTTATGCGTAGTATCATCATTACTTCTAGTGTAATGGTTCTGCCCTGACATATCCTCTTACTTTTTTTCATTCTCAAGTGTTTTGCAAAGTATATTTCTGATACTATAATAACAGCCAAAAATGAGAACGCTGATCTGGCTGCATTGTAATTAGATCTGGACTAATTATGGAGGTAACTATTCACTAAGCATCAATATCATTTTTGGACTATTCTTCAAATGGAGTGACTCTGTATACCCTCATCCTCTTCAACGATGAATGAAAACCAGAACATCCATGTTAACAGCTGAAATGATAACCCAATGAGCCTGGCTACATTCCTGCAAGCTTTTGTGTTTGAACTGTATGTGGTTGACATTCTTGATGCCTCTATGCTGAGCCTTTACACTGGAAAATGAATCTAAGCTGAATCATCATTGCAGACTCCATTCATGTCAGGGCTATTATGCTCAGAGAGGAAGCAGCTGCTCCTTCAGGTTCTGCATGCTTGGGACCAGAGATGGACAGCTGTCATTGTTGCTGGCAAAAGCAATTCAGAGGGGAGGGAAAAGATACATATCATGTAATCAAAATAGAAAGGCTTACTGCTGTGTGATCCTGTTCACTACTATTCCATGAGTCTGCTAGGGCCTGCTAAAACAGTCATTACTCTGGCTTATGCACAAGGTAGCACCTGCATGGAAGAAAGTACAGAGTTTGGGACCTTCTTATCCGATTCATTACAACAGGTATGTGAACTTGTGGTAGGGCAAGGATAGAAATAAAGCCTTCTCTTAGCTTCAGCTCTTTGGAAGCAGCAGACACCCCACATTGCAGACTACAGGCAGGTGACTCCCCTTGGGCAAACTTTGGGGCAGTTAATTCTAGAGTAGATCAGATGCTGACCTACTCTGAGTAGGAAGCCAAGGATCTGCATTATGCTGATTTCTTTTTCTCTTTAGTGTGCTTTTGCCAGACTCCCAGGCTACTTTCTGCACAATCAATGTGCTTTCATCATGTCTGACTTCATATTAAATAAAGGTATATGTGTTCCTACTTTCCTGATTCAGAGTACCTGCAAACTTCATGGCCTATGCTATAATCATATATCCACAGAAGCACAGAATAATTTATGTGGATAGGGCCTCAGGAGGTCTCCACTCCAATTTCATACTCAAAGGAGGGTCAGTGTCAAGCTTACACCAGGTTGCTCAGAGTTTTATCCATTGTGGCCTGAAAAACTCTCAAGGATGGAGCCTGTATGCAATCTCTGTGTCCACTGCTTTGATGTCCTTGTAGTGATTTTCTTTTCCTTAAATATCATCAAACCCCTATGTCTGTTTTCTTTCATCCTCCCACCACACACCACTATAAAAAGACTGGTTCCATCTTCTCAGTCGATATCCTGTGGGTATTTGGCAGCTGCTACCAGAGCCATCTCTCCTTCAGGCTGAACACCCCCATATCCCTCAACCTTCTCTCACAGGCCACATGCTTCAGGCTATCAAATACTATATTCTCTATCACTGATCTTGGGCTTTCCAAGATTCATCAGTTACTGGACAAAAGCATTTTTTAAAATTAGAAATCCTTGCTATATTACAGATACTTCTGACCTGCCAGACACAGTCCTCCTTGGACATACCTTCTGAGTGAAATAAGGAGATGTCCAAACCCATTGCCCAGTGATAATTGCCACTGCTGCTGCAACTGTAACTCTTAGGAGAATCAGGGCAGAAAGCAATGTGAGTGGAAGGAGGAAACACCATATTTATTCCAGTGGTGATTCTTACCTCCAGTCTTGCAGACAGAGCCCAGTTGCCCCTGGGAATGCTGCATCACTGCAGTCACTCTGTGTGAGTTCAGTGACTGAATTGGAACAACAATCTTCCGTCCAACAGTTCTCTAAGAAACGTCCTGTAGTCTCCATTGATTTTTTGTGAGAGGGAGACATATATATCTAGCACTGCTTTTTGCATTTGCTTTTATACAGAGAGAGCTTTAATTAGTGGCCTTTGTGTTAAACTGTTAGATGTGGCCACCTGTGGTATCTTGAAGTTCTTCACATTTTTAAGTGGTTTTAAATGTTGGGTCTAAGCCACCCAGGGATTTTCCAGCAGGGGGAAAATATTCAGTTGTCTGGAAGCTTTTCCATTACCTTACACCACAGGAGTGGCACAAAGGAGCTACAGAAAAGTCTGAATCTTGTACTAATGTTTCTACTTCAGGGAACATAGTTTTTGGGTTTTAGGAGGTGAGAGTGCAAATGTAGGGGATTTCGATTTGTTTTGCTATTTGTTATTTATTTGTTCCTTCGTGTTCCTTCCAATGACAAGACTTGAGTAAAAATGGTGATGGTTTAGATCTATTTTATTTTGTTTAGAGAAACAGTTGTCCATGGCAGTCATACAATTTATTTCCTCTCCTTCTGTTTGTGCTGTGAGAACCTCATCTTTGCCAGGACCTCCTCCAACCCATGCTATGTCATGCCATGCTATGCTATGCTATCCCAGAAGTTCTTCTCCCTACAGCTCTTTTCACAGTTTTAACTTCTAATTTATAAAGGAATGCCTGTTATGCACATCTCCTCCATAGATTAGGTGAATGACAATGATGGGATTTTATTCCTTAGTCGTTCTGCTGCTTATTGTGTTCTTCATAGTACTATTATTATGCTCCTTGTTATGATGCTGCTGCTAGTCTCTGTCATTTACAAAGTACTTTTATCAGTTAAGGTTCCATGTTACTTTATGAATTTAAAATAGTTATATACATGGAGATCCATTTGTACACAAACAGAATGGGTGAACTGCAGCAGGTGCTTAGAAGTAGGGAAGCACTGTCTAGTAAAAACACCTGGAAAAAAAGTCTTCAAAGCAGACTGTATCTATGGCTCTGGAATTCTCAGAAGCCCATTGAACTCCAACTCTGAACCCAATGTTATACTTTGCAGATTATTTTTCCCCAAAATATTATGTGTGCCAATAACCTGGCAACAGTCACAGCGCCAGGTAGCATTGCACGACCCTGTGCTAAGGGGATAAAAGAGAAATGTTGTCCTTCAGAAGGAGGAAACGCTTGGTTGGGCACTCTAAATGTTACAAACAGGCATTGAAGATAGACTTTTCTCCTAAGTGATGAATAGCAAGTGTGATCCCAGGACAGCTTACGGCAGAGAAAAGCAGAATATGATTCTGGATCCAATAAAACAATAAACTGGGACTAGTCCCCAGACACCAATCTTGCTTTTTTCCTATTTTACAGAAAACTCACAAGCCTACCAAAAGCAACAGAAGTTTTGCCATTGGCATACACAGGGCTTTTGACCTATTGATTTTTTTTTCAGAGCAATTTACCATGAGATTTCAGACTCTGAAATGGGAGTTTGGATGAGTAATGTATCTTACACAGCAGACCCCTGCTCTCAGCACTCTCCAAATCAGGCTTCCAGTGCCAATGCTGATGTATGGAATTTCACAACTCACTACATGAACATTCTGTAATATCCTCCCAGTGATTCCTGTTTTCATGCGAAGCCTGATATTTAATTCTTAAAAATATAAATGTGCACAAAAGTAGCATGTCTGCAGAGCAGATAAAGTGAATAGTATCTGTGTATTTTTGTGATGAATAGATAGCTCTGTTAGTTACAGAGGAAGTTCGGATTAATGCTGTGAATCTCAAAACCAAACAATACAGAAGAAGAAACGTGGAAGGCACTGTACATTCAATGGGTGTGCACTTTCTGATAGAAGTACTGGTTACCATTGATTAGCACATATAATTTGGATTATATTGGATTTACTGTCCTTTGTCCAAAGCCCTTGTGTACACCATGACAAGAAGCTAGAGGAAAAAATGCAATGCAGATCAACCATATTGAGAAATATATTAGCAAAGAACAAAAAGGATAGGAAGTAAAACTACAATGGAGCATAAATATGTATTCCATACATGCTTATATGGAGAAGGAGAGATTATGCTTTGCAGGCATTATGAGATTTTGATTTTCTATCTGTTTCAGAACAGATTCATTTTAAGGAAGCAGGAAAAATGATTGCTTGAATAGCTATTAGCTCTAACAAACTTCTGTGTTTTCTGGAGTAGCTGCTGTCACCATCACTGATATAACATCTCCTTGAATAAAAATAGGAAAACAAAAGGAGATAACCAAAACAACACAATAGGAATAAAGCATCCAGGTTGTAAAAGGAAGGAAGAAAGGAAGGAAAACAGTCAACTCTATTCCTTAAAATAGAGGAAATAATACTGAATTACATGGTGTCAGCTGAGCTGAGTAGGATCACATGTACAATGCAAAAGAGAATTTTCCAACTGTGTGAAAGAGCAGATTCCAGAGATGTCTGACACCAAGATGCATTTTCTTTTTGTTCACAGTCTTCCTGCATGTGTCCTGCAAGAGAAAAAGGCACACAGGTGTCTTCTGAGTATTCTCAAAGTAGCAGGAGATGGTCTGTGGGCTGTGCTGCTTTGCTGTCTCTGCTGGTTGGGTTATACTGAAAGTTCCTCACAGGTACCTGTTTAAAATTGCATACTTATGTGCAGACCATATGTTTGCCATAGTGAAAATAGAAAGTGAGGGACATCTTGGAGGGTAACTGTTGCCCAACATTAGTAATAACCAAAGTGAAACTGTACAAAAAGTCGAATCTAAAAAAAATGCTCAATAGACAAGTAATGAATGCTTTTAGGAACTGTAATTAAACTTAATTTAAGAGAATTTGCAGCTGCTTTCGTGACCAGAAGATCTCTCCATATACCTTTGTCATGATTTTATAATTTGCCTGTTTTAAACACCATTATTCCCAAATCGATAATTTGGTTATGGCACATGGTTTCAGACAGGGTAAGGACCCTGCTGTACTGGGCAGTTCTCAGCTGCTCCAGAAACAATCTCAACTAAAACTTACTCATAAACTTCAGAAAGTCATATGTGAACATTCTAACAATTTTTTTTGTCTAAAATTAAGCACCAAACTACTTAGCATTCCCCATCCTTAATCCTACTACCTTTGTCAGTTTGCTTATAAATCTTGAAACAACTTTATGAACTTTCTTTTTGGAAACAGAAAAATCTCAAATGTATTTTTTCACTTCCTGTATAGAGCCTTGCAAACCCAAAACTTTTGTCTCACTCATCCAAATTTGCTACATAAGCTTTATTTTTATACTGACCTTAACAGACATGGTAAACTGAATCACTTTCTGATCAAAGAAGCACAATGTGCATCACAAGATTTAAAAAGATAAACTAGGAAACCTATATGCTTTTCCTCTTTTTAATGCGTTATCTTTATCCTCAGCCAAATACTAGAACAGGCTGCATTACCACTTACCATTTACTTATTCTCAAACATCCCCATTTCCCAGTATTGAAAGAACAGAAGGTAATCACAGTTCATGTGCAGCAGGTTCATGACAAATTTGCTAGAATGTCTGAAACTTAAATTGTGTTTGAAGTCCATGTGTATTTACATGGGAGTTTAAGTAATATTGACTCTGCTTAGAACAAGGCAAATTGCATCAGACTCTCACTATCTGGAGCACTAAACCAGTCCACTGATGCAGAGCAACAAACACCCTTCACCTCTGAAGACTACAAGGCAGCAAGAAGAGATCCTCCCAGAAAAAGTGTAAGAGTTCTGTTCTCTTAAGCTCTCTGCTGTACCTGTACCTGCAAATAGCTATGAAACTGTGTTACTATGTTCAATTCTAAACAGATTGTTCAGAAGTATGGAATATGAATTTATTAAATGACAAGATCCAGCAGGAGTAGCTAGAAAAGACATTTTTCTTCTTATCAGATATAATTGTATTATTTGTGAATGTCATCTTTTGGATGTTTGATCTTCTTTGCAAAGGTGATGCAATGTAAATGTGCTATCATTGACCTAAATTGATTTTGCCTTTGCAATACCTACCTTGGAGATAATGAAAGAAAGAATTAATACACTTCTGTGCAGGATGTAGGTAAGGAATTGTCCTGTATTTTTCCACAACCCTTACATTCTTTTATCCTGTGCTGTTTTACAGCCTGTGTGGATAACTGAGACATCCCTTGTGTCAGGTCTTAGAAGCATAAGTAAGATTCTTGATGAAAAAGAAGCGGTGATGTTGCCACTTTTCACTTTCCTTTCTGTCTCAGCATAGAGTCCCCATGGCTCTCTTACTCCTGTATGTGGGAGTATGAGAAGTGGGAAGATATCCATGTTTTTTTGACCTAATTGTGCTGTCATTTTCCACTGACCACCCAGCTGACAGTAGTGGTCAGCCTGGATCATGTTAGCTGATATTATGAGACAGAGTGTTGCATACTGTTGGACAGTGTTTTGATAAATATTTCCTTGCCATCTACTCCCACAGTGGCCATCCTTACCATACAGTTAAACCAATACAGTTTTCAACTTTCTGTTGCACTGGACAACCACCAAGGCAAGAGTTTTCAAACACAGCAGACCCACCACAGTATCCTCTATTAAAAGAAAATAAAAAATCATTACCTGCTCTTCCAAACATTTGAGAAATTGATATGAAAATATAGGGAATATACTAATAGACCCATATCTTATGTAGAAACCAGAATAAGTTACCTTCTGAGTTTATTCCTATTTATCAAAACATTAATAATTTAGACCATTCTCTGGAATAAGTCTCTTCGCAGGACAATGTCACCCATCCCCAATTAGTTATTGAAATTTTCACTACTTGGGTTACTAAAAGGCTCTTTATTTAGATGCAAAACCATAATCTACTAAGATTTGAAATGCTTCTAACATATGGTAGGGTAAAGGAGAAAGCACAAAATTCCTTAAATTACATGGTCTGACATATGCAAACCTTAGACAAGTAGGAAGAGAATAAATGCTGCTGTCAGTGGCATGGTGGGTTGGGCAGCATTTGCTTAGGGTGACCAGCATTGTTATGAGTGGATACAAAATTATTACAGATCTCTGTAAAGAGAAATGACATTTTTAAATGCTCATTTGCAAAGTGGTAAATGTACAGAAGTGGATAATTAAATTTCAAAGGCATTTTCCAACCACAACATTAGAAAGAGGTTAAACATTAACCTAACGGCAAATCCCTCCACTATGTCTTTTTACAAACAAGAGTGTCTGCATTTTAATTATCCAGTGTTGTTCAATATGATCGCATTGCATATCACAGACTAAAACAAAAAGAAAACAAAACCCCACAAAGACCCACCCTAACACTTTAGAAACTTCGTGAAAGACATTCAGGACTTTATGTGTGGGGGACATTGATGTTATGGATAACATGTTTAAAGTCTTAAAAAGTATTAAATTTAGAACTGAACCTCATTTAAACTAAGAAACAAGAGAAAATGTCACCTTAGTGATTTGCCTACAGCCTGAAAGGGCACCACCAACCCTCAGAGATTTTTCTTGTTTACTCTGACTGGATCTACAGCAGGGAGCAGTATATGCCTTAGCATGTGCTACTGCTTTAACTTCTAATATGAAAACCTCTGAAAATCACTATCTTGGACATCATTCCAGCTCAACTCAAGGAGCCTGCTTAGAGATGGAAAGTCACTTGCCTGCTCTTTGACAAGCCCTCTCTAAGATGAAAGCATCTGGATTGGGATCACACAGCTGTTTTCTTCCTCACTGCTGATTTCTTTTTGTGTTTTTTGTAGAGTAAGAAGGGAAAAATAGCCCACTGAGAAGCAGTTATACCAAAGCATCTTAAGCCTGTTATATCATGAACAGGAAAAAAAAAATAAAAGGACAAGCAGACAATCTTTTTCTTTTTTTTTTTTCCTTTTTTTGTTCCAAACATTTCCTTTCAGACGTCTCTTTGAAGTCACAGGCTTATAGTGTGAGTGACTGAGAGCAAGGAGCTGTGAAATGTGCCTTTGAGCCATAGATTTCTCAAAGAGTATCACAAGGAGTATATGACTGGGGTACATGACATCTGCAAATCAACGTGGTGTTACTGAGGCTTTGTTCAGCCTCAGACTCGGAGAGCTGCAGAGAACCATAAACTTTAGCAGGGCAAAATCACCTCCCATCTTGGGTCTACCTTCCCACTTGGGTTTTCTCACTTCCACTGTATGCAGTGATTGTGTTGGTGTAACTAGCTAATGAAGAAATTATTGAACACACACATAAATTCTGTATAAAATATTAATTGTTTATTATATGTACATAATTTAGGTAATGTTACCGTCTTCTATTCCAGCTATTGCTCTGTTACTACTGGATACTTTTGTATTGATAAAAATATGCTGCCACTTCTCTGTTGTTGTAAGGTCGTCCCTTCAAACCACTCTCACAAACTACTCTCTCATACTCTCTAGAACAATTCCTGCTCAGATGGATCTGATTCACTTCATAATCAAACACAGAGTTTAGCAGAATACTTCAGTCTTGATTAGTTGTGTCTCCTGATTTTCCAGTTTTGAGTCTTCTGCATTTCTCATCCAAAGCAATATTCATTACTTCTCTTACATAAGGGCTATTGTATAGAAGATACTGTGCCCCACTGATAATTCTCAAACATGGAGCAAAAATTGTCTCTCATCATTTCAGAACAGTCAGTGACGATGTATCAGTTTCTTACAAACTTCAGAGAAAAGATGTTGAAGGTTAGGACTATTTCTGTAAGTTGTCTGGTAGAGTCAGTGATCAGCCTCACCCAATATTCATTTCTAGTGGTAGGGCAGCACCAGAGTGTGCCATTACAGCATCACTTCCTGCCAGACCCCTCAGGAGATTTATTTGAGACTGCAGGAATCCTTTTTGTCTTCCTGCAGTTTAAAGTGCTCAGAGAAATGGGAGCTGAGCATTCCCAGCAAAGGGAATAACTGTTAGACAACAAGATGAGAAAAACAATACAGTGTGACCTAAGGAAAAAGGATAGCCAGAAGACTGCTCTGAACAGCAGAGATCTGGTGAACAAGATGAGAGAGACCAGAGAGGCTGAAGGATAACAGGTGTTACACTAGGCAGTAAGGTAAAATGAAAAGGGGAATCAATAAGTGGGAAGAGTGACATGGTTCTATCCCAAACCTGTAGGTTACAGATCAGGTCCGAAAGCAAAGCTGCTGCAAATATCTGAGGAAAAAGTGTCGCTGTTAGGGAGAGAAGGTGCTAAGGCAGCACTTAGTAATACAGCCAAGAGCAGGGGAAAGACAACTCAAATCCCTGCAATGTGACTTCACGGAGAGCTGAGGCTGTTTCACAGCACTGAGCTGTGCCTCAGCCAGTTCAGATGAGACCCCTCACTCCAGGGGTCCCCCGAGTTCAGTCACAGTTTCCTTTTGCTGTTTACTTTATGTAATTTTTTTCCATTATGTTTTTGAACATCATACTCATCCCCAGGGATGACGAGCACAAATATAGAAACCCTATGATAAATGCCAGCTTCACCCAGAGATAAAAATCTGAATCCCACTTGTTTATCAAAATCTCATACCTCTTGGAGGCAGACCCTTTGTGGAATGCATTGTTAATGGTCCCATACCCGAGGTCATGGCTTTGGTGCAGAACTCAACAAGAAAAGAATGATAGGAAAAGGTGGAAATAAGTTCATGTCCGCAGCATATATAATAGCACAGAAAACAACAAAATCAATATACTGGGGGAAAAATCATCTCTATACAAATATTAGATACTGGAATTCTTGATTACAAAAAGAAAAGGATACATTTTTTAAAAAAAATCATCTCTATTCTCTTCTTTAAAGGGATTATGGAAGCCAAGTCTCAGTGAATGGCAATAGATTTAAGAAATTAAATGTTTGAATGACCATCAGAGGTGAAATTTCAGAACTTCAAGTCACATCAGTGTTTCCACAATACCGTTCAATGAGCAAGGCATAAAGAAATTCTGGTCAGTCTCTCTGTGGGCTGTAATGGGAAGATACAGACAGGTACTGAAATTGGGGTCAGTGAGGAATTTCTACTGAAAACAGGCATTAAGGGGCGACAATTTGAAGATCCAGGTGAATGCTTTCGCAGAACTCTTTCTCTTGTAGCTACTCTTGCTTTCTTCTCATTAACTTCTTTTCTTTTTCATTCACACCTCACTCTTGTCCCCATTTCCTCCCTCTTATTTTCATCCATTTATTCTTTTCTCTTGCCCCACACATCCTTATATGCCTTTCTTTTGGCATGTATTTGTGCTCATCAAACAGGTTTGTGCTGTATGGAGGCACGTTGCAATGCAGCAATCACTGCTGAGTGATTCTGTTGTTGTTGCATGGCACAGTGGGAGGGATTTAATCTCAGACAGGACACTTCAGGGACTCAGAAGATTGATGGAGGAGATTGTTCCCTATGTACATTAGTAGACAGTATTCCTATCTTGATTTAATTTTACTTTCCATATGTTTGCTTTACCATGAAGTCCCAAATTAAGGAGTTGTTATGTAAAGATGGATTTAGATTCAGAGTAGTGGACCATGTAGGTGACACTGCAGAAGAACAGTGTAAAGTGGAACTTCAGAAAACAAAATATATTAGTTAGTAATGTTTTTCTCCCTAAACATTATTGCTGTGGAAAGGTCATCTCAGATGTAGAAGCAGAAATAGCAAACTTACAGATAATAACAGACAAGCCTGCCAAAGGTAGGGAGAGAGTAATGTACACCGTAATTGTGGAATTTCAGAACATTAATAAAAAGATTTTGAGGTCCTCAACACCAGAAATGGGAGAAGAACTGGCTTCCTGCAAATCGAGTCATTCTAGAAACAGTTGTGCTGAAGCTGATGTGGTGCTTCTGCCATGACATGTAAGAGGTTCTGATGTGGTAAAATATAATGTCACAGACTCTGAATTTCGAAATCAACCTGTTTGCTTCTTTTAATTAAAAACTCACTTTTCACTTAGAATAAAATGTATAAGAGACATCAAGTGTATTCATCACAATCATTCTGTGGAAGTTTTGTATCACATAGACTTCATTGCTAAAGTGACAAGATTAGTTGGCAAAGTGCAGAACTGTGCATAAAATAATGGTCTGCTATTCTCTATCCCGTGCTAATCAAAGCTCCTCAGGCTTTCAGTAGTTTTGGCTTCAAATAATCTGGTTTAGCCCTTCTGAAACCTTACATTTCAAATGTTCCCAACATTTTATTTTTGCAGTTATTCAAGAGAGGTCAGAGTTTGGTGTGAGCAACCTTTGCAATGTCTCCTAAAAAATCAAAATTAGTAGACAGCTTTAGAGTATTTTCTTATGAATTTTAGTCTTCCTGGCCCAGTGATGCTGAGTATTATTTTTACAGAAGTTACATGCTCAGAGACAAGTCCCCCAATTTCTGGTAATTAAGTTAACCTTTTTAAACATTATATTATTTTTTAACATAGGATAAGGGCTTCTTTTAATGACATAGTGAATTATTCATATGCAAAGCTAAGGTTGTTTTCCTTTTTAAGGTTAGTTGCAGCGTGTTGAGACCAATATCTGGACCCACACACTAGAGCCAGATTTAGACACAGATTTCTTAAACCTGTAATGGAGTTGAAAAGTAGTTAGTGTGCAGCTATAATCTATATAATTAAAGTAGGTATCAGTCATTTAGTGAAACACAGCACAGTCAGAGACTTAGAAAACATACAATAATGTAGTATCTATAAGAAACTTATAAATAAATATTTCCTTTCTTTGGCAAGGAAAATGAAATCTTTGAGGTTCTCTGTTCACAAAAGGGAAGATAATCATACAGACCCACAGTAAACATTCATAGCTGTGATCGTTATATATTTATAATTAGCTGTAGAAAACACTTAATTTGAAATTTTAAATGTTTTTATAAATATTTTGTTAAGTATTGCTACCATCTTTTCCATCTTTCACAAACTTTTCTCAGACTGCAGAATGAGCTTGGAAATATAGATTCTGAATTGGGAATTGGGGCGTCACTCCTTTCTGGTACAAATTCTTCCAGTATTTCACTATCACTGCCTCAAATGCAGCCTACAGTAATGCAGGCATAAAAAAGATTTAGCTGCCCTCTCAGAAACAAGTTTGCACTTCTGTTCAATATATGCTTAGATGCTTGCAAAGAATTTGAGTAATTTCCTTTTATATCCAAGTCGGCGTTCTTCTCTATGCTTTTAATCGACATCCTTGGTAAGCTGTTAAGTAAGATGGAAGATGTGTAAAAATCCCCAAAATTAATTGACACAGAAGCAGAACAGACTAGATTTTCAGGCTCTTGAGAACTTCCTGGGAGACTGACCATGATGGGTTTAAAAGAATTTTAAAAGCATTTGCTGAGTGAAGAAACTGTGTACTGTCCAAAATCGATTAGAGTATCATCCAAACATATCACCAGTGAATCTGATCATAATTGATCATAAGTGAGTGAATAAGAAAATCCCTGGTAAAAGCAACGAACTGACACCATTTACAACCAAGGGAAAAGGAAAGATTTTCTTTAACTTCAGTAAGAGTCTCTTTGGGCCCTCAGTATGTTGATATTCCTGTCAGAGGCCCTATTGAAGGCTGCAAAATCTCTGAAGAACTGAGAGAGCCTTCATGGGTTTATTCAAGGTCCCAAAAGGACCTCCATGACTTGGAGGGATTTGCAGAGATTCACTGAAATGTCACAGCATCTTTTCTGGACTCACTGTCAGGCTGAGGGGGTTAATCAGTGGTTCTTTGACAGACCTTCCCTGTACTGTGTTGTAGTTCTCTGTTATTTTTTCATGACCAATATTCCTTCATGTCCTTGCAGAAAAATAATAATTAAAGCCAGGAAAAAAACAGAAAGAGTATGGGTTTGGTTGTTGATTGCTTGAGGATTTTTGTTGTTTTGTTTTGGGAAGATCGTTTGTTTGCTTCTTTTTTGGGGGGATTTTTTTGAGTTCTACCTACACAGTTTCTAAATGAGACATGCATTACTCTTATGCACTGCCTTCAGGTAAGAATAAATTCTGGTTGGTTTCAGTCAGCCTTCCCTCTCCTCTTTCACTAGCTTCACCACTTGTCATTCAGGGACACTGAGGAGCTCTCATAAGGTTTTTCTCTTTAATAGCACAGGTATGATGGCTGATATGAGGATAATGAAATACTGTGCCTCCAATCCGTGCTGGGCTGCAGAGGGAGCACTTAACTCTCACCACGCTCTTCCTTTAGAGAATTTATCCTTGAGTCTAATGATCTTCAATTCAACCTTAACAGAAACTTTAATAACTCTTATGCTGAGGTAACCTTTCTCATGGCTGAGGATAGGTTTAATTTTAGTCTGAGTTCTAGTAGGAGTATTTTATCTAAAACGCTTGAAGTAGGTAATTATAGCCAAATAAAAATTGGCTTGTTTCAGTTGACTGGTGTGAGAAACTTCAGCCAACTTCCAGCAACAACAGTGCAGCACAAGGAGGAAGCGACTTACTGAAATCTATTGCTTTCATCTCCTTTTTCTAGTTATCCTGTAACTTCTACAAGTGGAAATCAGTATAGGTCCACTGATGAAATGTGTACATGGCATGACCCAGTCACTAGTTTTTTACCTTCTGATGACATCAAAGCCACTCTTCTGACCCATTTATGGCATACTCTGAAACAACAATTTGAGTTGGATCATGTCCAAAGCGATGACTCAATAATTGTGGCTGCAGGGGATAAGCTCAGCCCTAAACATGTTTCTGTGCAGTGGCTGCCCCAGTCTAACTGTGCCTTTTCATTCAGACTGCTTGCTGTAATAATATTTAGATGTAATGGTTTCAGATTTTCATCAAATTTTATCTCTGCTCACTAATTATACTAAAACGTAAATTGCAATAAAATGTGTGGCTCCTCCACCTAGGAGATAAGTAAGTATCTAAATTTTCTGGAAATGTCTGTTTTATGTGGTAGCTGCCTATCTGTGCCTCTAGATGGAGATCCTCTCCATTTAACCCAACCCTCTAGAGAAAGCTGTGAGATGCTTCAATAAGAGCTCCATTTTGCTTTTTGTACTCCGTAGACTAAAATTTACTTTTTAGTCTGATTTCTGGATAAAAAAAATTCTTTTCATCTTAGTAACTAGACCCATTTCACAGTTTACCTGAAAAAAAAACCCAGAAACAAAACAAACAAACAAACAAACAAACAAACAAAAAAGTTATTCTGTTCCAGCTTTAAACAGCAAGAGCATCCTTAACTATTTTTTTTGCCTGAAGTGTAGTGGTGAAACCCTCTGACTTACAACTACCATTCTGCAAATTCCCTATAGTATGTAAGTACCTCTGACAGGCTGAGGTGCACAGTAGTGCAGGTGGGACTCAGAAGGAATAATATGGACCAAAGTTTTCAGTAATTTTTATCATATGGGCAACTATATCATATAGTTCTAAAACCTTGCCATAACTTAACCAAGTGACTTGGCTATTTTCTTGCTGGTTTTTGGCCAAGGGTGTTTTATATCTAACCGTAACAAGAGTAGGAGGCATGTGAGTGAAAGTATCTTCTCTACTCCATAAGGTAAAAATTCCTTTTTGTGGATCAAAACCAGTTAGATTAAACTATGCCTACTAAATATAATTTTCAGGTTTTCCCAATGCATTAAGAAGCAGAATTTAGCTTGCAATAATATCAAATGCTATAAAGACAGAATGCAAATTCTCTCTTAAATACACAGGTCCTGAAACACAAAGGCATATCTGCAACCAAAACTATACTTACAGAAAGATAATAAATTAAGTGCCCTAGTAGCAATGGATGACTATCAGCACAGCAACAGTAACAGTAATAGCAACAGTACCAGTATATTATAAACAATTATCCAGATCTTTGACGAAAAACTGCTTTTTTGTTGTTGTTATTATTTCCTGAAACCAGAGAGGTTCTTAGACTATAAGAATAGCAGTAAGCAAGATGTAGTAAATAGCTGTACAAATCCTCAGACCCTAACAATAGCACTGAGGCAGCAGTGTTGATGCCAGCACTGACACCCACTCATGTACAGTCCCCTGCTGCTTTTGGGAGAGTATTTTTATTTCTGATTTATTTCAATTGCTGTTAGAGGCACAGTGTTAGTTTGCTTTTTTAATGTTCTTGACTCTGATCTATTTATTGTTTCAAGATACGTACAGAAATTTTTTATTTTGCTCTTACATATCCTTCACAATGAGATGGGAAAAAGTAGATCCAGGCAGGCCCACAGGATATCTTTTTTGTAGGAAATCTGTTGATTGAGATAAACAAAAGTGCATGAAAATAAAGAGAATGGACTATACTGAGACACCAACAATTTGCAAAGATGTTTCTAGTTTCAAAGGATTGCAGAAAGTAATCCGTGTGGTGAAGATTTTAGTCTTCAGGTGTTTGGAAATTTTCTGAAATATATTTTTATCAAAAGCCTAGATTCTATCTATATTCTCTCTTAAAGTCCATAACAAATTCTGACTGATGGATTTAGGATATTTTTCACAGGCTTAGGGATTTTGTTTCTCTCTTTTCACTTTCACACTGTGGGTTTAAATGGTGGCAGGAAGAAATTTAGAATCAAAACCAGTGCAGTTCGGGATAAAAATCAGTTCAGAAAAAAAGATCTACTATTACTAGAGCAGAAATCAAATCTATTTTACATAGGTGTTGGCTGAAGAGGAACTAGATCAAAGAGGGGAAGTTAAAGTGTATCTTACTTTTGCTTGAGAGTTGGATGTTGAGAAGTGCTCACAGTGGAAAGACACAGAGATTCCTGGGTAATCCCATTTAAATCACAAATATAACTTTCAGGTACAGATCATTAGTTGCCTCTTTCATTTCTTGACCTTCATATGATTTCAGAGAATTCAAAGAAGACATTAAATCCTTACCAAATTTAACTTGTCAATAAGGACAATACAGAGGAAGGATTTGTCTAACAAACTTTGACAGGCGTGGTGTATCAGCCACTTTATTCAATATACACAACATTTCTATAGTCTCTTTTGTTACAGATGTTGGAGATATATTTTAAATTTAAAATCACAATTATTGGTATAAGATTCACCTGCACCAAATAGATGCATTCCTGTCAGGGTAAGTGGAAAGCACATTCAGCAGGATGTAGTATTTAAGTACCTGCTGTTTGAAGATCATGATCCTAAGGGTGATATGTAGTCCTTGTCCCTTCTCCTTTACCTCCCATTTCTGCTGGCCTCCTCCTCAGTGCCTGCAACAGGATAGGATGAACATCCTCAATAGCAACATTTTGTTTCCTCACACCCACTGCAGTTCCCTTTTACAGTGAACCAGCTTAAAGACTTCACTCATCAGACCTGTTTCTCTGTTCAACACAACTGCTAGGGAGGTAAATGAAGGAAAACAAGGCTTACTGTGGCCTCCAGCATGCTCTGAGAAGATTTACTTCAGCCTGTGTCAGCCTGGACTAGGTTTCTCCTAGTGGGTGGTATTGGGGGTCCAAGTCAACCCACACGTGCTCTGCTTCTTCCTGTCAACTGTTCACTGCAAAAAGACCCGGGATCACATCAGGCCAACAGTGTATGCACCATATTGTCTACCAAACCCCCCAGTTCTGCCCCAAACCATCACCTAGTCAAAAGATGGGAATGATTCTCAGTACTATTAATTCTTCAGAGGGAGAAACAACTGCACTGGAAATATTTCCCAAGTACATATCAAATATAAAACAGTGAATTATTTTATATGTGGCTTTCTTGGCTTTGAACATTTTCCATGTGGTGATTATGGTGTTTCCATTCCACAGAGTCATATATATTTTGAAATATATTTCAGAAAATGAACTTGGTTGCTTTTCAGGTCACAAGAGACATTCCTTGCCTTTTCTGGGTATTCTCTGTTTAGCAAGAATGCACTTAGTATAGCAGGATAAATTATAGAAGCCCATGGGAGTCAGTGCCATATTGTGCAACTCACACAAACACCCATGGGCTTGCAGAGGAGAGCTCTGTTTGTTCAAGAATAAGATCTGGTATTTCTCATGCAGGAGGTCATATTACCTTGAAGTGCCTCTGCCCCGTAACTCTGCCTGATGAATAACATCTGCTCCCATAACAACTGCCTCTCCAGCAGGAGAGATGGGCTCTGTGGCATGACAAAAACCAAAGGCAGTCCACAGGCAGTCCTCTACCAAGGCAGCAAGCGACCACAATAAGAAACAGAAGCCTCTCTACGTGCCTGATTCAAGCCCTGCCGGAGCCAACAGGAAAGAGTCCAGAAGATTTCAGGGTGTCTTGATTTAGGAAACATGCACACTGCTGTCCCTGCTCCAATAAGGGTGGTACTATCTGCAGCAACAACAAATGTCAGTTGAAAGTGAATGTTTATCCAGTCCTTTGCCTTCTTGTCAAGATACACAGCACATGGGTCACTTTACAATGGTATTGATGCAAGCAAAGGAAGTTTTTACTGGAATTAGCAATAGCAGATATGTTTTTCCATACCTAAGAAATCTGTAATTGTCAATGTAATTTGCAATCCAGAACTAGCAGCCTTCTTATGGCAGGAAGTTTTTGTGCAACTACAGATCACTGGGCAAGGGACTCCTCTGCTTTGCTTCCATTCACATTAACACACTGAATTCCTCCTATTACCAGCAAGTAAAATTAGCCTTTAGCTTTCATCTCACTCCCCCCATCCCAGATAACAAAATCAAGAGAACTTATATTGAATTACAAATATTTCCAGTGCAAGTGGGTAAAAATTTCGCCTGAAAAGACCTAGGAATAAAGTTAGCTGGGAGATGGTAATTTGGTTTCACAAGTTTCCAGTTTCTAAAACAAATTATTGTTTTTCAGTGGAATGAAATGAACTTCAGAACATTTTGTCAAAAATAAATTGAAGAAAAATGCTTGTTTTCTATCATAAAGCACAATTTTTTCAGCTCTGATCCTCTCTCACTTAATTCCATTTTACTCCCCCACTCACTCTCTGTCACCAGAGGTAGCTGCAGAGCCCTGGATCACAAAGACTTTTCAGCTGCATTTTTTTTTAAATCGGTACATTTCTATGTGTTATTTTGGTTTTTTCACTAAAAATGCATTCTGTTAAGAATGTTCATAAACAAATCTGGTTGGGAGAAGTTCTTAGCTTGTCCCAAAAATTGATATCTGACACATTTAACAGGATAACCAGCAGCTCATTTGTGAAGCTCTGGGAGAAAAATACACTGTGAAATGCTGAAACAACAGTCCTATATATTATAGGTGTCCTGTCTATTTTTTTGCACAGAGTATAATTTTTTTTGTTACATTCCATTCAGCTTATTCTTACTGTACAAAGCACAGATTTAATTGAAGAATTCCTCTTCCCTGTTTTGTCCTCTTGACCCTGATCCCAAGGATTCTAGGGATATACCTGTGAATAGATAGCAGGGAAAATAAATGTATATGTAGCCTTATGTTCCTCTATTCACTTCAACGTGGAATTGACAAAAAAATCTTAGCTGTTTTTGAAAGCAAAGGCAAATGCATGAGTCCCACATTCTGCCAGTTGTATTTCTTTATGTATAAATTACAAGATTACAGACAGAAAAGAAAACCTTTACCCTGGTATAGCGTTTTGACTTTTCCATGGAGACAGACTTGCTTATTTTCCTGGGAGGTCAGAAGGGGTTTTGCCGCTATGCTGACATTTTGCATCATCTTCTTTCTTTTTCATCTCAAAAAAAAACCCAATAAAACAGCCAAACCACAGTTCTGAAATGGCAGTGAAAATGCATTGCTCCTTTGGAGTGACATGGACTGTGCATGTCTGTGCATCAGCAGGTTAGTCAGAGGGACCAGAAGAGAGTTCTTTAACCCTGGGTGTATAAAGGAGCCAACCTAAATGATTTTTTTGTCTTCCTTCGATTGTACCATCATGTCTAGAAGCTCTTTTTTTAAAAAGTGATGCGTTATGGTTGAGGAAAGAAAGGAGAATACTTTAATTAGAAAAAAATCTAACTTCTCTGTCACATCTGGCCTTTATGCCTCAATAATCCCTTGAGCACAGCTCATAAGCAATGAGCACTCAGAGACAATTCCAGTGCATTCTATTGACTTCCAGGAGATGCACAAAAGGATAGTACATATCCTGAAGGCAAAAGCATGTGCCATTTTCTTAGTCTTCTATTAGTCGTATATTGCTAGTAGTTTAATTATAATTTATTGAGTACTGCTGGTAGGCTATACAAGGCACAAAAAGAATTCTGTGTATAAACAGAACTGATTTTTATCTTTTTCTTTATCTATCATTACCCTGTTACCCATTTTCATAGACCTTTTGTTGTAGCTTCATGTGATACAGATTAAAAATACTGTGATTTGAAAAATAATGAGAATTGTACAAGCAAGCAAGCATCTAGCAAGCATAATCTCATCACATTTAAAAAATTCAAAAAACAACAATGCCTTTTTCAGGTACAAATATTCAAAAGTATGTACAAAATAACTTTAATCTCACTGAAATTGAAAAAAATAAAATAAAAAATGTATGCATCTAACTAGATAGCCAGATGCTCAACTGGGGTGAGTTTACTTATTCTGTTGACTTCAACAGGCCTTCCTTTTTTTGTTTATTTCCAGACTAATTAGTTTCATGCAGGGCCAAAATCTTTGTATGTATTGACCAAAAAAAGGGACTCCAGGGTCAGAAAATTAGGGGGAGACATGACACAAGCTTGCTTGTTCCATAAATCTCACAGAAGAATGCCCAAGTGGAACATGAAGGAAAGATGGAAACAGAAGTTGCCTTCATGTGATCTGGCTCCCAGTAAATCACAGCATTACTCTGCCTTATAAGAATGTCATACCCTCAGGTCTGGACTTTTTTATTTGGATTAGAGTTTGAAACGAACAGTCAGTAAGAAAGAAAACAACATGCAGATTGAATTCCAAAATATTCAAGTCAATATTAGCTTTAAAAAAGAATAAAGAGGAAAAGAATCATCTGAGAACTTAAAAGTATAGATTTAGCTTCAAATGTGTGTCTTTCTTACCTATTTAGAGGCAGCCTATTGTTATGTGATTCATAAATGGATATTATATGTTGTAAGGTGTTTTCATCAGCCAAAGCTGACTGGCTTTTCTGAATACATCTTCTATCTTTAAACTCTTTCCAAGTAGTTCTTCTGGGATCCTTTTCTTAAAGTCAAAGAGACTAATTTCCTGATGGTAACTATTTTCTTTTCTTTCTCTGCAGGTTTAAGTGGTAACTGGGTATCTTGTTAACAGAACAGCAATGAATAACTCAACGTACATAAACTCTTCCACTGAAAATGTGATGGCTTTGGAAAGCCCCTATAAAACTGTTGAGGTGGTCTTCATCGTCCTGGTAGCAGGGTCTCTCAGTCTAGTCACCATAATTGGGAACATCCTGGTCATGGTGTCGATCAAAGTCAACAGGCACCTCCAGACTGTGAACAACTATTTCCTGTTCAGCTTGGCCTGCGCTGACTTGATCATCGGCATCTTTTCAATGAACCTGTACACCCTCTACACTGTGATAGGCTACTGGCCCTTGGGGCCTGTGGTGTGTGACCTCTGGCTGGCTCTTGACTACGTGGCCAGCAATGCCTCTGTAATGAACCTCCTCATTATCAGCTTTGACAGATACTTTTGTGTCACCAAGCCTCTGACATACCCCGTGAAGCGGACCACTAAGATGGCAGGCATGATGATTGCAGCTGCCTGGGTTCTGTCCTTCATCCTCTGGGCCCCTGCAATTCTCTTCTGGCAATTCATTGTGGGAGGAAGGACTGTCCCAGATGGGGACTGCTACATCCAGTTTTTTTCCAACCCTGCTGTCACTTTTGGCACTGCCATTGCAGCCTTCTATTTGCCTGTTATCATCATGACTGTCCTTTACTGGCAAATCTCTCGAGCCAGTAAGAGCAGGATAAAGAAGGCGAAAAAGGAAGCTGCACAAAACCAAGATACAGTTTCCCCCAGCCTTGTCCAAGGTAAAATAGTGAAACCAAACAATAACAACATCCCGACCAGTGGAGATGGTTTGGAGCACAGCAAAATTCAAAATGGAAAACCCAGTGAGGAGACTGTGACTGATAACTGTGTTCAAGCAGAGAAGGAGAGCTCCAACGACTCCACCTCTGTCAGTGTGGTAGCCTCCAACTTGAAAGAGGATGAAGCTACCAAAGATGCCAAACAGGCTTCTGCCTCCCAAGACCATCTCAAAGCGGAGAACTCCAAGCTGACATGCATCAAGATAGTCACAAAGTCCCCAAAGGGAGACTGCTGCGCCCCTACCAACACCACCGTGGAGATCGTAGGCACGAACGGGGAGGAGAAGCAGAATAGTGTAGCCCGGAAAATAGTCAAGATGACAAAGCAGCCAGCCAAAAAGAAACCACCCCCCTCTAGAGAGAAAAAAGTGACAAGGACTATTTTAGCCATCCTCCTGGCCTTCATCATCACCTGGACCCCATACAATGTGATGGTGCTCATCAACAGCTTCTGCACATCCTGCATCCCTAACACTGTATGGACCATAGGCTACTGGCTCTGTTATATCAACAGCACCATCAACCCTGCTTGTTATGCGCTCTGCAATGCTACCTTCAAGAAGACCTTTAAGCACCTTCTTATGTGTCATTACAAGAATATAGGAGCTACAAGGTAAAAATAAGAATAAAAATAATTATGGGAAGGGTGAAGAAGTTCCAAATTAAATTAAAAACCCACGATGCTACAGCACTTTATGCTCTTCTATGGAATGTGCAATCCAGGATGCTAGTGGAAATCCTGACATGGGGCATCAGCTCTACCCCTGAGAACTACACTTAAAAACATTTTTTTTAATAATTGAAAACAAATCTTTAGGACATGGGTATGTTTGAAAAATTCAAGGATGTGGACTGGAGGCACAGTTCCTTACTTTCTGAGAGTATTCTGCAGAAGGGCTTTAGAGTCTACAATTTTTGGTCATTCTGTGTAAAATACTTGTTCTTCTTTTTTCTTTCTTTTTTTTTTTTTTTCTTATCCCTTGTATCTGTTTAACACATTTTCATCTAGGGGAAAAAAAAAAGAGGAATTTTAATAATAACTGTGTGGAAGAGGCATAGGAGTATAGAAGATCATTGCATAATCCAAATGCATCATGGCAGAAATTTTCTAAAGTTCAAAGTTGTCTAACAGTTTTTTGCCACTGTCATGTAAGAAGCTTGATGTTGGGTACATCGCGATGAAAGTTATGTTGTTTATGACACCACCGTTTCCAAAACTGCATCAATTCTGCAAGTGTACTTATGCTCAACACGTAATCATTGCCTAACTTGTATATCATTCGAAGTCTGCAGCTTGTCCCATTCTACGGGCTTTTGTTCTGTGACTACTTCATCATGTCAGGATGAAAGTGAAAAGATGTGGTCTCGTCCAGATTGCTACATCCCAAGACTACTTCAGCATCCATGTAAACCAAAGCTTTTGAGACGATTTTGTTCACTTTGTTTGTCACATAATATCAACGTGTGGATTTGTCTTTTACCTCCATCAGCCTTTTCTTCCTGTTTGTACCTTACTTGTCCAGGGCACAAAGACTGAATATAAAAAGTTGTAAATTCAAAGGTCTCATACAATCAGCCACCATGGCGGTCAGACAAAGGGTCTCAACTGAAGAATAGAAATGAGGTTGTTACTAGGAAAATGGAGCTTACATCCTTTTAAAGTTGGATGTACCGATTAAGAGGTATGCTGAGGCTTCACAGAATGAATAGATAATATTAGATCACCATGCTCTTGACCCATCAAAAGACGATTATGATGAATGTATTGAGGAAAAGAAAAAATAGAGTGATATACCCACAGTGTCCAAGTTCTGCCTAAGCACTTAGTGTGGGGTCCTTCCTGGATGTATCCTGGAGAAGATGTTACTTTCTGGAAAAGGTGTTATCGAAATTGCCTTTTACCTCCTTCTTAGTAACTAACTTCCAGGCACTAGCAAAGGTATATTTACAGATTTTGTTACTCAAAAAAGCATAGACAGTGTCCTGAGAGTCTGTCTTCTGGAGTGAAAGCCACCCACCAAATAAGACACCAAATCATTCTGTTATTTCATGCTACCACACTAAAGTCTTCCAAAATGCATTTCAAAACAGCAGCCTCCGAGAATACAGAGCAAGTAATCTTGCAGATTTAAGTTTTACATTTGACAAGCTTATTGGAACACAGTGTCAAAGCACTTTGGCAATATGACAATTTTCATGTTTTGTAGTACAAGTTCCCAGTAGAAAGTGAAAATGAGGAGGATTAAATCGCAGTAAATTAAGGCCACGCTAAACTCAGGATTAATATGTCTTAGTATGCAGTCATTGATTTTATACCTCTAATGATTTCATCCTAGTATAACTAAGTGTCTCCATACAGCCAAGGATCTAATTTTGCAACCCTCACTTGACTTCGGTCATATTTACTATCACTATTTTCATCTTCCTGCTTGTAAGGAAGAATAACTCAATGAAAAACTTGCTGCTTGCCTTTCAAAACTACATTCACTAGGTTTATCTTGGCAGGTCAAAGGAAAGACTTAAACTATCATTTCTAGGTTATTCATTCTCTTACAATGTTAAAAAATCCAAATAAAAAACAAAGATAAAATGAAAACTGTTTGATTTCTAAATCTGACTTCTTTGGAAAAGTTTCCTAAAAGAAACACACCTGCCTCTTTCTTTAAGCAAGTGCTGTGGGTATCAATAGTACAGGTACTCAAATTGGGAAATATTGGTTTGTACAGTCTTATTTAATCTTTTAACTCCATTTTTCTGCCAGGTGTGCAAATCCTTTATTCTCACATTTGAAGCTGTCACTTGCTCATAATGAATTAATCTAGTAGCTAAGGACACCTCTACAGGTTAAGAAGTGCAAGATGTACATTACAATTATACCTCTTCATCATGCGATGGCACTCAATACCACAGGAAATTTTGGGGCCAGCATTCATGAAACAAACAAACGAAACCCATCAGTTTGAAGCTTTCTGGCACTTTTTCTTAGCATGATCCCCTCTTTTGATCCTAAAAGACAAAATGCTTTGATTTGTATTATAGTATATTTAAAAACTTGCAGGTCGCACAGTCCTCTGTGTTTCCACCTTGTAACAGTTTCATGGCACATCCACATTTGCAGACAATAAAACAATGTAAAAATAGATGACAGAATACATCTATGTGTGTATCCACAGGCATGCAAACACACACCCCAACATAATTTATATACATGAAAAATATCATCTAATATTCAAAATATTGCATATCTTATTTGTGTGCTCATACTATTTACCCCCTCCTGAAGGTAGAGAAGAGGCAGAGTCTGCCCTGGGAACCTCTGGAATCTTCAGCTGGTTGTGGCTCAGTAAGACAAGAATGTGATAATTGTTCAGAGCCACAAAATAATTTGTTCTTTTCAATATCCTTTGAGCTCTCATGCCTTTCTTTGTGTCCAAACCACGTTCACCAGGTTTCGCTTCCCTTCTGAGCGATAGTTCTGCGAGATCTAGATGTCAGTCTTGAAGAGCAGCTCTCCCTGGGTAACTTCTCCACCTCACCTGGCTGTCACCTGCACATCACTGGCCCCAAGGCCCCAGGTGCCCTTCTACAGGAACTGCTGCATCTTCACCTTGGGTTTGGCCAGAGCATTCCACTGGCACATCCACATCATGTGTTGCTCTGGCGACTTTTGTTTCACAAGGAAATGGAGCAAACTGTGCACTTGATTCAAGAGAAAAAGAAACAACCAAACAAACAAACAAAAACCTCACCACAAAATGACAACCAACAACAAAAAACCTGCAGCTAGAGCTTCTTGCCCACTCTTTTTTTCCTATTTACTATTTCCAGAAAGAGACCAAAACTTAAAAGTTCCAATCAACCCTTGATATTAACCTTGCTGCAGCAGGATCTGTCCCATTGGCAACCCATGGGGAGTGGCTTGTACTGTCACAGGTCAGCCCTACTTTCACTCTCCAGAAGGAGAACAGCAGTCTGAAGATATGTCAGTTCAGTGGAAAAGAAGGAAAGAAAGGAAAGAAAAGAAGGGAAAGAAAGAAAGGAAAGAAAAGAAGGGAAAGAATGTAAAGAAAAGAAGGGAAAGATGAAAGAAAGAAAGAAAGAAAGAAAGAAAGAAAGAAAGAAAGAAAGAAAGAAAGAAAGAAAGAAAGAAAGAAAGAAAGAAAGAAAGAAAGAAAGAAAGAAAGAAAGAAAGAAAGAAAGAAAGAAAGAAAGAAAGAAAGAAAGAAAGAAAGAAAGAAAGAAAGAAAGAAAGAAAGAAAGAAAGAAAGAAAGAAAGAAAGAAAGAAAGAAAGAAAGAAAGAAAGAAAGAAAGAAAGAAAGAAAGAAAGAAAGAAAGAAAGAAAGAAAGAAAGAAAGAAAGAAAGAAAGAAAGAAAGAAAGAAAGAAAGAAAGAAAGAAAGAAAGAAAGAAAGAAAGAAAGAAAGAAAGAAAGAAAGAAAGAAAGAAAGAAAGAAAGAAAGAAAGAAAGAAAGAACGAAAGAACGAAAGAAAGAAAGAAAGAAAGAAAGAAAGAAAAAGAAAACTGAAGTAATATCAAAAATCTGTTTTCCAGTGAGAACAAAATCTAAAAAAAAATTCTGTCACTGTTCTTTCTTTTGATTTACTAGGAATTAGAGGATCCATTCAAAGATAGCAAAGTATTTCAATGTTGCCTGATGAAAAATAGTCCAGATGCAACAAACATATCTATACAGGTCAGATTGCTTTTTCTTTCTTTCTTTCTTTCTTTCTATCTTTTCTGTCTTACAAATGCTCATGGGGATGGGAGTGCTCAAATGGACCCCAGGGGTCTGTTGTTTGGCATTCACAAAGCATGAAAGGGACAAAAGCAAGTGCTAAATCTATCAGTCCTTTGTTTTACACTCTTATGGTGGAAGAAAGCATATTGTCAAGAAGAGGTGCCTTTATTAAGTGTGTCTGTGGTGAGAACAGCCCACACACCAGTGAAGAAACCCTTGGGGTGGCCCAGCTACTCCTGGCCATCCCAGATGGGACAGGATAAGGAGTGGAGGGACATTTTTTTGGTTTTGTCCCCTCATGGATTTGAATATGTCCATCAGTCTGCCTTGCAGTGGGCCTTGTTAGTAAACTCATTGCCCCCTTCCCCAGTTTTGACTGATTTTAATCCCTGTTCTTCATTCCTATGGATGAGACATTCCTATGGATGAATATTGCCTTGCTATACAGCTCCCATTTTCTCCTGCGGTGCTGAGGGGGCACACTTTGAATTTTTGACTTCAACTGACAGCACCTCCCCTTGCTACTTCTGTTCCCCAAAACTACTCACGGTACCAGCCTAGCAGGACCAAATAGGTAAAGCATCCTGACAGGCATCCTGCTGCAAATCTGGCATGAATGCAGCTGGAGGAAGGGGGGATGGGGGTTGGGGAGAAAGAGTGACGATGATGTTTTTCCTCCCTTCCCTTAAAATAATTCCTAAAAATCTTTATTTTTTGACAAATTCAGGTGTTTCTTGTGAGAAGATAAAGTCTTAAGAAAGAAAATGCAGAAAAATAAATACTGGTGCTGTTGCTGGGGGGCATTTGCTGACAGATAATGAGTTTGGAGTCTAATAGCCTTTGATATTTTTAAGGCTCTCTTAGATGGTTCTGTACTCTCAGCTGACAGCACTGCAAGTGGTAGAAATTGAGAAGCTAAAAAGAAGTTAACTTTTCTTTCACCCTGGGTCTATTTACAGTGCCTAGAGACACACATTATGGGAATGATTTCTATCCAATATCGCTTTTACTGTTTTACTGGTTTTGTATATCACGAGAAGCTCTAGACTTTTAAATCCCTTTTTTTCTAAAAATTTATAGAAAATCTTTCCTTGAAGGAAGCTGAGAGATGCTCTTTAATTTGCTGTGGCTTCTTTTCTCTGCCTGTCTTTCCTCTTTTGTCACAGTCTTGACAAAAAGCTTTTCTCCTTCTTCACTTTAACAAGTATGTCACCTGTGTTTCAGCTACAGGCATGCAGTTTCTCTTATCTTTTAGGCACTGTGAATGCTGGTATTCAACCTCTTTAACCCCACCAAAATACTGCTTTCTCTAGCATGCAAATCCCCTTCTGCTGAAGCCCAGCCTACTGTGTGGAGTGGGAAGTTCCATAAATCCTTTCTGCACGGGTTTTAAATCGGAAGTAAAACAAACCCTCATATGAAACAAAGCCAAAACAATTCTTTTGTTCTCCACTTTTGTCATCTCTGTATTAGAAACAACAGTGGATAATGTCAAAGAGTGAATATTCTTGTAGTGGAATATCATGCAGCAACATGCTCGGATTAATTTTTTGCTCTGTGCAATGGTAAGGCAGCCCTCCCTTCCCTTGAATTCCCTTTCATTCCTGAGCTTACTAGCGTTTACTGACAACCCAAGCCTAAGAGTGTAATTATAGCAAGGCTGAGTTGAACATGAATCGTTTATCACAACCAATGCAATTATTTCTGCTATATTTTTACTTTCCACTTTACCAGTGGGTTACATGAGTGTATCAGTCCTCCCAGGCCTCATATTTCAGCATACTGGGTAGATTTGCTACACACATTTCATTCTAGTAAATATTATTCAAATAAAGGGAAACAAATTCTGGTGCCTTCCAAGCTCTGCATTACCTGAAAAAGTGCTATTTGGTAACTACTCTTTTCATCTTCCTACGGGGAGTTTCTTTTTCTTTTTCTTTTTCTTTCTTTTTTTTTTTTTTTTAATCATACTTGCCAAGAAGTACACAGAAACTATTTTCTAACAGATGCCCCAAAGTGCTCTGACTCTCTGGAAGAAGCATCTCTGTGTGGTACATCAGGCAATGTGATTGCAGCCCGTGTTATAGTGGCCATTGGAAGGAAAGATTTCACTGAGTGTTTAATGTCTGGACTGACTCACCTGACAGCACTGAGGAAAGCACAGGGGGACAAGCTTGGTGTGCCCTTACTTGCAAAGGGAGAAGGAAATCACAGGTGGATTGTTTTTCTGCACCCACCAGCTCATGTCAGCTTCAGGGAGGCTCTGTCTCTATGCCTCTAGCCCAAAGATAGCCCTTTCCTGAAGCACCTCATGGTAGTAGTGGTATTATTAATAATAAAAACACTGATGAGAGTACCATGGTCGCCAATCAACAGATGTTCTTATATCTTATCCCTTAATTCTGCTGCCACTTTCCAGAGGTGGTTGGTAAGTTAAATACTTACTAAAGCAATTTGTAAATACCTTTAGATAGTGTGTTTTAACATGACCAACACCATATCTTGACTGTGTACAAAATAATACATTATATGTAATAATATCCAGATAAGGTTATAATGTAAATATATCTACAATGAATGTCAAATTACTCTTCAAGCTCTATGTATGAGGAAGAACCTCATCTCTTCTTGAGACCTTTTTTAACTTAAGGGTATGAAAAACCTGTTAATTGTTTATATAAAAAAAACCTGCATTCTTTTCTTCAAACAAAAATACTGCTGCAAGAAAGAAGAGAATGCATTCCTTGTATGTGATAGCCAAAATCATATGGTAGAACCAGGAATTGAGGATCTTACAAGTTGGAATCTGGTCAAATTCTTGATGCTGTCCATTTGATCTCGTATAAATAAGATAAGCACAAGTTTATGGTTAGCTGTGTAAGGCTGACCCACTTGATTATATATACATTATAGATATATATTTATATATGCTGTATAGATATACACATATTATACACAACATTCAAACGGTAAAAGCAAAGTTTGATAAAGTCCTTTTAACTGGGAATTTGGAGGTAATGTGCTCCATTTGGAAGAAAATGTCTATGTTATTCAGCAGCATACAAATTTGTCATGCAGGATGAAGAAAGAAAGTGTTTCACCAAAACAAGCCATGAAAGAATGAGATGATGAGCATTTGAAACATTTTGAAGAGAGAACTAAAATTACATGCAATATATGTGTATGTACTTCTGCTGAGTTGTATTCCTAGTTAAAGCATTGCATTAAACAGAGAATTATAACAACAATAAAAATGGTTTTGTATGTGGTACCTCTGTGTATTTTATCTTTCTACTAAGTGAGATACCCTGTGAAATGTGGAATGGGGATAAGTGGAGAAAAATAATTGCCCTAAAATAGCCACTGGCTATGAGACTGTCTATAGTAATTAGAAAAAAATTCTAACCTTCTTTTCCCTTAATTTCTTGGCCAGTCTAAAGTTCAAGAGAAGCCTAGACTACTACTTTACTTGTCCTTGTCTTGTCCACATCTCTGTTCCTCCTTCAGAAGATCTCACCATTAATCGCAATGTCCCTTGAGCAGTCTGACAAGGGTCTCCAATAAGACATTCCTCCATATATTTCTGTCATTCAAGTACTGAAAGGGAATAGAATAAGATTCTTTTGTAGCCATCCTGTTATATCAAAGCAAAAGAAACTTTTAATTATGGGGAGAGATGGCACCACTAACAGCCAAAGGTATTTTGAGCTCCCTTTGCCTCATGAATGCAGACCTAGCTTCATGGCATACCCAGAAAGCTTCTGGGAGTAGAGAAGAAGAACACAGTTTGCATACTTTCAGCTTCTCAGGGTCTCAGGACAGTGTTTCAACCCACTTTAGAAGCAGACAGGGCTCAGATGCATCAGAGGAAGCCAGTGGTACTGGGGACCATCCCTGCCCAGGTAAATATCAGTTTTGGAGCACAGTCAGTCTGGTAATTTGACAAGTGATTGAAGAGTCGGTCTCTTGGGGTACAGTGGGTGTATCAGCTCTGTCAGGATCAAGGTACTTTAACCCAGATGCTCCAGAATGAAAGAAGCAATTTTAATAAGGTGGTCTATATTGGTTTCTTTCTGAATTTTTCCTTTGTTAATATTTGAGGATTTTCACTTTTTCCACCTTTTCAGGACTTTACACCAGTCTTTATTCTCTCTGCCTAAGACTTTCCATCTCTGCCATTTGCTCTGTTGTTTCTGCAGTCCAAACTCACCTTCAGCCACCCTCCTGCTCACCACCTTTCTTTGTCATCTGCCTTTTCCTCAAAGCAACCAGATAAATTGATGTGTTTGAATATATTTCTTTGCCTACCCTGTATTTGAGACCCTTGCATTCTGCTGAGCTTAGAATCTACTGATAGCCTGTCATGTGAGAAAGTACTCTTTTGCGGGTGGATCCTGATGGTCAGAAGACACTCGTCAAGATCACAGTAAAGACACAAATAGATACCTGAACTCCATTTTCTCCAGGCACAGGCTACTTGTTCTGATTTGTCTCTTCCCTTGAAAGAACAGGTTACCTCTCTCAGCCTGTGCTCTGCCAACCATCCCATCACAGACCATACGCATAACTCAGATTGTCAGTATGACACTACAGTCCAAATCATTCTCTCTCACACACACACTATACCACCCTATAATCACCAACATATGGCTTCAAGGGAGCCTTTGAGATGCCAATAAGGAGTCTTAACAGATGTAAGATGTTTCTGCAAATACAGGGGCTAACTTCCAAATGGGTGGAGCTGCCAATCACTATTTGAAACACAGCATGGCAGGCCAAGACTCAATTCCCTGCCCTGTGTGTTTTGGAAAGCAGGGTCCAAAAAACCCCCTCTTTTTAGCATGTACATTTCTTATTTGTACATGCATTTAAGTTCATTTAACACTATGGAAACATACAACTAAAGCTACCTATAAATTCAGAGCACTGAAGCCAAACTTTGGTTGTCTTCCCAGACGAGGTTTAGGCACATTTCGGTGACCACTCATATTTTGAAAATTTTGTTTCAAGAGTTGATTGTACACAGTAGAAAAGGGGCATGGACATGTGAAATTACCTGCTTAAGCTACTCGCTCAAACTCCCAGTTTCACCACTGGGCTGTGAGCAAAGCTACCTTTTTCTTTAAAAATCACACATAAGCGTAATAAAAATTGCCACCTCAATCTCCAAATACAACCAATACTATTTGCAGTTAATGTAATATCTAATAAGGTACATCATCTCCCATCTGGAGAGACATTTTTAGACAATGTTCACCAGGCCAGAAGTGTCTTTATTAAGTGCTTCTCTCTGAGGTCTTTTATTAGCAGAAAAAATTATGTCAAGTGTAACTACCTACTTCACCTCGAGTTCTGGAAACACCTAAGAAAATCAATACAGAGAAATGTTGCTATTTAGTAAATCCATTAACACTGTTTCTGGACTTTTGCCAACCATTGTATGCGCTGTCTAGACACGGGAACCTACTTGGCAGCGCTAGGAAATTGACTCTGATGCCTTCTTTTCAACAGAGCTTGCCAACTTCATGTCTACCAACACACAGAACCAGGGGAAATGATAAAACCAGCAAGAATTATATTGAAGAAATGGAGAGACAAAAATACCCCTTTCTTTCTGCCCTTAGTCGTTGCCTCCCTATCCTTCTTTATTTTGCTCCTTCTTCCCTCTCCCTGTCCTTTTCCTCCTCACCTGTCTGTCAACTCTCAGCTAGCTCTCCAGGTTTCCCTCTCTCATTAACAGCTTGCTAAAGGTGCTAAATAAATCGCTATGAAATCAAAACCTTTGGCTTAAAAATGTGAAGCAATGTAGCAGGGAAGGAGGGAAGGAGGAATGCCTCAAAAAAACTCTGAATTAATTCATTTAGTTTATGGACCAAAGGCTTCCCCTGACTCCCATCATAATCACTACTATGATTTTGCCTGCAGTTGAAAAACACTTAAAAACAGGGCTGAGCAGAGGTGATTGGATCCATATGGCACAGGAGCAATATTCCTAAATGGAAGCATTACTGATGGCAGCTGCATCAAATCATTTTCTGGAAACATAGACACGATGGATCTGTGGCTTTGAAAAATTCATCCTGCTAAAATGCAGCCTAAAAAAAGGATAGGGAGCAAGGTCAAAGCAGTTAAATCCCTCCAGCATAGAAGATATACCTCAGTTCCCCTTACAGATGGGAAGACCAAGAAATGCCAGTAGCTCAAAGGATCAAGAACTTTCCCTGTAAAAATCGCATTCTTTGGGACAAATTAAGATACTCCTAGTTTGTCTGGCCAGGCTGTCATTTTCAGTAACAAGGCTAAGCTACTGAACATGTTGTCTTTCAACAGGAAGATTAGGTTTCAACGTTCCTGACAGCAGCCAAGCAATAAAGATGAGAGTAGAATTCAGTGTATACAGGCTTAGTTATAAAATAGTGGATGTTCTGTAGAAAATATAAGTTATGTATTTCAGATATGGACATAAAATCCCAGATTTGTTTATGCTGTCTTCCTAAAATGAAAAGTGAAGAAGCTAAAAGTTTCCAAGTGTTTTAATTGGTATTTTTTCCATTACATGGAAGGTGATTTCCATGTGTAGAAAAAAAACACTATAATTTTATAGAAGGGAGGCTGAATGTTTTCTGTTTGATGGCTTTTACATCACATTGAGAAGACATGAGTTAGATGACTACAAAATAATGGATTTGGTTGGGAAATTTCTAGTGAAACTTTTTTTCCGCTGTGAAATGCTGATTTGTTTTTTTGGTTTGGTTTGGGGTTTTTTGCAGGGGAGGGGGAAGGGATCAATTTCAATGGATTGCCTGGTCTTGAAATGTTCTAGGTGAAACAGGAGGCCAGGCCCAAAGAGTTAACTGAGAAGTTTGGGCCTGCTAACAAGCTATGAACATCTAAATGATCTGTATTCATTCTGCTCTAGCTACTGGACCAAAACTTAGAGAATGGTAAAAGAAACATAGAATAGGCTTAGAGGTAATAAATTAAGATGCAGTAAGATAAAGTAGATATTTGAATAGAAGAAACAGGCCTGGAGCCAAGCCTTTCTCCAAGCTTCAGTGAGTGGGTCGAGAACAATAGAAGAGAAGGGAGGTCAAGCCAAGGAAGGTGAGAATTAGCCCCTAGACCCATGGGAGGAAGAGCAGATCTCCCCCCAAAGTTGAGGGCCAAGAGAAGCACCACCCCAAGCTCTGCCTGAGCTCCACCTACACTCCGCCTGTTATTAATATGTATAGATAGATGATGTAATCACATGAATATGCACTTAATCATATATGAAAATTGTATAAAAACTGCTGATTTTGTGTGAAGCCTTCGAGCAAGTTTTTCCAGTGATAGCTGGCTTGCTCTCAGCACTGTCAATAAATACCTTTGCTGCTCAAAGATCAAAAGTCTCTGGGCAGTTCATTATACTGGATTTTTCGGATTCATAGGTAAAAAATCAAACTTGTCTTAGGAGATTATTTTAGAAAGTTTGTTTTTTGGTTCAAATAACTTTCATTCAGAAAGTTAAATACAAAAAAACTCCTAACGATCAATCGGAAAAGGCTTTTTAAAATATATATATTAGTTTATCCAGCCTTATTTTTGTGGAAGGAAGCATAAAGCTAGTCAGAGATTGACTATACACCAAGATTTTGGAGGGTAACAGGAAAAATTCTCTCTTGTTCAACAGCCCTTTAGCAGTTTCACTTGTGCAGCAGACAAAGGCCCTAATCTTCCATCACTGGGCATACAACAGCGCCTGTACACAACAGTCTGCGAACTATTTACTAGTGAAAACACCTCTCAGGCATTCCTTGCAACAGATCTGTCTCCATGTTGATCCAAAGTCCTGTCCAAACCTTGTTTTCCCACATTGCTAACTTGTCCAAGGGGATATTTTGGGTTGCCAAGTACAGAGTGTTGTGGAGGGCTGACATCAAGGCAATGCTTGTGTCACACTCCAGAATATGCAATCAGCATGATTATGCTTCTATAAAACTTACAGAGGTGCTACACTAAAACTTTGGACCCTGCAAGTAGGAATAAAAGGGAGGAATATACATGCTAAAATATGTCAGCAAACACAATTCAGAGTAGAAAGGGTTGAAAAGTAAAACTCAATGGTGTTTGCAAAGAACTGTGAAGCCACAGCAAGAAATGAAGATGAGGCATGTCATGCTTCAGCTGTCAAAAGTAGGACACCTTCCTAGGGGCATTGTAGAAACATAATTTTCCTTAGAAAAGGAACCTTATTTAAATGGATTGAAGGCCTCTTTGGATACAGTTTTCCTGCCTATACTGATGATAGAGAGAGACAGGGTTACAGGCTCAGAATGCCCTTTTATTGAACAGCTACAGTTAGATGAGATACTTCCCAGCCCATGTGTTCACAGCCTTGGGGTTTCAGATTTTGTCAGGTTTTTTATATGCGGCTGTAACAATAATTATAATAACTGGTATTACGCTGGGAAAAAATATTACTTCTTAATGATTAATTAGTTCCTTGTGCTTGCAGTTAGAATCACAGTCTTAGATGTACTCCTGATATGGGTTGTGTAAGGGATGAGACAAGAAGTAGAGAGGGGAGGAAGACAAATCCATTATGTAAAGCTGCAAACTCTATGGAGGAAGAAAATAAAGCTGATTGTTTCTTATGCCTTTGCTCTGTATCCAATAGGTTTTTTTGCTCTTGGAGAACATTTGGTTCTCAGCAGCTACTGCTGAAGCTATGATGTCCAGTTCTGCATGTCCTTGAATGCAGCAGAGCCACCTTTGAGATAAGTTTCCAGAGGGCACAGTAGAACAGTCTTCTTTCCTTGGTCTAGTTGCTGTGGTCATGGCTGGCATGAAGCTGCCCTCCTCATCCCCTACAAAGACTCTTCATGTAGAGGGAACAAAGAAATATGGCAAAGACTCTGGCCTGGTGCAGCACAAGCTGGAAAGAGCAGAGCAGTACTTCTCTGTTAACAATGTCTGACATCCCCATCACGTTAGCTCCTCTCCATCATTCCCTATTAGCATGCATCTTACCGAAGGTTCTGGGAAAGTCACTTCACAATAACACTACCCCACATGAATACCAACCTGAAATGAGAGGAGCCTGACAAAGGAAACTGTGAATCTGATTGCAAGGGCCTAATGTGACAATCACTCAAAGGGCAAGGAAGGGACATGCAGTTTTTCCATTTCCATCCTCCCCTCCCTCTCTAATTTTGCATTTTGTGCAGAAGGGACAAAGAAAAAAGATAACAGATTTGGATTCAATTCCATACAAGTCACTGGTTTTCCTGTTATGCTGGACACTTAAGTTGTGACTGTGATGGATAAGCAATAAATATACTGAACAAAAAATAAATCCACCCTTGGCTCTTAATTTACCAGCAGAAGCCTTGAGACTCCGGTTTAAAGTAATTTCCATTGCACAGCCTATCTCCTGCTGTATTGCCTTTTGCCTATTGTTCAAAGCAACCTCCTCCAAGGAGCTTTTTCTCTATTAGGTTATGGGCCTAATCATGAAACAATAATTCCTAAGAGGCCCAGGCAGTGCTGATTATCTTCTAATGAGATAAAGTACCCCTCATCTCTAGGTCACTGCCTTGAAACTGTCTCTAGTTTCTCAGTGGCTAAAAGTGATCATAATCTGTTGATGACAAAATATGTTAATGGTGATGGCTACTGCTGCCCCAAAGCAAGCCACTTAAAGGAAGAACTCAGATGAAAATGTAGAATTTAGGGAGGTTTTGAGTTTTGTTTTTAATTTCTGCTGATGTTCATCAGGTCATAACTTTTCTGAAACAAATTCAAAATTAACCTTCAATTTAGAGCAACTACAAGCCCATTCGTGAATACATCTCACCCATGTATTTGTCAGCAAATTATACTAGGGTGAAACTGAGGAGGGAGGGGGGATTTGTAGTGTCATACCTGTGGTGACATAAGCATCAGAAAAGCAATTCAAAAGCAGAAGTGAAAAATTCAGTAAACTAAGAATTTCATTTAACACAGTTCCATCATTTATTCATTGAATATTGTGCGTATTTCTGAATGATGTTATGACAAATCAGTGGAAGTCATGCACCATATAACATACAGTATTGAAAACAGTTTTCAAGATTTCTCATTTCATAGAAAGCTGCAGAAACAAGTTTTTGTTCTGAGCCTAAACAACCAAAATAATAATTTCCTAATTGTACATGAACTGGAAAACTATGTTTCAATGTCCCTAATATTTGCATGTCTTTTTCATGTGCAAACACACAGACATACACACAACAGAAAATATTTTTCAATCTCGTTGCAAAATGCTGAAGATCAAGATGTTGACATACTAGACACTACAAAAGCAGACACAAAAGGTGAAATATAGATTACTACTGTCTCCTCAGTACAAACATTTATTTCAAGTTTAATTTAAAACTTGTATTCAAAGTAATTTTGCAGTGAGTATGGTTTGAGCAGACCAAAAAAGAAATTTGCTATTTAAACCTGAGAAAGACGCTGAAAAGCATTACTTTTTCCCAGTCTGGAGCATGGATGTTTGCTGTCCTGTTCATTTTCTCAGCTGGGAGGCAGTGGTTCAGCATCACCATACATCCTATCCTTCATGCCTGCTGGAAACATGCCTCTCCAGACACCTGGAAGTGGTCAACCCCTATAAGAGTTTAGGCCAGCTGAGGAAGGGCGAGAAGTACCCTTGTAGGCAAGCCTGGGTGCCAAATTCCCTGTACCCCTGTTTCAGGAGCATAGCTCTGTCTATTGATCAGCACAATACAGCTGTCCACCCACATGGTTATTAATGGGTAATAAACAGCCCAAGCACCCACAAACAGCATTTTTCTTAGCACCATCCTGGAATCAATTATTTAACCAGAAGGGCCCCAAGAAATGCCATCGATTGCAAAAGTTATTACACTCTCAGGATATTTTGCTGAAAACTCCCACACAAAGCAATTAGATGTCAGATGATGCTGTGTCTTAATCAGGAATTTTTAGCAGGTTTGGTACCCCTCGTGGGTATTGTCTGGTGCAGAGTGGCAGTGCTGCACAGAGCTGTCAGCTCCCCAGGTCCCTCCATGTTTAGCAACCTGGACTGGCTACTGTGTTGTCTTCAAGAGCAAGAGAGAAAATTAGAACAGCTTGAAAGATGTGTGCAGAACAAAGCACAGAAAAAAAATTACCTACAGCTGGCTTCCAGGAAGGAGTAAATCCTGTTTGCTGGTCAAAAAGCCCCAAAGTATTGGGTGCTTTCCAAGGAAGAATGAGGAAACTTGAGGTTATCTCTTTTTCACTGCTTCTTTTAACAGCATGCTGGTGGTGCATGTGAAAAAAAAAGAAAAAAAACCAAACATAGAGCAAATTCATCTGATTTTAAAGACAGTGCAAAAAAGAGCTGAACATATATAACATTTATATTCAGAAAAAAGCAAGACGATTTCTTTTCCTGGTTGTGTTTCTTAACAGTATACAAGTTATTTTAAGTAGTCTCAGCTATGTTCTGTAGTGTAAAGCAACTTCCACCCTGGCTTTATGACATTTCTCCTACTGAGATTGTAATGGACAAAGAAGAAACAAAAGGTGATTGACTTCTTGTCACTAGACCTCAGCAAGGGGAAAAAGTGAACAAAACATCCTCAGCAGAAGTCAGCAATACCAAATAGGTCTCATATCCCCTGTGCCCACACTTCTGACATAAGAAACAAATAGTCCAAAAGTTTCAGCAAGAATTATAACACAGGAGACAAAAAAACATGCTTGACACACCCAAGCTCTTTGCCCAAACTAACCAAAGGGATATTCCATAGCATAGAACCATTTCATTCCATTCCATACGTGCTCAGTATATGGGGGAAAGGCAGCCAGGGTGTCCAATCACTGCTCAGGGGCAGGCTGGGCACCATGTGGTGAACACTTGTACTGCACATCAGTTGTCTTTCTTAGGATTTATTTTTCTCTCTCTCCTTTTCATTACAATTATTATTATCGCTGTCATTAGTATTATTGATATTATATTTTACTTTGTTTTAATTATTAAGGTGCTCTTATCTCAACCCGTGAGTTTTCACTTTTTTCCTTTTTTCCCAGTTCTTCTCCTCATTCTTCCAGGATGGGAGAGGGAGTGCTGGGGAGGGGGATGGAGTGGTAGGTGGGATATGGATGGGAAGGGATTGGTGCTGGCTGGGGTTAAACATCACCACCCAGCCTGAGGCAATATCCAAGGGGAAAACCTACCAGCTGGGCTCTGCTGCCCACACTGCCAACAGGGTAACACAACCCACCTTTAGCAGCCCGCCCCCATGTACTTGGCCACAGCATGCCAGCCCGGGCTCCCATGAGCCACTCCAGTGATGTAGGAGGGTGTTTCCCACACTGGCAGTGAGACTGGACTGTGAGCAATATCTCCTCCTGTCTCCTGGCTGAGCTTTTCCTACTTTTCAAGAACTACCAGTGCGGAACAAAAGAATGACTCCTTACCTGCTGGATACTTGCTGTTGGGATATTCAGCTGTGGCAGCAGATACCTACCTGTGGGTGCCTTAGATATTAGCTTGGCCAACTTTCAGCACTGACTTTTCCCCTTTATTTTTTTCAGTGCTCCAAACAGAAGGTTAGTTGGTCGCTCTGTTTAGCCTGTTAAGCTTAAGAGATTTAGCTGGATCAGTTGCTCTTACACATTTAAATGGAAGGTGGATGCTTCAGTCTTCTTGGACATGACAGAGAGGGATATGAACCAAGGTTTCCTAGAGGTAGGGCCACTAAGGTATTGCTTCAAGTTTGAGAAACAGGCAGCAAGCTGGGACAAAGTTGCACCTAGGAATACAAAGTAGAAGAAAGTGTTCAGTCTTATCAAACTTTCTTTTATTCCTCACTGCCTCAAGTTAATCAAAAAAGTAGCTCCATCCCAGAAAGCCAGCTTTCAGGTCTTCCCCTCCAAGGCACCCAGCTCCTTCTAAAGGGAGGTTTTCAGCACCCTGTCATCGAAGGGAAGAGTATTAAGAGGTCTGGCATTGAGTCCCCAGCTCCTTACATGACTCTGAGTTTATTAATCAGGTAAAATGAATGCTTTGAAGCTCGGCATCCAGAGACATCCCATAAGGTCCATTCCCATCCATGACATATATTGGGAGTAATTCAAACCCAACAGAATAATTATGGCAATAGCCTAGAAAAAAAATTGCAGTTTCTTCTGTGCTCTGAGGAGGCAGTATATTCCTCATGACACACTCCTTACAAATGTGTCTGCAGCTGAAGATGACTGTTGCCTGCTGTTTAATCAGAGGGAAATGCATTGCAGTGATAAATCATTCCCATGGAGGAGTTTCACAGGCAGTGCTTCCAGCTAGGGACCCCAGGCTGTCATCCAGGATGCTCTGCCACCTGTCCAATCATTCAGGCTCTTCAAATCATGATCCTAAGGGGTTTCTTCTCTCCAGCACTGGAAGAGGGATGTTTCATATGCAGCTCCGTAACCTGATTTGAGTTGACCACAAACACAAAGTAGGCTAATTAGAATTACACACAGAAATAGGCCTCAGAGCTGAGATGATGAATCAACTCGGGTTTCATTCCTCAGCACTATTTTTTGAATTAAAACTGAACTCTTGGTCTCATCCAACCCTCCCCAGTCCTACCACCCTTCCTCTTCCCTCTCCTTCCATCTCTCAGCTTTCACCTTCAGGAAAGACCCAGCAACCTTAGGCTTGTGCTTAGGGCCACAGGCTACTGAACTTGTGGAGATGCCAGTGGTGATGGTCTCACTGCACAAGAGGCTGCATTTGAACATGAACTCACTTCCTTGTAAACAGGAATTTTTCTTGAAACTAAATTTCAGGGTTTATGAGAACCCTGTTCATCTTTAGGACTCTCTGAAATGGGATGCCAACAAAAATTAAGGAGGATTCTGAGAGCTTTTTCTCTTCTGAAGTAACATGCAAATTTTTGAAAATAATGGGATGAGGTGATTACTAGAGTCATCCAGTTGAGACATTTTTTAGATGACACTATTTATTTTAGAAATAAATTGATTCAGGCAGACACTCAGATAATCCAAAGCATGTACTAAACCTTCTTTGAAACTTAATCCATTTGCAATCTTTTCATTTTACACTAAATGAAGGAAGGTTCAAAGAACTATATTTTTATTAGATTCACCACACAGTAAGAAAGCATGAGAGATGTCATTCCAGAATGTCATCTCTGTGCTTTTAGGTACACCGCTTCTACATATCCCTGGGAGCTTTCCTGATCTATGGCACACTCAGTAGAAAACAAAGAGGATATTTTGAAAACAAATCATCACATATTTATGGTTGAAAATTTTCTCATAACCTTTCCCTTTCATCTTTGTGGAAAGTTCCATGAACTGTCTCATAAAATAAAAATATTAAAATTCTCATTGGAAAGAGAGTGAAATTGGCAGAAGAACCTATTCCCTGTGTTGAAGTCATCACTAATGCTGGTGAAATTCAGCATTAGTGTTCTCTTTTAGCCGGCTATAACCCTATTCAGCAATGAGGTGGTCTGATACTAATTTGCCTTCATCAGCTATTTATCTGCCTTTATCATGACAATTTGCTAGTCTTTATTAAGCATTACTAGTGAACACCCACATAAACAAGAATCTACAATGTTTTTTCTATCATCTCTGGAGAACTAAGACTGCTACTTAACAAATCTTCAAGGAAAAATAAATGACATTAGGCCTAGGGCTTGCATGCCCTTCATTATGGGGCAAGGTACCAGAGAGTGAGTTCAGGTTCTTTTCCCAAAATCCTAACTTATGAGCTCAGATGATAAGGTATAGTCTCATTTAGTGCTGGGATAAAAAAATACATATTTGAGTCAAGCAAAGCATTTGTCTAATGTTTCTCAAAATTATACTTGAGGGAAAAAAAGAAAGCCTAAGTTTTGGAATGAATAATTGAAATATATTCATGAAAATTTCAAAAGCAAAGGAATATTTTTGAAAAATCACTTATTTTAGTAAGTGGAAAATTTGAGAAAAGGAGTAGAAAAACAAGCATTGTTTCATTTTAGCAGAATATCTAGTGAGAAATCATTTTGTTTGACCAAATATATTTTATTAATATACTTAACTTTATATTAACTTATGAAACAGAAATTAATTGCAAAACTTTAACTTCAATATGATCGTCTATTCTGATCTTCTGCATAAGGGAGACCACGGATTACCATCAAGTGATTCCTACAGCAAGCTCAGAAATTCCACTTGAATTAAAAATTGTTTTACAGAAAACTTTCTGCTAAATCTAGAGGCAGTTTTAAAATAATCCAGGTTTAATGACAGCAGTTGTTGGCAGGTATAATCCATTTATTTTAAAGATGCTTCAGTGATTGATTATTCTTATCTTAAACATTTACCATTGATTTCTGTTCAGAATTGGAGTAGCTTCAGCTTGGAGCCATGAGAGCCATTTGCAGGTTTTTATACTCAGAAGGTTAAAATGCTCTCTCCTAGTAAATCTGCTGCTCTTATAGGCACTTATCTACTGTGAGCAGACGCCATTTACCCTTAAAGATAAACCAAAAAGACTTTTTGTAGTAAAAAAGACTTTTTGTAGTAAAAAAGATTTTCCAGGACTAATATATCTTGTAGCTCTTTTCTAGACTTTTCAGTTTGTCAATATGCTTTTAAAAATATGAAATAGAGCTGACTGTGAATACTGTTTTATTTGAAACACGTTTTCTCAATGTAAAGCAAAGCTTTCCATGGAAACGTATTGTTTTACAGAAGATTGCTGAACTGTCACAAAATTAGTCCAACAATGAAAATATTTTCCAGGGACGTGGCTGACACGTGTTCAAGTCATCTAAATTCAAAGCAGGGATCTCAAATCTTTAACTCTCATAATCCAAGGGATTGACCTAATCACTAAACCAGCAATGTTCTATGTTGATTGTCTCCAGTTAGAGTTATTGCAGTTTTTGTCACTGAAGGTCAGTGGACCTACACTGAGAAAATAGTAGTTCATCATGTGTTTCACAAGACCTCTCCAGGCACCACTCCTGGCATGAAATCCTGGGTTCAAAATCCTGATCCAAATCCAGCAAAGCAGACACCCACAAACCTTAAGCAACGACCTGGTAGGAAGGACACCATCCTAGAGGTCCTTCTGAGGGACTGTCCAAAAGGATGCCCAGGCCCTGCTGCAGCACTCCCACAGGATGGGAGCTCTGCCGTGCCAGGGAAAGGAGGTGGCTGTGGCTGGGGACCATCAAGGAGGCTGAAATGCATCAGGGGCCAAGATGTACCCAGGGTCCAAGGGACCCAATTGGACATTCAATCCAGCCACCTGAATTTAAATCTACAATGTCCCAGGGAAGTGGCACCACTACTTGCCACAGGCTAGTTTGACTTCCTTTGTGTTCTCAGCTTTCATACAACAAATATCAAACTATTTTGTTTTGCAGGACTAAAAACAATGACTATGCCTTGAAATACCCCGCAAAACAATATTCCTTCTTTTCAGATAATCTTGGTTTAAATATAAAAGCTGTCTATAGTCTCACTATATAAGATTCTGCTTATGATTGATCTTTATTTACACAATCAAGGACTGCTTAGACTCTTATCTTGCTACTACACTATTCTTAGAGCTCATGTTGCAATGATTATTCACTCTGATCCTTCAGTCCTTTATCTCAATCATGATTTTTAAACACAGCCTTCATCTTATATAAATAAGGCCTGCAATTTCATTCTTAGATGAACAACCTTGTATTTAGCTGTTTTAAAAAAAAAGGTGATAGTTGTTTAGCTGTCATCAACATGAAGCTTTGGAAAGTTTCCATACATCTCATCCTTCCAGCTGGAGACAAGATTACCACAGCTGATGTGGGTGAGGGCACTAAGCAAAGGGAAAGGGATGAGGACAGCAAGATGAAAACAGGAAACCCAGGGAGATTTGCCCTTACTTGCATATGGAAAGACAACTCGAAAAAATGCAGTGAAAAGATTTCTAATTCTTAATCACCTACCAGCTGCATCCCACATCTTCTAGAGTCCTCTCTTGCTCTGCAAATTGGCATTAACAACATTCATCCCTCCTGTAGCTTCAGTCACTCATAGAGGCAATCAGTTTTGAAAGCTAGTCATAGACTTCTCACTCCCTCTGTGACAAGAAATAAAAACAGTCCAGGCAGGAGATTTTATATGACTGGGAGAGGGGTCTGCCTGTGTTTTCCCAAAATACAGATATAATTACTGTGCCTCAGGAAAAGAGAAAGAGAGACAGAGAAAGAATATGTGCCTGCAGGCACACGACTTCACAGCTTAACTAGGTCCCGCACAGTTCTTCCAGGTAAAAGTACTTTTCAGCTGTTGCACAGAACCACATGGGAGCAAGGTCCTTATTTTTCTCAAGCACAGGGTAGCATTTAATGTTTGGTGTGGGGATTTTTCTAATGACTATTAAACTTGTGCTGTTTCTTTCAGTACTTGTTACAGCCTCCTAATACAGAGCAATTTTCCCAGATTAGTAAGAACCAGCAAAGTGACTGTTTCCTGTTTCTATCCCAGGTAATACGGATGTACAAAGGAGTATTTTCTGTTTGGTCTGAATTTTATGAAATTATTCACAGTTTCCTCTATATAAAGTGCAGCTTTTCAAAGATGTGCATGAGCATTCTTGTAGGACTACACTTTACACATGAAAGTTTGCCTGTGGAGTTTGTCTTTTTAATGTAGAATTATATCGTAGAATATTTGTAATTCGTCAGATTGAACAGACTCCTCTCCTCAGTGTCTGTTTTTCCTATTTATCTCTGGATGGACAAGAGATTTATTCACACCAGATTTTTTCCCAAGACAGCTAACTCTGTCTTCTTGAGAGAGTGATCCCTGAAGCATTTACTGTGCTGTTGATTCCTGAATTATCCCTCCATTTCAGAAGACAATAACTTTCAGTGGGTTTTTGTTGTGCTTTTTTTACTTGTAGACACTCAAAAAGTTTTTCTTGGAAATATTAAGTTTTGTCAACCAGAAACAAGCTTCCTTTTCTTCTCTGCTTTTCTTTCATCAACTGCAAGCCAATGGATTTTAAGGGCCAGCAGAGCACAGCCTGAAGGAGCAGGGTATATCCCTACATGCTGTAAATAAACAAGACAATATTTTCAACATATACAAGTATTATGATTACAGGTTAATTCAGGATATCCCAATGTCTACTGGCAAAACAATTATACTTCTCATTGAAACATATTCCTGGTTAGTTATACAGTCCAAATTTTTAAGTGATGATATTTGGGAAAATTATTTTAAATCCCACAGTTAAAATATTTCTATCCAAATCTGCCCAACACTCTCATCCTTTAACTGTAATGAAAACCCAGTCTCTTGGTTTTTCAAGTTTCTAAATATAAGCCAATAAAATTGCCAGGGAAAACAGACAGCTTTCATGAAAGTAATATTTAAGGGAGAGAGATAACATACCCCTAAAATTATGTTTCAACAGGAAGATTCTCATTAAATGTAATTGCATGTTTTAAAAGGCGTAATATGTTCTTGGTCTCACAAAACCACTGTATGTGCAAAAAGAAAACACAGAAACACACAGAAAACATTGTACCTTCCCTGAGGTGCTGTCAAAGGGAAGGACTTCAGTAAAACGTCTGTAAAAGACACCGAGACAGCTTGTGTCAAACAGGAGTAGCTCTCTGTCACCCATTTCACAAACCTAGCTCTGTACCTCCGGGCTCAGCACTGAGGGGGCAAGGGTTGCAGCTGCTGCTACACAGGCACAACATCATTTCACACGAGGAAAACAATCAGCATCACAGCAGATTAGCATAAAACCCTTTTCTTTCCCAGAGTGGGGAATTTCTTCATTACCATAAGCTGTAACCTCATTAAAATATCACAAGGAAAATAATATTTCTGACATTCACAGTGCTTTTGGTTTTTTAGTTCAATCATCCTCACCAGGAGCAGTTATCAAGAGTGTGGGAGGACAGCTCCTCTTAACCAGAAGCAGCCTTCAAGGGCAAACAGCTCTGATCCAGGCTCTTGAGGAAGGGGGAAGAGACAATCCCCAAATGAAGTAAATCTTCAAAGGCTGCCATGTAGACTATTCTGGGCGAAAGCAAAGTGTGTATACTACTCAAGTTTAACATCCCTTTTTTTCCTTGATTTTTGGCTCCTAAAACAGATGCAAATATAGACAGAATTTTTTTTCTTTTCACTTTTTTACTGAGGTACTGATTTTGGACTCCATTGGGCCACACTTTACAAACAAACCCCAAAACTGGTACTGATGATGCTGCAGAAAGCAAACAGTGTATGAGTTAGGCTAAATACAAAATATGGGTAAAATACTGGCAACCCTGTGAAAGATGAGGTGGCAACAGAACAGTGGAAACAGTGCAAACCTTACAAGTTTGCAGTTGTTGTGATGTCTGTTCAACTCAATTGAGTCAAACCAACGAACTCTTATTACTTCAAACAGCTTTCACAGAGAACAGATGGTGGCTTATGGAGAAATGTGATGGATTTTTAGTAGGAATACAGGTACAGGTCTCCCTCCATTTAAAGCAACATTTGGCTGCTCTTTCTAAGCATTATATAAATTATTGGGCATATTGAGTTAAGGATGGGGTGGTATCCACTCTCGAGGTAGTTCATTTCCTCCAACAATGCTCTCCTGATCAGTAGAATATGTAGGACTAGATTAATATCAAACAGAAATTACCTTTTTAGAAAATACCTTGTTTTCATTCTACGTTGGATCAAAGGCCAGAACTCTGTGAGATACTCAGTAAAATCAGACAGATTGTGCTCAAAGATGTTCAGGTCCCCGCTGCTCTGGAATCTGCTTCATCCCAGGCACAAGCACCCCACAGCAAGCTGTAATGTCAGTCTCCATGGGGTTATCCTTTTGGCAATGCTGAACATTCCTTGTACATGCAACAAATAAGTTTTGAGCAAAAAAGAACATTAACCAGACAGGTTCTGTTTCTCTCACATGTTGACATTAGCTGAGAATCAAGAGAGTTCAAGTAACCCACCCCAAGCAACTGTAAGAGATAAAAAGAATTTTTGTTTGAAAATGCAATGCAATGACTAAATAAGTAAATAGTATCTCATACATATCCTGTCACACAGAGATATAAAGGGTATGCAGCCAACAATTACACTGAAAAGTGCAGATGATATGAAAGATTATACAAAGCAAATGTAAAGGTTATTTCTAAAGAATTTAACTTATTAAGCCAGAAACCTTATCCAAGTTACCTAAATTCATGAGCGAAAGTCACAGAGGTATTTTTAAGGTATCAAAAGATGAGAACCTGTACATGAGCAAAGGATTAATAGAAGGAGAACACCTTCTCTGTGATGGTCTTTTATTTATTTTTATTATTTGCATAAACTTATATCAATAAATAGCTTATTTAAGGTAATGAAATATTACAATACGCTTAATCTTAACCTAAGTAAGTTATCAGTTTATCAGCTGCTTTGTGAACAGACCAGGCTCTTCTAACCAGTGTCAATAAGGTGTCCCAGTTATCTAACTTCCTAACACAAGAAGTTAAACTGGCACAAGCAGCCTCTATTTTTTCTCTTCTACGAAAAATTACTATCACTGGTATCTTGTTCCATCTATAATGATTTCCACATACTATTTCCTTCACTGTCTTGTAGAAGGTCTTAACACTTGGATCTACCAAAAGACTTAGTATTAACGAACAGCTTTACTAGTGCACATGTGCTCTTCAAATAGAAGTTCATCCAGTACAATGTACCATCTTGGTAAATCTGCAGTGTCCCGAAAGGAAGAAAAAAAAAAAAAAGAAAAACAAAACCAAAAACAAAACAACTCTGTCCTGGGAGGATTGTCTCAAAGAACATATATTCCTGCATATATACAAATCCTTAAAATAATTTTCTCTATTCTGCTCTAGTGAGACTTTGAATTTTTAAGTAAAAGAAAAACACAGAAAGAAATACTATAAACTTTTTAAAACAAATTACTAAACTAATGAATGCTTCTAATCAGCAGCTATGACATTTCACTTGGAATAAGTCAGCACAAAATATCCAAGACATGTCCCCTGTAGGATCCCTCAGGGATTTTATTGTCCTAAGTACACAATGAAAGAACAAAACCATGTGCCTCCAACTCATCTAAAAACTATTTCAGGGACAACCTGTGATTTTGCTCTCCATGCAGAGTGCATCACTGCATTAGTTGTGAACAAAAAGTATTCATATTCAAATTCCAAATAGCCCACAGGCTTTGGCTGGCTTTTCTTTGGTCCCTTCCATTAAGCAATCATAAAAATTTTAGAAGCTCAGTTTTGCATAAGAACTCAACTCCATATTGATTAATGAACTGACAGTGAATCACCCAGGTACATATGTTAAATCTTATAAAAGAACATGCCTTTACAACATCATGGGCTAGATCCCAAATTAATTCAGTGTAAGGGCAGAAAAAGCTCCAACTTTCGGTTTCTTCTAGCATACAGAAAAAGGACTCATTTTAAAAAGAAAGAGCTACTTATCTCTGTTTTATGCTCAACTTGCACTTTCAGTCTATATTAGATAGATGTAATTACTGCCATGTATAAACAGGGTCCTTTTTGTGTCCCTTTTGATCTGCTGTAAACAAATGCTGCTTCAAGACAATAGCATTAAGCCCAAAAAGACACATTTTACTGGCACGGAAGCATGAGACTAATCCTAGGGTTTTGGGTCGTGTCCTACACTGGGCATCACAAAAGACTGCTGCCTGTTAACACTCATTGATATCTCAGCTCCGCACAACTGTGGGGAGAAAATCAGAGAGGTGAAAATAAGAAACCTTGTGGGTTGAGACAAAGACAGTTCATTAGGTAAAGCAAAAGTTGCACACCTAAGCAAAACATTAATTCACTACTTCCCATCAGCTGGCAGGTGTTTAGCCATGTCCAGAGAAGCAGGGCTCCATCACACCTAAGAAGTTAGGGAAGACAAACATCATCACTCTGAATGTCCCTCCTTTCCCCTTCATTCCCCAGATTTCTCTTACTGAACACAAAATCCTATGGCATGGAATATCCCCCCAAGGTCAGCTGGGGTCAGCTGTCCCTGCTGTGACCCCTCCCAGCTTCTTATGCACCTCCAGCCTCCTCGCTGGTGGGGTGGTTTGAGAAGCAGAAAAGGCCTTTGATGCCATCCCTATGTTCTCAACACTGTTCTCATCACAAAATCCAAACAGCAACGTACAAGCTACTATGAAGAAAATTAATTATTTCTATATCTTTTCAAGCCTGCTAGCTTAATCGGAATGTAGAGTAATAGAAAATTGGATTCAATGGTTTAATTTTATGTTCTCGATCCCACACATGGTGCCTGGTTCTTCCTTGCCTTGCATTTTCTCTTTACACCTGCAAGATGGAAATTCAGATACTGAGATTATAAACATGAGCTATTTTCCATTGGAAACACGTCTTAGGAAGGCATTGTGAGCAGATGGCTTTCTGAAGCCAAGCATAGCATTGGTGTGACTGCCCTCCACAAATCCTTTATCTCAGCCCTCTCCATTTTCATCTGCCCCAGTACAAGTCAGAGACAGAAGCAAGAGGTAGACTGGGCTGCTTATGCTTCAAATCATCTACTATGTCAACACTGAGGCTAATGTAGTTGATAATTCCTTTGCAGGTTTTAACAAGAAAGATTGAAATCACCACCACTTCCTCTCTACCTTTCTTTTTTCCTTTATTGGTAGTATGAGAGAGCAATCAAATATTGTTCTTACTTGCAATCAGTCACTGATTAGATGCAGTCATCTCCATCATGTGTGTCGACAGTCTTTTATTACATTTAAAAGGTGTCACACAAAACAAACATTAGCCCTTGGCAACAGAGGAAAGCAAAATAAAGTTTAGCAAAATAAATGCACTTATGGGTCTCAAAGAGTTGCTCATAGCTTATTACAAAATCCAACGAAATCTAATGATACTTCAAGAGGATTTTAGAAAGCAATCATCATGCTGTTACTCTGTGAATAGTTTCAAAAGTATGGGGCTAACAGAGAAGGCACTTGAAAAGAAAAAGAAACATCTCTTTTAAATTGAGTGTGCTACATGTAGGAGTATTTTATCTCCACTAAATGCAGGAAGGATGTGAAACATTTTTCCTGATAAGCAACACTGGTCCTCAAGCAAGTGAAATAATTACAGCTACACTTGTCTTGGGGATGGCATGTGCCACAAGGAAAAACTAATACATCCAAAACTCCCAGCTCATTCCCACATTTCTTCTATACTCCTAGAGATCATAAATTACAGGAGCCTACCGGGAAAGGGTTTTCTAAGCCCTTCCTCATTTTCCCTCTCTCCTTAGGGTGTTGCCAAGTCCATATAATGTTATCACCCCCTTTTTAATACTCCATCAATGTTAATAAATTGCCCCTAATACTGACATGATAAATATATGAGTCTAACACTTGCCTAATTGTTCCTCTTTGTGTAGATATTAAGTTTTAAAAGTGAGAAAGTAATAAGCTTTTGTACATTTATGGATACCGTGAAACAGGAAAACCTTTGCTTCATCTTACATGCTTTTGGAGGTATGTGTAGGTGTGCCCATATATTTTGTGTATGCCTATATGTGGACACAGGCTAATACCTGCGTGAGTGATTGTCCCTTTTTGCACCTTACATTTCCAGTAGGTTATCTGGTGGTATCTGACAGTTTATGTATGTTTATTTGTTGTGCACTAAAACTTTCAGTCATACACAGTCCTTCAATGGCTCCCATGGCGCTGTCTCGGTTGCTGCCCCTAGGAATGCTGCAAGGGAAAGGGAGAGCTTGTTTCCAGTGTCAATTTATCTGCAATAAAACTGCTTTCAGTGTCTCACCAGAGAAATAAATCTGATACTTGTAGATACTGTACAGGTTATTCTGAAATAGGTCATTGACATTTTGACAAATGAACTGTACTCATTCTTGACTTGCGCTAGAGCTGCAGGGAGCTTCAACTTCCTTGAGAGATTCAGGACATAACAAGGTGGAACTATTTAACTATTATCAGGTAAAAACATACAATGTGACTGAAATGAATCTTCACCTTCACAGTCTTCTTGCATCATATCTGAATTAAGCCAATTCCTCGTCAATTTAGAAAAGGTTTTTTCTCAATGCAGAAACTAGCGATCAGCAGGTACCACTCCATCAGGATAAAAAAAAAGATGACATTTCAGAACCATCTTTGACCTGTTACAGTCTTTTTTCGCCAGTGCTGCAGTACAGTTGTTTCAGGAGTAGATTTGCAAAACCAGAGATAGACAGACATTGTTTAAGATGTGACACATCCCTCTAACTCTGTCAAGTGCACATTCAGTGTAATGACATGCCAAGATGCCCTCTAAAAGATCACAATCAGTGAGTATGGCAATTACTGCCATAGTGCCAAAACTAATTAAGGGGATTTATGATATCAGAAATTTGAAGTCACTGCAGAGATTAATTCAAACTAGAAGAGTCCTAATGAAAGCTGGATTGATATAGATGATGAATAGCTCAGTTTTGCTCTTGTTTTCTCTTCTTCACTCCCTTAGTTAAAATCTAGTTCAAATAATTGAAAAATATGTTTGTTCAACAGAATCTTGAAAATATTCTATTGAACTTCTTGATAATTCAAATTCTTCACCTTTTTTGGGGGAGGAAACAGTTATAGGTGGTTGAGAAAAAAACATCTATATATGTAACCACTAACTCACTGATGCAGCACTTCAGAGATGGAAATACTGACAGCAAATTTTTGCTTTTATCCACAACATTGAAAATTTGAAAAACAAAAGCGAAACATAAATACTGCAATCATTTCTTGAAAAAGCAAATTTTCCAGTTCCCTGAGAAAGGCCATCTAAGGAGGCAAAAATAATGTCATGTGAATATGTCATACTTTCTTCCCACTAAAAGAGACATTATATAAACCAGCATCATCACTGATTTAGTCATAGCACTTATCACTTTGAGATTTCAAAACATTGCTAGTATTTATTTTTCCACTAGACTCACCCTCAAGCTCTTTCTGAATATGCATAAATAAAATCCTGCCATATATATTCACCTGTAGCAGCAACAGTTTAATTGCTCTGGTCATAAGACATTATGAATTAACATTAAAAACGAAGTTATGCTTTATTTGCAATCACTCCTCAAAGAGAAAATACTACAAGCATTCATGAGTAGTAACCCAAGCAAAACTTTTAGGTATAGGAAAGAACAGAAGAATTTCATGGATCTGAAATCCCAAACATGAAAAGCCAGATTTTAGACCATCCCGGGTGCACTTTGCAGTAGTTTAAAAGTGAGAAACTTCTCTGCAGTCTACATAAGCATTCATATATCAGCAAAAGTGTAGGGTTTGGGGTTGCCTGGTGCAGAGCCAAGAGCTGAACTCCATGGTCCTTGTGGGTCTCTTCCAGCTTGGACTATTCTATTATTCCATGAAAAGGTACCTCTTTACTCACAGACAGGGCAGAGGAAAGGTGGTTAGAAGGTAATGACTCCTTCACAAACTGTAGCATATGAGGGAGCAGGACCAATACTAAGGACTTTTCAGAATTTCAGTTTCATGCTGATGTCAAGAAAACAATTTGAAGCTACTAAACACTGCACTTTCTTTCCTAGTCCTTGCTCTGCTTGCAGCCAAGCTCCCACTTCCCTCAACAGTTACTTTATCTGGAGAACAGACGAACGATGTAGTTTCCCAAAGCTGAAACAGCAGAAAACAGTATTCTCTCATCCTTTAAATAAGATGTGTGTGCTGCTGTTGTCTGTGCCTGTGATTTGCTCAGGTGGGAGCTGCCAAGGTTTTCAGCATGGTAAGCATCAAGAGGCATATATCTAACAGACTGGTATAACCCTTGCCTACAGCTTTCTGCCTCTCTCACCCACTCTTCTAGCTTGCAGCAAAACAGTTGCATGAGGAAATGAAGACAAACATTTCCCCAGTTTTTCCCCACAAATAAGTAATTAGAATTTAATTTTAATGTGCAGATACTGAGAAGAAAAATGAGTTAAAAAAAAAGCCAGTAATCAATAAAAATCCTTCAACAAAAATTAGTGACTGATTCTTCAGTAAACACTGCCTCACAGATATACCCATAAATAATCCCATAGTACCAGAGAGTGTAGTCTGGCCAACAGCACAACATGGATCATGTGATTTTCAGAAGTGAATTATTTCTGTTTAGACAAGTGTGTTCTCTGTGGAAGAATGATCATTTTTAATGTCACAGTTTTCAAGAACAGAGAATCCATCACAATTCAGTAGAAATTCTTCCGCTTAACTGCATTCATGGTTTAAAATGTGCTTCACATTTTAAGAAATTATCTTTCAGGAATGACATTTGAAACATTCAGGTTAATAGGTGGCTTCAAGTTCAGAAAAAATCAAATAAACTTTCTGCAGGACAGAACGCATTGCTTTTTTAGAATATTTTTTATTATTTTGGTTTTTTTCAATGTTTGAAAAATACAACTCTCAAACTGACACATCTGTCTGACCTTCAGTGTGTTTGAGGTGTGTTATAGAAGCACATGGGACCTTTGTTTTCCTTTAGTCTTTGCACTACTTGGAACTGATAACGACATATATATGCTGGCTAACATTCCCCTGAAGGAACCTGGAGTGATGGGAATGTTTACCTCACCAGACAGGCTTCCTGTAAAAGCTATTTCTTCTTTCAATAAGGCACCTACCCTTGTTTGACCCCACATTTTATGTCAAGATAATATCTTACTAAGGATGACACAAGCTCAGCATAATTTTCCTCCACTAGAAGCCCAAATGCAGTCAAAAGATGGGATGTTTATGGAGAAAGCAAGATCCAATTTAATTGTAAATATCTATAAAATTAGTGTGAGATAATTTGGCTTATGACCTATGAATAAAAAAGAGCTAAGATTCAATTCCTAGTGTAGCCCTTGATTCTACTGCCTGGCATAGACATGCACTTTTGCACTCCTGATGTATGTGACAAGTCAATGAAACAACACAACAGCAGCCATATCAGTCTATTCCATAAGGAACTAGTACATTTTTATATCTTACATTCACATACTCTGTAACAAGCACACTACATGTAATGGCAATACTTCTGTAGACTGAAAAATGTGAATCAACAACTACTCTGCTTTCTATGTATTTCAGATAAAAGAAAAAAAAGACATCTTTTTTCAGATTTTACTTTCCAAACTACAGAATAATTCCACATTTTTTCCATTGCAAGTTGTTTTTTCTTCCAGTTTATGGCTTATGTGTTCAAAAGTCCCTTTATTGGGAAGTTTTGGCACATCTCTTCACCAACTACAAAAAACCTCATGTTTTCTTCAACATGAAAAGAAATATGAAAAATATAGCTTTTCTAAATATTTAAAATAAAAAAAATAGCTGCTCTGTGGCAATACTAAACAGCTTTTCCAAGATACTTGCACTAAATAGGCTTACCTTTCCCAAAACCTTCCAATATTAAAAAATTTGCCTAGATGTTGATTCCAACCCCAGCGTATTGACAACACATAAGTTCAAGTAGATGGAGAACTAACTGATTGTTGCTGAGCTCTGGTTCAGCAAAGGATCTTTTGAGAAAGTATCTCCAGCTCAAGTGTAACTGCATGCTGAGATTTTTGCCTGGGAAGACCAGGAATTTAGTATCATATAGGATCCAGAGCAACTCAATTTAAGCAAAATGACAACTGAGGCTTTTCTAAAACTTTTCCTGGGTCAATGCAAGGGTTGCAAATAAGATGCAGTCACTGTGATCTTCTTTACAGAAGAGGATAAATTGTTACCTTCAATGCAAAGTACTAGTAATTGTTTGGAAACTCTTCAGAGAGGAGTTAGGAATTTTTGCAAGTAGAATTCAGTGTAAATCAAACTGACGCTTTTCCTCTGCTGCCTTCCACTGTCATTGACAGCTGTTATTAATGACAATGAAATCATCCAACAGATGCTGTATTGCTTTAAACCCTCAAAGCTAGAATGCTACACCATGTATTTACAACTTTTTTACATCACTGACAAAATTTTCATCACTCTTCATGGCGCTGTGCGCATACGCGTGCCCACAAGTCTGACAGAAAGCTCATGGGTGTATTTGCCCACTGTCATCCTTTACATAAAGTGAGTGCAAAATGTCAGCAAATGGAAGAGTGCTGGCTACAGATGACTACAGATCAGTCCAAGACTTATGCACTAGAAGGCTTCACTAAGGGTCATGTTAAACGCATGGTTCTAAGAGAAAATTCTACATACTCTTGACAATATTTTCCCGTGGACTTAATATCTCAAGATGCTAACTGTGTTGAAGACCAGCATTGCTCAAATCATGTCTCATTTTCTCAGCCATCCTCTTAAACTCTTCCATAGTTTTTAGGTATACTGTCAAAGCTGCTTGTACAGTTAGATATTGCCAGAAGATTACCCTTGCATAAAGGAATCTTCCAAAGCATAAAATAGTCGCAGTAGAACTCAAGACAAGTTTTATTTCACCTCCTAAGAGACTGCTTCTTTCATTATTTTTTTCTCAGTAGATACAATCAGCTCTTTTGCTTCCTTAAGTGAGTTTTTTTCTTTGCAGCATGTCTCTTGCTACTATGAAGGTTAATATTCTTCCTTGCTTCCTTGCTTCCTTCCTTCCTTCCTTCCTTCCATCATAGGCTACCTTCAGTGTTGATTCAATCTAGAGGATTATAGAATAATACAGAACAAGGGTATGACTTTGAAGGTATAAAAGATTTATCACTATACTCTGTGGGCCATAAGATGCTAAAAGGCACAAATACCTAAGACTGGGACAGTTTACACAGCACACAAGACAAATCAAAATAGATTATAGCTTGTTTCTAAAGTTGAACTCTTTTAGCTCAGCTGGCTGGGAGATTAAAAATAATTATAAATAAAAATAAACTGACATACTGTACAGCCAAAACAGAAATTGAGTAGGGAAAAAACAGGACCATATTGCCTGCAATTTCAACAGTTTCTGAATTGCCTTAAGATTACATTTTTCTAACAAACACCAGGGGGTTGTTTGTTGGTTGGTTTGTTTGTTTGTTTCCTTTTGGAAGTGAAATCAGTTCTCTTTCACTGAAGTTTCTTGTCTTCCCTCTTTACTTTTTGCTGCTATTGCAAAAGCATGGAAATGCATCACTACTAGATAGACATCCAAAAACTGGGCCAGAGAGCACGTGCCAAGAGGCACATGAGGTATTTCCCTGTAGTGGGAGTGCTGTGCTGGAGACAGGTATGCAAACAGGAGGAATCAGCACTGCTGACTGACTAGGTGAATGGGTAGAGCTGGGACACATAGACAGCACTGTTGGCAGCAAGGGAATGTGACTGGAAGATTTCTGACTCTCTGGCAAAAAAAGTGGACCAGCCTGTGGGCCTGTACCAGCCCTGGCTCCAGCTTTGTCTTTTCCTATGTCATATTCATTCTTTTTCATCGCAAAGGATCTATTTTCCATTCTAAATAGATTAAATCAAAAAACTGAAAGGGAGAAATGATCTTAAAGAAAATGAACCTATCTCTGTTCCCTAAAAGCAAGATTTAGTAAAAACAACAAGACTTATAAAAGTAAACCAAGCCACTACTAAAAATCTGTAAGGTTGCACTAATAAATAATATTTATATTGATTTGGCCAAAGTCTACATTGGTGCCTATAAATTGTCAAAAGAATTTTCATAAATTCTCTGTTGAAGTGGGTTTGACAAGCTTGCCAATTAGTTCTGATGCATTTGCTCTTCGGAGGTATAAGCATAAAATATCTATTATCTTACAGATGAGAATTACAGGCACCTTTGTTGGAGTGGTGCTTTAATCAGCCTATGCAAGGCAGGTTGAAGAGCATACAGTTGTTATTTGACTAGTGTTGGAGAGTAAAGGACTTAGAATATTCTTGTATGGCAGAGGGCTTTTCAAAGGAGCCACACCTCTAGGAGGGAAATGCCCAGGGACAAATCAAATTGCACAGAGTCTGTTTTATCACTTCACTTGATTGACATCAAGTTATTTGTCTTAAAGCATGACTGTAATAAAATGGAAGCATTAACAAATACGAAACAACAAAGCAAACTCTTGCAATGCTACTTTGCAGTACATGTGCTTCTTCAGCATCTCAGTGAACTTTCATTCAGTTCCTCCCATTTTTCTGTGCTAGAGTATCTCCATCTGTTAAAATGCAGTCTTTTGGTTTTGTGGTCTATGTCTCCTTCCCTCTTGCTCTCAGAAGGGCTCCTTCATTAATACTAAGTTCACAGTATTCTTGCTAGATTCATTCCTCCTTTTCTTTCTATAACTGTCATGCAGAGGCTAACATCAACTAGGTAAAACTGGGAAAGAGGACTCCAATGCACTTTGATATGTATAATTTATGGGTGGTTAGTCTCCTAGGCATGACCATTTCCTAACACAGAGTTCTTAAATTTTACCTCAACTTCAATTATTTGGACTTTCTTATTCTGGTGCACATATAAAATGGATTTGGACATACTTTCTGCATAAGTAACTTCATCACTGAGGTGGTTCCTCTCAGAGCACACCTGTTAGAAGGAGTATCATAGCTGTAATTTATTGATGGTAGAAATGACCGAGTACACAGGTCTCCTCCCTGTTTCCTTACTGTTGCCTTTGGAGATGGCAAAGATTGGTCTGGGATATTTTCTTAAACCTTCCAACCTGACCCTGCAAAGTCACATTTAAGTGGGGATTATTTTCCTGTTCCAGGTGGATAAGACACCACAGTCATCAGACCAGCAATTCAGAATTTTAGGTCACCATGAAGAAGACCATAAAAAAACCTCATCAAAGATTTAGTATCTCCTTCTGAAATGCTGATATCCCAGAGATCAAAGACCATACCAGGGTATGGTCTCATGGTTTCAAAACAATGGAATTTCCAGTTTGGAAACTGCAGGTACTTATTCTGCCCCTGTAGTGACTCGAGCCCATCTGTACTTGCCAAGACTCTAATGTCAACCATGGCTTCCATTAGCTATGGAAAGGTTGCTATCACTAATCCTACTAATAACAGCAACTTGCCAGGCCTCAGTTGCTCAATGGACTTACAAAATGCATACAGCTAGTGATTTCCTTCATTTGCTGTCAAAGTTAAGGTCAAAAATAATCTCAGGAGACCCCAGACTTGACCTTTTCAAAATTTTATGCTTGTCAAATTTTAGTGCAGAAGATGAATTATCAATGCAAGCACTGGGAGAGAAACAGCTTGATGTGTTCAGTGCCTCAGACTGATTCAAATATATGGATGTTTGCATGTCAGCACAAATCAGAATAAGAAACAGGATGATCCATCAGTGGTGCTCACAATAGACTCGTCTACCTCCCGTCCAAAACAGACCCATTACCATATTCCTGATTTCGTTCTTCACTCTCTGTGTGCAAGAGCAATGAGGCAAACAGTAAAGTAATGCCATTCGTATTGCCTCCCACTCCTCTACAATTAGCTTTGCCTTTAAAAGACTGCTACAGGCTATATTCACTGTGGGAAAGAATTGCGAATTGTGCAGGAAACCTGTTTCCCCTCAGGGAAGGAATGGGCCATAATTTTATGCCCTAACATTATAAATCATGATTTTTTTCTCTTTTTTTCCTGCCTTAATGGTTGGAAAATGCAGTGGAGATTAATAACATTACTGTTATTTAATATAACCTACCAAAATATGTATTTCCACAATAAGGAGGGAGTATTCTCAGCGGGAGACTATTCTGCTGGTGAAGAGAAATTACTTAGGAAATAGCCATGCCTGGGTCAACTGACAGAAAGCTGTTAGAGCTTCTCTCCAGCATGTAGGAAACAGATAATAGTATAATTAACTCATTGTACTTTTTGAAATAAACCAATAAGATAATGCACAGAAAACATAACCAGGATACCTTGTGTCAAACTGGAGTCACAAATCCTACAAAAGAAAATGATAGTAAAGAAGTATAGCAAGACTGAAGGCTGTAAGAAGATTCTGACATCAGTAGCAGATTAGACAGCTATGCTGGCAGGCTACTTATAAATAATGATGCAAATGTAGCTACCATAGCATGTAAAAATATTTCACTTTGTGATCTTACCCTCAGGTGTCACATATTCTTTTTACTCTGTGCATGTACATGCATGAGGGAAGCGACAGAGGTATTTTATGAACAGGCAACACACATGGTCCATGTGATACAAGCAACACACCTGCAGTAGAGATAGGCTATAATTTCCAAAAGACATTAGATTCTGGATCTAAAAAGAAGCTTGTGCATACCTATAGGGAAAGGCTGTTGGGTGCTGAGAATCTTTTTACAGTTCACAGTCTGGAATCCACAAGGCGTATTTTAAGTGTATATTCACAGAGCTAGAAAAATAGTGAGTACAAATCAAGGGGTTATGCCATCAGTTTTTAGTAGCAAGCCTGTGGCACATGTCCTGGAAATTCGGAGGATGAGTACATGCTTTAGTCTGGAAAAGGTGGCGATCAAACTGGAATTCCTTTCCTTACTACAACCACCTTGTACCCATGCTCAACCAGAAATTAAAAATAAGGCAAAAAAATTAAAGGGAACAAGCACAAATACGACTCAGTTTACTGCCACTGCAGAATCATCTCAGTGTATCCTTTGTGGTTAGTGGTATTTAATTACATTGCCACAGCTTTAATGGTAATTTTTTTTCAACAATAATACAATTAAATTAAAGTGTATAGTTCTACTGAGTGATCTATGCTTCTTCTGTAGTTTACATTTCCTGAAAAGTTTTAAGGTCAAAATAAAAATGCATTTTTTGTCACGAGTTGAAATAAGTGACATTAAATATTGTCTGGAATAGGAGACCAGTGATTTTCAATTAACATTAAATAGGAAACTGTTTAATGTCAATTGTTATTAAATGGGCAAATTAGCATTAAATTAAAGCTAATAGCATAGACAAAGTTTTCCATTAAGCAAGCCAATATTAAGTGTATTCAATCTTTTACAGTATGCACTATTCAGTTTCCTCAGCTGAAAGATGTTTCTTGATAAATGGGCATTTATCCCATTTGTGCTTCTTCAGCTACCAACTCTATCTGATCTCTATTATAAAGATTCACTGGATAAGACATTCTTGTAAATTTTGCTGTCCATTAGTTCTATGCCTCCTGCCAACTAATTGTCCTGTTCTTTGAACTTTTTCTTTGAGCTTCATCTCACATGTATCATTAACTATTTTTTGCTGTTCCACAAGATGAAATCATTGTGTTTGATGCTTTTCCAATTTAAATGAAGGCCAACTGCTGATATCAGTAAAACAGTACTGCATAGGGAAGAAACTTATGCAGAAAAATGCTTGATATTTTCAAAAAGTCTCATAACATACTCCTCACTTATAGGACCTGGCAGCTTCTAAGATGCAGGAATCATTTTTAAAAATGAGAAGTGTGTGAATCAAAAAATGGTCTGGAAAACCTTGCTGTTGGCTGACTAATAAATAAATGTTGAGTTGCATGGTAGGAGGGTACGTGCCATGAGTTTTACTAAAACAGAAAACCTAGGAGGAGTATATGTTGGACCATATCTGAAACCTACATGTTCGGAAAGTGTTAATGAAAGAGTAGCAGACTGAGATTTTGAAGCTCCTCTGAAAACTTGTTTGTCAGGTATGTTAGAATAGAGCTTGAAAACTAAATTACTCATAATTAAAGAAGCCTTCGGTTTTTCTGTCACCAGACGGGCCTTAAGCCATAGAGTGAACAAGACCTCTTAGATCTCTGAGTCCCGTCTCTCCTCTCACAGAGATCATGTTCCTGAACTCCTTCAACAACTTCATCAAACTAACTTAAAAGTTGGCATGATATTCTCACAGAAGAGGCAGCTGTGTCTGGCTTCTCAAGTTTGGCATAGAAGCATCTTCCTAGGAGGGAACCAGAGACGCAGGTAGTATATCAACGAAATCACAGTATAAATATACTTCCATTTTAAAGGGAGCTTTTTTCTTTTTCTTATCTAAAGATGGGGAGTTTGATTGCCTAAAATATATTTTTCAGTGAGTTTATGAAAGATTCAGCTGGAATGTTCTCACGTAGATGAGCTGGTTTAGCTGAAATAAGAAGCAATTTTTGCAGTCTGCAAACATTTAGTTTTGGTGAATTGTCTTCAGAGAGAAAACAGAGCAGCATCATAAAGGAATTTTGTGCAAAACAGCTTGTCCTGTGTTTGTGAAGTGGCAGCATGTTAGAAAACCCGTGCGACAGTTTGATGGGTTGCCATGGAAACTGCTAGACTTGAATGCATGGGTGCACAAGCAAGCTTGCCAGGTGCCCGCTACTGGTTCGGAGGAAGGAAAAATTTCATTTCCATGACAGCTATAGATTAGCTGAGCAAGTCTCTTTCCAAAGTGATGTACTTGCAAAAATAGATAAGCGCCAACCAGACTAAAATTTGTTTGTGCTTTATACAGCAAACTGTGTAATTTGATTTCCCCTTGAAAATGCCCAGATTGCAGTTTCTGCCCATTGACTGTTTCACCCAAGATGCTATGGTCTTCTGCTGCAAGGTAATTCTCTGAAAAAAAAACTCGTAACACAGAAGGTAGGATGAAGAAACCAAAACTGAAATGGAAGAATCATTTCCTCAGAGAGAACCACACAAGCATTTGGGACACCAGTAAGATATGTAACAGAATGAACCACAAATAGGGCTTATTTGATAATCCTTAGCATTCACTACACTTTTCTGCTAGGCTATTTCTAAAAATTTGATCATAACTAGGCCGTCAGCTAGTGTAAATCACCATTACTTTGATGAACTCAGTGTAACACTGGAAGAAGCTTCTTTGAACTGCAGATATAACACAGTATTCTTCAACAGGAAGATACAGCCTAGGAACAAGGTACAGGCTGAATTGTACCTGGTGGGTGCTGTACACTTTCTTGTAGAGAGTCCACTGTCTTTCTCATTAATCTTTGAGTAGAACTGGCATTTGAATAAGCAATGCAAATACCAAAATGTGACTGTCACAACAAATGAGAAAGGGAGTGAACAGTTCAGGAGGAAATGGTGAAGCTTAGACCTCTGAAAAAGTGTATAGAAATATGATTAGGGTAAATGTTCCTGATTGCAGACTGATTTACCTTGGGACCCAACAAAAAAGAAGCCACTTAAAAAAGGCTGGGGGTATGTGAACACAGTATCACAGAGATCAATTCACCAGTTTCAACTGACAAGAATTTGGGTTTATATACTGGGTATACTGGGAACACTCAAGGGGGAGAAAAATGGGCTGTATAAAAGATGCATAAGAGGAATTACAGAGATCCTGATGCACCTGGCCTTAGTCCAAGGAACACAGTGCAAGGGTAGAAACTCAGGTGTCTTGTCTAGATCCATGGGTTTCTTGCACAGTTGGAAGTGAAAACTTTGCCTGTACATAAGAATATTCTAATACTCAGAGTTTCTGAGAAAACCAACTTTTAAACAGACTGGATTCAGGTATTGTGCTCTGATAAACAGCAAACAACTGGTGAATCTTATGGGTCCACATAGGTTTAGGATGTAATTGCATCCCTGGAGCTTGCTTCTCTGAAGGAAGTCTACACCCAGGGCATTAACAAGAGACAAAAAAGTAGAGAACACTCTGACTTATCCAGACCAAAGAAAGTAATTAGGCTTATTCCTACACAAGTCAGAACCACCTAGTAAGTCACTGAATTGTCCATCAAGGAGTCATTGAACAAAACTAAGGACTTTCATGAATTCATCCTCTGAGCTCCGTCATTGCCCAGTAGGGCTACTTTTGCACAGCTGTTAGATGGTGAGCTCAGAGTTTGACTGTAGCTATTAATTAAAGACTCATCTATAACTAGTCCAACAACTTGGAACAATTTCTTAATGGATCATCAGACATATATATAAAATGACTTTGTATCCTCCCAAACTTCAGTGAAGACTATTCTTCACTCAGATTATTCATTACACTGAAATTCAGATATCTAAAGGACCTGTATGTATTAACCTGTGGTCCTGATATCTGAACTCCCAGTATAGACACTGGAGATCTAGGCTTGTTTATTTGTCCTCATGATGGTTTTTCAGTTATCCTGTGGTATCTTTCCTAACTTTCATCTGTGTGCAGAAGAGCACAGGATTCCCTTGTGTCTTGTGTCATATTTGCCAGTGCAAAGATGATACTTCAGGTACCTTAAAAGAATTTCTCCTGATTAGATATTTATAAAAAAAGACAGCTAAATAAAACATTGATTCTCCTCTGATTAGAAAGGGTACTTATGCACACAACTCTCATGGAGATCTCTCTTTCATATTCCTAATGCAGGTGTCTACAGTCTGGAGCTGGATATCATCCTCACTTCCAGTTTCCCTTTCTAAATCATGAATACTTGCTTATGGGTTTTTATCCTTGGCCACACACCAAATGGCATCTCCAGCATCAAGTATTCCTGTCAAAAACAAGTAATTGTTTAAAAAAAATCTGTATTTCACATAGCAGTCTCCTAATTTTATATGCATATATCTTAATCCTAATTCAATGATATCCATTTAAAAAGACCAGGAGATCCACAGAGATTAACAGCAACACTCAATGGAAGCCTAAGCCCAAATTTTTTTTTAAATACTTACAGTTTAAAGTATGATTTCTTTTCAAAACGTATGCTGGGTCTCTCATAAAGAAATGGGTTACTGCATCCACTTTAAATGTTGATCTGAACCTTTCTGGAGGGTCCAACTATGATTCCTTCAGAGGGGTAGCTGCTGAGGCGCATACTACTCCTGTTGCAGATGGGCCACTCGTGTTACAACAGTAAAGGAGGCATAAATGAGCATTATCACCACACAGAGGGCAGCTGGCAGGGGTACAAAGCAATCTGTGAGCCCCATACATTGTCCAGTGGGCTGAAAACAGGACAATGAAACAGCTTTAGAAAAGGCACAAATAAGTGTTTTATACCCAAGTATATTATAGGATGTGGTACTTTTCCATTCTTTTGTTTGACTAAATCACAGCTTCAGGATAAAATGATGTGACAAAAAGAACCTTTTACAAATGCATTTAGTATAATGGCTGAATGAGCTGACTCTAGGAGAATCTTGCATGTTCGAGCAATTTTTTCTTTCTGGCTTTTCTTGACACTAATTCTGTCTCTGGCTTCCTATAATACATAAATGATATGGAAATTAAAGCATGAGTGAGGATCAAACAAGAAGTCACAGTACTTGAACGTTGTTATTCTTGCTTTCCTGGATGAAGTAATTTGTATTACAATAACACAAATTCGGTTACACTAAGCAAATGTCAATGTTTCAAGATAAAGACACAATACTGGACAACAGGATGCTGACTGAAGGATTTGCAGATTTTGCAGTTAATATGACATATAAGTTTCCATATTTCTGAAGCCAAAGTTCAAATCAGGAAGCCTCAAAGTGTTATACTTTGGAAAGGAAGCAAAAGATAAAATCTGTCAGCAGCACCCCATAATTTGCCTTCATATTACATGCATGTAGTGTTTGTTATAGTTCTTATCTCTCTACTGATAAGAAGCCTTTACCAAATAGAAGATTCACTAGCTTACCTCTTCTTAGCTGCAAATGACATCTTGCAATCCTTTCAAATCTATCAGAAAGTATTGGCCACATAATGAGGTTTGAATATAGCAAAGGCTTTTTCTACATTAGATATAGCCACTATCTCCATGGAATAAGAGTGTCAGAAAAGTACACAAAAACAACAAATATGAAAACAAGTAGAGAAACACAAAACAATTCTGGAAAAGTACATTGAACAGGACAATGCACATCTGAGTTTTCAGAGATTTAAACTCACACAGCATACACTATTACAGATATACATGTTATCCAAATACTGCAGTCAAATGAGAATGTCTCAACATATAATCCCATTCCCCCAAACTTTGTACAGGGTTACTTGAAAAAGAGCCTTAGCAAAGGTTTTCACAGGCCTGGAACACACTTGGAATTTAGGTTCTACAGTTTTCACTCACACAAGATACTGTGAAAAAAATAATTCTGGCAGTTTGACAGCAAATTAATGAGTCCTATAAATAATTAATCATCTACAGTGATAACATTCTTGTCTTTAGTGTAACAAGACAAGAATCTGATGAAGCACTGCAGCATGTCATGGACGTCTTGCAAGCTCTATTTTACCTATAAAAATGCTTCTCAGCTGTTTTGGGTGGATTTTGCAAGGGACAGCAAACACTCTTGATGAAATAGTTATCGCTTCTGCAGATGTTGAGGGATTTTCCTTCTGGGAAGGACTGCACTCATAAGGTGGGAGCAGCTTGTGTTTTCATGGAAGTTTCACTTGGAATACAGATATGATATTTTGTGAACCGGTAACCTGAATAAGGGACACAGATGTGCACAATGTGAAATGTACATTCTGTTTGTCTGACCTAATTCTTCACAGTTAGCCACAGCTGAGGTACCTCAGGAATAGAAAAACCACCAGGAGCCAACTAAGGACGTGCAAATCCTTTGATTCCTTAAAGAATCATGCACATACTTTTGGAGTTTAACCAAATAACAAATAAATGCAAAGGCTTAAAACAAAGTCCATACTTATATGTTGGCATATAAGTTCTACAAGTCTCCCGGAACTGGGGCATAACCCAGTAAGAAAAGTTGCCCTCATCTGGGAGTCATGTACTCTGGTGCAGCTTTATAACACATGTAGCACGATTTGGGAAAATAGATTTCCCGTTGTACGTGAAGACACAATTCACTTCTCAGTAACACTTCATAACTATAGGCTGTTCAATTAAAGTCTGACTGCAACAGGATTCTTTTAGATTGGCTGACTGCATCCCCCAAATTCGTACAAGCATTGGAGTGCTGGCTGGAAGGGTTCTCTGGATGCCTCTGGTCACGTCTCCCACAAAAAGCAGGGCTGTTGCCAACACTAGGTCAGATCAGCTGTTGTCCTAGCTGTGTCCTGAGACACAGCCTAGCTGTGTCCTGAGAACTTCCAAGGACAGAGAGTCCCTGACCTCTCTGGGTAACCTGTTCCAGTGCTGCACAACCGTCACAGTGAAGAAGTTTTTCCTAATGTCTAACCTGAACTTGCCAAGCTGCAACATATGACTTTTGCCCCTTTTTGTACCACTTGCCACTGTTGAGAAGAGTTTGTCTCAGGCACCTCTGCAGTTCCTGACCAGGTAGCTGTATGCTGTGGTTAGTCAGACTAATAATCTCTTCATCAGGCTACATTAGCCCAGTTGTGTCCTTCTAGGTACTCCAAGTGCCTGGTGATCCTAATTAGTCTTCTACTCGATCCTCTCTCTCCTCTCCCTTTCCCTCTTGGGCTGCAAAGTCCACAAACATGAAACTATTTCACTAGTGCCAAATTATCACGTCCCCTCAGCCTGCCGGCAACGCTGCCCCTGATATTGCCCAGTGTGCAGTTCATGTTGATTGCAACGAGAGTTCACTGCTAACTCACAGCTTGGCACCTGCTCTAGCTCAGCACTCATGCCTGCTGTTATTCCTCCCCAGGTGCAGAGCTTTGCATTCCCCTTTCTGCACTTCATGAAGTTCCTTTTGGCCCAATATTCAACTTTCTTTGGATTGTAACTTTGCTGTTCAGCATGTTAAGCATTCCCTCCACTTAGCATCATCTGCAAATTTGCTAAGGGTATGTTCTGTCCCCAAAGTTGAGTAATTAATGTTAATACAAGCTACAGGAATTAGTACTGATTAGATGTTATTCTGTGGTGCTCCCATAGCTCATGTGAGAAAAATGAAACATCCCAGTCAGGATTTCTAGTTGTCAAGAAACAACCAAGTATGGAATGCCAGAGTCCGCAAAGCAGAAACATCTGCTTAGTAGTTCTAGCTTCTTGGAGCATAGTGTACTCAGGATGAGTGCAAAATGAAGAAAGAAAAAGACATGTTCAGTAAGAATTAATGACAGCAGAGCAGATAAAATGGCTAATAAAGTATGGATGAGAACCAGAAGAGTGGACAGTGTTTGTTATTTTTACTTCTGCCATTTTTATTTGTCTATAGTAATTGTATCCTAGCTGTGGTCTTCACTGTGAATTTATTCTCCCCAATGCACAACATACATTTAGGTGCCTCAGAAGTAGATACTGAAAGCAAAACTTTACAGTCTCTACTATTTCAGCCCTTGCTTTCTCCATACACATAAGGAATCAATTTTTATCTACCAGGAAAATATTTCCAAAGGTGAGTGATAGCTGAGGATATCCTCCTGGAGATAGTGTAGTTTTCTAGCAGCCAGGCTCAATTTGCACTCAGACGAAAAAGAAAGCAAACCACCTCTTGTGCTGTTCACTGACTAATGTTTTCTTAGAGTAACACTCCTGATTCGCTCTTTTTTCTTCTCCATAAAAGATATCAAGCAGTCTATTTTCACTTAGAACAAGGGATTGTTTTAGGATAGAAGACATTTCCATTTGGCTTAACCACACCTTTCACATATATTTCCTGAGGACAAGAAAGCTTCAGCATGAAGTACCACATCATATCTTTGTTGCAGTTTGGTCATGGAAAGGGAAAGGAATATTTGAGACCCACAAAAGGGTAGTTTCTTTTGACAGAATTGAGAACTTAATATGTCACCAGAAAGAAACTCATACATTTTTGCCTCCTGAAAGAGGGAAGAAAAACTTAAAAAATAGGTCCCTCAAGCCTGAGAACTTGGTGAGTGACAACCTTTTTTTTTTTTCAGGGAACATGTTGATCCTGACAGAGCCTCTTCTGTGCCAGAGTAGGTCCAGAAGATACACCTGCATGGCTTTACCAGCAAGAGGCTCCTATGCCTCCCTTAAAAACTCCTATGACTTGAAAATCAGTTTTCTTCACACTACATGTTAGCCTGTATCTCTGCAGGAGCTCTGAGGACAGACTGTCTTTTCCTCTGGTGACACAACACCAGATGTTTCCCTGGGCCCACCAACATCCACTCTGCATCTGCATGGTCAAAGCAGTGGCATAGTCAGCCCTCCTTGCACTAATAAACAATCCACAGAAGTGAAATAGCTACAACCTTGATACTGTTTCTCTATTAAAATAATCTGATGCATGCAGAAAAACATTTCAATCTTTGCTCTTAATCAAGCTGATTTAGACTCACACATAATACTAGTGTTATAAATCACCCAGCAGTAATTTGCAGGGGAAAACAATTTTTTTTATTATTTTATTTTATTTTATTTTATTTTTTACTTAGAATTGGTTTTAGTTGCTTACTGGAGACAAACCTGAAACCAGTTTTGTGAAACATCTCCACTCAAACAATGCTACAAGGCTCAGTGAGCATATGGGGAGAGAAGAAGCATGAAGTGACCAAAGCTGATTTCATCTGAAGTTTGAGGCAGACAGAGGGATAACAGTAACTTAGCCTCTTATGGTAAAATTCAGCCTTTAATACAAAGCCTTTGTACTTGAGCCTTACACATTCTCCATCAGAAACAGAATTGCAAAAGCATTTTACTACAAAGAGCAAACCCAGCACGATGGTGTCTTGCCTTGAAATGCTGAGTCAAAGAGAACCTGAGAAACCCTCCTTTGGCATCAGGAATGCACTGCCATTTGCTTTCTCCACATATGGTACCTTCACTCATTTTTCCACCTCTCATCCCTCAACACGGTACTAAACTGTTCAATCCCTCCTTGTAGTTAAGAACATTGGCTCAGGTGGGAATTATACATGCAAGGGAGAACTCACTACCTAAAGCAGCTGTAGCAAAGGGTTGGCTAATTTTTTTTTACTCTAGGCTCAGCTGGAAGAGCAGGGCACCTTGTGGACTCTGACTGAAGTGCATGGGGAAGTCACCTACCTCCTCTAGGCTTGTCCCTTGTTCGCTTCTGTCACAGCAGACTTCCTTTGTTTGATTTGGCTTTTATCATCAATTTGTACAAATTATTCCTGAGCTAAGTCTATATAATACATTAACTCACAGGTTCATTTCCTTGCAGTTGTGTGCTCAGCAGAGGTTGGTCCATAAAAGCTGCCATCAGCTATTGTCAAATCAGAAATGAGAAATATTATTAGTGAGAACTGTAGTTCTTTTTTCCACTAGTTATGAATCAATGCTCTATTGCTTGTTTATTGAGTTAGAGAATATTGACAAAATTATGCCATTATGCCCAAGGAATATTCCTTCAATTTCATTTTTCTTTTTATAATGACACTGCACTCGTTGTTATTGTGTAACTGTACTTCCTCTGGATTGAGACAACCTACACTGTGGGGCACATCACAATTTAAGAACTAAAGTGATGAGAGTGTCTTAACTGAATACAATGGCCAGGCAGAAGAGAGCAAGGAGGCAGGAATTGCCTAGAGCTAATTGTTTTAGTGTGCTCTTTCTTGGTATTCCCATGTTCAGGGTACTGGATGCTTCCCAAAGGCCTCCACAAAGAACCAGCTGCTTTCCCTGTTCCTTCAGTTGCTCCCAGCAGGCTTCTTTTAGCCACTGCTCTCACCAGGCATCAACCCCTTCCTTGAAGAGCAGTAGCCCTGTCAATCAGGCTCAGCTCCCTCTATAACCACACAGCGCTTGCCCAAGTGGGCACCAGAAGCAGAGAAACATTTTGCTGCAGCTGACCACGAGGAAGCACTCAGGGCAATCATCCTTGAACATAGCTTACATTTCTCTAGATTTGTGAGGTTAACACAGGAAGATATGATTATGGTATTGAATAAAGATCAATGAGGAGAGTACCAAATGCATGGCTAACACTGAAGAATGCACTATAAACATAACATATTCAATCCCTTGAAAGACAATCAGTGCCTAGACCAGAAGAGAGATTGACTTTGTCTCACCTAATTGCAGCTGTCTACAACGTGGACATCTAGAGATGAGGCAGGTACACCAGGCTCACTCTGTAGCCAACAAAGAAAACAGAGGCACTTCCAGAGAAGGAGTCCTCGGAACCTTTTCAGTGCCTCTTTTTGGGTGATGTACAGTGTACTCAAAGACTCCCACTGCTCATCACAGTCTGCAAAGGGGGCCCAGGGTAATGCTGCTACAGATCACTATATGACAAGTTGTTCTTTCAGCTCAGAGCTCTGCTATTCAAAGATGAATAGTTCAAATGGAAAGAGAGGAAAGGTTTTCTGAAGAGCTTGAAACTGGCATATTTCTGGCATATTCAGCTAGCAGGAGCTGGATGGCTTCCAGAGGAAATGTCCCTCTGAGAAGCTACTGGAAATACCGTTTCTTTCACAGTTTCTGCCCTGCCACCAGCAGCTCCAGAAGCTTTGAGCTCCTGGCCAAATAAAATCAGGACTCAGGACTTGGGGACAAGCATGCTGAATGTAGAAGAAAGGAAAGATAGTGTTCATCTGGGAAGCCTAACCTGGAGGAGAAGAAACTGCAGCTGATGGAGAGCCATAACAAATTCCCCTGGTGCCCATCATGAAGGCTTGGTACATGTTTGCCAGAAACCATAAAAGATCTCTGGAGCAAGATGGCTCCTCAGTTCCTGCTCCTATGTGATTTCCTGCCCCTGAGTGAATCTGCTATAACTTATGAGAAAGAGGAGTTCCTACAGCAGCTTTTGTTTAAGAAATAGCTTGACAACTACTCGAGAGAAACTTTGCTCTTATCTGCCATCTAGAAAGGTAATGACTGGGAAAAAAAAGACAAAAAAGAGAGAGATTTTTCCAGCTGTAAACTCAATTGTTGATACAGATGGTGGCAGAAGAAATTCGCAATATAATCACGGTGTATTTGCATCCCTGTGTGTTCTGATGATTAAATGCTACTTATTACTTGCTTCCTTTGGCAAAATAAAAGTTGTCACAATCAAAGAGGCAAATAAGCTGAAACTTTGCTTTTACAAAAGCACATTCCTTTCTGCAAGTCTCACTTTTCATCATGTCTTTGCTCCCTACCCTGCTTCTGTAACCCATAAAATACTATTTTTCATCCTAAATATGCCAACAGTTGTAATTGCATCTGGCAGGGAGCTGGAGACCTGCACAAGAAAGTAACAAATAGGAATGCTGCTCCTAATCTCTTCATTTAAGAATTGTCTAAATTATATGAAAAGGTAAAGTAAGAAGAAGGCATCATCCTGATCTGGTGCTGTCATGATGCAGTGAATGTCTGAATGACACCAGCGGTGTAAAGATGTCCAGTTCTGCTGATGAATGTTGACCTACAAATCTTTACAGCTACCTGGGGGTTGCATCTTGCATGGCAAAAAAAGAGACACTCCCTCCACTTCACTAGCCCTGTAATTTAGTTTTTAGACCCAATACAATATTTTTATCTTAGGAATGGAGCAGTCTCTTTTATCACCTGTTTACCAAGCAGATCCAGGCAGAGGATGCAGAGGAGCAGGCCAACTGGAGCCATGGTATTAATAGCTGTGAAGAAAAGAACATTATCATATCTAATACAGTTATGGACAGATGGCCTGCTTCTAGCACAGTAATCTTTCAATCCAGTTTCAGTCAGTAAAATAAGTTCTCTGTCTCAAAATAAAACACATCAAATAATGACTCAGGACCCTCTACTTCCTTTCCAGGGGCAAGTCTTATTACAGAAATAAGTTTCCACTTTTTCTGTCTGTTTACATCAGCAGCTTTTTTTACACTGAAATGTACAACTTATCATCATATTTTTCTACTCCTGCAACCATTGCTTTCCTGTTGAATGTGACTCCCCCTGCTCCTTTTTAGCTGCCTACCCTCCCTCAATTGCAAGGTGTCTGTGAGAGCCCCTGCAGAATGCAGCAGCTTGCAGCAAATCCCTTACAGGAACAATTCTCCTGCTCCCTCCCACTACCATTCCCTCAGTATCTGTGAAATATCAGCAGTTAGGACTTGTCAGGCTGCACTAGAGCTTTGCATAGATCAGTTTGAAAGAAGCCAGACAAAGTGAAAAGGAGAGAATTTTTTTCCAGGTCCTCTCTTTTTTGACAAGTTGATAGTTTTATATGGGAAAAATGAGAACACAATGATTTTTTTAAAAAAATAAGGAAGTAATGATCGGAGAGAATGAATTGGTGAGGGGGTAATCACATGGTAGCTGAGAGGCAGTGAATCACTGCTCGTATGTGTCATGACAGCATCTTTGGACTGTGCTAAAATGTCTTGAATTAAAAAGCCCTGTGTAACCCCCAAGTTGCTTGGTGATGGCTGGGCACACTGGCCATCCTGAGACAGGGCTGATGGCAGCTTGAATGTTTTTGGACTGCTTTTAGATCTCTTTGGCTTCCTGGCAAGTTCATGCATACACTACAGTTTTAAAGATGACCTTGGAAAGCCAAAGTGTAAGGCACATTGTGACAGGGCACCCTCCCAGACTGTCACAGCTCCAAGTTCCTCCATACATTTAAATCCAACAAACCAGACCTGAATTCCAGTCTTCCCTGCTCCATCTCTACAATGATTAATAATAGCAGAAGCTTCTGTGCTATCTTCTCTTTTTTTACTCTCACAGACTTGTATTTAGATTGTTGCTAGTAGCTGTGGCTGCTGATTCCCTAGAACCTTAGAAATCTTTGCAGCACCCAAAACTCACATTGTCCTTTCTATGCTTACTGCCAAATCCCTTTATTGCTGCTTTTGTTGGCTGATACTACACTGTAATTCAGTGATCTACCGCTCAGTGCATGCTTACACTGGTATGGACTATAACATATCTCAAGTGACCTCTAAACCACATAGTCCAGATACCAGCAGCAGCCCAGCTGTTACAGAGACACACAGTATATTAATCCATGGAATAATGTAGCTGAAGAACTGCATGATTCTTCGGCCAGTCCATAAGATAGTATGATGAAAATTGTCTCAGATATCCATATGATATTTGCAAATTGCAAAGTTAATAGTTTACTGGGGAGCACCACACACATGTATTTGCTCCTTCCCATGTACCTTACTTTAAATTAAAACAGAAATTCAGTATGATGGCAGAGCTGAAGAGATAAAAGCATTAAATCAGAAACAGAAGATACCCGTCCCTCAGCTAGGTATGTTCCTCTATAAAGAAACATAAAGATTTCATGTCATTAAAAATATATGAGACTAAACCCTGTGCTAAAATGACTCATTTTCCTCTTTGCACCATTTCCTGTCGTGTTTTGGATTCGTGGCTGACTTCACACCAGTGCGAGGATTATAATTTCAATCCCTTCATTTTGTGACCACCACTTATTTAAGTCCTCATCTGTGAAACTGCATGCAACTCCACCTCGAGAAACTCCTCTAAAGCACAACCTTTGCACACTGACACTCAAACCAGCCAAACAGCAGAGTGACAGCAGCTTGGATGAAAAGCAACAGCAAAACAATACAGATCAGCCTGGCCCTGTCAAGCTGCCATGCTCAGCCAGGTTGCTGTTTACAGGGCTCTGAAAGGGCTAGGTGGAGCTGTGACTAGAAGACAGTTCTGTCTCCTGATAAACCAAATGGATGTGCTGCATATCCTTGTAATCTGTGATGCTGTATTTCCCATCTTTCATGATTCAATCAATTTTTTGTTGTAGAGAATAGAGGGTGGAGAACAGGAGGGAAGAGCCTGGATAAAAAGCTCCTTCATTCTCCCCTTCTTTGGACAGTCTGGTTTGGTTTATTTTAGTTTGACTGTAGGAAAGGATAAAATAGCCTGCTTTAAGACTTGTGTAAACATTATTAGCAGAAAATGTTTTGTTTGCTCTTCCCTTCATGATTGAAAGCTACAAGCTATTAAAATCAGCTGTCATTTCAAAAAGGCTCTTGACTGTGCATTTTAGATACATCTATACCTAACAGTTGTCACTGTTCAAAAAGCCAGGCACCAACATCAGTGTGGTCAAAGAAATATATAAGAGTAACACCAAACAGCAAATAAAATATTGCCGATGTAACAGCACTCACACCACCCTTTTTCTTACCTCCTCTCAATCCACAGAATTCGTAGCATTGCTTGTCAGTTTTGTTATTTTTAAGGTATTTTCTAAATTCACTTCTTAATGGCACACAACTCTATAATAGAGAAGTCCTACAGTACTTGTTGACCCAAATGTGCTAACTCCTTCAAGCCTGCTCAGTCTTCTTGGCTCTCATGAAGTGATGCCAGCACAAACCACCACAAACCACCACAAAATTAGTCCATGCTGCAGCTTTCCACAGCTCTGCCTTCCTTCTTGCCCTTAACACAGCTCAGCACACAAGCTCTGACAGTATTGGAGCTGCACTCCCTGCTCATCCTGCAAACTGATACCCTCTTCAAACCAAGTTGTTCAAGCACATGAATGAGGTACCATGTGGCATTCAGTGCTCTTATGCTGTGATGGCAGCCACCACCCCTTCTGCTCTTTGTTCCAGCTGGACCCAGGCTCATTTCTGTTCCCTCCCTGGTAGCACAGAGTATCCTTTCACCCCTAACAGATTCCCAATTCTCCTCACTGTTGAGAACTCTGCGCTTGACTTTTATTTGCTACAGTATGCTCTTTTCCAGCAATGTGACACAGACTTGCTTGATGCACCATGTTTGTTTGGCTGTGGATGCTGCAAGCTCTGTTCCTGCTCCTGTGTAAAAATTCCATGAACAGAGCTGGAAACAACATTAGATATAGAATTAGAATTATTCCAGAATAATTCCACTGATAGAACATTTCTGGAGATGCACTTCAATCCCAGAATATTTTCTGTTTAACTAAAGCAGACTTTTCTGGAGTTGGTTGGTGCAGATGTAAACCTTTCCTCTTCCCTAGAGTGGTTATTGCACAAATGCTTTTTGCTCAATAACTGTTCTTTCAATCACCCCATGTTATCACATGATAGAAGAAAAAAAAGAAAATTCACAACTTGATAGAACTATTTCAGATCATTCCTAAGCACAGATGGATTAACAAAGAGGCCCTGCTCCAGCTTCTTTTTTCCTTGTTGCCCTTCAGAGAAAACTTCCAAATCAGAAAGTGTTTGCTGGATGGCTTCCCTTGCCTTGCTGCCAGGCTAGTAACTGACTCTACCACCTCATTAGCTAATCCATCTCCAGATTAAACATGGACTGGATTCAATAGGCACATATGCAGGAAGGGGTAAAGTAGATGAGTGTAATGGAAGTGTAATTGGTTTTAATGTGATGTAATGTCAGTAAATTCTCTGCATTAATTAGTGGCCCAGGGCAATCTGTCCAGTCTCCAGTCTAACTGGTCCTAGAGGATGTTAGTTTATGGAGACATATATACATAGAAAGCTTTTTGGTTATTCGCCTGGTATAAAAGTCAGAATAAAATGACATTGGGATGGGAAAAGGACATTGAATAAAGCAAAATGCCTAGGATAGTAATGTGGGGTTTTTACTTAGTCCATAAGGTAGATTTGCTGTCACATTCCTAAAGTTTTATCAGCTCAAGACAATGACTTCCACTCATGTTTTTTTCCCCCAACGCTGTCTCAATCCTCACTTGATTTTTCCAGTAAAGATGGCAAGGGATAAGACAGTTCCAGATGCAAAAATAGGATGCAAGTGACCACATTACCTGATGGCAGATGCAGTGGGAAATTCCTGAAGATGGTCAAGAAGCAAGAGCTCAGCCACAAGTGCTACCAGATCAAGGAGGACCAGAAGGGATAAAAGCAAGTATGAAGGTGTCCCAGTCAGAGATTGCCCTGAGCAGTGACCCTGCAAAGCACTGTGTGCCAGGGCCCCTTTGGAAAATCAAGGGTCTTATCTCTGCACAAAAGGCAAAATCTGGCACCAAAGCATATTCTCTAGTCCACCTAGAAAATTATGTTTTTCTAGTCTTTTCCTTATGTGGAGGAGATGATGATTTTGCTGGGAGAGCTGTCAGTCCTTGGGCTTCCTGCTGGATGCCTGGGAAATCACAGCAGGTTGTCTTGGTGTCAGTGTGCTTGCAGAAGAAGGCCATCTCAAACAGCAGAGGCAGCTAAATGCTGAAAATGTGTTTCCATAGCTCCAATAATGAGAGGGGATAAATTTGTCGAGTGCACTTTGCCTTGAAAATTACATGACAATGTAAAGAATGAGAGTAATGAAAAAAATTCAGTGGTGGTGTATTCAAGGCAGAAATAGGTGGAGACCAAATCATTTCACTACAAGCTAACAATGTGTCTTTTGATTGAATTCACTTGCATGATAAGCCAGCTGTATTTTTTAGCCATGACTGAAGAGAAATCTTCAAGTTATTACTAGTTTGCTAAATCACCTGTATTTTTTCAATTTCTTAGAAAGCTTATGTTCTCTTCAAAAATATAGGGATCTTATTGTTTATAAAACCTTATTGTTTGCTCATGGGGTCACAGTACATGCCAGCCCACCAGCAATGGCTGGTTTGCATCCAGAGTACGTGCCCACACTTTATAAACAAGTTCAAATTGCAACTACATTACAGGAAAATAAAAATAGATAAGCACATTCCCTTGGCAGAAAGACAACCTCCCAGTTTATAACTCAGAGTATGGAAAATAATTATCTGTACAAGGGTGTTCACCTGTTACTGAAACTTCCCAGCTTACTAGAACTCAAATAAAGAATTTCATAACTGTTGAAAATGAGGGCATGATGGTTCAATTCTTCTGATTGTCAGGCTTCCATGTAGCTCAGTGGAAATTTAGCCAAAAGCAAAATGTCATGGAGTCCCAGATAAAACCAAAAATTCTCATTAAATCAAGTGTAAAATGTCTTCCACTAATAGTAATTCAGATTATAAGTGAGTTCACTCTGAATGCACAGATGCCCTTTTTCTATTAGCTCTCTGGAAAGAATCCAGCAGTGTGGTTTGCTGACTAAAAAAAAAAAAAAAAAAAAAAGGTCAGAATAAATAGCTCATTTATGTCAATTTTTGAATCTGAAAATATTATAATTCCTGCCAGTGAGGCAATTCTAATAGTTTCACAGACTCACTTGGGGACAGAGACTGAGTTCATGCCATACTGCATGTGTATAGCTGAAAATGCAGCACAAGATGTCGCACAGCAAATCCCTGCAGGAAGCTGCTTGCAATTAGCTCCCAATAATGAAAGCGCCCATGCAGAAAAACATGTAGGAGCTGTTCAGGAACAACAGACATATAGAAGAGTGGAACCAAAAGAAAACAACTAAGTGATAATTATTTGCTCGTTAAAAAGTATTGGTGAATATAGGATAAATATGACAGTTCAAAAACACTAACACATGACTGATACATGACATTTCAGGCTTTACTCAGGCCTGTGACCAGAGGAGGGCAGGAGACATGAAAGGATGGCAGCTGCCCTCACCTTCCGGTTCTGCAGCAGCAGGATGCACTGCCGGGCTCTCTGGCCATGACTCTGGGCACTGGTCCCTCCAGGCTGTCTGCTCTCTTCGCTCCCCTTGAGCTCTATTTCACTGAGCTCACTGACACCAGATTGCTGTTGCAGGGAAACAGAAGGAAATGTTCTTTAATAAAGGTTGCAGGACTCAATGTCTTACAGTTAAACACTGGAAACATTTCAGAAAACGCACAGACAGACCACCAGGCAAGAGCTGAAGTACAGAAAGCTTTGTGTGCTGCCTCCACATGGCCAGAATGTTTTGTGGTCTCACCCCTTTCTCTTTTTTTGGTTATTGTCCCACAGCATCTTTGGTTTATCTTCTATTTTTTTGCTTTTTTACCAGCTTGAGACTGATACTGTGAAGTAGTTTTAGAGAGTGACCAGTGGCACCAGGGGAAGGAATAAGGTATGGGTAAGGAAGGCAAACTCTCAACTTCTGATTCATGTCTACTGCCAACTTAACAGCTGCATCTTGAAGACATCTTAAATTACTGATGGCAACTTTGCATTTAGCAGTTCAGAATGGTTTAATTATTTCCTATGAATTTGTCCAATCACTCTTTGAACCTGTTTTTAACTATGGTAACAACCTGAATAGAATCACACAACTTAAGCATACACTGTTTTCAATAGAAAACCCACAAAAGGCACATATAGGCCATGAAAAAATATATTTTGATATACACTATATCTTGAAATCTATATAAAAAAGTATGGCCTGCATAAACATTGTGTGAAACAATCATCTCCAATGCATTCTCCATCTGTGCCAGACAGAAAATGAACTCTGCAATCATCATTAACACAAACAATTGATAAAGAAATAAAGCAGGCTGAAAATACTTCTCTTCACCATGCCACCTAATTTCTTTACAGCCCACTCCTGGAGAGAAATGGAGACAAAAGCTGTTCCAAATGGTGGTTGTAAACATGATGCCTCTTGGAGAGCGTCCTGCCCCTGGAATGCTGCAGTTGGGTAACAGAATATTCAGGATTAGGTAAAACTCAGGAATTTCCCAGAGAGCCAGGAGTTATTATGGGGGAAGATATCTATCTGAAGCAAGGCTTAGGGCTCTTCCAGGCCAGCTTTTTTGTAAAGAAACTAGTGCTATCTCTTCATTCAGGGACTATGTTTTCTTTCAGTTTTGTAGAAAAAAAATCCAGATTTCCTTTTAAATATTTCCAACATTCAAGCAATCAAAAAGGAGTATGGATGGTTTAATTAAAGAAATTCACACATAGAAAGCCAATCAGTGGAGAAAAGCCTTTAGCTCCAACCCATGACTGTTAAATGTATTTTTTTTTTAGTCAACTCTTCTGATGAGGTGAAGATTAGAAAGCATGTATCCTGAGGAAGCATAATGTGCTTTTGACAAAGAGCAGAGAATCTGAGCAGAGGTCTCTCACCAGAGAGGTGAGCTGAAGGCCCTGAACTCTTGATGTTATATAAGTATGGCATGCTCACATCTTGCCAGGTGTTTACAGAATAAATGATGTTAAGGAAGAGGGTTTATTTCAGCTTTTTATTTCAAGCCAAAAGGTACCTCTAATCAATTCTCCTGCCCTTTAAAATGTTTTGATGCAGAGCTGGTTTGAGTAGTAGTCTGCCTAATTTTATAAATGCTATTTTGCAAGCCTACCTGACAGACTTTGAAAACAAACTTCTCAGAAAAACATGCTTTCCCTGGCAGGAGGCTACGGTGTGCACTGCAAGCACTAGATACACTTAGGAAGAGACCTTTTTCTGCCATCTCTACAACTTGCCAGGCAAAATCTCCCCCAGACTGTGAACCAAGCTTAAAAGCTTAGTTTTCTTTTGGCTCATTTTCTTTGTCCACTTTGCTGCAAATCTTGCACCTTTCTCATCCAGAGTTTATTCGTAATTTCTTATTTTTTTCCTTTACTCACATAATTCAAACTGACTTTCTGGTGTAGGTAACAGTTGTCCCTTTTGTCACTGGGGTGGAATGACTGTAAATGACCAATCACATCTACAAATTGCCCATTTCTGTTCCCACAACACATCTGAGGTTCAATGACTTTTTTGCAAAGAGAAAGTTGAAGCTGTGTTTTCTAGGAATGTGAGTTTAGGACTTCCTAAATTACATGCTGATTGGCAATACAAAAATTCAGATTCTTATACGCACAATTGTTTCTTTTTCCATGAATATGTATAAAGTGTTTCTGCATGTCTAAAGGCAGTTGTATCTTCTGCTGTACCCATTTCTGGTGGGAATATTTGTATGCTTTTTTCTATGCTTCTTTTTTTCATCTTCAATATCCCTGAAAATCTGGACTCTCTAGTCCTGTCAAGAGATGTACAGAATCCGTTGATTTCACAAGTCAGACTAGGTCAGTTTTGCCCCACTGAGAAGAAGAGCCCAGTCAGCAGGTGATACTGTTCTCAGAGATACAGTAGGAGCTTGGGCTACCTGCACATAGCCCAGGGTGCTTCAGCAAACTTGAGGGATGAGTCCCCTAGTTCAGCACATGTTTTAGCTCCAATGGCTCCAGACTTGATCCCTGGAGGCATTAATTCTCACAGCCTGACCTACTGTATATGCTACAAAAGATATAAGAATGTAATATTGTTTATTTATTTGCCTAGGTTGCTAAAACCATACTCAAAAACTTAAATTTAAATGCAAGCTCAGCTTTTCTCTTCAAAGATGGCATGATTTGGCTTCCATGTCAGGAATCACAGAATCAGCAAATGGTTTGGATTGAAAGGGACCTTAGAGATCATCAAAAATAATTTAGTCATACATTCCCCTGCCATGGGCAGGGACACCTTCCACTAGACCAGGTAGCTCAAAGTCCTGTCCTACCTGGTCTTCAACACTTCCAGGGATGGGGCATCCATAACTTCTGGACAACCTGTTCTAGTGTCTCACCACCCTCTGAGTAAAGAGTTTCTTCCTAACGTTTAATGTAAATCTCTCATTTTTTAGTTTAAAATCACTCCCCCTTGACCTATCTCTATCTGCCCATGTGAAAAGTCACTCTCCCCCTTTTTTATGAGCTTACTAAAAGTACTAAAAGTATGTAGCCAACCCTTCTGCTCTAATTCATGGACTTGGCAGTTCCAGGTTAATGGTTGCACTTGATGATCTAAAAGGTCTTTTCTAACCTCAATGATTCTCTGCTTAATTCTCTTTTTCTGAAGCTCCTTGACAGTGGCCTGACCCTCTGGATCAATAGCACAGCCTGCCAGCTGCAGCCTCAGGCCTCCTCTCCTTGGTGTTCACACCTCCCACCTGGCACTGAGGCACAGAACTAAATATGTGGTTTTGTCCTGGCAGAGGCTCCAGCATGCCAGGCATTTGGCTTAGAACTCCTGTCATTGCAGCTGCTGACATGGATGCAGGGGGAAGGGCGTCAGGCTGGCGACAGCTAACCCGTGGCAAGTGAGGAACTGGGATGTGAATAAGACAGGACTGTGGGTACTGTGACAATTTTGTTTAAGTTTATGTAGCCCCTTTCAGCTGAAGAATTTAAAAGATATTTTTTGTCCAGATCAGCTTTTCACAGAGAAAAGTAGTTAAGATACAAGTTTGAGGTCTCTCGGGAGATGCTGATCGCTCTTCTGGGATGAAGCCCTAAAGCTATCAATGGGAAATGCAAGATAAGGAGTGGTCCTGCAGAGCTATTCCCAAACCATCCCCATTCTTGCTCCATGGCCCCTTCCTGTGCTCACTTGTTTCCAGGAATTACTGGCCTGCTGTTGAGAAATGCGGCTTCGCTCTGGTTCCCAGCACGGTCATGAAAGAAGCGGGGGCATCCACATCCACATATGTATTCACTCGGGGAGACCAGCTTCCCCTCACACCTGCTGTGTGGCACAAAGGACCCTGAGCTCGGTAGGGGGCACGGGCCCAACCTCCCTCCCTGCCTCAGCTGAGGCAAGCAAGTGAACAAAAGCAGGGACTTTCTCTCCCCTCTCCTCAATACCAGTGTCAGAGCCAAGTAGGAGGCAGCTCTCCACTGTCATCTCTCTCCCACTCTCTGGTCCTCCCTCCCATTTGACAAAGGGAGTTTTGCACTGGGACTTCAGACCCAATCACTCTCTGCCACAATCCTTGGCTGCAGCCCACTTCTTTTTTACCTATTGTGGTCCCTGTCTTCCAAGCTGTTAAGATACTTTGTTTTTTAAATTCCTAAACGCTTTTGAGGTGCTGACCTCCAGTGTTGCAGCTTGCTACCTTATTGGAAGAGCAAACTACCAGGCGAAACTTAGGTCAGCCTCATACACTTCATTTCCCTAAGCTCCCTCAGCAGGTAGTAAGGAAAGAGGCCCTTCATGACATCTTTCAGATTTGTTAAATTAGCCCTCTAGTCTGAATCACCTTCTGAATGGACTTGTCATGCTGCATTAACTACAGAAGAAGCCTAAGGACAACCTCTGAGATTAACCTTCAACCCCACACACAGGGGTGGTGGTTACTTAGCACTGACAAACTGCATAAAAGCTTCTGAATCAAAGGTGTTAACTGAGAGTATATTACTAAACTACAGCATAAATCACAATAATGGCTATTACATTGTTGTCATTGCTACTAATAACAACAGTAAATAAAGTCTATTTCAGGATTTAAGATTAGAGTGTTTTTTATCTCCCTTGATGAAGTCCATCTACTACTCTAGAGACCTGTAGCATTAATGCTGCAAAGTAGGAACGTGGCTGCCTTTTCCATTGCCTCCTTACTCTAGGAACTTTCTGTTCTGCCTTTACTGTACCACTTTATTGTGACCCTTACGTTAAGGTTGCAGAGCACTTACTCTTTTGGGGGCAGTAGCTTATTTAGGGAGCTTTCCTGATAAGACAGCAAGTAGCAGTTGTGATAAGACAGGCCCAGTTCAAATTCAGCTACTTACAAAACGTTCTTTATCTGAGGGAGTGAATGTTTTCTCTCTGAGACACTCAGTTACGCAGGCAGTGTGAGGGACCCCTGTCATCAAAGGAGGACAACAGTAAAGGGAACAAATCTGGTAATTCGCTCCCAGCTAAGGATAAATGGAGACCTGGTCTTGCCACCCCTTTTTGCACTGGGAAGTGTCCTGTTGGGTCAGTAGGACTGCATGCAGCACATGAAGCACAGCACCCATGTAAATTGTTACAGGTGAGATATTACATATTTTAGGATCTTTGCACATTATATCATGAGTCTCAAGACATTTTTCCAGGCTGAAAATGGGCCACTTCACACTCAAAATATAACCAAAATCACATCCTGAATTCAACATAAATCTTTTTACTATATCTCGCCAAAAGATAAGAGGGGAAATCTTTTGCTTTCCTTGCAGCCAGTTCCAGCAACTGCCCAGGTAATCTGGCCTTTGGGACAGGATACTTCAGCACCCCAGTTTGGGTTCTTTCTTGTGTCTTTTTCTGATATATGTACCTAGGGTTTTGCTGTGTTAATCTTTATGTGAAGGATTCTACTCCAACCTTTCAAAATCACCTCTCTCCAACATTTCTTCCCAAATCTTCTAGCCCCACAGAAGTTTAAAGACTATTTGCAACAGCAACTCCGTTCAATTGCATGTGTCTTTCCAGGTTATTCTAGCTCTGCAGTGTGAGGCCTAAGCCCAAGCAGAGAGTAAAAGAAAGGAAGAAAGAAAGCAAGAGAGGAAGAAAGGAAAAGAAAGGAAGGGGGAAAGGTCAATAGGGATAATATTGCACTTTGGCCACTACCTCCACCATAAATGCTTTGAGGAAAAAGTGGGAGTTCGTCCATTCTTGCAGCTGGAGATTCCTTTTGCATCAAGCACATCCCCAGGCAGACACTTTGTCTGAGTCCCACTGTGTACCCTGGAGCAACACAAACAACAAAACAACCACCCTGCACTTGACTGAGGCTGAGTATCTAGGTTCCACGAGCATCTGTGCAAAATATAAAATTAATTTAATAAAAAAGCTAAAGCTTTTCAAGCAGAAAAATCCCCACGTAATTAGATGGGTGCAGAACTCTTATTGTGAACAGTGAATTTTTAAGTTGTACATGAGGGGAAAAAATCAAAACAAAATAACAGTTCCTCTCTCAAAATGCAGTAGTATGCAGGTTAATTATGATTATGGAAAGATTTTTGCCTTTAGTCCACCCCCAACATACAACACTTTACTTTTACTCTGCCTCTAGGACTTCCGATAACAAACACTGGGGAACTGCTAAATTTCTATCAATTAATTGAAATATTTATTTTATTTTTTTTAATAAGGATTCTTTCTTGTGGTTTTGGTCTTGCAAGGCTTTATCTTCTGAACAGGAAAAAAGACAGTCACTGACCTTTTCAGATGAAAATTTTCATCTTTTGCTCCTGTAGTAGAAATGGTGCAAAGCAGCAAATAAAAAGTGTAACTAAGAAAACAGAGACTGAATAAGTACAAATAAAAAACATTCTTTGACAATGGAGGCAATAATTTCACTGTTGATTGTTTAGCAAGAAAGCCTTCTGTAACTCAGTGTACCCAGAAAGGATGGGGATATTTTTCTGTGAAAGATACTTTGTGTGTGTTTGTACGTATGTTTATACTTAATGTCAAATCTCATTTGACTGCAAATGTAATGATCTTTCTTCAAAAATGCTCCCAGCAAAGGTTTTATAACAGACTTCTATTTTACTACAGGATCACAGATTTTTTTCTTCCATTTGTGTTTCACTAGAGACAATTAGCACAGGCTAAGAAAAACCAAGAGATGATCTCATGTTGGTGACTTCCCATATCACTGTAAAAGATGATAATGGACAAAAAACTGGATTACTACTTTGTGAGAATGCTTTATCTTGAACATGAGGAGTTCATTTTGCAAATTCTCTGTTCTCAGTGCCAATCAGGTGTTGCTCCATCATCTGCAAACCAAGGAATGAAGTGAGCGTGTCTCCGTGTCTGTGCAAATGTGACTATCATGCACTGAAGTATTAACTACAAGTCTACTCTGTGCAAGGCCAGAAGGATAATGAAGTACCAACAGGCTTTTAACTTCAGCTGCAGTACTGCAGTACCCCATATGAGCTCTGGGGCCTTAAAGTTCTCAAAGGGACTTTGCACTTCTAGTGGTTACTTTCATACAGACATCTCTCCCCACTCACCTCTGGAGGTCCTCCTTGCATCCTTAGACACACTTAATTAACCACCACTCCCAGAAGTTTGGAGCACAAAGTGATAGCAGAGCTTGAAGTTCTGTCCATTCACATACTCCATAAATAACAAAAAAAAGAAGCCATGTAAAGAGAGAGATGGCCTTCCCAGAACGTAATCCATGAAAGCAACCCACCAGAAAAGAGCTGACATAAAAGCTCTTTTCCAGGCCTGTTTATAGCTCAGTCAGCATTTGGGGACAGAGGTAAGAAGGATAAGAGAAATCAGAGAACTCTGTTCCCCGCATGATGGAGATCAAGGAAGCTAAGCATGACTTGAGACAATCCTCAGGCAGCTCAGGCTTGCTGATGAGATCAGGTATCTCACATGGAAATACAAGAGTATCTTAAAACTCTCTCATTACTCAGTAGCCTAAAAAATGTAACTAACTGCCAAGTAGCATATTAAAAAGGAATTAAAGTTTTTCTTCTGTAATTAAACAATATGAGTGCTTGATCTCCTTTTCAAGGATAGGATTCAGGTTGCTGAGTCCATTAGTGCTTTGAAGAATGTACCGTCAGTTTTCATACCTTTTAATACTCCATTTTCTTCCAAACAATTTCAGAAGCCTGTATAAATCTCCTAGTCTTGTAAACCATATGAAGCATCTTCCTCTTTTGGCAGTGAGTGATAGAATGGTTTGTATGGAGTAATTAATTATTCTAACATTTAAACTAATACTTGGACAAGAGACAGAATCTGGAAAAGCATCTGGAAAAGAAACTACATTTAGGAAAAAGGGACAATGAAGGAAAAAAAAGAAAGGAGAAAAAATTAACGTTACAATGACCACTACCTGAATTTCTGCATAATTCTATTTAGTTCATTAACATAATGTAACTTCTTTGTTCTACTCTTGAGTCTTAATCATCTCTCAGAAAACACATACACACTCATTAAAGTCACTGTTAAAGTAAAACAGCTGAGCATGACAGGGCTGGGAATAAGGTTTTCCCAATGCTTAGCTGATAATTGTTTAAAAAAATCAAACTTTTTCTCTGCAACCCATCATTGTGTCAGTATTACACAGACTGAAATAACTGTATACTGAAACAGAACTGAAAAGTGTCAGGAAGTTGAGACAGAATTTAATATGCATAAACCAAAGAGATATTTTCTGCTAGAATCATTTTCTGGAAGATTTCTTTCTACAGACTAAAACTTTTTCTGAATTCACAAGGTTGTTTCTGTGACGAACAACACCTACAGCTGATGAAAATTAGTACAATAAAGAAATATTAAGAACTTGGAATTAACTCAAGAAATTCCAGAAACAGTTTTCACAAACAAATGAGAACACCATGTGTCTCTGTATTAGTTTATTTAATTCTTTATCGCCACTAAGAGCAAGTAAATTATGTTGATACAATTGGTAAACATATACATTCGCTAGAGCCCCCCACAATCCCACAGAGCTAAAGGAAACATTAAGGGATGTTACAGGATTAATGCTTTCATTCTACAATATGGATATATGGCTTTCATACAAGTTTTAAAAAATTGAAAAGGTAACACACTGCTAGCTTACAAAATCAATATACAAACTGGAAAAAAAAAAAGGAAGAGGAACAGGAAAAAGAAAGTAACCCATGAGAAGATATCATATAGCACTGGTTTAATAGATATATACAGAATTAGAAATCCATTGAACATGATGTTCAGGCTTTAATTTGTTATTTTTGACTTTCATTCCTTCTTTCAGTTTAACACTCAAGCTACAAGTATTAAGATAGTTTCTGTCTTACTTTGATTTTTCCATCTTTTTTTACCCACTTTCCTCAGGTTTTATTGGCAGAGAAAAAGGCTTTTTCTGCCTGGGTTTCTATCACACCTAACTGAAGCAGTTCGTCCACTTTGAAGCTTTGAACAAAACTCTTCCATCTACTTGGTGTGACAGAAGAGAACATCACTGTGATAGTAAGTCCTTTGGGCCATTTCACTGGCATGTGTTTTGCATTTTCCTTGGACACAGCTATCCTTAAACTGATGTGCTGGCAAGTGGGAAGAAATCTAACTCTTCATCGTACTTTTGTATCCTCCTTTAAATAATGACACAGGACAAAAAGCTCTTTCCTTTCAACCATAGCATGAAAATGTGGCAGCACTAGTTGTGATTCACATTTGGAGTTATGCATGCACTTTTCTACAGTTTTACTTTCCCATATATGGATATATATAATATATGCAGTATGTATACATGTGCATTTAGAAAGCTGCTGTGTCTGGTGCTGACATCTTCATTAGGTGGCTTCTAGCTCCAAGTTGCAGCAGTACTAGCCTGCCTCTGCTTCACATCTCCTCAGCAACCACAACACATTCTGGATTTTCACAGCCATTTCCTTCAGCTGTAAAAGTCTGGATGAACTACATAATTATAATATGGGAAGTGCAATGAATGACCTAATGAGAAAAGTTAAATAATGTCTTGTTGCCAGGTAGATTAGGGTGAGGGAATTCAAAGTCAATTAATTCAGTAGAATTAATTGACTGAAATTGGCTGTAGGTAAAACAGCCCTGCAGAGACTATCCATTTTCCTAGCTTTTCATCACTGAATTCAGGGTTAAATGTTTTGTACAGTCTTTAACTTTCAATGACCTTCTGAAATGGGAATACTTGTGAGCCTCTGCTTTATCTCATCAGTAAATCCATCCATTGAACACATGCATTCAGTTTTGTTGTATGTTTTGGTTGTTACTGTGTTTTTTCTAAGAAAGGAATAAAATCTGCAGGAACAGATTTTTCATACACAACTCACTCAAGCAGAGTTATTTAAAGGCTAGGAGATACCTACTGAGTTTTTTAGACATCTGGGATTCCAAGACACTCCATATTTAAATGGCAAATGGCAGAAAGGGCTAAAGGGTGGTAGAGCCCCACCAATGAGACAACAATAGTTGAATACAGTTGAATTCCCATGTTTTCTTTGAAAGATCTCACTTCTGCTCAGGTCAGAGTGGTGAGCCCACAAGACAGATGGACATTTTTGAAGAGTAGCAGAAAGGGACCATTAGAAAAATGAGTAGATTTCAGCATTGTTTAGTTTTGGTCCAAAACCAAAGTTTGATGCTGCTACGAACAAGACTAACTTCACCTTCTCCAAATGCAAACACCCATGGGTGGATGAAGCTCTCTCCTTGCTCTACTTTGCTCAGGCAAGTCTTTCACTACCCCTGAAACTCTATGCACCATGCCTCTTCCCTTTAAACTAATGATAAAAGAGGACAGAGGTAAAGGAAGCAGCTTCTTGCCACTATTTATCTAGCTAAGACACTTTTCTTTTGAGGGCAGACACTCCTGAATCAGTGTCTCTAATTTTTGAGATGATCATTTGGTCGTTTCTGTCCCCTAGGAAACCTTGCCCAGGTTGGACTATGACAAAGGTTTTACCAGCAATCCACCCTCCCAGTGAATCCAGGGAATCTCTCAGCTCATTCTCATACTTCCTTGTTTACTGTCATCATCTGATTAACAAATTGCCACTGTGTCTTTTAATCTTAGGACATGTTTGGTGGTACCTGATGGTATGGGCTTCCTGGGCCTGTTGTGCAACAATCCAGGAAGAAATGGAGAAAATAGCCTCAGGGATGAGGAAAGATCAGCAACATCCACAGAAGCTTAACTGAGAGGTAGAATGCCTTAGCAGAATTGACAGAAAACCTATAAATGCTATCAAAATTACAGATGAGTGGGGGAAGGCTGGAAACAGGTATAATCTGTCTCTGCAAAGGAGAGAACTCAATCACAAGTCCACAGGAATGCTGTCCTGGAGAATTGAAATAGATTGAATACAAGATACTTCCTATGCACTCTTCCCCTTCTTATAAGAATTTGGGAGATATGAAAGGCTATCTGTGTCATGTCAAAATGGTGTACCTCATCAATATTTTGTTTTAGAAAAGTGGTGAATTTACATTGTTAATGTTGTTGCAGCTCCTAGAATGAGAGAAAATCAGGTTGGTTTTTGTCCCACCCTCAACATTGACATTAGCCTCAGAAAGCTCAGAAGTTTTCATCATATGTTAAGGAATTTCATTAAACAAGCAGGAAATGTTTGTCTTCAGATGCTCCCTGCTAGCAGCATTATTAGATTCAGGGGGTTTATAGGCCTGTTTTCATAAACAGTCTTCATCAGTATTCAGTTCCTCTTAGTTCATCCTAATGCTCCATTGTTTTACTTGAACTGTCCACTGCCACGTGCCAAGTGGTGAAGGATATACACCAGAGTTAAAGAAGGATGTTATATTTTCTCCTATCAATGTCAGCATACCTTGCACTCCTAAATGGAAAATATAGACATACTATTGTCTCCTTTGACTTTGCCTCTTTCTTTGAGGTTGGAGTGGGACTTTGCTTCTCTGTAACACTATACATTTGATTAGTTTTCATTAAGGCACAAATCAAGGAAAGCATAAAAACAAATGTGCCAACCAGTAATTCTGCTTTCTGTACTTAAAGAGCATGCAAAAGAAACTTGTATAAAATGCTCCTGACTTTATATCTGTCTCTTCTTGACAGTCTCCAACACTGTCTGTTGATACATTTTATAATTATTATTCTTTCATTTCTTCTAATTTTTTCTCCTTTGAAAAACAGTTCAGCCCAGAATGTCATTATGGAATTAGAAGATGAGAATCACTAAATTACAATTTAGTATCTACCCACATGTACAAATGTTTTCCCTTCCTGGAGCCTAGCCCTGCACTTCTGCTGCACTCAATAGACTGTTAAATAAGCCAGGCTGACAAGCAATGATTCTCTTTCACTATGGGCACTTCTGCCAGAAGACATGTCAAAGTCAGAAAATGTCCCAATGCTCAAATACAGTTTTGAGTCAAGATATAGGCAGGCCTAACTGCATACAAGCATTGCCTTGGCCTATGTAGAGAAAGAGAAAGGAAATATATCCAAATATACCCTAAGTTTAAACTTGCTAGAATCCAGAGTCTGGATACAGATTCATCCTTTGCTGATGTTCAGCAATTCAACCCGCTTTTTCCAAGAGATTTGAGTGCTCAGAAAAAGGCTGTCATTTGGGGGATTTCTATCACCTCCCCGTACTATATTATAGCTGTAGCATATGAAGATGTAAACCACTTCTTGAGAGGGACATTCATGAAACAAGCTTCTGTCAGTTAAACTAGTAAGCTATACATCTAAGCTAAGTCATTTGCCATTGTAACAGGATAGCACCACGAGGGTAAACACACATTTCATCTGAAGTAGCCGCTCCCACAGCACTATCAGAGAAGCTTGCCCTCCCAAAGGACGGAGAGGGTAGAAGATTAGAAAGCAAATAAGGAGAAATTTCAGCATGACTGAAGTAGAAACTGAGCAATATGGGTGGGAAGAGGTTTTGTCCAAATATTTGCCTTTTGCTTTGTTGATAATGTCACTAGTGAAACAATGGCCCCATGTAGGTACCAAGCACCTACTTTCAGAGCTGACCTGACTGACCTATTCAGTCTTCCTCCGTGTTCTGCCACGAATTACTTTTACCATCTCCTGCATAGCTAGAGTTTCCACTGAATTTCTTGTGCTGGTTTATTGGAAATTTTCTTAATTTAAAGTTTATAAACTTTAACTCCAAGTGCTGTCAACAATAAGATGCCAATAGAGATCCAAACATATGTGGATGAGTAGTACATAGGAAATGTTCTCCTATTTCACACCCTTTGCTACCAGGACTGCTGCATTTTCTTCTGGTCCTAACATGGTATTTTTTGTTTTGTTTCTTTGTTTTCTGTAAACTCTCTCCATGAAGGCCCTATATCACCATAGGAACTTGACTGGCCTCCTTCAAAAACTATTAGGAATGTTCCTTTAACAAGCCAGATGGGCAGTTAAACAAAAGGGCCATAAGGCATCAGAGGGAACACAGGGGAACTTTTCTTCTTACTCACAAAGTTGGAAATCAGAAGTCACATCTAAGATTTTGACTAAAGGATAGTCAAAGTGTTGGTCTCAGCATCATTCCAAATTCCTGCCAGCTCCCTATGAAACATGGACTAGATTAACCAGTGTAAGACAATGGTGCAACAGTGTTTGCACTCAAAGCTGAACCACTTTAAGTGAACTGATGCAGCATTTAGACAGACAAACCTTTGGTGAGTGAAAAAGTTTCTTTCTCCCTTTGCTTTCAATCAGACCTACCATCCCACTAGTTTAAATCTGAGGCACAAGCACAGGTAGACCTGATTAGACCATGAACAAACCAAATAGCACCCAGAACCATCTAAATATGAGCCTTTGCGATTTTAGATTTGGTCATTGCACATCCACCACGTGTGGGGGACATTTTTTAACTGCACCTGGGGCTCAGGTATGTCTAACAGCATAGTCAAATTAACAAGGACATCGACACAGACTGCAAGACACACCCAGGGAATCTGGGAGATAATTGTGAGGCTAGTCTACCTTAAGCTATGTGCAGCCTTGGCTAGCTGGCTTCAGAAGTGTTTGGGAACATCTACAGAAGGACTTGCCTCACCGTGAGTCTGCATCAGCCGTACCCTCCACATGAGAAAAAAGAGGGCAAGCTCTGCAATTGTTATAAAGTTCTTGCATAGAAAACAGTAGTGATGTTAGTCTGGACAAAGACTCTCTGCTTGTCTACAAGCTAATCCCAAGAGAGCCCTGTGATTTACTCAGACATAACACACCCTGCTGCAGCTTTGCTGAAGTCAGTGGGTACCATGCAGGAGTACAAGGGAGACTATTCCTCTTGAGCAGCAGGCAAGCCTGCAGCCTACACAAGTAGCAAAGCTTATTTCTTGCTGTTGAATTTAAAGATTTAGAATTTAGAAGCAATGATTTTGAACTTAGTTTGGGTACTGAAATCCCTTAGGTTTCATCTAAAAATTTTGGTCTGCTGGTTGTCAGCTTCTTAAACAACCCTTTAGCTTGGGACAGACCAGTGCTTTTCCAGGTTTTTTTCTACTTTGTGACTTTTCTCAGGACTCAGAATCATTTAGATTAGGTAAAACTGAGCAAACTGAAAACGAGCTGGCTATATTTTTTTCTTTTCTCCCCCACCCCCTGCAGACTATTTAATAAAAAATCCCAACTACTGTTATGTTGACTGAGTTTTTCCAGGGTCTTTTTGCTTATGTAAAAATGAAAGAAAGCAAAAGGTACTGCTTTTGTATTTCCTTTCTGTTTTACTAATAGAGAAACAAAATTTCATTTCATTCCTATTTGTTTCAAGTCCCACAAATTGTCCCTTTTTGATCAAAAATATGAACTACCCCTGGCAGTTTCTAAAGAGATTTCTTCTGTTATTTCCCACCAGACATACTATTTTTCAACCAGCTATAATTAAAATAAACAGGAAGATTGCCACTGATAAAAAAGGGAGCTGGGTCAGGCAGAATCACAACAATTTCAACTAGATCTTTTATGAAAAGGTTATTCTCCCTTCTGGCAAAATAAACAAATAAAATAAAGCATTTTTCAGCTCTTATAGGTAAAACAGAGGACACTACCTCAACACTGACATGTTAAAAAATGGAAAGTTTTGCTATTATTCCACTTGGAAAAATCATTGCTAGAAAATAATGAAAACTTAGGACTCTTCTACGTCCAGCCATTGAAATATTTCAGATTTACTGCCAACATCCAAAATATGGCCAAGGAAAGGAGTGTTACTGGGTTTTATCAGCAAATGGTGACATCTTGGAATGAACGTTCACCACAAATCCAAGAAAATTTTGTATTTGTAAATACTAAACAAAATGCCCCCATCCTTCCCTTAAACAAACAATTTCATAGAGTTATCTAGATGTAATCAGAAATTAAGAAACAAGCCTCAGGTTTTTTTAGATATAAGGTCCCAGTCTTAAATATAAATGCATCCAGCCAGAGTCCTGTATTCATACTGGCTTCAGCAGAGCTCTACACGGGCTCAGGTTCTGCTTGCATGGACTAATTACCAGATTGAGACCTATGGCAAGACTTGAAAAAAAAAATATTTTAAAAAGGTCTACATTGTTCAATATACAATAGAAATAATTTTCTAAATGAGTTTGGAGTCTTAATTACAGGCCTCTAAAAGTTGATGTTAGGGTTATACATTAAAAATACTAAAGTAATAAAAAAAGGATTTTTTTTTTCTGTGTTTGCTTGTTTCCTTCTATGGTACCATTAAGCTATAAATAATTTTAGGATAAAATGCCTAGGTATAAATGAAACTGTTAACTGATCATGTTTGCTGATGTCCCTTTCTCAAATTGCCCAAGTTGACTCCATTAATCCAGCATCTTCTCTTGTTTCTTGCCTTCCTTTTTCTTCTTCTTGGATTCTGTCAAGATAACAATAACAATACAAAAATTAGTGTCTAGCAGGCACAGTAATAAGTTTTATTTAATACTTCTGAGAGTTCCCTTTTTTTTTCTTCATGCACATAAAAATTGTTTCCTCATTTTGAACAAAGAAAGGGAAAAGAGAAGGAAAAGGAGAAAAAAAGAGGAAAGCACTAGAGAAGGCACTAGAGAAGGTGTAAAGGGGATTCTGTGTCCCTTTCAGAACCCTTCCTATCTGAGTGGCTGACCCTGCTTGGCATGCAAAGCATTGTCTCAGAAACTTGCTTCGAAAATAAGAAAACAGCAGGCATCTCCTGGAGAAACCAGGTCATGGCTCAGTGGAGAGCTGGAAGAAAGCTTTGCACACACTACCCACACACATACCCTTCCCTTGCTTCCTCTCTGTCTCATTGTTAGTCTTTGGCTGTCTCTGAATATGAGAGCAACTCCAGAGCATGGTGAGAAAGCTCACTTGTTTCTTCAGCTCCTCCACTGCCAACCCTTCCCCTTTTGTCTGGGACAAACATCTACATACTCTCAAGAGGAAAACGAAGCTTGGCCTGGAGTCATTAGAGCATGGTCTGTCCACACAGCTGGTACTGATAGGATGAGGAAGGGACTAAGGATCACCTGCCTCTCTGATTAATTTGGGAACAATAAGGGAACAATATGAATGTACTAGTGAAAATTTATATATTATATTACCATCTGCAATAACATTCACTGCACTCTAGGGTAGTGTGGTATTCTACAGGTAAAGCAAATTCACAAAGGCATCTAAAAAATTAATATGAATTAAGAGGATTGGGTGCTCTTGTGTCACATGTCACCTTGTAATGGGGAAAATAACAGTTCTCACTGGGAGCATGAATAAATCCTTGTGGATTCCAGCACAAAAACCAACATAGCAGGTGCCACGGAGAGACAGCAAATGAGTTTAAGGTGGTATTGTTCTTTGTGAATGTGATTCTTTTCTCTCTGAACCATTTGCATAACACAGATAGTCTAGTAAACATCAGTTCTGGTAAAACCAACTTATTTTTATTAAAGCCAAGGGAACTACACCAACATCTTTCAGCTACGGATAGGGCCAGGAACCTTCAACAGAAGGCAAATTTAGGTTGTCACATTTCTCTGATGGTTATTTTTCTTGTTTGCCAGTGTTTCAAACCAACAATTTTTCTTCACCTTTTTCAACAAGACAAAAATTTTTTCCAATAATCCTTTAGTCAAAGCAATATAAAATACTTCTTTAGTGTTTAGTCGTATAATCTCTCTAAAATCTCTTTCCCTTAAAAACTTTGCTTAACATTTAAGGGGATAATAATTTAAAAGAAGTAATTTCTTTTCATTTGAAAATGAACAATTTTTCCCCTCCTGCCTTTGTATGTGTCTGTGTGTGTGCTTGCATGTGTGTATGAGCATCTGCAGTCTGGAGCCATTCACAGAATCTGATGCTATTTTACAACCTGTCACTCGAAAAAGCCATTTTTCATTAAGTTAATACCTAATTTGCTTTCAGCTAAAGCTTTTTTTCCCCTGCAAATTTCCTGTATCCTCCTGAACCTCTTTTACCTACATCCTCCACTTCCTCTCATTTTGCCTCTGTATCACTTACCCTTCTGTATTCTGTAATGATTGTGCTCTCTTTCATGCTCTCTACCGCCCCACATCACCACTTTCTCAGCACTCGAATCTGTAAAATCTATTTAGACCCAGCACAAGTGTAAGCATACTATGCAGACTTCAACCAAATTTACTAAAATGAGACGTGTAAATGCAGACAGGACCCTACTGAAGAGTATGTGGAGTTCATGGAAGGGATGAAGCGACCACTAGGAGAAGGCTTTGATCTGGAGTCATGTGATCACATCAGGTCCCCATACTCATAACTCCTTCCAAATTATCCTTGTGATAAATTGCACATCATCCAAACTGCCAAACTCATCTACCTACAAAGACAAGTGACTGTGCTTTGTGCCTCAGCAGGGTAAAACTGTCATGTGCCAGATGTAATTCCTCCATCATTAAAGGTACTGGCACCACCACAGAATTGTCTTTCAGGCAGGTAAACTGGACTGATGAAAAGCATATTTGCTATGTGAAATGACACACACACACAGAGGTGCAACAACATAAAAAAAAAAAAAAAAAGGAAGAAATCTGCTCAAAAAATAATTCCCAGTCCTTAGGCTCTTTTAAAAATCATAACACAGACACCAATAACCATGTACTGACCTATGAAGATGTTAATGTTCATATGCTTATGCGCAAGTCTGCTCACAGCTACACTGCCTGTTTTGATTATGATCACGCTACAGACAATGGTCCACAGCAAACAAAGTATAAAGTTGCATTAAGATGCACTTTGCTCATGTTTCTTCATTGCTTAGGCCTACTCTTTATATTTGGGTCATTCAGGCTTTTATTGTCCTCATCTCTCTTTACCATATGCGACTATTTCAACTTCTATGGCATACTATCAGGTCAGCTCACACAGCCACACTGGGAACAACATCACCCTGATCAACTCACCAGTGTTATCCTTCCTGGAGTAACCAGGTATGACTGGAAGGGTTGCCATGTGCTAGCTCTGACACCGTGCTCCAAAGGCTGACCAGCTGAGAGTACTATGCCAGTTATCTGAAAGCTCAACAGTCCCATAGTCCAACAACTGTAGGATCTGGCAGTTAAGTGAGGGGAAGATCCCTTTGATATACTGTGTCCAACAATCTCACGCAGTTTCACATTCCGAACGTGAAAATTACAGAAATTCAATTCGGGTTAGCACAGACCAGAGGTAATACCTTCGGTTCAGCCATTTCCTACCTGGCATCTTAATGTGGTCCCAGCCTGCCATCAGAAATTCTAGTAACCCATCAAGCAGTGCCCATCAAGCCAGTCTTTATGATGGGGAAGCCACTAAGCTGATCTCCACATCTCACTGGCCCTGCAAAGCGGCTTGACCACAGCAACACTCACCACTGAGCCAGAAGGAAGTAGGAAAATCTGCACAGTGACAGGAACTACCTTGAGCAGAACACTGTCATTTGGAGGCACTTTGGGCCAACAGCACCCTTTTTCACCTTGCCTGCCCCATTAAGTGTTATATTTCCAAAGACAGGCCATGGATCTGTGCACCAACTGTCCGTTGCCTACAGGGAACATGTTTGCTGAAGACAAGTGCTACCAATTATGTTGAGAGCTACTATGACAGAACCACATGACCAGATGAAATTCAGGTTCATGTCAGCTCACACAGAATTTTAATCTGAACCTGCTCACTGCCCTATTTTTTTTTAAGTTAGGTGGCCCAGTTGAGCCAGACAGCAGTTGGAGGTGCCTTTATGAACTATCTGTAGTAGAGTTCAGGATCTAGAGAGGAAGGAGCAAAGTTAAAATCAGGATGATAATCCTGTATTTCAGAAGAGGAGACTTTGGTAGGTTCAGGGACCTGCTCAGCCAGGCTATGTGCCTAACTGTGAAAGAAGTATCCTACAAGCCATTTCTGGTTCATGGTCCACAAACTGGAACATCTCAATATAAAACCTTATGAAAAGTATACAAACATGTTTGATACTTATACTTACATTAATTTAAATACATTAAATGCCTTATCAAAGGTATCCTACAGATACCAATACCACGGCCAGCACTGCTCACATTTGAGGTGAGCAGACTTTGCAGAAGAGGGAATAGACAAGGGTAGCTGTTTGCCTGCTGTTCCAAGAGCACCAAGAGCCCCAGACAAATCACCCTTCCACATCTGGCATGGCTCACACAAAGCCACACTGAGAAAAGTAGAAGTTATGTCTTCTCACTGGCTTCCTTCACATCAAGGAAATACTTACATTTCCCCTCCTTGTGCCTCCTTGCAGCAAAACATAAGTACTGGAAGAGTGAACTACATATGTTTCCGAATATTAACAAGGATGACAAAACAGTCCTCAGTTTTTGTGTGTGTGTTACTGCATACACTTTCCTTCTTCCCTCTTATCCCACAGTGAGGGGCTGCCTAGCCATGCTCTTGCTCATACAGAGGCCAGGATCCTGGACCAGGGCACATGGAAAGAGCAAATTCCAAAGGCCTGGCAGTCCTTGCAGTGTGCAACACCTAAGCACTGCTCAGCCACTCTACTCCCTTCTGAAACCAACACACTTCTTGCAAGAAAAAAAACAAACAGTGCTGCAGGAAAAAAACTGTGTCAATGCACTGACACTGTATTATCTGATCATTCATCACCTGAATAACCCTACAAATTGTTTTATGCCTTAGAATTAGTCCCAGCATTAAAAATTGTGTAGTCATGGATTAGCACTAGACCCATTTCTGTGGGCCCATGATGATCAGTAACAAATATTCCAGTCAGGATCTTACCAAGTAAGCAAATGAATTTTATAAGCACAACTTTCTCTATGCAGTTTGGAATGGCAGCAGTCCTCTTTAAATAGTCATCTTTATTCCAGAGCCTCATTCTTACTATGCAAGCAGCAAATGAAAGCAATTTAGTTGAACAGGAGCCACACACCATTTGAAGCCAGTCTTAATGTATAAGGCACAAAAGAGAGGTAATTACATTTTAATGGAAGTCAAGCTTTGTAAGCCAAGATTTGCAGGCATTTATTTTCATTTGTTGAAAAGAAGGTAACAATTCACTCATGGCACTGCTGAACTCCTGTATGTAAAAGTCAAGCAGTGTCCCTAAGGAAATATAAATCATTCAAAATAGCAGAAGTTGTGCTGAGGAAAGGTTAGAGTAAAAAAATTCCACATCAGATGTTCAGGACACAGTTTTTCCAGGAACTAGCATTCAATCCTACTGAACACAGAGCAAGGTATGTTTTTGAAAGACCTCTCTACCTCTCATTGGAGCAAATTTTCCGAAGTACCAGGTTGCTGTGCTGGTGCAGAAAGCTTCTGAATTTTGGGGATGAAGGGCCAATGCACATGGAATGGACTTTGGTGAAATCAAGGATTTTATCCTTTAGTGAAGAAAATCTCACCCTGCTCTCTAGGAACAGAAATGGTACAATCTTGTGATTTCTACAACTGTAGTAACAAATCCCTGGGTTTATGAAATACCCTTTAAAAATGGTATTTCTTTTTCTTGCAGAGAAAGAGAACATTTCATGGCCATTTAATTCCTGTTCTTCCCACTTTCCTGTTCTATATACAGCATTTATGAATTCCAAATGGTTTAAGAAGGAAAAACTATATTATGATAGCAACTGTGTTCCATAATGAATTCTTCTGAAAAGCCTCTTGGAGCAACTCAGTTCTACTGGATGGGAAAAAAAGCAATACTCCACTAGCTAAGCAGCAGTAGAAAACAAGTCTCCAAGGATTCAATGACCTTAATGTGACTTATACTTCATCAATATATTACAATTTATTATATCCCCTATATTTTAGCTCTGTGTTGTTTAATGACTTCCTCTAGTTTTCTGTGTTCCCCAATTTCTTCACTCTTCCCCATAAGGTTTTGTTCTGCTTCTCACTTTGCTGAAGTTCCATTTTGGATAGACTTTGATTTGCTCCCTGTTGAACACAAGATGGACTCAATTCAAACCTAAAGGGTGCTGCCGCACCTTTTCTTGAACCTGACATACAGATGTAAGATGTTTAAAACCTTCCCATTACCATCCTTACTTAAACTAGTCAGGAATTACAGGGAGCTTTTATTTAAGAGGTAATTTGCTGAAACAAGGATTTTCAACAGAAATGTTTAATTTTGGTGATTTTCTTCATTCACGTATTTGGGAGAAAAGTTTCAAAACAGCTTAGGGATACAAAAGACCACAAAGACACACACATTCTCTGATTTTGCTGGGTGGCCTAATTGCCCAAAGGCAAAGAACATGAAAATTTCATCTAATTTTCTTTACATCTAGGTCACAGGTATCTAAGATGTTAGAATCTTAAGAGTAAGTATGCAGAAGATTGCAATGGATAAAGTTTTCAAACCAAGTCTGTTTTGCAACTGGAGACTGCTGAATGGGTCTGGCTAACTGGAAAATTATTTCCAGAAGCAGCTCACTTTGCTTTTCTGTTGTTGTCTTCTTCTCATCTGCCTTGGGTGTATTTATACTGCTGCTTCTGTAGGATATGGACTTCTTACTGTTCTTAGTCATGTTCTGTGTTCAGCACAAGAGGGACACAGTCCCAGCTGGCTCTTCAGCCCTCTCTGTGTCTATGCTGTACACAAGATCCCTCTTAATGCCAGCAAGACAGGTGCAGGCACAGACTGATATTCAGAGTTTACTCTCTGCATTCACATGTCTGCAGGAGACTGCTGAAAACAGAAAGCATTAATAAAACCTTTGGACTTTAACATAGACCTATACAGCAAAAAGATCACATATTAAGGCAGTATAGTATATATGTAAACCTGAGATCCATGTAATACGTACGTATATAAATATATATATAGTATATATAGATTGTTATTTAGCAGAAAGTTATTTGTGGTATACTGTGAACAGAGAACCTATTTTATTCTGTTAGTTCCTGAAAACCAGGCACGTGCAATTCTCAGTTGTGCTTTCTGCATCTGCCCCAGATGAGATCTACCCTCGGGGCACAGGACACAGGTTTGGCTTTAATCACACTCTGAAGAGTCGCCAGCAAAAGTTTTTTAGTAAGCAGAAATAGAAGAAAAGACAGAGAGATGGCAACGTGGAAAATGAGATGGAGGGGTAAAGAAGTGGGGAAAAGAAAGTAAGTTTGAAAGGAAAGGAAGTGAAGAAGTAGAAAAGGAAAAGAAAGGACAGAAAGAAAGGGACAGGGCTTTCTCTCTGTTTCACTGCTGGGAACAGTAATGAGTGTAAACATTTGCTGATGGCATATCTTTTATCACAGCAAATCCCACAGCTTAAGGCATTTTCATGGCTCAAGGGCACTAACTAATGCCAAGGAGGCTAAGCTGCTCTTGCAAGCCAGGAAAGTGAGACAATGAGCATGTAACAGAATTGGCACACACAAGGGTATTTAAACTTTCACCCACAAAGGTCTGCATTGAACCCTAAAAGAAACTCCTGCAGGTACTAGACAGTTAAATGAGAATTTGTCAAACCCAGTTTTTCATCTTTTGGGACAGCATAGCAAAAAACATAATCTGAAAAACAAAGCAGGGGGTCAGAAAACATGGGGGTTTAGGTTTCCCATGAAACATCACAATGTTTCTCTTTTCAAAAACACTCATAAAAGCTGCAGACCAACTAAAAATTAAAAAATACTTAGTTAAAAAAAAATATTCATTTTCTCCCTCTCCTACATGCATTTCCTGTTCCCTGGAATTAGTGTAGTGTCAATCAGATTAATATTATGCTGTGATCTGGCAAGGCATTCAAATTATTTATCCAAACACTGTAATTTTTCAAGGGTACAAAAGCAGTCTCAAGGGAGACTACAGTGCAAAGCCTCCACGAAACATAAGGAAATGGGAGCAGAAAAAACACCATTAAAAGGCATCCAAACTTTATTAGTTATAGGCTGCACTGGCAGCTTACAAGCAGCTCGAGGCAGATCCACACTGTAAGCACCATTGTGTTTTATTTTTCTTATATGGCTTGCTCTCATTCCCACTTAAATTGAAAAAAATCATATTTCCATATGTTATGGTAGCAAGGAGCCAAAACACAGAGATATGTCACAGAGACCAAAGTTTCCAATGAGTTTTACTTCATCTTGAAATACAAGCCTTGTCCTCAGGCTAGCAAGGGGCACAAGGAAACACAACCAAGCATTTAGTACCCAGTCTCACTGCTCTGGACCACTGCTACTTCTCTTGGTTTTCACATTTCCCAGCGCCATAGGGCATAAATTATTCATGGCAAAACTGCTTCTCACAATGTTTATGCAGTGCTTAGTACAATGGCACCCTTTTTCAGCTGGGGCCTCTGGGCACTCATGCAATACAAATAATCATGGTGATAGCAACAATAATAACAGTCAGCTATGCTGTTCCCACTGGGCATCCACTGCCAGTGTCCTGCCCCACAGAGCTCAGATCACTGTATTTCACTACAGGCTAGTGGTCAGTGCCAGAGGCCATTCTTCAATAAACCTATCTCACCCCTCAAAACAGGAGAAAAACCTCCCAATTTTGCCTTTCAGATTTTTCTTTAGCTATCACAGCTGTTTCCTAATATGAGAAAATCCCTCATTTTTATAACTAATTAGTTTGAGCAGATCCTATTATTCTGCCTCCTGTAATACTAATTATTACACTAGCTGCATGCCTGCACGACTAATGAGTTACATTAAAGATGGGGAATTCTAAAACCTACAGAGGGAGATACAGTATGACTGTGAAGCCAAAACAGGAGACACTAGCACCAAACAAAAGGAAATTGCAGTCCTAACAAGTCATTGCTTTTCACTCTGTGTCCCCTCCAGCTGCTCTTTAGAAGCAGACATTTTGTTACTGCACAAAGGTAAGGTTGAGGGAGGGCACCCCAGAAAAAACAGCTTGTCCAACACGCAACATGGAGTGGTTCGATTTTGTCAGAGCAACACCCAGTTAGTCTGAGCAACAAACAGCTCAGGAGAGCAATTCACTCATACAGCACCACTTTCAGCTCCTTGTAACAACCAGCAGCCAAGTCATCCTGTCAAAGCGCAGTCAGTTGTCCTGGCAGAGCACTGCAAGTAAGATGTTCTCTCTGCAGGTCGAAATCTGCCACTGGAGCTCTCAAAATACACATTTTTCTGCTTCTATCACCAGTAAGTAAAGGCAGAGATATACCTGTTCATTACCACAAGCACATCTCTAAATTTGACACCAAGCTCTCTGAGAAGACCCAAGGTAAGACAGTGTTTGACACTGAGTTAAGTCATCTGATGTTACCACCATCAAAACCTAAGACCCTAATTAAAGACTGCAGTTCAGACACTCACCTTGAAGTCAATTGTCACATTCTGATAATTTTAATTGCAGACCAGGATAAAAGGGAGCAGCAGCTACTAGATGTGTGCCTGGACCTGCCACTGATACTTGTGTCAATTTGGAAAACCATTTAGCCTTTCTGACTTTCAATTACTACTTTTCTTTAAATTGAACTTCCTGAGCTCCAAGGAGTGATAGCAGGATGAGCTAATTGCTGCCTGTAAAGATAGATAGATAAAAGAAACAAGGCAGGGCATATTATTTATATTCCACTAAACTGTTTAGTAAAACTTTTCAAATTATATGAAATTATTAAAAACACACAGAGTGCAGTCTTTCCTCCACTGTAGTAGCACGCATACATGCACACAGGGAACTGTATTGACACCTTGTAGGCTCTAAAATGCTACACCTGATGTGAATTACACAAAAGAGATTACAGCCATTAACAGCTCAGGTAAGTCTTGCCTTCGTGTGGGAAATCTTTCCAAACTCTGCACGTTGGAGGATGTGATGTTTGGTCAGAACTCCGATTATTAAAAGACAACAGTGCTGTAAGCAGTGTTAATGTTTGCCAGTCTTAGCTGGAATTGTTCTCCTATGTGGCAAGGACTGAGCTGAGCCAGGATAAAGTAACTCATAGATCTGATATACTGTGAATTGACAAAAAGTTGTAAAGGGAGATTTATTAAAAAGAACTAAATACAGGAAGGTGAAAAATTTACCAGAAAGGAGCATAATTCAAAAAATGAAGGGTACATTGCAGAAAGGGCAGACAGACTGTTTATTCTATTTAATTTTATCTTAAGCTGAATAACAAATACCTGAAAGTACAAGACTTATGGGGAGAGAGAGAAAGAACGAGACACATAGAATGGGTGTAAAAAGAAGTAAAGCCTATCAGGCAACACAGCTCAATGAAAACAAATTCCTCCTCTCTTAGCAGCTAAAGTAAAATGTTTCCTGAATCCTGACAATACTCCATTCTTCTGCTTTCTAGATGGCTGGAACCCGAACAACCATCAATCAAGTTTGGGTGGCTGTGAAGTAGGACAGATGGAGTATGTCAGAAGTGCTTTGTGCTCTTCAGTGCAAGCTGGCCATTAGAGCAGCCACTTGATAGAAGTGCCCAAGACCTTCACATCTGTCAAGATAGTTTAGGGAGACCCTGAACATCCCTGGCCTTGCAGACGCTGATTAGAATATGCAATTGTATGTGCTGGAGGAGAGGTGGTTGCCTCCACTGGGATTTTTGTGATAAAAATTATCCTTTCAGCCCGCCCAGACTTTATGACAGGCTTTCTCATGACCTCATTTATATACTAAATACACAACCCACGGGGTCTGGGATATCACTGTCACTTTGCTGACAATCTCTCTGTCCAAAGGCACAAGAGCAAAAGATGTTTTTCATTCTATGTTAGCTACACTTTAGCACAGCAGCCCAGGACCAAGTTTCTGACTTCCAGCCTGAGCAGAGCTAGGGAGAAAAGAGCTCATCAGAAAGCCAGATAAAATTCAAATTCTTGGTTCATCATCTGCTCTCACCCTAAAATTCAATATACAGCACCGGACTCCAAAATGCCCAAGTGTCATAGACAATAATCTATAGAAGTCAGATGCTCAGAAGAAAAAGGTACTGCCATGGAGCAATTGTAAATAATAAAAAAAAATATATATATTTTTCTATTTATTTTCCAAAATAATGGGGAGTGCTTCAAAAAGACTTTAACACTTTTCTATGAAAGCTGACTAACAATAAAACAAATCCAAAAAAACACTTAGGTCACCAGTTTATGAAGAAGGCATTGATACCCAAAGTTCATGAGTATCTCCTAGTTTAATTTAGCACAAACTATACTTTTATCAAAAAATCTGCAAAATTATAACCCTTGAGATTTTTCTACATGTATAATTTCACTTAATGTTAAGAATAGAACAAGATCTTACGAACAGCAGTCATTTTTGAAATTGTTAAGTGAGAGGAGAGAGACATATGATTCGTGCTACCAGCAAAGTTGCCATATGTTCACAAGCTGGAAAGATGGATAACCAACAGTAGGGCAGCATCCACAGTTAAGATCAATTTATTTGCAGTTTTCTCAAAGAGCAGAAAATGTGAGGAGGAGCTTCAGGCACCAAGTCACATCAAGGAAGTGTGTCAGGTGAAATTTGATGCACAACACTTCATTGGCGGGGCCTAAACAAAATAAGCTGTCTTACCCACACAACTTTTGGGGTTCTTAACTAATCACATTAACTAATTTTTAAAAAATGTAAGAGTTAGGGAGAATTGTGAAGGTCTTAGATAAAGATGTTTACTTCACATGCAAGCAGTGATCAAAATTTAAATAATAGTTAAAATATTTGGTGGATATAATGACCAACAAAGGTAGTATTGCAACGATATTTTCTTTTTCAACACAGATCTGTAGAGGATGTGCTTGAAATACTGTATACGGTCCAGTCTCTTCATCACAAAAACTATTTTGCAATAATAGAAGGAATTTAGGTAAGTCCAGTAGTGAGTATTCTTATTGCGGATAACTTGTTATACAAAGAAATATGTAAGTCAGAGGTTTCAGCTTTAAAAGATGGCAAGTGACAAAAAGTGACAGAAGATACATATAACTACCATTGATTGGAGAAGCTAAATGTGGGCTTTTGCTCAACTCATTTTCAGTATGAAATCAAAAGGAAAAGTGATATATTGGAGAGGTTACAAACACAAGCTAATAAAAGAAAAATTTCAGTGCACAGGAAAGGAGGCTAGTCAGGAAAATCATGAAAAATGCTTTTTCTGAATATGTCAGTATTTTTCAGTGCAATATTCTCAGTCAGTTCACATCTGCTTTTGGTACTCCTAACTTGTTGCTGTCAGAGATGGTAGCTCTTAAAGCATACACCAGACAGAAAGGTAACCATCCAGTGGTAAAACAGATTCCTGGAACTGATAAACCCGACTTAGTGCTCTGTTGCCAGAGCTCTCAAATGCCAGGAAGCCACTGTTCTGCTACCCCAGGCAATCACAGTAGGAATTGGTGGCCCTTGACCAGCATTTACAGATGTAACTGCATATCAACACAGATCTTTTGCAACATTGTGCCTCAGAAAAAAACGCTGCTGCTTCCAAATAATATATCATAGGCTTTTTCTCTTGTAGTCTTGAGACACTGATGCAAAGCTATGTGTGAAAAGGGAGCCTAATATAAACCTGCAGTCCATTCTAAGCTCTCAGGCAATAATCCAGTTCTTATTTCTCATCTCCAAATAAGGAAATTTATTAAAATTCTAGCTATAGATTGAATGCAGTTTGATTTTTTTCTTTTATCTAGTTGTGGGTAAGGACTTACCTCCAACTCGTAATTTCTTTCACCTCAGGAAGAAAACAAATACTCTCATTCCAGCCAACATGTCAGCACTATGATTTTTAACTCAGAAATAAAGTCTAGTAGGGCAAAACATTTCATACAGTACTAATATGCTTGACTCAATTTATTATTCTAATTCCTCCTACTGGTGCCAACACACTGTCCATTGTAGCTCCTATGTAGTTATACCCACATATCTGCAATATGGACTTAGCCCAGAGCCCAGGCAGGCTGTGTGTGTGTGACTTCCATGTCTGCAGCTCCTACTAATGCCAACAGCAGATGAACAAGCAGGTGGCATGCAGGAAGATTTCTAAAGTAAATCAGGAGAGCAGAACTTCTGCTCACAGTTGTTATGACCAAACCCCCACATTTGTACCTATTTCTCCTTCTGTATTCCTTTGAATCAAATGAAGTCAGATTTCCTAATTAAGTAAAACCCCATATCTGTTTGCTGCAGCTGTCCCAACCTGAGCTTCAGTTTCAGCTATAGCTCAGTGATACCTAGAATCAGTTAAGGTTAACTCCAACCCAGCAATTTCTCAAGCTCTGCCTTCAAAACTATAACTTGAAAACAAGTCTGTACTGCCCAACAGCCCTGCTTTCACAAAACAGTGCTGTATCAACGTCCTGCTTTGTCTCCCTCTCCCCTCTTCTGGCAGCCATTCACAGAACATACTGACTCCATGGGAGCAAGACAAGGCAGAGAGCTACTGCTGGCTCGAGTGGCAGAAGGCTTCTGGCAGCATGATGGGAAGCTTCATTCAATAAACTCATAAACTCCCAAATGCTACACAGGTGTACAAACTTATTAAAAAAAAATTAAAAAATTAAAAAAAAAACCAAACAAGCCAAAACCAAACAAAAAACCCCAACGAATCAAAAAACCACAAACAACCAATAAAAAACAAACAAAAATAAGCAAACAAACAAACAAAAAGAAAACCAATCCAAACCACAAAAAACAGGAAAAAAGTCCTTGCCCCCCAAACTGTTACACAATAAAAATCACACATCTCAAAGCCCTCCCTGCATCCCCACCCAATCATTTCTACCCTCAAATGACGTTTATTGCTGCCATCTCAACTAAGTCAGCTGGTCTCTAAAAAGCTAGTTGTATCCCTTCTGCTTCACAGCCTGTCACTATCTAGGCAAGTTTCAGACTCATCTAATAACTCCATGGATGGTGCACAAGGAAAAGCACTTACAGCTGCACTGACTACAAAGCAGATGGAAAAACACACACGAAAAGCACCTGCAACCTTGTCAAGCATCTCCCTGGTTGCACAAGCAGAGCAGGCCACCTGCAGTTGCTCCTCAGATCAATGGTGCACCACCATCCACAATTTGAAAGTTGCTTGTCCCAGGTGCACCTGTCACACCTAATCACGTTTATTTGTGTTATTATCCAAGTATTCAGAGCCTGGAGTGTGTTAAACCTTGCTGGTTTTAAGCAAACAAATGTCAGGGTAGCATAGCCTGTATAATCCACTTAAAACACATTACTTCTGCATCTCAAACAAGATCTCACAATTTTAGCTCCCACTATAAATCATCCCACACATGTAACACCTGTTACTCCAACAAAAGAGTACATTAAAAGGCTTTAATGATTAAAAAGAATATAAGTTTTTCTAAGGGACACCTGGAAACACAAATGCAGGGCATATGCCTTTATGTGCACTAGGAATTACACTGTCAGTCACATTTAAATAAGAAATATACTTTCTGTACTCTCCTTCCTGCTATATTTGAATAAAGAATAAACAAGCCCAAGGGTGCACAACATTTACATATTTCAGTGTGCACAGAGCAGAATATCCTTTCAATGAGTCCTGTCCAGAAGGAAAGCAGTTCTTTTTTCAACTAGTCATTAATTGATACGAAACAAAACCTATATAAAAGATGTCTTTGTCAAGGGATATTTTATCATGCTATGATTGGTCTGTTCCCATCAACAGGTGAGTTATGAAAAGAATCTGCAGTCTGGCAGTCTTGTCACATAAGCAAACTGGTAGTGATACAGGTGGTCTAAAGTTAAAATTGGAGCTCTAATCTTCAGTTTACCTCGTGTGTGTCACATAGCTTTGACTATAGAGCTCAGGAATAGTCTGTCTGACCACTGAGAGACAGGAGCAGTGCAAAACTGAGGAAGGACCATGAAAGTGCAATCCCCTGTACAACTGAGCTCCCACTGAAGCACGTGGGACATCACAAATCCAGTGATTTAAATGAACTAGCATGCAGCTTTCAGAAAATGGAATTTACCTTGAGGTTTGGGTTTGGTAAGCTTCCCACAGGGCTTTGAGATTGTGACAGTCTTCTGGCAGTCAGCATTGTGAAGGGCTCTCTTTAGGTTTCCAGTTCGAGTCTTCAGGGCCGTATTCAAGTCACATTCTCCCCAGGCCTGGAACTGGTATTTGCACTCCGCTGCAATAAGTAAATAAAGGGCAAGTTTTAAAACACAGTGGCTGAGTGGGAAAACAAAAATATTATGAGTCTAATAGGATACCACAGACAGTCAGTACATATAGACAAAAGGATGTGCAGCTGAGGAAAAGAATCCCAAGAAAAATTTAAAGATTATTTGCGGTGGCAATTGCAGTTTTCCCTCTCCCCAGTGTTCTAAAGTTTGATCCTCTGGCTTTTGCATGGATATTGAATTTTTTCATATAAAAGAAAATACATTCAGCTGTGAATATGATCAATAAACAACAACAACAAAAAGAAGATACAACAACAATGGGAATATCATCTACATTCTATATTCCAATATTTGTACGATGCCAAAGATTACCAAACAAGGCTTGAACAGTTTCAGAAATGTATATGCAACTACAAACTTCTCAGGTCTGAAACTGCAGCACTGATTGTGATGGTAAGGTCACAATAATGTCAAAACCACGCAAGCTGCTTACTAGAAAAAAAGCCAAGATTGCAAGCGTCATCAAATTTGAGTCTTGGACAGACATCTTATCCACAACAGATCTGACATGTGTTTCTAAACTGTTGCACATGAACCTTCTGAACTGAATGATAAAGATGATATACACTGATCTTCATTCACTCCCCCCACTGCACACACTGGCAGCAAGGCTCGTATCACACATCACAAGGTCACATAAAGCCTGTGATAACCATCACAGAGATTCACAGCTGTGAACTTACACTACTGCCTTAAATAGGGTTGGACACCACAGGAGAGCAGATTTCAGCATGCTGGAAGACTGAGTTTATAATTAGTAGGTTATATGGACTCTATGCAGAGGAGCTCTGAAGAGGCTGCCTTCTGATGCCCTACATGTTCTAGCTCTGATGAACTTCAAATACAGGACTAACCCCTTCACCAAGACATTTGCAGAACTAAACAGAAAATACAGGCTTCCTACTCCATTCTTAAAATAAAAAACAAAGCAAATCCCTTAAGAGACTGATGCTTACCTCCAAATTGCTTCTTCCAGTTGCAGGGAATCTTACACTTCTGAGTCTTGGTGGTTTGTTTGCACTCAGCTCCAGTGCGAGTGCCCTCACGTGTCCCCAGACCACAGTCACCATTGGTGGGGACACAGACACTCCACTGCCATTCCCCACAGTCAGACTTCTTCGCCTTTTTCTCTGGATGAAGACAAGGAACCAAGCAAGAGAAGTGGTCAGTACCCAGAGCCTACAGAGATGTTCCCTAAACTTAACCAAAGAGTCAGAGCACCTGAAAGGGTAAATAAGGAAGACATTTGTAACACAATTGCTTTAAAAGCAAAAAGTCTGACATCCTCTTCCCAGTTCTGCAGAGACAGGTCAGCCTCTTTGAGTCCAAAGCAGGGTGATCATTCGAATTCACTCCCACTACCATGTCAGAATAGGGAATCATCTAAAAACCCTCAAGGGTCACTGACCAAACAGGCAGAAGGACAGAAGCTTGCTCAGAAAGGACACTCCTCTGTCTCCAGTAGCTGATGGCAGGCAAATATTCTCAGTTCCAATTGAAACACTATACACTAAACAACTAGAAATATGTTGACATTGTGTATCAGAGGATTTGAGCACCTCTGGGAAACAGCTGTGAGATCCAGTCTTTTGACTTGGTATATACCATGTCACATTTTATGTCAGAATATGACCAAAACTCCAAAGGCAAAAAAACCTGTATGAAGAAGCACATTTGAAGTGCTGTTAGTACAGGTGGGTTTATTGCTCAGGGACAAAAGTAAGGATTGTGATTTCATTTCAATCCTTTAAACCCAAGCCTTATGAGAAAAGACAGCATTGTCACTACTTAGGCCCCCCAAACATCACAAATAACTTTAAATAACCTCATATAAAATTAATTTTCTCCTAAGTTTTGCATGTTTACATTTACATTTTCTCATATTTCCATACAGCCACAATGGTTAGAAAGCCTTTTTTTTTTTTTAGCTGGAACACTAATTCTGATAGACTCACAGTTCATATTGTCTTGAGTGTAAGTAGCCTGTAAATAATATGACCTTAAGAAAAGCACCAAAAAATATGTTCTTTAAAAAATGTCAAAACTGGGTTTGACAAATATGAATTTTCCACCCCAGGCCTGTCTCTCCTGTAATGAGGCCTGAATTCATCACTGACAGAAAGCAATTACCACTGGATATCTGGCTGGCTGTGCCAGCGAGTTAGTTCAAATCTTTGTCAGAGGATTTCCACATCACACAGCATTGGTGTAGTATTGTCATATACAACACTGAACAAGCAACATAACTGCTCTTTCATCACTCCTGTTTGGTTCTCCCTAAGTCAAGCATGAAACTATTCCCGGAGCAAATTTTAAGCTGCCTTGCAATACCCACTGTGTGATAAACCAAGGACTCCAGTCTCTGGGGTTGTCAAGCTGCCAGTTTGCGTGGAAACCACTTTCTGGTTTCCTGTTTAACACAGAACAACATGTCACAGCCACAAATCCCTACCCTGGATGTCAAAACACTAACAAAAGTTAGTGTTTTTTTATATGAGATTCACTTACCTGAATCTCATAACAAAACCAGAAGCATTTGACATTCTCCCACACATGCAATCTGTCTTGGGGATTAACTCTGAATTACACTGGACCTTACCTGGTTTCTCTTTTTTGCCGGCCTCGGTGGTACTCACAGCTGCCAGAATGAAAACAAGTGCCAGGAGGGCAGCTGTGAACATCCGACGTTGCTGTTGTTGCTGTTGCATTCTGGAGATCAATGACAGAGAGGAAACAAAAAGGTTGGTTAGACTGTAAAAAGTGGGACTCCATTGAAAGCAGGTCAAACATAATTAGCTATTGGCAGAACGGGCAATTATCTTCATTCCAGAGAGAATATGGAGATTTTTAACTATTTTCCAGCCTGTATACCAAATCTCCAATATACATCACTGATCTCATTAGATGAATTTTACCACAGGAAGTTCTGTAACTATTGCTCATCTTCTAGAAAGCTATCAGAGAATCAAGGATCCTGACAGGTCTGGAACTTCCCTCTTCTTTTCTGACCTCTGGCTGTGTAAACCTAAGCAAAATACAGACTTCATGTTTCAGCTTACCAATTCACATAAAGTAGATGATTCTATACTCTCCATCTTACAAGGGTTCAAGTTCTTATTAGGCTTAATTGACATCAGAAAAGAGCTTCTTTCAAGAAAACCTATAGAGGTAATATGTGATGCTTTATCTTATTCGTCATTGGTGTGTTGCTACCTACTTCTTCCTTCCCCTGCAATTAGTGTCTCTTCCTAATATGAATTAAGCTAATTGCTTGAAATGCAAAATACACACGGAGATAGGACTTGCATACACTGCTAGAGGCTATCCATAGTATGCTAATGAACCCAAAATCTGGATTGGGGAAGCAAACATTCAAATATAAAAAGGAACTAAAAACATTTGCTTGGTGGTGAAGCATCAATCACTAGCCAGTCACCAAAAGTCATTCAGAGCTTTCCCTTTCACTTTGCTATAACTTGCATTGTCTCATTTTGGCAATGTTTATAGGAAAGCAAGGCCTTAACAAATACATATGTTAAAAATAAGCAACCTCCCCATTTCCTAGAGACACATTTCTATTAAGCAGCCAGATACCAAGATGGTTTCAAACCAGAACCTATAACATTCATGTTACACCAGTCCTCCAAGGAAGTGTCAATAGTGCTAGCCACTCAGATGGCCTTAAAAACTCAACTAGACTCATATTTACAGAAAGTTTAATGGCAACCTGATCTCATTTGCTGAGCACAGCAACCTCAGGGGAAAAATACTTCTCGACATGAACAAAGAACAAAATGTATTTGAAATTTAATTTGGCACTCCTCAGTATTCTCTGCTGGCAACCTCTAGCTCAAATGCAACATAATTGTAATTGACGTGGTAACCAGCAGAGGAATCCCAAACACAGACTTTTAAGCATCTAGCTTTTATATCATGCTAGAAGTCAGATGAAACAACTTAAGAGTTTTGTTGAAATAAAGTTCCTGTGAAGACTGCAAGAGATCTGGAATTCAAATGTCTGAAAGAGAGGTCATTAGCACCAGTTTGGTTTACTTGAAAAGAAAGTACCATTTCCCATCAGGAAGAAAGGACCCCCAGTGTTTCCAGTGAACTCAAACAGAGCCTGGAGCTAGAGCACAAGTCGTGTGTGAGCTTGGGCTTGTTTTTCCCTTTATTCTGCTACATGTTACCACTCAGAGGCTCTCATATTTTACAGAAATCTAATTACTAAATAAATAAGTAAGTAAAAAGAAATAACCAATTAAAAAATAAATATGCAACCTGCCTTTTAGTTCGGCTTACTTCAAACTGGTTTTCCTTAATCAAACAATCACCACTTCCTATGAAGAAAGGCTAAGACAATTGGTTTTGTTCAGCCTGGAAAAGAAAAAGCTTTGAGGTGGCTTAATTGAAGCCTTCCAGTACCTGAAGGGAGCCCACAAGAAAGATGGAGAGACTTTCTATAAGAGCATGTAGTGAAAGGACGACAAGGAATGGATTCAAGCTGAGAGTAGGTTTAGATTAGTTTTAGTCACCATAATATAAGAAAGATATTAAGCTGTCAGAGACCATCCAAAGGAGGGCAACAAAGATGGTGAAGGGCCTTAAGGGGAAGCCATATGAGGAGGGGCTGAGGTCACTTGGTCTGTTCAGCCTGGAGGAGACTGAAGGGAGACCTCATTGCTGTTACAACTTCCTTGTGAGGAGAAGAGGAGGGGCGGGCACTGATCTCTTCTCTGTGGTGACCAGTGACAGGACTCAAGGGAATGGCCCGAAGTTGTATCAGGGGAGGTTTAGGTTGGTTATTTGAAAAAGGTTCTTCCCCCAGAGGGTGGCTGCACACTGGAACAGGCTCCCCAGGGAAGTGGTCACAGCACCAAGCCTGACAGAGTTCAAGAAGTATTTGGATGATACTCTCAGGCACATGGTGTGACTCTTGGGGATGGTCCTGTGCAGGGCTAAGGGTTAGAGTCAGTGATCTTTGTGGGTCCCTTCCAACTCAGCATATTCTGTGATTCTGTAGATATTAGGAAAAATTTCTTTACTGTGAGGGTGGTGAGGCACTGGAACAGGTTGCCCAGAGAAGTTATGGAAGCCCCATCCTTGGAAGGGAAGGCCCATACTTCAAGGCAAGGCTGGATGGAGCTCTGAGCAAACTGGTCTAGCAAAAGGTATCCCTGCCCACAGCAGGGGTTTGGAACTGGATGATCTTTAAGGTCCCTTCCAACCCAAAGAATTCTGTGATTCTGTGATTCAAACAGACTTTCCATACTATTGAAACATCAAACTCCCCACTCAGCCCCTGCAAGAGATGGCCACATTGGGTTTGGGGCTCCCCCCTACATCCCTTCTGCCCACCCCAGGGGCCTAGGATGTGGTCACATCAGGAATCATGGATAATTGTTGCTAGGGAAGCTGCCTTATATTAAGTTGATAGGGACTCAAATTCAAACCTGACTGACACTATTTTCAGCAAAACAGGCAGGGAAAACAGTTGGGTTTGGGAGTCTGAAACATTTCAGAAGCCCTACTAACAAAACTCAACAGAGCCTTAATATAGTATGTTTCCTAAGATTCAAGCTTACCTACAGCCAAAATGGTTGCCAAGTTGTCTAAGGCAAATGCTAAACCTGCAGATACAGCTATAGATATTTTGACTCTCTGCAGAGACACAAGCTGTTTCCTGAAGTGCCTTTGCTACTAGCTACCAACAAGTGAAAAGCCATGTTGTACAAATGGAGACCTTGCCTCACACCACATCAACACCTCAAATATGATGTAACCAGTATGACTACAGAAGATCATGTAACTGCTTTGCACATGATAGATAACAAGGGCTGGTACTCTTACAAAATTAGAAACAACCAATAATGTAGTACCCATGAAATAGTAGATATTTTTTCAGAAGTCCAGAAAATTCCTCTTATCAGAAATTATTCGAGTTCAATCTTCAGTTTTCCTTTCAAATATTTCAGTTGGCAGTTAAAAAGATGGATGAAGACAAAAAATTGTTGGATTGGTCTTGTTTCTGCAAACAATATATTCTACTGAAAATAACTTCGCCTTTTTTGGTTTACTTTTTCAAAGTTCAAAGGAGACAGTTTTTCCTTTTTATTAGATTCTTTGATAATATTTCCAGTTCAACCTTTGATTTAAAGAGCTGCCAAAACTGCTATTAACAATGAAATGATAAGTGTTTCACGATATGCAAAATGGACTCCTCCTCCATATTTTCATTTTTGTAATAAGCCTTCTAGCTACACCAATGGTAACAAGTAAATCTTGTCATGAAGGGAAAGCATGTCTAAAATCCTTTATGACAACCCCCTAAAGAGAGCAAGACAACAGCATTTAAACAAATGGCAGTGGTATTTACAACCACAGAAAGACAATGACAAAAGTGAGAGAAAGGAAAGACATCTGGGGTGGGGGGAGCTCCAGGAAACTTCGGAAGAGAGAAAAGGTTTAGAACCTTTTCTCTAAGAGAGAAGACAGTTTAGAACAGTTTAAATTGGAAGCTGGAACAAGATCAGAAAAACAGAGTGAGTAATCACATAGAGAGAACCAAAACAGGAAAGAGAGAGGAGACAAGTAGTTAATGATAGGGAAACATTAAAACAGAGTGTGTTAAGAAAACATGAAGAGTGTAACAAAGTCAGAAGTAAAGCCCAGCTGAGATGCACCAAGTGACTTCTTGCAGCAAAATTAAGGCACAGGAATTACTTCAGGCTTATAGTTGATTTCAGAGTCAATCTCTGTTTGGGGGTAAGAAGTGAAAGGAAAATTAAAAAATGTCAGGCAATCAGAGAATTAATGAGTTCATCAACCATCCACCCATGGGTTCAACTGCATGTTGAGCACCAGAGAGTCAGGTAGAAGTCACCCTATGGCTGCAATTTAAGTGATCTGAGCAGAGCTTGAGCCTCCCACTTCAAAGCCCGTACTACCTCCAACCTCATTTTATAATCACACTCATCTCTCCTGAACCGGATTCATTAAATCATTCATTTGCTCTGATGAGCACCATCCACATGACTAAGCGGAACGTCTTTAGAAATATCTGAGATTAGCTCAGTTGGTTAAAGCATGGTGCTAAGGTTGCGTTGTGGGTTCAATTCCTGTATGGGCCAATCATTTAAGAGTTGGACTGAATCATCCTTGTGGGTCCCTTCCGACTCAGAATATTCTGTGAAATCTGTGAAATACCTTTCCTATGGACTGCAGCACACAAATCCCGGCTCTACCAGAGACCCAAACCAGTATCTGCACAGTGTAGCACAGTGGCATGCAATCACTTCCATGTGGGTCCAGAAATGCTACTGACACCTTCATGCAGTGTTAGCTTTGTCTATCAGCCCAAGAGAAAGTTTAGTCCATCCAGCCCCAGAAAATGCAGACTAAAGTTGGCAGCCCAAGGTATCCCAAGTTTTTTCATGCTGTGCTCCTTAGACCTCTGGATGTCTGTTAGTGCAAGTCAAGCTTGCCAGTGTGACTCTATCTGCACTCATGCAATTAACTCATACCCAAGGTACTCCATTTCTCACATCTGAACAAGTCTTTCCTGAACATTTCAGAACAAAACAGACATTTTCAGATGAAGTTCTGTCAGCATTATTTTTCCTAGCCTGACTGAAGCTAGCACACGCAGCACATCCCAGGATCACATATGCCTTTTGCAGGTGGCTTTTTTTGCTGCTAATAACTTACATGCACTTCCCTTCATCTGTTCTTTCCAAAGCACCTGGCAAGGTCCCAGATTACAGAAGAGAGCGTTTTATTATTAGTCCATATGAGAGTAATCTACCCCTCTGAAAAATCAGGTTTTCTCATGTGGCTTAACCTATTCATATCCTTCAGCTCTTCCAGCATAAAATGCCAAATGCCAGTTGTGTTGATAATGCTGTTATGCTACACATAGTGCAATACTGTAGGTATTGCCACTGCTAATGATGGCCACAGGCTTTGTAGTGAGTTTGCAAGGGCTCTGGACTGAGGCTTGTAGAGGTTTGCCCTGTCTGAGTGTTCCTTGGCCTGTCCACAGCTTTGTCACATTTGCTTCAGCTGAAATAGCTTTTTTTTTTCCTAATTGACCAACTAGCTATGGCTAACCTGATTTAGTTTTCTTTGTCATTGTGTGGAGCCACACAGGTTTTATGACTCTTATAATAATATACTATAAAAAACACAGGGCTGGTATCTTAGCAAAGGCTTTTAGAAGTGGAGAACAGAATGCAATGTAGAGGAGTACAGATATGCAAGATATGAGATGAGGCACTGGCTTGACAATGGAGAACACACCCACTATAAACAACTGACCCAAGGTCAGATAAAGAAATACAGACCCGAAGTGAGAAAAAGAACACAGAAATACCTAAAAGGTGCCATATCTAGTAAGTTTGGGTATAACATGAACTGCAGACCAGTGAAGAAAGAGAAAGGTATCAAAGCATGCTAGCATACATTAAAAAAAGCAACCCCAAGATGATCTTAGAGAGAGGAAAAAGAAACCAACAACAAGAACATGCTCCTGGCCGAGGACCCCAGATGATGAGAGATCACCATAACAATCCCCATCACCAACACCACAATGAAACCACCAACCTTAGGGCCAACAGGAGCTGAGGAAGGGTCAGCATAACATCAGGAAAAGTAGTTGAATCTAAGTGTATGTATAACAATTGTAACTTTGGCGGTGGTGGCACTGTTGTTAACATTATTATAACATCTGCATAGGCAGATCTTTTTCTGTAATAATTACATCTGCACTAATAATAATTCTTGGATTAGACCATTAAGATTTCAATTACACTAACAGTAAATCTTTGACTTAATATGAATATATATAAAAGATGTGGTTCCTCTTTTCCAGTAAACAATATTTTGAGCATAATTATGACTCCCAGCTTCATCTTTTATCACACTATTAATTTTCATCTCATGCCCATAATAACAATGCCTCCCAAACACAGGCTTAAGAAGTTCCTACAACCCATTATTTCTGTTCACAACACTGCTCATTTTAAGTCCTCTTTAAACACCTTGTCCATGTTAGAACTAACTTTTGTGTTAATTCTTCTTTTTTTCCTGCTTGAATGAATAATTTCTCATCAAGTCCCACAACAAATAAATCACAGTTTGATTAGTCCTAGATTAGTCACATCTACAAAATCAGTTTTTAAATGAGCTAGGCTGGGACATCAGTCTCATTCCAGTAAACACATGCTGTGTTTAATGAAACTTAATATTTAACTCCACTTCTTAAATTATTCTCTTATTCAAAATACGTTCTACTTTGCAGTCCATCGAGGGCAGATGAACATGTCTGCCGTTACCTGGATCTGTTTCTTTCCCCCCTTCTTAAATATAAATATTATATTTGCTATGCTCCAGTTGTACAGCAGCAGGAAATAAAATTTGTTGCATGCTTTAACGGTCCTAATGAATCTGAAATGTCAAATGCCATTTTTACAGTACGACGAGGTGGAAACCCACAGTTTTCTCTGTTAAAGAGAAATTAAGAGCATTTGGCTCTTTAAGAGTTTCAATTCAGTAACAGCTGAAGAAACTTCTACTTCTCCAGATCTCTCTCATTCACCACCTGGTGCATGCCCCTACATCCTGACCCTATGTCCTCCCATATAGGAAACTGAGGCAAATGCTCACACACTTCTGGACCCAGACCTTTATGAACCATAATCTTCCAACTGTAATGTGTTCCCTTCTCCCTTGCACACATACACATTTTCTTTGTTGTCTTTATTCACAGTACTAGGAAAATAAAATTAAAAATCTATACTTGCTTTTCATTTCCTTTGTAAGATTTAAGTCAGCTTACTTTTTAGTGAGTCTCAGCAATCTTCCACTTCTGAACTTCCAAGATACTTCTTTACTGGGTGATCAGTACCATTTTTTAAAAATTTTCAAGCTCCTGATAGCACTTTAGTGGGTTGGTCCCCAGTTAGATTTGGAATTACTCTCTACAGTTTTTTTCCACCCTTTTTTTTTTTTAGGAAACAAATTTTGATTTTTTTTCCTACTTTGATAGAAATAAATTTGAGTCAGTCCTTTATTAAAAATCTTACACTGGTCCAACATACATCACCAGTTCACTTAATTTCACAAAAATCAACTTTTAAAATTTAAAATCTTAATTAGAGTTACGTTCATGCTCCTATACAGCATAAAGCAAATCAGCTTGATAAAACTTGATACAAGCAGTTATTTTTAAGAATGAGTTTAAAGAATGAGCTGTAAGGTCATAGTGAATTAAATTCTAAAATAGCTCAAATTTTTATAGTCCTGTGGTAGATAGTGAAGAAATGACATCAACAAATAATTACCCGCTATTACCATTAGCACCATTTACCTTCTAATTTAAGTTTTGAAAGATAAATCCTTCTGTAATGAAAGATCTCCCTCTATTTTCCCCATGCAAAATAACACAAGGAGTTCCAACTAAAATCACATCCAACTTTGGGATGACACAAAACTAGTAGGTGTTTTTCCATACTTCTTCAAGATAGTTTTGAGTCATATGAATCCTATCTTATGTGTCATAGAATCATAGAGTATGTTGAGTTGGGAAGGACCCATCAAGATCATCGAGTCCAACTCCTGGCCCTGTGCAGGACACCTCAAGAATCACACCACGTACCGGAGAGCATTGTCCCCAGGCTTCTTGAATTTAGACAGGCTTGGTGCTGTGACCCCTTCTCTGCCCAACCTCCCTTTGAGTGAAAAACTTCTTCCTGATACCAACCCTACACCTCCCCTGACTCAGCTTCATGCTGTTTCCTTGAGTCCTGTCACTGGTCATGACAGTGAAGAGCTCAGTGCCTTCCCCTCCACTTTCCCTCATGAGGATGCTGAAGACTGCAATGAGGTCTCTCCCCACTCTCCTTTTCTCCAGGCTGAATAAACCAAGTATATCAATAGCTCTTATCTATCTATCTATTTATTTATTTATTTAGTGTGCATCATTCATTTCCATTACAGTTTTATTTCTTCTACTGTAGTTTCTGTCTTTTCCAAACCTTTTCTGGACCTTCAGATTCTGTCAACCAGCCATGATTAACATTATAGAGTGCATGGGGGCTAACCTAATAATATCCATTTGCAAGTACTACACCTCTTTCCAGCTTCCCCAGTAAATTTCCTGGGCCATTTGTACTCAATATTTCTCTTTGTTCTCACCCAAATGTCTTCCAGGTTCCAGTTTTTCACTAAATACAGTCCATTCTGACTACTGTGGTCTTCAATTTAATGTAGTTCTTTCTCTTGACTAATCTGCCACCATAATGTTGTTTCTTTACCTGGTGAAAAATCTTTATTCACCTTACTTTTCCTTTCTGAGTACTAAAAGTAGACATAGACATCACATACATTTCTCTGTATGCTTCCTTACGGGTAAAGATCCCCAAACTCTCCTCAGAGCACAAAACCTTGAGCCAAGTTGCTGGTCTTCCTCGTTTTGTTGCACCTTCATGGACCGAAGAAATACTGAGTTCATTTCAAACCATTACTATAGCCTTAGTGGTCTACGCCTAAGAGTGAGCCAAGATTTAAGGAAAGAAAGCCAAGATTTAAGGAAAGAAAGAACCTTTAATAATAATAACTGACTGTTCAACCAACAGTACTCTCTCTGGCTCAAAACCCATGTCTTAATTTCATTTCTAACAATGGTGATCTTTCAGAATGTTTTTGTTGAAGAAAACCTACTAGAATAATAATGAAAAACCAAGTTTTCATCTTTGGACAAATTAAGTAATGAAATTATATCTTACACTTGGGAGGGAGGGTGGGGGTAGGAAAGGGTGAGTGGGTTGTTCAGAGTATCAAAATGCTCATAAATAATAATAATTCAGAGACCTGCAGCTACTGCAATCCTGCCCAAAGCAAAACCTGTGTGCTTGTTTCCCATACTCCTTCGACCTTCCTGTGAGAACTTGATATCCTCTTGTCACATAGTAATGAAATTTTGGGAGCTCCATCAGTAACACCAAAGAGCGGATGTCAGTAGTCTGAGCCCGTGAGCTAACAGGACAGTTCAAAGCCAGGTAAGAAGCCCTAAACCCTACTGAAAATAAGCTCCCAGCGTTTCAGCCCAGGAGCATGTTTTGGTAGTGGAGCCAGCATCCCAGCATCAACCTTCAGGTCCCCATTTCAAAATGCACAACCTGGTGCAGCTGGCAGGTTGTCTGGCAAAATGATGAACAATCAGAGAGTTTCAACCAGCAGGCATTTCTCCTCTTTTCTTTTTTTCCTTCCTCAACTTTGCTTCCATTTGAGGGTAGAGAGAGGGGTCACCCCACATGGAAGCAGCTCCAGCAATGCTCTCCCTCCATGCGGGAGAGGAGAAGCTGGCAAGCAGCAGCTGGTAGGGAAGAGACAATTGCTTCCAGGCGAGCCAGTGCTGAAAGGAGTTGGATAAACAGCAATTTATTCACCAGTACAGTGCAAATTTAAAAAAACATAAAATTGAGTATAACTATCTGTTTGTTGCTAGGAATCAGCCAGGGGGAAGTGAGAAAACTCTAGAAAGCTGAAATTATATTTGACAAACTTTCTTTATCTTTTAAACTAGCATTTATACTCAGCTACAGCATGGGGTACCCATAATAAAAAGCCAGAATTAAACAGTTAGCTTAAAGGGGAAAAAAATTACAGCATGACCCTTTTGATAAGCCCAAGTCAAACACTTCACTTCAAAAATTGCAGTGTGCAGCTTGGGGATGATATTTTTAAATATGTAATCAACTCCATATTCTCTTTTAAATATGGATATTATTAAGGACCAGAAAAATGAGCATTGAGGCCAGTGAGCTATGCCAATGCCATAAAAATAAGCAGGTAACCAAGAGTTGCATGCAAACAAAAAATAAACCAAAAAAAAATCCCAAACAAACAACAGCAACAGCAAAACAAATAAACAAAAAAGACAAACCCAAAACTAATAACCTATTCACATGTCCCATCTAGCTTTGTTTAAGTAGATAAGCTAAAGTAATTAGTTAAGTTGTGGATAACAGTTCCCCTAGCCTTTCATATTTGCTTAGTTGATTGCAATTTGTCTCTCACATCAGGCTAAGGCAAACACCCATACTGTGGATATTTTGTATTTCTAACTTCCCAGGCATAAATTAATAGTTCAATTTGATAACAGATACCACAAGGTATATAAATTTTGCCAATAAATTTTGAGCATAATTTAGACTGATTCAAGACTCAAGAAAATGGACAGTACAAACAAATACAGACTGAATATTTCTTTCATTTTTCCAAACTTTTTTAACAAAATAAAAATGTTTCATAGGAGAATATGAATTTCAACAGGATGGCAAGTTTTTGAAAGACTTTTATGAATTAAAATAATTTTATTTGTGTTTTTATAAGCTCACAACTACACAACTGCATTCCCTCCCATTGAAAATATAGTTTTACATGAGCTATATAAAAGATCTTAATGCTTCTCATAGGCAGACTCTACAGATACATCTGCAACATAACATCAGAACCAGGAATCTGAACCTCTGTTTGAACTTCTCATTAGCCAGCTCTATCTCTCAGAGAGCACCAAGAACTGTGTAATTCCTTCATTGTAAATTTAAGCAAAATTTTGTCAAACCAGGGCACTATAAGCCCTTATCTGATCATAGAAGAATGAACTAGTCATAAAAGGTGTCAATTTTGGGTCAAACTTTAGCATTCATGCAGTAGAGTTGTAAACAAGAATATAAAATGGTAACAGTTTCTTCCTCATAGGAAAAGTGTAGTAAGTGGAAACATAGTGCTAAACAAACACAACAGGCAATATGGATGGTTAAAAGGCCAAGAATTAAAAATCTAATGGAGACGGCCAGAACCTTCCAAGGGGATTAAAAATGTTATGCTTCTCCCTTTCCTGACTTCCAACATGAGATTTTTAAAAAGTTATTTTATTTTCAGAAAGGCTAAAGAACACAGCTAATATTTCTAAACCATCACAATTGCGATGAAAAAAAAAACAAAAACAAAACACCCAAACAAAAGAAAACAGCAAAAAAAAAAACCCATTCAGTGTAATAAACTGATGTTAAGAAATTAGCCATGTCAATAAAGGTATGAAAAAGCATGTTGTTCTTTCAATAAAATCATTATATTTATTTAATGTAAAAGGGATGGTTGCTATTTTCTCTACTGGTCCCCAGTCGGAACAGAAATTACTTTCTTAGCCTCGGCCTTCAAAATTTCTCTTAGAAACAAGATCATTAAAAAGAACATCACTGTTGAAATGAGTTTTCTTCCTTCCCCAAGCTCTTATTTTGTTCTCATCCACAATGCACACATTTTCTTCCTCTATTTTGCTCATGCTGGGTCTGAGCAAGTCTGGGTTCCTGAGTAATAACTAATGCTGACTTCTGCAACTGCCTCTTCTATTAAACTTTCCCTCCCACTGCTCCAGCTGAGAGGCTGAAGAAAACAAAGCAAAAAAACCAAACCAAACCAACTCATATTTCAGTCCATTCTGTTGTATTTCAAGATCCTAACTGAAAAAGACATTTTAAGCAACTTGTTCTGCAATTTTTTTCCCCTCCCTGCTCTTCCCACAACAATCACAGCTGCTGCCTCACTATCAATGAAGTCAAAGTGGTTTTCTTAGACTCTCATTTATCCAGGACTAAAGGTGAGATTAAACACTCCTGGATCTTATCACCAGGAAGACCACAGGAGACTTACCTCTCTTTTCTCCAAATGTTTTCGTTTCAGTGACAGCAAGGCCAAACTTCTGACTAAACTCTCCCGTGCATCATCTGCATCATTATTTCTCTCTTGGAGAAACCTTGTGTTGTGGTCACAATTTCTCCAGCCACTGGTAAATCTTTCAACTCTGCTCCTTCAGTGTGCTGAAAGATGTAATTACTTGATAATGGCAGAGGGACAAAACATGCTTATCTAGGGGGTAAACGGCTCTTATTCCTTATTGTTTCTGCCTCCTTTCCTACCCCCAAACCAGCTAGTATCTTTGCTTTGCCTAGTGATCATCTGGTTGCCTCAGATTTTTAAAACAATGAATTTTTTCATGGTTTTTCAAAGCCTCTGACAAGTGACCAGATCCCCACTACATGGCTACTGTGACACTACAGGACCAGGAAAGGGCAAATAAATACTGTCACAGAGAGCCTTCTGGCATAAGGAATGTTGCTGACACCTACTTGGCTAGCTAATGTGTTTTCATCTACCAGAAATTAATCTGAGTACCTTCTGAAAAATGTTAGAGTAGGGTGTGACACATTCCCATCCACTTGTGAAACAGAGGACTGAAAAGAATCTCTCATTGTCTCTCTAGAAAGAGTTTTCTTCACCAGTATAAATGCATTTATTGAAACAGAACAAATTTATGAAGCCCCATTTTCTTGACCATTGCAGTTGCAACAATGTCCTATGGGTGTCACAGTCAGGGGGAAAAAAATGGAGCAACCAAGGAATACAACTATTTTTATAACTAGGTCCAGGGCTGAAAATTATTACTACTATTATGAGGACAAAAACTGCAGATATACACTGTGCAGATATACACTGATGTCACCACAGGCCCAGTGGTCACACCATTATCGTGAATTAATCATGGTTTGAGAGCTGTTTAAGCTGTGACATGATTTTCATTATGAACAGCTGTACTGTACAAGCCAAACAGATGCCTCCACTGTATTTTCATTTTCTCCCTCTGCCCCAACGAAGACATTTTCAGCTCAATGGCAGTAGGCAAATCACAGCATGTGTCAATATCCCCACTTCTCCATCTATGAAATAGGGATAATAGCACTTGCCTTTTTCAAAAGAACACTGAGAAACCCATAATAAAAGTGATTATGTGAAGAGGGGATAATTGTATTATCCAGCATCAGCTGCTGCTTGCTCTGTATTCCTGAATCTCATGCCTCCATGGTTCCAGGTTTTGAGCAGGGTAGCCAGACTCTCCCCAGCAGAGGAGAGCAGCAACACTGGGCAGCTCCCAGTGGCTCAGTGTGTTGTTGAGGGAAAGCTGCAAGACTCAGCAGAACTCCCTTATCTTTGATAAATACCTTTCATTGAAAGTAAACAAAGTTTGTCAAATATTTGAGTTTTGATTTGCCTTAGCTGACTGTGAGATTGGAGAATTTTTTTATTTTTTTTACCTCCAGTCACACTCTGGGAAATACTCCATACTCATAAAATAAAAACCCATTTTATTTCTTTTACTTATTATGATTGTTCATTTTGCTGTCTGTTCCTTCAGATGATGCAGTCAGAAACCTATCTAAGCTGAAAGCACATAGCCTCTCACCTATGCCCTCTACTCATCTTTTCAAGGGACTGCATTTTTTTTTTCCCAGAGAAATTGTTGCTTTGCTTCAAGTGACAAATGCCAGGGCATTGGGACAACTGTGCAAAAATGAATGAGGAAAAAATTAATTAAACTGAAACAAAGGCTGAGTGAAATTAAATCTGTGTTTTGGCATTGTTGTAACACAGGGCTAAATCATTCTCCTTCAAAAACAGTTAGCGAGGAGAGGGCAGCAGTTGTGTAGCATGTTATCCTCATCTTTGCCAGTCAGGGTGCAAATGGCATCCCCAAGGCACATAAGTCCTCCAGTATGACACCAGTCAGCAAATAAAGACAAAAGCCCAGACCTCATATTTTGAAACTGAAATTCATAGAAGCATAGAATGATTTAATTTGGAAAACACCCTTAAAATCATCAAGTTCAACCATTCACCTAGACTGCCAAAACCACCACTAATCCATGTCTCTCAGTGTCACATCTACACATCCTTTAAATACCTCCAGGGATGGGGACTCAGCCTCTTCCCTGGCCAGCCTGTTCCAATGTTTGACAGCCCTTTCTGTGAAGAAATTTTTCCTGATATCCAACCTAAACCTTCCCTGGTACAAGTCGAGGCCATTTCCACTTATCCTATCACCTGTTACTTAGGAAAAGAAACCAACCCCCACCTCACTACAACCTCCTTTCAGATACTCCACAGCCCTTCCCACTAAGGTAGAACTTTAAGAACTGCCTCTTTTATTCCAGTGCAATTTAACAAGCACTTAAGATGGACCCTGCCTTAAATTCACAAAAGAACATTCACCATGGCATTTAATAGTAGCAAAAAATGAGTTGGGATGCACTGCCACTTTGTTTTCAGGTACTAACTAGAGACTGGCCAATGTTCACCATAACCATACTAGTGCCAGTAAGGAGCAACTCCTTTCAACAGCTGCAGTGAAGCACCTTTAGGCACTGACAGTGGACAGCTGTATTCTGTGTCAGCACCACAAGGTAGTGCCTCCACCCACAGGAGATTCTCTCAGAAACAAGCAAGTCAGTGCAAGAGAAGAAAGTAAAATCCCCTTCCCTTGGCAGAACAGAAACTGAGGTTTAAAGACATGAATAAACTTGCTTGCAATTATCAAAAAAAAAAAAAATAATTGTGTGACGGAGAGAACTTTTTTCAGAGAAAATAGTCTTTCACCTTAACCAGAAAAACATCCTAGATAGAAAATTCCACTTTTAAATATGGCCAGGAAGACAGAGTTGCCTCTGTCCGGTCCCCTACTTTATTGGAATAAGTTTAATATTTCTACCCGAGGTAAAAACCATCAAAAGATATCGTAGCTGTATCACATTAGGCAGATGGAAGAGGATGAAGCTGTACAGCATGCAATACATCTGAGGTGAGACTTCAGTGCAGCCTTTTTGGCTCTTAGACCATTGAGGTTTTTTGCTATATTCTATAAGACCTCTCCATTTTGGAAGGCAATACAGAACTGCATACTTGCAGGAAAATTTTGGTAGCTACAGAATAAATCTGCATGCTGCTGTAGTACCATTCAAAGGACACTGTGCTGCAACTACCTTCCAGCCATGTAACACGTCAAAATATATTCAATTTTTTTAAAGTCTGTTTTCACCTACCCAGGCAGGGTGGGAATGTGCTTTCATGGCTGATTAGTCTTCTCTGTCATCATCTTCGTCTGGTGGAAGGTTGTAGAAAAAAATTAGGAAACTCCAATCAAATTAAAATTTCTTCTCATCTGACATCCCTGCTGTAAACTGATGGTCACAAAGTTCTCTCAAGACTACTAAAACAACCCTTTTTAAACAAAAAAAAAAAAAAATAAAAAATATACAAAGTCCCTTCTCCAAACTGACAGGTAGAATTCACTGAACCACTGGAAGTTGAGAAGCTATGTCCTTCCAAAACAAGACACATACTCAATTCTATCTGTGTTTCTGAAACTAAGAATAATTTCTAGCATTGGGAGAACATACAAAACCACCACAAAGGGAAAAAGATGAAGAAGTTATTTATACTATTAAATATTTAATAGATTCTTTGGATGGGTAGATCATATACAACAATAATCAGAGAACTGAAATTTCGTTGAGTAACACTAATGTAAAAATTCAATGCAAAGATGAAACTCTTCCTAAAATGTGGGCAGGCAAAAACACATTTCACACTGTTCCCATAGTCATCATTTTGCATCTGCCAGAGATCTCTGTATTCACCATGCAAGTAGTAGCCAGAAAATCTCAGGGAGACAATTGGATACTTTGGTAGAGTACAGAGGGAGAACCAGACCCATTGTTATCCTGAGAGTCCAATCAGGAGAACTGGATACTCAAAGAAGAAAAAAAAAAAGTATTAAATGTTGAAATTTAAGACCACTATCTTATGTGTAGAGATTTAATAGCAAGATGAGAAAAACAAAATGATTCAAGGACTACTTTTCAGCTTACTCAATATTCATATAAATAAAAATGCAACAGGTCTCACATTAACAGCTTTCTTCAGAGCTGTCTTTCCAAACCACAATGGCTAAAGAAATATCTTATTTTTATTTCTTTTTTGTTTTATGAAGTCCAGATTCTGCACAGACTTGTGTGACAAGAGTCATACTAATGACATACTGTATCATCACAGTGTTACAGAATCAGCCAGTAGATGCCAGAAAGATTAGATTGCATATAAGAAAAAAGAAGCTGACATTTTTAATCTCCAAAGGGAGGCTACAGCCTGGAGGAGGTTGAAGTAGTGCTGGAAGGCAGGTTTTATTCAAATTGAGTTCTTATTAACATATAAATAGGGTAATTTTTAAAAACTGTATCTATGCCACATATCCAAATGCACTAATAACTAAAAGTAAAAAGAAAAAAAATTGAAGGTCCAGAACAGCTCAGATTTGTTATTGTTCTACTAGTTGATTGTTTCCAGACAATATTTTTTCCCACTTCTTTCCAAACCAGACTGTTTTTCACCTTTGAACCTTATATCACAGGAACCAGGCTCTTGATGAAACTCTTTGAGAACCACCTCTTTGGGACTTTGAACAATCAGTTAGTCACACAAACTTAGTGTTAATTTGCAAGCAGAAAGTAAAAGTAAGAGAAAAATCATTCAAAATTTTCCTTGATTACAAAATAAAAATTTAAAGCTTGCAAGATCTGTCTTCAGATTCTATCTGTGACTGATAGCTGAGGTTATGATTACTGTTTCCTGTTCCTTAATATAGCCCTAGCTATAACTCAAAGATTTCTCAGGTAGGCATCTCAATCATCCATAAAGAGAACTTGTTTCATAGTACAGATATTTCTAATGGCCTCTAAAACATTTTCCTGGAAGGTGAGATTATTATGCCCTAGTGAATATTTAAGTATTCTATACCACAGGTTTAGCTTCCACAGGAGATATGAAGAAATGACCACTATAAAGTGCCTTCTAGGACAATATTTACAGCATTCAGATGTATGAGTTTTGGGCTGAAAAGAAAAACCTTTTCCAACACAACAGAGAGGTGATGTGAATCAGGATTGACTCACTAAATATCCTTTCCAAAATACTACCAGATAAGGGCAAGACACTATGATATAGAGTAGCCTCTCTGCTCTCTTCTTCCTTGAATGAGCAGCAGTTATTCCATAAACTTTTAAACTTAACCTGCAGTTATGTGTAGCTACATCTTGTAACTGCGTTTCTCAGTGAATAAAATATTTGCTAAGTGTGATTCAACAGAATTTTCTTGAGAATGTGTCAGCAGAGTTGCAAGACAGTCCTTTTTTGTATGCATGAAAGAAACTGCTTGTAAGTACTTAAACAATCATAGAGGTAGGATTTTTAGAAAAAAGTTCCACATTTTTCTGTTCTCTGCATGATGCATGTAGCAGTACTTAGAGATTCAAGTGATATAACTTCATAGTCAAAACCATGTTTTTCAGACCAAATTCCTAAAGTTGAAACCCAGGTGGTCTCTTTAGAGCCTGCTGGTGAGTGGAGCTCTAGGGATCACATTGTTTACACCATTTGAGATGTACATTTTTTTCCCTCCTCATGCAGGCTGCCACTTCTCCTCCTCCCAGCCTTCTGCACTGCTATTACGTGCAGAAGTTCAGTACTGTATTTCCCCATATGAAGAACTTGGCAAGGAAAGACCGTGTGCTCTTGGCAGAAGTTTATCCTGGGATTATGCCAATAAATAATCATTTTCTGGTTGCCACAAGCATCCCATTATTTCCATTTGGCCATTCAGTCCACTCCAGTTCAGCTCTGCTAGTGCTTCTTCAATAAACCCTTATTATCAGGGGCTTAGGCCTCAGTCATTTGAATTCATGCTTAGCCGGGACTTGGTATTCAGGGATCCAGTCCGAATGTCCTTAAAAAAAATATACAATTAAAACACTTACTTCACCACAGAGCAGAGACAATGAAATTTTGTTGGCTGCAAGTTATATTTGCACTCCTAAAGACTTAAGAAAAGCTGGATTTTGAGGCTTGTTTTATAAACAACACTTGGAGGCTTTAGTTCTCACTGGAAGAGAAATGTGATGTCTTTTTGCCTTCATCCTTCTCTGCACATATATGCCTGTTGTTTACAACACAAATTAATTTCATTTTCTCATCCATGTTTAACCACCTACACTTGGGGCTAGATTTGTTGGGGACGGAGGAGACCCAAAACCCAAAAGCACCTTGAAGCTCCCACTGGGGTAGGTTCAGAGCAGGGACAGCACCTGAGACAGCTCTCCCTCCCACAACACGACTCTTGGCAGCTCCACTAGCTCAGTGCCTACTGAGGAGATAGCTCCCAGGCTTTACAACTTTGATCTAGCAACCTCAGTTCTAGAAAACAGCAACCAGTCTGTATCACTAGGGGTATCACACACACACATTGAATCAGCAAAGTGACTGGCTCCAGATTTTGAGTTTTAAGCAACCAAAGTAAACTACAATGCTGCACAGATCAACTGGGAAAACCAGTTTGCCAGAGATTAGTCATAAATCTTTGACTGTAGGGTTTGTCACTGAAAAACTCACCACTAGCTCCTTCATGTACTCCACTGTCATAAACCCTTTAATATTTAACTTGTGCTTGATTTTCTATTCTTTACAACAATGGTGTAAAAAACACTAATTATAGCAATTTTTCTGTCCCAGGCTGGATGTCTCTATGCAGTGCCTGTCCAGCACAGGAGTAGCAGCATGTATACCTCAGACAAAGCAAGGATGGCATCTGTTTGTTATTCTCCAGCAAGTTCTCTTTGTACAAGATGAATTCTACCAGAAACCAACACTTAGATGCAAAAAGGTGTGTCACCCACAGTTCAAATTTGTAAGGATTTACACTGTGCTCCTTCCCTTCCAATATATCATCCCTCAATATCATACCACCCTTACTGTCCTAGAGATAAGCACCAGTGGAACACATTCCCATCCCCTCCACCCTCTCCTCTCCTTTGCTCTCTACAATTATAATCAAATATGCAAACCAGAGAAAATGGATTCTCTGCCCTGCATCCTAATAAGGGTGGCTGGTTCCCTAGAACAAAATGGCTTGCAAGATGTGGAATTACATGACTTGTTTTTGAAGTAGGAACAGGAGAAAACCAACAAAGTGTGATAAAAACACATACACATTTTGGACTTCTAAAGTGAAGTCCTTCTCCATTTGCTGCTTCTAGTCACTCTGCAGATTACTCCAGAGAGTAGTCCAACATGGGAGGACAGGAAAGTTACAAGAGGTTTCTCAAAGAGGTCCTTTACTCCAGACAGAATCCCTTGTGATCACTTTTTGTTTCTGTTCTCATAAAATCAACTGAAACTCTTTGCCACTATTGCTGACAGAGGAATTTTGAGACCAGCACAGTAAAAGCAGCTTTCCAGGGACTGCACTAGTACTGTGAGCTGCCACAGTGGTAATAAAGGCAAGTTAGTGTGTGGCTGAAAGATCAATTCCATGGGCTTCTCTCTGGGCCCCGGGACCCTTGTCAGAGCATAGAGCTCCTGAAGGCTCTGGGTTCTTCACTTACAGCAGAATTACACACAGAAGAATCCTAAAACAACAAGATTGCAATCGACCTCAAATGAAATCAGTGTCATATAAACCTGCCTAGAAATCAAACTAGAGCACCAGACCCTGTAAGCTCTCCATTGCTTCTTATACTCTTCATGAAGGACTAGAAAGCTGAAAAGTGTTGTATCTCTAAATGGTACTTTCCACTGATCCTTTGTTTCTAATTTCTTCCCAGAGGTTCAATAGACAGAAAAGTGTTGTGTTATGCATGGTTGTTACAATTTCTGTAAAAGAGAAATTCAGTTTCAATGAGTCTCCCAAGAACACAGCCTATTTTAACTACCGAGTTTTGTCATTTCTCATTTTTGTGAATCTGCAAGAAACAATAATGGGGGGGAAAAGCCGTAATAGAAGTGCAATAGCTGGCGAAGTTAACAGGCAGGTATAGAGAAAGGGAGGGGGAAGGAAAGAAGAAAAGGTAGAGGATGTTAACTCTTGAAAACTTTCCACCAAAACTACAATAAGTCCTTATTATTTTGTTTCTGCACAGCTCAAACATGCAATGCAATCAGTCCATTTACATACTGGCAACACGCCTACCACCAGTGGGAGTGATTTTTCCAGAAATGCCTCAGAACTTTATTGCAAAACCCCAACCACAAGGCTAGTATAATCTATCGTGAATTAAATGCATGATTTCTCATTAGGGACAATAACTCAAAGGTCCTCAAGGTAGATTCATTTGCAGTATGTGTATAGGTGCAATACAGCATTGCCCTCTGCTGGATTTTAAGCTCTCTACTCATGAAAAAGTTGCCTCTGGCTGAGCTAGAGTGGATGATTTTTAAACAAGCACTGTACTAATTACCATAAGGGAATATCTTGCCACCAAATAAGGAACGAAACAGTGAATGAATGCTTATTCCTCAACCTTTTTTTTAATTCCACAGGACTAGCTCTGCTTCACACAGGGCCAGTATTGACCCATTCAGCCCTTACCCAGTCCAGCAACAGTCACAGAGCATAATACATCCCCCAGAGTCCAAACGCTGAACAGAATCAGTGCACAATCAGATACACAACATCTAAACAGGCCAAAGTCGAATTGTAGGTGAACTCTGGCTAAATCCATACCACAGTTCTGGTACCTACATGAATACATACTACATACATACCTACATACTACATCACTGTCACATCTAACTGGGTGTTACCCAACACACATCTTTCCTGCTATATAAAACCCTGTTGATGCCAACTTCTTTCTGGGCATCTCCTGATGAAAATTCAAGTGTTATTTTCAGTCTCTTCATAGGTATGAATACAGTGACTGTGGATTGATGTAGGATGAGTATGACAAAAATGAGAAAGGATCTCCTGCTTTTGACTCAGATAGAGTTAATTTTGTTCCTAGGAGCCGGTACAGCCCTGTGTTTTGGATTTAGTATGCAAATAATGTTGATAACACACTGATGTTTTAGTTGTTGCTAAGTAGTGTTTTGTTTATACTAAGTCAAGGATTTTTCAGCTTCTCATTCCCTGCCAATGAGCAGGCTGGAGGTGCACAAGAAGTTGAGAGGGGACACAAACAGGACAGCTGATCCCAACTGACTGAAGAGCTATTCCATACCATAGAACATCAGGCTCAGTATATAAACTGAGGAAAGTTGGCCAGATGTCTGTCGCTGCTCAGGGATGGACTGGGAGTTGGTCAAGGGGTGGTGAGCAATTGTATTGTGCATCACTTGCGGGTTTTTTTCTTTCATTTGTTTTATTTCTCTCTTTTTGCTGTCTCTTTTTCATTACAATTATTATTCTATTTTATTTCATTAATTAAACTGTTCTTACCTCAACCCATAGGTTTTACCTTCTTTCCAATGCTAATACTCTTCCCATTGGAGAAAAAGGTGAGCTAGAGGCTGCTTGGTACTTAATTGCCAGCTAGGGTTAAACCATGACAAAGGCCAAACTGGATGCAGCGCTACAATATAAAGCAAATCATTTTGTCCATCCTTGCTTTTCACCATCTATCATTTGCTGACTGTTCCCTGGCTTATTGACATTTGGTGAACCATCCAAATGCACATGCATATGCACGTGCAAGTATATAGGTATACCTGTATGTGTGAACACTTATTTGAACAAAGCTGCCCGTGGCTGGTTAATTATACCCATATGATCTAGAAAAAGACGGCAAATCCCATTTCTAGATGTCTTCAGCTATTATTCTTGCTGATCATATAAAAGACACAGCAGGGCATTTTGCATCCTGTAGCTTGATGCTGTGCAAAATGGGGCCACATCCAGAGAATCGGGACATCTGCTAATTCAGACTAATATATGGGAAGCTGAGAGTTAGCAAAATACTCTTTCAGATTAAAAAAAGAGTGCAAAAAGAAAGCTCTTTTCCATTTATACTAATTTCCAACCCATAGCTTACCCTTGTGCTTCTTAAGTAGTCCTTTATCAGATTTCTTCTAACTTTGCTTTTCACACTATTCTTTCTCTTTTTCACTGTCTACCCTTCACTCTCTACCTTAGATTTTCCCTCTTCCACCAAAAATACATGTGGTATATTCTCTTCAAAACATCTAGTTTGCAAAAGCAGCTGCTTATATCCCTAGTTTTCTTACAATTCCAGCTCTGTTATGTATCTGTTCTGTACCAGTGGCTGTGGGAGAAACTAGCTATTCTTCGTGGGTTCTATTGTTAATAGTAACAACAACAACAATAATAAACAGCTCCGTTTCTAATGATACTTTCCTGCTTTGTTGCTTAATGAGAGTATCTGTACTCTAAAAAGCTCCCTCTTGTCTGCTTCTCCCTGCAAGGTATCACAGTTCTCTGTGGGAGGCCTCTTCCTAAAAATAAATGTCATGATTTGCTTTCTGTTATGTTACAGTTAATTAAATTTTGCCACCATAACATTTCACCTTTCCATTATGCTGCATTTCCAAGCATCAGACTGCACTTTGCCCTTTTCCTGCTCCTTTTTTTCCTCCTTGTACTGTCAAGCCAAGAGCAGAGGCTGGAGTTTGACTTAAAAATTTTCAACCCCAGCCACATACAACAAAAACAAAAAACACACCTCACATTTTTTGACCTCTAGAAAGAAGTTAGCATCACAAGTCCAGATTTGATATTCTAGCAAATTCAGCTTACAAACTGTGCAAAGTAGGAAACTTAATAGTAACACAAGGTCTGCACCATTATATGTGAAAGCATTCAGACAAGAAATTGTGAGGAGTGTACTAAAAGGGTGACAAATGCAAGATAAGAATTATATACATAGTAAAATAAGAAAGGTGGAAAGGTTCACATTATCTAGAAGTCAATTCTTAAATACAAAGTTTACCTAGATGCCAAAAAAGACTTTTATGGATGAGGCAGACCACTAAAGAATATGATCTACAGCATCACCCCGACATTTACCTGCTTCATGTTTTTTTTAATTATCTATACTTGTGCAAATGAGTAGGCAAAATGATCCATTAATATTTTATACTCACCTTGAACCAATGACTGGGCAACATGCAAAGGCATAAAATTCCTGTAATGATAGGAAAAACCTAAATATGCGGCAATTCCAAAACAGTAGCAGTTATCAATTGTTTTGGAATTATCAGCAGTCACTATGGCCAATGATGCAGATGATCTCTTCAATTTAAGAGACTGAGAGAATAAATCATACTGCAAATGGTTCAACAAGGCAATCAAGTGCAAGGCAATATATAAAATTCTCAATGTGTCATGCTCAGATTCGTTCCTTACTTTATATTTCCAAGCACAACTGTTCAAATGAAAAACAAACAAACAAACAAACCAAACAAACGAACAAAAAACAAAAACCAAACTCCCATTTAAAATATAAGTTACAAAGACAAACTTTTCTTCAGACTGTTCTTGATCTTCGGACACACTGTACATCATGGCTGATTATATATTACAGCACATATTTTCTACAACATCAGCTATTCATGTCTTAAACTGGAAAATGCTTGGTGATGATGATATATCAGAATGTGAAAAATCGCCATGTGACCACAGTCCTGTCTCGAACCTCTCTGCATATAAACAACCACAGTGAACAAAAGAAAAAAAAAATACTTTGCAAGGCTTTAGATGGCCACAAATACAACAGCGACAATATATCCCTGATATTTTTTAATAGCAATGTCAGAAAACCAATGGAAGAACACTTTCAAACTGCTGATCTGTCTTTTCTCTCCCAGGGTGGGGGTGTCCCAAAGGTCTTGACACATTCCAAAGTGATTTGCAGAGCCCACTGGAGTGGGAGGACTGACAACGTGCAGTCCCATTTTGTGTTAAATGTTGCCAAAAGGGAAAGGAGAAAGAAACAGTTTGTTCTCTTTATAGTTATACCATACAATTGTATTTGGAAATTATTGACAACAAGTAGGTAGAAAAAGTCTAGTGTGGTTTTTAAAATATCTTGCTGGAAAGAAACAGTTGTATTCAAGGTTTCCTGAGACTGACTTTTCGTCCCTATCAGAGAAAATACCTATGAAGATTGAGTTCAAATTACAACTGCAATAAGGTAGCACAGTCCAAGCTCAAACAGAAAGATTTACATTCAGCTCAGATCTCTTGGCAGCATGACTCCTAAGGAAATTTGGAAAATGAAAGAGTAATGCTGACAAAAGGGCAAGGAACAATCTTCCACTGTCAAAACTTTCTGAAAGTTATGCTATTTGTTATTGTTCATTACATGCCAAGAGAAAGCAGAGCCAAAAACTGTTTCATTTACAAACAAAGCCTAAAGTATTAGACAATTTCATGCATTTATAACCTGTTCCCACCTCAATTTCTGCAAAAATAAAAATAATAATATTTTAAAAGAATCAAGTCAAAACAAAACAAACCCCCAAACATTCAATGGACCCAGCATTAGATCTTCTCTCACATATACAACTACAGGATCACATGTTCATATCTGTAAAGCTGCATGCTTTAGAATATAAGAAGCCACTTTATGTGAACTTGCTGTCTTTAATGAATGAAAGTGTGGATCCCACAAACTCCATGATTTTTTCTGGCAACTTGCTGCACTGATATGGTCAACCAGGCAAGTGCTTGTGTATACAGCTCCAAGGGATTTGGGACCTCACTGGTATGTGAGACACAAAATGTGTATCTTTTGCACCTCTGCTCAGTGCCCAGCTAGTGGTGATAATTTCTCAGATGGCAGTGCAGTTTAAATACAGGTAAATACAAATGCATCTCAGCTCTCTCCCAGATAGCCAGAATATTGAAAATCACAGGATTCATAGGGCTCATTATAAGCTAACTTACCTCATTACCTTTTTGCAGTACTGTAGCCACATAACCTTTAGCACCCAAGCTACCACACAGTCAGTAGGTCTTTATGGATCTCAGTCATTCACTCTGAATTCTTCCTGAACATCAATCTTAACAATTCTTGATTCCACTCCTGTACAATTAGCTCAACAAGGCTGAAGGCACCTTCGGTGATGTGTGCTGGCACAGGAGTCATGGGTTCAAACACCAAAATCCAGCCTCGCCAGTTAGTTTTTTCCTTCTGGATAGTTTGTGGTACACAGGCTATGCTGATGTCAGTAAGCTCTTTTCTGTTTTTACTTTTTGCTAAGTTCAGCTTTTGGGTGAGATTGCCTCCCTCTCCAATAAAGAGAAGCTGGCACACATACATGAAGGAAGACAGGGTTATATTCAGAATTTCTTGAAGTTCCAGACCATTTCAATTAATTTCCTTCTCTATCACCCCCTCCTTAGATAACTGCATCACATTGTATAAATCCTGTATATCCATTTTCCAGTTACTTTTACTCTTTCTTCACCAACATTAAAAAGTACTGGCACAGAGCATAGCTGTGTCTGTTTGCATAATGGATGTATGCATACAAGATTGCTTCCGAGAACATTCCTGCCATTCTTATTCTAGCAATAGGAGAAACAAAACCACACAAAGCAGGACATGAAGAAGAGTTGAGGAAAGAGGATGTTTGATCCTGAAGCGTTACCTTGTCACCAATTCATTAATATTTATATCTTCATCTATGACAGAAAGAAGGAAGAACAGCTTATACTGCCAAGGATCATAACACCAGCTTTCTCATGTGTGGATTCAGGGAGGCAAGAGGGAGCATTCCTGCAGGTAATTAGCCTTGACTGCTAATTACATCAGCCAAAAGTGATGAGCAAATTAGAGCAAGTCTGATGCTCTTCCTAGATTCCCAGAGCAGCATTGCTGGTTACTGTGATGCTCTGATGCACAGCAACCTGCGATACATCCTCAGTACCATACCAACCAGGACTGGCCTTAACAGCAGTCTGCCCTTGGAATGGGTGGGAATAAAGGCAGCATGTTTTCTGTCAGTACCTCGCTCCACCCAAAGGACCATGTTTCCTTATGGGTCAGGGCAGATATTCAGCTTCTGATCCACTCCATTGATCTCTCCTCATTCTGCAACAGTACAAACCAAATAAGAGCAGAAACTATTTGCTTGATATTTTCGGAGTCAACATTTGCCTAGTTTGCAATTTTCCAGAAAAAAAAGTCATGATCCAATCACAACAAATGCAGTGAGAAGTGAACAGGAACTTGGCTTTACATTTGTCTGTATCACTTGTCTACTAGTTCTTTTATATATATATATATATTTTAAAAAGCAAATATACTACATGACTGCATTTTCACATGACCTGTCACTCAAGATCTTGTTCGTTCCTGAAGATACAAGGTAAGGTCCTAGTGCACATACCTCATCTGTAAAAAAAAGCACTTCTATTCAGAAGTTATAAACAGGAAAAAAAGCAAGCATGTAGCCTGCACAGCACAGCTTACACCTACACCATCTGCACCTGGGACCTCAGAGAAGTAAGCATGTAAGCAGCCCCAGCAGCCTGTCTTTTATGGACCTCTCCAGAGTGTCACACATGTAGCATGAGGCTCAAGAGTTGATTCCCTCCAAAAGCACTTCCAGATCCAGGGCTGGATCTCACACAGGTGGGCTGTGATGCTTTGTAAATTTAGGCCCACTCCTTGAGACCCAGTCCTGGACCCATTTCCCAGTGAATGCTGCTTTGCTGACTGACTGGGTACGAAGAAAGGCAGCAGAGAAAGAGCCATAGGGCCCTTGCTTCACCCACATGCAGGTGCTACACCCACATGCACCCACATGCAGGTGCTACAGCCACCCCTATCCAAGCAGCACACAGAAGACAGAACTGTGACTCTCTACTACTAAGAGGTTCCTAAGGGGGACACACACACACACACACTAAAAAGTAAGGCTCTACTTTTACAGATATTGCATATATCTGTTATGAGAAAAAGTTTCCAAAAGCTGCGGAGATGGCACAAAAACTGTGTTAGATACACCGAGAAGAGAAACAATCAGTCCCAACTCTGTCACTCGAGGAAAATACTCTGAAACCTTTCAGGGTAGAGGACTGTGTCACAGATGGCAAAGGCCTAAAACAGATGGTACAAGAAAGGACTTGGAAGATGACGACGATCGGGAATGGAATGGGCCAGGAGACATAGGGACAAGCAGGCTGTGAATTGAGGAGGAAGGCTGATACAGAAAGTATCTGAATATGAAACTCAGCCCAGCCAACTGGGCTGAGGACACAGGAACTGAGGCAGTAGCTCACCTGAGAGCACTGGAGAGCAGGCAACTGGTTTGTATGCTGACGTTTTTAGAAAGTCAGGGAAGAAAATGGAGAAAAATAAATCCTTTGCAAGATTCTTTTCTCAAGCCAAGGTGACGACAGCCTAATTATACTTGAATTTTCTAGGGTCTAGACTTTAAAAAAATTATCCTGTAAGATTTCAAAGGATGGAAACATAAAACTTAATAGCTATTACTACTAAAACCTACTGAATTTAACTGAAATCAGTTACAGGTAGATGACGGATTTCAACCGCTAGGAGATCAGAGTAATTTAATGCCCCCTCATATAAACATTTGCATAAGCCAAAGGCTGTCAGGGATTTAAGAATGGAAGTTCTACGTCACAAGAGTGGGATTTCCAGCACCTATTTCTAGATTTATGATCTAGGCCACCGTATTTCCTCTCACTCCACTCTGCCACAGGATAGGCTTGTTGTAAGCAGCTTTCTGCCAGAAGAAGTTTGGATGATGAAGGTAACTACCTCACAAGGCTGAAGGATTACATCTTCCTCTTTACTGACTCAGAAATAACCTTAAAAAAAAAAAAAAAAAGTACAGCCCTCAGTGGAAAAGCCTGGAGACTGGGGGCAGGAAGGAGCAAAACTATCCCAGCAGTTCCAGCCCAACTATCCTAGGAGTTCCAGCCATTCCAGTGCCCAGGTAACACCAGACCATTCCCAGGACACTTTTACCAGTTTTCCTAGCAGCAGTTCATCCTCATGGGTTTCAGGAAAGCTGTATTTAAACACTTAATGTGTTTAAATCTACCTCTTCACACCAGCTAGACTGCACAAAACATCCAGTTATTCTTCTGCATATACGGAGGTTTGGGCTTTCCTCTGAAGCAAAGACAATTCTGATTTAGATGGCTTCCCAACAAAGTTAGCCCCTGGCTACTTTGACTTCCCTGCCACATGATCAAAGACACATAGGATGCCTAGAAAGCATTGCAGTCTTAAGTGCTACTTCAGTATAAACCACAACATAGGACTAATTTCCCCTCAGCTCCAGGCTGTCTTATACAGCAGCTAAGTTTCTTTGAAGGAATAAGAACATCGTTCCTTCAAACACAAAACTTTATCAAGATGTTGGTCTCTGCACATGGCTGAGACAGTGGCTGAAATGGCAATGATTCTACTCTTAGTTCCTATAAGTAAGGAGCTTGTTTAGTACTACTTGTCCCCTTCTAACAGAACACGTAGTGCATGCCCTTCTCCTCACCTCTGTTAACATACACAGCTATTCTGTAACATACAAATTGACCAACAGAAGGACAGGAATGAAGCACAGGCCTGAACAAGACAATTGCCCAATAATCACAGCATTAGTCTGTACAGGAATCACAGAATGGCTGCTTTTGAAAGGGACCTCTGGGGTTCACCTTGTCACCTTGTCCAATCTCCCTGCTCATGCAGGACCACCTCAAGCCAGTTGCCCAGGACCATGTCCAAATGGCTTTTGATATCTCCAAGGATGTAGACTTCAACACCACCCTGGGCAACCTGTGACAGTGCTCAGTCAGGAAGAACCCTACAGGCTTTATTTAGACCTGACACTACAAGCAAGTCTGTGTTTTTTCAAGGCTAGACACTCACAGATCTGGTCAAATTCTGTTATTGTGGTGTGGGGCTTTGCTTGTCCCAGTCCTGGATCACCCACAACGCTGTGTAGCCTCCATGCTACTGTGTGCAAGTTTTACAGTCAACACCCAACCAGCTAGGGAGCCAAAACTCCTGTGATTTAATGGTTTATCATGGCTACTCTTCAATAAGATACATCTCTATATGGAAGGCATAATTATTACAGCTTACAAAATGCTGTATTTCTGCATTTTAATTCTCAAAATGGCTTGACAGAGAAAAGGAAACTGCTTGTGCTTTACCCAATCAGTCCCATTACAGCCTCCTCTGCAAGACAGTGTACTCTCACTCCTCAGGTAACACACAGATTAATGAGGTCAGCTTCCTGATTACTCTTAGTACTAGCATTTTAAGGCAAGTGGGTTCACTACAGAGAGGGGAAGAATGTATTATGAGTAAATATGAAAATGCAAAGAAATGTGATAAGAGAAAGCAAAGCAAAAGCCTTGAGGGTGAAACTATGAGACTGTCACATGAAGGGAAGCATATGTGGAAAAATAGGATCAAGAATAGAGGAACAGATAAATCAAGTCTCTGCATCAAATGAAATCTCTATGCTTCCTTTCTCTTGTGTAACTTCTTGTTTATTTTTTTTTCAGGTGAGTGGAAGAAAGGTATAACAGAACTGAAAGTCCTGCTGGAGAGGATTTGCTTCAAACAAGCATCTCACCAACAAAAGCAGATTAGAAAAGGAAACAAATCTCTTAGGAGGAAAAAGAGAACGGTCCTGGTTCACTGGCCATTACACTTGATACAAGTGCTGCTCTAGGGGCAGTTCCCAGATAATGCTGGGAATTATTCGAGATAATGCTGCATCAAACTCAGCATCCTGCAAATACAGGGAGATCTCCCATCAAATACCATAATTACAAACATGTCAGTGCCTCCCCTCCTATTTGTGGCTGCCAAACAGAGTCTGAGTGTGCTAAAGTAGGCCAATATCTTCCTTATTAACAAAGAAACTCTCCACTCTCAGTCCCTGCACTGCTTCCTTCTACCTCTCATGTAAAAAGACCCATGATGCCTTTATTCTCCATTCACTTTGTCTCTGCCCTATTTCTGAGGTCCCTTCGGCCTGAGTTTGCATACCTCTGAACCAGCGGTTCTGTTACAGTTTTGATCCTTTCCCTGGCTGCTTTAGTTGCCTTTATTCGCTGCAGCATGTCTCCAAAGCTAGAGCTCTTTCTCTCAGCGGTCTCTCCCTTAGCATGGAATAATACATATTATAGCTGATTTTCTGCCTAATTAGAGGACTTTTAACATATCTAGAGTTACATTTGACTAGAGAAGTCTTTTTCATTCAGTAATATGAGCCTCTGTTCCTTCCTTGCTTGTCAGTTTAGGGTATTTCTGGCAACTCAAACTATGCCTTCCCTATCTTTCCTAGCTGCAAAACTCAAAACAAACAAACTAACTAACAAAAAAATACACATGAATGTCAAACTTGACTAATAACCTTCCTAGTTCCTCATTTTTGACTCCTGTAGTAACCACATACAGACTCAATTCCTGCTTTTACTCCATCATGAAGATACAGGATTTGCGCAAATTGGTCTGAAAAAATCAGTGTTCCTTTTACTTTGAGTCCCTCTTATTGCTTTTTAAACAAGTGAAGAAATGCCAAAGAATAAAGCCCAATATATTATGTTACTAGACCAATTACAGTTTACTACTGTTTCATATACCACACATCAGTGAAAAAAACACTGAAAACACATAATTAGACAATAAAAAAATAATCTGTGAGGTTAATTATTTTACAAGATTCTGGATTTATTTATTTTAATATGAAGGAATGTATAATAATAAAAAAATACAACAGCAAAACAGGCAAGAGTCTGTCACAGTTTACTTTTGGTGAAGAACCCTAACAGCCTCCAGCAATAAAAGCCACACATTTCTAGCCAAATAAAACCCCACAATCCTCCTCCACCTTGAACAGGTTAAGCTATTTGTTACAGGGCCACAGGGAAGCTCAAGGATGCTAGTAAATGGCAAAATGGCAGAGGAACGATAACTATAAGAAAAACCTTGCTAAGAAATGCCAAGTACCCTGAGTAAGAAGGAAAGGAGTTTTCCAAATGTCCCAACCTGATCTGGATGCTGAAGGCTTCATATCATGTATGATTCAGAGTACAGAGAGACTTTTATAAATCTTGGTTGCTGGGCACACAGCACAGTTTTTGATAGTGGCATACTCGGGACTGGCAAGAACAGTATTTTTCAGTCTGGGATCTAGGCAGATTTAGCAAGCTTAGAAACATGATGCTGTGGCAAGGTTTCAAAGCAAGCTCCACAGGGAGTTTAGCACCAAACTTTTCCATTTTCCTTTAATACAGAAAACACATGAGATCAAGGATGATGAATTTTATACACTATAAAATTAGCAGGCTTTCCTGCTAATTCACATTAGGCTCAGGTCATTGTAAAAGAAGAACTGGATAACCTTGGAGATGGAGGGATGACAAGTTCTGAAACTCAATAGTACAAGAAGCAAGATTTCACACTTAGAAACTAACAGAAAACCACTTGCTCATCAGGTCAAGCAAGTGAAAAGGATGAGTCTTAACACAGACCCCAATTACCACTATGATCAGACCATTCAAAGAGGGAATGTGAATCCAGAATATAACATGTAGGCCATGAGGTCCTGGTGTCACCTTCCAATTCCTCCCCCATGTAATCAACCTTCAGAGAAAAAACCTCCCCAAATGTCAAAATACAGCGGGTTTTATTTGGGGTTGGTTTTTTGTTGTTTCCTTGCTTTTTTTTTTTTTAATATAGGAATTGGCATGTTTCCAAAATTAATGTTTTTAAAACACCTAAATTTTGGATGTTTGGAAACACCTTGATACACTTTGCTCTGCTTCACATGCTGTCTTCTGGGACACAGATTTTACTCAGTGACAATTTGTACGATGCCCAGGAAACATCCCTCATCTTTATTGGCTGAGTCCTACTGGCACCTCTGTGAAAGAAATTGAAAAATAACATAATGAAATGCCAGAGTAGCTGGGATACTTATCTATACTCAATTTCCCCCTCCCATTTCTCAGAGGAGAAGGGTTGTTTACTTAACTGGAAGATTACATTTGTTGATCAAAGGATAAAGGGAATCCTCTCTACCTCACACGCCCCATCCACATGCAGATTTCAGAGCATGGTCTCACTGAAGCACAGTGTATGGCAACACAAATGAACTACCCCTATATTAAGTCACTAGATGTAATCCTGACAGCAGCTCCAAGCTCTTGAGTTCCTCCTCCTCCTCTGATCTCTCTCTTTCTCCTGCCTCCCTCTCCCTTTGCTTTGATGACTTTGACAGCCAAGTTCTTGGAGAGTTACTCCAGGTTACAACGTGTCATCTTTAATGGAATTCAAAGCTTTAATTCAGAAAGTGGCCACTCTTGACCTCTGGCCCCACTGCCACCCACTCTGCCATCCCCCTCCTTTCTCCATTGCCATGGAAATGAATAGCTGAGCGAAAAAATGGGAGCAGGCAAAGTCTAAAGCTTTTCACAGAGCCCCCAAAAGAAAGATGAATGAAACTCATTCATCACTGAGCAAGAGACTCAGAGAGCAAGCCAGAGGCAGAGCAAGCAAGGGAGAGAGACAGGCTGAGATAGAAAAGGTTACCTCATGCAGGAAGTTATGTGATTTGAAAAAGAAAAGCACAGGAGGTGTGAGGGAACATAGTTCACTTGCAAAAACTGCAGATTCCACTAGGAAGGATGCTTACTTGGGGAGTAGGGGTGGTTTCCTCAGCCACTTCCTGAGATAAAATTTCTTGTCAGATTACCAGGAAAGGATAGAAATTTGAGGAGAGAAGGAAAAAATGCCCAAAAAGAAATTTCAGTGAAAGTCTGAAGGATGGATAACTTATGGCAAGAAAAAAATATAATTAGAAACAAAGCTCTGTTTGTAGTGTTGAAGTTCCCTTCACCAAACCTCCTATTTTAGAGAGGCATTTTTCTATTAATGCATATACCTGCCTTTCCTCCCCCATCAACTCTGCATCACATAGCTTGATTTGTGATCAAGCTATGTGATCAAGCAATGTGATTTGATTGATATGTGATATCAATCAAATACCAAGGTAATTTTCAGCACTAGAGATTAAAGCAATAACTTATTTACTCAAACGTAGCACCAGCTTTCTGGTGTGTTCCTTTAATTTCCCCATTTCTTGCAACACAACTACAACTGCAAAGAGCTCCTTCTTTTCAGATAATCTGAAACAGATGTACATAAAACAATAATAATTAAAAAATATAGTTAAATGACACCATGTATCCCAACGTCAGATGAAGGAAAATGTGCTACTGCACACTGTTCCACAGAGATGAGGGAGCCTGCTGATGCCAGTGAAAAAAAAAAAAGGAGAAGGACAGAAAAGAAAGTCTGAAATGCAGCAGCTTCAAACAGCTTATTTGCCTTCACCACTCGAAAAAGAGATAAGCAGGACAGAAGGAAGGCAAGCAGCAGTGACAAGTGATTCCCTAAACCCAGAATATTTTGCAAAGGTATTAGATGAGAGTGTCATAGATTATACTAGGATATTTATATAATTGATGACTTTCTAGAATAACCAGTCAAAATTCATCTCAAGCATGCCAAAAATCAGGCAGATACCGGCAGGGCCCTTGGGGGTTGGTACAGGAGAAAAGCTGTAAAGGGCAGATCTCAGTAAGAGGCAAATTCTTACCTAAGACTGTGTTCTAGCCTTATCCTGACAGAGAAATGATAATGCAGTTCTCCTTTTCACTGAAGACCAGTCCAAAGCTTACCCATTAAGTACGACTCAGAAGAGAGCCTACCTAGAGATTAAGTGATAACTCCAGGAGATAGTTGCCCCTTGCAGAGCGATTACCATTCTGAACCGTGAGATTCTTTTTCCTCCTTCCAAAAGCTAATCAGGCATGATTCTCTTTCATTCCTCCAATCCCTTTGTCACAATTTAATTCCTCTTTCTAGTATTCTAGTGAAAAGGTATCACCCGAGAGGCAGGAATCATTATTCTTTGTTAATTCAGTGAACTAGATGCCAAGCCAAGCTTCCTGGGAGTGGCATTAGCACCTCTGCTGACCAGTGAGCTCAGACCCAGAGCTCATACTTAAGCTTCATCTGTTGTTAATCTGTATTTCCCTCCATGGTGGCTCAAATACTAGCTCTGGCCTGAGCTACCCCAAGGATTCCTCTGGGAGGGAAGTTCAGGCAACAAGCAGAAACACTCACTTCAGTATATGCACTATATACAGCCTGTGAGTCACAGTAAGGGGACCCAGTATATTCACAAAACCTTTTGAAAAAAAGAAAAATGGAATTGGCAACTTGTATACAAATTAGCTGAAACTAAACCTGACATTCTGCATTGCTCCCAAATCTCTCTTTCACAGCTATCAAAAATGGAAGTAGGCACAGATATCACTCCTTTTCACCTGCTGAATGCCTACTACTGAAATGGGGTTTTTACCTTGATGCTCCTTCCCTGTTATTGGAGAATCAATCCCTCCAAACACCCAAAGGCTTGCTAAGACCACAGGTATCACCTATTAAAGCTAGTGAAGCATATTTCACTACAGAAGGATACCAGCACTGAAAGTACGATGCAGAATCGCTCCTACCTCTCTCTGTCTTATCCTTCATGAGAAGCAGCTCTGCTAATGTGGAAAAGTCAGAAGTAATGCTACAGGCTCTCAGACTGAGGACAGAAGGGTGAGCAGTGCAACACAGCAGAGAGGGAGAGGTAAGGGACTAAGAAACCTTACAGTGATGCTCCTCATATCCTCAACACCTTGTCTCATCCTCCCCATGCCTCTAACCTGCAGACCTCTTCTTCTCTCCCACCTCCATGGACCCAGAGCTCTGCCTCTTCAAAGCTGGCTTGCAAACAGAAAGAGATCACTTAGGAAAGGTTTTGCTAGTTATAGAAAAATCGTTGTTTATCCAGGGAAAGACAGAAGTTAATAGGATGATGCTATTCCACACAGGCAGAGCAACTACACAGCTCTAGTATAATAAAACTTCTGTTACTATTAAGAACAGGTAAGAGCAATATTTTAGTGAGGAGTTACCCTCTAAATGGTTATTCTCTCTGATGGCCTTAGGCTAAGGCCTTGGATTGTCTTGAATGAAGAGGTATCTGATTGATCCATGATTAACTCCCACTGTAGAGCAGTTCAGGTCAGCTCTGTGGTGCACATCTGTTTATGTAAAACAGGCAGATTTTGGTAGCAGTAAACTGTGCCACAAATGGCTCCACAGAGGTGGGAAGACTCATTTGGTCTTCAAAGAAGCTTCCTACAGTAAATTAAAAAACTTTAGTGCTCCAAACATGAAGGACACCTGCATGTCATTAAGTACTTAATGCTGAGCAGACAGCTTTCTGGGTCACCATCTGTTCAGCAAGAGCACCAGCTCCTGGCTGCCATTCCCCAATTCAGTGTGCTCCAGGGTTTGAACTCTCAACCTTGGCAGCTCACAGTCACCCAAAAGATAGCATGGATGGATGGATCTTCTGTGTCAACAACACAAATGAGAAAACAGTGTCCCAGGAGAGAACAATTCAACCAGGCAGAGTTTAGTAAAGTCTCTTTAGGGATTAGGAGCTAATCAGAATAGCTCAGAATGTATATGCCTCTGTTTGTGGTATCTACTGCTGCCCTTCTAATCTCATCAAGCTGCCTGCTTATCTGGCTCTGATAATACTTGTTTTCTTTGTTGTTTAAACTAACTTCTCTCTTGTGCTAGAAAGTTTGCTATCTAGGCAACTACTCACAGAAAAAAGTTCAAAAGTAAGATGCCCTCACCTGAACAACAGAAGTGGTTGAAAACACTTTGTAGAAACAGGAGGAGCTACCTGCATAAAACTAGAGAATAAATATCTCATCAGCTCTAGAAATCTGGAATTACTTTTTCTGAGCTCCACAGAAGCTAGGTTGGCCCAATCCTGGCACTTCTATAAAAAGGTTTCAACCTAGAGCTTCAGCCTTTTGAAGTTGAATCACCAGATGGTTCCACAACATCAACACAATCTTCAAAATAAGCAAAATTAATCACAGAGACAAAACAAATGGTAATAGGTCCTAATGGTCACTGGGGAAGAATGATCTTTGTGTAAAACAAAGCAGGGGAAAGAGAGAACAGAGGCTGCAATAAGTCTGGGGAACTGACATAGTTTATAACCAGTTTCCACATCATAGGCTTACAACTTCTGCTTTTTGCCCCCTGTCCTCCCCATCAAAGTTATATCATACATGAAAACTCAATTTAAGGAAATGTATTTTCTGGCACAGTCCTGTATTCTCAGAGAGAAAACCAAACAAGTTTTTCCCATTTGGGAAAATCGTGTTTGGTATTTGATGTTTCAGAGTCTTCTTAAATAAAGCCAGCAATTTATTATAACCATAGCCAGTGCTCAAATTGAACTAGAGTTCAAAACTGCTAAGCTTCTTCATTCTTCTCAATGAGAGGAAAATCAGTATTTCTCTTGATTCTAGAAACAGAACTGGCTTATCCACACAACTAGAAAAGCATAAATAAAGGTGCTCCCGTGAGCAAAGGAAGCCTACAAAGCTGACACCCTCCTCCCCCTCATGTAAACACAGTCTACCTATCTCAAAAATCCATGTTTTTCTTCATTTGGAGTCACTTTTCTAAGAGGTTTTATACAGGTGAGACATGAAGACAGTGACATAATGCTTAGATGGAGACCTTCTGTGCTAGAGGACCTGGGTTTCTGGAATAAGGGCTCTGTCCTGCCTGTCTGCTGTCAAAAAAATATTTCTTGATTGGAAAGGAAAGCATGCACTTAGCTAGCATTCCACAAAGGCAAAGTAAGCAGGAGAAAAAGCAGATAAAGAAAACAGACAAACGAACATCAGCAAAAAAACCCATATGCTTAGGAAGAAAAGGTTAAGCATCTCTATACTTTGACAGTAAAATGACCTCCCAGCAGGTCTCTTTTAATTTCTATAATGTATGTTTCTTTGTTGGCTCTGTTTTTCACATGATGTTTGTCTCTATTCTAGTAGGTTTACAGGAGCCGGGTTACAATTTCGTATGATAAAGGGCAACACAAGTGTGACTTGCAACGTTACAGCCTTTTCAGGAAGCAAATTGGCACCTAAACTACAATATATGCAGATTACAGTTAAAAAGGGAACTCAATAACTTGTTAAAGCAGGACACATTTGCTATCTCTTAAAACACAGGCTTCTGCTTCACTGACCTGCTTATATTTCACCTCTGAGAAGCTGAGAAAAACTCTTCTGTCAAGACAAAATGGATGTCCTTATGCAAGAGCCCCAAGCTAGTTCCTTGTACCAATCTTCTGGTATCCACAACTCCACATTTGCCATTTACACTTTGTAAGATGAGTTATCCACTGCCTACTATGAAAGTTTTTGTGAAATTATCATCCTGCCTCCCACCATCAACACTGTAAAACAGTAAATTAGTTCGTAATTGAATTTTTCTTATCATGGCTTTTCCCAGTAAGTTATAGAGACCTTCAGTACTTGCTGTTTTTCTTCCCTAGAAGATATTTATAATGTGGTTATCTGTTCTTCTTGAGTTTGTCAGGCAGACTAAGCTCTTTAAGTCACAGAGCAAACTTTCTCCAGACATTAGTTTGTTGGAGAGTTTTTCCATTGCTTTAATTATTTCACATTTTGAAAATGTTGGCATGAACAGAGGGTGCTTTATCCTGGTGTCTTTGTCATCACCATCACCCTAGTCTAACCCTCTCATGCATATGCCTATGATTTTAGACATTTCTCCACAGCACTACGTTCAGAGTTCATCTGCCATTGCCTACCTCCTGTGACCCCCTAAAATCATTTTTAATCACTGCTTTCCAGCTATTTCCCATTACATATTTCATTCATATATATTGAGATAGAAAGGACTAAAACACGCTGTGCTAAGCCACCTGAATCATTATTTTCAGCACTGAAACACGACAGGGAAAATGTCACCCAACCCTAAGACACAGACATAGACACAGGAAGGAACAGGTGGAAAGAGGCTCCCTGCCTTTTCCTGACATCTTTCCCTGTTTCCAGAAAGGTAGAAAGAGGTCCTCAGCAGCCTCAGGCTGTTAATAATTATACCAATGCTCAGTTAGTAATGAATTTTGCAATATTTAACATTTTCCTTAAAGGCTGAAGTCCAATTCTTCATAAATTTTTAAAAGAAAAAAAAAATAAAAATGTGTTTTCAGTCTTCAGCTTTAAAGAAAATACTTGAAAGTACAATCATCAGGTTCCATTAAAATAATAAAAACCTACATTGAAGGCCAGAACAAAGAATCCCATCGTTGTTTTGGATTTTCTTCATCTAGTGATTTTTAGGCCAATATCCTGACAGGATAGGGGGAGGAGTGGGGCTGTCAGTACCGTATTCAATGAGTATAATTACACTGAATTAGTGCTAAGGGGTTTAGAGAGAGGAAAAAATACTATTCCACAGAGTTAATATAAAGTGGGCTTTCATGTACATACAAACCCACAAGGAGTAAGCTACTGCCTGCTGAGACCTATTTGAGAGCCAAGGGATTGATCGGACTCAGCCAGCCCTTGCTTAAGAGAAAAGCTGCAGTTGTGAATTACTGTAAAGCAGCATTCACATGATTGATGGGTTTACCCCCGCCACCACATTTGTTTCAAAGATCCATTTTGTCTTCTGTGGTGATGGTGTGAATTAACCCCACTCACAATGGCTGACTGGATTTTGCAAGACCGATCCAAGGTCTAGGAGTCTGATGGAGCTTTTATCTTATGCAGCCGTGTGACTGGGAAAAGGGGAAAGAGATGCTATTTAACACCCAGGCTACTGAGGATCACCATAACATTGACCTCCTCAAAGAGTCTGCAAACTTTCTGCCATCAGACCAGCCAGCTCCTGCCTGGGGAAGAGTCTTTGAAGGAGCTCTGCCTCTGATCTCCCTTGCAATCTGATTCTACACCCACTTATCCTTACATCCAAGGGACCATAACGTATATTTATTTCATCTCTTGCCTTTTTAATCCAATATGATGTCAGCAATAGATTTTTTTTTTTTCCTTTTTGCCAAAGAAGAGCAAGAGAAAGCCTAGACTCTGTAGCCAGTAAAAGATCCAGAGGCTCCATATAATTTGTGAGGGGATTTCTCCTCAAGGCTCGGGTGCTGTAAGTTAAAAGTAGTTAGAATAGCAAAGAGAATGGGAGAGAAAAATCAGAAATGGGCCCAGATCATGACTAGCTTTTAAAAATATCCTGAAATCTTTTGAATTGACACTATGACACAAAAAGCCAGAATTCCATGGAAGCCCAATCACACAATTGCTTAGGAATGGGCCCACAGCATCTCAGGAACCACTTTTTCAGCCAGAAATAAATCTGTGTCGGTTGCAAACTGCTCTGTGCTCCTCCCACTTCCCAGGAACTTACTACATACATGAATAAGATTTTGTTTTCCTTTATGCAGTAAATACATTGCTTAAAAGGGAGGAAAGAAACTCCAAACAAACAAATAGAGCATTAAATACTATTAGCTACACCAAGCTGGCTGCAGGCAAGTGAAATGTAACCTTCCCACACGCAACTCTGCAAAAGCATTTCACACTGCATCATTTTATTTCTATTGCCCTGGTCTTCCATAAAAACATGTCACTTAATCTACAGCACCTCCTCTCTATTAACAGTCCTGTTCTAACCAAAAGGAGGAAAAAAAATGATGCATTGCCACCACAGTCATTGGTGTCACTGTACTCACACCACCACACTCCCAGCATTTCTAAATTGCTACCTGCAGCATCCACTGGACCTTACAGTGTGGGAGCCCTTTATCCCAGCCCCACCAGCCATCCCAAGCCTGGCCCCGGAAAAGGGTCTGAGCACGACAATGCAGCTGGTTTCCCAATGAATGTTAGACCAGGGAGCTTCTTGGCATGTCCTGACTAGGTTTGTCACAGCACATCAAAGTTTTCTGTCCCCAGGTTTAGAGCACTTTGCAATCAATCCTCTTTGGTCCTTTCTTGGACACCATCTTCATCTGCCTTGATAGCTATGGCAGATGTTGCAGGAATCACAAAGTCAAATGCTACGAGAGATGTCTCCCCCTTTAGTAGCCTTCCTATCTCCAAACCAACCCTGCCTCCAAAGAGGCAGATGCTGAAGTAGCACCAAATGGGGTCAAGCACATTTCAGCCACTACACTCAATTGTCACCTGGAAATTCTTGGGCTAAAATGTGTCATAACTGAAAGCACACAGTAACTAGGTTAGTCCCTGTACATCAAAGTTGTTAGCAACCCATACAGACCGCAAGAAGAGCTGAGCTGTCCTGCTGTGACTGGGTTAACAGATGAACATTCAGACATTCTCAGCAGCATATAGAAACTGCTGTCAGATCATCTCTTGCTATCATACAATATTTCAAATTTTATGTATGTACATCTTATTAACCCCAAAAGACAGCGTGTTTCATTTCTCTGTGAAAAACTCTCAGTCACAGAGAAACTGTCCAATTTGTCTGGATCATTCTGAGTTTTACTACCTTGTGACCTCTGTTGCTGTGATTTGCAAGGTGTACACACATGCTTTCTGCTCCACCACAGAAACAGGAAGGAAGGAGAATGGGATCAATGGCAGGTTACGCTGGGATCTCCCAAAGCTGCTGGCAGCCTGCAAACCACCCATATGGGAAAGCACACCATAAGACAACATCAAGAACTCTTAGTGAGCCGGGGGAACACCACAGCAGCAGAGCACACCTGGACTACTGGCATGCTAATACAACATTGCTGTGTTGACAGAGCTGTCAAATCCCATAGACCTACCATACCAAGGTGAAGGCTCACTCCAGTCCCAGGGGGCTGGTGGTCTTTGTTTCTACCTGTCATATGACAAAAACATTTCCACTGCGCTGTGATCAGCGCGTTAGGTTAATCTCTTCTCTCCCCCACCAAATCTTCTCCCTGTGCAGTTCAGTCCAGTGGCAGTAGCAGCTGGATGTGAAACACAGGTGTGCTATTAAGAAAGGTCAAGTTATTTCATTTCCAAAGCCTATGCAAAGTGGAGCGTCATTCAAACCAGGCACATTTGTCTTCGAGTTCCACCTAAACAATGACTGACTTTGAATAAAGCTGCTTGTTATCACCCCTTCATTTGCCACACTCAGAGGCATGTTAGACAAGTGTAGTGAAAGCAACATCATTAGAAGCAGGAGGTCATCTGCAACCCCAGTTGGCTTCTGTTACTCCTGGTGCCACGTGTGTCATAGCAAAACCTGTAACACACTTATTGACTCACATGATGACAAAGAACACTCAGTCCTTGTGCCCATGCACAGCACCCTACATAAAAGCCACTTGAGCTCATCAAGATTAGGAATGAGCTCTTTCTTAAGTCCAGCCCAATCCAGTTAACAGGCTTATATTGAATGCTGAGAGACAGGGCTGTCAGGTGACAATGCATCTAACTTGCAAACACTAGCTTGCTAAAAAGGAAGAATGTCAGCTCTGCCCAGCTCCAGTTCATAATTGCCTCTTTGCTCTTCATATACTCCTTTACAGATGCTTTTCTCTAAAGATATAAATTTAAAATGGTTTCAGTGACCTTTGTGATTACTAATCACTACTATAAATCTTGTTCCACTAGCACAAAGTAAAAAAACAACTGTTAAAGACAAGCTCGTTTTATTCTTCCTGATCAAATAGCCTTCCCTTCCTGTTCTTGGCATATGTTTGCATAAGTTGATTTGCTTCTGCTAAAAAGATGCTGGCATGCATCAAAACAGAAAAAAATAAAAATGTGCAGAGATGCTTTGAGACTGCTTGTGACATCAGTTAGTGATACCACACTACTGTCCCATCTCCCTCACTCTATCTGTGCACAGAGGTGCAACCTGGGGAAGGGATTGCTCCTGACCTTCTACTGAGGAGCAAGCACAGCAGTACATGTCCAGACTCAGACCTCCCCACACCACTGAGTGTGCAGGATCTGTCCAAAAGTGAAGGATGAAACAAAAGACTCCTCCCATTCAAAAAACAGAGTTGCTTTGGGATTCATTACTTAAAAGGTAATAACCTTAAAGTACCTGTAACCTCAACTTACTAAGTCTCAATTTTCCATAATAGGAATCATGAAGGGGAAGGGGAGAATAAACATCAATTTTGCAAATAATATAAATAATTCTAGTAGTTAAATAAAAGATATTTTAGAAGTATAAGTGTTGCTATGAGAAGTTAATATTAAAATCATTCCCTGTGAGATGCATGGAGACTAAGTTAACACAAAGTTAGAAAAATTGAACAGAGTCAGACTTAAGGGACAACAGGTAACTTGCACAGGATATTCCAACTCTGACAATACATTTGTTTTCAAATAGCAGTCCATTTACCACAGCTGAAAAGAATCAGGCCAACAAATTAGATGTATATGGGTGCAATCAGCACACATTTCTAATATCACAAACAATTTCTTGGAGCACAGTTTGCCCACATGTTAAACAAACAAAGCAAAACGAACAAACCAACAAAACAAACAAAAAACCCCCAACAAATTTCCTCCCTCAACAACAACAGCACAAAAATTATTAAATTATACAACCAATCTAAATCATAGTGAGACTATATACGTTTATTTCACATATATTTTTAGTTACTTTGGTAGACTTCAGATACTTAGATCAGGTCTTTAGCTAAAATGCTTAGAGGGGATTCTTCTAAAAGGCAAAAACATACAATGTTGAGCTGTGCTTGGACACATAGCAACTAAGGAAGAGGAAGAAGTCAAAAGCACAAATCTGATTTTCAAACTTTCCTCACAGGGAGGTACAATAGGGGAGAGTTTCCAACTAGAAATTCTGAACTCTAATCTTGAGGATGATAGCATGCAAGCCTCCAATTCAGACCAGAGCAGATCGACATGAAACACTTGGTGATCAAATGACGACAACGTTACCATTTTCTAAAAAGGTGTAAGTGTGTTAATTTTTATAAACAATTTCTTCCCGGTGTAACCAATTCACATGGTAGCAGGTAGCTTGAAGATTGCTTTCCTTTCAAAAAGCATGCCAGGAATGAGCTCAGGTATTCTAACAGGGTGCCAAAGTGCAATCACTGATGATACTCCTGGTCACTCAGGAAAAAAAAAAAATTACTTCTCAAATGTAGTTTAAGAATTTATTCACTCACAGATTATCCTTAAGAGAAAGAAAATGGAAATACAGCCCGAGTGAAACTAATAGGAGAGAACAACTTTGGCAGGTGAGATGTAAAATGAAAATTAAGAAGTCCAAGAGCAAGGCTGAAGAACAAGGAAGCAAATACATAGTGACAAGTACAAAGGCATTCCTTAAGCACACAGGAAACTGGAACTCCAGAAGAGCCAGTGGGTCCTGCAGATTACCCTGACACAAAGCCAATGAGGGTAGAAAAAGAGACTGCACAGAAGTTAAGTGGCTCCTCTGCTTCATTCTTTGCTTTGAAACAGAGATGCTCCAAGGTTATACCAGTAAAGAACTTGAGGCAGAACTGCCAGACAGAATTAGGGAAAATAAAATGAAGCAAATAAAAAAAAAGAAACTACTCAAGAAATTCGATTGCACTAAACTGCATTTCCAGAGCTGAGAAAAGTCAGTTAAAGGCAAATGTAAACCAGCTAGGCTGAAACAGGAGTCCCACAAACTGGAGTCTAAAAAAAGCAGATTTTTCAAAATGATAAATCATGCTTCACTAATCTACAAAAAGACTTAAAAAAACCATATGCTGGCTATTTTTCACTAGATGTAAATTGTTCAGATTTTCAAAGACTGAAATAGTTAGGAGAGCTCTGTCTTCTCAGGATAAGAGGCAAGATCCTGTCTCTCTTTCAGTATTAGCCAAGAAACAGAGAATCCCAGGGTAAGAACAATAATCAGTTCTTTGTACAAAAGGAGGATGTTTTAGCACCCAAAGTAGAGCCTAGGATCAATGTTGTGGAAAACATTTATGAAGTATCTGAAAGAAAGAATTAAAAGGGAGGCAATAATACATGCTGCCCATATAATATGGTATGAGTCAACAGTATGGAGGTCCTTGTCCTCACCAATACCCAGGCAACTGGACAACACAAATATCAAATAAAATTCACCATATTGAAGTCTAATGGAACAAAAATATATTTATCTGCTTATATATATATATATATTCAGTACAATTCAATGACCACTGAATGAACTTCTAGACATCAAAAAAGTTCTGGGGACAGAAGTAGTCACATCTCTGTGCTTAATGAAAAGAGTAATTTCAGAGTAGACAAAACTTTAGAACAGCACTTCTAACATTTTAAAATGTAATATGAAAAATTGTTTGATTATGGAAATGATAACATAATTGTAGACTGCTGGGTTAAATTTCAACTAGATGTGCTCACTGAAATAAGGACATGAATTGTGAACACATTTAGAAATAAAGAATTGAAACATTCTGTTGATTTAGAACAAGGCGTGGGGTTGTAAAAGGCCACTGAAAATGAGAAACATGAGAGAATGTGTAATATTTTTGAAAGGTGACCTACTGCACTACTTAAATAGAAGAGAGATTAAAACAAAGAGAAGTTGAGGTTATGAAAATAAGGACATTACAGACATATGAATTCAAAATTAAGATTAAGGAAACCTCAGCTATTCAGAGTAATGAAAATATATCTTCAAAATCAAAACAGTTTGGGTGTGGCTTATCTGTTTAGGGGAAAATCCCTTTAAGGTCTACTCACATTTAAAGCTAAGGAAGATGACCATTATTTGCAAAAAGTTTTAAGGAGTCCCCATAAGCCTGGTTTTACAGAACCTGACCCATGCTCTGCCATGCACTTTCACATTTTGTACAAGTGGACTGCTACTCACAAGGCATGGTCTATGTCTTGAAAAAACCTAGGCTGAATTCACAGACTGATACAGCTTCTGTCACAGAAGCATTAGCAGCCTTTGATGGTTTAGCTTTGCAAGGCAGCAAAACTGGGACCATGCAGGAATCTGAGCAAGGAAATCAGAGTCTGCCTGGGATCAGCAGCTGCAGCTTGGAAGTTCTGCTACTCCAAGAAGTATTTAGGCCTAGAATATTTTTTTTAATCTGGAGGAATAGAAGATAGATATTAATGAGAAAAAAAAAAAAACAACTTTCATTTCATACAAACCACACTTTGCATCAGGCAGTGAAAAGTACATTTATTCTATGCTAAGGGCACAGAACAAAGGCTAAAATGTCTTTCCCAACAGAAGTTATGATCATATCGGGAGAAAAAAAGAAAGAAAAAAGAAAAAAAATCCAAGACACTATGTCCTATGAAGCAACTGAAAAGGACAAGCACAAGCCTTTGGGAAAAAAAAAATAAAATCAAATCACACTTCCAGTTTTATTCAATTCTATAATCATAGTAATAATAATTTTAAATAAAAATTAAAAATTATTAAAACTGTTTACAAATATAAAGAAATAATTTTATAACAACTTATAATTATTAGGATCGTTAAAATGTTTACAAATATGACACTTATATTCCAACTTTGAAAGGGATGCTTTGAAGAAAATTTTAAACTGATCGGGAAAGGATAAATTGGAGAAAATGCTTCTCATTCCCCACTGCTTCACACTATACCACTCTTTTTGTGAGACACCATGATCATAAAAATGCAATAATGTCCAGGACCAGCTGGACACCATAGAGCATCATGAAGACCCTACTGTAGCCAGTGTGTCTATCTCATAAGTAGGCTCAACTTCTTGTTTCTATTCTCTCAATGCCCATTAAGTGCTGCAAGTGTTTAGACACACACTAGAATTTCACTGACCTGGAACACAAATCATGGATTCAGTAACTCAAAAATTTCCATTTCAATAAGCCTTAAGTGAAATATTTCAACCTCAATTTTTCTTGACTTAAGACAGATAATTTGCACTTCACAGACTTTTCTTGCTTTGGGTTTTTTGTTTGTTGCAGTTTAAATAAGACAAGAAATTCTCACCCACAATTACTTGAAAAATAAATCTCAGTTGGTAAAATCCCAACCAGAATTGGAGCCTTGTTGCACATGCTGAAAGTGTCAGTGCATAAAGATGTGAACTTGTCATTTATAGTACATGTTGCACAATTGGAAAGTCTAAAGTTATCTGACATATTTTTGCTACACATCCCTACAGTTTTGAAAAGTTTCTCCAAGCAGACACTTGCTTTTGTTGTGTGTGTGTGTGTAAAGCGTGATGTCAGGGCAAGGTTTCTACACGTCTCTTTTTTCCCCTCTATACAAACACATACTCGCCATATCCACTCAACCTACAGTTGTGGTTAGCACAAGAAAGAGGAGTTCTTATTTAAAGGACTTTCAGATATAGTAATAAATAATTCAAACTAAAATATAGCACACAGCAATTAAATGAACACAGTAGATGCTGTAACACGCCACCTTCATTTTTTAGTCCTTTTCTTCTGCGTCAGTATTCAATCTCCAGCTGTTCTCAAATGCTCTAACCCTTTGGGAAAATTAGCACAGAGATGCTGTATTTGTGCACAGAGAAGCAGCCAAAGAAAGGCCAGGATCATGTAGCACATTATACCACCAAGTAAGAAGAGATGTTTGTAAATAGATGTAAAAGAGATGTTTGTTAACTCAGTTGCAAAATAGTAGAAGCATCTATAAATGTTTTTGAAAACAGCTTCAAAATAACTTTTATAGATCAAAATTATGAGTAACAGCAGGAAGTTCACACACTCTTCCTCACATTCCCATCCCTTTTTGAACTTCAGATTTTTTCCAACATGAAAACATGACCGATTTTGCACGTAGTTATAGACAGAGAGAGAAAATGTTCCCCTCTCTCCTACATTTCTCATTTCAGCCAACTTTACAAAACATTTCAGATGTTAGGCCCGGAAGATTTCTCCCTTCAGAGATAAAACCAAGGGCTGATCCCAGCGGGAAGATGGCAGCCTCTACCTCTCATCAGGATAAACTCAGAATGTTTTCAACACCAAACAATCATTCAGGGAAAAGTTTACGGCAAAGGGTTATGCACAGCCCAGATCCTGCCTTGAAAGGATACAGTTATTAACATGGACCAACAGAAGCAGTTTACATGAGAAAGTGGAACAGAAACCCAGCTCACCATTAGTTTGACTTTTACCAAAAAAAAAAAAAAAAAAAAAGTACAAGAGCAGCTCATGCTTAAACAGATGTTCAGAAAAATATCAAGTGAAGCTGTCAAAGGCCCCATGCTAAATGTATTGCTATAAAACTTATCACAAGAGATTTCCTCCCCATACACTCACAAAGGGCATGGACCTGAACATGTACTGTGTCATCAGAGATTTTTATTTCCACTAATTGTGTTAAACTTATAAATGAAGGCACTGTTTAAGCAAAGAATTCACAGGCACTTTTACATTTACATTGTCTAAGTAAATCTCACTGTTCTCAGTGAGGTAACTCAGAGCCCATAAAGATGTTCCACCATTGCACAAGAGGTGCAAAGACTATATCTCAAATTACTAGCGATGGAAAGAAGAGAATGGCACCTCCTAAAACATATATACAAATAATCCCAATAACCACTCAGTGTTAATGAGTCCAAAACACAAACTAAAACCCATGTCCCATTTAAAGACATGTTCTTGAGCAAATAAATATGAAGGGAGAGGAGTTTGCCTTTTCCTTATCATCCCATAAACACAGTTCCCATGCTATTTTGCAAGCATAGGGAAGACTAGATTCAATGTATATGCCCCTATTTAGGCAGCCCATAATTCCTGCAGCTTTTTGTAAATCCTCTGCTGGTGGATGGTCTGTTTAGGATTAGTAACAGAAAGAAAGTAAAAGCAACCTTTAGGCTCCTCTGAACTCTGTAGATCTTTGGTCAAACCTGCTAGAGGATCACCATACCGTAACCGGCTCCCCCGTGACTTTCTGGTTTGGTTTGGGGTTTTTTTTGTCCTTCTGCTGCATAAATAAGCCTAGAAGAGGAGGAGGAGGCCCACAGCATGGAACAAGTATGCTAATGCCATATCATACCAACTGCCATGCCAACAGCAATCACACACACACGCCCGCTCACATGCTTCTGCCAAATAATCACTTAAGCAAACATCAACTACAGAGATTAGCAAAAGCGTCTGACAACGCGCAAATCGGACAAGAAACACGGGCTGAAGGGACAGCTTAGAAAAGTGAGGATTTAATAAGTGAAATGACATGAAGTTCCTTAATCAAAGTTTGCAGCATTTTTGGAAGACTGCTGAAAATCCTATCTGTTGGCCTTAAAGGGAAAGCTGGTAGATTTTTTCCATCCATCCGTCCCTACTGCATATCAGCTGCAGCCAGACAGGCTTCTAATAAAAGCAAGTGACTCTTGCACAAAGCAAAACATCTTTCTGACCTCTGGGAAGGCAGTAATCCAAGCAAACAACCAGGCAGTCAGGTGGCACAAGCTACTGGGAAGCAACCAGAGCATCTCAGGGGCTTTTTGTCAGCACCAGAAGGAAAGCTAAGCCAGTACCATAGAAGACTGGGTTTCCAGGTGAAACCATCCTAGGTAGAACAAGTTCAAATTATTTCTGTGTAATGTGATAGAGGTGGGGAGGCTATTTCTAACATGTAAATTTTATTATTCAAACTAAAGGAACAAAGCATTTTCCTACTGGAATTAAGGCAGAATATCAGAACAATCTCTTGATTTTTCTTTAATTTACTAAAAGATGATTAACTTCAAAGGCATTTTCAATTAAAGCAATGAGACTTTGCTGCAAGAAGTACAAGAAGACTCCCAACCATTTACCAGCACTATAGTTCACCTTATTTTGAAGAATTTGCTACCAAAACAAAGGAGTACTCTTTCTAAATCTTAGTGTGAATTCTATAATCCTTATTCTGATGAGGCTCTTGCTGAAACATCAACTTTGCCTAATTAATTGCTGGAAGATGTGTGCCTGGTTTAATATTAATCTCTGCTCAACAGGAAGAATATGCTTTCTAGTGAGCTGAGAAAGGTCTCAACATCGAAACGGAAGAAGTTTGGTTGTCTGAAAGCAAGCTGTGACTTTGTAGTGCCACTGCAGAGACATCATCATATTAGAGATGCCATCTTTCTACCAAGGCTATTTCCAGCTCCCTTCCCATCTCACTTTCAAAGTCAATAGACTTTTCTTAAGAGATCCATCCTTTACCATCTAACAAAGTGCCTAAAAGTGCATCACGGTAGTGTCTTTCTAGATGAAGTCAGTCTTTCTACTGTTGCTCACATGCTGTAAACCTGTTAAAAAAAAAAGACAAAGGCAAAACCACCTGCAAAATATCTTTAAATATAAAGATTTTGATATGACAAATGCTTACACTCAGCATTAAGCACATTTTAGATGCTCCTATCACAGAGGCAAAGATGCTACAGACTGTGAGCCTTCTGTTGTTGGCTACAGATGGGTACATACATTTGCATTGCACTACTAAGACTCTTTTGCGCTTTGAGATACACGATGTGTGAGAAATAGAGCTAAAAAAATAAACACATACATAAATGAATCCGTTGTATTAATGATCCAGTCAAAACAAGGAAGCCTTAAATGCAATAGTTATATCACTTTTAGTTGTTTGTTAAACTAATGCCACTGTTCACATGGCACTGAGGGAAAGAAAGAAAAAGAAAAAAGAACAAAACAGCTTTTGTGCCTGATATTCACTGGAACTGAATCTGAGAAGTTAGTTCAGTTTTTTCTGTTGCCTTCAATCGAGCAGGGATACTCTGCTTCCACAGATATCTATATATTTACTGTTTGTGTCAATACACAAGGAATTCCTCCTTTCCCATACACCCATACAGTGATATTATCTGATTTTTGACTTTCTAATCTTTTGGGGCAGCATAAGGCAACAGATAATGCAGTTAGCAAAGTCAGATGGTAAAGACAAGAGCAGAGTGGTCTATCTGCCTTAACAGCCTCAGGAGGTCAAGACCAACTTTGCACTCAAGCCTAAGAAATAGGCTACCTCCACCTTGTTGCCATCTTCAGCAGTCCTGTGCCTGTCTCCACTGCCAGCTGGACCAGCCTCCCTTAGACAACTGAGCATCAGCCCAGGTGTGTAGAAGGATGCTTGCAGAAGAAAAGCAGAGCCTATCTAGCCTCCTCTTTCCTCCCAACTGTTCTGTCTGGTTTTATTTTAAGAGGGGAGCTTTTGTACAGATAGGGAGTAGCTCCAAAAATATCTTTGGAAGATGGCAAAAATTCTGTTCAATTTAAGTTGTTAGCTAGCTGTTTGACCAATTCCAAAACATGCATTTACACTGAAGTGTTACAGAATTTCTCCTCTTTCTCTTCCCTTCTCACAGGCACTTGACAATGATATAATCTACAACTAAATAGAGGATGTTTACAGGGTCCAAGCTACACTGAAACTGTGTAGAAACTAATGAGGAAGGAAGATTCTTATAATACTCTTGTGAAATCTTTAATGAGCTCTGAAATAGTGCTGGCAGGCCTCAAAGGAGAAAGGCCCAGTTTAAAATTGAACTTTGCAGTTTGCTAAATGGCAGTGTACTGGAGCCCCAAGCACTGTTTATTTTCAGAGACTATTTTTATCAGAAAGTCCCCAACTCCTGTAATGCTCTTCTGCTCTAAGTCTTTACCCCTCTCTTGCAGCTGCCATGCAATCAGTGGCACTGACTGAGCAGTGTGCTCCTAGGGCCCAAAAAAACACATTAATATATTTTGCTTAACTTAATGGAACTGGATTTTGCCTCAAACACAGTTAGCTCCATTCCTCACCTCCAGAGGTTATCCACATTGAAACCAGAATGTGCAAGGAAGGGCAGTGGCTTTTTGGAGTAGAGGGATGGTGAGGGTGAAAAATCCCCTGGTTGTATCAGTAATATAGTTAGCTCTTTATTACATTCACATTCTCCCTTCTCATCTCCCATGAAACTGCCTACAGCTGTGTTCTCTCAATCTTCAGTCTGAAAAAGAATAAAAAGCAGTCTGCAAGATGACTACAGCTTTTACAAAGCCACTCCCACATATAAGGAAGGAAGGAAATTAAAAAAGGTAAAAAACAAGAGAACCATCATGGTGCCACTGTAGAAGGCAGAGCCAGATATTTAAATGGCTCAGTGATTCTACTCCTTGGAATAAAAGAAGGTGAGACGTATTGGCCAAGAGAGAGTCTAGTTTGGTAAAGTCCTACTGACTCTTTCCATGATGATAAAGTAAACCATAGCTGAAAACATAACCTGAACTACTTTAATACTACCACCTGCAGTGGGGCTTTTTAAGTCTTCGAGTGAAAGTATTCATTAGTGAGAAGACTGTAGAAGAGGGTCTGAAAAGTATTGATGAACTTGACATCATAAAATCAGTTCTTCTGGCAACTCAGAACAAGAAAAATTTTAGCCAGCAAATCCCATACCGACTGCCAGTTCTTATTTCAAGAGTTGGATCAATCTCATGTTAAAGGTAGTGAGATTAAAGAGTTTCTTCAGCTGATGACCACTTCTGTTCAATTCAAATGCAACAGTTTGCAAAGCATATTTAAATAAAAAAAAATCCATTGATTTTTTTTAGAGTCTATTACTGTTGGCATGAATAACAAGAATCAGTACCTTGAAATTTAGTGATACACAAAAGATATGCCTTTTCTCACCTAGTTTAGCTGCTGCTATGTCAGTCCACAGAGACACCACCATATCATTTCTTACACAACTACTGTGCTCTGTGAGTTATTGCAGTAAAACAAGAACATCCACGTTACAGAGGACATTGTTGGCTCCTTTAATTTAATTTTTCCACAGTGTTTCTGCTGAAGAAACTGATGTAAGACAACTGACTCAAATTTTCCCCACCTCTCATCAAACGCACATTGAACACTTGACAATGCCCACTTTTTTATTTTCCTCTGCATGGCTCCATCAGAGAAGACCCTCTGTGCATTCAGAGCAGTACAATGAAGAATGATTTCCAAAGCATTAACTTGGAGCCTTTGAGACTTGGATGTTTTCAAAATGATTCTTTTGTGCTCAAAGGATTCTAGACTACCCCAGCTACTCTAGAAGAGAGTCTTTTTCCCCTTTCTCAAAACATCCATTCCTTGAGCCATCCCTGGAGTGCATTGTTGGGGCTGATTCCTTAGTGCAGTGAGTTCCATCAGTCAAAGCTCAACAGATACAAATAATATCAGGATATGGATATAAATTAGTGCGACAGACCCTAAATAGTTTTGACAGGTTTAGTAAGTATATATAGCGACACAGAATGCTATTCCTGCTGTCAGACATCAATATGTAGACAGAAGATTGGGGGCACCATGGAAACTCAGCGACATAAGAGTGGTATTGATTGGACAGAAAACGAGACTGCAATTTAAGCTTAAGGCTGCCAGAGATGCCAAGAATGGAGAATGACCTCCAGCAGTGAATTTTCAACATAAGCTCCCTGTGAACAAGCCAGTCCAAGAAGGATAAATCAGGGACAAGCTCACCAGGGATATGGCTCAACTGAGTTTCGGCTACCCTAAGCAGATGAGAATCACTCTATGTGTGCACGCGTTACAGTGACCTAGTTCGTTCAAAGACAGCGATTTGAATGGTTTATTATAGAGGCTTGAAACAAAGAGATTTCCTCAATTAAAGTCCTGAAATGCATCCTCTAAATGAAAATGCTTTTGATACACTGATCAGCAAGAGGTTGTAAATATCGAAGCAAAGCGGACATTGTTAAAGACCAATTCCCACAGAAAACGCCACGGTTGGGAATGTAGGTAATGAGGGGGCCTGAACAGAGCAGGAGCAATGAGCCATGCCAACTCCATCCCTAATGCTCTAGTGTTACACTAAAACACTTGTTACACTATAACACTAGATAAATTGTATCTTTCCTGGCCAAAAAAAAAAAAAAAAAAAAAAAAGGAAACCAACAACGACAAAATAAAAAATCCGAACACCCCCCCCCCAAAACCAACCAAACAAAAACAAAACAAAACAAAAAATGAGTGCATTTTCAGAGCTTCTGTAAAGCATTATTTTAAACTATTATCTGAGCACTCAGTAACAACTATTCCCAGAACAATCAAGAAGAAATAGAGGACGTGTCAGGGAAGTACCTCGCTGGAGCCATGACTGCTAGAAGTCCACTAAAGTAATAATAGTCACATTTGTGGCAGAAAGATTAATCTACACAAAACATCCATCAGTACAGCTGTGTCAGGAATAAAATAAGCCTCCAAAGTGTCCCCAGTGTCATTATGGGCGTAGAACACAGGTAGGCATATGGTACTGGGATAGTAGTGCTATGTTTTGTAATACTATAGCAAGAAAAACCTTCTGCTGGCAAGGCTGTATCAGCCACAAACTGCATCTCAAATATCTGGGGATAGACATCCGGATAACTGCAAAAAGTCTGTTTTTCTTAGGCCTTTTCTACACTATAAAAAAAGGTTTATCAATTGTAAAAAAAAAAAAAAAAAAAAGTTTTGTTGCTGGCTTCTCTTTTTCCCACCCAAGAGCTGGCTCAGGAGCACGCTAAAGTCAGTAAGTTTCAGTCCTTCAACGTCACACAAAGCTTCTTGTGTAATAAGTCACCGAAGAGTTTAGCTTAGCCTGAAGACAGGAGTATATTAAACATCTGCTTTCCTTCGCTAAATTATGCCGCAGGTTTTTCCTGCTGCTTTTTTGGGTTGGTTTGGGGGTTTGGATTTTTTTTTTAGTCCAATGAAGTACCCTGTCTGTGCACTTCCAAATTTTAATTTCTCCAGCAAATTAATAAATTCTGCCACAAATACATAGGTTCCTTTTTGTCTTCAAACCATTTCTCATGATCAAAAGTTCAGACTTTTTTTTAAATTTTTATTCCTTTGGAAGAAGGAAACCGAAATAAACAAAACAAAACAAACACACAGAAACATTAAATTTGTTTTGTAATCAGCTCAAGACCACTGTTCAGACCAGGTAAAATTATTTCTTTGTAACAACTTTCCTTTCCTACTCTCTTTCTCTCCCCACCCTTTCTCTCCTTCTCCCTAATACCATTAGTTACACACTCAGTCTACTATTTCTTGATAAAAAAAGTTGAGCTTTGCTAAAAGCTCAAAAAAAAAAAAAATCAATGCCCAAAGGCAAAACAAGGAAAGGGCAGAGAATTCAAGACTTGATGGCCACAGGTAAAGCGTCCCTCTACTGTAATACAAGTAATTTAAAGCAAACAGAATCTAATTAAAACACTATCCATAGATGCAGGGTTATCTAGCAGAGAAAGATTTAACATGTCATTCCCAAGAACCAACTAGTCTCTAAGGTTTACATCCTAGAAGCCAAATTCCAAGTGTATCTCTAAGCTAAAGCACGGTAGACATTCACCAAAAGCCACTTGCAGTGTGGAAGAGAAAGATGTGCGACAGCCAACTGGAAGATGTAAAAGGAGCAGATAAACTCTCAAAGAATCAAGACTACGTTTCCCCTATGAAAAGTTCTACTTTTAAAAAGGAGGGAGAAAAGGAGGGTAAGGAGCTAGAAGCACCAATATTGGAGACCACAACAGATTTGCAGAATAACACATATGTTCAACATAGAGGAAACTGTGCTTTTACCATTGTTAACTCAGACTTTCTCCCAACCCATCCCTCTGGAGGAAGCAGAAGACACAAACTAACGATGGCAGTTTTAAATAGATCTATCAGCACTTGCTAGATTCAGTTGTTCCACCAGAAGTAAACTAGGGATAAGAAGGCAAAGTCCCAAGAAAAAATATCAGTTGCAGTGTCCGAAGGCACAACTTAAACTCGTTATCCCGAATCTCAGCCGGGACATTGCTGGCACACGGTAACTGGGACCCGCAGGGGGTTTGCCGCTCCGGGGTCACTCCGCTGCCCTTTTGTCCTCTCTAAATGGACCCGCCCGAGGACTCCTGCCTCCCTTTCCCTCTGGGTCACGTCACCCACCGCCACCTCTCTCCCTCTCACCCTCCTTGGCATTTAAGCGCTCCCACATTCAGACCCGCCGCCGACTCCCCACCACGGCACTGCGCGGTCCCGTGCCCGGGGTGCTCCCGGACACCCCCAGACCTCGCCCCCCGTCTGCCCCTCGGGCAGATGTCTCCGTGGTATCAGGTGCCCGCCACCACCCCGCTGGGTCTGGGCTCCCACCCAGCCCCATGGCCCCTCTGTCCGGCCACCCTCTGCGGAGCCCTGCTGGGGCAAGTGTCCAGGAGCCAAGACAGGGAAGGGGGAAGTGCTTCCCACCCTGCCCCTGGGGGAGCGAGCGCTGTCAGACTCGAGATCTGCTAGGGGGTACCCTCCCTCGGGCACACTCCCTCTGGGAGCCCCCACCGCCACCGCCGCCGCCTCGGACTTACTTCGGGCGTCAAAAAGCTCTTCTTGTGCAGCTGAAAGGGGCGAGCAGCGACCGTCCCCGGTGAGCAGCGGCTGGTGCGGCCGCCGCGCGTCCCTTCGCTTCCCCACGGACGGGCTCGCCGGCCGCCGCTTCACGCCCCGTCTCTCTCTCCCGCAGGAGGTTTCTCGCCGAGATTTTTATACTGGAGGCAGGGAACCTGATCCGCGCTTTGACTCGGCGGAGCCCGGGCTGCTGCGAGGCGACGAGAGGAGGGAGGCAGGCGGGCGCCGGGGCAGAGCGAGCAGCCGCGCTGCCCCCTCGTGTGATGCGGAGGGGGCGCGCCCGCCGGGCGGGTCACCCGCGGGGCAGCCTCGCCCCCGCTGCCGGGGCTGGGCGGGTGCGGGGGTGGGCAGGGGGCGGGACGGGGCCACTCCGCTCCGCCGGGGCTCGGCGGCAGCTCCCCCTGCTCCCCTCGCCGGGGGAGCGCACCGGGGGACAGCCCGGCGGGGCGGCGCGGACCCCGCGGCACCGGGGCTGGCCCGGGTGCCCCTACTGGGTTTGTTAATCCAGGCAGCTTCCCCTCCTCTTCCTCACGATACCCAGCGAGAGGGGGAGCCGAGGGTCGGGGGGTGCACCTCATGGTACCCACCCCTCGGCCTGTGCGGGGGCTCGTCGGGGCTTCAGCTGCCTTTGCAGGTACAAACATCCACAGCAGCTTTTGCCCGGATCGTCTTTGGCTGTCAGAGTTTGGGGAGCTTAAACTTTAGCCTCGCTGACTTCGAGCTTGCCATTTTGACCGGGGCCGTGTTGGATTGGAAATACTGTTGAGGAGTGAGAAACAAACAAGAAAAAAGCAACCAAATGAAACAAAAACAAACAAAAAAACCACAACCAAAAACCCAAACAAAACCAAACTAAACAAAAAAATCCAACAAAACAAACAAACAAACAAAACAACAAAAAAAAATTCACCAAACTGAGCCCCCTTCCCTAGGTTTTAATTTCAACGTGGCCTGAAAGCAGTATGAGAACAACTTTTGTCATGGCGTTTCAACACTTCTGGTTGTAGCAGTTGCTGGAGTTGCATCAAGGCTTTCATTTAGCCTTTCATTTAGGAGCAGACTTTTCCAACTTTTAGGTTCATTATATCCATTGAATAAGAGTGTTCCCCAATCCACAGCTTAATTTAAAACTAAGTGGACTTGTTCCAAACTCCAGGCAATTTCTGTGTAATTCCCTTTCCCCAGAGCAAGTCCCTGCCTTCACTTGAAAGACTGGGTCCATTCACTGCTTAGGTCTCAGCTGGGTTTGCAGCTTGCAGCTCCTGCTCCAGGTTTGCACAGAAATCCAGTTCAGATTCTTCTCCTGTTTCCAGAGGAATGAGCTAAAAAAGTAATTTGTCTGGCACCATACACATTGCATCATCTAACACCTACCATCTGTGACAATGAAAAGCACTGTACAGCTAGTCCCAGAGCAGGCAATTGCACTCACCTGGAGTCCTTCTTAGTAAAGTAAACTACCCCCTTCCATCCACACCTTGGCATCTTCTTTTCATCACAGAGTTATGTGTTCAGTCCTGGCATGGCGGCTGTTCAGGATTTGCACCACCAGCAGTTTTAATGACAGTGATGTAATTTAAAAAAACAATTTTGATTTGCAGTGTAAAGTGATGTCTTGAGATGGAGAGAATATACTTTCTAGCAGCTGGATGAGTGGAAATGAGCACTCAATAGTATTCATATTTCAGAGCATGCAAGGCTGAATGAATGCCAGTTTGCACCTTTCTGAGGGCTTCTCAGTGAAATCCTGACATCATTGTGCTAAGCACGACAAACATTTAGAGAAAGAAACTTTCCATCAAAAAACACCTGGTAGTGGTTGACACATTTCAAACCCCAGAAATTCTCCATACAACCACAATAGCACATTTCAGGTGATCAATCCTGTCTGAGTAACAAAACAGGAAAGAGTACAATGGCTGTAAGTTCACCTTGATTGAAACAAAAAAAGATTTCATCGAAGTGGGTCAAGAGATTTCTTACTTTCCTTACAGAAATCTGAGTCTTAGCCAAAACACTGAAAAATTAACATTTTCATAAAACAGTGGAAGCTTTCTGCAGAAAGCAACTGCTTTTCACAAAGATGTGCATGATGTTAAAATCCTCATTTTGGCCACTTAATTTTAGAAGCAATGGCAACAGATAATCTTTTACCAAATTTGGTCACAGATTTTCTACAATTTTTTATAGCTCAGAAATTATTCTCTTGAAACTGAGTTGACATGCACAGAAACTAGTTTTGAGTGATATGGCTTGGGTTTTGACTCAGAATCTCCAAAACAAAACTGCAGACAAGGTTAGCAGAGCTTCTCAAAGGACGTATTATGGTCTGGACTATGTCTGAAAAACAGAGTACTTAGGTTTTGATTGACAAAAAGTAAATATGTTTTAATGTTCATATTATTTGTCTCAATGGCACCTTGAGGCTTAACTGAGGTTTCCTTTGCAATAAGCAGTGTAAAACACAGGAAAATATTCTTTGCCTCAAATTGCCCACTGTGTTAGATACCTTTGATATTAATGAAGTATAACACTTCAATTTCCTGACTGAAGTTTTGCTATTGAGATACTCATAAAGACAGAAGATGAGATAGTTGGTGAATACAGCAATCTTGAAAGGACCAATGTAACTTCTTTTGCCAATAAAAAGTCATCAACTATATGTTAGTAACAGCCTTAAAGGTGTCTCTGGTGCTGGTTCCTAGTGGGAAAGAGCAGGACAGTGGAGAAAAGGGATGGATGAAAGATAAGTATGACCATTTACTTCCACAGGGATATTTTCATTATTAAAAGAATGGTAAAGCTGGAGAATCTTATCTCCAGATCTTCTCTGCTGTTTTGTCTCTCTTGACTTTTTTTTTTCCCCCCCAGACAATTATATATTTGCTACATGATCTCTGGAACTACAGACTAGTCGACATATACAGTGACATGTAGAGAAACCCCTACTGAAAAAATACTTTTTGACTACTACTTTTCTGCTCTGAACACAAAGGTAACCTAGAAAGGAGAATTTGCTGCAGATTGTCAGGGATATTTACCTTTAAAATCCTGAACATTTGTTTGTAGCTGCTGGTTTCACCCTGATCAAAAAACAGAGGTGAGTAGTGGACTGGAAGCTGTAGAAGTCCAGTTTCTGTCTTCACATACCTTCTTTGCTACCCAAAGTAAAAACTGGAAACCTAAATGAGAAAGACAGGGCTGAGCTATCTCTTAAAAAGGAAAAGTGAAGGTTAGGGCCATAAGAAGCTATAAAAGGATTTTTGATTGGTGTCATGTGCAAATGCTCTCACAAACAATCCAAAAGTATTAGATCCTAATTAGAATCCTCATTCAAACAGTAAAAGTTTAAGACCATTTTGGGGAAATTCTCACAATTTCTCACCTGTAGAAACAATTTTTGCCAAAATGCAGAAAGCACCCATAATAAATTCCCTTTCAATTAGGTGGGTTTTTTTTGGCTTTGAAAAAATGTAAACACCAAATTCTCTCTTTAAAGCCAGGCTCTTTGTTACGGTTAGGTAATCACTTCACAAGCCACCTGAAGGAGATTACTTGGAGCTTCTAAAAAGAGTATTTCCAAAGATGCCCTCAAAAAATTCTGACTCTAGAGCTCAGAAAGTCGGAGGACAAGGCTTTATGAAACTTTCTTGCAAGAAGATCTACACTGGTTTCGGTCCCACTGCTGAGTAGAATGAGGCTGTACTTTTCAAAAAAGTAAACACCACCTCTTGCACACCAGTTACACCAGCTGGAGCTGAGCTTGCCTTGTTTGTTTGCTACACTGTAAATATCAATTTTTTTCACTGCTTTTCCTCACCATCAGCAACAGCAGCTCCAGGAAAATGTAACATGATTCCAGGAAAGCAAAGAAGAGAACTCTACAATAGTTTAAACGTGTTTTCACCTTTTGCTCCGTTGCTGTTCCCGAGCTATTGAGCTGCCAAACCCTGGCAACTGAGTGCCCTGCATCCCCACTCCCGCGCTAAGATCAGATTTCCATTAGTGATACTGAATTATTTAGTGAATGCATTGAAGATTGAAATCAACTACTTCTGAGCTGTGTACCTTCTCACTCTATCTTTCATTTCAAGCCCGCACAATACTGTCACAGAGACTATCAATCTTATAATTAGAGTAGAAAAATCCATGGAGTTCAAAAACAATAATTTATACCTCACTCTTTAGTATCAAAGCAATCCAGCATATTAAAAAAACAAACAAACCACATTCTCTAGATGCACGTGGAAGACAGCAAACAGAGAGCATGAACCCAGAAGAGTTATTCAATCAAGCACATATGCCAAAAACTTAAGATATTTGAAAACAAAGTCAGTGTCCCAGAACTCAATCTTAAGCTTCAGTCACCAAACCATGAATACATATTGTAACTTCACACATTTGACTGACTCTGTTTTCTACAAGGGGATTAGAGCTCTTCTGCCGAAAATTATTCATGTGCATACATCTGCATGTTGCAGTTGGAAATCCACAAATACAATGTGACACAGCAGACTTTTCCAGACCCCAGCATTTAAAAGACAGTTCGTCATATGTTGGCTTCTCTCACTATTTTGTTCTTTTGTGCCGGCAATTTTTAGAATGGAAGTCCTACATATCCAGGATTCAAAGTCTATCACATTAAAATAAAAGAGCTATGATAAAAAATTTGCTGCTTTGAGTACATTATCACTTTTTTCCCTATATAAACACATTCATTTCACTCTAGTCTTACAGTTTAGGGAGAGGTATAAATAAAAACAAAATGGCATTTTATTATGAAGGGCTGAGCAATAGCTACCATTTCTGTTCTGTTTTCTGGGGTTTTGTCACTATGCATTTCTGTGGGAAAATCAAAGCAAAATGCAGAAACAAAATGTTCTTCCACTGAAAAATAATCAATAAAATTGACTTTTGTTGTTGTTGTTGTTTCAAACTTATGGCAGAAAATTACTGAAAAAAAGGAATGTAAATTTCCTTTTCAGTTTTTCTCAGGAAGAACATGATTTGCTAATACCTCTTTTTTGGAAGGCACTATACCTGCATGCCTAACTGTTCTATAAAAGGACTGGCTTTAGAAGTAGAGAAGATAGTACTTATAATCCCACCAAATCAGTCCTTGATACTTCATTAAAACAATCATCTAGTATCAGATATAGCACTAAATACCTTTTCCCTAGGCACTGAACTGAAATGGTCAATTTTACTCTCAGTGGCAAGCCAGCGATAATGAATTAGAGGCACTAACTATACAGTGGGCAAGTGATTAGAAAATGAAAAGCATTCTGATCTTTTGCCTATAAGCTGAATCATGACACACAACCATTTTCCAGTTAAAGTAAAGCTATGGTAACCACATTTTGAAATACATAATCACTACCTTTCAATCCAATGACGCTTACATAATTAAAGAAATATTTCTTAATATATACCCCTGAATTGGTAATATTGTGGGGAGTAACCATTACAACACCCTCTGCATCCACAGTACGATGCAACCAGCACAACTTTGAGCAGAATGTATGAACAAAGAAGAAATTCCACTTATCAAAATGGTCTCCCACCTTCTAAACTGATTTGTTTGTCAATTTGTAAAGAGTTCACCTGTGTAATTATAATGATGCTAAACTACACATTTAAAGACAAATATAAGTGGTTTTGACAATTTTTCCTTATGTGCAATCAAATGATGAGATGTTCTCTTTCAGAGCAACTGCAGAACAGAGAGCTAAATCCTTGATTATGAGTTTTAGTGAAATCACAGCAATAGAAGGAACACCGAGAATATAATATTAACAAGTAATTATCAAACAAGCTCAGAAATAACATTACTGAGAGTTCTTTATAGCTGTTCTTTCCAAGACTTTGGTGGCTTAGTCTCAGTTCACAGCTGAGCTCGCCAGCTTTCAGTGGTTACAGTGAAGCTTGTGTATACTAACGGAGGTTTTTTTGCTTCACTTTAGCTAGTAGCATCACTGTGGTAAAGGCAAACATGCACTGAGACTGACAGTTGTCAGGACATAACAAAATTCAGGCCCTAAAATGGTTGCTTCTGATGGTGACAGGGTTGCAAATCACTTTAGATGATAGCTAGCTAGGTAGATATTTTCTCGAGAAAACAAAATAAGAAGTGAAATTGTATTAAGGTTATGTAGTACCCTTTCCCTGCTACCATTTTTTAGAAACAACTATGGCAAAGGGGAAATTTAGTAGATATATAATGCGTATATAGACACACACATAATGAGAAAACAACATAAAAGGTCTGTTGTTTGAAACATAGGAACTGGAAGACGAACAGTTATAACCTGTGCATGTGCAATACCTCATTAGTTAACGTAATGGCCATGATTTTTTTCCCCCATAAGAACAAAATTAGGTACATCTGTTCTTAACTTACTGGCAATTGCTTGCTTGAGATTTGAGCCAGTTGCATGGCCCTTATAAAGCACAATACATCTTTGATGGAAACTCCTGTGGGATGCTGTTGGCTTCAATGTCAGCTTGATCTAGGTTTTCATGCTCAGGAGTTTAACAAAACATGGCATCATCATCACAGACCTAGACCTGGACTGGCTGTTATTAAAAAAAATGAGCACATTAAAACCCTTTAACATCCACATTAAAAATTTCATGCTGATATCGAATTATGGGGATTACTATGGGCAATGCTAACACTTCTTGCTAAATGATGTGAGTTTTTCCCCAAAGACCTAGTTCTCAGCATTATGTGATTGCATTACAGTTTTCAATGATTGCATGCAGTTTTCAATAGTAAAAAGTGGACATGCAAACAATGGGGAGAAAGTCCTGATTCTTCCTGTCATCCTTTACAGAAAAAGTTAAGAATATAAATGCTAAAAGATTGTTAAAAAAAATCCAGAGTAAATAAAAATGTTCAGAATATGTTTTAAACTGCGTATCACAATTTTTTATGTTATAATATATAATAAATATAAATGTTTAACGTTTGGAGCCTCTCTCTTGAGAGATTTCTTTTTTGTTTTCTTCACATTTTTAATTCTTGGAATTGTCAACATAGTGAGAAAGACTCAAGAAAATAACCACACCTACATTACATGTTGTTCTTTTGGTTTTTTTCCTCCAGTATATTCTTCACTTCAGAGGTTCCTCTGCACATCAGGAATTTGAAGGGAGTATAACACGGGAAGATATCTTCCCAGGCAGAATCAATTCTGACTTCACTTAAACAATCCTCATTTTAGGCTCATTTTGATAAAACCACCGCAGCTATTGCTGGTAATGATTTTGCCTTTACCATTCATTTTTAAAGTGAAATTATGGAGATTCTAAAAGGAGTTGGATCTGAGCAAAGATACTTAGTTCTAGTTTGAGGAGCAGGAAAATTCAGGGTAACTCTGTAGAATACACAGCTCTTTTGGTCATTATTGGCTTATTATTTCTACCAAGAAAGGAATAGGAACATCTCACCTCTGTCTTCTGAAATCCATCAGGAACCTTATGTCTTTTGAAGATCCCGTGATCTTTTAGCATTATAAATGTAATGCTTAAAAAAAAAGGAACACAATCTTAGCTAAGGTCCCTTTTTTTCTACTTTTAGTATTAATGCTAATTAATATATGCCATTATTGATGAAATTATTTTAATGAGCTTGCAGAACCTAAGAGGATATATCAACTTGTACATCATTAGCAATATTCTTGCTCTTTCAATTTGCTTTTCAACACTACAAGAGATTCTTCAGAATTGTTTTTGCCTCCCCAGGCTATTCTTTTTCTAATTATTCCACCAAAACACTAAGATATTGTAAAGTAGACCTTTCCAAACAGTTAGATTAAGTTCTATCTCCCTCTTCATCATTTGTCCCTCTTGCTTTAAATAACCTACATCCTTCTCTTTGTCTAAATGACGCTAATATAAGATCTGATTTGGATGGCATAAATAATATATGTCTAGAAATTGCACCATTGTCAAAGAGTTGAAAGCAGAAACACCACCAGATTTGTGCTAGGAACCACTGTTAACTGCCTGAAGGCAGTATGATATTTAATATTCACAATATTTAACAAAACACTCATTCTTCTGGTATAATTTGCCTATTTATGTTTCCTTCATCATATATTTTCAGGAGGTAGAAAACGTGGGAGTTTTACAAGCAGTTTGTATGAGTCTATGAACCTGCATCATTTGTCTGAACTCTTTCTTTAGTGACGTTTTAGATTTTGATTAACTTTTTTCCCCCCTTTTTTTTTTTGAGTCTGTGTGACATCTGTTTTGTTTCAGCTGTCTGGGATAGGAAATGAGGAGCACTTTCATAGCTGCATTGCCTGTCTTTACTCTAGCATCTACAGGTACCATTAATTTTCCAGATGAATTATTGTTTTGGAATGTTGTAAAATGATACTCCCTTTATGTCTTAAATTATTTCTACAGTGTGAGACAAAAAAATGAAAAACACCTAATTTTGAAGCATAGTCATAGGACCAGGTCACAAATGTAATTCAATGCTCTTTATATAGTGTTTTTCCCCTGGTTGTTCCGATGATGAAAGAAGTGCTGGGAATTTATAAACTTGTTTAGCAAGTGTGGGGGTTTGGGGTTTGTTCATTCATGAAATTGAAAAATGAAGATGGGTGAAGTCTCTGCAAACGGATACACTACCTGATCTGGACAGGAAAAAGTCATCCTCCACGGAATCCTGGTTTAATAACAGGGATAACTTTTTTATTCAATCCTAGGTGAACCCTCGCAGCTGGATTTTTTTCCCCCCAGCCTGTCTAGAACTCAGATTCATCCTGTAAGGAATGCCCAGATCAAACTGTAGGCAGACACTCATTCAAGCTCTCCTCACTGTGGAGCCTATTTTCACCTATGATTTTCCCCAGTAACATAATAAGCCAGCTGTGTGACTGAGTCTGAAAAATTACCTAGTACTTTGCCACGAGAATTGTTCTAGGAGGGGGATTTAAGGCAAATTTTTCTGGGTTTACTGTTATTAAAGAAAACAATCAAACAAATAGAACAGGTAAATCCCTTGGAATTTACACCTTCTTAGGCTGTGATAACATGTTCATAAAACTTCAGGATGGCAGATACTTAAACTCACTGAGCATCAAGCTATCGCTCAAGATGTCAAAAAACCATTACTAGTTCAAACTTTCCTTTGATTACAGCTTTTCAAAATTCAAATCTCACCCACTAAGATTATTGAAAAGAATTTGAGAAAGACCAACAATATTGTTTTAACATTCAGGGGCTTTGTTATACGGGACAGTTGAGAAGAGGAAGAGCATTGCAATTGGAACCTCTTCAGAATACAGACCACTTTTAAGCTCAGACTGTCTAAAAAAATGAAGACAAATTAAAGAAAATGGAAAGTGATTTCCTGTTACCCTTGTGCAGAATTACTAGACCAACATTGTGAAAACTCTAGCTTTCACAACTGTAAAAGTCATTAACCAAATGTCCTCCAGCTTGAAGTCTTGTTTCATACATCTCATCAATACCTGAGACATGGGACAAGACTGAGCTGCTGGTTTTTACCATCATTCTGGAGCCAAATTTTGCATTATGACCTCTGAAACACATTTGTATAATTGACATATGAAGAAGACTAAATAAGTCACTTTTGCCAAAGGTTTGTTTCTTTGTGTTGGTGTAGATTAGTTTTTTGTGTTGTTTTTTTCTTGTTAATTAATATTTCAGAGCAACAGCCTATGCATTATCCCTCTCCCATCCCATGACAAACAACACCAGCACTGCTTGCTCTTTTGTCATACAGCTGCACCAGATCTCATTAGACTCTCTTATTTCATGGTTATTGAAGAAAATGGTGACAAGAAAAGGACTGAAAGACAGTGGTGACTGAGGCCTGAGTCAGACTGCTGAGCAGTATCTGCATCATGACACCTTCATGGGAACCTACACCCCCTACCCTTGTGGCAGGAAGATGAGGAATTACTTACCTGCTTGTCTGGAAGATCCATTTGCTTCTTCCAATCAAACACACTGCTTGGCCATATTTAGGTAAGGATGAACACAGCTGTATCCTGCAGCAGATCATTTTTTAATGATGTTATGTTTAGTTCACACTGAGATAAAACCATTTTGTTGTTGTTGTTGGCCAGTATGCTGGTATTCGAACTTGTGGGGTAACTCTCTTTTTCTATGCAGTAACAGAGAGCACAAGTCCTAGACCAGGCCCTGTAGTGTTTTTCACCACTATGCTCACTTTAAGAGGGACAGAACTAAAACTAAATAAAAGAGAAAAACATTTCCATATCTATTGTTTTTGGGGGTTCAGAATCAGACTTTTGCCTGGTGTCCATGTGTATCAATGGAAAGAATGTGACAGGGCTGCAGGCTGTCCCCTCATTCTCCTCCCAGTTTCCATTTAAAGGCCCAACACACTTGAGAAGAACAAATCTGTTTCCTATTTTCTACACAATAGGGATGCAACTTTTAGCTGCAGGGAACAAAAAAATAAACAACCCTAGCAACTCAAAGCAAAGTGCATAAGTTCATGAAACAACCATCAGCAGAAGAGAATGCAGAAACTAGAAAATTTAATAGGAGACACACAGTACAATAGAATTTGCCAGATATGAATTTAACATAGTGAGAGCCAGAGGACTTATTTGCAGGTCTGTGCTTTATTTCTAGCACTGATTTCCTGGGTGCCTTTGAGTAAGCCTCTCTAGCTGTCTGTGGTACGTTCGGCTCCTGATTCTGCAAATCACATATATTTTGTGTTGCTTCAAGTTACTGAAGTGGGGACAATAGCAGCCCATTTGTCTACTCATGATCCCGGGTCCTTACAGCAAGTACTTTTTTCTTTCTTTCAGTTTTTATAAAAACCTAAGGAAAGCCTTGATAAGACCCTAAATAAATAAATGGTACCATACACAATGATCCAACCCTGAGAACCCTGACCTAACCTCAAAGTTGACCCTGGTTTGAGCACAGGACTGGACCAGACTTCTCCACCAACCTATATTAGCCTATGATTGTACCATAAAAATTGTGTATATATATATAGATATAGATATGTATATAAAAATTACATAGTATATAGCAGAAATTCAGTGTGTGCTTTAATAAGCAAATGGGTTTCTCATGAAAGTCTGCACATTGACAAACCGAAATTTTGGGATCCAGACAGCTTTCTTCAGTTCCTAAAGCCTTCTTGTGGGATGTTACTCATGATGACTCCCACATCCATCTTGGGTGCAGCAGACGCACAGATCTGTGTACAGTTGGTGAGCCATAACCCATCTCTCACATTAAACAGGAGGTGCAGCTAAGCCTATTTCTGATGTGAGACATCTAGGAACAGCAAAGACAATTTGTAAAGGCAGTGAGAGATAGCCCCTTCCTTCCCTTCCCATATAATTTCAGGGACAGTAACTACAGCTTCTCTGACCTGGAAAGGCTTTGAACAAGTCTCATGGTGCTGGTAGACCTGGAAACCTTGAACAAAAAACTCACCCCCTGTAATTAAGAAGCTCTGCTGTGTTTAGTAGAAAAGGATGTTGCATGCATTGCCTGTAAGCAAACAGCCACAAAAGAATATACTGAATTTGTAGCATCCACCTCCCCTTTCGTAAAACAAGCTTCAGGTGTTGATTAGATGCTGACTAAGGCTATGAAGCCTAAGTGAAGTTTCTTTCCACTGAGTAAAAAAGACATCTCTTGCTGTGTGTCTGGAGGAAGTCCATAGTCACTTGCTTTTGTGTGCTTAAATTGTTTCTGTAATCTAGTGAGGATAGGTAGCAAAGAGTTGCAAAAGAAACCCATATTGATTAGGAAAGAAGAGAAGTAGCAACAGGAAGGTTCAACATGTCTGAGTAGGACCAAGGTGCAAATCTGAGACAACTATGCATAACAGTCTGGAAGCAGAAATTAATGTCTCACACCAGAAAGCTTCATCTCCCCAAGGCAGAAGTAGTAAGAACGAATCTGATGCAGAGAAACTAACTTTGGCCAATCAAAATTATGTTTCTGAATAATTCATGATTCCCAAGTCCTTGGATCCAAGACCTTCATAGAATCACAGAATCATTTAGGTTGGAAAAGACCTTTGAGTGCAACCATTAAGTGAGCCCTGCCAGCTCCACCACCAAACCACATCACTAAATGCCACATCTACACACCTTTTAAATGCCCCCACAGGTGGCAACTCAACCACTTCACTGGACAGCCTGTTTCAGCCCTTGACAGCCCTTTCAGTGAAGAAATTTTTCCTAATATCCAAGCTAAACCCCCCCTTGAGGCCATTTCCTCTTGTCCTATCACTCTTCTTGGGAGAAGAGACCAATTCCCACCTTGCTACCACTTCCTTTCAGTAGTTGTAGAGAGCTATAAGGTCTCCCATGAGTTTCCTTTTCTCCAGGCTGAACAAACTCATCTGCCACAGCTGCTTCTCATGACTCATGCTCCAGACCCTTCACCTTCCACATACACAGTCATTTTTACAGAAGTCTTTTTTATTGAATGACTGAGTTGAGACACTGAAAAAGGCTGTCATTTTGAAGGATCTGTGAATCAATATTCTGGAAAGATTAATGTCAGTGTTTGTTAATCACAAAAAAACAACGAAAAAAAAGATAATCCAGATCCTGTATTGTTTTTGTCAAAATTAGACTACAGAAAATTACAGAAACTTAAAAAAAAGAAATCTGAAATATGAGAAGGTTGGAAAGTATTAATATTCTAAATCAAACAGTGCCTCATAATCCTAATTAGCCCTTATTCTCTTTCCTCCACATATGCACAAAGGTGCTTGACTTCTGGATACAAATCTGACCTCCTTCATTATTAAAGTGTGAAAAAAAGTCTCAAATCACCTGCAGAGCACTGCAATACCAAACTAGTTCTCCCATTAGGAGGTCACTTTTCAGAGATGGGCACTGCAAGTAAAAATCAACTTCACTGCAAATCCAGTGTAAGAATTTCAGGGTGACTTGTAGAGTCATGCAGCTACAGACACACTGCTCACTCGGTTCTGTATTAGGGGAAACTTCAAATCACAAGCTTCAATTTGTAAGCCGTCCATTGGTTTACCATAACTTTAATTCTGGTCAGGTCTGTGAATATATACAAAATTTCAGGCCCTCACAGCAACATTAGGTGGCACATACCTGAAAATTAAAATGGAAAACTTTAAATGACTGTAAAGACTACAGAGAAATTTTAATAGAGAAACTGCTAGTTATCCAGTGACCCCTTATTCTACAATCATCTCATTCAACTGGACATGACTGTTCACATCTGCCCTTCTATTATACAACTCACAAAAGACAGAAGGGAGAAACAAGGAAAAAGAGTGAACAGCCAGAATAATAACCGCTTATATTTATATGGAGCCTTGCATCCCATTATTATGTACTTCAGGGATCAGAGTAAGACCCATTAGCAAAACACAGATACTCCTGGAGCTAAGTATATATTCATAAATGGAGTGAGAAAGACCAGAGCCTGTTAGAATATCATCAGTTCTGTCAGCAAAGAAATTTATGTGGTACATACAGGCATTAAGAGAAGCAGACAGGTAATCACTATTTCTTAGAAACATAATCCTCATCCTGCTGGCTGATTATATCAGGAACAAAACCCCCAAAATCTAGAGACCAAACACTAGTCTGAGTCATATATCACCATTTTTGACTCAAGGTTGTTCAGGTTGGATGGGGCTCCAGGATCCAAAATATCATTAGAACTACCTTTTTAATCTTTCATTTTTAAATCTCTTCTTCACACTTGGTGGCAAATGTAGGAGGAAAGAGGCTGCAGTCAAAAGTTCTGACAGTCATCCTACTAATTTCTGTCAGCTTCCTGATTAGATAGCAAATTGCTTATAGATATTAACCAGGCAATGCTTTACCTGACTTCCCGTCGTCTACAGATTGTCCACCTGAATTTAACACCCAGCAGGTAACTCCTGCATCTTATCTGCAGAAAACAAACCCTTTATTTTTCTGGGTCTTGGGCTTCACAGCTCACCTTTAATACCTGCAGGACTGTTTGCCTTACTGAATGAGAGCAGCAGAATCCACAGACTTGACACACTGGTACTTAAACTCCACATTCACATAAAAACAGTTCCTGGCAAATACACACACCCCAGTGCTGGTTAAGACTGTGGATAGATGGGACAGAAGAAGAGAAGATGCATCTCTGAAGGTTTTCTTATGCCATGGTATGCCTGCTGTGAACTAATACAGCTGCAAATATAATACTTATGTATCAATATCAAGCCTTGAATGTAAAAATATGAGATCCAACACCTTGAAATTATGGGACTGCTTCCAATATTTACCTATTTTTAAACTTAACAACCTTGGCAACATCTCTTACAAGCATCACTACCTAGTTTAAAAGGTCCCTTGTTAGAGAGAACCACATTTTAACTGCAGGGAAATACTGAAGTCACTTGGCTGCAGTGAAACTGCAGGGGTTTGGGGTTTTTTTTCAAAGCAAATGATTCCTGTCAGGATTGGGTTTTTTCCTCCCAAGAATGGATTTTTATTTTTTTCATTGTAGTTACATTCCTGCTATGAAAGCTTTAGCTTTTTAAAGAAAAATTATTACATTTCATATGTAAAGAGAGGTTCTGTAGAAAAGGGAATTCCCCACTTAAGAAAGTACATTAGCATGTGAGATAGGTATTTATATATGTGTGTATATAGTATGTATATATATAGTTATGAATTTCACCAGCTTTATTAAATATTTTGGTAGGGTTAAGTTGGCTAGAAACCAGCCCTGCATTAGAAACAGCTAACATAGATGAGATGCTGAGTTAACAAGGGGAAATTACAATGGATGAGAAATGAGCAGTTGGACTCTCTTCAGAACTACACACATGTGCAAGGCCACACACATTTAAGAATTTGGGGTGCAAAACTAGTAGGATGTAAAGCTGCACTCTCATTTTTTTGAACGCACCACTGAGCAGCTCTGCCTGCAGGTGGTGGAACACCTCCAGATGTTGCTGTGAGGGCAGCTCTGAGCACATCAAAAAGCTCCTCTCCGCAGACATTTCCAGAGAGCAGCTGGCAGCCATTTGGTGCAGCTGGTGACTGTGAAGGACCCCAGAGGGTTTAGTGCTTTGTACCACAGTGCTTATGGATGTCAAAGCTGTGCTTGGTAGTGCCTCCTCACTGCGCAGTGTAACCCACTACGAGGTCACATCCTCATCCAGTTCCAGCCAGTCCTGCACAGGCAGAACAGTTAGTCTTTTTAGCACTATTCTTATTAATAATAATATTCTTAGGCTCTCTGAGACAGCAGGAAAAGAGGGCTTAAGATATCCTTTAAGAGAGACAAGCACACAGCTGGCTGCTGGCAACAGCGCTGAGCATCAAAGGGCTTGGAGCGTAGGAGGGAGCCAGAACCATGTGCGAGGGAGGTGTTTTTAGGGCAGGGGCTGTCCCAGAGAGACAGGACAAAGGAAACATCACAAAATTATTCAGAAATACGATTTCAGGGTGGGAGAGTGGAGGCAAGGGAACGGTTAGGAAACACTGACTTGCATGGAAGAGAGGTCACAAATCCTTGGTGTCAGAAACGGCACAGAAACTTCTTAATGGGGCAGGAAGGGCAGCTGCTGGAGACAAGAAAGCAAGGAATGGCCATGACAAAATTCTTCAGTCAGACACAGCTGGGCAGAAACAGAGTCGTTATATGTTCATAGGTTAGTCCTAAGATAATACAGAGGTGAATCAGAGAATGCACCAAAGAAACACTCCTGAGATGCATAACTAAGATCATGAGGTGACCTATACGCCTACATTACAGTCCTGCTAATCTCTGCTGGATCTCTCCTGCACTCACTGAATGCTGAGCTGACAATCTGAGTTGACTAGGGGACCAAGAAGATTCCCCTGGAAGTGTTAAATGTATCATTAACCTTCTTCTTTACCATGAGCATGAAGTTGGCTTATCTTGAGGCTTAAAGCACCCTTCTCATCCTTTCCCTGCACAGTCACACACATATATATGCAGAATTTGGACTCTTGCATCCCTTTCCTCCACTCCCCCTAGCTCTTCACAGCTTTCAAGTCACACTGGTGTTTTCACTCTGCCAGAAACAGCAACCCAGCTCTGCTGGCAAATAACACAAAGAAACTCAGCCCAGCCAAGGCATGCGCTTCTTCACTTTTATTCTGTACATTTCCACACAAGTCACAATACAGAAAAAGCGTCCAAAAGGAACAGTAACCAGCTCTTTCACTGTATACGTATTTCTTCCTTCCCCCAGTTTAAAATCTCCTTACTTAGCAACACAGTGATCAAGATACTTTGTATAAATAGGAAATGCAAGAAAATCATGGAAAAAAATACTTTCTTACTTTGTTACAAAAACCCCTCTCCTCCATCCCATATTCACTAATTATTATCTGTACTCTGATTCTCTGTTAAACATATATCCTCAGTTCATGGGTACTGCTGCACGCCTCTGATTCCTTTTGCCAGCTGGCAGCCTCAAGGTGCACAGCTCCAGAGCATTATGCATGGGGTCAGGTAGCATAAAAGAGCCCTTTGAGATGTTATTACAACCCCTGGAACAGATGTGGAATCAGATAATAGGATATATACAAATACTAGAACTCTGGATGCCCATGAAATGTTGGTTAAAAATGCACATTTGTTATTTGACTTTACTGCTCTATTTAGAGGGCCAAACACATTACGGAGTGGTCCAGATTCTGACCTCAGTCACATCTTGGGTCACCTGGAGTGAATTCAGTGCAGAGGAGATCAGAATCTGTCCATTGTCCTTTCTCTATCATCTCCAGGAAGCAGCACTATGTAGCTCGATGGAAACTCAGTCTTTCTATCACAAGTCTGTTCATCACCATCCCACATAACGATGACTCCTTCTTAGCCTTCTTTTTTTTTTTCCAGAAGACACCTCCAATTCCCTAACTCTTTCCTAACCGTTGGCCTTGTTCTTTATCAATTTTAATCTCCCATTTGTCCAGTGACCAGAAGTGTGAAGGTCAGAGAATCTCTTCATTCCCCAGAAACCTTTTGCACCAACGAACTGAAGTGGTGACTTCTGGACTCTTAAACAATATTCTGTAATACCAACATGATAGGAGGGAGGTGGCATTTTTGAGATGGACACTTCCAAATGAAACATTCTATGCTCAATGAACTCATTACGATAATAAAATTGCTCTAAAATTCAGAAACATGCTCCCCTGAAGCCAAAGCAACCACCTGAATGCTTTAATTGACTTGAAATATCACCTGAGTTAAAATTTTTAATACAAGAAAGCTCAAACACAGAAATCAAGCATGAGAAGTGCAAACTAGTTCATTAGAAAATTGTGATCCTCAAGCACTCTTTACTATCTCAATTTAAGCCACCTAAACTAAAAAGCATAGAACAGGGCTGTTCTCACTGTCTCTCAAAAAATGGCTCCAAAAGAAGCAGGATACTATGTGTGAGCAACATTACAAGGCATAACAAAAAAAAAAAAACAACTCAAAAATAGTTAATATACAGCAGATTTTGGCTCATAACATGAAACACATTACCTGTCTGTGTACTGGGAGGTGATCTTATCCCCATTTTACGGATAAGAAAACCAAGGCACAATAAGGTTAAATAACTTACCCAAAATGACTCAATGAAAGTGGCAGGAATAAAATCTCAAACCCTTGATTTACTACCTCCTGGTCTATCTCTTTGACCACAATACGTCCAGAGAAACATGATGATAAATTATAACACACAGCAAGTACTTTCCCTATTCCATGATACAACCATGTGGCACACAGTTAGACTTGTAAACTATCATAAGACAGAAATATATCATTAAATCAAGTGACTTTTTTTGCATAACCTTTATGTTTTGCAGTAAAACAACAGGTCAGTTCTTGCTTGATATAAATCTCCACTGAGCTAGCCGTGACAGTCTCATAAACCAAGCTCAGTATTTATGTACATTGAATTTTTATTACCACACACCTGCAACTTGATGAGTGTTTGTGTCCATAGGAGAATCATGTTTTCCCACAAGACATCTTGTTTTTTCCTAGTGCAAGGCTGCAAAGCCATAGCTGTTCTAAAAGCTGTGCAGAAGCAAAGTAGCAACAGCAGTGGCACAAAGGCAGGCCTGTAGTTTGTAGCAAAATATTCTGTTCACTGAGTCAGAGAGGACAGTGAAACCTCCATGGACCACCAGAAGGTTTGTGTGGGAGCTGCAGAACACAAGTCCTCAGCTACAGCACTGGCCAGACTTTCAAAAATCTTTCAAAATCCTCCTGCTTCCAAAAAGCTGGCTGCATCTGAAATGACTGGCACAGGGTTTATAACACAAAACAATATGGGCAGAAGAAAAATAACCTTCATTTCCCACTGTGAAAGCACATTTCACCTTGAGGAAATTTCTACAGAGAAATGTTGGCAGTCATATTCCATGTTCCCCTCCCCAGTGCACAGCACCCTGATGGGTCAGTGGCCAAGGCTGGCAGCTCTCAAGTCCATTTGGAAAGGGATTTTAACTCTTGGTTGTTTTGTTTTCCAATAGAGTTACAGGAGATAGGGCACATGTAACGCATGGTGTGAGGGCAGCTAGATGGGCAGCCATTACAAAGGACAGCCTCAGGACAACTGCTCTGGAAGGAAACAGGCAGGAATCCCTGTCCTGGTGCAGGAGAAAGAGAATCAAAAAGAGCTTGGAAGAGCTCTTCAAATGAAGTCAGCTCCTACAAGCTTATTGATGTCCATAGGTATTTTACACTCTGCCTGGCACATGGTGGGGTGTCTGGAATAGGTAGCCTTCTGAGAGTTGTTACTTTTGCCAGTAAGGTGATCTTTCTGCACATAAGGCATTCCCCGCTTTCCCTTTCCCAGCTCTGTGAGGTGCAGCAGCAAGCTAGGGAGAAACAAAGCTCCCAAGAGCTGCTTAGTGCTTTGAAGGCTCAGCCACTTTTCTCCCAAAGCTGTTGAGCGATCAAAGGAAGCAGATGGAGGAGAATCACTCTGCAGTGACATGTAAATGGAACAAAAAAACTGATAAGCCTCTGCCACCTCCCTGTGATTTTTCTGAGATATGTGCTGAGCAGAAAACTGTACACTAGCAGGGCCAGCAATTTTGCATGAGAGACCAGCACACTCACTTACCACTCAGAAACAGCTGACACTTCTTGTGAGCACATCACGGAGCAACGCAATAAAATCTGCCTGGGAAAAGATTTCTTGACAGGAAAATCACAAAGGAAGAACCATGAGAGTAGCAAAAAAAAAAAAAAAATTATACAAAAGAATTTTTCTATTGATAAGTCTGGAAATGTTGAAATCAACCCCTCAGGTATGAAAAACCCAAGTCCATCATACTTCCCATCTGCTTAATCCTGAGATTACAACTCAGGCATTACAACTGCCCTCAGAGGAGCCTTTAGTACTGCACATCCAACTCATTCCTAGTACAGAGAATTTCAACATTCCATACCCATGTCTGGACATGGTCAGAGGAGATTCAACCATCTGTGACTGGTCAAGCAGAAGTGTCCCAAGGGTAATTAGCACAAGAGTAAGATTTTGACCTTTCCGGTCAAAAAATGAAGGTAGCATGAGCTAAGGAAAGAAGAGGTGACGAAAGATTAAAGACTTCAATACAGAAACTCTATGAAGAACAGAGAGAGAGAAGAAAAAAAAGGAGGGGAAGGAAAAGCAAAGAGCATTGAAAATTATCTAAAATCAAATTTAAAAAATATTATGTTCTATTTCTTTCCTGCCATTAGCTGCCAGCAAGATCACTTGTTTTCTTAGCTTTGACACAACTGTACTCCTCCCATATGCCATGGGGATAAGGACAGTATTACAACAGAAGCAATACCACAGGACAAAACAACTGCAACTGCACCCATCTCCTATTAAAACAGGCACATCAACAGTTTTCCCTTTCTGATGAAATAAAAAAAAAACTAGTCCTGGAAAAGTGCTGAAGTGGGGGACCAGATAGGAAAAACAGCTATTCACTTTGTAGCCTACAGCAATCGTTTTATTTTGATGTGGTGTTTCTTCCACTCATTTGGAAGGAAAACCTCCAGTATGGCTAAGGAGCAGGGAGAGGTGTCATTGTACCCCTTAGGACTCATGTCTCGCTTCATGCAGCCTCAAGATTTGCAAATACGAGGGTGTTCCCCACCAGACTGTGTGGTGATCTCTATGGGGCAAAAACAGGACACCTCCACACCTGGGTGACATAAATATTGGATGCAATGAGCTCAGAGAAGAAATGCACCCACCTCATTTTTACAAGTAGATACATCTAATTATGGTACATAATTACTCATTACAGTGATATTCAATAGGCAGCATTGCAATTCCCTATCTGGAAAATGGCAACGAATGTGGAAACCATTCTGTAGGGTTCCCATTCCCAGGGACCACCTTCACTTTGCTTTTGCTTTTCTAATTTTACCATCTTTTATTTTTTATGTGAATGTCACACAGCAAAAACAGCCCTAGAAAACTGGGACTACTTATTAAAGCCTAATTAGCCAAGAAGAAATCACTCACGTCTGCTGCATCAGGTTCAAGAGCTTCTCGAATTTCTTCTCCAAACCTACAAACCTAACCGGTTTGTACCATTCCTAGACAAGATTTGGATTCCTGTGTAGGAACAGAGATTACTTTCTCCCTCTGCTTGATCACAGGCTGAGGAAAAAGTGGCAACTGAAGGTCATTAAGGTAGTTGGAATCAGAAGGCCATTTTCTCATTAAAATAAAGTGTAATACTAAGAAATGAATTGCTACTGTGGTTTATGCATTAGTAGTTAGCTAATTGCTGCAGCACTTGTCATAACAGAGCACTGGATTGCCACAGTGCTGAGTGGTAGGTTACACATCAAGCAGCCTCCCAGACAGGGACTAATTGAAGAGCCAGGTGTTACACTTCACCAGCAAAAGGAGGCTGGCTCGAGACGAAGCAATTACATATGTAGTATTACATTGCTGAAAGAAGTAGTGCTTTATTTCTTGCATGTCAAAAGGCTACAGCCTCTACATATTTTGTATATGAGTGCTGGAGCTGTTAACATATTGGTAAACTCTAAAATAGGGTTCCTAAGTCAGAGTTCTCATTCTAGTGGATGAAGGTCACAAAACAGAAACAAATTTTTGAACAAAGCAAGACTTTTGCTTCCTCGGGTGTTCAACTAATTGTATGTGCCTGTCAAGAGAATCACTGCCTTCTTAGATTCCCCAAATCTCTGACATGTAGGGGATCTAAGAACATAAGCTGACTGTTTTTAAAGGGCTTAGCATCAAATTATTTCCTGAAATACAGATGTGTGAATGTTGAAACACATGATTTTTTTTCAAGTCATCCCCCTCCTTAGACTTTAGAAGTCATCATGTGCTACATCAGAATGAGAGGGTTTTAAAATGAGCTGCCTGTCTTCCCCACTCTCTGGGTAACTAGATACATGTGTACTGCATAGGATAGATTGTCTTGGGGTTTTTAAAGAAAAAAAAAAGTCTGAGAAACAAGAAACTGCAGCTGAGACTGGAATGTGGCACCTTATAAATAAGGCAGGGGACAAGATGCACTCTGATGGCTGAATACAGTAAGGTTATTCAGCTCTAAGCCTGCCTAATCACTGAAGTCAAATGAAATGAATTTACTGGTGTGATCAAGGCCCGAGGGAGGGAATTTTCCCCTTTTGCACAAATGGCACCATACGTGGGCCAGGAAATTCCTTGGCTGAGGTAGGGGGTGTTTCTCCAGAGGACATGAACAGGGGACAAGAAAATACCACTTTCTGTGGGCACCATCATGGGCAGTGGAACTGGACACACAATGGGGAGGGAAAGCCCCTGAGCTCTGGTACCTGCAGAGGATCTCAGGTAGGCAGTCCAGAGAAGGGTGGTGCCATGGCATAACTTGGGTTGCAAGTAGACATGGTTAGCTTTGAACACTGGGTAATTCACTCCTCTCAAGCCAGCTTTTACACAGAAGCGAGAAACTGCCCAAGTACTTGGTTTTGGGCAGTCCAAGCCAAGTGCTGGGGTGCTGCAGTCTGTCTCTAGTGGTAACTCCCTAGCAAATGCTGAGACATCCCAACTCCTCTATGTATTCTGCTCACCTCAACAGCTGGATGCAGGGTTGAGTTATAGCTCCCCTTGAGGCGTTTCCACAGTGCAGCCATGAGCTGCTTTCTGCCCTTACAAAAGAAGTTAACATATTGAAGCTCAAGACACATCCTCCACATACAATTCTGGTCTTCATCAGTATGCTAGCAAGTAAACTTTAGCACATTACTGAGTTGCCATTGCAATCAACAGATTTTGGCAGGCAGATCATGGAATTTAATGCTGTAGCAATCCACTACTAAGTAAAATAGTTGTTAAGAAAGCAAAATGAGGAGTACCACAGTAAACACTGTAATACTGTGTCCTATAGCTTCACATGCATACAGAAAGGCACAGGAATATAAGCTGTTTCTAGGACTACTGAAATGACTGAAGATATTCACATTTTATGCTTTAGATTAATTAGGAAGCTAATAACCCAATGTCACTTTAGCTCAGATTCAGTGAGGAAAATAGAGGAAACAATGTCTGATGAATGGAAAAGAATAGACAAAATGGAGATCAAAATGTTACTTTTAGCAAGCTTAAAACAAGTATTATGAAACACTTCTCCATGGATGTCAGTCTGGTGTACAAGAAGCAAAAAGTGGGGGAAGGAAAATGACAGACCTCAAATGGATCAGCAAAAGAAACTGCTTCTTTCTTGGAGTACATGAAGTGCAAGAACAGAATTTCCTTGAAGTACTTTCAAAGCACCTGAATATCCAGCATGTCCATACATTTCTTAAGTACCAGTAACCTCCCAGAAATCTTAAGACTGCCAATGTATGTTGCCCAATTTATAGTCCAGAGTCAGATCATCTCAACGTGCTTTTGTCGTTCTGGAAGGGTCAACACATGAGCATACCCCACAGGAGGTATCTGGGATGGCTGAAAGAAAAATAGCCACTTCTAGATAAAGTTTTGTGTTAGAAACTTTCACTACCGTGCACATCACTGTCACAGAAAAGACAAATTAAAAAATGAGCCAAAGAGGCCATTAAATACTACTGAAACAAACCTCCCACAGCCACATCACCAGAAAAATCATGGGCCCCATCTATTCTTACACAGCAGCACCAGCTTGGCAAATACAGCTGGGAAGATCAGTGGCAAAAAAACCCCATCAATTTTGTACTATTTTCTTTGTCTATGATTCTTCTGCATGACAGTCCTCATGTAGCAGGGGATATCTCATGTAGTCTGAATCCAGGCTATAGCACCAGAAGTTGAGACTGAGAAATTCTACTGCTGCTGGGGAAAAGCAAGAGTGACAGGTATCAGTAAAAACACCTACAGACATCTTGAAGTGCTAAAACACAGACAAGCAAGCCATCATGTGAAATGGTGAAAGAGTCACTGGAGTCTGAGGCCTGTTTTGTAACAGATAAAATTTGTCTTGAACCCCTGTTTTACATGAGTAAAACTCAACCTCACACCTCACAGTATTGAGGGATGCCCAGAAAAGTTGTGGATGCTCCACCCCTGGAAGTGTCCAAGGCCAGGCTGGATGGAGCTCTCGGCAACCTGTTTTAGTGGAAGGTGCCCATGTCAGGAGGGTGGAACTGGATGATCTTTCCTTCCAATCCAAGCCATTCTATGATTCTATGCTATAATTAGTGAAAAATATATGACATCATCATGCCTTGGATAACACATAGAAGATATCTCTAGCATTAAAACATGAAATAATAAGAGTAACTGATGTTATTAAATTACAAAAGTAAGTTTATTTTATCAACATTATAAATATTTTCTTTCCCTCCATTCAACTCCAAAATGAGATAGTAAAACCAGTACAATGGAACAATTCAGGAGCTCCTTAGCTCTACTAAAAAAAGTTCCCCTTAATAACAAATTAAAATGGAAAATCACATTTTGTCAGTCCAGCAATATCAGTAGCTGAGCATCCCTAGGTACTTTGTCATTCAAATGGCACAATTTTAAGTGTGTGTGTATATGTGTGTGTGCATCTATATATATGTATACTAATGTTTATAAATCTACATATATATAGTAATATACACACACTAATAGACACGGCCACTGAATAGACACTTTTAGTAATCAAAATGCTTTACATGTAATTTAAGTGGATTCCCAGCTGCACATTGAAATTTAGGCCCTGCACAGTGCAGGCACAACTACACTGGATAAATCTAGAGCCCAAGTGCTCCAGAGATTCAATACATAGGTCACCACTGATTGCTACAGAGTCTGCCTGCTTCTGGTGGCTGTCCAAAACTGAGAATCCCATCACACTTCAAAAATGGTAAGGAATAATCCTGTAGCATCCTGGTCCCAAACTGCCCTCAGTGAACCAACTTCTGATATTCCTTGCCATTGTAGAAAACAATATATATGTTCTATTACCTACAAATACAACACATCACAAGTATCTCGTGCATTATGTGTGCAGCGTTTTGGGACAGCTTGAATACTAAAGGCACTACATACAGCCAGTTCCTGTCCTAACTCCAGTGCTGGGAGTGCTTTTATCATTATCCAGTGCTTTTATCATACAAGTAACTGTCTTCAGCTGAGCACACAGCATGGGCAGCTTTCCAGAGGCACAATGGGCTCACTCTGATCATATCATCATACTCCAGCTTCCAGGGAAAAAGGCAAGCCATGGTCTCTCGTGTGCTCTGAGTTCCTCCGAGCAGCCCAAATGGCACAAAATTGCTCAGGAAATCTGCACATCCTGACAAGCTGCTCCAGAGCCAGCCACGGCTGCAACCACCTCTCAGGCACTAGGGATAGCCTGACAAGGGGAGGACCACTGGGGACAGAGAGGGACCAGACCCAGCTCCCTTATCATAATTCACATGTGGCCTCTGGAAGGTACCTGTGATTAAAGCAAGCCTTTACTGCTCCACCTGTTTTATGGGACTAAGGGACCAGGGAGCTGTCACAGGCTCAGTGACCACACTCTGCTCAGGCACCAGACTGGCCCCAGCACAGGACAGAGCTAAGTTCCTGGTGCCATTGAAGCTTCCTCTGTTTCTCACATCAGTAAAACAAAGCAAAAAGGTAAAATTGATAGAAACATAATTCTTATTATCATCCAATATATATAAATATTACAGTAATATCTTTTCTCACTGCTGGGAAATGATGCAAGGCCTACTATGAAACCACAGCGTGAGAATGTTCCTTGTGGAAATTTCACATACCACACCAAAATTATATTCCGATTTTTTATTTTAACAGTTGCCAAATTCTGTTCTAATATGTACACATACTGACCTTCTCCACAAGCCCCTGGATGACTACCAAGAGAAGGAATTTGGCTTTCATATTTTATTTTTTAAACGAGAAAGACAGAAAATAAGACAAAATACATTTCATGTCACCATTGACCTATAGATTACAAATATATATATAGTTTCCTTCCAGAGGAAGAAATACTACGGAAATATTTTGCTCATATCAAATGAACCTTTGAAAACAGAAAAAAAATTAAAAGTATATTTTTCAGCTCCTCCCTCTCTCCCATAACAATCACTTTTTGAAAAAAAAAAAAAGAAAATAAAAAGAAAATAAATACATTTAATTTCCTCCACCTCTAGTAAGGAAGAAAAACTTATCTGGATAATGACCTGAGTTATTTTCATGGTTTCCAAATGTATGTAATCCTGATGATCATCATCTACCAGAGAGCTACACCTAGCAAGGCATATGAAAGCAAACACTGGTGGATCCTTCAAAACAAACAACAAAGCAAAACTCAGAAATGTATTACAAGAATTATGCCAAAACTCAGTCATGAATGTCTTCATGGGAACTGGTCAGACAAAGTAGAAGTGGAAGCTCTGTTATTTCTGGCAGCTGAGATATCTGCAGCAATTGGAAACCCAAAGGTGGAACATTTTGTTTATGCTTGTGTGTATGTGTGTTTGCTTTCTCTTCTTTTATGGTTATAAGACAGAGAACAGACGAGTAGTGAAGACATAGCGGGCCTTTACAGTGGCTAAGCTTTACATTTTCGAGCCTATAGTGGGTAATGAGGCAAGGAGCTGCTGTTTGTCCTTCTCCAGTGGGACAGACTCCCTGAAACTTTGTTCCCTTGAAGAATCAGAGAGTTTACAGGTTCCATCAAAGAAGGTTTTTCTATTCCACATGCAACTGGACCAGTGCCCATTTGTTTGTTGGCAGCAGCAAGGCTGATAACTGATGTTCTAGGCCTCCTTCCTATCTCTGGCTGTAATGCAAAGGGCACTAGGTCCATATATCAGTCCATCAGAACTCCCTCAGTATTGCACAAATCTATCTCCAGTGTAAAACCCATGTTTTCAAGAGTAAAGAACCACTATCAGCTTTTAGGAAGGCCTGAAACCTAAGCAGAACTGGATCGGTCATTACACACACACAAAAGTAATATGAGAAACCTTACTGGTAACTTTCTGCTCTGCCATTCGACATGGTATATCCCATATAACTCCTTTCCATACAAATTACTGTATCATGAGGCTACCATAGCCACATACCCAGCAACAACGAGGTTAGGTTTTGTCACTGCTGTAAATCTAATTGTGCCCCAAACCCTGGGAAACAAGGCAACAGGCAGCATCCTCTCCTAAAGCGAGGAAACTCCATGGCGATGGGGTACTGAGGATGCAGCTTTTGAGAGGATGGCAAGGGAGGGAGTGTAGCTGGTAAAAACACTGGACTTTTCCTAAGGGCATCCAGAGCTCCTCAAATATTTTGCTACTGCCTGACCATTTGTGAAGAAAACACAGAGATAACAGGTACTATTTAACTGATGAGAAGTGAGGGGAACAGGAGAATAAAAGGAATGCAGGAAATTGTAAAGATGGAGGAGGGCCTCATTGGGTGCTTTAATGTCCCAGTTAGTTTGGAGTTTTGTTGCCCCACACCCTCTTAAGTCTTTCCTTTTTTTTTCTTCCTTTTTTTTTTAAATAAATTGTACAGATGAACATGGGAGAAGTTCATGCTACTTGCTGGAAGCAATAACGGTAAATTTCCACGGCCCATGGATTCCACAGACCTTTGAGTGTCCCACCTCATCTATCATGGGCTAACTTATGGAACCTAACCATTCCGTGGCAAGACTCAGTAGCCCTTAGAAACTGGTGGCATGTCCTCAGGTATTTTCCACTAGAGTGAGAGACACGTTGATTCCATCAGCTTCTTTCTCACATGACGCCTGAGCGACTCAGGTGAAGTCTCAAGACTTCCAAGGATCCTCTTCGACATTTTCAGACATCAGACTGCTGTCTCTAGATCTTCGTGGGTAACCATTTGGTAGTTTTGTCGACTCTCCAGGTAGGAAGCCAGATCCGGATCACCAGCTTGCTGAGCCCTGTCACGAGGGGTCTTACCCTAGAATAAGAAACAGGAAGAGAAAATCTTGAGCTAATATATTTAGAAGAACAGATGATTCCTGGGCAGAAGAAGATTAACAAGTCAGAAGCCACTTGTCTGGATTTCAGCTGTTTCAGAAAGCTTTTTGCAATGTACAGTACTGTCATCTGAAAAAGAGATCACAGAATCATAGAGGATCTCTCTTCCCCTTATGGGTTACCCTATACAGCATAGCATGGTGGGAATTGTTTTTGAATGCCTTGCTACAGCAAAGATGCTTCTGATTCTAGAACCCAGAGAAACAACCCACTCTCAGCTGCTGACCCCAGGATGTTTATGCTCAGAAATTCCAGAGAGGCAGCTTCTGGACCATGTTCCTAAGCAATCAGATTGTTTCAATGACAGAATATTCCTCGGATTTAATTTTGCCCAGACTTCTTTCTCAATCAAGCTTACACCAAGAGAGGGTTGTGCTTAGTGTCCCATCAGTGAGCACAGGGGCAAGCCAGGGCAAAAGCAAATAGATAACCATCCTCACAAAGCAAGTCAGCCACAATAATCAAGCCTCACAGAAGCTATGCAATCCGAAATCAAGGCTCCTGCAGGTGGTCCTTGCCCACAGGCCTCTCTTTTGACCACACAGGAGGAGGATACTGCTGTGCCATGGAGATGTCTCATTCATACCCAATGCACCGAATAGTTTGAGGCCAGGCTCTCACTATGGTGATGATGACCCATGTTGGGGACTGAACTGAAGTCTCTTGTACTTGTTTAAATCAATACAGTTTTCTATATAAAAATGGCTTGTTTAAAAAGAGCTGCTCTTGGCCCACACAAGGAAGCCTCAATCATGCAAACAGCAGGGACGGATGCTGATTGGTCTCGCTTGGATGCAGTATTTGATAAGTGGTTGATGGAGCTGGGTTACCTTGGAGTCTGTCTTTCTCAGAGAGGCTCCCGCATCCACCAGGAGCTGGCAGACGGCGCGGTGGCGCTGGCAGGCTGCCTTATGTAATGCTGTCTCACCCCTAGACCAAAGTACAGAAACCAGCAGTGAGACACATCACACCAATGTACATTTACGAAGTATGAGGTGCAGAGGATAGACACAGAAGGATGCTGCATTTCTGCGAGGTTCCCTCTTGCTGGTAGAGGTAGGCTTGTGCACTCTCTCCCTTAGCATCTACATCCTTTGACTCAGTAGGAAAGCCTGCAATGCACAAATAGCAGACGAAGAACTCTGAGGGGGGGGAAAGAAACACGCACAGATTTTAAGTATTCAAAGGACTGAACGTCACATTCCCATCCAAACGCCAGTTCTGCTAACTGCTGCAAAGGCAAACTAGCTCCCTTCTTACTTCACAGCAGGAAAAACAGCAACAGTGTTTGTTTCTTCCTGCAATTTGTTTCCTCAACCTCATTCTCAGACTCATCCTAGAAAAATCTTGCCCATCAAAGCTAAAACTGGTGCACTTGCTGCCCTGGTTCTGATACCCTGCTCTCTTGGGTGTATGAGAGCAAGAGCTGTGTTTTTGTTTTCTACTGCTGGACTGGTGAGCTACTGGGAAAGCTTGAACACAGGCTTTTCAAAAGAGAACACTGCATAGTGGGAGCACATTTATTGCTGAGCCCCTCACTCAGACTAGAGCTACACGTAAGAGGATTCTGAGATTGACTATAGTACTGAGAGTAAAGAAATCTATCTAGATTTGCCTAGGAAGAGGAGGAAAATATGCTCTGAGTGGATTGAAAAGGTGTCCTTAATACTAGTATCCAACATGTAGGGCCATTACAAAACCTGCAAAATAACAAACAACAAGAAATGCACGTAGTAGGACAAATCTTACACCTACCTACTCAGAGAATGCACAAAGGAATTTCAGCCCCAGTCCATGACAGGGGAAGTTGAAACATTAATAGGCAACTCTGCAAGAAATCTGCCCTTGCAGCAGGAGAACTAGAATCAGAATGGGATACTACCTGATTTCCCCCTGAGGATCAAAAGACAAATTTATACTGCCAGTTACAGCTTGAACCTTCCCTTTTCAAGAGTTAGCAGCAGAGGGACCTTTATAAAGGGAAGACCTTGTAGGCATGTTCACTAGCACTTTGTTTCAATGCTTGTGCTTTGCTACTGGGTGAAAAGAACCATCCAGACACCATCACCTCTGGACTTCACACATGCACCTTGAGCACAAGGTGTTCTCTGCTAGCAGAGGAGGGCACTGTGGGATGAGGAATGGTAGGCTTAATACCTGTGAGAAAGATGGCTTTTGCTTCCCATATATTCCATACACTTTCTGGGATTATTCCTGATTCCCTTGCAAACTTCAATTATACAACAAGATTTAAAGCAGTTGGGAACTGGAAAGTAAAGTAATTTTTTTTGTTTAGTTTTGGATTTGGGGTGTTGTTTTATATAAGAACAGAGGTGATCAATGTTTTAACTACCTGATGGAAACCTTCAAATGCACAGGTTGTGGCCACCTGGGAGAACCAAGGCAGAGCACCCTGGATGAATCAAGAAGGGACTGAAGAAAAGGTGTAGAACAAGAAAAGTAATTTCCTGACTTCTGAAATTTACTCTTCAGGTTGTTCCCCTAGTACCTGGATGCCAGAAACATCAAAACACAATGTAGGACTTCGATTCCCCTAGAAAGATTAAGGAAGCATGGGAAGCAATAGAAAGGAAGTACTTTATGAAGGCCAAGAAACATTTATTCTAGACCAGGAAGCCACATATGATCTGGTTGATGTTTGTGTTTAGGGGGACTTCTGTCTGCTTGTTTGTTTTTGAAGAGCTGTGCAATTTTACAAGCTTTCTTGGTTTAAAAATTTGCATTTGAAAACCAAGAGAAGTCTGCTATTCTAACACACATAATGTGAAGGGCAGAGTAGGTTGTACTTACGTTTCACTGTCTGTCATGTCCAGTAATTCAGATGGACCTGCAAAAGACAGTCAGGTATGTCATATAGCATTTGTCTGCATGACTAGAAGACTATGTCTACCAGGAGAAGATTCCCAGTACAAATACGTAAAAGCAGCCAACTGAAAGCTCAACTTGCACAACTATGTCACATTTCAGTGTACTATTTGCTTGTGAGAGCCCTTGCACTGGCAAAATTCTGAATGCACAGTCACTGCTGGAGTATCAGCACCAGGGAGTATCAGCCTCTAAATAACACTGGGAATGAATATTCATGGGGTTTATTTTCTCACTCTTCACCTTGCTCAATTAAGTGGTTCACATAAGTACAGTGCATTGAAAATGCTGATATATTGGAAACCCTGATATATTGCAAGTTAAAATCTATTGTTACTACTAGAAGGAAAATGTCATTAGGAAGTTGAAATTAGCCAAATTCCATCCTGAATGACATCCCTGTGCTACTCCATTTAATAGCATTATACAAAATGTAGATCAGGGTGGAATATTCCCAGCAGTCTTTATATTGATATGCAAATCCTGTACTCAACTGGTTAGCAATGATCAGGAAAGTAAGATTAAGAAAAACATAAAAGATTTTTTTTAAGTGGAAAAAAAATAATGGATTTATGTTTATGTTCTTTTGTTCTTGATATTCACTATAGGCAGATATTTATAGCAGCAAATTCCATCACTGAATTACAGTGATACAGAAAGGCTAGGGTCTGGATAGCATTTGAAACAAGAAAAACTTTTTCCTTTGCAGTCTATTGTATCATTCTTCTCTCTACTGCTCTGGAGTACAGTGCCAGATGGTTATGGGGCAGTTAGCAAAGGAAACACTGAAACTTTACAGTAATTCTCCTTCCTATGCACGAATATTTCCCATCAGCACACTTTGAAATTCAAGAGTCCTCAAGAGCTTACAGCAAATCTCACCTGAAACTGAGGAATTTCACACTACTTGCTTACAAAGGCCTACACACAACCTCCCTACACCCCTTTCACTCTGAGTGTGTGTCAAAACATATCAGAGCAGCCAGCCTTCACCTCACTGCTTCACCTCACTGCTTTTACAATGTGCACATGCAGTATCACTGGGGGCTCCTGGAGCTGCAGGTAACTCCTTCACTTCTGTCATAATGGGAAAGGGGTGGTGGCTTAGTCCCCAGTACAGAGGGCATTGTATACCATTGCATATCTATCTTGACAGTTCTCCAAGCTCATTAGCCACTGTTGATTTTTAATGCAAAGCGCCCTTACTCTGCCACCACACAGCTCATCTCCACACTTGGTGGTGATGTGTTCACTCCTGCCTATCAAAAAGAAGAATCACTCATGACCCCTAAGCTCCCACAAGCATGAAGAAGGGTAGAAAGGGCTAAGCAGGGCCTCTCATGGAGAGGAAAGAAAGGTAATGCCTGAGAAATTAAAAAGAATATTTAAAAAGCACATATGAAGAAAATGACTCCTTTCCCATGCAAAAATCACGTTCTTTCAAAAATAGAGGTAATTCCCCATTGCTTTATGCAATGACACATCCAGTGACAGGTAAGCAGGAATGGATTGCAGCGTGTTAGAAAAGACACACTGCCAATATTATTTCTGTTCATGTATGGAGCAAGGAAGGTTGTGTTGCTAAGGTGGAACAGGGTGACTGGGCTGGCTGCATGGGGCATAGAGGTACTTGCCCCGAAAAGAGGAAAAAGGTGTTACAAGGTTAGGAGGAAGGATGGAGAGAAGTTAGAAGAATATGACTTGAGAGGGAGAAGAAGCTTGGGCAGAGTGGGCCTGGAGAGATAGGAAGCCAAGAGTGAAGGAAAACTGGTCTGGAGCAGGAAGAAGCAACAGGGCTGAGACAGAGATGCTGAGTGCAGAGGACCGAGAGGGCAGCCTGTGAGTAGAGACCTGAGGAGATGACAGGTACATTCTGCCAAGTGGAAAGGATGTTCTCCTGTATACTGTCCCAAATTAAGCATTTCATGGGAGAGCCCTGACTCCATCTGAGTTATGCATAAGGGCCAGATACTGAGATTAATCAATTAGCTGCATAACATGATACCAGGATTCATTAATTTCATTCTCTCTGGCATACCTCTGAAGCTGGAATGTCCCAACTCACACACAGCCTGGGCTGTGGCCTTTACTTCTTCATTTTATTTTCACTTGTGCTTCTCTTAAACCATCTCACGCCCTCCTCTTAAATCCCTTTCCCCTCTCTTTTGGACCTCATTTTTATATCAGTCTCCCTGGCGCTGCCAACCGACCATTCCAAATCCCCCTCTGCCCCGGGACAAAAGCTGCACAGATGTGGGAAGGGCTGGCACTGGGAAAGCTAACGGCACTGTCATCCTGACCCAGCAGGGAGGCGGCTGTTTTACTCTGGGACAAGAGGCAGAGAAAGAAAAGGGGACCAAGGCTCAGAGAGAGAGAGGACAAAATAACCCAATAGAAATCCGGAAGGGAAATGCATGAGTGAGATTTCTATCAAGGAAAACAGCAGGGGGGGAAATAAAAACAAAAGATAGAAATGTGTGGAGAGGTGGAGGGAGGAAAAAAAAGAGAGAGAAAAAGAGAAAAAGAGACTGGGGGGCTGAAGAATGGCAGGATGGGGACGGGGGCTGGGGGGGGAGAAGTTCGCATGAAAGGAGCTGAAAAGCATGACACACCAAGGGGAAGCTCAGCTGAGATCATTCTCTTTCCTTACCATTGCTCCTAGATGGTCTGGGTAGAATTATTAACCTTTTTCCTTCTCTCCTTTTGCCCTCTTTCACTTCACGAAAGCCCTTTACCAGTTTCTCAGGAGGCAAAGCATCCCGAGCTGGGGATGGGAGGAGGGAAGGGAAGGAAACGTTCAAGAGAAGCTGCCCTTTCACTGAGCTCACTACAATAACAAAAAAGAGAGTCTAAATGGCCATATTTCAGAGGCATTTCCGAAATATTCAGAACCACATATTCTGAAAGGCCTCTGGGCTCCCAGCATACCCCTCTCTGATGGTTGTGGTTACAGCTTCCCAAAGGAAACCCACAGGTACTAACCCTTACCAGTCCCTTGTCCTGTCAGTCCTTCATAGAACTGGGGAAAAAGGGTATTTACTTTAAGCAGTAATTCCAGACGTTATCAGCATTTCTGTGTGTTTATCTGTCAAAACCTGCTTTATGTAATAACTTGACTGATGTTGTTATGTGGAGGAAAACACTGGATTTGGTTCTTTACCTTCAAAGTGGGAATATTTTTAAAATAACAGTAATCTGGAAATTCAGAACTACTTCAAGCCTTTCCCCAACTCCACATTCTTCTTTTTTTTACCTGATGTGAAAATTAAGTGTCTGTTTTTCCTGCCAGTGTCTTTTAGCTCAGAATTTCCACTGTAACATAGAGGATAGTCAGGTTATGGGAGCATTCCTTCCATCCTAATTCTCTCTCTGCCTTGTTGCCCCAAAATTTGGTAAACTTGCAAATGAAAATAGGCTATTTTATACCTTGTGCCTTCTAGAAAGACTAACTTTTTTTCTGCTTAGGCCCCTCACAAATGACACTCTGCAAATCTAGACATACTAACAAATGTCATACAAACTCACTCTCATTCAGTGTTGCTTTCTGATGACTATTCAGACTTTGTCACCAACATACATCTCTGTCATGGCAAAATCTGCTTTCCAAAAGCCACCTTAGGAACTCCTGAATCTGGTCAGGATGCAAACCTGAATTCACTGATGACTCTTAACTCTGGACTTTGCAGTGCTAAGATTAATGAAATCATCATCTTTTTTTTACCAGAGGATGCTTTCTAATGGAGCAAGGACATTGAGGTTTGAGGACATAGAAATGTTTAGGACAAGATGCTCTACACACTGACTGTTGCATGAGAAGTTCCCACCACAAACTCCTAAGGCAACTGTAAACATCTGCCCTCTCTTCTGTTTAAAATTAAAATAGCCCAGATGAATTATAAAATTCTTGCTTGTCTTTTGAGTTCGTAGAGAAGAGGAGAAGACAAGGACAAGGCAAATGAAATTTATATATGAAATGTTTATAAATTATAAATTATAAATTTTTCACAACTGTCAGATAAAGACTGCAAGCCAAATACAAATACAGATGATGATTTAGGAGGCCCCTTCTCTAATGGAACTTCTTAAACCTTCCTCAATTCTGTTTGTGCTAAGCAAGTAAGCAGTTAGCTCTTCTCTAATGTGTATGCACTAGGAAGTGCTGCAGTTGCTGACTGCAGCAATAAGCAGCTGTGGTTCTAATACCTACCAAGTTTGGCCCTCTGTTTCTAGCTAAGCATTTCTTAGCTCAGCTACAGATGAGTCTTTAAGGCTGACCCTCCCACTAAAAGTAAAAGACTCCTGATTTAGGAAGGCAATCTTCAACAACTGATAGGTCTGCATATCTGCCCTTCCTGCACAGGGAATAGAGAGAAATTGTTTTGCTGGGGCAACAGTCAACACAACTCTTCCTGCAGCAATAAGCAGCTGTCGTTCTGACACCTACTACATTGGTGCTTCAGCTGCTATTCCAGGCTTGTGCTGGTCCACTGCAAAGTATCTGGCAATACTGCACAGCAATCTCCTTGTGTGACTCATCTCTGCTATTTCTAATTTAAGATAGGCTATTTTCCTCCCTTAACATCTGAAATCATTCTGATTGTGATCACAGAATAACCTTTCATATTAATGTACCCTGTATGTTTGCAGAAAGCATAAAGCCATCTCCACAAAGGACAGTCTCAGCATCACTACATCATTTTTCCTCCTCCATAATCCTAGTTCTATGGGTCCCACTACTGTGTTACGTTTGATTCACCCCACCATTTTCAAACTAGGCAGTTAAAATTCCTGATGCAGGGGTTTTTGTCTTGTTTTGTTGCTGCCGTTTTTTTAGAGATATTCAGAAGATTTTTCCCTGTGTGGTTAATAATACATTTTCTGTGCTGTGTGCTTGAGGGTATTTTACAGTGCAACTCCTATTAACATTAACTATCTCCAGTCATGTATGGGAAGCAGACACACTACAGAGGAAGTGCAGCTGGGCAGAGGCAATTGCCAGAGCAGGAGTAAGGCTTATTTTTATGAAGGGTGGATATCGGCAGAAATGAGAAGCTAGATACAGGGAAAGCCTCAGATATGAGTAGTGTTGGATCAGGTCGTACAGAGTAATTAATGTTGAGAAGATGCCAGATGCCAGAGAATGCAAAGAAAACAAGGACATTATGATGATGATGATTCAGCAAGAGTGCTCATTTGTGACTGGGAAGTGCCCAGGGTAGAAATGAATTTCATTAATTGCTTGGTGGGAGAAGAGAGGAGGCCTCTATTAGAGCATTGTCCCATGCACCCTCTGATCCCTGGAGAATGTTAAACAAACAATGCATTTGGAGAAGCCCAGAGGACGTATGTCTGGAAAGCTGCAAAAGCTTCCTGCCATCCTTGGGGATAAAGAGGGGAGAGAAGAACTGAGTTGACATTTGCTCAACCTTCTGATTTGTCTTTGTCTAACAGTCCGTAATCCCTCACATTTCTCTATTTACTTCAAAAATTCCCATGGATTCCCTGCTTACATCCTTATCAGTTAAATGATCTCATTTTAAACCTTCACCAAAAGAACAGTAACTGAGTCAGACTTTGACTAAGTTAAGGTATATGTGTCTAAGAAAAATCCAGAAGGGGTATCTATGACAGTGAACTGGCACAGGTCATGTGCAGGGTGAAAAGAGACCAGGGCCATTAAGAAAATAAAGCAAAATTATGCTTGCCTACAGAATTCAGTGGCATATATATGCACTGTGACTAATGAGATAATCCAGAGCAGTTAAATAGGAGGTAGAGTTAGCACTGGTAAGGCTTGTTAGAACTGGTGAGAAAATTAGCCATTGTGTGGATACAAGGCCAACTGCACTTAGCTATCCATATGTAGGTATCTATACATAAAAGAGTAAAAGAGCTATTCAGCCCCCTCAGTCAGATATTTGGAGCACAGTTCAGTTGCTCACACACAGATATTTTGTGCAATTTGATATACCTATGGTCAAGTCTTGGGATGCATTTGGAATGATAGGGATGCCTGCTTGGGCTTCGGCTGCCAGTCCAGCTTGGTCCTCCTCTAGGCCTCATGTGACATCTTGTAGACTCATGCAAATGCCCTGGATACCCAAGGGCAAATGATATTAGACATTTATGTTTATCTAAATGAATAAGGTGCACAGGTAACTGTCACCTGAATCACTTGCTGGACTCCAATGACTGCCTCAACCAGGATCTCTCTTGAGTTAGTCATGCAAGAAGTCTGCTGCTAATAAGGATTTCCTCCTCACTTCCATCTGCCACTGAAAGAGGACAAGTCTCCTCTAGTACCTTTGTCATACAAGAGCAAATGAACTGAGTCACAGATTCCTGTTGACAGTACAGGAACTTGGACCTATAGACTACCTGACACCTCTATGTAAACACCTAACTTAGGAGACAAGCTGGAACAGATGGATTGTTACTTTTTCCTTTCTTATGAATTGTGCTTTTTTTGTCTCTCTGTACAATTTCTGCAATAGCCTTCGAGCATTAGCTAACACTTATTCCAACTGCCAGAGGCAGTCTCTGTGTTCAGTGCTAACACTGCTGCTGAAACAATATAGCTGATTTTGACATTTGGAAGCCAAAATAGCCATTGATATATTGAAGTGGAGTCAGAGACAAGTTACAAGAATGTTTAAAGAACTAGAAAATTTTTCCTACGGTGCAGGAGGCTGATAACTGAGGCTTTATGTGCAGAGCAATGTCTGTATTACTGCGGAACTCTCCAGCAAAAGGGGAACAAGATTATTGTAGTTCAACAGGCAGAAACTCCTAAATGTGACTGCCTCAGACACAAACAAATTGCTGCATAGCCTGTGTAAGGATGCCTGCAATCCCTGATACTGACAAAGATAAAAAGAGCCGAAAGGGAAAAAAGGGCAATGACGTGATCACAGCCTATAAATATAAAATGGAGATCAGAAATTTTTGCTATTGGTTCATCTTGAATCTATCAGAGACATAATAGTGTAAGGTTGGAATGAAAGCTAGGTGAATTCAATTCAGAAATAAGTAAACAGATTCTTGATCGGTGTCTTACTAAATACTGAAATAATAACAATAGCTGTATGGCCTCTCCAGCCCTGCAAATGTTTTAATAGAGATTAGATGCTTTCTACAACATATGCTTTAATTGAAAAACAGCTCAGAGGATTGCTGTGACAGAGGTTCTAACTAGAGCATCACACTGCTTCTTCACAGCCCCCCAGCTGATGCAACTGTGAAAACAACATCCTCTTCAAAAGCCATTCTAATTTTTGTCTTCACACTTTATCTGGAGGCATTACTGTCATTGCTGCCACATTCCCAGCCTCCTGCTCACACACACTGGACATTTTGCTGAGGGAGACTACAGATGAGCGAGGGCACTTCCAGCTGCATAGTATGGTTTTACCTGACTGACACTTGGCTGAATTAAAAGCTCTCTGTGGATTTGACTACTGTGACTCACCGTGTTCCAGGATGTATTTCACAATCTCGCCGTTCCCAGTCTTGGCAGCATGGTGCAACAAGGAGCAGTGATCAGGTCCTTGGATTAACAAATTGGCTCCTTTTTTACAGCATTCTATGAACTGGGAAGAAGGAAAAAAAAAGACAGAGAGAGAGAGAGAGAGAGAAAACACACACAAAAGGATAAGTTGGGAGGAATAGGAAAACAAATATGCAGGTAAATTTCTTTACCAGTTTTCATAGGAGGTCAGTACAAAAAAATGGAATAAAATAAAATATTAATTTTAAGCCAGTTTTTAGGTTCCAATGTAAAATAACTGAAACTAGAAGTATTGACAATTATATGGGTTAAGAAGAATAGTCTGTATTTCCTAAAACTTGAGACATTGCTACTCTATTGTTGATGAATTATTGCTTGTTATCAGTGCTTGCAAACATATGGTGAAACTTTTGAAATATTTTAAAATGTATGTATTTGATAGAAAATTCTGGCTTCTCTACTGAAGATTCCAATTTTTCCTCAGCATAGTAGCCAAACATTTTCTGACTAAATCAGAAAACTCCAACTCAAAAATCCAGAGGAAGGTGAGGTAACTATCCCAGATCTCCATTCTCACTCTCTGCCCAGTGTTCAGGGTTGGTAGAGGGGGAAACACTATGTGGGGTAAGAATGAGAGCGAAACAGCAATCAGCCAGGTCTCAGAAGTGCTGCAGACTTTGGGGGAGGAGCGGGGGTGGGATTTGTAGTGCAAATAACTGCAGAAAAGGGAGAGAACTGCAACAGTGAGGCATTACTCATGATACAGGACATCCGAAGAAGGGCAAGAAGTTTCCCTGTCAAAGCCAACTCAAGCAAAAACTTTTCAAGAAGTGGAAAGGAGGCAATATTTTTATGGCTGCTGGTTGAAGAACTGCTCTCTAGATGCTGCAGCCATAAGGTCTGGGGCAGTGGTGTAGAAGAGGCACATGCAGGCAAAAAGTTGGCCTAACAGCACTGTCATTTTTATAAATGGCTCCAAGGTGGCTTCTCATAGATAAAATTGCAATCATTAATCACAGTCTTCATCCAAATTCTAGGGCATGTTTTCAAATCCTGACTTGGCTACTGAAACACGCAGCCTGATTAGCTGTCTGACATGGGACTTCAGTCTTAGGGAAAAAAAAAACATTTTTGCATGAGTACTTTTTCCTCCCAAACCAACTATACCAAGACACTATGTATTTTGAGACATCCATCAGATGACAAAACAACCAGATGAGGTTTGTTCTATCTGATCTGGTGGTTGCCTAGGTAGACATTAAATGATCTATCAACTTGGGGGCTTGGCCACCAACCTCACTGGTGTAAAATATCCCTTACTATGTAAGGCTGTGTCAGAACTACCCTGCTGTTCAACATAGTAATCTCCCTGTTAGTAACTGGCACAGTGCTTCATGCAGTGGCTATGAATCCTGAGCTGAAAGGTGCTGTCTAACACCAGATCCTATTCACTCAAATTTCACACCTCACCTGACTGATGTGTTCCCCTAGTATTCAGGGTTTCCTGGAAAGGTTGTAAAATGGCACTTGCCAGCAGTCCCCATAGCAGTCTATTTATATTTTGAGCAGAGGTGTGATAAAATTTACAGTATATCAGACCAGCAAAAACTGGGAATAAGTGGACACTCAGTGCTCTGTACTTACCTTCAGTAGATCACCAGATATGACTGCCTGTAAAAGTGCTGCAAAGACAAATAGAAAACTAATGTCAGACAGAAAGCATTATGCATATAGTCTCACAGCTGAGAACACAGCTCACAGTATATGTAAGTGAAGAGTGATACCTCAGTCCACTTGCATTCTCATGTACTACCAAACCAATGTAAAACCTGCACTAACACTGGAAAGGCAGAAGACTGCCCATGTTACATGAAAGCTGTATGGACATCAAGCCAGCATTTCCAATGCTGTCCTGAAATTGCATGCTTCTATCTAAATTTTTCCCTTGAGACACTTCTGCCCCTTTCAACAGTGTCCACAGGGCTGGCCAAGTTTCTGGCACCTGAGCCATCACTGAAGATATCAATGATGTCCACACAGAGAACCCGAAAGTAGCTTCAGACCTGTCAGACTCTGTCATACTGATGGTGGAATAGTCAGCCAGTCTCCAATACACCGAGAATCCCAACTTGCAGATGACTAAGAGAAATTTCTTAATAATTATTTGTATTACAAAAACATTTTGAGATGCCAGCGGGGAGCAAGTCCCCTGGGTTTGGCAGACAGGGTCAAACTCAGAGCAAGAGTCAGTCTTCACCTTTTCAGCCTTTGTATTTTAAACAGACACAGAAGGAGAAAAAGTGGAGAAAGGCTCACAAGAAGGCAGGACAGAGCTGCACATAGAGCCGGGAGCTTCCTACTACCCACTACTGTCTGCCCTGAGCCTGCTAAAAAGAAGAAGGAAGGCAAAAACCTGGGACTCTGTATTGCCCTGAGAGACTGTTACAAGCCTAACACTGTGTGGTTACTTCTTTTTTTCCTCCTTCTATCATGATATATATTGCAAAAAAACAATTATGAATATTCTTTCTGAGAAAGCACATGGTTTGCATCTTAGAAAGCATTAAACATCTGCCTCAGTTCATGCTTTTTCAAGTATGTCTAAGCCAATTTCTATCTTTGAGTCTAGGCAATGCAATCAAATTAAGCATTTGTTCAAGTGCCATCCTTGATAAAGGTGCCAAAAGTTCATGTAGGGAGGAACAAGGGGGAAAGAAAACTGTAGCATAGCTTTGCCTCTGAAAAATAACAGAGGAAACTGCACAGTGTGAATTCCATGAGGAGCTTGTTACGCCTTCAGAAATTACAACACATCCAAGCTAAACACTACAGAAGAGGAAGGATGTTCAAAGGCAACTCAACAAAAGTGCTTTTCTTTGAAAACACGTGAGGTTATATGGCTTTCTGGTCTCAGTAATGCCTCATGCCTTGGCTATGCAGTATTGGGAAAGCAAAAACCTAGTCCAGCTAAGTTGTGATTTAGGAAAGCAGTAGCAGCAATTCTTGCAACATTAGATTTAGGGCAGTTTTTCAGTGATCATATGTCCTACAAATCCCCAGGCATCTGTGGGAATGAGGACACGCAGATTTTAAGAATGGAAAAAGGCAAACACCAGCAAGTAAGAGCTAGAAAATACATTTACATCTTTCTTCAGTTTGCATTTTCAGTAGTTTACATTCTGCTTTTTTCCTCAATAGTTCTAATACTGGCTCGGTCCAAACTAATAGCAGAGCAGAATTTAACCCTTGTGTCATTCATTTTGGTTTTTTTCCCATCAATCTGGTCTTACTGCCACCTTTATTTTGTAGGCTACTGCAGTCTGGACTTGTATAAATATTTTGCTCTCCTCACACATGTGAAAATCAAATGATCTGGTGATACCAGTTATTCATTTCCTTCTACATCCAATTTTTGAAGACATGTCTTCCCTGAAGTCACTTCCTAAGAGGCAGTGATACATTTTCCTATGCAAGCCATGCTTAAGATTATAGTTCAAAAAGCCAGGAGAGAAATCTAAGATTCTGTGAAAAGAAAAGCCTGATGAGATGTGAAAAACCTTCTATGTTGAGTATCCATAACCAGAAGTTGGTCTGGTGATAAGGCTATTAGGATAAAGCAGCTCTAAAACACATTCAGCATAATTAGACCAATCTTTTCCTCTCTTCCCTAAGCCTCAAATCCAGCAAAGCATTTAGGCAGGTGCTTAGCTTTGAGCTAATTACATTCTTTTCACACCAAGTCTACCTGCACTGTTAAAATTAAGTGCTTTGCTGGAGAAGAACCTATTGCATAAATGAATATATTACAGATCAACAAAACCAGCTGGCATAACAAGAGATTAGACTACACTAAAATAATTCAGTGCTGTAAGCCAAAATGCAGGAAGATGTAGAAGTTTTTGAGCTAGAAATGGAGAAAGGTTTTTTAAAATAAGGAACATGCTTAAATAAACATATGACTATTGCTTAGCACACTAACCCTATAAACTGAAATGGAACTGCTGGGCATATGGAGGAGGAGGGTGAAGATGGCAAAAATCACCTGGTTGTTAAAGAGGTGGTGAAGCAAGCAAGCAGATGGCATTGACAAGAGAGAGCAGACTGAGAAACTGGAGAAAAATGCTGTTAACATGTAACGCCAAGCTAGCTTAAAATTAAAAACATTAAAATGAGAATTGTTTTATTTCTTCTAAGCAAACTGCATCACTGGTGTAATAAATAAAATTAATTATGCCATTGTTTTATCACACATAAAATACCTTCTGATCTTAAAGATATCTCAAAAATTGCTTGATTTAATAAATATTTTAATCAAGTCATTATTTTCTCAACTTCTCCTGAAACAATCATTTGTCATGACTAATAAAAATGTTTTATTACCTTTTATGTTTATTTAGCAAGCAGATTTATTGTTGATGAAAGGTGACTGAAGTGCTCTGTCCATGTAACGAGGAAACAAACGCTCAGTCTGCAGTGGTGCTGGACTCCCCAGGCTGCCTTCTCAGCAAAGCTCAACCCTCTCTACTGGTACAGCCCCTACTCCATCACTGACCTCTCTGCTGAAATTGCCAGCAAATGTGTCAATCACTGCCCAGATTGATGGATCTTGACAGAAACAATTACCTGCTAGGATATGGACAGCCAGAAATGCAGGCGATCTATGTAACAGCAGCTTCTGGTTTCCACTGGGTGACTTTTGAGATGAGATTCTAACTACCCCTGTGGGCCAACTTATAAAAGAATCCTCGTTAAAAAAACTCAACCAACTAAAAAAAAAAAACTAAACAAACAAAAAGAAAAAAAAAAAATCCCCCCACTGAACACAAATAAATAAAAACCCAAACACCATAAAAACACCAACCTCAAAACCAACCCCCTCACACACACACTTGAATTATAAATTAAATATTGAACAGACACAAGTGGATAATGCACTAACAGAAAAAAAAGTCCTGTCAAAAAGGCTGCTAATTGAATTCTGGTAATGTTGCAAGCTAGTGCAGCTTGAATCACGGGATAAACAACTCCTAGTACACTCACACATGCTGAAAACAACACTGTTCCTATGGCATGTGCCACTCATCTAATTTCTATGTTAGTGCCCATTACTTCCATTGGAAACAGCTATTTTTATTTCATATTCTAAAAATATATGTTAATGTCACCAAGTTATAACAAACATTTTTGTTTCCCAGACATAAAATTAACTTATGAAATCTCAATTGCCCTCTGGTTCTGCTTATGAAGCCAGCGTCACTAAAAGAGTGCTGCAAAATCAGTCATTAAACACTGGCAAACAGATAACAAAGGAGTGAGGTATTTGTACCCAGTAACTCCAGAGGCTGCAAGATGTCTAAGAGGTCTCATAGGGCTGCTTGGATGCTCAGAAGAGAAAGAACCTCTCCATAGAAAGTAACCTGGTTTCTGCTGCAACAGTTCATGTTATGCATCTCCCTCCAAAGACTACAAAATCTCCAGAGAACATGACCTCCAACTTTTCTAAATAAGGAGTCAAATTAAGACAGAGGGGATCCTTCAGAATGGCATGATTCCAGGGGACATACCTGATCACCTTCAAGAAGGATAACAGAACAAGAGGAAAACAGGAAGTCCCACTTTTAAGGGTTTTCAAGATATGACACTGCTGCCACCAGGCAATGCTCTTGGTCTCAGAAATTTTGCGAGTTCTTTGTATACCATACAGGTGCAGCATGAGAACGACTCATAAATGTAAGGGCTAACAAAGACAGACCCATTGACTGCAACACATCAAAACAATACGGCAGGAGGGGGCAGAAGTCACCACCTCCACCTCACTCACTTCAAAAGCCATGAAAATTCTCAGAAGTATCACAAGTAAGGAAAACCTCAAACTAACTCTTCCTATCTGCCCTGCAGAAAAACTTTCTCCTAATCCCAAAGCTGCTGATCATCTTAACACCAAGGACAGAAGCAGAGCTCATCACCAGGTTACCATTACACTAGAACTTTGCTGCTAAAACACTTTCAGAAAGAACATGAACAAAAAAACTCTTATAAACCCCCGTAAGTAACATCTCAGAATCTCAAGGTTCTTTGCTTAAAGTAGGTTGACATGGAAGATATTTATGAAGTTAGTTTTATAACCATTACTGAGTCAGTAACAGGAGTTGGTCTGCACTGGAAAGAATCTCAAAGAACAGGACAGTTCTAGTCTGACATCATCAGCAGTACAGGAGTAATGTGCCTTTTTACATGAGTACAAGCTATTCATAAACCATAAATATCTTCCAGATTTTATTAGTTAGATTGCACACCTAATATGACCCTTTCAGAGCCATATTTGAACCCACTACTGCTGTACCAACTAAGCCACATAGAGTGCTAATAAAAAAGTGAATAAAAATAAAGTGAAGGTCTAAAAATTGTGACTGGAGGGAGCAGAATTACATAAAACTATGTTATAAAGTATAAGTACCACACAAAGGAGTTGTCACATCCATGGCTGATTAAAATGCAGCCTATTATGGATCTATGAATGGAATGCAGTCTGGGAGCAAAGTATTATTTGCAACAATACATCTTACCATGAGTTAAAAAATATCAGGCTCACAATGCATCTAATCAGAGTATGGCAATGTTTAAGCACATGGGAAATTATGGCAGAATTCAACTACCCTAACTCAACACTGGTTGGAGGGGTCTTGGACAACCTGATGATCTAGGGGGTGACATCCCTGCCCATGGCAGGGGAGTTGGAACTAGGTGATCTTTAAGGTCCCTTTCAACCCAAACCATTCCATGATTCTCTGACCTCAAAGACAATTAGGGCTCATAAAATCTTTAGCTCTTTCTAAAGGCACAGATAAGAAAGTCGATAATCTGAAGTGATTAGTATCATGTAGAAACCTCATTTAACAGGCAGTGCCTGCAACTGTCCAGCCTGTTCTGAAACACAGCTAACACTGATTCTGAAACATCAGCTAAACACTGATTCAGCATTCAGAATTGATATGCCATCAGCATTTCAGTGCTGGATCTGTCTTACTGGTTAGAGGCAGCTAATAAAAAATACAGGAGCTTTAGTGTGGGGCCCTCAGAATTTGAGTCTCAGTGTTCACTACCATCTCCCACGAGATTGCTCAGGGGAACTCTTAAGAAATACCTCATGAAATACTGCCTTGCTCAAACCTTGTCGAGCTGATAAAGAAGAAGAAACTATAAGAAATTACATCATCAGATTTTTTGAGAGTTATTAAACTTAACTTGGCCTATCATTAGCTTCCAAAACATCTCCAATTCTTTATTGCTGTTTTAGACCTTGTGAAATTCATGGAGTCAGAAATTTAAAGTAATTACTGTTTTACACATTGAGAATTTAAAAGCTGACCCTAACTAGAAGAGTGCTTTTACACAGCTGGAGTCTTCTCAGCTGTTAAAGATCAGCATTACAGAAATGATAAGAAAAGAAGCCTTTGTTTTTTATTTTTCACTAGTTTTACAGAAATCAATAATAACTTCTATTTCAATCACTCAAAAAGCTATGCTCTCAAATGAGTGGACTCCATATAGAGTATCATTCAAAAATACATTCTTTTCTCTGTAAACAACAACTTGCTTGTAATAGCTTTATGACAAACTGACAGTAACAGAACTTACCCAGAATTTTACAGAACTGACTTCTCTACTCTAGCCATGATCTTCAACCTCAACTTGCAGTTGAAAAGAGGTGGGGGGGCACCATGAGAAATTGGTTTGTGGGCTACTTCCCTTCTGAGAGGACTACGGTCCTCTCAGAAGAGGACCTAAGATACAGAGCAGCACATTCACTTGATTTTTCTGAAGGGTCTCCCAGCCCCACAGAACAATTTTAAGGATCCATGATGAAGAAAAGTTGCAAATCACTGCATTTGAGCTTTTAAAAACACTTTACCTCTTTTCAGTACTTAATCTGCTTTTAAAGTTACAAAAAGAAAAAAACCCTATAAAATACGCGCACCAAGCTGTCTACATAACTGAGAAATTAAGTTACAAAATTAATAACATTTTGTTGGAATGACTGAGCTCACAGGTCTTTGATCTACAGACAATCTCAAGTCTCACCAAAGCTGATGATGCTTAAATATTTTGCTTTGAAGATAAGCTGAGTGAAAGGAGCAATTTAATGTGACTTCATGTACTTTATGCACCTGCAAATAGTGGAAGTAACTAATGAAGTCCATGAAAAAAATTAAACAGAAGTTAAGCCTTGTAGGTTGAGAGGTCTCCTAAATGCTGGGGGAAAAAAAACCCCACGAACAACAAGAACAAACTCTTCAAATCAAATTTTCTGCCTGATAGAATGAGACAAAGGTCCCTGAATACAAGCCAACAGCTTGGGCCAAAAAAGATGCACCAAGAACCTATATGGGACACTCACCCTTTTTGAAGCCTGTTATTATAGCAGTGTACACCTTATGCCAAGAAAAGGACACAAACATTTGTTTCTATCATAAACCATCAGGACTGAATTTTTCCTTATGCACAGGAAAAGCTGTGTTCAGGAAAAAAAAAAATCATAGAATCATAGAATTGTTTGAGTTGGAAAGAACCTTTAAAGGCCATCTAGTGCAACCCCCCTGCAATGAGCAGGGACCTCATCAACTGGATCAGGATGTTCAGAGCCCTGTACAGCCTGACTTTAAATGTTAACACGGATGGGTCCTCTACCACCTCTCTGGGCAATATGTGTCAATGTGTTACCACACACACACTGTAAAAAATGTATTTCTTATACCGACCCTCTTTCAGTTTAAAGCTACTTGTCCTTGACCTATCACAGCAGGCCCTGCTAAAACGTCCGTCCCCATCTCTTTATAAGCCCCTTCTAAGTACTGTAAGGCTGCAATGATGTCTCCCCAGAGCCTTCCCTCTTCTTCAGGTTGAACAAAATGTCCACTGTCATGAGAATATCCTGCAAATACAGCCCATGTACTGATGAGGAATCTGACAGAAGAATATTTTCACACAGTTCTTAATCTTTGGCACTGAACCCTCAAACCAAAACATCTTCAGCAAAAAGATGGCAAACAGACAAGGAGAATCAGTCTCAGGCTTCAGTGCTCAAGAAAGAGGCTGCGCTGTAACTACCTGAGAGGCATTTTGATGAGGAACTTGATTGCCTGTAAGCCCGAAAAGGCCTCAACTTATAAATGTAATTATAACTTCTAAAGAAACAAAAGTCTCTTGCTAGCCATTTTAGAAACTCTGGTCATATATGTCATATATATGAAAGATACGTCATATCCTTCCAATCTAAAGTCAGCTGTGAGAAAGAATCCAGTGGTCTACATCTGAAGCAACTGTCTGGCATGGGAATGGGAAAAGGTTCCTGAACTTGCTAGAGGAGTTCTAGTTCTCAGCCCAACGACTGCATAAGAATCATGATGAAAGTATGACAACAAAAAATAAATGCAGTTTAGAAGCTTCCTGCCTACAACACAGTATCTCTTGTGCTGACTAAAGCAAAGACTCATTGATTTTTAATTTTTTTTTCCAAAATGTGTCTGTTTGCTGCCACTGCCCACTGTCCTAAAGAAACAAGTGGTAAACAAGATTCCTCTATGGGTTTTCAGATTTGCAAAAGGCTTGGCCTTCTTACAGAATCTGAGGGCAATGGCACCAGTCTATGTAACTCAAAATAACTTTGCTGTGAGGCCGTATTTCCATGAAAGACAACCAAGTAAAGAGCCTGAGAGATCAAAATGCTCCCCGGGAGACAAAAAAAACCCAACAGTGCAGCAACCTACTGCACCTAAAAGCTCAAAAGCACATCATCTGAACAGCAGCTGGACACAGACGACTCATGACCGTTCAGCAAGAGGAATATTATGAAGGCCTTCACACAGTATCTTGAACTAATTCATCTGTACACGAAAATGTGTGCATAAGCACACATTCTCCTGTGGTTTGAGAGACACTTTTGAAGTCCACTGGCCCTCTGAATAAGTCATGCCCCAATAACATCTATTTCTAGGATTGCACAAAGTGGTAGAGATCCCTTTTAAATATTTGTGGGTTGTCCTTTACTTACAAAAGCACTTGATCCTGTGCAGATTCAAAGAAGAGAACTGACGCAGTTTTGATTGCACCTGTTTGCCTAACTTGGGAATAAGGCAAAAATTTTAACGTACAAAAAAATCACCCATTACTTAGATGGCTAGAGATACAGATCATGAACCTTTACCTTTTAAGAATTTTAAATTCAAACAACAGCAGCAAGCCACTGTTTAGAGAAGGGGGGGGGAAGTAAGAATAGTCACACATGCTTGCTGAAGGGAAAGAAAGGCTAAATTCTCACTTACACAGAAGTCCCTTCATACAACTGTGGAAGGATAAAAAGGCTTTCAAAGCAGATGTAAATTACACTCAAGCTGCCTTTAAAGCCCCATTTTCACTCAGACTAGTTTAAAGCTACTTTGATGCCAATTAAGAGTCCAACCTGAATTGTTTATGTGGCACTGGTGTAGAGCTGAGAATGCAGCTGATAGTTAGGAGTGGAAGTATTCGGACTCTAATGTTGAACTTTTTCTGCAAGACCATTTAACTCAGATTTACAAAAGGAAAGGATGATAAAGTACTTCCTTTGTAAATAGTTCAGACCCCCAAAGAACAGTTGCAGATAAACTAAGTACCATCTGGCACACATCATCACTTTTTTTCTTTCCTTTTCGATTCCACCCATTTTATTTTTAAGCCAAGACAAGAACAATTAATGTCATTTTCAGGAGTGATGTGGTAGAAGAAAATGTCTCTGATGAAGTGAGAACACAAGGCAGGGAAGACTTTGGCTGACTAATGCAGACAGTTTATCAATGGAGTGGCACAACTTTGGCAGAAAGAGAATTCTAGGTAAAATAATTAAGCAATGGTTTATTTTTAATTTAAAAATAAAAAGGACAGCCAAAAAAAAAAAAAAAAAAAAGAACATTGTGGGCCACACTGTTCCTCCCTCTTCCCTGACTTAGTGGACCATTACCATCACAGGCACTCTTAGCACACTCCTTTAAGTTTTTTGTCGCTGCAACACTGGCTGCAGTTCCTTTGCCTGGCAATATCCAAGTACCTCTTCCTAAAGCTAGGGCTTCACAATAAGACTAAATCATCTGAAAGTCAGTTCAAGAATATTTTTTCTAGCCAGAGTCTTCAGTGGGTGAAGTGATTGCCACTCTAATATGACCATGAGCAACCTCCATCAGAAACAAAAAACAGGAGTAAAGTAGGTTGCAAGGTTACCCACAGCTTTTGCTTGAAAACAGGTGCTCTGATTCAGACAACACACTCCTTACTCCTACTTCCTCCAGAGGGGAAAAGGATAACGGCAGTGGCCATCTGGAAAGAAATGTTTCTCTGTTTTCATCTATTACTCATTCAGATGCCCACATCGGCCAGATGTCTCCCTCCCAGCTGCCTACTGACCCCTCAGGCTGCTTGGATATGATGAAAGGTGGGGTGTAGGCACCTTTTAAAGGTTTTGTCCAGAGAGGATCTGCCTCAGCCCTAGAGATGTGCTTTCACAGAATGCTTCCTCTTGCTATGGGTACCTTGGGTCTGCATCAATACCAGCCTCTGCTGAGAAGCAAATGAACAAACCCAGAGCAGATCCCTGAGTATATTGTTGGCTCAGCTGGCCACAGACACACTTTCAAAACACTGTCCAGGAGGGCTTTCTTCCCAAAGTGGCTAATTAATCAAAACGAATACCTGCAGTGCAGTACACCCCACTGTACTGTCTTTGAATTGTTCAGAGGAAGCATTCCAAGACATCTCAATTTGTTGCTAAGTAAACGCCTCCAACATCACCCATCCAGCTTCTCAGCTCTCTCTTTTGAAGGTACCTGGTGCTCCAAATAGCAATTCATTATTTTTATTTTTTCAGTTCTACCAGCACTGAGATGTTTGGGTTCATTCATAGCACCCTGCTTGTCCTTTTATTCAGTGTGGCAAAAGGCCTCAAAACTCTTGAAAACATCCCTTTGCAGATTATGACTAGCAAGACTAGTGAACAGTGGCTCCATAAAGAAGAAAGGAAGTTAAGACAGTGAAGTCTGTGTTCCCACAGGCCACTAGGAGCAACAGGAGTGTTATCCATTCTTGTGCTATTTCCTGAGGCTCCTACAACCATTTTCCTCCTTGCACGGGTTCAGACTTCCTCTCTTTAATGCAGCAGACAGCACTGGAGCAAATACCACAGTGCACAGGACATTCTGCCTTCAAGGCAGGAGCAGACATTGCACAGAAAAGCATTTTCCTGTATGGGATGGAGCTGCCACTGCCTTCCATTCACACACTTGATCACTCTCTTCCTTATAATTCATATAGCAGCTCTCTCAATCCAGAGGGACATCTAGAGACAGAATTAAACCTCTCACCTCTAACTTCCAGTTTGAACCTGGGTCAAGCATTTGTTGTGGAATTTTTTTCTAACAGAGGCTAATTTGGATGTCACCGTTACAAACTCACTTCACTTCTAATGCACTCCCAGCTCTACACAAATCCCTTCTAAGTGTAGGATATCCAGGCTGGATACTAAGTATCAGCATGAAGCCACCACCTGTCAGAATCTGAAAGACCTTTCAGTGTCGCTATCTGTCTTTTCAAGCAGAAAACCTGTCCCTTACCTTAATCTCTTGAATAATATTATTATTTTGTAATAACTAACTCTCTCCAAAATTTCTCCATTGAATATATTCACCCCTTGTTTTAATTTCTTATTTGTATCCTATCTTCATGATTTTTGAATCTATTGCACCAGAAAAAAAAACAAAAACAAAAACAAAAGACCAAACAAACAAAAAAACAACCAAACAAAAAAACAAAACAGAAACCCTGAGTTTAATCACAGAAATTATGCTGATGCAGAAAAAAAAACATAAAAAAAATACATGTCTGCTGAAAGCAAACAAGGCAAAAAGCCCAGTGTCATGGGTTCATAGAGAAAAGAGAAAGAGAGCAGTGACATAAATATTTGAAACCTCTAGTCTCCAGATTAGAATGCAACTCAGATGCATAAGGATTAAGCTCTGGTTGACTGCTACTTGAGGTGCATTAGTATAGCTACTTAAAACTGAGTAATTCCATCAAAGGCAAGGTTCTTCTGTTTGAAGTTAGACAAACAAGTACTGAGCAGCATCAGCTCCAAGTTGCCATTAGATGAATAGCATGCCAATGTCCCTACACCATTAATAGCAACACTCAAGAGCTTGCTGGTATTTTTTTCAGAATAATTGAAATGGAAATGGAACTCACTGTACTCTTTTTAAGACTGTTTCCCTCAATTGCTTACATCATGATGAAGAAGAGCCAACTCAATCAATCACACAGATTAGCAGAGATAAGGCAAATCTGGCCAGATAAAGTTAGGCCAAAGATAACGTAAAATATATTGTTATTTAATACATTAGCAGTGGAAAATTTTTAGGCAAATTTCTGCAGGGTGGTTGTGAAGAGGAGCAGGCAGGGCACAGTGTAGTGTACATGTAATGTACAGTGCAGCACTGAAAGGTGCAGGATGAAGGAAGGGTTTGGTAAACTCTCAACAATTCACCTAACAATAATCAGACAACGACTGTGCATTAGCCAGGCAATGCATTAAAAGTCTGCATTCCCCTCACAGTACCATACCTGCTCTAGAAACAATGGATGAAATAACCTCCAACAGTTTCAGACCTCCTGAGCATATGGCAAGGATTTTTATATAGTGAAAATACAGCAGGTGGTAGCATTAACTAACAGATCACTTGCATGGCCCTCCCTCATGGCATCCACCATGAGGTCTTCTGTGGCCCTGACACTTGCCCATTGTTGAGTTCTCAGCTAATCCCAACACCCAAAGAAGACCATTGTCTTCCAGGGCTGCAGGGCATGTAACTGCACCAAGGCCTCTGTGACCTAACAGGTTCCTCCTCCATGTCATTCTTCAGAGCCATCCCTCCAATCCCCTGTCTAAACTACTCTGCTTTGGTATTTACTTGGCTTGTATCATTTTGTCAATCAGTTAGAGAATTTGAGGGTTAGGGGTTTTGTCTGCTCCTTTTGTGTTTTGTTTGGTTGGTTGGGGTTTTTTTAATTAAAAAAAAAAAAAGGAAATAAGATGATAGATTTCACTCTTTACTTATCTATTTCCTAACTACCTGTACCAAGAACAAAGACACAAAACTTTTAAAATCTCTAAGAGGTTTTGGGGATTTTTTCTTTTGAAGTTTGGCATTTTCTAGCAGTACTGTTTCCCTTTCTGTGCCAATTAAAATGGCTCTGCTTTGTAACTGATAAGGGTGCCTTTAACACGTGTCCACCACAAGGAGCATTGTGTGCTGTTACAATTGTTCAATAGATGCCCAGTCTCAGACAGATGGTGCTTTATCCTCATCCACTTTTCAAGACAGCACAATGCATTGTCCCGTCAGGGATTAATGGAAGTGCCATTCACATTAGATGCTAATTCTGGTAGCAAGTCTGTTAGTATACTATAGATGCTACAGCTACTGTTTGCAACTAGTACTTGAAGCAAGCAGTCCACACTGGAGGTGATTCAGGACATTCAGAAACCAAATGGAGGAGCACAATGCAAGAATCTATGCAGAATGCAACATCATGGTCAATGGGAAAGAGATATTTAACAAAGAAAGACAAACATGATGGAAAGAAGAAAAAAACACGGAGAAATAGTAGAAGAAAAAAAGAGGACTGACTATTAAAGCAGACAAAACAAGGATCAGGAACCAAGTGGAAGGTTAGAACTAGATCCAAGAAACAGAGAAAGGGCCTTTTCTCAGAAATTATCAATATCACGTCATCAGAAAATCAGCATTAGAATGGTGTCCCATAGTAAGAAGAGGAGCTGTAACACAGGACAGAGTGATACCAGTGAAGGTACGTTATTCTACGGTTGGATCTTGAACCATTGTGTACCCCAAAGCATTACTGCCTTATAAAACTACATAAGTCTTTAACACATTGAATAGGCCCACAGTTGAGCACTGATTATTAATGAAAATAGAAGTCTCAAAATTGATTCCAGGATACATACTCCAAGAACAATATACCAGGAGACATCTGCATAAACACTATAAAAGACAGGCAATTCAGAGATAAGTTTTCGGCTCTCTCGTGGACCCTCTCTTTTTTGTTTAGGTAAGAGATTTGAAATTTAAGACTAATTTGAGATGTTCCACACATGCAGTCTCAGTGGACTGAGAAGCATCTAGGTTCTAAAAACCTTATGCTACAGCCCTTTTATCACATTTTCCTTCTAATACTGTGCTCAATACTAACACATGGTCTGTATGTGGCACAGTGAAGAAAATTCAAGCATTGCACCTCTCTATCTGAAAAGTCAATGGGACATGGGAAATCTTTTGTGTTTGAGAGAAGCTCCTACACATGGATGACAAGTCTAGTTAGACACTCCATGGTCACAAAACATCTAATAACTAGCAGTATCACTAATTAGTCAAGGGAACATATGTCTTTCACTCTACATTTAAGAGGAGGTTTCTTATGAGAGAAAAGTCAAAAAGAGAAGGAAGAGGCTACTCAGAGATGTTGGTCAAACCTGAAAAGCCAGACCCTGGCAGCAGATGGTAGATGGCAAACAGGAAGGTTTTGTGAAAAAACTAGAATAGCATAAAAACAGTGGAAAAAAGGAAAGCATTACGGCAGCAGAAAATACTAAACTTTAAAGATTCACAAAGAGATATATATACACTGTCTGTTGCTCCATTAATAGATAAAAATGAAGCAATAGAATAAATTCAAGGGAAATGAAAAAGCAAGAGCAGCATATCACTAACAAGCTTATGCACTGAAATGCAACTTGAATCCAGGTCCTGAAATAGTATATTAGACCATAATGATTTCAACTTTCCTCTGAGGGTCGGAGACATGAGGTATGTTGTTAACTTCTCACAAGTCTCCTGTACTACGGTCATGGTAAAAAGCAGATGAACTATTAAACAGGAAAACTCCATCTGCTTCACAAAATCAATGAGCTGCAAATCATAGGAAGCTAATAGGTTACACCAGGAAATTAAACCTGTATACTTCTGCCAGTCTCATATTCTTAGTTGTCAGGTGATCCATTTCTGTCAGACACTAGGAATGGAATAGATGGGCTATATGTATCTTTGGGTTTACATGTTTGTCCATTTTTATGGCTTTCTTTGTATCTTTCTTTACTAAAAAAGAACTTGTCAAGGAGATGAAAGAGAATTTATTAATGACAATATGTTTGACAGCCACTATACTGGACTAAAAAGCTCTTGGCTGGAGCCAAGGCTAATTTAGGTTGATACTTAACTAGTCACTCCACATTCCAAGTTAACATAGTTCAGTGACATGCTTCCAGGCTCAGACTTCCTTACATCTCCATTTGCAACAGTCCTTACTATTCCCATCTGGACCTTTCTTGAATAATACTTATTACATTGGCTAGAAAACTTGCGGACTGTATGACTGCATACAAATTGAATGCCAGAAGAAAATAGATATTTATTTCTTTTTAGGCCCAAAATAGTATTCCCAGTTCAGATTTACATGATGAACTTTCTCCTTGCAGTCAGTCTCCTTTTTTTTTCCCCCTCCCTTCCTTATGCAACTCTGCCAATGCAATTACCACCCCCCTTACAGTATGTGTCTTGATTTCAGTACCAATGCAACCACACTTTAATGTACTGTAGAGGGATATTTATAGCACCTAGCTCTAAGAACCTAAGTTGGTCAAATTATTAACCAGTTAATTACCTCAAACTCCCTCTTCAGTCCATAGGTAAAGATCAGATCCTTCAGTCTCCTCCTGTGCAAGCATATTACCATAACCTGCGACACTTGCTACTTTAAGCCATAAGATTTTTACATGTAGAAGCTCCTAGCTGTGCTAAATTCCATACTCTCCTACCAAACTCACTTTACTGGTAACACAAGATAATGTGTGTTCAAGACTTTAAAGCATAATAGACTCTCCTTTCAGCTACAAAGATGTCATCCTGTAAGAGTTATAAAAGAGGCACTTATCTTTACAAAAAACATACATTTTACTTTAAGCCCACACATCATTTTCCATAGGTAAAGCCCTGTACAGTTGGGTGAATAAATTGTAAATGCTTGCAATTGTTCCATTTGATTAAGTAAGACTGATTTCACAAATAACACTGGCTTAACTTCTGTCAGTCCCAACTAAATCAACTAAATGATCAAGCACTTAATGTCTAGGGGTGAGCAAAGTTCGATCAAGATCAAAGTTTCATTTTTACAAAGTCATTTTTCTCCACCATGAGGGTGTTAAAATATAGCTTACTAGCTATTCTTTGGTCTCATTTTTAATACACCATTAGTATCAATAAAACAGATCTTACCTTGATCTTCTGAAGAAACTGGTGACCTGGAACAAAACAACAAAATCCAGTCAATCTTTGGTAAAAAAAGGCCACAAATAAAGTTCAGTCTCAGTGTGGGGAATGGGATATGGACTAATTAGAAGTTTTTATTCTTTATTTCTTATAAGAGAGGATTGAAAGGCATCTGGCAAAAAAAAAAAAAAACAGAGCTGAAAAGGACAGAGACCTAATCTAGCAGCAGGTTCTGCAGGCCAGAGTGACCATATGGAGTCATGTCCCTGAGGATTGATGCCAAGAGTGTCTGTAGATACTTGGCAAAAAACTCATTTACTACTGTCACTGCCAGAAGAAAACCTCTCAACTAAGGGTGGTCAAGGAAATTACATCTCAGCAGGAACTCACAGTCATTACGGTGGCTTTTTTTTTTTTTTTGCCATAAGTCAGTGTAGTGGCTTGCATAAAACACTAGTCATAATTAATAACAGTTAATGTCATCTTCACAAAAGCAACAGAACAGATAAAAAAAATAAGAAAAAAGGTCTCGAACAGATGTAGGTACAGAAACATACCAGCAGCAACACAAGTTATAGGATACCCTAATTGGTGGATAAACCCTCTGATAATACTTCAAGAGAGTGAAGGGTTTTAAAACATGAGGGACCTCTCAGTGCCCCTGCTGACAAACTGAAGAACCTCACTGAATTCCAGGGATTTGTGTCACAGTTCTCATCACTAAGGATCACGCTTCTCATGGTTTTGGTCACCACCCACAACAAAGGAACATAAAGAGGCTTAAGTACTGACCCTTCATTTTCCCTTTTGCTGCAGTAGCCTGGCTTAGCAAAACTGGGCCTAACTGTATGGATGATTATGGGATATACCTTCATTACTTAAACCAGATTGATAGCATGCAGTGGACTGGACCATTGCCTCAGCACTTCCCCAGCACAGATTCAGTTACATACATAGCCTTTCCATCCAGGTAACAATGAGTTTGTTCCTGCAGTGAATGGGGCAAGCCATGTTTCCTTTCCAAGATATTTAATTTTACAACAATGTACAAAAATAACAAATTACAAAGGATTTAAAAATGTTAGTGTTGCCAACAAACAGATCAAAGCTGACATAAAAAAAGCAGCCGCAGAGGGGTGAAGGGAAAAGAAGGAACAAAAGGGAAAAGAGCACATGTATATTTGACTGACTCAGCAGGGGCTGAGGGTTGGAGGGGGGAAAAGAAGGGTTAGAAACCCTGGGTTGGAGGAATAAAGAAGCTGAGGAAGGAGTCATGATCTCATTTCAGAACAAGGGTCTGAAAAAGAAGGTTGAGGGATCATAGAACATTAGAAGCAGATACGCAAATATCTAGATAGATGCAAACAGAACAAATGGAAAGAAAAAAAGGAAACTTTCCTGACAAAGTATACCATTTTCTTTGCTTTAAAAAAGAGAAAGATTTGCAAATACAGAGAGGAAAGAGTTACAGCACAGCTGGAGCAATGGTCACTGTGAAAGGAAAAAATTTGATTGCCTAATTGAGATTCTGACTGCACAAGAAGCCAATGTGTCTGTATGGATCAGAATTAATTAGTCCTCTACAGCCATTAAAGTCTCTGATTGCTACTGAACATCCTAGGCATGCATCCTGCTCTGCTGCCAACCAGGGCAGCTCTGCCTTTGCACTTCAGCCGTGTCTGTGGAAGTACAGCAGAAATGCAGGTAACTGGAGGATTTAGCACACATAACTAGGAGTGTCCCACTGCTTTGACCAGTTAGTTACAGACCTTCGTCCACAACCTCTAGCAGCAGCCCTTCTGAAGATCAAAACTCAACACACAGTGTTTCCTACAAGGTTAAACAGTGCAGAATGGGTCATAACAAGTGATGGAAATTTTTAGGCACTTAAAAATATTTTTACATGCAGGAGTCATGCCAGATTCCTTAGCTAATGTATCCTAACTCTCCACCCATTGCTAATGCAGTATCCCACAGCATCAGCAGAATTTATTCCTTTGTTTTGTTTCTTAATTGCACACTTTCATCACCTTTCAGATCTTTATTTGAAACAATAAAATAACCAGTACACATTATCCTATAATTTGGCTCTTTATGCTTGGTAAAACAGGTGTCATTAGTTCCTTAAAGCATCAACAACATGAAAGACGGTATTAAAACACCACTGCCTTTTCAATTAAAACATTGATTGAAAGGAAGGAAGAAAAACATATTTATCCATATTTAGTGTGCCTAAAATTGTTATATATTTTTTAATATATTACTGCGATGCTGCTTAGTTGTATGCCTTGAACACAATGTTTGAACAGGAAGATATCTAACACTATTACTGATGCTACTATCAGTGGTTTCAGCTGAAAGGATTCATCAAGCATATTTTGGAACCCTGTAGCCTGGCATCCTGAGAAAATAAGGTTTATAAAACCACAGCCTCTTGATATGTACATATGCACCTCCCTGTCTCACCCTAATAAACTCTGAGCTTGTTGGCTCGTGTTATCCATTGTTAACAGAGGGGCCAGAGAGTCAATATCTGCTTTCACAAGGAAACACATTAGCATAAGCTCAAACTTTCTGATGTAGCGGCAAAGCCACAAAGAGAGGTTTTGAATATCTCAACCCCAGGAAAAGCCTCAACGAGAGCTTCCACCACTGGAGACACCAGAAGTTCAACCCCAATAAACTAGGCTTTCTTTGTTCCACTACATGCATGAAGTATTTTGGCAAAGAGTGGGGAAGACTTTCAACATCCTCCTACAGTTCCAGGTCATACAATTTAACATGGGGGAGGCTTTCCTAACTGCTCAAATATTGGCCTAACTACACTATGGGGACTCGCTCATAGCCATAGTGGAAGGAAGTGAGACTGCTGAAAAGTTCATACTAATAGTGTTGGGCATTTTATGCATTGACTAGTCTACCCCATGCTCATGACAGGCTCTAAGGGAGGAAAGAAACGAAGTGTAATGACCTGCTCTAAACCACATACACTCACTCCACAGTCACAGGGGGCTTTCCTGACAGGAAAAAAAATCCAGTGGATGCTCATATTTCCGGTCACACATCTTTCTCTCAGGTCTGTAAGAAGTGTTAGCGATATACTGTGGCAGCACTGGTCACCAGACAGGTGTCCCAAGAAGGGAGATTCTCAGCTGCTAACATCCACAGAGTAACCATCTATCTAGTGCCTGTCAGCTACCCTCCTAGATTCTAGCTGTGTGTTTTACTGTCATAAAGAAGCAAGTTATCATTCTCACGACTTCCAGGTCTTAAAAAAATAAGAGGCAAGTCAGAGATACTTCAGGAAAAACTAATATACTGTCAAGATCTGTGATCTCACCTGGGTCAAAACACTTTGCCAAATGACATCTTGAAGAGATTTTCATTTGGTTAAACAAAACAAAATTATTCAGGCAAAAGTTCAGGCCCTGCAATATCCTGTTCTTGGTATCAACTGTTAGTTTTTTCTGGTTTTGTCTTGGTGTAAAATTAACTTGTAGAAAGAAAGGCTTACCATCTCCCCAAGAGTAAAGACAGGCCAGATTGTCTGTGACTGGCTACATTTCCAGATGCATGAAATTCAATTAGCTCTTCTACCAACAATGATATTTTCTCATGCGCAAATGAGACAGGGAAGCCTAATTTCACATATTTTCATCAAAGGCATTAATCTGACCTTCCTCTTGCTCTGGTTTAATGAACAGCTATTGTAGTAGCGGATAGTTAAAGCAAAGACAAATATTTCTATGATAGGGAAGGGAGGAGGAAGAAAAGCATGTTAACACTAATGTTTGCTTTCCATGCTGTCATAGGCCTCCTTTCTTATGGGTCCTGCAGTAGTGTTCTCCTGTTGCAGAGTGGCAAACTCTAGTTAGAGGGATAACAGAACTTGCAAGCCTTAGTCTGCAAGGGGAAGGTGTGCATTATCTGTTCCACCATCCCCTATACAAGCAAAGAAACACTCTTGGAACATAACACAAAATGCACAAGCATCTCCTAGAAAACGAGGTACACTTATTTAGAAAGGCATAAAAAAGCTATAATAATAGCGTAAAAAGACCCTAATCATACACACACTAGACACATCCAGCAAACTGGAAGTCTTAAAACACTGAAGGCATGAGACCTGCCCATCTAAAACAGGCTTCAAAATTAATGGTCCAATCCAACGCTCACTGACATTTTTCCACTCGCTCTTACAGCATTTGGATGAATTGCTGGAAAAATCTAATCCTCAGTATAGCCAAGGCAGCCTTCTGTATACAAGCCTTTCCCAAACAGCCAAACACAATCAGAGCTGTTTCCAAGTGCACTCTCTAATGTGCAAGCACTAGATTTGATCAGCACTAGATGGGTAGGAGAGGAAATGTTCATTTCTAAGAAGGTAAGTGCAGGGACCGTCACAATTTTGAGCCTGGTCAACTGAGGCTTAGCAACCTAGAAATACACAGCCAGTCTTCAGCAGATGAATTCTAACAAAATTTCAGCAAATAAGTACATTATTTATGAAGACAAAAGCCTCTGGAGAAACAAACTTAGAGCTGATGTAAAGCAGCTATTTTAATCAATAAACCTGTGGCAAAACCCATCTGCACCAGGCCTATTTAAAACCAGTCATTTAATATTTAAGGACCAAATAACAATCTGTGTGCAGATTCTGCAGGGTTTTATGAACATTCCCCTTTTTTCCTGCTTAAGCAATGTATTTCTGCAAACTTTCTAATTCAGTCTGACAACAGCTGTCTATGATGAGGAGAGAGGAAGAGCTGTCAGATTAAACCCATTCCTTCTCATTTTACATGTACATCTCCTCAGAATCAAAAGTGGCATTCCTCTTGGTATTTATTCACATATTCTCTGATTGCAAATGAAGAAAATTTTTAGCGCATTAAGTATTTTTAAAATAAAGTTGAGGAAACCCTCTCATTCAGCTATCTGTATCAATGCCTCTGGGATTATGAGTCTCCTGCAGACCCAGCTGCAGACAGTGTATTATATTTTACTGGTAGAAAGGCAGAACTGCTTGTTTTCCTGGTCCCTGACCAGATCATGTTCAGTTTGGGCATGACCATTTACTGCCATGGCACTCGAAGAAAAAGAAAAGCCTAAGAATTACTGGGACCTTCCTCACACTTTGACCCTATACGTTCCGAACTCAGCGTGACCATCACAGGCTGGAGAAATACAGCAAGCTAGCAAATTCATGAAGTGCAAATGCAAAGCCCTGCACCTCAGGAGGAAAAAACTCATGCAATAAGACAGGTTGGGAGGTCTAACAGCTAAAAACAGCTTTTCAGAAAAGGATGCGTAATGTTAGCAGAGTACAAGTTGAACGTACATCAGCAGAGTTTCCTGTGTCAGCAAAGGCCAGTGACACACTGAGCTGGAATTGCAAAAGCACAGCCATAAGGCAGATGGAAGTGATTTTTGACCCTCTACTCAGTGCTTGTGAGACTTCAGAACAAGACAGACATTGGCAAACTGGACTGAGTTCCAAAAAGGGCTGCAGAGATGGTGAGGGCATGTGAGGAGAGACATATGAGGAGAGGCTGAGGGAGCTGGGTTCATTCAGTAAGAAGAGAAAGTTTAAGGAAAATCTAATTGCTGCCCTCAACTACTTAATGGGAAGGTATAAAGAAGACAAGAAAGAAATGGAGAAGCAATATGGGAAATTCAGATTGGGTGTTAGGGAAAAAAAATTTACCATGTGGATGATCAAACGGAGGAAGAGGTTGTGCAGAGAGATTATTGAATCTCCAGTTTTGCAGATATTCAAAATTCATCTGGACAAGGTTCTGAACAACTTCAACTAGCTGGATCTGTTTTGAATGAGGATTCGTACTAGATGACCTTCAGGCGTCCTTCCCAACCCAAATTTTTTGCAGTTCTTCGAGTCTCTCTGCAAAGCTTTCTATTTTTACTATTCCACTTTTCCTGTCATTCTTTCTTCTCAAATATTTCTCATGGACAATAACCATACTGTCTCACACACATGGGAAAATGCTGACCAGCTATGCTCCCTGAATCTAAGAAATTCTGTTCAAGTTATTTATTATTTTGCAGAAGTCTGTTTGGACATATCCTGTAACCTATAACAACACTCTGGAGAGCCTACTTTTTTCTAATTCTGCTAAAGGCAAAGATCCATATTCTTTCTAGCCTCTCTGTGACTTCCTTGGGCAGCCTCAGTGTCTACCTGCACTCAGGCTGTTCACAAACAGTCCAACACATGGAATATAACTCAGTGCTTCTTAGGGAAACCAGGGCAGCTCAGATGTATTCCTTGCTGGGTCTAAGGCATGTCTGTGTCCCTTTTGTTGTCACGTCTTTTCTCATTACTATCTAACTTTTTATCTCTTACCATTTCTCTGTCCACTGTGGAATGCTTTAATGAAGGTTTGGAACACCACAATACAGCTATACCTGAAGTTGTACTGACACCCAGAGGAGTTGTTTGGGAATTGCTTTTTAACAAGGGAATAAAGTTTTGTTGCAAAATCAGATACAAACCCAAACATGCTTAAGGTTAATTCAAAATGAAAAAAAAAAAAAAAGGAGAAAAAAAGGAAAAGAAAGAGAGGTAGAGAAATGTTCTATCACATTCATCTTGAATAAGATAATTGAGAAAGCTGGCTTGTTATTTACTTGAAAAAGAAGGCATGTCCAGAGGAGCAGCATGATCACTCTAGGGTGATTAGTTTGTTTGGTTTTGGGTTTTGTTTCGGTTTCTGGTTTTAAATACTCGGCCTTTCTTTCTCTCATCATCACATGAAACCAAAGTATCTCAGCAGAATGCAGAACATAAGAGGGCCTAATCCCAACTTCTTTGAAATGCTATTCTTCCATTTCCAGATTTGAATTAAATCTTCAAAATCCTCCCTGACCTACCCGACAACATCTTGATGAGTTTAGGTGCCAAAGGTAAAGGAAAAGCAGTAGCTGATGTGGCTCTAACCCTAAAAGAAAGCAAGATCTAGCCACACCATGTAATGCTTTGGTGAAACAACAAACTGGCTGTCAAGGGACTGGATGTTGTTTAACAGAGATCATTATTAAGAATACCTAGAGCACAAACTAAAGGGGCTAGGTTTATGCACTTCCATGGCATTCTGCATGAAAATAAAAAATATGTATTAGGTGCAATTAGGTAACAAAACATCTGGCCTCTTTCCTCAGCAAAGAATCAGTGGACTTTTACTTTTTCCAGGAAAAGATTAACACAGAGGTCATTTTGCTATGACTTTTGTTTTTTATTTAACCCAGAGAAAGAAATTATTTTTCTAACCACAACACCATGACAGCCACAATGCAAGCACATCAGATATAATCTGGTTCACAAGACGTACCTCCACTTGGCCCTCAGGCTTAGATGGAGGTGAAGCACATCAGCTGCTTGGTATCCTGAGGTACTACCCAAATAATTTTGGGCCTCTTTGGGTTTCTAACAATCTAAAAGCTACTTTAAATGGTCTGTTTGTTGCAGCAATGCAAACCAGTCACTTTTTCATAAATAGCATTTAGTTCCTGAAACACAAGAATCTCTCAGAAACAAATTCTTGCAACTATGTCCAAAAATAAGTGGCCTGATTTTCACAAAGTTCTAAGCACTAAGAAATCCTCACTTTCTTGCCATCTTTAAAAAAAAAAAGACCCCAAAATTAAAAAAAACCTTAATAAATATGCATAACACACCATGTCCTAGGCAGAGCAGAACTGTTAAGCCATTTACACTCCTTCTATAGACTAATTTATGGAGAATAAAACTTCTAATGGGAGTTTCAGATACGGTTTTGTGCTGCACTTTTAGATGCCTGGCACAGAAACAGGAATCTAGGAGTCAGGGTTACACTGGCTCCAAGCCACCTCTGTCTCTCTGATTTCAGCTCTTGGCATAATTTAGCCAGGTCCATCTGTCTCTGCTTGCCCATGGGCATCAACACTGCCAGGAACCTCAGCAGGGCTATGTGTTATGGTCCCACTCCTCATGTATTTCCCTCCCTTGCACACACCTCTGTGCCAGCACTGCTAAACACTCTCTCTGTCTCAGCTACGGAGACAAAGCTGTGGGTTTTAGTGCTCCTTTCCTAGAGCAGAGGAGCAGCAGACAAGCAAGGACAACTGGAATGCTTTTAAGCTTGCAGAAGTTTCTCCTCTCACCCAAGAAGTCCTTTGGTGGGCATCTTAAGAGGACACTCTACCTTCTACACCCTGACATATAAGCCTGCAGCCAAGGGACTAGGACACTCGTCCCAGACATGGAAGAGCAAGGGCAGCTCCCTGTAGAGCAGCCATGCCAGGACACACAACCTGGGAAACACATTCCCTCAGCAGCTCCCAAGTGAACCAGAGAATCTCTCCCCAATCCAAGAACACTAAACTCAACCCATGTTCATGGATACTTTATGTTTCAAGCAATGTTTTCCAGAAGACATAAACGTCTTCCATGCACATTTTCACAAAGCAAAACCAGCTCACAAGTGAATTTTTCAAGTAGCCCCAGTGCAAAATCTCACTTTTCGTTCCATGAGTCAGGTGAAGGTTCATGTCAGAATATTGTTCCCAGTCTCACCCAAATACTCTAAAATTTGCAAGTTTAAAAAACTAAATTGCAAACCTCAAAAGGTGACCTATTTTCATGTAATTATCCTTTGTCTTTTGCTTTTTGTTGCATGGTATTTTTGACACTTCCCAGTTTTCAGCCACAGATGAAACACAAGCATGAAGATATCTGAAGAATTTGAGAAAATTAGCAAAGCTTTGACTTTTTTGAGTTTGACACTGTTAACTGAGGCAAAGTAGTACTTCTGCGTGATAGTTTAGAGCACTTATTTTTCCAAACTACATTGCAAAGAGAATAGTCTCTTTGCAAGCCTGTTAAAACAGAACTTAGGAATATGAACAAGGTATTAAAAAATGCAATCTGAATGCATATTAAGAGATGTCCAAGTGTGAAAGCTTGAACACACTATGTAGTCCAATGTGTGTATAACATATGTACAGGACTGTATTTCGTACCAGGGCTCTGAAGCTCACTAGTTTTGGCTTTGATAAGACAGCTTGGTACTGAGTGAGAACACATTAAGAACCACTCTCCTCTCTGAGCAGATGGCAGCTCCTTATGGCAGGGACAGAGCACATGGACACAGGCTTGCTATTCCTGTGCGATGTTCAGAAAACTAGGACTGGGATGTTTGGGGTTTGGATTTTGTTGTTCGGTTTTTTTCTTACTTCAACTCTTACAAATAAGTAACAAGTACACAGAAATACAGATATACATATTATCTAAAACCACAAGGTACTCTTCCAAATTTTTTTGGACTGTAAGTCTGCCATGTTGGAGAATATCCACCTTATATTTATAACAGTGCTTAAAGTATGCCCAGAAGAATACATACTTTCATTCTGTCAGTCATCCTTTATCACCCCAGTAAATCCATCCAGCCCCTCTTCCAGTGCCTTAATGTCACTGGGGACCATAGGTCTGCTCTTTCCACTCCATAAAGTTGGAGAGAGGGATATTCCCATTCCACAGTGGCATCATCAGATCCACTCTGCCTACCCTTCTCCTGCCACGCACAGTTAGCACATGTCCAATGCTTGCAGGAAAGTAGTAGGCCCTAAAGATCAAACTATCAAATGTCATTTTCTTTTATCCAGACAAGAAAACAAGATTACAGGAAGTTACCCTCTTAATGTATTCCTGTCTTCTTTGCTGTAAAGCTGTTTTACTTCTCAGTGAAGATCCTTCTTTGCAAACCAAGGGCTAAAGTAAGCAAGCAAGGATGGAAGCCAATGGCAGAAAAGGACAGAGTTGTAACAAAAAAAGAGAAAAGAGACTCTATTGCTTCAGTCTTGGCTATCAGCTAGAGAGTAGAAAGCAGATATATCCCTGTTACGGTAAAGCACTTAAGGAAAACCAAGGCACCCAGCTATCTGTACTCTGTCAACATAAATTTTTATCCCTTAAATGCACCCCAAATTATAAAAAAACCCTTACATTCCATGTGGAAAACTCGTTGCCACCCCTTTATCTATTGGAACTATTCAGAAAACATTTTCAAGCTAGGTGATAGTTGAGTTTTTCACATCCAAGTAAGATGGTTCCTTTGTCAAGTACATGTGTGTTCTGTTGCTTGAAGTTGCTCCAAGGGGAAGAGGAGAGCTGGATTGCTTGCATTCCCCTTTTGGAAAGTAGAATGTCAGTCTAGAGGTAAGATCTCTCTAAAGAAACAAATTTGTAGTCTCATGGTGTGTGAGAGTGTTTTGCATGTCACTGTCTGCCAAAATAATTTGCCATCAGGGTGAATTTCCTCAGCTGTGCCTCAGGTGTTGTGATGCCACAAAAGTCATTAAGAGCCCTCATGCTGAAGGCTCAAGGGCAGGTGGGTAGGAAAAGAGGAAGCCAAAATCCCACCCAATCCACTCTGGGGAGCTAAATGCTGAATAATAAAATTAATTGGTTATAAGTACCAAGGAGAATAAAAACATCTTCCAGGATACAGTACAGGATGTACTCAATTTCCATCACATACTGAAGGGGCAGATACATAAACCACCTCATCAGATGTGCCTACTGTTATTAAAACCCCTTAGTAATTAGGCACCTCAACACCAAAGGCTGAAGACTTCATTCTTGAAGAGAACAACACCCTTTGCATTGCATTAACATATACAAAATAAGGCCACAGACGTGCAAAGCTGAACCAAATTCTTATTTCTTCCTTTCCCAATTATGGTTAACAAGAGCAGAAGCAAAAGTCAGAGTCTTAAAGCTCAGTATTACTAGGATAGGGGTTGTCAGGATGATGTACAAGTACCAAATAATAGTGACTGTTGCAAAAATTTTAATAAGTGAAACCCATGAATTTTCTGCACTCCAATTCTCTCTACATAAGGCCAGACTTTGGCAGTAGTGACATAAAAATTCTACTAATTTAAACAGAGGAAAAGGTGATTAAACAAGGCTTTGCCTGTATTCAATTACTTAAGGGTGGCACCAGAAGTTGCTGAAAATTTGTGTTGAATAGTTTCCAGAACAATCTGATTCTCACTGTTTTCAGAGGTCCCTCAGGTCTGGTGGGTGCAATCACCATAGGGCCATGACTCATCCCCTGACCAAACAGGGACTGTAGTGGCAACACTTTCCCTAGTCCTGCTTTTGTGCCTTCAGAAAAAAGAGCAAAATGCCAGGATCTTTGCCTGCCTGGCACCACACCTGAGATGGTACCAACATGACTCAAGTAATGCAAAGCCTCCTGAATCCTGAGCTGAGGACATCTGTTCTCATGTTTACTTCATTCAGGATAAACCACAAGCATACCTCATGCAGGCCAATCTTTGCAAAGGTATTTTGGTATGAACATTCCTCTCCATCCTCTGTCATTTTAACATTGTCTTCCTCTCCCAACTCTGCCTTTCTTCTGCAGTTGAGTTGTGTTTACTAATTAGTAACACATCTTCTAGGAGTCCCATCTTCCAGTCATGACAGGGATGAACGTCACCAGAACTAGAGACACTATTTGGGGGAGGTGGACATGGATTAGGTGAAATGTGGGAGAGGCTCAAAACTAACTTGTGAATTAATTTTTGTCCAGGTAAAAGTTTTAATTCCAGGTACATGACAGATCTTTTGACAAATTTGTATATATTCTGCATCTGCAGCTGTACTTGGTTTTGCTGTATAATAAGCAGCTCCAGAAGGAGAAAAAAAGGTTCCTCTAGAAAAATTGTGAAAGCTCAAATTAGCTTCCAAATAGTAATAGATACCAGCAACAGTAGGTGTCCATACAGAAACTTTTGAAAGCCCACGGGCTGCAAAGCAGCACAGGGCATTAAGCAAGACTTTTGTTTGTTGATATGGAGAGAGTATGAATCTCACTGGGAATTATTTCTGTCTGCAATGTTACAGATTGTTCTCATATTCAGTGATTATGCCACAAAATAAAAATAACTATACTGGTTTAGAGTAGCTCAATACTGAACTGGCTATACCGAAAAAAAATAAGAAATTCAATCTATTTTGGGAACGGACCTTAAAAACAGAGATTTCTGAGAGAAATTACACTCCTTTTTGTCAGCCAAGATCCACTGTTTTTAAGAGCCTTCCTATTGTTTGTCAGGCTGAATTTTTTTTGTGGATGGCAAGAAGCTTCAAAAAAATTATTTAAATATAGCCAAAAATCTGTGAGATTTTCATTGTTACATTTAAAGGAATGAGAAAGGGCAGAAATCAATTTTTTCAGAACCACAGGCACATATTTTCAAGGTAGAATTCCAAAGGAAACCAATAATTACTGCTTTTTTTCCCCACTGAAAATCTCCAAAACCAATGAAGGTGGCTAAAAACTTGAAGTATATGAATAGAATATTCACAACAGGACCATAAAATATATGGCATTTATTATCTACTACACTTGTGCACCAGAGTGTAAAAAAATTAACAGGTTCCATCTTTGTCAAGAAATTCTCCATAAGTGGGGGTAAGGGGAGATTTACAGCAGCAACTGAAAAAAGGTTTTCCTAATGGCGTATGAACTGTAGCCCCTATCTGGGATGTGTTTAAAATTGTAAGGATTATGACTGCATTATGCTGACAACAGTAAGAGCTCTAAAAACACATGACAGGGATCCACACTGAAATGCATCACTTTTGCACTCAATCTCACTTAGAGAACTTGCTTTCCCTTCAATTTCTTATCCACTTGCTATATTCTTATAATTTATTTTCCTTTGCTTTCTTCAAAGTTCTATTTAACCCATGTTTACCTTTTCCTGACTTATTCTCAATCCTCTTTGCACTGCTTTCCCTCTTCTTTGAGTCTACATCTTCCCTTTTACTAAACAACCCCTTCTTTTTGACATTCTTTTCCTAGCAAGAGGCAGAGAATTGCTTTAGGCAAACCTTTCTCAAGCTCCAATTTCAGGTAGTGAGAATGATGCCTTGCAAGCTATTTGTAAAAGTATCTAACACAACAGAAGAGAAAGAAAAGGGAGAGTTGAGCAAAAACAGACCCTGTGCTCTGTTATGGCCTAGTTCTATTATAAAGATTACACAGGAGTGTACAATAAAGGTGAGATGGTGATTTATGCCTTCACTAAAATAAGATTTGTTTGAAAGCAATCAGTACTCATGGAGCCTCATCTGGGCAATGGAAAGTAATTTGTACAGGTGTACAAGTTCCTGGTTAAAACATACACAATTCACTCTTGTGGCTTAATGTTATAAATGCAGTTTGCACTAAATGTGAACCTGAAAATTAATTCAGATTTTGCTGTCAAAAACACCAGGTCAGACTACTCTGCCTACTTAAGAGCCGATGCTGAGTTTCCCAGTAGAAGATTTTTGGGGAAAGCCATGGATTTATCAAGTCTTTACGAACCTTTGACATTTTAAAGGCTCATTGTCATTAGGCAGCTCCTGCCTACCATGTTCTGAATCATCTCTTTATATTTTCTAAACTTTCACTAAAAGAGCATCCCTTCTCCTTTCTACATACAAAGTTGTATACCTGATGTTCTTCTCATCTTGTAATACACAAAGAATTCTCTTAAAAAAATACCCTAAACCACCTTGTAACATCTGCACTGTCACATTGATTTCCTGGGCAATGATCTGATTCTTGTGGTTGAGTTAAAACACTTGGCATTTAGCCTTTTTCTTCTTCCCTCTGAGGAACTAGGTTATTATTGCCTCACAAAGCAATGCCTGCATAGTATTACTAGCTAATTAATGTCTATTTAGTGTAAAGGGCTGCAACCATCTTCCAGCACCTACAGGCATTTTTTCTTCCTCTCCCTGACAAGACCAGATGGCATTCTGGCCAACCTTCACCCACCCTTCATGAGCCATGCACTCGATTCAGCCAATGCAGCTAGCAGCTTTGGAAATACAGCTGGACAGCTGCTAGAAAAGTGCTTGTTACTGCCCCCAAAAATGGGGAAGTTAATTACTTCAATTAAAAAACACAGATTAAACCTCTACCAAAGTATAGTCACCTTTTCATCTTTGTATGCTGTTGTGGTTTTTATTTTATTTCATTTTCCAGCTCTCAACACACAACAGGGTAACAAACATAACTAGCAAGAGAAATATATTGCCAGCAACAAATGCTTACAGCAGGCTGTGAAGTCATCCATAACTCACTGCACCATTTTGTCATAGGACAAAATTAGGATGAACCCACTCATGTACAAAGGAAGGGTCCTTTGTTTAAGTGGAGTCAGACCAGGATATTTAGCTTTTTTAAGAACAAATACCTCTAGTCCAAATAAATTGTCTTCCTATTGTGTTTTTTATGCACCATTCACACTAATTGATATTCCTGTTAAACTACAATCTGTCCCAGCTCCTGGTTATTGCATCGACATTGTTTCATGTCTTGTCCACTCCATATATCAGTTACACATCAAAGAGCTATCAAAACCACAAAATGCCATTAATCAAAAGCCAGCTGAAAATAACTTGAAGCTCAGTTAATTGAAAACAAAAGCATAATTTCTGTCTCAGAAAGAACCCTGCCTCAAAACCATTATATTCAAATTACAGTTTGACACAATAGCTTGTGATCAAAAGCAACATCAAACATTATAATTATTTTCAGATCACATATTCTCTTCTCTGCTTCCATTTATTGAAATAATTTAAGGGATCTTTCTATTCACATACTTTGACTTTTTAGCTACATTCCTCACTTGTCAGAGATAATAACTTCATCTCAAAGAGGTTTTATATATATAAATATGCATATACACACATATTTATATATGTGTGTTTCTAGTGATGACAGATGCACTCTAAGCAGCCTGCAGCTATATTATGACCAGCTGTGGTTTAATCTGTTCCTAATACCTGAAGAGTTCCACTCCCAACTGTTTAGGAGAAAAATGACCACTGAGATAACATTCCCAGTAAGTCAACTATGACACTTTTTCTTACACCAAGTCCCTCGTCACTCGCCCTAGGCAATAGGATAATGCACTTTGAGTTGGAAATGCTGTACAGTATTTCAGACTAAATGTAAAATACTGGATGCTGATGATTCTTAAAAGATCCATAAGAGCTCCATGCACAGAAGGAATTGTCCCCTCTGTTCTCTGCCATATTCCTCTTTAGAAATTTTGCTATAATCCTTCTCTCAAGTTTTATTTGAAAAATAATTTCTGAAGGGACAAATCTTTGTAAAGAACCTGTGAGCTACTTCAGCTACCAAAACATAATAGTGCTCTCTAAAGCACTTCTTATTTTGCTTTAAAGTGCCAGGTTAGAAAGACTATTTTAGGTTGCAAATTCAAACATTTAACAGTTTGGAAATGTCACAGCTCATGTCACCCAAGCATCATACTCCACCCCTCTTGCATTAAATGTCACGACAACCTTAAATCACATTGCCACCCTTCACTTTCTTCTTCTGGACTCTTGCCTCAGTATTTCAGTAGAGACCTGAACGATATCCTTCTGTATATGCAGTGCACAGCCTCAAGATTTATTTATTCCACAATACCAAGACCGCACAGAATGCAAAACTATTAATTTCCTGCTAAGCATCTCTGACAGTGTCTCCCCATAGTACCTAATTTTTTCATGGCCATGAAATTTACCCTCACTCTGCTCCTCTAAGGTGAGGCTGCAATATTATCTGTATTCTGCAGGTGGGAAAGCAGGCACAAACTTTCCATTAATATTAGTATTACAACCTGAGGCAACAGAAAGCCTATTTCTCAGTTTCCAGCCCTTCGCTCTCTTTCAAATTCTCCTTGTACTGGCCTCCCAGGAACCAAAGCTACTTCACAGTGGACATGCATAGAATGAGGAGCCCACTGTTAACAGGCCATTTGCAAAAAGTTTGTTGTAAATCTTCATCGTTCAGAAATCCTGTCAGGGATGTTGAGCAGAGAAGCCAGTCCTCCAGAGCAGCATCAAGTGCTTTAACTGTAATAATATCTTTCTTTCTCCACCACGATCCCCTGACTCACTTACTATATACCTTCCATCTTGGCAGCAAATGAGGCAGTGTCTAAACATATTTCAGAGCTTGCCCACCTGTGGAATGAATAATCTGCATAAACCCAGAATTCCAGATTCTGCAGAGAAACAGCCACAGACCCTTCCTCTGTGCCTCTAGCCTGTCTCACTATTCCCTTACCTATATGTGCCCCATGTCCTCTTCCTTTTCATTATTTCCATTCTGATTTCCAGACACTTGCATGTCTCCATTTGACCATGACTATTGCATCCCTTTTCTCCTTGCTACTGGAGATCAGGTGGTGAGCAGCACAGCCCCCCTTCCCTCAGCCCTGTGGGCAGGCCTGCAACCTGAATTAAGCACGGAAGGGGCATAACTCCTCTGTGAGCATGTACAGACAGAAACTTTTGAAAGCAAAACTCTTGAATCTGAGGTGTCTCCAAAGTGCATGAACAGTCTCATCAGCAGGGCAAACTCCGGGGTAATTTTCAAGACAGCGAAAGGCATCTCCCTGGTATTATGATGACATTTTATTAAATGTCAAGCCTCCAAAACTTCATTCCAATGAAGTTCATTCCACTACCAGCACTAAAATGTCTCAGGAAACAACCTCTGGATTTATTTATTTGTTTGAAAGCAGGAGCACATTTCCCACAAATCTTGTCTTCAGAAAGAACTGACTTTTTTGTTCAAGTTTTTACTACAAGAAAAAGAAACAGTCAAAGATGGAGTCTTACTATGAAAAATTTCAGCCAAAACAATTTAAGTTTAGAAAAGCTGTAAAGAAAACAATTCCTCAGAGCAGGCAGTGACAGATACACTTTACTCTGGGCAATGCTGCTGACTTTTCTTGTACTTAATAAATCTACCAGACGTAATTGTTACAGCTAAGCAAACATTTCCAGTCACGCTGATGTAATCCAAATCATTCCTCTTACCAATTAGAAATTAGTCCACATGTTCTCACCATCTTTCCATACTGTCTAGAAGTGTCTAAGGATCACTTTTCTCATAGCTTTGTTAGCTTCAAATTTTGGGCCCTGCCGCTCCAGTCTGTGGAAAAGTGAACCTGAATTCACCATTCTTCACATTGCAAAGAGCACCAAGAACTAACCCAGAATCCCTCAGGGCAACAGGAGAAAACCAGGGGTGTGTGCTACCTAGATCATCCTTTCTTATCATGACATCTCCTTCTCCTGACAGCAGTTTCCAGTTTGCTGGAAAGTTTCCAGTTGGTAGCCACATGGCTACACAGTCTACCAGCCACACTGCATCTGTCCAGGAAATGTAGGCTCTGCCTGCCCTGTACGCACTTTGCAGCCCCCTTCCACACACATCCAGACAGAAAGAAAATCTGAAACAAGGACCACATGGTCACTATTCCTTATTTTTCTATACTAAGTTTTAACATCTGTCCATAGGGATGTCCATACAGTAAAACTAGAAACATAAATCAGAAGTGATGTACATAATTATACATCAGGCACCTGGAGGGGGTCGAGGGAAGGGAAACAATCCCAAAAGACTAGAATCTTTCAAAGTCACCAACAGAGTTCTGACAAGTGTTTCCCATCTAAACTTTGGTAGTGATTATAGATCTACTGGTAGTTCTGAAAATCTAAAGGGAAATGACCAAAAAGTTGAGAACCACTTCTAAAATAGGCAGGCAGAATAAGAGATGTTTTTATACAAATCTGAACAGGGTAAATAGGACACAGTGGTAGAAGTCTCCACGGGGGTATCATCAGAAAGAAGACCAATGTTTAGCCATCCTACACGGTTCAAGATTATATGAAAACTATTGCCCATATCTTTGACAACAAGCCGCAGTTCTAGAGGTTTCTGCTTTGTCACATTGTATCAAAGCTACAGTGAGGGTGAATACTTTGATCTTTCTCCTTAACAGTTGCCAAGAACATTTCCTTAGGTGGAAATTCGGGCACCCAAAATAACATATTTTCTTTCAAGGTCCTTGGATCTAGATTAATTAAGAGTTCAGGGTGTCACAGAGGAAGAAGCAAAGGCAAGAACATATAATAGTGGAGAAAGAGGAAGAACAGAAGGGAGGAGCAAAAGAGAGGTAGCAAAAGAACTGTAATTTCAGCATGTCAGCACAATTCATTATGCTTAAAGGAGACACCAGGAGTTGGCTGTGGTGACAGTGACAGTGCGTCATCAAGCAGAGAAATGCAGAGGGCTCTTACTGCAGCATATGTGTCTGGCTGGCGTCCTTTTGTTTGTCAGGTACCTCGTAGTGGGGGGAGATCTTGCCGAGGCCACTGTCGCTCAGCATCCTCTTTCGCACAGCAGGGTTCCACCGATCTGATATTCTAGGGATATAAGAAGGAAGAGAAAGGCATTCACCCCTCAGAAATTAGCTGCATACTCCACTTTAAGCCATCTTATGCTTAGTGGTTCCCAGCATTTTTCAGCCCATGGCAAGTTTAAATTGATTAATTCACTACGAATACAAGATTCCTAAAGATGAATAGAAGCATTTCTGGTCTGTTGAGAGGATGATAAGAAACAGACACTTCACCATCATGCTTAGACATAAAGGGCTTTAGGGCCTTATACAGTGGTATCAGAGCCCTAACCACACAGAGAAGAGAGTTTGTAACTCAGTCATTATAGGTTTATGACAGGGCAGATAGTCAAGTGGTATCTTGACCTGCAGAGGAGGTGCCGAAGTCTATTAGCCCTGCTGTGTGCTCCAAGATGCCTAATGGAGTAGATGTAGATTATGCTACTGTCCTTCTGTCATTACCATGGCTGGATTTGTTCCTGTCCTCAGCTCCTCATCTAATATCTGCCCTCCCACAACTCCCAGTCCTTCAGAAAAGGGGACCATAAAGAGATGCTTATCTCTAATACAACCATGAAAAGTCCCATCCCAGCAGTACTCACCCAGAGGCCTGCTCCACTACCAGATCAGGCATTCCTGGTGGCGTCCCCACCTGCTGTGACATTACCACCTCTGGGTCCAGAATAAAAATCTCGTCCTGCGAAATTTCTGTCACAAAGTGCAAATGTTCCTGTTGGAGTGATACAAGCAACAAATAATGAACCTGCAGCATCACTGATCTCTCAGAGCACCCACCTGCCCTAGAGCCAGCTGGCTGCACATTAGTGTCTCTGAAGAGCATTCAGGGGACTCTGTGTACTTAAGTGCATAGTTATACAACCACATTAAAACCAATGCCATTGAAGTCACTAATAAATATTTCATTGATTTCAAGCCAAACAAGATTTTCAATGAGCAAGCTTCACACTCACAGCAACACTTAAAAGGCTCAATGACTCCACGTCATTCTGATGAAAATGACAGACTGAGGTTTGCATTTCGAAATGCACCCAAGGTGTCTCATTCAGTGATAGCTGACAGAACTTTTCATTGTTTGGGGGTACTCTTCCAGATCTTTACTGCTTGTACAGTCTGGTTTCACATCTCCATTAACAAAGCTTTCTTTCTTAGTCCTTCCTTTTAGTTATTGACACTGAAGGCTCATTATCCTTCAAAAAAACACTCAGTGGGAGTAGGCCTGTCTATGTAGGCAAACAGGCAGGACACTTCCCACTGTTTGTGTGCTGGGACCATCACACAGTATTGACCTTTTCCCCACAGAAACACAGGATGGAGGAGTAGGAGAGAAAGATGACCACCTGTACAGTGTCAAGTATTAAAGAAATACAGAATAAGCCAAACAGGATCAGATTGCTTAGTTTAACCTGAATCTTCTTCACCCATGCCTTCCAAATGTGGAAGTACAACATGAAAACAAAGATGTATAATATGTGTGTAAAGAAGTCCCATGGTGGCTACATGCAGACACTGAACCTGGCAACTCTGAACTGAAGTCACAGCTCCTGCTGCTTGAACTAAAGCAATAGCTGCTTTTATTAAGAAACGGTAATACATCCATGTGATTCAGAAACAGCTTACACAGTTCTCAGGGGGACCAGATACAAATGGCCACTGTGTGAAATCAACAATTTGCACATAATGCTGAGCCACTAATTTGCCTGTTCTGGCCACAAATCAGACATACCAAAAGCCCTGTAAAATTTTCAGTGTTTTCTAGAAAACGTACTCAGATTGTCAAAACTCTACCACAGGTTTGAATCCAGCAGAGCTACATATTGTTTTAGGAATATTTGATGCAGCTCGGTTCCTAATTCTCAAACTGTAACATCACCTCAACTTCTATAGCTATTTGGTGGCAGACACATACACAGGATCAAGGCTTCTGGTGCCAAAAAGCATCAGTGAAAAGATAAATGCAAATACACTGGTGCCACACAGATGCCCTTAGTAAGACAACAAGGATGACGAGTGCAGAAAATTCTGATCTTTATATCAAATTGGTAGGAAACAGAACAGCAGATGGTCAGCAGACACAAGACATCATTGAAACAATGTGAATTACATCAACTAAAAAATAACCCAGAATATTTTCTCTATTTCTCATGAGACATCAGTAACATTTCAGAATATACAGGAGGAATGGCAGATAATTTGTTTTAAGCTGCATTTGACAAAGCTTTAAAAAAAATAAATCTATAAAAATTATAACTGAATAAAGATTTACCTGAGATCTGTCAATGCGGTAAAAACGATCAGCAGAAGTTGCTGCAAGACAGAGAAACAACAAAGCCACTGTGAAGAAAATAGTCTGAGCAGAACTGCATGGCCCAAACAGGCTGTTTTGTCCACTACTACATATGACAACCCCTGTGTCAGTGAAGTGGCCCCACAAGAACATAATCTAATTAATTCATTATGTCCATATAAGTGGTATTTCTCAAGGGTCAGTACTGGGACCAAAACTGCTCAACATCTTTGTCAGCAACATGGACAGTGGGAGTGAGTGCAGCCTCAGTAAGTCCACTGATGACACCAAGGTGTGTGGTGCAGTCGACACGCTGGAGGGAAGGGATACCATCCAGAGGGTCCTTGACATGCTTGAGAGGTGTCATGACGAACTTCATAAAGTTCAACAAAGCAAAGCGCAAGGACCTGCACCTGGGTCACAGCAATCCCAGGCCCACCTACAGTTTGGGTCCAGAAGTGATTGAGAGCAGCAGCCCTACAGAGAAGAATTTGTAGGTAACGGTTGATGAAAAACTCAACATGAGCCGGCAGTTTGCACTCAGCCCAGAAAGCCAACTGTGTGCTGGGCTGCATTTAAAGGAATGTGGCCAGCAGGTCCAAGGAGGTGGTTCTCCCCCTCTACTCTGCTCATGTGAGACCCCGCTTGGACCACCGCATACAGTTCTGGTGTCCCCAACATAAGAAGGGCATGGAACTGTTGGAACAAGTCCAGAGGAAGGCCATGAAGTTGATAAGAGGACTGGAGCACCTCCCCTATGAAGATGGGCTGAGAAAGTTGGAGCTGTTCAGCCTGGAGAACAGAAGGTTGCATGGAGACCTCATAAAACTTTCCAGTATCTGAAGGGGGCCTACCGGGAAGCTGGAGGGGGACCCTTCATTAGGAACTGTAGCAATAGAACAAGGAGCAATGGTACAAACTGAAAGAGGGGAAATTCAGGATAGATATTAAGAAGAAACACTTTACTGTGGGAGTGGCAAGATACTGGAACAGGTTGCCCAGGGAGGTTGTGGGTGCCCTAACCCTGGCAGTGTTCAAAGCCACATTGGATAAAGCTTTGAGCAACCTGGGCTAGTGGGAGGTGTCCCTGTACATGACAGAGAGGGTTGGGACTAGATGATCTTTAAGGTCCCTTCCAACTATAAATATTCCATGACTCTATGATATTCCTATCCCCTTAAATGGTGAATTTAAAGGTGAGGTTTAATGAAACAGTACTCACTGAAAATATTAATTTGAAATAAATATTTTTTAAAATGTACTAAATGGATTTCAGGCTTATAAGAAGAATTGATTGCATTAAAATATGTGACAGAAGAAGGTCCATTGTTCCTACGAGAGTATGGCAAGCATATAATTAAACTGATGAGTCTAATAGGATTAATTCAAATTTTGAATCTAAAGAACAATACCATGCTTGGGAGCTCTTTGTAAATCAAATGCATGGCCAGAGATATTCACTCTGAATTAACAATATATTCAAGGAAAATTTATGCTACTCATGAAAAACACATGAAAACAGGGGAGATTCACTAAATAAAGCACATATTATGAATTTGCCACTGTCAAATAATTTATGTTACTAAGTCCAAAAGTATTTTATTATGTACAATGTGCTTCATCAGATGCAATTTTTTTTGTATCTACTTTGCATTTTGTTTGGTGAGTGAAATCAGGTCCATTCACTCTGGAGTTTTGACACAAGAGGACAGTGATATAGCATTGTAGGCTTTGGCACTGCATGAGAATATCAAATACTAAAGACAAAAACTAAATGCATCTACCCACCCAGATTTCTCCAAAAACCAAGCAGATTCTCAATATGTCTTTATCAATTTCCCTCATGAGAGACAAGGAAGAGTGATTAGAAATTGCCAAGGAGAATTTGTTTTTGTTTAGAATATTAAAAATTTAAGCCTCCCCATGCTGAAGCTTTTGTAAAAGCAGATGCCATCCATTTCAGCTGCTAATTTCTGTGCTCTGGAGCCTGATGTACAGCCCAGATAAGTCGTCTGCTTCGACAAAGTCTGGGTCAAACACAAGTGCAGCTCTCCCGGGAATTACATGAAGTGCAGCACTACAAGGAAAAGGGAGGTATAGTTCCATCACCTAAACACTACAGTGCCTAAAAACTATCAAACTTACAGAGTGAAGAGCACAGCCTTACCAGCAGCAGCACACTGCCACAGCCACTCTGAGTTCAGGCTTTGCCACGCACTAAGTCTCCTCATCACAGCAGAGACTCTAATAAACCCAACTAACCTCCCTCGGGGGAGCATGTCTCCTTGGGGTGAAAAAGCTACACCAGTCATTTTGATTGCTAGATGAAGGGCCCACTTCATTTTTTAAAGGGGAAAGGGGGTCACTCAGCTCCTTTTTTACCTGCTCAGTGTAACAAGAAGGAACAAGTCACCCCGCCACAGTTAATACTCTCAGATGAACTATCCTTCATATGCACAACAGAGGCAAGCAGCACGCTGGGCACAAGAAGAGGGAGATGCACTTACCGTCTAGGAAGCACCATCTAGGAGAGAGCCTCTGGACAGAAAGTACTCTGGGGAAAGAGCTTTCCTGGTCCTGTATGGGGCAGGGAAATCATATTTAAAAAAAAGAACCGTTTTTTCTCTAAGATGGGCTATTTCCTAGACTTTGCACTTTTTTTCATTTTGCTCTACTGACATTGCACAATGTGTAAAAACTACATAACCTAAACCCACTGGATTTTCTTCTCCACAACATCAAGGTTTGACTGCAATCATACAAAAGAGTAAACTGACATGGTTAGTTTCAGCCACATCTTCAGCTGTCCTCTTCCCTTCAGCTCAGCACTATCAAAACCTTTGCATCAACAACAGCTTTCCCAACAGGAAAAGGTGAAAGAGATCAAAGACACACATCAGCATCAAACAGCAGCCACGAACTCTAATTACTGTTTGTTCCTTATGTGCTGTCACAGAATTGGCTGAGTTGGAAGGGGCCACAAGCATCATCGAGTCCAACTCTCGGCCCTGCACAGGACCATCCCCTAGAGCCTGAGAGTATCTGTCACCTTCCTTTGTTCCAGTTCAGTATTTTTACACACTTTTGCCCTCTCTACTCATCTGCCACTCAAAGCAATTCCCCAGTTTGTTCTGTCCCCAATGCACATTGGAGTAAAAACCATGTTATCCCCTGCACCAAGAATACGGAGAGCACAGATCTGAGGATCACCACTGGCCAAACAAATAGACATCCTACATCAACATGTTCCCATTCTGGCTAAAAAAATCTGCTCCTGGAGATCTGACAGTTGTTACTTCAGGAACCAAACTAAATGACTGGGAAGGAAAATGACTGGGGAGACCTTCTTCCTGACCTGTGCTCACCAAGCACTCAAACAGTCCCCCATGCATTTTTAGCTCTCACTGAGCTGGAGAGGCAAAAGGGATCTCAAGAGAGCAGAGGGTGGTCATCTCTGCACTCCATGCTGCCAATGTATGGTCAGCCAAATTCTTAAAGCCACTTGCATATAGTATTTAAACACAAATGTATCTGCAGAGGGTAAAACACGACAACATGGATCTTGGGCACACACACAAAATTTGTATAGAGCCAGATTCTATCCTTATTTACATCTTAAGCAGTACAATCAGCACATCTACAAACAGTGTAAATTCAGACTCATATTGACTCAAGATTAAACTTTACTCCTCTTTCAGACAACAGACTACAGAGTAGTATACCAAGTCACATGGCTAGAAAAGAAAATGTAGAAGCAACAGGGAGGATTTTACTTAATTTCATAAACCTTGCTCTCATGTACAGCTTATTGTCTCCAGCCTCCTTACAGGAGAGATGGAGACAATGACAGCATCAAATTCCATAAAGTGAACTTTATCTGCACATGGGGACCAAGTAACACATCTCAATAGTTTCATAGAATCAGATTTAAAATACACCTTTTCTTTCTCTAAGAAGGACTAACCAAGCTGTGGGATGGTTAGGTTTGCTTATATTGCAGCTAAGGGGTATGGGGGAGAATCAAGGATCACTGAAATCCATTAGGTTTGCTGCCATCTGTCTCTAAATGCACAAAGCTTTATGTATCTTAATATTTAGTCCATTCTGTGGAAAGGAGAGGACTGCTATACAAAGGGAAAAAGGAAGAAAACATCCAATAATGGTGTGTTCTAAAATGTAGTTTACACAAAGAAGAAAAATGAGTAAAAATTCATAGAGTACATAATGTTGGCAAAGTGAATATAGGGATAATGCTGGTAAATATAAATTTGAATCACAAATTGCATATTGTGATATCCTCCTTCCAAGACTTCAGTACAGATCAACTGCAGAACTATCTTGCGAAGTCTCAGGCCCATGAGAATGGTATGTTATGAGTAATAAACTCGTTAGAGAAACAAAACAGTGTGAGAAACAAATCTAGTGCAATTTTTCTCATTTGCACCTGGGCTTGCTAATATTTCTGCTGACTTCCCATGTTTTGAGCTGCAGAGGAATCACACAAGAGAACTGCACTTATGAGACCTAAAAGTACCCATGACACCTTATTAGTGAGGTATAAAGACAGTTCTATCACTTTAAGCACCTTATTCATGCTCTTTATCCACTGCTTTTTCCCATTTCTGCAATACGTATAGGGATACCAACGTGGAACAAACCTCAAATTAACCTAACAAGACAGTTTGCAGAAAGTGACCCACTGAGAAAAAAACCATGTTTGAAGAAACCAGGACAAACAAGTACTGAAGACAAAACACAGAGAGGGGCGCATTCAAAATGTAGCATTATAAAAAATGGATGGTATGTTAGGGATTTCACACTGCTGTGCACTAGAGAAGATGGCTAGGCAACTAATTCATATACTGCTATAACTGTAGAGGTTAGAGCCAAGTATTGAGCTGATTTTCAACATTTCATACTCTTTTTTAGACCTCCCCATATAAGCAGATTTAGTTCTTCATTTTACCTCAGGCAGTTTCCTACACATGGAGCAGTCAGCAGCCACTTAGGTTAATTTATAATGAGTGGAACAGAATCACACATGCTGATTTATTAGTCAATTTGCTAGACACTAACAGTGCTCTAAAACTCAGTTCCAGGAAATGACTGATGGAAATGTCAAAACTATGAGGTTAACATTGGACAGGGAAATGAAGAAACAAACCATGAACTGATAAGAAGGAGGCAACTCCAGGAAAACATGCCAAATTGCATTTTCTTATAGTGCCTGCAGTCAGTGCACCTACAGGCATTCTTGTGAAACTAGAATTCTGTATCACCCAAGTAATCAGTAACATCCAAGAAATTATCTGCAATTTCACCACAATTGGTTCCTATCATCTGGATCTCTGTACGCTTTCTCAATGAACTTGTTCCTGCTGATCCAACAAGACTTGCATTGCTAAATTAGGAAAAACATTATCAACACCATGCAAGCTTGTGATCCTAAGCACTGTGTCAACTGACCATGGTTTGTGTCAAGTCTCTGTGCTAATATCCGACCATTTCAGGAGCCAGTAGAGTTAGTCTGAGTTAGTTTACTTCCAATTTAAGCGCTCTGCAATGCATTATTTTACTGAGAGAAATATACAACGATACCTCCAACTGTAAAGGCAAGTTCTGTTTGTAGAATAAAGTTGTAAAATGCACAAAGACACCAATTTTAAGAACTAGCCACCCAAAAATTGTTTGTCTCATGCAGAAAACACATTTGTGCCCAAGATGGATTAAAAAATTACCCTGAAGATTATGTTAAAGTAGATGACTGACATGTACAGAATTATTAAGAGGTTAGGCCTGCTATAACACCTTTTTTTCTCACTGATAAGACTTTATTACTACAGCTATGCAATATAACGTTATTGTCTGTTTCTCAGACAGAGAAAAGGTTTTACTTTTGTCATTTGTCCTACAGGACACAGTCTCTCATTCACTTCAATATGCAAGGTACCGCTATTGCAGTATCACTCCCATCATCATCCTGTGCTAGTTTTAAAGGTGATTCAGTAAGGCTTGCAAGGAAAAAGGATTGTACAAGAGAAATCAGAATGAATATCCAAGATTTAAGCATAAATTTTAATCAGAAATTCAACTAAAACATTGGTGTTTAACCCAAGGACGTATAGGTTCGAACGCAAAGAGTGCAGTTCACATTAAGACTCTTTTTGTTCTGATAATAAAAGCAAAGCTTATCTTACCTGGTAATGAACTCTCTGTGTAGTAGAAGGTACTGACTGTAGGTCCTAGATGGAGAATGAAAGACACAGCAGTGATGAAAAAAATGAAAGCAACAAGAGCTGTTTGCAGTTCTATTATCTGAAGTGGTTGGGCAAACACAAATCATTTTGCAAGTGTTTCTCACTGGTTTTAAGCATGTCAAACAAACACTGCAGAATAGTCATGGAAAGTTCACTTAAAGCTTAGATTTGTATGCATTTGGTCAAAAAAAAGTTTCAAAAATATAGAGATTATCTTAATGAATCTTTACCATGCTACAAATCTATTTGTTCCATGAGAAATTTAGAATATCAGCAAAAAAGTTAATGAAAATAGGCTAAAAATCTAAGCCTTTTTTTCACAAATAGTTTTGCGTGATTAATGCACTGAAGAAAACCACTGGCAGTTCTCCCTGTTTTAAGACAACCTCACTCCAAGGAGGTCATATCAGAATGATCCTGATATTTAGCAGGGTTCAGGAATCTAATTTACTTTAATAGAGATTTTGTCAAATAGTTATAGCTCATGACTTAATCTACCATAGAGCCTGGCCTACAGACAGGCAGTAAGCAAGTTGGGAGAGCTCAATAAAAACTTGGCACCTCTATTCCCAGCAAATGGGTCTGAGCCAAATCAAGCACATTAAAAAAAAAAAAAAAAAAAAAAAAAAATCACAGAAACTGCACAAGGTTGTGGAAACACAGCTCCTCCACAACCACTATGGGTAATCCAACCAGAACTTCCAGACTGATTGTAATTTTCCATACCCTATACTGCAAATATGCGTCTTACACCTTACCTTATCGTATGCACCTTATGCAACATAATATGTGTTTTTCTGTCTGATAATAACAGTCACAGCTCAGGTCTGGATGTTCAGAAATGCAAAGTGAAACCCTGAAGTGAGATACTAAGGTCCTATTCTGACTGCAAGTGCAGAGTTCCAAAACCTACAGGAAATCAATGGCTCCCAAAGAGTTCAGTGGAAGGCATGAGATTCATAGTTCCTAGACCTAAATTAGACCAACGATTTATAAACCTACATGATGTCCTCACACTTGTAAATGTTATTGAAAGATATCACTAAGATAGTGATTTTTAAGATATTAAAAACAAACAGAGACAGTACGTTGATGAAAATCCATTAGTTTTATCACTAGAGGCATACACACTTAAAATGACTTGGGTAACGAGACACTTGGAGTCTCCATTGCCCAGACTGTATTGTAGAATGAACTCTTATGAGTCAAGGTGTTCAAGGCAATAAGAGTGGCACTATTATTAGCTGCATGAACACATATTTCTGAGATTTGGAACCATCTAGTTGATAGTTGTAGTGTTTAGTGGTTTCTCAGATTACTCCATGACAGTATTAGAGAGTGACAGTTGAATAACTGGACCCACTCAAATACCACAATGCTTATCCTTACATAACACACATTCTAATGCATAATTTAGGTAATTTCAGCAACGTCTGTGGAAAGTTCTGGTATTCTATTCTTAATGAAAGAGAAGTAAACACACCCATCCACATCAATTATGTTATCATTTAAAAGGAATCAGTGTGATTTTTAATTTTCTGTTTAAGAAATACTTTCAGTACTTTTATTATCATCTCTTAATTCTAGAATTTTCATTTCAGTGGCAGGCAAATTGCAACAGTCTCGATATACGGTTGTTGCAACTACTAGTCCTCTGCACTCAGAACTGAAAGAAACATAAACTAGATTAGCAAATGATATCTGAATTCACAAAAGCCTCACCTCTTGTAGGCGGTCAATGTACATACGACAAGTCTCCAAGTCGCAGTCTCCTCGCACAACTATAATTCCTAGGGGAATGGCTGAAAAATCAGAAACAAAGAAAAATCTCTTTAACTAAGTCTCTTAAACTTGAACAGATTTGCAGTGGGCTTTGACTTTGTTTTTTTAATGTCCTCACAAAAGCTTTCTATTATCTAAAACTTAACAAATATTTAAAAGATTATTATTCATTGTTAGTTTCACCCACTTATAATTATCAAATATTTTAGTTTTCAAACACCTTTCATGGTTTCATGAAAGAAGCTGAAACATATTCAGTTAAATTATGTACTTCATTTTCTGATGTCAACATCAAACACTAACTGCAAAGAAAGGAACATACCTCAGAACAAGAGTTAGGGGGGTGCCCTTATACCATGAAATAAGAGTTATATTTTCTTTTCAGAATAAAGTCTACATATTTATAGTAATGAAAGTCACAGTCTGACTTCAGAGAAAACTGTCCAACACCATGTTATTTTGATGTAGGGCTGCTTTCAAATCAAAACAGACATTTTTACATCTACACACAAAATTAACACATCTCCATATTTAGTCAGGAAAAAAAAAAAGCCAGCAAATAATTCCCTTCAGGTGAGGGCAACATTTTTAATAACAGGACATTTAGGCTTCCACAGTCATTCTGTTCTTGCAGCTGAAAGGAGTCCAAAACAAATCCACAAAAAGAATATATAGAAAAAAGTATACATGATTCCACAAGAAAGGTACCAAGAGAGCTACCTACTAAGATCTCATTAAATAAGAAGAAAACAAGTGAACACTCTTGAGTATCTGATTTTGTAAAACTGAATCACTGAATAACGTTCTTTTCCTCCCTGGAGGGTCTTTAATCAAATAATGCCCCAAAAATTTATGGGAGCAGCAGGAAAGATATTTAAATCCTCACATGAATTATTCCAGAAGGAGAGCAAAATATCAACTCATAAACAATTTTGATAACTAGATAATGAGCAGCAACATAAAATCACCAAGGTTTCTGAGATAAATAGAAAACAGAACTGTGCTGCAGCCTTTCCTGCTGTTGAAAAGAAGTTGATTAAGAGGGAGAAATATTCCAATACCAAGAAGCTCCTCATTCTGGTAAGAGAACAAGACAGTGCTAAAAGACACCGGAGAACATAGCTCCTCTTTTTCTGGTGCACCAAGGCTAGAAGTACAAAGAGGAACTCAGTGGTTTCAGGGAGAAGACCTGGGAAGCACCTACAGCAAAGTTCACAGCAGACCTTAGAGATCAGCACAGGGCTCAACAATGCTGCCAGCATTGTGTTTGGGAAGCAAATTGAACAGCAGAACAGCTATGGACCCAGGAAAAATGGAAGCAGAGTTAAAAAAAAGCTGGAGGGAGAAACAAAGATGTAAAGAAGGGATCAGCAGGAAGAGCAAAAGAACTCACACGTTGCCTGAAACACTGACATCCAACAGCAATGACAATTCCCCTGAACATTTTCAGAAAGGCCAGGTGGGAACAGGGCTCACTGTGACCTCCCAGATTCTTTCATTACAGAACAGAGACTGAGAGACAAGCAAGTGGAAGGAGGGTCAATAATGAGGTTTGCTTCACGCGCTCCAATGCTCTGGGTTACAGCCTGATTCTCTTTGCTTAGTGTTTATTATTGCTTAACCTGCTCTGACAGGAGACCCTTAAGCTCTTTGCAGAGAGTTCTTAATGGCTATCTAGCTTCAATTCAGCAGATCCCTTTGCAGCCCTTACTGAAAGAAGTGTTTGTTAAATTCCTTTATAGCACTAAAAAGTGAATTGCAGCAGACACAGCTACACCTCCAATAGCTACAGAGTACTAGGGAGCTACACCATTGGCTCATAAACTGTCACCACAGATTTTGTCTCTCTTCTATATACTTAATGGGGACTAAAGCTTTGACCTGCTGAAACAACACAGATAACACAAAACTGAAATCCTTAACTATCACCATTCCTGACAGCCTGAAAGAGAAGGACCTTAGGAACATCTGGAATTCTAAAGAAATCCACCAAAATACCTAAAAAGCAAAAACTAATATTCAAGAGGTATCTTAGTGGTGATATTTATGGGTCTCATCTAATGAGTGAAGAAAAAAGTAGTGATTCACAACTTCAATTAAATTATGTCATACCAGTTGTTAGTGGCCATAGAACAATTCTGAAACTCTGGGCTGTGTGACTTTGTCCTTGAAAAGAAATGTGCTGTCTTAACTGTTTGGAAATCATGAATTAGCACAATCTATGGCTTTTGGGGTCAATGGCTTAAGGGATAATGTGCATGAGGTGGGTTTCAAGGGGTTCCATTCCATATGGTTCATGTCCTTTGAAAAACTTAAGTCATCACTGGGTAACACTATAGTATATGCTAAAATGCTGCTTTCCAAATTTTTTGTTTGTTTGTTTTGGATTTTTTGTGAGGGTTTTTTGTGGGTTGGTTGGTTGGGGTTTTTTGCAAGACCCATTTAGCTTTCAGCAAGGAAAATGTTCCCAGCCATCATTTTTCAGAAATCACGGTAAGTAAATAAAATGCACCACACAGCCAAGACTTTCAAAGTTCTTCACAATAGTTGCTGTTTGAAAACAAAAGCAAATACTTAATGATTGATAATGGGATTGAAACTATGGGGTTGTTTCTCATTCTAAAAATAGGGCAAAACTGTGCAAGAGTGGCAAAAGGAGTTAATTTATGATAAACCAAGTTAAAGACAAAGTCAACATGCATGGTCTTCAATAACATTGTGGGTGCTTTCATGCAGGAGTAGAGGAGGTTCTCTATTTGCTGAATAGCACTGTGTGGATGAGGATGTGGACAGTACAGAACAGTGCTGTGGGACACAGTGATTACTGAATATGCCAGGTGAGGGGGTGGGAGGACAAACAATTACATTAAGAGCGCAGGCACTACAGAGCAACTTCCCATACACCCACACACTGTCCATTCCTGTGAATATATGGATAACTCCACACATGGGAATATGCCAAAAAATAAGGGATAGGCTCAGATAATGAGCCAAGCCACAGCATTCAAGTGCCAGATACTTTTCTCCTAAGGTGCCTGCTCTTCCGGCCACTTGCATCCAGCTCTCAGTTCCTTTGTGGTCCCTGAATGATGAAAAAGGACTTTGTCCAGGAAGGTGTGGATACAGACTCACACTGCAGTGATGAGCAGCTGTGCAAGAATCCCAGAAAATGAGACAGGCAGACAGTTACTTCATATTCTGAACCAATGCTGCAGAAAGCTTTTTGTTCCTAGCAACACTAACCAAAACTAAGTATCAGCAGGAGGAGGGTTGGGTAGATGCGGCAGTTGGGGTAACGTGGTGCTCTAATTATCTGCAAGATTAATAATGATTTCCTGAGTCCTCATGAAATTAGCTATGGAATTTATAAACAACAAACAAATCTTCCACCTATTAACTGCCCATTATGCTGAATACCTAAAGCTAGTGAACTCTTTAATAGTATTGGGGACATAAATGACGGAAGCCTGAATATACTGCATATGGCACCATGAAGAAAAAACAAAATTCAATTAGCTTCCCCATTTACAATTATGAAAGGATTCAATTTGTGATCTTAACACCATATTAACCCGCTCAAATCCCAAACAAAACAGCCTTGAGACAGAGCATTAAGGCAAATGTGAATGCCAGGAAAACTCATTCTGAGTCTGACATACCTCAGGGGACTGGGGAGGTTAGACATTGGGTTCTAAATGTTTAATGTAGCAAATAAAGGATCCTCACTACTGAAGATGTTATAAGAATGCCATTTTCCTGAGGGGTTTTCACTGATATTAGGAATGTGAAGGACCAAATAAATTCTTGGCAGAGAATTCTAAAATATTCAGACATTTATATTAAGAGGTTTGGTTTTCTCGGTATGGTTTTAATAAGAAGGAGTTTGTACAAAAGGATTCTCTCTACCACACAAATCTAAGCCATGTGTCTCTTCAGATCCCTTTTGCTTATTATACTGAGAAAAACCTAATTCTCCCTATATGTGTTGGTTGCTAGTTTTTTTAGCACTAGCAGTCCACCTCTAGAATCCTCACATGTCAGGAGGTAAAACACGGTGGAGGCTATCAGATTAAACCAGACCAGGTTTGAGAAGGCAGTCATCCCCTCCAGGCTCTCAGTGACTTCTCCAGTACCCTGCTAAACAAAGGAAGAAGCTGTCCAAATCAAAGGAAGAGAAAACCTGTCCCAAACACCACACGAAAAGGAACAGGTTATAGAAAGAAAACTCTGAAGAGCTGGGAATTGAAACTGGCAGAGGGAATGGATATTGTGACTAAGAGCTGACAGCACAGATCTGGATGAACAATGAATAAAGATTTAGGATTAAAAAAAAGAACAGGAACCTGAAATGTGAGGTCTACAGAAACAGACTAAGACAGGCAGGAAGGATGTGTGTGGGATGAGATATCCAAAGGGCACAACCAGGACTGAAAAGGTAAGAGGAAATCAAATCAGAAAACCAATAAGGAAACAGGAAAGTAAAACAGGACAGAAAAGCCTCACAGAAAAGTCTATACCAAGAAGACAAACTACGGCATGGTTTCCTGTAAAGTCTGAAATGGAAGTTAATATTCTTGATTCTCCCCACTCCTCTAGGCTAAATATAAAATTATATCTATTTGGAATACTGCCCATCTCTTCTAGTCTAAAGGAAGGCAGAGGACTATAATGAACATAGATATGCCCTGTGAGGTGTCAAGACAGGGTAGATTTAGATTAGATATTAGGAAGAAATTCTTTACAATGAGGGTGGCAAGACATTGGAATGGGTTGCCCAGAGAAGTGGTGGATGGAAAGTGGTGGCCCAGAGAAGTGGAACCCTGGGGGAGTTCAATGGCAGGGGCTTTGAGCAGCCTGGTCTAGTGGAAGGTGTCCCTGCCCATGACAGAGGGTTGGAACTTGAGGATCTTTAAAGATCCCTTCCTGCCTCATTCATTCTGTGATTTTATAACTCAGTGATATGAGATTTCAATGATTTGGGTTTACTCCTTCCCCCAACCCCAGGCAATAACAGAGTCTCCAATATTTAACTCACTACTGACTTCTAATCCTCTTGGTTTCATCTTGCTGGGTGGCTTTAAGCAATCCATCCAACCTCTTTCAATTTCAGATCTTTCTAAATCACTGTGACAAAAAATGCATTATTTAGCTAATGTCTATACAACACATTGACAAAACAAAGCTGTTAGAGCAAGGCAGTGACTTTTAAGCAGAGTGAAGGTAATGGTGTCTTTTACAAAGCTTCTACAGATAAGCCACAATGCATCCTAAGAACTCCTGGCCAATAAATGGCCATTGGTCTTTCCTTTACAGGAGGGAAGAGGATTATAGCTGCACAACCCATCTCAGCTAAACCCATCCAGCTCAAAGCTGCTTCTCAATACAAGCACATTTCCTTCATGGCTCATCAGGAAGTCTGCTGCTCCCTGCTGCCCTTTATATTATATACTCAGGATATAAATACCAAGTCCTAAATGTTGACCTTTTCTTACTTAGCTAGTTGTTCAAAATCACACGGAATAGTCTCCAAATTACCTTGACCTGTCATATCCCTGAGCTTTAAAGAGTCAGAATAACTTTGATAGCTCAGGTATTCTAAGTGCATTCCTGGTATGAGGAAGCTACAGTATCACTATACACGTACACATCTCAAATGACTCACAAGCTGTCACTCCATGTACGCCCATGTATCTGATAAGAACTCCTAGGATGACCCCAAAACCCTTAGATAACCCACAGAAATCAAAGGCAGAGACACATGCATTATAGACATCTAGCTAGGTATAATCAAAGAGACAAGAATTTGAGGTTAACATCACATCATGTTACAGCATCTCACACACATACAAAACAGGGAGACTGCAGAGAAAAGCACTGTTAGATTATAGATAGTCCAATTGTTATACAAATGGAACTGACACTGGCATCACCCAGATTGGGTATGATTCCTCCTTAATCTTAGTGGTATTGAGGAAACTAAGATGGTTCTCTATGGCTATGGCATACACAATAAGTTAAGGTCAGTAAAGACTGATATATTCTATTAAAAAACCCCACAACTCTTCAGTTACAGCTGATGGTGAGTTATTTCACTACTGCATTTTCATGGCACAAATCTGAAATGGTGTTGGTGGGAAGGATTAAGAAGTGTTGAAGATCTCTTGGTCACTAGCTGGTTTATCGTTTGTTTACTGTTAACTAATTTTTTTTTAAATAATTAGTTTCTGTATATACCTCCATTGTCAGGAATTTCTTAGTACCATCTGAAAGGAGAAAATAGGGTTTCAAACATAAAGTTTTAGCTGTTTTAAAAATAACTCCATTGTTCACCCTCACTGCAGCTTGGGATCACACTTTCCTGCTATGACAGGAAACCAGAGAGAGTGCACAGAAAATATGCAGGCAAGAGAGACAGAATTAAAATCTGTCCACCTAGAAACATCAGCCCATCTCACTTTTTGAATATGCTAATGGTGGTTATGGTCATGTAATGTACAACTCTCATATTGGGCAGAGGTGGTGACGCTTGTGACTAGAGTGACAAGTGCTTGGGACACATATAGGAAAGTGTTAGAGAAGACAACTTCATCTGCAATGAAGAACATTACAACATAACTGAAATGCCAACATATATTCCTTTCTTAAAATGGTGCACAGAAACATTCATCCCTCCTCGCTGAAGGATCAATAAGCATCCTCTGCACCATCATCAATCATCCCACAGACAATAGTAAGATGTTGACAGAAAAAAGAATGGAGGAGAAAAGAAGGAGCAAGGGGAGAGAAGAAAGGGACAATTCAGAAACAGCATCTTGGTTAAATGCCAGCTGCATTGACAAGAAAAGTAGAAAACAAGAGAAGGAGAATGAGCTAAGGACAGTCATGCCCTTCAGAGGACAAAATGACATTCTTTAATTGCTTGGGAGGCTTTCAAAATGAGATGTCTACCTCCAGCAGAGTGAAGATTAATCTTCATGGAACAGTTTGTATGACAAACTGTTATATGTCAGGAAGTGTAATTTTAGGTGAAGATAGATTCAAATCAGTATTTCAAGGAAACAAGGGGAGTGAAATATATTTATTGTGAGTTAAAATGATCCAGATTAGTACACTGAAGTCAAAGCTTTTAAAACCCTATTATGGAGACATGTAACAGGCAAAAACCATAATAGCTTCTTCGCTATTTTTCCTTCAGGGATAACTTTTTATTAACTGGTTTCCTTTCCTATTCAGATTGCTGAGGGATTCTGATTTGGTTCTCAAATTATTTAGGGAGGTAAAAGTGCTTTTAATCCTTGTGGACAGAGAACAAGTATTAAGTACAGTATTCTGGCATTCAGTTGTAGGTATTCTGCCAAAGCCTGAACAAGTATCTAAACTGAGTCTCTTGCAAGCATCTAGTGGGACAGACATATACACTAGAGCTACAGTCGTGTTGAAAGAAGCCAGTGCCTCTTCAGTAACAGGCCTTGTAGAAACAATTCCCCAGTAAAGCTTCCAAGAAACAACTTTTCCAATATCAGCGTTCTGGAATTTTGCTAGTACAAACAATTCTTCCACACACCCACTCACTCATCCCTTTCTTTAGTAAAGAAAGGAGAGTCATTTCTCCTCTCTCAGCACTTCCCTTCTCCCCCTTTAACCAAGTAACTTTTAGTGCCAATGCTCCATGAAATGATTTGATGAGGAGGACATAGCAGGTTTATTTCATATAAGTATTTAGCATCTGAGAGAGTGAGGCAGCACCAATCCATAGACATGTAACCAGAAAGCCATTTAAAATTTATCCAGTTTTCTATTTCAGAAATACAATTAAAATGGCTACCCAATCTTGTTAAATAAAAGATCTACATGGTTTTCCAGCTTCCTCATAAAAACTCATATAATCCTCTAGCATAACTATGCAGCTTCCAGAAAAGATGTAAGCAGTTTGCTGTAAGTCACAGGAAAACTCAGATGTTAAGTCTGTAATCACTGAACCACTAGGATTTTCCATTTTTTACTTCATGGAATCCCAGGAACTGACTAGAATATTTAAAACTGTCTGGTTTCTGACTATTTAGAGAGCACTTGTCTTCCCATACATGATTTTCTTCAGCCACAATTAACATCATCCAGAAGTCCTCAAATCAAGCTCAGCCTCCTGAAAACTAAAGGCTAGACAATTCTCGCAGAAGAAACTTATGTTGTATGTTCAGAGAAGTAGGTTGATGACCACCAGTGTATGCTGCAATTACATGTCCTCATTACAGGACATCACTAGTAACTGCAAAGGATATAAGGTAGGTATCTTTTCCCATTTCTTTCAGGATAATGGGGATATTATTTGTTTCTCATATTCTAACATAAAAACAGTAGTGCACAAGCATTTATAAGACAGCTAAAAGAGGACTGGTAGGGAAAAACAACTTCATGAAAAATGTCTGGGGAAAATGCTCCAGTCCAGCTATGTTATCTTATCAAGCTGGCCGTGCAGTAACTTGAGAGACAAAAGGATTTTATGGCAAATGACCTACCAATGTCCAAAAGCAATCATTTTATCTCTTGACAGAGAGACATCTGCTTTTTTTAATGATAACCTCTTAAGCACACACCCAGTAAGTGATGAAATGTGTATAAAATCTAAAACTACATCTCAGAGGTGCTAGATCAGTCACATTTTTTATAATGTTATCATTATGAATTTTGTCAGGTGACAAATAACATAAATATATATTTACCACTGCAGTGAAAAAGTGTAATAAGTTGCGTATTTTGTGTCAGAACATGTAATGGCTCTTAAGGACCTAATATACAGTAACTACAGACACAGATAACTTACATCCATAGTAAGGATAGGTGATGATAGTTCCCCTCAAATGAGAAACCACAGGAAGGACAACCAAATGAACCAGACTGTGTCCAACAGTGTCGGAGAAATGTGTGTTCAATGTGGCCTGAAAACTACTCAAGGTCAAACTCTCAATTTAAGCTTGAAGCAATTACCCCTCCAGTGAAGCACAATCCTTAATCTGTTAAAATTCTTTTCAGTCCAGGGATAAAGGTTTTGATTGCTTTAACTATGACCAAAATCCACTAACAGAAACTTCAGTAAAGGCTGTCAGGACTTATATTAAAATTTAAGCCATTTCAATTCTTTTGTTGTAAGGAGAGACAGTGAACTGAGAGAATAAAGAAGGGTGGGACTAGATGAGTGAAATGGAAATAGTTTAACTATCTTCCAACAATAAGATAAGCAAACCAATTAAAAGGATTGTCATCCTGTAATTATCAGAGTGCTCTGTATTACAGAGGGAGCTGAAGCTTTCTTGCACAACAAACAGTCATGCTTGTAATTTAATATGAATAATGAGCCAGATGCATGAAAAAGGCTATTAAATGGTTATCACAAGAAGCCCTGTCCCTCATTGATTAATGAGTCTGTGTGTCACCAAGGAAAGGAACTTCATTTTTAAGTGCAGATTGTCATCATCAATGTTGCCAAAGCAACTGCTGTCTGCTTTTGACTTACCTCTGAACATGGCAATTAAACCATTACATGAGGAAACAAAACAGTGATTATTCTCTTATATGGAAAACTGAAGGCTGTTAACAAGTAAGGGTCTGGAGAAGCCCTTCACTGGGGAAGATTTGTTCCCCAAGATAAATGTATTATAGTTCCCCACTCAGTTCGAAATCTGACGCTAATCATAAAATCTGGAATGTTTTCATCCACTAGAAATCAAGCAGAATCAACAGAAAAACATAAATAAAAACAAATGTGTGTGAAAAACACTTATTTTACAGTAAACAGAATCAACTTGCAAAGGCATAGGAAAGTAAGAAAGCAGCTGGAATCTCTATACATGACCTTTACAGAGACTATTTATATAGAGAGAATACATATACAGAGATAGATGAACACACACTCTACATGACTCATCCAAACATGTATGCTTGACTCTGTGTTTGGGGGTTTCTGTTGTTATTTTTGGGGTGGGGTTTCTTTTTGGTCAATGTATGATTTACACAGAATGTTCTACCAAAAGCAGCTACAATCTGGCTTCGTCCAACTTACAAGCTTCCCGGAGTTTTTCCTTGTCGTAATGTAGCCCCTCGTATTCTTGTAAATTAATCCTGTTCACTCTGATCCGCAGGCGATCTGGGATGGAATGAGGACTGCAAGAAAAAAAGAAAGCTTCTTAGACAAAGTGTTTCCTGGAAGAGCAAATGAAAACAGGATATGAAGTGATTTTAATTTTCTCTGAAAGAAGAAAGAGAGCAAGCCTCTTCAAAACTGGGCCAATTCTTCACAGGCCCATCCCTGCATTTAAAATTTTGACTTTCCACTGCACAATAACTTAGACATTACACCTTCAATAATAAGCAAGGTCAAGAAGCCTATTTGCTGGTTGTGTGATGTGGAGTTGTAAAGGATTTTCTGAGTTGTCTCATCTCTCTATAACTGCCCCTTCCCTCTCCAGTTTGTCTTTGTACATTCCTAGGGCCCTACCACTGCCAGTAGATCTGCCAACCTGAAGTTCAAGACACAGAAAAATCCTGTGTCCTAAAAAGCTTTCTTTTTTTATTCCATGCTGGTTTCTACCATATCATAACCTGTTATTTGATTTTTTAAGTTTTGCTGAATGTTATGCAAATTAATGGTTACATTTGCATTTTCCATTTTTAAAGAAAGAGAGACTATCTGTGTATTACAGTTCACATAGCAAATGTCTGCCCTAGAGGAACTGACCCCCAGGTCAGTTAAAAGTAGATTACTTGTTCCTTCCACCAAAAGGATACTGCCTGTATTCTCTGTTTTAATCTAGTTAGTAGAATTCTGCCTATGGTAATACTGACTAATACACACTGCTTTTTGAAAGTCAAAATACTGCATGTTGTCATAAATTTGCTTCTTTCTTTGTCTCATTTTTAAAATACTTAATGTACAGCATTTGCACTGTAGTGCACAACAAGACACATCTCACAAATGTCCCCTTTTTTTTTCCCTTTCTAAACTGAAGAGTAATTTTCTTATTGACTAGAAAATACTAAAGACTTAACAAAACACATGGTTTGTGGCCACCTCTTGGTAGAGCCACTGGGATTACAATTAGCAATTATTTCAGAGTTAACTGTTGCATGTTTTCTGTTGGTATAAATGATTCTGTCATAGTTGGACAGATGAAAACAAAGATTGAAGATCAAGTCCCAGTTAAGAAGTTCTATTGCCACAAGTACTCTGCCTAAAAAGTGATAAAGGATAATGAATTTAGGTTGCCTCCAAAATGGAGTTTAAGACAACATGCTAGGAGTAGCTGCACTGAAGAAATTCCCATTCTGAACATGAGTTTCTATATTAGTGAGGAAAATTAGCCTAAGACACAGGAACGATAGCCTAGAAGAAATGACAAATGCTTAAGAATGGCAGCAAGACTGACAGAAGTATATAGGTTATCCAATGTTTTCCCTCTGCTGACTGACAGGGACTATTGTGTCAAAGTGCCCCAAGATATCAGCAAACTGCCCATATTTAAAATTTTGCAGTTTAATGACAGATGGCTTGGTTGGGAACTTCCAGCACAGCTTTAGGAGGCAGCTTTCTAACTCAGGTGCCATCATGTCATCCTACAGAATATCACTCTCCACCTGCAGTCTCTACAGCTGTCTCAGCAACCAAGACATGAGTGTCTGCACATGGAGGAGAGAGGTGCATCGACAGAAGAAGAACATAATTACACTTTGACTGACGCATTTTTTTCCTTTTCTTTTTCAAACAAGTTTATATGTCACATTGCTAGCTGAGAAGTGAACACGGTCTAAGGAACCTTTCAAATTTTATAAAATACAAGTTTCAAATATGAAAATGATAGGATACTGAATTTTAGCCAAGAAAATATAATAACATGTTTAATTCAGAAATCATAGAAATTTAAGTCCATAGTCTTTTTCTGAGGGGAGAAAAGAAATAATTCACTGCATGTAATAGGGTTCATGAAAATGACAGACTGACAGCTCTGAAAAGTGAAGTCTTTTATGCACTGGTACAATACAGGACAAAGCTTTGAACTCAGCTGGGAGGAAAAAGGATGGGCAAACAGGAGAATTCAGCTACTTACTTCTGTTGTAACACTAAACCACGTTACAAAGAGAGACATCCTTGCTATGCACTGAATGAAGCTCAGTATAAACCTAACACCAAAAAACTTTCTCAAACTGCTGCTTCTCCTGAAACTGGAACCAAATCTGTACTGCTTTTGAGCAACCCGAGTTTGAACTATGCTTTCCAATCCACCAGCTCAGAATAACTGCTTGACCAAAAGCTGATACCCCTGCGCAGGAATTACCCCATCACAGGGACTGTTTGCCATACAAACCTTCCCATGCTGTGTACATTTGCATAGAGGCATTTAAGTTGGTTCCTCAGTGAATCCAACATACTTGCTGGACTGGCTGAATTCCTTTGCACTCTTCATCAGGTGCTCTCCTGCTAACCTGTGAACCCTCTCTGGGCTTCCACTGCTGGCACAGACATCAAACTGGTACAGATTGAGATTCCCCTCCCCAGCAACTTCAGTTTAAGGCCCTACTCACCAGATTGCTAAGCCTATGACCAAAAATGCTCTTCCAGTTCAGTAGACCAGGTTTCTTCAAGAAACTTTCATGGTCTAAGCACCCAAACTACTCTGAAAGCTGTGGGAAAATACTAAAAAAACTGTGTTAAACCAATTATGGTAGAGCTTTTTGCTTTTCAGTTCCTAAGCACTGGTTCAAAGGTGAACTTTCTATGCAAACATTATCAATTAATTAGTGGTAGACTAATGTCCTATCACAACTGGCCTCATTTCAAACCGGCCTCATCATCACAGTGGATAATCTGGATATTTTGTGAAAGCAGAGCAGGAAAGAAAGACAGGGAAACAACGATTTCTCCAAGTCTATGTTTGGAGCCATTATAACAAGGTGAAGGAATGATCACGTTTATCCCCAGTCAGTGCTTAAGAAGACCTGTAAAAAGGGGAGGGATGTTAAGCCTCAGACTAACATCTGGCAAACCTTGGTTAATTGCCACCTGTGTCCCTTCAACCTACCTGTGAGAACAGGATAATGTTTAGACACCAAGGGAAGAGAAAGACAACACTGACTTCTGTAGATATGCTGACTCACTACCTAACGTTATGTAAGGAAGACAAAAAAATGTTATTTCCTAGCTTGAAGATGATAGCAACCTATTGCACGTGCAGCATCACCTTCCAAGTCAAATTAGTCCTTTCACCTGAAGTGAGCAAGTCTTTTTTCTTTGCTTGGAACTGGAAGAAGAAAAATATCTAAAATGAAGAGCAAATCTAAAATATTTTCGTTGTTCCAGGAACCACATAGAGACACTCTCCAAAAAGTACCTTATAACTAGAAAATATTTAGGAGAATACCACCCATGTTTTTGTAAAAAGTATAATTTTTGGTATATCAGTGCATTGTATACCTCAGAATTTGCTTCTGTAGAAACAATAAGCACACATTCTTAAATGTAATGCATTTCCTGAGGAGAAATAGGACCAGGACCAGTGTAGGAGGGCAATCAACTGGCAAGTGTCTGAGTTTGTTATTCTCCCATTTCTCCCTCCTGTTCACCCCATTTTCATAAAGACGGGATAAAACTACTACATAAGCAAGTTGTGTGATAAAACATACAACTGGAGAGAAACAGATCTTGGCCTTTCATCCACTTGAAAAATTTAGTTATCATAATCATAATAATGTAACCTTGGGAATAGGAGTTTTCTATGGAAAATAAACTATTATCAGAAATAACAATGCCAAGAGCTCTTTCTACAGGGTAGAGATTTTATACTCTTAGTTACGTTCAATCACAAGTAATATATTCATAATACAAATATATGTATATGCATATATACACGACCCTAAAAATACATATATTGACACACATACACAAAAGAGCATTTATCCAGTAACTGAAGTTTGATGGTTTTGTTCATGAGTTATTTGCAAATACTATTTGCTCTGTTAGAATACAGGTTTTGGCTGACATTATATTATGTCTCACTAAATTTTATTACCTATTCATTATAATTTTGTCTCTAAAATTTACTATGTGAATATTCACTTCTTATGCTATCAGACTGGCAATTGACACCAGGGGATATTGTCCTCATCATCCAAACTAATTAACTCATTCATTCACAGAATTCATGAGCTCCATACGAAGCTCTATTTAATGCAGCTGAGCAAAACACCTCCACTATCAATACTTCTGTAGTCTTTGCAGATACTGCCTAATATTATTATACAAATTGATCAGTTTGTCTTGTTCAGACATATTTGGTATATTCAGAAACCATAAAGATTGAATACATAAGCAAATCCATGGAAAAGCAAATAACAGGGTGATGAATGTCACCAAAAGCAAACGTTAGTACAATATTAATAGAAATGGATGTTTCTGAATAGTGTGTAAAACAACTTGCTCAACTGCAAGGAGAGGAAGAAAAGCTTTCCAGATAGAGCAGCAATTTTGAAATAAATGTGGGGAGATTGTTTCACTGCAATTCAACCTTAAATATTTTAACTATTTATACCTATTATTTTTCAAAATGGTGTATTACATAGTCAATGAAAAGTAATTCGAAGTACTAATTCCACTTACTTAATTCCTCTAATCTAATTAAGAACCCCCTTCCACAAGCACATCAATCCATGGAATTAAATCCTAAATGTCATTTGTCCCATGAGGATATAAATAAAGAGTGGGGTCAATTGAAACATTCTGTTCATTCATGTTGACTAGTTATAACAGTTTCATTTAAACACAAAGCTAATTATGAATCTTCTCAAATCAGGAGCTAGATAGGCTAGTTTATCATATTTAATTTTATTTGATGAACTCATGATTGGCATGAACCAGAAGTGCCCATTCAGGGCATTATTAAATAACAATCCAAATGAGGTTTGTAGAAAATCTATACATGTTAATTAGTTGGAACAATTTCTGGAAGATTATACTGAGTTGTCATGAGGTCCTCTCAAAATTGTTCCACTTGCATCCTAAAAATTATGTAATTTCGGCAACGGAAAAATATTTTCTTTCCTTTTTTTAGCTACAAAATGACAGTATAGTACAAAGAAATCAAATTACTTCCTATCAGAAAAGTGGCATTTGACTTTTCCACAAGAATACAGAAGATTGCCTGGATATTGGATCATTTCCATTGTAAGGATAAGAGCATGCTTTCTGGAAAATCTTAAAACTTATAAACATTAATTACTATACACAGTTAATTTGATTTTATTGGGGTTTAAGTCTACTTTTTTTGTGAGAAAACATCTATTCCATGGTACACTGAGCTGCTCATGGCAATCAGAGCCATTGTTTTTCTAGAGACACATCTCAAAAATTCAAAATCATGCTAGATAAACTGTTTGTAAGGTGAAGTAATTTTTAACACCACCCACCCACCTGCTGGAAACTGCTTATCAAAGAAATGGTATGCTTACTTTCTCTTCTATGCCTGAACTATAGCATTTTGGGGTTTCTAGACATGTTACCATCATCAACATCACCCCTCCACCCCTTACCACCGGGGAAAAAAAACAAACTAAAACAAAAAAAACAACCTTAAAGAAACAGACCTTTGCACAAAAAAATGAGAAGGGCTCATTTTTTAAAAATCCCCTTCACTTCAGCATTTGTGGTTCAAACCCACAGAAGCAAAGCCACATGCACCTGTTCTGAGATTACCAGCAGAACCTGATCTGCTTCCATTCACCAAGAAAACACAGCCGGCTTTTGATGAAGCTGTGACTTCCTCCTCTCACCCCCATTAATCATCCAGCAACAAGTGAGAGGATGCCAGACAACTCATATGGAGCACAGTTGGTTTTCCTAAGAAACATGCTTCTGTCTCCAGTCACCCAGGGAACAATACAGGCAGAGCAAGCTTTGGGTCCTGCCCAAGCTTGGCACTCCTGCACAACAACCTGGCTACACTTCTGCCATGCCACCAGCTTGATTTAACTTGGAAGACAGACTTCTAAATTATACATGCCCCAATCTCTGTATCAATTATTTATGAACCCAGTGAACCATTTCTTATGCTTTGTGTCTCCATAGAGAAATGAAATAATAAGAATAAACAGTCCAACGACTCTACAGAATTCAGTGACAAATTTTTGATAGATCTTCAAGAATACAGCCCACACCAGCCTACACATATACAGGTTTTAGCATGATTCAGTAAGCAGAAATGGAAGTCTTCTACTTCCCCTCCCATACAAGAAATACTTTAGTAAAAAAGAATCACACTCTTTTGAGGGATCTTTGCAGTGACAGATTAATGAATTACCTGCCTCCTAAAGAAAAAACATGTAAAATCAATTAAATGTTCTAGTGTTTAGAGCAATTGGAAAACAGAAAGCTGTAGCCAGAAGAGAAAAAGAAATTTACCTTACTTTTGAAATCATATTGGCAGAGCTTGGAAATGATACATTAAAATTAAGCATGTTTCTGACAGCATTTATCTACTTAAAACATAAGAACTGCCACAGGGCAGAATCATCCAGTCTCTTCTGTAGACAAATTTTAGTGCTTCAAAAAAGTTCACTACTGTTTTAGGGTAAAGTTCTTGCTAAGCTCTTTACCTAAAAAAATACCCCTAAAATTATAAGCTCCACCACATATTTTTTTATTTCATTTGGGAACCTGAGCTAGACAAGCTACCAGGTTGTGGGATGCTGGGTCGAAGGGCAGTGCATTTGATATCCACCCCCAACCTGCTTTTAATGATGATCAACAACTATTAAACTAATATAATAAACACTTATAACAACTTTGTTTCAGTGTGCTCTGTTCAGACCTGTTGCTACCTCAGCCCTTTGAGACCCTCATTAGGTGCCAAAACCAGGCTGTTGTGGTCTAATCCTAGACAGCAATTACATACCATGCAGCTGCTCACTCCTTCCCTCTACCTGCTCTTCCCTTCGTTGGGAGTATTGGAAAGAAAAGGTAAACTTCGTGGTTAAGAATTTAATAATTGAAACAGAATAGAATTATTATTATTATTATTATTATTACGGTAATGAGGTAGAGAGAGAGAGAGAAACGAACCCAAGAGAAAGAGGCGATGCACTACAGCCAGTCCATCCCTGACCAGCAGACAGATCCCTTCGGATTAACTTCCCCAGTTAAATCCTAATTGTCATTTGTCCCATGAGGATGTAAATAAAGATTGGGGTCAACTGAAACATTCTGTTCATTCATGCTGATCACTTATAACACTTTTATTTAAACACAAACCTAAATATGAATATTTATAGACTGGGCATGACCTTCTATGATGTGGAATATCCCTCTGGCCAGTTTGAGTCAGCTGGCCTGGTCATGCTCCCTCCCAGCTTTCTGTGCAGCTCCTCACTAGCAGAGCATGGGATACTGAAAAGCCCTTTACTTGGGGTAAACACTATTTAGCAACAGTCAAAACATTATTCTCATCCTAAATCCAAAAAGCTGCTCTGTACCAGCTACTAGGGAGAAACTTAGCTCTATCCCAGCCAAAACCTGGACATAAGTGTCATGCTAGATAAGCCAGGTTAGCCCAACTGTACTAAATCCTTTTGCACTTTCTTACCTCCCACTTACTTCACCAAATGCTTGAGCACTTTGCTCTGTAAGGGCTAGACCCACACAGTCACTTAAACACATGCTGAAGTTCCAGATGGAATCCCAGTACTTGCTTTTCTTCTCCTGCATGCTAGATGTTGTTCTCTCGCATTTTACCCTTCCAAGCACAATGGATTCTCCAACAGTAATAATTCCATTAGACAGAATCATAGAATATTTGGGGTTGGAAGGGACCATAAAGATCAATTATTTCCAACCCCCTTGCCATGGGCAGGGACACCTTTCACTGGATGTTGCTCAGAGCTCCATCTAATCTGGCCTTGAACATTTCCCAGGATGGGAAATTTCTCTGGGCAACCTGTTCCAGTGCCTCAGAACTCTCACAGTAAAGAATTTCTTCCTCATATCTAATCTAAACCTACTCTCTCTCACTTTGAAACCAACCCACCTTGTTCTGTCACTAGATGCTCTTACAAATAGTCCCTCTCCATCCTTCTTGTAGGCTTCTTTCAAGTACTGGAAAGATGCAATTAGGTCACCCCCAAAGCCTTCTCTTCTTCAGGTTGAACAATCCCATTTCTCTCAGCCTTTCCTCATAGGAGAGGTGCACTGTCCCTCTACTCATTTTGGTGGCCCTCCTCTGGACTCATTCCAACAGGTCAGTGTCATTCCTGTGCTGGAGACCCCAGAGTGCAGAATCCACCCTGGCCACGTTGCTTTTGATGCAGCCCAGGATGCAGTTGGCTTTCTGGGCTGCCAGAGCATGTTTCCAGCTCATATCCAGAAACCCACATGCTAAATAGGAAAAACTGATGAAGAAAAGATGAGACTCAATTCCCTATAAAGCATGTAATGAAAAAGAAGGAAGATATATATAAGCATTTTCATCCTCAATTATGCATTTGGAGAACAGCTCACGCTCTAACACTTCCTCCCTTACACCTTGTCTCCTACTGTTCTTTATTAGACTCTCATCCTATACACAGCATCCATGTTCAACCTGAGAAAGTTCATACAGGTTTTATACGTATACTGTGCTGCAACCATTACCCTGTAAACTCTATTAAAGGAGTTGTATTTACCAATGTAGTGACATGTCTATTTTCATTTATACAGATTTTGTAATTAAAAAAATAATCACAGTCTACCCACAGTGCTTATTCCACTTGTAAAAGGACAATAGGAGCTATGCAAGTCAATTATGTTTTATTTTTAAATGGTAATTTTTTTTAGTGTTCCTTTACGTCAACCACACAACACAAATGTGCATCTCCTCGTTTCTGAATATCCAGCTGGAAAATGCAGGTCTTTACCTTCCTTTTAAAAGACCCTCAATTAAAAATACAACATTTGTATTTCCTTATGCACCTTGTATAAACATTTGCAAAGGATCACACTACACTTCTACTGTCTCTGCAACAAAGACCATATATACCTAATAATTTTGGCTGCTCAAATTCCCATGCATCTCCCGCTGCAGAAATCCTGAAATTTATCTAAGACAGGCTATATCCACCTCCAGGTCTCAGCAGAATCTGCCCTGCTGTTCAGTACTAGCAGGAACTCAGATTCATTCTATGTTGTTCAACACAGAAACAAAGGAATATTTGAATCTCAAAGCCATCATAATTCAAAGCAAATTTCCCTGATACCTCGTAGGTTCTTATTTTCATTTGCCAGACACATTAATTGGCAGCCACAGTGCAGCAGTATGTTTCATCTATTTTTACAGATTTTAAGACATAGTACATCTTTGACTTCCAAATTAATTTGGGGCTCACAAGTCTCTCTCTCCCTGCATTATCCTGACAGCTGATATCAAATGAGACATTCAAATGAAGAGTACCAAAATTTGGAGGTCATTTTCCAAGAGATATCCCTCAGCCTGGAGACAATACCTGTTCTCCCAGACCCCCAGCTTAATGTTCTGTGTAAGCAATAAGGGTTATCTCAACTTTTTTCTAGAGGTTTGTTTAGATACTGAATTGGTGAGACACAGTTGGTTTTATTACGTTATGCTCCTCAGCAGAGTACAGCAAATATGATCCCGGGACAAGGCACACCAAATTGGAAATCTTTCCTTGTTTACAAAATAACAATGAGGAACTTGCAGCTTTCTGAAATTTCACAGGACCACAGCATGGTTGAAGCTGGAAGAGACCCCTGGAGGTCATCTGATGAAACCCATGCTCAAGCAGGGCCACCAAGAGCAGGCTGCCCATGACCACGTCCGGGCAGGCTTTGCATACCTCTAAGGATGGAGATTCCACAACCTTTCTTGGCAATCTGTGCCAGTGCTCTGTCAACCTTACAGTAAAAAGCATTTTTCCTCATGTTCAGAGAAAACCTCCTGTGTTGGATGGAAAAGCTCTCAACTCAACTGTTTCCAGGGATGGTGCCTGGTACTTCAGACCTGCCTGTTGCTATGGATTTCTGGTGAGTTGGACTAATGGCTGAACCCGGTCACCATCACCAGACACGTCCTGCTCACCTTACTTGGGTACTGTGGAACTGTGCCCTTGCTGGCAAGATCCTGTGCCTGTCATGCTGTCACCTGAGCTCCCTCTTCCCATTTGTCACTGGATTTTAGTGCCCCATCTCCTGGCTGAATGACACAGGATAACAACAAAAAACTATGGAACTTTAAAATAGAAAAAAGCCGGATACTCACACAGTGAAGGAATCAGGGGGAGCCGAGACTCTCCTCAGGTCAGCAGACTGCACTTTATGGATACTATAAGGCAGCAGGAAATGAGTGGCCAGGAGAAAAACAGCACACAGTGTGGAAAGACAAGAAAAAAGGCAGGGAAGAGACAGAGAGAGAGAAAGAGAAGGAGTCGAACAGAAGAAAGAAAGAGAAAGACATACAACATTTAAACAGAAACAAAAGGAATGTGTCACATAAAAGTTGAATGAAGAGACATGCAGAGCTCTGAGTTCACACTAGAAAGCCAAGAGCAACAGAAGACATGCAAATGGAGAAAATCACTGCTACGTGGCACACGGGAGCCTTCCAAAGACACGAGTGAGGAGGACCAACGACAAGCTAGGCACATGACTATACAAGAAAGATGAAGGGCCCCAGAATTTCTTCCACAGGCACTGAAAAATTTCAAGGCAACAGCCTTTGGAAGCAGGTCCAAAAATGCAAACAAACATCAAAGCCAAGATCTGAATGGATGGAATTGCCTCTAAAAGTTGACCATCTTCAGTTACTGTTTAAGATAAAGAAATACCCTTACTGAAGATTTTGTATCCACAAGGATAAATTGTTTTTTCCATTCTTCTTTCATGTACCTTAGGGAAACACGCATTTTACATATAGTGACTCTCAATATTAACTCTCCTTTAGTGTTTACACTCAAATGGTCCCTTTCTTTCTCTCAAATGTATGGAATATGTTTTATCTATAAGCTCTTCCCTCTCCTTTCTCTTCCATTATGCAGGATATTCTTCCTCAACCTAAACTAAAAGTCAGTGAAAACAAAATACCATGCTTTGAGATTCAGAAAGTATTCATTCAGAAAATTATTTCTAGAAAAGTTGAACCACAGTTTCTCTTCCTATTCCCTACAATTTTTGGTATAGCTCACAAGTACCAATCGCAGCCTTGGCTTGATCACAGAAAACCAAGCTACATCTTGTCTCTTTCACATGCTACCATGACTAACAGTGGAGACCAGGAATGAGAACTTAGTTAGCAAGATTTTTAGGGAAACTCTTTTAAGTTTTTAAGAAAAAAACCCAAACCTCCAGAACAAAAGAGAATAGGATTAAAAAAAAAAGTGTAAGACGTCTTCAAATTAAGTCTTTCTCTACTTATGACACTAGTCTAACTAAACCCCAAAGAGCATTCCCGCTGCTCTTCTTAACTATCAATAATATCAAAGCTGGCAATAATAGTAACTCTGCATTACTGCGACCCAAGATAATTTTCTAATTGCTTTCCTGGCAAGGAGCTCAAGAACAGCTGTCTAATAATTAGGGATAGCTCTAGACCCACTTACTTATCTCACACATCTAACATTCAAATGATAGTCATAAAAGAACAGTCTATCATGTTCAATCAAATATGTCTTTCTGGGAGATTTCAACGGAACAAGGAGAAGTATCCCAGATATCAAGTTAAGAAACATATTTAATTGAAAATTTTCTCTCTTGAGCAATACTGCAAATCAGCATCATTTTGTACGAACTTCTTACAACACCGATATGCTTCCTAGACTTTAACCTTTAGCATTCTATTTACTTTTTATCATGCCAGGAGATTCAATTCCTCTCTCCTTCCCCTTCAGCACTTGAGAGCAAAATACATACATGAACAGATACAGATATAGATGTAAATATATACACACACCATTTCTGATATGTGAATCTGAGACTAGAGTTCCTGACAAACCATGTGTATTTTCCCAAGACACAGGCCTGCAGAAAAATACCTCAGCCAAATCAAAGGACTCTGACAGCCATTTAGTGTACAGTAGTACATTTAAATCAAGCTAAACCACAAAGAATATCTCTTTGACAACTAGCATATACCACAAATCTGTATTTCCTTACCATAGCTGAAATTCGGGTCCCAAAAACCAAACTTAACTGTGCTAATTAGCAGATCAAAACAGCACGAATTTTCTTTTTACATTTGCATTAGTCTCCCTCAGTGCAGAAAAAGATGCCCCGGGACTGCCCTCTGCTCAATTCTACCTTTCACAAGTGATCAAAGAGGGGTGGTTGGGTGAAATTGGGCACTGCTGCCCACAGGCAAGATTCTCCTGTTCTTCACTGCTTAAGAAAGATGAGTGTACCTCACGTATTTTCCAGGCAAATAGAAGTTGCACCTTAGAGAGATGGGCTTCTACTGAAACTTAAAGCATTAGTCTCAGTAAGGGAGCAGAGTGCTAAATTGAATAGGAGCATGTTGAAGGTAACCAGGGAGCCTTTGATTACCTGAACAGATTGACAACCAGGGGATGACAAACAACTCTACAGGACAGGAGTCAAAGTTTGAAGTAAAGCAGCATCTTCCACTAGATACACAACTGAAAGAGAGACGCTACTTTTAAGATACCTGAAAAGGTGTGCCTCAGACCTTGTCTTTTTTTTCAAGTTATATGAGTTAGTCTAGTGAAAAGTATTACACCTCTCCATAAAACTTGCCTCACCACTACAACTGTAACAGCAAAATTCCACACCCACCTCCTCAGAAAAATTAAGGCCTCACTGCATAGCTGTCCAAATTAAATGTGGATCCTTGATAACTTTAGGCCTTTAGCTCAGTGTCTTTGTATACAGGTCAGACTGCTTTGCTTCACCTTTTGTATAATTGATGAAAAACAGCAAAAGCACTTACAATGTCACTCATTATAGCAGCAGTAAAGACCTACACAAGAAGTACAATAATAACCTCTACAAAATAATCTAAATTATTTTATTGGATGGCCATTTTCACAGGTCAAAATTTGAATATTTAGGTTTCTTTTATTAAAGATTTGTCTGCAGTGCTTATGAATAACTTTTAATCACTAAAAGAATGTTAGTTCTCTGCTTTCCTCTTCACATATCCCTCATTTCCAGTTTTCTTAGCCTTTCTCTATTTATCTTACAATGCTCATTTCTCATTTGGGTTTCTATAGTGAAGAAGGGTTCCTACAAAGTACAAACAGTCCTTCTTTGACCTTCAGGTCTTTCTCCATAAACAGTGCCAGGCAGCATGGTCCCACAACAGAGACTGCAAAATATCCTGAGTAATTCTTGATTCTGGTAATTTCTTACAGGGTCTACAATGAAGCTTAAAAAGCAGATCAATAAAGTTGAGAAAATAAATCAAAATAACTTCAAGAGCAATGGCATACATATGCAGAACTGTCAGAAGCCAAAAGGCACAACGCTGAGCCTGCACAAACCTTTCTAAATAAATAACAGAAAGGCACAGCACCAGTCTAAAAGCAAGACAGAGGGTAACCCAGAAGATAAAGAGTAAAAGAAAGTCAGATAAGTATTTACAATACAGCGAAAAGGAAGTTCAGAAGATGTGATTTTTTTTTTTATTTATTTTTCAAATGCTCTGCAAGTCCAGTACATGCAAAATCCATCACCAAATATGCTGCCCCAAACGGGCTCCTGCCATTAGGACATGCATGTATCCAACTCACTCATTCAGCAAAGGCATAGATGTTCTCCTCTTGCTCTTCTGCACCATGTTGGCTTGGTTCCTTAAGGAGATCCGAATGAGTGAGGGGGCCAATCGACACGGTTCTCCATCCACTTGCATGGGGATAGACTTGTACGTTAAAAGTGTCACCTCACGGCACTGGTGCAACCTCTCTCCATGACCACCCACCTGGAGAGCAGCCTGGAAGAAAATAAACAAACAAACAAAACCCAAATAAAAACCAAGAAGGAAAGAGAGAGAAAAGACACCTCGTAACAGATAGTTCAGGCAGTTAACAAATCCAAAATGCAGCTTTGATGGTAGCATCCATTATACAGCGCTCCATGCCTAAGATATGCTAAAAGAGCACAATGATTCACCCAAAAATTGCAAAGCAGAAATTGAAATTTCATAAAGAAAAATGGTGGGCAACAAGCAGATATCTAAACACATGCACTGCTTGTCTCATCACCTATATGTGCACACACACCTCTATGTGCACACACGCGCGTGCACAAATGAATACTTGCATTCATTCTTTCATTCTTAAAGGTTTCAATTTGTTTTGGTTGGTTTGTTTTTACACTAACAGTAATGCTAATAATTATTTGCTTTTTAAAACAGCAACCCTAATTAGAGACATTTGCGATACAGAAAAATTATTTTCCCTTCCTGAACAGAATAGTCCTTAATATGAATTAGATCAATTTAAAATCCTTATTATGAAAGCTTACACAGCAAGTCAACCTCAACATTAGACAGGCTGAAAAGAGCAAGTAGAAGGACCTTTTTAAAAATAATTAAATACCATGTTTAAGAATCCATTTCAAAGAAATTAGGCAAGGAAGACAATGAGCAGATCCTTCAAGTTCTGGGAAGATACATTTGGGCAGAAATTTATTTTTTAATGGTATGACTACTATGAGACTATTAATTCTCATCTATCAGATGCAGAAAAAAAATCTTATATTAATGCAGTACTAACAGAGAACAGCCTAAACACAAGTCAAGACCCTAACCCTGCTCTGTGCACTTAATATTATGGATCAACTGAAATTATGATCAATAATATAATAATAGTTCTTATAAAGCAATTCTCTCCCTTGTTTTCACAGACCTTCTTAGGTATGAGCAAGCACATCTGAGAGATATACAGAGCAAGCCAGGATTATATCAATACAGTCTAGGATTACAGAGGTTCCTCAGCATCACAACCAAAGTAAAACTGTAGACCCTAGGCTTCCTTTAAAGAGAAACAGCAGCTTAAAGAGCCCCACTTCTCAAATTAAGCCCCAGCTGAAATTGTTGGTAGCTTCTGAGATCACTCTAGCCACTTTGACTGGCTAGAGTCACATTAATGGCAAACCCAAAAACTCTTCCAGCTGAAAACTGCCAGCTGCTATATGCTAAATAGAATTTGACAGCATTTTCAAAAACATGCCCTGAATTCTTCAGGTTTACTCCACAAGATCTATTAGGCTAACAAACAAAATTTTTCTTATTTGTAGGTTATTTCCCTAATCCACTTGACCCATCAAAAAAACGAAGGCCAAAAAAGAATCCTTAACCCAGACAGACTTTTAGAGAAATGATTGTTGGTCAAGACTGCCTTTTACTTTTGCTTACTTTGAATATTAGATTTGCTAGGATTTCTCTCTGAGGAAGCAAACACCGTTGTCGTGGGTATTCACTGAAAGTGATTTGCACTGGGGGCAGATCACACAAAAAGTGTGTGAGTTTAGTGAAAACCTAGTTTTAACCTCATTCACACAAGACATAGCAGCAACAAAGGCCTAAAGTTATGGACTTAAGTGTGATTTATAAAAGCCTGCCAGGAAGCCCAGATATGGGCCTTCTCCTGGCCACACCAAGTTCAAGCTGCAGTGCCCTATGTAGACTAGTACTAGCACAGGGTTAACTACCAACTCTCTGACTGCATTTAATCAGCTTCTGACGAGATTATGTCACTGTATCCCTGTTTTTGACCACTGTGATAAGCAGGACATCAGGGTATTGGACAGTGAGATTGCTTTTGTGGTAACTGTTTTGGTTCACTTTAAAGACAGCATTGACAGAAAGTGCATTGACAAATTTAAATTGTTGGCTGAATTTCCTTTCCCTAGTGAATAAAAAGGAGAGATAATATTCATGACAGAAATCTTAATAAGTTTTCCACAGCTATTAGTGAAGTTTCACAGGACTTTTAGTGGGCATTTGGAAACTGTATGGGCATATAATTTTATATAATAGTTCATATTTATTTCCAACAGCCAGTTATTTTAAAAAAAGGGATTTTTATGCTGTGGATTGAAATATACAAAAGTTAAAAGGAAAAAGCAGTATTTATTTCATCATAGAACATTCCCACAGTAAAATCATGTCTGCATGCTGCTCTTATTGTAGTGTTGTTACTGTAATAATCTTGCCATTTAGGTTGGTAGCATTGCACATGCAAATTAGCCCTATTTTGCAAAGAATACACTTTTATTATTAAATAACACCTCTTTTATGAGAAAACTATAGCTTGACTCTGTCGTTTAACAGCAGCGCAGGCTTTGGCCTTGGCTGACTATGTGGAAACACGCTTGTCTTCGGTAACAAGGACAGCTTTGTGCTCTGTCGTGCTGCCCAGAGTTCACCGAGTCTGGCAGCTCCTGCAGGCAGGGGAGCACCTGCAATGCACTCACCAGAGAGGCCATGGTGAACCCAATGACCTCAATGTAGCCATCGTCGTGGCGCTGGGGCTCAAAGTCTCTGTGATCTCCAGGGTTTCCCCAGGGCATTGTGCCAGCACAATACCTACAGAGAGAAGTTTGGAAAGCAAGTGTGAGAAAGCAGTTGGCCCTGGGGGTCCTGACTAGTAGCCTATTAGCATGCTCTGCTTCTTTCCAAGCTGATACAACACCCACAGATATATCCACCATCATCTTTATCAGGTTCCTCTGTGAGAGTAAAAGGGGGAAACACCAGGAAATAGGTAACAGAGCAGCAGCACTTTGTTCTCCCTATTTGCTTTGATTCCTGCAGGTGACCTGTTGAGACATAAAGCTGTTTTGCCCCTATGCTAGGCAGGCATGGGGCTGCAGCAGCAACTCCAGCCTTGGAGCTCCATTTCCTCTCTCCCTGCTAGCTCAGCAGTTCTGACAGCACAAGGAATGCCAAACATTGCATAGCTAGAGGTAGCAGGGAGAATAAGAAGCAGGACAGATACAGCTGTAATATCTGCCTTTTCTACCATTAAAGAATGGATGTAGAAGTGATCTGAGAGTGATAGAAGGGGAAACTTTGGAGAGGTGACACCAAGTAGAAGCTTGCAATGAAGGCAGCACAGGACTCAAAAGATCGAGTGCTTGGGACTGCATGTGGAGCAAAGTGGTAGCTTGTCTAAAGCAGTGGTCTCCAAAGTGGGGTGCACACACCACAGGGTGTATGCAAGAAAAATCCACAGCTGACAAGACAATTAGTGTGTGTGAAGAAAAGAATTGCTTTTACTTTTAACAAATAAGAAAACAAATATTAAAGTAAGTTTGTTTCATTTTTATGATATCCTTTCTTAATTTATTATTTATGTTTGCTTAATATTGTGTGTAATATTAGTATAGTGGTACATGTATATAATTTAGAAATAAATATACATATTTACATATTGGGGTGGTTATCAAAAGATTTTTACTGATAGGGTTGCACAATCAAAATAAGTTTAGAGACTACTGTTCTAGAAAGCAGGAGATTGACAACTTTTAAGAATACAGTTGTATTTTTATTAGTTGACACCTTGTAACGTGTTAAAAACCAGCACTTCTTTCAACAGTTTGGTGTTCTTCTACTGGAAAAATATTGATCTTTCCCTCCACTTCTGCCCTCTCCTCCCTTCTTCCTTTCACACTTTGATTCTAATTAAGCAAAAGACTAGACATTCGTGTCTTTCCTTACTATTTTGTTTGCAGGTTAGGTGCACAACTTTTGAAAGTGAGTCTGTTAAGCATTTCTACCGCATCAGGATATTCAACTTTTTGAAGGATGGTTTCGCTGCACTCTGATGCCATTCTGTATTGCTAATTAACAGTATTATAAGCACGTAACTCTCAACAAGGTAGCCCACTGGCAATATGCTTCAGCACATTTACCCAGTCTAGGATAACTGGCAGATCTCTTTTAAAAATTATTATTATTTTTGTTTTATAACTTCAAGCATTTGTCTTGAGCTTACCTGGGTATGTTTAAAAACACTATACACTGGAACTTCAGCTCCTGGATCTTTGGAGTCAGGTCTGTACCATCACACTACAAAGCCAAAGTGACAGAGCACAGAGAAATTGCTGAATGGAGCCACAGACAAGAGAAGTGTTGCTGCTTTGTAACAACTTTCCCAAGACTTTCCTTGGAATGTGTTGCAAATGTCATGCTCAAAACTGAAAAGTAACAGAGCCATTAAACTCTCACCTCACGCTCTCTCCAACCTCCCACACCCACCCCCTTCCCACAATACTATGACACTATGATTTCCTATACTTACCACAACTTTAACATGCTTGGATAAATCTCTTGAGCTTCTTTGCAGAAAGTCTGTAAAGGCTGCCTGCAACAGAAAAAGGTGCAGGAATTGTCAGCAGCAATTCCTCTCTTTTCTTATTCCAGCACATTACCAAAATGCCATTCTTTCGTCAAACTTATTCTCATAGAAGATGTGATTATTTTCTTTTTTTAATTATGGTACTTCTCCCTTTCACAGGTTAACTGAAAAAAGTCCTTGGGCATCCAAGGATTTAAGTGCAAATTCTTGCTTGTTTCCATGTTTAAGGCACACGGGTACAGTGGGAGTCATCATCCAGAAATACATTATATGCCATACATTATCAAACTAGTGTTTCTCTCTTAAATACTTTAGAATAAAGTGTTGTCCATGTACCTCCTGAATGTAGAATTGGTTAATTCTATTTGCATATTCACACATGAAAATTAATCACTCCAGATACCTGATCTGTGCTCTCTACTCCCCATGACCCTACATCCAAGACTGTTTCTCAAAGCTACAAAGATGCAGGCCAAAACTTTGGGAATTCCTCTAGGAAAGTCACTATCCATGTGCTTCCCAAACCCTGAAAGAAGAGGAGCAATTTCTTGAGAAGCTTATGAGCCAGAAGCAGGGGGACCAAGATATGACCAGTACTGCGTCCAAAGGAGTGGCATTTCTCTCACCTGCTCAGCTCTGTATAACACCTGTACTTCAGGCACTTTCCAACAGACACCTGTGTGCGTGCACTTGAAATTGCAATGGGCAAAATGAACTGGCCTGAGCTCCTGATGTGAGAAAGTGGGGGGGAAAATATTTAAAAGAACATTCAAGGAACTAAGTTAGCATCGTTCTGTAAGACAAATCATAACTCACCCCTGCATAAAACATTTTATTTCTAAAGCGGCTGTTGAATTTCTCTGGATTTGCTTCTGTGAAAGGATAAAAAAGAAAAATATGAACACCCTAATAAAACAGACTTCATTATACCTTCACATTCCCTGCCAGCACTATAGTGCTTTTAGCACATATCACTCAGTGAAAATATTAACATAAATACATTTTTCCTGTGTGACTGTCCCCCATCTGTGCCTTTATCTGCTATCAGATTTCAAACACTGATATTGAATTCTTTCCCTTTCCTGCAGAGAGTGAAAATAGAAGGAAACAAAAGCAAAGAGGTAACAAGAATTCAGTTAATTTAACACCTCTCAGACTACTCATCTTATGATCCCTCAGTACGATTTGAGACTTCTGTTTTCACCAATGCAGAAAAAATTTCCAAGAATTATTAGAAATTTATGAAACACTAAGCCATGTTTTTAAGCAGGAGTAAAGCATTAGTTAATTACAAGATGAAACAAACACTTAAATTCTGATGTGTTAAAGAGCTACTGAGGAACAGACATTTCTACCCAAATATTCCTGCAGCAAGTTAAAAAAAACAGTGGTTACTCTAAAACCTATTCAGAAAACCATTTCATTTTTATTAGATTCCACATGATGGAGAATTTTAAGTCTAGTAGTAATGCACATCAAATGGTTAATTACTCTCACTGTTAAAGTAAATGTGGGGGATTCCTCTCTTGAAATTTTTCAGTCTTCAACTGCCAACTGCTAAATCTTATTATACTTCTCTGTCAGATTAAAGAGCCTTCAACTATCAGATATCTTCTCCTTGAGTAAATACTTACAGGCAGTGATTAAATTGCCTCTTAACCTTCTTTTGAATAAGCTAAATGGAGTTCCTTTAATCTCCCATTATAAGGCACGTTTCCCAGAATACAGGTCATTCTCCTTGGGAACTGCTTTCCTAGTCTGTGGCATCAAGAGATTTCAGAAGCAGACCTTCTGGCACTGTAATCAGTGTTAGTATCAACTGTCCACCCTTGCTCAGTGATTCTCTAGTGAAAACATCCAACTACCAAGACTGTCTTTCTGGCTAAAGCATCACACTGGTGTGAACACATTCAAATTACTTCTCAAATGACCACTTAAAACAATACTTCTAGTTCTCTTTGAAGTCACTACATGTCACAATATAAGGCTCCATTTTGTAAGAATGAGCTGCTTGAAGTTTCTGATTTGACTGCTTGCTCAGTTACTGTATCATCCTTCTTTTGTGTCACAGGTGAGTCAAACTCAGTCAGGGGCCCTTCTACTTCAAGCAATTAATTTAACTGCATAAGTAAATCTCATCCCACTTATTGAGCTCACAGCTCTTTGCAGAAGGTCTCAACACCCCGTGCCAAGCACCGGAAGGTTTCTAAAGGTTTAGTGCCTGTTCTGCAGGTTCTTTGATGTGACTATCCCTGATGGCTCCAGACAGCAGCCACCAGAGCACTGGATCTTACATGGATCTTAGGACAAATGCTCACCATAACCAAAGTCCTAGTTTAGAATGCAAAAGGAGCTTTTTTGAGGACAGGGACTCAGCAGGCCCTCAACGTACTGCTCCTATTTCTGACATCGCAGATGAGCATAGGTAGGGAGGAAGGACTCTTTCTGTGATATAGAATAGAGCCTAAAGTTGATTAGAGTGCAACTTTGATTGTAGAAGTAAACAACAGACTGCGGATCCAAGGCTCACTACATCCTCACCATTCTCAAACTATCAAGGGAGTAGAGAATGGAATGTGTTAGACTCTGTGTGTGTGCAGTGCAGGGGGGGCTTCCTGCAAATGAACAGTCCTTCAGAGCCAAGGGATCAAACAGCATGTCAGTAGGGATAAAGTAAATTGCATCTTCTGTGCTCTAGCAAAGCATAAGGATGGCAATGGAATAGCTAACCAGAACACTTCCTGAAGATGCAGAGCTAAGTACATGAGACTTGGATCCAATTCTCAAGTCTCAATCTGATTAGTCACAAGAAAAGTATAGAGGTTGCCATGGAAAAGGCCACATTCACGTACAAGTTCCTCTGAGACATTGTAATCACTACTTATTCTAAATATAACAGCTGACCAACCTCTGTTGCATAAAGTGCCCTGCTAGGCTGAGAGTTCATATCAATTTATCTTATTTTGATTTGCAGGCATGGTGTTCGTTTGTTTTAATAGTATATGTGATTACAACAGCTCCACATAAGCAACTACACATAGCCACTTAACTCAATAGCCCAAGTGCTACAGCTGTGAAAGTGCTTTACACTTTGCTACTGTTGCTAAGAATTTCTCTGGGCTGTCATCATTTGGAAAAGAGATTGGAATTTTCTTTGCGCTGCTTATTTCACAGAACCATAGAATACTTCGGGTTGGAAGTGAACTTTGAAGGACATCTAGTCCAACTACCCTGCAATGAACAGAGACATCTTCAACTGGATCAAGTTGCTTGGAGCCTTTTCAATCCAACCTGACGTTGAGTGTTTCCAGGAATGGGGCATTCATCACCTCTCTGGGCAACCTGTGCCAGTGTTTTATCACCATCATTGTTAAAAACTTCTTCCTTATATCTAGTCTAAATTTACTCTCTTTTTTGTTTAAAACCATTACCCCTTGTCCTATTGCAACAGGCCCTGGTTAAAATCTGGCTCCATCTTTCTTATAAGCTCCCTTCAGGTATTGAAAGGCTGCAATAAAGTTTCCAGGGAACCTTCTCTCCTCCAGGCAGAGCCAGCCCAATTCCATATGAAAAACAATACAACCCACACACCAGCAACATCTCCAAGGCTATAAGCTTCCCTCTCCTAAAAATACATAGGATTCACTTTGTATATTTTAGCATTTGAGAAGATAAGGTAGCCACCAACAGTAAAGACTTGTGCTACAAAAAGCTCTCCTGGCCACACATACACGCAGCTTGCTCTGCCAAGTATTTTTTCACTCATGTAAATTTTTAAAACACTGGCATGTCTGGAATAACATTCATTCTTTATAGGGTTCCATAACTTCATTATTAAATAATGCCTCCATTAAATGAGAAAGTAGACATGCACTTAATCTATACTGTATATTCACAGTCACATTAGCAATGCATAGTGATATGCACTCATAAAAAAAATGCATACAGCTGTCATCATTTCATTCCTGTGCCCTTTTGTGGCCCCTCATTATTATTCCTAAAGCTTGAAGCAGTCTTAAACATTATAAAATATGCATTAGCTCATTCCATCATCTATCCTGCTCTTTATTTAGCCTGGCATTAGAGTGCTGTCTTTTCATCTTGAAATGACACACTGATAGTATGACAGTGAAGATAAGGGAGGTTGTGTTTCAGAAAAAAATACCTGCATATGAAGCTGGAATGACCAAAAGCTGAACATAGAGAATTGAACCAGATTTGTTTCTACAAGCACTCCTGCCTAAACCATATAAATACAGCAGTTCACATCAGTCCAGAACCCAGCCAATTAAGCCACATTTCAACCTGTATGGGGTGGTAAAACTGCCACTGGCACAAGGACAGACAAGATGCTACAACTGCTCAATTCCTGACAGTTCTGTAGACATTAAAACCCTTTAACTTGCATAGAGACACTCTGGGTCTGTACCAAGTCCAGTGTCAATGCGCTGTACTCATCCATAGATAACAGCCCTCTAGCTTGAGAACACAATTATCCTCCTGCTACTTCCAGACTTGCAGCTCCTCTCCTCCCTCCACCTCCACACTTGCAACTAACTTATTTTTCTTTCTCTTATTCTGACATTTCTGCATCATCATTAACTTCCTTTATGTCTGTACTTATCTCCTTTACAAGATCTAAAACCTCAAAAATCTTCCCTTTTAGTCCTTTTCCTCCAGTAAACGACAGTCTTCCTTGTACTTTTTTCACTTTTTAATTATAAAGTCCCTCGGAAACTCATGACACATACAAGAAGAAAGAAAGTGATTGTATCTTGTGTTTTTATATTCCAGCTTCCCTTCTGAATTATAAGAACAGGATATCAAATCCAACTCCATTTCTAATTCATGAATTAACTGCCCATCCACAAGGCTAAGGAAATAAAATGTCCCTATTACCTCTAGATTCATGGAACTCCAGCGTAACATGTGCATCAAATCCAAGGCTGAAGTAATTATTGAAGACATTGAGGGGAAGCTGTAATTAGATAATAAAAATAGAGATGTAAAAATAACATGAATTAAACATTTCTCAACACACCAGGGATTAACTACTTTAAAGCTGGCATGTCAGGAAAACCTCAGAAGAAAGTAGGACGTATCAGGAAAATGTAAGCAGAAGGTTGCTCTGAAGGTTAGTAATGGCTTGTGGAAGAGGATCAGATACAAGAACCCAAAGAACACAAACACATCTACAGTACTTTATAACCATATATGTATCCTCGTAAACACATCAAAGGGTTCTTTATGTTGTCATTGAGATTTCCCATAAGGCTTCACTACTTAATATGTCACCAATACAAAGATTTTCATAATTGCTGGCTCCTCAAGCTCAGCACGGCAAATGAAATGCAAGCTGTGTCCTTCTCACTTCACATATAACCAGGACCAATGCAAGTCCCAGAGAAGAAGCCCTGATTCTACTGAGGGTGCATGAGGGAAGCACACATCTGGCCTCTTCATTGTTACACAGGCCCAGCAGGGCTGTACAAAGGCAACAGTACCATCCAACAGACAAGCTGGAAATTATAACTGAGAAGAGGAAAATGGTTCACAGAATCAGGGGTTTTTTTATACTTGTAGCACTTTCAACATCTCCAGTCCAAATGGCATATTACTATATGATTCCCTCACAAAAGATTTTCCCACTCTTCAATTATCAAGATACACTAATGGAGATTATATGGAGACCCACACACAAAGAAGTTAAATACAAAAATACACTACACCTTGCTGTAAAGTAGCAAACAGCTGGTATCCATTAGCAAAATCCTAAGGAAGAAAATTTTACATCCTGTTTTTAGTTTTGCCTAATTTGGAAATGGATGGTAGTCACAGGGTTGCTTCTCCTGCAACTAGAGAAAAACAACAATGACCTTTCTGATAAAATGCTAGGGATTTTTTTTCCAGGATTTAGTCCTTGGCATAAATGTTCAATGCCTGGGAGTTACAAACAACAAATAAACGCATTACATTTCACACAACTCTGGAATCACTGACACATGAAAAGAACAAAAGAAGAGATGCAAATAGAAAATTAAAAATGTTTATGACTCCCCACCCATGCAGCTTATGGTGCAACCCAAAGGCATTCATAAGCATCCTATAGTTTCCGTGGGAAAAAGTAGGCTCTAACCTTACGTGCCCCATCCTCCAGCTCATCCTGGGGCAAATCAGGGTTGCGCTCAACCTGCAGATTCCAGCGGTCCAGCTGGACAATGGTCCCATCTTCTACATGGCAGAGGATCTTGGACACTGGCTCATCTGTGTAACCCTGACAGCAGAATGTGACCAGAGTATCAGCCACGGATGGTGAAAACAAATCAAGTCACTCACCAATTACCTGACAGACCTCCCTCCTTTCATACAGGCCTAAAACACCAGATCAAAGGTTCCCAAGACATTTGATAAATTTTGATGCATCAATAACAAGCTATTACTGAGGTGCACAAATGTAGGGCAGGCAAAATAAAGCCATAAGGAGAGGCACTCAAAGTGTATTTGTGTTGCCTGGAATAACTCCAATGCTGTAGTCAAGGATAAACAAAGAGAAATAAAGTTTAAACTATACTTAAATTAGAAGCCTGCATATCATCCTCATTACTCAGCCTGAAATCCCAGATATATGTAAATACACTTTTATTACAACTACATCAATAGTAATTCAAAATCCCAGACTGGAAATTGAATCAAGCCATTACGCCTAAAGTGAAGCAGACCTTGGACACAGCCCTGCCTGCTATTTTAGCCCAAAGGAAGGTCCACCACACACGACTAAATCCAAGCAGCAAGTTGAGAACCCCCACACAAGGGTGCCCCAGTCAGTCCTTACCCCACCCCAGTTGAGGGTGCGGGCAAGGTCATTCCCAGTGCCAAGCGGAAGGACAGCCACTGGAGGCGGGGGGCTGAGTTGCAGCTCATCAAGGATGGAGAGGATCCAGCCCACCTATAAAAAGGGAAATGCAGAGAATTGGCAGTCAGAAAGATTAAAAGGAAAAAGGCATATTTTGATCATATCATATTCCTATTCACAGCAAAGACCATGTAAAAGAAATGCAAAAGTGAACGAAGAAGAATAATTGAAAATTCAAGATAATGTCTTTAAAATTACCACTATGCCAAAAGAAACTAAATCTTTGACAACAGTTATGAAAGAAAATGTGAGAGACGCATAAAAACTGCATGGTGTCTGAGAACTTGTCATGTCAAGCATTAACTTGCCCCCAAGTCTCCCATTTCCCAGACAAGAGACCTTAATGCTGAATTATTTTACTCAGTACAAAATATCTATATCTATATAATATATAGATATATACACATATATATCAAATAAAAGACTAAAAGACTGGAATAAAAGACAGAGTTTAATGCTCAGGGTTAAAGGCCTTGGATTTGGAACAATGAATCAGTCTCTTTTGTATTCTGAGCTATTAGTTATTTTACACAGCTATTTCTCTCTCCGGTCATTATTCTGGACTACATAAAACTTTCAACTAGAAATCTATCCAAAGGAACAAATTACTGTAAACTATTCTGTTTTCATTAAATGGTAATTTCCAAGGGGGAGAAAGAATTGTTACTAAAAATGTTACTAAAGATGTTACCAAACATTTTACAACTGATGTTCTTGACACAAAACCAAAGAACTCTTTATTAAACTACTTCTCACTTTAAACTACTTCCACTTAAAAAAAAAATAATAATAATTTGTGAAGAACCTGGGTTGCATTTTTAAATAAAGCATTAGTAAAAATAAACAGAAGATTTTTTTTTCCTCTCACAGTTTCCAAAAATGCTGTTTTTACTGGAAATGTGAGCTTTTAAATAAGATAGAAAACAGAAATCCTGACTGCAGCCGGACAAAATTTTTCTTACCCCAACTAATATTATTGTGGTTTGAAATAGATTCTTAACCCAAACTGGGATTACACCGGAGCTTCACAAAAGGCACTCAGCATAACATGGGTACTGGGAACAATAGCTGGAATCTGAAGATCAGCAGAGAGGGTGGCCTGATAAACATAGCAACCACCATGCTATTCAGTATTCCAGGGTATTTCTTTCTCCAGGTCTCTTAACAGATAAATTTATTTTTGCACAAATGGCATTTATCAGACAGCTATTTATCATAACCAACTGTCCAATTATTAAAGCATTCATCTGGGATGTGATCCCATATTCAAATTCATCGTCTGACAACAGTTATCTCAGGCATTTACAGCTCTCATGACTTTGGATGTCACCAGAAGTATGTAGGTCTTTTAGAGGGATTTTCAGAGGTAAATAATCCCCTATCTTTGAAAATATCTATCCTTCAACATTGTTAACAGGAGACAGAAAAAACAGTCCAAATAACTTCAGTGGGGCCAGGAAATCTTAAAGGGTCTTTTGCCATTACCACTGACTTAATCCACACACCTGCACTTCAGCCTCTCACTGCTACAGATAACATTACAATACCTAGCACTTCTGTGAATGATTTTAAGTGATAAACAGAAACTTCAAATTACTAATTTATAAGTACAACATTGCTATTAAACTTGAGGTCACTTCTAAACCCTGTACCTTAGCTGTACAATCAAGGATGGCACAGACTATCATTTCCCTGTAAACAGAAACCTCCTGACTGCTTTGAAAGGGAAGCTTTCCACCTCTGCCCTGGAAAGTAACAGCAAGCAGTTATGATGGAAAACTTACAATAAGTTCTGATTCAGCTCAATAATGCAAGGTAACATCTGGTCTCATTGCATATTCATTAAGTCCATTTGAGCCAGATTTCTCATTTCTAAATGTAATGGCTTTGGGAATAACTAGATATTAATTTGCTTCAAACTGAGTGGCAGCAAAAGTAATAATGGAGTGCTGTTCATACTAATGAGAAGGTGCTGCCACCTCTCGCTTGCACTGTTCAGCAAAGGGAAAACAAAGGATGGTCTGACTCAATGTAGTTGCATTCTTTTCTATTTTAATACCTTCATGACAAATAGTTTTTTCCCCTGTGAAAACACTGGCTTCCTCAGATGGAAAAGAGAAAGAATTCCAGCAACTGACTGAATAACTTTTTTGCAGCTTATGTCTCCTGCTAAAGCAATGCCTTGCACATTTCTTAAGAAAAGTTCATAATTGAGTAATGTTTTAATTCCCCATGAACCAGCAAGACAGCAGTCTTATCACTAATTTTTTTTTTCCTTCACACTTCCAGGGGAAGCATTGGTATTAGTAACCCTACTGATGGGGTTTTAAAGGAACCCACAGAAGCTGAACAAAAAATTCCCCAAGAAATTCAAGCAGAGATGAGCTAAGAGTGGGGTTACAGCTCACTACAAAATAAACCAACCACCTCTCCAAGCCCTAAACATCTACATATATCTATTCTGTCCAATCATTGCATCTTGCAAGGGGTAATGCATTTTCCTTAGCATACTTACTGTTAAAATTACTATCAAATGCATTTTGGGGAACTGAGCCTACTAGAGATTAAAGGGCAGTTTTTCAACTGTATTTAAGCACTCAGTGGCACAGACTGGGATTTATAACATTCCTAATTACTGGAGAGAGAATGCAGTTGCAATAACTCCATTACCACTCATGGCCTCCAGACCCTAAACTGCAGAGTCTGTCTCCAACCGAAGGTGCCCAAATCCTTTAAAGATTTGAATCTATTCACTTATCCAAGAACACAGAAATTCTGTTGCAAAGAAAAATACTGAACATGGATCTGCCGGATGCCAAGCTAATTGTACGACCAATGCAATATCCTTCCTCACAGAAGCTTCATAAAGAAAATGGGGAAACTAACTTTCTTTAGGCACAGAGAAGACACTACTTTACTGTACTCAGACATCATGGAGACAACAGCAGGAAGGAGCAAAGTGGCTCCCAGTCACTGGTTTAACCTGCTAGACCCTCAGATCTACGTAAATAGCGAGAGGAGAGCAGCAAAATTAGTCTTTATCTTTTTGAAGCTGTACCAAACCTTTATGCATAAAGGAAAAAGGACTTTGGACATTAGGATCCGGCCACATATCTACACAGGCCAGGCCACACATAAAATTGAAAAACCAATATTAGATTTCACAAGCATTAGGTATCTTATCTGCCTCTGCAGGTGTTGTGAGGTGGGGAACCCATCACTGCAAGGAATTTAATCACTTGGCCGAAGACCACAGGGCTGCCAGGCACCGGCCACCTACCGTCCCATCCCCGCCACAGGCCAGGATCCTCAGATTTGGCACTTTTCTGTACAGCTCCAGCCTGGCCAGGGAGGGAAAGGGAAAAAAAGGAAAAAAAATATCAGAACAATAATGCAGACACTTTTTATGCGTTTTGCTGAGTGACAGTGTAACCATCGCTTCCTGCAGTTTCAAATATTCATTACTAAGAAGAATGTAAGTGGAGGTGGGAAAAAAAAAAATCTGTTGCCAAAAGCCTCAGCAGTGACAAGGCTTTGGCCCTGGCAGTCACAGGCAACAACAGCCCCAACCTAACCTGAGCCCTGTGGCTCACTTCATGTCTTCACACAAACACATGCAAAACCACTAGGATGTGAAATAAGACCTTCCTTCCTTGTTAGGCAGCACCTCCTGACAAGTGTTTGATCAGTTTAGCATGCTGCCATGCTAAATCTGGAAGGCCAGATTCTCACATTCCCTCTAGAGAGGTCAATCTTTCATTTTTCTCTTACCCTAAAGTAAATGAATTTAAACACTGAGGTTCTTAAACAAAATTTACTATCCCTCATCATGATTTGACAAGCTACTGTTTCTCAAGCTTGTAGAATATGACAGCTTCTTCAGTTGGTAACTACATTTTAACACCACAGAAGGCAAGAACATCTAATACAGGCCTTTTCCGGGATATCTGATCTAAGATACCAACAGGAGAGACAAAAAAAGCACCCATTGAAGTCCTGCTTCTTCAGGTGCATCAAGGAATGGCAGAACAAAATATCTTGTAATGGAGTGGGTACATTGTGTGTAGAGAGCTGAGTGACCAGAGGACCTAATCCTCCTTTAGCCCCATAATACAGCTCTGATAACTGTATGTCTGCCTTAAAGCCTCCAAACATCTGAGAGAACAGCACTGTAGATGTTTCTGCAGGAATAACAAAAAGCTTGGGTGCCTTGAATAGAAATACTTAGACTGTTCTTATACGGGTAAATATTTTATTTTACATTATTACTAGCTTTTTGTGCTGCCTAAATTGCCAAAGTAGGGCTGAACAGACTGTTAAGTACAGCAAGTATTCCCATTTCAGGTACCATAGAAGTGTGGTTTCTTAACCCTTGGCAGCAAGAATCATCCCTTTAAAGACAGGTCCTCTCTCCCGTGGAAGAGGATCACAGTTCAACTGTCCAGATAAAGTGAGGCAGTTACTCAGCAAGCAGAGACACCTGCATAGTGCTGTCACGTATGGCAATCTGGAGACAGCCTCACCCCACTGTAATTCGCATCCATTAGGGAATGGTCAGGCATTGGGATCAGCAGTGAGTCAGTTTTGGAGCCATCTGGACCTGGCTCTGTCTGACACAGGGGCAGCTCCTGATCTCTTCTCACAAAAGCCACCACTGCAGTCCTCCCTTTTGCTACCAAAACCTGGATACATACACCTCATATACACTCCAGTAATCTAGCCAAGCTAGGCCTTTTTCTGCTTTCCTCATCAGAAAAGAAAAGAAATAGGTTGTGCAGAGATGAAGGCTTAAAAACTTACGCATCTCTTGGCCCTTCCTGAGAGAGATCAAAGACCTGGCGTGGATTCAAATACCACATAAACATTTGGAGAACCTTGGTACCCTGACAAGAGAGAGAAAAAAATCGAAGGAAGGGAAATTAGAAGTAGTTTAATGATTATTAGAAATAATAGTGTGCATTATTCATTATATTTGAACTGCTTTTCTTTTTTTTTTTCCTGTGCTTTATAAAGCAAACAAAACAAGAAAAGACAACCCACCAATCTGGACAAGGTTCACATGTAAGTATATAGACTAATTTCAAAACACAGATCACTAATGGTTCGTAAGAACAGGTATTTGGGGTCAGACCAAAGGAACATCTCCCACAGCAACCCATTCCCCTGCCTCTCATCACCTGAAACAAGAAAAAACCTCTCTTATCCCACAGCACCCTCAATCATCCATGACAGCAAGAAGTTGAACAAGATTGTATGCAAAGTCACCATCACATTTGACACTGTCTTGCCCAATATCCAAACAATGACAATACTTTGACCTCCACCATCACCACCATGAACACTCATAATTGTAACCCTCATTTAATGAAGGACTCTGAGGGCTACAGCTGCCCCAGTGCTCCCTCACTCAGTGCAGCACGGCCAACTCATCACCCAAAAGTATGATTTTTGTTTTCTCAAACTCCTGGGTTCATGTTCCAGACACTCAGTTTCCTTCCTCCACGTTCTGCCTAGACACAAAATGGCAGGAGCTCTTACTATCAGCAGAGAGCTAAGAACTCTGTGGGGTGAGCTTGTATTCCAAAGTAATTCAAGAATGCCTTTCAGACATGGCCTTGGGATATCCATCAGGAATATTCCACAGTTTCCCCTTCTGAGGGATGGCTCTTCTGCCTGACACCTTCCTTTAAGTGGAGAATCAAGAATAGCAGTCATAGTACTTAGGAAAAGGTATACAAAGAGAGCAAATAAATGTGATGTTTGCCATAGGTATTCTTCCAGTCTCAGCTGTGTGTGGTTCATAGAACTCTTGAGCCAGAGGGAGGTACAGGACTCCAGTAATCCAGGTTTTTCTCTTCCAAATCTCTCCTTCAGCCTGTGTAAACTTTCAGAATCCACAACATCCTATGGCAGCTGAACTATGCAATGTGAGAAGGAGCAGCTTTTTCCTTTGTTTTGGATCAGTCTTAGCAGTTTCGTTTGATATCCTCTCTAATTCTTCTAACAGAGGAGAAGGTGAATAAGGGCTATGCTATTCTCCATACTCTATAGGCTTTTGTTGTATCTTACATCAGTCTTTTCTAAAAGAAGGACCTGTTTATCTAAAGGCACTCAGATACTTTGATGTTCAAAAAGCAGCAGAACTGACCTGGAAAACATTCACTTGGGTAAGTATTCATTCCAAGAATCCTAAGGAAAAAGTTTGCTGTCACTGAAACCTGGTTCTCTGTGGTACAGTACAAGACCACTAATGATTTTTTAAATGCCATAGGAATATGTCATTTCATATTCACTAGCCTTTCCTAGTAAAATCAAACTACTTTTTGGAAAAAGATAAGTCTAAAACTGCATTGGCAACCCAAATTTTCCATGGAAAGATGAAGTCTTTTGAAAACCTCCAAACTGTCATTTTAGATTCCTTTCAAGAATCTGAAAATAGGAATGCAACCACTCAAATACTCAAGTACCCATTTCAGTCACCCAGCTCCACCAAAGTGGAATGGTCATTCAACAGCAAGGACCTCTTCTGAGGACTGCAGTTAAGGCAGAGAGTCCTTTCTATCTGACTGATCGAGAACTATTGTCATTTAACTAGCAGAAACCCTACTGTTAAACTAAAACTTTGTGACCTGGATCCAGCTGATGCTCTTACCTGATTCCCTCCACTTTTTGGATTGACAAAAACCAGCAGTGGCTTCATGAGTGGAGAAGAGATAGGCTTTATCACAAACGGCCGGCCTTTGTTCTCCTGAGAAACAGAAGCAAGAAATAGCTTTAGTACAAGCTATGTATGTTTTCCTGGCATAACACACACAGGAGACCCAACCTAGCTCTGATAAAACTACCTCAGGTATTGGAAATAGTACAGCCACATCAATGTGGTGCTCAGCTGGGACTTATTTATCCAGATGAGACAAGAGAATATAAATAAGAGGGGGAAAATATCACTTCAGGGTAATATATAACTATTTTAAAATTTTACTCAATATTATTTCCAGCCATCCCACTCCCAATTATTCACACAGCATTAATAATGTGTCAGACACAGTGTTATTTCTAATACAAACAGTTTTTCCAAAGGAAAACAGAATAAGCTACTTATTCCATTAATTCATTCTAACAGATAAATTGTATCAGCACTTATTTGCAGGTAATATGCTCTTGAATTCTTGGCCTTGTTGCCTTCCCACCTTTGAACAAATGCCACAGATGAAACCCAACACATCAATGAGAAAACTATTTGCCTCCCTACTCCCTACCCCTGCAAGACATCAGAGAGTCCAGTAATGAGGATACTGTCCTGAGCTCTTACGGATGTGGATTCCAGTTTCTGGTCTGCAGTTCTCCCACCACCCAAGCGAGGCCTTGAACCAGAGAGCCCTGGCTATGCAGAGGCCAGTCTCCCTCCACCTCTCTCACGAAGCTGTTTGTCTATATAACCAATCCACTAAGAAGAGTCAGGAAGCAAGGTCTTCTATAAGATACATGGGTAATCAAACCATCAGATCAATAATCTGTATTCTCTCTCCCTCTGTGGTTGAATTTCAATTTTCACACCAACAGAATATTTCCAATATGAGATCCCCCGAAGGAAACATCCTCAAACTGGACCAGAGCCTTGCATCAGTGCACTCACCATGGACTTCACAACCCCAGTTTCACACCCTTGCTCTGCCTAGTGGAAAACAAGGGTGTGAGCTGAGTCTCTTACATCCCAAGAGAATAGGGTGCTGGTCCTTCTGGAGTCTGGTACGTTGATTCTTGAAAAAAATCAACTCAGAAAATAAAACTTCTCATACAAGTTTTATCTCTTCTAACAACAAATTCAATAGCATTGAATTTTCCAGGGGAAAAAAATATATTAAACAATGCAGTAAAAAAGAAAGAAAGAAAATAAACCAAAACCCTAAAAACTTCAAATTCACGGTTTAGATATTTAAACAAAAGGAGCCTGATTTCCAAAGCACTTGAATACCTACTTCATTGCCTCTTTTGCTGGCTTTTCTTTTAAAAGACGTTCTCTTCTTTCGCCGTGTTGAAGTCTTTAAGGAGTTCTACATCAAAAGAAAAAAGAATACATGAAAAGCAAAACAAAATTTAGAAGACAGGCCCAGACAGAGCCCCTTTACGAAGCTCTTCCATGCATGTCCACTTGGAGAATGATAAGAGTATCTGGCACATGCTCGAGATTTAAATCACATGCGCTGCATGCTTTACACTTCCACACCACCGTTTATGGAGAAAGCCACACACGGAGACCAGACTGGTGTTTTGGAACTGGAAACTTTCCCACGCTGTGAGGGGGAAAAAAAGATCAGATGCTCCCATAGACTCACATAACACCACATGTTGTACCTGCCAACCCTCCCAATAGGGGTAGGAGACGCCCGTTTCCCCTTCGGGGCTCCAGTCTCCTGCCCAATCAGGCTCGTCTCCTGGTATGGAGACCACCTGCATAAAGATGTAATAAAAAACATGATAAATGAGATATTTTTCATGTTTTTTTTTCTTTTCTTTTTTTTTTTTTTTTTAGGAAAGAAAACAACAAGTTTTAGCTCTGGCAACCATTATGACTCAACATAACGTAGGCCACCATGGCGTATGATGCTGGCACTGTAGAATCAGTCCCAGCCTACCAAGAAACTTGTGTAATCATCTGCTAAGGAACAAACTGAATTAATTTTAATTTTTAAGGATTTGAGTGAAGGCGTGTTTGTGGGGTGGGTGGTTGTTTTGTTTTTAAATAACAGTATCACTTAACTACATAGGTAAAAACATATAATTGCTTGTATTTTTGCAGAACCTATTAAAATAGAACTTATGTCAAGGCTGTTCTCCAGGCTGGCAATAGTCTGCTCAGTGATACTGAGTGAAAAGGTGTTCTGGCTTGATAAGAACAGTCCAAAAAGGATAATTTTATTAAATTTTTCAATTATTTTAATTCAGTAATTGAAGTCATACCTGCAGGAAACCCTAACCATTTCCATATGATTGAAATTTTGTATTATGGGAAACACTCCAAATATTTTTGCAGTATTTCAACTTCTAGTCTAGTCATCACCAAGAACTAAAGTAAAACAGGGAATTAGAAGAAAGTTCATTGACTTTTTTTTTTTCCTGGCTTCAAGAGGGAAAGCAAGATTCACTCAGCCATTCGAAAGTTCGTTTCTGTCCTGACCTTGTTCAAAAGTGTACCACTTAGGAAAATCAACAAGCAGAGATCATCAAATCACTAAACAGTGATGTCTGTTCTTAATCCTGCTTGCTAACCAACATCAACAAGAATAGCTACCATATTTTTTTTAATACAAATCCATCACTTTCAGAATTTCAAGACTTCAGTATGACAGACCAGATACAGTAGTTAATGCTTCCACATCTCCTAGAAGTAAAACTAACAACTGTCTAACTCAAAGACCTAAAGGCACTGTTCTTAATTATGGAGATCAAGAGAAGCCTGCTGTAGAGCCCAAGGTCCCAAGCTTTTTATCATCACTCAACATTACTTGTGGACCAGGATACAGTCACGCCTTACTGCTTACCAAAAATATTGAAGACAGGACAGGTCTGCAGAGCAGTTTCAGAGCATTTGCCCTTTTAGACGGTATTTTGAGAAACTACCTAAAGAAGTGTTCATATTTTTCCCTACTCTGATACAAAGCGATTTCGAAAGCATGATAAACCTCAAAGACTGCACTGACTACGCAAGTGTATCAGCAATCCCATCTGCACAGTCTTTCATTGCCCTACCTCAGTAATCAGATCAACTGTACAACAGTCTTGATGCCAACAGAAAGTTATGGAGATGTTACACTCAAAGTTGCCTCCCATGGGGGCCTTAACCTAGTTTCTCAGCCTCCTTCTCTGATGAAGGATTATCCCTGGAGTGGGGCAAAACACAGGACACAGAGAGAAGATCCACAGTCTTGCTAGCAGTCTGTTGAAAGCTCACACACATACCAAACCTTTTCCCTGTGCATCAGTCTGTCCAGGTGCAAAATTCAAAATGCTTATTGTGTTGGTTAAGTGCAGTGAATTCTGCTGACAAATATTAGTTTATAACTTAAGTTAGGTAAAACATTAGGCAAGTTCTTAACTGTACCTCTAGAAGGACTGTACTTGTTATTCTACCTCCAAAATGGACAGACCTAAGTCCAATGAAATTCTTCTGGAAAGGGCAAAGACAGTTCAGTAAAACATTAACTAATTTTAAAAGAATAATTTAAAGAATGTTTAAACGTAGCTGTTTGTGCTACGTATCTCTTTTCTTGCCTATGGGTGAGTACGGAAAAGGAACACAGCTATATTAAAGAAACAGTTTTAGTCTAAGCCTCCAATCATGATTATAAACATTTTCATTTCCATACTCAAAAAGGCATTAAATTATGCTACATCACAACAGTGTTATTTCACTCCTCTTTTTTTTTTTTCTACATGCCTACACCTCAGTGTTAGCAGAACCTAAAGCTTTGCTAAGGTAATTGCAACTGCATGTCCATAGCAGATGAGAGGCAAAAAAGCTGCTTAAACATATGCAGGTTCTTTTTGCAAGCATGCAGAAGAGTAACAGCCAAGAGTATCAGCAGTCTTTGCACACTGAAGTGAAGAAATGGATACATACTACCTTGTTCACATAACAAGGTGATGAGTATTTTGTAAACATATAATGTTATTCAGCAAGGTACCTGATAGCAAAGCATACCTTTAAATGGGCACCATAAGTAAATCCTAACTTGCCTCTGGAGAGGAAACCTCTCCTTTGTGGATGTCAGTTTGTCTGTCTTCAAAAAGAGATTTTTCATATTATCGAATGGTCAGTATAGCTCTCAGCAAGATTAGCTAGGTGAGCAGGAGAACTGCAGTTCTTGTATGGTGTTGGATGGTGCAAAGGCCATGGGCTACCTCAGAGAAATCCAATTACACCTTTCAACCTTTTCCCTTACAACATTTCAGCCTTCATTTTCAAAGGCTTTTAGCACGCTGATCTTCAAATTACTTAAATAATGAACAGCGTCTGGGAAAGTCAATCTTGACCGTCTTCTGGTTGTTCACAAACACCATCAGACAAGCCAGCTGGACTCAGCAATTGGGGAAATAAAGAAATAAACCCAGAAATATAAGCATTCACTAGAACTTTTTCAAGGTCCTCAAAGCAGGAGCAGAAGAAGAAAGCACCATGTTTACTCACCTTAAACAGAAAAATCTTGGAATTTTAGTTACTGTCTTTATCTTCCCAAACAGAAGACAGACTCAATACATGAGCCAGATCCTCCTTATTACCTGCTTTTCTCCCACATCACAAGCATATAGCAAGCCCACTGCTAGACCTAACACCACTTTGGCTACCAAACCTCACCTATAAAAAAATACTACCAGTCAACAGGAGTGACCTCCTTCACAAACTAGGAGATGGAATTGATTTGAACCCCAGGAAAACAGAGCTGGTTTCAAAGCACTGCTAACAGTATGGAAACACTGGAAATCAGTAAAAAAGTTACAGAAGTGGCTCACATTATGGATAACATGGAATAGGTACTGGGAGTTTTCCATTCATGTGTGAGTGGGTCTTTACATACAGAGCTACCACCGATTCCAAGGCTATTTGAACCATTCTGAATATTCTTCATCTTCCAATCAGTTGCTTGCAAGAAGCTCCCCATTTAGAACATAGGTTGTCAGCAATAATTTGTCCTTAGCCAATCACACCATGATGTTTTACTACCACAATATTAGCAACGAGATGAGGAGTGTGGTCTTTATGCAAGCCCAATATTTGGAAGGTGGTGACCCACGTTATACAAAATAAGCATGGAAAACCATTTTTGTGGCAATAAAAAGAAAAAAAAATATAAAATAGGGCAAGGTTTTGCTACAAAAAGCCAACTTATTTGCTTAAAGGAAATAACAAACAAACAGGATGCAGGCATCACTAAAATCAATTTTATATGAGTAGGAAATTCAGTTCAAGAGTTGCCTGTGACTAATGTAAGTAGCTAATTAGAGCTGAGAAAATATTTTATAACAAAAAAAGCTTCTAGTCAAATTTATTCTGACTGTGGAATATGTGAAAAACAGATTGTTGGTTACACATTCATTTATTATGTGAATTTACAAAAATTTGTGAATATTGTGTTTATATTCTGTGGATCGAATGCAGTGAATATTTCATAGTGTTTACCAAACATTCCTATGGGATGAAGAGGGTAATAATACATAGCAGTAGAGCTGGCCAGAAACAGCAGGAGAAGAAAAATATTTCCTAAGAAAATAATAAATAAGAAAACAAGACTTCTGCCAAAAATCTGAAAACACATCCAAAAGATGCATCAGTATTTTCTAAAGCAATAAGGATGCATTCCCCATAATTGCAATGGGAGCTGTTATGAAGTTTCACAGAAATATCCCCATTGTCTGTGTTAAATATAATTTTCATCTATCTAATGCTTCAGCTACTCAAGGTTTTTGCATGCTACTGAGCATGAATCTCAAGGACTCAAGATGTAATGGGAGAGGGAATAATGGATTGCAGTACCTTCCTTCCACTCATGACTCAGGCACACAAAGATAACAGATATTTTCTTATAGTTTAACATATTAAACCTTTATTTAGAAGATATTTTCCCATAAATTATAATTAGCTAGATCAGATTCTATTTTTTAATTGGAACTGGCCTGAAAAAAACAGTGAACAAGAAACTACATTCTCTAAAAATATTATAAAGAATGTACCTTGCTTTGACCAAAAGCCAAATCAAGAGAAAATTAAAAGTGACAGTTTTGGGGTTTGGGGTTTTTTTTTGTTGTTTTTTTTTTTTTTACTAAAAATTAAATAAAATAAGAATTAAAAAACTGAGGAAAAGTTTCTGTTAGTAAGGTCAGACATGGATACATCTGTCAAGTATGGTGCTGAAAATTAGTCAAGGATATGAAGTCCCTGCCAAGGACTCAAACATTCCTCAACAAGAGAGAGAAAAAAAGATTTCTCTGGAGGAGTCCTGAGTAAAACAAACAGAGAAAAAAGAATGTGAGGAAAAGCTACCAATGACAAAAAAACCCTTTTTTCTCTGAGTGGAGGTGGCTGGGAATGTTGCCTACACTCTCTCTTAACCTAAAAGAGAAATAGCAACTTCTTTGGTCAATTTTTTGATTACTCTATACATATATTTCCCCTTCCCTCTGCCCACTGTCCTCAACAACCAGCTTGTTAGAAATCCTATTAATGCCCAAATCTGCTGGTCATATTCCTAGACTGGAACTAAAGATTGAGCAGTGTCCCCACTTAGGCCTTAGGCCTTTTTCCAGTTTCATAGGACTAGTTTTGTCTTAGTGCCTTGTCCACAGCCTGAAATTCTTGGCTTCTTATTGACAACCAGGAGTCAAAAAGCCTGGGTCACTTCCCAAGGATGGATTGAAATAAAAATTGTTATTCTGAAATAAAAAATTAACCAGTATTTTCCACTCCGTGATACGTTCAGCATTTGTTTCTCTCAGCTCAACTTAGAGTGAAAACAGACTTCCAAAGAAAAAATACTTCTTGCATGATGCGAACCCCTTTTAATTTTTGGCCAGCTCTCTTGTGGATATCTTTTCCCCTATGTTCATCAGTGAATTACCCTCTCCAGGACCTATCACATCCATCACAAATGCTTTGAAGTCTAGTGTTTGTTACCTTCAACTAAATGAGCACATGTGCTTACTGCTGACAACGAGCAAGCACCGACGTAAATAAGACATGATTCCTTACATGTCCATTAATGGCAAATTCAGAAGGGTGCCAGTCCAGCCACAGCCAATTCTTACTGCAGTTCGAGTGAATGTTTGTGAATGGTTTTTCCCTGTATTTGCTCAGCTCTATTTAATGAAACATGCTTGACTGCCTACCACACGGGGGATTTTCTTGCAGTATGCTTGCTGAACTCAGTTACAGGAACAAATCTGAACTGGATTAGCTCAGAACAAGTCATGTTTGTTGCTCATCATCCCAAACAGGGAAATCTACTGAAGGTCTGGATGGAGGGGCAGGAGAATACAGGTTCATAATCACCATGGAGGTATGCTGGGTTTCAGGGATAAAGACAGGGTTGAACAAGCATGCTTTCGTGAAGGAGAACCGAGCAGCGAAGCCAGGTTGGCTTTGCACAGCCACACAGCTTCCGAAACAGACATCAGCATGCAGTTACCTGAGGTTTCTTCACCTTAATGATCCAAGTGGGAGGCACAATGACAGCAGCATGAGCCCCCAGGGAACACGGCTCCTCAATGTGATGCAGCATGAAACAGGTGACTTTGTTATGAAACTGGAAGAGAAGGAAAGAGTAGAGTCACTAAGGAGATCAAGAAACATAAAGGGAAAGCATGGAGAGGAAGAAGAGGGTGATGGTACAAAAACTGGAGCTATGTTTCCAACTCTACCGTCTTCAAGTCAGTCAAACCATGGAGTTTTAGGAACATGTAACTAAAGATTATCTTCCCAAATCATACCTTCTTACAAACAAACAACCCACAAACAACCCAAATCAAACAAACAAAAACACCAAAACCAACAACAACAACAACAAACACCCACAATCATTCCTATTTAAACACAGATCACAGTCTCTCGGAGTATTATTCACTTACCGCCAGCTTGCACCAGGAACAACTGATGGCCACTATCTCTTTACTATGGAAGGAAAACTTCTGCTGAAAGCCCTAGAATAACCAGGAAAAAAAGGATTAAATTCCTCCTGACTACAAGAAAATATGCACCTTTAACTCTTGTCACCTGACTGTACTAAGCTAAATCTATTCATTGAAGTCAGATGCATTGGTTCAGCCTCAAAGCTCTTAGACAACAAACAAATTTTTGGGGGATAAAACAATGACAAGAGTCACAGAGAATGTTCTTCAACTGGGGCATTTTTGCACACACTTTTAAAAGCATTTCTCCAAAATTTTATGCTTTTCCTTAGATTTTTTGTAGTTAAAAACACTGGGAAAAGATAGAGAAGGAATGCCTATTTTAATGGATTTCTACAGATCTGGAGAGTGTCAAATTTTGTGACAGTTGCAGTCTTGTTTGCTCTAAATAAAAACAAGAATCTAAGTTTTCCTTTTTTTTTTTTTTTTTTTTTAACTACAGAGCAGAATCAACTACAATGTCTGTCTGGGAATGTTCTGGTGGGGAAATTGAGTTATAGTTTTACTGAGCTGACTCAGATTAAAATCCTTCCTGTAAATTCCAAAAAACAAGATGGTCTGATTCAAATAAAACAAATAAAAGAAAATGTTTCTTTATAGTTTTAAAGAGAAAAAAGCCCACCATTACCAATAAATATGAGATTTTATTCTCCTACAGAAGAGCTTCATTCCATAGAATAAAATGTCACTTTTGCTCTAAATTCTAAGGCTGGGAAAGACCATTGGGTCATATAAACTCATCTTACATCTAACACAGGCAACAAATTGTAAGACAGAGCCTGAAGTTTTTTGTTGAATTAAAGCTCTTTTTAGTCAGACAAAAATCTGATTTGGGTTGATGGCTGGAGAGACAAAGTCCAGAACTTCATTGAGCAGTTTGTCATAGTCATCTTTACTGCTTAGATTTCAGATTTGCAGTTGTCTGGATCCTTTATTCATGAGCTTCCATCAAGCCTCTCTCTTACCACATTAAGTAGCCCATCATCATCCTGAATTTTCTAATTCAATCTCTCTACCAAGTGATGAATTTGTGAGCCAGCTTTCTTTTTGACAAGCTGAGTTAATACCTAAATCTCCTACATGCTGGACAATGCCCAAGACTCAATGCAAGAAAGTTATAATCTGATTTAGTAACATCTAGCAAGACATTGCCTTACTGCTTCTGTAATAAGGTCCTTCTTATCCTGCAGGAAAAATGAGCCTGCTCAGTCCAATGACAAGGTCAAGCACACCAAGAAGGAGAATTAAACAACCAACCAAAAAACATGGAGAGATGCACTGGTCTTGTTAAGTGAGGGATTGAGCTACAATCTATCTTTACAAGGTAGTTGAGGACAACCCTACTGATACTCTAAAGAGAAGGAGGCTCTACCTGCCTGTCCACAGCTTCTTCTACAGGTATCTCTATATCCCAGCCAAACTAGCTTGCCAGATGGACCACACCTCCACGATCGACTCCCAAAAGGCTTGTGTCACCTCTGCCTAGATTTGTTTGGTAGGTTTTTGGGCTTTTTTTCATCTTCCCCCTAATGCCTCAGAGTTTACATTCACAGAAATTCAAAGATTAGATTCTTCATAATTATGGTGATTTGACATATTCAGGTTTAGTAGCAGTGTAGTCAAAATGGCTTAAAAAAAGACAAGCTGTCCAGCTGCTTCTGGCTGGTCACATCTCATCTGCCATTCAGTGTGGGCACCAGAATGAACAGAGTGACAGTAACTGTGACCCAAGTGTTGGTACAGAGTTCTGATGCTGGACAAAACGCTCTATTCTCATTCACTTACACTGATGCTTCATAGTGTTTCTCACAGATCTCATCCTTTCTGGTCCCAAAGCGCATTGAAAGAAAAAAAGATTTCAGTCCCTCGGGAGCATGAAGTGTTTTGTTTTGTTCTGCTTTGTAATAACCAGGGGGAAAACTCTTCTCTCCCAAAACCTCCACTAATAAAAACCTAAATTCAGTACATTAATTCTACAGCCCATCAGTTGCGTATTTTAAACATATGGCCTAAGCAGCTTGTCTGGTTCTAGATGGACCATTTTTCCATTTATTTAGTAAGCCATTTGGCTTTTAGGGAGTAATTAGAGAAAATGATACAGCAATGAAAACATATTAATGATAAGTAGCAATAAAACACCACTATCCTTCCTCAAATAGCTTTACAAATGTGCACTAATACTTCCTAAGGATACATGTTTCAGGTAAGATAGCATTTATTTGAAAGCTAGCTTTACAAATAAAGGAACTGATAAAATAAACAGTGCACTGTCACAGTGAGATTTGATGAGAACTATCAAACTGAAACCATGGAACTCCCCATATTTTACTAGAAATTATCTTTCCTGCCTTCTCTCAATGAGAAGGAAAACTAAATTTCAGTTATCTTGTTCCTGGCTCATGCAAGGAGATTTTCTGCACCCAGTTAGAAGTTTTGAGATAGAAAATGAATTTCACCTTTGTGAGAACATCAGCCTAACAGTACATGATTAGCCCTGATTCCCCAGTAACCAGTTCCTCTACAACACATGAAATCCCCTATTGTGTGCTGCTCCTGTAGAATTAAACAGTTGTGCATACCAGAAGAAATGTACTCATAGGAAAAGAGAACTTGAATCGCCACAAAACCAGCTTATGTTGGTGATTGATCCAGACTATCTAGACAAATTGAAGGTCCAAATTAACATAGACATTCATGCACACAAAAGAGCACACAGGGATTACTAGTTCTGGTATGTTTTGGTTATATTCTCAAAAGTATTTATCATTAAAGACTGTTTTCACACTAGTGTTAGAGCTAGTAATAACATTTTTTGCAAGTATTTTCCTATAATATTTATTCTCTTTTTAGTGCTCTTAGAGATATCCTAATGCAACATTACTGTAGGAGAGCCAGGTATTATTACAACTCAAACACAGACTACAACAGAAGCACTTGGATGGTGATCTCTGCTAAAATAACAAGGAACTGGAATTGCCTTTCGAGTACTAGAAAATTCAGTTCTACCTTTAGATGCAGGAAAACATGAAGTTCTGGATCAAGCCTGTAAAGGGACTGGTAAAGAGACACTGTAGACACACTGCATGTATACAGAGGGCACACTACTTTGGACATCACAGAAGGTTAAAGAAATACAGTGTTTGTTTAGCATGATGGTCTAAGATGTGTTCTGAGTCTCAGAAAATCCCTAAACCACTCCTGACTGGAAATATACAAAGAAAAGATTCCTTTGCATTTATCCTTAAGCTTCTATTACTGCACTCAGTTATGAAATGGATGCTGGGGCACATGGTCTGAACATTCTTACGTCAAATTATATAAAGATTTCTCTTATGATCCCACGTAATAAACAGCTAACAGCTACAAAACTATTTTTTTCATGTCTTCAAGAGAAAAAAATAAATTCTTAAGCATCGTGAATGATGTGGAGGACATAGCTTGGGAGGATTTATTTACCATCTCTTCCAAAACAACAGCTATGGAGCATGAGGAAAGAAAACTAATATGTGACAGGTTTGAAACAACCAAAATATTGTTCTTCTCATAGCATGCAGTTAAGTTCAGGAAATTATTGTTAAAGGATGTTGTAAATGCTACAACTTCACAGGAACTCAAGGTTCAACTAGGCAAGATCCCAGGGAAGAAAATTATCATAGGCCACAATATAACTATAAAGGCACCAATTCTGGAAATTCACGAGACAGAAATTTTTATAGTTCAGGAGACTGCTTTGAGGTTGCATCATTAAACACCTGCTCCATTTTATTCTTTTTCATATTAAGCCATTGTTGAATACTGGGCTCAGTGGGACTTTAAGAGATCTGTCCATCCTTCTATTACAGTCTCCAGTTTCAAAACAAAAAAAGTAACAACAAAAAAGAGGGAACCTTCACAGCAAGTTGACAGAAAGACAGAAATAGAGTGTTTGGTTACATTGCACTTTTCAGGCCCCCTTCCCTGGTGCCTAATTCTCCATATAGTACTTCAGCAGTAAAGCAGTGAAATCACTCCTGGGAAGAAGAAGAGGAGAAAACTAAAGCCTGGATGAGCCCATATAAGCTGTATCTACACTAGCAAGTAATGTGTAACAGTGATAGCACAGACTCTGTTGGTACTGAGAACACTGTACACATGGATTTTCAAATAATTTTACTTTGGACTAGCTGTAGTCTGGTCCTGTGGACTGAATGTCCATTAGTAACTGCAGAGTAAACTTTCAATTAAGTTTATTCTAAAAGGAGTTTAACCTAAAGGAGTTCAGTTCATTTGTTGCAAGACTGTCCCATATGTGAACCATCATAAGTGAGGATAATCAGGAAAATTTCTTCCAAACTGCACTTCTGATCTAAGGTGGAACACTGTCAGACACCAGGAAGTGTCAGGCATGGCACACATGGCACACAAAATATAAAGCCACAAAGCTAAGAATATTGGTGTGCATTAATTCCTATCCACTTGCTTATGATTTGAAGCATGAGATGGGTGTATCCAAAAACCTATTATTAATGATCATTAAAATACTTAACCATCCCATTCCAGGCATGGCATGGGACTATGACACAACAATGAGATCAACCAGAATCCTTTTATTGCTTCAAATTCTATTCTATCATTCTATTTCAATGATAGTTCCCCTTTTCTTGCATGACAAGAGAATAATAAAGGTGATTCTTACTCAGGGGTTTAAGAAATGTGATAGCAGAGCACTAAGAAAGACAAGTATTTTTCTCTAATAGGAGACTACTTGGCCAACAAGTATAATGGATTTTTTTTTTGGTTATATTTTCCTCTAATTCTTTCTGTTTCTTGACATAGAACAACGCTATTACAATATACCCATGTTAGTCTTAACTGAATATTTCTTATTTAAGGGAAAAATAGATTTCTTCTCCATATTCTCCATTTGATGGTTGGACTTGAGGACCTTAAAGGTCTCTTCCAGCCTTATGATTCTATATCAGTCAAGGTTACTCATGTGAACATATCCAGCACAGGTTTTGGTATGATAGCCAGTAAGTACTCCCGTTGCAAAATCAACTCCTAATGCCTGTAGGGGAGATCCAGGCCAAAAAAGCAGAGAAGGAAGGCAAAGTCATACAATAAGAATACTGTATGCAAACTGCCTTGCTGCACTGTTCCCATGCTACAGGCATTTTTATTGCATGTCTTATTGCAGCTTGAAGCTGACGATCTATGTGAATATCTAGATACAAATCTACATATAAATTTTCCTCTGACTTAAATGCTGTGCCATGGAGATGAGACACAGACTTCCTTACTAGTTGGTAAGAGGGAGGCAAAAGTATAATATAGTGCTAGAGAAAGGAAATTAAATCCCTGTGTTAATTTAATTTTTAAATATCTCTCAATATATTTCAGGGGCTCATAATATTTCAGAAGAATGGTCTTCAGTAGCTAAGACATTTCTTCCTCCTTTTTATAGCTTTTTAGAAATAAACTTGTACGATCTATACAGCAGAGGAAACATGATACAGTCTCACAAATCTTAAGAGTCTGCTGGGGTAGAAATAAAGCAACAGTTTTCTTTTTCCAGAAGCCTAAAAAATAAGCCATCACAATTTTGGCACAGAGGACAGCACTGAAAGAACACTATATTAGTACCAGGCTAGTTTAACAAAGAAAGAAGCTCAAGGAGCCACAGCCGCCTTCCTCTTCAATTTTTAGCAGCTAGTGCAGCACAACCTCCCAGGATACATGATGTGCCCATTCCTGCAGATGCAGCTGCCTTTCTCTTCCCACATGGGAATCAGGGCTGTTATTGCTCAATATCTCAGGCTTGTCATTAACCATTAAAAGAGGCCAAGTGTTTGTGATAGGAAAAAATTCAGCGACTAGAAGGACCTACTGGGTGCCCTCAATTCCACAGTGCTCTGTGTCACACTTGGGCTGTGCTGCAAATCTTACCTTTCCACACTGCTTGCATTTCCCCTCCTGCCTCCGCCTGTGCACCCAGTGATGTCTGACAAAGTTCTGCAAAAGAAGGGCAAAAAGATATGTTATAGGAAGCCTTGGTACCTTGCAATCAACAGTACCATCTGCGTGAAATCGGTTTACAGACACCAAAGGAGAAGTCCCTTCAGCCGGTGCAGTAATTCCTGGAGCAAAATGCAGCAGTCACTGCAGGAAACCTCAAAAACCACCAAAACTGTAGGAGGAATAAGGACAAGATGGTGTTTTCTTTATCCGTGTTGAAACGAGGCCAGAACTACTTTCTCAGTATTCTTCCACAATAAGAAGAAAGTTCATTACATGACGCAGAGATAATTATCACCTAAACACAGAGTACAGAAGTGCCCAAACACTGCTCTGTTCAGCCACAAAGCAGGGCCCCTTGCTATTCTGCTTGGAAGTACAGTCCTATAATGCACAAAATATCATAAGGCAATGAAAAAGAAGGAAAAGAGGTGAGGAAGTCCTTGAAGCAGTCTTTTCTCCCTGTTTGGACTATTTACATCCTGGATGGCAGCAAAAGGTGAGCAAGAGATGGGTGGGTGGACAGGGCTGTGGCACTGTTTCTGCACAGGCAAGGGCTAGAAGAGGTCTGCCTGCACCACACTGTTGTTCCAGCCAACACTGGACTGCCAGCATGACTGGGAATTGAGCTACCTCTGCTAGAGCAAGCTGGCCAACAAATCAGCTGCAACAGCTAAGAAGTGTTTTTGAAACACTGGCTTTTAACTATGTAAGACAGATCTAAAAATATATTAGTAATAACTATAAACACCTTCAAAACCTTCAAAGGAGCTGAATTCATACACTAGCTGGATGTAAACCATAAGGTTTTTGAATGTCTGATTTTATGTCTGAGGTACTTCTAGAAGGAAAAAAAAAAGATAACAGGAAAGCAAGAGAAAGGAGAGGGAAATAAAGAAAAAAAATTTAAAATGCCAGGAAGAAAAAAAAAATGCTACCAAAAAAAAAAAAGCAAAAAGACAGACTAGCTGAATTAATGAAAAAAAGAGAACAAAAAGATGAAATGGTTTCTGTCCGTGTTAGTAATGCAGTCCTTCGGCTAGAATTCATTTCACATTTATTCTGGCGAGGAGAACATGTTCCACTGGGAACCAATGTGTAAAAGTCCTCTGAATCTAAAAGCACTTTAGCAGCACCACACCAGGTGGATCAGCACACATGTAAAATGAAAAGTGACGATCATTTATCCATTACTTACTTCTCTTGGAGATCTGGATCCTCCTTCTCGGAAAGTCGGTTTGCAGCGAAAATTAATCTGGCATTGAAATAAAACTGTTAGAACTTCAAGTGAGCTAAGACACAATTTACTCCAGTATTTTTATCTAGGCCAGACTTCCAAAATATTTATTATCTATAACAATATTAGCTTCACTAGGTGAAAAAAAGTAACTAAGCTGGATGTCAGAAAAAAATATCTCTTCTTATGCCATATTAATTCTCCTTCCTAGACCTCTACATAGCCCTCATCTTCACTAATGCTATTGGCTGCCTGCTCACTTCAACTATTTAAACCACCTCCTCCCTCTAGAAGAAAGCTGCTTCATCTGTTTTGTTTTTCTGAAGATCATTTGCAAACAAATGCAGACTTCAGCTGAGGTCTCAAAAGTTAGTAGGTGCTAGAAATCTACTTGTAAGACCTTTTTTGCACATCCCATCTTTATGTCTTCATAAGCAAAATCTGCAGAGAAATCATCATTCAGATAAAGAATCATGTAAATTACCATAAATTTCTACCTTTTCATTAGATCAGGATGTTTTCATTCACCTCCCCAACCACAAACCATTTGGGGAGCATTGTACTGCCTCATGCAGTGGTATTGCCAGCTTCAGATGGGAAAGACAAAGAGGATAACAGGAGCTTTCATGAATGGAAAACATTTTTAGAAAGGTGGAGAGAAAAAAAAGCATTTATTGAAAAAGAAAGAAGTCCTATGAAAAAGAAAGAAAAAGTTTTAAGAAAAGAAAATCAGTAGAAGTAAGAGTAGAATGGGGGGGGATGTAGAAAGGGAAAAAATATACTGAAGAAGAGACAGGCCTTGGAAAAGACCAAAGGATACATGAAGTAAGGATTCACTAGACAAAACAGATTCAAGCTGAAGTTGACTATCCTTCAAAGAATAAAACATTTAAGAATAATGCACAGCTATCCCTCTGTTATGAAGGTAGAGGGATCAAGTTTCTCCAAATTTAAATACAACTCTCCCCAGATAAATAAGTTCTTCCCTCATTTAATAATGGCCTTCAAAATAATAGCTCTAGGGAGAAAAAGAAAAAAAACACAGCAAAAACCTTCAAAGAAAGAAGTAAACAAAATACCTATTACTTAAAAAGAAATGAAAGACATTGTTACATTACTCTTCTTTCACTGTTCTTCACCTGGAATTGCAATTTGGTGTTGGAAAGACACCCAGCTTATATTTATATTTTATTTTGCTTACAACTTGCACCTTTGCAGAAAGGGCTAAGAAGAAGACATGTACCAGCTTTAAAATCCACAGAGTTTAAGAGGGATGCAGACTTTCTAACAACCCTCTGCCAAGAAATGGATTTCATGGTCTCCAAAATGTCAAACAAGCTCAACAGAAAGGGTTTTTTATCTAAGTGCTCATTTGCTCCGTCTGGCAATGTCACCAGCTCACTGGGCTATAGAGAGTCAGCACTGCTGCTGATGGAGGAAGTCATGAAAAATTCACTGGTAACATTTTGTGCTGAAAGCATGTGCTAATGCTAATTTCACTGTGGATAAAAGCATCGGGGGTGGAAGTGGTACCTCTCCAACTTGGTTTTATGGCAATCACTGTGGCATTTGTCAACATGAGTCCAAGCACTCAGAAAGGAAAATACCCTTTCCAAAGAGTTGCTGCTATAAATTTGTTATGCATCAGTTTCTTTTATGAAGAACAATATAGCTAAACATATAGGAGTGAAAATGAAGCTCTAATGAAAGCAATGGGGAAATTCCCACACATATTTCTTTACACATATCACACCAGGAATGAAAATGGTGGGGGGAGATTTCTTTAGCACATTTCCAATTAGTCATAATGAAGACAAATCACTGATGGGAAGACTGAAGTCAGTGACAGATATTCTATAGGTGCTTGGGTGTGATGAAGGATCCTTGAAGGAAATGAGAAGCAGGAGAGACACTAACAGAAATAATGACACTATAAAGGAAAGGGTTGATGTTTTCCATTTAACAGACAAGAATTTAATTTCTGAAGTTTTGAAGAGAAAACAGTAGAGTCTAGTAAATACAGGGGAAAATGTTCACAGTAGCATCTTATGCTGCATTGCTCATAATAAATATTGCTGTCATACAATAAATTACGCTGGCTTTAGTTGGGAAATTTTGAAAGGTCAATTTTGTACATGACAGGATACTCCATTTTCTAGCTTCAATTTTTAATCTAGAAGTAGAGGGAATTTATTTTTTAAACATTAGAACTGTGAAAACATTCTGTAATTTTTGTTCTTGGTTTACTTTTGGATTTTGTTGTTTTGGGTTTTTTTATGGTTCATGGGGTTCAAAGAAATACACTTCAAAAAAAAGCTGGAATTTTAAGTCATATTTTTTTAACAAGTGCGTTGTTTAAACAGCAATGAAAACTTAATTTGTCATGCAGTGTTTTCCAGGTTGAAATCTCAGAAAAAAGAATTAAAAGAGTGTTGGCTACGGCAGGCTCCAGAAGATGGCAATGTCTTACCTTCTCTAACTGCTCCATGCAGGCATTGTGGACCACAATCTTGCAGGCAGCACACTTCCTCCGCAGAGCGGATTTCTGCAAGAGGAAAGGGAGACGTGTGGTATTCCCAGGAGGGAAAAGAAAGTTAGCTGTGAAACAAGAGATGTTTCGCTCCTCGTGCAACATACTTTTTTTTTTTTTTTTTTGCTCTCTTGGTGCTTTCAACTGTGCTGTGCACCGAAAAGTAAATAAATAAATAAAAAGGTCTGAAGCTCTTTCAGTTAAAAACTGAACTTTCTGAAAAAGACAGCCATAGTACTCCAGTTTGTGAACTAGAAGTAAAAGTTTCCCTTCGGGTAGCAGATTAGGTTGTTAACACTGCAGAGCATCACTATAAAGGGCAGCATCCTATGAAGATGATGAGCAGAGCCAGTGAAAGAGGTGAAAAATTACACATGCAAATCACAGAACTCCAATAAGTTCACAAGAGTAGGTCACTTCATGCTTATCATATAATATTTAATTATTAATAATTAATATTAATTTGATAGGCCTAGCCACTGACTTGCAGGAAAATACTTGGGTACTTGGGTCATTTAGCAGAGAATGATAAAATTCTCAGAGAATGCTTTTAAATGCTTATGATATGTTACAGCAGGGACAAAATTCTCAATTATCCTGGTTAGTTTTATTAATTTCAGTAGGGCTTTTAAAATAATTTCCATGGACTCCCCTGGGCCAAGGCATATCAAAGGCAAGAGAATGCATCCAGAAGAGAGAATATACTGACTTATTTTATTCCACAAACTCAATTTAATTAATCAGGTGGAATTAATTTTCATTGAAATTTAACTTACAGACTTGTTCTTTAGGGACAGAAGATTTATAAATACACAGTAAGTTGAGATTTCTTCAGATTTTTGCAATCAATTTATTCATGTCCATTTAAATCTCTAATAAATTATTTCTTTAGAATTTTCAACATATTTAAATAAGCTCAAGAAGGAACAGGGAACACAGTTTCAGTTCATATTATGGAATAGTTATAATAATTTTACTGATTCTCATAATTATCCAGATACACCCTAGCTGTACATATTCACATGTATGTGGAGGGGTGTTATAATCTTTCATCTGAAGAACCATGACATTGTATAGCAGACTGAGTTTTCACATGTTTTGTGACTTGATAACTTCAAGTATGTTTTTTATCTCTGTGTTTACCAAGAAGACACAACCTTGCAAATCATATGCAACATATTACTAAATTTCCACTCTACTTCTAATGAGCTAAATCATGAGGAACTAGTTACTCAGTTTTAGAAAGGCAAACTTCTATTAAGAACATCAGAACCGTCATACCAAAGGCCCACTCAACCAAACAAGTCCTGTCTCCAGCTTTCACCAAACCCCAGTGCCTCAGGACCAATGGGCAAAAACACACAGTGACACTTCCCTTGAATATTACCAACAATCAGCAGTTTGTTGGGACTTCGCCTTGGAATTCTGAAGGAGGCACGGACTTCTCTGGCTTGGCCTTACTGTTATATGCTGTGAAATAACCAATTCACTTGGGAAGTTTCAGGAGATGGATATTAAATTTGTGCTATAGAAAGCACTGATATTTGGGATCGAAGTGCCCCAAAAACTCGAGGTGGTTAGTAAATCAAAAGGCTTTGATTTGAATTAAATGCTCTGAAGTGTGGATTTTTTTTTAAATAAAAGCAAAAAGATGGTGGCTTCCTAAATACCAAAATAAAGGAGGTTTGGTTTTTTCCTTCTCTTTTGGTGAAGCAATTTAACTGAAACACTAAGAGAAGTGCCCCTGGAGGAGACTGGAAGTGTAACAGTGACTTCCCAGTCAGAGACACACACGGGTTTGAGATCAATCCAATGAAACGTTTTCATACACAGCAGAGAAGTTTCAATAGGAGAAGGCTAATCTTGAATATTCTCAAATAGAAGGAGGTAAACACTCGAATATGAGTTCACTCATTGCTGGTGAGCGCACTCAGGAGTTTGGAAAATTCAGTTAAAATCCTTGCAGTGATTAAAATCACAAAAATTTGATCAGACCGTACTCTCAGAGACTGCAATAAGTGATATATTTGTGTATGTGTTTGTGTAAAACAGACTAGTTTCTTTGAACATTTCTGCAACATCTCGATATTCTAATTTCTTTTCTCTTAAAGCTGCTGATTATATACACTCTCACTGTGTAAATAATCTGGGTCACTCAAAATCGTTTTGGGCTTTTTTCCCCAAGCAATGAAGTCTTTAACAGTAGCCTTTTGCCCCTTTTGTATTCCTTCTGGAACACAGGCAAACAATTCAAGCTCCCAAGCAACTGAGCACTGCTTCAATTTGAAGTCAGGCTTGTTACCTCAGAAAGAGAAAGAGAAATCTGAAAATAACTCACTGAGAATTTGACTTGGCAGCTTTCCTCCCCCAGGTAGCAGAGGTCCCCAGAAACATTTGTCTCTAGCCACAGATGCTCTCCATTCACAGCATTTTCCTGAGAAAAGATGATTGTTAATATGTTTTGTGAAATTCAGCCATGTGAGTATAGAGAGGGGAGAGGGGGGGAAAAAAAATGGTCTGATCTGCAACACAAATTTTGAAAACTAAAATAAACTAGAAAAAACAAATGAAAAACAACCACCACACCATTAGGTGTTGTTTTGGTTTTCTACAGCACAAAGCCATAGCACATAACAGTATTACCTGGCTGGCCACCCCTGCTCAAAGGATGCTGATGATAAAATGATGTGTCACCACTTGAAACCAAAGTATTTTTGTGCACTGTTCAGTGAAACTTTACTGATGTTCTTCCCACATGCTGCATAGTTTAACTGGTAATTTAGATTTTGTAAGCATGAGATATGCACAGAATTTTAAAGAAACAGAAAATCAAGAGAGATGAAACAAAAATACAGCTACTGAACTTTCAAGTGGAGAGGCCCAAAAATTTGAGAACTGGGCCCAGGAGTGAAAAATAACACACTGACTATAGCTTTAGGAGGATGGGATAATTTAGTCATGGGAAAATGCTTTCTTTAAAATGGCTGGATCAACACTATGTGAATACATCAACAAACCATCAAGCCGCCAGGAGAGACCAGACTTTATATATGAAAGAATAATTCATTCATCTGAGCACACTGACAATTAGGAGTGATCAACTGGGTGATATCTGACTTTGCCTGGACAGCCTCATTTGATCCAATTTGTACTTTAATTCTATAAAAATTCTTGTTCTAAGGAAATTTGGTTGTAGATAGACCATGGTTTTCACTTGACTGTAATCCTGGCATGACTAAAAAGCCTAAAAGTCTACTGTACACTACTTGAGCAAAGTGAATAAATAGGATTTCTGTTCAGCCAGAATTAGAGCATGATAGAAAAATGCTTTGACAGTCTGACATTTGGTTCCCACACTGCAGAAGTCACAAATGATGACGCTTACCAAACAGATGGCGTCCGACAGCAGGATGCTCTGAAATAGCCATCTTGGATAAAATAATTTATTTAAAATACCACTGACAGTTTCAAAGTGATAAAATGAGAAAACTTCTCTTGCCATGTGGATTTCTTAGGTAATGGAGAAAAGCAGAAGCGGCAAAATCCTTTGTTCTCTAGAGTATGCATGCATCCACAACAGCCAGGAACTATGCAAGTCTACACATGGTTCTACCACAACTGTGGTGTTCACTTCAAATAAACTAAGAGGACAAGACCAACACTGGTTTTTTTATCTAGTGAGAGGTCTATCTGCCTACAGGTCTTCTAATTTCATCAGAAATGTTCCCACTGGCGTCAGACTCAGTATTATCCCTCAGCACAAGGGCCCAGGTGAGAGTGAGACTGGGATTCCAATCTACTGCCATTGCACCCTGATTAATCTTCATTTGGTGGCACAACGTTCTATACCTCCATTTCTTATCATGCTTTTGTCTGTCTATCCACTTGAACTGTAGACCCCCTGGGACAGAGAGTTTCCTAAACTGTACAGATCAGAGCACAATAGTTTCGGTGGGACTTTTCAACACTTTTATAATGCAAAATAGCTTCTAAACACTTGTACTAGCTTAAATAATTCTTCAAGCCTTTCTTAGAGGGTAAATTACTCAGATTGTGAACTCTTTCTCTCATGTTTATCCTTGCATTACAGCTATTTTCTCTGGCAAGAACTATCTTGGATTTACAGCACATCATGGAGGCCTAGTCACATACTAATAAAATTACTATACTCACAGTATTGCCCAACATATTAACATATTCTCTAGCTCTTGAGGAGTAAGACAAGAGGACCAAAGCAGCAGGATATGAGTTCATCAAAAAATGCTTGACCTGAGCATGTTCTCTGCTGACAAAACAGTGCAAAGATTACAACTCAGAGGTAAATTCTGTAGATTATAAAAGATGTTTAGGAAAGATCAACTCCGAAAGTTAAGTGAGAAAGCACACAGCTCCTGGAACATAATTTTAAACAAGGAATAAAAATTACATTAAAAAATAGATTAAACACCCCTTCATCCAGACAACATCCACATAACTTGCCATCAGGATTTCTAAAGATGAAGTGGCCTATTTCCATAACCTAGTTTAGACTGATTGAGGTTGTTCTCTATTGTTCCAGACTGTATCATAGATTTATATGTCTAACTTTACATCACCATGTAAATAAAATTAGGAAGTAGTCTACAAGGATGAACTTTGTAGTTCATGCTATGATAGAGTTCTGACACTACTAGGTAACAAAAATGTAAATAACCTCACCTGGTATGAGGGAAATACCTCCAGATACCTACTGCCACAAACAATTTCACAGCACTGTGTGTAAAAACTCAATTTCAATTCCAGCAAACTGACATTGGAAAAATCTTTTATCATGAATCAGAGCAAAACCTGAGACTTTCAAGATGAAATGCCCTCCCTCAAAAATCTTTTCCTGTCTATTAATTTGTCTCAATAAGATCAAAGGGAATTATTTGAACTTTGCTGTTTTAAATTTTACAGGGCTCTGTCATTTATACGATGAGACATTCTGTTGCCACATATGAGAATCAAGATGATATAGTCAAAGGAAAATGTTTTGACCTTTTCTAAGCCAAACTTTTCATTCAATTCTGACAGAAATTTTTTACAAAAATCAATACATTTCCATGAAGAACTTTGACTGCAACAAAACAGTATTTTCTGCTGCAAAATTTACAGACACTATTCCACAACATGATAGACGAAAGGGTACTCTTCTCCATCTACCAACACATAAGCTGATAGACGTCCATGGGATCACCTCTAGTATGAGCTCCTGTTTAACACAAAGCTAAACCACAGTAAAGGCTCTGTCATCATTTGTATATTTTGATACAGAGGGTTTTTTTCATAAAAAATTTGCCAGTTTGGTTTATTTTTTACTTGATGTGTCTACGTTAGCTTTAGAAGTTAATGGCTTCTAAAGAGGCAGTCCTTCTCCTTCTGTCCCTGAACCCACAACCTCAGTCTCATGCTCTTGCCATTTTCCTCATGCCAAATCTGGTGGCTGTAAAGCTACACACAGAATGGAAAGAAATAGATACCTTATCCACCAAATCAGCTAGACAAAATGACTCACCCTGTGACCACATAACTGCTGGATCTGACACAAGGAGGGGTGGGTTAAAGACGGGTTCAGTGGAACTGATGCTTTCGGTACCAGCTGAGTGCTAGGGCAGCTTAGCTGACCTGTCAAATCATGCTTTCAGGTTGATGTGTTTTGCTTTGACTTGCTACATGGAAATGGATTTTATCCATCATTGTGGATAAAACAGAAATGACTGCGGCCTAATATTTTGGTGTTAAAAAGAAAAGTGGGAACTCTCTTTCCTCGCCTGGCTTCCCAGCCTTCACAAGTGTGTGAACTCAGTGTCCTGGGAAGAAAAAGAGCCCCTGCTCACTGAAGCGGAGACAGCAGTGCTTTCCTGGCAGATGCAGCCTGCCTCACAGGGGACACATGAACTCAATATGCTCCCCCAGATGGAGACCTCCCATTTGATTGCTCCTGATCTGTTACCACCTTAATAGCAAACAAAAATAGTTTCAGTATAGCAAACATATGAAACAACACCCACCCACAATCCCCCGTGAAGTGGAAATAAGAATTCAAGGACTAGGAGTTTGGGAACAGTGTAATTACCTGCTCGTGTTCATAACTTGCTGTGCACATTTCACTAATTCAACTGGGTTTCTTCAAGTGTTCCAGCATAGTTAAATGACAGAACATGAGTTACCATTTTTCTAAAGCCCTCAAGTATCTCCATACCTGACTGCTCTTCAGGCTGCAGTCAGCATGGTTTCAAAACCACTGCAGATAGACCTGACTGTTTTAATTTGCCATGTCAAGCAGCTATAGCTATTCAGACAAACAAATAAACCAGCCAGCCCAAACTTCCAGTTCAAAAGAGTCATAACTCCAATTGTAACAGGAAGTATGGAGCTCTCCTCCACTCCTGCCTTGACTGACATTCTGCAAAATAATATATGACAGATTTCTAAAATAAGCCATTAAGAAAATTTTCCCTTTGTTAAAATTCCAGTAAGAGAGATGAATCTTCCTGGAAATAAGCATTTGGGTGATACTTATGATTAGTATAAAAGTAGTGCTCATCAATCTAAACTTAATTAAACATATTTGTAAGCAAAAATTATTAGCTTTAGCCCTTTTCTTTATGAGGTGGTTATTGAGCAGAAACAAATTTGTTTGGATGTCTTTTCTCCAAATGTCTTTCTATCATGTTTGATTTGTGTTTCAACCTCAACTCTAAAATTCCAGACTTCGTAATAACTCATGTTGCAAACAGCAACAATTTCTCAAAGGTTTTTCTGTTGATATACATTCTCAATTTTAACTCCACCCTAGCAAATTTTAATTCAGGAATATTTTTCATATAGAAGTCACCAATTTTTTAGTAACAAATGTAATACGTGGGCATAGAATAAAATAAAACAGCACAGACTTATGGTACTACAATGTTACTTCAAAAACCCATGAAAATATGTAGGCTGCAACTTTCAGAATTTTCAGGTGTTCAGTTTCTAGGTCTTGGTTCACCACATTCTGTTCCTTTTTCTGCCATTCTCCTTTCCCCCACCAACATCTCTGCATGAATCGCCCTGTATTCTCTTCTGAGCTTTTGAGATCCTCATAACCATCATCTGAGCAATTTTTAAGTATGCACGGAGCTTGCACTCATCACAACTTACTTACATGGAACTAGAATTCTTACCACTTCTACATGTTTTTATGTGACTAATGGAATACCCACATCCCAGGGATCTCCTTTTCTCATGAGTGATCTGATAATGTACATCTCTTTTCAACTGAATACTCAGTTCCCAAGTACAAAACTTAGTCTTGCAGACACTCTAATGGAAGGGAAGTATCCTTCAGTGTAAAAGTTAATATAGCTTTTAGGAACTTATGATGCAGAAGCCAGACCATCCATGGGGAAAATAAATAAATTTATCTAGATTGAGGGAACTGTTTCATCATATGTAAAACATGGATTACTGCATTAGCACACACGTTAATTATCCAGAGTATAATACATCACTAGGCACTTCCAAACACCTACTGTCCATGAAAGTAAGTGGACAAAACTACTGACTAATGCCAAAAAGATACAGAATATAATGCAACAGATTCACTGCGAAGTCACATTCACTTATTACAAATACCTCACTGATACAGGTCACCTCACTGTCTATTTATCTAGCCAATACCTCATCAGTTTTTCCACAAGGATGTTATGGAAGATAGTGTCAAAAATCTTGCAAAAGTCAACATAAAAGCCATTACTCTCCCCTCATCTACCAAGTCAGTAATTTAATTACAGAGGTCTGTTAGGTTGGTCAGGCATGATGTCCCCTCCACAAGTCAATGCTGGCTACTCTCAATCACTTCTTATTCTTACTATTTTTGGAAATTACTTCCAAAAGGATTTGCTCCATCACCTTCACAGGAATCAGGGTAAGGTTGATCACTATGGAGCTCCCTGGATCCTCCTTGACCTTCTCAAAGGCAGAATTAACATTTGCTTTGTTGAAGTCCTCAGGAACCTCCTCTGACCATCATGACCTTTCAAAGACAGCAGACTGTCCTTGCAGTGATATCAGCCAGCTCCCTCAGCACTTTTGTGTGCATCTCATCAGGTCCCATGGACTTTTGTATATTCAGTCTAAGTATTCCCTAACCTGATCATCCGCGCCGCATTTCCTGCCCCATTCAGCAGCAATTCAACATTTTTCCTGTTGTTCCTACCTTCCTCTTCCTGTTAGATTCTACCCTAGATGAGGTCTGGCTTTCCTTACTCCATCTGTGTGGAATCGGGTGGTGCCTTCTACAACCCTCCTGAGCTAAGTCTGATTCCACATCTTGCTAAATGCCACTTTTCAACTTCTACTCCAACACATAGTTTTCTGGTTTTGTTAAGACCTATAAGATTTTTGGCTTTGCTTTTTATACATATAATGTATGGTATAAGGTTATAATAAACATCCAACTTGCACGCAGAGAACTCTGATTGTGCATTCACAGAACACAAAGCAAGGATCAGTCAAGTTTTTTCATTGACCTCCAAGAATGAAAGCTGCATATCTTCAAATGCCACTTATGAGATATAACCAGGGTTCTAAGTCATCGTGTCATGGGAGAAGACAAGAAATGGACATCAACAGGAAAAAATGCACTATGAACAAACAAACAAAACAAAACAAATCAAACAAACAAACAAAAAACCCCAAAACCAAAAAAAAAAATGAATTTCTGGCTGGTGTGAACTTCAACACATTAGTATCCTCATGGCTATCAATATTTTTGTAGGTACCAAAGAAAGCAAGAGCTAGAAGGCAGTACTTAAAAGGAAATTAGAGGAGGACTTTGTGTGCTAACTTATGGTAATATTCCTTTGTAGTAAAGGGCAGTAGAGAAATACACAAAGATCTAGATCCTCGAGGGTACAAAGGCACTGTATGAGGTGGTTCAGTCTGTACTTACTTGAGAATCTGGTCTAGAATTACTTTATTATTAACACATGGGAGAGATGTCTAAAATGGGCAAGGGTGGAAGAAGAGGATATGCATAAACATATCACAGGAACAGTCATTTAAGTTGGTTCTTTTTTGGTAAGGCATACTCTGCACTCCCCTCTGGCTATAATATCACCTATTCCAGAAAATATATTCTGTATCACCCTGGTGTGAAAAAATAACATTAAATTATACAGCAAAACTACAAGTTAACTTGAATTAAGTGTAACAAATGTGATGACACTGGATACTTGCAGTTATGTCAGAGAAAAGAAACCTCAGGGAAGACAGACAGTAGCAACAACAATAATAAAGAATACTGTTTTTTCTGTAAAAGGTCTTAAGGGATATGAGAATCATCACCTCTGTTTTACAGCTAGAGTGGCTGATGTACTGAGAGGTAAAACAATTCATCTGAGCTCACTCACGAGGTAAGTGACAGAGCAGAGAACGGAAATCCCACTCTCTGAATCAGTGTCCTGTTCACAAGACCATCTGATAATGACAAATCACCTGCCGGGAGTTCTCAAAAATGAAGGCAATGGCCAGGGAATTCTTTCCAGTTATTACTGTGAAGACTGCAGGAGAAAATATTTCCTCCCTGCTAAGTCAAGTGACAATTTATGTTTAGGTCGTTTAGACTTTGGAAAGATCTCCCATCATGGGTCCTTGGAGAATCAGCCTCAGAAATACTTAAGAGCAGGATGGAATAGATGGGGATCCAACACAATGATCAATGTTGCCTTCTAGTGACTAAATACAAAGATTTCTTGTCTGGCTCTGACACATCTTAATCGAAATATCTTTTCCCTCTACCACATACACCTTTGGACTTAAAATAATTTAAAACTTAGGGTTTTTTCTTTATTGAAATTCACTACCTGTTATAAAATTTTGGCCCATCTCAACTTCCCCACGTCTCCAAACCACCTCCCTGTTATCTCTTTTACATTTACTGTGCCACAGATTCAAGAAATACCTTTCTCTCATTTACCAGTTACTACAGCTGGTCATTTCAGGCTCCTCACAGCCACAGATGTCTGCCACTCACTATCCTGTCCCTTTTCCCCATATGCCACAGGGTTGTCTCCCTTCTCCAATAAAGTGTGAAGTAAAACAGCAACATAAACCTGAGAGGCTGTAAACTGCTAAGAAATTGAACTAATCAAAAATCTAAAACATAAGCCAGGAAGTAAAGCGCAAAAACACCACACAAACACAATTATAACCCACAATATTTAATCAATATTTACCTACTAATAGCAAATCTTGCAGTATTTATGTATTAGGATCATAAGAGGAACCATCTGGTAAAAGGAGTAGCAGACAATTGACTTTGACAAAGGGCAAGCTGTGATTGTTGGACCTGGGGTTCAGGGTTTTTGTTTTGGCATTTTGTTGCTCTTGGTTTTTTCTAAGTACAATTTTGAAAGGTGTTTAACTTAGCCTAATGTGCCTAACCCTTCACTTATGTGACTGATCCTTCAGATTTCTACTAAACAGCAGCAATGACTTAAACCAGACATTTTTACTACCTTGCTGAATCAGCGGCTGGGTTTTTGGGAATGAAAGATCAAGGTATTCTCCAAAGCACTTCAAAGAGGATTCTATACAAGCTTTCAAACTGCAGAACATCCTAGTGAATCTAATCCAACTTCCTGCAACACAACCTGTAAAATTTCATCCCCTTAAACTTCAAATGCAACAGCTGGGGTTGCAGGAGAGCAAGCAATCTAGAAAGCCATTCAAGTTTTGGTATAGAGAACAAAGATAAACATAAGCCATATTCATCAAACCAAAAGTTATCTTCACCTAAAAGCCACTTGGCTGGCTGGTGCCTTGGTACTGCAATGCACCAAGTTCTTCACCAGTAGCTCAGTGTAAAATCCAATGTATGCTTTGTTTTAAATGGGTCATTTGTGTGACCTGCTGGCTTACAGCTCACTTTCTTAGCTCATATCAGTGCACAACCACATGTAAGGTATGTGGGGATGGTTCAAAGTTGTGCCAGGGGAGGCACAGACTTGACATTAGGAAACAGAGAGCACAGTCAGACCCTGGAACAGGCATCCTGGGGAGGAGGTAGATGCCCCATGCTTGCCAGTCTTTAAAAGAAGTTTGGACAATTCCCCTAATAACCTGCTTTAACTTTTGGTCAGCCTTGGTCAGCCCAGAAACACAAAAGAAGCAAAGTAGGAGGGATGGAAACATGCTCTCTGTGTCTACACACCAGCTTGGGCCCAGAAGAAATCTAGCCATACCTACAAAGAATTGTAGCCAAAGATTTCAGTTACCTACTCTACAGACACAGCCAACTTGACATGAGTCTTCAGCCTTAAACTTTGGCTCATTGAGCAGAGGAACAAAACCCTGCTTTGCTAAAATAAGATCAACCTTTGATAGCAGATTTTTTCAAGAGGGAAGTGAGCAAATGTAGTCAGGCAGCTTCCGAGATGGAAAATCTGAACAGCTCTGTCCTGTGTTGCTCAAGTCCCCACAGGTTTTCATGTCTCTGCCTTGTGCTTCAGTTCATAATAGAAACATGTTCCTAATGACTAGCACTAATTCTGATAGCAACACAATGTCTTATGTTGATGCAATGATGGAGAGAGCACTAACTAGAGATACTGCTCAAATTAACTGCCAAAAACCCAAATACCTACAGTCCACTCTAAGGCGGCTCTTGGTTCCTTCACTGGTCCATTGGAGACTGCAATGTTGAGGGAATGCACAGGAGCCAAGTGCTGGAGGCCTGACCTGGAGATTGCTTTCCTGCAAGTTGAAAAGAAAAAAAGAAAAACAACACACAAATAAATGGAGTGTATACATAACATATATATATATATATATATATATCTCCAATATAATTACCCAACATCCACCCCACCCTTCTCCAGAAATCAGAAGAGGCAGCACTACATCTCATTTCAGCCTCAGTGAAATGATGCTTGAATGCCATCTTCTGCTAAAGCAGTTTAGGAAAAGAATAAAGTAATGTGATCACTGGAAATTACTGTTTAATGAAGATCAGTTACTCATCTGGCATTAAGCTGAAATATCAAGCCCAGTGGACTGTATATGGTTATGTTTGCCAGTTTCTGTGGAGTCCTCATGCATTACACCTATTCCTTACACACCAACTGAATCTGTTGAATCAGTTTATGCATAATTACAAACACCTTTTATAGGAGGAATGAAATATGAGTTTATACAAAGAATGTAACACTTGTTGCTTTTACCTAGTTTATAGACTAGAAAAAGTCATCCATTCAGCATCCAACTATGTAAAACAAGACATGGGGACATCAGTTCACCAGGAAGAGGAATCATACACTACTACCTTCTTTGATCCTATCAGCATCCCCCAAGGTATTACAGCTTCTTTCCACTTATATTTCAATTTTATCTCATAGCTCTGAAGGCACGGATGTGGCCTCCTTCCGAAGTCATAGATAGTGACCAGAAACCCTTCTGATGCTGGCTGCACAGCACTGAGGGCATATCCACTGCCTATCTCCCTAGAGGCATCCAGCCCTGACAGAGCTGCCTCCAACTGTGAGCCATAAGGTGGAAGCACAGTACACTGCCAATACAAAGCTCATCAGCACATGAACAGTCAGTTTCCTAAAGCTTCTTAACATTATTGCATTGTATATATTAGAACCTGATGGCAGTGGTCAAAATAATCTCACAGCTTCGGCTGCAGTGATTCAGAAGAGGACAAAAATCATCTCAGGGAGATATCTCCCTTTGTAAGCCAGATACACACATCCTCCACAAAGTGAAATGACAGTCTGTTTGTGTAAAGTGCATTTTTGTGATACCACTCCCACAGTGCAACAGCTATTTATAGCATCTCCTAATCTTACCACTGTCCCAAGGCAATAAAGGTCAATTGAGCCAGTGGAGACAATCCAGGTCAGCCATATGCTAAATAAATCTTTTCATTGTCCTGAAAATATACAGTGCGATACATATCCACAGTAAAGGAGCTTGGAAGCCTCACTGCTCTCAGTGCAAATGTGGAAAAACCAAGAGAACTGAATCAGAATCTCTTAAATCCCCCTTCCTGTGGGTAGCATGAACAACTCAGAACATTAAAAAGAAAGGGGGCATTGAATGATCAGAGGCTGATGTTAAAGCAGGCAAGGTTTCTTCCAAGATATTTTGCATTTGACAGAAACCCAGTAGAGAGAAAAAGACCAAGGAAAAGACTTTTACCACCTGACACTGTATCAGGAGGAAACAATTTAGCAAGAAAGATTTTATGCCAAATATATCAGTACAACATAAGCCACCCATCTCAATGACTAGATTAAGGCCTTGGAGACATAAACCACAAGAAACTCCAAACATTTTTAAAAACATATTTTTCAAGAAAACTTTCAATATTTGGTAGTCTCCTTCCATGTTGTTTTCAGTATCAATGTAGTTATTCAGGCTTCCTAAACAAAAGACTACATTCTTGTGTCTATTTGTGGTTTTATAACATGATAATTTATTTGGGTGGAAATAGGGCAGTATCACATTTTCCACTCTGCATCACTGACAGGGGTAAAGCAAACCTACTGCCCTCACAACAGAGGAAGGTAAATATGCCTAATGAATGGCTACAGATATCTCAGCATCAAGCCTTGGATGCTATTTCAAGTCAGAATTAGAGATGTGCAAGCCTCCCACAGCTGAACCTGAGACTTGGCCCACATTTCTTTAAGAGCAAGCTGAGGCTGATGAGCCTTTTGGGGGAGACCTGGCACAGTTTTGTGCCAACAGCCTGCCCTTCCTCTGCATGCCAAGCTGAATTTACAGCTTTGTCTGGAAAGCACACAAACCACAGGCATGACAGCAACACCTTTATTTTTTTTCAGGTCTGTTTTAACATAAAAGCCTTAAAATTATCTCAGGGATTGCAAATTTGCATGAGCCACCCAGAAGTGACCCTAAGGCCCAGGGGCACACTAAAAATACATATTATTACACCACTTCTTATCAGAACTTTGTCTCATAACAGAGACACAGAGTGTCAAAACACACTGCATGCACCCCAGAAGCCTTTCCCATTAACAAAGGAGGTCAAGCTAAACAGCAAGCACATGGCATTCTAATAAGTGTAAGACAGACAAGAGAGGGAAAAATGGGGGGAAAGGGAAGGTAGCACAAATCTGATAACAGATGCTGAGTAACCAGGTGATCATATCTCATATTACTTTAAATAACAGATTTCACCACCTGTCACTTTTCCAATAGCAAGGTAACATGGTTGGCTTTTAGTTATCTTTCCCAGCACTTTCATCTCCACTGTGCTGAGTGCATGAATGAGAACACAGGCTTGACAGTCAGCCTTTCCCATAGAAGCAAAAGTAATCACAGTTCCCCTGATAAGAGACAGCCATAAAAAGTGCATCTGTGGTTTCATGATATATTCCATTCTTCAGACTGTGATGTCCACAACTTTGTTAAAATGGGCACAGCAGCCAGCTTGCTGATGTAGCAACCAACAGCTAGGAAATACTGCATCATAAATAATCAGCTCTATTTTGATAATTACGTTTTCATATCCATTAATCAATAATTTGTGGTGGATGTTATTATCAACTTAGCTAACACATCACCATTGTGAACAACCATGGGTAAACATTAATGTCTATGTCATTGAATATATAACAAACAAATATATCTGATACTAATTCCACAGCTGATACCACTAAGGAAATTCTTTAACAGAGCAATTGACTCTCTTGAAAATCAAAAGCAATCAAACATTCAAGCTATTCAACTACACTGATTTTTTTAAAAAGCATTAGATTTGCATTTTGCTGAAAAGTCAGGCGAGACTCAACCTACTTATTAGATCAAAGGATACATATTTTATCAGGGGAGATTTGAGTTTATATCCCAGCCTTTGGCTTTACTGAGCCTTCTCCTCCACTGAAGGCATATAAATATACTCCAATGTTAGACTCCACAGTTTTACCTGAACCCTCAAAGATCACAACAATTAGTCAATAGTATGCAACCCATGTAAGTGCTAGAAAAAAATCTATTTGGAAGGGAAAGAGTAAGTTAGTGCTGAATGTGACTGCCATTTTTGTTGTCACTGGTGTTGGAGTTGCTGCCTTTCCAAAGCTGGGGATATTACCTCCCTTGCATAGAAGCACAAATTTCCATTGGGTTAGTCTCTCAGCTCCAGGATTGAGAGAATGTAAAAACGCAGAGACTGGCTTCCATAGACCCCATGGCTAGGACATCTGCTGGGAGAGAGGTTTCTGGGAGTCTTTTCTCGAAGTTAATCTACATGTTTACAGAGAAAGGGATAGTCATTTGTATAATGAAGTTTAAGTCACAACAGCTTTGAATTTCTGTGAATATTCTATGTAGATAAACCCTACACTTGCCAGCTCTCAGCTTTGCCAATCACAACTTGAAAATCCCTGTACAAGGCCAGACAGCACCTGTACTCTGTATGAACAAATTATATGCACCTGAGTTTGTTTCAAGCTGGTTTTCACTCCTGCAATTTGGTGCTTAGGAATGCAATGAAGAAAATGTACTGGCTAATCTCTGGCATTAAGTTTTCCCCATGCATCTCTGCTGACTGCACTGTGCCCCTGCAACTCACTGCTCCCAGCTTGACTTCTGGGCAGGTACTGTTCTCCTTTTGAGCTGACCACAGGGCAACCATTATTTCACTGCAACATCAATTCCCATATTTTTTGCATTTGATATAAAAGAAGCGAACTTCAGTCATATTAAATCATCTGTCTGGTGTAGCAACCCATTTCTGACAACATCCAGTAGCAGGTGTTTAGAGAAGCACTGGCACAAATTGGGTGATCCTTCCCCTGACATACTCCAGTCCCAGTTTCCAGTAATCAGTAGTTTAAGGACTTCCTGAGCTGGCGGCTGCTTCCAGACCTTTGCACTTAATAGCCTGTAATGGCTCTTTACTCTAGGAATGTGTTGGTCCTTCCCTGAACCCATTTATAGTCTTGGTCTCCACAGCAGGCTATGTAATGAGCTATACAATTTAATTACGGGCAATGTAAAGTACTTCCTTCTGTCTGTTTTTAAAATTCTGACTGATAATTCAATTGCTGTATCATATTGTGAGTAACAGCGAGTAATCACTTGCCTCTCTACACCTTCTGTGATTTTATGAATCTCTTCATGTACCCTTTCATTCACACCCCCCCCCAACTGGAAGCAGCCTAGACTTAGACTTTTGCTAATCCTGAAGCTGTTCTATCTTTGTCAAAGTTTTCTAGCTCAATTATGTCTTTTTTGAGGTGAGATTGCCAGAACTAGAACAAATATTCAACATCTGGCTGCACTAGAAGCTTATCAGTGGTGTCATCATACTTTCTGCACTGTTCTCTTTAATTATCCAAAGATCTCTTTCCTGGATGTTAAATGATAATATAAAGTCCAAACTTGTTAGCTTTTTTCTCCTGCATGTGCATTATTTTGCCTTCATCGATCTCACATTTCAACTGCAATTTGCTGCAGAGTCATTCAGTGTCAAGAGATCCTTCTGAAAATTTTCTGCAACCCGCCCTGACTAATTGTGCAAAGCAGCAGCAAGCTTTACCCCCTTGCACTGCGCTCCCTGTGAGCAGCACTGCTCCCATCACAGGTCACTGCTGCTCCCCATCAGTAAACTCATAAGTAAACTCTGAAAACCACCCCATTGCTTCCTACACTTACACTGTTGTTTAACCATGAGGACACACCCATTTCACCACTAGTTTTGATACCAAAAGCTTTTTTTTCTTAACCTATTGAAGCTTTCTGAAGATCATGTTCTATCCCCTCCACCAGACCACCCCAGTTCATCGGCCTTGTGCATCTCTCAGCAATTTCTGCAAGATTTACCAGTCCTGGCTTCCTTAGGAAAAGCTGTCCTGGCTCTCCCACAGCACATCACGTTCAGCTGTGCATTTACTAATCCTGCATCTTATCGGCAGTTTTACTGGTTTCTCTGATTAAAACTTACTCCTGGGTTACCCCATCACCACTCTGTGAACCCCTGTGTGACCACTCTACTCCTCTAGGACTGGAGTTTGTTTAAGGGAGGTATTATAAAGCCCTCTCAGCAGTTTCTAATTTGAATGCCATCAGAATACTTGGCCAATAACTAATCATTAGGCTTTGATTTTGCTCTTTTGTCAATGTCATCTTTAGTCTCCTACATTAACCTTCCCATCCTCCTCAGGTTTATCCATACAAACAGCAGCTCAACCTAGGACACTCTCAGGCACCCTAAGCAGTGAACATTGATGCAAGAAATTTAATCAGCACCGAAAGAAATAGACCCTTAAAAACTCCTCAAGAAATGCTTTCTTAAGCATCTGTCACTGCCTGCTGCCCACAGAACTAGTGTATGGAAATGCAAAGATTTTGGTAGCTTCCCAGCCACTCGACATCCACATCACCAATACCCCAACAAACCTTTCCTCCCTCTCTCTCAACCCTCACCACACAGACCAGCTTGATAAAATGTGCATGGAAACTGATACATCTCCATGAAACACTGCAGCTCCATGCAGCTCTGAAGAGCTTTGCTTCCAGCCTCAAGCCAACCCTCCTGTACCTAATAAGTGGTTTATGTCCACTAGATACTGACCTGAAGACAGTGAAACAATTTTCCACTACCTAAGCACCTCAAACAGCAACCCCAGAGCTAAAAAGTGACTACAATACATCAAGTCCCTAGTAAGTTCTGATAGGTGCATTTGGCTCTATCACATCAAACACCTTATTCAGCTTGTATTGATCAGGTGCAAGACCAAAGTGAGCCAACAAACCTTTCTGTGACCATCTCCTTGAGTAAAAGTAACAAATCCAGTAGGCACAAATAATAGACAGAAATCCTACAAAAGGAAATATGAGGCCAAACAAAAGGAGCAAAAAGTAACTGCACAAAGTTTGATCTGGCTAACAGGGGAAAAGCCTCTACTACATGATGTTGTCTTTTCTGTGTCAACACTGCAGTTCACAGCCATTTCTGTTAGGCACGCGAAGGAAGCCTTTTGTTATTCTTGCCCCCCAAATTCTAGGTACAAGAATGGCAGGTTACTTTTCCTGTCCTAAAAGAATAAAATAGATTCACGAAGCAGGTTGTGTGTTAAAAGAGGCACTCACAAGTACTGTCATGAATATGTTTGCAGTTTCTCAAATGCAGACATGCAAACCGTCACTGCCCTGCGGTTATACTTGGAGCCTGGGTTAGTGTCAAAACAGTGCAAAGCAGAGAACTCCAAATGCCAAAGATCCCCAGTATATAATTTTTTCCATTCTCCTCTTCGTTTCACCAGTAGGCATTTATTAATCACCAAATTTTTTTCCTTTTGGAAATTAATCTATGGTTTCAATTAGATTCTGAACTGTGTTAAATTATTCAATCCCCTAAATCTTATCTTCCATCAAGAGTTCATCTTCTCAGAAGCCAGAGAAAGCCTAGAGTTTTGTGTCAGCTCCTATCAAGGTGACCAATATATCTTGTCCTAGATCTATAAATCACTTCAGAGTCTATGTTGCATCAAAATCAGGGTGACTTTGTTCCTGCATGCCTTCATTTGCCAGGCCCTGGATCTAGCAAATTCCCCTGGAAACTCTAACAATCCTCATCTGCAACGTGGAAACAGAAAAGGGCTTAGATCCAAGACTTGGATAATTAAACAGATAATTATAAGAAAAAGTCAAAGTCATATGGAATTCTCTCTGAGTTCCTATCAGAGCTTGGAATTATACATATCACTGGGTATCATTCATTTCTTCCTTCTGCTCACTCTTAATTTATTCCCTACATTTCTTAGTAAATAAGATAAAACATGAGGGGTACTTACGGTAGATGGCAACTAAATTTTAGGACCAACAAGGTCCCTCCCAGCCTTTCATTTAAATATTCTGAAAAGGTATGTACAAATGTGGTGATTACTCTTACCACAAAAAGTGATAGACCTTGGAGGATTCCTTGAAGTAACAGAAATGTCAGCACTAATTTGAGAGAGGAAGGAAGGAAAAAAGTGACACCATTTGTGATGCAATAAAGATAAAGAGTATCCTTTATCCCTGTAATTCACAGAGAAGGAGACTAACAAAGGAGCCTAGGAAAGCTGGAAAAATAGATATAAAAGCTTTTTCAAACAGATTTATTTGCTTCATTTTTGCTGCAGTCAAAACCAGTTTGTTTTGGGAGAGGATTTTAATTTTTTTTTTTAGCCTTTAGCTTTGAAGCTATGAACGTCAGGTCTGTAAAAGACCTTCTAGGTCATGAAATCCACTCAACTCTGTTTCAGGCAAACTTATATGTTTGAATTCATAAAGTTGTCAAGACCCACCTCAAATCTAGCCCAGTTGTTCTTTTTCTCTTATTCCTACTCAGAAGCTATGCCAGATCTCCACTCTTTAAAATCACCACACCATTAAAATCCTTTCTTTGTAAATTCCATCCAATATGCATGCCCCCGTACAATCTTTCTAAAATTCCTATTACTAGGATTTTCACATTTCATCCAAAGAGTTAAAGCTGAACCAACAACCAGTGATTTTGTATGATCTTTCTACAGAATAGAAGGCACGTGAAAGTCTTGATCCAGAAATCCTTAAATCTTTGGGTCAAAATCCTTTGAGTGAGGTTATGTGGGGCAGAGATGTGCATAGGGAGTTAGAAGCTCACATTTCAAAGACTCTGGAATCAATCAAGTAACCAAGATGATAAAATTTAATCACTGTCTTTTCAAGTAAACAACAAGAAATGCTCTAGGGAGCTCTGAGAATAAATGATTTCCAGCTGCATCGCAGACTGGACATCAGCATTACAGAAGATTGATATGTTTTTACTATTTCAGAAAACAAAGGAAATCTGAATGGGAAATATTTTCATAACAATACATTTCATCCAGACAAATATCATAGGATATGCAGGACCTCTGTTCTGTAGTTCAAGTGTAGACAAAAAAATGATGACAGTAAATTGGATGGACATGACTATGGTATGATCACGTGGTTTTTTTCTAATAATACGTTAAAATAATATATACTGATTTTCAAAAGGAGTGAAGAAATTCTACGTTATAACTCTGCCAACAAGATGAAAATAAGATTAAGGTCTTTTTTCAAGATACTTCTTGGTGGCATCATTTAATCTTCATTTGATCTGGAAGACAAAGAAAAGGAAAACAAGACAAGACAAGGAGAAAGGGAATTTAGAGCAGCATTTTAACATTAGTCTTGGAAATGTTTTCTTGCCACTCAGATGCTAGCACATGCTTTCTAAAATAACCTAATTTAAGGTAATTTTTATATCAGACCAGGATCCTTCGTTGGCATAAGCTATTTGCACAAGCTGAAATGTCATTATGGCTCAAGAACAATACAGCCTCACACAAACTACATAATAAAGTATTCTGGTTTTTTTTCTACAAATCAAATGTGTTCCTTGCAGTGTTGCACTATAAGCTTCAGAGAGATGTTTTAAACATGGATTTTTTTCAGAACCTTTCCATGCCCTCGAGTCATTATGTCCATTTCTTTCTTCATGTAGTCTTTTTTCCTTGAAAATGGAAAAGAGAAATTTTCATTGTCCATTTCCACATTTTTCCCCATTATAAGCTTTCATTTAGCTTACAAGTGTCTCACAAGGGTTAAAAATAAAAATCTTCCATTTCTGAGTATGCAAACAAAAATCGAAAAAGTAATGGAGAGTCATATTCACTACACGAGTGAAAAATAATTCTGTGGATTAAAGAAAAAAAAAGGAATACTGTAGGTATACCAGAATAATTTTTTACCAAGTATTGATATAAGAATCAAATTTTCTTCCTTGCAGATGCATAAATACCTAGGACTCAAGGAATGATCCAGAACAAAATAAGCTTTAAAACAATCCAAAGCAACAAATATTTTCTAACAAAAGACTTTGAAAGAACACAGGACAGAGAACTACTCTCCGTTCTGAAAAGCAAGTTAGACTTTCAAATTCTAAACACAATTTTTACAGAAAGCTGTCTAGAGAGCAGGGTAGGGAATGGAGTTGAGGCTTTGTCTACGTAGTTCTTGGGCCAAAAAAAAAAAAAGGAAGAAAAAAAAGGATGAGGGGAGAAAAAAAGCCTACATTTACTTTTCATTAGGGTGACACTTGAGAAGGGCAGATAAAAATATAAAACTACCATTCATTAACCAAATAAATTCTATTTTCTCTCTAAGGAAGGAAGTTCAGCAACTGAGATAAGAAAAAGGTTTTGCCCCCACTTCCCCCCCCCACCAAGTCTATGAAATACAAAAATTGATGCAAAAAAAATTCAACAAGTGTCCTTTTCTTCTCATGCCTCACCACAAAGACTACACAGTTTGATGGCATATACTGCTGTGCTCAGAAAATCTTGTTTTGAGCACCTGGGATGAGAGGCCCCTCATTCCTCAGGGGGCTGGTGGCTGCCAGGCAAGACAAGCACCACCATGCCCCAAGCACCTGCACCTTCATCCCCCCCATACCATTGCCAACTTTCTTCCATTCTGTTTGGCATAGTTTCTGTGCACCAGACTAAGTCCCAAGGGAGCAGGTGCATGTCCACCACTTTCAATTCCTCTGTTTGAAACAAACCAAAAGAGTTCAGCAGAGGGTGGAGGAAAGGGATTTACTGCAGTAAGTGAACAGCAGATGAAAAAAGCAGAAAGCAAGAGTCAATTCCTCAGCAAGTCTGTGCAGTAACCTGTTCCTGCAGGACCCCATCCAAAACTCAAATTCAATTAAAAGGTTTTGATTACTTTTAACAAGTTTTAGGATCAAATAATGGAGGCTTAGGGATTAAAAAAAAAAAAAACTAAACCAGGAATGGGGCATCTGGGTAGAAAATGTAATAAATCCCTACCTTTCCCTCTCCCTGTCAGCAACAACTGTCTGGTGATTTAGAAACAGGGAAAAAGTGCACCTCCTGTGATAAGATTCCACTCTTCCTTCAACAGACAGAAAGAAGAAAACTTAAAAAACAGCTTAAAATAAACTTCCAAAACTGGAAGAGAATTTGACTCAAGCCCTGCTCTGAGGTGTTAACCTGGAAATACCCAGCGTGTTTATAAAATATGAATTCACATTCATTTGGCTCTGAATAAAACATGAATTATCTACCAAAAATACTTATGTTCAAAGCTTATTCCTGATAATCAACTTTGGAATTACATCTAACTATTTGTTAAGAAATCAGTCTTTCTGTACCAAACCTTAACATTCCTGCCCGGAGGAGAAACCACATCAGGTTTCACATCAGATTAAGATGAAAACATCCCCTGTGTCATACAGTGTTACAAATCTCACTGGAATCACATTGAGGGCATGATGCCTTCACCACGCAGCAGACACTGAAATGGTGCTGCAGGGAGAGTCCAAGGTACTCTCAGTCAGGAGAGAGATTATTGCATTCCCTCCTCACCCCAAGGGACAGCTGTCACAGGGTTGAGCCTAGGTCTCAGTCCTGGAATAGGAAAACTTTCAGGGAGACACAGGAAGAGCAGGCAGTGCATCAAGTAGAGCAGTGATCTTCATGGCTGAGAAGAAAGTGGATATCCTTAGGTCTAGTTAGCAGGTCTGCTGATCTTGTTAAACAAATGGTATAACTGGAGTTTGGTTTGGTTCTTTTTCTCTTGGAACCAATTTCAGAAATGTTCATTTTTCTCATAATCTGCCCTTCTCTTTTTTTCATCTAAATTCTGTTAAAATATACATATGTGGTTTTTCTTCCTCCCTGTTGACTCACCAGTTGTACACAAGCAGGCTAAAAAAAACCCACAATACAAAGCACTGTCAAATGAACATAACAAGGAAACAGCAGGGAGGAAGAAGATTTATTTTTCCTCTAATTTCTTTCTTGCTATAGTAATACTGGGTGCTGCTTCTGTTGTGCCTATAAAACTTCAGAAAAGGACACACTAAGTTGCTGGTGCTCCTTCAGAGTCAGGTAAATCCTCAGACACCATGACCTGACAGCAGTCTTCCCACCTCAGCCCACCTAGAGCTGGAGGAGATCTGTCATTAAGCTTAATGACAGGGCATGCCATGTTACTTGGATATTATTTTAATCTGAAAGAGATTTTGAGTGTAAAACAGGGACTTGTAATGCCACTCAGCTCTTGTGTTGGTGTATTATTTAGTCACTGTTGGCAAAATACTGATTTAAAATTAAATCTCTGATGAGACAACAAAGAAAGGAAAATATTAGCTCTTTGTGCAGTGTTCTCATTATGAAAAATTCAGAGTAGTTTCTAAGGCTTTTTTCTATCACTGAGCATTAAGATGTGAAGGTAACTAACAGCATGGGAGATGAAAACCCTTTACCACAAAATTACCAGAGCAAAAGGCATCAACTGTGCAACCATCCTGTCCACTTTTACCCTGGAGCATTTCACCCTCAGCCCCAAAAGTATCACTTGCAGCAGTGAGAAGGAGGGTCAATTGCCAGATTCAATCCAACTTTGACCTTGTATTTTCTTGGGGCTTTTCAAGAAGGAAGCAATGGAGTCAAGTGTCTTATTCCTCTCGCACATGATAAACTACATGTTCTTTTAAGATCTGACCTGTGTGGGAATGCTGCATCCTTTTACAAAGATACATGACTAAATAGTCATTAAATCATGCTGTTTTCAGATAGAACTAAATCTTGATGGATTAAAAAATCAGTGAAAGTGGACTGCTCATCACACCTTGAATTGGCACTGTCTCCAGGTACAACATTATTTAAGGAAAGAAAATCCAACTCCTGTGAATTAAATTTAACTCTCCTTGAAAACTCGTTTCATTACATCAGCCCCACCAAAAGCATAGTAAGATACAGAAACAAACTTACTGTATTTTTCTCCTCATATATTTTACTGTTGCATCACCTACTCAAAAAGGCACACAAAGAGAAACTATTTCTTTAGACACTAGCTACCTGGTGGATTAAATCCCAGCTTCACCACAAAGTGACCACTGCTCCATCAAATAGAAGGAAAAATACCCTGTTGCTTTTTAGTGCTGACAGATACAGAGGATGCCAGGCCAGGCATCCAGCTCTGCGAGCTCATATGACTAAAGAGAAATAAAACCTGACCTTTTCTTAGCACGGAAATTCAAACTACTTTAGATCACCTGATCTAATGGGATCATAATATAGATGTGAAAAACATCCAAGTACAGGAGCAGTAGGGTGTTTATGGTTACTTCCCATGTCACTTTTCCAGCACTCCATAAAGCACGGAATCACTAGGTGTTATGCTGATTTTGGGATTACATCCACTTCAAAGAGAGAAACAAATTCTCCTCAAACTCTATCCTGTATATCCCTTCAACAGACCCTTCAACAAGATAGTAATGGGCAGTGAAGAGAGGTGGGAGAAGAAATATTTTGAATATTGTGCTCATTGCCCCCTTTCTAGTGATATTCCTCATTAGAGGTAATAGCACAGCTTGACCAAACCAACCTGCATTCCTGGGGACCTGGCCCACAGCATATGAGTCACCAAGGAGGAGGACACGAAGGAAGTTACACACATCCCCACCCCAGCGTGCTACTGCATTGAGCTGTTCCAGCTTCATTCTTCTAGCTGCTTTTACCAGAGCAGAAGGACAGAATGAACATAGTTAAGAAGAGGAGAGAACATGAACAGAGGGCACACAGCAAAAGATAGAGAAATCATGACATTTTAAGGGGAGGCATGCCCGATTTCTGCTCTGCCTGGGATTAAAATGTACTTTTTAGTATTGATTTTTGCTGCTCTAGAAATGAACATAATCAGCCCATGCTGGCAGTAGGGCAAAGAGTTCACATACTGACATATCTACATGAGCAATAGGGAAGAGAGGGGTAATCCAGATTTTGCAAAAATTACCTAACTGGTCAAGTTAGTATGACCACAAAACCCATCCTTGCTGGCTGCCCTCACAGCAGGTTATCTTGACAACTCCACAGGCAGTGTTGCTTCCCAAGAGCCCCATTCAGGCTTTCAAGCCATAAAGTGATACTGAGAGGTTGGAAAAAGTTCCACCAGGGAGGCAACTGAAAGTACACAGTAAGATCCTCCTAGTTACAGACAGGTAACTTCCTTAAAACAAATATCACACTAAAGGTCTTGGACAGGTAAAGTTCTGGGCAACAACAACAAAATAAAAAAATAAAGGGAGGGGGGAAAAACCTCTTATAGCAAAACAGACAGAAATGAAAATGTAAGTAAAATACTCTTGCCACCTTTTCACCCCAGATTTTCTTTAGTATGCTCTCTGTTCCTGGAAATGAATGGGGATGCCCACAGGGTGACCAGCAGCTGCCTCGCTGGGAACAAGAGACCTGATCCTCAGCTGGTCAATACGGTGTAACTCTGACTCCACTTTGGATCACTGGAGACATTATCCACAAATTAGTTAATCTTAGTTGCTAGCAGTAGCATAGTAAATCAATTATTTATAAGTAATACCAAACAAGGACCAAGAAAAAAAATTAAATTAGGCACCATCAAGAAAGATTAAAAAGAAAAAGAAAAACTCCCCAATTCCCATTGCGTTTGGGAAGCACAGAAGCAGATAACTTCTATTTGCGGTGGGAGTTAATAAAACATTATAACCCACACCAAAAAATGCACAGAACACAAACACTGTTTACCTGAGACAATTGCAGCGTTTCAACTTAAAAGAACTTTTAGATTACTTAATTCTTACTCACCCGAATCAGAATGTGAAAATTATTTCCACTTAATAAAATCTTGCTGTGATTGAGGGAAAGTCTGTGCCCCTTGGACTACAGTAACATGAAAAAACTGCTGAGGGAGTGCCTGCAGAAGAGATTGTAAGTGCTCTGAAGCCACTCATTCACACTGGTATGTAAATCAAGCGCAAACTTCCCACTTAGCAGTGCTCTAAGGAAAACTAACAGTAAATTGTGTACAATAATAAAAATTACACAATCTACGGCACAGTGAATGCTAACTCAGATTCTTACAGGTCCTCCAGAACCTCCACTTATTTTTATATTTTGCTTGCTTTGGTTTTTAAGGCATCTGGTTGCAAAGAGCAATACTGAAACCACAGCCCATCCATAATGCAGCAACGCCTGTCTGAATTTGCAGAGAAACTGATGCAGTAATTTTGGTTATAAAAGGGTCATGATTCAAATGCCAATGACATTACTTCAACATTGTTGACAAAGCACTGCTAATCAAAGCATACAAGAGATGAGGACAAATACCTACAGAGTCTATTTGAGTGACTGCTCATTTTGGGTGGGCTTTTAAAACAACATTGCTGGTAGCAGAAACACTGTAAGCTTAATTTTCTTGACAAGTCAGGATTCAACTTTCCAAAGTTGAGAGATGCTGCATTAACTGATGAAGACTGTAATTCCATCTGGGGTAACGCAATAAATTTGAGCTTTGTTCTCCTGGTCTATCATGTCACCAGAAACCTTTGCTGGAGTTACAGAAGTACTACATGCAGACAAGAGTGAATTACCTCATCAATAAAATGTTTCAGGAGCTTTTCCAGAAGCAGCAGCAGAAAAACAAAGAGCAATTGAAACTTGAGAGAAGCTATTTGTTGTGCATTATGAGTTAATTTATAATGCCAAAATATTCCATTAACTAAAGTAACAGTTTATTTGTAACTTCATTTTAAGCTCATAAATAACAAAAAAACCTCTTTACAGCACTATAAGTTGTGAAATTTCATTTCTGTAGAGTTGTTCATGTTGCAGATTTTGAAATGCATTATAAAACAGGAAGTAAGCCAGCATTATGTAGATATAAACCAAAAGATACATCTTCCTCAGATATAATTTGTTCCCACAGAGTTCTGGATCTCAATCAGCTTTGATCAGAGTAGCTAATATTTTCAACAGATGCTAAGGATGGGATTTTTTTTCTTTTAAAACAAATAAAAGGCATTTGCCATCATATCTCATCCAAATGACTGCATCCTAAATTTAGAGCAGTATTTTAATCTTCTAATCTGTACAAGATCTTGTTCTGGGATCATGTTCACTTTAGTGTATCCATCATCACTGGACTGAAATTCAAATGAGAAGGGAAAGCATTAACAATTGTTTACTAAGAAATACTTTTTTGGAGAAGGGAGGGAACTTATTCAACAACTTACTGAAGTGCATCACCTGTCTCCTAATATCACCTTCTTTGAAAAGCCACCTGGAAATGGACTTATTATTGAATCTATCATCCCTAACTGTACAGATCATCAGCCTCATCTTTCCTCATACTTTCATCCAACAGGGAGACACTCTAAAGAAAATGAGGTCAGAGCCTATGCAGAAGGAACCAGACTAACTAGAAACTTGCAGAAAAAAGTAGGTTGCCAAGAAGTAAGAGGTCAGTCACAGGTGCCCTGAGCCTCTCCCTGCAATCCCCACATTTAGGAATTTCCTCTGTTGCACTGAAAACCAAGTGGCAAGTATGGTGCTACTCTCCCCCAGATGGAATATTCCCCCCAGACACCTACACACCCTCATCTTCTCGTAATTTTTAAGAGCTGCCTGACGCTGAAGTAAATGCAAATGTGCTTGACATCTCTGGTTCAGCTCCATATGTGATGTCCTACATTCAGGGAGCTCGAAGTGAAATTATGTTACCTCCCTTCACCATCAAGGTTCAGAAAGGCAAAACATAACTTTGTCAAGGTTGCAGTGTAAGAGGAGGAATTAAGGGAAACAAAAATTAAAGCCATTGCTGAATTCAAAGCCCTTCTTTGTTCTCATTTTACTACTTATACATAATATATCATCCACGTATCTCATCACATCTTAGGTTTATTTATCTACACTGCTCCTTTGACACTCTGTCAAGAGACACTTACATATGTAGTTCTCATTATTCCAAACCAGTTCTAATATTTGCAATTGGAGAGTTTTCTGTAGGTTAAAAGAAATCAAAGTTCAGATGCCAAATAAAGGGGAACAGTTTCTATTCAACTGGTGAAAGAGAAGATTTTTTTTTTTAATAATCAGAACAGGGAATTGACTCACATGTGGAAAGAATTTGTATAATGTTAAAAATCTTTGGTTGAACCAGGTTTCATCTAAGACAGTAGGAACACTAACATCAACATTGACTGGACTAGTATTTTATCCCTCAACTTCAGTAATTTTTTTAAAATCTGTAATTCCCTTTGCCACTAGTTAAGCCTTTTAAAATATATTCTTTACTTTGCCTTTTGTGCATTCCATTTTTCTGTGCACTGTTCATGACACCAAGTACATTATGAAGTATTTTATTAGTCTTTACAGTAATATACTGCAAATTAAAATAAAAAATAGTTATCAATAGTAAGCATTCACAGTATCTGAATTATATTTAAATATTCATTTCTAACATCATTTGTCTAATACTAAATGGGAAACAATATTGATCTACAGAAAAAAAAGGTCTGCGCAGTTACTGGCTTCCTTTGACACTGAACAATGCAAAAAAAAATTAAGTCATTTAGACATAAATAAATCTTGCATCAGGAAATCCATGGGCATAATAATAAATTAGAAACAAATCTTTAGATTACTTTGTTCACCTAGCAGCTGAGGAAGAATTAATACTTCCATTACCACTTCAGGAGTTTATCTTTTCTAGCTATGACTTTCAGGTGATGAGAGTCCCATAGCTTCCCTTGGAAATCTAACCCATAGACTACCAGACCTCTGGGACGAATTCCTGGCTGTTGTACATTAGTCTAGTTCCATTGGCTTCAGGGTAACTAGGTTGATTTTTCACCAGCTGATGTATTGTTACAGGATTACAGAGCAGGACAAATTTAAATGCCATTTTTATAATTGTCCCCATCATTTAACACAATATATCTTAGAAGATTTCAGCACTGTAGGTTCCTTTGTTTTAAATGCTTAAACAGGAGAGAAAAATGCTACCCAATAAATACAGGACCTTTAAGATTACAAAGTCATTTCCCCATGTTTCCATGGAAATGGGACCTCGCTCCTTAACCAAGATGACATTAATGATCAGATGCCTGAAGTCACACAAAAGAGAGAAAGAGGACAGAAATTGCCAGCTACTCAACAGCATGTCAATCTGGAGCAGAACCTCCCCACTTAGGGGTAGGAATTGTTACCCCTTTTGCAGTGCAAAGCTTCAGCAGAAGCAGCTCTCACAATGCTAGAACACAGAAGGGTTGCTGCTTTATTTTTAATCTGGCTCCCTAAGTTTGCTAACTATAGAAGTAAAACAAATAAAACAATGTCATCATCATCTGAGGGAGGAAGAGGAGGAGGAGGAGAAAGAAAGGGCAGCTTTAATAAAAGCAACACTATAAATGTGTTGCCACGCTCCAGCCCCCTCGCAATGTGTCTGTATCTCAGTTTTATCTAGCCCTGCCACCCATGGCTACATGCTGGGGACTGGAAAGGATCACTCTAGATTGCTGTGTTGGAGATTATCATCATTACAGCGTGAGTTGAAACCAAAAATCAAAGTTTCACAGAGCTAGAAAGGTATGCCATAAACGAGAGACTCTGCTGATAAAAGCTACTGGTCTCACAGTGAGTGGAAAGGAAGCAGAGGTGTGAAATGACCATCCAGGTTCAACCTTTGCCATGGCCAAGACAAAGAGTCTCCAGGTTTCCTCAAGACAGTCATTGCACCCCTCCACCACTGGACTGCACTGCCTCTGTGCTGTGCTGAGAAAACTTTCAACCTCGCAGATCTGAACTGCAGATGACTTCAGTCATATCTGTTTCTTCATTCATTTGAGCCCAAGTGTCCTGACTCTTCATTTGTCCTAACTGCAATAACACCATTTTTCACTGCTCAGAGCTGCAGGTTTTAAAAGGATTCAGTGCAGAATGTGGCAGATCAGCTTGCACAGTACCTGCCCAAAGGAGAGGACCTGGGCAAAGAGATTTCACACACTACACAGGTGCTACGAAGGAAACAATCCCCCATACAGTTCCTCCCCCTTTAGTGTGCCTTGAAATCCAAGAGAGGAAACCAGCACTATGTAGAACAAATAAAGCCCACATGTCACACACACAAGTGTACACTTGGCAGAGAAAATATCTGCCAAATTGCTATTTTTCAGGACATCAGAAAACAATAACAAAACCCAGTATTTTCTGATTATTTCTGCGTAGTTGTTTCTACTTTGATTCTTCTGTTCAATGCTGCTCAGAACATGTCTCTCCTGAGGTGTCACTGGGACCAACCTGTTGGGAACTGCTGCTGAACTTTGATTTTTAACACAGAATTAATACGAATAAAGAGAAATTAAGATTGGATCTGTAAGCAGGCTTGCCAAACAGAAGTCACATTGTGGAAATGAAAATCATATCTGATTTATTAGTATGCTCTTCTAGGCACACAAAACCATAGAGAGACTCTATAAAGAATAAAATGTCCCTTCCGTATCTCAAATTTAGATCTATAAAAGAAAATGGCTTTTAGTTAATCTACAAAGTAGAGAAGCCAGTGGTACTTTGCACCATGATGCCCCACAAAGCCAAACACTGAAGGTCTGGGGCAGCAGATCTACAAGTGTGGAATTTTTTTATTGTTTCTGTACAAAAGTGTGTGCCCTATCTCTTACGAGCTCAGCACACCAGAGTAAAAGGAATGCCAAATGTGATTCTTTTGCACAGATTAGAATAAAAGATTAGCAAATATTCAAGAGTTTTTAGATTTGTTTGAACATGAAACTCTCAGTAGATTTAAATGTGAATCAGAAACAGAGAAAATATATGCAAAAAAACCAAACCCAGAAAGCAGAATTTCCCAAATGCTGCAGTGATCCTACACATTAATCTCTAAACAATTATTGTTTTTCAAACCACATATTTACTGCATATTGTATAAAGAGAGGGAATTCAAAGAACAAAAACAATTTTCAAGGTAATATACATTTTATATGCATACAGTACTACCTGCAACAAAAAGGTTCTGGTGAAAAACTAAAATTTGGGTGACTTATTTTACCGATTTGGTGTTTCCCTTCTTTTTATTTCAAATATGGTCAAGTCAAAAAGCTCCACAGCTTGAAGTCCAGTCACAATGACAGTAAATAACTATATGGCATTGAAATAAGACTCTCAAGAAATTTTGATGAAATGGAATACTTAATGCAGAGGAAAAGACAGTTGCTCTGTTTTGGTTTAAACCATACTAATAAAAAGCAGCAATGCTTTGCCAACTTGGACTCCAAAACTCAGCTTTACATAAAGAGCAGGGCTAGAAATAACTTCGTGTTTTGGGTAAACTTGGTGAACATATAAAATGTAAACACCAAACACAATCTGTGATATTGACTACAGCAAATGTATGAATCATTGTGATGTAACTACATGTCAATATATTTTATACCGGGATTGCCTTTGAAGCTAATATACTGGTAAATTAGTTAAAATATAACCAGATGAGTATAACAACAATCAACTTATTTGGCTTTTGCTGCATTTAGTATTTCAGCATTGTCCAACATTTACTGATTTTTTTCTAATGGTACCACCATGATAGAGAAACAATAATATTTTGGCTATTAGAAATTAAAAAAAGAAACAAGATTACACTGGTGGCTTGTTCAAATTCCTACAAAAATTCAAGAGCACTGAAAGAAATCAGAGCTGGACTTTCAGACCATTACCTGAAGCCAGAAGACCCACATTCTTTTCCATATCTGTTACTGCTTATTGGTTACAGAGTGCTGTGCTAACCTACCAACTAAAAGAAAGCTGATGGATGGTGTTTGCATCTTCTCAAAGCGCTACTTAGAGGTAATAAATAGAGAAATTTCACTGAAACAGACAAAACTAAGCATAATACAAAACCAGATGGATTGTGGGAGTAGAAACAACTTTGCCTTTCCTATTCTTTAGTTTTTCTCTCCCCTGTGGTTATCTAAGCATTAATTTTAGAAGAGCCTTGGTGCTCTATTCTGATGCAGGATACCTCCAGAGAGGATTTTAAAACCACATATAGGTAACCAAAAAAATTACCATATCAATTAATTTTTTTAAAGCCAGGTAAGAGAGGAGGAAAAAACTCCAACTGGGATTTGAAGTGGGACACTGGGAATGAGGAAAATAATGGAGACAGAGAAATGAGAAACACTTGGTGAGGCTGTTTGTCCATTCCCGATGTCCATTCCCAGTTCATGACTGGGGCCAACACAGCATCCACAATCAGGCAGGGCCACTGCAAAGAGTGTTCATGAAACACTGGCCCCTTATACTGTGGTGAAGAAGAGCAAGAAAACAAAACAAAACAATAAGGCCATCAGTAATTCCTCCCTCATTGTGCAGCCTGAATAATGTCATGAGGAACAATAAGGAGAAAACAAAATACTGGACAGCTACTCATTCAAACAGCAGTGGACAGCCTGTGCACAGAGGGACACAGAAATTCTGTGGAAAAACAGTGTGCAACTGCATAATTAAAGACTGAATCATAAAGGCATATGTGCAAGCAGGTGGGAAAATTCACGTCCTGGCATTTCCTAACTTTTGCATGTTTAATTTTGCAGTCCCAACAGCACTCCTTTTCCATATGCCATGAAAGCATGACCAGTATGTAAACAAACACTCCAGGCTGTAATTCAGCATTGTGTTCCCCAAATTGAAGGGCTGCACTCTGCTTAACCACTTCCTTGCAGTCACAGCCATCAGCTGGTGCACTCACATCACAGCAAGGATGGTCACCTCACAGTACTACAACTGGGGAGAGTGTCCAAATCCAAACCAGTTTTATCCTCATTCTACAGAAATACCCTGAAACGGAATTCAGGTCCATTTCTACAAATGAAGGATTGACTAAATAGGTTGTAAACACCATGTGAACTTTAGACAGAGCAAAAATAGGCTTTGAAAGAAAAATGCAGCTAAACACACAAAGACTAGTGTTCACAAGCAACTGTTAGCAACTCAGAAGAAGGGAATCCAGAGGAGAAGTCAGTAACTAAGGGAATAGATTTCACCAGCAAGCTGTCAAAGGTTGTTGCAGCATCAGTGAGGGGGAGGAGGAAGGAAAAAGAAAAAATCTGAAGAGGATCTCTTTTTAAAGGACTTATAATGGCTGCAGTCAACTAACTCAGTTCACAGGCCACACTCCAGTTCAGGTAAATTCTCCACCTTCTTCTCATAACTCCTGCCTGCCAATAAAATATATGATAATGAATAATTGGATTCAAATAGTCTGGGTTTTGCCATCTGAAGCACTACATGAGCAGTCCCAAAGCTGCTGATATGCACTGTTTCCTCCTCTTGAAGAGATAAGCTTCTGCTTTAAATTATTCCCCCTCAAAGTCAGTGCAGCAACTCAAGGATTCCAGGGGCTGATTGTATTGTATTCACTTCCAGAAGCAAGAAAGGAGGAAGGTCACATTTTACATTTAGATTACCTATAGAAAAATTTGCAATTCTTCTAGTCATTTGATATTAAGCATTATTTAATAACAAGTGAACAATTAATTTACCATATGGCAAGTTCTGTAATTTTCACCTCCTCTGCCTGTGCACCAAATGCATGCAGAGGAGCAGGGGGAAAAGATATCAAGAAATGGAACACCATTCCTAGGAATAGCTGCATTCCTGCTGCCCCTCCCAGCTTCTCATCTCTCTGACCAATCTTCCTCAGGTACCGTGTCTCATTAACATCTCTCCCAATGACACCCTATCTTCAAACCAAGTCTGTGGGGTACAGCACATCACTCAGCCTCCCCTATCTTGATGATTCACCTGGGATTAGCTAGCAGTCTCTCCTTTGGGGAAACAACTGTGGACCTCATCAAAACAGAGCATCAGTCAGGAGCAAATCCGAGGACCAAGACAGAGCAGAGCAAAAAGTATATGGAGAGGGGAAGGGAAACAACACGCAACACAATGTCCTGCTAGCACAATCTCTATGTTGTCATAGGTGAATGTCCTTTAATAGACATAGATAATATGGGCATCTATTTGTTCTCCCTACTCCCTGTGCTTTAATATGTCTTATATCCACCCATATCGCTGCCAAAACCACCCTGCAAAAGTCAGCAGCAGGTCAAACAAGATGACCAAAACAGATGCACCTCTGGGCTTTTGCTGCACCATGGATTAATTTCCTCCTTCCAATTCACACTTTATGTTAATCATCTTATTACCTTAACACATACACACAACAATATGTGCAATAGCCTAGCCAAAAACCCATTTTAATAAAGCAGTCTGTTCCAAATCAATTAACTACACATATTTTGCTCAGAGGATTCCCAATACTCAGCATCCTCATAGTATGCAGTAGGAAGGTAAGGGTTTGCAACTTTGTTGCAAAAGCTAATCAACCCTCCATGGTATAATAACAAATACAATGAGCAACAGACTAAGGAATGACAAAATATGTTCAGCAAGAATTCCTCTGCGCTTCAAGTCAATTTTATCTGAGATAATCTTAAGGAAAATGTATTTTTTTCCTTTGCCACAGGAGCTATCAATTCACATTGGGACATCAGTTCCAATGCAGCATCTTGGCTGGGTCTCCCCAGAAATGTGCTTCTGTTGCTGGTCCATGTAGAATGCTTCAGAGGAAACCCAAAGCAGCAGCAATAGTGGATCTGATTCTTTGGGACAGCTCTGTTACACGTAGAAAAATCCCAGCTCAACTAGAAAATTCCCATCCCTGTTCCATGCACTAGCTAATGTATGTCCTCATTGCTGAGATTTCCTTTCCTTCAGCAGTTACATCCTTTTGGGCTAGTGTTCTCAGTTATATTTATTTATACAGCCACTGCCCACCACTAACAGTTTGCTAAGGGCTGGACTGAACATACAAGTGAACCTGACAGTCACTGTTACAAAATACCTTCCAGCAATACTGAATCTATTACCCCTTGGTTTCAGTGAAGGAAGTATGGCTCTGCTAAGGCAGAGCCCTGGTGAACAGTTTGGTTCATTTTAAAATAAAAGGCACTGTTTTGAAAGAAGTGTATAGTACAGTTTTCGAAAATGCCTAATGACTTGAAAAGCTAAAAATAGCCTTAGAAATTTGGTGCAATCACAATTTGGCAGTCAAGCCTAAGGTTAGACCTTCATATTGATGGCAGAGACAAGAATCAAAGAGGGCACAAATCAAAACAAAGGAACCAACAGGAGCATGCTGGCTGTGGAAAAAAAAGCTTTGCCACAGGCCCAAGCCCAGCAGCAGCCAGACAGCAATCTGGCCTCACAGCCACTATAGGTCCATGCCCTGGAGATCTTGCTCTAGGGACAACCCAGGACAGCTCTTAACAGCTCCCAGCACCTCCATGAACTACTGCAGAGTATGTTAGGGAGACACCAGCTCATCACCCATGTGGAGACAGTGCATAGATTTTAACAAAGAATGTGAGACCTCTTAAGCCAGCTAGGTTTGGGGTTTTTAAGCTGTTACCTGTGTCCAACTGAAAAAAGCTCCATTCATCCAAAAGTCACAGGAGAACATACCTCCTGATTGAAGCCCTGGCTTCAGATTTAAAGTGTTTCACTTAAGCCTGACCCTGATCAGCTAAAGTTACACTAAGAAAAGTAAGGTCAGTAGAAATGTAATGTCCAGATTAATACTTTACCTCAGTAGTTAAAGTGTTATAATCTCTCCTCTCAGCGTGACCTTACTTTCCCTGACAGTGTTTCCTTAATCACCTCTACTACTTCTTTTCTTTGGAGCTTCCAGAAGAAAAAAAAATAAAAACTTTAAAAGTCCCTAACATAAAGCACCTCCTATTGCACTTAAAAAAGACAAGCAAAACACAAGCATTTGCAATAGTAATGTGAATGAGAGAAAAAACATAAGAGCTACTTTGACATGTAAGTTCTGTTGGGTCCTAGATGGTCCCCTTGGGCTGTTTCAGACAAAAGACGTTAATTCCATACAAGTTTTGTTGGAGAAGAGGGAGGATATTCTCACTAAAGAGGACTGGAATGAAAAGAAAGTCTTGATTTTCCTCCTGGGCACTTGGACTTCTCATGATTTTTTCCACATACAAAATAGTACCAAATACAGATGTCACATAAGAGGTATGAAGTGTCTTTTCCTCCCCAAAAATAGGTTTCTCATTTTTAATAGACACACGTGGAATATCCAGCCTGTCCAGTTCATTCAAATTAAAATTAAATTCATTATTGACAATAGAGTCTTTATAGTATGTGATGCATTCTTCCAAAAGGACATTATAAAGCGTGATTTCCTTATAGGCCTCTTTACCATTACTCCCTCCAAAACCATGAGCAACTTGAATATTCTTCTTATTTTCATTACTTTCCTCTCCTTGTTATTCACCACAGATTAGATTCTGTATCCTCTTAAGTTTACTTTTTGCACCAGTTTAAACCATTATCCTCTTCCCTTTTAAATCCCCTCTGAAGGCCTAGTTCTCCTGCATGACTTATAAAAAAAGTAGGTAAGCAGAGCTTTTGTTCTCTTTACCTAATTTTCAAGAGTCAAAGCAGAGAAAACAGGGAACAGAAGTTGTGCTGGAAGAAGGGGAACTGAGCACTTTAACAGAAATAAATAAAACAATGCAATAGCTACTGAACCACACACCTATCACTTGCAGCCACTGCTAACAAGCCACACTGCTTATACCACCTATCATTTCCCCCTTAGACCCTTCCAATTCAAAACAATGATTACATTTCTCACTTTTGACAGTATAGACTCAGCAATAAATTCCTTTTGTGGGAAAATACTTTTTTAAAGTATCTAACCAAAAAGATTGGAAGCTAGGAGGTATGTTGCTTTTTTAAGTGCAGAACTCTCTGTCAAAGTATCTATTTTCTCTCAGTTTGACCCATTACCTTATGATACATAATGTGCTGGGAGGCAGCTTTATGCACTGGGTACACCTCAGAAGCGTTCTGAAAATGAGCAGGCAGAAGGGCAGGTCCTTGTGTGAACTTACGGACTTTAAAGAAAAAAACAGAGCATTCCATGTAACCAATTTTTCATGTTATTTTTTCTGGGTTGTTAATTTCAGGCAAATTAGAATATCCTTGTTACTTGTATCAGACTAATGACTAACAAATCCCACTCAACTGGCACCCCCACCGGGAAGAAAAGAAGCAAACCTCTCCAAAACTTTACTTTCCCCTTATCTTAGATGAAAGTAATATTTAACAAGACCTACAGCTTTTCTTTTTCTAGGCTGAAGTAGCTGGCAGGAAACCATCTCTCCAGACAGCTAAAGCAATAGGTGAGAGGTGCCAAACAGATGTACAAGACACATGAGAGCGGGCAAAGGACACTCGATGCTCCTTTGGCTGGTCATCCATGAATGTGTCAAAACATGTAACACTAAGTGGGTGCCACCCACACCATTCCACAGCTGCTCTCAGAACAGGACAGAGACAGCTCGTGTAGCACCAGTCTCCATTGCCCCAATGCTCCTGGTTCCATGCCACATGTCATCACACCTCTTGAGGCCTGTATTAGGCAGGAGTCACCAAGCTAATGGGGGATGTTCCAAGTCTAACAATCCTGGTCTGCACAGATGGTGGGAAACCACTTATTCCAGTTTAGAAAGGTCAGCCTGGGACCTCACGGAGAGTGGAGACAGCAAGCTTCCTCCAACATGCCAGTGCCAGAAACAGTTGCTTTCTGTGGTCAAAGATAATCCTCAAAAGAACAGCACAAGGGTGCAGAAGACCTCACTGAAATCAGCAATAAATCAGAGACAATACAATCTGATCCCATGCACCTGAATTTTTGTACCTCATACACAGTTAAGAACTAATTCTGTTCTTCAGATATCTTGTTTCCTTCTCTGTCCCACACTTCCTGTAAGGCCTGTTTTGCCTACATTTTTGGGTTTGGGAGTTGTTGAGTTTGGGTTTTTATGGGGGTAGGGGTTGTTTTGTTTATTTGTTTGTGCGAGTAAAGCAAACCATTTTTCCTTTCCAATTTGCAAGACAATGAGATCTTTGAGATCAGAAGTAGATAGACTAAGGTACCTGAAAAAAATCATTTGACTGTCAACATTTTTGTTTTCCTCATGGGAACCATATACATCTTGTGGTAGAACTGAGGGTACCAGCTTGACTTCTACTTCAACCCCAGCTACAGCCAGCCAGAGAAGATGTCCAAAAAGAAAAATAATTTTAAAAGGAAGGAAAAAAACAAAAGACTTCTGAACTGGAAACTGTAGCAAAGAGGGGAGTTTTACAATAAGTCATTTTTTTTCTTTCTTTAAACCACATTACTCTTCCTTAATGTAACAGCCAAACCTCAAAGGACTGGTGGAGGGCACTGTGTACACATATAGAAGAACTGGAAAGTATTTTTCATTATTTTTCCTGGAAACTATGTGCCAGCTTCTGTAGATAATCTCTTTTTGGCATGGATCTCTATGATGCCACATGCTGAAGGACAAGTGGATACAAACTGAGCTCTCTGAAGTCAATGATACCACCTTGCAAAAAACTTCCACTACAGCTTTGACAAAAAAAGAAAAACAAGTGCTGAATGTCTCACAACTCAATTTTCAGCTAGTATAAACTGCAGTGGCACAACTGCAGAGCCACATCAGTGTGCAGTGGCCAGCATCATTCTGTACAGCTCTGCAATGAAGACTAGAGCATCAAGAAAGTGAAGAAGAAAAAAAAGAAAGCCAACAACACCACCGAACTCAGCTTCCATTTCTGTTCTCATGCTTTGCAAAAATATCGGAGATCTGTCAAATGCAGCTATTTCCTTGTCTGGCAACTCAGCAAAATTGCTTATCTCACACTGATCTTTATGAAGTTTGAAGGATTTTCTGTGTCTTCAATAGCAAAACTAGAATCATGTGGGTAAGATGGATTATTTCAAGCTTAGTGAACTTTCTCTGCAGTTCCTAACTCCTTTTAGACCATTAAAACACACACAACTACAGCTACAATTTCAGCTTTCAGTACAAATGAAAACACTGGAACACAGCAGGAACCACCTGTAAAAAAGGAGGCTCCAGAACAACAGCTTGAGGTAGGAGTGGGTTCAAGTGTTTTGATGCAGTCTTGTAACACAGATACGATTTTAGATAACCGGCCCCACATAAAGAAATATGGGCTCCCTAAATAATTATTTATTAGGAGAAAGGAACTGGGTTCTTACAAGTGACATATCAGCTAAGTTGGCTAGTAGGGAGATGCTAGAAGAGTGCAACAAGGGTGGTCTCCATCGCAGCTTAAAATTCACACACAGTCCTGATGCCTCTGCAAGAGCAAGCACCTTCATGTCTGTGCCACCTCATGTGGATGGATCTCACATTGAGCCACTCCAAGCCAGTAGGATCCAGCAACCCTGCTAGTAGTGGTTTTTTGGATCAGTCTCAGTATCACATCAACAAGACAAGCTGTTTTTCAGACTCAAGCTCACAGCCTGTACTCTGCAAAGGGTAGTATAATCTCACCTCTCTCCACTGTAGACAGACATTAAGACTAAAAGAACAATCTTACTGAGACAGACCAAATGTTTACCTAAGCCAGCAGCTTTTGCCTGCAGCAGATTGGTAATGGATGTTAATAGAGAAAGCACGAGAACATGGCAAGCCCAAAGTTATACTGCCTTCCACGTATCCATCTTGCCTTTAGCAAAGCTTTGGTCCCCTTGGAATGGGCTGCATCAAATCCTCCTAATTCCTGTTAACCTGTTAATCAATGCATTTTTACAGTGTTCAATTTTCTGTTCTTTTAATACAGGTATGTTTGTCTCCATGACATTATGTAGCAATGAGAACCACTGTATAATATTGAATTGCAAGCAAAAATTATTTCCATTCTTTTAAACCTGTTTGACAAATTTATCTTATGTTTTCTGGCTCTTACATCACAGGAAAGGCTAAATTATTGTTCCCTACCTGACTTCTGCTTGCTCTCCATGCCGTTCAAGCCCGTAAAACTTTTTCTATCCAGTCTTTTCTCATCCACACACTGTTCCATTTCACTGATCAAATTACTATTGCTCTGGTTGCCTTCTCTGCCTTCTATTTGCTTCTTTGAGCAGTAAGCAGAAATATTCATAGACTTATCTACAGTGACTACTAAATCTCTCTCCAAATGGGTAATAAGTAATGCACAGTCCATCCCTGCCTGAGTTAACTGCAATGTAGTACAGATGGAGAAAAGTAGCCCTATCAACACAGAATAGCAACCCCCATTTTATAGTCCATTCATTCATTACAATTGATCCTTCTGCAACTCCACAGTTAATTCTCATTTTAAATAGCCTAGAGACAAGTTTCAACACCCCATAGTTTATTTCCTGTTTCCAAGCAATTTCCAAGAGTGCACTTAGCAACAACTGTTCTAGCTCCACATAAGTCCCTGAAAACACCCCTCTAGACCAAAAAGCACTTGTGTCTAGTCTTACTTTTTAATCAGTTTCTAGACCAAGAATCTTTACCCCATGCAATACAATTTTGTTTCTTCTAGACTAAGTAGAATGCTGTTCATAAAAAGAAAAAAAAAAAGCAAATGCAGACACATTATGTCAACTAGATCATAAAATAAACAAACAGCTTTGGCAGAGGAACCAGAAGTAGTGTGACTAAATACTGCCACTTCAGACCATCTCCAGCCTTGAGCAATCCAAACTCAATGCAAGCAAATCCCAGGCAGGCTTAGGGATTTGTCTACATATCAATAGTAAATCCAAATCCCTAGAGGATTCACAGTTATCTCAAAGCTCACATGTATGGGAAATAAAGCACTAGCCACTCATCCCTAAAGCTGTAACACACCACAGCTCTTGCTCACGGGATAGTTATTGATGGTCCTAATAATTCCTGGAGCATTTCTGGAGGTCGAGGTGGGAGGGAATAACATGCCCTCACTAGATGAAAATTAGGTATCTTCCTTTCTTATAGATACAATTCAAATACTGTATGAAACATGGAGGTAGCAGGCATCGCTCAAAGTTTTCTCTGTGTATATTCAGATTAAATAAATTTAAATATTTTTAGATTCAATGCAATCCAAGTGTGCCTTAATAGCTGCTTCCACCTGGCTGCTAAGACACTTATGCTGCCTTTCAGCTGCCAGATAGCTCTGCACAGTAACTACTCCACACCACTTCCCCAGCAAGGCCAATATGTCCCAGGTGTTTGCAGGAAACTGGGAATGGCATCACAAATGAGAAAAGAAGTGAAGGCACTTAGAGCCTCTACAGCATGAGACTGGGTTGCCAAGGAGGACACACCTTAAGACTTAAATTATTTTAGCCCACTAGTGAGTCTTCATTAGAAGCACTCACAATGAAGAAATTAAGTCTGGGAATTCAGCTGGATATATTTTTTTATTCCTGCAATTCCCCTCAGTTCACTGGGCTGTGCAGACAATCATTTTCTATACAGTCCAATAGTTCCATTTGTTGTCTCAGACTTCTTCCAATTTCAAGCCCTGTAGACTTCAGCTTTGCATTGTTTTAAGAGAAGCATTGTAAATCTATTCAAATTCTCATGCATCTCTAAATTAAAGTGCACTTCTGAAGCCTTTCTTTCCTTTTCCCCTTAAAAGCATCAGCAGCCCTGACCTAAGAGGAAGAGTATATCTACAGTTCTTCTATCAGTGATTTTGTTCATAGAAAGGACAATACAGACTGAAGTTTGCTTTTCGTAGAAAAGTACTTTAACAACAATGCAAAATAGTTATAAAACAAAGAAAGAGGTCTCTCTCCCATGAATGAAAGACAAAAATTGTTGCTAACACATTTTTATCTAGTGCAAGCAAGGCAGACAGAAACAAGCAAAATTGAGAAAGAGGTCCAAATGCAAGTAAAGTAAATTATAAGAGAACTAAGCCTTATATTGACCAGGATCAAGGAGTGCTGGGCCACCAATGAAGCCCAGAACATTTGAATTCATTTTGTGTTCAGGAACACCAACACTGATATCATCAGAAACATTTTCACGAAACCATTTCCTTCTCACACAGGGAATAGCAGAAGAGGATGCAATCCAGAAGAATGTCAGTATGGATCAATTCAAGGGTTTATTGACTTTACAATGACAGCAGTTTTATCTTTTCCCATAGAACATAATCCTAAACTGCTCAAAGTTCCACTTTGTTTGGGTAATACTCTTTCTGCACTATATAGGATATAACCATGTATTTACAAGTTCACTAAAATACGAGCTTACCCTCATCAATGACCTTCTAAGCAGTAAATAGAAAAGAATCAATTTTGTTCTGTAATTAATATTAGACACATCATTCATGGAAATCACATCCCAGCACCAAAGTCTGTTGGCACAGGGAGATTTATATGAAGACCCAAAGAGAGAAAAAACCCAACTCTTGAATAACACCACTATGCTAACAATTTTATATGCTAATTTTCTCACCTAAAACCTCCTGCAGAGAGCACAGTCCGTATTAGTTAAAGCAGCTGCAAAGAAAGGTCATCTACCTACTTTGCTTTGAAGCAAATGAGATTCACCTGGAAACATGCTCAGGAGTGCATAGCAAAGACCTGAAATATGGCAGGCAGCACTTAAGTACTGGATTGAGGTGGCCTCCTTATCTGTGGAGAGAAGAGAAACCTCAGACGCTGCAGTTACCTGCCTAGATCCAACAGCCTTCCTGAGACAGACCATATTGCTAGTGAGATCCCAAACCCATCCATTTGAACAACAAGAGCTTCCACAGCTTCTCGTGTTCCTCACCTCCCTGCCTTAACTCATTGCAGCTCACGCAGCCGATGGGACTTGGTTCCCAGCTTCATCTCTGTGTAGGCGAGAGAGATACCACAGCTCCATAACCATTTTCCCTCTGGGCAGAGATTTTTGCCATCAGAAACTGCTGAGTGCTTTTAGTAGCTTGTAGTAACCACAGTCTTTCTAACACTTGCTGAATCCAACAGTGTGAGATGTACTCCTGCTGAAAGCAAAATCTCAGACCTTGATGCAGAGAAACCAAGTCATGCATCGTTGCCTCTACCCCTGTATCGCAGTCTTTCCAAAACATCCAGGTGAGTGGCTATTTCCCTCCCATGAAGGGGCATAAATCCCCACCTAAAACTCTGTAAAGGGTTAAATATACCAACCCCTATAATTTTTCCAAGTCCCCACACCTCTGATGTTTTTTCTAAGGGCACAATCACCAGTTTCAAAATAATCTTTTCAAACCTGATTTAAAATAGCAGTTTCCTACTCAAATACAGAGCCATGTGAGCTCCTCTCCATTCCTCACAGCTGCCTACATATTCACCAGGAAAGAGAGCAGAGAAGGAACAATATATAGCAATTCAAATGCTTTCTTTAAAACAACATAACAAATAAAGACCTTTGGCAGTAGAGCACTTCACTCTTTGTAGGAACTCCTCTCCAGTCAAAGGACTCCAGTGACTCCTTCACAATTCAGAGTGATTAGACCAACATTTCCTACTCCAAAGCTGAGGGGAAACCTTGAGGTAAGGGAATTTCAATAAATATGGAAACACCTGGTGAGTTTTATTTAAGATCTGTGCAGGCAAGGCAAGAGTAGGAGTTAGGCAAAGGTTTCCCACCTCATTGCTGCTTTTGGTCAATTACAGTGAAAGTGCACTATTTTATTGATTATTGTAGGTAGAATAAGATTATTACAGAAGAGACTGATCCTTGAGAAACTACAGAAGACATGGATGAACCCAGTTACCCACTGAAATTTCTACTTAGCCTCCTCTGTGTTCCTCAGAAATCCCCTCCTCTGTCTTTCCCCCCCCTTTTTTTCCCCAGCTGCAGTAATGCTCTCTTTAGATATCCTCCCTGAAATATCCACAGTGACTTTTATTCCTTGGAGAACTCCACAGCTTCAGAGCACATCACTCTATGTGAATTTAGACCATTTTTGCCTGCACACAACACTTGACATTTAGAGACTGTCGCCATGATACACAGTCCCTGGTGCACTGAAATCTACTTGGGAGATTTCTGTCATCCTTTACAGTCTCTACCAAATACTTTCTACTCTTCCTTTTTGAAATGTAAACTGCCCTGTTGACAGGCCTGTGAAATACCCTGCTTCTCCAAAGAGCATACAGGCTCACAAACAGATGGACATTTATACATTGAGCTTTATCTCAGTGTGTCGATATCATCTTATAAAGGGATCACCGACCCTAAAGGAAGAGGATACTCAGGGTCTGAAGTTCACAGAGTTCTCTGCTGCCCTTGTTCAAATGCTAGTTGCATTGCCATTTAACATCAGTGCTGAGAGCAGGAGGTTGCAGTTGTGAACTACACAGATGCTCCAAGACATACATCCATACCTACCTTTACAAGTGTTTGCAGCATGGGCACAAATACTCATCCAGAGTTTTGAGAGAATGTGTCTTAACTGTGTTTGTCTTTGAGGATTTGGTTGCAACAGCAGTTTTTTGAGGCTACTGAAGTGTTAGGAATATTTGAGGAAGCAGACTACTGCATGCAGATTTCCCAGAAATGAAAGAATAAAGATACACAGATGAGCTGTGTTCATCCACCTCCAGGGTGAGATATAAAATGAACAGCTTCAGACCAAAACAAACAGGAATTTAAGAACCTACTGACTAAAATGAGCATTTAATTGATAGCACAGAGATGAGAGCTGGCAGAAATTATACTCACTTCCTAATTGTTTTTGTCACCATTTCATGATATGTACTTCAAATCCTGACAGATAACTTAATCAAAAAAAGTCTTCTGAAAAACCAAGTAACTCAGGTCTACTTCACTGGACTGTCCTTATTCTGTGTTCATTTGTAATCCCACATCTATGCAACTTCATATTTGCAAAGTCTAACAGGTGTAAGATTCCTCCTTTCAAGTGAAATGGTAATTTGACCCTAGACTGAGCTATCCCAAGATTCTCAGCCAGTTCCCCTGCAACAACAAGGCAGCTTGCCCATGACCTGATTTCTGGGACCTTGCTGCTCCAGTCTGGAGGCAGATCCCCCACTGGTGCTTTGTCAATTGTCACCAACAGCTGTTGATTTTTCAGGATATATCACATGTCCTCATCAGTACTGCTGCTATTTCACACTTTATTCCCTGCAGTAACCCGAGATGAGTATCATCCGGTCTAGGTGATCAGTCACCCCTTGTACTCTCTAGTTGCTTTGTGCAAAATAGGCACATGCAGATCAAAAATCCAGAGTACTGAGAGTAAGCAACAGAGTAATATTTTGTTCCTGATGTAAAAATCTCAAATTTACTTGCAACAAATATTTCTAGATGACGGTGACTTGTTTTTAAATTCAATCACACTGTAAAACAGATGTTTGCCTCGAGATCACCCCAAATACACAGATGGGAGCTTGTCATCCTGAATTTGACCACAAGCTACTGCTGTTTGAGTTAACATAGAGTTAAGCTATACTTTTCAAAGATTCATGTCAGTCTTCCAGATTCTTCATGGGTATTTCTGATCACCACTTCCCCTTTTCATTAAAAAAATAAAACAAATAGGAAAAAAAAGGCAACAAAATACTAACACAACAGTCTCCACTGTAGAGCAGTTGCTACTGTTACATTTAAGGAGCTGTGCAAATTACACTTTCAAATACAGACCAATGCCTTCCAGTTGCCTATATAATTGCAGTTAATTATTTGACCTGTCATCAGAGGAGACTAAAGTTGTTAAAAATATTCAGCCTAAAAGACAATTTATGAAATGTTGACCATAATTAGCATATATATGCATATTACAGATGAGGAAATAAGCAAGCATATGTGAAATCCACCATTTCCAAAATAAAGGGAATGAAAATGTCACTTCCTATTACTTACATTTCCAAAGTTAATTTGAAGTAAAAAGTCGAACAAACAAACAAATATGAAAGACCTTTTCAAAAATGACTGTGCACCCAGGCTCAGCAAATTAGTTTATTGGTCTCAATATGGCCATACAATATTATTCCTTTCTTTTTTTAGTTAAAAAAACCCAACAATATAATCTGGTTTAAATTTTATGCACTTTCAGAAATTACGTTATTTTTTCAATAGTAAAGTTAATAAATGCAGTGAAGCATTTGTCTCCAAAGAGAATAACACAGCTAGCTCAAGTCATCCAAACAGGTGATACAGATAACACAGGCAGAAATATTCTGAACTGCTAGATCCAGGAGCAGGTGCAGCATCCCCCATTGTCCCTTTTTTTAACAGTTACTCCCAACATTACTAAAGGATACAATCTCAGCTCCTTTTTTGTTTGTCTCAGGTTTTCTTTTTTCTTAGGGTTTCGGCTTACTAATAGTGCTGGATAAGCTTGACTGCAACGAGCTGACTAAAGTCTCCAACATTGTTCTGCTTACACACATACTACTTCCCTGGAAACTGGACCCCAAAATGTCTGGATTTAGTTCAGACATTTATGTTTTTCCAGGGATTTATTTGGAATTTTCCAAGTTTTCAACTGCAAGACCAGTCTGCACCTCCCATGAGGACCAGCAGGGCTCCTTGCAGCTTGGCTAGAGGCACAGAGGGAGTACCAATGCCCAAGGGAATTCCCCTTCCCTCCCTGAGTAGGTCTGCCAAAACCTCAAGGGAAGGTTGGAAAAGGTCTGCGCTTGTGTGACACAATCACCATGCTGAGACAGAATGGCAGACACACAGAAGCAGAAAGATAAAGCTGGAAAACAACAAATCACTAAACTTTCTAGTACTGAAGGGAATGAGAGCTTTCTAATTCCCTAGAGATGTTCCAGCAGTGAAAGGAGCTTTGTTTTTATCCTAGATGACCAATGCACCATGTTAATTAGTAGTCATTAGAAGATATTTTCTAATGAAAAACAAAGCAACTAGGAAAAGGAGGACTTTCTGAATACTTTGAATTCAAAATGAAGCACAATTCTCACACACACAACACTCATTACCATTTTTTCCATTGCCTTGTAGAGATATATTTCACTGAAAAATGACAATGTTTAACAAAAAAAAAATGTGACTTCAGAAGTCCAGTTCCTCCACATGCACAACTGCTATTTTCACTATACAGACAAGAGCAAAATGTGAAGGACAACATCCTCTAAACAAAACCACAGCATCATACCCTTCTGCCAGTTCCACTGTTACTCTGTTCTGGAGAATACCCTTTCAAATATAACCTGAAGCTTGCAAGGGTCTTGTTGTGAACAGGAAGTGATCCTACACAAAAGCTGAAACCAGGGTTAGAAGATAAGTTCTTTCATCTATTGTCTGAAATATTCTGTCTGAATCAGATCAATCTTAAATTGCTGGTTGAAGGTGGAGAATTATTCCCTTACCTTTTTTAGAAATGACAAATGAAAGCAATTTTCCGCAATGGGAAAGGAAGTTTTCAGGCTTTATCAATAGATGTCGATATGATCTCAATAGAAACCTTTCTTTCAATACCTCCCCAAATAACCTCAAAGAATCAAAAAAATCATTTTTTCTGCTATGAGAAAAATAAAATGCACTTAGCAAAAGTTGCTGATAAACTAGTTTTTGTATAGCAATCTGCCTCCAATTAGTAGGATAAAGTTCCTTTGCTTTCTTCATTAATAAGCATTATTCAGTATGAAACTGTTTTGTTTTTTTTACTTTGTTTTAAGTGTGATTGATGAAATGAAGGGCAACTGAACAGTAGGATTCCTCTGGGCCATGCTCAGTATGATGCTCACACAGGCAAATAGCATCCTGCCTTTAGTGTGTGCCTGGAAAATGAGGGAGAGGGTCAACAAAGGCAGATGGAAGGGGGAAAAAATCCAACCACAAAGCAAAGCAGATCTTCAGAGGAATCAAATGAGAGTAAAGTCCCCTGCAGATGACGGCTGTCCTTCCATATCCATCAGGAAGCCCTGCATCAAACCCTCTGCATTACATGGCAGCATTCTGCTCAGCTTTGCAGGCAAGTTGCATTATTTGTTTGGCAGAGGCAGAAATCCCTTTCCGAAGACTGTGTTAACTTCTGAAAGAAGCACTAATCCTTCCTCCTCTGCCAAGAAAAAGCCCCGTTTTTCACAACAGAGACTCTTTCAAAGGGGGAGGAAAGGATTATGCATGAGCACTCGGGAGGAAGAAATCACAACACTCAAGTGCAAAAGCCACCCAGCATTAGAGACATATACTGTTTTCTAGAAGTTAATTCAAACATTCATTACTCTAGCCCAGAAAAACAGCATAACTGATTATTGCAAGCAAAACAATTGGCTTTTCTGTATACATACTGTTCCCTCCCTCTCCATCCTTCCCAAACTCCCTCTTCTCTTCCCATCTCAATTCTCAAGCCGTTTTCCACAGCATTGAATGTGCACAGTACTGAGTGCCATGAGCAAACATAATCCATTACAATCAGTGAACTGTGTTGAATACAGTTCATCTAAAAACATCAGCAGATACACCGCAGCATCACGTGTGACGGTAACTGTCATTCTTCATGTACTCTGAGAGAAAGGAGATCTACAAAGCTTGAAACACATTCAGTGCTTACAGACAGCAGTCAGACTGGCCATTATGTCACTGAAAAGCTTAAAATTCAACAGTTCCTGCAAGAGCCCACTTACCAGCTATCCAAGGAACCTGACACAGATATTTTGCACCTGTTCTGTTTCCTGCTGCTTTTGCAAAAGAAATCCATGCATCTCACACTCATAACTTCCAGGAAAAGTCACACTTCGGAGAGCCAGGCTAGGTAGGAAATTGAGATGTACCTCCCACCATAGCATGTCAAACCAAATCAGGGAAATCTAAATCAGGAGGAAGAAAAGAATTAACATCAAAGGCCAGTTCTTAGAAGAGAAATGCTGCTTGTGGGCTGGTCAATGTGAGTCTGCGAAATGATGTATGTCCAGGTGGGGAGGGTATATGTGCACACACATGCACACAAACGTCAGACCCTTCCTTGGAAGTGGATTAGGTGGCAGATGGTGTCAGAACCTGAGCTGCTGTCGAGCAGAGTTCACACTGTCCTGCTCCCCTGCACTTAGAGATAAAAGCAGCAAAGACACTAAGAAAAGAAAAAAAAAAAACAAGGCTGATAAACAGCTGACAATCAGCTTTGTCATTGGCAATGAGTGGAATGGCATCCCTTCACTTCCTCCCTTCTCCCTCCAGAGTCCTTGCAGGCAAAATCCTCTCTGAAATGGAGACGAAAGAGGAAACAAACGTGTACGTGCAATCTCCAATCGCGAGAAATACCAGAGGATCAGTTTTTCACAGGGAAACTAGAACCTGCTATTACCAACCCAAATATAAGAAGCCAGGACAGAGAGGTGGGGGAAGGAGAACACACAGCTTAAGGTCTATTAAAAGCAAAGGGAGTAGGGGAAAAAAAAAAAAAAAAAAAGGAAGAAAAACCCCACTGCCTTTGATTGCCAACACAATGAAAATAAATGAGGGAAATAACATTTGGGAGGGACGTACCAGCTGAAAGCAGTCACAATGACTTTGTGCAGGCTCCCCTGTTATTAATAATTATTACAGATAATAAGGGTTTTCAGGCTGAGTAAAGGGATTTTTTTTCAGTTCCTAAAATCTCACTCTCCCTGTCCTATCACCCTACCTCCCCTCTTTTTCTCTCTCTCCTCTGAGCACCTGCTTTACATAGCTTTCCTTGTATTATCATTAGCTTCATGGATAATTGATAGCTGTGCTCGTCCAGCTGATGCTAAGAAAAGAACGACAAGGTGGTTCGACACACACTTACTATAAATAGACACAAAACATGGCCAGCGTTTGCCAACATCTGATCATGCATTCCCTCCTGGGTCCTAAAGTTAGCTAGTCTCTCAAAGTCAAGGAAGCAAAGGAAAGCAAGGTAAATGCCTTCGATTAATTTTGCAGAGACTGAAGGGATAAAAATAAGAGTGAGTCTTTATATTTTTATGACATGCTAAAAATACCCACTTTATGAAATCTTCAGGATAGTTTGCAAAGCAGAGTTTAAATGCCTTTTTACTTTTTTTTTAGCAGCAACTGCGAAGCTCAAAATATTTAGCTGGTGGCAAGGGGTCTTTGTCAATAGGGCTGGAAAGCGTCAGGAGGAGATCCCTTTGCTGAGCACAAACCTCCCAGCTGTGCTAAGCTCCAGGTACCTCTGCAAAGTCTGAGTGCTCATGCTCACAGCTCAGAGAGCAAAGGCTGTCAGTCTGTGAGTGCAGGGGAATCACAGCTGTCTCTGCATGGCTGGCAGGAGGCACAGGCTGCCTCAGGCACTGACTCAGCAGCAAAGCCTCCAGCCTCATCTCTGGTTAGTTCTGGACACTTCTAGGGCAACCTCCTTATCTGCCCTTCATCAGATATGCCAGAGGTAGGTTCCAGCTGGATAAACCTTACCCTTGCTTGGCCCATCACCAAAGGCTGGAGGAGGTACGATACTCCAACATGCAGTTAGTTGCCTTTTGCCAATACCTGCTAGCTGACTACCCTCCCCACGGTCCCTTCCAGTCCTGCAGTACAGAAATTACCTTTGCATGATTCACCCAGGCTCTTGGCAGGTTCCACCCACTGCTCCCCTTACCCATCTCCCAACTCAGTCTGTAGAGCATACAAAGAACCACCTGCTCAGGAACCAGCTGGGATTTTCTGCCTGTGATCAGGGAGAAGTGCTGTATGAAAGCTTCCTTGGGGCATTTCTACCTCTGGCTGTGAAAGTCAGGCACAAGCACACACTGCTCTCAGTGCATTTTGTCCTCCTTTGACAAAAAGCCACCCTAACATGGTGGAGCCTCCAAAATTACTTGCTCCTGAATTGGGGCAAATCTTTGTCTCTTTTTGTCTTAGTCATTGTATCCAGTTGGTCTTTGCATATCATATCGATTTCCCCTCCCCCCTTACATAAAATTCTTATTTCTGGAAATTCTTGGTGTTTACCCTCTACAAACACTAATATAGGCTCAGTTCTCACTCACTGAGAGCCAGCTAAGCTTCATCAGTACAAATAAGGCAAGGAGCAGTTTAAAATTCTTCCGGCTGAGGAAAGCAGCAGGAAAGTATTTGCTCCAGCACATGCCGAGGTATCGGCACCAATTTTGTCCTCACAGTAGCTACCTCCTATTTCAGAGCTGATGAACTCATAGATGCACTCAGGACTTTCTCATTTTCTTTCTGAAAGCTATTTTATACTGTAGGAGTACAGAAATGTGAAAATAAGCAACTGTCTGTCCTAATTCTCAGTCAAACACTGAGATAGAGAAAAGCTGGTGCTTTCAATAGGAGAAGCCATTTGTTCTCACAATTTACTGTAGCAGAGCTGTTATCACATATAGACAGTGTCCAGTCACGACACAAGAGCAATATCTCAGACCACAGGAGAGGAGGAAAAGAAGAGAATCTAAGTCAAGACTCCATGCAGCTCTGCAACAGGCAGCAGGCACGCAGCAAGAACAGTGGTACAAAGCCACACAACTTTGAGGAGTGGGAGGAGGATTTTTCTTAAAAAAGCTCCAAAGATCTGCATAAGGTGGAGGTTTCATCTTGAGAAACTTGCAGCTTGAAGCTGACAAGAAAAGCTGCGTCAGGAGCAAAAGAAAAAAACTCCCTTCTATAAAATTGCTTACCTAGTCAGTGCAGGAGGGCAAGCACACTACGGGGGAAACAAAGAAGAAAAGCATTCAAACAGTTTTTCCTTTCACCAGCCAAAAAGCACACACTAAAATGGAAGCTTTAAATATTTAATGTCCAAAAAAACCACGAGAATTTTCCAAAACAAGATTGCTGGTTCAACACAAACCAGTAGCACTCACAATTAAGATGATAGAGGTTTTACACACATCTGCACTAACACCAGTTGGGAACAGATAAAATCCACTTACAGATAAGATACAGGTTCAATTTACAGTAACAGTGAGACAAGGATCAGGTGGAGAATGACTGACCTTCCCCATCTCTGTTACACTTGCACAAAGCAGTTAACACCACCAAAAGAGTGGGAGGCAGTTTAGTCAGGATCAGTGCTAGGCATCCTAATAGATTATGCTATTATTTTGAGATTGTGTAAGAGAACACATTAACCTTCTTTATAAATCTTGGTTTACTTGAATAGATTTAGTGGATGTCACAGACTAGAAATAACATCTTACATTCCTTTAATTTCTGTACTGATTGGCCTCCTTACAATGAATATCCACAATTTGAGACCTTGGATGGGGAGCACTGGCACTGTTAACCAGTCAAACCCTCAGCTACTTGACCAGTGCCTAGCTCATATACCTGTGACAGAAGCCATCACCACCTTGAGACCAGCAATGCTTTTCCCACAAGCTCAGACCAGCAGACACCTTTCTTATGTTTCCAAATAGCAGATGGCACCGTGTATTTCCCCAAGATCATCTGGGTGTTTTCGCTACCAAATTCCCACTCCTGCAGCAACACAGGAGGTTGGCAATGTCTGACATCTCACTTGATGTCGGCACAGAAGAGTTTTTCAAATATTGTGCTAGAGGACTTAACCTTGTTACAGGGATGTAAGAGTTCCTTAAAAATTGTGATACAAGAAAATTTAGAAAGTTTTTTCCTTTTGAATCCAGAATTTTCAATTATTATATGGTTACTTGCAATTACAGAAACAGGACCCAACAGTCAGCATAATCCCAATCCAAGTCTTTATGCCTCCTCACTTACTTTTAGTGTTACAAAACTAATGTTTTTCCCACCATCCTTTCAAAAATTACAAAAGAGTTGGAGTTTTTTTGACAGACACACAAGCCTGTAGCCCTCACACAAGCAGAAAGGCATTTTTCTGTAGATTAGCCAAAGGCGTGATTGATTTCCACCCATGTTCAGCCCACCACTGAAATTCTGCATTTCAGATGCAGCTCTAATATAAAAACCTATTTTAATTCAAGTAGGTCTAAACACCCAGAAGTTACTATTAATGGAGAATTCTAGTGTAGAGTATAGAGAGGAAACCAGAGTGAAAGGTTCTAGATGAAAGGGAAAAGTCATTTCCCAATGAAAGGGTAAGTTGAAGGAGTGATGAACTAAAACCTGCTCCTAATGGTGACAATTGCAGAGGAAATCTGACTGGAGATCAGGAGGGGCAAGGTGAGATATGATGTAGGCTGAAACTAAGCCTGGAAAAGTAAAGCCTTGCCGAGAAACATAGTCATGCCAGTATTTAAATCCACACAAAGAGCCTGACAGACTCTGTCTGACTGAAGAGCCCTGAGGCCTCACCCCATCCACAGCTTACTCTGTTGATTCAATCTTTGACTATAAATGAAATATTTATAAAAGGTCTGGTAGGCAGAGCGGTTGAATGGCTGCAACCCCCTCTAGAAGAAATCCTTCACGGTGCTTACAAATCGGAGCATGTATTTGGCACTTCCCTCTCTCTGACAGAGTTTAGCCACAAGTGAGTGCCTGGGGAAGGCATCACAGCTTTTCTTAATATGCTGTTTTGCAGGACACCAGAACAAGGGAGAAATAGTATGCCGCAGGCCACGCTCATGAATTCATTCAGAGAACAAGATACACTGAGGTCTGGCTTAGAAGTGGAAGCATTCCTAGGCACATCTCCTGCTGCAAGAACAAACCTTGTGAATTTGCAGAGAATTCCATACATCCTCCTGTTTTATGCCATTACTGGCTGGGCAGCTTGAGCTAACGGGAATTTCCCTATAGCTATGCCTGTCACAGTTTGTCATGGCTGCTCCAGGGCAGAGAAGATATACAAGAGAATGACAGTAGGTTCCTTCTCAAGATACTTCAGGCATTGATTACAGGACAAATTTTGAGCATTTTACGTACTGTACAGTTTCGTCTGTCAGCCACTCAAGATACACAGATCGCATCTGCTTCTTGAGGACAGCATTTGCTCCCACCACTAAATTCAAATCTTCATTATACAAATTACTCAAAAACATGTATGCTACCCAGTCCTGTGTACACTAAGGGTATTCTCTGAACAGCAGGAAGGTATTAGAAACTGGTATTAAAGTGTGCTCTGACCTTAAATTTATGTAGCAAATATACAGGCAGAGGCAGTGTAGAGGGTGTTTTTCTTAGCTCATCAAGATAGTTATACCCTGTAGCTGTGGAGATTTCATTTCCTTTGGAAGGCATTTGTTCCCTGGCTGCCCACTTCTATAGAGATGGGGCTTTTTGCAGGTTTAGGGGAAATACAAATATAAGCTTATATGGGAGCTCACAGGAACATACATGTCTGTTGAGGAGCTTCTGACAGGGCAGTGTCTGTCACTCTTGGGGTTTGTTTCTTTTTTTCATTTTTCCTTTTATTTTCCAACCTTTTTTTTCTTTTATAGCTCTGGGGGTTTTTTCTCTGAGGTTTCTGATGTCCACAGCTCTCTCTATCGCCTGCCCCCACTCCCCAATGTTTCTCTAAAAACCTTTGCTTTCCCTAGGTAATCAGACATTTTCTCCTCCTTTCCCTGCACCCACTTTCCAACCCCCACACCTCTCTAATTCAGTACCCTCATTACACTTATTTCTTTGCTTACCTTCTTTCTTCCACCTCACCCATTAAATCTCCCTTCCATTGCCTTACAAATCTCTACCCTCCTTACCCTGTTCATTTTCTCCACTAACCATTCCTCCCCTCCCCTTTTATCCTGTTCAGTTCCTACTCCCCCATTTCATTCCTACCCACACAGAATGCATTGTGCCTCTTTCCTCCCGCCCTAGTTTGAAACCTCATTATATTTCATTTTCCTGAATTCTATTCAGGTTCTTATATCAGCTTATCTCCCTTCATCATGTTACTGCATATTTCCCTTCTCTTGAACTTTTTTCTTCCCCATCCGCCCTCTCCACTTATAACAGTGGTGGGATAAGTCCTCTTATTAACAGCTATGACCTATCAAAATTTTGGACATAAGTTTTCTGATCAGAACGAAAGCCCATCCATCCCCAAGTGCTATTTATGTGTCTGTAAGTTCCACGCATGTCTCAGTCCTGCTACATGCAGTCTGCTGTCATACACTGTCCATGTGCTCTCTTCTTACATGGAATGAATCAAATGGTTTAATCCTGGATAGCCAATGCTCATGGAGCCAGGCACACAGTATATTACACAACTAAAACAGCAGCTCTTTCTGGTAGGGCAAGTCCACAGCTTGCTATTTACCCCATGAATACCAGAATTAGCCTAATTTCAGATTTCACTAGCAGATTGATTGACTCTCTCTCTCACCTTTGCCAGCACAAGCTGGTGCATGTCTGTGTGTGCATACCCCAGGAGGAGCAGGGAACGCTGCCCTATGTCCACTGCTCAGCAGCAACATGAGCTCTAATGGAAGCTGTGCCAACCACCAGATGCCAAAGGAAAAGTACAATTCTTTCTCAGTGTGAGGTGTGGGGTTTTTTTCTAGTAGACAGAAGGGCATGATTATAATAAGTTATTGAAAAGAGAAAAAAAATCAAGAAAGTGAGATCAACACATAAAATCCAATTAAGGAAGTCACTCAGTCAACCTCTCAGGGTTGGGGTTGATCAGGGAACCATTCAGTAGGACCTTCAATACAGAGCCTTGAGGTTGTATAAAGATGGTTATTTTCCATGCTGTGCTGATCTAAACAAAAGCTATACTTAACCTCCTTCACCCTTCTCTTACTCCCAGAATCAAATGACTACATGGTTTGGCATTTTAAATCGAAATGGGAAAACCACAATATCTGGTGAGAGATGTTGTTCTCAGAAGGAGGTTTGGTATCAAGCAGAGAACAAATACAAGCACCCAGGCTTACCCAGGAGCTACTACAGTAATGTAGAAAATGATAAAAAAATTAAAAAACCCCAAAACACTAAACCAAACAAAACAGACATTTTAAAGTTTTCTGCTGCTTGTACCTACGCTTATCCTCTCTGATTTTGTTGAGATTGGATTGCCTGAAGGCCAGAGAAGAAAGCTGCTCTACAGCCTTTCTCACATCTGGAAGAAGGAATGTGGCTCCTAGGACCTCCCAGGGTAGGGGAGACAAGATGATATGGTATCCACAAGCCTTAACTCATGTCCCCTCTGCAGTAGCCACTAAGCTTCTAAGGTCCCTCTATCTCCCCTTCATCACCTGTCATCTCCCACTCCTCTCCTTCAAACTCCTCAGAGAGGGAACACAGCTCAGCACTGTCAATAACACAGTGCCTGCTGACTTCAAGGCCTCTCTCAACAGGGAGAATGTGTCCTCTGCCTCAGGTGCTGGTCACACAGAAATGCTGCTCTTCAGCAAATGAGCTGAGGATGCTGCTGCAGCTGGGGAAAGGACTTTTTAAACCAAAATGGTGGGACCTCGTGGTTAACCATCTCATCATTCTCCTCACTCCTCCCCAAATCCTTGAGATATTTCTGCTGGTAGCCATTTGCCATAGGAACCCTAATCTTCATCTGGTTTGTTTGTTAAAAAAACTATCATGGGTACTCACCTTTATGGGCTGCTCAGTTCCTCTCCTCCCTTTACCCTCCACCCCGGAAAAGAGATCAAAAAAAGGAAAATATATTTGATAACCAACCTCTCCTCTTCTCCTACTTTCCTCCACAGCTCCTATGAGCTTTTCAAGTCCCAATCCATAATTTGGCAGAAACAGCCCCCATGATACCTGTGTGTTCTCTGGATTTGTCAGGAAAGGAAGCAAAGGCAAGACACAGAGCAACAGGCAGGATAATGCAGCTTGAGAAATAAGCAACAATGATGGAGAGACCTAATCCCAGTTATTTTAGATGAAGTTTTCCAACACTTTCCATGGCAACTTCTACAGGCCCCATCATCAGCTTTGTCCTACCTCACTACACATCAACAGTGCAATTCTAATGCCATTAGTGAGGGGACAGCTCTGAGAAGGTGTTCCAGAGCTGAAAGCTGAAAACAGAAAGAAAAGAAGTCTAAACATACAAAAAACACCAAGAAGACAAGGTATTTGAAGTGGCCTAGACCTTTTTAACATGAAGCAAGTTTTCTCCTTTCTATGGACCAGAGATCTAGGCCAGAATTATGTAGGTCACAAGCAAACCTTGTTTCAGCTGGTCTTAAGCCAATACTTAGAAGGTGATAACTCCCACTCAGAGACACCTTTTTTTTTTTTTAATTCTTCATGTATATCCTTGAAAGAGAGACAAAAAACTGAAATGGTAAGGGATGGTGGGTGAAGGAATAAAGACGTGTGGCTTTGTGTGCACATGCAATTGTCTAACCACGCTATCCATCTCAGCAGGCATAAATATATATATATACACATACATATATATATATAGTGAATGTGGAGATTCTGAAGCTGTTCTTCCCCTCATAACAATTTCAACAAGTATAATCCAGAGAAAGAGTAATGCTATCTTATTCATTTGCATGGACAGAAATACCTAGAAAATTAACAGTGTCAAGATGGGAAAGAACAGGCAGAAGGGGATTTTCAAGAGGCTGAATTCCCACTGCATGCAACACTGAAGCAGGCTGGCAAATGAGGATCCTATTTACCTGAAACTAAATAACTAGGTAATCCTTGGTTCACACCACAACAAAATAACCTCACACCATAGCACAAGCATCAGTTGCAGGATCATTTGGGCATACCCAGGGATCTGGAGCAGCTGTTCACTGGCATATGAATCATGGTCCTCATGGAAGACTTTGCATTGCTCAGCCTGCCTCCAGAGGATAAAAGCACAACTCTGAAAGCAGATGGACTGCTGATTTCTAGCTAATTCGAGGCCTGGACTGGCCTGAGTTTATCTGAAAGATCCAGCAGCTATGGCAAGTAATTGTCAGAGAAGCAGCTGCTGTTAACACTGTGCCTTACAATTAGTTGTCCTATTGCTGTGCTTTGCACATAGGTCCCCTGCTTGCTCAGCACACATGGATGCTCTTACATGTCTATTTAGCAGGAATGCAGTTAGGCTTCCCCACAACTCTTTTAGAAATACACCTTCTGAAATAAGCAGCCCTTTAATTTTAAGTATAGAGTTCAGGCATAATTCAGGTGAACCTTCAAATATCCGCCTCTGCTAACTTCAGGCACACTAGTCTGTACTCTGCCAAACTATAATCTCTTAGAATCTGGATCCTTTTGACATTCCTGCTACTTCTTCATCCCAGGAGGACTGGAAACAGCACTGAAACAGCTCTCTCCAGGAATATTTATGTATGTGTGGTGAGGCCTACAAATAGAAAGAAGAGACAAGTGAATAAAATAATATTAAGTAAAAGTTCAGCAGAGGTTCATTCCTGTTCTGGGTGAAGGTGTTCCAATTTCTACTTTAAATGAATCTGTCCTCTGTCAGAAGTGTCTTTTCCTTGATAAACATGGTCCTTGTTCTTCAGGAAAGCCATCTTTAAATTCAACCTAAGTTTCCTCTCTCCCTCTGCTTTGCTTTTTTCATTTCTCTGCGGGGGCCGCTTTTTTTGAAGAGGTGCTCATAGGAATCCCAAGTGGTTTTGCCAGCCCCTCTATATAATATATATTCCAGGCTGACAGAGTGCACAGATCAGCAGTAAAGCACTGTGGGGGTTATTTCTTCTTCTTCAATCCCCATGAGTCTCCTACCTCCAGTTTTGCTCAGAGATTCATAGCTGAACAACCTTAAAAAAAATTCAGTTAAAGCAATCAAGCCTCCTTTAAGTTTGCACCTGAACTAGAAAGAGGTGGTCAGGGGCCAAGGGGAAAACTGTGCAAGATTTATTCACTTAACATTAATCATTTGCCATTTATTTGAAATTAGACTCAAGAGGTTTGCACACTCTATTTTCACAAACTTCACAAGGTAAGCACTGAAAAGAAATAGGTGGGCAGTGCAATGAGCTTGAGGGCTTCTTCACAAGAGTTTGGCACAGCAGTTTTCAGTCCTTTCCCCTCCGCAGCTCATTCCATGCAAAATTTTCACAGTGTCCTCCTCAGTTTATGAATCCCTGCCTCACTAAGACTTCTCTGCCACCACCCCCACTCATTCAGTGACTCAGACTTATTAAGATAACTTCTCTTTTTCTAGTTCCTCACCTCCAACACACTCAATGCATTGAGCCACATACTCCTGCACATATTTGAAATCCTCACCCAACCACCCTCTCTCATCCAACTTTCCTCCCACAGTTCTTGCAGTCCTCCATCCTGGGATGACAGAGCCACTGAAAGCCCATCCAAATGACTTCAACTTTTACTTACACTTCTGGCTTCTCTCAAGCAGCGCTCTGTGAGCTGGTGCTTGTAGACACCAGGACAAACAGGCCTATGAGTATAGCTCTCTTATTGCCCCAGCACAGCCTTCGGCAAAGTTGAAGTTTGTCACATACAGAAGATCAGCCATGACCAGACAAGTGGTGGGGAGAGGCAACAGTGCTGCACTCAGCTCAGTGTTTGTGGTACATGGGGAGTCTGGGTCTGACCCATAGGCTGTGTGCAGACCACAGTCATGGTGTGCTGGAGACTGGTTTAGGAACCTCCTTGGAATGGTGAAGCTTCGTCCCATGCAAGAAGAGGGATTTTTATATCACTACTTACCCCTGCTTTAAGAGGTTTGGGGCAACAAAACCTTCTTATCAGGTTTTAGGAATAGCAGGTACCCTAATTTCTCACCAGACTATGCACCACCTCTGCAGGCAGTGGTGCTTGAGTAGTCACTGAGGGCTAAGTTTGTATCTGAACTGTAGCTGAGACAAGAAAAGAAGAGCCTTTCCAGTCCCTGGGTCCCAGTGCCTGTGCTAACAAAGGTCCATGAGCTATAAAGTAACACTGGCACTGAAGGGGGAAGAGGGCTTTGGCTAAAGCTGGGGATTTGCTCAGATTAACATCTCTGCTGCTGTATGAGCTCTGCACATACACTCACGCTTGCTTTTGTTCCTTTTCCATGATCAGCAACAGGCGGGGAGGAGTGGGATGTACATGCAGAAGGAGGATGTGGTGGGAGCAGAGAACATGTTCCTGACATTCAGGGATATGTGTAGAGAAAGCTGTCTGCCTGGATCAGAAAGGGACTGGGAAGGCAAGGGGCCTGCTGAGCCGTGGGTCGCTTAGGTAGGAATGGGGACAGACTTCTAATTCTGGCAGCATCAGGTGGGAGTTGGGAAAATGGCTGAGAAGAAGGCTGAAGCACAAGGAGTGCACAGATCAGATTAAATTAGGGAAGCTGCATCCTTTGTACCAAATGTAGTTGTTCTTAAAATTGTCTTCTGTCACACTTGTGTACTGATTAGGAGACAGTGTTCACTTTTGAAGCATACTTCTGTGTCTTTTCCACTGGCAAAATGCCTGGCTCCAGGTGCTTCCAGCAAATGCCTCCACCTTCTGTGCAGTCTTTTGCTGTTTCCCTGACCTGTACAACTGTATTTGATGGGCACCACTTCTGCCCCAATATTACGGTCTTTCTTGAGCAAAGACTTCCAAGTCTAACTTATTTCGGATGTGCATAACCAAGTGACCTTGCTGGAGACCTAGGAGAGAATTTGAACTGTGATTCATCTCAGGTAGGAGACTCTTCAATAATTGCACTCCCACCCTTCCAACCACCTTCTTCAGTTGAACAGGTTTCTGATTTGCCCTGCACTAGTCCGCTTTCTGGGTAACAGGAATTGGATTAATTTTGTTCCTCACTCAGAAGCAGGCACACAGCATTTATCTTCTCAGTGTCCAAATGTGCAGCATAAGCCACACACACAAAACACCAGAGGAAAAAAGAGACGGGGAAAGAGACATAAGAAAACGGTTGCCCTCCAGAGTTTTCATACTCTAGAAAGTTGCTGGACTACTTTAGCCAAAGAGACGCTTAATCACTATAATTACAAGTTGGGAAAACTGGACAGAAGAACCACATGTTCACTATTCAGAAAACGGTGAAGACACGAGCAGTAACAGAGAGGCACCATCTAATCAAAAACTCCTCATCTTTGAGTCTGAAGATATCATTCCTGTGAGAAAAGGAAATGTGATATCTGGACACATACTAACCTAGGCCCCTGTGATGAGTTGCCAGTAAGTGCTTCAGCTCCTGTTAATTATGGTGGTGTTTCTACAATGAGATGACTTCTCTGTGGAGAAGAGCTCTCATCAGGAAATTGGTTCTATTATAATTAACATCTTTGAATATCCAAATTTAACACCCTCCTTGAGCCTTCTCCCTTATTTCAGGAAGTTTGTGATCAATCAAGTCCTGAAATAGAGCTGGAGATCTGGGATTCAGAGAAGGGGGAGGAGTTGTATGTTTAGGGGCAGGAGGGTTAAGTACACCACAGCTTCAAAATCATCTGGTTGATGTCTCTAGCAGCATTTCAACCTTCCATCCTATATGCATAATTTCCAAGAAAGCTGTTATCATCATCATCACTATTTAAAGCCAGAATAGGCAACACATCCATTCTCTCGCCTCAATCCTGACTTCAGGTTCAGCTATAGAGCAGAGTCTGAGACACAGAAAGCCTAAAGCCACAAACATCCTCTCTTGAAGCAATTAATACAATGTGTCAACCAACACACCTATCTTCTTCCCCTCCATCAAAATACAAAGTCATCAGTTTTCACTTTCTAGGACTCTCTGTCACTCCATCAGTCCCCACCTACTGCAGCTCTTCACAGAGCCAAGGGAACATGAGTAGATGCCAAAGGAGAAAACAAAACCAGCAACACATCATGCTGATCCTGCTCTGGACCACATTGCATCTGAAACATCCAGTACTTCCAGCAGCAGCCCTGGAAGCGGACAAATTAGTATTTCCAATATATATACTTTCCCAGATGAAAGAAAACAGGTTTTCTGTTCCAGGCACACTTGAAAAGCATATAGGCCTAGCCAATAAAATTTTCCTCATCTTGTGCCACAACAAGAAATCTGAACACTAAATGCACTGATTTTATACCACTATCAGCAACTAGGAGAAAAGCAGCCATATATAGAAGGGATTTAGCAAAAACTTCACTGCTAGCTGGCTAATAAATTTTAAAAATACAAGTCACAGCCAATACCATCAGAAAGCTGAATTTTATAGCTCATAAGTCATAATCATTGAGGGTTTTTTTAATAATATGAAAAAAAAAACCAGACTAGTTTTACTGTATTATATTCAGTTATATAAAAGTTTCCCTGATAGATGGTATTAGACCTTTCCCAACTTTCAAAACCCAAACACTTAGTGCTTACTTACTTATCGGGCAAATCACTACAACTTAGAGAAAAGCTATTACATTTCATGAAACTGAAATAAAATGTAATACCACTTGAGGTTCTACAATGCCATCTCTTGTCATAAATGTCAAAAAAAAAAAAAAAAGAAAAAAAGTCAGTGAAACTTGAGAAATAAGTACAAGAGACACAAGTTGAAGATGCAGAGTCTTGGGCCACAGCTACAGCTGCTCATACAGTCATCTACACTTATTCAATAATCACAAAAATATGCTTCAAAGTCACAGTTGGGCAGTAGAACCCAGTGCAGCCCCAGAAGAAATCACAGGGAGTCAGTATGTTTTAATGGATACCAAATTAGACACAATATGAGAAGAAAACTGAATAAATTAATCCTACAGGCTTTAATGTTGAGTCAATTTTTGTTTTCAATGAGGGATGTTGCTGAGACAGAGACAGGAAAATACTTGGATAAAGGCCTGTTGAAAGAAGTCTAAGAGGCAGAATAAGAGAAGTGGGAAACTAGAGAGCTGATAGGCTAGAAAACCACTGCACAGCATGAGGGCTCAACAGCTGAGAAAACACTGCAGAGGGGCCTTGCAATGTTCAGTGCCTGCTACAGGGCTGCATCTTTAAACTGAGCAGGTGAGAGAAGACAATGAATGTATAAACTAAGTAAGATTTATGAAGACCCAATATTATGGCTCACTAACAAATGTTGGAAACTAACAACTGGGGTTCCCTTGTCCCAAATTATTCTGTACTTAATACAGTCTGTGCAGTGGCTGTTGTAAACTCATCACCCTGTCTTCCAAATCGCTGTGATTTGTGTGCATTCACAGGCAAATACATCTTGACCATCAAGAGTTACAAGTAAGATTGAAGGGTTCTGAAACTACTACTTTTGGGGCTCTCAAAAACAGGTTAATTTCAACAAAGGAAGGACAATAACAGGAAGCCAACTCTTGGGAATCCATCCACTCACCACTGGAAGCCAAGTGGGGAATAACCATAAGAGATGAGTGCTCAGTCTATCCATTCAGGGAACCAAAGGAGCTGGCATAGAGGAAAGGTTGCTTAACTGCACTGGCAGGCTGAAGGTGGCTCACCCTTCTGTGCCTGCTACCAGTGGGTTGGCAGCAGAGAATGCCTGCCACATCCAGAACATCACACCCTAACTGCAGGCAGAAAGAGAACTGCAGAGATCAGAAGCATTAAGCAACCTTGATTCTCAGGGCAGGTCAAATTTCAGTCCCTTTACCCTTCACAAAAACCCTCTAAAATTTTTGCACTTCAAGGCATAAATTCACAAGAAGTTATTAAAAGCATAACATTCTTCAGAGTCTGCAAAGTCCTCCGTCACACCCCAGCACTTCTAGTGTTCCACACCATATATCTAAAGCCACTTAGTTCTTGTGACATTTGCAGAGAAAATTCCTCTTTAGCTCTCCACTCAAACTGCCATGACAGAAAACAACACAGTGAGCCCTTTAACCTTAAAGATCATCTTTGTTTTACGTAAGCTTGCTACAGTACACATGTGAACACGCTGACACACAAAATGCAACAATTTGAACCATGTAGATGGTCCACATAGATATATATGCACATGACAACTTGGACCACATAAATATAGATATATATGCACAAGCATATATAAAAGCTTCCAACCTTCGTGTATTCCAAGGATGTTTGTCTCTCCACCGGTCCCACATTCCTGAGAAGTTCTGCCGGCTCCCGCACCTCAGGCCCCAGCACACACCGTCTGTCTTTCTTGTCAACTGCAGGAGCTGCCCAGCATGAAGACAGGAAAGCAGTAGACCCAGGGAGGTTTGAGGAGTGCCCTGTGTCTGCCCCAGGGTAGTCGTGTGAAAAAAAGATGGGGAATGGGGGGGAGGATGTGGTTCCTGAGAGGTCACTGGAAACACTGTCATCAGTAGGCTTCACTTCCCTTCCTGTTTTTCATATTTAGATGAAAATATGAGTAGTTACTTATAAAAAGGAAAAAGAACCCAACTTCCTTGGCTTATTTTTTCCATGGAGGACCTGACAACGTTTGAACATCAGGACAGCAAGTAAAAACAGAGCAAGCAAAACCCATGCAATTTCCAGATCCTCCTGAAATTTTACTTTAAATACAGGGATGAGCATGAAGAGTTAGAGTAGTAAATAAAGAATCCCTTGCCTTTGCTTCAAACAGATAATAACCGCTGTGACTTTGCTAAAAGCTCCAACTGTTGTTACTCTTTATGAAAGGCTACACAGCCAGGCGAAGCACATTATAACACTTACCTTTGTAATGCAGTATAATAATAATACATTACCACGGTTTGCTGGTACATCTTTATACATGAGTAGGAAGAAGCTGCTATGTTCCTCTTAGAAACATTTTGTCTGGCTATAAGCAAAGCTCCTAAATTCAGAGTGGATTCAGGAATAAATTTACTTCATTTACAGTGCACAGCAATAGTCCATTCCATGCTAATGGCAACTCTTGTGCTTTTTATTAATATGTTCTTTCTATTAGGAATTTGGATGGCTGTTTAGCTGGTTCATTTGCTGTTTTGTGTCACACGTCATCAACTCTTCTCTGCTGGTGTTTTCCAGCTTTACAACTGAGGATTATACCTCTGGGCTGATCATCCCTTTTCCAAAAAGGTAATGCTATGAAATACAGGAAGCAGGTATAACAAACCTGGAGAGGAAAAAACCATTCACAGATGTCTGCCAATTCTTTAATCTTTCCATTCCCTAAATGCACACTTCCCCTTAACACCTGCTAACCTCCTACCAAAATGGCTGAGCTTCAGTGCACACAAAAAGAAGCCTCCTCCCCAGAAGGTGGTCACAGTATCCCACCCTCTGCAGCTCACCTGGGTTTCACTGGCCAGGGGGCAATAACAAGACTCCACCATCTCAAGTCCAGTTCAAAGGCTGCTAGGCCAGCTCAGACAGATAGCAGTTCAGTCTCTCTCCTTCCTGGGACATCCCATCACCCACATGTTCCTGGCCCCTGTGCCTAGTAAATCAAGGGACTCACTGACCCAGGTTTACATCCTTGATCTTCATCTGGAATAACTACTGCCTCTGCTACAAGTGACCAGCTGAGGACATTGGGCACAATACTCCCAAAGAAGCACCTTCAATTTAGTATGATCTCATCATTACTACTTTTAACGCTTGCTATCATTTCTTCATAGAGATAAATAAGTCTCCCATCTTCTCTCTCAGAGACTGACTCTTCTGAAATATTTCCATTCAGCAAATTTTCCAATCATCTTTAAAACGCTTTTTTTAAAACCAAAGCTGACTCATCCTCTAATGCTCCTCTAAAAGATAGTCTGACTCACATTTAACACTTTGATCTCCATGGCTCATTTTGGTCAGCAACCTGCTTAGCTGTGTTAGATGTAAGGGGAAAGAAAGGGGAAAAATGTACTTTAAACATCCGCTCAGTACCAAACTGTTGAGAAATGCTCAAGATAAATCTGCAGAGAAAGGAAAATTGTTTCAGCACCCAGAGACCTATTACAAATTAGAACAGAAATGAAATTTTTCAGCAAGGGACAGATTTGCACTTTCATGTTCCCAGATTCAGATGAAAAGGGGGCTCTGTTCAAGAGATATTTTGCTAGAGGGGTTTCTTTTTCTCATTTAGTTTCATCAAAAACCTCATAAGACTGAACAGCACCTCTTCAGAAATGAAATAAAAATCCAGAAATAATATCTCATTTATACTATCTTGCATTAGATTGTGTTAATACTTAATACTTCTAAAATATCCATAAAGAGCCCTAAAACGTGAGGCCCAAATTTAGGTCAGGTATAAACTGCTACCATTTCACCCATGGGAAGACCCCAGTTCAAACAGCAAGGACAGCGTCAACATCCTGGATAGATCCACAAACAGATCTTACAGAAATTAATGGAATCTGTGATGTTGCTTGCCTTTAGCTTTCTTTCAAAGATCTCCAAGTTAGCCTCAGAGTCTAATCTTCACCTTGATATAGAGATCATCAATAAAATCAAAGCAAGATCTTTACCCACTTGGGAGCAAATTAATATCTCCTACACAAAGGCTTTTTGGGAACTTATGACTGGTAATAGACTTCGGTTCCAGCTAAAGTAAAATAAACAAACACACAGTCTAGAATTTAAGAAGTTGTTTACTAGGTTTGAGTAAGGGCTTTTAATAATCTTCTGATTGCCCTGGGACAGAGAAAAAAGACTGGGGGAGAGGAGGGGAATGGAAATGGATTTTAAATGACAGAAGGTCTAACGAGCTTGGCTTATGGCTATGTTTTGGAAAGCAGGGTGCAGGGACCTCGAGATGCCCATATAAATGCATATAACGAAGCATTCTTGCTCATGACTATTACCTAGATATCAACAGACAGAAAAATTCCCCTTGCTTCATGTACTTCCTCTGAGCTCTGGCAGATGTTAACACCCAAACCCACCGCACCCACATGTTTTTGAGTTCAGTCTGTCTTTAATGTCTCGTGAGATCACAAGACCCGCACTTTCAGCAGACACTTTTGCAGATCAGGCAGGCAAGGACCAAGACCAAGTCTCCAGAAAACCCTCTGCCTGGAGGCAGAGAGTACAGCTAGTGCCCATCCCTGCAGCATCCAAACTCTGCACGGGCAAGGTGACTTTGAGAACAGTTGTACTAGCCTACAGATGTACTTCACGCCCTGTATGAAAGAAGGAACAGCCCTATCCTGTTCCTCACCAACAGAGAGGCAGATCATAAGCTCTCCTGTCACAAGGGGCACCTCCATCACCAGCCCCAGCAGCAAGCATGCACTCAGTGGAGAGCCAGGCTCAGATTTTCTCCAGTATGAAGTAGCCAAAGGTCCAATTTATCATACGCCTCCCCAGTTTGTCAGCTGCATGTGATCACTCGTGAATAATGTTCTCCTGCCCAGCTCAGAGGCACATATTTGTGCCCTCTCACTGGCCACATGTCATTGACACAGACAGGCACACGTCTCCGAGACACAGCTGAGATAGGCTCAGTCCAGTGCTTTACACTCACAGCAGTTGCAGACAATGTATACAAAGTGATACATCCCATACCAATCAACTCTCTTTTTATCTCAGGAATATCAACATGCTGCCTCCTTAACCCACAACATTAGCAAGAGTCTGCATAGCACATCTGCCAAGCGACAAGGAGCAAACCCTGTATCACCAGAAAAACACACATCCATCCCCCTCCTGGTCTCACTGGAACACTTTTGCTTCCAGCTGTACACCTCGCCTTTGCCGTAACCAACAAGGGAGCAATGTGGTGCAGCCTGTTGGGATTATGTAAGAGACCTGCCTGCCCAGCTCAGAGCAGCAGTGTTCCTACTTTGCAATACACCTACCTCGGAGGGTAGGACTAGCCAGAGCACTGCTCATGGCATTTATAAGCTGCTCTTCCCAAAGCATTGCAAAACAGCAGGGTTGGATCCTTGGCCAGCAAATCCTTTGCCTGGGGGTACAAGGGCAGATTGAGGTGGAATGCTGTATCTCCACCAGGAGGCTGCCTCCACCAGGAGGAATGAAGGTCAAGGACTTTGGGAAAGAAAAGATAAACTGAAAGACTGTACTAGGAAGGCAGCAGTCAGTGAAAGAGCATCCAAATCTACTTGCACTATACCCACAGAAACCCTCCATAATGCTAAGAACTTCAGCCTGGCTAAAAACCAGGGCAATTCTGACTTTTAGGTGCCCCAAGCTCATGTGTCCCCAAGCAGGTACCCCAAAAGGGCTATTTACACCTCTAGCAAACTCTTGGAAAATTCATAGTTTAACCTTTATTCCTGAATTTCATCTCCTGGAGTAAGAGAACAGCTTGTCCCCTGCCATCCCCGCAATGCTGCAGAGATTGATGCATTCCTGTATAGGGTTTTGAAAATAATTTACCACCTAAGGAGTTACCACCTAAGGAGTCTTTCTGCTGTGCCTTTTGCAATCAGACATGTCTATCTCGTATTGGCCTTATTAGCCACCAGCGTGCTTGTAACAAATGTGGATAGAGCCTTTCCCAAGTCTTCATTCGCGAAGCCTAGCCATGATGATGATGATTTGAAAATAATTTTAGAAGTCCACAGAATTGGTCATTCTTCTCTGAAAATGCTTCAGAGAAAGGCCTGTGCTCAGTGTGCAGAGGCCAAAGCAGGGCCAAGGCCACACAGACCCAAGCTGAGCTGCCACCAGTACCACATGGCAGAAGGCCACCCCAGTAGAGCATCCCAGGAATACCTGCCATACGAGTCACTGTCTGCAAGCCAGGGCAGTCTGGTAAGAATTCCCATGCACTTCAATAATGGGTGCAAGGGCAGCTATGCTCGAACACTCAACAGCCACTTCAAAGGTCACAACAAGGACCAACATCATGGCAATAAGCAAGACAGCTGGATCCTCAAAAACCCTCAGGAACCCCATGTTTCCACTGCCATGCAGACAGAAAGACATATTCCTCCTCAAAAAAACTCAGGAACCCTGTGTTTCCACTCCCATGCAGGCAGAAACACACGTTCCTCTCCAGCTCATAAAAGAGGCACCAAGAAGAGTGAGAAGGAGGGAGACAAAAAGAGGTAAGCAAATGTCACAAGAGCCAGAGACAAAATAAAGCACTGACATCCACACACAAACCCTCAGGTAGTTTCTTGCCATGGAGTCTATCCCCAGTGCTACCCACAGTTATTCACACTTTTCCATCCCCTGTTATATATTAATGATTCTTGTTGATGGCCCTTCTGCTAATACATTCCTGCTGGAGTGGGTCGGGTCAGAGCAGTAAATGGCAGCAAGAACTGTTGAGCCACGCAGAGCCTGCCTGGCTCCGAGGGAACGTGCAAGAGCGCCTGAGAGGACAAAGCAGCCAGCACAGATATTAATGCTGCAGAAATGCTTCAGAATTTTTCAAAACTTTGCTTTACAAATTGCATACAGTCAACAGCATGGAAATTTCTTATGAACTGACTATTTAATACAGTAGTTCAGATCCCACCAGCTTGGGCACAACAATCCTGTCTGATATAGTTTGCTCTCTGTTAAGTAGCCCTCCTAGCCTTTACAGCATAGGCAAAAGCTAAAGCATCAGATGATCTGTACTGATGTATTCTAGCTCCAGGAATCCCGATTTTCCTGACACAACCAATTCCAAACACACAAGTTACTAAAATTTGAAGCACCCTCACAAAGGAAACAGTTAAGTTGCATCAAAATTGATTTATCTTTTACATTTTGCTTCCATCATATTTGCAATATTTATTTTTTAAACCAATTACAGTGGAATAATAACCACAAGTACACATAGCTTTTCATGCTTAAAAACACAACAAAAAAGATCCACAGAAGAAAAAACTGTGTGGCTGCACACCTGAAAAAGTCCACATGAGACAGGAAATCTCTCGTTCATTCTAATAGCTCTCTATGTGGATGAGATTTCCTCTACCACACGGCATCCTGACAGACCCCAGCAGCTCAGAGCAATATCCTTTTGGATGCACAACTATTCCTTCAGTGCATATTTACTGCATATTTTCATCCAGCCCATCATTCTTTATTTGGAGCTATATTTTTATGCACAAAACAGTAGCTTTCAGAGGAGGCAGGAGTTATTAAAAAGTTCATCTGTTCCAGCTGCTTAATCCTCACTTAAACTCATCATTAATCCTTTTTTTATGACACCATAATTGTCCCTATGGCAACCAATTATGATGTCACAAACGAGATTAGAATTTTAGATAGGGGAACAGAATTAGCTTCTTCTTTATTTGTTTAGGTCCTTAGCGGCTGTCACGTCTGATCAAATCACTGGCCCATGAGTTCAAGAACTCTCATTTCAATATCCCACCAATACCTGGTATTCTAGGGCAAGGCAGACAAACACAGGCAGCCATGTGTACCCAGTGAAGAAAGTTGTAGTGCAGAGAGAGAATCCCTTTCCAGCCCCTGCAGGTCATGATCTCACTGCCTGAAGCAAAAAAACATTGGCAGCTTCAGTGACATTGTGAGTGCTCAGTAGTCAGACTTGCTACGAATGCAATTCATTTTCCTTTAAAAGCCTAATCCCTCTTTGGATTCTACTAAATATTTCCCTTCAATGATTTGCTGCAGCAGTGAAGCCCCTATTAAATACACACAAAACAATCATGTATGGCAAGTAAAGAAAAAGCCTCCGAGCTCACTTTTTTCATCATATTTTCTTCTACTTATAAACCAAATAGCCACAGTCTGTCATCTCTCTTCCTGGAGAATAATCACAAACACGCTTGAATGCCTGAAGTGATTTACATTACCCTTCTCTAGTCCTTTTTCATTTCATCTGTACTTTTTCAAGTTCCCAATAAAATAAAGAAAGAAAAAAAGGGAAAAAGAACAAGAGGTCAAATACTGGCCACTCGGGTACCATTAAGAACATCATCAACAGCTGGAGGTGTCACATATTCACGATAAGGAGGATTTGACCCCATTCCTTCCCCCAACCCCACAGGTTTGTCTTGTGCCACTGCTGAGGTGAATTAATTAGGGTAAGAGCAGGAGTTAAGCTAAGAGCAAATCCCACAAAAAAAGAGGGCTGTCCCATGGAATAACATTAGGATCTGCACAGAGGAACCTGCCTCCCCACTTCTAATACGTGCTCCTTTCAGCAGCCAGGTCTGGCTTTGAGTCATTAAGGAACAATCCTCAGAGACCAGCACAGTCATGGGCAATCCATGTATTTTACTTCCCAGGTAATTTATTGTAGCTCCTGGAAAACATGACAAATGCACCCCCCTAGATATGTAAAGAGGGCAAGAGATTTACTTTCATGTCCTGCACTAGATCGAATCACAAAACAAGTGCCTCCCAGCTGCCCTTGCATCTGGAAAAGCAGTTCCCTTTCAAGATGCACTTCACAACAGGCAAAATGGCAACATTTCTATTTGGCTGTAAAGATGTTGCAGCACTTTATAAAATTGACATACTTGCCAGTATCCACTAAAAGAAGTCATCACTTCCATTTCAAAGCAAATTTATATCTTGAAAAAAAAAAAAAAAGGAATAAAAAGAAACAGAAAAATTCCTTCTGAAAATGCTTTTTACAAGAAAAATTTTCTTTTTTTTTTTCATTTAGAAACATTTCGCAAACACTATCAAGCACATACATCTATTCATCTTATTTGTAGGAGAGGTCCACATTAAAACTAATTTTAGGTTTGTAAGACTGCTTTCCACCCACTGCCTGCAGTTGAGATGGGCTCTTCCAGAGGGCAATTAGGAGCCAGAGCCTGAATTATGTTGGCAAAATGGTCCTGTGGAGAAGACTCCCTCATGTGCTAATGCCTGCTAAGGACATCCAGGGAAAGTAGCCTCCCCAGCCTGAAACTGTCCATCAAGAATAGTTTCTCCTCTCCTCATACTGACTTCTTCCCACATACCGGTACTCACAATCTTTCCAGAGCCAGTAAGGAGTCACATCAACCATCGAGGAGTTCACGTGGGGACTGATTCATCACAGCAGACCCATTAGAAGGAAATGCATTAGTCTTAATGGCAAGAACTGCACACTCATATGCTCTCTTCCCAAGAAAGTTCTCAAATCCTGTGGGAGACATACGTCGGGAACAGCAAAACCAGTACAAGCAGACACTGTTCTATGACTGACAATTCAGCAATCCACTGCCAGACATAACTTACTATAACAAACACTGCCTTGTAATTTGCCTATTATTTATATTCCTTTTTGGGCTGTAGTTCTCAACACTCTTCAGCCTTGAACAGAAGACTGCCCTCCACACACAGCCATTCCAAATATGATAGTTCCCTCCTTCTACACTGCCCAGATTAGTTGGATGGGAGCAACTCACTCCAGAGAGCCAAACCTCAGAAATTTGACTTTACAAATTCTCATCCTGTTGATCTGAGCACACTGTGGTGCTCAGCAACCAGAGCATGGTGGGAGAGACCACCACCCTGCCGAGATCCACCCACCTGGGAGAGGATAAATGCTGATCCAACTGCTCCATGGTCAGACAGGAACAGCAGAAATGGCTAAAAAAAACAGGTCAACGCTTCCTGACGGCAGAAGCCTTTTCAGCCCTAACATCAAACATCACTTTCATTCTCTGTGTAAGACAAGAGTTGGTGCCCAGTAAGTGACTACTTGGGCTTCTATTAACCAGGTGCATTCCACCAGTAGCTGCAGAGACAGACTCCCAGATACAGAAAATTCTCAGGAAGAGAAGGAAAAAAAACCCCAAACCAGCAACCATTAACCATACACCTGACATACATTCAGCTTTCAGACATCCCTGGAGAATGACCTCCCTGTTTAGGTATAAAAATATGGATGTCCATCCACTACCCCATACTTCTCTGATAATATACTTAAATCATGACATCAAGAAGCTCCTGCTAACAGTCAGAGGACAATTCATCTTCCATGTTCATTCAGACTCTGGTCATTCAGAAGAGGCTAAGTATCATAGGGCTGACTAACACTAGATGTGGTTATTACAACACATTTCTATCATAAAAAATGAATCGTGACCAAGATAGTTTCACAAATACTATCAAATAACTTTGGCTTGCCAGAACACAGCACTTCCATTCTTTGGGAAATTCTTGTATTTCAAATCAAAGCAAAATAACTTTTCTCTTCTGAATCAAAGTGAGAAAAAGAACTCAGCATTAGGAAATTCTAAGGAACTATAATATCAACTATCTATATTTTAGTTATAAGGATGACTATATGAATATGTCACTTATCTATTTTTTTGAAAACAAATCAGCATCTTCCCCAGAAGATTTCAGTTGGAAAATATTATGCCAAAATTTAAAAAAAAAAAAATGTTCCACAGGGAATTATTCAGCTACCCTTCTCCACTATAGAAGACTGGAATTACAAGCAAATTCATATATTGCGGTACTTTCACAAGTATTACCTCACACCCCATTTTCTGTTAATTTAGAATGAGTGAAAGGTCACTTTATTTTAAGAAAAAAAATCATGTGTTTTCCCATTGCCACTCTTTGAGCAGACCCTTCACAGAATGTCTTTGAAATCTTCCTTGTTTTTTCGCATGCACCCACAGCTCAGCCACATCAGGCACAAGCCCTCCAGGCACACCTCCCTGTTCCCAACACTTCTGGCACTCCAGTCAGATGCTGACACTCACTGTTGTGCCTGCAACTGCCTGACACAAAGATATTCCCACTGTTTTTAATTTATCCTCCTATTATTTGTGTTTTCACACATAATAGAAGCTGCTTTGTCTGCCTGTGTAGTAAATTTGTCTCATTGTCTTACAACCTTGCTGCGAGAAGCTGTTAAGATTGATTCACAATAGGGCCAACATTTCCATCAAGCAAATATCACGCTCAGCACCTGACAAATTGTGACACCGTTTGCAAAGCAACTGAATCAGAAACAAAAAGCTCCCACTGTATGTTCGAGTACAGACAGCTGGGGAAGGGGCCATCACACAGGAAGCAAGGACCACTGCCCAGACACTGCTCAGCCACAGCAAGACCCGGGAGAACCCTGTGTTTTCTGGACATGATCCTTATGTTGTGGGTGGGAGTGGGCAGGAGAGCTGACTTGAGATAGCAAGCTGCTTCTACAGGAGAGGAATTCATATCTTTCTCTTCATCAGCAACTGAATTGAATTGGGAGAAACTGAGCAGTGGTTCTGCCATTCCAGCTTATTCCCTCCTCCTTTTCGTTCTCTCTGTACTTCAGATCCCTCGTGGCTTACTTCAATCTTGGAAAAATTATTGTTATAAAGCATTACCTAGTGCACCTTAAGCACAACTTTCCACTGTTCCTTCCTGTCCTCATCTCATATTATAATTGCTGGTGACCCACCAGAAATGCCTATCTTTGTTCACCTCAAGGGTCCAGAAGTCTGATTGGAGCTGAAATGATCAAAAACTTCTTTTTATGACCTACAGTTCCCAGCACAAGCAGACACATGCCAGAGCTCCCAGACCCAACTGCGAGCCCACATCTGCATCCTTCAGGAGAAAGTCAGGTTCAGCTTTCATTTGGTAAGATGTACAGCTGCAAAGGATAGTAAAATAAGATCATTGGTGGCAGAAAGGCAAGGCCATCTGGTATCTTGGCACTTCACAAGTGAAAGAGGATGATCTCTGACTTTTGGGAAGGAAAAGACATGAGTAATCTTAGGATAAAGGCCAAAGACTGAAAATAAAGTGAATTACCTTTTTTCTGCTAAGTCAGGAGAGAGGCATAATCAGTCTGTGATGGAAGCTCTCCCTGGCACTGCCTGTACTGCAACTTTTCCTGAACAGACAACAGCCCTTAGTGATTAGGAAATGAGGAGGAACGAATCCAGCACTTTCACAACCATAGGTCAGCTCCCCTCTTCCTTCCATCTCTCTCCCCAAATTAGTCATCTTATCTTCTCTTCCCACAGGAGCTGTGAAAAGAGAGGAGCCCCCACACTGGGGGCAGCTGTGACTTACTCTTCATCTGGACCAGATACTGATATAACCACCAAACTCAAAGCCTTTCTTCAGAAAAAAAAAGGGGAATTGGAAATTTAAGCAGCTATTGCACGGACAGGACTGTGAAAACAGCCTCAACCAATCAAAGTTCATGGCAGAATTACATTTCATTGCTTTATTTTCTGCAATATGGAGGTGGGGTAAGGGGAGAAGAGTGTAGAGAGCAATTCAGGGATTAGGGAAAAATACCATATTGCCCAACCAAGGGATTAGAGGAGGTTTTTCTTTTAAATTCCCTTCTATCTGGTCTCTCACCAGACATGAGGTGAAAATTGGAAAGAATACATTCCTTCCTCTTGAATAGGTGACTGTAGATGACTACATGTGAGGAAATAAAATTATTTGTGTGTCATACTAAACAGCTCTTCCAGTTGCAGCCACCGGAGATGGTTCAGGTTTCTGTCTTTCACACACACAAAAAAAAAAAAAATCATCACACGTGAGGCTTTTCTAAAACACATTCACTAAGGGGGAAGCTCACACACAAGCTCTTCAGGTCCATCCTGACATGGACAGCATTTCTTTGAGTGTTTCTGGCTTGAGACTGCCTGTGGGCTTGGATGAACATACATAATGCTTGGCTTATGTTGTTGATGTCCATCACATTCCCAAAACGGGTCCGGACAGCAGGTTGTTGTGCACTGGGAGAGCCCAGGCTATTCCCAGAGGGAAAGACATGCAGTATGTCCTCTGGAAAGCAGAAAATCTGAGCTCTTGCCAGCCCTCCCTTTGGAGAGTACCAAAGCCTTCCAGGCCAGTCTGCCAACAGCCATCCCTGCTAAAGGCTGTAGTTTTACTCCCTGTCAAACGGATTAAGGTTTGATAGGTAAAGGTATTTTGGGAGGGAAAGAACTGCCACCCCTAGGTCACTAGACTGAAGGCCATCAGTTTAGCAGTTTCTAAACACCACATATAAACTCTGTGAGGGGGCATCTTCAATGCTACATTAGTCTCAGTCCAGCTTGTAACTGCCCCAGCATCACAGCCAGCATTACTCATCCTTTTAGTATCTGTTGAAAAAAGAGAAACAAAATGCTGCCAAGACAGAGACCAAATAACCTGACACTCAGTAATTTTGCTGTTCACTGTGGAACACAGCACATTTATCAAACGATGATATGGCCCATATCAGACTCAAGGAAATGAAAAACACTGTTTTGCTGTTTGCCATTTGGGCTGAATCAAGATTCCCAAAGCCAAAAGAGTCCTCACAACATCACAACACTACCTTGTACCCAAGCCACTATGAGCCCACTCCAGCACTGTTTGTTGTGCATCAGTGGGGCTTGTCAGACACCTCTCAGCATTCCTTTAATACCCAAAAAAGCTGGACCAAAAAAAAAAAAAAATGCTGGAGAAGGCAACTTGTGCCTCTTCCTTTTTGCCATAGGTTTGCATTGTACCGAGAAGGACATTCTTGATCTTTATGTCCAATTACACTTAAAACATGCACATAATCACTTTGCAGCCTCTGCAACAGTCTACCACTGCAGGGCTCAAAAATTTCCTATATTGCAACTCTGAAGGGGAAAGGAAGCAGCTTATCATAAGCATCTCAACAGCAAAGAATCAGAGACTGAGTCCTGGACTATAAAGCTCACACTAACCTTGGAGGCAGGAAAAAACCTGTTTGACCAACCTCAATAAATTAAATTTAACCTTGTAGAATGTGAAGCCCAGTGTTCATATACTTCTGTGTTCTTCATTCATTGTACCATGCATTGCACAGTCCCACACAGAGCATGGGTATCTTGGTGAAGGTAGGCCAAGAAAGGCGAATTACAGAACTAAAAGGGACAGAGAGTAACTAAAAAATGCAGAAAGCCAGAAATTCTATCATGGTAAACACTGGGCAGGGCAGGGACAGAACTACCTGCTCCAAAGCCAAATATACTGCCCTGCAAGAGAGGTGAGAGTTGCAACTGTTGGCTACCTGCAGAGACCAAAAATGGAAAATAAAGAACAACTTAAGCTGTTTTCACCAGTGGAAGGCCACCCACAACCAAACATGTCAGCTGCATCAGTACTGTTGCTAATTCCTTCTTCAATGTCATTTTAAATCAAGCTGAAACGCGGAGGTGACTGGCAGTGCCAGAAGCAAAGGTTCCTACGAGCACAAGCAGCTGGCAAGACATTGGTACTAGATATCCCTTGAGGCAATACTATCAAAGGCACTCATCTTTTGTTTCCTATCTACATGGGGGCTTTTAAAATGTGAATTCTCTCAGTGTCTGAACTTGCAAGTAACCTCCAAACTCATAATGGAACTTTATTCACGTCTTTGGCATTTCACTTACTTTCACAGGAGAGTCCACTGCCCTCTAGGGCATCATCTCAAAACCATAAATCAGGCTAACATCAGCAATTAATAATGAAGGACCTGGCTTAGTGTGCACCTACACATGGCATTTCATTGCCTTGAGAGTACCTGCAGGATTCAATGCTCCAGGCAGAATGAAACTCGATGTGTTTTCACAACAAAAGGATATACTCCTGGGATCATTCACTAATTGGATAAAAGCATCAGAACTACCCCATTACCATCCCTAGAGGAAACTCATTAGCAACCTAATGAAATAAAGTGATGACAGGAAGGTATTTTCTCATCATCTTTTAATGCTAACAGGCTTTAAAGCTATTTTGCTTCCTCACCCTCTCCTATGGTGCCCAGAAACCCCATGGCACCTCTCAGAGCATCACAGGCAGTCCCCTCTCCTGCATATTACCCAGCGTCAGGGAGCAGTTTCAGAGCACAGAGGGATTCTAAGATGTTCGACTCATCATCTTTGATCAATCTGTGCAATTGAAGCTTAATCCCTGCCCCACTTGGAAAAGGTTTCCCAGTGGGTCAAGCTTCCTGATGAGTCATACAATTTAGAAGAAATATAATCCGACTATTAGGGACTTTGCTGTTTGTTTTTATGACAAGCATAACTTGTGAGCATTTGAAAGATATTAGAAATATTGAAACAAACTTTACAATTCTGAAATATTTTGAAGTTGGCAAAGTTACAAATATTGAAGTACTACATAAGCATAGTGCTTCTAATAATTATGTCTATATTAAATATGATAATTTCTTTTTCTCCTTCTGTAAAAAGCATCAGATCATATCCCCAAACTCTTGTGTATCATATAGCCTTAATCAGGCATACTGTGGATGCACATATTAAACACATATTCCTTAGTAACAACGAGGGAGGACTAGATAATTTTGAATACATCTGAAAAGGATATTACAAAGCAAAACAAGGTACTCACCCACCACATTCCCACTACCCACACCCCTGATCACTAAACACCTTCCTCCAAGTCCCTGGAATTGGAAAAGAGCCCACATCTCTCCACCAAGAGCTCTTACATACAGCCAGCCAACCAAAGGCATCAATATAATTTATCTCTGCAATGCCTCTATAGCACAGCTGAGGTTAGAGGGCTGCCAGCAGCATCATTCCCCAGTGCCAATAAGTGAACCCATTGCTGATGGTATTGTATTGATGTATTGACCTTATTGGCAGCCTGAGGGAATAGCATCCTATATCTTCTCATCTCTCATGTTTAGCCACAGAAGTACACAGGAGGAGCAAGGATACCTTCAGTTAGTATTCCTCAAACCCAAGTACCATTAGACACCTCCCTTCTCTCTGAGTACATGGCCATTTGTCTACAACAATGGTGTTAGTGTTATGCAATCTCTAGGGCTGGTGAGCTGGAAAACTTTCTAGGTAGAATTTGAATCACAGAATATGCTGAGTTAGAAGGCACCCATCAGAATCATCGAGTCCAACTCCTAGCCCTGCATAGGGCACCCCAAGAACCACACCATGTGCCCGAGAGTGCTGTCCAAATGCTGATGTTAGGTATTTGATGCTATAAACCCTCAAAAAAAAAGGGTGGATGGATGAGATGATAAAAATAGCAGCTTCCCTTTATGAACTGTAAGTTTTAAAGTTAACTAAGCTTTTGAACAGCTGTTAAATGGAAAGGGATTCTGGCAGTGCCATTCAGATCTGCAGTTGAATGGAAAGCCAGAAGTGAAAGGTTCAGGACCTTATTACCAAGCTTTTTTCTAGCACAAGTATTTCAAACAACCAGGCTTTCTCAAAAATGCAGTATAGAAAGTAATGGAGAAAAATCAGGTTCAATCCTACAGTACAGACAGGTTTAGCCCTGCACCAGTTTCCTTTGTAAAGAGCATAGTAGTTCATGTCCATTTATTCATCAGAAACATGTAATAAATTTTTTCCCTTTCCCTTCAACTTCTCCCCCACCTTTATGCTGGGCCATTTCACTAAGTTAGATGGAGGTGTCAAGGCATTCAGAAGAATCACTTAGTGCCCTGTGGCAGCCTCAGGCTACTGAATCTCCCTAAAAATGAACCCTCCCATTTGCTCAGTGAAATAAGTCAGAAGCAAAAGTTCATAGAATCGAAGAATGCTTTGGTTTGGAAAAGACCTTGAGGATCATCTAGATCCAACACCCTTCCATGGGCAGAGACACCTTCCACTATTCCAGGTTGCTCAGAGCCCCATCCAACCTGGCCTTGAACACTGCCAGGGATGGAGGCATCCACAGTTTCTCTGGGCAGCCTGTTCCAGTGCCTTTACCATGCTCACAATATAGAATTTGTTCTTAATATCTAATATAAACCTGCTCTCTTTCAGCTTAAAGACATTATTCCTGTCACTACAGGCCCTTGTAAAAAGGTCCTCTTCAGCTTTCCTGTAGGCCCCCTTTAGGTATATTTGGGTGTATTATATTCTAAGCAAGATCTAATTACAATATTCATGCACAGCTGTCCTCTGCCTCTCCTGCAACTTTCATGTTGCCGTTTCAATCCTTTTCTGTTCCACTATACTCTTAGCCTGGATGGGAGGTCTTGCTGTTAGTGCTAGAGTTGAAGATCTGTTCCCACTTTGTCACACAGATTCCATCTGCACTCCTAAATAAGTCACTTTATGTTCTTTTCTTCTGTTTCTCTAAGTGTAGCTACAAAGACTCAGGTCCTACACTGCCTGTGTTATGTATTATCATGGATTACAGCTTTACAGATGGAAAAAACTGAGACAAAGTATCATAGACAAGCACTACATTTTGTTGTTTAAGGTAAGGCTCTGACCAGAACACCAGATTTTTTTGAGTCAAAAAAACAAACAGCCCCTTCCTTTACCCTACACAGCCTCCTGCTTCATTTGTGAATCTCTTCTGCAGACTAAGATGGGGGGCTGTGGTCTTCTGTAGGAGAAAAAAAATTCTAATGAAATTTCAAGTAAGAAAACCACTTTTCTCTCTATCTGCAGTCATCCCAAGCCCAGTGTTTCCCTCAGAGACCAACTCAAGTAGATACTGGACAGTCTCTCCCAGCACATTAGACAAGGTGATGCTGGTGTGAGGACTGCACACATCTTAATCTTCACTGACAAAATCCTCCCTGAATTCATTTACAGGCAAAATGTAAAAGACAAGTTTCCAGGGAGGCAAAAAAAGCCTTTTATGAGCTGGCTGAGAGGCAATCAACTTCCCTGCTGGCAGCATGAAGTGGGCTGTACATGAAGCAGCAACAGCCTCACCAGGAGCTCAGCATCCCGAGAGAAAGGGCAACAGGAGAATTCAGGGCTGAGAACATGGGCACCAGGGAAGCAGCTACACCCACAGGCCAGCACATCCACACCAAGAGAAGCAGGAAAACAGAAATAAAAAGCCCAGTATAGACAAAAATGAGAAGTGAAACCAGAGAAGCCTGGTGGCTTTAGATGTGCCTGCAAACCTGGGTCTCAGCTCTTGGCACTGCATGCATCGGACCTATGGCCTTCACCATGAGCAAGCACATTAACATTTTATATACATAAATATGTATTACCTCAGAGGAAAGTACAGTTAAATAAAGGCTGAAAACCCACACACCATACATTGGCATTAGCAACATAATGACATCCTTTCATCTTATGTTACTGGGCATTTACATAGAGCATGCACCGAGGCTCCAGAACACACAGCCCACCCTGGTACACTTTTCTAAGCCCACACAAGGTCCAGCAGTTATTTAAGAGAAAACACTGATGATTTTCCCACACAGTTGCAACTTGCAAATGCACAGTGAAGTCCTTCTTGCCCATGTCCCATCATATACCTTCCTTCACCCTGAAGCTACTCACTGTGGCATTACCTAACCCATACACAGCCATCAAACACCCAGCACTAACCACATGGAGGCTCCTACAGACCCTGTAGACACAAACATACCCGGGCACGTCTAGATGTACTCTTACACATTTTTTTCAAATACACCCAGTCCCACATCGCTAAGAGCAACAAATCATAGAATCATTCAAAAACCACAAGGAGGAGACAAAAACCCCAAACCAATACCAGGACATGTGTGTGAACAGTATAACTGAGTTTGTGCATCACTCCCACTTACAAAGTGTTTTTAAATAAAACAAAACAAGAACTCTGTAGAGCGAGACACAAAAGAGCTCCAGCTTTCCAAGGCAAAGTTCCTCATTGACAGTTCTTTAACTAGAAGAAGTAGACACAAAGAAACAAGCCTCCCATTCCTGATTTTTTATTATAATTATTATTCTTTCCCCCTCCCTCTTTTTGTTAATATGTGGGGAATCTTTTGTCCAACTGTCACGTGTGTATCTCATGCCCAGGCTCTGGTGGATGCACCAATGAAGTAGAAGAAAGAGCACAGAAGGCTGTTGCACATACACATATCCTTCCCAGCAACTCAGCCAAGCTGCCAAATAAAAAAAACCCAAACAAACAAACAGACCTGTCAAAAGTCTGGTGAGGCTTCAAGCAAATAATTTGATCAGCCCCATGACTGACCCAGGAGAGAAGAACTGACTACCTGCTCATTTATTCCAAAGGACTAGCCAGAACAGAAGTGTTTTCCACTTCGTCAAAGTTATGTGGCACCTGATTCAGCACTTTTTACACGGTGAAATTTTCCGCCTGCAACAGTAAGAGGGCAATCTGAGTCTACAGGTCCGTGCCTGTGCTACACAACAGCTTTATTATGTGCCCATAGAGGCTCCCCCTTTCAAATCACTGATGCACTTATCTCCTTCTGAGTATGTACATAATTCCATTGCAGCTCATGAGTAATTTTATTTAGAGTTACCATTCACAACATCTCTTTCGTGAAGTGCTGCTAACCCCAGATATGGAAGGGAGAACATCAGACATGCTCTAAATTCAAAGACAGTCCCTTTACTTTGCATGACTTGGAGACATTATTGGCCAGACTTGCAGCCACATCTCAATATCAGGAGGGAACTTCAAATGCCAACTTGGTTTTCCCATGGTATGGTTCTTCTTTGTGACTATCATAGCTTTTTTCTGCCTTTTGCCTCCACACGGGATTTCCACCTCAAAGCTTTATAAATCAAATAGCTTTATGAAGGCCCCTTCATGTACCAAAAACATCCAGTGATCTGCTTTGGGAGAAAATGACAAAATGGTGATGAAAGCTTTGGGTGACAAAGTTAACTGAGTTACTGTTATGAGAGTGGGTGGTAACAAGATGTACAGTACATACCCGAAACTCTTAAAGACAGTTGTAAGCAGATCTTATGAGATTAGGCCAGAGAGTGAGAATTATTTTCTTGACATTTGGTAGAAGATAAAAATTTATCCATCCTTTATGTGCAGAACAATCTCACTCATTTATAGAATTAGAATGTATTAAGATTCAAGGAAACTTAAGTAAAATAAATCAATACAATCAAAAGATCAAAGGCTTGTGTTGGGTGTTTTCATTTTTACAAATGCCATCCAGCTTTAATTATTCATAATACTTCACAGTACACTAGTAAATGCTGTCATATTTCATAAAATAATTAACTCTTAGTAATAGAGACACCTCTACCATGCTCTATCTATTTAATATTTACTGAGAAGAGATCTGCATGTTATGATCGCTATCATGTCAGTAAATAAATGAAGCAAAAAAAATAAGGATATTGCTTATCCTTACATTTCTATTTTGGTCTAAAGCCCCATCTGTAGTCTCAGGTACTTATGTGCTCATCAACAGTGACAAGGCTTGTGTAATCAAGGATTTCCCAGAACTTCTCTGCTATAACTTTTTCCCCTTCAAATGCAGTGATGAAACCAACTCTAATTATAACTCCTGTTACTTTTTGCCATGGCAGACAAGCAGTTATTGCTGATGCTGCAGGAGGAAAGGCCAGCTTGATTCTTGGCTTCTGCTTGCAGAGGAAGCGTTGGGAAAGCACACAAGGCACATCCCAAACAGATTAATTTGGCAAGTCAGAGAGAAATAGCATCCAAGGAAACTCAAACCACCTATTTTACATGGTGACATTTCTGAGTGGAACTGGACACAGCGAGCTATGAAAACCAGCACCTCCAGCCATTCCCAGTACTAAAAGGGAAATGAATGGTTTCTTGCTCGGGCAAGACACCTTAGCCAAAGACAAAGCACCATAACTGAGCTGCCAAGCCCATTAGCAGCACAGGTCTCTGAAATGATTCGCTGTGGTCCCACTTTTGGAAACTCCTGAGTCACGTACGAGTAAGAATTCTAAAGCCTGCCACCCACTGCCTCAGTCAGGATTTCTCCACTTGGTCAAAATGAAAACACATTTCTCTAGAAAAACTGTTCTCTGGTGACTGTTTGCCAAATACCACTTGAGCTCTCACAAGAGGGCCATTAAAACTTACAACTGTATTTTTATTTCCAATGCCACTAATCAAGATTCCCTGGATTTATAAATAATAATTAATTAAGAAATTAAAAACCATTTGGTTTATTGATGGCTTCAGTTAGTTTGCTTTTTAGGTTATGTTGGTTGTTTTGGTTTTTTAGGATGGTTTTTTGTTTGTGGTTTTTGGGGGGGGATTTTTTATGGTTTTTTTTTTACTTTTACTATTTCTCTAGGCTTAAAGAATTAAATGACAAGATTGCATTTCAGATGAGTTTTTTAGAGCTGCAAATACTGGCAGGAAAACTGCAAGATAGAGCTTTATTTCCTCTTACCTTAGTTTTCATTGTGGAAATATTCTTATTGAGCATCCCTTTGGTATAATCTGAATTTCTCTTTATATAAAGCATTTCTTTGGGAAAGCATCTTTGATCTGTACTTTATCTAAAGGAGACCATGATGTTTCTCACAGGCATTTGCAGTGACAAAACAATAAAAATTACAAGGAAAGAAAAATTTACATAATAGCTTTGTGTCCAAATGTCTTGTAAATATCTGCTGGGTCTAGAAATGTAGGAGGCTGATACTACTCCCAGAACCAAACTGCAGAAAGCATTTCTCTCTGGCAGACGTACACATTTAATTCACTTTCTTTTTTTTTTCATTTGCCAACCTTTTCACAGCTGGCTGGGAAACCGAATTTTTGGTTCGATCAGTTTATGAAAAAAAAAAAATTTTTTTTCATTTTGTGAGCCCATATTTCAGATTTTAAGCAGAGAAGCCAAAATGTTGTTAAGATACTTAATTCCCTATTTTGCAGGGTAAAAACAAAAATTAGCCCTAAACTTGCTGCTTAGCTGCTGGCATTCTGATGTCAGCATCCCAGTCTTAAGTCAGCTGGCCTCATTTAACAGCATGAGGCTGAAAAGGGAGATCATTTCTCTGGCTTTCATCCAGTCTACACAGCGACCAGCTCTGCAAGATACCTCTCTTCAAGGGATTGAGGCTTCTGATTGCAGATTTCCCCTTCCCTCCCTCTGCACCAGAGGTTCCCACCGGCTGAGCTCCAGCGGCAGCGCCCCCCCATTACATCAGGCCGGGCGGGCGCCCCGTCTGCAAATTAGGATCCACTTAAGGGACGTGTGTTGGCAGCACACACACGCACACACACAAACAGACACACTTTAAACCCATTAGCTCACGCACAAGCACAGAGGAGCGGCACATCCCCACTGTGCGCGTATACGTGATGACAGCACATTGGCTAGAAAGTAAGCAGCAAGCAGATATCTACTTCTGGCAGAGCTTTTGGTGTGGACAAGGAGCTTTTTGGATTGTCAGGTGCAAAGTGGCAATGGCCGGGAACATGGTAAGGTCATGGGACTTTCGAGCTCCGCGTGGGGCACACCGGAGTTGTTTAAAGCAAGTTTTTCCTCCTGGTGGTTTGACTGGGGGACAAACATGCCTACATTGGTATTTACTACACAAGATTTAATCCAGCAGCTTCTGCATTTGAAGATCCTGCCCACATCAGCACAAAACATTGGTTTCTGAACTATGTTATGCGTGGTTTTGGTACAATTCTAGAGAAACTAACAAGTTATTTGCATGCAACAACAATGTCAGTAGCTAATTAGATTAGCATTATAATGAAAGAATTTGCTGTTTAGCAAGACCAAAACAAAAGGGAGGTACGGAGGGAGGAGGGAAGATAATACTTCAAGCTAGTCTCAGGTCATAATGTCATAATATTGGTACAGCAAATATTGTTCTTCCTTTTTTTCCCTTTTGACAGTACCTTGACCTCCTTTCCAGCCACCTATTTCATTCTTTCAACTGCCACCAACAGATTTATTTTTTTACATTTTCATTAATCTTTCTTATTTTAAGCAAGTTCCAACTGTTGTGGGTTTTTTTTCCTGCATGGATAAATACAGCTGTATAGGTGCATTTCAATGTAATGCACCTGCACAGAGGATCCTAAATGAGCGGTTTGAAAGTCTGTAGGAAGCCTTGGATAAGTTCTATTCTACCAGTGGATAAGGGAGTCCACATGCCAATATAAATAGATTTTCCTGTATATAATATAGCCATTTACATTTGCAAATGTATTTCAGCACCATAATTTACTGAGAGAAATGGTAGTAATTTAAAGAGCCTGGGGGGTGCAGAGTGTGGAGAGCTCAGTGGAGGTCCTTTGTGGAAGTTTTCTACTCTTTTATCTACCCAGATTGTTCTCATTATGAATAAATGAAAGAGTGCACATTATCAGTAGAAAACCAGCTTCAGAAGAGGATAAGGTGGGGAAATCCAAGGATGCAAAGAAAATGCACTTTCTTGCACACATCAAGTCAAGTAGAACAAGTAATATGCATAAAGAGATGCTTAAGAAAAGGCTTTCATATCTGAAGGCTCAAGACTTGTTGAACACTAGATAGAGGAGAGGTGGGAGGAAGAAGAGAAAAAAACCCTGCCTTTCCTCCTACAAGCATTTATTATGAAACCCTTACAAATATTGACCATGCAGAAAACTTCAAGAATACCTATGTCTTTAACACACTTCTAGACAATCCAGAGAGCAGAATATTATTAGCAGATTTTAGTATCTCCTCCCTGTGCCCCCCTGCTTCGCCTCCCCCAAAAAGGTAGAAGTTGCCAAAATACTGAAATAAGAAAATGAAAACCTGAATAGAGCACCTCCAAGATTTCTGTAACCATGAGCAGACACATTAGGAAACCTGTCTCATTAGGAGCTATTTGACTTCAACAGCTCACCTACAGACTCTGCCCTTACCTGCCCCTAAATGTTGTGTGCTAAGAAAACTGTCAGGGTAGAGGCGCAAAAGTACAAGGGATGACTGACTGATGGAATGTTTTATAGGTGTCCAGCAAGTTTTCATTTTCACACCGTTCACCTTATTGAGTCCAGTATGAATCATTCCAGACTTCACACTCACCAGTGGGGCCAGCAGCCCTCATGGGGAAAGTCTCTCTGCACACATGAAGTATTATATAAAACTTCAGCTATGAAGAGTGTTTAATTACATCGTTTTTTAGCCCTGCCACATGCAGAGCTTTGACTCAGATCAGCTACTAAGCTGTCTCAGGTGTAAACTGACAGCACATCAAGTATCCCCCTGTAAGGGGAGATTCTTCAGCTAATTTACCGAGAGCTAGAGACACTCTCTTCTTGAAAAGACAAAATAAGTAGCAGCTCTGTGTTTGCTATCCTCCCAGCTGAGAGGGCTTGTCCCTAAGCACATTAGAATACCAGTTACTGATGGTGTGCTGCCTCCACGGAGGCTTTGCAGCTAGAATTAGGTAAGACTCGAAAACTTTTTGGCACGAAGCTTGTCAGACAGCAATCAGTTTCAGCAGCTGCGGACCATTAACAGATCCTAGCTGGTAACAGAAGAGCAGACAAGCCTCACCAACAGCTCCTTCACACAGGTGTATTTACAGAAGGAAGAAACCCATTTATTTGACATCAGAGATAGGAGATAAATGCAAAGCCATAAAAACCCAAGACCACGGTTATGAAAGTAACGCCCTGCTTTGCATGTCCCGTGGCACCCCGGTGGCTGCCGCTCTCGGCCCTCAGCCCCAGCCACGCGTGGGGGAGCCGGGCACAGCAGCCCACCTTGTCTTGTCAGCCACTGGGGCTGATACAACTGCTGCCGGCACGGGTGGGGAGCGGGCAGGGAGGGGAGACCTGCACCCCGTGAGACATCCCACAGAGAAACCCCTCTCGGGAGCAGCAGTGCCACCAGAAAGGTTTTTCGAATCCCTTTGGCGAGCGTTTGGAGGCGCCGGGAACACGGGCGGCTGTGTTGTTATCGGAAAGGGCAAAGCGTGAAGACAGACCTATTCCCCTGGCAGCCGGGCAAGATCCCCGACTCTCTCTCTGAGTAACTCTGAAGTTCACCCGCGTACACCGACACCGTCCCCATCTCCCCTGGCGCTGCCGCGCCGGAGGAGCACCCCAAACCTGACGGCAGCAGCGGGGCTCTGCGCAGGTTGCCGGCTTAACGGAACGCCGGTCTGGGAGGGCTCTTTTAGGCTTCGGGATGAAGAAAAAAAAGCCCCTCCGGCTCCAGGGTGCTGCCCTCACGCCGCTGCCCGGCCGCACCGCCGCCGGACCCGCCCGCGCCTTCCCACCCCCGGGCGCCCGGTGCCCGAGAGGTTCCCCCGAGAGGCGCCCGCCCGCCCGGCACCCACCTGTAGGACACCTGCTTCCTGAAGGTGAGGCTCCGCAGCTTCTCCTCCAGCGACTCCTCCGCCGCGGACAGCCCCGGCTCCTCCGGGACCCCGGCGGCACCCGCCGCCTCCCCGCCGCCCTCGGCCCCCCGGCAGCCGCCGCCACCCGTCGCCCCCGTGTCCTCTCCGCCGGCTGCAGCGGGGGGGTTCATTGCGTCGGGGCACTGGGGCCGAGAAGGAGGAGGAGGAGGCGGGGGCAGGGGAGGGCCGGCCGGCGGCTGCAGGCGCTGGGGGGCGGCGGTGGCCGGGGGACCGCAGCTCCCGGGGCCGCGGGGCGCGCTGCGAGCCGCGGCGGCTGCAAATGGCAGCGCGACCGCGCAGCATCCATCGGCGGCCGCACTGCAGCGGGGCATTGTGGGAAACTCCCGGGTGGCCACGCCCCGCTGCCACGCCCCGCCGCCCGCCAGCCAATCGCCGCGCCCCCCCTGCCACGCCCTGTCACGACACACACCTGCACCCGGCTCCCTCCCGGCGTCACATTAAAAACATGTTTGAGAGTGAGTCCTGGTGCCCTGGAGCACCCAGAGGCGCCCTCGCCTTCTCACACCCCGAGCTTGTTTGTCTAGCGATTGCTTCTCATTTTTCTCCCTAGGCGATCTGGATTCGGTATGCTCAGAATCAAAGCACCCAGCTTCAAAGAGGTTTCTTCTGACACAAGCATCACGGTGCCCTTCCGTGAAATTAATTGTCCTCCCACCTTGTTCCCTGCTTCTCCCTTTTCTTCAGTGTGTCAGTAAGGAAGGCTTTAGAGGTAGGTGTCGGCATGGAGCTGTTTAAGCACGTGAGTTGACAATGACAATAAGATTAAAAAGTACAGAAAAGGTCGAGGTCTGTTTCTATACAGAAATTATAGCAGGAATTATGCTCAGCCAGGGCTCTGTTTTCTGTATCCAAAAGTTCTCCAAGGTAATGTGGTTCAAAATAGAAAGACATAAGGAAAAAAAAAAGAGAAGCATGGACAAGGGCACTCTACAGAGAGGACATAGGCCACAGGAGCAGATTTTAGAACCTCACCAGATCCACAGATGACTTCCCTGAGCAGCCTTGCCCCTTCTTTGTTATTCTTGTGCCACAACACAACCATTGCCATGATTAACAACATAGGCACCATATGCACCAGCGTGCAAATGTTCCAAAATCTTGAGCATCAACCTGGCGTATGACAGTCAATAGGTTCTTAACATCTGATCCTTGCTCCTTCTCTAACCCCATGTAAAGATTCGGCTTCTCCACCTGTAGCACATACTGTGTACACATCTTTCACCTCAGCTTCAGCACTGACAGGCTCACCATGCCAGCCAACTGACATCTTTCTGTCCCTTGCTGGCAGTAGAGAAGGGTCATGAAAAGTGCATCTTTTTACTACACTATGTGTATTTAAAAGTTGAACCAACCTTCAAAGTCATATTCTACCCATATGCATAATCAACGCATACATTCCCTACATGCACACGTGCTTCTTCCAATAGGGATATAAATTTTCTCCTCCAAATTTCAGAGTATTTTTAGTTACTAGTAAAGTACACAGACTAAAACATAATTAAGCAATGTAATACCTGACTTATTAGAAGCAAAACTAAAGTTCTTATTCAGAACTGCAAAAGGAAGGTCTGGATCCTGCTCTGGATCTCTCTGTGTGCAGAGAGATTTACACACCAGCATGGAGCTCTACTGGAACCACTGCCTTTTCCCTAGAGACCTGGGTTCTCATTTGAAAAGTCTCCAGTTGAACTCTCAGGGAAATCAGCAGCCAGTGTTGCTTGTGAAATCATTCAATTTAAGAACATTGTGACAAGTCTCTTTTGCAGTACAGAAGTAATCCATTTTGGGGTGGTACTGTCAAAGGCCAGTTCAAAGCCAACCCAACATTAAGCTTCAAGGATGAGGAGCAGCACCGTAAGTCCCTCTCTCATCAGTAGTATCTTCAAGGTTCTGTCTTTGGTGAAAACCATTGCTATGAGAAGATGCCAATGATGTGTAAAAAAACCCTTTAACTGCAAATTAATTTTGCAGTCAGAGAGCAGAACACTACCTATCATCTCACAGCTTTATTGTCTCAGCCTCTGGTCCACATAAGAACAACTCTGTGGCCTGTGCCCCAGCTAATCGCTCCACCTCCCACAGAGCACCTGGAGCGAAGCCTAACAACTAATTAGAATTTCCTACCCCCTCTCCAAGCCACTGAGCCGCCTCCTCCTCCAGCATAAGCCTCCTGTGACTCCTGCTTGTCAATAACCATTTTCCCCACATGACCAAATCTACACTCTGCTCTGGGGTTACCTGTTTTTCCTCCGACTGCTGCAATTTGCATGACTCATTTGCAACATGAAGTGCTAAACTGACTTCCTATGCCTTTTTCTGAATATGAGCAATTATGAGAGAATCTGAGGCTCGTGAAGGAAAGCCCTGCTTACACAATTACACCTGTGGCATAGCTGTCAATCCCTGTGGTTAGAGCAAGGCAGCAACAGCACAAGCTTTGGAAGAGCATCGTGTTTGCTCCAAGACATGGCTGCAGACATACCGCTGGATCAGGAGAGAAAGGATGAGCACAAAAATAGATTTTTAGCAGGTTTTGCCAGTATCTGGGATCATCATGCTAGCAAAAACCTGAATTCCCATATCTGAGTTCTCATCTGTTTAAGCATTGTCAGGTTAAGAGGAGCACCTCACATCGCTCTGCGGTGATTCCCCTGCTTAACTGGGAGAGCTGACAAGGTTCAGCAGGTGGGGAGCTCTTTTTCCTGGGTGGAAACTTCTCACCACACTGCATGCTTTGAATAGCATGGATTAGAATTCCACCTAGAATAGGGCGGATGGTGGGAATGAAAGAGGAAATGCAGCGAAAGGAGGGATTTCAGCCTTTTGGAGTAAAGCCAGGGGAAGGAGGTTTATTCCATTACTCACATGCCTGTTAAATCCCATTTTGAACACTCCAGTGTGCACAGACTGTGTGCACTGTGCTAAGTTTTATTCTGAGTGGGAGGGACTGAAAATCTTTTTCCTAATAGAAAAGAGGTGGAAAAATATGAAAAAGGACATTGGGGAAGAAAAGGGTGGGGCAATCTTACTTGTTCAGTGTGCCAGGCTACCCAGTGAGAAGTTAGTCTACTCTTAATGTTCCATATTCCTTAAGATAATGCAAAATTCATCCTCAGGAAAACCTTCAACATTCAACCGTCAGGAAAACATACAAAATATATTTATACACATGTGTACATAAGTGTTTGCATCCCCTCAAATTTTTATTCTATTTTTAAATGTGACTGAACAAGCAGCCAGCTTCCCTTTACAGATCCAATGCTGATAGATAACCCCACAAAAACATTCACAGCATCTGAAGTTCCAGTAGAGCACTGCTTATCCATTGAGTAACTGAGGGATGCTGAGGCTCAACATGTAGGGACCAAGCTCAGCTCAGCAGATTGCCCTGTTGGGCAGAGCTGCTTCACCCTGCAACAACAATTAGCTCTTTGTCGAGTTACTGCTTTCTGGTACATTCTGTTTATTTTTACCATTTTTCAGCTATTTTTCAGCACTGCTCCCCTTTCTGCCTGAAGGCTGCCATAGCCAGAAATATGCCCTGGTATCTGGTGTCAAGGTGTTCATAGAGGTGAAATGGTGTCACTTGCTTGGAAGCCCCTGGGTGCTGCCCTTTCACAGATAGCATGGATCAAACCCAGGTTTTAACCACAGAGGTTTAAAAAAGAAGGACAACCAGAATGTAAACATTTCTTTGGACAGTGGAAGTGAGACAACCCAACAGTCATGGACTTACTCTACAGTGGTTATCTTCCCTCAGCAGTATCACAGCAAAGATAGGGGTCAGAACTTGTCATTTTCTCCTTACTGGAGATACACAAAGTAGTAATTCTATAGCAATGTACAGAACTCATGTAGATACAGTTCTATGTGAGTGGAATAATAAAAAGTCAAAGAAGTCATTCCTGCAGACCATTTGAAGCCCACAAAGAGGCAACAGCAAGAAAATGAGAAATCAAAAAAACTACTTCAACTTTTTAAAGTACAAACTGGAGGGAAACAAGACACATTAGCATTATTATAATTAGAAAACAAAAATGCTTTTGTTTCCAATCATTAGCTCCTTTGGATCATCTTGCTTTGCTTAATCTCAATGTATTTTATAGAGAGGAGGAAGCTACCACTGGCTTTGCAGACCAGGAATCTGAAGCGTGGAGAAGGGTAAGCCAAATTCACCAGCACGCCACAAGCATGAGCTTTGTGTTTCTAAAAAAATTCTAAAGCAAACAGACCAGGAAAGAGCACCAGGAATGACTCTCTCATGAAATACCTTCAAGAGGGGTGAAGTCTGTGCTTGTTGTAAAATAGGTACAAGCAATAGCTAACAGCAAAGGGAGAAGACTTACCACCCAACCATGCCATGAGAGGCATCACAAGCTGCATTACCTGCCCTGCAATGGGAATCAGCCTGAGAAAGGAGTATCAAAATTCAGCCTTGACTTCAAGCAGTAACATGCTTTTCAAAGAACAGCATGTACCAGAGGCTGATAGGTAGCGAGGCTGACAGCTCATCACCCAGCATTTCTTCATTGTATGTGGGCTTCTTTTTTAATCACAGACTCCCTGCAGCATCACCTGCTGTGTGATGATTTAAGGGTAATACTGAGATCCAGGGAGATTCTTAACCAATCGTTAATCACTGGTCCATGTTTTGTATGCTTGCAGGAACTGAGCTCTGCTGAAACTAAGCTGAGGGTAACTTTCCCAGTCACAGTCTAATGATTTTCCTCTAAAAATGCTATATATGGCTTGATGCTGCTAACAAGTACCCTAGATCAATAGTTCTGGCAAGTGAAATTGCCTGTTCAGAAAGCAAGAGGCACCCAGGGTAGAGCTTTGGAGGAGCTTTTTTTCCCCTCCACTACCGATTTCTTTTGCTACTTCGACCTTTTTAGCCCCAAACCAAGGCATTTCCGAAAATATGCATTGGCCACAAATTTAGTGCAGGCCACAGTGTTCCAATTTTCATGGTACGCTGCCTTCTCCAACCTCTAAAGCAGTCTTCTTTAAGAGACCTTGAAAAGGAGGCATCAAAGCCATCTCTCACGCTCCCATTTTCACTTTCAGTAAAGCTGGAACTATTATTTCCATCACTAATATTTCCTGCAGAGGATAAATTCTTGGTTGTTACTGTATGGATGCCCGGTACTCATATATGAGGTCTCTTTCCTAGAAGAAAACTGGTGTAAAACAAATTACCACACCATTGTGATGCCAGCTCTGCACAGGGTAGTTTTCACACCTGCACATCTATCATCAAGTTCCCTGGGCGGCCAGCAAAGCCATGGAGTCCCCAAACTGGAAGAAATTAGGTGGGTTTTTTTCCATGTCTACCCAAAGTAGTAAAGGTTCAGCTCCGTCCCCTGGCTGGATACTGTTTCTGGGCTGCTGGGCCCAAGGTTGACTGCTCACACAGGCAGAACAGCTTCTGAATTGCTAGAGAAAGCTCCTGAGCTATCTCAGGGGTGAGTCAGGGTAAGGGAAGGACCCGAGGCCAGCGGAGGACCCGATCCCTAAAAGCCAAAGCAAAAAGAGCTCTCTTAAGAGTTCGCTTTAGTTTAAGCAAATCCAGTGTCAAGCCAGTGCAGGGAAAGGCCTTACCTTCCAGAGGGCTATTTGGCCCATATGACTCAAGCTCCAGCATGCCCTAGCAGACTGGTATCACTGGGCTGAAGCAAGTGCCCCCTTGAGCATCAGCCTTCCTGGATCCCACTTTTAAGGAGACAGAATTTAATATTAATGGGGCTGTATCGCATAGTTGCACTGAAGTGCCATTATCATTATTAAACGCCATCAGCCTTCACCTAATTTCCACCCATTATTGACAGACATAATTCTCTGCTAATCTCAAAAAGGGAAGGGGCAGCCAGCCTCAGTTAAAAAAACACATCATTGCTTTTAACCTTCTCTTTCTAGCACCCTGCTAAAGTACTGGGGTTCTGCTGTCTTGAAGATAGACACATTGCACACAGCGCCACACCTGGGAAAGCCAAGGGCCCAGATCTTTTCCAACAATCAGGAGGAAATCAAACAAGTTCTACTTGCTTTTTCTACAGAAAATATTTATTTGCAAGAAATGAAAAGCATAACATACTTTGCTACATACATATTTAGGCTACAAAAGCAGGTAGTCTGTTCTCTCGTAGAATCAGGCAGATGATTTAAAAAGGAAAAACAGCAATTTCTTTCCACCCAATGGACATGTTTGCAGTGTTAACAATCAGGTGGGATCGCATCCAGATGACAGCACTTGTACAAAAATAGAGGCCACTGTACACACAGACACAGAGTTAAATAGACATGCCAAGAGAATAGAGACATCTGCAGTCAGAAGAGGCCCCAGTGAAGTTTACCAAGGAGTTTTGGAGGACATGCTTTTGCGCTACTATCACTGTCCATGTCATCTTAGATAGTTTTAAATGTTTGCACAAACCCATACTGCATTCCCGTGAACAAAGGGAAAGGGAAAAGATCAACTTAAGTGCCTTAGGTGTGTCACAGCAGAGTGACTCAATCACAAGGTGCTGTTTTGCATGGCCCAAGGCAATGGATTTGGCCCTGGATATGTATTTCTCTTCATGAGAGTAACACCAGGTAGTGTACCCTTGGAAGGCCTAGCAAATCTTAGAAAAACTGTGATGTATTTGTGTCACAGCATGGCCCTCTGAGAGCAAACTGCTTCCCCTCAATGTGCCCATGGGGCTGTCAGGGCAGTAGCACTCCCACAGAAGGGGGGATCCTCTCCCACAAGACCAGCTCAGAAACTGTGTTCCTTGAGCAATTGGCTCCCAGGGGCCACCTTTTAAGGCTAACTTACATCACTTAAAAAAAAAAAAAAAAGATTCAAAGCCATAATTCTGCAGAACAAAAATGATACCAGAATATACAATAAAGCCTAAAATAATCTTTTTTTTGAACCAAGCCAGAGCTGTCCTACAGAAAGGCCAGACAGTCTAGGCATACACACAAAATGACACAGTGCAACAACATTCAGTCGACAATTAATCACAGCACAGTCTTCAGACAGCAATTCACACAATTTTATGAGTGCTCAGTGATGTGGAATGTTGAACAGGTTTCAGAGAGGAAGGCCTGGATTTCCTGTTGCACCAAGCTGAATGTGCCCTGTGTGTTCAGGTAGATGCCTTTATTTAGTGACACTTATTACATTAAGGAAACAACCCTGTGTTGTTGATTTCTTTTAATTATTCACATCTGCACAGATACACACATGCTCACACTCATTCTTGCTGACTGTACAAGTGAAGAAAGCAAGACGCTGTTACATCAGCACCGCTGAATTAAAATCTGGGATGGCAAAGTCAGATATGAGCTGAGTTCTGTTAAAAGAAAATGATTACCTGCCTCTGCTTCCCCCTCTTCCTCTTCCACTCCCTTCATTATGGACTGCTAAAGTTCGAAGATTTTTACTTGCTGTTTGGAGGGGAAAGTGGCATATAACATAAAGGTCAGATATGCATAAACAGGACTGCATAATATTAAAGAGCAAGGGGAACAGGAGTAAAGCTAAACCTAGCGGGGAACTAGTGACAGAGGCTATCATTGCTGATTTATGGAATCAAGAACTGGGTTTCCCTGTGATGTCAGGTCCCTTCACTTGCCCTTTATTTCACACTTTCTGTAAGACAGGTCTACAAATCCAGCTTTCCCATGCTCAGTTCTCAGCTGTTCAGTTGAAGCTCTTGGAGAAGGAGTATGGAGATCGGTTTTAGGGTACACAAGAGACTACTGCTAATAGAGAATATCCAGACTCCATTTCAGCATCACAAATTAGAGGTTTCTGCAAGATGCACTCTCTTCTACACAGCAATTAAACTCATATATATATATACACCTTGGAAAGGCAGAAAAAGGCCTGACATGAAAAGGACAAAAACTAATTGCAATTTCCCTCTCAACACTGGAGAGCATCTCCAGTGGATGCTGATCACCCAAGCAATGTAGTACTACTAACTGGGATCACACCCTCAACATATCTCTGAGTGCCCAATGTCATTTTATTTGCCATGAGAAAGCTACAGTATTGATTGAATCCTTACATCTTATTTGTAGAGACCTTACTTAACATGTAAATCAATTCATTCACCTTTGCAACCCCCAAAGTTATTAATCCTTAACACTATATAGTGCAAACCAGCAATGCATCACAGCACTACACTACTTATATAGGCTAGTATAACTTTTGTAGCTATGAAGTTCTGACCTATCATTTCACCTTCAGAATACAAAATGTTCCCTTTTTAATTAGTGACTCGAGAAAGAAATATTTTAGTCACCAAGAGTATAAAAATACTCCGTATTCCTCTGTTCTCAACTGCGTGGGTTTTGTACAATGGCCTCTTGGCACTAGTTAGAATCTAGAGCCCAAATACTCAGTGGAAATCCCTCCCAACGTAGCAATTAGTATCCTTCTTTTACTTGACCTACATTTTAAATGTGTCTAGACAGAATTTACCACTCATAGTTTGGGGGGATGGGAGCATAGAGGTGGGTTGGTTTCTTCAGTAGGAAAAAAAAGGTTTTAGATTAATTTCTAGTCCATGTTCGAAAAATCAAGAATACATCAAGATACACCGTTATACAGAGAGATATGGAAGAGGTCCCCTGTCAGTATAAATCAGACCTGCACCCCCAAGAGCAGTATGTGAGAAGTGTGCTGCGTTGTATCAGGTGGGATCTGGCCTAAGAACCTCAGTCTAATCCATTAGTCTGTGCTGCTGAAAAATATTGAATGGTACAGATGAAATGAAAGAAATGCAGCAAAGAACTATAAATAGCCCAGGGGAGAAAAACCAACATTATCTACACACTAGTAACAAGATCAGAAACAGCACATGCCCTGTGCTTGATAGTTTTTAAATATATATATATATATATATTTATATAAAATAATGCCCTACTTTCATTTATAGCTTATCTCCCTAGAAGCAAAGACCTGACAGATCTAGACATGCTTTAAAGCTACAGGCCAAAAGGTAAGTTTACTAGTGTGTATAAAACTGTGCTGACAAACACCATAATGTTACAGCTGAGGACTGCAAGTATCACTCAAGTCCTCTACTGGAAATGGAAATTAAGTAGCATGTAAGGCCTTTGCTTACCACATCCATACACACACATTATTCTACAGCACCAAGTCACTGATCATGGGAAAAAGCACACTGGCAGAAGGCTAAGACCTCAAGTAATAGAGCTGAGCTAATTAAAAGCACTTACACTGGCATCCTCCCTGAATACACCTAAGTACTCCTTCCTTATGCCCTTAACACAGAGCACATAAGCTGCCTCTGCACATGGTGTGCAGTGCATCAGCATTCACACTGGGGTCACCCCTGGGCTGCTGAGGCTGGCAGTGCAATTGGCACTGTCCTGCCTTCCCCATCCGCCTGCTAGGTACATAACATGGGCACAAACTACCTCTGGAGATAGTGAAGTCCTTGCTGCTCAACAGCCTGTGAGGAGGTGATGACAGGGGATTCCTTAGCCCCCAGTATCTAGCAGAGAAACCTGTTCTATTAAGGCCCCTGAAGAAAAATGATCACAAACATACCCAAGTAAAGGTTTTCCTTATTATAAGAAGTAACACGTAATACAATAAATCCCCAAACAATGTGTGTGCTAGGTCAAGAGATTCCCCAAAAGAGTACCTAAAAATAACTTGAAGGATTACACAAATTAAGATTATAGAAATAGATTATCAAACAGTTGCAAGAAAATCGGAACGGCCATACTGGCTTGGATGAATTAGTACTGAGGCCTGACCCAGACTGCGGGCATTTAAAATGCTCTGGATGAAAACATGACTATCTCCCAACCAGATTTGAACTGACATTCCCAAATTAAGCAAAAAAATAGGGCAAAGTTTTAACAGTGGTAAGTGCGGTACATTTCGGAGAGGAGGGGCTGTTTTGGTTGTGCAAAATCATCTGTCCTGTGAGTATTGAGAAATAATTCCATTTTGGTTTTAAGACATTGAAGTCAGCTGTATCTGCACTGGTTGGTGATCCATTTAACTGGTCATGGGCATGAGTTCAGGCAGAGAGGCCTCCTGCTTATATGCACAGTACAAACTGCAAGACTAGTAAGTGGTGTTGCACTTCTCAGCTTGGAACCTCTTCTGCAGAACATTTAACCACTCAGTTGCCCTCAGAGGTGGCAAACCATTGGTGCTCTGGAAAAAAAAAAGACCATCTAAGGAATTTCCTAAACTACGACCTTGCACACTTATGCTGACCAGCCATAAGGTAATGGAAGGGTCAATCCCAGCTTTCTCCTGTCACTTTGCTGACCTCAAGTGGCTGAGCAATGCAGCCATCCCTTGTGGCACCCACCAGTGGTCACTGTTTATGTGAGGCCTTAAACCGTTCAAAAAGAAAAAAACAGAATCATACAAAAGTTGTTGATAGATACTGGAATGATTCAGAGGACCCAGGAGGATCACTGTGAAGGGAGACAGACTTTAGGGCAGTGATCGACCCATGCCAAGAAGGGAACAGTTGCAACACAGACTACAACAGCACCTCCCCTCTCACTGCCACCTCAGGTAAAATAATAAAAAGGCACTTGCATAGAAGAATAGGGCATTACACAGAAAGCACGTCTGTACACCAAAACTCATTACTAGCTCATGGAGTCAGGCACATGTTTCACTGTCACTAATGTGAAACACCTTCTTAAAATGGCACAATGGGAACTGATCCACAGTCCCCTGTAATTTGCCAAATACTTTCCATTCATTTCTCTGAGTTTTGAGTCAGGCCCGAGGATGGCAAATAGGGAAAAAAGTCTAAGGAGAACGAAGAACACGAAAGGAGCTGGTGTGATAGCTGCAGTATTAAAATACAAATCCAGTATTTTACAAAACAGAATACTTGCAGGAAATATCTACTGTACATAGTAAAAAATTACTTGTAAGGCTAGGTTAGTTTTTCCCTTATTTATCATTAGGAAAAAAATAAAAGACAAAAGAGCTTCAAATTCTTTTTTTTTTAATTGACTTCTTCTGGTAAACTGTAAAGTAGCTATGCTAGCCTGCTGAATTAGGATTTTCACATTAAATCCATCTCAATGGAGCCTGAGTGCCCTTCTGTAGGAACCAGATAAAACCCTGCTCAAATCCTGGGGTAAGCTCAATTATGCCACTGCAAGGACAAATTGCCTCAGCTCCAGCAAAGGCATGAATGACCAAGGTACTGAGAGGACACTTAAAAGACAACAATGACACAGGACAAGGAAGAAACAAAGCAGGGAGAAGACTACTGGACCAGGATCAGACCTGAATACTGCTCTTGCCTTTTCCACTGAACTTGGGCCAGTCACTTCACCTCCCTGTGTGCTCATCTCATCCCTCTATTCACAGGTCTCCTGCTTACACAATCAACTCCTCAGCTCAGAGGCTGCCTTGCCATACAGCTAATACAGTATTTACCACCTCCAGGCCAGAACTGTGCCTAGCTGGGGCTACCTATACTCCTGTCTTTTCAACAAAGCAGTTGGTCTAAGATCACATCTCTGGAAAAGGAGGTAAGAGGATGTCATAATGTATCTTTCCACAGAGGAAAATAAGATACATGGCTTTATTTTAGAACAATTCAAGTTAAAGGGGAGGGAATGGGTATTCAATAATATTTGTGTGTTAGTTTGCTCAGATCACCTGCAGGGTTAAGGGAAGCTCAGTTCTCTTCATTGCAACTGCCTGAGCAAGATTTTGCAAAGCTAATAAATACTATTTACAACAGTAACAGGAAGATGGCAAGGAAAGGAAAACACAAGACAATCTGAGACTGGAAATAAGAAATTCTGTCAATGCATCTAGAGGCCAATAAATTAAATCCATATCGTCCTCTCAGGAGGCACTTATGGTTTAAGCCTTACATTGATTCAGTTTGTTGGGAAGGAACTGATAAAAGCTAAATAGATTAGCCTTAAGCAAACTAAAGGGCATCCATCTAAAACATTGCATGAATTTAACAAAATCTGCTTTCTAAACAGATTTAGTTAAACTAGTGTAGTTCTCCCACACAAAGTGTGACAAGACAGTGACTGATCTTTGCTTAATTTCTCAAGGGTGGAAGCAGGGAAGCCTACCAGAACTGCTTTCAGCACACAGAGAAACCTACCCCACTAAATGATAAAGGAGAAGAGAAAGAGCTAGGGGAGGACAATTCAGCACCATCATTGCCCACCCCTCTCCTGCCTGTGTTCTGAGCTCAGCAGTCTCAGGGCTCTTTCTTGTCCCTTCAGAAGCAGGCTAAACACATGCTTCTCAATCCCCACAAAAGGCTCAAGTGCTGTAAACCAGCAGGCACAGAGCTGTGATTAGATTTGGAGCACCATCATGCTGCACCTCCTCTCTCTCCCTCAGCTACCTTCTCCCAAGAAAACTATCACCCACGTGCTCCTGTTGGTTTTGCATATTTCACTCTTTTACAGAATGCCTTTGTGCTCAGACCAGGCTGTGTGCATGTGGCACACACACCCACCAGTCACTGGCACACTGCTGGCATCATCTGCCATCATAATTCAATCCTGCCCTTGCAGTGTTAGACAGGAAAGGAATAAAAGCAAAGACAGGGACTGTGTGCAAAGTGAGGAAGGGAGTTACAAAGACAAGAGATCCCATCTGTAGTCACAGCCTCACCAGTCAATGCAGAAGTTGAACTCCCTCTCTTTTGTACTTTGGTTCACTGAGGATGACAAGTCAGGGGAACTTTGGTTGAAAAGATGTGGGAAAGAGGGAAGTCAAGAAAAAAAGGCCTTTTTTATTTTTAAGAGGTGGCATTGACTCTTCTATCTATTTCAATTATCTTCAGTGTTTCATTTCTTTCTAGTTCGGAGTTGACTCTGTAGGGAAGAAAAATACCAAAACAGCAAAGGTTAACATTAACAGTCATTTTAAAAGTGCATATCCTGCTTGAATTAGCTAATGCTAAAAAGACACTCAGTATTCACCAGGTACTTGTCAGCTGGAGTCTGGTAACACATTGAATTAGTCATCTCTTTGGCTCTAGGCATAACTTTGACACAAGTGCTCAGAAGACATACTTGGGGTGATATGGCTGATCCTAGCCCTCATAATAGCATGCTGCCAAACAAAATCCCTCTCTCCACTGTTTGGTGGGCTTGTTGTTGCTTGTTAGCAGAGACTGAGACCCGGGCCAACAGGACAGTGGCAGGACAAGAAAAGGTACGGTGGAAAGAAAACTGCATATGCATCTTTAAATCAGTGAATCTCTCTCTTTTCAGAGGCCCCAAAACCTTAAATTTAAGTTAAAAAAAAAGGAACTCAGTGTAGGAACTTAAGCAGTCCGATAAATTTACATGTCAGTCTCTTAAGACTGAGTCCCGGAAACTTCCCACGGTAATGCTTTAGTAGGATCACTGTTGTGAGAAGCTCCAGCTCTTCACACCCTAACCTCACAGAAAGCCCAGTGAGTCACAACTTCACACTACCACACAACTGGTAAAAGCTTATTCCTTCAGGAGACACACAAGTAAGTGCTCAAAGAAGTGGGTAGGCAGAACTAACAGGCTTACGGGGTTTAGGTTTCTGGCAGAAGTAGAGAGTTCAGTAGCTGTATTACAACAACAATGTGGCAAACACTTCTCCAGAGTAACGATGACTTTGCCTATAGGATCTCCAGATAAAAACCAAACTCTTAGTTCATGTTTTACGGTGCCCAGCACAGCTGAGCCACTAGTCTTACTTCTGGCCTTCAGGCACAATGACAGAACACCGGTATGACAAGCAGCCCACCCTGCACTCACCTGTGCTGCTGCAGGCCCAGCAGCACTGATTTCTCTAGCCTTGTCTCATTGGCTATTGTGAACTGCATGATGTCATCCTGCTGTGTCCCTGACACAGCTTCCAGGGACAGCGTTGCGTACTTGGAGGTGTCTGTTTGCCTGTCATTGCGATCTGCAAAGGAGATCGGGCTTGACGACTCCTCCAGCTGGTGAGGCTCTTCATAAATTAGCAGACTCCTTGACCTCACTACATACAAAGAGAGAAGGCAAAAAGACATGAGAAACAGGCAGGTCAGAGAACAGCCCTGGTTATTTCAGGAAATGGAAACTGTCAGAGCAGAGCTAAAGCTGCAAAGGGCTTTTCTTTCCATAGTGATTAACTGGAAGTTTGACAGCTGAAGAAAGAAACCACAGGAATGGTCCAGGTAGGGATCAAAAAGCTCTAAATTATTCACAAAACAAGAACAAAATTAAATAATCACTCTGATAATATACTGGTTCATCATAGGTATATAATACTAACAAATTCCAACTCAGTCCTTGGAGTCTTTGCTGACACTGGCCAAGGGAACACCAACTGATACCAGTTGTTCATTTTAACAGTATGAACATTTCCTACAGAGTAGAAACCCTGCTACCTTTCACAAACCACTAGCTTTAGTTCCAGAAGTACCAAGCAAGCTAGTGGGGAAAAGGCTTTGCCCATGTTTATGAGGTCTGCTGCCATCAGCATAGTTTACCAAGCTATCCTTATATATATATATACATATATATATATATATATATCTCCTTCTTTGTTACATATAAAAAAATGGTCAGTCAAGAAGCAGAAAAGCAAAAGGTGCTTGAGAAAGGGGTTAGGAATAGAGGTGGAAAACAAGTGCCAAAGTACAACCGAGCAAGGAGCAAGACTGGAATAGCTGTCACTTACCAATGGAATCTGTGTAGGACTCTGGTGAGGAATGCTGCCTGGGCAACACCATCTTTGTAGCAGAAGGATATGGCCCATAGCTCTGAGAGAAGCTGCCAAAAACTACTGCAAAGCACAGCACCACCATCTGGCAAAGGGAGGATGCAGAAGAGGTGAGTGCACTAGGTTTTGACCCATGTGCACACATCAGAACTAACACTTTATCAAAACAAACCATTTGAGGCCCTTTTCATCACTACATACAGGGTCTCTTAGCAAAGGCACATATACAATAGCAATTCAGTGTTTTAAAGGGCACATTTCAAAGCTGGAGTTTGTTTTCAATGTCTGCCACCATTCTGACCAGCTGCCTTATTTACTCAGAAAGCTGAAAAGCAGACAAAGCTGCCATGTGTGTTTTACAGATACTGTCAGGAATTTCCCGACAGGTTACTTCTGCTTGCCCTAGTCTTGCTTCCAAGTGACAGCATGGCTAGCAGATTAGGAGAACAGATTAGGCCTTGTAAATACTTTCCATCAATTTATACCACTTTAGATATAAAGGGAACTCACTGGCTGAGTGTAGGTAGAGAAAAGGGAAATGTTTCATTCTACTCATTTTCTTATCTTGACTACTATTACTGAAATAGGACAGAGGTAGATTTACAGCCTCAGTTATATTTTGATTTGGTTGAGCAAGTTTATTTTTACTGGTAACAAAAGAACTGAGCATCAAAAGTCCCATTCCTTTTCATTTTACAACCCTAGACACCATTTCTCACATACAATACTGCAGTAAATAATAAAGTGGGTCATTTGGAGGAGTAGTGCTCCTTCCTTCATCACTGTAGCACCCAACCAAAAGCACAGGTCCAGTCTCCTCCAGAATTTAGTGCCTTCCCAAGTCTCACCTACCTCAAAATTAATTGTCAAATCATGAAAAGTAGTTTCCCAAGCTGCAAATTTGCAACTGAGAGGCTTTGCAGAGCAAGGGATGTGCCTTTGAGCAATGGAAAGAGATTCTCATCCCCTTACAATTCCCAGCATTAGGGACACTCACCATAAGACAGGTCCCTGTCTGTGTGCTAGCTGCCTTACATGAACGAGACACTTTGCCAGCAACCATGGCTTGGAGTCTCTGCAGCTGCTGCAGAAGTGTTCTGGAAAGCAAAGACAACAGACAAGAATCACACACACTGCCCCTCTTCCTGGTTAAACAGCTTTTTGTTTCAAATTCCACACCTGGCCAATAATACAGCATTTATGACAAGGTAGAGATAATTTAAGTCCTCTCCTTGAAATTACTAGCGAGGAATGGTTTTAATTTTACAAAGTTTTTACACATATTAATGTTGGAACTTTCAAAAAGATCTTTTGTTTTTCCCGCAACTGATGTCCCTGAATACTTACTTCTTTAGTACTTTCAGAAAGCTCTTGTAAATAAAAATTGTGTTTTCAGTGTTTCTACAAGAAATGGCTCCAGTGAGCACATTAGCAACTGAAACTGCTCTACACACAAGTGACCAGATGCATATACAACCTGATATGTCATGAATTCAGCAGGAGTTTTGCCATTATTTTTAAAGGTGCAGAAGTGAGTTTATAACTGCTGCAGTTGGTGATTGAGGTACCTCCTTTTTCCAAAAAACCTATTCAGTGGTTTGGACCACATGCTGGAACATTTTTAAAGAGAAGGTCTTAAAACTGAACATGGGCACAGACTTCATTTCTCAAATTCATTTATTAAATAAAACACTTTATTGCTATTTGCTAAATCCTCCAGGAGCCGACAAAAACTGCAGATGCTTCAAGTGGCTACTCTGACTGTGTCTTTCAGAGGTCCCAACCACAATGACAATTCTCTTGTGGCTGCAGTCAACAGTCCTAGACCAGCAGGATATTATTCTGTCTTTCTGGCTGGCTTTTTTCTGCTGTAGCATCAATTACTACAGTCAGAATACCACTCATTTAAATGGGAAATTATCTCAAAGTATGATTGATAACAGGGTTTTCACAGAAGTTTTCATTGAAGTGTTTTAGCATATAAGGAGCAAACCAAATGCCTGTCCTTGACACAAGCATAGTACAATTTTGTACCAAGTTGTTAAATTTGCTGTCCATTTCCAACTTTACTTGTCACTTCTCCTGTAAGTCTCACAATCTCTTGTGGAGGATACCCCAACAGAACTCCAGGCAACAGTTTTGGAAGCTGTGACGTCAAACGCTAAAGCAAGAGCCGAGGTCAGGGTGTCAGAGAAAATAGAAGGATTATTTTAAGATCAAACTGGCTAAAAGCTAATTGTAGGACAGACCCAGAGGTGCCTTCCCAGCTCAATATACACTGGTCTGCCTATTATCATAGATTTTTTTAATCATCAATGCTCATTGCTAATTAGGGCTTAATGAATTCAAGGACTTCAGGAATACATTCTGAAATGAGCACAAGGCATTCTCACAGCACAGATTTATCTGGGCCAGCAGATCCTTCTCAACTTATTAAGGAAGGATGTCTTGTATGCTCTTGAGAGCATGGCTTATCCTGCAACTCTTTAAAAAAAGGAAAGCAATACACCTAATTCAATCCTTTGCTCACTATTAGAGAGACCACAGGCAAATTAAGAGATATAAACAGTGTCCCTCACATAAATGAGACCATCCCAATTTCCTGCTCCTTTCTGCATCTCTCCCCAGCTCCCCCTCACATCCGCTGCATGGCATGGGGTTCACAAACACTTGAGTACACAGTATACATCATTTTCTGGCACAGAATATGCTGCATGCAGTATTCCAACCATGTGCCACGAGCTGTGCTATACAGCAGTGCCCTTTTAACCCTGAAATTTCTGTGCTATCACAGAAGACTAAAGCTTCCCCCCGTTTCGGGCTTGAACCACTGGGCTCAACACAGAACAGCTCTGAGGAATGAAGAGGAAGGAGCTCTCCTCCTCCTCAGCTCGGGGGCTGGCAGCAGCAGCAGCCTTGAAATGCTGATCATTCCTGCCACTTTTTGTGGAGGCGTCAGTGAGAAAACAGCTAATGGCTGGTGAGGAAATCAACAGAGAAGAGGCAATTCTCCTCATTTTGCTCATCTCTGCCTTTTTGTGTTCAATTTAAAAAACCTGTTGGGCAGAGTGGGCCCAGAGAGCTGATTCCAAAGCAGTCTCCTTTTGGAAAGTATAATTAGGCAGGTATTCTGAGGTCTCCTATACACAGAGGAAGATTCATCCCACACCTCATTTACCAACTACCTTCACACAAAATGCCTTTCTTCCCCAAGTCATTTATCTGTTTGAGCAGAGCTACTGTCTTCTTCTCAACTCAGTGTTTGGAGCTGGCAGGATACAGATGCATTTGCAAACTACGAGCAAGAACTGAGGCAAGAGCAAGAAACAAGTCTGATCAGAGATGATGCCATGTTATCCTGCCACTGCCAAAATGGAGCACTCCTTGGTGCTTTTATTCTATATTTGAATCTGGAATGGTGGAAGACTGGAGTCTGAGGTCAAAAGATTCCCAAGCAAAAGCTTTTTACTGGACAGCTGCAGGGATGATCTGGACCAAGAGAGAGAAAAGGAGCAGGTCTCTACTCTGCAGAATAGGGACTTACCATAAACTATGATGCTCCCTCTAAATAGAAGCAGAAAGGCCACAAATGCTTTTAGTGGAACACACTGCCTATGGCTAAGTCCTAACAGGAGAAAATGCAAACCCAAGGCAGCATGCTAAGGGGGTTTGCACCCACAGGGATTATTTTCACTGTGTCTGACACATTTCTCAGGGATATTCAATTAGAGGGTCACCTCCGTGGGAGGTGTGAGCGTGTTTTCACACTTTTCTCTGCCAATGGAAGCACCTCATAGGAAAGCTGTAAAGTGACTGAAGACTCCTGCTCTTCCTTCCACACACTGCCAGCAAATTCACTCTGCCTGTGATGTCTTATTTTCCTGTGCACAATCACATATAGTCATCTTCAGAAGAGACCCTTTCACTACCAAATAAGAGCAAGTCAAAGCTTCCCCTCTGCTTCCAGTGACACTGATTGAGAGAAAATTTGTCACTCCAGGATGTAGCCACCTGGGAGGCTTCCTCAATTCAATGTTTATGTTTAAAATCCAACATCAATTCAAAGAAAAAAAAAAAGACATTTTCTAGGGGACATCAAACACTTTATTTTAATCAAAAGTTTTCAGAGAATTGTTCCTACTTTGTGAGTAACAAAACCTAATTCTGATAAGGAGAGAGAAAAATTATTCTGTCTTCTAACTCTACACAGAGATTCCTATTTGTAGGAAAGAGGACAAATCCCAAAGTAAGATTTTCACTGAAAGACCATTTAAATCCACCATTTTGTTTCATTTGAATTACAAAGAAAACATCCAGCAATTTTCCATGGAAGATGTTTCAGCATGAAAACCAATGTCCTACTGGTTTGAAAACAAGGAGTTGCTCCAGGGCTGCCATGTTTTGTCAACTATTATAAGGGTGGTCTGAAATTAAGTACAAGATATCTCGTTGCAACTTAAATCTAGATCCTTCACTCTTTGAACATGATTTGGTAAAATGACATTACCAGCCTCAGATAAAGGGACAGCCAAGCAAATCAGTGAAGTCTGGCAGCTTTGGTGCTGATAAACCCTTGGTGGGTCAGAGTGATGTGCAACTTGATCTTTAGATGACTGGGAGCTGCAACAGTTTGGGCAGGAGCATGAGAAATGGGAGAACATCTGTATTTATAAAGCCACTGCCTTTAAAGGTGCCTGTCACAGTGCAGGTCTACAAAGCTGGTTTGTGTTATTCCACAGCAGCAACTCTAGCAGCTACTTGCATGTCCTGTACATGTGTGTCACTCTCAACCTCATTCTATGTCTATCATTTCTCCAAGAAAAGGGATCATCAGTATATGATGATCCAGACTCAAGAGAAGTGAGAAGCAAAGGTACTTCTCAACACGTTATACACAGCACCAGATATTTCAATACTGTCTTTAAGCCCAAAGAGCCGCTAAACAACGCTGGTGTCAGAGAATGTATTCAACCCTTTGGATCACTGGCAGCCTGTGGTCCGATGCAAAAATGTGAGTGGACCAAGCCTTCCTGGTAACTGGGACAAGTCAGTTCAATCCTCAGTGCCAGTTTCTTCTCACACCCTTTGTTTTCTAAGATGGCAGTGCCTACGTGTTCAGATGCTACTCAAAACAATCAGACTCCGGCTCACTTGTGGCTACAAGACACAACAGATATGCATGTAATAATGTGCTTCCTTAGTTTTGAGAAAACTGCCTAGGAAGGAACTTGGATGGGTTTCTTCTAAAGGACTGAGTCATACAAACTAGGAGAGGTAACATATGCTAGTGTTCTAATACTAAATCTGGCAAAAATGCTGCAGTCACCCACTCACAGTAATGAGAATTAAAAACTCTCCTGCGTCTTGATCCCCAGCCTCCTGCCTTGTCTTTTTAAGATGCATGAATGCCAAGGGAGATGCTCCTGGATGCAATTTTTTTGACCTTTCACATTACATCTTTTCAGATCCAGAATTTCAGGCTAAGGCTGGCTTTCAAAGAAGAGTCATCTAAATTTTTTCATGTTACTAAGAGTAATGAAGGAACATTTTTTATCAGAAAAAAATTCTAGTGTTTCCATGGTTTGGAGCCAGATTTTGAAACGCAAACAGGGTTTCCCTGAAGTCTTAGGTATATATCTATGCAAATATGTTCTATATATAGAATAACATGCTCTAAAAAACAGATTACACATACTGAAAGGTAACTGTTGTTCAATAGTTGTATGTTTTGGAAATTGCCCTTCATTTCCTCTCAAAACCAGCCAGACTATACAAACATGATACTGACTGACAGCACATGGGTGTTCATGAACTTTTAGGTAAGCAGCTATAGCCCAATTTTCCAGCAAGGTAGAAATTCAACTTTGTCTTTATCTATACTTGAATGCATTAACATTTTAACACGTAATCACAGCTCTTATTTTCCTGTTATCTTTCCTGCACTATTACAATTTTTCAAAATGAAAGAACAACTCTAATGCTTGCAGATCTACTTTTAGATAATATGTTCAATAATTTCTTCATTTTTTACTGCAATGAACACTTGAAGTTACAACTACAGTCAGCTAGTGCTCTGCTTTGGGCATATTAAATAAGATACACGTGTGCATAACTGTGCTACATACTTTGAGAAATAACATCCTAAACATATAAATTTGGGCTTCTGACACAACAAACTGCGTAATTTTGACCACCACTGCTCTGAACTTTGACTCCTGACTATACATAGAAGATGAAAGTACCAGCTGCAGGATGCTGTGAAGACAAGTTCTGAAACATATGAAAGGTCTCTGGATGTCATGTCAAGGCCCTGTGCAAATACCAGTAAGGAAATGAGACATTTTTAATTCATTGTAAGATGTGGATAATGTACATTAAACAAGGGCCTGGAATCATTCTTTGAATGAGATAGTTGCACAATTTTACAGTAAATAAAAAAAGTGGCTCTTGGGGTTAAGATGAAAAACCCCTTAATATGGTATGTTACACAATAAAGGCTTGATGAAAGCAGGCACTTTTACAGCACTGCCATGATTACAAGAATTTCTGTGCAGAGGGAAGAATATCTGCTGCTCTGCAAGAGACTACAGATCAATATCAATGCTATTGCAGAGGGCAGGAAACAATGCAACTCATCCCACATGACCAAACTATGAAGGATCTGGAGATAATATCACTTGTCTAAATATTTTTAGAGCATTTAGCATGAAACAATTAAGATAATCAAATAAGAGAGAGAATGCTAAAGGTCCTTTCTAAAAGGATGGACAATACCAACAAAGCTGTTCTCATAAGTGCTTCCTCAACAACTCAGAGAGGAAAACAGCTGGCCAAATTTATCTGAAATGGGGAGAACAGCTCCAGGCTTGACAACATGCTGTCCTCAAGTGGATAATCTACAGCTGCACCTTTCCTTAGAGAAGTTGGCTTCAGCACCTTCTGGGACAGATCCTGGGAGAGACATCCCTACTCCACACCTACGGAACAATTCCTGGTTCTTGTATGTGAAACTGTGGAGGACGATACAAGAGGCACAGAAATGGCTTGGCTCTCTTCAAACAAGCAGCAGATGTCTTTATGCATGAGCAGTGTGTGGGAGAGGCTCTCCCACAAGTTACAGTGCTACAGGGTCTGGCTCCATGAAAGTAGAGATTGGATCCAGAGATTAGAAACAACACATGCCACTCAATTAGCAATATATTGGCTGCCAGATAAGCTCTAGGGCCATTTTCCATGATTGTGGGTCTTATCTTCAAAACCCAGCCTCCTCCCACACTTCAGTGTCACCATCACGTTCAGTGGTAACATTCAACCATTACTACAAATGCCTCTAAACTAGAAGGTGTTAAGAGTGGGCTTTTCTAGTGCCTACTCATCGGAATTTGCCACACTGAGCATAAGCCACGACTGACACTGCACTCTCAGCTAACATCCAATTAAAAGATCAGCTATTTGACATTTTCTGCCATGTGTCCTTTGAGAAAGCCACCACTGAGTCACCCGCTTCTTCAGAAATGAAGCAAGAAGGTGATTTTCCCCTCCAAATGAAGGAAATTCTGGGGTGTGAGATGGTTAGAAGGGTGCAAAATAATTGCAATGACATCTAGAAGTGCAGAGGGAACTAATAAAGACTCTTGAGCTCTGGGACTGCAATTTCTGGAAGTGTCATGTTCCAGGTCAAGGTCTCCTGGAAAAATTTCACTAAATAAAGAGAACTGGGAGAGTTGGACTGCAGTTTTTTGTTTGTTTTGAGTCACTAACTAGGTTCTTTAGAGCTCTTCTGTTGGGCAGTGAAAGAACTCTAAGAAGTGCTAAAAGGTTCCCAAGCACTCCACAGGCTAGGGAGACGGTTTAAGACATGACATCAAAGCCCCCATGCTTTACATCCCACTGCAGTCATAACAACTGGCTCTCCTCATCTTTCTCTGTCATTAACCCCATCAGATACAGCTATTGTTCACATTTCAGTTGATCTCTTAACCTCCAGATTTTCCAGCTTCAGTGTAATAACATTGCTATGGTTTTGTTTGATTCCCTTCATACCTTACCTGTTAGTATTCTCCAGGACTTCGACCTTCTTACGCAGCTCACTGTTTTCATTTGAACAGGTCTCAACTCTGGAGACAGCACAATGAAAGAAGATTGTAAAAAAAATCAGTCATTTATTAAAGCCATTGCAAAACAAGCCAAACTTGCTTTCACAGAGAGCTCTATGATGTTGCATACATCTTAAAAGATACTACTAGCTGTGGAGCCCCTACAGTGCTCAACTACATCCCCCTAGGTGCAGCTCATTCAGGATGGGCTGTAACTACTTTTTGCTCCTTGAAATAGCATAGCAAAGATCCTGCTCAGACTTTCTCTGTGCATTGGGCCACAGGATAGATACTTTAGAAGTCACAGAATGGTTTATATTTATGTTGCTAGCAAGTGTTTTGTGCAAAGGCACCCAGAAATCCAGCGAATGCCATGCTTCTGAAATCAGACCCTCAAATTTCAAGTTTATGAGGGCTAATAATCCAGGAGACTACAGACAGTGCTCAAGATTGTCCCAAGACAGTACTCATTTCCACACTGTCCCTGGAAATCCCCTAAACTAAAGGAGATTGTAATATAACTTGGCACCTAAGAGGTCCAAGTAAAAATATGTGACTCCCAAAAAGACAAATATGACCATTCTGAATAGCTCCAAGAAGAAAAAAAGGTAAAGGGAAATAGCTTTGATATCTGTATGCATGGGATGGAATTTCATAAGAGTAACTCTAAGGAAGTGAGACATGGCTATAAAGAGACAAGAAAAAAACGGGAATTACATCAAGGATATCACCAAAGATGGTACAAGGGTTTTAACAGAACCATCTGGTGAATTGCATAAGAGTAATACTAGAATACTTGTCTCTTGGAAGAAAGAATAATTTGGGATATAAATCACTAACTGGGGGTTTGGCTACTGCTCACTAAGGGAAGCTGATGGGTCACATGCTATTTTCCTGAGTCCTGCTTGTTTTCCCAGGCAGTCCTGACTCACCCACTTCCTATTTCTGTTTTCATCTGCACTAGAAGACAGAATATTGTTACTCTGAATCCACCTTTCCCTGGACAGTGACTATCCACACAGCTGCAACAGCAGCTGGGTCTTGCCTTATTTAAGGTGTAAAGCGTTTGCTGGCACTGTTAGGCATGTGCTGCAGGCAGGCACAGTTCTGACCCTGGACAAGCAGCAGCTAGGACCAGGGCCTTTTCTCAGTCACAGCCACGAGATGGCAGCTGGCACTCTGTGCACAGAACCGTCCCAGCATCCACAGCTGGATCCCTTCCCAGTCCTGCAACTAGTGCTATTGGCCGGCTTGGGCTGGCTTACTTTTTTTCCAGACTGTCCATGTATTCTTTCTTTTTTCTTCTACTTTCCTGGGCAGAGATCTAAGGAAAAAGGAAGAAAAACAACAAATATTTGCATGGGGGGAAAAGAAAGCATAAAAAATGGATTAATAAACTGATAAAAAGCCTTGACGTTATTAGATGCAAGGCTCCGTGTTCTCATTTCTATTCCTGGCAAGCAAAGCACTGACTGGATCTGTTTCCGCATTCTGAAGCAAGACCGCTCCCCTCAGTCGTAATAAAAAAGATCATTCCCCACTAACCTTAAAAAGTAAATCAGATTCATTCTCATCCAGAGAGAATATCCTAGGACAAATACTAAAAGATGATCCCAGGACAGTGCCCTCCATTTGGGAGAGGAAAAGTCTGTGAATGTGTTAGAAAGCAGCTCTGCAGACAAAGACTTGGGGTCCTGATGAGCAAGTCAAACATAAGTCAGCAATGTGCCAGCCCCTGGAGCAGCAGCGGCCAAACAAATCTGGGCCTCCACAAATGAGATTTAGGTAGCAGGTCAAGAGAATTGGTTCTTCCCCTCTGTTCAGTGCCTGCAAGGCCACAGTTGAGTACAGCCTACAGTTTGTGGCTCAGAAACAAATACTTTGGATGCACAGAAGTGAGCCCAGAGGCAGACCACTGCTATAATAAGCCTGCCAGAGCACGTGACATTTCAGGAAAGGCAAAGAAAGCTGGGTTTGTTCAGATTGAAGAAGAGAAACCTAAGGAGGGAATCCTATTGCTGTCTTCAGCAACTATCTCATGTAGCAAAGACAACGTCAGACTCATCTCAGAGGTGTACAGCAAAATGGCAAGAGGCATCAAATACAAGTTGCAGCAAAGGAAATTCCAATTACACATTAGGGATTCTATTTATCTGCTTTTACCACAAGAGTGGCCTAATATGGGAACACATTGCCCAGAGATGCTGAGGGCTCATCACCCTTTGAGGCAGTAAAACGTGACAGGACAAGTCCCTGAGCAACTTACTCTAAGATGACCCCACTTTCCAAGCCAGGAGTTGAACCAGAGGACTTACAGAGATCCCCTTCAATATAAATGGCTCTGATTCTTTGAAAGTGGTTGTCATGGTTTGAGATAGCCCCAAAAATCTAAATTCCCTAGTCTAAGCCCCCTCCCACATCTCACCCTAATGTTCAAACCACTACAGTGGTACGTAAAATGCACAAGATAATTTCCAAAAATTTTTAAAAAATACATTACAAGACCAAATTCCAATTCAGTGCACGCAAATTTACACCTCTATCTGCAAAATCAGTAACAGAACATAGTAACCTTCAAAGATGTGGTAAAACCTCTAGAACAAGTGAGTTGGCCAAGTCTTAAACAAAATTGCATTCTTCCCCATGTTGGAACCAAAAAAACAAACAAAAAAAAACTTGTAGGGCATTTGACAGCCTTGGTATCAACCATTCATTTACAGGTCATTGAATTCAGTGATCAAAAGACTAGTGCACTGAAATACAAAGTCATATTTTAAAACAGGAAACAGAAAAGAAAACCTTCATCGCCACGAAAAGAATAGAGGTCTTTGCCTACCATAAGGGCAGGATTGTACTGTTTTTTAAATGGAGCCAAGCCACAGCAACTTGATACCTTGCCTGCTAAATACTCCATTGTTAATGGGTTCAGGTAAATACTTAGACTGAGGCACACTGTCAGAGTGACAGGCAATTTGATGGATGTGGTTAGGAACAAAGAAAAGCACTTTATTAAAGGACAACTTACAGCATTCAACAGTACCACACACCACTACTGCAGAATTCTGCAGCATTTTTTAAGATGAGGGACAAGTAGGAATTACCCAACAAAGCTCACTAACATTTACCTTGTTTTTTATTTTCCTGCGGATTTTCTTTAGCACTTTCTCCTCTGCTTTCGTCAGGGGCAGTTTGGTAGGGATTGGGTAGCCCTCTGCTATCAGTGTCCTCTTCTCCTCCTCTGTCAGGATGAGGGGGCCAGTCCCCTGCAGTTTCTTCAAGGGTGATAAAAATGAAATAATATGTTACAGTAAGTGCACAGAGTCCTAGGAAAAAAGGTTGTTAGGGAAGAGAACCAGCAGCTCTCCCACTTCAGAGAGGACTGTGCCTACTTGAAGAACAGTCTCTTGCCATTGTGAATATGTGGAAGACCCTCTAGATAACTTCCACTCAGGGACCAAACCTTCAGGATAGGATTCCCTCAAAACAGTTTTTCTTGGCCAAGCTCTGTACACACTGAGGCCAACAGTAAAACTCTCCTTGGCTCAAACAGGAAAGAGACAAATGAGAAGCACTAATGAAAATCCCTCCCTAAAGATCACCCCTTGCTTTTGACAAGAAGACAGATGCAGATCTACCAGAGACAGGTTAACCCAGCAGGGCTGGATCCTAAGGCAAAACACAGTCCATCATGGGATAAACCTAATAACACTATTGAACTCTGTGTCAGCTTAGAGGAGAGGCACATACTGTTCTCTGTGGGAACAGAGCAGACCAGTGAGCAAGAATTACTGGATCTGCAGTTTTGACCAGAGATGAATTCATCTAAAGAACAGTAGAAAGCTAGCAAATCCATGTCAAAACCAGTAATTAAAAAAACAAAAAAAAAAGAAAAAGAAAACCAGAGAGACACACAGGCAGGGAGATGCTGGAGAAAGCCAGCCCAACTTACATGTGGTGCCGTCAGGAGAGGGGAATTGGACAGTACTGAAGCTGTGCGTGACGCAACTTTAGCCGTGGCTTGTAGCTGGATTGGGCTTGAAGGAGGGAGTGATCTGGCTGGGCTCTGCCCTCCTTCAGAGTCACTGCCATGGCTGCTGGGGGGGGTCGGAGGCAAATGCAGGGGATCCACTGCTAAAGGGCAAGAGAGACGTAATGTAACACAAGGTTTTGAGGTGCTAATTTAAATTGCCACTAGGGCCGCCTCCACCACCACCACCCGGTTTCCAAGACTAGGAATGTCTGCTAAAAAATGGGTCAAGCAAAAGTGGCAACTTGGAAGACGTTCAGAGCATGCAGGTCTCTAAAGGAGGAATGAAATGCAGCAGCTGTCTTTAGGTTCGACAGACAAAACAGGGCTCCGTGCATATGCTGCAGTCATTTCTACCTACACTTCAGCTTCTTCCTCAAATGATTTGAGGTTTAAGTATAACCTAAAGTACAAGTTCCCTGTTCCTGAGAAACCTCATTAACAGAGGGGCTCTGAGCCAGCACACTTTCTCTCCAAAAACAACAGTGTTTTCTAACTCTGCTGTGGATTAAACAAATTGCCAGTATTTTTCATGGGAAGGGATCACATCCAAGGTGTTATGTGATAAGGGAGAAGGACTTGGTTTGGCCCAACTGGGAAGAAGTGACTGACAACCTCGTGATAGTGAAGGCTTCCATGTACTAATGGAGCAGGAGCAGCATAGGCAGCCACCACAGGAACCTCTCTCACGCTGTCCTAAATTCTACTGCACTTCTACACAAAAGAACCTGTGCTAGAGTTGGCAAGCAAAGTTCTGCTTATGACCAAACGGGTCTGAACCTACTGCAGATATGTCTCACCTACTGTTCTTGCATGGACAATTTAGCAGATGTCCAAACCAGCCATAACTAAGTCATTTTTTTCTCTTACCTAAATTTACAGCAATTAAATTTTGAAGTAGGAAGATAAAGGCTAATTTGCCACCTTCCACTTCTGTTATGCTTTGCAAATTTGAGTTGAAAAGATCAAATGGGTGGTGAGGGAGGATGGAAGAAAAATAGGAACAAAAAAAGCTATAATACTCTTTTTGTCTCACATCTTAACTCTTGCAGTTGCCAGAAGAAGAAATATACTTGAAAAACAGCAAGGCCCTTAATCCCCCAAACTGAGCAATCAAATCTACACCCTGGGTTGAGATATAGCCTCTACCTGCTACATCACTTGCTTCTCTCCCTAGAGCAGTACTATTTACCTACAGAAATGAATCCACTAACAGAATATCAAGTGTTCCTAACTGAAATGCAGTTATCTGCTCAGATTTCAGGCCAAATATTTGGCTCTTTCAAAGTTTTCTTGGCTTTAACAGATTATGGCCTGCAAAACTGTGTTTAACTTTCAGGGCAAGGATCATTGCTCCTCCTTCTTTATTTATAGCTCAGGGTAAAGAGATCCTGGTTGTTCTTAAAACTAATATGCTACAAACAGATTCACCTAACTTTTATTTTCCTATAAACTCACATCCTTGCTTTTGTATTAGAGGTTAACAGTAAAGTTTCCACTTACACTCTTCATGTTTCCTATGCCTTAGTTGTCTCCTCAAACTGATTTCTCTTCTATCCTAAATAACCCTGTACTTTAAGAATTCAAGCTCCCTTCACTACAATTATTAATACCCTGTAGACAAAAGGGATCATTTTCTTTGTGATGAACAAGGGGAAAAAAAAAAAGAAGGAAAAAAACCCACATAAATGGGTCAGAGAGAGTCTGGCTCTTCAGTAGCCTGAGTTGAATCCCTAGAAAACAATACCTTCAGCCTGAAGACTAACATGGTGAATGAGGAATCCAAATACTTAATCAGGGTAAAGTACATTTATTGTGCATTCTGGTCAACTCCCCCTGCATTTTGGTTTGGTGTTTAACAGACCTTCCTTAGAAGAGAGGTTCAGGAACTGATCCACTTCATGGGGCTCCAATTTAATCTCTGGAAGAACTTTCTGGGTCAGTGGTTTCATCTAGAAAAGAGACATTAACAGCATGAAAACCCAAAGTACACATCTTAAAAATCTTAATAGAAGGACACAAGGATTTCATCTAGAAAAGAGACATTAACAGCATGAAAACCCAAAGTACACATCTTAAAAATCTTAATAGAAGGACACAAGGATTACTTCTCCATAAATGGAGAAGTTTCCTCTCCTCCTGCTCTGCTACAGGCAAAGCTTTAACTTCTTTACAGAGTTTGCTAAACCAGGCTACAGAGAATACTGCCCTGACTACTCCCACTATGGCTTTTCTTACTACTATATTTAGCTAAATAAAAAGATTACGCCTCAGAGATGACATTTCAGACTGAAAGCTAGCAGGCAACCCACTCAAATTACTTCTCTTAGCAACAGAGCTGCTGCTAGGATCTGCCGGACTGCACAGCTTGAGCAGGGACAGAAACACCCCTGGGAGTGGGGGAAAGCCTGCTGAAGGCCATTGTCATCTGGGAGCAAGAGCACAGTGCCAGTCACTGAGCACCAGGTTGTCAGCCCAAGTTCATTTCACAGTGTGGAGGAGCAGGAAAATAATAGTCACAGCTGACTGAAGTTGGGAAGACACCTGGTTTGCCCCATTGACAGGGGTGGGGCACCAGGCTGCCAAGCTGCTGCCCAGAGTCTGTCTGTGTGCTACAGTCCCAGGCTCGAGGAAGTCATTCTGGCACATCAGCATGTTAACTGCAGCTGAAATCTCTCTCAGTAACATGTATGAATAATCCATGCAATAGCAACGAGCCACCAGCTAGTCCCAGAACTCCCTCTGCAAGTCACGGCATCCCAAGCTACGGCAGGACTGCGTACCAGGAACAGCACATTCACACTAGAAGAGGATTACGGGAAACTTGTGTTTAATTTCCTTCAGTTTCTCATAAAATAATTTCTGTTGCATGTATTTCTGATCCATGTCCAAGTGGAAACATTTATTTTCAGCATTTACCAGCTCCATCCGGTCTGGACAGATATTGCACCCTTGGGACTGAGAACAGTCATACTCCTTCCTCCACTGACTGGGGACCCTGGTGAGCCATCAGGTGCTGCAGTTCATTCTCCTTAACCCAACTACAGCCAAAATGAGCACTTTAGAATGCCCACTGGCTGCTCCAGCTGTGGCCAGAAAGGCATTATGAAGCTCCTCATGAGGCAGGCTGGTGTGGAAGTAGCAGCAGCCTGAAATGTCAAAGCTTCACAGATCTGGCAAAAGTAACTTTGCAGGCAAACAGGGAAACTCTCCAGTCAATCCAAACAAGGAGTCTTGTTCTCATTAGGGGAAGGCTCAGCAGCACTAGAGCAAGTTATTATTAAAGATGCTTAGCTTGTCACAGACTTGATAGAGCAAATGGATTAGTGAGTTCAGGTGTAAAAGGTTCATCAGAAACTGTTTAAATATTTTCAGAAATCCAAGAGCCCCAGGCTTTGGGGCTAGCATAGAAGACAAAGTTGTGCATCCAACCATTAAGACCTGAAGATGTAGACAATGTGTTTTGAAACACAAGCTCTTACAGCAGTAGGGGGACACCAGCAAACACTAAAAGCCACTAAAGCAGACTGCAGTGTGCACTCTGAACTGCCAAGCTTTGGCACCAAGGAGGATACACTGCTATGCAGTCTTAGGAGAACCTATAGCTAATTGTGCAGAGAGGAGAACAGGAAGTCTTCAAGTACCAGGGCATCTGTCTGTAGTTCAGGTCGTTCTCCCTCCAGCGATGTGGCCGTGACGGTGAGACTGACGGAGGGAGCGAGGCCTGATGTCTCGCACAACCCTGGCTCAGTCTTTATTGATGCTGGAGTAAACTCTGTAGCCAGACACCATTCCTCATTTTCCAGGTCACCTGCCAGGGAAGGAAATTGGACACCACATGTTTAGGTCAGAGACAGAAAGACTACAAATGAAAATAATGTCATTCCTCCTCCAGAGAAGGGAAACAAACACAGAAGACATTTTAGTCTATCAACAAAACTCTGCCCTTGCTATTCAGCTCTCAGTCAAAGCAGACAACCATGCTGTTTCAGGGCTGTAACCTAATCCTAGCCCCAGGATACACAGAGGAGCAGCGAGGAAAGATTCAGAGCACTAATCACTGTACACTGCTGAAAGCTGCTAATGCATAGCAGAACAAGACCAAACAAGCCACTGGGTAAAGCAGCCAGGGAGCCATGTCCTCAACACACTAATGCCTGCTGACTCAGTTTTATTCCTCCTAGAGATAGCCTTTAGCCAGACTTCTTCTACTGTTTGCAATCATCAAATAGTTTAAATGGTGATATTATACTTTTAAGAACAAAGTATTTTCACATTATCAACTTCATTTTTTTCCCCTCAAGGATTCATTTAACAAGTGTAAAAGAGGATATAGGCTTTGGTGACTTCACAGGAGCACCAGTGACATGGTGATCATGCTGATTTCCTCCCCAAAGCCTCTGGGAAGTCACAGCATAGGATGCATATTTTAACCGGCAGCAATGGAACAGGCATCACACAGTGGCAGAATTGTCCCCTAACTCCACTTACTGCAAGTTCACTAATCAGAAGAAAGTCATGAAACTTTTTTCTGGACAAAGCTGAAAGGTTGGCCTTGCACTGCCAAGAACTTGAAGAAGGTTGGCTTGGTAGGTTTAGCTCCCTATTTCCATTCATGAAGCAGCCACTGTTTGACTTGCTGAGAAGGGATTTACTTTCCCAGGTCTGATATATGATAGAGGATCACGAACTCAAAAAGACTCAACCTTTAAAACAATTCCACAAGGCTATTAACAACCCCTCTTAAAACTGTAAAATAATCAAATGCATTTTTGGCAGTTGCAATTCTGCCTTTAAAAACTTCCAATTCCAACTGCTAGAGTTTAGTTATGTAAGTTCTTTTCTCTTGCAGAAGAGAAAAGCTCTACACCAGCTGCACTGCATCTCAAAAGCATGTGGCACAGTTCTGTGCCACAACTCATCAGGAGTTGTGAGAGGCATGTCCATTAAATCAAGCAGCTGGAATCTGAAGGTAAACATACATAAAAGAAAACAGAGTGCTGATCTTTCTTTCAATAACTTCTACTGCCCTCATACAGATCATTTATCAAATATATAACATCAGAACAGAGGGCAAGTACATACACTGTAGGGCTAGTAAAGAGAAACAGAGCTTTGAATTAACTGCACGCTGCATCAACGTCCTGGGAGGCAGCCACGGTGCTGTGGCTGTGCCACCAGTATTCTGCAAGGCTGACAAAAGGCCCTTCACATCTGAGTGCATCAAGCTGGTGAGATGTCAACAGAGTTCAGCTGCAAGCAGGTAACAAAAATAAGAGTGGGCTTACAGCCTCTGTGCTGCTGTGTGTCCTTGCTATTAAGACCACACACACACAGAGCACACAGGCACTGGGCAGACACTGGGTGACTGGAAAAAGGGAGAAGAATGTTCATCTCCAGTGCTAGTAATTACTTTGTGGTGGGACCTAACCTCCACCACTGGCAAGGAAGGAGGTAATTTGAGTAAAGACACACCAAGGAATTAAAAATGAAAAATAAGTATCCTGTAATCAGAAGCCTCATGAACAGCAAGCTCATCTCTGCCAGAAGTAACTGTAGAGCAAGGGCTAAACACTGTATTTAAGTATCTGGAGAGCTTATTCCCAAAGCTTCCTGGAAAATGCAGAAATGTAAAAATAGAAGTATTTTTTGGAAAAAAAAAAGGTATCACTGTCTAAATATTAACTCAGGAGAAAGGGCGTTGCTCTACGGCAACCATCCCTGAGCCTCTCTACTCACAAACATGAGAGCACAGCTCCCTCCCTGCTTGCTGTGTGTCCATCATTCAGGTAATACCTTTAAAGTAGTATCTGCCTGGGAATCCAGAATCCCTTGGTCAGTGCAACTTTGAAATGCCTGTTTGGATAACTTCTGTCAAAACTTCCCCCACATCGTGATGTGCAGAGCCTCCTCCTGCACCTCTGGGTCAAGCTACACCCGTGGCAGCACCATCATCTGTAATCTACTTTAAACTCCCTTTGGGAGGGAAGGCTAGGGATAAAGGAGAGCTATCAGTGAAGCCAGTAATTGTAATTAGCCCTGAACTTTCCCAAATTTGTATCATCTTGCAAGAAGAGAAATCTAGCCATGGGTGACCAGCAAAACAGGGCATGTCCTCTAAGGCTGCACTTTAAGATGTTTATCACCTCTAATCCCCAGGTTCATCGCAAATATTCAGCAGCTCTAAGACAGCAAGATATGCTGGCCTTCAGCTAGTCATTTGACTCCTCTGGAAGCTGATTTTGCTGATTAACTTGACATCCCTGCCATCATCATTTAGATCTGCATAAACTGCTCAGAGTTATTCTAGGCTTTAAAACCAGTCTAACCAGTCTGTAGGGTTGCAGATGGTTTCCAGCGACAGCAACACACTGCATTTAACACTGAGATAACTCTGAAGAACTGTATCTAATACTTTTTTGACACTGCCTCTTATGATGCAAGCTGACAGGTCTCATTCCAGATGAACAACCCTGCGAAAGAAAGGGACAGAGGACTGGTCAAATCCCACCTTGATAGTCCTCTGTCCCCACTTTTTCCAAGGCCCTGTTGCACGCTCACTATCATAGTGTTGTGCAACAAGTTGCTATCTTTTGACACATTCCAGCTTCCAAAGTCTCGGATGATCTCTCCTCTCCTCCAAGAGAGCTGCAAAGACATTTCCCACTGTCCTTTCTACTCTTCCTGAGCACAGCAGGTTGACATTATCTGAAAATCTTAGTTTACTCTTATAATTCTTCGTTTATTCTTATAATAGTTTATTCTTAGTTTATTCTTATTATAATACCTTAGCATCTTAGTCTACTCTGCCAAGCACTGTACGAGTAGAGCAGTGGCAGCCCTTCTCCCAAAGCCCTTGAGAATACTGCACAAAACCAGAAAAATTCAGGCAAAGAGGAAAAATTGAGCAGACTAATAGATTACTGGTCATACAGAGAGGTACAGCACATCCTCCAAGACAAGAGTATTTCTGATACAGGGTTATGGAGAACTCTGAGGGAGGTTTCATGGAATAATGAGAACAAGCAAGAAGGTACTTGTGAAATACTGAAATGAAAGGACAACAGAGGCTGGCTCCAGGGACCCACTGGAGGAAAAGGGAGGGTCCAAGCAAGGCACGCTGTGGAAAGAAATTAGGGGTGTTTATATTTGACATGATCCAGGAAATACACATGAACTACTGAGGCAGAATCCAAAACAAGAGGCTGAGAAAATAATCTCCATGATGGTATGCATTCAAACAGATATGAGTAAGGCAACACTGCATCCTCTAAGGTGAGGCAAAATACACTGCAAGTCATTCAGATAGAGAGAGAAGAAAGCCTCAGCAAGAGATTCAGCTATCCAAATGGCCAAGAAAACAGACATCCTAAATATTGTCACTTCGACTGTTAAAAATCTCCTCTCGGGCTTCAAAACACAGACTCCAAAGTCCACTGTTGAACAAGTTCCCTTCCCAGGTGAAGTTTCCTATGAAACTCAGAACTTCACCATGCAATGGCTGTTTAGATGAGAATCATTTCCCCTTTACCTACCCTTTCACAAGTCCATGAATGTTAAGGCATTTTGGCACATGGAATATGTAATTTAAAGAGTCTACACAGTACTTACCAAAATCCCAGCTAACACTTCCATGTGCATGGAATGTTCTAATAATGTGATGAAACAATTTCTCTGCAGAACTCATGCCTTACCCAAAAAGCAGAATGCATGGCGCTCCAGTAATTGAGGAGATATTCCATGTTTTGTTAGTCTCACTGTCTCATGCATAGCCTCAACCTCTCCTTAACAAAATTCATATTTTGTTTCCACAGGGCTATTTAATCCCCTCCCAGGGAAATGCTCCACCAACCTGAATTCATTTCCACAACGGTCCTGAAAATTCAATTGAGACATGGAGAGATTAAGGCCAAAAAGTAACTAGGAATTTTAAATGGCCAACTGGAGACAAAAGGAATTGGATTTTTCAGATGATTTAGCACTGTTATTATACTTGATCAAAATACAGTATGCACTGAGCTTTCAGGTTTAGCTGTGAGCACCTACCACTGCTGCAAGTTAAACATCAGATTCAAATCACACATCCAAAATCCCCATTCATCACAGCACCCCAGGGTTTGTGACACAAGCATCTAAAATCTCCTGTATCCAAGAGATACATTTCTTCAGAAAGCTTTTCTGTGCTTCTTCTGTCATAAAGCTTGTCCCACTTTTCCTGCAGTCTTATTTAGCATGCATCTTCCACTATTTTCTTTTTTTTTTTCAAAAAAGGCAGAAGCCTTACAAACCGCCAAAGTTAAGTACAATCAGTGTATTGAGCTAAGTTCTCACTGACAGGAAAAACTTCAAACATGTGCTCTTCTTTCCCAGCTGTACTCATCATGGGTCCAGCTTGGGCCCAGATATGATATGCAATGTGTTGTGAGATGCCATGTATGTGGGTGATAATGCAAGAGATGAAACTCCAAATGGGGCATAATTCCCTCAGTACTGTAAGTGTAAGCATTGCATGCCATGCACATCTTCAGCAAGGCGTCCAAACAAACTCTCTGTCCTCTGTCTTTATTTCAGAGGTCCTAATCCTGTCCCAGGTTCCACCATCTGCAGTTAAGATGGGCAATGCTCATAAGATCTACTCAACATACCACAAGCGGACTTTTCGCTTCCCTTCCTCCACATCACTACAACCAAAAGGGAAAAGATGATGCAATATTTTGCACAACGAATGTTTCAGAGCTCTGAACCCCGTTATGAAGACTGAGTTATTCACATGTGCTTGGCTTTAGGTACAACAGATCCAAGTCAATTTCTATGCTGCACACCTCATACCTTATAATGATGATTTCCATCAGAAATGTGCTCCTCTAAGCATTCACAGCTGTGGCAATAACCAGTATGTGTGATTTAGGCGTGCATGAAAAACACACAACCAACAATGGCTGTGTTTTTACACGTCAGAATTAATATATACCATTCCTGTGTTCATAAAAGGATTTTTTAATATATTTGTATTTATATATAGATATAACAAATTAGACATAGTCTCTTAACAACACCATGTGCAGCTTTCTAGGATACTCATATTTTTCTGAAGAACTGCAACATTTTGCTTCTTTCCTTCTTCCATGGGCATATTATGGAAAGGTAGGGTAGGAAAAGTGGAAAGAAAGCTCAAAAATGCTTACTTCAACTGTACAGGTTTTTTTAAAGAGTTCCCCGAAAGTTTTGCTTTCCTTTTTAAATTATTTCTATCCAAATAATTCTTCAGTCTTGTCCAACATGCCACCTCCTTTCCTGAGAATAAGTAAATCTTCTCCAATGTTGACTAAATTTCACCCTCTCTGATAGGTGTACAGAGAAACAGAGCTTACAAAATAACTAAAAAGATCTCCCTTGCTCCCCACATTCTTTTCAGCATTATTCATTAGAGTTTAACAGAGACACTTACTGGATAACCAAGTTGTATCAGTGAGTTGCTGTGCATTTTTAAATAAATGAAATTAATGGTGCACTCTGTATCTCACCCTCACCCCTCCCAAGTACAGAGAGTGCAAGTATTCAGAGAAACAACATGGTTTTCACCTTTCTTTTACCCTGCAGTAAAAAGTAAGATAGCACCATTATGTAAACAACCCACATGAGGGGTGTACCACTGAACCTCATCTTGAAGTGGAGAAAAGCACATACCACCATTACAGATTAACATCACATAGAAAACACATGCATGAACTGAACAACATTTCAAACAAGAGTGCAAGCAAGACCTGCAGAATCATCAAGGGATATCCTTATCTGTATAAGCAGAATGAAGAGGCAGCTTTTGCCTCCTCCTTGAAGTTAACTGTCTGAGCAACAGATAAAACAGAGAAAAACAAAACTGAAAACTTAAGGAGACCACAACAGACTACGGGTCCAAGTGCTCTGCACAGGTATTAGAAGAGCCATCTCTGAACAGGGTAATGCAGGAAGTTCCCTAATGAGTCAAACTGTTCTCCAGCCAAGCACATTTAAATAATCTCCCTCTTCAGCTGTGTTACAGATTAGATCAATAGGGCTACAACTAATTCCTTTTGGTCCATGGCAGACCTTACACCGTCATCATGAACCAAGGGCTCGGATGCACAGCCCACCCGGCTTCTGCACAGCCGTGCCATGCACAACCATACGCAGTCTCAGGCTCAGCTCATCCCACATTAATAACACATTTTGATTCAGATGGTGCTTAAACTTGCCCCAAAGGTCCACGTTTGCAAAGCTGTACCTTGGACAAGAGTACGGTCCTTGCCTGAATCCCACCTCTGAAGATGTTGCCTCTTTACATCCAGCAGAAGGATCCAAGGGTGCTCACCAGCTCTACACCACAGAAGTACAGCTGCAAACTAGGAGCCAGCTAACTGCAAGGGGAAAACACCTCTTGGAAGAGGTCCACAAGTTGTTTGTGGGGGAAATGACTGCTCACTGTTGGCAAAAGCACCCCATCAGCTGCTGATGCACAGATTTTGGGCATGCTGCTGGACATGCCACTTGCTGGGAAGGAAGTTCAGTGTCCCCAGCTCTGCAGTCTGAGCCTCTGCAGCCTCCCAAAAGTTGGACCTTTCTGGAGGAACAACTGCCTCTTTGTCTTTCCCCTGGGGTCGAATGGTCCTCAGTGCCCAGCTCTGGGCTCACGTAACACCCCCAGGCAGACACAAGCCTTGTTCATCATGCCTGAAATGCTGAACTCCAACGCCACTACTGCTCCCCCTCTCTCCTTCGTGAGGTAAGAGCCCACATTCATTGACAAACAGTTTCTCTTACAGATTTTCCAAAGGGCATTTCCCCCTCCCAGCGTGCACACACACTCCCACCACAAATAATCAAACTGAAGCCCTCAGAACAGTTTCAACCCAGGAGACACTGTTTGACTACCAAGCATTGAGGTCCTTTTTAAAGTGCCACGAAGGGAAAATTAAATAATGGGGCAAAGATCATCATCAGCAATAGACAGTAATCACAATGCAGCAGAAATAGCTTTTCTCCTAACAAAAGATCAGCACTCATATTGGCATCCCCTCTGCATGGCATGGAGTTCATCTAAAACCCACAATCATTTCTATCACTACCAAAGTTATTAAGATAGAAACAAAGACATATTGTTCCTTCCATACATAAACAAGGGTCAATATCCTCTTTCGTGTGGAGAATGTGACAATTTTCAATCCAAAGCATCTTGTCATGTAAAACCAGTCAGATGTCTTGGGGTTACAGGTTCTGCTTTAACCTCCCTTCAGACTAACACTACATAAGCATAGCTGGGATACAGTCCCTGATAGTTCTTAATTATTTTGCTCAGGGGTTGAAAACTGCTATTTTTATAGCATCCCCCTTCATATATATATGTGGGAGTCAGGCAAAGACTGACATGGTAGCTGGATTTACAGCCTTAAAGTTCGATACCGTTAAATGTCCTATAAAAGACTACGATTTTTTTTAAGGTATATGACAGTTACCCACAGAAGCACTATCTTCAAATAAAATAGTTCTCTCTCAGAGGTCTGGATTCTTCCACTCACACCCCACGCAGATGTTGTGAAGACATATCTGTGTTATGGCAGCCATCAGGCTTCAACACACATTAAATGGACTTGATGCTCACAGCGCATCGCCAAGTGAGCATTGAGCTCTCAGTGCAACACGACAGAGAGAATGAGATCGCTGCTTTCACAAACAGCAGGACTGGAAATAGGAGGACTATTCCCCTAATGTGCATCATGTGGGAAACTATTCCTGGGAAATCAGCTCTTGCAGTCACTTGACCAAGTTCTGAAAAGGAACTGCAAATGCTCCTGTGTTGAGAAAGGCACTGCAATAGCTCAAAGCCTAGAAGATACCACCTACCTTGGGAAACACCAAGGAAGTGCAGTTCATTTAGACTGCATCCAACCAGAAATCAGGAGGGAACTTAATCACAGCCTACAAAACCTAGGGAAAGAGGTTTCTGAGAGCAGATGGTTCTTTAACAGGAACAAAGGCTTTACTGAGCTCCCATATATGTGGAACTGGAAGCTAAAGGAGGTCAGACTGCAACTCAAGTTGCCAATTATTAACAGTAACCATAAGTAAGCACCAAAATGCTCACCTCTAAAACAAAACTGACATATTTCAGACACACTGCTGCTCAAGTAGAAGTTACAACACTGATGCAGAGTGACCTACTGAACTTTGAACCTTGGACATATAAAAGTTCAAAAGCCTTTTCATACTTTAGTATGAATTTAGTTGCTCTCCTACAGAGTTATTCACATACAGAGCAATGTTTCAGGCACATGGTGTGATTCTTGGGGTGTCCTGCACAGGGCTAGGAGTTGAACTTGATGATCTTGATGGGTCCTTTCCAACTAATCATATTCTATGATTCTATCACTTTAAATCAGCAGATGCTGATTTCATCAGCAGGACTCACTGCTACATTTCCACATAAAAATCACCCAAACACACACTATCCCCACTAAACAGCTTTCTCCCCATTTCCTAAACAAACACATAAAAATAAGAAAAATTATACAGGAAAAAAGTTGCAGGAACGTGCTCTCAAAAATTATAGTATGGCTTTGACAGCAGCTTTTCAAAATACAAGTGAATTTCTTTGTTCCGTTCCATTTTCTTTGAAGTCAGGGCAGAGGAGGTTCCATTTTCATTGTTCATATTACACTGATTCAGTATTTGGTGAAAAACAAAAGCAGGACAATGCATCTCTCTCTATATATAGGTTATATAAAAAAATAAAATTAGGATATATAAGATAGCCTACTATAAATAGGCTATATTATATGACATATATATGCACCACATATACACATGTATATTAAGTGTGTGCATATATATGTACACATACAAAATGTAGGAAGACAAACCCGAGCCTCAAGCCAACAGGTATCTCTATGCAAAGAGACAGCACATGACACTGCTTGTGGACTCCACACACAAGAAAGCATTTTCGTGTACACAGTCCTGCCTGAAATGAGGGCTGGATTCATTGCTGAAGGGCTATTTGCACTGGAGAAGTAGGAGCCACATACAGTGATTTTTGGGGTTTTGTTTGGTTGGTTTTGGTTTTGTTTTTTTTTTTTTCAAACCATGCAGAGAGATGGAGTTGAAGTTTAAAAAGAAAATTCAAGCTTTAAAAGCACATTACAGGAAAGCATAACCTCAGCAGTAAAAAACCCAATAACAATACAGGTTAGTCTGAGGCCAGCCCCAGTTTTGGCACAGCTAAGAGTAAAATAGAAACATGTCATTTCAGCAATCAGTCTGTCAAACCTTTAGCCAAGGCAAGCTGCTTCAAATCCAAAAGTAACTTCAAAGCATTCCTGAGCAGGAAAGCATGAACAAGAGAGGCAGGTGAGGTCCCAGACTAGTCTCAAAAGCAGAGCCCTTGAGGGAGGGGGAAAGGAATGCACCCAGCCCCCTGGCCACAACTTGAGGAGAGACACTGTACCAATGCTATTTGGCTGTCCACTGCCTCTGCCCTGTCAGGCTCACAAAGTAAAAAACACCTAAAAAACAAAATGCAAGATGACTGTTAAACATCCCTACCACCTGAGCTGATCTCACAGGATGAAGCACCACCTCACACAGATGTTGCAGGCTCTGCCTTCACATTCCTGCTACACACCAGCCCCTTGGTATTTCTTGTACTCGGCTGTCATTTATGGATCTCAAATGTCCAAAACAAGGGACAGACACTATCTTCAAGTCTGTGCCTACAGCTGAGAAGGTGAAGCATGGGAGGGCAGGGAAGGAGTCTACATTCACATCTCAAGTCACAAGGATGGTAACCATAGTCCCTGATGAAACTTTGGTCTTGCCTTGCTCCTGCCTGCCCAACCCACAGCCCTCCCTTTCTAAAAGGCTGCAGAGACTGGAAAAGTGAAGACAAACATACACCAAACATAACAGAAAATTAAACTTCTTTTCCTATTCATTTACAATTGTCAGAAGTGAATCTGTGCCCCAAAGGGCCACAATGCACAGTAAGAGGTCTCCCTTACCCATCAGCCCTATTTTCAGTCTCCCCTCCTAACTTCTTCATGGTCTTTCAAGAGCATTTTCCACCTCACAACTATCCACTGTCCTTCTCTGCAGCCACTCTGCAGTTGTCTCAAAAATGCCTGGCCTCAAAACTAGAAAGCAGAAACCTGGTGGGAGAGAGGTAGCAGTGTAACTGGTGTGGACAGGGACACAGCCTCCTTTTCCATGTTACAGCCTGAAGCCCTCCCCGGGCCATATGCCTTATTCACCAGTCCAGGCAAACAAAAGTTATGGTCAGCCAGCTGCAAGCAGGCAGGTCAAGCCTATAAATATTCCTCTCTCTCTTTCTAGTATCTTTACTCTTAAAACTTTATGCAAATTCAATCTAAGAATAGATTCTCGTCATGGAAAGAAACCAAAAGACTAAATGCCAGATGTCTTGTACACATCTGCTCTAAAACTGACACCTTCAGAGACCCCACACTAACAACAAGCTGCAAGTATGCAGGAAAGTTATTCTGCACAAAGCTGGGGAAATAGCCTCAATACAGTGAAGTCAGAGGAGTGAATAAGTGGGGGAAACTGGTGTTTGGACTTTGCTTTTACAGACACTTAAATGTGTTCTCACCTTGAGGTTAACAGGAATTCTCGGAAAAGTTAAATCCAGGCTTATGAGTTTCCCAGGTTTTACACTTCTAGCTCATTTTAGAAAAACTTTATATAAGACTTACAATTACAGGAATAGGTCAATTTAGCAATTGCAGAAATTGTGGTAACAGCCAGGTAATGGCCAACAAGAAACAGCTCCCAGCACAAGTTACTTGTTCCCCTGCAAGAGTGGGCAAGAAAGTGATTATGGAGTCAGAACAAACAATCAATCCAACATAATGGCTGAAAGGAAACATGAAAAACATTTTTAGTAAGGCTGTGGGAAACTTGTGGGGGAAAAACAAAAGATGGAAATAGATACTGAATGACTTAAACCTGTCTTGTAGATCATGTACTGAACAAGGTGGGCCTTGTTCTCAGCTTCCCTGCACACTGGAGTTCAAAACCACTACAGATATTGGGTGCTATTGAAACAGATGGAAATAACTAAGAAAATCTATTTCCCTCCTCCTACAGGCTAGTACAGCTGAAGGAGGAGGGCAGAAAGGCAGGTAGTAGAGCAATATGACATGTGGCCTGCCTGGTGGCAGCACACTTGCTCCAGTGCCATGGAGATGAGACCGATGTCCAGGGTCATCCTGTGCCCATAAAGACAGCAGGATCCTGTCCCAGGACAAGCCACACACCCCCAGCTGTCACTACAACCTGCCATCTCCAACAGGTGTCACCAAGGAGATAAACTCTAGTTTTTAAGGCTATTTTAAAAGCAGGCAGGTACATTTCCCTTTAGGACACCAGACCCATGTGGCAAAAGCCACTCCTGCCCGCATCATCGTGGGTGGTGCATTAACATGCACCCGGTTAGAAGTGACACAGGGAGCCAGCCTGCACCTCAGCACACAGCAGCACATGGCACCTGAGAAGCTGCCTTTGCTGAAAGGAGTTTGCAGCTCCAGATCACATGAACAGAGCAACCGCTGGTGTAAGAGGGACAGTAAGATGTGCAACAGGTGCCACTTCCAAGTCCACATTATGTATCCATATGGGCTAAAGGGCCTGGCCCTAAATGACCCTAAGGTTTCCCACTCCTCATGCTCTCCCCATCCTTGCCTGCCTATAAACACTCACTGGCCTGGGAGGGAATGGCATTTCTGCACACCCTGGGAAAGAACTTGCCAGCACTCATTGCCAGGACAACTGCTAAGAGACTCACCAAGAAACACTGCATTACTAACTACACTACAGAGCAAGAACAAAGCCTGTTTGCCACGTGCTTCGTGCATAACACCAGGCCCTTAGTCCTCTAGAGCTAAGGGCAAAGCTCTGAAATGGCATCCAGACACAGCTTAACTGCTCTGTGCCATCCTCCTCCTCCTCACACTGCTGCTGACCGCAGGCACACAGGTCCACAGCCACAGGTGTTTACAGCAGATGTGCACACACATGCAAAGTGTCACTCATGAGCCTCCTCACTAGCCCAGTTTCACTCCCAGTCCTGGAGGACAGAGTCCTGCAGAATCGTAAAGCCTGGCCATAGAAAAAACAATAGCTCACTAATCTGCCCAGTGGGTGATTATTTGGAGAATGAAAATTTTTTGGGACATTCTATAAATAAGTCACTCAGCCAACCTCATTTCTCAGCTCCTGCCACTCCACAAAACCTCTCCCAGTTCCCCAGCAGCAGGAGATGATCCTGGAGCATATGAACCTCCCCCTCCACACCCTGTACCTCTTGGTCCCCACAAAGGACACTGGTGCTCCCAGTATCTGTCCCCTTACTCCACCAAATGGACTGACATTCATTAGAGTTATCAGGAGCACTGTGTACCTTCACCATCTAACAACAGAGATGCTTTCAATCTCCAGTGTCAAACCTTGCAGTATTGCCATCCACAAAATTCTCCTTCCCTGCTCCCACAGATTCAAGAACTGAAAAATCAGCAGGGTCATGCCTTTGAATATCTGTCAGACAGCCAGGTTCATTCTAATACTACAACTTTCTCAAGTATTTCTTCAAGCTTCACGGTTGTAAAGTCAGCAGGTACAAAAAGGTTGTGAGCATGATTCCAGGGTTAAGATTAAATAAAATCCCAAACACCAAGAACAACTCCTCCTCCTCCTCCTCTCTTATGAAACACGCTGCAGAGTGAACATAAGATGAAATGTTTTCCATTAATTTTCTATTTTTAAACCCCACTTGTTAATGTTTCTTGGCTTTTTAAAACATCATTTGACTAGAGCTCTATTAATTACCCAGTGGTCTCAGCAGTATGAATTTCTTCAGGATTTTTCCCCAAACGAAACTCCCCTCACTTTTAGCCTAGTTTGAAACTTCTCTCTTTTAGCCTAGTTTGAAACTTCTATTAACTTCCAGAGGAGCTTGGTTTCTGATGTTCCCTTGTGCTTGTTTTTCCTGCCACAATTAATATCTCCTGTATGAGTTAATTTAAAAATATTCACATAAAACAGCTAGGAAATACAAAACGAGAAGACTTTCTGTAGATGATGTTTCCAGATCATTTCCAAAAACCCTGCCTCACATTGAAAAGCCTTCTCACAGGTTTTATTAGTTGGCATCTTGTGAAATCTCTAACAGTTTTCATCTTGTTTTAAGAGAGCACTCTGGGCTACAAAGCTGTCAGCCTTTGAAGACACGTCTGGTAGATCTTCACAAACAGCTTAGCTTGTTAATGCTTAGCCACAAGCACTTATCTCCCTCTCTTTTATTGTGATGCAGCCTAATACTCCACTGCTTTGTACAGTAAAGCTAATGGTGAAGACATAAAACAATTATTAGGACTGGAAGTCTGACATGGCGATTATTCCTTATAGTTACCAGATATTCATGGTCTTGCTCCTCCGACAAACCACTTCAGAACAAGCAGGTTGCATCTCTTCCTCCCACCATTCTTGCATTTCCCCTTTTTCCCCTCCAGATGTTTATAACTGCTGAATTACAGACAACTGTTAAAACTGCTGTGGGTTTTCATAATTTTCTATGCATCGCCATTTCATACAGCCACAGTATCTATAAAACTGCAGTTAGGTCTTTACAAGATCACCAGTTATTTCCTGATGGGCATTATTTCTTTTCTTTGCCTTTTTTTAAAAAGGAAAAAAAAACCTGGAACTTCAGCAAGACCAGTTCTAAGACTGGGGCAGCATCTGAAGTCACATTCCCACACATGTATTTAGAAACATAAATAAGATGACCTGATTCTCATTTTGGGATAACAGAAAGCTCCAGACACTCACCACTGAAAAATAAGTGTAGTTTAAAAGGTTGGTTTGTTTGTTTTTAATAAACCTGAAAGGGATCTCTGAAGACCATCTCATCTGACTCCTCATTCAGCATATGGGCCAAGTTGTATCAGGTTGCTCAGGGCCTTGTCTAGCTCAGCTTTTAGTATCTCCACAGGTGAAGACTTCACAGCATCTCTGGATAATTGCTCAAACGCCTGACCCAATCCCACTGTGCAAATGCATTTCCTAATACCCAACTGGAATTTCCTTTCTTGCAGCCACTGTCTCTTATGCTATCACTGTGTATCTCAGAGGAGCCTAGCTTTGTCTTGACTGCACCCTTTCACAAGATAGTCATAGACAGCAATAAGATCTTCCTTTCCCTTTTCCTCCAGAAGACCAAACAAAACCCACCTCACCCTTTCCTTACAAGTCCTGTTCTACAGTACCCAAACTTCATGGTGATCCTCATTTGGTTTATCATTCTCCATTTATCTTCAACAACCACAGACTCAATACATGGAAGTAGGTGTATTTCTGGACCTTCTACCACTTCTTTTGATCAACTTTTGACTCAAAATGATTACAATGCAGAGTTAGTAACCTCTGTAAAAAGCATTCATATGCACCCTTAGTGCACCATCACCCCACCAGGAACATTTCATTACTGCACCATCACAACAAATGAACATGGGCTCAGTGTATTCTACCTTCATTGAAGTTGTCATCAGTCGAGATGTGGGTCAAGGGAGACTGGGGTCGAGAGTCCCCACACAGGGAATAGCTGTGTTCTGCCTGGATGAGGGGTGCTGGGGATGCTGGAGACAATTCCACCTCCATTATTTCATTCTTCTCAGACAAGAAGGGATCATTCAAGAGCTGGCCTAGGACATCAGGTGAAAATTCATCCAGGAACTCTGTGAAGTGCTGTGGAGACAAAAAGCAGGGAAAAAGTTTATCGCCTTGCCTGTCTGTCACGCCAACAACAGGAGAGGATTGATCAGAACAATCTTATATCTGCACTGGGCATCTGTGCCAGTCAGCAGCAGGATCTACCAGCCCTGTCCAACAATCTGCTTCTCCAATCACTACTTCAAGCTGAAGAGCTACAACTAGAACAAAAGTCCTCTCAGAGGCATACATTACAACAGAAGAGCCTGTCACTAACTTGGAATAGAAATGGAAAATCGAAGCACGATACTCATGTCCTGAAGTGGCCTCCTCACCCTACTACACAAGGTACTCAGTACAGTGCACCACCAAAAATGGGAAAGCATGTTTCCTCCAGGAAAGTACATTTCCTGCAGGATTTATCATCAGAACATTTTGTGTGCGGAACAGAATATAGGGGGTTAATGTTCACTGAAGCAGAAAACAAAAATGAAACATATTCAGACACAGACTCTGACACCACGTATGGCTATTTTAGCTGTGCAGAACATTCAGTGTGCTCTAGGAAAACGGGCCCTGCACATCCGCAGCCAAGCAATTACGACATTTGCTAAAAATTGGGTTTTCTGAATGATGTATGTATCTATTTTAGAAGCTGCCTTCCACCTAGGACTAGAGCGCATATCCAGCTTCTAGGCCCCAGAGCTAAAGCTCCTGACAGTCAGAACTAATTACTATTTTATCTATTACACTGAATTCATTACGCCAGCAGCACATGTTATATCTGTATGCAGTAGGAAAACTTTGTGTTTGTTTCTTATTCAAAATGAGTAAAAACCAAATCTTGCAATCTACTTCCTTGAGACTCCAGTGCAGTTCCCATCAATAGCTAAAAACTCTGCGTCTCTTCTTGGTTTTGTTTCCAGTGTCAGAAAATTACATCTTTGACAGACAAAGAAACTGCATTGCAACAAATCATTCCTGCTCATCTCATTCACACAAAGAATTCTATTTTTGTACAAAAATACTTGTACAATGAATTGTAATGAGATTTTCTGAACAATCAGGCATTATCTTCCATCTTATATAGGAATCTTTGTCGACTGGGGCATGATGCAATAAAAGTCTAAGTTTGTTTGATTTGCTCTGTTTTTGCAAGCAGTATTGATCTTGGCTCTTCATCTTGCTCTCTTCTGCAGAAACAAACACTGAAATTCAAGATTTGGCTTCCTGTAGGCTAAATTAGGACTTAAACAAGTCAATATTGTATAAACCCACGAGGGAAGCTGTGCGCTCACACCCTCATCACACCCTCATGCACTCACATTTCACAGCTTCAGCAGCACCTGTGGCCTAGAAGCCTGATGCTGGAAAACCCTGAGCACAGCCAGCTCTCACAGAGTTCCCTGGAAGTTCGAGCACCTCTTCCAAGATGCTTACAAATGCTAACTGTGCCTTTTTTCAAAATCAATAAGTCTTCAGTCAATTCTGACTGACACTGAGGAAAAGAAAATATTTACCGAACATAAGGCAATAAACAGAGGACCACAGTTGCTATGCTGGAATAGCAAGCTAGCTAAAGAAAAGCCTTTACAAATGGCAAAACAGATTTGTAGCCTCATATTTACTTACTGTAAATGATAACACTAATAAACAAACTCTCAGAGGAATCCACAAGAGGGTCACGATGAACCCAGAAAGCCTTGTTTACTTTAATTTTGATACCCAAGGACTCACTAGGACTTCACATCCAGGTGCTTTCCAACAAGGATGAAAGTATAAACTACAATTCCTCGCTCTGCAAAGAGAAAAGAAGAAGGATGCACAAGACTAGTTGAACACTCTGGTGCATCAATAAAGACACCAATAATACAGGGTAGGCAGCCATTAAAGTGTAAGCAAGGGACAGAAATGCTTCCCAACCACGAAAGAAGTCAAGGATGAACCTACAAAAAAAGCAGTGCCTTTCTTAGGGACAATATATTCCCCCACAGTCTACACATTTCTTTTCATTTGGGCTAATGGCAAGAGTCAATTATATTGGTTAACATACTTTCCTAAAGCTGGAACATTTCCTTCTTTCTAATTCTTGTATGCATTATTCTGACTGGTGACTAGCAGATGCTGAAATATGACTGATACAATATTTGTAACCCTGGTTTCTACATGCAGATACTTTATCACCAGCATCATCCAATTTCAGGACGCCATCCTTGATAATATCATGCCTATGCATTGACTTAGGCTGACACTACTTAGATGTTATACTTCACTAGACTCAACAGAAAGGACAACATGACCACAAGCTACTCAGCTATTTTTGGTAAATTCGTGAATAAATATTTTTATTAGCCTTCTGTTTATTACTGTTTTGATATGGAAAAAAATCTTATCAGATGTTATAATACTTCTTCCATTTGACTGAAGTTAGGTCCATCAGATTTTATTTATTTTTTCTTTTCTGAATGGGGAATTTTCCTACAACCACTTCATGAAAAGCAATGGAGGAAACAAATATTCAGCTTCAGAGAGAAAGAGGACCTTGGGGCAGGGAAGGATGTTCAACATGTTCATCAGTATTTGTGCTTTCTCCTTTTCATGAGCAGCTGTAAAGCAGCAAGCTGTGAGGAAGAAAAGAATTTGCATTTACAACAGAATCATCTGAGAGCAAATAAATGGACAGTTTCTAAAAGGATTTTTTAGTTTCATTATAATTCTGAAACTTACTTTTAATAGTTTGTGATAAAACTTTGAATACTGGTCAACAGAGAAACCTAAAACAACTGCCACAGGTCAGACTGCGCAGCTACAGAACTCAGGGAACAGACTCAGGGATCTGGACTTCTCACTCAGTGCTTACAAAACACACCATCACTTGACTTACAGGAATCTTTCATATGTTATACACTTCTCTACTACAGCAAATGCTTAAAGCTAGGTCACTTTCTTTTTCTTAATAAAACAACTCTCTCATTGAAAGTGGCTCCATTTGCTTAGAGAAGTTAGAAAGAAAAGGCATCTGAGCAACAGCTAAAGCAGAAACAATCTGGGCACAATTAGGCCTCCAGCTCCTCAAAACTTCCACCTACACCTAAGCTGCTCCTTCTGTCTTTTTGAAGCACGTTCTCCAATTGCCAACCCTCCTCCTCCTCCTCCCCTCTCTGCTTCCACATGCACCTTAGTGGTCATCAGCCACTTCCAAAGCTGGAAAGCCTCACTTCCAAAGCTGAAAACCCTCAATTTTGATATGGCAGCAACCACCCCTGCACTCAGGAACAGGAAAGGGCAATTTAGGGAGGAAACTGAGACCTTTACACTTAGAATCTATATATATATTTGCTTGCAAAAGAAAGAAATTCTTCATCTGTTGCTTTTAGCTTGGCATCTTTCGCCCAGAGAGTTAACCTTTAAAAAAAAACCACCAAAAACCAAAACAAACAAAGAGAGAAAAGAGCACTTGCATTGAGAATCTGCCTCTTTTTCTTCTTTTTTTTTGTTGTTAATACCTCTGCAGACAGCCCTGTTGCCAGTTTCCTGCTATCCTCACACCCCACTGGCAGCCCCAGCACTAACTGCAGACGAGGAGTTGGTACAAGGAGTCTGTTTGAATTATCAAACTATTTCCTCCACACAGCAAAGAAATGTGTTCAGCTGGGATTTTAACCTCTGTAAAAAGTCAGGGATTTAGGACAGATGTAACCTTATCTTTCCCTTCCCCCAGAACCCTGAAAAGACAAACAAAACAGCAGCACTTGGGTTTACCGACAGACAGTTGCAGCCCCATGGAGTTCCACCACCCATCTGGCTGGACATTTGTTCATGCCTATAACCCAGGTGCTTTAGGGGAACACAAAGCACCTACAGACATCACCTCACAGTGAGCAAACAGAAGCTCTTATATCCGGGTGCACAGCGGATTTTGGATAGCTCTTCGAAAGTAGTATTTGGCTGCAGACCAGCCGGGCTAAGGGCTGCAGCTCTCCATCTGCCCGTTCCCGCCACACAAAGGCCCTTTTCTCCAACTGCCTAAGGGACAAGGGTTTTTTTTCCTTTCTTGTCTGATCAAATGAAGATCTCTGAAGTAAAGCAGACTCAGGTGCACAGCAGTACTGGCTTCTCCACCAGGTGACCTGAAGCCAGAGGAGAGCAGCACTAGCCCCAGTTGTCTGAAGATGAGATATTATCATGACTAAAAATGAAACAGTCATCTTCAGAAAACTGACTTTCTAAGAACTCACTAAAAAAGTAATGAAGAGAAGTCAAGAGCCCCAAATGACAGTTCATAATTATATTTAAATTATTGAGCAAGTGACAGGCTTTGCTGAGCCTGGAAAATGCACTGTGTTAGCTGCAAGTCCTCCACACTGACTGTAGCAGCACAATCCACCCTTGCCAGCAGAGCCACCCCAGAGGGGAGCTGCCATCCTTGCACACTGTAAAACAATCCCCTCTCTCTCAGCAGACCAGGGCAAGGTGGCCATGCAACACACCAGGGTTATAACCACCCAGTAATTCAAGATACTACCCTCATGGGAGTTAATGGCTCCCTCCTGGCTCACCCTGAGGTCTCCCCATCCTGGAGGGATCAATCTCCCCTCACAAGTGGAACTGTCAGGTAGGAGCATCCCTCCTACACAACAGGCACGCATGGGATAAAAACGAAGCCTACCATGCACCTGTAGGTACAAAACAGCCTGGTATTTCTCTCTTGTAAGGCTTCAGCAGCAATCATGGGGGTAGAGGGGAAAAAGAATTGCACCTTTGCTTCTGTATGAAAGGAATCAAGAGTCCATGTAATTCACAAGGCAGTGCTCCCAGAGAATAGGAGGAAACAGGGGAAAAAGGGGAGACCACAAACCAGCCCCATCTGTGGGGGATGCAAACATGCACCACAGGCATAAATCTCCCCCTTCCTTTCACCCCCAATTTCCTCTCACATTAAGGTAACAGGGAGAAAAGGGAATAATTTTTTCACCAGCTCTTTTGTGATTTACATAAACAAAGGTGTACAGGAGATAAACCACAATGTATCAGAAAGCATCAAACAGCTCAAGAACTGTGGCTAAATGGAGATACCAACTCCTCTTCAAGGAACCAAGCACACATTTCACAGACATCTGGCAGCTGCTTATATGGTAGCTGAGAAGTTCTGAGTAGGAGCCACAGCTGCTAACAAAAGGTCTCAAGCTCTGGGGCATCCAGGCAAGGCACCAGTTGTTAAAGGTGGCACACATACTGGTCAGCCTTCGTGGGTCGAGCTCTAGACTCAGCTGCATGGTAAGAGCTGTGAAAGGCATCACACACCTCACTATCAGCTCTGCCTGTGTTTGTACATGCAACATCTAGGGGCTTGGACCAGAGACCTTCCCTGTTAAGCTAAAGAAGAACCGTGCCTAGAGATGGTTCTTATCAAGGATTGCACACACAAGCCTACCAGAGATGACAGTGAAGCAGAAAAGTCCATGATGCTCTGCATGCCCAACCCCAAAGTTAAACCTCAAGACACAAGCTAAAAAGCTTTCTCAAGGCAAGTGTTTTCTTCCCAGACATGTTGCTGGTGGTGCTGTTGAATTTCCTGTCCCAAGTTCAGCGGTGATGGACTGGAGGTGTCAGTGTGCACCAGCTTCCAACAATCAAGACTACTGCTCTCAATGCTTGCTGACACTTGGGCATCAGTTAAATTGCTGAGTGTCAAACAAAGTCTGCAGATTTTCAGGTGCATCACTTCTCTCAACTTTGTCCCTTTCTAGAAATTCTTTGTGTTAGCAGCAGGGAAGTTGGCCACCACCTCCTCTTCTCCAAATTCAGCCACAGCTTGTATCACATGGTACCCATCTGTCAACTTTGAGAAGAGCTATCAATGGAGCCCCTGTAGCCTCACCTCTGCAATTCACACACATGTGCCCTGCAAGAAACAGAAAAGCATCTTTTCTGGCAGAGAGTGTGTTGATACATCACTGTTACAAGGCACAGATTCAAGCTCCTGCTGGGTTGCTCTTACAACGATGAGAAACGAAGGACAGCCTGGCAGCAATACAGGATTTTTCCATGAGATTGATTCCAAAGATGGGGGCTGAAAGAAATACAAGACCAACCCTAAAGAGTCAGTCACCAACATTCTCACAGGGAGAGAGTGGAAGAGCAGAAGGCTGGACCCTCTAACAGTTTGATGTAGCAGGGTGTTTGCCTATGGTATGCATTAATTTCAGTGAGGGGGAGAACCAAATATATTTGTCAGAGAATATTTGAAAAAATTAATGCAACTACACTTGAAACAGCTGCAACCTGATTGCTGAGAGACCCCTTGGACAGACCACAGTATTGAGTGTGAGACAGCAGACACATCTGATTGCTTATTGTTAAACAGGACACAGAGATCCCCCCTCCCAGACTGATGAAGAATCAAAAGAGCTGGAAGAGCTTTCTGATGGCAGGGAAAAATTGCATCCATGCAGCCAGAGCAGGGAACAGAGAGACCAAGGACTGTAAACTGTCCCCCAACTCATGCCTAAAAACACAATGATAACACGGCACAGCAATGTACCCTACCCTGGCTTATGTACCTGCCAAGGACTAACAGAGGGAACCTCATATTTGTAGGCATTTATCTACAGGGTAAAAATCAAAACCAAGATGCATAGTTACTCAATATTTTACTCTACTGTAAATTCCTTTACTGTCTAGCCAGTAACTATACTGAAATTACCTCATTTGTGGGAGGATATGAAGAGTAACACAAAATTGGTATTTGGAAACAGCAAAGAGATCCACCATAACAGCAGATACAATTGTTCAGAGTCTCGCACCAGCATTTACTCATTTTAAACATTAAAAAAAATGTGGACAGATTAAAAAAAAAAAATCCACTAAGTGAATAACATACAGGTTGTGTCATCAGCAAAACAAATGCCAGGAAATTCAGAGCAAATAGATTTATATGGTAATTAAATCTGCACATCTTCCCAACTTGCTCAGGTTACACAGTTGGAAATGCTGAAGTTCATGCTGAGCAAATCTTATAATCCACCCTATTATGTACACATGCATGCACACACTTCCATTGCAAACACTCAAACATTTCCACCCCATAACCCACAAAGAAGAAATGTATTTATTTTTAACTATTCAGGGGACTTTTCAAGAACCATGTTTACTCCCTTGCCTTTCTGTGTTCCAAAATATTCTTTCACTTTCCTTAACACCCCTGCGTCCTCCCGAAAAAGAATTTTTGGATTTAAAAATATGGTTAAACCCCAAATTAAATTATATAATAGCTAGGACTAAATATGGATTGATAGGGGAAAAAAAAGAAAAAGGAAAGAAGCCCTTGTGCAGCTGAGGCAAGGGTGAGAAATAACCCTTAAGTTCAGTGTCTTTTAAGTCCACTGTCTGCAAGCAGAGATTCCTATTGCTCATTCCTAGCCCAAGCCTCTTGGGAGTCACGCAAAACAGGAAAATCCTTCTCACATTCCCCTGCCCTTCCCCCAGTGCATAGTTCTTGGATCTAGTCTAACTTTTCAATAGGCTGAGTGCCGTGTTTTGCTATTTCCCACCCTCTCCCCAAAAAAGCTAAAGCCAGAGAGCAGTGACTCACTGGGGCCAGAGCACCAGGGCAATGAGTCATTGAGCTGGAAGCCCTTCACTAATGCTCCCCCCATCTGGGTCCCTGACTGAGACCTCACAGTACATTATTAATTCTGTTCCAAGCAAGCATCTGGATTACGCTCTCAGGTCAGATGTAGTCATTCTTTTGCCTCGATTCTTCTCCCTTCACCCCCCACCCCTTATTTTTTTTGCCTCTTATACCAAGCTCACTGGTGTGCACTTTGCTTGTCCCCTAAGTCAGCTCTCAGGCTGCCAGCTTGAGCAGCAGAACCACAGAAACCCAAACCTCTCCATCACTTCTCCCCACACCCTCCTCTCCACCTTGTGAGCAGCAGGGTCACAGTTCTTTACCATCAGTGATTGCAGAGGCTGCAAGATGGGCCTGACTGACCAGTTTGCATTTCACGAGCCTCCAAACCACCAAGAGCATGGACAAGCCTCTCAATGCCACTTCCAGCTAGCATCGCTCACAACTAGACTGGGAGGGTAGCTCAGCTTCCAAAACTTAGTCACTGGGGTCTCCAATGGTTTTTGGCACCCTCACAAGATACTTAAAGAGACCAGTTATGTATTAAAAACTACATAGTGAAGAAAAAAGGTATGTTTGGACTTATTTTTTTTTTGCCCCAGCTACACTCCAGGTATGGAATGTCAGTCATAAATATTTGTTGTGAGATAACACTAGTTTTCTGGGTTACACCCCAGGTACACCTAAAGGCTCTATAGAAGGAACTTGCTTTTACCTCAAGTTTTACATCAAACTGCTGTCTTCTGTGTAACTACACAGAGTTTAGCCAAAAAGTGAACAGCGAAAGAAAGCTTTCAGGCAAGCTGAAACCTTTGTGTACAAGTTTTACAATTCAACAGTGGGCATTTATGGTCTTGTTTCCTGCCCAAGAGCTCGGCAGCAGGGACAACACATTTGGTTGTTGCACAGCTGGTTTAACTTATGGCCACTTTTGAAATAAAATAGTTACTCCAGTTCCTTCTTGCCTTCAGATACATCTTAACGTTATACCAGCATTTTACAACATTTGGGCACACTGCACTTGGTTTCATTTATCATCTTCCCTCACCATGGAAATGGGAAGGGACAAAGCAAAGAAAATTCATATCAGTCCTCATGTAACATCATCCCTTGCTGATGGGTACAGATAAGCCCTTTGTAAAGGGCACAGCCAGCACCATTCCTGTCAGAATCCACTAGTTTTGCACGCGTTTTAGAGATCATAGAATATCTCAAGTTGGAAGGGACCCATAAAGATCATTAAGTCCAACTCCCAGATGATTTTACAGTTATAACAGGAAGGAGGAGAGGATAACCAGAGAGAGAAGTCAGAAGTCACAGACACTGTCCAGCTGTCCTACATGGAGACAAGACTCTCTCCCCAAGGATGACTAGCACCATGCAATTCAGGAATGGTTACTTAAAACAGAGATGCTGTAACCTGCTCATCTGCTCACTCTGAAAGGTCTCATCGCAGCTCTCACATGTTAAGCAACACTTGAAGCTCCCACACTCTGTCTACAGGCCCAACCTCCTAGAAATATAACCACCCTAGTGGGCACACTATGCCAGGATGCCATTGGGAGACCTCAGAAAAATCATAATTTCACATCTAGGTTCCCATTAGTACAGGGGGCCTCCTGCAGAACACTGATGCTTTCAGCTCAGCTGTTTCATATTTAAAGCCTCCTCCCTAAGGACCAAATTAGAATCTTTCAAAGGAGGATCTTTTCTTAGTCTGAGTGGTGTAGGTAGGAAACAACTTCTGCTCCATCAGCAGTGTTTGCTGCATGCTCTGGCTTGCCAGTCCTGACTGACAGGACACTTCACATTTAAAAATAAAAATCCCTATTTTCTTCTTCAACAATGCTTCTTCATTGTTGGTTGCAAAGTCAAAATGGTAGAATTCCAGCTTGCAGGAGCCATCGTTCTTTCTTTTTCCTAACACTGGCCACAAACCTACACACCAACTATCAAAATTCTGCTCTTTAATTAAAGCTGGTTATTATAAAATAAGTAAGTCTTTATGATCAGTATTGGCAGCTTAAAGAGAGATGGGGCATTTTATTTCACAAAAGAGTTAGTAGGTTTTGTTTTGTAGATTCATAGTACTGAGGGGAGAGTTTTATCAGGTTGGTTGGTTTTTTCTAAGAATAGAAGCATGGAAGCTGAGGCTTGAAAAGAAAGGACAGAAATTTAAGCTCCTAAATGTTTATTTCAGTGCTCTTAAGTTCTGAAGAGTCAGACTACCTCATCAAGTGCCTAAATGCAGACAGCCTGAGTTGATTATGGAAAATATGAATAAGCTTTTATAAAAACTGCCCAAAGCTCATAGACATAATGGTTGAAACTGCAGATGCGTGTAAAGTTCTAAAAAGAAAAAACACACCACACACATGTAAACCCATTCTTGAACTCAAAAAAAGGTGCTTGAGCACAATGGAAGGAGAAAAATAATGGAGTGGTTTTGCAAAACAAACATGAAGAAATCTACAGGTCATATCACCCTACCCCAGAGATAAACTCCCCTGCCTGATTCAGAGCTCAAGGATCAGTAGCATTTGGCTAGCAATGACCTTAGCTGCCACAGGGTTTAGACCCTGCCCTGCACAAACTGCTGCCCCCTCTATCACACAGATATCTACTATCAGGGCAGGAGGAGGAACAACACTGGCAGGACTTTGTGTTCAGTGCTGCTGTCGCTGAGTGTTGCACATGAAGTACCATGCACTAAATAAGTCGGTTAGGTGTCAAATCCTGTTTCAGTGTGATCTGGCCAGACAGGGAAATGAACAACTACATTAAAGAAAACCTTCCAGTAAACAAGTCGTATGCCTTGCTTTCAGTAGAAACATCCTGGGTTTTGATCTGACATACCTCTCATCTTTCCCATACACTTGCACTAAGCCATGGATGCACACTTTGTCAACAGCAGGTACAATCAAAGACTTCCCATCCCTGACTGTCAAAACGTTCCCAGTTTGCAACTTTGCAGCATGTTTCATGTCAAACCTGCTACCGCCCCAGGAAGCAAAGGAAGAGCACAGCAACAGTACTTGACGATGAGAACACCAGGAAGGACATCCCTACTTTGTGCCTGAAAGAGAACACAGCTTTTGAAGCCATGACACTAGAGCTTCTCTGGATGAGCCAGCCCTACCAAACCCATCCCATGGCAAAAAGCCTTGCATTTTGAAGCCACCCCCAGTGGTCCCCTGTACCACGAGATGGATACTTCAAGACACCCACGTTGCACTTGTACAGCCTTAAGTCTGCCAAAATTCACACAGGAACCCACAGAAATGGTTTTGACACCTCATTTTGTGTGGACCAGGACTTCCATCAGCACTGGTACTTTGGCAACCTCCCTCTGAGGAAAGATGCGTTTCATTTTGTGTCATCACAAGAGTGGGGGTGGGTCACTGGGCTTTTACTGGTGTCCAAGTCAGACCAGTTTGTTTTGAAGCTCTGCTCAAAGCTGTAGAAAGGAAACAAGGAGACAGGATATGAACAAGATCAAATATATACTCAAAAGCACGCACAGCATGTGTCTAGACAAATAATTTTAAGATACTCCATACTTGAGAGCTGGTATTCCAATTTCCTATGTCACAGTGCCAGAAAACATTACTTCAGTCAACTTTATAAAAAATAAATAAATAAAAGGAGTGGTACTGGACTAAGGTTCAGGACCCAAAATAGCAGTAGATGGAAATATCTGTATCCTAAGACCAGGTCTTGAACAAAAACAAACTTGTGCATTTATTTCCCCTCTCTGCTTCTTTCCAGAGATGCTGTGACTAGTGGAACAGCTTATTTAGCTGGCTCTTTTCCCTCATGAGTCCTGGTAACACAGGAGAGACTTTCAAACCATTGTTGTCTTCATCTGCCTGTGAACTGCCGTTTCAGCTTTTCTCACTAACCCTCCTCCACTCAGAGCACCCCTCTCCTTCACCTGTATCTCCCCTCTGTACCTTCCATTTCCAGACCTTTGCTCCCAGGCAGGTCGAGAGGCCAAGCTACTCATCCCCTTGCAAGACGTAAAGAAGTTGAGCAGAATCAGGAGCGAAGCTGCAAACTGCAGGCGGAGACCCTGGAGGAGCAGAGCCAGAAAAGCAAGGGTGCAGAGGGAAAGCAGCAGGAGGAGGCAAAGTCACAGTGCCTGGAAAGGGATAAAATAAACCTACAACAGATAAGCAGTATATTAAGGTTGTGCAAGAACTTCCTCCATCCCCAGCTGCATATTTTTGCCAAGTGTCGCTGACTTTCGTGCCTTGCCATTCAAAACTGCCCATCTTAAAGTGGTCGCTCTTGTGACTGCTATGGATTTACTCTCTTTTTTTCTTCCCCACCAGAAAGGCAGGCTGAAGGAAAGGAGCCTCAGTAGGGGCTGGCACTGTGTCCCCATCAGTGAGACAAAGGCACGCCGCTGCGGGCACAGTGCCAGTGTGCTCTCAGGCAGCACAGCCCTACCCTTCTCCTGCAACAAACATCTCCTCCAGCCCAGTCCCTGCAGTCCTAATGAGACAGTCAAGCTCTTCAAGCTGCCCCCATGGAACAGAGGATCAAGAGAACCTGAGAGATGCTTTAGTCAATAAAGCATCAGTGTTGATTGTAAATCATCTATCAACATTTCAGCACATGTCTCAACCAAAAAAAAAAATCCCAACCATACTGCCATGTCACTGTGGCAGGTGAAGAGAAAGCCACAGGGGAGAAACAATCCTGCTTACCATGGAAACATAAGTATCATATATTTGGGCTACTGGAAGAAAGGTAAAATTACTGAGAATTAATATAAATCAGACTCTTGAAAACAAGAAAGAGTTAATAGAAAATACAGTTCAGAGGGAAAAAGATTGCTTCTGAGTTTGTCAGGATCCAAGAGAATGTTAATTATAGATCAGGTCATTGCTTGGCTGCAGTTATTGGGGGGAGAAGAAGGAAGATCAAAATGTTTAATTGAATATTCTTGGGAGGGGGTGGTTCTGAATTACTGCTTTTTATATAAGAACAGATGATACAGCCATCCCACAGGATGGTAATGAAATTACTTTTATCCCAACAACAACGGAAGAGAATATATAAACAGCTACTCAAAGCTGGCCATTTTAATTAGTAGACCTAGAAAATTTCCATCTGAAAAGGCTAAACAGTGCTTCTAAGGAGCTCTTTAAACTATTTTCAGCATGAGACGATACTGAAGGACTGTAAAAAATAATATGAAAATATTTAAGTGTAAACAAAGCAACAAAGTTAACCTACCTATTGTTCATTTCTGATGAAGGGAAGAGATAGAGAAGAGAAGAGAGTAGTTAAGAGTCCAGGAACAAAAGGGAGAGAAATCTAATTTATGCTTATAATTCCACAATAACAGGTAATCTAGCCTCTAATTTTATCACTTTCTGTAACAATATTACAAGCTTAATACCCCTCATATTGTGAGGCAATTGACTTGGTGCTATACAAAATGAAGCTGGAGTGAGATAAAGTCAACAAGCCACATTCAGTGTGACAAAGAAATAAGAAACTTCCATATGTGAAACACAAATGAGCTGATTGTGCCACGTGTTTTCAGTGGGTTCCCAGAAGGGATCAGTTCTTGGCCCCAGACTCTAATGACCTGAGAGGTACAGTCACCACCGCTGAAGGTTCCAGATAATGCAGCATCAGCAGGGGCAGCAAGTAATAAAAAGGTCAGGTCACAAAACCAAAACAGAGTACTTGGTAAGCAGCCATAAATGAGTGACATATCTTAAATAAAGTTGAAGGTAAAAAAAAAAAAAAATATGCTGCAAACAAAAGGCTTCAAGTCACACTTGGGTGACTGACAATCAGGAGAGACCCCAGGACTCTGGGAGAGATGCGGCTGAAGGAGCACCCGCAGGACAGGTAGCACAAGCAGTGGGCCCTGGGGAGGAATTACTGCAGATACGTGCTCAGGCTCCAAGCTTGGGAGCCTCCTTGCTGCACTCCAGGTCAAGCCCCTCAGCCAGCACTGAGGTTTCACACAGTTCCAGGAGCAGCCAAGCACCAAGGACTCCTCCATGGCCATCCCGTTCTGTAGGGCCACTGCTGGGCTCACACACCCAAAGAACAGCAGGGAGGTACTGCAGAAATTTTGCTTTTTTTATGTATTTAGGATTCTTTTTTGTTTGTACTTGCTTCTTAAATGAGGCCTCACATTCAAAAGTCACCCTACAGCCAATCACACAACGTGTTGCACAAATCTGTGTTCCCTGCAAAACCCAGAGCACACAGGTTTGAGGACTTCAGAAGACAGAGGCATGTGGAGCACAAATTACTCCATGCTCATAGTGGATGTGGCTGTTACTATCCAAAGCCAGCTCCAATTCTATATCACCAAATTTAAAAAAAATTATGTTTAACAAGGTTCAGAGAATCATGAAAATAATTGTGTAGAAAGATGAAAATTCTGCCTCAAAATAAAAGCAAATAAGATAAGCATTTAGCTTATCAAAGAGGAAACCAATGCAGAACACGGGCATTCTTTAAGTACTGAAACAGGGAATAAGACTTGAGAGGATGGCTCTACTAGCTTGTAGCTAAGTTTACAAACTGAAGCCAGATCTATTTATCATGGTTATAAAGGGTCACAATATTAAAAAAAGGAAGAACAATTATGAAGGAACAGCATGAATTCATGTGAATTCTTTGACTCCAGCCATTCTTAATCAAAGAGTAGAGGCTGACCTACAAAGATATGCAGGAATGCAAATAGGAAACAATCTCGGGAAGTTTTATAGCCCTTGATTTACATAAGGTTAAAATAATTCATCATAATTGTTTCCTTTGGCCTTCTTGCAGCAAAACAAGGTTGTTTACTAGAGTGCCAGCATGTTCTGGAGAAACTGATACAAACCCTGAGCTGGGAAACCTGCTGATGCGGCTTTGCATTCCTGTATTCCAGATAACTTGATACCCTTATCAGGAAGGCAGCTGGGGAACACAGTTCAGGAACCCAGGTTTAAGACCAAAGGTTGTTCATGTTACACACAACCCATCCGCTGACAAGCACACTCCAAACACAGTGCAAGATTAACTTCAAGTGGCCGGCACATCCCACAGCACTAGCCCACTGGAAGCCTTCTCTCTTTGTTTATTTTTAAGGCTGGGTTCTCCAGCTCTGCTGCTCGAGTGAGTCAGCTTTCCTCCCCATTCCAGAGGGCTTATGAGGGCGGCGGACATCCCAGCACCAGCTGAGAGAGGAAAGCCCCTGCCAGTCGCCATCCCTCCAAGAGCCGCAGCTCAACAGAGAGCTGGGAGAGGGTCTCAGAGGAAAGATTTGGCAAGCTTGCATTGGACTTCAGGGTTTCCCTATCGAAGAGACTGAAAACAAATACCCAGCAACGCCCATGCATGCAAACTATTCAGGGAATAAGTCACACTCAAACCCTTTTGAAACCGATTTGTTCCTCAGGATCCGAGGGGCAGCTGCAGTCCCGCCAAAACACAAGCAAACGCCTGTGACAAACTGCAAAGACTCACAAGCACAGAGTGTTGTGATCATCTTCAGAGTCCACATTTAATTTCCACATCCAATAGATGGTAAATTTCTGTGGCGATGAGAGATTCCTCAGGAGCTCAGGCGAGAGGAATGATGGGGTGCCTGGGGAAATTAAAAGGGAGCTTCCACGTGGAGGGATCGACTTCAAAAGAAGTCATTTAGCAGTTGCTCATTTCCAAGTCTCTTTCAAGCCTCCTAGTTAGTAAATCTGCACGTGTTTGGGCATCTCCTCCATGGCCTATCATCCTTCCCAAGTGCCAAGTCTGCAGCAGCAGAAGGCTGTCCATAGTAATCTGAGGCAAGTAACATTATTCTTGCTCTAAATGTGAGAAGGAGCACAAACACAACTCCATTCAAGCACACAGACAGAACAAGGTGACTTACGCTCTTACTTTACATTTGAAAAAAGCATTTTTTTCTTTTTTTAGTTTTATAAAGAGAAATGTTAAAAGCAAACAGCTGACAGAAAGGAAGGAGAGTGAACATTTAAGGAAAGGAGGAGTTTCATCCAGATTTAAAGATTAATTACAAGACTAATCCCACCAGGCAACGTGAGTTTCTGGCACTGAAGCAGAAGGATGCTCTAGCCAATGCCTCCAGCCCTGTGCAGCATCTTCCCAGTCCGCATCCCTCAAATGCTAATGCACAAACAAAGTCGCTTTCACTTGCAGCACTGAAATTTAATTAATTGGATATATTGAGCGAGTGAGTGTGCTGTGCAGCACGGAAGACGACTCTCCCGAGACTGCCGAAAGAGCCTGCCAGAATCCTGGGGATGGAGACGGCGGAGGGAAGTATCAGACATTGCATAAGCAAAGGCACACGTAATCGCTCATTCCCGCTATCCCGGCCAACGGCCAACGCTAACTCAGACCCCTGCGAGCCACAGCCAAGATCTACTCCAGCTATTCAGAGCCAGCTGGGTGCCTGGAACAGGCGGAGAAGGGAGGGGAGGCCCAGCCTGGGGGTGTGTGTGGGAAGGACATGGGACCTGCCCAGGGGCGCCTGTCCCAGCACCCAGCCAGCGAGACCCCAAGCCTCCAGGGGCCCCTCGGCTTGTGTAACCATTACCCCACAGCTTAAAAGAGGAGGGGTAAAAGACGTGGTTTTTTCCAGACTTTATCAACGTAATTTCCTTCTTTTAAGGAAAGAAATATGGCCTTGTGGTTAGAGGGCTGGGCAGGAGCTGAATAACTCATGTGCCTTCCCACACCGCCTGAGCCAGCCCAGGCCTCTCGTCCCCTGACGCAAAGACACCCTGCCCTTTGCCTCTTCCTTCCACACGCCTAAGGGCAGTAATGAAGTGATACTCTCCGGGCATGAGGGATCTCAAGGGTAGCAGCGTGGAAGATTGCGGCACATTCAGTGCCAAAATTGTTGGGATCATAAAAAAGTCAAAGACAGCTGGGACACAGATGAAGACCCTTGCTGCAGGGCACAGCACTGGACATTGTGTGAGGCCAGGAGGGAGGGACCCACAAAAGCACTTGGAATTTTTTAGGTTGGAAAATACCTTTAAGTCCAACCCAGCACTGCCACTAAACCTTGTCTTTAAGTGCCACATCTACACATCTTTTAAATACCCCCAGGGAGGGTGACTCAGCCTCTTCCCTGGACTGGCTGTTCCAGTGCTTGACAACCCTGCTGGTGAAGAAAATTTTCCTATTATCCAATCAAAAACCTCCCCTGGGGCAACTTGAGGCCATTTCCTCTTGTTGACTATTGCTTGTCACTTGAGAAAAAAGACCCATCCCCACATCGCTTCAACCTCCTTTCAGGTAGAGAGCAAGAAGTTCTCCCCTGAGCCTCCTTTTCTTCAGGCTAAACAACTCCAGTTTCCTCAGCTGCTCCACATAAGATTTGTGCTCCAGGCCCTTCACCAGCTTCATCGCCCTTCTCTGGACATGCTCCAGCACCTCAATGTCTTTCCTGTAGTGAGGGACCCACAACTGAAGACAGGATCGAGGTGCAGCCTTACCCATGCTGAGTACAGTACTTCAGGCTTTGAGGCCTACAGAGAGGTAAAGTACAACTTCAGGAGCTCAGAAATCACGATTTGCATTCAAATTTCAGGTGTCACGATTTCTTCTGTGCAGCCTGTAAGCCATCTGTGGTGCACGGCCATGCAAGACCCCCGCTGCTGAGCCCCAACCCAGCACAGCCCCCTACACCACACAGCTCAAGCAGAGAGCACCTGAAGGGGGGGAAACCCTCCCGGAGCTAAATGAGTCTGTTTGGCTCTAGGAAAACACAGGTAGGGAGCCAGAAAAATAATCAGGGGAACCTTGTACTGCTTATCACCAACACGTAACGCCAGAGCCAGCCAGGACTATATATACACAGAGATATATATGTGTGTGTGCACGCTTGTGTGTCTGTGTGTGTTAAATATAGATCATTTTTCTACCACGGCATCGTTGGCTGAGGAACATTTCAGATGAGCATCTGCTACAGACCATCTGGACTGGGAGGGATTCTTGAAGAATTTGAAAGTTGCAGCGGATTTTACACAGAAAACTGTTGCGTAAGGTACACTGACAAATGTGTGATATCAGGAAGGTTCTTCAACTAAAAGAAGGAAAAAAAAGAAAGAGGAGAAGTGATCCTGAAACTGCTGCTTCTTGTGGGCATTGGAGCTGGCTACAGACGACAGTACCGACTTCATGCCTCTTAAATTCAGCATCACTGAATGAAACCAAACCAAGTTCTCAGGACATGCATCAGTGTGCCAGAAGATCAAGTGCTGAACTGATGTTGCCTGATGAACTGAAAGTGGTACCTGATGTTCAGTTGGTTAGCATGGAGTATCTTTTATTCATTAAATTAACATACAAGAACAAATGGTTCCCGTGTAAAGCATTCTGACATCCTTCTGACCAAGACAGCTTCATATTCATAATGTTTATGCATGTGTAGATAGAATCTCAATCACTTCCCTGGGCAGACTGTTCCAATACCTGACAATGCTTTCTATGAAGAAATTTTTCCTCTTATCCAATCTAAACCTACCCTAGTGCAACTTCAGGCCATTTTCTATGGGAGAAGAGACTGACCCCCACCTCAGTACAACATCCTTTCAGACAGTTGTAGAGGGTGATAAGGTCTCCCCTGAGTGTCCTTTTCTCCAGGTTAAACAGTCCCAGCAACCTCAGCCTCTCCTCAGAAGATTTGTGCTCCAGACTCTTCACAGAATCACAGAATATGCTGAGTTAAAGGGACCCATAATGATCATCGAGTCCAACCCTTAGTCCTGCACAGGACCATCCCCAAAAGTCACACCATGTGCCTGAGAGTATCATCCAAATGCTTCTTGAACTCTGTCAGGCTTGGGGCTGTGACCATTGCCCTGGGGAGCCTGTTCCAGTGCCCAACCACTCTCTGGATACTAGGAAAAACCTTTCCCTAATATCCAGCCTAAACCTCCCCTGACACAACTTCAGGCCTTCAGCAGCTTCTCTTCTCTACAGCAAAGTTCTACAAACTAGAACATTTTTTAAATCAAGGCTCACAATGACCATGTCTTATGTAGAAACAATACAAAAACATCAGGTTTTCAGAATTGCTGAGCACTCTCCCCTCTGTTCCTCTATTTTTAGTTATTTTTGTTTTTTTGGTTGCAAGAGCCGCAAAGTCTAACAAAGGAAACTAAAGAACATGAAGTAAGTTCAAGTTTGCAAAGTCCACAAACTTCCCCCAAAAAGTGTTGGGTGTGCAAAAACAACAAGGGATTTAAAATCACTGCTCTGTGCTCCCAACAAGTTGTGGTTCCAGATGGCTTTGGACGATCTGGTCTTCAGCAAGTCAAAATGAGCATGATCGGTACCAATGCCAAACACGAGCTCAGTATTTCTGGGATTTCCATAGGCTGAATTGTACCTGTCCTGTAACAGTTGCAAGTTGCTAATTACACACTGGGAATTCAGGCATAGGACAAAAGAGAGGAATTGCTTTTCTTTTGGAAAAAGCAGCCATCCCTCTTTTCCCCACTAACAGTCATCTTTATTTTTCCAATAATGCAATAAAAAATATCTAATAACACTTCAAAAGGCATAATTTTGTAAAAGGAACCCACTAGACCATTTTACAGAAAGACCTAATAATTTTGTTCCATGAAAGGATCCAGTTACACAAGCCTCCAGTCTGAGCTTTATGGGGACAGCCAGGCACACTCAGAAAAGCCTGCAAACAGATGGAGATAATAGAAATTTAAATGGACCATACAGCTTTTAGCATAACTACCATATGTGGTATTTTATCAGTTGCCAGGTGAGTGGGATGGGGGGAAGGAGTAGAAGAGATCATCAATCTCCTCATCCTGCCTACAATGCTTCAATCTCTGGTGCACGTAGCAGCAGTTAGAACTTTCCTCTTTTGATACGATTTGTTAAAACAGTGAGGAAAGGTCAGGACAGAACTTGGAAATAGATTTAAACCAGCTGTCCACACTAATATAAATTCAAACTGTCTATTCCCCACCTAAAATGAAAATATTAAATAAAAGCAGTGACAATATATGCTTCTAAAGGTTTAGTGCTCTAGCCTTTTTTATTTAAGCAGATGATTCATTTGATCCTGATGCAAATCCATGCTTAAAAGTTCAAGTAATAAATAGGGATACACTCTGAGAAACAGCCTTTTTTATGTGTAGAAATTTGTATTTCTGGCTTTTTTGTTTGTAATATAGAGGCCATACACAGAGAGCTGTAACTGCAGGAACAAAAGCTTGATAGGACTTTTCATACCACATCTCTGTATTGCTAGGCAATGTACTGTATTATCAGACAACACCACTACTCTACATCTCCAAGAGGGGTAACCAGAGCAATAAGAAAATCAGCGACAGCCCCAGCCAAGGGGTGTGAAATCTCTCAATGCTAAGGGATGCCCACGCATATTATATTCAGGTGTTCTCCTGGTGTACTCAGAAGTTGGTGTTTTGTTCAGGAAAAAAAACTAGCACCTAAAGAGGACTAAAGAAAGGGTCTCTACCAGGCCTTACACGAACTACAACACAGACTTGCTAAGGCCTTCAGTGATGAGACAGGCATAAAAGACACAAAGACATAACTGGGGAGCAGAAGAGGAATGTGCACAGCTCCTTATCTTGCCTTTCAACACTCAAATTCCCATGGTAATAACTCTTTTCTTCCCGAAAACAAGAGCACACTTGTGCAACTGGTGCAGGAGCACCACAGGCAAGCCTCCTCTGCTGATATACCCATGCTTTGTCCTTGGTAAGATAACCTCCAGCAGCAAAAAGGTCATGCAGTCACTCACCTTGTTCAGCCTCTGCCAGTGGTGGCACAAGAGCACACTGCCTGTGATGGGAAGAGCCCTGGGCATGTTCGAGAAAGGGACAATACTTCACCAAGAGCCACCCAGAGCACCCCAGGTGCTTTTTGCGTAAGATACCTAGCCCTGGGATACCTGAACCTTTCAGTCACTGCCCAAAAACTCAGACAAACAAGTTCTAGACAAAAAATCCAGAAAAACAGCCCCAGTTTAAAATAACATTGTGCTACAGCTCTCTGCAGGACTATCACTCTTTCATGACGTCAGGAGCAGGCCTTCACTCTGGCCATTTCTCTTCTCAGGAAGGGCACAAGGTGCCCAACTTGCCTTCCTGGGCAGTGTTAAGCTAAAACACTGGTGTGTAAGACTCACACACCTCTTCCCATGACAATGCCCAGCAGTGGCACAAGACAGACAACTGGTGGCAGCAGCATGGGAAAGCAATGCTGTGCAAAGCAAGGCCAAGTATGTGCCCGGGGTGGCTTCGGGGCTACTTCAGCCCAAAGCACAGATACAGGGTTGTTGTCCTTCAAAAGAGGTAAAAGCATCCCCACAATTCACCCCACCAAAGTCCCAGCCCTGCTCTCACACTTTATGTTTAACTGCCGGTAACCGATGTGTTAACCCCTCCCTGGATTTACATCATCCCTTTGGCAGAATAAAACCACACAGATTTAACAGGGTTTGGTTAAAAGTTATGCACACATGCAACACTCAGTGGTCCCAGGGTCTCAAAAGCCTGCCTGTTGGTGCTGACCCCTGCTCCTTCCCCACCAACTCAAAAGGAAACACAGAGACATTTGTTGTGAAATCGTTCCACCGCAGGCACACAGAGCGGGGACTGTGCAGGCAGGGTGTAAAGCAGAGGTGGGCTCCAGGCCGGGGGGAGCTGTGCTCCATTTGCCTTTCAGACAGATTTCTGAGGCCCTTTCTTCCTTCAGCGCAGCCTGTCCAAGGCACATAAACAGAGAAAGTGAGACCCTTCTGAGCAGAGGCAGGACCTTGGAAAGCCTGTTTCATTGCCCTGCGGAGAAAGAGCAATAATCCCACCCTCTCCTCCATCCACCAGCAACTCCCCAGCAGAGTCCCTGCCGAGGCAGGGGCTGGCAGAGATCCAGCCCACCCGGATACCGCGCCAGGAGCCTGCAGCTGCAGGAATGTCTAGGACCGGGCGCACGCAGCTTTTTTTAATTGCACGCTTCTGATTCAGCCGTCTCAGGCTGCCCAGGCTGGGTACATTTTGGGGTTGGTTTCTTTTTTGTCTTTCTTATTTCTTTCCTGAGTTCTCCTTTTAAGTGGATGGGGAAGAGGAGGGGCAAGGGGAGCAATTATAAGGCAGGCTGTTGTGATGGCATGCTCCTATGCCTATTCTTAGACTTTGAAGGGACACCCTCCAGACTAGATGACCACAGTCTTATCTTACCCTCATTTTTGTTTAACAGTTGGGTTTTTTTCAAACTCTGAGAAGTCATTTTTCTCTGTTGATAGTGGTGGAGAAAGCAGGGATCTGAGACGACACAAACCAGTGCGAACAAAACTGAAGGAACATATTTTAGAAAACCTTGACATGCCTGAAAACCCAGCATGCAGGAAGAAGTGTTATAATAATACCAAGCTATGAAATATACTTTGGCAAACTATCTTTAACAGCTCAAGAGGCTAAATGCTGCCCATATGCAGTGGATGAGAGCACATCTTGAAAACTGAGCAAGTCCTGGCAAAGTCACATGCAAACTACTTGGATATGCCAGCTCTATCATTAAAACTCAGACTGAGCACAACAAAGAGGCACGTTCCAACTGCAGTACTGAATTTGAAGCCATCACACCAGACTGCAAACGCAAAAGGAGTTCATAAACATGCAATCTCTTATAGCCTGACCTTACATCCTATCTGTTTCACCAAAAGATGCAGTTCAGCCATCGCAGCCTCTTTCCAGCACCCCACAGGATCAGTAGTCCACACAAAAGGGCATCCCAAGAAAATCCTAGTACTGCTGCGCCATTGGGCATTTTGAGATAAAAATATTTAACCTGCAGAGACATGTGCCTTTCTGTCAGAAACTGCTGGATTATTATTCATGTTCAACAGAAGTCACCATCCTTCCCAGAGGTCACTGTTCTCTCAGAGAGGGCAGCTTAACTCTGCATCTGCTGCTCCAACCCAAGTCCATGAAGATGGATTTGAGGTCCACTATTCAAGCTAACACAGATCACCCTGACAGAGCAGAACGAGGGAGCTGCTCCAGGTTCAGTTACACTAGGAGCTCTAAATGGGCCAGACAGGGCTCTAGCATTCCCAGCAGAGAACACCTAACCAGTTGTTCATTTCTTGCTTTCTCTCCTAAGGGTGAAACCTGCTTTATTTCTGACCTGTTTGGCCATCAGGACCAACCTCATTTAAGAGGTCAGCTAGGTTCCACAACTTTGTAACAGCTGCTCAGCAGCAGCCCAAGCATCAAGACCTGCAAAACTGAAGTTCTCCCAGCAAATACGGGATTTCTTTTTTTTAAGCCACATCTCAGAACCACATTGTTTGCAGCAGCAGTCTGCCTCATAGACAATTTCTTTCTGGACTGTGCTGCATCCAAGTCTGCCTTTTAGTGTGGCACTCTCTCAAAGTTTGACCCCTCCAGCAATCCCTCATTATAAAGCCACTAAAGTGGCAGAAACACAGACAATGAGGTAAAACCCAGTCAGATCTGCATGGCACATCTGCTTACAAGCCCAGCACCTGCATGAGCACTGCTTCTGCACCAATGATGCTACCAGATGTGACCAGCTGCCACACACAGGGCTGCCCCTGTCTGCTCAGACTTTGGCTCCCACCACAGTAAACCAACTAGCGAACCCTCTTAACAGGACCATCAAAAGGAGTTTCCCTCCAAGAGCAATAGTCAGATCAGTGGATGGAAACAACTTCACAGGACATATCCTTGCAGCTGCTGTCCCCTGCAAATCGCACAGAGTACTGCTCCCTTAAAGGTATTACGAATGACAGAATTTGTGATTTAATTGCAACAATTAGGCCATTCTGGCTGAGTTCAGGTGCACAGAATGTCACTGAGGTGAAAAATGCACTTCCATTAAAAAAATAATAACCATATTCTTGCAGCAGATCTTTTCTGACAAGATGGGCAACTCTTCATTTTCTGTAATTATTCCACAAAACACAGTGAGGTATGTTAGCATTTACTTTCCAGATAAGGTAATGCAAGAAGTGACCTCCCCAAACTAAAGCAGCATTTGGCATTTAAAATGTAACAAGAACTGGAGTATTCCTGTAATGGGATACAAATCTATCTATCCCATGGGTATAAGTCTGGGAAACAGATATTTTGTCTTCAGCCCTAAGAAGAATCAAAACTGGTACAGAGAACAGGCAGCTCTAAGGGTTCCCCACAATAAATAAATTCTTCTTAAATTCATGGAATAAGCGATTTGAGCTCTGTCAAAGTCTTCACAAAACTTCTTTGTGTGAAGATGCACTTAGAGACCAATTTCACTGAATTGTCATCCCATGATCATAGGAGGGGAAAAAAAGCAGATTGTCTTGGACATCTTATCCAAGTTTGCACTGCGTAGTTGTAGTATCTCCAGGGTGAACTGCTCTTCCCTAGAGAAGACTCTGTGGTTTGTGTGGCTCCCCATGTTTATGAGCTCATGGATTAAGACTGAAATGTCTCAGGACATCTAGCGCGTCCTGTTCAGGACATACTGTCTCATAATGTTGCAACAACAAAATTTAAGTGCCTAGTAGGATTTTGCAGGCTAATTTCCACAACCCTGAGTTCCCTAATGGTTGGAGCTGTCAGAGTTACCATAAATCAGCATAATCAGTCCTGCAGGCTGTATTGACAAGACTGCCACTGCAAGCACTGGGAGGGCACTAGCAATGCTGCTTTCTCCAAAATGTGTGTGCGCACCTGTGTTAGGACACACACATATGACTATTCCAGCCTTCCTACTGAAGGGAACATATGCTTCTGGCATATGATATTCCCAAATGCCATCAAAAAAGATTACACTAGGTGGCCAAGTACTTCATGATCGCTTACGATCGCCACGGACAGCCTCAAACTGAACAATCTATTCATTTCTGGGCTATCTGCCATCCATCAGGCACAAAGTACCTGACTTCATTTCTTACTACAGAAACAATCCAGACATGCTTAAGCAATTGGAAAATAAAATTCAGCTGATGTTCTTTTGGTAAGCAGTCCAACCATTGCAGTGCTTTTTTTCTGGTCTTCCACATATAGTTGTGACAACAGCAGTAAAATATTCGCTCAGCTGCCCTCCCGTAGCCAGCTGAGTCTGTAACCACCCACACCACAGATGTACTCAGAAGGTACAAATCCTTCCCTCCCTATTTACACAGCATGAAAAGCTCAGGATGCCACTTGCTGCAGCAGTGTTAGTGCTCCAGCCCTCGCACAAGACAGCAAATCCATGTCCCCTGTGTAAGGCAGTACCTATGCAATGTCTAGGGAACAGGATGAGTCACACAGATCCTTATCTTAGGCTCAGGAGCAGTGCACTTCCCACATGGCTCAAGATCATTGTAGGATCAGGGCTGGCTGGAAACAATCCAAAACTCATAACAGGAATGATTTTATTTTAATAAATAGTTATCAAGTCCCATTTTAAGCACTGCATATACAGGAGTAGATTGAAAAATATTTCACACTTCCATGTTTTCTTCTTCATATATGCTTCCACCTAGCAAAATCCCACAATATTAATGGGCAAGATCTTCACCTTCCTTATGGTTATGCATAACGATAACTAGGCAAAACATGCACCTTCTACTTAGAGCTTCCAAAATTTCTTTAGGCTATGTAATCTATAGTATTTAAACACTATTTTGCTAATGTTCAAGTGCCACAATCTGATATGTTCTGCTTTGGACTGTACACTCCTATCCTTTTCCCAAATTACAGAAAATGTCTCCAAAATACTTCACACCCCTAACATAAACAATACAACAGTGGACAGATGAAGGTTTCTTGCCAAGGTTGAGTGCACTCCTCCCCCTGGTGAAGAGGGAATCATTTGGATCTTCTGAGGTTTGCATCACTTTCTGGTAAAGGTACATTTTACCATCTTTTTTTTTCTTGCTTTCTTCAATCCACCTTACCCCTATAAACCCAGGAAGAATGTGAACCCAAGTGGCTGAGCCAGCTTGCACTACACTTTATCAGTCAGCCTTTGACCAAAGCAAGCAATGCAGACCTCCTAGAGGTGCCTCTGACCAGCAAGCCCAGCTTCCCAAAGTGGCATCGATACACACAACTGCATGATGTCTGCCAGAGAAAGATAAAAAAAGCACAGTTTGTAGATAAACATTCTGCTACTAAGTCACAGGTTCATCATGCATATGCTAGAAATATGGAATAAGAGGAATCCAGCCTCCTTTACTGATAACTCCCGCTTCAAGTAGGATTACAGCCAATTTCTACTTTCTTAAACCTCTTCCTGGTCAGTACAACTAGTCTTTATTAAAGTTTTAAGCTTCAAGAGCAAGAGCTCCTTGCTATTTCCCCCCCCCCCAAATTCAGACAAACTGACCGTTGTCCAATCCATACCCTGTCCCTCAGTCTGAACCCCCTGAAGAGCTCTCCAAAGCTTAATTTGTAAAGGGAGGAGATTCTTCTACTAAAATTTACCCAGCAGGAGCTGGCAGGTCTGGGTTAGATACACAAAAATTTAACAATGAGAGTTCCACAAGTCAACCAGCACCTACCAGCACAGTAGGGAGCAGAGGTGACACCCTCCTACACTGCATGGTTTCTAGGGCAGGAGTTGGCTGAATAACAACACATTTTTCAGCTGCTCTTCTACTTCTCTCTGCCCCTTCTCTGGACACCCCCCCCAACAGATCCTATGGCTGTATCCTTCCCCAATAAAATAATGGAGGCACTTTTCACTCCCCACAGTTATTATGCTTGTGCCCTTTCATATGAGCCTGTCCACCAGTCTGAGAGACTGTGCACTAGACTACAGTGGAGAAGACCTAAGTGGGACAGAGCTGTTCCTCACAATAAAACTATAAAACAATGAAATTTTATAACCTTGTTTTCCCTCCTCGTCAAAGAGGGATGGAAAAACCCTCTCCTTCCTCACCACCTTATTTTCTTGTTTGTTTTTAAAGGAACACCACCAGGACACAAAGACTATTTGCTAAAAAGAAGAATCTGAGAAGTTAACACTGATCTTGAGTATTTAAATATACTGTTTGTCAGTACACTGACCATAAGGTCCTAAGGTTCCCTGTTCACTCCTTAAGTGGGGAACATCCCTGTTTGGCTTGGCCCAGCTTCCTGAAGTGCTACGTCACTAACTGGAACCAGGCGGGTTTGCATGGAGCTTCCAAGAAGAAACTCAGAGGAGCAACACAACAGAGGCACCACCCCTCAAACCAAGTCAGGGGAGAACACAGGATGTTGAAGGAACCAGGTCTTTGCTGGGTCCCTGGCTAAGCTAACAATGTGCTGGTTACATTAATTGTGCCCTTGTACTTTAGAGAAATCCTTGACAATCTGCTTAGAGACAAAAAGAATATCATGACAGCTACTTCCTCCCAGCTGCTATGAGACACTGCACCAAGCTATGTGTAACCTCAGGGCTACTTCCATACCAGAACCCTCTCCCCTCCAAAGTCCAGAGCAAGAGACCAGCATCTGCATGGGTGCAACCTGTCAGGGGCAAAATCCACTCCAGTCTGAGATGTTTTAAGTATCTGTGCTCAGTGCAAGAGGTCTGAAGCAAAACATCATGCAGACAGATAGCCACAGTGCTACCTTAAAGCTCACAGACAGTGCAGCATCTGCTAGAGACTGAGCTTTTCAAAGAGCTGTTTCCCAGCACCAGTCCTGTGCAGCCAATTCTCTCTGGTACGTAGTGCAGAGCACTGAAGTCACACCCTGGTCTGTGCACAACTCATTACACTTCCTTACCCCATTTGCCTCCACACTTCTTCACACCCCTGCTTGGTCCAGATTTTCTTGGGCGTTTGCTCTCTCGCTTCCTATCATCTCCACAGAACTTTGACTCGCATTTTTCCCTGTTGCTAGACTAAACTGATGGAACACAGCCTGCCTGGCTCAAACACCAGACCTCTTGGTGGAGACCTACATAGAAGTGTGAATTGAGAATTTTGGGACAGCTGCTGGAAAGCGCCTTAAAAGGGTTCAATTAAGAGAAGACATGTAATTCAAGAGAGATCCCTCCAAGGTCTTCTAGCAGTACTTTGAAAAGTCAAGGTCTTAAAAATCACTCCCTGTTCTCAGGACGGGGAGAGGAAGTAAAAAGATCGTTACACCTCACTTCTGCTTTTATTTCCATATTTTCTTGGCCATAATCCAAGTGCCCAGCTCTCCAGAGGTTGCTTCAGTGGTGAGTGCAGAACTGCCCCTCCATGTGGGTTCTGTATGGGCACATCTGGTCCAAGTGCAGATCTGTTCCTAACCTGGGAGCCATGTGCTGCAGTGCCTCCTGTCATGGGCAGCTCAGCTGTACTACACATGCCATGCAGAAATGAGATAAGGCAGCAATGCAAAGATAAACCTGCTGTGCGTCAGTCACAGGTGTGGGCTAAGCACACATCCAGCCCACAGGCACCTAGAGTGGATTAAGGAGTTGCATGTCTTGTACTATGGCTCTGCTGCCACAGGTTACCTTCCCACAGCAGAATGACAAAGGCGGTCACAGGAGGAGTACTCTGCTCCACAAATTAACCAGTGCTGAAGGACTAGGGTTGCTCATTTATTCCATCCTCAGACAGGCACGGGTGGTGACTGCCAGCAGCACATAGCTTCAGCCTCTCCTGGTAGAGCCTGACCAGCTTGACAGGAACATCAAGCTGAGGAGCTTCATTCCTAGCCAGACCTCCTCCAAGAGGCACTCAGTGCTGAGCAGCAGGTCAGGAAGGGGCCACTTCACAAGTGCAGCAGCATCACACACACCCCATCACATCACAGCCACGCTGGGAGCTTTATGCTGAAAGGAGAAGCAACACTGCTTTAGAGAAGCTGGGCACTCTCCTGGTCATCACTGTGTTTCCAACACAGCTTTTGAACACTTTCAAACCACATCTGCTGCCCACACTATACTTGAACAAAATGTTTTTCCTCCCAGCATATTCCAAAGAGAAACCAAAATAGCACTACCACTGGAGAAGGTTATGCCATACCATGGAAGCAGTTTAATGCAATGCCTTCTGTCTGCCAGCTACAGAGATGCCAAGGAAGAGAAACTACTCATCCTTCCCAAATGCCTTGGGCACTCTCCTCCTCCTATCCCAACTTGCATGTCAAAATTAAACACAAGGCCCCTCTAAACTATGAGGAGACTGACCCTGCATCACATACAGTCTGTTAGGCTTGTTAAAATGCTGCAAAAGTTCTGGATAAGCATTAATAAGGTAAGGTCTGCCACACAAGTCTGCTAGTTTCTCCTCAGACCTCACCATAACTGCTTTGCTTTCTTCTTTTCCTCTGCCTTCTTTCACTTGTCAGGGTTGAAGACCCTGAACAAACTGACACCAATCAGGTGTATTTTAGCAAGTCTATCCCAGACAGAGGCACAGGGAACACAAGGCCATCTTTGATGCTCAATTCCAAGAGAGAATATACATAAAGGTGACCTTGTATTTTGGGACTAATGCCTTTTTCTACCAGAAATCTTATCCTTTCCCACATGATTTGTACATTTTCCCCTTTTATATGTGCCTAGAGGTGTCATCATAAACAGCAGTTCAAAAATAGCTTGAAGTGATTAAAGCATTTATTTAAACTTCACTGAAATCAACAGTTTAGGAGAATGACCAAATGCTGGGATGCATTTGGGCAGATTAAAAGGAGTCACAGAGTGCTCTGTATGTTCTGCCTTAAAGTATCCAGAGAGTCAACAGGCCCAGCAATAAAGTTTTACAGCATTTCAAGCTACAAAGGACTACGAAACCTTCCTAATCTTCCACATGTCCTAATCCACTATGTTTCCATGAGGTACCCTTTTACAAGATCTGATAATTTGTCCTTTGTTGAAATATAACAGCCAGAAGAGAACAGGGGTGTGCTGCCAAGATTGAGAAATGAGCATTTTTCCTAACTCAAATATATTTTTAGCTTTTTTTTTTTAATGCTTTCCAAATCCTGTTTTCCAATATGCATTCACCTCTCCCATAGGTAGGCACATTTTTTTTTTCCTAGTCACATAACTTTGCTTCTGGATCACAGATGAAAACCCTGAGAAGCCTCCTGTCTGGTACCTTTTTGCAAAAGCCAACAAATCTATCCTCTGACACCAAAGGTCCATTAGCAACTATTTTGAGTCAAACCTTTAATTTCATACATTTTGTGGTACAATTTTTTAATCAATACAATGAAATAAATAGCCAATTATTTGCAAAGTGTCCCCTTTTACTTTCAATTTACTTTTTTTCCTCAAAGAATGAAATCAGGTTTGTCTGACTATATCTGCTTTCCATTAAATCCTACCGACCTGGGTTAAACTGTATCTGTATTCTTCCAGTCTGTAACTATGGAATCCTACAAGATTCCATGTATTTTGTACAGGTTTGGTACCAGGATCTCCAGTGCATAGTTTTTTCTTTCTCCTCTTTACTCTATCAATTTAATATTTTCAGACATTTTCTCATGATGTCATGACCCAACAAAAATCAGTGTCAACAAGACAAACTTCTCCTCTGGGACCTTTCAGCCTATCTGGACTTCCAGTTATCCAGGTTTTTTGGTTCCAAGTTTTGTAACCCAATTACTGACAGTGGTTAATTTTCATCTGACACCATTAGAAAAAAGTCCCCTTTCTACCCTTACACTTGTCAACATTGTTTTTTCCCCTTGGATATTCTTTGCTGATCATCATCTGCTTCTCTCTACTTCACACTGATTCTTTTTTACCTTTCTCTAACCATTACTACAGGCAAAAAGAGAAAAGGTACTTCCAGAGGACACTAGCAGTTTAAAAAAGGAATAGCATAATGATATCTTAAGATTCATTAATTCCCTTCATGATAATTTTAATCCAGGCACAAAGCTCTGAAAGGATCTTGCTGTGAGTACAATGATATTCATTATCTGCGTGTTACGAGAATCACAGCTGAAAACAGTTTTCACAGGCACTATTCTGGTGCTCTTACAGAAAATTACATCACATACAGCATATGAAACTGAGAAAGATGCCTCAGTAATAGCAATGTGAGCTTAACATAAAGTGTTCTGATCAAACCACTTCCACATCCTCTCCCTAACACCTGTCCACCTTCAAAGCAATACGCATTGAATGTTTGTAAACATTTCTCATAAAGCTGCTACTTCAGCCCCTTACTTTTGCTGCTGTTCTTGGAATTCTCACACATTAGCCTCTCTTTCAGACCTCAAGGTGTCAAGCACTGAAGAACCCATGGTCAATCTGTGACATCCTGACACCTGCAAGCCCCTGGTTTTCCAGCATCCCTCCAAACTGTACTTTTCAACACCTTAATCACCACAGTGGAGCAGCACAGTTAATTGGCCACCCCCAGTCACAACCCTGACTTCATATGACACACAGACTTTACAGCTTTCTGCACTCAACAACTTCTTCAATAGTGCCTTCCCTCATTCTCCAGCAATGCAAATGTCTGTAGATTCTCATTTCTTCCTTGCATTTCCAAGCTCCTTTTTCCCCTCCAGTACCTACAAATTTGAAACGAAATCAAATGCTACAAGTTCCCTGTAGCTCCAGTGCCTCCATCCCAGCTACCATATCACATAATGTCCCTCTTAAACACTGAAGTCACATCTTAAAACCATGTAGGATTTTATCCCATCTCCAGCTAATCTTGCCAGCAAGCTGTCTCAAGCAAAGTACTTAGGAAAGGCTTGTCTGTATGCCTCTGTTCCATATCTTCTTCATTAAAGCTAAAAAAGGTGTTCTAAAGATGAATCATAGAATCATAGAATCAGTCAGGTTGGAAGGGACCTCTGAGATCATCAAGTCTAACCCTTGATCAACTACAGTCGTGGTTACCAGACCATGGCACTAAGTGCCACATCCAGTCTCATCTTAAAAACCTCCAGGGACGGAGAATCCACCACTTCCCTGGGCAGCCCATTCCAATGCCTGATTACCCTCTCTGTAAAGAATTTCTTCCCAATATCCAACCTAAACCTCCCCTGGCAGAGCTTAAGACCATGCCCTCTTGTCTTACTGATGGCTGCCTGGGAGAAGAGACCAACCCCCACCTGGCTACAACCTCCTTTCAGGGAGTGGCAGAGTGATGAGGTCTCCCCTGAGCCTCCTCTTCTCCAGGCTGAACAAGCCCAGCTCCCTCAGCTGCTCCTCATAGGACTTGTGCTCGAGTCCCTTCACCAGCCTCGTTGCTCTTCTCTGGACCTGCTCCAGCACCTCAATATCCTTCCTGAACTGAGGGGCCCAGAACTGGACACAGTACTCCAGGTGTGGCCTCACCAGCACTGACTACAGGGGAAGAATCACTTCCCTGGTCCTACTGGCCACACTGTTCCTGATCTAGGCCAGGATGCCATTGGTCTTCTTGGCCACCTGGGCACACTACTGGCTCATGTTCAGCTTCCTGTCAATCCAGACTTCCAGGTCCTCTCTGTCTGGCTGCTCTCCAGCCACTCTGTCCCCAGCCTGTAGCACTGCATGGGGTTGTTGTGGCCAAAGTGCAGGACCCAACACTTGGCCTTGTTGAACCCATCCCATTGGAATCAGCCAAACTCTCCAGTCTGTCCAGGTCCCTCTGCAGAGCCCTCCTGCCTTCCAGCTGATCGACACTCCGCCCCAGCTTGGTGTCATCTGCAAATTTGCTGATGGTGGACTCAATCCCCTCATCTAAATCATCAATAAAGACATTAAACAGAACTGGGCCCAACACTGATCCTTGGGGGACACCACCAGTGACCGGCCACATTCACCACCACTCTCTGGGCCCGGCCCTCCAGCCAGTTCCTGACCCAGCACAGGGGGCCCCTGTCCAAGCCGTGTGCTGCCAGCTTTTCCAGGAGTGTGCTGTAGGAGACGGTGTCAAAGGCTTTGCTGAAGTCCAGGTAGACACATCCACAGCCTTCCCCTCATCCACCAGGCGGGTCACCTGATCATAAAAGGAAGATCAGGTTGCTCAGACAGGACCTGCCCTTCCTAAACCCATGCTGGCTGGGTCTGATCCCTTGTCCATCCTGTAGGTGCTGTGTGATTGCACTTAGGATGATCTGCTCCATAACCTTGCCAGGCACTGAGGTCAGGCTGACGGGCCTGTAGTTTCCTGGGTCCTCCTTCTGGCCCTTTCTGTGGATGGGTATGACATTCGCCAACTTCCAATCATCTGGGACCTCCCCAGTGAGCCAGGGCAATTGGTAGATGATGGAGAGAGGCTTGGTGAGTTCTTCCACCAGCTCCCTCATCACCCTAGGATGGATCCCATCTGGTCCTATAGACCTGTGAGGATCCAGGTGGCTCAGCAGGTTGCTAACTGTTTCCTCCTGGATTACAACAGGGGGGCTATTCAGCTTCTTATCTCTGTCTACAAGCTCCAGAAGCCAGCTGTCCTCAGGACAACCTGTCTTATTGTTGAAAACTGAGGTAAAGAAGGTGTTAAATACCTCAGCCTTTTCCTCATCTTTGATAACTATATTCCTGCCCGTGTCCAGTAAAGAATGGAGGTTTTCCTTGTCTCTCCTTTTGCTATTGATGTATCTGTAGAAAATGAAACACCTTTAATTTTTTTGGAAAAGTGACCAAGACATTTAATGCACAGTTTTCAAGGTTGGTGACACTTTTTTTGGTTGATTTTCATCTTGCAGACATGTCTGTAGTTCAGGAAAAAAACCAGCAACATAAATTAAGTTCAGCCTTCCCGTGTAGTTTTGCAACATATTTCTAACAACTCAACAAACAAGCAACTGCAACAGGGAAACATTCCCAAGTCCCAGAGCAGACTCTCTGCAGCACTTTACTGACAGGAATTCAGCTGAAATTTTGCTCTGAATCGGTACAGCCAAATGAGAAGTCACAAGTCACCCTGGGCAAGTACAAAAGTAAGACCTTTCCTTCTCTTTTAGTCCTTCTTGTAAGCAACAACATCCACTGAAAGCCATGAGGGGCAAACCAGCTGAACAGAAAAAAGAACTTCAAAAACACTAAGGCTCGAGGAGGAGACAAATTTTGCAGTCAGAAAGCTCATGCCTTAAAAATAGTGCCAAAGCTCATTCCTGCCGTGCCTGTTTCCTGCAGGGAGTCACGCCTGAGCGCTGCCTTCCAGCTGCCGGCGGGGCCGGCTGGCCGAGCACCCCGAGGGCAGGGCTGTGGAGCAGCACCTCGCACATCTGGAGCCCTCCTGCAGCTGCCAGTTTGGTACCTGTGGGCAGCAGCAGCCTCCCAGCGAGTGTCGGCTTCGGCTCCTTCAGGAGCGCTGGGAGGGAAGGGGGGCAGGCAGATATGCAGGTCTGGAGAGGCAAGAGGGAAATTCTTCCCGATAAGAGCATGGGCGGATGGCCACAGGCAGCCCAAATGGACTTCCCTAGAGTGCCCTCAGTCCCTGTAGTATTTCACCAAGGAGCACATAAGGCATTAGAGCCATATGTAGGCAGCATCAGTTTGGTTGTCTCTTCTCTTTCTAAAAAAACCCCTCTGCTTTATGCCCGTTTTCTGAAAAACACATCTTACCAGCCCGCAGCAAACACCACAGCAGCCCCAGCCCTGAGTCACACACACAGCTGTGCAGAGGGCACGGCAGGGAGGAGGAGGGGAAGGGAGCTGCGGCACTGAGGAGCTCGAGCAAGACATATCATCAGTGCTGATGACTGGGCCAGTTACACCCATGATGAGAAAGACAGATGTTCTGCAGAAAGCCAGCCACTGCCTCATATTAGGAGGTATGAAAGCTGAGAGTTTAGATGTCACATTTTCCCTCAGTCTTCATCCTTCGCAGGCCAGGACAGATCCCAGAAAGCCAGGTATCTGGCTGCAAGAAATAATGCAGTCAGTTTTAAGTTTTTAGTCTTGGTTTTCTCCTGAAGATCTCATCCTGCCTGTAATATCACAAGCCTTCCAAGTCAACAGTGGCATTGCTGCTTTTGCTGCAAGAGAAGCTGGAGGAGCAGAACAGTTCTTTGCAGCTCTTGAGTTTTGGTTCTACATATACACAAATCTCTGCTGTGGGTATACAGGAGCTCCATAAATGAGAATACATGTGTCTACAGATAACATACACAAAATCAAAACATTGCAAGCAGATTCCTGAAGCCAAGAGAAGAACTGATAGAAGACCAGGGAAAAGGCAGCCTTGGGATAAGCATTCTCTTGTGCACAAAATTTGCTGCAGAACTGCAGGGGTGAAGGAACAGAGGTCTGCTCAGTATTCAGGGCTTGGAGTTTGGGGGATTTTTCTTGGCTGTTTTTCAGGTTTTAGGTCTACAAAACCTCCCCCATGCTAGTCACACGAGCTACTACACAGGGTGGTCTCTTCTCACACCTACAGTTTCAGGGTTAGCCACAAAAAGGAAATAACACAGGTCCTTATAGGTATGGGACTGCATAGACAAAAAGCCTTGAAACAAACCAGACTGCTGCCTAGCAATGCTGTATCTAGATCTGAGCAGGGCAGTGCCTCGGGTCCAGGACTGCTGTGAAAGGAACCACAGCATAGCTCCAGCTGGAAGGGGGCTCAGGTGGTCTCTATGCCAGCCTCCTGCCCAAACAGGATCAGCACTGAGACCAGCTTACTCAGGACTTTATCCAGTCAAGTCTTAAAAACCTCCAAGGAAGGAGATGTTGCAGTCTCTATGGGCAGCTCTCTCTCCAGTGCTCAGCTATCCTCACAGTGAAGCCCTTTTTCCTTACCAGTCTGAACCTCTCTCACTTCCACTGTTGGCCATTTTCTCTCACCCTCCTGTCATGCACTGGTGTAAACTCTTTTTTCATTCTTTTGTACACAACTTCACATCAGAGCATCCAAACTTTGGAGAAAGAAAATTGAGCAGGGTACTTCAAATGCCAGCAATTAATTGAAAGACACTTTCCTTCCTTTGCAAGCCACCACGTGCTTCAAAGAATTTTGCCACAGCTGAAGACGCTGCTTACACCCAAAATCAGGGGCAGCACTCAACATCTTTGGTGCAGAACAAGAGCCAGTGGCCTTGCCCCTCTCTACTGGACATCAGCACATCTCATCCAAGGAAGCACACTCCTTACCTCTGCAGGCAACCTCAACTGCAGTAAGAGCTGGGAGACAAGTGCTCCACAGTGTCACCAAACTGCCAGGGCTTGTCCCAGCAGAGCTGCAGGACAGGAGTAAGCCCAGCACGTTCAGTTCCAAGCAAGCCACTGAAGTGTATCAGGAATATTGCTCTTTGCCCCTACACTATGGGGGAGAAGCCTCCACCAACACCAACTCACTTCTGTTCTGCATCTCTGCTCAGGACACATCTGATTTCACAAGGAAGGAGGCCAAAAGCTCCCTAAGACACCTGCCCAAAGCTCCCTAAGAGGTTATCAGAGCAGCCAGGTCTCTATTTCTCACCCCATATGACTAACAGATTGCATGAAAGGACAAAGCCAGCCCCAGCGCAGCTGCAGAGGAATGTTTTTCTTTGGCAGAGAGGAAAGAGATGAAGTGAGCGTCACATTTTTCCATTAAATTTTTGCCTGTCACCACAGCAGAGCCAGATCACATACAGAAGATTGAAAGCCAGTTAGCAGCAGATGGCAAAAAAAAAAGTAGTAGTTTCCAAGACACAGTGAAGGCACAGAGAGGTCACTGGCACTATTCAGCTACACATTTGGAGAGATGGCAGCTATGGACACTGCTCTAGTAATTCAGGTCTATCCCATTTAACTGGACTTTATTTTCTCACATTGCCTTCTCCACTTCCCAACTCACCCTCAAAAGAGGGAATGCTCTTTATTTGATAGAGCATTTGTACACTTCCTGCACACATTTAGCACCGACACAACTCAATTCAGTGATTTTCTTTTCTGCAGTTGAGAGCTACGTTTGGTAGCTCACAGACAGAGAGAATGACAGGCCCTGCTAGGAACAGCTCAGCGTCTCAGACTGGAGACAGCAAGTGCAATGCCCACCCTGGCTCTGCATTGTTAAACCCCACCATTCTTGACCTGTCTTTTGTACTGCCTATTACTCACTTCGGTGGAGTGGAAGAGTAATGTACTTGCCAGCAAAATTGTGGCCCTAAGCCAGGCTTATTTCTTGCATACCATTTCTTTCACTTTCATGCAAGATAAACAATTTAGCATCCAAGACAGGCCCCACTTTTCAACAGCACCCAACATCGTGGAGGGGTGGTGGTACCATCCACCAATTCAACACTGGTGCTTCTTTGAACATCGGGTCTGTCCATTCCTCTGTTACGTACCCACACTCTTATCAAACAACCTTTTTCCTATTGATCCTTGAACAACTGCCTCCTCCAGGCAATCCCCTTTCTTTCCAGTGACATCCAAATAATAGTCTGCTGGTATCAAATAAATACACACATGCACACATCAGGATTACATCTAAGCACAAGCCACACAGCTACTCTGACTATTCCCACTGCACATTCCTTTAGCTCAAAATGCAGTTCCACCACCACTTCCCAAGTCAAACATTCCTACCTGCCCCCTCATGTCAGCATCAGTACCCGGGCTGCCTACAGGGTAAGCTGTGTCAGGGAACTGATACCCCTGAAAGCTAATTTCTGACAAAAAAAAATAGTCACTTTACACCTGGCTGAGCTCCCAGCCAGCTGCCACAACAGCCTGCGGTTACATCCAGGTGCAGAACTGCACTGTCAGGTCTTGTCACCCAGAAAAAAAACACAGCCAAAGGGCATCCAGATAGTCTCCATGATTCAGAGAGAGATGAATAGGGAGCAACAGCATGAAAGAATGTGCCCTCCTGAAAACACAGAAGAAGAGCTCTATGGTGAGAGTGCCCCTCAGGGACCCACCAGGAACCTATCTCCCTCGGAAAAAAGCAAGCTGCTCTAGGGAATTGTAGGAGTTAGAGGGAAGACCCTGTAAACCCAGGGTAGGCAGCCAACACAGCCTATGACAAATGCCACTGAGCCAGGTTAAACACCCTGACTATCTATTGATAATTGCTAAAGTCTCACCCACAAAACATTCCTTCTCCAAAAGGGAGACAAGCAGCCCAAAACAGAGGAAACAGAGGATAGATGGTTAAATCAAGTATTACAAAGTGACTGGAAAACAACTTCTGGGAATGCAGGAAGGCATACAGACAGCAATAAGGACAGCAGAGCCTGATGATAACCAACATTTGGATACAGCACAGAAAAGCAGCATCTATCTGCAAGTATAAAGTCAGCAAGAAAACCTGCCCCATCAGAGGCAGGGGGCTACTTCCAAAGCACCACATCTTCACTTTCAAAGCAACAACCACATGCCTTAGAGTTGGCTTGTCAACTGAGGGACCAAGAGAAAACAAGCCCACAGTGGCACAGACCGCACAGCTCTTTGGAGGGAGGAGTAGCCAGCCAGGCATGGCACAAGCTGGGTGCCTCAGTCCTTGCTCACAGTCCTGGGCAGGTCTGCAGCCCCTGCACAAGCAGGACCATGGCAGACACGCTGAGAAGGAACTAATCCATGAGACAGACATCCCCCTGCTCCTGCTGTAACAGAGCTGAGCACACCCCCTCTGGCTTAGCTCTGAAAAAAAAAAAAAAGCCTGTTAAGGGAAGCTTACAAGCTCCCCGAGACAAGGGGCACTGTCCTGTGTCACCACAGCACAGTACTGCTGCACACAGTGGCTCCTAAGGCACTGAAGCACTTTTATTCTGCAGTGGGTACTTCCCTCTCACATCTGTCAGACAGCCCAGACATAAAGTGGATTTGCTGGGCAGTGGTACAGGTGAGAGCCACACAGCAAAATGCAGGGACAAGCTAAGAGACAGTCAGAGCTGGTGGCACATTGCTCAAAGGCCTCCTTGCTCTATTTTATATTTATTTTTATTTTATTTGTCACAGCTGGCATGAAGATGATCTGATCTCACAGCGTGCAAGCAAAAGCATGAAGGCAGACTTGCAGAGGAGTAGAAATAAGACACAAATGAACTGTGCATCAGTGAGCAAGAGGGACACAAAAAGATCAAATCAAACTGCATATCCCTGCCTAGGATCTGCAGCTAGTCAGACCAGCCTCCTCTACAGACACAGATGATGCTAAAAAGTGAGACTCCTTTAATGAAAAACTAGTCCCCATCCCAGGATAGGCAAAACTTACTTAGCCCCAGATATGAAAGACCTCGAAGAAGGGACTCTTCACATCACAAAGTCCTGCAAAGAGCACAGGCTCCCACCCTCCCTGTAGATAAGTTCAACAGCTCCAGACACAGGAAAACCCTGTCTGGTAACACCATAAGTGAAATTCCTTTGCTCCTGCTATCGTGCACAACCTGCTCCATGTGTAATGACTGGCTTTCCAAAGGAAACATTTACAGAGAACACTGCAGATCAGTCACGTCCATTAGGAAAAAGAATAAATAGTTAGGTTTGTGCATTAAATGCTGGCTCATTCTTATCTACCATGCTTCAAAGTCAGTCCCAGGACAGACGAACATTTTTTCCAGCTCCTGTCCTCACTGCAGATGAAGCACTTCACTATACAGTTACAGCCAGTCCAAATGAAACCAGCCAGCAACTCAATACCTCCATTTTTCTAATTTTAACTGTAAGAAAACAGGAGGGTAAAGTTTCAAAGTCTCCTACTTGTGTTTATCTCAGCTTTTAGAGGAATTGTAGATCAGTTAGAGCCATTACAAGTACCTGACATGTACACTGGCAACCTGGAATGACTTTCTTATTTAAATTTGAGAAGATAGCAAGGGTGGGGGGGATGGCTTTCAGTGCAAGGCACTGAGTACAACTAATTCTGCTGTTCATCAATTGTGATGCTGATAATTTTTTTTAATATGGAAAGTCAATGACAAAATTTAACACTACTGCTTCGTATATGGCATGTGTACAACTATTTGAAAGTCTCACTTTCTCATTTTCCCTCTTTACTGGAGGATTTTGGCAAAATCCTTTCAAGTACTGACTGCACAAATATTTCACCTAAAGTCAGCTGTCCTGTCCTCCGTATGCAGGTGTACAGAGAAGAAAGAACAAGAGATTTCAGCTTTATGGTTAGTAAGCAACAGACCAAACCCTGCTTTCAAATAAATGAAGTAGCTCTCTCCCTTACCAAAACGAAATGAAAACTGGATACAACTATATTGACACCAGATTTTACAGAGGGCTACATGCAGCCACCACAAAATAAGATACAGCCAGCTCCACATCTACACATGCTGTGGTTACCCAACTTTTAATTAAATACACACAGACCGTAAAAATCAAGCGCTGTCATCCATTTAAATTAACAGCTGCCACTGCCCTACACCGAAAACTACAGGCAATCCCTGGCAGCTCGTTCAGAGGCAGCTTTTCTGCAGAAGTCATTAGAAACACCAAGTAACGGCAACCATCGTTTTTGTGGCCGAGGAAATGAGTCACTGGGCAAGCTCCCGGTGAGGTTCAGAGGCTTCTTATGGGGAGGAAAAAAGGCCAGCCCAAAGTTTCCTGAGCTCATCTTACATGATGATAACAACTCTGACGATTAACCTTCATGGGCAGCTCGCTTTGGTTTTGCTTTTTCAGGGAGACTTGGTAGCTGAGGCCCAGGAAGCCTCCTCCACTCATCCCAACCTGCACTACACCCATATTCCAGGGTTAAGCTGCCCACAGCATCACCAACAACATGGCAACAGGCTCACTGAGTTCAAACACTGCTCAGACATCGGCTTCAGCAATGTAATATTTGAGTAACTTCAATTTTTTCATATGAGTTTCAGGTTCAATAGTCAGCTCTTTAAAGAATAAACAATTTGGGCTACTTAGCATTTAAAGTATCTTCCAGTTAACCACTCATCAAGACACTCAGGACATGACATCTAGGAATTTAGTCCTAAATATTTAAGCCAGCTGTTGTCCCCACATATGTGTAGGGCAGTGGCAGTTCTACATCTGCCATGCCAAGACCACAGCCATGCTCCTGTTCAGCTGCATTTTGTTACCATCTGGAAGCAGCAGCCAATGTGTTAACCATGAAAATAGGGAGGAGGGAGGGAGGAAAGACTGCATCCTCAGTATTAAATAAGGAAGTTTTAAATGTCAAGGGCTCCTAAGAACCATCTGCCTTTCATCCTCCATCCAGGAATGGGACAGGTAGTTGGCATGTCACAGCGTGTTTGTCACACTTATCCATCTGCACCAGATCTGGCACTTGTCACTGAAGACGCCATCCCAGCTGGGCCATGTCCAACCACAAATCAACTCCAATGGAGACCCATGGCCACAAGTAGAGCTCTCCCAGTTCAAGCCTGCCTGCCTGTTATGGAAAGTAAAGGCAGTAGCAAGAAGCAAAAGAGTTCACCTGGCCACGCTTCTGCTCCCCTTGGGCAGTGGCAGGCATTGTGCTTCCTTTCTGCTTGGTCACCAGGAAAATGAAAAAGCACATAATAATAATAATAATAATAATAATAATGCCTTACACTATGCCTGTGTACAGCGTTACCAACATACAATCACAACAAGCTACAGCGCATAGGAAGATTAGATAATGCGAACACGTGACACGTGCCATGAACACAACTCTGGGAAACCTTTCAGCCTTTTCTTGGATGGGAAACTAAGCCACTCTGGAAAAATAAATGCTCTAAAGCTATCTGGCATCCAGGTGAGTACTATAAACTATGAGGACTTTAATGAGCCACCTCAAGGACTGCTGCCTGCCAACAGCAGAGCTGAGCTCCTCAAGGTCCCACCTTCTCCAGGCACAGCCGATGACATCACTGACAGTACCAGAGGAGTGAGGGAATGGCTCCTCACACAGCTTCAGGCACTGGTGAAATCATCAGCTCTTAAAGAGAAATGTAAATCCCCAGGAGGTTGGATTTCAGCCCTGGTAATTAAGGCAGGCTGGAAAAGTTTAAAATAGAGGTCAAGTTTTTCAGTGCATGCGTACTTTCACACTTGTCTACCAGCGTCAAATCAACCAGAGCCAGGAATAGCCTTTATGGTTGTAAGAAAGTTAAATTTTAACTTAAAATACACAAAAGGCAGTTGGCACAGAATTCTCACCCTCACCAGTCTGCACACACAGGTCTGACTGTGGAACAACACTGATCCTTCTTTCTACTTGTGAGTTCTCCCCTCAGTCAACATCATCATCATCTTATCCCTCCTCCTTGCCAGTCCAGCTCACCCTCTTAGGGCTTTTGACTGACTCAGACACCTTTCCCTAGCCCACACTGAAGTTCCCTTGGATGCAGACTTGCACATCCAGCTAAGAGACATCCCAGGAGTGGGCAAAGACCGTAGGACTCCACAGGGCACGTGTTCCACAGCCATGAGGATGACAGCACAGGTAGTGGGCACTCCTGTACCTGGAGCATAGGAGGGTCTCCTCCATCACCACAGTCTTTTCAGAAATACCCTGTAGTAAGTTTACAAACACAGCAGAGTCAGCTGGGTCAAACCAGTCCTCCCAGACGGAAAGCATAAGCCAGGAGAAGAACAGATGTTTCATCTAGAGAGCCTGTTTGTTTGTTTTGGTTTTTTCAAATGATTTTATGAAGTTTTGGCCGGAGGTAAACAGAGATCTTGTGTTTCATGATATCAAACACAGTATTTTCCTCCACATGGCAGGGCACACTTCACAAAAGAAGTTGTTCAACAAGCAAAAGTGTGGATTTTTTTTTTCCTCTAGAGAATGTGAATTTCATAAAACTTTTTTCTCCTTTAAAGATCATAATATCTCACTACACCTACTTAATAGCCTTTAGTTGGATTGTTTTTGCTGAAACTTTTTTCAGATGAATTCCAAAAACAACCAAAAAGAGAAATGGATCTCACACTTTTTATGTGACTTCAAGAGAGTCTCTAAAGAAGTCTTAAACTCAAAAAAAACAATCAAACAAGACAACCACACAAATCAATGGCAGTGCTACTCCAAACAAAGGTGGTCACAGCCCAAAATTTTGCAGACCTGGCTACACACTGTCCCTTGCAAAACACTCATCATCATAGCACTTGAAGCTGAAAATCCCCAATAAAACCTGAAAACAGCAAAGGGAAAAGCATCACACTTCCATCCACCAGACAGCCAGAACATTTTCTTTGTCAAGACATGCTTAAACGCAAGTCTCAAGCTCCTTGAAACAGGGCAGAAAATACACATATCCGTGTCACCGCAGCCACAAGTCCTATACCAAGCATAAAGTCTCCTTCAGGGCATTAATTAAAGAAGAAAACAATAAATAAGAAGACTAAAGTTAAGAGTGACGAGTCCATTCCCGTCACAAAGATCCAAACAAAGCAGAAGGAAGTATGCCACCACAACCATAAATCTGAAGAGGAACACTCTCCAAAGAGCCTCCCATTTCATTCACAACATTCCTCTTGATAATGAAAAAACTCAAGGAAACAATTGTTCAGTGGAAGAGCTTTCCATTTTTAAGTGTTCCAGCTGCCTCTTTAAAAAACCCCAAGACACCGTGACATACAATTCCTTTTCCCTGGATCTACCAGAAGATACACATTGCGCAAGAAAGCCCAAGAACTCTCAGAGAAAAAGCAGCCAAACAACGTTTGAAGACAGTCAAGCGTGCAGCAGGCTTGCTTCCTGCTGAAATGAGGCTTGGAGCTTGTGACGGACGTGATCCCGGATCAGTAAGGCTATCGCATACCACACACAACAAACAAGATTTTCCTTGTTTGCCTTACAAGACTAACACCAAGATCTCCGCAGGGCGCCCATCGTGCAATGGGATCACCGCTGTTCCCACGAGAAGGGCTCGGCCCCTCTCTGCGGGATTGTATTTGCACATCGCTCTCTTTGGCACAAGGAAGAAGCGCAGAGCACACACCAGCACCTGCCAAGCGCCGTTCCTTGGGCGCTGACATGATCCAGTTGCCACCACCATGTTCCTCTGGGGCTCCATCCATGCACGTGCTCGACGGCCACGCCAAGCTTGGCTGCCTCGTGCTTCACACAAACAGTGGGCTGGAAGACTCTTCCACGCTGCTGTCTCGAAGTGCTCCAGCTCACTTCCACTTAGGATTCGCACCCACACAGCGTTATAAAGGTTTATAACGTTATAAAAGTGTATCACTTGCGAAACACCTCCCAGATAATCAGAGAAACCACAGGGCAGAGATAACAAGACTCGTTTCCTCGGGACTGTCCTAACTATGCATTTTGCGCAAGCCAAAACATGGGGATTCCAGCCAAAAAAAAAACAAACACAAAAAACCAAACATCAAAACTTCTGTCACTTCCTTCCTGCCCTGGAGGAGCGGGACGGTGCCGGGAGAGTCTCGCCTTGGAGAAGAAGACGCGTCCCGCGGCTCCAGAGGGGTGCCCGGGAGAAGTGGAGGCGCCGCGGGAGCAGAGGGAGCCCCGGCTGCCGGGAGCCCCCGAGGGGAGGAGCTGGGACACCCCGGGACAGAGGGGACCCCACCGCCTGCCCGGGGCACCTCGGCCCGGGGCACCAGCGCCGGAGGGGCGGCGGTCACGGCGAGGGACCCCGGGGAGCACCTGTTGGCCAAAGGCGGCTCCCCCGCCCGGGACCCCGCCACGGCCCCCCAAACGCGGCCGACCACGGGGGCGTCCCAGCCATCCCACCCCCGTCCCCGCCGCTCCTCACCGTGTGGCTCAGCAGCGTGTCGGGGTCGGCGGGCTCGCACAGCTCGCTCAGCTTGCGGTCCCAGTGCAGCAGCGGCGGCTGCTCCCCGCCGCTCTCGCACACCTCCATGGCGGCCGCGGACACTCCTGCCGGCCGGGCAGTCAGTCGGTCGGTCGGTCTGTCGGTCCGTCCGCCGCCCCGCCGCCCGCCCCCGCCGCTGCCCCGGGCCGCGGAGCCACCGCTCGCCCCCCGCTCGGCCGGGACTGCGCGGGCGGGTCACCCCCGCCGGCCGCGCCCCCGCCCGGACACGCCCCCCCGCCCCGCCCGCCAATCGGGGCCGAGCAGCGCGGCCGGCCCGGGGCCCGCGGGCCAATGGGCGAGGGGACCGCGAGCGGCTCCAGCTGTGGAATGTGGGCGTGCCCCGCGCGGCCAATGGCGAGCCGGGGGCGGCGGGAGTGACGGGCGCGTCAGCCAATGGGACAGCGACAAGACTGCGCCGGGCCTGGAGGGCGGGGTCGTGGCGCTGCCCGGGATCCTGGCCTGGGATGTGATGGGACGGGACGGGATCGGATCCCCCGCACGGGCCCCGGGCCGCAGGCAGCGCTAGAGAAGTTACGGGTCTGCAACCACCGGCCGCCTGCGCTGTCGGTCCAGCGAGAAAGGAGGCAGCAAGAGCACAGAGTTCACCTGTTTACTGAAGACACCTCAGAACGCACCTGGTGAAAACTAGGAGTTTTACAAGGAGCTGCGCTTCCCAGCTCTTGTCGCCTGCCTGAGATCCTTCCCAGGGCGCTCATCCGCGGGCAGTAAAAATAATCCCAGTGACGGGAAATTCTGGTATTTTAAGACTCGCTTTCCTGCCAAGCTGAGGTAACAATGACACTTCATTGTTCTTCAAAAATGGAAGATGCCAAATGTTTACAATTCCAAAAAACTGGGAGTTCCTCCCATGCTTCTCTGCAGCTCCTGGAGCAGCTCAGGGCAGTCTGCTCTGGGTCAGGTCAACCATAATTGGCATTTCCACATTGCATTGTGCAGGAACCATACCTGGATTTTCTGGTGCATTCTCTCTCTCCTAGACCTCCGTTTAGGCTTCCCCTCTTGTGCCAGGCCACTTCCCTAACTGCCCCAGAGATCTCCTACAGAGGTGAGTTGTTCTAGGTCACTGTGAAATAAGACAGTCCGGTATTTGCCCTCAGCAGCACAGAAAACATCTAAAGCCAAATTACCAGCACCTGAATTGCTACCTACCACTTTGGACAGCCCAAACAGAGGTACAAACTTGTGTCCTGGCACTGCCAGGCACTGTTGTCAAAGCAATTTCATTGTGCCAGTCCAGAGATGCAGATTGTGAAACTTGTAAAGGTCAGTTCCTTATCCAGGAGCCTCCGTATTTGCACTGGATGTGTTCTTACTTTCAAAGCCTTTGTGGCCTTGTGATAATCTGTTTAACAAAAGGCTCTCCATCACTCTGACATTAGATCCTTCTAAAATCACTGCTGTGACTAGATAATTTCTTTGGGCTGGGGCACCAAATTAGTGTTTTGCCCACATGAGAAGTCTAAAGGAAGACCCATGTTTGCCTTGTAAGCCAACAAAATAAAAGCCACCTCAAAAGAAGAAGGTGCTGACAGGGTGACTGCAGCTTTGTTTGCTGAACATGATGAGAACAAGGGGCTCCCAAGGACTGGTATTCAACAGAGAATACTGGGTTGAACTTTCTCAGTCTAACACGTGCATACTGTCATTCCCCCTTGCATAAAGGAAGAAAGGAACTCATGGGAAGTTAGGCATCCTGGGTAAACAATGCACTGCTTTTCCCAATGGGTTCCTCTCTTCCTGCATCACATAAAATTATGTCCCTCTCCTCTCTGCACTTCCCCAGGGGCTCTCTCTTATAGCATTGAGGCACAGCTGCCACTATGGGACACAGTGCTCCTGAGAATTCAGGTGCATCCTGGAAGACTTTCACTGAAATATTTTGATACACAAAGACTACCCATTTCTGGGGCTGCCATATAAATATAAACCACAATACCAGTAGCTGGTGAGTAGATATTGGTAAGTGGGCAGGCTGCTTGCCAGATTATTAAAATCAGTGTTCAAGGCTACGTGTCATTTCTGAGCTTCAACATTTCTGAAACAATGACCTGAGACTTTGTAAGGAGATATGATGTATTTGCTTCATATGGTGGCAACTAAGAGCAGACAGACCACAAAGAAGTGTTCGTGCTGCAGCACAAGTTCTTGGGAAACAAAATCTGTATTAGCAAGTTTCTGCTAAGAATGGGCAGCACATACAGGGCACCAAGAAGGATGAGACAAGAGTGGAGGGAATTAATCCTTTCAGAGAGTATTAATTATTCAGTGTCCTGATACAATACATGGGATAGCAGTCCAATGTGCTCACAGACTGACACTACACCAGAAATCAGGCACTGTGAAAAGCACCACAAAACCAGCAAGAATGTGATACAGATACAGCTATCCTAACTTTTCCCCATGTTACTTGGAGGATTTTAAGTTGTGGATTTCAATTGTTACTAGCCTGCTGAAAATCAGAGCTGTTTCTCCACATTTCATTACTTTCCTCTTAGAGCAGCTTTGGCAGTATTTTTAAGTTCCAACTCATCTGAGAGCATTTTGATGTTTTCTTTTGTGTAAGACCCTTTCCTCACCAGAGTCTTCTGAACTGGGTTTGAACTCGCTCTCCAGCACAGGGAAACAGTGCAAGAATTGACCAAAAAATCTAAAAGATGATAAAAGGGTGTGGGGGGGTTATTGTCTGCAGAAGTAGGAGAGAGGAGAGCTCAGCTTTTGTTTACTGAGCATTCTGTCCCCTTTCTGCAAGGAGCAGAAAACCCATGCAGAAAAGCAAACAAAAAAACCTACACAGCAAAACAAGCTAGCTAAGAAAGAGGAGGCTGTTAAGGCAGAGCTCCAAAAAAACACCACTTACTTAAAATATCAAAGAATAAAGCTAGCAACAATACAAAGCCTGACAGAGGAGAAGTGCTCTCTTTTCCTTGCAGATCCAGGTTACAGAAGCCACAACTCCTGCAACTGCATCATTACTGAGTTCTCGATCAGGTCAGTTGCACAAAGGCTCATTAAATATTTACAGGTGACATTTTCCTGAGTTGTGACAACCAGGATCAAGATAACCATCCATTTTCTAAAGGCATTCTGTTCAAATCAGTTTGAGGAGCCAGCCAGCATGAAAAGAACAAATAGCAACAGAGCCCACAGATAACAATTGCCAGGTTTCTGACCAGCTCCCAATAAAAATCTCCTGAAAGCAACAGAAAACAGCCACAGTTAGAGGTGGTTTCTTCAACTTAGCACCTCTTAAAGAGTGCAGGGCACAAACTTTAGGACTAAGAACACACAGAATGACCAAGCAATCAATTTCTAGTCACAGTAGTTGCTGGAGATTTTTGTGAAATGGCCAAGTATGGTAATGAGCTGATTTTTTTTTTACCTGGGACTTAAAGCAGCAAGCAGAAGAAAAATCTCACACACACTAACATGTTTCCCACAAGAGGATGTTTCTGAAGAAACCCTGTGAAAGTTGAGTGTTGTGCAAACACATTACTTACACTACCTAGTACCTGGTAATGCACTAACAAAGAAAATGTCTTGTGAGAGATCTAAATCACACTGCTGTGCAGAGAAGCTCACCATTGCCAAGATAAATAGACACCAAGTCTTAGTTTGTACATACAGACACGCTCAACTTCTTGGCAAAAAGGCATCCACCACAGAAATTTCAGAGTTAAAAATAGGAGTGCTTGAGAATAGTGAAGTTTTCTTCCCACAATCCTGGCATTTTATTCCTTTTCTGACATGAATACTCGTGAAAATGGGATAGCCAATACTGAAGACAGCCTACTACTATACCCACATAATTGGTACACTGACACAAGTTCCACTTTACCAGAACATTCCTTGCTCTTGTACCCAGGAGCTTCTCAAATCACTAATTTAGCTTTCTTGCCTTTGCAATCCATGGCCCCTCTGCATGGGCTCCCACAGGCACTGCTGGTCTTTAACCAAAGTGTGACCTGTATTTGGGAACACAGACACAACTCCCCCAACCCCACAGAGGGTAACAAGAGGGCTATTTCAGTGAAGTGGGACTTGATTTCTTCAGCTGAAGCATCCTCTCTTACTTCTGTTGTATGGTTCATAATTCCTGCAGAGCAATTTCTGCAGATTAACGAGAATCACAGTTGAGAGTGTTCTTTGCTGTGTGATACAGGTACAATGCCTACACTGTGTTCCTCAAACCAGCCACAGAAACAAACACAGGAGAAGCCTGTTTCCTACACCTTAGACCAAACTGACAGAAATAACTGAGTGCCATGGAGCTGCATTGCAGACCAGAATAACTCTGTCTCAGAGCTGCTAAGAAATGCTCCAACTACTTGGCGAATATGCTGCCATTTTAAAAACAAATCACCTCTATTTTTTCATCTTTTCCAATCATCTCCATAGATACGTAAAATAAATTCCTTGTTAAGGTCAAACACTTCTGAATGTCCTGGTTGATGCAAGCACTCAGGGTTTGCCTAATCAAGTTTACACAAGAGGTTAACAGACAAGCATTTTCCAGGGGACAGTGTGGGAAAATACTCATTGCCTAGTCATGAAGAATCGCTGTACTTCACTCAGGTGATACTACTTCCATTCTGTATCACTTCCTTGCAGAACAGGTACCTAGCCATGAAAAGCCAAAAGACCCCAGGTGCTATAGGAATGCTGATTTCACACTGGATTTTCTCATAACCAAAACCTAAGTTACAGATTAACTTTGCCTCATAGCAGCAATGCAGACATAAGAGATGAACACACAACACACTTTTGCCACTGGTTATTTTTGCTGTAACTGAGTCTATCAGTAATGCAGAGTCCTTTGTGAAAATCTACCCTACTACCAAGTTGTGATGAACACTCAAAATAATGCACTGCTTTTCAGTGTGTGCTCAAAGCCTTTTTACCAGGTCAATCTTTAAAAGTGTACTAGCTACTTTAAATAGAACTGGAAAAGCGAGAAAACTCAGCTCTTGAGCAAATATTTTTCTTTGCTGTCACCTAATCCTACACCTTGTGCTAGCCTGGCTGTCTCCAGCTTGAGCCAGGGGCAGAGATTAGCAGTTCTGGCCACTCCATGTGAGTGGCAAAGGGAATCCACTCTGCCACTTCTGCTCTGAGTTTGGAGTGGAAAGCCAGCTCCCAAGCTCCAAAGCAGACACTGTCATAAGCTGTGTTGAACTCCACCACCACAGCAGAGTGCAAACGAGGTGACCACTGAATGGACAGAAAAACCAGCACATTCACTCAAGGCCTCTTAGAAGAAAGCTCAAGACAAACCCCATCTTTCAGCAAGCAGGAAAAATTTGTGTGGACCAAACACAAGCTGTGCTTGGATCACCACTGTGTAAGTGCACCATCAGAATTCTCCCAGTAATACAACAGGCTCAGATTAAACAAGTAGTTAAGGGAATTAAAGTCAGAACTTCCCATTTAAAAAGATACCACAATCTCCTGTGGATAACAACCCACTGAAGCAACTAAGCATTTGCAGTACCTCACTATGCCAGTGGCAGGGGCTCAGATAATACTCAAAGCTTTAACTTCAACCAGAAATAACTGCTGAATTGAAAGAATTGAAGTTTTTGTTCGTACAGATAATGCTCACAGAGAGCATTTAAAAAAAAAAAAATCACAATTCTGTAGGGGGAAGAGCTGCAGAGACTATAAATAAGTGTGCTCTGTACTCAGCTCAGAGAGAGATGAGATACAAAATCCCACCAGCTCTGAAGGCAGGAAATTGTGACATCTAACATTTTTCTTTCCCTGTTCACATCACACTGTTACAATGGGAATTTTACCACTTCTTCATGTAATAAAATGAAACATCTTTTAGTTGTGGAACTTACTACTAATAATGCTAAGTAATTCTCAGTCTTTCTGACAACCAAATGAAGTTAAAGTGAAACAAATGCCACTCCCATATTTAAAATCCTGGACCAGGGACGTTTCTCACACACTTCTCAAAACGCACAGCCAAGGCAGTTGTTCCTCCAGCTCCTCCTGATGGCAAACGATGGGCACAGCACCCTAACGAGGGACTGGATGGGATTGCTGATGTCATCCCGTGTGAAATGCCCTAACAACCAAGACCTAAACATATGATCAAAGCAAGGTTTGCTGAAAGACAACACCTGATTTGATCAACTGCTGGGATCAACAGAGGGGCAGATGCAAATGCACAGGAGGCCTTCTCAAGGTCTGTGACAAAAAAACCCTCCAGCTGAGCACTAGTTGAGGCCAACAGCTCTTTAAACCTACTGTCTAACTGGCTTAGTGGAGAAAAAAAAAACAACAGGGAATGACACCTGTAGAACAGAGAATGGATTTCAACAGTGAGAGGGGATAAGGCTGTCAGGCCCCACAAGACAGGAGGAGATTGTTAAGGCAGCCCAATGATATAAGGTTTGAAAATGGCTGAATATGCAAAGAGTGACTTCAATTTATATATTCATCAGCTCAGGAATTAATACAGCTGCCTGGGTTACCTTTTCTCTTAAGAACAAAAAAGAAAGGAATCCAAACAATGATAACAGAGAGAAAGCACATGGAAAAACAAAAACACACAGATACCCCATAGATAACAAACATTTTATTTATTTCTTAAAGCAACTACAGTAATATAAGTGATTACAGAATTATGAAGCACTGAAAATCCAAAGGAATTGAATGGCCTGGGTTCAAGCACTAATAACCTCACACCTTATCTCTCGCAGAGCCCTCACTCAGAAAAATCACATTATCTGAAAAGAAATCGAAAAATTAATCTTGAGGACTGTTTTGCCCTGTTGCAAGCCTTCACATCCACAAAAAGACCACCTATTTGTGTTCAAATAAGCTGCATATTTCAGAACAGAACAGTTAATACAACAAAAGAGTGTCCAATACAGGGTTCTCCCTCTATGTCCCTGAAAGCTGACAAATTAATGTGGTCATATGAAACAAGTGTGCTAAAGCTGATGAAAAGGAGCAGCCAAAGACACTAGACACGTTTTAAAATAACGGTTTGATTCTTTGATTAAAATTGGTATCAGATACAGCTTATTGCCTTTTTCAGTCTGCACAACCATGTCAACAGCCTATGGGAAGCTCCTATTTCATCAAGCCTCAGGAATTTCGAAAGCATCTTGAGATGGGGCCTCTTGAACACAAGGAAACCATTAGGATAATGCTAATTAAAGAAAGATACTTTCTTCTCCCCTCCACCAATTTATAAACAGCAACTTACACCACTGCTAGCTGAACTGTTCATGTGAAAGTTTGATTTCTGTTGTTTTAAAGAGGCTGCAGAAACATCCAGAACTATGGTTCTTTTCCCTTTCTTTTTCCTTCCTTTTCCTCTGTCCTAGCTTTTTTAGACATAATAGAAATGTTTGCTCTAACACCCGAATAATTTACCCCTCCCTCAAAAGCCACAAGGTAGCAGCTCTACCCACAATAAAGCTGTAAGATGCTCATGCTATTTAAATGCTCAAGGAAAGAGTTTTTTCTAGTTCTCTTCTTCCTTGTGTCTATCCAAGGCACAAGTGTACTCCTTACCCATTCTATGCTCTTCTTATCACTACTGGCTACCAGAGCAAGGTGTTTCTAAATTCTCCACCAAGTTATCTGCACATAAAACAATCTTCCACAGAAGTCCTTAAAGCTAGTGAAGTCTCCAGTCTTTAACAGGAAGAAAAAACTCCAGCAAACTGAGATAAAGCTACTAAACAAACTCTGCTTAGAAAAGGAATCTGCCTGACCTGTAGTAGTACATTCCAGTGTTCTTAAAACACAGTGTCTGCCTCCTGCACCAACTGGTTTGTGTGAGCAAAGGATGCAAACAGTTTGCAACTGTATACTCTGTGTCTTCACAAGCAGTGCCAGAGGAAATCTACTGGTACAGAATATTCATTCTCTCAAAATCCCTGAGTGTGGATACTGAGGATGGAGACAAACCAAGCTCTATTTTGAAGGCCCTTCACTCCCTCTCCATCTTAAAAGGGCAAGGGGAACCTTGATGTGTCACTCCTTACCTGCTATAATTGTTGTGGCCTGTCGCCTCACATTGTTCTTATCTGTATATTCACCATAGTCTATCTTCCCTTCAACATAAATTCGAGAACTGAAAAAAACAATTTAGTTCTGGTCAGAGAACTGTGCTGCTGTTTTCCACTCTATATCTAGAATCACAGAATGGTTTGGTCCTTAAGGTCCCTTCCAACCCATCTAGTTCCAAACCCCCTGCCATGGGCTGGGACACCTTCCACTCAGTCAGGTTGCTCAGAGCCCAATCCAACCTGGCTTTGAACACTTGCAGTGATGGGGCATCCACAACTTCTCAGGGCAACCTGTTCCAGTGCCTCACCACCCTGACAGTAAAGAATTTCATCTGTAAATCTAATCCAAATTTCCCTTCTTTAAGTTTTAATTCATTACTCCTTGTCCTTTTCATCACTATTCCTTGATGAAAAGGTTGAATTCAGAATCTAAGTACACAGGCATTTGTAGCAGTTGTTTGTACCAGGTCTGCTAACATTTTATGGCACCTCTGTCTTAGCATAGCTCTTGGTCACCATAATTATTACATTTATCAATTATTAAGGCATCAAATCCTCAGCCACATTTCCCTTACCCCATTCACTTACCCCTTTCTCACATACTGATAGGTAACATCCCTGAGGCCTGGCCTGAAGACGGAGATTCTGTGCCACGTTGTCTTCTGACTGACATCACCTAAGTTACATAAAAATAACTAAGTTGGATGCCAAACTCTTTTTGGTACAAGACTCAGAAATCAGTTTTTATGAGAAGTGACTTGAAAACAGAAGTATACTAGCACTTGAAATACAAACAAGAGAAGAGGACCCACTACACCTCTGACAAACCCCAACAGTGACAAACTGCCAACTCAACACTCTCTTCTCCAGAGGAAGGTTGACAGGCAGATCTCTCTTCATGCTGCTGGGGATCAGTAAGAGACACACAAATGCACCAGCATCTCTACTGACCCCAGAGGAACCTTCCTGCACCCAAGAGGTTTACACAGCAGCACAAGGACAAAGCGTGGTGCTGCTGAACATGCAAACATGAGCTCAGAACACAGCAAAAGCAGGTTGCTCGCTGCAGACTCACCTCCCTGTCCTAGTTCACTATCCCCTGTCCGCCACATCTCATTGGTTGCAAGAGAAAATATGGTAACAGGATTTTTTCCTTCCACTTGCCTCATGATAGGGTCCTGTCCAACCCGACCCAGTAACTGGACACGATTCATGGCTGAAACAAGAGAGAATAAACACACATACAGGTGAACTATGATGCTTCTAATCATGCAAGCCACAAACCAGCAGTTTTTGTGAAGGGCCAGAACCATGACTTTCTGTACCTCCTAACCACTTTTCAAGCTCTTGTGACTTTTGCCTTATTCAGGCCCCCAGCAGATGGTTTACTGTGCCTGTACTGTCATTATCACTAAATAACTCAGCCAAATATTCCTTTGTCATCTTTTTCCACAGACATATCCATATGTCACGAGACTATCTTGCATTTACTTGACTAGACTTTTATTTTTTTCATTATGATAAAACCATAGCATTACATTGTTTTTTCCTTAAAACAGTACCTTTAAAACAATACAGTTGCATTATTATACTCCATCCTCTGAATTAGAGGGTGATTAGTTTTGACACAGGTACCAGGCCTAGGCAGACACATTTTATCCCTTCTCCATGTTCAAGAACAGCTGGAGGAGATCAGGGGAGTATCATTCTTGCAAAAGCATGTGAACTGAAGACTCAAGTCTGAAGTGTACACCTGGAGGAAATCATAGTGGGGCAGCAGCACCCAAACAAGTCCCCCAGGCACAGAGGAATCTGGGAAACAAGCACAAGACACCTAAAGGCAGGTGCTAAAAATCATGACACCAGCAGGCCCAATTCACTGCCATTGATAAAGTACAACCACCTGCTTTTTACAGGTGGTACTCTATGTCAGGGCTTTTCTCTTGTCCCCTCTAAAGTGCTGCTTGACTTGACAAAGACCAGATAGGAAGCTACAGGTCCAGAGAAGAGCAACGAGGCTGGTGAAGGGACTCGAGCACAAGTCCTATGAGGAGAGGCTGAGGGAGCTGGGCTTGTTCAGCCTGGAGAAGAGGAGGCTCAGGGGAGACCTCATCACTCTGCAACTCCCTGAAAGGAGGTTGTAGCCAGGTGGGGGTTGGTCTCTTCTCCCAGGCAGCTACCAGCAAGACAAGAGGGCATGGTCTTAAGCTCTGCCAGGGGAGGTTTAGGTTAGATATTAGGAAGAAATTCTTTACAGAGAGGGTAATCAGGCATTGGAATGGGCTGCCCAGGGAAGTGGTGGATTCTCCGTCCCTGGAGGTTTTTAAGATGAGACTGGATGTGGAACTTAGTGCCATGGTCTAGTAACCACAGTGGTAGTTGATCAAGGGTTAGACTTCATGATATCTGAGGTCCCTTCCAACCCAGCTGATTCTATGATACTCAAAAGCCTGTGTGTTTGAAACAATGCATTCTTAGTTACTACACTGAGGAGCGACTACACCTACCTGTTTCTCTCCTGCCATATTTCAGACCTCCCAAAAACTGAGATAAACATAACAAGTAACAGTAAGTTGCATCTCAGGAGCTACTTACATCTTTCCAGTACCAATGGGGCAACTGTATCAGACTCATGTCTCACAAACTGGCGAAACACCTGAAGGAACAGACACATGTTAGTTTCCAGGACAGAAGGTATGAACAGCATTGAGAAGCCTTGATGACTCATTTTCTGAACACTTATGGAGGTTCTGCAAGTATGTTCTTTTCCCTGTAACTAAGGGGAGGGGACTGAGAAAAGAAATTCATTCAGCTAAATGAAGCCAGTGGGATTATTCAAAGAATATCTGGTTAAAGCAGCATTAAAAAGCTGCCTAGGAGAAAGTGTGGTCCACAGGTACATCTCCAGCAATTATTTTTGGGACCTGCAGTAACTACTGTTATTCTGTAATATATAAATAGGAGGGGAGAGGTTTGAAGTACAGTGGTTGTTCAGTTCTTTTGGCTTTGGTTTTAGGAAACAAAAACAGTTTTGATAGTTGCTTTCTGCTTTACTTCAGAGATTAACAAGACATGCCCAAATGTACATCCATCTGCGGTCATGAGCAGTAGGATACACTGACAGCCCCTGTTCCTGAGCAGACAGCAAATCAAGGACAAAAAACCCCAGTGCCACAAATAAGCACAAGTGGGGAAAAAACTAAAGGAGCTGCCTTGATGCCAGCAAATATCCCATCCTAGAAGAAAGGAGGGAACAAGAAAAGCCCAGGAACACTCCCGCAAGAGGCCCATGTGCAGGAACTGGAAAAAAAGCTCATTTCCTGTAACATGTGAACAGAGAAGCTAAACCAGAGGAAACGCAATCTGCAAAACGAAAGCTCTTTGGTGCATCTGTGTGCCTCACTAACACACACGCAAATCATCTCAGACTCATTCCACGCAAAAGCCGGATCTTTCAGTACACCATTTTCCCAGCAGCTCAGTAACTAAGGCCCGGCATTTGCACCCCTGGAAATACGAGCGCGAACAAGAACATCTTCACGGGCTGCAGCCCCGGCCAGGTTGGGCGAGCGGCCCCGGGCCCCTGGGCTATTCCCGCCTCTGCCCTTCCCGGGCCGCTGCCGTGCCCGGAGAGTCATTGCCAGACAGCCGAGAGCGGCAGGAGCTGCTCCTCCTCCTCCTCCTCGTCCCGCCGCGGGCACACGGGACCCGAGTGCCTGCCCGGGGGGCCTCCCCAGTCCCCGCCCGGCCGTACCTGCCACGCCGGCCGCCGCCACATGCCTTCTCCGCCGAGCCTGCGGAGGGAAAAGCAGGGCTGAAGCAGCGCCCGAGGGAGCCCCGGCCCGGCCCGTTCCCGCCGCCCGACCCCGCGCCCTCCGCACCTCTCCCGCCGCAGCCGCGCCCGGAACAGGAAAGGGACCGACGGGAGGTTCCGGGCGGAAACCCGCCCCATCCCGGGGGGACAGGGGCTGGAGAGCCCACGGGCAGCCACTGCTGCGGCCACCCGGCTCGCCTCCCCCGGCCCACGGGGGACAGGGAGCTCTCGGGTGACGGGGGAGGAGGAAAAAAAAAAAAAGAAGTCACTCCGTCATCGGTTAAAAAAATAAGATAAAATGTTTATTTGCGCTTTTCAGTTCTGAAAATATAGGATCTAACAGTAAAAAGCCAGAATCATAAAACAAACTTCAGTAAAAACTGGAAATAAGCGAGTTACCAAGTTTACACTCTCCCTCGTAACAGTGCAGCGCACTCTGTCCAAACAGGACACAGCCGACCAGGACCAACAAATATACATTTAGAGGGGAGGGGGAGGGTGTGGTGTAGTGTGAGGTCTAATAAATACGAAATACATACCACAGTTTACATGGGCAAGTCCAAAAACCTGGAAAAGCCCTTTCTGATTCCCCTCATCTTTGCTGAAAGGGTGCAGTTTGCGGGCAGGCAGCTGCACCAAGTGTGAGGTACTGGAAGAGAAGCGGGTACCAGATCCAGCTACCAGCACACCACAGCCACCTCTCCCCGACTTGAACAAGGAGTCCTTGCCGATCGACAGAAAACAACTCAGGCATCAGGGAATAAGCTTACCCAGCTATAGGAATTTTGTTGCTGAAAGCTAAGGGAAGGAAAGTTTTTCTTCAGCTTCCATTCCTTAACTCAGTGTTTCCTTTTACTCTTTGTCCCCCCATCAGTGAAACGCCACTCCAATTGCATCCCAAGTCCACCAGGACTGCTATGTAACCAGCCTGTCTCCTGATGTGTAGTTAACACAGCCATAGTCTCTGCCTACTCACTCCTAGAAGGGCCCTGCTGTAGATGCTGTCTCCATGTACAGCCACTATTGCCCCTTTAAAGAAACACTCAGCCAGAGCATTAAGACCACAAAATCATCAATAACAGGGCCCAACTAAAGAAAGAGGGAAGTAAGGAGAGAAAATGCCATTCTTTCCCTTGTTTGGCAATTGTTAATCAAGAGCAATTACACAAGAAATTTAACGGTTAAAAGACTGGGGACAATAACCTTAAATTCCCTGATCCAACATGTGTAAGCCAGTAATTCTTCCCTCAGCCAACACCTCATCATAACTAAGGAGGTTACGAAAAAAGAACACGACAGGGAGAGATAATATGGGGCATTGGTCAGTGCAGACCCTCAGCTTTCACAGGGCCCTTCAGCAGTCAGAGCTTTTTGGACAACACAAAAATTCAGTAACCCAGAGTAAAGCTAAATGAGCGACAGCTTTTCCCTCCCACCAGGCGCTTGCTCTTCTGCTTAGAAGAGGTTTCAGACTCTTGCAACTTGGCACTTCCTAAGGCTTGGTCCTTCATGAGGGTCTGGGCAAGGCGAGCTGCTTTAAGTTCCCTGCAGGGGGGAGATGGGAGGAAGAGGAGAGGAAGAAAACCGGGTCATGCATGAATCCCCACCAGCTACAGAAGCAAAGCTATGAACAATCTTGCACAAGAGGGTTACTGTAGTACTCCAGCATTGCAGGAGGGGGGCAGCTTTTCACCCAAGAGGGTGAAAAGATTACTGTAACTGTCTTTAGAGATTTACCAAAAGAAAACTATGTATTTACCAAAAGAAAACTATGTATCAGCTCAGCAACACACTGGCACCAGCGTGAAGAGCCCCTAGCTCAGTTTTTCTCCCATTGTTTCAGAAATTTGTGAATGGCAAAACTTATAAAGGCACATGCTTCTTTTCCATTGCGCCTTTCTTCCCTTGCTGTTCTTCCAGAGAACACACTCTTCTGTCTACACAAAAAAACTTACTCTCCAGCTGACTACTGCACTAAGAGGGGTGGTGGGGCAGTTCCTAGGTCCCAGCACCTTAAAACATTATTGCCAACAGCAGTGAGAGGGAACAAGGGGAAAAAGGATGTCTGCCATATTCCCTTCTTTCTGTGCCAGACCACTATCTCAGTGCATTATCAATTCCTCATCTGCCCCCAGCTGCTTCCTGTATCAATATTTTCCATCTCCAGTGGTTGCAGTAAGTGCACGAGTTCACTGTTCTAACTCAGCCAGCTCCTCAGAGCCAGAACTGAAGCAGAGCTGCTTGGGCACTGCAAGTCCCTGCTACAGCCTCACCATCCTCCCAGCTCCAGGCACAGGACCTGCCTGGGTACTTCTACATCTGTGTTCTCCCAGCACTACCACCCTACATTCAAGGCTAGTGACCAGCACTTGTTATGCCCATGCCTTCTCCCCTTCATGCCCAAGCCAGTCCTACCTTTCCAGCATGGCCGTCTTGCATTTCTCCACATTTAGCTCTTCCTGGAGCTGCAGAGCTTTTCCACATGAAGGACGGAGAACAGGGTGTTTAGTCAGAGCTGTGGCAGAAGGTCTTTCCACTGGGTCAGGATGGATCATGAGCTAGAAGGCAAAGGAGTTCAGAGTTTAACAATCCTGCCACATGACAACTGCAAAACCCACCATTCTGTCAGAGACTGCTTCCTCACCTTAAGGAGCTCAAGAAAGTTCCGGGGAAGGTTCTGGGGGATCGGTGGGATGTTGCCTCTGCGGATGTGGTGCCACATGGTCCCGTTGTGAGGCAGCGGTGCTGCACCAGCTGCCAGAGCTACCGTGAGTGCCAGGGCAAAGATGTCTGCCTTGGGCAGGTTGCAGTATTGCTGCAGACAGAAGGTGAAAGGTTATAGAAAGGGAACATCTTGCTATACTAAACAAAGGTGGGTTGGGGTCCAAGCTCAAAAAGAAACAGCCAACCAAGTATGTTTATGGCATTGGCTTCACCGTTCCAGTGAGCCGCTTCCTTCTCTTTAAGACAAAAATATTGTCAGCAGATAGTACTGTAACTACTGTAAGCATGTTGGCTTTCACCCAGCCACAAGAAACTTCCAGCCCACTTTATGATCACTGCAGCAACTCCAGAGGGTGGCCTAACAGATGTGTACCTCCACCCTTCACCACAAGGCAATAAGCCCAACTCAAGGCTGCATCTGATACACTGACCTAGCAGTTCCCAAAGCCACTTGCAACTTGCCACTTGCAAACAGATACTGTCACTTAAGTAACTGAGCTGACGAACACATCCAAGCTGGTTGTTCAACACAGATTTCCTTTTTTTCCACTGGTCAGTGACAAGATTGCAGTCAAGTTTAAGAGGTGTGTTGTGCCTCTCACCTCTCCCCACTACCTGTTCAGTGTTTGTTGTACAAGGCATCTGTCTGGCTAAATATATTCCTCAGTAATCATATCCAGCAGTTTAATATCAGCTGAGTGTGCAAATCAAATGTCTCCAAACTGATAAGGTTTTGTCTCATTAATTCCTCACAGGCAATAGTTGCAATAATCTAATGAGAGTAACTTATAAAGTATTGTAAATATTTACATGATAAGACCCATACCTATACTGTTCATAATAAAGCATTAATTTTGCTGATTTCACAGCAGACCAGACAGAAGAAAGAGGAGATAAGGTGAGGAACACACTATACTAAATGACTGCACTGCAGTTGATCTCTCCCCACTTGCTCCCCACTGCCCTGCCAGCATCTGTACCTCTTGCAAAATCTCATTGGCCAAGAACCGTCTGTCTCCTTCCTCCACCTGAGGGTTTGTTATTGATGTCACATGTCCAAGGTCACCTGGGACAAAGAACAAGCAACTGGAACATAACGAAGAAACTGATGTAGCTCTCCATCAATAAAAGCCTGCATTTTATAGGCACCAGTAAGAGCAACAACAAAATACTAAGTAAAAGAGCAAGCCTGCTCCTACTCAGGAATCTGGGCTTGGAAACAAGCTCATGAGTTTTCTAGGAGCTGTCTCCTCAGAGGAATTAATTCTGGTAGGTAACGGGGGCATTCAGGACTTAGCTATCAGTTTTGTATGTGAGTCTCTTCAGCCAGCAGGACAGAGCAGTATCAAGCAGTAATGGGCAGCCCTAATCTTAAACCAGTTGTAAAGTTGGCTAAAACCTACCAATCTTATACACCATACCAGAAGAGAATTCATCTTCACTGTCACTCTCCTGCCCAGAGGGGCCTGCAACTGCCAGTTTGTGACAGATGAAGATATTACCTGCAAGACAGAAAAGTTTAGCAAGTGTGATATCAGTAGTCAGACTGCATCAGCCTGACAACTTTCCAAAAATCCCACCTGTCACACTAGTTAAGCTTTGCAGCCAGAGAAACTGTGCACATGCTTCCCACCAGTTAGTCTGCTTTCTGCCCAGCTCACGTATTCAGCAACACAGCTGGCAGAAGACAGCTGTATCTTGTGCAGAAAATATCCTAGTGAAATCAACCTCCCCTCCCCCTCTGCCCTCTAAGCTAAAAGCATGATTTCAGCAGCAAAAAGGAGCTCCACTACAAGAATATTAACTCTGCGACTGGGGGGGAGCACTGCCCAGGAGGTGCCCATCCTCAGCTGCAGAAAGGAAACCTTGTTACTATTTTTGCAGGAACTTAATCCCTCAGGGTAGCTCCACATACAAAAGTCAAGTGTTGTGCAACAAGGCAGAAGCAAATAAGGAAGTCCCCCTGTTCATTAGCAGCCCTACTTGCTCCACTGGTATGAAGGTGATTCCCATGAGCCAGGATTATGGAGATCATGAGACAAAAGTAAAATGCTGCCGACTACCAGAGAAGCACTTTTAAAGCAGTAGTAGTAGCACAAATAAAATAAATAAATAACCACCACAACAAAACCACCAAACAACAAAAACAGGCAAACAAACAAACAAACAAACAAAAACCACCCAAAAAACCCCCACACAAACCACAAGACATTTACCTTTTAGGGCAAGTCTTCTTTCCTTTGAAGCATTATGACAGGTCCAAGCAGAAGGATCTGTTACAGATCCTACCCCTGAAGGGTCGCTAGGAAGACCTTCCACAGAGAAGTGCACTATACTTACTAGGTTTGATATCCAGGTGCACAAGGCCAGAGTTGTGGATGTATTTTAGCCCCATGGAGACTTGTAACAGTATTTCCTTCAGCTCTGCTTCCAGGAAATACTGCCCCAACTTTGCATTTTCCAACAGCACATCTTGGAGACTCCCACCTAGGTGAAAACAGGCAGTCTGAGACCTCACAAAGGTTTTTACAGAGCAGCATGTTTGTAACAGCTTAGTAGAAACTACTGCCTAGAACACTTGCAGGCTTGCAAGGATGCACTGGCAAACCCGAACTAGACCAGCTAATATATGCTCTATATATGCTCTAGACATCACCATTTAGCTTCAGCCTTTCAATTGCCTCAGAATGCCCTTCCTCCTGCTCACCAAGGACTGAGCAACTGCAGCACCAGGAGGGCTGGCCTGGTAGTGACACTGATGGTGCTTCAAGGGAACAGTGGAAAAATTAATTACTTCTGCCATGCTTACAAGCAGGAAGCAGGTATATGAATGCTGGAGCAAGGAAATTAAGTTCCTCCTAGAAGATTTTTGACTGAAGAATGTAACATTTAACACAGACACAGAATTTTGTGTTCTCCATTGAGGCACTCTGGCTATTTTAGCACTAATAAATATCATGGCTCCTCTCTCCATCAGCCTACTTGTCACCACTTCTCCTTTAGTATCAGATACTCATGCACTAGAACACAAGCAATACGTCAATGCTGCAGCAAACAAGCACCATATTTCATGGTTCCCTCCACCACATTTGAAAGCATTACTCCAAACACCTATCACCTCAGCTCTTCACTGAGCCCCAGGACTGCAGGTGCAGCTGAAAGATGAGCATTACATATTTGCCTTCAGCTCCCCTGGTAGCCAGATGGGTCCTTTTAAATTTCTCTCAAACAGTGCTGTGGCCAAGGGCAAACTCAAGTAAGAGTGTACCACCCTGCCTGCAGCACCCCATTTACACTTTGCCTCATTATTTGCTCCATTCCTCTGCAGTTGTCAACCCTTTTCTTCTAGTCAAGATGCCTTCCTCTCAACCAGGTAGCTGCTCTTCCAATTGTTATCCACCTTCATTAAGACAAGTTTGTTGCTGAGGTACATAGCCCTTAAGTTATCTGCTCTTGAGTCACTTATATCAGATGTTACCTGGACAGTCCCAGACAGAGCTCTAAGCATCAGCATGGGGAATGCTTCTCCAGGCCAGCCAACGCAGAGGAACAGTTTTAAAATCCCAGAAATTAGAGGGTATTCACTGCCTCTAATACACTGGAACCATTCAGAGCTTCATGTTCTTCAGATCTTATGAGCCCTTACGGGATTCTCCATGGATATGTAGCCCTGGTGCAGTTTGCTTTGTTGTAAGCCAAAATGTCCCATATTTAAGAGGGCAATTGCACCCATCCTGAGATCTCAACCTTTGACAATGTCCCAGCTCTTACCATTGCAGTGCTCATTTTGGATAATCATGTGATCGTCCTCTGCCCAGGCCGAGTAGTAGCGCACAACATGGGGGTGGTGTCCAAGGACAGCATGAGCATAAACCTCACGCAGTGCCAGCTGCCTAGAGAAGCACACACAGAAAAAGCAGAGGTTACAGAGTGGCAGAGTCTGCTTGAGAAAGGGGGAACAGAGGTGAGCAGAACTTTCTCTTGAGTTTTGACAGACAGACTGGCTCTCACAGCTGCTGGAAAAAAACCTGCCCTTGCTCAAGTGTGCTGAGCAGCTGTCCAAATAAAATAATCACTGAGCAAGTCTTTTGTTAAAGAGGCAAAAGCAGCAGCAACTTCAAAGACTTTGCTTTAACATGCAGGACACCATGAGCTGCTCAATACAGATGTGAGCAATGCTGGCCATAAAGCAGGGCAGGGACTTTCCACAAACAAACTACTTGACAGTTATCACTTTAAAGAAAATGTCTAGATGGACCCAAGGAGTTCAGGTAAGCCATCATCTCACTTTGCAATGCATAGGACTTCTTCCTTCCTTAGACATTTATATCCAATAGTTGTACAGTGCTGTCTTCTCCCACTCTTCTGTTACTTTGAAGTGCAACAGCAGCCAATTTCTGCTCATGCCATCCCTCAGATACCTTGAGATCCACACTCCCTCCTTCCCCATCACACCTCTCAAGAACATGCCCATCATTTCAACTGGCAGTTTCTAGCTAGCACACTCACTCATCCGAGGATCCTGCCAGAGGCCTTTTGGAGCGTTTGATGGCATAAACACATCCATCAAGGCGTTTGATGCACTTGTAGACAGAGCCAAATTCCCCCACACCAATTTTTTCTAGTTCCAGGAACTCCTTCTTGTAGCGGGAAACCATATTGCTCTCCTTCAGAGGACATCTCTAGAAGGTCACAAAAACAAAGACAAGTACGAGTTGAAAGATTTAAACAAAGGCTTAAAAAATAATATCTGTCATGTTTTTAGAGGTGTGTAGCACTTGCTCTCAGACTACCCATGTTGCTCTCTCTCCCATTCTGGATGCTCATCTGGATGCACACAGGCATGTGTGCAGGTGCACTGCCTGTTCTTGAAATACTATCTTTCACTTAACCACATCGTGTTTTTTCTGACCACCTACCAAAGGCCAAGTTGTGGGGCTGTGTTTGTTTTGTTTTTTATAAAATCATGACTTGCTAGCCATGGAGGTAGAAACTGCAGCTAAGGAGAATTTTAGTCTAGTTTGGTGTATGTGCCTAAGCCTTCTTGGGTTACTGCCATCTCACCTCTTCTCTTGGCAGCCCAGACCAGTTTCTTGACCCATAGCTGATGGAATCAGTCAGGGAAGAACAGCAGGCAACAACAAAATACTGAAGTAACTGGCCCTAAAGACAAGGCTTGAGAAGACCTGTTACCAGATTTGGTAGGTAGAAATCCAGTACCTCTGAATTAGCCAGATCCATGTACTGAATTTGTGTTTAAGTAAGAGTTATTGCCTGTTTTGAATACAGGAGAGAAGCTTTGTGGCCTGAATGTTGGCTTCATGTGGCTCCAGCTATGTAAGAGCTGCTTTACTCTGCCAGCTGAGGTTGCCTGCAGCAAGGCCATTCTGCATCAGTTCAGGCTCTTCAAGTTTGAAGCACCAGCTGTTGACTAATGGCAGATTAGCTGGTCTCTGTGTATTTGTTTGTATCCCCGCTGATTTCTCACCCAGAGACACTTTTCCACAAAGGATTGAAAGCCTGCAGAACAGTTGGAACATCATTATTGCTACAATAATGGCCACTAGGGAAATAGGAACTGCTGGTACTGCTTGTAGAGTGATGCCTACTGGCAGGGGAGATGAGTAAAGAAAAGATAAGCAGTGGAGCATGAAGTGAACAACAAGAGAGCAGGCTAAGTGATTTTTTTTCTCCATGCTCCTGCATCCCTCACAGGGACAGCAGGTCATGTGGCAGAGTGGTTCCCACAGAAACCACTGCTGTGATTATTGTGGTATGTGGTATATGACCTTAAAGAGGAGGGGGTAAGAGTTGGTCCTCACAGCCAGTAAGATGTGGCTCACATGAAACAGCAGCCCTTCACAACAGGTGAAGGCATAAGGCAGCTGTATTTTACACTATCTTAAAAAGCTTGGGAATAAAGATACCTCATAGTACACAATTTTATATCTATATTACATAATCTAATCAGCACTCGAGCAGAATAATATTTCAATAAATCACAAGCTACTCAAGGCTTTCTTCTAGGGAAAACAATAATTGTGGCAGCCCCGGATGTTGCCTGATAGCAGATTGGCTCTGCAGGTGTAGTTTTTCCATGGAGACCAGTTTTCCTGCAATACCAGTCTGCTCGGCTAGAGGGTACCGTTATTCTTCTGTAAGCCTAACACAACTACAGATTTGCATAAGTCAAGATACTTCCTTCAAGGGGCTGCTCAGGAGAATTGAGATTTTTGCCTCATCTAAATGAAGAAATTTAATTGAGGCTTGGCTTGCTTTCCAAAAGCCAGCTGGATAGGCAGCATCCCTCCAGATAAAACTGGGAAGAAGGAAGAAGACTGTGGGACATGGGTTCCCACACCACTTCCCAACTCTGCCATCACAGCTGGGAGTACGTGGGACCTCACACCAAGGCTAAAGCTGAGGTTTGCCAGCGAAGTACAGCAGTCAGCAACAGCAAGAGGACTCTGTTTGGAGCTCTAAGATAGAGTTTGCTGTCCTGTAGCTATTTAAGGTGTGGTGGGGCCTTCCCTTGGACCCCAAGGCACACACCCCCACCCCAGCTGGACATTTTCCCCACAGAGTACAGAATTTGCCACCTTGCTTCAGAGATTTGTCATCAGTACTACAACTCAAACTGTGCCCTCAGTACTTATCCACAGCTGAGTATTTGTGGCTTTGCAGTGCAGGTCCATATGCTATTTGCAATATAGAAGCCATATTCCTTTAACATCCAAAAATGCTCAGTACACCAATTCATAGGAACAGCAATATACCTGCTTTTTTGAACCACAGAGGTACAATCCCTATTTATGCTAACTCAGTAGTTTAGTAATACAGTTCCCTCTGAGGAACCCAAATTATATTTCCCAGGAAGACCTCCTGACCAAAATCAATGAGTTTTATAGTATTACTTGTCAAAGTTTCAGATCTGCTTTAGTACAAGTTTCCTTTAGAGACAGGAATCACTCCCAAGTTTGTCATCTCAAACAAATGTTAACAAAATATTCACCTTGGAATGATTCTGACATAAGTATTCATCCTCTGGCATGATGTCAAGATTTATACTCCAATAACAGAATAAATTTTAAACACCAAGTCTTTGCTAGCATCATATCCACTCTGCGGGAGGGAAATACAGAGACACTCACCTGTGGAGGTAGCTCCTGTTTAATCTGGCTTCTTGGACGAGGATCCTTCCTATAACAGAAGTTCAGGAAAGTCTGGTGTTATCATTTCAGTGAAGCAATGCAACTGAGATTTGAAATGAAAACATCCTTCAAAAGAACCTCCAACTTTGCTTCACAGCTTAAAATGTATTTTATAGAGTTAACACACAAGTTTTTAGTCAAGGACTTAAAGACTGCAGTCCTAGGTTAGAAAATCTTTGTTTCCATTTAGAAAGCCTCCACAAAGCAACTTCAGTACTGCCCACACGACAGAGTGGCATTGTCCAGAGGCATCATTCTCCTGGACACCCTATTACTGGTGAAGCTACAGTCACAGAACTGAAGTTAGCTGTTGATCCTCCACTTACATTCCTGAACAAAGGAGGTGATTGATTTTTATTTATATTTTCGTTACCTTTACATGTCTAGTAATGTTTGCTCTGCACCAATGAATACTACAGAAGTGAATGATTCACTGTTAGCAAATAAGTGCAGATACTGAATGTCTCCATTACTTATCTCCTTCAAACAGTCTGCTTCCAGTCTGCTGTTTAAGATGAGCTCACTTACAGCTCTTCTCTGGTCTTCCTCTTGCCATTAGAAAGAAAGAGCATTTGTCGATACGACTCTGGTGTAAAGGGATTAATGTTGACAAGAGAAGCTTGGGTAGAGTCATCTGAGTCAGCTCCAGGAGCGTATCTCGGCTGTCGATAGCCTTTGGCTGGGACCTTTGTCCCAGATGAAGGAAAAGCTGTCTTTGATAACAGGCTCTGTATTGAGAGAGGAAAAAAAAATTGGAAAATAAACAGCAAAAATGTTTTTGTGTCTGCTATGTCAGAATAAAATTTCTGTTCTCCTCAGAGAACTCAGCTCCCTTCCTTGCGACCGCTGACTCCTAAATCCCTGTGTCCCCAGTTTAGTCCTGATGGTTTTCTTCTTCCACAAAGCATTTCATTCTTTGTTAGCCCTTTCAGATTCTATTCCCTGCTCACTTGGGTGAGGCCTGCAGAGCCATTTTGGCAAGCACAGTCCTCAAGAGGTGCCAGCTGCTCCTCTTTCTCACCTACAGAAACATAGAAATTGTATTGTATGTTACATTAACATGGAAGACCTAGTTCTGTCAGGCGTGGACTGTTGCATCAGTTTGGTCGGAACAGGTTTGTCAGGAGATGAGCTGGAACACCACCCAGGTTTCCTTGTGGTTCTCCAACAATAAGCAGTATTAGGACAGGGTAAGTTGGTAGAAATATTTTTTGTATAGCCACTAGCAAAGCAACCAAACCCCATTTCTCCTCATGTATAAAAACCAGAGTTTCAGAAATTTAAGTTCAAAAGAAGCCTCTGGATCTTCTGTACTTCAGCTTCCCACAGAAGACAGACCACTGGGTTTCACCTATTATTCCAAAACCTTCAGAGAAGCACATCACTCTTGAGTTGGAGACATAAAAATCTACTCAGTCTGACTTAACCTCTTCAGTAACCATCAGCTTTTTAAAAACATAAGTTTGGTTTTGACTTGTTTCAGCTTCAAGAGAACAATATTAGCTCTAGAGGATTTTTAATATACTGCTTTCCTCTAGTTTTAAAAGCCCTTCAAGAACCCAGAACTCTTCCCTGTTGATGATGAAGGTACTCCTATATCTTTCCAGTCCAGCAGTGGTCTCACTATTATGATCCCAGATCTTCACTCACACCTAGAGTTGCTCTTTTCTCTCAACAAAAGTTTTTGAAGATAAAAAACCTAAAGCTGCATACAGTATCCTACATCCACCTAACTGGTGCTGCACTCATGGATATAGCTACTTCTGGGACATTCCTTTATTTCTATATTGTGCTTAAAAATTTGGCTCCTGGTTTACTGTGACCCTGAAAATGACTCTTGATCTCTTTTTCAAGCTCTGCATCTCATTGCTCCTGAATGGGAAAATCCTGCTTATGGATGTATTAAAAGCAGTATATATCCAAGCCCAATTTACTCAGCAGCCTAGAAGCTGTGTAGGATTGTGGCTAAATTCCAGTCTAACCACAAGCCAAGGAAGGGATCTTAAATACCATTCCAGCCTGTTGATGTGTGCATGTATGCAATTCCTGTCTGCTCTACAGGGGCTTTATTTTTATTTCACAATCCAGCACACTTGTCTCCCTGTAACATCATCTGAGAGTAGCTGCTGCCATGCAGTGTAGGGCAGCTACCATAACCAGCTCTAGCAATCTGTTCCAGGATTGAGCAAACCTATAAAATGCAATCATCTGCTTCCTGCCATGCATCCCAGCTGGGGCTCTGGTGCTCATCTGTCGGCAGTTAGATGTGGCTCTGCCCTCTTACCCTTTCTATCACCTTCAAATGTTCCAAAATCAATGCTCCCAGCCTTGTTGATAAGATTTGGGCCATTTAGAGCCCACCTTTTGCAGCATTCTTGGAAACCAAGACTTTTCTCCCAGATGACAGCAAAGGAAAAGAAATTGTTGATTTGCAATTTGCAATTGCTGCTCATGAGCTACAAGGTGACAAACTACAAAGCAGCGTGTCTTGAAGCATCCAGCCAACATATTAGCTATACAAGAGCACACACTGAAAGCACCCTTCCACTACCAGCAGCCCATCTTGTCTGGAAAAGATTCTAGACCCCTGTTATGGTTTAGCTCCAGCCAGCAACTAAGCCCTTTGCTCCCAGCCCCACCCCTTCCCCCAGTAGGATGGGGAGAAGAAATGGGGCCAGGGGGGTGGGGGGGTGAGAAGTAGGTAAAACTTGTGGATTGAGAAAATAATAGTTTAATGATTAAAATATAATAATTATTATCATTGCAATGAAAAGAGGCAACAAAAAGAGACAAATAAAACCCAGACAGAGAAGTGATGCACAATACACTTGCTCACCACCCACTGACCCATGCCCAGCCCATCCCTGAGCACTGATCGGCCTCTCCTGGCTAATTCCCCCCTGTTTATACATTGAGCACAACATTCTGTGGTAGGAAATATCCTTTGGCTAGTTCCTGGCAGCTGTCCTGGCTATGCTCCCACACAGCTCTTGTGCTTCTGCTCAATGGTAGAACATGGGAAATTGAAAGGTCCTTGACTTTGGGTAAGCACTACTTAGCAACAACTACAACATCAGTGTGTTAGCAACACTGTCCTCACACTAAATCAAAGAAACACAGTACAGCACTAGCTATTAGGGAGAAAATTAACTGCAGCCAAAACCAGGACAACTCTCACGTATGTTAAGGTGAGATTTAGGCAGATTTTTTTTATAAAGGGTCACTGCAGGAAATTCTTGGAGTGATGCCATTTAGAGCTGCTCCTTCCCTAAGGAGTGCCAGGCCACTCCTCAGCAAATACTGCCACACAGTTGATCATATATGGCCAGAGGATCATCCTTTTATCCACATAATCAGGTTTCTGGAGGAGGACGGAAGTCAAATCCTCGCTCAGAAGTATTAAAAGGACTGATAGGCTGTGTATCACTTGAGCAAAGGAACAACCAGTCCATCAGTAGAGCAGGAATATTGAGAGAGGGACCAAGAGCTACACTTCATTGCCAGTTTTGATGGCAAGGACCCAGTGCACACACCAGAAATTACCTAGGAACAGAGAAGCTGGTGCTAAGTCTCCATCTGTGATTACAGAAGAGAAAAAATGAGTTGTATTATATTCTATGCAAGAAGTTTCACAGAAAATAGAGTCTGGGATCATTCTCCTAAGAAACTAGCTCTGTAGATAAGTGATCCTTAGTATAAAGGATATACCCAGCCACAGCATTTCCAACTTTCAAGAGAAAACCCACTTGCATCCAAAAATGTGCTGAACAGAGCAGTAAGGGTAGCTGCCTATCTCCAAGCTCCCCCTGGAATGCTGAGCTTCCTGAAGGGAGATGCATTTATCTCCTACAGAGATGCTACAGACATCCACTTCCTTAAGCAGAATGTCAAGTGCACATGGGAAGCCAAAGCATATGGTTGCTTTGGGTTTTCTAACTCAGACTGACCCAATACCAGCTAATTGGTTTTAACAACATCTTTAAAAGAGTCAAGACAATTGGTCCCACACCCAGGTTTCTACTCACACCCACAGAATAGCCCTTCCTTAGCTCATGGTCCAGATTTCTAAGGGAAGAGTACAAGCCATCAACAGTAACATTAAAAAAAGCTTTCCACAGAGCTGGAAACAGATCCCCTCACCACCCACACGGTGATGCCACAGCAACACCAGAGACCTTGCCTGCTCAGGCAGAGCGTTGATACATGCCATTACCTTGGGAGTGTGGGGGGTGTCACACAGCTGCAGCTTTTTCCAGGTGATGTGCAGTGGTGTCTCGGCACTGCCCCAGGTCTTATTCACGGCTGGGGAAGGCTTCAAGGTGGGACTCACCCAGGCTTTCGTCCTGCTCAGGAAAATCTCACTAAACTTTCTCTGAGGGGGGGTTGCTGGCAGAGGACTGCTCTCTTGCCACTTCTGGAACTCGGACCTCCTGGGAGGGCTCGAGTTTAGGGAGTCCTCCTCATTTACGCTTCTGTCTTCACTCTCTTCACCACAACTGGAAAAATCCAGCCGCTGAACGAATTCGTCACTGTTGTCCCAGTCACCCATGTCACCACATGAAACAGAACAGGTATAGCTGATACTGGCCTGTTTTGTTAGAGGGAGAAGGTCAGAAGGAGAAGAAGACAGCATTACTTACACAGATTAACTATCTTCTTCCTTGCTTCATCTAGGACATCAGTTCTGCTGACTGCACTCCCCCACCCCAATCCCACAGACATAGAAGCCTTAATCACTCATAGGTGTCATTAGACAGCCTTGGTTAACGAAGAGTACCCCAGAATTACTAAGTACAAATCCATTCAGCTACTGCTCACGTAACAACAGATTTTTGCCTTTTGTCTTACTGGTGCAAGTCAGATACAACTCAGAAGCCGCTACCTTTGCCAGTAAGGCTCCAAGAGAACTCCTCCCTCCACCAATACTTAATCACTGTTCTCATCACACAGAGAAACAAAGCTATCCCAACACACACCAATCCTCCCCTCACCCTTTCTACCACAAATTTCTCAACCAGAGAAAAAGAACCCATGGTACATACAGCTGTAAAAGCAGAGGGTGCCCTGAGGAGTTACCAGCTACCCCACAGAGACCCCCTTTCCTCCTCTGGAACATTTATAACCACCCCAAACACCTGAGCCAATGCTAATGGGAAACGTCTGGAGCTTGGCAGCACCTGCCCACAGTTGCCAAACGGATGAGGGGTTTTGCTGTGCTTGCAACCAACTCTGCAGGGAGCCAGGGCTCCCTCTGAGTCTGTCATCTCCTTGCTTCTGCACATTCTTCCCTTCTCCAGCTTCCTGAGGCCTGTGAGGGGGATGATGTTTGCTGACAGCCAGTCTGCTCCATGATAATCCCATCAGAGATCCAGTCTTTGTGGGCTTTACTTGTTTAAGCTATTAGTCTTTTGGTGATGGGGCACTGCACTTCCTTCTTTTAGATCTGAATTTCACTTCCTGCATTTAGATGTGTGTTAATTTGGGCAAGAGTTGCAGGCTGCAGTGAGGGGTCAGTAATTTATAATGTTGAAATTTATAGCTGTATAATTTATAAGACTTCAGTAGAGAGTTAGGAGCCATACACAGGTCTTTGTATGGGTTCCCATCTTGAGGTTTCAAGGGAGAGGAGGGAGAAGCTGGCTGTGTCGGTGAAGGCAGCCCTTCAGGTAGGGCCACTCAGTGGGAGCAGGTCAATATCTCCTTCCACTGCACTTCTCTCTAAAAAACAGGGATCTTCCATGTCTTTGTGATCCATGTCTGTGTGAGCCTAAGCTTCAAAGAGGGACTAGAGGGAGTTTTAACTAACTGGGAATGAGGTTACAGCAGCCTTTTTTTTTTTAGGCATCCAGGAGAACTGCTAGAGGGACATGCAGAAATTGGAAGTGGCTGCAGCCCAGATGAAATGGGGGTTTGTCAGAACCAGCACCTGCTTTCCTGTGCACACATCAAGGAAAATTCCCACCAGAACATAAAGGGACATAATGGCCTGAGGTGTCTCAGCTCTCTTAACCCACTCTTTGAACGAAAAGTATGGCCATATGGGTCTCTGAAGTTTCCTGTTAAGACTGTGATGAACAATTCATTTGATACAGGCCCCCACAACGGTACCAGGAGGACATGCCAAGAACTCAGCACTGGTCGCAACTGGCTCAGAGAGCCAGTATTTCTTGTATTCCTAGTATTTCTTGCAGGCACAGAGCCTGCTGCTGCTGTGCAGCCTCTCTGAGCCTGAAATGCAGCTGCTGTGTCTCCCTGTGCCTTACCCTGAGCGAAGTCCAAAAGCCTGGGAGTGCCAGCACTGGCTGCTTTTTGCTATGACAAGCTGCCCCTGCAGCATCTGGCCAGCTGAGATCCAGGACCACTTTAGTACTGCTGTGAGCTGACTGTACTAATCACATGTTCGGTACTTGGAGTGTTGGGTTGGAATGTGTGTTATTTTAAATCTGAAGAAATAATGTTTTTAGTCCCCATAACTACATGTTCATTAATAACCCAGCAATGAAACTCCTTCAGACCACAGTTTTCAATCCCACCTGGAAAAAATTTTTTTTTCTTCTTTCCCTTGGGATTTGTAGGCAACATCCATTTTTCTAAGGAGGGATGTGATACATAAAGGAGAAAAGTTGCTGTTTAAAGAAGGCCCAACTTGTTCACCTTGCATCTTCAAAATAAAAGCCACCACATTTTCATTTCATATGTTTTCTGGAGGACTACCCAAAGATCTGATGACAATTTTTTTAGCCCTCAGTTCAAGTGAAAAGGTGTTCATTTTGTTTTTTCTGCTAAAAGGGTAATATTATCCCCTGGCCTGATCTTTTCAATTTTGGTGAAATAATAAAGTAGAAAATGTGGCCTTTGTTTTTTGCATGTACCCAGCAAACAGTGTGCCCTCAGCAGGCCCAGATTGCTGGCCAAAGCAGTATCAATAGCTGTGGTGCCTCCAGGTCTCTTGTCCCATAGGGTTTTTTCACCAAAATCCGAGAGCTCAGAGCATGATGACATTTCACATATCTCAGGGCCAGCACTGGCAGCTTCTGCTCTCTGTCGCTGGCTGCTCTTCCCACTGCATCCCCTCCCTCAAACTGGGACAACACTGGTGTGACTGCACTGCAAAGGGGACCAGGAACAGCTCTGTATCACAAACAGCTCATGTGGATCATGGAGGAATTCTTATTTGGTATTTGTTTCCTGCCTGGATCACTGGGGACTGACATTTATGGGCGTGAAGGAGAAGAGAGAAATGAGCTGTCACTTCAGCATCACCAACATGCAAAAATATATTTATCCAAATGAAGCTTGGCACTGTCTGTATGGTTAAAGCAAAGCACGTAGCCAAGTATTTGCAAAATCTGGCTTTTCTTTATACAGTAACAAAATATTGTGCAGGGTTTGTTTTTTTTTTCCTTTACCAGTCACCTTCTATGAAAAACTCCATCTGCTAAACACCACCTACTCTGGTGTATAGCTCTGCACAGTAAACTTGTGCATGGACTTTGTGAAACAAAATGCCCACTCAGTGTTGGAGCTGGATGAAATGAAGCTCGCAGCAAATGGATGCTAATGATACCAATAAAAAAAGAGGAAAAAAACAAATCCCACTGCTGAGGAAACTGGATGATGGGTTTCTTAATGGTGTATTGAACACTCAGAGCTGCTCAACAGGAAAAAAGTTGGACAACTAAGACTTTTATTACAATATCTTCCTTTTAATTGTGGCCTGCTTAATTGGGTAATTGAATTAATCAGGAAGACCTAGGGAACCAAATTAAACCTAATGACACTTAATGACATTGGTGGTAGCATAACGAGGACGGTAATTACAAAACGTTGGCTGCCTGTGGATGCCTTGGTCATGCTTGTGTCTCCATCTTTCAACCTCGAGCTGATTGTGCCTGTTCCTCCTAAAAATGTTTCACATCCTTCTGTACCACGTTTGTGTATAGATATACATATCACATATATATGATAGATCTCTCCAAGCTGACCCTGCTGAGAAAGATCACACCTCCCTAAGATCTTGCTCTATGGTGAACTTGCCACCGGCTGCCGCAAGAGAGGAGCCCCAAAGAGAAGATACAAGGACTCCCTGAAACAACATCTCAGCCTTGGCCATATTGATCATCATAACTGGTCTACTCTGGCCTCCAATCGGGAGACCTGGAGACACACCATCTATAACGCTGCTGATGCTTTTGAGAAAGCACGCAGGATCACCCTTGAGGAGAAAAGACAATGCAGAAAGAATCGTGTCTTGCAGAATATATCATCTAAGGAGTCTTTCTGCTGTGCCTTTTGCAACCGGACATGTCTATCTCATATTGGCCTTTTTAGCCACCAATGTGCTTGCAACAAACATGGGTAGAGCCCTTCCCAAATCTTCGTTTGCGAAGCCTATCCATGATGATGATGATATATGATAGATATACATATCAATATATACTGGATCAGTATCCCTGGCTCCTTCAGATTTGGGGCTTGCAGGGTGTGTGTGAGCCTGCCCCCTTCCTGGCCCTGAGGCTGCTCTGCCCAACTCCTTTGGCTCCCCCGGTAGGATGGTTCCGACAGGGTCCCCCCAGAGCCTTCCTGCTCTGAGGACACAGCCTGGGGGGACAGAAGGCGGGTAGTGGGAGGAGGTGCAGCACGGGGAGGCGAGCTGCCCCCACTCCTCCCGTGCTTCTCCGGGAGCTGCCACCTGGGAGCAGAGCTGGGATTTCCGCCGGGATCTCCCCGGGAAGCTCCGCCCTGGAGCGCCGCGCCTCAGGCACCGCCCCCTGGTCCAAGCCCCGCCCATCGCCTCCGTTCCATCAGTTACGCCCCGCCCGCCCCGCCCATCGAGGGCGTGGCCAGCCGCGGCCCCGCCCCCCGCCGGTGCGGCGCGGGGGGTGCGGCTCGGTTTGGCGCGGCCCGGCTCGGCTCAGCTGGGTTCGGCTCAGCTCGGCTCCATTCGCTTCATCTCGGCTCACCTGGGTTCTGCTCGGCTCCACTCGGCTCATCTCGGCTTGGCCCGGCTCGGTTCATCTCGGCTCGGCTCCACTCGGTTCATCTCGGCTCGGCTCGGCTCGGCTCAGCTCAGCTCAGCTCAGCTCAGCTCCTCTCGGCTCGCCCCGGCCCGGCCATGGTGGAGCGCTCGGACGAGGCGCCGCTGCTGTTCTGGGCCGAGGGCCCCGCGGTGTCGGCGCCGCCGCCCGCGGCCGAGCCGGGCAGCAGCGGCAGCAGCAGCAGCGGCGGGCGGCGGCTCGTCGGCGGCTGGAGCGCGGCTCCGTGGGACGGCGAGGGGCCGGCGGGGGCGGCGGGGCCGCCGCGGGCGGAGGCGGAGGAGGACCAGATCGTGGCCGTCTTCGTGGTCACCTTCGACCCCCGCACGGGTGAGCGGCGCCGCGGCGCGGGCGGGCCGGGCCTGGGGCTCCCGCTACCGCCGGAGTAAGATGGATGCGGCCGGGGCCGGGCATCCCTTGGGGACCGCTCCCCCCGCATCCCGCCTCCCAAGGACCGCTCCCCCCCAGCGCCGCTGGAGCCAGCGGAGAGCGGGCGGCGGGAGCCGGGCTACCCCTTGCCCCCACGGGGGACCGCGGGGGCCGGGGGCGTTTGCGGAGACGGAGCACAAGAGGGATTGCGTTCGGTCTCCATCCCGCCGAGAAGAAGTTCTGGCGGGAGGAAGGCGCCGCGCCTGGCGCCGCTCCGAGGAGAGGGACAGGTGTCTCTACCCCACAGCGAGTCGCGGCACAGGGATTTTGGGGACGGCGCTGGGCACCCGCTGTGCCTCGCACAGGTTCAGGCCGAGCCTCTGGTCAGCGCTGCCCGGAGGGCACCAACCTGTTAGAGCATCTTGAGAGCATCCTTCTGTCTCCGTGGCGTGGCGCAGACCTGCCCGCAGCTATCGGTGATGGATGGTGGTTGTGGCAGGCGTGAATCCGGCAGGCTCGCAGGGCATGATCCCCGGCGGCAGCAGCAGCTCGGCTGTGTATTTCTTAGTGACTGGTGTGTTTAGAAGCTGGCCTCTGGTAGGATCTCTGGGACTTAGTGCTTTGAAGGAGTGCTGCAGTTCAGGAGGGCACAGGAGAACAGCAAGGGAATGTATTTTCCACTTTTTGCTGCCATAGCCGTCTCCCTCAGTGCTGTTGGACCTCAGTGTTCTATCACTTCTTTTACTGACAGAGGTTATTTATTTAAAACTTGTAAATCAGCATTTCAGAAAACGTCTTAACTTTGTTTTCCTAGTCCTGTGCTCCAGTGGTATCCACAAACAGGATGTTACAACACAGATAGGAAGTTAGCACCTGCCTGGCACCTGTGAACAGAGGTGTGCAGGGGTCTGATGTCCTGAGACAGATTGTTGGGTCTCTTGGCTGCCAGGTGCCAGCCTGGGGTAGAAAGGCAAGAGTGGTGCATAGCTGAAAGACTTGGTACAGTCAGAAAGTTTAGGAATCAGCTTGGGAGATTCAGGAGCCCATTTGCATCCAGGTGTGGGAGCAAGCTCCTCCTTCCTCTGTAGACAGGCACTTCCTTAGCAAATCCATAGCAAAAGTACTAGAGACAGGAAAGAGCTCTGGGAAGCATAGTGGGGTTTGTTCTTCAGTGGAAAGGGAAAGTAACAGACATCATGCTCCCAAGGGGGTCCTGATAGTAAAGACTGGATGCTGATCTTGAACAGAAAATTCTATGGAAGTAGTGAAGGAAGCCCCAGGTGTGATGTGCTGTCAGAAATGCACTCTGCCAGACAGCATGGCTGCTGTGTCCTCAAACACCCAAGGGCTTTCAAGAAGTTACCCCTTCCATACTGCACCAGAGAGAGATGTCTTCAGTCTAGAGGTCAGAGGCTCTTGACTTTTCAAAATCCAAAATGAAATTAGATGTCATCTTTCCAACAGGAGACAGGAAGGGGAGGTGTTTCTCCTAAGTATCCAAAACATGAAAGAGTCTGGATGATTGCAGCAACAGCAGGTTGTCTTTCTATCTGAGAGCATATGCCTTCTATGAAATGGTGAGATTTTCTTGGTTGGCAGAAAGCTGAGCTTTCTCAGGAGTTTGTCTGAGCCAGCTGTTGCTTTGAATGAAGTCCAGGGAAAGTTGGGAAACAGCTCTTCTCACATGTGATGTGCAATTAATGCTGGGTGTCATCAGCCTTGGAGTAGTCTGTCAAGTCCAGGAAGATTCATCCTCCAGCTGCTACTCAGAATGGATGATGAATGTAAGGAGCATGACAGGACTGTGAGGTACACATGTCAGCTTCACAGGTGGAGAGCAAAGTGCCCTATGAAAGATGTGGACTTGGAAAAAAGATCTTGAGTGGTCTGAACTTGCTAGAGTCAGAAAGAGGATATGGCAATTCCTGGGTCAACCACATCAGATGGTGTGAAGGACTTCTGTAATGTTCATAAGGGTATCTGGTCCTTGTGTGTGTGTGACTTAAAGAAAATCATCCAGTTAGTGTCTGAGCTGGAAACCTGCTTGATCCTGCCCAGGACGAGCACAGCAGACCTCCTTTGGCAGCTTGCTGAGGCATGTGAAAGGCAAAATTTCTGGTTGTGGCTGGGCTGATAGTTATGCCAGGTAGTGTCTGCTCAACTAGGCAAGCAATTGGGCAGGAGATGTTTTACTGTAGAAGGATGAAGTGGTGACTATGCCAATAAAGAATGTAATGGCTTTTCTCCTGAATTTAGAGGGGCTTGAAGCAGACGAGCTCAGTGTATAGCAGTTGCATGCAATGAGTTCACAAGGTGGGTTGTGGGGTTGCCAGGTCACTGTTACAGTTCCAGCGTCCCTGTGACTGTGTCAGTGCTCGTGTGAGTGACTGAACGTAAGAGCCAGAGGCAGCTTCTAAATCAGTGGTGCTGTCCTCAGCTCCAGCATGGTGAACCTTGTGTATGGCTAGGTCACACTTTATGCTTCTCCTGTCCTGGCACAACATGGTAGCACTGCACAGCTGGGTACCCTAAAGCTCTAATGCTGAGGAGGGCCAGGTAATGATCCCCAAATGCTAGTGCAACTATCTTTTTTGTAAGGATGTGCAAATCCAATGGAAAGAAAATACAAGAGAAAGAGGAAGAACATCCAAAACTTTGCACACCAGAAACTGAGTGTTGGTTCTGACCTGACCTGAAGCTGGGAGATTGCTCCCAAGAGATCAGATCCGCAGATTTGACTCTCAGCAAAATGACTCACCTGCTCTCTGACACTGGGTCACTCTCACTTGGAAAGTTTCCTGTGCGCACGAGACCTGCTTTCTCCACGGGGAAGGGCAATGCTTCCTGTTTTTCTACAACACTGCTCCCTCCTCCGGTTTCTCAGGCAGGCCGGCAGTCGCTATCGCATCTGAAGTCTTTGTTTGCTCTGCTGTTTCACCAGACCAACTTTCTTACTTTTTTATCTCCACGTTTGTTCTCCGACTGCCACGTCACCCGTATGTTCCCAGGGCAAGGTGGCGTGAGGAACAGCCAGGAGTGCAGGTGCAGGTTGCTCCTGACAGATCCCAGAAAAAAAAAAAAAGCTGCATGATATGTGAGTTGGTTTTGTGGTCACATGTAGGACAAAGATCTGTTTCAAGGCGTCCTTTCCTTATAACTGCTACAGAACAGACATTGTTTGAGCCATGTCCACTTGGACACCTCTGCAGTGGATATGACACCTGACAGTGTTTGTGACTAAACTGAGCAAAGCCAATTTCTTTTGCTGCTGATGGCACTCTTGTATATTGATCTGTTAATCTACAGGTAATCTACCAGTAAGTGATCCTCTCTAGTGCAAGGCTTAAAAGCAGATCTTGGCCTGAACCACAATTTTGTGGCTAAGAGGCAACAGTCAGTCTCGAAGGTTGAGTTCCTCACTCTTTCAAGGAAGTGTCTTGTGCCTTTAAAAAGAAAGCCAAACCCACCCCCACACAAAACCCCAAACAACAAAAGCCACCATCTATATATAATATGCAAAACCTACAGGGGACCGCGCAGGCTGACATGATGTCATTGGCTTTCCCTGCCAGCCTTTCACACGCCTCAGAGGCGAAGGCGCTTCACAGCAGAGCTCTGTGGTTTGGCGTGTGATCGCACAGAGCTGGGCTCGGGGTCACGAGGCTCCTGCTGCTCCCCGGCCAGCCCGGCTCTGCGGGAGAGGTCTCCTTGTGCACTGGAAGTGGTTGGTTGGATGCAAACTTCTCCTGTTGCCATGCCTAACGCTGCTGGGTTTTTTTGAAGTCCTTGCCAGGCAGGGCTGGGGGAGGTCTGCTGAATACAGCATCTATGTGTGAAGAAAAATAGCCTATTTAAATGTCAGTAGCTAAGCCCAATTCCTGTGTGAGAATGCAGGCATGTACTTGTGCAGTATGAGTAATGAGACAAAAGACAGGCTTCAGAAATGAGGCCTCATATTCAGATATCTCCAAGAGTCTCAGCTGAGTGTAAGGCCCTTCCAAATATATGCTGTTGGTGCAAGCACAGCTGGGATGCTCACCCCAAAGGGCAGGGGAAGGACTGTACCTGTAGGAAGCACCTTTGTGCTGCATCTGCCACTGCATTATACTGAAGAATGTTTGTTTCCCTTGTTTTTAAAACTAAGCCACATTATTTCAAATGCTGTGGGCAGACTGACAGAGAACAGAAACTCAGTGGGTAACCCTGGAGCACAGCTCGGTGCAGTGGGAGTGCCCAGGTAAGCAGGTGAGGCTCTGAAATGCTGGCACAGGAAAGCGTGAGAATTCACTCCTTTTTTTGTCTGTGGTAAACTTGCTGCTGGACTTCATTTGCTTTAGGGACATTTTGTGACTTCTCTGATATCATCTATTCCAGGATCAGGCTCCTCAGGTGGCCTTTTCCCCAGAACAACTGCATGCTTTCTGGCTGGCTTGGCAGGTGACAGATGTTTGCTAATCTTGATCTAGCTTGTATTTTATGTGCTGTTTTGTTTGGTTATTCTAGCATACACAAACACATTGCAGTACCTGGATCACCTCAGCCTCCATATAAAGCTTCAACTAACATCTCCTATCCTAAAGAAAATAGGAGAGATTTCAGGGAGGTAGTGATGACTGGGATGATGGCTTAGGGGTTCCTGTTTGACCAGCCCTGCCAAGCACAGCCAAAGGACAGTACTGGTGGTGGTGTGAGCTACCACAGAAACTCATCCTAAAGAGCAGCAGTCTATAGTTTGGGTTCTTTCTGTATGGGATACTCGTGTAGACCAAAGCTTATCCACTGTCAGGTAAAATTGTAGCTGCTCTGTGATTAAGCTTATCAAGTATAGCCCCCCGGTCTAGCACCAGCTTCAGAAATGGCCCCAAAAATCCTGCAATATCTGAGTTACAACAGTAACAAGTTTGCAGGAGAGGTGTGGAGTATTGTATGTCAGCTACTGTCTGTGACAATTTAGGAGTTCAGGAGCTGTGTTAGGGCACACTGCTGGCATCCCAGTGTTATAAAAGCAACAACCTGCTGTTGATGCTCTTTGCACTTTAGAAACGAGTACTGTATTCAAGCTTACCCAAATAACTTTGCTTCTCTGCAGGTAACATGGTAGAGTGGTGTTTACCCCAAGATATAGATTTGGAAGGCGTGGAATTCAAATCCATGGCAAGCGGGTCCCACAAAATCCAGTCAGATTTCATGTGAGTATGTTTGAGCTTTGTTATGTTACTACTTTTCTTAGCTGCACATCTACACCACCATCCCTTAATTCAGAAAATGCAAGAAAAAATACCATCCAGGAAGTTAAGTTCCTGCATAAATGTGCTGCTAAACTGGTTCTTGCTGAGCCAAAGGTACTTTTCAGACACTTTCAGCACCATATTAAGTACCAGCTAGATGCAGGGATCTGCTGTGTGACAGCTCTGGCTGTGGAGGCCAACTGGTGAATGGGACAGGCCAGCTTCTCAGTGGGGTGCAAATTTTAATGTGTATGGGGCAAATTACACTGCACTGCCGCTATTGGGACTGTCAGCAGAGGCCTAGGGAGAAGGGGAAAGAACGGCAGAACTGGAATGGGAAGGATTTTGCAGAAACAGGTCTTAGAAAAAGGTTCTAATTCTGCCAGTGCTTCTGGATCCTTTAAATGTTCTGATAAACAGTTCTTGCTTACTTTCTTCTTTGCTAGCTCCTTCCTTCAGCAGAAAGGCATAGGAACTTTGTGCATTTTGCTAACCCAGTGTTGCAATGCAACAATGTTTTGCAATGAACTGCAGTGTCACAATTCCTTTTGGGCAGGAAGAACAGTTACTTTCTCAAAGGCGCATGAACTGAACCCTTGCAGTCAACTAGAGTGTGCTTCAATGTGCTGGCACCCAAAATATGAGTAGGTAGCTAGACTGTACTCAGAACTGCACGACTGCAGGCTTCTTCCTTGGAGGAAGGGCACTGCATTGACTGAGTTGTGCATCCTCTTTTAGTCTTCATTCCAAGTTATTTCCTTACTTGCATTCCTTGCTGGCCTGTGATGTGTGGTAGGGGCTTTCTTGCACTCTTGCCTTAAATATCCTGTCTTGTTCCTGAGAAGACTGGGGCACCTTTCCTCAGCCCTTCAGATAGCAGGGTGGGATTTCAGGGGAATCCTTAAAGAAGAAACTGTGTTTCCAAATCAGTATTTTTAGCAGTCAGTTACCTTTCTTTCTCCTTTTTTCCTCTTTTTAACATTAACCCTTCTGTCAAACATCTGTCTCCAGTTATTTCCGGAAAGGGCTCTGTTTTGGCCTGGCCTGCTTTGCCAACATGCCTGTGGAGAGTGAGTTAGAGCGTGGTGCCCGCATGAAGTCCGTGGGGATTCTCTCCCCTTCCTACACCCTGCTGTATAGGTACATGCACTTCCTGGAGAACCAGGTCAGGTAAGTTCCCTTGGGAATGGGACTGGCCTGGGAGAGGTAATGTAGCCTCCGTGGAGAGCGGTTTTAGGCGTTGAGTGAGATTCGGCTACAACGCTGTGCTGTGATTTCCCTGAATGACTATTTCTCCAGAAAGTCCTACAGGTTCACAAGGTGAAGGAGATAAGGGAGCAATTAGCAGCAGTCTGTTCTTTGCTAACAGGCTAGTCAAATGCTACCCAAGCCCTACTTATTTTATGTGGACATAATTGTCCCAGGGAGAGATGAGAGGACAAGAAGTTCCCCTTTTCTCCTTCCAAAAACCATTTTACTAAGGGCTTACAAAAGGCTTCTAAACTTATGATGGTAATCCTGGCTAGTTGTGTACTTCAGCTGTGTTGTGTGGATCTAGCAGGGAAAATGGTGATGGTAGAAAAGAAAGCTGTTCCTACCTGAGTGTATTTAAAACAGGATCAGTACTGTGCATACACGAGCTTGCTGCTGGCATCAGTCCTGCCCGTGTTCTCTGGCTGCACTGAAAGCTGCTGGTTAATCGTGACGCTTTGTCTGCCCTCCTGGATGAGTCTGTGCAACTGAGGCACCCAGAACCCCTTCTGGCTGGGAGATTAGATGTTGGCTGAGGGCAAGGCACTAAATAAATAGTCTGGAGACACTACAGATCTCCCCTTTTTTCCTCTCTTTTCCAGACACCAGCTGGAGATGCCAGGGCACTACTCCCATCTAGAGGCGTTCTATGATGACAAGAAAGGAGTTCTCCCTGACAGCAAGGGCACCCCCGGCTCTCAGCAACCTGTCCACTGGCTGCCTTCCATCCACAGATACATGTACCCAGAGATGAAGGTGAGGCAGGTGCTCTGAGGCCTGCAGGAGTGGTCAGAGTGCTGCTGCTCCTTGCTGGTGTCTCATATGTCTTTATGTAAGCAGTCACTCCTGCGCTTTTTAGGCTGCCTTAGATAAGATTTTGTTACTTGGACTGTTACAAGCTGTGTGCTGGTCTTGCTCCCACATTTAGACTTAGCATCTGTGCATGTGTCCCTGTTTCACCTCTGAGCTGTTTTCTTCCCTTTCCCTCCACCTGCAGATCACACACCCTGCTGGCTGTATGTCTCAGTTCATCAAATTCTTCGGTGAGCAGATCCTTGTCCTCTGGAAGTTTGCCCTGCTGCGCAAGCGCATATTGATATTTTCACCACCCCCAGTTGGAGTTGTCTGCTATAGAGGTATGTTTCCAGGGACACTGCAGAGCTCTGATCTAGCAGGCTGAAGCGCTGCAGAAATGCCTGTGGGTACCGAGGGGGTAGACATCATGCAGGTCTTCAAAATGCATTGTGACCATTCCTCACAAAGATACCGTTCACTCTGCATTTAAGCCTTTCCTACAAAATGCTTTTCTTCAGGCCTCTTGAGTAAGAACGTATTTGGCACTGTCAAACACAGTTCCTATTAGCACAGGACAATAAGAGCACTGACTGAATTTGTGGAATCCAGAACATGAGATTCCTATGGGAGAACCAATTATTTCCTATCCAAAACAGGATGTTGTCACTTGAGAAGTTCTGGTGTTCAGGGGCATTTCAGAGCTCTAACCATCGTTTTCATAGAAGTGTGCGGGACGGCTGGGTAAGTGGGGTTCAGATTGCCCTTGAGGGAAAACCAAAAGCATCTCAGGATGTACTTCTCTTGTCCACAGTGTATTGCTGCTGTTGCCTTGCAAATGTTTCTCTGCCTGGTCTTGGAGGAACTGTCCCAGAGTCCAAACCATTCTTCTATGTGAATGTGGCAGACATAGAAATGCTGGAGACAGAAGTATCATATGTGGCCTGTAAGTATGATGGATTAGGTGTGATGTTTTTAACTTCAGGCTGAGACACCAGACTGTGGAATAAAACTGATGAGAAATAGGTTGTGCATGGAATGACTAACTATGAAAGCAGGCAAGAACAGTTGGTCTGCTGGGAAAGCAACGTGCTGCTCTGAAAATCTCCCCTGATTTTGGCAGGTACAACAGAAAAGATCTTTGAGCAGAAACGGGATCTCTATGATGTCTATGTGGACAACCAGAACGTGAAGACGCATCATGAGCATCTGCAGCCACTCCTGAAAATTAACAATGCTGACAAGGAGAAGTACCGGCGCCTCAACGACCAGAGGTAATAACTGAAGTCTGGGTGGTCCTGATCCTGAAAGGAGAGCTGTGTGATGTGGGATAAAAAGGACACTGCTCCTTTGTACTCTCTTCCCTGTCATAGTATTTTTCAAGTATTCCACTGCTTCATCTCATCTCTTGGAGATTCTGGTCTTCACATAATGCTTTGAGGTTCACTTGTGCAATGAATCTGTCTCCCTTCTCTCAGGCAGATGTTAATGTATTCTCAAGAAGTGGGTGAGGATTGCAGCTCCTGTGAAGAGGACCTTTTCATCTTGTGAGTGGCTACCTCTTGATACTTGGTCTCTGTTAGGTTTAGGGAGCCTCTTGCAGTGATTTCATGTTGCACTGGTTTGCCATATTATGAAACATCATGTGTAACGTAATTCCATAGTCAGCTTTCTTTCTCTGAGAATCAGACTGGTTGTTCCTCTTCAGATTATCTTCCTTTCCTTTTGAGAAGCCAAATGCAGCTGTATTAGTATTTACTAGGGTCTCTTAAGTGCTGAGAGGGAGAAGTGAATTTTAAAAACACAATCAGAAATACAAGAATCCCCTCCCATTTTTGAAAACAAGCACTATAGTACTTTTCTTGACAGAACATTTGGTTCAGGAAAGGACAGTGTTCATGGGCAGGAGGCACTGTACCATGCTGGGGGCGGTATGGTGTGGAGATAAGACCTGCATGTGAAGGACTGGCCCACTGATGTGGCTGGTATTGTACCTGGCAAACAGAGGAACCAGAACTGGGTGTAGAGCAGGAGGTATGGAATTAGATGAAGACCACACATCTACCACCTGTGAAGCCCTTCACTGCCTGTCGCTATTCACAGTCTGCAGCAGGTGAGAAGTAATGGGATGAAACTGTGTGAAGGGCTGTTGGGGCAGGCCTCTGATCACTGAGCTGCAGGGACACAGTCACAGCGATTTCTGAATAGCCCTGCATGTTTCTAGGAAAGCAGGAAGTAAGAAGTAGCTCTCAGTGGTGTGTTTTTCACCAGGAGAATTCATTTACCCACTGGCTTACTAGATGGGTGACAACACTGTTTCCTCATTTATATTATGGGAGCTGTAAGTCTGATTCACCCAGTTGGTGACCACAAGGCACATGTTAGCTGATAACATGGCTTGATTCTGAGGAGGGAAATGCCTCCCATAAACCAGATGGAAACACCACTGTAAAGGAAAAGTTACTGCTTTATCTTTGTTTATTCTGGGTCATCCATAGGGGAATGGAAAACTACAGCATCACCCAAGAAGGTGGGATCTCTGATTAAAGGGGGTTAAATGCAGTTCTGGGGCTCTGCAGCCTGTTTGGTAAATATGCTGTATTTCTGGAGGTCCAATGCTATCACCTTCGCTGACTTTATCCCACAGGTTTTTCATGGAGCAGAACAACCGCATATTTCAGACGCTGATGGAGGTGTCAGCCAGCCAGGACAAGACACTGACAGCTGACCACGCACGAGGCATGGGCCTGGATCCCCAAGGGGATCGAAGTTTCCTTATGGACTTGCTGGAAGTGTATGGCATTGATGTTATGCTAGTCATTGACAACCCCTGCTGCACTTAAACCAAGGGCAAGAGAGATGAGGAGCAAAGATCACTTTTTTACCAGACACTGCTTAGGAGGATCACTGGAACTCACCACAGCCACAGTTATTTAATAACTTTATATGGAGAGTATTTATAATTTTAAAACAAAATGTGATTTTATTTTCTCCCCCTCAACTTCCCAGTGAATACTTGCTCTAGGGCTTTTGTTTGTTTGTTTGTTTTGTCTCCCTTTCTCTTTCATTTGTGTTTTTTGGTTTTGTTTAGCTAGGACCAGTGGCACCTTTGCACCAATCCTCACTGTTGGCAGTGATAGCTAGGTCTTGCCCTAGCCTGGATACCTGAGGACTGAACACTTCAGGAAAGCACTTTGTCTGATGACAACCAATGTGAAATGCTATAGCTGAGCTTTCAGACTTGACTGGAAAACCCTCCTATCAACTCCCCCTTCCACCTGGGGACTGAAGAGGGCACAGGCTGTTAATGGCCCAGTCTCATGATCCCCTACCAAGTTTATTGGTGGGGACAGTTAAACCAATGATAAAAACCAGGACTCCTTTAATCATTCCTCACCCAACTTCTAGCAGCTGAACTGGAATAAAGCCACCCTTCCTCCTCAATGGCAGAAGCAAGTTTGGGATTGGGGGTGCTTCAGGATCTCATGACTTTGCTTACCGGAGCAGCACCGTTTCACTTCCAGCACCCGAGGTGGTAAAAACTGGAAAAGACTGCACCTGCCTATCTCAAGCTGGAGAAGAACACCATCTCTACTTAATCCACCCTACCACTTCCTTTGGGTTTTAGTTGCATCACTCCTGCTGCTTTGGTTTAAAATCTTCAAACCAGCAAGACAGTCTCCCATTTAACAAGGACCAACATCACCGAGCCACTTTGCAGTCACTATGTTCTCTGGCCTCAGCTCAGATGGTGCTGGCTGGATTGGGTAGAATAAGTATTCTTTAACTAATGTCACTAGCCCTTCCTTTGTAGCTGATGGTACTTGCCACTCCTTTGCTCTAACATTGTCTGCTGATCCTCCTTTTGTTGAGCCTTCAGCACTGCCTGCTGCTATCCTTGGCTTTTGGTGTGAGGCAGAGAGCAGTCTGTGACCTTTCAGCTGGAACAGCTTCGAGGTTTGCAGGAGGTTCCCTTGGATTCTGGTGTTCTTAACTGGCACAGCCACTAGAAGCAATGTCTAACAGCAAGTCTTTCTTTTTCCTGGGCAGAAGTGTAGAACCAGATGAACAGTGTTTTCTTATTTTTATGCTGTGGAAAGAATAAGATTCAGTTCATGAAGGACTAGTCATTACCTCCAGGAAGGCTGTCCCAGTAAAGAGTAATCCCATTGCCATGCAAAATCCAAGAATGGTACTGTGGGTTCCAGGTGTGACATACTGCTTTGTCCCAAATCCTTCAGACAGTAGTAGCATCACCTTTAAGCTAACTGTTCTTCCTGAACTGTGGCTGATTAGTTGCTGCTTCCACCATTATGGAGTTCAGCACCGTTGGAGGCTTTCTGCAGTTTGTAGAAATGCAAACTGTAGCTGATGTATCTATTTGTCCTTGCAATTTATAGGATAAGGCAGAGCCTGAACCACCAAAGTCTTACCCACTTTAAAGCAAGTGAGCATCTTTTAAAACAGGTAGAGCAAATGTTCCCCAAGTAGACCTCTGTGGATTGTTTCCCTCTGGAAAGGAGGAGGCTGGTGTGTCCTGTTTTTCCTTGAAGGCTGTCTGCAGCAAGGGGGTAGTTTTGTTTGCTGTGGAGTTTTAGTGAGGTGTGGGATCAGGGGCCTCACAAGGCTTATTGCACAGTTCATTGGTATGAGCTTCAGCATATTATGTTCCTGTGATCTGCCTGTCTCTGGGCAGCCACTCCCCTGCCTGCTTTTTCAAGGCTTTGGATGTTTTTGTACAGAAGAAAACATGCTGCTGCTTGTCAATTGCTCACAACTGTAACATCATCATCCTTAGGAGGTTGCAGAGAAAAAATGGGGAGAGAGGTAAAAACAGCTGAGTATCACTGGAAAGACCAGTCTCTTTTCCTTAAGAAATGGCTTTGTTTTTAAATTGACACCTCAAGTATAAAAGTGACCCACAATCTCCAAGCTTTTGTTCTCTAACTTCCACTTTAGGTTTAACCTGCTGCCTGCAGTGACGATCCCTGAGGAAATATAGCTGACAGTGCATTGCTGTCACTTCCTTCGGATACCAAAAAAAAAAGGAACTGAAACTAGTCTCTAGCAATTTTTCCTCTCGCTTTCTTGAAGGTTTGCTACATAGTTTAGCTGTGGTCAACTGTTAATGACTTTCTATTCTCTTTGTCAGTAGTTCTTTTGCTAAACTAAATAGACACAAACCTTAAACTTGTTGAAATTTTACAGCCACTGCAGTCAGAGGCTTTCTAACAACCCTGCATTAGGGCACCATGTTCACAAGCTGTTAGAACATGAGGTGAAGTAGACAGCACTGCTAGACCCCACTGAGCAGAACCTCCAGAAATTATTATTTGACATTTATTAAACCTCTGTTTGCCAGAAATTGAGTTTTCAGTTGTTAGCAATATTATGGGTGCAGAAGCATCAAAGCAGGCAGATTACTGTAGAAATAGCACACATGCTACATCTAGCTGGATGGCTATAGTCTATTCTGCTCTTCCTTGTAATTTTGCTTCTCTACCAAGCCTCTCTTGCCAGGTGACTGCTACAGAAGTCAGGAAGTTGCCTGACAGAAAACAGAACAAAAAGACTTTTCTCTCCTAATACATCCTTATTTGATTTGCTGCAAAAGTACTTTCCACCTGCACTCCTTTTCTAAAAGACACTGCTTTTACTGTTGTTGCACTTGGAAAATGCTTGATGAGTGGGTACATTATACAAACAAATGGTTATAGCTTAGGACATGAAGGCCTGTTCATGAGGCTGGTTTTGCATGGAACCAGTTTAAGTGAGTCTTATCGTTCTGGGAGATAGCATAATTCAAGGTAAAACAGTTAAGTGCAGACATTTAAAATACATTTAAAAAGCAACTCAATAGTTGCTTTGCTGAACACTAGCAGCTGGAAGGGAGAGAGTTATCTGGTGTATTTTGAATTAAAAGAGGGAGGAAAGTGTGGCAAAACTTGCTGATTAGTATAAAATCATCCATTCAAAGTACTTTGCCTTTACAGTGGTGCCTTTTGTTTCTTTGGTGTAAGACCTCTGGTTAGTTGCTGTGATCAGAGCCCAGGCTGAATGGTGGTTACAGTAACCAGGTGTATCCTGTGCCCTGGCAGACAGTCCAGTGTGTTCTTTTCCAAAACTCAAGTCATGGTATAGCCATTGCAGGTTCTCAGCTGGTACTTCCTTGAGTTTAACCAGGAGAATAAGAGCTTCATAACTGTATCTTAACTCAAGTTGCACTAAGAGTGTATCACTGAGCAATGAATTATTACTACTTGTCCTATCTAGATGGAAGTGTAAAGCTTGGGAGAGAAGTAAAAACTAGGTTTTCAATCTGAACAAGGGATACCATGCCAGACATTTAAATCAGCCAAAAGTCTTCTCACTGCAAGGTTAGGCCAAGCTGCATAGAGCCAATTAAGAACTATAATGGATACTAGAAGAAAGGCACTTTATGGAATCAGAATTCAGATTTGTCTTACAGATCTTTTCCAGCATATATGAAGAAGTTACTGCAATGTATCTTAGGAGCTAATGGTCATCTGTCTCAGGAGGTGAGCTCACCTGCCCAGCACCCTTAGGGGCAGAAGAAAGTTGCCCCTATTTTCAAGAGAAAATATCTTAGTGTACAGGTTATTCTGTAAAGCAGGGTTATGGTGATACTTCCTCCTTTTTAAGAACCATCAAAGTTAATGGACAAAAAGCTGGGAGTAGCTGTGGCCCTCTTGGTGCCAGACTATGCAAGGGACAGGCAAGCTTCACTCTGGGAGGTGGAAAGGCAGGGGTTTCTGGAATAGCAGGGCAAGAGCCCTCTGTCCTAACACAAAAGTCTAGGTACAAAGCTTGCACTCTAACCCAAACTCTTGTCCTAGCCCTTACTTCTAAGTTAGCTGCTGTCTTCTTTCCACCTCCCTGAAGCCAGTGGTGTAGTGATTATGGGAGTAGACAACATAAATGCCCTTTGTGAGGGAGTCAAATGTACTGACTTAACAGTGTGATCTGTCTGTCTAAAACAGGTGGTACTAAATGCCTGTGAACTAAGATGTCAGGTCCTGGCTAATGCAACATGCCATTCAAATGGGAATGTTTAACTGTGGTCAAAATAAACAGGTGCCTTGGGCTGGTCCATTATTAGGTTGCTATCCTTCCTTTTTATTTATGTTACAGTATTTTAAGCCCTTCTAGAATGGACTGTAGGTTTAAGCCAGGGTGTTTTCATTAGTGGGACCTAGGATTCTACTCCTCCATCCTGTCTTGGGAGTTTGTACAAAGAAAGTTTTTTTGTGTTGCTGTCAGACAGAAACATGAGAACTGAGTCCTTTCCTCAACACTGTAGATAGCGGGTTCAGCCCTGGCTTATTTTATGTAATGTTTGCCTCACACCTCCCCTCTGAACACTGCAGTTTAGAGGTTTAGAACCACCCCTTACTGGAAGAAGTCTGAACTGCAGAAGGAGGAAAATTACTTGAAGGGTATTTATACAAGGTACTCAACTTATGCTGATATGAATATTTAAATATCAGCCTGTGTCTCAGATGATTCTTGGTACTTTAAACATCAGAACAACATTAACAACACCAATTCTGAAGGGAGCTCTTGGTTACCCTCAAGCAAGGAATCACATTGCAATGGGAGCTGTGTATCTGATGCTATGGAAGAGAACTAGCTGTTTTCCCTGTAAAATGGTACAGATGAACAAGGAGCTAGTTCTCATCATCTCCCCCCTTGCAGCAGGCTGGTTGTAGTTCTAACAGCTCTGATGTTGTTTGCATCTTGCAGATGTGTGGTTGCTCCCATAGGCCTGTGGCTCTGTAGAGAAACTGCTTACTAAAAACATGGGTATTTTTTAATACAATTAAAGCTTACCTTTTTGAAATGGCTGCTGCCTTGTCTTTCCTGCCACTTGAGAAAAAACACATTTTATTACAGAAATATCAGCTTGAGGAAAAACTGTTGGTGGGAATTGTCCCTGATTCTGAATGAGCCAGTGGCTGCAGAGCAACGTCCCAGGTGTCTCTGTGGCAAGCAAAAAGAGCAGAGCACAGCCAACATGTTCCTTGGAGAGTGACCCAGGGGTCCATTGGGCACTCTTAATTGCTGCAAACCAAAAGAAAGACAGCACAAAACAGGACCTATCACCAGCATAACTATGAAAAAGAAGTAGCAGGCTTCTACTCCCTGAGATCTTAGTGAAGAATGGTTAGGGCTAGAAGGGACTTTAAAGATCATCTAGTTTAGGTAATTAGTTTCTCCACAGAATAGTCCATGGAAGGAGAGCATTCAGTGTAGTTCCAGCATCATGCAGAAACCCAACCCTGCTTTCCCTTTCAAGGCATTTTTCCTTTATGAAGTCTCCAGCAGAGGATGCTAGTGAAGCAGCATGTAGCCAGGATGCAGTCCTTAAAAAAGCAGCTGGAAGTCAATTCACTAATGTTCGTATTTTGATTACAGCAAGGAGTCAACAGATGAACTTAGACTACATCACAGTGTAACACAGAGACTACAGACAAGCAACAATCACATCAGAAAAATAAAGATGATTTTTCTTCCAGTAAGCAAGGCAGAATCATGAGAGTTTATAAGCTACAATAAGAAGGGCAACACATAACCTTGCCTAAGTCAATAATATTTCCTTTCAGCAATTAAAGCAAAGCTATAAACAAAAGCTCAGAAAAGCAACAAAACTAATTAAGGTACTGAGGCTCAAGGGGATATAGATTGCATAAGGAGTGGTGAGCACTGTTTACATTAGAGGAGAGCAACCAGACACGATGAATAATAAAAATTATTTGGATGCCCTTACTTGTGTTATATTATTACAGGAATAAAAGGAATACTTACAAAAAAAGACTCATTCAGCTTGTTAAAGAGTCTTTCCACATGTACCTCATACAGCTTTGGGTCAATGATGTTTTCCAATTTGCTTCTGTGTAATATGCCTAAACTTGATCAAAGGAATATATTTCTACTATATTATTACTGGAACTCTGTGCTGTTGAATCTGGCAAGATGAAAAAGGCTGACATAAATATCTCATCCAGATACATATTGGGAGTTTTGAAACTTGCTCCAAAGCTTGGTATCACCAATCTCCAATTTATTTTGTGAAGGAGCAGATAACAAACCACCTGTTTTAATGTGGCAATCCCAACACTTCACAGAATTCCTTAGCATCACTCCCCCCAAAATAAATTTTTTTCCAGATTTATACATAGGTAAAATAGCCCTAAACTCTTAGAACACAAGAACAAGTGTGCTTTCGTTTTACTTTAATATACAGTGGCATTACAGCAGTAGCATCTGGCACACAGCACTCAGCCTGCAGTGCTGTAAATGGAACACTGATGACTTCTCGGAGGGAGGGGGAAAAAAAAAAGATGCCATCAAGTTAACATGCATTTCTCAGAATTTTCATTTGCATTTTTAACCCCTTTGAGACCGGTCAAATCATCCACTTCCAATGGAAGTACCTTGTGCGTAAAAATAGCCAAAAGGCTTATTAGTCTGCTGGGGTTAATCAAGTTAGTGAGGTCTCATGCACTTTGAAGAGACCCTGGTAAGACTAGTAAACACTGGCCCCTTTGAAATGAATTCTCATTGTATTGCTGCATGGAGCATCTGCTCTCTCACTCTGGGATCACAGAAGAAGCGGAGTTTCCGGGGTAATAGCTTCACCTCCACAGGCATAGCTTCATACTCCTCATTATCAATGCCAAAGGATCCCTCAGTGCCCTGTGTGCACATAACAGTTAAACATCAAGCATGTTATTTCAGCAATGCTGTAACGCTGATACCCGATTTTACCAATGGATTACAACTGAACATTTAGCTGAGTCTCGACCAGGATGACCCCTATCCCTGTGCCTTCCAGCCCATCTGCTCTCCACAACACAGGGAGAGCTATCCTTCACTATATTAAGAGTCTGTTGCGTAAGATGTTGCCTCACTTAGTTACTAATTAGTGATAATTAAATGCTAGGAAGCTTTAATGACCCACATTGTTTATACTGAAGGATTCTTTGCTATTGGAACCTCAATTACACGCACTTAGATCTTAGTCTGCCAGTGGTGACACAACCTAATCTGCAGAAGTGCCTGTTAAGTAACTCCTATTAAATCCATATTACAAACCCCTTTTGGTATTGTTTCACTATATTGATCTGAAACATGAGATGCAAAGTAATTCACTGGTCAGGAATTACTCATCAGTAGAATTTTCTTAAGTGTTTTCTTTAACACTGATAAAGTCACCAGTGATTAAAACCATTCATCAAAATGGCAGGCTGACTTTTACCTAAAAACAAATTCAGTGACTGCTTTGCATGCACTGGACTCAGGGGAGGGCTGTGTTACGTGGATACTCAACCTAACTCCAGGTGAACTCATACACCAGAACAGCACTGACTAGAGAAACTAGAATAGGTTCTGGAAGTCACAGGTACAGCAAAGCAGTCCAGCTGGATCAACATATTCCACTTCTCTGCAAAGCTGGTGAGACTCCTCTGAGCTGCCTCCAGTTCCTTCATCGGAGCTGGGTCATGGAGTGGAACAGCACTGCTTTGTGCCACGCACACACACTCTGAGCAGCGGCCGCAGGATGAACAGCTCATTTTATATCTCAATCCTTTTTTATGGCTCAGCCATACTTAGCCCAGCTCTCCAGAGTATTCTTTCAGAATCACAAAACTGCCATGATATGAATTTGATGCACATATTTACATTTGATGCTGGCTAATCATGACATCATAATTCAGGATTTTCACTCGGTAGCAACAGATTTTTTTCACCTTTTGGCACATTCTATTCGCCCTTAATATGGAATTATTTTGCCAAATGATAGATCACTTGAAGATAGAAATTATCTAGGAGATTGATTTCATGTCCTTGTAAAAACAAGAAACTATCCTCTCCAGGGCTGCAATAACAGCTTCTTCTGTCCCAGAGGCAGAAAAAGACAAATCTAAATTAAACAGGCGGGCACAGTTTTGTCTTCTTTCTCAGGCTCATCAATTCAAAGTTCTGAGGCACTTCCTTATACTGATCTGAGCCCCCTTGCCTTGTCTCCCCCTCCTTGGTCTCCATAAAGCTTCTAATATTTATCTTCTTCTCTACAGCACAATCCCTTTTAGGGCAAAACGTACACGTCTCGAGTGCTAAGGAGAAGATCTGCATATCACAGAATCACAGAATGGGTCAGGTTGGAAGAGACCACAGTGCATCATCTGGTCCAACCTCCTTGCTCAAGCAGGCTCATCCTAAAGCACAGGATTACATCCTGACAGTTCTTTAGTATCTTCTGGGAGAAAGACTCGACAACCTGTCTGGGCAACCTGTTCCAGCTGTGGTCACTCACACAGTAAAGAAGTTCTTCCTCATATTCAGGTGGAATTTCCTGTGTATATGCAATATCCTCAACAACCATCATCACTGTCTTCATAAAAGATCTGCCACTATTTACTGGCAGAATGAAGCTCTCCCTCAGGTTTAAAGAGCAGCTGGGGAACTCCAGTATGTGTTTCCTGGCCAGGGACTCAGTTGCTGCATTGTGGAACTGCCTGTCTCACTGGCAGTGTAATCCATCTCCCAGGTTTGGAATAGGGATTTCTTAATGTGCAGCATCAATGGGTACAAGGAAATAAGGTGACAAAGTTTTCCAAGTCTTTGTCTCACCTCTGGAAGTTGCAAGATGCATCTGCTGGCTTGGATGCACTGACTCCCTTCAGGACACGTATGTGGGTCACGGATCTTTTGACTTCTGTTCAATCCAAAAGAGAGGTAAGGTAAGGACGTGTTTCTCTCAGAAAGAGAGAAAGGAAACAGCCTTCTTTAGGGATGACATTTCATTGTGGGGTGATAAAACACTATGCATTTGATAAACTTAGAGGTTATGTATATATACAAATATTTGTGGGTTTAACTGTGAGAAAGTAAAATAAACCTTCCCTCTTCTGCTGCAGTCAATACATATCAGTATGCACTGACAGCCTGCACCCAGCTTCTGCTCTGAGCTCACTGAATATATTTGAACATAGTTTTGCATATTTGAAAAAGGAGCAGAGTTTTGTGCTGAACTGTTCAATTCCTGCAGTGAATACTGTCTCCTCACATCCCATGCACCCACATAACTTACCAGCAACCTAAACAACCCTAAGCCAAAAAAATGATAGAATTATAGTTATATTGAAACACTAAACTACCATCTAAAAACAAACAAAAACCCCACTCTTAACATCAGCACCAATCAGAATGACATTTCTTAACAGCTGCTTTTATATAATTCTTGTGAAGAAACCCCCAGAAACTCATCATTTTATCCATTCTAAATAGCATATCCAGTATTGTCAGTATCTCTCTCATGGTGCCTGTAAGATTCTTACTTATGTACTGTATTTAGAGAAGTGCTGCTTTCTTTCCTACTTCTGTGGATATCAAATGGGAGCACATAGAAGGCAGCTGCCTGCCTTAGAAAGCTGGTGGTGCAAGTGCCATGGGGTCTTTTCCAAGACTCAGGATGCTGTCCTGTCACTGCATCAGCTGTTACAGGAACAGGGCACTGTGATTCCCTCTCCCCACGTGTGCTGCTGCAGAGTGAGCACAAGCTCTTGGGTGTGCTTGACCTGCCTCTGGCCTCCTGACTGACAACATGCATCACCTTTTGACTGACCACTGACAAAGGGTCACTGCACCCCAGGCAGTAACCTCTCAGTTTGGACCCCTCTTCAGACACACAAATAGCAAAGAGGACAGCAGAGAATAACAGTGTTAATACCTCACAGCTCTCAAGCATGGCAGAATTATCACAGATATTCCTCTGACAGGCAATGCCAGCTGTCCCCAGCTTTTGCATCTATTCGTAGATTGATATGAAAGAGTCTATTTAAATATTGCCCAAAGAAAAGAACTCACAAAAACATGTCAGAATCTCCCCATACACCAAGTCTTCTATGCCCAGAGGAATGCAACTGATTCTTAAAATCACAGAAAATCCCAGAGAAAGAGCATGACAAGCAAGGGTTGAAACAGGAAATGATAATCAAAGTCAAAGGAAGAAAAGCAAAGATACCAAAGGAAAGGGCAGGGAAGGACAGAAGCAATATTAACTGTGGAAAATTTGGTTTTAATCAAATATGTATAGAATAAAAGATTGATGAGTGACTGTGAGGGAATTAAACATCCTCCAGCAATATAAATCATAAATCATTGATGGCATGCAATATTGTCAGTTTATACAGTGCTGTACAAACAAGCAGCAAGATCACCCACTTAAAGTTTAACCTGCCTGGAGTTTAACATATAAGGTCCTAGATATGGCACTCTGGTGAGCAAGCAGATTTTTTTGGTCCATGAAAGCAAATGAAGCTCTATAGAGATGCAATTATGGGGTCAAGACAAAAGAGCCAAGACATGGAAACAAAGATGGGTCAAAGGAGAAAACTGGTAGAAGCAAATAGACACAACCCCACTTGCAGTGACTGCCCCTCTGATGGCCCAGTATAAAAGGATCAGAATTCATTTCCATTAGACTCTGCTCCTTACTCAAGATGACAGCAATGTAGAATAGGAACGAGACTGAAAAGTCTAACAGCAACAGTTTCCATTGATTGTTGCATCCCACTGAATCACAAAAATACAGGCAGAGAGAACCACAACACCTACTGCATGGAACACACAACTGTAACCTAGTTTTCACGTTCAGAAGGGGCCAATGTTAAATGATTAACGATTCAGAGTAAGTCCTCTAACAAAAAAAACCCCAAAACAGTCCAGTCTTCTGCACTGTAGCTGGTAACTGTATTCATGCTCTGGAGTGACAGCTCTCAAAACTTTCATATACAGAATCTAAGCTGGCTAACAAAATGTGGATTACTGATGCTACACTTTCCATCCCTGCTTTCCTCCCCTCCAGCACTTCTTAGTAAGCACACCATTGTAACCACCTCTTCTTCCACCTTATCTTAAACATCAGCTCTACCCTTGCTGCAAATGCTCTTGTTCACACAAATCTGATCCACAGCCAGAGGGCACTTCTATACACCTGGGATGACCTACTCTTTTCTTTGAAATCTATCAGCAGTTGCCCTCCAGCACACTGATGCATCCCCACATACACACACTGCCTGAACCTCCATGGTAGTTTCCTGCTGGATGTGTAATTTCCTCTGTGTGATCCATCAGTTCTCATCAGCTCCTGCCAGTGCCCTCTTCAATATAAAAAAAACTTGATATCTGCACTAATAAGGTATTTTCCCTAAACACCTTTTCAACCCCCCAAAATTCTGGTGGAGTTTAAACTATGCATTAAAAAGAGAAGAAAAAAGAAGGAGCTTCTTCACACATTTCCAAAGACAAATCCTGTTGGTGCTGCACAGTGGGGAGCCTCTGATAATGGGCTTGACTCAAAGCACACTGCCAAAGGCCCTGTGGGATCTCTGAACACCCTGATTCTGCCTTACACAAACAGGGCACATTTTTTCTTATCTGACTCCTCTCTGTACAACTAACCAGTCCCTCCTGCTGTTCCCCCACCCCATACACCCCTCTTTCTTTGTCACCTGTAGACTTTTGGGCACTATTTAATCAAAAGAGCTTCTTTCTCTGAACTTTGCTTGAACAGCAGCTCAAAGCTTTGGGTACTGCCTCTAATTAGCTCTAGACAGCAGGGCAATGTTAATGCTCATGAGAGACTTTTTCTGCATGACACTCAAATTGCAGTCAGAAAATATGCCATAGTACTGCATGGAGCATGTCCAGTCGACATGGGAGACATTATTTACAGTGGGAATACACTTGGATAGGCCTCCCTTAAATCACACAAGTTCATCTACATTTTTTCCACTAGCAAAGTGTTTGAGAACCCAGCGTAGCATCTCCTTTGTCTCCCTCCTTTAGGAGACCAGATTCCTCTGGTTTCTAATAGGAGACTCTCCTCCTCCTTTCCCTCTGTAGCCCTCAAAGATTTCAGTCCCGAGCAACCTATGGTCCACATGGCTCATGCAACTTAAGAGCAGTTGCAGGAGGGTAACCTGACCTACAGTGTATGCATAGGTAAGAAGATTCTGTTCCCACTGAGGCTTGTGAGATGCCCAAAAAACGGGCCTGCAGCTGCCATTAGTATCATAAACAAGAGATACAAGCAGGAATTATTAAGGTGATGACAAACAGTGCTGAAATCCTCCCACTGATTTCACTAGAGGGAGCTCTAAGACTTAAAAAACAGCAAATAAAAAAACAAATAAAAAGTACTCTTGGATTTAGCAGGAAAATCTGTTGCTGGTAAAAACTGCACTGAAGATGCAATGTATTTGTGAGTGGGACTGTATGAAGAAACTGGAAAAGACAGCTGTGATTTGCATCTGGTGAGAGCTGGAGGAACAAGACAACATTCACTTTTTCTCTCTATGCTTCTTCTTCATACCTGCAGCCTTCTTACTCCACATACAAGCAGCACCAAGACATTTGCCTTAAGTCCCTGTTTCAATGCACATTTTCCAACAGTTCGTCCAGCTCAGATCTAATTTCTCACAAGAGTTATTGAGAGTTAAGGAAGTTTTTCCCTTAGACAGCAGGGCCTGTCTAATCACAGTTCAAAAATTCCAGGTATCACTAGTACAAATGTTATCAGCTCTGTGACCCACTTCTCAATCCACTGAGCAGCCAGGGCTAAAAGATTCTGGGGATAAGTCTGCATGGCTGTCTATAAAACTTGGTTATGACAGTAATATACAACTAGTACTGACTTAGAGCAACATGGGAAAAGATGAAAGGTACAGTAAACTCAGAAGCTACAAAGAACTCCAGGTCCTGGATTCTGACACTCCAGGCTCTGGAGTTCTGCCTTGTTTACAGAAAATGAGTAAGAATTTTAAAGAACAAAATCATTAATCCTCATGAAGCACTACTGACTGGTGTCCTTTGCTGTCTTCTGCTTCTGAACTTTGCAGCACAAGATTAGAGAAAACCAGCTTTTCAGGATTTGTGTTCCCACTCACACAGTGATTCTGTCACCTTTTTGCAGCCTTCCCACACTCACCCTCTGTGAACAAACTCTCCTTTGCTGACAGTATCTGCTTCAATGCAAATGTCCATGAAGTCCTCAGTGCACTGTGCAAAAAAGGATTCAGAAATCAAGCAGTTAACATTTGAAAATGCCACACCCATGAGACTGCAATATGTTCACACAATGCCCAGTCCTTTGTCCCACAAAAGGACTCAGAAGATGCATTTCTGCATTTCATGCTTTTTTTTCAAATCTCAACTTGAGATTTGAATTATAAATTATAGACAGTATTTTCCCATTGATGAATATTCAAAGAAATACCACAAGAAGCAAAATAACAAGTCACACATTTGGCTTCTCGTTACATTTAAAGACAATAGCAGACCCTTTAGGTTTACTAATTTATTTCTATTCAGTGGGTCTTTCATGAATTTCAGCAATAGTACAATGATACAACGTTTGGCCACCAAACACTACAGTAAGAGAATTTTAAACAATACAATTTGGAAATCAAAGTGTCCTTGGTATCAATCCTTTAAACTCCTTACTTAGCTTCTTTCATATTTACAGCCTGCTCTTAAACTGAGTATACACTAAAGGTTTTTCCAGGAAAGCATCTTTGATTAAGATGCAATTTATTCTTTTTATTTCTTTTAACATTTCTGTCCTGGCAGAAGTCCTAGTGCAGATGCAATCAAAATGACAAAAGTAAAAATAAATGCATCTATTAGTATAACTCAGTTTATTTGCTGTTCTGCAGAGGTAGTCTTGGCACTGTCTGAGCTGCATCTGTATGGCTTTATCAGCTCTCTTCGAGAGGGCAGCCTAGGCATGAATCTGAGGTGAGACAGAGAGACAGGAGTGGCTGACAGTAGTCAGCAGATATGGCCTGGTATCGATTTGAGAGAGCTGCTCTTCAGCTTTGATGGCTGCAGGGACAACGGCTTCAAGACTGGGAGTTATAAGCAGATGCAAGGGGTCCATAGGTGTAGAAAAAAAAGATGCAGCATCAAGATACTTCCAGATCTAGAAACAGAGAAGTACAACTCGCCTTACATAAACCTGTTCACTTTTCTAAACCATGCAAGAGACCTGAGAACCCTACATCACTTCTTTTTTTCAGTACCAGTGAGTATTAAAATGCATCTTGAAGACATAAAGGAGACAAAACAAACAACTCAAAACCAATGAAAACAACAGAAGAGACATAAGGGCTAGTTTGTGGCAAACAGATACTTTTTCAGTTCTTGGTAGGTCTGTATTTATTTTACATCACTGACTCCAATCCAGTTCAGCAACCAAAACTCTTGTGTTCAAGTACCATCTAGAAACCACTAAAACCCCAAATACTAGTCTCTGTCTAGCCTCTACCATTACTAAGACACTGACAGTGCAAATCATAAGCCACTGAGGAATGAGAAACTAAAGTTCATGTGTTACATTATAAGGAGAAAACGGGAGAACATTTAAAAGACTATATTTGCCTGCTTTATTTTCTTTTCTGATCCTACAAAATAACATATCAACATAACTCAGATTTTCATGTTCTTAAAGACCTAAATTCTGAGCAAGAAATATGTTGCAGGAAGTTCAACACCTCCTGTTAATCTGGGTGTAGTGGCAATGGTTTCCTGCAGCCATGAGGAGGACATGAAGGGAAGCTCACCTGTGTTAGTGTTTTCCAGTAAAACTAAAGACTGACATCTACTCAAATAGCTTCCACAGCAGTAAAATTGCACCAAAACACAGGCATAAGCTAAAGACAGGTTTTAAAACAATTAATGGACAGCATGAACAAGCTGAGAAGGTTATGACAGGTACAGTTCCTTTGCTGCCTTGGTTCTACTCTTCCACAACAACCTGCATTTCCTTTCCTTCAAATCGGTGTAGCCCCTGTCATTTCCCTAGTCTCAGTTCTTTTTAACTCTTTGCTCTGCAAGTCAAAAGAAGACAGAAAAAGGCAAAATTCCAGCCAGACATTCAGGTTCAACTTCCTTCTAGCACTTCTGTTGATCAAACAGAATCACTCTCACATGGTGAAGAAGGAATGGAATGCCTATTTTGATGCTTTGTTTTCTCATGGGCAACCCTAAAACTTGTTTGGCTAGTGAAAACCTTGTACAGATTCCTCCTGATCCCACTGCATCCCAGTTTTACATCCATCTCCAGTGCTTTTACACTGGCTCTGAAACTTGCCCATTCCTGGATTCAGTCATGGGCCTCTCCTTGCACAAGGCAGTAAGTTTTATTTATGTAGACACAAGAATGGGAGTTTAACAAGAAAGGAAAACTCTGTGGCCAGCCAGCATTTGGAATCCAGTTATATTATGGTCTTACTGTTAGATCAAGCTGCCTGTTCCGAGTTGCAATGGAAAGCTCAATGGTGGAGAGCTTCAGTTCTTCCCAGTCCTCGGGGGTTACCTCCCGGGGAAATTCTGCATATTAAGAGGAGAAGAAATCAATCATTAAGTGGAATTCAACTGCACTGATCATTATGAACCATGAAACATCAATGCCAGACACAAAAATCACTCTGAGCCTTTGTGGCCACTAGTTTTGATTCTTAAAAATGTAAAAATCTTATAAAAGGAAAAGGGAGCTTGGGAGTACTGAAGAAAAAAATAGCATCAGCTTTCACACAGTAGCAGAAAAGACTGTCAAGCACAGTAAACGACAGCCCTGTGAGTCCTTATGCCCAGGGATTAACAGATCTCCTGGGCTAGTTACAGGAACATTTAGAAAACACATGAAGTGCTGCTACCAAAAAACCAGGAATCTGGTATTCAGGATGCTGTAGTAACATGTATTTTCTATAGGAGGAAACTCCCCGGTTCAGTTCTCATACACAGGTCACTTAATTCATGCTTCTGTATGAATCACCTCTGCCAGCCAAGAAGAAATGAGGTCTTTGCATCACAGCAGATTGCACAACATACACACTCTCCTTCCTTCTGTGCTCTGCCAGGTGCACTGCCCAGCCAACAGCCCACCCAAGAAAGGCTCACAGAGAAGAAAGTTTATGATACAGAAAGAAATTTAATGTACTGTGAGAAACTTAGGGCTTCTGCATGGCCCAAATTTTACTGTTCTATTTTAAGTAACATTCATTGCTCTGTGTCAGCAACTCTCCCCACCCTGGAAAACAAGGGCTGCTCCTCTCTCACCAGGCTCACTAAGAAGCCATTCCACTGGAAAACTTCAAGAAGTTCACCCAAAAGTGCCAAGTATTCCCTAAGGAGGCCTCCACAGCAATGGCAAGCAACTCTGAGTCCAGGGAATGCCCTGGGTTCTTTACAAATGGATCTTTGTTTATGGGACCACAAGCACTGGCAGGACTACTCTGTTCCATTTCCCCACTGTAAGTATCTTGACAAAATCACAGTTTAAAAAAATTAATACAAATAAATTAATAAATAATAGTAATTAAAAAAGAGCACAAAAGTAAAGCAGACATTCACACACCCCCTCAGTCTATTAGAGGAGTAGAACCTGCCTGTGAGTTTATGCCAAAATACACATCTCACCTTTTGGAGGTGACCAGTATGAGCGAAGCCGTCTGTAAAGCCTCACATACAAAGGAGGTCTTGATGGTTTCCCCTCTGGCTCTTCTGGAGGTCTCTCAGTTGGACCCACATACATGAGAGCAGCTTGATGTTTCTGAGGCCACTCCTTGAGTTTACATGAAAAAGAAAGACAGAACATAAAGGCATTTCAGCACCTACCTGTTTTGTCCTCTAGCCTATTTATTCTGTGCTCCCAAGTACTCCTGAGATCTACCCAGGCCCCACCACTGCCTCAGCCTACTTTGTGGTCTCCAGCCTCCAGATTCATACCTGAGATGACATTTTTTGCAGCTTCAAAGAGTCCCCAAGTCCACTAACCTACTCCTTCCCCGCACAAAGTGAGGCATTTTTCCCTCTACGAGCAGAGGGCAAAGGGATGTTTTCTTTGCTGCTGATGTGTGGCAGGGTGACACAGCTGCTTCTGGCTGGAGGGAACAACCAAAACCAGCAAGGTCAACATTAATGTCTGAAAGTACAATTGGTCTCTGCATGGCACGAGGGAACCTCAAAGAGCAACTGCACAGCGGGATCCAGTGCAAACAGACAAAGACAGTTCTGTGTGCAGCCAAGGGGCACTGAAACCTGGCAGGCCTTTGTTCTCCAACAACTCAAACAATCCAGATCTGATCTGATAGTCAGGTGCTTACAGACAGCAGTGCAACAGGTCTTAAGGCAAGTCAGGTGTACTTTATAAAGCATGTTAGGGGAAAAAAATGGGGAAAAAAGTACTAACACATTATTCTTCATGATATTTTTTCTCGTTTTGAAAATAATTTCTGAAATGCTCCAAACATAGGACTAAGGGAGGAAATCACTTAATAGGATTTTAAATGTATATAGTAAAACAAAACAGCCAAGAGCCCACATGAACTCAATACAATTATTTTTCTATGCACAAAACTTTAAAATTAGTTTTGGATCATACAGCACAGGTTGTTAAGCTAATTCAGTTCACACCTCTGAGAGCAAGGAAGGAGTGTACTATCATACTTACACAATAAAGAGAACAAACAGAGGTTGTATCACTAGGGCAATACACAAACAATAAATATTAAGGCTTAAAGGGAAAAGCAGCAATGTTGTGATAATTTAAGCCGGTATATTTTAGAAGAGATGATAACACTAACAACAATGTCCCTACCAATACCAGAGGTGAGCCCTTTCCCATTACACTTTTTTCAGCTACAGGTCACCCTGTTTCAATAGACAGCTACAGCAAAACCAGAAAATATGAAGTGTGCAGCAGCAAAGACAAGCCAGGAAGAGATTAAGCTCAACAGGCTGGAGCCACTTCTTATAGAAATTAACAGAATGATAACATAAGAAGCACATAAAGCAATAAATACCATAATTAGGAGAGATCAGGTAGAAACTTTTCTATTGCAATATCAGAAAAAGTGGCCACTTCAACCTTCAGCAGGTTAAACAGATCTTTTTAATGCACAATGAATAGCTCACCAGTGAAATCCACTATCACTGCCCATAGCTGAGGCTAAGGACTCAACAAAAGTTGGAGAGAAATCAAGAGGAGGTTTCTACCTAGAATGCCAGCACACTATCATCATCTTCAACTTCCTGGGGATGGGGGAGGAAAAAAAAAAAAAAAACCAACCCAACTTTCACAGATACATTACCATTAAACTCCCTTTTACAGGAGCTTCCTATAAAAGAATCATTGGCACTATCACAGACAGCATGACTAGACTGCACAGTCTGATTTACTGTACCAGCTCCTGGGTATTTCCACAGCCTTTCATTAGGATCCTTATATGTTCAGAGAACAGGAAAAGCATGTGTGTGAAACTGTCTCACCTTTCATGCAGATCAAATTTTAATCTTTCCAGGATTTTAAGCAACAGAAAAGTTTAAGGTGAGATATAAGCTATTAATCTTCATGTTCATTTTACCACACAAAGAAGCCTTATCAATGTGCATGAGCAGTCTAATTATAGACCCTTCTGCCAGGTGAATAAATCAGAGTGAAATGTTATCACAAGAAAGGCTGTTGAGAAAAGGTGACTGAGCTCTTTGGTGCTTATCTTCACCACCACTGCTGCTCACCAGTTTCACAGGGGGTTACTGGCTCCCCCTGGTGATCTTGCAGCAACAGATCTTCAGTAAAGGGAATTTTTAAAAAAGCATTTCTCTTCCCCTTCATCTCTTCTAAGTAAGTCTATCAATTGATAGGTTTTTTAACAAGTCCAGCTTCACTCCCATTGTATATTGTTACCAGAATCCTTCACAAAAACTAGCAGATAAATTATACAAAGCAAAGTCAGCCTTTTCATTTCCCATACACTTTCCTCACAATTAATTTTTACCTTAAATGTACTGAAAAAGTGAGCTGCTTTGGTTTTCAGAGGCCCAAGGTACCAGTACCTGAAAAGAGAACACAAACAGACCTTCTAAGATATCCAGGGGTCAATACCAGGAAAGGGAGAAACCTTGCATGCAGTCAGAGCACACAGACTTGTCTGCCACTGAATTAGTGCTCCCTGATAACTTTTAGCTTTTTGATACTGTAAGACAGTTTCTACACATCACCAGCAGTTTAGCAGTGACATCCCTTTCCTGATTTACAGATCACCAAAATGCAGTGTATAATCTTCACTACAGGCAGCAGGACATCTCACTAGCAGAATTTTACCTGGTTATGTGACACAACTGGGGAGGATTTAAAGGCCTGTGGTCCAACAGCTGGTGGTTTGCACCTCCACAATATGCAATAAAGCATTATGCTGGAGGAAACAAACAAAAATCAAAAGCTTCAGAGACAAAAGAACAGAGCCAGAAAACATTCGTTTGTCCCAGGGGATTCTCACATCAGCATCAGTGTTTTACAAAATAAAAATCCGATCAGCCACACAGCTGGTAGAATCTACAAACTGTATAGAATCCAGGGATGTGACTACAGTTAGGCAGGCTTGGTGCACATTTTGATCACTGTCTGCCAGCAAACAGGGTCAGCAAAGCACATTAAACAACATCAGGTCAAGAGTACTGCAGACCTAAGTCTGCAGACCTAGGTACTGCACACCTAACTACTAAGGTGTGCAACTGTCCACCACTCCCATCAAGCCATGAAGTTGTCTGTAAAATAATGACATAAATCAGCACCAAGTCTCCAGCAGGACAGTGCTTAGCAGAGGGATAGTCAGATAAATTTCTGGAACTTTGTCTTACAGCTTAACTCCCTTTAAATAGGTGCCTTCTTTTCAGTATAAGATCAGTTGTACTGAAATACACCAAATGTTTATTTTAGCCCAATAACTCATCCCTCATGGGGACCAAAAGCAGATGAAGTGGAGAATTATAAAAACAGGACAAGCACACATGGTTCTTGTTCCAAGCAGACTCTGAGCACCCATTCATTTGTGGCTGAAGTGCTTTCCAAGCTGGGCACATTTTCTCTGCATTTTCTCTGCATTAGAAAACATTCTTGCCTCACATACAAGAGGTGCTGTTATGCCTCCAGTACTCTGTCCAAAAGACTCTTAAAAAAGGGAACTGCTGCAGGAAAAGATGTGAAGGCTGGCACTAGGCAAAAAACAGGGCATGGGCAGGAAGCCTAATCAGAGTGCAGAGCAAAGAGAAGTGCACTTCCTTGAACTTGGGGCTGCAGGAGAGACTGCAGCAAAGCCAAGTCAGCACCTACACAGCCTACTAAGAACGTTCCTTGTTTCCCAGGGACCTGACGGTTTACAGCATCTCTCCCATCCCCTCTCAAACCTCTCAAATATTTGCCAGACAGACTCCAGAGGTCAGCTACCTCTTCCTTCCTGACAAAGATGGCTCCTTCACAAAGCACATAGTATTTCCTTAGAGCTGCACCCCCGAGGCATGTGCTGCGTTCCCTCCACAAGAGTTTGGGAAGTGAGCTGCTTTGGCACTGCTGCTCCTTCACCAGACAATGCTTGTCATTTGATACACAGACATGGCATGTTAAATGTCCTTTTGGAGAAAGCCCAATAATTATTAGTTTAGCATTCAGAGAACAGTCATCAGGCAGCACAGTCCACGCCATTTCCAGCAGGAACTTCAGGGCATTTCTACATCTATCTGATGTCCCTTGTTGGAATTGAGTTACAGAGTTCACATGCACCTTTTCATTGGCAGTGATGAAAAACAATGGCCAATTACTTTACTTAGACTTTACTCAAGGGAGAGATTTTCCCCCTGCTATGATCTGAACAAAGTTCCAGAAGCGGATATCACAAGGCAAGAAGAAAGTAAATACTTAAAAGAACAGGCGAGCACCAGATAAGTGTTTATTTTGAATTACAAAAATGCTGATACATCTTACACTCCCATGTGTGTAATGTCAGACCTAACAAGAGTGGGTGCCTCTGTCTGTCAAATGCCTACATTCAAAAAAAGACTTACTTAAGAGAGGGGGTTATATCTTTTTGGCAACAGATGCTAAAAGAGGCACAATTTCAAAAATGGTATTTTCTTACTTGCTAGCTTTAACTCCTGCATCTCTGTAAGATCCCCATCTCAAACTAGAGACTGCAAATACAGGCTGTTCCTTTTCTCCCTGTAAAGAAAAATAAGGATTGCAAAATTACTTTCTCTTACCTTGTTTCCAAATTTATTTTCTGCAGTCGGAAAAACAGCATTTCTAAATAAAAACTGATTTCTGATTAATCCCAAAAGTGACATTTAACAGAAGGGGTATGATAAACACCTAATAGCAATAAAGCTTAGCAGAATTTAAGCACTGTACATCCTGTCTGCTGTGGAGAGGAATATAAGAGGTGAAATTTTGAAGAAGTAGACTGAGTTTGACTGCACACCCTGCAATGGCTGTTTCATACTGTGGATATTGCCAGCCAAGAGCAAGGAGCTCTGCACAGTGACACTCCACTCTCACTGCAGACAAGCCTATTCTACAACGTAACAGAAAAACAATATTCAAAAACCATGCAGGGCACAGCCAAAGGTTTTCCTGTTTTACATTTTCCAGTTTGTCAAAGAAAGCTATTAACGGCACAATACATATGAATGCACCAAATCAGCTCAGACAGCTGTTGCTGTTGCTGTCTCTCAACATTGCTACAGAGACATCCCTGTTACTAAGTTTTGTATTCATCAATACTCTCTGAGCCTCAAAAAAGCTGATGTTCAGGCATTCTGCTGTTTTCTCCCAGTTAGACTATCTGATGTCACAGTGGAGAAATGATTGCCATCAGAATTGCTGATATCATAAACCAAAATTTGTAACAGCATTACACAGAGGAAAAGCAGTCCATATAAACACAAAAACATGAGAATAGGAAAGTTTTAGGAATGTTGAGTTCCAAAAAAGCAGATGCTTTTACCTTGATCTGTAAGACATCAAGTGGAACTGTCTCTCCCTTCAAAATGGCCAGTGTAGCATTAGTAATATGTCTGCAAAACAAACAGGGGAAAAAAAAGCAAAGGAAAACAAACAGGAAGGAAGGAAATGGGTAAGCTTTAAAATTACATTTTTTTCTAGAAAATTCCAGTACAAGTCCAGGTGGGGCCTTTTTTCAGCAAACATAATAACCCTGGGGAAAAGTGCTGCACTTCACTGAAATTAGAAAGCAAAATGGGTGGCTGCAACACATGACAAAGCCTGAGTCCTAACAAACAGCAAAACAGACAAAAAGCAAAAGGAAATTCTCAGCCTAAGCTTTTCACAGATTCCTCCCTCTTCAGCTAACCTGGCAGATCATATGCCAACTGTGTTACCTGCTGTTTCAGATACTTAACACACTAAGGACCCAAATAATTGTTTTATTTTAGTGGTAGGGGATGGCACAAGACTGGTCTCAGCTCATGTGTCTGGGACTGAACTGCATTAGTATGCTAATTTGTTTTGAAGTTTTTAATCAACATAAATCTACCTATCAGCTGTGCTCCTGTCCTTTTGGTCTCCATTAAGTTGTGGGCAGTAGCTAAGGCACTTTGTCATTTCAACCTGTAAAGATTTTGTAATCAAAGTGTTTAAGTGCATTAAATAGTTTATGTTCAAACCTTGAAGCATATACTTGATTAAAACTCCTTCTTTGTTTTCAAAGCTGGGTAAAATTCAGATTCCACATTGCATACATTTCCAGTGTCTCAGCTGGACAAGGGAAAAATGCAGTTTTCAGATCCAGCCCAATACTCCTGTGAATCAGTGGGAGAAATTGCCCTTGGCTCCATCAGGATTACAATACTGAGACAGATAAGGAAGCTGCTCTTCCCACAGCCCTTCTTCTCTCCTAACTCTTATCTTTCTGTAAGACCTTTACAATTCCTACACTCCAAAGTAAGAGTGCTGAAGGAACCAAAGCCCAAATACTTCTTTTAAAAATATCACTTCTGTACTTTTTAAGTCAGGTTGTGTTACTGGTGTGGACTGTTAAGCAGCCTATTGACCAAATTACCTTCAACTTCACCAACATGCTGCAGTCTCACCTGCACAGTTCATTACCTTGGGACAAGAAGATCATTCATTTCAAACAGCTTCTTTAGAACCCAAACATAAATTATTATTTTAATCTTAGCTGCTGATTACAGCCTTGTCCATCTTGCTGAGCTTCAAAGCACTCTGGTAGCTTTAATGAAGGATGTTATGCCAGTTGACTCATGGGTTTTTTATGGATGATGGATACCAGCAAGGGTTCCAGAAAGAAAAATGTTAATGAGTTAGTGGGAAAGCAAGAGTGAAGAGATTTCAGCAGCAAGAAGAAATATTATTAGTATGAGAGAAGAGGAAGGGAACAATCAAAAAGAAATGAAGTGTGGGGAAAAGAAAGATAAGCTGACCAGGCTAATTTTTACTTTAGAAGTGGACAAAACGATCTTGCAAACAAACTGAAATGCAGGCAACAGATACCACCAGGTTGGATCATATCCAGGATGCTAAACATAAGAATCAGGTTGTTGTACTGTTGCCAGCATCAGTCCCACTCTGCAAAATTCAGTAATAGGATCCATCCTTTCCCATATTCTTGTACTAATCCTTACTTTGCAGGTGCTAACCCAGTTATATGCAGACTGGTTTAAAGAATTCTTAGACTGCAGAAGGGACAGAAAGAGGACTTATTTTTGTTTTACTTTGTCATATTCTTGTTACATCCTTGTCATACCCTTTCTGCTATTCCTAAGAGGCTGATCCTTTTAATCCTTTTTTTTAAAAAAAACTTGAGCACCACACGATCACAGAGAAATTAGCCACAGCAAATTATATCATGTTCTAATAATACATACATTTCCTTCTTTTAATTTTTAGTCAGTTTTTGGAAGTCATTAACTCAGGCAAGTTCAGAGAACTGTCAGGCTCTGCCCAGAGACTGCCAACTTCTGTGTAACACAGAAGAAAAAGAAAAGTATCAAGCTACCAAGAACTCCTTGAAAACAAAAATTATGTTTCAGAAACATGTAATACTTACTGGACTTGGTTTGTGCTCTCAGGGTACAGCGTGTGGCTCAGAGTGCAGGTTTTTCCAAGAGGTATGAATCCTATAGGAATCTTACTGAAGGCAGCCTGGACACATGAGGAGATTAAATTAACATTTGCATCAGCTGAAGGAAGTTCCTGTGTGGAGATCACAGCTGTGTCTGGTATCACCCCTTTGGCACTGAGCAGCCAGGCACTTCCTTAAACGAGGCAGTAACACATAATGACTCAGAACATGGCATCCAAATCTGTGAATCCACCACTGCCAACTGGGTACAAAGGAGCTCTCTATAATCATTAAGAGCATTGTTACATGCAAGTTGGCAGCCACATCCCAACTAATGCACAGATTCTGTCAGCAATCTGCCATCTTTCTTAATACTGACAGTGGCATCACAAGCTCTGAATCTCATTACTATTGCAGAAATGCCCCTCTGACAGAGTAACCTTGCATAGCAAAGAGATTTTCTCACTTAAGGAAAGGAAATCAATTGATTCCGCTGGCACCCAAATCATGAAGCAGCAGAAGGTCTAATTTTTGAAAGTCATTGACAATGTTGTTTTTCTATACCACAGTTCAGCAAAAGGGCTTGTTGAAGGAGCAAGTTATTACACTGTGCCTCGTAATAAACTGTGCTTCTTGAAGCATGTCAGCAAATCATTGTAAACTACCATATATCAGAGTTGTACCATCTCCCTCCTGGGCACTGCTGCCAGCAGCACCAGGATACTGCCAATCCACACCGACTCAGTAATTCCCGTCTCACTGCCCCACCATTCTCCCTTGCTATCTCCATGTCACCTGCGAGTCTTCATGCACCTCAAACATCCTTCCCTCATTTTCCTCAGAGCTGTTTTACAGTGTGCAGATCAGAGGCTGTCTGCAGCTCATGCAGTCAAGCTCTGCTCCCCTGGCTGCCAGGAACAACGTTTCTGGAATACCTTGCAGAGGTTCTTCTTATCCAGGCAACAGAGATATGACATACACGAGTGGAAAGGGAAGCAGAGCACAGAGAGAGGGGGCTGAAGTGCAGATCTTTACTCCTAGGACACAGTGATATGAAGGACAGGAAGAATTCCCTGGCCAAAGACACAAAGTGACACAGTGGCAATACTACAATGCAGTATTCCACCTGTATTTGTGCTGGATGCAGAATTTCCTACACTGCTGCAAAACGACTCAAGCAGAGTAAGTCAGAAAATAGAGAAAAGAAACTAGCCAGTAAAGCCTCTAAAACTTTTCTTCCATGATCTTCAGATTATAGAGGTCTCAGGAGCCAACTATAATAATATTAAACTTAAAAAACTGATTTCTCAGAATTGATACAGGCAGCCCACCTTTAAAAATGCTGGCTTGGTTGCAAAGTTCCTCTTGTCACATTCGGACAAAGCAAATGCCTAAACAGATACAATTCTAGCTGCCAAGGGTATCATCATAATCTTGTCTGGATCATTTAATTGAGTTTTTGCCAGTTCCTGCCAGAAGGTTTTGGGAACAATGATTCCCTCCTTTCTTCAATAACACTGTCCTCCCACTTTAAAAAGAAAAATCTCCCTCATTTCCATTTGGAGTGATCCACCTTGAGAGGTTAAAATTTGCTTAGTGCAGCCATCTGCATAGGTAGATATTCACTGCTTGAAAAAACAGCAGAGCAATCTCAAAGCAGAGGGAGTGTGACCAAAACTGAATTAGTTTTCAAGCCTGTACAAACACAGGAAAAACATGTACTTTCGCCCAACGCTTGTGCCAAACAAAGTGGCATGCACAGCTGGTCCATGGGTCTTTGAAAGTTGAGCATTTGGCTTCTCCACAATCCCTGCTCTGATGCTGGAAACTTCCCAAAGCCACGGTTTGGGAGCCATTGCATCCCTCAGAATGGGAACAAAGAACAACAGGCAGCATTGCAGGGCACCAGCAGGGCTGACTTGGTACGCAGCAAGCTGGCTCCAGATTAGGAAGCAACGTATCTGCAGAAGACAGCTGAGGCCAAGAGACCACAGTGGATGCACAAGACACTCTAAGAAATGCACAAAATTTTTAAAATGACACTTTCTCACCTCATCTGCCCTGCGGAGAAGTCCAGTTATGACCTGAAAAACATGGGACATACTCAGCTCCAAGGATTTTATTTTTCGGTTACAGTAGAAAGCTATGAAATTCTTAACCACGTTTACTCTTTGGAAAGATTTAAGGAGCAGCTACTCTTTCATGGAAGGTGCTATGGCTGTTTACACAGGAAAGGAGGCATGTTCAGTGTGCAAACATGGTGGAAACAGCAGGGTTATGAGTGTGCCAGAGCATATGCTGGCACCATAACCAAGGCCAGTGTAAATGTTTTAACACTGAATAATGCTCTGCATAATGCAAAAATAGCACTGGCCACTGCAATTAACAGTAATCAACTCAAAGGCCAGGAGGAACTTGCAGATGTACTCTGACCACTTTCTCTTAAGGTCACTGCATTTCATTTAGCCATTGTCTTATGAAACCAGTAGTTAGCATTCCAGGAAATGCTCGAACAAAATACAGTCTTACTTGAAAAACAGAGTATCCCCCAGTTCTGCTGGTAGTTTGCTCCTGTCATTAATCATCTTGACAAGAGGCATTTATTAAATGCGTACCATGCTTTGTTATCATTCCCACATAACTTTTAAATTATCTGATTCTCACTTAGCCAAATATGCATTCCTCTTGGGGAGCATACAGATAGGAGTGAACTTGGAACATTAAACCATTACAGCTAAATCATACAGAAAGAAAAAGTTAGAATCATGTCTCTCCAGACAGTTTGCTCGTTCTTGAATAAAACTCTGGAAGACACGTCACACACTCTTTTTGCCCCCACTCCCATCATCACCTTTAGATTAATACCAACTAGCAGAGTGTCCCTGTTCCCAGAAGATTAAAACATTGACTGAAAACACAGATATTAAACTCGACAAATCTCTAGTAACAGTTGTTATGGTGCTGCTACATTGCACAGACTCAACCTTCTCACTCGCAGCCCAACTACGATTCTCAGCAAACCAGGCTCCTGCAGTACCTCTTGCACTGTGCCATCTCCTCCTGCAATAATGATCAGATCCGTGTTTTCCATTAATTCCAGCAGCTTTTTTGCTTGTCCCTCATAATCAGTCTGAAGAAGCAGAAATCCAAACGTGAGAACTCAGACAGCTCTTTCTAGTACATCTCTCTTAGAGAAAAAAGAATCATCTATCCATCTGCTTAATAGTTATTTTCATACAGGCACACAGTACTGTATATTACTTACACTCATGGAGATTTCTTCAAAATCAGGCTGCTGCCTAATAGAATATGTGCAGTAAACACACAGACACACACACAAAGGTTAAATGAAATATCAGAGTATATCTTACTCAACACATCTACCATATCACAGCAATAATCTTATTTACAGGTAAATTTACAGTGAAACCGAAGCCAACCATGCTCTTGCAGAAAAACTCCCAACACCTTTAGCAGCCAAAGAGCTCAAGTGCATCTCTTGAAACAGCATCAGCTACATGAAAGGCCCAACATCAAGCTGTTGACTGTGGGTTTAATAGTGAAGAGTACACTGACTTTCTAAACCATGAAAACTGTTTTCTGAAAAATTACTGTCTTTTATGAAGATATCTCAGCCTCACCTGCTGGCCCAGCCCTGTTTTGCCAACTCATCAGTTGCTACCAAGCATCAGTTTTAAGTCTTGCAAAATAATTTTTTCCTCTTAGGGTAGGACTATGTATTTTCAATGGTAAGAGAAAGGCATTAATAAAAACAGCATTTTAAGACTAAACCTTGTGAAAAGGATTCCAAGACAGAAAGATGCATATTAGAGTACTTCACTGCTAGAACTCACTGACTATTAAGGAATCCTCATATTGCAACCTCAAAAACCTGCAAAAAGATCAGAATTCCTTTATATTTATTTGTTCTTCTCTTTCCAAAGAAAACCTGTCTGTTAATTCACAGCATTTAGATCTCAGTGTTCAGCTTTTGCAATGGGAATGTTGAATTATTTGGAGAGACACTGAGATATTTCCACTGAAAAATAAAAGGTTATTTTTAATTAATCTGAACAGTTCCACTGCACGTCAAAGTTCCTCACTTCTGAATTCTGCAAGTTCAGGCAGAAATGACAATTTCAACAGCACTGGGCACGCACCACTAGCCAGCACTCAAGTATTTGGAGAGTTTTCTCTCAAATATGAATTACAGAAGGGCTGCTTTAGACAGACAAACAAGCATATGAAGTGCTTTAGCTGAAAATTAAAATCTCAGTATACTGTTTGTAAATTAGTTGTGAATTAAAAAAGAAAAAGATTAAGTACCAGCTTAATATCTCAGTATTTATTTCTTCCCATGAGATGTCTACAGGACAACTGAGTATTTCAAATGCATACAGATTTTAATTTCAATTCTTCAAGAGGAGAAAGCAGAGCAGACAATGTCTCTATATTAGCAGAACCTATCAGTTCTTACCTTAACCACAGTTACATCCAAGCCAGATAAGTGCAAAATTGGTGCCGCATTCTTTTCAAAAAGGTTCCTGGCTTTGCTGGAAATAACGGAGTAAAAACTATTAGTCTGGTAGCTAAAAAGAAATTAAAAAAGGAAAGAAATAAATGAATAGCAAGAAGAAATCTACTTAAAACCAAGCATACAATCTACACAATCAGTCACTCAACCTGCCAGTCAGGAAAGATGAGATTTTGTGTGGTTCAAATGTATTACATTTCTAGTCTCATATCTCAGATGTCAGGTTTTTTGTTGCAGTTTTAATAAATGCAGAAGACGTTATCTAGCTTTCTCCAAAAATAATTTAAAAAATCCATCAAAACAAAATAAGATCTCCAAAAGAGAAATTTATTAGAAAATTAATAACTTAAAGAGTATCAGGCTTTACGACCACAAAGAAGGCCCATGTAGGTTTTCAGAAACATCAGAAAACCCCAACTATTTACTAAGACATATTATTAAGTAAGTTTAGAACCAAAACTTTATCTGACCTTTTGTTATAGGACTGATACATTTTCTGCCTCTAATTGCATAATAAAACAATTATGTCACTAACTATAAATTGCTTACAAGTAGAAGCATGAGGCTTTATTAATACTTGGCATTTTCCAGTCGTGTGTGTTTTGAACAAAAGCACATAAGCACTTCCACATCAGATATATTATTGCCTTCATATTGGTACTAACAACTCCCTGCCCCTTCCCAAAATGCAACTGATAAAAAGCTTAGCTGATCAGCAGAAACAGACACACATCATATCCAAGATTACAGGTTTTCTGCTAATGAGCAGGTAAAAATAGCAGACCTCTTCCAGGAGTCTTGCTCTGAGCCCATATTTAGCCTCTCAGTTTGTGGGCACATCCCTTTCAAGGACAGGTTCCCACAGAAGTAAGATCACTGCTGGCTAATGTCAAGTCTTGAAGCAATCAAGGTCATCTCTTGTTTCTATAGCTTTTGAGGTGGAAACATATCACATGCAAAAGTGTGGAGGGAATGCGGAGGAATGCCACATACGAAGGAATGACAAAGGCCAAAACACAGGATAAAAGAAAAAAAATTCAAAATATACATATGTTTAGAAATCATTCTTTCACCTCAAGCCACTAATTCTATTTCTCATCCCAATATATTTGGTGAAATAAAGTTTGGCATAGTTATATAGCGCCAGCTTGGTATCAGAGGGAGGCAAAAATGAGCTCAAAAATCTGGCTGGCTTTTGTAGTGGATGGCAGAGCAAAAATGAAGAAAGAGTGCCTCAAATGAGAGTGTTGGGAAGGGGGAATTTTACCCTTTGCAAGCTGCTGGGTTGAGGAACACTGTTGCTTTCTTCAATGGCATAGTGGGAGGGATCAGCTCATTTCCAAAAGCCTAAGTAAGAGACAAAGAGCAGAACTCAGTTTATCTTTTAAGCACACTGCTAAAACAGTTCAAAATAATGCTCCCCTACAAATGTCAATGGGCTTTCAAGCCTCATGACATTCAAATGACTTCCATCTTCAGCCATTGTACAGGTCTCCTATTCAAAGACTGCACCCTTAGCAACAGCTCACATCACTGTCATAAGTACTCTTTAGCTCATTTTTACAATTCCACCACCCTTTCGTTTTTGTCAACCTCTGGTTTTCTGCCATGGGCAGAGATCCAGGGAGCTATCCTTGACTCCAAGGTTACTTGATTTTCTTTCCTTATGTAATTCTCATACACCTGCCTGCCACCTTCTTTCTGCATCCTTTCTCACTTCTGAACTTCAATTCCTCAGTCTCTTCTACTCATTTTAGTATTTTCTATGCTTCAGTTTTTGGAGATATGAAAGAATTACCAGAGCAAGTTCACTGTTTCTCACATTTTTTCCCTAATGTCTCTATATAAAAATCACTTAACTCCTCTTCAATTTTTAATCCAATTCTGAAGAGGCGCCTCTATTTTAAATTCTCCAAGAGTCATTCCATATACAGCCTCTTGTACCTATTTCCATAGCTTTTCAGCACAGGAGGGGCAAGAAAAGGCAAAGCTTCCATGCATACATCCGACTCTGTAAACCTCTTTAAGGTCACTTAAAGACATCCTCACTAACACACTAAATCAAACTGGTTTTGAGTACAAGCATGACAATGTATTCAGCAATACTACCCAGAAGCCACACAAATAAAGTAGGAACAAAAGACCACTGAGCTGAGCATGGCCCAGTCAACTGTCCCTGGCTTCTTTTCCCCTTTATCTTGAAAGTTAATCCCCCTAGCAGGAATTTTTAACTTGAAGAAGGTGATACTGTACACAAAGAACAGTACATTTTAGTGGTCATTAGCTGGTTCAAATTTATAATTAATTCCCCTTGCCAATTTTGCTCAGGAAACCTCAATTAAAAGAAGGGTGCAGCTGCTATGCTGCTTAAAACATTCAAATTTCTTCTTCAAGAGAGGAAAAGGATGAGAGAAGTTGCTGAGAGTGAAGAAACCTTCAAAGAAATGAAAACAAATCAATAGCTCTTAAGCTTTACTCAAAGATCAGCTGGAAAACAGACCAACTTATTATATTGCAATTGTTGGGCGGGAATTGGGGAATAGGGGACCTCTAGCATGTTACAGCTGTTAGAAAGAACTAATTGTTTGTCAGGGTGACACAATGTCATGTATTTACATGCTCTAAACAATCTAACAAGGCTCCAAACAACCTTACAAGACTCATAAAGAATTTATCACTAAAGAAATAATTACTTCTTTATGTAATATACTTAGACGTTTATGTTATGTACAGGGGCATTTCTAAAGCAGATGCTGATTTGTAAGACAGGAAATATAAAAATAATAATGCAACATTCTAGAAGTCTTTCAGAGCAGAACATAAGACAATTTAAAGTCAGACAATAAAAATGGTTATTAAATATATATATGTGAAGGTATAATTTAGGCAAGCCAATGCCTTTTTCACTTTCTTGTCAAATGCACATTTTCAGGTATTGTATTTCTGCATTTCTAAGATGACAATCACTATTCTGCAACTATAAAAAACCCTTTATACAAGGCCTTTATAGTGCTTTATGAATACTAACAAAGAAACTAGATTCTTTTACAGAAAACTATCCTTAAGTGAATTGTTTGCCAGATAGATGGCACCTTTAACACATGCCCCGAGTTCAGCAACATGGTTAATCAGCGGGACTGATTTGCAAAGTCCAAGTCAGCTGATGCTGTTTTATTCTAGAGAAGGAGGTGTAAAACATTAAAATATGATGAGTTCTTTATTATAGAATCTTTCTATAATCATTTGCCACACCAAGGCTGTCATCTTAAAATTATATTTAAATTCAGACACACATGGTGGAACTTCTGCATGAAGTGCTGCTGTAGTGGATACTTTGGCAGAATGGCAGCTGCCTCATCAATTTGATATTGTAACAGGCTTAAAATCTCAAAAAATCCAAAACAGTAGGAACCTCTACACACCACTTCATTCAGACTAAACCTTTTCTTGGGTGAGTCTGCCGCTATTTTTTCCCAATATTTATACAGCACTATAAATGCAAGTAGCGTTTTTCAAACAATTTCAGATTGTTGTTACTCTGAAGAACGTATCAGACACTTAATGCCTTACTGCTGCATTGCTGTGTGTTTTCAAGAACTATTTGGCACTGACACATCAGTAAGAATGGAAATTACAGCAAGAATTGATTACTAGGCTTTCTGGTTCATTCCATTCGAATGCAGGAGTCTTCTGCAGGATATTTTCCCAGGCTTTAACCTTGGACATTGTAGGAAGCTCTACTGACAGTGCTTTTGTATTTTCATTTATAAGAATAAGCCACAATGGAACAGAACTTGTCACTTAATTACTGGAATTAAGAAACAGGAAATTCAGAATTTCCACACAACTTAACTATCTTCTTGTACCAGTCTTTCCTTAGCAGTTACACCTTTTGGACAGCACACACCACTTCATCAGTGCCTTTTAAAAAATTGTTTTAATTTGGCCAGCATGCTTCAAATAATGACGTATTAACAGCTATTTTTGGTGATATAAAAAACTTCTATCACTTCATTACTATGCAGTAAAAATGAATATTGAAAACATAAAAATCAAGAACAACTGATACTCTGAGTTGTAAAAGCATTTGACTCTGAGGCTGTAACTATGGTTTATGAAAGCACTATTTTCAGGGAAAGATTTTTCTTGTTCTTTCCTGAGACTTGAGCTCCCTTACACCTATACTGGCATGAAGATCCACTGCACAAGACGAGTTGCTGTGAAAATCTTCCTCTCAACAGCAGGCAGGCTAAAAATTGCAATTATTCAGGTGCACCACAGAAGCAGGGTAATCTGAAGAAAAGTTCTCTTCTGAGAAAAATAATTTTCCCTATTCTTCTAAGGCCCCAGTATGTAGCAATGATGGAAACAGTGTTACACCCTTCAAAATCACAAAGATCTGTCATGGAGAAGCAGGTTTAAAGTAAACTTTACTTGTGGGAGGTGGAAAGACTTAAAATCCTACAGAAGGGATGTCATTCATGGGCAGCAGCACTTACACCTCTGAAAGACTGTTTACTAAGGACAATATTTCTTTATAGGAATACTACAGTACGAGAATTTTTTGATTGCTGTTTGCCCAGACAGGCCACAAACTAGGAAATGCAATAGCCAGTACCCTCAGAGATAACTATCTCCCCCTCAACACTTGTTTTCTTATCAGTGATCAGCAAACAGGTTGACTCCATTAAGTTCCCAGTACACGGGTCTCAAAAGAGCTGGCTCAGTCCCTCATCACAGTCCCTCAGGACTGAACAGACCAGAGCCAGGGTCTCTCCAGCTGAGCACAGACACGAAGCAGTTTGCGATGCTCCTGCCCAGACTGCACCCCTGGCGGTGGGTCTGCGATTTCAGTCTTACCGACAAATCCTCTTCCTACCAGAGCAATTACAGCTGCCGTACTGTGGGTCCGGCAGCTACAGCAGTTTAACTAAGATCAGCCCGGCGATAAGGCTGTGCCGTCCCCCGCAGCAGCAGCGAGGGCACGGAAGGTGCAGTGCCCCGGCTGCAGGCGGGGCCTCCCACACCCTTTGGCACTTCAGCAAAGGAACACAGATGGCACCATTACAAGGCTTGTCACGCAGAAAGGGCCCGCTGGGAAAATCTCAGGAGCCCTGCACAACCAAGATAAGAGGGAGATTTTAATCTAATTTTATGACTTTAAACGGTATTACCTGGGCTTCTTGGCATGCAGCTCTTCGTAGCAGGTTATCGCTATCAGGTGAGACAGAAGAGAGAGCAGGCATTATGTTGTGTAAGTTTAAAACGATTTGCTCATTTTTAAAATGTAGGCACATACCCCCTTTACACACAGTTTGACAACACTGAAACGAACAAAAAAAAATTTAAGGTTGAAATGCACCCATTTAAGCACACAAACATAATCTTTTTCTGCCTGTGCACATGAACATTCTTTGTAAAATAAAGAAAAGCAGGAAACAAAGACCAGGATGCCAAGTGTGCTGAGATTACATAAGCTCTGACACACTGTATAACTGTAATTTATTTTTAAATTGCTACATAACTGTACTCCAGAGCTAAGGTGAGGGTTTTTCCAGTGTTCATGCTGCCTGTTATTTACACTGAAGGTACTTACCATCCTGGCAGTATAGAAGGGATTTAAAGTAGATTTAAGCGTAACTTCCACGGACTTCAGTCTTTATGCGTTATAATTGTAAACTCCCCTCTCCATCAGTTTGTGAGCTGAACACGTGTTCATGCAGCACCTACCACCCACCTAGGTCTGAGCATGGCCTAAAGCAGTAACTCACAGAGGTGAAAAACACTCAACTCACATAAGTGAAGTTTAAAAACAAAGGAGGAAATATCAGATATGGCACGGACATTTGTTTCAGACATAAATTCCTGACTAATCCTTGTGCTCGTCATTGGTGACAGCATTAGCAAGGTGACAAGCAGGGTATAGTTGGCAAGCACACAGGAGAAAGAGCTACTGAGTGAGGAACAGAAGTCTGCTCTTTCCCAGACCAAAAAATGCCCTATTTCCCCTTGCAGACAAAATGGGGAGTAATGTTCTGCAGTGTCTAGAGTCTCACCTGTCCTCTAGATACCAGACGCTGCCCCTCCTTGCTAAAACCAAAACATTCCTTTCAGCTTGTCCTTGCCAATACCTGGCAAGACTGTATATTACTGTCTCAAAATATCAAGTACAAAAAAACCCAATTACAGTCAGCATACCAAAATGAACACTATGCTGAAAGGATTAAAGGCCAACCAGAAAAAAACAAGTGACTAAGAAATCAGCACACTTGTGCTCCGAAGAGTGGCTCATCAGGCCAAACCCTGCGATGGAAATGGCAGAAGAGAGGGCAAGGCCCAAACACGAGTGCCATCTATTCAATTCCATGAGTTTACAGTATTTATCTCTCACTGGAGCTATATAAGCTGCTCTTTTTGGCTTAACAAGAGATGCTGCAATGCCATAAAATGAGAAGTAGGGTGACTTCAGGTGAGATACCAAACTGGGTTCCGAGAAAATAACTCTACAGTAAAAAAGCCACATTATTATTCCGGGTAATAACAAAAGGACAAAGGAAGAGTCAAGCATGGAAAAAGAAAATATGTGAGTAATACCTCACCGGGATAACAAGAAACTGAAATGTCTAAGAAAAAATTTCCTCAGAGGCATGCTGTCATATCTGCTCCTTAAAACTAAAGGAGAAAATAATTTGTATTAAGCACCGGCAATATTACTTAGGGAAGCGACAGACTTGGGTTTGATTGCAGTAATATGATGAAAGCACACCAGTTAAAGTAACTGCCTCTGCAAAGGTTTGTGTTCCAAGCTAAGCAACGTTGTCACAGCTAATTCCAGCTCAGTCAAGACAGCATGACGGGCTAAGCCCACACTGCACCGCTGAGAGCATGAGCCCTCACACAGGGACTTTTTACCCCCCTGGGTGACTATGTGTGACCAGAGCAAACACAAAGCAACTGCAATTTCTATACATAAAGCTGAAATATTATGGGATATCAAGCAAACCGTGCTATCAAATGATGGCAGCACAGTTGATGTCTTTGAGAACTGCTGCCCTGACCTTATTCACAAATCCTGGTCAAACCTACATTATTTGTTTACTTCACAGTGATGCTGTTTTGTCCAGAAGTCAAGCTGTGTCACACCATCAGCCTGCATGTTCTCCTGGTGCCCACAACCTTATGCTGCAGTGTTAGTTGCCTCTAAAATGGAGCCCAGCAATACTTTCCAAATGTAAGCAAAAGATATTTTGCTCTGTTTCCCAACCTGCAAAGACCCTCAAAACAACTGTCAAGAATGCAAGCCCAATTCAGCTCAATGGAGTCTCAACCATAAAAATTAAGCTTGACAATTTAGATGTCAACATTTATGTTCATTTTCTCCTGCAGTGAAGCACTTACAGAAACAGAAAAAGTCTATTCTGACACTTAATATTTTTGTGTCAAAAGAAAAATTTAGAGACCAGAAGAACTGTTCACCATTCAGCAATTGTCTCACTTGTCTCACCTCTCCAGCAGCGCAGCACCCAGAATCCCATACCATCCCAGCCACAGTCATAGGATTCCCACTGATCCAACTGGGACATGTATTTCAGAGTCATCTGAGTCTTAAGGATGCCCCAAGTTTGGCTTAAGGATGCCAGGTAACAGGAAATATTTTATTTCCTTAAAATGTGATGTCAACACTTAATTGACTTCAAACTCAAGTTTAAAAAGCACAAGTGCCCTCACAGGAGTGCATCTCTAAGAACAGCAGTTCTCCTCCTCCATCACAGCTCTTTCCTCTACTCACCTCATGTCGCTCTCACACAGTACCAAAAGTGGTCTGGAAGCCCTCTGTAAGTCATACCAACTAATAAATATTGCTAGAAAAATGTTAAAAACAGCAGAAAGGTAATTTCTTAAAGTCTTGTGTCTCAGTATGTATTAATTCTCAAAATATGTCTGCACACCAGCTCCTAGAGAAAAAGAGACTTTAACAACACACACAAGATTTTGTTGATTTTTTTGTACTTTATCATCCACTATTAGGCAGTAACAAAGCCTTTTCAACAACCCTCGAGCACGAGCAGGTGGAGGCTGAGGGAAATTGCTGCACTGCCTTAAAGAACATGCAGAGATTTCTTCTGACTTGCACCATATCCACAGCAAACCGAAAATCAATTTTTACTTTACATTTCCCCTAAGGGCTTATCTACACAATTCGAGCTTAAAGCGAAAGAGACAAGCAGTGTTGCATCTGCTGGCCAACTCAGAGCTGTCTTCCTGCTGTGAGAATTAAGCACCACACAGCTTACAGCTGGGCCAACTTGCTTAAGCAGTAAAAAATTGGGAGACGGAGAGGAACAAACAGAGGCAGTGGGGTATGGAAGAGAGAGGATGTCCTAAGCTGAACCCACGAACAGAACATTCCCAGTCAACCCTCAAGGCCAGCAGCCACTGCAGCGCAGACTCTTTGGAGCACAGAGAGGGCTTACACCAAAGCAAGGAACCAAGGCAGAGAGAACACAAGAGCAGCTGTCCAGAGCTCCCCACACACCAGCGCTGGGAGAGCACAGCAACCGTACGACCCCCTTGAACCTTGGGCTGTTCTGACTCGTTGGCAACATCCCCAGTGCAGGATTGGTGGCCACTGCTCCTGTCCCGAGTGTTTTCAGCTAGAGTAGGGAATTAGCACTCTTACATGTAAGCACACGGATCCACACAATGTAATATGGATGCTCCTCCAGCAGAGGCCAGGACAGAAAGGACAGTTCCCACGATGAAGGGTCAGCCAGGGCAGCAATGCAGGCAATAAGCAGAACAACAAAGTCAAACCAAGGCTGTTTGAGGCCCACAGCTGCAGCAAGGGTAAGCCTTTGTCTGAGAGCCAACCAAAGCAACTCCCTTAGAAGTGACCACACTACAAATGTATAAAGAAGCTCAGGTGTGAGATCCCATTTCCAAAAGGGTTATCGGTATTAAATCTAAGACTATTAAGTATACCCAGAAAGAAGAAGCCTAAAAACTCTCCAGTTCAGTGTCTGCATTAAAACACAAGAGTTTTGTGAGGAAAAATTTGACCAAAGCTGTGCATATAGGATTACTCCTCAGGAGTTATAAAAGAGCTCCTAAAAGAGATTTTATCTTAGAAGAGAGCTTTTTTGGCTGCTTCTAATAGGGCAAGAGCACAGCATCCTCTCTGCTGGATATTAGCATTTACTTCCATCTTGGCTTTGGAAGGGCATGAAAGACAATCTCAGTTTTCATCAGCTTTACCCAAGACTCAGAACTTATACTCCGTTTTTTTGACTAAGTTCTGATGAAATAAAGTCAGCCACTCAGGAAGTATATGCAGAAAGGTGACAAAGTGAGTTATCAGTTGGCAAACACGCAGAGACTAACATTCAAATTGTAGATAACAATAACACTGAAGATTACTGGCAGGCAGTCAAAGGCTGAGGTGCTTTGCCAGCATTTTCTAAGGAGAAAGTCAATATTTTAACATATACAGAGTAAAACCAAGAGTCTGACGAGTCCACTGCCTCAGTACAACACCGAGGGTCCCCATCCTGACCAAGTGATGATCACTCACGCAGGGACATCACTGTAACCGTCTGGTCAAATCTGACAATCAGTTAAACTGATGTCCATCATGCCAGAGATTAAATTTCTGCTGATTTGGCATAGCTGGTGACTCACTGCACCACCTGGACGTACAAAGAACAGCAGCAGCTCAACTCAGGAAAGGTGACCCGGGACATAAAGGTGAGAGGGGCTTCCAAACTGGGTGGACATTTTAAAACAATCATACGGTATCTTTGTTTGTAATCAATCTCATGTGTATACATTAAAGAGAAGTATGTTACTGTGTATGAGCACACACCTGACAATCTGAATACTCTCTAAGCTTTGATCTAGGATACTAAATTCAGTGTCCCTTGTACCTGCAGCATGATATGCTATAGATTAAAATGAGTGTAATATGTAAATTTATGCAATCCAGAGACATTAAAGACAACTTCACGTGTAGCAACACTGAGTTATCTTCTTAATTCTCCAACACTATAAGAGTATTTACTATCCTAAATGCAAGACAATGGATTTTTAAAAATATCCTTTTATGAGAACAAAAGGAGTTTTAAGACTCACTGAGGTTTTGTAAAAATGGCAACAGGGTTTTAGTTAACATCAGTTCAACCAGACATAACACCTATCATTTTACACATGAAAAACCTTTGCCACCTCCTGATCGATGCCTCTGCTGAACAGGTATCTTCTGTTATATCACACACTCAGAAGGGCTGAATTACAAACAGGGGAGGAGGAATCAGCACAAGGTTTCCTCTTTGCTCTTCCTATTCACCCAAAAACTCATTACTTTTAAACCAGTCAGTATTTGAACAAAGGCCCCAAAGTCGGAAGGCCAATACTCTGATCCAGAAACTAAACCCTGCATGAACAAAGTACCACACAAGGCCAGACTAAGCAGCTCCTCGACCTTTACAGTTATTGTCATCCACAGCCTTTAGACTAACTCAGCGATGATCCATCACACTCCAGTGCCCCTCTTTCCTTTACGCCCTAGGGAGCACAACGGCATCCACATCAGACCCACAGCACAGTCTTCAGGGTGCAGGAGGGGGACACCCAGGTCCACTTCCAGGCAGGGAAGTGGCACTGGGAACAAGTCTGGAAAAGGTAACATTCCTTTTGTCCAGATTTGTCCATGTAGCACCCTCCAAAATCTTAAGGAAATACTCCAAAGGTCTTCTGTCCCTGTGAGCATGTAGAGATTGACTACAGAAGAGTTGCCATTTATTTGCAGGATAGATTGTTATTTACAATAGCTCCACTTAATGCAGGCATCATAACCACTGCATCCAAAAGAGGAATGAACCTTGAGAAGTCAAAAAAGAAAACTATCTGCTCCTTGCAAGAGAAATATTTTAGAAAATCCACAAGGACGGAAAGAGGGATGCAGGACGGGAAACAAAAATTATCTTCAGCTGCAAACAAATGAGCAACATCTCAGAGAGCTCCTTCCAAGAAGTCAGAGGCTAATCTGAACTGATCCTGTGCTAAAGCAAAACACCCCATCATCAGAAACTCGTGATGCCAGAAACCGAAGCACAAGACTTCACTAAACCTTTAATCTGTTCTAAAAGGGCAAATCTAAGCCTAGTCAGGTATGTCTCATGCATAGCAATTTAGCCTCTGATGTTGGTAACAGCAAGCCTCAGGGCCAACACAGCCCATACACGGATCCTTCACTAACCTCTCCCAGTGCTGCCTGTGGCAGCCTGTGTGTGGGGCAAAAGGCAGCTCTCCTGCTCCCCAGCGTAACTGGTACACAGACAAAGACACTGGGAAGAGGGAATATACAAAAAGACACCAAAAGCCATCGCATTCGAAAGCAAAACAAGCTGCAGAAAGGGATCCTGTCCAGCAGCACCAAGGTAAGGCACTCACTGTGCACAGAGTACTATGAAAGGGCTGCTGAGACCACCTTTGAATACTTTTTTACACTCTTGCCATCAGGTTCTTCTGTCACTCCTCATTTTTCTGTTCCCTGGCTAAAACAATCTTCCACAGAGACTAGCACAGAAATGGCTAAACGGCTGTCACTGTTTCCAAACAGTGTTTAAATCTCTGAAAGCTGTACTTCACAGCTGTGCTTCAGCCTGCATCAAAGTCTCACACAGCTGCTTGTCATCACAGTACTTCCTACCTTGCATTTCCAGTGTCTGGTAAGGAAATTTTTCTTTTTACTTTCCTTTATAGATAAAAGGGGAGACTGAAGAATGGGATATGTGAACATATTTTTCCCCCCCAATATATCATCTGGGTTAAAGCACCATGCCTACACTTAGTGCAAATAACCTCCAAGCACTGAAATTTAGATACCAAAGGTTCCCTTTTTTTGCTTGTTTGCCTTTCATGTTTTCCTCTTTATTCACATTCTCTGTGATCAGAATGTGACTTCACAGTTACCACACAGGAAATCAATACAGCTGAAACCAACAGCACACGAACAGGCACACGAGCTCCCGGAAACAAGAGACACAAAGGGGAGACTGATTGTGCCTGTCACCTTTCCCAGGCCTTCTCAAGTGCCCACTCTCCATATGCACAAGGAGCATAGTCATTTCCTTAAAGTCTACTCCAGTAGCCCTCTGTAGTCTGCACTCTGCTGTCATTAGTATCTGTGGCACCAGAAGACCGGTGAAGAGGCCACTTACGTAAGCTGGGTACCTGTGAAGGTCACAGGCTGCTCTGCCCCACCAGCCAGCCCCTCCTCACAGGAATGCCACTGAGCAATTTCTTCCTTCTCATTTTGTACATTAAGTTTATTCTTTTGGCTAAGAGGTATTGAGAATGATAGAACTTCAAATAATTGCTCTTTTACATTTTGTTATTTCATCAAAATTCAAAGTTCGAGTCGTCAGAGGAGAAAGTTGAATGCAAGGTCACTGACATTACATGGAGGCATCAAAAAACCCAACCTATTTAGTACAAATACTTCTGCTCACAACAGGGTAAGCTATGTGTATCTGGTCCACCCTCCCTGCTCAAGCAGGGTCATCCCAGAGCACATGGCACAGGATTGTGTCCAGACAGTTCTCCAGTATCTCCAGCAAGGGAGACTCCACAATCTTCCTGGGCAACCTGTTCCAGTGCACAGTCACCTGCACAGTGAAGGTGTGCATGTTCAGGTGGAACTTCTTGTGCATCAGTTTCTGCCCATTGCGTCTTGTCCCATTGCTTGGCACCACTGAGAAGAGCCTGGTATATCCTCTTGACACCCTCCCTTCAGATACTTACAGACATTGACGAGGTTCCACCTCAGTTGTCTCTTCTCTTCAGCTGGGCTGAACTGGCCCAGCTCTCTCAGCCTTTCCTCTTAAGAGAGATGCTCCAGTCCCCTCATCATCCTCCTTGCCCTCCACTGAACCCATTCCAGGAGCTCCACGTCCCTCTTGTACTGAGGAGCCCAGAGCTGGACACAGCACTCCACATGTGCCTCCCCAGGGTGCTGAGCAGAGGGACAGGATCACCTCCCTCGACCTCCTGGCAATGCTCATCCTAAGGCATCCCAGGATACCACTGGCCTTCCTGGCCACAAGGACACACTGCTGGCTCATGGACAGCTTGTTGTCCACCGGGACCCCCAGCTACTTCTCTGAAAGTCAACTGAGCCTTAGTTGCTTCAGGTAAGAAGCAAGCAACTAAAGCAGATGTACAATGCAAAACAAAGACTGATTTAATGCAAAAGTCCCGAGGCAAAAGGATGTGAAGAAGGAAGGTATAACAAACAACATAAACAGATTCATTTTCCTAACTTTTCCCTCGAGGCTTTGGCAGCATTTCAATGCAAGCAGAAAAGAACACTGCTAAAATCCCAACTTAACAACCAAAAAGGCATCCAGACAGGGACAGGACAAACAGCAGCACCAAAAGTAACATTTTTTTAAAATAAATTGGCTACACTTGCATTTTAGTCAGACGCATTTATGGTCATCTTAATGGACAGGGACTAAAATACAAACACAGCTACTTAAACATCACAAATGAGGATTTTGCTTACCATAAGGGACATCTGCTCCACAGGTAAACAGTGGGAATGACACCATTAGGTACAAATTATGTGAGCAGCAGTGACGGGCTCCTTGCAACTGGGTGAGCAACACCAGCAAGGACAGCACAGGGCTGCTGCCCACGCCCGGCCTCCAGAAAGGAACAGGGGCTCCTGCAACAGCAGCCTGGCATCCCTCATGTGGGGCATGGCACCATTAAAAGCAAAAAGGAGCTGGGAAAACCCACGGGCACACGACCACCGCGCTGGGATGGCTGTCCTCGGCACACGGAGGTGGCACCCTGCCAGCCTGGTTCCATTCATCCTTACAGCACGGGCTAAAAGCAGGCAGGCTGATGGCACGCACACGGACGAGGGCATTTTTTTAAGTCAGAAGAGACAAAACTCTCTGCTCTCCAAGAGGCCCTAAAATCGCTCAAGCCACCCAGACATCCCCAGTGTTTAAACCTCCCGCCTGAACCAGCGCCAGGCGCACAACACGGCCAAGGTGGGAAGGACAGAAGCAACTGAGCCTCCCCACGGGATGGAGGAGCGGGATGGAGACCCAGCCCTGACGGTGCCGGGGCCCTCCGAGGGGACACCCCCATTCTAGGAGCTCCCCCTCCCTCCCGCCTCCCTGCCCGGCCCCAGCCGGCATTACCAGTGCCTCCCATAGAGCCAGTGCCCTCCCCAGCCCAGCAGGCAGGCGCCGACCGTGGATTTCTTCCAGTGGTTCCTGAGGGCCGCCACCACTTTCGCCATCCCGCCCTCGGGATGCGCCGCCGCTGCCGCCGCCCGGCCCGGCTCGGCTGGAAACGGCTCCCGCGGCCCCGGCGTTCCGCGCCGGCGCCCGGCCGCGACTGGAAGGGACAAACAACAAAAACCCCACAAATCCCGAGGAAAAGTGTTTTCACACCCCCACCCCCGTGTCCCGGCCCTCGCTGCGGAGTCGCCCTCCTGCCCCCGAGGTGACCCACTGCCGCGGGCGCTTGGCTGCCAGCGCTGACGCTGCCGGGCACGGGGAGCAGGAGATGATGTGTGGCAGAGGGAGAAAGTGAACAGGGTTTTTTTTTTCACACTAATAAAAATATACTCGGTGCCCACCGCCCCGCCAAACCCAAAAACCAAACCAACAAACAAAAAACAACAACCACAAAACGAGCAAAAACAAACAAACAAAACCACCACCACCCCCAAACACAACAACTCTCAAAACAAATAATAATAATAATAATAGTAAAACCTGAAAGTACTCCAGAATATTCCAGCCACAAGAAATGTTGTCCAGGAAGGACCCGGGGTTTGCTGTTTAAGACAAACCAACAGGATGACCATAGGCACCAGGAGAAATGTCTCCCATCATGCACGGAAAACACCAGCCTCAGAAGGATGCCATGCAGCCATGAACAGCATGAACGTCCTGCCAGGGAAAGGTGGGTCTGACCTCAGGGTGGAAAATGCTTTGGGACAAACTAGTGGTGGTGACCTGTCGCTAGTGGGGTTCCACAGGGCTCCATCTTGGGCCCTGTGCTCTTCAACATCTTCACAAATGTCTTGGATGCAGGACTGGAGGGGATACTAAGCAAGTTTGTCGATGATACAAAATTGGGAGGAGCTGTCGACTCCTTCCAGGGCAGAGACACCTCGACAAATTAGAGAGATGGGCAATCACTAACAGCTTAACAAAGACAAGTGCTGGATTCTGCACTTGGGATGGGGCAACTCTGGATGTAAGTACAGACTGAGGAATAAGACGCTGGGAAGCAGTGCTGGGAAAGGGACCTGGGAGTCCTGGTCAATGGCAAGTTGAACGTGAGTCAGCAGTGCCCTGGCAGCCAGGAGGGCCAACCATGTCCTGGGGGGCATCAAGCAAAGCATTGCCAGCTGGTTGAGGGAGGGGATTGTCCTGCTCTGCTCTGGGGCAGCCTCACCTGTAATATTGTGGCAGTTTTGGTCACTGCAATATAAGAAAGACATTAAGCTATTAGAGAGCTTCCAAAGGAGAGCAACGAAGATAGTGAAGGATCTATAGAGGGGAAGCCATACAAAGAGTGGCTGAGGTCACTTGGTCTGTTCAGCCTGGAGAAGAGGAGAGACTTCATGGCAGTCTACAACTTCCTCGTGAGGGGAAGAGCACTGATCGATTCTCTGCAGTGACCAGTGACAGGACCCAAGGGAATGGGCTGAAGTTGTGTCAGAAGGAGGTTTAGACTGGATATTAGGGAAAGGTTTTTAACCCAGAGTGTGGTTGGGCACTGGAACAGGCTCCTCAGGGAAGTGGTCACAGCACCAAGCCTGATGGATTTCAGGAAGTGTTTCAACAATGCTCTCAGGCACATGGTGTGATTCTTGGGGCTGTCCTGGGCAGGGCCAGGAGCTGGACTCAATGATTCTTGTAGGTCTCTTCTAACTCAGGATATTCTATTATTCTGACTCAGGCCATGGTCTCTCGTGATGTCTGAAAGATGGTGAACAGCCTCAGAGATTTCATAAAAGTGCCAAGAGACCCCATCCTATAAGAAAGGAAGAGAGGTGTTGGCCATTCACAACACACCACTGGCTAAATGGTGTGAGGAAGCAACGCTGCTTTTGTAGACCACAGCCCTCCTTTTGACAGGGACCTGAGCTTGAGGACTCAGAGGAACAAGTTTGGCAGTCTGGCAGGGACCTGTGGGTCAGGGTAATGAACTTAACACCAGACACAAATTTTTTTTCCATTATGTTTTTTCCCTTTTTTAAAATGCCATTTGCAGCAATACAAACATATCAAAGTCAATAAAATGGCTTTTTTTTTGTCAAAAGCTTCCCCAAATCCTTTTGCTTAAGAATGTCAGGATGGGATGTGAATAGTAACATAAGGTGGCTGCTTGAGGCCAAATTTGGGATTCTGGGTATGCAAAAGTCTGTTCTACAAAAATCACATTGACACAGAAGATGGTCCAGAAAACACACTGCAGTTAGTGATAAGAAAAGCAGACTAAACCCTATGGATTATTTTCCCTACTATGTTTTGGGTTTTCTTTTCACTTCTTTTTGTAAAGCAGATGGTCTGGGAATTGTTTTTTCAAAGAAAACATTAAATTATCTTCTCCTGATGAATATTTCAGGCATAACCTCATCCAGTAGCCATTGCTTCCCACTTCAATATTCCAGGTTCATCTGTCCAGTGCACCTCAGTGTACTGAGTGCATGCACTTGATGCAGTGCTGAGTGTTCCAGGTGGCACGGAGTTATTAAATGTCCTACTTTTCTTTTTGTGGTGTCCTGCTTTCTTTGAGGATTCGGGTGGTATGGCCAACTGCTAACAGCAATGATAGCCACAGATATTAGTACCCTCATCCTGCTTTCCTTCACTTATAAAAAGACTGTGCTGATAAATGCTTTTCAAATTCATAATTCTCATGTGGTGCCACAAATAATTCACAAGCATCTGTAACTTCCTATTTTGCAACCAAGTCTTCTGAGTACAGTTATGTTTATTAACGATGTTTCCAAAACAAGCTTGAATTTTTAAAATAAAGCCTCTTTAGCATGCTAATACACGTTTGGAGCAGTCAGAAAAAATGCTTAAATGTATGAAAGACATCTCTAAGATGGCTGAATGGAAATTTTCCTGAGTTCATAACCATGAAAACACATCAGGGCTAGTATAAGTGAGAAATTTTAGCTCAAATACTAGTGGTCTTCAGCATCCCTACCAGAGGGACTTGACCCTGCTTTGGGCAGGGTGGCTGAACTGGGTGAGCTCCAGAGGTCCCATCCTATCTCCACTATTGGGACTGTGTGATGCTACTTGAGAATTTGGGTTGGTGAGTTTTGAGATGGAGCTTTTTGAAGAGAACTACCCTTAGAGACAGTGCAGCCAACAATGACAGATTTTGCACTTGTCTTTTTACTTGGCTTTACTGAGAATGCAGTGTCCATTCTGAAATCCCTCCTGGCAAACATGTACGTCCTAGTTTTTTGGCCCTGGCTGTCTGATCACCCTCGAGGTAGATCACACCTGCCATGCTGCTGCATGTACCACGTACTTCTCTTTTATCTGTCCTAGTTTTCTGCATGTCAGATCAATAGAAGTAGGTATTAGAGTATGTGCAATGGAAAATGAGAGGATAAAGGGTTGATCTCAAACATCCTCTAGATCATGTGCTGTAGTACTTTTTTAGGCCAAGTAAAATTCCTGCTCTCTTTTTCAGAAAACTGTTCAGAGGAGGCTGGAATGTGTGTTTTTGTTTTCTCATGATTGCTAGATGGATGGTGTAAAAAAAGAATATTTCAAAAAGCTGCTCTGCAACTGTGGGGATATGTCACTTAAAATTATCACACGAGTTGTGCGTGAAGACAGGTGAATGCCTCATCCCAGTTACTCATGTCTGACCCTTTTTTGAAGAGCAGTTTTTTTATATTCCTGTCTCTACCATCAGTTCCAAGCCTGTTAGCAGAAGAAGCTTCAGGCACAAACTTGTTTGTAACTTTCGGAAAGTCACATCCACAATCATCTCTGTTCTCTTCTTAGCCACAGAATGTGGGGAAAACAGTGGATTTTTCTCTACTACTTGGCAATGCCCTACAATTGATAAGGGCAGAGAATTATTTAGTATCTATTTCTGTCTAGCACAGTCTGTGCCTATGTTTGCATAAAAAAGGGACTTCCCCGGTCCATTGTAGTCATTTTGTCATCCCCACAGGAATGGAGAACTGAGACCCCTCTGCCTGCTGGATATCCTGGCATTTGTGACTCACCTATGGATGGTCTGAGGGTGTGGAACAGCAGTGCTGTCAGCCACCACGGTGATCATATCTCTTCAGGTGCTTCCTTACAAGTAAAATGCAAATAGCTGCTTGTATTGCAAAGAGAGCAAGTGTATTGCTCTGTAGGAGCTGTGTGTTTACCACATCGATGTAAGTCCGTGTTCCTGCCAGACCGAGGCAGCGTTGTCTGGTTATAGTCTACCCACATCCCCCTATTTTTTACACATGTTAATATCACTGAGGCCAGAGTGACAGGGAAGAGTGTCTTCACACAACCTTTAGGCTTTTGTGCAGCTGATGAGAAAAAACACGGAATCTAAATCTTTCCATGCCTCTGACCAGCGAGGGAGATTATAATTTGCTTTGTTTTAATTCCACAACACCTGAACAGCAAGCATGATTTAAAGTGAGAGAGAGCCCTTTTCCTTGGTGGATGGGAGCAGGACTGACTGGGTGTCTCTCCAGGTCAGACCATGCGATGGGAGCTCCAGACTTTTAGGCACATCCTCCTCCAACTTTTCTGTCCCCACAAGCCATGGGTATAGGCTTGGCTGCAGACAGAGCTCTTTCTCTCGCTGTCTGGGGTGGTTCTTGTGCTAGCTAAAATCTCTGGTGGGCTTCCCACTCTGTCTTTCTCAGCTTCTGTTCTCCAGGTTTTGCATCCAGTGCCTGAAGCTGTTCTTCCACTGAGTGTCCCAGGCCCCCCCGTTCCACCCTGGCCAATGACTTGTGTAAGAGAGAGGAGCACTGCAGCCACTGGAACTAATCGGAGAAAGTTCCTGCCTGTGAGAGCAGAGAAAGTTCATGATGGATTCTCTTGCCCTCATTTCCAGCTCTGCCTGGAGGTGTGATTCCCTGGGGTAGTCATGTCTGCAGTCAGTGCCTGCTCCACTGGCTTGGAGAAGGAACTGAATCATACTGGCAGGGTTTTTGGTTGGGTAATTCAGGGAAGCTCTGCACAAGAATAATCTCTCCCCTTGCTTCCCCTCCTCACTCTTTCTTGGCTCTTCTGTAAGCAGAACATGACCTGAGCTTCACTCTCCCTAGAAGGAAATTCAGGAGTGTGCCTAGTGTATTTGTATGGCAAGCCCCGCCACCTTTACACCCTGCCCCCTCTTCCCACAGCTGAGCTATTATACAGAAATATTCCCTGATTCTCAGAGTTTATTAACCTTTTTTCCAAGGGAATGAAGAGAGATATTCACAGCTTTTGAACAGCAGCAGAAACCCATTAAATTGCTCTGTGGTAATCTTGTCAGGAACTTGTTCCTTTAGCAGAGACCCATTTCAGAAGGCTCTACACTCACTCCCAAACCATTTGGATTCAGCAAATGCAGGAGCCACTGAGGCATTAGGGTGAGCAGGCTTGGACCCTAAGCTTTGAGCATAGCACCAGTTAGATCTCCTCTGGCTCTCCTCCAAATGAAGGAACAAGGACAGTACCCTGGGACTGGGATCTATCCATTCACCCAGCAGCACAAACCCCTGCACAGAAAAGTCTGTAGCAGCTCTTGTGCTCATACTGTCTGCTCTACACTCTGCTTTTCAGTAAAGGTCTCAGCAAGAGCTACACTGAGGACATCAGTTTTGTTGCTGGTACAGGTTCCTACCCTTAAGAAAGTCTTGCTGACCCAGGCTAAGGTCACTCACCTCTGAGCTTATGCTGTTAATATGGTGGTGATGCATATTAGAGAACTCTGCATAGAAAATAGTATGATGCAGGGAGGGAGAGAGGAGGAGAGAGATCAAATGCACAGTGCAGTCCTGCTCACAGGATGTGTGTGCCCCTCTAAGCAGTGTCTGTTTAGAAGGGAGGTGCCTAACCTCTCCTGGGCTTCCATCTGCAGGCAAGTATTGTCACTTCTGCAGGCGGAATCTGAGGGAGGGATGTAAACCATGAGACTCTTCACTCAGGCATTTTGCTTTTGGCTGAGATTAGTGCTCATTGTTTAACAAAACAACAACAACAACAAAGTCATATTCTCTTCTTTTATCCCTGTTGTACAGCTGGGTGAGAGAGGAGGTAGGAAATTAAGCCTTTTATGCTGTTTCTTGATTCCAGTGCATCCAGAAAATGTTACATACTACTTACCTATATTCACATTGAGATATTGCCTACCAGAAAATCCAGCTGCTGCTATATACCATCCTGGTTATATTCCATAGCCAGATGATCTTGTATTCAGAAGAGCTCCTGAAAACTACTAATACATCTGCAGCAATAATTCATTTTTCACTGAGGCAGTGACATACTAATCTATGGACCAGATGGAGTGGGGCCTTGGGCAATTGTAATCAAAGAGCAACAGCCACAGTTTGAAGGAAGGAGATTCCCAGTTGGTTTCCTATTAAATGCTTCTATTTTCATTTTGTTTTGACTCAATTGTGTGCATCACCATGGCCCACTGAACACATCTGGCTGACATCTTAGATCACACTGCTGTGTTTGCTCAGTTTCACTCCTTCCAAAATCAGTGGCAGCGCTCTGTGATGACAACTTGTTTTATCCTTGCCCTTAGGTGGAGCTGGGGAAACAACAGAATCAGTTGCAGGCAAAGGTGGGCTGAGTAAATCCATCACTGTAATGATGAACCACATCCATTCCTCTTCACCAGCAAAATATCTTTGCCACTGTTGAAGCTAGAAGCTTAATTTGTCTTGGATGCTGGAGCACAAAATATGGCCACTTAGAACAAGTATAATCCCACCAAGTTACTATAACTTGATCCAGTTCAGTCCCTGCCAAAAGATACATTCCCGTGCAATACTGGCAAGGACCTGTGCTTAGGAATTGTTACTGGCCATTTCATCGGTCTGTGAAATAAAGATCTTAATGTTTTCAGGTACTGGTGAATGCATAAGTGCTCTTTGTGTTTTTTTTTTTCTTTTCTTTAACGTAATTAGTTTAACTAGAATAAAATCTGATATTCTGCTTTTTCATTGCCTCCCAGCTTTCAACTATTCCAAAGGAAATCAGTTTGCTCTTCCCATGAGAAAAGATGTTGCTGAAGTTCCAGATCTGGTCATACATACTGCTTCCTTACGTTTGGAAAGACATTAGAGAGTTCTTCCGAAAATGTGTTCTCTACAAACTCCATAGCATTTTCAGCAGGTGTATTTCAACAAGCTCTGTGGCCAGTTTGGTTTTGTACAGTTTCACATTGTATTTATCTTCCAGAAAGTTGCTAAGTAATATGGTTTTAATTTTTTTTTATTATTATTTTCTTGTTGTTAATTGGCATACTAATTATGACACAGACATTGCTTTTAAATCCCATGTCATTTCTTTCACTGCATACAGTGCATTTTCTTTGAATTCCTATCACATTGTGATCTGGTGTCAGTTCAAAGGCTGGCTTTGCTTTTCAGGCTGTTTAGACCTTCTTTTAACTTAATACGCTGCTTTAAGTTTCTCTGATAAGATGTTGCTGGGGCAGTGTAAAACTCTAGGATTTGGCTAGGCTAGATTAGAACAGCCTTGTATTTTACATTAAATGAAAGTGGTTTGAACCACAGTAACAAGCCAGTGCTTGTTATCCCCACTCTCCAAATGCACAGGCATTATTGACTCTATTTATATGACATCTTTGCTTCTTTGTTTTTTGCTTTCCCTTGCTAAGAACAGATGGGAAGGGTAATTTAAATACTGAATACCATAAGGTACCTGAAGTAAAGTAAGTTAAGGAAATACCATAAGTGAAAGAATGAAGCATTAAACCGCTAACAGGAGATTTACAATTAAGAATTAACAGAGAAGAAAAGCTTTGCCAAGAGACAGAAATCACTCAGTCCAGAGTGAATCTTGCAGAGGATGGACTGGACTCTGACATGGAGAATCCCCAGTCATAGAAAAGAGGAGACTCAAGATGTCAAACGTGTAAAACAGTTTATGGATTTATGCACACTGCAGCAGGTAACATAAGTTGGGATAATGTCCATTATATGATGAAAGAGGCAAGGAACAGCAAACTTTACTTTGCTTCACAAAAAGACGTGAATACCAACAGAAGGAATATATAGGATGGGTAACAAAAACAGGGATAGCACCACTTGCTTACATGAAAATTATACATAGTGAAAATGTACAGCACAGCAGCCAAAGATGAAATGGTCTAACTGGAAATAAATAGGATATTTATTTTTTAACTGTTATACAGAAGCATATGTGTTGCCAGAAATACTTCTGGAAGACACTTCTGGGAGAGTCACACATAGCAGAAAGTAAATGTGGAAAACAGAATGGACAGTGATAAGCTTATTAAGCACAAAGAAGTATGTGAACAAAACTGGAAAATAAATGAAAAATATATTGGAAAAGGCATAATTTGTAATGCTAACCCAGAAAAGATCTCAACTCCCTTAGCATCATGCTACTACGTGCTCCCTGCAGTTCTTGTCTTCAGGAAAGATACTCTTACATCAGAGGCAAAGAGGGGATGGTGGTAGGATCACTGAATGGAGGATGTTAGAACAGGTACCATCACATTCATTTTTGTAGGGACAAAGCACAGTTTCTTCTAGTGCCAGAACTGCCAGCTTAGCTGCAAGCAGAACAGAAAATTCTAGATAATGCAAATAATGCTTGGATAGATTACATTAACATAAAAAGTTGAATGAGTATGTCACAGGTGAGATGACAGAGGAGAGCTTGTCCCCATAGACGAGGAAAATATATAAAGATTCATTGGGAAGGTTGGTAACATTTGCCCCTAATCTAGCTGCTTGCAGCAACCACCTGGAGCACTGCTGCACGGTGATGTTTAATGGATGTGCAGTGTCAATATTAATACAGAGTCTGAGAAACTGAAGGAGTTGATTAGGGGACTCTATTCCAATGGTTCACAGCACAAGAGTTAAGTAATTCACTTATTTCTCCAAGGACATTATTAGTGGTGCTGCAAAGCTATGCTCAAAGCTGCAAAACAATGACTTCTGTGCCACAGACACCAATGAAATGTGATATCCGTGTGTTCTAGTAAATAAGGAGATTTTGGTTTAATTCACAGAAAACAGTGTTTGCTGAAATTGGCCATGTCACACTACCGAGATTGTCAAGCCAGTTCCTCTGGGCAATTCCTTCTTGCAGTTAAATGCACAGTTGGCAGGCATTTTGGGTGCCCAGACACACTCCCAGCTACCTGCCTGAAAATGCAGTGGGTACAGCTTAGAATTACATTTAATATGCATTGATCTGACTCAGAAAAACAACCAACCAAAACCCAAAGTTTTGTTCAACCTTGAACAAAAGAAGACTGAGATTGCCAGAGGGAGAGAGACTATAGAGAAAATAAATAACATTATTAGCAGAATTACTATTAAAAATTATGTAGAAACTCTCATTAGTTAAGATCAAAATGGATGTGTGAAAGTCCTTCAGGGACTGAAAAATTAAAGGTCCAGGAAAATATTCCATAGACCATTAAAGGCACTGGGGAAGCTGGTCAAACTCATCAGTTATCCTGAAACTGCAAGAGATTTAAATGCTTCATCTGTGTGATGGAGGAGAAGCTGCAGAGCTGTATCTGTTTCTGTGTGTGCACTGTAGTTTCCCTCACTTTATTAAAACAGTGGGACTCAAGTAGCTGTGTATTCAGTGGGGTTTGTCACCTGCAGCACACAGTTAGCTGTGTGAACATCTCCAGATACAAGAAGGGAGGGCAGAAGGGGACAATGAGCCTGTTGTTTCATCCAGGAGAGGTGGGTGGCCTCAGGATCTGCAGGTTCATGGATATGGGAATGCTTGTCCCAAGTCAGCCTCACAGATCCAAGCAGCAGCAGATTCCTTGCTCTAATGCTGAGCTTGCAATGTCGCTAGGCATCGATTTAGAAAGGAACACGTGGTCTTAATATTAGGGCTTCAGTGGCCCAGCATCCCTGTCACTGCTCTGCTGTCAGGCTTTTGTTGCTGTCACACAAGAGCAATGGGAGCTGGACAAGGCATAAGGCAGAGCTCCTGAAAACCAGATCAAACCAAGTTTGATCTCTTGGACCTGTCAAAACCTCAGAGTTCATAACCCGATGTATTTATGGGAGTCCTGCTGAGACAGCTGACACATCCTGGGCTGTGGGGAACCATAGCTGCTTGCCTGCTCACACCCTGGGCAAGGCTTTGTCCCACAGCCTCACAAGTGGATGGGAGAGCCTGGACCAAGCATCAGTTACCAGGAATCTCACTGTAATGAAATGTGTATCCTGGTAATTTGGGAATAATTGTATCTTAGGTTAATAGCATTTGATATCTTCCCTCAACAAGTTTATTTACTCCATGACACAGTTCCTGTGTGTTAAACAGAAATCACCCTCAAGGTATCATCTAATTATCTTATCATCATTCTGCAAATCTGTTTCATATTACCAATAATCTTATTACGACAACTGCAACATTCATTAAGCAAATGGAGGACAATAAAAATACATACAATAATAGCAATAAAATTAAGTTTGAATCTCACAGTGAGTGACGGATAATTCTGGATCAGATTGTTCTCATAGATTTTTTTCCCATTATTTTCTAAAAAAGGTTTAAATAGCTCAAGAAAACCCTATTTCAATTACTAGGTTCTCCTCTAGAGTCTGGCCATTCTATGTGACCCGGTTACCACAAAATGGCACAGTCAGGACCAGAAATGGTTTCAGAGCCTTCCCCTTGTGAGAAGGGAGACCTCTCAGCAGAGACAACATTGCTGGATTCCCATGGCAAACACCAGTCCCTGAACAGGCCAGCTGAACTCTGTGACAGTGATACATCTCTTGGGTATGTCAGATGCTTCCAGGTGACATACTGAATGGTCTTGCATTGGACTGGGAAGCCATCCCTTTCTCCTTGACATGTAGTGGCTCCAGATGAGCAAAGCAAAACCACAGATTTGTTCTGAGCCATCTGTATTTAAAAGATTTGGGGCTTCATCCTCAGCTCGTGGGAGTAAATGGAAACACATTCATGAAGTGCAGATGGGTAGATTTGAAGCTGTTCTTGCCTATCAGCTGTGCCAGGTTATATTCAGCTCTGTTACACCTGCACAGAGCCACTTGAACATGTATCAAAACAATTCCCATTCCTAGCTTTGATCCATACTGTCTAGTCCAACAACAGATCATCATTTGTCTCACTGGAAAAATAACGGCTGACAAATGTAAGGGATTTTTTTCCAGCTGCAAATGCATCAAAATATATTTGGAACTTTTTATGGGTACATTGCACACCTGATAGAAACATCTATGACTGCTCCTCTCTGGGTACATCAAAAATATCCTCAGCCAACTTCACTATTTTTATCAACTCTACTCTTTATTTTATGTTCATTCTGGCCTGTTTGTTGGGTTTTTTTTCCTGTGTATCACAGATGAGTTTGTGACCTCTTTGGTATGCTTAGCCAAATGGCCAAAGAAGAAATCCAGCCTCTGAAGTACAGTAGGTCCCATTAAATCAGTGAGGGGATGGGATGTTATATACATCTGTGTATGTGCAAATTGCTGTGGGAGAGAAGACCAAGGCAGAGAGAGGAGCCTGGATGTAGTTTGGACTCCAGAGAGGCTGCTGGTCATTGCCTTTCTGTGCTGGCCCAGCGCCTTCCTAGTCTGTATTCCTCCAAATAATTGACATCTCTCTTTGTTTTAATATGCAAGTTGGCATTTAGCTCAATAATTCAGTACTACTACTGCAAATATAATAAAAAGGAAATACAGAGATACCCAGGTACATTTTTTAGCAAAATGGGCAAAGGGATAACAAATAAGGGGTTTTAAAAATATAAAACTCTCCTAGATCCCTAAAGAAAGAATAAAATGGGAAGTTGAAGGATAATATCACACCCCTGCTGGTATGATGGCCTGTAAATCTCTTGTCCTTTTCTCATTCATGTTGTGTGACCCTCTTGTCTGGGCTACCCTGGCCTGTGACTGTGCTCCTGTAGAGAAATACATCACAGAAGATGTATGCTGCCAGTTTTAGGGGAAATGAGGCAGGTCCCAGGCCACGGGTGCTCCCACTATGCTGTTCAAAGTGGTGCAAGTCTTCTGGTATGTGAGGAGGAACAAGAGGTCAAAGCTCCCCCTGTCCTGAATTGCATGCTGACAGTATTTGTTCTGCAGCAGTCCTGTTTGGGCTCAGTCAGGAAATGCAAAATGCAATCAACTTAGGGAAAAAAGCAACGTGTGCCCCTGGTTTAGTGTTTGTGATGTGGTTGGGAGCGATCTGCAAGCCCAGTGCTCTGCCTGGCTGCACATTCCACACAGGACCCTGTTTCATCCTCTTCCTGTCTTCTTACTCTGCCTGGCGCTGCTGAGAGGGGGGCTTCTGATCTCCAACACCCTCACACTGCTTAATGGGGGCTCCCCAGGATGCACAATTTGTAGGAGATCTCTTTCCAGCCAACCCTCCTTGGGGCTGCAGGAGGGAGCTGGGACAGAGCAATACTTTGCCAGCTCTCACTGTGGTTCGCAAATTTGGAATGAACCATGAGAAACTGGAAATCAGTAGTGTGGTTCCCCTCCTGGCCATTCTCTTGGTGAGATGGAAGCTAAGCTGCAGACCTTGGGAATCGGGTTTGCCCTCAACCTCCTCTGGTCTCTGCAAGCAAGAGGCGGGTGTTTTCCAAACTGGCAGGAGTGAATGTGACAGCAAAGGAGAAATGAGAGGAAGGAGAACAAAGGGCTCTGCACAGAGGTGACATCCTTGAGGGCAGAGCTGGCTAGCTGAGACCTTGTCTGTTTGCACCAGAGGTGCTATTTGTGGCTGGATGCAGACAACAGTGAAGCAGTAAAAGGCCTTTTATTTAAGGTGCTGACACCTCAGGAGAAAATGAGAAAAAGAGAGGTGCTAAAAGAAAAATACATTGCTTTTCATTCTTCTGTCCTCTCACTTCTTCCTTAAATTTTATGGGATGAACTCGCTCAATTTAAGTACTTGTCAGCAAAGGTCTGACAGGACAATCAAGAGCCATCCTCAGTGCCAGTTGGGAACATTTCCCAGGGGCCAAGCACTGGCAGCCACCTCAGCACAGCCTGGGGGTAGAGCACTGCTCCCCTCGTCCTTTTCCTCTCTCCCCAGGCAGGCCAAGCAGTGAACCTGGTGCACGACCTCCTGCACTCCCATTATAAAGTCCTGTGAGACCCCGGGCCACAGGAGCACACTCTGTGTTCACAAATAGATGAGCACTTTCCTAATAAATGTGCAGCTCAGATCTAGCTCTACAGAGAAGTCATGGGGCTGGTGAAAATTAATTTGTTGTTACTGGCAAAATGGCAAAAAGGGACTCTTTTTACAGTCTGGGACTATGCCACCTGGCAACATTTGTGCAGCACTACCTCAGTAGATTTCACAATAAGCTCTTGCAGATGTTAGCCTCTATTCCTGCTTACTGGTGGGCAAAGCAAGGCAGGCAGGTGGGTTGCAAGGTTTCCTGCGAGGCCATTCTGGGTGGTGCTGTTACAGCTGGAGGAGGAAGGAAAGCCTGGCTGACTGCCCGTCCTGAAATACTGCTTCCCTCTGGGCATCTTCCCCTCTCTGCAGATGTGTTTCAACTTGCCAGGTGTATTTTGGGAGCATTCAGATCCTGTCTCAGATAACGTGGATCTCCATCGCAACCATGAATGTTCCCATATCATCCTCCCTGGTGGGCTCCTCTTGGGGACTCAGTCCCGGAGCAAAGATCTCAACAATGACAGAGCCTCCCGGATGAAAGGAAGAGCCGATGCGACGCACCTTTGGCAGGAGTGGCAATGACAGCTGTGATGGGCAAAGGTGTCACCCAGGACACAGAGCTGCTGCTGCCACCTGCGTCCCCTGGCTTGGCTGGGCCTCCTGGGACACTGCGCATCTTCAAGGAAAAAGCTGAGCTCTGAACATAGTATTTTTAGACTGGTTTCCTAAGGAAATGAAGGTTCTGTCGCTTCATGTCTGTCCATCTGTCCCCATCAAACCTTGAACACGTGGGCTATTTGCAAACAAGTTTGATGGAGCACTAGAATTCTCAAAAATATTTAAATTTCTGTTTGTGAAAGTTGGTAGCTGGGAAGAGACAAAAAGTGCAAGGTAATGCACGAATCTCCATGTGACAGAAGGGAAGGAAGGAAGGACTCAGCAGTCCCCCGTTCTGTTTGAAAGCTCTTCATAAACCTCAGCACATGGTATTTCTTGCTGCAAACAGTGTGAGTAGAGAATTCCCAAAGGGAATGAGCTACGTTAAATGAAGCAGAAGCTGCAGCCTGTCAGAGACACCCCAAATGTAAAAAATCTGAGAAATCAAGGCTTTGTTCACTGCACAGAGCAACACGTTTCACTCTCAGCCTCCTTTTCTCTGACAGGTTTGCAGCAAGCTTGTAAGAAACCATAACAGAAGGAAATCTGCCTTGCTGTGAAGGTGGATATTCGTTTTTGTTCCATGTTTTACCTACCCATTGAGGGTGTGTGTGTGTGCCTGTGTGTGTGTGTGTGTGTTCTATTTATGAGGCATTAGAAGGCATGGAAGTACTAAGTGGCTTTCTGGGCACAGTGGTTTCGAATATGTATGGCCAGCTCCAAGTACTGACTGTCACTATGAAGACCTTGCCTTTGTGTTTTATTCCCTTCTCTCCTTTGGCTGCCTCTGCCTTTCCAAATGCTCCTTATATCAGGATTTATTATTTCTGCCTTTATGTTCCTGGCATGCATTTTGAGTATTGCTGTGAACAGTTAGCAAAAGCCTAAGCAGGATCCTTAGCGCCTTCAGTTCTCCTGTCTAATACTTCCCGAAATACCCACCATCATCTTTGGCTGAAAGGGTTGTCTCTGGGGAGCTGAGCAGTGGAGAGATGATGGCCCAAAGCTTAGACTCTGTGACCTCTTTCTGACCCTATCTGCTGGCAGTAGAGCTCTCATGCCGCTGGGCATGCCCTTGGGCCACCAGCTCATTTCCTGGTAAAGAGCTGAGCTCTGTCAGAGGGCTTTGCTATCACAGCCAATGCAGGCTTCACTCTGAGCAGCCAGCTCCAGGTGACATCCTTGCTCCCCGTGACATCCACTTTGAATTTCAGAACTGAGAAGACCAAGGGTTTATCTGAGGATGGGAAGAAATAGCAGGGAATTAAGCAGACAAAGGAAAAGTGCAGTTTTTTACAAAGAAGCGGTCAGTGGTCAACATTTGCTGGTCAATAGAAGCTGCAGAGTAGCAGAGAGAGAGTGTTTGAGGCATGCTGGGGATGCTGGGCCAAGCCAGTGGCCTGTGTGGTGACCTCTGGGGTGGCAGCAGCCCCTGTCACTGCTGGCTGGAGACAGGCTCGCTGCTTTGTTTGGCATAGGTTAGCAGGCTGATAAAATCATTGTTGAGCTGGCATAGTTCTTCCACTTCTGTCTCATGAAAATGAATAAGACCATACTCCCTCTGAGCAGGGAAGGAGCAAAAATTTTAGTAAATGTAGCTTGTTAGGTGGTCTGGTTTTGGTCTCTGCAGAAAAAGAGCTCAACCATGACTCTTTAGAGGGCCCCTGGGGAAGAGCCCAATAATGTAACAGAATAATGAGTGTCGACCTATGAATGCATTTCATTACCAGCATCCTCACCCCACGCAGCCCCAGCCTGCTGCAGTTATCATGTGTGCCTGACAAGAAAGGTCACCCTGAGATCATCCTGCCTCTGAAACAGAACAGTTGCATTTCAGTGAGGGGGTTCTCGCTCCTGGGTGGGCACAAAACATTAGCAGATACTCAGGGGAAAGCTGCACTTTGGGGTGCTGCTCAGTGACATAGTGAGGGATTTCTCTGCTCTGAAGAACTGGAGTTGTTGCCCCCTGTCCCTCTGTTCGACCTGCCAAGGTCCCACTGTGTTGCAGAGGAAGCTGACAAGAGGATTTCTTTCTCCTAAATGTAATTCTCAAAATTTTCACTACTTTCCTTTCTAATTCAGTAGTTACAGCTGGAATCTTGAATAGATGGTGCTAATCCAAAGTAGGAACTGGACCATGAGAGATGAGCGCTCCTGCTACACTTCCCAAACTGTGAGCTGCCAAGTCCAGATGCCCAGCATGGCAGGGGGGAAGTGCCTGTGTAAGGCAACCTCAGCCCTTGTCTTCCTGACTGAGACAGCCTAACAAGGGCACAGCAAGCCCCTGCTCTGCCATGGGCAGCTTGGGTGATGTTGAGTTATTCAAATCCCTCTATTCTCCGTTCCGTCTGTGGTGAACTACAGTTAATGAATCTTCCCTTGTCTCACTCGCTGTCTGTTTTGATATATCCTCTCCGGACAAAGAGCCAGGCCCCAGGACATGAGCAGCAGCCTGCAAAGCACCACAGAGCTGGCAGCAGCAGGGCTGAGCAACCCAGGCACTGCAGGGAGTAACTGTGCACTGGGGGGTTAAAATTCAGCCCTCAAGTGGCTAATGCGAATCTGGCAGTTTATGCACAATTTTTTCTTGAAGTTCGGGCCACTCTCTTTCTGCAATGCAGGCCTTTCCACGACAGCATCTCTAGCTCAACCTTGAAGGAGCAGCTGGCTCCTTACATTCGTGTTCTTCTTCCTTCTTTCCTGCACAAGCACTGAGCAGCTGAGCCCTCTGCCCTGGGAGTCACACTCCTGAGGCCTTCCGTGCCACCGCTGCCACGAGAGAGGGCACCTGCTTTCCTCCTTGCCACAAAGCAAGCTCTGCTGACTTCCATTTTTAGCACTGATGAATCATGTTGCCTCTGCTGATGGCAGAGGGCAAAGACCTGAGCAGCTCCGACCACTGGCGTTGGCTGCTAAACCAGAGAGGTTTTGTTCTGGGTGGGCGGCTGTGCCTGCTGGCACAGGCAGGAGTAGGCAAGGAGAGGAGACTTTTAATCAAAAGGGTTTTAATACCTCATGGTGCTGGATATGCCACTATAAAACCTTTGGTCCCTTCATTTGCCTTGTGTGGGTTGTCAGCTTCTGCACCCCCCGTCCAGCTCTTCCCCACTCCTGCTCTCCACTTTGCCCCACAGACTTTATTCAGAGGAGCAGGCAGGGCATAAGCACGAGTAAAACAAGTGGGTTCTCTTGAAATGTGGCAAAAATAGGCACATTCTTTGAGTTCTGTGTTTAGTAAATCACCAAGATTTCCCCCTTCTTCAGCCATTTCTGGCAGGGAAGAGGTCAAGGAATTTATGCCAGTACTGATGAGGTTTCTGACAGAGAATTTCCTTTTATGCCTCTCCATTCTGACCTGTCATTTGGTTCCTTACTGCAGCTGATATTTTAGAGAGAACTTCTTTGGGGGCAGGAAGGACTCCATCCTGAGAACTGCAGGAGAATGTTTGCAGTTGCTACAACCCAAAGTCTGTCACTAAAAAACAGTCAGCTTGGGAAGAACCATCAGCCACCTATCAGGATGTTTTAGGTGCCTTCCTCAAGACTGTCAGGTCTTGAGAGGTACAATGCCTAAATCAGGTAAAAAGAGCCAACACAGACAGTTTTAATATTTAACACCATAACCCACAAAATAATCGTGTACTAAAACCACCTTGCCATTATTTTTTGTAATAGTTTAGTTCTAGGTTAATTAATTTTAAACTCACTGATTAAAAAAAAAAAAAGTTGTGGTTTTCTCTTCTATCTACTCTTTTGCTTTTCTTCTGCTAGGACAGTTGCAAGTACTTTTGTCTATTTCTTTTCATTCCTTTTTTTATACATTTGAGGTAGTTCTTGTACCTCTCCCTTTGTTATGAATACGCTGACCTTTGGGTGTTCAGTCTGGGACACCTGCAGCCCGACTCTAGTTGCACACTCCAAGCCGTACAGAAAATGCGTGTCCGATGTGCTGTTGTTGGCCTGAGGATACAAGTGCAATGAGGAAGCACTAATATCAGTGCAGAGCTGTGCCTGCCAGGTTTCCCAAAGCCCTCACAGCTGAGCACTAGAAACCCGACAGGCTGTGTTCCATACTTGGTTTTAGTTGTTTATTTACTGGGGGAAGGTGGGAGCTAAACTACTGTGATGTCTTTATACATTTCAATCAAATCACAGACTTCAACACACAAAGAGATTAATGGTGTTAGAGTACTTAGAGTACATGCAGTACTCTAACACCAAGGCTACAGCAGGAATCAATCTTTTCTATGGCAGGCAGAAAACCTCCTCATAAATAGTCAGGTTGAGATACTGGTTGTGTTTGTAATGTTTCATATGCTGTTTCTGATCAGAAGCCATCTAATCTTCATTACTGTTGGTTTTAAAAGAGCATTTCTATTACCCTATAGCTCAGAGACCACCCACCTTCCAGTTATGCTCTTTGTCCTCCATCCTTCAGCCGAGCGTGGGCATTGGTGAGAGGTGTCCAGCTCCGCTCCTGACACAAGCAGACACAGCCGCTTAAAACACACAACATGATTTTTTTTATTTGTTTAATCAGTTTACATTCCACAACTGACAGTTTACTTATTTATTTTTTTAATTTTCCATGAACAAGTTGTTTAGTTAGTTACCAGACAAGTTTTTAATTGATGGAAATACAATATTCTGTGCCAATCTGGATAAAACCAAAACCAAACAAAATCAAAACGAAAGGAAAATTGTAAGATGTAGCCAGTTTTTTGGCAAAGTCCTGTGATGCTTTCTGCAACTTTTGTCTTTCAAAGTTATGGGGGTTTGTTCATTCCCCCTGTTAGTTCCCTGATCTCAACCCTGCCACTAAAATGTTCCTTCAGGGCTACAGTCCTGCAAACACTGATGCACGTACACAAACACCCGTGTGTCTGCAGATTAGCACCTTGGATTAACAGAACAAGAAATTTGGGGTTGTTCCACGTTTAAACAACTTCTGTTCACCTCTGCTGCAACAGATTACAGGAAGAAATGGAAAAGTACAACACACTTGATGTCACATTACTTGTGAAATTAGCCACCACACTCACATCTCACCAGAAGGACCTAACGCAATAGTCAGTGGTTGTTGATGTATTGTTAGCACCGATGGCCACAGGAGCCACTTTGCCTCTTGCAGCAGCACAAAAGTCCCAACCTTGCAGGACATGTCAGTCTCAATTACTTCTGACAAATGGATGCTACTACCCAAGACTCATTAAACTCTGCATGTATTGGCTAAAAAGTGCTCCACTTGGTTGAGCAGCTGCATACACAGTTCAAATATTCTCGACAGTGCCCAAAACATAATCAGAAGTGGACACTGTTTTGGATTTTTCAAAATATGCTGAAATTTAATATATTTCAATGTAATTCCCAATCTAGCAAAGCACTTAGGCATGTGCCTAGCTTTGAGCATGGCATCCTTAATAGGACCTTTGTGTTTGAAATTAGGCAAGTGCTTTGTGGGATCAAAGCTCTGTAGCAGTGCTCTGAAGAAGTCAGGATCCTGAGCGTCCTAATCCTGGGTTTCATATTTACAGCTACTGCAGATTTGAATAAACCAGCTACAGTCTGGATTTTCAAAAGTGCTGAAAACAGAAGGCTCCACCTGCAGCTGGTAGAAGTTGTGAGGGGGCATCAAATCACTAAACATCTGGTCTTTTCCCAGGCTTTTGGCTTCCCATCTCCAAAATGGCTAAAATACCTACCTGCCTCAGACAGGTCTGATGTGACTCATACTTGTAAAATTTTCTAAAGAGAAAATATGCCAGATAAATGCAATGTATCACTGCATTTCTCTGAATACGCCTGAGTATTGTGGCATACTAGGTCTTTTCTAATCCAGCTTTGATGTGTGCGTACTGCACTTAGAGGAAACATAAACATCTGGCCAAGACATACCCACATGACAAATGTCTTGTACCAGTCATATTATTGTACTTGGGAATGTCCTAGGAAAGTGCTGACATACTTCAATTTGCAGGCATTTAAGTGAATTATTATCCTAAGCTTCCCAAGCTGTCAATTAGAGACAGTGATGATTGCTACTTTTCTCATCATCAAAGGATGATTATGGGAGTTGTTTCATTTCTGAGCAAGAAAAAAAAAATTCATAAGGAAAAAAGGACCAATGAGGAAGTCAGGAGAGGGGAACCCTCCAAAAACTTTTGGCCAGTGTGGTATCTCATGGTTAGGGTGAATATTACTTGGGGAAGAAGAAATCCTAAAGAGTATGAGATGCACGTACTGTGGACAGAGGGGAGTCCAGTGAGTCTGATTTCTCACTGACCCTTGTGTGAAATGCTCGTGCCTTCACACAGGAGTGTTTTGCCACATCTGCAGCCATTTGCCATGGGCACAAGTGGGAGAGAGCGAGGAGTCAGACCCCCACGCTGAACTGGCCCAGTGGCTCAAGAGCAGCACGGGGGCTTGCACTGGAGGGTGACACTGTAGCTCTCTGATGTGAGATGGCCGTGGGAGCTCCACTTGTCCCCCTGCCTTAGCCCCAGCATCGTTCTGGTGCCAGGCATTGCTGCTGTCCCACAGGAGCCTGTGCATTCCCTCTCTGCAGCAGGGTCACAGGAGCGGGTATGGCTTTCACTAGGAGGTGAGACAGGTTTTTATAAGAGTAAGTGGAAAATTATCCAAGAAGATAATCCAAGTGCATCAGGGAGGTGAGGGGTCAGGGCAGGCCCCTCTTGGCAAGATACACTCTTGGCAAAGTGAACCCAGCAGGGAGGAGAATATGCATGGCTGGACACACAGGGCTGTTGTAAAGAATGGGAAAGAAAGATAAACTGGGACAGAATCACCCTTTAGAGCCTCCTCCCATGTGATGTTGGGCATTGAGTTCATCGCCTTTTAAAAGGAGGTTTTCTTTGACAGTAAAACTCTGAAAACTCTGCAAAACCCTTGTGGGATACCGTGAGTCAACAGTTGAAAGAGCAAACTTTGAGAGTCCCACATTCCAGAACCCCCCTCATTCCTCTCACAGAGAGGGAGGGCAGGAGGGTGATGATGAGAATTTAGGAACATTCTGAAAAGTCTTGCAGAAAATGATGCTGCATCCTTAAACTTGATTAATTCTCAAGCTCCTCCTCATTTCCAGAGTTCACTCTTAAAGCCTTTATTTCTTTTTCACAGACATCTCAAATAACAAAACAGTCACATATGCAAGAGCTGGTATGGAATGGGATTCAGAGAAAAATGTCTTTACAGGAAGTATGTCTATATTCTCACATATGGGGAGGAAAAAGAAGAGAGGGAGAGAGAGATACATATCTTATTCCTCAAAAAAAGGGAAAGGGAGAACAGGAGAAGAACGTCAGGATGATACACTACAGCTTGGGCAGGGTGGTACCATGTTGAAAATAACATTGGATCCCTGGAACTCAGCTTTATCTTCCACATTCTAGCTAAAGTCTTTCGTTAAGCACTGGTACACAGTACTTTACAGGTCCCTGCAGGCCAGCTGAAGTCCCTCTTGTCTTAACAGTATTTTTAAAAATTAAGTTGGTCTGAGAGATGGGTGAAAATTGTTAAGTCACTGACTTAAATTTAGCTGTAGAAACAAATAGTAGTGACCATACATTGACACAAGATCCAAAGTTCACTTAGCCCTAGAGTTTTCAGAAATCAGTTTAATTTTCCCACTCCTCTGTGTTTGCATTATTCAGGTAAAATATGGGAATATGCAAGAGTTCCAGAGTTCTTGTACTAGATTAAATTGCTGATCCTTCCAGCCAGGCTGCCTATCGATATGCAATTCCAAATTTTGGCTCTGAGAGACTCTCACCATGAGATGGAGACGTATGTTCAGCCTTGTCAGAGCAGCTTTCTGAATAATACAGTCACAGTTCATTCTCTTGTTGAGTCCTCAGTTTGGTTTTTCTGAGGACAACTATAATCCCAACAATAAGGGATGAAATTGCAATCTCTTTAATCTCCATGTAAGCTGTTTGTAAAGCAGTTATTAACACTGAAAGAAAGAATATGAAACTACCCAAACTGTACCTTGGAGGAGTATTTTTGATTATCACTACCAGCTAGATGACTTTTTCAGGCCAGTTGGGGGACAGAGCAAGAAATTAACCTTTGAACAGCTCAGCCATTCAAACTTTTAAGATGTAAATTCACTCTTTGAACTGCTTCAGCAATGCCTATGATTGACAGAAAAAGATGAAGAGTTCAGATCAAAGATCTCTGACCTCCAGCACTGCGACCACTCAGTCGTCTGTGCCTGGAGAACTCGACAAGGAACTCACCTCAAATACTACACCCAGGGTTTGGGGCAAGCCCTGTCCTTTGCAGTCATCTTGCAGTTTGGGAGGGGAAGGCTGTAGTGAACACCTCCTATTGTTCCAGCAGCCTTTCACAATTAAGCCTGTGTTTTACATGGTGAGCCCAGGCCATGCACCTGAAGCACAGGGACATGGCTGATCTCCGTATGGATGCTTTTCTGCACTAGGTACCTGATTCATCTCACCAGGATTTAAGATCTTTTAAGATTTTGGGACCACCCAAGAGAGGTGAGTGGTCACTGCATGAAGTGAGAAGGAGCCCCTAAAGCTGAATTAGATGTGAGTTTTTCTGGGTCACCATCTGTAAGTGACTGTGTCTCTTCACCACCTGTACAGGAAACCAAGAGAAATGAGCCCATCAGCACAAAGAGCTCAGTTAAGTGCCTAAGGTTAGGGGGGACAAATGCAGGTCAGAAAATCCCAGCCTTTGTGTAGCTTGAGGTCACCCACAAAGGTGCTCCTCGTGAACATACACCTAGTGCAGAACAGCATCCCTACAAAGGGCCTCTGAATAAAGGACAAGTGAGTCAATTGAGGGAGCTACTGCTGAACAGAAATTCTGCCATTGCTTTTTCAGTCCACTTCTTTTCCTTAAAAAAGCCCTTGAGACCCAGTCCTTGGACTGGATGTACGTGTGCGGATGTGCGTGCCGCTGACTTGAGTGTGGTACCCCTCCTCAGCTGGTGCAATGGCAAAATGAGGATTTTCCTGGGAAATAGTATTTTTTTAATTTGTTTTGATTGAAATCTGAGATGAATGAAGACTGTGAAAAAGAAACAGTCCTTTGCCTGAAATTCTGTACATTGGCCTCAGGTTATTTCAGGCAATCATGAAGCTATGGACATTTTTCAGAAATTTACAAATATATATACAGATATACACATATATACATGTATATGTGTGTCAGCCTAAGGGCTAGATTTACTACTGCTTTATTTCAGCCACACACAAGTATAATGGTTGTTTTTTACAAAAGAGATTGGTATATAGTTGGAGTGACTTAGCAGTGACTGTTCCTGTGTCTATCCAAAAGATCCTCAAGTGGGCTGACATTTAAGTACATTCCCCTTACATAAGTCCCATCATCACATATACACATAAATAGGACCCAGTCTTACAGCTGTTAATGAAGCAAATTTCCCTTTGTTTCCAATGACCTGTAATCAAAGGGAATTTTACTAGAGAAAGAACTGAAAGTTCAAGCCCATTTTAGGTACAGTTTACAGTTTTGAAAGTTGTAACATTTGTCATACTAGGCCTCAAAATGCTTTAAAATAATTAAAATTACCGCAAAAAAATACCTCCAGAAGTTCCCAAATATGCTTTTCCATGTAAACAGGGGAAATTTTGTTCTGCAAAAGATCAAACCACAAATACATAGCTATAAACACTCTAAGTGATGGAAATTGCCAAATAAAAATAGTAACAGTTTAAATTAGATATCTGTGATTGCTGTTGGTGCCCAGGAGTTATAAATAATTCAGTACATTCTAACTGAATAGTCTAAGGCTGCACTTTTATTGTTCTGATTACTCAAACCTTTCTCTTATGATCTATATTGTTAATGAATAACCCTTTGTAAAAAAAATACAGCCTTATGCTCTAGAGCCAGAAGAAAATTCTTCTTGAGATAAAACATCACAAGAGCTTAAGCAAATTAGAAGCATATATGATTTTTTAAAAAACTATATGTAGGCACCAAAGGCATTTAGTGTTTTCACTAAGGAGGAATTGGATGCTTAGGCTTTTTTTGTGTATCTGGCCCCAGGAGACTAAGCCATGTCTGACTCACACTCCTTGGAGTCTATATCACTTTGAAACTGGGGAAAAACCCACAGGTTTTTGAAGGCTTGACTCTTTATCTCATCTACTGCAGAATCAGTTACTGCTTGGGCATTTCTGACCAGCTGGCAAAATAACAAGGCCACTTGAAGGAATTGCCTTTACAGAGATATTCCTGTGTCCTGCTGCCACAGGTAGAGGTTAGACCCACGGGATATGAAGCTCCCTGCTGTGCCGAGCAGCGTTAATCACGGTCCTCGTGCTGCCAACAACCTGCACGAACCCTCTGGGGACAGAAAAAAAGACTCAGGTGGTGCCCTGCCATGGCACTGCCTCTGGGCACGGTGGAATTTTTACACCAGGGCATCATAAATGTTTCTGCTTTGGAGGTGATACATTGGCAACTCTTTCCTAAATTTCCAACCACATTTTGATGGAGAAAACCAAATTCATCCCAGTTGTATTGTGCTTCCCCACGTATCTTCAGCAGATGGTTTCCATGTGATCTGCACACACAACCTAACACGGACACAGATGGCATCTGAATTGCACTGCAACTCCAGAGCTAAGTATTGAAGAATGGAAAACAATTATGCTGCGTTTTGCTATGTGTTTTCTCTCTACATGGAACACTTTTACAGGTCACTGGCACCCACATCACGCGGGATGTACATGTGTGTGTGTTTAAGGAAGGAGGGGAGTGAGGGCGCACATGTGTACACGCCCTATGCAAGAAAATTTTTGAAGTCACTTTCTGCCACTGTGAGGGAGTGTTAATCAGTGAAGGAAAAATATAAAAATGCAGTCCTAGGAGGGACTGATGCTGATGCTGCAGGTGACATTGGATTGTCCTCACAGAGTTCTACCAATGTCCATTGGTTTTTACCTATAGCAACTACTGTTGGCTTTCCTTTTTTTCACTCCTCCACCTTCCCCTGGAGATAACCTATCTGAGACTGATATCTTCATTTCAAGTCTTCCCTGAACAAGGAAGGACAATTGATCTGTGACTCTGGAGTGCTTTAAAAGAGGTGAACAGCATTTCATTTCCCTCTTGTGGCCTATATTGAGGCAGTTGTCTAGGCTCTGTCTCCAACTCCTAAACTAGTGCAAGGCACACAGCAGTTAGACTGACAGCATTGTATCAGGCTCCAGTTCTCCCACTGATGTCAACAACGAGCTTGTCAGAGTCCCCTGGCACCACTTGCATTTGTTTTAAAAATGTTGCAATCTCTAACTATGGCTCCGAAGAGGGCTGTAGGATTGGGGTGTTAGTGGGGTAGACAGAATGGAAACCCTAAATTGGGGAGGGGGAGGAGGAGGAAGAGGGGGGAGGTAACATCTGATTACTTTCTTTCTAAAGCCAAAGAATAGATATTGAGTGTGAAAGTGCTCGATTTCCGCTTTTAACTAAGACTGCACTAAAATATTTTCTAAGGCACCTGATCTTTCTATGGACTTCAAGGGACTATGGAATAGATGCATTATATCCCTGGCTATGACTGCAAACAGTGGGGCTATAAGTTTTGAGCTGAGCCCTGGGCTTTGAGTTTTCAGCTTAGACTGGCCGAATCAAGATTTTATGGATCTGGCCTGGAGTTTGCTATCAAACTTCAGGCCTTTTTGAACTTTGGTTCCTGACCTTGGAAATTCATCCATCGCTGATCTTTACATGCTGCTTGTGCTTCATGCACACTCTTTGCCTCTCAGTGGTACCTGGCAATCGTTCAGAGCTGTCTCAGTTTTTCACCTTGAGTCTCCCCTTGCTGGCTGAATGAGCACAGCAGTTTGGGCCACGAAAGAGTGTGAAACCTGGGGGCAAGGAAATGCAGAGTTGGTTCCTGTGATGTGCCTGAGCATTCCTGTAGCTCTTCTAGGCCTACGTAGAGACACACAGAAGAAAGAGCCCGAATAATGTATGTCTTTATTTAAGCTATACTTGGTAACATATTATTTTCCCTCCATTTCACTGCTGGCAGTTAGCTTGGCACTCAAGAATTAAGGACAGATTACAGTGATTTTCTTCTGAGCTCTGCTTATCAGTGGGGCTCCAGGGATGAGCCTGATTCGGCGGCGCTGCATGGTGGGTAAATGGACAGCCATGGAGACACAGTTCTTTCAGGAATGCTTGGGAATCTGAGATACCCCCTGCATATCAATCCTCTCCCTCACCAACGTTGTTTTATTCACCATCTAATGAACTGCACAGCTAATGTGCCATACCTAAAAATGGTCCCAAATGACTTGCATCTACAGGAAAGCAGAATACCTGCACTCTCACGATTCAATCCTGGGAGGATGAGGATACTCTGTTTAGAGGACTCAGGGTGTTTTTTTGTCCCTTTCATTTGTTATTGCAGCCAGAATAACATTTTAAAAAGTAATGGCAACTTTTCAAAAGCAATATTTCAAAGAAATTACTCTGGTCACTGGTGGTTTGTGATCCACTTGTTACTGTCCCTGGGGTGGAATGAAAGGAAAAAAGGCTTAACTAGAAAAAGAACTGGAGGGACTGTACTATTTATTTAGATGAGGGAAGATCAGTTGTGTGTTTGCAGAGAGGGAGAAGGGAGAGATGATATATACAGGCGGCCAATATGAGTCAGGAAATGTAACACACAAACAGCTTTAGCTTGAAGAAGAAGGTGTCCTATACAGTACATAAGATACAGGGCACATATCACATGTTCTCCTGCCATGTAGCCCCCTCTCATATCCAGTGTCCCTGGCAGGGATGGAGAGCAGAACCCCTGGGGCTGACTCGCTGCAGCCACAGGGCAATGTCACTGTACAATAACTGAGGGTCACCTACACAAAACCTCAGCCTGCAGAGTGCAGTGTGTTGAGACAATTCATCCTGCATCCTTGGGATGGGTGTTTTGTGATATCTGTGTTCACTGCAGTCAAGTGACTCCATGATCTCTGGAGCACAGAGAAGTGTTGTCCCAGCAGTGCAACATGAAAGGCCGCATGCGGGAAAGAACCTGCCAGGTATGGACCCCGCCTTTCCACCTCATGGAAAGGGAGGCCAAGCACGTGCTGATACCTCAGGCTAGGACAAGAGTGTCACTTTATCTGCAGGGGGAGGATAGGAAAAGAAGAGTGGGGGCTGGACTCTGCAGGAAGCTGAATGTCACCCAGGAAAGCACATTCTTAACTTTAAGCATATGAATAGTCTACCAAAGTTAAGGGGATTAGTCACATGCTCCAAGTAAAGCACATGCCTAGGCACTTGGCCAGAGCGGTTCTGAGGGATGGGGTCAAGCCCCTTAATGCTGGGATAACAGATAACAGATTTCTAATTAGCTACTCCTCCAACTAAGAAACCACGCACTAGTCAAAAAGCTTGAATCTCTGTTCAGAAGGATATTTCAAAGCCTCCCCAAAATGCAGAAACTCAGACTAGATATGAGTGTGCTTTGGCTCAGGATAGATGGAGACACTAACCATCACAAATTTGGATCTAGGTGTATTTTGAGTCAACCCTGCTCTAAAGATGAATCTGAGCCAACAGAAAGTGTGGTGGGGCTGTGAGCCCCATTCAAGGGTATGGAAGCACGTGGGACTCCTCCCAGTTCTGTGAGTAGCACAGAGGAAAATTCACAATATCCCAAGGGGGTTTTGCCCTTACTTAAAGCATTGATGAGAAAAATGGTGTTTGGACAACAAGTCCAAACTGTTTTGGGGGATCCAGTTGGAGAATAAGGTGATATGATCACCTGCTGCTTCAGACATTCCCATAGCTTTTAAGACACTTTATAGCCACAAAGGCCTTACAGACCCTGTGCTACAGCAAGTGGAAAATCACAGAACTGGCCCAATGATCCGGGGTTAACACTTTTCTGTTGACAATGAAAATAATCATAACCCTCTTCCACCATTGCCACACACAGATGGACACACAGGCTCATATATAGCTTGTAAACCAACACTGTCACAGAATACTCCGTCAAGGCAAAACTGTTTTCATGCCAGCTGCAGAAAGAAAGCAAAGCTTTGAAAATCCATGAAACAGCAAAATTACTTCAATTTCTTTAAATCTTACTGTTATACCTCTTTCAAAACTGTATCTGTAGAAAAATACACCCTATGAGCACTCATGGACCACACAAGGATACATCATCACAGGAGCTGCTGTACTGCTTTCCATGCCACAGGGCCTGATGGTGGACTCCAGCTAGATACCTCTGTGCACTTTGGTTTACCTGGGTCACTCCAGATATCTGTATTCACATGAAACACCTTCCCTATCACACTCAGCCCTGCAGAGGAGGAAGAAAGTCTGCATTCAAAGCTGTTTTAATGAAACAGCTATAATTTTCCTAATAATATCTTAATGGGAAGGGGTTTTTTTTGCAAAATTTTTCGTATCTCAAAGAAATGAACAATTTTTAATAGGTCTCTCTTGGTTTCCAGTTATTGGTTTTCTGCTTTCAGCTTTCATTTAGCTTTCCAAGGCTGTTTTTATTTTAAATTTCTTTCTTCTGTTCAATGGTAATTTATCATCCTCCTTACCAAGTAGGCACTTGCACAGTCAAATGGTTTCAAAACTTTTCAAAACCACTCTATTTGAAAACCTTGCCAGAAAAAAATAAATAAACCAATCTACTTATAAAGGAAGTTTCTTCAAGGCTTGTATTTTCAACATGAATAAATAAATAATTTCTCTGGTCACATCTAATGGAAAATGAAATTATGAAACTTCAGTTGACAGGGATGGCACTTCAGTGGCAACACACTGACTTAGCAGCTGGCATTGGCATGTTTGGGGAATTTGTAGACAACGAAAAGCAAAAGCTAGGTAGTTGAGAAAGAAGGAAAGGATCCCAAATCTACCCTACTCCAACATGCCCTTCAGAAACTTCATTTCTCGGGGTACAGTTAATACAGCAACATCATCACACAAGGTGGAAAGGGGAAGAGGGGCTGCAAGGAGAATAGCTGGCTATGGAATTGTATTGTGTAAGAATTATTTGTTAGCCAGATTTTTTTAAACCAAGCAATACTGTTTCTTGCCAGCTTGAGTAAATGGTATGACCTGGAAATTAATGCCTGCATTTCTGTGCAGCAGGCACAGCCTCAATAGGTTGCCTTGTTCTCCTTGTGAGATTTTTTAGATGCAGAGGATGACTTTTTATTGACTCATGATGGCATGCAGCTATCATGTACAAAAGGATTGCTGGTACTATCCCTGAATTAAGAGCATGTTGGGTTGGGTTGGTTTAGGGGAGACCTTTTTTCTTTGTCCTGTCTCCCTTTGTCTGTATATTTGTCAGTGGTGCCCTCACTCCTGCATATGGCAATTCAGTCATCCTTCTTCAGTCCCTTTGGTTACACCCTTGGCCCTTCTTCCCCACATTCCCCTGAGCCACTGGTCCCCTGCAAGGACTCGGTGTCCTCATAGCCAAAATGCTTTCCTTCCTCTAATGGCATTCACCCACCTCTCCAGACTTAGCTGTTCATTTAGATCTTCTGGGACCTATGACCTGAACAACGGGAAGAGCAGAGTGAAGGAAAAAGGAGACAATAGGGAGAGGAGTAGCAGGAAAAAGAGAAAGACCAAAAAAGAGAGAGAGTTCCATTTGCAGATTCACAGTTATATCATACAATGCTTAAGCTCATGGGAAATGGATCTCTGTTCTCTGCATCTGACCCTTTCACGTCCATCTGTACACAGTTCTCCCAGATGGAGAGTGGAGATATCCAGTGATCCAGTTTCCAAAGACAAGATGTAGGAAGGTCTTATTTGGCATACATGAACACAATGAGAGGCATCTCTTACTTCTTTCTTAATGAAATTAGCTCTCTTTTCCTCCTCAGCAATGGCTTTTGCCCAGTTGTTTTAAACATCCAAAATGGAAACTTGATGAAATCCCATTCCAGCAAATATCTGGGAAGAACAACTGCCAGGGCTCCCCCCACCTCCCTTCTCGTTAGTCGGTTTTCCTCTGGATCCACCATCCTGAACCCTCAGGTGCTCCATGAAAACAAAAAAAACATCCCAAGATCCATCAGAGAAGATGTGCTGTCTCAGACCTGACGGATTTCCTCATGTTCCTGCCGTTGCGGTGCCTCAGTCTTGGGCCACAAACACAGCATGGATGGTTTGGTGGACAATCACATTGCAATGTTTTAAATTTTTCTTTTTGTTAAAAAAAATAAATAAAGGAAGAGGGAAGAAAAAGTTCTACATACATGTATCACAGCATTTTCAAAAGGCCTTCTGCTGCATTTACATTAGCAGTTCAGCCTCAGTTGTAAGCCTGGATGTAAGGCAGCTGGAAGATTAAAACCGCATTGTTGGAAAGTCCGCTGAGATGTCCTCTTGGAGTTTTTTGTTGTTGTTGCTGTTTCTGGTTTTATTTTCTTAAATCTGTAGGGGCTTATTACTTTTTTTTTTTTAACTTGTTTGCTTCTCTCTAAAGTTTGGCAGGCAAAGAGAAAATGCTTGTCTGCTTTTCCTCACATGTTTTGTCTGTTTTGTTTTCTGTGTTTTAAGGGAAAAAAACCCAACAAAACCCCAAAACCAGTGACAGGACAGGCTTTCTGTCATTTTGTTTTAAGAAGGAAAAAGAAAGTGGGTGGGTTTCTGATAGTGGCCTTGAGGAGGTACGTTGTTGAGGTGGCTCAAATGCTTCATTTGCTCCTTTGCTTGCTGTTTGTATTTTCCCTTCTGGCTGCAATGGACACGCTTTTTGTGTCATTTCCCCCCCCCCGTGCCCCCACCCCCACCATGTCCTGTACAGATTCTGGTTCCAGATTCCCCATATGGATCCCCTGTTCCCCTTCCCAAATGGCAGTAGGTAGGTGCAACTGTAGGTTCATTTGACCTCTAAGGTATGATGCCGAAGTTAAAAGTTGGATGGAAGAGCCATGTGAGAGAAAAGCTTTCCCATTACTGTGAGAAAGAATGAAGCAACACAGAGTCCAGTGGAGATGTGAGTGCCGTGTTGGACTCAGCTCTACCTTGGCACTGGCATTAATTTGAGATTTTATATATATTTATAATTATATATACATATATATGCATGTATAGGCATACACAGACATATATATATATATATGTATTGTGTGTGTGTGTGTGTGTGTGTTTGCTATTTGTTTTAGCACACTGTCCCATTCTCAGGTCTAGATTTGGGGTGGTTGGTCCTGGGGACAGGTTGGACAGAAGGGGCCAGAGTGCAGAAGAAGCCAGAGATAAGAGTGAGGCCCAGGCCCCCCCACGCACAGAACATGGACCAGCCATAGCCATGGCTGATGTCGTCGGGAAGTCCGTACAGGTAGCGGGGGTAGCGGGAGAGCTCAAAGTTGATTCCAGCCACGCACGTGCACAGTGAAATGATGCAGAAGGTTCCTGGAGGAGAGCAGGGAAGGGAGAAGGAGGGAGGAAAAAAACAAAGAGAAGTTAGAAGAGTGACAGACATATCAATTTCCAAGCTGCCCGAGAGGAGCGGGTGCAAGCAGTGAGGAAGTGCCTAAAGGAAGATGTCTGTACAGAGAGCGGCTTAGTCTAGTGGCTCCACGGGGAAAGAACAGAGTGCCACCAGAGCCTTGAATATTGATCTGATGCTGAACTGAGTTCTATGGAGAAACTTCAATAGGAACAGTTTTTCATTTCGGGCACTCCCTTGCTGAACCCGAATGCTTCATGAAACCATTGATTTTTCTGAAACTTTGCTTTAGACAAACACAGAGTGAATAATCATGTTTCAAATTTTTTTGAGGGGAAAAAAAGCTTGAATTTTTTGTTTAATTCCAATTTTTCAGTGATGCATTTCATAGAATACTACAAAATACTTGACATATTCTGGCTCTGTTGAAGTGTACATTTGAAATTACTTGGGAGATTTTCTTCACACGTTTCTTATATCAAAATACAGAATTTTTCATTATACAGCCTCCTTTTAAATATCACTGTAAAAATCTCTAAATCCTTCACAAAATTCAGATTCTGCCCTCTGCATGACTCCAGTTCCAATCTAGATGCCCTGTGCAGCGTTGGTAAAATCTTCAAAATATCCTGTTCTTGTTTTCGATTTCTGCAGCAATATTTCATTTCTTATTTCTTCCTGAGAACACTGCGAGGACAAACTTCATAACTCTGTCAGGTGGTGTTATGGAAAGACACAAGTATCAGATGAGGCTGAACTTTGTCCCACCCAGATGAGTCTAATTTTGATCTTTGGCCTCCAGCTTCATCACAGTTAGACTCTGAGCTCCTGAAATGTCACAATTGCCACCCACACACCGAATAATGGATAGCTGCAGATGCTACATGCCTGCCTCAAGAGATAACAACTCAAGTCAACATAAAGTTGGTAGTTTATTTTTCCTCTCTAATTCCTCCCTTTGTGGGCCTCTCTGAATTGCCTGGAGAGCCCTGGGCATGGAAGGCAGCCTATAGGACACGAGCTGTAGTACACAGACAGTCAGTGCCGTGTGTCATCCCGCTGTTCATGCCCAGATCAGCAGTGTGTGATGTGTGCTACCTGCACAGCACGTCCTGCATCTGTGCACTAGCAGCTGCACATGAGGAATCTCCTATTCTTCCTGGTCCCATTCCTAAGATAGCACAATCTTCCAAAGCAGTCACAGCCAGCCTGGTTTCAGTGACATGCTCCAGTTTTCTGGTGCCCTTGGCCCCTTCTACTCCTTCCTGCCCCTGCTCCTGCTTCTCTTCTGCAGCAGTTTTTCTGTTCTTTCTCTGATGCTTTTCTCTTTTTAATTGCAGCTGCATTAAAAAAATGGATTTGACACTCCCCACTCTGAAGACAGAGGTAAGATTAGTTGGTGAATTCACCTGGAATTTGGTTCAGAAACTGGGGGCATTTGCAGGCATATATATACACCACCAAAAATATGTGGACTTTCCACCATACTGACCTCCTTTACTTAGTAGGAACATCACACAGGTCTAGAATCTACAGGCAAATCTCTGTCGCGGACCTGATGTGAGATCACCATCCTGGCCCTCTCTCTGTTGCTTCTTCTGGTCACTGCTGTGTCTATTTGGACTGTCTTTTCTCCAGTGTATTTTTGGAGTATCACTTGTAGATAGTCTCTGTTGTTAAAGTCAGGGATATGGGAACTCTGAGTGCCTCCCCTAACACCATACGTAGCTGCCAGATGACCCAGGGTATTCATAAGGACTCATTATGATAGTTCCAGCAGGTACCAGTGAGCTGCTGCAGTAGGTATTATGCCTGTTTAAATCAAAACAGCCTTCTTGCCTCTCACCAGCACCCCCTTAGTCTGCAATCAGGGCTCTGGATTCTTGCAAAAGCCTTGTGAGATCCCAGGCTCTGGAACTGTCTTTTGAAGATGTCCTATACTACTTCAAAGCACAGAGCCGGATAAATGGGGAAGGTCTCCCTCCCACAATTCCTTACTCAAAAATCAGGTTGTTTGATTAGAAACCACACACCCTTTCCATGTTTTAGGTTATCCATGTGACTTAGGTTATCCAGTAACGTGAAGGTGCCTGTCAAGAACGCGGTTGTTCCCTGTGTGACATGTCAGAATGACTAGCACTACATTGTGGGATCGGGGAAAAAAGGATGCATCAGAAGCACTGTGCTCTGAACCAAGCTCTGTGGTTCATTCCAAATAGTTGTGGTTAGAAGATGACAGGGAAGGCCTTTCTTTGCTAGTAAGAACATGGTAATTTCAGCTCTCTTAAAATAAGAGAGGTGGGTGGGAAAATCTGTGTGGCCAGACTGAAGCCGCATTTGCTAAGTACAAAAGGGAAGGAAATAACTTCGGATTTCAAATACTCCCTGTGCTTTCACGCTTTGTCTTGGCTGTTTTGATCACAAGCTCTTCAGTACAACAAATGTTGCTTATTCTTTGTATTTGAACAGTGCCCAATATATTGGCACTCCACCTTGCTTGAGGGTGTTCTGTCCCTTAACGAAGGAACAACAAAGAGCAAGTAAAAACACTAGAGAACTAAGCAAATCACGAGCATGAGACTTCTTTTAAAAAAAGGCTACCCCCATCCTGCCCCTTCACTGGAGAATGTGCTAACCCCACAATGACAAACAATGACTGCCAAGCACAATGTCACAGAGTGCATAGAATGGTCCTCAGCCGGTCGCCACCCTGTGCTTCTGCAGGACGTCTTGTACAGCACAGGGTTATCAGCCTCTCCAGTGCTATTCATTGCAGACACAAAAAATGTCATTTTATACCACCTGGAAGAATCTTTATGGCTGTTTTATGAGTCCTATGTGTTGCTTGTATTCAGCCAAGCAAGTTCCCACTTACAAGTGGGAGCTAATCTGGCCTCTCACCAGGAGGGCTGCTGATGGAAACTGAGTAAGGTTACTTCCTCATGACTGTTCAGTAGCTTTTCCTCATGGCAATCACAACACAAATTGCTTGATTGTTGGCCACAGTCATGGATAAAAGGGATGCAGAAACTGAGCTTACATATGGAAATGAAGCCTCTGCTAGTTCAGGTAAGACGTGGAGCTGAGGTGGCAGGAGGAGGGAGGCTGTCGCTCCTGTCCATGACTGTCTGCACTACAGACGTGGTGCTTCAGAGGCAGCAGGACTGCAGGAAATCATGAGCATCCCCACCCCTACAATTCTTTTTCTCTCCAGAAGTTAAAGTGAACCCTTACTCACTTTCCTTTCAAGTTCTTGCCATCAGTGAGGTGCCCCCCTACACGTGCACTAACACCTCAGAACCCCTGGCAGCCGCAGCAATACAAACTCTAATTTCTTTGTGAAAAAGACTCCCCGTAACTGTGGCCCTGCAGATAACCAGAGCTGAAGGCTGGTGGTCCAACTGTGGCACTGACACACAGAATGTGAATGACAGGTGGTAATAGGAGCTTGCTGGAACATGAGCTGGACAGGAGAGATAAAGGCCATCTCCTTCAGCAGCTGGGGGAAGCAGAACACACAGAGTTCTTGTGCTGGGATTTACACATTTTCATCCTAAGTAAAACACTAATGAATGAGACAAAGCAACAGTGGCATTTTTGACAAGTAATTCACGTGTCACTGCAAAATGCTTCAGTCAGGTGAGAGATGAAATTTCATATAAAGTTGTGTCTGTGCCACAGAAACTGCTGTTTGACATGTAGTCAAACCTCCATCCTGACTCCTTATCAGGTAGCCTCCCTTCTCCTTGGGCTGGTTTTGACAGTGCCTGTCCTGCTAATAGGCTGATAATCAACAGTACTTTGAGAACATGAGCTATTAAATACTTCTTGGCTACCTTGCGCTTTTCCTTCTTATATATTACAGAAGAATATTAAACATTACATTGAATGTCCCTTCCATTTAGATTGGAAGTTTTTTTTAGGACAGAGATGAATTTATTTGCTATATATGTGTATAAGATTGGGGTCCTGCCATCCTTGCTGCAGGGGCAGACACAGTCAGAAGAGGGGTGACAGGAGAAGGTAATGTCATTGTTGATCAAAGCCTAATTCTGTGTGGATTATGAGTTAGGGCCCTTTGCTGTAGCTGTTTTTAAGCATGATTACACCAAGCAGAGCCATGGGCCTGTGCTGAGAGGAATTAATATTTTTATAGGTAAATATCCCATTTCTTTCTGATCAGCCCGGCTCTGTGAGGGGCTGCAGCGCCTCTGCAGTTTTTAAAACTCACCTCCAGGGGAGAGCAGAACTGCTCTCTGTGAACCGATTTAAACACAGACAGGCTCAAATCATCCATACCAAATATGTTTTAATTTTCCCTGATGCTAGTGCCCCTCTGAACCACGTCAGAAGCCACATCCTTCACCCATAGACATGGCTCAACTTCCACAGCAAAAGACCTTGAGGAATTTCCCAGGGTCTGTGGTATTCTGTGAGGCAAGAACTGCTGCCTTTCTTAGATCTGCTGCCAATGAAGGTGAGCCTTCCTGGTGCTGGGGCACAAACAGTCCCTGTTGGCAGGAGCTTCCTCAGCTCTAATATTAGGGGTGAGATGTCTGACTGAAACCTGAAGGAGACATCACCAATTTGAAGTAAAGGGAAATCCAAAAAGTGAATAATTAAAATGATCTGGGCACCAAGCCTACCTCTGAGACACTTCTCTATAGAGATCACCTGTCTCATGATTTGGAAAACACTTCTTCTGCATCTGGCAGAATGACGCTCGTTCTTTCCCTTCTCCCCACAACAGAGAGAAATGACTCACAAACTGTGCTGTCAGATGTACAAAGTAAATAAACCCAAAACCTGATTCTTCTCACCTTCTGTTTTTGGTTTGTTGGTTTTGTTTTGTCTTTTTTTTTTTTTAATAGAGAAATTTGAAGTATTGCTTATAAACTATTAGATAAAAAGAGAAACACAAAGGTATGGATTTTAAGATGTCCTTTGAAACCACACAGCTTTCAAATAAATGTAAATCTCTGCCTTTAAAGTATTTCTAGTAGCTTCTTGTGGCCACTAATGTTTTTGGAAGGAGTGCTGTTTATTTAATTATCATCTCTTTCTTTTGTTATGGGATTATGGGAGAAAACAATCTCAGAAGTGAAACAGCATTATCTTTACTTTGTCTCTGCCCTACTTGCTTTCACTATTTTCAAGGTACATCAAACAAACAAATAAAATGAAGTCTGATCCTAAAGTGGAATGTGTAGCGTTAACTGTTTAAATTATATCACAATCCAAGGAAATTATTAAAGAATAAACTGAATTCCCTCCCAACACAGGGATGACAAAAGCCTTTTGGAGAGAGCAGATTTGCAGTAAACTCCTTCTGTGCACGGATTAAATGCCTCAGCAGCACGCAGCTCTTGAGAACACTTTATTGCTTTGTGCATACACGCATAGAATATAAATTATTCATTAATTATGTACTGTTCCAGCAGAAGCAGCTTGCAGCATCGCCAATAGGTTGCAGAATAGCAAGGGGTTTACTGGAAAATTGCCCTTATGAAAAAAGCCGAGATGGAAGGATAAGTCTGACTGGGTGATGGAGATTCAGTGAAGTGTCCTTGTGAGAATCTATACCCACCTGGGTTGGGACTTAATGCATTTTTAATTTATACCATGGGCCAGAGTAAACCGCAGGGTCTGTCTTGGTGCTCTGATATTGCATTATATCTGCTCTCAGAATGTGGTTTGCATTTGGCCTTTGATCTCCTGCCTCACAACGTACCGGCAGCGCCCACACCACGCAGAGCTCTGTGCCTGCAGCGTGTCACCTCAGCAGCAGCGCCTGCCCATTGTCTGCCGCTGCACAGGCCATCTGTTACAGCACCAGAGGATTGTGTATCCTCAGTCATGACTGCAAATACTTACTGGGTGCCATCCTTAGGCTCGTGTAAATCAGTGTCATACAAGGAGCAGTGCTACAGCAGCTGAGGGCTGAGCTCCAGTTTGCTCTGCTGATACAACTGACAGTCAGCCCATATTGCACATCGCAGATTTGCACATGGTGACATTTCTGTGACCGTCTCCCTCGGGGCATGGGACTGCAGTGCTGTGCACTGCAGCAGCCAGTGAGCTCCAGCTATGAGCAAGCACCCTCTGAAGCTGTGAGTTGGCACTGAAGCAAAGGCAACACTACTTAGCTAAAGGGACGTGATTTTGATAGAACAGACGAGGGAGAAAAGAAAGCTTTCAGATCAAGGCCTGAGTGAATAACCCTCTGATTACTTTAGCAATGCTAATTCCTATGACCAACTCAAAATAACCCAGAAATAATAAAGAGAGTTGACTACAGCCATTAAGCAAACATTAGGGCTCGTGAACTTGCAGTCACAACAGAGGAGGTAGCAAAAATTGTGCCAGTTGTAGGAATGGGATATGATTCCATATTTTACTGGGAGCAGAAGCAAAAGAAAGAATCTCTAAATATTAAAATGAAGAAACATCCTAATCAAAGGTTAGTGAAATTATCCGATCCATGTGCTGGCAAGCACCATCCTTGGCAACAACAGAGGCTACTGGCAGGTTTCTTTCATCTCTTACAGTATGGACTCCACAGGATGACCCAGGCAGAGGTTTAAAAGATTAAACAGAAAGGGTCACTGCACTCAAGCTCAAGTGACTCCAACAGACCTCAGATTTGCCAGATGACAAGACACATAGGTTTAGTATCAAGCTGTAGTTCAGGCAGGTGCTTCCCAGCCTAGGCATTTGTCAGAGCTGAAATGAAAAAAAATTGTGCCAGTTGTTGAGCCAGTTTGGGTTTGCCTTGTCACAGGACATACTGTGTAGCATAGGAAATCTGTGGAACACATTGCATTTGGCCTTTTAGCAGTGAGGTCATTCCACCTCTCTCCTAAGATCTTTGTCTCCCAGTCAAAAAATTGAACTTCTCTCAGAAGGAACCTCAGAAGGAGCCTCAGAGGATTTGTGGAATCTTTCTTTTGCAGGAAACACTAAATTGCTGAAAAGTCTACAGACAGATGTTCTTCAAGACAAGTGAGACTGGAGAACAGATACAGCATAAATAAATTCAGTGCAGCCTTCTTCCATGTTGCCTGGTGTGTGACACTAAAAATACTCCTAGAGGGAACACTTTCAGGGCCTCATAATCTCTTGTTGTAGTTTTAATTAAATGGGAAAGATTTTTAGTGTTGTTTTTTTTTCATACCACCACATAATTTGGAGCGTGGGGGACTGTCCCCCCCCCTCCCATCTGAGCTGGATCGGACAAAGACTGGCCCCAGCATCTCGGGACCTGCCAGAAAGGTGAGTCCCTGGAGTGAAGCATCCCAGGAACTGGGGAGACAGGAGATAAAATCAGGCATGCCTCAGCACTGTGCTGGGTCATCCCAGCCCTGCCACTGTCACTCCACATGGTTTGCTATGCCAGAACCCACGCTACCATCTTGGTGGCATGGGACTCTCCTTTGGACGAAATATCCTTCCAGGTTTTGTTTTAACCTAGGGGTGAGGGGGATGGCTAGGTAGTATTTTTCTGCTATTGCTGAGGTTTTTTTGTTTCTTTCAATTTTTAGTAGAATTGTTATTGTTCCTTCTTCATTCAGAATTCCTGTAGTTTTTTACCTTGTCTATATTGGGGAAGGGAAATAAAAGAAAAGAGAGGCTTCATCTCATTAGAGGTCTCACCCCCTGAACATACTGTCATTAAACCAAGACATCTCTGTATGCTCTGGAAGAGCCAGGTTGGCCAGAAATGAGGAGGTTTCTCATCTAGTTTCTACCAGGTCCAGCTGCTTTTTGAGTGGAATTTCCACTGTCCAGTTGGGCCCTGTCCAGACAGATCAGACCAAGCAAGCACAGCAGTGATTTGTCTAAGGGCAATGTTGTTTTTCTAAGCTGAGAACTTGAGAAGCCAAGAAGGTAAATCTAAATCTTGCTTCAGCCTCTGCATTTAACAAAAAGTTCTGCCACACACAGAAACTTGCTCCCCATTCCCTCTGTAAGGATTTCTTTCCGTCCAGAAAATCATGCCAGTGTTACTGTTCCTTCTGTTGCATGTGCAGTTTTCTTTCCTCTTTGATGCCAGGCAAGCAAACAACTCAGTAAACTTTTCTTTAACTAAAAACCAACCCAATAATAAATGCCAGTTTTGTTTTCATTGTCTTCCTTTGGCCTTGATGCATCTTGCCATTGGAATTCAGAAGCCAGCAACAGATCAAAGACCTGGTGACATTATTAAAGGCTAGGGAACAACCACTGAATCTTAAAATACACAGAACTTGTTTTCCAGGGCTGTGGGTGGGAAAGTCTTTTGTATTTCTATGGAATCTGTCTCTCCCACTTTGCTTCTACTTTATTTCACCTTCTGTCAGCCCCCCAAAGACCTACTGACATCTCTGAGAAGCAAACTAGATTGCATGCCCTTCACTGACTACATTCAGTTGTCTGTTCTTGTAACTCTGGAAGGTACTGATGCTTCTGCCAGTACCTCCTATGCTGGTGAGGGAGAAATTACTAGTCAGTATAGCTGACTTAAAATAAACACACAGAGGAATATGAACCGTTCTTCTGGCTGAAAAGCCAGACTGAACTGACTCCTAAATTTACTGACCGCCAAGTTCAGGGAGACAGATTTGAGCTAAGACTGAAGAACAATGAGTTTATGGGTGCATATACAGTACTTGCCCTGTCTTTTGCTCCAAACTGTAAGATCTCTGCACCTCATTAAAGTAGCCTTTTGTTTCCTCCTAAGTGCCAGTGCTTTTCCATGATCAGATACAAGGCTGGCAGAATTGCTTGTGTTGGTGTTTCTTCCCTCACAGCATGCAAGTGCACATCTAGGAGCATCAGAAACAAGCTACAGGGAAAAAAAAAAGCAAACCACATTTGAAGGTTGCCTTTGAAGTCAGCTGATAATGTTTCCATGGAGATCAAATGCTACTGAGTTGACAATGAATTCTCTTGTTGAGCCTTTCCTTCCAGAGGGGGAAAAAAAAAAAAGGCACAACAATACCCCTAAATGACTACACCCTGCAGTACAGTTGTGTTATTGACTTGAAAAAACCATATATATATCCCACCCCCATTTTCTTATGAAGGTGTTAACTCTAAGGTCTCAACATTTCAGTGCTAGCTCTGCCAGTACTGGCCTAGAGAATCAGCTATATTCCTGAGGTATTGGAAAAAAATAGCGTCTACTGAAAATAATTCTCTGTGAGAAGAGGGACATAAGTTGTAGGAGATGCAAAAATGGGAGTCATGATTCCCCCTGAGGAGTATTATAACAAGAAATTATAAAAGAGCATTTCAGTGGCTGATACGCAGTGACATAGAGATGTCTCTACTGCGAAAGGAAGCGACCTTTTGTATTTCCAGAGAGTCCCCTATTTCCTTTTCAAAATGAGTGCCAGCATTAATAAATAAATGCAAAATATGTTGTCAGTGCATCAGAGAGCACAGAGAAGTACTAGAAGGAAATGCTAGTAACATGCTCCCCCAGCTCTGCCTTTGAAGCATAACATATTGTGAGCCTTGTGATGCCATCAGCTGAGCAACTTCTTTCTAGCTTGGAAATGCTAAACAGGCCACCTTGGCATTGTATGAACCCCAAAAGATGGCAAAGGGGATGTATATCTGTATGGATGATTTCCCAAATATTTATTTTTTGAGTGAAAATAGGAAATTTGCTAACATTCAAAGGGGAAGTGATAACCAGTTTCTAAAAGCTGATTACTAATGGTTAGCTGGTCTGGATGAAGAAGCACTTCCAGTCCTACCCATGTATGAGGACTGGACGTGTCCATACATATGTGTCTGGATATGTATTCACCAGTGTCTCTGTTTTGAAATACATAAGAAAAGAAGGGTCGCTTTTTATACCTCAGAAACATAGCATAAAATGGGATCAAGAAACATGATCTGCAACCAGGTCTGTGAGAGACACCACAAACCGTGCAAGGAAGAAATGTTTTAATAGAATCATAGAACTGTTTAGGTTGGAAAAGACCTCTAAGATCATCAAGACCAACGGTTAAACCTACACTGACAAATCCAGCACTAAACCATGTCCCCGGTTGCCACATCTACACATCTTGTAAATACTTCTAGGAATAGTGGCTCTGCCACTTCCCTGGACATCCTGTTCCAGTGCTTGGCCACCCTTTTGGTGAAGAAATTTTTCCTAGTATCCAATCTAAACCTCCCCTGGCACAATTTGAGGCAGTTTCCTCTTGTCTCATCACTTGTTACTTGGGAGAAGAGACACGGAGCCTCCTTTTCTCCAGGGTTAACAACCCCGGCTCCCTCAGCCAGTCCCTATAAAGACAGATTGTTAAATCCTTAAAGTGATAAAAAAGGACATTTTCAGAAACAGGTTGACTCTTATTTCCTGAATATGCATGTTCTTGGCCTTGTTACAGTACTGCCTGATGGGCACAAAGGCACAAAACCTGCATGACTGCTCTGAGCTCTGCGTTTCCTCACAGGTCCATAAAGAGCCTCATCCGCTTGTTTCCTACAACACCCTTGTAATGCGTTTGAGGGTTTTAAACAATCAAGAGCCTTAGAGAGGTTTAAACATTTAAAGCCTATTAACACTGTACATTAACTCAAGTTCATTCCAACTTGAGGCCTTAAATCACTCTAGAGCATAATGCAAAATTTAAACAAAAGCACACGTAGGAGCCAGAGTGTACACGAGTGTGGTGGGGGAGGTCTGGTAGGGGGGGACTGACTTTGTTGTGCTGAGACTTGTCTCAAAGACTTTCATAACCAATTTATGGCATCTCTTGATACAAACCAGCCTTTGTCTCCATCTGGAGGTCAATCCACATAAATAAGTTCTCCCAGTGATCTGCAAGGAGTTTTGCAAAGTTCCTAAACACCTCTGCAGTCTTCACTAATTTAGGGCCTCCCACAGGATTAAAACATGGTTGGTATCTCATTGTTTTCCCAGTGTTCCAACTTTTTTTGAATTATAAATACTCTTCAAAGTGGCCAAAAGTATTTTGACATTGTGAAAACTATATTTATGCCAAGCTTCACAGCTCAGATTCCAGTGAATTATTGTAGACCTCAGTTTTTGTAAAGATCACATGCTGCTGTTTAGGATCTGTATGCATACACTTATGCACACACGTGTATTTACACTTGCTTTTCCATAGAGAAAAAAAATATTTTATGCAAACTTTCTAAAACTATTCCTTTCTGGAAAGAAGCATGAGAAACTGGACTTTCAAAGAATAATGTTGTGGAAAAGAAGATATAAATATTACCACAGGAAATACCTTCCATCTTCAGTGTTGTGATTGATCATTTCACCACAAGTGAACATTCTGCAGGCTGGGTAGAGGTCTTGATTATTAATAAGAAATAGAAATCCTAGGTGCTCTGTGGGACCTACCATATTTCCTGATGAACTCCAAAGAATAGCTTTTACTTTCTCTCTTTATCTTTCTCTTTGCTTCCTCTTGGCAGCTGCTATGAAGGTACTTCATAACTGCCTAGGAAATGTCAGTCACAGAGCTTTCCCTTACACTTGCTGTATTAAATTGCTCCATTTTTGTTTCTTAAATTATTCAGCAGCGGAATGATTATTTTGAGATGGCAGGACCACAGTCTTGTAGAATAAACACTCTTATTTTCTACCATTATGTGCTATTTTCAAAGTACAGTGAGTTAAATTTGGGACTCAAATGACTCAACAGCTGGTAACGATCCGTGGCTGCAAATACACAGATGCCTCAGTTGTCAGCTACTAACATATGCACAGCACAGGAGGAGGAAGCACAGCACAGGGGCTCAGGGATTTGGAAGACAAGACTCTCTGTGGAGGTGGGGAGCAAAAGAGGATCCAGACGAGTGCAGTGCATCGATACCAACAACTGTGCTGCACGGGCTCACAAGTCAAGTTTTGGAACGCTCCTTTCTGACAGGGTTTGCATCCCTCAGTATCAGCCTGGTCATCAGCTCCTGGACACAGCTCCTGTGGCAGCTGCTGGGCTCTGGCAGGCACTGGCACAAAGCCCCGAGTGTGACCTTGCGACAGCGTGGCATGGCTGGGGCAAAAGAGGGTGACTCGGTGTAAATGGTCAGTCCATCCTCTAGCTGCAAGGACAATAAAGCATTTTGTTGACTTACCCCTGGACTGAGAGAAGGAATATTTTGGAAGTATTTCTGAGAAGGGCTGGAAATTACTTATAAAAAGCTTTTTCTCCCTAGATTAAAATATAAGAGAAGAATGCACTCATACATATGTAAGGGTTTTTTCTTTATTTCTTTAATAGACATCCTTTCTTGCATATCTGAAATAAAGCATTAAATTGCGCCAACACACTGGCATAACTTCATTTTTTCTTCCCTCTTACACATCTTTCCTGCCTGCTTATCTCTGCTGCAGCAGTCAGCACTGGCAAGAATAGGTGTTCACCTCTGCTCTGGGAAAAGATTTAAAGCTTTTCTAACCCTGACCTAGGTCCTCTGAGGATGGGCTACAAAGAGCAATGTCTCTGCACTACTCTTAAGAGGGTGAGGAGGAACCCAATTCAGTGGCAGAACTGGAGCTGGCAAATGGCACTTGAATCCCCCAGACTGGCAGATCATCATTGGAGGGGAGGGAGGAGGAGAGGATGAAAGAAATTCCTGATGTTTCTGAGAGCAATTGCTAGGACAAAAAATCAGACAGGAAAAAGTCCATACCACTACTGTATGTGTACAGCAAGACTTTCAGGCCTTTAAGTGCCAGGAGAAAAGGGAATTTCAGACCCCCAAGCAAAGCCCCAAGCCCAGCACTTCATGCAAAAATGTCACTAGGCAAAGTCAAGAAATGAGCTACTATGTGAGACTCTAGATCATTTTATTACAGATCTTCATGGTGAAGTTAAATCACATGAATAAGGGCATTTAACAGCTGGAATAATTTCCAAATAGTCTAATTAAAGACTGAATTTTTAATGGTAAAATTTTTAATTGGCTCAAAGCAAGGTTACAGCAAGAAATACACTTGACTTTGCAAAGAATAAGGAATATTTGCAAGGCTAGTAAAATTACATGCTTCTCTAAGGAAATTGTTAGCAAATGGGGAAAAAACCCTGAAGTGATCCTAAAGTACATGTCACAAGACAAAACTGGCAGAGTCCTGATAAGAGTGAAGAGAACAGGTAAAACAGTAAACAAGTGCAGAGATTATTTATTGCATTTATTTGCAGTAAATTTGGAACAAAATAAGACAACACAGAAGTCTCTCCCTGAAGGGCTGCCTTGTTAGGCGTGCAGTAAAACCTAAACTATTTCACTGAAATGTGTTCTCAGAACAAATTACAGACTTACAAAAGGAAAATACATGAATGTGCAGCTGAAGGACAGAGCTCTGATAAGGATGATAAAACATTATTCTTTGTCTAATACGTTTAGAAAGGCAAGTGATGTAGCTTTGGCCAGGGATAATTGTGTGCTAAAGCAAGTACCAGAACAAGATACTGGAAGTGCCATTTTGTATTTCCAGCTGGGACAACAGACAGCAGTTTGGCAGGGAGGTGCACAGGTAGGGAAGGGGAGGATGCAACCACTGCCAAAACATTGGACCATGCCACGATGGGGCAGCTCTATCATCCCACCTTCCCCACAGCAGGCACTGATGAGGAGGAAAAGGAGTTTGGAGCATTTAGGTACAAAGTCAGCCCTACCCTCAAATTAGAAATAATGCAAGCCACGTGATATGTCAAAACAGCTGACTGAAATCAGCTGAACTGGGATAACAACAGGCTATCAGAGATTGTCTTAAAAGATGATTTTATAAAGCATGTAGAATAACAGAAGGTGTGGTGAGGTTGGCTTTGCATGGTTGTGGAAGAACAATCAACCTAGCAGAATCTGAGATGTTGAAGTAAGAAATTCCTATGAGTGAATGTGCTGGAGAGCAGGTAGAAAAACCAACAGTTGGATATAAGCTTGTTTGCTTGTCATGATACAGGAAAGAAGGGATTCCTGAAGACAACAGAATTTGCCTTGGTAGAGTTACATGTGCCAGTTCACAATATCTCAACTCTTTGGAGCTGGAAGTAAAACTGAAATTTGACCTTGACAACACTACTGTTGAGGGACACTAACCAAATTAATTGACAGGTTTGCCATGATAGTAAACCCAAAGAAGTCCAGGATTTGAATACATCCAAAAGAACTTCTCAAAGCCAGAAAATGTGAGCACCACTTCTTGGCAACTGATAAGCAGGTCACATCTAGACTTCAAAAAGCTAAGGCATAGCTTTAGTGCTAGTAAATTTTCATTGTTAAAAACACAGCATATAAAATGCCCCCCATGCATTTCCTCAGGTAGATGTTTAACTGAATTCCTGTTAGACTACAAGTAGGTCCTTGATGAGCATGAAAGCATCAAGTTTGCCACAGGACTCTAACATTTGGAAGTAGTGTCACAGATGCTTCTAAGGCTCCAGAAATTATTATAAAATTACAAAATTACTGGATGGAGCTTTTACTGGTGCACAGATTTTCAGTAATTTGCATGAGAAGAAAACACAAGAAGCTGCAAGAGGATGTGCTCCGAGTCATGTATAATTTGAGTGTGACCCACTTCTGTAATAGAATTAAACAGTCTCAAGTAAGATGAATATAATGAACTGATCAGTGAAATTTAGAAGGACAATTCCAAATGGAGAAACTCTCAAAAGGAGAAACTCTCCCACCTTGCAGGGTAAAATGATACTGACAATACTGAAATGGAACTACAAGAGATAGTGCAATTGTGGGTACAGAAGGCAATGTAACAACACCATCATGCACAATGAGATAAAAAATAGTAAACATAATTTGCAGTATCCATCTGGCTCCGTACAAGATGAGGGACCAAAAAAAATCCTACTGTGGTCAGGCAAATGCTGTCATTCAAGATAAGAGATCCAAGTATAAATTCTACAATAAATTCAGAAAATTATGCAAAAAAACCCTTTCAAAGCCATAAGAGACCTGTGATTGCTGTTGATACAGATACATTTGGACTAAACAGAAAAGATGAATTATTAATAATTTTGACTTGTTACAAAACATGCTGAATAACACTGTAAAACACACTCTAAATCACAGTTTACATGTCCTGGATTCCAGATGAACCAATACCAGATAACGGCCTGCATTTCACAAGTGACTTGTTTAAGCAATTTGCTTGAGAAATCAGATCAACCAGACTATAGCAAGTCCTTAGGAGGCACTGCCACATGAGCAAGCAAGAAGACTGTTTGGTAAATATAATAAAGAACCAGAGGTCCAAGCAAACCACGTCTGGCCTTGTTAGATTATTATAGCACATTTCTTAGTGCTCTGTTGAGATTTCCTGTTCAAAGAATTATGGGCAATAAGGGACAAACCCCATAGATGTGTTAAGCCAGCAACATTTAAGCATTATAAAAGAGCTAGTTGTCTATAACACAAACAGAGGGGATGCTACAAACACAGCCAAGACAAGTGGTGTTGCAAATGGAAGGCAAAGTTAGATTTCAGGGTGATTTTATAGCTACCAATTGAACACAGTCTCCTCTCAGCTGCAGTGAAGTCAGATGACATGAACCTTCCAAATCATTTTTCTCATTATTGGACCAGAGAAAAAGTTAAGTAAAACTGAGAGGCACTCTGGCTCCCTGCATTTTAAGGACCAATACAATTCTATGTTGACAGAATTTATGTCATGACAGAAGAACCAGCTTTGTATTCAAACACCATCCATCAATAAAATAGTTTAAGTTCAAAGATTCATTGACTGTAAGAGGAATGACTGTGTAACATATGACAGCCTCAGAACATTGACAGATTAGATTGGTCTAGTTGTGTATTTTATTAACTGCCTGCTTCAGTTTGTAGATGTTACTTTACACACATTTGCTGTTAAAAGAAATCAGTATAGCAGTTGCTACTGACTTGTGCAAAACAAGAAAGAGAGTAACCTTTGGGTAGCGCTGATCCACATGTGCACTGAAGCAGAGAACAATTTTCATCTCCTCCCAAAACATCTTTATTTCAAATATTACACATCCTGACAGAATTTGGCAGATAAAATAATCTGGTGCCTCTCATTTCAATTAATTTCAGATTCCAACTGCTGGATCTTGTTACTATTTTCTCTATGCAAAGAGCATTCTACTATCAGATGGCTTCTCACTGCATAGGTACTTACACAATGTGTTCAAGTAATTTATAAACCTTCTGTTAAACAGTTACAAGCAATTGGCTTTTTGTGGCATGCTGTCTTTTTCTTGTTTTTCAAACCTTGAGTCATTCTTGTAGCTCTTCTGCAAACCTCTCCCAATCTTTCCACATCCTTCTTTAGCATTGACACCAGATTAGGATGTCCAGGAACAGTTTTGCTTTGCCCAGAGATAACCCCACCTCATGCTTTCATTGCATATTCCCATAAAAACTAACACATTTAGCAGCTGCACTGCACTGAGAGCTCCTGTGCAGCTGGATGATCCCAGCAACCGTGATCCGAGAGACCTTTTCAGAGCTGCTGCTTTCTGAGGGAGCCTCTTGTTCTGCGAGGATGACTGACACCTTTTGTTCCCAGCTGCATGACCTTGGACGTGTCTCCACTGAAATGTTTATTGTTTGAGCACACCAAAAGATGGCTTTGTAAGCTATAAGTGACCCCTCCCATGACATATGGTTACACTGAATCTCCTTTCACCTGAAAACTTTAACAGTCATCTTTCAAATCACTGCCAAATAACACTGAGCCAAAAAGAAATCCCTGCAGCTGCACTAGAAACCACCCCATATATAATAATTTCCAATTAGCAAACAAGACATAGCTAGTTTCTAACAGATTTTTCTGTATTTATTTTGTATACTCTTAATGTTTTAATCTGAATATCGTGCTGTAGCAAGTTAAATATCACACAGATATCTAAGCACAGTAAAACAAAATAACCCCCCATGCAAACTAATTAAATGCAAATTAATTATATAAGAAATATCAAGTTAATTCAGCAGGCCCATTGCCCATAACACTTTGACACCCACAACAAACCATTTACAGAATCCCCACAAAGACCAGTGTGTGCTTGCACAAGGTGCGACTTCAAATATGTTTGTGGGCACAGAGAGAGCTGATGTCTAATGTCACCAGTACAACATCACTGGAACATAAATACTTGTTACTTGAGCACTTAACTCCTCTTCTGGGACTGCAGAAGCTTTTCTGTATGTCATACACTTATCTGTATCACACCACAGTACAGATAAACAGATGATAAAATGCACTGAAGTGATGATCTGCCTGGAGGGCAAAAGCCCAGCTAAACAAAAACCACCAGAGAAAATAAGAGAGAACAGAAGGAGTGGTGTTCACTTTGAGACATTCACCCACCACTGTTTATGGGACTTGACTCTCACACCCTTCATTTCAATTAACTGTGTGCCTTGAAATTTCTGCTAACAGAAAGCTGGATAGCATCTCTAGTAAGGAAGGCTGGAACATGACATGGCAAATGTTGGATGACCTTGAGGGCTGGTGTAGTAGAAATGGGAAAAAGCTCAAAAGCATAGAGTGCCAGGACATGTACTTGGGGAGTAATAAACAGAACCTCTGCTGTAAATTGTGATAGAACCAGTAGGAAATCACAAAGGAGGAGAAAGGCCTGGATGCATCATCCAACTGAAGGATGACTGTGGGTCTCTGGTGTGATGCAGCATGAAAAAAGCAAATACAACCCCAAAATACTTCAGGCAAGGAATTTCTATCAGAGAAAGGGAACCATCATCCCACTTATACGAGGCATTGATCAGACCTTGTTAGGGAATGGTCCTTCTCATCCATATGTGAGAAAGGCAAGTACAAACAAGAGCAGGTTGCAGAAAGGGCTGCTAGATTGATAACAGGTCTTACACAGAGAAGTCTACATGAAAGCATATGTAGAGTGGGAAAAAGAAAACAGAGGATACCATTGCTCTTCATATGTACATCAGAGAAAGAGAGACACATAAACTAAAGGTTACATCTGTTTCAAGAACAATTGACGAGTAATAAGTACATGTTACAACTTGCAGCACAGTTTCTAGTTATCAAAGTGTCCCACTGTGGGACAGTGGTGGGAATAATATCTGCATAATCTTCAGATTTTTTTACTGAGCTTATTAAGTTTAAGGGTGATAGTGTTACTTGAGACCACAGAGTATTGGATTAAACAACTCAGAGGGCCCTTTCTAGTCCTGTGAGTTACAGACACTGTTTTGTGATAGAAGTAACATGTAGCTGTGGTTGGGTGATCCTTGTTGTACCCCAGAAGGCACTCGGAATGAAACCAAGTCCAGATCACTCAAAAAACCCTGAAAACATGTTTTCAGTGACTTAGAAAAGAAAGGACATGTGGAAAGAGGGAACACGAAAACAAGAAGACAAATAAATTTCTTCAAACACCAACATTCTTACCTCCCATGAGGAAGAGAAGCCCCGCCACATACTGCATAAGGCCTCGATCCCAACAGCACCCCAGCACCCCGATAATCCATCCAAAGAGGATGATGGCCACAGCCATGCCCATGAAGCCAGCTGTCATCCTGCGCAGATCTGCAGTGGGGAAGACAGAAAATCAATGTGAGTGTGAACAGTGATAAATCAGCATGATCATGGGCTCATAACAGCCTTAATCCAAAATGCTACTGATCCTGCAGGGTCACCAGTGTGTGTTGGCATGGGATGATTTGAGTAAGGATGATTCAGATAGGGGACAAGCCATAAATTAAGATACTAACTTGGGCTGGGGAGGGAGAGCAGGTGACCATTTTACCACGCAATAAGGCTCAGCGCAGATGCACTCAAGTGACTTGTGACAACTTGCTCAGGAGTTAGAAGTTGTAAAATGGCCTCAGTGCAATGCTGTGTCTAATAGCTGTAGTCTCTGGGTACTAGCACAACATCTGTTTACATCCTGCCTTCTCATCTCTGCCCATTACTCCACTGCATTCAGTGGAGGCACCTGCTCAAACTGATCAGCAAAGCGGTTTCTGTGCTTTGTGCCGGGCAGACGTGACAGAGGATTCACCTCAATTCTGACCCGCTGTGTGATCTTGGGCAAGTCACTGAGCCCCTCCGGGCTGCAGCTTCCCACGTGTGAGTTGGGCCATAGTGCCTTGGTGTCCAGCAGTGGGATGAGTGAAACCCGGGACATTCAGAACGGGGAGGCACACGGGTATTCTGGTGTCACACATAATAAATGCGCTGCAGATGCACGGCTGGGACACAGGACACATCATTGCCCTCTCTTGTATCCAGATGGTGACCTTGCTGGATGGTTTTTGGTGAGGACATTTTCGAGTGCTCCAGGGAGCACTAAGAGTAAGAGGAGGGCGGGGGGTTGGAGTGAAACATTTTGTGCTTTTCAGGTGTGGACTGAGTACCACTTCTGATATGGGTGCAAGGGATTGACATGCATTTGTTTCATAAATAAAGGAAAAGGACCCCCAAGACCTAATGTAAGGAATCCTTAAATTAAGGCCTGGCTATGTTGCATATTTGCCTTTGCAAAAAGGATGGGACTGCTGGGATCCCTCTCCCTGCATGTGCTGGGAAAAAAAATAAAATTCTTCACAGTTGGTTTTGATTTGAAATCTGGGCAGTGAGACCACCTGGCAACCGAAAGAGCAAGGACTATGTGAGATAAAGAGCATTTTCACACCCTCAAATAATGAAACAGATGGGGTTATCTTCACTAACATTTGATTGTTCCCTGTCCCCCCTCATGCACGCATAAAAAGTTTAAGCACTGATATGTCAAGAGTATATGTACGGGGAAAATTCCAGCCAAGTCAGCTCTCCAAACACTTGTTTCCTTCTTGAAACTTTTTTTTTTTTTTTTTGCATAGCAATGATTTTACTTTTATTTTTTTTCAAGGAACAGAATGCTTATGGCAGAGAAGGAAGATTTGAAAACTGTGAATCATTCTCCAATCTCTGTGGCAGCTTTTCTCCTTGGCTGGCCTTGGACTATTTCTCAATTTCTGTAATTTTTTATGTTCTTCCCACAGTGGATAAAAGGACCACCAACACCAGCAGTGCAGATTCAGTGAAATTTCTGAATAGTGATAAAATCCCGCCATCAGAGATTTGTGTATCCAAAATGCTAAGTGTCCACAAGGTCTGTAGGTATGTTGGGACAGAATGATTTGATTTAATGGAAGGCAGTTCACTCAGATTCATGTTCATTATAGCCCTTCTTATGCAAGATCATGTGGCAGAATGTAACCCCTCCCTTGAAACTATAACTGGTTCCTGTTATAGTTTATATCAGTATAAAGTATATATCAGTATATATCAGACTGTCACTGATTTTTCAAGGAGTCTCTCTGACAACAGATAACCAGGTCTTCAGGCCACCAGTGATCAGGCCCTTTAAATAAGATACACATCTTAAAATTTGTACTTTTTTCTCAGGTTTTGTGACTGTCCCACCACATTTGAGTATGTTCAAGGAGTTTTAGTGGACAAAAAAGAAAAAAAGCATTTCCTGCAGCAACTTGTACTTCCCAAAGGCAATGCTAGCCTCTGCTCCTTGGGAATTTGAGTGCTTTCTAAAACAAGCAGCAATGTTGGTAAGCATGTTTGACGGCCAAATGTCTCCCTGCTTTTTCAGCCCATGAAGGCTCAATTCGAAAGATGAATGAAAACATAAAATGTTTACTGTTTCCTATGTCATCTTCAATAACAGCACAACATGTCTCTCGGAGGTGCTGCACAGCTGCCTGTGTCAGCCCTACAAACTCCTTCCATTATAACTTGTGACTGCTGACTCTGGGTAACAACAGCACTTGTTCTTCCTAATGGAAACATACCCTAACAACCTGCTTTTAATGAGCTGAATTTAAATAGCCTTATTCAGCTGCAAGATGTCTATAACTCCTCGACCTACCCCAATGCCTAGCTGATGGAGCCAGTTTTCATAGGTCCCAGAGTGGATCACAAGCATTCCCACATCCTGTACACCAAACTAAGGAATGGTTTTTATCCCACTAAAACCAGTGTGAGTTTTGCCACTGAACAGAAGAGTTAAAGGACCAGGACCAAGATTTCTAGGCCAAATTTTAATGTTTGTTTCACTTGACCTCTCCTCCTGATGGAGCCTGAAATTCCCTTTCTAACAACACAGCAAAATTCATCATCTTATCTCTGGGCTTACATTATCTCTCGAAAAAAGCCAGAAAGCTAACTTCTGGCAGACACTCAATACCACATGTTAAAAAATTCAAAATTGAACTTCTTTATGAAATCTCAGTTGTCACAAGTTCAGTGAGCTTAGTTTAAGATTGCCACTGCTTAGGCCAGTTGCAAATCTGCTCCTCACAATTCTGTTGGTTAGGGCTTATCTGAAACAAATAAAATACAAACTTTCTTTTCTATTCAAAACCATCTTGGCTTTTGTCCTGCCATAGCGTTCCCCAGTGGGAGCCCTTGCAAAAGGCAGTGCTGGGAAAGGGGGTTTCAAAGTTGGTTTCAACAATAGCCTGCATTTGTCCAACAGCATCTTCCTGGTGCTCCTCACCTGCCCACAGGAAGCTGAGATCAGTACTTGGTTCAAGTCTATTCAAAGTGATTCTTTTGCAGAAAAGTACTTATTGTATGTAAACGAATCATCACCCTCAGGGTATTTAGTGAAGGCCAGGGAACAGGAGCCTATATTCCCGGGACTCAATCTCTATTAGTGGTACTTTTTATGATCACTGTTTTGTTGGTGCGGGCTCCACATGGAAAGGACAGAAGAAAAGCAAAGATTTGCATTGTGTACTCGAGGCAATTTTTAAATTTGTTCTGCTAATTTAGGATGGAGGGCTGACATATAAATAAACAATAGCTCATCAGTACAAATTGATGGGGTTTTGTCTGAGTTTGATTGGCACTGATAAGACCCTTCCTGAATGCATCCTGCAAAGGTAAAAAGGGTCATGCTGTCATGTAACGCCACTTGATGTCATTTGAGCATATCCTGAGTTTGTTTGGCTTTATTTTTCTGAAATTGCTCTTATTTTTAGACTATGAAATGAATAGTTCTCTTCATTCTTTCTCTCTTTGAAAACCTCTCTCAGTAACTACAGCATCTCCAGGGTCATGGCATGATGGTCTCAATCAACTGAATGAGCGGCTGTGCCAGCAAAATGCACTGTTGTATCTTATACAGCCAAACGGGAGCTGCAACAGCAAACACACCTTATCTCAGTGCACTCCTGTGCATTTCTTAGCTGGTTATAAAGCTGATCCTCTCCTGGATACCCATCTCATGTCCTCACACTGCAGCAAAGTGCACAGACTGCAGGGACACTTTGAATTCCCCTTCTCCACTATCTAGCAAACCGAACCTTCAGAAGTGTAGTTACAAGGTACAAATAAGGAAGATGTTACATTGCTTTTTCTGTAACACCTACAATATAGAAGTTGAGTTTTAATGCTTTGCCTATATGACCACTAGTTTCAATTATTTACTGTATGGACATAGATACCACCATCACTTGTGGGCGAAAGTGCAATATTATCTTTCCCCACATGTTTTAGAGACACCTTCTTCATCCCTTTTTCTTTTTGATGTTGACTAAAAGCTATGGGTGAATAGCTTGTATTTGGGAGTCCTTTTCATGCCTAGTGCTGCTACAGATGCTGCTGCATGTAAAAGGCAGGAAACTCAATCCTGACTCAAAATCAATATGGATCACCAGGCAAGGAATACAGCATTCATGAACTCTGTAAACAACAAATTTCTTGACTGTTTACAATGGAGAAGGGACAGGGAATGAAGTAATCCAATTCCTGTGACTAAAACTGACATGGTAAATTTGAAAGCTGCAAGCTTTGTGAATCGTGATAAAAAGAGAAATATTAGCATTTTAGACAACCTCCTTAAAATAGAGGCAGATTCTCATACAATAACGTGCATTTCCTAAAAGCATTTTAGTTTTCTGCTGGAGAATATTAACTCTAGAGGTTTTCTGAAGACAAATAAAGGCAGAAAAGCCGATTAAGATCCATTTATTTCCAAGCAACATGTGATGGAAGGTTCTCTCTGTCAGTTTGCCCTTTCTTTCACCCTGATATCTGTCCATCTCTATTTGTTATGAGCACTAAAGTAATTCATGCTGGTTATCACATTGTGGAAGAAGTTTCACACCCCAGCAGCTGCAAACATAACATGTTCTGAATCAGCTTTGCTTCTTGAAAATTTCAATATGCCTTTTTGACTTCTGATGTTCTGTCCACTTTCTTGAAATTGCAAGTCATCTTTCTAAAGCAAGGGCTTGGGCTTCCTCTTGGTATCTTTCTATCTTCCTTTCCACAGAGTTTAATAATGCTTCCAAAATACTAGAGATTTCTTTCCTCACAATGCATACAGCAAGGAATATATGAGCCTTCTGTGAAAGACGAGGAAACCAAGCTGAGAATAGTCAACATGCCCAAAGCTACATGAAAAGTTTGTGGAGGAGTATATAATTGAATCTATATTATCAGGCTTTCTGACCAGCCCTTGTGCCACATAGCACTGCTTGTTCTCAAGCATTTGGTAGCAGATCAGACTACAGTGCTTGTTATCAGACCATCAGAAAGTGCAAAACTGCTGCAAATAGGATTTCAGATATCCATCCTACACATCCTCCTTTCTTCTCCCAGTACTGAAAGGTCCATAGGGACTAAGGACCCTGAAGTCTGTATGCAGAATACATAGAACAGCTTAGGAGACATTCTGGGTGCAGCACCTTTCTTTCCTGAGGGGTCCCAACAAAAAGGGAAAACAAAAAGAAATCACAGATGGATTTCTGTGCCACTCTAGGACCAAATGTCAGGATACAGTAACATCACAAGCACAAATAGACTGGGATGACATAATTCTTTAGCATAATCCCTCATTGCAGGTCACTTCAATCTATACCTTCCTGTACTAGATTCCCTCTGATTTGTCTTTAGCAGGGATTAAGATCACTTGTACTTAAAAAGATCTAAATCACTCTTTTTCTTTTTCCCAACAAATATATGTATTGGAAATTGTTCAAGAACAGCACACAGTCCTAGAGCACAGTTTACCAAATTTCACTGAGCTTTGTTTAAATTACTTCTCTTACAAAGAATCAGCAGCACAGAGGTATCTTTCCCTGACATCATCTCTTCTCTTATCTCACCCCGAAACTTCAGGGCAGTAAGACAAAATTGGACAGATGTGTGTTTTATTGAAAGCCATCCCTAGCAGCTCCCTGGTACAATGAACAAGTGAGTGTTAATGCAGGTGATTTTGAGTGGCATCTTCTGGCTCTCACTATTCTCTCTGCAGAGCTCGAGACTGTGTTTTGGATGAGGTTGGCAAATAGAGGGTGAGGTTTCTAATCTTTTCTTTCTACTTCAGGTATGGAGAGATCAGAAAAGAAATATGTATTAGTCTACCTGAGATGCAGTTAAAATCTCTGAGTGCCTTTTACTGAATCATGTGGCAAACCAGTCTTCAGTTTAAAGATTACTCTAATGCAATTGCAGTGAGTACAACCCACTCCAACAAAAGTAACAGTGGGTTATATTGATATGGAAGTGACTCAGAAATACGCACTCACAAACATACTCAAAAACACAACTCTCTCAAAGCTGAGAGAAAGAGCAACAGAAAACCCTTACAAAAAGAGAAACTGGCTCTCTCAAGGACATAGGTGAGCCTTCATATCTCCAGAGGTGCAGTGGGGTTTATAAGATACATGCATAACATTTCCTAAACAAAAAAATCCCATCACCTTCTCTTGACAAGAGTTTGTTGTTTGTGTGACAAAATATTAAGTGTTTGGTTGCCAGCACGTGTGAACTTGCCTATAAGGAAATGCTGATAGGAAGCTTCTCAAGCTGGCTGTGGTCTGTGCTAGTCAACAAGTCCCTCGTGATGAGGTGTTTGTAGAATGGACATCCTGACACATGATTTATTCTTGTCAGGACAAGTCCATCTACGTAGATTTCCTCTGTCAGAATTCTTAAATTTTCTCACAGTTATTTAAGAGAAACAATCACAAAAGAAAGGTGCCAGTTATGGACTGCTGGCACTTCAGTCTGCCTTCCTTCATAAGAAACTCCACAACTTCAGGGTCAGGTGAGCAGTTCACCAGGGAGAAAAGAAGTCCTGTCTTCTACAAAGGCTGACACCTTTAGAGACTCATGCTGACAAACAGCAAACTCCACATGACGCTGCAATTTCTTATCTCTGGTGAATTTTCGTAAAGCACCAAAGAGGAAAGAGGATGTCCCAGACCAGGCCACACACTGGTGTGTTACTGTCTGAAAGCAATTCCTCCAGTATCTGGGAACATTACAGGGGCCTAAGAAATTTTCCAGTGGCTGAAAGCACTATCTGGAGCTCAGATACCAAGTTCTGATTTTATTCTTGAACAGAGAGGAGACAAAAGAGGACCCCTAGATAATAAGAGAGTGATTTAAGGAGGCACTAGAGAAGGAAGGAAACAAAGACTGTTTAAGTGCATGGCAGAAAAGTGTGAGAAAAAGTGTCTCATGAGAGTGAAAAGACAGATTTGTTTTTGAGAGACTTTATGATATGGATATTAGAGAGTTCAATGCATAAAGGAGGCATTTCCACAGCAGAAATTTAACATATTAGAAGCAGTTCTACTGCAGAAGGCAGAAGACTTATGTTATGCCTTGGGAAGAAGATGGCTGTGAATACCATCCCACAGAAGGGTTCAACCTTTTGCTCCAATCCTACTTCCCCTTCTGCTTAAAAAGAAACTTTGGCTAGAGAAGCAAAAGAATTTTATTATTATCTGGTAACAACAGTTACTGTTGGTAACAACAGTTACTCAGCTCTGAGTGACAGCAGGCTAGGAAGGAAAGAAACCCCTTACAACCCCTGATGTAGTGGGCCAGAGCAGCTGAGCCTATGCCAAAGCATCATTTGATTCTAGTCTCCTCTCCTCTCCCCTATTCCACACCATTTTCTCACTTTCTCTGGTTCTGGAGAGGAGATTTTTTTTTTTCTCAGAAAGTACCTGAAGTTGGTAATTTATATTTCTTTTGTGATGTTCAAGAGCTGCTCTTGAAGAGTCTTTCTACAGATTTACTATCCATGCTTTTAACACTGCAATATGTGATCACCTGTGAACACTTCTGAGCTTCAGTCCCAGCAGAGTACACTTGTAATTTGCCCAGTCAACCCTTTCATCCCTCCTTTTGCTCTCTCATTCCCCAGAAACAGGGAAGAAAGACTGAGGCACTTCCATTTTTGGCCATCCTTCTTCATATTCATAGCTTTAATCCTTCCTGCTCCTGCTAGGTGAGGCCACACAAAGCAAACATTTCTCAGTTGTAACCAAGCTAAGAGGCTTTTCCTTACACAGCTTTCACAGATTATGCAGGTTTTGAAAAATCTGAGGCACATCCAATAAAATGTCTTCTGCTCAATTTCAGTGTAGACTTTGGGACTTCATGACATCAAAGCTGTGTTATTTTCCTCTTTCTCCCTTTCCGTACTTTGGAAAAACTCAGATAGTACACACTTTTTTATGCTGGTTGCCTCTTACTGTGAGTGATCTTTACTTGGAGCCACCACACCACAGGTATGATCAGTCCCTCAGCACCACATCAGCCTGACCAGAGGGATCATTCCTGGAGGATGTGAGGCGTCATCTCCCTGTTCCCAGCACCTCCAGCACTGGTGGTAGTGGGAGAGGCCAGGTGGAAAGCCCAGTTGTCTAAATGGAAGTTTCCCTGCATTCTCCAATGATCTGGAAGGAATCTGCAATGGGCTCTGGGTTTAGGGCAAAGGTGACACCCTTTGTGGTGAAGCACTTTCAGTGCTGGTGAGAAGCACAGCTCTGACACTACTAAGACTGAACTACTCCATTTGTCCCCCCACGAGGTACAGTGCACAGGAGGAAATACAGGGCAGGGCATCAGGGCCAGCTCCACCACACAGCCCTGCTGCCAGGGTGTCCTGTGACACCTAAAGATGCCTTGGGGTCAAGGGACTGAACATCTGGAGCAAGGAGCCCAGCGAGCTCTGCTTTCCCGCAAATCAGCAGGAGGGTTGGGTGCTCCAACCCTCCAATTTCTGGAGGTTTTCCTCCAAAAATCAGACTTTCTCCTGTCTCCCAGAGGTGCTGTGGAAGCCAGTTCACCACTTTTTTCTTCTGAAGCATTCAGATAATAATGACATATAGTAACAGTTGTATGAAAATAGTCTGGATACAGAAAGCTCTATAACCTATTTTATATAGTAATGTCTTTATTATTCAGTTTACAAAATTCTCCTTCCATAGCAGACTTTACCCTGTTACACTCTGCTGGTCAACATCACAGTATCTACATATCCACCAAATACATGGAAGTTTATTAAGATTTAATCTTCAGTTAGTATCTCCTGAACCATTTCTTGCAAAGGTGGCCAGGGCTTATCAAGGCCAGAAAGAAGCAGAAAAAAAAGAAGAACCACTTATTTTCTTTCAGTGAGGAAAGAAAAGAGGACAAAAACAGATAGGTAATTGAAGAGAGTGATGAGAAAAATTAAAGAAAAGCTTGCATTAAAGAAGACAAATGGAGTGTGACGAGCAAGAAACAGAGCTGTATGTAAAACTCCAGTATCAGGCAGCGTTAAGTGTCTTTTGTAAAAAGCAGATTTACCCTAAGCTTTTCCCAAAGAAAAATGAAGGTGAAGATATGCAGGAATGGAGCAGAGGAGGAGCCGGGGTAATACAGAAAAAGATAGACTTGGTAACAGCCCCTTTGTTTTACCTTTCTCCCTCTGCATTTGACTTGCCTCCTCTGCTGCCCATCCCAGCACCAAAGCCCTGCTCACATTCAGGAGCAACTAATGCATTATCGTAAAGGTTTTCATTTCCCTTCAGCCCCTGCCCCAACCACTGCACAAGCCTGAGCATAATCCCAGGACAAAGCATTCCAAGCAGCACGATTGATAAACGGCCAGTATGAAAAAGGCTGGAGGTGGAGGGCTGGCGTCTCTGCTTTATCAGTGCCCCAGCACTCTGCTCAAACATACTCATTCCACAGATCTCAACATTAAACATTTTCATTCAGGAGCTCTGAAAGATGTAGCCTTGTTTTTTTAAAAAGATCGTTTAATGCAAGTGAGGTTGGGCTGAGGTCTAGGAAAAAAAGGAGGAAGGATGGAGTAGAAGGAGGGAGGAAGTACAGAAAGATATTTACAGCTGTGAAAAAAACACTGTCCCTTATGGAGAAATTTTGATTTTGAAGTTTACTCTTCTATTAACATTTAAATTGAAAGGCGTTTCTTCCAAGCTCCACATAGGAAACCAGAAAATCTGCATTTAAATAGATACCATTTAAATGTGGAGAAAAATATATATCAGCATTGAATGCTTCCCCATTTGACTGAAAAGAACTTCTCTTATAGACGATTATTAATTTTTTTTCTTTTTTCTTTGTGTGTGCTAAAAAGAGAAATTGGAAGTACATTAAAATTCTGCTTGGCACAAGAAAGAGATGGGGGGATGGTTGCTTAATTGACCAAAACCCTGATTTTGAGCTCAGCTTTTCTGCAAGAAGGCGTCTGGAGCCTGCAGGAGGCAGTCGAGCCTGCTGCCAGGGTCAGGGCTAAGAGGGGCCTCTCCTGCCTGGTCCTGGGGACATGATGTCCATGCCCAAGGGGCTGCACATTCCCACTGCAATGCTCATCTCACTGGGGATGTCACCAAGTCCCCCCCATTCCCAGCAGGAGAATCAGATTTTCTGCAGGTTTTTTTAGACACCCTTGTGGCTTCAGGGAACCATCTAGAAAGCAGGGACATACACCTCCCTGAAAACTACCATGGCTCTTTCGTGTGGTGTTGAGCAGGGTGTCTGTCATAGGAGGAGAGCTCACAACTGAGAAGTCTGTGGGGTTTTGGGAGGCTGTGCTCAGAGGGTTTGGAAAGAAGTCCTGGGGCAAAAGGAAATGTTCACAAGTTGAGTCATATTTCACACCATGCTCTCATCATGTGCATTGGCACCTGAGGCTCTGCAAAATCCACCACAATCCCAGAAACCTCGTATGAGACTTGGATCTGGTGTTTTGCGCAGTGCTACCTCCTCTCCTGCAACAAAAGCAGCAGGAAAAAAAAGTAAAAGCAGCCTCCTGAGCGGGGGAGAGTTGAAATGCCTAATAAACACACAGAGAGGTGGAAAGGTGGGACTGGATAAAGGCAATATCCCCATGTCACATATGTACTCCATAACTCTTTCACTCACCTGTCCATCCCTGCCTTCTTTCTGCCCGAAGCGGCCAAGCTCATCCTTGCCACATGCCGGGGTCTCACGCCCCATGTGCTGCCCTTCAGCTCACATACAGAGGGATGAACAGGAGATAGGAGGGGAAAAGGGAATTTCCTGCCTCGTGACACGGGCTTTTCACTGGCTGTGTCCCCATTACATGTTTTTGTCACAACTAGTGAAATGAAATTTCACCCACCAGCAACATTCAGGGAGCAGCAATGAGCCAGCTGTGCATGGTGCTTGCTCTAATTCCAGGGTACGTTGGGCCTCATCACCACTCAAGAATCCCCAATCCTAAAATACTAATTTTTTTCTCCGCCACATCTTAGAGCTTATTCCTACAAAAAAGGTCAGACACATACTCCCCCCAGCAGTGCATTATTGGCCACCTCCATGGCCTTTTCTGTCATGTCAGTGAGGAGCAAAGAGGGTTGGTGTCCCAGAGGCTCAGCTGGGGACTCTGGTAACTTTAACCTTTAGGTCACTGGGCTGAATCTAGATCAAGCTGGTGGTGGCTGTGAGTTACAGTCCAAAAGCCAGGGCAGTGGTTCCTGGGAAGTAGCAGCTCCATACAAACCCAAAGGACAAGTACCTATACTGTGCCTTGGCTCTCTTTAGAGACTAACAGCGTAACTCAGATTTAAACTTTTGGTGGGGTCTGGGCACTTCTCTCCTTGCTCCTCCTGTCTCTATGACAGATGGCTCCAGTGTTTCCAGCTGGAGACTGGGCAGACTTCAAAAAACATCAAGGTGGAAAAACCAAGGGGAAAAAATGAGGCATGAGAAGGATAGCTCAGTGATCCAGGTACTAGCAGAGCGTCTGTAAAGATGCAGATACTACTCTTCGCTGTCTCACAGACTTGCATGGCAAGAAAGTCAGGCTTTCTGTGCCTCAGTTCTCATAAACTGGGATAATCTCATCTCACCAGGTCATTTTGAAGATTAATACATTAAAGATTGTGTGAGGTTCTCTGCAGTGATGGTACCAGAAGCCCTAAAAATGCCTTGGACAGATAAAAACTGCAGTAGGATATGGGAATTTTTTTTCAGTGCTGATTCGGAATTCAATCTGATTAAATCTGAAAAAGCACAGAGATGTAAATAAGCAAAACAGTAGCTCTCACCTGGGTACAGGCACCTGCAAACTCGGGGAGAGCAACTGGAAATCATGACTCTTTTTTTGGCCAAGCTGGTATCATGGAACCCAGACCCACAATCTCCCACTCTGACATTGGGTTTTCATCAGACCCAATTTTTGCAGCACAATCCTGTCTGTAGTCACTGGGTTGGTGAAGATGAACATCTACTGCCACTCAACACTGGAATTAATTTGGCCAACTCGCTCTCGTTGCCTCTCCATCCCCCTCTCCCAGCTTGCTGGGAACTCACAAAGAACAGCCTCATTCTTTCTGGGATCTCTAGATGATTTTTTTCCTATGCAGATGACAAACACTTTCTGAAAATATATATGTGACAAGAAGAAATGTTCAGTAGAAATAGCAGGTGCCTGGAAAATAGATTCCCATTTGTCCTTCTCTGCCCCTCTCCAAAACCCAATCATTTCTGTGTTAATAAGCTCGCTGACTATAATGTGGCACTAACCTTTCACAATTGATGCCAGTGACATTTTGACAGTTCCACATATGGGCCTGCCAAAAGCTGAAGGAATATAAATTTGCAATTTGGTAAAAAGCTGGGTGAGCAGCCAAAGCAGCTTGGGGGAAGGAGGAGAAAACCTCCAACCAGCCAAACAAAAGCCCACTACACAGATGTTACGCACATCCACAGCTGGAGTACCCCAGCAAACATGTGCTTGGAAAAAAAGCCTTAGGCACCTATTAAGGCCAGTGTAGCTTGATATGCCTCTCAGTAGATTCTCCTCATGTGGCAAATTTAGGAGAAGTCTTTCCTAGCAGAAGGGAAATGGGACATGGAGGTCAATCTGTGCAAACTATCCGGTTAACACCAGATCTCACAGGACTCAGCAGTTGCTCCAACAAGGAATCTTCAGTATTTTTGCCAATGTGATCAGCTGTAGGGAAACAACTATTTTCTAACACTGTTTCATGGAATGTCATTGAATTTACTTTTCAGAGTATCTCTTCACGAAACATCACTGACAGCTCACAGATTGTATCACACACCATACATCTTCCTCAAATTACATCTATATTGAATCCCATAATATTTGGCTAAAAACTAACTTCCAGAAAGAGGTCCAATCATCATGTGACACAATGAGGAAAAGAAAAATGTTGCACTTAACAGTTTGTTCAGGTGGGTAATTAACCCCCACTGCTGGACAATCTGTACTTTCAGAAGGATATGTCCAGTTTCTTCTTCCAGGCCATTACTGCTACATGGTGAGGTTAAGAAGTGCTGTGACCCCTTCCTTCTGATCCCCATTTCAGCAAGACTGAAATCACTTTTTTCCTGAAATTAGAGGACTGTGGCTTTTATGATGGTTTACTGATGCCCTTGTGGAAAATGTGGAGGTGTATTTGCTGTACATGTGCATGTAAATAGTCAGGTGTTGTAATGGTATAGCTGCTGTACATGGCTAACCAGTGATGCAAAATTACTATTAAAATATAATGGTTTATTGAATTTTCTTTATGACAATGTGGGTCTTCTGGGAAGAAGATACGGGAAGACCAGGCAGAGAAGCATCACAAGGGTCTTGGTAAACATAACCCATCTTTCACATGAGAGGCAATGGAGCATGCTCTTCTCATATCCAGAAACACAGAGTCAAATGTGGAGCCCAAAATACTTCCTAAGCAAGGGCAGTGGAACCCACTGATCAGCAGCTGCTGATGGAGGTGGGCTGACACTGAAAGTACAACTTCAAGAAAGCTGGGTCTTTGCACAGGCTGGGAACAGTAAGCCTGATGAAAATGTCAGATTTACTATTTTCAAAGCATTTTCCTTGGAGTGTTTTTGTGTTGAAGAAATAACAGTAGGGTAGCTGCTGGATCACTGTATTAAGCACGTTAGTGGGGAGTGTGAAGTGTAAGACCTTTCTGAAGTAATGTCACTTGATAGGCAGGGGACTGTGGCCAAGGCTGGACCACTGCGTGGGTGTTTCATGTGACTGCAGGATACAGATGACTGCTTCCAGTGTGACATTTGTAAGGGGTTACACTTGATGGGATCGGGAGGATGATGGAGGTCAGAAGTGCAGGGTGTCCAGCACAGAGAGCATGCTGGATTTCACTGTGGTGTGCTTGATCTGAAGTCATTCAGCTGTCAGACTTCAGGAAGCAGCATGAAGGTGCTTCCAAAGCCAGTAAACATTACTTGGCTCTAACTGCTTCTGGCAACACATTCTTTCATCTAATATAACTAGTAGGATCCAACTTGGCATCTGAGACTACCTGGCCTCATCAAATAAAAAAAAGTGGGAACTTAGTCATTATTTGGCCACAGCTCTTCAAGCAGGTAGGGTTTCCACACATGGCATGGGACAGAGTGAGCCCCTGCCTTGTTCTAGCAATGCTGGTGACACAGAACAGTCCATGGATGTTTATCCAAAGCTTTCTCCTAAAGTCATTTGCAGTTTTGCAGAGAGCCTCCCTGTCCCAGCACCCAGTTCCCACTCCCCGGAGGGCCTCATTTGCTTCCCTGACTTCCCAAGCCACTAATGAGCTGTGCTGCTATTCACGCTTTTTCAGGAAAAACCTATCCTTGCACAGGCTCCCCTGATGGCAGCCGCAGTGGAAGCACTGGTTAGTGGCAGATTTTCCTTCAGTGCATGTTAGCACTCCTGCTGCTGATATAATTTCACAAGCCTACACCAAACCGGCGCAACTGTGGGAGATTTTCTGAGAAGTGACCGCATGCGAATGGAAGTCGGCCAGTTTGAGCAGCCCCCGCACGCTCACCGGCGGGGTAGGAGGCTGAAAAATCTTGAAGCTGTATGTGGCCTCCTAGGACCTGTTACCTTTTCATGGAAAGCACCCCTTGAGCTTTGCTAAGGAGAACAGGGAGTGCTGCTAATGCAACAGACTCCTGCAGGCAGCACTCTGCCTGAGTCTGGCAGAGTGCTGTGAGGCCATGAGATGTGGCCTGACGCCTCTGAAGGGACTGATGCTTGCATGGTAAACAGGATAGAAGGGCCCCAACTCCTGAGGATATCAGCATATATCCTAGAAAATTATTTAAGATCACCTAAACCCAACAAAACTCCCTCAACACCACAAGCAGACCATAGTAGTGTTCCTTCATACCATGTATTTTTCAACTATCATCCAAATGGATTATATATAATCCATTGTATGTAATCCATCCAAATGGATTATTGTTGTTGCCATACACACAACACCTCACAAACCAAAGTCTCCATGCACCTCTGTCTCTGAAGTCTGCAGGCTGCACAGCGACGTGAGGACAAAGGGTGCTCTCTGACCGTACCCCCCTCCCTCATCAATCAGGCAGGAGCAGGGCTGATTATGTGCTTGGAGACAGGCAAGAAGAGTGACGGGGAAAGCGGTGACAGTTATAAATGTTTTGCAGCCTGAACGTGACATTAATATATGTATGCAGTGTGTTCACAACATTAGGTATTTGTGCACAACCCTAATAAATACCATGTTTGACAGCAGTTTCACAAAACCACTCAATGATCTAGAAAAACTTGCCATGATACAGACTTTCTGGTTTTACCGAGAAAAAAGAAATATCACTGTGCTCAGTCAGATCCTTGACTTAGTAGAAATCTAGAGCAGTATCAATGAGCTCTATATAAAGTTTAATTACAACCATATTGAAATGACCAGATAAGTGATAAAAGCCTGCTCCATAAAACCTATGCTTTGTTTCTGTGCCCCAGAAGAGAGCTTTAGTAAGCTTCCAAGTCTAGAAATACCAATGTAGGAGTCATGACATCTCCACCTCAGGGTTTTGTTTAGTGTTTTTTTTTTTCATGGAAGGCACAGTTATCCTGTTTCTTTCCCTGGGTGATGATCCAATGCCTGCACTCCAAAGTCAGAAAGCTCATCATACTACATGACTTGCTTCATGCATTCACCTTAAAGGCCGAGTCTGTGATATTGATGTAGGTCAAAGATATTTCTAATACAAGTTGGAAGCTGACTGGCAAACTACCTTGAGGTTTTCCTTACACTGCCCAGGTGCTGTGGTGCTGCATGTGGACACATGCACATATGTGGCCTGACTGGATGCTGTTCGCCCTGAGAGGCAGCCTCACATCTTCCTGTAAGCAGCACACCCCAAAAGCAGCACACCAAAGTGTCTGGGTAGTTATCTGTTTTTCTACTGTTTTTGAGATGTTACAAAAGAGGAAGATTTAAGTATCACTTAAAAACGTTGATATGTTCCATATAAAAAACCCCAAATGTCTCGTATGGGCATTTTCTTATAATAAAGCTTCTGACTTTTCATGTTAAACAGCCTTTTTTAAAAACTGCACTAACATTTAAAAGAAAAAGGATTTGAAAGGGTTAAGACAGACAATCAAAGTATCTCAGTTCAGCCAAAATTCTGCTGGCTGCTCCAAAATAAATTGTTGTTCATTTTGCTGAAAAACTTATAAAAGCCACCTGCAGCCCTTCCACCATGCTGTTTTATTCACTTTGCCTTTCCAGCCGGAAAGCCTTTTTATTTCAACAGCTCTGTCCATCAGTGCAGCAGAGGCAGTGGCAGAGGGCTAATAATATCACTGGCAAGAATGTGAAGGCTAAACTGGGAAGCCAAGCTTTGACAGTGGTGGTAAAAACAGAATTGATTCTCAAATATTTTGTTTCTGAGATGACATACGGTTCTGTTTTTGTGCCTACACATGAGTGATTCAATTGATTTGGGATCTGAAATCCTTGCAGCCCATCTTCTCACTTTTAAGAAGCTTTTTGGTTCACCTGCATTGGCTGGTTTGCTCACTTCCTAATAGGTCTCTCCAGATCTGATACAGCATTTGGAGCTGTGATGGGTACATATGTGAAGGAGGGGGAACAAATGGAGGGAAATGCCCTCTGTGCATTGCTAGCAGTCACACACTTCCAAAAAGCTGTGGTTAGGAGATCCCTAATTCAGTTAACCTCTTTGATCTCATCATGCAGTACAAAATGCTGAAAGGGAATGAAGAGACTGCAGGCAGGTCTACTACGTTTGCATATCAAAACACAAGCCTCAGACCGGTAAAAAGCAGGAGACAGATACAGTACACTTGTGTTAGATGGAAAAAAACATCTTTTGATTGGGAAAGAAGAGCTTTCTTCCTGGTTGTGTATGTGCAATAAGAAAAAAAAAATCCACACTGTATCAGGAAGCGATGCACACTGGGGCCGGGATTCACTTCTGCTGCACTCCCCTAGGCTACAGGCAGGATTTATCTCCCTTTCTCCCTTAGTTATTAGCAGAAGGCAGGCAGCTGTGCCTCGGACAACAATGACACGTCCCTTAAAAGAGCCTATTCTGCCAAAAGATCAGGCACCGAAAGGTGAGACACATATTATCAGGGTCCAGCATCCTATTGGCCTTTTCTTTAACTGAGACCTGTCCACCTAGAGAGGGGAAACACATGTCCAATGCATGCAATTATGTGTATTTTAAGAAAAGATACCATCCTTCTCTTTACAGCTGCCAACCTGCCCCCTCCAGCCATCTCCCCACCTTTCCTTCTATCTGTGCCTCTATCCCTGTCTCTGGCACAAACTCCTGCTTTCCTCTACCTGCTCTTCTCTGCCTCGTACCGTCCTGGTTTTGCATCGTCTTCCGCTCCTCCTTTCTTAATGCACACCTCGCCTCCCTTTCAAACGTCCCCCTATAATTTCCTCTCATCTCCTTTCTCTCTCTCACTAGGTTGACACATCTTAATACCTTCCCAGTGACTTTCATGACATGTGAAAAGCTGTAGCCAGGTATCAGATTCCTTATCAGGTCAAAAGAAAATATTAGGGAAGTCAGTGGCCAGATGCAATGATTATGGTTCAGTGTGGACAAGAGTGACATCAGTCTCTATGGTGCCAGATGAGATTTAAATTCTTGGTAAAATGCATCATCATTGATTTTCCACTTCCTCCTTTTGTGGTATCTCTCCAAGTCTGAAGTATGAGAGTTTGGGTACCTTATCTCTGCATTTCTTATCTCAACGCAGTTGCTTTCTCTTACATGTAATTCATCTACAAATATCCTGAATTCCTGCAGTTTGATATTGTCCTCTACTATTTTTACTCCTAAGTAATTGATACTATTAACTGTAACAGCATTTTATGTTTTGCTTAGCAATTTTCTTACAGTTCTCGTTTTTATTGTTTTTGTGGGTTTTTTTAAATCACACCTAGCGAACTGTTTAGGCAAGCCACAGAGAATCCTACCTTCTGATATTTCTAACGGCTTGATGGCCTGAAGGACCAACTTCTCATTCCTAATTTAACCTTTTTAGGACATGTTCACTGTTGCTGTGGTCTCACACCTCCTAAGTACACTAGTGACTTTGGCTTTTCATATTCTCATCTAGGGGTTCTACCTATGAGCCTCTCGCTGCAGCGAGGGGTGCAGAGGATTCTCAGGCGAGTCCCAGTGTCTCTGTGCTCCAAGCTCCATTCTCCCAGAGGCCATGCTCCAGCCCCGGGGCTGCCATCTCCAAGGCATGGTGGTTTTCTGGGCCCTGGCATACCCCTGCCAACTGAGAGCTCTTCCTCCAGGGAAGGGACATTCCCAGGGCCTCCAAGTTCCTGCAGTCTGCTGTCCTGCTGTGTTCAGCAAGCCACAGAGGAAACACAGCAACTGCTTGGGCTCCTTTGTCTGCAACTCCAAGTGACCCGGCTCTGGCACAGACCCTGATAACCACAGCATCTAGACATCATTAACAACTTAGCTTAATTACATCGTAATTTCTTTACACAGAGCCTATGAGCAAGATTTCAATTAACTTTAACTATATATAAGTTTAACTTGTCTCTATCATTCCATTAAGATGATCTGGGACAAGACAAAGATAAACATAGATGTTAACATTCTATAAAGCATGAGATTTTTAATTAATTTTAACAAAAAATTAATTAGCAGGTTATTTATAAAGGCTCATAAAATTCGTTTTCTACTCACAGAATGTACTTTCTGTACATTTGGGATAGGTTTATTCTGCCTCTCAAACAAAACAGAGATTCTGAATCCCTTTTGATCTAATCTGGTCTTACCATGGAGCATAATCAGCAATTCTTATTAAAAAGGGCTTTGGAATCCTCAAATCAAAAATCCATCTAAGTGCAAAGTCCTATTAGTGTTTCCAATGAACATTTTTATTAGCATGTGAAGAGCAAAATAAGGTTTAACTCAAGCTGTAGCCTGTTTGACTGAACCAAAACTCTTCTTCCTGGGAGTCACAGCTGGAAATATGCCAGACCCTTAAAATGAAGCTATTTTAAAGTCAAGCTGTGCTCTGGCCCATTACAAAGTCACCACATTCCCAGGACAGGGTTTGAAGTTCTGCTGGCACATGATTAAGTAGGCATTTTCAAGTGAAGAATTCCGTACGATAAATCTGAAGATGCATCAGTCTATAGAGAGGATGTGTCCTGAGTTGAGACTTTGGATTAATTTATTAAGCAGGCAGCTCGGCTTAGGAAATGCCGGGTCAGGGTTTGCTAGCTATTAAAGCTGCCCTGTTTGCTGGCTATTTTTTAATTTTAAGCATGACTGCATAAGCAGCCAACAGCTTCCCATGTGCCACAGTTCAGCCAGCAGCCAGTTTTCCTGTCCTCAGAGCTGTCACTTGTAGGGATGCTCAGAGCCCAACGGTGGCATCTCAAGGGCCCCGCACAGGGACAGCAATTGCCCACATGTAGGGCAGTGTCTGACTGCACCCACCTGCAAATACATTTATGGGGGCCTAGGTGGGCACGTTTGTTAGGCCATCCCATCTCCCCACAGGTGATTTTGAAAAAGCCTAAAGGATTTGCTCCAGAGGAGCCAGACTTCTCTGGCGCACGGCAAATGCACTTGTACGACTGGGATTGGTGCGCTGAGAATCCCTATCCCTGAATCTCCTTCAACTCCTCTCAACAGGCATCGTGACAGAGGGGACTGGCCAGGCTCCCTGCTAGCTGCCATCCCTGTAATCAGTGCCATTAGCAGGTTGCTATGGAAGTTTTCTCTTCCTGGAGAAGGAATCAGGGCACCCCATGGAAAAGGTGAGGACATTAAAGAGGCAGAAGGGAAAATCCAGATGACTGATGGAAAAACACTGTCTGTGGAAACGGCCCCCAGAGCATTATTTCCTTGGCCAGAGCAGACCACACACTTTATAGACAGGACTGTGTATTTTGTCTCCAGAGAAATGTTTGCCTTGGCATGACTAATACAAAGAGCAAATCTAGAACAGCAGAAATGCCACCAAAGTCCCTTCCACATGGCACCTGTGATTACCATAAGTGAGCACTCTTAACCTGCTTCGCCTTTAATAGATAGCTAAGGAAAAATGGGAAGATGGAGAAAACTATGCTGAATTTTCAGCATCTTCTTGACTCTCAGTAAAAACATGGTTTCTAAAAAGAAAAAAAAAAGCATCAAGGAACTTCAATTCCCTTTGTACTACTGATTCCAAGCTTCCAAGCACTGGAAAGAAACAGAGCAAATCCCTCACACAACTATACCTCCTGATTCGAAGGAGAGTGCAAACAAGACTGAGGGAGAGATTTAGTTTCCAGCCCACACTGACTGCTCACCACTGGGGAGAAGCAGCTGGGAGAAGAAGCGGGGAACGAAAAGTCTTTAAATGGTTTTTGCTCCTCCAGAGTCGCAGGGGGTGAGAATCCATAGTCTAGGTAAATCTGGATGTAAAACGAGCAGGGACCCAGCTGGAATCAGTTTAGTGATATAAAGACACATAGTCTTAATTAAGGGAATTGTGATTTGCCAATGAAATCCCAGCAGGGCGTCTGTCTGCCTGATCAAAGACTCGACTTTCTGATGGAATCTTAAGTGCATGAGCCATGAAATTACTTTTTGAAAAGGGAACATGCAGCACAAAGAGGCAGAGAGAGAGGGGAGGTGGTGGAAAGGAGAAGGGAGGGAGGGAGAAGGGATGGGGAGCAGAGTGGAGCTCCAAGTGAAGCTACTGGGAGCCTCCATTCCCTCCCTCCAAACAAATGTAGAGAGGGGCAGGCTGGAGAAAAAATGATGCCAAACTGCCAGCAGAGTCAGCATCTAAAATCATCACACAGCCCACTGAATAAAGACACATTCCAGTTTGTCTTTTTGGTTTTTTACAGCAACACAACATATTTCCCTCCATTTTCTTGCAAAGGAATGAATCAATAAGAAATGCTTCAAACTATCTGCTCCAAAATCAAGCTTTTCAGTGTACATGGGAAGAGTTTTGGATCAAGTTCCAAAGTAGGCAAATCCTGCACAAACTGGAATTATAATGCTGTGGGGTCCTAAACCACTGAAAGCTTTGTAAATCAAGACACAAAGTCAAGAGAAGAGACACAATCGACCAGCTTCATTTATCACGTCGGTGCCACATAAGCATTCCCACAGCACTCAATAAACTTTCCAAATCCCATCTCCTCATACAGCAGACTCAGTACAAAGCTACAAGGGATTAGCCCAGGACAGCCTCAGCTCTGTTTCTAAAGGTCTAGCAAGGCATCCAGAGGACACTATGTTTCCAAACATCTTACACGGGATTCTCTCCTCTGACATTTAAATGTGTATTTTTTAAAAGCGCTCTCATTGCCAGACTAAAACCCAATGCACTGATTACAGAACCTATTATATCAGAAGAAGCCAACTGTCAGCTTGCCATGCCATCTTCCTCAAAAATGACTAAAGCAAGTGTTTTAAAGGAAGAAATAACCCACCCATATGCACCTGCTGTGCAGGGCAGGATTCCATTTACTGGAGGAATAATCTCAAGTAAACACACTGGGCTGTACTACTGGTCAGGCAGCATGAACCTCATAAATCACAATTGGTGTACTGAGGCCATGCCAGAATCTAAAGTAAAAGAGAAAATAAGCAATCAAGCCCTATCAAATTCTGTGTTCAAAATATCTGGAAGAAAGCAATGGATGCAGTAAAATAAAAATAGTAAAATAAAGATTAAAACAGTGAGAGGAAATATTCCATTTTCAAGTATCGCCACCAATTTGTGCAGCAAAAAGCATAAGGGCATCTGACAAGTGGCTACACAGCACAGAATGCAGCTCTTATCCTAGCCACTGGTGTAAGGAATATGGTGCCTTCACTGCTCCCCAGTTTGCTTGGTTCTTACTAATGCTGCTAGATCTAAAAGGAAAACAAATCTTAGCACCATTCCCTGAGTCAGCTATAAAGCTCTGCTTCGGGACCGTGTAGCCCTTGAGAAAAGCCGCAGGTTGAACAAGTAAATAAGTGGGTCAGAGAACTCAAATATTTAACCTTAATTACCCTTTTTCGATACTTGTCTCCCCTCATGCCCCACTCAGTAATCGTCAGTCACCCCATTTATTTAGCAAGATGTGGTTAGCTATGCAGTGGCTGCAGAACTTCTTGAGCCTAGTTGAAAATGCCACAAATCAGAAATGGACCTCTTAGGCACATGTGCTTTGCTTGCAGTGGGGGAAGAACTTCTGAACCTTGCATGTCCCTCACTGCTTTTTCCCCCACAACACGTGCTATCATCAGGCCCCTCTCTGCAGAGCCTCACCACTGTGGGATGAAAGAGCCTCCTTTACCTCAGCTGCGACCACCCTTTCACTCAATTACCTTCTCACTTTGCAAACTTCTCAAATCACAGTGAAATGGATTTTCTCTCTTGCCTCTTTTCCCTCTCCCCTGCCACTCTTACTGCATGCCAGCTGTTTCCATACTTGAAAATTCTGCAGAGCAAGTTTATATAAAAAACACAGCTCAAAGTATAAAGGGAGGTGTTTTCCAGCAGTCTATATAACAAAAAATGGATTGGTTGTAAGGAAGATTAACATCTATTTCACATATGTGGCTTCTTCAAAACACTTTCCTTCTCTCTATCAGAACAGGCTTCACAGTGAAACAGCAATTCACAAGCTTAGGTTTTCCAAGTAGGTTTTGTGCTCTGCTTGAGGGGCTAATTGGAAGCACCAAAATACACTATTAATTTGTGTATCTTCAGTCATAAACTGCTGGCTCTGCTGCTCACCCCCAAGCATGCTTGAGATCTAGAGGAAAGTATCCCAGCATAACAACTCCACCAACAGTTGCTCACACTTTATTTTCTGAGCCAAAGAGCAGCGGGTGGCTGCTCAGCATCAGGAGAAAACCTGAGCTTCAGGCAGCCTTGACAGAATTCCCTGTGCCTGGGACTTCATGTGTTCTTAAGGTTTCTGACTCAAGAGTGCCCAGCACCAGCTGTTGAGCAATCTCACAAGCCAGGCTGCTGCATGTGGCTGGTTAGACGCTGTGTAAGGGCAGGTCAGCAGAGTTTCACTGACCCAGGGGAGCTGGAGTGACTTACAACACTCACACATCAGACCCATGGCGCACAGCTAAATGTGTGCATGTGCCTGTGTATATGGCCACTGTATAGCTATTTATGCTGTAATATGGGTCTGCAGACTACGCAGTCTTTCAGAAGTTTCTTTGGAAGGTTTCCTTTTGGGATACTCTCCTGTATTTCCCTGAAAAACCTAAGTGACCAGAGTCTTGTAATGCCATGCCAAGTGCCCTCCATCACTACAGATCCAGATCAGCTGGAGGATGGTTTTCTAGTTAAGGCAAAAAATGAATACCTGGGAGGGGTGGGTCCTCCACCCAGGAAAATGCACATCCCTCCTTCCTTTCATCCAACCCTCCTTCTTTCCTTTCTTGCATCCTATAGTATGAGTCTTGCCACCTTTTCAGATTCCACAGTTACATCAAACCAAATGAAAACAAGAGGAGTGACATGCCCCTGCCCTTCACAGACCATGTTTTTTTTCTGCTCTCCTGGAAATATATTTCTGAGTGCTTCTGTTTTCTCAGAAGAACCCTATTAGTTCACACAGCAATTTTTTCTCTAAAGAGTAGGGGTTGCTTGTAGAGAAGATGTGATCAACAGTCACTCCCTGCTCACAGCTTCCAGCTGTTGGAGTTCATACCTGTTTTGCTCATCTGCAGGGACCTTCTCTGCAGGAGATTCCCCCTCCCCCCCTTCCTTATATAATGAAAAAGTCCTAATCCCTTCCTCCTCACAAACAACTCTGCTAAAATCAGTGCTCATTGTACTAAGTCCCCCGATCTCAAAGGGCATTAATTGCTTTGGGCTTCACCTCAGAGCTGTTGAATACTGATAATAACTGGTTTGCCTGGGTTTACTGCCTAAATAGCTGATAATTACAGCCCAAGAACAGCAAGGGGCATGCTGTCTTTCTGCCACAGCCGTCTGTCTATCTGGTTTGCTAGGCATCTGTCCACCTGTCTCTAGGCAATTGTTCCTATTTCTACTTGACTTTCTTCTCCTTCTCCATCTCTCTCATTTATTTTGCTTTTCAGTCTCTCTTTTTTGTGGTGGTTTTTTTTTTCCCAGAGTTCTGACATCTTTGATCTCTTGTCGACAAAGAACACAGCTACACATTCAGAGATCCAAACATTTTATCACCCCCCAGAAGCAGGGGTGATGTGCTCACTCAGGATGTGTCAGGTGAAACGTCAGAAACAATTACAGAAAGAGCGAGACTTTCCAGCCCCACGGGGGAACCATCCGGTCTGGCATTCTGCGCTTCACCTCCTGACTCTGCGGGAATCAGAGAGCTGAGCTGCTGCAGCACCCATCTGGAGAGACAAGTGGAAAGACATACAAACACACAGGGAAGATGTTGCAGGTTTGGGGAGGGTAAAGGGGTCTGTCTCCTGCAAGGGAAACCGGTTGGATCCCCATCTTGCTTCCTCTTTAGCTGTTGACAAGATGCAGTCATCTCTGTCCATCTGAGACAAATGTGCCCCCAGCAGAGGCAGTTTTCATATAACCTCATTGTGTTACTGTGACCATCTGCTCCCCCACCCTTGCCAGGCTCCCATGGATCAAGAGGATCGCCGTACGCTGACCAGGGAGTCAGGCACTGAAATAGAAGCAGAGTGTTACGAGCCAGAAGGGAGATACAGAAATTTGGTTTCTGCTGTAGCTCACTGCACTGGAAACACAGAAGGATAAAAAGAACACAGAAGCCTACAGGGAAAGTGGGCCAAGACCCTGGGTCAACATATTGGTTTGCAGACGATGGTGGGAATTACTGGACCTTCTGATATCTCCAGACGCTCCTGGGTATAGTTGAGAGAAGAAAAGGTTGCCGTGTCACAGCTCTGTCACAGCACCTGAAGAGTCACAGGCCACCCAGGACTGCTGGGATGTGTTGTTTGTACAAGCAGGAGCTCCCCTAATAGGACTGCCACATGCTGAGGCCTTTTCTAGGAAAGAGGCTCATAGAACTTTTAATTCCCTCCTGGTTGCCAGAACAGTGTAGATGAGCAGCAGAAGGAGCCCTGGATACTGCTGTACACATCTTCCCACAAATCTGAAACAGTTGCCATCTAAATCCTCTGCAGAAGTTCAGCTGGTAACTCCCCTCCTGCCTTCACCTCTCTCTGTCATGCACAGCTTCTGAGCAGAGAGGTCCTGGAAGGAGCAGCACGCCTCTGCCGTAAGAAATTATCTCGCTCAGCTCCTGTCTGCGTCCTGTCAATTGTACCAAAGGTTTTCCTGCACCCTCTTCTTCGTTCTGATCTGGCAAATAATCCTTTTGGTTCCTGACAAATAGCACCATTTGCTTCCTGAGTGTGTGCACCCTGCCAGATGGCAGGGGGAAACAACTATCTGCACAAGGAAGTGTTCTGGCTCTCTATGCACAGGAAACAAGCCAAAAGGAAAAGGAAAAACACTTTCGGATGATAGGCCTCCTGACTGATAAAAGTCCAGGAAACTGATAGTTCAGCCTCTTGTACTTGTCCTTCATTTCATTTTTTTCTTGTGCTTTGATCTGTGGCGATAGAGGACTGCCAATCAACGGAGACCAGAGAGAAGTAAAGGTCCAAGCTCTTCCAGATGCTAAACTAGTGCTAGAGCTCCATGTCTTTGCTTCAGTTTTCCATCCCATGGCTGTTTTAAAAAATGGATGGAGGAAAAGAGAGCCCTTGCCACTCCAGCTAGATAGGCTTTCTCTGTTAAGTCATGTGCCAAAGTCCAGAGGTAGGATGGAGGTTGCATTTACCTCAATATTTGTTGTAATGTCATGGACAGTAATTCCTTGTTCCCTAACTTCACTCAGGATATCTGAGACATGAGAGATGTTTAATCACATTCTAGTCACAACACTGTGGTCCTTCACTGCAGCTGTGATGACATGGATCGTGTCTTCTAGGTCTTCTGGTGAAAACAGCACTAACAGAGCCTGTATCTTCATCCAACCTGACCTTAAAGACTTTACCTTAGATTCAGACCCAGATCCACAGCTTGAGGGAACATGGATCTCAGCTGATGCTGCCAAGTGCATATACAGCAACATTGTTGGTGTGGCCTAAGGCACCTCAATGATACCCTCCAGTGTTTTGATTTAACTAGCTCTCAGTCAGCCTGTGGAAAATATTCCATATTTAAGAATCCCCTTTAAAAATAAAGTTATGGTATGTGTGTGGCATGTGTGTTCAGATATAACTTCCTCCTTTTGCTACTGAAAGATACTCAGTTTGAAAGTCTCCTTCAATTCACGCTGTACCTAGGAGGACAAGGGTAGGTTGCTTGGGAAGCACAGATTTCTGTACTCTTAGGCTGTCTGGAAAAGAAAACAGCCTTGCATCTGAAAATTTTGAATGATTCATCCTTTAACAGCAGTGAATGCAAAACAAAATGAGCCTGACGCCATTTTCTCCAGTGATGTGCCATGGCTTATTAGGATGGGGTTATAAGCTGCTTTCCAGTGAACTTGTTCTCAGACAGATAAGCTGACTAGTGGGAAATCAATCACTATGAATTTTGATAGCAGCGCCTGCTGAAGTAATTACTTCAAACATCAATAATTCTGCTCACCTGCCTGTGCAGTTTTCAGTCATGCTGAAGGTTAGATTAATGCCACGGAGCTCCTGGGGACTTTTGTTTGTTTTATTTTTGTTTTCCCTATCCTTTTTCATCTAGTTCCTTAAATATTTTTCTTAAACACTGATTTAATTGAAATGTCACATTGTCTGTTCCTCTCTTTCTCTGTCTTCTCACCCAAGTCATCAACATGAGTTTGCTCATATCAGTGAAATTGTCTCCGCGATTCTGTGCGCACAGGAGCTGCTGCTGATCCTTCCTGGCAGACTTACTAAGCGTTGAAAGCTCGTGTCACATCCCTCCTCAGCTGTTTATGCCTGTGTTTAAGTTAATACGTATTTAGAGAGAAGGACAAAAACGCTTTGGTGCCAAACACTCTTCGAATCAGAGATTTGTTTAGGTTGGAAAAGACCTCTAAGATCATCGAGCCCAACTGTTAGCCCAGCACCACCAAGTGCACCATTAAACCATGTTCCTAAATGCTACCTTTAAATACCTCCAGGAATGGTGACTCCAGTGCTTCCGTGGGCAGCCTCTTCTGATGCTTGACAACTCTTTCAGTGAAGAAATTTTTCCTAATATCCAATCTAAACCTCCCCTAGCACAACTTGAGGCCATTTCCTCTCATCAGTTGTTACATGGGGGAAGAGACTGAACCCCACCTGGCTCTGACCTCCTTTCAGGTAGTTGTAGAGATCAATAAGGTCCCTTCTGAGCCTCATCAGCTGGCCTAGGCCCATCAATCCAGCCTGTCCAGATCCCTCTGCAGAGCCTTCCTACCCTCAAGCAGATCAACATACTCACCCATCTTGCTGTCACCTGCAAACTGATTGAGGGAGCACTCAATTCCCTCATCCAAATAATTGAAAAATGTATTAAAGGACCAGCCCCAACACTGAGCCCTGGGGAACATCATTTGTGATTGGCCACCAGCTGGATGTAACTCCATTCCCCAACACTCTCTGGGCCCAGCCACCCAGCGCATTCTGTACCCCTCAAAGAGCGCACCTGTCCAAGCCATAAGCAGCCAGTTTCCCCAGAGGAATTCTGTGGGAAATTGTGTCAAAGACTTGACTAAAGTCGAGGTAGTCACCATCCACAGCCTTTCCCTCATCCACTAATTGAACTGAAGCCCCTCACCCTGGCCTCTGTGTGGTGTGATTTTAGTTAAGCTTGTCGGTTCAGGTTTTGCCACACAGTACACAGGCTGCGCGCACAGATAATTAATAACTTAAAGCACATCTTACCAAAATTTTAAGGTGACACAACACCACCTAAAATGTCCATGACTCAAAATTAATTCCCCTTGGAGACAACAAGAGAACAGTTGGTAAAACATGTGTGTACACGCTTGCATATTGAGCAGATGATAAATTAAAGAGGGTATTACTCCACAGAGAGACCAGATATTTCATCCAGTCACTAAACACCATGATAGAACTATAACATTATCTAAAATGTGTATGATTGTCATTTTAAATCTAATGGATGATCTGAGTTTTGGACTACTGTGCTTCACAGACTGCAACCTCCTCCATTTGCCACGTCTTGTAAGCTCCTGGATATCTCCTGCTGCCCTATGCTAAATATCCTCCAGTTCTCCCACTGCTGCCACTTTTATACCCAAATTTCATGCAGCCCCAGTAGTTCTGCTCTCTCTGCTGGAGCAGCAATATATTTATTACTGTATTATTATTGTATTTCAGCTCCCAGCTATAGAAAATTCCATCCTGCTGTAACCCCTACCTCCATCTACCATTAGACAGCCTGGGATTCCCACAGACTTGGCAAATTTGATAGATTTGTTTATCAGCTCATCAGAACTGATGCAAGCACAGACTTACTGCCTGGCTGCAACTGAAAGCTGGCAGAGACGTGCCATGGGGTACTTTTCTGATTTCTTCTCCTTATCTTTCTCCACCCAAGTGTGGGGAACAAACAACAGTGATACTCCACAGACTATTAATTTGCATTCAGGTTTCATTCCCATAAACAGCCCACTCCTCTCAAATTAAACATTTTAAAAGTTCCTTTTAATGTCCATTATACTGAGCTGCGAGGCCTAGCTTATATAGATATCCTTTGTTTATAACAGTGATTGGTTGAACACTCGTCATGGCTTTCAGCAGTGAAAATCATCTGCAGACCTGATTTCGGATCCAAAAAGTGTCCTGCTGACAATTGCCCACATAAATCCAAGCAAGGAAAGAATGAAAACCAAACCCAAGTGCTTTCCTGTCTGACAGGAATGACAATTCCCACTTCCAACAAAAGATGACATCCATCACTTTAGCTCCACTTAGCCAATCACCACAGCCACTGTGGGAAGGGGAGAGTGGGGCAGGGAAGAGCACTCGACACCAAGGATCACCAGGACTTTTTCACATAGGCTCCTTACTCATCACTTAGCTGAAGGCAGCCACATGCAAAAATAAAAACTGCACCTTCATCTAAATTCTGGTCCTTTTAGTACGGCTTTGCTGAAGGCAGGTGACTGAGAGCTGAATTTTGTCCGTATTGTCCATAATGAGAAATCGGTGTTTGCTGACCTCCTGTGAGAATGTCCATTCAGTTCATTAACAGCAAAGTGCTTGAGGTTGATCTGACACTGCTTATCTCACTGTTACCAAAATTCCTCCAAAATTAACTGTTAGGAGAAAGGAGGACATCTCTCCAAAGCCAAAATGGAGACAATTTTTCCATGGCTGAAGAGAAGGGGATTTCAGTACTAACCAGCCAATGAACAAGAGGTCAGCTGAATGGTTCCTAACTCTGGATTTTAAAATAGAGTTTACACTGCTCTAAAATAGATTTAGAATCTCAAAAAAATTCTCTTCTGTCTTTGAAATAGCAAGAACATTGCATAGTAAAAGATCTGAGAGTTGCAGTATTTGTTTAGTACTTCACATAAATAGATTTAGTGGGGATCTATGAAAATGAGTGAAGAGGAAAGTAATTAAACATCCAAACAATGTCATTTATTTTGTTTGATCAAGACTGAAGAAGATGATAAAGACTTTCATCTGAACCTGGTAAAAGTATGTGAATGAGCACAAAGATGAGAAGTAGAACTTGGTGCTGATAAATGTGAGGTACCAGAAGGAATCATTTGAACTCATTGCACACATTACTGGCTTCTAAATTATCCATGAACTCCATGGACAGTTCACTGTGCAACAAAGGCAATCTTCAGGACAAATTAAATATCAAGCTGTATGAAAAAAAAGAGCAAAGAAGAACACTGAAATATGATAGCTTCATTACAGTAATCCATGACATCCATGCAGGGGAAGAATTTAGTTAAAAAAAATTTGAAGGGTCTGACTAGAAGGGAAAAAATCAGAGGAGTCAGTTACAGCAGGAGCAATTGTTAGAAGACTGGAAACACTGAGGTGGAAAAAAGATTATAATGACTGTTCAGAAGAACAAACCCCACTCCAAAGGGAGGAGCAGCATGAAAACAAGAAATGGTGAAGAAAAGTTAAATTGAGAGATTATATTTCTTTTTGTCCTACAAGAAGAAGATAAATTAATCACTGGCTTGAAAAATGACAGTTGCCTGGAAACCAACTATCATGCCAGATTACAATCAATAAGGGCAACAAAAGTTCAGCACCTGTGAGCAGTACTTACATAGACAATCCCACATGCATATGAAGTATACAGATACCAACAGATATTCCTAAGGCTTCAAGAGAAGGTACTTGAAGAAAGTTTGAGTGAAACTAAGGAGGACCAAAGATTAGACAGGTAAAATGACTGAAAAGTGGAAGTACTTTATATAAGAGTTAATTAACTAGTGAAAATGCTAGTCTCACAGCCATGAAAGCTTACAGCCTTGGATAAGAAAACAATGCTTGGTTTGATGGCAAATACAGCAGTAATTAGAAATAAAAGCAACATATGGCAAAATGTAAGGCAGCAGTTACAGGTGGCAGTCAATATAAATGGAAGTTATGGGGCATAAGTAACTGATAAGGGAAGCTGAAGACATCAGGAAAAATGCCAGCTGACAGAGTTAAGAATAAAATCATAGAATCATTAAGGTTTGAAAAGATCTCCATGATCATTGAGTTCAACCTTTGATGGAACATCACCACACCAACTAAACAAAAGCACTAAATGCCATGTCCAGTTGTTTCTTCAACACTTCCAGGGATGGTGACTCTACCACCTCCTGGGCAGCCCATTCCAATGCTTAAACACCCTTTTAAGTGAAAAAATTCTTCCTGATGTCCAACCTGAACCCCTCTTGGTGTAGCTTGAAGCTATGTCCTCTTGTCCTGTCACCAGTTGCCTGGAAGAAGAGGCCAACCCCAATCTTCCCTAGTCCTGCTGGCCACACTTCTTCTGATACAGGCCAGGATGCCCTTGGCCTTCTTGGCCACCTGGACACATGCTGGATCATGTTCAGCTGTTGTCAACCAACACCTCCAGGTCCTTTTCCACTGGGCTGCTTTCCAGCCACTCTTCCCCCAGCCTGTAGTGCTACCTTGTTGTGACCCAAGTGCAGGACCTGGCACTTGGCCTTGTTGAACCTCATACAATTGGCCTTGGCCCTTCTATCCAGATCCCTCTGCAGAGCCTTCCTGCCCTCCAGCAGATCAGTGATCCTGCCCAGATTGGTGTCACCTGCAAACTGACTGAGGGACCACTTGATCCCCTCATCCACATCACTGATAAAGATGTTAAACAAAACTGGCCCTAATACTGAGTCCTGGGAAAGCCACTAGTGATCAGCTGCCAGCTGGATGTAACTTCATTCCCCATCACACTCTGGGCCTGGCCATCCAGTCAGGTTCTTATGCCTTAAAGAGTGCACCTGACTAAGCCATGGGCTACCAGCTTCTCCAGGAGAATGCTGTGAGTATCTGAAAACACTCTGGGAACAAAAGAAATCTGAAAATAAGTGGAAGTGTGAGACTGGATAAAAGTGGCAAAATTGTTAACACTGAGGTAGCAAAATGTCTTATAACCATTACTGTGGCTATTTAACATACTATATACATATATATATATTTAATATTTACTGAGTTAGCAATAATTAATTCCATTAGTAAATAAACATATTGGGAACCAGGGACAAGTTCTGCAGGCCAGACAGCCAATACCCACCATTCTTGAAAAGCTGGCTTACAGACATCCCTTGGCATCCTGATGTTAATTTTTAATACACTGTAGAATACTGAGGAGCTTGGTAGGACTGGAGGACTCCTAGTGTTGAGTCAACACTCAAAAAGGGCAGGGAAAGAAGGAAGCGTTCTCAGCCTGACAATACTCCCAGTAAAGAACACAGAAATGCTGAGTCAGTATTAAATACTTAAACAGTATCAATAAAAATCATGCCAAGATACACAGGATTGTGGGGACAAAGTATTTTTAAAGCAATAGGGTTTCATTCTCTAATCAAATTACAAACCCAATTGACACAGGTAAATTAAATCCCACAGAAATTTTGGCTTTTATAGAGTTTGTGACTTATTATCTTATAGCACTGTGATTTAAATTGCATTATACATTAACAATAAAGTACCTATTCGACGGATTAAGGACTGTCTGAGGAATCTCAAAAAGGAACAAAGAACAATCATCATTCAGTAGGAGGATTCGGTGTGAGGTTCTGCATAGATCATGAGTAAACAGAACATGATTTTACATCTCATCACTGATGTGGAAATAAATGCAAAATACTTGAGGTTAAGTTTGCAGAGATTGCTAGACAAGCAGAAATATGAAATAAAGTGGATCCCTTCTAAATTATACTTGTTCAAACTGAATATATTTTAGTTCAGCCAAATAGAGAGTAAGATGTCAAGGACCAAGGAACGCAGACCATACCTACAAAGCAAGACACTGCAACTGGGAAAGCAGGGACCTTGAAGAAGATTAAGGTTCACTGTGAATAAGCAGAACTACAGAAAAAGATGGGTGAATGCAAGCCTGTAAAGTGAAGAACCTTCAAATGAGAAATGAGGCACAAATTACACAGCAAGTGTTTAACTACTGGAACAAACTACCAAGAGAAGCAGTAACTTCTCCGTCTCTCAGTCTCCTCACTTCAAGAGTTGATGCCTTTTCGGAAGATATGCCTTCACCAAACACAAATTATCAGCCTCCATGCAAGTGGAAGTCAATGAAATGAAATAGCCTGTGTCCTACAGAAGGTCTCTCCATTACAATGTCTTTAATCTTCTGGCCTTGAGGTCTTCGACTTTGCAAGAGGAGGCTTTTCAATGAACCAGAAGGATAGCAACATAAAAAATGCAAATAGCAGAGATTTTCAAACTCAGAATGTGGAAACTTTTTTTCCACACACTGTTGGCTGACTATGCTATAAGCTTCTGTGTTCTGGTCTCTGCAAATCAGTGCTGGTCTCTTTCTGGGCTTCCAGAAAAACTGCTGGCTCTGTGAAAATCCTGACTCTCTATAACCTGCCATGACTCTGGACTCAGGACTGAGGTAAACTGAGCCTTTTTGCCATACCAGACTTGGGCTTGTTTGGTTGCTTGGTTGGTTTTGGGTAAGAAAGAAGTGTAATGGGAAAGCACAGGAGAATCACTGCTAGTCCGGTGACTGAGTCTGTGCCCTGACAGCTACCTGGCCTTTGGAAATGTGCTGAGACTATGGGCCACCTGATGTAGATGAGTAGGAAACAGGAGCCAGGGGGCTACTGGGAGAGCACATCTGTCTCCCAGAAGAATGCTCAGCAGGATGCCATACATAATTCCACAACTAAAGGAACTAATGGACTCTGTCTGGCAGTGGATATACAGCTCAGGTCAACTTTCCCAAGCAGATTTGCTGATGTTCTAGAAGGAATGGTCCCTGAAAGGGATTCTGTAACCAGTTTGGCCAGAGAGGTTCAGGTGAGGAAGAAGAGGCTCTGACTCACTCTCTCCCAGTGTTAGTTTGTAAACCCTGTTTCCTTAGAAAACTAGAGTAGAAAAGATTCAGTATTTATAGCCTTGCCCCACACGTATGCTAAGCCCCCAACAGAGTAAAGTGGCCCAGAGGTGAGCATAGATGTAATTCACTCTTCCTGTAAATGCCTAGAAACAACCTCTGTCAACATACAGTAAATAGAATCACCTCAAAACCAAATTAAGCTATTTACCTGTAAGTTTGACATGTAGAATTCAAGGTATAGAGCACTGAGACATGCAGGCCTTTAGCACAAGTGCTAAAAAGATGTCTTGTTTGCCCTCACACCCAACGACAGAGATAACAGTTATCTCTCTCATTGGGTGTGAAGGCAAAGAGAGGTTAGAATGAAGAGGGGTGGGCAAGAGGGAGGAGTGAGGCTGCAATGAGTCTCAAGCAGGTTTGGTTCATCATGACAACTTGCACTGCCCTATCCTAGTCCACTAGATCCACCTGTCAACCTTTAGGGTGGTATTGCTCTCATCACCATGAGCCAGCTGGGTTTCAGGAGTCCTATCTTATGATTTTAGTGCTGAAGTAAACCAAGCCATCCCCATGGCCATATCTTGCCAAGTCATGAGCCATTTCTGGGCATGAAAGGGGTATTGTGAGAAGACACTAGAGAAATGTAATCACATCTTTGAGTCTGAATCATCACATCAAAGCAGGCAGATTGTCAACTACGGTAAGAATAGCACCTAGGCTTCATCTTACACCCAAATTAAGTAATTCTGGTTTGAAATATATATATAAAACATATATGTGTGTGTGTGTTATATAAATATTATATATATTACATTATTATTATATACATATTTATATGTCTGTCTGTGTGTATATATAAATAAATATGTATATGTATAACACTGGGACCCTTGCTGTGGAGAACACCAAAGCAAGAAACTCTAATAGCTGGACAATGAAGACAAGCCCAGGAAAAGTGCACAAATGGGTAAAAAAGAGAAGGGTGAAAGAGGAAAAAAAGGAGTACGGGCGAAACGGAGACACTGGTTGTGTGTCAGAGAGCCTGTGAAAAGGCAGGAGGGATATATAAGGGGATAGGCTTTGAAAAAGGGCTTTTGGCTGCTGCAGAACATGAGGAAAGAGAGGCAAAAGGAAAGTACAGAAGGACCTGAACATAAAGAAATGCCAGAGAAGTAAAACAACTAACATGAGAAGGAAATCCATTGATTAAAAGATAGGAAGGGAAGAGGACATCTTTCCCTCCCTGCTCACTGGTTTATACTTCCCCATTACGTCTCGTGTCTTTTATTCTCTCTCACACACTTTCTTCTATTCTTACCAGTCCCTTACAGATGTTTCTCTTTAGAAGCACTACTCTGCACAGAATCCCTCACTGTGCCCCTGCCCCTCCGCTTCTCTGCCACCCCAGCACACAAGCATGATAAGAGAAAAGACCTCTCACCTCTACTTCTCCCCAGCGTGAGCTTTTGTCCGCTTATGAACTCCTGCCAGGTACGAGACACACAGACAGAACAATTTACCATCAGACACAAAGCCTCATTCTGACACACCCAAAGTTTGTTTCCACCAGAAGATGTCCCCCAGGGGATGGAATTTTACAAATCATATGCAGCGTAATATTAATTTTTGTGTGTTACTTCAAGCTGACATGCTGTCTATTAGATGACTGTTTTTTCCTAACAGGCCTATTCCGCTGGGAAGAAAATTAACTCTTAATAAGCATTTTTCCTGCACTCTGTCAGATTCCTGTTCTCTCTCTTCTTCAGTTTCCCTCATATATTCCTTCCATCTGCCTTCCTCATCCTTTTCACTCACGGATCTTTATATCCCACTTCCATCTTTCTTATTCCTACCTTTATTCTTTTTCTTCACTACTTCTTTCATCCTGTCTCTTTTCTCTGATTTTCCCATCCTATACTTTCCTTTTTTTACTTTTTCTTTATTTTTCTATTTTGCCATTTTTGCTTGCTACCTGTCCTGACCCATTCCCTACAACCTGCACCCAGAGAAGTGCACGAGAATAACTTTCCAGGTAGTTCTGTAGCCGCAGAGTCATAAGAAGAGTCAGCCACCCTATTTAGAAACCCAGCCAGCCAATCCTATAGAACCTCCAGCATGGCATGCTCTTCTGCAGGCCGGTAGTTTCAACTCCCACAGCCATAAGGGAACCAGAATACAACCCAGCACCCTCTGGAAACAGGTGTTCAGCCTCTTGGAGAACCTAATGCACAAATCTGGCTGGGGCTACACAATGCTACAGGCTTTGAAACAGATATGCAAAGAAGAGATTGGGCACAATTCGTTGCCCTTAACTTCAGTAGATGTCTTGTTTAACCTGGCTGTATGTTTGTGCTACAGTCAATGAGAAGAGAGGAGGGGCACTTCCAAAGAATTCATTATTCCATAATAAACAGTTGTCTCAGGGTGGTTGTCAAGACAACCTCAAAATCAGCTTAAATTAATAGCGTAACTTTCAGAAAGTAAAAGCTTTGTAACATGAAACACCCAAGATAGAGGAGAAAATAGAAAGGGATATCTGCATGGGGGCAGAAAAACAGTAGAAAGTGGAGGACAATCAAGAAAGATGAGAAAGCTACCTTGTTTACTAGTAGACAGACAAAAAAAAAAAAGTCTTTGCTAAATCATCAGTACATTGAGGGCCAGATTTGCAGACATGCTGGAGCCCCACAGCCCCCATTGATTTCTCCCACATTTTAACTGCTCAGCAATTCTAGAAGCCAGAACCATAACACCTCTCCTGAGCTGGGAACTAATCTAAGAGACTTGCCTTTCACGGCTAATGCTCTGGGCATGTCACCCCCCAAATGCTGACTTCATTACATTTTGCACCTAACTGCTACTGTGGGAAACAGCGGAGTGAAGGAACAGAGAATTAACACCAACGTGTCTCGCAGAAAACTGGTCAATAACTGAGAAATCTGTCTCAGGCTATTTCCCTCACACCATTTTCCACTAGTATAATTTAATCTCCTGACAGCACGGGCTGTCAGCTCCCGGAAGGGAGTGCCTGTGTGTGCACACACACGCTGGAGCGTCTGGCAGCCGAAGCATCGGCGGTTCAGCTCTACAGAGATGTACACAGCAAACTGCCTCTTGCCAAAACTGGGAAGTGCATGGTCCCTTATTTTTTTTTTTCCCTTTTGGAGGGGGGAATCAGTGCTGCCTTCTGGAGCTGGTAGGCATTGGCCATGTCATGTGTTCATCCACTGTGTATGAAGATACAGGATTTAAATCATCAAACATGGAGCGAAGCTGAGCGCGGTGCTGCTTTGCCAGTGGTATAGTCTGCTCAGGTTCCTATTCGAAGCTTCTCTGCCAGGCAGGGTGCATGAGAAGCATGTAGGAGACAGGGTGACAAGTAGGAGATGGAAATTTCAATGAAATTAAGAGAGGGGGAGGCAAACATAAACCTACAACATAGATTATTAACAATTCTATGAATAATCAATCTATGTGCGGCTCGTCCCAAACCATTGCAAAATTTTGGGGGTTTTTGGCTTTTGGGGGTTTTTGGCTTAGTGTAAAACCAGTGCATAGGATTTTCACTTGCTTTTTGGAAGTAAGGGACCAAAGGCAGTAAAAGTAACATGGTGCTAAAAAAGCTGACTCTGACTTAGAAACAGCATGTCTACATGCTGATTGTATCAAGCTTTTCGGATACACAAAAAAAACCGTGCAGCCTACAGCCTAAAAACCCCAGATGCTGGCTTGAGGATTGCTGGGATGAGAGCTCAACAGAGAAAACTCCTTCGGCTGTTTTGGTCTACAGAGTATTTGCTGCACAGTACCCGGGGTTTAAGAATCAAACCTCTTGTGAAGTACAAAATGTATCTACAGAGAGAAAAGCAAGCAATTTTCAGAACGTTTCCATGAAGAAAAGGGCCACAAAATACAAAATGGAATCAATATAGTGTGGGGTTTTTTTTTACTTTTCTGGAGGGTTTTGTTGCTTGGGGGTTTTTTGTTGTTTTTTTTTTTACTTCACTTCTATAAAGCATCTTCAAAATAGCCTGTGGGCTAATAAATCAATATAGTCCTTTCCTTTGCCCAGGAGCATTTTGGTTTGGTTCCCATGCTTAGTGGGAGCCAATCCTGGAGTTCATCTTTTTCCTTGGCTCTGCCCTGAATTTGAAGAATAGTAATTTACATGATCTATAAGGCATTCTGGAAATCTGATTTTACCCTAATGAGAAGGTTGTTTCCATTTTCTAATACCACTTAGTGTGTATAACTCTGTGCTATTCCTATCATAGCCTTATTCATAAAAAATATGTGACTTTTCTCTAACTGTTTATTAATCCCAACTAGTAATTTTATTATCTTATCATTTTTTCTGCCATAAAAGAATTTGCATTGGAGATACTTTGGAAAAAAACCCCACAATTATACTATTTGAGAGTCATGGAGTCTCTACTCTGTGGTCACATATAATCTATTAAGTTAACGTGTAACCTTATATGTTCCTGTAAACATTTGGAACATTAATATGACATCTATTTCTTTAAACACAGTGTTAATAAGTTAGTCTTGGTTAAGAAGAATCAGGATTTACTGTCTGGAAAGTGCCCCAAAGGAAGGAACAAGAATGGGACAGTAAAGATTTGCCTCACAAGAAGTGGGCACGCACAGAAGCACACACATGCACAAGCCAAGAGACATCTGGAATCACAGAATTGTTTAGGTTGGAAAAGACCTCTAAGATATCAAGTCCAACCATTAACTCAGCACTGACAAGTCCACCACTAAACCATGTCCCTAGGTGCCAAATCTACACAGCTTTTAAATATCTCCAAGGATGGTGACTCACCACTTCCCTGGGCAGCCTGTTCCAGTGCTTGACAACCCTTCCTTTCAGTGAAGAAATTTTTGCTAATATCCAATCTAAACCCCCCTTGGTGCAACCCATTTGGCTCTACTTCCCGCTGCGCCTTTCCTTCCAATAAAATTATTGGTTGTGGGCCAAGCTCTCCAGTCTCTTGTCACAGATGCACTGACATGGCTGAACAAGACATCTCCCCAGTCCTCATTCAGATCAGGGGGAGGAATGTGAAGAGATAGAAAGGGAAGAGGTGACACAGAAAATGGAGCGGAGATGGGAAAATGGCAAAGGTAGAAAACAGGATGATAGAGTGACAAAGCCATTATACTCAGGTGTAGAGCACCTCACCCTCAGGAAAGTAGGCAATTTGGTGCTTTTCAGTAGAATGATTAAGGAAAGATAAGAACTCTTACCTAATCTAATTTAATAGGGAAAACTGAAACAGCTAAATAGGATGGCTAAATAAGGAAAATCCAAAAGATATGTGCATAAAGTATCCTTTGTACGGCTGGATCACAGGGGACACTAGTCAGGTACCTGGTGCCCCCTGTACAATATCATTCAACTAAAAGAGGAGAGATTTAGGTTAGATGTTAGGAAGAAATTCTTTACTGTGAGGGTGGTGAGGCACTGGAACGGGTTGTCCGGAGAAGTTGTGGATGCCTCATCTCTGGAAGTGCTCAAGGCCAGGTTGGGTGGGGCTTTAAGTAACCTGGTCTAGTGAAAAGTGTCTCTACCCATGGCAGAGGTGTTGGAACTGACTGATTTTTAAGGTCCCTTCCAGCCCAAACCATTCTATGACCATGACTGTGAGACACAGTCCTCAAAGGTGGTCACCTAAAAAGCACATATGGAGTGCAAAGGGCAAGCAACGGGTGGTGAAGGATAAGAGAAATTCCACAGATGGACACAAATGTGTGGACATGTATCTGCATGATTTTTTTTTTTCTACCCTGTATACTTCAGCAAATATTTAGGAAAAATAGGATGAAAACTAGCATAATAAAAGAGTGATTTCCATGGAAGCTGTTCTGAGTCTGAAGCCTGGCTCTGAACCAGGCAGAAGCTCCCTTGATTCCATGTGGACATTTAAACTAGACTGAAGACTATATTTGAGGAAACAATAGTGAAACATATACTACCTAGGGAAGGGATATGTGGTGATAACTGGCCTTTTGAGAGGAACATCCAAGATCTTGCTAGTTCATCTCTGATTGGCACCATCTCCCTCTCCTCCTCCTTTCATACTCAGGCTCATGAATGATGCTGAGGTTATTAATCAGCATCAAGTCCCCAGAGCGCCTCCTGCTCTGGAATGCCACTGATGAGCAGATGGGATTTTTGGCAAGAAGTGACCTGGCACGAAAATGAACAGAGGAGGAGAGTACTAGAGGGGAGGGGGAACTGCCTGAAGCTTCTCATTTAAAATAATGGAGGAAAAGAGATTTATCTTCTCTGCTGATACCACATTCCAATCTACAGTCACATAAGGAATTATCAGAAGCCACCTGTGCACATCAACACAAGCCAGTTTCCTTCCGTAAGGGCCTGGTATATCTATATTTGGGTAGACATACCAAATTTAACTTGGGTAATGGTAGTACCTACCTACAGTAGTTCAATGCATGTTAACTAAAAAATGTTGACTCGGGCTCCTGGCTAGGCTTTGCAGTCCCTCTGATGCCCAGGCAGGTGCCACGCTAAGAAGAACCTATCTGGCTATTTTAAACCAGCGTGGCCACATCTGTCTGAACTGCAGCAGTGTCAGCCTAGAAGAAATGCCTGACCCTAAGTCTTTTGAAGCCTACTGCTCATTGCTCTTCCACGTATCCTTTTGCTCAGCAGACAGGCTTCCCCCAGCACTCAAGAAATTCCCATACAGGAGATGTGGGCTCACAAATGCTTTAGTCATGAAATGGGCAAAATACCTGAAGAAATTTTTCCACATTAGGAATTATAGGAGCTAGTGTTACTGTGAGTGGAAAGAAGATTCAATTCCTACAGTTCAATGAACACTCAGTTTTTAACTCTGTAAATCTCACTGGTAGTAGTGGAAGCTGGGGAGACATATCCCAGGTTACAACCTGCACCTTTAGAGTGCTACAATCACTGTTACTCATCTTGGATTAAAATGTCAGTATAATACTTGAAACAGCAACAGAGACTATTTATCTCTCATATTTCTTCTTTTTTTTAAGTAATCTTGTTGCATTTACTAAATTAAAAACACACAGCAGAACACAGAGTCATTCTGTCAACAAAGCTGTGTGTGTGCAGCCTAGGAGATGAGCACCTGCTCAGGGATGATTAGTGAATAGAGATGGAAATACTTCACTATCCCATGCTCTCACTTCACATGAACTTTGAAGAGGCATGTGGTGCATCCTTTGGTGATGTACATGACACAGTGATGCTTCTTTCTGTAGCTCAAGCCATACAAGGACTGCAAAACTGTTTACAAATACTGACAAATGAAGGCCTGTCTCTACAACATCAGGGTTATCATCTCTCTTGATTGTATCACAAGTCTCACAACTTTACTTAACTACTTTATGTGAAGCCCTAATTCTCAGAAGTCAACTGATATGCAAGATCCATAGCTATACAATTAGGCAGGAGTCAGCAAAAATCAAGTCTTATGATTCAAAAATCTGAAGGTAATTGAAAAACAGCGTCTTCTTAAGGAAAAAGAAAGTCTTGCTTCTTAAGTAAATTCTCTTATTGCATGGCTGGCTTCTGATTTCTAATTCTTGGGCTGGTAAATTGGAACATTTCTCCATTAATAGGCAAGTACTCTTATCCCTAGCTGGCAGATCAGAAAATTACAAGGCAGCACTAAACCTGGCTACAGTATAAGTGAGTATTCAACGCAGCTAAATTCCTATTACATACTGCAGCGTTGAACTGTGCCTGTAAAAAGGGCAAACGATGCATTTAAGAACAAAGCATGGGCAAAGACTGAAGTAAAATCCAACTCTCTTACTCTCAGCCCAGTGTTTCAACATACAAGCATGCTCTTGTCGCAACTCAGAACTGAGAAAAAATCCTGCTATTTTTACATCAAAGTCTGCAAGCCCACCTGCAGAGACATTGGAGGGAAGAAAAACCTAGTAAAAAGCATTGGAGTCTTTCCTACCTATCTGGAGACCTGAAGAAGAAAAGGAGTACATTTTTAAAGGACTTTGAAGATATTGCCTCTTATTTGCAGTGCAATAAACTAGGAACCATTTCCCAGCCCAAGCAGCCGCAAGAACAACAGCAACACATAGACCTACGTGCTGCAAACCATCTCAAAAGACAGGAGCAGAAAACAACAGGATTAGGGAGCTTTCCAGGAGCTAAGGAGTTAAGCAGATTTCATTCCCATTCATTACACATCCTTAAAAAGTCATTATAGAGCATAGCTGGGACCCAGAGACCTTTTGTTTAGCTTGCAGCCTGTGACAGGAGATGGAGCCCACATGTTGTTGAGTGTCTGCTGAACAGTGGTATGAGGTGTCTCATGCAGTGAGGAGGCTGTACATCATTCCCAGTGAGTAGATGGCTACTGACTTTTCATGGACAATACCTTGCTGTACAAACAAAACAAGAATCATACACTCTCCCCTGACTTATCCAGCTGTCTGCCTCTGTCTCACTTCCCCCGGATGCAACTGAAAGCTGGAAACCTGGAGGAACAGAGCAATTGGTTCACACCACATGAATGTGAAGGGAAATAAACAGCAAAACAAAAATCAAGCAAATGCAAAAAATAAATAAGCTCTCCCTAAAAAGGCTTCAAAAATAAAGAACCCTTTGCAGGCAATTTAATTTCAACACCTGACTCAGAATCCAAGGACTGGATGGTGTTAAGGTCCATAAAGTAGATTATAAAGAGTTACACAAGAGCAACACCATATATTGCAACATGCAATTTTATAGAGGCCTTCAAATGAAAATAAAAACACTGCGTAGTTGGGGCTCTCTTAGGTGCCTGCAAAAAGTCAGGACAAAAGAGATTGTATCAAGAATTGATAAACTGCAGAGGAGAAAGAAAGCACAAGAGAGAAACAGCTACAGAACATTTTATTTTAAAATATCATTTTATTTGTTTCAAAAATAATTTGGTGTGTTGCTTCAATTTGTTTCCTGATTAAACAAATGAGTAAGGCTTCTGTGAGCTCTCTTCAAGGCATAGCTGCTAAGTAACAAAAAAACACCCCCTTGAGTAATTTGAAATCAAGGCAGTAAATAGGGAGGGATTTTAGGAACAAAATACCCCACACAAATTAGTTACTAGCCATCTCTTAGATGTCTTCTGGGAAAGAGAAGGGGTGAAAGGGATAAAGAAAATAGAAAAAAATTAGAATAATGTTTTGCCCTTCCTTGCATCTGTCAGGATGATAGTGAAAGGTTTTTCTTGGAAGGTGAAGGTCAGGGGAGACAGCTATGAGATATGGGTGTGCAAGTCCAGGAAACCAGAGGTCCTTCAGACTTCGCATGATGGAGGAGCTTGACCTCATGTACTCTGCATTGATCCACTGCCTTTTCCACACATAAAAATTGATCAGATTGAAACTATGCAAGCTCACCCACAGAATTCTGCCTCTAAGCTGCTTCTATTGGCTCCCAGGTTGACAGACAGCATGAGCACACTTGTCAGAGCAACAACACAAACACTATGGCAGAGCTTGCTGCACAGGACTCTCGTGCTTGCTGCTATAGTGCCTTTTGAACCGGATGGTCACAGATCCCACCTTCTCACAAACCAGAGCTGAACCCACAAGAACAAGCACTGACCTTACACCAGATAAGGAGGACCTTCATTGTCCGTAAAAAACTTCACGTGTGAGCACAGGGTACCCCTCCCCAACAACCTACATCTTCCTGGGATGTCACCATTATCACCAACACTACACATAACTGTGCAAAATCCCTGAGGACAGAGCCCAGGACCACCAGATCCCAGAAGCAGAGCCCCTTGCAAATGGAGCCTAAGCAGCTTTCCCCGAGTGAGACCTACAAACCCACAGACAAGCAGTTTAGCATCTCTACAGTAGTTAGTGGCTCCTACTGGCACTTTATTACAAATGTGTTACTGGCTGTAACACGGTGAGAAGCTGAGACAAGCACACCGTTTTATCACCCTGGGCTGCGGGACCTTCCCATCACCAGAAGTGCCAGAGGGAATTGCAGTGGGAGAGCCAAAGGCTGCTGAGGACACAACACAATGGGGAGGCAAACTGTCCCTTATTCCTTCTTGGACTCTGCCTGCTCCCCCAGTTAGACCAGCCACACTCCCTGCGATGTGACACCAGGAGGAGCCCCGTCCCCACGGCGCTCTGGGACATGCACTGTTTCACCGGGGGGGGGCTTTGTCTCCTCCGTGAAATCCCCAGCGGGACCACTGCATGTGCACAGCCCTCATTGCAGGGGCCTTTTCTGCTAACTCCGTGAAAGTGCCACATGTGGCTACAGTCAGTACTGCCATAACAGTGGCACTGACACTGGATGACTGAGAAAGGACGGGAGCCATTTATTCTGTCTCCTCTTTATCGTGGTGCTTTCTCTCTGATGCAGTTTCATTTCCTGCAAATCCTGGTACTGCTGAGCTCTCCACTGGCATGGGAGTACTCTGCAAAACTTGTCTTGCAGAACTTACTGAGAAACAAGCTGCAGATACAGGAAAAGGCCATTATTTTCCAGGGGAAATATTAACCCTCAGCTGCCTCTGAATGTTGTGAAGGAACCAAAATACAGGGCACTGAATATGGCCAACTGGAACATGCAGTTAATGCAGGGTTAATGAGGAGGCAGAAACCATCCATGCATGTGAGGAATAAAATCTGTCCTGCAACTGAACAATTTCACAGATTGAATCCTTTTTTTAAGAAAGTAGCTTATCATTCCCCCTTTCCATAAGGAGAAACAAGTTTGGTTTTTTTCTTTTCTCTCTTCCTTTCCACTTCTCTTTTTCTTCCCATCAGTGGCTATTGTGTGTTTGTGTGGACCACATTCTTGTCTACTGTAAAATCCTCTGACTGCAAAACAGAAGGCTGCAGCAGAAATACAACTGGCACTGAGTGCCAATTTCCTCATTTCCTCCTGTTTCTTTCCCTCCATGAGTCAAGCTCTTGCTCTCTGCTTCCACACATGCACACAACAGGGCACGGCACCCTTCTGTATAAAACCAACATTTTGTGAAAGCAGCCTGAATTGTAAGTGAATTCCTACTCCAGCTCTTACCGTAACACTACTCTCTTGTCCTAAAGCATGTAGCTTTCATGTAGCTTTTCTCTAGGTAGTTCCAAAATAACAACACTTCCTAACTGTACCATATGGCTGACAAGGGACAGGCAGCCATAGGTCACACTCAGACAAATTCCAGCAAAGGCTTAGTCTCTGCAAAGAAACATTTGAGCACCTTTTATTAACACTCCTGTTTGCATTAAGCTATAATGTCACAACCTCAAATAACAGGAAACATTTGCCAAGGAGACAAAAGACAGGACCAGCAGCTTAGGTGAGGTCTAAATCCCCCACTGTTTTCCCCTGGGTTCTGGTTTTGAATCCTTCATTCCCCTTTTTTAACTAACTAGCTTTATACACCTAGCAGCCCCACAACTAAGATTTTTCTTTCTTTAATTCTAACCACCCAGCTCAGTATTCCCAAATGCACTTACATAGGAAGAAATAACTATGCAATGACAAATTTGTCCTTTTGTTGTTCATGTCATTCCATCTTTCACAAATCCCAGTCCTTAATATCATATGGAAGATAAATCATCTCCCGGGAGTCCATATGAACAGAGCCAAGAAGCTTATTCACTTGAGATCTTGTTTATCTCCAGTTCTGATGATTAACAGGGTGAGCAATGCATAACAAGGAGGGACCGATGCAATCTGGGATAAAAACCAGTATTCATGAGGTGACACTAATGACCCTCACTCCTTCAATACAATTGGACAGATGCTGTGGGTCAGGCTGTTGCTTTCCTCATGTCTTTTATTTCAAACAAGATAGTGCTGGTAAAAAGGCTATGCTGACAGCTTAGAGATGGAAGTCCACCATCTGCATATCACAGGTAAAACAGGAAAGCAACAGCAGTGACAAAACATCTGACAAGCATGACCAAGGCGGTCAGAGTTTGAGGGGAATTCAAGGTGTTTGGTTTCCAGGAAGCTGAAAGGAGATACAGCAGTTTTCAGACATGTTAAGGTAACTGCAGGAAGTCAAGCAATAAGCAGTTCTCCTTGTTCAGAGGGAACAGGTCAAGAAAAAAGTTTGAATTGCTTGTAGTGAGCAAGATGCAGGTTAGATCTCAGGAAACTGTCTCCAGTGGGAGCTCAGTGTGGGAACAGACAGTCTAGGCTGACTACAGAGCTACCAGGGCAGAACAAGGCATGCAAACATCTGGCAGAACAGGTGTGAGTGGGGCTGGTTTTGCCTCCATGCAGGGCCATGGTCTGCCTGGCCAGCAGAGGTGGGATCCAGGCCTTTTTCTGGTGACTCTCGGCATTGGCATTGCCAAGGCACTTGTATTCTCAGCTGGAGATGCCAAAGTTTATGGGCTATCTCCCTGTCCCTACCGTTCAGTGGGTGGTCATTACCACTCAAAGTGCTGGCAGAAATGTTAGTCAGTGCAATCTGCCCTTTGGTGTTGCTGGCAACAGTCTGTTTGCTGAGATCACCTAATGCACAATATTTCAAGTGATCATTAAAAAAAACCCTGAAACAAACCAGGAGGGAAAGGAATAACTTACAAAAAATGGCTCATGATGCAACAAGGGAGTATTAAAGGACACCTGGACTCCAGAGGCATTCAATCCACAATTTGGCCCAACAAAATTGCTGTGCACAGCTGAGAGAGAAACATTCCAAGAACCTCTCTGAATATGTCTATAACCTTATGATAATCCTGGCTACTCCAAATAGCTCTGAACTGCACTTGGTCGCTACGGACCGTAGTCCTTCCCTTTTGGTTATGTCCCTGGTGCCTAAACTATGAAGTGCAAGTACCTACAAGCCAGCAATTTAACTTTATCCCAGTCACTTTGTTACAAAGACTTGATCCCAGTCACTTTGTTACAAAGACTTGCTGGCCTCCATCCTCTACAGTAGTAGTTGGAGATTCAGCAGTGGAAAAATTGGGTACACCTACCCATGGATTGTGGAGTGTTTAATAGAAAGAAAAATGAAGAGAACACCAAAACCCCCAATTTGTTAGAGTTCCCATTTGATTCCAGAAAAAAAGCTACATAGGTCTCAAAAAGGAAAAAATGGCTCTATTTTCACCATAATCCGTGCTGTAATTGTCACTGGGACTCAGTGCTCTTGGAAGCAGAGTGGTAGGAATAATCTCTGTGATCTCTGGCCCAAATTCCTCTGGCTCCCAGACATGTTCTGCCCTCTGACCACAATGTGTTGGGTGAAACAGGAGGAAATCAGAAAGATGTTGGTGTCAGTGCAAATGGTCTCCTTGCTGAGAATGATGAAAAATAAAGAAGATGGCATTGACACATCATGACTGCTGTGATGATTATATTGCCTGGAGTTAAATAGATGAGGGAATAAATAAGTCTTCTGTCACTGACAGGCAGGACAAAAGGAGTTTGTAAAGCACATGTAAGTAGCACTCCATTTTCCATTTTGACCATTTCTCCTCTTCCAAGTTCCCCCACCTCTGAAAGTGGCTGTGAGCGTGAAGTGTTACTCTCCACTCAAAGTTACGCTGACAAACCTAATTTGCTTTACTTGCTCCCAAATCCCTGTTTCATTCACTACATCTTAAAAGGCAGTTACTAAGCCACTGGTCTAACGGAGACATTATTGCAGAGTCTTTGGCATTGTGGAGCAAATTAGAATAACGGCATCACACCCTGTGGGGGCATTAAAACAACTGCTTTTATCATTCCAGTTTAGATCTTCAGAGATTGAAGCCTCTGATTGTGAAACTGCTCTCAAAAGTCTCATTGAAGTTATCCTGCTGTATCTTATTAAGATGAACCAAACTCAAAGGACCAAATTTGTGATTTTCTTTAGCTAATACCAAAAGGATCCAGCATGTCCTAGCTCTCGTAAAATGTTAACACGTTTATGGCCACCTTGGCTTTTCAGTTCTGTAAATACATTCTATCACAAAGTGATAATCTGGTTAGTTACAGTGACTTGCACACAGAGAAAGACAGTATATAAGTGGTTGGTCCTGCATTTTGTAAACTGCCTAAAATGCAAACTGAAATTATTCTTGTACACAACGGTAAGAGAGTAAGTTCCAAATAAGCAATTTTCAGTTGCTGAATAGCTACATATTATGCACACACGTTGCCATTAATTTTTTGCAAAGAGTAGGAATTCCCTCACCTCGGTGCATGAATGTGAGGATCCCTCCTACACAGTGTTCCCTGCTTGCAGAAGGAACCAATGCTAAGGAAATGCTCTACCTACATCACACAACTGGGGAAGGAGTTCCAGGGCCAGTTCTAATGACAAAGTCATTAGAAAGACACTGTCCACTTTAATATTACCCATAAGCAGACTGCTTGGTTTGTGAGCACACCAGATAATGGTGCAGAGACATGAGTTAGCTCTGTTTAGCTCTGAATAGAGCCAATCACTTACCAGCAAGGGTAACCATGACACAAACACACTGTCCTGCTTCCAGACCAAGGCTCAATCTGAGTGCATGCTCAGCACCCATTTGTTACGTATGTAGCTCAAAACAAGGTTTCCTCTGTCCTGTCAGTTGTGTAGAGGATCCTCCTTTTCTGTACAGAAGATGTCTCTGCTGATGGAGCAGCCAAGAAATGTTTAAGCACAGAAGATCACCCTGCAGGATGAGGCCAGCCCTAACTGCCTTCCCAAGACTCACTATGCCCTTTTTAGGCAACTGTTCCAGCCTGCCTGTTCTGGAAAGTGGGTTCTTCACCCAGAGGGTGGTTGGGCATTGGAACAGGCTCCCCAGGTCACGCCACCACGCCTGACAGAGTTCAAGAAGCATTTGGACAGCACTCTCGAGCACTCACTGTGACTCTGGGGGATTGTCCTGTGCAGGACCAGGGGTTGGACTCGATGATCCTTGTGGGTCCCTTCCAACTCAGCATATTCTGTGTTATCCACCAACAAGCTTCCTGTTTGGCTGGGTCTGTGCATCTCTAAGTACTGGTTCACCCATGAGGAGCAGGTACTGGGCAGGACAGACCAACAAGCTTCATCAAAGACACCCAAGCTAGTTCTGCTGCTGGTTTGCTTTTGAGAGTGGAAACTGTAATATGGTGTGTGGTTTCTATATCTGGAATTCACGTTAAACGAAATATGAGGGGCTTTTCAGCATACAGTCAGCATTGATGCATCAGTGCAATTAGTAGAGTAAGCTTTCAGTACTGTCCTCCTGACTATTTTAGCTGTATCCATCCCAAAAGAGTTCTTTTTCAGGCCAAAACAATTCAAAAGAGAATCAGGTCCTTCAGTGTAGGGATTTCTCTTGAAATCTGGTCCTTGGATCTTGCTGATTTTAAGTGGTTAAAAATAGCAGTCATTGCATTTCTAACTCTGGCCCGGGGACTCCCTTTGCGCTGTAGTGCTCCATTTCTTAGTGCTAGAGTGAATATTGCTTCTATTTCTGGCTTTTGAGTGAGTCTCCCAAAAACACTGAATTCCAACAGTGACATGACTGTACAGGGTGGCAAACTCTGGAGCATGGGTTCTCCAGAGACGTGCCACAAACCACATGTGTCTTGCTGAGCATCAGCTGTTCGTTTGCAAAGAGCTGCCTGTTCACAGTTCCCCATCTAAAAATACATTATATGCCCTCTAAAAATTACCTTTTCCCTCAGTAGGCAATTGCTGCTGCTGTCACAGGGAAATAATGTGTTTTTCAACATCTGGGGGAGTTTGTGCAGGATGGCAAATTAGAAGGAAGAGTGCACAAGCAACTCTCTTTATATTAAAATACGGATTGCAGTTGAGAAGGAGACTGAGAAGCAGTGCAGTGCAGCTGAGAAAAGGCTGATGTTGTGAATTACACCTAGTCCAAGATTAATAACAAGTCCTACTGTAGTCCAGCTCAAGTGGCCCACAACAGAAGATGTATCATAAGAGGCTGAATGCCATTTTCACTCTGAGTGTTTGGATGAGAACATAATACTGTGTGCTTTCTAGGCTGGTAGGTAGGCAATACAAAGTCACCTTCATGTTGCTTTCCCTGTCCTGCCTCCTATTTATGTAACTGAAATACACTGTTTTCCTGGTTTGACTTTGCCAAAGAAACCATGAGCAGCCACAGTTTCCATGTGCATCTTGCAACCCTAACAATTAGCCCCCAAAAGAGCCAAGGCAAAAGGCAGTCTGTCCTGCCCCTTTCTTCAGCTGTCCTGAAGACAGCCTGAGCCCACTTGAGAAGCTTCCTTAAGAAACTGCATCTCACAGACTGGCAGCAGGCCTACTGCCCAAGACTGTTAACATACCTCTGTTACCTCAAATCCACAGTCAGAACAGCAAATACTGGCCTGTGGTGTCAGCTCTCCAGCTACTGTAATGACAGCTCAGAATGAGCTGGCACCACACACAGCCTTGATATGAAGGGAGAATAAAATATGAGGCGGGAAGTGAGAATATCAAAAGGAAACATGAGAGGATGCTATGCAAGGCAAGGCTCTTTGAAAATATGCTGAAAGACTGAGTGTGAAATAAAAAAAAGTTTTCAGCTTCCCACTGTGAGACCTCTCTGTCTTGCCCTGCGATGGGGGCTCGGTAGGAACCGACCCAAGCTGGGTGATTTCCATCCAACTGCCTGCACAGCTCTCTCCTAGAGTCTGAAAAATGATCTTTATGATAGCCTTGCAAAAATAATGACAAATGAAAAAAACAACTGCAACCCAGAGGAAGCAGTGAAATGCTAAATTCCTGCAAAGAGTGGTAGGCAGCACTAACAGGGAAAAGGGCTTCACAAAAGGAAGGCAAACAGAGAAGACCACGCTCAGAGAGCTGAATGGGGCAGGTGAGTTGGGTGGAAAGAGGGAAGGAAGGCATGAGGCATCTGAAAATTAATAAGAAAAGAGTTGGGTAGGAGGCAGGAGAAAAAGGGCAGGGTGAATGCAGCCACACAGACTGATTCATTTCAATGACAGCTACAGTGGCATAAAACCTGAGCAGTAATGGAGTGGTGAGTCAGTCCTTTGTAATTAGCCCTAATTGGCAACATAGTGAAAGAAGGAGTGGGATAGAAATAGCAGAGCAAATCCTGTCCTATTTGCAGTGATGCAAATCCATAATGCATAGCTTTAAAATTCGTCTTAACAACGTTTTGTTCAGAAAAACTAAATAAACCAGATGCCATGTAGGCTAAGGGCTTTTCTAACCACATGAAGAATCCTATAAGTTTACCATTTTTGCTTTGCAGTACAGCCACTTTCAGATCTTCAGGATTAATATCACAGGGGTTTCTGTATTTCTAGCAGTATTTCAGGAGGCATCACAAGTGGAAGGGAGGTTATTTCTCATGGCACAACATAACCACTAAAAAACAGCATCTAACTATTTTCCATTCAATACGACCTATTTACTTGACAAGTTAAATGTTTCAGTACAAGTTGAGAACTATATTTCTTTGAAGACAGATTTTAGTGGAGAATTTTCATCAACAGCTATTTTACAGAAAAGCGATGACCCCATGAGAAAGGACATTGGCCTCTGGGAGTCTGAATTCACACTTTAACTGAGCACTATGCTTTTGATAATTTAATTCTCAGATGAAAAAAACCATCAATACATCTCACATCCTTATCCAGTGTGAATGGCAACTTCTCCTCAAGACCTAGGAGTGGAGCACAGAACCAGTTACTGCAAGTGAAACTGCCTGGCAGATTTATGTATTTTCAGTGGGGTCCTTCACCTGTCCACCACATGGCAGCATATCAGTGGTATCACCTCTGTTGCCTTGCCAATTTAATGAGAACTAAATACAGTCATGATGTACTCGCAACAGAAGAAATGCCTTTCACCCCTAACTGGTGATGAGGCCATTCCATGTCTGTGATCCCTCACGGAAAGTGAACTATGGTCAGTGTTCTACCATTAGAAGCAATGGGAGGCAGGTTGGGTTATTCCAGACAGAGACTCTTCACACGTGCAAGCGTTGGCTGTGTGTGGAGCCTAGAGGTCCTGAAGTGGCTGGAGCTTCTAAAACCAGCTGCATCCACAACTGCTCCATGCAGAATCACTCTCCTGCCACTGCACTCTTCCCCACTACCCCCAAATACAAGAACACCCCAGAGACCAAGGCATTGCACTCTTGGTGGAGATGATGCAGCCCTGCATGTAAAGCGGCTTCACACACAAAGCACTGTGCCTCAATAACCTTTCTGGGTTCAGGCTGCCCCTACATCCAAACCATGGATGACCATCAAGCCAGGAAATACCCTCCTACATGTTCACACTGCATCATGCAGCAACAGAGGCAAGGCTGGGCTCTCAGTCACAGAACTCACAAGGGGAAACAGGTCATTTCCCAAACTACTCCATCCATTCTGACAGACCCCAAACAGCACCCACCAACAAGCAAAGCCAAGTCCAAACTTCTCTCAGAAGTGCAAGAAAGGAGTAAAAATGACATTGAAGCAAAGGTGGAATTTATCTCTTGGAAAGGGGAAAAATCAGCACAATATGTTCCTTGCTGTCAAATTCATCAGCACCGGAAAGGTATCTATTCCAGAGCTGCTACCCAAAGGCATTTATCTCACAGTTATGAATACAGTCCAGTAGCCTATCTTTGGATGATAGTTTTTTGCAAAAAAATATGCCCCATTCTACAGAAAGGAAATGAACAGGAGAAACAGAGCGAAAAAGGCAAGTGAAAGTGCAAGGAGAGCGGGCAGGGACTCATTTCTCTACCCCACTGCCCATTTGGAAGGACAAAAAGGTGGAGAGAAACTTTTTTTTTTAAGTCTTCTATCAATTATTCTTTCTGACTTAGAGCTTTCAAAAATCAAAAATCGAATGGGCTCAATGGTGCGGGCCACCTGCTGAGCCAGAGAACTTCATGCCAAACTGACCTCCAAATGTACAGGTTATTTACAAACTAATGGAGGCAGCAAGCAATTCCACTGCTGCAAGGGCTCTTTCCAGCAACAGGCAGATCAGAAGACATCACAGGCTGATTTAATAGATCATCGAAGGCCAGCAATTGAATTTTCGCATCAGACATCAATCTCACTCCTCGGTCAGTCTTCATTACAGAGAAACAGTTATAGAAGGACCTCTGTGAAGAAGCCAGAAAAAGACCTGCATTTCAAGGGAGTGAGCGAGTCAAGGTGGAGAAATTATACCTGTGATTCACCAGAGAAGAAAACTGCTCATTCCACTCAGGAGGAATTACTGACTAACCTAGGCAGAAGGAGAGGTGGGAGAGTGGGGTGGTGAGGGGAGCAGTGCTTAACTGCTCTTTGGATTTTTATTGGTGTGTAAAATTATTTCCTTTTTCTTTACTAAAGACTCATCTGTGCCTTTGGAAGAACTTGTAACAGGGTCTCCTGCTGGAGAAAAGGGAACCTTAATTCATGTGAAAACAGTCCTCCTCCTTTCTAATTCTCCTCATTAAAACAAGAACAGATGTCAATAACAAATTCATCTCTATCTTGTAAAAATACTTATTTCCTGCTTGGGCCCTGAGCCTGGGAGGTAACAAATGTTCTCAACTGCTACTGGACTGTGAAGCTCAGAGGAAGGCCTTAGGGAGGATTAGATACCAAATGTCACCAGCTCTGACTATCTCCCCACCACCAACTGCCACAGAGAGTTTTCAGAGAGAAGGTTGGGACTGGGGTTCCCAGGGCTGGGTAGGAAAAGGCAACTAGGGAATGCAAAAACAAAAATCCCAAACAGATTAAGGAAATCTTTCCTCAACCCAAATAGTGTATTTTGTTGGGACTGGAGCTAGTCCCATCAGAAATGGTGAAAATGGAAAATTAGAGTCATTGAAGGGAATGGTAAAACAGAGCAAAACTTTGAACACTTATGATTCTGACCTTCTGTATTTCACCTTCTTGTACAGAAACTTTCTTGTCTCCTTGGTCTTTTAGATCCAGGGCCTACACAGTGATTAAAACAATGTGTATTAATGCAGAATTTACTCTTTAGGCTACCAATATCCATTCAGAGATGTGTAGGTGTGGAGAGCGAAACAGGAGAAGCAGGTTTGGAGGAAGCATTTGGCTGAAGCAGTTGGTGGGGAGTGTGGGCCTGGGTCTCAGCAGAGTGTAGCTTCAGGAGGGCTGAAGGTTGAAACTAAAAGTCCTTTTCTACAGGATGCTGCATACTGAAGAAATGATGGCAGAGTGTGGTATTTGGGAGGACCCCGGTCACAAACCAGTAACTGAGTCTCTCCACCCACCTGTGGCATTCAAGCATCAAAAACCAACCTGGGATATTCTGTGGCAAAAGAGTAAATACAGAAAGATCTAACAGTAGAGAAACCTAAATGGAAAAATAAAAAATCCTTTGCACAGAACACTGAAAGGTCACTTTGCCCTTTTGCTTGTTTTTTTTCAACTCCTATTTGCTCCTTACCCTGATAGCACAAAATAGAAGTATACATGTAAAATACATGTGGTTGAAAAAAAACCCAAACAACCCAAAACAAACAAGACAAACCACACACCTCTAGAATAATTGGAAATCTAGAGATAAAGGATGAACACACCCTGTTCCACCTCCCTCCTCTACCCCCAAACATATCCGACAGGAAGACGCAGGTAACAGACTTTGTCAGCTCCTGATGCACACATTCATTTTTGATGGAAGTGAGAGAAATTAGAAATTCAGTTCTCACCCACCTCCACCCACCTACTGGAGCTGAAAGCGATAGTTCAAATTAAAACGATGATACTTCCTTTTAGTCTCCGTGGGGGTGGAGAGTTTTGGGGGTGGGAAGAGCAATTTTACACAGTCTTTTCATTATTTTTAGGGGTTTTTTTCCTTTTCCTTTCTTTCTTTTTTTTCTCCTCTGACCAAGTGTGAGACAAAAAAAAAAAAAAAGAAAAAGCTGTATTTGTTTTGTTGCGTTGTGAAAGGTGTGAAAATATCCATTCTATGAGATAAGTAAAGAGCTGCCTCCCCCTTCCATCAAAGCTACTACACCCACAGCCTGTGAAGAGCAGAAAGCAGTGGGAATTGGGATATGGGAGTGTGAACGGCAGGAATACCCTGTTTTTAATTCAGAAGTCGTCTCCGGCAGTCTTTTGCCTCTCTTGTCTCTGCTGGTCTCCATGGCAACAGCAGCCCAGCAGAAGCATCCTTCTCTTGCTGGCTCCAACACAGACAAATTCAACCAGGGGTCAAAATCAGCCCCTGCTTTCAGGGAAACAAGAAAACGTGCTGCCTTCCTTCCTCTTCCTTTCCCCTACCGTCCTCTTTCCCAATTGTTTTGTTCTTTTTGGCGCAGGGGGCTGACCTACCACACTTGTTTTTCTTCAGAAAACAATGGAGAGAAATGTGTGTTCTTTTCAGGCATTTCCCCAGACAGCCCGATCAGCCATATTGCGTGAAAAGTCAGGATATTTGTGGAACAGACATGCCAATGGAAAGCCAGGCCGGGACAGGGGGCTCCAGCCCAGCTGCTGGACACATGTGCCATGAGACACACTGTGGGAGGGCTGCCCAAGCAGCCCCCACACTGCATTTATGAATAAAAGCAGGGTGTGCACTGCTGAGCCGTTGTTATTTGTTGCCATGTTACTTAAATACCTTCTTTGAAAACCAAGGAAGCTCAACTGACATTGTCTAAATTGACAATCTGTTACTCTCTATTCTGCCTTTCTTCTACTTATAATGTTTCAGACATCTAGTTAAAGAGCAGTAGCACCCACTATTCCAGGGAGGAGTCAGTAGTACAGCAGATAGCAGCAACCTTCATTGAGAGAAAAGTCCCACACTACATGGACAATACTCAGAAAGAAAGTACTAGCCATAATCAGAGTCAGTTTGGTGGCAGAAATGAACGATTTTCTTTGAATATTTTATCTGAAGCTAAAAATTCTCCCTGTTCTTTTTTCTGTTTTCTTTGGGTTTGACAATAAGCTTTGTGTAAGGCTGCAGAGACATAAAGATAAATTGCTAAATGGCTCAGTGTTTTCTGAACACCTCTGTTACCACAGGGCACTCATGAATATAAATATAAGGGAACAACATTAGTTCTACATCCAAAACATATCACCCTGTGCTGTGTGCTGTTCAACATCTTGCTTTATCTGAAAGACTCCTAAGATAGAGGAGGGTGGATAAACTGCACCCTTGCTCCTCCATCCCTTCCCTCTCACCTCGCCTTTTATAAAGTCACCAGCCTTCTTAATCCCTACCAAAGCCTCTTGCAAATTTTGAGTTGGTGTTGCAGAGAAGGCTGGAGTGAGAAGGTATTTCTAGGTCTGCCCTGGCTCCAAGGCTGAGCTGTTCTCTGTCCCACCCTGGATCCTTGCTTCCATGGCAGGGATGGGCAGGAGGAACTGGTGTTGCTGCTGGGAGTCAGGAGCGCCTCAGGCCAACTAACTGTCACCCATCCACATGATGGGGAACCACCCCTGGGCAGCAGGAGAATAAAAACTGTGAAACAAACATTTTTAATGCTGTCAACACACACGAGGCTGTGAGGCTCTGCTGCCAAGAAGTGTGGTACCTGTCGGCATCCTGGTGTCTGGTTCCTTGCTGGAGAGCAAAGTGTTTTAATGCTTCTGAAATGTCTCCCACCCTCTGGTGCCACCAGCTGCTTCTCTCCATCCTCTCATTATCTCCAGATGTGCCTCGGAGAGGACACTTCTCTCCCACACCAGAAAGAGAGGAAAACTGTGGGAAGTATGAATGTGGTCTTTAAGTGGCTGTGGGCTACCCACTCTTACTCCATTCCCACTCATTCCACCAGCTCCAAAACTTGTTTTCACATGTCAAAACCCCTCCTACTCCACTTCCATAGGTCCTGTGTAGTCTTCCTTTGCTTCCACCTGCCTCCCTCTTGCTTCCTCTCCATCTCCACTCATCCGACCCACTCCTGTTCCACTTCTGTGCGTCATCCCACTTCTGGCATGGGGAAGGGTTGACAACCTTAATGCTGAGCTATTACAGGCTCTCCCCGCTCTCCTCCCTTCCCTCTTTTCAACCTTGAACCTATTTAGCTTGATGATATACTTTAATCTCCCCTTAAGTACTGTCTTGATGGCCTGTTTCTCTAACAAACATGCATAACTACTGATTCTGATTACCCACCTGGTCTCTGCTTCACAAGCAATCCTCATGGGTTGTGAGAACATTTTGGAAAAGCTTTAAAAGTGTCAGTCTTTTCTTAGTCCAGAGGTCACTGCATAAAGCTCCAGAGGTACCTTTACAGCACTAAAGACAGACAACCCCAGAGCTAGCTTAGGTTTTCAGGCTTTGGGTAAGGGCAGTGGTACTGCCAGAGAAAGTAAAACATAGCTTTGTTTCCCCAAGACAACCAATATCAAACAAAGCCAAGGTGGAATGAAAGGGGATATGAAGGATAAGAAGGACTGTGATGAGCTGACAGGGCATTATTCCTTCTCTATACAGCTACATTTGTGCACGCTACGCTGAGGTACACCTTTTCATGAGCGTGGATTTTGACTGACATCTGGCATACCACTTAATAACCTCCAAGATAGGAAAGCCTTGGGTGTTTGGTGAGTAAAGCTTTCACTCATAGGCATCCTCGAGCTGCAATGGAAACAGATGTCAATTTATCTGGGAAGGTTTTATTGCAAGAGACACTTGAGTTGTCCTGAGAGGGTGTACTGAAAGACAGGAATGCACACAAACACACACACTGTCACCTTTTGCTTTTAAATAACCACAGTGGTGTGGTGGTGGTTTTAAATCGTCCTGCTGCTGAAGGGAGAGGTGCACTGAACTGGAATGAGCTTGACCCAGGAGATGAATTTAGAATTAGAAGCCAAGAATAATATGTCTGTTCTTCTGATTTCCAAAGCAGAAAACAAGGTGGAGAGTGAAGAAAGAGGGAGGCTGGAAGAGAAGTGGAGTATATAATTGCCTAATTAAGAGGATTTTCTCCACTGATTATAATCACTTTCAAATTAAAGAGGGTTTAACTGCATCATAACCAAAATTTTTCTTATGCTTTTTTGCATTAGAGAAGTGCCAGCAGTGTCAGGAAGACCACTGCAAGGTTGGAGCTCCAGTGACAGAGCTCTCATTAGTGACCTGGGGCCAAATTTTCACAGCTGGCCTAACCTGGCATGACTCCACTGAAGTCAGCAGATTAAATATGACCTCAAGACTCATTCACCTACTGTGCTGTGGAAGAGGGAGAGTGGAAATGCAAATCTTATCTGGGTTGTTTGGCAGCATCCAAGAACATTCAGTCAAACTGCAGAAAGGATTTCAGCAAGTATTTTGGAAAAAGATACTCAGTAAAGCATATGCTCTTGTGCCATGGGATGGGAGAATCGGACGTGCTCTTCAAGGCAAACTTCACAAGTTGATAATTTCATGCTGTGCTCCAAACTGCAGAATTTTCATGCATGCTCCTTTGCTGCTGCAAACTGGTATTTGGGCATCCAAACTTTGAAGTGATTGCATATTCAGGTGTCATTTATTTATGCAAGTGAAACGAGCTACAAATTTGCATTCATTACCTTTCAAGCCTAGTTTGCTTTTGCTCATTTTTTCAACCACAAACAGGTAATACTGACATACTCTTCAAAAGTGTGCTTTGTGAAACTTCACCTTAGTTCTGGCAAAATTAAAAATGTTGCAAAACCAGTATGACTTCTTTGCATCAGATCTCTGAATTTATGAAGTGGAGAAGTGTCCCCTTGGAGACACATGATATCCACAAAAGGGCAGTAAGAAGATGCTTTGCTTGTCCAGGTTAATTTTTTTTCTTATGATAGCCACAGAAAGATCCAATGATAGCTCTTTTCCAGCTGAGGAGAGGCACTGGGCACTCTAAATTAAAATCTTTATGAGTGAAATGGACTTTCATCACTTAGACATGAAATGACCTTATACTGCAAAATGAAGAGCCATCTTTAAATAATGAACTGATGGCTCCCTGCAGAGAACATAATACCATACACTGTACTACACCGGATCCTTCTCTTCCTTTGAGAATCTATCACAAACATTATCAACTTCCCAGCAGAAAAGAAAATGAAAATGACCTTAGGAAAATATATGTCTCTGTATTTTACATTGAAAATGCACCTGTATGCGTAATATCTTTTATAACTCCACAACATACAGCAGTGCCTAAGCACTTATCTTTGAAAAACAAGAACACACAAAGACACACATGTACTCAACACAAACACTCAAAGTTTTACCTGTAACTCAGACCCCTACAAGCACAGACTTGGGCATTTCTCACATGAACAACCACTTAATATGACAGGAAATGTTTGACATGCTTATTCAATAATATATTTGCACTCCTGCCTAACCCCCCCCACACACCTATAGTACTCTGTGCTGTGATCCCACATCTGTAAGGAGAGTTAGCCATGTGCACCGCAGCCATGTGCAGATGTAGCATTACATTCCTATAACGCCATGCAAGGATTCTGTGCCCTTTGCTAAAAAAAACACGCACATGCAAACAGTCCCCAGGGACTAAAAGAAAGGTATTACAAACAAAAAAAAATCTCCCAACCCCTTCTCTGCTAATACAGCATGACTTCCTCCAGATTACTTCATACTTATATTGCAGACAACCATCAGGCACATCTGACCATGCACAGAGATGCAAAGCACTTCTAAGGAGCACTGAGAGCCCAAACTCATCAAAAAGCCAAGTGCACCTATCAGCCTTCCCAGAAGGCAACATACAAAAATACACCTTGTATTGTCTCACATGAAGCATTTCCCCCTGGAACACAGAGATATGATGAACGCCTGACCCCTGTCTCCCTGGGGAGCTGAAATGACGTCTCTAGTTGCCCGTTTATCGCCTCCAGTCCTTGACAGCGCTGGCAAGGCCATCCATACTGCTGACACTTTCCTCCGCCCTCACCTCACTGCCACCCTCGCTTGCTATGGCCGGGTAGTCCCGCTAATGTTGCCATTTACAAGAACAGCTGAGACAGTAGTGCTGATAAAGCATTCCTGCGTTGCCATTATCGATTCAACAGGCATACAAAAAGCCGAGGGGTGCTCACAATTTTTCTGTGTACTTGGGAAAAGCAGGGAGAGTTGCAGAGCACGGAGCCGTCTCCCTCTGTGCCGATATGCCTGGCTTGCTGTGGTTCCCGAGCACGCACCATACCCAGGCTCGCCCTGGATGCTGAACACGTCTGCCAAACCCATCAGCTGCTTGGCCCCTTGCCATAAATCAATAAGTTCTCTTTAGAATTCTACCTTCCAAAAATATTTACTGTACATAATTTAATATAATACTCTCCTGGATAAAGAGCTGACATGTTTAATTACCTGGCTCCAAGTGTTTTTCTTCTACAGAATACTGCAGAAGAATACTAACCCAGCCAGGAATGCGGACAAACACACAGCAAATTTTTAATCTGTTGGAGCTTGGAGTGGGAGAAATTTCAGTCTAGAGGCTCTTCTCTGACAGTGTCCTCCCAATCCTAGGGTGAGTTTGGGTTTGACCTGAGGAGGGAGCAGCATCCTACCTACATAGCTTGAATAGGCTCTGCCTTACCAATACCTGAAGGGTTTTCAGGAAAGGAAGAGGTGCTGAAAAGAAAGCCCATATCTTAATCAGCTCAGCAGATTCCTGTTACCATTGATTTGATGGTAGGACTAGTTACCCCGGAGGGACTTCCTCACCAAAGAGCACTGGCAGAGTTGTATCACCCACTACTGCTTTGTAGCTACAAGCATCCAAGACCTCTGTTCATAGGGCACCCTAATCACATGGAAGCAATCCACCATTTTTTCCTCACAGCTTTTAGACTGTAGTTCTGTATGAAAACAATTTTTTTGGTATTTAAACCCTCATTTTTCCTTTGGTTTTTATCTTCCATCTCACCATGTACATACTGCCATTTGTCAAATGTGGCATCAATGTCAAGTGCAATGCTGCCTCTCCTGCGCTTGGGATGCCAGCACAGAGACTACCACCAGTAACTGGGGCTTTGGTTTAGCCTTTCTGCAGTCTCCTGACAAACACACAGCCCAGCTGGGGAGTTTTAATTTCCAGGTCAGGCTCTTTGATCACTTATTCCATGCTGGCTGCTCTAAATTGCATTACCTCAGTGAATCCCACTCTGAAGGTGTATTAGGAGCCAGGTAAGGACTGCCAAATACAGATACGTGAAGTGAAGGTCACATGTAGAAGTCTCAACAAGTTCAGTTCACACAGGCTTTGTGCAGACTTTGACTTCTGAATATCCAAAAGCTCAAAAACTTAGGAAAACTCACCAGTGCACACAGACATAAATTAACTCTCATTCAGATTTTTTGGGAATGAAAATATCCCATTTTGCAGATGCTGCTGAGAATTTCTTAGTGACCCCTGCCAACTGTTTCCCTGTGATGACCGATGAAACTACAGCTCTGCATCAAAAGCCAGAAGCAAAGTCAGCTGAAGCTTTGCCTTGGTATGTTGAAAGATGTTGCCCTTTTTCCCCTGCATGAGACATATCAGCAAAGATTTCTTGAGAAATATGAATATCCCAGTTCTACTAGGTTTCTCTCACATTGTCATGAGGAGGTCCCAGTGATCAAGGAACATCACAGCCCTAGTTTCATTTACATAAGTTGAAATATTTGTGTATTTTTTAATGACAAAATATTTCTCTAAAACTTATTGCTATACTGAGTAAAATTTTCTCAACAGTTGCCAGGGGTACAAGCATTTGAAATAAAAAATTGAGTGTAGATTTTATCAAAACTGTTCTTTTGTATGTTAATGATGCTTGTTCAACAATTCAAAATGGCAAAATATCCTGGATTGGGGTTTTTTTGAAAACGCATTCAACTTATTCCTTCAGCTAACCTGATGTACATCCCCTATTTGAAACAGAACCCAAATTTCACTTAGTTCTCATAAAAATCCTTTTAACTAACCCTAAGTGACTTCTGATTTCACTCAGTTAAGGCTCGATGATCACTTCCAAAAGCAAATTAAAATGTACTTCTAAAGAGGCAGGCGTACTTTGAGCAGAAAGGTACAAATTTAGACCCCAAATGTTTTCACAGGAGGAGTTTTGTCAGATTTGCTGACAAATTTGCTCCCTCTCTCGATAATGCAGGTATATTCTTGGCAACGTTTGATTTTTTTTTTTGGCTTGGTTGATTTAAGGGTTTTGTCAGCAAGGCAGGTGTTGGTTGATCAGATTGGTCGTTAGCTTGAACAAGGTCTAAATCAAAGTGGTAGCAAAAGTCTCCCTGCCTCCCTTGTGTCTGAGGGAAGCAGAGTGTCTCGCACCGCGCCGTGGTGGGTCTGACACCTCGTGTGCAGAGCTGCTGTGATGCTGTGCTGGGTGTAAGGCTGCCACGCAGGACATCCCGTGGTGGCGACAACACGTGTGCCCACAGCTCACAAAGCTGTGAACGGGAGTCACTGCGGAGCTCTTGAGACGCAAGGAATGTGAAGGAGTTTGGAACCCCTTCTGCTAAAAACAGTCTGAACCCTTCACAGAATGGCATATCTCTGAAACGGGTAGAGAAGCTTATGTTGCATGCTCTCCCCAGTCATGCACCGTGCAATTTGTCTACACGCAGTAATAGATCACTCTCGACAGTGAACCTCGCTCTCCATCTGCAGCGCTTTCTGCTATTCTTGTCCCCAGACTGCCTTACGCACAGGCTGCCTATCACGCCAAATTTTCTGCTAGTGACAAACATCTCGCATGTAAAAATAGCCCTGGACCAAATATCCTTTTTCTGGCCAATTCCACAGGGCTGAGAGAATACAGATTGAGAACAAACATTCGGATTCTGCAGCTGAAGTTAAAAAATCCTCCAATCTGTGCACTGTGACAATTCAGTGTTCTTGTAAGCAAGATTCAGATCTGTTGTCTCCAGATCACCTCTGACGACCAGGTCTACGGAGAAACTACAGATTTGTTTTGCTTGTGACCTAACAGCAGTCACCGAAAGCAAAGACTGGTTTTCTGCTGTCTTAAAAAGTCTGAATCAGGCATTATACTAGCTTATAAAACAGATCTAAGATGTAGCCAGTCCATTTACACTACTCTGCACTCTTATATCCTTGTCTCTGGTCCCTCTTTAAGAGAAGAGGGCTCTGTTCTTCCATAACATGCTGTGTACCAGCTCCCTGCTTTTCACACAGGCTAACTCCTACTGTCCCCAGGAATAGCTTATCAGAGTCCCCGGCATTGTTTAGCTGGCTATAGACCAGCAAGCAAGTTCTGTCTCCATGGTGAATGATTCTTTGTCATCTTTTCCTCAAAGCTTTCTAATTAGACATCCTGTAATTTGCAGCTTTTCTATAACGTATTTGCAGTGGGGTGGGTGGGTGTGTGCGTGGAGAATAAAATTTAAAACATGGCAGTGAATCGGCAGTCTGTAAATAATTGCAAGAAATAAAATTTTTTTTTATTTTTTTTTTTTAATGAGACATGGACTGGATATTCCTTTCAGGAAAGCATTTTATTGCTCCATCCTTAAATCTCCAAATCAACCTGCTGAAACAAAGAATAACATCATTTTCCAGCTATTCTTGACATTATGGGATGACACGTCTGATTTTGAAGTAAGTCTGGGGATGAAGCAAAGAATGGATGCAGAAAAAGTGAGAGCATAATAAAATAATGTGCCATTTAAAAAAACATTCACCTCTAATTTAATGTTTCTTCTCCAGTAAAGAGCTGATCAAAAATTTACCAGTCATCTGGTGTTCTTTGTGAAATGAATTCACATCAGATTTCATCTGGTTCCTGCTGGACAGGTATTTACCTCACAAAAGCAATCTTTACAGCAGGTATTGTTTATCAGGCCAGAGAGACATGTCAAAATAAAAACTCACTGAAATGGGTGGAGACAAGGGTAGTGGGGCAAAGGATAAAAAAAGGAAAAAAACAGAATTAGCGATTCAAACAACTGCTTTTCCCACTAAAGATCCAAATAGCTAAAATGCTTATGGCTGTGTCCCTGTCCTTCTCATGACTGTTTGGTCACCCGAAACATGGAACCCTAAGCACTGGTGCAGTCTCCTCTGACAGGGCTCCTGGGCCACACCAAGGGAGTGAAGACTGCAGTGCCTGGCATACCAACTCGGGAGTCTCTGAGCACGAAGCTACTTCAGAGCCTAGACCTTCCCCATGGCATACTCAATCCTGACAGAAAAACACTTTCTACTACCAATGAATGATTGAGGGGTATTCATCCCTTATTCAAGCAATGAATAATCTCTCTGCTACTGCCTTCTGACCTTCCCAATAAAATATTCACATAAGAATAATGCATTTTTGCATAGCACATAAGTTTGCATGTACATCATATACAGTCTCTCAAAGTTATTTGACATTGCTAGGAATACTACAAAGAAAAAACAAAACTTCATCAGTGTCTCATTCATTCCCTGGCTGAAGTTGTAAACCCCTTCTTCTAATAATGCAATCAACTCCACAAGGAATATACTGCATGGTCACAAAGAGGGGCTTACCATTTCAATTTAGGAATAATTAGATGGAACAGATGTGAATGTCAAGAGTATCTGTGTCTGCAAATTCCTCCAATAATGCGTCTGATGACCACAAAATGTTTTATGAGGTTCAAGCCTCATCCACAGCTAATGGCTCCCAGTTAATAGATCCAGTCAAAGGGCAAAGAAAGGAGAGGGGGTGTTCATGAATATTCATGAAGCAAAACAAGAAGCAGAGATATTCCCTTTTAACAGGCTTCATTACTTCTTCTTCCACTCTCCTGATGAAGTAATTGCATTAAAATCCAAGCATTTGAGTGTTTCTCAGCTGCCACTCACAATCAGATTCATAAAATCATTTGAACATACATATATTTATATTTACAAAGGGAAACAGGAAGAATCAGACACACTCTATTCTTTTTGAACAATTTTGTTGCTTGAGGATAGGACCAGATTGACAGACAGCCCTCTTCTGTGCCGAATTCTACAAGCTGCTGAGTGTCTCCTGAAAACACTTGAGCCTTCTCAGAGCTGTGAATGGAAGATGAGTGCTGAGCCTTCCTGGAAGATGTTCAGGAGTTTGCAAGATTGCTCCCTTCATCCTCCAACCTTGACTATCTTCCTTGACTATCAGAGATAGTCTAAGAAGGCTTTACCAACATGACTGGTGTCCATGCTCTTGGTCAGCATGGCTAAATTCTAATAGAAGGGTAATTTCTTTGTTGTTCAAAAGTCAGCCTTTGTTGCTCCTTAACGGATCTGGTGAGAGAACTGATGGGAATAGGCTTAAATGCCTATAGGCATGTAGAAACTTAGTGAGAACAAGGCCTACCAACCCTTATTATATTTGCCTATCAATAGCAATGCTTTACTACTCTCAGCAGGTTGGAGTTGCCTGGAAGCATACCAACCTACTTGTTTGGAGCAGTAGGCTAACACTAACAAGCTATTCTAGAGTTTGACTTTCTAACCTTGGCACAAGTCCCTTAATGTCACAGGTTACAGGAGGACTCCCTTTACCCAGGTGTGATGCCAGGCAGCCATCAGCATGCTGGAAGGCAGGAAGTGATGGGTATAGCAGTGGATGGGTCCTCTGTGTGTTGTGGTTCACCACAGACTGTTGGCAGAAACTGCAAACCCATCAAATCAGGGCATGAAGCTCTGAGTTCCCTCCCAGGTGCTCCAGACTCACCCTGCAGCTCTTGCAGGTGTGCCACAGGCTGTCAGACAAGTGTACATGCAGAAAACATACTCCATGCACCACCAAAAGACACAGAGAGGTACCTAAATTCAAACCACAGCACAAAGATTTGTTGTGATTGTAACTGCAGTGTGCATCCTGTCCTCTCTACTGCTCTCGACCACGCTCGGCAGGAATGGCTCAGCAAAAGCAAATTGTTGGAAAACCTCAAAGAATAATACCCAGACACAGTAATCAAAACAATCAAATTGATACAGAGAACATTCCCCTGGCTGAAGTTCAATGCCAAGACCTTGGGAAATGGCACTGTTAGTCCTACCAACTCTGCTCTATGAAAGACAGCAAAAAGGAAGACAGAAAAGGAGGCAAAGACCATAACATCTTGTCTCTTGGTGTCTTTCGGTGTCTTGGTTACCATGATGAAGTCCAAAGGGGAATATTTATGCACATTTCCCTAAATAGTGTTGCCTAGCCTGGAGTGTCAGTGATGCAGAAGGTCTGAAATGGCATCCTGAGAAGATGCTGATTTTTTCATAGCTCAGCAGTATATGCACACCCAGTCTACTGACACAGCCTGGCAGCTGCCCCATACACCAAGCCTTCAAAAGCTCCCAAAACCATGGTGCCCCACAGACACATTGGTCAGATCAAGGCAAAGCTCCTCAATGAGTTCTTTAGCCTCCAAGCTCTACAACATTGCAGGAGGCTGAAACATGGTTTGCTTGGTTTTTTTTTCCTATGGATGCTTTTAACTACAAAAAAAAGTATATATTTTTGTCATCAGAAACTTATAAAGTAATGCAGACTTGGAAAAGTTAGGTTTGAGTGAAATGCTAGTCTACATGTTCTAGGTTTTTGGCTAATGATTTGTAAGCATAGATATGTTCTTATAAGAAAGTGTTGAAAAGAACAAAAGCATTGTTTAGGCCAAAATCAAATTTGACATCAAAGAATACCATTGACAGATATTTTGTTACCCAGCTCTACCCAAAATTGTATGCAACAGATGAGCACTTTTGGCACCTCTTCCAAGTAGGAATAAAATGGTACATCTTTTTAGCACTTTCTCAAGCAGATTTCAGCATCCACAGCCATGTACCCTACTGTTCACACGTTCTGTTTGTAAATCTTTCAGTCTTGATTGCTCCCAAATTATCAATGTCTATACTTTGCCACAAATGTACCCAGCCCTTTTAACAGCTTCTTGATCTCTTGTCTTTACCTGTGCATGTAAAACACATTAATTCTGGAGATTTCTAGCAAAGAGTAGACAGTTAATAAATATTCCAGAATTAAGCATGGATCAGCAAGTCTATGTCATTTTACCCCCCTGCTGTTAAATGTGCAATGCCTCAGCAAGATGTATATCCTCAAAAATCCCATAGGATCCTGCATGGTAGAACCAAAATTGTCCTTGCAGTAGGATAACAGTCCTTTCATTAAAACACCCTTTAGTACATCACATTTGCTAAGTGTAATTTTTTTTTGTTTGAAACAATGAATTTTATCTTTGTCTTGAATTAACATAATAAGCGTGACACTCCTGTGATATCTGTGCAGCTATTTTTAATTTATTCCAATAGAAAAGGCAACTAGGTTCTCATTCTGCACTTATTTCCATACACAAGAGATATGTTTTCCACATATTCATCACTCCTGAAAGCCAATGCAATCCTGCTAATCAGATTATATCACTTATTTGTCTAACATGCAACTTTTTGCCAAGACGAGAGGAATAAGCAACCTTTGCTTCAGTGGAAATTGGAATAGATTTGGCATTCACAGTTCACATCTGTTACACTCCACTCAATACTGCAATATTGCAAAGTGTACTTAAGTCATTAATGGATTCTGAAATATATACACATGGTCTAAACCAGAGTTCATCCATAAAGTTATGCTCCCAATGGCTAGAAATATTTGGGGTCATGTAAAAGTGAAGGTTATTAGTCACTTCTAGGCTCTCAATTCCAGTTTGCTCCCAGTGACACCTAGTTGCAAGCAGCAGTGGTTTCTCAGGTATTTGTGCAATTGTCTGTATTGATCTCAAAATGCCCAGAACCTTTTAATGCCTTTAATAAAAGGGAAACGTTTTGCTCAATACATTCAGATGGATGCTTTGTAAATTTTCAATGCACAAAGAAAAATTTTAAGATTTCCTTTTGACTTGTGGTGGCACAACTTTTGGGTTTCATCTACTGACAGTACTGGAGCTTATTAGGAAACAAATTATTTCCAAAATTAATAGAATACTAGATGTCACACTCCTACAATTCCATTTCTGAAGGACTTCTACAATGATCAAGCCTAACAGAATTGTTTCCATGGGCTTATATGTTAATTAAAAAAAACCCAAAACCATAACAGTGGAGGAATTTTAAATATAAACTAACAATCTGCTCTGGCGATTGTATCTCTGTGCTAGGGCATAAAATCTAAAATTGAAACTGAGTAGAAAACTACTATATAGGCAAAAATGAAAATTGCTAACACCTCGTTAAAAGAGGAAACTGCATCATAGTCAAAAAATATGAATACTGACAAATGAAAACTATCATTTTAATCTTCAGTTTTAATCTCCTAAGGTTATTTTGAGTAACAAAGTAAGTACATTTGCTTTATTATTACTTTTAAATACAGAGCTATTATTTGCTGGAACAGCTATGTGGTGTAATAGCAGCTCCATGATTTTTTCCCTGATCAGATCCTTTTAACTTCTCTGTTTGTAGGAAAATTCTGCCCTATATTTGACAGAACCAAGTCCCTTTTTAGCCTGAGAGTGTATGTATTTTTTTGGGATTCTCCCTAGGACAGACTTCAAGAAATAAACTGTTTGAAGATCCAGAAACTGTCTGTGGGAAATCTAAGGTCAAAAGTTTTTATCAGCGATTACTAGATGATGTATCAAAGGTACTCCCCAAATAGATGTCTGAATTTCCTTTGAGAACTTCTTAACTTTATCAGAGATTGTTCCTATTAGGTCCTTTAGAAGTCTGTGTAATCTAGACAAAAGTGCAGGACAAGAATTTCCCTACTTAACTTTTTATTCACAAACCCTTCTATAAACCTGACCTGAATCCTTTCAGCTCCAGAAGCTCCAAAGTGCTATTGCAAGTAGCTGTTGTACTTCATGAAGAGGGTCATGGCACCTGGAAGGGCTTCATGGACCAGTCCAGGGGAGAAGGGCTAACCAACTATGACTTCTTAGCTGGATGGGAATGGAGAATGTGTTAGAGGTCTTCCCCAAAGGAGATCATGGATACTTGATTTAGCAACTGCAGAATCTCATATTAACCATTAGGCAGCTGGGTACCAGAGAAACCATAGCCCACACTAGTGACCCCTCAAGCCACCAGCCTCCCTTTTCAAAGCAAGTCAGCTGAGAACATGGCACAAACCCAGACTCATGGCAGGGTGCTGGATGCTGTTTGGTCACCTTTGGACCAATGTACAGCTCGAAGACAGGACCTGCTGCACACTGGGAAGACAGACAGGCATAGTGTGTCACTGTTCTTCTAGTTTTGTTGTCCTGTGAGAGGCTGCAGGAGTGTGAAGTGCTATCCTTGAAGCAAAGCCTACAGAGGGAGATAATATCTTTTAGCAGACCAACTGATACAGTTTTTTGTTTTATTTTCCAGCTATGACAATTGATCTAATAAAAGATATTTTCTCCCTATAAAACTTACCTTACTTATGTACTTTAGACAATCATGACCACAGGAATCCTACCACTGTTTATTTTAACCACTCTAAAATGGCCTTCCTCTTAGACCAAAAATTAACTATGGTTAATTTTGTCTTCAACCTCCACGGCCCATCTGGGTCTGTTCCTCCTACCCAGGCTGTTGGTGTTAGTGATAAAATTATACAGGATATAGATGACTCCAGTGTTTATCTCCCTTAAACCCAAAATAAATACCATTGTTCCCAGCTTTCTCAACAAAGGTTTGCAGAAGGAAGGAAACACAAAGACCTTCTGCTAACACTGCAAGCCTTCTACCAACATGTTAAACCCACACGATCTTGCAACCCACCTCCACTAGAGGTAGCCTTCCTGTCCCCCAGCCATTCATCCCCTTTGCTGTCCTCTCCCTGGATGGCAGGAGACAAGAATGAGAACCAAAACCAGATGCATTTAGTATATCTTCAGGTCACTGAATACCAAAATAATGAAGCCAGAAAAAATGGAACCTATATCCTCTTGTCACTATCCTGTCTTATCATACATGTCTGACTATTATGGTGCATTTATTCATGATGTCAATATTTGCCTGTGTGGTGGTTTAACCCCAGCCAGCAGCCAAGCCCCACGCAGCCACTCGCTCACTCACTCCCCCACCAGTGGAATCAGGGAGACAATCGGAAGGGTAAAAGCTTGGAAACTTGTGGGTTGAGGTAAAGACAGTTTGATAGGAAAAGGAAAAGCCATGCACACAAGCAAGGCAAAACAAGGAATTAATTCACTGCTTCCCATGGGCAGGCAGGGCCAGGAAAGCAGAGCCCCATCACGCATAATGGTTACTTGGGAAGACAAATGCCATCACTCCAAACGCCTCCTCTCTTCCTCCTTCTTCCCTCCACTTTATATACTGAGTATATCATATGGTATGGGACATCCCTGTGGTCAGTTTGGGTCACCTGTCCCAACTGTGTCTCCTCCCAGCCTCCAAATTCCTCAGCAGCATGGCAGTAAGAAACGCAGAAAAGGCCTTGGCTCTGTGTAAGCCCTGCTCAGCAATAACAAAAACATCTCTATATTACCAGCCCTGTGTTCAGCACATAGCCAAAACACAGCCCCAGTACTAGCCATTCTGAGGAAAATTAACTCTACTCCAGCCAAAATCAGCACAGCTTGTGACAACTAGTGGCACTTAGTTATCCAATCACTTAACTAGAATAAGCTTCAGAGCATGTAAAATGAACCTATTTACTTATTACTAGCTATATCAAGCCATTGTACACGTTGAAGACTCCTCATTAAGTCTGAGGCCATTTCAATTTCTCTGCCCTCTGCTCAAGTCTGGGTTTTTTTCACGGTACTGAGAGCAGCTACTCAAGGGACCTCACTGTAATCTCCAAGATAACAGCACCACACCTACGCAATTACACCACTGAGTAGCAGTGGGAGGCTCACAGGATGCAACTTTTACACACCAGAGCCATCACTCACGTATTCCTTAAAAGTCTACCCATATTTAGAGCTGAACACAAAACACATCTCTGTTACTGCCTTTCTCTCTACAGAATTGCAAGTCGTGCTTTTAACTGCTGCAGTACACCGAGACACATATGCATATACGTGCACAGCCTGTGGAACAGGAAATGGGATTATTAATATTATTTCACTTTTAATACCTTAGCAGAAGTTCACACACTTTGTGTATGAGGTCATATAAGCATTCATGTGATAGCTTGATCAATCAACAGATCAATAGCTCTACTGATAGTCTGTCACCTTTAATTCTTTCAGGATTATATCTCTTAAGACAAAAGACAGATAGATCCTTCAAATACCTTACAAAAAAAGCAGATGTATCAGCTGTTTCTCTGGACTAAATCAGTATTAATGATCACAGGATCTTTGTAACCCTCTACTTGTGATTTCTAGCATCTTGTGATTTCTAGCAGCACATTCACTCACTGTATGGAAATATAGGCATTCACATTGTTCACTACAGATACCAAGGACTTGAATGAAGCCACACTTAAGGTCTGTGAATGATGCTCAACTCATGTCTTATTACTTGTTATTATAGTTCATGTGGTAAACTGAGTTCTTCAGCTGGGTTGCTTGACCAGAAAGCAGTCATCAAACACTGATGCTTCATAAACTATCTCATATCCCTTCAACCATGAGTCCGCCCAGCAATTACAAAACAGGGTCTAGATTCTCAGGTCCTCCTCTTTTTTATGCAATTGCTTGCCATACAACTTTGGGAAAAGAATCCAGCCTTCCTCTGTGGCAGTGACTCAGCTTACAGAATGGATGTGTTAAAGCACACTGGGCATGGCAGGTAGTGCTAACCAGCCTCAGTGAAATGCAGGATGCAGCAGCCTGCATGTGAAAACCTCACGTCTGGTTTAGAGCAGAAACTGAGCAAAGGTCTTACAAGTACTGAAGGCATTAATCCTTCCAACTTCAGGAAGACAAAAGGTCACCTGTACTGCCATCTCACCCACAGAGACAGAATGCACCCCACCCTGGCACAAAAAAGTCAAAGCTCCTACAGTCTTTTGTAGCTATGAAGGGTCCTGATCCTGGAGAACTGGAACATAAGGATGACAAAGCAAAGGCACAATTTGAATACTACTTTCTGAAGACATGTTCTGGGGAAGCTCACAGAGGCAGGAAACAGGAGGATCTGCAAAGGCCAAGGGTGCCGAGCAGCAAGAGCTGTTACCACAGACAGTGATATAAGATCCTTAATTCACAGTGAAAGAGGAGCACTTGGGACAGACGCTGGCACTTCTCCAATGCCAAAAGAAAAGTGAAACATGGTGAAGTGATGGCAGGTTCATCCATCATATTTGGATTTCTAACCACGTCATTCAGAGTGGAAGGTCCGTGGTGAAAGAGGCTTACCATGTTTCAAGTGAAAACCTTTAATGACAAAGTTCCTTACAACAGAAACTGCTAATTCTTTAAGTTGGTAGTAAGATCAGTGAGGAGAGACACCACAGGAAAGAGTTTAAGTGTGGTTAATTTCTAGGAAAATTGTATAATAAACGGAGAGCAGCAAGGACAGCATGGGAGTCCTCTCCAATAAAACTTTCCTACTCCTGCCAAAACAACTATAGAGGTTGTGTTTCTCAGGAATTCATTTAATCTGAATAAACTTAACGGAGAATTGGCCAGATGCTTGGGGCAGCATAAATTGGTGTAGCTCCCCTGACTTCTGGGTAGCCAAAACTCAGCACAGGGTACACCCAAAGTGCCAGACATTCATCATTATTGACATAACACATCACTGCTCACTGAAGTAAAGGTGTTAGTGCTGCTTCAAGACCCACCCAACTACAGTACATTTATCTTTCCTGCTGTTCAGTTGTTCTCTGTCTCCCTGAAATTAATGTGCAGATTTGTTAAGCTATTGTTGCAGTAATGTACCTTACCTTTTCTTACTTCTGGAAGGAGTTCCACTTTTTTCATTTATCTCACAACACACACAGACACTCAGGGTGTACACAACCAGTTTGTAAAATGTCATGTGACCTAGCTGGCTGAAAGGTGCTCTATGAGTATCATAAATCATCCTTTATCTGCCTTGGCTCTTTTTATAAATAGCACATCTTGGTTTTGCATGTCTTAAATGCTTTGGACCATTTCTTTTGTTTAGGGGGAAAAAACAGCGATAAGAATTTGTTTATGAACAGAGAAAGAAAGACAGGCATTAATATTTTTGTGCTGTGGCTGAAAGCACAGCCCCAACAGGGACTGAATTTCCAATCTTTTGTATAAAAGCCATTGACAAGGCTACCTGGGACGTTGTTTAAAGCTCAATGCACACGAGAAATTTCACGTAAATTAGCCACCTGAGGGTACCAACGTGGACCCATGACTGTAATAAAAACATATGGACGCCAGCATAAAAAAGGCTAATTAACTGCTTCCTTTCTGCCAGTTGCACACTAGATACAGGCCTGTGCTCAGCACCTCCTGGGCTCTGCAGACATGCCAGGAAATACCCTCATTCCATGGAACTCAGCACAATAGCTGCTTAAAAGGTCTGCACAGAAGCATAGGGGAACAGCAGTATGAGGGGATGAGTGCTCCACAGGCTGAGGGATAGAGAGTTCAAAGTATATCCCTTTCCTTCATGCAGAGCAAAGCTCTCTTCATGCATGCACCAATTCTGGAAAATCAGTCTCGACTTCATGTATTTTTCTTCCTCAGTACAAAGAACCACTGAACTGCTGTAGTCCTGTGCAGCATGTTTGGGGCTGATAAAAATAACAGCGTGTGGGGAATTCAATCCTTCATTTCTCACAGAGGAAAACAGACTTTGTGCCATATTCTCACTGAAAGACAACCCCAAAGAGGGATGTGAACTCACAGCATCTATAGGTTAAAGTCAGACAATTCATCCAGGAAGTTGCACACTCTGATTAGAGGATCTTAAGGTGTTAAGTAAAAACCAGTAAATTTCCATGAAAGCAGCTGAAATAAACTGTGAATTACTGAAGTAATTCTCAAGCTGTACAGGGCTTGATTGCCTTGTACAGTGATTTGCACTCACACACTGTGAGTATCAAGCAGGTGTAAAATGCCTGCAGTGGAGGAATAGGGAATGCTGATTTAAGGGCATTTTATACACACGCTGCCCTGAACTTAATAGGTATTAAAGCACCCTACAAGGTAAAGTGGAAAAAATTCACTCCCCAGAACTCAAAATACACGTTCTTTGTGAATATTGAGCCTTTCTTATTTGCAGTTGTCCTGATATTAATGCTTATTCTTAAAATGCAGTAGAGAAAAGTTCATAACAAAACCCACAAGGGTTCTAAGTCCCACAAGGATCTGGAATACCCAAAAACCATTCCCAGGCTTTCCTGTTCACCCCCATTGTTTAAGTTTATAGCTTTTACAGTGTTTTTCTGTTATACACAGCAGAAGACAAGCTCACCCTCAGTGTTTTCCCTGTAACAGTTTTGCATCCACAGCATCACTTTACACAAAGAAAACCTTTATGTAGCCACAAAGATGACGTAAGAATGAGAGGCCGCACGGGTCAGGTGAGTGGCAATGGGACAGTAAGCATTTCATCCGAGGCCACAGGCAAGAATCCAAATCATCTCAACACAAAATGAAAGCAAAATGAAAGTTGTTCCACTTTAATGCCTTTTTGGTCAACTGTGAAGAAGGAGTTAAGTAGTTTCACAACCGGCTGAAATGTCACAGAGAAAATAAATAAGTACAATACGTAAAGAGAAAATACAGTGCTCACGTGATGCCAGTGCTGCCAGACAATAATGAAATCAGGTCTGAAAACCAAACCAGCTTCTCATCTTTTATCTTCTAGTGAAGGATGCAGGTGCCCTGGTGGGAGGCAGAAACATGCATTTCTGTTGCCTGTGTTGCCCTCGTTCAGAAGTAAAGCACAGGACTCGGTGTCTGGGAATGTAAAGCCCACCACACAACAAGGGAAGAGATTATGGGAATGCAGGGTACCAGCAAGAGAGATTATCTGTTTGCTCCTTACACAGTTGCAGCCCAAGGAGGAGCAGAGCACAGTTCCTTGTAACACTAGCTCCTGCCAGCTTAGTATGGTCTCATTACCAGATGGACGCACACACTTCTAGGGCAAAGCTCCTTACGTGCCAAAAAGCACCAGAACCAAAAGGAGTAATTTATATGCACCCAGCACCCCTACCAAGTTAGCTCATTTCACACTTTTATATTCTCCACACTCATTTTAGAGATAACACTTTCCCCTCTGACTAGAAATTAAAACATCTTTTTTTCCTCTTTTTTTTTTTATTTCGCTGGCTCTGAAAAAAAAGCATTCCAAGGAAAATGAATGCTGTGACAAATGCACACTGAAAATGTTAAGACTTAACAAAAAAACCGTGGCTAGAAATAGGAGTTAAGGTTAAGGGCAATGACCTTCTTTTTACTCCTAAAAATGTAGAGCAGAGGTTAGCTGTTCCACTAACCCTGCTCGCTGTTAGTTTTTGAGTCCTCATGGCCTAAAGAAGGCCTTGAAGCAAAAATATTGCCTCAAATCTCACAGCCTATTTGAGGTGTGTATTCTTTGAGAACCTCTTCCTTTCACCAGATACGAAACAGCCAACAAATGAAGCCAGTTATCCCTGAAGAAATGAGAGCACTCAGGCACACACTGCGTTCTGGGTTCTTGGAGCATTCTGGCAGCCATCAGCAAAAATTAGGCAATTTATTTCTCCTGTTACATCCTATCACATTGACCACTACATGCCCAGTTGGACTGCTCCAAAGAAAAGGGCCAATGCTTGATTTCATTAGTCATCACTGACTAAAATTCCAATAAAACAGGACAGGAGAATAATGCTGGAAGGCATTATTCTTAAAAAATCCCCACTGTCTAACTGACTCTAAAACAGAAAAAACTCTCACATAGCACCTCCCCTAGGCCTCCAGACTCATTCAGACTGTTGTGGCCTCTCTGAATTGTTTTCTTATCTTATTAACAGTAACAGTGATATCTGCTTCCTCTGTCTCAGAGCTCTGCTTGATATTGGAGACTTGCTTTCAAACTCCAAACAGCTTTTGTGCAAGAAGGTTGCTTGCTTCTTTTCTTCTAGATCTCTGTCTTTAAATGCAGTTGTAAGGCTGGCAGGACTGGACTGAAAAAAAGAACCATTAAACCTCGATAATTTTCTGCTAGAAGAAACAATTTAAACCAAAATGACAGTCGGATCAGGAGAAAACATGCACTTTGATAAGCTGGTAATTAAATAGAAGCTGGTGAGGCAATGTGATCAGTGAACTATGCTGGCCAAGATGTTACTGTAAAGTGGGACAGCAAGTTTTAAAGGCAAATTTTGCTTATCACCTGAAAGAAAGAGAGAAGATGCCACAGATACTCCACTGGCAAGGAGAGGTCACATACAGAAAACCAGGAAGGATCCTGGTCTCACAAGAGAACCGAAAACATGAGTAACACACCAGAGGAAGGAAAAAAGTGAAGCAGAGAAATGTTTTAGTATTTTATTGATTTTTGTCACACCTTGTGATGTGTGAGCTCAAGGGTAACTGGCTTGGAATCCCTCAGCCACTGTATTAAGTATTTCAAATGTCCCAGGGCAATAAGCCATCAGCTGGAGCAATCATAAAGCTGAAGATTTGGGAAAAGATGGGTTTACATGGTATATTCTGTGAGGACCCAAACTGTCCCTGAAGGCCTAGGAATCTTGAAAGTGATTATGTGCCAGGGGAGTCAAAGAAAGGGACAGTACAGAGATCTATGCAGAGGAAAGGGTTTAAAATCACATCAGCTCAGTCTGTGGAAACTGAGCAAAGGCAGGTGGGAGAATTCACAAGATTCAGGCCTATGAAAAGAACCAACTCACATTAATTAAGTTGTTAAGCTTCACAGAGCTCCCCCACCCCACTGTGTTTGCTACTGCTACCAAAGCTGTTGCTGCCAGTCCCTTGGCCTCCTTCCTCAGTGCCAGGAGGAACAAGGGACATCCAGGGACCCTTTAGTTCAGGGCTGAATCCCTCGCTTGGGAATGATGGTCTGCAGGCCACTGCACAGCCCCTCACGTGTGCCCAAGAGGAGTGTGGGGCCGAGAGGTGCCACTCACTGGTGGTGTTTTGCACATCACGTGTTCAACCATGAAAGAAGCAACCACAAAGCTCTAGTGGTACAATGGACAAAGAATGTTAAAATCCAACCTTTCTCCATTTTTAACTCTTTCCCTGCATGCCCAGCCCTTCCCTGCCCAGCAGAGATTTGGTATTCGAGTCACCCATCAGCACACACGCCAAAGATTCCCCAGGCCTGGTAGGTTTGAATGAAAAACAGATGTGTGGCAACTGCAACTCCCATGACTTTACAGGTTTAGTACGTGGCTACCCTGGTATCTCAGTTATCACCTCTCAGATTGATGAAAAGATAAAAACTATTAAAGACAATTTTAAATGGTACTAGCTAGAAATACAAAAATTCTATTCCTTGTAACAATATTAAGGTTTACAAAGTCTATATATGCAACAAACACCATCACGACTGGTCTATTCCCTATTTAATAAAGGACACAGAAATTCCAGAACAGGTTTTTTTCACAAAGCCCAAACAATGGAAAAATACAAAAAAATCCACTGAAATCCCTAACAAGATTAACCAGTGATCTTTGACATCACTGGACATTTGCATTGCCTCCAATGGATGCTGGATTAGATTTTTAGAGAGTTATGTGAATTACTGAAAGTAAATAATTTATTTAGAGTTTCACATTCTGAGTTTTTCCTTTATTTTGTGCACAGATTAACTCCTACAAATATGTTTCCTAGTCAATACTGAAAAGCAAAGGTTTAGTGCCAACAAATCTGACCTATGCTTATTAAATGCTTTTCCTGGACAATTGTTGCACTTAGATGACTGATTGCTTTATCCCCACAAGCTGCCTCAGTTCTATGAACGTAAATTCTAAGAAGAAACAAGAGAGTTTTAATGACAGAGACTGAAGAGAGCAGAAAGTCTGTCATTCTAGAAGTTCATCTACTCACAGATTGCATTGTCTTTCACCATAAAACAAATTTTGTCAACTGGTACCAACATCATACTTACAAGGAAAAAAAAACAAAATATGTGTAAAGGATGGAAGGGGAATAATTATGAACCAAAATTCAACCTGTCAAATTGTTTCTGAATACTTTTTACTACTACTCAACTACTTATGATCATATATTAGTAGCAGTACAATTCCCAGACCAATTCAAAAAAGAACAAAATATTTTGAAGAGTATCCTTAAAAGGTACCACCATTATATGCAGCATGCATTTAGAGAAAGAGCATTTTAAAGTCTTTGAATATTAATATGACATGTTTTGATTCCTGTCATTTTTGATTATAATAAATTTTCATAATAATCATCCAGACCAGGCACTGGAATAGCATGGAATTAAACAGCATCCCCCCAGGTGTAGTGGTCTTTAAACAAGGGTTCAGGACCCCAGAGAGAAGGACAAATTGGAGACAGTCTCTGAAAAGAAAATTACTGACAGAAGTAAGGATGATCAGGAAAATGAAGACACATGATTAATAAAACCAAGCTGTCACTGTTCTCGGTTATTAGCACAGGAATTAATGACTCCTCCTTCCTGGTTTGGGATCTCTCAGGTCACTGATTCTCTGAGTCTTGAACCCCACTGCTGAGCAATGCTCCAGAAGGTAACAGTGTACATGGCCAACCAAATAATAAGCTGTGGTGTGGAATGGGGGTAAAATGACACCTGAGCTTCGGCATATGACCCAAGTTCACACGTTGAAAATATTTGTTTTGGAGCCTTCTAACATACTTAGGTCAGATTCACATATTGAAAAAAATCTCAGTGGAGAACAAGGATGGACTTATACACTTGTTCTTGGTGTCAGCACTCCTTTACCTTGAATTCACACACACACACACCATCACTAGTGTATTTTGCTGCAATAATAGTAATTCTGACTAAGCATTGGAGCTAGCCAATACCCATCTCCACTGCCTTCCTAACTTCTGTTTTTTCACTGTAGCCATTAAGTGGGGAAAGTCCAATGAGCTTCCTCTTAATATACCATCAAGTTCTTTTCCAGAGCTATCATAGTTCAGAATGTTATTCTGATTTACAGCAAACACAGTGCAAAGCATGTAGCAGAGCCTGCTGCAGAACCATACCAAAGAAAAAGAATTACTGACGGATCACAGGGGATGAAAAAGTAAGGGGGGAAGGGGCAGAAACGGGAAGAAAATTAGCTAGTGTGTAAGGAAGCTTCAAAGCTACAAGGTTCAGTCCAAGTTTCAGACCCTTCCAAATGCAGGGGGATTTGAATCTGTAAAATTTAGCTTCAAATTCATAATCTAAACTTCTCCAAAACCTCCAAGGATTGTTTTAGATTTAATGTTTGTTTTTAGGCATATGAACTTCAGAACTGGTAGAAGTTTCCTTGTCGCTCTGAATAGTCTGAAACATTACCAATAACATTTCCATAATCACAACCACAGTTTCTCCCTGAGCAGGGAGTAGTTTCTCATTCCTTGCTCTTAGATAAGCCACAGAGCTTCTTGAGCAGTGGCTGCTAAACAATTGATTATTATCCTGTGGGCTTTTCCTCATCTTTTCTTTTATGCATACTCACTGTGTGCCTGCACAAAGACAGGATGTATATTTTGCAGCGTGGTGTTTTAGCACATGGCTCAGCATGCAGAACACAGTCTCTAGTCTGACTGTCAGTGTTCCCAGCATCAGGACATAGATAAATAGCTCTCAGGATAGGGCTTATTAGGCTCCACCGAATAGCCAAGAGGAGCAATAGATTTCGTAGAGTGAAAACATTCACCAGGTGGAAAATACTTATCACTGGATTTGAGCAAGGACACATGTTGTTCTTAAAAATACTTTATAGTAGCTATGCAAGAGAGAAAAGAAAAAAAAAAAAAAGGTAGAAACCCACATTTGAATTAGTTCTCCCTGGCTTTATCTTCACTGCAGGGAAGGTGCATTCTGCAGCACACCTCCGAGTCCTGGGGTCCATCTAAGCAGACTCACTACAGCCCTGTCATTCCCATCTGCCCAGGTTTACTGCCCAAAGAAGCAGGAATAAGTTGGGAAATTACATCTGCTCAGGCCCTACCTTGACAGACAATTTTAATACCAACAAAGCACTCACTGCAAACAGCTATGAAGGATTCCTAATCCCACTGTTTAAATATATGGGACCACATCTTATTATTTTTATATTGGGTTCTTCATCTGTGCCCTAGAGGCCTGAAATTGGCCATTCCAAACTGCCAGCTGCACATCTTGACTCCTAAGATGCACAACCAAACACCTGAATCCACTGAGTACACTGAAAGCACAGGTGGAAAACAAAGACTAGGACACGCTGTGGCTGTACAGCTCAGAGCTGCTTCCTTATGTAAAACTATTGCAAAGTCTTCATTAATAAAGAGGAGTTCTCTGGTACTTACACTAAATTTGAGAATCTTTCATGTCCCACTAAATAAATTTGCATGACACAGAACTAACTTACTACTGGCAGAATGATCCTATAGAATGCTTTTTCGTTGTGGTTTTTTGTGTGGTTTGGTTTGGCTGTTCTGTTTTAAAATTTCTCAAGACTGCTGTAGCACAGAAACGTTATTTTCTAGAACGTGATTTTGTTAAACTGAATTTCCATTTATTGCCATGTGAGCACTGGGACAAACACCAACAGACAGCAGGAGGAAAGTTGTAGAGATTTTTTTCACAGCATCTAGCGGAACTAGACTGAGAGGAAGTTTCTGCATAAGACAGTTCCCAGGACAGCCCATCTTTGCAGGGTGAGAGGTGAGAAAATTCATGCTGGAAGCACCTGCAGCAGGACATGGGTGTTCAAGGAATTTGCCTTCAGAAAATTCTCTACCCAAAGAGAGCAGAGAGCAGCCGGAGAAAAGAGCTGGCTCCTTACAGTGAGGGATAAATAACAACTTGGAGAGAGTTGAAGGAAACACTAAGACTGTCAGGTCAGAAAGTGAAATCTGTGAGGAGCCTCTGAAGTGACAAGAACTGCCATGCCAGAGGCCATGTCATCGTCATCTTCTACCGCACCCCTGCGAAGGGGCACAGCAGTGCCCTGGCAGAGATGGCATTGATTTCCTCACAGACAGGGACAGAGGGACAGGGAGCCATCCCTGCCTGGCCCTCCTCACTGCCCTAGATGAGGGGGTGGCATCGGGACTGTAACCAGCCCTCTGACACCAGAGCTGACTGCAGCACTGCATTCCCAGAGGAGCCTTTGCCCTGCTGCTGCCAGTGCAGAGACAAGCCCACAACACATTTACTGAGACAGGGAACTGTGTTTTTTATACTAACACTGTTCCTTCTTTGGCTTTTTATCTTTTTACTGCTGATGCCTGCCCTTGCTGAGACTAGAAGTCCCATGTTCACTTGACAGTGGTTTCATGTCAGGATTTATTAAGAATGTTTAAATATCAAATAGTCAATAAATGCCAAATCAAGAAAAATATTCCTTTAAAAAGAGGTTTCAAGTCAGCAAAAGCCAATGATACACAAGCTCCCACTCAGGAGAGTGCACTGGCCTGACAGCACCAGAACAGATGTCCCTTCCCAGAAGCATTGTTTCAACTTCTCTTAGCGCTTTAGGATTTCTTTATGTTTTTTGTTTTGATTGCAGTCCCAAGTTTACCTTCCTTTAGGAAAAAAAATTGCAAGAGAACGGCACACATACAAAATGCATTTCACCCTCCAGGTCCTGAGGGGATTTAGAAATACAGCATATAAGTAATCTCAAGCCAAAATCTTTGAATGTCTAGTATTTCATGGAGGCACAGGGTGCAGCAGGGGAGTGCTGGAATGGACAGGTTTTGCCCTACTACTGCCAGCCCCAGATGTGATGTAGCATGGCAGGAGGCTGCCTGCAGGCTCCGCTCAGCCTCTGCCACCTCGTGACGGACGCGGTCGATACCAGGCAGCACTGAACACCCCAGAGCTGATGTGAAAATGTTGCTGAGCACAGTGTTCATTGCTGAAAGAAAAATCAACACTTTCTGTATTACTTTGCCTGTAGTGGCAGGCTCGTGGTACCTGCTCTCCCCACTGTTGCACTCTTTGATATGGCAAAGCTATGAGACCCCTTAAATTGCAACCATGATTATTCATGCCATATCTAGCACTCACCTGCAGCTAGGTTTTCTTGGGAAGGTAAGGGAGGCCTAAAAGGGAAAGGTGCTGTATAGAAAAGTTTCACACCAGAGGAAGAACCTCCTATGAAGGCAGTCTTTCTGGAAGAGGATTATGGTTGGCACACAGCCCGAAAAAATTGCTGGGGGATCCATGGTGAGACTCAGGTCCCAGCTGCAGTTAGAACACAACCCCGGGGTTGTGTTCCTCCTCCCAGGGAGAGGGAAAAATGCACACAGGGTCTGACTGCAACCCCAGAGGATTGAATTCAGAGGACTTAGGTTCAGGGTCTTTCTTAACAAATCTCTCAGGCTTGATTTCCACACCAGTGAGGTCTGCATGATTCTACCTCATTATGCTGAGTAGTGTATGAGTCAGAACACGTGCAGAAGCTTCCTAGAGGTTCTCTCTTAGGCGTCTAAAGCACATATTTAAAATGCATTTCTTAAATCATAAGTAAATATGCAAGGGTTTCTGATTTATGTGCAAGGTGGGGTTTTTTTAATGTGAAGGTCACCTTGAAAGCTGCAGTGCAAAGAGCTAACTCATTTTATCTCTAGCATCACAGTCCTGCCTCTGCCCTCAGAAGACAACAGATCCTCAGCACATGAAAAACTCATTTTTAACTCCTGTGCAAAATGGACCGGTCATGGATTTTAAATATACAGCCATGATCAAAGAACACCTGCCTGGCCACGTCAAAGGGCTGGTTGGGTAGAAAAGTGCAAGATCCCTTGGCACTTTGCATACTTCTGAAATACCTTTGAAGAAGCAATATGGTTTTGGAGATATGGTGGTGGCCCTGGCAATCAGAAGGCCTGGATTCTATATCTGGCTCTGCCACTGACCTGATGAATGACTCAAGAGAAGTGACTTCAACACACCTGCCAGTTTCAGAGAGCAAGTGTGAGACTCACACTATCCCATTCCCCCCAAGCTGTCCCTTCACAGCCCCAGCATCCCACACATTTGCAGCACAGTCATGGCCTCTATTATGCCTCATGATACCTTACACAAAGCACAGCTTACCAGCCCCCTCCGGACGTGCCAGCCTGCTGTGTCTGGGGTATAGAACCCCAGAGCAGAAGGATGAGTTCAGTGCTACAGGACACATTTGTCAAAAGCGCCTACCTCAGCTTTCTCTCCATGTTTCAAAGCCAGATGTGTCCAGGAAGGCTTCCTTCATGGAACACAACTCATGGACTACACGCTCAGCATTCACCTGCATACATCTCATAGATATGTGGGAAGTCAAGAGGCCCAATTCCAATTATGTGCTTCTATTTTTCCTTCTGCCACTTCCACTAACATGAAAAATCATTTGGCACAAGGATAACACTTCCATTTCCCACGGTCTGCATGGCACAAAGAGGCTCCAGCTCTCCCAAGGACACCAAGTACTTCTGTGCCTTTGTGACTACAGATTAATTTTTCCCCCCAGTAGACCCTTCCTGCACAAAACCATTTCTGTAACCACCGAAGGACATCACTAGTGAGCCCATGTCCCAGGGCTGGCACTGATTATCTGCTGGATGACATTTGGAAAGTATTTTACTCTCCTGGGCTTATGTATCTTCTAAACACAAATATATCAGTAAGAAGGGAGTGCTGTAATCTTTGACACAAAAAATCCTACATGCAAACCACCTATTATCATTATTGTTAAATATTATGAATATTTTCTTTAGTTGCACCAACTAAGGAGCAGGAAAGGAAAATATGTACTCTGAATAGGAGTCACTAGGGGATTCTCTGCCCAGTCTGATATCAGCCTCTTCTCTGTAAACATGGACTGCCTACAGCATGTTGATTTTTGTTTACCTTTCTCAATTGAGAGGTAGAACTCTAATGCATCAGTTTCTTTATTTTTTTCCACCAAAAAGCGCTATGAGGAAACATAGCTACATGCACAATTTAAATTAAACTTCTGTGCATGAGTTCATTAATGTTGCTTTGCACTTCATATCACTTCAAAATCAGCAGAATTCCTAGTGGTAGAGAGGGGATGGAGATTCTCTCTTTTTCTGAGGGGAGAAAGAGCCCACAGAAAGCAGCAGGATGACCAGCCCTTTCTGAAAGCAATTTTAGTCTCTGCATGCATGATACAATAACAAGAGTGATACATCTGCTTCTTAAAAATACACTTCAGTTTAAATTACTTTATGCAAAGTGTCTCCCCACAGCCCCTGGACGGTAACAAGAGAGAAAAATAACATTGCACTAGGTCATCAGCACTATAAATGGCAAATACAGAGGGGGAGGGAGGGGATAACAGAACACAGGGCAGGGGAAGAAAATCTCAATGGGAGCATCAACTGTCAGTGGAAAAACCCTCAGAGGCTTCTCCCCAGCAGTACTTTTGTTCTACATGTAATAATGGAAATGCCAGCAAAGGAAAGGATGTCACTGAATGGGCACCCTACTTAGAAAGTGAGGACAGTGAGCCTGAAAAGTCTGAAAACTACACAGAGAAGAGACAGAAAGAGGAAATAGAAGGAAAGAGCCACCTGAGAGAAGAAAAACTGAAGTCGAGATAACAAGTTCAAGATTACAGAGGAAGCCTGTTTCAGAGACAGGAGTTTGAGTCCCAGGGCAGTGCCCTAACATTGGAGAAGCAGATTTTCTCTAAGAGTCCTTCAGCAGTGAGGAAGAAGAGGAAAAGAGTTCACCTGATTTTGTCCAACAACGTCTGCATCCAGAAAACAAAGAAAGTGAGAGTTTTCTTTTCCTTTAATGAAGGACATAACTTCAAGCAAAAGCTCAAGGGCAAATACCTTGACAGGAAAGAGCCAGAACCCCATAATTGAAAGGTTGGATTAATCACTCACACAGGCTTCTCTTAAGTTCTTGTTATGTGATTTCTATCTCTGAGAGGATAGTAAAATTTTTCCACAGTTTTTACCAACCTACATAATCTTTGTTATTTGAAAAGTATGAAATGTACTTCCTCCACCTTGGTTTTAAAGTAGTGTCCACGAGGACAGAACAGAGACCATTCATCCCACTGATCTTCATTCACAGGGATTCCAATAGCAAGAAAACACTCACTCCAGCCCAAGCCTTATTCCACAAGATTTCATGCACAATCCTGTGGGAGGACTGCTCAGTTCATGCTCATGACAGCCCAAGGAGCCAGGAGTTCCTCTCAATGTTGGAGCTTGAGGTCCTCCTCAAGCTTACTCTGGGCAGGGAGAAATTAGTGCCTCTGCCTGCAACGTGTGTGTCAGCAAGGATCCAGCAGCCCTGTTTAACTACTTCCTATTCCATGATCTTCTATTTTGTAATGCTGCCAATCCCCACTCACTGCAGACTGTCCTCGGTGGATTTGCAGATTTATCTGGAGAAGCTTCTGGCTGCTTGGTGCCCTGACCTTGGGAATGCAAAACAGTCCAGTGGTAACTCTGTCAATAACATAACAAAGACTGTGGTCTTCCCCTGGGGAACACAGTCACAGAGCAGTGAGCACAGGCTCCATGGCTGGGTTATTTTGGAGGGTCAGTTATCTAACTGTACAGATAGAGACCTGTAACCAGGTTAGCCATGCATGCCAAGGAGAAGAGGCTCCGAGGTCCCTGAGAAGTGAGAGTGCTGTGAGTCTTCCCTGGGCAAGGCAGCATTCCCCTCCAATGAGCTCAAGGCTTCGGATTCCTTACTCAAAGGCGACCAAGTAAAGCATAAGCACTGAAGAGATGGGCATGACAGAAAGGAGAATGGAGGATTACATGGCTCTTGCAAAGCCACAGGGAACCCATCCGCTTGAAATGTGAAATGAACAATTCACAAAAAAATGTGCTGTGGATATAGGATCTTGTTGTCAGCTCCTTCACTGCTAGCTATTGATTTTACAGTATTTGTAAGATTTATTCCCTTTTATTTTCACCAGGGGAAATTAGGCTGTCAGGATCTATTAACCCAAAACAAGCCATTATCCCCTCTCATGATTATCGCCTTCCAGGGCTGGCTGCAAAGTGCTCCCAGGCTCCATCAGCCAGGGAAGGAGGCTGCTGGCTTTTGCATGCCCCTCAGAGTCACTGTGCCTGCCCCACTGAGGGTGCAGGTGGATCCAGCTGACCAACCTGCAGAGGACAAGACCAGCACTCTGTGCCGAAGTGACACATGTGCCCCTTTGCCACTATTGCCCAAGGGCCAGCAATGGCACCTTACAGCTCCTAAAAAGCATTCCCCAAGCATCCTTGTAACAAACCAGGACACCCCCAGGGCAGCGAGGACCAGAGTTACAAGGGTGTGCATGACTCAAGACAATGTACACATTCATACTCAAATGCAGTGAGTTTCTCCATTTTTTTTCTTACAGTGTTTATATCTGTTTGCTTTATAAGAAAGAAGCAGAATATCAAGAGATAACACTTTAAAGCCATAGGGATATAAAGCATCCAAAAATACAGAAGCTAATTGGCTAAACACCAGAATGGTGCTATTTCTCACCAAATTTTGTTTGAAAAGTGTGTGCAGACTCTTTAGTAGCACTTGGAGGAGATCAGGGACTTCAGTCTGCATCTGACCTCGGCTGAGGCACTTTTTTGGAGCACAACCATCCACAGGGTCTGTGTTACTGTGCCTACTAAAATCTCTGCTCTACACATTCAGTGTGGGCTTTTTAAAACCCCTTCAAGTGGCCAAATAAAAACAGGTTGCCATTGGATCAGGGCCATATGCTGTTCCCCAGTGGCGCCTGTTTCCATAACAAACTGCATCTCTCAAATTCCAGCCAGCTCGGCACCAGTCAGACACACTAAACAGGAGTTGTGAAACACAGAAAGTTTTGAAGCACAGAGCTGGAAATAGGATTCATGCCCTCTCAACTTCTAGAGCTGAGTGCATTTCCCCAGGTAACGAGGGCATTTTGACTGGTGGAAAGGCAGGCACTGTGGGACACGCTTTTCCTACCCTAAGTTTTTCAAGCCATGTGAAAAACAGCCTGTGCTTTTAAAGCCCTTTTGAGGCCTACCCAGTTGACTGCAGAGTGAAGTTAATTCACTCACGTACAGTGCCTCATTTCTGAGATGCACACTTAAGCCCAGGGAAACCACTCTACAGTGCAGGCTCAGTATGTGATTTTCAGCGCTAATAGTGCGGTAAAATCAAACCCAATTTCCTTTGGAAAAAGGCCACACATCACTCTCCAGTGATGCTCTCCAGCAGCATTACCACCTTAAATCACAACTTTCAAACATCTGCCATTCCTGCTGAAAAACAGCTTAAGAAAACCATGACCACCTATAAGACATATTCTCAGCTTTTATTTTTCTCAGGAATAAATAAATTAACTTTGGTCTTTTTTGAAACGATGGGATAGGAAGGAAAAAATAAAAACAAAACAGGATTTCAAAATTTAGAGTACCTTGGGAATCTTTAGCACAATACTAGCTGCACCAGCCCCTGCTAAAAATGTTAATTCTCCAGCATTTCTGTCACTTAAAACTCCTGGTGGATATGGCAAGGGTGAATGTGGGAAGTACATCAAGGCATATGTGTGTTGATCACCTCTCTGCTAAGCCAAGAACCAGCTTCCTCCTAACAGCTAGTTACCAGACCTGGTGCTGCAGGCAAGTGCAGATCCAACTTGGGACTCAACCACTGCAGCCAGGCCATAACTCCTTGGGAAAAGCTGAGCTGAACCATCCGGGGTTGGCTCTGCAGAGACACACACAAACAGCAAAAATAGAGACTACGCATCCTGTGGATGAGGGTTGGGTTTTCCCTCCTGACAGCAACAAGGGATCAGCCCTGTAAGTTCTGTCCAGGGGCAGGTATATTGGTAAGGAAGCTGCCAAGATACTGTGTTCCCAAGCATGGGATACCAAGCAGCAGGGACACTGAATTAACCATATAACCTGTAGAGCAAGCTCTCACCATGTGTTTGAGGCTCTGCGAGCTGTGAGCATTATAACCACACTCACGATCAGAATCTGACTGCTTTTGCAAAGAAAATGGTGTCCTGGAGTCACTTGTAATGAGGCACTCCCAGTGCAGCCCTGATGGCACATGGAATGTGTAAAAGCCCAGCTGGGAACCTCAGGGGTAGCCACCACCCCAAAGCCACTTTGTCTTGGGGATGTTTGATCTAGGCCTAATGTGTTGTGGAGCTTGTAACACTGAAGTGCTCTGGGGAGAAAGGAAAGGAACAGTCTCTGACACACCATTCCTCATTTAGTTCCCTCAGGAGTGGGATGGTGCCAGAGCTGGCCAGAGTAATTAAGCACACCATCTGGGCCGCAGAATCTCATGTACGAATAGACTAAGCCCGCATCCAGTTAACCCTTCTGCAACCACAGTCATACACTGAGATAACTTAGGCACTAGGATGAACAGAAATTTGGAGTAGGCATAAGGGGCACAGCTGCAGAGCCTTACACAGGTGCACCCAGCACCGCCAGGCTGAATTAGACACTCTTCAATTCAATCATGGGAAGGAGCAAATGATCCAAGGATGGACAGGGTACCATCTGAAAACGATCAGTCACAACGCTCAAAACAATGGTCGTGTTCTTCCAGATTTGTCAGCAGAGGCAGTCAACCCCTTCCATAAAGCGAAATTAAATAAAAAATAACAGAAGGGACCGCATCAGCAAGAGCTGGGGACTGGCCAGATCACACCTGTCCCTCCTGAAGGGTTTCCCAGGTTCAAATGTTGAAAGTCAGGAAATGAGCCAGATGAGATGAGTCCAGATGGTGTACTGCAGACAGAAAGCAGCAGAAGTCCTCACAAGAGAAACACTGAGTGAAGGCAGCAAATGGGCTTCCTTGGACACAGAGCTCATCAAAAGAAAAATTTTAGGGGCTTCTGAAAAAGCATTGGAAACTCTGACTGTATTTTGTTTCACTCTAGTCAGAAAAGCAGAATTTGATTTAATCGCCTTAAGTAGAAATGAGGTTATACCAAGTCTCCTCTTGATTTATCTACTGACTTCCCATCCTACTAGGAATAAAGTCCTAAAGGGCCAGACTTCAGTTAGCCACAGAAGCAGCAGCATAGATCACCCAGATAATACAGGTGGTCATCAGGAAAACTTTAGCTAGAGAGAAGATCAGAAGTGTTGAAAGATTTTTTTTTCCTAAAACATACGCATTTGTTCACACAAAAATGTCTGTGAGAGTTTCAGAATGACTGGATTAAAGAAAGTGGAGAAGGCAATCAGAGATGCTGTACTTATCAGATTATGCAGAGATTCAGGACTGAGGATATGACATGGGTCATGTTAAGAGACTATAGAAAGACTAATATAGGTAATCAGGATTGAGAAGATGATTAAGTTTTGGCAGAAAACTCTACCGAGCATGATGTGATGTGAACTGTCCTTAATGTGCAAATACCAGTTTGTTCCAGCAGTAACAGGTGAACCCACATAAGAAAACCACCTCTTAAGCCCTGCCTGAATCAGAACAGTGTTATGGCTTAAGGAAAAACCCTCTGCTTCACCCTCAAAAATGGTTCACTGAAAAGTATGTAGAAGCACCTTGGCACTGCACAAAAACACAGGTATCCCTGCGGAAAATGAGACGTGATAAGCACAAAGAGCTCTGAACCAGGTGACAGAGCCCACTGCCCTCTCTGCAGGCAGAGCTTAGGAAGTCAGGCAGCAGCTTCCTCCAAAGGTCCCAAGGAACACAGCCTATATATGCAAAGGAGGGAGAGCAAGAGCACTAAATTGTTTCCTTCTTCTACTGCCAGACATGCAATAAATGAATTCCTTTGTTTTAATAAGCCATGGAACTGCATCTTATTCCCTTACAGTCCTGTTCCTTAATATGTGCTCTGAAGTCTTTGACATGCACGAGTGCCTTGATGAAAGCAAAGAGCAAAGAAGGGAAACATGGAGGTGTGAGCAAGGGAACCAATAACTGATGTGCAGTGGCAGACACTGCTGAGGTTGCAAGGAAAAAGTACAGCCTTGTGGATAAAGCAAACAAGGTCAGAAGTGTGCATTCTTCTCTGCTTTGCTACTGGCTTAGTTATGGAACATCCCACTTTCTTGGTTTATTAAGGGCGAACAATAATGCTGACTTATCACTAGGCAGAATTAAGACGAGATCTCATCTCTCTTTGGAGAGTGCTTTGAGATCTTGAAATGAAGTTATTATGAAACACAATGTCAGTGTTTTGCACAGAGGATCGTACAGATTAATTTGAATGGGAACAGGTATGTACATTACCTTCATGTGGTACATCCCTAGCCTGCCAGGGTCTGTTTAGATCTATATTTCAGTTCAGTAAAATGAGAAGGGAGATTTAAGTGCTAGCACAGTAGGAACACATACCCAAGACTTTTCTTCACGGCCATATCTTTCTCTGAAATTCTTATTTATTTCATTTTCCCTGCAGCAGCAAAACAACAGCAGCAGTAGCTATTACTGTTCCCATATACAAACCATATTAGACAGCATTTACAATATTAGCTGTCAAATAATATCCTTCCCTCTACCACCCACTCTTTAATATAGAGCCACTGATGTGAGAAAATGAAGATTTGGGTATTGGGAAGGGGGGCATCTCTCCAGGCAGGGATACTATCTGCAGGGCATGTGGGAAAGAAACTCAACTGAAAAGGAGAGATAAAAGGGCGAAGACTGAAGTATTTTCTGTGGAGATGACTGTGCTTGAATTTTCTGAAGTATTTCTTCTGTCACGCTGCTACCAACTACCTCTTTCAAATGATGTTAAAAGCTGTGATCTTTATTTGTATTCCTGCAAGAAACTGATTGCTTAAACAATACACAATTAAAAACAATTTCTTTTGTTTTTCAACAAAACATAATATATTTTACACTTACATAAGAGCTTTCAGCCTGGCATCTCAAAATCATTTGCAAATAGTAAGAAGAATTTGGTATCAGCACAATACAGCAAAAAGCTGCAGTCCCTTTTCACCAGCAGGATAACTGAGGCACAAAGATGTTGTGCCTCTGGGTTATGGTCACAGAGGACAGTTAAGAGGATTAGGAGTGGAATCCAAGTAACCTGACTCCCAGAGCCATTAAAAAACAGGACCTCATGTTCCATGTGTTTAGCCCAAATCAATCACATCCCCCAGCTCAGTCTGCTGCCACAAATATACCACTTCCAGTGCAAGGCCAGCTCGCCTTGGGCGCTCACATACTTCGAAACATCGTATTGTGCAAGTACACATCCGCCTTCCCTTGTGCACAACCACTTGCTGAGAACTTCCCTAGGACAAGTGAAAGCACCAAGCAGCTACACCATCATCTACAGCAAAGGGAGGGAGATAGGACCACTTCTGGCCTCTCAGACTGCACAGCAAAGGTGTCCTGTACCATGTGTCAGAAGGCAGACTAAGCTGAACCCATGGTCCCAGCAATCCTGGTGAAGCTCTTTCTTGTACAGCACAAGGGTAAAGCAGTTTATTCAAAAAGAAAAACAGACTGTCTCCTGGCACCATGGGCACTGCAGAATGCCATCAGATCAAAAGTGTAGCACTTTGAAGTTCCTTTTGCAGTGGTGTACAGGACCATACATGGCACAAGGCAGCAAGGGATCAGAATCTATCCCCCAGACATTTCACTGAAGAAGATAAATCTGCTGTCAGCCATTGAGAATCCTCACACTTTAAGCTACCAAAAGAAAGAGTCTGGCTAGTGACTTGCAGTCATGTGGACATACGTGGTCAGGGAAAAGCTGATACCTTCAACAGACAAAGCTTCTGTATGTGAACACACATACTGAAAGACACCTCTAGTTGTGCTGACAGCTTTGACGCTCTCCCAAATTGCTTCTGCAAATGCAATTGTTCATCTTCTGTCAAAATACAAAGAAATAAGTTTGCTCTTTGGTGGCAGTTTCTTAATGGGGAAGAGGGATTAGCATCAGCCTTTAATACAAAATGAAGGTCCACTTCATCATCACAGTCAGTTCCACCCACGACTATGGGACCTAAGCATTCACCTGCTCTCAGCCCATTGTCCAGCTCCTACATCTTAATGAAAAACTGGACTGAGGAGGAGGGGGGAAGGAAGGAAAGCAAAGGCATAAAATCAGAAACAATGTCAAGCCGACATTATTTCAGGGAACCTTCCCACTGTACTGGGATTATTTTTTTTTTAACTATTTCACTGCTGGTATTTCTATAGCAAACTGGACTACTGTTCTACAGTGGCAATAAAATAGGATGGTGTGAACTAAAAAGGACAATCTAATATTTAGTATCTTAACCACCCATCCAGATAACATGAGTGCCCTCATTATTTTCATCTCAGGAATACTAAACTGGAAGAAATTCCAATCACTACATTCAGCTTCATGAAAGGTAAACATGTGACGCTCTGTGTTAAAGTTGCAAATGTACACAGACATCAGTATTTTTAAAACTCAATGACATTTACACCTAATTTTACTGATAGCTTTAACATCAACATTTAAAATCATTCCAGAAACAGGTGTAAAGTTTTAAAAGGAACTTTTCATTTAGAGATGAAGTTTTCTTCAAGATTTCTTTGAGAAAAAAAGAAAACAAAACCTTGAAATTTATAAAGCAACAGTTGCAGGAATTCCCACCAATGTATGGTGATATTAAACTTGCTTGTTTTGCTCACCAGGGCATCTTTTAATGTAGATTTTTTTTTTTTGGCTTTTTCTGTTTGTTTTTTTTCCCCAAGAAAACTGACAGTAAAATGCCCAGGACAAGACTGCAGGATGCTGTGGCACAGGCAGAAGCAGCAGCTTTGGTGACTGTCTGTCCATAAGCCTTTTACACGAGCCAGCCATCAGAGGGGAGTGCTTTGCTTTGGGTTCAGAAGCTGAAGCTGCAACTTGAGCTGCTGACCCTGTGCTCCAGCCCTGGCCTGGGCTGCAGATCTCAGACTCACAACTGGTGCAACCACTGCCTTATCAAAAACTGTACTTGAACTCGCTTGTTTAAAAAAGTGTTTTCAATTTTCTGTAGCAAAATGTCACTGACAGAACGAGCTAGAAACCACTTCATGAAGTTCTGTTACAAATGACAGGAGTTTTTTATTATGCTTAGGTTAAAGCACAGCCCTGCACCACATCCCAGCACTGGGACTTTATCTCATTGAAGGGATCATCTGAGAAGATGCCCACCAGTGTAACCACTGCCCACTTATTCCCCAGGAAATCCTCTCCTGGTTGTGTAATTTTGGGAGAAGGTACACTTTGGTTTGTAAGAAGCAGAAAATACTAAAGCCTTCCAATTGCAAAGAAACCACCCCAAGCTGAGGTGAGTGATAGACACCCATGTCTGCAGACACCCAATGGGCACGAGGTGGTTATTCCCCATCTTCATGCTGGAGATGATACCAGTATTGCTTTCACTTGAAGGACAAGAGGCTCCAGTATTGCTGTGCTCATCTCTGCAAAATGGGTGGGGATATCTGCCAGGGATACATGAAATGGGGGCAGAGGGAATTAAGACATGAGGGCACAGCTACAAGTCCCAGCAACATCTGTTGTGGTTTCAGCCCTAAGTTGCTCAGTTTTAAGTAGCTATATCTTACATCTTCCTGCAAAGAATTTTCTTGATTACTTGTGTCCATTCCCCACAGTTATACAGCATTATAACATGTCCAACATAACAAGTCACACCAACTCCTTCAAGATAGATGCCTTGCTGTTTTTTAATCCATGTACATTCCCTGAATATCATAATGATAAGTGCTTTTTAAAGGTCAATAAATGGAATCTATGGATTTTGACACTTGCTAGTGTAACAGGCACTTTTCAAGGATAAGGAACAGCAAAACGTTCAGCAAATCGCCAGTGTCTGAAAACCTGACATAGCTCTCTAAAACAGAACCCAATGTAAGAAGGACAAGGCATAAACTTTTGAGAGCCATTATCACTCACAAATCCCTTCTTCAGACCAAGAGAAAAGTACTGAGGTAATGGATCTTTTACAAAATATGCTGCCACTAAAAGATGGTTTTCTTGTGACAATTTCAAAGCCATTACAGGTGCAAAGTCTGCTCCAGAAATTACTAGTTTGGACTGAAAGACTCAAGTCTCAAACTGAATTATTATTTAATAATTTTTAAAGCACCACTGTCTCTTTATTTACATACTGACGAAGATGACATTAAATGCTTTATAAAATATTTAAAGCCTTGTCAAATCATACAAAAAAAGACATTTTGACTTAAGCAACAGTTAACATTGCTAAGTGACAACAAAGTATATATTCATCCATAAAACATGAATAACAAGGGCTGAACTTGAGGCAAACAAGCAGCGATATTTTCTCAGGCATCAGTCACAAAGTACAGTACTCATCTAACTTGGAACTAAGTCCTAATGTACTTGACACAACAAACCAAAGCATCACCCACAAATTCTGCAGCTGTTGTAACTGCTTCCATCCATGTTCTCTCAGGCATCACCCGGGAGAGTTTCCGAGACAGGACCGAAATTAAGGAATATTTAAAGCTGGCCTGTGTGTAGGAAAATTCCTCCCCAGGGTGCCAGGTGATCCTGATATGCCAGTTAAAATAAATAACTTCCAATCCTCATTGCAGAGGGAAAAAAATAACAATGACAAAAAAGCATCTGTTTGTAATATGTTCACCCCTTTGCCGCACCACTTGCTGATCAGCAGTGCAGCAACTCATGATATTACCACTGCAATTTTAGTAACCAGGCATCAGACTTGCATGGCACCAAGACAGTTCCTGACACATCCACAAGCTATGGTTTCAGGATGCCTGCATATTCAGGTGGGAGCTGATGACTCGTTTGCATAATTTTCTTCCCAGATAGGAAGATCAGTGATTTCCTTTGAAAAAAACGAGGGTGTGAAACTGGAGAACAAATATGACCCGGCTCAATTTAAGCTCTAGGAGTTCATAAACTGCATTGTCCCCATGCAATAAACACATGATTCTTATTAACAGGGAAGAAGTCCCTTTCATTATAGCTCAGCAACCCTGAAGGTGGCATGTAAAGGGACAACCACCTTGGGTTTGAACTCTGTTTTTACTTCTTTATGAACTATGACTTTTCTTTTAATGCATTTACATTTTGCAAGCTATTTTTCAGCTGGTATCTTACATGTGAACTCTGGTTATTTTCTGGAAGATGTTATAATGACTTGAGAAAATGTGAAATGTTATTTATCACAAGTCTAAAGCCAGGGAAATTTTAAAGGTGATTAGTGGATGGGATTGTAATCAGGCTATTTAAAAGTTTGGGGATTTGGGGGGTGGCGATTGTGATATGTGCGTTCAGCTGCGTGAAGAAGGTTGCTTGCTTATTATCTTACCTTCTAGTATCAGTTTTATAGCATTTGAAGTAGAGTAACCCATTTTTAGATGTTCTGCATCTTTCTCCACTCAGTTGTAAAAAGCAGCTAACGTGCTGCTGGCCCATCAGATCATGTACTTGATCCTGCACGGGCTGAACTCTGGACATGCACCACTGTCCTTCGAGTAGATCAGAAATTACATTTCTCATATTTTTCACAACTGCTTGAACTATCACAGGTAAGCTTGAACACTCTATTTCCAGTAGACCCAAAAGGTTAGTAGGACAGTCAAAAAGCAGCACTGCACAGGAAAGACACAGTAACATCTCTTAAACACTTACCTTAACATTGCCAGCATAAGAGGTGCCAAAAGTCTATTATATCGCCCAAGATAACAGATATTACATTTTCTGGTGCAAAACTTGACCAGGTGGTAACAAGAAGCATCTACGCTACAGCAGGGGATTTAGGCCATCACTACTTTTCAAAATCTTAATAACTGCTTCCTTCTGAATGCCTGCATTTTGTCTGCAATGCAGGAAACACATCTTCTCGAGCCTTAAACCAATTGAAGGAAGCTTTTTGTTTTGGATCTGTCTTGCTTACCCAGCATTACAACCTTAGCCCCTTGCAAGGTACAGGTTTAAATAAACTTTATCTTTTCTAAACAGCAGTTTGCTAATGACCTTGCTTTCCCCACCAGAGACCTTACACATGGCTCAGCATTTAGTAGAGGAAGCAAGTCCATGAGTACAACTTTCTAAAAAGCACAGCTCTGTGATGCATCACAGGTACACAACATAGAATAGAAAGAATGATGTTTGGATACAAAACAAGACAGAGCTTGTTCAAAGGTTTTTGCCTTTATAGGTAAAATGTACATTTTGAGCAGAAACAGAGCAAATTCTGGGCTGGAGAGTGAGAAACTGGATACCAGAGGAGTGAAGAAGGCTGGGAATGAGCTGAAGGCTCTGTGGAGATGGCAAACCTAGGCAGGGACCAAGAGAGAAGAAAAGAGCTTTAGGAAATCCCTTTTTTTGAACACAGTCTGCTCTTCCTCTTGGCCCTCTCCTTCTGTCCCCATTCTCTGGGACACAGCACTTCTTTAAGTCTAACCTGAGATTCCTAACCTGCTCCTTCCAACCCACTTCTGCCATAAAGTCTCTTCTTCTAACCTTTTTCCCCTCACACAAATCTCTTTTCACTCTCTCCTGCTTCCCCACTGCAGGGAATCTGCTCCCCTCATGCCAGGAGTGGGGCAGGAGCAGAGGTGGGGACTGTGATTTTTTTTGCTATACTAGGAGACATGACATCTCAAGCAGTTATCATCCCAACTCCCACTGTCCCTTCCCTGGCTTCCTCAACAGCCTGCCCCAATCAGCACAGCTCTGCTTATGGGGTGGCTTCTTAGGATCTGCTCTGCTTTGGGGCTGGAGCAGACTGCCAGGAAGGGGACCAGCCTGGTGACAGAGAGGGCTAGAAGCTGTCTCTGGAATGAAGCATGGTAAGGCAGGGGCTGGAGGCACAGAGCCAGGAGGATCTCCTGAAAGGCACTGCAAAGCAGGGGCAGGAACAGGATGGAAGAGTTCCTCGCCATTTCTCCAGGAAACCAGGCCAGCTGCCATCTCAGCCAGCTTGTCCTTCGCCCTGGGTCAGCTCTGGGCAGGCTGACTCTGGACAGCCTGGTTCAATATGGATTTCATAACACTCTGGCTTTGAGGGAAATGCTGCTTCTGCAAAGCACCCCATAGTGCTGGGTGGGCCAAATGCCAAGCACAGATCCACATGCAAATTCCAACCACCGGGCTTAAGAAGTGACAAATCGTGACAGAGTGCCAAACCAGAGGCATCTCCACAATGGGGACTGCACAGTGCAGGAGATAAATGGGCAACACGCTGAAACAGAATAAATCCAACAAATTGCAGCTGGACTACAAGGAACCTATTGGAAAACAGCTATTAGCTGCTCTGAACGAGCCTGGCCAAACAGTGCTGTTTAGCAATCCCTGCTTGAGAAAAATATATGCAAGCAGAGAGAGCTTGCTGTGAGAAATTAAAAGACAAGAAAGGGTAGAAAGAGGATAGGCAACTTTTCCAGAAGCTCTTCCAAATTTTTTCAGTGGGTAGAGAGAAAATATCAAGTGCCATATTCCAGAGCTGGGGGCTAGGGATCAACTGCCATCTTGCCATAACCATAGAGTAGCTGGCACCAGCCATGCTGTCACACATTAGTTTTTAACTGTTTCTTCTCAATCTACAACTGTTTTGTGAGATTGTGCAAAATGCCTAAACTATATGTGGCTCAGTTTCCCAGGCTCCAAAATACAACTTTTGTTTCTCTTCTTCATTGAGAGTTTTGAATCAGTGTTTGCAAACTGCTTTGGAAATTTAAGTGCTAACTGCTTATACTCTCTGCAAACATACTCAAGAGAAAAACATTCCCACTGATGGTGGAATTACAACCAAGGGATCAGGCAGAGAGAACTGTGTAGTATGTTCATCACGACTTTTTCTTCATTGCTTAGCAAGCCTTTCTCTCCTTGGCTAAAGCCACTAATCTGGGAGAAAGGTTGTACTTTCTTTTCTGTCCAGAACAATGAGCTGTTAAAAGGGCTTCTTTGCCATACATTGTTTTGCTGAGGTATGCAGAGGCCAATTTGGGGTTGCAAAGGCATAGTCCTCCACAGTCCCTGGATGTTTGTTAAAAAAAATGCCTGGAAAACAAAAAATACCTGGTTTTGTTTGAGTTCATATAAGCTAGGAGAGGTTCCTACCGTCCCTGGCCTTTATTTAAACCACAGAAGTTGGAAGGGGAACGCAATGTGGCTGGAAAGCTCCCAGCAGGTCTGGAAGGTGCTTGCTTGGAAGGGCCCACAGCCCATTTCTAAACCAGTAAAACCCCTTCCCAATCCCTTCCCACTTGATTAAGCTGCCTTCCTTTCCTGCAACTGACTTCGTTGAGAAAGCAAAAGGCCTCCTATGGCCTTTAAAGCTCAGGTCACAAAGTGCAACAAACACTCTGTGGGTCCCCCAAGGGGAAGCAGAAGCAGTGGCTTAAAAAGCAGAGCACAGGAAACAAAAGCACAGGCTGGGGGGCAGCCCGTGGACATGGTGACAATTACTGTACTAGATCAGCTTCCTGGAGCCAACCTGCCCATAGCTGGGTGAGTAGAGAGAGGCTAAGTGAAGAAGAGGGGTTTTAACACCCTTTCTTCCTTCCCTCAGACCAAAAGATCAGTGGTGAAAAATGACATCTGTACTTGCCTTTTCACTGTAGCCTGCCCCCCCCCCGGCTTTACTCTAATGACCACACGTGGCAGCTTACTGCTAACTGCTACCCTCTGAGGAAGGTTCAGACTTCTGTCCATGCTGCTATTGCCAAAAAGGGAAGAGAGGGTGGCAAAAATGAGAAAGCAGATGCTTGCAAAGTGAGCTAGTCTGGGAGATACTCCCACTGCTCCTGGCCCATGGGTGACGACTTCCAAGGAGGGAGAAAAGTAGTGGAAGAGGAGAAGGAAACCAAAGAAAAAGAGAAGATTTAAGACAGGTGTCAAAAGATAAAAGAACTATAAAGAGGATGAGGAAAAAGAGGAAAAAGAGACAATAGAGAAGGGCAGTTATCTATTGAATTGAAAGCATCAGTGGCTATCCTACTCCCTGTGTCGGTATATTTACCAGTGAACATCTGTGGAGTGTGTGCAGGTCATTTTTAATATGGATGGTATTCCCCTTAAAGGGATACATGTCTTAAAGGACTGAGAACAAGACCAAAAAAGATTCACAGTCTCAGTACTAGTTCTCTAGATGCCCCTGAGCTAATCATGTAACTTTTGTACCTCAACCTTTGCATCTTTTGCAGGACATGGAGAAAATTCCATTATCCTCACAAGGGAGTGGGGAGCCCAGATTCAACTTTTTGTTTCCCAGGAACCTGGAGGCCAGTTCTTGACTTTAACCTTCTTTCAGAACAGTGAAAATGAGCTGACCTGTACTAAAAATCAAGGGACCTACATTTCCCAGACTTAATACAGTCATACAATTAGATGGCCTGAAAATTTAACAGATTAGCCCTGGGTAATGTTAACAGATGGCATGGCAGGGCACACACATGGCAGAGCAGGCAGGCACCACTTGGTCATCTCCCTGCTCTGCTGTTAAATTTGTGGTGCTCCAAAGTTGTGTTCAGCAATGGGCACAGTCCCCAGTTTGTTCCACTGGCAAAGTCATCTTTGCCTGGGAATAGCTGGGAAAGAATGAAGCCCTGTGCTGTCAAGCAAAATAACACATCTCAAAAGCCACTCTGGGACGCCTTGTTATGGTTCCTGCTAAAGGGACTGTAAAGTGAAATCAATTAATACCAGAAGCAGCAAAGAAACTTAAAGAGACAAGGAGCAATGAAAAAGGCCACTCAGAAAGAGGCAAGGAAGAAGAGAACAACTTAAGTCATCATTAAAGGGTTGCAACCACACAAAGAAAAGAGCTCAAAACCCCTTAAAAAGGGGACTGCAGACAATTTTCCAAAACATCTGTTGAGAAGACACTGTCTGTATGTTGTTGAGGCAGCCCTGGAAGAAACAGAGTGCTAGGGGAAGGGAGCACCTTCTCTCTAGCCAGGATGGCATGGTAGCCTGGCAGTACAACAAACAAATATTCAAAGCAGCCTTTGCCACTTCTCAATTTCCCTCTGCAAAGCTTCCCGTCCTCTCTACCTGTACTCCAGCAGAACGACCGAGCACAACAAGCCCTGCCAGGACGCAGATTCATCACCAGCGTCCAGGGGAAGCAAGAAGATGGATTTTCACTTGGCTCTGAAGGAGTAATACTGTGAACATGGGGTACATAGGTAGTCCCTGTGAGTGAAGTGCACTGATTTCCCCTTCGGAAGAGGTTTTGTGTCGTTGCCTGCAGCAGAGCTAGTGCACTGCCATCTCGTGGTACTTCTGAATGACTCACGCTAGATAAAAAGCCAGTCTGATCAACAAATATCAACACGGGGCTCGCCACACTGTAGTTTTCCTGGGGCCTAAGCAGTCACACCAAGGATGCAAAATGCCCCACTCTGGGTGAACGGCAAGACAACCCTTGCCATTCCCATAAGCAGTGGCTCAAGGCTCCGGAGATGACTGGTTTCAAAAAGATCTTGTTCCTCTGTTCACACAATTAACCAGACATGCACTCAAGCAAACATAGCTTCCATTTCACACAGATCCCACACTGACCAGGACAAATGATGTGAATTTGGGCAGCAACATGAGGTGGAAATATCTGGCAGCATAGGGCAGGCTGTATTTATCCCAGATAGCAAGCAGTGCTCTTCTCACTGCCCACCTACTACCCTAGAACTGCATCCATACTGTGAAGAATTTTATTTTTTTTTTTGGACCATCAACTTCCTTATCTGAGGTTCTGAACATTCAGGGAGTTAATATAAACCAGCAGCAAACAGGGAACAAAGACCTTGCATATAAATATCTCATCAGTACAGAGAAAAGACAGCTATGCGACAGCAAAAGCAAGCAGCCTTATATACCTTATTAAATTTAATTCAGCAAAAAGTAGTTTTAGGATATAGTGGTGATTCCAAATATTTCCTAGAACTACTTTTCCTACTCGAGATCAACGCTGGATGAAAGGGTACACATATACTTTGGTTGTGTTCTGTTATTTTAAGCTACTAGAATGCTATTAAATCCCAAATTAACACGGCCTTAGAGACTCCTTTTCACCTCCATACAGCAACCTGAATTCTGAATCTCACAACTAGCATTGCTGCCCCTAAGGGGAAAGCCTCACAGACCTTTACTGCCTGCACAGTGTCCAGTCCTGCTTCTGTGAAAACACACCTGCCTTCTCAGCACCAACCCCTCCAGCCTCAGCCCTTCTGTGGGCCAGCAGACCTCCCTACCAAGGAGCAAAGGTAACATTAACTCCAGTTCTGTGATCAGTGAAGGTAGATAGCAAAGCCTCAAAAGCAGGAAAAGTTTTCTTCAGTTATCTGCAACTGCTATTAATTCTCCAGAAAACAAGAAACATAAATTATGTCCTCACATTTCCTCCTCTTCCTGCATATGCCTAAATAATCTTTCCTAGGTAGATGCTACTTTTTTTCCCCCCCAAGCTCAGCACAAACATGGCTCCAAGCACGCTTTAGGGATAGGAAGAGTGAGTCCACTTGACTCTACAAAAAGCTGCACAGATGCATTGTTTGTCTCTTCACCTTCCCACACGTTATCCACTCTTAACTCTCTTGTTAATATATTCATATACCTATTGCTTCAACATCATAAATATCAACGTGCTAGTGAAACAGTCAGCAGACAAGATGTACTAAAGTCAGATTTGAAAAATCTCAAAAAGACAATAAACATAAAATAACAGCAGCGGCACAGGTGTGTGGTTAAAAAGAAAAATCCTGAACTAACATTTTAAAGGACCTTCTAAAGAAAATGTCAAACAGCTCATGACCGGTAAATTTTTTGTCCCTTTTATAAAAGAGACAGAGATGAGAGAGAAAACAAGAATCTCAAAATTGCTGGAGGAATGGGATTGACAAAATTACCTCAATGCACACAGGAACACACCTGCACTCCCTTACATGCTGTGTGAGGGGGTCTCCACATGATCTTGAGCTCACCAGAGAGAAAACCCTACGCCAGCTCTCATGTACAATAGGCTTCAAGGGTAAGGATTCCCCACATTTTGTGGGAATTCTGCTGGGAAGAGATGCAAAGCCTCACGTACCTCAAGGGTACAAACAATCAGCAACAGGTTAGAAAAAAAATCCATACAGCCTCTGAGCCTCTGCAGGTTTGCAGGCAGAGGAGGGAGAAGAGAAATCTGTAATCACTTCCATTACAGTTATTCTCTTCCTTATTGAAAGTTATAAAAAGAACACCAAAGGGAGGATGAGGATGGGGGCAAAGATTGCCAAAGTTTACAGCAGTTTTAGAAGGTGCCTAAATCAGGCTCAGGGCTCTAGCACCTCTCAGCAATAGCTTAAAAATCTATAGAGTGCAATGAAGTGCAAAAAATAAAGAAAACCCTCTTCTCGATGTACTGCACAATCTGATCCTTTATTACATTATTCATTGTCCCTCTACTTACATTAGCATGTTATATATACTTACATGCATGTTATATTAACGAATACTTATATATGCATAAAGTTTAATAGACACGTGTGCATACTTCTGAAATTATTTCAAAGCTTTACTGAGAAGTACTGTAAACAGTGAGAACACTATGACATTAACTCAGGTAGAGCTTATTTCAATATCTCCCACCAGAGAAAAATAGTTCAGATGACTTCCTACAGAAAACAGGCAGTATGAAATACCTACAGGTTTTGCCAGGTTATCCTAAACATGACTCAGACTTATGGACCAAGTCTCCTGATGACCTACAAGGCACAGATTAGCCACGAACAACCCAGACACATGCAAGATCTACAGAATGCTGTTCCTCTTCTGCAACTTGCAACAGCCTTTTGCTCATGTCACAGAGGAAGGACGTGATGCTGGGGTGAGGGCAGTGCCTTGCCCTAGCAGGGTCTGCAGCTTTGCCCCTTGTAAAGGTTGGAGGAGATGGACTGGAAAACACCTCAGGTAAATATGTCCCTTCGTATTTAATAGACACAAAGGAAAGTGTGGAACAGACATAGCTTCAAGGAGAAGATTAAATGAATTTATTGTCTGCCTGGCAGAGGTTACACAGAAGGCTAAACTGAATTTTTTTGTGTCCTACTGGCTCATGGGCATGAAACTAAATGTCTTGGTTTAGGAGGAATAAGTGGTTGTAATCCTTTACTGAAAGTGGTTCCATTATGTGGGCTCAACATTTCATTTAATTCAAAACTGTCACGTTCTAGTTTGGGTCTTTATACCTTCTCCCTTCTTCATCTGATTATATATCCCAGTAAAACTGTGTGCAGACATGGCAAAACAATGCCAGGTCAGAGGCCTGCGTGTGTGAGCCCCCCTGCCTCAACACCGCAAAGCCACTTGCCCAGCTCTCTCCCCACTGCCCCTCACACTGGGGGACTCCACAAGAATCAGGCCTGGGAAACTGATTCAGAAGCAAAATGAGCATTTTCCCCTCCATGGGTCCTTATGAAGGGGAATGGATTCCCTGATCCAGCCCACTGTACAGGTACCCAAGGTTTTGCTCTGGCCCCATCGAGGAGATGGCACAGAGGTGGGAACAAGTGGCAGGGAACAGCACACTGCAGGTGGAAATATGAACCTCACAGGACTTCTTAAGTGACAAACCCACGAACTGCACAGTGTCTCTGTTCCCTATCAAGTAGACTTCATAGCCTACTTCCAAAACTTTATACTATCATATATTCTTTATATGCTACACGATAAAAAAGGCCTTTTTAGAATACAAAGAGCTTTCTAAAGTGCTGCTAGGACTGTGTTACTCACTTTTTCAGCTTAAGCACCGGGTGCCTTAGCTACAACAACCCCAACCACAGAGGGCTCAGAGGGAGCCATTAAAACTAGGGGGAAAAGAAAAAAAGAAAGGGACTTATAAATACCTTTCTTACATCTAAAAATATCTTAACTCTTATCTCAGACCTTCTGAAAGCTGCAGGAGAGAGTTTGTCCCACTGGGAAAAGAGGGTGGCTTCCCAGTGGCACAAAACTCCCATCTCAAGCTCTGCACAGCTGCGAGTTACCTGACTTGAACCATTTTGTATCGTTATGTCCAAAGGATCAAACACAAAACAATGACCATTCTAGGCCATGTTAGCAACCCAGCAGGAAAAATATAAAGACCATGGTAGGAGAGAAAACATTACTCTGCCAGGTTGATCATTTTTTATTTAGTGTCAGACATTAATTTTTTTTAAAGATGCTGGAATACACTCAGGAAAAATAAATTACTGAACAGAAGCCAGTTGACATACGTATTTAATTGGTATCACATGACTTCTCAGTTTAATATCACCTCTACATCTGTGAGGGGACATTCATGTGTATCTAATCCACAACTGCTGCCAAGAAACGTTGAAAGAGTAATTTTCTCTGTTTATGTAGGTCCTATGTTGTGTTATCTCGTCTAGCTCCAAAACAAGCAGAGGGAGCATCTGTTAACTGAAAAAAAAACCCAACCAATTCCCAGGGCAGAGGAGACGTTATCCAACACTGTGCAGGTGTTTCAATAATGCACTAAAGCCAGGTTAATTTTACACCTATTGGAAACAAAGGATTATGGAATAGATTTTAAATTACACTCATATAATGTGTCTCTATCCCACATATATCTCATGGCACAATGGCAAAGGATGGAAATGTTACTTATATCCCTTGAGAAAGTTCACAAATATGAGAAAATATAAACACCTCAAAATAAAAAGCAAAGCGAAATCTTAATTTTCATGCCAAAAATCTGGCTCCACTTCATATATTAGCTCTTTCACAGTTAGTTATACAGGTGTTTCAAAGCTCCCTTTACATCCAAGAGCCAGAATTTCACTGGGGCCCATAAAACTGCTCTTTAGAGCTTTTCTCTCCAGCTGTCCAGCCATAATCCAAAATTCAGTCTCAAGTGCTGCATTTGTACCATCGCTGTGTATTACATTCATGTAGGTAAGAAATCAAACTGGAGAATATGCTAGCAATTTACCACTGGGATTAAACTGACTCTTTTATTTTTGTTCTTTCAAGATTGTGCAGCTTGCGGGGGAAAAAAAGAAACAGTGTTCCTGCCTCTATGGGTTTTTCCCTTTGAACAGTTGATAAACACAGCTCCATTTCCCTGCTCTCCCAAAGCCTTAGATGATAATGTAATTCCAGTTTGGTTTCTGCTACACCCATACCTAAGTATTACTGATCTATCTAGCTGTTCCCTGGACTTTCTGAAGCACTTGTGACAGTAAAAGAGCAACAGATACTCAGAAGGAAAAGGCAGGTTTTTTTGTTAGAGCAACTGATAGAAACACCAAAGTGCAGTCAAACCCACAAGGCCTTCTCCAAGGGGGAGACATTAACCTCTTCCTAAAGACATTATCTCTTCTTGCAAGACTCAATACAATTATATCATGAAATCATCATGCCTAAAACAACACTATCAAGACTATTTGGGTGCTGTTCATAGATTATACTCAGATCATGTTCACTTAGGACTGCCCATGGTTAAGCACTTACTTCTGCCTTTATATTCGCAGCTAGATTTTTCCAGCTTCCCTCTAGGGAAGTTTTCAATGAAATGGCAAGTCCTGCAGTGAAACATGAAAGCAGCAAAACTTGGATCTCTTCTTGCTGTACCACTGGAAGCTTTCACAGAGGATGCTTCCCACTGCCACGCTTCATGTACTGCATCTACATGATGGACTATGTTTATCTCTCGCGAGTTTATAACTGGGCTCTCTCTGCTGCAAAACGCCGAACAACTGCCGCTGTTTTGCCAGCTCCTGGCAGGCTTTGAGATCATACAGCTCCCCCTTCCACACAGGACAAGGCTCATCACATCACCCCCATCCATCTCATAAGCAGAGCCACAGCTTCAACTTGAAGTTAGTGCAGCCCTGGAAACTACAGAGTATTTAAGTTCTTTGAGTTCCCTTGGCAGGAAAGAGTGCATTACCACCAAATACTGTTTCCATTCAATAAAATGAGAACAGACTATTTAAATGTTATTTTTACAAGTCTGCCACTGTGAAAAATACACTAAGTAGCAAATTTAGCTCTCCAGTTCCAGTTCTCACCAACATCCCAGAGAGCTGTGCTTATGTATCTGACAGCAGAATTTAGTCCCAAAAATTTACAAGCAGGCCTATGTCAAAATACAGGGTTTGAACCTAAGGCATACTCTTACAGATATATTTCTGTGGTAATAACTCAAATGTCAGAAAATTAAACTGAACCAAGTAAATAAATATTTTAAATTATTTAGTGCTAGAGATTTATGTCTAATCAACTAGCTCCACTCAGAAAGTAAGTACAGTTTAAGAACTTTCCCATATATATTCACTCAGCAGACTGGAATTCTGCTTCAGGTTGAACTTTTTTTCATTCTACTCATCTTTCCCCAGTTATGCTCATCTAAACTTCTGCATTATTTACAGGACCTTCACTTACACTGTATTTAAGTACCTTATGATTTATAACATCAATCAGGGAAGCAATATTTATCCCAACTCTACAGATAACAGCTGAGGTGCTGCAGTTACATGGTTTGCACGCAGACACATCACCAGGCATCAGTGACGAAATCTGGAACTCGAGGCTAAAATCAAGCCTGCACACTGCCTCTCCTTTATTTCTTTGAAAGTAATTCTTTTTTATGCTCCTGGTTACTTAGTTTCTATCCTGATTGTCAGCAAGGTATGTTATCAGCATGGTTAAAAATGCAGTGGATCTGATAGCAGCGATATCTGTCCAGATTATCAAGTGGTAGTGGCTGACACCCATTACCTCAGGGCTGGACATAAGCTAAAGACTTAGAGATGGAAGTTCCTCATCCTCAAAAATTAAAGAAAATGATGGAATCAGCAGCTAACCCTATACTTCTACTACACCACTATCTCCCTATAAATATCAAAGCCTGTCCCACCGAAGAAAAAGGAACAGGGACACACTTTCAGAATTCCCAGTTGCTGCACTGGTTTGCTGGAGCCATAGATGAGAAATAAAGGAGCCAGAGGCTGATTGCCCAGTGCTAGACCACCGGGTTGGCAGAGGAATCAACTCTTTCTAGTCCCATCATAAGGAATGAACCAGGAACACAAGGAACTGCACTGGAAGTGGCTTCTGGGGTGAAAGAGATACAGTACACCTGAAGCAGCTCCTGAGGCTACCCTAAATCTTGCCAGGCTACAAAGTCACCTTTCTCTGCTGTTTCCTGGTTGAGGCTTGGGTGCTACACCCTTCCAACTCACCAGGAAGGAGAGGAGGTGGTTGCTGGCAGTGCTTTGCCTCCTTACACCAGCAGCAAACACAAGGAGCACAGATGCCGGTGGTAACTCCAGCAGGGACATGGCAGTGCCAGGTACCTCTTGCAGAGAGTGTTAATGAGTGTGACAGGGAGCGTGACTGCAGCAGAGCAAAGTGAGAGTGTCAGCATTGAAGGAAGTAGTTTGGAGGCATGAACCCAACACCTTGGGCCTCCAGATGTTGCCTGAACAGAGATGTGATATGCAGCACATAGGTTTTTGAGGTTTGTGAATGAATAAAATCAATTAATCAAGCAATACTCTCCTAGGTGCTTCCTAAGAGCGTTTCCAGTGCTTGCTGTGCTGCCCCTTTTGGCATGGATGAGACCCTCTCTGACCATTGTATAATACTAGCAGGCAGGTGATGGACAGGCAGGCAGCTCAGCTGGGAGAGTGGAGAACCAGCAGAGAAGAAGGAACTGCTCCAAGCACACAAACCATGGCAGAACAGAGGGCTGTCTCTCATCAGAAATCAGATTCATTTCCTTACCATTTTTTAAGCAGAGACTCGCATGGAGCAAGGTAATTGCTGTTTTACACCACTTTCAGTGCTGTCAGATAAAAGAGATAATAAAGGCATCTTCTTTCTCTTCTCTTTATTCCCTGACTCACTCTTCCTTGCTGTCTCCTGCACTTTGACATTCCATCCTTTGCAACCAATTTGCACTCCCTTCACTGATTATTTTTAGCCTGTGCTACTGAATCTGTCTTTACTTCTCTTTTTTGCGCTCTCCTTTCTCCTCTGTTTCACTCCACACACTCAGTGGCTCCTTTTCTGTCCTTTGACGTCCTTCCCTCCTCTTAGCTCTGCTTACCCCTACACTGCACAGAGATAAAGGTCTTTTCCTCTCTCATGCTTCCATTGGCCCTTACAGGAGATGCTGTTAAAAGTGAAGGAGCAAAACTTTGACATGCTAAATTAAGGAAACAACCTGGGAACCTCCTGGCAGGTGCATTTCATGGGCAGGAGTCTAATAGTCATTCACTAATGTGCAGAGTGATCTAGGCATGGGAGACACTTCAAGGCCTGCCACTCTCCCACTATTTCATGTACTAATGTAATACCATAAGACATCAGCTAATCCACCTGACTAGAAAGCAGTGTGATTAGAACTTCATGGTGTTCTGGTAAACCTTTCCTTTGAAGCAAAAAGCAAGAATTTCACTTCTGTTTCAGAAGGTTTCTTGCTTTGCATTATTAATAACATTTGGCATGCTATAGCCCTTAGCTAACTAATCCTTACAACCACTTCTCTCCTCCAGCCTGTCAGGTAGGGAAGTGTTATCATTTCAGTTTTAACATTACAGACACTCAGAGACAGCAACTGAGCTGGTAAAAAGCACTGAAAGAGCAGAGTCAGAGCCAGGGAAGAAGCCAGAAATGCCTACTTCCCAAAACCATTATTCCACCCTACTCTCTGGGGAAGAAGGTGGCACTAATAGCATCTTATTAGCATATGTGTAGGAAAGCTCAGTGGGAGGTATGGTTTGCTACACTCCCCTGGGGAAAGGCAAAGAGGTGACCTAGAAGAGGGATTTAAAGGCTCTGACAGGCCTGATATACGGCAAACTAGAAACAGCCTAATTGGAGGAGAAGGCTTAGGGGTAAATCCATCCCAGGGATAGGGAGAAGCTGAGACTCAACATTAAACTCAGAAATAGAAACACTGTGGAGCATCACACACAGAGGGGCTGAAGGCAGCAGGACACAGGCTAGCTCAGGTCCTGGTGTTTAGGAGCTCTTTAGTACAGGCACGGTGCCACAGGGAGGCAAGTTCTGCTGCTTCCAGGTGCAAAGTGATGCATCCACTGGGTTTTTCCTCGCTCTGTACTACATGGAATAAATAGCACTGGTATTGCTTGGGGGATCCTGCACTGTACACCACCATACAATGCACATGTGATCTTGGATTCAGGCTGGCGCTCTATTATCTTGACCACCTCAGTATCAAGTCCCCCAAGAAGTTACAAAAATAAATCTTAGACATAAATCCATGCAGCCCCCTGTTAGCTCCTCGGAGCATTTGGTTGTTTATACACGCCACTACAGCTTGCTGGAAAGTACTGACAAAAAATTATTATGTTTTAAAATGAAAGCCTCTTAATATTACTCAGATTGTCAGAAATTTTCTGTTGAAACATCTTTTTAAATAGATAATTAGATTTTTGAGCGATGTGGAAAGAATTCTCATTCCTCAAAAAAAAAAAAAAAAGGGTTTTGTTGGAGAAATAAATGCTGAAGGTTTTTCATCATTTATCTGAAGTTTGGAAGGTTTCAGAAGTCTGTAGTTATAAAAGATCAAGACCTGAAAGAGTTTTGCCTGAACACTATAAAAGGAATTGCTGGGAAACACCAACATTCTCCTCTCAAAACAAGCTCTCTTTTTTTTTCAGGACTTTTAAAGAAAAAACATTATCCAATCACTCTTATTATTCATAGTTGGAGCAGTTATAACTTGATTCATTTAAGCAAGCAGCCCCAGTTCATATTTTTCTCTTGTACATGACGTTATACTACCCACTTGTTTTATTCATGCAAACAAGTTCTGTTCTACTACACTAACACAAAAATGAATAAACTGAACTGTATTCTGCCTTACACATCAAAGGAACTATGAGCTAATCTATTTCTGATAACTTTCCTTCATATCTTTCTGCAAAAAGCACCAACCTTTTATTTCAGAACAAAGGTTTGTTTTAAAGGATTGTGCAATTGGATTGTATTTTAAATATATTCAATAGGAAAACCAAAGCAGGTAGGGAACACTGCTGCTACTTCCACAGATACTTTTCTGTCTGCAAATTCCCTCTTTACAGCTCCTTCATCCCCTATCTGGTTGCCTGTGTGGAACTGAGGAACAAAAGCATGGTATCAGATTTTTATGAATAATAAGCATTTCCTTTTTTTTTTAAAAAAAGGTAATCTTAGAGGTGCATTTCACACAAAATCAGCTGAAATATGAAATTTAGGAAGCTGCAGAAGGAAAATTTTTCCATTCAAGTGTATTTATTAATAATTGTTTTCTTCTCCTTGCTCATGTAGTGCTGCTGGAAGTTGCCAGATTGAAAGCTCTAGAGGCGCAAATCCTATTTATTCACGAAATAGGTCAAAAATAGTCATTGAAGCAAACACTTTCCCACACACACATCTCAGCCAAGAAGGCACTGTAGCTTGTACAGATTCAGTGATGCCAGTTTTCTGTGCTCAGCTGCTAGCAAAGATGTCTGTTTAATTGTGCTATGGACATCTAACTCCTGGGAACTATATTTGCATGTCAAATCTTTAAAGAGGCATCACGCTGTAAAGGCTTTCATTAATTTTTGGCCTGATGATTTACCTTGAGGCTCAACCTCCCCGTGAAGATAGAAGTATCAGTCTTTCACTCTTCACAATTCCAAATCTGTAATGCAGTTCCTGAGTTGCTGGGGTTTTTATACAAAGCAGGTGTACATACAAACCAAGAAGATATCCTACTGCTCTTTGTGGTGCATGCACCTTAAAAAAGCAGAAGAAATAGTATGGTTATCTAGGAACTCAAGTTCCTCCATAAGAATTCCCAAGCATTAGTAGCATTCTAAGTCTGCAGTTGACAACAGGGAGACAAGTCTTCATTAGAAGATATTCACTTCCCTTGGTCCTCAAAAAAAATCTGGTTCAACAAAAAATCACCACCCTGCTCATCTGGCATTTCTACACTCACCTGCTCTGTCTCTCTGTATTTTTTATATATATGTACTGACATTTAACAACAATAAACTAGGCTTAGCTGTGAAATCACTGCAGGAAACATTGAAGTCCAGAGGGAAGGAATGAAGCTCTGTGGTTAAAAAAGCCCAGTTGGAAAAAAAACAAAACAAAACAAAACAAAACAAACCCCACACCAAAACTAGCAATAAATAAATTAATAGGGAAGTGATAACACACCAGAAACTGGTATCCTCCATCAAAGAGTATGTGTGTCAAAACTGGAGGCACCTTCTCTACAAATATGTCAGTAAGAAACACCCTCATCCACACCATGAAGAAATGCAAGGCAGCTTTCTGTCTTCCATGAGACGACCTGAGTCTCAGCAAGGTTGCAGAGAGTAAGGCAGGGTTTACAGAGCAGCAGAGGACCATTCTGTGCTGCTTTCCTCCCCTCCTTGGTGAGCTGTGTCTGTTTTCAATGGCTGGGGAAAGGCAGCAACGATCTCTCGTGTTATTATAAAGGTCCAGAAACAGTTAACGATCAATAGGCTTGAATGAAAAACATAATTTTACCTTTTAAAGTCATTCCTTGCACATGTTTTTTTCAACAGCACCAACCAGAACACCTGCCAAAAAACTTTCAGACAGATGAGATGCTTTCTAGTTGCAAACAAGTAAAAAGATGGATGATGCCTTCACAACATGACACTTTTATCCCTTAAGTAGTTCCTCCAGTACTGCTGACTCATAATTTAAAAGTCTTAAAAAGTGCAGCCATTCCAGGATCCTGCGTGCAAGTACTCATGAGCCAAATCCAATATGCATGGCATACACGTGCCCAAGCCTGTTTTCACCAGTCAAACTGTATTTTGAGAGGTTTAAAAAAGAATGTGGGGAAAAAAAAATCTGATTTGCACAAAACATCCTTTATATATCAATACATGATGGGTGCCTCATGACTCAGGCGGCACAGTTTTATTACCAGTTCTCTTTCCCAACTTGCTCAAAAACACTGTGTAGAGTCACTCTTCCCTCCTGAAATCTGCTGAGGAGAGGGGTAAAACCTCAACATCACATAAAAGTTCAGCTTAAGCCTCCTCTCTGCATTTCAGGAAAAGGCTTGGGAACCATCTTCAGAACACCAGTTTCTGGGGTTTGAGAACGATCAACTCTTAGCTGACCCTGACACTGTGCAGGACCTACTGCTCCAGCTCCCAAATCTATGAGGCCTGATGGGATTCATCTCAGAATCCTCGAAGAGCTGCTGATGTCATTGCAACACCTCTCTCGATGGTTTTTGAGCAGTCTTGGGAATCTGGAGAGGTCCCAGCTGACTGGATGCTGGTGAACACTGTCCCAATTTTCAAGGAGGACCCCAGAGACTACAGGACTGTCAGTCTCACTTCATCGTCTGGTAAAGTTGTGGAGAAGATTATTCCTGGAAGTACTGAAAAACACCTGTAAACCAATGCAGTCATTGGTCACTGCCAGCACAGCTTCATGAGAGGAAAGTCCTGCTTATCAAACCTGATTTCCTTCTATGACAAGGTAACCCACCTAGCTGATCAAGGGAAGCCAGCTGATGTAAACTTTTTGGATTTCCATAAAGCTTTTGATACTGCCTCTCACAGGATCCTTCTGGACAAAATGTCCAGCCCACAGCTGGATAAACACACCGTGTGGTGGGTGAGTAATTGGCTCACAAGTCAAGCACAGAGGGAAATAGTGAATGGGATAACATCAGACTGGCAACCTGTCACTAGTGGGGTTCCACAGGGCCCCATCTTGGGCCCTGTGCTCTTCAACACCTTCATAAATGATTTGGACACAGGACTGAAAGGGATACTGAGCAAGCCTGCAGATGACACAAAACTGGGAGGAGCTGTTGACTCCCTTAAAGGCAGGGAGGCCCTGCAGAGAGACCTCGACAAATGAGAGGGCTGGGCAATCACCAACCGTATGGAGTTCAATGAGAGGAAGTGCCGGATTCTGCACCAGGGATGGGACAACCCCAGATATACAGGCAGACTGGGGAATGAGATGCTGGAAAGCAGCACCACGGAAAGGGACCTGGGGATCGTGGTTGATGGCAAGTTGAATATGAGTCAGCAGTGCCCTGGCAGCCAGGAGGGTCAACTGTGTCCTGGAGGGCATGAGGCAAAGCATCTCCAGGCAGTTGAGGGAGGGGATTGTCCTGCTCTGCTCTCGTGTAGCCCCACCTTGAATATTGTGTGGAGTTTTGGGCACCACAAAAGAAGAAATACATTAAGCTACTGGAGAGTGTTCAAGGAAGGGCACCAAAGATGGTGAAGGGCCTTGAGGGGAAGCCATATGAGGAGCAACTGAGGTCACTGGGTCTGTTCAGCCTGGACAAGAGGAGACTGAAGGGAGACCTCATTGCAATTACAACTTCCTCGTGAGGGGAAGAGGAGGAGCAGGCACTGATCTCTGTGGTGACCAGTGACAGGACCTGAGGGAATGGTCTGAAGTTGTGCCAGGGGAAGTTAAGCTGGATATTAGAAAAAGGTTCTTCACCCAGCGGGTGGCTGGGCACCGGAACAGGCTCCACAGGGAAGTGGTCATGGCACCAAGCCTGACAGAGTTCAGTCTTTTGGATGATACTGTCAGGCACATGGTGTGACACTTGGGAATGGGTGCAAGGTTAAGGGTTGGACTCGATGACCCTTGTGGATCCCTTCCAACTCAGCATATTCTGTGATCCCAGGCAAAGTTATCCCAAGACCGCTCTCTGTAATTATATTGTCTCCCCCTTTCACAAGCCAGTAGAATCAAAATAAGCTGTCCTATCAGTGTAAATACCTGCAGAAAGTACAGGATGATGGCAAAGAACATTGTCAAGTAACTGCTGTTTGTGAAGTTTAGTGTGGGTGAAAATTTGCTGTATTTGGGGACTGAAAGTCCCCAGTTTATTTACATAGCAGAAACAGCTCCCAGAGTGGCAGCTTGCAAGCACAGTCAAAATGAACAAGAACTCAGCTGTGACCAGGAGGGAGCTTACCTGCCAGACTGAGACCAGCACAGTCTTCTGATTGATTCAGCTCTTGGCCTCTCTTCTCAGACTGCTACAAGGTGCCAACTGAATAGGTAGTTGTGTGAAAGAGTTGGGAAGCTCATGGAAAAAGAAGGGAGAGCGCCTGTCTCTCCACACTGAGGCACTTGTTCTTCCTGTTCTGGGCACAGGGTAAAACTCAGATGTATTCTCACTGACAGTATTTGCATATTAATGTTAAGACACCCATTCAAGGGCACTACATCTTGAGAAGGCATAGAGAAACTGTGAAAGGTTTCAGCACACATGGAATGAAAGTTACAGATACTGTCAAGCTCTCAGAATATCCAGTTGCATTGACTTCCACAGGTTTTCAGTGCAGAAAACTGTGTCCATAGTTAGCATTAATAACTGCATAACAACCAAATCTTTATATTCACTTCTTGCACATGTGGGACTTCAAGGCAATATAGTGAGTTCACCCTCAGTCCCACATATATGCAAGTGTATGTATGTGCCACAGATATAAGGGAGACAGTAAGCACAGGTAACTGCAAAGAGACAGATTCTATCAGGAAGGAAAACAGAAGGTTGTAGTCCTTGGAGCAGAGGGAACATTTATTATCTACATTTCAACTCGAGCAATCACAGCACATGGAAGGAAAAGTTGGTGCATTTTAAGTTATTGTTTCAAATAACAAAATACCAGAGTCCTGTGATGAGCAGAGCACTGAGAATCAAACTTCAAGAATCCCCTTGGTATGACTGTCATCTCTCAAACTAGAAGAGATTTAGGACTCAAGAGGATCTGATACAGCAGAAATGCAGGAAGAGAGGCAGCCTCATTCTGCATCAACTAGTTTAGGTAAGTTCAGCAGGACTCACAAACCCCTCCTCTGGAGAAATGGGACATGAACTGTGAGGAGAAAAACCCAAGTTAATATGCTTAGATGTCAGTACTGTTGTGCTCTGACTGCCCTGCGTGAAACTGTATTCAATTACTTGTAGGATAAAAAGAGAGTATGAAAGAACAAAAAAAGAAAGGGAAGTTCTCCTGTAGAATATGGGGAATAGTAGACAACTGCAACATAAGGACATCACTGGAAACTGAAGAAGAGCTTATCCAGATATTATAAGGCTCTTGTCACTGTCAAAGGGGCAACATCAGTCTGTGCCCAGAACCCCTGAGATGGCAGCTAAAAATTTCTGCCTGAATAGACCAGGAATGCCTCAGCCAGACTGTTTTTTAAGAACACTCAACCCCCACACACACTTCCGAACTTGAACTGATGTCTGTGGATAAGGAGCTATACTTCTAAATTTATCTCTAGCCACTTAACTAATTCCAAATACAACACCTCTGATATTTTGTGCAAGCAGCCTGTTTAAATCAAGTGTCCTGAAGAAACCCCTGACTACAGATTGATCCCTCGGGCACTTCCCGGCTGTGAGTTGTTGGTTTTTATGCTTATGCATTCTTCATGGAATTTTAACGTAAAACAAGGTCTGTCTTCATTCACCAAAGGGTTAACAAAAACTCTAATAATTAAAATTAACAGCAAGAAGCTGAGGAGCTCCCCAGTGCAAAGTCTAGTACACATCAATTCCTTTTCTCCTGCAGGATAATGGACCAGGCAAGCAAACTTCCAATTGCCCCCCACAGGGCTGTGGCTAACAAGCTAACAAGTGTGTACTTGTACTGCCCCATCTCTCTCCTTCCTCCAACAGCATGACTCCAGCTCCATGTGGCAGATATGACATTTTATATAATGGGGCAACTCACTTCTGTTTTTCCTGCTTTCTCCAAGGCTGAATCTGGTCTCACAGGACAAGAGCAGCCAAGTGGTTAGAAAGTGAGACTTAACAATGTCTTTCAAAAGATCCAAAATACATACTAGTCTCAAAAAATTAGAACATACAAATGAGGTCAGGAGAGCACCGAGAACAGCTTTCAAAAATCCTTATGACCCCTGACAAATGCTTTCTTTTCAGCATTCCCTACGAGTCAAATTGCTGGGACAGTCTCTCTTAAATGGTTGCTGTTCTTTCTAACCAAACAGAGAGCATCCCTCCCTTCTTCATGTGTTAAAATGCCACTTAAAACTCTAGAAGTGGCAATAACCACCACAAGGTTAGATCAGCCACAGAAACTTCTCTTTGGATGATGATGTCTTTTTCTGATTCTCCTTAAAGGAATGCCCTAAGTCAGGAAGCAGAGCTTTCAAGAGAGTCACACTGGTGTTGGGGTGTTGGGGAGGCATCCATGACAAGAACCCAGTACAGCATTTAGTGAGCAACACCACCAGGACATTCTTTATCAACAATTAAGGGAACTGCACCGCATCCTGAGCAACCACAGTGCCAGTCAAATGTATCAGGCTATTTAGGACACAGCAGGATGCAGTCCCAGAGGAGGAGGGCAGCTGCTTCTTTGCCCAGAGAAAGCAAACATGGGGGGCTTTTTTCCAACCAGAGATCCATGGCTCACTCCTGCTGAGGGCTTCCCAAAGACATACTGCATCAGCATATTCACCCATCAGTTTGGTTCTGCTGCTGCCCAAAATAGTCTTGTTTATTTGTGAGCAGCCACAGCTGGAACCAGGGGCATTTGCGTGGCTTGTGCCATTATGTCATAATCCTGGTAGTGGATAAAATCCACAGTGATTAAGAAAATAATTTGGTTTTGTGATGTAAATTCATAAAGCACAGCACATGCTATTTACTTTGCACTAGGGAGTGTATGTTTGTTGCTGAAAATGTGAAGGTGAAAAATTTTTTGTTGAATTTAGCATTTACGAGTTTATTTAAATTTTATATCAAATGTTTATTACAGAGATTTTGAAATTTGCAACAATCAACAGTGATGATCAATACTAACTGAGAACATCCACCTTGTCACATACTTAAAGGATGCTAAGAAAGTGAAGCCTTAAATTTGTCCCTAAGGGAGTGTGAGGTGGCACACGACACAGTAACAGCAAACTAACTCGATCTTTATCATCAATATTTTGAACGTAAACTGAAAAATACAAGCTTTTTTCAATATTAACTACATTGAAACACAAGTGCAAGCACATAAAGAGTGAATTATCTGTGCATTACTGTTAATAAATTCTATGCACTGTTAATAATAAATATGCTAATAGCATTCAGCTCATAATGCTGATATTCCTCAGATACTAGAACTGTGTGACAGCTGTGTCTGAATTTTATTCTGTGATTCAACCAGAATAATAACTGACTAGTTATTTTCTTCTCTTTTGTAAATAGAACGTAACAAAAGATATCCCTGTGATAAAACCAGCACAAGGTTAAGGAAATGACATCAAAATATTACAAAAGTAATTCCATCATGCAGACAGCCTCCTCACTGCTAGATTTTGCAGCAAGCACATGTCAAAAGCTCTCTACAGTTAATACACCTCTAAAACTGAGGTCCATGAACTCAGATGAATTTTCCTAACCGAGAGATAATTTGAAAAGATTAAAATTCAAACCATGGCTTGCTGTAGCACCTGCTCTGTAGGATGTGGTGACACTGCGGTACTGGAGTTTCTGCAGCTCTAAAGATAGAGTTGTGCAGTCAGAGCCTGAGAGCTGCCAAAGCAGCACGTGAGGGACCTGAGCAGCCCTGGGCAGGAGCATGGGCAGAGCAACTTCTTGAGGATGGAAGCATGGGGATGGGGCAGGATGTTGGCATTATGTTGTGTGCAACAATCCAAATAATTTTTTGAACAAGATCTAATCAAACTGTAGAAGAACAAACCTGTCACAGATGTGCCCTGGAGCTTGGCTGATAACAGAAGCCAAATTCTGCTGGGTTTGGCTTGGGTAGAGTTCATTTTCTCCGTGATAGCTATTATGGGGCCCTGTTTTGGATTTGTGCTGGAAATGTTTTAGTTATTGCAGTGCTTACACAGAGCCTTTTCTACTCCTCACACCACCCCACCAGCAAGTTAGGGGTGCACAAGAAGCTGGGAGGGGACACGGCCAGGACAGCTGATCCCAACTGACCTACAGGTCCTGCTCCTTCCCGGAGACAGCCAGGGTTCATCCTGGGCAAATGTATCTCCTGGAGAATGCCCCAGCCCACAGGCTGCAATTCCTATTAGCAGAGTGCTAGTCTGCCCTTCTACCACAGAAACGGACATGGAGAGAGGATGTAAGGGAAACAGAGCCAAGAGGAGCTGTACAGACACGCTTCATCCACACCATAGAAACAGTGCACAAGAACTGCCCTAGTACTGTTTCTAGGAGCAAATTGCTGACTGCTTCCCTTAGGGAAACTTGTTCGGGCAAAAAATACCCTTATCTGATGGATAAATACCCAATATCTGAATGACAGGGGATGATGAAGTCAATGAAAGCACAGGAACAGGGACATCAGGAAGCAATATGAGAGTTTAATAACTATATTGACTCTTATAGAAGTGATTCACAATGACTTTTTAAGGGAAGGATTTTAGAGTCTGGCTGCTGGGACTTTTGCACGGTGACTTCTAAATCCTTTTAAGGAGTTATAGAGGAATTTGTTTGTTTCTTTAATTGCTATGGATTAGAAGTCAATAATGGAAAAAAACAAGCTCTGAGTGCTAGTTCATGTCACAGTTTAGAGAAAAGACAACAGATGAGTATAATTTCTTTTTAAATGTATAAATTTGAAAATTCAACTCATTGCAAGTATATGCTATTTTCTGTAATTACAGTCCTCAATCTTCTCCTGAAAGACAAGCTGTTTTTCCCATGTTTGGTCTACAGGGAGTTCTGAAAATAAGCAGTTATCTTTTTCTAAAAATTCTGGATTATCCCAGATTTCTCTAATGTGCTCATAAAAATGAAACTCCAGAATAATATTTTTGTACAATAATGGTGTGACTTGATGGTAACACTGTCAAACATTTTGCTAGGGCACATAAAACATTCACGTGAACTCAACACAACAGTAAAGTCTATGGTGTCTGAATAAACAAGACTTTGCCTGCAGTATAATCATGTTCCATTTGTAGCTAAACCAGAGTTTTGTGTTACTAACTCAGTTTGAAACAGGTCTTGCTAGTCAACATGGTGGGCTGAGAGAGGCTGTTTCAGGACTGAAAATGGGGAAAGGAGACAAAAGGATATTTTATGGCCCAAAAGGAAATATTACAGACTGTTAGTCCTCCTAAACTGGCTAAGAGTGGATGCCAGGCAGGCTGTTACCTGGAGCAGCAGTCACACGCTCCAGCAGCAGCTGCTGCCACCAAATGTTGCTCCAAATCTCTCTGTCAGCCCCACTGCAGGCCACCACAATACTGCAGATTCTTAGAATCATAAAATAGTTTGGGCTGGAAGGCCAAAACTATCTTTAAAGGTAATCCAACCCCCCTGCAATGAGTAGGGAACCTCTTCAACTATGTTAGGTTGCTCAGAGCCCTGTCCAACCCAGCCTTAAATGTTTCCAGGGATGAGGCATCCACCGCCTCTCTGGGCAACCTGTGCCAGTGTTTTACCACCTTCACTGTAAAAAACTTCCTCCTTATATCTCATCTAAATGGACCTTCTTTTCATTTAAAACCATTACCCCCTCTCCTGTCACAACAGGACCTGCTAAAAAGTTTGTCACCAGTTTTTTAAGCCCCCATTAAGTACCTAAATGCCACAATAAGGTCTCCCATAAGCTTTTTCTTCTCCAGGCTGAATAACCCCAACTCTCTCACAGAAGAGGTGTTCCATCTCTCTAGGTGTTCCATCTTGGTCGCTTTCCTCTGGACTCACTCCAACAGATCCATGTCCTTCCTGTGCTGAGGAACCTGGAGCTGGATGCAGTATTTCAGATTGTCCCCCATAGTCCTCTGTGAGACATGCTAGCAAGTGAATAAAGAAGGGTCTACGTGCTTCTGGTTGAACATGGTCTACCCATATCCAGCTGGTAGTTTCAATGGTTCATATCAAGAATTAGCTAGAGCTCTCTCCCCATTCCTCTTGCCAAGAAGTCATTTGCCACCTCTCACCTCCCTCAGATCCATTGAAACTATCCCTTCTCTATCTGTTTACTGTCACCACAGGCAAAGGCAGGGAAATGAATCCTCAATCTGAGATACCATTGTTCAAATAACTTAAAATTCTCTTATGTAGAGATACCTGGCACCAGCCTCACTGCTATCGAAAAAAAGAAAAAAAATCCAAAGAGAAATCAGCTGGGAAATCATCCCACAGTTGCATACAGGAACAACAGGGATATGCATATGGATACTAGATAATTTAAAGTGAGAAAGAATACAAAATTTATGCATTTGGGAATGATGGTAAAAAGCAGAAAAGGTGAAGAAATACAATTCAAAATATTTATTTAAAGGTGGGAGGGAAAGGGAATTCTGACTAATGAATGATCCACTCCCCCAAACTGACACTCAGGCTCCTGCTGCAAGATCATTATTTCCAATAGCGTTCCTGAAGGAGTCAAGTTTTGCAATGCAAAATATTGATGCAGCTGTAATTACAACTACTCATCTCAAGACAGAAACTTAGTGCTCAGGAGGTCCTTGGACTTATGCTGCCACTTGCCACATGCCTTCCAAAGCCAGCTCACACCAGGATTGCCAAGACAGTTTGCATCGGTCACGTTTTGTACTGGTTCATATGCTCTAGGAACAAAACGTGCTTTTCAAGATTCACTTGTAGCTTTCAGGGTCATTTGGGATCCCAAGTAGTCCAATTGCTTTTAGAAATCAACACAATATGGTAATTTATTTCAGAATAGTAATTCTCTTGCTTTTGGAACACCAGCACTCACTGTATGTGTGGAGGAAACTTTCCACACATAGCAAAAAATATCCAGTATATATCCAGCACTATGGTGCAATTTTGCACACAGCCTATTCCCCATGAGTTGGTTCCTAGCCAAAACGCTCTCCTCCAGTCAGAAAGCAGCAGCATCACTAGAAATCTCAGATCTAACTAACACAGAAATAACAAATACAGCCAAATCTGCCCCAGAGACACCTTTGTTGGGTGACTGCCTATACTTAGAGGTAATGCAGCACATAACCATATCCAGATGCTGACAATCTTCCTCAGTCTCCTGAGGAATGCTGAGCCCTTCCCACTAACCATCAGTACCTTTCAAGAGTACTTCAGGTCAGACACCTCAAAGTCGTGTACCCCAATTCATTTCCCTCTGAGAAAGCACATGCTTTTATAAGTAACTATCTCACTGCTGTCACAACTATGCACCAGACAGAAGTGCTTTCTATCAAAGCTAACAGGGCAGCTCTCTCCATGTGCTTTTCAGGGCTTCCTAAAGGTCACATTTTTCTCTACTGATTTGGCATGTGCAACAGAGGGTATAAAATATGCTTATGAGGTTTTCGTCTCTTCTTTGTAAATATAGCCTGGAACTCTAGCACCAGCTCTTGGCATCAAAGAGTTCAAGGACATGTCAAAAATACCATCCTGCTTTCTGCCTGCTTCAAGGCCCTGGGCTTACCAAAATGTGATGACTTAGAAATGGATGGAAAGCAATGCCAGTGCCATAGACAAAAGGACTTACAAAAGAATTAATAAATGACTATCACTTCTCTTGCCTCAGGACTTTTTGGGTAAATTATTACTCTTTAAAGCAGTGCACTGTGAGTAAGCTGCCTGACTCCCATTAACATTAGTAGCAGTGGCACAGCATAAGCTTTATGTGCCAGTTCTGACAATTAATCACAGACTTGTATCTGTAGGGCACTCGCTTTGAACTCAGCAAATCTGCAACAGAACAACTTCTCTGTCAGACTCTTCTTTGAAGAAAAATCACAAGGAAGCGGGTGGGCTGCTGGCTAAGCCTCCTCTTAACCCACCAGCACTTCCCCCCTAACTCTAACAGTAAAGCAACAAGTGAAAATGTTAAATAGCTCTCTTGCTGCATTTCCAGGAATGTTAGACAAAGTAGGAAAGAAAGAAAGGATTTTTTTTTTTTGAGCAGGAAGAAGAAAGGATAAAAGAAATCACACAAAATTAATGCACTGAATGTGCCATCAAGATGAGACTGGGCTTGGGGTTTTTTGTTTGGTTGGTTTTTGGTTTGGTTTTTTTGTTTGTTTGTTTGTTTGTTTTTTACGCAAGGTGAAAGCTGGAACGCTTGAGAATAATTTCCATGTATGGATTTGGAAATCTAAAAATAGCACCTCATTTAACATTCAAAAAAAAGACAAGACAACAACTGACCCTAAAATAGATAGTGATGAATACATTCAACATCAAATTTTCTCTCTTTTCTCTTCCCTTCTGTGCTTGCTGGCACCTTTTCCGCAGCCCACCCCTTGTCATTTCCCTAAAGAGGGAGGAGAGGTAATCGTTTCTGAGCAGCCTCAGAGCAGCTTTAGCAAAGCAAGACAGCCACGATGGATAAGGCTTCACAGGAGGGCGGGTCCATCAACTCGGGGCTTGTTATTGTATGCCTGAGGTGCTGGGATTTTGTCTCACTTCATGCTACACTGAAAAATATCCACCTCCTCTGGTTTCCATGTGATGTTGCTCCATAGGCTTTTAGACTTCCCTTTCTGCACCTCTTTTGTTCTCCACTCAGCAGCAATACACCTTCTTGGCAGAGACTTTCAGTTTGGTAAGACCTCCAAAATGACCCACACGGGGGAGAACAGGGATGCAGCCAGCCCTCAAACCTCTGCATTCCCCTCCCAGGGGCTGGAGGAAGGCCCATGACCCCTCTGCACCACTCCAGTTGCACCTTCAGCCCACTCCTTGGGTAGGACATATCCCTTCAGCTCACAGAAAGCCAAAATCACTGGCTCTATGCTAACTCCATTTCTCCCTCCTCAGAACTGAATAAGAGCTCCCTCCAGAAAGCTCTTGTTCTCCAATAAAATCTGCTGGTGCAATAGGTTCTTGGGTCCATGTCTGTCAGGCCCAGTTGCAACACACTTGCATCAGGGGCCAAAGTGCTCCTAGATAGGTCTGTGATGAGAGGCATATAAATACATCACACAGACAGTCTTTGCCCCAAAACCAGTAACTAGATAAAGCCAAGAACCTAAAGATCAGGACCAGGAAAACAAGACACTGAAGCAAGACACATTCTGACCCGAGTGCAGCCCTGGGAGCTGAACCGCGTGGCTGCAGCTGTGACAGTGCTGCACTCAGGGAAAGCGGGGCAACACTGCAGGGGAAGGTTTGAGACTGCAGCAAAGCTGTCTGAAGTCCAGAGAGAGCACTGCACCAACAAGGGATCAACTCTTGCTAGAGCAACAGTTTGTACGTGGTGATTAAGCACACTCGCATGGCTGTCGCTGGGAAAAGTGCCCAGTACTTGCCTGCAGTACGCCTGGTTTTAGCTGGTGCTTTCACAAGCAATACGTTATTTCATCCGTCCCCCACACACAGAGCCCCAAATAAAGAGAAAACTCATCTTCTTGCAGGAGCCAATGTTCTGGTTCCTTCTGTCTGTTCGCTCTCACCAGAGGCCCACCAGAGCAGTAACGTCCAAACAAGTCTCATTTACTTTTACTGATGATGCCAGCATTGTAGCAGGAGGAACAAAACAACACATTGAATTCAGGACAAATGAAAAATCTGTTTTCCACTCCTTCATAAAAGAAAAAAAAAAGGATTCAAGTATCAGCTGTTGATATTTACTAGCAGTAATATTTCACTTACACTGCTTACTGTCCTGTGTCACCAGTTGTACATCCACCCCAGACATTCACATACAGGTGGGTATATGAGATGGGTATGTGCAGCACTGTCTACAGTAAAACTTGTATAACCTGATGCTCTAAGTAGCCAGAACAACTTCCAGAAAAACTATTTTCTCGACAATATTGTGTGCTGACAGACCTTTTAAAACTACTTCAAGACCTGTTTTGATACTTGAATGCAACAGTGAGACTTCCAGTGCACGGCACTCAGGAAACCAAGTCCAGTGAATCCCATACTCTGCCTACTCATGCTGCCCTCAAACTACACCTGGAGGGCTTGTTGAGGTTCAGTGCACTGGTGTGGCTACGTCCCACATAGCTGACTGAATGATCTAATGACACCCAAATGAACTAAACATCCCACTCCCAGACTTCTGTGGAAGTCAGTGCACCAGATGTACTGTATTACTGGACATGTGATCTGGCACCGATGTACATGATAAAATGTTGACTAACACCAAGTGTAGTCAGTGTCATGGACAAATGGTCAACAGCAAAATAATGAACCTAACCCTAGCCACATATTTTGGCCAGGATTCTCTGTACATAGGCCTCAAGTCACAGCTACCTGTTGTGTGATGCCCAGCTCTGTGCTAACATCGTCCCTCTGATGGTATCAATGTAAGTAATGTGCAGGCAAGAGCTCTCCTGTATGTCCCTTGGTGCTTTGGTTTTGGGAGATGCCTGTTAGCTGTCAGTTAGAAGGTGTTAAGGAAAGGTAAAAACATACTTTTAATAGCTGGGTTTGGTTTGTCATTTGGTCAAAATGAAGAGATTGATCTCTATTGATCTGTGGAAAGGCTCAGCCTTTCTGTTGCTTATCAGAGTTGTGCCAAGAGCTTGACACACACAGACAGAAGCAAATTTCAAAAAGTAATGAGTGAGTGATGGCAAACTCCTGCCAGCCTCGTTCACCATCACACTTGGCTGCAAAAGGAAAGTGACAGAGGCAACAGCTTCTGGTTATTGTCTCAGCACTGCCAGCAATGGCAGGAATTTGTTTGATTTTCACATGAACCTAATGCATCCACATCAATGAATAATAAACAGAGGAGAGAAGTTCTCTCTATACACAGAAGAGCGTCTAGGCATTGCATTTTTATTTCCCCCAGCAGATTTTCCATTATGCTCTGTTTTCTTTTTAGCTTCTCCCCAGGTGTTTACACACATCACCTTGGATTCCTAATTCATATTCTTTAAGGCACCACTAAAAGCTCATCCACTTGCATTCTCAAATCTCAGAAGGAAAAGCAAAACAAAAAAAACCCACACAGCCTCCCAGGCATACAAAGAGTTCCTCTCTGAGCTCACCACTCCCCAAGACTGTAAGACTCCTGCTCCTCCACCTGGGAGTGTTTTCTCTACTCATGCCTACAGCACAGGAATAAGAGATTTGGAAAGCAGCAGTGTTCCTCCAGTGTGCCAACCACACCACTAAACAGCCACCACCAGATGTTTTTCCCTTTTTATCAACATCAAAATGAAGGCAGCTGTCAAAGCAGATGGCTTTCTGGCCCAAACTAGTTCCCCCCAATTCCACCAAGATGAGATTGTTGTGTAGGTCAGAGCCCTCTGCAGCCAACTCAGGGCCACACCAGCATCCTACCTATATCCTCTCCTTGACTGCAGTTCCTTCTGCCAACTTCATAAACGAGTTTGCAATTCTTATAGGCCATCACTGCCTGGGAATTAGCTCTCTGTGGTCCCCCACTCAGGTGGAACCCTTTCAGCTAGTGCATCTCTTCTAAGGACTGCACCATCAGGTTTAGGGACCTCCCAGACCTTAGTAACAGGTCTTAGCCCCTACAACAGTATCTACTATGTCTTCTCCAAGCATTGCTTTGGTACAGCTACAGATCAGCTCCTCTGCTCTATGAGAAAAGAACAATAAAACACCCATTGTGAATCCAATAAGCTGGTGACAAATAGCCTCTCTTTTCTGGCTAGTAAAATACTGAAGACCACCCAGTTGTGATAAAAAAATAAATTAATATCCTTAAATTTAACTTGCTGGCATCTGACTGCCATAAAATGGGGATTCATTTACCTCTAGAACTCTGCTCTCTTACTTGCATAGAGGATGGTTTCCCACTGGAAGTCGGTGCCAGAACTGCTAATCAGGGAATCCTAGGAGCCAGCAGCCAAAGAGATACATGAAGCCATCTGATCCATCCATGCATCACACAGATTTGCAAAGCGTCCTGCCTGTGCAACACTTGGTCCTGTCAAAAAGCTTCACCTAGCAGAGCTGTCAATTCAGCTTTTCAGAGAAGCACTGATTCCTCCTGGAAAACTGGGAGGACTACTCTGAGAAGCTCATCCAATTGCCACATCAAGTGGGATTTTTGCATTTCTCTACCTGGTTCCTTGTTACAAAAGCCTCTAATTCTCAACTCCTTCTACATGAAAAATCTGGACATCCCTGGAAGTGATGTCACCACAGAGTTTTCTGCTTCATCAGCTGAAGTCAGTACAGAGGGCTGGTGTTAGGCTTTAAGTGTCAGAGCAAAGGTTTATTTACTGAATAAAAAATCCTGCTTTCATGCAAAGACCCAAACAGCAATGAAATACAGCAGAAATAATCAACATGTAGGTCCTGGTATGCCAAGTTCCATGAGGGATCAAGATATTTTTGAAACAAGCTGAAGACCAGTTCAGCCTAGGTTTTTGTGGAATAAGTCACAGGTAAGCTCTAATGCAGCCTGGCAGCTGATGGTTCACAGCTACTGGTGCAGGACTATACCTGGCAATTAATTATTTCCTGGCCCCTGACATTTTGGGATGAGGTGCAGAGCTGGCTGTGGCCAAGCTACTGGCCAGGGAGGATTCACCACACACAACAGGTTCCCCCCAGGCCATATCAGAAAGGCAATTTTGAAATTATATGCCTACAGTTTTCCATTCAGTGTGCATTTCTTCCAGATTATTTTATGGTTCTGTAATAGCACTGACAATTATTATTTCTCAAAATGTAGTAATTTGTTTACTTTTCAAATAACATGACAATTAGGATTACTTGCAGGTAAAACTGAGTACCAAGATGTCACTTGTGCTGTATCAGTCCTTCTGACAAACAGCAAGGACACTGGCTTAGAGTTATACACGGCAGAAATTCCACAGCACCTACACATGTTTCTGTGGAAAATTTTTTGAAAATTATGAATTCCAGTTTCTCACCCACAGATATCTCCAAGGACCTGGTTTTCAGCAGGTGCTGAGGAATCCCCATTTTGTCATACCTTAATCCATTAGCAGTCTTTGTTTTGCTATTATTTCTAGGAGAAAATAGACACCAATGTATCTAATGGGTTTTGGCCAGTAAGTTTTCATTTGAAAGTTTTAGTACTTTTTTTTTAATATCTTCAGAAAAAAAAACATTATTCTTGATATATGGTTTTGCAAATCTTTCTAGGAGATATACTGCATAATCCCTGGCACTACAGGAGACAGCATTGTCTAGCACTTACAGCAGTGGGAGTCCAAAGACCTGAGTTCTGTTTCTGGCTCTCCCACTCACTCTCTGCATGACATTTAGCAGGTCAATTAACTTCTCTGTAACTCTTTCTGTGAAATGGGTGTACTTGGGTCATATTCCTGCTTCAGCACCTTGTTTAAGTCAGAAGGATACTGAGTGAAAACCATTGCCCAAGTGTTTCAAATGCTGGGATGGAAAGTCCCCTACACACTGTCAGCAGCAGCATTAAGAGAAAAGTTTAACTGTGGAATCTCTTCATTTTCACTGAAATACCAGAAAGTCCCAGATCCCCAGGAGTTCGTTTCTTCTTCTGAAATCCATTGAGTATTTAGCACCCAGATGCTGATTTCACACTATTTTTATTTTCAGAATATCTATTCTTGTTTCAGTACAATTATTATTTTGGTATGAATATAAGCAAACTCAAACTCTTAGTCCCCAGTCTATTGCTCCCTTTTGATTAGGCTCTTTGTCTATATGGATTCATGCCACTACTGACTTCCTCCTGATACTGAAAGAAAAAAGATTAAGTCTCGCCTTGGCAGTTTAACACTTTTCTTCCCACGGCAACACAGTCAGGCATGAGAGAAAGTTATAAGGAATGGCATTACATCATGTTCAAAGACATGATTATGACATGCCGCAAAATGGATTCTACAAGGAAAACTGATTTAGTGTGTGCCTATGATGAGTAAAGAGCAGCTAGTACTGAGCTAATGCATTGCTAAAGATTGTACCAGATTAAACCAGTAACTCAGCCACCTCCATGTCCTCTCCCATAAAATTTTAATAAACCCAATCTCATAGGAGGAAAGAAAAGACAGGGACCCTACTGAATTATTTATAGCCTTGGTTGCGTATGGCAAAGAAGCCCCTCTTAGGTGAGCAACTGATATTCTTCCATTGATTTTCTCCTCTCAGAATATCTAGGTGAGAATCAAGTTTGGGGGGGAAAAAACCAAAATATACAAGGTTGCAAAAGGGCAAGCCAGGAAAGTCTGAGTTGATGGAGGCAGAGATGAGAGAGAGTTTGTATTTATGAAAGAGATATCGATCAACTGCACGCACTAGCGGCAGATAGACTCAAATTAGCTGTCATAATTCCAGTGATGCAGAGGGACATGCAGGCTCAAGCTCCATTAAATATAACCTACATCCAGAGCAGCCAGATGAGATTTGTGAGACTGAACTCTGAATGCCCATAGGAAATACCTGCAGTTGATTTATATTCCTGATTTCTTATTCCCTCACCAACTGTGCAATCAGTTCCTGGAGGTGGGCAGGGAATAATTGAACAGCTAAACTGTGATTCACCCAGCCAATTAAGGAGTCTTGGGATGGGCCCTAAGACAAATCCTTTAACTTCATCCAGTCTTCATGGTCCGGAACTACATTCACCTCTGACAACGTGGCCAAAATCATCATGGCCCAGTTAACACTAAGACTCTGAGGATGTAAAGCTGCATTATGGTTTTCACACATTAATACTGACATATTTTAGACCTTTCCAAAGTAGCAAGTAGGAGGATGTTCGGGTTGTACATGAGGACTGGGGGTGTATTCTGCAATTCCATGTATAAAGAGCATCACTGCAAAACAGTAATTAAACTGGCAACCACTGTCTAGTAGCTATCAACATATAAATATCACCTATATGTTTCAGCCTGGAGCTTCTGTCGGGTCAGAGCCAGGTTGTTTGATTCAAAGTTTGTTGGCATCTATCTGATCCTGGCTGCTGTGATGTTTCCCTGTGGATGGTGCACGGCTTTGTGAATAAATCACAGTAAGTTCAATTCCAAAATGTTCCACTTACGTCTTTCTTCTTGCACTGAAGTAAGGAAGCCCTTAACTCCTCATTACTGACTCTGTGTGTGGCACATGGCTTGTAATCACCTTGAAATGTTTAACCACCGGGATTTCACCTCACTAACATTGTGGGGTGGGGCATCAGACTGGGGTATAAAACAACTGGGACATAAATCATCATAAACCAGGCATTAAATTGGTATATAAATCAAAAATTATAGAAGTCAGATGGATGAGACCCATTAGATCATCCTGTTTGTTCTTTCCTCTGTTTTCACCCCAAGAATGCACGAGGCATCATTCTTGATTAGCCAAGAGACAGAAAAACGCCCATCTCTCCCCCTCTGTGTCTCTCCAGAGGAAGAGAAGGGAAACAGAGAGCTCTGTATGCATATTAATAAAGCTATATTTTGACTGGCTGAATGACTGGAAATGATTAGCAATGGTGTGTTTTACCTGTCAACATCTCCACGCTGCAACAGGCAAAGAGTCTCTAATACTCCTTTTGCAAAAAATCACTAGTAAGACTGGAGAGTACTTTTGATTCTCCTGCACTCAGAACAGCTCCATAAATACCCTAAGACTCTTTTCAATGGTGAAGATAAAAATGTCATATTTTTTTTTCCTATATAACAGTGGGGGACAAAGTGAAATACCACCTAAGCCAAGGTGAATCCAAGTGCCTGCACACACAAATATAACAAAAAACCAAACCAAACAAAAAAAAAAAAAATACCAAAACCTATCAATATGAAGGCTGCTGAGTCAAGTGTGCCAAAGCCAGGAAACACAAGAACACCACCCTTTGAAAGGGTCAGTGTGAAAGGTGAGAACACATGCAACCCCTCTAGCAAAGAGCGGTCAGAGCAAAGATCAGCCAGCTGACAACAGCCCCTCCTCCCTCTCACACAAGCACTTTCCTCTACAGCTACCCTAAAAGTCCTTGGTGCTGATAGGTCAGTTAGCCTAAGAAGCCTCTTCAGATGTGGTCCCCATCTGCATTTTCCTCATTCACTACAACACAGTGTGAGCTGGGTGGCAACTTGAAGTTTCATTACAGAGTGCACTTATACTTGCACTGAAAGTCAACAGGAGCTGTGCTCTGGAAATACAAAAGGCTATTTAATGACAAGTACTGTGAAACCCAAGTCATCAGTATCTCCATGTAGACACCCAAAAATCCCAAATCACTTATCTTTGATTGTCAGGCCTGGAATGGGAATTACAGCCCATCACAAGGTGTTACTAGATATTAATACAATTATCTTTACATGCCATGCTACAGTACAATAAATGGAAATATGACAAAGTTCATGAAGTGGTTAACTCTGTCATAGGATCAGCAGATGTGTAACCTGCAATTAAAAAGGCCAGCAACCATACATTAAGCAATGAAAAAGAAACCAAACATTGAAGACATCGTTGAATGGAAGCAGAATATCCCAAATGTATGGAACAAGGCAGGGGTATGTGATTACAGTTATTAAGGACTTGATAATGAGTGTGCTGAGAGGAGATAAATTAAGACCAAGTATGCAGCCTAAACTGTGTCATCTCCTAACTTTGCATGTTTCTGTTTGCAACCTTAAAAATGCTCATCAGATTTTAAGTGAACTTTAAAACAAACAACAAACTGCAAAACCAGAAATTCTAGTGTGGGGTTTCTTACTGATTCAGAATACTGGTAAGTGGTTTGTCAGCAGAATAATACTCTTTTGATTCACCTCTCAGCCCCATGTTAAGTGAGCTGCAGGAAGAACCTGCTGGCTGAGAGAGCAGGATGAGACCTCCCCTCTGCCAGTGTTTCACAGTTGCATTAGCAGTAGATGCACAGCAAGACTTCTGACTGCTCTTTCAACAGGGCTTTGGAGGGGATCCTTCCCGATTTGTTCCCCACTTCACTCCAACAACAAGATGCCATTTTTTGCACCTTCCCTCCCGAATTGTTCCAGTCCACCACTCCAACCATTATCCCAGTTGCAATGCTCAGCAATCCCTTATCTTAACCTCTCCCAAATCTCCAGCACTAAGTTCTACCCCTTTACTTGTCCTCCTTTCCTCCCTGCCTACATCTTGGCCATGTTTTCTATTCAGGCACTCCTGTCAGCTCAGGACTGGAGGGTCTATTGACCTTCTCCCTTACTCCTGCTCTGCTCTTCTGTCTCTAAGAAGCAAAATAAAGAGTAGCATGCAGTTGGGAAAGTTATTCATCAGTGTAGGTATTAAGGTCACAGCCATATTAGCAGATCCTAAGATGTAGCCTAGCAGAAGGCGATAAAATCCCTTACAGATTTCAAAATAGGTCTTAGGCTTTGATGCCAAAAAAAAAAAAATAGATATCTTAGCTGGAAATAGCATGATAGGAAGAAAACCCTACAGCAGAGAGAGGGAAATGAGAAGGTCTGTCACTACCACCTGGTCATTAGCTATGGGAACAATGAGCACAGTGAAGATCCAACAACACTAGACCTCCAGGCATGTGAGCACCTGCTGCCTGCCTGACCTCCGGGATGGCTGCCCCGGCTGTTTTAGTAACCAATGCATTAAGGAATGACATCATGTCATCAGCCAAATGGCACTGACCAGCAGGATGGTGCCATACTTCAGGGTGTACCTCCATCTGGGGGTCAAGGTAGCTAATTAAAAATGAAATAGCTTTTCCTTGTAGAGGAAGACAGGAATGGAAGGAGACCCGAGAGAGTACAGGAGAGAGTAGAAGAAAGGAGCAAGAAAAGTGGGATGCTGCCTATTTATTTCAAACACTGCTTTCAGTAATACCTAGGGGAGGAAAAAAAATTCTCTGGGGTCAGCACTTAATACAGATACAACAATGAAATATTTATTATTGCTTATAAAAGTAGACAGGGTCAAGCCCATGAGCCTACTGGTGTTACTAATGCATTGTCAAGCCATCAGCTGAGCTGCTATACAAATCTCAACATCTTGTTCCATGGAATGAGAAGGCTTGGGAAATCTGTAGAAATTACCAAGTGTAGACATGGCAGTGTTTTTCAGTGTTAATTGTTGCCAGCAATCTCCACAATTGTTGTTGGATACTTTTCCATCCACCTCACCAGTAGTTTTACTGGTTATAAGGAGTTATATGAGTGCTTTGTAGGCCTAAATGAGGAAGCCTTAATCTCCTGCAAAGTTTGGAGCATTAAGGCTGATAAAATCCACTCGGCTTTCAGCATAGGTGCTGTATGAATTAAAATACTACCACTTGCTACATCCAGTAAAAATCCCTCATTTCCTCCAGTACCTTCTCCGCTCAGAATGTGCCAGGCTATTACTTTTGACTTTGGAGTTCATTTTTTATGCAAATGGCTTTCAGACCATCACAAACACAGGATTATTGCAGCTTTTCAGCAGTGCAGATGAAGGTTATCATTCCAATTAATACAAGGCATTATGACTGTTGCTCTGACAATGCAGCTCCCCGTGCTGATGCTCTAAATTCAGAGCCCATATCCTGGGGTTGGTCCTGCAGTAAAAATGCAGGGGCAGGTGACAAGCAAAGGAGATCCCACAGTGCCAGGCAAGAAGTATTTTCAGAAAGCCCAGGAAATTCTAAGCACTTCCTAAGAAGCATCAGCTACCTGCTTATGAACTGGTTCTCTCTAAAGCAGTCTGGTGACACAGTTTCTAAGCTGTGCAGCAAAAGATCAGTTTCCATAGCAATTCCAGCCACTCTCTGCCCAGATGCAGCACTCTTCACATTCCTGGACACAAAACACAGCTGCTGTGGAAGACAGGCCCAGGTGGCAATGGAAGGCTGGAGAAGAGCAAATAGACAAATTCCCTGTTTCATTACCATGTGTAATCCGAAGTACAGAATCAGATTTGTGATATATAGGGAGGAAGAAAAAGTAACAGACTTAAAGACCCAACTATCTACCTCACATGATAGGCTCTGTGAGTCAGCAAAACAAAAGCTTTTGGACAGAAGGAAGAATTTTTCATCTCTCTTCTGATGTGGAAACTTTCATGCAAGCCAGTGGGAGGTCTGCCAAAGGCTCTGAGTGCCATGCAGCAATTGTCCCATTTTCAGCTACCAAGGCAGGAAAAAGGGAAGAGGGAGTGGTTCCACTTATTCTCCAAGAGAAAGAGATCTTACTCTTCAAGAAATCACATCAGCAGCTTGTTTTCAGTCTTGTTTGCAGTACTTTAAAGTCACAATAATTTCTTCACCTGCCTTGGAGAGAAGGTGGCTCTGGAAAAGCCTCCTTTTAACCTTCCCTTGCCAAGACCACAGTGAGCAAGACTGCAGAGACACCCATGAGCATCAGCTCTGTGAGGCCCCAGGCAGGTCTGAGCCCACTGCAGGTTAATCCACAATTCTGTAGTACCTACACAGTTGTTCTTGTCGAAATAGTTCAAGGACACAAAGAAGACCCATGCCAAATACAAGTATCTTCAAAGGTAAAAATGAGGAAGGAAGCATAAGGTCTAAACAAAAGCTAGAGGCAAAAACAAGACATCATCATGCTGGAAGAACATAGGAAGACAATCTCTCCTCTTATCTGCATCTTCCTCCCTTTTCTGCACTATTTGGCTTCCTCAGAATAAGTTTCTAATCCTAACTCTCCCAGCAAGACAATGAAGTGTAGACACAGTTGGCATAAGCATACTTAGAAATTCCTTTCTGCAGCCATCTTCTATGCTGTGGTTATCCTTTTACACAAAACAGTTGATTCTTAAAAGACTGCAGCATAAGGTGAATATAGAGCTTAGGTTGTCTACAGTCTACATAAAAAAAAAAAACAAAACCAAAACCAAACACACCCACACAAAACCAAACAGGAATGAACAGAAATAACCTTACTACAATCCTTCTGATGATACAAAAACTCAGCATCAACCCAAGAGGTGCCTGTTGTACTCCAAAGAGTAAGCCAGTAGACTAAATACTCCCTGGGCTCTGAGTGCCAAACTGAATATAGCACATCATTGCCTTGGTGGTAACTACCATTTTCCAAGCAAACACAGCCTTTCACCCGCTTTACCATAATATACCAGATAATGGTTTCATGAAGATTTTGGGACAAGAAAAAATTTAACATCGACATGGTCTCCTTTTTATGGTCAACTTTCTTAAAGCACAAGCATCCATCTTGATATGCTTATTCCATCACCTGAAAACGCCTCTTACCCTTCCCAAAGCCTGCACCATATTCTACAGCTCAAACTGCTGCCACGAGCACTTCCCTGTGTGAACACACACCTGTAGTATAATGAAAGTGAGCTTACAAGAACAGCATAAACCACACAGAACAATGCATGAATAAATACAGAACTGCTCGGATTTTCTCCAGTTTTTACTGCAATAATGTACCTCCATTTCTAAGAGCATCAATGATGCTGCTACAGTTTTTCAGATGACAGAACTATGGATCAAGTTTTGTGCACAAGCCTAGGGCCAAAAAGTGACAGGATAAATGCCTAATAGCAAATCAGTCATATTACACTGGCATGTTCCATAAAGAGACAGTTATTCATGCTCAAAGTTGTCGGACACATTTTCTTTTCCTCTTCCTTCTCCTCCCAGCTCATATAGATACTTGTTTTGTCTAATTAGATGAACATTTATCTCCTGACAGGCAAGAGCTGGCAATACTACAATCATCCTTCCCTCTATCCCTGTTTAACTAGAGATAGTTGAGAGGAAGTGATTGCAGAGAAGAGAAGTCCTATTTCCCCGGCTCATGCTGCCATAGGCAATCAATTTGGAGCAAAGGTTCCATCTTGAAAATGTCAAACAGAATGAAAGAAGATAAAAATCAAAAATGGTAAAGTCAGCTCCAACTATTCCTCTCGGACCAGCTGCTCTCCCGGGTTCTTCCAGCATAGCTGAGAGCACAGCTAGAGGAGTATCTGCTTTCTGTGCCGACTGGTGCCATGAGGGCCTCAGCCTCAAATCAGTTGTCCCTCACCCGCTCCTGCAATTCGAGAGAAACCGCTGGACCATCAGTCCTGCCTGCCAGTCTGAAAAAAGCAGTCTGTGGTGCACGGCTGGAGGCCTCTTCCCGCTGATTCCCAACCCAGTAAACATGCAAACCCACAGATTTCCTTCCCAGGAACAACAGTTTGCTGCCCAGACACGAGGGAAGGAAAATAATCACTACTGGTAAAGGACAACAGTGGCTTCAGCCTGGTAGAGGCAATTTTTGGTTTTTTAGCAGGGTGACCAGACATTCTGGTTTCACTTTTCCAGTTCCTCTGAAATTCTCCAGGATGCCATTTTGCCCCAGTGTTTCATGGAAATACATTTTTTCCTCTCTCATCCTACAGATCTGAGAAATAATCCATGGCAAGAGAAGGAAGATCACCAGCCTTCCAGCTCCTTTTGCAGTTTGTCACAACACTCGCTAAAAAGGAAAATTCTGAACAGGAAATTGTTCAGAGGAAAATAATGGCCAGGTTGACTTGGATGTATCAGGATAAGCAGTGGTGAAATGAAGTAGCTGTGACCTGGATTAAACTAGTCCAGGGGCATAGAACAGGGTCAGCTGCTAAAGCAGGGACTAAAATCACTGGGACTTTCTGAAAGGTCTAAGTGTCTACTGCACTGCAAAGGGACAACATTCCCCTCAACCAAATCACAACTTGAAAGATTCGTATTGCCCTAGTTTTTTAAAACAGGTTGCTGTTCCTACACAGGAACTATCATATAGAATCAGTTCACTCTTCAATGCAGTGACCTCCAGAACCTTCATTGGCTAACTCCATATATCAAGCACTCTCCACTTGCCCATAACTGCTCTGGAGAAGCAAGAGCTTCAGCAAAATACTTTTCTTCTCTGTTTTTAGATAAGTAGATTCAAACTTCAGCTCTATCTACACCTACCTACACTCATCTGAATCATGAACTGGCAAGAAAATTTGGGTCAGAAATATACAGGAACACCCACAACACTCCATGTACCCTCCCCAGAGAGGGCACAAGCAGCCTCACCCTGAGAGTGCCTCAGACCAAATCAGATATGTAATTGTGTGAGCACAGAGTGTCTAGACTGCCACTTTGGAGACTGACAAATAACCTACTGAACACTCCCAGCAGCTGCCAACACACCAGGCTTGGGAACTTGTTGATCCCACCAAGGGATGCACACACCAAGATGCACATGACCAGGTATATAAGCCTTTACGTGAGCCATTACTGAGATAAAGATTAATTTTAGATAATAATTCTTACATTAAACAGTGAGATTCCCAGTGGATGGTTGCAGAGAAGTCATTGTTGCTCACAACAGTGGCAAAAACCACACGTACACCAAAAAAAGCATAAACAAAGGCCCTCCCTCCAGCCCTATGAACCCTGACAGAAAATGTCTGGGGGGGTACATTTTTTTTTTTTTTGTCCCCAGATGAGCAATGTTAACATAAAACTAACACCAGCAGAGAAGACAGCTGGTAGAAGAAAACCTGAAGGGAACTGAACCACCTGATCTTCTGATTTCAGGGTCAAATGAGCACAGAACAGTATTTTGCAATACCAGTGTCTTACAACCTTCTGACAGGCATGAGTTCAGTTATTCCTTTTCTTTGTGATGTCTCAATCAAAATATGTATTTATCCACACAAACACAATTAAAAATAAAGTAAAATAAAAATTTGGCATTTAGCAAGACCTTCTAGAGCATTCTTAATTCTTTACCAGATTTGACCAGCCAGGTCTACAAGCATCAATGAATTTCAAACCATGCCCGACCTCACCAATGCAGGAAATCAATTACAACATTGCACCTTCTCCTCCCCAGAGCTTAAAAGGACCCTTCCAAAGCAACAGCCACATTAGGCAGGAGTGAAACAGAGACTGAAAGCCCTGAGAACACCAGAGGTCTAGCACAGTTCTCAAACTGACACAGTCCGGACAGTGGAAGCTCACTACCACCTTTGGAGGTTTTCATCAGTCAGCATTTCCTTAACCCCTGCCACCTTCAAGGAGTTGTTAACTGCTTCCACCAAAACAGAGCTGCTCACCATGTTCATCAGTCCCCATGACTATATAGTAACAAAAGTTTCAGTGGCCTCTTTCCTTGTGAAATCCTACCTCTTGCATTTTATCAGTGAAAACGGTTTTCCATCTCCAAGATGAGAACGAGACAAGATTTAAGGTCAGCCAATACATCCCAAGGCAATTCCATCCCTGTCAGATCTTGTTGCTTCAGCAAATGTTACGAGTTGGTGACCACTGGCTACAATTATCACTGAGTACTAAGCTCCTTCCCTCTGCCTTAAAGGGTGCAGCAATTCTCTCCCTAGATCTTCAAAGGAGAGTGTTGCCACCCAGCAGCTTCTGGCAGCAGGACATATTCTACAATAAAAGCCAGCAATGAATTCTCCTGGAAGCAGGAAACTCAGCAGCAGCATCGACTGCATGAGAATCCACTCACGTACAGAGCATTCTACTGAATTAAAAAATAGGGCATTGATTTTGTTATTCATTTTTGTATTTAACTCAGTATTAATCCCTGCATACAAATGCCTTTTCCCTGCTGCCACTTTCTCATGCCTCAGCAGAATTCCTAGTCAGCAGCAGAAACAGAGATGTAGGTCCTGAGAACAAATCGATTTGTCTGCTACGAAGACAAACTGTATGTGAGATGAGGGCTCTGAGTGGGCCGTCAGTCAAAGCCTCTGCTCTCCCTCACCAGCGAGCACCTCCCTCAGCCTGCACGAGGAGAAGGGAGAGGAAAGCCAGCAACACTTACGCAAGGCGTGCCACTCATCCTGGCGGATTGTCTTGGTGATGTTGTAGGTGAGGTTCTTGGGAATGGTCGCTGAGGAGTAGTGGTACTTGATGTACGAGCACCGCTCAATTGCTCCTGGGAAAGGCAAAATGCAGAAGAGAAAGTGCTGTTAAGTGAATGCAATGTGTCCTCCTAGTTGTAGACCAGATGGGTTTGACAACCAAAAACAAAGCTTAGGAGCAAAGCAATCGCTACCATCGACAATCAGCACTATCTGTGGCCCATGAGAAGCTTATCTGTAGGGTAACCTGACTACCTGTATTGTAAGTTTGGATGTGATCTTCCACACATTCCAGGAACCTTCCAGTCTGGCCCTATAGTAGCTGGCAGTGTCAACTTTCACCATCAGATATCTATTGGGCAAATTACCCCTTCTTTCATGTCTTTTCTCTGAAACATGAGTGAGCAGCAGCAATACAGTTACTGTGTTGAAACTGTAAATTCATGTCTTAGCTTATTGTACAGTCATGGGTCTCAGTGCCCATACTCCAGGAGATACACAGAGCAAACATCTTTGATCTTTCCTTAAGCAATGAAAAACAACACAGAAAAAAATAATACATCAGATAGTAAACAATTTGCCTGACCCCTTTCCACCCCACAGCAGGATACATGACAATATGTCTCTTGACAATATGACACCCAGACACTTTCATAAAAGGTTCAGAAACAGAATTTATTGGCATGCCTGAACAATGAGCCTCAGATGGCAACATGAATGGCTGAAATGGGCAATTTTTTTCTCCTGCAGTCAGGATTTCATCTGTGTTCCATGGGAAAAAGCATCACATGCCGCTTCTGTTACCTTTTGGTCACATTATTACATTCTCCTTTTACAGAAATTTTCCTTCCTGTACAATAATCACACCCCCAGGCCCTGATCTCCTGGCACACCTCTGCATAGTGAGTGTCCTTAGAGGAATGGGTCTGGTGTAGTCTGATGCTTTCCATGATTTACAGCCAGCCAAATTTCACATATGATCAGAAACCACAGGATAGCATAACTGTTCTTGTGTCAATGCAAACCAGTCAGGTTTCCTGCATTCCTTTTGCCAGCATTCTCAGCTGTCACTGGCTTTATTACACCTTCTCACTACGCAGTCAGATTCAAAGCTCATGAAAGCCATTTTTCTATTAATATTATGGTATTTTGGATCAGGCCTTTGATAACTAAATAGGTATCCCTAATGTGGTTGGCCACTGTTGGTTGCTAGCTACCAATGGTCAGAGAAGCAGCCATGCTGGAAATGCTTTTATGTATTAAAAATACATTAAGACAAGCACTCAATAGAATAAATTAAATGAAGCAATGAATTATATAAATAATAAAGAGCACTATACACAAAGAGGCAGGTAGAGAACACTTACTGTCAGCCTGAACTGAAAAGGCAGACCCATTAGCCTTATACTGACAGTTCCATGGGGTAAAATATGCTTTTATACCACCAGAAACTCAGGTTTCTACTTCAGGTTGTAAGATAGTACTTGGCATAAACTTAGATAATAGTCCATGAATTCACAGTATGAATAAGAAAGCCCATGAAACAAATTATTAGTTACATCAGAGCCTACCAGCATCTTCCAAAGTTAGTGCAATATAAACATTTGAGGTCCTCATTGTTTGCTTCTCTTAAGCATTCTTCACATTCTGCCTTTGACAGCAATTAGATTAGACAAAGCCAAATATTATAGGGGAAAAAGGCAAAATATTTACATATGTATCCGCCTGCCCTGACAGCGTGATGGGCTTCTGTGTGAGTCTGCACCATCTGGGCACCAAATGTACGCCCAGAATTAAAGTTTCAAACTAAGAATAGTATTTAAAAAAAAGATAGCTAGTGTGCAAAGAGCTTTTAAAAAAAATCCCCAAATCACAACCTTGCCTTCTTATAGGTTTTTGTATCCTGTTTTGTTCGGTTGCTTTCCTGGACCAGAAGCATCAGCAAGAAAATGAAAAATGCTCATTTTTCAGAAAATAATCTGTAAGTTATCAGATACCTGCCCAGACAAGAGATTTATATAGAATAACAGAAATAGACACAGAGCCAAGATTCAAAATAAAAGCTTGCAGAAGGAAGGAAGAAGAAATCCTGTTCCGTTTGCTATAATTTCTAAAAGTAATCAGCAGAAACAGCTCCTCTGAAACCAAAGAGGCTAATTTCTAGCAAGGTCCATTAGACTCAATTCTGCAAATACTGTTAGGGGTAATGCAGTGAGCTGTTCAATAGCTTTTACCAAAGCCTAAAGCAGAAAGATATCACGGTCTGAATTCAGGTCATCACTTCACCGTATCTTTAAATTTGGGCTTATGCTTACTTCCCCATGGTGTTGATGAGACTTAAGTACATCTAAAAAGACCTTCAGGAGTGCTGTCAGCCGGGTGGGCAAACAGGGCACGTGGTGTTGCAGTTCACAAAGGCTGTGCAGGAAGGGCACTGACGCCCTGCCAGCTCCACCAGGGAGCAATGGTGTCCACCCAGCAGAAAACCACGGCAGAAGCAGGCAATAGCTTACTGGGAAACTCAAGCTCTTCATGGTCCAAAATGACAGTGTTTGGGATTGCTTTGCATTTAAACATGAACCATTTATTTAAACCCACTCTCACAAGTGTAGGAGAGTGACTATGCTGAGTCAATGCAGCTATATCAGCACATATCTAACTAGAGGTGAGAATTTGCTTTTGAAACTTAGAATAAGGCTTTCATTTGCCTGGACCTGCCAATAAAAGTAATGAGAAGGGTGAGTTTATGGGTAGTGATAATTCCATACTTCTGATGTTTTCCTACTTGTCCCACTGAGAAGAGAACAAGGTTCAAGATGCCTGAACATCCAGTTCCTGGAAGCCCCTGGGAGAGCAGAAGCAGTGAGTGCAGCAAGGATCAGAATGACTGCTCTCTTGGAAAGTCTTCTCAGAGAAATGCTATGAAATCCTTACCCTTCAGGAGAATTAATAGCTATGCTCACTGCAGTCTCTGAGATAGGAAGCAAAGCAAACTTTCCCTTCCGTACCCTTACTAGGGTAACTGCAATTTATGGAGCACCTCCAGCCTTCAGCACTAACTCAGGAAGACCAAATGCAACTGCAGCTGAGCTCTGCACTTTGCTGAAATAACTGGGAACAGTATTTATGGAGCAAACCAGTGAGTGGGTTTTTTCACATATGCAGCTGCCATGGCAAGAGTTATAGCTGGCCATAAGAAACACAAAACCACCACAAAGCTGCTCCACTGACACATGCAGTATATTCCAGGTTTCTGTGACCAAAGGGAAATGTTTGCTGAAAATCCTAAAGAAAAGTAGCTGACATGTTCCAATAGAGTGCTAAGAAAAGGATCAGCAGGAAGATGCCACTAGAAGGAGGCAGAGCAGACCTCTGCCATACTATCATCACATAAGCACAGATGCTTGGGGGATTCAGCAGCTGTTAACTGTAGCTGGCAACCCCCTGTTCCTGCAAAGGACAGATTACAAACAAAACTGAGATAAGGAAACTAGAGATAGCTTCAGCCTAAGCAGCTAAGCATTCACAGCATCAAACATGCCACTCCTCTTACTGATCCACTTACTTTCTCAGTTCCCTTCCCATATCTGTTGATCACCAGTCCAAACTGCCATTTTATTGCTACATAATATTTCCTCTTCTCTCCATTGCAAGGAAAGTCTTTAACCTGTGCTATAGCAGAAATAGTACCTGAAAACACTGATTTTTTTCCTATTAAATTTTCAAAACTATGGACATCCTGATGTTAGTTCAACTGCAAAAGAAACTCAGCTCCTGCTGTACTACTAGGACTGTAAACATTATTCTGGGTAGAGGCCTCAAACTTTTGGGTAATGCAGAGGGTGACTGAACCATTATCCCACTCTAAACTGAAGAGAATTGAGAGTTTACATTGCTGGTGTCCGTACTCTATTTGTCTGGTAGGTAATCTTTTTTTAGAACTTTTGGACCAGCCTTTCTTCAACACCCTGGGCCTCTCCCACTCCCTTAAATATAATATTTAAACTCTTTCAAAGTGCTCCAAGAAAGAGTCTTTACCATGCTTAATTTAAGAAACAGAATGAAAATTCAAAGTGCCACCAAGATACTGGTCACCTCCGTCCTAAATTTTGGATCCCAAAGCACCCAGAGGCATTTGTTTGGTGAGGTCATTTGACTTTTGCAAAGGTGGTTGCCAAGTTTCATGAATTTACACTGTCAATATGATCATATAGTTAGTCTTCTGCATAATACAGCCCAATTCATCTGAGAGTTGGCAACAGAGACTAATCCTTGTGCCGGTCTTTCATGAAACTGGTAATCTCTGAGAGCAGTTAGGTAAAGCTCAGTAATCTTACTTCAGATCCAGCCCATGACGGCACACAGAAGTGTTAATTGCATGGGTTATCTGATTATACTCCCCTCCTGTCAATGAGGGGATTGATTTCACACTTTTCCCCCACAGCTTTCAGGCCTGCAGGCTTTGGAACCATCCTCAACGTTCAGGTACAGATTAACCCAGTGCCTGTGAATAAGTTATCTTTGGTAGCTGGAAAACTTGCAGGTACAGATAAGAATTTATCCCACTCTAAGATCATATGCAGCAGTCCTTGGGTAAAAGCAATGAGGAATCTCAGATGCAGGGAGCCAGCAGCTCACTTGCTCGGGACTTCACCAGCCAGCACTGCCACGACTGTCACCTTCCATCCTGTAACATGCAGAGATCTGAAACCAGGAGGTACCCATTCTTCTCTTGTAGTATGCATGCTGATTTCTAAGAAGGATCCAGCTGTACAACTAGTATTTGTTTTATGACATTTCCTGCCTAAGCTTTTGGTATGATGAGCTTCCCTGAAAAGACTGGTGTGGATGTTCTGAGCTACCTCCAGGCAGCTCTTCCTTCTTCTGTGTTGCAGATACCTCTGGATGAACTGTTTGTAGCAAGCAATTTATTCCACGAAATTCACCCTTTGTGCTAGCTCTAATTTTTACAAATCTGTTTGAGAATTATTTCACAAACATTTCCTAAGAAAAGGAACCTTAGCCTCTGGCTTACAAACTGCACTCACTTCATATATTTGCTATTCATGATGAGAAACTGCCTTCTGTATGAGAGATTGCCTTAATCCTACGGTTTGGTTGCTGTTTCCTCATTGGGTGACTATACCAAGAAGACAGAAGATGTAGATTGCTCATTTGGTCCCTAATTGTTTCACATTATCTTCAGAAAAATCTGTAGAGCAGAGGAAGTTTATAATGTTTGGTTTGGGTTTTTTTCCCCTAGCATAACATTTCAGTAATGTTTCCAGGGGATATAATCATAGTTAGGGCTAGGATCAGGTGACAAAAGCAATTCCATGTGGCATATGTATTCATTAATGTCTTAAAAGTCTTGTCAGCCCTGGAGAAGTTCATTGTTTAATTGTGTTAGCATTTTATGCAGCCTCCAAACTAGCCCTGGCCATTCAGGCCAGTGCAATTTCAGAATTATTACACTCAGGTGTATGTGCTGCCCTCAATTTCTTGCATCATTTCATATGAATCAACAAAACTCATCTGGAGGTACCTTAATATAGACAAGTTTGTTGCAGTTTCAGCACAAACTAACTGGTCAAACTAAACCTTGGAAGAAAATAGAAGGGGAAATTAAGTTCTACCTTGACCGGCTGCTACGACAAAACTGCAATCAGATATACTGACTCACTAATGAACTCAGGCTGAGTATCTTCTTCATGAAGGCAGATACTTCATTAGAAAGTATTGCAACACACTTAACAGGATTATTTTGTTACTTCTGGAGTAATACTAACCATGAAAGTACTGGTTACACACTTTTTCTTGATCTATAAATATATTAATACCTAAAGTGTAGGCACACCATTCTTCTGCATTAATTGCGGAATTATTTATGTTAAAAGAGTCCTCTAGATGTCAACCAGCCCAATACTCTGCTAAAGGAGGCACAACCTCAAAGTTAAAATCAAAGTCAAAAATAGTTCATGTTGCTCGGGGCCTTGTCCAGCCAAGTTTTAAATACCTCCAAGAACAGAGGTGCACATCTTTGAACACCTGTTCCAACATCCGACCACCTTCATTATGAATTTTTTCCCCCCAATACCTAATCAGAATTTCCTTTGGTGCCACATGAATATTTTGAATACTAGAATACCTGAGGGTAAAGGGCTAAAAATCTAGGAAGAATATGCAAATAACATCACCCTAATCAACATGTCTGGTGAATATTCATTAACTTATATGCATAAATAGAAGCCAATGTTCTAATTAATGGAGCTCAAGATAGATTTTCAGTTGCAGCATAGGCCAAATTATTAGAAAAAGAGATCATGTTTCTTTCTGACTGGCTCTGGCATCATCCTGAATTGAGGTTCAGCCTGCTCTGCCAACAGGACTTGTTGGTACTTGTCCTACATAAAGTAAAACAACTCCTGGTACTAGTTGTTGCTTGCTGTGGGCTTCAAGGAAACTTGCCTGATGCTTCCCCTCAGCTGATGGGCTGGGGTGTCTGTCTTTTGGGTTTAAGGTTCGGTTGCTAGCCCCTAGCTGCTACCCCTACCAGTGGGTAAAGGTGCACTCTATCAGCTTCTACTCAGCACCTAGATGTTTGTGGAAAGTCAGAGAGAGGGATCTGACCCAGTGCCCTTCCCCATTCACAGACAGACACAAGGGTCACCTACTGAGACAGACAATGACTGTGTCTATGATAACACAAGTGCACTTTTGAAAGTGGTCACCTGATCATATCTAGGTGATCTATGTTTGGTTCATAACACAACATGCTCTAAGACCATGCCAACTAGATTTTTCACAAGTAAAGCTAAATTGGAAGATTTCACTAGTTCAACTAGTGATACAAGAGCAAAGCTAGTTTTAGGTAACATCCCCTCCCTGAAAACACCAAGTGAACATTAGGTACTCAGCACCAATTGTTTCTTACAAATTCAACTGTGCTGCATCCCACTGTTTACAAATGTAGGTCTAACCTGTGCTCTGTCCCTGTAGTTCCAACCATCCTAGTAAAAACAGCCAAAGGAGAATTGGCCCTGAGTGACCGGAGCTCCAGGAAAGCCTCCTAGATGGTTGACCTCCAAGACTGGAGAAGCATATGGAGCAGCCACAGCATGAACAGGGGCACAGCTCTGCAGTCCAGTCAGCACTGCTGTGCCAACACTGCCATGCTCACAAACACAGGCAGGCAAATAGCCTACGTTTTGGGTTCAAAGGCCAACTTGACAAACTAGGGGGGATGGCAGAGGGGAGACTGACACAACCAGGAAAAAAACAACAAGAATTTCAGATTAACGGAAAAGTTTTTTACAGCCACAAAACCACATTCATCTCTAACTTATTCTGACACCTTTAAGGTATAATTTAAAAACTGTAATTCAACTGAAAGTCTGAAAAATGTACTTTGAAAATTCTAAAACAGACATTTTTCTTAATTTCACAGGTTTTTTTCCAGCTGAAACTACCAGCCATATTAGATCAAGTTTCACCACTGGTTCTTACTCCCTTGCATGCTCTTTGCTTCAGAGTCAATTTTCTGCATTAAGACAAATAACAAATTCCTAACTATTTAAATGTAACTATAAATGTACTTAACAAGCACATTAGGCACCTACATACTCCCTGTTGAGTAAAATGCAGAAAGCCTGCAGTGCAACCTGCTAGGCTGTCAGTGCCAAAGGGATATTTCAATATATATTGCCATATATTTCAATATATAACGTCATTTAAACTTGCTTTTCATGTGTAGATGTCTTTACTGACCACCAGAAAATGGAATGAACACAGAACTTTGGGGAACCATACTCAGAAGATAGCAGCATCTTTTGTTTTGTCTGAAGGAAAAGCCTGCTTGTATTCAGAGTTGAGAGCCACTGAAAGGATGAGACATTTATAAAATAAATATTATTTTGTCCATGAAATGGCACATACCCAGCAAATACATTAACAGAACATACAGCTTAAAGGTTTTTATTAGGAAAGTGAGCAAACGATTTTTCAGAGTGAGAAGCAGAACCTTCCTGTTCTTTTTTCCTCCCATTTTTCTTTTACAGCTCATCTCACTTGACTTCCAAATAAAGACTCTCTCAGAGCCTCCAGCTTAGTAAAACTTGTTAGACAATGCTCAGCCTGGTAAAGCAGTCTTGTAAAAACATAGCAGGGGGGATGGTTGAAAGGATCCAGCATACTGTAACTATACTGTACTATCCATACAGAAATGGGGGAATAGACAAGAGTGTGCCATTCCCATTCTTCCCAGGTCATCTGGGATGAAAACCTGGCAGCTCACTTTCAGCACTAACCCATGAGATCTCTAGAGATAGAGAACAACTCAGATACAAAGCACACATGAAAAGGAAGCATTCCATGAATATAATGGATCTCCAGACACATTCAACAGCTTTGTCATGTGTGGGCTATATAGTGACCACATTCCACAGAGGGGCTTCCACATATTTTAGACTGTCATATCTACATTTCAATTTCAGTTTCTGTTTCCACACCAAAATACCTAAATTTTCTTTTCAACTATTGTGTGAGTAAAGATAGAGGTGCAGACACGTGTGCATGTACTGAGCAGACAGCAACATCTTCAGAGTAGAGAAAAAATAAAGTGCTTGAACAGCTTTTGCCAGGCCTATTCCTCACATGCTCTCTGGATATCCCAGCAAAGAGCAGCTTGCTTAAAGCAACCAGCTGGCAGAACATAAATATTCCACCCATGATAAGAAAAGAATCCAAGTATGAGACCAAAAGCTGAATTTGCATTGGAAAGTGATGAGCTCACACTTTCTCTCCAGGGACCAAGGAAAGGGGGCTGGCAAGGAAGCTGGAGCAAGAGGATGGTTATGAAACACTTTTTTACTTCAGCTATTAATAACAGTCTTCAAGCCGCAGGGCACTAGAGAGGAGGAAGGCATCTCCTGGCTTCTGTTAATCTTTTTGTCCACCTATTTGCTTTGGGCTGGCCACAGGGGAGAGGGAAGCCGAGCAGGAATGAAGAGTTAAGGAGGTTAAAAGGGCTGAAAAATATTTGCTCCTACATGTTTGGAGGCAGAAATTAAATGATCAATAAAAAGTCACTGAGACAGCAATTACCAGTAAAAACTCACTGATGACCCAGTAGCTCATGGAACAAAGCAATATCTCAGCACTGCTGTCAAGGCAAAGAAAAAGCACAGCCATGGCTATTCCATGACAGGTTTCTTTTATATCAATGTACATCTTATGATTCTCATAGTAAGATGCTGCCATGAAGCTTGGTGTTTAATGAACAAGCTTTGAAACCTAGTTCAAAGAGATGTCTAGGAAGCAGGGTCCCAGATTGCCAAGAAGAAAATAAGGGTGGGTCCACCAACGTCACTAATTCTGCTGAGGATCTGTCATCACGTGCAGTGAAGTCTAAGGGTGCCTCTCTCTGTACTGTGAAAAGCTATTTTATATGCTGCTTTGCAATGTAAATGTGGTTTTCTAGACATATTTAGTCCTCTTTACTTCTTAAAGTGAGAGCAGCATAAGGCCTTCTCTGTGTCCCCTGTTAGTTTACAGCTAGCTCCACCAATTGCTGAGCCGGAGAAGGCGTTTCGCTTTCTTGTAGCACTTCAACCTCGTGTTTAAAGAGCAGAAATCACAACATGACAATCATTCAGATGCTTGCATGCCACATTAGGGAACTAAGGCTGAGACCTAACACAGACAAATCTCCCAGAAGATCCCACTTACCAGGGATCTTACACTTACTTACATTCAGCACCTAGAGCAGTCTCTGAAGAGCAGCCCTTAAATGAAAGGACTTAGGTGGGCTATGCAACAGACCTATATGACTTTATTTTCATGTAGGTTTTGTCCCACAACTGAGTGAGGGGAGTGGCAGGCAGACTTTCACAGCTTTCACTTGGACATAAGTTGTGGTAAGGAGAAAGGAGAGGGAAGGATAAAGTTCTTGGCAGGAGTCATATGTCAGGAATTTACAGAAATCAAATTAATGAGACTAATTTTTAGAAAATTAGCTGTGTTTTCACCCTATCTTAAGGATTGGCTTATAGTCAAGAAGCATTTTTCTTATATGCAGAAGTTCTAACTCATGTTACACATAAAAGGTGAATTGGCTTGCCTTAAATTTGGGAATTACAACACCGTAAGCATGAACCCTCTTTTGCACATTTTAAATTAAAGGTAACCAGGAGAAATAACAGGATTTGAAATTATTTCAGTTCCAAAATATGGAAATACCAGCAGGCAACTAGCCTATCAAAGAAATAAAGTGAGGAAGAAAATCCAGCATCAGCTTTTCAACCAGGCTGGGTTTTCCCCTCCATGAGTAAACTACAGCATGGACAGACCAGAAAGAAAACACCCTACTATTCTCATAAACTGTTCTCTCAACATACCGTGCACTGAGCTTGTAACATCCTGTGCTGCTAAGACAGGCTATCTCCATCCATCAAGGACTCCTCTGAGACTTTAAAACTGTGCAAACAGAAGACTTTGGACATATTCTCTCTTTGGTGGAAAGATTCCTTTCTTCAGTACATCTGGGTTCTCTAAGATTCATTAGTCTTTTTTTTTTATGCTGTCCCTATTCTAGTTATTTAAGAAAAAAAAATAGGGCACTGTGGCTGGAATAAAGACACTTTCAAGACATCACTTCATACACAAAAAAGTATTTCCCAGACAAAGATCCCCTGCAGTTATTAAATGTATGTGCAGTGTAGAGCTAACAGATGAGATCATCCCTAAGTGAGCAGAGTTGCTCCCTTCAAGCTCAAGTCTCTTGCCTCAAACTCTACCAAGTATCTGCTTAGGTCACACAGCATGATGGACAACAGCTACTGAAACTACCTTGAAATGAACCCTGAGATTGTTTCCTGGTAAGCAGAGACCATTAAATTATACAGGTAGTATGTATAATGGCTCTCCAAAGTAAGGAGCAGTTTCATGTTTGACCACGCTCTTTCCCTTTAAAGTCATTCCCTGCATTGTCCTTGTTCAAATTATTACCTGGTGAGTTGCCATCACTAAGTTACAAGGATACTCCATCTTCCTTTGAAAAGGACTATGCATTCAGGGGGACAAAAGACTTCACAGCTGACTGTCCTTTACTTGCAAGGCTGTTTGCTGCACTATTGTAACTGAACTTACTGTTGTACATAAGGGATTGAATCAAATAAAGGCCTGAAGAAATTAAACGCTATGTAGATATTTTAAAAGTTGCCCTTGAATAGTCAAACAGAAAAACTCAACTAGAAGGAAAAGGAAAGGAAGATAAAGATGATGGTAAGAAGATCAGACAACTGTACTGTGAAATCCAAGACGAGCTAAAGCACAATTTGGTCATTCTAAAACCTATGAACCACAGATATTGTTAATCTCTCTGCAGCTGTCTGAAATCATAAATGGTTTCTCCCTTCAGAAGGAAATGATTCTTGAAGAAGTATTTGAAATAGGAAAGGTTGGTGGATGTGATCAAAAAACATTTTTCCAATTGACTGGCCCGTGCCCTTACTTATCCAGTGATGAGTTTTGCAATACCATCATAAGCCCTTATGTCCAGAAGGCTTAGACATTGAGCACCTCTCCACAAATGCTACAGTAATTTATTTCTGGTGCATCAGGTTCTGGCTGCACTCAAATGTACTTCAGTCAACAACTTTGGGCTAGAATCTCAGCATTGCTGCAGACACTCTGCCCCAGATGAGCAACACATATTTCAGAGCAGCCGAAAATATCGAAAGGATAACTGCCCTTGCATGGGGGTAGAGGGAAACAACCTGAGAAGGGACCAACTTAACTCCAGCCCCAACCTTCCCTTTGCTTATCCCCAGCACAAACCTGCAAGGACGAGGGTATGCCAACAGCTGCCAGCTATGGGAAAAGTGGTGGAGAGAAGTCCTGTTGCCAGCATGATCTTGAACAGGGAATTGAGTTGTTCTAAGCCAAATCCCAAAGGCATCTAGTCTCCAAGCATTTGAGCTAAGATTGATGGCACTTCTTTTCACACATGTGTATGATGTACTGTTTAATGCACAAATAAAAAATGGCAGAAGCCAGCCCAGCTTATGTAACAGGGCACAGAACAGAGTAGGGAAAACCCAAGTAGGTCTAAAAGCATCTATTATTTCTTTTGCATGCCAAATAAAGTTACAGATTGTTTTAAAATCATGTGACCCTAGCTTAGACCCAAAGCTGGTTTATATTTAAATGTAGTAAGATGTGGGATGAGAATTTCTCATCCAGTCTACTGCTGGGTCAGTGAAAACTGGGGAGCTGACTGGAATTTGCTTTGGGAGGATATTGTGACATGATGTTCCTTTCCCCTACAACACCCTTTTGTCATTCAGTAAATGTCATCTACCACTTCTTGCACCTTCCCATCTGAAATGTCAAATCAAATTAGAGGCTCATAGAATGAAAATATCCCACTGCACTCACTGCAATGTAAGATGTTCTGGCTGGTGCAAGCTGGACTTAATATGTCTGCTGCCTGTCAAGAAGGATGCACAGACTGAAAGACAATTCAAAGTGCACAGAGCAGCATTAGTTAATAGAAGTCTATGGATGGCAGCAATAAGCACTGCCTGAAAGGTGAGCATTGTACATCTGAAGACCTTTGTCACTATCCACTGCATTCCACCACCCCTGTGCCTAAAATCCAACAGAATCCCACTGAGGTTTACAGCCCTAAGTGTTATTCAGTCCTTTACAGTTCAAGAGCCTGCTTTATGATCCTCCTTCTGACAGGGGAGGGGTCAACTACATCCCAAAAGACCCATCATGGTAAATGGGTCCAGAGAAGAGCACATTCCTGAGCAACACTCGCAAGGCACAGAATAGCCTTTAACACCAGTTTCACCAGTTCCAATATGGCTTCAGATTTGGAGAGGAAAGACTATGGAAACAGACACTGTCAGCTCAGGATTTATTTTCTTTTAGTCTTTACTGTTAGTCTGAGCTGTAATAAAAGCCTGTGTCTCAGCAGCCTCTGATAACACTCCATGGGACAAATGCTGTACAAATACAGTGAACAGAATCTGTGCCCTGAAAGACTTTTATTGATCCTGTTATATACCTCTCCTCCCCATCTAGTTGTTCATTTTGTATAATATGTAAAGATAAATCTTGAACTGTAATGTTTGATTTTAGGAATTATTAACTCCATGATTCAGCATCCTATGTGCTTCTGGACACATTTTTATCTGTACCATTAATTCTAAATCCAAGTGTTATTATAGACTGTTGTATTCTATGAACGCTTTACTTTCTATTCTAATTACTACTCTAAAAATACCTTGCACGGTATATTTCTCAATAATAGCTGAAAGTGTTTATTAAAGACAGGATTATTGCCAAGCACTAATTTATATACTATTCCCAACCCAAAAGTCAGGCCTTCTGTTTCCTACCTCTGCACACCAATGCGTGGACACTAATTCATGCACAGTGCAAGCAATCCCCTTTGCTGTAGGTCTAAATGCAGACTTTAATCCATCATTCTTTTAACTGTAAGTTATTTAACACAGTACATCTCTACTCCACCCCTCCAAACACACCAATAAAAAATTGAGGCAATAAAAACTTGGATAGTAAGCAATCACTGCTTGTCCCAAGTTAGGGACCAATATCTTATTACAATATGGAACACTCCCTACACGGAATTTCAACATGGCTTAGGAGTGGGCAGATGCTAACCTACCCTCCCTTATTTTCTTTCCTCTTATTTTTTCAGGGGATGTGTTCAGCCTCTCATGAGGCTTCAGTTCACTGACTGCATGATCAGGTGAAGAAGATCCAGAATGATTCTTAACATGCCTCCACTGGACCATCAGGCACTTCGATGAAGAGTACAAAGACAACATGCCAACCTAGCAGAAAGCACATTCTTTGGAGAACATCCAAACCTTTAAGAAAATATGTCATTAGCTTTATTCTTATCCCCTAGGGTTCTGAAATATCATGTTTAATTACAATGACTGTGACAAAAATCATAGTAAAGAGAAACAGCTGAAAGCTTATCTTGCCCAGAGATTCCACCCACCAGGGTAAGAGCCAAATGCAGCACTAGGAAAGGACTGCAGTACAAACTCAGTGAGCAAACTACATGCAAATCACTTTCAGCAAAAATATTTTTAAGTACAGCCCAACTCAAAGGGAACAAGAGATGAAGGTGTCATGCACATGGCTGAGATTTGGGGAAGCACTCCCAGGACAAGGAGACTTAGGAAGGAGAAGCAAAATACCAGTTTCGTACTGCAGTAGAAATACAGGCTCACTAGCACAACAGTCAATGCCCCAAACTGAAAACCAAATCTGCTGTATGGCAACACTGGAATCAGCTAAACAAAGACTAACATGTCCTCCCCCTGCAACTGATAGGCATGATCATGCCTGGAGAAAAGAACATCCAAGCCTATATGGTGAACAGGAAGGGTTTGTTACCCTTACAAGCACTTATGCTCATAGCTACACAACTGTGCAATAGGAGGGGGATGGGGGGGAAAGGGAGCTACCAGCACAGAGATCTGAAAGGAAAAATAAAAGACAAAATAGCCCCGTTTCTAAAATTCATAACATCATCCTACATCTTTGTATAACTCATTTACAAAGTTGGTGGATTTTACACCTTAAGGATGAAACAGCTTTTCTTAAGATAGCCACAGCACATAAAGGGTACAGGGAGGGAGAACGATTCTCAGTACAGGGACACAGCCTTGGTAAAATACTCCAATCCTGGAATATCAGAAAATGAACAGCTTAAATGTGCATCAATTTGACTTCATCCACACAAAATAGAAGCCTTTGCCAGGAGCACACACAAGGGCCAGACTGGATGTCAACACTTCATAATGGACTGCATTAAAGAAAAGATAGTTGAGCAATATAGAATCATAGAATGGTTTGGGTTGGAAGGGACCTTAAAGATTACCTAATTTTAACCCCCCTGCAGGGACATCCTCCACTGGATCAGGTTGCTCAAAGCCCCATCCAACCTCTCCTCTAACTCTTCCAGGGTTTCTAAGGTTTATTCATCTTTCCAAAATGAGTGAGCAAGTGGCCTAGAAGTGGAGAATTTTTCAGGAGGCAGAAACCAGAAATTTTTAGGTAGTATTTCCCACCTTCCAGCAAAAATCTTTCTTAGAGGAAAATAACCAAGTTATCTTAAGGAGTGGGAAAATAAGAGTATTCATCCATTACTCTACAGACAATCAACTATGAAATATAGATTTGATTGTGAAATTACATGACAATAAGTTACTTTAGAGAAAAACATGAAGTACTCATGACATATAGACTATAGTAGTTAAGAACACTTAGGTTGTCCTGAAAAAAAGGGAACAAGAAAAAATACTTTGGTTATCTATTTAGATTTCCTACAGACTTGGTCATATTTATTGTATTTCAGCAGTCCTGTGGCAATGCTAAGGAACTTCAGTCTTGGACCAGTTGCCCATGAGGCCAGGCCCTGTGTGATCGTGAAATTAATACTGTCCCAGACCCAATTCCTCTACCATTTTATGAAAATTTCAAGTGCTTCTGAATGTCTCCACCATCACACCTAATAAGATCATTTTGTGCTGAGGCAGGGAGATGCACTTAAACAGGGAAAGAAAATAGCTGTATATACTACTAATTTTCAAGATCCAAGAGAAGACATAACCAAGCAGAATGATTTCATGATGCTCAACCACACATCTCACCTACCCACGAGAGTTGTTCCTTGAGGACAAGTCTGTAGTTTTATTATTCATATTACACCAGGGCAGAAAACAAGAGTCTGAAATAGTCCTGGTCATTTAGAAGACTCAGAATCCTGTACCCTAAAAGGACTCAAGAACATGTAGACTCTTTAGGTCCCATGGGGAAGTAGTACATAGTCATGTAAGCTGCAGAGTGTCTCTGTGGCCTTCTTTGAGCCTCAACATGCTCTACTGATTTAATTAGATGCCTTTCGCCCAATTAGGATAAATTAAGTCTGAGGTTTTGATCATTCTGCAGCCCTGATTCCATGCCACAAAGTACAAAATCAGTAAGGAGGGGTTACTTCAAATGATTGCATAGGACCCATGGCAGTAACATAACACATGAAGCATTTCAGCACTAGACAGCTCTGCAACTTCTCACCACTGACACTGCAGAACCAGAGACCCAAATATGCTGCTCTGGACATCAAGTTGAGCATGTTTTCCCTTCAGCTATTATTCCTAATCCTATAAAGTGAATCTGAGTAATACCATGTGGCCTTTGTGCACCGTAGTTGAAGAATGCCAGTCTCACTTCTAACAGGAGAAGAGCAGACTCACGCCACCACAGATACTTCTATTAGGAGAATATTTATGAGGAGATTTTTAAATTATTTTTTAAGCTATACTGTATATAGTCTATTGCTTATCTCTATCTGGAGAATGTTGGTGCCTGCTGGATCCTCAGCCTAGAGTTAGAAAGGACAGGGATAATCACTTGAGTGCCTTGTCAGAAATAGGTACCCTCATACTTTCAGGGATGTGCAGCTGTGCTGCGTCAGGGATGCAGTCAGGCAGGGAGATGAGGCATTCACACATGAGCTGTATTGCTCTGCCACATCATTTAAAAAGCATGATGGAAGGTTTTGACAGTATCTTTCATTAGGGTTAGGGCTATATACTGTTCCCATTACTCAGAAGGAGAACAACAAGAAAAGTTGAGTACAGTTCTGCCAGAGTCCACAGAGCGTCTTGGCAAGGAGGCCCAGACTCCTGTGTCATGAATGACCCAACTGGAAGAACTGCAGGTTGTTGCAAGATGAAAAACAAACTTCTCTTTCATTGGTTTAGCCTTTGCTTCCTTAGCCCTGCAGTTCACCTCTCTGAACTACAAACAACACTCACAAGCCATGAGTATTTAGGAAGGGGCAATAGCTTTTCCCTGTTCCAGAAAAGGAAGAATGAACTGCACTAATAAGCATGAAGCCACACTAGATGATAATGAAATGAATTAGCAATAAAAATTTATTTCATGTATAAAAGCCTTTTAAGAGAGAAATAATCCAGGCTCCAAATTACCGTTAAAATTAACTTCCATCGATGCTCTGCCAGTGCTGCTGCACTAATGTTCTTTGCAGAAGCCAAGTGGACTGATGATTGAGTGGTATCAATCAACATGAACTATTGTGTTAGTTGCTTCATCTGGTGATCAAAGCATTTTGTTTTAAGGAGAGCAGAAAAATGCAGCACCACTAAGGTTTCCCCCTTCTGCACCTCTCTCCATTTCCAACACACCTCTGGCATGACTAGCACTCTTTCCCAAGCAGAACTCTCTGTATTTAAGTAACCATCGACCATGAAGTCAAAACAAAAATCCCATTCTCTGAGAATTAAAGCTCTGAATAGAGCAGCTCACAGACCACAGGCAACTGAAGTGTTTTATTGCAAAGCTATCACACAACTAACTGTGGCTGAGTGATGTTCAGGTGACTGGACATAGCTTGTGCTGCTTTCCTTCCCTGTGGCTTCCTGGCAAGACAACAAATCTCTTTTCAAGGTGGCTGCCTGTTTCTTTCATACATTTACAAGCAGCACTACTGAGCCTTTTTCAGCCCTCTTCCTTGTCAAATGTCAATTTGAGAGTGTGATACTTGTATTTTCCTCAGCTTACAAACCACCCAGTTTTTTGATCCATGGCAGTGAGCTGCAGCTGGAGGCAGTTAAGCAGTGAGTGAGTTGTGACAATGGTGAAGGAGCATCAAGAAGGGGAAAATTCCATATGAAAGAATTCTGACTGCCCCAGAAACTCACACATCCTCTGTCACTCCCATAAGCAGTCTAAACTGAAGCAAGTGTCCGGATAAACAGTGCAGAAGCTATTCTAGCCTTTGTGATTTGTGCCCAGACAATATCTGAGTATTTTGCCTTTGACTCACACAGGGTAGGACAGGTACACAGGCTCCATCACTTGGCATCACCAGTTTCTCTGTACCAACTCAAGTCCCACTGTAGTAACCAAATTCAACTAAGTGGTCTACTTTGATTTCTAAGTAGGCAAATTCACTACAACACAATCCAAATGTGAGATGTTAGCAAACACACCTGCTAAAGCCACAGGAAATGGATTCATGAGATTTGTTAATATTAGCATCTTAATTAGCACAAGAGTTATGCCTGAAAGGAATGGACAACTTCAATACCTAAAGTACATCCATTGCTTCTCTTTGCTCTTTAAGGGCAAACAAAGATCTACTCCAGCAGCTGGAGCAAAACATTACTTCACTTGGCTCTAGCATGCACCCCATGATAAATCCCAAAATACCCTGTAGAGACAAATAAATAATGGCAGGTATGGAAAGGAGTTAAGGGACAAAGGGCACATCCTCTTCCATATTTTGAGATGAGGTGGAAAGTTGGTGAGGGAGAAGAAGCTCATACAGATGGCAAGAGCTGCAAGGAAGACTCACATCAGCAGGGCAAGGCCATCAGCTATGAGAAGACAGGTTAAGGCTGAAGCCAAACCTAAAAAAACCTCTCAAGTCCCACTTTTTGGTGGAAGCCAAGGAAAAAGAGCAAAAATTTTACTTTTTTGCATGTAGCTTAAGACATTCATGGCTGGGATTATACATAGCAGTTGCTTGTGAAAAGACTACACTGATTCAGCAACTCTCCTTAGTCCTCCTACACAGAGGTGTTGGGAGAATATGGAAAGAATGATCTGAATTTCTTGGATGAGAGCAGGCAAAAAAACACATGAGTACTTAAATATTTTAATTCTCCTCTATACTCTGTCACTACGACCACACTACATTATTTGAAGTACTCTCTACTCAGCTAACATTTTTAACATGGATCAATCACCTTTCCACTACAGCCAGCATTCCCTACTCATAAGACTTGCTCAGCACAGCCATTCAAAGCCTTCTGAAGAGCATTGGAGCTATGCTGCCTTCTACAACAGAGCAGCAGGGAACACTTTTAATTAGTATTTTCTCCTGAAGGGTAAAAAAAATTTCTGAAATTACTTTGCCTGGTAACAAACTGCATCTTCTTTCACTCTACTGTAGATGTGAAAATTATTCCTGATTCACACACTTGCCTCAGTTTCATTTTCCTGCTGTTGTTTTGTTTGGTTTGCTTAACAGATTTTTTCATTCACGATGAAATCTACACAAAATACTACAAAAAAGCAGTGGAGAACAGAATGTCAATATTAAGGGAAATTGTGTTTCGGCTTACCTTGCTAAAATAAGTTAGTCAAGATGGGTGGAAACACAAAGCCTGCAAACTACTTTATTTTGGGGAAAACAAAATCCATTGGTATGATTAGAAAGTACTGAAGTAAAAAAAAAAAAATCAATATATTTCACTAGTTGAAATGCTCCCTGTTCCCTCACATTAAACATCAGTACTTGTAAGACTGGAGCAACAACTGACTTTTGGAGAGGCAACAGTTGTGTTTAAAATTTCCTTCTTATGTTTGATAGGTGGATAGTGCAGGTGAAATCTGGGTAACCCTGAGGACCTGACTCAGACTATGTACTCTCCGTGCCCAACTCACTCCAGTTAACAAGTAGAGATCCAAGTTCTGTGCTGATCTGCTTTATTTCCCTGACAGGCAAGAAGCATTTGGCAGGTAGGGAGCTGTTCAAGTTTATGTCCTCAATCTCTGAATGCCTCCATTACATTTTAGGAGGCAGGATTCAAGCACTCTGATCATTAAAGCCAACTTCTCTTTCTTGTTTTCCCCATACACATCTCTACCACGTAGACCTTTCTCAATATTTTCATTGCCTCCTTCACAGGGTAACTTTGGTTCTGAACTATGAGTGAAGCAGAGGTCACTTCTACCTTTGAAAGCAGGTGTGGCCCACACACATGCCAACGTCAGAAGTCTTGACATGGGTCAGGTTCTTAAGACATTCCCTTGCCAGGGATATCCATTCACGAGCATTTACAGAAACAATTACATAAATCTGCCCCTGCTATGCAGTGAAGTGCATTTCAATAACACTCCCGCGTAGTTATTAAATATTTTCCTCTGGAAGACCTCCAGAACGATAAGCATTCATTAATCACCACAAGGTACCTCTAAAGTACCAAACTACATGAGAACTACATCAAACAGGTGATCAGAGCCAGAGCTAGAGGCGATTTTATATTAGGACAACTTGACGCTGCTCTGCTGACACACAGCTAACTTGCTGTGGCCATTCCAGCCCCAGAATTACTTTTCTTCCAAGAAAACACACTTTAGCCAACAGTATCTCTGTATTTGTCAATCACCCCAAAAGCTTCAGCCAAGAGAAGAGAGGGGAGATTCAGGCATCCATGAACTGATAATCCTCAACTAAGCCAGCAGCTGAGCCAGACCACAGACTGTCAGCACCAGCGACCTTCAGGTGCCTCTAATGAGTTCTCATGGGCTGGAGGTGAGGAAGGAAGGACACAGCCAGATCCCACATTGTCCCACAGGCCAGAGGATTAGTTTATTTAGAATTAGTTTATTTAGCCAACAATTCAGGAAAACAGGACAGAGACCCTCATCATTGTAGCACGTGGCTCCCATTACCCACACCTCACACTAAAGGTTCTTCAGTGAACAGCCCATAGCATAAGACTTTCCTGGAGTTAACAAAACCCCAAGAACACAGACTCAAGGGGTAGTCCATATTAAAAAAAAGGGTTTCCACATTATTTTTGCAATAAAGGTAAGATTTCCCCTGAAAAAATCATACTGGCAGAAAATTCAGTACACTGTGTTGGAGGCAAACCACTCAGTACTAATATAGCTTTTTTTTTTTTCCCAGAACTGGAACAAGCTATTCTATTGCAAAAGCTAGAGGTTAAATAAGAAAATTCAGACACCAACATTTTTTACAATTAGAGAAATTGCTAACACATCACCAGGCTGTTTGAATGCTGTACCAATGTAGGAAAAAAGACTTGAAACACAGTTCACAGAGAATTTGCACGGCAGAGTACTACTGAGTCTGATCAGTCAGGAGAACACAGAAGTTTCGGTACTTCCATTTGTATATACATGAGTATTTGTACATATGCGTGTTTTAATTAAGCCTTATTAATGTACTTACTCTATTTTCTCAGTGTAATTATACAGTTAGCCATGAAAACATTCAAAAGTCTAGATGACTCAGGAATTTTACAGCAAGATATGAACTGCCAAATTTAGTCAATAGTACAAACCCAGCTACTCAGCTTAAGTCAGTAATCTGGAGCAGACGGAGTAATTTGAATACAACTCTGACAAGTTTTATCCTTTTTTCCTTGTTAATTGTCTGCTAACAGGCTGCAAATAAAGTCTGAAATTTATTCATTATTCAAAATGATTCATAAATGTCTTCGCTGACTAACTCTCGGCCTACAAATATCTTGAGCTATGGCTGTCACAACTAAGTAAACAATTCGCAATTCATGGTGTAACTTATGTAATGAATTTCTTCACCTTATGTAACCAGCTTGAGCAGTTCAAACAGCTGACAAACACAGCATACATTTTTCATTGCACTCTCACAGTTAACAGTTGGGTGGTTACAGGAATCACCCTCCCAGGAAACACACAATGCCATGTGATTTAAGTTGCAAATACCAAACCTTCCACTTGAGAACATGCTTTGAAACTCACTTTCTCTGCCCACACCCAATGAAGTAGGCAAGCCTTTAAGCTATAGATGCTTTTCCACATATCCTTACGCTCTAGTATTAAACTTCTAATTTAAGCATAATTTTCTGAAATTCAAAAAATGACAATTTATTCTATATTCCCTATAGTACTCCCACCATTTGGAAAATGCATATTTACCATAAAGGGTGCACCATAAAGATTTGCATCAAGCATTGGGGTTACACTAACATGGGCCCTGCGCTCCTCTGCTCCCTTCCTGAAGCTGTACTCCACTTCAGGAATTAAAATAAATATGTGAAACTACACTGCAGAAGATGGCTTTAAGCAGTTCTTCAAACAAACTAAAAGCTTCAGGCAACCAGCATTTACCATTTGTCTCAGAATCCAATTCCACAGCTTATCACCACAGAATTCTGTCTTGTTCTGAACTAAAATTTTACATTTCAGCTCATCAGGAATCATTTCCTCTATGTGTGTCTCTTAACTTTGCTCTCACTAGAGCCACAGAGAATTTGATGATCTGTCTTTCCCTCCATTTTTTCTGCCGAGGTACAAGCCAGATTTTGATACCATTGATCTGGCTCTCAGAAGTAATCCTTTTAATTGTATATAAAGTCAGGAGAAGGAATGTGCCTTTAATGGGGCTACTACTGAACATGAATAAAGCTCTGAAATCTGGCCCTACCAATTCAGCTTGGGAAAAAAAAAATTAACTCCTAAGCCAATCATCCCAGTGTCCCAGTTTTTAGTGCTCTTTGATTTCCCTCAGTATTACTCTGATAGCAAAGTGAAATACTGCTCGGCAGCCAGGCAACAGCTATCCACAGTTCTGGGTTACTCTAATGCTTTGACCTCTTCTACACTTATAACATACTTGAAAATTCTATCTGTTGCCCAACAGCAACAGAGTCCAGGCTTGAAACAGCAAGGCCCCCCCACAAGGGCATTGGCATCACATCTGTGAAGCATCTCTTGACAATGAATAGAGGGCAGTGGTGAATTGGATCCCAGGACACTGGACTTAAAGAAAAAAATACCTTTCATAACCAAACTAAGTCTTCCATGTTTGTTTGTTTGTTGGGGTTTTATTTATTTATTTATTTCTGCCTATTTCCCTTACTGTACATACTCTTTCATGGAATAAATTCCGAAAATTTCATTATAACCGTTAGAAAAGTCGAATTTCATTATAACAACTTGAAAGATTTTATGAAGACTTCACTGAAACTTCATGGAGGAAAGACAAAAGAAAATGAGTATCTTGAACTGCCAAAAAAACCCCTACTTAAAAAGTCTGGTACTACCTTTCCACAGCTGTCTCATTTTTCAGACAGCTCTCACCCCTGGGACTCTGCCTGTCCTCAAGACTTTCCTTTACCAGCGGTAACGTGCTCCTGATGATTTGCCCTGAAGGTATAAGCAGCCCTGTGTACTCCCCCTGCCAACACACACACTTGGATTTTGTTCCTTCCTGCCCATGTTCCACTGCTATTTTAGTCTCTCTCTTCTTCTGTCTAGACAAATTTTACAGCTATTCGTATTACTGTGCTTTCCTAATAAAAATACCCCTGTGCAATCTGCCATCACAGTGCCTGTGTGCCACTTAAGATAAATGTGGACACACAAAATAAAGCTGAAAAGGCTCATGGGCCTCATATCTTTTGGATATACAAGAGTCACACAAAAAAATGAAATCCAAAAGCAAGTATTGCAGTTCTTCAGAGTAGGATTTATTAGATTATTTCCTGAAGAAAAACCACAAAGTGTAGATGATGGTCCCACCAACCCCAACTTTAGCAGTAATTCCCAGGCAAATGATCTTTTTAGGCAAGACTATAGCACTTACAAAGCATAGCATCAAATTCTACATTATGCTCCAACTGCAAAGCAGTAACCTTTTATATTTTACCAATACTTCCCACAGTATTTTGACTTTTAAGGCTCAGCTCCAGGAATAAAGCAATTATACTCTTGAAGGACAGCTGAAAACCTACCCTGAACATCTGGTTATTGATCAATAACCAGGAGAAAATAAAAATTAAGCTGATATTTGTCGATCATGTATGGTTTTTAAATCTCAACTTTTTTTTTAGAGCTAGATTGACTTTATTGCACCTTTGGAGCGGATGTTGTCAAGTAATGCACAGAATGAAATTCAGGTATCAATGAAAGTATTACAACCTAGATTTTAGATGTAAATCCTTCATGAAAGAGATGGCCTTTCTTATACTATTGCCATTCGTAATATTCCTCTCAACAACATCTGGCACAAAGTAGCAGTTACCCCCTAAAATCTCAGACAAGGTGATACATACCATAATAGAATTCATTAAATATAATCACTTATAATACATAAAACGTCAATTCAATTAGACTGCTACCATTATAGCTTCCTGGTGATAATTTGCTCTACAAAAGTGCAACCTAGTACTCTTGCTATTTGTTACTCTGGGTGAAAAAAGAAGTGTTGCTACTGCACTATGTAAGGGACTATCAGAAGGTAAGAAAGCTGTTAGAGCCGTGGGTCTCATCCTATTTAAACTCATGGACCTATAAAGCACTTCAAACAGACGTATGGTCCCCCGAATAATGAATTTAAGCCTAATGACAATAGCCTCATCTTTCTCATTATCTTTCATAAACCCTTAGAAATAGTTCCTGGACCACTGGTCGAAGACCATTACTTTAAGGTAGCAAAGAATTACATGCTGACACATACAGTACTGCTGACTGAGTCATAAGCTGAATAATTACACATATTGCAGCAAAGCACAAACTCCTGTGGCTGGCCAGTCCAAGGCTCTGTGCCAGCACACGGGGACCCGTGTGAGCAACTGTCCCCATAAGCAGCATCAGTACAATAAATGAAACTACACACAGGAGGTAAATTGAGCACAGCAGTATTTGCTGGGTAAATACCTAAACAAGGATGCAGTGTGAGAGCTTTTAACTCCCATTCCCCCTTGCAAGTCACCAACTCCACATTCAAAAATCCCAAACTGAAAACACAACACTAAAGAACATGATTGGTCCCATTAACTCAATTGAATCCATTTTTCCTGAGCCATTTGGCTCCTGAACTAAGACCTTTTCTTAGGAAAGTGCTGATGAACTCTTTGCTTGTTTAAATCTACTTCCAGTTACTCCTAAGTAAACACAGACTAGACATACAGGGAGCACTTTTCCCTCCCTGCTCATTCAGCAGCTCCACAGGCCCAGTCACACCAGGCCCTGCTCCCCTTCAGGCCCACAAGCTCAGAGCCATCACACCCTGCCAGTGCTGGGACAGCTTCAGGGGGAGGTCTTGGGCAGATGGAGACCCCAGGCTACAGCCTCCTTATACTGAGAATAAAGAACTTGAACAGCCAGCCTGCACAGGCACAACCTCACAGGCAGCTGGTTTTGTTACCAGGATCACCCACAGCTGCTTTTCAAGCCAGGTCTGCCCCAAGTGCATCACCGAGCTCGAGCACTGGCACTTCCCAGTGCTCAGGTGGCTCAGGCAAGAAACCCACCCAGCTACTCCTAAGAGGTGACGATCCCACAAAACAACAAGAAAGTCTCCCCAGGCCAAGGGAAGAATCAGGAAAGAAAAAGATGCCACATCATCCCCAAGGTAATGCAGTGTTTCATTTTCTCAGGCTGCACAGCTGACAGCTACACAAGCCATGCAGACACGGGGGAGGTACCTGCAGCACCAGCATGTCCCATGCCCACCACCTAGAGCAGGGGAGCTCCCCACCTCAGGGAGATGCCACTTCTGTACCCACAGAGCCCCACTCTGAGGCACATGAGGGGTCACAGCCAGATGCTGCTTTTCTTCACGCAGTCTGCCAGCAAGGAGAGCTGCACCCACTCCAGGAGGGCACCAAAGCCCACACTGCTGGTTTGGCCTGCAGAGGCCACAGCAACCTCTGGTCCCCAACCCACATTGCCAGCCCAGCACCAGCTCCCGCCAGCCTTAGGGAACTCCAGGCACACAAAACCAGGCCCTACACGTACCCAGCCCCACACATACCTTGTTCAAATGCCAGGCAGTGCCTCACAAGGGGTGCAGCCCCACAAGACTGAACGCAGGGGGCTGGTAACAGGGTTCATCAGCACAGGGAGGGAGCCAGGCCCAGGGCACCCCTCAGAGACGGGGCTGCAGACAACCACCCCAGGCAGAGCTCAGAAAAAGACTGACAGCCCCAGGCTGAGCTGAAATGCCCCCTTGGGGGCGGGTTTGAGGGGGCCCCAGGTGGTGCCAATGATGGTCATGAGGGCCTGTCATTGCCCACAGCTGGCGGTGCCTCTGATGAGGACGAGCTGCACCTGCCACGCTGCCACCAGCCCCATGCAGGGCTTGTTTTCCCCACGGAGACGTGCAGGACCCTTGCCTAGGGTGCAGCTCCCCCCCAGTGCCTCGGTGGCCGCCCACAGCAGGGATCACTGGGCTGAGGGACTGCAGCTACTGCAAGTGGCTCTGCCAGCGTCCAGTCAGGATCTGACCCTGCGACGGCTGGGCTTCAGTGAAATGTAAATCTCTTTTCCCTCAAGAAAACTCCTAACTGATAAAAGGCAAACAAATCCCCCCATAAATGTTCCCAGGATTTTTTACAGTGTTCTTTTGGCAGAAGCAATTAACAACTAGGGGCCTTATGTATGTCCCCATCCAGCAGTAAACAGCCACGGAAATAAATGAGTTGTCAGGCAAACAACAAGAGAAAAGTTCCCAAAATTTCCACCCCTGCACCGGCCCTTGGAGGACACTTGTGCCTTCTGTGTCTCACTCGCCTCACTCCTCCAGAAACCACCGGCACACACAGCCAATATGAGCATTCTCCTGCTCATCTCCTCAGGTTCTTGTCTGCACCCCACTTGCAGCCCTGCAGCACTGCCCAGGCACGTGTCATGCTCGCTGAAAATGCCCTCTGGAAATATTTAGCAAGCACTGCCCAAAGGTCTGATCCAGAACAGCTTCCTTGGATCTAAACAGTCCGCTGTGCTGAAGATGAACAAAATTTAAGCAGTCTGAAGTTTATTTGGGGAAGAAACCCGACGTTAACAGTAACACAGATCTCACCCCTGAGCTCATGGGGGCTACTGCTAGAGGCAACACCACAGGCAGAGAAGAGCTGGGCCTCTGGCAATGAAGAGATTTGTGAAGCAGCACAATGGAAGAACAAAGCAAGCAACCTTTGTTCTTCTTAACTGTGTGGCAAGGCACGTGATGGCCAGATTTTAATGTGTTTAGACTAAATGTTTATCTAAAACATTTGGAAGATTGGGTTAAGTTAACAAGATTTCTGAAATTTGTACGCTCACTGGGAACATAATAGGGAAGTCATAACCATGTAGCAATAAATTAATATGCAAATTAGATGTGTTGGGTTAGAAGAGGACAAGTTGAATGAATAGTGCATTCACAGAGATGATATTTTTAATATTTCTTGATTATTGTATTCTGTCAGTCTAGAAGTTCACAAGTGTAAAAGGATAACAAGCCCCTACAAGGTCTGTGGCACTAGAGGGCTTCTTTGATGGTGCTAATGAAGCAGATGACTGTAACCTTCACAACTTTCCATAATATTAATTTTTGCAAATGTAACTAGAATTGATCAGTATCTATAATCTCATAACTGCCAGTCAACACTTTGGCATATTGCCAGAATATATGGAAAAGAAACTGATAGTGTGGAAGAAACAAAATGTGTTGTAGAGGGAAGCTGTCTCAGATAAGTGAACAGGTAATCTCCAGTTCACCTCTCTTCTGGTGCAAGTTGACTCCATGCAGAATAGCCTCCCAAATTTTGCCTCCAGGGCCTGTTACCTTCCTCTATAGATACTTCACTGACAACAAAGTACTACGTGTTTTGACAGCAGAAGGTTCTTTGTAGTTTTCAGACTAATTTGTCACTTCCTTCTGTGTCACTTCTTATGATATACCCCTTTGAATCACACAAAGTAGCTCTTCTCATCTTAGCATTAACACCCACCAAATATTTGTAGTCTCTTAGTGCATCCCCGCCTTCATCATCTCATACCCACATTTAGCACTCCTAATCCTTCCACCTAAATCAATCCTGAAGCCATCTCGATAATTTTTGTTGCTTTTCTCTGAACTCCTCTCAGTTTGTAGAGACACTGCTATTCAAGTTCTGTGCCAGGCTGGATGTGATGCTTTTAGGTGTGTATGCATCAGAACTGTGTAGAATTAATCTATTACCACCCTGAGCTGCAATACGTTTGTTCCATATATGCAGTGCAAACACCGCTTTGCAAATTAATGTGTAGTGTTCTATCCTGAGTTTCTGAGCTGATCTCCAGGCTTTTACTTCTTTTTGAAAGTCATGAGTTAGAGATTATTTTTGTATCTTGCTTTGTCCCTTAGTAGAGATACAGAGATCATGTAAAAAACAATCAGAAAAATCTCAATAGGAGGAGCATCAGAATGCACCATAATAATCAGAAAAGAAGGCTCCGATATATTTTCTGAAGTTTCCATGGCATTTTGCTTCAAAGAAAAAATTGGTTTGCATAAATTCTTGTTTAGTCTCTGTGTGCACAGAGATTACTGCTAGAACAGCAAAGGATCACCAAATCCCACAATCACACAGTCCTGAGACCACTGTGGAGCAGCATCCATCACCATATATCACAGAATCACAGAATCAACCAGGTTGGAAAAGACCTCTGAGACCACTGAGTCCAACCCATGACCCAACACCACCTGTCAACATATAGAACTTTTATAGCCTTGGATTATGTATTGTTGCATTCACATGGTAAAGGAATCTGTGACAGGATCACAGGGAGACATGTGGTACAAGGTCTTGCTGACAGATGGACAGGAGATTCAGAAGACAATGAGAACACAGGACTGGAGCAAAGGACTCAAAGTCACCCAACTCATACATGGGACAAATGAACAAGTACACAGAGGAGGATCCCCCCAGCCCTCTTAAAAAGCCCCAACCTTGCCTTGTTGGTAAGGTGTAATGCTCCTCTCTTACCCTGGACTGACTGCTGCCCACTCACTGTCCTGAGGCTCCCTGAGTAACCAGTTACCTGTGTGTTCCTGATGTGAGAGGCCACGATTGCTGTGTGCTGGCCATCTCTGGTTCTTCAAAGATAGGGAACCTTATGAGTTATGCTGCAATTTGCATGGGAAGACACGGTCAATGCAAAAGAGGCAGGAGATGAAGAGTAGGTTAAATAACAGGCTAACTTGAAAGGACAAGACTAATAATAACAAAATGGGACAAGGGAAAGAGACAGAAAAAAAGGGAGCAGAGAAGAGCAGGGATCAAAGGAGCGGGAAGAATAGCAGTATGGAGATCGAGAAGAAAGGTTGTGACAGCCCCAGACTGTCACACCGCAGGGCAGCAGACTGTGTCAGGCCATTAGGAGAATGATTTCGTGACACACACAAATGTGATCCAAAGGAAGCCCTGGCAGCTTCCAAAGGGACACCCTCTGCATTTCAAGCACTACTGACGTAACAGGGAGGGGCCCCAGACTGAGCCACTAGTAGGTGAGTAGGTGTTTGAAGGCAGTAGCCAACAGCCATTTCTGCTGAGACAAAACCTGGCCACACATCTGCTAGAAAAGTCAACAAAAATCTCTTCTTTCTCCAGACAGAAACTGAGTAACTCGAATAGTTACAGTAATATTCTTTCCTTTAACTGCACACTCTTTACTAACACATTTCAAATGCCCTACAAAGGAGGCATCTCTGCTGCTAAAAGGTGAACAGGCTGCGGCTCAGGAGGGTGAAGTTGCTTCCTAAGGTGGCCTCGCACAAATCAGAAAATAGAGACCAGCCATTGCTCTCCTGCTCTAGTGCACTAGTTGGAAAGCAATGCTTCATATAAGCATGATCTGTTCCCCCCTCTACTTCATGGGGAATAGTTCTTCTTCAAACAGAATATGCTTCCTTTGGTTTCTTACAGCTACCCTGGTGACAGGATAAAATCCAGGTGACATCCACTCTTCCCTTCAGCATTCATCATCAGACATCAGATAAGTATGGTTAAGGGAAAGGACCAGAGCCCTCTCAAGCAGAGATATCTTAACTCTGCACCCTGGCCAGCTCCCTCCTCCTTGTCTGACTACTCAGCATGTTATGTACACAACAAGTGGACTAAAGTAACATTTAAGACCTAACACTCATTAAAAATAGGTGAGACCTCAAAGCAAGCTTAAACTGCATCCTCACCTCAACCTGAAGAGATGGAAGATAGCACCTTCCTGCACAGATCACTGGTGGTTTCTGTCACAGCCCATGTCAGGCTGCCACATGTGCATTAAATACATGAATGCACATGTCAAGGAGCTTGGGAGGGTGTTCAGTATCATGTGCCAAACCCCACGTGGAAACAAGCTCTCCCAACAAGGAGAACTGCAGGACTGGAAACCCCAAATCTGCCTGCATCTTCCATTGGCCAGCTGATCACTTTGCAGAGCAGACCCCCACATATTCCTTTCTTGCCCCACCCATAGCCTCCTTCCCCTTTTTGATCCCAGAAACACATTTTGCTTTGCAAGCTAGAGGATGGGTAAAAGTTGGGAGGAAGGAAGGCAAAAGAGAATTCTCCCAGGCTTAGTATCCCAGGGGCTCACCAGAGGGTTTGTCTGAGAAATACTTTGTTAAAATTAAATGCATTTGTGATGGATTTATGCATTACATAAAACCAACTCCATCTTAGGAGATCTGCTCTTTGGATCATCCTGTTCTGGCCTGCTTTACAGATAGCACATATTAACCAATTAATGCTGAAGAGTCAGCCTAGCTATGGATGAATGGCTTGGATTAACCTCTTTTGTCTTGTGTATGATAAACACCAACTTGTCAGCTAAATCCTGTCTGTAGAAACTTTATTAGAGATGATTATGCATGAGTCAGAAAGGACACAGCTTGACTTTCAGATCCCAATTTGAGTTTAAGGGCTGGCTGGTTAGAAACATCACCTTGAAAACCAAGTAAATTTGATCTGGATGTCACTGAAGAGAATAAATACAGAGTCTGGTGATGTAATTTTTCTCCAAAGTCACTTTTATGTCTGCAGCAGGATTTTACCTTTATTTGAATGAAGACCTTTCTTTTGAGTTTTCTTGTCTTTGCACTTTATAAACAATGTAAGAAGAAAAAGAAAGCAAAAGAAAAAATTAGAAAAGATAATTGCCAGTTTGGGGCAACGACATTCTTAGATGTGACACTACATATAGCTGCAGAGGACAGAAACCAATAAAAGTTATTTATAGGATTTCTAAGTTGAGTAGATAAAGGTCAAGATGTTTACCTGACCCATTGCTAGAGTTAATGGGCTGGAGATTATTTTAAAGGAACCAAAGTGGGATGAAATATTTACGTATCCATAATAAAGTTACACATTATGAAAATTTAATGCATTTAATTTTCAAATAATTTTTGTCTGTTTTCACATTCAAGTGTGCAAGATCAAACTAGCAAAAATTAAGATGCTGTTTTAGTAAAGAATGATGCATCAGATACAGTTGGCTAAATAGAAAAATCAAGAAAAATTAAATTCGAATCAAACTGAATAAAATTTTTAAAACTTTTTAGTGAAATGATAAGACAGGAAATTCATTTCAGGTCAACTCAGAATGTTTTAGTCAAACCATAGTGAAATGCTCTGGGTTTTGATATTTTTATCTGGATCAATTTTTCCTGGAGAAATATTCCCTAAAAAATTAAAGTCTACTTTAAGAATACTAAAAATTGTCACAATTTCCACAATTATATTTGTAGTGCTGAAAAAAAAAATAATTTTTCACCTCCATGTTTCCCTTCACTCTTCCTTACCCTCAAACTCTGCAGTGACTATTTTGTCACTACACATGACAAAAAATCACAAAAGTCTCTGATTTTGCCCCAAATTCATAAGCTGACTGTTTATGAAAAAAAAATTGGACCAGCTCTGCAATGCCAATAATTCAACCATGTCACAGAGACATCATCCTTCTTTTTTCTGTCTGATCACATTGACTGGAGGCTTTATTCGGAATTATAATACTGGAGATGAGAGTCTACATTTCTCTTCATTCCCTGGGTAGACCATTGTGCTATTTAGGAAGGAAGGATGCTTTTATAGCTAAGGCATAAGACTAAGGGTCAAGATATTTGGACACACTTCCAGCTCTAGCTCAGATTTTTGTGCAATTGCAGACAAGGCAATCTGAATTTCTTGGCAAAATAAGGAAAACAGAATACCTCCATAATTCTTTCACTGTTTAGATTTTATGTTTTGAGGCAGTCTTTCTCCTTACCACAGCAGTCAACTCAAAATGAGATACACTGTCCGTGACTGGGGACTAAGCTTTCTGCTGGGACCCTTGCTAGAAACCTCATGCTGGAGTTCAGTTTTAATGTTTTGAGATGAATTTTAATGTACCCGTGACTGTAACACTACACACAGCTGCAGAAGCAGCCAGAGTGCAGGTATGGAGCAAAGCTCTCCCCCACTGTAAGGAAAGCCATAAAGACATGATGAAGTAATGGCAAACAGTTGGCCTCCAAGAAGGCACTTTCCACTGCTGTGCACAGTTCAGCTGTCAGGGCTTGGGGAGAGGAAGTGGTGAAAGAGAGGAGGCTCTGGGGGGTTAACAGCAGGCAGTAGTCAATACCTGCTTACCAAGATAAATGAATAAATAAATCACAATCAAAATTAAATATCTCAGTTACCAAACAGGGGGGTTCAGCTGATTCAAACTGAATGTCTACTCTGGTGTTTTGGTTCTGAGAAAAATCAGCTATTTTGACTTTCCATATCAGTTCTTCCAAGCCTTCCCCAGACTGAAAATCAGCTGCCTGTAGCTCCAAGCAAAACAGCCCAACTGCTCTCCCTCCTCCTGGGCCACAGCTCTGGCTCTGCATCTCACCCCATCTGTACCCCAACAGAGCCGAGTACCTCTGGGTAGTCACAGCGAGGCTGATGATGCTCGATGGCTCGGAAAGACCAGACAGCATCCCTATTTGTCCACAGCGTGATACCCTGTGTAGACCAAAAACCGATGTGCTGAGCACAGCCTGGGCTGCCAGCCTCTGCTCTGCCTCAGCAGAGGTGGGGCAGAGGCTGCCAGAGAGGCTTTTTGCCACCTTGGTGTCTTCCGAAGATGGAGGTTGCCTGGGGACTGCGACCATCCCATGCGTTAAGTCAGAGCAACCCCAGAGACTGCTCTAATTTATGCAGACCTGAAATAGCTTTTACAGCTATTTTACAGCTTGTGTTATTTCCATTCTATTGAAAGTGAATAAGCACAAAACTTAAAGCCTGTTCTCCTTGTTTTTGCTGAGGTTTCAGTCCAGCCATACTGACCCTGACTACGCTTAAGATTTCCCAAAAAAAGCTCCGTTTGTGATGGTGGTTTGGTAATGCAGACAACTGTCTGCTAATAATTGACTGAGACCAATACATTTCACGTAAGCCACTTATGGTAATGACTTTTGGTCACTAGTGATGCGAGCAAGGTCAAGTTAAAACCCATGGGTGAGAGACTGCACAGTCCTTTCTGAGTCCCTTAGGACATCCGTTCTCCACTGATGATAACTGAAGTAGCAGGGTGTCTTGCTGGGAAAACTTAATTTGCAAGCAAGGAAATATCTTGGAGCTTGTGCAGGGCTGTCAGCAGTGTGACGCTGCTGGGCTGGAAATATTCTGAGCAAATATGATAAGGTGAAACTGGCCAGTAGCAAGGCCTATGTGCCATGTCACTTCCAGAGCTCTATTTTAAGGATTTAAGAGACATTAAAGTTGTTTAGAAAAGTGAATTTCTCCCCAGAGAGAGAAATGGCCTATCCCAAAATCAAAGCAAACACCAAATAATTTTAATTTCTTTTCCCCTTTTACCTGTGTCCTCTCCTTTTAACAATTTACATAACTTTGTTCACTCTTGCAAAATGAAACAAGGTCTGACTTGCATGCCCCATAATGTCAGTACAGTAGGAAACAAAAACTGACCATCCATGATCTGAATAATAACTAAACAACTCCAATCATAAAGCAAAAAGTTCAGCTAATGTATGTTTAAGGGATTCTTCCCTTCTTTTCACTTCTCGCAACCATGGCATTATCTTCTCCAGAGGCCACCAGCTCTTCATGCAGCAGCCAAGAACCTGTTTCTGCAATGCAGGTGCCTGGGACAGGAGATGTAGGAGCTCAGGATCTATATATGGGGCCCAAAAGGGCTTGTTCTCTTATATGGGTTACTTGAGAAGGGCTGGGCAGTGAACACTTATGACGTTTTGGCCAGTAAGGGCAGATTCCCTGCAAATTGTACCCTGGGTCTTTCTGCAGACTATGAGGGGGAAAAAAACCCCAAAATCAAGTATTTGCTTTTTAATTGAAATACAGCAAATATGTTTTTTTAATAGTCTGCTTTCCCATGTGGTGTAACGTCTACATAGGAATTTTTAAGAGACATGATGCAGCACGTCTGTGTTTGAAACAATAATAATAATAATCTTATCTCAAGCCCACAGGATGCTGAGGGGTTCAGTGTTGGGTGAAATGTCACCCTTGCAGAGGATAGGCTGAGGAATTTGTGTGCAGCGGGAGCTTGTGATCTGAGCACGGGGGGTTAGAAGAGGGCTGCATTTCATGACCTACAAAAGAGAAAAAAATGAGATTTACAGTCCAAATGTGCTGAGCAGCCCTTTCCCTTCAGTTATTAGAGGCACTTGGCATATAATTCATAATCGCCTAATGGCAGGTTGGTGGGGGAGGTGCCCATTGCCATTCAACATCAAAATCCCTCCAGAAACAGCAGTAACAGGCTCTGCTCATATTTGTATCATGACAATAAATGGCTGCCAGGAAGATACCAGCAAATATCGGAATAAATAATTCAGTAAGTAACAGAAGATCACGAAGACTAACATACATGTTTCTGTTTCCTCTCCTTTTCTCTCTCCCCATCCTTTATATACATGCTCTTTCTCTTCTGGTCTCCCAAATTTCCCTGCTTTTGTGCAATACTTCTCCTCCTTTTTCTTATGTACACAAAATCATGGCTTAAAATCCAGCTTTCCTGTTTCTCTGCTTTCTAGCCTCTGTCAAGCTTCTAATAGTTTTCCTGCATTTATCCTTCCTCTCTAACTTTCCTTATATTCTTTCCTTCTTGTACTGCCTGCTCCTGTCATCACCCAACACATCCCTTCTTGTGGGACAACTGGCAGTGCTGACTTGTCAGGGTAAACTCAGTTCTGAGTTATGTTACAGTAAAATGCTGCTGAAGTTGATAAAATCCTTTTGGCTTGATCTTGGAGCAGCAGCAGAATATGACCCTGCATTAAGAGCATTCCTAAGGTTATTGCATTGCTGTGACACCAGGTCCACCAAGTTACCCAAAGTATGGAAGGGATGTGTGCTTTCAAGTGGATTTGTTTATGGCTTTGCATACTTGGACACATAAAATACTCCAAGTCTTGATCTACATTCAGGAAAGGCAGAAAACCCTTTGGCTGACACATAAGGAGTGTCAGGCACTCCTTGTCCAGTGCCACAACTTCCCTGTGATGTTAAATCATAAATGTGATCATTCATTCAGATGCCCAGTAGAGTAGAGGCCATGGGACTGTCCTGAATTCAACTCTGTTCAGAAGATACAATCTAAGTTTTCAAGGTGTTTTCAATGGAGAATTTCTCACCTCTGAGAGCAAGCTGTTCCTGGGGTTAATGCCTTCCCCACTAACTGGGGAAGGCATTAACCATTGCTGGCCTTATATCTCATTCAAATTCAGCTGGTCTAACCTCACCCTTCCACTCACCGTGAACCCAGTAAGTGCCTGCTAGATACTGAGTCCTCTCTGAGCAGGTTGCCTTTCCATGTGCAGTTTTATAGCCTATGATAAAGCCATCCCTCTATCTTCTCTTTGTTGAGCTTGGCTGGCTGAGCTCCCTAAGCCTTGCATTACCAAGCATGCCCTCCTCAACCATTTCCACAGAGCTACCTGGTTTGCATTACTCCCCAAACTATTATTAATATACTTTATGGACCACTTTGTCATGGTTTTTTTTCTAGTTCTTTAATAAAAATGATAACTAGCCTAATGCAAAGAGCTGTTACCTGTAACACCCTGTGAAATCTGGTTTATGTCTATAAAAAATTTCATTTTAAACTCCATAATTTACCCAGCTTTTAAATCCATTTAATGTGCATCATGTTGATTTCTGTAGCTTATTAATCAAAATTTCATCTGGTGCCCATTCAAGTGCCTAAAAGAAGAGAAGGAATATTCAATCAACGCTAAAGCCTTTATCAACAAAAATTAGTTTAATGAGATCTATTGTTATAAATCCATGTTGATTAGCATTAGTTAGCATATCTGTATTTAATTCTTTATTACTTTATTCATTAATTACATTAGCTGCTACATTACTTATTCTAGTGTTGTTATATTTACACTTTTCAAGAGTTTGAATGATATCAACTTTCTTCTAGGTCTTTGATATTTCACCAGTATCCTGACAAATTCTAAAAGTCACCATTTATAGGAATTAAGTCTGGACATTTCTTAACCAGCTCTTTTAAAATGCTTGGTATCAAATTATTCAGATCAATTAAATTAAAATGACCGAAATTATTAACTGCTCTGTCAGTCTAAGTTACTGCTAGAGAAAGAAGTATTTTGTTGTCATCACATGGCAAGAATATCTCATCTAGTTTTTTCCCCAAAAGAAGAATAAAAATTATTATTAATTAAACATTATCAAAGAGATCCTTGATTTCCACAGGTTTTCTTAATCATTTCCATTTGGCAAAAGACAAATACTATTATTAGCATTTCCATCACTAATATGCTTTGCTATTACAGAATACATAATAATAATTTACTTGGAAGAGTCTGGGTTTTAATAGCTTTTGGAGCTTTGCTTCCTGTATTGACACAGCAAAACACAGCTTGCCCTTCTGTACTTCTTTTCCTATATAGCTTTTATCGTTCCAGGTTTCTGATTTCCAGATATTTCAGTGTGTTTGCTTTTCTTCTTCCTGTATGTGAGAAAAGGCCCATTCACAATTTTTATTTCCTGCCAGTTTTACTTCCCCTCATAGCAAAGTTATTGCAATTTTTAACAATATAGTCTTCTTTCTCATATACAGCACCAAGTTTTTTTGCAGACATGTAGTAGAATCTTGTCAGTAAGTTCCCAATTACCTGATAAAATTGTTTAGATTTTATTTCAAATTTAATTTGGGTCTTCATTATTTTCAGCTTTGTGAAATGTTACACAGTTCTTCCTCCTTTTCCCTTCAACCTTCAGGGCTTTATTTTGGATAATGCACTTGTGCGGTTCAGTGGGATTCATTTCTCAACAGGCAAATATTTACAACTATTCAATATTTACCTGTCTCTGAATATGCAGTTGCAGACATGCAGAGCAGGGAGATGCTCACGCAGAAGGGATAGGAAACATGCTGGACCTACTCTTCCAATGCCAGACCAGCAAGAAAAGACTTCACAGGCCTGAACATGCCGTCATGTCACCATGTGGTCTGACACCCCCTGTGCTGTCAGAACTGTGCTGACCCTGATAGTCGGCAGCCTGGCTTTAACTTAAACCACCCGTGCACGACCGTAGAGTCATCAAAGTCTACTGAAAGCTATGAATCTGTGCTGAAAGGAACAATTTCACTGAGTTAAGCAGAATGATTTAAGTCATCCCCAGCTATGCAGTCCTCTGCCACCCATGGGCAAAGCAGGCAAGTTTTGTAAGCAAATCCTTTCCCGGCACACGGGCTTAGTCATCAGTGAAAGCTGCTGGCTCGCTCCCATCCCAACTGTGGTTCACCTGCTGCTCAGAGGTCAGCTCTGCAGGCACTTGATAAAGCTTCAATTAAGTGCTCTTCTTGCAGCACTCGCTGATTTACACATCTTCTGCCCGCACCGGCCATTTTGCTGAATAAGCCCGCACGACGGCAGGGACCGCGCACGCACCAGTGCCCAACTGCCCCTGCCTACAGCAGAATTAAGCTCCTCGAGCCTGGGCGTCACCAGGCAGCTTAAAATAAATGACAACATTCAAACGAAGCGCTTAAAAGGATGGGGGGAATAGAGCAGCAGAGCCCATAGTACAAATATTACTACGGATACTTCAGCTGGGTAATTAATAATACACGGCGTATCTATTCCAGACAGTTTCTGAGCCGCTATTTCCTTCTGGAGATGTGCACATCAGTGTTCGGATGCTACTGTGGCGGGATGGTATAAAAATTTGGGTGATGTGGACGTCGTGGTGTGCTTCTCCAGCCTGTGTAACAGCCTGGAAGATCAGCCCCCCAAAAGAGGTTAAAATCCAAAGGCCTGACCTTACCTGCTCATTAACCGGGGTCGCACTTAACTGCAGAGAGCAGCTTTTATTGAAGCCTCACACTCGTGTTCAACTGCTTAGGCTACAAGTCAAAATGGAAAGTGACTCGTAATGACTGCAAATCCCTCTGGGAAAAATGAAAACGTAACAAGCATAAGAGGATGGAAATTGTTTTCTTGACACAACGTGCATCAAGGAAGATCTGTGTTATTTATTTGTGAGTGACACTGGTTGAAAGGGAATGTTTACATTTGCAGTTTTCACAAAAGAAATGAGTTTTGCAGAGATAGTGACATTAGAGGCATATTGGATTATTCTAGGAAAGACCTACCATATTTATTTGCAAAGGTAGTTATAAGAATTGATAGAAAGTCTCAGATTATTTTTCCTTGAACTTTTTTTGGGCAGCGGTTCAGAATAACAACCTCAAAAAATTTGCTCAAACATTTATTTATCAACCCAGGCACAAAATCTTCCTCCTTGCCAGGAGCATAGTAAAGAAACAAATGAACATAATTTTACTCTCTCCTCAGGAAAAAAATACATATCCCAGCCAAAGAGGCAAATGGAATTTGGCAAGACTGAATTGTTGACATGCTTTTATTACACTAACAAATAAAATGTTAACTGCAAGTGTTACGTGGCACTTGCCTTGTATGTAGGTCATTTTCTCTAGGCAAACTTCCTGCTCCACTCAAGGTAATATTTCAGGGGATTCACATGGCAGTGAACCTGTGCAAGAAGGAGTGATTAGTAAGTCCCTGGGAGGTTTGGTTTAGAAGGCCTTTCTCCATTTCTTCCTCGAGACATTTCACAAGCAAAAATTAATGCTGGGCAAAAGCTGTGTCCCACTGAAGTCAAAGGCATGTTTGCTTCTGACTTCAGCAAGGCTGACTTTGCTCCCCTGGACTTAAAAGCAGTTTTGCTTCAGCAGGAACAGAGTAAAGCTATGTGTGATCTTTAGCCCTGGGCTAACTCCAGGGAACACGATCCTCTCAAAGCCCAGCTGCAGACATGAGAACTTATTTAAGACTACTTTAAAATGCAAATTACAGTGGTATGCTCATCATATGCCTATGGATCCACTAGCATGAAAATATGCACAGTCCAGAAATATCCATGATCTAAGGAGGCTCATCAGCACCAGGATGCTGAGAGTTAAAAGTAAAAATCACATATAAGGGTCCGTCCTAAACTTACGCAAAGAAGAACAGACTATCAGCCTGGATTTGCTCTGATTGTTCATGCTTTTCTTGGTTTAAGTCTCAACCCCTAACCTCATTTTAATATGGATTTTCTACAGGCTCACTGCAAGAACAACAGACAGGCAGCCGTGGATTGCAAGGATATAAATTCATCCAAGGGCTGCAGTGGCCAGAGCTGATACAGTAAGTGATTACTATCACCCATTACTTCCTGCTGTTGCATTTTGTAGAAGCAATCTGATCACTGATTATTCCAGGTAGCAAGGAAAAAAAAATAAAACGGCATCACAGTTACTCTCACTTAATGATTTTGGCAACTCAAGCCTGTTTTGTCGTGTTGGTGCCACCCACAGTGCCAGACCCGTGGCAACGTTCCAGGGCTTACAGGCAGTTACCCAGGTCCTATGGAAATGGCCATCAGCAAAGCAGGAGCAGTTCCCCACGGGCATCAAGAGCCCACACAGGTGTAGGGCAGGGAGTCACAGTGTGCACAAGGAGGGGATGGGTGGCTGCTTCCCCACCACGTGCCACAGGGCACAGGAGGCACCAGGCAGAGCAAGGGGGAGCTGTCAAACCAGTCTTCCTCCATAAATTGCCCCACAGTGATGGCTGAGGAAGACCTGCATTGCCAAACATGAGCCTCCATGGACAAGGCCAACAAGGTGGCTTTGCTAGGCACACTGGTGCTGCCTGGAGGCTACAACCTGTCTGTATTGCTCTCGGCTCCTCCCCTTCCCATGCTTCTTGGTGCAAGGCAAAGCTGCAAAGACCACAGACTCCTGAGGGGTTTGTCCCTGGCCTGAACTTGTTTGAAGGGGTTAATTCCAAAAGGCTCCTGCCTCCTCTCACATACTGCTCTGTACACATGTTCTGTGCTAGTCACAGCCTCCTAGCAAAGCTGTGTGCTTTGATACAGGCTGTACTCTGCCCATGAGGGCAGACAGGACATGTTCAGTTATCCGTCCTCGCCCCGATGGAAACAAGCTAATGCCTGCTGTATTTTCACGAGAGCTGTCCCCCATCTAATTTTAAATGTCACTTGTAATAGCTGTTTTTTCTTCCCCAGATAACTTTTGCAGCCCTGCAGTTGAAGTCATCTGAAACCACAAGATTGGAGTTTGAACGGCACTTGATATTATCAGTGAGCTGAGCCACTGCTCTGCACCTCAGCCACCATTTTCCCCTTCCATCCTTCACTGAGATGTATGTGCAAATCCAAAGGAACCAGTCAGTCAAATGTGCTGAAGCTATCAAACACACTGCTTCTCTTCCCCAGCAGAAGAAGCCTCACTAAAGCCAAGGGAATATCTGAGAAACTGCAGCCAGTAGAGGGATTTAGGCCTTCCACAAGGCGTGACAAAGCTGTCATTAAAGCAATGGAGCAGTCCTGGGATCTTGAAAAATGCAAAGATAATAGTGTAAACAATGAGGAAGACTTGTTTGAGGATAAAAAATTCCCAGCACACCACAGTATGCTCTTGAGCCTCCCAAATTCACTGTCGTCTGCAATGCTCCTATCCCCTTGGAGGAATTGCTGCACTATCCAAAACTCAATCAGACAAACTTATTCTGAGTCCCTTATGATGTTTGGGTTATAAGGCTCATGCTGTATATTGATTTGTCTTCTCCTCCTCCCTGCCCACCTCAGGGCCTCATTTCCCATTTCGTCTACATCGGTTTCCTGGATTGCAGAGGGAATTGTCTCAAGGTCATACCAAGATGCTTCAGAAGGGCTCAGCGATGAAAAATGTATGCAGCCCAAAATATTGTCTAAAAGCAATGGACTGAATATATAATGCCTGTGCCCCAAAAGAGTTCTGATGTATTTAAGGCACAGGGATATAGATGCACACTTTTAAAAACTGCCCGTACTTCACCAGTTAAAACGATGAGAATAAATGAGGCTGTGATCTGTCAAGTGATCCTTCATCACTCCCAGCACAGGCCCATAATCCTTCAGTTGTGATTAAGCAAAGGAATATTACATTGATCCTGTAAAATATCTCTGATTGGATCAATGTTATTTCCTCTCGCATTGACAAGGTCTTACCAGAGAATGACTATAATTCCACTGCTAACACTGTCTTAGTGAAATCCCCCAATAAATCCTCCAAGCAGCACTGTTAGTAATACCTTTATTAGACTAACTAAACAAGATATTTATATGTAGGGCTTTCCAAAGGACTCTGGCTCCTGCTTCAGTTTCTGGGAATTTTTTATCCTCAGACAAGTCTTCCTCATTGTTTACACTATCATTGTTTACACTGTTGATCAACAGTGCTCTCCTGGAAGACTTGCCCCCAAGGAGGCTCTGCAAGGATGTAAGTGGCAGATGAAATTACCCTTTCAAGATTCAAAAGGTTGGTCACAGATATACCCTTGTCCTGCCCCTACTACAGCAAGGACCCAAATGCATCTTTGACAGAAAAAATCTCACAGCGAATCTGGTTCACAGACAAGACTGGAGTTCAGAGTCTCTCCATACATTTCACAAACAGGCTGTCAGTGAACAGTTTGCTAACAGCCAAAGGGAAAATATGGTCTTTATGTACCTTCTGTCATTTCAATATTTGTTCAAGGCCTGGCCTTCATACTCAACAAGACCTGATCCCCTTCTAGCCACTGCTGTTTCTCCTTACCGGTGCTTCCATTCTCTTCCTCTCTTGCCCTTCTCTCTTTGTGTAAATTTCCTCTACTTTTGCCACCATTTTCTTTTCTCCACAGCTCCAGGCTTTCGGTCCCAGTGGTTTCAACCCCACACTGACCTCCCCTTCATCACTGAAGCTGAATTGTCACCTCCTGGTTTGAAATGTGATGCTCCAGTGAAATGAATGGCGGATGCCAGTGATCACCTTGTCAAGTCATTTTTTCAGGCTGCCTAGGTGCTCAGGCACCCACTGCATCTCTGCTTTCCACTGGTTCCCTTCAGTAAAGTTTCCTCAAGCCATGAGAGCTGCAAACATATTTCTGACTTATCTTTCTAAACATTTAAATACAACCTTAAGAATCATGAAAAAACAAAGTACTGCATCTAACATAAAGCTCAAGTGCAGCTGAAAGACCAGTATATACAGCCATACATCAATTAGCAGATGAAAAAGCTACAAAGACAAGATATCAACAGAAAAATATCAAACAAAACACCGTGACAGACACTAGGCCTTTTTAAATCCTTAGAAACCAGGTTGGCATCTGTGATGGGTAAACTCTGGCTCTTACATGTTTCATGTGAAAATTTTCTTCATATTCTTTACAGCAATATACTGAAATGTCAGAGGAGTCACTTCTCAGCTCCCAGGCCCTTAGAAACAAAGGAAAAATAATTGATATTAGCCTTTGAAACCAAACAGCCTGACAGTAAAAGTAACTGTTAAAGATTATAGGGAGTACTCTTGACGTATTTCCTCTATTCACATCCATATTTTTACATGTTGCCTCTACCTTCTGGTTCAAATATCTGTGCACCAGATGCCTAAACTGTGATGTCAGCTTTGAAGGTCATTGCCATAGCTGAGAGAGACCGAAACTTTCTCACTCAAATTAAAACTTAAACTCAAGAGCACTGACCTGCCTGGGTGCCTGAAGGAGTGGGTTCTATGACAAATGTTATGGATGTGAAATTGCACCATTATAAGCAGCCCAGTCTGTGGACCCTGATGGCCCTGGTTAATTCATTGGCACATTGACAGGGTCCTGGGTGCATGACCCTGGCACCCATTCACCAACCAGATTCCACCAAATCTAACATAAAGTTCCTGTGGCCTCTTCCAAAGCCATGCATAATGACAAGCTCCTGCTCTAGAGGAGTGATGCAGGTCAAAATGCACTTAGCACAGACCAAAACCCTGGAAAGAAAATGTTGAAATGAATGGAGAAGTGCTTATATCTGATCCCTAAGTGTTAGGACCAAGTCCTGCTATGGTGTAAATTGCCACCAGGATGGATAGAAATGGGGCGATTTGTGCCCTCTGAGACATGCAATAAACATTATCACAAGCAGCCTGAAAAGTCTTAGGCCTCAGAGGACATATTTCAGTGCTTAACTCGTGCCCAAGATGAACATTCAACCAACTTAATTTTCTAGGTGACAGGTACAATGCACCACCCAACCACAGCAATCAAGTGCAGGTAACCTCAAATTTCAGGTTCAGAAACTCCCAAAATGCCATGAGCTACATTCAAAGGAAGAAAAATCTTTAAAGAAGACCTGTCAGTACAGTCATCCTAATGCTGTCTGCCAAAAACTACACCTCAGTAACACCATCAAATGGACACCACAACCCCTCAGATGAAAGAAAGGATGGCTGCAGGTGAAGCAGAGCTTGGGCCTGAAGACCTGCCCATGCCTCAGGACTGCGGGCAACTTTCCACTAAGTCCTGCTTCTTTCCCATTTCTCTCTCTTTGTACTTGTACTCTTGGAGTGATGCACAGGCAAAGATGGCTTTGGTGCTGAAGAGTTCATCTGCCCCTGCTGCTGCTTCTTCATTTGAAGGCATTGACAATGCAATTAGTTGCTGTGCCACAGGCAGGATGCTAACAATAACTGATGAACAAGTGGGGGAAAGATGTGCCACGAGTTCTGGTGTGGCACAGAGTGCAGGGGACACCAGTAAGGACAGAATGGGGTTCCTAACTGCAGGGACAAGACAGAAAGATTGGGGAAGAAGCAGATGGCCCTGTAGCACCATCACTGTCAGACACCATCACTTACACAGATAGACACCTTTCCTCCCTCCAACCATTCAAGTAGCCTCTCTCTCCTTCCCTTGAAGACACTTGTTGCCACAGTTTTCCCCATGAAACCTCCTGTTTAAAAACCTGCATGAAACAAGTCCCCGTGCTTTCTCCACACAGAAGTTTCCAAGTCCCGAGGCCAAGGCAGTGCACAACCCCACTCTGCAGTCACTTCATCACTGGGAAACACGGACCTTATAGAGTGGCCAGTGAGACAGTTGTGTCCTGCTCTCATCCCCACAAAGCTGATGCCACTGCCAGCAGTCTGTGACTACCTTTCCCACCATAATCAATGAATTACAAGGAATATCATTTGAAAACTGGAGGCTCCTCAGGACACTAGGTGAAAAGGATGTCTTTTCCCTCTTAGACACAGAATATTATTTCATGGTAAAAGGATGGCTCAAGTCTACATAAAGGAGTAAAGAAAACCACTTTCCTCTGCCCTTGTTCTAAACCCTAAGCAGTGTATAGTGGCTTACTGTAGAGTCCCTCTGCCATAGATACAAGTCTTCTAAAAAGCAGCTGTCTCACAGTCACACAGCTCAGCACATGGACAGAGGACCTCACACCCAGCTGCTCCCACATATGTGACATGCCCATAGAGGCAATGCCATCAATGTCCAGTCTCCCTCCCTTGGTCTTTGCCACCATCCTGTACAGTTCACTTCAAGCAGAAAAGGGGATGCTTTCATAAGACTGGGGTCATTCCTCAAAAAAAGTAAAAAACAAAATTCCTTCTCTGATCCTCTATAGATAAAACCCTCCTTTCTCCAGGTACCAAGGCACAGAGCTGGGTAACAGTTTCTGCCAATAATGCAGAAGGCAGCTTTGCTACTTTGACTCTCAGGTAAGGTTCTCTGAACTTCCAGACAGGCAGAGATCCCTACTTGTCTTGCTCCACACTGATGCAACCAGGCTTCCACCTTTTCTGAGAGCTTAACTATAGCCCAAAAAGGCTCTCCCAGATGATGTTTTCCTACCTTTAGTGCTGTGGAGCACTTTATGTTCTCTGTAAGACTTTTCCCAAGGAGTTTTTTGAGAATTGTGGTCTGCTGCTGCACACACAACTGAACAAAGCCCAGAGTGGGTGCCTTTAGCATTCATAAGCTGGTGGATCTTGGGACAAAATCCTTCCCACTATACAGAAACTCACCCAGCATCACCAGCCAAATGGCTGAACGTTTTGTGAACTGAAACACATATCTCATGGTAATTTAAATATGTGCAAATAAGAGTTTAATTCCGCTGCTGCCAGCCATTCCAGACGTTTAAATATAGTACGCAAATTCTCTTTTATTTTATATAAACTATTTTAGTGAAGAAGCTGAGGGCTCTACATTCTCCTGGCTTACGAATACAAATAGCTGAGAATCTAACAGCCCTTTGCTGTTGTTGAGCTAAGGCAATCTGAAATGGAAAGCAGATGAGGGAGCCAGGAAACAAAGTCCCTATTAACTACATTATCTAAAGGAAAGCTGGCTGAAGTGTGCATTAAGTGCACAGACTCCACATCCCCAGTCCTTCCTGGATGTGGGGGGGGGTGTCACAGGAAGGAAACAAAGTGAGGCTCAGATCTGAATGAGACATGGTGCAGCTGGATTTGCCTTAGGTCTCTTCCCTCTCACCAGACACCTGTGGCTGGTATCAGGCAGGCTGATGATGAACACTCTTCCATCAGGTCCTGCTTGATACAGAGCTGAATATGCTCCTCCTTCAGTAAGACAAAAGAGGAATTAATAGTAATAATAAATTAATCCTTCACCATCCTGTGGCAAGTTTCACAAGGACATAGCACTAAAAAGGACTGTGTTCATTTTTCTTGCACAGCATTGCAAGGCAAGTGTGAATCATAGAAATGTTTAGGATGGAAAAGACCTTTAAGATCATCAAGTCATTCTAGCTGGGCTTTGGCCTTTCCAATTTCCTCACTGCATAACCTCACAACATCTTTGTAGTCCTAAGGAGTTGCCTGCTTTTTTTTCCAAAAGTCATAATCTCTCTTTCTAAGACATCACTAGCCCTTGTGTCAACTAGAAGGATAGAGGAGAACACTATTTGTGCTCCCAATCCCTTAACCAGTTATTCCAAGGCCCTGAAGTCTCTCTTTGGACTTCATGTTGCAACTTCTTCACTTGCCCACCTGAAAAATCCATAATGGATAATCATGCGAGGGCTGTAACAGGTCAGGAAGCTTTGTCTTCACATCCTTAACCTGGGCCTCAGGGAGGCAGCAGGCATTCCTAAGAATTGGGTCCAGTCTGCATATGGGAACTTCTGTGTCTCTCAGGAGAGAGCCTCCTATGACAATAACCTGTCTTTTTTCTTTCCAGATGCAGTTTTGACACAGGGAGTAGGCTGACTTAACCTCGGTGATACCTCCAAGCCAAATGAACCGTTGGCACGTGTAATGGTTCCAAAAACCTGTTTGAAGTGCTGTGGCCTCATTGCTCTTTCCAGAGACCCACTTCAGCACAGCTTCTAGCCTACCTGTATTCATGGCCCTCACACACACCGTTTTCCCTTCTAATGTCATCCTTAGCTTAAGCACATCTTCCCCCTCTCCTGTGTTTAACTCCTTTTCTTCTGGATAACAATTCTATTTGTAAAATAGATCTTTCATTACTTTTCTCACACTAGTAATCCCACTCCAGGCCTGCTTGGAATTCATCTTCATCACAGGTGGTTGACGAGAATTGCAAAGATTGTAACAGAGAAGGCTTGATTTACACCTAGCCCATGACTTTAACATTTCTCTTCTTGAAATATCCAGCTAGTTCTGTTCTTCAGTCACATCTGCCTTTCTTCTGGCCATGGTTCTGCTGCTCTCTGTCTGCACTTCAAGATATGTGCACCTTAATGAACTCCTTGTCCCCGCTAAGGTGTGGCTACATCCCAACTGAGCTAAGGGTGAGATTCAGGTATGCACCTTTCCCACCCTGAAAGGAAACCCTCTGCAGTACCTGCCCAGGGAGAAGGCATCTGAGCCCAAATCTCCTCATAGCCTGGATGTCTGGAGGACCAGAATTCTAATCTGCAACACAGAGGGTATTTAGTGAACAATGTAAACGTTTTCCAGGACCAAAAGTTTACATAGAAAGAAATTTCACAACTTTCCTGTCACCCAGTCCTCAACATTACCCAGTTCCTTGTATATATTCCAGGATTTCTTTCTCTAAGCAATGTCTCATTCTTGGGGCAGCAGCAAATGTCTTAAGTTCATTCCTTTGTGCCCAGCCCAATGAGAGCTGTCACCTCCTCTTACAGACCCTGCTCCAGCATCACTAATGATATTATTAAAAAAGGTCGGTCGCCTTCTTCAGGAACTCTTCTGTTGACCTTTATCTTGAAACTCCCTCTCTCAGCACTTTTTGCTTTCCTTTGGTCAGTTCCTTAAACACACTGTAAATTGTGTACTAATTACCTTAACATTGAAATAACCCAGTTCCTTAGGGGCAGAATATAAAATTCTTTACCAAAATCCTGATAACTTAGGTCTGAGGCATTTCCTTATCTCAAACCCCAGTTATCTTCCTAGCAAAATATGGCAGGGTAGTCTGGCACAGTTCAAATAGGAAAACATACGTTGCATGTTGATTTCATTTTTCCCCCGTGCATTTAATTAATCTTTCCTTTAGAACTTACTTTAAACAGTATTATTGGTATTATTATGATCAAACTAAAAGGTCCACTGTGGCCCAGACAACTTTTGCTCCTTTCTTTAAATATAGATTTGCTACTTTTCATTCCTAATGTACCACCCTAATTAGACAGATTTATTGAAAATCCTTTTTACTGGATTTGCAATGTCACATCTTTCAGAAGTCTGAGATGGAAATTATCCAACTTCCCAATTTGAGCCCATTAAGCTATCTGAGTTTTTCCATTTGCCCTGTTCCTGTTGGCTGGCTCCTTTGTCTCTCTGATCACCATAACATTCCTCCCCATCTCTTTAAGCTTTATAAAACATCGTATGAGCAGAACTGGGCAATCTTGAGGACTAGTGAATACAAAAGGGATGAAATTTAACACAAAACACAAGCTCATGTGGTTAGGGACTAAAAAAGTGAGATTTTTTTCCAGTGTGAACTTTTGTCCTGCAGGATATTTGGATTGTTGAGCAACTGTCCTCTGTGTAAAACAGGGATAATTCCACTCTTCAAAATCCTTTATGGTTAAAGATCAAGAAGTACAGTACTCAGATACTCTCTTAATGGGAACAACTTAAGTACCAAACACAACCCAATGCACTTGGATCATCAGCTACCATAAATCAGCATCACCTCTTCAAAGTCAGTCTCGTGACCCTAATCTATACCCTTAACATCTGAAAAATGTTTTTGTTTCTTTGGTTTGTTTGGTTTTGTTATAATATTTTTATCATTAAATGACCGCTGGGCAGAAAGAAAAGGTATCTACATTATAAAAGCTCTTTTGCATATTTGAAGATACGCACTGATTAATGGAGACACAAAGACACAGAGACAAGAATCATATATTCTTATTGAGGCAGAAAGATCTTTTCAAATAGCTTTTGTTATCCAATAAAATTAGCATAACTGTTTCATCCTATTAGAAAGTCTAGAAATACACTTAGGAAGCTCTTTTCAAATGTCTGCTGTTAAAACTCAAAACCAACAAAAGGTCTCAGAATTAAATAAAGGCTGTGACAAGAGATTTTCAGTGTCTTTCACTCGATCTGGTGGGATATCTTAACAGGATCCACACTACTGTACACATGGGACATCCTTGGAACCTCCATTCCTTTACAGTGTTTCAGCTTGCATGCTTATGGTAAGAAACAAAAGAATCACAGGGCACAAGACACTTACTTACAAGGACCAGAAGTGGGATAAAGCAGTTTCAAAGCCTGAGTGCATTTCCTACTATCTGACAAGAGATGCTGATAATCACCCACATAATAGTTTCCTTCTCAACACTGAGTGCAGAGTCCCTCCAGAGATGACTGAGGTAGAGCTGCTGAAAGAAAGCAGATGGGGATACCGGAAAAATCCTCCCAGCTCTGCTTTAAGGGGACATGAGTGATGGTTTTCCCACTTCTCTGTCACCCCCAAAGCACTTCAGGTTACTGCAGCTTGTTCTGATGTTACATCTTCACTGAAGTCAGAAACAGAAGTGGGCGCAGACCATAGCAGGCCACTCAGTAAGGAGAAATCTCACCAGGAGCCCAGCAGAGCAGTAGTTGGCATGCACCAGATTGCCACAGGGTCTAAGTTATTTCTGACCCAAGGCTTCCTAGCTGGTCTAGCATTTATTTGAGAGATTGTGACACTTTTACTTGCAGAATGTAACTGGAATGGAGGGCAATGGAATGGAGGTAAAATGGGATGTAAAAACCTTTTCCAAAAAAGCCCCCAGCTGTGCAAATACCTTTCTACACATGCACACTGACACACCACTTTGTGGAAAATATCCTGAATTATGCTTAAAATTTTATTTGTTTATCTTCACTGGAGGTTCAAGCTGAGACTGTAGAACAGTTGTTCCAAACATTGGACAAACCTGCTGAATTCTTCTCGGGAGAGCCATGCTGACATCTCTGTAAGGTTACCCAGGATAAACTTGCATCATAGAAGAGTCAGCAGTAGTGACCTCTCTGCCCTTTAAGCTTTATGTTTTAATGTCTCCTCTGTTCAGTCTAAAACTCTGTTTGATCCTATCAGTCACCAAAAGGCAAGGCTTTATACTACACCCTGTGCTTTCCCCCCATCTTTCTGCTCCACGGCTTGGACCATCCCCTGGACTCTTTCTTCAACAACCACTGGCCACCTCCTTCACACTAAGCTTTCTTGGCCTTTTTGTCACCTCAGATGATCAGTATTAAGTACTTCTTAATACTCTCGGTCTTTTGTCACCCTCTTTATCTTTCCTTTCTCCACATGCTGATGTTATCCACGGTGCATCCTTTCATTCACAGATCTCTTGCCCTGCATTCTCTAGCTGTTCCTGCCCTGCTACCCCAAATCCCAGCTGATCCATACCAGTTGGTCTCTGCTACGTCTCACACAGCAGAGCATCCCTAATGGGAACCCTCCTGCCTGGCTAACTTTCTCCACTATAAATGCATTTTTTCCCCATTCAGTTCTGTTTGTGTCCTAGACTTACTACTCCAGCTCAGCACAGTTACATCTCAGACTCACAGTCACAATCACCTCTTTGCCACATTTGGCTCATTCCTCAGACCCTCCCGCCTCCTCAGTCCCTACTTCCGTTGTTACGCAGGATTTCACCCAGTTTTTCCAGGAGAAAAATGACAAACTCTGATCTTCTTCTTCCAGCAGCTTTGCCTTCTACTTCCTCTTCCCCTCCTACAACTCCTTCTTCATTCTTCTCTCCTGCAGGTGAAAAACCTCCTACATGGCTCTCTTTCTTTCTTTTATTTGCCACTTAGCCAGTCTTACCCTACCTCCTGCCTTTCCTTATGGACACTCTTGTGCTGTCTTCCCCTTGACCTCTCACGCCCCTCTGTCTCTTTACTCTCATAACACAAACACCATTCATCTTAAAATATTTATTTTCCTCTATAAATTCCATGTCTTTTCCTATCATCCCTTCATCACCAAACTCTCTAAATATGCCAGCTACAAGCACTGCCTGGAGTCCTCCCCACTAGTTCAGTGCAGCTTCCTCTCCCTTGCAACTGCTGCTGCCAAAATCTCTACTTAACGTACTGAGCAACTTTCAGCATAGTCTGAATGCTCTGTTCTCATCTGCTGCAACATATTAGCTACCTGCAGTAGTCTCCTGTGCTGCTTTAACCTGAAGTGGTGTCTTTCTTCAGTTACCATGACATTACTCACTTTTCTTGCACCACTTTTGAATCTGCTCCTTTCATGTGCCCTCCAGAAGATACTTCTCTTCTCTCCATGGGGCTTTTCTCTTTCTGTATTTTATTCCTTGATAATTTCTATCACAAACATAGATTCCCCTATGAACTCCATGTAGCAATTTCCAGGCTCACTCCTCTAATACAAACTTGTCTCTCTAGGTCCATACCCGCAGTATCTCTAATACTCCCTTACAGACATACATATATCAAACTCAGCTTATCATAACTAAAACAGAGCTCCTAGTGCTCTTCTTCCTTCTTTCAATATGTTTTCTTCAGCAATCCCCCTCTTGATCATCACAGACAATGTTATTACTTTCCTTGTTGTTCTGGTCAAGAACTGAAGCAACATCTTCATCTCGTATCTCTCATTACATACATAGATCCAGGGGATGTTTAAGGTTTGCATATTCTTTCACCATCCAGGCTCTCATCACCTCATTCCTTTATTACTTCAATATTTCTTTTTCTGACCTTTACAAATGTGATCTTGCCCTCCCTATATCCATTTAGGATGCTGCTAGAAATATCATTTTGCTAACACATCACTCTGATCACACCATTTCTCTTAGCAGCTGTAGACTGCTGTCCCCATATCTACTCATTAGTGCAATCTACTTGTCTTCATTAAGGAAATGTCAGCTTCTTCCTACAGTCAACCAAAGAGGTCAATCCCCATCACCTATTTATCAATTCTTCAAGCAGACATGACCCATGATTTTTCTGGTGCCACCCTTCAGTCTTTGGAAGACCACCCTGTAAACATCCGCGCTTTTTATTCATTATCCCTCTTTACAGCTCCTGCAGGAATCCCAGGTTTTGTGGTGCTTACAGAAACGTGGTTTGTCTCCTGGTGTTCTAAAACCACTACTGCTCACGCCGAACATAATTACTTTGTAGTCTCCCTGTACTCCCTCACGGGGCTGCGTTACTCGCCAATATTTAAAGCGCAGCCACATGTCAGAAGGACAGGGACGTTTTTCTGATCCATGATTTCTGATCCATGATTAAGGCTCATAAATCCGAGGGTAGGACGCTAACTAGTATTAATAATAGTGAAGGAAATCCCTATTATACTGCTACTGAGCTGAGGTATGAGAGATTTAGTCACTTGCCTCAGGTCATGAAGAAAGACTGTGGACTGAATTCTGGCTTTGTAAGCCCCTGCCCTAACTGCACTACTACCTTTCTTTCATCTATTCTGGTAGTTATCTACAAAGGATTATGATTTCAGCAGGCTCAGCTGGGCGTTTCTGAATATTTATTTATGGAAGAATTAGGCTTTATGAGAAAGAAAATGGGGAAATTTCCATTTTTTAGTCTGATTCCTCTCCTGCAGAGAAAGTGTGTTAGAGTATATTCTTTTCTTTTAAATGGATCCTATTCCAAATGATCTGTTAAGGGCACTTGGATTCCAGAATCAACATTTTTTATTTATTTATTCCTTAATAAATACTAAGAAACACCATCTCATTTCTTTCTTTTGCTCTTAAAGAGGTGAATGTGTAGTCAAGGGTTCCAGCAACACTTTGTGAGCAATGAGCCATCAAGTAACTCACATTATAAACGATCACCATTATTTTTGCAAAACCTACAAAATATAAAGGCTTCTTTTTCACTGGTTCTGCAATAGTTAATGAACTCATTACCCTCTTAAAGTTTTTCTGAATGCACAGAAATACTTTTTCAATACAAAAAAAGAAACATTAATGTGGATTTTTTATTGCGGGAGATGACAAAAGAGTTCAGACCGTTTCATCTCCATTTGAGCAAAATAATCCTTCAAATTTTTATTTTTACAGTGAACAGAACACATATGAACACTTACTAAACCTTTCCTCTACACTTTGAGAAAATTTTTTAGCAATAGTTAGAAAGGATAAAAATGCTGAGATTTCTCAAAGGGATTTGGATGTCCAATTAAATGAACATGAATTAAGCATGCAGTCCTGAAGGCAGCTCTGCAAATATCAGTTTCTCTTGAGAAGGGCATGATCCCATCATTTTTACTCAGGCAAAATTTCCATTTGTCTTCACTGGCAATTTTGCTTGAAAGCCAACAGCTTGATTGAAATTTGCCCTTTAAAAAAGCATGATTAAAAACAGTGGAGGCTCTGTTAAATTACATATATGTTCTTAGTATTTTTAGCAGATATATATTATCAAACTAATTATCTCAGATGTGTCAAAGGAATGTGTCAGGTTCTCATTACTTGTGGTAAAGAAACTTTTTTAATGAATTGCTATTTAAATTTGATGCAATTAAAATATTAAAATTGCTTATTCAAAATATGATCGGCCAAATCCTCTTGGAACTCACATGTGTGAACCAGTGATTTCATCCACTAAATGATTTTAGAAAACCCCTGAACAAGAGGATGTTTTTGCCATATCTCAGTTATTTGAGTTCCAGTCTTACATCAACAGAATAATTATGGCATCAAAAAAACTGCAAAGGCTGAATACCTAGGTAGCCTAAGATTTAACTCAAATGCTGTCTACTGCTTAAATTTCGCTGGATGCCTCCAGCAGAACTCCAGCTGTGACAGGAGGGAGCACAGACCTTGCACTGGCCTTCCTACCCAGGGACAATTTTAACCTCAAAGGGAACACTAAAGGCCTGAACTTGCTGCATCACCACGTTCAATAAAACATTTACTATTGACTTCACTAGGATCAGAATCCAGACTTCAATAAAGTCCCTGTTATAAAGTGATCATTTGGAAAACTGTTGGGATTTCAAGCACAGATTTTAAACAAAGCATTTGGATTCTTCAATGTATGCAGGATACATGAAAAAATGGCTGTCCTAATTCACCTGGCAAACCCATTTCATTTTAAAAGTCCAATGCAGAGCATCACAAACTATTGCAAGCAGTTTTACAAAAATAAATCATTTTAGTCCTAGAGATAGCTGCAAGTAGCCTCTCTTCAGGCTTTTCCATTTGTGTATAAATAATCCCTAGTGACGGCTGGAGTAGTCCTGTTAAGCCTGTCTTCCTCAGTTGTATCTGACAAACCAAAACAGAGAATGCTTTCATCCCAGAAATCTTGCATATTATTTGAGGTGGAGGTAGGCTGCACAGGAATTACTTAGGGGTTTTTTTTTCAGTGGTGGTATGGGCTAAGTATGCTCACAATAAAATGTTTTAAAAATAGGATTTACTACGAGTTCCACGGATCTCGGGGGAAGAAGGAAGGTAAAAGGAGGGTTGAAATAATAAGGTCATTGTAAATTCTATTTTTTTTTAAATAAAATTGGATTCCAATGGCAGGCAGCAGAGCTTCATCCAGTCAGGTTTAACTGGCAGCCTTCCAAAGGCAAGATGAAAGGTCCTCTGAGTAGTAATTGTCTAAATGGAACAGACTCTGGTTACTGTGCAACTTCTTCATCTACTTTATTGTACCTTTATAATTAAATGATGTAATTCCTTTTTTTGCTTTCTTGTTCTCCTCTCAACTACTGCAGGAAAGCATCTGAGCAACACTGCCACAGGATGCAGACAGTCTCTGTGGCTTCCCCTTCTTCTTTCTGGGTCACTACAAGTCGTACACAAGGAGTGGTGAGCTGCTGGTTGCCAAAGCAGGACAGAAACTCTGCCTTCTCCTATCCACGAGTGGACACTTACCTGCATTCCAGCTGTCTGCTTGCTTAGTGGTGGAGTGGTTGGTTAACTGGGAGTGGTTGCTAGGGTGAGGGATTGTTGCTTTTGCTACAAATTCCGTGGTTAACAGGCTAACAGTGGACCTAATAGGATAGAGTGAACACTGTGTTCAAAGAGGCGTTAAGCAGCAGGGCTATTTAGTTTGTGGAGAAGCCTGGACAAACACCTGAAAATTGGAAGAAGCTTAAAGTATTGTGCTGAACAATCCCAGAGCCAGCATTTCCTGACTCTGCAAGGCTTTAGGGATCAGGAGTGAAACTCTGGTCCTGAGATGCTAAAAAACTTGATGAGATGCGAAAGCAGAGGAACAGCTCTGTTAGCTCTTTCTTTTTGACTGGTTCTTCTGTACCACAGTGTTTTCCTTCAGTCCAAGTAGTCCATTCCAAGAAATAAAGACTATTCAGGTGAGGAAGAACATCAGTTTGCATGTTCAACTCCAATAATTTCTTTATTGACTGTAATTTCTGTTGTTTCTGGTTTAATTTTTTTTTTTCCCATGATGACAAAGAGAACAAATTAACTGCCTAATTTTGATGCAGCTTTAGAATATTCTTCAGGCCTTTGGTCTCATCTCATGCTTGCCTGCCTCTCTCTGATTATGTTTACTTGTGACAATCTCCTTTAATTCACTGCGTATTTACCTAATTGTATTATTTTGAAGTATGCACATAGGTTCTATGAAAATGTAAAAAAAGGATAGGAGAAATATAAAAAGGACCAACTATTTTTTTATATGCAGTAGTGTCTATTATATCTATGTAAAAGAAACCTTAAGTAACAGATCTCCAGTTTATCTAGCAAAATCCAACCTAAAAGTCTTGATTTATTTCCCAGAATGTAAAAATTAAAAATTAAAAAATACAGAATAGAATTACAGAAGTGACATAGCCTATTAGGAACAGAACTGTTTTTTAAAATCACTAGTATCAGAATACTACCAAGTACCACAGTGCCTGATCCTACCACAAGCCATTGCCTATAGCTTGTATTAATTTCAGCAGAGTTCATAAGCAGAATAACTGCAGGGTATTTGCAAAGCTACTTAGGCTCTTAATGACCATTTTTTGTTATCCTTTACAAATCTACCATTCTCAATAGACAAATCTACCATAATGTCAAAATAGACAAATCTACCATTCTCAATACTGAAAGTTTTGCCTAGGGAAAAATGTAGGATCTGTTTTAAAATAAATGGATCACAGATTCTGTCCAGCATTAAAAACAAATAAACAAACACAACTCAAAACACTTAATAAAATTTACATTCACTTACCTATAGCATTACACCCAATATTTGGGACCATTAGTTTATCTAGTTCAGGAAGAGGTGTGCTAGATTGAATTAAGAGAGGAAGGAGAGTTAAACATTCTCTTTTATAAGGTATTTGCCCTGGAGCTCAGAGAGAGAGAGAGAGAGAGAGAGAGAGAGAGAGAGAGAGAGAGAGATACTTTATCTGTGGAGAAATACATACCCCAGTCAGGTTATTTTATTGCTACAGGTAGAGAATATCTGCAGCCCTTTTCACCTGCACAGGGCATACTCTCCCACAGCACCCACCCCTGCAACCTTTAACTCCCAGGCAAGTATCTGTCATGGAAGTAAAGACTACTTCTAGTTTTTACTTCCATAACAGATGATGTTGGGTTGAACATGGAATACCTGCCTTGTTTTGAACTCACAGCTGTTCCCAGCATTGGACAGCAACAACACTTACTTCACGTTCATCATGTGAGGATCGTAAAAAAAAAAATCTCCATTTTTATTTCTGAGCAAGTCAAACACTTTATTTTATCAAACTGCCATTATATTTGCTTTTCTATGTTTTAATCTGGAGGTGCCAAAGGAACACACACCTCTAGAGCATTTGTGTGTGACTCTTCATCACAGCTGAGAGCTATAGTATAGGCAGATCCTCACTGCAGAAAGGCCATCAAACGAACTAAAATTCTGGTGTTCGGTGTTCAGTGTTCAGAGCCTCCTTCCTTTAACATTTCTCTCAGTGTACAATGAACTTCGCTAAATGTGTATCAAAAGGCCTTTAAGGAAGGCAAGGAGTGACACACACCCGTGTTTGCACATACCTCCCTTTCGTGCACAAGTTGCACTTCTGACCTTGGGGCAGCGACTCTTCGAAGTGGCTCCCTGGCCACTTGCAGACACGAATGTCCAGGAGCGTGTGTGCAGGAACACTCACTACACCTGAGCCTGGGAATCCCTTGCTACCAGCTGAATGCTGGATATTGAGTTGGTTCACTAAACACACTCACACACGCTCATTCACATGCTCATATACACACAGGAACACACACAAATTGCAGCAGGATCTTTCAAAGACCACCTTCTCCTGCAATTAACCACCACAGCTTGATTTGTCACATTTTCTCTACAGTTAACACTTAGCAGAGCTGCCATTACAGATAACCCAGTGCCAGGCAATTTCAGCTTTTACTGGCAAGAGAAACGGACATTCCTGAACTCAGGACAAGGCAGGCAGGGAAAGAGGAACGAGTCTCACTTATTTCAAGATGAAAAACCTCTCTAATAACTGCAACTCCATTTGCCAAAGGTGAGCTCTGGTGACAAGTTCGCCCACTGTCAAGGTTGAATTTGTTTATGCCCCAAGCACAGTGAGCACACGTGGCAGAGCAATCCAGCCCTCCATGGCAGCCCAGCACATACACATCCTCACCTAGACAGGGAATAGGAATGACTCCCTTGGCACTGAAACCAGCAGCAGGGTGTCTGGGGTGTCTGGGTACTGACAGGCTTTGGGCATGTTCACTTGCCCATTACAAATGGGACTGAAGACAACAATCTATTTCATAGGAGTTGTTACACAGCAGACAGATACCAAGGGTCCCTAGCAACACAGACAGAATCCCAATCAGTGATCCAGGCTCCCTGGCATGCCATCTGTTTGGACTGGTTTGGTGCAAACCTGTAACATGCTACTCACCTCCAGCGCTCACTTGCAAAAGATAAGGAACAAAACATATCCATGGGCAAACACGTGTGAAAGATCACCCCTCGTGAATAATTAGCTTTGAGCAATAATTCCACTTGTAATGTTTGAAGAGGGAATTAACGCAGGCTGTCAAGGGAGTTTGGGATAGAGGACACACTTAGCAGACAAGTATTTTAAAAGATTGCACTGTGTAAGAAACAGTGATTTCGCTACGATGGAAATAAACCAATGGGGAATCTTCTGAATGCAAGGAAAGAACCATGGGAGGGAAATGTTATCCTGTAGTATGGAGTAACCATGCTGTGGGTAGCAAAGATGCCGTCATCCTTTACTGAAACCCTCCTCATCCTGCAAAAACATGCATCTTCTGTAAACAGGATGTTTAGGCTGGGTTTTACACCTGTGTCCCCTTCCTATACTTCAGATCAAAGAAATGTTTGGGACCATCACCTTGAATCATTACCTTGGGGGAAAAATTAAGACGAAGGACCAAAAGAGAAAAAAAAAGACAGCACAAAAATGCTACAGGCGAACAGATGCATCTCCACCCCAAGAGAAAATTATTCCTTTCTAATAAATTCATGTAAGGTTTTGTAGATATTGAAAATATTCCAAAACATAGCTCAGTGTAAACAGCAAGCTGGGTTTCCTCCTGCTCTTTAGCATTTCTCTTTGTTTACTCTCCATTTGAGAATTAAAAAAGCTTGCATGTGAGCACTGCAAATGGTGTATTTCAGGACTGATGGGGTATTTGGTAAGGGAATCAGAAAATGCAGACATATGTAGCATCCAATAAAATATTCCATGCTTTGCCTGAGCCACCAGGGTCAAACATAATTAAAAAAAAAAAAAATCCAGTGTCTGCTTTATTAATATTTTTATTTGTGTTTGAAAAATAATGTGATACCATGGTGATGGGCAGACTGTATCAAGTGTAGAGAGAAAGACATGAAAGAGACATTCTGGGGTGTGTCTGCTCTCACCCCCACTGCCTTCTTGCTCCCAAACCCCATGTCTCAGCAGTGGAGACCCCATGGGAAACTGCCCTGGCAGTGCTTCTGGAAGCAGTGCCCAGCCCAGCCAGTTCACTCAGTGCAAGGAGAGGTATTTGGCTGGAAACAGCAGCTCCCATCTGTGAGCCCAAATGGCTCTGCTCAGCCCCTGCTCATCTCAGGAGGGCCTGGCATGTTCATTTGGTAAAAAAACAGCCCTTACCTTTGGCAATCAGCTCCTCCAGCTCCTGGTCGAATCCCTGTCGGTGGCATTTCCTCCAGAGCCCCATGTTGGTCGAGTTGTACTGTCTGTTGCACTCGTCGACTGCGCTCATAGCAAAGATCTGCCTCCTGTTTCTTGCCAAGAGGAGTTTCCCTTCCCAGCGGTCCAACCTAGACCTGCTGGCCCTGAGAGGCAGGTTGTTGTTGGAGTTATAAATGAAGCCAGGATCATTTCTCTTTGTGGTGATGCTCTTGCACCTCTCTCTGTGCTTCCTGGCATCAGTTTCGTACCAATGGTCAGAGCAGATTGCCACAGCCAGCATGCCCAGGGCACACAGAGCTAAAGACAGGCCAGCATACAGCAGTAACCTTCCAGCAGCCATACCTCAGCTTCACAGAAACACCATGGACATCTTCACAACAGGCAAAGCCCTTGGGTGTGAGACCACGCAAAAACCTCCAGAGCAGCTGGAGTTAGGTGTCACTTGGCAGAGTCTGCCTCAAACATCCCCAACTCCCGTGGCTCACATCCACACTGCAGAGGGATGCTGAGAGCGCTACAAAGTTCTGCCCTGGAGGCAGTCCTGGAGTCTCATCTGCCTCTCCTCCTCTACAGAGGAGACCTGGCGAGGAGAAACACAGCCTTGCACCTCCAATGGGAGCAAGCCAGTGACCCACCTACACAAAGATGTCCTGCTCCCCTCACCACGAGCACCCGAGTGACAGGGGCTGAAGGGATGTATCCCCCTGAAGAAACCTGATGGCTGATCAGTCCATTAATCTCTTTCAATCCGGCCAGCTCAGAAATCCAGAAGAGATGGCTTTTAGATCAGCAAGCTCACCACAGCACCATCACAGAGCAGAAAAGTTCAACAGCTCGACATCTCCCACTTGCAAGCAGCCAGTTGTCCCGTTTACAGGAATGGGTGACTTGTCTTTTGTCAGCGGCTCAGCAAGAGCATCATCGTCTGAATGGTCGGTCACTTGCTTGGGTTTAAAGCGGGGTCGAGGGGGAGGGAGCAAGAGGGGGGAGCAATCTGTTGTTGTTGCTGGCTGCTGCTGCTGCTGCTGCTGTTTGAAACCGTGGTTAAAGCATACCCTCCCCGGCTGGCTCTGGAAACGCGGGCACGCACGGGTCTCTCCCTCAGCAGACTTCGCTGACAGTCACTGGCATCTTGGCTTCGGAAACATCTCGGCTTCTCTCTGCCAGCCTTGCCATTCGCTCGCCTGCTTTATTCGCCGGCGCTTTCATCCAGGCAGCCCAACGCCGCGCTCCCTTCCTTCCCCGGCGGTCCTGGACAGCGCTCCGGCAGCCTCCCGGCTCCCGGGCCGGGGAGAGGCGGCGGGAGCAGCCGCAGCCCGGCAGGACCCGGCGCCGGCCGCGCTCCGCCCGCTAGGCAGCACGGGGGGCTGCCCTCGGCCCCGGCATCCTTCTTCCACACACGCACAACACACACGCTGCTGCCCCCCCTTCCGCTGGGATCTGAAAAGCTTCCTCCGTCCCCGGAGCCGGGATGTGTTGTGCACAGTTTTCCTAACACGGCGGCACGTTAGCCATCTGCAAGATGAAGGCAGGCGGGCAGGGCTAAGGCTGGCGGAGAGGATGCTGAGGAGCGGGGAGGGGAGGGAGGTCGGGGGAAACCGAACCAAAACAAACCGGGGCGGAGGGGCGGAGGGGGTGGGGTGGGGAAGCTACACACCTTACACGGGGAGAGGAAAGCAGCCCCTAACTGTTGTCAACAGCTTTCGGTCTGCACCATTTCTCTGCCATATGGCCCGATCTCCACGTCGGAGCTGAGATTTTTAGCTCAGCAGCTTCATACGAATCGTATCCCCAGCATCAGCAGTTATATTTTCAGACATATTTTTTTTTCTCCTTAAATTTTCACTCCCTTTCTCTTTAATGGGAATAACTCACCCATTTTGTAGAGATCAAGTGCAACAGAAGGCGAGCTGGAGTCCCCAAGCTTTAGAAATCTCATTTCACCGTTTTTAACCCAAATAAATCCAATCTTCTGTATACCTGGGAATCTTTCCTTGTTCAAACACCGAGCCCTGCAGCCTTGGCCGAAGCCTACAGATCGAGCATACAGAGCGCTGAGCCAAAAGCCAGTGATGTCACCCATGCAACGTGAGACTCATTTCTTATTTCTCTATCCTCCTTAAAGATAAACTGCACCACTTCCCAGGCAGGAAATGTCGAAGCCTTACTTTCTTAAGAGGGGAAAATGTAAAACCTGGATTTGACTGGATCCTGCTCATTCTTGGTCACAAGCCCTTACACTGTGTCAACCAAGTCCAAGACAAGCAGAGTTGTTTCTCACTGCACCAAAAAAATCCCAACCTACTACATAATACAGAGCATGAGCTTGAAAAAAATCCCTGGATTTGAGACCTTCTGTGTCATCCAGAAGACTGAGGCCTTCATACTCTGAACTGTACTGTTTAAAAAGGAAATAAAAATGGCCATTTCTCTTGCAACAAAAAGCTCTGGAACCTGGCACCTCCTGATTTGTGAGTACCACAGCATCCTGGAGCTGGCAGAGGAACCTAGTTAGCCCCATCCAATATTTGGCTCCCACACAGCAGCGACTCCTCAGCATGAACAGGAAACAATGCAGTTGCTCGTACTGCACCAAAAAGTCCACAGCCCGATGCCTCTCCACAGATGTGTGCTGTAAAAATGTACATCCACACTGGATCCTACCAACTTCTGGCCCCTGGATCCCAAGCTGTGTCATCTGAATTGAAAATAAGCCCAGCCTTTATTGGAGCCCTGGAGCTGGTGACAGCCATCAGCCCCAAGAGGGGGAGTCCTGGGATTTTACTAGCTTTTAACCTTAGCCACACAAATTATATGCTCTCTCCAGTGGGGAGAGCAGAGGTGGAATGTAGTAGCTCTTTGTGTATCAGAAACACATACCTGGATTTTCCCATGGAATACAGCTGCAACAGGGAAAAAAAAAAAAAAGAAAAAAAAAAAGAAAAAAAGCCACACATGACTGAATCATAACAGGTTTTGGCCCCAAACCAAATTGTATTATCAAAAAAGGCAAAGTGACTCTTTCCATTTTACCTGGTAAAGTCAGGTCCCAGGTCAACTGGGATTTTCAGCTGCAGAAGGATATCTGTCCCATTAAACCATTTTTGGTTTGAAACGTACCATACTCTCTAACCCTCTTGCATGCTTATGAAACTGGCAAAGTCAATCATCCAAACCATAGATGTTACAATAATCTGTATCCGCTGAAACAGCTCTATTGCAAGATTTCAATGTTATGTTATGAACTGTATCTGGAAAGCTCTAGATAAAGTTAACTGTTTTATCGAAACAAGGCCCTGGTTTAAATTTTTTAGCAGTAACTTCCCTTTGTTGTTAATAATAAAGACAAATATTTGAGGATCTAAGGTTTCTTTAAAAATAGTTCAGCACAGATGGATCCACTTCTATAACTGGATTTTTCAAGCAACTACATGTCAGTAGATAAAAAGACCTACATTTATAGTGGGCTTGGAGCAGCCATACTTGTTGTCTGTTCAGAGATAAAATTTAGAGGTTTGTGGTCAAAAAGCTGCTGGTTCCTACAAGAAGATGACAAACAGGTTTCTGGTATTGCACCCACATAGAGATGAGAGTGCACCTGGATTTCTTTGTCAATTTTTAGCATCAAGTCCCAAGCCGAAGGATGAGAACAGGGAACAAACCTAATTTTACCAGCCATATTTTTTGGCTGATTGTTGGTTTTTCAATTTAAGCACAAAAGTCTGCTATATTTACTCTCTATTTAGAGTGAAGGGGAAAACAAAACTGTTTTCTGTCTAAATATCCAGTTTACACAGGACTGGGAGACCGGGGCTAAGAGCAAAATGGAGGATCCAGCTACAAGAACTGTTTTTCTCATGATACTGGCCAAAGATATATTCAGGGATGGGAAAATCATATAATGTAATCATACCTACATTTCTTTCTAATTAAACATTAGGATTACGGTCCAAAGAGCCAAGATTTGGTTGGACCCAGAGAGGTCCAGGTGCCAGGTTTTCCCATCACACTCCAAGGCAGTAAGATAGTTGGGGCAGGGGGACTTTGTACCTGGAGAAGCCAAACTTGTTCCCTCTTCTCATTCTTTAACAGGGATTTGAAAGCCAAAAATTGGCATGTAGTTCCAGGTTTTATCTTTTTCTCTGAAAAGGAATTTCAATGGCAGTTTCTATGCCTTTTTTTTTTTTTTTGCTTGCATTTGTAGCTTTATCAGATGGCAGTCTACATCCTCCTGCAAGTCACCTTAAATATATAACTGTAGGAGAAATTGTTGGATTTCAGATGAATTCCACTTTAAGAATCAAAATTTTTTCCCCCATATCATCATTATTCCTTTCTTTTCAGGAGGGGCAGAATATTGCTTTCTGTAGGCATCGGGAACCTTTCCTCTGTCTCTTCCCAGGATTATTACAGACAGCCCCTTCTCAGCACAAACAGATCATTATTAAATTCTCTTCCTCCCACCCCACCCCCTCCTCATCACAGGATGCGGGAAAAAACAATCCTTGTCAATCTTCAGGTGAATGTAAGCTGAAAGAAAGACATTCAGAAAAAAACCCTGCATGCACACTTGGGCTACACAGAAACCACTCCCGACAGTGAATTAAGGGCATCTCGGCAAAGGCAGCTAATTCATGGGTCTTAAATCAATCAGGGAGTGAAAATACTGTTTTGGTAAAAGCTGAGGCTTTCTTTTCTGCCGATTACGATTTCAGTGATCCAGAGGGAAAGCTAAAGCTCATGGGTGCACAGAAAAATGTCTGAAGGCATGGGACAGAGAACCGGCTCCCAGTGAGTCTGTTCAGAGCCAGTTCCCTGTGACGAGCCGTGCGCTGCCTGCTACACCTTACTACGGATGTTATCTTACAGATAGGGCCAGTCTCCTCTCCATTCCCTCCCGGGATTGTTTCCGCTCTCCTTAGCATCCTCCAGCGACCAGCGCCCACCGCCTCTCAGGAAAGCTCCAGACACAAAAGCAAAGCGAGCGCCTCTACCAAGGTACACAGAGGTGGGGTCTTGGGCTAGAAGGGGGGGGAAGGGCAAAGTTAATGGACAACCAATTGCAATTTGCTCTTTTTTCATGTGTTTTTTTTTTTCTGTTGGTGGTTTTTTCGTTGGTGGTTTGTGGGGTTTTTTAACATCAAAATGACCTCCACCATATTCTTCTTCTTCCTCCTTTTTTTTTTTCTTTTAAAGAAAAAGAATTCAGTGCCATCTAGTGGGGGAGGGGATTGAGCTGCCCATTCCACGGGATCTGTACTGCTAATTCAGTTATTCAACGGGGAGAGAGAATCTTCAGTATTTCCCTGCTCTCTCTGTGATCTGCACCTCTTGAGAGGTGACGTTTAATTTACATGGGCTCCAGCCTTCATTCTTTGTAATGAACCACCTACTGAAGACATAGGACCTTGTACTAGTGTTGTATTACCTGGGGCAGCTCTGGCTCTGGAGGCAGTTTGCTGCTTTAATTACAGGATTTCAAATACAAGACAGTAATCAAACCAAACACAGATATAACAAATTATATCTGCTAATATTTTTTATCATTCCAATGCACCTTGGGTACTGGTGTACGTGTATTCTCAGCATGCCAGCCCTTCTATTAACACAGACATAAAAGATGCTGCCATAGAAGCATCTTATGATAACTCCCACAAACACTTGACCCATCAGTCAAACAGACTTTGGGTGTTCAGGTGACTCAGAACCAAGCAGAGGCTCTATAAAGGAAGATCTGGACCAAAAAACACTGTATAAAAACTTTGCCATCTAAACACCAGGAGTTAACCACTTGTTAATGTCCCTTCTATTTTTTTTTTAATAGAAAAAGACATTTTCAGAGGTAAACATCAGCCAGCTGCATAAACACTGGCTAGCCATACACACACACACACACAAATACACACACACACACAGAGATTAGGCAGACAGCTGTCTACACACTCGTGTTTATCTGTGCACACACTGGTATCTAGCTGCCCACACCAGCACCTAGCTGGACATCTTCTGCTCTCCCTACTGGCCACTCCCAAAAGAGATTTGTTTTGCTCTCTCTAAAAAAACCATTTGTATTTCAAAGTTAACCAAGTTAGTGAGTATCAGATTTAAGATCACCCATGCAACATTAATTTGCCCTGCATGCAAACACATTATGATACAATCTTTAATAACATGATTTTTGTTTCCATGGGTCTCCTGCTCTTTACAGTGCTGCTCACTTAATGAACACTATTCAAATTTTCTCGTATCCTTATCATCCAGTGTGTGGTGCATGTACTGTTTACTGCAGAGCATCCAGATCTTGCTTTGCATACAGAATGATTAATTTCCTCAAGGGTTTTTCTATAGTGGTGCTCTAATCGTAGTGTTGGAGGGTTGGGGTTTTTTTTACAATCATCAATGAGTTTATCCTCACAGCTCTCTGCTGAGGAACAGAGATAAAAGCCAATATTTTCAAACATGTCAGTGTATTTTGGGTGTTCCATTAAAGGAGCTCAGAACCAAACTTCTAGAGTACTTAGCACCTTCTTTCCTCAGAGAACAGCTCCCAGTCACCTTGGCTCTAGACACAGTGGGCAGTATTCTCACAGATTAGTGCATGGGTGACTGAAACTGGATAGACAGAAAATGGGGACCACCTGGACAGAAATTGGGAAGAATGTAATTTTTTTGAGTCACCTAGCTTCATAACAGCAACTCTTACGAAGGGTGAAATACAATCCAATTTTCAATTTCAATTCAAATGCCTTCACCATGTGACCATGATTTTTCCTACCTGTATTCATCTGCTAGGCTCACTACACAGCCTCCAAACTCTCCACCAAACAGCCACCATGTCAGGATGACAAAGTCCTGGTTCATCTGTCATCTACCATAAATGGAAACAGAATCTGGGCAGAAAGTAGGATCTGATCATGTATCTTACTTCATGACCACAGGACACAAGTGAATGGCAATCCATGAGCAATCTTTATTCTGGTGTTTTCTAAGAGTCTTGATTTAGTGACCTGAAGTTGTGATGAACAGGGGAAGCACACACGAGGTGAGACAGAATTGGTCAGGAGGTCAGGAGCTGAATGAAGTGTAGCATCAAAAGAACAGGTTTATTCTGGGAGGAAGCAAAACGAAGTGCTGGGCAGAAAGCAGGAAGACAGGAAGGTGAGCAGTCCTATATCATCTTTTTCAATAAAGCTGAGGGAATGGCCAACACTAAATGGCCTCACACAGAGACAGGTAAAAGAGTAACCAGCTAAAAAGAACCACAGTATAATGTTGTTTTTCCAAAGACAAAATGAAGCAAAAGACTGGTGGCTTTCCACTAAAATTGCTTTCCCCTGGGAAAACTTACCCTATTATTTAGCCGTCAACTGTCAAAACTGCATCACTGTTAACAACTTAAGGCTACACTGTGCACACAGCTATGTATGATAACCACTGCTTCTCATGAGAACACCTCCAAGAAAACTCAGGCAAAACGAGGATGAACTACTATAAACTAAACCTTTCCCCAAACTGCACAACATGGACATCATGGCTGGAAAACATCAGCCCAAGCAGTTAAAGTTTAGCAGAGCTATAAGCTACTGAAAACAAGGCCTGTTAGGCAAACCTAGTCTGCTGAAGGCATTATCTCTGCATTGCTGCACTGCCCCCACCCAGACCGAGCGTTCTTGGGCACTGTGGTCATCTGCAGAGTGACTTGGGAGCTATTGCTCCACCTTTAAAGTTGTTGCCACCAGTTTTAGGCTTTTCAACCGGTTGACAGAATGTAGGTCAGGCTACATTTAACATGTTGAGTACTAAAACAAAAAACTCAGGAGAGCCAGCCCTGTCCCTGTCTCTTGAGTTCTGAGTAAACACTCAAGTGCTTCCAATGCCAGAGGAGCAACAAGAAGAGATTTAAGAAAAAGAAAAGACCTAAGCTGTGCATGTGTAAGCCTCTACTGAGAGAGAAAGTTTTGCTTGGAGACAACTCAGCCAATATTTAGCCCTCAGGGCTCTTTCAAACTCATCTCCCTACAAGAGAAAACACATCTTAGCCCTGGCTCTCACAAGCAGAGATTCAGCTCCAGTGTGATGCACTCTGTGATCACAGCAGCCACTCTGTTGTGTCCTGCTTATTGTCTTGCCAGCTTGGTAGTCAACATCTTCATATTCTACAGCTGCTTCTCCTCTGAGCTGGACTAGGTTTCACAGGAACAGACCTGTTTTCCCAAAAGCCTTGCTAAGAGGACTGCTATTTCATACAAGCCCCTCTGTGCTTCCCCCAGTTTACCTTATGGATGCATCAAGCCCAGCCTCCTACCCTAAATCCTGCTGCAGGAAAAACCCGTTGCCTGCTGCAGTGATGAAGGTGACATTGCTCTGAATGCAGGAGTTGTATAGCAAGGTTACTTGCTGCCTAAAGCCAGCTACAAAAGGAAGATGGCTCTCCAACATCACCGTCATTGGGCTCAGCTGAAAACAGGAGATATTACTTCATTAAAATTCATAGATCTTGTGACTTTTATAGAAATAGCAAGTAGAATCCAGGATGGCAGAGATGAGATATTAGGGCCAAAGAGTAATGACTGAGAGCAAAAACTCAGACTTCTGGCTGCCAATAATAAACATATTTGGTAAGAAGTGACTTTTATTCTAAAAGCTACATCTAACACATTGATCTTCAATATATTAAAGCCTAAATAATTCTGATTTTGCTGTACTGCATCGATATGTAGTTCATATAGGCAGTCTAATATCTGCAGCACTGTTACTTTGCTTGACGTGGCAAGTCACACTGTACAACCTTACCTAAACTTCTGACAGATTCCAGAACATGTTGTTCATTCCCTGAAAGACTTTTGGACGTGGTTTCTATCAGCAGTGCTATGTGAACTAATCACTGAAAGACAGAGCCACAGTCTCTGTAGACCGATAACATGGTGTTTTGTAGTGAGTGTATCACATCCATGACTGGATCCCAGCTGCCAGTTCAATTGGTTGCTTCTTTTAGTCACAAAAGAAGAAAAAGGATTAGTTAAAAATCAGAATTCATAGATGATAAGAAATCATGATGTAATGAACTGGAAAGAAAACCAATAAGCAAAATCAAAAATAGCACCTGCTTAGAAAAACTGTATTCTCTACAAGCACTGCTTCATTTTGGAACATGACTCAGAAGACCTCAGTCTTCATCTATTTCATTTGGCTGTGAAGTCCCAGCAGAGCAGATTAATTTAAATTTAAAAAAAAAAAAATTGTATACATACATATTGTGTGCCTCTGTAATAGCAGCTGACATCTAGGATGATAAACTCTCTATTTAGACACAAGTATGCTTCTATCCTAAACAGTTTTGCATTTACTTCTCTTCATTTATTATCACCAAGTATATTTGCATCCAAATAAAGTAGTTGGTTCTTCAGAATTCATCCATTTGTGCAGTTCATTTCCCCACCTCAAGCTTTATCACTGTGAAATCACAACTTGTAGTTGAGGATTTGATTAGATCACAAAAAAAGGATTAGAGCTCCAGATGGGACACACACAGCACGAAGAACTGAATGCCTAAGCAAGAAGACCTGGTTTCTATGCAATTGCCATTGGTTTGTTAGTCTTAACCAAGAATGAAACTAAGAGAAGGAAAAAAAATCTATACATTTCATGCTACCAGTGCTCATTTTGTAAGAGAAGGGAGCAGCTGCTTAAGGACTGTTCTTCTTCTGTCAACACTGGAAGGGATACTGAGCAAGTCTGCAGATGACACAAAACTCAGAGGAGCTGTTGACTCCCTCAAAGGCAGGGGGGGCCTGCAGAGAGACCTCGACAAATGAGAGGGCTGGGCAATCACCAACCATATGAAGTTCAACAAGGGGAAGTGCTGGATTCTGCACCTGGATGTAAGTACAGACTGGGCTACCCTGACATAATGGACAGCAGCTTCATGTCACCCACCAGGACTGAAGAACTCCAAACTAAAACCAAAAAAATTATCTGTTTCCACGACTCTGCCTTCAAAAGACTGTATGAGGGGGAAAGGTTGAGCAAGGATGTTTAGCTCTACAAAGAGCATTGCTGAAATGACTGGGAACCTGGGAGTCCAGCCAGATCTCAGAAAATCTGCTGACTTACAAATCGACATGGTCAGAGTGGCTATCCAGAGTGCTCCCAAAGACCTGATGATTTATCCTGTGCTCAGCATTGGTTAGATACCCTAAGACAAAAAGGGACCTAAACCAGGAAAACATGGAGGGAAATCTCCATTGGAATGCACTATAGAGATCAACAGGGATATATAGTACCAAAGTCTGCTGAAACTCAGGGAAGCCAACAGCTCACAAACCCAAGAGGTCTGTATCTGAGACAGCATCTTGAAAAGAGTTCAATTGGAAGAAATGGGAATGTGAACTCAAACAGACCCAAACAGAACCTCCTTGGATTTTCTGTTTAAGAGAATGATGTTGTTCTGAAAAGTCTATTGCTGGAACATTTTTATTTGTACTTCGTTTTTACACCTGGCCAAATAGAGTTAGAGACAAACAGCTGGTTTGACCCCATTTGAAAACTTTGGTGGATGTCCTTTTGGATGATTGCTGCAGGGAATGATGGAAGAGAAACTACAGGAGCTTTTATCAGCAGTGAGACAGATGTCTCCATTATTTCTTCACTTTCTGCTGATTCTGTTATTTTAATATTTTTCCTTTTTTTCCTCCCCCCTTCATCCCCCAGCAATACTTTTTTCCAGCCAAGACAGATGTGTCTTTGTTACTGTTGCCTTTAAAAGTTTTATGTGCATGTTGTTGGTAAAGTAACAACAATACTTGACTTCTGTAGTATGTTTTTCACTAGGGGAAGCTGAAGCATTTTCTAAGAATCAATTATTCTTCACAAAGCATTTCTGAAGCAGACATTATTATCCCCAGTTTACAGAGGGATGAAATGGCAGGGAGGTTAATTAACTTGCTTAAGGTCATCCAGTGAGTTAGTAATGGAGCTGCAAAAAAACCCAAGATTCAACAATTCTCATTCCCAGTCCCTTGACCTAACCACTAAGAAGTATTCCTTCTCTTCAGTCTTAAGTACTTCATTTAAATCTATCACTGATCATTTATTCTGACATATTGTTGAACTACAAATTAGTCAGTCTTAATGACAAACATGTAAATGTGTGGAGATCTGCAGCATCCTCCATCACTTGCCTGTTCAGCTTCGTGCACCCCCTGCTATGCTGAACAGCTCATCCTCCATTAAAAATGGAGAACTGTCAATATAGTTTCAGGCATCAGTCCGAGAGCATTGTGTGAAAGAGGAATAGCACTTTCTCCCTTTCCCCAGGAGGCAGGAAGGCTGCCTCAACAGCCTGGCTGTTGGGGAAAGCAATAAGCTCAAGATGCCAACTGGCTTTGAAAAATAATTTCTATTCTTCTTTAATGCTGCATCTCCCTCCCAAGTGTTTCCAGCGTTAGATAGCTGGAGCAGCAGTATTTAATAGCTACATCTTTGTAGATTTCACTCTGTGGCATTAGTTTGACAGTCATTTTAAAGTCAAAATATCCTTCAAATGCCCACCCAAAGTCTGTCAGTCTCTTAATACTACACATTCTCTCCAGAGGGTTTTGCACTGCAGTTGTCTCCGTGGCTCAGCATGAATCGCTGCACAACAAAAATACAATTAAAGTCTGCCAATTAATCGTGATCACATAAAGAATGAATAACAAATGATTTCTAAACACATATGTAGCCAATGCCGTTTTACCAAATGCTCAGAGGGTCTTTCGACTTCACTCAGTTGAAGATGATTTTATTCCCTCATGTCAATATTTATAAGAAGAAAATGTTAGAGATCATCTTACAGCTTGATAGTTCTGAGAATAAGACTTAGGAGTGAAGTCTATCACTGTCATACAGGAACTACTCAAGTGCCTCGTTTCCAAGATCAACTGATACAAGTTCAGACTCTTTTTTCCTTGTAAACGTCAATAAACAAACACCAATGAGCAAACTGGCACCCTGATCTTTATTTCTGGGTATACCTTTGCCTTCTCAGGACAAACTAACAGTGGCTCAAGTGCCAGATTTTGTCAAAATTTTGCCTTAAAGCCATTTAACATTCAGTTAAAATTAAAATACATACACAAGAGGAATTGATCAGATAATTAATTCCAGATCATTATTGATCAAATAAAATAATTCCAGACCAAAAATCTGCCAACTATTTGTGAAAAGGTCTTTCTTGTAGTTTATCAAGAGGTCTCTTTTTTCTTGCTGCTTTGCATTCATGTGCTTCATGAATGTCTCTCCATTCCCCTCATGTCTTTCCGTCACAACAGTCCCTGTGCAGAGAATGCCCATGTTGTCTTCTAGCATCATGTCGATTCACTGTCTTTTGACTTTTATTTTAGGGTTTCACCTTTTTCACTCACCAGTCTGTCACTGATTTTCTTCTAAATAATTGCTAAAAAGTCCAATTAGCAATTGGACTGTTTACAGCAAAAAGCTCAGGAGGATCTAACAACACGTCCATAGAATTCGGCTCATCACAATCCCATTCCTGTTGCCAGCTTCTGCTGCTTCCTTCCATTCCCTGGAAGAAGAGAGAGCAGTTCAGCCACTGACCTGAATGTTAAGCACTAGCAAACTAAACCAGGAGTGCAGCCACGAGTATACACATCTCTGATGGTAATTGCTCCCAGGGATGCATGTGACAGCACTGCCAGGCAGCCAGACTGGCCTGTCTAACCTGTTCTCACCATGAGCATCATCTCAGGGAGAGTGACTTGGGCAGTGTCTTCCATGGTGAACCACATCACCCTGTGAGCTTGAACTCCCTGGCAGAATATAGGGAGACAGTGTTCCAGATGAGGTGAGAAAGAACATTTTGGCTACATGGATTGCAAAATAGACCATGCTCTGCCTCTGCAAATTTGCAGTGTGTTGTCACTTTGTTGACTGTTGTGACCTTGATATTCCATCCTGAGTGTCTGTACGCTGCCTTACTGGCACGCTAACCCTGGCTGGGTGCTCTGCAAGCAATTCTTCTCATAACCACAGCAACAACAGTGATATAGTAACAGAAATAGGCTCTTGTGAGTGCACATTTTTACTTTGATTTAATAACAGCAATGTCTGACAGCAGAAACAACTGATTTCAGAGTAAAAAAGGCAGAAGAAGTTAACCAATGGAGATCTGTTCATATGTGTGCTTCCATCACTCCAGAAGAGCCATGCTGGAGCCTGAATGTATAGGCAGCAACACTGGGTCTCTGAAGAGAAAATCTTTGTATTGTGACTTAGAGATCTTTTACAACCTAAATGATTCTGTGATTCCTTCCTACTGATCCTGACCTGTGATGTGTAACTATGAGGGAGAAAGTCAGTTTTTCTACTCTCCTGATCAGGAACAGCTGTAATTCTCACACCAACCTAATCCACTAAGTGTCTCTGCCCTGAAACTCAGCAGAGTAACTTAGGCAATCAGACCCCAGGGTGATAAAGCTGAAAAAACGAAAAAACAAACAAACAAGCAAACAAACAAAAAACAAACACCAAAAAACTGAAATGGAACCAGAATCCTGCTTTGAGAGAAAGAGGAAGATGCTCTCCAATGCCAATTTTCAAAGTTTGGGTAACATGCAAGAAGACTGGATATTTTCATTGATGAGGTGAAACAAGATTAAACTGATGTAATTACTGGAAAAGGTAAAATGGAATCTTATAACATTTTGCCCCAATCCTTTTAAACAAATAAAGAAATTTGAAGATTGAGAAGGTAACAGTACATATGAAACCACCATCACTATTTTAGAGATGCAGACAGTAACTTGTTCCAATTAATGCTATTGAGGAGGGGTGGAATGGAGCAGGGATGGCTGCAGAGAATCAGGCTGCTTATCCCTCCAATGTACAAAAAGTGTTTGGAACTGTGTGAGGAAAATGCCCCAAATAGCCAGCAGCCATGTCTCATCAGATTTTCTAAAACATATTTTCCATGACAGAAGTTATTCCAGTCTATATGGAAGAAGTATTTTTGAACTCAAAATGTTTAAACTACTTAATCATGGAACAAAAAAGTGGCGGTTGCTTAGGAGTCAGCTGTCGTAATTTGATTATAACAAGGACAGTTGGTATAAGAAGGAAAAAGGACAGTCCCAGTCAGGGACTGACTCACACACGGAGATGCTTCAGAAAGATTATCCCCATCATGGTGGGAGAAATGATGAGAAAATTACGATTCAAAAATAGAGGTAGAAATGTAAATGAGAGTACATATGATCTTACTCCATAAAGTCATGATTGCTTAATTAACAAAATGGCCAAATTTGGCTGAAGGACAATTTTGTCTCAGCAGTAGGGTAAAGGAAACACTCAGAAGCTAAAAGCATAGTATAGAACAACATGGAAAGGCAAAAATAGCGGGAAAAAATGTTCTGTTCATACAAAAAAATGAAGACCACAGAAATGTGATTACAGACAGTAAAATGGAGAGTGCAACAGTGCCAAGGCGTATGTCTAAATAGAGATGGTAAAACAGCATAGAAGTGGCAGAAATGTTAAAAACTTATATTCCCTTCTTAAAAAGAGGCACTTTTCTTATCTAGTAAGAAAAAGAAAGGAAAGAAGCACTTTTCAGTCCATTAGTCAGTAATGAAAATAGAAAGCAATTTCTACTAGAGCTAACATTTTAAAATTAGGATATCTAGAGAACTTTTATATGACAGTCTTTGAATAACTGGCTAAAGAAATTCCATAAATGTTACTTCTTAATAATCATAGAAAGGCTTGGTTTGGAAGGGACCTTAAAGATCACCTAGTTCCAACTCCTCTCTCCCGTGGGCAGGGACACCCTTCCACTAGATCAGGAATATAAGGGAAATTGCAGAGGATCATGCCAATATTCAAAAAGGACAAGAAAGGTGACCAGGGTGCTCAGGCCATGAGGCTGCTCTGCTCGTGACAAGCATGGAAAAGATGACAGAAAATTAATCAAGGAGGGACGATGGAATAACAATGTCTTCAAAGCTGAGCAGAATCTGCTCTTCTAGAAAACAGGCCCAGGCAGACAAATCCAATTTCCTCCTTCAACGGCATTACACGTTTGGCGTGTAAATGCAATCACATAATTGTCATTTAGTCAGATGTTTGCACAGGGTCTGATTTAGCATCTCCTGGCACTGATTAAAAATTAGCATAAATCGAGCACTGGGAAGGCTCACAGGAAGCGGGATTGGCAGTGGCCAAAGGGGTGTTGGGGGGAAGCGTTAGCAGGGTCAGGTGCCCAGCCCCACCTCTCAGGGGCTCCCCTGGGCACACACCCTGCTCCACTCCAGGTTTGGGGGCACAAGGGTTAGTGACCAGAGACCAATATGACACTTGTGCTGAAAGACTGAGATTGTGCAGGTGGATTTGCCAAAGTGCATATACATAAGCAGCTGAATATCCATCCTTGAAAAAAAGCAGGCAGAGGGAAGCAAAAGTTATGAGGCTAAGGACTAGCGAGGAGCACAGGAGAAAGGCACCCTAACTTGGGAGTAGAGAAGCAATTTCTCTGTGTGGTTTGGAGACACAATGAATGACAGGGAAACATTTGTGGCTCCCAAACTCTTCCTTTCATCACCTTTCAGTAAAACCAGATTTTGACAACAGTTGTCCCAGTTCACAGTCTGGTCAAGGCTGTGAGTGAAGACACCTGGCTTTCAGCTCTTTGTGTAAACTCATAACTTTTCCCAAGAGTAAAACCAACTTGTTTTTGTTATATTAACCCAGGCAGACATTCTCACCGAGCTAGACTGCTGACTGTGTGGACATCTTCTCACACCAACCTTCACTGGCAAAAGGAAAGAATAAGACTGTATGTAGTAGCAAAAGGAAAGAATAAGGTTCTATGTAGATTTGTCATCAGCGTCTAATGAGAATATCTGCTAATTTCACGATTAGATTTAAGCATATAACTCCAAAGGTGCTTATAACAGGAAAAAGGAAAAGAGAGGAAGGCACAACGAAAACGTTCCTGACGATATTTGCAGATGCCTGTTAACACAGGAGAGCGTAACTCTCTTAAGGGGTGATAGTTTGGGTTGTCCTGTGCGGAGCCAGGAGTTGGACTGGACGGTCCTTGTGGGTCTCTTCCAACTCAGGATATTCTATGATTCTATGACGACGGGGCTCGGCACCTGACAAGCCGTCACTCATTCCGGGGAAGGACAAGGCAGGTCCGCCCGTGCAGGCGGGACCGGGGCGGGGACGATCCCGCCTCTCCCCGCTCGTCACCCGCCCGCGCCGCGCTCCGGCATCACCGACCGCCCCCTCCGGCATCACCGACCGCCCCCTCGGCATCACCGACCGCCCCTCCGGCATCACCGACTGCCCCTCCGGCATCACCGACCGCCCCCTCGGCATCACCGACCGCCCCCACGGCATCACCGACCGCCCCCTCGGCATCACCGACCGCCCCTCCGGCATCACCGACCGCCCCCTCGGCATCACCGACCGCCCCTCCGGCATCACCGACCGCCCCCTCGGCATCATCGCTCCGCGCCGGCCGCGGGTCCGCCCGGGCGCTACCGGGTGAGCGGGGCCAGGGCCGGGAAAGGGGGAAATGGGCCCCGGGTAGTGCGGGGTTGTGTCCCCGGGAGCTGCCCTGCCGGAGGGAAGCGGGACCGGCTCGGGCTGGAGGATGCGCCGCTCCTGCCTCCGGTGACCTCCGTGCCCCGGGGCGGCCTTCTCTTCCCGGTGCCCTCGTGGTTAAAATCAGGAGTCACTCTGAAAACGGAAAGTTTTCCTCCTGTGTTCCGAGTGAGAAGGAAGCTGTGTGAGACAAGCTGGTGGATTGGGAAATACAAACAAACAGCTTAGGGCGGGAAAGCTTGCTTTGAGTGGGAGTAAGGAGCGGGGAGGAGGTGGAGCGGCAGCGCTGGAGGCTGGTTTTGGTTTTGGTTTCCGTTTATGTGTGTTAATTACCAGTAGGCGATCCTGAAAATGTCCTCGCTGGAAGTGGCAGTAACAAAACTGTTCTGTCACATCTCACAGAATCAGAGATCGCCCTAAACCAGGCTTTGGATGGCTCTGGCTCTTGGGAGTTTGTAGTCTTTGCCTTTCTTCTCTCTCAAACATTCTTAGTCTGGTGAGGATTAGTGGAGGTCTCTAGCGTTGGCTTGGGCTGTTTAGATTCCTTTAGCGATTCTAAAGTGAAAATCAGATTCATCAGACCACAAGTTTGCATCGTTTAGGAGCTAAAGGTGCTTTCATTTTAAAGCTGCAGTAAGAAGAGATTAAGCAAGCTTTGTTGTTTGACTTGAGTCTATTGATACTTTCAGAGTGATGTGATGAAGATTTCGGGGGAAAATTTGTTGCTTTGTCTCTGAATGTAGGAATTAGGTTTGGCTGTTCTGAAGTGGATGGCTTAGCACGACTTCGTGATCATTGCCCCACATAATAGATGCTCAGGTGGAAGTGCTGCCCTGCAGTCACTGAAGAGCTTCTGCCTTCTCACACTGGGCCTGCTGCCTTGGCTTGAGGTCTCTGATACTTATTAGCCTTCCTTTTTTGTTAATTTTTCCATTTCTCTCTCAGACTCAGGTTACTTGTAATTACGTGCTTCGTTTTTTTCCTGCTTCCTTTTATAGAGCTCTACTCACAGGAGTAAATCAAAGCAGACAGTTGTACATCAGGTCCTGCAGTGGGCAAATGTATGTAAGTGAGGTTATGAATACTTCTAATTTGCATTATTAAACAACAGGCTCCATGTAATCATGCTGAAATGGACTTAGCACTGTCCTTCTGATTACTCTTATCCATGCTCTTTAATTTTCTACACTCCTCTGGAATCAGCTGTGCAATACTTAAAACGAGAATTTTAAACTTTAACCTCAGTGTAGTGCACTTAAACCTCACTTTATGTCTCTGGAGACTTATGTCATCACTTATTCAAAAAGGCACAGTACAGGCCACATACAGCTTAAAATACAGAATTATGGAATTCCCATTCTTGTCTATTACAACCCATTTTGCAAAGGAAGAGTAAAGATGTAAAGAAGTGGAAAAGTGGGGAGGATTAGAAAAGGTGAGAGAAAACCCTTCTTCATGCTCCTTTAAGAGCATGGATGTTGTCTCTGGTGGCCTGATAACAATGGTTTTGTCTTCAAGGCATTTTTGTTGCAGAGGTCTTTAGGAGGGGGATGGCTAAAAGAGAATGGGAAGCTGCTGATGGATTTTCTTGGAAAAAAGAATCTAGCACAGGGAAGTTTTTTTCCTCTCAAAAAGAATGGCTATTGTGGGAGACTAAAAAGAGAATGAAGAAAAAGGTGACAGATGATTAAAGGAAGAGAATTGAGATGGGAAGGATCTGTGTGATTCATATAGAGAAACATGATTTATTTATTTTTACAGTTGGTTGGCCATTCTTGTTAGACAGATTATAACAGTGTTTTAAGTTGGGTGAGAAATTTTCATGAGCAAAACTTCCAGATTGCTTCCTCAATATGTTCAAATGGTGTCTTACCTGGTGCTTGTGTAGAAGTCAGCAGTATTGCAGCAGGTGCTATTTTTGGCAGAGCTCACACTGTAATTGTTCCTGTGATGGGAGTTTAAAGGTAGTCTTGAGCAAGCCGAGTGGCATCTGCTAATAAATTAGCCGTGGTAAATTGTGCTTCAGTGAAGGTACTTTTATAGCCAGTATTGCTCTCTATAGACAGCAATAGTGTAGTGTCCTAGTTAGGCTGGTAATTGTACCTGAATTGGTGTTGATGTTCTGTGTGTGCAAAACTATGTACTAAGGATTAGACTGATTTCATGCGAGGAAGGTGAGACTTCAAACATGTGATCAGTGTACGACGCGTTGTTTCATCTGCCTTAATTCTGGGATAGCCTGTGATGCTCAACCATCTTAGAGTTGTGGCTCTCTTGTGTTTCCTTTTGCAGGAAAGTCCATCTGTCTGTCTGTCTATGTGTGCCCACTCTTCCTTGAGACATGTCCAGTGTTTCCAGTTACGCCCTCCGAATGGCCCGGCTGAGTGCTCAGATATTCGGAGATGTTGTCAGGCCGACTGACTCAAAATCTATGAAGGTGGTGAAGTTGTTCAGTGAGCAGCCCTTGGCCAAGAGGAAGGAGGTGCACAGCTGGTACCCTCCTCACAACACCTACTACGCCCTCATGAAGAAACTCCGCTACTTTGGTCTCTACAGGTACTCTCTGGGCGTTTAGGGTTGGGAGCAGGACTGGAGATGGGAAAGGGGTGGGTGTGAGTCCGCTTACAGTCGTTTTCCTCAAGGGAAAGAGGAAAAAGTTTTAGTTCTGAATATGGTGCATATGGAAATGCACACTCGATTGTTGCACTGAGGGCAAGGAGCATAAAATAAGTGACTGCTGTCTAACTTTTGCCATAATTGGAACCTTTTGTGAAAAAGACTTTAGGTATAGTTTTGGGCAAGCAGTTATATAAGAAATAGTTCCTGCTTTGGCTTTGTGGGGAAGGGAAGAGAGCTTTCTCATAGACAGGAGATGGGGCTGTAGTTCTGAATATGGCAAATGCACGTTCTACAAAGAGGTGATGTTAATGCCAAAATTGCCCTGAGTCAGTCTTATGATATATTTCTCAATCATTCAACAGCTAATAAGTGAAATGTAGAAGAGAAGGAAAGTCTATGTTAGGCCAGAGGGCCTTTTCATCCTTTAAAATAAATGAGGTTAAATTAAATTCAAATGTCGTTTAAATAGCCTTGTTAATTCCAGCTTCATCCAAACCAGTTGTCTAATTTCCACGTGAATTTCCACAGGCTCTAGCAGAAAAAATTTGCACTACTAAAGAACATCAGCAGGATCAAATGCATTTCTTTCACTTCAATCAGGTAGCACTAAAGAAATCCTTTAAAAAAGGGAGGCTGCCAACCCCATGAGGTCAAACTAGATTAATTTCTATTGGTAGTATCACAATACAAGCCATCAAGGATTGTGTCCAGGATGCTCTTAGTTTAGGTGAGTGTGCAAACATTTTCTAGAGTAGATGTTTGCTTACACAGAAAGCCCCAATGACATGTCCATGTTCCTTACTCTTCCCCTGTTAATCTCAAGTTCCTTCTCTAGTTGCTCTGTATACAGAGAGCTTGTGGAGGGTCAGGCTTGCAGCTCAGAAATATGTAATGAAGAGTCACAGACTAACAGGGCCTGATAATAAATCACAAGCTTTTTGGTACTATTTAGAGAAGTTGTGTAGAAAAATAGCAGTACAGCAACCTTAGGCCAAGTAGGATGCAGTTATGGCTTTTGAAAATTGCTTTGCACTGAAAAATACAGGGACAGAGATTAATCAAATTTATTAGATCATTATTGAGGATTAATTATCTCTACCAACCCCTTCATCCTCCTTCCTATTTTATTCTCCTGTTAAGATTCTACCACTGCTCATGCTTTCTTCATAACTCATTCTTGAAGTCTCCTGAGAGCAGTGTCATGGGCTGTAATTACTGCTAAGCATGCCCCTGTTTCCTTAGAAGCTAATGACCTGAACTTAGTATCTATCTAGCACAGGAACACAATGTGCTATTGCTAGACTGCTGGGCCAGATGAGAAGGGGGGAATCTCATTCTTGTCTCTTGCTGATTTTTGCATTTTACTGCTCATTTAAGCACAGTGGATCAATAAATGCAATTGAAATAATACAAATATGCACACACCATTTTTTTACTGAAAAGGGCAACCTTGTTAGTTCTGAAAGTACCAGAGGAAATCTCTTGTTATTTTTCAGTGATACTGCAGCAGTAATAAGGAATACATTGCAGTGAGTTTCAGTATGGACTTCATGGTTAAAAAAAAGGTTTTTTTTCATTATCACATACTTCAAGAAACAGAGTAAACTTTTTTCCCTTCCCTTCATCCCTTTCCTCCTGATCTAGGGATGAGCATCAAGACTTTAAGGAGGAGATGAGGCGATTGAAAAAGCTCCGTGGGAAGGAAAAACCAAAGAAGGGGGAAGGAAAGAGAGCTCTCAAGAAGAAATAGTTCTATTTGAACTATATCATTATCTACTCTGGAAATGCTGGAGAACAGCTGGAGAGGGTTTGGCATGTGAGCTGCATGTGGGGCACAAGAAACACACTGTGAAATAGTGGACTCCACCCTGGAAATGCAGTTGGGTCTTTGAAGTTTTATTGGGTTTGAATTTCTGTGCTTTAAATATACTGTATATTGTAGCACATTATTTTGTCAGAGCCCTCTCTTACCCAAGTAATAAAAACAGTAATAAAAAAAAAGGTGCTCAGTGTTTTTCTTGACACCGCCTGTAGCTGTTTCAGTTTTTCTTGATCTGGAAATCTGTTTGCTTCTCATTCTCTGTTTTACTTTCTTGTATTAGTATCAACACTGTGGCCACAAAAAAATAAGTATTCCTACTTCTACTGCTCCTTGTCAAACTTGCCTGTTTTAATAAGTTTCACTTCAGGTAGCTTTAGCTATTTTTTTTTTTTTAAGTTGCTGTTAGAGTTTGTTATTCTTCATTTTTCACTGGGCAATACTTCCCACTCCATTGCCTGCCCACAGCATTTACATTGTTTCCTGAACAATTAGCTGCTGCAACAGAAGAGGCTGAAATATTAAGTAATAATTAAATAACTAAATCCATAAATAATGGAATTATTACATGCAATAATGAAATTCAAAATAATTTTATTACAGGAAACTTACTCTGATTGCCTGGAAGACATGCATGAAATACTACCTAAGATGATGAACACTTTCATTAGCATTCACTATGGGGTTTTATCACAAGGCTTCTTCAGTGTTGCTAATATTAATGATTGTATTCATCTACGATTCTTACCTGTCAGCCCCTGTCAGGGAATAGAAAGTACAGAATGCAGCTGTGCTGCTCTGCCTGGCCATGTGTGCATCTTGCCTGTGTGTGCCCTGAAAGAGCATCTTTTAATTTTTCAGATGACATAAGTGTAGAGGAACATCCTAGAGGCAGTAAAGGAGAGCTATGGAAGATGTAGAGCGACTGAAGCCAGAAGTTGGAGCACAGTTGCTTGGTTTTGTGTACAGAGGCATTCTGAAGTAGGGCTCAGTACTAAAACTACTGAAATTTCTAAACCAAATAGTTTAATTTATTTGGTTGTTCAAATTTAAGTGTATTTGAAGGTATCTGAGCATTGAAATTGGTGGATCTATATAAATTTGTAACAGCTCAACAGCTTGACTTCACCAAGGTTATTAATGGAAGTGCTGATTCTGTTAAAGGTGTTTCTGATCAGCTGTGTAGTTCTTGTTCCATATCCTTACTGAGTGTTACCTGCTTTTCCAGGCTCTAAGACTGTTCCATATCCTTACTGAGTGTTACCTGCTTTTCCAGGCTCTAAGACATGCTGATTTTAGGAAATTTGAAGTGTTGTGGAAGAAGCACCTGAGTTCTTACCAGTCAACAAAATGCTATAGAAGTTAATACAAAATATGTATCTGCTCTGTACTGTAGTGGTGAGTTTCTCTCTTATTCTAATTTAAAATCCTTTTGGTAACTTGGAACTTTTGCTCAGCTCTAATGGGCTTGTGGCATTTCAGTATTATGTGTTGTCTGTGGGTTGTGACCTGTCTGGTAGTGAAGTATCCAGAGCCTGTGCTGGGCCCTCTGAGAAGTCCTTGGTTCGTGGGACATGTGCATGCAGCTGAGGGGAAGCTGTCTGGTTCCCTTGAATTTCCCTTCAGAAAGAAGAGCAGCATGGAGGCACTTACTATGTAGGAAAGGGAATTATCCAAGTAGAAAGGTTGCTGCTGCCTGACACTCTTTCTCACTATAGGTGTGAGGGGTGAAGTTGCTTATTTGCCTGTTTTGATGGAGAGAAAGACCAGTTCTGAACCTCTTCAGCAGACCTACTGCAGCAGCTCTGCACAGCTCTTGATGTCCTCTAAAATTAACTCCCAGATCAATAGAAATGTTTTCCCTGCTGTTTAACTCTGATGAAAAATCAACAGCATCTCTTCTGTTCCTGTGAAACACTTGAAGCTCTCATGCTATAAACATGCAAGAGACCAAAAGCGGTGCATGCATCAAAAAGGGAGTTATGGTTCTACTCTGGTAAAGTATGCATGGTCTTAAGCTTTGTGTATGGAGGGAGACCTGGTTCTGAGTATACATATAACAATATATAAAATACTTAGTGTGATTGGCCGTGGCTGTGCTTTGGAATCCACATTTAGCCTACTAAAGGACTGAGCATCTACTGGGAGCAGTCAGTGTTACTGGTATTATGTACCTTAGTGTGTCATCTTGCTGGACACAGATATGGACTCAGCAGTGTAGTATTAGATAATTAGGCCTGGGAGGTGGATCTGTTCTTCCTTGCTTACTCCAAGCCACCCAGCTATTAGATATCATGAACAGGAAAGTGAACGGCTTGCTTGGGTACTCAGCTATAATGATCCCACTTTCTCTGCAACTTGCCAGAGCAAACCTGCTCTAGAGTCAAAGCATTGCTCTGGGAACATACTTTGGGAAGTTATTTACCACAGCATATCCAAAAAGGGAGAGAAAGTGCCTGTGAAGTAAACAGATGTGAAACAAATGGACTGGATTGTTGATTTTCATCTTTTCTCTGCAGTTTTACAAAAGTAAAGTGGATGGAGTAAAAGAAAAACACAACCTTTCTGGAAGAGTAGTATAAGTACAAGAGAGGTTCCCCTGCCTAATTTTTCATATCTTTTTTCTGTAGTACTCATCTACTAGAACTTGGTCTTCTCAAAAATGGCTGTTTTCCCTTGCCTGAGACTTCACCATAAAATAACAATGACTCAGCCATTATTGGAGTATATCCTAGTGTTGGGATAATCCATTGCTTGCTGGGAGCATTAGCATAACTATTTTGTTCCAGAAAATACAGCCTTCACCTCTCCATAGCTGGGATAGAAATAGGCACTTTCCTGCCTCCTTTCTAATCTGTGCTCTGTCATTTAGGAATAGACATTGCCTGACAAAGACTACTTTTTGTGCATCAAAATCAGAGTCTAGACAAATTAGGAGTCAGTCCTGACACATCACACCAGGGATTAACCAGGTGTTAACACAGTATGTATATTTAGGAGAGAAAGTAGAGTTCCAGCCGTGTTCTGAAGGGCAAGGATAGTAACACTTACACTTTGTACAGCTATTGGTATAGTGACATATCCATTTTCTGCACAAATACCCAAGTTCAATTAATGTTTATTTCTGGCTTTCCCCTTACAATGATTCTTTTCACCATTCAAACTGCTGCATCTTGTTACAAATTTCACTCTTCTCCCGGGGGTATGAGCTGACTGTCTTCAGCAGATGTTTAGATGGATGTTTTAATTCTCGATCGGAATAAACCTGGTTAGCTGACCTTCAAAGTACTGAGAGTAAAAACCCCAGCCTCCTCCCAGTCCTGAACACTTCTATTAAGTGCCACTGCTTCCTTATTTTGCAGGGCTTTAACTGTGTCTGTCTTTAATTAGACTCTGGTATGATATATTCATAGCTGCTGAGCGCTGCCGTGATGATCACAAGCTGTTTTGTAAACAGGCTGACCCAGTTGCTGTATATATCCTACAGGGAATGCAGCTATTGCCAGAACCTCTTCCTATTGGAAGTCCTGCAGACAGGCAGAAGTTCACTAGCATGCTGCCACACTTCATAATACTGGAAGGTAAAAAACCCACAGTCTTGCTTTCTCTCAAAGGTACCAGTGTATTGAAATGTATGTCCTCTGCTCAGAAAAGTAATAACTTGAAAAAAGTTTCCCCTAATGTGGAAAGAGTTTAATCTACTTATTAAAACAACATGCTGAGTTTACACAGGTCAGTGAAGTGCACCTGAGTTACTCTATGGTTTTAGACAAATGCTTTGTCTTACTTGCCTTTGTTTCCCCTGGAGTAAAATTAGAATAATCATCACTTAGTGAATAGCGTCATGAATTTAAGCTGCTTCCAGGGTGGGAATTTACCCCAGGAGAACCTTGTGTAAAGAGCAGCTTAGTCTGGCTGTGGTAGGACTTGTAGCTCTGTGTATTTCAGAGCTTTATTTCAGAGAGATGATTGTATGCAACAGTTGATGAAATTTTTAATACATAAAATAAGATGTGGTATGTTAATGTTTTTGCTGTTCTGCTTTACATGTTAGAGACTTCAAATGCTGAAAAAAATTATGATTTGGTCAGGTTGTAAAAATTAAAAAAAAGTGACAGATATTTCTTAAACTGTAAATATTTTTTAAATTTTAAAGTGCCTGTACATGTTCCTCTACCACTTTGAAGTCCATTTTAGGGTAATTTTAAAAAACAGCAATCGACAAAGTCTCTATGTTTTGGAAAAGCTTCACATATCTGAAAGGCAGCTTTGATGAGGGAATGACTGTGTTTTATATGGGTTTTTTTCTTTCTTTTGAAGCAGAAAGGATAATATGCAAAGAAAACAAATGTTACAGGGATCTCAGAACGATCCTCTTAAACTCAGTTCTCCTCTGTAAATGATTGTGGCACTTTTTGTACAATCCCTTGGGAGTAGATCCTGGAAACAAAATCCTTCAGGGGGAGTTCTCTGTTCATTATCTTGATATTGAGATGTGTGAGAGCAGAAACTCTTCCTGTTTAACCTCTTCTAGGTGCAGCATCATTTTTCTGAACTGTCCAAACCACAATGGAAAACTCAAATGTTCTAATAATTGAAAAAAAAAAAAAAAGGATTTATGAGGCATGTAAGAGTAAGCAGAAATAAAAATAATACCTTTATCATAAATCCTAGGGGTAAAACTTAAATTATGTGTGGGCCATCCATTTAGGATGGATCTTTTTGTGCCTGCACAACTGGGGAAGCACAAAAAAAAAGGCATTTTTGCCTTTCCATTCAATTTCTTTCTCCTTCTTTCTTTTCCTTGTCCTTTTTCTCAAGTGTAATAATAATAATGTCTTGAGTACAGAGAGGAAGGAACAGACAGGAGAACATCTGAAAGAATTTGCTTGTGAAGTCTCAGTCACAGCAGAGCACAGCTATAATGTGTTCAAATGGGGAGGAGCATGACTGTAGACAGATATTAGAGGGACATCACCACTACACTGGCTGAGAAATTATTTAGAGTTGCCTAAGGGGATAATTATGAAATCAACAGGATGACAATCATGACATCACAGTGTCTTTATACACTATATATTGTGTTGGATTGTTCTGGGTGGAATACTGGGATAAATTCCACAAAGTCAAATATTTATAAAAAATTAGAAGATTCCCAAGAAGTGGGTTTGGCTTATGTTGTCTGAGTGAGGCAGAGCTAGGCAGAACAAATGTTATAAAAAGTAGCACTGGGACCACTTCTCTCCTGGAAGAGGAGGCAGACTGAATGACCTAATACATTTTCTCATATCATAGCTAGGTCTGTGAAAACAAATCTCGCCAAGAGCTAAAAAAGGATTTTTATATCCATTAGGTTTTCTGTCTATGCTTGAAAGTACTTCACTTCATCCCAGGGCTCCTAAAGCTGTTTGTGAATATTTCATAGAGTTCAGAGGGTCTCTCCCACTTCAGTTGTTGTTTCTGTGGGTCTGATGTTTGCCTCGTGGGCTGCTTCAGTAAATATGCTTTTAATGGTATTAGGAGCAGAAACCACCTGAGGTCCAGAAAGTCTAAAAGCCATCCTACTGCCACACACAGTGGTGTGTTCCTGCAAATATGTAATTGTAAATGCATCACATTCCTCAGTTTCCTCTACAGTCTCACCTGAATAAAAGTGAATGGCATCACTTGACTCCCACCTTTCAAAAGCAGATGTCTAAAATGTGATTCCAGATTCACACATCTCCAGAAGTGGTCTAGAAGCTGTGTGAATACTCAATATCTCCAACTGGTATCCATGGGATCTACCTCTGCATAACAGGTTGTTAAATCCTATGCCAGCATACAGAGCTATAGTCTTCAGCCTTTGACAGTGGTCTCTTCAGGACAGGGCTGATGAAACATCATCTCTCCAGAGACTCTGTCATGTCTGTGCATGCAATGGCTGCTTCCCTAGTGATATTCAGTGTTGATTAGAATAATGTAATGCTGTCTGGGTACCGTGCAGTGGTTTCTGCAGAGAGCTTCAGGTGGCTTAAGGAGTGCCTCATCCTCTGAGAGAGTGGAGCATACAGATGGGGTGGGCTGTGCTGGCCCCTGGGTCATGCTGCCTTATTTACAACCAGCAACCACTATGGACAAGGTGTGACTTTTCCAATTTCTGTACTTACCTGCAAAGGAGCCTGTGTGTTACAGGCAGCATCAAGCTGCTGCTTAGAATATTTCTGGAGAAGCAACAGGTAATGACAGATGATCTGAAAGGTGTGAGGGTATTGCATTCAGTAGTGACCTGGCTAGTTAGCAGAAAAGTTCATGTATTTTTTTTAATTATTTCTAAGATGTCAGAATTTATGCTGGTTTTTTTTTAATTTAAATAAATGAGATACGACTTACATTTCAGCTGACGTTACTTAATATTGTGTTTAGTTTGGAGGCATAGGAGCATTTAAATGGAGGCTCCAACCTCAGTTGGTCTCAGCTGGCTTGTCCAAACTGGCACATTTATATCAGAGAGAAACCCTTGAGTGAGGCAGTGCAGATGCCACCCAGACAGACAACATTTCTGGCTCTGAGTGGATGGGAGGCAGTTGGAGCACAGGCTGCATGTGAGGCAGCACATGGTATTGTTTGGCTGTTTGTCCTGGGTCTGCTTGGTGCAACTGCTGTGCAGGTAAGTTGCTCACAAGCTCTGATCTTCACAAATGCTTTTTGAATGAACAGCATAAACCAGAGAGTAAAAATTAGGCTACAGAATCAGAGTTGTTACTGACAACTGGAAAGTAACACTGCAGCCTCTTTATTTTTCTGCTTTCGCACTTATTCATTCTGCTTATATGCTGTGATGTTTGCCAAAATATTGCTCTGTTGCCTGACACCAATACAGCCAACAGTATGATATGTCTCTGTATTTTCAGACTCAAGTTGTTTGATAGCATCTTCAAGTTTATTAATAAACATTATTGCCCTCTGAGGACAGATAGTAGGGTACTGACTAGGCATGCAAACCACTTAAAAATAAGAGAAAACAAAGATCTGAGCTGGAGTCATGTAGAATTCTCCCAGAGGGGGGTAACAGAAATTGTGTTCATTTACCAAAATGAGTGTGTCTTCTGGAGAGAGAGGTCTCATTATATCAAAAAGGAATACCCACATCCAAGGGCCTTCAGCATATCTGCAAGCTGCAAACAATCCAAAGCATCAAAAACATTGAGAGGCTACTGACCACTGCACCAGAAATTTTGCCTTTGGCCAAGTGCATACTCACAGGAATGATGAGAGTATAGCACAGAGTTGGGAGACTGTCCTAATTCCTACTTGCTTGCCAGGCATCTTGTCTTTATGGGAGAGACTAAATGTCTGTGAGGCTTGTGTTGTCTCGGTGGTAGCGAGGGTTAAAAGACAAAGATGGATTATGAACTGTGACACTGACTGTCATTAAAAGGCACTCATGTTTAAATACATAAGATGTGCCTATGTATATTAAAATATAATAATTCATTTTAAAAGTTTATCCATACATTTGACCTATCACTGAAGAACAATAACTCTTAAAAATCCAGCAACATCGGGTATTGCCCTGAAAAACCAGGATAGGTCACCATGTTCTCTCTCTTCCACGTCAACGCTGCAGTTTCTGTATTTGATTCCTATTACTGATTTAGCTTTTCTGGACTCTTAAAGTTTCCTTACTCCAGGGCAATACCAACCCTAATGGACTTTTTCTGCTCAGAGAAGAGACTAGAAACTGCAAGGTGCAGTTACTATCTACACTTTTATTAGATCAGAGATGTAGATAGTCACCAGCATGTCTGTAAAGTGCTGGAGAATCAAATTACACCAGGTATTCAGGCCAGGGGACGCTCACCTACTCTGGATATTATGAAGAAAAATCTCAAGACTGAAACATAATTGAACAGTCATTTTCTGAACAGCAAAATAATTGAGGTGGTATCCTTTCCTGCCCTTTCTTGGAACACACTCAATCACATTAGTGGGGTTTTTTTATGCTTGAATGGAATGGTTTTGAGTTATAAAATGTGATTATTCACGCTGGAATAATAATGCGAGGAATCTAAAACTATTTAGTCCTGAAAGCTGATCAGCTTATCACTGTCCAACACAAAGGACTCAGAAATCAGATATCTGAACAAGCTGAATGTGTTAAAGCAATGACCAGGGATGCTACAGGAACAGGAGGGTCTTGACTAATCTTCTCAAACATGAGATTTGGGCCTGGTTTTAGTTAAGTATGTCAGGCAGGAAAACCAGTGTTTGTTAATTCTTTGTTTCCCTATTTTCATCTGCTTCTCATTTCCTAGGAGAGCTGCATCTTCTTCTCCAGTGTCTACTTCTACTGCATTCTCCCTCCATCTAATCTTTTACCCTGTCTTTGCCCCTCCTGTTCCACTGGCTGCTACTTCTCTTAATAGTGTTTTTGGGGCTCATGCTTTCTCTTGATGGTCCCTTACATGCTACATCTGTTGGTATTTACACTGCTGCTCCATGAAACGTTTGCTTTCTCAGCTTCCCCCGTGAGTATGGGAGCAAAGGGGGGAAGGAGCAGAGGGAGGGGCAGAGCACTGTGACACAGCACACACACACTGCTGGACCCCAAAGTCACTGCTCAGATGGAGTAGGAAGGTAACAGGTCAGCACTGTGCTCTTGTGACACCAAAGAACGTGCATGGTATGGGAGCAAACTATATGAAAATCACTCCCATCTCCCAGTCCCATCACCTTTCCTGCTCCCTGTCTCCAAAGGAAAATGTTTTGGTTTATACTTTCTGAAGGCTGTGGTTAAGGGAGAGAACAACAACAGTTTTATAAATAATGACTCTAAAATAAATTACACTTGAATCAAATGAAAGCTATGTAAATATTCCAAATATTATTACAAGAAAATCTAGAATAGGTTATTATTTATATATAAAAGAAATCTTGTTAGATCAACATTGCTTTTAATGGTAGAATGAAAACTGAATTAAGAAGACGGAGGATTCACATTTTCTTTTTTCCCTACCTTCTTTCTATTAGTAGTCTCTACCCAACCTCATCACTTCTGTTCATGTATTTAACTCAAAGGCAAAGAGCTATGAAGTCTCCATCAGCTGAAAAAAATACAGATGATACTGTTCAGCTGCAAGTTCAAATCATGACAATATTACCTAACTTCTCACAGTAGTTATGAATTTTTCAGGTTTAGCAGAGTCACAGATTGGTAAATGTCCTGAACTAGTTCTCAGGAAGTTCCAAAGGAAACAATACATACAATCTGTACAGGAACAGTTTAAAGGGGGGTGGGAGGAAGAGGGGAAAAAAAAAAAGAGCAGCCTTGTTTTTTCTATTACCTCACATTGCATCAATCAGACAGCGATTCCTAGAAATACAAAAATATGTATAGTATATCTTAAACTGAGTGAGATATAGGTGCTGAAGAGAGGGGAAAAAAAACATATGGGTTATTTCTTAAAAAAATATCTTTAGCATTCTTTTCCTGGAGAGCAAAGTAATTTTCTTAAGTGTGTATTATTCTGACTAGTAATCAGAAAATGACTGAACTCTGGACAACAGCCTAATATTTGTTCTGCTTCACATTTTCTGTCTAAGATAACAGGGAACATGACTGGTGTCATTAGAAGTTGTGCTTTCACAAATCACGCAGACCTGTATTTCCTCGGTTAAGACTGAGAATTTAACCCAGCACTTTCAAACATGCATGGGCCAAGCACAAATGCTACCATGTATGGGACAAACACTATCTTTTCAGTGTGTGAAAAGGCTAAGCAGTTTTTTGAAATTTGGGTAAATTTTAAGAGCACTTCAGACATCCAGAGTTCAATGTGTATCAAATTTTCACACCGTTTTAAAAAATCATACCAATTATCATATCAATATGCAAATTTTGTAAGTCTTCAATTAAGAAAATGGAAGGCTAGGATTTTTTGAGATATTGTCTTCTATTGAAAGAATATAATAAATGAGACCAATATTAAGTTTCATCTAGTATGTCTTTTGGACATTCATATTTTGGAGTATCTCACACTTTTTTGGGTAGGAAGAGATAAAGATCACGAAAGATGTGTTCAAATGCTCACAGTGAGGTAGCCATATAATTTTTTTACTGGCTCATTAAAACATTGTTCTCTGAAAGTGCAGGTGTTGATTAGATCAGGCAAATGCTCTGGTCGTGGGCAGTCTAGCTGAAGAGTATTTGTCTTTTAAGAGCTGGACTTGCTTTCTGACCCAAATTAAAATTAAAAAATTCTGAGGAGGGTCAAACCCCAATGCATTAACCAAGAGTTTGATGGGAGGTGGCAGGTTTTACATTTACAAGTATGCATTACCTGCTGCAATACCAGATAAACTGGCTGTGCTGCATTGTAGGAGCCAAGCAGCCAGCAGCCCACAGATTTGATAGCAGAAACCTGCCTTTCACCTCTAGGTTGTGAGTTTGATTTTGACCTATGTTGGTACTGAAAGCTGGTCTCTATAAAATATGTTGATGCCATCAGTTATCAGTAGATAGGATTTCATATCACCAAGAAATAGTTACAGTTACTAATGATTTATCTTTCATCATGATGGATTAGTCAGGGAGCCAAATGGCCACTATGTGAAGCAGTAGGGAATTCCATTTATTACTAGGTGTGGATTTCCCCAATCAAAACGAAAGTATAGCATAAATAGTAGATTTTTCTGTCTCCTTCCTCCACAACAATATTTTAAAATAGTTCTTTAGGTGTTGCTTTTTTTATCTCATGTATTGCAGGTGGTAATTCTGCTGTGTTTCCAGTTCTCAGTATTATGGTTTAGAATTGCAGCTCTTCGGTGGTACATCAAATGTAATAAGAAAGTCTAGTATTTTATGTGAATGAAAATATTATGAAAAAAATCAGAAGCTCAGAAGAAAGGCACTCAAGAGTATTAATAGCATTGGGAAAGGTATTACAAGCTACAAGATTGCTAGTCTACTAATTCCACTGCTGGGGCTATGCCCTGGACATAAATTGCTTAAGGAATAAAACAAGAGCTATGGCTATCTTCTGTACATTGAGACTAAATTATCCCTTGGTATAAATTTCATGGAAATGAATGGACTTGCTCTGTTAGTTAATTTATATTACTCTGCTGGCCTTTCCACAACAGACCGTGTGCATGGAGAGCCATCTCCTATTACCTCTGTTGCCTTTTCCTTCAGAGATCAGAGAGATTTGTCCCAGTGTTTAGTTCTCAGCATGGGTGTTATTTTCCAGGGTCTGTGTGCATTTTTCACTACCATCGCACATTCCCATCACATAGCAGGAATTGCTGATAATTATCCTTTTCATTACTGTGGCTATTAGAGAGAAATTTCTAAACTTGGTGAACTGCTTAGTCCATGTACTTCTGCAGTCTTTTTGTTGACTGCGCTGCAGGCCACCAGTCATAGGAAACCCCAGGCTCCTCTCTTAGGAAAGTTTAGCTTGTCAGATAATCAATTAAAATCCACTGGAATATTAACTAATATTAACCAGATTATTTTGCTTATTTCTGTGTTCAAGTGGTGTTTAATACTGCATAGCTCTCTACAGGAGAGACCCTCAGCTAAATTCATGCCCAAAGTTCCTTTCCCCCATAACGCCAGGGTCTGGTAATTCCAACTCCATCATGTTTTTCCTGGGTCTGCACAGTAAATTGAAGTTGTGTTTATTTACCAGTTGCAGCACTGCTGATATTGAACTGAACTTGAAAGACTTTTCCACGCCGATGGCCCCAGCGTGAAAGGTGAAATATAAATCTCAAATCTATCACCAGGATTATTACATTAAGGGGTTGTACGTTTTCATGTTCACAGCTGAAGCGAAACAAAGATAAGGATGTTTGCACTTGCATATTTCAACTTAATATATTTTAATTGGCTACCATAAAATACATCAGGTTGTGTTAGAACAGCGTTTGTGCTCTCTGAAGTCCTGCTGCTCTTCTGGTACAGCAGCTTGTCTTTGCAATGCATTAGAATAGTGCTACCATGTCGGTGCCTGTACTAACGACCTTTTCAGCGAGACAGCAGCTCAAACCCCCTGATTTAGCGAACGCTTTATGTGTGCGTGTGTAAGCAGCATTTCAGTGGGTGTGGCACACAAGGATACGACACGGCTCCAGGTTTTACTTTACACTGGCACTTTGGGGAAAGATGGTCACAAGCACCGAGGACAAGGTGGGGAGCATCTTTGGGGGCAGCAGTAAGAGCCGAGTCCAGCTCCTCCTCGCTCCTGAGCTGGAGGAGAGAGCGGCATTTCCCAAAGCACCGCTTCGGTGCCTCTGCCCACCAGGGGACGGGAGGCCACGGCAGGTCCTGCAGTGTGAGCCCACCCGTTATCCCTGGCAAGCCGGGCTGTCGAGGAAAGTGCTGCACGTCCTGTCATGCACACACAGGGAAGACGAGATGGACGTTCGGCCACTGGGATCTGCTCTCAGACCTCCAGACTGGACAAAGCCAGTCGGAGAACGGGAGAGAGGTGTTAGGAGGGGACGGAAAGGGTCCTGATTCCTGCTGAGCCAGACTCGACCCTTCCCTCGCTCGGAGCGCCCTTTGTGAAGAGAGCGCCAGCTCGGGCAGCCCACGGCCCAGTGCTGTCAGTGGGGAAAATATGGATGTTTTATCGATCCTGGCAATCGATTATTTCAGTTCGAACCAGAGTTACAGCCAGCAGGTTAACGTGTGATTTTTGGGAGCGCGTCTGTCGCTGCCGCATGGCTCGTGTTTGCCAGGATTCACCCCAAAGCCGCCGCGCCGCTGTTCGCCGAGGGATGCCCGACATCCCATTCGTTCCTCGCTTCAACCTCGCCGGCACCGCGCTCCCGCGTTTATCTCGGGTTTCCCCGCTGCTGCTGAGGCCGCGGCTGGGAAGGACCCGGAGACCCCTCTGCCATGATGCCCAACCCTTCCCCGGCGCTCCCGCTTCCCGCTCCCGCTTCCCGCCCCCGTCACCGGCCCGGCGGGGGCCGCCAGGGGGCGCTGCGGCGCCAGCGGGGGGGCGGGGCCTCGGCGGGGGGCGGGGCGCGCGCCTACGTCCGAGTTCCCAGGGCGGCGGGGCGGCCGCGGCGTGACGTCACGGTGCTTTCCCGGTGACGTCAGGCGGGCCCGCGCGCGGCGGTGCCGTGTGTGACGTCACGGTGCCGGGCCGTGACGCGGCGGCGCTGGGAGCGGGCCGGGGCCGCGCGCGCCGCCCGCCCCTCGCGCTACGGGTCGCGGCTGGGGCCGCCCCGGCGGCGGGGACGCGGCCGCCCCCGGCCCCGCCCTCGCCCCGGCGCTCCGGCCCAAGATGGCGGCGCTGAGCAGCGGCGGCAGCGCTGAGGGGGCCTCGCTCTTCAACGGGGACATGGAGCCCGAGCCGCCTGCGCTCGGCGCCGGCTACGCGGGGGGCGGCGGCGGGGACCCGGCCATCCCGGAGGAGGTGAGGCCGTCGCACGGCGGCGGCTGCGGCGCCCGCCCGTGGGGCCCGGGCCCGGCCGTGCCGTGCCGGGGGCGGCCCGAGCCGGCGGGGGCAGGAGCGGGGCCGCCCTGGACGGGGCGCGGGGCGCGGGCGGGGCGCGGGGACCCCCGGCCTGGTGCCCCCTGCGGAGGCTGCGGCCGGCGGGGGTTTGGTGCGGGGGCTTGGCCATCGGTTCCCCGCGGTGGGTTTGGAAACACTGGGAATGCATTTTGAACCCCCCAGGGTTGGGTTCGGTTCCCTCGGTGGACGTGCCCCGTCTTTGCACAAGGGGTCTGAGGAAATGTTGGCGGACGGGGCACTGTGGGGGCACGGAGGATGTCAGGCCTCTGGTTTGTGCCTTTCTTACATACTTCCTGTGTTTTTGGGGCTTATTACTTAACTTCCCAATCCCACGGAGGGCGAGCGGCACTACCTGTTTTGCCGGGGCTGCAGCGTGAGTTGCGAACGCTTCTGAGATGTTTTTTTCGGGAGGGGGAAGGAACAAACTGCGCCTTAACAACGCGAGGTGTTTTGCAAATCCAGGCACTGTAGGCATCCGAGCCAGACCAAATTGCCAGATGCCATGCACCGGCTCTGCTCCGGAGGGAAATGCAGACGCCAGGAGCTCTGCCGGTTTGTTCTGAACTCGCTGGGGATTATCTCAGCTCAGCTTTCCCTGGTGTGTCTGTGCGAGCCGTACGGGACTTCTCACCTGTGAGCGTTCCTGTGGCCCTGTGAGGGACCAAGCCCGCCTGGTGACCTCTCCTTTCTACCTCTAGCAGGCAAAAATGAGCTGGCTTTGATCAGCAGCTCTCAGGGGCGTCCAGTTTGATTCCCAACTCACCAAAGACAATTTTTTTTAATCCATTTTATTTATTAATAGCATAGTGGGTTATAGTGGATTTAACGAGTTGAGAAGTTTGACAAGTACTAGCTCGTGCTGGGGAGATGGTCAGAAGGGAGAAATGGGGAAGGATTCCACCCCTATGGATGTTCAGAAGAAGTGAGATTGATTCCCTCATCTTAAGGAGTTACTTGCTTAAGGCAGGCAAAACTGAGCAGGGCACCATCTATTTTACACCCACCCAGCAGGGTGATTAAATGCCTTGAGTAATGCGAGTCCAGTCCCAACTTCCCTGAGTAAGGAGAAACTCTCAGCTGGTTGAGAAACTGAAATACCTGAAGAGTGGAGTTTAACAAACACACACTTTCAGCAGCAAAGTGAGGTTAAGAAGCTTCTCGTTGACTTGTGTTGCCCAATTTGTGCTGGTGCAGCTGTGCACGGAATTTAATTTCTCGGTTATTTTCTGCCATAAAAAACAAATCTCTATGGAGTTACTCCAATAACTAGTTTATATTGTGGCCCTCGGAACAATAACATCGGTACAGCTGAGCTGGTCGGATAAACTGCAATATAAGAGAGAAGAGAGGGAAAAGCAGTGGCAGGAGGCAGGATTTTTTTTTAAAAATCAATTTTCATACCAAAGGGGGGGGTGTTTGTGAAACTGCTGTAAGTCATTTGAACTTCAAAAATGTTTTAGCCTGTGTCAGTCGTTAGATTTGATTCCAAATGGTAAATTACGTCGTGTGGCTGCTTCTGCCCCCATCCTGAATATCTTCCCCATGTGAGGGAGAGGGACAATCACCTGGAACACCTGCCAACCAGAAAGGTTGGTACATTGCCAGTATGGGTGCAAGTATTTAGGAAGTGTGTGGGGATATTCTCGTATTATTTAAAAGCCAACTTCTTATTCATTGGAAATACTGAAACGCTCAGGTCTTAAGGCAGAGCTTGTTCTAGAGGTTTTATTTTCTGATGTGGTTTTGTTCTTTAGCTAGCTAGTTCTTCCTTGAGTTGTAAGTAATTAAGTTTTGTTTACTGTATAAGTATAGCTATTACTTCATTTAGACCTGTACCTTTAGTAAAGGTCAAGCCCAAAAAATTGCTGACACAGTTAAAATGGAAACTATCCTTAATACTAAACCAAGTCAACAGAAAGAATAATGCAAATTCAAAGTGGCATAAGTCAGAAAAATAGTGAAGTGCTTTTAATTGACTCATGGCTCTAATGCAAATCCATGTTCTAGTGTTTTGTCTCAGTCCTTCAAGACAAGGTAAATCTAAGCTTTAAAAGTAACCTTGCTGTGGAAACCTGTCAAGGAGCATAACCTTAATGATTCTGAGGACATACCTGGAAACCTTTCAGTTCCTATAAGTCTTTAGGGAAATGCAGTCCTGATTCCCAGGAGGTAAGCCTTCAGTTCTACACCCAGTTTCTAGTTTTAAAAGGGGGCAGACAACAAGAATTTCTGATGGATGTTGAAGTTGTCTTACACTTGTAAGTTGGAGCCCTCTGGTGAAGGGGGTACTCTGTATTAAGGCTGTAATCGAGTGCTCTGTGTTGGTTACAGCTACATCAGCGTCCCTTATGAATTCTCTGGGGCTTTGAAAAACAAATTTAAGACATATTGTTCAACTCAAATCGTGAATTTAGGGCTTTAGAAATTGCTTCGCTAGCCTAAGTGCCAATACTAAAAATCTTCTAATAATCATATAATAATTCTTATAATAAAGAGAACAGTAATTGCTAAAGCTTTTCCCTCCCCATATTACCATTCAAGGTTGGCAAGAGTAGTTGCTTGTGCACTCATATGGGATATCTAGGACATGAGTACTTGGAGACAGAAGGATCTGAAAAGGGTAGGGGCAAGTGGATTTACAGAACTTTCCCTCTTCCGCCCACCATTCGGTTGCTGGTGCTTGGAGGCCTGGATGTGAGCTGGTGTCCAGAGGCACATTGGTTGGCTTCTTCCCCAGGATGAATTCTTGGGACAAGAGATTGTTTGGATGGAAGGTTTTCAGAGTATTCCAGGGTTGTTGATATAGTAAGGAGTGTGTGACAGCTGGGAGGAAAGGTTCTGCTCTTGTTGCTAGAGATTATTTACACCAATATTAAATAATTCAAATGGGATTTTCTGTACTCGGAGCTTTGTGCCCTGAACTGCTCTTTGTAAGACCAGAATTACTTTGAAGGCTGTGAAGTGAGGGCCTGAGCTGCTGGATGGTTGATCATTTTCTAGGCAGCAATGCTGGAATTTATCCTGCATGAATATTAGTTATAAATTTAGAAACCTTAATCCTATGAAACAGATTTAAGAAGAAGAATAAAATGGAGAGTGGGTGAAAAGATATATAAGATGAAGATAGAATGAAAAGGCACCTCTAACCTTACAAGTAAGTTGTGGGTTCTCATAAAATAATATAGATACACCAAACATAACTGGGGCTAGTTTTGTTACAGTAATGTTTAGGGAACCTATTGTGTTGGCTATTAGAACAACTTTCCTTTAAAGTTTCTAGTTCTCAAAGAGTTTGCAGTTAAACATGCTACTTGTTTGGAAAGTTGAAACCACGAGTGGTTTTTTACTTCACTACTTTATGTTTGATCTCAATTATGTTTACTGGCATTTGTGTTCAGTGATTGAGCTAACTTCACAGTCTGTGAATGACATCCTATTTAATTGTGAGGACACGTTAAACTTGAGCTGGATGTAAAGCATCTTGTAGATAATATTCTGCAGTAGTATATCTCAAAAGATAAGTGAAATAATTTTTTTTGTTTTGCACAGAACAGGAAAGGCTGTAGCTGAATACTATGTCTGAGTTTGGGTCCCAGCCTCAAGAAGTGCATGGTCTGGCTGAGGAGAGTCTAGAGAAGAATAATAAATGATCTGAAGTCTAGAAGGTCAGAGCTTTGAAGAAAGACTGAAAAAAACCTGAGATTAAAAAAGAAACGGAAATTGTCAAATCTGTTGCAAAGAATCCAAATAACTCACTTGCCAGCTTGTGACCATTACTGCCAGAAGTAGTGAGTTTGAATGGTAGCAGAGGAGATGGTTTCATGTTACTATGAGATAATTTTCCTTATGGCTAGGTACAGGGAAGCATTAAAATAGACTTTCTTAACTTATTCATAAAATGCCCATTAATAGATTATCACCTCCACAGGCAACCATATGTCAGGAATGATGGGGGAAAGTTTATTCAGGTATGGAAAAGACAATGACTTTGATAACCTCTCATCTTTTTTTCCTTGGGCTTTTTATGATTTATTTGTGGCAAGGCAGATAGAACGTTAGTACACAACCTTGAAATATCTGAGTTTATTGGGGATATTAAAGAGATTTCTGCTTATGATGTTTTCCCCCAAAAGCAATAGGATTAACAGCTCTGTCCTGTGGTAGCTTGTTTGATTACACAAAAGTTGCTTAATAGAGTAGTGGCTGCTTCTGAAAAGTTTTGATGTCTTGAGAGGCTTGTTTCTTGTCTCTGTGGATATCCACAAACTGGTTGGGCGCAGAATGTTTAGTACTGATTTTTTTTTTGTTGATTTATGTTGTTGCTTAAGCCACTAATGCTATTCCCATTTGTATTTTGTTGTGTATTTTGCTTTAAACTCAAAGATCTTGTATTTTTAAAGCTGTTCTAATAATATCCTTCTTGACACTTGTGTAGTCAGGAATGGCAATTCTGTTGTTGCATGAAGTTAAAAATACTGTAGACCAAATAAGATTTTGGTTTTGGTTGATTTTTTTTTTTTTTTATTTTAAATGGAGATATCTTTGGATGGCAGCTAATTTTTAAAACAGACTGATAAATCCCATAGGTTTCCTTAAGGTTGCAATATTCCATTTCATTAATTTGTCACAAATCTATAGTTCGGTTTAATTAATTGTTACATCTATAGAAAAATTTGACTGCATGAAACATTTTGCAGGGAATTCGACTTAGAAGGAAGTCTAATTTTATTTGTACTTATAAGGGAAACAAAAGAAGGCTTCAATTGATCGTAAAATTTTTAACTGTTTTCCAGTCCAGCCTTACACAGAAACTGTTTCAGGTGTAACAGGGCCAAGTGTAAGTTTTATTTTCAGTTTGAACCACTCGCTTGTGGAGGGTGGTGAAATGTATGGTACAGCAGAGATCCCTGCAGTTAGACCCAAGTCACCAAGCAGTGCTCTGACACCCAGAGCTGGAGGTTTTGCCATTTCCTGGGCCTGTCTCACATGGTTTAGCCAGTTCTGCTCCCCTGTGCCACCTTGGTACCAAGCAGGTCCTGTCCTAATTTGGTTCAACTCAGTAGTGCTGTAGGAAATTGGCATCACTTCTGCTGGATTAATTTTCTGCAGACTTAGTTAATGGAATCTCTCCAACATGAGGAATGCTCCATGGGCCCCTAAGGGCTTGTCAGGGGGGAGTAGTGGTAGTGTGGTGTGTGTGTGTCCCCTTTTCTGATTTGTTTTTATAAATCATCTTTGTCCCATGAAACTGCACTAGCCTTCATCTGTGCCTGAGACTTCCTTCGCTGGACTTGCCAGGTTTAGGTCTTGACACCTTGGATTTGATGGTCTTGAGCTTCCCATGCTGGGTTGTAACAATCTGACTTGGTGTCTCTGGAGCCCTTCTGAGCAAGCCATGCCTTCCACAGAAGTAGGATTGCAGCCACAGCTTTGCCAGGGACATGAAGGTGTCTGCGAGCTTCTTGTGTAGCAAGTGTATGTTTCCAACAGCCTTGACCACGTGAGAGTTCTGGGTACAGTATTTCGTTTTTTGAGGTGTGAGATGGTTTTCATAATTTTCAACTGTTCACACATCTGTGTGTGAACACAGCTACTTTCTCATAGCTAGTGCAGGATACAGAAGTCAACATGCAAGATACATGTTTCTTTGCTTCAGCGGTTTTATTCCAGTTGCTCTTGAGCTTTTTGGGTATATAATGGAATTATCTGAATCTTCCCTCCTGTGCACAGCTTCTTTCCAAAACAGTGAAATATGTACTCATTCAGCTGATTCTCTCTTCTGTGGCCAGTGCTAAAGAAGGCTGGTTGATGCAGAATTACAGGCTGTTTCTTTTTTCCCCGCTTAAACCCCTTGCTGCAAGTATTTGGCTTGTTACTCCACCTTTTTAGCATTTGTGAGTCTTGGAGGAGCAGCAACAGTGCCTTTCTTTATTTATTCTGTTTCTGATGACATTTTATGAAAGTGTACCCTAGCAAAAAAGGGGCAAAGCAGGCAAGGGTCTAATTTGTAACCCTTCCCAGTGACTGAAGATGTTGTCAGTTCAGGCAGGAGTTTTCAGGGGGCACTGCCAGTTATCATCCTGCAACACTCCCCGACCAGCATAAGCATTTAAGTTCAGCAAACAGAACCTGTGCTCTCTTAATAATGCAGGCTGCTGTGCAGTGCTCAACAAATGCTCAGCATCAAATGAATTTTCCACACTATCTGTATTAAATTCAGGAGATCGCAGGAGTGTGTTTGAGCACTGAAGGAAACTTTTTTTCTTTTCTAAGGTTGTGATCAGGTGAAATATTTTTATGGGTTCTCCCAGTGTACCTACACAAAGCTCAGCATGAAGGGGCAATTCAGTTTCTGTGTGAAAGGTACCGACTTTGTTTAAAGTCTTTCTTCTAGGAGACAAGGAAGAGAAGTTGTTAATGAACAAAATGAACTTAGTTTAAAAATGTGTTGCATGTGACAACAAAAACAGCAATACCGACTCTAATATCTTCATCTGTTCCATAGCGAGGCCACTTAAACAGTATCATTATTAGTAAAGCTGTTGTTAAATGCCCTGGTAAGTAGTAAATATTTTTCATGTGCAGTTATGTAGTGTTCAGTCAACATTTTCTGACACTTGGAGCGCAGACTTGGTAACTTAATTTTTTTCCTCCTTTATCTCAGATAAAGGGTTTGTTTTGAAGGTAGACATTTCTGAAGTCTGAGTAGCGTGTCTAGCTTTTTTTTTATATCTCTAGTGCAAGTTATTCACTAGTGGTGTTTGAAAGGCACTATGAAATCAACCTGAAGTAAAACACATCATTATGACTAAGAAGTTGGTAGTATCTAGGTGTTTGGAACTGGATGGTTGTATATTGGTGTCTCAGTCTTTGATCTGGTTTTGTAAATTTATTCATTAAACTTGATAGGTCAAACATTCTCTCTGATTGCTTTAAGTAATGTAGATTTAAATGTGAGTCCTTAGTATCTAAGGTGTCTTTCAGAAAGGATTTCTTTAAGCGTTCTCATAATTTTGCTAGAATGCAGTTTGTGTTGTTTCTTGTGACATTTTTAAGCCTATGTACATAGTTGAAAATCGAAGTAACTTTTTCCAGATTCTAGGTTAGAGAGTATAAAGGTTTTCTTTAACGCTTCTCATTCTATGATGGGTGGCCAGGAGCTAATTCTGCCTTTTAAATGATTTCATTTTTGAAGTTAATACAAGGGTTACTAAGGCAGGATGGTCTGCTGAGTAGAACATAGAATGCTGTTTAGGAGAATGTGGTTTCTGTGGCAGTTCCTATTTGACTTTTCTGTGACTGGGAGCAAATTACCTGTGTTTTAAAAATAAAAAGAAAAAATCAAGTATATTTGCCCTGTTTCAGCTTTTGAGACCTGTTTGTGATAAAATGGGATACATTAATTGCTTTATTGTATCACAGATATTTCTAAACAAGCAGAATATATTTGTACTTTACCAAACAATTCCAGCTGTCTTTTACATTTTCTAATCAGTTGGTAGGAAACACATGCACAGTGTAGTAATAGTTTAATGGTGGAATATTGCAAAGTGTACAACAAATTATTTTGTGGATTGATAACATGAACTTTTAAATAGGTGCTGATTGTCTTTTCTGGATAGTCTAATTAATTGTGTGCTCTGGCAAGGAGAGAGAAGAATTAAGTTCTGTAGTTGAGCTGAGACTGAGTTTATTTGTTTTGTCATTTTAATTAATGTGACCCAAGCTGTGTAAGAGCTCTGCTCGACTACCATTTGCTTCTTATAGGCAATTATTGTAATTAGCTGGCTGGTTGCTTACTTTCCATCACAAATATGACTTGTGTTCAGCTTAAGGTGTGCAGAGAAGTAGTTTGGTGTATTCATGATAATCTTTTTTAAATGTCACCTCTGCATGAGTTTAACACTATTGAGATTCTGTGGTAGTTACCTGTATAAAGCAAAATTGCATTTTTAAATGGGTTAGAAAATCTGGATAGTTGTTTTGGGAGTTTTCCCCCCCCTCTCTCTCTTTATTTTTATTTTTTTTTAAAACCTTTGACTGTCTAGGGAGAAGTTGTTAAATTAATAGATGTAAATACAGTGGATTGTACCAGAACTCAGTCTGTGCGTGATCTTCGTGACTATTGAATTAATACCAAAGTGAATCAAAGGGACTACTAGTACTGCAGCACAAAAGCCATGAGGAATATGGAATTAAAGATTTCGCTGTGCAACTGGTGGTTAACGATTTAAATGAAGGATACAGACAGCTCTTATTTTTCCACACACTGCTGTTCTACTGTGGTAAGAGAACATTTGTTAACTTTCCTTTTTATAGCGCTTGGAGGCAAATTCTACTTAGCAGCAAGCAGCAAAGATGGCAGGTGATGGAAAAAGTGGGGAAATGAAAGAGAATTGAAACCTCAACAGGAAGGCTGCTGCTTCATGGTAGCCAGAATCCATCTGACTGTGGGCTATAGAGAGGAAAGGTGACTTTTTTCACCAGCTCAGGTGATCACTGGGTCCTTTGCCAAGCTGTTTCAGCACAGTAGGCTGGTAGAAGGCTAACCTTTACAAAGAGAACAATTTTTTGCTTGTTTAGCATCTGAAATGGTTCATCCAAAGGTTTATGTTCTGGAGAAAGAGTAAGGAAGGGAGCAGGGGTAAATAGCCAAGGACAGTGTGATAATTGCACCCACCATCTAGGCTGGCATGAGCTGCAGAGGGCACAGTGCCTAAGGCTCCTGGTGGCTTTGTTCTTACAGGAAAACTACTTGGTTGTGTTGCAAGCTAGACTTCACTGAGCTTTATCCTTTACAGTTTTTCAGTGTATTTGAAAAAATATTTTTAAACACTTAAAGATGTAATGAACATTTAAAGTCTTAATTCCTTTGTTAAAGAGGAGGCAACTTAAGGGGCAAACTGGACAGACTGGAAGACTTTATTCTGCTTTAAGAGTAGAGCTGAATGATGAGCAATTCAGTTTGTGTTTAGAATTAATGAAAGGAAAAGACATAGATAACTTTTACTTAATGTTCTTGTATCTCTCATTTCTTTGCAAACCATCAGTTGTAACTGAGAGTAAAGTAACACCCAGATTTTGTGCAGTGGAAGGCCCCCAGTTAAAGAAAGCAAGTTTTTATGGAATATGTTTGTCTTAGAATCACACAATGAGTCTGCTACTGATTTTTTTCCATAGTTTCTGCAGTGAACTCCTCAAAGATGGTACTCTCATACTTGAGCGTTACCTTAGCTAAATGCTTCCTAGTTTTTTGGAGAAGGGTGGAAGTTGTTGGGCGTTTGGTTTTGGTGGGGTGATGGTGTTTAACAGGCACAGTGTCAGAACAGGTGCGGTTGAAACCTGCATTGCTGGTTACAAGTTAGTCTTTCCTTCCTAAAAGGTGTTACCTGTTAAATGGAAAATAGCTTTTCATCTTGAAGCCTTTTTTAATATTTTATTAACTGCTGTGCTTACAGCAGGTGCTTGCTGATCACATTACTGTATTAGTTGACCTAGTTATGATCTTTGTCATCAGACAGGATGGTACAAAAAATGTTGTACCTCTTCTGGAGGGTTTTCCTTCCTGAATGTAATTTTGTGTGTCTTCACCAAGGCCAGTCTTCTTTAGTCTAGAAAGATACGTTCATAGACTTTTGTGGAAAAAGAGATAAGGGATCCTTTTTTTCTTGGCTACAGTAACTTCTGTAGATATTGTTGTCTGTAACCTATCTACTCATCTGTGGTTGTAAATTTTATCAGGCTCATTTTTCATGGCCTAGGTATAAACTTTGATAGTGTATTTCCATTATTGGCTGTCTCACACATTGTAAAGGACCTGTAAATAAAAATGATAAAACCAATTCACCAAGATTAATAAAAAGCTGGGAAATAAGTAGGAAAGGAAACCTTGATGCTGATGTTCTTGTCACTGTGTAAATTCTTGTGTGAAACCCACTGCAAGCTTGTTTTCAATTCATTAAAGTTTTTCAGCTGTTGGTATTTTTTACACTTGTTCAGTAAAAAGTTTACACTGTTGAAAATGTGGTAAGCATGAAGAGCCAGAGGATAGTAGGGAAAATGGAAAAATTAACACAGGGGATGTGCAAGTTGTAAGAAGCTTCCACTGAGTGATGGAGAAGAGCTAGAGTCTGGAGTATCAGAAGAAAGAAAGGACTGTCCTTCCCACTTGTATGGGCATGTTCCAGCAGAAAATGCCTGCAGAAAATGAAAAGCAAGCTTTGTAAGAATCCAGAAGAGGAATGGGACCATTCAGGATGGATAAGGGGGGAAAGTACCTGAAGGAAAGTTTACCAAAATGTGAGAAAGAGGTAACAGTGATTTTCAGCGCAGAAACTCGAAAACACAACTTCTGCATGTTGCCATGCAAATGGTGAGATGGGGTATTATGTTATTAACCCCATTCCTGTGTCCTCTTGCCTCTCTTGCATCCAAGCACTTTGCTTTCAAGTTAGTTAATACATTAGTCCAGCTAAGGATGATCTTTTACGTGACAGCTCTCTAAAGCATTTTCTTACAAGTGGATCCTAGCTCAGTGGACCAAACCATTGAATTGATTGTGTAAGAAAGAAGCCTAAAAATGAGTGATTAGAATAGTATTGGATAGGTGTTGATGATTTTGTCCTCCTTCTAAAACAGTTTCCAAATAAAATGCTTAATTTTTTATTTTTAATTACATTGTTGGTTCTACCAGAGTATTCTCTATCATCACCAAATGTGATAATCCAAATTCAGGACATCCCATGCTTGGACAAATAATGGCTTTTTTTTTTTTTTTTTTTTACAGAATAGATTTGAACTTTCAGGTGTCTTCTACCAAATATGAATCATACGGCTTAGAATTGGGATGTGCTGTAAGATTTGAGTACTGATGCCAGATGCAAAAAGTATGGAAGAGAAGTTTGCTTTGTATTGTCTCGGGCACTGCACATTTTGACAAGCGGCAAAGGATGCGAAAATAACTTTGTGGCTTAGAGCCTCGCATTTGTGGAGCCACAGTCTTCCCTGAATAGAATGGATTTAGGCTTCTTCTGTATCTGACTTGCCTCTGGCTTGAAATAGGTCATCATCTTTATTGCATTGCAAGGGAGTGCTTATTTGCAAAATTAATGCACAATTATCCGCAATCGGCAGATTCAAGTTGATATATTCCAGTATATCTGGAATATTTCCAGTCGTCTGGCTGCCTGTGTCTGTTAGCCTGCGTCAGCTTCCTTGTGTCAGCAGCACTAAAAGGAGAATCAAATCTAATCTCTTGTGATAGAGAATAACCTTAACCTAATGCTACCAGATAGGACAGAAACATTTATTTGATGCTTTTTTTGGAAAAATGATAAGGTTATCCATGCTGTAAAGGATTCATTACTTTTTCATGGAACTACAATGAAACAAAGTGTCTCACGTCCCTGTGCCGTTTCCCATGGAAAGGGACCGTTCTTGCATGTGGACAGTACTAGATGCACTGCAGATTTCCTTCAGAATGCATTAAGATTTGTAGCAACTGTCTCTTAGGCTGGCATCGATTTTTGTGTTTCTGTGAGATACTTGGCAGTCGTGGGTTTACGGTTTCCTACAGGTGTGGAGCTTCATAAATGCGGTGGAGCGCCCGTAAGAGTAAGAAAAAATAGGTCTGTTCTTTCTTAATAACCATCAGGCTTCTGCAGTTTTCTTTTACTTCTAAAGAAAGTGTGAATAAAGAGTGGATAAAGGGATTACTTTAATCTTTAAAAACTTGGTTTTATTCTGTTGTGTAGGAACAAGCTCTTTGGTCCAGAACCGATTGATAAAAGGATTCCATGTGTCATTTTTTGCTGTCTGTTGTTAGGTAGTTCTTTGCTGCTTTCCTGGAATGTATGTGCTTATGGGGAATGAGACACCTGCTAGGCAATTTTTGTACATTTAGATTTTATCTGGACAGTTTGAAGAAACCTGTATGTGTGTGAATGCTGCTGAATTCCAGAGATGTCATTCTTAAGAACCTAGTGTTTCAGGGTTTTTTCCACAGCAGAGATAGGGATATATCTTGGCTCGAGGTTGGTAAGGCTGTGCTGTGCACATGATGCAAACTTAGCTGAGTTGTCTGAACAAGCAAGTCTGTGAGGAGGAAAGACAGGCTGAAGTTGCTGGCTCTGCTGGCTGTGTCAGTGCAACAGGTGTGGTGTAGATTTTGTGAGGCAGAAGCTGCGTGTACTGTGGTGGGCAGGGACAAACTTCTTCGAGTCAGGTGAGGTCACTTGTTCTGAGTTCTAGTTAGGAAAAGACTTGAGTTCCTTCAATTGAGTTGAAGTAGCCATAGATCCTGCATAGTAGGATGCAATATACCTGCACACGGGTTGATTCTCAAGGAGCTAGCTGCTTAAGGGTTGCTCTGGTTCACAAAAAACCTGTGACTTATTCCCTGATGTAGAAAGCCAGAAGGTAAGTTCTCTTTAAGTAAAGTTAAGTAAGGGTTGCCACTTAAAAGGGAATTGTGAAGCTTGGAAATTTTGTCATGGCATATGTGTTCTTGTGCATACTTGGTTAGGAGTAGAATATGCTAGTCACTACTAGATTTGTGAAAGTTTTCTCATCTTGTCAGAAGACTTTTGATGAATATGGGACACAAAATAGCTTTTCCATTTCTGTGTGCAACAAGTAATTATTTGTTGCTATGGTTGACTTTGATAAATTTCCTTCTGCCTTCAGTGTACTTTTAACTGTGTGAGAAGCCTTTCTAAGATTATAGAAATGTAAAGTTTGCCTGTAAGATTCACTTGTGGAAAGGCTTTTGGTTTACTGCACAGATGTATAGCAGGTAATTCAGGGAAATGTTTTTGGTTCCTCTGAGAAATTTTGTCTTCCATTAGACTTCAATTTCAGGTTCTTCAGGTGAAGATATTTTTACTGTAGCCTGGCAGCTGACAGTAGGCTTAAGGGTTTTTTCTTCAGTCATAGAATTACAGATTGGTTTGGGTTGGAAGGGACCTTGAAGATTATCTAGTTCCAACCTCCCAGGCATGGGCAGGGACACCTTCCTCTAGACCAGGTTGCTCAAAGCCTTGAACATTGTCAGGGATGGGGCAGCCACAACCTCGTGGGTCGACCTAAAATAGTCACTCAGTGTTTGCACTTGTCATGATATGAAGTTAGGAGGAAGATGTCTGCCCTTGTTAAACGCTGTTTGATCTCTTGCCAGCATCTCCTAAATAACATGCTTCCATTGTGCATCTTGGTGTTGCTCAGTTATATTTGTTGTTTGGTATCTTCACTGTAAGAGAAGAGGGGAGCAAGGTTGTGGTTCTGGACACAAAATAGAAAATAACATACAAGGAAGGAAGTTACTCATTATCAATCTTAAAAAAAAAAAAAGTATTTGGAAACTCATTTGGCAGGGGCTCATTCTGCTTGGCACTAGTGAGGTCTCACCCCAAGTGCTGTGTCCAGTTTGGGACACTTCCCAATACAAGAGAGACGTAAGAGGGAGTCCAGTGAAGAGCCATGAAGATGATTAAGGGCTGGTGAATGGAAAATGGAGCCAGACTGTCTTCCGCAGTGCCCAGTGACAGGGCCAGGGGCAGTGGACACAAACAGAAACAGGAGGTTCCTTCTGAACATCAGGAGACGTTTTTATTGTGAGCTTGACTGAACACTGGCACAGGTTGCTCATGTAGGCTGTGGAGCCTCCATCCTTGGAGATATTCAAAAACCATCTGGACATAGTCCTGGGCAGCCTGTTTGAGGAGGGGTTTGGACCAGATGATCTCCAGAGTTCCCTTCCAACCTCAATCCTTCTGCAATTCTGTATTACTTTGTCAGTGAAGAATGTTCCCTCCTCACCCTCCCCATTGCCAGGCGTTTAAGTGGAGTAAGTTGTTGATGTGATACAGCAGATGTTGAGGAAAACCTTTGCTGGGTAAAATTGCCAGAGTGACCAAATAAGAGGAGTTTCACTAAGTACTAATAAACCTGTTTCTGAAGATAATCATGAGACGATTCCTAAGATTGCCAGGAATTTTCAGTGTACACACCCAGGTTAACAGCATATTGCCAGTTACATGGGAAGTAAACATCCTAATATATTGACACCCTTATATTGAACAGGTTAATTGAAATGGTGTTGATTCAAGCTTGTTCTTTTCACCAAGCATACAACTAGCCCTTGCCATCTTGGGAAAAACTAGCAAAACACAGAAATGCTTCTTTTTGCTGCTGGTTGCCAGTCTCAGCTTCAACATGATAAATTGATTGCAAGTTGAAAAGCAGGTTGACTTCCACAGTTGCCTCAAGAGAATTTGTGTACAGAATACTTGAGTAGCACACTCTTTGGTGTCCCCCCATACTCCTCTTTATAGTTTGGTTTGCTTGTTCCTGAGCAAACTATTTTTGCTCAACTGCAGCTTCTTGATGAAATCATTGTTCTGGTAGCTGTTCTAAAAATTGGTCTAGAAGTGAATCAATCATTAGTTTCCTTCAGGAAATTGCTGCAGATAACTGATATATAGAATTAGGATGGGGAAATAAGGTGGTGTGCAAAATGCAGTTTCAGTATTTTAGAGGGCGTTTATTCATGAACTTCTGAATTTAAGTAATAAAACTTGTTTTGATCCAACTTGGATTACATCCTATTGGTGGTGCCTACTTTAGAAAATGAAGTTATTTGCTTTTTTTTTTTTTTTAAGAGGTAGGTTGTCACAGTTTGTACATCCAGACCTGGTCTTGAGGCTGTATATATTTTAATCTGGGAAGTAGAAAAGAGTTAAACTGAAAAAGGCAATGGGAGTCTTTGAACTACCTTTGGAAGAAGCACTGTTTATGTAGCCTTCATTTCTTCCATCCTGGATCTAAAAACTGATAGAATAATTTTTTCTGATAGGTAGTCTAAAAACAGTACAGATGAAGAGTGATTCTCCTTTCTTCCTCCCTTGTGCTCAGCTATAAATTTCTGAATTTGCTTGGACTCAAGTAGCTTCTTACATCAGTGTAGCATTATTGCTTTAGAGGTTTGGGTTTGTGCTTTGCTGCTTTTTTAGATATAAATTTGAATTCATAATGCTGTTCACCTACAGTAGTCTACAGGTGCTAAAGTTAACTCTTTCAAGTTGTGCAGAATCAGTAGCAACATAAGTTGCTTCACAGGACAACGCCCTAAGTTGTCGCTGTGCACTAGAGGCAAATGTGTTTTCCAGATTGTGTCCAAGGTCTGTAACTTGCAGGGTAGACTGAGTAGAGAAGTCAAGGTGTAAAAGGTACTCTTTAAGATCAAAACATCCTATTCCCATGTAAATAGAACACTAGGTCTAGGTTTTGTGAGTGTTGTTTGTACATATCATTGAGGTTTGATAGAAAAACTCCTTCGCTAAACTTTGTGGTACTGTAGAAATTGGGTTGCAAAGTCTTGCAAGGAAAATACCTGATATGATCTTGATAAACAAGAGAAATAAACCATTCTTAGAGGTTGTTTATTCAATGGGGTCCTGAGTTTTAAACCCAAATTTGATTTTTCTCTGTTTATCTCAGAAGCACGCTATTACTGACACTGGATGAACAGGATACCCTTTTGCACTCCTTTATTGATAACTAAAATTTTTATTATGGACTTATTAAATATCGAGAAAATGTTTTGGGGGTTATTTGTTTTAGGACAGATTCTGCAGGGTCCTTTTGATGATTAAAAAACTTAATTTTCTCTTTTAGGTGTGGAATATCAAACAGATGATTAAATTGACTCAAGAACATATAGAGGCACTGCTAGACAAATTTGGAGGAGAGCATAACCCACCATCGATATATTTAGAGGTAAGTTTATGTGGCTCAATGAATGGTATGTTATCTTAATCTTATATGAAGCATCTTATGTTAAAACTGAGAATACCTGTAGTAAAAGAGAATATTTTCCTTGTGTATTACAAACTTAAGTCTTTTCTTGGAGATAGAGAGGAACTGTATGAGATTCCTGATACACATCAGTAGGGGAAGATCAGTGGTGTGGTCTAATAATTATATTGGTGCAACTAAAATATAAAGCATCCTTTTTAGGGGCCAGGGAGGAGAAGATTGTGTGTGTATAATAAAGTCATGCTCTGTTAAAAGCAAATATATACACATACACATGAAAACATATCGTAAGAGTAACTTTGCCTTTAAAGCAGTTGACTTCACTTTTTTCCCTTTGAAAAATGATCATGTATAATCCAAAAATTTCTGTTACTAGAAGGGAACTTCTTAAATACGTAAAATTGTGTGTGGAGTAATGTTTTTAAGCCGTGTTTAATTTGTAAGCTAACTACAAATTAAATGTCTGTATTCTTTCATCATTCTAGATGCATAAGTTGTGTTGATGTAGGGCCATTAAGAGCTTAAAGAACTGTATGCAAAAGTTACCTCTGTTAGGAATTGAATGGACATCACTTCCTTCAAACCTGCCCTTTTATTACTTCTCTCAAGTATTGGAATAACTGAAGGTCAACCAGATTTCTTTTGTAGTCTTTGTAATTGCTGCCTAAAGGTACTGGGTAATTAAAAATAAAGATCTCATTATTTGAGGTACTTCTAGCTTTTATCTTAATATGTCAGAGCAGGGCACTAGCTTGATTGTACAAATGTTGACATTACGTCCTTAACAGTTAAGGTCAAGTGAGGCCCTCCCCAGTTGCTTTACTTACTGCTAATGTGAAATGGGAGTATTGAATCACTGCTAATCACTGTTTTAACCACTCAGTGCTACATATAAGCATACCTCTGTTTTCACATGAACCAGTTCGTTCCATATGTCTGGATTTATTATTGCCACATGTATGTGGGATTCATAAGATCATGTATCAAATTGCAGTAACAGTGAGCTTTAGTCTGTAGTAAGTCTGGACTACAGGTAGTGAAATTGTCAGTTCAATGCAGCCATTTGTCACTTGCTTGTGTCTAAATTAAAACTGAGATTCAACACTGGAAGCTCTATGGTGGTTTTGTAGGTCACTGATAGGGGAGGGAGCATTTGCAGTCATAAATATGTACTGGGAGATGATTACGGCAGCATAAATGGTATGGTAAGTCTGAAAATAGTTGGTGACCATAAACCATGAAACTTAGAGTAGATTTGCAAGTTCAGTGGATCCATGTGCCACTGGTCTGAAACTGCAACTCTGGCTCATCAGCGTGGTAGGGAAGCTCTGTGAGGCAGAGCAGGATGTTCCTCTGCTGCAGTGAGTTCTACTGGATCGTGGAGCAGGTCTTGTGACAAGTGGTGCTGGTACTGAGTAGGGAGCCATGGGGAGGAAGGTGAAAGTGGCTGACATTCTGCTTTTTCAGTTGAGTTATCCCATGAGTCAGTGAGTCCTGGGAAAAGAGCCCATCGTAGTTGAAATGAAAAGCCTTGTTCTTACCAGCTCTTTGGTGTGAGGCCCCTCCACTTCCTCTGTTCAGGTGCCTGCAGTACTGGCAGTGACTAAGCCAGTAAGGAAATCACTAAGGAAAGGAAAATTTTCTGGTTTTGTTGGATTAGTTTGCCATCCAGTTAGTAGATTGAACTTGATGATGATGAAGTCCAGTGAGCTGCAAAGCTGCGCTTGAGGTTAGGGAAGGGGAAGAACTTGCAGCTTTTAGCCAAGTGTGAGAGAGGAGTGGAACTTCTCTTTGGATGGTCATTAGCATAGATTAGATCATCCTTAGATGGATTTATTAAAGTGAACAGCATTAAATGCTGCAGACCTGTAATTTGTTTAGTGTGTAGATTTCCTGTGGTAGAACTAGTGTGAAAGAAAGAAAGAAAGAAAGAAAGAAGTAGATTACTGAATGCCAGATACAGTCAGAAGCAAGATTACTCTATACCCTTGACTTTTCATTTCATCCCAGCAACAGTTGTCTAATGTGTCCTTTCTGTGCCTTTTCCATCTTTTGACTGCTTTTGCCTCGGTCAAGACAGGGGTTGCTTTCTATTATCAGCATTTCCTTTGCAACAGTTTATCTGAATCTAACCTGGCACTGCTGCAGCTAATGTTTTGACTTAGTGTGTTCCTTCACCTGTCAGAAAAACTCTGGTTGCAGCATAGAGGGACAAAGCTATATGTAAAAAGCTCTGATTGTAGTGTGATTATGTGTGAAAGAATATGTTTATGTTTGCCCCTAGGAAATGCAGAACTAAGGAAATATGAAGAAAAAGAACAGGGGAGTGTGTAGAATACACATACAAAGTTTAAGTGGTTCAGTAGGTAACTTGTCTATCTCACATCTGTTAGAAATAGCAAACTTCTCATGTACAGAGCTACTGTGAGATATCAGGCCTGTGACTTCCATGGAGGAGCTTCTTTCCCCTTAAGCTTTTATGTCTAGTCTGTGTCTAGGTCTTGGTGCTGTGGTCTGTGTACTCTCACCAAAGTCCTTAAACAGGAAGGTAACGTTTAAAGACTAGGGGAGGTGCTTATGCTCTGCCCATCCTCATCTGCTCTCTGTATTTTTATTGTTTTGCCAGACTCGTTTCTGGCTGTAATGTGTGCCCTGCTTTTACCCAGGACCTGTATGGGTAATTTTGCTGGTGTGTAACTTGAACTGCATCATCCCTTCCCTTTGTTTCCTCAGATGGTTTGGATTGGAAGGGACCTTTAAAGGTCATCCAGTTCAAATCCCCCTGCAATGAGCAGGAACATCTTCAACTAGATCAGGTTGCTCAGAGTCCCATCCATCTTGGCCTTGAATGTTTCCGAGGATGGGGCATCCACCAGCTCTCTGGGCAACCTGTGCCAGTGTTTTACCACCCTCATTGTAAGAGTTTTCTTCCTTATGTCTAGTCTGAATCTACCCTCTTTTAGTTTAAAACCTGTTGCAACAGGCCCTGCTAAAAAGTCTGTCCCCCTCTTTAGTATAGAGTCCCTTTAAGTATCAAAAGGTCCTTTAATTATTAATTAGGTCTTGGTGAAGGGTTTTCTCCTCCAGGCTGAACAGCCCCAGCTCTCTCAGCCTTTCTTCATAGGAGAGGTGCTTCAGCCCTCTGATCATCTTCGTGGCCCTCCTCTGGACCTGCTCCCACAGGCTGTGTCCCTGTGTTGGGCCCCCAGAGCTGGATGCAGCACTCCAGGTGGGATCTCACAAGAGCAGAGTAGAAGGGCAGAATCACCTCCCCCAACCTGCTTCTTTTCGTGCAGCCCAGGTTGGCTTTCTGGGCCATGAGTGCACTTTGCCAGCTCACGTCCAACTTGTCATCCACCAGTACCTGTGCTGCAGGATTGCTCTCAGTCTCTTCATCCTCCATCATCTGTATTGATATTGATTTTAAAGTCCTTCTGCTGCTCTGATCTCTCTGCATCTCCCATAACATGTGAGCAACTCTTAAGGACTTGTGTAAATTGTGGCAGTTGATCATCTCTTGAATGCTATCAGCAAGCATATTGTCATCTTCTTTTGGCAAAAATTGGAATTAGCCAAAGCTAATTGCTAGGTACATACCTGCAGATGAACACTTTTGCTTTCATCCATGCTACCTTTCACTGTTGCAAACTTCTAGTTTTATTGTAATGCTTTCTGCAAAACCATGGGTTTTTGTGTGCTCGTGACAAGTTTGACAGCTATCCATCCATCTTCTAGTGCATGGAGTTTCAGTACCAGAGGGTTTGTTTGGTTCTTTTGTACTCCTGTCTGGCTTTTACATCCTTCATTTCTTACACATCTAAGTGCTTGTGTTCAGAGAACTTGCAGCACCCCGTACACTGGCTCCTGACCCTGTGTTGGAGCTGCCTCTCTAGGCCTGTCAAGTAAAGTTGTGGTTCAACCTGGCAACAAAATTGCTTTTCAATTAAAAGTGAAAGGAAGGGGCGGGAGAAACAGAAGCTCATGGGAGAGCTGAAGAATTCAACAAGAAAATAATTCTGAAAATTGAGCATTGAAAGGGTATAGTAAAATTATTTGTGCATGGAATATAACACATACACCTCATTTAAAAATAAAAAGGAATTTATGCCTTAGTTACAGTTACTCAAGAAATAGAAGCTTTTGTTTCTGTGCTCATCTTAGAGTGAAAAGACAAAATTCTTTTTTCCCCCAGATCTTTTTTTTTTAAATTCAGGAGAGGGTGTCAATGCATTTTACATCAAAAGAACTTTAAAACTGACAGCTGTTGTTGCAGCCATCATTTCAGGTTTCATCAACTGACTATAAAAGAGGAATGATTTTATTGAAATATTGAAAGTGATTGACATGTGCTATGTTGAGTTCAACATATATTTAATTATTCCTGCAAGCAGGGGTACTCAGATTCAGGGCTATCTCCCTGCCTTGATCCATCACTCCTCAGTGATGGTCTTAAAAAGGTGACTGTGGAGCAGGGGGAGAGAGCAGAGCCTGCAAGCCTGGGCAGGTGACTTTGTGTGCAGCTGCCTAGGGGTGGAAAATGTAGTGTGAAGCTGGGGGGCAATGAGTCCCTTGTCTTGGTCCTCCCAGGGCAGGAAAATAGGGGCTGAGGAAAGATAACAAAGCTGAGAGACTTCTGAATGTGTCTACAAAGTACATGGGTAGGAAACAAAATGAGCAGAAGAAAGAACATTCGTCATTAACCACACAATTTTCTTCTAATTGTTATAATTACTAATAGGTTTGGCAATCTTATTGATGTTCTCTAATATGATTGTAAGAAAAACTTTTCTGTTTGTCCTGTCTGGAAGAAATAATAAATCTAGCAAGCAAAGGCTGTATTAAAATCCAAAAATGGCTTGTACCTAAATTTCTTTCTTGGATAACCCTAGTTCTTAACTGCATGCCCTTGTAAAAAGTTCCCTCTCCAGCTGTCCTGTAGGCTTCCTTTAGGTACTGGAAGGTGCTGTAAGGTCTCCCTGGAGCCTTTTCCAGACTGAGGAACCCCAGCTCTCTCAGCCTGTGTTCTTAGGAGAGGTGCTCCAAATATTGGAAGTAACTTCTTGACTCAGTAGATATAGAAATATCGTTAATAGCATTTTTATTTTCTTCTGGAAAAGAGGCTGCAGGAGTTTCTGAGTAGGTTTTACCACACTTTTGGAAGCACTCTGTATCTCAGCAGCTGAAAACATCAATGATTTTTGTCTTCCCACATAATTTCTTAGTGCGTTATATCAGTCCTTGAAGTGCTGTTTCTCAAAATACACAGTTTATGACTCACCATGGAAAAACCCTTTTCTTAAGGGTTTGTCTAAGCATTGTAAATATTGGAAATCTTTACTGCAAAGAAGGCTGCTATTGTGATATTGGGAAAACCTGGGATTCACTTAGGAAAAGTGATTAAAATACCCAGTTGCGTGTTCTTTGTGTCGGTCAAAATTTGTATTTCTTTTGTTTCTACCAACAAAATACTGCTGAAAAGGATAACCTGAGTTAGGGAAAGGAGAGTAAAGACTTGTGCATTGGCAACAAATGCTGTGTGCAGATTGAAATGGGTTGTACAGATCCAGACTGACCAGCCAGCTCAAACTTAGAAGGAGGGATCGTGCATAAATGACTTAATCAGATTTATTAGCCTTTGTAGACTCTTAATGACTGTTCAGGGAGGCTGTACCTACTTAAAATTTCCAATTGCACTGTGTGCCCTTTTTGCCTCAGTCATGTGTACAGTATTACCTACGAACACTCACCTGTGAGAACTTAATCGAACAGTATTGACCCATTCGCATGCAAATAGTTTTTTGTGTGGTGTGAGGTTGCATCCTGGACCTGTAGGTTACTCCAGGTAATGGTCCAAGAGTAAGCTGAGAGGTCTCTTGGTTGTTGTTTGTTTGTTTGTTTGTTTTGCGTGTTTTGTGTGTGTGATTTTGTTTTGTTTTTAATTTGGACTCCACACAAAATAAAACCATATACAAATGCATAGAATGATAGTGGTGCCAAAAGAAGCTCAGTCAGCTTTGTCTTGAAGGAATCATGCTCTTTCCTACTCATACTCTTGGAAGCAATTTAAAATGAGAATCATGGGTATGGTTGCCCCAACTACTGTGACTTTTTGTTTGTTTTTTTCCTAGCTTTCTCTTTTCCTGGGCATGTTTTGTTCAGAGTTGTTGCTGTTGCTGTTTTTGGGAGTTTGGCTGTTGAATATCAGTAGAGTATTTAATTCCTTATTCCTGCATATCTGAAGAATCCACTCAGGAGGTCAAATTAGTTAATTAAAGAAGATTTCCTCTTCACTGATCTGAAGTATGCTCGTTGCAACAGCAGGCAGATACAGTCTGAAACAGATCTTAGTGATGAATCTCAGGTTGTTTCAGACTGTGGTATTCCAGGAAAATGCTAACGCTGCATGCAGGCACTGGGAAACCTGGTGGCCCTCTGGGGAAATTCAGATTGATTTTTACCAGGCTCCTAACAGATGCTGTTCAAATATGTTAGACCAAAACTGGAGTGTCTAAAGTTAGACTAAGTACAGATTTAGGAGTCTTACTAAATGAAGAAATCATGACGTATGTTACTGTCTATCTTCAGCTCCCGTTTAAGTTAGTGGGATTTGCGTTTAATCAACAGCCTAAAAGGTCAGTCATCTTTTAAATAGAAACACAGTCTCAGTTTCAAAGACCAGGAACCTGTAGTTTAGGCTTGTAAGAGTCTTGCAGTGTGTATTATCTAAAATTGGTTGAGGAAGAGAGAGAGAAGGTAAAGCCAATTGGTCTGCTTGAGTTGAGATTGGCTTTCTAACCAGATGTGGTAGAGAGCAGAGAGAAGCAGAAATCATGTTTTGCTACTTGGGTTTCTCCCAGATTAATTAAGGAAAAAAAGTTAACTTGTTTCTTTTCATATCCCTACATGATGTTATTAGAGTGTATAGTCTGCTCATGCCCCAAGAAAGCAAATTTCAAATATAATATAAATGAAATGCAAGAAAAAGACCCACATACTTTTGAGAAAATCCCTTGTCCTCATCTTATCAAGAGAACTTTGTTGGCACATCTGTATAACATCTTTCAAATTCTGTTGACTTCTGAGGTCAGTTTTTATTTTGTCAATAGGTTGCAACATTTGGGAAGTAACTTTTAGGCTGCTGCTCCTGAATATATGCAACAGTTACAACTGCAGAATATACACAGCAGATATATGCTGCAGAATATACACAGCAGAATACAACAGCAGTTGTATTTTGGCATGTATACGTATTGTATATAAACATGCCATCTTGAAAGGCTTTAGTTGGACTTGGCAGCTTATCAGACCTTTATGCATTTTACTTAGATGAAGTCTCAGGAGTATTCTTGCCTGTATGAGACTATTATATGATGTGCATATATACTGATAGGCAATATTATTAAAATTAACTTTTTGTTCTATTTTTGATAGCCATTAAATTATGTGTAGATCAGCAGGTCATGCCAATTTGAATCTAATATTCAGCTTTTCAAGTATTTCACTTACCTTTGTGAAATACTGTAACTTTGAAATTCACACTAAATTGGGAGCCAGCTGAGCTGTCAGTGACCCCCCCTCATGGTCCCAGCAGCAAACTGCACACTGGGCCCAGCGTGAAGAGGGACCCAGCTCCTTGATACTTGTGGGGCTGCACTGGAGGGGTGTTTAGCATGGAGAAGAGAAGGTTCAGGAGGAATCTGCAGGCTCTTTCAACCTAAGTAGAAGGACACCCTCCTTCCAGACATTCACAGCAAAAGGGGAAGAGGCAATGTCACTTCTTAATGGGAATATGTAAACTGATGGGATTGCAGTCTAGATTTCATAAACCCTACTGAAATGCCTTTAAATCCTTGATTTAATGATCTTTTTGAATGTTAATCTTAATCTCTTCCATGCTGTAGATGCTGCACAAACTTAATTTTAATTATTTTTTTTAGTTTGTTTTTGAAAAACGCTGTCAGAAATAAACCTCATAGTTGACCCAGAAGTCCTTGACTGACTTGAAGGTTTGTGTAGGTGTTGATGTCTGTCTGCAAAGGTGTCTGTGCTGCTGCAGGTCTCTTGTACACAGGCCTACGCTGCGACATCATCTTTCTTTTAGCTAGAAATACTTGCCATAGGTCAGCTTTGCTGTTGTAGTACTCTTTGAATTAATTTGTCTTGACTTGGTGCTGTAAGCTATGTGAGGTCTATTGATGTGGGCCACCAGATGAAACCAATATTTCTCCAAAGTAATTAATTTTTGTGAAATGAGATTTTATTGGAGCTATTCTGTTTCTGCTGCATGTACTGTTACTCCTTCTGTATAGAAAGAGGTGGGGATTTTTTAAAGAGGAAAATATATTTAAAGTCTACCAATGCATTTCTAGTTCTGTTATGTTTTGCTATGGGATCTTCTGCTATGACACCAAATAACAGTATGATACGTGAGAGCTTTTGTCCTCATAAGAAGTGGAGAGCTTTTTGCAGAAGTTACTGGTATAGAACTCAAAGCCAGCAGCAGCTCCCAGCTTTCCATACTCACTGTTTATTCTCTTAAGATAAATCATTTGACTTTGAGTTTGCATTACTGACAGATCAAGCTGCCAGGGTAAACATTGTAGGATTGAGTATTTTGAAAGATGTGTGTAATTTTGTGAAGGAACCAAACCCACAAGTATCCGGAACCAGTGAAATGTTGCGTGTGTTCAAATAATATTTTGCAACGTTCATGAGAAAAGGAAGTAAGTATTTAGAAAACTATTGGTGAAATGGTAACAGTTTATGTTTCTTAATTTTTGTTTACTGAAAATTATTCTTGACACATGGAGCTTTTACTTGAATTTCCATGAAAAGTTGATCCTGGAAGTGGAAGAGACACACTTGTGTTACTGTACAGCCAAAAAATGCCATTATTTATAGTTGGGTAACCTTTCAGTTTACTTTTGACAGTAGAATTGATGCTAGAGTGAAAATGTTTTGGTTTTTAGTCTCAGAGTTTGGGGTCTATTTGTGAAATACCCTACATCTTCAGTTTTTAAAGGACATAGTAAGTAGTTTTCAGCTTCTGAACGTATGTCCATTTATTAAAGATGGAACCCATAAAATTTAGAATTTTAAACTGATCTTCACCACCCTTCATTAAAATGCTTTTCCTTTCTTAGTCCTCACTGTCAAATTATCATTTGCTTTGTTAACATTGTGGGGTCAATGATACATTTTGAGCAGAGGTTCATCCTGGGAGGATGCTAAACTTTCATAAAAAGCAAGGGACCAGCTGCTCTTTCACTCAACAAAACCAATTTGGTTTAGGTGACCCTACACATAGAATCCAGAGAAATAAATTCCTAGTAAAATGTAGTTCTTGTGCCTGTACTACTGAACGCTGGTTATTCTTTCTCTTGATTTGAATTTTTTTTCTCCACATGTAGACCTTGCAGACACTTGTTGGTTAGTTCAGTTCTCCTGTAACTTTAATTAGCAATATGTTATGCACAGAAAATTTTAGGAGAGCAAATAAATAAAAACAGAACCAAAAGGTATCTTTCTTTTATGTAAATATACTTGAAAATATAGTTGAAAAATTTATGCAACTTTGTATAGATCTTGCTATAGAGAAAAGTAGAAGATTCCCCACTACTTAAGTGTTAGGTTTGGAAGATATTTGTTTCTTCTTTTCTGTAAAGATCTAAACATGTGCTTGGCTAACACTGCCCAATAGCCAGTATCTGTAGTGTGAAACACGTTACTTAACTGATTCAGGTTTTTGAAGGTACTCTGTACTGAATGATGTACTGAAGGAATTGTTCTGATACTTGGATACACATCAAAATTTTCACGTTACGAAGTTGTGGGAAACAAAATTTAAAGAAAAATATATACTGGTTATGTGTTTGTATTATAGGTCTTGGCAGTAATGTTTGACTTGACTACATATAATAAAGACTTAATGGGAAAATTTAATAATACTGATTTTTTTTGTTTGTTTGTTTAAAAAACTTGGTCAGTGTGTAATTAGGTTTTACATAAAATTGTGGAAAATCAAATTGATCTTATACAGGTGTTAAAAAAGTTCTTTCAAAGAATCACTTTTATGTGTTTATGAATGACTTAAACAGGACAAACTGTGGTATTTTCTAACTGAAATTTTTTGTACTATTTGGTATGAAAGGACAGTGCTAGAGGGGGAGGATGGTGAACAGTGAGCTGCGTGAGTTATCAGATATAGATGGTAAAAAGCAGATTTGAGCTTTCTCTTAATTATTGCATTAGATGTATTTAGCTGTCATTCCAACGGAATGAAAAATTTATCTGGAGCACAGTAATTCAGCAACACAGCTGACAACATTTGGGGAAGATTTCTGTCTTTTTTTTTAAAGTGGTTATGAATTAGACTCTGTAGAGCAGGTGCTTTGAAGCTGTAACTTACAATTTCTTTTATCCATTGATCCATTTAATTTATTAAAACATTAGTTGTTGGTTCATAAGGTTTAAAATAATGTATCGAGAGCTGTTTCTTCATTGTGTCCTCCTGAAACATTTAAACAGACTATTGTGTTCATATTCCTGAGAAATCTGGTTTAGAAAGTGTTTTGTTTCATGTTTGTTGTGAATTTAGATTTCTGGTTTTGTCTGAGGCTACTCCGTGGTTAAAACAGCTGCTCTTCCTCCCCAGGCCTACGAAGAGTACACCAGCAAGCTTGATGCTCTACAGCAGAGAGAACAGCAGTTACTGGAGTCCATGGGGAATGGAACTGATTTCTCTGTCTCCAGTTCAGCTTCAACAGACACAGTTGCATCATCTTCCTCCTCTAGCCTCTCTGTAGCACCTTCATCCCTTTCAGTTTATCAAAACCCTGCTGATATGTCACGGAATAACCCCAAGTCTCCACAGAAGCCTATTGTTAGAGTCTTCCTGCCCAACAAGCAAAGGACTGTGGTGAGTCAGTTTCTATTCACATACTTGTAAGCTCAGTATTTCCTGTATCTCTCTCCCTCTGTATGCAAAAGTTAAGAGCTGAAAAAATACCTGTGTGGAGGTCAGAGAGGTGTCACAATCACTGTGCTCTGCAGTGCTCCGTTGTTTTGATCTGTTGAGTGTTTTCTACAGGATTAACACAAAAAAGTCCATTATAGCGGTAACGCAGAACAGAAAACTTTCAGGAGTTTTATAGCAATGAAGATAACTCCAGAAATATTTTTCTCAAGTCAGCTTTCTTGGATAAATAGTAATCTACCATTCTACGATGGTTTGGAAGGGGCAGGAAGCTCTGTTTCCTATATTATACAAAATTATTGATTAGTTTAACAGGCCAAGACTTGAGAAGTGTTTTCTGTGTTGTTAAAGTTACTGCAAGCCGTGAATGCTTTAGAGCAAGAACCAGCCTCCTGCAGCTGAGGAGGCCTGTGCAGAATCACTTGGGTTTGGTTTTTTTCTTCTATTCCTCCCCACTCACTGTGGTGTTTCATGTGAGGACCCTGATGGGATCAGCCCCATCCCAGTGTAGAGAACTGGCATGGGGAGGGACATTGTTGCTATTGGGAGGGTCAAGAAGTGTTGCCTGCAAACTGCTCAAAACCTGATGTTTATCAGCTTTGACAATGTTACAGTGATTCCTAAAGTCTTGGAAGAGCAGTTGATTTTTTGCTGGCTATTTAATTGTCTGCTGTAAGAGGGACTTTTTTATCAGTTAAGAGCTGCCAATTGAAGAGCCTTGATATGTGTTTTAGAATAATACACTACAAAGTGTGACATGTGAAATTACTGACAAACCATAGTCTAGGCTCTGTTTTGCAAGGCAGGACATACTCTGAACTTAGCAGGGGAGCTGTGTTTCCAGAGAAAGTGGGAAATGAATGGACAACCAGTGTCCATGTCAAAACAGTGCTTTCTGTAGCAGTCAGACAGGTATCAACTGTCTCTGGGCTGTGATTTCCATCCTTTCCCTACCCCACTAAACAAAAGACTCACAGTGAGGGCCGTTGTTTTCACCTGAGTTTTTTTAATGTTGCTTAATTGTTAAAGATATCACTAAAGATTGAAAGTACTATTTGATTTTGGACCTAGAGAATGGGAGTTTAATGTAAACTGTGACCACTGGGCAGATATATAGTGTCAAGCCAGGTGATTTTGTTGTCTGCCTGTTGGACTAAGTCTAGGCACATAGTACTACCCACATAGTGAAATCTGAAGAGAAGGTACTGGATTTTGGTTTCTTCATATGTCCCACCCTGTCTGGATGTTGCAGCAATCTTCTCCCCACCCCGACTTTAGCTGCTTTCAATTAATATCCACTTCTGAAAGAAAACCTTGTTAATATCCCAATAATATTTTCAGTTTTTACTTCCAATCACAGCTTCACTTCAGCAGGAGAGAAATGTTGTCAGATCCTAAGGACTCTATGTTTATTTTTGTCTGGAAATGCCATGACAGTTCTTAAACTGACTTAAAGTCACTGGAATTGAGTTGGTAATGGAGAGCCAACCTCATTATTTATCTTTGATCATACTCTGAAGCAGTCCAAAGTACTACAACAGCCTTCTGCTATTTGTTTAGAGCTGTTAAAAATGCAGGAAATGGGGGGGAGTTGCTTACATATCTTACATTTTTGACTAGCAACTGCCTTGTTACTTGAGAGTTGTCTACATGTTTTGTTCATTAGTAGTATTGTTTGCGTGTAGGATCAAGCAAATACATCTGTTGGAGTTGACTCCAATTAGAAACACAGTTTGGGGAAGCTGATGGAGTAAAGAGAAATGAGACCATGTTGTTCAGTGTAAGTGATTTTGGTGAAGAGGCAGTGTATCTGATGGGAAGTTTCTTCACGTGTGACATAAGGCAGAGCACTGGACAAACCTCTTCCTAACATAGGAAAGCCTGGCCAGTATGTGCTAGAGCCTACAGATGATGATCAATTAGCAGTTTGAAGTCAGCATTTTGATTCAGCTGGCTACAGGGCAGAGTTCAAATGTAACTTTTTTGAAAGCAAAACCAGATAACTGTCCTGGTTAGCTGGAGGGGATTCAAGGAATGAGTAGTGTCAAAAGATTTTTTTTTTTTCCTTGTAGCTGGCCTGGAAAGGGATAAAGAGAAGTTTTTCTCTGAACAACCTCCTAGAAGAAGCAACAGATTGTTTGCTCTTCTCTGGGGGGAGGAAGTTTTTCCCCCTCTAATGCAGAGAGATGTATATGTGTACTTCATCCTTTCTCAGTGGCTTGGGTCAGCTGACAAGTTACATGTCCTTTGGAGAAGGATTCCACACAGATGTGACCAGGAAAAGTCGGTGCAGCTGGGTTTGTTCTGTTTTGTTCTAGGCCAGAGAGAAGGGTGCTGAAATAATGAAAGATGATAAAAGTCTACCTAAGATGAAAAGTTGTTTTGCAGAACAAATTGATGAAGCTTATCCAAATTGTGGCAGAATTTAGGGAGGTATTAGTTCAAAACTTCTTTGGGCTAGGAATATAAGTGGCTGTGGTGTGGAAAGAAACAAATCTGCTAATTTGAGAAAGAGCTTTTGGGTGTGGAAGGAAAGTAAGAACTCTGATCTCCAGCTGGCTGCTGGAAGTCTGAGAGGTTATTAGATACTGAGATTTGGTGGAAGGGAGGTAGTCTTGAATGGAAGTAGATGACAGTGTGGTGTCATAAAAGCATGTTACATTATTTGCTGATGAGACTTTTGAGAGACTGCATGGAGAATGTAGGAGACAGAATGCAGTGAAAAAATTTTTAAAATGAAATGAAGGAGTTCCAGGCAGTGAGCATAAAAAGCTTTCTATGAGTATGAAGATTACAGGAATATGGTATTGGCATCTAGGATGGGATTTAAGCATTTTATGGGATTGCTTCTAGTTGTGTGATTTTTTTTTATTTTTTTTTTTTTTTCTTTTTCTTTGAGGTTTTGAGGGGAGTGTTTTTTGAGGACTTAGATAAAGTATCTTTGCATGTCTTTGGGATTGCCAATTCTAAACTGATAGGTTTGAGATAAGGAAAAATCCCCACTCCCAATTGTAAAAACAGTTTCAATTTTTACTCTCTTATACAAAAGTTGACAAAACAGTTAGTATTATTTAGGGATTTCTCCTGTTAGATTACTTGATCACTGCAAACATTAAAGCATTAGTAAGAATTTTTAGACAGTTTTCCTGTGGCTCATCAGTTCTGGCTGGTCCCTTGCAGGAAAGTGTTTTGAAACCTGGAATGGAATAAACATTTTGTGGACATATCTGGAGTATCTCTTTGTCACAGTGAAAGAGCACAAGAACAGGGCAGGCATGTATGATATTCTCTCTGTGTTGTCTTCCAAATTTGAGCTCTTTGTCACTCAGGAATTTCATGAGTTTAAGTGTTTTCTATTTGGAAAGCCTCTGTTCAGTCTCCATTAAACGTGTGCTATGGCTACTAGGAATTTGTTTCTTGTAGTAAGGCATTCCATGGGCATGGTTGTATGTGGTGTGAGTAATCATATTCTGTTTTGGCCTTTAAATCTGCCACATGCTACTTTATACTGAAGGAAATAAAAGCTTCTAAAAAAAGCCACTTGATATAAGGTATAGAAACAAGTAGCTAAAACTGGTCATAACTGCACAGAGGAACAATATTAGCAGATTTCTTATGTTGCAGTGAGGTCTGGTAGGAAAGAAGAGAATATGGTAGGGGGGCTTCTAACTCAAGTACTCAGTGAAAAAGATCATATAAGTTGCTTATATTAGTAGCCCTGAATGATTGTCATTACCCAAGAAATCCCTTCTGGCCAAGTACTTACATTTGGGGAAAAAACAGTCTGAAAGCAAATGAACAATCCTGAATAATAGTATGAGTTCTGGAGCGTGGGAAGTTATAGAAAAACAGTGTTTAGATGTAAGAAGTAATGGGCAGTTGAAAGGCATCAGGTGTGGATGGTTCTTGCTTTTCATTTCTGTGTAGTCTGTTGGTGTCTGCTGCACATTACCAACTGCCAGAGATGTTTGCTTCGTGCCTTCTGGTGGAGTGGCTGTGAGGGTGGTGAGGAGTCTCCACTGCTCTGCCTAGTGAGTTTATAAGGGATCCTCTCACAGCCCCACTGCCTGTTCTCTGTCAGTGTGAGCAAGGAGTGGATTTTGTCATTTTGAATTCTACTTCTGTCCACAGTGGTCTGAGTAGTGACAGTGAATCAAGGGGGAACAACAACAAAGAAAAAAGAATAGCAGATGCTTTTCATGCTTTGGGAAAACCTGGTGGCTTCCAAATACTTCAGCTTCCTGCAGATTCTTGAGGTCTAAAAACTTCCTATGGCAGCTTCTAAACCAAAAGTAATACTTTGGGTAAAAAAGAAGTTTCCCTTTTTTCTGTGTTCAACTATAGAAGATTGTGTGGGTTTTGGTTGTTCTTTGTTTTGCTTTTTTTTTTTGAAGTTTAAGAGCAATTAGAGGCGATTCATGTAAAAACTGCATAAATTTGGGCTAGTAAAGCTTTTCCACTTTGTTATGTGTTGGAATGCTTCACATGTGTTACATATGTATTGCAAAGTCAATGAAAGTTCTCAAAATGCAAATATGAGACTGAGGTTTTTAAAAGGGAGAATTTGTACTCTGAAGAGTTAGAGAAACTAAACAGGACTGTGAATGCTGTGTATGGGGTCAGTTCTTATTTCAAGTCTCACTCTTGTCACACCTTGGTTTATTACTACATCTGCCTTTTAATTAGGCAAGCAATCATGTGATCTCTGCAGTCATGAAGACTGGAAGAATCAGCTATTTTTATCCTATGTAAATTCTTAGCATAAATTAATTCATCATGCACGCACAACTGAGATCCTTCAAATGTTCTGCTTTTAAATCTGATACTCAGTGCATTTCTTTTGACTTAAGATTTGCATCTTGCTTTCTGCAGTTTATGCCTGTGAGTTTGTGCCTCAAACTTGCTGAGTAGTAAGCACTGGATTCAAGTAAGCACAGCATTCAAGCTGTCCTACCAGTTTCACCTGTCAAGTATAAGGAAAATTCAGAGAAGGGATGTTCAGGCAGCTGAATGAACTAGTTTCTTGCATTTAATTACAATGTGGTTTGACATGATTTGGTTTTTCTAATCAAAAAACACAAAACCTCCCGTGTTATATCAAACCTGCAGCAGAAATTGAGTTTATTTTTAGCCTATGCCAATGGGTGGTTGCTGAATGTATCTGAATGCTTTGGAATTTTATGCATCATATTTGGTGCTGGTAGCATAAAGTAAATGGTAGTTTACTTTCAAGTAAATTTTACTTTCAAGTAAACTTCACTTGATACTTTTTTTAAATACTTGGATCATCTGGGAGAGCTATTGGCCTACCTATGGAATTGCTGACAGGCAAAATCAAATTAGAGTCTTAGTTACCAGTTTTCATGGTGAAGAAATTTAACTTAAGGGAAGACCCTCTGTTAGCCTGTCAATAAGCAAGAAAATCTTACTGCATCACAGAAGTTGTGCAATGAAATGGACTCTGCAGCTGTGCTGAGCAAGTCCTTCGTGTCTAGGGAAGCCTGGAGAGTGTGTCTTTGGGAGGTGTTCAGTGAAGCAAGGTGGGCAGCAGTGCTGCAGCAAACTGTGCTGGGGGCTGGCTTGGGTGGACTTCACTTTCTTCCCCACAGCTCTTGTGGTGGTGTGTTTTAGAGCAGGCACAGGGACAGTCCTGACAGCACAGCAGTGGTTTGGCTGTTGCTGAGCAGGGTGTGCACAGGGTCAAGGCTTTCCCAGTTTCCCACTGCCCCCCAGCCAGTAGGCTGAGGTGGGGACACAGTGGGGACAGCTGAGCCCAACTGACCAAAGGGATCATTCCATGCCAGGTAACCTCATCCTCTGCAATAAAATGGAGGGGAGTTTTTCTATAGTTGCTGTTGCTCAGGGACTGACTGGGCACCAGTTTGCCGGTGGTGTTTGATTGCTTCTGTATCAGTAGAAAAATTTGTTCCTTCCTTTATTAAATTGTCTTTTATCTCAGCTGAGGAGTTTTTTTTTACTTTTGTCTTTCCAGTTCTCTTCCCTCGTCTCACTGCAGGGGGGAGCGAGCAAGCAGCTGGGTGGTGCTTAGCTGCCTGCCAGGGATAACTCACCCCAGGCTAAACTCAATATTGGATAAATTCAAAGGCATATGTGTTTAAAAGAGAATAATTTAATCTACTTCAGTTTTATTGACACACTGTCTTAGATTGCAAAGTCAAACAATATTGAAAACTTGCCATTATAAAATTGATGCCTTGTCATCTGGAATGCCTTGTGCAACACTGATCACTGTTTTTTAAGAGTATTCCTCAAGTAAGGAGTGCTTAGTGACTCCTTAAGAGATGGAAAGTCTGGCTGTAGGAAGTAATGAGTGATAGAAGCAAATATTGTTTGGAGCATGCTTCCTTTACGTCATAATGTGCTGGGCAGGTGCTCAGTGAAATGGAATGCAAGTCACGAATCTGAAAATAATTGTAATAAATGTTTTAATTCCATGTCTAGTAAGTCATACTTAAATTCATGGCTTCATGTGTTGTTTAAGCAAACTAGCCAACCAAGGCTTTAATATTTGTAGAGAATTTATATATTACCCGGACATGAAAGTCTCTCCTTGTTTTTAGGATCTGTTGCATCAGTTTAGAGAAGAATGTGAATTTTAGCCCTTCTGCAGTAGTTTCTTGTCCCCACCCTGCCTTTAAAGCATTTGGAGTGTGATCATCTGAGACAGGAATCTATGCAAGTGTACTCTGGGTCTGACTTACTAGAAAGACTTACTTAAACTATTTTGTATCCTAGATTTCTAATGCGTTTGGGTTTTGGTTTGGAGAGCAGCCAACTGACTTTTTTGTCACTTAAACAGAAACCTTCGAGTCCTGGGGTTTGATGCCCATAGAATGGCTACAGATATTTTTCTAGATGTGCATTTCTCTCAAAGCTGAAGTCTAAAGCCATCTCTTCCAAACTTTATTGGTAGGTCACTGTCAGTCTTCACAACTTCTGCTGGTGGTGTTCACCCTAACTAAAATTTTAAAATAGTGATTCTGCGCTCTACTGTCACCTTACAAATGATCACTGTTCTTCTGAACAGTTTGGGAGCTGTCCCTCAGAAGTGTGAAAAATGGTAATGTGGAGGCTAATGTTGACTGGGCACAACCAGCTTGATGCGGTGTGGTTTAATGATGGTAAATTCTTGCAAAAATATTTCTGTATGGGCATAAATCAGTCCCATTGTGTTCTGCAAGTGAATACAGTTAATTACATTGGAGGTGCAAATGGGTGTCTTTGCAAGTTAAATGGGATGCATTTGTTGGAATGGGAGCAGCTTTATAAAAGGGGTAAATTCTACTCACTTCCCTTGGAAACAAGATTTAATGCAATGGAATTGCACATCATTTGTCTGACATTCTTAATAGAACGTGTTAGTATTTTCTTAAATGCTGCTTTCTCCTGGCAGTTGGACAGAGCTTCATGCTCTGAAATCCAGAAGAGCTGTGTCCAAAAGCCATGTTCTTTATTTTATAGAGGATGTGATGTTCAGTATTATCCTAATGTTAGTGCTGTACGAAGTGGCTGACTGGATTGCTTAAATGTTTGTCCTTCATATTTAAGATGAGAAATTAAATGTGGATATCATGTTTGGATTTTACAAGAAAACCTGACATGTTGGAAGACCAAACTAGTTATTTGGCAAAAAGATAGCTTAGCCGGTTTTTCTCCCAACACATTGAATTCTGTGAGCATGTAGCTGTCATTTTTTAGTCATATAGGTATCAGAGGGGGAAAAGTGTGATCTTTCAGCATGTATATGTTGTGGTAAGCAAATAAATACTTTTGAATGATATTTCAAATCCATGCTACTTGGAATATTTCCACTATTGTACCCAGTAGTCTGCTTAATTGTTTAGAATTACTCTGAAGCTCTAAGGTATGTTACACATACCTTACATACACAACACTTAGCTAAAGTGAGCTGGACTGTAGTGCAAGGCTGAGGGGAAAAATAGAGCTAGCTAACTGGTTTTGAGAAGTATAGTACTAGATACAGGTGACCAGCCTCTCCACTTTCAGAGAATACCTTTACATTGATTTTTGAAGTGTTTCTCAGTCTCTTTAGTCTCTTTATTGCTCTAAAATATTGGAAACTGCACTGGTGTAAGGAAGCATATTTAACTTACTGAGACTATGCCAGTTCCTACTCTGATGTTAGAAGAGTGATGAAAGAGTTATTTAGGGACATAGCCTTGAATTTCTTACTGAATTGGGAATGACCTGATTTACAGAAATAAGTGATTTATTATGCATTGCTTAAATGCTTGTAGCTCCAGTACTAAATATATATCAACAATGTTGTTTTGATTACTTACTGTCCTTAGAAACAGTTCATGTGAGTAAAAGAAATTAGGAAATTAAGGTCTACAGTTCTGTTTAATCTGTTTAGGTAGTAAGACTGCTTTGAGAATTTTTTGAATCTGGAATAATTTTCATTTGTTTCCTTTGGACTTAACATTTGCAAAGTTGAGCATGTGTTTTGGTGTCTTCCTGAATCACTACTTGCCCAGTTCAGGAGGCACAAGTAAATTACTTTCTCCAGTATATTAAGCTACGCACTGAACACACCTCACAGTCTCTGTTGGCAGCTTCTCTACTATTCCTTAGTATTGTGTAGCCCACACTATTTCATAGTCTTCACTTTTGAAAGTTTCTGAATCAACTTTCAAGTTGCTATAAACCTTTCCTGATTTACAAATCTTAGATGTATAAGTATCCTAAAAAGAAAGCCCTTAGCAATCACAATTTGGAAGTACATCCCCTGGTTCAGTAACGTGAGTTTTCTGGATGATAATCATTATGAAATGTATTTAGAGTCTCTTAGTTATAAAACAGATAAAAAGGGATGGCACTGAATGGATTTGAAATAAAATTAAGCACTCTGTGTTTCAATAAAATGCAAACTTTGTTCAGTTTACTGGACTGCAGTCATAAGAGTGCGTATTTTGGAGCAGATGAGAAACATTCTCGTGGGGAACTGATTTTGTCAAAAAATGCTGATGTGATTCAGTTCAAAGGCTCTGTGGGAATCCTGACAGAAGCCTTGCTGGAATCGATGAACCCGCCGTGGTGCCTGCCTGCCGTGCGGGAGGTGCCGGCTCCTGGCAGGCAGCCGGGGCTCCCTGGGTGGGGCACTGCAGGGCTCCGGCTCTCTGAGTTCTCTGTGGGGCTGCACACCCTCCCTCTGGCTGGGGGTGAGCAAGAGGCTGTTCCGAAATTCCTGCTTCAGAGTCTGTTAGCTGGGAAAAAAATTGGGTTGTTTGGGGGTTTTTTTCTTAATTCTGAGTTGCTCCCCAAATCACTTTCTTGGAGCGGGGTTTTTCTTTAAATTTGCCGTATTTTGGGGGTAAAAAGGGGATGAGGCAGGAAGAAGTTTCAGAGGGAGTGCTTTGTAGGGTGGTATTTCTGCTTTACAGCAGGTGCTGATAGGGACTGAAGGAGGGGGCTGAAGGGCTACATGCACAGATGGTGATAGACCATGCTGTACCAGTCTGGGAAAATGATTAATCAATACCACAAGGATTTATTCTAGCACTAAGTTCTTTTAATTTAGCCTTATGTTTCTCTGCTCAGGAGTTCTGTAGGAGAATTTTCTAAATGTGATGCTGATTCAGGATCGTGGTGATTTTTGAAAGTAATCAAAACAATTCTCTGGTTTTTAGCTGGATCTTGTTGCAAATGGCAGTGAAGAGAACAAATGTTCTACCCATGTCTCTAATTGGAAGTTGCAGAAATATGGCTTGGATTTTAATGAAGGAGACTTGGGAAAGTAATACTGAGAAATAGCAAATAATGAGTGAGCAAGATGTTTAATGCACATTTTTCATAATCCTATTGCACTTACATTGCTGTAGGCAACCTTCATTCTGATACTTCCCAAGTTTTGAGGGTTTGCATTTCTGACTTTATTGATCTCTTAAAAGAAACCCTGTAACTTCATAGATCTTGATTTTTGGCAAAATGAAAAGGAAAAAAAAATTAGAAATCACCTGAAATGGCATTATTTACACCAGTGTAATTCATTAACAGCATTGGAACTTTTAGGTTCCTGATGCAGATCTTTGCTTCATGAGTTACTGGAGGATGTTGTCATCATTTATGGAGCGCTGGAGGAAGAAAATGTCTTCCAGTGAGCCCAAGACTCCTTATCTCTTGTTTAATGTTAGTCACCTTCTCTCTGCTTGGCTTTTCTTCCTTGTCTTGTTCCATTCCCTCACCTAGGTCAAGATTTTACTAACCTGGTTTCTTTTAATACTTACTGCCTTGGAGTTTTCTGCCTGAGCTAGAACCTCTTCCCAATCTGTGCTGTGTTCTAAGGCTTTTTCTAGGCACTTCCTTCCCTCTGATGCTCCTTATCCAAAACAAGCCACCTTTTCTCCTAATCACAGCACGAAAGCTTCCTGTTCAGGATGTGCTTCCAATATTTCTCCGACTGTTGGCAACCAGTTCTCTCCTACAAGGTAGTTCATCACATCTTTGTTTCCTGTCCTCTGCCTCATTTAGCTCTTCAGACCGTCTTCCCTCTGTCCTGCGTGTTTGTTTCCCACCAACTTGCTGATAGCAATTCCCTCTCCCAGTAGGCATGTACTTTCTCTGGTCAGTTTTTAAGTTTGTCCTGACTCTCTCCTCCCATTTCTGCCTCATGCTGAACCACTGTCCTCATTCTCTTCATTTCCCTTTTTGTCCCCATTGTATGTCTGTCACCTTCTCAGTATTTCACTTTCTTCTTCCACTGTGGATATCAGTGGTGAAATGACTGAGGTTACTGGAAAGGTAGACCTTAATTGTCTGTGGGGAGTCAACCTCAATCCAGCAGGAGCTATACTTTAGAGGAAAAATAGCCTTTAGCCAAAGAACACTTGCTTGCTCCATCAAAATGGCTCATGACTGGACCTAATATGTGTGGGAGTTTGGACCACACTCTGAAATCCTCAGAGATTTTAGTCAGATTCTTAAAAATACTTACTCTGTATTTGTAAATATGTATATACGTTGTAGGCAAGGAGAACTTGTCACCTGACACTGAGGGCACAGAGAGGTTCTTTCAGGGATCCTTGGCAGAATGATGATCTTGGCACTAATCATAGGTACAATTAAATAATTATTTTCATAACAAGATATTAACACAGAATTTATGATTAGAATGGCATGTAATTTTTACAAGCAGAATCAGTATTGTACGATTTATAAGTAGCATAATACAGAATTTATAATACAGAATTTATAATACAACCTCACTTATTTCTGGACCCTTTGCAGATCAAGACAAATCTTTAATACATCATATCACTATAACAATCATAATCTAGACTTGCCATTCATATAAAAGAATGAGTCATTCCCTCAATCCTTGGAGGAAGGAGAGGACATCCCTGGGCACTGGTAGGTCCCAGATCTCACTGTCCAGCAGCATCTCCAGTCCAAGTTGCCCCCTTAGGACTGGGGGCTGCTCGATTTATAGACAGTGTCCTGGGAGCTCTGAGACTCCCATGTTCTGTGGCCAGGCCATTGCCACCACCTGGTGGCCTTGGGTGCCTGGCACCTTGAGGGCTGGCAAGGGAGGGAGCAGCCAGCCTGGCACCCAGAAACCTTGAAGCCTGTAGGGAGGGGAAGAAGAAATCTCTTCATTTTGTCTCCTTGGTTGACAGGACCTTCAGGGGTTGATAATGAGGGGAAAGAGAGCAAACACATGACTCGCTCAGTCACAGGGAATGGCCACTTGCCTCATGAAATGGTGCTGGTTATACTGACCATGTTTCCAGAGGTTGGGAGCAGGGAGTACCAGTCACAGAACGACCCTATGAACAGTTGGTTTTGGTGTGAACAATTATTTTGGAAGAGACTGAAGCAGCAGAGGGCTGAGTTTTGCAATGGAATGTTGTTGACCGTATTAATGATAATAGGGGCTCCCGGGCTCCCTTTTAATATCAGTGGTGGGTGTTAGTAACGACTAAGGACGTTTTATGCTGCAGGAATGACCTACAAGTGACTGAAAGCCGTGGTGCTAACTTCTGGGATTCTTAATCTTTAGATTAATAAAAAGATGCATTAAACAGGAATGCAGTGTGTAAACCAAAGTCACTTAAGGCTGAGTATCAAGTTTGTAAAGCAGTGTGCTATAGGATGTTTTTTTCAAGGAATTAAGAGAAATTGTATTTTTTAAATGTTTGTGTTGACCAGATGAAATGCACAAATATCCTGTAAGAAGCACTTTCATGTTAATGGGAGGAAGATGGCGAAGCAAAATATTGCTTTATTTTGTCTCTTCTGAAAGAGCATATGTTTGAGTTCTAGAGATGCAATATATAGCGTAACCTCAAGTGGTGTTCACAAAGGTACTTTCCACTGTCATCCTTAAGTAGGACATAGAGCCCCTAAATACCCATGGAAAGTTAAGTGCAAGGAGCGAAAACTAGGCTCTGATCCAAAGCCAGTTGAAGCTGATTAAAGGACTGCATTTGTCTGCCGAGGGCTCTGGCTTAAGCCACTAGCAAGCTAGAATTGAGTTTCAGATGTTCAGATAGGCTTCTTGTGTTTGTTGAGTTTGTGAGTTTTCCTTCTGATCTGTTTTTGAAGTTCTGTTCATGATTATAGGAGATGTCCCAGTATGTACAGCACCTGAAGTCTTACGTATTTTCACTGTTGAGTTCTAGAAATAGTAAATAGATAATATTCAACACCTTAACTACACTTAACCACAGAATATGTTTTGGGGTTTTTTTTATGGCTTGACACTGTATAGGTATATACCCAGATTGTATACAATTGTGTGCCTACACCACAGGTATACCTAGAGATGATGTACTAACTCATATAAGATATATGCCTACAGCTAGAATAGAGGCAAGGAAAATATCTTTACTTTACATAGTTTGCAGTTCTTTGTTTGGCTACTTTTAGTGTGCTCCTCCATTCTTCCCATCCTGTTAGATATCTAAACTTTTCAAACAGTGAAACAGAAGAGAGGAATATGTTTTTCATATAAGAAGTATTGTAGAGTTGCAAATATAGGTTAAAGTGAGAGGTAATGGTCTGCCTGACTCGGATGACTGTTTTGTTTTACTTGTTTGCATGCTTATCTTCTGTTTTAGAAATAGAAAATAAAATATTTACATTTTATAGTAATGTTTTTTTGAGTGCAGTCCAAGTTAGTTCCTTCACTTAATTTCACTTGGCATGTTTCCCCACTGAAGTTCAGGCCAGGCTGTAAAATTGTAGCTGTATGTAGTTACTAGCTGTGCGTGTGCTGGGTCTCCAGTTTCTTCCAGTTGAGAAAAGTTGGAAAGTCACTTCTAGAGTTGAATGAAGATTTCATTCCAAATGTTAGTAGAAGTGTAGAGCTTGTTCTGTCTGAACTCTATTTCACGTATACTATTCACCAAAGTTTTCCCTGCTACAAAAAAGGTTTTGAAAACCTCTGACCTACCATTCTGTAACGTATCATGAGTGGGTTTTAGCACTTGAGGGTCAAAATGTTTGCATCAGTTTAGGGAGATAAATTGGAAATTGTTTTAATTCATTTCTTTCCTATCTGACCTCTAGGTTCCAGCAAGATGTGGAGTGACAGTCCGAGACAGCCTAAAGAAAGCACTGATGATGAGAGGTCTTATTCCAGAATGCTGTGCTGTTTACAGAATACAAGATGGGTATGGTTTGTGTGGGATGGCCTTTTGTTCTTAGAATCTTACTGGAGCTACCCAGTATGGTCAGTTCTATCCAGCACTGTGGAAGTTTGGTTTTTCAAAGTTGAGAATTATATGATACTTTTCACTAGAGCAATTTGTACCTCAAAGACATGTTGAAAAGAATGTCAAACTCCTAGAAAAAGGCTCAGGTGTGATATTGAGTAAATATGGGCTTAGAGACTGCTGGCAAAACAGTCGTTAATCAAACTCATGCTAGCCAAACAAGTATTAAATAGGTTGTGTTAACTTCTTGGTTTTATTTCACTTGGTTATGATGCATTCTTAACTAAAAACAAGAATTCCCTTGGGGGAAAAAAAAAAGAGTTTTCAACCCTAAAGTTTGTAGATTATTTTACTGCACACAACCAGCCATCTCTGTGGAACTCTTACTCAACAGGTACTTTCACAAACACTTTATTTGATCAGAAAGGCATCCGTCACCTTGGAGCCAAGGAATTGGCTGCTACTGAAGCTGACTGGAAAAAAGTGCATTTCCTTCTTGTAATTTGTCCAGGGAGGTTGTGCTTTATTTGCTGTGTGCTGAGCTTCATGTCTTGCCTTTAAAGTTTCCGGCATTTGGAGCCTGAGTAGCAAACCCCCACAGTGCAACATTTTAGCTGATCTCACAACTTCGGCAAGAGACGTGCAAGGGCTTGTGCTCCGAAGCTAATGAGAGGCTTATTTGCACTTTAGAGAGAAGAAGCCAATTGGCTGGGACACAGACATTTCCTGGCTCACGGGAGAGGAGCTGCATGTGGAAGTCTTGGAGAACGTGCCACTCACGACACACAATTTCGTACGTTCCTTTTGTGAGATGTTGAGTAGGGTTACATTAACTTGGTACTTTCAAATTCAGATCAGCAACTTGGAATATTTTCTATCTGTGGCATGTGGTGGGAGTTGCAAAAAAGGTTTTTAATCACAGTAGCTTAAGTGAATTAGATACAATTGTATTTGAAGTAAGTGATGTTAGAGTACTTGATCACCCTTAAAACTCTAAAGGTTTGGATGGAATACACCCTCTAAAATCTATAAATGTAGGGGATTTAAGTCAGCACTGCATTGCAGAGCTGTAATAACAATCTACTATTTTAGTATTGCTGTATCTATAAAATGTATTCTGGGCCTCCCTGCTGGCTCTGCAGCAGCAATTAACTAATGAACTAACTATTCCCAGAGCAGTGCTGACATCATCAATGATGCTAGAGCACAAATATGTTTTGACCTGATAAGGCACCAAGTAAATGGAAGCTGCTAAACAAAATCCATCTAAATGGTACCAGCTACATACAAAATCCTGGAAATAATGTTTGTCACATTGGGAAGAAAGACCTTCTCTTTCAATTTAAAAAATACCAAAATTTTATCTGCAAGCTGCTTAAAATATTTTACTCGATCTAGTTTGGCTATGGCTAGTTAGATGAAATGTAGTAGGCTTAACATTTTTTTAGTATCCTTCTGAAATTTTGATCATTACAGGTAGTAATAGAACTAGAATGTGTTTTTATGCCAAGTATTGCTAAAATAGAAAATTAACTAAATCATTTCTCCCCCCTGTAATTTGGGGATCATACATGATCACCCTTTTGTGGTTCTAAATGTTTGAGTTTCAGTAATCAAAATTACAACTATATGTGTAACCATACATTGAAGCCTTATATATAAGCCATATGTGTATTTCCAGTCCTGTGAGTGTTGGATAGAAATGTTATTTGGCCCCTGGAAAAATTAGAAGATAATATTTCAGCAGCTTTTGGTTTTATAGGTTGTATCCAGTTAAATTCTGAATGTGTGTCCCTAGCACGATAATAGTGACGTTTTGCTTCAGATTTGCTGCTGTCTTTCTCATCGCTAATGAAGTGAAGCATTAATTCCAGCAAACACTCGAAAGAAAATTTTAAAGCATGAATACTGTTTCAAAAAAGAGACAATCTTTTATGCAAATCTGTCTGATACATAAAACTGTAGGGGGGAGGCAAAAGCAGATAGCCTGTCTCAGGTTTGCAGAAGGACTCTGTGTAATTGTGACTGTGTCTTACAACGTAGGTACGAAAAACATTCTTCACGTTAGCGTTCTGCGACTTTTGTCGAAAGCTGCTTTTCCAGGGGTTCCGCTGCCAGACGTGTGGCTACAAATTTCACCAGCGCTGTAGTACAGAAGTGCCACTGATGTGTGTTAATTATGACCAACTTGAGTAAGTAATCACAATTGGTTTTCAAGTTGAGCCTTCTAATAAGTGTACAGCTGTCAGTGGTTTCTTGCGTTAAATCTGGAATTGAGGAAGTCAGAGAAAGTGCCTGAAAAAAAAATATAGGGGTTCCACTGTTCTTGTGAAATTGCTTAATTCATATTCTTTCTGTGCTAGCTCAGACAACCAGTTCATATTTCTTTGCTGGACTATGAAATGCTTTCTTTGAAGCATGAGTAGGGTTGCTGAGCACTTGACTATATCAGGCAGACTTCTCATTGTTCACAGTTGTTATTATTAATCAAAACTGGTTCTTTATTATGTGATGGCTAGGGCTTCTGTTTAAATTTTTAGCTCTGTGTTTATTCTCTTCAACCAGTTGAATATAGTGAAATTGCAGTTGGTTTTACAGAGATTGAAAACTAATCTGTTAGCAAGATAAATGCCTAGGTAAGAAACATAAAAGAAAATGTCCTAAACAGTCGTGTTCTTGAATCGAGTTACTGATCTATTTGTGTAAGTCTTTGATATAGGTTAAGGATCTGGTGTAAAATGGCTCTGTGTTCTGTTTCATCAGTTTTAGAAGAGGCTATTAAGTCTTCTAAATAGATTTTCATATAATGAATAGTTTAAAATGCTGGGTTTTCCCCCAAGAATTAATTTAGTTTCATCTTATGTTTGTAACTGTTTACATTGACATCTCTAGAGTTTGTGCTCAGGGTTTATGGATTACGTAGTTGTATCCATTTGACGTTTGGGTTTTGGCATTACATCAGTGCAAATGTTAAAATAAGTTTATGTACTCAGTATAGGTATAGGTTGTGCATTCTTGAGGAACCAGATGTTTGCAATCCAACTAAAAGATTAAAAAATTACTTTCCACAAAGGTTATGTTTAAGGCATGATCCTCTGATCCTCTCTAAAGTAAATAATATTTTTAACAAATCTTGCAGATTTAGTGTGTAAATGTAATCTTTATTTTAAAATTTAGACTCTGATCAGTGAGCTTTTGGGGGTGTCTTGTAGTCTTTGAGTGTTATATTGTGAAGCTTCTGGGTTTTGCACAAGTTAGGTTGTTTTTGTTTTGTTCTTGCCTCACAGTTTGCTGTTTGTCTCCAAGTTCTTTGAACATCACCCCATACCACCGGAGGAGGCCTCCTTAGGAGAAACCACCCCAGCATCTGGATCGTACCCCTCAGTGCCCCCCTCAGATTCTGTTGGGTATGACCCTTATTCCTGCTGTTTAATAACATAACATTTCAGTACTGTGCTTAGAAACACTCAAAATACTGCTTTGCAACTCTTATATTTTTGTAATCTGGCTTGTCATACAAATATATCCACCTATGCTTAACGTAAAAGAAGTGAATGTTTTCATTCACAGGAATTATATAAATTAGTAATGAACCAAAGTTAAATATGTATGTAACTGTTTGTAGAATTGAGGCCTTCCCTGTTAAACTGATTTCTTCTACATGATGGCTTAGATCTGGTCTAAACTGGAAAGATTTTATACTTAAGATTAATTAATTAATTGGTTATCAAACTACAGTTTATTTGCCTTGAAGTGACGTACCTCAGTTTCAGAGTAAACCACACCACTGTAAGGTTGGTGTGAACAGGGGCCAAGTCCAGGTCCATAATACTGCTTTAGTAGCTTTTCCACATACACATTGCTTTAGTATCCTCCAGACCAGCTGTCTTCCTCCTGTTCATGTTGGGATGTACCAATAGCATCTGTTTGCTGCAGCTCCAGGTTTTGCAGAATTAGACCTCTAAAACTGACCATCCCCCCTGTATTTCCAACAAAGATTCTGGACCCTTTTTCCTTGAAGAGATAAGTGACCATATTTAGATGATGTTCCCAGTAGTGAGGAGATGAATGACACCATCCAGCACTAGGTAGTTGAACAAATCTCCAGGGAAGAGTAACTCAGGGATGTGTGTCACAGTCAAGAAACCTGATGCAGCTTTATTAAGAACACCAAATACAAAAGCCTTCAGAAAACTATCCCCAGGATATGTGTGCTGCGTGGAATTGGGCTGCAATTGGCAGAGAGGCTCCTCTGGATTAGTGACCATTGTGCCCAGACTAAAGCAGAAACAAACTGGAAGCTACGCAGGCGCTTACGGACTCTTAACTAGAAGATAAATTCTCTGGACAGCCAAGACTATTTTATGGAAGATCAAATATGGTGCCTCCCAGGAAAATAGATTGATAGTCCTGCAGAGGGAACCTCATTTGGTAAGTACAGAGATTATCTTCTTATTTGTACTATACTGTATGTGTAGATTCAAGTAAATTCAAAAGTGCTTCTTCCAGGTAGTAGATGTTGCCTTTATATCCCGTGGATGTTGGTACAGCAGATTGTGGACAAGACTGTTATGGTTCTCTTAAGTGCAGCAGGCTCTGCCTTTCTCATGGTACAGCCGAAATTATAACCAGGCTAGAACTATTAATCCATGAAAAAACTTGTTCATACCAACTGTTTGAAAAAGCAGCAGATGCCAAAGGCACTATATAGCCCTAATCCTGATACTCTAAATTTTTCTGCTTTTTAATTGTCTTTGCCTCACATGAGTCCATTCTTACCAGTTTATGAAGATACAACAGTATGGATTATCTTAATTGATAAGACTTCAATCAGTCTCAGTTTTGTGAAGTGAAAATGGAAAGGAAAAGCTGAAACCAAAGCTGGTTAATGCCTTAAGGTTTTTAACTTGACATCTATAAAAATGCTAACTTTTAAATATACTTGCCAATTGGTTTTAAGGCGCTTTTCCCAAATGTTGCATCTGTAAATGTTTGTAATTGCAGAAGCTGTAAAAGGTGTCTGGCTTCCTCCTTTTTGCTTTCTTGCTTTGCCATACACTTCATTGTTAAACAAGACAAAAAAAAGCATACATCATGTCTGCAAAATTATGTTCATTTTAAAAATGGTTTATGATTATCAGCTGGTGTTTGTAAGTAATATGCATGGTAGTCAGGAGATTTTCTCCAAGCATCTTTGTGTGCAGTATTTCCTTTCCAGAACTAGCTCAGATGTTATTATATGAGCATATGGCAGTGTCCATACCTTTTTCCAGGTATCTTTTTGCCTTTCTTTAGTAATACTTCTCTGCTTTTTAAGAACATAATTGTGGAAAGATTAATTTGTCTGAATTTAAAAAGCTGGCCTTTTCCATAAAAACATATGCTTACCTGTGGTTTTGTTAAAGGGTATTGCTGCAATATGGGACAACAGCTCAAGTGGAACAAAAAAAAGGGCTGCCATTTGAGATTATCTTGTCTGGGAGGAGAATAAGGGATTGAAATTTGAGAGTTGGGCAATGGGATGTAAAATATGAGGAACTAGCACTTTAATAACACTTACTAGATTAATAATTGTTCCTTTGATTTCTCTGTTCTCCTAGCATCTTGCATGGCTCAGCCCACAGAGGAAGGGATGTTACTAATCGTTTGGTAAACCTGAGGAAAGAGAAGGCAAACATCCTTCTTCATCTCTAGCCTTGTGAAGGGATTCCAGCGGCAGGCAGAGTGCCCAAAGAAAGGAAGTTTGTGTTGCAAGACAAGCTCGAGAGCAAAGGCGTGTGTGACATGCTGAGACATTGTCAAGGGATCAAATGGAAAAGTTTGAAAGAGAAAGGGACATAAAGGAAAAGACCATTGGACATGATGCAAAAGCTGCTAAACATGCGGGAGAACTGTTTCACTTTGGTCATGTGTAACCTCCTAAAGCAATCCAGTCCTGTAGCCTTTCATTCTTCCAACTGAAAGCGTTAGGCAGTCCCTCCAGGTGTTCCACCCAAAGATGAGGGAGCACATATGGTCCCACTTGCACATCTCTGAACATTGTGTATCCAGCCTCCACATTAGGTCTTGTGTCCCATTTTAGTTCTTTCCGTTTGCACTCTCCTCTTGTGCTAAAGCAGCCATTTTAGTTATAATCTGCACTTAACTGGAAAGAAATACAAGAAGTGTAGGTCTCCCTAATAAGAGCCATTTGTAATAAAATTGAAGTAAGCAAACTGTATATGATACATTGTATTTGTTTTGTTCATTGCACTGTCATAAAGTTTCTTCTGTATCTTTGCTCATAAAATACAAGCACAGAATTTCTTTGAACCCAGTTCCCTCCATCTCAAATACCTGCATAAGGGAAAGATTAGCCATTCAGAATATTCCAAACTTGTCTTTTTCAACTCTGATCTGTTCTCTTAGATGTTGTGATGTTGGACAAAGCTCAGCACACACATGAGGCAGGTGTTATGGCAGGGTAAGTAACCTGTGGAGTGGGTGTAAGAGGGCACGTGGTCAGACTTGGAATAGCACAGGGGCAGGTTGCATTTGGTAAAAGCCAAAAACGTCTGCATTGCTCCAGGCAGAACACTGCTGGTAGGCAAGTTGGCAACATCTTGGCTCTTTGAAAAACAACATTTCCCAATATGCTTCATCTTCTAAGTTGGAGGAAGAAAGAGGGAATGTCTGGTGCACCGTTCTTGGAAGCTTGCCAGTCCCTGCCTTTGAGCAGGCTCCAGCCTGTGATTAAACACCTCTGCTTTCCTTTCTGTCTTCCAAATGTTCACTGATCATTCTGCCTCAGCCAAAGATATTTAAATGTCTAGAAAAGCTTCTGAAAAGCCAAGGAAGCAAAGACACAGTCTTACAATATTGTATTTAGTACTACAATGGCATTTAGATCCCATGGTGTTTAAGTAAGCAAAAGCTTTGTGTTTTATTTCATAAAACAAATTTTCCCCTAAAAATGCTGGTAGAATCTTTTCCAGGCCTTTCCATGTAAATGTTCCCAAAGTTCCTACAAAATACAACTTGATACGCATTCTTGCAGAGCAGAAAAGGTCTGGTACCAGAATCTTTAGAAAAATTGCTTCTAGCCTGTACAACAGGAGGGGAAAACCTCTTACTCTCCAGAACTTTATTAGAAAAAAACGCTAGTGAGCTGAAACCTGGTTTGGAGGACTTATGACAGCAGTGTGATTCTCTTGATAGCCCCTGGTGTATGAAGCTTTTGGAAATGTTAGGCTTGTCAGCTCTGACCTGGGCCCAAGGGCCAGTATAAATAAATGCACACCGTTGTGATAATCCTGGCAGTTCTTTTTCACCTGCAAGCCAACACGGATGAAAACAAGTTATCATGGTATAGAAAACTGCACTGATTTTTAAGAGGTAATGACTGTTACAGAACTGTCTCATGTTACTTCTAGACTGACTTCAAAGGATGCTGCAAGAGTGATCTTCACCTTGTAGTTACAAATGGATACTGCTGTCCTTTTCTCCAAATCACCATTTCATTTGAGGTTATTGAATATTTCCAGGCTGCAGAGTTGGGAAAAAAAAAAATATGTTTTTTGGCAATATCTGTGGAGTACTATGATAATTAAATCACTAGCTGAAATATCATTGTATCACAGATCTTTAGCAGTCCTTAGAACTTTCCTGAAATTGGAAGTGCACTGTGTTCTTCATAAACAGCAGTAACAAAAAACAAATCCAGTCATACTCTGGTGTAAGCAAAATTAATCAAAAAAAGTGCCTTAAAACACATTTTAGATTTGGCCTAGGTATGACTGTGCAACCTACAGGTGAACAGTGCATACAACACTGAGCCCTGTGGCTGAACTGAGATGTACTTGTTCAGGCTAGAAGGGGAATAGGGAAAATCTCAGTCCATTCAAAAAGGAACTGACACACACCTCATAATTGGAGCTAGGTGACTGAATTTTCAGTTTAAGTCTTTGCCCAACTGCAGCAAAATAAAAGTACGGGAAAAAAATTTGAAGCCCAAACAAACATATTTTAAGAAAAATCTTTCCTGAGTAGACCAGCTCTTAAACATTTATGAAACATCACATTGATGAGTTAAAGGAGAGTGCAGAAAATCTGTATAAAAATCTTCTTTTGTATTTGTAAAGTGAACTAACTTATATCATTACAATTTCTAAATCTGGTGGAGGTACTGTATATGATTTTATAAAATTGCTTGTTCATATATAACGTACCATGCGTGGACACTTCTCTGAGGTACCTTACTCTTTCCTGTGGATCCAGTTTTGTGGAATAGTAAATCTGTGGACACACTGACGTTTGCTGTACTTGCTAAAGGGTATAAAAATTTTACATCTTATATTCAGTTATTCTTGTCTCCTGACAAAACCTCTTTCTGCTCTGTCTTGATAAAAAGGGAGGGAACAATGTACTTACCCCAGATACATGGTCCAAGGTAAAAGTTTGGTCATATTGTCAGGAAAGGTTGTAACGTTAAATTGAGATTTGGCAATTATCACCCTGTTGTCTCAGAAGCTGAGAATCATTGTTGAAGGAATGCCCACGTCTAAGAGTCTGGGAGAAAGTGGTCAAGATGAGGTAGTATAACCACTCCAATATTGATCTTATTTGTAGAAGGTCTCCTTTAGCAGGGTGGCTGTAAACAGCTCACAGAGTCCACAGGAGCAACAGAAACTCAGATCCTGGTATTCAGATTGAGGCTCCTTTAAGCCTCAGCCTGCTGTACGTGTATGTCACAGTAAACAGTTCTTTGTAGGAGTTGTTCTGGTCCTCTTGATTTTATTTTATTTTTTTTGACCAATGTGTTTTCGTAGCCTACAGAACAAGTTTTGGGACTGGCCTGGAATAGACAATGTCACCCTTTCCCAAATGATGATGTCTTGTCCTTGTAGCTCCAGTGTCCCTTCTGCTCTTCTAGAGCAATTAAAATGTAGGAATACTGTACAAACAGGCTTTTGGTAGCTCAGAGGGTTGCTGCATTCTTTGGGGTGATGTGCTTTGATGGATCAAGATCTCAATGCAGATCAAGATACAGCTTTTGCCACACAGAGGCAGAAGCTGGTGGTAATATCCTATCTGTGCTAGCAACATGATGGACGTGGTGACCTGTGCCCAGAAATAGAGAAGCAGCAGATGACCATTTATGACTCAAAGGAGGATGTAATTGAAACAATACTTTTTCAATCTGGTTTTCTCTCTGTTATCTTACTGATGATCACAGAAATCTGGTTGCTTCTGTCCTCGTCATGTGGCAGAGCTCAGATAGTGTCTCACGCTCACTCCTACTGCAGTGATCTGAGGGATGTTCTTACACATCTCCCTTAATTTCCTTATTACCAGAGAACTCTCAGGAAGTTTAGCAGGAATTAGCTATCCAAACAATGCCAGTACCGACCTGGCTGAGACACTTTTTACACTTCTTGTATTTTTTTGTGCAACATCTGACACGTTTGCCTTAACATGAAAATAGAGTACCTTAAAATGTCAACCAAGTGCATTCCCAGTATTTATATTCTGTCATGCGACAATAAGTAACTGTTTTTTTTTAAATTAGCATGGCTAAACCCCCTACCTCTTCTTCCCTGCCACCCTTCCCAAACATATGTATTTTACTACAAGGCTTACTAGACTGTTGCTTGCATTAATTCACAAGAGCTTTGTTTTGCCAATCTCAATTTTGTGAGATTGTTGGCCAGGAAGGAAAAGATGACAAGTCCTTAGGATACAGATAGCACTGAGTTCTGGGACCAGTGCCAAACTACATAAACTCTTCAGTGAAAGGTAGGATAGTAGTGTTTAAAGCAGACCTGATTCTTAAAAAATGCCAAGAGATCCTGGTGAAAATGTTAGTTGCCTCTAAATACCTTTGGAGAGGCCAAGGAGTGTTTACTTATAGGAGGTGGCTCCAGGACCTATTGCTGCTATATGCTGCTCTACATTTTATTTCTGAAGCTTCTCCCTGTGGGCATTGCCTTTGTGGGCATAGTAATTAATCCACGAGTCATTGAATGGGTGGAGGACTCCACTCCTCTCTTAGAACTTGGCAAGAAAAACCCTCGCTCCTAAAACCCTTGTTGTCAGATACCATATATACTTTAACATAAAATTTTCTTTGACAAAGCTGGCAAATGTTTTCATTGACCTTTTGCCTTATATCCATTAGATTGAATCATTAGACTTAACAGGGACTGACCTTGACTAGAGTAAGAGATAATTGCCAATTTGTTGTACTTCAGCAAAATTAACGGATAACCAAAGAAGTGACTTTCTACCTTTTTACAAACAAAAAACCAAGAGGTGTTTTGTCTTTTAGATATTCAATTCATTATACAATAAATTGAAGACTTAATCTACATTTATGACTGCCAGTGTTTAAATTTCTTCAAGAATCTTGTCTGTGTAGTCTGAATGCTTATCATTCAAGTCAAACCTATTGCATTGCCTAACTGTAGCACTGTAAATAACATTTGAAATGTTGCACTATTCAAAGTTATTACTTACAGATTGAGATTAAAAGGTGATATGTTGATTTTTATTACATCAACATTGGCCATGTTATTTTTAGTTTCAATAATAATTGGCAATATTATTAATCCTTTAGGTTCAATGACCATATGTAATTTTCACTCTATATTTGCTGATCAATAATCCTGTCCATACAATTTGTTTTGTGACATTTTCTGACTGTAAAATTGATGTGAGATGTTAAGCATTTTTAGTTCTTGATGGGTTACCATTTTAAAGAGTGCATTGCATTGACTCAGAGGAAACTGCAGAGTATCTTTCTATCTGCAGTGCATGTTGGGCTACATGAATTTTTCAGATCAGGATTTATTGTTACTAGTTTAGTATGGCATGGTAGAGTTTTTTGTTTTGTTTTAACTCAGAACTCTTCACAACCATGTAATGAGGTAGTTTATGCAGCAGAGAGTTGTTGCAATTGATCATAGGAGAGTAGAGATCGTTCATTATAAAATGTTTTTATTCAGGCCTTTAGATCAGTTTTTTTATGTATGTATTATTATAGTTGAAAAGGACTTACCACACCCACTATGCAGTGTTTGAAGCCATTTGTAGACCTAAATCCTCTTTTTCCTTGACTTTGTTTCTCAGACCACCAATTCTCCCTAGTCCTTCTCCTTCAAAATCCATTCCAATCCCACAGCCCCTCCGACCAGCAGATGAAGACCATCGGAATCAGTTTGGGCAACGCGACCGATCCTCTTCAGCTCCCAATGTCCACATCAATACAATTGAGCCAGTCAATATTGATGTAAGTATTCATAACAATTAGATCAAGAATAGTAGATTCGATGTGTTCATTTTGAATATCAGTGCATTAGGTTTATCATGTGCACACAAGTGCTGTGTTTCTAAGCTAATCCTCAGTGGTCTATCAGAGTCTTCAAGGATTCATTTTTCATTTTTTCATAGATTCATTTTTGCTGTTGAGAGCTGTAAGAACACAAATAACCCATTCTCCAAAAGGAGAACTGCCTCTTGACAGTCCTGTCCTTTTCATTTTCGAATAAACATTTTGCCCCAAACCGCTGCTTTTTTTTTGTGTTATTAGTCCCAAGGCTCTTGCTGCTAGCTGTAGCCAGTAACCACTCTTGCAAGCCATTCTGTGTGTTAAACACATTTTTATGCAAGATAGAGGCTTTTAGTATTTGTATTCCAAGTAACATTTTTGGCATTGAAGAAAATTGAATTATTAAGTTAAGCTGAGTTCAGATATACCAATAGTACCTTAGGATTTCAAGAGCCCAGTATATGAGCATTCTTTTAGAGTGTTCAGAAACAGCTACACTTAACTCGTTTTCCATGTTTTTGAAATCTCTGAATGGTGAAATGTAACTAATAATAGTGGTTGATATTAGTGTAAGGACAGTTAAAACCTTTCAAAATGTTGATCACGACAACCACTTTCTAATTTTGCTAAAATACACAGCTTGTATTTTACCCTTAAGTCTGCTCTCTAGAAATTATTTGTTTGTCAGATGAATAGTCTTGAAGTCTGCCTGGACACTAAGGCACAAAATCTGTTTTGCATGTGAGCTGATAGAAAGGTGAAGTGTTAGTTTTAAGAGTGTGGCTGTGTAGACATTTACATATGATATATGGCACTGGTGCAGCTGAGGCATAGCCAGTGCCTTCAGCAGCAGCGTAGGTGTATGAGGGAACAAATATAATTGTGTAACAAAAAAGGGAACAAAGATAATTGTGTAACAAAAAAAAAAAAAAGCTCCGTGATGAAAACTGTTGGGATACAGATGGAAACTGTTAGAATTTTCTGCTTTTCTTCTGTTTAGAAAATCCTTAGTGTAGTTTACTTTCAGTTGCAAAAGATACTCTCAGTTCACAGTGTATTGCAAGCAAAGGAAACCTTTTGCAGTTAGTCATGTCTGAGAAGAACAGAGTGCACCTGGCTATGCAAATCAGGTGTGTTGTTTTAAGAAAAAGTGAAGCAGGACTCATCTGACTGATGTACCTCAGTACAGGAAATTGATGTCCCAGCTTCTAATGTGGCACTTCAAATCATTTGTGCCACAAACAGTGTAACTAGAACATTTAGTTCAATATTTCTTCACACATTTTGGCCACCTCTATTTTTAAATCAATATTTTCATGTCAGCATCTATTTTGGGTAGTGTACATTTCACTTTACTACTGAGAGATGCTGTTTTAGAGCAACTGATTTTGAGAAGTTTAGTAGTTGTTATAAGTAGTTCTTTGGAGTCGCTGCTATTATTAAATCAGAATAGGAAACCAATTTTATTTCATGGACAGCACATGACATCATGGATTCTCAAATTGATCAATATCAATTGATTCCAAAATCTAAATGTTAATACCTAAATTAAATACAGATTTTTTTTTAATTTTTTATAGGAATTGATTAGAGACCAGAGTTTACGAGGAGAGGGAGGTAAGTAGCATTTAAACTAACTACTGTGTTACACTTAATTACACAACCACTCTGTCCCTTCCCGTTACCCTACTTCCTTCTACAAAACACAGGCACAAAGGAAAATATGACTAGAACAAAAAGTGAATTTACATTTGCTTGTCCATGAACTTAGTATTTGTCTCACGAAGATTTGAGTCATTTGCTGATCATTCTGGGAGCGGGGGAGATGGAAGGAGAAAAAGTTTTGAAGTAGTACCTAGTTTTTTTAGTTTTAAAATTAATTTGCACTCTCACTTCTTTGTTCTCTCTCTCTCTCTCTCTCTCATATACACACACACACACACATTCACTCACATGGCTGCACACAGATACACTATAACTTCCCAAGTCTCTCTCAGAGATTTTTACACCTGTTGTTACATTTTCACCCATGGAAACAGTGGGGGTTTTTATTATTGAAAACCATCGACATGGTAGACAGGCCATCCATGTGAACTGCTGCATCCTAAAGCAGTGTGAAATACTCCAGTTCTTCTCCCCCTCTGCCCTGCTGAAGTTGCTGCTTTGCTGTACTGCATGCCTGTGCTACTCTTGGAAGCAGGTTGTTAGGACCTTTCACTAAAGCCAGGGGTTTTTGTGTTTCCTTCAGTAATGCACAGCCCTAATTCACAGTTAAGTCAGAACTAGTACCAGAAAGTTTATTTTTCTTCACATGTTGAGCACAGGCCTGTTAAGTCACTTCTCCCACTGGCTTCTGAAGTCCAGGTAGGGCTTCTTATGTGCTGTATTATATTCCTATGAATATAATAATAAAATAGAACTATTGGAAATAAAGAAGTAGTAAGTAGGGCAGGCATATGACAGTTTTTCCAACTCTAAATCAGTAACACAGTTGTCTCCTACTAATTATAACTTGCTTCAGCCATAAGTTAGGTCTGAATTACCTTAGTGCACTCTTTCCTCATCTCTAAGATTTTGTTCTGTGGGCTGTCACTGACTTTCTTTGTCCCATGCAAATCTGGTATTTGGTAGAATGCTACCTGCCTACTGCATTGTGTTTGATGGAGCTGTCTTTAATTATGCCAGCAATAGAACACTTTTGAAAAAGAAATTTCCTTTAAACCTGCAAGCTTACTAATTGAAAGTTACCAGTTTTAGGTATTTTTATATGTGTTGATAGGTGTGGCTTTCCACAGTTTTGCCCATTTTGTCCAGCATTTAAATGTTGTGCAATCATGTTGGTTTTAACTTTTGATCATAAACTGTCTGTTTGGCATCTGAAAACAATTGGCTATTCCCGGTCCTGAAACAGTGTTATTAGTAATTGACTTTTTTTTTTCCTTCGAAGTTCAGAAGCAATCTATGAATAGGAGTCAAAGCATCCTAGTTATTTCCCATGACTTCTTTCATTTCTTCTATGTGTCTGTCTTTCTGTCTCTGCCTGCCCGTCTCTTTCTCTCTAACAGCCCCTTTGAACCAGCTGATGCGCTGTCTTCGGAAATACCAATCCCGGACTCCCAGTCCCCTCCTTCATTCTGTCCCCAGTGAAATAGTGTTTGATTTTGAGCCTGGCCCAGTGTTCAGAGGTAGTTGGGCTCTTCTTTCTTGTTTTCACCCAAACAAAATAAGTAAAACCACAGATGCTGTTTGTGCCTCACCCTCACACCGTGTGTATGTAAGTGTGTGAGTTTATCAAAACACCTCTGTTTTTTGCTTGGCCTGGCTGGAATGCTTTGAATGTGCTTTTCACACATACTCACTTTCACCTTTACACGCTTGAAAATGACTATAAATAAAGTCTGACTTAAATCTTCAAAAGCAAGGAATTTCATAGTTGAGGTTTTTCTGTGGACCTTAGCATAATTTTTTTAACCAAAGGTCCTTGGATTGCACTGCAGTGATTTTAAAGATAAAATTATGTCCTTAACTTAGAATTTCCTTGACTGTTCAGTTTAAGTCAGTTCAGTGCTATAACAGTTTTCTATATTTGATATTCTTTGTTTTGAGAAGTAATCTAGGAAATTAAATGTGAATTACAAACATTTCCATTGATATCTTGTTAGGTCGCAAGGTTTTCAAGTAACGTGTTGTGTCAACTTTTGACAGATACTTCATTTTGAGAGTGTGCTGTTGACATCACATTGGGGTCCTAGATGGTTTAGACCATGTAGTTTTTATTTAGTTAGCAGATTTCCACTGAAACAGTATTTGTGTCCTGTACTATGTAAAAAACACAGATTTTCATATCATTGACCCTGGGGGTTATTCAGGCCTTAAGCTGTCAATGGATCTGTTGTATTGCACAAAATCCCGAAAAAACTGTGGGATTCTATATGCTGGAGAAACCAACTACTGAGTAACAGCATGGAATGTAAATTCTTGTGTCTATATGTATACGTGTAGAAATGGTCAGTTCAGTGCATGTAGTGTGGTTTTCAAATGCTACCATCTTGGCTGTTTCAAAGACTTTTGTTTCAGAATATATCAAGAGCAGTTCACCTTATGAACTTGTAAAGTTCTTCCAGAAGTCTTTGTAAGAAGACAGGTGTTCCCAACAAGCAAACTGGTACAGAATGGAATACGTTACGTACAGCTTCAGAGTCCAAGCTATTGACTTAAGTCCAACATTATCTGAAGTATTCTACTCTAATAACTTGGAAAACAGGCCATCTGGTATTATTATGAACAGATTAACTACAATGTTCTGCCATGTGCTGTAAGCATTTTTGGTGAAGGGTGAATATTGTGCTAGTGTTTCTATACTGTGGTATTAAAATCAAGTAGGAGACTTCAGTTACCTCAAAAGAAAACGCATTCTGGTAGAGCTTTGCTGTTGCAGAGACAGTCTGTAACCCAGTAAACTTTTTGAAAATTGCTTATGTTCTGGAAACATCATACATTTAATTCCATGTATGTATGATGAATTATATAATAAATTTATGACAGTATAGTGGCTGTAACATAAACATAAGTCCTTCCTTCAGGTCTTGTTAGGATGGACTTCCAGCTGATTATAATTGAGGTTAGGATGCCCAATATGCATCTTTATTGTTACTTTAGCATAAGGGACAGAGTTTACAGATGCTGTGTCCCATTTTGGATGTGTTTGTATGTCATTATTTTGTGCTTCCACTTCTAAATTTATAGATTTTAGCTCACTGAGGACAGTGGCGTTTAGTCTGATAATTTAGCATGCACTGAATGACTGAATTTGAGCAACAGTTTTAAAAGCCACAAAGTCAGTTTTTGAACTCAAGTTGGTATTAGGAGGCACTCCTTGGTTAAGAAGGGGGTTGCTGAAAGAATATGAAGAGGAGCATTGTCTTCCACCGCTTTCCAGAGCACTAATGTGAGAGAAAGCATTGTAATGTTAGAGGTCTTGTACAATGACATACATTGTTTAGCAGAGCAGCATGAATTTAATTAACAGTTGACCCTATTTCATGTCCTTTGCATTGGAAGGGTCAGCATAACCTTGTTACGAATAATTGTGGTGTATTTTAAAAAGCAGTGTCTAGCTGAAGTGCTCTATTTGTAAAGGGCCATTGGGGCTCTGAAGCAGCTCTCCTAGTGACATTTTCCTGCACAGATTTGTTTAGATAACATACAGGCTACAGACATACTGTTCTTTTTGTGTTTCATAGAATATGCTTCAAATAGCTAACTAAAGTACGTGTTCTTTTTTAATCCTTTCTACACTCTAATATTTATTTTTAAATAAGAGTTCTCTGCTAACAGATAGCTTTAAAATAGCCAAATGGTTTTCAGGTGGCACTTGGAGACTCAACTAGAAAACATTTCAATTATTTGCATTTAATCTGTCTTGGTTCCAAAGTACAGTATTTCAGCTATTTGTTGGGTTTCTAAAAGCTTAGGTACAAGAAATCTCTGAGGTAGATACTGATAACTAAAATGCTACTACTTTTCTACTCAAAGGAACCGATGGAATTAAAAAATACATTTTAAAATATTTTTTTCTTACTTAAAAAGACACTGTCCTTCTGATAATTCATGAAGAAGAGACTGGGGACTATCTATACAGGGATGTTTGCTATAGACTTGTCTCTTCCTGAAATCTGGGACTTGAGTGCTAATCTAGTGTTAGGACAATATTCCTGGGATGTGTTTGTTCCCTCTTAACATTTGCATTGATGTTTGGAGATACTGCATCTTAAACACAGTTCTTGCAGCTAATATCAGTGCATTCTTGTAAGCTGGAGTCTTATAGATAAAATTATCCTGTTTCTGAAATTTAGGCTCAACCACAGGTTTGTCTGCAACACCTCCTGCCTCTCTGCCTGGGTCACTAACCAATGTGAAAGCGTTACAGAAATCACCAGGACCCCAGCGGGAAAGGAAATCATCCTCATCCTCAGAAGACAGAAATAGAATGGTAAGGAAAAGATCAGCTATTTTTATTTGTAGTGTGGGATATTTGTAGTATAGAAATACCACGCAATCGTGTTCCTCTCACTTTTCTCTCATCCAAGCCATCTGAATTATTTTGAAGATGACTGTGGCAATGGTCAAGGACTTTAAACCAGTAAATAATGGAGTGAGAGAACCACTTTTAAACCACTTTGAACCAATAAGTAATTGTGAGACTGAGATATAAATCACTTAAATAATTGACTAGACTCACTTTTACTCCCTTGCACCCAAATGTTTGGTGTGCTTCATATTGTAATGCTAGTTTCCCTTCACATAATGGCTTAACTTTTCCGACCATGATTCATAAACTTTGAAAGTAACAAATTTATGTAACAAATTTTTATGTAACAATGCATAAAAATATCTGCATTTTTTAAATTCACAATTTAACATTGTGATTCAATAAGAATTGAAAAATAAATATGACTTTCTTTTTGGTAAGAGTTTCTTAATATTTTCTGGTTTTAACACTGCCAGAAAGCTGTGGCAAATATTTCATGCCAGGAAATAATTTGGTATAGCTGTGTCCTGAGGTTTTGTTTATGGCTGATTTGAAAAGCCAAAAACAATACCTGAAAAAAAAAAGTTTTTTTAGGACTTTAATGATATGTAATGCTGATACCAAATCTTTAACAAAGGAGCTGCTTTTACAGACATTAATGCACTTTTTTTTGTTTGTTTTTTTTACTCCTTATTGGTTTTGCATATATATAAAGAAAACTCTTGGTCGACGGGATTCAAGTGACGATTGGGAGATACCAGATGGACAGATCACAGTTGGACAAAGAATAGGATCTGGATCATTTGGAACAGTCTACAAAGGAAAGTGGCATGGTATGTGGCCATCATGACAAACAGTTATTCTTCAGCAAGTCACGCTGCCTGCCAGGGGTCACCCAGCTGGAACGTAATAGGGAGAGTCCACTGAAGGGCAGTAAATATGATTTGGAAATTAGTAAGTAGTGTAAGGACTTCATATTGTTTAGAGACTCAACTCTTGCATGTTATTCTGAATTAAGGCATTATAAGAGTAAAGATGAAACATAGTTATTAGGTAAAGGAATCCATCTTGACAAATGAGGATTTCAAATGTGTATTTTGATAGCTTTGGCTTGGATAGGATTCCTCAGAGTGAAGTAAGAACAGTGGTTTTACATTTTACTTATTTTAATATTGTAGTGATTTATTTCATGAAAGCTAGAAAACAGGGTACCTCAGTATTTTTCATGCTCTGTATAGCATTTTCTCAGTAGAGGAATATGTATCAGTGGCACTTACTAAAAATTGCTGTTTTAAAGGTGATGTGGCAGTGAAGATGTTGAATGTTACGGCACCCACACCTCAGCAGTTACAGGCTTTCAAAAATGAAGTAGGAGTGCTCAGGTAAGATTATTTTTAATGGCATAAAATAACATGTGTAAATTTGTGCCTCATTAATCACTGAATTTTAGATTTCCATTAGAACACATTGGTCTTACTCCTCCGTGATGATACCTCAGGCAGAAAAAATAACTATTTCTTTATATCCACTGCTAGTTCTTCCCTCTCCTGTATGTGTTTGTCTGCACATCTGTGTTGTCAATATGTGTATGTCAAAACACTCAAGACAGGACTGGTTTTTGCTATTATACTGCCCCCAGGGCACAGTGAAGCCTAAGTGTGAGCTGTAGGCTTTTCTTTCCACACATTCACATTTTGAGATTGAAGGAGAGCACAGCAATTGTTGGTTTTCAGCTGCAGCACTGCCCACATTATCTGCTGTTTAATAGTTTCTGTTCAGTAGCATTAATTTCTCTTTGAGGTTTTTTTTAATTGTATTTCTCATAAAATCACTTCCTGATTTCCTTTTCTCATGTCTACTGCTTGTGGTTTCTCAGAGGAGGTATTTGTTTTGGGTTCTGCTCTTAAAAGAAGATGCATCAACATAGTATGATAGAATATTTATTGGGAAAGAACATTGCATCCAAGTACAATCTTGAGCATTGTCGAGCCTAATTCTGTTTTAAAAACAAAATAGCATGAAGGTTTTTGCCTCTGGAAACCTGATGTGTTGAGCTGGGTGCCTGAGCTACAGAAACATCCCCAGTAAGTTACATGCTGAAAAGGGAGTGGTCAACCTTTTTCCCAAGGAAAATGTTAGTTCCAAAAACTCTAAGCTCTTAGCTGTGGAAGTAGAGGCATTTCTGTGGTATGGTACTTTGGATATCTCTTCATTTTTTTGACATAATTTTGACAGAACTTCGTGAAATCAAAAATCTCGTTTTTCATAGCTAGTCCAGATTTGTGCTTTGGATATCTCTTTTTTTTTTTTACATAATTTTGACAGAACTTCATGAAATGAAAAATCTTATATTTCATAGCTAGTCCAGATTTGTGCCATCAGTCCCATAGCTGGAGTCCAGCCTTTTTGGTTGTTGATGGTTTCAGCATTTCTGTAGTCAGTTGTTCTATCCTTTGACCCAGACAAGGCAGATTTACCCATTGTTGTGCCTTTTCCATTATGCTTCATTTTTTGCAAGGATTTTTTTGCCAGATTTGCAAGAAACTGCATATTTTTTGTTCCCTCAGCAGTTACTCTCAGCAGCACTCAACAAATCCGTGAACCTGAAAAAGGCACAGTCACATAGCGTAGAACTGTCCTGGTCTGCATTTCTGCGAGGACAAAGGTTCACACTCTGGGCCCCCATGTTAGTGTTTTAACATAAGAAAACATAATAAGAGTCTGCCATCTTCCACCACAGCAAAGACTTAACAAGCTACCACAGGTTTTAAGCTTGATCTCTCAGGTTTCACCAGCAGAGAGCTGACTGCCTTCTAGCATACCAAGCTGTGTTGGAAGAAGATTGCCTTTATTTTTCCTCAGCCCCTGGGAAAGCTAGGAAATACTCCATAATTCTTAGGGCCTCATCTTTGTAAAACCTCGTTGGTATGTTTGGAGGTATGTAGTTCTTCCTGTCTATTTTATGGCAGTAAGAACATGATTGACTTGTCCTGGAGGGTGAGGAGAACATTTCACATTTCACAGTAGATTCTTTCAGGCCTTGAATCTACTGGGATATCTACTGAGATAATTCTTTTTGCATTGTTCATTAGGAAATTTTTCTGTATGGAGTTGCTCCATCTTTGGAATAGGTTTGATTTAATCTGGTCAAATCTCTGTGGTGAACTCTAGTTTCTCCAAAGTGCTGTTTGGAAACAAGTTCATATCATAACCTTGCTGAGGAACAGTTTTCATACCTGTTTCCATCCTTTCTTTTATGCTGACTTCACAGAGAATACAAATTCTTGTCAAAAAAAGCCCTAAGTAAAACTGAAGACTTGTCAAGGAGGTGTGTTGATGGTATACAAACAAAAAAGTTGTCCTTTCTGGAAGCCTCTGAGACTGGAACTTCATTTTGGATGTCTTCCTTATGGGCAGCAACATATCGTAACTGGACTAAGATCACACAAAAGCAGACCTGCCTGCAAACCATTTCCATCCATGGGGACCTAGTGGAAACAGTATCTTCTGAGCAGTCCTGTGCTAAGGTGCTTGCCTGGGGGAAGCCGTGCTTACCTCAGAGTAGTTATTCCATGTTATTATGATCAGAAAGGCTAATGTCTGGAATAATTCATAAAACTGAATTTAGCAAGAGATTCCCGTGTTACCTTAGTAAAACTTGAGATTGACTCAACTTCTGTTTGGAAATATATATGTCAACTGTGATAGACCTGCCTGGGTTTTGCCTGATTTCTTATTCGTTTTTATTTGTTTTTAAACAGGAAAACACGACATGTGAATATCCTGCTTTTCATGGGTTATTCAACAAAACCCCAGTTGGCTATTGTTACACAATGGTGCGAAGGGTCCAGCTTGTATCACCATCTACACATCATTGAGACCAAATTTGAAATGATCAAGCTAATTGATATTGCACGACAGACTGCACAAGGCATGGAGTAAGTATCGTATTACTCGTCTGAAAACGAGCTCTGGGGCAAAGTTTTCTTATTCCCTTTCCACTGTGGCTGACATTGGCAAATAAGGCTGGTTATCTGCTCACTTTGCCAAGCCCAGGGTCCTGTCTCGATCATCAAAGCATTTGGTGAAGTGTTTTATTACTCTGATGAGTAAAATAGACTTCGTGTGCTTTTTTTCGGAACATAGGAAAATACAGTCTTAAATAGAAGAGTCTTTACAAACTTTATAATGCAGATAATCATATGGTAGAAGGTAGAGCATAGTTTAAAAAGAAACACCCTGTGAATAAAAGGACAGAATTCCATAAGATATGCACAAGGCAGACAGCCCAGCCCTGGTAGCAAAAAGAATCAGGGTTTTTTTTTTCCTTTTTTTTTAAGTATCATAGCTCTTTAAATAACAGCTTTCAGTATTTGGAGAAAACATACCTATTTGGTTCCAAGGATTGTAAATAATCTTTACTCCCATAGAGGACTGTTGAGTTAGAATTTGCTGTAAGATCAGAGAAATCACCCTCCAGCTGAAAAAACACTATGATGATTGCAGTTCATTGTGCCATTTTTCTACTAAGTATTCTATTACATTTTCAGTCAAGAGGTGGGGAGGTGTTAGCAGCAACCAGCCTTAGCCTTCTGTTAGCCTGCTCATCTCCCCAGGCCCCATCTGTAGGTAGTGGAGATGCAGAAACTGTTTTATGAGCATGATTCAAAGCAGAGACATAAATTGGGGCTTTTCCAGGAGTTTTGTGCCAATCTCATTGACTAAACAAAGAGCCATGGGAGACTGGTTGCCTAATTTAGGCTGTATCTGTGCTGTGGGGCAAGTACTCTCCTCTGTGTTCCCTACCATCTATTTATCCAGTCTGCAAGGGATCTTTTTTCCACTCTTGTGCTTAAAAGCAGTCAGCATACCTGAGTACACACTGACACTGGGAAGCACATTTAGAATCACCTTACCTAAAGCTGTGACTAGCCTGCAAAGGGTCTTGACAGTCACCATTAAGGCTGGGAGGCAGAACTTTCAGCACTGAATGTGAAAAAACTACTGAAGTTGTTTTTATTGTGAATATTGAGTTAGAGTTGAAAAGCAGAAGTTGGAGCATAATTGTTATTTCATTCAGCAGCAGCATCAGATTTGAGCTGGAAATGTAAGCTTTATTATGCTTTTGGCTTGTTTTTCCTGTGAATGTTGCAGAAACTGTCATTGGTAACTGAAGTTTTACTACCTTGCAGTTTGAATATCTACAGAATTTGTGTTTCAGTAATACAGTGAATTTTGAGTTGCTGATTAGTGAAATATTATATAACCCACCTAATCTATGATATTCCTTTTCAGTTATTTGCATGCCAAGTCAATCATCCACAGAGACCTCAAGAGTAATAGTATCCTTTCCCAGAGATGTAATTCTGGAATGTGACAGCATTCCTGGTTCTTTTTTTTTTCTGCCAGAGATTAACTTAATGATATGAAAAGCTGTTCATGTATAAATATTTGCCAAGTAGAAATTTCACTGAGTAATAGGGGTATTATCAATAATAAAAGGGGTAATAGCAGTAACAGCAAAATAAGGGATGCCTATGGTGTCTGTTGATTTCATTGCAATAACATAGGAGGTTTGGGGGTTTTTTTGCATCCTTTGGTTTCTACATGTAATGAAAGATTGTGCCAGTTCACTCACGAAATATTTTCAGCTTTCCTCATACTTGGCATTTCAAGAAAGTACTTGGCACTTCAAGAAAGCCACCTGGCCGTGGTCTGTTCAGCACTGGCCCAGTCATTACTTATGTAACCCTTAAGTAGCATAATTCCTTATGCTGGCTGCTTAGAATCTGTGTTTCACAAAAACCTTCTTCAGTGGTGGTCAGTGGTAAAAACTGTCATGTGTATGTTGCCAATTTGTAGCTGTTTTTTGTTCTTGTAGGACAGGACCAGCATTGCTTGTCTGTTTTCCCTTAACATTTCCCCTTAGATATATTTCTTCATGAAGACCTCACAGTAAAAATAGGTGATTTTGGTCTAGCTACAGTGAAATCACGATGGAGCGGATCCCAACAGTTTGAACAGTTGTCTGGATCTATTCTATGGATGGTATGTAAAGGGGAAGTGGTGAGTTTGTTTCAACAAATTTATTTGCCTTTGGCCAAAATTTCTACACTATTCCTCCAGCACACTGATATACACAAACTGTCTTAAGCTGGAAAAGACAAGCAGTAGTATGAAGTACTAAATGAATACTTTTCAACTGTACTTTAAGCATATGTTTTCCAGTAGTCAGCAAAAAAACTTTAGTGTCTTAATCCTTTACTCTGAGGTTTAAACTGAGAAGAAAATGGTGGCTAAGGAAAAAGGGTATAATTAATCCAGTGTTGAGGAAAAGGTGAGAAAAGCCATGCAAAACATCCTGCAAAGGAGTAGAGAAACTAGCTCAGCTGAAAGTAAGATGCTCTTAAGTTTTAAGAATTCAAGCATGGTTATTCCACAGTACAACTCCTGTACAACTCCAGTTTCTCCTTTCTCCCTGGAAAAACTTAAAGCTCTGTTAGTTGGCATTATTCTCAGTGTTGTTATAATCCTAGTTTCCAAATGTCTTCTCAGCCTGGCCAAGGTAATTTTGTTCTGTCATAGAGGAATAAAGAGATCACCAAACTAAAATGAAGCAATGGGTTATGAGATTCATGTCAGCATCCACTCTGTATTAGCATCCAGTAACCTGTGAAGAGTGGACCTTGCACTTGTACTCTGGAAAAGTCCATGTTTTGTTCCTGGTATGTGAGGTGCAGTGTGATGTAGAGAAATGAAAACTAATTCTTCCCTTTTATGATACAGGCACCAGAAGTTATTAGGATGCAAGATAAAAACCCATATAGCTTTCAGTCGGATGTGTATGCATTTGGGATTGTTCTTTATGAATTGATGACTGGACAGTTACCATACTCAAACATCAACAACAGGGACCAGGTAAGGGAAGGGATTGACTTCAGTCAGCTGTGACCTGAAACAGAGATCAATTCAGCCTTGGGTAGTGCACTTTCTGGTGTGTTGTGTGATTGATATTTCCAATTCTGATGTTGTGAGATGACATTTCTGCATTTTCTAGATCTGCCTCAGCCACATAGCACCAATTTACTTACTTGTCTTGAGGTATTTTTTGTGTTCTTTTTTACTTTAAGTATAGATTCTCAGCTTCTGAACTGGTTGCCAGGATACTTATTAGGGAGAGAGCAGGTTACTTAATAGTAATCTAGAGTAGTTCTGCAAAGGCGAAATGATCCTCTATATATGTGTTCTGTTATTCCTCTTTATTTCCTCCCCACCCCACCCCTCCACTTGCATGGAATAATAGTGCAGCTACAGGACAAAACAGAACAGTCATCTCACTGAATGTTTTGTATTCATTTCGATCTTGAGAAATGCAAGCACCATCTAACTGAATTTCAGGAAATCAGCGTTTCTCAAACCCTGCTTGATGGAGTATATGACTTTCCAGAGTGTGTGAATCCTCTAAGAAGATTACTTAATTGTGAACAAATATTCCTTAAGTCTTAATGATACCACATGCCTGTAATATATCTCCATGGGTTAGGTGCTTTGGGAAGGCATACCTGATTCATTATTTCTGTCTAATCTGAATATTAGTATCTGTGCATCAAGATCTTTGGTGTGAACTATTCTGTGTCTAAGCAGTGATGTATTTATGTTGCTTCTGTGTCCTCATCTCTTGTTTTTTCACTGTCAGTACTTGAGAACTGCAACCATAGCAACGTTCATCTGTGAATGCCATTTTATAAGGCTGCTTCCATATCTGCCAGAACATATCATCCCAATTCATCAAATTTGGAGTGACTCCTTCTTTTTAATTTTTTTTTTTTTAATAATTTTGCTTTTGCCTTTTGAAAGAAGGGAGATGTCTGGATTCCTGACCAGATGGATCCAGCCTTCTAAAAACTGTATTTAACATTGTCTTGTCTTTACCTTTTGAGATTTGAAAGATGAACCCAGTGATGTAGGTGCTTACAATTAAGTGCTGAAACAAATTTTAAAATGCAAGTGAAGCCACCATATACAATGTGATCTAATGTCTTGAGTTTTGCCCCTCCTTGTCTGTTATCTCCGAAGTTGTAAATATTCAGCTACTATGACACAACTAAGATTCTTAGTGAGCAAAGCATCATTCTTGTTACACCTCAGTGTTCCTCTCACCATAATAGATTTTTCTAGACTGTTCTTGTAGTGATAGTCTCTTTTCTCTAGTTCAAAGTAAAAGTTTAATCCCTATGTTATTTGTAAAGAGAGTATTTGAAACATAAAGAATGAATTTTGACTAATTTCAGCTTGTGCAGTTATTTAGAAAATATTAACACAAGATCATGGTAAGTCTCATTGCAGCAGAGGTAAGGGACAGGGTACATAAGTCTACTATGAAATGCTTCTCTGGCACATGGGGATTTCTAAAGAAACCATATGGGAGTTTTATATTCCTCCTTGATGCCAACACAGATGTGACTGAAGCAGAAAGCTGAAAAAGGACCAGGACTGTGTTAGTATAAATAACACGAATGACATGCTTGAGATGTGAGGGGTCTCTGATGGTTTTCTTTCCCCAGTGTCAAGATATGAAATAGTTACACTTCATTAGATAGAAGGTATGACACACCTGCTGGGTCTGCCTGAGTGTTCAGAAAAGGCAGTGATTACCTGCTGCAGCATGAATGGATCTTTGATTAACTAGTTTGGAAGGGCTTTTTAGTGTCAGTGCAACTGCAGTACTCAAACCACATTGCATTTGACTTTGGCTTGACATGATGATGTTTGATGTGGGTTTTTTTATGTATACGAGAGACCATTAACCATATTTATGTTTTGTTTTCCTGCTTCCTATCAGTTTACTTTGGTTTATGCTTAAGTTTTATCCTTAGGCAAAATATAAGCCTTCCATGTACAAAGAATTACTGTAAAAATACAAAACCTGTCTGTCTCCTCTTCTACAGAGGAGAGACAGTACCTCTTTTTCTTTTGTGGTTTTCTTGGGGGTGGGGAAGATGATCAGATGTCAAGAATGAGCTTTTGTGTTGGAAAAGTATATGGCAGAATTTATTCTTAAAAGCTGAAGGGTTTTAATATCCAAAGTCCATGTATTTCTTAAAATACCTTTCTGCGTGAACTTGCTGTTGATTTATAAAACAGAATATTTCCTTTTACAGAATATTTATTTTTAGACATTCTGTTCCTGCCAAAGTTGCTTATTCTTGTTTTTGTCACAGTTTTTGACACTGAAGAACCGTTCCTTGGATGGTTATTGCTATAAATGGTAACCATTTACTAGTGTTCAAGTTTCACAGAAATCTCTCCAAGGAGGAGGAGGAGGAAAGATCTAATTTTTTCTCTGTACTGAATAGGTTAGCAAGCATTGCTCTAAGAAATCTGGCAATTTCAATACCAGATAATGTTTCCTGGGAGCAGAAAACTTTCTGCTGGAACTAAAATGTTCTTGCAAAATGTTCACCTTTTTTTACTGTTTGTTTTATGGACTCATAATCTTCCTCTTTCATCTTTTTTTCCCCTTTAATAAAGATAATTTTTATGGTGGGACGAGGATATCTATCTCCAGACCTCAGCAAAGTACGGAGCAACTGTCCAAAAGCTATGAAGAGACTAATGGCAGAATGCTTAAAAAAGAAGAGAGATGAGAGACCCCTTTTTCCACAGGTGAGAGATGCTCCTCTTTAACTCTCAGTAGACTTTAGAATTCAAAGTTGTGAACTCACTGGCCGGTTCCAAATTTTTTTGATTAGTGTTACAGCATGACTTCATAAGAGCATTGGCTCAGTACCTGGTTAGAGCTGTGTAATTAGAAATGCTTATTTTAATTTCAAAACACAGGTAGTAAAATGACCTGTGTATTTGGAAAAGCATTTGTATGTTGGAGAAAGTTTCAACTGGGAGATAGTGAAATTGATAATTATAGTTAGACACAAATTAGAACTTCATATATGTGCTCAGAAATCTTTATAGCCCCCCTTCTTGCTCTCCCCCAAGCTTTGTGAAGGGAAACTGATTGTTTTGCCACAAAACTTGATTTTTATCATGCCTGCTGAGGAAGGTTTGGGTTCTAAAAGCTTGGAGGAGGGGAGTGGGAATCTGATTTTTTTTCTGCTTTGAATGCAACCAAATAATTTTCAAAAAATAAGGAGCTCCCCCTGCTGACATTTTGGTAAATGGTATTAAGCAAACTGCTGCCAAAGCTGGGTTTGTTTGCAGCTATGGCAGCTACAGGTACTAGTGCTTGGACAAGGAGCCAAATAAAAAGCAACTGTATACACTGTGCTTACAGAGGGAAATTAGTATGTCTTTATAAAGGGGGAAATTCCCAAACTGTCCTTTCCAGCTTTTGCAGGATACAAACATCAAACATGCAATGCAGTAATCAATATTTTAAAAATTCTGTTTTAATTTAAATATTTTTCTGTAGTTAATTAATGTTGTGCCTTTGGTTTTAAGATAGAGTTTCAGCTTTGGAACAACAGGTTTGATCGTTTATTTTCTGCCTGTTTTAGATTCTTGCCTCCATTGAGCTTCTGGCCCGGTCATTGCCAAAAATTCACCGCAGTGCATCTGAGCCCTCATTAAACCGGGCTGGCTTCCAGACAGAGGATTTTAGTCTCTATGCTTGTGCTTCTCCAAAAACGCCCATCCAAGCAGGGGGATACGGTGGGTTTCCAGTGCACTGAAAAGACATGTGAAAGCATGTGCCTGTGTGTCTGTGTGCTGGGGTGTTCCTGTGAGTGCAGCTCGTGTACCAGCTGTGGTTTTAAGGTTTACTGAGGGAACGAAGATTCACTTCCCAACACTGGGCATTGAATGTCCCAAGCACAAAGTCTGTGTTGGTATCGAGTGCCCTGGGAACAGCTGGCGCGAGAGGAATTGTAACGTCCCATAAGAGACATGGGAAAAGTCACTTCAAAACAAGCAAGGTCTTCTTGAGGTCATGGGGTGTCAGTTTTGCCTAGTTTATTGATTGGAATTAGTTACTCAGGAGTGTATTTGATTTTAATTACACAAGCTATGGTGGTGTGTTGTTTTGGTTTTATTTTTTTTACTTCAGTTGAGGTCATTATATTTGAGCAATAAGCTTTAGATTCTTCATTTAGTAATGCTGTTCATATGTGGGAAACAACTGGAAAAATAAACTGAGCTTCAAGGCTGAACACAGTCAGAACTTCTTGTGGTCAGCAGAAGTGAGCAGATACAACACAGAATCCAGAGAAAGCCCTGAATTACGTGTGGCTCTTATTTTGAAAGTTGAAATTTAAAATAGTCCTGTTTAGAGAACATCTCTTCCTGCAGAAGAGTGGTGACATGGGTTGTTATTTTTTAATTTTTTTTCCCCCCCTAAATGCTCTGACCTGCTATAGTTTAGACCATATCAAAATGTTCTATTACAATGCAACACAGAAGAAATTCTGAATCTGCTTTTGCCTAACTGCAAGACTATTACTGGTAATGATGCCTGTATCCTTCGATTAGCATGGATTTCAAAATTTAGAAAAACATTTTAAACCTCAAGCATGACCAAATACTTTGAAAAAAATGCTGCTTAACACCCATAATAGGAAAAGAAGATTTGAAAAAGCAGTTGTTTTCATGGAAATCGGTGTTATACCATGAATTCTGTTAAGATGAAAGGTTTTAATTATTTTAATATTGTTAAGAATACCACTGAACATGACAAATTGATTTTTTCACTTCCACGTAGAAGCTGCTAGTTTGACTAGAAGGGAGTCAGCTAGTCTAGATATCTGACTGAGAAAGCTAGACACCTTACCAAAATCCTGCCAGCTCACTTTGTATTTTTCTCTGGAGCATTCCTCTGGAGTAGGTAAATCAGAGGAGTGGTTCAGGTTGTATCAGTCTTTGATGTCAGGTATGAAAAGAAGATGTACTGACAGTGTTCTTGCGTATTTTGAGGTGAGTTACATGGTTTTACTTGGTTTAAACAGCTAAGCTGTTAATTTTCACAGATTCTTGCATCAGAATAAGCTATTGCTGCTCTTGTTAGGACTTCAGGGGCCAAGAGTGTTCCTAGTGGCTTCTGATTTACATACACATGGAGAAGTTGCTACCAATAAGTTTTTGAAATAGATCAGGAATTCCAAAAAGCTTGGCTTTCTGATGTCAGACAACTGAGCCTTTTAAAATGGGAAGCAGATGTAGAGAACTGGAAGAGATATAGGCAGTTTCTACATTTTGTGGCTGGATTCTAATAGGCTTTTTGGCTTCTGCTGTTGGAACAATTTTTCTCATTTTCTTAGTCAAGAAAATTTAACTGTTGAAATCTCCCTCTATGGAAATAGTTATATAGGATGAAAGTTGTTACTGTTTTAGAAAATCTGTTTCCCATCTCTCTGGTAGCTTTACCTCATTTTGGCAGGCTTATCTTAAAATGAAAACAGGACTTAAGTGTTTTCCTCTCTCATTCTTTATTTTATATATTTATTCTAGACAATGAGGAGGAATGCTTCCTAAGCTTTGGGGTATTCAGTACAGGCTACAATTTCCATCTCAGAGCAAGAGGATGCTACTGGGTCTCCTGCAGAATCTAGAAATGTGGCATTCCACACAGAAAAGTCTTGACTACATGGGGAGTTGCAGAGAGTGCAGAACCATCATCACTGCCCTGACCAGGCTTACTCTTTTTCAGATCTGCCCTATCAGTTCAAACAAGTTACTCCTTGGAGTAGTGTTATCCTCCTTGTTGTTAAGATTGTTCGTCTGTGCTCTAGGAACTAGCAGTTATGGGGGGAAAATGCTGCCATCCTTAGACACACTTGGCCCCATTTCCTGCTGCATGGTCAGTGCATTCTTCCCGTCTCACCTGTTCTTACACGTCGAGCACCGTTTGAGGTCCGTGGCCATAACGTGATCTTAGCTTCTCACTAAACATTTTATGAAGCCTAAAAGGAGGCTGCGTTTTGTGGATCATTACCTTTATCTGACATAAAGGCATTTAGAGCATTCTGTAATTTGTAATTGCTGCTTCAGTGAGATTTGGGAACATCTGTAGGATGAAGATGATAACTACATCTGTGGATTTGGGTCAAAGTTCTCAAAGGTGCAACTCAGCTATGTTGTTCAGAAACAGATACCTATTGGTCCAGAAAACAGGTCGTAGGATCTCAGGTTTTTCTGGAGGAGTAGTTTATAGCAGGTGAGCTTCTTTTTTAATTTACTTTCCTACATCTCGGTATAGAAACAAAATCTGTCTTGTTACCTTCTAGAAGATGTTCCAGATTTTTATTTAACCCCATGGATGGTATCCATACAAAAGATCAGCACAAAATCCAACAGAAAATTACCTCTTTGTCATAGTTTTCCTGTGTCTGTGAATGTAATCCAGGCAAGATGTTGGAATCTGGTGTTTCTCTTTGATAAGTCAGTTACTCTCTACTTCAGTAGATAAGGCTGGCACAGGCCTGGAAGGGAACCATTATTCTCCTTATGATTCTTCAGGAAAACATGGCATCTACCCCAGCATAAGGAGGACAGTTACGGTGTTGTGTATATACCTGAGTAACCTCGTGAGTCCAGGTAACTTAGAAATTTGTGAGAGTAGAGAATGGTAGCTGCATCTTGAATCCCTCCAGGAATCAGGGGCAGCAGGTTCACTCAAAACATGCCCTCGTATTACATTGTTTGGAGGCAACATGAAAGATCTTGATCATCTTTTTAGTACAGAGTTTTTGAAAGTGTGCATTTAAAATAGTTTGTGCTCTCTCTGCATAATACAAGCGTGAAAGGACTGTAGCAGCTAACTTGAAAGGGCTTTGTAAGAAGTGTGTGTTTTCAGATGCTATCCATCCTTTGGAAAGGAATTTCTTTGTTACCAGTCAAAGCAAGTATCTGAAGTTCTACTTGCTCAGAAGCACCTCACATGTCTGGCTCACAGTGAATATAAATGTCTGGGGGTTTTTTCACATAACAAATGGCTAAGTATGTGGTTTCATAGCTTCATGGTAAACTGATCTCATTTGGATCAGCCATGGCCTACCTCCTTACCCTTGCACTGGCAGATGCTCTCCAATTCCATGAGTCTGTTCCGTGCATTTGTTGGGGTTTCCTCCACCATGAACAAAGCAGCTCTCCAAAAACTGGTTAGAAAACTCTCCTTGCCCAACAGCCTGAGGTAGCATTTCCTACATCAGCTCCTTGAACCATCTTGCTTTAAGGACACATAGTGCTGCTGTGGCACAATGGGCAGGTCACTGCTCTACAGCCCAGGTCAAGAGATAGACTGGGACCTCAATAGTCCCAGTTTGGATTAGCATTGCCCATTGCAGGACTGTGTCCAAAGACTTAGCAGGGCAGAATCAGGACAGGGCACACTGGGTTGTGTTCCTAAAGCTGTCTTCATTGCTCTCAGGCAAGACCTTCCTGGCCTGCTAGAAAATGATGAATTCACATTTCATGTTACTTTGTTTATCTGTATGCATCTTAGCCTCAGGAAGAGGGTTCTCTCCCCCTTTTTTCAGGTGGGGTTTCTTCTGGAAGCTAAAAGAACCAGCTACAGCTATTTTACATCTTCAGAATAGAAAAGGTGACATAGAGTACTTCAGCTACTCCTCAGAAGGTGCTATTGACACCTCGATGAAGGGATCCCGTACGTGGATAGGTATAGCCATCTACATTCCTCATCTAGGGAAAGCTGCTGCTGGCATCCGCATTTTATACATGTTCAATCAACATAATCTTGTTATTAGATGAACATGTTACCTTTTTTTGGTCTGCTATTGATTTGAGATCAGATTAACACCAGAATTTTGAAAGGCAAGATTTAGCTTTAGCTTGTCAAAGAAAATGTGTTTGCTAAGGTTTTATTTAAATGGCAGCAAAGTCTGAAAACTACCTTTTTAAAGCTACCATACTGTCTGAAATACTTCTTGACTTCTGATCCTGTTTTTCCATTGCTCTTTTCCAATTGAAGGTTCATCTTTTATCTTCTGAAATCCCTATATGACTATTAAAATCTGAATTATTACTGGAAATGGGCAGAAGGACAAGATGAGTAATGAGGGAGCCATCTCTTGTTTATAAATTGATCTTTAATCAGCAATTTAGAAAGGCAGAATGAAAAATAAATTAAGTAGAGCATGTTTTGAAGGTGTAGCTAGGCATGAATGTCATTCTTAAAAATTGGCCTCACAGGCAATACTCGATGACTTTTTTGTCCTTCTCTTAAAAGAAAAAATATGCAAAACTTGAGATGTTTCTAGAAGATACTGTGAAGAGAGTCGAGAGATCAGTGAAATGTAGCAGAAAGCAGCAAGAAAAAAGGATCAAATACTTAGAGTATTTTAGAGCAAGAGTTTTATCTGTTGGTGGAACTTGTAAAATAGGAAATTAGGTCCATCGTGAAGCTTTTATTCCTTCGTTGTTGTAACTTAAACCTGCCACCACAGTCTATAAAGACACATAGAGCTTCAGGTCTGTCACTGCCTCCTGTGCCAGCCCCTTTACTTTAGACCTTGGGTGTACTCCCTTCTCATTTCTTGGGACACACAGAGCGCTCTCCCTGCTTTCTTCAAGTTCCTTAGAACTGGATCAGCTGCTCCTCCCAGGCCTTTTAGATGCCTTTTCTTCCCCCTCCTCATGCAGACTGCTGATGACTCTTTTGGTTCTCTTCTTTATAGAACAAGACATTCCATGATAAGCCTAAAATTTTGTTTGCAGGGATGTTTCTGTTTCGTTTCCAATATTCAGAATAAGAATCTTAAGACAAAACAAAGCCAGCAACATGGTTGCTCTTGAAAAGATGGAAGGATACCAAGATAGGGAGCAGTTGTTTGGATGTATTGGCATTCAGCACTCTTCTGTTGAACAGAACAAAGGGTCTCTAATGCCTACTTATCACTCCTTCCTTATTACAAAAGCTCTGAGAAGTGCTGTCAAGAAAGTGACATAAACTAACCCAAAATTCATATAAAACCCAACACAGGAAAATTACAGGTCTGCTCCTTTTTCTCTTCCTCCTGAGTCCTTTTGATTATGCGTAGTTGAACACCCCTCACTAAAAATCCTATAGAATACAATTTCTTTGTGGGTGGCAGGAAATTCTTTTTGCTAAATCATAAGATTGAGAGGGTTAGTATGTTAGATACAGCTTCTGTTCAATCTTCTGGGAAACTCCTTAAAGACTTTGGGCAGTGATTTTACTCTGTGCCATAGTTCCTTTCAGAAATGGGACTACCAGTCTATCTCACGGTATGGTGACACTGAATAAATTATGTAGAATTTCAGGAGGTCATCACATGTGAAAGCACTGCATGTAATTATTTTTTATTCAGTAATTCTGAAGGAAGCATGTGGTTGCTTTATTTGTTGTGCTCTCTGTTAGTGAGGCCTAATTTCTGGTCTGGGATTGAGTAGATAGTCTCCCCATTCTTGTTTTTCTCTCAGTAGGTTGCTGTGTTGGTCTCTAAACCAGATTGTAGCATTCTTTAATACTGGTTTTATATTCAGGCACTTTACTGTATATAGTCTTTGAAGGTTAATGGGTGTGTCAAACAGTTCTTTGTTATTAAACCAATTTTACACCAGAACAGAAACTAGTTTGCAGTCAGACGCATTTATGGAAATTGTTGCTTCTCAGGAGGATATATGTGCAATAAGGAGTTTAAAGTAAAATCAAGCTGACACATTTTTTTTTCAAATGCATGATGATTTAGACTTTGCTTGAACTCTCACAGTTCTTGGGAAGAATGGGTACAGCTTGCTTTCAAGAAATTCTATGTTGGTTAAATATGCTGGGTCTGTATTCAATGTTCTCTCACTATGTATTCTCTTGTGCTTTAATTTTAACAGTCTGCATTTTTTAACATCTTTTGTATTCAACCTGATGTTCAGCTAGTCTAGAGAAAATCTCTGACTGCCTAGTAACTGAAATCACCTTTTTAAACCAAGCTCTTGTCCTCCCTCTACAGGAGAATTTGCAGCGTTCAAGTAGCCACAGCACCATGGCAGCACCCACTCTGTTATTTAAGTCTTGTGTTCCTACAGTTTCTTAACATCAAAACTCCATTCTGCTCCGCCAAACCTAAAATAATTTAGAAAAGATATCCATAAGCTTAAAAGTGGAGCAGAATGGAACTGCCAGTCCAACACAATGGGAAAAAGTACCTTTTTGGGAACCAGAGTCCTCTGCTGCCAGTGTTTCTCCTTCAACACAAACCACCACGTGCATTCGGAGACCCGCAGTGGCTGCCTGTGCTGTTGGCATCATTCCCAGGAGAGGAGAGGGCGCTCGTGGTTTGACTGTGGTGCTCGGGCATGAGGGGATGGAACTGCTGCTGCAACTTAGGAGACTTGCTTTGGATGGTCTGCCGGTCGGCTTTCTCCCTCTAACAGTGTAACCATCAGAGGCTGAAAATCTGATGAGTGCTAATTTAAAAGAACCATTCTCCATTCTGATCCTTTTTTTTTCCTGGTGTACTTACTGATTTATGGACAATGCAGTATCCCCTTTTCTCTGTATTACAGTGTCAAACACCTCAATCTGTCTATATTATTGGGTTTTATTCTTTTAAAATTAAAAGCGTGGGGCATTGGGAACTGGAGAAGATGTTATTCTGAAGGCGAAGAGGTTCAGCTGAAGGAAAAGGGGATGCTGCTGCACCTTTTTTCAGATTTACTTTACCACTTCTTAAAAAGAACAAACAACGACCACCATCCTTAACCTTTTTCCTTTTCCCGTATTTTCTTGGTGTGTGCATATACAACATCTTTTAGAAGGATTAAGTAGATCCTTCTTTTGTTGGTCCAGCAACAAACTGAAGTTTTAAAAAAAAATGTAGCGATTTGTCCTCTCTTTTATTTTTTCTTTGTATCATATGATACAATGTATTTATCAAAGATGCTACTGCAGCATCTGAAGTCTGTAGAGTTCCCGATACAGACTGTGAATGGTGTATGTACCTACTTTAAAAGTTTTATTTTAAATGAGGGTGCAGGTTAATGCCAGGTACCTTACCAATATGTAATGTTTTCGTAAACGGGGAAAAAAGTTCTCAGGTTGAATTGAATACAAATACAGAACCCCCTAGAATTAGACATTCCAAAAATTATGTTTTGGTACTTTCAAGAGCTTTTTTTAGAGGATTTTTATCCTGTTAACTAAACGTCCTCCGATAAGTGTGTGTGTAAATGTGGAGCATCTTGTCCTAATGGCAAGTTGTTAGATCAAAACAAAACGGTACTTGCTGGATCCACGCTGACTACTTCTCCTCTCATTGCTTTCCTCCCTGTCATCTTTTCCCTTCCGTTTGTCTTTCCCTTTTGTACACTTTGCAAACTAGGATGAAGGTGGCGGTATCTCCACTAGACTGCTTTGTTTTCCTGTCCTCCAATCCTGGTTTTCAAATGGTTGGTAGCTTTTTGACAAGTTACCCAGTCAGGGAAAAAACAACTCATAAAGTTCTGCACATCGTTTACCTCTAGTAGAATATCTTGTGATGTGAGCTGTTTGCAGAGTTCTCTGGTATGTGGTATTACCTGTAAATTATTTGTACAGAGGCAAGGCAGACCATGTTGGAAAGAAACTCAAGCTCAGACAGAAGTTTTCAGAATTTGATTTGTTTTGGCCCTGTACCACTGCAGGTGAGGCAGGAGAACTGGACCCTCCCCTCTGGCAGGGACGTTCCTGCTTAGAGGTGGTGGGGGATGTTAAACAAAATCGTGACAAATAAATGAAGGAGTTAAATGTGTGTGAATGTGGTGTCCATGCTAAAGATGGATGTACTGGGTGAGGACACTGTCCTTCCCTCCCTGGGGAGAGTTGGACTGTTTCTGTCTGCAGAAGGTTGCTCCCAGGTGAAGGGGGAAATGCACAGTGGTAGTGGAAGGCGCTTTTAATACCCTGGAATTCTGCGGTGTTGCTGGTAGTCTGTTATGTTTGTCAGTAAATATTTACTGGGGTTATAGGGACCGGACTAATCTGAAGTGGGAATTATAACTGAAATACTGTGTATTCATATTAATTCCACAAACATTAGCAAGACAGCAATAGTGAATGACTTAATAGTCACTACAAGAATGAAGTGATTCATGTTGGTACATGAATAGAAATGATTTTGTGTACAGGACGCATTTTAAAAACAAACAAAAAAAAAGCACAAATTTTTTCTTGTCTGCCGTGGATCTTCAGATGCTGTAAGGTTTTTTCCTTATTGAGATTGGCAGCAATTTAAAAAGTAGCAATAGCCACTTTCTAGTGTGGAGAAGCCAATGTGCAAGTGGTGGTGAAGACTGGTGAAGTCAGAGTTCTCCCTGGTGATCATCTGAGGCCAGTACATAAGAGGTGGAGGGAGCCTGGGGCCACTGGTGTCAGCAGGCAGGTGAGAGCATTCACCAGATACAGGCTCCCAGAGGGTGAAGTAGTCACTGCTTCTCCTTTCACCCCGTGCTTGGCTCCAGCCCTTCTGTGGGCTCTGGCCTCATTTGTACATGTCAGGCATACTGGAAATTATTGTTCTCTTGGAAGAAACTGTTAATGGAGCAATTATGGACAGGTGGTTCAACAGTCATTTGTTTCACAGAGCTTGTTAAAAGCCCTAGTTTCCTTCCACAAAGTCATGCTGGCAGAAGATTGTCTGTTAGGAACTTTGTTCTGTCTTTGCTTAAAATGAACTTACTTTGGTGGAGATTCATTACCCATTAGTCTACAATATGCTTCTTGAGCCCATAGGAAAAGCACAAGGAAAATTGCTATCCTTGTCCATGCAAAGCACTTTATAAGTAACACATGATCTCTGGGTTGTTTTGTTTTGGTTTTTTTTTCTTTTTTAACTGGGGTTTTTTTTGTTGTTTTGTTTTTCATTTTTGTTTCTGGTTTTGGTTTGATTTTTTGTTCCCTGAGGAATGTGCAAGTTGTTTGGCTGCTGTTTAGATAAGTCCTTTCAGGATGCATTTCTACTGGTTTTCATGTTTGTTTGTTTCCCTCCAGATAAGTGTAGTAATATGTGTTTGTCTGTAAGAGGTCCCACATAATGTTCATGCAAAATGTTGGAAGAAATGTGGTTTGTAAATAATTGGGATTATTTTTGGTTTTATCTTTTCCTTCAGGAGTTTTTCTGGATGTCTTGCATGCCATCATAACCAGTCTTAAAGGTGCCCTGTAGATGTTTAGTGAATGGGGAAACGAGTAGACGAGAAATGAGTGCCCTGTGTAGCAGTGGGATGAAGGAAGTAAACTGAAATGATCAATACATTCATGCCCATTACCCCAAATTCCTTAAGCTTCTTCGTGGTGTCCCAGCAACAAGCACATTCCATAGTATGGAAATGTTAGTACATATTTTGTGTGCACATGTTGGGGCAAACGTCAGTCACACAGCTTCTTTAGGCTCTACAGTATCCAGTATTTAATAATTATTTGCAAAAGTACCAGTATCCAGTCCCAGCTATTCATGTCTTTATCAACCACACATAGACCTTCCCCTCTGCCTTTCCTTTTTCATACAGTTAGATGAGGCCTGTTATCTGTTACATCTTCCCTGTCAGTACGTGATTGTTTCCTGTGTCGTATTTGCTGGAACTGGAACAGTGTAGTGGAGCTTAAACCTGATGGTAGGAGTACAGAGATTGGGGTACTTTCAGAGTAATTTCTGCATTAATTAAGTCACACATGGCCCCAGATAAATTAACCCATTCATTTCATTTTTGCTAAACTCACGCAGGTCATTAAATGAATTTACTTCTGTGTTTTATGTTTACCTAAAATTATCTCTCCTTGTACTTGAATGCTCTAGCAGCTGATGATGATGCAAAATGTTTGAGGCCGAGTACTGCCATCTTACCATGGCCTCTCAGCATTACTTGGATTAGAGAATTTGGCCTTTGTGACATAAAAGTGAGTAAAATGCTGACTGTTGATAAATACCATGTTTTTCCACAAATGCCCAAATTGGGGGAGATCACTGAAGATCACACATAAATAGGTTTTCTTCTGTGTTTTCCTGGTGATGTAAATGCATCCGGCATTTTACAGAATGTTTAAGGAAGCCAGATCCCCAGACATCTCACAAACAAGTTCAAATTGAAGCTTTGATAGCTGGAGGGGCTACATTTAGGGAAGAAGCATGTAGACATTTCACACTTTTGCAGCCTCTAGATTTCATTCCCTTCTTGACTGTGAGTACAGCATGTGTAGCACAAACCCTTCATAGTACTGTATACAACGTGTCTTCTCTCTATTGAAAGAATCTATCACCGATAGCACAGTGTGACAGAAAAGCTTTCTAGGTACAGTCAAGTTAAAAAGCAGTTGCGTGAGTTGACTCTTAGGGCATCACTCTGAAGGTGCTGGGTATTCTTTTCTGTTATCCATTTTACACAGAAGTTTATGAAACAAACTTTCTGTTTGCTGCAGCCTTGTTACTGTGTGTTTGTAGTTAGTATTTGTTTTGATATGCATTTTAAATACTTTTCTTCACTGCTTCATTACTCCATACCAACTGTGTAAAGTTTAACAAAGGCAAGTGCCGGATTCTGCACCTGGGATGGGGCAACCCTGGATGTACACACAGAGCGGGGAATGAGGGGCTGGAGAGCAGCACTGCAGAAAGGGACCTGGGGGTCCTGGTCAATGGCAAGTTGAACATGAGTCAGCAGTGCCCTGGCAGCCAGGAGGGCCAACTGTGTCCTGGGGGGCATCAGGCAAAGCATTGCCAGCTGGGTGAGGGAGGGGACTGTCCTGCTCTGCAGTGGGGCATCCTCACCTTGAGTACTGTGAGCATTTTGGGGCACCTCAATGTAAAAAAGACATTAGGCTATAAGGCAGTATCCAAAGGAGGGTCATGAAAATGGTGAAGGGCCTTGAGGGGAAGCCATATGAGGAGTGGCTGAGGTCACTTGGCTTGTTCAGCCTGGAGAAGAGAAGACTCATTACAGTCTTCAATATCCTCACAAGGGAAGAGGAGGGGCAGGCACTGATCTCTTCGCTCTCATGACCAGTGACAGGACTCGAGGAAACAGCATGAAGCTGAGTCAGGGGAGATTGAGGTTGGATATGAGGAAAAGGTTCTTCACCCAGAAGGTGGCTGGGCACTGGAACAGGCTTCCCAGGGAAGTGGTCATAGCAGCGAGCCTGACAGAGTTCATGAAACATTTTGACAATGCTCTCAGGCACATGGTGTGACTCTTGGGGTGTCCCACACAGGGCCAGGAGTTGGATTCAGTGATCCTGATGGGTCCCTTCCAACTCAGCATATTCTGAGATTCTTGCCTAGTAAATAAAACTATCAGCAGAGCAGAGCAAAGTTGTTAAAATTCTTTCTTTGCACTTAAGTTTCAAGGATGCTAATACAGAAGCTACTAAGTCAGCACTGTGACAGCAGTAAGTAACTATGAACCTGTGGAAGGAGGAAACTTTAAAAGCTGCAGAATATAGAGTACATTGAGAGTGACTTCAGATGAAAACTAGCATCTCTTTTCTTTAGAAAAGAGAGCTATCAAGACCATCTGTTAAAGTGTTTACATAGGGACCCCCAAAACAGTTTTTGTAGTTTGCCAAATGATCATGTGCCTTTGCAACCTTAAAAAGTACAACAGAATGTAAACCAGGTGCTTTGTAACTAGAGCAGTGTCTTTGGTTTACTTCTGCTGCAGTAGTTTTGTATATAGCTATCACTATAGGTAGATAGTTTCGAGTTGGTAAACTTCTGTAAAGCAGCAAGGAGGGCAGAGCATTCCCTAGGATACCTATTAGCATTTCAAAGGTAGGAATTGAAGGATACCTAATTCAGTTACAGTAAACCTGCTGCTTGAAATCTGCTCTGTCAACAGTTAAATGAGGTTCATTCAATTTAAAAACAAGCCCTCCTCCACAGACACAGAGACCTTGTCAAAGAAAAGTAATAGAAAGCCCTGAAGAGACCCAAAGTTACAGTGTTACAGCATCTTGGAATGAGATGGTAGATGAAAAATGAGAGCTAGATGAAGAGAAATTGATGGCTAGTACTCATGTAATGAAAGTCCACATATATCATATAATCAGTTCCCTGTTCCAGAAAGTGCAGTAAGTTTTGTTTTCTGGAATATCAGCAGGTTTCCTCAGTTCTTCCTTGGGCCTCCTGCAGTTGCTTTTCAGTGATCACATCCTGTTGTTGCACATTAACTGTGGGAGATGGTAGGTGCTGTGTCAGCTGAGGGACAGCCAGTATGTGTGAATTTGATTAGTTCAAATTTCAAACTGATTATGTAGGCTTCTGGCAGTACTTACATACCAGTGTCATATTTAACCTACTTGACCGTGAGGGACAAAATAATGGTTTGGGTATTATTAGTGCTTTTTCAGATCTTTTCATTTGCTTTGGGGCAAGACTTTGGGCATAATTGTAAATTATAAAGTTATGTCCAAATGCACAGTTCATCTGAAATATCAGACCAATTTTAATTTGGGTTTGTTCCTTTTAGAAAGGAAAGTGTAAAAATGTTTTACTCATGTTCCAGGAACTATCTGGAATCCTTCTACCTACCCCAGATTCTGTACCAAAAGTACATGTGAGGAGGTAGTTATTTTCTTGTTTTTTTTTTTTTCTTAAGAAAATCTCAAAGAAACTCTTTCCCTAAGAGGAGGGAGCTGATGGGAGGGTTTAGAAACTTCTAAACTACCTAGGTATTTGCTTCATAGTATCCAGCAGCAGTGTGTTCTGTTCATCCAGTCTCCTTAAGAGCCAACAGTGGCCTGTCCATCATTTTGTCTAGTTTGTCATGTTTGCAGCAGCTGTACTTTAGAATAAGCCTTGTGTGACATTTACTTCTGAGCAAGTAAACCACAAAAGTAACTATGTTTTCTTTTTTTGTTTTCTTTTTTTTTCTTTTTGTTTGGGTTTGGGAAGTGGTCAGGTTTTGTTTTGCTAAATGTCATTCTGTGTTGCATTTGTGTATTCACCCTAGTTGAAAAGAAAATCTATCTGAGTGTGTGGGAGTTCAGTGGAAAATTAGGAGAAGAAATGAAGCCCATCATCTGGGCATGGATGTTGGGTCTGGGGGGGAAAATGGACCAAACTTGGGTGTTGGGTTATTTTGGGATGGTGGGGGGTTCCGAGGGCATAATTTAAATTAACTCTGTCTAAAATGTGTAAGTGCAATAAATGTGCTTTTTTATTCAAAGCTGTGAACCTTTAGGGGAAAAAAAAAAAGAAACAAAAAAAATCAACCAAAAAAAAAGCACATCATTCCTTCATGAGCCTTGTGTCCTATCTGCCTCCCCTTCCTCCCCCCTTCTCCACACTTCTCAATTGACAGAAACCTGACAGTGGCCAACTTGCATGTGTTGGCAACCCAAATTAATGTTGCTGTTCTTCTGATCTCATTTGTTGGGACTGGGGAAAGTCCTGCCTCATACATCTTGCCACCCCTGAAATCCCTTTGGGATCCAGTGCTGACCTGTGCCTCTAGAGCAAGGTCTGCCACAATCTGGGATGCCGGAGCCAGCCCACCTGCGCCGTGGTCATCCTGACTCCAAGTGCAATGTTCTTCCTGGCCCTTTGTCCTGCAGTTGTAACTCCCCTCCCACCTCATTCTGGGTGTAGTGACCATCTCCCAGGGCTGGGCAGGTGACATTATTCTTGAACAATTGCAGAAGTAATCAGCTATCATGCCTAATTGGATCCCTTTTCCCCTGTCCAAACACACATGCAGGCTGGCCACTGTTGCCTTCTGTGACTCTGCCTTGTTGTGCAGGAGCAGGTGTGGGTGTGTGTGATCTGTGGTGCATTACTTGCACTGTCTCTCTGTCTCACTTGAGCACAGGCTGCTTTTCCTAGATTAGGAAAGGGGCACGGGTCTCTTGGGGGTTCCCAGGAGAGGCACGATGCACTGAGCAATGACAGAAGGTGTAGCACTCAGTAGTTGGACCCTCTGGGGGAGTAAGGGAGGACTGGCTTGTTTAAAGTTTATAGATATCCAGATCTATATCCTTTAAACTTTATTATTTTTATATATAGTCAAGACAATGGCATTACCTCATAATACAGAGGCTTGTTTATGAGAGGCAAAGTATGTAGTAAGGAGAGGAAAGGGAAATTTATATACAGATTTAATTTCTTCCGTTTGTTTGTTCCTTAGTGCAATGAAATGTTTGACCCACCACTTTAAACTCTGTGCTAACACATTCCTTTCAGCTGTATTTTTTTTTGACCACCAGAGGTTTGCAAGGGGCTTATGACTGCAAAGTAGAAGGTCCAGTCTGGTTACTTAAAAAAAAAAAAACCAATTGTGTTAGTAGATTTCCATAGCTGCTTTTTGAAATCTACAATGGAGTAATTGTTTTGAAACTTGTATTTATTTTTTAATTCGTAACAAAACGTTTATTTTCGGTTTCCTGTTACGTAGGTCATGACAACTCCCTTTTGTTCCTTCTCAAGTTTCCCCTGTAATTGCCAATACAACTTATTTTTCTTGTTTGTTCCTTCCCCCTTTACTTTTGTTGTCCCTCCATTTGTACTTTGGAGTTTTTCTCATGTAAATTTGTACAATGGGAAATATTGTCCAGTTTGGTTAGAGAGCATGGAGACTTAAAACATATTAAAATTTGATAGCTGAATTCAGATTGAAGAAAACTATTTCTGTGTAAAGTTATTTAAAGAACTCTGTATTATATGAAAGGCAAAAAGTTCTATGTACTTGATGTGAATATGAGAATACTGCTATAATAAAGATTGACTGCATGGAAAAGTCTGAAGTAGATTGTTTATTGTGTCGTGTTCAACTCCTCCTCTCCATGAAGTTGGAGAGGTGCAACTAAGGTAGTTAAGGGGAGTGAAAAAGTTACTCTAGGATGTAACTCTGGAAGGGAAAGAGAAGGAAAAAAATAAAATCAAGGGATGCCACCTCCCTTCAGCTTCCTTAAGCTGGACCACTGCCTCCTTGACTGCTGGGCTGAGCCCTAAGGCATTTTTACCTTTGCAAAGGGTTTTGCTTCACAAGGATTATTCTGGACTTTGATGTACTCAAGGGCGATTCCCCATCACCCTGGGGAAAGCCTGGCACCAGCTGGTCTGGGTTCTCTTCTGGGTAAATTCCCCTGCTTCTGTGGCAATATCCTTTCACTCTTTTATTGGTTATTTGACAGAGCTTTAATGATAAGACTGTTACCTACTATGCACTCACAGACCTTATTTCTTGGGGCCAACACATTCTCTATCAAGCAGACATTACAGAAGCTCACATGGACTCAAGTACCCCACCTCTGAAGCCGCAGTGGTCGTTCTCCAGAAATTCTACTAAAAAAAAAAATACAATTTAGCTGAGACTTTGTTTACAGTTTTATTGAAATAAGGACCCAGGAGCCAAAACTTTGGTTCCAAGAGCCTCATTAGTTCCAGGGACCTGAAAGTAACAGAAGAGAATCCTAAGAACCTTTTCACCCATCCTTTTCCCACCACGAAGACAGAAGGACCCCCTCAACAGTGCCCATGCTGCCTTTGGCAGTAGTTGAAGCTGTTGGTTTTAGAGCTGTAATACGTGACGCAACAGCTTAAAAGACAGGGTAATTAAAGAACTGGAAACAAGCAAAAGCCTCAAATCTTTAAGGGGACATCTGGACAGATCTCCCTATAAACACAGAGAGCATGCCCTCAAGGTTAGGTAACGCTGGGTCTACAGAACAGCTTAAAGAAAATAATTTTGAACTGGTACCAGCTAAGGTACAACTCATAAAAAACCAAGTTGTTACACTGCAGGTCTCGAGCACTCGGGCACCTGAGACAAGGCAGCGATGAACAGTGCAAACACCTGCGCCCTGTACCACAGAAACTGGGCACGTTTACACCTCGGGCAAACACTTCCAGCAGTATTCCTACACCAGTGCTCGAATACTCGCTGAGAGCAGGGCACCTCTGGCGGTGCCAGCAGGAGGCGGAGCCGGGCACGGTGCCCCGGGGCTGCACCGCAGCTCCGAAGGCAAAGCCCAGCCCGGGGCCGTGCGGGGGGGCGGCGGGAGCCGTACCCGTGTGCTGCCGGCCCCCGCGGCCGGACGCGCCTATTCCTCGTCGTCCGGAGGAATCCCGAGCTCCGCGTCCGTCCAGGCCGAAGCGTCGGGATACGGGAAGTGTCCCTGGGAGAGAGGCGCGGTCAGAGCGCGGCCGGGGCCCGACCCCGGCTCTCGGCCCCCCGCCGCCGCCGCCACGCCGGACTCACCAGCACCATGTCCGAGCTGTGCCAGAAGTGCCAGAGGATCCAGAACCACATGAGGCCGCTGAGGAGCTCGCTCCGGATCACCTGCGCCCGCGTCAGCTCCGGGACCTGCCGGTACCGCGGCGCGATGTGCACCCCGCCGCCGCCCGCGCTGCAGCACACGCAGGGCCCCGCCTCAGTACGGGCCCCGCCGGCACCCCCCGAGCCCGCCCCGCTCCCCCTGCGCCCCCCCGAGCCCGCCCCGCTCCCCCGGCACCCCCCCAAACCCGCCCCGCTCCCCCGGCACCCCCAGCCCGCCCCGCTCACCGCCGCCGCCCCGGCGCGGCCACCCCAGCCCGCAGCAGCCGCGCCGCCGCCGCCCGGCCCAGCGCCGCCACCACCATGTCCGTGCCCAATGTCATCCGCACGGCCCAGCAACAGCCGCGCCCATTGGAGCCGCCGCCGCCTTCCGGGGCGGGGACACCGCGGGGCGGGACATCCCGGGGCTCGGGAACACCCGCCGAGCGCGGAGGCTCCGCGGGGCACAGGGATATCGCGCCGCTGTCCCCGCACACCTGCCCTGCCCAGCACTCGGGAGCGGCGCGGCGGCACGAACCGGGGGCTGCCCGTGAGTCCCACAAGTTGCCGTCGCCCACGGAGGTCGAAGAGCGGGGAGACTTCCCCGGCCAAATCGCCGCTTTTGGGGCTCGGGGAGAAGGCGGCGCCGGCTGCTGGTCTCTAAGGAAGGGGCTAAAAGGAGTCAGGCGGCCGTGTGTCCATCCCTGGGCGCCCGGGGTGGTCCAGCCCGCGGAGTGCGGTTGCGTAGCAACGGGGCACGCGCGCGGTGTCTCCGGCCCTGGCGGGGCCGGGATGCGGGGATTCACTCTCGGTGTCGGGATGTAGCCTGAAGCGTTCCTGAAGGGGCGATAGCCCTGAGGGAGCACCAGGTGCGGAGCCTCTTCCCGCCCCGTGGCCCGGCAGGGGGAGCGCAGAGGCGATTTCCGGGGCTCCTCAGCACAGATACACCTAATAAAGAATTCCCACCTGTCCCGCCTCAGCGAAGGTCCGCCCGTGTGAGGGGCTTTTGTTGTTCTTTCCTTTTTCCCCTTCCCACAGGTGTTGCAGTGGTCAGTGCTCACTCGGCAGTGTCCCTGGAGCTGCAGCCTGGGTTCAATCCCTGGCCTTGGGAACGTGGCATTGGAAGAACCAGCCTGCTGGTGGGTGTATCTATTGGAGGTCCATTGGGTGTATCTGGTTGAAGGAATTCTGCCAACTTCTTGTGGAGAACCAGTTTCATTCAGTAGTACGTGTGGTATGCCTCCTGGGACATCCAGGTGATCCCCAAAGAAGCAAAAAATAATGGAGAAAGTAGCCAGACTATCAGAGGGGTCCTTTCAAGGAATCAGACTCCCCCCTACTCCTCCTGACAAGGTATGCTGCTAATGTAAGATTGGTCCATACTTGTTAGTTCCTCCTGAATCTTTATGGGATGACGTTTAACAAAGGTGAACTGGGGAAGAGTTTCTGTGACCCTCTGAAAGAGTAACTTTGTTTTACCTGGCAGCTTGTGAACAGAGGAGTCTGTGGATAAAGATTTTAAATAGGTTTGGCATCTCTGTGCCAGGCTGCACCTGACATCCCAAGCTGGCATATCCAGCCTTCCAGTTGTATATTACCTGCACCTTGAATCCCTGCTTGGGAGGAAAGACGGTGCTTTGTGTAGCCCCTGAGCAAAAGGCATTGTCGCCAACACTTGGAGTCAAATTTGGGTATATCTTGCTCTGGCTCCATTTACTTTTACAGGGAAAGATTTGCCTGTGATTTCATTGAACTTTAGACCACCACTTGAAAGGACGTGTTTCTGACAAGTGCAGGGTGAAGGTCCCAAGGAAAGAACAAATGCCTCACTCAGGTTTTCCATTTTCCTTGCTAGTGACTGTACAGTTTTGCCTACAGCCGGTGGACCCCGACTCACAGATTTTGGTGTTGTTTTATCCTTCACCTTGAGTGAAGGATATCAAACACTGTATTTTAAATAGGTAACATAATCTCATTTTGTTAACATCCCAAACAGCTGACATCCTCAGCTGAAACAGCAGTGGACATCTTTGTAGTTAAGCGATTTTAATTTCCTTGCTCATCTGAGCCTCAGAACAGCCCTAATGCACTTTCAGCAACAGTTAACAGAGCAAACTGTTCAATCTTTGTTTTTAGTTAACATGTGATCAATGCAAAAACATGCTGCAACATGCTCCATACCAAGTGTATGTTTTTCCGTAAAAGCTGAACGCTTTAATATAAGGTTCACAGTTTTATTGTCAACTCTACCTTCCAACTCCCTCATATTTTGTCTTTCTGCCTTCTCATTGTCCCTGGCATGTTGTTCCCTGTGTCACCATTCTCAAACGTTTCGTGTTTTCCATCTTGCTCGGGCCAGATGTCTCCAGTGCTGCCTTTGACCTGCAGAGGCATCTTTGTCTCCCTAGACTCAACCCCCACCTCCTTCATTCTTCTTTGAATTCAGGTCCTTTCACTGACCTTTCAGCTCTTGCTGGTTTGGGGAGCTTGGACAGCTGCAATGCACACGTGGCCACTGCTGCCCACACTGGGCAGAGGGCCTGGGAGGGAGCCAGCAAGATTGATGTGCCTGCATTGCTGAGGAGTACCTGCTCCTGGGGATGGGAGAGGCAGCTCCAGGACCCCCACTCTCCCTCTCTTCTGCTGCCTGTCTCCGAGCTGTGCCTTGTCCTGAGAAATGGGTGTCTTTTCCAGGTTCAAAGCTCTTTACTAAAATCAGTTAACTAAAAGGTGTAAGGATTAGTAAGAAAGTAAAGCTATTCCGATTTAAGAACTGTAAGAAAGTAAAACTATTCTGATTCAAGAATTGCATACCTAGTGCCCCCTTCACAGTAGAATAAAACTGTTATAGGATCTGAAATGGGCCAAAATGGACACCTACAATAGTGTCCTTGAAATGACACGTTGTCCTTTGAACAGCATATCTCATACTGACTGAAGAAACAGTGATACCCCTGCTACATACCTAGCAGATGATTAGAAACCAGGTGCAACACAAGGGGGGGGTTATCATATAGTCCTTATGTTTTATTTTTTAATATTTCTTCTTTCCAAAATTGATTTCTCAAAATCAAAACCATTTGTGGTGAACTTACAGATAAGCAGCATAGTACTACAAGATATGGTGGAAGAATTATAGAGAGAAGTAATGTACTGAAAGTAAACTTTATGAACAATATTCCAGTTTAAGGATGTAAGTGTTCAAAAATCATGCTCATTTTCTGCTTCCATCTCCTCCTTCCCCCTTCCAGGTAAGCTCCAGGTCCATCTCACATGTCCAGTGTTGTCACACTAATAAAGATTCCCATGGCTCTCTGCTGCCAAGATGTCCAATGACATAGTAAGTTCAAAATCTGTAGATGAGCTACTGGAAAAGCAGAGAAGAGAAAAGCTGGGAATCAAAGACAGTTATTGCAGGGTGAGGGGTGTGCTCCATATTGATTTAGTTTGTTTTTATTGCAGTAAGTTACAGAAGTTCTGTTGCCAAGGTCTTTATTACTTCTTGTATCTTTGTTTTCCACAGCCTTCCTGTTTGCACATGGAACCCAGGTCCTCTTTGTGCACCCTTGATATCCTCAGCAAAGAGTAATTTCATTGATTCATCCCCAGAGGTGTCCAGTTTAGTCAGGGGGGCTCGTGTGTTGGCAAGGAGAGAAACTGATGGCTATTACTACCTGGGCCACATTGCCCAAGAGGTGAAGGTAACTATTTATTGGGAACTGTGCTGCAAGGACATCTGTGGGGTTTTTTCCCTATTGTCCTCATTCCTCACCAGTCACATGCCCTTGTGGGGTGGCTCTCCTGTGATACAGTGCACTTCACAACCACTGTTGTCTCCCCACGTCCTATTTTAATCTGTTACCTGATCACCTGATGCTGACTGGCTGTTTACTGTGAGGAACCCTGCAAGAAAAAGGAGCCTGGAGATCAATCCATTTTTGTAGTTAGAATAAGGTTTCATTCAGAAACAAACAGAACAGGTCCCTTATCCCTATTGTCTACTTTTGCCCACTCTAGCAGCAAAGTCAGTTAGCTAAATAGCAACTAGTAATCCAAAATGTCTGTCTCCAGGCTTCACTTCCTCTTTACCAAACTGAGAGCTTTCCTCATTCTCTCCCATCTATCTTTTGGAAGTTGCGGGGTGATTTTGGATGCCAGACAGAAAATTGCCCTGCAGGCTTTCTTTTAAAACCCAGTTCATTTTGCTGTTTGCAGGTTATTTAACTGAACTTTGATGCTAGTGTAGGTGAGGATGTCTGTAAGCTCCAGTGTGGGGTGGAACAGATGGGGACAGTTACAGGCACGAGTGGCATGACTGGAGTAGGAGCTGAAAGTATTATTTGAGTAAGTGCCCTCACAGATCTGCAGACAAGGCTGAGATTTCAGTAACAGATCTTCCCCACACCCGCTGCTGAAGGCTTAAATTAAAACATTTCAATTGTTGACAGTTATGATATTTTCCTGGTTTGTTACCCTTCTGATTGCTATGTAGACAACTGCATCATGCACAGCAATTTCTTTTGGCTACTCATTTTCTTATGGGAGGTTTTCCTGGTAAAGTTCTGCCTTAGCACGCTAATTGTGTTCTTACTAAAATCTAAATCCAAAGGAAGAGAAAGGCTGTCAGCCCCTTAAACCCCAGCGTTTTATTTACTTTTAAATCCAATATGGACGCAGTGCAGTGAAAAATCTGGTAGAAGAGGAAAGCTGCATTTCCAGATCACGTCCTGCTTCCCGGGATTACTGCCACTTCCCTCTTAGCACTTAATGTTTGGCCGTTAATTGGACCCAGATGTCTGCCTTGCAAACCGCATGTTTTACTCTTGTAGGGCTCCAGGGAACGCTTTGTAATTGAGTTTGACAAAAGTCGTGCTCGAAAAGGCAAGGCACAGCTCCGCCTGCAGGAAACGCCTCTCTACGACATTCTCCACTACGAGGATGCCAGGAGACGGCGTCTCGCTCCGGGAGACAGGGTCTTGGCACCGTGGGAGGCTAGAGCTGAACGTTTTGGCCCCGGCACTGTGCTGAAGGTTGTGGAGAGCAAGGAGGCACATTTAGGTGCGGGGTGTTTTGGTTTTCTTCGTAGCGCTGGACTCACCACGGGGGCTGGTCACTGTACGGGAAAGGGAACAGTCTCCATCCCAGAGAGTTCCCCACCTGCTGCTTGGGTTCTATTCGCTGTATTCGTGTTGTTGACACTAAGCAGCCTGTTCTTCAGTGTCCAAATTAATGCAGCTCCTAGAATGTGTGTTTGCTTTGTTCTGTAACTGAAAACTTCCTAAAATATTGGGGGTTGGGCAACACAAAGCAAAAAATGTTCCTGGCCCTCATGAGTATTCACCTGATTATCTGTTAGTCTAGTTTCCTGCTATTTTAGGGTAAAATCCTGCCTCACTGTGACAAGTGAGAATTTTGTTATCTCCTGTCTCCTCATAGGAAGTTCAAAAGAAGGTCAGATTTTAAACCTATAAAGAAAAAAGATCATAGAGGTTGTTACAAAATTATCTGAAACACGAGTCATTACTTTTAACTCCAGCTTTCTGCTGCTAATACATTATTTGCCTTTTTGTTTTTGTTTTTGATAAGCACAGCACACAACAGAAGTGGAGTGCTTGTGAATTTCTGGAATGGGCAGACCAAGGAGGTGTCTTCTGACCAAGCTCTGCAGATTCCTCTGCCCTTAAGTGAACGCATCATCCTAGAACTGCAGATGCCTTTAGCAGCCAGGCAGATGGTGGTAGATTCAAGCTTACATTACCCATACATTGTGACACCGGGTTATAGAGCCTCAGGCCACTACAGACTGGGTCACTCAGACCTGGACTGCTGGCCAGGGGGTCTGTACTCAGCTCATCTGTGTGCTAAGTGCAGCTGGGAGTGTACCTCGCTCCCCCGGTGCTGCCTGGCAGCCTGGGAACCCACACGGCCTGTAGGGTGCAAAGTGCAGCAGGAAAATGCCTTCACCCCAGGAACAGGCTTGGCTGAAGAAGTACCCAGCAAGAAAATAGAAGAGGAACTGTCTGAATTGAGAATTACATCTTCAGAAAGTGTTTCCAGAGAGGAAAAGAAAAAGGAAGAGACGAGATTAGAGACAGAAAATGTTCCAAAAGATGTTTGGTCTTGTTTGGAAGAGGACAATGAGTTTATAGAACCTAAGAAGGTAAAAAATGTTTCACTCTGGCTTTTTTGTCACTGTGTGGTCTGCTATTTTTATAAATTTGCTTTGTTACCTGAAGTTTACTGCCCTTGGTACCAAAAACTTACTAGAGGTTTTAGGCCTGGCCCCTATATATGCCTGCTAAAGAATGGAGAGACTTTGCACTGTCTTCCTGATCCTTTGACCAGGGAAAGAGTTATAAGCTGTCATTGTCCCTGGCTGGAGCAGGCTTATAGAATCTCTTCCATGGATGCAGAATATAAGAAGTGTTGCATAGCCCAGTTTCTCTACATCCTGCTTCTGTATGAAGGAGGTAAAGGCAGAAAAAAGTGTCAGACAGAAGACTTGGCACTGGATAAGGATTAAAGTAAGGGTTGCTCCACACCAAGACAGTCTCTTACATAATTCTATTAAGGTACTTCTCCACCCTGTTAGATGTGTCCCCTCTCTCAATCAAAGACCATAAGAGGCTTAAGTTACCCTCAGCAGTTGACTTGGTGCTTGTGAACAGGGTGAGGATCAGTAAGGAGGAGGTTCATGTGCACCAGCTACTGCCAAGCTTATCTCTGCAAGGGTTAGAATCCTGATTTCTGGCAGGTGCCAGAAACAGGACTGTCTTTCAGCCAGAGGTCCTCTGGCCTGATCTCTTTTTTACCAGTTTGGACCCTTCCAAGCAGAAGTACTGCCAGTTTTAGGTCATTTGGAGGTGTAGACAAGCCCATGAAGTGATCAGAAATTACTCTACCTAAGAGTTGTTTCTTTAGTAAAGAAATCCCCTAGGATTTGTCTTTTTTGATTTTCTTAAACTTCAGTTACAACTTAGAATCTTCTGCTGCAAGTTCATGAAACTAACCTTTTCCTTATCAGGTCTGGATTATGAATGCATTTCTTGTTATTTCTAGGGTGCTCAGAGGGAGATGGCTCATGCTATGGTTGATACTGCTGTTAACACAGACAGCTGGTTAATGGAGACAGATCACAAGGAGGAACCAGAGAGCAGGCAGCAGGATGCTGAAACTGAAGCTAATTTTAGACATGAGCATGGTAGTGGAACTGTAGCTCTTTTACCCAAATGTAACACTTGCCACACAATATCACTGCAGCAGGTCATGGTGTCTAAGATCTGTTGCCATAAATCTTCATGCTTCAAAAGGAAATGCCATAGCATGGCAATGCTGTGACTATGGCCATCATTATGTAGTATATTTATATGTAGGTATTAATAGTGCTTTAGCTTGAGAAGTTGTTCATCATCTCAAGGTGAAAGAATTTTCAGATGGAAATCAGGTTTTTTTGGCTTTTACAGCTACTGCACTAGCAGCTTTTGGGTTTTCTTAAACTTTATCATAACACCCAGTATAAATACTATTTATTATAAAATTTCTTTACTTTACAAATTAATCTGTAGCATTAACTATTACTGTCTATAGCAAAAAGATTTCTCCAGGACTGTTCTGCAGAACACTTCTCTTATCTGTGCTGAAAACTATTGCTTGTCATTGAGTAACCTTTTGTTCCCTTAACATCCAAAAGGGGCTGGATCACAATTTTAATCAAAGTGTTGCTGTTCTCATTTTTAGTTTTGTGACAATGGCAGGCATTTAAGTGAGGATTCTGAAAGCCTAAAGCTTTCTCTGTTGTTACTTTGTGACACTGCTGGTAGAGGGAGAATGAAAAGTCACGCAGGGGTGCACGTTTGCTCCCAGCTGGTGTTCCAGCATCGTTCCATGCAACAGCTGCCACTCAGGTCCGTGGTCTTTAGCAGAAGGGTGTGAGCAAACTCTGCTCATGTTCTCAGCTACCCAAAAGCTGTGTTAGCACAGCGTTGTGCCCAAGCTGTCTCTCCTGTCTCTCAGCAGGATGTACAGCTCAGGCTTTGCCCTATCAAGAGATTTATCATTTTCACTCATCTCAGAGCAGCCCCTGTCTGTGAAATACCACATAAACAATCTCTTAGCTTGAGTAGCTGTAAGTGCAGTCAAAAGTCCTGTGTTACCAGGCAAAACTCTTCCCTGACTGCAATAGCAAGCTTGTTTCTGGAAAGAAGCTGGGACCTGCTTTGTGAAGTCTAAAAATTTTCCCTCAGAGGAAAATGTTATAAAAGTCTTTCTGACTTGAATATATTTTATATGAGAAGACCTTTTGTTCTTTCAACTTGCTTTCTTTTTATAAGCTTCCTATATTCTCATATGTCCTTGCCCTAATTTATTTGCAAGGTCTTTTTGAGTCCAGAGTGGCAGAAGCTCCAGTCCAGAATTCCCTAAGGAGCCCTTCCCTGGGAACCAGTGCTTTGGTTCCTTTCAGGCGCCAAAGCTTCTTTGACCAAGTGAATCAATCGCTAGAGAAAGACAGCCTGACCATCAGATCAGCTCTACGTGTACAGAGACCACACAGTACCACCAATGTGCTGGCTAGGAGATCCACAAAACTTCTAAACCTTCTAAAACACAAAAGCATTACAGTAAGTATTTGGTCCAAGCCAGATTTAGCTCTCTCAGAATCAGGAGATTTGTTTATGTCGTGTGAGAATGTTCTTTCCTTTGATCTCCTGCAAAGGTTTTTGCTGCAACAAAAATTCTGCCTGTGTAGAATAATGGTTATGCATAAATAGAATCTTAAGGATTCCACTTGGGAATCCATGTTGTACAGGGCAGGGCACTTCTGGTATTTTTACTCAGCACTTTTGATAGAGTTTTTTTTATTTTAGATCTAATCTTTTCTAAATAAAACTCTCTGCCAGCTCTGCTAGACAGCAAAAATCTTATTCCTCTTTTACAGATACTGAAACCAAAAAAGAGAAAGTCTGGATAGTCAGCTGAATCCCACAGCAGAGAGTGCATGTCAGGGCTGAGGTGCAACTTTGTCTCCTAAACCTTAGGCCAGTACTTTACCTGTTGGAAAATACCATTTTTTCACCTCCCACCTATAAAACACCTTTGATTCTCTCTTTGATCTCTCCCTCTGTATGTCATTAAACACAAACACCCACAAGGTACATTTTTTTGCAAGGAATAGCAATACACTGGAGAACAAAGCTGTTTACAGCCCCTGGGAAGCCATACAGATCAGTGTGTTAAGAGAAACCCATCAAAATGCTACGTGAGACTGGCAGGACCTTATTTGAAGGTCCTGTAGTGTTTTGTAGCTTGTGATATTAGAGTTGTCCACAGGAAAGAACTGGAGAGGTGGCATTGTGTTTGCAGAGGAGCAGCTAACAGCAGGAACATGCTAACTGCAGCTGGGAATAGGAGGAAGGAGAGGAAAATATTCTGTGGAGATTCTGTTCCAGCCCTAAACAGCTCTAGAAATGTAAACTTGAATGCATGTCTGAAGTTTTGGTGGTGTTTCCTTGCTCCTTCCCTCATACAGGGCACTGTAGGGAGTACAAAAGAAAGAAACAGTTCACTTTGGCTATGAAAAGGAGCCTTGTAGGTGCTCCTTCATATCCTTGCACAGTACAGTGCATTTAAAAACACAAATTAGCAGCATTGCCCAGCATTGTAATGCAGCCACTAGTGAAGAACACATCAAGACTGCTTGAGCAGAAGTAGAAATCTCAGACAACAGGTGAAGAGTTGCTACACCTGCAGAGAACTCCGGGAATATTTTGTGTTTGGTCAGAGGGGGGCAGGTATTTCTGATAAAATCTAATGAGGAATATGTAATATGATTTGTGGTCAGAACCCGGGTTTTCCATCCAAACACAAAGCTGACACAAAGACTGGGCAGTTTGAAGCACTGGCTCAACACCAGAACAACCAGAACATTGGATTTTCAGGTGCCCCTTGGTTGGTTAAGCCTAATGTTTTCTATGGGTTTTAGCATCATCCTCAGTGTGTTCATGGGTGGGGAGCAACTTCAGTATTCATGAGCCAGTGTAGCTTCCAGACCGCAAGAGTGACATAAGAACTAAGCTGTTCTGGTTTTGTGTGTTTACAGTTTGCATTAGAAACATACACTGATGGGATTAAGGGTTCAGTTTGGCTTTTTTCCTCTTAGAAATCAATCCTTAATGGTGCATCTCAGGAGAGATGGAAAGAGATGGGCTTCGACAGAGCCAAGACTGAGCACAAAAGGAGGAAAGAGGAACAGAGGCAGCTGAAGAGGGAGCAGCAGCAAGAGGCAGATGGCATCCAGCACCAGCTGCACAGGGACAATCAGAGGTGATGCCTGGGAACTTACTGCTTTTTGTGGTAGATGTTGGAAGGTTGGTAACATCGGCTCCTTGGTGCTCTCCTTCAGTTTCTGAACATCACACATTGTGCTTTATGACAGACTCTGCAGAGGGGTCACAGTGGTTCCCTAGTGGGAATAAAAGTTGACTCTTGAGGTTTGTGGGAGCGGGTACACATGGACCCTGTAGCCTTTAGCGTTACCTCCAAGGGCAAATTCCCTTTGATCTTGTTCTCAGACAAAAGATCCTTTGGTCTCTCAAATCCTTGCTCTCTGGCCCACAGTCCACTTAAGCTGAGCAGGACCTTGTGTTACCCCCGTGACCCACTCCTTGCCTTCTCCCCTGTTGCCTCAGTGGCTCCAGCAGCAGCACACAGCCACCCGCTTGTCTGGATCAGTCCTACAGCCCTGTCTGCACAATCTGCTTCCTTGATTCCTGGTCTTCAGGGCCAACAACACTTGGCCACACCAGGTTTATGTAGTCAGATGGACAGATGACTGCAGTTAGCTGACATCAGGTACCAGCCCATTTGGGAGTTTTGCTACCTCTGTTTTGGACACAGGTTTAAACCCTCATAACCTAACAAAGGGTCCTGGAATATTAACTAAGCACACATTGCCAGAATATCTGCTTTGTGTCTCATGCACTGTCTTTTTTATTGCTCTTTCTTTATGAGAAATTCGAGAAATTTTGTTTTGGAAACAGGCAACAGTTGCGTCAGAGAACACTGCAAGGGCTGGAGAAACAGCTGGAGCACAAAGAGAGAGCTTTGCAGCACATGGCACTGCTCCAGGCTGCTGGGGCTGAGAGGAGCAGGAAGGAATCCTCCTTTCAAGAGGAGGGGAAGAGGAAGGCAAGTCAGAGGCTTCAGCTCTTAAAGACACAGAGTTCACAGAGAGAGGAGTTGCAGGCAGAATGCAATGAAAGGAGCTTTGAACAAGAGAAAGAAAGGCTGGTAAGGGCAATTCCAGAAATTATTTTCCCTTGTGCTGTGTTTCCAGCAGTGGCACTATCTGGAGTATTTGTCTTTCTCCTGTTTTATATCCAATAAAACTATATTTAGGGATTTAAAAAAGGGTAACATTTTTTTGACATGTGTATAAAGATGAAAGATGGGAAGTAACATTCTCCATCTCTGCCATAAAAGGAGTCTTTCTGCATGCAAGGAATGAATATCCATATATTATACCCATTTCTGACTTCTACCATAGAATCATAGAGCCGTAGTATGATTAGGGACCTTGAAAGTCATCTAGTTCCAAACCCCTTACCATGGGCAGGGACATCTTCCACTAGACCAGGCTGCTCAGAACCCTCTCCACCCTGGCCTTGAACACTGTCAGGGATGGGGCATCCACAACTTTTCTGGGCAACCTGTTCCAGTGCCTCACCACCCTCACAGTAAAGAATTTCTTCCTCATATCTAATCTAAACTTACTCTCAGTTTAAAGCCGCTCCCCCTTGTCCTATTACTACAAGCCCTTGTAAAAAGTCCCTCTCCAGCTCTCTTGTAGCCCCTTCAGGCACTGGAAGGTGCTCTAAGATCTCCCCAGGGCCTTCTTCAGGCTGAAAAACCCCAATTCTCTCAGCCTGTCTCCATAGCAGAGGTGCTCCTGCTCTCTGGGCATCTTTGTCACCCTCCTCTGGATTTTGCTCCAGGAGGTCCCTGTCCTTCTTATGCTGGGGGGCCCAGAGCTGGACACAGATGAAAACTGAGGATGAAATTTGGCGTGAAAGCTGACTGTACAATTGTAAATATCTTTATGTAGGAGTTTCTGAGGAGTTTCTGCAGTCAGGGCAGGAAATGTTGGAACAAGAACCACAGGAGCAGGACAAGCAACAAAACCAGCACCAGGCTGCCAAAGTGAGAGTGTTCCAGAGCGGAGACCGGAGATCGGAAGATGGAAAAAGAAGACCAAAAAATCCGTGACCTCCAGCAGCACCTCAGAGAACAGTCCCTTTTGCTGCTTTGGGCATCCCTGCTAGTGTAAGGAAGCTGCAGAGTAGGGGAGAGGCCCTCGAGCAGTTCACACACCTGGTCTTTGTCTTGTAGGTGTGACTCAGTGTGCTACAGTTGTGACAAGTGGAATTACAATTCCCAGAGAGGTCTTTAATCTCCCTTTCATTGCAGCCAGAGTGCATGTCCACTGCTCTGTGCTTTACATGCCTTTCTTTCTGGAGTTACTATTCTGGTTCACCAGCCTGGGCTTCAGGTAAGTACAGATCTTCTACTGTCAAGGTGTAGGTACTGCTTGAGATGTGTTGGCCACTCCTTTAGAGGAGGAATGACTTTTAGAAGCCCAAAATAGAAAGTGGTGTGGGGGTTTTTGTTTGGTTGGTTTTTGTTTGGTTTTTTTAATGACAAGCTCCCCTTTCTAGGCACTGTGATGACAAAAAGGTCTGATCTGTGAAATAACTGTCTTTGGAGAGTCACCAAACCCAACGGTGGGCTTGGGTTTCTGTTTGGCCTCCAGTCTCACTGGCAGGCTGGCAGTCCCCAAAGCGGGTCAGAAAGATGCTCGGATACCTTTTCAGGTAGGGCCCTTGCTTACAATAACCACACCTTTTGCTCTTTGTGAATAAATGAGGAGAATGTTACAAAGACAGATGAACTGGTAAATTGATGGTTAACAAAATACAGTGGCTGTGTCACTGGCTATTATCAGCTCTGGGTAACCAGAAACGTACCTGTTCCTTTCAGATGGGTATTTAGGGAAGGAGGATGGACGTGGCACAGTTTATTTGCTGGAACACTAAGGGCTATGTGGAAGTATGTTCTTATCTTACACAGAATTATGCTAAAATAAATACAATATGTGTGATACCTTGTTTTGAGTAATGCCTGGAACCAAACTAGATACAAAATTTAAATGTTGTTGCCTGACATTCTGCGTTCACTTAGAAACATGTTGCACGTTTTGTGGCACGCTGCTCAACAAAAAGTGTGAGTATAAAAATCTATGTCTTTTGCAAGAATACAGCACAAGTGATAATTGCAGTTACTTAAGAAAAAAAAAAAGGTAAAATTAAGAAAACTTGTAAAAGGGAGCTCCTTTGAAATCCTGCCAGCAGTTTCTTAGCAGTAAGTCTCAGACTGCATTCCTCTATGGATAATGGAGAGGCTATGCCTTCAGCTTTCCCTTAAAAAGACAAAGTTAAGTCTCTCATCCAGATGTTTACAAACTATTCAGAAGCCTTAATAGCTGAAAGGGGTATTTTTAAACTTTAGGATCCATAATATGCATAAGCCATCCTCAGATTTTTGGGTATTTTTTTAAAAAAGGGGAAAGGAAGAATGAGCCTAAATACCAGGTGAGGGCTTTGACATTTTGTTTGTTTAACTTAAATTCTGGGAAAAAATATAACTGCATGTTATGGAAACTGCATGTGATGCACAGTTTTGCATTTTAGACATGGAATTCCGGCATTTGGTTTACACTCTGTTTAGGCTCTGGAAAAGTTGGCTGGAAGTCGCTCAGCAGGAACAGGGGTGGTTGTGCCCAAGACCTGCATAACTTATGGATGAGGCCCAGGCTGTGCCTGGCACCTCTATCCCGAGCCGGGTGGAAAGGGAAGAGGGCACATGCCCCACTGATGGAAAGTGGGTGCTGGCAAAGCATGGAGATTTTCTTTAATGTATTGCTTTGGGGTTGCTTGCTTTTCTTCTTGTTTGAGTTCTCTTCTACATAAAATCATGTGCTAGTCAGGACAATGGTGTGCCTACTTATGACTTTAGGTCTAACTAGACTTAGAGAAACAAGTGTAAAGCTTAAAAGATACTAAACTCTACTGCTGTTTCTATCCTTAAGCACTTGGAAATAGGATATGCAGTGATTAAAGGAAAGTACGTGAAATATATTGAGCTGAACCTAAACTTATTTTTCAGACTTCATTTATGTGCCATTAACCTTTACTTTATAATCACCATAAAACAGCAGATTGTCTGCTTATGTACTTTCTCTTCATTGCTTAACTATCTGAGAACAGACCACTGCAGAGAGCCTGCACTACTGCTATTTCACATATGGTATATCTGGGAATATATTTAATATCACAGTATTTCCAATCATTCATAGACTGTATTTCTCACTATTAAAATGCAGCCATAAAATAATTTTAATACTACTATTAAAATAACTGACTGTAAATGCCACATATAATCTAGCTCTTTTGCTGGCTTTATTTAATTTTAAACATTCACAACATGTTTTTGATTCATTAGGAAAATTCTTGGACTTTTTGTTTTGCAGCTACTGGAAGCAAACCCCAAGAATCTGCATATCAGTTAAGTCTTCGAGTTAAATAGGGTGACACTAGCATGGGGGAGGGTAGTAGAAGGAAGCACACAGAGGGGAAAAAAAAGACTTTTAAGCCTCAAAACCAGAAAAATTAAGAGCAGCACAAATATTCCCAGAAGTTGTTTTTTATTATGGAATTAGGTTTTTCTGCCTAGGCAAATATTTTATTATGCTGTTTATAATCAAACTCCCATAATAATGTGCTGGAGTACAGAAGTTTGAAAACAAAAAAAAAAATCCAAATGACTGGTCTGTTTTTATCATCCAAAATGACTAAAAACAGACCGCTCCATGCAGGATCTTGGGACACTTCTGCAATAAAAGTAGAAGTTAAAAGTACAAAAGACAAAGAGGTTTATTGGCTTTTTCAGCCTGTGTTGCTTAGGTGATGTTAGAACATCATTTCCTATACCACAGTGACAGGTAAGTCAGTAAATTAAATATTAAACCTGATAGATTTCAAAACAGACTTGATGGATGAGCATCTCTTTGAAGACTTTTAGACAAGTAGAACTGCTTTTCTCATCAGGCTGCAGTCATCTTGTGCACCTAAGCTACGTATGTCAGTTTTAAAACTACCAGAGCACATTAGCTCTTAAAATTGTGCAATGAGTCAAAAATGTCCAATTGTGCAAAGTCTTCTGGTTTCTGGAATAGACCTTCTGATCATCCCACGCCTGGTGCTCGGCTGAAACGACTGAAGACACTGTTAATGGAGAGTAACCATTGCACAGCATGTCCCCAGGGCACACGTGACTTCACCTTCAGCTTCCCTCGTGTTGGCTCACAGACAGCACAGGTAACCCCACACAGGGAGAGGGCAGCAGCCACAGGAGTCTATTTGAGGACAGAAGCAGCAGTTTTGATGAGGAGTGGTTTAGCTGCCTCTAGGATGTCCAGTTCAGGGTCCAGTGAACGACCTAGTCCCTCCAGAACCATGATGGCAAAGATGATGGAAGCAAAATTGCTCTCGAGCTTCACCTAGAACCACAAGAGACTAAATGGGCTCAGTGGACCTTATTTTCTTCTGTACCCATTCAACCAAGGTCCCAGCTCTGGCTAAGCTGAGAGGGAAGGGAAGAGGCTGCTGAGAGCACATGCACACCTGAAACTAATGCAACTCCACCAGCTGGAGTTTCAGAATTCACTGAAATCCAGCAGCAGGCCCAAACATAAGGGGGCAGTTTTAGGTTGAGTGCACTAAGGGAATCCAAGAGTTTGTTTTTCGTACAAAAAGGGGAATGGATTTTTTTTTCTTCTATACAAGAATAGCAGGATCTTAGAAGTGCTCACCATGGCTGCAGTGGTATCCAACATACTTGAACATATGCACTTGTGTAAGAGGCAGCTCACCTGAATGGCCATAAAAGACCCCACAGGTCAGAGGAAATGATTCTCTGCTCTGTATGTGAAGAAAATACTCCCCATTTCCCAGCCAGGTACCAGGATTGTTTCAAGGCATACCAGGGCACTAAGAATTCATGAAGTTGGGAGGACTTGCTTTGTAAGGGCCTAAATTACATTTCATTTTACTAGAAACCTACTTAATGAGGCTTAATGACAAAAAAACTCTAAGAAAGGAATGTTTAGAGGGACCCTTTGCACAGTGAGCAAAGTGGCTGACAACCTTTTCATCTCCTCTAGTTCAGGCCACTACAGCTCTGTTGATTTCCAAAGTTGTTTGCAGCTGTGAAAACTTGTTCCCCAAATAATCAGTTACAAGTAGTTATCTGTTATCTCTGTCCTGTGAGAAACTTCTCACCACTGAGCCCTCTAACAAACCAGTAAAATAGCTTGGTGCTGTTATATAACCCCATATCAAGAAAGAGGTCCAGAGAAGAAAGCATGCAATGCTATAGAAGTGGAATATGTATGAGATTTCATTTTCTGCTTCTAAGAGACTACAAAAAGAGATAGGAAAAACTATGTGTTACAAAAGTATTCCTCTTAGTAAACAACATCAGCCATTAAATGCAATATTTAGACCAAGAAAACCCAACAAAAAAGACATACCTGGAAACATGCTGAGAAACAGCAAGCCTGCAACACTTGGTTACATTCCTGCAGTTCCTCTCCTAGCAGTTCATTCTGGAAGTCAGTCCCCCTCCTTGTTAGCCCTTCATGTTCCTGGTAGTTCTCCCTCCCCAAATAAACTTCCAGTTACTGAAGGCAGACAGTGACAGGACCTCACCTTATGGGTCATCAACAGTTTGAAGACATTTGAGAGGAGATTTCCCACCTGCAGCTAGAATACAAAAAGAAGCAAACAACTGATCAAAAAAGCCCTTTTGTTTCACTTTTCAGGTGCCAAGCTGCACTGAATTGCAGGTAAGCTAGAATGAGACATGGTGCACTTGCCTTCCCCAGGGCAATGGTGTTCCCCCGGACTTTGGTCACGAGTTCTGCCATCTCAGCCTTGAACCGCTCGATGTCCTGGCACTGGTTGGCGCGGGCGTGGTGGAGGATCAGCTCTGCCACTCTCTCCCCCTGAGGAACAAGTTGGAGAGGAGAATCAGGACTTGATCGCTGGTGACTTGCAACTAACTGTTTGCAGTTCTTGCTTAGTAGCTGAGAACTACACCTGGCAGCACAGGATGAGCCTGAACACATGGTTTAGCATGGATTCCTTGGCTTGCTTCGGCAGATTAAACAGACCAAGACAAAATGTGTCCCTCCTGAGATATGCTGGTGAGCCATTCAACCTGCAGCTGTGAAACAGCAACAGGCAAGTATGAGCACATATGCTTGTTCTCAGAATGAATAGGAGACATTAGCACTAGATTCTCTAGCACATCTGAAAATGTATTTCAAGTGAGAAGGAGGATAAAGTAGTTCTCCTTATACACAGGAGCCTGCCCTCTGAGTCAGACCCTCTACCTGTTTTACATGCTCTTCACTACAGATGCTGACACACTACAGCAAAATGGAAGAAGGCACGTGGGCTTTCCAGCAGCAAGGCTGCAGAAGGGAACATGTGGAAGATCAAGACATTAATCCATTCCCTCCTCTTCTCTAGCAAAAGCTGACAAGATTCTGCAACAGTCTCCAATGCAAGTGGCTCCCAGGCAGTCCTAACTTGCAGCAGAAGCACTCCTAACCAGGGAGTGGCAGCCATACTTCCCACTTAGCACCTTCTGTTTCCTGGGCCACTGAAATTGTTCCACTCTGGCAGCGTTCTTGCTGTAGCAGAACATCTTAGCCCTGTGTTTGGTATAGCTTCCATGCTAGCAAGTCTCCTTGCCCCTCTTAGGGAGTATTTTAAGGGAAAATAGAGAGAAAACCCTCACTTGGGTTGTCAGACTCTCCAGCCTTCCCCTCCTCATGGCAGAGGCCTCACCTGTCCTTGGACCACAGCGGTGAAAACCGCCCGGAAGTTCTGCATGTCAGCGCTCTGCAGCTCCGCCACGATCCCTGCATCCAGCAGCACCAGGCAGAGCTGCCGGAGCGGCGGCTGCACTTCCACCACGAGCGTGTCACACAGGTCCACGAGGGCCGTCTGCTCCTTGCAGCTGCTGCTCACACGGGCCGTGCCTTGAACCAGGATGTTCCCAGGGTGCAGGTCAGCATGGACAAAGTTGTCAACAAAGATCTAGAGGACAGGTGAGTCTTAGAGAAGCTCATTCCAACCAAACCTGCCCTCACCAAAACTCCCAGGCAAACAGCAGAGGGCTGTTCCTGGTCTGTTTGCTGTCATCCCTAATGACAGTGCGTTACCCTTGGCAGCACCACAGCACACAGCTTCTGCTGGAGACCAGCTGTGCTGACATGGCAGGGAGTCAGCAGAGCTGTGTGGAGCAATCCAGCGTGTTTGCTAGAGGTCAGGTAGGACAGCCAGGAGTCCCAGCTGGGAATGGAGGTGCTCTTTGGTAATTAAACTGAGAGCACGCCAGTGGGCCTTAGCAAAGAGAAATGCAGTAAGAACAGGCCAGTTGCCATTCAGTGCCAAGAGTTATAGTAAATGGTTAAGTTTGTCTAGTCCAGGACATCAATCCACCTTACAACTGTATTGGAAAGTAAAGAAAACAAGTTAAGAGGAAACAAATCTGTGTAGCCCTTCTCTGACTCTGCTAGCAGTTAGCACCAGAAAGGACTGGCAAGAGGGCAAGTAGAAAACAGCACTTCCCCACTAAATCTCCTGGCCACTTGGGACTGCAGGACTTCCTGCCCCAAGGTCATCTTTGTATTTCTTGGATTTCTCCTATGAATTTGTCCAACTACATATAAATAATTAGAATTGTGTGAAAACATATTTTTTTTTAGGTGTTGCCTGAAAAAAATACCTCTGCTAATATTCACTCTTGTGCACTCATGACTGCATTTATCTCTGTCATAAGCTACTAATTTCTCTGCTTTCCAGAGTTAAGAGTCCAAATTATTTGACCATTACAGTGTTGAAGTCACTCCACACCAGTAATCATCCTGTCTGCCTTCCTCTGCACCTCTTCTAGTTCTATTACAGCCCTTGAACTGGAGGGTCTTGGACAGCAAGGGACTAGAACTGCACAGAGTACTCAAGAAACAGGTATTTGTTTTACTTAAAGACATAATGTTGTTTCTTTGCTCTTTAATTCTTTTCTACTACTCCTAAAATTTGAAACCAACGTTAGCGTAAAACTATTCTAGTTCCACCATTGCTTTTCTGAGTAGTAAAAGCTATTTCAGAGCCTGTCATACTCCATGGAGTCAGAACTGGAGGCTTGCCATCACCCTAGCACAATGCTGCAGTTACCAGCTGCATTTCATCTGACACATAGAGCCCACTCACTCACTCACTCAGTACTGTCAGGATCTTTTGCAACTCTTCCCTGCTAGTTCTCATGGTTCCTCACAAGACAGTTGTATCACCCTCTCAACACTCCTTTCCAGATCATCTGTGATTATTTCAGCCACAGAAGAACTAGACAGCCAGAAGTTGCATTTGCCCAGGTTTGTTTTCTTTACTGTGTATTTAATTCTTCCTTACAGAAAGGCAGTTTTAGAGAAGGAGCGGATAAAGAAATCAGCTATTGCTGTTTTCCCTGAGTTGCATCCAGAGTCTCTGCAGAGCACACGGTATTTGCTAATTATGTTGCACTACATAGTAGTTGGGCAATATGTGAATATTGATTAAATGGATTAGTGTGTTTCCTAAGCAGTGCACTGACCGAGGTGCACAGGCCAGTCCTGCTGCGTGCGAGCAGATGGCCCGTCTGCAGTGGAGGAAGCTCCGTGTCGGACTCTACAGCAGTGGTCTATCTAGGCCAGGCTTTACTCAGGCCTTGCGTGACATTGTACTCTAAGTACAGACCCTCCCTCAGCTCCTGCCACTTCAGGAGCTGTGCCACAGTGCCCCAAGTCCTGGGTTACCACAAGATACTTGGCATCCAGGGGCTGCCTCCAAAGGCACAACAGTGTCTTTGAGTCCATGTCCCTACGGACACGCGTGCAGGAAGGAGAAGGGGGAAGCAAATGGGTTCTCTCTTTAGCCATATTGTGTTATTTTCCCAACTGAATAGCTTCTGCAGGAAAACAACCTTCACTTCCAGCTTTAGCCAAGTGCCTACCATCTTTAGCAGCATGTCCATGCCCATCTTTGCAAGTCTCTGCCGCAGCTCTGTAGCGATCTCCGCATGCAGGTACTGTGAAATAGGCTCACTCTCCTGAAATAAAGACAGGGCTGGAGTCAAACACACCCTGTGTCCCATCTTCAGCCACACCTTTATCTGGGTGCCAAGAGTTCAGGAGAGGTGGCAACAATGCCCTAGAAAGGACCTGTCAGATAGAGGCTGTATCTAGTGTGATAGAGAACATGAGAGAAGCAAGGGTTTGTTCTTTGCAAAGAGGGATAGTGTTTCTGGGACAGAAATAGTCTTGCCAGGATCAAATGCAGGAAAACTAAGGCTGAGAGTAGCCTTACATCCACAAGGGAACTAAGGCAAGCATCAGAAAGTTGTCAGATTGCTGAGCTCCTTCCTTTGACCCACCACAGAAGAGACTTGGAGTGTGGTTTGGTTTGCCAAGTACAGGCAAGCACATGGTGGTGGCTGGAGACACTGTTGGTCTGCTTGGTTTCGGGACAAGTGTCTACTTCTAGATGGAGTTGTCTGCCACCTGTCTTCTGGGATGCATTGCTTACCAACAAAAATACTGGAAGAGACACCAAGGAAGGACACCAATTCTCCTTAAGCAAATAAGAGAAAAGCATCCTTCTGCCTCTGATCCCTTCTCAAAAAAAAAACTTCCTTGGCATGTTCTCTCCAGGGCCATCTCACTGCTACCACCACTCTGAGACCCTGAAATTCTTACCTCAAACGTTTCCACTAGAACATCTGCTGTTACCAAAGGCCAAAGGGGAGTTGGAAACTTCACAAAATCGACATCTAGGAAATTTTGTCGGAAGCGCTCCAGATTTCTGGCTTCGTAGCGTAAGTCAATCTCAAGGGAGAAACAGAAAGAGCAGGTGGGAAAATAGATTCAACTAGAGTTAGATCTTCAGGATCCTGTATGAGGATAGGACTGTATGAGGAAAGGACTGTACAGGACTCAATACCAACAAAACTAGTCAGAAAGCCAGAATGAAAACAAAATCAGAGGTACTTTTTACATGCTTATAGCTTCCCTGATGGAAGAGTGGAGTAACAGACTGGGTAATGGATGGTCCACAACCCAGCACCTTTGAAATCTGGGTGCCTTACTATAGGCACGGTGTCTCAAAATAGACCATGACTGCGTTATGTTCGAGGACACGACAAGATCCTGAACCAAAGCTTACTGTCCAAATTGCAAGGCAAGCAGACAAGGTAGATGAACTGCAGCCCCAGCCTCACTTAACAGAGAAGCAGCCATAGCAGGAAGAAATTTAATGTAAAACATACAAAATAATCCACTATGCAAAGTCCAGGCCCTGGCTCTTCAGTGATGCAGTGTCTTGACACAAGGGCCTCTTTCTGTCTGCTACTGCTCAAGGAGGTAGGATAACCTTCCTTCACCTCCCTCATCTGACAATGGGAAATATCCCAGGAATACTTCTTGTTTTTTTCAAAGATAATTAAAACTACAGTGAGCCTATCAGATGTTCTCTTAACCCTCAGTCTTCAGCACATCCACCAAAAGCTCTGCCAGACTAAACTGGAACTAAATGACCTCGAGTCACATTTGACTACAGTCAACAGTTTACAACGTGGATTTACTGCGTAGAGTTTTTGCAATAGTAGAAAATAATTAAGGCTTTCAAAAGCTTGTTACAGACTTCAGACTCTGCAATCTAGACATAGAAATGAAATTAGCAGATAATGGTTCATTTTAATAGCAACATAAGCCCAATTAAGCCCATGGAGAAATCTTTGTAAGTGTGATACTAGCAACATTTCAGGACTGTGTCTTTAGAAAACAGGGAAGAATGAGAATGTTTTCAGAATGATTTTCAAAGTCTAAAAAGTATTTTTAACTCAAAGATTGTTAAATTTTGTCGTTGCGTTGCTTTTTTGCTTTGTGAGCATATAACCTTTCCTACAATAACATTACGTGATTGATTAGAATACAGAACATAAGTAAAGAACAAGCCAGCCTTCATCTAACCCTTTAAAATGCAGCAGTGTGAACAGTTAAAGCCAGCCAGTAGCAAGACAAAGGGCAGTTTTGTTTCAGTAAGTGGGGACCATGGCATGGCATGTACCTGCTGCATCATAAGCTTCTCGAACTCCTCCACGATCTCTGTCAAACTGAGCCACTTGAATCCAGGGATAAGTCCAATGAGGCGGCTGCCCATCTTCATGAGAAACAGATCCATCTGGACTTGGTGGACCAGCCCAGGGTGCAGGACCTGCACAAGAATGAGCAGTGGCAAGATCAACTCTCCAAACACTCCATTGCAATCAGCTCAAGTGATACATCCCAAATAGACAGAACCCAGCCTATTAGACTGGAAGCCAACCAGCTTCTTCAGCTAGCCCCCAGAAGAATTCACATTTTGACATGGATTAAGTTGTAACAAAACATTTTATAATTGTCAAATGGAATATATCTGTGCTGGAGACTACAGTCTCACCCAAAGATATTTTCCACCACTTTCAGGCTCCAGCCCTGTCCCTGACTAGTATCAGAAGCTGCTCAAATATAAGGTTTCTTTAAAAAAAACTTTGCTGGAAAGAACTTGTCTGTTCCAGATTTCTTCATGTGAGCAGAGAAGGGGTTTCACTGTCTGGAAGGTGTACTGAATATTAATTTTTTTTTTAATGTAAACTGGGCCCTTTTAGGCATTCCCAGTACCCACGTGCCATGTCAAACAGTGCCATAGGCAGCATGGGTATTTGGGCTCTCCAGCCAGGAAGAGCTGGGGCCACCACAACTGTGGATTGCACTGGGCTGGAACAAAAGCACTGAGAAAGGACACCAAGGAAGACAGCATCCCTTCTCTCACTCTGCCTGGCCCTAGCCAGCCACTCATCCCCATGGGAATTAAAATCTGATTGACCCCATCCAGCACAGTCTGTTTTCATACATCTACTGTTCAGGTGTACAACTTACTTTAATGGCTACAGGCGTGAGATGTCTGGCTGATGAAGGATTTGCATTCAGGAGTGGTTTGGCCATCTGCTCCATAAGGGACATCCTACTCATGGCACTTCCCTGGGAGCAGTCTGCTAGGCTCAGTTCCTCCCTGCTCCTCTCATCCCGTGTCTCCTTGCTCTTCCTCCTTCTCAGCCACTTGAAGAGACCTCTAAAGCCTGACACTTCCCACGCTTCAAAAGCGGACCTGAACTCCGAGTGTTGCTGCAGCTCCTGGGCCCAGGAGCCGGCAACAGCAGTGAGGTCAGCATAGGCTTTATAGACCTGGGCGACGCAGCCCGAGCCGACCGGCTCCCGGCTTGGGAACTTGAGGATGCCCGTCCAGTCCTCACCGAAGGCCTTCCTTAGGAGCATATCGGTGTGGCCCCAGGGGTGCGGGCTCACCTCGACGTGCAGCTTGGAAAACTCATCGCAGAAGGCCTCCGAGAAGAGGTCCCTGCGAGTGCTGGCCCACTGGCCCAGCTTGATACAGGTGGGGCCGGCGGCCTCGGCCGCCCTGCGCAGCAGCCGCAGCCACCGAGCGCCCATGCCGGGCCACAGCCGGCTCAGCGGGTACAGCAGCAGCAGCGGCCCGAAGCGCAGTACCAGCCCGCAGGCGCGCACCCCGAGCCGTAGCACCAGCCCCAAGCGCCGCAGCAGCCCCCGGGGCGGCCGCTCCGCGCCGCGCTCCCCCGCCCACGCCGGCGCCCGCTGCCCCGGCCTCTCCTTCCAGGCGGGCACGGCGGGCACGGCCACGGGCACGGCCAAGGCCACGGCGCCCCAGCGCCCGGCGCGCAGCCCAGGGCGCCCCGCGGCCGCCCGGCCGGGCAGCGCCGCCCTGATCCTGGCCCCGGCGGCGCGCGGGAGGAGCGGGATCGGGAGCGGGATCGGGAGCGGCAGCAGCCGCGCGGCGCCGCCCGCCACCATCGCGCACTCAGCCGCCACCACCGCGCGCGTTCCCGCCACTACCGCGCGCGCTCCCGCGGCCCGCACCGGCTGCCGGGGGCGAGGGGGGCGCGCGTGCGACCAATCAGCGCGCGGCAGCGCGGCCGCGCCCCGCCCCTTAAAGGGACAGGAGCGAGGGCCCGGCGGGGGCTCCCGCGCGGTGACTGAGGCGCGTGCCTGGGCTGTCGTCTCCGCGGCGGGAGCGTCCCTCGGGATCAGCATATACCGGAGCGGGACAGGAGGGAAAGGGGCCGCGCTTGGGCTGGGGGCCTTCACAGCTCCATCCCTTTTGAATCGTAGAGCCGTAGAATATCCTGAGCTGGAAAGGGCACACAGGGATCAGCAAGTTCAAGCCCTGGCCCCCCTGCACAGGACAGCCCCAAGAGTCACACCGTGGGTCCAAACGCTTCTTGAGCTCTGTCAGGCTCAGTGCTGTGGCCACCTCCCTGGGGAGCCTGTTCCAGTGCCCGACCACTCTCTGGATGAAGAACCTTCCCCTAATATCCAACCTCAGATCAGCTGATAGTGTTGCAGGCTCAGGGCATCCCTGGTCAGCCGCTCTCCCGCGATGAGTCTGTGACCCGATCAGCCGCGGGAAGCCGTGACAGGTGCTGAGTTGGTAGCGAGTAAGGACTTTCTACGTTCCCTCGGGTACTTCTGTTTGCAACCAGAAAGGCGGCTGGGGCGCCTTCTCTCGGGATTTCATTTCTGGCCTCGACACCGGCAGCCCCCTCACCTCCCTCCGAGCAGCCCCCTTCGGGCATCCCCCCTTCACCCTCGGGCATCCCCCCTTGCCCCTGGGCGCTCCCCGTTACCCCCGGGCATCCCCCTTCCCGAGTGAGCAGCACGGGACGCGCCCCTGCCCGGGGCGGGGGGCGGGCGCGGTTGCCCTGGCGGCGGTGCGGGGCGGGACGGGGTGGGATGGGGCGGTGCTCCCGCCGGAGGGCGGCCGGGGCCGGGGCCGGGGCCGGTGGCGGCGGGGGGCGGGCGGGCAGCCCCCAGCCGCGGGTCCGCACGCCGCCAGCCCGGCGCCGGGACCGCCGCCGTCATGCCGGGGCACGGCCCCCCCGCTCCGCCGAGGAAGGTAAGGGGGGCGCGGAGGAACCGGCGGGCGGGACGGGGGGAGAGCAGAAGTGCCGGGGCGGCGGGGGTCGGTGCGGCTCCAGAAAAGCCTCTTAATTCTATCTTCCCTCCCGCCCCTCGATTGGCTTTTGTTCCCCCCCGTACCGCGTTCGACGGCAGAGAGGGAAAGCGGGGTCCGTGAGCCCGAACGCCCCCGCGCTCCCGGCACAGCCGCGTTCCCGCCGGGACGGGGAGGCTGCCGCTCTCTCCGAGCCCGCCTGGTGCGGGAGTGCCGGGCTGGCTGCGGGAGCGGGTCTCGGCCGGTGGGAAAAGGGCCGAGAGGACGTGAGGAGCTGCTGGAAAGTGGCCTCGGGTGGGTTCGGGGGCGGTGGGGCGGAGGAGCAGAGGCAGCCCCGCAGCACAGGGCCCCTGAGCGAACTCAGCCCTCGAACTCTCGGTCTCCGGCACAGAACAGACAAGGAAACGCAAAGCACATTCTTTGGGGGAAGCCCGGGCCCTACCGGAGGAAACAGCCAGAGTTCTCTTCGGTTTTGGCAAACCCCTGAATCCCTCCCTGATGGTAGCCCTCCATTTCTCTCTCTTTGCACTGGATAGCTTGCTTTTCTCTTACTTTACCTTCGGCTGGAGGAAACATCTGCCCTTGAGTGCAGTCTGTAGCTTATCAGGGTGACGTTTCTGACTCCCCCTGGGGACCCGTGAGAATATTCACCTGTCCCGGGGAGAAAAATTCCAGTTTGCTTTCCCGCTGTGGTACCCAGGGATGATGGGTGCTAATGGGTTAGGCGTGGAGTTGGTGGAGGGGGAATGGTGTTTGGGAAGAGAACAGGGAAGAAGCTACAGCTGGCTGCTGCTGTGGTCCCAGGGTGTCAAATGCACACTGGAAGGTAAACCATGCCAGGTGTATTTGGGATGCTTTCAGAGGTTTTGACTTTACAACTGTTCGAGAAGCATCAAGGCTCTTGATGCTTGGTGCTGGACAAGAGATGGTCATGGAGGGATTGTGGCTTTCTGACTGCTTGGAGCCTTGCGAGAGGTAGTAAGTGCTAAGCATGGGCACTTAGCTCTTGCAGGAGCATAGTTTGTTTCCTAAACAAGTCAGCAAATTGTATGGGAGTTGTTCCTGACCCTAAGGTGTTCCCAGCCACCTTTGCTCTTGCCATTTAAACAGAGTTGTTGCTTTTGGAAAGGAACCATCTCCAGCTTGGAGCTCAGCTGAAAGGATAAAGAAGTGGCCAAAGGGATTTTCATGGGGCTTTCATTTGCTACCAGGAAGGGAGCTGCTGGTGTTGGCGGTGGATTAAAAAGCTGGTTTGTATGTTGGCTGCCACCTTACTGACCACTCATTCTTGGTGTGTGGTAGTGAAGTCCAATAAAGTACTGGCTCCATTTTCTGAACCACCAAAAAGGGAGCTATTGCATCCTGCCAGAGGGAAGCCCCTTGTGTTGTGTTCTGAAATGTTGTCACTGGGGTAGTGTTTGTGGGGTTTGGTGGTTGTTGGGGTTGGGAGGCAGGGGGTTGTTTGCTTGTTGTTTGGAGCTTTTTTAAATAATCCAGATGGTATTTCAGCATGTGAAAATCGATGGCTACCATGTTGGGTCAGACTTGTAAACAACTGAAAATACTAAGTGTGTTCATGTTCACCATTAAGTTCATGCTAAGTATGGAAAAGAGAGGAAAGCCATGGGATTTCCCAGGGTAATACGGCGCCTGTTTGAGAAATGGAAGAGAAAGCACTGAAAACAAAGGGCACTGGAGTGACCAGAGATGTAAAAAGCAGGCTGAAGATTTATGGCTCTGCTGGGACCACTCTCTGCCTGTGGGTGATCTGTACTGAAGCCTGGGTTGGCCTTTGGCGTGTCCATGTCCTGACAGTCCATGCAAGAAGTTACTCCCTGTTCAGAAGCTCAGACCCAAAGTTCCTTGTAGACCACAAGTGTGTGTGGAGTGTTCCAAAGTGCTGCTTTTAGTAGTGTCCCCAGCTCACTGCCTTCGGACATCTTTTAGGACATTTTGTCTGCTGAGACAACCTCTGTCTGCTTTCTGTTCTCCAAAACAAGAAGGGCGTTTAGATCTTTGTCAAGCACTTAAAATAGGCTTGTCTTTCTCCCATGCCTGGTGTATTTGCATGTTAAAGATGTTAATTTTGACCAGGAGACAATAAATAAAGACCATGTAAGCTCTATTTTTCAGATGTGATCTTAGTTCAGGAGGAGCTTTTCCACTGAATTATTCGTAATATCAGCCATAATAACTAATTCCTATGGACAGGCATTAAAATCTGTGTTTTGCTGGGTGCTCTGGGGGCAGAGAGGCAAGTGCAGTCCTTGCCTGGATTTTAAGAAATTTGGCAATGAAATTTTCATGCAACAGAGCCCTACATGGAGAGGTGCTGTGTGTTTCAGAAGTGCCCAATAAGTGTCGTGCTCTTTTGGATCCCCCAAATGCATCATTCAAAGCAGCTGGCTCTCCCTTCCTTTTGTAGCACCTGACATTTGTTTCCTGACTGGAATTGTGCTGAGGCTGCTCCCCACTAAGTGGAGGCCAGACCAAGGGGGGAGAAAAGGCTCTGTAGTGCACCATTAAGTACATGAGAGTGGAGAAGGACCTCTCTTAAGCTCTTGTTGAGGCTGGTTAATTGTGATGATCAGCGCTCTTAGGCATCCAGAACTGGGGTATAAGCTCTTTAGGGAAGCATTTTTTAGCGGAAGGATTTAAGTGCTAGTGGCTGATATGTCTCTTGGCAGGATCCCAAGAGCTGGCTGGAAGAGGCCTCTACTATGAAGGAAATGCTGAAATAGGACTTTTAATGCACTTGCATAGCAGTTCCTTAAGGATCAAGGAGACTCTCCACAGGGAAGAAGGGAGTGGGATGTAGCTGGAAAGAAATTTCTTGTTGCATTCAAGTCCTGATGAGAAATGAGCAAGCACAGTTTTGCCTGTATAAAGCTCAAAGAACATCACATCTGAGGAGTACTATCTGTAAACAGCATTTAACCCACAATGTTTTCTTCATTGTAGCTCTGAAGTACAGTGGAAAGGACAGTAGCACGTTTTTCTTGCTTATGGGGATTTTTTTCTGGTTTTCACATCTAAGCAGCTTTCTCAGCTTCTGGAAATGAAAGCAAAGGCTGAAAACATAAGGATATGCATGGCATTTGGTGGTGATTTCAACCCAGGTTTCAGTGAAGATGACCATATGACTGAATGCCAGGCTCCTGGCTTTGTGAAGGCTGTGCTTTTGAAAGGTTCCACAGGGATCTTGAGTGATCTTGAAGTTGGGTGCCTGAGACAAGCTAGAGTCCCTGGAGCCTCTGACCCTCTACCAGCCTGGATTTTCAACCAAAGCCTGTGTCCTTTGGTGGAAGCCTGGCACAGAACAGGCTGAGAATCAGGTCAAAGCCTCTGTTAATAAAGCACTAAAGGGCATCATTGCTGTCATACATAAATACTTAAGGTCCTATAGGCTGCTCTTATTCAAGACCTCCCCCAGCCTTTATGTGATTCACCAACCTATTGGGTCAAGGTACTCCGTGTCTGTGGACTTAGGACTGATGAGGTGAAAGTCGTAATTCCCCAGAATCTTCCTGATCAAAGCAGTGGATCCTTGCCTGCCACTCATGTGAGTCTTCACCAGTTCATGTCTTTCAGTGAGGCAGGAGCTCACTGAACTCAGGCCATAGAGCCTGGGGCTCTGCAATTATGATGGTCCATTCCCTCCTGTGCTGAGGTGGCTCTGAGCAGTTCTGAACCATATCGTCATCCTTGCAGTTGCTAACAGAGGTTATGCTCTTGGAATGATCCTGGTGGGATGGCCAGGGTAATCCTGTACTGAAACCCCCTGGGTTTTTACTACTCTACGCTAAATAAATTGCCTAAACATTTGCTGGGGTGCTGTGTGTTTTCAACAAAGATCCCAAAAGGGGACTTATGGGAAATCTTCCTTGCAAGAAGCTTGAAACAATGGGCCTCCTTTCTTTAATGCAGATAACATGTATTGAGAACCTAATTTCTGTCTTTTCTGCAGCTGAGAGAATTCAAGCATAGTTGGAAGGATAGAGGCTTGAAAGAGTAATGGCCTGCTGGAATGAACACTGTCAGTGCTGGTATAACCTTCCTCCTTTGCTTCAGCGTGTCATCCCTTCCCCAGGTTAGGGAAACCAGCTGTAGCTGGCATACTGTTACTTCCAAGGATTTAGCAGACCAGATGCAATAGTTTGTGGTCATTAAAGGTCAGTTTTTACTGATTAAACTTATTAGGATGTAGTTCATCTCTGAGGCCTTCATATATGTTTTGGGCAAGATCGTCATCCCAGTGCTGGGACACTGACAGCCAGGTTTGCTTGGGGTCTTCTGGTTCTCCTTTTTTAATCACTGGTGTGAACAAGCATTTGGCTTGAATGTTCCCTGTTACCTCTATGTGCTGTTACACGTGACTTTTGCTGAATGTGAGACAGAGCTGTGTCTGCCATCCAACGAGCAACTCCTGGGTTGCGGTAAAGCCTCAAGTTGCTCAGCAGCAGCAGGAAGGCCAGGAGAGGAGGTTTGCACTGTGGCCAGGCTGCTGTGTTCAGCCCCAGCAGGAGTGCCTGGTCCTTGGTCCCCCTGCACTGCAGCCAAAGCTCTGGCCCGGCCCTGTGCTCCTGGGCTGGGAACTGGCGGTGTTTATGTGATGAAAGAGAGCAGAAGATGGCTTTTCCTGAGCTCTGCCTTTGCCCGTACATGTGCTGGCCCAGAGCCAGGATGGAAACTGTGTCCTCATGAGCAGAGAGAGGGAGATGGGAGGAGCAAGAGATGAAAAGGGGCCCAGAAGCAGAGGGAGTTAAAATAAAAACACCAACCCACACAGAGAAAAGCCTCTAACAGCTGGGCCTGGCCATCCCCTGGGTTCTTCATGCAGTGGGCTCCATGCGCAGTGCTGACAAGATCTCATCTAGGAGTGTGGGTGTGGGGCAGAGACGATTTTGAGATGCGTGATGGAAGATTAGAGTAAAAAGCAAAAGGAAGGAAGCCAGACAGGTAAGACAGCTCTTGTTCAGCTCTATCTGTGCTGTCTAGAGTGGGCTTTGTGACTTGCTACTACTGGTGCTGGGCCACTAATAAGGCAGATGCCCGCTGTGTGAGCTGTTGGAAGAGTGCTACTTTGTTTTCAAGTGTGGCATCTATAACTGTGGCGAGTCTTGTCTCCTCTGTAAAATAGTATTGCTAATGCTGGTGGAGGTTTGTTCCACTGCTCTGGTTCCCTCCAGCATATGTACAGCAGAGAGCTACTGATCTGAATGAAGTCCAGTGTAAAGATAGATTCTGCAAGGACATGCTGGCAGCTCTTATTTTCCTATGCCCATCTCCTCATTAGGCATCATGGTAAGTAATCAGATTGGCTGAACATTTCAGCATATGGGGTGCCAACCTTGCTTGGAAGGGTCTTGCCTTGGTTAGATATCTGCAGGGGGCTACCTGGCAGAAAATCTGGTCTTGGAGAAACAGTCAGAAAAGCTTTGCTCTGAGGTCATCTGAAAATCTGGCCCAGATGCTTAAAACATCAAGAGCTTATGATGGTTAGGGGCAGCTCGAGTGGGGAGAGGTGCCACCTCACTTGGAAGTGGATGAAAGAGTTCTGGCTGAGACCTTGCCAGACCCTGATCCTGCAGATCCTGGAGAGCAGATGGCTTCTGACCAAGTTCAGGCACATAAGTTGTGTTTCCAGAAACTTACTGGGGACTCTGGCAATCCACTAGAGAGACTGTTTCGAGGGGGACGACTTGCTGCTCTTTGTAACCAGAATAATTTCAAATGGCTAGATGCTCTGCGTTTTAATTAGATTTCCCTTTGGGAATAAAAGTGGTGAAGTGTTTCCATGATCCTGCTACACTTAAATATTTCGTGCTGTGCCCCCCAGTCTGGCATATCATTTAAGCAGACATGTGGGCCCCAGTGCATTCTTAGATCCACCCATCAGAGCACTTTGGCTCTCAGTGCAGTAAACCATTCCTGCTCAGAGAAGTTTGGACTGGACTTCATGCACTCTAATGGAAGATAGTGGGGTTTGAGCATAGGCTTAAAATTAAGCACCTGCTTAGGTGTTTTCCTCATCACAAGTGGTCTCTCACTCACCCACTTGTATTCTCTAGAATCATTTTATATTAGCAGTGTCCTTGAACATTGATTTTTCTCTTCTTATCCTTTGAGACTTCTTGCCAAACACTTGCTGACAAGCTGTGTTACTGTGAGCAGTTCAGGTGAGATGCTGTCACAGCCCTGGTATTTTGGAAGCAATATGAATAGGCATGCATATGTGAATGATTAAATCAACCCATCAGGGTGTCATCTGGAGAGGAACAAATGCTGAGCTTGCTTTGCAGGCGGGGGGAGGATGAGATCCCCCTCTGTATTTTTTGCTGAAAGCTTTTCCCCTCTGCAGATGTGCAGCTGCTGTAGTTCTTTGCCAAAAGCTGGCTGTGACTTTCAGAGCTGGGGAACGTGCACACATCTGTTTGCAGAGGAGAGCAGCAAAGGGGCTCGGGTCTCCTGTCCTAGGGGATTATGTTCTCGTGATAGATAGCACTGACTGTCATGGAGGGAAATGGCAAATTTCACAGGGCACTGAGAGGACACTTCATAAATATGAGTTTGCTTGCCAGTGTCAGCCAACACACCACATTGCTAAATTAAAAAAGAGCTCTGAGAGACTTTTCAGACTATTGGAGCTTTCTCCTTATAAACTGTAAGCCCCTGCAGAAGATGTATATATTTTCCACATAAAAAAGTACAACATGTTTCAGCTGCAAAGCATGCTGTGAATATAGCCTTCACAGGGTTTTTTAGGTAAGACTTGAGTCTTGGGTTATCCAGAGCTCAGAGTGGCTTAGTAACAAGGAGAAGTAAATGCCCCATACTAAAACTGAGAAGGATGTCTGCACCTGCACATGTAGCACTTTAAAAATCAACATCTGGCCAAAATCAGACCCTGGAGCATCCTCTGCACTCAACTGATCCATGGGAACTTTTGTCTTGAGTTCAGGGAGCTTGAGATCTGGTAACTGAGACTCTGGTTTTCCCTGCCTTGACATGATAGGCTGCATGTGCAGCAATCCCTGGTCTAATTCTACAAGACAGTTTGTTACTGTAAAGAAATGTGTAAGATATTGAGCTTTTTCCAGATGATGTAAGAAGCCCTGATCTAGCTGGCTGCCATTTCTCAGCTTTGTCAAACTCTGAGAGAGGCCTGAGGTTTCCTACTGGGAAACCAACACATGGTAACTGTTTTTGCATTGGATTTCTGTCTCTGTCCCTGGAGATTACTGTGAGTGATTTCAAGTTGAAGCTTTGCCATGGTGTCACCTCTCACATACAACAATCCTTTACTTGTGATGGTGGAGAATACTGACAGCTATTGCTGCTCAGTCTGTGCTAAACCTTGCCCTATCAGTATCCTCTTGTTTGCACAGTAGGAAAGTTTTCTTGTGGAGTGATTTACGTTACACAAATTCAGTGGGAAACCAAGGTTTCGCCTGTTAAATTCCTAAATTCCTCCACTAGCCAGAGAAAGACAACTTTGGGTGTGTTTCAAGGAAAAACAGGATCAACTCTAAAAGGCAAAATTTCATAAAATGTTGTCAGAATTTGATGAGGTGGGTTTTTGGTTGTTTGGGCTTTCCTTAATAGCTTATTCTAACATGTAATATATTGCTTCATGTTCCACTTGTTTAATGTTTGCTTGCATGGGGTAAACTTACTTTTCTGATCTGAAGCAATCTGGAAATATTATCAGAAACTTGGCATGTCAGAGCAGTGAAGGACTTCAACTGACCAGCAACCACTGCAGGAATACAAATTGTAGCTTTTCTGTCCTTCAAACCAGAATATTCACATATGTCAATCTCGGTCCCTCTGGTCATTCGTGCTCAAGGCAGCCTTCCATTAAAATTTCATTATTATTACTATGAATAGACTAGACTATTTCAATTGGAAGGAACTTACAGTGATCATCTGGTCCAGCTACCTGACCACTTCAGGGCTGACCAGAAGTTAAAGCCTGTTACTAAGGGCATTGCCCAAATGCCTCTTAAACACTGACAGACATGGGACATGGACCACCTCTCCAGGAAGTCTGTTCCAATGTTTGACCACCCTCTTGGTAAAGAAATGCTTCCAAATGTCCAGTCTGAACCTCCTCTACTGCAGCTTTGAACCATCCCCATGCATCCTATCATAGGGTACCAGGGAGAAGAGCTGAACACCTCCCTCTCCACTTCCTCTCCTCAGGAAGCTGTAGAAAGCCATGAGGTGTGTTTTGTTTTTACTTCAGGCTTCTGGGAAAGATCTGCTTTTTGAAAAATCAAGCCTGAGCTTGGATTACATTGATTTTTCTTTCTTTTTTAAGTAAAAAGAAATTTTCAAAAAGGCCTGGAAACAGGTAATCACCACCCTGTTCTTTTTTCCTGAGGTCTTCAGAAGGTCTGCTGTTTCATTATCTCTGTTGCATGTGTAACTTTTTTTTTTTTTAACTTGTAAACAGTGTTTTGCAATAGACGAGATTTGGGTATGATTTGCCACAAAATCCTTGAATGCAGAATTAAGCAGAAGATTGTGTAATGCACCTTTTCTTAAGCAGTTGTTTCACAGAGTCAGCATGACTTGGTGACACAGTGATGAAGCAGTGAGGTGTATGTGGGTGAGATCACCAGAAGAACAAGATGGTATCACTGTCACTGTCTAGCTGAGCAATGACCTGGAAATGAGGTTTGGGGTTTTTTGGTGCTTTGGAGGCAATTTTGTGGTATTGCTTTTTAAGTTTTGTGGTTGAATAAAAAAAAATGTATAAAGAACTATTTGGAGAAAGGTGGCATGGAGGGTAGCCCCACCTCTTCCCTTCCCTCTGTTTTTGCCTTCAAAAAATACTTGGTAGGAAGGAGGGGAAGCCTAAACAAAGTGTTTCAGCTCCCTGTGAAGGGAAGGTTTAGCACATACACACACAGTCTAGCTAAATTTTGGTAGGTAATAATGTCACAATAAAGAGCCTGACTCTTGTAAGCTTTGGCATACTGAATTTAGATTAAATTTGGCAAAAATTATTTCAGTTAATCAGAAACCATAAGTAATTTACTCGTCCAGCAACACTCAACCCTGTTTGTGATTTATGGAAATTGCATTGCTGAGGCCATGCAGCTGTATTTCAGTACGTGAGTGCATCTTGCCCAGATAAGTTTCTGGTCCATTTCTGATGAGGTAAGAGAAACAGGTACTCTCAAAGTTTGTGAGGTACCTACCTCAGGAATAGAGAGTGCTTTTAGAGCACACATCACCTCTTGCGAGTAGCTCACTTGTGAACATCAAGAGTTAGCTAAGATGGGTCAGACCACAGTTCCAGTTTAGTTCCTGCATAGAAAATTATGTTAATGTGAGGTACCTGGGAGTATACTTAACATATAAGCTGCTTACTCTTGTCTCAGTGTATGGGATTTGGAAAAGTCAGTCTTGACAAACATATGACCTGAGTTAGGACAGATTTCTTAATCATTGTTTTTTCCTATCATGAAAAGTCAGATTTGTTTTGAGGAAAGTAAAGAAGAGCGATTTATTAGTTTTGTTTGATGACAGTATTTACAAACACTATGCATCTCTAAAATATTTTTGCTTAGAAAGACACATAAGCTAAGACACCTTCTTGCTAACCAATTTCCAAGGCTGAAATTTCTCCCATCTTACTTTTCTTTTCAATATGAATGCAGTAAACCCCCTTGGAGAAGTGGATGACAGATTTTTATTAAGTAGATGCTATCCAGTCTGAATGTTTGAGTTATTACATGCAGAAGAGATGGGAAAAAGAATGCCTATTTGAATGCCAAACATTTTTCTTACCAACCAAGAAACAGATCAAGTATAGCATTACATAAGCTCTTCTCGTGCCTCTCCTAATTGAAGAAAATGTTTAGGGAATTTCCCCCTAAATGATCAAGTTTAGGTTTAGTTTGCCAGTTATGTCTGTAGACATTCTCTTTTCAGTAAGGAAAATGTAGTTGTTATCAAAAGATCCATTGTGCTCAGCTATGGATAACTGAAGCAACACAGTGCAGCTTCTACCTTGGCATAAAGAACATGGTTCTGGTGAGGAATATCTAAAAAAAATATAATCTAACTGAGGGGAGATTTATATTGGATATTAGGAAGAAATTCTGTACTCTGAGGTTGGTGAGGCACTGGAACAGATTGCCCAGAGAAGTTGTGGATGCACCTTCCCTGGAAGTGTTCAAGGTCAGGTTGGATAGTGCTTTGAGCAACCTGGTCCTAGTGAAAGGTTTCCCTGCCCATGGCAGGGGTTGTGGAACTAGATGCTCTTTAAGGTCCCTTCTTACCCAAAGCATTCTGGGATCTGACTGTCCTGTTCGTAGGGTATTTAAACATGTGCATTTGCTAAAATCACCATCTTTTGCAAGGAGAAATAAACCCCCAAACATTTATAGACAGCTTCTTTCCTGAGCCAGACCTTTAAAGCTGAGTGTGTAATGCTGATGCTTTTGGGACAGAGGGGATGGGAATTTCATAGAGGAACCTGCATATCATCAGGGTGTTGTACCAGGTAGATCACCTGTCTCCTACTGCTGGTCCTCTGCTGTGGGAGACCTCATGTCTCACCCTGCAGGAAACTTTTGTCTTCTTTTAACGTCACGTGAGAGCCTGTAAGATTTGTCCCATCCAGGGAGGTTTTATGGACTTGAGCAGGGAGGGCTCTGCTTGTGTCTCTGTAAGTAGACCTGTGCTGGGGACGAGCAGAAATGAGGAGGGTGGTGGGTGAGGTGCAAGCCACACCATAAACACTGCAGTCACATCAATACCTTCAGTGCAGCTAGGATTTCTCCTCGCGTTGGACTGGAAACATGTTTATGAGCATTTAAGATGAAAGGGGATGATGTTTATTGAATAGTTTGGGGACAAGGCTTTTGCAAAGGGTTTAACTCCAGAAGACTCCTACTTTGATACTTTGTTCTGGGTCCTGTAAAATGTGCCCTTGTGAAATGCAGTCAGTGCTGGCGGCTTTGTAGTAATGAGTTTTTCCTGTGCACAATAAACAGTATCGGGGCCCAGTCCAGGATAACATCCAAACATCTTGGGTGGAGTATGCCCTTGTGGTTACCCTGGAATACAAAACTTGGATGCACGTTCTCTGGGTTGGAAGCTTGTGTACAAATAGCTCTGCTTCAGTTGTGAGATAAGGGCTTGATGGGGACAATTGTACATGGGTGCTCTGCTTTTTCTCCGTTATCAAACAGTGTGATGTGTATAAAAGAAAGTAAACAATGGAAATTAAAGCCTTTTATGTATGTATTGGCTTTAGCACATCCCTTGGAAGAGAGCAGTGAACAATATGTGCTTGTTTGATAATTCTCCAGTTTCTAGGTTTTCTACCATGAGAAGCTCAAGGGAACACTTCAGCAAAAGGAAAAAACAAATCTCCCAAATAAATGCTTTCAGTATTTCTCATTTTTGTTTTGTAGTTGGTTCGTTGGTTTGGTTTGTTTGGGGTTTTTTAAGTTAGTTGTGAAAAAAAAATTTAAAAAAATTTTACCTTGATCTCTCTGAAAGTTGAATGAATTTGGGAAGAAAATATTTTCCTTTTCTAATAGTGAGAATTTACAGCACTCATCAGTATTTGCCAAGGCGACCTTACTTGTGAATTCATGGCCCCACTAATAGCTTCCATTGAGCTGTTGAAGTTTGTTAGGCACTACAGAATTATTATGGACAAAAGATGATGGAAATGTGTTAGGGATAACATAATTATATATCTTGTTTTTACTGCTTCCTTGCTGATCAGTTGGAGAAAGGCAAAAAAATATCACTGGGGGAGGAAAATGTCTAGTAATAATGTTTTGAAAGGGATTTTTTGGTTTGTTTTCCACAGAGAAAATGAGAGTGATTACTCACTTTTACAGTAATTAATGATATGTTACCATAGGTTAATCCAGGCTGGGAGGGATTGCAGGAGGCTTCTATTCAGCCTCCTCAAAGAGGTTCAGATCTGAGCTCAGACCAGTTTGCTCAGGGCTTTAGTTGGGTTTTGAAAAAATCTCCAGTAATGGAGACAGCAGGGCTGTTCCAGAGCTCTATTATCATGGTGAAAAAAAATTTTTCCTCATATCAAGTCTCTGTGTTGTCTCTCATCTTGTCTCTCATCCCACCAAGAGAGAAACAGCCAAGGAATTTGCTTCAGGTCACACATTGTGCTACACCAATGGTTTTGTTTTTATGAGAAGCAGAGCGATTAAAAAGTCACAACAGAATGTGTAAAGCTGAGTTATGTTTCTGAAAAGGGACTGGGTGCATAGGTGTCAGTTCAGGTCTGCCTTGGACACGCTCAGGTACAGAGGGTCAACTGTGTCTGTCTGTCTTCCGGGCTGCCAGATATGAGGAAGCTCTTTAGACCATGTCTAGATGAATCAGTTCTTCTGGAAGTGCCTTTTTCAGGACTGTGGTCTGTTGTCTCAGACGTCTCCCACATTAGCAAGTTCTGCCAGCTCTGTGGAGCTGGATCTGGCACCTGGTAAGGTGCAAGGTATGTAGGTGCAGGAAGGTGCAGAGAGATATTCTCTCCATTTTCGCAGCCATACCTAGACACGTCTCCTGTTTCAATCAGTGAAAAATGAATGTGTGCTTACAGTTCCTTGAATATGTTAGCTGCTTCTGCAGTTATAGAATCATTTAGGTTGGCAGAGACCCCTAAGATCATGGAGTACAACCATGAACCTAACAGGGCCAAGTCCGCACTAGATCATGTCCCTAAGTGCCACATGAATACAATACAGAGCTAGTTCAGTCAAAGCTGGGACTTATTTGGGAGTTAAAATAAGGAGATGGAATTGCAAGTATAACTGCAAGCCTAGTAGGAATGTTTGTTTAAAAAAAAATCTGATCCTTGGTTGTGAAAATGGGTTTTAGGCTTCAAAGTCGTGTAGTCACTTTTGAAAATTTTACTCTTTTCTGTTTTATTTATTTACTTCCCTGGGGCTTTTCTGCCACAAAAGTGGCAGAAGAATGTGCCATCAAGCCATCGTGATGTCTTGCCAGCATTTTTGCCTGACAGTACCAGGAGATCAAATCTTTTTTTCCTCCTCTGTTACATAGTTTTATGGTCAGAAGCTGTACTGAAGCCTACGGGGAGAATGCATATAGATGGTTTATGAGCAACAGACTTGCTCCTCATGCTCTGCTCTTGTCCAGTGGCGTTGAGGAGCCTTTAAAGAGCAAAGAGTCCTTCCTTGTGTTTTGCGCTCAGGTTGCTAAATTCCTGGCTATGGACAGGGCATGGGCGGACTAGCAACACGTTGATGTGAGTTGATTTTCTGTCTTTGTTGCTTTCTCTCCCGGGGTGCCACTGTCAGCACAGGGGGAAACCCCTGTGCTTGTTTCCCCGGGCCATTGCCCTCCTGACACCCTCCTCTGCTGAGCCACTGCAGCAGTTCCTGTGCTTGGGATCACCCTGGGAGGGAGAAAGTATCAAACCGCATGTGAAAGGGTGGAGGAGGAAGAGAGATTTTTCCTTAGGATCTGGGGGTTTCGGTAGGGCTTTTTTCCCCGCTTTTATTGGCCGTGAGTGCAGTGACCGCTTAACCACATGGACCGGGCTTGCTCCCTCCCCCACGCTTCCTCTCCCTGGCAAAGCAGAGGCGCTCAGATTTCCTCCCAGCACGGGCGGATGGCGGCTCTCAGCTACATTCCTCTCAGTACAAAAGAAAAGGAAAAACTGCTCTCCGCACGGGCAGATGGCCGACTGTTTCCTGGCAGCTCCGCTCCGCTGTCCTTTTTCCTATTGTCCTGACAAACACACGCACACATGCACGCACACACCCACAGGGACCAGCTTTCCTCCTGGAAAAATAAATAAATGCAAGCCCTCTTTGCAGAGGTTTTTTTCTTCTTTGGAGCTGTGTGGGTTTCCTCCTCATGATGGCTAAATCTTTGGCGGCTCACGTGCTGCCTGGCCCTGCTCTCTGCTGAGGAAGGTTGAGCGAGGGGATGGTGTGCTGTGCTGTGACTGAAAGATTTCCATAAATAATAAGACCTGCAGTAAACAGATTCTACCTTTGTGATACGTGGGAGAGTGAGGGGGAGAGGAAAGAGGAGGTTGAACAAGACAGAGGGAAGTGGGGTCTCCTGAACCAAAAAGAAATCTACAGGTGACTTTTGCTTGAGCTCAGAGGGTGATGCTTAATAGAGACAGACTGTAGTGGCGGGTCATGGACTTGGAGCTGGTACAGGAAGGTCTCTTGGAGCATGCAGATGGTGCCCCAAGGTTGTGGTGATGGACACTTCAGGAAGCCATGTGCTAAATCCTGATCAGGAGGGGCAGGAGTCAGCATCCTGCACAGGGTGAAGGCCACCGAAGGAAAGATTTGCTGAGGCTTCATTTGCCTCCCCGATGATAACTTATTTTGGAAGAAGTTGAGGTTCTTCATTTCCTTTCTGAATGTGAGACAATTTGTCTTCCTGCCAGGAAACACTTTGCTCCTTGAAGGGACCTCTTTGGGTCCTGTTTATTAGAATAGCAGAGGTTATCTCACCACAGAGAAAATGAATTCCAGTGTGGTTCATGAGCCGAACACTATTTTTTAGTGGCAGGTTGTTTCCTATGCTGTCAAATGTTTGGTTTTCTTACAAGCATAATAACTCCGAATTCTTTCCAATTCTTTTTACACTAGGAGGGATTTACTGTTGTAGTAGGACTGGTATGTTTGAAACTCAGCATTCCTACCAAAGGAGAAAAAGTACCTACATCAGTTAGCTACAACAGTAGAAATGAGTATTTGCCAATTTAGTTTTGACTTTGCTAGGGACTGAAGCCAGTTGCACTGCATCTGCTGGAATCCTGTCTCTCCATGTGGCTGATAGACAATTCTGCTGGCAGATGTGTGCTCGTGTAAATCTGGTCCCTATTTCCTTTGTTTTATTCCGTATTGACTACAGTCTTCTCTGTGGGTAGTTTCAAAGCCAAGGAAAACAGGTATGAATCGCTGTCTCCACTGATGTAATCAGCAAGCAAGGCTTCACCAATAATGTCTTCTTCAGCCTTGACTTTAAGTGACTAAATTTTCATTTATTAGGCTGCAAAGCAAAAGTAAATATTATCCCACCTTGAAAGGGGATGAACAACCTCGTGTGTGCACACGTGCGCTAACACAAGATCTAAAGATGATCTAGTAATGCTAAGAACCATCACAGAAGAGTTGTTGATGTCCTCTGCTCCTGCTTTCACCTCTCAGGGTCTTGATTTCCTCATCTAGAATTTCTTTTTTTTAAAATCTTTTGTTCACGACTTTCTTGTAGAAAACATTGCCTGAAACACGTCATTCCTCTAAACATTGCAATTAGACTTCATTTTAGCAGGCAGATTGGAAAATACTGAATCATTCTCTTCCTTTCCATGTGAATTTTTTCTTACTATTTGTTAAGCTACCTGCAGAAGTGAAGACTCATGGTGTCTGTAAAGCAGTAATACAAACCATACTTGCCACCAGAACTCATAGCATATATACATGTATATACATAAAAAAACATCTATACATGCAGGACTAGATCTGTGCTTGGAAACAGTGAATCAGAAAAAGAGTGTTGCTGTTCTGTTTGACAGGGTCATGTAACATCCCACCCCCAACCCTGGAAATGCTGTGTTTTCCAGCTGAGGGTGTGTCTGCTTGAAGGAAACTAAAGGGATGTCAAATACCCTTTGAGTTGTTTTTTTCTGTTTGTTATGTGTTTAGAGGGAGGAACAAAGGGAAAGTAAGACAATGGGAAATGTGGGACAAGCTTAATAACAGTGGGTGCAACGAGCCCCACCTTTAACAGAAGACAATTCGCATTGTGAGACCCTGTTTTCAATTACTGTCTCCAGGTCAAAATTTTATTTTTGTTTCAGTCTACAGATTTCCATGCTGAGCAGTGGCTCTGGCTGAATTACTTTTTGAAAGCCTTCAACCAAAATGTTTCAGCTGTTTCAAAGGGTGAAGCTGGGGAGAAAATTGTTGCTGCTTCCCCTATGATAGGAAGTACATCAGGCTTTTCTTTTGTGAAGACTAATCTTATGCTTTGAAACAGAAGTGCTGTTTGGATCCAAAATTTGTCCTCTGCCACTCCTGTGTCATCTCTACCTTAACTTTTCCAAGGCTCTGTGGGAAGAAACTTTCAGCTGGCACATGGACAGCAGAATTTTTTATAGCTAAAATGTTCAGTAGTTACCTTGGTCCCCTATGTGCTGTCCTTCCAGCTCCCTGTGCCAGGTAGGTGATGCTGGTGATATCCCTGTGGAGCTTGACCTACAACCTTCAGCAAATGGGTGGTGGATGGAAGTAATGGACAAGAGGTGCGAGTAGTTTCTCGAGGGTCTATCTGCTTTACTAGAGAACAGAAGTGGCCTAGGGATGCAATTGATCCCCCCAATATTGCCCTCAGCAGGTCCTGCTGGCTCCCCTCTTCTCATTGCTGAGGGTTAGCTTCTTTCCAAGCAGAGCCTTGTTTCCAACCCTGGCAGAGGGGTTGGAACTAAATGATCTTTAAGGTCCCTTCCGACCCAAACCATGCTATGATTCCTTCCATGTGCTTCAGTGCTCCTCAGGTTTTTCATGACAGGTGACTCAGATTCCCCTCTATGTGAGCAGAAAACTTTCTGCCTTTCCTCTCTTTTACTTCTTTGCAGGTTTAACGAGTTGAACCAGGCAGGTTGCAAGCCCATCCTAGCTTGAAAGGGCTTTACACGCACTGGAGCTGATATAAAGCAAGAGCAAAAAGAGAGGAAAAAAGTAGGCACACCCTTAGTCAATGGCAACCATTAGATGTGATCAGGCACGTCCTTTCCCAAGGGCAGGGTTGAGACCACCTTGCTGGCAGCCAAGGGTGGAGCAGGGCAGTCCCTTTAACCATAGTAATCCTTTAAATCAAGTTGGTGACATGTAAGCAGGCAGAGTTTGTTCTGTGTGCTTAGAGAGGGAGAAGGTCAGTAGACCGAATTATATCATAAAATTAAAGACATGTCATAACACACAGCACAGCTTTCCTGCACGCTGCTGGCACTGGGTTTCTGCATTCCTGGCATTGCAGCGTTGTTCCTCTGACATGGGGTGCATGCACAAAGAGAGAGGTTGTGGCACATCGATTCCACTTGGGGTTTTTGAAAATACAGTTTGTTTTGACACGTGGGATTCTCCTGACCCCCTTGTAAGCTCCGTGGTGTAAGACATGATAGATCAAAGGGAAAAGTTAGGACAGAGTGGGGTGAGGGGAGTAGGAGGCTGTGTGGGATCTGGCTGTAAAAGATACTGCAGGAGCATGTCACTTCCCAGTCATTGGTCTGTTATGGATATGTTTGCATAATTTTATCCTGCTTTTTTTTCCTTTAACAAATAATTTGGGCCTGATTATCTACAGTTAGGATACCATTATAAGTGTGATGAACTGAACAATCCTGCTGTTAATGTCTTCAGTCTCGACCCACAGGGGACTGGCATGGCCTGGACAATTGGTGTGTGCAAAGAGATCACCTTGCCCTAAACTAACAGTGCCCAGCACAGGATGGCAAAGTAACTGAGGTGGGAAGGTACCTCTGGAGATGGCAAAGTACAGCCCTATGCTCAGTGTGGTCATGTAGAGCAGCTTGCTCAGGACATTGTCCAGTTGGATTTTGGGTATCTCCAAGGACAGAACCTCCACAACCTCTCTAGTCTCTCGGTCACTCTCTTGGTAAAAAAGTTTTTTCTCATGAGTAAGCTGAATCATGCTTTCACTGGGTGCACTGAGAAGCTCTGCAGCTGGGGAGGTGGCCCATCCTCCCAGACCATGGGGTACACTCATCTACAGGGCTGACTGGGAGAGGAAAGAAGTCGACTTCATAAAAGTCCTGTGAGGAGAAACTGTTGCTGCTGTCAGCAAGGGAAGGCTCATGGCACGTGTTGTGGAGCTTTGGGTCAAACACCCTGAGCTCAAGTTTGGGAAAATCCTTGCCTTGCTGCTGGGTTGGCACTGGGCACCTCGAGTCAGTGACTCCTCCACTGTAAGCATCTTGTTTCACCAAGGGAGTCTGCTCTTGGGTCTTGTTGCCCTTCTCAGCTCTAGCTGTGTTCCTGCTTGGCTGGTGTCCTCCCTGCTCTGCAGGGGCTTGCTCCCAGCTGTTTGTGCTGGGAACAGGGATGCTGCCTGGTGCTGGGGCTGTGCGCAGGGGCCCACGCAATGGCTTCTGTGTGTGTGTGTGAGCACAAGCACGCATCCTCATGCCTGCTTCTTCCCCCAAAGGAAAACAGGCACTAAAACAGAGCAAGGGCTGGGGGAGGGAGCCTTGAAGGCTTTAACTGTTGGCTTCCCCTTACTCATGTTTTTCCTGTTAGTGTTTTGTCTTCTTGGCATCCTTCCTGTTCTTTTTATATATATATATATACATATATGTTATATATTGTTGTCTCCTCGTTGCTGTCTGTATGTTGGATCCTTTGTTGTGTAAAGCTCTGGAGCAGAATGGTGTTACTTTTAGGCTTTGTCTGGCTGCTCGGAATTATTCATTAAAGTAACTGGAGAGACAGTTTCTGTGGGCAACAAGGAGAAACACAGCGGGTCGTCTTTCTTCTTGGAGGAGAGTTTGACCAGCTGCAGGTCGCTCCTGGTGCTGTGAAGCCTTACTGTTTATATGCATCAGCAGTGTGGCTAGTATCCAATTATGGAGCTGGATCCAATTTTTGTGAGAGGTGCAGAGTAAACAAAGCAGAGGAAACCTTGAGATATGGCCTCCAGCACGCAGCAATGGTAATACCCGTCCCCAAACCGCAGGGTTCTTTGAGGTATGTTTGGTTTATTCCCCACAAACAAAATGGCAAAGAAGGGAGGCTTGGAAGGCTTGCTGCCATCACTGCCTGATCTTGTTGGAGGCAAGACTCCAGATGTGACCTGTGTGCTGGCTGTGTACATTTCTGATGATACACACTACAGGGTGCTTGGTGCTCCTCTGGCTTTCGTCATCGTCCGGTGGCTGCACCAAGTGCAGTGGGCAAAGCTGGCGTGTTCCTCTCCCTGAAGGTATTCCCGTGAAAGACTTGTCTGCCCTTTGGGGGTGGGACCGTGCCTCTTTTTTGTTCACCAGTTGCTTTGGAAACATCTCGTAGTATCTAGTGAGTGCCCCAACCAGATGTGTGTACTCCAAAAGCGTTTTGATCGGAAGTGGGGAAGAGGGCACTGGGGAAGGGGGGGGTGGGTGGGAGGAAAACTTAAATTAGAAGAAAGCCAAACAGCTATTGCTGGAGACAGATGATTACAGCTCATGTCAAGGCTGTTTCCTGCATGCCAATGATAGATCAGTAAACAAACGCCTGTTTGCGAACACAAAGCAGGCAGGAACTCTGTTTGGAAGAGAGAGGTCGGGGTAGGTCTCACTTCACTTGATATCAGGAAGCCCCTATCACATGGCCCTGGGAATTGTGAGGCCGGGTGCGTGTGGGAGATACGCCGAGAGGCTTCTGCTGGGAGACTTCACATCCTTCCCAGGGTCTGGCCAACAGGTTTGAGAGCTCCCTCCCCTCCCTCTTTCCTCCCGCCTCCTTCCCTGTCCTTCCTTTTTCAGTTTAATTTTGAAATGCTATCAGATGACTGCTTTGTTCCCCCAAACAATGGCAGGGATTACTTAATAAATTGCAGTGGCAAGGTTCTCCAAATGGGGCTCAGTGTCTTCTCTCCCCTTTTATGGCGTTTATATCCTGCTGCAGGATGTACATGCCAGGAGCAGTGGCCCCAGGCTGGGGGTTGCTGTGGGGCTGTGCCTCCCATTGCAGGTAGAAAGTTTTTGTGTGGTTTTTAGAGAAAGCAGTAATCGGTCAAGAAGTACCAGCTTGATGTATGTCCTTCTCGGTTTGCCTGCCAAATGAACTCAGCCCTGCTTGTTTCTTTTAGGGCCCTGGTCATGTTGCATATGAGGCAGGAAAGCAAAGCATTTCAGATAATACTTCTCAGCCTCTGGTAGGTCTCCCTTCCCCATCCCTACACACACTCCCTTGTGCTCTTTCCCCACTTCCCTCCGCCTTTCTCTCCTGTCCTCACAACCTCATCACCTCCCTTGTACCAGATCGTGTGCGTGTTGGACCCCTTCCATGTACTGCTTTGTCAGAAACTCCTAGTGAGCTGTAGCAGGTCACAGAGGTGCTACAGAGGTGCTACAGAGAGCCTGAGCCAGCACACAGTCAGGGTGGTGTGTAGCTGATCATAGTGGAGATGTGGGGAGTCCGGAGGAACAAGAGTTCCCCTTGCCCTTTGCAGTGAACTATCACGGTAGCTCTGGGTGCCTTGTGCAGCCAAACCTCGGAAAACAAAAAGTAGATTTTCTCTATCTACTGGAGGCAATTTTCTGTCACTGCCATCCCAGCTTCCTCTGGTGAGGTGTTGGCAGTGCCTCTGGGTCAGGCCTACAAGTCCTCTCTGGTGACCTTATTAACCTGAGAGATGATCTCATTACCTTTGAAGCTCATTTGGTTTTGAGATTTGGCCCCAAGCAAATTATCTGACTGTCAGAGTAATTGGGAGGTACCTTATTATTTTCTGCTCTTTTATTCCAGATTTTTTTTTCCCTTCATGACTTCTGGTGTGTTTGGATAAATATTTACTCTTTTGAGCAGAACCAGTTAATGTGCTGCAGTAATCCCCTAGGTGATGCTGAGAACACCACGTGTGCCTTGCTGCTCAGGGTGAAGGCACAGCCATCTGTGTATTTCCTAGGGATGACTTTAGTCCCCTAAGCGGTGGGTGTGTATATGGGTACCTGGCTGTTGTCACAGCTTTGGGAGCTCCTGGACCATTCTTTAATCTGTCTAGTGCAAATGTGTTGTTTTGGTTACTCCTGCCACATGTGGTGCCTGGAGGGGACAAATGTCCCTCTGGCCTTGGTTCCAAGTTCTGATGATTGTGGTGGTGCTCCTTTCACAGGAGACTCTTGCAGCACTCAGCAGCTGCCTCATGGCTTGCTTCTGCTCACCGATGGGGTCTGTCCCATCCACTACAAATGAAGAAACGAATGCACCTCTTATTCTGTATTATCTTCTTTTTGACCTCTCCTGCAGGAAGAGTCAGGTATGTGACTGTGCTGAGCACCAGCACACATTTGCTCGTACCCAGATGTTTGTTTTAAAGGTAGTGTTTGTTAGGGAGCTGTTGGAAAAGGCCGAGAGATGGAGTTTCCTGGTGGAGAAATGGTGTGATCTTATGAAGAGCTCATCCCAAGTGATCATTCCACGTTTCAGCAGAGCCACAGGGGCTGTGTGTGTGCTGACTTGTGTTGCTGTGTTCCTTACTGCTGGAGGCAGTGCCAAGGAGCTGTGGGCACTGACCTCGCTGTGCGAGGCACGAGATGAGTGCTGAGTGAAGAGACCATCCCTGCTCTGGGCATGTTGTAAGCCAAGTGCAGAGCAGGCTCTGTTGCAGCTTTGCAGGAATCTGCTTTGGCTGCCTGGGTGAGTCATTCTTTGGCCAGGGCCACAGGCTATCGTTAGTTTTTCATTATTTTCAATCCATAACAGTTAACGGGTGGATGAATAGATTTTGTTCCTCAGGCTGGTAAATTTTCCTGACAGTGTTGCAAGGCTGTTCTGTGTCTAGAAGTGAAGTGGGTGTTTGTTCCAGTTACTAATGAGGAAGAGAAGCCAAGGGGGTTTATTGTCTGGGAAAAGAGAGTCTGCTAAATGGTTAGCAATGAGCTGCCCCAAGTGTGTACACACTGAGTTGACCCAGAGTTCACTCCTTGCCTTAGGAACGTTGCCAGTGTAGAATAAAGGGAGGGAGAGAAAACTGTGAACAAACAAAACCGATTTCCCCCCACCCCCTGCTTTTTTCCTTTCTCTGCCCAAAAACTTACACAGTGGAAATGAGAGATCCTTTTGTTTTTTACTGCTTCTGCTGTGATGGTTTTTTTTTTTTTAATGACAAGAGGCACCCGGTCTTGTTGTCAAATGCCAGGCATGGTGGGGCAGCCCCTGTCAGACAAGCCCCATGGACAGATCTGAAAGGCTTCAGATTTTCCAAGTATTGCCTACAAGATGGTGAGCCTGTTGTCGTTGCCATGCTGTAGAGTACCCTGAGAAGTGAGGAGAGATGGTGCTGCAGAGTAACAGAGTAATTTTTCTATTTTTTATTTAACAAGAACACTGTAGCTCAATAAAAAGAAGATGAAGTCTGTTGCATTAACTGGGTAGCAGTGGTACTCAAAAGAGAAGGACAGTGACTCCATGAATTCTAGAAACCAAGAGGCAAACAGAATGACTCATTTTTGTGACTGATTTATCTTACCCCCACGAGGAGTTGTCCTCTGAAATGAAATCAGTAGCAGCCTAACATGACCCACCAGGGAGAAGACTCGTGGCTTCAGTGCAGTGTCTCCTCAGTCTAAAATGTTTTCTGTCCCAAACTGCAAATGTTGTGACAGTATTGTGTGCACAGCAACCACTACAGACATGTGCCCTTAACACAGGTTGTTTTAAAATTGTTTTTGTTTTAGTCTTCTGCGAGGGGGGAAAAAAAAATCTAAATCCACCAAGATTTTGGCAAAAATAAAAGAATTCATAAAACGTGCTCCATATTCAAGTCATGGTACAGCAATTGATGCTGAGTCAAAGACAATTTTTGCCCTCAAAAACTGTCAACTCCTCCCTGAGCTTCTGAGGGGTAATGCTATCACCCCTCTTCCCATTTCACAAGGGAGGAAACCTGGGTTGTCCTCAGAGAGCTCTCATATCTTGCTTCAGCTCCTCTCTTGGATTCCAAGGAGAAGCATATGTATGTGTGTGTGTAGAAGGAAAAGAGGATGCTGAGCACAGAGCAATGCTTCTTCTGTGTGTCTGTCTGCAGGTGACCTGCTGCCCTGCTGTGTGCTGACATGATGACAGCTAGCAAGGCGGCCGATGTGAGCAGCAAGTCTGGAAGCACTGTCTGCAAGTCCGTTGAGAGGTGAGAGCTTTTTCCATGTTTCAGTGCCAGGATGCTTTGCTTATGTTTAGTATCCCTAACGCAAAGCAAAACAAAGGAAGGAAACATTCTCTCTGCTCTGCACTGTCCCTCTCTCCTCATGTGTTAAAGCACACCCCTAGGTCTCATCCTGGGCTGTGATGCTGTGCATTGTATCATCCAGTCAGACTTATAATGTCCCAGACTCACAGTGCTGGAAAAGGTCTGCCCCAAGGCATGACCATTTGTGCTGATGATATCCCTGTCCATGCTTGCCCTGCCTGCACTTGAAATCATCAACACTTGGAGATTCCTCAGGCAAGCCCCACCGTCCCCACCCATTGCAGGCTTTTCCCAGTGTCCAACCTTGATTTCTGTTCTGCAGTCCAACCACCAGTGGCACTGTGATACCCAGCTCCTTGGGAAAGACCATGGTGCCCGCTCTTAATCAAAGCATGGTGTCACTGAGACAGCCAGGAGTTAAATATCTGTGAAGCTGGGGAAGAACTGGGTCTGGCTCAGGTCCCATTTCTGCTCAGAAACCCTTCCCAAGTTCAATTTGCACTACAACTGAGTGTGCAATGGCTGCCAGCATTGCTTCACTCCAGGACAAAGCTCAAGGCCTGCCAGCACACCGGGCATCCCCATGGATTCTCTTACAAGAATGCTAAGTTCTGGAAGAGACACACTTGACACTTTTAAGTGAGTGAGGCAATTTCCCTAGTGGAATCTCAGTGTTGGGATTGTGATTAAATGGAACTAATGGGACTAATGATATGGGTTTGCATCCCACTAACTACCTTAGGTTGTCCTGGTGCTCTTTCCCAAGCCCAGACAAACCTCAAGGATGTGGCTAAGTGCTTTAGTTCAGAAACATTTTGCATTGGAATAACTGCATGTTCAGCTGGAATTTTACTATATTAGTAAAATATCACAATATTGATACTGTGTTATCACACACTGGGAAATCTCTAGACTAAATATACTGGGGATTTTTTGTGCACTTTGGACTCAAACAGTGAAGATGTTTAATCTGAGAATGTTGAATCTGGTGGCTTTGGGAGTGTGCCTCGGTGCATTGGAGCCTGAGCCCACATGTGGCCTGGGATGGTGGTAAAAGTGCAGCCTTTGTGCATCAGTATGTGTCTGGGGAACATTTGGATGGATGCACAGAGATCCTCTGAGCAGGCACTAGAGGAATGCCAGCTGGGTCATGTTTTCTCCTCTGTTCAACAAGCGGCAATTTTGCTGCTGTTTGCAGGTGGTCCATTTTGCATTTCTTGGCTCAATGCCTGATGATGTCCAAAACTCTGCTGCACTTTTGCGCGCACGCACACACACACACACAGATGCATGTTTGTGAACTTCTCATTGGCATCAGCACGTCTGATGTACAAAAAAGACCTCTCTCACTTGCCACCTACTGCTGCTGCAGAGAAAAGCTTCGTTTCAAACACCATCTTATTTGTAATGAGAGGAGAGCATTGTGTTCTGGCTAGAAGGACCTTTCCCTGAGCATCCTCCCCTCTAAGCCCTTCTCAAGTGCTTGGTTTGAGCATCCTCTGCTGTTATCAGGTTCATGAGTAAAGCTTGAGGAGCTGATGAACTTAACCAAGGGTGAGCAATGGCGGTGAACGTTTCTTCTCTTTTTGTCTTTGATATGTAGGATCAAGCTTCCAGATAACAATACAGCAGCTGTGAAGGAATTAGAAAGACCTTCTTGCGGATTTTTGAGTGAGAGATGTTCTGAAGTTGCCTCTGTTGCCCTGGGTTTAACACCTGAAGCTGAACCAGTTTCTTCTGTGGTGAAGAACCCACTGGGAGCCTTGGAGAACTTGATGCTGGATCCAAGGCTAGACTGCTTTCAGCAGAACATGCTTAGTCCTAAAATGATTATCAGTGACCCATCTGTGGATCTGAATGTCAAAGAAAACAATAAAATTATCAAGAGACAGATAGGAGGTACTCACAATATACGGTCACCTGGAAAAATTGGCTTGAGGAATAAGTCCTTCAGCATCAAGGACAAAATTTCGGAATGGGAAGGGAAAAAGGAAACTCAGTCTTCTCCTCGCAGAGAGGAGGAACCAGGAGTTAAAGACGAGCACAAGATGCCCTGTGTACCTGAGAAGACGAGTGGGGAAGCACTGGTGACTCGGAAGGTGGAGGCCAAGAGACTTGTGAACTGGGAACTGGAGTGCAAAGGGGCAAGCAAAGAGAATGAGCGGAAAGCAGGAACTCAGAAAGGCACAGGGCAGGCAGCAGAGCGAAAGGGGGAAGCACAGAAGGATGAGGAAGTGGAGTTCAGCCCTGGAAAATGCAAGGAGGTGAAAGGTGGGAAGTGGGAGATCCAGAAGGAGAATCTTTCAGTACTTAGTCAGGTCAAGAAGCTAGAGCAGGCTTTGAAAGACGGCTCAGCAGAACTGCAGCCACAGTTGCCTGGTACTTACTATTCCCCACAGTGCTTGCAGGAGAAGGCAGCACAAGGGCACGCTGCTCCCGAGGGCCATGAGAGCATATGTGGGGCTGAGCTCAACAAAAGGCTTCTTGGCATGGACCTTGAAATCAGTGAGCCAATTTTTGGGACTCTGGAAGAGATAAGAACTTCTCATGTGAAATCCAAGCACTGCACAGTGGAGAATGTGTACACAGAGCCAGGGGTGCCAGAGAAGAAGCCCTTCATCAACCCACTGCCAAAGCCCCGGCGGACTTTCAAACACGAGGGGGAAGAGGACTGGGTGCCAGCAGCCAGGAATAAAAGAAACTTACCCCCTCTGCCATCCATTCCTCCCCCTCCTCTACCCTCCTCTCCTCCCCCATCAGCCGTCAGCAGGAGGCTCTGGAGTGGGAAGCACAAGAACAACGCTGACCACAGGTATTTGGGCTGTGTTTCACAAAGGTGTTGGTCTTGAAGGTGGAGTTCCACCTTCCCATCTTTCTCTGAGATAGGCAAGTCTTCCCCCATCGTTCATAATCTCCATCATAACCAGCACTTGTCATCTCTCTGAGAATGTGTGAGTGGCCAGCACAACTTCTCAGGGTAACTGTGAAGGGATAAGTCAAAGCAGATTTGGCCTTTATGGTCACTGTATTACATGGGTTAACCTTCAAGCCCAAGATTGAGGGATCTGGGGTTTTGTTTTGGTTTTTTTTAGCAGAAAATCTATTTAATTACAAAATGACCACAGCTGGTCTGGAACAGAGTCTGGAATGATAATCTCTAGGCTCTACCACAGCATTTTCACAGTTTGTAGTAAACCTATTCCTCTAACTGAAGCTGGCATGTATATATTCTTCTGGAGTGCTTTCTTACCTTTTCTTCCCTCCCACATGATTGCCGCACATTTTTGGGATGGGGAACATAAAATACACAGCTTTTCTATTGCCCTCTGTATAAACTGTCACCTGAAAATTCCTGGCTAGGTGGCAGAAAGGAAATCAAAACTTTAGGTTTGTTCATGGAGGACACTTAACTGGTTTTACCTTTTTTACCATCCTGCATGCAAATATTGTTTTCCTGTGCCGCTCAGATTGCTGATTTTGGGCCACCCATATTCCTGTCAAGGGTGGGATCTGTGCTGTAAATGGGATCTCTCATGGCCTCAAGTTCTGTGCAGTGTCACAGGATGTGTTCACTTAACACTTGCATCTTCACAGTGTACTATTGCTATGACAACCCAGTTTATCTATGGCATCCCCAAATTGCCTTTATTTGTGTGGCTGTTAAAAAACCAAGTGCTTTTCCACACTTTATATTGGATGAGGCTGTGAAACATTCTCATCTCAATAACTTTGCCAGCTGCGTGGCACGCTGGAGAAGTGAATTAGCTGTAATTTGGTTACAAATGTTGGTTAACTGTGTCTCTCTGCTCCTTCTCCTCTCCCATCAATGGTGCAGGAAGTCCTATGAGTTTGAAGACTTGCTGCAGTCATCGTCTGAGAACGGCCGGGTGGATTGGTACGCGCAGACCAAGCTGGCCCTCACACGCACTTTATCTGAGGAGAACGTCTATGAGGACATCCTGGGTAGGAACTTTGGACAGGGAAGGGAAGTTAGCTGCTAATGCTGAATCACTGAGACTCATGGTCAACCAGCATTCACCAGAGGTGCTGAATAAAGTATGTTTATTGTCTGAATGTAAACCGGGACACATTTTATGCAGATTATTGGCAAGTAATAAGAAAAACGGACGGAATATTTCAAAACTCATCAGCTTCAAAGGTGAACCTGAGGCGTGTGGGAAACAGCTTTTATTTTTTGCTGGTTTCTCTCCTCTGCCTTCCTTTTGTCCCATCGATTAATTCTCACAGCTCTGATCTGTCCATTGTGAGCTTGTCACTGCTGAGATAATGCGAACAGTCTGAAAACATAGCCTTGAAGTCAGTTCCACAGCTCAGGAATAGGACTGTGTATGGCTTCAGGTGCCATTGCAATTATGAAGCTAAGTCCCACAATCTTTGAAATTGAGATGGTGTTTTTTAATGGCCTTTGATGGAACATAGAATAGAAGCCTCCCTCTTGAAAAAGCCTTAACGAGTTTTTGTAGCTGTAAGGCTCTTGGCTGAGTTCAACAGAACAGGAAAAATGGGTGCATCGGCTCTTGCCGTGCAGCTGAAGTCCTACAAAGGTGGTCTGTGTTGTTCAGCATGGGAGGAGCTGCTCTTTCTCAGGAAGAGGCCAGGCACTATTATTTTGATATGAATAAAATCTGATCATACTTGATGAGAAAGGTCTCTGAAGGGAATTGTGTTCCTTTGGGACTGATGGCAGACAAGGTAGTTCCAATCCATCCTTTTTGACATTTTTGAAGCTGTCGGCCTCATTTCTGGGGCTAAGGGCCTTGTGTTTGCTTTTTTTCTTCTCTTTATTTGGAGGGCCAAAGGAACAGGGAGTTTCCAAGCAGCTGCTGGGGGGGTTTTATGTTGGGGCATGATGGGAGGTCTCAGAAACCACTGAGTAAGGGTCACCTTGTCAGCTGGAATAACATGGATAGCGTTACAGAGTGGCTGTAAAGGCAAATCCGTCTATTCAAACACAAGAACACCCCTGTGTCCCAAGCTTGCAGGGAACTCAAACACCAGCCTGAAATTCCTCTCCCCTCCAGCTTTCAGTTACAAAGATTAGAAGAAAACAAAGTTATGGGTAATTGTCAGCTAATAGAGTATGTTTGTTTTTTAATTTTCTTGCTGCATGTCTAGGCTTTGCCTGGAGTCAGTGATCTTTAATTGGTTCCTGTGATCCTGGTGGTGTTACCATAGAAGCTTGGGAAAAGGAGTGGACAGGGGTAACTCAAAAAAAGCTGCAGTTTTGTTTTTCACAAGACCACAGACAAGTTTAATCCACAAAACAAACAAGATGTGAAAATCACACCAATGGAGGGGGAACCAAGACTTCAGCCACAGGACTTTAGTGCTGACCCTCAGATAATCATGTGTGTCCAAAAGGGCATGCAAGCACACACATTCATATGTGTGATTTAGGGAGGGTTTAGCTGTTGAGATAATTACTCCATTTCATAACAAGTCATACAGATTTCCTTCTTGCACCATCTTTTCACCTGTTCACCACTGCTTACCTGGAATATTGTGCCAGGCAGATGAATGACAAGGTTTATTTGTCAAAAGGAGGGAAACAGTGCTCTTTATTCTAGACTGAAGTTGATTGGACATGCCTAGCAGTTTGAGGATGGGCCAGGCAGCAGAACTCAAGCTTGTTCTTTTTTCTTCAATCTACCCAGTTACATGACAGTTGAAGTATATTTTCAGTACTGAATGGCCATTCCCTCTCTCTGAAATGCAGCATGTGAGATTGAAGCACCCATGATTGGTAGATGTGTTTGAAAACCTGTGCTGTATGATAGACATCCATGTTCAGAGAGTGGATTAAATCTTTCTTCAGTAAGCCCAAGAGCAGTGCATTGCTTCAGCCCCAAGTAAGTGATGACCAGAGGTTATCACTTTAGAGGGTATAGGGGTGTTTAACTCCCCCTAAATGTGAAGCTTAAACAGAGGAGAGAGAACCTTTATGCTAGCCTTCAGCTCTGAGTTTCATTTGGGCAATTCTAAGCAGAAGAGTGGAAAGAAGGAAATATAATTATTTACCAGTGTGCATGAGAACCTCACAGCTCTTCTGGAGAGGGGAAAATGAACTTGAGGACTTGCTTGGTCTTTTCCATATGTAGTATCTGTGATATGTTTCTATGGCTGCATGTGCCTGTGTCAGGGTTTGGACACTGTCCAGCAAGCAGCTGGACTTCCAGGGCTATGGAGAGAATGAAGCAATTGTAGGAATGCTTGAGAACAGGTCTTTATGTCTGATGTGGGAGGTGGGAGAAGGCCAGCAGATCCCCAAACAGATTTTTATGGCAAACCTCAAAGATTTTCTGCACTTACAGTCTCTTGCTTGTGGCTTTTTGCGGCAGATCCACCATCAAAGGAAAACCCTTACGAAGACATTGAGACCAACAGCCGCTGTTTGGGGAAGAAATGTGTCCTGACCTTCCCAGCATCCCCCACCTCTTCTGTACCTGGGACTCCCACTAAGGTACTTTTGGTTTAAGTGGCTACCTCTCCTGCTTCAGTAGATTTTGGGTGAAATCCGGGTCCTGTGTGGAAAAAGTGGACACTTTCATCATGTCAGGGTTTTTTCCTTTGTCTTTTACCACGGAGTGCAGTGAGATTGTCCTTTAGCGAAGTAAAGAAAACCCCAGCTTTCCCTTATACAAATGGTTTGCTGGCTTTCACTTTTTTTTCTCTCCAGGATTGCCTTCCCTGTAAGGCTGGGAAAACCTTCCTCCCCTCAAAGAGGGCATTTAAGTGCTTGGGCCCTGCAGTAGTGTTGGCTCAGTGTCAGTGGGCAGTGTGCCCATGCTGATGCCAAGGTGCCTCTGCAGCCCCTCCCTTAGGATGCATTTTTTACTCTCTTGTGATGAGATGAGTTGCTGGTAAGTAATGCAATGCCAGTCCCTGGGGTAGAGGGCCAACATTAGAAGGGTGTTCCCACCACAACCCAGCGCACGGCCTGGCGCTGTTGTCCTCCTTGTCTGTGCAACCAACAGAAGAGGTAAAACTTTGTTTGGCAGCTCTTGCTCAGAGCTTAGGGCTTACCAAGGCCATCCCTGCTCTCAGCCTCCCAGGCTGTTTTGGTGGATTCATGTTGTCTGTTTAGATAGTCCAAGCCTGTAACAGCAGGGACAGCATGACAGGCGAAGTCATCTTGGCAACAGCTGAGCTCAGAGTGGATAGCAGGGATCTAAACACAGCTTTCCTAACCAAAGGGTTTTCCCATGCTTTCCAAGTTGCAACTATTATTAGAGCTGTTATCCAACATTTTTAGAAGTTTTATGTGCAGTGTTTCTTGACGTGTTGCTCTTTTTCAACCAGCTTAATCAGCACCTAAGGTTTCTTTGGATAATTCAACCCTTTAAAGTGAAAATTGTTCTGTGGTTCTCAATCCATTCTCCTTGCTGTTAGTTAGATCTGGAGCAGCAAGGGTCTATGTATATGAGTGTCAGGATGGAGTTGATTTCCCTCAGAGAGCTTTATAATCACCTGTGTGCCCTGATTTCCCACATGTGCTATCAAAAGGGGGCTGCAGTGTTGCATGGGAATGCCTTTCACCATAGGTATGGTTCCCAGCAGGAGAGAGCTGAACGGGAGTGATCGTGTTACACTACAGTGCTTTGGCATCTAAAAGCCATGATCTGCATCACTCAGAAAAGAAGTGCTGCAGCTCTCTTGGCAACTAATGTGTTTAAAACCGCCAAGTGCATCGTGCAGGAGAGCCTGCCCAGCCTAGAGAGTGAGGGGAAAGGTTCTGCACAGACTTTCAGCCGTGGCTCATATCACTAGTGCAGAATGAGAATCTTCAGTCTCATTTTAACCTGTGACTTCTCTGTGGGTGGCAAGTGTTTTTGTGAGTTGAGCGTCTTCTGCCAAACCATCCGGAGACTCCTGAGCTAACCAGGGTGAATTAATTGGTCTGACTAATAGCTGATGAGGGTGTCTGTTGATGGAGGCAGATCATGGTGCTGCCTCAGCTACAGTCACAATGCTGCTGTGACTTGTTCAGAACTAGGTTGGATAACTCTCCCCCACGCTTAGTGCTATATAGATAACAACCTCTGGGAATGCAGCTACAGTGCCCACAAAAAGTGCAGTTTAACCTTGTTATAACCTCTGGGATATTCTGTAGGAGATGACAGAAAGTGTTCTTATTGACAGTCTTTGTGGTGAGAAGTGGTTTGCATCTTTCTGGTGAGAAGGGTATGTGGAAGTGAGCTTTCTACCTCTCTGATGCTGTTTTTGATCAGAGGCTTTAAGAACTTTACTCTGGTACTGAAATATCTACTGTTGTACTCCCATTGAACTTGCTAATGAGTTTAGGAGAAAACCAGTGTCCGTAATTGTGTGTCACGGCTTTTTCTGTACCCTCCTCTGAAATATTTGATTCTGCTTACTGTCAAAGACAGCCATACTGACAGTGCTTTTTGTCCAGTCTCACTTCTCTGTTTCTCCTGGCTAGCTGCTCCTTATCCCAAATGTTTGTGGTCAGTTGGTTGGTTAGCCTTGTCCTGTTTACGATCCCAGCCTCTGGATTACCCAAGTCCTGGGAGATGTTTTTTCACACTGGAGCAAGGCTTCTTGGCCAAGCCCTGAGGTTGTGTTTGGTTTTGGAATGAATATGAGATGGTTAAGTTGCTGTTAAGATGGTCAAGATGATCCAGCCAGGCAGATGGGTGGGCTTCTTGCATGTGTAGAAATCTATGGGCACTCTTGTTTTGACAACTGAGTGCTGTGGCTACCCCACTGGATTTACTGTGGTGACAGTTAGCAATGAAACAAAGGTACATGAGGTACTGTGATCATTCATTCCTTCTCCTTCATTTCCAGTTGCTTTCCAAACCCATTTTTTTCCGACAAAACTCGGAGCGTCGGAGTTTCAAACTGCCAGACATAAGGAAACTGAGCCGTGATGGGACTGGGTCACCATCCAAAATCAGCCCTCCCTCAACCCCCAGCAGTCCAGATGACACCTTCTTCTCCTTGGGAGACTCCCAGAATGGCAAGAGGAGAAGGAAGATTCCCAAGGTAAATACAGGTCTTTGTCTTTTTTATTTGGCCTCTTCCAGGCAGGAATGTTAGTATGAGACAATGTTTTCTTTAGTTCCCAATGTGCCATCTCTGCAATATTGCTCTTGTCCTGGCTGTTGACTTGTGTTTAACCCCCTTTCTGCCTGAAGGAGAAGGCACACAAACATGTCTGCAAGTTTTGAAGAAGTTATTTTTCAATCTGAGACTTCATGATTTTTGGGAGAGATAAAATAATAAGCAAAAAAAAAAAAAAAAAAAAAAAAGGATTGTAATTTTGGGATAAAAATTGAAATATGTTAGAGGGGAAAAAAAAGCAGTTAATATTTTTGCAAAAGACATACCCCATCATACTTCCCTCTGTGCTTCCTGGATAGGACACTCAGAAATTGTCTGTGTGTTGTATGTTTGTTTCCTCCTCAAAATCTGTTGTTCTTTGCTCGGTCTGATTCATGCACTGGCTGTTTCTAATTCAAGGTAAGGTGTGACTGGAGGTGAGCAACGAACATACTGACATTTGAGTGACAAAAGGACTTGTCTACAAACATTTTCTGCAGCGGTGTTTCCTACTTCATATTTAGATACAGCATGACTCTGTTTCAATTTTATTTTCTTTCAAATCTGGCAGGATGTGTATTCAGTCCAAATGAGGTTTGGCAGCAGTCTATCTATTGAATGTTTCAAAGACAGTTATAAAAACACAGTTGCTTATCCCAGTCTTTGCTGGACAAGCAGAGGCTACCAGGGTTTGTCTGTGATGATCTTTTTCCAAACCCAGAGTTTTCATTTGGGGAAAAAGGGATGTGTTTGTATATGGTCTTTGTGTCCTGGTTGCCAGATCTGTGTTCATGTTTGCATACCTGATTTTTGAATGCCCTCTCTGTATACCTCAGCCCTTCAGAAATGAGCCAAAGACTGCAAATGTCTCAAGTTTTCCTTCCCAATATGCCTACACACCTGTGCAGGTGCTTGAGCTCTATCGGTGTGTTCACAATGTGTGACTTTTATGTCAGTTGAAAAGAAGATTACAAGGATTTACTTACCAGACTCTGCCCCTGAGCAGTCTTGCAGACCAAGCTCAGAACTGAGGTTTGCTGTGACAGTGATAACATCGACCTGAGACTTGAGCTGGGCATCTAGATGGAGGCTGTACTTCCACATCAGATTATCCTGCCTCACACTTAAATATTTGGATTCAGAGCTCCCTGACCAAGTATGTGGTGGGCCTGTCTTACCTTGAGGTCTCAGGACATGTGTGCAGGGATCACAGACTTTCTGAAATAAATCTGAAAGCTGTAGCCTCCTGCTCCTGCCTGGGACCTTGACAAGGAAGCAGATCTTCTTGGGAAATCCCAGCATGGTTCTGCTGCAATTCCCCTTCCCTTCAGGAATGAACAGAGACCAGAGGCACTGAATGAGCCACTGAGCCCAGCTATGCCCAACACTAACATCCTCTCTCCTGGTCAGCTGGGAGGCCAGGGATTAAAGGATTTACAAAGAAAACCACTGGTATAAAATACTTCAACATTGCCACCCATCTCAGTTTCTTCAGTCATCCTCCAGCCAGTTTTCTGCTTCCAAACCTGCAGACCAGGACAGGTTTCCAAGGGAACCTCTGGTCCTTGGAGTGTGGATCACAGTATGAAGAGGTGGACACTGTCAAGCTCATGTGGCCACACAGTGTGGAAGGCATTAAAACATGGCCTTTTATCAGGGCTTGTTACCTTGGGCTCCTGCTGTGCCCACTTCTGTACCAGAGTGAGCGTGGCCACTGGCAGCACAGGATGGATCCTGGTAATTGTGAGCTCTGGGCCATCGAGGGAAGAGTTTCAATATGGCCAAAGTTGGGAAACAGAGCACTTTGCCTGAAATTCTAACTTACTTTATTGCCTGCAGAGGAAAATAACCTTGTTTGTTTGTGTGTTTGCTGAGCAGCTTGTGTTGAAAATCAATGCCATTTATGAGGCACGGAGGGGAAAGAAACGTGTCAAGAGACTGTCGCAGTCTACAGAGAGCAATTCAGGGAAAGGTAAAGGAACTTTGAATCATGATACATCTAAGACTTTTTGAGAACTTGTCTTACACTTTGGACTGGCTTTGTGATTTATGTGACAATTGCTAACACTTCTTCCGGTCCAAACTGAGTTGGAGTTTCCACTGTTTTTTTTTGTAAGATGAGAGCTGTTCCTCTGCCAATTAAGACTTCGATTAAAATGGAAGTTTTTTGATTTTCTTGCTTCATTTTCATTCAATGGCTTTGCATGATAACCTTATAGGTCGCACCAAACATGTCCCCCCTTTTTGATGTTTATTTCTGGAATAGGCTGGAAGCTTTGGAGAGGAATGTTCTGTCCAAAAAGTCTGATTTGTTGAGATCAAAATATTTTGCAGGAATGTGTCACTTCAGTGAACTGTCCAACAGAAGACAGTAGATTTTGAAACAGTCCTATTTCTTCTCCATCCTAATAAACAAATAGCCTCAGTTAGGAGTCAGAGTTTTGAGAGTTGACTGTAGGACTGTTGCCATCATAGCAGGATTGAGACTTTCAGCCTCCCACTGTCAGTTAACAGCTTGCCTAAAGCGTTTGGATACTTCAGAGCAATTACTTTTAAACGTCTCATCTCTGTAAAAATTAAAATTAGGTCTTTCCAAAACACTCCAATTTCCAGCAAAAGGTGACCACCAGCTCTATTTGTTTCCCATAATTAACTTTTACTGTTTATCCTATTTTATAAAGACTAGACACCCACAGGGTGGATGGGTGTGTTTATATGAAATTTCAGGGGAAGCATCCCAGACTTTTTATACCCCTCTCTCATTGACAGAATAAATTATTGGACCATATAGGCCTTGAGTCAGATTCAGTCTGATAGTGGGGTTTTTTGTTTCTTTTCTTGTTTTTGTCCCTTGTCCCATGAACTACTGCATATTAATCAGTATTTTACCTTGGTGTTGTGCTTATACAGACTTGGATAAAACACTGCCCTGGCATTTTATTCTTTATGCAACTTTTATGGCTGTGCAAAATTATTTTGTTGTTTGTTTGGTGTTTGGGTGTTTTTTTCCCTGAATGAATGGGAAGATAGCAAGGTTGGTAAGTTAAATGTCTGTGGGTATGTGCACCCTTGAAAAGAACAAGAACCTTGGGACCTATACTGTCTTCCCTCTGAAGCTGCCAGACCTGGCTTTCTCATGCCAGTGATAAAAAACACACAGTTATAAGCAGATTTTATTTAATTCGTCTTCCCCTTTCTTTTTTTCCTAGTTACAGATGAAAACAGTGAATCAGACAGTGATACTGAAGAGAAGCTGAAAGGTAAGGCAAATGTGTGAAGGGAGCAAATGGCTCCTGATAAATTGTGCTCTGACCTCCTGGGATGAGGTCTCTCATTTGTGTGCTGCCTTTGGAGAAGGAGCTTGTTTCTGCATAGAACACAGTGAGAAGACAAAGATCTCAATACTGCAGAAGAAAATCCATGGGAAAACGGCTGTAGGTGCCCAAACCAAACATCTGTTCCAACTCCCATCAAGGCTCTTTGCACTGAGTTTTGTAGTCAGTGAGGTTTCTCTAAGTTCAGAGTCAGAAATGAGTGACCAGGCTGACAGCAGCAGTGTTGTATGGGACTGGGTGTTCAGAAACCCATCACATGTTTACCAAGGGAGAAAAGCCACCAGTCCTTACTCTCTTTCAGGCTTTTAGAAAAGAAACCTCAGACTGAGCTCCCTTTTATGAACACAGCGTCCCACACAAGGACTGCTGGATGCTCTTGCTCTCGTCTGCATTGGGAAGTCTTTTATCTGTATTGCTAAATTAGTAAGATCAAGCTGAAAGTTGCTGCCACCACCTACCTTTCGACAGGTTCTTGGGCTTGCCTGGAGGCAGGGAGACAGAGTTTGTGCCCAGATTGCATAGAAATTACATTCACAACTGTCTCGAAACATGATATGGTGAAGTACAGACCATGTTCAGATTTAGCTGAGAAAGACAATGTAGATGTGGCCAGGAAGACTCAAACTCTTGTCTGTTACTGGTTGCCATAGTGAATCGTGCATCGTCCTGTGTTTCACAGTGACTGTGGCTGGGAATTAAGTCACCTCAAATCCAAGAGCACAGAACTCTGAACAATATCCAGATCCATACCTGGGGCTGAATGGCTGTGCAAGTCTACCTAAGTGTGAATAGGAGCTCTGGCGCTTGCTGTTTGCTCTAAGTACACCTGTATTTTGCTTTATGCCTTGTTGAACTGTTGACTTTCCTATTTTTAAAGAGAAAAGGGAGATGATTTAGCAGGTCTCTTGTATCTGGAACTTCGTGTGTTTTATGTAACAGGCCAATCACACCAGCCAGTTACCTCTGCTTGGAGAGTCACTGTACATCATCTGAGGCACAGTAAATCATAAGACTGAGTGTCAGAGCCAGAAGTGCTGACCCTTGGGAAGGAAAAATCTTTGAAGGCAAACTCTGCCGTGATGACAGCAGTAAAATTCTGCTATCTTTAGTAGATTGCACAGAATATAAACAATGCAGATCTTGAGCAAGCTTTTCAGAAACACTCAGCATTGCTGTGACACTGCTCCTTTTGAAGTCCCTGGTGAAACAGAAACCACTTCTGAAAACTTTTGAAGATTTGCAGCCTTAGAGCAAATAACATAATAGGTGACAAGAGAAAGGAGTCTAAGCCATCTTTCCAAGGCTTTAACTGTCCAGGGTTTGTTACATTTTCTGATTTAAGAGGCACCTCAAGATTGCTTTAAATTGTACTGTCTGGAATAGTCTGGAATAGTCCACAAGTGGCACTTTACCAGACAAAAGATCAAGTGTCTATATACTTTATCTGTATACTATCTCTCAGGAAGCCCTGTCTCCCAAGCACACATCTTATGTCTTTGGAGTTCCTGCAGTATCCCTGTGGTTGTTCTTGCTGTCAAAATGTTGCATTGCCACCCGCCTTCACAAAAAGCAAAGTTGTGAGAATGTGCTGTAGTCTGTGCTTGTAGTTAATTCTTTCTTTCTTTTGTAGTAGGGGTAAGGGAGACATCATGGAGATTTAATTTGGGATACAACTGTAAAACAAAGCAGGGGGATGGTCTCAGGGAATCTCATCTGGTCTCTTCTCAGCAGGCAGCTTTTCATTACTTTCCATGCTGGAATGTTTATTGTCCCATGGCTCATGTGTGTGTTGCAGTTACAGCTTGCTTAGCAGTTTTTCTTGTTTTCCCTTTGTCTTGGGTGAACTTGTAGAAGCATGGCCCTGAGAGATTAATTTTAGGCAGGAAGAACTGGCATGAGCCAGCATTTTTCATTTACACCTCTCTTCACGTTCTTTTGTTGTCAACCTACAGCCCATCTGGTGTATTGAAGCTGGGAGTTCCCAGCATTACTCAGACAGCAGAGCTCTAGCCTGACCCAAGTACTGTTCTTGTAAAACTGTGGGGATTGCTACCCACAGCCTCCTCTGAACAAAGGTGATCAATCACCTAACTGTGCTGGCTTTAAAAACTGCATACATGAGTGCTAGGATGAATGGCCAGACATTATCTGTTACATCATGTCCCATATGGATATCAGTTTGGGTTGTCTTCAGCTGTAAAAGCTATCCATGAAATCCTTCTGCTGCCAAAGCTCTTCAGGGGGATGGCACAAGATTATGGCCCATCTCTGATGATATTTGTAGTGCATCTTCCAAATGGTTCCCACATCTTACTCAGCCATTGACAAAGCAAACGCAGTGAGGTGATTTCAAGTTTATCCCTCAGTCTCAGTTGATGCTCTGTGCAAAGAGCCAGACAAAGTCACAGTGTCCAATCTTTATTTTTTGTAGCTCACAGCCAGCGCCTGGTGCATGTGAAGTCTCGCCTGAAGCAAACCCCACGGTACCAAACCTTGGAACGGGACTTGATTGAGTATCAAGAGAGGCAGCTGTTCGAGTACTTTGTCGTGGTGTCGCTGCACAAGAAGCAGGCTGGGGCTGCCTATGTCCCTGAGGTTACCCAGCAGTTCCCACTGAAGGTGCGCTGCCTGTCGGGAAGGTCTGGCTGATGTGTCTTGGATTGCCTGATGCACTTGCACAGCTGGAGAAGCTGCAGCTTCCCTGTTGACTACAGGTTATATCAGTAACCCCTCTGCTCTGTCAGTGCTCAGTGAGGCTGAAGATAGAGGAGCTGCAGTCACCACCATAGAATTGTCATAATATCCCTCACTGATGAAAGAGCAGCTGATTTAGATCTTTTCCTGCCCTTGGCTATGACTTTTATTTAGCTATTCCCTTTCTCCCCCTTTTCTCTTTAAAGAAAACTGATGGTTGGGAGAAGACACGTGTTCTTAAAGGGAAGGCACAGCTTTTGTCAATAGGCTGTCTCAATATAGGGAACGAGGAGTGGGAGAAACACAGAGCCAGTGTGACAGCGTATTTGTAAATGGGATGTAACCAGAGCTCCCCTCAGACTTCAGTTCTCTCTCCACTTGCTGGAAGTTGTGTCGCAGATTAGAGGCACAATATATAGCAGGGGCAGGTGCTGCAGATGCGGGGCTTGGTGGAATTGGGGGCACAGAGGTACCTTAAGATATCTAAAGATTAGGTGAGCCAGAATCACAGAAATTTTAATATCTTCCAGGCAGAAGCTTAGCTTCTGTCATCACCTCTTCATTTGTCACAGGAAAAATATTTGAAGTCATTCCATCCCCACATGACTAATTGGAAACATTCCTTCTCTCTGTTCTGCTAGCTTGAGCGCTCGTTCAAATTCATGCGTGAGGCAGAAGATCAGTTGAAAGCTATTCCCCAGTTTTGCTTCCCTGATGCAAAGGACTGGGCCCCCATCCATCAGTTTGCCAGGTAGGTACTGTACTTTACATCCTGATTCAGGAGAAACAGATTTATCTATCAACCTAATTAAGTACAAGAGCTGTTACAGTAGAAAATTGGGCAGAGCCCTGAGAGGGGTGTATTGGAAATGCAGGAATATTTTGGGTTTATTGGGTTTGTATGTCAGAGACTGTTAATGTGGGTAATGGGTATCTTGTCATTCTGATTTCTTTTTCTGCAGTGAAACATTCTCATTTGTCCTGACGGGGGAAGATGGAAGCAGGCGATTTGGATACTGTAGGAGGCTGCTGGTAATTATCCCTGGGTTTTTATCTTTTCCTAGAGATGCAGCCTTCTGTGGGGTTGATGTTACTGGCATCTATTTTGGAAAGTGGAAAGCTGCTGCTCTTCTCTTTCAGTGTGGAAAGAAAGAGCAGCAGCAGAGCAGCTTTGCTCTCTTCTGTTCAGTGCCAAAGTGCCTCTCTGAGTACCATCCTCCTCTCCAGGCATAGCTCTCTTGCATTTTTCTTACACCAGCACTTAACATTATGACCGTGGGTTGTTGTTTCACCACTAAGCTGAAGACAGGCTTTGTATCCCTTAGGTTTGGATAGCTATTGGACAGTTGTCTAACCCTGTGCTGGTCCCATAGGCTCAGAGTTGTTTCTGTAGAGCAGTCTGCCCTGCCTTTGTCTTTGAATTTAGGCAGGTTGGGACCATACTGTGGTTGTGCCTATTTCTCCACGCTGTTTCCAGCGTACCAGGGTTTGAGCCAGGTTGCCATCATCACCATACTGTCACAGGTCTGCCACTTTCTGAGCCAGCCAGTGAGATGCAGAACTAAGAGACTGGTCACTCTATCTTTGCAGTAGTTATTACTCTGACATTTTCTTGGTGGTTTTTTTCTGTGTGTGTGTTTGTGTTTGTCTTGAAAGCCCAGTGGGAAAGGGAAGCGTCTCCCAGAAGTTTACTGCATTGTGAGTCGCCTTGGATGCTTCAACCTCTTCTCTAAGGTGAGTGGGGAGAGAGAGGGGGAATCTGTGCTGTATGTCAAGAGGGACCTAAAAGTGAAGCTGACGTCAGAAGAGTGGGGAAGCTGATGGCTGAAGAAAAGGCCTGAAATGCTGTTAGCGAGGCAACCACATGCTAATTCCAGAACCTAGGAAAAACGCAGTTAATAGGAAGACTAGATTGTTAGCTCTTGCCTTCTTCCTTTAGCAGAACTACCAGAATGCAAGAGAGATTAAAAGGTGCAGTCTTGACTGAGTGTGGTGGGGAGTTCACAGTTTGTAAGCTTTCCAATGACCTCACTGGAGCTGCATTTCTCTTGCTAAAGGAAGTTAAGGGTCTTCAGTTGTACCTTTTACCTTCTTCCTTATGATTCAAGGCTCCACAGCGATGCTGGATTAGAGAGAGAACACAGATGCCAGTACACTTCATTCCTGGTGTTACCTCCCTCTTCCTGATTTACATGTTTTTGTGTCTTCATGCCTTTATTTCAGATCTTGGATGAGGTTGAGAAGAGACGGGGCATTTCCCCAGCCCTGGTGCAGCCTCTCATGAGGAGTGTCATGGAGGCACCATTCCCAGCTTTGGGCCGGACAATTACAGTCAAGAACTTCTTGCCAGGCTCAGGAACAGAGGTAAAGACCCCATCCTAGAGAGAGGGAAACAGGCCAGCAAATAGCGAAGGACTGGTGACTGGAAGTTGGGACCATGAGAGGTTCATAGCGTGCGCTCCAGCATCCTTAATACAGAACACCTCTTCATATGGAATAGGTTGTGGGGTTCTGGTCAAAAACTACCTGAAACCACACCAGACTAATGCTGCAGCCTTTCAGAATGATGTTTTCAGAGCATGGAGGTTGTATCTCGCACAATGTGGTGTGAGGACAGTGGGAGAGGTTTTGCTTATAGCATTGAAGGACTGTGGGAGGATGGGGGGAGACAAATTGAATGTAGTTTTGGACACACTTTGTTTTGGGTGTGTATGCCTTAAATGTGAGAGGGAGGAAAGTGAGCAAGTTGATAAAGATTGTGTTTGAGGGCTTTCAGCACAGCACTACATGAGGGCATTCTCCTCAACCCAACTGAAAACAGTCCCAACTAAATGAAATTACTGCACAGCACATGCACAGCTGGTTAGAAATGTGCACTCGAGGAGCAGAGTCCCAGTGGTGTGCTGTCAGGCTGTGAGAATGTTTTGGCTGGTTTGTGTCTAGGATCCTTGATGTTTCATTAATAATCTGGTTGATGGAATAAACTCCACATTTACACAATACAGTATTGGGGCGGGTTGCAGGCACACTGGAGAATAAGGGATTAAAATTCAAAGTGACCTCTCCTAAATTCCAGAAACATGTTCAAGTGTTCAAGAAATGCCTGGATGTAGCACTTAGTGCCATGATCTAGTTGACAAGGTGGTGATCAGTGAAAGATTGGACTCACTGATCTTAGAGGTGTTTTCCAACCTAAATGATTCTGTGATTCTGTAGATTGAAGATTTGGTGTGAACTTCAATATGGTCAAGCACAAAATGCTGGGAGGAAGAAAGGAGTAGTCTAACACGACAGGATAGTAACTGAGTGAACAGCAGTACTTCAGAGAAGGATCTGGTGGTATAGTGGGCCATAAAGTGAGCAAAAGTAACAGTGTGGCATTATTTAGACAAACTCCTTCATTGTGAAAGCAATTTCAAGTGATGAATAATAAATGAAAGCAGTAATAAATAAAAGCAATTTATCTGCTTTCCAGCATCAGTGAAAATTTATTCAGAGTACCATTTTCCAGAAAATGCAACCACTAGAAAAAAAGCCCCAGAAGAGTGGTTCTGCTTACTAAGTGTTCTAGAAAATACAGGCAAAGCTTGAGAAAATTGTTTGCTTAATATAGAAAACAAAGGACAAAGAAGGACATGTGATAACCTTTCAACAGAGAGGAAGGTGACCAATTGTTCTGAGTGACAACAAGTAATTGAACTAATTTGATGCTGACATGTTTCAGCTGCAGGTTTGGTGTTGGTGAGGGTAGTTCAGAACTAGAGTAATTTTCTTGTGGGATTTATGAAATGTGTGGTGTTGGAGGCTTTCAAAAACAATTTAGATAAGCATCTGTGTAAGATAAGGAGTATGAAGTGCTAAGGTGCTGTGACAGGCATTATTTAAGTAGATATGAACAAAGAAAAATACCCACAGGCTGCTCTTTTCTGTAACTGATATAAAAAATTTATAGTCAGTAGGTTAAGCATCCAGATTCTTGCAGTAAAAAAAAAAAAAAAAAAAAAAGAATTGTAGCTGTAAAATCAGACTGTAGATTTGAAAGGCTCCATGATATTCTGCTGCTTGAATGCCAGAAAGGCTGAAAGCCGCTCCTAGCTGGACACAAACTGGTTTTCCTCCTTATGAAGAGCTCCTTGTCCTCAGTCCAGTAGGGAGAACTTGTGGTTGATCTCGTGCTGTGCCTGTTGGAGTGGACTCTGGGTTGTCTTCATCTGGAAGAAGGATTTATGGGAGGTCTTTGGACAGACTGTGTTTGAGGACTTAACGCTGTGTGGTGTTTGCCAGCACAGGCAGTGAGGCCTGTTTGCTGTGAAAATACCTGTTGGCTCCTTGCTTGCCAAGTCTGGGTGGGCAGCAAAAGCTCACTTGTGGTCTTTTTGTCCCCAACAGGTCATTGAGCTTCGGCGGCCTCTTGACTCCAGGCTTGAGCACGTTGATTTTGAGTCCTTGTTCACATCCCTCAGCGTGCGGCATCTGAGCAGAGTCTTTGCCTCCCTGCTGCTGGAAAGGAGGGTGATCTTTATCGCAGACAAGCTCAGGTACCCTCTTGCATTTCCTTAAAGAAAATGCTGCCAAGGAAGGGAGGCTGGGAAGACTGCAGTCAGTAACTGATCTCTCTGCTTTGTTCTTTTTCCTCTCTGCTCTTTTCCAACTTGGTCATGATGTGAGTAAGGCTGTTCTTCCTAGGAATGGGGAACTTAGCCCATGAACTATAATTTCATTTTTGCAGTTTGCAAAATGTGTGCTGCTTCTCATTCCCAAGGAGAACCAAATTCCACTTCCTCCAGACAGTTTCAGAGCAGATCCCAGTGCTAAGGAAGCAAAATCCCTCCTTTTGCTCCATGATGCTGCAGTGTTCCCTTCTGAGCTGTTGCTGGGATTTCCAGGGATCAAGCCTTGGGCAGAGATGACTGTCCCTTCTGAGTTGCTCCCTGATGTCACAAAATCTTCTTAAATTTTCAGCTTGTATTTTAATATTGGTTTCTAAAGATGTTTTTCTTATGGGGGATGAAAGCAAAGGGTGCGATGAGGGGAAGTGAGGCGGAGGATTTCCCCCTTCTGTTTTGAATCCACTCAATTTGATTTTTTAAAAATTTATTTGTTTGCTCTCCTAAATTATGAAAATGGGTCCAGGTTTCTTTAAGATCTTGTGCAGCTGGTGGCTGGCAGCTCTCCAGCCCTTGAAGCACTTGAGGATTCAGGGAGGAAAGCTCGCCAAGGCTGGGGAAAGAAAAGCTGCCTGGATGAGTAATGACACTTAAGAGCACGCTCAGGTTTCAGGAGTGTACAATGCCCCTAAGCTGTCTGTTTTCACAACTTCCAGGCAGCAGCCTGCAGCTCTGGGACTGAGCACTGGGGCAAAGAATGGAGAGGCCCCTTCTACAAGAAAGTGAAGGGGAAAAATTCATTCTGCACGGGTCCAGGGCTCTCTGTAGGCAGAGCTCAGGCAGTCACATTGCAGGAATAGGAAAGCTGGGGAGAGGGAAGCTGTAGCATCTAGAGAGCACTGGCTACTTGCAGGTTTTGGCAGCTGCCTTGGGTCAGAAAGGGGAAGATTTGCTTCTTTAGAATCACTGATACACTATATGCATAGAGGCTTAGTATTCTGGATGCTTAAGCCACACATTTCATGCAGAGCATTCAGACTTGCATTGAAAATGAGAGAATTCATCCAAACGCTGTATTTCCATGTAACATATATGATTTATGTGAGAGTTTATGATCACAGGCTTTCAAATATTTTTCTCCTCTTCTGTAGGAAAAATTTTACATTCTGAGAAAATTTGTTAAGGACATAGATGACATTGTAATCTCAACATGAGGGCTGGGTGGTATGAGTAAACAGTAGGGAACTTCTGGGGTTTTTTTTAAGGCATCAGTTTAGAATGAACCTTTATTTACCAGATCTTTTCCTATCACATCTTTATATGATGGCACAACACCACGTATGTAACACACATGGGGTGTGTTACAGAATATCTCTAATTGAAAGCATTTTGATGGGTTTTGATGGCTTTTTTTTCCCACCCCTGTATCTTTGTCAGTATATCCAGGGTCCTTAACAATGAGTCCACCTGCACAGGCCTGTAAAAGAGAGTGGGAGAGAGCTATAGAATCATAGTTTCTAAAATCTCTAATAATACCATAAACAGCTTTTTCTTCTATGAAAAAAAGGAATTGTTGTGTTTAAAAGCTCGAGGGTCTGTTAGACCACAGGGCTCAGATTCAAATATTTACCATAGATTTGCCAGCTCTCTATGACACTTTTAATATTTGATGTTTCTGAGAAGACCTTGCTCTGAGCAATTTCAGGAGCATCTTTTTCTTTTCCTATAACAAAATATGAAGTTTCTCTGGCTCATTTTTGTGGAGCAAAAGCTTGGAAATTATCCCAAAGGACTGTAAAGGTGTGAAAAGCAGAAAACAAAGAAAATAAGCCTCAAAATTAAATAAACTATTGTGTTTTAGTCCAGTACAGTGACTTGAGTGGACTGGATTGGTGAGCCTTGGCTAAGATCAACAGTCTCTTTTGGTCGTTGGTGGACAGTTCATGTTTCGAAAGCTGATGATATTGTAGATACAGGATCTTCTGTCAAAATGATACTTTTCCTGGGACAGGAACACATTGAACTCAATGAATATTAAGTAGTATTTACTTTAGGAGTGAAAATGCCAGTTTCAGAGGAAAAAAAGAAATGCTTTTTTAGAAATAGCTTAAGAGAAGGAAAAAACGATAAAAGCAGCTGTTGGAAACTGCTCAGAGGTTAGGAATGCTAGAAATAATCCAGCTGAGATGGATTAACGGGAAGAGTGCAGGTGACATGGTGAAAGATGGGCAATAAATTACATTTATCATTTATCTTTGCAGTTCTTCATACGGGCACTATCAATAACTATCTGTCTGTGTTTGTAAAGGTGTGTCTGGGTATGAGTGACACAGAAATGATGTATGAAATTTATTTACATCTTTTAATTGCTGTAAAATCAGTCTGTGGGAAAAGAAAGCTGAAAGGTCACTTGCCAAATACTGCGTGAACTGTGAAATGTTTTCAAGCTGAGCCAAAAAATGCATCTAACAAGTGTACAGCAAGTGAAATACGTTGTCTTTTCCATCTTTAGAATGAGCACAGAGTGTTTAAAGACCTGTCAATCCACAGCTTGGCAGCGGAAAAGGAAAGAATTTGGTTTATTAGTTTTTGAGTGTGGGGGTGTCTCTCCTCTGTTGTTACGGAAACTGGAGTATACATAGCCTTGCAACCCAGGAGAATGACTTTGTGAAAACTGTGTTGGTCTGTGTAGTCTTCCCTAGCTTTTGTTCACTCCTGCACTGTAAACTTTAGTCCTGGGGCGGTTGAGGCCCTGGCACGGGTTGGATGCTGCAACACGAGAGCTGCTTTTGTTTCCAAGGGACGCTGCCTGGCATGCAGTTCCAGGCACTGCAGGCTAACCTTTTAGAAGGCATCTTCCAACCAAAAGTGTCCTGATGTCACAAGGTACCTAGAGCTGGGCAGTTTTTACTGGCCTGAGTAGGAGATCTGTGAGATTCACAAGGCTTTTTAAAACAGAAAAACTTGCACGGCCTTAAAATCAATGCCTCCTTTTTCCAGATCTCAAAAGCCCGTTGTGGATCTGACCAACTCTGTCTCTGCCAGAAACCACAGCTGTGTCAACAACACAAAGTGGTCATTGTTATCAAAGGCAGATCTGAAAGAATTAGAGTAGACACTTTAAATGTGGTCATCCCCAGCAAAAGGTAATTAATCATCAAGAAGAACCCTTTTCCATGTGCTGCAAAAACAAATCTGGGACTGCAAATCTCAGCCTCGCAGATTTCTCCTTTTTGTACTATGATTAGGGAGAAGAAGAAACCCAAGGATTAAGTTTTGATGTTAGATAATGGCATTGTTTCTTCAGATCTTAACACTCGCTTCTTCACCTGCACGAACCTGCCACGTTGGTGGGAGCCAGTGAGGGTCCCCACAGCTGGTGGAACTTGGCACCCTCCTGGTGGCATTTGCAGCAATGCTGCACCAAGTCATGGGACAATGCTTGGAAGCTCCTATGCCTGTTAAATGTGGTAAACCAGATCTGTAATCCGTCATAAGTAAATCCAGATGTGACACAGTGTCACAAATCTGAAGGTGTTTGTAAAATGAGTACTACTGTAGCAGAGCTTATTAAAAAAAAATAAAGAGAAAAGACCTATTCAAACCATCTTAAATTGCCAAATGCCAGCATATTTTGAGCAGTTTGGTTAGTGCAGGGACCACAGGGCTTCTTGACATTAAACCACACAAGGCTGTTTGATTCAGTGGTGTTTTTCAGACATCATGAAGTATCCTAAACCCAGAGAGGGATTCAGCTTTGGAGACTTTTTACTGTAGGTGCTTGCCTTTGGAGTGGAAAACTGGAAACCTTGTAGTCAGTCTGAAGTTTGGGAGAAAAGCAACCAAACTGAACAGCCATTGTCCTTCCTTAGAAGCTGTTGCAACTTGTCAAGGTGTCTTTTAGAGCAAGTCAAGCAAGTCTTGGAGCAACTTTTCCCGGAAGAGAAAGAAGGGTTTCTGTGTAGTTGCAGCTGTTGTGTTCAGATTCTGTATTGGCCACCTGTGTTTAAGGTGGCTATCAAGAAACAGCAACTTCATAGGATGCTCTGTGGTAGGTTTGTGATGGGATGCTGTGTGGTGGGAAGGCTTATTGTTAGAGGAATCAAATGTCACAGACTGCTGTGCTGTCATTATTCTGACCAAAGGAGTGCTCAGCCAGAGAGATCTGCGCGTCAGTCGAAATCAGCCCTTTAGGGAGGGATCTGAGGGTTCTTTGCGTACTTCAGCTCTTTTTAGCCTCTGTACTAGTGACATCTCTGTCTCAACTGCAAGCAACATCAGACATGCAGCTCAGCCATGTTCCCTGCAGAAGGCTGAATGAACCCATGAAAGTGTGCTCAGGATCTTGAAAGTGTACTTCAAAGACCTGCAGTATTTTTAAGATCACTGTTGAAACCAAAAGTCTTAAAAAGTGGCGTCTGTATCCCATTTGAACATCTGGCCCTGAACTCGTGTGGCCTGAGGGTGGTGCATGGCACTCCCCAGAGCATACTGCAATCCCATTGCTGCTGGCTGAAGAGCACACAGTCACACAGGTGGCATTAAAGGAATTTATCACACTGGTTCTTTTGCAAGGCTCAGCAGCCATGGTGTGAATCAGCAGTCTCTTAGTGCTTGTTGCAGTGCCATATGCAAGAGAAAGAGAGCTTAGGCTTGAGTCATTCCAGAAGACCAAGGTTCTCCTGGGCTCCTGGCAACCTGCAGTTTCCTGAGACTATCTGCAGAGCAAGTCTGACTGAATCACATGTGGAAGGGATACCTCAGTGTTACCTCCTCTGTGTCCATCTCTGAACTGCCTTCAAAGGAGCCTCACAGACCTCAACCCTATCAGTATTGTTCTCTGAAAATGTCTTCCACAGTGAGAAATGTTTCAGAGCAGAGATCACGAGGTCTCATCCTAGAGGCGATGAGTCATTCAGAGATGGAAGGGTGGAAGGGGAAGTTATCTTTACTTCCCACTGCCTGGTGTGTACAATTTCAGACTTACACAGCTCTGCCTTTGACTTCCACTAACTGGACCTCAGCCATCTTTCCTCCCACTCAATCTCTCACGTACCATGTGTACTCACTGGGACTTGAGAGCTGCGCTGAGGGAAGAACAACCCACCATAAATATAGCAGGAGACAGCATGCCATAATACATCACCATACCATAAATAACCATGTACTTCAGCTGCTCGCTGTTCCTCTGTGGAGCTACCTGGAATCAGAGATGTTTTCCACTGGTTTTCAAATGCTGTCTATAAAGTCAGTTCCCACTTTTAGTCGGGAAAATTAGGAAAAAGGAAAGGAAATTTAGAATAAAAAGGATACACCTTCAAAATCGAGGATTTGTGACAACGACAAAACTTCTTACACTTCCACATTCAACCCCTCCTCAAAGAAGAGGAATGGTGAGTGGTGGTAATGCCACACTGCTGTGGATAAGTGATGAAAGCTTTCACTGTGCTGCTGCTGCTGTTACTGGAGCTATTATCAGTCAGCAATTGAGGAGTGGAAAATACTTTCTGCAGTAATAGAGGGGAAGAGAAACCCCTGATTTTATATGTGCTAACATGACCTGAAATGTGTTAGTGTATGAATAGTGCAGCCTTGAAGGAGATGGTTTTTAAGGGATCTCATTAACTTGGAGTGCACTTCTAAGATAGCACATTCACTTTTGTTGTGGTTTCTTTCAAGATTAGCTTGTATGAAAGATACAACAAAAATCAGCCACTCTGATATTATTCCCACATTCTTTCTCGGTGAGTTTTTTGTGTTTGTTTTTTGTAAATGTTTCTGTTTCTTACTAGCTCTGTGTTTTCTTATTATTTTCATTTTGCTTCTCTCAGATTCATTATCTACCTTGCACGTGGGCTTGCTTGTGAGGGCTTGCTGATGAGGGCAGGCACAGCTTGAGAGCAGTGACACAGAGGCATCCTGCAGGAATGAATGCAGAGAAGGGAGGGGAATACTCTCAGACCTTCCTAAACAAGGATGGGGAACTGAGAGGGTTTTTTTCCCCATGTAAAGGCTTAAGCTACCTGTCTATGACACAGCCTTTGAAAGGTCTTCCTCTGTTTTTATAGAGAATCCCCTTAACAAAAGACAAGCCTTTGGGAGCACAGGGAGAGGAAACTGTCTCTGTTTTGCGAAGAGACTTTCTCAGTGCACACATCCCAGCTGTCTTTCCCGGATGCCAGTTCCCTACCTGTTGCAGTCCTAGATAAAATTCTCACTTTAAGCAGATTCCTGCCTCCCCCTTGGGATCTCCCTGTCTCCAAAAAGTGTCATGTGTTTATTTATGTTTACTGCCTGATTGCTTCATACTGTCACACTGATGTCCTGGCAACTACAATTGTGTTCTGCTAAACTGAGCTTACCTGATGAAAGCCAGCCAGGTGTCCCCCAGCCACACCACTCTGCTCAGTGTGCTTTAGCAATACACCACAGGGATGCACATCCACCAAACTTGGCTGGAGTGAGGTGGGGAGGGAAAACAGGCTTCATTTGTCAGAGCAAGCTCAAGTCCACACCCATCAAACCCTTTCCTTCTCAAGTCAGCAATAAGCTGCCAGATCCAGGTTGCTGGATGTAAATTCTCCCATGGAGTCTAACAGAAGCCAGCTGGGCGTCCTTCCTCATCAACGTGACTCCTCCTGGCTGCACCAGTTTCCCTCCCCTCCTCCAGCCTGTTCAGACCTGGATGTGAATAAAACGAAGTGACATTGCATGCAGGATTTATAGCAGCAAGCCTTCTCCCTCTCTTGATGCATAAAAATGCTTACAGACCCAGAAGAGATGAGTAACTGGTGCCCTGTGGTGAGCTCTGCTGTGTCTGACTGGAGACCTTGCCCATCTCCTGCCAGAAAGCTGATGGGGTTTCCGGACAGTCCCTCTTGTCAGCAAAGGCACAGCCAGGCTGCTGGTGGCATTTGAAGGGGCAAGAAGGAAGGCTGCAGTGCCATGAGCCGTGGGCTGGCTGTGTGCTCCCCTCATGGGATTTCACTCTCTCAGGGTTCTGGGTAGCCTTGGCAGGTTCCACAGGCTGCAGGGTGCCTGGATAGCCTTGGCTGGAGACCACTGCCTTCCTCCTTCCCTCATGCTCTGGCATATGATTGGGACCAACAGAAGAGCATATTTTGGCATGCCATTACTCCTGCTGAGCGTTGCCCAAAGGCAAGGCATGTGTGCTGCACAGGTAGCCAGTCAAGGAGCAGGAGTGGGCCAAGGCTAGAATGACCTGCAGGAACACCTGAGGACCTTGGTGCTCAGGTGCTTTGTCAGGGGGTCTCAGCAGGTTGTCCAGCTGCACTGGTCTGACCAAGAGTACAGCCAGCAGGTAAGTGGGCCAGCGCAGCCCAGCAGATGGTTGCTGTGGTGGTGGTGGAGCTGCCTTCTGCCCCCCACAGCTGTGTGCTGTCTGTGCTGGGCAGTGTAGCCCCTGTGCATTCAGAGCTGTGGCTTTCCCATGGGAACAGCCACAGAGGTATGCTGTGGGAGAATAAACTCATTTCTCTAAGGAAAGGCAGTGGCATAAAAGATGCCATGTCTGTCTGATATTTCCCATCAGGGTACTGGAGTAGCATGTCTCTGATTCAGTGGGACCCATCTCTTGTCACATGTGCGTGGGCTGAGATCATCTTTTGGAAGTCATTGCTTTTGAAGCTGAAAAATGGGGTCAGAAATCTGGGAAAGGCCCTAGTAATTTGAGAGATCAATCAGGGAACAGTTGAAAGAGCCCCGATTTCTAGGAAGCACCACTCATTCCCTGACTGACCAGCCAATGTCCTTGATTGTGTTTTACCTTCCAGCACACTCTCCAAGTGTTGCCATGCCACGGTGGCCCTACTGTACCCCTTCACCTGGCAGCACACCTACATCCCTGTGCTGCCGCCTTCCATGATCGACATCGTGTGCTCGCCCACCCCCTTCCTCATCGGCCTGCTCTCCAGCTCCCTGCCCCGCCTGAAGGAGCTGCCCGTGGAGGAGGTGAGCCATGCATCCACATTGTGGCCTTACTGGTTGCTTCCAGTGGGCTGAATTGTTTTCTGCCCCAGAAAGGCTGGGAGAGCCTGCCTTGGCAGCTGGCAGCAGGAGGGAGCCGAGCTCTCGTTCTCTGGCTGCTGTGAGCATGGGGGGAGGGAGGAAGTGGACGGTCCCCTGGGGAAGCAAAGGTCTGTGCTCTGCCTTGTCCACAGCTTGGGAAGGCAGGGGGCTGGGATCTCCCACCGTGGGGCTGCTGTGGTTAGGAGATGGCTTTAGTAAAGCTTCTATTGGTTTCTGCATAGTGCTGTCCAGGGGCTATGTGCAAAGTCTGCCAGGCTTGAACTGTGATTGCTCTAGACTGGCCAGGATAGCTGCCCTTCTGGTTAACACAGGTACCTAATGCAAGCAATAAATAATTAAGAATTGGATTTGTGGTGCACAAGAGTGAATGCAGCAAGGCTGAACATAGTCAGCGAGGCATTTCCCTCCCTGCACAACCAGGAGACAGCAGTGCAGCACACAAGGAGAAAAGATAAAGTTCTGGAAAGATAAAGAAGTATCTGATGTGGTGATAAAGAGTGGTGGGCCAGGGTTTGGATCACAGCCTCCTGCTGTCCAAGCTGCTCTGCAGTTTGCAGCAATGTCATCAGAAAGCCGCAACAAGGGCTCCACTCCTGGCTCACCCCGGGTGCCTCCTCCAGCTGTGGTGGTGGGTAGGAGGAGCAGGGGCAGGGCTAAAGCATTTCCTCTAGAGCAGTTACAGATTAAGATAAACTCTTGATGATAGGAATAATTACTTCCCCCTTTTATTCTTCCTCTTTTGTTCTTAGGTCCTTGTTGTTGACCTGGTAAATAACCGGTTTTTGAGACAGGTGAGCAGAGCTATTTCGTATCCTTCACCTTCTCTCCTCTTTTTCCATCATACCTTACCTCCATCTGTGTTTGCTGACCTGCCCTTCTGGATGGATTGCTTTCTCCCCACTCAGGGAGAAAAAATCCCACCGAGGCAGGATTTGTGGTTGGCAGTGTTAGAGGGGTTGCTGTGTGTATATGTAATATCAGCATCCCAAACCACAGCTGTTGAGGACTGAATCATTGTGAATTATCTCTGTCTCTAGGGTTTTTTCAAAGAGGAGAAATAGTGGCACTTGAGCACTGTAGTTCTTTAAGTGTCTCCTGTAAGGTGGAGGGCACAGCTGGAAAGCCTTGGCTCAGCACTGTCTGCTGGGGAGCAGCATGGGCTCTTCCAGCCTTTGTCTGTCAGTCCATCTCTATCACATACTCTGCCTGGCATGGGAAGGGAGCGTGGATGATTTCTTGAAATCCTTTCTGCTCAAGGAGCTTGTGGTTCCTCACTCTGGTCTTGCACTGGATGGATCATAAGCTGGTACATGGCAGCCTGTATGTTGCTCTGGCAGTGAGATTGCCTGCTGATTTTTACTTCCCTTTGTTGCGGAGAGGAGGAGCGGGAAGGAGAGGTGGAAGGGGAAGAGTACAAATGAGCAAATATACTCCTGGCCAGGAAGCTATTTTTTCCCAGAGCTTCTTGGCAGATCACTGAGCAGTGCTGGCAGAATCAGTGTCTGCTGTGCCTCAGCTCCCGTGGGTAGGATGGGATGAGTGCTCCTCCTGCTGCAGAGAGCAGCATGTGGGTGAAGGCCACTCTTTTGTCACAGTTCTTGCTTGCCAGCTGCCTCAGCCGCAGGGATGTGCTTTACCTTGCACCTCTCTTTTGGAGGTTTAAGCTAAATCATACTGTCTCAGCCAGGGCTGGTAGGAGTTCATGCACAGTCACTGGCAGTTCCTTGGCTCTCTGGGAATTCGTTATGCCTCCATATGATGATTAGTGCCTGAGCAGAGCCGAGCAGGGGGCTCTGCTCCCCTGGCCACACACCAGCATTGTTCAGATATGTCCTCTTTGTGGTGGGGTGAGTGCTCACAGGCAGATGGTGCAGCGATGGGTGTCTCAGGTCAGACACCTGAAATTCCTCCAGAATAGGGGAATATTTAGGAAAAGATACCCCCTTTTTCCTTCCTCTTGTGCTTCTTGATAGTACTGCGCTGGGAGGTGCTGGGAACATATCAAGCATATTACTCCTTCTCCCTCTCCTCAGGGTTCGTTTTTAGTGCTCCCCCTGCCGTGCTGGGGGCAGGGTAGGAGCTGTTTATGTGCCAGCCCCAGTCCCTGAGGAGGTGGCTCTGTCTTACAGATGGAAGATGAGGACTCCATCCTGCCCCGCAAGCTGCAGGCTGCCCTAGAACACATTTTGGAGCAGAGGAATGAGCTGGCGAGCGACAAGGAGGAGGGCCCTGTCAATGGCAAGCAGGGTAAAGCACAGTGCCTTACAGCTTAAAACCACATCTTTTCCTACCCCTTTTTCTTCTGTCGCTTCTTAGAGGAGAACTAGGCGTGTGTTAAATTTAACACCACAAATATTAGAGGTAGGTCATGATTTTGGTTAAGCTATGTTAAATATTTCGTTGCACAGGGGGCAGTTCTCTGTGCTAGGAGCAACAGTACTTATCCCTTCCCAGCTTCCCCTTCTCTCTGTCCTTCCCTTACAGTTCCAGGGAACACCTGTACACCTGTACTCCTTTCAGGGAGGGTTCCATAGGCTTCTCTCTGCTGCTGGCCATGTGAGTAGTGCAGGCTCCTCTGGGGGACAGTCCACCCACAGAGCTGCAGACTCGGAGATGGCCATGTGGCTCACAGGCAACTGGGCTGAGGCAGCTCTCTTGGGGGCAGTTATGGCCACCTCCTGGTTGCAGGGGAGCCTGAAGAATGTGCTGGATTTGGCTGGGATAGAGTTAGTTTTCTCCATAGTAGCTAGTACAGGGTTGTGTTTTGGATTTGTGTTGGAAACAGGGTTGATAACTCAGGGATGTTTTAGCTATTGCTGAGCAGAGCTTGCACTGAGTCAAAGCCTTTTCTGGCAGTGAGTGGGCTGGGGGTGCACAAGAAACTGGGAGGGGATACAGCCAGGACAGCTGACTCCAAAGGGACATTCCATCTGGAGTGATGCTCATGGAGTCATGCTTAGCATATAAAGCTGGGGGAAGAAGGAGGAAGTGGGGGGACATTCAGAGATAGGGTGTTTTGTCTTCCCAAGGCACCGTTGCGTGTGCCGGAGCCCTGCTTTCCAGGGGATGGCTGAACACCTGCCTGCCCATGGAAACTGGTGAATAAATTAATTATTTTGCCTTGCTCGTATACACAGTTTTAGCTTTACCCATTAAATTGTCTTTATCTTGGCCCATGAGTTTTCTCACTTTTACTCTTCTGATTCTCTCCCCCATCCTATCAAAGAGGTGTGAGCACCCAGACAAAGCTTGTTGACTTTCAAAGTAGTAGCAATTTGGTCTGCTTCTGTGGCAAGCACTTTCTAGAATGCTGTCTCTCATGAGCAGCTTTTCCTGCTCAGGTTGAGTCTGAAAAAAGCCAGGGAATTTTTTCCCAGGGATTATTCTAGCAAGTCCTCACAGCACTATCCTCACCACTGCCTCTTTATTTTCTCCTTAGAGACCAGCCCTTTGAATGAAGTGGTGTCTGAGGCCTTTGTCCGTTTCTTTGTGGAGATTGTGGGCCACTATTCCCTCTTCCTGACCCCTACGGAGCGAGAGGAGCGGACCCTGCAGCGTGAGGCTTTCCGCAAGTCTGTCTCTTCCAAGAGCCTCCGACGCTTCCTGGAGGTCTTCATGGAGACACAGATGTTTGGGGGCTTCATTCAGGAGCGGGAGCTGCGGAAGCAGGGGGTCAGAGGTGAGCAGCTTGGACTGGGCTCTGCTGCTGTGGAAACTGCTGTGCTCCTGCAAGAGCTGGGAGATGCTCCATCGGCCACCAGCTCCATCTCCAGCACCGTGGCTGGAGGCTGCAGTATCTGCAGGAACACCAGGAGGGAGGTGGTAGGGAAGCACCAGCACAGGCTGATGGTTTGTTCTGACACTCGTACATGACCTTCACAAGTCCCTTGGGGATTCCTTGTCTCCATTTCCTTATTGTCCCAAAGCAGGGAGCATTGCCTCACAGGAGTGTGGTGAGACACGTGCACGGCGCATGGGAACCAGCTACTGGAGAACGGGGGCACTTTGTGCCTGATCTGGGTATTTCTTGTTGAGATTGGGGTTACAGTCACCCTTATCCCTGCAGTATCATCCACGTGTGTGCCTCTTCTGTTCCACGTTGAATTCCCATCAGGACTGTCACACAAGGGGTATACTGCTGGAATGATGTTTATTCTTGCAGTCCCTCATGTCCCCTTCCTGTGTCTAGAGGAAGAATGGGCCAGTTATGGCTCTTTTGGCTAGTAGAAGATACAGATGCTCATGTCCTTCCCAGAGCTGCTTCTGTTGTTTCACTGCTGTTATCCCACAGTCCCAAGGACCCTACTGGCAGGTGAAGTTTCTTATCCCTGCTGCTGCTCAGTGCTGGCTTACAGCTTCCTCCCAGGCACCAATAAGCAGGGGACGATTGAATAGGTGGCTGAGTAAAAGAGATTTTGCAGTGTGGTAAATGCCGCATGACAATTCCACAGATGATCTCACTCTCTGGACTTAGCTGTGTTCGTAGCAGAATGAACAGAGTTTTTGTCTCTCCCTGAGTGAGGAACAGAAGCTCAGTCAGCCTTGCAGTGGGGAGGGAGGGGGCAGACCAAAGTTTCTGTGCCAGATCTGGGCTCAGCTGGTGGAGGAGGTGGGGTGAGTTGTTCCCTGTTGTTTGCAATAGTGTGTGGGTAAACACACTTTCAGATGGGCATTCTTGCTTGGATTTATAGGGACGCAAAATAGAAGTTGTTGACTTCTTTCTTTCTGCAGGTCTGTTTGAGGTACGGGCTCAGGAGTACCTGGAAACACTTCCCAGTGGGGAGCAGAGTGGAGTCAACAGATTCCTGAAAGGCCTAGGTAAGGAACCAGCAAAACCCCTGGCTTCTCAGGAGGGTTGGGCTTCTTGCTGCCTTCAGGGTGGGCAGTAGAGAAGGTGCCCAAGGGTGGCAGGGCTGTCCTAGTGACTGTGTGTGGCATCCTGCAGAGCAGTGCTCTGAGCCATGAGTGATCAGTGTCTTCTAAAGGAAACAGCTGGGTCTGAGGTGGCAATGGAGCAATGAGTGACTTGGGGGTGGCGGATGCATGTCCTGGTGGGGGAAGTGACAAACTCTTCATTGCCTTTGGGTTCACCCTTAGGAATCAGCAGTGGGAATCACCCAGGAGTATTCTAAGATTGAATCTATTTTCCACTGTAAGAGTAGCTAGACAAGAGCTCCAGATGCCAGAGTTCAGAAGTCCTTGATGATTCATTGGACACTGTGGCTAAGAGAGTTTGATCATATGTTCAGGTGGCATCCGTGGCCATTCTTGGCCACTTAGGAGCAGCAGTGCCTGAGGGGCTGGAGTGCCTGGCCTCCATACAGGCTCTGGCCAGGTGAGCTTAGTCATGTGTTCACCTTCCAGGACTGCTGGGCAAAGGGGCTCTGGTGGGCGTGCCTGGGGGTTTGCAGGGTCCAAGTCTGTAGTGCTGCTCCCAGGGGATGGGCAGAGCTCTGCAGGCACCCGCTTCCAGCTTTGCAGAGCAGTTGGCTGTGGACAAGGACCCAGGGCTGGCAGCAGGGCCAGTTCTCTGCACAGGGTGGAGGTGGTGAAGAATGACACTTGTTTTGCCTGTCACTGTGGGGAGTCTATTTTCCTTTCTCTGTCTCTTCAGGCAGCAAAATGAAATTCCTGCACAAAAAGTAGGAGTGAAGCACATCCTCGTTCCACAGAAGAGAACAGCTTTACCATTTAACAGCAATAAATCAGACTTATCAAACATTCCCATTCAGCCTGCTCCCAGGAGCCAACAGCCTTGGGCAAGCTGACCACGGCCGGGCCGCACTCGCACGGACATGTGGTGCTGCAGGAAGGTTGGATGGCTGTGGGGCTGCCGGGACAGGCTTCTGGATATCTACAGTACCATGCACTGGACCAAGCACTCTCTCTGAACTCTGCACTAGCACGTTGCAGGCATCCCAGCAGATTGGATCTCTTAGCTAGTCAATTCTTTGGGTTTTGTTGTATTTTTCTATTTATATTGAGGTTAGAACAATTATTAACCAATGACTCTTGCCCTGCCTCCTCTCTGCCTGGTGCTGCAGGAGGCCGAAACGGGACTTTCACGGGACTGAGCAGGCAAAGCTCAGGCATGGAGGGGAAGAAGAGAGATGTATGGAAGTAGGTCCCTGCAAAGCAAGGACACCGAGGGCTGCAAGGGTGATGTGGACTGACCAGGAGGAGCTTCCAAGCAAGGGAGAAGGGTGAGGGGGAACCACTAAACCTACTGAGGACTTGATGGGCCAGCCAGCTCCCTCAGTGGCTGTACCAGGGGGTCTTGGCCCAAGGAGAGGTCTTTCCTTATGCAGTGTAATTAAAAGCGAGTGGTGTAAAAGGCGTGCGGATCCATCGTGTTTGGGGGGAAAGGGGTGAGCTGTGTCTTCCCACCAGCCCACTTGGGACTGACCATGAGCCAGAGAGGACATTTCGCAGCTGAACTCTCAACTTGGCCAAGCTCTCAGCTTCTCTGTGAGTCTCAGAGGCTGGGTGGCCTCGTTCCCTCTCCTGGCCGCTTGCAGGAAGAGTCCAAGGTGGAGCTCACCTGCAGGATCTTACCTTGGAGACCCAATTCCCAAAGGTCAGATGGGCTCTCTTCTCCCATTTTGGGTGTTGCTGCTGGGAAGCACAGTAGGAAACATGCAGAGCAGAGTGCCTGCTGCTGCCTTCTGTGCTCCTGGTTTGGGAGGAGGTAGGGTCTCCTGCTTGCCTCTCCTCTTGTTTTTGGTGGGGAGGAGAGGTGGGAGGCTCATGGAAGTTGAGGTGGTGTGAGGTCTTTTTTCCAGCTGGTGTGGAATCTGTTACACTTCCACTGCTTATGAGAGCAGATTCAAGTATCTGGAGCATCCTTTAGTCTCCTCTGCTCTTTGGAGGACAGTCTCTTTCCCTGCTGCCTGGGGGTTGCAGGGTGAAAGCCACATGCAGATACCTTTGCTGTGGGCAGCTGTGCTATGCTGGGCTGTCCAGGGCTCCAAGAGGTTTTGAAAGTGGTCCACGTACCCCTGTGGTCAGTGGGCTTTTCCAAGTAAGAGAACCTTGTTGACCAGCAGCGGGGTTCAGAGGAGCTCACCCCTGCTCTGTACCATACCAGAACGGTGGGTCCAGTGCTGCTCTGTGAATCTTTTGAAGCCTGCATTTACAGAGTTTCCTACAGCAGCCTCCTCTTCCTGTGTGGTGCTCAAGGACAGAAGAAGTGGGCAGTAATGGGTGGTGGCAGGCATGGGCAGCTGGGTGGGTAGAGGGGTGAGCTCTGGGAGAGACGGTGCTTTGCTGGCTCACAGCGCAATGAGGCTTGTTCTGTCTGTGACTTGTGCCACTCTCTGGGGACCAAACTGGCTGGGCAAATGGCTCTGGGTGGCCCTGTTTCAGCAGGGGGATGGCCCAGAAGTCCCTTACCCCACCTCAGCCTCTCTGTGGTTCTGTGGTGAGCACTGTAAATGCCAAACAGCTGTAGTGCTACACTGGGCAGGAGGCAGGTCAGCAGCATCTGCAGCTCTGTGCCCCCCAAATTTTGCACAGGGACAGATGAACCAGCAATAAAGGGGCTCAGAGAAGCCAGCAGCATTTACCCCCCACCCCTCCCCAAGGTTAGGCTCCTGCAGGGGTGACCAGGTGGAGAGTGTGGGGGCTGCCCCTCAGGTGTTCTGAGCAAAGTTGGCACTACTTCAAGCCTAGTTTGTCACAGGAGGCAGTGGTGGCCCACCAAAGGGAACTGCAATGGGATTCAAGGTGAATCAAATGCTGTGCTTTGGTTTTTAATAGTAGCACAATGAGGTTTTGCAAAGCTGGGATGCTATCACACATGCAAAGGTGGCCAGGATGCCTGCAAAACTCTGTGAGATGCTAAATAAAGCTGATCTGTGGCTCAACTCCAGCCTTCAGAAGCAGGTCTCCTACACAGTCCCGCACTGCCAAGCCTGCTCCTGGGGACTCCGCATTTCCCTTCTCAAATGATGTTTTCAACGGCATGGGATTTGGCCTTCCTTGGCAGGAGCTGTGGTAAGGAACTGGGAGGGATGCCCCGTGCTTGGCTCAGCTTGAACTTTTGTGTGAGCATGCTGAGATACTGGCAGCTTTTACTGCAATATCCTAATACCTTAAATTAAAAAGGGTTGTGAAAAAGCCCCTTTTGCCTCATTTGGGGGCTCCAAGGGGGCTCTGCCAGCACAGCGCTCTGTGACCACTCAGTGCTTTTACTGGCAACTCTCAGGCAAGTGGGAATTAAGCCTACATAGTGTACAAAATCTAAGGGGGGGTTTAAAAAGCAGCAGCATGAGAAGTGCAATGAAAGAAACGTTTACAACTGTGTCATTAAGGATTTAAAATGAAACTCAGACAGAAAGTATTGATCTCCAGCTGCAGGACAACCTCTTCAGCTTTATTTCAAGCTGTGTTGCTCCGAGATCAGCATGTCTTTAAGGGCTCTGGATGCTTTGGAGGAACCCACCTGTAAAGAAAAACCGTAAGACCATCTGTGCTGGGTCTGACCATGGGCCCATGTGTCCTCCTGTGGAGGCTGCCAACAGCAGGTGGCCAGAGAAGACTGTGAACAGAGCACACATAATGCTGGGTATGCCCTATATACTATACATACACACACACACACACTGTACTATACATACCCAAAACCTTAAACTTGCCTACTGTACATCCCACAACCAGGGGTTTCCTGCAGCAGAGCTGGTGTCTCTGTGTTTAGTATCCTTGGATGAGTTTCTGTTCCATGACGTTATGTATGTGGGTGCAGACAAACGTGCTGAGGCAAGAGGCCAATCTGGGGGCAGTATGGATTTGCAGAAGGATACGGACCAGGATACTGGTTAAACATTAAAAGCTGTGATCTCTGCTCCCTGACAGTTCCTGGCTAATTCAGCAGCTCTTACACACCAACACAAGCAGCTCTGCAGGGCCTGTGATTCACAGGACTGCACTTGCTGACTCCCAAGCTGCTACCTAAACCCGGAGTCCTGTACCCCTCCTTGGTTTTCCAGCATGGGCTGCTGCCAACCTGCAAGAGCTCAAGGTACCCATCAAATCCCAGCCCTCACAAAAATTTATGGAATTGTCCCGTCTACCATGCAGTAGGTGGTGGCCAGTGCCAGCAGGACAGACAGAGAGCCCTGTGCAGTCAAGAGACCAGATCCAGCCCTGCACAGGGCAGCCAGATTTGGGCTTGGAGAGGTGCAGCCAAAGAGCTGTGCTTGCGCTTGGCTGTGTGTTGGTATTGCTGATGCCTGTTGCCGAGGAGGTTACAACTCACCTCTCTGCCTGGAGACGGCTTTCAGGTTGCAGATGCCAGCAGGCAGCTTGCAGGTGTAGAGCCCCAGGCAGCCACCACAGTCAGAGGGCTTCTGGCAGGGCCGGGACTGAATGGTATGGCAGGAGTGCTGCAGAGAGAGGGAAAGCGGTGGCTGCAGTGCCAGTGTCCAGCCGTGCCCAGCGCCCAGACAAGGACCCCCTCCCAGTCCCAGCTGTGTCATCGCTGTGCTCATGCTGCCAAGAGCCTTGGCCCCAGGGAGCCTGTGCTGTTCACAGGCTCAAAGGGACACTTTCTGTGCAGGCTTGGGCTGCCTGACAAGCAGCCTCTTGCAAAGTCAGAAGGTTTCCTTTGGGGGTGCACATGCCCCACAGCTGGTTAGTCAGTTGTTTTGGGTGATGTGAACTACTCAGTCCTGGAACCCCGTGATTGCCAGAGCCTATCAGCTCCATCACACTCAAGCTGACAGCAGTGTGATGCCTGGGAGTGGGAAGAGCTCAGAAGAGCCTCTTCATTTCCCCCAGAAGGGCAGGGCAGAGAAGCTCCCATTAGAAAGAAAAGCAAAGTTGTAGAAGATTATTTGATAGAATGGGATGAGTGTTTGGTTTTCATTTAAAATGGTAAAATAATGCAATAAATCCTGCAGTAGCAGGACAAATAGCTCATCAGGCTATAGTGCAGCAGCTTCATGCAAGGAGCTGGAGAAGCTGGGGCCCAAGGAAGTGGTTCCAGGGGCAGTTCATTACTGCTTTTGGCAGAAAGCACACTCAGCGGCTTTGTGGCCACCACAAACATACACCAGTGCCTCTGCTCTTTTGCTTCTGTGTCACCTGCCCCAGCTGGGTGGCACCTGGCACAGCATGACACAGCACTTCTTGATTAAGGCAAGGTCTACTTGTATGTTGCTAAAAGGTGGTTTGGGTTTGATAACGGAGCAGTTGGTTATTTGCTGTGCTGAGCCCACGGAGCAGGTTTCCCACGGGCAGAGGAGGTCTGTGCCTCCCTCCGGGCATCGCTGTGAGGATCTGTGCCCGTCAGCATGGCAAGGGGCATCAGGGCACAGTGCTCCCATTGCAGAGGTCAGAGAGCTTTGTGGTAGTGCTTCTGGGGGGGTAAACATGAGACTTTGGGGGCTGGGGGACATTGCAGGGGCTGGGGCTGGAGCAGGACTGTCTCTGCAGCTCTGAGGCTGCAGCCAGACTTGCACTCCTCTCCTGCTCTGCTCACCACCTGCGTGCACAGCCGTCAGCTCTGCTCTAAGCCTTGCAAGGTACTAGCTGGGGCTTTAGGGATGTCACTGCCCACTGTGCTGTGAGGCCACGTTGTGACTGGCACCTTTACATGCAGCTTATGAGGAATGGCCTGAAAGCACCTTTGTACCTGATGTTTGTAGGGTCATGGCATGCTTGGCGCCTGCTCCTGCTGCCCTCAGTCCTGCCTGATCCTGACTGGTACCTCCACTCACCCCCAGCCACCCTGCAAACCCCTCCCACAGACCCTCATACTCGCTGGCCAAGGACAGGCTGTGCTTACCGTGTCACTGTTGAACTTCCCGTAGTCCTTCAGGTGGAGGCTCAGCCTCGGGATCCTGCTGCGGGAGGGCTGCAGTGGGAGCCTCCAGGGCTTGCTGGCAGGGACCTGATCCCCACTGCCCAGCCGGGGTTTGGCCATGATCTTGCTGGGGGACCCGGAGCTGGGGTGTGCCTCTCCCATCGCTTTCCACGCACTGGCTGGGGGGTGGCTCCCCTCTGAGCCATGCCCAGGCAGCTTGTCCCCTCCATCTCCAGGTGGCCAAGCATCTTCTCCAGGGCCCCTAGCTCCTGGCTGCCTCTTGGGGTTGCTGGCCTGGCCCCTTAGTGCCCCAGATAGTGCTGGGGCTGAGCAGAGCAGCACCAGGAGGAGCGCAGCAAATGTCAGTGCCTGGACCTTCATCCTCAGGGCCTGCCTTTGCTTGGGGTCCTCCTGCCTGGACAAGGCTGTTGGAGGCTGGAGCAGAGGTGGAAGCTGTTTTCCCCCTGACTCTGGATCCAACTGAAGTCATTTTTATACAGCAGGGACATACCTTGGGGGCACAGCCCTTTTCCCCCGCCCCTGCTGTGTCCCACCTCCCTGCTTACGAACAAACCCAGCTGCTTGCGTGGGCCCCAGTCCCCCTCCCTTGTGTTCCCAAACACCCCAGCACCCTCCTGCCATGGCCACCCTGTCCAGTGCCAGGTACACACATGGGTGTGTGGCATCTCCCATTTCGGAGCACAGAATCTTTTAGCTAAACCACAGTTGCAAGCAAGGTCTTAGTAAAGGTGAGGCTGCTGGCAAATGTTTGTGTGTCTGAAGGAAAGGCAGCAGGCTCAGAAGTAAGGAGTTGGTATGGGCCTGGTGAAAGTGGTCTTGGCTAGAGGAAGGACACCCAGTTAATGCCTCCGTCCATTGCATTCTTAAATACTAGAGCCCACCCAAGAGAGAGGTGTTAGAGCTGCCCTGACCAAGCTTTGGTTGGCTTTTGTGCTGTGTCAGACACCTGGGATCTGCTCCTCAAGCAAGGGTTCTCACTATGGGTGGTCTCTATATGAAATGGAGGGAGAGTCTGTACTCCAGACTTACTAGCTGTTCAAGAACCAGCCAGCACCAAGACCCAACTCTACTAGAAATTAGTTTTAATGAGTTTCAGGGTTCACTTATGTCGGTGCCCACAGCTGCATCCTGTGCACATTATATGCTGAGAGAGAGACAGTAGGTGACTTTTCCTCGTTGCTTCCATGAGAGATGCCCTTGCTCCCTGTGCTCCCTTTTGCTTGACTTGACACTCCAGACTAAAGAAGGAAGGAAGCCCGAAGTTCAGAGGAAAGTGTGTGGAACAAGGGTCTGTCATCTTTTAAAGGCCACCAGCTGCTCCCTGGTTACCCCTCTTAGCTTAGTTTTGCCTACTTTTTCCAGGGGCATTGGACTTCCGAGCAAGAAAGTGTGGCTGGCTGGCTGGCTCAGGAAGACTGATGAGGTTTTCCTACAATGTCATGATCATGCCAGCTGCACCTTGCCACAGGTTGTGGTCCACGGGACCTCTTGGATAGAAAGGATGTTGCTGGTGGGCCCAGCTGAAGAGACATGGTCCTGAAGATCTAGGAGTCAATGACTGAGGAGCTACCATGATAATGGGCAACAGTGACACAAGGTGGAGGAAGAATAAATTCCCTTAATAGACAATCTAGAAGGACTGGAGGTCAGGGAAGCAGGAGGTCTGAAAGACCAGAAACCAATTTTTCTTTACATGGAACTTCCCTGGTTTGGGGCCTCCTTCCCTGAGCATTTACTCAGGCCCAAAGCAGATGAGTGTTCCCATGAGATGGAGGGATGAGGGGTGGGTGAGATATACTGTCAACAGGCAGAAGAACCAAGCTGTGGTTGCTGTAACCCACCAAATAAAAATTTTTTTAAAAATTAAAAAAAAGGACAGTTAACAACAGCAGACAAACATAAATATGAACAGTGCAATATCAGTTTTCACCGAATGCACTCCACAAACACTTCACCTCCCAAAAAGTACCGTGCACCAAAAGTCTAAATCCTCTGGTCAGCACCCAGCCTTTGAACTCAATGCTTAAAACAGTCCAGTTCCTGGAAATAGGAATGCTGGGACTTCAGGGAGGTCATAGATGAGAAAGCCACGGTGTTCTAGTCCATCTTCCATACCTTCACCTCTGGCCAGCTCCTGCTCTTGACTTGCTCCTGGCTGACACTGGAAGTGCTGATTTCTGGGGAAATGGGCTCATAAGAACGGAGAGACAAGCTTGCAGCAAGAAGACCCATCTGGACACAGGTGTCTGTGTCATGTTTAGCAAGCATCCCTGCAAGGATTCCTGCCATTAAGCTGTGGAGAGAAAGAAAGATGGGGAACAGTTTTGAACTCGGGAACGTGGCCATTCATTTGTAAGGGCTTTCATTTGGATCCAAACCAACATTTACAGAAGCTGTATATGTCAACTTCTCATCTCAAAAGTTGAGGCACTTTCTCTTGCATCACATTTTCTATTCTCCTCAGTTTTCCAGGTGAGGCAGGAGAAAAGGAAGGAGTCTAAGAAGGGAAGAATATACTTTTCCCTTGCTCTCTAATTATTTTGTCACTTCTCTGCTCTTTGTTGGTGCCTCATTATGTCCCCTTCTCTCCCTATAGGGGTTGGATAGGGTGAGAGGTAAAGTTTCCATACCTACGTGAGAGGGACAACAGGCACAGCTGGAAAAAGAAATCCAAAGCTGAAATGAGATTGGAAATTCAGATTTTTGTAAACATTTGCTGTGGTTTTCCATTTGAGATTTCCCAGTAAAAATTGTGTGAGTGCTTGCAACAACAGTTGTCATCCTTGGTCCCCACAAGGCACTGAGGCAGACACCAGAAGGGAATGACTTTGGCATCTGCCTGACTTGCAGGGGAAGGCTCGTTTGAGGCACGGATACGTGCAGGGCGGTGTTTGTGATAGACTGGGAACAACTACTCTTTATTCACAGTTAACTACTCTAATGATGTTCTGAAGCTCAGAAAGGATAAAGGAGAAGTGAAAGAGAAGGGAGAAGACAATGCCATTTGAGAGGAAGAAGCAAGGAAAGGAAAATACCATGGCAAGAAGGATTAATAAGCACATCTATGGGGAAGGGAAAAAGAGCCCTTTTTTTGCACTTGGGCTAATTACCTTAACATCTTTTTATCCATAACAAAGGCACAGAAGATTATGACTTCCATAAAGTGTTCAGTCTCTCAACAGCTCCAGAGGTTGAGAGTAAATATTTGGGGCAGCATCCCCTAGCAATGCCGTGTGCGGGCAGGCGGTGTTATGTTGTCACGGCAGCCCCATGCAAGGAGCAAACAGCTGCTGCTGCCACTGCACACACACTCAGCTCCTTGGGCAGCACCTCTGGACTTGTGGGAGAGCCACAGGGTCAAAGGCAAGAAGTGCCCTGGATCACTGTTTCTGGGTGTGCACTCTCCCCTGACCAGTGCTTCAAAAGTGTGAGGGTTCACGGGGGCCAAGCTGTGGAAGTGTTATTGTTTAAATTAGATATTAGGAAGAAATTCTTTACAATGAGAATGGTGAAACAAGTACAGGTTGCCCGGATAGGTGGTGGATACCCCATCCCTGGAGATGTTCAAGGCCAGGTTGGATGGGGCTCTGAGCAACCTGACCTAGTTGAAGATGTGCCTGCTCATTGCAGGGGGGTTAAAACTAGATGACCTCTAAGGGTCCCTTCCAACCCCAACCATTCTGTGATTCTATGACAGTCCTTTAAAAGTGCCAACAGGCTGGGCTTGAGCAATGTTACCAGTTCATGTGCTGTGGAGATGGCGTGTATGTCACTGCAGTGTCCTAGCATTTGCAGCCTGTTTTGGCACTCTTACTCTGTAGAATAGGAATTTCTGCAGCTCAGAGGAGCAGCTGAGGTTATTAGGAAAGAAAACCCTGGACAAACAAGAGGACTATGAAAATTCCCCCACATGGATTTGGGGACTCTGGGGAGAGGGATTTCCAGACGAACGTTACCTCAGGAATGGGAGCAGCATTGGGCCCCTAGCTGTCAGATGGATTTGGAAGGAAAAGTAAACTTCCAGGTTCTCCAGTATAACTCAATAGAGGTGGTTGGCAGTGGCATGCTTTATCTCACCTTTGGTCTTCCCTTAATTTAACTTTTTTAAAAGGGAAAGGAATCCCTAAGGAACACGTTTAGTTTACATTAGCCTCTAGAAAAAATTGTTGTGCAGTAAGGGGTACTGGTGTTCTGAGCAAATGGTGCAGAGAGGAGGCTCCCTGGAGGGGCTGGCAGACACTGGGGACATCTGTTGGGATCATGAGCAAAACTCAGCTTTCCTTAGGACAGGCTGACTCCATGAGGTTCCTCCAGCCCCTTTTCCTGCTGTTACACCTATTACTCCAAACAACCCTAGAGAAGACCAGCTTGCAGTTGCAGTCAGCTCATCTCAGAGGTGGTCTGGGACACAAGGAGCATGTCCTGGTGCTAAGTGGGCTAACTAGCCTGGCAGGAAGTTATTGATTGATCCTAAGTCAAATATTGAGGACTCTGTATGTTTAAAAACAAACAAACAAAGAAAACCCACGAAAACCCTTTTCATTCTGCCCACTGATAATAGAAAAAAAGAAGTGTTGCAATGGTGAGTTATTGGTAGGTAAGCATAGAAAAAGAAACGAAAATATCTGTCACATACAGACTTTTGGTCTGGCCCAAGGCAATGAAAGGACAGAATCAATTATTTCACCATGAGAAGCAAGAAAAAAAAAAACAACCCTGCCTGCTACATATAGTTTGTCAAGTTTAAAAGGAGCATAATAAAATATTACTCTGACAGACTGAGAATTGATCAGCAGGGCTAGCTAAAATAGCTGTCATTTCCCACTCCTATGTACGGCATTGTGTGAACAGCCAGGCGAATTATACAGCAGACTCTTTTGAAGCAAAAGCTTCAAAATTGCCAGAGGCAAATGCAGAACCTGATGAAATGCTTTTATAGGGCCATTTTTGCTATTGAGTGGCAGTTCCACTTCCACTGGAGAAGTGTGGAAGTAAAGCAGTTAGTTAGTTAGACAGCTTTGATGTAAGGTGGTTTACTTTGCTTTTAGCAGCTCAGCCCAGACTAATTCAGAACTCTTAGATTGCCAGGAAAGGCTTGGATCTTAAAGAAAAGCAAAACTAATGATGGCAAGCCTTCCAAGATGCTTCAGGGGACATTTTTATCGAGCTTTGCAAGGAATCACAGTAACCAGCCCTGTTCTCACGTCTTTGGTGTCTCTTCCTCTAGTAGCAGAATGTCATTCTCGCCTTTGCAGTAAAATTTCAAAGAAATCCGATTATGGCCCTTCCACACTTAGTTGGAGAGTACAAAGCAGTGAGCAATGTACCTGTCGCCAGCTCCTGAGACATTGACTATCTCCTCTCTGCTGATGGGGATGGTGGGGTAGTGGGCGGCACAGAGGCTGGCAGCAGCAGTCTGTGGGAGTAGAGAAGGGAAATTAGTGGGAATTGCCAAAGCTGATAAGGCCTGATGTGGGTGATGCCAGACCTGCATGGTTGACAAAAAAAGAAAAGACTGAAAAAAAAAGCAATAATCTTTTTTCACACTTTGGAAGAGATAATTTAAATGAAGCTTCCTGAAAAGGAAGCTCGCAGTCATGAATATTCATGTAAGCACATTTAAAACTAACTGACTATAAACAGTGCTGCTAGGAGCCAGCAGTATATGGACAGACAACTTGATTTTCTTTCAGAGCTGTGTATTCCACCTCCCAAACACATACATTTTCCAGCACTGATGCCATGTTTCCTAGGACTGCTGCCGTGCCACCAGAAATAGTAACAGTGCAATATGGTCCAAGAAAGAAGCAACTGAGAGCTAAGAGTTAGTTTGCTGCACCCTTACCTGTTCGTGAGCTCCTGGACAAAGCAAGATGCTCCCTCCCAGGCTCTTGCCACACAGGAGGATGCCGTGAGTGCCGAGGGTCACCACCACACACTGCAGATGGGCCAGCAAAGGGCAGGCCAAGGCCACTGCAGTCTGGACAACATCCTCCAACCTGGATGGCAGCTCTTCAGAGAGTGGGAAGGAAAACCGTGTAAAGGAAAACTGTAAAGGTCCTCAACTGGCCTTTCAGCCAGTTGACAATAGGCTGACAGCCTATTTACGAGCACCTCTACTAGTATTTTTGAGCACTTCTGAGATGTGGTTGATAAATATTTTTTCTCCAAATTATGGGAAACAAGGAATTCCTCAGTGTTAGACTTCCATACTATATTTCTATGCTGGGGAATCCAACACTCAAAGGGACTAAACCTGTCCGTAGAGATCAAAAAAACTGTCTTGAAGCGCACCTTCCTTGTCTTAATGCTGTTGGATTTCCACCTGCCTTTGGCAGGGTGTTTCATATCTGCACAGAATGGTACTGTTGGGACAGATGCCTCAGAGTACTGTGCTTCAGAGACATGGTTACAAACCAAAGATTGCTCCTGCTTAGCTGATGAAGTGAGGCAAATGGGATCTCTGATTTCAGACAAGGAGCCATCCCAGGCCTGCTGTGCTCTCTGATAGATCAACAGTCCATACAATCCATGCAGATATGGCTGTAAGGTGCAAGACACCAAGTGTACTTAAGAATTTCCACCGTTATAACCCAATTTGCTTAAAATAGGGGCTGGAGCAGAAAATGCTCTTCTCCAGGATGTAGGTTATCTAAAAGTGTTGCTGATCCTTCTGAGTATTAAATACCTGCTGGCACAGGGTTCCCAAGGGTCCGATTTATTGCTCTTAGCTCTTGCAGGTTGGGGGAAATGTATGTGAGTGCTTTCCAGCTGTCTGAGAGGAACGGCTTAGAGGCCTTGTTCTCATCTGTTGGCTCATAGCACACTTCAAAACAACAATGCAATTGGTTAGTTAATTAATTAATTAGTGGCTCATCTCTACGTCAGAGCAGGATGCAGTGCAGAAGGCTTAGTGTGATCTGCACAACTGGAGTTACACAAGTAATCTATTAGAAACTTAAATACTATTTCCCCCATGCTTGTGACAAGGTCTCCCAAGGGCTACTTTTCAGTGCTCAGCAATGAGACAGCTGCTTCTGGCTCCGGAGTGATACCATCAGAGTTCAGTTTTGTTACTTGTCTTAGCTGCTTTTGGGGCCTCTGCCAGATTTTAAGATCATTGTGTCCTCTTTTAGGATTTGCTTTTAAAAATGAAGGTGTAACTCCAAAGGTTTTGGAAGCCTTGTGAAAGGTCCCCAGCATGCCAGTGGAGGGGGGGTATTTATTTTTTGGGAAGTGGGAAAGAAAACCTCTCAAAAAATGCCTTAGGACTTATTCTGAGAAGCAAACTATATTGCTGCTCAACTGGCAGAAGTGCTCAAATTGGCACTTGCCTTGAGATTAAAGACAATGAGAACAGCTTCCCCTGGCTTTCTGGTAGTGCCCAAGGGCAATACTAACTACACTTCAGGAATCGTGATTTAGCTGCAGAAAGAGGAAAACTCAAGAGAAATCAGAAATGTTTTGTCCTTTGGAAACAGAGTAGCAGAGTACAGAAACAGGCATGTCAGACAGTAACTGGGTATCTCCAGCAAGCAGCGGAGGCTGGGGTGCACAGAGCACAGAATGTCTTGGCACACAGGCTGTAAGGAGCTACAGGGCCAGGGCTGGGCAAGTTTTCCTTACCTGCTAGCTGATGCTCTTTAGCTAGTTGGCAGACGTACTGAATAGTGGAAAGAGGCACATTTCCATCAATGCAAACTAGCGGGGCCTGACACAGGTTCTCCTTGAACTGGGACACCTAGTGAAAATCCAGGACACGGAGGAGAGACAGCTTGAGTCATTGCAGAGGGACAAAATGATTGCTAGTTAGACTTGATGTAGGATTTTCACTTGTATTGCAGCCCTTAGGTGCAGGTATGAACCTACAAGAGCAATTCACCAAGGGAAATGGATTTTTCCATTTGCCTCATCTCTTCCCCTTCTCCTTCCCCTGCTCCGTGCCATCAAGTGCTGGACTCAACTGGCAGGGCCCCTCTGGCAAAGAAAGATAGTTGCTGGTACTCACTAGACCACTACAGGGAGAGAGAATGCTGCTGTTTAATGCCACTGCAGGATTCCCTGTGCCATGCCTGGCTTCACTACACCTTTTCTCACTCCACATGTCATTTAGGTGTCCTCTGTGCACAGTGCCTCCTAAGACAGGTTGTTCATCAGCATTTTACTCCTTGGCCCTACTGAATCCCATAGGGATGGAGGACAATGGAGCAGTAGAGTGGGGAGCTGCTGTTCTCTCCTTTGGCTCTCTGGGGCTATACGAGCACTGTCTGGGTGCAAGGCCAGCACTCCAGACACTTGTGCAGCATCCCTCCTGTGTCTCTGCCAGTCCTGGCAGGAAGAAGTGCTGCCAGAATGCACTTTGCAGAAGAAGACTGGTTCAGAATTTCCACTGGCCAAAGCTGTTTCATAGAGCTCAGGAGAATTAATCTGTCATGTAACAGTTTTCTGTGCCAAGGCTTGGGGGAGGCAGGGTGGGGATGTAAGTGGGAATGGTGACCACATTTTTGCCTAGGAGGGCTCCACCTCAGGGAGACACCACTGGTAAGTAAATTGCACTTAACTTTCATGTTGCTGTCAGTCGTGAAGCACAGGCTTTTGTTCTGTCAATAAAAGAATGAGTAGGGAAGGAGAGTGCAGTGAGGGGCTTTCACTGAATCAGTCCTTAATCACTGCTTCCATTAGCCCTGATGTTTTTGAATGTTTGGATGTGCTGAGCAACAGTTTCTGTTGATACAACTCAGCGTGTAGAAACAACAGGAATGGTGGCGAGGGGATGGAACAGGAAAACTTGCTTTAACCAGTGTTCTATCCATTTTTTTTTTATTATTTTCTCTATAAGGAGAAATATCATTTCTGCAGACTGGATTTATTTCTGGCTTTAAGGCACCAAAAATTATAGGTTAGCTTGGACAAGTTAACGAAGAGGATTCTGGCCTATGTGTCATGGATCATAGTAGTGGTGATACTTATGGACCAGAAACAGATAGAAACTCCACCTGGGTCAGCAGCAACAGAGGGCTTCTCATGCTGCTATCTCAGTGGCCAGTGGCTGGGGTTAACTTTAGCATCTCTCACGTCCCTCTGCACACCCGCTCTCCCCGGTACTGGCTTTACCAGTGGCCTTTTGTCACAGGTCCACACTCATTCTCATAAGAAAAGCTTACAAATCAGATGGTGTGCGTACGTATTGCTCTGTGATCTGCTGGTGGATGTCCATATCTCCCAAGCCGATGCTGAGCTCCCCAGCACTGGTGACCACAGCACAGTAAGTGGCTGTGCTCTTCCCCTCCAGCTGAAGGACAGCACTCATGTCCTGAAACAGGGAGGACAGGTACACATGGAGCATGTTTCTCTTCCCTGACACACTTGGCTCAATCTTTCTCTAGCCCAGCTCGCTGTTCTCCCTTCCAGCACCCTCCTCCCTTGGGATAAGCAGCATTTCAGCGGTATCTCAGTCTAGACAGTGCTGGCACATGGCTATCTTTTAATATTTTCAGTGCAACACAGGTTAAAGCAATCCTTTAGTAAATGAGAGTGACAGGTCTCTGCCATGCAGTTCCACAGGCTGTGTCTCTGTCATAACAGAACAGTGGTCTGCAGCCCTGTCTGCTCCAGTCATCCACTCCTGTAGCTTGTGTGACACTCTGATGGCCTGCTGACGTGCTGGCATGTGTTGGTGGCACACTGCAGCTAGCAGTTATGTTGGCCACCTCATGAACTGCCCAGCTGGATTCTAAAAGCAGCCTTGGAGCCATTTTTGCAGCAGTGGGGCAGACGTAGCTGTGACATGTCCTTCCCCTGTGGGTCTTGTGAATGATCCGCTTAGAGAACTCAGGGCATGTCTTGGAAGGAGCACGTGGACAGAGAAATGACAGGGAAGGTGGCAGTTTCAGGGAAAGGGTCCTCTCCAACAGTTAGGAATGTGTTTTGCTACAAGTAAGGATTGCTTGGTAGCTGGCCAGTAAGTCCATCCTTCCTTGGGAGACTGCTCACTTTGGTGGCACAAACTGTGCTGTGTAGAGGAGGGATTAGAGACCAGCCGCTATGAAGCCTTTATAAACCAAAATGGAGTTCAAGCTCTCATTGCTCAACTTGTTAAGTTGCTAAGGTAGCCAGAACTAAGGTCTTATGGGCTCTGTTTGAGTACCAGGGTCATGAGGGCACTCATAAGCCTCAATGATCCTGACTAGCCTCACCTGGGGGCTGTATCAACCTTGCCTTGCCTTCAGTCCTGCCTCTTCTCTATGGAGTTGCCTTATGCCCTAGGTTAGGGCTGCCCTCCTGGCTTTTTTTGCTCCCTGCTGGGGTGGTTATATTCTGCGTTGATGGCCCAGGGAGCTCCTGCTGCTCCTGGCTCCCTGACCCGGGTGGACAAGCTGCTGCTGAAGCCAAGTATTCCCCTGGGGCACAGGTAAGGGGGGTGTCTGCAGCTCTGTAGAGGACTCTGCTCCTCTGAGCTTGGGGGGTGTCCAGCCTGCAATCCCAGTTCCAGGTTTTCTCTGTCTTGGGCTTTACCCAAGCCAGGCTGATTTTGGCATTGCTTTGTGTATCCTCAGGGTCAAGGTTTACATATTTGTTGCTGTGCTTAGCCCTTACTAGAATTTTTCATGGTTCCTCCTGATTTACCTCTACCTTCTTCAAGCACTTGCTGGAGTGGAATTTAGACCCCATAGTTAGACTCTAAATGTTACATACATCTAGCCTGTGCTTATGGGGTTAGCTCCTTGTTTTCCAATTGCCTGTAACTAAAGAAACATTGAATTATTCCTACTCTAAGCCTGATGAAAGGTGGCTCTGATGTCTGCCAGGGTTTAGAAGACTTTTCCCTCTACATATTGTCATCACTTCTGTGTTTCTGAGGTGCCACTGCTGTGCAACATACCATGTGGTGGCAGTAGTGCAGGACAGACTGTAAATGCTCATCCTTCACCACAGCTGATAAAAGGAGAGGAGTTTGTCCAAGACGGCTTAAACAGTCTAAAAAGCAAATGGAAACAAAAGCTATTAACAAATCCACCAGATTAGTGGGAACACAGTGACAGCCTGTATGGGATGGGTGTCTGTAGGAAAGCCCTCTCCTGGAAAATTTAATGCTCATCAGTCCTTGCCTAGAAGGATAATCAAGACGAAATTCAGCTGCAGCTGTTGCAAATGACTGGTTGGAGCTGAGTGAGGTGATTCTGCAGAAAGCTGCACCAGCACTCTGAAATCTGGGATTATTTGGAACATCTGCGAGTGGAGGAAAAGAGGAGGGGGAAGAAAATTCTGCACTTTTTTGGCATCAATTCCTTTATCATCACAGGCATGTAGGTTTTCCCATAATGTTTCTGTGCATGGCGTTTTTTGCTGCTGGCCTTCCCACACTGCTGTTCCCACAATGATATCTCACTAGAACCACTGAATCTAAGTGGATTCACGGGAAACCCTTCATCCTCTCCCTTCAAGTTACTACAAATTATACCTCAGTGGGTGGCATGGGTATTTTGGGGTGTTTTTTTTAACACTCAAGCCTCTTCATTAGTGATCTGAAGTGACAGTAGATTTATGTTAGGAAGATTTTGGAAACATCTAAAAGCAGGAATAATCCTAACATCTTTCTGTAATGTGCCCCAGTTAATTTCAATACACAAAGACTGGTCTGCTGCTTCTTATGGTGGAGCACCAGGTACAGTGGGATCCTTTCGTATTGCCAAGGACTGTAGCCCTTTCTCTTCTACAGTAACTCCTGTACCCCAGTCCCCCTTGTCCATAGTACATGGTTGATCACCTTTGAACAAGCTTATTCCTTTCAAATTCTTACTCAAAACATACTTCTATTGTGACTACAACTTGGCATTAATTAAATCTGAGGGCCAGGCTGCTCAGTAGTCATTGGAGAATGCTGATACTTATTTAACTTTGATTTGGGGTCAGGGTGCTATATGCTAGTTAGCTTCATATTTGTGGACCTTCCTTTTCTGATCTCAACTCCCTCCCCTCTTATTTCTTGGAATGGCCCCTGCCTTTTCCAAGCAGTCTGCCCACTGGTATATTGCCTAATGTGTCCCAAATCTTGACAACATTAAACATCTGCTGCTGAAGGAATACCAAAGGACGAATCACAGCTGGCATGCACCCGCAGGCAAACCCAAGCACAAGGCACCTGCCAAGTTTCTTCCAACACCGCCAAAGGTTCGTCTCACTCTTCCAGCATTTGTTTGCCCACCACCCTGGAAGAAAAAGCTGTTGGTTGGTAAAACTGGGAGGGCTGCTTGGCATAGATGCTATGTCTCCATCAACATGTGAAGTTGATGTTGCTGAAATATAGGACAGCGAGCAGAGGGCATCCAGCTAACAGACTGAGGGCAATACAAACTTCTGTGGCCATCTGTAGACTTCAATCTCAATGACAAGGGGCTACTTTCTGGAAGGGGAGATCCACTTCATCTCCCCATGAATTGCTATTTTGGTCTTATTTGCGAAGACCTCCTACAACAACGCTAATGAGCGTTTCTGTTGCTATGAGCAGCAGTCTGAATTGACCTGCTCAGAACAGCCTGGGACTCCAGAGCTGCTGACCCAGACCTGACGGGCTCTGCAGCTGCTTTCCAGGCCACTTAGCTCCCACCTTAAACAATTTGGGGGTTTTATTTATTTTCCTCTTTGAACCTAAAATGATATTTGTTACCTTTGCCTGTACTGCCTCTGTACTTTATTCATGGAAGGATCTGAAAAGTCTGAAGATTTTTTCACTCACCCTTTGCTTCCCAAACATCTCTCTCATAAAAAATACCCTTCTTTTTTACGTGTGGCTATCAACTTCTCTTTTCTCTTGCCTCTGCCTTCCACTCCTCTGTCCATCTGCCTCTCTGTCACAAATAGACAAAGTGTCAGAACACAGGCAATCGCTCACCCATCTCCTAATTCCTCTGCCAGAAGAATTACATCAGTAAGTGCTCAGATCAATCTGCGCTTCATCTGACTATCAAATGGTTTTAGAGCTCTCGTTTCATAAAATCCTGACACATATTTTCCATTTCTGGAGCCAGCTTGCCACTGGCAGTCATAGTGATCTTCATAGGGTATAACTGAAGCTCCCCAAGGGCTCTTCTTCCCCTGCATGAAGCGGTACATCTATCCTTTGCACACAACTCTTTCTCCTGCATCCAGCCCTACAACTGTAAGAGGCTGCTCTCCCACCTCAGTATGCTCTTTTATTACTCTGCTCTGACCTCCAGGCTCTTTTTTGTAGCTCCGACTCTCCCCAGTTCTGTACTTTGTAAGACTTGGTGCTAATTCTTGACATCTTTACTTTTCTGTCTGGCAATTCTCCAAGCCCAGAACTGTTCACATCACCTGAGCAGAACTGCCTCTACATAAACAACTTATGGCCTCTGTCCATCTTTCCATTACTTGTCATTTCTCATTAACGCAAATGCCCCTTGGTTACATTTCCTCATGCTCCCTGGGAATTGCCACTGGCACTGCTGGGAATGAGGATATTTCCATCTACAACTGTGTCCTGTTGAGTGTTGCAGATTTCAAAAGCACTGAGCTCGGCTATTTTAACTCTGAAGCTCACTATCTGTAATAGAGTCAGCCAAGGAAAAAAAACCCCAACACTCCAAAGTAAAAAGCAAGGGTGCTTGTTTAGGCAAGTCAAATAACATGGCTTTGAACACTGGCCACTGTTTCAGTCTTAAAAGAGGGTGCTCACTGCCATCAGTAATGAGCACAAACTGTGTTTTATGTAGTTCCACTATCTGTTTTCTAAAACTGATGCTTGCAGGAATGGTGAAAATACTCATGAAGTCCTTTAGTTGCCTGGCATGCCGATCCTCTCTTTTAGTTCCCTGTGCTCCCAGAGGCAGAGTTGCTGGGTTTTTATGCCAAGCCTTGCCCTAAGAGCAGATATACCAGCCTCCTGCTCAAGGATCCACCTGTGGGTGAGCTCTGCTGTTGTACAACCCTACAGGGCCTAAAAAAAATGAAGGTGCTAGATCTCTCTTTAAAGTAGCAGGTGGGTGCAGTGAGAGAGAAACCAGCAGCCAGCTTTTGAAGAAAAAAAAAAATGAATTACTCTCATCACACTTTGCCACTTCAGTCGTAACTCCGAGTGGTACTCAGGTATCTCCTCTACATTGTGGTCGGGTGGGGCTGGCTGAGATGAAAGAACTTAGATGAAAATGGACTTGTTGAAGTGATATGAAATAAGGCTGGGCTAATGCTTTCTGGCAGTGTTTCAGAGAACTGAGTGAGCCTCTGGAACCTTCTTCAATGTCTTAAGAGATTTGAATTCCTAATGTAAAAGTGAGACTCTGCTCAACATCTGGGTGTCCTGGGGGAGTTATAACCATAATGCTTCTTCCAGCACCTTTCTTTGAGCAAAACTATGCAACCTTCTCAGCAGGTCAGATAGTTACATATGAAACACTTAGCTTCTGGGTAGCCTTGAAAGCCATGTGGGAATTGCAACCAGGACAGAATACAGCTGCTTTCCTGCTGAGACACCATGAGGTGCGAGTGGTACCCCAGTGCTCTACAACAAATCTAACAGGCATAAAGGTGGGACCTGCTGGGTGCTGAGCCCTTTGGAAAAAATCTCTTTAAAAAGTCAAAACAAAGCAATGCTGTTGAGAGAGCCTTTTCCTCTGTGCCTAACCACAGTAGCTGTCAGCAGGAACATTTTGGATGTCAGTTCCGAAATCCTCCTGCAGCTCGGCATTTGGGTAGCTGTCGTGATGGACTATCAGCTCTAGGCTTTGCTACTATACAGAAGGGCAGCTAACACCTCACTTTTCCAAGCAACACTAAAAATCTCCTTTTTCCCCTGCCAACAGTTCCCAGTGGGGGCTATAGTGGTCCTTGGCCCTCTCACCATGCTATAGGTGGGATTTTCACTCATGTCTGACATGCCAAGAAATGCCTATCCACCCTTGGACATGTCCTGACATGTCCTGACATGTCCTGACATGTCCCGACATGTCCTGACATGTCCTGACAGCTGAGCGTGGGCTATGCATGGTATTGGTTAGATCACAGGTGAAACACTCGAACTTTTGGGTTTGCAAGCCTTCATAACCAATGCCACAGCATATTTCACCCTTGACCATTATAACACTGTTTGGTCTTTGTATCATGCAACAGCCAAATTCCTTAAGGACAGCTTTCCCATCACATCTTTCCTTATCTGACTGAGGCTGCCCCATCTCATGGTGAAAGCTTCCTGCCTTGATGATCAGCATAGGGTAATTTGAGACACTAGAGAATTTTTGAGGAAGTTTCACCACCTCAATCTGCAGTACTTCATATAGCTAAACAAAAATTTTACAGACCATGCAAACAGCCACCATTTGCATAGAGGAGTCTCAGGTCTGTTCCACTTGAGCTTCTTGGTTGTTTCTTATTCAAACCAAATTGAGAGGAAAAGGGTCTGATAACATTTAGAATGTTCTATTTTTTAAAGCCCTTTTTATTTATTTTTTTTTGTGTATGACTCAAATCCTTCATGAGTACTCTACACTGAGACTCTTGCTCTTATCCATGCTGTTTTCCACAGCTAAGGCAGTCCCAGACAGCCAGAGCTGGCTCTCAGCTGGGGATTTCCTCACTATGGGGTCTTGAATCAGGGGCTGACACAGCATAGTGAGGGTCTTTACCCATTGCTTTTTGTATACGTGACTTGAGAGTGCCCTGGGCACCTCTTCTGCTAGAAGAGCTCTTTGGGCTTGAGGCATCAGGAAACAGCCTCAAGGCACCTTAACAAAGACTGCAGAGGCCAGAGTCCTATGTGGAGATTGTATGGATTGCTTTGTCCCTGTCTTGAGTGGCAGGGATGGTGACTTTCAGCATGGAGACAGAGTAGGTAACTATATTTCACTCCATTGCCCACCTAGACAACACACCAAATATGTAGCACTACACCTGCTTGTGTGTGTGTGTGCATACAGACATGTGGATATCATACATGGATAATGCCTTCCCCCCCAGTCCCCTTTTAAAGGCACTCCTTTAAAAGTAGCTGGAAATGCAACGGTGGTAAGAAAACTGCTATAGATACAGTACCAGGATGTCAGGGTTCTGCGCCTTGGCTATGAAGTCAACGTTGATACCTCCAATCACCACCTTTAAGAGGGAAGAAAGAGGTAAAAAGTGGTTGGAAGGACTGGAGGAAAAAGTTTCCAAGTCGTGTTTGCTTTTTCTAGTCACTTTTCCCACCCCTCTTGAAAGCTGTCTCATTTACAGTGTAAAGGCCAGTGCTTATTTTGGATGGCTAGACACAGGCTGGTACAATCCCAATTAGAAAGAATCAAAATCTCTTCTGTATGTTGGTTTCTGAATTATGCCTGCTGATAGCCTTCCCCAGCGTGGCAGGTGGGATGTGACTCTGTGCACACAGGGATGCTGGTGGTTTCTCTGTGAGGTGACAGAGTAATGTAAGAAGTCACATGAGTCAGGTCATGCTAGTGCCTTTGAAGCCATCTCTCTTGGAACAATTTCTGACATACCAAACCTCAGCAACATTCAAGCACTACTGTGGAAAAAAGCAAAGAAAATGGGAAAAAGTGGGCAGAAAAATGCAGTCATTTCTTGCAAGCTCCCAGGAGGAATTGCCATACCCGGTGACACTTTACAGATTGCTTTTTTATTGTCCTTCAAAGCCAGAATAAGCAGTACAGCTCCACAAACAGGAAGTTTCCAGATTCTTTGGGGACATACAGCTGTTTTTTCTCATTCCATCAAATGCTGGGTTATTGCCTCTGGAGTCAGTGCCCTCTTTTATGTTGACAAATCCTATTGCAAATGGGTTTTAGAAAATCTTTCAGCTCTCTAAAGACCACCTAAAATAGATTTCCTGTAAACTATACGGCACACACAAAATCAAAGAGAGTGAATAGAGTATTAGGGTTATAGTGAATCTTGTTTGGATGTGCTGTAACTCTTGTGATTTTGTCAATCATGAGCAGGAGGCCAACAAAAAGAGATATTTATAAACATTTACGGCTCTGCAGCTCAAAATATCTTTTTCCACCCTCTTCCAGGTCTACTCTTGTAGTCATGAGTTCCCTGGCACTAAGAGCAATACAGTCAAAGCTGTACATAAGGGCACAGTAAAAGGTGAAAATGTGATTAAAGTTTTAATGGCTTTGATGGTCTAAGACTTAATAGGATTAGGCCATTGTCAGTGTTTATTCCCTGCAAATGTGGGTAGAGGGGGGAGGAGAAGATGTTTATCTGTGAAGAATAAAAAGTACTAAAGGGAGAATGTCTGACAGTGAGAAATAGAAAGTTTGGTCTCTGGCTGAGTCACTTTTTACTTTTGGGAATAGATATAAATTTATCTGGTGCTGTCAGCACAGAGGCATCATGTGGAGGCCAGCAGAGGACTCACTGGTTGAGGTGCAGTCATGTCCCCTCGACGAGGTAGGTTCCCCTTCCTTCTGGCTTTCTGTATTTTGCTCAGGGCTACTGCAATGCAGCTGCCCACTTTGGCATTGTTCTGGATCAGTGCAAGGTCTGTTTGGCATTTCTTTGAGGAAAAAAAAAAAATACCAGCAAGATTGACCTGTTAGAAGCTTATGTAGGAATTCGGAGAGGGAGAAAGCAGGAAATATGTGCTGTGAGGCTTGGTAGAACTGATTCCCCACACTGTAATCCTTTTGGGGCATGTATAATGGGTTACAGTACTGCATAAACACTCTGATATTTTCATTTTTTTTCACCTTCCTCCCCCAGTATCCACAGAAAGAAAACCTGTCTTCTCCATTTGACAGATAGGGAATAGAAGCAAAGGCTTCACAGAGAAAAGAGAAGGTGAAGTGCTTAAATTAGAGTTGAGAGTCTAAAAACATTAGAGGAGCTTGGCCAGCTTTCCAGAAAGAGATACCTACTGAGATTTTGCCAAGTCACTATAAGCAATTTTTTTAGTATTTGCACTGGGAGCAGAGTATCAGAGGCTTTGAAAGCCCCACTTTTCATCTGCATACAGCTCTAATTTCCAAAAATGACTTTACTAATCTGCTCTGATTGGTCAGGTCTCCTAGAGAGCTGGCAGCAGAGCCTGGATGAGAATCTGGCCCTCTTAGATTCTGTGCTGGCATCTCAGTAGATCTGCATTTTTCTTGCCTGTGTGAGAGGATTCCTGTTCACACAAGGGTGTTTTTCTTCCAAGTTTCTCTTACTCCACACCCACGTGAAGTGCTGGATGAGGCAGTGTGACGTACAGCCCAGGTACCTTCCAGAGAGCAACCTCACCATGGGCAACAGTGGCCTGACACTGCATCACAGAGCAGGCAAGCTTGGGGGTCAGATATGAGGGATCTCCTTAGGCTCTGGACCACCTGCTGTCTGTTTTGCCCTCCATTTTTTAATGTAAAAGGGGGTGAAGACAGTAAGGATGCTCCTGAAAAATCGGGGTGCAGCTGCTAAACTCTCATCTATTTGCAGATACTGATATGTTTGCCCCTTGCTAGATTGTCAGTGAAGTGGCAGTGTTTTCCACCAAGCACCATCAGAAGAGATATGAAAGACACTGGACTACTTCCTTTTATCTCCCCATTCAGTAAAAGGATACTGGAGTCCAGTGATTTCCCATCAGTTAACTCTATGAGCTTCTGTAACAAAAAAGGGGTCACTTCTTTGCCTGTGATCCCTTTGGACCTGCAAATATAAAGAAAATGCCTGTAGATGAGAAGGACTGAGCTGCAAGAGCATCAGAGGAGAAGCACTGTTGCTAGCAGATACTTTTATCTCCGTAACCACATACCATAAAAAGGTCCTGTAAACAAGCTTTGGGTTAGATAAAGCTACAGTTGAAAGTATGTTGTGGGCTTACTCATGCCCAAGGTTAAGCTGTGCTCTTGTAGCACTGAATTCCTTTACTGCCTCAGGACCACTGGGTGAGCAAAGGATGAGGCTGAGGTTGCTTCTCACCTGGCTTCACTGAGAGCTTGCTGGATGGCCTCTTCGATGACCTGGCCTGAGGCAGCTCGCTCCTGGGGACAGGGCACTGCTATCAGCACCCCGCTGCTCAGGCCTAGCCCCAGAGCACTGTCTGGGAGAGGATGGGCAGATTGTTAGTGGTTCTCCTTGGATAAGTCAAGTGCTGAAGGAAAAGGATAGAGTAGAGTGGGTGCAGGGTGAAGAAACCCACAGAGCTGAAGCTCTGGTTCTTAGCCGACCCAAGATCAGGGTCTTCTCCAGCCACCAACCAATTCACATCTCCCTTTTTGTTTTGAGTCTGTCTGTCTGTACAGCAAATAGGGCAAGGATTTCTGTCTTTTTTAAACCGATTCCATTTCTGAAGGTCCAGAAACTGTTTTTGCCGACACATTAATTTGTGTATTCCCTCCACTTCACCAGTGTGAAGAGAACATAAATGAATGAGCATGCCAAAGTGGCTGCAGCTGGCTTGCAATTTTACTTGCTGTAAAGACTGCACTTCCCTGCTACTTCATTTTCAAAGTACTGTTGAAGCAGGAATGGAGGAGGTGGGATGGTGTATTTTTTCAGAGTAAATTTTTCTCCATAGTTAAAGAAAGTGCCTCATCCAAGGTGATCCTTGTGTCCCTCTTTTCCAAGACCTCACATGGGCCTTTCCTGTCTAAAACACACCAATGAGTTTAGCTGCCTCCTCTTCGTCCCGGACGTGATATGGTGCCTGGAAGCCACTCTGGCGTGAGAAGAAGGCTGGGAACTCTCTTGATTCTCCAAAGGCAGCCACGCAGACACCCTGAGTCTCCTGCAGCAGTGGAGGTGAGACAAGCAGGTAATCAGCAGGGGGAAAGGGAACCCAAGTGGGACTTTTTCCTTCTACCCAGAAAGAAACTGCCTTTCTTTAGCACAGGACTTGGTTATTTTTATACATCCCATTCTATTCCATTCTCCCAACAACATATTTCAAAGCAAAGAGCCAGACATGGTAAATGGCTAGACCAAATCAGGCTTACTGAGAGAGGAGGCATGCACGTCCTTTGCTTGTGCTTGGAGCTGATCAAAAGCCATGCAGCTGTCATTAGCACAACACTGAGTCCAAGGTAACACCCTGTGATCTGATGATATGTCATAAGCTGACAGGAATATAAATGAGTTCTGTTTGCAATTGAGAAGTATTGATGCTGGCCATCACCTGAAGTGCTGGCTCTGCTGGTTTCCAACATACCAAACTTTTAAAGGTGACTCTATTGAAAATCATCCGGATTCCCATTTTAATTCTGATTTTATTTAGTGTTCGATGGATCTTTCCTCATCCATCAATTTCTGGGAGAGTTCTCCCAGAAAATCAAATTTAAGGCCAGAGAAAGAGGGCATGGTTAGCACTGCCTTTGACCTCAGTTGGAACAGCTGCTGGAACAGCCCCTTGGACATGGATAGATTTATGTTAGGGAGTAGCCAAGTGCTTGTAAGCCCCAGGACTACAGAACTGTAAATGTGGCTTCATGTACTCTCAGTAATAGTTTCTAAAAGTCTTAGGCTTAGTAACTATCTTCATGCCACTGGGCATTCTCTATACAAAGAACAACATTATCTGCTTTCAGGCCCCGCTGCCCATGCTACCTACCAGATATTCCAGTGTCCTGCCAATATCAAGGATAGACTTGGCTCCTGCAGATACAACAGCAACTGGAGTTCGCCCTAGCTCTGTCAAGTCAGCACTCACATCCATAGCTGTCAGGGGACAAGCAGTCATCATGTTGGTGATTGTGTTGTACTCCAAGCTGATGTGATCCGCCCTCTTAAAAAGCTGTGTCTGCCTGGGATGCCACTGCCTGATTTTGTAACTGCTTAGGTCCACAAACACATTACAGGTTTAGATCGTGCCTTTACATGTTGAAATTGAAAGAGATATTGACAAAAAGAAGCTACATGGCTGAGGGCAGAGGTGCAGCCTTGTACTGTATCTCTTGGTTCCGTGATCATGTTGATAAAGAGTATGCAAAACTTTGGTAGAAAAGAAAGAAAAACGTGTTATACAGCAAGGATGAAGTTCAAGGAGATAGAATATCACTGAAGGAGATTTTGAGTTTAGAACTGACATTGCTGGCAAAAAAAAAAAAAAAGAAAGCACCACAGGAGCACTGATGACCTCAGGAAACTCCCTGGTCTGGAATTCACATCACATCTGAAAGGGATGGCATACAGCAGGGCACTGCATTTGTGCTATGCTAGAAATACATATGGCTGAGAAGAGAGAATTTACTTAATTCACAGACTACACTGCCAAGAGAGGACTACACACCTCTAATACAGTCCAGAGTCTAAACATCTTTTGTGGTGAGACTCTCCTTCTCCTCATCTGGGAGAAGCTGATAGCAACACTGGGTTCAGTAGCCAGTATCAGATTATCCAACCATTACAAAGAGGGAGAGGTACAGTCAGCTCCTGTTGCACCAGCAAACAATATCCATATAACCACATGTATGCAAAAGATAAAGAGAAACCCCCACCCTCTTAACAACTGGCCTGTGCTCAAGAGGAACATTTTGAAGCTTCTAGAAAGGAGATACTGGGGAGAAAATAACCATAGTTTGGTCAAGAAGAATGATAACTTTACTCTTCTGAACAGACAGTTACTGTAGGACAGACTGGGGAAAAGGAATAAGATGGAATTAAATAACAGCAACATAGAGAAAAATAGAATGCATTGATGTTCTTACTGTTCTCTCCTTCCCGATGGACACCTCCTATGCCACCTGTCACAAACACAGGAATTCCCGCTTTGTGTGCAGCAATCATTGTTCCAGACACAGTAGTGCCACCAGACAGGCCCTGTCAGGGAACAACCAGTCACAGCCAGTGCCCCAGGGTGACATGGAGAACACAGCATGTGGGCAGCAGTGGTTGTGGTCTGACACGCAGCAATGTCACAACAGCCTGCTGTCACCAACCGACCAGTGAAATTCTGATACAAATATTCTTTTGGGCAAAAAGGAAGAGGAATCATCCACCATCATCCCTGCTACATAAGCTGTTCTTGCCCTGATAGCAAAGGCCTTTGTTCCCCAGGGCATTCCAACCAGAAGTCATCATGGGCAGCTAGTGTCACCTTTAGCTGTCACTTTGAGCTCGCGATGGCCAACGTGTCACACGGTTTGCACGCAGTGTGATAATGCCTTATCGTGCCGATAAGAATATTCTTAGCCAAGTGCTCATGGCTTGCCAGCCCATCCAGAATGACTTTTCAGGAGCCCTATTTCATGGCTGTTAGTCCCTTACTCTGTGGTATTTTTACTGTAGTTAGGACCACATTTGAGCTTACCAGGAAGATACTACTTTATATTTTCAAGAGGTTTAAAAGCAACCTGGCTTGAACCTGGAGAGCACTATACTAATGCCATGTAGAAAAGACCACAACAGAAAGTCTGTGTACCATACCTGGCTGAGAACAAAAGGAAAATCTCTCCGAGACACTTTAACTGCATTTTTACTGCTTGCCAAGAACTCGAGTTCCTCGTCTGTGAGTCCCACATGGATTTGGCCCCTTAAAATACCTACAGTGGCTGGCACTGCTCCATTTACTCTTACAGTTTCTTCCACCTCTATGGCCATGCTAAAAAGAGATAAGACAACAATCACAAATTAGGGAGGCAAACAATCAGGCAAGAAACTGCCATGTTTGATGGCCATCACTCTCAGTTTTACAGTTCTTGTGACTTGGGCTAAGTCCTGTTCCTCTTCCGTGTCTTCCTAGTGGCAGAAGTCTTTGCTCTTGAGCTTGCAGAAGTGTAAAGCTCCCATTTTCAGGTCAGCAATGTCCAAGCTCTGTGCTTCAGTTTTAAGAAAAATCATGTGGTTTACAAGCAAACCTGGTTGTACAATAGACTACTGAAAATAGGGATCTTTTCAAAATAGGACCTCTCTGTATTTCTTATCTGTTATTTCTCTGAGATCATAGATCTTCACAGAAACCCCGGCTAATTTAAGCCCTGGTCAAATGACCAGAATATATTTTTTTCACAATTCAAGCAGTTAGATATAGAGTAACAACAGTGCCAAAAAGCTGCTGCCTAAGGGTACTCTAGGGCTGCAGACTAGCATACACTATCCTTTTTAAGAGCAGCTTCTTTTCCCTTTCTGAATTACTTGGACATATGCTAGGCAAACTTTAACTACTGAAACTACCTCTTCTCCAAAACTGAGTTTTCAGAGCTTCATTCTAAGACAGAATGTCAGGCAAAATAGTGGCCAGGTAAAAAGCGAGGTGGAAAATCAATACCAAAACATTCCTGTGCTTTCTGAAAGCAAGGATGGGGGGGAGAGTGCAATGTAACTCAATAAAACATAAGTCTACTGAACATTAATAAATAAAAGGTAGAGGTAGGGGGTTTTCCATGCATGGTATAGAAGGCAGGGAGAGGGACCAGCAACTCTCACAGTAGCTGCTCTGAGTGGGCTAAGGAACAGATTTCCCTATTGTGTTTCAATCCTTTCTGCATTACAAAAGATACAGGAAAAGAAACTGCAGAGGGTTTTCAATGTCTGTACAAAGTCTGCAATTGAAAAGGCTGGTAGCTCTCTTTTAGAGCAAATGATGACATTATCTGCTGCCATATTTTAAAGGAAGACAGAAATTTAATAACTAGGCTCCCCATATGTGTCCTTAAAAGTCCAAATACAAATGTTTTAACACTTGAACTCATATTCTGCATGCCTAGAAACCTGACATTTACATTTGGTCTTGCAACGGCTTTGGCTGGATCAAGAATACTGATACCGATCCACCAGGTATGTGCTTAATTCTTATAACTTTGTTGAACAAGGAACATCAAAATCCAGCACCTCAGATTCAGAGGATAGGCCATGCCATGAGTAATGATCGTGCTTTCCAAGGCTACAACTGGTCTCCCCTCCATCAGGGCTTCCTGGACAGAGGGATGAATCCTGACATAAGCACCTGGGCATAAACACAGAAAAGTGAGTTATTTGTATGTGTATTTGTAGTAACTAGTGAGCTGTTGTATAAAAGGCAAATTGTTTTCATCACAGCAAATTTATCCCCCTCTTCAGCTGCTCTTTGGGGTGAATTTACAAATAACTTCAACAAGACTGAAGCTGTGTTTCATGTAAGTGAAATATCTGTAAAATATCTCTGCTGTTAATATGAATTATAATCCTCATCACTATCAGTGAATGGTCCTCTGCCACCATTTTTGCAGTCATGTTGTTATTTGCTCCAGGAACATTGCTTGAACATTATTGTGAACTAACTGAGTCCTGCAACCATGCCCAAACACAGGGATATGTTTTATAAGTGGAAACACCAAGGATACCATAGTAACTCAATATATTTTAAGACTATCGTACACCAAGACAATTGTTGCTCAACTGCCACCAAGGTCTCTGCTGCATTCAGATGAGGAAAATGCTTTCCACTCAGGAACTGTTTCAGAATACACTACTCACCATGCAGAAATCTTCTCACCTGGGTGGTCCCACGTGCCATGGTGGACACATGTCTTCCCAGGCTGGAGGTTATTTTCCTAATCATCTTGTGCATATGGATGGTCCTGAGATAATGGAAGTCAGGTAAAAATGAAAGATGTAATTTAGCAACGATGTGACCTTGTGAAGCTAAAAATATCAGCTCTTGCCTTGATCTTGGAAAAGTAAACAACCCTTGTCCAGGAGATTGCCTGGAGTTTCCTGGTGTTTCAAGCATGAGCCAGGGTGTCAAAGCAAAATGTTATGCTGAAGAAATGGAGTTACAAGGGGTCACCTGGCCCATTATCAACGCTGGGCTGAAATCGTGGTAGAGCAGAGAAAAGGATGAGAAGCAAAAAACTAGGGAGAATTTTGAAGCAGGCAACTTTTTAAATTCCAAAGCAACTTGCCAATGACAGATTTCAGGCTCAGCCACTGCCACCTCCAACATGAAAGGTCACAAGGAGAAATCTACAAGGCAGCGTAGTGCTATAGAAATATGAATCTGTTTTTTGCTGGTGTCTAGAAGAAAATAAGCATTTCAGAAAGGAGATGAGAACTGGCAAATTGGACTGGAACTGCAAAGAGGAAAGAGCAGCTTTCCCCAGAGCAGGGAGTGCTTTATGTAGGCTCACGTTACATCATCCTTCTTAGTGCAATGCCTTGGAAGCAGAGTGGCAATTCAGCCCCAGCAACAAACTCCAGAACTCCTCTGGTCTCTTAGCAACTCCTTTTCACTTTAATTAAATTCATTCCCAAACAGAGAAAGAGGGGGAGAGAGCTGTAAATGTTAAGAGAGTGGTCTGGTCCAGGCCTTGGGGCAGTTTCACTTAATGCCTGGCTGCTTCACATACTTTCCCTGGGCATTTAACCATATCCCTTCAGTCTCTCTATTCCTCACCCCTTCACTAGGAGGAAAGGATTCCCTTCCTCAGTCCTTTGTACCTATTGTTAATTTAGATGGCAAATTAAGTAAAATACAGTACTGTGTTCACGATACACTTAGCGGAACATGGCTCTGATCTCAGTACAGTGTGTGGCTTTACAGTTATATAGAAAATTCTTATACCCAGGAAGAATATATTTGCCCAAATATAAAGACTTCAGCTATACAGGACAGCTTGGGCTGTGTTACATAAGAAAAGTGTCACCGGATCAACTAGACACAATACACACCTGACCGAAACATTAAGATTTTCCACTTTCCAAACTGTTAATAGGGACTAAAAATTATCTTAATGAAGTTTATGGAATCATGCAATGACAAAAAAAAAAAAAAAGGTGACAAAAGCTCTTACTTCATGCTTACAACCGTGCAGTGCTAAGCTCAGTAGCCTGGGCAGTTCATGGGCTCATGCCAATGTTCTGGTATTGCTGTGTGTGTGCCTACATAGCCCTCACTCTCTGGGGTAAAGTCAGCTTTGGAATAAATTAATCAAGGCAACAAGGTTACGCCAAGGATTGGTTGAGCTGCTCGAGCTGTGCTCTGAATTTTAACAACCCCCCAAACTCTGAAGCACAACAGCCAGGAGTGCCCAAGCTGTGCTGGCTGGTGGATAAAAACCAGCTGGTCACCACCTGAAACCCAATACGGCTGAGCTGATATCCACTGGAAACTCAGCCAACACTCAGCCTGAGCTGGCTCAAAGGTTTTTGAAGCTTAGCAAGTTCTGCAGCAAGACCTGTACGGCCTTTTGCCTCTCAACCAAACTGCAGATTCGTAGTGCAAGTTTCAGGCAGCTCTAGCACAGACCAGCTCTCCTCCCTCTTCCAAACTGTCCCTACTCATGTCCCCTGTGATCGATCCGGTGTATCCGCCCTCACGGAGCAATGGCCTGGCATGTCTCTTACCTCTGGGTGTCCGTCTCATGGAGGGAGGCTGGGTGGGTACTGGAGCGGTGCCTGGGCAGCCTGGGAGGAGGTGGAGGAAGGGGGGCGGGCAGCACATGGGGGTGCGCAGGCCAGGACTTCTGGCCAAGAGAGTCTATTTATTATTAACCACAGGCACAGCTGAGCTCCACAACTGCTCCCTGCCTGGGGTTCAGGGGGCCATTTCATGGCTTCTGTGATTATTTTTGTTCACACAGAGCCAGATTTTCCCCTTTTCTCATTTTTCAGATTCCTTTGCTATTAGATTTTTTTAAATCAGTGAATTCATTACTCACTAAAACAATGCCTTTGCAGTCTGAGGCACTTTGTATCTATGCCTAAAAAGCTGGGGAATCACATCCATGCCTCCCCCACAACCTTGCTAAATGCAGTTAAAGCTCTTCCTTCTCAGGGTAAGAGCTCTGCCCAGCTCTTGGCCTCCCCAGAGAGGAAAGTTGTAGGTCTAAAGATAGTTGTGGCCACATTTTGTACGATGCAGACGCCTGGTGACGCCAAGAATACAAGCTGGGTTCACAGCAAAAAACTCTTGTAGTCTCCTCCTGTAAAGACAATCCATTCTAGCAGTTCTAGGGCAGCTTTGAACAAGGACTTTTAAACTGATAAAAAGCCTCATAAAAAAGCCATGATACTTTGATATCTAATGCACTGGTATTGTGCATGTTTCAGTTTTATATTCTGCAGAAAATATCAGAGTTGAGAGTTAAATGGCCATGAAGGAATTGATTTACGGGATAAAAGACAGACATGATTCCATGCAGCGTCCACGAATAACATAAAACTAGCTGAAGTAATTGCTAATGTATTGCTGAAGTAATCATTGTCAAGGAACTGATTTTACTGCAATCCATTAATCAGGAAATTGTAAAACATAGGTTGTTAAAGCAGTACTTGCACTTTACACTTGTCCGTTTCAAAAGAGATTTCCTGAAACTTTTGTTTAACACAGCAGTAACAAATGGTGTCTTATTTTCTACGTCCTTCCAATCTCTTCAACTAAACACTTTCAAGGAAACTTCAAACAAAACTTGCTGAGTTACAAAGACAATCCGCCTCTGACTTCTGTTACCCAGTCTGGAAAGAATTTAATTGCAGGAATGATAGATTGCATCCTCAGATGCCATAAATGGATGCTGAAGATTTTGTGAACGGTATCTTTTTCCTGAGGGGATGGGTAGTCAGATGTATTGTAAAGAAAATGTGTACGCAAAATAACATTTTTGGAACAAATGCACAAATTATAATGACATCATTTAATTTTCCACTAAATCTGCAGTATTCTAGGAATCTATCTGGGCCATCCCATTGTTAACATGCTATCAGGCAAGATGATTTAGTAATCAAGCCAGTCACTCAGTTTCCAACTCTCAGCATCATCTCAAGATGATCTTATGCAATGGGCACCCCAGTTCAGCCTGTCAGATAAGTCAGGGGTAAGAATGTGTTGCTTGATTTGCCATTTTTCTCCTAAAACCCAGTGGAAAATCAGCCTGTTGGGTTTATAGCTCAGCCTTCCCGTATGAACCCGTACGTCTCTGAGACAAAATGGAGCTGCTCACTCAGCTCTCTGAGGGTGCTCCTGCAATCTTGTGCATATCCTAGGTTCTGGAATTGTGCCCAGCAGGCTTCTGCAGTGTGATACATGGCTGATGATGGTTTGGGAGCAGTCGGAACTACAATGTGTAGATGAGAAAGGAGAGAGAGCCCTGGAGAACAGCTGGTTTGTAAGTAACAACAGGTTTGTAAGGAACTGTGGGGCAACGTGTAACTCACTTCTCAGTCCCATCTGCCTGCAGTGACCCACAGCTCGCTGCTGGTACTTCCCCCTCCAGGCCTCAGAAGTAGAAGTTAATATTAAACAGGTTGCTGGGTAAAATGGGAGTGGCTGGGAACAAAGAAATTGCCATGGCAAATTCCTGCTGCCTGCTGGGAGCTGGGCCCTCGGGCCACCCTTACATTTTCATTCCTGAGTGATTCCCACACCAATTACCATGTCCCCCGAAACCTTTTGTCTCTCAGGGCCCTCACTATCCAAGGCATTAGGGAAATGGGAAGCTCCACATTACTTTTGTCACGTCTGCCCTGGGACAGTATATTCCTTTCCCTGTGTACCTGCTTTCTGAGAGTCTGTTAAGAGTTGTTAGGCTGGAATTTGCTTACTGGTGTTTCTCTGTTGTAGGAGGCTGCTTCTAGGCCACCAGAATCCAGAAGAGGTAGCAGAGACATGCAGAATCACAGAGAACACATTTAACCATTTATTTATTTTACTTTTGTGAGAATTACAGTGCTTGGAACTGCCTGTCTTGCCAGGGCAACAATCTAACCAATATGAAGGTCTGACAAAGTTGCTCTTTAGTGATTTAACCTCTTTAACTGTCTAACATCCTTCCACTTTCATCAGGGGATTTTCATGATCATTCTAATGGATCCAAAATAACTTTCCAGTTTATCTTAATGGCTTGAAAGTATTTGATTTTTTTCCCCCCTAGTATGAACTATTTTTTCCTCCTGCTGTTTCTAACAGAATTCAAGACTGAACATACACACCTGGTGCAGTTTTTAAACTTTTGTTTCAGTGCTGAACATCGTATGAAAAATGCTCTGTGATGGAATCAGGTGCAGAAAATAAGTTTCTTCTTTTTGATATGAACTTTTTTAAAAGGTCTTCCCAATTCTCATGGGTTAGTTTTCCACTGAACATCCAGGCTTTCTCATAAATACAGATTTGTGAAATTGAATTTACAAACTCTCTGGCATTGATAATCCCAGGAGGAGTCTGCTGCTCCCAACTATCAACGCTGCACAGAAAACCTGGATCAAGCTCTTTGTCTGAGTGCTCCTTGTCTTGGGTAAATGTAGCAGTGAATCTGATGAGAAACTTGTTTAAACATGCTTCAAAATGGCTTTTTGTAGTCTCTTTGCTAACTCATGCTTTCTTCTTCCCAACACCCCCCACGACAAGTGTGTCCCATACAGAGTGTCCTGGGAAGGTGTCCTGAGGTGTTTCTCATTGGTCCTTTGTTAACCCCTTCTTTTTGGCTGTTGACCCTTTACCTGATGGTTTTTTCTGTGTGACCCTGAACTTGTGATTGGTCCCCTTTGACCCTCCTAAAAGCTTTATAAACCCCTTCCTAACAATAAACTTTCTCTTGCTTCCTCTCCACGCCCAGTGTGCTGTCTCTGTACCAGCCATGGGACCACATGCGTGGAGGGAGGGGAGGGCACCTCTCCCCTCCAGGCTCAGGGCCTGAGAAACCCCTGTCGCTGGAGTCCCCTTTCCCATCCCTCAAGACGTCGGAATGGTTCTTCAGATGGAGATGGAACTAGAACTGGGCTCCCCCACGTCGTGGGTGGGGAAAGGGATCCAGAGTTAAAGGCTGGTCTTATACAATCATGTTCATTCCAAGAACTGGACATCTCTGTGCCCAGACCTGAATCCTATGTAGCTCAGCTCCTAACAAGCCTTTTTTTTTTTTTAAATGCATACCTGTACCCTGATTTGAAGTCTCTTAACATTGATATGTATATTTCACCTCTTAATTCAGAGTTGTGTTTGCCCAGGTCTGGACTCTGCATATACCAGAAAATGCCAGCATTCGCATTGCCTCATTCCTTAGGTCCTTCGATGGCACTCAAGTCATTGTTTCAAGGCAACCTGAGAACAGATTTACCTCTTCTCTCCTGTCTAGTGCACTTCCTAAAGTCTGGTCATCTTAGGATGGTGTTCTACTGCCTATTTTTAGAGCAAAGGGTTCATTTCAGTATTTTCTAGAGTGATTGATGGCTTGGATATGTTTGATTTCTTAATGTATTTTTAAGTAGGGAGGCAGAACACTAGTAACACTGCTCGTACAGACTTCCCCCTGCACCCCTGCTTGTCACTGTCTTTTTGGGGTGTGTTTAGTGCTTGGCTCAAGACTCCTGTCAGTGAGAAGCCAAGGACATGATGTGGATTGGGCAAGCAGGAGTTTCACAACCAGGATTTATTACAGAGCCAGTGAGGTCGGGAGGGACCACGGCGGGACATCCAGTCCAACCTCCCTGCTCCAGCCGGGTCGTCCTGGAGCACGTGGCACGGGATTGCGTGCAGATGGTTCTTGAATATCCCCATGAGGGAGATATTACGGCAGGAGGAGGCGATGTCTCTCAGCCCAAAAGCGCAGCACGGGGTGGCTCAGTGCTGACTTTCGGGTCGGGCTTTTGAGGCGCCACTGACCCGTTTTGCTCCCCCACCTCCCGGCCGGCGCCATGTCGCCGTTCCGTGTTGCTGCCCCCGGGAAAAAGCCCTTTCCCGGCGCTGATTCTGCCGGGCGGGGCGAGGCCCGGGCGCGGGGCAGCGTCAGGGGCGCTACCGCCGGCGCCGCGGGGGCGCGCGCGGGTCTCTGCGGCCGCGCGGGGGCAGCACCGGCCTGGCCGCGCCCCGCGCGCTCCCGCCCGCGCGCCCCGCTCGGCCAATGGGAGCCGCCGCTCAGGAGGGAGGGGGCGGGGCCTCGGCGCGCTCCGCCCCCAGGCCGGAAGGCTCCCCTCCCGGAACTTCCGGCGCTGCCGCCGCCGTGCGGGATAAACAGAAATGGCGGAGGCGGTGGCGGCGCTGGAGACAACGGCGGGTGCGGCGGCCGCGGCTCTGGGCGCGCCCGCGGCGGCTGCGGGAGCGGCGGCCGCCGCCTTCGACTTCGCGGCCGTGCCGCCGCCCTCCGCGGGGCCGGGGGGAGGCGGCTGGACCAAGCAGGTCACCTGCAGGTACGCGCCGTGTCCGCGGCGGGGCGGGCGGGGGGGGCGGGCGCGGCCGCCCTTCCCTGTCCTTCCCTTCCCTATCCTTCTTTTCCCTTCTTTTCCCCCCGCAGGAGCTTTTCCCTCGTTGCCGCCGCTTCCCCCCCCCTTGCCCCTTTAACCCCCCCCCTCCCCCCACGGTCACGTACGCGCGGCGCGCGCCCGCCCGCGGGGGCGCGCTCCCGGCCCCGCCCCGCCCCGCGCGCGCCCCCGCGGCCGGCGAACGGGCCCCGCGGCCTGGCCGGGGCTGCGGCCGCGCCGGCACCGACCGGACCCGCCACCGACCCCGGGCGGGGCTCCCGCGGGAGGCGGCGCGGCCGCGGCTCCGGGCCCGCCGGTGGGGGCGGTGCGGTCCTGGCCCCGACCCGCGGAATAGGGTTTGTTTCTGGGGCCGCGCCGCGCCCGGGGCGGTTTGGAGGCGCTGCCGGCGCCTTGCGAGGAGCCGCGGGCTGCTGTTCATTGTGTGCGAACGGCCCCGCAGCGCCCGGCGCGAAGGGCGGCCGGAAAGGAAAGGAAAGGGAAGGAAGTGCTGCAGCCGCGTCCCGCAAAGCGCGACAGAGCAGGAAATGCGAAGTAATTCGAGCGCTTGTGCGTTTCAGTCCACATTTAAAATTGGAAACGAATTCCCGATTGATGCAGCGACAATTAGTTATTAAAGAGGAGAGCAGGAATAAGTCAGGGCAGGCTGCAGGAGGCGAGAAGCGCTGCTGCCCGTGTCACACCGAGGTGCTGCGTCATTTCCTATCGGCGTTTTCCCTTAAACCGTATTTCTGATAAATCTTCTGTATGGGGTTATGCAAGCCGTGCTGCGTGTTTTAAAGCTTGCCAGATGGACTATTTTTAAATCTACGCTGCTGGTCTGTTGGCAGGCAGAAAGGAATTTAAAACAGTTTTGTGAATGCAGACATATTAGTTTGTATGAAAGCAAATGGTAATCCAAGATTAACATCGAGGAGTATGTCCTGATTTTTTTTTCAATTTTATTTTTAAATAAAGAAAAATAAAAATAATAATTTTAAATTACTTTTAGCCCGAATAAGTTTCTGAGCAAGTACATTCCGAGTCACTTGGAAGTAAAAAGGAACATCTCTTGGGCAGAAAGGAAGAGGCTCCAGATCTTGCTTCAGCTCTATATCTGTCCTGCATTTTCTTTTTATATTTGTGCCGATTGCAGGTTGCAGCAGCAGCATGAAGAGCCGCTGCTTGGCTTTGGCAGGAGCTTGCTTGCTGTGTCCCTTCACTGTGCTGCTCAGTGTGCCCTGTTTAAAACGTCCCTATTCGACATTTATTTTGGCTAATGCCCTACTAACTGGTTCCCTTTGGGAAGTACCGTCTGTCAGCGCTCTCGGAGCGCTCCTGCAGAGAGCTCCTCCGGCGAGCCCCGGGTTAATGTTTGATGCCGGGCACTTAAACGTGAGGAGGAAGTGGCCGGGGCCCGTGCTTAGCTCAGCTTTACGAGCGAGGCAAGGTCAGTGCTCCTTCTGTATAGATTGCCTCGTAATTTCTGGAGATTGAAAGGCTGAATTAGCCAAATTGGATTTGTGGGACGGCTATAGACAGGTATAGATGCAGGATCGATTTATTGAAGACAGTAACTGCCCTAGTACAGAAGCAGTCAAGTTCATCAGGGTCCTGCAGTGCAGTCAGTCTGTCTAGGGAATATATTTAGTTACAAACACTCTGGACTAGCAGGAAGCTAAAGCTACTCTTTTGTAATGGTTAATGTGCTTTAATGTGAGCTTAAACAATGAGATCTTGGCTGACGATCTGATGAACATCTCCATTTTTTGTTCTCTTTGACTAATCCTGCTAGTTATCCCATTGCCTGCTTTATTAATTTTTACAGGGCTGTTCCAGTTGTAGGCAGAATAGCTTTCCTCAGACTTTAAAGTGAAATTTTGACTTGGCCTTCTGGGAATGTGTAATAAGAATTTTGGGTTTCTAAGTTTGGTTTCAGTAGGATGTATTCATATTCAAGAAGATATTTTTCTTATTATTAAATCTTGTTTTACCTTTATAAATGAGCTTGAGGATTTAACAGTAATATGAAGGGGTTAAGTTTCAAAATGCACATTTTTAGTGTGGGAGGTACAGCAGTTTCTGTCTGAGTAACACTGCACAATTCTGTTTGTTCACAGGCTTTTTTACTTGAACCATCATAAGGGTGACAGTAAATGCTGCCTGAAAAACTTCTGGGAGCCAGTGGTCCCTTCAGTATAAATGGGTTAGCACTTCATGGCTGCTAGAGGAATACTGCTGTTCCATTGGAACTGGGAGGTTTAAAATTAGTAGCATAAGTGCTTGCTGCTCCTTTGAATACCTGATATGATAAATAGGTTGGCTAATGAGTTTTAATGTGCCAGTGTGATATCCTTGGGATGGATGATTAATATCTCAGAGTGGGAGACACAGTGACTAAGATGAAGGACTTCGATTTCTCCTCGACATAGCTGTGCTGATGTTACCCTTCTGCTTTTCTTGCACCTAAAGTTTAGAAGTCTCACAGTGAAATATAGGAAATCATCATATTCCCTAAGAGATGATGGAAAATAGTTTTCTAATATTACTTCTGTGATTTAGCTGTTTTCAGGGCTCTTGTGCTTTGTAATAATTTATAATATTTTTAATCTGGAACAAATAGCAGAACTATTCAGAACTAGTTTAATATTCTGATCTTTTTCTTATTGCTGTCTCTGAAATAAGGAAAAGAATGGTGATCCTTGCCAAGTTTCTCAGTCCTTCAGTTGAGATGGATACATGGTTTTATGGAGTAGTGGTATAGCAAACCTATTTTTCCATAGTCTTGGCACTGTTTGCTCCAGATACTTGTGTTTTCCAGATGTCATGTTAAAAGTCATCAAGTTGATGTTAATAGATTACATTTCACTTGTTTGTTTAATAACTGAATGTAAATAAAACCCTTAGCAACTAATTGGTGTCTTTTGAGAGCTGTCTACACGTTTGTACCTTTGCTGTTCTTTCTGAAAACCTAGGTCAGGTATTTATCTGTCTTTTCATACAAAGAATGTGCAGTAGTCAATTAATGCCTTAGTTCAGTGCAGCACCAGGGATAAGATGTGGGGCACAAACCTGCCTGTATTATTCCTTCTGTTGCTGCTCTGTTCTGGATCTCCTGATAACGTCTTGCCAAAGGAGGTTATGGAGAAAAAGGGACAAGGAGCTCAGTGCTATTAAGACCAACTTTTTTTTCCCTTTTTCTTAAGGTTACTAACTCAAGTAGAATGTCATCAGCCACTAATATGGCTGAATGCTGTGCTAGATCAGCATGCTTAGCCTCTTCCTTGCTCCCTTCTTCCCTGAGAATTCCCAATCTCTTTATGGCACCTGAAGAAGCTAATGGCTGCAGTTGGCTGTTATCTGAGGATCCCTGTCTGCTAGGCACAGCCATGGGTTGGGGTTTGAACGGGGTTTGCTGTTGGGTGTGACATTCTAATTTAGCAAAACCAGTAGTTTGATAAACAAAACAGCATTACCTGAAAGTAGAAACATGAAGTAAAGAACAAGCCCCATGTGAATAAGGAAACCCATTGTAAACTTCAAAAGCTATGGAAAGAAGCATTGCATATCGATATAAGGATATGTTGTTTTGATCAAGGCATTTGTAACTAGCCGTGTGTTGAAAATTCTTCTGTTCTGTTTGTTGGTGTCACTTGTGTTTTGTACAGTCACGCAGTGAACTGAACAGGGGAGATGATCTGGGCTTGGACTCTGGTGAGTTCTGTGGTAGGTTCCCTATGCAGCTTAACCAAGTTATGCTTGTATATTTGAATAGGAAAGGCAGAGAGCACTGCTGCCAGAATAATTGCTTTTTGGATGACAGCATCACAGAGACTCAGAGAAAATCCAGTTATATACTCGTCTTGATCTAATTTTACTTTTTCAGATGAAATTACATGTGTTCTCTGACTACCTGACCAAATGCAAGTTTCAAATATCCTTCTATGTGTCACTGAGTGAGGCAGATAACTCATCTGTCTCTCAGTTTTAAGGATGCTTTTTTTGCTATAACAAGAATGAAGAGGCTGGTATTGCTGTTGTGTAGAGTTAAATTTAATAATCTGTGTGTATAAAGATGCTCTCCAAAATAAGTTTTGTTACCTTTTCCACCAAAATAATGCACTTTGTTTGTTTCTTGACGTGACTAAAGCATGTTTTAGCCAAATGCTGCAATTTGATATGTAAAGTCTTAAATTCTTTGTGACCTTACAGTAAAAATCTTACCTCTTGGTAAGGGGGAGGGTTGTGGAGGAAGTTGGTGTAATCCTTGGAGAAATACATTTTTCTCCCCTCCCACTCCAGCCTTCTTGTTCACATGATGCTGGATTTGCTGTTTAGGATTGAAGACCTTAAAAAGTGATGTGTGAATTAAATTGAACTTGGGAGCGTTTTACATTTGGTCTTTTTCCTTATATCCTACCGTTTCTCTATAATGAATTGTGACAACTTTCAGAATTATACAGAGTCTGTATTTGCGGAGGATTTCCTAACCTAAACTGGGAAAGAAAGAAAAAGACTTGGAGCTCCATTTCCTCTGTCTGAGCAGCAGTGGGAGAGTCTAATTTTGAGGCTTATATACTTAGGATAAGTCATGTTGACCAAGTAGTTTCTATCAGATGTCCTCACTTCAGACTGGTGCCTTTCTCTTAGTCACTTATTTGGGCTGTAGTGCTGTCCCAACACTTTGTTGGCTTAAGGAGCAGTGTGGCTGGGCAGTGATCTGATCTAGATTAAAAATAACCATGGGGGCAGTGAAAGGAATGTCACGTTCCATCTGCAGCCATTTCCTGGTCTGAGTCAGCAGGTGGCTATGAAGTTGCTGCCCCAACACATGGGGGAAGCAATGCTGTGTAGAAATCAGCAAAGGGTGGAGATAACACTTGTTAAAGAACAAACACTAAACAACCTGAATTATTTTTTTTACCCTATTGGTCTGTCTCCCATTTCTTAAAAGCAAGCAAGCCAGAAATTCCAGTTATGTTCTGGTTCTGTGAGTTCATGGGTAGTTGGGTTGTTTTTCTTTTCTTTTGAAGTGACTTTGTTTGTGGGTGGGTTATGATATTTTGTTGGTGGGTGGGTGGGTGAGGGTTTGGTGGTTGGTGGGGGGTGTCGTGTGTTTTTTGTTCACAGCAGAGAGTGCAAGGCTGGGTATTGTTCTGTTTTTGCAGCACCCTGTTCCTGGTGTGTGCTGGCAGTTTGTGCTGCCACTTGACCCTGCAGAGCTTCACCTTGGTCTTGAACTGCTTATTTTTTATGCAGGGCCACATTTCTTACCTAATAAATACGTGACTACAGTGTCCAGGCAGGGGATTTTGAGGGTGAATTGCAGCCTGATGGCAATTGTCAGCTGGTGGTCTGTAAAACCAGATTTTTTGCCTTAGTACGTTGAATACACACTGGTATTGTGCATCTCTTAAAACTCAACCCCAGGTTTTAATATCTTCCCTAATACTAGATTGCAAATGTCATTTGGTGAATTATTCACTTGGTCTTATCTGACTTCCTAAAAATATATTGGACTAAATAGTTGTGCAGAGATGCTTTTGCAGTTCAACAACTTGTCACCTTTCCTGTTTAGGAATATCAGCTGAATGTACTATTTTATGAAGAGCTGACTGAATCTTGGTTTGGGCTGCTGAAAGATGATCCCTCTCTCCTGTGCTGGCTGTGTGGCGGTGTAGTCAGCTGGTTGGAGGACCTGGTTCTGCTGGCTGTGCAAAATGGTGGAAGTGCAATAGGAGGAGGGCAGGACTGCCCCATTCAGCAGCAGTATGGGCTTAGAAGGGCATAATCTGCTTCTCAGTCTTTCTTCAAGTGGTGTTTTGTGTGTAACCTAAATCCTCACAAATTTTCTTGTTTACGAGGTCTTCCTATTTCCAATGAGTTCAGAGTTTGCAACTTAGTTGGTGTCTGGGGACCAATACTGCTTCTTTCTCAACTGAAGTGTTGGTAAACATAATTACCTCCAACATAGGTTTTGACTTTTTTTTTTCTTTTCATTTTTTTTCTTTTTTTTTTTCTTGACTAATACTTTTATGTGGATTGGGAAAGATGTACTTGAACTGGTATTTTTAGTTGTAGTTTTGATGTGAACATACTGAATCTGAATAGTTACAGTGCTTTTTGTTTCAAGAAACTTGAGTCTTCTAGGTTAAAATTAAAAAAATTAAAATTGAAAACGACTGTTTTGTTTTCTTGAACAACTGAATTGAAGATTAAGCTTGTGCTACTGGACATGCTAAAATGTAGCAAACTGTCTTCAAAAGCTTTGAAACTATCCAAATCTTTCAAGACAGGCAGCACAGTATTGAAGCAGGGTGCTTCAACTGATTATTTGGCTCCTATTGCAGGAATCAATGCGTGTGTTTTGTCAGATGTAATTATCCATCACAAACATGATTTGCATTCTTGGAGAGGAAATTCACTTTTGATTGAATTATTTATGAATTCAGAATAGATTTTATCCCTCAGGCATTTTGTTTAGGGTGTGTCTGGTTTTGATTCTTTGATTTGGTGGTGGGATTCTCTAAGGTTTTTGCTTGTATCAGAACACAGGAACTACAAGTAAAAACTTTGTCCAAGACTCTTTCCTCTGTGTCATGGCCCAGGATAACTGTTTGCTTTACAGGGTTTTTTCAGGCTTTTGTAAGGGCAGGTCCCTAAATGTGCTGTGCAATTCAGTGGAATAGCTGAGGCTTCCTCTTTTCTCAGATGTTCTTATTTTTATGTTTATACTGGAGCAGGGTCCCACGAGTCTTTAGTGCTGCTCTTAATTGAGCATACCTTGATTTACAGAATAACAAAATCATCCAAATACTTTGTTTGCAACTTCAGTGCTTCTCCTTAATTCACAGTAATCTTTTGTCTTGCAGATACTTCATGCATGGAGTTTGCAAGGAAGGAGACAACTGCCGCTACTCCCATGACCTCTCCACGAGTCAGTCTGCCATGGTGTGCAGGTATTACCAGCGAGGATGCTGCGCTTATGGAGATCATTGCAGGTAAGGAAATGCTCTTGACCCTCCTGCAGCAGTCCTTTCACTCTGAATCCCTGAGTAGAGAGCTCACAGAACGCCAGTGAATCTTAGTGTTCTCCTTTTTTCATTGCAACTTCAGAAATTTAAAAAAATAGCTTTTCACATACTCTGTTCTCTTGCTAAGTAGCAGTGTTTGCTTTGCTATGCAAATAAGTGAGTGAAGGTGAGACCTTGTTTTTGTAAAAGTAATAGTTGTCAAGATGTGGGGTTTACTTGTTTATTAATAATGTGAGTAGATTAGTTGAAATCTGAGACTACATTCAGACTAGTTGAGTGGATAAAACTGAGTTACATTTGTTAAGTGACAATAAAAGCTGAACAGGTAAGAATTTTTTTTCCCTGGTATCATTTATCTCTTGAGGATTTGGTACTCTGACACTTGAACTGCCATCTTGGAAAAGTAATTGGAGTTTGTCATGTAAGTACTAAAATGCTGCCTGTACAAAATAGTTGTACATTATGAAAACATAGTATGAATTAAACTGTACCCCTGAAATTATTAAAAAAAAATCAACCGTGAAGAAAGGAAACTGATACTCTCCTAGTGGAGCAAAGCTTTACAAAGGCCTAGGGGTGTTTGTTTCATCATACATTGATTTTACTGAAGTTTATCAGAAGTTTTAACATTCTGTCTTATTGCAGTTCTAATGAATGACTAAATATTTGCATCATGATTTAATATGGTAGTTCATAGTTAGCTTTGCTTTCACGTATGTATAAGAAAGAGAACAAAAAAAGCCTCCCTGTAACCTTCTGTGTGCCAGTGTTGCTTTCTTGATCATGTAGATCATGGTCTCCAAGCTTTGGATCATGCCTCCATCAGTGAAAAACTTCTGAGCTCCCACCAACATACATATTAATTTATAGTTTATATGTATATGCTGTTGTGCTAATGTTATGTACATTATAAAACATACACACAAATCAGAATTTAAGAAAGGATGTATTAAAGGTGAAATAAACAATATTTAATAAAAATTTTATAAACAGTCCAAAACTATTGTTGCTGTCACTAAAAGCCTTATTAGTAATAATATTTTTTTACTGACAGTAATGTTGATTCAGTGGGACTCACTGTTTTCTAAAATCTCAGTTTAACACTTTGTAATAGTTATTTGAAGGTCCCATTTGAAGTTCAGTTTTTTTCACTCCTTGGTTTTAATGGCTGTCAGAACTGAAAAAGATCTTTCCCAGAGATACGCGGATCCCAGAGGAAGTGTATTGTTGGCTGCACTTACTAATGTGTGATAAATTTAGCTGGTAAATTTCCATTTTCCCTGATGTCAATCAGCTGTTCTTACAGATTAGCTGGAAGGTGTTGCATTGTTATATTTTTAGCAAATGGGTTCAAAATGCACAGGAACTCTGAGTTTGGAAAATTTTTAAACATGTTAGAGAATTGTTTCCAAGCTTTAAGTATACAAGATATGGAAGTTTTTTTTGGAGTTGACACACTTGCATAGTTTTTGCCAATAAAATTGTATAGTGATGGAAATATTTCATTTTCAAAATGTTGTCTGCATACCACAAGTTTCTTTTGAAGAGCAGTTACCTGTTCTTAGAATGTCTTTGCCTTGAAGGGGCACTTTGAGTGTATTTGGTTTTGGGTTTGTTTTTTTTTTTTTAATATCTGCTCAGTAGCTTATTACTAATAGCGACTTGTCATCACGGAAAAGGTCACAAATTTGGACCACTTGTCTTTGTGAAGTAAACATACATAACTCATCCTTGAGTCATCAATTTTTAACTGCTTTACCACGAGATAATCAGCAAACATCTGTGTGGTAGAAAAGATTTTTATGGTGCCTCTGCAACTCTTAACTGTTGTAAATGTTTGACTATTTAAAGGTCTTGTTTTTACAAAATTGACTATATTGATGGCGTTCTTTAGTTCTTGGGTGCTTCTGGATCCATCTTTGCTACAATACCTTACCTATGAATGAGGCGGTGAATGAATTTCTGGTGTGGTGTTATCTCTGGAACCTTACCCTGGAATCGTTTATTCTGGTCAGAGCAGGTGCTCCTTCAGTGATTTCACTTGCAGTTTTCCCATAAAGCATTATTTTTATTAAAGTAGTCATTTACTGTTGAAATTGTTTCTCTTCTGGTACATCTTTTCTTTGGTGTCTCACAAAAAGTAGTTCTTCATGTATTTTATTATTGAAACAGAATCTAACAAGTATAAGCTGAGACATGTGAGAAACATCTGTACTTTCTTCCTGTACAACAAACTCCTCACACTAGTTCTAGTACTTGTTTCTTCAGATCTCTAGCAGTGTTTTCTGTATGTTTCCCAACAGTATTTGCTGACAAAGGAACGTGTTTTACTTTGTCACCATATTGTTTTCCATATGTAGTTTCAGTCATTTTTACCACAGTAGGAAGAACAAGTGGTCCAGTGGTATGTGGCTTTTTGTTTTTCATTGTTATGTAACAAGCCTCAGAAGAGGCTTTTAAACACTTTCATGAAAAGTTCTCTGAAGCACTGGGTTGAGTATGGTATGACTTGAAATGTCGTGGGAAAAAATTGTAGAGGTTTGTCTTCATGTTCTGGATGTTCAGATTTTCAGTGTCTTGCTAACTGAGATAGCTTTGTGCTATCATTAGCTAATATCTCAAGGTACAGTATACACTGAGGGCAAGGTTCTTTGTTAATAACAGTGGATGTAAATCCTTGTTTCAAATTGCCTTCTTGGTAATCTTGATTTATTTTGTGCTCCCCCTCCCCCCAAATTCTTGTCAGAGCTGAATAGGCTGGCATTGTTTTTGCTTTGTAGAGTGGCTGATGAAGAGCTTGCAGTAGTAGGAGTAGAAGTGCTAGCTCTGACATTTTCTTGTTTGCTTTTGCTCACGTTATCAGAACTGTCGTCAGTACACAGTTGGGGGAATCTTTTCAAGGCACTTGTTCTCTTTGTCAGGGTTACTTTAGGTAAAACAAGATAATATCATCTGTCAGTCCATTTAAGTGGGCACAAGCAAACTGCAATGTGTTGCAATATGCTGAAAGTGAGTGAATGAGGGGCAGTGCCACTGTCAGCCCCACTGGGTGATGGAACACCTGCTCTTGCAGGGCACCTCGTACATACCACACGTGGGACCCTCTGACATATGGGCTGAGTGAGGACACTGCTGTCAACCTGTATGTTAAATATTAATACTTTCTTTTTTAAGGGGGAAAAAAATTACAAAAAGTTCTGGTATTCTCTTCCTGCACCCCAGTGGTTTGTCTTGCACACCTCATAGGGTGCATGCACTTTGGAGGCCACTGATGTAGAGGACTGAAGGCTTGGCTTTTAAATTTGGGCTTCATAGGATTAGGATTTCAAAGCTGACATTTGGTTGGGAGCAACTCTTTAATGTGCAAGAACTGTGACACTTTGGTGTTTTCAATCTGACAAAAGGTAAATTAATCACAGTCACTTAAAACTTTTGTATGATCTCAAAAAATTCCCTCCTGTTGTCCTTGAAATTAGGCAGCAAATATCCAAGACTTCAAAGGTACACTTGTAATTTATTTTCCCCGTGTAGTCTGCTAGTTGCTAGAAGACAGATTTTTGAGGGTAATGGTGCTTTCCTGTTTGTGGGTGGTAGGGATCAAAGTGTTCTGAGCATCATTTTCCACAGTGAGTTGAAAGAGGCATTAGAAATAAATACTAAAATTCAGTGTAAAATCTGAATGACACAACATGCTCAGACACAGGAAAAGAATCGTTTATGTTGGTGGGGTTCTCTGAAGTAAAGCTGAATGAACTAATTTTTCTCATTCAGCAGTACTGCATATGCACAGTAGGTATCTGACCAGTTGTAGACATAATTGAAGTTCTGTCTGTGTAAATGTCGTGGTTTGAACCTTGTTTTCCCCCAGAGGGCTGAGAAAAGTGGTAGACCCCAAGGGGTGGAAACCCTTGGAAGTTTTGAAGTTCTGCCCAATGGGCGCTCCTGCAGAAATGTAAACATATCACAACCAGACCGGAAGAGAAGAGTTGTAGTTTGGGTTGTTGTAGAAGAGGTGGCCATGTTGTGAGCCACGAGGAAGGGGCTCTAAGCCCCTTGGGGCCTCTGGCCCCCTCCCAGCCCCTGGCTGGGGGGCTGCAGGGACCTGGAACAGCATAAAGCTGGGCTAGGTGCCTGTAGTTATGCCGGGAGATGCTTTTCTCCATGGGCACAGACAGTAAATTAAGTAAAAATTGTGTTATGCTGCTCCATTTTCTCTAAAATCATGAGTTCCTTCCGTTTCCTTAAGCAGTGCTGACAGATTACACAAGTGGAAGCATGTCTTTATAAAGGGTCATAAGTGACTTTCTCTTTCAAGCCATTTCTAGGTCCTCCTTCCAAACAGCATGTTCACATCTTCATCAGTTTATTTCCAGTACATTGGTCTGCTCTACAAAAGTATTTTTTATGAAAAGTTGACGTGATGATGTTTGTCTTTTTAGGTATGAACATACCAAGCCACTAATACAGGAAGAAGTGGCAGATGTGAATCCAGATGCAGAAATCTATCCCTCGGTGTCCTCAGACTTCGCACCGCTCCCTGAAACAGTTGAAGAATTTATTGCTGAGATAGAAGATGAAAACACGGATCTGGCAGCTGCAGGAGTAGGTGCTGAAGACTGGGTGAATGCTGTGGAGTTTGTCCCTGGGCAGCCGTACTGTGGACGTGGTAAGCTGATCATGGGATAGCAGTGGATTTCCATCATGGGTCAACAGTTTGTAAATAATTGCACATGTAGTGCATTTATCTTAATGCTTTTGGGTACAGCTATTCATATTTATTAACCCCTTCAAGTGAGCTTGAGTTTTCCAATGTCTTGAAGTTGGACTGACTGTTCCGCATCAGTTGTTACTGTTGTTTGAAACTGGGTGTACTTTGACAGTCTCTGTTTGACTGTGTTTGCTGTGCTGTGCCTCTGAATGACTTGGGGGGTCTCTTTCTGTCAGGTTTAGTTTGCATATGTGATTGGAGAAGAAAATATTGGTGATGCAATTAATATCACTACTCTGGGAAGATAATCTGCTGCCTTTGTGTTTTGGGCCAGTTGGCTTGTTTCAGGGTGTTTTTGCAATCTTTTAAAGGTTTTTCAGTGGAGGTACAGATTCCTGTGGAATGAATTGAAGCCTAATGTTTGCTTTCATGCATCCATGGCAGTTCAGGCCAGAGGCCGAAAATGAATTATTCTAGTTACCTTTCTGAGACTGAACTTGCTATTACTGTGACAGACCATGACGAGAATGAGACTGAAGAAGCTCATCATATGGGACCAGACAGTTTGAGTAGCATAATTGTCATCTGCTTTCCCTGCAGAAAGGTAGTACAAAGTCTTAAATTTTAAGTGAAAAGCAGGCTGAAGGTGTTTACTCAAAAATCATTTCAGTTTGGCTCTCTAATACTGAAGGCCCTGAGTATTTAAATTACTGTGTGAGTTCAAAATGGACACCTTATGTCCAGAAGAGTTCAAAGTTGCCATACAGTGCTCAAAATATATGCTACTTTGTCTCCACAGCACTACTCAGATTCTCAGATCTGAAAAGAGAACTACCTCTCAGTGTTCCAGGGTGCTGCTTACAGCCTGCTGTGATCTGGTTTGAGGAGAGTGAAGAGGAAAGGAATGACCAAGTGACACAAACAGTTTGCTAGTGTTGTTGAGATGTTTGATTATGGAGTTGTTTGATGAATGTGTGACTTCAGCATATCCCAAAGGAAGAAAAACTTGACTGCTACCTGTTAGTGTGTCACCTTACAGTCAAAAAAGATACAGCTTCTGTGCTTGTTGACACAAAGGATCCCTTTTTTTTTTGTTATACTCTTTCAACCAGAATAGAATAGTTTAGGTTGGAAAGAACCTCTGGATTTCATCTGGTTCATTTCCTGCTCCAGGGTTGCCGGGGGCTTTGTTTAGTTGAATCTCCATCCTTGGAGATGTTCAAAGTGCCATAAGCTCTGGGCATCCTTTGCAGTGTTTGACTTCTTTCACAGGGAAAACCTCTTTCCTAGTATGTAATTGGATTTTTCTCTGCCTCAGCTTGCCTTCTGCCGCTTGTCCTGTGCACATCTGACAAGAGTCAGTCTCTCTTCTTGGGCTTCAGCCTCATTAATGGCTGGGTGGCCCTCCACTGGAATCAATTGATTGCAAGTTTGAACAGCCAGAGATCTTTTAAATACACCTATTCCTTAAGGAAGAGCTGGTGTTTTCTCTGGAATTCCTGAAGTGTATGAATTTTTCATTATACTGTCAACTTAGTTTAACTGAAACAGTTTCTTTTTCTAAGGGTCAGGCTCATTTTTCATGGAAACTTGTGCCAGATTAAGTTAAATAACATTCTCTTCTCTGAATCTTGTTGCAAATTCTGTTTTATATCCTTTCAAATTTGATGTATTTTAATGTACAAACATACTCAGCCGTTTCTGTTCTGAACAGTGCCGTGATGCTAATTCCCATGGTGACTTGTTAAAAGCTGTGTTTGAAAAAGCTTTACTGTTCTGAAGCCACTGTCTTTTTGAAGCTACAGAAATGAAGAACCTTGCTGTAGTGATCAGGTAGATGTATGCAGTATGTCCTACAGTGTAAAGTCTTACAGATTATTCTTGTCAAATGCCTAGAGAAATGTACAGATGCTTAGTAACTTTAAAATGGAACTTATTTGTCAAGGTTAGCCAGAAGCCTGTGTGTTTTAAGTTGTCTTACAAATGATGAACATTCAGGGGTGGTAGTTTAACCATGCATAGCTTGGGCTGTAATGCTTATCTTCTACTATGAATCTCTGATTTGAGACTAAACCTGGTATCTTGAAGTTCACTTCAGTACCAGCAGTGATTCTTTGGATATTCACTCATTTGTTGTACAAATGTGCCACATTTCCATATTTGTTCTGCAGCTACTGCTGCTACATGTTCTGGAGTATTGAGGAAGAGTAGAAAGGCAGAAATACAAGAAACACTGAATTAGGTGGCTGTTTCCTGGTACTACAAGATGAATGTATTTGATGCTACAAAGTGTGTCCCAGAGTGGAAGCAGGTGGTGTGTGGATTGAAGGTAACAAACCAGTTTTTCCACTAGCATGAATTTAACCCTGTTGACTGGGAAGTGGGCAGTGAGAAGGTGGGGATTGAGTCCACCTACTGGAGAGCAGTGGTTTGGGAAACAGCAGACAGAATCATAGAGAGCGAATATTACTCTGAGTGATGTTGGATTTGTAACTACGGAGGCAGCGGAGTCTTCTGAATGTCTCTAATTTTGCTTTCAAAGAGGAAGCAAAACTGTAGTTGATACTGAAAATATGCATGCTGTTCCAGCCTTGCAGTAAAGAGTTTCTTCCTATTTCTAATCTAAACCCACCTTCTTTCAGGTTGAATTTCAGTTTGAAAGCATTACCCCTTGTCTTATCGTTACATGCCCTTGTAAAAAGTCCATCTTCATCTTTCTTGTAGGCCCCCTTCAGGTACTGGAAGGCCGCAATAAGGTCACCCCGGAGCCTTCTCTTCTCCAGGCTGAACAACCCCAGCTCTCTGAGCCTTTCCTCATAGGAGAGGTGTTCCATCCCTCTAATCATCTTCATGGCCCTCAACTAGGTAAAAAATCTGTAACAACATTAACTAAAACAAACACTGGCAAATACAGCAGTTGAGGGAATAAATTCTGGATGGTAGTTGTGATTTTTGTTACTTCTTTTGGAAGTGAAGACCGTGGATTTCAAATGGGAGAGGGCAAGTGGGATTTCAGGAAGTATGTACCTATTTTCATATTATGCTGAGCTACTCAGAAGAGTAGGTAGAGCCTAGTATATCTTGTTACTTTTCTTGGTGCTAGGTCACTAGAACTCATGGGGAAGAAGAGGTAATGAACATGCTTTGGTTGGGAATCTCTGACTGAAAAGTGAGCAGGTTGGCAGGTGACTTATTGTTCTATTACACACCTGCTTTAGAAACACATGTTTCTAACGAACACACTGGTCCAAGATCGGTGTGAGTGACTGCTACAGTCAGACATGGCTCAAGAAGCAGACTTGATCTTATTTTGAGAGCTAATTTTTTCCTACACGAATCTTCAATATTTGCTTGATCCCCTAAAACTCTGAGGTCTCAGGGACCTGCTTTTTCTTTACCTATGTCCCCAAACTAACAGACTGATACATGCCTATTTTATCTCTTTGCTCCATGGGGTTGAAAACTGCCATTGTGCAGCCTCTGATTCATTTTGAGAAGGAGTTTGTCCTTCACTTTAGCTGATCCAAGTATGCTTCTGGTAGTTTCTGATAACTTCTCCAAATCTAGTACTTGAACAGCTTCTAAAAGTTATGCTTTCTTACAGCATGGATAACTTGTTACTCTTGTAACAGCTGGTTATGTAAATGAAGTCCAGCTGCTGTTCTTACTGGTGTTTTTTCTGAATATAATAATACTTTATGTTTATTACATCCTCAATTTCACACTGACTGCTTTTATCTTGTAATTTAGTGATCATCCTGCTTATGTAATAATCTCAAAAGGCCTGTTTGACTCGTGGTGATCCAAACAATGGTGTGTTCAGGAGGTGCAGGGAGAAGTGTTAAGCAGCAGCTGTCTAAATGGGGAAGAGAAACAATACAGATTTCAATTCAATTTAGAATTAGGTACAGGAATTCACTTAGGGTTTTGCAAAAGTGATGGCCAGCTTAGAATGCAGTGAAAATAGCCTGAACTTCAGTTTCTTAGGTTCATCTGTCTGGGTGATAGACAATATCTGTTTAGGATAGATTTTTTGGCAAATATGTAGAACTGAGTTAGTTTGAGAGGCATGAAAACCACTTCTGTGTAATTCCTAGAGATGCATGGGAGTCTACAAATGAAAGTTTGTTCATGCTGAACAGCAAACGTGCTAATTAACCTGCACATAAGGAACTGCTGATGTGATGTTCCCATACTAGCATTTTATTATGCTGGATACACCTTTATTACTCCCTTTATTAGCTGTGTAATTTCTGGGGACAAAAACTGTTAGCTTTAGGTGATGTGAAAAATTTAGCTGATGTGAAATTGATTCTAAAAGCAGAGAGAGATCTGTAGCCTTTATTTAATTGTTGCTGAACCAGAATATGTATAGCAATGTATTTAAGAAGCTGAGGACTACTCAGAGTTTTCTAGTGTGGACTCAGCCTGTAAATGGATCTACCCTGACCACTGAAGCCTTGATAGCTTTAGTCTTGCTTGGGTTGAAGGATGAAGAAATTGGTCTTGAAATTTCTGGAGTGGGAAAAATAACTGTTAGTTCAGATTGAGGGTGCATGAAACTTGGACTGAAATGAACCTTGGTTGTTTTTATTATTCTCTTTGGATAACTTGAATGTTTTTACTCTCAGTGCTCTAAATCCGAATGTATTGCTTACTGTCTTTCATTCTGTTCCCAGCTGCCCCTTTCTGTGCTGAAGCACCCTTGCAGGAAATGGTGATTGAGGAAGAATATGAAAAGCAGCAAGCAGATGTGGAGATAAAGAAGGAGCTGTGCCCCTACGCTGCATTAGGAGAGTGTCGTTATGGAGAAAACTGCGTGTACATCCATGGGGATGTGTGTGATATGTGTGGCCTGCAGGTCTTGCATCCAATTGATGCTGCACAGAGATCTCAGCACATAAAGGTAAGCAAACAACTGTCTGCTGTTAAACAGCTCCAAGTTATTTCTTCCTAGCTCTCCTCAATCACTCGTTACTAATCCCTTCCATTTGAAGGTGTGTGCAGGTCAGGCAGTGAATGAAATTCCGGTTGTAAACTAGACTGTTTCCTGTCATGGCCCTACTCAAAAGCAGCTGGGTTTCCTTATCTGTGCTGGGAGAGCAGTCTGCTTAAAGATCCTAAAGCTTTTTTCTTTGCCTAGTAAAACTGGATGGTCTTTTAGATTGCCTTTTCATGTTCACAAGGAAAGTCTGAAAAAGGAATTTGAACTCTGAACTGATTGTTCCCCGTCTGAGCAAATTTTATTTTGAGGATAAAGATTTTTTCAGTTTAATCATAATCCATTCAGTATGGAAAACAGCAGAGTAAAACTGAGTTTAAAAACCTGCTTAGACCTCACCAGGTGAACAGTTGTCTCTGTAGTCGTTTTCTTTGTCTCTCCTTTTCAGTCTTGCATTGAAGCTCACGAGAAGGACATGGAGCTTTCCTTTGCCGTCCAGCGTAGTAAAGACATGGTGTGCGGGATATGCATGGAGGTGGTGTATGAGAAAGCTAATCCTAGTGAGCGCCGCTTTGGGATCCTCTCCAACTGCAGCCACACTTACTGTCTCAAGTGCATCCGCAAGTGGAGAAGTGCTAAGCAATTTGAGAGCAAGATTATAAAGTGAGGCACTTTCCCATTTCGATTGTGCTTTGTTACTATGGAAGAACTTAGTAACTTGTGACAACTTGCAACAGACTTCCAGATGCAGACTGCACAGAGACTGCACTTAATGCATACTAACTTAGTTTGGAAGTGAAATAATTGTTGGGGATAACATTTACACTCTGATTTGGTTAATACATTTTAAGTTGGCTAAACTCAATGGTAGAAAATAACTGTTTATTTAGTAGCATGTTGTCCAGTGGTTACTGTTTATGTCTTGGACACTCAGACAGGAATCTAGAAACAGATTAACCAGTTCAGAATGTATGCTGCTTAATTCATTACTGCCCTGGAGCATCACTTAGTTGACAAAACATTACTCCATCTAAGGCTGTTCTAAAAAGTACAGACTTCCAATCAAATAAATACAGGAATCATACCAAAATAAATTTATTTAATTCTAAAGAAAAAGGAGTCCGTGTGAAGTGTTTTTTCAAGCTTTTCTGAGACAAGCTGCCATTGCCGTTGAGTTCTTGAAGAGAGTTTAGGTTATCCTCGTGTAAGAGAACGTAGATTGAAAAGGTCATACAGCAAGTATACAAGTGCAATACCTCTTTAAAGATGGATATGTGCCATGACTTGTTATATAGGAGGGAGAGCGCCCTGTAATGTGGAATTTTGCAGCACAGTCTGTTCATTTCCCAGGTCCTGCCCAGAATGTCGGATCACATCTAACTTTGTCATTCCAAGTGAGTACTGGGTGGAGGAGAAGGAAGAGAAGCAGAAACTCATTCAGAAATACAAGGAGGCAATGAGGTATGAGCAATGCAGCCTTTTGTCAAGTTGAGACTGCAGAGATAAAGGCACACATGGAGAAGGGTGTTGATGTAAAGCCCCCCTCACACCTCCTTTCCACCACCTTGTGTGAAGTGCATCTTTGCCTATCTGCCCGCAGATGCATGCAACCACACAGTCCCAAAGCTATTCCCGTGTTCTTTGACCTCAGTCTTTCCCTTCTATACACAAAATGCTGGTGGTGTAGCCATAAGGCAGTACAAGCTCGTGCACTGCAAACCATCAGTGTCCCTCTGCATGCATTGGCCCAAACGTGTTGTGTAATACATCACTTCTGTGCGTTAGTCTTACACTGACAAAATACCTTCGGCCCCTGGTACCTGAGATCCTTGTGGACCTACAGGTAAATGCAGTTCTGAAGTCCCAGTTGGGGTCTGCACTCAGTAAGGGTTGCGATATTTTCCTTTCCAGCAACAAGCCATGCAGGTACTTTGATGAAGGCCGTGGAAGCTGTCCATTTGGAGGGAACTGTTTTTATAAGCATGAATATCCTGATGGCCGCCAAGAGGAGCCACAGAGACCCAAAGTGGGAACATCAAGTAGATACCGGGTCAGTGCTGCTGTTTGTTTGTTCTTTCGATACAGAGAGCACAAGAGGGGGGTGCATTATGTCTTCTGCCTTGAGAAGAGGACAGGGAGATGTTGACTTTTTCCTTCCCCCCCCACCCTTCTGATAGACCTCTGTAATGGTGAATTTGAAGGAATCAGTACTCTGAAGTTTGTGAATGCTGGAGGCCAAGATGAAAAGACTAAATTTGAAAAACTTTCTTACAACATATTGAAGTAGAAATATTGGTTAGCATTAATAGGGGTGTGTAAGAGTAAATTGTACTGGAGGTCAGTATCTCCCTGAATGAGAACTGTGATTTCTTGCCTGTCAGAAAGTACCCCAGGGGCTGAACGTTGCCAGCCTCTGGAAAGGCTCCTGCTTTGTACCATGTGGTCACCTGGGGAAATGCTTCTGTTCCGCTTGCAGGCCCAGCGGAGGAATCGGTTCTGGGAGTTCATCGAGGAGCGGGAGAATGGTGATCCATTTGAAACCGATGAGGATGAGGTGGTGACCTTTGAGCTTGGTGAGATGTTGCTTATGCTGTTGGCAGCAGGAGGTGACGATGAGCTAACGGATTCCGAGGACGAGTGGGACTTATTTCATGATGAGCTGGAAGATTATTATGACTTGGATCTATAGCACCTGTCAGTGGAGTGTGGACTGTTGTCTTGGCTTCAGGCAGTAGCTATTACCTGTGGTGTTGTGGCAGTGCCTGTGTTTCTCCTAGGCAGGCCGATCAATTCCAGGTGCTGTTGTAATAACTTTTACCCAGGGTCTGTCTCTTCCCATCCCCTCCTCTCCCACCCTAGGAGTGTTGTTTTTCCTCTGTTTAAACAAATAACAAGAAATAAATCTTTAAAATGTTAGTTTTTGTAAAAATAAATTTAACTGTCAAACAGTTAGCTTAGGTTTGTTGCTTCATCTGTGTACCCAACAGAGTTCACCCAGTTCCAGGGTTAAAGTGTTTACAGGACTTCCACACTCATTTTGAAGAGCCCAGATACAAAAATGAGCAGTGGCCATGCAGTGGGGATGTAAATTGGCTGATGGCCCTTCTTCTGTCTTTGTACCATTACTTCTGATTTCAGGCCAGATACAAATACTCTTTCTGGCATCAGCTCCGTTCCAGCCCCCTCATGTACACGTCTTCATTTGTGATTTTGGTCTCTGTTTACTTGCACATTACTATTACTACTGTGTAACCAGAACCAGGTGTGAACGTTCTGGGTTTTTACTGTGTTTAGCATGAAAGGAAAATGTCTTTGTGAAAGGAGAACTCTCTATGTGTATATACCGATAAATGTGGAGTTGGACCTCAAGGATGGGGAGACTCTGTAAGTTAAAAAATAACAAAACCATCTTTCATCCCCTCTTGGTGCATGAAGTGTAGCCTCCAACTGGACATGAAACCGGTTTAGTGGTCTCAGCCCAGTCTGTGGCAACGATCTTAACTATCGCTTAACTTGATAAACAGCACTCCCTAATACACCAGCTCTATTTCATGTGTATGGTTAGGGTTGTCAGGAGCAGAAATCCGGTTAGCCAAGGTGGGGTCAGAGGAACACCAGAGAGGACCCTTTAGCTTTATCGCTCTGTAAGTTTTAGAACTTCATGTAAACACTTAAGCCGTGAACTTTGCTAGGAAATCACTGTTCCCCTCAGCTGCTCTGAGGTTCACGTGCTCTCTGCAGCTGAGTGAGGCAGGTTGCCTGGTAAAGCTGTTCAGTTTATGTGACTTACTGCTTACAAAGGCAGTCATGCAGTTTCTGGCTGTAATTTGCATTGAGAAATTACTTTGCCACCAAAGCCCCGGCACAGGAATTTTAACCTTGCATTACATTATTGCTGTTTTTTATTGACTTGTGGATGCCCCGTGATCTGTTCTCCTGCTGCTCTTGTCCCCTAGACTGCCTCTCCTTTCACTTTTAAATGGAATGAGAAATTGTTCTGAGGTCTATAACGTATTGTTTTGCAGCTGCCTTTTGTAAGAAGCACTTTTCCCAAATAAAAAAAATCAAAAAAATTAAACAAGAAGTCAGTCTGTTCTTTTATGTTTGAAGCTTCTGTTTTTTAGCTTGATTATTTTTGTGTGTTTCTGTAAATATAAAGGCATTTGTCACTTTTTCTTAACTCCTCCAGAACTGTGTCACTCTCAATATGGAATTTTAGTATTGCTACAACTTTTCTAGCAAAGAGCCTGTAATGTAAGGAACACATTCTGCACAGACAGCTGAGGCAGTGGAAAGGTTGAAGGAATATCTAGGGCCATTAGTGAGCACAGATGTGGCTTGCTTTCTCAGAAGTAGTTTTTGCAGTATTGTATTACTTTTATTTGCCCTGAACAAAGCCCCAGTTGCAGTACATATTCTATCCATAGTCTCCTGTCGTAATGATGTTGGCACAGCAAGCCCAAGGACTGCTACAGGCCACTTCCTTTGACTCCACATGCTTCTACAAGCCTATGTGTGTTCAGAAAGAAGCATTTTTCTGCAGAAATACATGAAGTTGGAAGTAAACTAGTAAAAACTTATTTAGTTGCTGAAGGATATGAATAAGACAACTTTAACTGAACAAACTAAAGCCATCTTTGGTTTGGTTGGTTGGTTTGGTTATGTTTTGTTTTTTTTTCCAGGGCCAACCAGCGGAGGGAGAAAAAGAATGTAATTTGAGCAAGTGACACTTAAAACTGATATAGGGAGAAACAGAAAAAATAAAAGCCTTCCTCCCCTCCGTGGTGAACATAAGTTGCTACATCCTATTGGAAAACTGCATTCAAATGTAAGTTTAACGAAGATGTGTTCTGGTAAGGTGGAAGAAGGTAAAACTTACCAGCCAGAGCACACACAGGGGTGAGAAGTGGTGTGCTTTACTCTGTGTGGGTGTACATGTGTGCACAGTGGTGGATGCTCCCGCTTCTGAAGCGGCTTTCTGTGGGTGTCACAGGGGAGGCCGAGGACACACGAATGAATGATTTGCTCTGGTGGAGGCTGTTGGGTCCAGCTGCAAGGTGACTGATGTGGTCACGTGCACCGTGACAAGTAGCTTCTGTTGCTCTCACTTTGAATCGTGCTGTGGTTCCTGTTCTGCAGGTTCAAGACCCGCATGTATTTGTCACCAGGCAGTACTGTTGTGTGCCACTTGTGTCTGAACCTTGCTGGTGGGAGGTTTGTTTCTAAGCTTGCTGTAGCATTGTGATTTCTACCTTCCACCCATCCCAAACTGGAACAACTGAAAATAGTAGGGCCTTTGAAATAATGTTAGGAGGCTGTTATGCTTTTCCTTTGTAAGAACAGGAATAATTTCAGTAGAAATAAGGCAAACTTTTAATGTAAAAAGATGGAGGGTGACAACTTAGGCTGTGCTATGTTTTCTTCAAGCACATACCTAAGGTACAGAAACTGAAGAGGCCAATCAGAGTAATGTCAAGATGAAAAGGTATCAAGTCTCCATAACCTTCTACCAGCAAAGTCTTGATTTCAAAACAAAAATCTTCAGGAAAAGAAGCATGCTCTCACTTGAAGTGCCTTGACTTTACTCCCTAGGCCAGGGTATATACATTTAGTTTGATACAAAGCTTTGCCTCTTGTGGTAAGCACAGAGTTATGTGTGCTGCCCGTTCTCACTGCTCTGAATGGGATGATACAAGCTAAGAGTACTTGTTAAAACCTCTGCTGCTTCAGTTCAAACGGTGGTAGCACAGCTTGCCCTTGACTGTAGCCCAAGGTGGATTGTAATCTTTGAGGGAATGCCTGATGCATGTAATGAAATACAAAGTAGCTCACCTTGCCTTAGCAGGAAACTTATGGGGTGTCTCATGTTTGGAACAAAACTTGTGTAGCTGAAATTATCAATGCTGCAGCAGTTTAAAAGGAGAGAGCGCTCACATGTAATCACCTTGGGATTGAGATACAATACAGGACTTCACTGCAGGGATCAAGTAGCTACAAAGTCAGTTTAATGCAAGCATTAGAGAGACATTATTAAACTAGTTGTGGTGAGCCTCACTTCAGGTTAGCAAAACTAAACTTAGCAGAGAAAACTGTATAAGCAGTGATATTCATGGACACAGCAGTAGCAAGGAAATGCAGGACTCCAAATATGCTAAGCTCCTGCCCTGTTATATATAGATGTCTGTTTGTCACTTGCTGTCAGGCCAGAGTCAACAGCTTGATGTGACTGCATTGACAGAGGTTGTGCAGGCACCTGAGTGCTGATTTTTAGAACAGCATAAGAAAAATACTTCAAAAAATATTTAAAAGTCCGACCCATCTCAAACTGGACATTCCTATTACAAGGTGAAGTATTCTTAGGAAAAAGGAGCTCTGAGCATGTCTAAAACTATTCTCAAAGGGCTCCCATATCCCAGCATTGCCTGTTCCAGTTCCTAATACAATTGCACGAGAGTGGTGCTTGAAAATTATTTTGGGAGTCAGTATGTTGAGCAATGACTATTTAAGCCCACACACACACCCCTGCAGCCAAATGTGGTGTTTTTAGAGCTGAGACCCATAAAAAGCTGCCTGTTGGCAGCCCACAGCTGGAAGGGGCATCTCCTAAAAGCACTTTCATTTGAGCACTCACCTGGTGGGGGGAAGCTTCACTTTCAATTCCTTGTCCAAAAGCACAGGCATGCATCTCCTTCCTGAAAAAAGGCTCAAGGATAGAGCTCTCCACCTCTGTCAGGACCTGAAAATTGCTTTCTCTGTCTCCTTTCCAACTATACTTAAACATTAACTAGAATGATTAGATAAGAACCTCACCTTTTGCAATTAAGAACCTGTCTCCTGCCTATGAAGCAAAGCCTGACCACATAGGCAGTGCTATACACCTTCCACTTCACTGGCTTGCTGTTATGTTGACTTTCAAACTAGTCAGCTTCTGGGAGGTGTCAGTTTGCTCCATTTTAAAATACTTCTTTTTTTTTTCATTATCCCATTTCATTGGGTAGGTCCTGCTTCAATCTCATCTGGCATGACTGCAGTGCAAGTAATGTGCCACAGCTAAGATTGAAACACTTCCAAGTAAATAAAAACTTAACAAATGAGCTCATCTTCAAGCTGAATGTGCAGCTCTTAAAACTGAAACCCGAGGGACAGTAGTATTTTTTAGAATAGTGGTGTAGACAAGCTATACTTTGAACAAATGCATTAATGATACTGTCAGGAAGCACACTGAATTTGCATATGATGCTGGGGAACAAAACCATTAATGGAATGTTCCGTAGCAGTTAATGCCACTTTGCCTTGTCACAGCTGTGTGTTCCCACCTGCTCTCTGATGGGGAAAGGCAGAACCGCAGAAATTACACCGAGTTTGTATTTTAATCTAGTGGTTCTCACAGTCTATAATAACATGCCACAGTAAAGGGGTTTTTTATAAAGTTTATGGCTTCATGTATTACCTCATGAATAATACCATTACCAGTACACTCTCTGAAGAACCTCGTTAGCAACTGCTGCAGCTTGTTCTTCATTCAGGCGAGGACAGCTTGAAAAGTGTCCCTGCAGAAACCATTCAGTGTAACTGCCCAAAGGCCGTGTGGAAGATGCCAAACAGAACCAACCAGAAGAGGTCATGCTCCTGGTTTAGTTGCACAATGGGGAGGTGTTTAAGACTAGTTTCTTGAAGGAGGAGAAGGGAGCCTGTTAGACCTGTTAAAGGAAAGGGGACAGTGCAGCTCAAGGCATGGTCACAAGCCTGTCCTCCCTGATCCCGTGTTGCACAGCTTTCTGTGAGGAAGAGAATGGCAAGAGCCCTGTAACCTGGCAGTGCTGGGCAGTCAAGGAGGACCACATCAGCCTGCAGAAATCTCCATACTGAGGGTAAGCAAAATAACTTGATACACTAATTGCTAATTAAGGTAGTAAACCCAATGAACCATGCCAAGGTTAACACCGCCAGTAACATGGTGAGATGAACACAATACTTTTCTATTACAGTCTCCTGAAAGATACAAAAAAAAAAAAAAAGAGATGGATTACGACTGGGAGTAGTTTGGATTTTAAACAGAAAAGAATATTAACCTTATATTTTACTGTTTTCGCAGTGACACGAGGTGTAGAAACTAGTAGTTTGGAAGCTTTCTTGCCACTTGGAAAGGTTATGGTATTTATTGTTGCTTAAATGTGCAAACTGAAATGCAACTACTAGGCTAGTACTGAATGAAGAAGAAATAAGATTTAAAAAGTAAACATCAGAAAGAGGATGTCTGAAGATGAAGCTTTCTCTACAGCAGGCAAAAGGCTTAGAGGCTAGCATGGAGGATTCCTCCCTCAGTTTACACACAGCTGCTCTTTGCATGTGATAGCAAAGACCTTAGCCAGAGAAAGCATTAACAATATTAGAAGTATTTCCAAGACTATAAATCAGTGATTCATTCTGCTTTATTTTTTGTGCTTCTCAGACAAGATTTTCCAGAAATGTTTGCTACGTGATTTTCCCTATTTTTCCAGGGCTTAGGAAACATGGGCAGACCACCATCGAGTAAGCCAGCAACACACCAGCCTTCCCAGGGCTGCTTTGAATGTGACACAGACCATATTTTATCATTACAGAGTTTGAGTTGCAGTTCATAGCTTAACAGTAACTGGCACACTTTGGTACATGAGGACTGCGGTCAAAAGAACTTTCCCCTGTATAATATTTCTTTCCTCCCTCTCCTTCCCTGTTTCCATCTACTGGGAAAAAAAAATGCAAACAAAACAACAGAGAAGAAAAAAACCTACATCAACAACACAAAATCCAAAACGAAACTCAAAAAAACCCCAAAAAAACCCTCAAAGCCCACACCAAAAAAACCCCCAACCAAACCCCTTTATTCAGTTCAGGTATACAGAAGTGACCCCTGAGTAGCAGAGCTTGCATTTGGGAAGAGCAATCCAAAACCTTCCACATTGTTCAGTCCCCACAGCAGTAGTGTGTATACTTGCCTAGGGCAGCTTTCTGGGGCACCCCATACCATTCACTTACTGCTCTAACACAAGGTTACCTAATTAAACCATCTTACCCCTTGCTGAGTTTTACAGGAGCTTGGATCCATCCTTCAGACTCCCTTGGAAATCTGCAGGCATACTCTCAAGCTGCCATTGGCCCATTGCACAAGCTACAGAAGGCTTTTGGTTAAAATCAGCACATCAAAAAGCATGATGAGGTTAGTGGGGAGAAAAGAAAAAACGTCCTTTCACTGGAAGCTTTGCTTCTAGTAAGTCTGTGTAGCAAGATGGAGACCAGTACTGGAAGCAATTCTGACAATTAGGGAGCAAAGTGAAAGGCAGTCTTCTCACCCCAGGAAGAAGTGTATCCTGTTCTGCCTGCCATGTAACCCCAGGGATGTCTCCACTTATTCTTTCACAAATGTTATTAAGTCCCTTGGGATGAGTGGCTACATGCCTGACATCAGGACAGCCCCTAAATGAAAGTTTAAGCAGCATGTGTCAGACTTCTTACAGCTATGGGCAGAGCGGAAAGAGCTTGCACTTAGAACCAGCAACATAGCTCAGAAGGGTCAAATTAACACACAGCTCTGGTGCAAATTCATCTTCTGACACAGCCAGAAAAACATTCAAAGGTTATAATTAAAGGCAATAGTTTTTATAGTTCTCTTTGATTAAGGCAAGGGCTGGCAGCTTCTTGAGTCCTCTCAGCTCATTGCCACGTTCAAAGCAACCTGTGCTACCAACAGCAACAATGATCTCTGAAAATACTTACAAGCCAAACTCCAAGGTAGAGATATCAAGAGACATGGCTTGAGGCCAGAGAGGACACTTTCATCAATTGAATACAATTGCATCAAACAGCCTCAGAAGAATGACAATTTCCAAGCTCTTCCTGAAGTTTCTCTTCAACAGGGGCACTGGGCCTTCTCCACACTTGGACTGGCAATCACTGGCTTGGAATCAAGATAGAAGCTGTTTGGAGGGTTCTCTCCATGAAGCTGTAAGGTATTTCGGGCTATTAGCTCCTTAGCCATTAACATGAACACCTCTTCTATGTTTTGAGCTTCTTTTGCTGATGTCTCCAGTACAGCTAGGAGCCCATGCTTCTCTGCCAGCGTGCAGGCATCTTCAAACAGGACCTGGCGCTTATCCAGTGAGTCTGATTTGTTCCCTTAAAAGAAGGCAAATAGACATTCAGTAAGTTAGTCTCTCAAAAATTCATCTTTAAATGCAATGGATTAATTAAATTCTGTTAAACAATAGATTTATGTTAGGTGTAAGAGTTACTGGAAAGAACAAGATGTGAGCACATCGGAGCCACAAACACAGGCTGTGGATCAAAACTGCAGCTAATCATAGGATAGGAAATGACTTGAAATCCAAGAAAAAACTAAAAACCTGTGTTCATCTAATTATTTGGTGTAGGTAGTGGTGCCAAAGGATTGTTTGGAATCAACTATTGGTTCTATTCTTTAGTGGTTTTAAACATTTAGTAGCATTTAGGTTAAACACTTTAAAAAATCTTTTAAGATGATGTCAAAAAAGACAAGAATTCACACTAGCTACTTTAATGCTTAAGATAGAGACTTGTTTCTGCATATATAGATTAAAACTTTTACTTGCAGCACTCCAGTCAAAGTCTATCAGAAAGCGTGAAACGCCTCAGATAAAATACCTTTGTATATTTAAGTAGTTGCAGCACATGTGGAATTATCAGTTCTGGTACATGCAGTACCTGGCTGAAGTCTACATTCATAGTTTCAAGACAGCCCTTCATCAAATTCATATCTTGAATTTGAAGCATATGCAAGCCAACTCCCCTCCCATTAAGTCCCTTTCAATTTTTCTAAAAGGAAAAAAACCCAACAAACCCAACAAAACAACCCACCCCACAAAAGAAAACTACAACCCCCCAACAAACAGCTGGAGGGTTATCTGGCTTCTTAAAAAGAGCCCTCCCTTCTAGATGGGAAAGTTAGACTTCTTAACCTTAACCTCATGCTAGAAGGGTGTATAACGTGCTCAAATGTAATTAAATGTACAAAGACTTCTGCCAAAGTAAGTAAAGCAAACAGCACCAGCTCTAGAAGAAAGCACCAAGCTGAAACCTTAACAAAAGCTTTATTTTTACCAATTTCAGAACTTTTCTCTTTAAAAAACAGCATCAACCACCACCAGCCCCCACCACACACAGGTAAGTCTTTTCTTTAGATTCATGACATTAGTTAGAAAAACCCTGCCAAGTTCAGTGATTTACACCCACCCAATTCTAAGCACTGCAGTTACAGATGCGGGTCAGAATTTGTTGTTTGTTTCTTCAGAGGAAGAACAGGAAGAACCATCACAGCCGCAGTAAGTACTGTGCTGGGAGCACAAGCAGCAGCTTCTGTCCCAGGCCTGTTGTGCCGTGGGGCTCAACCTGCCCGCCCTCAAGAGCCAGTCTGGGCTGCTGTAGCTGCATGGAATGCTCTCAGCACAGCGCCACAGCACAACAGGCAGAGGCTGTGGAATGTAAATAAAACCTCTGTCATTTTACTACACCAGTTCTCTCATTTGCAGCTTCTTCCTTGGGGACAGGAAGAGCAATAACCACCTGAAACCAAGAGGAAGGAACCACGCTGCTTCCTACCAGCTCCAGTTCTCAGCGATTGCTTCCTCAAGAGGCAAAGTTTCCTGAACGCTAGTGGAATGTAAGCAGACTACTTCATGCCCTGCAAAAGCCATTTTCCCATCTATTGTCTTACCTGATAGGAATCCCATTACAGAGCAATGCGCATGCATATCAAAAGAACAGAGAGGAAAGATGAGAACGAGGAGTTGTGTTGCTCTGTGCATTCCCCTTCAGTCTTGAATTATTGAGCCCCTACATTCCTGTACATCAGGAGTATAGGGTCAGACTTACTGCAATTCTAACCTCAGCAAGGCTGTCCCTGCCTCGAGCCTGGCAGCAAAGCTTGTTGCATTATTCCAACAGGAAAGAAACAAGTAAAAAAAGGTTTCGCTGTCTGCAGTGGGTTTGGTCCTGCCAGGACCAGGCTATGACTTTCCTCATTTTTTTTTTAAAGCTTAGGCCACACTGATATATTTTCTGATCTTCTGTAATTAGAACTGCATTCTTTCTTAATGCGTAGTTTATAGATGCTTCAGGTAGTGGGGGAAAGTGAAGGAGATTTTATATTCATGTTAAAAAAGCTACATAACGCAATATTTAAAATTAAAATCCTACCAATTAACATCATGACCAAGTTTGCAGCACCATACTTTTCAATTTCATGAATCCAATGAGGAATGGATTCAAATGTGGACCTCCTAGTAAGGTCATAGGCAAGGATGGCCCCATGGGCACTCCTGTAATAAGACTGGGTTATTGTCCGGAAGCGTTCTTGGCCAGCTGTGTCCCACACTTGGATCTGTAAGAGAAAGGACAGAAGTTGTAAAGGCCAGTGAATGCCACTTCCTAGGTGTTTCCCAGCAGCATCCAGGCTTTTGAAACCCCTTGTCTAGAAGGCAGCCAGACCTGCCTCAGCTCTCTCTGCTACAACAGTGTGGCTTTGCCTTCTCTGGGTCTGAAGAGACATTTATGAGCCTGTAAAGTCAATCTACACAGTCCAAAGAGAAAGCTGCAAGGGTAAACCCAGCTTTGTAAAGAGGCCAAGAACCCCAGTTTCAACAACTGTACTAAAAGATGTAGAGCATCACAGGCTTTTAACAGGAAAGGAAGAAGCCCTGATGCGGGACTGGGCAGAGCAAATCTATATAAAGGGCAGGCATCTGAACTTCCATCTGCATGCAGAGGGAAGTTCTAGCTAACCATTTCTTCTGGTGTCTGTCTTGGAAGCCTTCTTCCCTCAAATTAAGCACACATCAAAGTGTAGCCTTTGCAAACTAGAGGGTTTTCTCTCCTCAGTGTCCCAGCTTAAACTCCCCCATCTCTGACAAAGGTAAGAGACAACCCCTCCAAAATACAGCAGTCTTCCAAAGAACTTCCTGCAGGCAAAGTGTGAGCCCTCTCCTCAAGTAGATGCAGAGAAGTCACGAGAACAAGCATGTACCCAAATTAGGGTGAGTGCCTCCCCCAGGGCATGCTCCTGAGAGAAAGCTCCCCTTGGAAACACCCCTGGTCAGAAAGGCTTTTGCCAGCTGCCTTCATTAGGGCCGAGCAGGAGATGCTGTGCCTCCCACTACTCCCCGGCACCTGCATGGGAAAAGTGACACGGCAAAGGTGCTGCCCACCAAGAGTCTCGGGCTTGCTCCCGCCACGGACCTTTACTTTCTTGCCGTCGATGTCCATCGAGCGCACGGTGAAGTCGACGCCGATGGTGTTCTGCTGCTTCTCGTTGTACTGCCCCGTCTTGAAGCGGTGCACCACGCAGGTCTTCCCCACGTTGGAGTCTCCGATCAGGATGATCTTGAACAGGTAGTCGAAGGCATCGTCCGCGCCGGAGCTGGGGAACGGCATCGCGGCTCCCGGGCGGGCCTGCGGCGGGAGCGGGGCGGCGGGGGGGGGGGAGGACGAGCCGCGGGCCCGAGGAAGGAGCCCCTGTCCCACCGCTCACCTGTCGGCGCTGCCCTGCCGGGCCAGGTACGCCCGCTTTGTACCGCCTCGGCCCGGGGCCGGCGGGAGATGTAGTCCGGGCCCTCCCCTTCCCCGCCCCGCCGGCCGGGGGACGCTGCCGGCGCCGCTCGCTGCCCGCCCCCGGACGGGAGGCGGGCAGGGCCCCTCGGCAGCGGCCGGGGCCGGACTACAGCTCCCGCCGCTCCGCGGGACCGCCCGGAAGGGCCGCCTCCCTCCCGCCGACTTCCTTCGGCAGCGCTGGGCGCCGGGCGCGGTACGCGGGGCCGGGCGGGCGGCGGGAGCTCCCCGGGGCGGTGCAGTGGGATGGGATGCGGTGGGATGGGATGCGGTGGGATGCGATGCCGCGGCGGGGTAGCGGCGGTGGCGGAGCCGGTGCGTGCCCTGCGCTGCCCGCTCGGCTCCGCTCCTCGCCCCGCCGAGGACGTGGCCGCTCCGCCACCTGCGCGGGGACCGGGGCGGGAGGAGCCGCCTCCTCCCCGCCGAGCCGAGCGCGGGGGATGCGCTGCCGGGCTCCGGGCGCTGCCGCCGCTGCAGATGCGCTGCCAGCGGGGGCCCGGCAGTCGGATCGTGCTCGCATCCTCCCGGTGCTCGGGCACCCCTGTTCTTCCCAGACAGCGTCTGACAGGGGCTCGGGGGTGGCGGACGGTCTGCTTGTGCTGGCGGCGGAGGGCCCTGTGTGGGTTTGGGTTTGTGCTGCCGTGCTTCTGTCAGTTTGGAAAGATGGCGTAAGACTGGGAGGTTTTGTTAGTTTGGGTTTATTTATTTATTTATTTTATTTAATTTTTAAGAAAAAAATCCGTTTGTTTGGCACTTTGTAAGTCCCAGGAATGTGAATGCTAGTCTTTCCTGCCAGCTTTGAGGGACGGCACGATAGTATTAAGGAAGTTTGTTTTGAACTTAAGGTGTCTTATTTTGACCTTAAGGTGTCTTATTATGACTTTAAGTGAAGGGATAAGAGAACTAAGGGGGAAGCTTAACAAATAAGGGTGAAAGCTTAACAGAAGCTTACTCAAAATATTGGCTAGCTGAAGATAAATAGTGCAAAACAGTTAGACAAGGTAGTCTTAATACTCTGAAAGTGCTCCTCTTCCTTTCTTAAAGGCTTGTGCTTCACTGCCTTGAGTTCTGTGGGTTATCCTGCTGCCTAGTTTTTGCTTCCCCTCCACTACAAACTTACTGCGGTGTTCTCAGAATAATTAGAAGACTAATTTTTGAGGATTCACCTCCTAGTTGCATGTATTTCTAGCCTAGGGAGAATGTCAGTTTTGAATAAAGAAAGGACAGGATGAAGAAAAAGGGAAAACAAAATCTTTCACAGTATCTCTATACTGTGAAAATGTCCTGTGCCAGAAGGTCTTCTAGAAAGCTAGCTGAGTCTGAGAAGCTCTGAGAAACAGATCGTTTCAATAATAAATGCTATAGAACAATAGGTGACTTTAAGGTCAAACGAGGTCTTATCTTTAAAAAGACTCAGTATCTTGGACAAATAAGATCTATATTTGCATCTGTTGACATGAAGTGAGTAGTAAATCTTGTGCTCTGGGCTGCAAACTGATTACCCGAGGAAGGAACTTTTCCCTGCAGTGTTGCACAACTGGCAGTGGTTTGCTTTCCTCAGGAGTGCTCTGTAACCTGCTGTGGCCTGGTGGGAGGGGAGGGAGAGGCAAGGAAGAAGAACGAGCTCTTGTGTTTGACCAACAGACCGTGTGGTTCACAGGCCCATAAGGACCACGGTGCTGGGAAATTGGAGTGCCTTGGCTTCCCTTCTCTTCTTCATGCAGCTTGTGTGGCAGACAGCCCTGAGCAGCGTTACCACTGCCTGAAAGGGAGTAGCACTGTGTGGTACTTGTGTGGGTGCTGAGTTTTCATTCACTGGTGCTGAGAAATGGTCTGAGACCTCAGGGGAAGGGTAGTATCAAGACTACTTGTGAAGTTGCCTCTTCCTGGGCTAGCCTTGCCTTCCCACAGCTCCAGCTGTAGGTGCTTTTTTTCTTCCTCTGTGCAAACCTAAGCAATCTAGAAGCATGTCCCTACAAGGAGGTGCTGGCACACCAAGGTGCTCTGTGCTAGCTGGAGCAGTGGGAGTGTGGCTCAAATGCACCTGGGCTGTATAGAGGCAGGTCTTGTACAGACTTGCTGTATTTGTCTTGGATGAGAATGGAGGCATTCAGGTGTGGTGTAGGTTAAACATGACTCCGGTGTCTCAGAGCGGTCACAGCTGGATCCATATTACTCAGAGGATCTCCATGCTGTACTCTGTTCTGGAGGTCAGATGTGACCTGTTTTGGAGGTCAGGTTTCAGTTTCCATGATGGTTCATGTCTCCAGTAGTAGCTGTTATCCTTTTGTCAATCAGGCTCGCATCATCATTTAGAGGACAGGAAACAAAGACTTCCTGCAGTGAAAGATGTCTTAATGAAACCTTTAAAAGCTATTAGAAGGAAGAGCAGAAAGTCTCTGTGAAATACAGCATTTTCATCAGCAAAAATTTGGATGAGACTGTGTCTGGGCAGTGACTTCTAATTTCTCCAAGCGAGGTTATAAAGCTGAACTTGAAAAGTCTTCTGTCAGATTTGCAAATAATTACAAAAAGCACCCGTGGATACAGAAGAATACAAAGGCACTATCTTCTGTCTTATTTCAGTGCTGAGGGGGAACCAGTTCAGTTTCACTTCCTTTGAGGGAACAGGTGTGGTGCTTTATTTTACCTCTCCCCAGCTTTCAGAATGTGTGTTGTTTGCACATCTTCTGCAAATGCAGTTCCCACCAGTGGATTTGTCCCAGTGTCTCAGGCCAGTGAGTGCTGACAGGATTGAGCTCTGCCTTCAGCAGCAGCGTTGGTGTGCAGCATCTCTCTCTCTGCACTGCTCTGTCTGTCACATGGACACAAGCCTTTGTGTAGCTGCTTTTTGATCTGTGGTAGGGAAGTTGGCTGAAAAAGATCTCTACCAAGGAAACAAAAGGCAGCTGTGGGGAGAGATTCACCACCTTGCTGCCCAGTGGGGCTGTTTGCCAATCTCAAGTTAGCAGAAATGGTCCCTCAACCACGCCAGCACAGCTCAAGGAGTGGAGTAGTGTGACATAAACTAGCATGAAGAAACTGTGCATCTATCATAGCCTTCCCTCAGTAGTGATAATTTCTGGGTATGTAGAAGTTGGGGCAGATGTCACCCGTGCCCTACAGGAAGGTATGACTTGCCATGTGCTGTACTAATGAGTTAGTGACAGATGGAGCTGTAATGTCGGGCTTGAGAATAAATAGGCAGGGAGTCTAGCTGTTGGATTTCAGCACTGTCCTCACGGTTACTTTCCTTTTTCCATCTGTGCAAGTCCACTCTTGGCTATATTCTTTCAACAACATCTTAACAAGGCAGTTAGATCCCAAACCATTCTTCTCCAGCAGCCAAACGCTGCTCTCATGATTTCATCACCAGTCTATGACCAGCCAGGGAGCAGTGGAAAGCTGTCTTATTTATGACCACACTGTAGTTCATCACGTGTGTAAATGGTGCAGAATGGTTTTTAACGTGGGAATGCTGGGAATTGGTAGATCCAGGGGGAACCCCTTTGGTGATGGGCACTGAAGAGGTATATGCTAGGGGAGAAACAAAAAAGAAGTGGGTTGGGAGATGACCATCAGGGTACTGAGAGAATGGGAATAAAAAGGCACGTTTAGGCATAGAAGATGTTAAGGAATGTACAAGTGATGAGATAGGTAGTGGTGTGAAACAAACGGGGAAGGAATGGTGTGGAGTTGTTTCTTCTGAACTCCAGCTGTTTGGGGAACAAAACTGTGCTTTATACATGTGTTTTAATCCAAATATATTTTCTTTTCTCCTCCCTTCCCACCTTCTTCTGTTTAAGTGAGAAGAAAAAAATGACCTAATCACCATCCAGCCCTTGTGGCCAAGGCAGGAGCAAAGGTAGGGCTGCCAGGAACATGGCTTTGCCTGGAAGCTTACGGAGGCAGCCTGCAAACAGAGGCCTTGTGTCCCGTTGCACCCACCATCATATTGTTGTGTTCCTGCTGACCTTCTTCAGGTAGGTTCAGTGTATCTCTGCACAGAGAGGTGTTCATCTCACTGAATTTAGGGAAGTGAGAGCATATCGTAGAAGAATGAAGGCAGGGAAATAGTCTTAACCTTTGGCTGTGAGCCTTGAAAACTAACTTATAAGCTCATAGAGCCAATCAGTCTGGGACTCATGCAGTTATAGAGGTAAGGGTGTTATGTCCCTGGGGAATCCAACCACCAAAGGTGAGGCTGGCTGTGCCAAGCCAAGAGCAGTCTATTGCAGAAGGGTGAAATCCCTGTCTTCCCATAATTTGGGGGTTCCCACTGCTGACTGCTATCTCCAAAACTGCCAGTCCTCTGCTATGCTGCCTGCTGAGACAGTGTGTATCTGTATTTGATACCCCACCCTTTCCCACTTGACCTCCAGAGAAGATCTGACCAACCTGTGTCTTGTGTGTTTTCTGGCAGTTATTCCCTGCTCCATGCTTCCAGAAAGACATTCAGTAATGTCAAAGTCAGCATTTCCAGCCAATGGACTCCTTCCTGCCTTAACAGCACGGCCCCTGAGCTCCGGCCATATGAGGTAAGGACACAAGGGATAGGGCAGTGCAAAGAAAGATGGGTAACTTCCAGTGTGCTGGAACTTGTGAACTTGTGGTGCCCAAGAGGCCCCTTTAGGTGTCTGTTGGGAACACTTCTTGGAATGGGAGCAGAAACTTCAGGTGTTTGCATTGTAGTTTTATGGATCATCAGGTGATGGTGAAATCTTTCCTAGTGGTCCCCAGAGAGCAACTCCTCAGGAAGTTACAGTGTTCCAATGGAAATGAGGACCCCAGCAGAGTCTGTAATAGGCAGCAACATGAAGGAGGGGGAAAGAGGGACCCTTCCTCGGAAGTGTTGGAGGCAATAAACCGAAGCAATTAATGGGCTTCCAGAGAGTTCTGTGAAATCCTGGTTGTGCTTTCTCTGTGGCAGTGGTGCTGCTACCACCCTGTTAAAAGAATAGCCAAACTAGGACAGAAGAAAGCTATCTGAGAGGGCTAGCTGCTTGTCCTAAATGTCTTTATCTTGCATCTAAAAGGTCTGATTTCCAAAAGTGCTGAACATCCAGTCCCCCTTGTCTGTAAAATCCTAGACTCAGTGAAAGCAGTGGGAGGTTTGGCAGTGTTTGCCTGCAGGAAAGTGAGTTGTATGCTGCTTGGTTCTCACAAATGGGAATGCAGGAACTACCTCCTGGCTCCTACCTGTGGTGTTTTTAGAGCCATTCTTGTGTTTAGTAATGCTTTGTCCTGATGCTTTTGAGAAGTGGAAGAAATCATACATTAACAGCATGGTCACAGGCCATGAGATCTGTTGGAGCAGGGAGTTCTAAGCTGGTTGCTCGAGTGTTTGTATTAGAAATCATCAGTTATTTGAATGTTTGACAGAAGGATGATAAATGCTGACTTTTTGTGATAAGTGAAAGCAGTAAATTGTGCCTGAATTGTGTTGGGGATTTTATAGTGTGTCTAAATGGAGTGAGCATCTCAGGGATGTAAAATTGAAACACAAGGTGTTTATATTTAGTTCTTTAACTGACATTCAAACAACCAGTATGTCTTGGAAGCTGTTTTGATTTTTTTTTTTTTTTTTAAATATATAGAGATGATTTAGTGCTCGCTGGATGTTGAGGTGCATGTGTCTGATCAAGAAAAGTAGTCAAACGAGTCCTTTAGGTATCAATTTAGGTTACATCTTTTAAACTAAGTGGATGTGTAATTAGTGTTGTCTGTACAGAATGTTCTCCTGGAGAGGTAGAATCAAACTAAAACTGATGACATTTGAGTTAGGCACATGCATAGGTCAGGTTTGGATTAGATTGGATTGGTTTGTTTTCTAATGGGGGCATTGTGAGAAGGGAAGAAAACTTTGTTTTGATTAACTCCATTCTTTAAGTTATCCTCAAAGCTTGCTATTTTCAGCTGATGTCACTAATCTTTCTTTGGGGACAATTGAGTCTTTTTTTCCCTTTTTTTGATCATATTGAAAAAAAAAATGAAACTCAGGGTAAGCACAAAAACTAACAACATTAGTGACTGGAGTTTGTTGTAAATAATTTCCAACCAGTCTTTTTCTTCCCCTTGTTCCTTTTGTGTTCTTTCTTTTCTGTTTGTGGTCTGTCATTTCATATTATGGCTGCTGCCACAAATACTTTAAGGGAATTATTCATTTAGTGAAGACAGCAAGATAAGTAGAGAAGAGATGCTGCACATAAAACAGAATATGCCTTTATTGTATTATTCATTAAGATGCTCATCAGTGTTTTAGAGTAAGAATCTGTCTAACATTGCATGCTTGTTAGAAGTAGGGTTTGCTTTGCCAGTTGTTTGCCTTGATCCAGGTTGAACAAGCGTTTCTTGCTGGTGGTTTGTTTGCTTGTCTTTTAGAAGTGAAACAAAGTTGGGAGTGGACATTTTCTGCAGTATATAATACCAGAATCGTTCCTGATTTGATAATTAAAGTGTTGGAGGAATGAGAGGTTGCTCGGGCCAGATGCTGTTCTGCTCCAGAGTTGGGGTTTCCATTGAAATAGAGTAGGATGAGCTCCACCTCTTCCTGTTTACCTGTTAAAATTTTCTCTCTGTAGCTCTGGAACAGCAACCAGTTATTTCCAAATGCAGAAGAAGCAACTCTCTTCCTGGGGACATTGGACACTATCTTTTTGTTTTCCTATGCTGTGGTGAGTAAAACTAATGCAAGCTGCTAAGCTTTGGTTGAATCTTAATGGGAAGATCACACCCACATTAAAAAGCTTAGCTCAGAGGCATGTTTTTTTTCCTTCAGCTTCTGTTAGTTCTGCCCATGCCTGTCACCCACGTGAAGATGCTTTTTAACAATCACAAGATAAATACTATCACTTCAGAATTTCTTATACACCTGTCACTAGGGGGTGGGAGGACTAGTTCTGTCTATCCAAGAATTCTCAGATGAATTTTTTAAACAAGAAATGTAATGAACAGCTATGAGCAGGATTTCTTTGGTGGCAGAAAAAGTGGTTAGAATCAAACTGTAAGTTGGTATAACAGCAACATTTGGATTAGTTTGACCCTTCTACGTCATTTTAATTCTTACAGATATCTGGTGCAAGTCTTCTGGCTTTGTTTAATGCTGTGTTTTGTTCTTAGGGTCTCTTCGTCAGTGGCATAGTTGGGGATCGCCTGAATTTACGCTGGGTTTTGTCTTTTGGCATGTGTTCCTCAGCTCTGGTGGTAAGTTGGGACATAGTAGTGGGATTTAAAAATCTCTCTTAGGCTTTCTGGGTAGGGTTTTACTTTAGGGGAGAAAAGGCTCTGTTTCTTTGTGAATTTGCTCATGAGCTGTAGCTATACCTCAGGGGTCTCAAAGCCTGTGGGTAAAACTTGGTTCTGGATGCATGTACTGCATTGTCTGAAGCACAGACCTATGCTGGATGACTCACCTCTTCCTGAAATATCTATTTCTGGATACTGTGTCAGAAGGAAATTCTTAACTTTGGGGCACTGTCTAGAGACTTAATGAATAGCTTTTGTTCAAGGTTGGTGTATTTGGACTTTGGGGGACTGTTTTCTAATATAACTTAATTTCTTAGCCCACACGTGTTGTTATCTAGGCCTTTGCTTTCAAACACAATCTTTGTTCTTTGAAGGACATGCTAACAATACCAAGCATTCATTTACTTATTTTATAATTGCTAGGAGGGTATGTGTCAAAAAAGAATGTCTCCTTAAAACAAAAGGATATTTCAGCTTCAAGCCGTTGCACATAAATGTGAATCAGTTTTATCTCATGGTGGTTTTCTGGTTGTTAAAGTAATGCTAGGATGTGTGGAGTGTGTTTGATTTACCCAGTTGGCTACAAACCCCACTGTGGCCAATTGCACTCTGCAAGCACATGACCACAAATGTGCATCAAGCACGGTGTCCCACAACGTGTGTTTATTTTGGCTAGTTTGGGTTAGAGCTCTTAGTAATTTGAGATCTGGCTGTAGTATTTGTGTTAAATTTTGCGAAGATAAATGACTGCTGAGGGTTCTGTGTCTGCATAGAGCCTCGAGGAATCGGATGTCAGTACAAGGGCAGATCAAGAGGCTACTGTATTTTTAGTGTTGTTACCAAGAGTATTTGTCTCTTTCTTCTCCTCTCTTGTTGTAACTGTGCTGTTTAGGAAGACAAAAGTCTTTTGGAGAGGAAGTGCCCTGACAGCACATTTGTCTCTGGAGCTGTTTGGGCTCTGAAGTTGGAGCTGTGGTGGCTCAGCAGAGGGTGCTCTTCACTCTGCACTGTGTCTCAAACAATGCCAGGCTGGCCTCTGGCCTGGCCCCTGCATGGGACCAGCTCCCTGAAAGGCTGTTGCTTTTTTTAGGCCCCCACTCCTGCCTGGCTTTCAGCGGTAGCCTGAGGGTTTCTTCTCTGTTTTGCACCCCTCCTGCCCCCCCCCCCCCCCCCCCATAGGTATTCTTCTTTGGCACACTCACAGAATGGCTGCATTTCTACAACAAGTGGTTCTACTGCTGTCTCTGGGTTGTGAATGGCTTGCTGCAGTCCACTGGCTGGCCCTGCGTGGTTGCTGTCATGGGAAATTGGTTTGGAAAAGCTGGGTAAGTTAAGTTTTCTTTAGTGACTCACACGACCTGCTGAGTAACAGATTGAGCTGAAATTCTCAAACCAGGAAGGCCAGCTGTTAGATCATAATAAAAGTTGGGTGGGATGTAATATGCCTTACTTGTTACATTATATCCTTTTTTGTCTTTTTTTGTGTGTGTGTTAAAAGCACAGATTCAAACTTCAAAAATCTCATAGTGCAGAGTGACTGAATTTGAATTTTCCTACCACTGGAAAACTGTTTCTGTCTCCTTACCACTAAAGAGGTCAAATGGAAACTGACTCATTGTATGTTCAACTCTGTCACTTTGGGACATTGCAGATGAGCTCTAGCCATAGCCTGTAACCTTGTTGCCAGCTCACCTCTGCTGTAACACAGATGTTTCAGAATAGAACATACATGTGGTACCCCCAAGTTGTTATGCGTTTTGTTTTAAATGAACTTCGAGTCTCTTTGAAGTGGATTGGGAAAATACTGTAACTTTATTCATAAGTTAAAGTTCACTTTAATGTTTTATCTTTGTCTCGTTCCTAATGTCATCTCTCCTCACATTGCTGGTTTCAAATTTTTTTTTTCTCCTTCTTCAGGAGGGGTTTTGTGTTTGGACTCTGGAGTGCCTGCGCATCTGTGGGAAATATCCTTGGGGCATTCCTTGCATCCTGTGTTCTCAAATATGGCTATGAGGTAGATATTGCTGTCTGGCTTCTAGCTACACCTGCATGTCTGATTGGGTTATGAAACACTAGTTTCTTATCTTGTCTTTGGGAGATAACAGGCTCATGTGGCCAGTTTCTTTTTCCTGAATTCTGTGGAGGCAAGCAGTAGGCAGAATCAAAAAGCCGTTCCTTCGTGACTCTTCCCAGTTGGGAGAAACAAGCCTGAGACTTCCCTGTAAATGGGACTGATGTTATTGAAGAGCTCTAGTGTCACAGTATACCCTCTTCTGATTTGCGTGGCTTAAAGTGCTCTTCAGAGTCATCCATCACAGGTTCTCACTTAACTGGAGGCACAGCTGCTGTCACTGGGAAGGGGCCAGGCACGCGCTGTGTTGCCTGTGGCAGGCAGGGGCTTGAGTCCAGGGAGTGCAAGTGAACCAGCACATCTCACAGTGTGTGACCTGTGGGGACAGGCTGGCAGAGCTGAGCGTGTCATTCTGGAGATGAGGAGGCTTAGGGTACCAATAGCAGCCTTCTAAAGCCTCTGGGAAGATTGCTGAGAAATCAGATCTGGACTTTTTCCTGGGTTGCACTGTGAGAGAGGGAAAAAGCAGTGGATATAAAGTGAAGTGGGGATAATTCCAACTGGATGTTCAGAAAACTATTTTGCTGTGAAGTATGTTAAGCATTGGAACAGGGGGACAGAGCCTGGAGGATCTGTCTTTGGAAGATTTCAAGACCTGATTGAACAAAGCTCTGAACAACCTGGTCTGAATTTGGTGTTTGATCCTTCTTTGAGCAGTCCTTCCAATATAGCTGGAATTCTGGTTGTGTTTGGTCAGCTCCTTCCTCACTGCTGTTGCCTCAGTACACCAAAACAGCTGTTTTAGTGTGGTCTTTCAGCCTAGATAGGGCCAAATCTATTCAGGAGACGCAGAGATCACTCGTTTCCAAGTTTTATGGACGCAATCTGTGTTGTCGTAGCTGTGTTTGCTCTCTAACAAGGTTGGAATGTAAAAAGAAACCCTCATTAGTCAGGGAAGCCTGTGTGACTGAAAGTGCTTTGAAAAAGAATCTTTTATTTATTTCTCCTCAGTATGCTTTCTTGGTGACTGCCTCGGTACAGTTTGCTGGAGGAGTCATTGTGTTCTTTGGGCTCCTGACGTCACCGAAGGAAGTGGGTAAGTAGAAGAGAGCTGTACTGTTTCGGTCCCCTCATGGAAAGCAGGTCTGCAGCTTTCCATGTAGTACTACTAAAAGCACTGCTCATTCTGACAGTACTTATCCTCAGGGCTCTTACAAAATGGTGTTGCACTTAAGTGTATTTAATGGAGCAAATGCTTTACTCGCCCAGATCACACTAAATGCCACCATGCATCCCGTGTATAGAGTCTGGATATTTTTTTAAAGCAACTAAAATAGCCTGACTCTAACATCTCCATTAGGATGTGCCTAATTATCAGTTTTTCTTCACCTAAAGAAGCTGCAGACAAACTGATAACGGGCTATTGTAGGAGAAAAGTATGGCAAGCCTTAACCATGCAGTAGGAAGGGAAAGTAGGTCTCCCACAGCCAGTTAAATAGCTCCAGGGTTGGATGTGGTCCTTTTCTGAGAAGGTGGCAGGCAAGTCAAAGTGTAACAGGAAAACAGAAGAATGTTTGGGCTTTGACAGGGCCATGGAGAAGGTTTCCCAGTTGCCTGCAAAGGCTATGAAGTTGGTAGCATTAACGCTACCATAAAGAGTGCTCATAAGAGTGCTCTGCATCCCAGGAAGCACAGTGCAGTTTCCAGGCCTTCCACTCCAGTGGAGGCATTAACAGGCAGCAGCTGAGTACGCTCAGCCTCCACAGTCAAGGGAAGTGGTATCCAGGAGCCAGGTCTGAGAATCCCAACCACTAAATAAGGGGGGAAATGCACTAATTTGTTGTGTCTTCCAACTAATGGCCAGACACTCAGAACAGACAAAGCCGACGCCAGGATCAGACAATACTTTCAAGAGCTCTAGAAGACAAAGGGTAGAAACTGGCGGCACTGCAGAACACCATCTAGAAGAGTTTCTAAGCCAAAGGAGGATGGAGGTATGGGAGAGCAAGGGAATTGCTGGAAGGTAGAATTACTTAAAAGAAGTGAGCATAGCTTTAGAGTGGGGAGAAGGTGAACAGGCTGTGGTCTGTTTTTCCTGTTGCTTATCCCTTGTAAAACTTAGGCCTCCCTGAGCTTGGAGCAGATGAAGACATCATTGTGGAAGAAGATGCCAACAGACCTTTAATGGGCAGTGATGATGCAGATGATGATGACCGGAATTACTCTATTCAAGCAACTGACACTGACAACCAGCCAAAGGCCATTGGATTTTTCCAAGCTTGTTGCCTTCCTGGAGTAGTACTGGTGAGGACACAGATTCTTGAGTGAAGGCTGACTTACCTGTTAAACATAAAGCTGACTTTTTGTGCTGTTAGCATTTGTTGATGTCATTGTTAGTATGTTGACCATATGTAGTTGTTGACATCTGACTTCTTATGCTGTTAACATCTTGGGGTTGGGCCTGTTGTCCTTGTGCACATGGATTATAATACTGTCTGGGTATGTTGGTTGTGTGTTGCTCTTCCCATCGGGCCCCTGCTTCATGGAGGGCATGTAATGAGCCAGCAAAGGGCAACAGAGATCCTGCCTGTTCTGCTGTGGATTTGGAAGGGAGGCCACGAGCAAAGGTTGCTGTAGGATGCTTTCTTGGTAAGACAGATATTTGCCCTGAGGAGTGGGGTTCTCACTGTTAGCTGAGCATCACACAGAGCTCTGTGGTGCTGATATTGAGGTTTGGGGGTTTTGAGTTGCCTTAAAGCAGAAAGCTGGCCTGAAAAGCCTGAATCAGCATGATGTAACATCTGGCAAAGTACGCGGGCTTTTTATAAACAGCTGGAAGCAAGACCTGGTGGTGCAGTTTCCAACATATCCTTCTCCTGTCCCTTGTGTGAGAACTTGTACTTCTGCATCAGCAGTATTGCCCAATTCATGGATTTGATTCAGCTGAAAAATTAACCTATCACTAAAAAACAATATTAACTTTCTGCAGCAGTGGGCTGTGGCTCCCCTGAGTGCTAGAACCAGTACAAGAAAGGGGGCAGGGTGGCTGGCTCAGCAGTACAGTGTGAACTGTCTGGATTTGGTCACAAAGCAGAATGGCATCCTTAATGAGTAAAGCAGTTGGCTGTTGTGATTGAGGCAACAGAAAATCTAGAAGGGATGGGTGCATTGTCAGTGTTTTGGGTGCAGGACAATGATGGTTCTGTTGTTAAGACCCGTTGAGGGATGGCAAAAGGAAGCAAACCCATTTTGAGTTCCTTCCTAACATGGCTAAGTGCCTTATGCAAAATTTCTTAGGGTGGCATCTGCATTAGTTGATGTGTGACTTTTTTCATTGGCTGGAACAAAAGAGAATAACAGCAGCTGAGGTGGCTGGTTTTATATGTCAGATTTTGAGAACATGTTCTGCACCCTAATCCAGCAACCTGAACACCTCTGAGTCTGTGATTTTTATCTGATGTCAGATTAGTGCCCAGCCAAATCAGGACACTATGTCAGATTGGTGAGAGACCAAGGACCTAAGGAGAAATTGAGCCCAGCAGCAAAAAGCAGGAGGTTGTTTCAGCTGTTGGGTTTGGAAGCATGTGCTTAACTTTGGCCAAACTTTCATCTTGTCCTGGAATACTTGCCTGGGGATCATTTCTCTTCTGGTGCTGCAAGCAGATGAACCTTCTGAGCAGCACAAGATAGTACAGAGGAACTACTTCACATAACTTTTCTCAGCATGATGCACAGATGACTAAATCTCAAGCTTGTTTCATGTCGCGTGCTTGGCTCCCTTCTCTTGAGAAGGTGAATTAAATTTTCTTCATTTTTGAAACCTGGTGTCATTTCCTCTCAAGGTTACACTGAAAGTGTTTTAACCCATTGCATTCAGTGAAAAAAACAAACCTTCTTGACAGTGATTTTTGTATTCCTTCGTTCCCTTTGATGTTCAGCATTAAGCTTTCATAATGCTGTCTTCTTACATGAAATGCAGAAGCACTTCCCTCTGAAAGCTCTAGCTGGATCCAGAGCTTTATGTGAAGAAGAATCAAACACTGTTTGCATTTCTCAAGTGCTAACTGCTCGCTGGCCCTCTTTTTGTTCCAGTACTCTTTGGCCTATGCCTGCTTGAAACTGGTGAATTACTCGTTCTTCTTCTGGCTGCCCTTCTACCTCAGCAACAACTTTGGATGGAAAGAAGCAGAAGCTGACCAGCTCTCAATCTGGTATGATGTGGGAGGAATCATAGGTGAGTGAGCAAGTAATGACATCCTCCTGCAATTGCCCTGCTAGCATTTGAAAGTGAAAGACAGCAAATGCAGCCAGAGCAGTCATGTTTGGTGGGATCCAGCTGTTCAGTGAATATGTGAAAATTCTAGATATGTGTGTGGCTGCTAGGCCTTTTTTTTTTTCTTAAACACAGAGTATGTGACCCCCTAAAGAGTTTACGTATAATTAAAGGGCACTATCATACTCTTGAACATTACCCCCAGCTGGCATTTTCCTTTACTGACTAGGACTTCTTGAAAAGTGCTGTGTACAAAATGGTGCCCCTGCTTGCTACTTTCTTTCTGACAAGTACCCTTGAGGGATATTTAGATCTGGACTTACTGAGTTCTGAACTGTCCCTTCTGTCCTGTGTTTTTAAGGACAGACTCAGCCCAGATCTTGGCAGAGCAGGGACCAACTGTGTTATGTTCAGAAATAAAATGTAATTGCACTTGTTTCTGCTGGCTGCAAAATCTTACCCTGTTCCTCCAGAATAAAGAACATACTGTATATGTGTTTAGACTTCCACTCTTATGTGCTCAGTTTCTTGCTTTATTACCTTGTCCAGTTAGCTTTCCTAGAATAACCATCCTTGTTTGGGCCTGTTCAAGGTCAGTAATTTTGCCTCTGTGGCCTTTTCTGTGTTAGGCTTTCTCAGCATTCTAGTTTTTACCAGCAGAGCAGTTCCTACAGAGGTAGCAGTGATACATAAGGTGATTTTTGTTGGCCTTTGGCAGTTGCTGGAATCAGTTGCACCTACCCTAAGAAGGTGAAACAGCAGGAAGTATGAGGCCCCTGTGTGATAGTGCTTTTCCTGTGAGAAAAAACAGCCTTTTCTTACACTTTCAGTTGAAGGACCCAGCCACAATGTTAAACTTGCTTAATCCAGAGTTGTGGTGGTCCTAGAGCTGTGATGGTCCTATAGGGGAAGAAAAAGAAAAGTGGGAGCATTGGCTAGTTGCATGCCAGAAAAAGCAGGCTTTTCCCAGGAAAGCAGCATGGGTAGTTTTCCCTGTTTTATCAGTTGTCTTTTTGTCTGGGGCAGTAAGGCCAGGAGACTTAGTTTTCAGGATATTAGAGAGAATATGTATTGGTGAGAAGGCAAGAGGCCGCTGCCCTCAGTGAAGTGAGTTTTGTTTAAGGTGTCAGCATCCTGAACCTGACAGTGGTTTTTTTTGTTTTGTTTTGATTTTTGCAGGTGGGACTATCCAGGGCTTGATTTCTGATGTGCTACAGAAGAGAGCCCCAGTGCTAGCAATTAGCCTGCTTTTTGCTGTAGGCTCTCTGTTCGGATACAGCCGTGAGTACACTTGTGCTGCACAGTGATAAGAGGTTCATTCAGTGCATCTTAGAGAGAACCAGAGCACAGCCTGTTCTAATTATGTTTTCTGGCCTTGAAACTGCTCCTGGATCAGAATGGTGCCTTTTGGTTTATTTTGCTGAAGTGTGGCACTGCACAGAAAGAAATCTGTTCTCTGGTTAATGAGGTGGAAAAGAATTAGCTGAGTGGTTAAATTTCCCTATACTGGTGAATTATGGTACTGATCCTTCTCCAGTGTCAATGTTTTAGCATCGTCATTGTGTCAACACCACAACTGGCAAAGCAGGAAATCTCAGGTGCTTCCCTATAATAAGAGGAAAGAGAATCTAGGGACAGATCTGTGCTGGGGTATATATGCACTACACAGGGCAAAAGAAGCTCTTATACTTCACCTCTTACACTTCTGTAAGTGGTGAAATTGGAGAGTTTCTGCCTCTTTTGTAATAAATATAGTTCTTGGTGTTTCATTATTGAATGGAGTCAGTCAGGAAAACAGAGCATAAGGAGTCAGGAAGATGTAATTTCTATGAAACCTCCATGAAGAACTTCTAAGTGTGACAGTTTTGTGTGTTCAGACAGAGCATCCTGTGGTACCAGAGTGATTTAACTCACTGGGATGTCATTTCACTTCTTTATGTCTTCCTCCAAAGTGGGGTGGTGATACAGGCAGGCTTCTGTAGAGCACTTTGAGATCTGTGAACAGGTGCTGGAGTCAGACAGGAAAAGTACAGTGTGCCTTTTGGAAGCACGTGGGCTTACTCAGATGGTCTTGCAGTAAGGTCAGTAAGTTGGGACCACTGAGTGGCAACGAGTGGGTTTGGTGGAGTTTGTTGGAGTTTTTGTAGGCTCTTGTGCTAACTCATTGCTTTCAAAAGTGAATTAGAAGTAAATATGAACTTACTGCTGATGAAGTTTGAATTTTCTACTAGATATCAGAGCAGCCAGGGTTCCACATGCCTTGTGCTTAACTCAAAATGCACTACTGTCCAGCCAGACACAGAAATTTCAGACAGGTGACCCAGTTCCTGCAGTGTGATAATTCTATTTCCATCGGCCCCACCAAGAAACCTTTTTGTGCCCACAGTGTGTTGCATGTAATAGTTACAATGGCCTGGGAAATACGTGAAGAGGGCTGCAACTTGCCTTACATGTAGTAACTCACCTAAGCTGAAGTGAGTAAGGAATTCAGGTAATGCCTGACAGTGAGATATCAGGGAAAACAGCATCTGAAAAGTGCTAGGGGACTAATGGAAAGCCAGCTGCTGGTGGAAATACAAATGAAGCCTGTAGATGCTCAAACTTGGCTTTGTAAGGAGGAGTTGGGATATGGGGGTTTGCATTTTGCTTTATTGTGCAGCATTGTTTAGACAGTTGCTGGATCACTACCTCCAGGTATAATCTCTGTATTTAAAAAAAGTGTTTTGGAAAATTCAGAATGAGTGGAAGGGCTGATTCAAGTGCTAAATACTTTTATGGTGAGAGAGTTTGAGCTGAGTCTGACTTCCCCAGAGAGATAGAGGAAGGAGAGTAAATGCAAGCTGTGTGTCACAGAAAGAGGCATGACACAGGCTGAAATACAGAGTCAGGCAAATCTGATGTTGAAGTAGGCCACAAAATTTTAGTGGCAAAGGTGATTTTTCTACTGTAAAGTGCTCTCAGGAAACTTCTGGGTCTTTGACCTCTTAATGCCTTTGCAGTAAGACTCATCTCTGTAGAAGTCTCTGGTCAAACAGAAGTTGTTGTTGTCACTGTGTAGCAAACTGAGCAAGCAGTTCAAAGTAGATGTGTCCATGCTTCTTTCTGAACTGAAGTGAATGGTTTTCTCAAGTTCATTTGTTTTATTTACACTCACCTGGGTCTTTCTCTTGCAGGTTCTCCAAACAGCAAACCTATCAATGCTGTGATCATGGCAATTACAGGTATCTTATCAAAAGCCACTGTTCTACTAGTAGACATCTGTATTCATTGCAGAACAATCAATAACACCAGCCAGGTGGTGGTAAAAGGTGTCTGTGTGTGCTGTGATCTCTGCTGGTTTTGCAGAAAGAGTGAAAGCTGGGGCCCAGTTTCTGTTACCTTTGGAAAACAGCTCTAGGAAAACTGGGAGGTATGGAATAATGGTTTGGAGCTGAGGGGATCTGCCTTGGCTCAGTATGATGGAGACAGATTTATGGTAAAATACCTAGCAGTAATCTGGTGTCTGAGGAAGTGGATATATGGCAGAGTCATGAGCTGCAGCTCAAATTTGAGGGCGTTTGTCAGAACCCGAAATACTTTGTGTACTGTGAGAGGTCACAAGGTTTTTGTGCTACCAGACATACTGTGCTGTGTTATGGAATTAAGATTAGCCCACATGAATAGAGCCTTTCTTTCCAAACACTCCTACTTTGGAACTCCCTGTCCTATTTTGTGGGGGTTTTTTTGCCTTCCACCTCTTCCGTGAACCCTTAGAAACTGAGACTGTAGCATGGGGATTTACTGTGCAGGGTGTTCCATGACCGTATGCTTCACCTGCAGTTAGTCTGTGAGCACTGTCCTTAGACTTAATTCTTTTCCTGAGCTTTGCATGGTAGGAGGTTTGTATTTTGAAGATGCTCTATTGAGAATTAGAGTGTTTGTTTTGCACCAAGGCTGTTTTCTTGTCACTCTCAGGATTTTTCATCGGAGGCCCTTCTAACATGATCAGTTCTGCAATTTCTGCTGACCTGGGGCGCCAGGATCTAGTGAAAGGCAGCAGTGAGGCTCTGGCAACAGTCACAGGAATTGTGGATGGAACTGGCAGTGTCGGTGCTGCAGTGGGCCAGGTGAGGCTACCAAAGGAAAATTAAGGTCTGGGGAAGGAAGCAAAGAGTCTGTTGTGGTTAAGAGATGTTATTGCATTCCTCAATCCAAAATTGTGTGGGGAGAGGGAGAGGGGGTTGGGTCGTTTTTTTAAAATAATTACTTATTTAGGATCCAACCAAGGGAACCTGCCTGTTTTATCAAGGTTTCCAGTGGAAGCAATTTAATTAAGAACTAAACTAAGTATTCATAGTGCCAGTGTTATGGCACTTTCATAATTCAAATGAATTTTGGAGACTTTCGTACCCCGAACTCCAAAAAGCAATTAAAGGCCAGCTTTGCAAAGAGTGAAAATAAAATATTTTGACATTTGTTTGGGATTTTTTGTTTAAAGATGATAGCAAAATGTTTGCTTACAGAAAAGTTTACCTATACAACTCAGTAAAATTGGAATGCCTATTATGAATGTTACAGTGTTTATGAAGTAATTTAAAATTTACTCTTATTTGTAGTTTGTGTCTGTGGATGTGTTTTACGCCCTGTAAATCCAGCACTACTTGCTTCAATAGTCAGTATGCTGCCAGAGGTCTGAGGACTAGACTGTTGCAGAGAAGGAAGCTGACAGTGTGCCACTGGGGATGTTCTTTCTTCTCACATACAAGTGTTAGCTATGTGGAAGAACACAGTGGTGCTTTGGGGAGGATTTAGTAGAAAGATCAGAGCCAGTTCTATTCCAGGCATCCTCTAGTGATGGTAAAATACCAAGGACGCAGGCAAGGCATGCGAGTTTCTTTTCTAGAAAGGGATTTGGGTTTGTACTTGCCATTGATTGCCTGATAAATACAGTTGTTCAGTCTCTGTTTTATAGGATAAATGCTGCTTAGATCCTTTAAACATGGAAAACTACAAGTGCTTTGTGGACATACATAAGTGCACTGTTACACTCAGTGTTCTTCTTGCGTCGTCTACAGTGTTTCTGTCTTCCCACACACATACCATTCAGACTTACATCATCATAAAAATTGGGTCTCTAGTTCTGAAAAATTCCACCTGCCTCCCATTCCAGCACTGCATTTATTCCAACAGAGACAACCATGATGTCATTCCGGGGGTGTGTGAATAACAGCAAACGCACAATGAACGTGTTAGAAATTCAGATCCTGTTCTGTGCTGATATACCCAGTAGTGAAGAAGGGAGGCCCTTGTGCAGCATCTGAATATAAATCTGCTAATAGGGAATCTATTTCCCTGTGTGGCCTCTGCAGCCTTGTTGAACCAGGGTGCAGTTCAGAACAGACTGTAGTCTCAAGTGTCTTGCCTGCGATGGAGGGTTAAGTAGTCAGTGGTTGCAGAGCTCTTGAAAATGTGTCCTGTGTAATTTATAAGCCATTCTAGAGCTTTTAGTTCTTCTGAGAGTACTTACATCCACTTATGTCCCAGTGTTCTGTGCAAAAACCTTGTATTCAGCGGAGTCAATTTGTCACCCTTTGAAACTGTAGTTCAGTTCTGTCTTTACGCTGCTCTGAGTTACTGTAAAGCTTCAGGATGGTGTCTGCTTTACTAACACTGTGGGTTTTACACAGAAAAAGGCTGCTCTCCTGAGTCATCTCTTCTGATAGGAAAAGATCAGCTGGAAGGTTTTGTGATCAGCTCTGTGTGGTGTGCTAACAGCCCACAAATTCTAGAAAATGAAAGTGTCATGCCTGAAAGTCATCCTTATCTTCCCAGTTTGAATGATTTCTTTTTTTTATTTCTATTTAGTATCTAGTGTCTTTGATCCAGGAGAACCTGGGGTGGATGTGGGTTTTCTATTTCTTCATTCTAATGGTAAGAAATAATTTTTTTTAAAAATTCTTTATCAAAGTTCAATTTACAATAGAAAGTTTTTGTGAGAACCTGAAAGTTGTGACTTAGGGACGGACTCTGTCTCTGCAGCACCTGTGACCTCTGATGTTGTTCTTAATGTGGTCTGTGGTGTGGCTTTGCCTCAGGGTATCTAAATCAACTGTTGTCTTTTGGGATCCCTAAAAGTCACGTTATCCGAGAGGAACTGGGCTTGTGGCAGAGACACTAAAATACTTACCTAAAAATACCTGTATGCATTTCCTAAAGCTCATGCCACCTGACTGACTTCCAAGGCAGGAGATTTCCCTTCTTCATCTCCATAATACGTAGTTCCTAATATTTTCAGAGAGCTGAAGTTAAGCTGCTTGTTAGCCCTTGAAGATTACTGGAGGGAGTGATGAGGATCTGAAAACTAAGATGAAAATGCCTTGCCCTGGTATGCCCCTGGGGGAGAATTGTGTTCAGGCCCTGACCTCCTTAACATCTCCACAGTGGTGAATGCTGCACAATTCACTTGGTCTTCCCTACCGGAAGTGCCAGGAATTGTCTTTGCATCTGTGCTGACAAAGGAAAAGGCTACTTTGGTAAACAGCAGAGGTGGCGAGGAGGAAGGCCACTGAGGAGCTGAAGAGCTCGTCTTTATGACAAGATGATCGTGACAGCTGAAATTGTATGAGCTTTCCTGCAAGCTCAGTCCTTCCATCCGCTGTGTCATTTTGTCATTGCTTCTCTTAGCCTGTGTCTTTTTGGGGTGGCCTTGGATGTGTGTTGGGGCATGGGATGGCTGCAGCTCTGGTTTCTCTGTGCTAATTGTCCTGGATATGCTTCTTTTCACAGACAAGTTCAACAGTCCTGTTCATTTCACCACTGATAGTGAGGGAGATCAGGTTGCTTCTGCATGAGCGGCGCCTGCGAATGCTGGCAGAGTGACTTCTGCTTGCCTCTGGAAGGACTGTTGTATGGAACTGACAGCTGGAACTCTAATCAAAACTCTGGGAGACTTGTTTCTTACATCCTTCAGGTCTGGACTAATTCAAAATGGCTCCACAAGACTGGATTGACTCGCCTTTGGCGATCTCAGTAGTGAAGTACCGAATACCCATCCTGAGGCCGCCTGCGTCATGGAGCTGCTGACCTAAGCCAGACAATCCCCGGGACTGATGGATTGTCCCAGACTCTTCCATGCCAGCAGCCACACTTGATTCTTCTGATAGGTGGTCTCACTGCTATACCCTTTCTTATTTATTTCTGGATGTGCTGACCAAAGGTCAGCTGTTTAAAACTGACGGTTTTCGAGAGGCTGTCTTGCAATGAATTCTGATGCTCTGTTGTGCTGGTGAAATCATCCAGTGCAGTTCATGGGTAGGCTAAATTTACGATCACTTAAGCTTTTAGAAAGGGCAAAAGTAATTATTTGGAATTTACACTGTCCTGTTGTTTAAAAACTGCTGTTGCTAAATCCATGCACAGATGGACCTCTGCTATCCCTAGCTATTAATTGTTACATATTCTAGTAGAGTCACACGGAGAAGTCACATCTATATTTGTTTTTAGCATTTTTTAATACTATTACTACTCTCTGAGAAATGAGATTTCATTTTTTTAACTATTTAAGCAGACAAATAGTGTGCAATACTTTACTATGATCTCTGAAATAAGCCTTAATAGATCCTTTGTGTCTAAAGGATACTTGAATGGCTTCAGGGTTCAGTAATGGGACACTTTCACTACAGCTTTGTTTATTGAACCTGATCATTACTGACCAAAATGGGTCTGTCAGGTGACCCTCTGAAGGAAACTGATGTTACTGACTTCATACTTCTTGGGCAATTGCTCATCTCTAGCAAAGAAGGACCAGAATGGAATTAAAGGAATTTAAGGGACCTGGCTGCTCTTGGACATAGGCTTCCAGACAGGGACGGAAGCGTACTCATGGAATAGCATTTATGAGCAACTGCTGCTGTGTTCCCCTATGCTACTCTGCCTACAGCTGCCTAGGGGAACTCAAGCTCCAGGGTTTGAAAGCTTGAGTCATGTATCTTGAAGGGAAAGGTAGAGGCAAGTCAGCACTAAAAACATGTGGCTGCACTTAGTGTGGTGGTGTTGGAGTGCTTTGCAGTGCTGCAGTAGGTAGGGTGACCGACTGACACCTCTGACATTTGTTGGTGATGTTAAAGGGGTCACCGAGTAAGTTGTCAACAAATTGTTTTCTGCTTATGCCTTGGATGTTTCACTGTAATAGGGTATGTGTTAACCTGCAGAACTTTTGACCAAACACTATGTCCAACTAGTCAGCAATGCTGGGATGGGGGGGCAGCAAAATTCTTCGAGCTGAGAATTTGAAACTTTTTAAAGGGCAACAATTGCCTTTTTGACTTGTACAATGATTTTATTTTATTTTTTAATTGATGAATGTCAATTTTTAGTCATGTTGATTGTAATGAGAGGAACATCATTAGTGCCTTACGGTTTTAGAGTATTGAACAGTTGCTTGGTGATTGCTGCTTCTGCAGTGATGTCTCTGTGCAGCTTTGCTTAATGTGAAACTCAGTTGCCCCATTTTGTACGTTTTTTGGGAGTCTTTCTCTCTTAGTGGAGGTTATTCTTGCATCTTTTTGCTAACCCTCAAAAAATTTTACTGCTTGGGAAAATGATGCCATTAAGCTGATGTGGGACCTGAATCCTGTTCTCGTTTCTTCTCATTCCCATTCCAATTTTTGCCTGTATAATTAGAGCAGGAGACTGAGAATCTATCATCCTGTTCTCAGAATTATGCCCTGGGGTTAGTGTTCACATCCCAAGCTACTCATTAGCCCCTGTACAAACAGAATGAAAACTCCCTGAAATTTAGTTCTAAAATTGATGGCGGCACCGTTTGCCCCAGCCATGGCGTCTGAGAATCTCTGGTTTCAAATTCCAACCTGGATGAGCTTTTTGGCCGTCTGGGCAGTAGATAAGCTGCTGATGAAAGGTGGGGTGGGAAAGGGACGTCGCCAGGGTTGGGGGGGAGGAGAGGCCGGCCCCTGTAACAAATGGCTTCCTGTAAACAGTTCTGTCCCCTCTGGAGAAGTGTCAGATGTGATTCGAGCACTGCAATCACAAGCAGCCCGGCCGCTGCATCCAAGTGCACGGCGGCGGTGCTTTGAGGCCACCCACAATTAGGGAGGCGTGCCTGTGGCTTCAGGATTGTTGTTGTTGTCGTTATCCTGGATTTTTGGTTCTGTGTATTTCCTCAAGGTGCTCAGATGGAGAACGGTTTTCAATCTGGTTGTGTCCAAACTGATCTCATGTGAATAAACTTACTTTGACTTGATCTGGGCTAGTTCTTCCATGTGCTTTATTCCACTCTTCCCGGTGTGGTTCTGCAGAGCATGCTTCTCATCCTCCTCACAGGCCTGGCTTTAACAGCTGCTTTTCACTCAACTGCTATGAAGACCTGAGCCCTGACTAATGCTGAAACCGAACCCTCATCCCAACCTAAAACGGTACCATGTTCCCACATGCTGTGGTTTGGCACTCTTCCTGGTCAAGCTCACAGGAGGTTTTGTGGGAGTCCCCTAACAGATGTCCATAATGGTGTAAGTAATGATCTTAACTAAAGAAGCCAGTACATATACTTGGTTTTATTAATTTATTTCTTTGTTGATCTGCATGTAGAAGTCAGGTGTTCTTCCCTTGGAATTAAATGTGCCATGTGGCTGCAGGTCCTGCTGTGCCTCCTCTCCTGTGGCTTGTTTCTTTAAACACGAACCCACACCTACACTTAGCTGTGTTTAAATGGACACAGCAGGGAACTTGGTAATTGTGTTTGTGTTTTATATTTACCATAAATTCAGAGTTGAGCACAATACCAGATCACTGGAGAAACTTTGGTGCCTGTACATTCTGGTCCCTCAACCCCCAGTAGTTTGGTGGTGCTATGATGCTGCTCCTCAAAAAACTAACAGTTCATATTTTTACCCTTTTTCTGTTACTTTTTTTCCAACTTACTCATCAGGAACTTTTCAGCCTACTCTGGAAGTACTCTGAGGAGTAAAGCTTTACTTGAGTATGTATTTGAAAATGCAGATAATAGCAGTCCCCATCACCACCACTGTGACTATGATCTCCAGAACTGAATGCTTGGGCAAGCCGAAGTTTAGGAATTACTTAACTTTAGAGTGCAAAGGAAACACATTAGGAACTAATCTTGAGGTGGTTAGACTGAACACCAGGATGTGACAGACTGTCTGACCAAGGTGGTTGTGAAAGAAAAGATGTTCTTCAGCCCCATAGAGCTTTTCTGTATCAAGGAAGCTCCTTACAATAGATGCCCTACAAGCAATGCTGCTGCGTCCTGATTTTCTTGGAAGCCTGGAATGCAAATGGTGTGGACACCTGCCTGGAGGCAGTACCACAGGGTCTCCAAAGCAGGGAGAATTGGGCTTCTGCTCTAAGTGCTGGGCAGCCTTAGAGAGCATGTGAGCTGCTTGCCCTTACCAAACCCAGAAGTGCAGCATTCCCTTCTGCAGGAAAGTGGGAGTAGAAGCAGCAGCGTGATTTAAGGGTTGTTTTTTCCCCGAGATAAAAGGAGAAAGTATTTTGAGGTAGTCCCACAGATCTCACCAGTACAAGCACTGTCTGCTCAGGGATGTCTCGGACACAGTGCTCTTTGATTACTCTCCTGTAATTTTGCTCTCTATGCAGCAGTGGCCAAAGAGCTCTGCCAAACCTGTTTGCAATTTCTCCCCTCCTTTTCTAGGTTCTTTTCTAACTGGAAGTGCCTACGGGGATGTTTTGGGTTCTGTATTGCAGAAGTTTTCTAAGGCACAGCATGCCCACCTTCCTGCATCTTTGTCAAGCCTTATCTAATCCTTTTAGTAAACAACCTCCCGCTTGCAGAAGGCTGTAAATACAAGCTCTTAGGCCGCTGTGTGGGGCTGTGTGGGGCTGAATCGGGGCTCTGTGTGATATGTACATGCCCACACAAGCATCCCCGATCCCTGGAAGTGTTCAAGGCCAGGCTGGATGGGGCTCTGAGCAATCTGGTCTAGTGGAAGTGTCCCTGCCTATGGCAAAGGGGTTGCAACTAGAGGATCATTAAGGTCCCTTCCAACACAAGCCATTCTGTGATTCTATTAAAGCCTTTCCTAAATGAGAGTTCCTTGGATGTATGTGTATGTACAGTAGTAAAAAGATGAATTTAGGCAATTGCTGCGAACGTTTCCTTTGGTTCTCTTGTGCTAGTGATGATGTTTGTTTACACCTGGATCCCAGAGGGAATGTCTCCTTTGACCAGGTCTGCAACAGCATGAAGGTGTTGATGAAAACAAATGCAATGGGCAAATGAGAATGTATTCCTGGAGCCAAGGAGCAGAGAGCAAGCTTTGTGGCTCTCTTGTTAGGTTTAAAAGTACTGCCAAGGAGAAGGGAGACTGCTGCTGAGATTACGGAGACTCAGGTAAACTGGGGGCAATCTGTCTTGTTTGGGAATAGATTTTAATGCAGCAGGTGGCAGTTGGTGGACCTCTAGGTGAGTTGATGAAGTCTGTGTCCATTGGTGTCCTTGCTCAGCTGTGAAGGATAGCAAACCCATACACCTTGTCCTTGTAGGCCATGTAAGTAGCAGTGGAATCCACAGTTTACCAGTGGAATGACAACAGCTAAGGATGAAATTACTTGCATGTGCTAATTAAATCTTTCTTTATAATGCAGTAAGCAAAATATTGGGGATTCGGGATGGGTTGATTTCTCTGGGCTTCTGGATTCCAACACTACTCAGAGAACTCCTATACTGGGACACCTATATCCTTACTCTTTTTCCCATTTGTCAGGTGGGAATAGTTTCTAGAAACTCACTCATCCACCACAGGGTGTGTGGCAGAGAAAAGCAACGTTGGGCTGACAAAAGCTGGTGTTTGCCGGCAGTGAGTGCCAGAGATGACAAAGCGATTGGGCTACGGCCGACTGCGCTATTCAGCCGGAAGGATGGGAGTATCTGAGAGGCAGTTTCATCGGGACTGGCGCAACTATCCATTCACCTTCAGTCTCCTGGCCCTCTGCTGTAACTCCTGCACCCTTCTGGGAATATTAATGTTTCATTTCTTCCAGTCAGAAGCAGGTTCATCCCAGGACTGTTTGTCAAGGCATGGCAACAAGTAGGGCAGACGACAACAAGCAGCGGCGGTTCTTCCTGTTGAATGCAAAGGAGCTGTTCCGTGAGGACAGAGCCAAAGGTGGGAGCCCTGCCTGTGAGAGCAGGAATGCGTCAGCAGGAGTGAGCTGTGAATCAGTGCACGCCTCCTAAACGTCAGGTGAGTGCGTGTGCAGGGCCGGGAGAGCCTCTGCTGGACAGAGCTTTGTTTCTGTGCTCATCTGTGGTGCCATCTGGGGCTACGGGAGCTCTCAGGCCAACTTTTAAAGATTGTCTTGGCTCTGTGTGCTCAGACTGCATCAGGGCTGGTTTCTCTGAGGGAAAGAGGAAGGGCAACGTGGAGCCATGGCCCCAACAAGCTGAGTGCCAGCCTGATTATGAGGGAATCTGGCCTTTGCTCCCAGATGGCAAAAAACAGATTGCTTTATGTGTCTGGTTCCACTGTACTTTGCCATCTGCTTTGGCCACTGTTTTGCTCTCCATTGGATGAGGATCTCTGCCTATCTTCTGCAACTTTATTGACTGCAATTTTCTCAACTGCCTTCACTTCTTAGGAAGGGAGCAGGGAGTTGTTTTGGAGAGACAAGAACTAGGTTTGCCGACTCTTTTATTTGCTCTTTTTCTCCTAGTTCCACAGTTTTTACCTCAATTTGCCTGTTCGACCTCAAACGTGCAGGGCCATTTTTAATGTCCCCAGTCCGTTTTCTTTGCTCCAGCCTTTGTGGTAGCTTGTCTCCAGGACTGGAGAAGGAGCCAGTATTTTCTGTGCTAACAAAGTGAGCATTGTAATGCAGTTGCAGAGTGGGTGGATGTGATTGCCGACAGACAGATGTATTCCTTCTGCTAGGGTGTGGATTAAGGCTCAAGGTGACTTTGTTCCTGCATAAATTCACTAACTTTCCCTGGGGAACTGAAGGGGCAGGGTTGCAAGGGGAGAATTATGATAAATGAAAGTGTCAGAAGGAAATGCACTTACATAGCCTGTGCTACCAAAGCATAAATGTGTGCTCTGTGAGGAGCTTTCAATGTAGCTTAAGGTACCACTCCGTGGGTTAAGAAAACCCAGGACGCTGTTTAGCTGGGAATTTGAGCTTGGCTCCCTGCAGGCTGCTCTCCCACTATAATTGCCTGGTTAAGTGGATTAGTGAGCAGCAGCATGGCTTGTTTGGGGTTAGGCAGGCACTGAGGGAGCGAGGAGGGCCCCGTTCCTCACAAGAGGATGAGACACAGGCAGTGTTTGCTGCAGGAAACAGTGCTGCTCTCTACCAGTCAGACTTGTTTGATGCTGAAAGCTGTGGCTGACGGTCGGGTTGTCATTGCGGGAGCTCATTGGGAAGGGTCCCATGGAAACAGTTCCTTTCAGAGCTATCACTTGTCCTTATCTGCCGCGAGGTGGGTATGGTGACAGCAAATCACATCTTGGGACACTTCTTCTCTGCCTTTGTTGCCATGGGAATCAGTGTCTCATGCAGCTTTGTCTTCTGTGAAAAAAGAGAAGTATTGTTACCTCCCCTGGCTTGCCCACCAAAATGTGCTGAGGATGAGAGGGGGGTTGTGGTTAGCCACAGAGCGCCTGGAGCAAACCTTCGTGTCAGGGACAAGACTGTGAGGCTTGGCTTAAAATCTCTCCTGGCCATGCAGGTCCCTCTGCAGTAGTTGCCACACCTGTGCTACGGGGGGGGGGGGGGGGGAGAGATGCAGAGCACAAAGCAGAGAGGCACGCTGGCCCAGGTGGCCCTGTTCCACTCACCCTGGGTCTCAGATGCTATCAGACCTTGCCAGAGTAACAGGGTAACCTGCCCTTGCATCCACTTCACAGTCAGGTATAAGAATCTGGGTCATGCAGATGTCTGACATGCCAAAATATGACATCAGTTCAAAAGCCTGACAAGGCCCAGGGATTTGAATGTGGGAACTCAGGTGGGGTCCCCTGCCTTTGGAGGAGTTGAAGGAGAGGGGCAGAGGTGCCCCAGATTCATAGGGAGAGGTGACGTGTTTCATCTCCCTGGGTGACTGAGCAGCCCCTGGGAGGGATGTGGGAAGCACTCAGCTGGCCTTTCACAACCAGGAGGCGAAGGCCCTGTGGAGCCACTGAAGGGACTTAAGGAGTTCCCAAGGAGCAGGACCCCAGTTGGGTTCCTAATCCAGCATCTGCATCTCTCCTGTGCTTCAGCTCACTTGATCAAGCCCATTTGAGTGTGGCAGGAAGCTCCTGTGTCTGTACCATATGTCTCATCCCTTCCTCCCAGCCCACGATAGATTGTAACTGATCTCTATTTCAGTTACATTTCTTGAATGGATTCCGATAACCAATTAAAAGGTGTCTATCTGCCCAAAACTCCTACGAAATACAGCAGTGTTATTTCCCCAGTACTGAGGAACTGAGTCAGAGGGAGGCTAAATGACACACTGAGGTTACCCAAAGAGGCTGAGCGCTGCTGGGAACTGAATCTGAAAGTTCCTCTCCCCATTGCCAGAGCCCTTGCCTTCTTCCACTGTGGCACTGGATGTGGGGCATCGCCCTGCTCTGCCCCTGGCCTTTCCTCTCAGCCTGGGCCCTTGGACTCTTGAAATGAGCCATAAATACAATCAACGTCTTTCATGAGGAAGACTGATTTATCTCAAGCCCCAAATTTTGGCATTGAAATTAAAGTAGAATTTGAACTAGTCTGTGCAAATAACTCCACAATTACAATCCAGTGCTTTTGCTTAGATGTTGATGTTTGGACTGCTTCATGCTATGCAAAGAGTCTTTTTCATGTTCAGTTATTCAAACTAGAAGTGGTTAAATGTAGAAATAGAAATGAGAAACATGGAAGTCTGAAGCAGCAGGAAAATGGCATAGGAGTTTAACCTGGGATGGAAAGAAAACATACAATTCTCTCAAAAATGTGTGCAAGTGCTGTGCTTTTAAATATAAAAATATATCTGTGTAATAAGCTGTTTTAAGTGAGTCATTCAGAAATGCAAGAAGTTTCACTTTCTGGTTGAAGAGATGCATGTTTCTGTGTTTATCTTTTTGCATATGTATGAGTATATACACATATATAAATACATGAAATGATCATACTGTTGTAGCTTGAACAGTTTTTCTGTATTTCTTTCTCTTCAAATAGTGTTGATTATTCTTTGAGGATATTCATACCAAAACCCACTTTAACTCGTGCACTGCTAATTTAAGAGAAATGGGCTTCAATTACAGCTTGAAGCTGTTTTTGTTGCCTTTGACCTCTGCTTGTGAAAGGCCTTCTTGGAAGTAGTGGAGAATATTGAAATAAAATGATGGGATAAAAACAATGAATAATAGAGGGTGGGCAACTACTGAGTCACCATGAAATACTGCCAATGGAACTTGCTGAGCTCCAACTCAGCTCAATCTGGCTACCTATGTATCATTGCTGAGTTCTTCGAAATGTGCCACCACAGACGGCTGATGCAGCCAGCTAACCACAGGGAAATGGTACAACTTCAAAGCTCTGGGAATAATAAAAGTCATGTCTGCCACTGTCTGCTTACTCACCCTTGAAACGAGCCAGTATGAAAGCAGCAGAGAGCAATTTAGGCTCACAAACAAAATGACTCGTAGGCTGTGATGTGTTAGAAATTAGTCATGTTTCGGTCTGCTCTTCTGATTTTACTCAGAGACTGTCTGCAGTGCCTCGGCCTCTGCCTGCTGTCCTGGACGTCGGGCAAGGCAGGAGAGTCAGGGCATGATGGGGGCAGAGGGGGTCCTCTGGGAAGGAAAATTGAGCCCTCTGAACTGTTCCACCATGCATGAGGAGCACACAGACCAGCCAGCATGGACATGCCAGGGCCTCTGGCCAGTGATTTGCATGGCAAGCTGCTGCTGAGGGCTGGGATTTGCTGTCGAGCAGGAGTGATGGAGGTTGGGAAGCGTGTCAGATGTGGCGTTTGAAGGCACAAAGGATGCTTTATTGGCATGGGGCTTCTCATTCAGTGCCTTCCCCAGCATGGACACCTCCTCAAGGAGGTCTTTTACCTTTGCCAGAAGAAAGGAGGGGAAGGTTGCCCCATTGTTCTCAAGCTTAGAAACTGCTTCCCCTCCCTGAAACTGTGGGGCCAGTGAGGGGCTGCTTTGGTGGTGTTTTTCTTTCATGAGTCTGGAGTGGGTTAGCTTGGTTTTCAAACACCTTCCTCCACTCCAGCCTTTCCCTTATTGTACAGCCATATACTTCTGCTGGCAGGCAGTAAACCAGCAGTTAAAACCAAATCACTTTCCGGTGGGCTCTGTGAGCCCCCTGTTACCCCTCCCCACTGCCTGGGGCTCAGCCCTACCATGCTGCTTTTGAGGACAGGCCTACAGTGGCACATCCACCACGGCCTCAGAGTTTGCTGGAAGTGGGCACTTGCTGGCTGCTGTGCCCAGAGCCCTGCCCGGAGCAGCATGTTTACCCCAGTGAGCTGCAGACACCATGGGGTAAACCTTGGTGTTTGTTCCAGGCCCTTTGTTCCACTTTTTCTTTCCTAGGAGCCCATGAAAGCTGCTGCTATTTCTACTCACTGTCCACAAGAGTGGAAACCCCATGTGGACACCCATCACACGTGGGATACCAGCAGTAGTGCGAGCTTTGGTGGGAAACAGCTGAGAGAAATGAGCCTGAGGGTGCAGTGCCATGTAGAGGTGGCAACTCTTTGTCTTTGCCCTCCAAAACAAGGTTCCCAGTGCACGGGAGGGAACAACAACGCTGCAGTGGTGCTGGTGCCACGCTGGGAATGTAAAGGGCCTGAGCGGTGGGTGGGTTGATTTGAGGGATGTGCAGTGATGTATTTTCCCATGTTCTCTGGGTGTCTGGGGTTGTAAAGCTGAGATTGCCAGGCACTGCTGGGGCCCAGTTCTTATCTATCAATTTTTCTTTCTGCCCAGTACCAGGTCACAGGGGATGCAACTGGAGTGGTGGCATGGCAGAGCCTGCCTGGTGTATTCCCCTGGCACACCTGCCAACAGATCCCACCTACAGGCTCACAGCCATTAGGGCAAGAAAACCTGGACTGGCTCCTGTCTTTCAAATAAGAGCTAAGCAATACTGACAAATCTGAGCAGAAGATCAATCCTGGTGCACTGGCTGCATTTAATACATGAAAGGCCATCTTGCAGGTGAGGGCAGCTCCCCACCGTGGGGGCCTGCAAAGAGACCCCCTCTGAAGCACAGTCCCAGAGATCCATGTTAGGTTTGGGCTGCTTTAATGTTTAACAGGCACAGGTGCACCTCCACAGAGCAGGTAGTGGAGCAGGAGGCTGGTGGTAGTTGTAAGAGAAGGGGTTTTACAGCCCGTGCTGCAGGCACTTTTTGAAATATTAATATCACATCATCTTGTTTTTACTTTTCTGAAGTGGTAAAGCCCAACTCGAGCAAAAATCTTCCATTGGAGCTAATGACAGTTGCACGTATCAGTCTTTTCAGTGGCTAGGAATTAATACAGAATATTTTATCCCTTAAAATGCTGGGCAAACATTAACTAATCCTCTCAACACCCTTCTGGGATAGGTAAATATTACTTGCTACCAGGTGCAGAAACTAAAGAGGAAAAGTTATGTGATTTGCTTAAAGTCACAGAGGGAATCAGGTGGGGGTAGAGGTGGAGGGAGGGGTTTTATAGCTTGTGCCTGTGCTTGGGCTCACTGCAGGTGCTGCCTCTCAACCATTGTTGTTTTGTAAACTCGGTCGTAGTGGTGGGGAAACGTGCTGGTGTCTCCTTAGCACTACAGGGAGTGAACCAGCCGATGTGTGAGCATCCAGGGTCTGCAAGGAGCACAGACAGAAGGAAGGGCTATTAGGGAGCACATGGCTCTGCAAAAGTGCTCTCACTTTGAAGTCAGTAAAGCTTCAGCCCATCAGCTTCAAGGCAGGACTTAAAACTTGTTACTTCAAGGCTGAGCTTGCCATGGATTTGAGGTGCCCCTCAGGGGGCTTAGCCCTGAGCTGCCTGCCTTTAAAGTGGGTGATAAATGTTGTCTGCAGAGCTGGGCTTGTTATCTTTGGGATTTACATAGCAGATACAGTGGCGGGACAGCCCCGTGTTTGCAGACCTGGAGGGAAAGCTGAGCGCCCACCCCGAGGAGAGGGCTGCGGCTGCTGCCCGGGCTCAGCCTTCCCCAGTGCCGCTGCCCTCGGGTCGGGCCGAGAGTGTCTCTTGGGCAGCAGCGCCCGGTGCTCTGTAGGACATTGCCTCCTCTTTGCGGTTGGGATTTTAAATGGCCTTGTAGAGAAGGGTTTCTCTCGTTGTGCTTAATTGCACAACACTAACCTCTCCCTGCTCCCATTCCCATGGCGTGTTGGTTCATCTTCTCTTTGCTTGTTTTCTCATCTCTGACCTGGTCAGGGCTTTAGTTTACAGGTGAGAGATAAAATTCAGTGGAAATGTCTGTGTGTGCAGCCGTTCTCACCTGCAAAGATAAAGGTCATTCTGTGCCTCCAAGTAGTGTTGGGGTTTACCGGGTGTTTACCCATTGGACTGCGACTGCAGCCACTTCAGGGCAGTCGCCATCCATTGGAAAGCCCTTGTTTGTCATTCCCAATCGAGGGTACGAGGTAAGGTCATATAGTCAAGGGCTGTTCCCATGTGACAGGGCTGCTGGAGAAGGCTCCTGTCCCTGCTGCCTTGTGCATGGGCTCTTTTAATTAGAAGAAACATGGTTTATTATTTAAAAGGATATGCTTTGCTGGTCGTTTGTTAGGATCTTGTATCTGAGAGTGCTGCAGTTTGTGAGCCTTAAATAAAGCTGTAGGAAGGACATTGAGCACCTGGGGAAGGGGCTGCTGCAGAACCAGAGCCTATTGTTCTCACCCTGAATTGTGGGGAAGCTCTTTCCCCATGCCGGCTCTTTTACTTGGGAGCCAACTAATACACACGGCGGTTTGTTTCTCCCTCCATCTGTTCCAACTTCAGTTTATTCACGGCTCTGTAGGTATTGTACACTCAGCTGCCTTTTTTTTTTTTTTTTTTTGGATGGGAGAGCCTCCTCTTTTCATGGTTCACTTATTCATTTTGTAGGTCTCTGGCTTCCTTGTCAAGATTTCTCTTTTGTTGTATTAATTGGTCTTAAATCTATAGTCAGGTGCTGCGCGCGTGCTTCCCGTGTACACCTTAACCATCTGCTGTGTTTCATCTCCATGGCACCCGGGCCAAATTCCAGCTCTGGTAATGACATCCTGCCTCCCTGCATTTTCTCTGTGCTTTTAATTGGCTTTAGTTCACGGGGTTTTTTTCCCCTGTTCTAATGTGCACCTCCACTCAGTGGCAAGGAGAGGTGGTCTGGGGTGGTGAGGGGCTCCAGGCTGCTGCACCCACCTGGAGGCAAGATGTCCATCACTGCGAGAAGCCATGACACAACGTGATGACTGGAGAGTGAAATGGGAAAAACGCTGCATTGGAAACCAGATGCACGTTTTCAGCACTGAAAGCAGTTGCGTGACTATTAGAGGCACGCACTGAATTTTGCATTTTCCCAAAGCCTTTTGCAGAACTTTTAGAGGGAGGGAGGGAGTGCTGTTGTCTGCTGTCTGCCCTTCTGTCCAAACATATCAACTGTTGTCCTTGGGGGAGGGCAGAGCAACTCCTGATAACGTTTACCCCGGTCTTAACACTCCTAGATCTTGATACCTGCAGAGTAAAACCCAGACTGCATTGAAGCTCCAGGAGTCTCACTGGTGCTGTCGCCCAGCTTATCTGGCACTTAATAGTGCAAGAGTTGTTAGCTTTACAACCGGGTTTTGGGAGGGCCAGGCTGGTGTCTGTGTTTGGGAATTGCTCTGCGCAGCAAAGCGTTTTCCTGGGAGAGAGCAGGTTCTTGCTACTCTTTTTTCCCTTTGTTGTTGGTGATCGTGTTTTTGGTTTTTTGTTTTGTTGTTTTTTTGTTGTTTTTTTTAATACTGACATCTCATTATAATTTAAGAGATTCTCTGATTCTCAAAACTCACTTAAAAGCGTGGCCTGAATTCTTTATTCACTTTGTCTATTTCTTGCCAGCCTGGAAGCTTGCTCTTCTCTCTGCTAATCCTGTTACTTCTGGTGACAGCCCCAGCCATGGGGGTGAGCCACTGGCAGGGCTCTGTCTCGCCTGTGCTCTCCAATTGGGAGTCCCTGCTCTCACAGCCTGGCTCCAGTTGTCACGCTCAGTGCTATACTGGTGTCTATGGGCATCCAGAGGGTGGGTGGATGGATGGATGGATGTCTGTGTGCACAGCCCCGAGCTGCTGGCACCTATTGAGAAGGTGTGTACCTGCTGGGGATAGCAGCAACACCTTCCTCTTATCCAGGCTTTCACAGCAGGTAAAGTCTTCCTGGTTGCGGACAGGACAATGGCGGAGATTGGGCTGCAGGCAGCCCCTCAAAAAGGAGAGCAACAGTGGACATCATTTTTTGCTTCAGTAGGCAAGACATCCACAGGACTTCAAATTCCTGGTAGTGGTTTTTACTGCTTTGGAAATGCCAAAGGAAGGATTGGAATTGTGGGAGTATTCAAGGGAGTATTGCCACATGGAGTTATGTCGCCTCCTGGTCTTATGTGAACGAGTGGAAGGAATGTCAGGGCTCATGCTTGCAGAAGTCCTCTCACCCTGTTCTGCAGAGACTTTCCCTTGAAACAGCAGTAAGCTGCCTCTGGTCCTTTCCTCTTAGAATCATAGAATTGTTTAAGTTGGAAAATTTCAAGATCATCAAGTGCAACCTAGCACTGCCAAGAGGATAAAGTACTTGTAGCAAAGTCTGCCCTAGCAAACCAGCACAGAACATGTAGGGAGAAAGACCAGTTCTTATCAATGAACAAAGCAGTACAGCTAGCAGTAAAACCATGATCCTTGAATAACCCTGCGAGCCCCAATCCAACAAAGTCCTTGCAATATTATTTATTATTTGTCTGTTGAGGTCTTTGTGAAGATGGTGGCATGCTCAGCAAAGTGTTAGGCATGCACATGTGTGCTTGTGGGAAAGTGTCTGCCCTGAAGTATTTGGAGTCCAAGTGAATGAGACAGGTGGCAGGGGAAAGAAAGGTCTGTGGATCCTGTTTCCTTGGTGAGACATAGGCTGACTGCAGTTCAGATTTGACTAGTATTTGGGAACATGGAGATGTAGGGAGGAGGTTTCTCCAAATGTTTCTTGCTGGGGTGCTTCATGGCACGGTCTTTAGTGCATCTCTGAGTGATTAAATGTCATTGGTAATCTAGTCTTTTACTTGTGAGACTTGGGAATTCAATAGCAAATTTCTGACTCTGAAGTAGTCTTTTAACCACGGTAACATCCTTCATTTACTACAAGGTAAGACTTCTAGATCAGGAATGCTCTGGGTCAGATGTGATTGTTTCAGATGTGTGGGGTGGTTTACCAGTGTAGTGGGTCAGCACTGTGTGTCTCCCTCTGTCCCATAGGTCTGATATCTGTAGCGATGAAACAGTTTGTGAGTGATACCGGATGTATCACTGTTCTCAGTCCTGGGAGAGAGAGAAGTATGGCATAGAAGAAATGAGGGTTTTTAACTCAGTGTCAGAGAAGAAAGTGCTGCCGTGGTGTGAGCATTGCCTCAGGTGGGCAGCATCCTGCCTTCCCACAGAGGTGCTTACAGCAGGGAACAGAGATCCCCCTTGGTTAATGAGTCAGTCAGTGCTCCCTTCCCCTGCCTCTTTCCTTGTTCCCACAGATCAGATCAGCCCTCTGTGCCACAGCCTGTCACCTGATTTATGGGAGCCATAAACTGCAAAGCAGAAAGAAATAAAAATACTAAACACTTAGTTTTTTAAAAGGCCAACAGCACATTGAAGTCTCGGTGATAATTTGCTCATAAAGAAATATTATGCTTCAGATCATAATCCCAGGCTGCAGATGGAGGCTGAGGTCTGGCCTGAGTCTCTCACACTTAGGCTGTAAAAGGAAGGGAATGGGATGAAAAAAAACACATAGCATGTGGGGATTAGGCTTGGCTGTCTTGCTGTCCATCAGCTCTGGTGCCTGGGAGGTCTTGTGGAGAAGGGCTGATGTTCTCCAGAAAAAAAACTTGTTCTCTGTTACAGGGACAGCAGGCTCATGGAGGGGTGGGAGGCAAGAAGGGAGGAGAACATAAAAATGCATGAACAGCAGTCAAACAACTGAGATTTATAGTCTGTGTGCAAGTGCCCAAATTGGTGAGTTGAGGGCTGTTCCCCTCGGACTGAGCAGGGGGTCTCACCTACTCTATCCATAATATTGTTGGCCTGGCCAGCCAAATGCTTGTTGATGCTGCTTGGGCAGCAGTTGCCTTTAATAATTGTTGTTGAACACTGGGTTTTGCTCAATGCAGGTGGGTGTCTCTGTTTCCAGAGGTGAAAACCAGCCCCCAGCCAGCAAGAGCAGAGAAGCAGGTAGGTACACGAGCAGGTTAGACCTTAGGTGGTGTCAGTGTTTGACTGACAGTCCCAGCTGCCCCAGGCAGGGGGTTGTTCTGGGTGGATAAAATTCCTTTCTGGCTTGGTTTCCTGATACAAACACTGTCTGTGGCTATTTACCTACTTGCTTGCACTGGGGACAGGCACCTGAAGATTAAAAGGAATGCATTTCCCCAAAGGAGATCAAGGATTTCACAGCCAGTTCAGTGCAGATGTATTTTCCCCATCTGATCTTCTCCACCTCACCCTGTCACAAACACCACTGCCACCTCAAACAAATCTTGCTATGATGCTGGTAGGGTTGTGGGAGGGCAGGAAGGCTGTTAGACATGTGTTTGATTTTTCTTTTTTTCCTTCTGTCTTTTCCTGATGTCCTGCTGGCAGGGAGGCTGCTGGCAACAATGTCTTGCTCCCTGAACAACATGGAGTTTGATTGCTTTTCTCAAGTCTTCTTCTTACAAGAAACTCTTCTTTGAAAGAGAACCTTTCTTTCTTAGATACGTATCTGAGATGTGATGTAGGGCTGCTTATAAAGACATGGGAACTGGGAAGAAATTGTCACTTCTGGGTTTTTCCTTAATTTTCTCTCCTTTCCTCTCCTCTAATAATAAAAATGAACAGATATTCCAGGAAGCCCTAACTCTTCTCTAGGATTCATAACATTCATAATGCCTGCTATTCCAGCTCTGTTCCCGGTGCAGCCTTAGTGGTGTTGAATTATCCCCTCCCTTTTGCCTGCTGGCCACACTGCCCCTGACATTGCCCACTATGCTGTTAGTGTTTGCAAGGAGAACACACTGCTCATACTCCACTTGGCATGCCTGTAACTCCCAGTTCCTTTTCTGCCAGGCGACTACTCGGCTGGTCTCTTCCCAGCCCATGCTGATGTCTGTTGTTATTCCTCCCCAGGGCAGAGCTTTGCACTCCCCTTCCTGTGCTTCATGAGGCTGCTGTTGACCCAAAAGCTGAATTTCTCAGGGTTGTTTTGGATCCTCAGTTTGCTGAGAGTATGATCATTCTGCCATGCTACATTTAAAGGGGTTTTATAACTCCTTGAGAACTGCTGAGTTCAGCCTTGCTGCATCTCAAAGGCTTGCTGGCGATCTCTGCAGACACATGTTAATGGTAATCAAAGGGACAGGGTACTGCTTTTCAACAAGGACTTTCTTAATTAAAATAAGAAGGCTTTAACAAAAACAGATCCAAAGCATAAGTAGCCTGGTTGAAAAGGGAATCTGAAGTATTTAACTTCTCCCACAAAGATGCCGCTTGGGAGATTCAGGGGTGGTCCTGGGCTCAGCAGTGCCTGTGCTCTTGTGGCAGGAGATCCTGCACTCCGTATGAAAGCAGGAGAGTTTCAAACACTCTTCATCAACCCCAGAGACACAAGGGCATGAGTCTAGTTCAACTCCCCCTGGGGAAAAAAACATCACTTTTACCTTGTAAATTAATCCAGTCAAGACTGTTCCCTCCTCTGCAGCCCTTTACAGTGTTGAATACTGTAGGAGAAACTTCTCCAGGAGAGAGGATTCACTAGCTATTTCTCCTCTTGTTAGAATAGGCAGTTCATTTTCTTGGATAAATCAAAACTTTCAGAACATCTGGCTGCCCTCATCTTTCCCTTAGTGTTTCCTGAAATGTTTAACAGCATCCTCTTTGCCTGTATCCCAGACACTGAGTTCCTGTTTGCAGTCAAGGTTTCTCTTTGCTTCTCCTCAATCACTGATAAGCAGGGGAAAAAAATGATCATGATGGCCAAAATGCACCATTTCTTGTGGTAAGTGGCTGCAGAAGTGAAACTTTGTTCCTTTCACTAATTGTATTTTCTTCTGCAAACATGAGGGAGAAGTGATGCTTTCTCCCACCAGACAATAAGTACTTGGAAATGTCGTAAATGTTTAGTGATGTCTTTTAACAGCACACAGAAAGAAATCAGCTCTGAACTTCATTCCTCCCAGACCCTGTCTTTCATTAAGAGGTGGTAGGTGATGTGTCTGTGCAGGTTTGGCAATAGACACTGGTACTATCTGAATAGCAATGAACATCTCACTTCTAATAGGGCTGAAATAGTGGTCCTTTGTGGGTCAGTGTAAGCAATAGCAGCATGTTCTTAACAGGTGCCAGAAGTGGTTGATAAATCACTAATCTCTCCAACAAAATGTTCAAAAATGAAGAATGTTTCCAGGAACTTTACTTGGATGTTGTAAACTCTGACTTTCATGGAGCACAGGTATTTACAAGGAATAATCTACAGATACTGTTCATTATAAAGTATATAAATAAAACCACTTGAAACAACAGAACTATATGCTCTCTGGACACCTGCAGGTTTGGATAAGCAAGCAAGCAAGCACACCTGTGCATTGTCCTGTAAATCAGTGTAGGTTTGTCTCTTGGCTACCAGGTCCAAGGCTGTTACCCATGCTGGTTTGGGCAGTAGCTGTATAGCGGATGAAACCTGTTTGGCTCTTTTGCTTGTGAGCCTGCAGAGAAGCTGAGGATAGCAGAATATGTTTGGCTCCTCTGCTGGGGGGGAGGCAGCTGTAATTGCTGTGTAACCTCTTCTCAGTGGGTAACTTGATCACTGCAACAGGCGTACGCCAGGGTAAGTGGTGGTGATCCCAGGCCAGCTAGGATTTAAAGCATGCCACCTGCTCAGCAACTCCTTTTCTTTGATTTTGTTTCTGGTGCCATCCTGCCCAGTGATACCTTTGAAAGACTGCATTTGCAGCTTCATCTGTCAGCACTTCTCTCCCAGGGCTCATCAGCAACAAGCTCTCACCTTCCTGAGCGCTTTGGTTCATAAGACCCTCCTTTCCTGTGTCTTTCTTGTGAGTCATCTGAATTTACCCTTGCTGTGTCCAGTGGGGCAGGTTTTCTGTGCTCCATGTCTGCCAGGGTTGCTCTTCTCTTCTCTGCCTCCAAAGGAAAGGCCCTTCAGGAGCAGCGGTCAGCACAGCAGCCAGTGGATAGAAAATCATTCCTGGGAACTTCTGGTTTCTTTTGGAGGTGAGCTGGCTTTGTTTGTGTAGGCTTAATGGCCTGACAAGAGACGGTCTGCGGGAACTGCAGCAGTCCCCCTGCATATAACTCCTGCTTCTGGGAGAAACAGCCCTGCTGCTCTCATCTGATGCTACGGTGCAGTGCTGACTCTGTTCCCCATCCCCGCTTGTCCAGCAGCAAAGCGATTAATTTTCCAAGTGACATCGTCGATTGAACCCTTTAAATTGGGGCACTAGAGATGTAATTTAGATTAAGCTAAGGTTCCAGCTGCAGGGGAGACACTTAAAACATGCAGTGCAATTCTGCCTTCTTCGTAGAGCATTTCCTTCTAAGCCTGGAGACCCTTTCAGGCGCTACTGGGGTGCAAAACTCTTTTGTTGCAAGAGGAGGGAGCCTGATGGAGATGGGCACAGTAGCTGAGCAGAGCTGGCTCCTCAGGCACCAGGTGGTGAATTAACCCTATCTCATGACCCAAAGTGGTGCAGTGGATGTCTCTGAGCAGATGGGGCAGGGAATGCCTTCTCTCAATGTCTCTTTTATTCCTAGGAAACCTCGCAATATGCTTTTCAAATCCGCTGTTCCAGAAGAGCAACTAAGCACGTGCTGAACTTTGATCAAGCCAATGTTGGTGTTAATAAGTTACAAACTAACCCAAGTACTCTGCAGGAGCCGAAGGCAGCCTGGGGGAAGTTCTCTGCTTTTCCGTAAGAAGCACCTTGTTACAGTCCCTTCTGTTCCCATCAGCTTCATTAACTCAGGCAGCCCCTCCAAGCTTGGATGCCAAAACAGCTCTTGTATTAGCTCAGCTCTGGGCTGATGCAGCCAGTTCTCCAGCTGCTGGAATGCCACTCTGCAGGAACACCAGCTTGGTGCTGGCCTGGAGAGCAGAGGTGCCATGTCCCCGTTTGCTGGGGGAAACAGGGAAATGTCATGGAAGAGGCATGCAGAGAGGCCAGGAGCTCTGCTGTTAACCTCCTGCCCAACTCCGGTCTTTCCTCTTTCTTTGACTTTTTGCAAGATGAAGGCCTTTTGCTTATATCTGGCTTTTTGCTTATCTGCTCTCACAGTCTCCTCTTATTCAATGGCTTTGGGAAAGACTGCCTTGCTTCTGCAACTTAGATGTTACTGGAAATCTCTTGTCCACTGAGCTCAATGTGATTCCTGCTTAGGAAGCACCAATATACTTTACAAGAGCTGCTGATGCTTCACTCTGAAGCAGAAAAACTCAAAGAAGGAAGTGATGCTGTTTATATTTGTGGTTTCTACCTTTTTTTTTTTTTTAAAGTAGGAATTTTACAGTTTTCTTTAGCAAAAATGTATTGCTGAAGAAAGTTTGTCTGGAGACCTCCTTGTTGGTGGCCATAGAAGCTTTTTTGCAAAAACTACTTAGAATTTTTTTGAAATATAGCAAATACAATGAAAAAATGGGAAGAAAAACTGAACTTTGGGTAGCGTCTTCCTCTTTAATGGGACTCCTTAGTACCAGCACCAGTTTTCCTAGCACAAAACTGAGAAATTGACTCTTTATTAGTATGTTGCCTCCTCACCATCCCTGTCCCTTATTGACACCCTCAGGCTCCATCAGCAGCATCCATACAGTAAGTTTCCTTATGCTTGTTCCTGGACTCTGTTGTTCTCTGTGCCAGAGCTCCCAGCACTGCTGTCCTGACAGTGGAGCAGGCACATGGGGGCTCCTTTGTAGTCCTAGGTGTCATTCCTCAAGAACAAGCTTTTCCCTGGGATTTGGATCTTACCTTTCTTTCTTTGCTTATGCCCCATTTGTCGTATTGTTTGAATGAGACCCACCTTGCAGGTGTTCCTGTGCATGGCTAAGATTGGATGTGTGAGCAGTGCTGGCAGAGAGCTGAGAGACAGCTGAGGGGAGACAAGGCAGGGATGGCACGAGCCAGTGCGCTGAGTCCAGGTGAGTAGTACCTCTCTTTGGGTCTCTCGCTGGATATGGTCCAGCTACAGCTGCTGTGGGATCAGGCAGTGCTGTAGTCCTTTGGGCAAGGGCGCGGGAATCATGGGGACACCCTCCTCCCCGCACTGGAGGGACCTGGCTTTCCCCTTCTTCTCTCTGTCCTGGTCATTCCAATGGCAGTGTGGAGTGACAGTGGGAGGAGAGCTGAGCAGTGTGCTGCAGCTGGGGACTGACCCCTTGGGAGGGCTTGGCAATTACAGCTCTGCCCTGAAACAAGGCAATCTGGGTCCTGCCACCAGCCCCGCAGGACTTGAGAGGCTGCAATGCTGCAGCCACAGACGTGGCTAGGACGAGGGTGCCACAGCCACCACTCGACAAAGCAGTGGAGGTTTGGCAGAGGTGTCTGTGCTGCTCCTAAGGCTGGGTGGGATACGGGTGGCACGATGGGTGCTCAGTGCATCCCAAAGTCTGTACTGCCAGATCTGCTCCCTCATGCAGCTTAGCCAGGCTCACCAGCCTTTGATCAGCGTTGGGAGGTGTTAGGGCAGCCCTCACAACCCCTCTGCAGGACCCAGTGACCATTCCCCACCTCTCAAAGACATCACAGGATCAGTCTCTGGAGGGAACAAGAGGCAGTCAGGAAGGGGCTGCTGGATTCCCCGTGGGCGTGGAGAAACACCCGTGCCCCTGTTGCTCTATCTGCAGTGCTCCACAGGCCCCTGCTCCCTACCTGCCCCCTGGGGCAGGAGGAGCGCAGGCCCGTGGGCCAGACGGGCACGTACAGCAGGGCCACTTCTCACATACGAGGGCTCCCTTCAACAAAGCCGTGTCTGTCCTGCTCCCACTATTTCTGCCTATGCGGTTGGGGACTGGGGGGGTGGAGGAGCACAAAGGACCCCAGACAATAGGGCGAGCGGGAGCATTCCTCACACCCATGGCGGCAGGCAAATGGGCTTTGTCTCCAGCCGATGCCTCCCTCCGTTCGGGGGGCAGTCGCTGCCGTCCGTCCTTCCCTGCTCCTTTGTTCCCGCTCTGCTGCCAGGGGTGAGACAGGCAGGTGAGCGGCGCGCAAGGCAGGGGGCTGGCAACGTGCGGCGGCGGCCGCATATTAATGGATTTCTCCAGCCTGTCGCTGGGTGTTTGACTTGATTCATGAGACTCCTCCGTCGGATGCGGCCGGCAGGGAGAGAGAGCAGGGAGACAGCTATTGTCTGCCAGGCCTGGGGCCCTGCCGGTGCTGCTCCGGTGGCTGCCACCGCCGCCCCCAGCCGCAAAAAGCACTTTGCACCTTTGCCCCGATGTCCTTCCCACTCGGGGTGTCCGTCTGTCCAGGGTGGTGCGAGGTGGGACCGTCTGGTACCTGCACACCATGCGTGTTCCTGCGGTGTGAAGCTGCGCTGGGAAGGCAGGCAGGCAGGCATCAGGCAGCTTCCCAAACACAACCCCTCGGAGTGCAAGAGCATCGCACTCCAGTCTCAACGGGCTGGGCTGCTCACTGCTTGTGCAGCTGGAAAAGCTTTCACCCAGTGTCTTAGTGACACCAGGAAAAAGCTTCTGATGCCTTTTTTTTTTTTTTTTTTTTTTTTTTTTTTTTTTTATTGCAGCTGTAGATTTTACACTACATTTTATGCTTGGCTATAATTTTGAAACAAAACAAATAGGCAGCTGGTGGACAGGTATCAACCAGGCAGCGATCAGCTTCTATCTTGAAAAGCCTGATTCAGGTACAGCATTTGATAATGCTCTTTGTGGGAAGGGCGTGGATAATAATAGCAGAGAAGGAAAACAAACTGGATGGAGCGCACTCCATCATGCTGACAAAGACCTGGATTGTACATGCCGGAGTGCAAATAGGATTGTTTGCATATTCAGCTGACTCTATCTTCCCTTTTGCCCATCCCTGAACGTCGGTGGTGCCTGAGCTCCTTGGGGAGCTGTTTGAGTTGGGGGGACAAATGTGTGTGGGGGAGGGTGGTAAAGGAGCATGTGGAGGAGGAATGAGAGCAGAGAGGGTGCTGCTTTCAGGAGCTACAACAGAAAAGGGCTAGCTGGTGGGCAAAATGCTCCGGGGATAGAGTTTATCGGACTGAATATAGGAAGCTACAGATGAGCTTGTCTGTCAGGCTTCCTTTTGTATCCCTGACATGCAGTTCATCTCACTCTGCAGAGCAAAATAAAGGTCCCAGGTTTGATTTTTTTTTTCTTTCTTTTTCTCAGCTGTCAAGGAATAAAACTGAACTGAGGGGGAAAGGAGCATTTATTCCCAGCAGGAAAAGAGAGGAACGCTGAAATGAAGGATTTTCTCCAATTATAGCACTCCTCAGGCAGCAAACCCACCTCTGGGTTTCCAGCAAACCTACCAGGCCTACAAACCAAACCAATCAAGTAATGTCAAGGTGTATTTACTCTCCTAGTAACCTGCTGACCCATTCCCTGTCTGTACCATGCTAGTGGCTCACAAGGATGCACCCCGGTGCTGTGTGCTGGGAAGGGGCACAGCTGTGAGCCCAGGTGGGGCAAGGTGACTGAATGGCTCCCAACTCCTGCTCTCCATCCATCATAGCATGGAAAGGGGGTGCTGAAGAGGAGCCTGTGTTGGAACAGTGGTGCTTGGGGACTGTGCCTGTCCTTTGTGCTGGCTGCTCTCAACGAGGCAGAAAATTAATTGTAAAGAGGAACTCTCACACACCTGCCTGCAGCTGAAGAGCAGCTTGTGTCAGAGATCACCTAGACTTGACTGCTGTCAAATATTGGCTGCAAGTGAGATGGATTTCCTGAATGCTGTGTTTTACTTGGTGACATATCCTAAACCTTTGGGAAGAGCTTTTTCAAATAAGCTTTTCTCAAGTTTTTTGCAGATGTCTTTTTTTTTCTTTCTTTCTTCTTATAAAGAGTATTAGGCTATCGCAGCACTGGAAATGCTGATAAATTGGTGTAAAAGTCTTGTCTGCTATTCCTTTCCCTATCTAATGTTCATCTCTGCACTGTCCTCAGAGCATGTCCTGCCCACAGTTCCTCTGTTAACTTGTCCCTGCTCATAACACCCTGCACAAAACCCACAACTGGGCTCTTTTTGGTCTGATTAAAATCATGCTGTGCAATAGGAAATACAAATTAGCTCTGGCCTTTGGGCTCCTGACAAGTTTCCAGTGCTGCTTTCAGCACCACGCAGATTGTGTAACTCCATCCGTGTGTCCTCCGTGTGGTGACGTCTCCCCCTCCGTCATGAGCTGGGCTGGCTGCCACACATCCAGGTTCAGCTGTTAATACTTCAAGCAGCTTTTAGAACTGAAGGAGGAAGAGAGATTGCCAGCAGCCTTGTGAAATGCGGAAACCAGCTTTTTCTTGCTAGGAGACAGTGTGGGAAGGGGCAAAAAGAGGGTTTTTTCTAGGTAATTCCCCAGATCTTGATGTTTGTGCAAATATCTCCCTGTCTAATGAGCAATTGGGGAGCTCAGCACCAGGACAGCCAATGCTTCAGTACAGGATTAACCTCTGAAGGAAGAGCACAGTAGCATCTTATACAAACTGTGGCTTAAGTTTGCCTGGCCATGAAGCACACAGCACTTTCCTGCCTCCTCCAAGGATTCAAGCCGGGCAACTATGTTGCATCATTTCGGCATTGCTAACAGAAGGGCTCAGGCAGCAGCTACCGTGTCATGTCTTCAACAGAAACCTTTAAGTCTCGGCAACTTCCTCTGAGGATGCTGAAGCAAACACTGTCCAGACCTGCAAGTGAACAAGTTACAAATGACATCTCTGGTTCGAAATGGTGCGTGGGCGCGACGTGGGTGAATGTTCCCTGCCCTGGGTGTTTTCTAAAGGTCTCTGAAGCATGAGGCATGACTGAATGACTTGTGTTTTCTTTAAATGACGAGTGGGTGAATCTTGAATCATTGGTCTGCTTTTATTTTTGTTAGATGTGTGTGGGCTGACAACATGACTCAGTATTTTCTCTGCAGATGCAAAGATTGTACTGCCAATTCTCGGTATGCTTCAGACAGTTTCACACAGAGAACTGGAACGCTTTTTCAGTCCAGAGCTTTGCTTTTCGGCAGTCTTAAGCCTCTTGATGTGAAAATAAATAAGTAATTTTAAAAATGAGTGCTTTGCCAGAATCTGCAAAAATACACCGAAGAAATGGCCAAACATGGGGAAAGTACCTATACCTCAGTGTTTCCCCAATAATTTGTCTGATTTTTTTCATGTTATTCTGGAAATGGCCATTAACATCTGATTTCTCTTTGTGATTCTCCCTAGCCTCAGTTGCTGCTGGGCCATCTCTCTGTCTGCTGAGTATCATCTCTGGTGTTTATTTAACCACCCTTGCCCTGCTGGGTGAGAGCCACCATCCTCGGACTGATGGCTGTGAGTTCTCCCCTCCTCCCAAGAGACAAATAGGTATATTTGTGGGTATCTGTATGTGGTTCAGACAGAAGTTCCAGAAAACGTTCCTTTCTCCCTTCTGGCAACCTCCCTGCCTTGCTCCCCCTTCTTTATCCTTCCTTTATGCCATGTACAGCATATGGCATGTGCTTTGGGAGATATGCAAGGCTAGGCATGGGCTTTGGATGCTTTTATTGTGCAGTGGTGAGTGCTCTCTTCTCCCACATCCTCTTTGCTGATGTGCAGTGTGCTGGTAGTCACGTCCCTGATAAGAATGGCTTTCTTGCTAAGACTCTCATCTATAATCATGGCCCAGCATCTTACTGCCAGCAATAAACCGTTTTTCCCTGCTGATAGCAGCCCTCAGCCCGCCCTGGACCTTGCTGAAGATTTGTGAATGGCTAGAGAATGACAGACTAGTGGATGGAGGATGTTGCAGAGCAAAGGTTGTCTATGAAGATGATGTGACTATAGATTTGCTCTGTAGAGCATGCAGGGTGAAATGAATTCTGTACACTCTGTTTATTTGATTGCTAACTTCTACCACAGAAGAATTTTCACACTCAACCCCTAGCAATGTCCTTGGCTAATGTGACCTGTACTTAGCAGCAGGACCAAACCCCACTATGACCCTGACTCTGTACTGACCCGTACAACAGTGAGCCATACCTGGCCCATATATGCACAAGCATATAATACAAGCATGTATTATAGTGCTAGGGAACTGTATCATCTTTCTATCATTCTAGTTGCTCAGTCCTAAGATTTACTCCCTATTCCTGGCAATTTCTCTACCTTCCACTGCTTACCCATGGCAATCTTTCACCCTAAGCTTAAGGCTGAGCACATCCACCATCCCTACAAACTTCACGGAGAGCCACTTGATATGACTGGCTCAAGTGCTTTTGCAGCTGTATCTCACAATGACAAGAACTGGGTACCAGGCCTTATAATTTCTCCACAATCCTCGCATTATTCAGGAATAATCCTACAATTTAAGCTCTTTTTACTCCACAGCCTAATTCCAGCCTTAAGCACAAGCTATCAGCCAGCACTCCTTGAAACATGAGCAGAAGCATCCTGCTTTACTGAGTACCAGCACTCAGGCTTGCCCTGAGGAGGAAAGAGGTGGTGCTCTTTAGTCCTCAGAATCCCAATCCCTAACCTTGACTTTAGTGTCTGAAGACCTGATGCTCTTTATCTCTGTACCTCTGAGTTCCAGAGCCACTCACCCCTGCCAGCCCCAGCCATGTGTTTCTAAGGTGTTGGCTAGGGTCCAGGCATGGGGATGGAGGCATCCACTGGGACTTGCTGGGTTTAGGGGCTGGAAGTTCTGTTTGTCAGAAGTTGTGCTTGGTGGGGCAGGGCACATATGGTGGAGTTTAGGGAAAGATTATGGTTGGGCACAGCTTGAAGGATCAACTGGCTTACTCCAGCTGCTGAGGGGATGGTAGGCTGGGTGCAACCCAGAGCATGGGGCGAGGGGGAGTGTGACAGTGTCCATACATCAGACAGACACTGATGGTGTGTTCCACTGATCACTCTCCTTTCTTAAGAAAGGCTTCTTTGCTCCTGCCTCCTTACTTCTCACTATGAGCTTTACTTTGCACTCTTAAGATCACAACTTCCTTTTTTCAAAAAAAAATAATATTTTTTTCCTGTAATCAAGGCCTGTGAAGGGAAGCACCCACAGGGTGCTGAGATCAGCCTGCTGCCTCATTCTTTGCACTCTCATGGGTGGGCAGCTTTCTTGTGTGTCAAGTGAAAACTTCCTCACCCAACCCTGTAGTGCTGGACTCACCCTGAGCCAAGCCAGGTCTCCTCCCACGTCCCTCACGTTAGGCAGCCTCACCCCATCTCTTACAGGAATAAGAGTGTGCCTTACCGAGGCTCTCTTGTTTGCAGACACCTCCTGAAACACAACACATGTGCATTTTTATGGCCAATTTGGACAAAGTCATCCCTCCAGATGGTAACTGCAACTTCTAGATAAGACCTGACATGTGACAACCCAAGAAACACCAAATTGAGGAGGGAAGGAAGGAATTGTCCATTTTCAGACGCCAGCGTGGCTACATATACTGACACTGTTGCACAAACACAAACAATTTTATCTGGAACAGTTGCCTCTTGGTAGTTGTTCCATTACCTGTAATTGATTATGCCAGAGCTTGCAGCCTCTATGATCAGAAAGCAACTTCCTCTGTGTGCTTTTGAATCAGATTAATAAAGGGAAACAATATTTCTACTGAGAAAGCCTCTTGGTATGTATTATTTCCTGAAACCCTCAAATTGACATTTGTTACCTTGCTGGTGTTTCTTACCCCTATGAAACTTAACATCAGCGTTTTAGACAACTGATATGTCCGTGGCCACATTTTCAGTTGTTGAAATACTGGGATGTGTTGGGAAACAAAAGAGTACTGAAACGCCCACTAACAATGTCCTGCAGGTCAGAACCTCATGCACTTTCTAAATAGGTCAGGGTTTGGTCCGAGAATCTGGTGTTTCTTGAAGATATCCTTTACATTTCCTTTATATCTCTATTTCATCCTCCATTCAGTCACAGAGCCTGCATGCTGGATTTATTTGTTTTACATTTTTTTGCTGTCCAATTTGCTGCCAAATCATCATCTCATGTTGCTGTCTTATATAAACGTTAACAGTAGCAAGCTTCACAATAACAGCCTGGAAAGGAAACATTTACTTCTGAGCTTTCCCCTGCCAAACAAATGTACAGCGTTTGCTTTTTTTGTGGCTACTGGTTAAGGCCATGGGATATAAAATTATAATGCTGTAGGCAGTGTTAGTCTATTACAGTTATGATCACTGTAACATGCACTTCAACATATTTATTGTTTTGCTTTTAAATTCCTACGTTCAGTGTGGAGGACACGAGTCCCCATTCCCTCACATAATCTCCATAGCTCCTTGAAAGTCTGCAGGAAAAAACCCTCCATTTTTAAGCTCTACTTTCTTGTTCTGGGTGACACATAGTGAAAGCATCGGTGTTACTTTTCTGTCCTGAAAGAAGGGGTGACGGCGTGAAATGTAATAATGATGCAAAAGTACAAACGTATGCAGAGAGCTTGAACAAGAAATAAACGAGTGGAACCCGCAGCTGGGCAGCATGGAAACACTGGCCTGTCCTAAAATCAGACGTGCCTCTACCCCGAGGTCCCTCCGGGAGAAAGCATCCGTGCGTGTCCACCAGCATTCCGTGTGTGGAATTCAGTTTGTGCCTGATGAGTTGGGGACAACACTTTTCAGAAATTGTAGTATGCGAGTGGTACGTCATTGGCTTCCTCTGCCCCTCGGCGGGGCCCTGCAGGTACCAAACTCGCATGAGGAGGATTCAGCCGGAACCGGGGAGACTTGCGCGGGCCCCAGTGCAGAGGCCAGCAGAGCCCGGCTGGCCCCGGCAGCTGCTCCGACCGACCTGCACCGGCTCCTCGGGGACGGGACGGGAGGAGAAGGGACAGGACTGGAGGAGACAGGGCTGGACAGGGCAGGACGTCCCGACCCTCAGGCGCCGCCGCCGCGGTCGTTACATAACGGGGGGGGGGAACGGCGCGCGCCTGGTCCCGCCCCCCCCGCCCGTGTCCTCGCGGCACCCCGCCCCGCCCCCTCCCCGCGTGACGCTAACCGGGGGGGGGGGCCAGCGCGTGCCTCCCCGCGCCCCGCCCCCCGGTAGGGGCGGCACGTGCACGCCCCTCCCCGCGCGCCTGGCGGGGGGGGAATCGCGCTCCCCCCGCGCACGCTCAGTGCCCGCCGCCCTCGGGCCGGGCCGGGCGGGGCGGGACCGGGCGGGGCAGAGGGGGGGGGTGCTCCGTTCGGCGGGGCGCAGGCGCGGCGGGGCCGGTCGCCGTGCGGGGCGGGCGGGGAGGGCGGGGCGCTTCCCTCCTCCCCCCCCTTCCGTCCCCATCCTCCTCCTCCTCCTCCCCCCGCCTCCGCGGGGGCCGGGTGACGCACGTGCGCGCGCCCCCGCGCGCTGTTGTCCGCTCGCTCCCGAGCCGCCCGCCCGTGCGCGTGCCTGCCGGCGGCGGGGGGCGCGCGCGGCGTGCGGGGCCGGCACGCGCGCTGTTGTTATTGGCGGCGCCGCCGCGGCCGCGGCGGAGGGAGCGGGGCGGGGGGAACGGGACGGGACGGGGAGGAGCGGGCGGCTCAGTCAGGGAGTTCTTTAAAGATGGCCGGAGCGGCGGCCGCCGCCGCGACCCCCGTGTACTGCGTGTGCCGCGAGCCCTACGACGTGAGCCGCTTCATGATCGAGTGCGACATCTGCAAGGACTGGTTCCACGGCAGGTACGACGCCGGGAGCAGCGCCGGGGTCGGGCGGCGCGGCGGGGCAGCGGCCGGGGCGGGCGGCCGGGCGGCCACCGGGCACAGGCGGTGGCAGTCGCCTCCCCCCCCCCCTCCCGGCGAGGGGACAATGGCTGCGCGGCGGCAGCACGGAGGGACCCGCGGGCGCCCGGCCGGTCCCGCTCCCCGCGCGGTGGGGACAGCGCCGGTGCCGGCGGGGGCGGCCGTCCCCGGGCACATGGGTCCGCGGCTGCGAGGGGGCGGACGGGCCGGGCCGGGCGGGGGGGCCGGTTACGAAAGAGCAACAGATGCGGTGCCGGGGCCACCCCGAAGTTGTGCGGGCTGTGCGGCGGCACCGCGTGTCCCCCCGCGCCCCCGGGGGGTCTCTCCCGGGACAGGGCGGTCTCCCGGCGGCGAAGTGCGGGCGCCGGGGCTGCCCCCGGCCGGGTGCGAGCTCCGGGATGCCCGTGCGTTTTGTTTGCGGGGCGGGGGGAGCGTAGGGGGAGAAGGGTCGCCCCGCGCCTCTCTCTGCTTTGACGTTTCCAGCCCGGTCCCGAGCGGCCGCCGCCGCCGCGTGTGTGTGTTTTGCGACCCGAGCGTGCGAATAATAAAAGGCCCGGCAGGAGGAGGAGGAGGAGGAGGAGGAGGAGGCGGCAGCGGTGGGGATCCACGGGCAGTTAAACAAAGGAGCAAGTTGCGGGCCCGCGGCGGCGGCGGCCGCTCGGCCGGGCCGGGGCTTGCGGGGGCCGCGCGGTGCCGCCCCCGCCGTGCGGGGAGCGCCGGGGCGAGCGCGGCGGGCCGTGATTGACAGCGCGGCGTTTAAATACCCCGAGCGGCCACAACAACAGCGCCGGCCGCCCGCGCCGCGCCCCCTGCCGGGCAGGGCCGGCAGCGCCGCCCCGGCCTGCCCCCGGCGCTGGGGGGGGAGGTCTGCTTGTTTTGTGCCTTTATTTGTGGGTTTGTTGTTTTTCTTTTTTAATTTGTTTCCTCCCCTCAATGGCAAAAGGCAAGCGCTGGCTGAAAGTAGGTTGCGTATGTAGGTGTTACTTAACAGTGATTGTTGCGCACGGGTGTTTTCACGCCACGTTTTTTTAAGGATGAAAGGCAGGCTCTCAGCGTTTCAGATGTTGACTCGTACGCCGGGGTTGATTTGTTCTTTGTACACGGGTTTTCCCCCCCGGCTCGAACCGCAGTATAATAGAAACTGTGAAAAGGGGATTTGTAAACCATAAAAACTGGCCAAAGCAGAATTGTCATACCTTGAAAACAACTCCTCGTTAATATTTTTGTCTAGATTACTGCCAGTGAAAAGATGCTGAGCATGGTCAGAACTTTGAACGTGGAGTTTAGCAGGGCTTTTTTCTCAGTCTGGCAGCAGCCACAGATGTGTTGTGCCATCAAGGTACATTCGCGGTCTTGTCTCTTCTGTGGCTCTTTGTGGCTCTTGGTGTGGCAGGGCTGGGTTTGTGTTCGTTTTCCAAAGAAAACTCTTGCCAGTGCTGTTGTTTGGAGCGAACTGCACAGCAACTCTTTCAGGTTACAGCAGCTTAATACAAGTTTGTCAAAACTCGGTCACTGCCTAGAGTAAAGGTGCAGACATCCCGTGAAGGTGTTTGTGAGGTTACAGGTTCTCTTTTTTCCAAGTGTTTTTCTGCATTTGTGTAGTTGCTCTTTCAGTCTGTCCTGGCAATTGCTGAGGTTCCATGCAGGCTGAACTTAAATCCCAGCCTTGCACATCAGTATTACTTGGGTACGGGGGAATTAGTTTTTGGAATTGTTATGAGGAGGAAAGTATTGCCTGATTCAAAGGTGGGACAGACCACTTGGTAGCTTTCCTGAATCCTGATCCGCAGAAAGTTCCACAGTGGTTCCTGTGATTGAGCTCTGTCATGTAATGTGTAGAAAAACTGTGCTAGCACTGAACAGCTTTGACAGTCTGAAACCCTAAAAGTGGAAAATAAGTGAGCCAGCAGGAACTGGCAACAGCCATGCTGCTCTGGGATTTAGTTGCACGCTCACCCAGTCCCGTGACTAAGGGACAGGTTTGTGGGAGACCCGATGCCCTCTACCAGCTGTGGTCTGCTCTGGTAGTGCCTTTCCCCTTGTTTTAAGAGTGTCTAAAGACTGTTACATAGCTTGTGAAAGAAAATATACACTCTCAAATCTTGAAGTTTTTGGTGAACTTCTCGGTTTCATGTTTTCTTGATTTGATTTTTTAAATTTTTTTTCCCCTGGCCTATGGAATGGGAGTGATGTTTCTTCTGTATTAAGAAATATATAAACCCAGATTTACTTAGGGCTGTGAAGTGCTAACATGATACCTAGCACGTATTACTGGATTATGGACTCTTTGCTGCCTTCCTGTGTATAGTCAAGAGAGTGTCTGAACAGTACAGTAGAGGCAGTACAAAGCCTGTTCTGATAGATTGGTACTTAGTCCCTTTAAATTTTATGTGAATTTTTCCCCCCATGTTTCCTTCTTGCACTCTGTCTTCAAATGACTGTGTTTTGGTTTGCTCTTACCAATACAGTAGTATTATCAAATATGCATTTTATTGCTTCTGGCAAATATTTGTGTAAAACCAAATGTTTTGTTGTGCCTGGCAATGCTGTGAACCTACATTGTGGGTTTTAGTTACTCTACCAGTGGGCCTAACATGCCTAACATCCAGCCACAGTCTTGTGTAATTACCCCTTGCTGAACAAAAGAGCAGAACGTGTGCTGTGCAGCGTTTGAGGCTTGGTGGCTGTCTTGAATAGCTTGCAAGAGTGGAGAGATTACAGAGACTTAGATGTGACAAACTGTCAAATCTCTCAGATGGGCAAATCCATTTATACTTTAGACAATTTTTGTGTTTTTCCCATCTTTTTATCTTTTTTAAATGAAAATGTCACATTAAGCTGCTTTCTGACTTGTCTAGGATATACTCCAGCTAGAATGCAGCATAAAAAGTCCTTTATTCTGCTCTAAGTGTTCAACTTTTTCTTGGATCTGTTCAGTAACTCTTGAAGCCTGTTTAATTTCTTGGCTTCATCTTCAAATGATGTGTATCATAGAATGATACTTCTCTGTCTCCCTTCATTTTTTTATGCTCTCCCTCAGTTATTAGGGTAACTACATGCTGTCATCTTTTCTCACTTGTGTTTTTTTGCTGTGATATATGTAACCTTATGCACAGAATATCTTTTTTTAAACTGATCTTGCAGTCAGCTCTGTTCTTGAAATATGTTTGTGAAGTTTGCAGAAATCCTATTGTCAGCTTTGAAATTTTTGTCCTTTTTTGTGTTCGTGATATCTGTACTTGACTAGATTTATGTGTGTCTCATAGATGTCACTTATTTCTGTAGACTAGATTTCAGACAGGTCGCAACAAACTGAAGTTTAAGCGTATAATTCAGGTGTTGTCTGTAGTGCTTCAGGAGTAAATGACTGTAGAGTTGGCTTTTTGGGGAGGTTTCCTTTGTATAGCTGCACTGGTTGTATCCTGTACTGATTGTAAAGGAGCAGGGAGAAGTCAGTCAAGTAAACTGAAAATTAAAAATGCAGGTGCCCCTATGAAGTCTTCTGAGCAGCCCTTTTCCTGGGGTTGTTTTCTTTCTCAACAAAAATACAGTAAACTTCTAAGATGTCTCAATGATGAATAGGTTAAGAAATTATCAAGTGCATGGATGTCAATTACAGTAATGGCCTCTGCCTTTTGAAATGCCTGCAACCTTTCTAATGTATTTTCTTACAGTGACAAAAAATTATTTTTTTTAAACAGAAGAAATGTTTTATTCTTCAAAGTTGGAATAGTGGGGAATGGGAAAGGAAAGCATCCTTTTTTTTTTTCCCCCCCAAAAAATTTCATAATGGTGTCAACTCTTATGTCTTCCCCCTCAAGGAAAAAAAAGACAGAAAACAGCCCATCCAGCTTTGCTCAACTCATATCTTCAGTGTTTTGTGTAAATGAAGCTTAAATTTAGAAGCCATAAATATTTTTTCTTTTATAATTTTTTGTGTTTACAGAAATAAGCATTTAATTTGAGCAAGTTAGAGGGCAATAAAGGGAACACAACACTAACCTGTGTGTAGTGTACGTATTCATGCACTTCTGTTGTAAAGCAAAGTCAAATTGATTAAATTTATATGGAATTTTTAAAAAAATTGATAGCTCTTGCTCTCAGGATTAATTTTGTATTCTGTGTAGTCTTGAAAGAATTAACTTTCCTTTTCCCTTTCCTGGAGCAGTTCATTGATGGTATTTTACCATTAGGTGTTTGATATTTTTTGCAGCTTTGTCATTATTGAAAAACATTTAATAACATCATTTGAAAAGAAAGGTGATTCATGTAACTTTTGAAGATGATTATTTAAACTGCAAATGCCTTGAGGCTTTTTTTCCTCAGATGGAGGAAAAATTCAGCACCAAAATCACGTCTGAGTGAAGTTCACATAGGACATAGTTTTTCTGATATTGTTTAGATTTGAACATGTCTTCGTTTGGTCTCTGAAGAAACATAAAACTTCTCAGCCACTCCTTAGTATGATCTCGATTTAAAGTCAAGGTTCCCTCTTACAGCTGTTGGGTTACGTGCTGCAGGTCTCTCTGAATGCACTGGTTTATACTCTGAAGGCAAGCTTTCTCCTTAAGAAAAGAAGGAAATGTACATGCTATAGTGACTATTTTTCCTGAATTGGTTCTTTGTTTTGGAGCTTTATACATGAGGTTCTGCACGATGGGCTTCGCCAACTCTTTGCTGTTGAAAGAGGCTGTCCCACTCCTGGCTGCATGCTACTATAATTCCTCTTTTGCTGGTTCAGTGCTTGCCTGATTGGTAAATCAACTCTGCTCACAAAACTGACAGAACTCATTCTCTTGCTGGGTTAGCTTTTTGTTGGGTTACTGAGCTGAACGGGCTCATCAAAGGTTAGGATGAGTCTGAGGGTGTTGCAAAACACTGATGAGGACTGTGTTGCTGGAGATGATGATAGTGGGTGGGAAAAGACAGAAGAGTTGCTCATTTTTCTTCCTCACTGCCCACTTTGGGATCAATAGCTTACCCAGTCTTGTGGAACCTTGTTTTTGTGTCTCAGTCACCATATGTGATTCTGCTTTGAGTGCAATGGACTCGGCCCAAACCCAGCTGCTCATCTAGCGGGGTCTGTAAGAGTCGAGGACTTCCAGCGCAACTGCAGGAGTGCAACCCCAGAGCATCATCTGTTTGCAGGGGCAGGTGAAGCTCCTGCATCTGTCTTAAAGGGACTTGAAGGACAAGGCATGGCGATGCTTATGGCAGGAAGTGTGAAGGCTGCAAAGCGACTATTGCAAATGCCTTCTGGTGCAAATGCCTTCTGTTTACAGAAAATTAAGGCCTTGTAGTTAGAAACTACAAGGGACCTGAACTGAATCAACAAATCCTTGTCTGGTCAGTAAAGCTTTGGACTGTCATCAGAGGCTCTTGAACTGACTTTCTGGCCTTTGTAATGTATATGCCTTAAATTCTTTGGGTGGCAATTTGGTGTATCTCAGGGAAGTGTTTGAGACCTCAAGGGAAAGCTAATGTGTTAACCTTACTTTTCCTTGTCTCAGCCTTGTTTCCTCACAAGTAAGATGGAAGCCTCAAACTTAAGTCTAACGAGCTGTGTGTCCTCTGCCAAAGAATTAAGTAACTTCAAGTGACTTGAGCTCTTCTAACAATACAAAAGCTGAAACAGTTTTGGTTAAACTGAGAAGAAACTAGTTATAATGAGGCTGCTAGACAAGCACTTGTGTTATTGGGTGTGTGCTTCCAACCCTTTTATATTCTTCATTTGAGCAAACCATATTTTTCCTTCTTGGTTCCCATCTGTGAAGTGGGAAGACTTATTAATATATATTAAAGTTAGATGTATTCTACTGTACTAAGCACTGAAGAGTTGCAAGTATTCAAATTTCTTCAATTTTGAAGCTGTATAATAACATGTGGAATTATGTGTAGAAGTTTTTTTCTTTATAGTTTTCTTGAAAAACTGGCTTTATTTGAAGTATGTATACTTTGGAAGTTAACGCTTCTTTCCTTTAGATCTGTAATTTGGTAAATTTTTTTGTTTGTTGTTCTGGAATAGAAGGCAGTAGATGTTTTAGAATATGCTTTCTGACATAGTAATTAGAACAAGAAAAACTGTATTTCCAACAAAGATCTGTAAGAGAACTGAATGGTACATAATGCAGCTTTTTTAATTAGAACTCCAACAAGATTCTAGTGAGTTATTAAATGATAGTAATTCTAATTTCTAATTAATTATTAGAAATTATTTCTAATTAATTATTGCCTTTTCCCTGTTAGTTAAAAGATACAGGTGTTCAGATTTAGTGATTGAAAATACCTTAATTTTTTATAACATTGTAGTTGACCTATATTTTTGGTACAATATTTTTTCCTTTGGCCGTTCTTGACTTTACAAACAAAGGCACTGTGAAGTATTTATGTGTAATTTAACTATGTAGTAGTGAATTTTTTATTAGCTAGTTCAGTTATGATGATTTTATACTCCAAAGTGTCATTTGTTGGTGCTTATGTAGCACTTCAGTATCTTCCTTTCCTTTTGTTATGTTTAATACATGCACGATTTGACCGAAGTGTTCAAAATGTTTTCAGAAGGCTCTATTTTGTGAATTTTGTATCTACAAACTACAGAGGTAAGCGAAGTCTGAGTGGGAGACTGCTGCTTGGTACACTTAATTTCTGTATATATTTGCTAGGTGCTACAGTGCAGAGTGTGAAATATGTTCTTTTATTTTAAGCTTATCTTGATCTGTTGATAATGCTGAGTTCTCTTAGGGTAACACAATGGCAGTAAAATGGATTAAGCCTTACAGTGGAGTATCACTCTGTTAACTGCCAGTGGGCAAAATCACATTAATTTTGTTTTCATTCTTCATTTGTGGTTTCTAGCTTTTCTTTTTGTGGACAGTTTTCATATTCATTAGTAGGTTTTTTATGCTCAGTGCAGTTTTCTATGCACTGTCTGCATCATCTTTTGAAAGATCATGTAAAACAGTGTCTCCATTCTGTTGACATAATAGTTTGCACAAGTTGAAGATGAACTAATACTCTTCATGTAAATATTTGTAATTTCCCTACATCATTGTAAAATAGAATACCATTGTCTCAAAACCACTCTGAGTAATCAGTAAAGACTTCTGTAGGTACAATGTGCATGCTTAAAACCGTAAACATGCTGAAATTTTACCTTTTGTCTCATTGCTCAAGTACGAAAATTCAATTAACAACATTGCTATTGCTGTATTGTCAATGTAGGAGATATTTTAGTGAAATATATAGCTTTTAAAATAGTTAAGCTATTTTTCACTTGTCAGTCCTTTCTAATGTGTTGTAACATTAGCTCGTGAATACACAGAACTAACAGTCTATGGAGTATGAATAGTCTTGAGATGTCTGCTGTATGGTGGTAATGTGGATTTATGTGGCTGGTTACATCTCCTCAGGTCAATTCTGCTTTTGAATGGAATTAATATTTAATACTGGTTTCTCCATTACTTCAGCATTAACTAAAGTAGACTTCAAAACTGGTTTCTTTTTGAAAATATTGAGTTCATTGTTGCTCAGGCAGGCATAAATGCTGATGTTTGCCACAAAAGCAAGAAAGCTTTTTTTACAAAACCCTCCCACATCATTCTGTCTTAAAAGCCAACTGGAGTGAGAATGACTGTTGTAGATTTTTAATATATTGTGGTATGAAATCTATTTATTTTCATCTGAAACTGTCAGCTGACACTGCATCTAGCCTGGGAAATTAATTTAATAAATTTAATTGTGTTTATTCTGTTTACATTAATGCTTTATTCACTTAAAGGCTCTTAAATCAGTATTCATGGAAGTGAGTGCAAGGAAAGGTGACTCTCTGAGAAATGGAATCTTTGATATTGAAGGCATGGGATTGATCTGATCTGTCATTCTTGCAACTTATCAGGCAGTATTTTCTGAAGAGACTGACATTTTTCTTTTGGGATATTGACGTTTGACTGCCAATAAACAAAGGCCAGATCAGATAAATGGAGGGCAACCAAAGAAAGTGCTGTGTCTTATTACCCAATAGTACTTGTAAAACTTCTAGTTGGCTTGCCCAAGGTACAGATTTTTAGTTTTGTTTCAATAACAAAAATATTTGGATCTTTTCACTAAAGGATTACATCATGTGCTTGACTGAAAAAACTCGGTGTCAAGAACAAGCAGAAGAGAAATGAGGTATTGCGAGTTAACGTAGGGCTTTCGGAGGTGTTGGTGGGAGCATCTGTGAGCTGTGGAGTGCTGTATGGAGCAGTCTAGGAACAGTATCAACAGCAAGGTAGCTGTGCTCGTGTGACACTGTGCTCAGGCAAATGTTGCCAATCTGTCTCTCAGGATGGTGTTATCCCTTTTTATTTCATGAAGGTGTGCTGTGTTGACATGTCACAGCCTCAAGCCCAAACACTCTGTCCTAGGTGTTTCTCTGTGCTTTATTGCTTATGTAAGAGGGGACCGAAAGAGTGTTAGGAAAAAGGTGTACACATGTAGTCTCCTAAATCTCAAGTTAAGTTCTGACTACAGTATTTGTCTGCCTGGAGTACAGATCAGTGTGAGGCAAAGGTGAACAGCAACTTTCTGCCCCTGATGCTGTGCTCTCCTGTGTGAGCAGCGAGGGCATCTGGGGGCATCCCTTCGCATCTCTTAACACGGTGGTAAAATGTGCTGCTCTGATGGAATGAATATCACAGAAGGAGTTTAGAGTGCTGTTCTTATTCTTGCTAAGAAGGAACGGGACAGCTGTAGTATTGAGTGATTGGACTAACGTCCTCGCTGAAAAGTGCTTATTTAACATTTAACTGAGTGAAAGCAGATGCCTTGGCTGTACTTACACTTCCAGCATGGTCAGCTGGCTTGTGCTTGAGGCATCATGAAGCTGGAGGATTTAGGTATTAACTAGAGTTAGAAGTGTCATTTGAGTAAATCAAAATTTTCTGAAGTGAAGGTGTATATCTTAAGTGCTTCTACAAATTCTGACATTTATATTTTACTAGTAAGGGCAAATTCCAATTTCCCTTTGTTTTTTCAAATTGGTGTCTTAGCTACCATCACCAATAAGAATGCATTCATCTTCCTGGCCCTTATTTGACTGTGAAAATAATTCTATTTTCTAATGAAAAAACACAAACCCTCCACTTTGTAGGATAATAAACCTTTTTACTCCTAGTTAGTTCTGGTACTGGATACTCAATAGATTTATTGCTATAAGAGAGATCCAAGTCTTGTATATTGGTGAAAGGAGGATATCACTGGTGGCAGTGTTTAACGTGTTAATGCCAGGTGTCATTACTTACTTCTGACGAAGATGCCTTGCATACAAGTGGTCTTTTCCCAAAGGTTATTCCTAACATTAAGGAATAGATACAAGATTTGTCTACAGTCCTGTTTGTTTATTGCACATTAGTGCTCTTGAGCCTTTTTTCTTTCTCCCCAGCACGTCAATGTCCATGCAGGTCTCTAATTGGCTGAATCTCTCGGTCTTTCATAGGGTTGCACTGTATCTAATGCTCATTTTTCTTTGATGCTACACATAGTCTTAAACAGTGATGTTATGTGTGGAGGAGAACAAGGAAATGAAACAAAGTCATGAAAAAATGGTAAAACATGGGCAAATAAAGCTTCAGCCTTTAAATATGGTCAGATGATCAGTGAAATGATTCTGAGCAGACATCTTGTTTGGACTAAGCTTACATGAAGCAGGCACTGGTACATTTACATCATGTGATTAAGAGTGAATTGCAATGCATTCCTTACTGCTTTTGGTACATGTGTGCTGAGAATGGAAGTGAACAAATCCTGTAGTATGTGAGGTCAGTTTTCAATGCAAACTACATGGACAATTCCCAGAGAGTTGCTTGTGGACCATATAGCAGACTGAAGCAGTAAAGTCTCTGTCTGCAGTTTTCCACACCATTCCAGGGCAACACTAATAAACTATAACATGCTTTTCATAACACATTAGTAAATGCTTTGAATAGTCTGTTTTTCTGTGGAGCTTGCTTTTTTCTTTTTTTTTTTTTTTTTGGGAGGTGTGCGTGTGGGGTTTTTTTGTTGGTTTGGTTAGGTTTTTTGTTGTTGTTTTTTTTTTTTTCTTTTGGTACAGCTAATGGAGAATTTGGAGATAGAAGTAGCAGATAAATGTGTTTTATATAAATGTGTTTGTTAACACAATGTGGTAAAATTCTATTTCTTATAATGCCAACCTGAGGAAGCTGGACAGGCATCTTTCTAGTGTGAATGTAGGCATTGTTCTGAGCCTCTGAGAAATTCATCAGCTTTCTATGAAGTTTGTGCACCATGATACTTTGGAACGGGGTTTTTGTTAGGAAATGTGCTTTGTCCCTTAATATGCTTGCCATGTGTTTAGAAGAAAAACTGTAAATCTCTAGATGATCATTGTTGGAAACTTACTGAATATATGCCAAGAGGATGGGAGTAAGTAGATACTTCCTTTTCAAAATTCCATACCAGACACAAAGTAACTGAATGGGACTTCTGGTTTTCAGGTGTCTGAAAAATTGGAACATCTGTTCACATGGGGTATCTACAAAGGGAATAAGCAGCCTAGTGAAGAAGAGATAGTCCTCTAGGTGAAAAGCTGGATGGAAAGGTGTCAGAAAGCTGAAGACAATGCAGAAGAAAACTGTTACCAGAACAAAGAATACTTGGGGGATATTAAAACTTCTCACTCTTGCAGTAGAAGTTAATTTTGAACATTAATTTGTGACTGAAAAAAAGCCTCTGTGCTAAAATGTCCATTACAGTGGCCAATCACTCTGAAGTGATGTGTGGAAGATCCAGGTTCTAATGCAGCCAGTAGGCTTGGTGATGCTTGCTGATACAAATGCATGGCTGAGTTATTGATTAGGTGGAAACTGCTTTATGCAGAAAATAAGAAGCAATGATTAAAATTAATTTAAATTTAAAATGTAACTTTCAGTAACTTTCTCTGAATGGAATGTAATGTGAATCAGCTGCATCAAGTCCAATTTTAATTATTGCATTTTCTGAAGATAGATGTGCAGTTTGATGTTGTCTTATGTAACTCTACAGCTTGCATTGCTAAAAGAAAAAAAAAGTCCTTTTAAAGAAAGATGACTCTGAGTGTATTTGAATTAATGTACTACAAATTATATTGTAAGGTTGGGGAATTCTCACTCTTCAAATAGCTTGATTATTTTTTTCTTAATAGTTTTAGTTTTAGTTTCATAGCCAGTGCTATGTAATTTAAACAAATGGATAAATAAACTTTTCTTCTGTAATTGAACTGTAAGAAAATGGCTTAATGGTTCACATTCAGTGAATTGTCAGACTCATTAAAGGCTCTTTAAAGATCATTGACCTCTAAATCTTTATCTAGAAAACACTTGTGGTAAAGGATTTTTCTCCTGTCAAGTATTTACTACTTTTTGCTAATTATTAAAGAAAAATCTTTTTGACACTTTCAGATTACATTAGTGGAGGTTGTAACAAAAAAGCAAAACATTACTATTACTTTCAAGCTAGAAAAGCAACAGCTTCCAAAAAGCCTGGCAGGTATGAGGCAGGTTTTAGGCAAATTTAAAGTCCTCTCTGGTTCTTGAAATATTTAGAGAAATGGACAGTTCTGCCTTTTTTAAAAGGAAAACAGGTGCATTCACAGTCACAGCATAGACTAATATGTTCCTGTAAGAAGCACTATTAAATCAGAAGACTAAGAAAAAGTATCAGTATGTCTTAAGACCTGGAAAAGATTGTGCTGTAATTCATGTTTACTGTATGTATATGTTCAGTAATGTCAAGAGCAGGGACCAGAACTCAAGATAATCTTGTCAAAGTCTGAGTGCCTTAACCAAACACTTGTGTTGGGTCGTGTTACATTCTGTTCTGGGCATATAATTCTTGGATACTTTTCTGCAGAGTAAGAGGTCATAAGTGGGGGAGATAAAGAGTATCTTTATACGAAAAGTAACATGGAGGTGAACATTCCCGTGAGATGTGTGGGCTTGAACTCCTACACCCTAAATAAGCGCTGCTGCCATCTTGCTTGGAAAAACAAAAGCTTTTCCCTTCATAACTACTTTTTAGTGCCCGGTAGTTTGAAAGTATGGCAGCTGTGCTTGCCTTGTGGCTTAGATGCCAGGGAATGTGGCACATGCTGGCTGAGTTAGAGGTTTTCTCTCAAAGAATTAATTTTGTGTTTTTCATAATAAGTGAACCTTAATGTCTCCTGTGATTTTTTCAGGAGACTTTTTGCACTAGGTCCTCTGCTTCATGCTTCGTGCTTTCCTTGTACGTTTTTTTGAGCATCCTTGTTTGAATTATGAGAGTTTTCTCCATTATGAAGAAGAAGGTATTGTAAGAGCTGTATGTACATACACTATACATACACTGATATATGGATAAAACCTTTTTTTTTCCTCTCCCCATATAAAAGCTGTGGAGCTGAGGAGCACAGACTGAATTAAAGATTACTTTTGAAAGTGTTTATATGTAAAGTCTGGAATATAAGATGTAGATTTGTGGTTTTGCAAATATTATAGATGATTCTAAATAGCTTATGATAGAACAAAAATAGTTTTGGTAACCTGGATCTGAACTTTTAAGAATTTGAGATTAAAATCAGCATGTCAGATTATATCCAGAAAAAAAATAATGGATGCAGATAAAATTCATTCTTAGTTCTGTTGTAACTCAACCTCAAAATTCTATTTACTTTTGTTCTGCACTATTTGAAGTTTCCACATGGTCTGAAAATTACTGTGCTCCATTAATTCCATCTGAAGAGGATTGAACAGTTAGATTTCTGTAGATAGAATAATGTGTAAAAGTAACTTCTTGAGATGTTATGGACTGCATGGATGCAGTTTTGACTGGTATGCCCCTCTGGACCTCTATAAGCAGCTGAGAATCCAATAAAGATCTCTAAATTATAGGCATTATCTAGTTGGTTGAAGGAGCTTATTCTGCTTACAGCTCTGCCAGCCAGCCAATGTAACATCTGATATTTAGACTCATTATCTGTGTATCTGAAACAGTTTGCTTGTATCATAGCTTAAATAGAAGTTAATGTAATCAGATACTCCATCTGCTTTTGAAACGAGCATGGTGAGCTAGAGATGATGAGCCAGTTTGCTCTCAGATTTCTTCAGAAATGAAGCATCTGTCTCTACTTGCTATTGACTGCAAGTCTATTTGCCTTATAAAAGTAAGGTATTTCAAAGCTTTAGGAGCCATCATGTATTATTTTGTGTTGTGGTTAGAAGATGAAGAAATTATTCAGCTTACTAAAAAGCTTACTAAAAAGTTCTTAGCAATGTCTGAAAAATATTGTAGGCTGGAGGAGGAATTACTCATTTGAGAAGCAGAGGAGTTTGAAAATTTCTTTGATTTTTATTTTTCTTAAAGGAGAACTACTTAATGAGTTGAATTTTGAAGGCAATAAAAGATTTATTTCAGGTACAGCTGCAGACACTCTGAATGCTACTGTGGCTTTTAAGGCTACTTAGGAGAAGGCTCCAGGAGGTCTTTAAAACCAATCAGGATAAGAAATTTTTAACCCAGCTAGGTGGTAAACTGTATTTGGTGTAAGGAACCAATTAAAAGGTGTGTAAAGGAGGCTGAAGCCAAGTTTACTGTAGCTGCAGTCTGTAAAAGTAGTAAACCAGACACACAGTAACCCAGAATAAGGCATTTGCAGCAATGTGGTTTTAAGGTTGTGCTAATACTGGTTGCTGGTGCTAGAATGTGGGAGACAGAAAATGGTATTGTCTAGTATCGATAGGAGAAAATCATATTTTCAAATTATTCCTGACATCATTTTCCAATTAAAGGAGCACAGTTTAAAAACAATAATTAGTGTCCTAATCAATGCCCTCAGGTTAGGAAGTCATTTTGGTTTGTTGGTTGTTGTTCACCTCCAAACCTTTTTTTATCACTTGAGATACTTCAGAACAAGACAGATCGGATGGTGTCTACTGGCAGTGTTACTCAGGATGTCGTAAGCTTTGCAGACTGTGCATTGCATAAAATAACACAGTACTGATAGTACTTGTCAGGCTTCATGATCTTTTTAAACAGCTCATCTTTATTAAACAACCTGATCTTTCTAAACAGCTCATCTTCATTAGGCAACCAGAATAACCAGCTAATACTCTCTGTAGGAGGCTGCAGTCCGTGCACTTTGTTGATGAGGAACATTCAACACTTGTAGCTATTGAGACGGAAATGGAACCGCTGAAGACATACCAAAACATTCCCAGATGAATTTAAAAATGCTTACAGTGCAGATTGCCTAAAAAGAGGTGGTTGAACTAAAACTAGTGTTAGAGATGTTTGTTACATAAATTTATTTTTTTTTTTGTGAGACTTGGGTGTAGATAATTCTGGAATTTAGAAACTGCTGTGAGTGAGTATGCAAGTCAGTGAGTGTTAAAGAACCATTAGTGAGTTTTTTTTCTGATCAGCCTCTAAAAAATAAACCCCAAACATTAAACCTTGTTGTTTCCCTGATAGTGATATTTCTTTAAATAAGAGCATATAGATATCTTCCTGCTTCAAAATGCTCATCACGTTTCTCTTAAACTAGAAGGTGAGAATCTAGCTGAAAGTTTGTCCTTCTAATCTTGCCCTGCTTTATGAAAACCCATGTTTAGAAATGTATCTTCCAAACTGTTAGGATTACTCATTTTATAGTTACTGTGGTACTTTAGTGAGATATTGGAAAGAGTGTTTTGTAAGCAAATAACATACCGGTCATGACATAAGGTCAGACATCTGCCTGGTACTTGCATCAGCTGCTCCTGTAACTGGAGCTACAGATAACTGGTCTCAAGGAGCTGATTAGGCACTTCATCAGAGAAGGACTGGGTGCCTAAAGGCATTCAGACTAAGACCATCTTAAATGTTGTGCTAAGAAAACCTTGGCTCATATATAACATCTAGTGCCAATGCATGCATCTCTTGGACTTAGTAATGTCTCCCATGATGTTGTGCGGGGTATATGATTAAAGTCTAGGAAGTTTTCCACATTGCAGGGATGTTCCCTGCAATCTAATTGGTAAACTATTGGCAATTTATCTATTAGGTCGGAGTAGTTCTAGGTATTACTGAATAATGAAGTCCAATGGTAGGCCTGACCAGGTATAGTGACTTGCATGGCCAAAAGGAGCAATCCTACTTCTCATATCCCTCTCTCTAGATTGCATAGCTCCATTCCCTCTCATGAATTGGCTCTGGCAGTTGCCCAGCTGTGCTGTAAGCTAACTCGATAAACAGACAAAAGACTGGTGAGGTTACTTTCTGTCAGAGAAACGAGTGAAAACAGGTTGCCTTGTAACCTGGCAAGTACCAAGGCCATTGCAGGGAAGGGGAATAGGAGTGCTTGCTTGGAAGGGAATGAGTAACCTGCCTCTTCCAGTGGGTGCAAGCTGTTAGATTAATGCAAGCTATATCGTGTAATGGCTTCCTAGGATTTGTTTGTCATTTTGGATTGACCCTCAGTTTCTCTTCACAGGATGTTTCTGTGTTTAATTCTGTTAATTTCTCTTTTCTTTCCTTCCCTTCCAGTGTCCTCTCTCTTAGAAACAAGTAACTAATATGTCTGTTCTGTGTATAAAAGGCCCTTGCTCTACTTAATAGGAAACTGCACTGGCACTGAAATTTCTGTTGATTGTGGTCAAAAAACTTGGGATGCCAGTAGATCTTAACCATATCATGTGCAATGTTTCATTAGGATGGCTAATGGGAATTAACAGGAGTCTATGGGCAAGTTGGAGCTGATGAAGCTCAGGACAAAAAACTAAGAATGTAAAAGTTAGGTGGGCAAATGTGTCTGGACTATATATCATTGAATCATGGAATCATTAAGATCAGAAAAGACCTCATAAGATCATTGAGTCTAACCATTGAATTAACACTGCCATGTTCACCACTAATCCATGTCCCCAAGTGCCACATCCACACATTTTTTGAACACTTCCAGAGATGCTGATTCCATAATTTGTATATTATATATATATATAAAAGGCCATATAATATATAGCCTTAATTTGCTGTATTGAAGTTTCATAGTTGCTTTATTCCTGAATGACCGAAAATTTAATTAATTTGTATACTGACTTCCCTTTTTTATTTTCTCATTATCTCTGTAGAGCTTAGCTTATTTCTTCCTGTTTTTCTCCTGAGCAGGTAATGGTAGCAATTTGGGGTAGTAGTTTGTTCTTGGGTAGAATACAACCACACACAAGCACTCAGTTTAAGATGTCTCTCAGCTATGGCAGCTGTTTTAAATGGTTGAAGATTTTGTGGTTTGGTGGTGGGGCGTGGTTTTTTTGTTTGGTTTTTTTTTTGTTGTTGTTTTGTATTTTTCTTTTCATAGAATCGAGACAAAGTGTCAGTTCTGCCTTTAAAACCTCTGGGTTTGAAGGTATTATTTTAAAGTACTTATTTTTTGCTTGTTGTAAGTTTTGGATTTTTTTTTTCTTATTTGTAAGCACAATTGTAAGAGAATAATCCTGGCTGAAAATTGAAATAAGGCAAATTACCTAAATAAGATGCAGTTATGTATCAGGGGATTTTACTAGGTAGTGGTATATCTCAGGGGAAGAGGTAAACTTCTGTTGACTTGGAGTCTTGAGGAGGAGATGAAAATACATAATTGAAAAACTTCCTTAAACACCTCGAAAACCTTTATCATTAGTATATATGGGGGCGATTATTTTTGTCTTTTTTTTTTTCTCTCTTGCAGTGCTTTCTCTCTCTGAAACAAATACTAATATGTGTATTCCTTTGTGTATATTGGGCCCATACTGTTGTAGACTGTGCATTATAACCCGGACTGAAATTCATGTTGGCTGCGGTCAGATAAATTGGGACTCCAGTGTTCCTAGAATTAATTGAAATCCAATATTAATCCTCTTTCCTGCATCAGTTATGGGAAAGACAGGATAGCTCTCATTTATTCCAACAGGCTTCAAGCAATTGCAACTCCACTAAGATACAGTGCCTGAAGTCAGATTGGACTATTGTTCCTCCTTCTCTTTGGTGTGTCAGTCTGGCCACACTGGGAAAATGAATGGAGAAGGATGAATCTGAACTGCTGTAGAGAATGTTTCTAATTCCTGAGCACTGCATTTTGCTTCGTATACAAAGGATTACACAGAGTGTTGGTTTTAAAAAAGAATTTCTTCAGGACAGATCAATGGATATTTTTTTCTTTCTTTCCTACAAATCTTATGTCTTGATTCTCTTGCTGGTATCATCCTGGTTTCTGTCATTGGTTTCACACTGAAATAGGGCCTTCAGCTGTCACAGCTGCTTTTAAAATGCTTTTTTCTCTGCTCTCACTGACAAGCTGTTTAGTTTCGAGATCTGCTGTAGTTTTCTTAAATATTATTTTTCTGATTGTCTTGAGGCAGCTTGTTTTACCCAAATCTACACTAAAATGTCTAGGCACCTTCAGACCTTCATTTCTCTAAAATAATGATTTTAAAAGGACAAGGACAAAAATTAATTGTAAATACTCTTTTAAAGTAGCTTGTTGCAATCAGTAATCCCATTTGGCATAGGAAGGACAGAGAAATTTGGTATGTGCTTACCAGATGATACAAAGCAGAAGGAATACATCAGAAGTACTTCTGTAATGTTAAGTTGGTTCTGTCAGAAATAGTGATTATGAAAAGTACTTCTCATAAAACTGCTGCACATTAATACATGATGGTTGAGGCCATTATGAATTAACCTGGACTGTGTGTCTCTTTCTAACAGTCTTACATTGTAGCAAAAATGTTGTTTAACCTCAGTGTGTACTTTTGCATGTAATGCTGTTTGGATTTTCTGAGCATGTAGTTCTTGGTCTTCAGTTGAACAGTCATTTTGCTTTATTTTGCTTAAATTCTTAATAGTTGCATGAAATTGTTGTATAGAAAATCAGCTTTGCACACAATCTTTTTATAGATGATTAGAAGTAAGAATATGTTGATTATACCAGATATTCAGTTATCAAAGTATTTTGTAAAAGTTATGACCCTTTCTTTCTTACCTTCATTCTAGCAATTTCAATAAATTGAACTCATTGTACTTAAAATCCAGATCTCGGATAAAAAGCATGTGTTAAGTTTCGAAAACATACCAGTTTGTTTTCAGACTGGACTGGAATTGTGGAACGAAAGAACCAGTTTACAAATAATGCACCGCACTGTTGTTTCCCTGAGATTTTGGGTAGCATCATGATTGTGTTGAATATGCAGCTACATCGTAGATGTAGGTAGAAGGTTTTATTGTATTGGTAGCTGAATATATTTTATTATGTAACTTGATAGCTTTGTTCCATTGACCGTAATTTTGCTTTTGGGTGTCTAGTTTTCAGAGTCTGTTCTGTGGAGTTGAGTTTTCTTTGACAAGATTTTATTTATCTTAATCTCTATGCTTTGAGGGAGTGAAAAGCACTGTTACTTGAGAAAGAAATGATGTATACTAATTTTCTTTCTCAATGGAAAATTGTGCCTGAGTATTGCCATTAAAACTGTCTTCTGAAAGGACAGCATTAGCATAACTATCACACAAAATTTAATTTCAAAAGGTGCAGGAAGTTCGAGTCTTTGGAAGGCCCTTCGGAATTCAAAATAGGTCATATACCTTTCTGCATGTGTGTGTTACTGCAATACCTCATTTCTGAGAAATATTACATAATTTAAAAGCAATAGGTTTCCATTACATTAGGAAAGTCTAAACCTATGTAATGAACATTAGCATTTTTAATGTGCAATTTGATGGTTAATCGGAAGTAGACTGTGATCTCTTAGGACTTTGGAAGTATCAGAACAGATGTCTCTGTGCAATCAAAGGTCAGAGTTTTATGTATATTGTGGCACACAGCATTGTTATTCTTGGGATTCTTATCTGTGTTGTAGGATGATGCATTATTTAATAAGTTAGTATATTTTCAGGTGTTTTGAGAGTTGACCTTACATGTAATTTTTCTGTCCTTAAGAACTTGGTTGGTGGAATGTGTGTCAGTGAATATGTACTAAAACTAGGTGTGCTGTTGGGCCAACATGCATATATTTTATGCAAATCTTAAAAAATGTATTATTAATTTTTTTTCCTGGAGAAAATTAGTAACTTTGGGAGAGGGGAATATTTGCTACATATAACTGTTATTCTGTTTTTCTATTTTTTAAATTGTTTTTTAAAGTGTATTTATGCATGTTCATTACATGGTGTTTTGTTTTGGAAAGTGAATATGGCAAAGTCAAAAGGTCAAATATTTTTATGTTGTGTATTTTTTTCTGATTTATTTTAAGGCAGTATGGTTCTGTACCTAGTGCATAGAAGTTTGGCATTTCTCTAAAATTGTTTAATTGCCAAAGTAAATCCTTGTAAGCCTGCCGTGATTCCAAAACTGTTGCCATGCTTATCATGGCAAGGTGAAGAGATAGCTGGTGTTTCCTTTCACTTTCTCATGTTGCTTTGTGGTTTCTTTTGGTCAGTTTTGTTCCTTTGGTGTACCTGCATTCATTTTGAAGAGGGGGCTTGGAGGGGAAATCTAGCTAGTTTGAGGTTCAGGTTTTTAAAGCTCACTACATTTATTTTAAGTTTTAAACTGTTCTTCAAATAAACTTCAATTTTTAGCTACTTTGATGCTATGGGATGATATGGAGCCTGTCAACAGTATTGTCACACTATGACTTTGCCTTTCTATTCCTAATGAAGTATTTTAATATTGTGCCAAATGAGTGGCAGATGTGGCTTTTTGGTTGTGGCAGAGACATCTTTAGAACTTCCATTGTTTAAACCTGTAAATATTGCATACTTGGCATCCTTTTCCCACTTGGAAGGCAGAGGCTTGAAGTAAATGACCAACCAGAGTTCCTTAAAATTTGCCAAACTGGCGTCCTATTCCATGCTTATCTTTGCGTTCTTGGGATGGAATAGGAGAAGCTGTTCTTTGCATAACTTGCAAGCTTGCTAAACAATTTTGGCAATAAATGCAATAGTATTTTGGGTTTTGTTATGCTCAAACAGATTAGGACTGAATGTAGCAACTGCAGACCTTGTTACAGGTAAAATGGAAATTTGTTATAATGCTTGCCTACTACTTACAGTGGTATTTGCTCGGTATACTTTACTGCTTGATGATTTGAAATTTGATAATAAGGCCTGATACTAAAAAGCTATATTGTCAGCATAAGATTGCTAAACAGTTGTCTCCTTCCTATGGTTTAGCAATCATTTTTAGAAAGACAAAACAGTGTAGAAATGAAATAACAGAATATTTTCTTTCATATATAATGTCTCTAAAATAATATTAAGCTATATATTTGCTAAATGACTGCATATAACTGTAACATATACCTTTTTATTTATAGGAATCTTATTGTTAAGGTTTCTAAAGCCTGTCTGAAAAAGTGAGTTGAGTGGCAGTTAGTTTCTTTTCCTTAGGATCAGTTTATTGAACTGACTTGTCTTGTGGCTCCCTGGTACTGGTGAGAGAAACTATGGAAGCCCATGGTCAGACAGTTGGAGGAAGGAAGGTGGGACCTTTTTTCAGCATCCACAGCTCCGCTCAGTTTAATGTTATGAGAAGCTGTACCCTGTGGTAGTGACTTCAGTTTTTGGACAATTAAGGCTGTCCTGTTACTAATGAATCTTTGCTACTTCTAGAAGTGACTTGTTCCTTTCCTCATTGCTGTTAAGATACAGTAGAGATTCAGTATCTATATATCTTCTTGGCTGTTCTGTGGATTACTGGAAATTGAAAAACAATTTTGGGAATCTGCTCTGTCAGATGATAGGAAACATGCCATGCCCCTAAGTAATTGTCTATAGCCCCGCATTCCTGGTAAGAGGGAACATGCTCTGATACCTCTAGTATTTTTCCACTGTTCCAGGATTTTTGTTGATTTCTTTTTTTTCCTGTTGGGTGTCAAGACCTGTGCTTTTTTTCTCCTTTTACAGATAAAGCCTGCAGTGCTCGCTGAGGCATAGCAAGGAGAGGTTGTGGGTGCTGATGCAAGGGTGGACATGAAGAGGATGTGCCGAGTTTTTGTTCAGAAACAGGATAGCACAGAAAGAAAAAGATTATCCGTAGTGTTTATTCAGGGAGAAGATAAGGGGATCTTGGAAAATGTAATGTTAAGTAATTTTATAGCTTGGAAAAGGTGCAAGGTTCTGCGCCTAATCAAATGTTCTAGCGAGAGCCACTAATGTGCATTTTTGCTGCACAATGACAGCAAAAAAAGTCAGACTGTTGAGATCAGACTGTGGAAAACCAAGAGGTCTTGGGGCTTGAACTTAGTGTGTCCCAGTAAGAAATAAGAGACTTAAAAAAACCACTTTGGCTGAATTTTGAGCTGTAAATCAATGCCTAGTTGTAAACCAATATCTATCCAACAATCTGTTAAAGAAGTGGGCAAACATGCCTGTGATGGCCTGTCCTGTGAAGCTTATAGATGCAAAGCATCATGCTGGTGTGCAGAGAAGTAGAAGCTGTTGTGGGAGACTTCTTAAAATGTACAAGTGCATCCAGAAAGATGAGCCTGTTAGATTGGTTTGTACATGCTACTCAAAGAGGTGAAAAAGGACCTTACAGAATTGAAGCAATAGGGGAAAGGAACAGAAGATGGAATCCAAGAGGATTGTGCCCCATGTACAACCCAACATCTCGACAAATTAACTCTTTGCTGTTGATGCTGATTCATCCTTTTTCTCAGTCCTTTTATTAGATCGTTGAGAATTGCTTACATCTCTCGGTTTTCAAGATTTATATTTTCAGTATGCCTTGTGTACAGGGAATCTTGGAAATTTCCTAATTGGAATATCTTGCCAATTAAACTGAGAAAATGGGCATTCGGACCACTCATTTTTTTACTTTTGTAGTGCTATTTGTGTAATCATTCCCTTTTATACTTGGAGTTTTATGTGAGGGTAGAGTGCATATGGTACTTATCTTAAGAAGACAATGATGATAATTATAATAATTTAATAAGAAAATAATTAGTTTTTCAAGTAGTCATATCTCTTAAAGGACACTGAAAATAAGACCTTGAATCAAGTGCTTTGAATTTTTTTCTTAAACCAGGATTCTTTGTCTTACCAACAGAGGCAGTTAAGCAATCTCTAAAATGTTGTGGTCGTACTTGATAACATCAGAAGTAGGCAAGAGAAAAGCCAGACTGGATTGAAAGCAAGCAGGTATTAGATTTGGAAGGTGCAGCAGCCTGTGTGGTGACTGACATGGATCCAGTACTTGTTTGTGTTGTGCTGCTGTAGGAGAAATGTGCCAGGTGCCTTGGGTGGCTCACAGTGTACAACCATGCAGTTTTATCTTCAGGTATAATACTTCCTTTAAATGTTTTGGACTTTTGCAAATTCTTTGTACAAGACATTTTAGCATAATTGTGAAATAGTTGTTGAATCCGTAATGCTGAATTATCTGTACTCATCTCTTAAATTCTAAATTAATAACAATACTGCAGTAGAGACCAGCTTTTGCAGGATTTTTTTCCGCCTGTGAAAGAAGCCTTATTTGCCCTTTACAGAAAAGCATAGGTCCATTGGTACCTCTCAGAGATGTTAGATCATCCTCTTCTGGTTGTTTTTGATTTACACTTGCTGCTTTTACATTGCTACGAATATAATAATCAAATGGAAAGTTCAGACTACATAAAAAATATTCACCTTCCAGTGAGATTTAAGTGTGGAGAATGGGTTCCTCCAACTTCTAGTAGCAAGAGATTCCTTCAGTTGCCAGGTACGGGCATGTTCTTGTGTGTGATAAAACTTAGTAAGTTCCCTGATTCTTCTGGTACCTCTTGCTGGCTCTGCCTTGATAGTAGACACCTTGGGGAAGTTATGAGTGTCTGACCACTCAGACTGATGTCATGGAATCTATTTTAAACTAAATTTTTCTACCTTGCTACTCCTTACAGAACATTTCAACTAATATTGGGCCTGTTTAGCCCTTCCACCTTCATGAACAGAATTAGGGATGTATTTTTGCATAGTCTCATACAGTTGGTTTTTTAATTAGTATTATTGCATTCTATTTTGTAATACTATAAATATTTCACTGTTCCTGAGGATTAGTCTACCACTTCCCTGCAGGAGATGAGCAATTTAAAAACTAGGTAATATATACTAAAGGCATTTCAACCCAAATGGATTGGGTTGATTGCAAGGTGAAGGGTAATAATATTTCATTCAGAAAAACATCAGTGGATTGGGAGTGTTGCTGTGTTTGAGTATGTTAATGCTTTCCAGGCTCTCTGCTACCTCTTGGTGACCTTGCTTTGATGCTTGAGGTCTGAAGTTGCACTTACCACAGTAATTGATTGCTTGCTAGTAGCCAGAGTGATTAATGTCAGAGTCATCTATGTGTGTTGCAGAAAGGAACTCAGGAAAGTGACTTGCTGTGTGTGATTGATGGGCACTGTGGCATCCTTGGCAATGCTTGTTCCTTGGCAATGCAGGTGCTGTCACCTCGTTTTCTATTTGCTTCAGTCAGGCAACTGCTACGAGATTCACTTCCATGATGCCCAGTTAGTGTTTCGCCTTTCCAGTTAGTTCTGAGTTTACAGCATAAATAGTAGACTGAAAATGTTTGCATTCCTTATTGAATGGATATTCCAGCTATTTTAATACCATTCCAGTCTCTGTACACAAAATCCCATGTGCCTTCCTGAAAGGTTATGGAGTTAATCAAGTCAGAAAAGTGGTTAGTGCTAAGCCTCAAAATAAAGCAGAAATTCTGTTACCTGTAGCATTTTATAAGAGATGATAAAATTAACATTCTTAAATAGAACATGACAAACAGTTTTCAAAGCTTGAAGGTATTACTATATTTTTATGCCAAGTTCTTACTGTTAGAAAGATAACCTGATTGGGGTGATGATGAATGTATCAGATAAACAGAAAGAAAAAGGATGAAATGCAAACTTGATCAAGATACAGTGGAACATAAATATCTTTAGCTGTTGAAAAATTAGAAGTTTAGCTAAAATAATGAGATTCCTAAGGATGTATAAAACCAGCCTTCTCATTTGGGGCTTTTAGAATGTACATTTAAAAACAATTTTCCTATAATACATAGGATTATGAGTCACTCAGCTATTCTATAAAAAGAGAGAGAACACAAGCAGAAGGAAATGGGACATGCATTTTTAAAGACTGCTTCTGCCTTCCTTTTTGTTTATGTGTCAGCTGGATTTTCAAGTAATAACAATTCCTGTAGTTGTGGTCTTAAAGCAGATGCTAAATATTGCAAGAATTGCGATGAACTATGGCAGCTGAGTTTTGTATTTAGATTTTAAAATAGTGTGCATATAAAAAAGCTATGTAATTTCTAAATTTCATGTGGTATGTACTGCATGGAGAAGCAGAACTAGCTGAATCTGTTTACAGAGTATTCAGAGTGATGTACTTCTCATTGAGAGTTGCATGGGAGATGCTCTTCAGTTTCAGATTGGATTTGCTCATTGTGCTTTCAGTGCTAGACTGCTTCAAGTATTGTTTTGGCAGCATGTACTGACACTTGCTGGAGCGTGTCAGCAGTTTGGCACTAGGCTGCTAGGGAAAAGACTTTGTGGAGCTGGATCATTTCAAAGCCTCAGTGCTTAAGCAGTCATTACACTTCTGATATGAAATGGGTTACGTGACTGGAGTACTGTTCAAGTTCTTATGTTACTAGAGTGCACTGAGTAAACATATCTAATTTTGGTGCAAATGTTCAGTGCTGTAGTCTTGCTTCTTATTGACTGTAAAGTCAGCAATTTTGTAAGTGTCCATAAACTTTTCAGAGAATGAAGAACTCTGCCAGGATTCAGATTTGACCAGCAAGCAGGGATTACATTTTTTTTTCTTGAGAACTTTGTGCAAAAGCATGTTTTCTCTAATTAACCTCTAGTGTTTCAGCTTCTAAGAAAATGTACTTAATTTTGTCTTTAAAATTCTGTTATTTAGATATCAACGGTGTAGATACTTTGTCAGGAGTATTATAAAGATTTCAGTCTTAATCCCACTTTGACTTTTATCGGGGAAAAATGTGCGCTGGGAAAACACTACATCTGTCAAGTGCTCTTTAAAATACTTGTTGCTATTTTAAACCAAAAACACTTCTACAAAGATATTTGTGTGGTCACTTGTGTAACTTGGGAAGCTAGTACTAGTGTAACGATTTCAGGAAGAACACCAAAGTATTCTTCATTAATTTGTCTTGGGTGTAGGAGTCAGTTATGTGCTTTCTGCAGAAAAAAAAAAGAAGAAAAAATTGCATTATATCTTCTACAAATTGACAGCACATGAACTTCAGATTTTTTTTAAACTCACTGTCTATAACGAAAATTGCATAAACTGTTTCCTGTAATTAGGATCAAAGGTTTCTGGGGAGCTGAGAGGTAATGGTGTGTATATATTGTGGATTTGCTCACTTTTATAGACATTTGATTCTTGTTTCCTTTTTATGATTTTTTTTTTAATGGCATTCTCTGTTCAGTGGTAAAGAAATTATTACTCAAAATTTATGTGGCAACCCAGTAGTTGAGATAATTTGGTATCTCATTATAATTTTGTGGAGTAAGCATGTTTTGATAAAACCCTAAGATTTAATTATTTTTAGCTTGAAAAATAAACCTTATATGTATTCTCATTAACATTTAAAAAATATTATTCCAGCTGCGTTGGGGTAGAGGAGCACCATGCTGTTGACATTGATCTATACCATTGTCCCAACTGTGCAATTCTCCATGGACCTTCTCTAAGTAAGTATGGCTTATTCAGATTTCATTTTACATGTCCAGACTGTTTTCTCTCCATGTACAATTGAAAAAGGCCATTCAGAAGAATATTCAAGATGAGTTTGATTATTTAGAAGGTACTGGTTCTACATGACTAACTCTGAGCTGATTAAAAAACCACAAAATAAACAAACCATTCTGAAAGGTTCCCTGATGTGGAGATGCAAATAGAATAAAATATAAGCCACCGCTATAGATTAGAGAAATCAAAGTGCACAGAGCTAGAAGAAAACAATCTGGACTTGGCAGAGAGCGAGAGAATGAAAATTAGGGAATCGTAATTAAAAAAAAAAAAAAAAGGAAAATACAAAAGATGGCTCCAAGGTTCCTACATTTTAATTATCAAAATTCTAATACCATGGAAGACAACTTTGAAAAAATGTAGGAATTAGATGTCCTACCTTTCGTGCTGATTATAGGCTATTTGACACAACACTCTAGTGAAATCTGAGAATATGAACATCCTGTGAGCAGTGTTTGTTTGGTTGGTTTTTTTGGGTTTTTTTGTTTGTTTCTGCTTTTGTTCCCCCCCCCCCCCCATTTATGTCCTTGGAAGTTACACAGCTCTGATTTGTAAACAAGTTTCCACCAAGGTCAAAATGAGTTGCTAGAAGAGTGTGAAACAGAGAGCAAGAGACATCTCTGGTTCTCCTTTCAGTGGACAAATTTGCTGTAGTGATCTGCAGTGGGAAAACGGAATAGTTTTTGTCTGTCTGTAACTACTGAAAGAATACTGCTTTATTCAACTCCATAGATTTTCCCCCATGACTTCTGTTCTCAAACAGAAATGGAATTGTAAAAAAATCTAAAAATTAATTTCATGTTTCCAACAATGAATTAAGTTTCTATGTTCAGACCGGAAAAATATGTATATGCAATGTGTGCCTTTAACCTCCAAACAGTCGTGGTCATTTGTGTTTTCTAATGTGGATTTGTTTGTGTTTTAGTTTGGTGAGTTTTTTTCTCCTTGAAGGCCATATAATGATTTATAGTCAACAGTGACTTATGATCTAGAATATTTTTCAAAGCTAAATTTACTTTACATTTAGAAATAAGTTTAAAACTTATTTCTACCTCAGTGGTAGTCTTGTGGAATATGAACAAAATGATAGTGTCATTTTTTTATGTAATTAGTATATGTTGCATGATATGTATCTTGTGTAATATATGGGTTCAGGGCCAGTCTGCTAAAAGGTAAGATAAATGCTGTTTTATGTGCTTGTAGTTTTTAGTACTCCAGTGGTAATTTTCAGTTAAAAATCTGCTTATTTCTCTTATAAATCAGAACACAAACAACAACCATTTCTTTCCCCACCTTTCTGTCTCTTTTTTCCTATGGAATAGAGGGACTAGGAGGAGGAGTAGAAGAGGGATCATATCAGTAAATTTGAAACTTGTTTTCACCCCATGACTTGGGAGAACTAGTATGCTTCACCCTGATGCCTGTGAATAACCTTTCTTGTAATGCAGAATTTGACAGTGAGATAAGAACGATTTTTATTTTGAAAGTTTTTTCAGGAAGACAAGAATCTGTGGTAAAAATTATACTTGTTAAATTATATTGCTCCAAGTGTGTAGATCATCTAGATTTAATAGAAGCTTCAGACATGTCACTTACCAACCCAAGCAGAGGTGATATAATGAAATATGTCTTCACAAGGAATTTTATTAATTGTTCTCAGCTGTCAGAATCAAATCTATGATAGTTTGTGGTTTGGGCTCTGCTTACTTCAGTGTTTAGAGAGACTGATAAAGTCTCATGACTTTTAAGTGTGGCGGCAATGTTCCAGAGTGCTTCAGTCATATGAAATTATGTATGTCAGTAAAAATAGCATTTTTATTTACAGCTTTGTATTCTAAATCACTTTGTCTAAGAGTTTTGAAAGAGACAAAAATTCAGCTTTGTAAGAAGCTGAATCATATCTATGATTTCAACAGACATTAGTACATATAATCAAATAAGATAGCGCAAAAAAATTACTTAAAATATACAAGAAACACATACTTTGTAGTACAAATGGGTGGTTACTTTCAGTATCCTACAAAATTAATTATGTAAAAGTTCCAATAATTAAAAGAAAGCTACTGCATAGTTAGATGGAAAGATCAAATTAACTGATCAGTTTCTTCATGCATTTCAAACAAAAAATAAATCCTCTCCTTGATTTGAAAGAACAACCATTTTATAAGACCTTTATTGAGAAGCTGTGTATGTAAAATGCTAAATAATTAATCCTAAAATCCTAAACAATTAAAAAAGAACAATTAAAAAAAATAGTACTATACTATGGAGGAGTTTTTTTAATATTATTTGGTTTAGAGTCTTCGTATTATATTTTGTTATTTTCTAAGTTTTCTCAGTGATCCTGAAGTCTGAAAATGCTGTATTTGCATGAATGCTTTGAGTCAGATCTGCAACCAGACTCTAGTGTCCAGAGCTTTGAGAGAGCACAAGATGCGGTGAATATTAACAGGACTGTGTTTGTCAGGACATACTTTCTTAATCTGTTTTTTGATTTCTCAAATTCTGAAAATACCCTCCAACCTGTATTTTTTTTTGTCTGTGGTAGTAATGTCTGTGCTTGGTCTGAGCTGACAGTATGAGATGATGTCCCAGGCCTTAGCAGTGTACTCTGTGGTTTACTGTACGCTCCTTAGAATTTTTCAGTCTTCCCATGGAAAAATTTCTCTTGCCCTTTTGGTCACTGGGAATCATCTGAAGTACCACTTCCAAGACTTGGAGCCTCACTGTAGGGTTGTTCACCTCTTGATGGTCCCCATTTGAAGTCTGCCATGTGGTGGTCTCTGAGGCAAACAGTCCAGCAGTGTGAGAAGGCAGGGAATAGTGTCTGCCTAAGTAGGTACAGTTATTGGCCCATTGTTTTGAGGGTATAAGGAATGTAATTACAAAAAAAAAAAAAAAGGTAAGCTTTCTGCTTACTTTTCGTGAAAACTTCCAGCACACTCCTTTCTTTTTCTAACCCTCCCTGCAACTGTCTGGTGTACTTTTAGTGTGTGTATTTTTAGTGTTGTCACAGCGAGTTTTGCCTCGATTTTCAGGAACACCAAGGGTGAACACTGGTTCCTTCCACTAGTTTGGAGTGATTGGGAGGGGAGGTGTTATATGTCCGTTTCAACTTATGTAGGGTTTGTTCGTTTGTTTTAATTTGAGCATTAGGATCCATTTGGTTAAAATTTTTTTTTTTTACAACTGTTACTGTAATGTCTTAAGGGGTTAGAAAAGCTCTGCAATTAAGAGATACGTAGGCAGAGAAAGTTTTCATTATTGTTTTCCATTCTTCAGTGTTCTCTTAGTTATGAAAGGATGATATATATTGCCAAGTACAAGTAGAAGAATTACCTTAGTTCCTGATTTTTAAGTGTTGGAAAGACAGACTTTAGAAAGTCTTTCTGTGCTATAAAATCTCTTAAGCAGCTGTATCGTCTTACAATTTTAATGACCTGTTATAACAGCAGTGAATTTATGGGAAACTACTCTGTTGCAAATTAGTATTAGCTACTAATTTCTTGTATTATTATTTATGACTGAGAAAATAGCTTTGAAAACTTAATAAACCTGGCTTCATTATTTATGAAGTTTTACAGTGTTTGGATAGTTGGCTCATTAAGCAGCACTGGTTTTCAGTTTAGCAAAGAGCTGTAAATGTCAGTTTATTCTCTTAAATGTCTTCTAAAGGGTACATGTTGTCATGTCTGCAGGATACAGATCATCAGTAGGAATAATTACCTCTTATGTGTAATGATGATATGATGCCTGTTATTCCTATATAACCAATTGTTTTTTCTGGAGAAGCACCAATTTTTTTCTTTTTAGAAACTATTTTCTCCCCTCCTACATCTGTAGCTTCCTATTACAGTTTTCAGTATTGTTAGCACTTTTTTAGATTTTTGGGAGCATCATGACTTATGTAAACTTTAAAATGAGCTGTTCCATAAAGTTAAATTTTTTATTAATGCAATTCTTTGTCTGGGTGTCATGTTTACATTACAAGCTGTTTGGTAGACACCTGTAAAACACGTTCTGTGTTGACAAATAACAGTAATTTTTCCCTCTAGTGAGTTTCCTCAGCGTATGTACCTTAATTTCTGCTTAATATTAGTGGTTAAGTTATAAATCTGGTGTTAGTAAATCATCTTGGGGCAGTCCTCCACTAGCAGCTATCTAGCTGTGGAGCAGTTTGGCTTTTTTAGGAAAAACTGAAATGCAACCTTAAAATGTCTGTACCCTTACTATGTTTCTTAGTGTTGTAAGTGATAGGCTAGCAAGTAAATAGAAAGGTAGGAAGTTCAGCACTCCTGGAGTTTCTTTCCAAGACTGAGATGGTGATCCTTTTTGCTGAGGCACCCTTTTGGTGATTTGTTCTCAGCTTGTTGAAACCTTGAGGATGACAGATGCAGGTTTATTTGCAGAGAGAGGAAATGCTCCAGAGAGCAGTTTGGTAACAAACAGGTGATATAACCAAGGACTTCCTTTCAAAGCTGTAAGCTTGTGTTCTTTATAAATGAAGATACAAAATGAATGGTTGGTGAAGTTGAATGTATGAGATATCCATTAGGAAATGATTTGTTGTGAAATAATGAAAATTTGAAGACAGGCACTAAGTTCACTATGATATCATTGGTCACTTTATCCTCTGCTTCACTCAAGGTAGAAAAATTCAAATGGGGACGCTGCATACAGCTTACAATGTTTTATAGTACAACCTTTAAATATATAAAGGGGGCTTATAAGAAATAAGATAACTTTTTACAGAGGCCTTTAGTGAAATAGCAAGGTCACCCATTGTCACCCTTTGTCACCCCTGGCTTTAAACTGAAAGAGGGTAGATTTAGATTAAGATATAAAGACGAAATTCTTTAGTGTGAGGGTGGTGGCACAGGTTGCCCAGAGATGGTGTAGATGCCATATCTTGGAAGTGTTTGAGGCCAGGCTGAATGGGGCTTTGAGCAACCTGATGTGGTAGAAGGTGTCCCTGCCCATGGCAGCAGGGTTGGAACTAGATGATCTTTGAGGTCCCTTCCAACCAAAACCATTCTATGAAAATATTATTTTTCTTTTTTTCATTTGGGTATCTGTCATTTGTCATGGGGAGATCACTGCAACAGGTTTTATGAGAATGTCTAGTTTTTCAATTTCATTGGCCCCTTAAGTATAAGGAACTGTTAAAAATGCAGTTTTGTTGCTATTGAACTCTCGGGTTCAGATTCCCAAAATTGTAATTGAACTTTAATTTATCTTTTGTTTCTTATTAATACGCTGTAACATTGCATTAAAGCTTCAAATCACTCTGAAGTTGTATGTTTTGGGGCGCAATGATTGTGTTATATGTATTGCAAAAGTCATTCTTTCCCAAAACAGTTTGCACCCAAAACCATTAGGGAGACATAAGCAGTGGGTAAAAGAAATAGCATATGGTAGTGAATAGCAGTAATATTATCAGACTGGATATGGACTTGCTCGTAGGATGATAGCATAGTGGGATTAGGTCTTGTTAGTTTTGTGTGAATTTGTAAAACGAAGTCTCTGGATATTCAAGAGGTGTGATTCTTCCATATATTAAAAAAAGTCCAAGGAATTTAGGAAATTGAAGTTCAATTTCTAGTTTCGTTGCTGATTTTTTTAGATTTGGACAACTTTCAGGCTGCAACTGTTTATTTGTGTTGCACTGGATATGGAGTCTTGAACTGTGTATAATGTGCACTGAGGTTTTCATGTAGAAGGAGCTATAGAAGTAGGGAGAATTACTGTTGGGTGTCCTGCAGATTTCATTTGTTGAAAATGGGTAGAGTGTCACCTGATAAAAACAGTAAGATTTGTTAATCATAGTAATGTTGATTGAGGCATGTCTGTCTCACTGATGGGATGACTGCTAATCTGAGCCATCTGATTTAACTAATTCAAAGTTTAACCCTTCTGAAACTTGTAGTGAAGAAGAGGAGAAACTGGCACAGACATGACTACACGGAGCCAGATGATGGTTCCAGACCGGTGCAGGCTGGAACACGGACCTTCGTTAAACAGCTGCGGGCTCGCTCTTTCCCAAGGTACGGACTCTTACACCTTTTGGTGGAAAAAGAAAAGAAACGTTGTCGGCAAGAGTGTGTCTTAGGGGAGGCAGCTAACATTTCTCTGCTTCAGAAAATGAAGGTCAATGATAACTTCCTTCACCTTTACAATCCCCCACACCCTATCCCTGTTTCAGATGAGTACATTTGCCTTTTCATGCAGTAGCCTCCCCTGTTCAGTTTTGCACTAGGTTATGTTGTCTGTTGGGACTGTTGCAGGATGGTGTGAGAGGTTTTGAGTTTTGGGGGGTCGTTTTTGTGGGGAAGTGGGGGCAGTAGCATGACTGATTGGTTTTTGGTTTTCTTTACTGTGCTTCAACTGTCAGAATATTGTCTATCTATTCCTGTAGTTCATGAATAGTTCTCAGTTTCATTCCAAATAACACAGAACATTCATATGGGCTGGTAGTCTGTCCATTCTCACATGCTTTAAGGGAAAGTAGAGAAATGTGGTTATACTTTCAGCCTGGTCCTGATTGGATATCTCACTGAACCATGATGATTTATAGTTCTTCAGAGGAGCTGCTGGTGGTGGTTGTTGTTAACAACATGTACTTTAATGCTTTCTCTGAGAATTCCTTTTCCCCACCCTTTCCATTGTATAGAGTGACTGAGTTTCCAGATTATGTGTGCAGTAAAAGTTTCTTTGCTTGTTGAGTTTGTTTTCTTTGTCTTTTAGCTAAATGCTTAATATAAATGTACCATGGATGGTACAATGCTCTTGGATTCAAATGTAGCCATTCCCATCCATCCCCCCCCAAACTGAGGCTTCTTTTTCAGTAGTGTTTTTCTGCTAATACTCCATAATTTCTTTCCACCAGTGCTGATGAAGTAATTTTGAAAATGCATGGAAGCCAGTTGACACAAAGATACCTGGAGAAACATGGCTTTGATGTTCCCATTATGGTTCCTAAGTTAGATGGTCTGGGACTCAGACTTCCTCCACCAACTTTCTCCGTTTTAGATGTGGAACGCTATGTAGGTAAGAGTCACTCTGGAGAACTTATTAAAATGATCCTGTCTGTAAATAAAATAAATATTTGCATGTTTATAAGAGCTTCCAGAGTGCTAAATATTTATTGTAAATTCAAGAGTAGCAGAGAATACAGTTAAAGCTGTGGTTTGGAGTTTTTTTTCTTTCTCTCTTTTTTCTTTTTTTTTTTTAGTGTGTGTCTGTTTGGATATGTGACAGGACAACAGCTTTCTCAACTTTCCAATATGTTAATTTCAGTGCAAGCTGCATGTGGAATGCTGGACCTTTTTCTGCTACACATTGTAAACCAATAAAGTATAATGGGAATTGAATTAATCACTCTTAGGATTAATAAGTTTAGTCATTGGTTAGACTATGTCTAAACCTAATGTTTTAGACTTAGTAAATTGGCCTATCTGAATTAAATCTTTCTTCCTGGAGAATTTCCTACCTTGACTTCCTTTAGCAGGAGAGCTGGAGCTTCCTAAGAACCATTTCTTTCTTATCAGATCTCTTAACAGTCTGTAATTGTTTCAGCCTCATGTAAGTGTAGTACAGAGAAATAGAGACTGAGCCAATTGCAGCAGGGCATTTCCTGTAACACGTGGTACAGTTGAGAAGTCTGTGTATGGCCTTGTCTGCGTTCTTGTGATCTCCTAATGTAACAAGTTGTGCTGAAAGTAGGTTTTCTGCCCATCAATATTTTACAAAGGCATCAGAATATGGAATGTTGTTACAGTTACAATGTTAAACAGTAATGTGCATTCTGCTTTAAAAATTAATTATCATTCTGATACTTCTGAATCTTTTCTTTTGAATTACTGTCTATTCAGATAGAAACTTGATTATCTCACTCTTATGCATACATTTTGACCTGCCTGGTTGTCCAGTTTAGGGAAAAAGTTGGAATGTGACAGGTTTAGCTTTCTATTATTGAAATTAAAAATAAGAGAATTGAATAAGTACTGTTCCAACTGGAATTTATCAAGGTGATATAAACTTGCTGTTTTAAAGTAATTATATATATAATGTACATCTAGACACGTTCCAGCATTCCAAAATAAATTGTCAAATTTGACCATTGTGTAACTAAATGGACATAAAACAATTGCTATTATAATATTGTTGTTAGTCCTTTCTCTTGGCTAAAGGTTGCTTCTTGCTTGTCTAGTTCTCTAGATGTATCACTTCAAAATACACTGTGTGTAAACCAGCCCTTGTTATCAGAAATGAAGGATACTTGTGATAATTATTAAATGAAATGGCTGTGCTTGCAAGTTGTGCACATATATAAGGAAGGTCGAGGGTTGCTGATGATTTATAAGAAAAGTGAAGAATAGATCTGCCTTGATGACTTTTTCCATGCTAGTGTTTCCAATTGCAGCCATAACCCCCCACCCCCCTTTTTTTTAGAGTGAGATGCAGTCATTCCATACTATTCTTTCTTTTTGGTTAACCACAGGAAAGAGGATTTATTTTTAGAGTGTTTTCACTTCTGTCCTTAGCTGATTATAGTAATTAAAAAAAACTAATAAAAAGTTGTTTTATGCTGATCTGTCTCTGATCCAAGAGAATACTGATAGTAGTGGAGTATTTGTGCAGAAATATTTTTATAAAGGCTGGAAAAAAGTTAAATTTGTCTTAAACAACTGAAGTTTTTTAATCTGTCATAGCCTTAAGAGAGTCATCCTGTTTTTCACAGGTGGTGACAAAGTGATAGATGTCATAGATGTAGCAAGACAAGCAGACAGCAAAATGAAGCTCCATAATTATATTAAATACTTCACAAATCCTGACCGACCCAAAGTATTGAATGTGATCAGCCTGGAATTCTCAGACACAAAGTGAGTATTGACTTCAATTCCTTGAATATAGGAAGTGGTTTTCACTAAGCTAAACAATATGTGTGGGCATATAGTGCCTGTAGTAGGAAAGAGAGGAGGATGTGTATTTTATGTAGACAGCTACTGTGATGTAATGTGGGTATGAAACATATTACTTATGAACTAATAAATATCTTTGTAGGAAGCTGCCATTTAAAGAGACATGATTACTCCTGTTTATATTTACAGTTCTTTTTTGTTTGTTTGTTTTTTAAAAGGATGTCTGAATTAGTGGAAGTACCAGATATTGCCAGAAAGCTTTCGTGGGTGGAAAATTATTGGCCGGATGATTCTGTCTTCCCTAAACCTTTTGTTCAGAAATATTGCTTGATGGGTGTCCAGGACAGCTACACTGATTTTCATATCGATTTCGGAGGAACATCAGTTTGGTACCACGTTCTCTGGGTATGAATGCTTCTTGGTGTACAGAATCACAGAATATGCTGAGTTGGAAGGGACCCATAATGATCATCGAGTCCAGCCCTTAGCTCTGCACAGGACCATCCCCAGGAGTCACACCATGTGCCTGAGAGTATCATCCAAATGCTTCTTGAACTCTGTCAGGCTTGGGGCTGTGACCACTTCCTGGGGAGCCTGTTCCAGTGCCCAACCACCCTCTGGGTGATTGTGACTACGCAAAACAAAATTTATTCAGCATGCAGCCTTCTGCTATGACATTATCACCTATGTGAAATGTTGTACTTGAAAAGCTGTGGGAAGAGCTTGAAAGTGAATTACTGATCTTTGGTGTTGCATTTTTATGTTTTTATTGTAGCATGCCACTGGTGACTTCTAGACTGTAATTGGTTGACTGATCACTTTAGTAGACTGGTAGGTGATGTAGTGAGGTTTTAGTAGGAATAAATAATGGAATGAAAATTGTTGACATACTCAACTTTTTATTGTTCTCACAAACTTTGCTGTGTATATATCATAGAAGAGGCATGTTTTTTCATTTGTATGTATGTGCATATCCATAAATTCTTTATAAAAGCTGGACTTTTTACACTCCAATGAAAAGTTTTGGTTGGTTTGTTTGCTTCCTTTAAATCACAAGATGTTAACTGGTTAGTGTACTATATCTAACTTTTGGTGGATTACAGTTGTGAAACACTGACACTGGGAAGCCCAAACATGCCATAGTGGGAAGATGGAATACTTACCATTTAGATCAATCTGTTACTTCATTAGGAGTGACTCAGAGGTTGTAGTATACCTCTAAGAGGACATTAATTTATTTATTTGATATTTTTGTCTTAACAGGGTGAGAAGATATTCTATTTGATCAAGCCCACTGATGAAAATTTGGCTCTTTATGAGTCTTGGAGTTCATCTGTTACCCAGAGTGAAGTATATTTTGGGGACAAGGTTGACAAGTGTTACAAATGTGTTGTGAAGCAAGGACACACTTTATTTGTTCCAACAGGTAAGATTTTACTCTTATTATTACTCTTATTATTTACTCTTATTACTTAGCATGTTTAATCAACAGGAATTAAGAATATAATAAAATAAATGTGTTGTCAACATTTGGTATCCCCTAAAATTTTGGATAAGAAAGAATAATAAAAGAAATTTAGAGATTTAGATTTTCAAAACAAGTAATTAGCTTTTAACTTTGCCTGACAGTCATAACAATTACCAGGGAATGAAAGAGTGTTACCCAACTAGAAGACAACAAATTAAAGTTTAATTTGATTATCAGGGAAATAATTCCAATTAATAGAGCACAGATTTTTCACTATTCGGTAGGTATCCAGACTGAATTCTTATCTTAATTTTATAATCCAGTTTTATTTTTACAGATTTGAATATTGCAAGACCTACTAGGCATAATTAGTACAAAAACATCACATAAACTTCTTATGCTGTAGGCTAGAGGATTAAAAATACAAGTTGGGTGTTCTTTTTGGTTTGCTTTTTGTCGTGAGAAATGCCAATCAAATTAAACTTCTTTATTAAAAAAAAAAACCAAACAAAGCCAACAAAACAAACCAAAACCCCCACACAGAAAAATCCATAAAGAAAATACCCCATCCCATTCAAACTCCCAGATAGCATAGACTTGCAAGTCTTTACTAAATCAAACCATATTTTGCCAATAAAAGTGAGTGCCAGTTTTTTGTATTTTCACTTATCCAAACTATCCATATACATACTTTTTATTATTTAATTATTAAAAATTATATTGGGTGCTATCTTCCTTTTTTTGGGGGAAAGAAAGCTTTAAATACACAGAACAGGAAAATGGTTTATGATTCTACTTCTGGAATAAACCTTGAAGATTATTAGTCAGTACCTTATTATTTCATGGATTTCCTAGACTACTGCATTTTTCCCATGTCTCATCTCTGCCCGTGAGGTTCAGTGTTTACTGTTCTTGTTCATAGCTTGTGCAGAATAAATACTCCGTGGTGAGGACTTCTCTGTGTGCTTAACATTCCTGAACAGCTAGAGCTTTTAAAACCATATATTTTTGGCAAGAGATTGCATTAATTTTCTGTGTTTAAGTGTGAGTTCACATCTAAGAACAAAGAATGCAGAATTACAGAATGAAGAACTTTATTGTGGCCCACAGATCTCTGAAAATTGTTACTGCTTCCCAAAGTAATCAACTGAATCTGAGCTCTCACTGCAGTGTGGCTGTAAAGAAAAATATCATCACATGGTAATTTCTAATGTGTACAGGTATCTGCATGTGTATACACATAAAATGGTACTTGTAAATGTAAATATGTGTAAGCACATGTGTGTATGTGTATACGCACATCCTTGTTCGTATACTTCGGAGTATAGTGTAAGAACCAATAAATGAAACTAGTTTTCAAGACAAGTGTTTAAGAAAATGGGAAATTCTGTAAGACTGAGTAAAGACTTTGAAAAAAACCCCACCCTGATCTCTACTGAAAACCACTTTTGCTGTTCCTGCTTGCCCTGATGCTAATGGATATCATAATTATTTTATAATCTCTGAAATATGTTCAGAGTAGTCTTCTGATTTAAAATTAATCTTGCATGTAGGTGAATAGCACTGGAAGGGTCTTTAGAGTTATTTAAACATTATTCAAGATATTCTGTGTGGTCTACACTGAATTTTCTTTCCTTGTTACGTAGACCTTGACCAAAATTGCAGCATAAAAATAGCAAGTGGAAGTGTAGAAAAAAAAATAATTAAAACCTTTAGCTGATACAGGTATGCCATAAAAATCCTTGGTGTTGATGCAACAGTGAGGAGGCTTTGTTGTCAATTTTGTCAATGTCTGGGGAGATGTGTGTTTAAAGGACTGAAAGGCACATATCCCTTGGAGAGTCAGAGGTGTCTGTCTACTGTGATGATGATGAGTGAAAATGAAACCATGTACTTAAGTTGCTGCTGCCTGGGGTTAAATGCAACAGTAACTTAACTTTCTTCCCGGCTACAGGGTAGGTGTGTTGCTTAGTCAGCGTAACTGTTAAGTTTCAAGTCTTTTTATATGTGGTACCAAAACAAGTAGAACTGTTTGTTATTAACTGAATTAGGGCATGGATTTAGTGGTAGTTTGTACTGAGTAGTTGCTTGTGACTTGGTCTGGTCTTGCCTCAAGCTGGTAAACTTCCTGTGTTTGTATGTCTTGCCTACCCTTGATGAAACCATGAGTTAATCTGCAAATGTCTGGCCAACTCGTCTTTTGTCAAAGATCATCTGTTATGAGTGCAAAATCAGAAAGAAAATCTTGCAAGAAGAAAGCCTATTTGTAGTTTATTTACATTAAAGCTGCACAGTGTAAATTTGAAAGGTAACTATTTTTAATCAGGAAGCTCATGTCATACATTCTGCTGTGTACTTAGTTGAAATTATCCAGTAGTAATTAGCCAGATCGATAGCATCATATTGGCCATGCTTTACCATGTTGAATAGTGCAGTTCACAAGGACAGTATTTCAGTTATGTGACAAATTTTTATAGAGTGTCTAGACTGGGTTTTAAACTGTTCATAGTTTCACTTGACTTACAGTGACTGTATTTAGAATAATTTATGGAACCACTTCTGAATTCCTACTTGAGAAACCTCAGTATTGCTAAATGACTTTTTTATGTTGTGCAAACAACCCGGTTACTGTAAGCAACATGTAAATATTGAAAGACATATAATTTCTGTTTTATTTTTTATGACTTTATCTTTTGTTCAGTATATGTTTTCTCTCCGGACTTGCTTATCTTTGTGGATTGGAATGAAGACTTTTACTTGAATTTTTACTTGAATTTTGGAGGCCATTTTTACTTGAAAAGTTGGCTTTACATACTTTCCCCTCCCAGTAATAAATTTCTTAAGCTTAACTCCTTCAGAAAATTACAGTTCACTAGATTTCTGAAACACTGTAGTTTACATGTTGTTAAAATTTAGATTACTTGTTCCTAGCACAGAATACAAATTTGTTTGCTTTTTTCTTTCAGGAACAGTGTTTTTACTTATATATGTATTTAAAAACAGTCTTAGAATAATTCATATGTATGTATTAAGTTTCACGATCTGTCATTTCAGGCTGGATTCACGCTGTGCTCACATCTCAGGATTGTATGGCTTTTGGAGGAAACTTTTTGCACAACCTCAACATTGGCATGCAGCTCAGGTTAGTCTCAGTTCTTCCTATACTTTTTCCTCAGTCAGTAGGATATTCTTTTCATAGAGATTTTTCTTCATGTGCTTAACCAGGATCAAATTGGTACAGGCTCTCAGACAATAGTGGCATTTTCAGTTAGAATGTATCAAGCACATTCTCTTATTTGACTTCTGCAAAGTTTCAAAAGCAAAATGAAGGTTATGCAAGAATTTGAGTGAATAAAAGAAAAAAAAAAAGGAAGAAAAAACTTCTACTTTGGAGATTAGTATAAGTGAGTAAAACAAAACTAAGCAAGCCCAGGTGTGCGACACTGAGTTGAAATGAGCGTCCTCAAGTCAGCATTGCTCTAAGGGCAGCTGTATTTAGTTTTTGTCCAAGATGTAGAGCTGTCTTCTAAACATATTGTTTTTATTTATTACAGTGGAATCCTGATAAAATTCCATCTGTTAAAAGATCACACATTGGGTTTGTATCCTAGTTTTTTGAAGTCCAACTTTATTCTTAGAAGTGCCGCAGTCAAACTTGATAAGGTCAGAGCCTGAATGAGACCAGAGTTCAATCTTGTCTGTGGTCTTGTTGGGGTTTAACTATGTGGTACTTGACTTCTTTTATTTATTATGGCCATGGTTATTTTATTTTATTTTATTTTGGACATTGTGTCAATTTGAATGATTACATAGTTGAATAACAAATTTGATAATTAAAACATTCATGTTTTCCAATATTTGCATTTATTCAGGTGTTACGAAATGGAGAAGAGGCTAAAAACCCCGGATCTTTTCAAATTTCCTTTCTTTGAAGCCATCTGTTGGTTTGTGGCCAAAAACTTACTGGAAACATTGAAAGGTAATTTTTGTTTTGTTTTAAGAGATGCACTTGTATCTACTTTCATAATTCTTTTTCTTTTCATGGATAATGAAGAAAATTTTACTGCTGTTCTGTGAACAGAGGAGACTTTTTAAGCTGCAAAACTAGACTTGAATTACTTCTTTTTTGCCTTTTTTTGTAAAGTCACATCATTTTTTTATGAGATTTTAGTGAGTGCTGCAGTGTGACAGTTCTAGATCCAGCAGTTCTTGGTTTTCATAAATGATCTTTCTAAAAACTACTTTGATGATTAAAGCTAGTAATAACCAAGAGGTGATTAAAGGTAATAATGGGTAACTTGCACTGGACAGAAATGTTAGTGCATTTGATGGTGCGTGTAACTCACACCTCACAGCCTGCTGCTGGAACTTTTGAACTATTTTATTAGTGTTTTTCATCTAATGCTTATGCTGTATCCAGTCAATGAAAATATTCTAGATTATAAAGGCAGAGAATCTGAGATGCTTGTACATTGCAATTGTACTACCAACCAAATAGGATTAATGTGCCGTTATCTCACAAGACTTTTTAAAGGAAGATAGGAAACTTATTTCCATGGCGCCAGTTTTTCTCTCAGGCTTCCCTCATATCATTTAAGGTCTTAAAGTACCCTTTGAAAGCCTTTCCTTTGAGCAAGTGATTCTGTGAAATGATCCCACCAACTTGTATCTGTGGATTTCTTCTTGGTGGCTTCACAGCTGAGCAGAGAAATTTTCTTGCACTTCTACAATTTTCTTTGACTTTTTCAGTCACTGCCTGTTGTCCTCTGCTCTTGGTTGTGAAAAGAAAGGTATCTGTGAGGGCTTTTGTGGGAAAGATGCATCAGTTCCTAGGAGTTTGCTGTTCTTTTCCACACTTCCTCATCTATTCTTTAATTGCTATATTTGTACCCATGTATAATTGAGCTTGATAGAGTGTCTGTCTGACTTCACCTTCTTTTCCTCAAATATCTTGCCCTCTGCCTGCTCTATTTAATTTTAATAATATGATGTATTTCAAAGGACAGAAATCAACCTTCAGAGGAGGCTGCTGAATTCAGCTTCTGCTTTGAAAGAGATCAGAGTCTAACGTAACCTTTTTCTAATGTTCTAACAGTTACAAGTTATTGAAAATTATTCTCCTTTCAGCAAATGAAGACACTGAACAACCCTTGTTTCCAAAATGAGCATTTAAAGTTTCTGGTGAACCTAAAGCAACTCAGAAATCTCACCAAATAGAACAAACTTGGAGAAAATTTTTCCTTCCAAAAAGAAAGTATTTTTGTCTTGAAAGCTTGCTTTGATTGGCCTCAGTCCTGCATATTTAATGCTTACAAACTCATCAGAAGACACAGGAACTGTATTCCTGCTGGAAAAGCAGTGGAATATATATGTTTCTATATCACCTAGCTAACTATAAGCTGTGTCTGTTGGCCCCACTCTTCCCCCTCCCCTTTTTATCCCACGACTCCTTGAGTTCATAGGCTAGGAGCCTCTTGTGACTTAGGGGAGGAGTATGAAACTTATTCTCATGTTACATTTAATCTTTGGCTCAGCAGATGTTTGTTGCTGAACAATGCTATGACCTATAAACCCATTATAAAAAATGAAAATTGAGGTTTCCATGGCTAGAGTGAAGTTTATGTTGGGCTTTGGCATGAAGACTTATATGAATTAGGTGTTTTCTAGTCAGAATCCATTGTTTTATAAACAAGGGATGACACTGGTTTGGTTGTGTAAGGTAATGGTGATGTCCAGCCTCTAAATTATTGAGTGCATGGTTGTTGGCAGTACTTTATAAGAAATTCAGGTCAGTAAGCAAATACAAATCAATACAGCTTATCTTTCTGATTATTTTTATAAAAAGGTAACAGGGTCACAGACATACCAACTGAGTCAGCTAGTGGGCAAGAAGACTACTGCTGCAGCTCAAAGTCTGCCACTCCTTCTCATACCCTTTGAAAATTAGGAGGCCTTTGAGACATGAACAACTGTTTAGTAACAGAACTTCCCTTTTTCTGCCAGCATACTAATACATTATCCATAAGAACAGTGTTTTATTAGTGTATTCTTTTAAGGGAATAAAATGAGCCAAGTAGTTCTAGTGTTGATCCATTTGCTATTGAGAAGTGGAAATATTTGTCAGGAACATGAGGAGAGATTGTAATCTACTTTTGGCTGTTTATGGAGTATTTGTCTTTTCCCTTCTTTTTTCACCCCCATGAAGGAAAAGAGGTTGAAATTACTCGAGAGCACCAGCTTCCTTAAGAAGAGAAGCTTCTGTAGCAGAGTGGTTTCCACCTCATGTCCCCTTTGATTCTGGGAGGAAAAATGCAGTAAACTGTGTGAGGGAGAACTGTGATAATTGGAAAGGTTACAGAAAATGTTTGGGGAATGAAGTATGCTAGTGTGAGCCATTTGCAGAGTACGTATGGGAATAAGCGATACAAATTCTAATTTAGAGATACATCCCACATTCTTCCAGTCCCCTTTGACTAAAATATTTCCAATGAAATAAAAGTGATTTCTTTCTGTATTTTAGATCTGGGGTTTTCTTGTAATTGACCTTGAGTATGATGTAAACTAACCCTAATTCACACAAGAAGGTTTTATGTAGAATCACTTTAGTGTTGGATTTGGCTTTTGTTGTTGTTGTTACAGTATGCACATAAATACAGGATGTCATGTTTCATTTGCTTGCACAATTTTTCCTTTAATGTGCTGTTGCACAATGGCAACTTTATTGGCTGAAGGGTAGGTATCATTCTATTGTTTTCACTGTTTCTAAATTGGTTGCTGTATCCTTTTTAGAACTGAGGGAAGATGGTTTCCAGCCTCCAAGCTATTTAGTGCAAGGAGTGAAGGCTTTACTTACTGCTTTAAAATTATGGATGAAAAAAGAAGTAAGTATAAGTGATTATGTTTGGTTTTTTGTTGAACTCTGTTTTGATTTAGAACTAAGTGAAGATCTGTGCCCTTTTAAAGTTCAAGATTATTTTTATCTGTTAATGAGTATGGAAAAAGTCTATGGAGAGTATATACTGCTGATCTGGGGAAGAATCATCATGACAATTTTATATCCCATAATGCTAATAAAGTCTATTAGACCAATTAATAATCTCAAGTATTGTAGCTGATAGAGGTAGAATCTTGTTCACCTCAGGATGGGATAAGAATGCTAGAGGATAAGATGATAGGGTGGGGCTTTTTTCTAAGAAATGTGTTTATGTAGTCAATTAACCCTAGTCTGATGCAGTGGAGGGTGGAATGCCCTGATATTAGTCAATAATTTGGAAAGCACATTTCAACTACATCTGCTGAAAAGTCGATTTAGATTCAGACTGAGGAATATTGACTTCAGTTGAATACTGTCCTTGCTGAACATGGATTGACTCTTGTAAAATCATTAGTATGGCATCAATGCTGGCATTGCTGGTGCTGTTCTCTCCAGGAAAGCTTACCTGTTTTGGCACAGAACTGGATCTGGCCTAACCCCGTGTGTTTTTTCATGTGCCTGTGCTATTAGGCCCTCTTGGAACTGGTGCTTCAGGGAAGTGCTGTGTGCTGACAGGCAGTTGGGTTCTGACTGCGTTTGTTAATTCTAGTTTGTTGCTGGCCCTGATGACTTGAACTGGCTCTTTGAGGTCTCTTTGGTCTTTCTGCCCACAAGTCCTACTTTTAAGAGAACTTACTATGCAACACGTATGTTAATTGCACAATGCTGCATCGAACATTACGAGCTCTGTGGAAGTAAACATGAGGTACAAATGCAGAGCTGGTTATTTTATGTGGAATCTGCTGGGGTCCAGCCTGTGTAGCATTACTCATTCCAGATGAAGCTGTGCTGACTCTCTGAGTTGGTTCTCCAGTGTCTCTTGGTCTGCGCTGTTCTGGATCAAAGCTAGATAGTGAGCAGTGTAGCAGTATTTGCAGGATGTTGTGCCTAAGCTTCTAAACCACGTGTGAATCCAAGCTATCTCTGCATCTGGGGCATGGATAATAAGCAAGCCAGATAATAAGACTGCTGATAAGTGAGATCAAACATAGCCTATATAAATCCTTATTTTAATTTGAAATTGGATTGGAATTTCTTTTTTTCTAGATCGCTGTAGTATAGTATTGTAGCATTTGTGTACTGTCTAGTAGCTCATTAAGTAGTTTGATTAATACTGCATGTGGAATGTGATATGTTTTCTACTTTTCTGTGGAAGAAAAATCAATTGCACTTGCTGCATTCTGAATGATTACTAATGAGACCTGTGAGTATTCCCAAACCAGTGGCTGAACAGACTCATCAATTGTGAGGAAACTGCAGAGCATCAGTGATGTAGCCACAATGCTGTCTGCTGCCCACCAGCTATCATGTTTTGTACCTTGTGTTCATCTAGCTACTGCTTCATATGTGAGCTGATCTTTTCTTTGCAGCAGGCCATGTGTGTGATAGGATTGTAGTTGTATGCAGGTGAGGACAGGAGGAGCTTTGTACAGTGCTGTATGATCTGCTCATACTGGGGGTTTCAGACAGATTCTGAAAAAGAAATGACAAATGTCTACTCCTCACTTGAGAAGCCTACTTCTCAAGCCTACAGGAGGCTTCACATTTGTATCATGGAGTATGTCTTTTCAAGACATATAGAAGTTGTCTTAGAGAATTATATAACATTTACTAGAGAATTTCAAACTCATCTTCAGCAGGGTGGTGGTATCTTCATTGCTGCATTGTTTAAAAACTGCCAGAAATTAAAAGATGCTGAGGACAGAGGTTGAGTGCTACTAAAATTATTTTAGTTCTCATGTCTTGATTTGAATTCGGTTTGTGCAAGGCTTTCATCAGTGTGTGAGGACATACAATTGCTTTGGTGCAGGCCATCATTCTGCATTCTAACTGATACACACAGTAATGATGATGACCTGCCCAGTCATCTGAGCTCTTGAATTTTAGCTCTGACTTCCTTCCAACTTGCATAAGCAACAGGTCTCAGAGTCAGTTTTTAAGATGTTTGGTTCATGTACCAGTAAGATTATTTTGGGCAACTGTTTTGTGTTTTTAAAAAAGATATTGCTAGCTGTTGTGAAGGAAGAAAAAATCAGTGGGTTTTTTTTTTTTTTTGAGGAGGAGGAAGGTATGTGCACAAAAATTTTTATTTTTTGTGCGTATTTAAGTGTTGATGTACCTCATTGTCATGCTACTCTGCAAAGAGGATTGGATTAATTAGCCTACCAGGATTTTTTTTATCTATACCTCTTGTTTTAAGACAAGTTTCTTTTTCCTTTGTGTATTTCTGACACTTACAAAACCATTTCTTGAAGCTCTTGAATGAATCATAGCTTTCTTTCATTGTTTTCTTTACCTGCAGTTGACATCTGGCATACTTAGGCTGTTTTGTTGCTACTTGTTTCCCTAGAAAAAGAGAATTCCTCAGTCCCAAAGGCTGCATGTTTCTTTTCCAAGAAGATGCAGAGACAACTTAAAAACAAGTTATTTAATAATAATGATAATTTTTCAGACATGGCTTCTGAAGGTATTCATATCTCTCTGCTGCAGCTTAATTGAGAAAACTTTGGTGTAAATAGATAGCTTTTATCGTGACAAACAAGTGAGCTTGCCTGTGGAACTCACTTTGCTCAAGGAGTTACTATAAATCATACTGGCAAAATAACATGCTTCTGATATAAACTACATTTGCATTAGGAAGGCTTTTTAGTGTTTTTAAACTAGTTTTTGGGAGGATTCCATCAGTCACTTCCTCTTGAAGTCTTCATGAAAAGGAAGACCTTTGGGAGAGTGAAGTCCTTAAGCAGAAGGGATTGACTGATCCTAAAATGACCGGTAACTTGCTGGGAAAATTATGCAGTTTAGTGACAGAGATGCTGTGTTCTCAAGTGTGAATGTGTGGAGGTGATGCGTTCAAAGAATGAAGAATGGTAGATAATAGCAGCTGATTTAATTTTTCCTGTAGAATTAATGACACTGAAATGAATGATTATACCATGATTATACATTCATGTTGGGTTTTTTTTGGAGGGGGAGAAAGCATTTGTTTTAATCACTGAGGGGAAGCCAGGTTCAATGAAATGCACATACAGTATCGAATTGCTTCTAGCAATCATTTTGCTGCTGAATCTCATTTTTGAAATGTGGGTAACTGAAAGTGTTTGGGATGTTTTACCATTTAAATGGTTGATTAAAGGGATAGCAGAATTCATGTCAGTCATTCTGGTCTATGTGAGTGCTGTTTTGTCTGTTTAATTCTAACTAAAAGTGTTTTGAGATTTAAACATTTAAACTACATACAAAATATTAAACATATTTTTTACTAGATCTAACTGTAGAGCATTTGGAATTACTCAGATTGGTTGTGTGTGTATACATGAAATCTGTCTCTGATACGATTTCAGAGGATTAAAGGGAACATAAACTCTTATGGCTTTCTATATTTTGTTATAGGGACTGATTATTTTTTTTTTTAATTGCATTCTCCAACCTATTAGATTCTAAATAAGCTAAGAAGGTAATTTTTAAATATTACATTTTAAATATTACATTTTAAATATTACATTTTAAATATTACATTTTAAATATTACATAGGTCTAAAAATCTGCGTCTTGGTTACTGATGATTTTTCTTGATTTGCTCTTTAGATTAAATGTTTGCCATGGTGAAATTCCCTTAGTCTTTAGCTTTAAGTCTTTAGTTTCGAAGTCTGAATGTCTGAAGTATGAATGTCTGAAGTATGGCTCTATGCTGACCATGCTGAAGAAAAAAAAAGAAGCTGATTACTGTACTGAGGGTAAAAAAAAGTTGATTGTCAGTATGGCTTTGTATTACCTCTTCTTTGGATTCTTGGAGCCATTGAGGGATATCTGTTGCCTACTAGAACTAGGGCTGGAAGATTCTGTGTGTGTGTGTGTGTATCATCCTAGAAGTCTGCAGTCACTATTATAGAAATGAATCTATTTGGGATTTTTTTATTTTATTTTTTCCCCTGTAGATTTGTTTATTTCATATTATTTCTGATTTTATCTGAAAAAAATTAATTAAGTATCTTTTCTTCCCCCTTTGCATGCAGCTTGTAACAGAACATGCCTTTGAAATTCCAGACAACATTAGGCCTGGGCATCTCATCAAAGAGCTCTCTAAAGTGATTCGTTCTGTAGAGGTAAGAACAGAGGCAACCTACGTAAACCTGCAGAAAAAAATCTTTGAATCAGGGAACTCCACAGTAGTTATGCTTCTGATTGACTGTATTCACTTTTTAATTTATTAAACATTCATTTAATAATAGAAGATCAAGAGGAAAACTCTTGGGAATACTAAGCTATGGGTATTTCAGATAAAGAAAATGTATAGTGAGTGTTTATGGCTTTTTTTAAAATTATTTTTAAATTTTAATGGTTAAATTATTTATAGGTCAGTGTTTCTAAAATGTTCTCAGTTATAAATTCTTAAAATAATTACCATTAACGTGTTGTTAAAGACTTCAATTTGAAATTCTGTGCATATTCCTTTCTCCTACCCACTTGTTTGTTAGTTTTTGGTCCAGTTGTCATCTCTTTTGCTCCCTCATGTGTTTTGTGGCTGTTTGTTACATAGTCAGTGGGGATGTCTTTTCCCTTCCTTTTGTTTTTGATTGCTTGTACATACCAGTGTTTTGCTCCTTTATTCCTTAATGAATATTGATTCTTGGAAAATTCTCACATTTGTATGTGGAGAGAACAGATCTGAGATGTGACCTGTTGTGTACAATACAGGTCTACCCGATGCTGCCTGAACAAAAGCGTATGTTTTGGTGGTAGCTTTTGGTGTTAAGCACCACTGTTATGGAATAGCATAAAAGCCCCTAATGGGAAAGAGGTGCAATAGAACTAAGCTTTGTTCATCAAATCCAAGTGAAATATGTACTGTTTCTCCAAAAGGTCTAACAATTATTTGTATAATTTATATTTATTAGACGAACAAGAGGCAGCACTTAAATATGTGAATTTATTCCTCTGAGACTATTCTAAAATGTGTTTTTAATTACAGGAGGAAAACAGCAAACTAGTTAAAACTCAGGGAATTCTTGGTGTGTCTCCAACTTCACGATCTTCACATGAAACAGCTTCCCCTCACCACTCCAGACGAAGGGTGAGGAAGCTGCGAGACCATGCTACCAAAACTCCTTCTAATCTGGACATCCTGGAACTCCACACTAGGGAGGTACTGAAAAGGCTGGAGATGTCACCATGGGAGGAGGCAAGTGTTAAGCTGTGTGCAAGAAAAACAAAACTAGAGTAGGTTTCTAATCTCTGTTGATAAGGAATCACTTTAAAGATGCGTAAGAATACAGACTACGACTCTTTGTCATATGAAACATGGATAGATTTAGGTTTGATTTCTTTTGAGTTTTTCTGAGAGGAATATCTCTTTTCTGTGCTAATTTTTTTTGTGGAGGTTCCTGCAAAATATTGGTTCAGAGGATACCCTGACTCCACTACCCACTTCAAGTATAGTTTTTGAATTACTGTAGTCTGCTGTAGCCGTCAAGTGCTACTTTGAATCAATTATCTGAAGAAAGGAGCTTGCAAAGCCTTGATTTGGTGAGGCTCTGAGCCAGCCTGTTCTCTGTGTTTTTACATAGCTGTTTCTAGTAGTTACTGTAATTTGGTTAGCCTTGCTTTTTGTCATGTTCCTATTTCCTATGTGACAGTGCCTCCCTACCATTAAGCTTCAGGATACCTTTGGTATCTATAGTGGGGCCGTGGACTCTGTGGCTGTATTACAAAGATATCATAGAGCAAATGAGTGAAAAGTACTCTCTTGAAAAATACCTCTTTTCAGGTTTGATGACATTATTTCAAAGAACAGCAGCAGAAGTGGAAGAAGGGCTAAGAGAAGGGAAATAAGTAGCTTTATGAAAGCAAATAAGTAGCTTTTTGAGTATAAGCAATGCTGACAAATTTAGCTGGGAGAGGATGGACTTTCATAGTGGAGAAATACTGATTTGGGTCTTTAGATTGATCTTCATAAGGCATGGAACAAGAGACATTCATTTTAGCCCCCAAGGACAGGAAGCTGAATTTAAAATTTGCCACAAATAGTTAACTCATGCAGTTCATTGCTGCAAACAAATGTTTAGGAGAATTAGTCTTTGTCATTCAGTGCAGAAATATAATGCTCACTATCAGTACAGAGATTTAAAAAAAATTGATTTTACGTGTTCCTGGTTTGGGGCATAACTGCATTGCTGATTGCTTCAGAGTATATGTCGAATTTAAGTTGCTTTGAGCTAAGAAAGTTCTGCTTATGGCAGGTTACTTTCCATTACTGATATTTTACTGTCCTCTAAATTAGTTCTGAGATACTAATTTCAGGGACCAGATACCCAATCCTGGAGCTACCATATCAGTTCCAAGCCCAGCTTCTGGCTTGGCCGTCTCTACTGGTATTTCTCTAAAGGAAATGTAAAAGGAGTATTACAGGAAAGTTGTAGTTGTTTCAGATGCTTCAGGAGAGTATAGATGATTCAAGGAAGGAGAAGGTGCAGTCACCTTTGAAGTTTTTTACATCCAAACATGTTTTTTCTGAGCTTTCTGCAGTTGGTTATTCAGGTGGTAACCATCCTAGTGCTAAGTTTAAGCTTTTATGGAGTGCAGAAAAAACCAATTTAATTTATAAGAATAAATAACAAGCAACATTGCTTTTACTTCTTTAGGATATCGCAGGCTCGAAACTGAATGGGAGATTTAACAAGCCCTTTCAGCCATCCTCTACAGTACCTGAGTGGCGAACAAAAGACAATGATCTTCGCCTCCTGCTGTCAAATGGAAGAATAATTAGGTATAAAGGATTGGTTGTCGATCACTTTTTTGTAGTCATTATGGTCTGAAGTATGGTAATTGTTAGTAAGATTTTTATTTGTGGAGCTCTGAATTCTTTTTACCAGTAAGATTCATATTAGGAGTATAGAAGGAATGTCTGTGTCTGCTGTCCCCTAGTGGAGCCATGATTAAGGAGTGAAGAGGGGATTCTTTGCAGGTTCTTTTGTTACAGCATTTCATTCAGTTGCTTAGTTGGGTTTGTACTGAAGGGAATGCTTCAAAGTAGAAACAGTTTTTTATATCCATCTATTAGAGTGTTTCTCTTTAAAAATATTCTGGTGTTAAACTTCATATGTCTATGGAAACGATAGTTGTACAGGAAGTAAAATGGGAATAAGTACAATTTTGAACAAAGAGATGACCATAAGAGAATATTACTGTTGTATCTCAAGAGCATGTTGTAAATAATGGAAGGAAAACAATTGCTTCCATTTTCTAAGATTAATATGAATTTTTCTTTACTACTGAGACAGAGATGAGAGACGTCCATTTACAGATCGTAGTCTTTACACAGCAGACAGTGAAGATGAAGATGACAGGACAAGGTCGAAAAAGTCGACTGTTAAGGTAGAAGACCAGCCCTCAGGATTTGAAGGAGAAGGGAATGCAGATGGCCAGAAACCACTGAACAGTAAGATTGTCTTTAAGTCCTATCAGTTGAACATTCTGATGATCTAGAAAAGGGTCTAATGACTATTGGTCAGTCTGACTGAAATTTTACCAAAATATGAAGAGGATAAAGTAATAAATCAGAGGAGTAATACTAGAAGTTACACAAAACACTTGTCAAATATTATCTTTTTATGTTAGTGCCATCTTGAATACTGTGTACAGCATTTTTCAGAGTGGAGGTTTGGTTAGTGTTCTGGATGAGTATTTGTTACTTTTGGTCTGTTTTATAATATAAGACTGCTGATTTTTTTTTTTTTACCTAAACACACTTCAGTGTGAAAAGTTCATCACATCTTTCACTGTGTAGAATGAAGGATCATAACACGCAGCTAATTTTAAACCTATCTTATATTTCACTTTTTCTGTTCCATTTGATAATTACCTACTTGATCATAAAATTTTGTATGTTTTGATAATGAGTAGGTTGATTGCATACAAGCAATAAGACATAATTTAGCATTAATAAAGTCTTATACTTTTAACTTTTGCAAGACTGGGAAAGAATTTAGGTTATTTGTGAAAAACTTTAACCCTACTTTCCAGTGCTTTAAACCATCCTTCACTAGGAATTACTCTTTTTCAGTCTTTCTATAGCCTGAAACCTTCCTGCCAAGTGTTCAGCAGTGATGATCACACAGTGTATTAGTGAAGTATCAGTACTGAATGCCTGTTGTCAGTGCCTGTTTTTAATCGTACACTCAGTGTGCAGTGACAGATTGGTCCTTGACATAACTATTCAGCTCTCTTTTTAATTATAAAAGTCACATCCTTTCCACAGTAGAGCTTAGAAAGGCTCAAAGGGTATGTACTAGGAAACTGAAGTCAAGACTCCTCAAGAGACTTACAGTTTTCTGAGTTTCCTGCACAACAGTTCATAACAACATTTGAGTCCACTGTCGGCCTGCATAAAATATGTAATTATTTTCATTAACAAAGCAAATTATAATCCCTCTTTACTATGCTTCCAAATGTTGCAGAGGACAGTATTAAGAAACCTGTATGTGAAAGAGATCTCTCTTGGGTACTCATGAAACAACAAGGCAAACAGTTTGTTGAGTGAGGCTTACTGTGGTGTTTTTCCACTTCCAAAAGCAGACTAAGTAAATTAAAGTAAATTTTGCACTTGAATCAAAGATTAAATCATACAGAGAAAGGGTAGATTTTCTTCAAAATTGTTGCTCTTATTTGATACAGAATGAATATGGGAATCCAAATGTAAGAAATGTACTTACAACTAGAAGTGAATGTTGAGATTGTTCTTCCAGAAATTGAGTACTTGGGACTACCACTAATATTTTTAATTGAAGATTGAGAGTCTTCAAACTTCCTTATTAAAGATTACCTATGTTTGATTATTTTACCTTAACTGAGAGTCTAAAGAGTAAGAAAGGGGAAGGTATTGTCTGCAGAGAATTCCATAAAAGGAACTACCTGTTTCTATAACAGTTTCCAACTTCCATTGTGCTTACTGGGATTAAGGCCAAGAGGCACTGTCCACAGACAGATTCCTTTAAACAGATCAAGCTCTACAGAGCTTTGTGTGTCATGCCAAGATCCTGGTTTTAAATGGTGACCCAGTGTTATCAGAGAGACAAAGATCAAGTGCTGTGCTTAATAGAGCAAGATACTTTGTGTGGATGAAGGGAAGGTGATTTAAAATGTTTCTTTAAATTCACAGTAGCTTAGCCTGATCTTAGAGATAATGACTCCTGCCATTCACCTGATTTCTGGAGTATTCCTTCCAGTCTCTGGAAGCATACAGAACCATAACTTTTCTTGGAAAAGGCAGTAGTCTAAAGGAAAATTCTTTGAGCTATAAAATGATGTTTTCTGTATCGTGCATGCTGTTGCTTATCCTAGAATTTGTTTGCCTTTTTGAAATGAGCCAAAGGCTTGAGTTATCATCAGAAATTCCTTGGGTTGTTTTGAGCTGCAGTGATTTAAAATATTAATTTTATTGTCATATGTTAAGCATTACTTTATTTAGCTTGAATTCATATATAATGATGTTGCTCATTTAATGTGTTTAGATATTCCTCTTTCTAACACTTTCTGAAGTTTAATTAGTCTTCTCTAGCTTTTGGTACCAGCTGTTCATTTTATTCACTTTCTGATAACAAGTCTCATGTTTAGCTTTCTTCTGAATCTAAAAATAATTACCATTATGCAGTGTTTAGAAATTAATAATACCCTTGAAATATATTCGATGCCTATTTGTGAGCTTTACCACAGTTTTCAATAGGAGCAAAACCCTATCAGAACTGCAGTGTATATATGGTTACAGATACATCCTCTATTCTTGCATAATTAGAGTTAGGAAGAATTGTGTATTGTTTATGTAGTTTCATGTAAAACTATGCTGAAAGCAAACCAACATTGCAACTTTTCTTGTGTTCATTCATTCAGCATAGTTTTGTATGAAACTGTAAGTACTTGAAAAGTGATGTTGCTTTCTTTAGCTACTACTTTCTTGACATATATTCATAAATTTTTTTATTCTATTTGGCTTTTCTCAAAAAAACTTCTTCTACTTAAACTGCATATTGTCATCTTCAACAAATTTGTACTTAATCAAGATTTTTGCCAGCATCTTTGACACAGGTACACATGCAGCTCACTGGCCTCGAGCTGTGGATTCCAAACACTTATAGAAATGTGTTTCCTACTTGTGGTTCTTTGAGATGTATGCTGTCTCTTAAGAGTACAGGTTTATGAGAACTGCTCAGCTGCTTCATGTTTTGAGTTCTTTCAGCACTTAAAGTAAACCATGTGGACTAGTTAGCTGCTTTGATTGATTGCTTTGTCATATTGCAAGTGTTTTTGATGTCTATTTTGACACCTGATTCTCTTATTAGTTCTTTACCTTAGTACTAGCATAAAGCAAGTCTAAGGTTGGTATTTCCTCATCTTCCTTTTCAGGTCATTCTGTGATAAAGACAATGCAAGTATCATCACAGTAATACTTTAATATTTAACAGGTCTGCATTTTAACCCTGATTGGCAGCTATGCCAGTAATGGCAGAATATGCCAGTAAATTGTGACATGGAAGTAAAATTGCAAGTAATGCAATTTTTTTACCTTTAAATCATTTAATATCCTTTGACTTCCATGTTTAGTGTTTCTTTATAACTGCTTTTGTTTTTAAACAGGGAAATCCCAGGTTGAGAGAGCGTAAGGCAAAGTAATATTGAACATTATTTCTGATTAATGTTTTTTGAGAGCCACTTCTCTGACTCCACCCTATACACAAAAGCAGAAATTGCCCAAGGTGCCATCTGTGAAGTATGTGCTCTATGGGAGAGAAAAAAATATATGCTTCTTCTGCACCTGATGTATCTTCCTGTCTTCATCCAATCAATTGCTTGAGGAGTCTATTGGTCAGCAGTAGGCAATTCATTATAGTTCTAAGCAGAATTGTCTTGTGAACCAGATCAGTGTGTGGATGTGCTTTTGTTTGCAGGCTGTTAGAAATTAAATATGTGTTTCTTGATTTTTACTTCCAAAATAATAGTTAAATATTATATGTAATAAATATTGGGTCTTATATTTTAATTTTTCTCTCTGCAGTGTTCTTTGAAAGTGTGAAATCAGAACTCAGGAATGGATCCTCAGAGTACTCTGATATTTCTGATTCAGAAGAATCTGAGCCTGATTGCACTACACAGGTATAGCTAGAAAAAAAGTCACAAAAGTTAATGAAGCCATTAAATATAATTTTGCTCACACATTTCAAATTTGTATGGTCAAAGTTTGTGTTAAAACCACAATAACAAAGTATTTAGTTCTTGTTCAAGTTAATATGTCAGATTTAATGTTCTGCCTCATTTTTCATTTATTCTAGTGGTGAGAAAAATTATAAGGTATGCTATTTTGAGCCAAATTTTATGATCTCTATTGTCATTGAAGTGGGGTTGGCAGAGGATGAGCCCTGCTCTGGAACAAGCAGTCTGAGAAAAGTTAGAGTTGCTTTGTTTATTTATTTTGTAAAAAGCCCAAATTGTATCTTTTGAATTATAAGTATCTACCACACAAGTTTCATTTTAGTACATGATTAGTTGGAAACAATCTTACAGGTATTCAGTTTTTTTAAATAAGCTGAAGCAACTAAATCCTCTTCAGGTATTTTAGACTACTGGAAGCAAATGGGAATCTTCCATTTGAGTGTCTAGATTGTAGTGATTTCTTTAGAACTAAATGAAATATAAATGCAAACACGTGCATATTTGCAAGCATATATTTTAATACAATGTGCATATGCATATATAAATATTGTAATTATTTTTTTGTTTGCAAATTGTGCTCTGACTTAGTAATTTCAATTTTTATTAGTTAGCAGTAGGGTGGAGTGATTACTTCAGATTTTTGTTTCATGCTTCTGGAATACTAATGTTTTGGTCTTTCGTTCAATTTTCAGCCTATTATTAGACTTTATAAGAAGTCTTCAAATTCCTACTTTTTCCATAATGGTCAAGATCTTTTTTTGATATTTGTTGTCTTTCATCATTACTTTATCTAGATGTTGGAATAAATGATAGGAATCTTCATGATATGGCTTCTTCTGGTTTAAACTGCATTGTCAGCAACTTTGGCTCAGCAGGTTTCCTTTTCTAAGACACAGAATCATTAATTACTCAAATGTGATATATCTCATCTTCCCAGGAGAATGTAGCCAGTTTTGGACGACTTTGTAAATGAATGAATGTTTTATATTAATGCTATTTACTCTCTTAGTTCTTCCCATACTCTTCTGCTTTTTAATTTCTAATATCTAATGGAATAATTTTTCTGCATGTTTGAATTTATCTTTTGTAATGACATATCCAAAATGAACTCTCTCAGTAGCTCCTGTAAATCCTTTAATGTTGTTACATTGTGCTGAAGATGATCTTAGCAAAACAACGCCTTTATTATTAACATTGAATCATAGTTATAATTTAATTGCCCATTGGTGTCACTTTCTAAGCGTCAAAGATTAACAAGCTGCTCTTGTGAATGAAACTATTGAAACTATTGTATAAAAATATCCCTTGGTGATGCAATACACTTAATTCATGCCAGTTCCATTTTTGATGATAGTGGTGTCAGACTTGAAGGATCAGAACATATCCATGTTCCGATCTTCCACTTTCAACACTTTTTTATTGAGTGTCATGCATATTCCTTGGCTTGAAAAAAACACTGTGGTGTTCTCTGTACTTGTTGAAAATAGATTAGTCTGAATTACCAAGATGGAACATATGTATGGTAGCCCTTGCTTCATGTAAAGGCATATTGAGTCACATATGGTTGCTCCACCTTTGAGAAGCTCTTGCCTGTACAAGCTGTAATCTCAGCAGGAGCTGAAAAGCTCTTTCATTCATGAAATGAAGGCTGTCCCACTGTAAGAGAGACAACAGCTGTTGTGTCTCTGTTCCTGCTGTGCTCTGGATTTACCTGAGAGCTTCTGTCGTTCATTAGAGAGATGGTGCTGCTGCAAGTCAGATTTGTGAGAGCAGGAACCAGAAGCAGTTATTTGGGGCAGAATGTGTCCTGTTATATGTAACATGCATCAGTTCTGACTGCTGCTTGGAACCACACTTCTGCATTTTTTTCCTCTACCTTGAATTAGTGCTCTCTTGAAAGAGAATACAATGATTTGTATATGGTTTAATATTTGTGGTGGTTTGTAAGAACATGGATTTTGGAAACGCTTTTTATACTGGAACATGTCCTCACCAGTATTACAAAATTTGGATGTATAGCATCTCAGTTCCTTTTTTCAAATCAACTGCATTCTGAATACTATATATGTGAAAAAGTTAGACCTGAAAGCTTTTGAGTTAGTCACTTATAAAATAAGGTAGTGTCTCCATTTAGAGGGTCTGGTGACCATTCTGCATTGTTTCCTCTTGTTTCAGCAGAAGGATTCCTCCACAGAGGAGTCAGAAAGCTCAGGTGATGAAGAGAAGCAGGAAGTAACATCAAATTTCAAAGAGGAATCTAAGGTCATGAGAGACCTTTGTCAAAATACCCAGAAGCCATCCAGAAATGAAACTCCCAGTAAAAAGTAAGCACATTGTGGGCATTTTTTATAAACTGTTAGACCTTTTCACGTATATTTATTGTTCTACTTTATACCAATGTAAAACTCAGTCCTTCAGAGGATTCTGTTTTGAACTGCTTACTACTCCTTTATTTTTCTAGGGAATGTCCTACCTCGACAAGTACAGAAGAAGAAGCTATTCAGGGCATGCTTTCTATGGCAGGATTGCACTATACTACATGTTTACCAGGTCATACTCAAAGCACAGACTGCACAAATAAAAGAACCTCCCTTCAGGAACACAGAAGCTACGCCAGGAGTCGGCATAAAGACAGACAGCCATCTCAGAGCCACAAAACAATAGAATGTGGTAGGTATCTGAACTAATGACACTGTTGCTCTCTGCTTTTGGACAGAGTGCTCAGCATAAGCACTTAAATTTACATTTTTAGATTTGTAGTCTTTATATTAGTAGTTTTTAATCAGACTGACGTTTAAAGCTGTGTTCTTTGGTTTTGTTTGTTGTTGGTTTTTTCTAGTAAAAAATAAGTGTTACTTCTGAAAACTGGGACAAACTTAGCTTGTCATCAGAAAACCCCTTCTAAATATTTCCATCTAAAAGTTTTGTGGCATCCTTATAAGACTGGCAAAGTTTTGGCTTTGCCAAATGTAATCTCTTTCAGAAAAGACAGAACCTTCATGGTTGCAGCTTTCATAACAACTGTGTTGCTTAGATATCCTTAGGAATCTGCTTGGTGATTTTTCATGTGTCTTTGGAAGGCATATTTGGCTTTACTCCTGAAATTCTACTATGAATACAGTGCATTAAAAGAGGAGAATTCAGAGGTCATTTTTTTTGTCAGTGGCATTTTGATGTCTGTGGAAAGCAAACATCTGTTAAATGCATTTTGGGAATGCAAGACAGGAGAACATTAACACTAATCCCCTCAAAGGAATCAAAATCACTTATTGGAACAGAGAAAAAGTCATCATTTGTGAACATTCTTTGCTTGAGAGAGAAATGGAAGAGGATTATGGCTTTGCTGATGTGAAACAAATAGAACCCCACCAGCAAGCACAGTGCTGATTCAAAGAACTGATAGTATGTTGATATTTGTTTACCTAGATAACAGGAAAGCCTAATGTGATGTCATGGACTGTGTTCTGGTAACTGAAGCTCTAGGTCGTTCAAACCCACCAAATAAACAAACAAACAAACCTACAACCAGCAGGAAAAAAAATCCAACCCAAACCTAACCAGCAAACCACACAGACATATACAGTGTCTGTCCACCTTTGTAACTTCATGAAAGTCATAAGATTCAGGTTTCCAGATTACGTGATGGGTTGACTCAGGCCAGCAGCTAAGCACCCACACAGCCTTTTGTTCTCTCCCCCACTCACCACTGTGGAATGGGGAAGGGAGTAGAAATAGCAAAAGTGATAAGATTAATGGATTGATATAAAGACAATTTAGTAAATGAAGAAAGGAGAAAAGGAACAAGTGGTGTAAAGGCAGTCACTCACTACCTTCTTCAAGCAAACTGATGCTCAGTCAGTCTCTGGCCAGGGGCTGCCTTCGACTGCCTTTCCACAAGCCTCTTCCTCTACCCCAGTTGTTATTGCCAAGCATAACATTCTACGTCTATTCTGTGGTATGGAATATTCCTTTGGCCAATACAGGTCTGCTGTCCTGGCTATGTCCCTTCCCAATCTCTTGCCTACTCCTACCTTACTTATTGCAGTGAGCAAAGGAGCAAAGGAGAAAGTTGTGACACTGTGCAAGCACTACTCAGCAACAGTCAGAAGTTTGGTGTGTTATGAACATTGGCTCAGCCACAAATTTACAATACAGCATTATATGGACTGTTAGGAAAAAAATCTGTTCCAGTCAGAGCCACTACATGTGTCAAACTACACGGGTGAAGGTGAAACTGTGCTTTGTTAGCTAGCAGGTTTCATAAAACCTTTCAGTCTCTCCAAATGCAAGTTGAATTGGTGTCTTGGGATACCCTTAATTTTACAAGTTAACTGTATTGTAAATGTATTTTCAATGCAGACACTTCTTCTATAGGCCTATCAGCACAGTTCTTCCTTATATTGCACCTGAATAACACATCAGTGCTTAGAAAAAATACGGTCAATAATACCTGAAAACGAAATGTCCATCGTTCTATGAGCTTCTCAAGATACAAAGCCATGGTAGAAAACTGCAGTTTTAACAAAGAAAGTAGGCTGTCTTCAACATCAGGGCTTTGAAATTTGAACGATTATATTTGTTTGACCTTCTTACTGTGGTGTATTGATCCTTATTTAGGTTTATTTATGCTGTGAGGTTTTTTCCCCAATTTAGTGTGTAGAACCAAGCAGCTGTAAATTTTAATTTGTATTCAGGAAATATTTTCCATTGGGTTTTCCTTTCTTTCTTGTTTTGTTTTTAAAGTCACTCAAATGTATAATTACCTTTGTATTCTTAATTATTGATTTTAAAATTTAGGCTTGTTGAACTTCTCTTTAGGTAGGTCTGTGAAGGAAGAGGAAAGAGACTTGGGAACTTCAGCATGGACTAGACACCTAAATGAAGCTTCAAGGATTACCCCTCAGGTAAAGCAGTGCTTTAAACATTTTGAACTCATTTTTGTAGGAGAAGAGATCACGAAGGTGTAAGTACAGAAGGCACAGTAGACAGGTCTTTCCACACTGCATATCTGATGATAGATACTTCTGGTTCTGGTAGCTGGGTATTATATTTTTGTCATGCTTTTTTTCATTGTTGTTGTTTAGGTTTTTTTTGCTTTCAAATTCTCTTCTTTCTTACTGGCTAGTATGAAGATGTTCAGGGCAGTATCTTGAAAAATCAAAAATACTTTATTCAAAAAGCATGAATTTACATTCAGTCTAACTGGGGAAGCACTTTATTATTATTATTCCCAACCAGAGCTTAAGAACAAGTGTAATATGTTGATAGTATTTATAATAAAGATACTTGCTTAGGAAATTGGTACTGCCAAAATGATACAACCTTTCAACAGCCAACAGGTAGGAATATTCTTATTTTCTGATTTCCAGATGGAATCCAGCAAAGAATGATAGGTTGTGTTTCTGACAATCTGAACTTTTTTAGTATTTCTAAACTTGTCTGTATTAGAAGTATTAGAATAATTAATGAAATAGAACAAAGTTGCAAAATTGCAACTATTAAATAACACTGTGTTTTTAACTGCATGCTTTCTAGTGTTTGCTTGGTAAGAATATGTAACTACATGGTACTCGTTAATTCCCGATTTAGCATTTGTTGTCTTATCAGCTGAATATTGAAACTAGATTACCTGGTTACATATACATATATTATACATATTATACAGTGGTATATGTAATTAATCTGTAGTGTTGCCCTTAAATGCATATGGAAAAAATTGCACAGAGACTGTGTTGTATGTTATTTTTAAGAGGTATCTATGATGGAATCATAAAGTGTTCAGATACTAGTGGAACTAAAATATCTTTTCCAAAGACACAAATTAGAATTAGAAAAACTGGAGTGAACCTGTAGCCAGAAGGTACTAACCTCTACATTTTTTCTTCTCATTTCCATCCTAGGATGCAAATAAAACTCAAAAATATATCAAGAAAGAGGGTACATCAGAAGCCAATTATAAGGTTCAGGAAAACAGAAGCATAGTCCACAACAACAGCTTGAGTTTTCAGCATGGCAAATACACACGAGACTCCAGTCTAATTCAAGGAGAATGTCAGCTGAGTGATGGCAGCCTTAGCCCCGACAGGCCGTATGGTGAAACGTCCTTGTCTGTACCACTTCATCCAACAAAGAGGCCAGCATCAAACCCACCCCCTATCAGCAACCAGGCAACAAAAGGTAATGGTTATCTTCATCCTCTTGCCAGGGGAGGGGGAGAAAACGACTAGGAAAAGGAACTGGTAAACATCAAAAAGAGCTGTTAGATGCAGAAACTGAGTAAAGGACAGGATTAGACCTTGAGGAAAAATACAAAGTGAGCATACTGTGGACACTTAGATTTTGGCACAGAATGTGTGAAGGTGAATTAAGAGTGATCTAACTGGCTGTGTGGCCAGATGAAGCTTTCATAGTTGCAATTGCACAGGATATTTCTTATGAATGCATAAGGGGATTCTTATGAATCATTACAGGGAACAGACACAGCTATTCTCTGAAACACTGACCTGAATCAGATTTCCTTATCAAAATGAAGGTTTAAAAATTCTGACACTTCAGAAATAGTCTGATGAGCGTACTATTTAGTGTTCAGTTTCTAGTTTATATTCTATAACTTACTCAAGGGAATAACTTGTGTAAAATTCAGGAAGCTCAGTTTAAGTTCTCTCCTACTACACCCGCTGCCTGTTACAGACTAGAAAGGTCTGTAAATAATATAATCATTTTATTTATGAGAATGCTAGCCAGAGTTTAGGAAAAACGGTTCCTGGTTATTTTTCCAATTCTGATTCCCTGCTTGTTTGTTTGTTTTTGAAACTGATTTGGGTGAGAATTTTGCCTGCTTCAGCTTGAACGCTGCGTTTCATCGTTGTTCTACAACGACTAAAGCTTGTTCTGAAGTTCCTGATTGAAGCACTTGATTTCATTTTTCAGGCAAACGTCCAAAGAAAGGAATGGCAACTGCTAAACAGCGCCTTGGGAAGATCTTGAAGCTGAACCGGAATGGCCATGCACGCTTCTTTGTTTAATGTAGCTGCTACTTCTACTACTGCTGTCTTTCCTACACAGACCAGTACTGAGGTTGACAGAGCCTGGAGCTGCTGTTAGTCCTCTGCTTGAAGCAGACTTGCATGTACCATCTAAAACACTGCCTGATGAACAAAAACGAGAAAGAGAAAGAAAAAAAGAAAAAAAAAAACCACAAAAAAACCCAACCCAATGCTGCATTTTCACTGTGCCACACCTGCTCAGCAATAACCATACGGGAACGGGGAAATCTTCAGAGAGACATGGACTGTGAGAAATAGTCTCTCATCAGGGCTTGAATATCATTTGTTGCTGGTAGTTTCTGACCTAATTAATGAGGGGAAGATGATGAAGGTGGTTTATCAATAATTTATTTCTGATAGATTTTCACAACTTTTAAATTCATTTAAAAAAACTATTTATTTGGAAGACTTTTTCTGTGGGGGTTATTAATTTAGATTTAATAATGTGAAAGTTTTAAATTGTTTTGATAATGTGTGTTTGGTGCAGTGGAGAGCCACATTAATTGTGATTAGTCTGGACTCCTAAATTTGATATTCAGGTTATAGTCTTAAATAGGGGTGAGATGCATTAATAATTATTTTTTAAATTAAGGCATATGGAATCTTATTTTTTTTTTTCCTGCTTTTTGTAAGCTATTGGCTGGGCTTCTGTTGACTTGCAAGTTGCATATTCTCTGCAAGCTTGTTTATTTTTTGACCTGTCCTCTTTATTATCAGATTTATTTATTTAATGGACTAGAAGAGACTCCTAAAGACAGAAGAATCTTCTTATGTCAGTCTAGTAGCTAGCTTGTTTTAAACTGCACCTCTTTCCTCCAAAATTGAGTGCATACTACTCCTCCTGATGATCTCTCTGTGATGATTTTCTTCTGTGAAAAAGGTCCCTGAAATTGTATTTGTACAAGTTATTTAAGAGTTGGTACAAAGGAGGAAAACCCAATATATCTTTTTGGAGGAACGGGGACATCAGTTAGGATAAATGTTTCTTCAGAACAGTTACTCTGAAATAACTCATAAGATATACGTTGCAGTCATAAAATTTGGCATATTACTTAATGTAGCATGGAAGAAGCATTAAAATGTTATTATTGTTCTTTAAACACATTTTACTGAAGAGTCAGGAAAGCAGGAGAATGTGCGTTGCTTTCAAAGCTGGGTGAGACAGCCAATTAAAAGTCTTAACTGGTGCATATATAAGCATTTAAGTAGCTTACTGGTATCAGAATGATCATTTGTGTCAGGCTTCTTACAGAGCTGATAACAAATGCCCTTTCTGAATTATTGTAAATAATTTTGATTTAAAATTTGTATTTTTCTGTAATATAAAATTAAATATTTAACTTTTGAGGGACGGGGATGAAGGGGAATACCTTTACTTGATTCTGGAAAAAGGGCATTTTGTAGGGTCCAGCCAAAATGTAGACATTAATATGCTAGTGACAACTATGTTGTTGGTTTGTTAGGGGGTTTTTTGGTTATTAAGAGTAAAAATACTCCTGTGTCACTGTCCAAGTCATCAAATTGATTTAACTTTCCACACCAGTTTTTCCTTCCTCCATATTCTATACTGGAATAATTTTCTCTTGTTGTAGTTTAAGAGCAAAACTCAGTTTTACTTTCCAGAGTATTTGTGCAGAGTTATTTTTGTTTAGGCTAGATTATGAATGCCTGTAGAAATTTATGAAAATAGTTCTGATGTCAGGTGTTTTTAATTGTTGCAGGATCAAAACCAGTTAGCACTATCCTGTTTCTAAATGGAGAAGCATCAAAATATAATGCAACTGCAAGTAAGTCAGGTAGCTTTCACAGCTTTACTTCATCTAGAGCTTGAAAATTACAGGAGTGTTTTTTGCAGCCCAACTTTTACATTATATTGACTTGGCTTGTTTTGTGACTTGTATGGGTGACTTTTTTTACTTTTTTTTGTTGTTTGCTAATTAATGTTTCACAAAAGCATTTTTTCAGTCTTTTAAATTTTTTATTCTTGCTTAATTTAAAACAAGTTCTCAACCTCTATAATATTGGGAATGGAGGTAAAAAAGGATTTCTAAGAAGTAGAAGATAAGCTAAGAGGTACTCTAAGGGTGCTGAAAATTACTATAAGGAGTTGCGGTTCTCAGGTGCTATGATTTCCAGAAGGAAATAGTTAAAAGAGAATATTTTAACTATCTTCTAATACGTTCTCACCAAAGTCAGTCAAAGAAAGAAATTGTTGTCAATATTAGTTAAAATTATATATCCATATGAATTTTCTCTGTGTTTAAACTTGAGCAAATGCCTACCAGGCTTTGGAAGCTGTTTTAGCTTCAGCATATTGAACCAAACTGTTTCCTTCCTGCTAGCTGAACAATTTCTAATAATAGAAAATTCCAGTTTAGAGCAGCAATCAGATTCAGAGCGGAATGAAGAATGAGTTCTCTCTCCTTAAAGGCAGATTTTTATCTGAAGTAAAAGTATGCCAGAATAGAATCTGGAGTAAGGAATTTTAAAATATGGGGTATGCTTTCTTGTACATGTGACTGGCTTATACAGAGACTCTTTTTTGACCATCCACATTATTTATCTGTACCTTACTGTTGGAACATAGATATGGCTGGACCCATATATATTATTTCTTCTTGGTTTTATTCTTTCTTTTACTCTACTTTCTACCTTTTTCTTTCCAAGTGGCTCTCCACTGTCATGAATTTATGTAATAGTCTCTTCACAGGCTGTCAACAGGCAGAGGTTCATTCGCATTTTCTTCAGATAATCCATGCTTCCAGCAGAATTTAAATCTGATGTTCCACCTTAGAATAAGTAATTTAAGAGAAATTGCCATGATGAGCAGTATTAAAAAAAAAGAAAAAAAAAGAAAAAAAAAAGAAAAACAACAAAAGGGGAAAAAGAAGTCTCCTGGTAGCTTATGAAGAGGATGTGGTAACCTCACTTGTTTTGTGTACTTGTTTGTAGGGATATTTTTATTGTGTTCTAGATGAAATCACTTCTGCACCAATCTTTCTGTAGATGGACTGAACCTTGTGTTGTTGTAGTGGAGAGAAATACCCCAGTTTTCTTCCTTGCTGTCTCACTTGGAGTAGAAGAGGGAGGGAGTAGGGAACACTGGCTGGACGACAGAGAATCAAGCCAGCTGTGGTAGTTCGTTTTCAAGGATAATCTTCTTTGAAAAGTCAGGGAACTTGGATTTGGCATAATTTTTTTTTTTTTTTGTAGACAGAACAATAGGAAATGAAATATTGTAGGGGTTTTCCCAGTCTCTTAAGTTCTCATATTCCTACAATGGAAAAAAAAGAAACAAACAGGAAAATGGAAAGACCACCTAGAAACTATATCAAAGACTCTTCCAGCAACTTTCCCTTTTCTTCTCCTACTATACTTGCTAATAAACCCTGGCTACAGGGTAGCCTTTGTTGACCTCTGAGGTAGATTACCTATGCAACCTGTAATACTCTACATTAATTCATTCTTCAAGAGAATTTTGAAAGGGTTAGATGTTGAGAGTTAAAAGTGTTGTTTTCTGATCACATGGGAGGCTTTGGGGGTTTTGATTTTTATTTTTTTTGGTGGTTGAAGTGCTTGTGTTACCTTTGGTAGAGATGTAAGAGAACACAGTGTCATTATAACATTTTCCACGCTTCAGCTTTCCCTAGGCTTTGCTATAAGGCATAAGCTACTTTCATTCACAAGGCCATTAAGTTGTAAATGTTGAAAATTTTTGCAGGATTTCAAAGCCAGAGCTGATGAGAATCTGGCCAACCCCCTTTTTGGTAGTTGTGGAGACTAAGCAGAACTGAAACTAGAATGACCCGGTAACTAGTGCCCTATTTAGGCTCCACATGCCCACCTATCTCTTCATACTCCCACCATGACCCCAAATCTTGTGTCTTTCCAGAGAGTCATTCACGTAACACTTCCAGACCATTAAAAGCTGTTTATAGTTCTGGGGTTGAGTGATCCCAGAGCTACTCTTTCACAGAAGAAATACAAATGGAACCGAGGGCCTTACTATTTGTCGTTAAACAAGATTAAAAGCTGCAACATCCATTTTTCCAAAAAATAAACCCAACAAAAAAACCCCTGGTAACCCTCTTTGTGGGAGCCTATGAGTGATAAGTCATGCAGTGGATGGGAAATAAAAGTAGCACTGATAAGGAAATGCATATTCTTTGTAGGCTGCATTTCTGTTTGGAAAAAAAAGACTTTTTCTACTTTTAATATAAATTAAGCCATAAGAGTTTCATGCTGTGGGAAGGGAATGAAAGGGATCACTTTAAGAGATTATATTGATATGTATTGTCACTTCTGCTGGGAAATGTCTATTGCTGCCAATGCTTGGGTGAATTTTTTTTTTTTTTTTAAAAACATGGAATTTGAAAAAAAAAAGGGGCTAGTTCTTGGCTATATTTACTAGTTTTGTAGTAATGTTTTGCTGGCCCATTTGTCTTTTCCTCTCCTTTTTCTACTCTCATAGTCTAATTTCTATCTTTCCTTCTTAATGTTTCTGAAAATATTAGCTTGTCTGCTCAGTAGGGATCGGTGTATGTGTGTCTTCCTTTTTACAGAAACGCACTACTGTGTTAAGTATTTGGCTGGGAAATGGGATGCTGCAGCTTTAAGAGCATTTTTTTCAATTCATAACAGTATTTCCCATCCTCTTTTGCCTGCAGGCAGGGAAAGTGTATGTACAGTATTTATTTTGTTTTGATTTTACTTTAAATTTGTAAGTTTCTATAAGTAGTTCATATTGATTATTCTAGGGGAAGATAAGTGGCTTTGTTTAAATTTGTATTTGATATTCATAGTTTCCACTTTCTGTACTTTAAAATACTGAAATTAAAAAATTGTATTGCTTATGTTTTGATTTTAGCACTCTAAAGCGTTTAATTTCTTCAGACTTCTGCTTTTTTGCTTCAGTGTAAATAGAGTAAAGTGTACAGAATATCGTGAGGAGAAGAATGCTTTTCTAGGCCCAATCTCTGTGCCCTTTACTTGTCACAATTTAAAGAAGAAATTTTGTGGAGAAATGTGAGGGAATATTCTCATACTGTTTTTAAAAATTTATTCAAAGTGCAAATTTTCATTTCAATCCAAGTATGTTATAGGGCAACTGAATGCATTTTGTGAAGATGTGTATAGTCTTCTTGAATCCTAATATAAAAAGGAGGTGGAAGTTTTTGTGATTCATCATATTATAAGATCCAGATCTATAAGAAGAGTGTCAAATGGTATTTACATGTTTTTGCTCTTGGTTTTTGTTCAGGTTTGTCTCATGCTACTGATGACTGACTCATCTCTTGATTTATTTTTTTCTTTTTTTGTTCTTTTTCCTTTAAGTGTGTGCAGTTTCTGGAAGAAGAGCTTTCTCTTTCACACTTTCACATGCTTAGACATACTTGCTTTTATCCTGGATGACTTCTCTGCTGATTTCTCCTACCACATGTCATCTTCTGGTTTACAGTTGTCGGTGCTCCCTATTTTGACTCCGTATGGCAGTGCAGTGTTTGCATGTGGGTGCTCTACTTGGGGGTAATGGAAGCATTACTGTCTCATACTACAGCTTTGTGTAATGCGTTTTCTTCTGCATGTAGTGCTCAGTGCTACTGAACTGCTTCAGTGCTGTGATGATGCTTAGATTCCAATGGTGGTCATTTTATGGGAGCCTGAGATAAATGACATGGCAATGGCATTGGAAGAACCAGGTGCCAAAAGGTGTTTGATGGGAGAACCCTGTTCAGCTGTTCAGGTTTCCTTTTTAGCTTGGCTTCTAGTTTACAGAGAATTTAAGGTTGACTGTAATGACCAGGAGATCTGTTGGTTGACCAGGACTTCATTGTGCCAGCTGCTTTACAGACAAAGGACAAGAATGCTGACCTCATCAAACCATGTACTGCTTAATGAAGCAGTTTTAAAAAACTCAACAAACTAGAAAGTTTTGTGGCCTAAAGTTTAAAACATGGTAGTGTTGTAGAGTTTAGAAGCAGAAACTTCTGTGCTTTTTCAAAAGCAAATTTCATAATGGTGTAAGAAATCACGAGGAAAAATCATGAATCAAGTACGGGTGTTGAAGATGAAACATTTATATGTCCAGAAATCTGTTCCCATTGTATTTTGACATGTCTTTACATCTTTTAAATTAATGAGTTAAAACTGATTTTAAATTTGGTTAGCCCAAGATTTGCCAAAGATCTGAAAGAGCTGTTTGTCTGTCAGAGCAACTATGTCTTTTGAAAAGGTTTTAATCACTGTGATTGAAGAGCAATGCTACAACCTATGCATATCTATCAGACAGACTCATCTGGATTTGTCACACTGAACTCACTGCTCATACTAGTGTTTTGGTCTTAAAGTGATAGACTTTAAAAAGCTCCTCAGTGGGCCACAAATACAAGTTTCATACCCATCTAAAAACCTGCATCAGCACCTTTACTATTTATCCTTTTGTTTTTCGCCAGCTACACTTCAGAGATTTTTTCTGTGACTGCTGTTTAGAGACTAATAGGATAATACACTGGAAAACATGAAATATCTCAAGTGCTGCTTTAAATGCTACTGGATAGTCTTCAGCAGCTGGAGATGTATTTCCATTAAGAGTCAGAGTTTCTGGTTGTCTGCTTTTCTGTTTGCAGAGGATGGGAAATACTTACCTGGATTGTTCTTTCCTAAGGGAAAGATGGATTTTAAAGATTTCAAGGCTACCAAATGTGACAAAAGAATTGAATTTCTAAAGTCAGGGAATGGACAAGATACTCCTCTTGGTATCTGAAGACTAAAGTTACTGGTTTTGCTTTTTAATCAACAGTATTCTATTACATTTTAGGTAAAGTACCCCCTTGTAAAGTGCCTACAGACTTGATTTTCTGTCCATTTCGTGAAGTTCAACTCTTTCTCTAGAGGGTTTGTCCTGACCTCCTTAAGTTGTGAAACTTTTGTGCTGGTGGCTCTTTAGTTAACACATTCAACCAAACCTTTTCCAGTTTGTTTTGTTTAGATAGAACTTTGGATTGATGATGGAAACCTGACTAGCAGCATGAATATGTGGAAGTCAATCATGCGGAGTGTTGGTTTCTATAGAAACTTATTTTTTTCTTTGTCTAGAAGTAATTGTCCTGGGAACCCCTGAAATTACGCTTTTAGTGCTGGTAAGTAATGCCAACTATCTCAAGCCAAAAGTTAATGAGGACTGAAACTGTAAAACCAGAATGTTATTGTTCCTCCTTCTGATATGACCAGGATTGTTAAACACCTTTGTTTCTATAATGATCAATGACTAAAGTTTTTTACCTGCAGAAAAAACAGCTGGTGATCAAGACAGTGAATGAAATCTGTCATTGCCAGAGCTCATAGTTTTCCACCTAACAGCTGGCTACTGGGACAGTTTGCTTTGTCTAGACTAAAGTCTGATTTCTCTGAAGCCAATTATATTCAGTCTTTAGAATACTGCAAATTTTTTAAGAATTGTGTTTGGCTTAATAGATCTATTTATCTGTACTGCTTCTGCTGTATTTGCTTTGGTCTTGGAAAAAATACTCTACTTTGGAACATATAAGCCAACTAAAAGAACAGTATACAAAGAGTCTGCTTGTTTGTGATGCTTTGCTCTAAAGTTTATTTCTCGTAAGAAATGTTTTGCTGCAATGATTGTGAGTAAAGTTCCCACCCATACTTGGAGAATGTGATATGTATCTGGAAGAAACATTTGCCCATGAATTGTACACCTTGGTGATAAGTCATAAAGATACAAGTCAGCTTTTTGTTCTGGTTCAGATAAAAGTCAACAAAACTCTCACATCAACTGCTACTCTGGTCTCCTAAAATAGGATCTGGGCTGTGGAAATGTGGTTTAACTTGGCGGCAACTTCAGGCTAGTATTAATTTGAAGAAGATACTAAATCATGTGCTTCCTTCTTAAGTTGTTGATTTCTTGTTACAAAGGTTTTTTTTTTTTTTTTTACCTTTTTATAAAAGGTCCTCAAATAGCTCCATTACAGGTCTGGCCCAGTAAGGATTTTCCTGTACTCAACCAGCACTTGTAGAAATAGTTTTAAATTCCATCATGAAATAGTTACTTAACAGAGCTGTTCCCATGTGTAGAAGTGCCTCTCCTCAAGAGGCAGCTGACCTCTGTGTTCCCACTGAGTGGCACCTATCAAAGGAGAGCATTCATAGGGTATTTCCTGTGCCAGCTGCCCTAAAAGTGGCATCAGAACTGGTGACTCAGATGTGGTTCCTCATCGAGAGGAACCGTTTTGCTTCCAAGTCTGTCCATGTTCAGCTACTGGTCCACTGGGAGGGGGGACAAAAATCTGTGAGCTGTGCAGCTCATCAAAATGAGTTGATCATATTGCAAAGACTGCTGGACAGCTGTGCCTGTCGTAAAATAAGTGCCACAAGTGAGGTTGAATTGCCATAGTCTTAGGAGGGAGGCCAAGCATTAAATGGGACATGGCATGTGAAGGATTGCTTTCTCCCCAGGCTTTTGCAGCCACTCAGAGAAAGGTATTAGTGAGATGCTTTGGGAAAATGTGAAAACACTGTATAGCATACCTCTTCTGGTGCTACAAGAAATTAACTTAGTCACTGTTTCTGCATTTTCTTCAATATTAAGAGGATTTCACTTAAGGTTTGTACAGAAAGCTGAAAGATATTTTATGCACCCTACAGTCTCCTTATGAGTGAGGTTTGTAAGAGGAAGTGATTTGTAGTAGGAAACCTGACATGTTTGAAGAGTGGGAATTAATGTGTACCACTCATGGTTCACATGTAAGACATTTCTTCTCCACACAAACTTTATGTACTCACAATACAGGGCCACTGCTATGCACTGGTGTCTTATAGACTGTTTTCAGTTATGTTGCCATTGGTTTTCTGTTGCCTCTTATCTCAAATAATTTTGAACAATATAGAATGTCAGCTACCAAACTCCAATAACATTATTATTATTATTGCTGTAGCTATGATTTAGAATTTCTTCATTAATTCTTTTATGGCACATTTCAATTGACAATGAAATAGTGCTGTCAATACTCTCAAAATACTTTATTTAAATTCTTTTCTACTTGGTTGGGGCATTCAGACATTTCTGATTTTTTTTTTTTGCACTGATGCTAACTCTTACTATATTTTAGAATTCATGGCTTGAAGAAAAAGCTGAGTTATCATTCTGTGCCAGACTTGTGGTTCACTGAAAAGGACTCTTAAAAGATTAGGAACAACACAAAAAGAAATCACTGGTCTGTTAAACATTTTGTGGAGCCTGTACCTCCAGTCATTAGGTAAAGCACTAAAGCACAGGTTATAGTGTAACCTGAGATCTTAAAGATGCCATGTTGACCAATCAGATCAAAATGTACTTAGTGGTGGAAAACAGAAGGGAAGCCATATATAAAAAATGTAATAATATTTTCTCAATTAGCTACAGGAATACTAGATTTTTTACTGTTTCACTTTCATTGTGGAGTTGCACTGAATGGGCTTAATACCTGAAAGACTAAGGTAATAGAAATCACTGGGCCAAAATAGGGTTGATTTCCAGTTGATTTCCAGCTGGAACCACCGTGGTTTTCCTTTTCTAAGGAATAATCTGCTTAGATTTGCACACCTTGTCTACCTTTAATTTCTGACCAGTTCAGATACTGATGGTGCATATAATGATTTTGGTGAGGGTAGAGTTAATGCCTCAGCTGATGTAGTGACATATCTTTAAATATGTGTCTGTGCTTCTAAGGCTTTTCAGGGGATGCTGTGGTTTGCTCTTTTGAGATCCTTGATCAAGACTTAAGGTCATTCAGAACTCTCAGAACTTTTTCTAGACTACTTTGGGAAGGAGGTAGGATGACCTACCTGGATAGGGTGATGCTACCTGGGAGTTGCTTTCCCCTGTGCAGGAATTTATTTAGGGGGAAGGCTTTGGATTGTGCTGCTATATCTTAACCTTTATTTGGCTAATATGATAAGGGCCTCTGGGGTGTACTGGTGAGGGAAGGAAGCAGCAAGGGCAGAGTAATTGTCCAGTCAGCAGATTATTCAAACCCTGCCAGCCCATGTGGTGAAAAGGATGGAAGGGATGAGACCCCAAAAGATGTCCCTGCTTTTCCCTGTGTGTGGGGATAAGCAACAGCCAGACTAAGGTCTGACCAGTCTCACCAGGCCATCCTAGAGGATGGCTCCCATCCTCTAGGCACTGCCCACTGGGGACTGCATCCAGACAGGGAAGGATTCCTTGGTGTTTTCCTAATTCAGTGGCCTCTTCCTGTCCTTTGCATGGATGTCAGGTTTGGAGAGGTTAAGCATGTTTCTGTGATAAAAATGACAGAAAATAACATGGAGTTAGTTATCCAAGCTGGTACCTGGAATGATGTGTGCAACGCCTGGGGGTCAGCTTGAGTTTTTTGTATTTTGAAGTAATATTTAAATCTTACTTTTCCATATCAGTCTTTTACTTACACTACTGGCATAATATGGAATGAACCTCTCAATTTTGCAATTTTGGAAAGGTTCTTTCTGAACCATTGTCATTTTGGTTGTTTCATTCTTCCTTACCTTGAATGAAATTGCATGGAATCTAGCTTTGTCCAATGTTCCAGCCACCTAATAATGTAGCAGCTTTGGCTAGAAAGCCAAGTTAGCACTGAATCATCAGCATTTCAGTCACTGCAGTAACAGGATGGAAGAACATCGAATAGACACATTTCCTTTTCTATAAAAACATCTAAACCAAACATCTAAACCATGTGACCTCTTGGAGAATTGTTTAAGATCTCTGGATCCCTCTTCTTGAATTTCTTTATCAGCTGCTCGGAAGATTGGGGTATAATGGATGCAAATTCTAGCTGATTTTGCAAAGGATCTGAACTGGAGGATATTTACTGACTCTTCAAATTTTTTTCTTTTTATCTGTTTAACTTCTCTCATGTTTTGGCTTGTATACTGTTGCAGCCAAGTTTGATGCAAGTTAAAAATCACAAGTCTGAAAAGCATTAAATGGATTATTTCTACAGATTTTTAGTTTTTGTAGCTGAAGGCTACACTGGGCATTTTAGGGATCTATATTGATTTTTACTTTTTCTCCACTTAGTTTTTTGTGTATGCTTTGCAGTGTTTCTGCATTGAAATACTGAGTCCTTTTCATTCATGTGATTTTGTATGGAAGCTCTCTCTGGCCTTCCGTTCTGCATTTTTCAAGTTCTCTGTATCTTTGGGGACATTTCTTAGCGCAGCTCTTGTTAGTTGATTTTCCTGTCTCCTCAAATGATGTTGGTATCTTAAGGTGCTAATTAATGATGCAGCGTGAGCCCCAAGGTTGCCATTCCTGTGAACAGCTGGTAAACCTCAACAGTCCAAAGGGCTTTCAAATCAACACAATCAAGATCATCATCAATAGCTGGGAAATTAAAAGGTGTAACAGTAAAATTTACAAAAAGAGACTTTTCTCTCCTGGAGATGTTATGACAAGGAACTTTTAGATGACTTTCAAACATAGGACCTGCATCACTATTATTTTGTAAGGTATCTTAGAGGTGTGCAGAAGAAAAGACACATATTTCTGTGTATGTGTAATGCATCTCATTTAATCCATGCTTTTCCCAGAAGTGAGGATTGACTGCTGAGGTAATTACTGTCTGCACAAGAATGCAGTCTGCCACAGAGCTAGGCTGTGCCTCTGATCTCTGGTGTAATCCACTTCTCTCTCTGTGTGACAGTACCTGAGCAAAAACTAGGTTTTGGAAGCCCATGGTTTGCACCTCTTATGTGGAATAGTAACAGTGATCATGAAGAAGGGAGAAAAAAAGGAAGAGATGCTGAAGATTGCAGGAAAAACAACCCCTCTGATGTTAGATCAGCTATCGAACAATTCTGTGCCAAGTCATCAGAAGAATATCCTGGACAAAACATTTCTAGAAAGAGTCTTTCTAATCTGAGATGTTGAGTTTAATAGCTCTGACATGAGGCGTCTTGGCTTTGTACTGAAGATGGGCAGGATTAATGCTGGTCTGGTAGCACACCCTGAGGAAGACTCTCTGATGCCTCGTCCTAAAAACTTCCCAGTATGTCAAGTCAGTTTTTGACAATAAGGCTCTGAGCAAAGGCAGATCTGATGCCAACATTGTTTCTATTACCTGGCTAGTAGAGTGTGTATAATGAATTAATATAATTTCATTTATGCATTTATTTACATATTCATATATTTAAATAACTTGTTGTTAAAAGAAATCAGAAGATGCTCTGCAATGCCATAATATCATATTCTAATGGCTAGCCAGAAAGGGAGTGGAGACCATTGCTAGCAACAATCTCTGCAAAAACTATTGTATTGTTTTCTTTCCTCCCTGTTGTTTCACTTGGGTGTTACTGCTTGTTCTTTGTGATGTCTCTTTTCTGGGATGGCAGCTGTTGGATGCTGGATGCTCGTGCAGTGCCTAACAAACTGACTTGGTTAACATCTTGAGACAGGATGACCTATAATTTAGCTTTCTGTAATATTTTTACCCATGCTGTTTGAGTAGAATAGAATTTCCCATTCTATCCGTTCCATCCCAATCTCAGAAGGTGACAGGGATAACTCCTTCCTCTTTCCCTCTTCCTGCCCTGCAGACTCAGCATGGAGAATGCTTCAACGGGCATAAATATTTAGGAAGGGTGTATTTCATTGGCTGTGGATCATACAAGAGTGGAAACTGCAGCAAACGAAGTTATTTCTTCTGCTAGGAATAAAATGTGAAACTTTTGATTTTTATGGAAAAAAATAAACATGAGGGATAAGGATGTGTTCATTCCCTTTACCCACATCTGCAAGCACTGAGGAATGAAAGCCTTTACATCACTCCCAGAATATATGGTTTATTTTATGTTTCCAGTTTCTTCTCTTTTATACTCAAGAAACACATAGTGTCAGAAAGCTGTATTTTTATTTTTGAGCTTGAAACACAGGGAAGTTAATACAGTATTCCTGACCACCAGGAGGAGCTCATGACACAGCCTGCAGCGTTAGCCTTCTCCCTTCGAGCTTGTCAGAATTTCTCCAAAGAAGGAACTTAAAATCCAAGCAGTGTGGGGGCAGCCATCCCCTTGCAGCTGTCAGTGCTGGCATTTGACATGGACAAAATAAAACTACACCTGGAAAAGGCGAAACGACCCAAAACAGGGAACAGGTGGGACAACATGCCATCATGGGCAGATGCCATGGGAGGTGAGAGAATGTAATGATTCATCATATTGTGAATAGCCTCTTATACAGGGAATTCCAGCATTAAACTTCACTTCCAAAATCTCTCTTTTTCCTCTTTGTAAAAAAACAAGCCAAGATGGCATAAAGATCAGCTGGCAGCCAGAAGAGGGAAGTGTTCACATGGTACAGCACTTTTTAACATTTTAGTAAAGCTCTTTATAGGCAGGTTAGTTATGCCACTCTGCTCACTAGTGTGAATGTTCCCAGCTATTCAAGGGCAGCAGAACAAATTTGTAAGTTAAAGGATGGTAGTTTTTATTATGGAAGTGATGCTTGATTTCACAAAGCGCAGAGCTTCACCTTGCAGCTGCTAAAGTTTCCTTTGTTCAGGGCAAAGCAGGAGAGAGCCATGAGCATTGAAATTGCTGGGAAAAGTATTGTAAAAAGTTTCTGTAAAACTGCAGGATGGATGAGAAGAACCCACTGTCTGTCACATCTGTTCTGCTTTCTGTCTATTTTTGTGCTCATTTTAAAATCCAGTATTTAACATTGCCTCAGGACTAACCAGTTCCCTTTTCACTGAGGCAAGAGACTAATGTCTGTAACTCAGTGACTGTGGGCACCTTTCTTCTTGGTGAAATAAATTAATACTGAACAGAGTCTTTTTATCATAGCCATGCTCTTATCAGACCATCTCCCTTTATATTGCTTCCTTCCCCAGCCATTGTGGAAACAGACATCCTGCCCAAGGCATCGAAATCCGCAATCTGCTGCTTCTTCTATGGAGCCTCTGGACTTTTGCCAACAGCCCCTTGAGGTGGTCCCAGATGTGATTGCTTTTTCTGTGCTACCCTGAAAATATCCGGTAAAAACAAAGGGCTGCACTCACCCCAGTTACTGCTTTGGAGGCCAGCACTTCCTCTGCTGTCAGGGATGTACAGTGGGAGATGTTAGGCATGATGTACCCCAGAGAAACCATGGCTAAAACAGCAGGGTCACAGTCAAAGGGATATTCCTACAATAGAATAAAGCCAATCTTTTTATTGCATCTCTCAGCTGGTCCTCAAGTTTACCTCCAGTTCCCATGAACCCGGGAGATGTGTCTGGGTTGTCTTTCCCACAGCATTCTTCTGCAGGGAAAATGCTAATTCCTTGCACCTACATCGTGTGTGAAAGGAGATTAGGTTTTAATACTGCTTTTCTTCAGGGGAAAAAAAAAAGCAAACAACTCTATTTTTATTTCAAAGTAATTTGGACTTAAATTGCAAAATAGCCAATGCCTTAAAATAAACCCAAAATGTTTTTTTGACTGACTTGATAGCTTTTTCAGGTGAAAGCTGAGGGAGAGAGGAGGGAAGTGGAAATACCAGCTCACGACAGTTTTTGTGGCTTGGATTTGTAGGGGCTTTTTGTTTCTTTGGTAGGCTTGATAATTTTCAGTAGTCCTGTCTGTCAGAAACCCAACACTGTAGTCCTGGATGTTACTGTAGGTGGCTGAAGATACCCATGAGGAGTCATGGGGATGAAGGTAGAGCAAAGGCATCTTGCTGCTGGGTTTCCTTGAGTAATGTCTTGTAACCTTCTACTTTTTTCTTGTTTCTTTGATCTCCCTGCAGCTTCCCTGCTCTGATGTAAGTTGCCTGATTCCCAGAGTTCCCACAGAGTTCCATGGACATTTGTGTATGCAGTAAAACATTCAGAAGGGTTTTAGACCAGTCATCAGTTTTTAGGCATTCACTCATTGAGGGAGGACAGGTGAGAATCCAATGTGATTTCTTGTGTGGGTTTGTTCTTGTTGGTTAAAGGCATTACTTGAGTGTCACAGGAAAGAAAAAGTTCAAATGTGTATTGGGATTCATCTTGCAATCTTTCTGCCACTAAAATTAAAAGATTAGAGGAAAGTCAAAGAAGAGGAGAAAAAAAATGGATCCCAATGAAATCTACATATACCATGATTCAACAACTCTAGAAGGCCACATGTGGTTCAGCTGGGCTGAGAAATTGTTATAATTGAAGGCATTTTATTGCTACTTTATATTACAAAAAACCTCTACTCTGCAGCTTATTTTCCTAATTGAAAGTACTTTGAGTTGATGTTGCACTTTTCACTTGGGGTTTGAAGTGTCTTTTGGAAGAATCTTTATGTAGACCCTGAAATGACTATGGCTTTTCAGGGCTGCACTAATTGAGTTATTCTCCCTCACATCTTCTCGCCAGTCTGCAGGTAAATCCCACCAGCTTTCTGAGATTCAGCTCATGGCTGTCCTCAGGGCCATGTGGTAAATTTATGTCAAGTTGGGGTTGTGTGGTCATGTGCAATATGGCCTTCGGGTTTATTTCCAGAAACAGAAGTGTATCTCTGTGGCATGTGTTCTGTTAAATATTGACCTTCTATCAACAGTGTTAGAGGTAAGGAATCTCCCTGGAAAAATCAACCCCTGAGGATTTGCATGGTGTTTCTATGGCAGGAGCACAATTTTTTTAGTTTGTTTAAGGAAATTGGGGCAGAGGGGCATTTTGAGGTGCCTCTTCATACAAGGCAGGAACATCACTTCAACAAAACACAAGGGCTGATACTCAGTCCTTTGCAAAGCAAGACTGATAAAGCAAAGCACCTTAGTGACTGAAGGTCTGAGATCCACTGTAAACAGTGCCTGCCTGTTTGTTGTTACTCTCCAGAAATGCCCTGACGTTACTAACTTGCAGATGGGCTTTTCTTAACACTAAGTGCTGTGCCAGCTCCAACCAGAAACATAGTACCCTCTGTAAGCAAACATTCCAAAATAAAAGGCCAGAGGTGGCTTGTAAAGGGTCAGTGAGCTTAAGCCCACAGCATGATGCAACTTTCCACAGGAGAGGATAATACAAAACTAAATACGATGATCCATGAAAAACTGGTGATAACATCTAAATGGATGTGTAGACAAGAAGTATGTAAGTATACTTGTGCATTTGCAAGCACAGTGGCAACACAAGACCAGTCTACAATGCTTCCACGTGGCACGGTCTTGACTTTCTTGTGTGAGAAGGAACACTGTAAAATGCTCTTAGGTGAGACTTGTAGCTGTCCCCCTACCTATCACATGAGCTGACTGCTAGTCAAGGAGAGCCCATGTCAGCTGATGGCAAGGGTGGGTCTCAAAGGGCTGACCCATGATCAATTCATCCGTAGCCAGGCTCCTCTCATTGCCTTGTCCTCCTCATGGAGGTCTTGTGTCTGAGATTGCTGATGGCTGCACCCTGTCAATGGTAGGAGAGAGGACGTCTCTCAGTGAATGTTCAGGATGATTTGTATTAGAGAGCTGAGCTGTGTGGGCCATCAGGTGCACTGTGCTCCCAGGGCGATTGATTATGCTGAATTTCTCTTTGTCTTTTTGTTTGGCAGATGTAATTCTAAAGGCAAGTATCAGTCTGATAATTGAGAGCTGTAATCTCTTTATCCCGCAGGAAAGAAAACAAATGGACCCTCTCTGCCCATTTATTCCTCAGCACTTCTGCCAAGGCTTCAATGAAGAAACCAAGTGTGTGGGTGGGAGCTTGCCCTGTCTTTCATACATGTGTGTTACCAAGACCACAACAAAGGAGAGATGTGCTATTGCCTAGTGTCATAGAAGTAGTGTTGTGCTAAAGACACTAAAAGAAGCTGACTGCAGGGCAGGGACCTCTGCCTGCACCCCCAGCTCCCCAGCTTGGCAACCCGAGAGTTGGCTGTGGTTAGTTCATTTCCAGGAAAGAGGCTGATGCTATTGACCCTGAGCTATTATTTGCCTAATGAAATACAGGGAACTGAGGTGTGGGGGCTAGATGTGAGGATCTGAGGCTTGCTGTTTTTCCTCCCTACTTCCCTGGAAGAGTTTTGCAAGAATGCCTCAGCACTGCCAGAACACTGGTGTTGATGGCTGGTAGAAATGTCCCTGCTTCAGGGGTGTCATACCCTGAAATATTCAGTTTCTGTCTGCAGCCCTTACAGATGGAAACCATGTGGCTGGAACTTTCCTGCCTGACAGAGGAGCCACAGTCTTACTACTCCAAGAACTCTTGCAGCAGGATGGTGTTCTGCCAGGTGCCCTCAGCCATCTTTTAATGGTTCTAGGCAGCCCCTCATGTCTGGGGTTCTGCCTGTGATACTGAGCTGTCACCTCATCTTTGCAGACCAAGCAGAGCATCCTGACCATTTTTACAGGATTGTGTGACTTGGAGCATTCTACTTTAGCAGGCACCAGGAAGGTACGGCCCTGACAATGTCCTGTTCCCTAGGGGTACTGCAAGGATTTGGCCTTGGGAGCAGCCTGACCTCAACCTGTGCTGCTGGGCCAGGTGGGCTCTGCCTGAGCTGCTTGCTCCATCAGCCATTGTCACGGAAGGCGGAGGGAGGCAGGTCATGTATCAAGCTGATTTCTGGATAGCGCGGGGTCTTTGTCTGTCAGAAAGCCCAAATGGATTTGCAGATCACAAAGAAAATGCCGTCTGCCTTATTACTGAGCTGCAATCTGTTCCTGCTCAACCCCCCCAGTTATATTCCCCACCAGGGATTCATTGTTCCTTTTCAATCTGATGTTTTAATCTCCGATTCCCCCGTCTTTGCCCCTGTTGTTTCCCTTTCCAGAGCTGCTGCTCTTACTTGTGTCTCCCCTGCCCTTGCCAGCTGGAGTGAGACACTTGCAGAGTGTCTCGCTCAGAAGTACCTTTAGCTGCCCATCCCTGCTAGCTGCCAAAAGAGAGGAGCTGGCAGGCATGGGCTGTGGGGTTTTCAGGAGAACCAAAATCTAGGGGGGCCATTGCATCTGTGTTTATCCTAAGTCCTGTGTAAGACAACTTGCACCAAAGCAAAACAAGGAAGGAGAATATACACGTTTGCATTGCTGTTGCATGCACAGAGCTTGGCCAAGGTCCGTGCTACCTTTGTGCTCAAGAAGTTCTTGCTCTGGAGAGTCTACAGGAAAGCAGGAAATAAAATGGCCCTGGCTGCTTGCTCTGCAGAGATAAACGGTGGCAGCTGAAAACAAAGCCTTTAGTGACAGGGCCATCTTTCCCTGCAGGTGGAAGCTGTCTGGGAGAAGGGACAGAGATGTACCGCATTTGAAGAGCTCCCAGAAAAGCCTGACAATTACATATTTCAGAACATGTATGCTCTTAGATGAACAACCAAAATATTTAAGCCTAAGGCAGCTAGTGATGTGGTACAGCAGGGACATACTGTTTATGCCTGAGTGCCAAATCTACACCCCTCCTCTGTGTTCCGATGTCTACGGCGTGTGCTGTACAAGAAGTCCTTTCTCTCTCAGAAAGGGACGTGTTTCCTGTGGTTTGTCCTCTGGTGCTTATTTTTTAGCTTTTCCCGCTGAGAGGACACAAACCTCCAGTGATGCCATCAGCTGAAAGTGAGCGAGCAGCTGCGGCAAGCCTGTGTCCCCCCAAGATTGTCCGTGCTGGCTCCGCAGCCCCAGCGGCGCGTGCCAGGCGTTGTGCAGCTGCAGGGCTCGGTGCCAGTGGTGTGGTCGCTGCCTGTGCCGCAGAAAGCCTGATTCAGCAGCAAAATCCTCAAGCTGTCTCCGAGCCCTCCTGGAAAAACCATCTGCAGGCATCCCACTCGGGTGGAAACATCCAGTGCTGGATGTGCTTGCTGGCTTGCTCCGTGTTCCACGCGTTGTGCGGCTCCCTGGGGATGGAACAGCTCCCAAAGGCTTCACCTCGAGCATCCCAGCTCCTTGCTACTTGAGGGTGTGAACAAAGCACAGGGGTTTGTGCTGTTCTTTCCTTCCTTGCCCAAAGGTCTTAACCTGAAGCCTGTTGAAACCTGTGGACAGACTCTTGTTGGCTTTCCTGTGTCTCGGGGCTGAAATTACTGCTTGCTTCTCTGTCAGCTACACACATGTGTAGCATTCTGCTGGCACCTTTTAAAATTACATTTCTCAGGATAAACCAGAAAGAATATAGGGGAGGAAGAGGGGAAAAGAACACAATAAACTCTTTCCTTCATCTAAAACAGCAGTAGGTGGCTGGGGAGGGTTGAGATAGTTAAAGGAATTGCCAGAACTTAATGGTCTCATATCCTCTGTACCTGCTGCTGAGGAGTCATGTGTTAAGTAGAACCAGTTAAATGCATCTGGGCTAATCTCTTAATGCTGCTCCTACTGTCTTCTCACTGATGATCTGCAGGATATGTTGCATCTTCTTTCTGGATGTTCTTTATGAAAGTACAGCAAGATGTGTTTTGCATGTCAGTACGGTTGCACAATGTATATATGACCCATTGATCTGGGGCTTTGATCTGGATGTTTGCTCTGGAATGGTAACTTTTTCTCGGCTTTTTGCATTAAACTTTTGTTAGGATGCCTGTCAGATGGTAGCCAAAGAGACACTGGGAAAGGAGAGGGTGATTGTTTGACAACCTTGGCCATGGTGGATGAATCCAGTGAGCAACAATGACCATCACCTCGCTCTTGGTTTGTCTCTGTGTCTCTCCAAGGCTCAGCACCAGTGGGCCAGGTCAGCTGTAAGCAGGGGCCATGCTGGGGTGGAAGGTGGGTTGGCAGGGGCTGGCAGCTCCTTGTGGTGGTGGTGGTGAGGTCTGGGGATGCTCAGCATCACTGCTGGTTAAAAGTAAGGACTCTTGGTGGCCCAGAGGTCCAATTCTGAACAGGACTGAGGAGTATTCCTGACATCTAGTTAACTCATTCCAGCTGATCATGCTTCAGTCCCAAGCTTTGACAAGCACAGAAGCCCAATCTGTGGCCAGAGGCCCTGTGTCCCTGAAAACCCATCTTTGTGTGGCAGGGGAGACCCACATGGTTCACCAGCACTGTGACAGGGAACAAGGGCTTGGACCCAGCTGTGCAGTTGCTCCCCTTGGAAGTGTTTTTTCTGTTTCTGGAAGCAGCACCTCAGCTGATGGAGATTGTGCTGGTCCCAGTGACACGTGGAGGCTGTTACATGCTTACATCAATCACAGCATGCCAGTTTATTTTCTTTCTCCTTAGCTGTAATTATTTTTCATAATTACATTTGAGCAGCAACATCAGTCTGGAATTTGTACAGATGTCCTGAATTCTGCCATGTTCTCACTCACATGAGGCACCTCAAAAACCACTGATGCCCCAGAGAGGATCCCGCATGGCAGCCAGCATTGCTGATAGTGCCACAGCCCCTGCCAGAGCAGTGATCTTCCTCAGGTAAACAGTCTCCTTGTTCCCTCTCCTATCTGGTAAGCAGTAGCTGCCCTGAACAGTCGTCCCACTCTTGTCTTACATGGCAAGTCAGCTGGGGACAGAAACAGCAGAGGTTTGAACTGCTAGTGCAGGTGCAGCAAGTACTCCCAAGATGGAGCTGTGTGAAGAGGCCAGGGGTAGGGATATTCTGGCTGGTATTGTTTTATGGCATCCAGGAGAGGAGCTGAATTCAGATTTTCCGTATTAAGGATGGTGACTCCTTGGTACTGGCCAGAGTGAGCCCAAATCCCGGTGCCTCGTATGGCTGTGGCCCAATCCTGTAACAGTAAATCCTTCCTCTCTCCACACATATTCTGCATCTGTGCTGAGCCACAGTGACAAGGAAAACACATGGTGTTTCTTCCTTTGTATGGCCTGCAGTAGAGCCTTGGTGAGCTGCCCTGGCCCAGAGCTCAGTGTTGTGCACAAAGGAAACCTCCTCCTGAGATACCCCACAGTGCTCAGATTTGCCTCTGTAGCAGGAGACGCGGTGACCTCTGTTTCAACATGAATAATCACAATTGTACTTCCTGCCCTTCCAATGATGCAGGTCTTTATTAGAGCTGACTGGGGTCTGTAACCTCTGCTGGCTGCAGGTTCTCCCAGCTGCCGGCGTGCTGTGTGAAGTGCTGTTTGTTCTTCCTTCTATTCATGCTAACCTTACCTGCCATGAATGATGCAATCATGCGGACAAGATCATAGGGAGGTTCAAAGTCCAGGATGGAAAAAGGAGAGAGAGAAAAAAAAAAGAGCCAAAAATAGAGCTCCCAAGGCTGGAGGTCATTTGGGTGTGGGGCTCGGGGGATATCACAGGCATGCTAGAGCGCATACTGGGGCCTCCAGATTGGAAGGGAACATCCACTTGGTGCCTTTCACTTGCCTGTAGCTCTCTGTGCTTAAGCCATCACAGCTGCAGCTGTGTTGAGTCCACGGACTTTAGGGAAACCCGAAAAGAAGTGAGTCTCTGGGGGCTGGTGGAGCCCTGTTTGCAGGAGAGGGAGGGGTGGCAAGGACCGTCACCGAAGACCAGTATGAGGTGGTCTGTGCAGGGACACGTGAGGTTGAGCTCCTGAAGGCCTCCAGAGTAGTAGATGATATGGCTGTTGATGACAGCCACAAGAAGTGATAGGGATGTTCAGGGTGGCCGTTGGGAGAAGCTTCTCCCTGGGAGGGTGGTGCAGCACTGGAACAGGTTACCCGGAGAGGACAGAGACTCTCTGACCTCAAAGGGTTTTGAGATTTGGCTAGGCAAAGCCATGGATCATCTCAGCTAGTATTGGCAACAGTCCTGCTTCTTATGGGAGACAAGACCAGAGACACCCAGAAGTCCTTTCCAGCAGATACTTCTGTGGCTGTACTTACATTAAAATTGAATAAACATGCCCTTGTGTTGACTTAACCTTTCCAGTGAGCATGTTGATCTGGTTCTGTTGACACTCTTGTTCCTAGAATCTGATTCTCGTTAAATACAAGTGAAAATAGGGGGTGGCCTGTATGTTACCTGAAAAAACAAGTGAATTAAGTGTTTGGTTAGTTTCTGGTGCCATCCTTCTGGCTCTGGGAAGCTGGCAGGGGCTGTGTACTCATTCCTGAGATGATATGGTGCCAAATGCCACTTTGTAGCAAGCTCTACAAAGATTCCTCCTTGTGATCAGGACTCTAATGGCCCTTCAGTCTGTGTTCCTTCTCTGTCTTTGCACTTCAGATTCTGCTGCAGGTAAAATGGGCTGTAGCTGCAAGGGCATGGGGACTCCAGTGACAGATGTTCATTCCCTCACCTCTTCTAAACCAGGAGATATAATGATGTGTGGGATTTCTGTGCACAATTGCAGATGTTCCTTTCAGGCAAGGGGTTAGAGCTCTGCCCAAGCTGCTCCCACCATGGAGCATGCACACCCCTCCCCTCTTCCCCCTCCTCTCATTAACTGCCATCCTTAACAAAACCTCCTCCCACTCCTGTCACCCACCAAGACCCTTGTCTGGCAGCTGCCAGCACAGTCCATACCCTCATCTGGGCTAGAGATGCCCTGAATGTGCTGGCAGGGCTGAGCATAAGACCCATTTTCTTTCTGACCAGAGGGTTTGCTGTCTAAGTCGCTGCTCCCTGCTACCCAGGACAGACCAGGACGTGTGTTCCTGTGTTGTCTCATGGGGGATGAGGTAGTGGTTCTGGTCAGAGAAAACCCTTCTTGTTCCTTTTCCTTCCATCAGAGGCACGGGGAATGGTGAGCAATTAATCTGAAACTTTGCACAGTAAAATGTAAATCCCCATAGCCTGACAAATTCTGGGTAAGAGCCAAAAAGGGTTAACAAGGAAATATGTTCCTTCCAGCGTAATTTTATATTTGACTTATATTTTAATAAATGAGTAACAGCTGAGCAGAAAGGCCAAAAGGAGAAAGTCCCCCCACCCTGAGGTATGATGAAGGCAGAGTTTGGGCTGTGTGCAAGTCAGGTGCCGGAGTGGGTGATTTAGCATAAAACGTGAAGGATTAACTATGGATTAGGCAGTGAGCAGCAGTCAAAGTGAGTGGCTGATGCAGGTGTAAAGGGTTGTTGGTTTTAAGTGTTTAAATTTTCTTTTGAATTCCCTAAAGGTGGGAAGAGAAGGAGCAAACCCAGGCACTGTGGTTGAGTCTGAAGGGAGCTGGAGACTTGGGGTGATAAATCAACAGCACTGCAGTGAGATTAAGGGGAAAACTAGTGTAATATATGAGGCAACATGGAAAGAGGAGTCTTATTACTGCAGTTAGTTCTCAGAGGATTCCATTCCAGATGGTTAGAGCAGGGGTAGATCAGGAGCCCCCATTGATGGGGCCCACCATCTGACAATAGTAGAAGCAGAGAAGAGTTTCCTCTGACTCCAGAAAGAGTTTCACCTGGAGAGAGCTGACTCCATAGCAAGATAAAATAGCTTGCATTACTGGGCAATTACCTCTTTGTGAGGAAAGCTGGTGATAAACATGGCTATTTTGGCATTTTTCCCCATTCAGGAAATGTGTCTTGATCTTGGAGAATATTTATGGAGAGGCTTTGTGATTACTCTGCCACTCTAAAGCACAGGGTGGTTCTGGATGATGGTGTCATTGGCTTGTCACTGATGGGAATACTGGCCTTGATAAAGACTACGACCATAGCAACTCCACAGTCCTAGGGATGAGTAACAGCTCCCCACACAATAACTTGAAGCTGTTAAACTTGTTTTTGCTAAGTCACCAAACAGTGGCTAGGAAGCAGTGTCTTTTAGAGCCCTCAGCCAAGGCAGGAGGTAGAACAAAGACCTGGTTCATGGAGGAATTTTCCCTGCAGGATTGAGAGCTGTTGAACATTGGCACTGCCCAGCTCCAGATCAAAGGCAGATAAACCCTTAGACTTCAGCACTCATGCAGTGCCACAAACTGTTGAAATGAGGGGGTATGGTTCTCTGTTATGGGACTTTTTTTTTTTTTTTTAATTTGAAGTGCTTGAGAAGAATTCTCATTTGGGAAAATTTTGGCTGTACTTTGCTACAGCATTAACTTCTCTGTTGGGTGTCTTCTGCTAGAAATGTTTAGATTTATTTTTGTTTGTGTTCTGTCTTACACAGCTAAGAAAACAGTTTCAAATAGGACAAATTGTCTTGTTCCAGGGAGGAGGTCTGATCTGGAGAGTGAAAACAGCTTGCTACTTGGAGAGCCGTCCACAAAAGAACAAACCTCTAAGGGCAGTTCCCTGCATTGTGCCCCACAAGACATACTGTAGAGCCAAGATGTTGGCCTCAGGAAGCACCACTACGTGAGACAGCATCTTGTTAAGTGGCTTTTTTTTTTTTTCCCCTTGGATTTTTGTGTTCCAGTGCCTGGTCCCCTGAGTATTGCTTCTTTGGGTCTGATGGGCTGGGAGGCAAGTGCCTTGGGTATTCTCTTCTGCTTGTAAGAAAGGAAAACTTACGAATGTTAGTTCATTTCACAGGGATGCTGGTATACCTTTCTGATAGTCTTTAATAGTTAGTGTTGTAGAAGAATACTTGAGTCTATTTTAATCAGTTGTGCATCTCTCCCATATTTGTGTTTTGTGTGTCACGGGCAACATGTGAGGAAGAAATGCTCATGAAAGGGTCCATATTCCTCTACAAAATTAATGGGAAATTAGTTCTGGATACATAGAAGTACAAGTTCCTTGTGGCAGATGAATGGAGAATTATACTTGAATGCTTAGAAAAGGGAGATGACATTATATGATCTGTACATTCTGTGAGACTGAAACGGAATATTATTTATAATATTTAATAATAATAATATTATTGATAAATTCTTATTAAAACATCTTCTTTTGAAGTGTCTGCTTTGGCAGACTGGTCATAATGAAGAACTTTAAACTTGCTGTAGAATATAAATCCTGGTAGGAAGGAACTCTGAAAGCAACAGCAATTTAGCTGCTTGAAAACCAGACTTGGTTTAGTCTAATTTCTAGCTGAAGAGGTAAAGTGTGGATTCAACACTTTTTAGGTTCTCAATTAAAAGGTCATCCTCATATCATCAAGAGGTCCAGACTCACCATATCATCAGCCTCCTCTCCTGAAAAAGTCACCCTTGTCTGAAGGACAACTGGAAATGCCTAAATGAGATGATAAATATGGTGTGACCTGAGCCAAGAGCCATTTTGCAGTCAAGGCAAAAAAAAATATCATTAAGGCAGATATGTTAGGAAATAGTAGTCTTTTGGTAGACAACTCACAAGACTATATTTGTGAAACTCTATAGAAAGAGAAGCCAATGGAAATTATTTTTACATTTACATCTAAGGCAACTGCATGGATTTATTACTACATCTGGGGCTGTGAGCCTGAGTCTGATTTATTAACTACTGTCCCTTTCAGTTTCTTATCCAGGGTGGCAAACCAGCTGTAGAAAGCTGAAAAGAAGTAGAGCTGCATGTCTTGTCCTTTCAGTGTGTCTCTTGTGTTCATATTGGTCTGTAAACAAACATCTCTCAGGTCTCCTAAATAGATTTTCTGATTGAGTTCCCAGAACAGACCACCACCAGCCTCATTAAAGCTTATTTATGCTACTTTCATGCATGAATAAAAAAGCTTCCATTCACTGCTGATTTTATTTAGTTAGATCCTGTGCCTTGTGGTGGACATTGAATTGGAGTGACATTTTTGGCACACAAAAAAAATAAACAGTGGGACTGTGAGGAACTGCTTAACGCCTGCATCTTTTGCAGTGTGAAAAGGAAGGGGTTAACCTGTTCTTGGCTGTGTGGTATTGATTGAGGCCCACACAAAGAAAACAGCTGTAAATAGTTAGGAGTATTCCCTAGTAGCTGGGGTGTTTTTTGGGGGGATAGGTCACTGAAGTGGAATTCTGGAGGTACAGTCTGTTTCCCAGGGATGCCACCCACTTCCTGTGTGATAGGAGGAGGAAGGTCACTGGTTGCTCTAGGTCTCAGCTCCCCAGCTGAGAATGATGCTGTCTCCCTCCTCTGCTTTTTCCAACTTGCTTGTTTATCTCACTAGCTTTTCAGCAGAGTAACATCTACTCTGCCTCTGTGCTGACCACAGTGGGTCCTGCTCTCAGCTGGGGCTTCTAGACAAATAACAGACATGATTTTCTCTTTATGCCTGTCTTCTCCATCTCCATCCATGCTGCGGTGCCTGTGAGGTAAGATTAACAGCTAAAAAAACCAAACCAACAATAAAGTCAGTATAAATGAAGAACAAGGGAGTAAAGATCCACTATGTGTGGTAAGTTGTGAAATAGGTCTGAGCAAGGTTTTTCTCCAGCCCTGCTGACTGATGATCTGTCTCATGCAAAGGTGCCCCATATTGGGACAAGAATGATTTGAACCTGTATTTTAAGTCAAAGGGGTGAACAAAAAGCAGCTTTGCCTGTTTCCTTTGTGCCAAGCACATTGTGAATATTCTTAAGCATTGCCACAAGGATTAACATCTCTGCATTTTAATGTGCCTGGTGTTGGACTGTAGCTGGAAAGCAGAGCAGGCAGGAATGGTCTCTCCAGGCGGTAGGCTCTGCTAGGTGACTCTTTGAAGTGTTATTCAATACCTTTCAATTACTTTTTATATTATTTTTCCTTTTACCTCTTTTTTCCTCCTCCTTCAACAGCTTCTGGAACAAATCCTGATAGATTTCATGTTTCTCAGATTTACTGGATTGGACTGTTTTATCTCCAAATACTTTTGCATGGCAGCGGTATTTAAAAAAAAAACACAACAAAATAAACCAAAACAAAAAACCCACGAGGACAGAAGTACGGAGTTTGATGTTTACTTTGGATCATTAACCTGGTCAGCAAATTTGATTTGATCTCTCCTTTTTTTTGTTCCTCCCCTTCTGTTTCTGTGTAATTTCAGAGCCTGCAAAGAGACGCTGTCTTTTGCTGCTTCGGGATCCCAGCAAGAAATGGGAGTCTGATGGATTGTAAATGCACCTGCTTGGTTTAAAGCCCAGCCAAACAGATAAGTGCCCTTTTAATTATCTCAGAACAGTGTTTTAGGCACAGCTGTGCACAGCATCTCTCTTCAGTTTCAATTCGGTGAGCCTCTGTGTTTCACCCCTGCAAATGAATGCTGTGTGGTTCTCACTTCAGCTGAGAAATACCAGATGATATTGGTATTTCACGTTAAGATAATTAATTGGTGTCTGAGGGAACTGCAGCTGAGGGGTTGGGAAGCTCCCAGGGGTCTTTCCCTGCTCCTCCAGAGCCACTGTCTCCAGCAGCCCTGTGAGATTTTGGGACTCTAAGGAGCAGCTCTGTGGGACCAGATGAGGCTGATGTGACCCATCTGAGCCTTAAGGAGTCCTCTGGGACTCATTAGGGGTTTAATAACTAAACTTGGCTGGTTTGATTGGGAAGATGCGTGTGCAGGCTTGGCATGATCTCAGAGAAACCAGCTCATGCTGCTGGCAGGAGAGAGGGCTTTCTGCATGTGCTGGACATATGTGTGCAGAGAAAGTGATAACCCCCACTTCCTCCTGCTGGACTCCAGGTGGGAAAATACCTGGGGATGGGGGAGAAAAGCCCTTGGTTATACTGAGTTTACACAGGGCATGCAAATAAGTGTCGTGGGTGACTGGTAACAAGAATTGTCCCCCTCAAAGTTAAGGGGACTTTTATATCTATAGGTAGAAAATACAGACTATCAAGAAAGCACTTTCTGGCTGCTTAAATTTGCTTCTATAGGTGACCAATATCTCCTCACAGACACACCACTGCAATTATTAAATAATTCAATAAAGCCATAAAATAGGGTCTAATGTATGGTGTAACTTCACAATAGTATACAGACATGCAGCTGTGGCAAATATATATATATATAATTTATATATATTTGCAATTTACTGCATTAGAATAATGAAAAAAAAAAGCACTGAAGCTGTGTGTCTTGAGTATTGGTGGGGATGTGTGGGGATTATCTACTACTTGCCTTGCCTGCTCTACTGGGGATAATTAGCAGTGTAAAGTATCTGCCTTGCTGTTACAAAAACTACAGACAGGTTTGCTGCAGCAAATTGGACTGCAGTAACTGATCTGAATTCACCTTACCTACCTGAGCAAAAGGTTAGTTCCTTGGTGAAGGTGGCAGCCTAGGACTGAGAGACAGGGGACAGACGAGGCAGGGAAGTGGGAGGTTGCTGCGTTGGGAGCAAACTAGATCTGGATCAACTCATATGATCCCTGAAGTCTCTGAAGTTCCCTCTTTTCTAGGAAAAACTTCACTGCTTCTGTTACCAAGAATGTTTTTATATTAATGGAAGAAATGACATGTCTGATAGTAATGACTATACTCTGTTTTGCAATTGTAAACAGTACTTACTTCTGACTCTTCAATACTTTGAGAGCAAAAAGGCTTGACACCATATTAAGAAACACTGATAAAGTGAAACTCTAGTGAGAAAAAACAAGGCTTGTTTATTCAGGAAGGGTGGATAGAAAGCAAAAAATGTTAAATCATCTGTGCACACCAATTAACGCAGCTTAATGTTTTTTAACCTCAGAGATCCTCAAGGTCTTAATTGTTAGGTTTGCAACTTTAAATCTGTTTTCTGCCAGCAAGCTGAAATCAATGTACCCCCAAATTAGGTTCCATTAAATTAACCCAAACCTGACCAGTTCCAGTCTGGGTATCAAAGTCAAATTTGCAAATCATATCCTGAAATGTGGTATGCAACATGTAATGCTCTGTGCTGCTTGACAGAAGAGGAAGAAAACACTTAAAGTGCCTCTTGGGAGCTGTACTGATGTGAGAGATGATACCAGTTGTGTTCTGTGCACTTGTGTTTGTTTGGTGCATCCTGCAGTTGAGGAGAACAGATTCAACAGATCTTGACAGGTTTCTGAAAAAAAATCTTGTCCAGAAAAGAAGATCCTCGAATCCCTAACTCCTTGTCTTACAGGTGAGCCTTGAGGACACTTGGGAGACTGTAGCTTCTGAATGCATGACCTTCCTCTGTGATTAGAAGAATGGGGAAGGACAAGAAAGAAGAGGCCATCTTTCTGAGGCAAAAGATAACTTTGCTGAGGGCTTTCTCGCTCCTCATCGGCAGCATGGTTGGCAGTGGCATCTTTATCTCCCCAAAAGGAGTACTGAAAAACACTGGCACTGTGGGTTTCTCCCTGGTTGTCTGGTTTGCCTGTGGGCTCCTCTCAATGTTTGGTGAGTGGTGAGCTTTGTCAGCCTTTGCTTAAGCACCTGGGAGGTGAGGAGAGCCTGCACATTTTCATGTATAAAAAGCTGGAAGATGAACAAACTCAAAATACTTGGTTTCTACTGCAAGAGAAACAAAGGTTTAACAAGCCAGGGGGTGGTCGTTAGTTCAAATGATTCCCCTGGGGTGACTGACAAAATTCCAGCACCTACCATCTGTGAATATCAATTCATGTTTGAGTCCAGGGCAGAGGAGTGACGGTGACTGCAGATGGAGTCTCAGTCTGGAGGACAATGAGGGGACTCCTTCTATAAGGTGGAAGGGAGATGTAGGCACCTAAAAGAGAATGGAAAGGCTGTGCTGTACTTCTCATAGGCGCTGTGAAAAGGGCAAGAAGGGACAGTCTCAATATGCCATGTGGGATCCCCTTTCTGTTGGAGAGAATAGCAAAGCTCTAGAGCAGAGTGCCCGGGGAACTGCAGAGTATCCAGCAGCTGGGGGTGGGTGTCTGGGTGTCTGTCAGAAATGGTGTGGGTATGTCTGATGCTGCCATGGAGCAGGAGATGGAGCAGATCAGTTCAGCCCCACTTTCTGTGCATTACCCTTGGCTTGTTTTCTGGCATTTAATACTAGTCTTTTCTCACAAAGGGTTGTCTTTTTGATAACAGTTTCATTTTAGTTCTTCTGAAATAATACAATTCATAAAGTTAAAATGGATAAAACACATGGCTTTTAGTTTCTTTCATTAACTGCATAAAATCACCATCTCAGAAACTCTCTAAAGGTGCTATTAGGACAACTGCAAGATCTCAGCCCAAGAGAGAAATCTGATGCTTATTACAGAGGGTGACTTTAACATTCTTCTTCTGTTGTAACTTAGAAAAAAGAAACAAGAAAGGGGAAATACTCCATGTGAAAAAACCACTTTGACACCGTGACATGTACATGCAAGTTTAGAAATCGAGACATTCAATTGTTAGTATGACAACAAGAGTGGTTCTTGCTCTTAGTGTATGTGTACCAATATTTCACATTGCAGCTTATGTGTGGTTGTTTGGTGATTGATACACTTTTGCCTGAAGAAAATCTTATGATATAATGTGAGCATGGTGTTTCTTTTAACCAAGCAGAGCAGTAAATGATAATGTGTGTGCTAATCATGTAGCCCAAGTTCTGCACTTGTAAAGGTTTCTCTCTCCCCTGCATCCCTTGATAGACTCTGCTGGAAGGGCCTTGGGAGCCTCTTTATGAAGCTATCGTATTTTGTAGCTGAATTTGTTGGTTTTTTTCTTCCCTTTTATCAGCTTGATGACCTCCCCTGGTCATTTCTCTGACACCTTTTTGCAGTATGTTAAAAAGGCTGACTTGCTTTCTTTTATGATTTTTTTTCTTTCATGATTTTTTTTCTTTCATGATTTTTTTTCTTTCAAGCGGGGCATTGCAAGTCCCATTGCATGAGTTCAGCAGAGCACTTAAATGCATGCTTAGAGCATGTAAAGGGACCCACTGGAAAAAATGAGATGAGCTGTCTGCCTACATTCTACGCTTTGAACAGGGATTCTGCACAGATTTCCCAACAGAGAGGCAAGAAAAATTGAGGTTGCCACCATTGGCATGACCTGAATATGGCATGATTGCCAAAGGACTTAAGGGCATGACCATATCACCACCGGGTTCCTCTGCACTTTCCTTCCACAGCCACCTGAGCTGGCTGAAGAAGTGGACAGCACAGCTAGAGATGCTCTTACTTCACAGGGTCACATCCAATGGTGCTCAGTTCCACTGCAAGTAGAGTCATGCTCAATGAGAAAAGTGTTTTAGGATTTCTTTTGATGAGCAAATCCAACATAGGCGGGGTTTAAGATTTGTAAGATTTGTACTTCTTCCTCTAATTTACTACTAACTTTAAATGTATTCATTCAATCCCTGAAAAGTCACACAGAAAAGGGAAAATCCATGGGATGATTTACTCGGGACACTTTTACCTGAACTTTTCCAGGTGCCTTGTGTTATGCAGAGCTTGGAACAAGAATCACCAAGTCTGGAGGACATTATATCTACATTTTGGAGACGCTAGGGCCTCTACCAAGCTTCTTATTCCTGTGGGCAGAGTTTTTTGCTATCAGGTAAGAGATTTTCTTTGTCTTTTCCTGGATGCAGTGACAATTTAGAAACCAAAAAGTTATGATGCCAGGTAACAGTCCAGGCAGTTTGTAAAGGAAAGAGTAGAAACAAGTTGAACAATTTTTAAAGATTTTTCAGTGATAAAAAGAAGAAGGCATAATGAGTAAACAGTTACACACATTCAATATGTTTTGTACTTGAAGAATATCTCTCTTCTCCCCTGGCAGCTGGTTTCCCCCAAGAGCCATGGTATTTTTCAGAGACTGACAATAGATGCCAGATTTATTTCAGATCTTCTGTTTTCATTGTGAAACTTTTTTGGTTTCTCCAGATTCAGAAAGTGGAGACAACTTTCTGGCTTAGCCCCAAGTGAAATAATTTAGAACATTACGAATGGCTTCTTTTTTAAGAGTAAAAAGGAAGTCCTCACTTCTCAATAACCTGTGTCCTTCATGTAAGCTGAGATGAAGCAGGACATATGAACCACACCACGTTGCTCAGTATGATTAATCTCAGCTTTTGCTTTCAAGTTGGGAATTAATCTTTTTGCAGCATGTGGTTTTTAACCCATTTACTGAGGAAAAAAACTATGAAAAAGACTCTGGGAACTCACCATCTGCATGAGTGAGCAAGATTAAGCCAGGTGGGGAAACTTGCACCCCTTCCCAAGTTTTGTGCAGTTTTACCTCATGCCATTTTTCGACTGTCCTCAGACCAGTTTGTGCTCAGTTCCCTCCCCCACTCTGACCCCTCTTCAGGCCTGCCAACAGTGCTGTGGTTGCCTTGGCGTTTGGACGGTACATGCTGGAGCCGTTCTTTGCCCCCTGTGCAGCCCCTGTCCCTGCAGTGAAGCTTGTGTCTCTCATGGGGTACTGTAAGTACTAACATTTATGGGACTGTCAGTTCTGGAGCCTCTCTGCCCCAGACCAGGGGCACTTAAGGTGCCTCTGAATATCCTCTGAAATAATGGTGGGATCTGGCTCCTGTTTTACCTCCTCGGCTACACAAAACTTTCTGATTCAAGGTGGTTGATGGTTTTGGGTCACTGTATTCTCCAAGAAGAGGAATGGGCCTCCCTGTTGAGCAGCTGGAGCCCTAAGTCAGGGAGATTTTGCCAGGTATGGGAGCAGAAACTCTTCATGTATAGCTGTGCAAATGCCACCTGGATAGAGGGTGTAAGGCTCATGATTTTGGACTCCTTGCCTGGTGCATCCAACCTGTGACACTGTCCTGCCTGCTGTGGATTGCTGTGTGCTGGCACAGGCAATGCTGTGCAGTGCATCTACTGAGATGTCCCGGCACTCTTGCACCTTTCCCTCAGACAGGTGTGGATGACCTGGCAGGAACCAGGATCCTGGTCTCTTTTAGGAGCATAACCTTCAAATGCTGTACACTGGGCCACACCTGTGATGTTTTCTGACATCTCTCACCCTGAGCATCCTGCATAAAGATGCAGTCTTGTCCCTGGCATCCCTAGAGCAGGGAATGCCTTTGTAATTTTTCCTGTGCGTGTCAAACATGGGCTACAGCTGTAGCAGTGTGGTCTTCTCTCCAGACATGGTCCTCACCCTCAATTCCTGGAGTGTCACCTGGAGTGCCCGGCTGCAGACGGCTCTCTCCGTTGTTAAACTCCTGGCTCTTGCACTCATCATCGTGCCAGGGATGATGCTGCTGGCCCAGGGTAGGTGTTGCTGCTGCATGGATGAGGGAGGGTGCTCGATGTGCCCACCTGTCACAGCTTTTATCAATCCCAAGTGACAAGTGTGGTGTTCATTTAGCTGGCAGGAGCTTTCTCTGTCCATGTGCTGGATGTGAATTATTTGGGAGATAACCTGAGACCAGCGTAGTTGTCACTAAGCTACATCATAGCACTGGGCTGATGCACCTGGCTAGGTGGTGCTTTCTCCAAAACTAAGTGGGCCTTAGTGCCTTAGGCTGTGTGATCCTACCTGGGGTCATACAGGCACCTTGCTCTGCAGATGGTCTTTCTTTGGAGTCAGACTTGCCTGTTCCCAGCATGGCTCAAAATCTTTCCAAAGCACAAATTTGAAGGACATTAAGGGTGTGTGACAGCATCCCATGGTGACCTGAGCACAACTGTGCAATGAGTTACCAGCCCTCAGCTGAACCCTGGTCATGGCATCTCTAACCTTTCTGTGGCTAATGTTTTTTTCCTCCAGATGGGCAGTAATTAAGGGAACTTACAAAGGAATCCTGCAGGCTTGCATGCTCACATTCAGAGTGGGGGCTAAAATACCCTACTAGTAGTATCTTCTGGGAATGATACAAGAGTATTGGCTTTCATCCAAGCCTCAGTTTATAGAAAAACCCGAGTCATTCCCACTCAAGGGAGGAAGCTTGCTCCTTGCTCCCTCCCTTCATGCTATTACTTTCCTCTGCAGAGAAAACACCACAGGCAGTGGGCTCCATGTTCATGTTTCTTTCTGATGTCTGGAGTTGGCTCCTTTGAACATGCAAAGATCCATCCCCCCCTCCCCTTCCCAGGCTGGCAGCACTTCTGAACTGAAGGACTGCCCTGCAGCTAGAAATCCCAAGCCATTATTGTTAGGAATGCCTTCAAACGACAATCTGGAGCCCTGGCATCGATCCTCCAGTGGGGAGGATAAGTGCTGGTGACATCTGGAGGGAGAATTCACTAAGAGACCCCAGTATGACAGGTTGTATTTAATGTGACTCACAAGGGACAATGCATTGGAGACAATAAATCTGTTTTATGCACCATGACTTATCAGCCATCATTTTAGAACATAAAAAGTGTATCCCAACAGGCCAACTCCTACATTTTGGGTTAGGTTTTTCAAATCTATTTTTACTTTGACTTCATTTCTTTTGTGCTTAAAAATCAGTTTTATCCTTTTAAACCAGTTTGCCTGATTCCCCTGCTTTGTTCTGCCCTTTTTTTTTTTTTTTGGTTGCACTTTTGTCTTTTCCTCTGCCATTATCTTCTCTTTGGCTCAGGTTTATTTTAGAGACTTGCTGGGCCAGCATTTCAAACCAAAATGTCCAAATTTCATCTCTGAACTTCTTGCAGAAGCACCTCCATAGAAGAGGCCTAACTTTCTCCAGATGCTCCATGCCATTGCATCCCTTTCCTGGTGAAGTCCAACTAGAAAAGCTCCACGCCTCTTACTTTTAAAGAGACTTTAATATGGAAAACTGAATATAGACATAAAACCATACCTTCAGCCAACCAGATTTGAAAATGTTGGAAATGGAACTACTTTTAACTATGTTTGAATGAGAGGCCATTAGATGTTTCTCTAAGTTTGTTTTTTTTTTTGAGTTAGAGAAAATCCTGACTTTGGGGGTTTTTTTTGTTATGTTTTGTTTTGTTATTTCAAGCACAGAACTTGTAGGAAAATTGGGGGAGTTGGAAAAACAGGTTTTCTATCTGAGCCACCTCTGCTTTTTAAATCTATTTGTTTTTCTGTCTGTGTCCTTCTCGTGTGGGCAAGCAGGGGTGGTGGGCAGGGAACCTGCCTGGACAGGGGGCCAGACTGGCAGTCCCTGCTCCTGTTCCCTCCTCCACCCGAGTTCCCATGCTCTGGCCAGTGCAGGGCTGGGGTCAGTGCTCCGGCAGCGGGAACAGGAGGGAGCACAGTGAGAACCGAGTTTGCCGCCTCGCTGGCTGCACCACATCAAAGAGGAGTGTGTGTCCAGCTCCTTAGGGGGCTGGAGAGGGAAAATGGGGGTCAACCCAGAAAATTAATTTTGGGCCTGGAGGAAGGACAGGACTACGTGAGTCTTCTCCTCTCCACAATCTCCTGTTCCCATGGCAGGCTCTGTTGGAAACAACCATCTGTCACTGTTGCCCTTCCTGAAATGTCTCCTGTAGCTGGACAAGGGATAGATTTTTTTCTGTCACTGTGGGGAAGTAAATGTGTCAGCAACAGCACTGCAAATTAAAGCAATGAAAGAAATCTGAATATCTGGCTCCAAGGAAGTCACAAACAATACTCCCAGGTCTGGATGAGAGGTACAAGGGATGTTATCCCACAGGGAAGGAAGGCTCTCTGTGACATTTCCCTACTCCATGTCCATTGTTTATCTCCTCTGCAGGCCACACCGAAAACTTCCAGGATGCTTTTGACAGAGAGTCATTGGTTTTGGATACGCTCCCCCTGGCTTTTTACGCAGGCATGTTCGCATATTCAGGCTGGTAGGTGGAATGGGGGCGCTTCATGAGCAGCAAACAGGTGCCCTCAGCATGATTCAGACTGACTCCCTGTTTCTTCCCAGGTTTCAGGCCAGCTTTGTGCGCGAAGAGTTGGTCAGGCCTGAACGGTAAGGCTGGGAAAAAGTTGTCTTAGGTTACCAGCTTCTGGGATATCACGCTTTGCCAAATGCAGCATGGGAGGAATTAGTTTGTGGGGTCACCTAACCAATGCCAGTGACAGTCTGCAGTAATACCGTGCATAACAAGAGATAGCAGCGTGTTCTTTGTGTGTCTGTCTTCCTCTTTCTTGTAGAAATATCCCCCTGGCTGTCATCATCTCTGTGATCACGGTAATTGTGGGGTACATGCTCACCAACGTCTCCTATTACACAGTCCTGGGAACACAAGATGTTCTGGCTTCTCCTGCTGTGGCTGTGGTGAGTTTTTCCACTATTCTTATCTCTTCAGCATGGTCAGCTTATGCTGTGATCGTGGCAAGACTTTCAGAGATAGTTTTCCTATAAAGTATTTTGTTGCTTTGTAATTTCTCTGGATTACTGGGCAACAGTAACTTCTTCTAGTCTTGTCTAAAAGATAAGGAAAAATAGCCTGCAGATGATAGTAGAAAAAGCGAGATTTAGGAGTAGAGTTTTTTCTCTTTTGAACCTGATGTCTCCTAGAGATCACCACATGTTCCTAAAGTCAGGCTTGCTCTTCCTCCAGAGCTTTGTGCAGCGAGCCTTCAAAAGCCTGATCTCTGTGGTCCCTGTCCTTGTCGCACTGTCCTGCTTTGGAACCATGAATGGAGGAATCTTCACATTTTCAAGGTCACATCCCTACAAATTTATTATTCCTTTGGCTTACTGAATCAGAGGGAAGCACCAGCAACCTGTGCAACTCTCCATACACATAATGGCATTTTAGACACTTCTGTGGGAAAAATAAGGCTTTGACTCTCACGTTGTCAACTGCATGATGGTCCCTATTGGCTAAGATTCTGTTCTTTCTATTTGTGGCCAGGCCTGGACTTTGCTGGCTAGGTCTGGTCACAAAGATTTTTATCTTCTCCCCCCACCCTTCAGTTTAAATCCCCAGTTTAAAGTGAAATGTCAACGTTTCTGTTGAACTAGAAGCTTTGTTGACATTGGCAGCTGCTTGGTGAGACCTGGCTCTTCTTTCACTGGGTTCACCCAGCTGCACTTCTGCAGGGCACAGGGTCCCTCTGTTGTGAGGATCTCTGGCCAAAGGCAAACTCTCCCTTGAGGACTTTGAGGTCAGTGAAATGTTATCAGGATGGGCTATTCCTAAAACAATAGTTGATGTTCAAGAAGTCTTGTTGTAGCAGTAAGAAACACTTTGTTCCATGGAAAAATTAACTTTCCAGCTTCACTGTCTACCACACTCTGTGTCCTTTTTGGAGCCTTGAGGCTGGAGAGGAGGACAGAGCTCACAGAGAAGTAAGTTGTACTGGTCCTGAGGAACTGAGAGAACTCTCTGGAGCAGGTTCTGTTTCATAGCTTTGATTGCAAAAGGAAAAATCAGTTGAAATGAAAGAAATGTTTCGTAGCATGAAAGATAATGAGATATTTGATCCACTAGCCTGAAGTCCTGTATTAAATACAGGTGTGGAGAATCCTCCCTGTTAGTCCTCTAGATAGTGGTTTTTGAGGATGAGAAGTCTCCAGACAGCGCAAATGTTCTTCGTGTCCCCTATCGCCTTTCTCTCCCCCATCCTGGCGTCATTAACATAATCACTGCAGAAAGTCCATATAAACATCCATGGGGCCTCCCTGGCTGCCTGCCAGCCACACCCCTGCAAAGCCACAGAGACAGCAATAAAACCAGTTGTACACTCATGCCCCAGCTGCTTTGGGCCCTGCTCCAGCCCAGCTGATGCTCTGGCATGGTTTGCTTGTGGATATTAAATTTATAAAATTGGATGCAATTGCCTTCTCCCTGCTAATTGCCCTTTCATGAGTCAAAGGAGGCATGGAGGCAAGGAGCTCTATGCTCTCATTTTGTAGCTGGTCTTGTGTATAGCTGGCCTCTTGGCAGTATGACAAAATATATATTTTCCAACAGCTGACCTGAGGATTGAAAATCCTCTATTATTTGAGGAAATTGCACTTCATTTTTTTAATATACATTTTATATATATAAATATAGGCGTCAAGACCGACAATCCCCTTTCATAAACTCAACAGCTTCTCTTATAAAGGAATGAAAGTTGTGATCCCTCCACTTCCTTTACTCTGAAAAGACTAACCCCTTTTCTGATGGTGAGACTTTCTTGCTCCTGTTTCCAGCCTGAACTCATTCGTGGTCAATTTGGACTTGTGCAAAGGTCTCTGCTAATGAGCCACCCAAGGGGATGCTGCCAGCGGTCCTGATGGTGGGCTGTGCTCTGTGTTGAACTAACTGGTTGTGGGAGAGCTATGGAAACTTAACACTGGGTTTTTCTTCCAAATGCCCCTGAAGTGGAGCTCTGAGCAACCTGGTCTAGTGGCAGGTGTCCCTGCCCATGACAAGGGGGTTGAAACTAGATGATTTTTAAGGTCTCTTCCAACTCAGACCATTCTATGATTCTCTGAAAGTGCAGCTAAAGGCAGAACTGTGGCCTTGACTAGGAGACCTAGGCTGGGTTAGTAAGTGGGTGCCTTGTGGCCTCAGGTTGGTTCAGTGACTGATTTAATTTCTAGTCTAGATGTAGGATGCTAATGCATAGGGCTCCCTGTCTTTTCCTAGGACTCTGTTTGTGGCTTCCAGGGAAGGACAGTGGCCTCCTCTCTTCTCCATGATCCACATTCGAAGGCATACACCCCTTCCTGCTGTCATGTTAATGGTAAGGAGATCTGGCTGTGTGAACATGCTCTGTTCTTGCATTCTTGGCTTTCCTGCAAAGACTGGACAAGCTGAGGAGTTTTAAAGATTGTTGAGACATTAATTCAGCCTCTGAAAAATAAAAAAGGCATGATACAGGAATTGGCTGCAAAGTATTACATCCCCTTGAGCCAACAGTGCCATCAGTATACAAATACACTACTTTAAGTCCCTGCCTTATAACCTTGGACACCTTTTTTAAGTGATGTCCCTACCACCTACCACGGTTGCTGCTTGTTATTGTCCTGTGAAAGCACCAATAAGCTTTGGCTTTTTGGAAAATGAAAATTCCCGGATGCGGTGGAAATGCTGGGAATGAACATTTGCAGAGATTGTTTCCTTTTTGGTTTGTTTGGTTGGTTGGTTTTTTTATGGCAATGGTCCAGCTACATCCTAACTGCTGCAGTACCTCTTAGTCAGCTTGGCTGACCTGCTGAAAACTTAGCAAGTGTCTTTGTAGGTAGCCTGTGTACTGGCAGGCCTTTGGATCTTGCTTATTTTAATTGCCCTGCCTTGGACATAAGGCATCAAAGATCTTGCTGATCTTGAAAGGATTGCTCCTTTCTGTAGCACAACAGAAGACTGTGTTTTGGCCTTTTGCCTTCAGTCTGTGACACGTTTGTAAAGCTCTCTGACCTCTGAAATGTTGGGCCTGTGAAGTAGCTCCCTGGGGCTGCAGGGGGGCTTCAGGAGGTGACCCATATTACCCTTTCTAGTCTGAGGACCATGACAAGGCTTTAATGACTGTGTTTCATCTTCACACTGCTCAGTTCCCTTTGGTCACTGCCATGGTGTGTGTTGGAGATATCTACCATCTAATGAACTTCTTCAGCTTTTCCCGATGGCTCTTCATAGGATTAGCCACCCTGGGGCTCATTGTCCATCGCCACCGTCACCCGGAGCTGCACAGCCCATTCAAGGTAATGCACATGGCAGGCTGGAATGTGCAGGCTTGTCAAGTCTCTCTTTTGTTTGCTGGTAATTAGAGCATTACATGGTCATAGTTGCATTTAGGCTCTGAGGGATCTCAATCCCTGATGCTCAGTAAAGGCATGTGGAGAGCTCCTGAAATTGGTTGATGTACCCAAACAGCCTGATGTGATAAATCCTATAAAGCTGGTTCTATGTGGTGACACTAGCTGCATCTGTTAGAAGAACACTTGCTCCTGGGGACAAAGTTTCAGGCTAGGAACTGGGAGATGTACAGAAAGCAGTTCCCACACTCATCTCTTGTGGGCTACAAGGAGGGACCCTTGCCTGGGTTTTATTTCAGTGGTAGGTAATTCTCAGCTCTAGCTGAGAAACAGGAGAGTATCGGGCTTGGGGTAAAAAGAGTGGCCAGAGGGGTCCTGGGAGCAAACCTGACTCGAGAGGAAGCATCTGCTGGCATAGAAATACTGTCTAGTATAAAGCAGTGGTCCCTCTGGTGGCCCTTCTTAAGCTGCTGGGTGCTGGGATCTTCCTCATGTCAGCTGGAGCAGCTTTCTTGCGCTTGGGGCACCTTTCCCACTGCTGGATAATGTGTAGAAGGCACTTGGCCAGGGTGGTGCTTGAGGCAGGCACAGTTTGTTCCTGTCTCTGGTGACGCCTGCATGGTGCCTCCAGCCAGGCCTGGGGAGGAGAAGAGACTTCAAAGGCCACTGGCAGTGGGCAGCTGGTCAGCAAGAACCTTGGGGGACAGAAACACTTCCTGTGGCTCCCAGAGCTCCTCCTTGAGCTATGTGCATCCTGATGGAAAGTTTGGGGTAATTTTTCTTCGTGCTCTTTGCTGTCAGACGGTGTGTTTGAAGCTTCCTAGTTTGTTGTCTGGCTGCACTCATGCATGCCTCCAGAACCAGACTTTAAATAAGTTTTTGCTTTTTCTTTCAAACCAAGCTTCTCAGGGGAGGTTTATTAGTGGGTGGCACTGCTGATCATTTCAGTTGCTGAGATTTTGCCCTGTTTTGCTTTAGACAGAGATTCAGAATTTTAACAGCTCCTAAACGCTGGTTAAGCAAGGGAGGGAAATACTGGCCTTTTGGTCAGTCGGGTTGTTTTCCGCCCCTTCTCTCCCCAGTTTTACAAGCACTTGAAGCCCCCAGCGCAGTCCTCTGCAAGAGGAAGAGCTGCGCGCAGGTGGCGCGGGCACATGCTGCGCTCTAGTGGCCGGACTCAGGCCGGCTCCTGCCGCGGGCCTGAGGAGAACGAAACAGGACACACGTGCGACTGTGCTGGTATTTATTCTCCCTATAGCATTTTGAGTTGAAAATGGTGAGAAAACACCGGTAAGAGGAGGGGGAAGTTCTCTCACTCGCCTCTCAAGCAGATGAGCAGCATGAGTGTGTACCCGTAGGAGAGGCTGGCAGGGGATGCTCTGGCTGGAAAGACAGCAGGAGCACATAAGGTTGATGGCTGGATGTCTGCAATATCTAGACCAACTGATCTCTTCCAGCTTGGCATGGTGAGCATCCCAAATAGGATCTTTATTACTGGAAGAGAGATTGTCACCCTTGATGAGAACAGCAGCTCCTTCATTCCATCACCCATGGCAAGGAGTTACTTGCCTCAGTCTGGATCCAGAGATGGAGAAGGTGTTTCACAGTTTTCTTATTTATTGCAGTCTTCTGATTTACTCTCTAAATAACCCAGATGAATTGGCTCATCCAGCAGGGTATGGCTAAAGTGCTGACTGCTGCTTTCATCTTCCATCAGGGTGTTGCTGAAGCTCATGTTCTTGGTAGAGGCACCATAGAGAGAGGGAGTCTGGCTAGTCTGTTTTAGTCACTATAAGTCTTAGGCAAGCTGAAGGCACGTCAAAACAAGTAGTGAGTTTTATAACTAAAGAACAGTTTGATTCAAAGTGTTACTTCTATCCTTGGCTTCAGATTTTCCACCAGCAGTTGCCCTAGGTGACAAGTAGGTATATGGGCATGCACAGGAGCAGGGCATTTAGAGAGCAATGGTGCATAGGTGACTTCTCTGCTTGCTTGCTTTCCAATTGTAAGTGAAGTTTATATTTTGATGCACATGAATATAGGAGGCATGCACCTCACAGGGCACACTGGTCTCTGAATCTGATACAATTGTTTGCAATCTGATTGTACAGAAGTAAAGTGCAGGACAAATAGATGCTTCTTCTCCTCTTCTTTAGATGGAGAAGTAAATACAGTGTGTGCTGGCATGTATGGAGTCTGATTTGCTACAGCCATCAGTTTTGCCTGACAGTCTTCTGCACTCTTTTCCCCAGGTTCCCCTGTTCGTTCCTGTCTCTTTTACCATCATCTGCCTCTTCACAGTGGCTATGTCTTTCTACTCAGACCCTGTGAGCATTAGCATCGGATGCACCGCGGTTTTAAGTGGTTTTCCAGTCTACTATGTCCTAATTCATAGGCAGATGTCAGACCGTTGCCGTAACCTGTTTTGTAAGTATGCATTTGAGTATTGTGGACCTAAACACACTCAAGATACTGGTTTGTTCCCAGGGCTCATCTCTAATGCAAATTGTTCCATAACAGACCTCATGAAACCTAAATCATGACCCCTGGCACCCCTTAAGCAGCTTTCCCAAGGCACAGCCTCCACAGCCAAATTTGTTTTAACAAAGACAGGGCTGAGGTCTGCCAACACGGGGAACTGAGAAGGTCGCTTTCACCCCCCAGCCCTGGTTCCTACTAAACTTTATTGTACCTTTGAGATCACCAGCTCTGGGTCAAATTTGTCTGAGACCGAGCACCAAGACCAAAAGTTAGGATGGACACACTGACAGGCGGACACTTTAACCCCTTGTTATTAACAAATATAATTGCTGAAAGGCTGGGGGGAGGACTGGTAGGAGAAGACAGTGCTGCCTGAGGTCTGTCTGCTTGGGGAAGAAACCAGGATGGTTAAGGCACAGATGTGGGCATGTAAATGAAATACATGTCCGCTCCATGCAGTGTTTAGTACAGCTTTCCTTTGCATGTAGCTCTTATTTTCAGCCATATATCAGGATTTCCTCTGGACTAAGCTTCCTTCCTTTTTTTCCCACCCTTTCAGATTATCTTACACACAAACTACAGTTACTGCTGAAAGTTGTCCAACAAGAAATCAAGACTTATTGAGAAAACTGTCAGAACTCACAGGAGAAAATAAAATCTACTTACTCCATTTCTGACACCTTTGATCCTTCCAAAAACAGGCCATGCTTTTATTCTTTTAGTGACTGCAAATGAGGATGAACCTGGGCCAAAACTTTGCTGCAAGTGTTCCCAAGCTTGCCAATTGGGATTGGGATGCACGTATCACATCTGCTTCTGCCCTTTTCTTTTTTCAGAAGAAAAAAACTAGCTCTCTGAAATGAGCTTGCTTTGCCTACAGTGTCTTTGAAATCAAGATCCTAATTTTGCAGCCTAGCCTGGTCCTGAGTAAAACTGTGTGTGTATACGCACACAATATTTTATTTTCCTAACTTGGCAAATAGAGGAAGGGAGCATGTTGCAGTACATAGAATCCAATACATGGAAGCCAAATGCAGGTTTCAAACTGAAGTGCTATATTATCTGTGCTGTGGGCAAGCATTATGAAGGGAGAGGGGTGGGGAGAGCAGATTAGAGAAAAGGCAGATGAATTGGAAAGGAGGAGGCAGGGGAATAAAACTTCATTCACTAGAAAGTAGAGATTCAGGTTAATAAGATATTTTAAAACCATTTAAAATTCAAATGTTAACGAAGTAAGGTCAGAATGTTTTACTTTGATTATTCTATAAGCAGAATAAGTTTTTTTAGCTTTGAAATCATCTTTCAACTTTGAATTTTATTTTTCTGAAATGACATTTTAAAATGTACAAACACATTGAACAAAACCAGCTGAATATCAACTGGAATACGAAAGAATAGATCCTGATCCCTTCCTCAACTTCCCAGCCCCACTGCTCTCCAGTGAATGACTTGCTGATTCAGTATGTAAATGCTCATTTGAACTAATGGCATAGGGGAGGTTTCCATTATCGGATTACTTTGGTTTACATTATTAATGTGGCAACGTTATGTCCAGATAAAACAGCAATTAGCTATTTCCAATCACATAATTGTTAATCGTTTCCTAAAAGGTGGGAAGTAGCATGCTGGGACTCCTCTGATGATTGCTGGAGAGAGCAACAGCAGAACACGGAGCATTTTTAATCTTTTGTATCCAGCATTTATGTACTTACAATAAAAACAAAGTACCATTTACAAATCCGATGTCATCTACTGAAACTTGTAAAATTTTGGAACTAAGTAAGGTGGGTGTTTTTTTTTTCAAAGCAATTGAGAGTTATTCTTGTTATGACTGCTTCCTGTTCCTGTGCTGAATTAAGCTGGGACAGCAGCAGTGTGGTTGGTAGGGCTCATTTCCCCACTTCCCCCCCTCCAATTTAATTTACAAGCTGCTGGACATCATCCAACAGGAAATCCAGCCTTATTGAGAAAACTATTGAGAAAACCTACAGGAGAAGATACTGGCTTTAAATGCTAGCGTGGTTTCAAATGAGATCTAGAAATGTTTCCAGGAACCCAGACAAGAGTTGGTCCCTCCTCATGCCAGGCTTTGCTGAAGCTGAACCCCTTGGCACACCTTTCCACAGCAGCCCATGGACAGGACCCTGTGTGAGTGGCCAGAGAACCAACCTGCAGAAGACCTTGCAGAACCAGGTGAGCCTGGTCACCCCAACATTTCCCGAGTCCACCTGCTTAGGTGCTGAATTGGGGGATTTTCCACAGCTTGAGGTAGAAGCATGAGGTGCTGTCAGCCTGGTCCCATGCTGCAAGACCCCTGTGAGCACAGCGCGCCCATGCCGTAGCACCAGTACTCCCACATCAAACCTTGGAGCAGTTTGAAACTGCAACAGAGCTGCTGTGTGTCTGCAGACAGGCACAGAGAAAGGGTGAAATGTCCCTTCTTTGTTTCCTCTGAAGAGAAAAAGTGAACAAGAATTGAAATTCCTGGGAGAAAACTAAGAAACCCTACCTGGAGGACTGTGTTTTTTTTTAATACAGGATAAATCGTTTGACATATGCAGGGAAACCACACTTGGGTGCCTCTGCTGACTGTGCAGGAATATGATCTTGCAGGGCTATATATATGATGTCTGCTCCAAGACCTGTCAGATACTGGAAATACAGACAGATATAGGACTGTGGCTGCACTGACAGTGAGAAATCTGAAGTTCAACAGCTCCGTGGATGACATTGCAATTAAAAGGGATAAAAACAATAAAAAAAAAGATGCTCACAAGGTATCAATTTACAGTGAGCTCAAGTCTCCAGTTTGTGGAGAGTTGTTTGCTTTTAGAGAGGATGGTATGCTGCTCCCAGCAAAGCTATGTAAACATTTTCTACCAAGCCAGAATGTTTTTCCTAGAGCTATCTCATGCATACTGAAGTTCTTAGCTTCAGTTCAGAAGTGTATTTTACTAGAGAATTCACATAAGCAAAAATGAAGCTCTAGGACCTGATCCTATAAATCTCATCAGTCAAAGGGAAGCATAAAAGCATAGAAGTTATGCTACTGTGGAGATGAAAGCCAGATACTACATAGCAGGTCAAAAGCCAGACAAGACAGGCCAGATGCGGAAGAAAGTAAGTTCAGCTTCATAATCACATTTGTGGCATTATGTTTTGAATTTTTTTTTTAATACTACTATGTCTATAAAATGCACTCAGAGTGCACCCTTTCCAGAAACTCAAACAGAGATTTATGTGTTTCAGCCGCTACTGATCTAGTGTGACTGGATCATCGTGAAATAAAAATGTTCAGGGTAATCCAACTGAACGCAATTTGTGTAAAAAAAATTAAAGTAATGTTTACATCTGAAAAAGTTTGCATAGTCAAGACTACTTGACCTGTTGTTAAGCTTTATGCTTCAGTGCTATGTTGGGAAACACTGTCAGCTTTTTAGACTGAAAGGCTCGAGGTCAGACTGGAAAGCTCCTAACCCTTCTCTGATTTCCATGGGGAAGAGCAGAGCTGAGGATCAGACTTCAAGGTACAGGAATGCAAACACTTGGGACTGTGCACAGCTCAGAGGGCTGACTGAGCCTGCCTCACAGGGCTCTGTGCTTGGCACACACTGGTTTGTGTGGCTCCATGCAGCACTGAATACTGTAACCCCGCCAGCAGTGTGATAACCAGCCTGGGGAGAGCATGTTGAGCGATGTACCCACTTTCTGCACTGAGGCTTGGGGTTCACTTTGCAAGGCATCACCAGCTTTTGGCTTTCAAAGAATGATGTTCAGCAGAATCTACTCCTTGATGAAAGGAGAAGGTCCCGAATATCCCCGGCCACTAGAAAGTTGGGAGGAATCGGCTTCAGGTAAGTGCTGGTGTGCAATGAAGGGGAACCAAGCAGTAGGAATAAAGCATGCTGCTTCGTAATGATGCTGATTTTGCAGATGTATCTGCCAGAAATGTCTGCTGCGCCTGGCTGGGTGTGCTCACGCCTGGCAGACGCGCATGCGTATGTCGCAATAACCATAAGGAAATGTTCCTCAGCTCCGTTTTCCTGAGGGTCTGTGGCACAGAGGTATCCATGCTGTCCCATGGAGAGAGGCTTCGACAGAGACAGCAAGGTACAGATGTGCTGTTGGGAGTTCACAAGGAGTTCTCACAGGCCAGTTGTACTTTATTTTCAAAGGTCTTACTGCACCTGGGGCACCTTTCCCATGCGGAGCAGGGGTTCAACAGGCTCATCCAACCTGTCGGGCACAAGGTTGATGCCCCCAGCTCCCAAGGGTGGTAGCTGGGCAGCCTGCCAGGGGGGTGGCACATGCCGGGCTGTGACAGCTTTCCCGGGGTTGCTGCTGAGCAGGGAGGGTCAGAGACACAGGAAGTTGGGGATTTCATGGCTTGGCTTTAAGGTCTGTTGGAGTTAGTCCTACCGTAAGCCATGTTTATATTTCATTAATTCATCTTTTCTCCTTGTGTGAGAGAAAAGGTACCATGAGGTTGCTTTTTATGTTTAAAATTCCCTCTGTATCAAGTTATTCCTGTAGAGATATAAAAAAATTTACAGATGCACAAGATCTGATAGAGAAATCTTCAGCAAAAGGTGAAGGACACTACCTGTCCTGCCAGCAAAGTATTTCTGTCTGCTTTTTAAGTGTTTCATCTCTGTTTATTTCTAGTTGGGGTTAGTTGGTGAGTGGAAAATCCCTGCAAGGAGCAGAAATTGGAAAGTGAAAGCAAGGCATAACTGGACATTTTTGAAGGTTCATGTGATTAGGGCGGACTGGGAGCCCTGGATCTTGGCAGGGGAGCCAGCAGGGGTTAGCATCTGCCTATGGAGTGGGGATAGAGCGAAGAGGGAGGGAGGCAGCAGTGGAGAAAAGCTGCTTGGAAGTATCATCCCACCCCACTTGCCTACTTTCCTCTCCATTTCCCCCATCCCCCTCAAATCCCACATTTCAAATCCACAAACTTCAAATTCTTCAACCAGTGCTAGCAGCAGCACCATTGTGCTGTGCAGAGGGGAGAAAAGGGATGGCCACATCCAAAGAAACCTCCTGCTGGATCTCTTGAATCTCCTGCAGTGGGACTGATCTCCTGCAATGGTCGAGAAGACGAGTTTGGAGCATTTTCTAGGAACAGACCTGGCTGCTGTTACTGAGCAGAAAGAGTGACCGTGGTCTGAAGGCAGCACTGGAACAAGCGACATCTGCAAAGGAGACTTGAGTCTTTCCTCGCTCTTTCTTCTGGCAGTCCAGGGACTGCCAAGCCTTTGTTGTGTGGACCTTTGCACTGTAAATAGCTCTGTGAGGGAGCTCCTCCTATAACCATTTCCTCTCACTGGCCTGCTCCAAATTCCCATGATCCCTGCCGAAGTATGAAGGACGTCAGAGCCGGATATATGATCATTTCCAGTTTCTGTTTCCGTATTGTGTTCAGATTCTTCAGGCAGCTCATAGCAGACCTTTGCCACAGACCCCACGGCTGGCAGGGGGCCATCTCTCAGCTATGGGTATGTGATCCACGATAGTTAATGTTGCAGGGACAGTGAAGTGGTGAAAAAAGTGTTGTCTGGGTCCAAAACTGGGATATTGAATGGAGTCTGAAGCACAGCAGCAAGCAAAGTAAAATCCTCCGAATTGGAATTATTGGTGGCTACCTGTTTCAGCTTCTTCTCTTTGTAGGTGCTGTGTCTCTAGGGTAGAGTGCAGAGCAGAGACTTTGCTGGTAAGTAATGATATCCCCCGCTCCAAGGAATTTGACCTTGTCTGGCTGTCAGACACCTGGGTAGCTCTCACTCCTCATGCTCAAAAGGACAGGAGAGAGAAAATAAGATGGAAAAATTCATGAGTTGAGATAAAGACAAGAAGATCACTCCCCATCTTCTCAGATTCAACTTTACTCCCCTGTTCCTGACTTTTCTACCTCCCCCTGCCCCTACACCCCCCCTCCCCCAATACAGCAGGGAAGGGAAATGGATGTTGTCCTCGGTAACTCAGTGAGAGTTGCCCTCTGTACCTCCATCATGCTCAAAAATTTCCCATGCTCCAGAACGGTTCATTTCCCATGGGCTGCAGTCCTTCAGGATAAGCCTGCTCTAGCAAGGGTTCCTCTCCATGGACTGCAGCTTCCTTGAGGGCCTGCCCACATGCTGCAGCATGGGGTTCTCCATGGGCTGCAGTGTGGATATCTGTTCCACCATGGTCCTCCACAGGTTGCGGGAAGGCAGCCTGCCTCACCATGGCCTTCTCTAAGGGCTGCAGCGGAATCTCTCCTCCAGCACCTGGACCACCTCTTCCCCTCCTTCTTCACTGGCCAGGGAGTCTACAGCGTTGTTTCTCTCACATTTTTCCTTACTCCTCACTGCTCAGCAGCTTTCTCAGAGGCACCACCAGCTTGGCTGATGAGCTCAGCTGTGTCCCGCAGTGGTTCTGCTGAGCTGGCTGTGTCTGGTGTGAGACACCCCAGGGGCTTTGCTCACAGAGGTCATCCCTTCAGCCAACCACTGCCAGGACCTGAGCACCTGCACCTGGTACAGTACCTGTGAGCAGCAGCTTTGTTTTCCTGAACATTGAAGGAGGGATGATGCTATCAGTGCCTTCTGAAAGCACTCTGACTTCTGCAGCTGATCACACACTGCTCAGAAGCCAAATCTTATGCTTGTTAGCCAGGTGGCATCACTGGCCTTCATGCAATAAGCTGAGTTTATTGTGTCAAGTGTATTTCCTTACAATGTATATTTTAGAAAGATATATTGTAGAGAAAAACAGTGATACAGGTCCAAGACAGAGAGGTCAGAGTTATTTCTGTGGTGCTTACCATGCCACTGTCACGGGTTTATTTTTCTAAGAAAACCAAACGGGAATTTTCCTTTGCCCTGCTGCATGTGGGGGAAGGATATTGAGTTGGGAAGACAGCTCTCTGCCTTGGGTGATTAACTACACAAAGGAGCTGGCTGGCAAAACTACATTCCAGGCTAATGGCCCTTCCAAATCTGCGGGGAGGGGAGTGTTTTCTCCTCCTCACAAACGGGGAACATTTCACTTTTTGCCTTAAGGGAGGCAAGGTGTGTGTGTATGTTTTGCTCTCGACCTGGTCATCTGGCTGTTCTCCTCAGCTTGCCTGCGCGCTGCCCCTGCCTCCAGCCCGAATCTGCTCAGAATTCATCGGGGAGTTTGTGCTCGTCGGGGAAACGGAGGAGTCCCGACCGCAGCCAGCCGCAGACAAAGTGAGTTTCGTGGGAAAGAAACCGCCCTTCTTTCCCCTTCTCCCCTTCCCCTCCTTGGAGCTGGGAGATCTCCATTGCGGCTCCTCCCGTGACCCGGAGCCCCCCGCGGTGGCCGCCGGAGCCCAACAGCGCTCCCCTCCCGACGCCACAGAGCACTGCAGGCTCTGCTCCTCCAGCCATCCAACAGCGCTCCTGCCAACCCTGATCAGAACCGCACTAGGGGACAGAGAAGTATCAGGGTGTTTCCTTTTTGAAGGGGACTTTTGGGTACAGGATTATTGCTTAGTTGTTTTTGTGTTCTGTTACTGTTTTTTGCCAATATACATATATCCTTTAATAAAGGGTTGTTATTTTTTCCTTTTTCTGTGCTTCCTCGATTGGAGCCTTTTAATTTCGGATTTACAATTGCTGAGAGAGAGGAGTTTGGTCTACCTCATAACTGGTCCTCCTTAGCAAAACACTCCAGTCTCTTTAAACTGAGACAGTCACATGAATGTATAAACAGCAGTACCTTGGTTCTGGGGCAAACCTGCACTACCCAGCTGAAGGGGGTCTCCTTTTTTGAGATTAGATTTCTGATCAGACCAGGGATATTGCATACTTTGACAGCTTTGGAAGATCCTACTTGAATCTGGATTTCTCTTTCAATGTAGGGCAAAGCAAGCAGCCAAGCACTGATCAGCTCTTCTGCACCTGTGTTATCTCTGGATTCATCTGTCTGCTCCTGAAATGGAGTACTCCTGGTATTGGCTTGATGATTCTGAGCAGTGGATTGAGTATGGAGAAGAGGTGAGATCCATCTGCTGTTGATGCCAAAAGCTTTTGTTAAACCATCTTTGGACAGTTATTTAGGGCATGTTGTTCTGCAGCTGGTGTGTTCTACACGCACCGCTGGGTGCCCTTGCAGTGCTGCTCCGATGCTCGGGTCTTATTAATTGTCCCTCAAAGTAGGACTGGAACTCTGTGAAAGCTTTTAAAGGACTGGCTTTGAAAGTGTGTGCATTTTCCAGAGTTGACAGACATCTTTTGGCTGAAGCTGACCACACAGGCTGAAGGCTGCTTTGTTGCTGTTGTTACAAGCAGCTGTTCTCTGTGGGGTACCCCTCTGTCACTGCAGAACAAAGTGCTTTAAACCTTAGAGACTTCCTTCAGAGCAGCATCACATGATAGAGGCCTGGGGAAACACTGGTACTTCCCCACAGTGACTCCTAAACCGAAGGGTGGTTTCTAACAGGTATAATTTCGTTGTTCTTTCTACAGCATCCAGATCACTGCTCTGCCAGTGTAACGTCTGCATTTCTGGAGAAAGAATATCTAGCTGACAAGAACGCTGTTGTTTTTTTCTGGGCTGGTTCTCAGCACTATAAGATAAACTTTGCAGGTGAAGTATATCCTTGTTTTAAGTCTGTTACACAGTGCAGCTGGCTCGAAGGTATTTTCTTCCATGCAGAGCTTTCACCCTATGTCTGCATCTCTTTGAACAGGTCTTTTTCCTCCTGCAAATTTTCTCCAATGCTACAGACCTTGAGCAGTATGTACATTTCTCTGCAGTTCTGAGATGCCTTGCTCAAGCTTCTACACTTGGGCATCTGTAGTCAAAAAAGCATCTCTGACAATATTGTATATTCAGAAGAAGGGTCGAGAGTAAATGCTTTGCTTCATGGCACCTGGCTTGTCCATTTGGATTTATACAACTAAAGAGAAGGAACAAGAAACCAGAAAAAAAACCAAAACAAAAGACTTAAAAGTCAAGTGGTGAAGAAGTGAGACCATAGTGGACATCTTGCAAGCTAATTATGGGGAGAGAAAGCACAGAGTGCAGCTAATGAAAATTTAGGGCTGGTTGCACAGAGAGAGAAACGGGAAAATGAGAAATGCTTTTCTGTTTCTAATTTATTTACCCATCTTAAAACTCCTGTTAGCTTTCCAAACTTTAAGTCTGTTTCCTGGCATGAATCAAAAGTGGTGTTTAAAGGAGGAAACAATGGATAATTAGCCATGTCACACAGCGTGTGCTCTGTGAGATTGTTACAGGACCAAGAAGAGAGGGCAGACTTTCTTCTTAGCACCACGTAACAACCCAGTGCTGCCAGAAAGTCAGGTTTATGGCCCCCATTGTATAGAAAACTCTTCCCTGCTGCAGGCCTGCCATCAGACCTAGTTTTCTCTGGCTGGCAGCCTGGGTGCAAATACATATGCAGGTGCAGTTGGTGATGGGTTGCCTTTGAGTTTCACAACCTGTGCTTGCTGATCTCCAAGTAGGAGCAGTGCAAGTGAGAACGGTAATGAAGTCTGGACTGGGGTGGGTGGGATAGAGAGAGCCCCACAATGCAATATTCAGGGCTACCTCCTCTTTTATTTTTACTTAACATATAAGAGTGTGTTCCTGGACAATGAATTTTTGAGTTATTGTGTTTTTCTTTGAAGACATGGTCCAAACAAATTTGCTCTTTAAAACACAAAGAAAAGTTATTCGACTGCCAAAACATCCGTTACCTGAAGGTGGACAAGACAGAAGGTAATATACATGCATTATTTAACAATGTCTCTCTAGGACAGCACCTTTCTGCTAAGAAGTTCCTCCTACCCGTCTAAAATGCAATTTTAGATTTCTTAAATTCATTTTTCGATGACTCTAATGGTAAATTTTGTGGCTACAGTATTTGTAAATTATGCAACACTTCTGTGAAGCACTCTGGAGAGATGTTTGGTGGCAGTGTCTGGCAGCTGTGAGAGACCACTAGAGTGGATTTGTTCTCTCTGTGAGAGGCAAGGCTACGTAAGGCTGACCCAACAGTGCCAGGAATTTTTATTCCTTGATTTATGCCTCAAAGCTAATAAATAAACTGTGCAGAGATTAGGAGCAAGAGACTGCCAATCCCAAGAGCTGTGGAGCATATGGATACCATTCCCTGGAAAGCTGAGGATATATTAAAACACAAATTCAGGCAAATCCCTCTAAATTAAATGAACTAGAGGCACTTACTTGAGATGCCCTATCTCATGGCTTTTTTTGAAGGAAGTTCAGCTTAACAGAATTGGAGCACATCTGCTGTAAATGTCAGTTGTGCTACTCATTTATTTTAAAAAGAGCTGCCTTTGCTTCAGAAACTCACCAATAGAAAGTGTGTGTGAAACTGAGGGTTCAGTTTAAGGGCTGGTTCAACCAAAGGGGGGTTAATTAAAAAAAAACCCTAACCAAACCAAACTATAGATCCTGAATGGATGATGATGCTCCTATTGCCTGGGTTAAAACCTGGGTGCCAGGAGGGCATAGTGCTGGAAGTTGTTGAGCACTGACTGGTGCAGTAGTGCCTGCAGGGCACAGCTGTGCATCCACAGGCTCCTGGCTGGCTTGGTCCTGGGGACAGGTACCACTGGCCACCCATCTGGCCAGTGAATCAGAGAAGAGTGGCCACATGGAAGGAGAGGGCTCATGCTCTGGTTTCCTTGAGATGTTCAGATAGCACACATGGAGGGCTGTCTGGAGCAGTTGGATAAACCAGCGAGCTAGGAAGGTGTTACTTCTCATTTGAAGCTCTTCTACCAGTATCTTGACCTGCCAAGGGATGCATCAGTGCCGCTAGGATGTGTGTGGAAATCTAAACTGGGGAAAGGGATAATAGTTATGAGAAAAATAAAACAAAAATAAAAATCCAGGGATACCTGAATGCTGCTGTAGAGCTCGTGATTGGATTCTTCAGAAGGGGGTTTTGGTTAGAAGTGTCGACTAAATTGCTTCTCTTTCTCTTCTGCAGCCAAAACACGACTCTATCTTGTTCTGTCTATCCTCCACAATGGGACCAGTCTGCACTACCTGACGTTGGGTTCAAGGTAGGTCTTTCCAGCTCTCCAGTGGGTAGGATGAACTGTGTTCTGTACTGATTTTCCTGAGAACATGAGTCAAGGCAGTTGAGATGTTCCCAGCTTTTAAACGTGTCTTATAAAAATAAGCAACTATGATGTGAAACAAGACTGACAGTTTCACAGTCAGAAGAGATGTGTGTTTCCTGGGAAGCTCTCTGAGAAACCCCTACGATACCATGCAGGATAAGAAAGGCTCTTTTGGCTATTACTGGTCTGACCTGTCCTTTGCACTGTCCCAAGGCACCTCCTCGTCTGATAAACTGGAGGAATTGCATCTTAAGGGGGTATTGTAATATTTCCCCTGTTGATTTGAGGCAAAATGTTATTTGCTGTGGTAAAACTACAGCTTAGCCCTGTAGGGAAGGAGCTAGGGTGTCAGATTAAGGCAAAACTTTCCACTCTTCTCCAGCCTGAATACTGCTGTTCATTTCAACTTTAGGTTACTCTGAACACAAAATAATCTGGATGCGGAGGTGTGTCCACCGAAGGAAGCTCATATGGGATTGCACTGATTTCCCTCAGTTAGTGTCTGTGCTTCCTCATGGGGAGAGGATGGTTAACAGGAAAAACAGAAGGAGCTTGTGATTTTTATGTAGATGTGAGGAGGTTGATGAGTCCTTTGGGAGGACTGGGAGTTGTTACTGTCAGTAATACCCTATTTTTGGTGTTTTTAAAATTTTCAGTTGATACAGCTCAGCTTTGATTCCCACGAATATGGAATAATCAAAAGGCTGTTTGAAAAGACGATGAAAGATTATTGCATCATTCAACTTCAGAGGATCCAGAACCCAACACTTTGGGAACTTTTTCAGTGGTTTGTATCTATTTTTTTTCATTTTTCTTATGGTATCAGAAGACCAACATTTCCTAATCTATTGTCCTCCGTAGCCTACCTTAGGAGTGGCTAAATCCAGTGGCTCAGCAGATGTGAGGCTGCCATGTACCTGTGTGCCTGGGTCTGGTTGGTAGTGAGGTTCAGCAGATGCTCCCAGTAGGTGCATGTGCATACACAGAAAATATATGAATACACACAGAGAAATCAACACGGGCAGCACAGCACTTGTGCAATTGTGAACAGCACCCATTGGTGCCTCACTGCTGTCCCTTCCTCTGGCTGAACAGAAATGAGTGTCAAAATGAATGTCAGTATAAGAGCCTGTTAATGGAATACATATACATTGATGGATCCCTCTAGGAGCTGGTCTTAGCCTACTCATCTGCTGGCTCCTGAGTCCTCTTGTCTCCAGTTATGTTTTGCATAGACACATACACATGCAAATGGATCTTGGTAGATATCATGGTGTCTTCAGCGATTGGCCTGGACCTCCCAGTCCCACTCATAAGCAAACTCAGACCTTCTGGTCTCTCCAGCATCTGGCCTAGACTTACGACTGCTCCAAAACCTGACTCCTGGGCCAGCTCCCCTCCTTACTGGCTATCCAGCCTTTCACTGGCTGGTGGTCACACACTGGCACACGTGCCCTCGTTTGCTGCAGTTGCTGGGGCTGTGGATATATGGCTCCTGTGACCCAAGGTCCTACTCCAGTTGCCCCACACAGACCCCCAACACGTGCATGCACACAGGCTGGAGACTCCATCACCAGTGTAAGAGTTAGAAATTGGAGTTTAATGAGAAGATAGGGCAGACTGTACTGATCAGGCACTGGATGTGGGCAGACCAGCCTACTAACCAGGCAGTGGCCTGTTTTTACACAACCAAACCTTTTTACCCCCTTATCCATCTATTTTCCTGTTTATCTTTCTCAGACCATCCTGATCTCACCCTTCTCCCACCTATAGTTCCTCTTGTTAAACATTGCATTGTAAGTCCTGTGCAATCCCTGAATGCACTTCCCCTCTGTCCCATAACAAGTCCCATACTCTCATGGGCAGTACCCTCTTTGTGTCTGTGAGCTGCTCTGGGCCTGTTCCATTGCTCATGGTACCAAGTGTCTTCCTGATCTGGGGGGTTGAGGCTTCCCTGGGGCTGAGGCTCCCCTGGGGCAGCCCTTGAAGGAGACTGGGGCTCCTCTCTGTGACTGGGGTTGCCTCTGTGTTCTTTTGTGTGTGTGGAAATGAGCCTTTTATCACATAACCTAATTGGGGTGTGTGTGTGATTCTTGCTAGTGTTATTCAAAAAATAAATTCTTTTCCTTCATCATAACTGAGCTCTGGTATTTCAAGTTTATTCCTTTGGTTTTAGTTTCTTCCACGCAGGAGTTTAAGAAAAAAAAAGGGAGGGACTTTTTTTATGATAAAGGTGGAGCAGAGATTATACAATCTTCACCGTGGGTTCATACAGCTCAGTTTTATAATCATATTTATGCATTCAGGATTTATATAACATGAGAACTGACCAATTTCCAGTCAAGAGATGTTTGTCTCTTTACTCTCTTATGTGGTATGAAGTTGTGGGTGACACAGTCCATAGCGATGCTGAGAACTTTTTGTTTTGCTGTCACGAGCCAGCTGTGCAGCAGGGTACCAACAGAAGTGCAAAGCAGGCAGTAACCCCACTGAGAGTGGTTTGTGTCACTGTTTCTCCATGACCCAAAAGTAGGAGGAGTTGAGTTGGGAAGTTGTCCTCATGTGAACCAGGATAACAAGTCATTCTTTTTTTTTCTTTTTTTTTTTTTTTGGTCTCTAGGCAAAAAGAGAAGATGAAGAAGGTCAATAAATCAAAATGGGTGGATGAGCGGCTCCTGTTCCATGGGACAAATCCATCCCACGTGTCTGCCATCTGTGAGCAGAACTTTGACTGGAGGCTCTGTGGGACTCATGGGACAATGTTTGGAAAAGGTACAAGTGCAGAAGTGTGGCTGTAGCAGCATGGGCTGCAGACCCTGGCCAGGCTCGTATGTGGGTGTGATGTGACTGACTGTCCCTGACCCCTGCACTCCTGCCATTAGAGCACTCTCCCCTGCCTCCATCTGCATTGCTGCAGACAGCATCCACAGCAATCCCTTTCCAGGAGGGACTAAAAACACCCCTCTTTGCTTCAGGTACCTGCAGTTCTGCAAAGCTCTTGGGCAGGTGGGACTGGGAGGTTGATGGCGAAATATGACTGGAGTTTGTCGATGCTTTAAAATAAGCCAATGTGTGTTACCATCTTGGCAAGAATGTGTGTAGGGCTACCTGGAGTTGTTGAATCACTGGCTACCAAGTGCTGACCACAGATGCTTGTTCCTCAGCTGCTGTATTGTCTTACCTGTGCCTTTTTCTGGTCCCTAGGAAGCTACTTTGCCCGAGATGCCAGCTATTCTCACGAATACTGTTCCGCTCGCAGTGGTCACTACACCATGTTTGTAGCTCAAGTTCTTGTTGGAGACTTTGTTCAGGGAAACTCTAAATACTGTCGCCCTCCAGCCCGAGCCAGCAATTCAAACAGACTTTATGACAGCTGTGTGGATGACCCAATAGACCCTTCCATCTTTGTCATCTTTGAGAAGCAACAAATTTACCCTGCCTATATCTTGAAGTACAGCGCTGAGACCCAGTGTGTGGTCCTGTAATGAATGGTGGAATCTCCTTTGAATTCACATTGAATAAATTACTCTTTATTAATTCTTTTTTAATCTTTGTTCAACTTTAGTAGTAGCTTTGGAACACTTCATAATGTGGTTAACAAATATCATTCCCCTGATGGTTTGGGGGGATAGTTTTTTTGGTAGGGGCTATTCTTTTTCCAGCAGAAAGCGCTAAACTTCAGCATTCACTCTAGCCTGGAACAAGGATGAGCTTGCCTTGCATACCCTGATGCAGTGACACCTACTGCTGCTGAAACCACCACCACTGAGTGTACAAATAACTGATACGATCACTTAGGGTTGATTCCTGCCTATGATGGTACTGATGTGCCGAAGGGAGACTGGGCAAGGAATGTGGAAGAAGGAAAAGTGAAAGAACCTAGGTCGTGGTGCACAAGAGAGGAATCATGGCCTGTCTTCTCAGCAAATGGTAGGAAGCTCCTGCATTCGGGAGGCTTTGCAATTAATGCTGGTAAAGAACTTTGCTTTGTTTCCTGGTCTCATTGCTGACATCTCTTCTCACCTTGTTCTGCTATGTCAAGTTCGACCGCCTCTGTGACATCCTGTCCTTCTTCTGTCCCCACTGGGTTTAGGTCAAGAAAAGCAGGCATATTGCAGCTGCTGAAGTTAACCCCCCACCATGCCATGACACCAACAGTGAGGAAGTCTGTGGTGAGCTGAATAATGGCACACAGCAGTGTCCCACCAGTGCTGCAGAGCCACTGCCTGCAGCAGTGAGCAGTGAGACAAAGGGTCTGTGTGAGGGTGGCCACTGGCATGGCCACCTCCTTTCCACCCTGCAGGCTGAAGTTGGTGATGGCTATTTTGTGTTGCCCTGCTGCTGCCTGGCACTCCTCCCAGTGATTGAGAAGTTTCCCAGTGGTGTGTGCTCCAGCTGGGATGATGTGGGGGAAGCTTGGGTTGTGGTCATAGTACTTGAAACTTGGTGGATGGTGGGATAACATTTAGGATGACCAATAGCATGGAAACAAAAATTTGTGGTTTATTTTAAAACAGTCTTGATGTATAAGCTGTCATAATTCATCAAGAGTCACAAGTGGTTCAGCTGTGCATGCCATATGTGGAAGGAACCAAGAGGAGGGATGTGTGTAAGGTCTCATCAGTTTTCCTAAAGCCTGTTATTTTCAGGCACAACCAGTGCCCTTAGAAAATGTCAGAAAGACAACTGAGTGCAATGAGTCCCTGGGCTGCCCTAATTCATGCACTTCCATGTCCCACTGCTTTTGTGGGAGCCTAAGGGTTGTTCTTTTGCAAATTAATGATCTAATCTTGTCAGACACAGGTGAGCAGAGAACTGTCTATGCAGTCAGGAAGTAAAAATGAAAGTCACTTAAATGGACTTTTTCCCTGAATATAAGATATTTTTTATTTTAAAAAAATAAGAAAAGCACATACCAGCTGCCACACACCTTTCTCAATAAGGAAAGTGGTGAACAGCTAGTTGCTCTCCTGTACTATCAATACTACTGCATTGGAAAACTGCTGTGATTTTGTAGATCTGTTTGCCATGGATTTGTCAGTTGTCCTAGATCTGCATCCTGTGCCTTGTCTGAACATGAACCTGAGCATTATTTGTACAAACAATAACAGAAAGTCTGTTTTAAGATGATAATTTTATAGCTAGCTGGGATTACATAGAGGTCTTTGTTTTACAGACTTGCTGCCTGGCTGTGGCACTCTGTGGTGCTGTGCATGGGCAGCCTTCACCCCTTGCTGCCTCCGAGTTGCAGGCTTGCAAGGATGAGAAGGGACTGAATAATGACCATTTTCAGCTGTCACCTTTCTTTGGTCCTTGCAACATTGCATAGCTTTTCTCCATGGCTTCATCAGCTTATGGGGGGTTGCATGTGCAGCCTTTGGGCAGGACAAGGGCATGGAGATGGAGGGTTTGGGAAGAGTTTTGTTATTAAAGAATTATGAGAGTTATTACAAAAAATGCTCTGTGGATTGATGCCTTTGTACAAACCATCTTCTCCCATTCTTCTCCTCCATGACAGAAGAAACCATCCATCATGTGGGAAAAAGTTGTTTCCAGCAAGATGGGCTTCAGAGTATGATTGCCAAACTTGTTGGGGGCAGGAGAAAGTAAGGGAGAGCCTGCTGAGAAGCGGGCCAGCCACTGAAAAAGGGGGGGGGGTGTGTTGATCTGAGAAAGAAGAAACCAGGCAGAGAACAGAGAACACGTGCAAACGTGCACAGTTTGGAAGACAATGAGATTTTCCAGTAAGTCAAAACTATTTCTGACTGCAGTGAGAGTTTCTTGCAGCCTCCAGCTGCTTCCAGAATTAGGTGCTGGGTGTTATATTGAGAAGGTCAGACAGGGCCTGGTGTGAGCAGCTGTAAGTGTGCTGATGTGGGACTGCTATGGGCTCTGCAGGTGCTGCAGTACTGGATCTGACATGGAAGCTGTCCTTGAGGAGCCCATGCTCTTTCACAGTCACTCTCTGCAACACTCCCTTTATGTGTCCCAAAGCAGCAGTCTTGCCTCCAGTGACAGGGAGAGTGGATGGGAAGGAGCAGATGGAGGGCATTCACCTGCTTGAAAACTGACCTAATCAAAACCACCACAAAACACAACTCCAAAATACAGTGTTTGGCATTAGCAGTTTCCAGTTCTGCTTGTTTTGACATCAGTAAGGAAGCGGGGCGGGGTTGCAGCATGAATTTTGACTGGCATAGGATGAAACTGAACCTCTAGCCCAGCAGATTTGGGAATCTAAAGCTAAAAGACTTGGGAATATTTCAGTTAGTGAGGCACTGAGAGCAGAAACTGCTAGTAAAAGTGAAAAGCAACTTAATCTGTGAATACTTCTTCATGGGAGTTTTGTTCAGTATTGTAAATTTGCTAAAACTTCTTCCCAACCTGAACCTCCTGCTACCTCTGGAGTGCCTGGGTGCCTTTGAAGTACTGAGCAGAAAGCATTCTCCACCAACCTTTTAGATGAGAAATGCTTGCAAACCATCATCAACATATGGAATAGTTGCCAGGCACTAAGTGTGGATCGGTGGACTTCTGAGTCATTATTTTTTTCCCCTGAAAAAAATTGGAGATCTCTCCTCCCTTTGTTGAGAATGGGTTAACTCAGATACATGGCAGTGACAGTTTCAGAGTCACCAAGACGGTGATGGAAAAAAGTCTGGCCTGAGGAATTCCGTGAGTAGCCAAACTCATTTCTATGGGGTTTGCTGCTTTCCCAGTCACCGGCACCGGACGGGCAGGTGTTGGGGTGGGCTTGTCCTGCAACAGCAGACTCTCTTTGTGATCTCTCGGAGAGACAGCTGCAGGCACCGGCAGCTTTTCCAGAAATTTCATTAGCAATTGCTTTTCAGGAACGAGCAACAATTCAGAAGGATCAATTGCTTTTTGTAACCGTATAAATAATGCATTTCTTCTATGTACTCAGATGTGTACTGTCTTTGTCTCTGCCTGCAAAGCTGTTAGCTCAAGTGATCTTTTCATCATAATGTATTTCTAATTGATTTTCTTGTGGTGCTCTTAGAGCTTCACAGCATCCCTAGCTTTAACACAGTTGATTACATATTCATGCAAGTGTTCTAGGCTTTCTATTAAGTAACACCTCAGCAAGTTTTCAGGCTTTCTTTTAATTTACTGGTGCCTAGTTTGACTTTCCAGCATTTGTAAGAAACCTTTTTAACAATTTTGAGAGAATTTATTACAGGACGGCTAAACTGCAGAAACCCAACGCTTGATTGAACATGCTGAATGAGATGTTATTTTCCAAAACACTTAAACTTTTAAAAATCAACCTGAGCCCCATAACCTGGCACAACCACTGTATGGGTGCCAGGTGAAGAAAACACACATATTGTTTTTGGCATGACATGCTCAACAATTGCATTATTTAACAAGGCTGTTTCTAATTCGAGGGAATAATTATCCCGAATCACTGTGTAGCTGTGGTAATGGTGGGGGCTGAGGGTTTGGGAAAGGGCTTTAGGGGCCTGCAGGAGACAGATCTGTAGGAATCAGACTCTTATGTCTCAGGGAACGACTTTTTCAATTTGTTCCTGTTCTCTTGCAGTCCTGTTTCTTTTGATGAAGCCTGTTGTCTGGCATGTTGAGTGCTAAGCGCTATTTCCCAGAGCAACTCGAACTGTCTTTACAGAGTTACTTTTACATCTTGCTTACAAATGGTAGCAATAGGGAAGGCTGACCTGGTTCTTGTCCATCTGTTCTTAATAAGCTTAGATTTTCCTTCCAGATGGTTTGCAGCAATGTCAGAGGGCCTATTAATTGGTGTACCAGTGCTCAACTTATAAATACTTGAGAAGTATCTACACACGATATCCCCACCACTGGAGGAAGCTCTGTCTTTACCCATCCCCAAAGAGAAGCTTTATTTCAATGTGTGTTCTCTGAATAATTTTTCTTTGTCTGTATCTTCAGCTTTGGTCTCCTTAAGTCAACATGGTTTTCTCTTTACTAAGTCCAAAGGAGATATTGGAAGTCCCACTGGTCTCCGCTTTAACACTTTGCTTTCCCTCTTGCTTCTTGCAGGCTTTTTCTGACTGCATTTTGCAGATAGCCCCTTGCACCTTTCAGTTGGTTTTTCTTTTGAAAATTCTTGTAAGTTTATGGGGATTTTTACTATGCTCTGCAGATCCATCTCAAGCTGTGATCCATTATTCTGTCCTGAAGGCCAGCTGACCTTTATTTTGCCTCTCAGCTCATGCAGGTTCTTCTAAAAGTCTTTTTCCATATTCTTTTTCCTCTTTTATCCTCATACAATCTGACCTCATTTTTGCAATTACACAACCTCTGCCTTCACATAACTTATTTGACTAAATGTCCTCATATCTATCATAATGTCTTTAAAAAAAAAAACAAACACCCTTTTTGTTTTGCTTTATGGTGTTTTTTGTTTTTTGGTTTGGTTTGGCTTATTTGTTGTTTTGGTTTGGCTTATTTGTTGTTTTGGTTTTTTTTCTTTTTCACTGAGCAAATCAAATTCTTTACTAACAGAATTCCCTCTCTTCATTTCTTTAGTCAGATATGTGATTAGTTTCACTGCATGAAACTGTAGGCTGCTAACTAAACCTAAACTTTGTGACAGTGCTACCAAAAATACATTTCTCCCATCAGGGCCTCCTCCAGCTGCTGCTATTTCTGTACAGTCTGAGTAACTCCATGATGTGTCCCGCTCACCGGATTTTCTTTTCTTTCCCAGATTGACTTTTGGATTGTTTTTCTTTCCCCCTCCCCCTCAACTTTTAGTTCTGCTTGCTCCAGTTAGCATATGGCACCTAGGCAGTTCCCTGAGCTGAAACATGATTAATAAGACTCATAAGTAATGCAAAAGCTTCATTACATAGCTGGGAAGACAATTTGCAGGACTCCTGTCTATCTAAATGTTATCAACTAACATAAAAATTAGCATAACCCTCTAACGCCTGTGAATTCAAGATCACTGTGGAAGTTTTCGTTCTCCAAGGGAAGCAGCTCCTTGCAGTGAGTAGTACAAGGGCCATGGACTTGGTAGCCAGGGGATCTGGTTCCACATCTGCAGAGGTTTTGTTGGGGAACCCAGGCAAATTCAGAAGTATTGACTTCTACAGGTGAAACATAGATAACAGCCAAATAATACTATTGTTATCTAAACAGGGTCAGGCGTCTGCTCAGTGTATATGGGCTGGCATACTCAGAGGGCAGAAAATTCCATGCCTGGGTTTGAGCACGGGCAAAAAGAAAATCCAAACCTTTTAGGACTTTTTTTCTTCCCCGAGGATTTGGAAACTGGACAACTTTCTGGGCTGTGAAATGATGACAACAGTCCAGGAATTCCTGCAGAGTTCGGGTTTCCCTGTCAAGATTACTGTTAAGCAACCTGCCAGAAGCTGATAATCTTTTTCTTCTTCCTCCCTTTCCGTGTGCTGGCCTCCACATTGGGATGCCATTTGTTTTACTCCTTGCATGTGTCTTGCCTTGCCTCAGTGTCTCACCAGGGTGCACAGACATTTTGATGTATTCAGCAGCGTCTCATAATTTTACTTGTATCACTCAGGACCATAAGAGGTTGAGGTCTGACTGTTGTTTATTTTTTTGACCAAATCAGAGCCTTTCAAAATTGCTTTAATTTATTTTAATTTTTTTTTAACGCTGTGTGTGCATCTGTGAGGAGAGTGCTCTTTTCTTTTGGAAATCCTAACAACTTACAGCAGAGGACAGTGCCAGAAAGCTGTCCCACAGGCTGATGAGGACCATTTTGAGAGCTGTGGTGATGTTCTTCAATCCTGTGTGAAAGGGCTGAGGAGAAGGCAGCAAGCACCACAGACTGCAGAGATGGATGGGACTCTGGGAATACACCACCCTACCGGCCCTCAACCATGCATGCTGTGATGAGGAGGAAGCAGTGTCCAGCAAACACCTTCTGGTGGGAGGTGGGGTTTGGCTGGGGTGCACTGGGAAACTCCAAGTCATAGGCCATTACCCCTGGCTAGCAGATAAAATGCTGTTCTGCAGGCCCTTTAAGCCAAAATTTTTTTTTTCTGATGAATAATTCATCTTTTTCTTGTCTCCAAACGACTGTGCTGCTCCTTTAACCTCTACACAGGCAGAGAAGACGATTCAGTCTGACCAGAAAGGCAGCCTCCAGTTTCAAGACGTGTGTTCAGAATCATTGCGATAGACCCTGAGGATGGAAACAGAAGGGATAGAAGGGAGAAACAAACTAAGGGTACTCCAAAGAGAAGGTGACCCTAACTTCCACGCGTTGCTGCCGGTGCCGACGGAGAAGGTGTCCCGGACGCGCTACCAGGCAGCCCGGTCCCTGTCCCTAGGTGGCAGTGCCAGCCTGGCCTCGGGAGCCTGCGGGAGCCCGGGAAGAGCCAGTTCTGCTCTGGACCCCTCGGGCTGGGGCACGGCATGGGAATGGTGGGAGAGATGCGGGGGTCGCGGCGCATATGGGGCTGAGCGGGAGCGGGGGGGCATCGCACACGCCCAGCGCTGACCGTCAGCAGCCGCAGGATCTGCTGGGTCCTGTTCCTCACCGGCGTCTGCACCACGGCCCGGTCAGTGCCCCCCCCCCAAAAAGTCACGGTTTAATCACGGCTGCTGAGTACTACGTGCGGATTAGTGCAGGGCAGGACGCACCGCAGGCAGAGCTGGAGGAGGATGTAAGAGGCAGAGCACACCGTAGCTTTTGGGAAGTGTAAATGCTTTTGGGACTGCCAGAAACTCATCTGCCTCATTCATTGCCCGTGCTTATCATTCTGCTCTATCTGTCCATCACTGACAGGATGGAAAGCTGCCGGTATCGGCTGGACGGGCACATGTGGATGATTCAATATGGGAAGCAGGTGAGCATCTCCCTTCTCATGCCAGCACTCCATGCCAGTCACTCCCTTCCTGCTCTTCTTACCCTGAAGTGTAGGAAAGACTGTACCGTACCAGGACAAGAGCTACAGAGAGCCCATACTCATCACTGAATGACAGAGGCACCCAAAACTATCATAAGATCAAGGCAGACCTGTAGAAATACCTTCCCAAAATGCTCTCCCTGCCTCCACCATTTTTTGGCTTGGGAATCTCCTGCATCAGAGTTGGTATCTATATATGTAATAATCCCAGATGCATTCTTCTTTCAGTAATTATTCCATTGCTTTTTAAATTTATATAAAAATTTAGCTTCTACAATATCTTGTGGCAAATATTCTTGCAGCTAAATGGGATATTTTTTGATCGAGACTCTCCTTTGCCTTGCTTTGAACTTAGCACTTGCTAGCTTTGTTTAATAAAAGGGATGCAGATATTCTCCCAGTGTTTTCTTCATCACCTCGCACATTTTTGTCATTTTTTGCTGATTTTCCTCAATGCTACCAGGGAACTCAGCTCTGAAAAGTGGCTGCCTTTACAGATGGCTTGGGAATTTGTTGAAAAATCATTTTAATTTGAAAGTTCTGTGTATGTGAGAAGGGATCACTTTCTGCAAACTTCTGCTGAAAAACAAATTCCAGAAAACCACCTGCTTTTCCCACCAGAGCCCCTGGGAGACATCTCCATCTATAAGCTGACTTGGAAATAATTCCAGAGCCTGAAATCACAGCTCCTTCTTCTGGGGAGCCTCTATTCCACCCTTTGAGGACAGTCAGAGGAGAGTGAAGGGCTTTTGGGAGCAAGGAGGGTGGCACAGTGCAAGGATGGTGAAGGGAGGTGACACAAGTGCTCAGACTGCACTGCAGCCACCAGCAGTCCTTGGTGGGGGACACAGAGAGAAGAGGTGGACATCAGAGAGCCCCTCCAATCTGCTGTGGTGCAGGGACTGGCAAAGGGGATGTAGTGATAGGACAAGGAGTGATGTCTTTGAACTGAAAGAGGATACATTTAAATTAGGTATTAGGAAGAAATTCTTTAGTGGTGAGGGTGGTGATTCACTGGAACAAGTTGCCCAGAGAAACTGTGGATGCCTCATGCCTGTAAGTGTTCAAGGCCATATTGAACAGAGCTTTCAGCAATCTGGTCTAGTTGAAGGTGTCCCTGCCCATGGCAGGTTGTTGAAATTAGATGATCTTTAAAATTCCTTCCAACCCAAACCATTCTGTCATTTCATGATTCCATGAAAGACATCAGAGAGACCCTGATGTAGCTCGGAGATGAGTCCATGACCTGACTGGTTTAAATCACTGGCTTTTCCTCATAACTTGTATAGATGCCAAATCCAACCTGTCTGTGACACCACTGTGGCTCAAAGCCAATTGCTAGCAAATATTTCTCTCCCTTGTCCAGAACAAGGTGCTGCCCCTATAACTTCTGCAGGTGTGGAGCCGTGGTTTCAGATTCATCTGTGCACTTCTGAATTTCAAGTTGGTTCACAGAAAAACAAGAGAGATATCAAAGGTAAAAAAATCTATGTGCTTACCTCTTGACATACTTACAGGGGAACTAACTGTCATGCAGCTTCTTTTGCAAAATGCCATTGAAAATCCCTTTCTGCTTGAATATGAAAGCAATGAGGGAATATTTCATGGAGTACAAGCAGCCTGTCAGCACAGGAAGAAGGGGAAGGAAGTGAAACATAAAATAAAATGTAAGCAGTTTTGGTAAACTAATCAAAACTGGTGGCTGTGGTCTGAATAGAGACTTTTTAAAGTACTGTCTATGTCTCCTTGATATTACAGCACACTGAGATAAGGTTGTAAATATGGGAACCTTCTTTGTGTATTTATAACTAGGAAATCAAGGGCTGAAATAAAGATAAAAGTATGTTGAAGGGAATGATAGTGGTTAAGTCATCACAGATATGATGTCCCTCTTGTGCACACACAGAGTAGGTGGTTGTTGTGTACATTGTAATTTGACTTTTTATATGTATTCAATTTACACTGGCACACAGTGAGCGTGACATGCTGATATCTCTGCTTTCCCTTGGCTGTGACTGTGCCATGCAGCTAAGCCTTTACCAAGCAAAAAAAACCCAAACAAACAAAACCAAAAACCAACAAAAAAACCAAACCAAAAAAATCCCCACAAACTGGTGTGACTATTGCCTTGGAAGAGAGGAACAGGGAAGCAAAAAGGTCAGGGGCATGATAGCTTAAGCCAACTGTGGACTGTATTTGAGTTTCTATGGTATATATACATCCTATGCAGAGCTTAAAAAGAATAATGTATACAGTGATGGTTGCTCATGATATATCATATTTGAAGGAGGCTGTAAGCTGTGGAAGGCAGCCTTGATTAAAAGATTAAAAAGTGTTTATGTCATGCCTAGAGCAGGTAGTGTGCATCACCATATAGGATCTTCCAAAACTAGTTCAAGGGAGCAAGAGGGTGGTAGGATGTCCCCTTCTTATATCTGGGGCTGGAAAAAGAGTGTGGCTTCTCTGGTGCCCTTCTTCAGCAGCTGAAAAAAGAGAGAAGTTTGTTCAAGGTCTCTGCAGGGTAAGTGAGCTGTAAGCTGACCAGGGAATCAGTGCTCAGACAGTGCCCAAGCACTGCCTTGGTAGTTCCTTCTGAGTTTTACCTTCTCATAGCTCTGCTCCATTACTGTGCTCTGGTAAGTGAGTGTGTGGAGCTCTTATCCTTATGTCTTCCCCAGCAATAAAGCTGAGCCTGAGTCATCCAACATAATCTGGGCACGTCACTGCATGGGAGCTGGTGATTCTGGTGCTCACCAGAGGGGCTGCCAGGCTCCTGAGGCCTCTGCAGGCAGCACACTGGGCTTCCCCAGCCTCTGAAGCATCATCCTCCACTGAGCTGCTGGCGGGTGGGCAGAGCCAGCTGCCAGATTGTGGGGAGAGGCAGGAATTATCCTGAGCATCTCCGGCAAGCAGAACAGAGCGCCTGGGATGGGGGTTGAAGTATGAGGCACTATGTCACATCAGTGGAAAACAGAAAAGATGTAGTGCAAGGCAGAGTCTAGATCCCTGGAGAAGGACTACATGTTTCAGAGGGGCCTGTTTTTGTGATAGAGATCACACCGCTATAAACGGATCAAAACGTTTGCTGGGTATCACCACCTGGAGTGAGGCACAGTTAAAAGAATGTCCACAAACCTCCACAAAACTTTCACAGGCAGCACTTCAAGTGCCTGTGTGTTTTCCCTCTGCTATCATCACAGGTTCTGAGGGGAGAAGGTCTCTTCTTTCAACACCACAAGAGGAGCTAGTGCTGGTTGGAAGCCAGGTCAGCAACTCTCAAAGAACTCAATGACTTTGGAGACAGATTCTATGTGAAGGGAAGAAAATATGAAGCTGGGATAATCAGCTCCTCGGTCAATCACTACAGCATGAAAAGACTGCACAGATCCCTCCTTACTGATGGCAAAAGACCTGAAGCAGAAACAGTGGGGAGCAGAGGAGGGGCTGGATGTAGGAGCAGCACGAGCACTGTGTTGCACAATGACATCTGCTCTCTTGGGCAGCATTCCCAGAGAGCAAAAACCTCCTTTCTCATTCATAGTGCATTTATTTGTATTCTCTTTCAAAAAATGGTCCAGAGACATCTGAATCCTCAGACTGATAGAAATCTGCAGAATTTCTAGTACTGCAATGAGTGGCAGTAGGAAGCAGGACAAGGAAAGATATGGGATGTCATGCTAATTATTTTCCTAGCTGTGGAAATAATGTCTGTTTATTGAGTCCTCTCCTGCTTCAGAATGACTCATTTATCTGCTGATGTAGACTTGGTGCAGGTAGGCTGGGCAGTGGGTTTGACAGTGTTAGCAGGCTGTCACTGTGACAGGCATGCTGGAAGGGGAGTGCACTGAGGAGAGATCCTCGTGGCCTGGAGACTGCCAGGGCAGCTTTCCACTTTCTGCTGAAGAAAAGTTACATGGCTGGGGGTGTTCAAAGAAGTCTGATGGAGATGGAAAAACTCCACTGTAATGGAATTTCTACTGTTGTGTTTTATATTCTTCTATTAAGGCTGATACTGGTGACAAGGTGAAATAGCAGGTCCAACTGAGGGATGCATAGTCATAGAGCCTGGAGAAAACATAATTTTGGTTTGCCACACAGCCTGCTAGTGAGCTGGGAAAATCAGGGAATAAGGCTGACATCCTGTTTTTTGGATGCTGTATTCTGGAGCAGGAGGAAGAGTGGGACTGGAAGAGCAGAGACATCAGTTCAGGGAAATTTGTGCAGTGTTGTTGGAGCAGGGACGGGTAGAGTCTTATAACAGTCAAGAGAAATAAGAGAAAATGAATTGATCAGAAGAGGTCAATATGGCCTGCTGGTGGTAAGGAGAGGTAATGCAGGGATCATGCCGGTAGAGCTGTTGGTGCTTACTTTAGGCAGGTCTAGGATATGATATTATTAGGTATGTTTATAAGCATGTAGCCAAGCAAGGAAGGAAAAGCTAAAAGGCTTGGTTGAAAGCCTAGCGTGATGCATCTTGCTGTAAAGCATCACTGTTATGTACATGGACATTCTCTACTTGTAGCTTGCATTAGTAAGAGAGAACAATTTATACAGAATATAAAGACAGAAGGTTTTCTGAGGCAGTCCCTGAAATATGACCAGGAGACTCTCTCGTGGAAATCCCTTGAGTTTGTTAATCTTGGTCAAACTTGTTTCAAACAGTCAGTCAGATGCTGTTCACGTACAACGTTTCCTTCGGACTGGGGCCATTCAGCACTGCCTGAAATAGGATATGAGGTAAATATCTGTTCACACCTGCTCACTACTTTGGGAAAAATTGTAGTCTGTAACAACTTGCATCAAATAATCTCAAATACATGCCTGAGTCCAAGAACTAGTTTTGTTAGCTTACAAATGCATCACTCCAAAATGTACAGCAACAGAGAGACAAGGATGGTTGTTTAGAAGAGCTTTGTTGGGGACACGGTTTTGTCCATTTACACCATAGCACTGTATGTTTAAATGACCAGTGCACATAAATGTTGGTTTATCCATTATGCTTTTGTTTTGACCTAAATGACAGCTGATGATCTGATCTGGACATTAAGCCTCAGTGCTCACTATTCACAGGACTGTTTCTCCTTTAAAACACTGTCACGCTCTGGAATTTCAAATCAAAGCATGACCATCATCTCATTTAGTACTGCTATAATAAGGTTTAGGTCTTGTGTGTTTTTGAAACATCAGGCAGTGTGATTATAAATAAAGTTGCTTTGATGACTCACTACAGTAACACCAGGGCTTGTCTATAAAGATGAGTCAGAGTGCCAGAAAGTTAAGTGTGCACTTGATATAGAAAAACAATTTCACCTTCTCTTTTCCAACTAGGCACCTGTTCTGAACTCCCAGTGTCTTTGCACAGCTTTGCTTCAGCTTGTTTAGGACTGCAGTGTGCTCTGGGCAAAAGAAATGTGCTCCGTAGATTGCAATAGCTCCTTTCCATTATGGACAAGCTCTCAGAGTAGGAGTTTAGAGCCCACTGGGACAAGAGTGAGAGAGAGGAAAGGAGCATGAACAAGGGAGAGAGGGCTCTGAAAAATCCCAGGCCACGATTGCCTGGTGGGTGTTGGCTAGGCCCTCTGGGAGTGACCAGGGAGGTGTGACTGAAAGTGCTGTAACACATTTGTTTGTGTTGCGTTAACATTTTTCCAGCTAATAGCAAATAGAGGGAAATTAAAAACCAGTAAAGGATTACAGCATCCTCAGGCTCTGGAGGACTCAGAGCCCAACACTTTGGCAATTTTTCCAGTTGTTTGTGTCCACTTTACTTCATTCCCCCCGTGGCAGCAGAGCCATTCAGATAATGGCTGGGCCCCCCTCCCATTCTCACAGCATGTGGGTGGTTCCCCCTTGGCAAAAGGCAAACCCTCTTCCGTGCAGCCCCGTATCCCAGGCACATTCCTCGGGAATGGACCAATCTGATCCTCTGATTTATGATGGAAAAATAACCAAATCAAAAAATGGGAGGGGAGATGACAAAAAGGTTGGGGCCTGTGGAATTAGACCCGGGTTTATAGAAAATTTATGTTTTAATTAGGAAAATCCAGCAGCTGAAGAAGTTTTTTGTTATGATGATGGCTTTTATAAACCTGGGGTTTATATTCAGGGTGCATTCAAATTCTGTTTTGTAAGCCTGGCTTTACATAAGCCATTTTAAAAACTGTCAGATTCTATGACATTTTTAAGGAAAAAAACAGCAAACCCAGGCATTATAAGTTCAAGTTATACATACCCTCCCTGTTGGTAGAACAACATGATTTGGAGAAATGTTTTCTTTACTGTTTGGCTTCTTGCAACTGCGATGTTCTCATTCAAAATGGAGAAGGCCAGAGTTTTATTTGTTTTTGAGAAATCTGAGCGGTTGATTAACCACAGCTGGAGGAGTGGGTGGACTGTTTCCCCAGGACATGGGAGACCTACATTTAATCCTATACTTGAACTGAATCTGAAGCTCCCTGTTTTAGGTGCCTACAACTATCATTTCACAATTGGAGACAGGATAGGGTCACTTGAGCTCAAGTGTAGCAACCAGAGATGCCAGTCCAGCTTTGAATTTTCCAAGGAAAAAACAGCACCAAAACTGAATGTTCCTGGAAAAAAAAAAAGTGTGGTTCCAGTTGGCATGAGCATTTTCTACAAATTCAGAAAAAACATTCAGTCAAAACTCTAGTGGATTGGCTCTTTGTTTTGTAGGTATAACGTGTGGTTTTACACATTTTCTTGCGTCAAACTTGGCCATGACTGAATAGAGTATGAGAAAGTAGTAGACAGGTTTGATTAAAAGTGATAAGATAGATATAAGTGGTTAAATGAATTTTACCCCTCTGATAGAGAGTGGAACTGAAAATGTTTCAATACATCTAAATAGGTGACTGCTTCAGTTCTTGTTTGAGAACAGATATACTAAATTTGCAGAAAATGTGGTCTGCTTGCTGGCCAGTGTCTTATCAGAAAAATTGTGGTCTGAGACCAAAATTTAGAGTGCTATTTCTATTTAGACTTAGAGTTTAGGGCTGCAGAGGAGCATGAAAGAGCAATCTTTGGCCTGTGGCCTATTGTCTTTATCCCTGTATGAGATGTCACTATCAGCTATTTGCTATATATCAGAAACTCAGTTTTCTTCTTTTAATTCTCTTCTTCCCCATCGAGACAATCTTGTATTTCTGAAATAGCTCCTGTTATGTTAGCAAAGTTTCTTTTAAATATATCTGAAGCACAACAGAATTTTTTTGTTTTGCAAAGACACAGGGATTCCTTTTATCTCCAGCTCCAAGTTCCCTTGTTGCGTCTGCTGGTTTTGCAGGGAAGAAGGTCTAAGACACTTTCCTTAGGGTGGAGATCAGGCAAGGAAAAAGCAGGAGTCAGGAAGACCACTTGTCACACATTAATTATCTTGGCCTTTCTGGTGGTGATATGAACAGGAAAGAAGAAAACTCTTGTTGAAGGCCAGCTAAGGATTAAGCCACCCCTTCAGACATGCCATCAGTTCCAGCCATCTAGCTCAGTGTCAGACCATGGTCTACTGAGATCAGATCTAGCACCACAGAAGAAAGAGATTGCTTTTCTTATTCCCCAAGTACACCCTTTTTCTCTGTTGAGGGATTTTTGCAAAGGCAATGCTCTACAGAGAGCAGCTGTGGGCACTGGCACACCTGCCTTCTCATGGCACGCAGGAAACCACCCCCAGCCAGCTGACTTCAGGTGGAAGGTTTAACCTGACAAGTGAGAGGGGAAGGCTTGAGTCAATGTGTGCAATATGCATGTGTTTCACCACACACTGGGATATGGGTTGTATGGCCACACCATTTTTTTTGTTCCATATACCATGTTATTTTGCATCTGGTGGAAAAGTGGGTGGAGAAGGCAGCCAACCCCTAAAGATGAGTGCTTGTGCATGGGTGTATATGCATGTGCTAATCCTCTGATATGTTTTCCTGTAGGTAGAAAGAGCACATGGAAAAGAGAAGCCCAGGGCAGGAAGTCAGTGAGCAACTCCTGTTCCACAGTATGAATCCATCTCATATACCTGTTGTCTGTAAGCAGAATTTTGGCTGGAGGTTTTGTGAGACTCATGGGACAATGTATGGAAAAGGTGTAAGGGTGTGGGCTGGACCTACATCAAAATTCTTGGGGGGGTTTCAAGAACGCAGGGAAAATGCTGTGCTTTCTACTGTGTGGGTCTGATCCTAGCTCTTTAAACCTTTCACAAGCAGTAAAGCAACAAAAATCAGTGGTGAAAGCTGCTAGATCAGCCCCATCTGTTGATGGCTTAAAATAAACTCAAACAGAAACACCTGGCAAGGATACGTTTGGAGCTACCCGGATAAGAAAGAAAAGAAGGTGCTTGTTGAGGAGTTGGCTGCCAAAGTGCAGATAGCAGATTGTTGTTACTTTGGTTTATGCATTTTTTACCCATGGTTTTTCTGGTCCCTAGGAAGCTGCTTTGCCAGAGATGCCACTTATTCTCATCATTACCATCCACGCAGCACAGACCACCACAGCATGTTTGTGACTGAAGTTCTTGTTGGAGATTTTGTTTCAGGGAAACCACGAATACTGTTGCTCTCCAACTAGACCTGGGATTTCAAACAGACTTTTGAACAGCTGTGTAGATAATGAAAAAATATCCTTCCGTCTTTGTCATCTTTGTGAAACACCAGATTTACATGGCATATATCTTGGAGGATACACATTCATTCTGATGAAGATGATGTTGGAGGTAACAATATCTTGCCTGGAAACAACACTTTAAGGTTTGACTTTTTTGAGCTCTGTGTTGCTTGTAAGAATCTCATGTTTGACATTCAGCTATACTGCAGCTGTTTCACTTACAGGAATGAAACTACAAGTACAGTAACTTGGGGAATGGCTGGGTCCTCTAAGAGTTGTTTTCCTCCCAAACTGGCTGGTAGCAGTTAAATCTTAATAAATAATATAAGCATAACAACATGGTGATGATTTGGGTACAAGTGCAATATAGATTTAAATGTGAATTGTGGTTAATTTCTAAAACTAATTGCTTCCATGTAAAGTATGGTACATAAGTAGATGTTTTTTAGGACATGGGGAAATGAATACAGAAAATGGGGAAAATGGAGTATAAAAAGCATGTTTGAGGGGTGACTCTCTAGAGTTGTTTTTCCACAGAAAGAAAATCATCAGTATCTTGTCAGTGTAAGAAAAGTAGACAATAGACTCTGAGCTGTTTTTGTCCTGTGGTTTGGCTGCTTTAAATTTTGTGGCAAGAAAAGGCTTTTAGATCATATCCTAAAGGACTGTTACATCATGTTCCCTAATTTCTCTGCTGGTCCCATTTGGTTATCTTGCAATAAGAATCATAAGGGCTCCAATTCAGATGGAAAAAAAAATATTCCTGGATAACAAAGAAGCAAATGACTCATTGGTCTTCCTCAGTCTGCCTTGGCCACTGACTGTGTGCTGAAGCCAGAGTGATGGGACCCATCTCCCTATAACCCTTCTGCGAGAGTGGGGAGATGCCTCAGGCTATACTGCAGTCCAGTCATACCACAAATCAAAACAACAGTAATTTTCTGCTCTTCTAGAAAGAGCAAAGTTGTTATTTTGAGCTGTCTGTGCCCTCCTGAACTGCAGGATGGGCTGGGATCTCACTTTAAGCTTATGCAACCTTCCTATACTGTAAGATTATGTAACCTTCCTCCCAAAACTCGAAGTATGAGTATGAAACCTTCCTTGGGTTCACACCAGGATATCATAGTTGACTTTTCGTAGGTGTTGCCACACAGGTGTGCAGCAGTCTGCTGTGTGCTTGGCCCTCCCATGCTGTGGGCAGCTCTGGCATGTTTGGATGTTAAACTAGATCAGGGAAGGGGGAGCAGAGCGGTGGTGCCTTTGCAGACAGCTGTTGCTCAGGTTTTGCTCATGGTGAGGAAAGAGCAAGTAATGTAGAAATGAGGAGACAGCAAGCTCTCCTGTGCTTGCCTGAGGATTGGTCATGGACCAGCTGGAAGCAGCTCCCTTGAGTTCTGCCCTGGTGCCTGCCCTTACACTCAGCTGTCCTCCATGTGCAGCCCTGGCCCCTGTGGGTCTCAAAACACTTCAGCAGACCCGTAAAGGGGCCAAAGGTGCAGGGCATCATGGCTACTTTCAGTCGCATTCTCTTTTCTGGGGATGTTGTCTCCCACTCTTGCCCAGAGCTGAGTTTGGGATTGTAATGTTAGAAACACTTGAGTGCTGGTGGCCCCATCCTGACTGTCCACTGGGAAACACCGTGAGGAGTTCTGCAGCCTCCGTCAGTGGGACACCCTGGGAATGTAGGATGATGATGTTAGAAAGCATCCTGGGAACCCCCTAACTAATGCTGGAGATGGAGTTTGCTTTATTCCCTGATCACTGCCAGGACTTCTCACCCTGTTTTTCTGTGTCAAGTTGACTTGTCCCACTGGTGACACCCTATCCCAGACCAGAGCTTCCCTGGGCTTACCTCAAGAGAAGCAGGGATATTGCAGCTTCTGAAGTTAAGATCTCCACTATGCCATGACACCAACAGTGAGGAAGTCTATGGTGAGCTGAATAATGGCACATGACAGCATCCCATTGGGGCTGTACAGCCAGTGGCTGCAGCAGTGAGGGGTGAGGTAAAGGGGCTTTGTGAGGGGTTGCCACTGTCACAGCCACCCCCTTCCTACCCTGCAGGCTGAATCTGGCAGTGATTATTTGGAACTACCCTGTTGCTGCCTGGCACTTCTCTTGATGATTGAGAAGTTTCCCAGTGATGTGTACTCTGACTGGGATGGATGGGAGATTGTTCTGAACTTTCAGCTTATTTAATATTTTCTGTAGGAAATCCCCAAAGTAAATTAGCCCCTGGACCAAACCTTTGCATTTGGTTTGGTTCCACTGTCTTATCTTTCTGAGGGGAGTTGGAGGATTTGATCAGAAACTGAAGGTTTTCCTTAAGCAAACTAGAGCTCACCAGGAGCATTTTGGACAGAGGATGTGGGTCTCATTTATCACGGTTAAGCACAGGGCTTTTGAAAGCACAAGGTAAAAGTACATTGGAAGGGGTGATATTTACTATACAACAACTCCAGTTGGTGATAAGGCTGTTCTTTTAACTGTCTCTCCAATAAACAGCATACCACATCCAAATCTGTTCTTGCTCTAACCCACCTGTCTTGCTTGGTGGTGTTGGGGTTTGCTGGGATGTAGGTGCTTTGCACTGCACATTAATCAAATCTTGTATTCGTAATCCTGAAGCGTTCCTGTCTGTATGGGTAGCAAACGTTTCTATGTGTGACAGTCTGAGGACCCCATTTTACTGATTCTCTAGTTTCTGACTAAGGGCTGGAGGTGCAGATGTGTGGGTGTCTGAGATGGACTCTTGCCATTACTGGGTACAGATATTTTATCTGTGATGCAGAATACCCCCAAGGGTTTTTAGTTAACTGCTGTCTGTGACTGACTGCACACACACACACACAGGAGTCTGCTGCTATGTTTTTTATGGAAGTCACATTTCAGATTCCCAGTTTAACAAAAACACTCTGCATTGACAGGCTTGTAACAGAGCAAACACTGTTAGTTAAATCACATGCTTGCTTCCTTCCTGCTCTGTTGTTAAACCTTGTAACTCAAAATCCAGTCATCTCATTTCAGGCTTTTCTGAAAGTGAGGAGGGAGATGAGTATACTTTAATTTTGCAAAATGCTATTGCATAGAGTATTTTGTACTTTTCAGTGTTTGAAGACTTCTTTGCTAATGAAGTGCTGGAGAACTGAATGTAATATCTTGCTGTTTTGCTGTGCATCTTCCTCACTCTCCGGAAAGCTTTCATGTGAGGGGTACCACAGCATTGGAGGATACTGTCCTTCCATGTGGTCAAATCTGAAAGGGACTATTAAAAATGTATTGTTATATTTTGATTTGATTATTGTGTGATAAACAGTGACTTCTGTTCCTTGAGGTGCAGGAGGAAGTGAAAGAGGTGAACTTTGACTGGTACTGGAGAATACCTGCTGACCACAGATGGCACAGCTGGTTCCAGTGTATTTACTGGAAGAGGGTTTGGTGTTTGACAAGTAGATAAGACGTTGTCTAACCACCTGGAAAGCCCCATGTAGCTTAAAATGATTACTTATTTACCCTGCCAACAAATAAACTCACTGTCCCTATAATAGAGAGGTGACTGTGATAAATGTAACTATTTTCACTTTGTGGGATTTATAACTCTCATGGGAAATCATTACTTTTTGTTCCTGTAGGCCTAGATAAGTTTTCTGCAAGTCTAGATAAGGTTAATAGAAAATGCTCCAGTTCAGTATTACGGCCTCATATAATTGTGTCACTTTTCTGGCACCAAGTATAGTTTGGAAGTTCAAAAAATACTTTAAAACAATTAAAATTTTCTTTAAAATAGTTCTGGGTAAAATAATAATAATAAAAAAAGTAAAAATTGTACTTACAGACCCAAAAAGCAAGGCAGAAAGAGAAATAAAACCAGTGGTCTTCCTGTGGATTTCAGAATTCCCTTTACACTCTTTAAATTGTCTTTTTTTTTTTTTAAATATGTCTCAAGCCCAAAACCACACAATCAACAATTCCCCAGTCATCTTTTATAGTGAGGTGGCAGCCAGAGCAGGGTTAAGGTAGTTTAATGTTATCCCTTTCTAATTTAATGACTGTTTATTATCAAATACTCTGTTGTTTAAAACAGAATTGCAGCTTCAGTCCATATTGTTCTCTCAGAGGGAGTTAACTTTTCAGGGTAAAATTAAGCTCCACTGATTGAGGGGGTTTTTTTGAGTACTTTATATTACAACAGGAAGGAGCAACACTAAACCCCTCAAACCTCTGCCCTCTCAAAATTGCTAGCAGGTTAGAAAGCTGACTCAAATGTTGGGTTTCACCCAGAAAGCTGACTCAGGTGGAATTGCTGTAGGTCAAAGCCTTTGCCAGGATGCCACCTGCATGAACAGTACCAATTAGATGTTAGATCTTGTGTGAATTACTCAACTTCTCATTTGCTGGTGTTAAAATGTAGGTGTTGAGATCGCTATCATTGATACCACTGGCGTGGAAGGATCTTTGAATATAAAGGCTAGATCTGCAAAATTGAAGTTTACAGCAGCAAATTTTAGATTTTCAACAACTCTCCCGAGTTTTCAGAAAAACAGAAATCTAGTTTTTTAAAGCCTAAATTGAATAGTAAAAAAAAATTTTTCTCAAACCAGCCAGAAGCATTTATTTGTTCCTTGACATTTATTTACATCTGGTCCTCTCCGAAGGATCTTGGAGACAGAGCTACCTAAATGCGAGCTGTGATCTGAGGCCTGAGGTGCATCAAACACTTTCATTAATATGTCATTGTGGCTGTCTTATACAAATTTGCTTTGCCATAAAATTTTATTTGATGTCTACTTATTTTCAAGTAGACATACTGTAATACAAGGACAAAACACTGCCTATTTCTCAGAAGGTGCAAGGTCTATAAAGACAAGCACCTCAGATAAGTTAAGCAAGACAATCTAAATGTCAATATTTAAACTCCAGAAAATGTATCTCCATCAAATACACCATGTTCCTTCAGAACATCAAATAAGCCAGAGCAACATTGCTCTTTGAAGTGTACCTCTCAGTCTCTACTGTTGGTCAGGTTGGTTCATTGTTCAGAAATCTTTGAATATTCCATGAAGCAGAGGCTGAGATTCAACAGACCATTGCACAGGAAGGAGGGCATGGTCTATATAAACCTCAAATACTTATAATATTTTATGGAGACATATTTTCTAGAGTCTAAATATTGACATTTAGATTATCTTGCTTAACTCATAATAATATCTAATAAAATCTAATCATGCATAGTTTTCTTTGCTATGTACATAGTTTTCTTTCTTGTCTCAATGGTTCCGCAAGCCTTTCTGTCCTTCTGTGAATATTCTCTGTAAGCTGTTTCTTTCTTGCACAGGTTACAAATGTGTTGTCTTTACACAACTTTTACTACTCCATAGTTATTACCAGAAGGAAAGGGAAGGATATTTAAACACACACTAAAAAAGTGCTGGGTTTTTTTTTTCCAAATATCATTTGAACATATTGAAAAAATATGGCAATTTACTAAATTAACTATGAATTAATTAAAAACAATTTTTATTTGAATAAATTCTGGAACTTTGGTTTCAGAGCAGCATACATATGTACATAAGCATGTGAAATTCTTCAGCCCTGACAGGACAAAATACCTTCTGGCTGAAGAAATGGATCATTCAATTTTCAGGTTTTTTCTCTCCATTCTTCTTATCAAACATTTAACAACGTACAGACCTAAATAAATGACATAGACAAACATCTGTCCTTAAATAGCAACAATTCCACCTGCCAATAAAATTGTTTTTCTTCCACCACACTGGGCCTTGAGTTCACAACGCAAGGGCTGAGCGAGCAGATGACAGCACATGGAAAGATCCCCATTTATTGAGGCTGGGGATTACCATCTGGTTTTCTCCTCCTGCTACAAATTGAGTCTTAATAGTAGAGGGGGTGGGGGTGTGCTCAAAACACAGAAAGAACACAACATCATTTCTCTACCTGAGCAGATCTTGCAACGATTTTTTAATTAGTATTTTAAAATACTCAATCCCTTTTAGGACGATGTATTTGCCTCTTAATTGCTCTTGTTTTGCAAAGTTGCGTGAGAACAAGTTCTGCGTCTCAGGTCACACTCATCTCGATCTTATTTCTTAATGTTTCTGAGAAACCAATTAGTGAGTGCCTCCTTACTGAACGAATTAATGAGGATTCCCAGTTCATTATACATTTATTGAGGTAATAGCTATGTTTGCTTTGGGTTTCTTAGTGTGGGCAAGGCTCCCAAAAGTGATACTACTGGTCTGAGGAGTTCTGTGTGCCATTACAGTGATGCTCCTGCCACTTCACTTGCTATTTGTTTTAGCTGCTTAGCAACTGTAACAATGGTCCATCAGGTTGCTGGTAACTCCGAAGGTTTTGAAAACTCAGTAGTTTGTAGCTGCTGGCCAGAAACACTTTATTACCTGCTGGCCTTTCTAGGCCTTTAGAAATAAACAAAACGTTATCTTTGAGTTTCAAAAAGCTTGGCCTGTAGTGCACCTAGTCTATCTTCCAGAGGCATGTTTTGAATTTTAGCGTGTCAGCACAGTGCTATTCCTTTTATTTTAGCTCCTCTCTAATCTCTAGAATCAGGCACTTTCTTACCTCTCTCCCTCCTTCCCTCTCTTTCTTCCGCTCAGCATGTTTTTATTTTTTCTGTCTCCCGGCCCTTAAAGATATTAATTTTATTAGATTAATTCTGAAACTTTGTATACAATGATAGGTACTCTTGAACAAACATATCTAGATAAGCACAAATACAGTGTGAATGTTAGTACATATTAATACAAACTTTTATGCAAATGAAAAATGAGCATTTTTTATTTGCAGTTTTATTAGTCAAAAATACATTTACTGTACACTGTTAGGACTTTACACTTCTGTGAATGAACCTGAGATTACACGAGGACTTAGAATAAATCTTGCGATAAGGGCATAAGACAAAAAAAAAAGGGTAACTTATGTTACTTATGTTTTAAATGTTATACATTTAAATGGAAAGCTCCCATCTGCAGGGGTCAGTCATCCATTAGCCTCTACCCAGATCCCCCTCCTAGGAAGCATGCCCAGAAAGATGGATCACAGTGCTGTTCTCTCTGCCCGCAGGGAAGCAACTCCTCAGGCTTGGGGGCTATTTTAATGAAACAACTGAAGAAGGCAGGCAGAAAACACCTTCCACAGTCCTTACTTCTCTAGAAGCCCTCTGCCACCTCCCTCCCCAGCCTCCCCGCAGCCATGGGTTTGCATCCTGGAAGCAGGAGAAGAGAGTACAGCAAGGGCCTGTCCTGCTGCAGTGTGTTTCACAGGAAAGGAAGAATGAGACAGACAACAATAATTGCAAAATATCCATGCTCTGAAATCAGGCAAACTGCCAGAGAGCTCTTATGCAAAAAAAAAAAAAAAAAAAAAAAAAAGCTAGAAATTCAGCTCTCCCATGTAAACAGCTTCCTTTCAAAGTCAGAGTCCGGAGCATACAGGCACACATTTATATAAAGCTCGTATTTTCTGCTGTTCCCCAGCAGTCTTTAGACATCAAGTATGTACCACCCATCCAGTGTCAGCATTGTTTCTGTCACAGTCTCCACCAAATAGTGCAATTGGGCACTGCGATAGATCTGTTTGTTTTGAGTAATTAATTAATCTTCCCACGTTCTGTCTTCCCATGAAGGAGGAAAGGAATTGTTATCAGAAGGTAGTGCCTGCCAGAACACAGGGCGCCCTCTGACAAGCAGGACCTCGGCCCCACCAAACATCCCCACGCCCTCAGAACAGAAAACTCAATGTTCTGTATTCTTAAGGCTTGGAACAAGCAAATATTTCATCACAAGCTGTACATTTCTAAATTGATCTGTCTTGCACAATATCACTATGCATTCAGGCACTTCACTCTAATTACCACATTACAACATTTTGCATCTGCTTCTGTTAAGTCACTGAAGTTCCTAGTATGTTTTCTTGAGTTGTTTTATTTTTAAACAAATTGTTTCTGTGACTGGCTGTCAACAGCTGCACTGTTCATTTTACGCAGTTTGAATACGCTAATTTTCTGCAGCGTGTCCTGATACTGCAGCTCAGCTTCAAACCTGAACCCACAGAATTCTTTTGATGGGCTGTTGATTAGGTTTATGGGTCATCCCTAATTTCAGTTTTTCCCCCAGACTCATAGAATTTGCTCTTGAATAAAAAATAATACAATTTATGCCCTGACAGAAGTATAACAATGGTTAGTGGATCTTTTACAAGGTTTTCCCAGTGTGCTAAAAAGATCTCCAGCCTCGGCCAGAAGCAGGCTGGTGCATGTGGGTGACATGTTTCACTCTTTGGAGCTAGCTGGTGTCACCCACTGCATCAAGGTGGTGGTTGGTCTTTTCTTCCAGGTAACAAACAACAAGACAAGAGCAAATGACATTAACTTGCACCAGGGAAGGTTTAAATGGGATATTGGAAAAAATTTCTTCACTGAAAGGGTTGTCAAGCACTGAACAGGCTGCCCAGGGAAGTGGTGGAGTGACCATCCCTGGAGGTATTTACAAGATGTGCAGATGTGGCACTTAGGGACATGGTTTAGTGGGGGACTTGGCAGTGCTGAGTTAATGATTGGATTCAGTGATCTTAGAGATCTTTTCCAACCTTGATGATTCTATTGTAGATTCCATCCCATTTGGAGTAAAATAATGGAAGTTCAAAGAAAACACAGAATAAAAGTACAATACTTTTTAAAAGTAAGTTTATTTTTATAGTTCTAAATTAAATGCATTTTCTATGACATATTTCAATCATTTTTAAAAATAAGTCAGTATCCAATGGAAAAACTGTCTAATATATCTCTGAAGAAATATCTGTTGAAAACAGTCTACTGCAAAGTTTCTGATGTTCACGTTCATAGATATCATCCTGGTTTCTTTCTTTCTGTGGTTCATCAGTGCATGTTGTTAAGTGTGAATTTGTTAAATTTAGTGGGTTCTTTCCTCTCTAGATTGTACCAATAGTAATTTCAGATGGCACTACATTGCCACAAGCTTGGGCAGACTGGCATCCATTAGCAGTGATGTGCTGAGACTGGTTGAGGTGCTCAGATTGATGAGGACACCTGTATGGTCCTCCATTCTTCTATTGGTGTTTAAGAACATCAAGTCAACAATTAACCAATTAGATACATGTCAGTATTTGTTTAGTCTTATCTTCCAGAGAAAATACCTAGGCAGTGTCAGTTTGGACAAAACTCAGAGATTAAATGCTCCAAGTGAAAAAGATGGAAATTTGTATATTTATTTATGCTGACATTCTCTCATGTTGTTCTGTGTGACAGTGTTCTTGCTGACAGCAACAGCAGTTGTTCATCAGCAGCCAGCATCGTTACTGTGCTCTAAGCAGTAAGGCATAAGCAAACCACCAGTGACGTATATTGCATTTAATAATTTTCAGCTGCAAGCAGGACTCAGACACCTTGATTTTAAGGTTTAGCTTTGGTGAAGTATTATTTTGAGACTGCTAAACAATAAAGTCATAAGTTGTCATATCGTGGTGGGATTCCACACTTTTCATGACTAGGTGGGTGACAAAGATTGCCCTGTCCCTGACAGGTGGTGCGTCCGGAAGGCTGCGATGGTGCGTGTCCCTCGGGCAGAGAGGGTTAAGCCATGGAGACTGCCACTTCAAACAAAGGCTTGATTCATGTCTTTTCTTCCTTGAAGGGAATGAGAGAAAGAAATGTAAGTAAAATACAGCAAAAGCTGTTGTGAAACAAGCCCGTTGCTGTTCTCTGAAAAACAAGTATGTGAGGATTCATTTTTAGAGGCACACTGAAGCAGCGGGACACCAGGGGGTGGCCGCAGCCACTCTTCCTCCAGGGGCTGTCACTGCCTTGCCAATGCCAAGGACTAAAATTGTCCGGCTTCTTAGAAGAGGACGTGGTCCTGACTGTGTGCCACAAAAAATGTCTGCTGTGCAAAACCACAAGCTATTTCCCACTCCAAAGCAAAATCTTTAATAGTAGCTGCTCTTGCAGTAATTGGTGGATGACTGCTGTGCAAAGAGGACTCCTTTTTGTCAGCGTATCGAGGCTTGCAGGGTCTGAGGGGTGTCTGCAATCTCAGACAGGTGTTTGTCTGTGAAAATGAACATTTATTTCATGGCCAACTGAAAGGTCAGTTTTCATCCAACAATTAAAAAGTCAAAAAAGCAAATGCCTCTATGGAAAACAGCTGATAATAAGTTTCTGTGGCTCATAGCAGTGTTGACAAATTTTACCACAGACAATGAGTTTTTTGATTCTGGCAGCACTCCTTGACCATCAAGAAAGTAGCTATTACTGAAATTTTTGGCATTGATTTATTAAGGGATTTTTATTTAGAATTTGGACATTCAGAAGCGTGGGACTGCACTTCTTGAAACTGGAGGAATGGCATGAAACTGCAGTGTATTGCTCTTACCTGCCTGCATGGTTGTCAATACATGCATCTTAGCATACAGCTCCAACAGTTTCTTGCAACTGCACCAAAATGCACTTCTAAATGAAAGTCTGGAAGTAATAATTAAAAATTTCAAATAGCCCTAGGTAAGATCATGAAAAATAATTTTGAACATAGAGAGCTGTGGACTTTATGTTTCATTGTATATACATATGCATGTATATATATATAGATATGCATAATTGAAAGCTGCTAAATGAAATCACACTTCATTAGGCAAGTTCTGTAGGAACACGGAGGAATATATTGAAAAATATATTTTGAAAAAATGTGTTTGTGATACTGCTACATCACAACTTTTAAAATTACTTTTATTCTGAAACACATAAACTTTAAATGAGACTTTTCAAAACAGGATTCAACCTTTTCAATCCAATTGCAACATGTTTTATTTGAACACACATACTGAAACACAAAATGATGACAATAATTATTCCTGGAATGTATTAAAAAGTTGATCCGTATGCATAAATTGAATTATGGCTCTGGCAAAGGTGCAATATAAGCAAACAGACATAGTATAAACACTTAATACTCCTCTAGCATCTACTGCCAAGGTCCTCTAATGATTTTAAATCAGTTCAGACTGTTGCTGTTAGATATCCTGCCTGTACTCGATTACATATGCACAAAAATAAGAAGATTAAAGAAAATGTCAAGAGGACAAAAGGGATTTCTTGAAAAAGTTAGTGAGGAAAGGCCAGGAGCAAACTTAGTGAAGATGGCACCGGCTGCAGTTTCAAGGACTGACTGTTCAAATTCCTTGAGCAACACAGAGAAACCAGAGGGGAACCCAGCTGCCAAGAAGTCTAAAGGCATTTCAACAGCACATTTGTGAGGAGTAATTTTGCAAAGACTTATAAACTGACCACACTGGGCAGGTTTTCCTGGGATTAGCAAAAGACATGGTCTTGCCATGAAAACTACTGCTTTGCCAGACCTGATGTTCTGCTACAAAGCATAGTTTTCCTCATGGAATAGATGTTATAATGTTCCTTGGATATTAATGTTGTTAAATAACAACAATAACCACAAGGAAACAGCTCTCCAACATGGAAAGTTTCAATATTTGCACAGAACAAAGCTAGCTGCAGTGGAAATCAAGGTGTTAGAATGGCAGGGATGAAGCAACCCAGTAGTAGTAGTCAGTGTTGTGTCCTCCACCCACTGCAGGGACATACAAGTGTGTATGTTTTGTTGCTATGCCAGCTACAAGTCGGCGCTGAAAACTCACTGCTCGTCTACAACTGTGTGCTTCTAGTAAGTAAAGACAATTAAAAAAACTAATGGAAAGGTCTGTCATAAAGTGGGGTCACTGCTTTGACCCAGATGAATGCCGTGGGGGTAGATGCATTCAAGACTGGGAGACACATCCATCTTGCAGTAATAAGGAACCACCAAAGCCAATGAGAATGGCCTGGACTGTCAAAGCCTCCTTGCCTCTATCAAACAAATTGTGTCATTCAAATGAATGTTGATCTTGTCGCAGGACTCAACGACTTGATCAAAAAAAAAGGGAGATTCCCCCAGACATTGAACTTAAATAACATGATGGTCAGTTTGTGAAGAACAAGGCAAATGACCTAATACAACTTTTTACCTTCAGTCTGTAAGAGGTTTACTAAGAATGCTGGCAGAAAATGTAGGATGCACTGTGATGTTCCTGACCTGGGAAAGAGGCTTCAGTTACATTTTGTCCCATGTCTTTGGAGTCTTTCTCTCTAGGACATCCTCCACAAACCATGTCCAGAGTGCCAACTGCATGAAGAAGAAGAGGGATCCTTGGAAACCATATACAGATGGGCTGAACCAATGACGAAAAAAGGGAGAGAAAGGACAGACAGCCTGTAGGTGATGGAGCATGTATTCTAAAGATCTAGACTGCCTTAAGCTAAAGCAAACAAAGCAAGCTGGGGAAAGTTACAATGGTTTAGATTTTCTAAGTACAGTGATTTTTTATTTTATTTTGAAACAATTTTCCCTTAAGGAATGTCCTTTCATTTTAATTTGCAAAAGGCTGACAACTCATCCTATGAAAACTGTTCCCTTTTGCTGGAAAGAATTAATCTTTTTTTTTTTTTTTTTTTTTTGGCTAATCCAAAACGTTATTTTCCGCTCTCATATTCATCACCCACCTTTCAGTATAACTTCCTCACCATTTCAGTCCGGTACTTGATGGGTATTTAGAATAAAATTTCTCCAATGGACAGATTTTCTCATATTTGTTCTCTTATTATTTTTGCCAAATAACCTGATCTGATCTGACATAGCAGTTTGTGTGCTTTAGGAATATAACTTTCTGAAGTGCTCAGATAACATGAAATGGAAATGGTGTCTAACTCAAGCTGCTCAGTGCCAAAACACAGTGCTGGAGGGAGAATAGGCAGCTCAGAGATCCATCCCCCTGTGCTAGTAAGCTGTAGATGTTCATTTTAAAAGTCTTTGTAGAGCATGCACTCCAAGCAGCTCAAAAAGCTTCCCGAGGCCCTCCAGAAAACCTGGAGGTCTGTGGTAAAAGACTCAGCAACTTCCTGTGTTATTTGATGAGAACAGGAGAGAGTGAGGGCACCCTGACCAGGACAGTTGAGTCCCTGTCGGGCAGAGCAAGAGGCAGAGACTGTGAAGGGCAGTAAGAGAAGATTTGGTTTAGACTTAGATAAAATGCTTTGTACCAATAAAGACAATTCAGCCCTGCTACAGATTACTGGGGAGTGAGGATCCCATTCAATAAACTCCTTAAGAATATCTGCAAAATGGTATGGTTGCTTCATCTGGAATTGGATGTTCTTCCATGGTCCTGTTCAGATTCTTCTCTGCATTTTTTCTGTAGTTCACAGAACGTTATTAGCTTTTTTTTCCTCTCCTGCTATGATTTGTCTACAGTACTTCTGAAACAATTTTCAACTATTTCCTCTGAAAAAGCATTCCCTGAATGTAAAAACTCTAAGCCTCTAACTGGAGGAAAAAATAACAGCTGGAATATCTCCTGAGATTGCATCCACAGGAACAGGAAACCCTTAGAAGCTACATGGACCCTGGGCATCTCCTGAAACTATGGCTTTCAAAGAGTTTAGCTGGATCATGCCTTCACACCTCATCTCTGTAACCATCCCAAATTACCCTGGGGGCCACTTAACCCACTTCTGGGAGCACATCTGTCCTAGCAATGCTCAAACCTGTCCCTCTATCCACAACCAGATTCTCCAAAATCTTGCATTGATTAGCAATTCTCATAAAGGTGGAAACTTTCTGTGATGCTTGATCCAGGAGTGTGTGTTTGCTAATGGACATAAGGCCAATGTTTGGGGGCCCGTGAGTGCCAATGGCACAGAAGGGACTCCCAAGAGGGTGTAGACATCCACGTGGTGCTGGAGGTCGGTGCAGGCAGAGCACAGACATCAGCTGCAGCCCGGAGAGAGGCATTACAGTGTTTTGCTCTTCTGACGCTAGCAAACTGAGTCACTGAGGTAAAGTTTGAGATCCATTCGTGTATTTTGCTGTGAACAGGAAGAGGAGCAAGTAAATAAGACTGGATGTGTTATGGCTAGCTGTCTTTCATCCTGTTTGATCACTTGAAAAGACAGATGACTGCTTACTTTAGGCTATTAGGCATGTTTGTTACACATAAAGATTCATGGGCTTTGTTATGCTTTTTTTTTTTTTAAACTTGCTAGAATTATACTGAGTATTAATTAATGGGGAATGAAAAAAGGGTAAGTATCAAAGCACTAGTTCTCTACACCATGCTAATATAATGCTTCCTTATATTAAATGAAAACACGAACTCACAAAAGAGAAATGTAGATAAATAAAGTGATAATCAATGGCAGATTTAAATATAGATACATGCATAAAGAAATAAAATCTCACAACTTTATTATAATTTATTGCCAAAGCAAAAATATTGCCAGAGGAGCAGTTTTTCATTGGAGGCAAAAATTACTGTGGAGCTGTAACAACATATGATCAACCTTTACACCTTGTTCATAAGAGGAAAATTTTATTAGATTACAAAAGGCCAAGTAATTTTATTCCATTAATAACTAGAAATGCAGAAAACAACAACTCACTGTGGGAAAATCCTGAGAACTGACTCATCTCAGAACTTGTTCAGAGAAATGATCTGAACTAATTTATTCACAGAAGGTTCATATTGAACATCACACTCAGTAACTAGCAAAATACATTTTTAAATTATGATCACTTATGGCATAGAAAAAGGAAACAGTTGAAAAAAATAAAAATAAAAAAAAGAGGTCATTTTGCACATAAATATCTTTTGTGCATCTCTGTCAGGACCTTTCAGCAAAGGGCAACTTGGTGGTGCAACTGATCCCAGCAGGCGCAATCTTCGGGAAATTAGACCAGATGGGTGGAAAGTCCCATCTTAGTGCATCATAGTAGTTACAAATAGGCAAGAACAATTGCTTGTAGGATCCTGGGAGTGCTCTTTGGGTTTCCTGCTATAAACAAGAGACAGTTAAAGACAAACCATCTTTAAACTTCGTGATGAACTGAATCACTGAACTAGGTTGCTCAGAAGGCTGCAGGAGTTCTCTGGCAGAGGCTGTTGAGATTTGTCTAAACCATGTAACCTGAAAAAGAGCTGTGGAAGCACAGGTTCAGCAGAGCTCCTGAAAACTTATTGGAGGGCACTTCCCCCAAAAATGTCAAGGAGAGCAAACATTTTAAGGTCAAAAAAGGGTGTAAACCAAGGTCTTCTATGCTCTTGCTTAATGCTCTGCTCTGTTTATTGACAGGAGAAGTGAGTTGGCTAAAAGGTGGTGGAAATTCCTTTTGTTCTTCTCATTGAGTTTCTGAAAGACCAAATACTTATCCTCTGGATTTTCAGAGGGAAAACCTTCATGTTCTTCTTGAGAAGCAAGGTACACTGGAAATGGAAGCCTTCCTACAACTGAGACATTAGTGTTTAATTCACTCTGGAAATGGACTGAGGCTTACATGCCTTATTCTGACACCCATGCCCCTGCAGGATCCCTCAAGTCCTGTTGTCCACCAGAGCCAACAGAACCTTTGATTCACAAATCCTCTGGGACCAAAAGTCAGTGATGCAGCGTTTAGTACTACAGCATCCAAGGCCCTCACCCTGCAAATTGAGATTGTAACTGATCTTCCACCTACTGCTCTCCTGCAGTGGGTAGGATGGCTCACAAGATCATATCTGAATGGCCCTGTGCAGAGCATGGATTTATGCCATGTACCCACATGTAGGAGTGTTAAAAGTTATTTGTCTCAAGCTTCTCTTTTTGCCTTTTCTTACCTGCTTGCTTTAATTTTCAAAATCTAAGGGACCTGCAAATACAAAGACATCCCAGCCCCAGAGGGGGGGGATGTGTGTGAGGTGTGCCTGTACTGTGCAATACTTACAGGCATGAATTCACCCACTGTCTCCTGATTCTGTGGGGGCACATCCAGGCTGATGACCAGGCAATGGGGCTGACAAGGCTCATGAGCATGAGCTGCCCCCACCTGCATGAAGCAGAGCTGTGCTCAAGTTGCTTTCCTGCAAAGCTGCCTGGTGAGGCAGTCGATGACCAAGACATGCTCACTGCTGTAGGCTTTGGCTTCCTCAACTCGGGAAATACAGGAAAGTCAAGGGGGGAGGGAGTTACTTCACTGCAATGCCTGCAAAGACAGTGATTTGTTTATTTATTCTTCTATGATCACCCTAGGCAGATGACTAAGGCAGATCTGCAGACTGATGACCTAGAAAGAGTAGAGATAAATTTCATATGTAGGGAAAAGAAAAAATAAATTAAAAGCCATATACAGACTGTTCCTTTCCCAAGTTCAGTGGTTTACTTCTCAGCCCAAGCCCTGGCCAACACCAAGAATATAGCACAGAGACTTGCTCAGAGGCTTTTTTTTTTTTCTACCTCTTTCTCCTCTCAGGGTGAGGTAATTGAGGTTATCTACACCTGTGACTTCTGAAATTAGCAGTGCATAAGCTCATTACAGCTCTGGGTCTCTCAGGTGGGAGCGTTAGGGTGGCCTGTTTTTTTTTCTTGCTGAAGTTCAAGCTGCTGAGATGGAGGTTGCTGGTTTTACTGCACCTTTTCTTTCCCTCAGGTAAGACATTTTTCTTTGCAGTGGCGTGGAAAGAATGGAAGAGTGTCAAGTGTAGTAAGTCTGCTCTGGTAGCTAAGGCTGCTGAGCTCCTGCTGGGGAGGCAGGAACCTGTGAGGTGGCTGCAGTGACTTCTGAGGAACTGAAGGTAGACTGAAGGGCTGTAGGGGGAAAAGTGTTTCTTGTTGTAGCTTCAGGCCTATTTGTGAAAAACCTTTCTGTGAACAGAAAGCATCAAGCTACAAAGCAAAGTGGATTGAAACAATCTACTGTAGACTAACTGGTTAAACTGTGACTAATATCAACCTGGTGCTAAGCTAATGCAAATGACTTTAGTATTTTGTTCGATTTTTTTATTGATTTTTGACTGCAGTGATATTCCATGGGAGGCTCTCTGTGGTGCAACTGTTGTGTTTGGGCTGTTGGGCTGCTCTCAGCCTGTGATTCCTTGGTGCCAGTGAAGTGTCATACATGTGGCTCTAGCACATAGGTTCTTTGGGTACCTATGGAACCTGCTGTGCCTCATCCCAGCACCTGCTTGTGGAAACATGTGTCAGGACTCTGCAGAGGGCAGGATTTCTGGTCTGTCTGTGTGTGCACGCCCATGAGAGGCTGCAATCGTAAATACACTCAACCTCCTGGCTGAAAAGATCCAAATAGCTTTTCTAGCTTTTTATCAAATGCAACTTGAAAGTATTAAGCCCTGAGCAGCATGTGACCCTACCACTAGACAAATCTCTTTAGAGTCCTTGGTCGTATAATCCTGTGTGCAGCATGCAGGGCAAGGTGGGAAAGTTCTCCTCTTCCCATCACATCCATTTCCAGCTAGCCAGGCAGTATCTAACATGGAGGTATTGGACACTGTGTTCAAACCCCAACACCCTTGTTTGACTCTTTAATGACTGCAGCCATGAATTCCTGAAAGTGGTCCTGCATAGTTAAGAAGTCACATCATGACCAATCTTATGCTCTTTGATTTCCTCTTTTTTTTTTGAGGAATATTTCCTAAAATATGTGACTATTTCCTTGTTCCTGTACCATGATATAGGCTGTAAATGTAGAGGCTAATGCATCTCCCTTATTATATTGTTTGCAACAGGAGAATATTGGCTTCTCTTCCTACCACACTAAACAAGGTACTCTTCATAATCCATCATCTGGCTTCCTCGGATACTCCACCACAGTCTTTACTCCTTTCCAGTCTTGATTCTGCCAGAGACTCTGTTCTGTGGAGTACCTTAGGCCTTTATTCCACACAAAATTCATAAACTTTTACAGGGTTACAATTACTGAAAGGCATATAACGTGTTTTCCTCGTGCTTTCCTCGTGTTTTCCTCTTGCTTTCTCTCTTCTAATTAGTTTTGGTTTGTAACTCTCATGGTCTAGCACAGCCTATCCACGTTTACACCATAAATGCTACAGAAAAGACATACTTTACACCCAGTATTTTATTTAAATGCTGAGTTTTACCAGAGCTGGGAAATAGCTTAGGTGAGTGACCTTTCCCTGGAGATGGGTCACATCAGGGCCTCTTTCCTCAATGGACAGGAGAAATCCAGAAGAATGAAGACAAGTGTCCGAGCAATCTTTGCAGGGACTGACAGTGGAAACCCAAACCCGTGCTAAGCAGTCAAGTTTGATTGAATTAGTTGTTCATGCATGCGACAAAGTGAAAATTTGGAGAGCAGAGAACAAGAATGGATGTATTTAGCTGTAAAGAGGATCAAGGAATAAGGTTTGGAGGAGGCAAAGGTAATCACATGAGGTCAATCACTAATGCCTCTGGAGTGCTGGAGCAATTGGGTGAGAACGAGGTGCAAATCAATGTCTTAATTCAGTTGTATCTGTAGTATCTCTGTGAAGCCTGCTGGGGTATGTGTTTGGTCAAGGGATGCTGTAGGGCTTGCTCTTACTATAGTAATAAAGCCTAGAAATGCAGTGAAACTCACAGTTACACATATTGTGATGGAAGGGGTATTCTTCCAAGATGGAGAATCCTCTCTGATAATATAACTGGTGTTGTGTCCAAAAGAAACAGCAAAGAGAGCAATTTGCATAGTACAAGGAGGGAAGGTTTTGATCCCTGTTCTGTAGGAGCGTTTTCCTGTCACCAGTGACCAGATTGAGGTCTGGACTGCAAGTGACCTCCTTCTGAAGAAAGTCCATTAAGTTTCTCAGCTACCAAGCACTTCCCCCTTTCACCCCAATGGGTCTATCATTCAAAGTTGAAAGGTTCAGTGGGGTGGATGGAGCCAGATGCCTTCCAGGCTGTATTGCTTGTTAACTGGATAAGGTGAGACATGCAGGTTTAAACCACATAAACATTTGAACCTGACTTGTTGCATCACTTGGTGGTGTTCTAACTGCTAAGGAAAGGGAGCTATAATGTCCCTCACCCTCCAACCATGCTCTCTGAGAGTGCTTTTATAGCCTCAATGTCTTGTACATCCAGAGACCAATTCTGGGAATGCAGGAGCTTGAGCCAGGACAGATGCAGATTGCCAAGAAACTTCATGACTGCTGGTGTGCTCTAAATGCCACAAATAGAAAAAAATTAGTAGAAATCCTAAATCATGTGGATAATTCTAATGTCACCTCCTACATTCCTGCTTTGTTGAAGGGTACAGCAGGAGGGTACTCCTGCTGTGAGGTACAGTTCTGTACCTCACAGAGGACCAGAGAGGTAGCACTGGCTTGTTGAATGTGTGTGTGGATTTCTGATCCACAATTTAGAAGAACCCTTTGAATGTTGGAGATTTCTCTTTGAAGTTTATCAAGTACGGATCAATATAGTCAATGAAATGTAAAGGTGATCTCCTTATCATCCTGTAGAAAAGCCATGCAGGACTGTAGTCCCACCACTGTGGAAAAGCAGGGATTAAGTGTGCAAAATATGCTGCCAAACAGCTGTTTTGGGCTATTCTGGACTGTCTGTGTCCACGAGTGCTGAACATGTGGGATGATGGGGTCACCTTGCTGGGAAACCTCCTTATTTCACATGGGTGGCTCTGGGTGTCACCCTGTAGGTGGAAGCTGAGCTGCAGTGGCATGAGGAGCAAGTAGTTTTCCTAAGAGATCACAAAGTTCTCTTGGCAGCCTTTCCCCAGCATCTGTCCTGGCTTGGGAGAGCAACACTGATCAGGCTAACTGGGGGAACAGAACACTTGGGATGAGTTTCCTTGCACTGAGGGCATGTGGCCTGTGTTTTGTTCATCTGTACCTTGTGTCAGCAGAGTCAGTCCTGATTTGTATGTGCTGAAATGTTAGCAGGATCCTTCCCAGAGTCCTCAGCACCATGCACTTGCAGGGACCTTTCCTTGTCATGAGTGAGGTTGCTCTGAGACATGTTCTAGGTCATTATGAGCTCTCATTTAACCTTTAATTGAGTGTGCATTTGGTCTGGTGCAGCATTTTGTCTTTGCTATGTTCAATGACCTTGGACTGATCTGAGACATCCATCCAGGTAGCTCTGCAGTGTACAGAGCAGAAACTGAGCAGCTTTATCCAGTGGTGCCCCTCTGTGTGCATGTGTAAGTGTTTATACACACATGCATCCTCTTTCTTTGCAGCTCCTTCTCTCCTTTTTCCATTTGGTTCTGCTTTGCATTTTATTTGCAATGTGTTGTCCTGTTGTGAGTATTGCTCATGCATGTTGAGTTAGGGTTCCCTGAGGAGTCTGACTGGCATTGAAAAATTAACTTTTTTTGGGGTTTTGCACTCTCAAAGCCCTTTCTTATAAGCTAGAGGTTTTGCTCTGGGGTAGTAGGATGTTGGGAAGAGCTGAAATATGGCATTGCTGAGAATCAATTAATGTAAAAACTGCACTAGTTCCCGACTGTGTGCTGATTGCTCCATCCCAAAGACAAATGTGTTTGCAGTTTAGGTCACAAGTGAAATAAGCATGTTCAATCTCATTCTAACATGTCACTCTTACAGACGTTCTCCTCCTCCTCAGTGCTTACCTCTAGACTTGTGAATTGTGTCTTGTTGACAGCTGCGCAAAATACATTTTGAAACAGCAGATCCCTCCCTTCCCCTCCCCAAGGAAAATAAGGAAATTGTCTTGCAAATATCAAACCAGTTCATTTCAAAGTGTTTCAGTTTGGCAGATGGCAACAAGGAGACTGACACTACTCGCAATAGAAAGGGGGTATCTCATCTTAAATCTACAAATTGAACTTACTTCTACAAAACAGATCTGAGTTTGTCCTCACTGCTCACTTTAGAGATCTGAGAAATGTCTTGTGTATCCCAGGAACGTGATTTATTTTCCTCTTAGAGTCCCTACAATACTGGCTTTGCTTCTGCACTTAAATGATTCACACTTTAAATTGAAGAAACACCTCTGGTTCTGGTTGTGAGATGATCTTAATTAGTTAAGGAAAGTAGCAGCCTCTCTACTGTTGAATACCTTTGCACATCGCAAGGATATAGTAATGGTTAAATATCCTGCCAGTCTAGAGGTGAGTAGCTTTCAGACTTGATCGGATACAAGAAAGGAATGAAGCAAAGAAGCCTCATCAGGTGAGGACCCTGCCTTTCGTGGCCACCTACCTCTCCAAATGTTTGCAAAACTCACTTTCTGTCCTCGGTTATCATTAAGTTTTGACCAGGAAAGATCTCATTTTGAAAGCAGAACACCCAGCAATTTGGCATCCAGGCCTGAATGGCACGCAATGGCGGAAAACTATAGGAGGCACTGTCTTCCTTCCCCCTGTGTTCTGTTCTGTCTACCCAAGATTGCATCCTAATTCTATCTGATGGCTTGATATGGCTACTCCCCCTTTCCTCCACAGGACACATTATACACTCTTGTAAAACCTCTTGGGTAGCTTTGTAGTACAAAAATATGTGACATAAATCCAAAAGGCATTCTTTAATATAAGACTGTAAAATGTACACAGTGCCGATCCCACTTCGCTTCTTACTCTTTTCCTTAGTCCTCTTATGGGCACCTGGATAGTATTAGGGAAAATTGAATGCATGTCCCTTCTGAGACAGGGTCCTGTTCCAGATACGTAGTCTTGCGGAAGATGAAGCTCTGCCTCCCTGTGGGGAAACAAATTCAGCTAACCACACAGTGTAGGGTGGGAGTGATGTCAGCCTACACACCGTAACTCTGTGGCGGTGCTTTCTTGTCGCTTCACCAACTAAACATGAGCGTGCACATGTCCAAGGGCCTGGGTGCTGCAGCTTCAAAGCACTGTGCTCTGCCCTGGGCTTGTGTAACAACAGGGAATGCCAGGTAAGCCCACGCTCTAACAAACAGCTGTGGCAGCTGCTTTGCTGCTGTGGATATGTGCGTGTCACCTGGTTTTCTGACTAGACCAGAGCAGCTGCTGGGCTGCTGAAAGAATCTAAAACACTGCATCACTTCTTGTTCTCTTCACTGAAAATTCGCTTGTGCATAGCTGAAGCAAACATCTTTGGTCTGGATTTCACTTCATTTTACAGCTATAGGAAGAGGCACAAATGATGGGTTACTTACTATATAAGTGAGTAAGTTTTCCCAGTGCCCAGTTGTCCTTGGATGTATTGTCGTGTGTGAGTGCTATCACAGCAGGAGGTGCTGGAGCCCTCTTTCCTTGCTGATCCTTCCAGCTGGAGCAGGGTTCTATGCAGCCATTCTAAGTGATGACTTTCACACCAGGCAGCGAGTCCAGTAGGACTCTGAAATGTACTAGATGGAAGCAGATTTTACATGGGGCCGTGGTCTGGGGTTTCTCTCTCTCTTTGTGCAGCTTCTGGTGGAATGAGTTTCCCAATTTCCCATTTGCAGGCCTGTTTATTTCCCCTGTCCAAACATTTTCTTTGTAGGGCAAGTTGGAGAACAGTGGGGAGAAATGGTCTGAAACTGTGCAAAGCTGGGGGGAAGTAGGCTATACATCTGAAGCAGTCTCATAACTGATGGGAGCATTTGCCCCTGGGAAGAGGCTGAATCTTTTTTCATCAGATACAAATGAGGCAATGCAAAGGAGGAGGAGAAGGATTTATTAAAATTAGAGGGGGGAGGAATTTGGTGGTATGACCTGGACTGGAAGAACTCTTACAATTTGTCCTGCCTTGTTTAATCAGTATGGATTGAAGATTTGATTATATGGTATTTCCTGTTAGAGAGGTTTCAGCATATCATCTTCCTTACTCACACTTACAAGGTCACCTGATTTATCAGAATCTCAAGTGCTGCCTAACCTCTGGGAGAGGGCTGTCTGGAAAGAGCAGTGAGCTGTGAAGGGGCTGGTGTGAGCATTTAAGCTTAGCATTAGTTGACATTTGCAGTTGTAGACAGCAAGAGCTTTGCCAAACCTGGCCTGAACGTGGGCTGTGACTGGAGACTTGCACCTGGTCAAGTTACAGTGCAAAAATTTGTACAGTGCTACTGTTAAGCAGTTGAGCCCTGTGAGCTCTATTTAAGGCTTGTACTTATGAAGCAACTGGAATAACACATTGGGTATGGTGGTAACTGCTCCTCTCTGGCACTTGAATTTAGACTTGGATTGTTCAGACTTTTGACCAGGACCTCAGCTGTTCACAAGGGGGCAAAGCACGGCTTTATATAGTGGTTCTGAGCCCCTCTGGGAGTAGAGCTCCACCTGACCTTAGGATTGCCCTTAGATCTACACCAGCAGATTTGTTATGTGTCTTCTTCCTCCTCAGCTATCTCTCCCCCTCTTTTTTTATATTTCCCCTTCTGGTCTAAGTGGGTAATGGAATAAAATGGGAATTGTCCTTGGGTAACCTCCAGCAACCAAAATGTTCCTTTTTTTGGCATAGTTTCAGGGATTTACAAATGCTATGTGAAGGCCACCCCTGTTGAAGGAACCAAACTTCTCTAGTGGTGCCCACTGAGCTCATCCAGGGATGCATTTGCACTAGACCCATTTGGGAACCTTTCCTGTTTCTCCTGTGAAATGCTCATCCCTGTCCCTCTTTGTCTTGGTTCTGAGGAGCACACCATGACCAAACAGAAGTGTCTCCATGAACTGTACACTGTGGCATTTTTCTGTTCCAGTCAGGGATAATAAATAGCAATGGTAATAAATAAAAACAGATGCTATAGACTGAAGTTTATGTATGACACATTTTCCAATGGCAGTACTCACGTTCTAGTACATGAAGTACTCTCTCTGTGTGTGTATGTTTTAGTTTCTACTCCAATATCCCTCCAATGTACCCCTTCTATGGCAGGAAACTGGGGTTGGACACAGGAGGGAGGGAAAGTAGCCTTCTGGAGATGTGGGTGTAGGCTGATGCACCTATAGGCTGCAAAACCTGTTGAGCAAACAAGTGGTCTAAAAAACAAATTCATGCTGAAGGAGTCAGTCTTGCTTACGCCGGTGTCCATCCTTCTGCCTCCCTGTTTCAGAGAGCTGAGGACAGATTGAAGGAAATGTCCAGGTTTCAGCCTGGCTGTCTCTGTCTGATTTGTACCCTTTCTTGGACCTGCCAGTGTTCTGCTGTCCCCAAGCATGGTAGAAAATTGTATTTTTTAGATAACGTTTTCTCTTTCTTTGAAAATCTAGCTTCTTAATTCAGTATTGTCTTGGTCAGGATTTTATACAGAAGTCCATGTGAACTTTGAAGTGAACAGAAATTTCATTGGGTTAATATCAATCTGTGGAGCAGGAAAGAATTTTAAGGGGTTTTTAATCTTGAGATGAGGATCTCACTAGTGCTAGCTCCAGGTTGCATATGTGATGCTGTGCAATACCATCCTTGAATAGCAAGTACAGTGTAACACAAGTGTCATACGCTTTTCCTGTGTTTCACTGAGGCCCTCATCTGACAAGTGTGTGTGTGTTGGAATTTGAACACGCTTATAATGCTTTATAATGCTTTATTTACATGTGGAGCCAGTTGGGGTGTTCCTATGGAATGACACTCATATATGCAGCTGAAGAATACTCTGGTTAGAGTGAAATGGGCTTCACTGCGTGAAGCAGTGTACATGCCTATCTAATATCAATAAGCATATGTTCATATATATCAAATTCAGTTAGTTGCTCACTCTTGACTTTCCATTACTTTAGCTGTACAAGAAAATGATGTTGGGTTGGATCAGGGTTACCTCACTGTGGTCTCCTGAACATTATCCATTCTGTGATTCTGATTCTCCTTCACTCCAACTGAAATGGAATGTCTTGTTTCAAACTGAGTGAAGAATGTGCTATTCAGTGAAAATGATTTGGTTTGAACTAATTAGCCTGTTTTTGAGAAATCTTCAGTTTTACCAGCTGTCAGTTTTGAAGCTTCAGTTTTCAGAGTTAAAGCCTCCTAAGCCAAAACCAGAAATTCAGTGGATTAATTAGATTTGGCCTTCACTAGCAATAAGAGACTGACAAGACAAGAAGTAGTAAATGTCATGTATTTAATGCTTGTTTGAATAGTCTCACATGAAGTCAAAGCACCAAAAGTTGAAGCTTTCTCAGCGAAGCCTAACAGCACTGACTGTCCAGACCCACCTTGTTTTCAGTATTCATCGCTGAAGGGATACTCTGGATGGTCACGCCACCTGTGGACAGATCAGATTGAACAAGTGAGTTCCTTGGGTGAAGCAGAATATCACATCACTGATGCAGTTGTCTTGTGCCTAACAAACCTCTTCCTTGCAATATATATGTGACCTTCATGGAAGGCTCTTCTACTTATTCAGAAGCTGCCTGCTCTGGATAATCATCCCTGTAGAGTTGGAAGCAAACCTCTGCATTTAAGGAGGTGACGGTGGAGCACCATTTTTTGGGCCTCCTTTAGGGAGAGATGGGGGAAAAAACAACAAGAGTTTGGATGTCAGGTATTGTCATTATTTAACTCAAGCTGATAAAGTGTTTTAGGAAAGGGGGATGGCTTCACTATGTGTGCATTGTGGAAGGCGAAGACTTCTTTGTTCAGATGTCTAGAAAGACCCCTAGAAATAAGGGATAAATGTGTAAGTGTGAAGCAGAGGTCGAAACATCAGACTGTACTACTTTGTCTTATGCCCTGAGCAGGTCTGGGTCTTGATGGTGCTTTCTACAAGTGACTGCCACATCCAGATTAGGTCTGGCTGTCCTCTAGCTCAGTCTACATGTAGATGCTCTGCCAGGTTAATAGCATCAGGGGCAGGGAATTTGCAAAGAGGCTTTGGGGTGACCCAGTTCAGGAGACAAAGGGATGTTCATGGCTGCATATGACCAATGGTAGAGATGTTTCAGGCTTCACTTTAGAAACTGCATGCTCAGGGAAGATGCACAATCCAAGATATTATTAAAGGCAAGAAGAAAATTCCCAAAGTCGACTTCTGGTGAAAAAAATAACACTGCGTTTACCCATTATTGGCAGACTTGAGAGAGGTAGTTGTTTTCTGTTGTGGATTTTATTTGTTTGAGAAGGTGATGCTAAGTCACAAGCCCTGGCTTGCCAAACACTTTCCATTAGCAAAATGAAAAATTTCTGAAGAGCATTCTCAGGTGTACCATGGCAGCTGGCTGCCTTGCCTTACAGCAGAGCACAACAAATACTGGCATTTGTCCCAGCTGTGAATTGCTCCAGTCTGGGAAGGATACATTTCACAATATTGAAGGTAACTAATTGGAAGGCATCAAACATTTTGAATTGGTTGTGTCAAAACATTTCATTCCAATATTCAGCCAAGCTCAAGTGTTAACACATTAACAGATTGATTTGGTTGAAAAAAAAAATAAAACAAAAAAAAACAAGCCACAACACTTTGGCTTGTTTGACTCCAGTATAATTTGATGATGTCTGAGTTGCCAGTGTCGTAATCTCTACTTTCCATCTGTGGAGGATGCTGGCTAATCAGATCTCACATGCTCAATAGTCTGAATCTTTTAAGTGAAAATTATTCACTTGGAGGAGTCAGTGCAGCTTGGAATAACTGGTAAGGAAGAACAACTGTAACAGAGAATTGGGAGCACAAGATAAATCAAGCAGATAGATTAATGTAAAACTTGCCCTGCACAATATGTGTAGATTTCTCCAAGTGGAGAAGAAGCAATTTCAGATTAAGATTTCCTGAAGTACTCATATTTTTACAAAACCTCCATTTTCTTCTCAGATACTTATCTTGCTAATTCATTCCACTGATTGCAATATCCTGTTTGTATGGGCTTACTCATGCCATCAGAACAACAGATTTGCACATGGGACCCATATGATATTTGATAATTGGACGAGCCAGAGAAAAGCTGGATTTCTCCATTCTTGCTGGCATTTGCATCACAGCAGTCAAAGGTTTTGCACAAAATTGACGAACCGAAAGTCTTTCTGTAACAGGGTTTGACTTTTTCAGATACATATTGCTGGATGAAATAAGAAGTGTCTTTAGACTGGTAACTTATCTGTTGCAATGTCAATTCCAGACACTTTAGTGTGAGAACACACAGTAGGCATACATATATATATATATATATAGTTGCTCCTTACATGGCAACATCACTTTTCCGATAAGGTTTTTTTCATAGAGGAGATCAGACTGTATTGAAGCATTTTCCTCAAACATGGCACTCCTGTGAAAACTACAGCTGCCAATGTGCATCCTGTTTTCCTTATCCTCAGCGTCCTCCTGTGACCAAATTTAGTCTAATAAAGCAAATCATTTAGTTTAGTAGTTTTTTGGATTGTTGGCTTAGAAAGTTATTCTTCTGTGGGCATTTGCATCCTTTCCTGGAAAAGACTCTTGCATTTGCACCAAGATTACATTTCGTGTATATAATCACTAAAAGTTTAAATGATATTACTACTCAGTTTAGCTATGTAAAAGCAAATTATTTTGAATACCAAAACACACATAAGAAACTCCTAGGCCATTTGTGAGGAGCCTTCTGGAACTAACTGCTGCTAATTGATGGAAGGCTATTTTAAGTTTTAAGAAACTAAAGCTTCAGAGCACTTGATCTTAAATGTGAAAGATTAACTTCATCATGATGCTTTTAACTTAGTGCATATCTTCCATAAGTTATGCAGCACAGTAAGTGGTTTATTTGTTTCTTTGCAACATTTCCTCCTATCTTTTGAGCAGTGGTCAAGGTTTTGGAGTGCTATTGATGCTGTTATCCTGCTTTTCATTATTTTTAGTGCTTGAGCATGCTACAGTTTGGCAGGACACAGATAATCCAAGATAACAAGAGAAATGCATGGAAATGAATCTCTAGCATTTGGCTAAGTATTGAGTGCCCTGAAAAGGGGAAAACAAGTTTGGTCATAAACTGTAGGTGCTCTTGAGCTGAAGGAAAAACAAACTGCCTCATCCTCTGGAAGAGGGGATGCTGGGTCAATCTGAGCCTTCTGGGATAACGCAGCCTTCAGGTGAAGCAAAACTACATTGGGTGGCAAGCTTTAGGTGACAAGCAGCAAGAGATCAAGCCTTGTTAGTTCTCAGAGGAGGTGGTTAGAAGTGGTTTAGCAGTCAAATGAGCTGTGTGGTTTTCTGTTTTCCTTAGAAGAGGGTTGAACTCCCCATGACAACAAGGCAGGTAGATTGCTGTAGAAGATAGCATCAGAGGAAAGGACAAAACAAAGATTCTGACCACTTGTGGTCACCCTTTTATAAGGAAGTGAGAAGGAGCAGAGCTCTCCCCAAATTAGCCCTGCTGTTTCATGTAGCAGTGTTCTTGATTCTTAGCCTCCTCTGTGGTAGTTTAGGACAGGTTGCCTCTTGAAACACTAAGTTTACAATCCATAAGGCCTTGTACTTGAACAGCAAAGTGGCTTGCATAGCACTGAAGTGAGGGTAAGACACGTCAGGGAAAGACAAGAAAGTGCCCCTATTTGAATTTCAGCTTAGATGTCTACACTGCTAGACAGGGATGATGCTACACCTTATCACTGCCTGAAACTGTCATGACCACATAAAATAGAAAGAGCTTAAGGAAATAGAGTAGAGATGAAATAGCCAGATACAGTCACTTTCTCCTAGGTGGGCTTTTGGCACCTGAGCTGTAAGGAAGTATTTTACACTTCTTTTTGCAATGGGTCCAGGAGCATATTCAGGCTGCATTAAAGACCTCCCATACTTAAGCCTTACCTTTAAAATAAAGTTGTTTATACAAAAGATAATATTAAAAGGAAGCTTTTTTTTTTTTTTTAAATCCTCTGAAAAAACAGGAATGTTCTGTGAGGATCTAGAATTCCTCCTGTACTTACATTAACAGTTCCACGTAACGAACGTTTTTGTTCAGGGCTTCAATTTCTTTCATCTCTTTCTCAGTGAGGGAGAAGTCAAAGATCTAATGGAAGGAGATGTTAGGAATGAGTTCACATTTCTTGTCATAATCAACCTTCACATGTTCCAGATTTCAGAAGTACAATCCGTCCTTCTCCCCGTACCTCTCCCACAAATCCACGCACTGGTTGCATTTATAGTAAAGTCTCGAGGACATGAATAAGCCCAGTCACATTTGCCTACACTCTTTTGCAAGAAGGGGAAGGTAGTCTGGCAATGCTGAGCCACCAGCTTTGAAAGCAGCATGTTGCCAGGGAAAGTAGGGAGTAGTGTGGGTACCGAGTGCTGCAGGGGACACGAGAACAAATTCTTCATCTTTTTTGGGTGTGGTGGGTTGTGAATCTTTCTGTCACACTTGTATGCAGCAATCCTTCCCTAACAAAGCTGTCCCATACCTGAAGACTGGTCAGAACAATCAGTCATACCTAAGTACCTGCAACCTTGGGCTACTGAGGTACTGAATTACTTCATCTTGCTTGTGCTGCTCACTGCAGCAACTGGTGCTCTGGGACACACCAGCTGGAATTTTAGGTACTCCAGAGAGTTAAAAGACACCAAAAGTTCCTCTCTGCTTTGCTCTGTTATTGTCATATCATGTTACCTTTAAGTGAAGGGGACAAAAAGCATCAAATGTGGCAAAGCTTGATATTGGTTAAGTCTTGTGTACAGAAAGAAATGGAAAAATCGCCTTCTATAGGGGCGAAGCCAATGTAAGTGGATTCATCCATGTACCACTGGAGTATGAATTTACCTGGAAATTCTCTCTGATGCGTTGTGGATTGAAACTTTTTGGGATGACCACCACCCCTCGCTGGACGTTGAAACGCAAAGCAACCTGTGCAGCAGTCTTGTTGTACTTTTTGCCAATGGCATTCAGCACAGGATCCTTCAGTAAAGGAGGGGAGGACACATTTACCCTGGAAGAAATTGGGGAAGAAAAAGAAACCAAAAAATCCCTCATCTTTAATATAAAATCATAGAGGCATCTACTTCTTTGTGAACAGAACACTGCACCTTTTAACAAGTAGCGTGAAAGATGAGAGAAAAGTTTTGCCACTTAAGTTGGCGGGCTGTCAAAGGCAACTTCCTATGCGATTGTCCTAACGTTGACTTAGTTTCTACTTCCTCACCTAAGCCTCACACGTTCCCAGTTACAAACACTTGCTTTCTGTTAGAGGAGACCTAAGGCAACCTCCTTTACAGACACCTGGCATTCTTTGATGACAGCATGCAGCAGGAGTGTGGCAAGTTTACATTCACAACTGTAATATTTAGACATTGAAGTTCAAAACTACTTTGAAAAATGGGGACAAAGGTATTTTACACAGAGACCCAGCAGTGGAGAACTATATTATTCTTTTCCTGGATATTGTCCTTCTGTTAGAAAGTAACATGGAGACTTACCATGATTCATCCCTTGAGGTTCCCAGTGGGCTGTACCCAACAATAACAATGTCATGTTGTCTGCAAAATTCTGAGAGTTTGGGTTGGGTGAAGTAGGGGTGGCATTCGACCTACAGGAGTAACACAGAAAGAACAATTATCAACAGAGCCAGATATAGAAGTGGATGGTATCTCAATATTTGTAGAGCTACAGAGCAGCTGATGCTTTCAGGAAAGGATATGTGTAAATTAGGGAAACTTAATCTGTGGTTACTGTTCTAACTGTACATTGCTGGGTGATGGATTTTTTTTTTCCTTTTTTTGTGGACAGCAGATCAACATCTGTGACTATAATTTGGCTGCAGGGAACTTCCATTGCCTCCCATTGAAAAGGTGGAAATAAGTGGAGGTGATGGAGGTGAGGGAAGCTCACTAGAACAAATAGACTGAGAAGGCAGTCCATCTCATGTGGGTCAGTTCTCTATTTCTCTGCCTCTGGCATTCAGGATGTCTAATCTGACGTTGTTTTTAGGGAAGTGTTGGCACAAGCTGTCCCAGATAGAAAGGTGAGGGGGGCATACGCAAAAGATGAGATTATGACCTTGTTGTGAGCTCTGCCCTCCCACATTGCAAATACAGTTCCCTTACAGGCAGAGATTTTCTGGCTGCGATCTCAGATTCTGGGAAAAGGATGTCTACAAGGTGACAGAGCAACCACTGTTTGCAGGGCAGTCTGAAGCTATCTGGCACATCTATGCTTGCTGGCTAGCTGCCCTAAGCTGGGCTTAATCTTTTGCCCAGTTTCCCTCGACCCCAGGAAGCGCAGCAATGCTCAGCGCGGTCTTAGGGCACGCCAGAAACAGCAATTGCATTTTGCACCCGCTAGGCATGTTAATACCAGTGAAGGGTGCTGGAATTTCCTCCTCTCACAGGCTGCCTTTCCCGCCAGGACAAATACAGAAATGAAGGCTGTGGCCAGCCACCCTGCCCTGCTCCATGGCAATTCCAGCCCTCCAGGCCAGGCACTGAGAGTGGGAATTTGGTCCTGGTTGCTGGCCCCTTCTCTGATACTGCTAATGTGGATATCTGTTTGTGCCAGATGAGTCAGAAGAGCTTCCCAGTGATTTCTAGGAAATGCAGTGACCTGCCAAATGCTAGAGCCAAAGGTATTGGGCATTCAGATGGGTCGCTGCCACTTATCGCCTTCTCAGAGCCCTACTGCTGTAATTTAACTCAGACGTGCCTATCATCTTCATGGGCTTGTTCAGCTCAGGTCAGTCACTTAATGGGGTCTCCTGTAAGTGAGGTTTTTCTCTAGCTCTTAAGAATGTCTTATAGGAAAGGCAAAAGAGAGCAAGTGCAGAAAATTTAGGAGTCAATTCTAATGGCTTTTAAACTTGAGAAGCTTAGAGTAACTCAGGATCCCCGATACTTAGTGTTGGGTTGTTGTCAGCTTCATCGAGGAATGGTTAGCTCTGAATGGTTTGTTGTGGGAATTTTTGGACTTGAAGTAAGGTACATGGCAAAGATTTAAGATCTGCATTGACTCAGTGTTCAACCTCGTTACGGAGCTTTGGCACGGAGGCACCAGTTTTATAGTCCTGGAGCAGAAACTGAGGAAAGCGGTTGCTCCGGCACATTCAAATATAGATCTTTAGCCTGGATAGGAAGAGTGATATTTTCAAGCTAGAAATGGAAGTGTGACAGTATGGAGGGCAGTGTCTGTGGCAAAGTATACATCACATTTCTGTACATGGCGGCCTAGGCTATGTGTGTGCCTCTGCATTCCCTAAAGGGTAGTGGCACTGTGGCAGGCATTGCTCTTGGCTTGCAGTCTTACCTGGTTGCTGACAGGTTTGTACTTAAGTCCTGGCTTGTTCATGATCATCTCCAGTTGCCTGCGGTTGAAATTGGATACTCCAATAGACTTTGCCAAGCCTGCATCCTTACATGCCTCCATAGCCTGCAAAGAAAGCAAAGACAAGAGGAGTCTCACATGTTGACTTGATTCCTCGTAGCATGCATTTTAGAGAGAGATGGAGGATAGGCCGTTCTTGAGACTGCAGAAAACCCTTTGCTGCGGCAGAGAAACTCTGCACACAAACAATTTAGTGACTGTTTGAGGCAGAGCAGACCCCACTGTGCAGCTGGATGCCCCTCCTACTGGTTTTGTTATTCCTTTCTGTCTCACAGGAGCTGAAAGCTGGGAGGTAAGAGGCACTGTGTGTTTGATGACCTCTAGTTGGCCTCATATGCTTTATATCACTTGGTGACAAGTCAGCAAATATAGTCATCTGGAGCCATTTTTGCCTGCTAGCACCATACTGAGAGAGTGAAATTATCTGGATTCAGTTGAGCCATTTTTATTTAGATTGATGTTGCTATTTGCAGGCACTCACCACCACCTTTTTTTCTCCAGGCTTGTTAGCTGAAGAGAGTGGCCTGCTATAGCATAAGCATTACAATAAGCACTAGCTCAAAGATAAAAACATTACAGTGCTGTGAGATCTGTTGCTTTCAACATTTGAGCAACCAGCCTGTGAAAAAGAGAAGGATGAACTGCATCAGTCAAAGACAAGAGTAACATAAGCAGCTAACTTGGAAGTCCCTGTTCCCCCTGAAACTCAGTCTGGATGGCTCAGCAGCCAAGGGAAAGCTCAGTCCCACTCCAGGCCTTCTCCCGCTGAAATTTCACTCAGTCTCACCATTCTCCATCTCTTTCTGCTGTACCTTGGGTAGAGCTAAACTGGCTCACGACTATTCAGATCTAGACAGTACAAGCTGAAGTGGACCATTTAGTAGCACCTATTACCTCTCTTAGTGTGAACTGGGCTGAATTAGCGATGCTTTTTCATCAGACCTGGTGCAGAAGGAGAGCTGAAGAGCTCTGGCCATGAACTAAAGAATGTCCACGTTCTTGAGAGAGAGAAATGTGAGGAGATTGCTAATTGCGCTTTCTGCCTCACCCAAAATACTGAGACCAAGTGGCAGCAGGCTTAAGGAAACATTTGCCTACAGGTCTAGAACATATCACAAACAAATTTAGGATGCAATCTTTCAGGCAAGTGCTACTTCCCTCCAAGTTTTCTAACCAGAAAAATCTTGTGTTCCCATCTGATAAGTAAATTTAGAAGTGAGTGAACTTGTTCTAATGGCAAGTGATGGCAAGGTCTTGGGCTTTGGTGGTTTTTTTTTGAGAAGGGAAGAGGTTGGTTCTTTGTTTTTTTTGTTTTTTTTTTTTTTTTTTTTTTTTTTTTTTTTTTATGTTGAGCTTCAGGGCAAATTCTGTTTTTTCTTGAAGGTGATTTTTTTTTTTTTAAGAGGATCCAGTCTTTTCTTATGGTTCCAATTTTCTTCTTCTGTAAAGATCTGATAAAGGGGAAGGATTGGTAAAAACCTAATGATAAAAGCCTCAAGAAGCGAATGTAGAGTGCACTCTCTGAAAGAAGGAATGTGGATGTTGGATATTTCAACAATGTTCTGTTTTGTTATAAAAGTCATTAAATGATAGAAACAAGCAACATCCTTAGGGACAGAAGTCAAATTCATACATAGGAGCTAATAGAACCTGATCCATTTGCTCTGGCAAATGCTTCAACTATGTTTATGAAAACCACAGGTAAAACTGAGAATGAGAATCTCTGGGTTTTAAAGCATATATGGATGGATGTTGTGTTTGCTTACCTCCCAAGTGGCACATAAGTCTGTCTCATGGTAGATAAATTTTCCATTTTCATCTCTTGGGTAGAGTGCATCTCCAGGCTGAAAAGTAAAACCACATTTTTGTGCTTTAAAGAAAAGTTTTTCACCCCTAAGTGCAAAGATTTTTCCACAGACTCTCTTTCTACTAGCAAACAACAACAACAAAAAATATTGAAAGGCTTTCTGAAACACCCTGAGTTCAACAGGTCATTCATGCTGGGCTTACCACATCCTTGACTGCTGGATTACCCTTGGACACACTCCTGAACTGTCACATGAGCATACACTCAGCAGTTCCCGGATAGCCTTGTTTTTCAGTAAATTTTGACCTTTATGTTGGGGCATCCAAAGCACTAGTCTCCTTCCAAAGGGCTGGATTAGAGTACCAACCTGTATTCTCTTCTACTTCCCTCTTTCCTTCCTAGCCCTTCCCCTGATCCCTACTTGTGTCCTAGGCACTGAGAAAGAGTGTCAGCTCAGTCCAGTTCCCAACAGCTGGATGGACCAAGAGCTACTAGGAGTAAAGGGTTACATGCATAGCTAACCTCTTAAGTACATTATCCCCTTTCTTTGGGCACTAGAAACTCTTTCTTCTGATCTCTATACCCTACAGATTTCAGAGATGAGTTATGAGCTGTTACCTCATGAGGACAGCTTTCTCTTATTTGCTGGTCATTTCACTGTTGTTGCAGGCAATGCATTAACACCTCCCTCCCTACTGTCTGATCACAATTTCACTCTTTTTTTTTTTAACAACAACTCTTCATTGATGTTTGACATCTGATCTGACGTCAAACCGCTACATTTCAAAGGGCTGGGTACAAGATGTTGACATGGTAACTCCTTGGGAACATGCAGCTGTGACTAATATGATCAGTAACTAACACCTCCCAATTCAGTCAAGTTCAGATTCAAGGCATTTAATGGGAAAAGTGAGCATAAGGAAAACAGACTCAGATTTCAGAGGGCCAAGGTCTAAGTTACAGGCATAAGGCTCTATCTTCCAAATGTGCTGGTTTTCCCAGAATTCGACAAAGACAACTTGTTGCTTTTGTTGCTGTGTCTTGCTGGAAAAAAGAATATCTTGACTAGAAGGAAGTAGGTGGCTGTTGGGTACCTTTTTTCTATTAGAAGGCAAAATTTGCCATCATAATGTGAGGTGGAGAAGCCCTTTTTACACCTCCCCCAGTCCTCCCCCATGGTATTTTGGAACAAACCATTCATCCCCATGATACCCCAGCAAACTTTCCAAGGACTGCAAGTTCAACATACAGAAATTGTACTTCTTAAAGTTCAGGGGATGAATCTGAATTCAGGACTTTTTTACTCTGTTCTACTTCTAATTAATTAATTTTTATTCAACATTTTCTATAGTAGTCAATAGACAGCAATCATATTAGCTAATTTATCATCCTCTCTTTTTTCTCTATCGCTTGTGTTCTAACAAATGAACCGAGTCAGGATGAATGGTGCTTGAAGATGAACTTCTCTTGACTGAGATAAGTGGTGTCAACTATTGTGGATTTCTAGGGGGATCAATAGGTTTTCCTACCACCATAGAACTGTGCAAGGTTCTGAAGTACAGTTGCCTCTCCTCAATGGTCTCCAGGCAATACTTTCTCTGCCAATCTACCTTTTTATTCATGGGAATTCCTGAATGAAAGAACTGTTTGCAGATGCATAAAGTGCTGTGAGAAAGACAGTGATTTGACGGTGACAGGGTGGTGGTTATGGGGTCTTTGAAAAGGTCTTTCAGAAGTTGGTCACCTTTCTTAGCTCTGGGTTCTCATGAACTACACCATACCAGTCATTTCCACTAATGTTGCTGTCTTCTCTTGCAGTTCTCTTGGAGGTAGCTTCACACTTTACACTAAATGTAAGGTGGCTTCCTAAGATGCTGCCCCATGAGCACTGAAATAATTGTGGCAACACTGTACAGTCACTGCCACTATGCAGGGATCACATCTTATCATGTCATGTTCAAAGTCTGGAGGCACTCCAAAAGATATCAGACAACCTACTTGCCTATTTAAAACACAGCAGTTTTAACCACTGAGAGGAAAAGCCCTGCTCCCATTATAAAACTTTTCTCACCAACACAGATGCAGGAAGGCAGGTCTGCAAATACCATTGCTTTCATAAAATGGTCTTTGACAAGCAGGCTTTCTCAAGAGAGCAATTTCAACAACTTGTGAATGCCTATTCTATAAGCAGAAGGCAATACGTAGTCAAATAGTGAGGCCGCTAGTCTCTCTTGGGTTATTCTTTCAAAATGACAAGATACTTAGATGAGACTTTTCCAATGTAAGGCTAAAATACCTGCTTTTCTGCCAGATCATGGAATAATTCAGCTGAGAGGGATTTGCAGATCATTTAATGCACACGTACCTGCCTACTAATAAATCAGTCATCTGAGCAGAGTCTCCTACAAAATCTGCTAGTGGGTATGAGCTCCCCAGGCAGAGGGCACGTGGTGGCCAGCAGGAGACCTGTTCCTGCTGGTCATCTACCTTGCTTGATTAGAGGGGCTGAGCACCACTGTTGGGGTCTAAAGGCAGTAAGGACAAAAAGTCCTAAATGGGGAATCTACATGAGGGAAAAATACAGGGAGGTGCAGGCTAATGTTGGTAGGTCAGTGAACAATGTCACCCCAGGCCATTCTTGAGCCACTGAAAAACGCTAGTGTGGTGGGGCTTTCCTCCTCTGAGTGGTGCTGTCTGAAACCAGATTGCTCTTACTCTGCCTGAAAGTCCCTATGACAGCTTGCACCAGTGGCTGGGCTCTGCAGGGGCATGTTTCTTACTGTTTTCAGAGCAGGACTGTAAATTCTGTCTCAAGTACTTCACTGGTTCCAAGCAGAGACTGCTTTTGCTAGAAGGCTTTGGGAGAGACAGGAAAGCACCAATGTTTGCAGATTAGAGGAGAGCAGGAGTTTGTTAGCATCACATCTGCATACCAAAGGCAAGCATCACACCCAGGATGGGTGTGTTTGCGAGAGAGGGAGCAAAGGAAGGAAACCTGTCACCATCGCAAAAGGATGGGTTTTTTTCTTTCTGTATTTGGCACAAAAAAATGTATATTTCTCAGGCAGAAAGTGACTTCTTTTTTTCTCTCCTCTCACGGGGGACATGAATGAATCTCTAGGTCTGCTACTCCTTTAACAATTCAAGACTGTTGATACAAGCCTCAGGGAGTCAGATGTACATTACTTTAAAGCCAGCTGCCTATGTCTTTATATTGTGAGACAATGACCTTCACTATGTGGGAGAATGAACTACTAGAGAATACAAACACAGGCAAAGGGAAACAGGAAATTGCTAGTGGTGGGAAATTTTCAAAAACGTACCCAAAAGGATTCCATACGTGTGACTGTATAAATAAAATTTTAATATTAGAGTCTGGTTACTCCTATACAGGTCTTAATAGGGTATGGCTTCCTCAGGGGAAAAATACTGCAGATCTAAGGTGATAGCCTTGTTGATAAATTTCTTCCTATCTGATACTTCTGGTAGTTTGGAGTCTGTAGCAAAATATGATTTTAATAATCAGAGAACTACCTTCCTTGCAAAAAGAGGCCAGTTTAGAGCTTAAACATCTCTCAGAAACAATTAGCCAGCTAATTGCCTGACCTTATTCTCTCTAAGAAGAGGGATTTAATTAGTTCAAAACCACTTAAATATTTTGAATATCATACTTCTCATTTCAGTATTATTTCGTTTGCCTTTATATCATGTACTTGTAGAGGAAAATTGTAAAGCAAGTTACAAAGAGCTGTGAAACCAGAGAGTTTGTGGACTTACAAGAGCTGGTTGCAAGGCAAAAGGCATAAAACTCTGATGTGAGCTCCTTGCCTTGAAAGGTTTTACCTACAAGTTGCCCATAGCCAGCAGTATGAAGGGATATCAGACTAACTTTTGAGAGTGAGAGATGGACAACCCACATTTGGGACCAACTGTGGTCTAGTGAAGCTGTCCGAGAGGAGCACTGCAGTTACAAAGATTAAGATCATAATCATGATTTGCCCAGTGGCTTTAATTTGGGACAGAGTAAAGGAACCAACTTGGTGTTTTTTTCCCCTTTCCTGCTCCAAACTTTGCCCCTTGTGTATTGCTGCTTTGTATAACTTCTTTCCTCCAGTGACTAGCTCCTCATGGCCCAGAGAGGATTCGGACACATACACTGTTCCAGCTACAGTATTTCTTCAGCATAGGAAGGGCTCTAACCCCAGTTAGGAGACCTGTCCTTCCACTAGAAAGACTCTATGCAACAGCTGTCATTTGCTGTTCTCACACCACCTATGACCCTCTCTTTGTGTGGTTAGTGCACAGAAATACACGCATGCAGTATACACGAAACATTATCTGGTCAAAGTGCTATTGTCAACATAGGCTGGAAGTTGCAAGGAATACGTGGGATGGAGACCCTGGCAGGAGCCAAGTTCATGCACTTTTTTCAAGCAATTTTTCTTTTTACCTTGAAAGCCATTGGCAGCTCAATAATGTAGAGGTCAACGTAGTCCAGCTGCAGGATCTTCAGTGTCTTCTCCAGTGTGGGACGCACCAGCTCTGGTGGGTGGCAGGTATTCCACAGCTGGAGAGGCAAGCACAGGCTCTTTTCTAGGCGCCAGCAGGAACAGTGAGCCAGCTGAAGCCCCCCAGCACACACTCAATCCTTCACTCCTCAATCCCTCTTGTCCTCCTGACAGAGCCCGTTATGCACAGTGCAAAGACATTGTGGTTTATATCACTGCAAGGCAAAGGTGAGGGGCCTTACCCTGTCCTCTGCCAGAGCCAGGTGCAGAGGTCAAGACAGGAATTCCTGCCCAGGGCTGATGTAGTGTTGACTCAGTAAAGCCATTGTGCATTTGTTTATTACAACACAAGTTCTTCTGAGCTGAGTATATTACAAACTCTTGCTCAATGAACTTAGGAAGATTCCTTTTGTTTTCCAAGCATATGCTTTCACTGGAAAACTTAGTTCCCACAAGGAATCTGTGGTCAGTTTTATGCTTGAAGGCAGAAGTTCAGATCACATGAGTTAGCTGTTGAACAGCCAAGCACCCAGCACAAAGAGAATCTCTTGGTTCTCTCCTGTGGTCGTGGAGCCCTAGTGACTGCCTGACCTAGTGAAGTTATTGTTTACTCCCCAGTCCTCACCAAAAGATGTATTTGTGTTTAGTCCTTGCAACGCAGGTGTGACTAGTTAAAGCAGTCTAAACCTCTTTAATCCCACTTCTTCATTTTTGGGTTATGGATTGTGCTTAGTTGGTTACTGTTCAGTACTACCTCTAACTGAACTCTGCTGATGCACATCTCTTGCAAGAATAAAACCATAGCATGGTAATTAGTAATCAAGAGCCCTCTGTAAACTGATTGTTGCAGTCAAAATCCACAAAACTCAAAATTAACACACAATAGAAGGTTTAAAGTGCCATTTGAATGCACAAAATAAGACGGACTATTTAAATTTCTTTTTTTTTCAATGCACAAAACTGATATGTGGAGTCATGTTGAAGTTTTTGTCACTTTTGTTTGCTGGAACAACCTGTTGTTTGCTGGTGTGATCATTGTCTAGTCAGTTCAGCCTCCAAATCTGACAGCCACTGAATGCCAAGGTATAGAATGAATTTGTTCCTAAGACACAAAACACTTGAACTGCCATTTTTGGGAGAAGATGTTGATTATAGGTCCTAAAGGGTATAGCCTGGGTAAGTTTTAAGGTATTTAAGATGCTTGGCTTTGTTTTCTTTTGTTTTGTTTCCAACTGAGTTATTCCCTGGGAAAACCACCTGCTAGTTCTGCCAGCAGAGGCAAGAACACATTATCTTGAAGTTAAGTTGTACTGAAAGCAGCACATCCGACCCTGCCCTAAGCTGACAAACCAGAATAAGGTTTGGCACCTGGGAAGTCATACTAGGCTTTCCCTAATTGTATCCTGCAAGGTGTGAAGAGTTTACAGTCAATAGACAGTGGAAAGAGACTGAGGTGCACTACAGTAAAGGGACCGAGGTCCTGTTCTCAAGTTTCAAGTTGTGCCACTGGATTTCCTGAAAGATTGTGGTCTATGTATTTTTTAAGCATTTACATGTAAAATGAGCTTAACTTGTATTTAAGTTAGGAATTGTAGACCCTTCATGTTCGGTTTGTTTTGTTACTGTGGTTTAGAAATTTGATAACCTGAGGTATATGCTAGTTTAGAAGCAGTTTTTCCGAGTGCCCTTTCTAGCTCAGTGCTATTGAGCTCAGCACTTGCCAGTGAATATACTTCCCTTTAAAAAACTGCAGAGTTCTAAAGAAACAGCCTTTAAAAACAGCAAACATTTGTACTATGTCAATACATCGATGCCATGGAAACTTGAGAGTTTCATAACTGTTTTCATGATTTGTACAAGTTATTGTATTATCTACCTAAGTAGAACCCATGTAGATGTTAGAGCAGTAGTCAAAGCTGCCAGCTGGCTTTGGCATTTTAGGACACCACATTTCCTGGAAATGTTACTTCTAGTTTAATGAAAGAAATATCCTGGGATGAAAGAGGAGACCAGAAAGGTCTTGCTGTATAAGCCAAGTGAGATGCTGGCAGTTGATATAAAACCTCTAAAATTTCTGGATGCTGAGCTGCTCTGCCTGATCAGCCAGCAAGAAGTGAGAGCCAAGTGCAAGTGCTGATGATTTCAACTGGCAGATGCAGCCCGATCACACCAGGTCACTGTTCCAGTAACACTGCCACTCAGCGGGGCTGCTCTTGTTAGTCCCTGCTGACACATCAGCCTTCCATCTGCGTCATCTTTGCTTAAGGAAAGGTCTGCGTGAGGGGCTTGAGTCTGAAGGGTCTTGGGAATTTCCAGTACTTGTGATGTCAATAAGGCAGAAAAAAACCCCAACTTCTGTTGTGCTTGACTGCTTCCAAGAATGCAACAGCTCGTGTCAGTCACTTACCAATCAATGCCTGATGTATCTACTGGTGGCTTGATATTTGCCAGTAGTTTGTAAGACACATAAGTTTGTGAGGTACATAAAACTAAAGATACATAAACACATAAGGCAAGGGACATCCATTCCTACTCTTCCTGGGAAGTTCAGGGCTCCTGCGAAAGTGTTCAGTGAAACCTGTGAAAATCCTGGATTGTGATGGATTGAATAGGTTGAAGAATATTTTCCACTTCTGCCTTTGAACTCTAAATTTAAAGACTACAGAATCGCTACAACGAACTATTATCCTGAGCACCTGAAATTTTGTCAAGCACAAACAGGACACAACAATAAGGTAAATCCATGTGTGTCCCATCTCACAGAGACAAGGCAGGCTGGGACCACAGGCATTGATTGTCATGCTACTCTGTGTTGCAGCCCTATGGCTTACTGGATCTGCAGTTTTGCAGGTAACTCAGTGTTTAAGTAGTGATTATCAACTAGAAGAATCATCTAGTGATTAGATCAGACAACTGAATATAGAAAGGCTTAATAATAAAGTAAGTTTGGAAATTTTACCGGGAGGTGTGCTTTTACAGACTTTAAAGGTTGATATGGGAAAATAAACTGCAGGGGAAGAAGTTGAAAAAGTTAAAATACTCAGATTTGTTGGGACATCTGATTCTAACCTTTTGGCATGATTTGGTGGTTTTGATTTGAAATATTACTGCTAATTTGCAGTAGTGAAACTATTAAGCAGTTGAAACCAAATATTTTCATTGATCCAAATCAACATATTTGACATACAAGAGACTGACAAACTTCCCTGATAAAGGCAGAAAATTTGAGGGCATGAAGTTTTTCTCAGGATGGCAAGGTTGCTACCAGCAGAATCAGGCAGGAAACTTGGAAAAGAGTTGCATATTTTACAGATTGGAAATTGCTGTACTTGAATATTGGTCTATAGCTGCTGAAAATCCACTTGGTCTGTAGACTACCCAATACAAAGCTTAGTTTCCCAGATCATAGAACTTAAATAAATTGCTCACAGTGTTTTATCTCATGGGATTTTTCACTCTAGGAACAGTGTTTATTTGCAAGTCTGTTGAGTAACTTTTGTGCATTACGTCTTATTTGGGAAAGGAGAAAGGGAAAATATTAGGCTAATATGTTCAAAGAAGCACTGCAGGAAGGGCAATTTGAGGCCATAAGCTCCCTTAAAAACTGGATGGGGACCATCAACCCTTATTCTACAATGTGCAATGAGCTTTCTTGTACCTGGGATATAGTCATTGAAGTTGTAACAGCTTTTGTCAGACACCTCATTGGACAAGGGATTTGATTCTTCTAGGAGAAAGTAAATTTTTACGGCTGAGACTGTAAAGTATTAATTAGTTCATGCATTACTCCAGCCTTGTTGCTCTAGAGCAGGAGTGTAATGACATCTTCTCTCCAAGTAAGTTGATTCATCATCGTAGAACTTTTTAATGACAGGTGATACAGTAACTAAGGGTGTAGCTTGATGAGTAATTTTCTGGCAGTAATATCAATGTAAGCACTTGTTGTTCTCCCATACTTAGACATTGGCATGCACATGCTTGCTCCCACCCCTTTCATTGTGCAACCTCATGGCAAACCTGTACAGGGAATCACTCTGACAGAAAATAACTCATTGGTAGGATCATTGTCCATATCAGGCTCAGTGTGTGGCTATAAAAATGTGCATGACAGCACAGTGTGTGGTACAGTAACAGTTTAGGGAACACGGCTGAGTGTAGCAATGGTCTTAACTTACAGGTACCTACAATACTAAGCAGAATGGATGTTGCATGGTTCCCATTGCTATCAGAGATTTAAACAGAGAACAACAGTGATTCCTGTGCCTAACAGAAAAGCTAGTGTTCATAAAGATCTGAGGCATTATGGTAATGCTAGCAAAGAAAAATAAAGGATGTTGGATCTGGAAGGAAACATGCCAGATGTTGACCACCGGCATTCTTAAGGAAGACCATTCACGGAAATCCTGGATTTAGTGTAAATAATCTGAGCACAGCTTCTCACCTTGCCACAGTAAAAAATGTCTTCTCGCTTGATCTTTCCTTCAGCAATCTTCTCCCGGATGGCTTGTCCCACTTCATGCTCATTGAAGTAGACAAAGGCACCGTCGATGTGGCGGTAGCCAGCATCAATGGCAATCTTCACTGCCTCCAGACAGGAACCCTTGGGGGTCTGGTGGGAGAAGAATAAACATAGCTTCAGCCTCCTGCTCACCTTCCCTTCAATGCTATAGAGTCACTGAGATAAGCACAAGATTCATGCTGAAATTCATCCAGTCTGACCATCCCTTACCTCCCCAGATATCTGTGTTTCAATTTCTAAATAAAAAAGTGCTGTGCACTTTTCCTCAAAACTGTTGCGAATGTGGAATTCGACTGGAAAAAGCAGCAAAGCAAAAAATTTTCTGTGTTGTGAAAGAGAGAGTACTAGAATCCTCAGAAAGTAGAATTGAATGTATTTTATATAAAAATTATTTCAGAAATTGTCATCTAGAGAGCAAGGACTTTCCCACAACAGCCATTTGATAAAATTCCTTACTCATTCTTTACCATTGGTGGTAGCGCAATCCTAAAGGTGATAACTCAGGACTGTCTACTGATGTTCCCAGTTCTGGACAGTTCCTTTATTGTGTAGTTAAGAACCAGTAGTTGTCTTAATATACATTTATACACATTTTATTGCTTCAGTTTAAGATGAGCCCAAGAAACCTCCTAAAAAGTCCAAGTGACATTTTTGTACTGTGTACTGCATTTATATTTACTCATCATTGCCAAAATTCAGAATAAGCTTGTTTTTTTGTAACAGTCATATTTTCCATTAGCCACTGTGGCAAGCAAAATTACACGTAGGCTAAACCAAGCAAAAAAGCATAAAACTGGTTACCAAAATTATTTGTTCTGGACACTGGAATTGTACTGAAAACATCTTATTGTTCCTACACTTTGTATAATGAGAGAGCAGCTCTAAGGTGGTCAAGGGCTCTCAGCAACATGCAGCAAGACTATTCTCCCACCCTTTTCGTGGGCATTGCTCTCCTATGACAGGGACATCTGATTCACTTTAAGAAAAAGAGAAATGGGGGAGTCAACTTGCTCTGCTGTGTTGTTGTCTGTCAGCAACAAATGCCAAGAGTTGAATTCTGCTACCTGCAAATGCAGGGCCAAAACCACACAGCTTCTCCTATGAAGAAAACAGATGTCAGAGACATCTGGAAATGAGAAGGTACGAAGAGAACGTCAAATTTGTTGGTTTTGCTGATGCCAAGGGAAGACGAGAAGCAGGACTGGCAGTAAGTGTTGTTAGGAAGGACCACTTTTCACCACAGCAATGGCTCTCTCTCCTCTCTGTCCTTTTACAGCTGCCACTGGCTTGGCTGTCCAGGAGTTTGCCATGAAATAAACAGCTGTTCTTCCATCACCTGATGAATTAGGTGTGAAACTCATAGCTGCTATAGGACATTGGTCTTCCCTTCCATGTTCATGTGAGAAAGGTCTATGAAGGATTCCTGCAGACACATGAGGGTCAACTTCTCTCTTTCAGTCCTAGAGCTGTGGGCTGGTGACAGACTATTCTAGGATAATAGGACTATATTCCAGCCTGCTTCCTCTGCTCTTCAGTGTCCCATCCCAACTGACTGCTGTTGGACACAAATGGACCAACTTCTGTTTGGGCCTGTGGGGACTTTCTGCTCCAGCACACAGTGCCCAGAGGTTACTTAAAATGCAAAGCCGCTCACGCTTGCCCTGATTTATGACGAACATGAGCGAGGGCTCAGAGGCAAAAATGGCACAATTAGGCACTCTACAGTATTTACAGCAGTGATGATGCAATGCTGTTAGCTTAATTGAGAGAGACAACGAAACACTTGTTTCAGTGCTTTGCTGCTTTTATTGTGGGAGCCTCCCAAAAGCACGCTTGGCTCCTGCCAGGGCCCTTTCCTAGTTGTCAGTAGGTTGTAATGAAGACCATGGCAGCCAACAGCCTTTCGAGACGAGTCAATGGCTAGTTTTCACTTGGGGCATGTTGGGCAGCATTACAGAAGTGTGAGGCATGGAGTAGTGACAACCTCCAACATGTTCGCTGCTTTGTCCCTGCCTGAACCTGCAAGGAAAGATTTGAGAAAGGCATCAGGAAGAAAGCTCTGACATGAGTATTACAAGCCTGCTGTTACTGATGACAGTAACCTCAGACCTCTGCCCCAGCAATGAGCTGCACAAGGCTGTAGCCGCAGTTGCAAAGCTCAAACTGATTAGCACAGAACAACAGGACTCAGCTTAAAGGTCTGGCAAGCTCAAGTTTAAGTGATGATTAGTTGTCTGAAAGAGAAATGTATTTCCAAATTGCAGTCAGTGTTTCCTCTCTGAAACCTGATTTTTGAAACTATGTGACTTTTAGATTGCTTCAGCCTGTTTCACTTTTACCATTCAAGTGTATGAAAGCAGAATATTTAGAGGAAAGTGATGCATTAACCTTAATGCAGATTTTAAGAATTTTTTTTTTTTACGTTTTCCATTTGTTGAGGAGCCTGAAAATGGGGCGTGAACCTGGTACCAGAATTTTCTCTCTTCTTTTCGCATGCTTGAGAGATTGCATGAACACAGCTCCCTGTTGTTTCCTGAACTGTAAACCAAACTCCATCAAGTAAGGAAACATTGATTATTGAGTTGCGTCTTTTCTTGGACACCAGGGCCACTTTGGACAGTAAGAAAAACAGAAGGAATAGGTTGGGAAAGGTAGAGTCTCACATATAAGGGAACAGCACAATTGCAAACTTGGGAGAAGAGTAGAATAGAGAAAAATGAGAAAGCTTACAATTACTGCAACTGCTTTTGGCTGAAGCAGTTGACTCATGTTAGAGCTGAACTTCTACGTGTTTCTTAATTTTTGCATGGGACTTACATCTGTACAAACAATCTTGTGAAAGACTCCTCCATCTCAAGGAATAATCTTATTCCTCAGGGGCTTGGAGAGACTTTTTTTTGGATCAGACCTTGATTACCAATGGCTAGAGATGGGTTTATATTAAATATAAATATTTTCATTGAACCAGTTCATTTAATCTGATGTGGTGTATTAGTTCTGACAGATTCTGGTCTAAGGTGCTCCATATAAAAATGCAAAACAACCTAGGGAACAGTTTTTGGAAAATTCTGCCTCTATTGAACCATCCCAGCTGAAGGTCTGAGACATCTGTGAGTCTGGAAACTTTATACCATATGTTAACTTTCATTCTAATGGAGAAACTATCATTTCTAGGATTTCATGTGTTTAATCCTTCCAAATCCTGCACTAATAGGCTGTGGTAAACTGTGCTGATGAGTTGCACAGGCTAGTCATGTTGTGGTATTGCTGCTTTTTAGAAGTGTTTCCTTAAATGTCATATCTTGTTCCATTGTTTCCTGACAGACCATACTGAAGTTGGATGACTCAGATCACCACTGCTCATACATCTTTCTATCAGAGAAGGTACAAACCTCGATCTTTCCCCTCTACCTGGCTGCTCAGCCTGAGGTGTTTTAATCTCTTCTGTCTTTCATGGAATTAAAGTCTTTAGTAGTGACCAGATCAGAGATTAACAAGTGAAACCCAGCTTTTATTTAAGTGTAGATAGAAGTTTATGTTATGACTATGTTGTATAAGGACCGGCACCACTCCAACCACAGCACCTGGTAAAGCTGTATCTCCCAGGCTATTTGGCCATGGAGCAGCCACCTTTACTTGGAATCCCAGACCTCTTCCTTCTCCTTGCTGTAGCTTATACTCACTAGGGTCTGTTATCTAAAATGCAGTTGCCTATGCTGTCTACTCATTCCAGGTAGGCCTTTATTCTTGTGCCATTCCCAAATAAGCAGGACTCACATATAGAGAAGTAGAAATACCAGATGAGGTACTGAAATGTCTCCATGTCATAAACTCTTTGTGCTTTATCAGTAGTAATTCAGGACTCTTTGGTTTTGGCCTTAAGACAAATCTTTGCTTTTTATTACTTTTTATTTAAGTGTAGGTAAGAGCTATGCTTGATCCTTAGCTATAATTAATGTTTCAGCTTCTAATCAGTGTGCCCTACAACTATGCCACTTTGATCAAGGACTTGTTTTAGAACTGGAATTTTATAACCACTTATACACTGTAAGTCAGATATTTATCTTCAGTGTTCTTGCAGTCACTGATTTGTGCCAAAAAAAGGTACTAAATTTATCGCATGTTTTATGATAAAAGAAAAACTTCTTGATTGACTAGAATGATTTGCTCCATTGCTAATAAATTTCTTCAATAGCATCTATGTTATTCTTAAGATCATAAAGTTTAAGGAAACAATACACACAATTATTCCCTCTCTCAATCAATGGCTTGTAAACCTGCTGATTTACCACCACACATGGCAGATTAAACCAGTATCAGTTCCCTTCAGGCTCCATGGTAAACAAATGGAACAGAAGGGATGGGGGAGCAGACTCAGATATGCACCTTCACTGGAAGAAATGAAGCAGCAATTTGGCCCCTTCTCCATAGATGAAGTAGCCAACTGGACAGTTACCACTTTCTGTGAGTCTGAAAAAGCAATGTGCTTCATCAGTCCTGTCTGTCTGAAAGGGTCTGCTCTCTTTTTCCTCTGAGACCATAAACTTTTTTATTTTTTAATGTTTATTCCAGACACCTTCCATCATATCCCATTTTGTCAAAAACTATTTTCCCTACCATAGCAAATGAACAGTTGCAGTTTTATTCATGATTGCATATGACCAAGCCACAGGAGAATATTTTTGTACAGGCATACCCATGAATTTTTCTCTTCCCTCTCAAGTAGAACAGTATTTGCTCAGCAGTGTTAGTGGTTTTCCAAATTATTACTGTTATTTAAGTGTCACAGTTCAGCTGCCCTCCAATTCTTTTGCTTTTTCTACAGCATCTTTTTCTGGTCAGCAATTTCCATTGGCTTTCCAGCTGGTTAAGAGGGTTATCTCCAAAGACAAAGCTAACAGCACACATTGGTGGTAGACTCTAATCTTGCAAAACCACGCCACTGCTTGTATGTCTTAACGTCACTATTGTAATTTATTTTTTGTTAGTCCACACAGTAAAGGAAAACAGTCTGATTCAGGCTCTCAGATTCTGCTCTGCCTTGTTTCACACGTGCAGCTCTATGGAGTTGCACTAATGTCAGCAGCACATGAGAGCTGAGAAAGCAGCACTTCAGGGAAGTGCTTTAGGAGAAGTGCCCTTTACCTTAGTCCTGAGCATCTCACCTGGTTAGTGCAATGTTATCCAGTCCCTCAGCTGGAAATAACGATCCTAGGAAGAAAAGCTTGAGGTGTTAGGAGACACAGGGCCATCTCCTGGAAAAAATCTGAGCTTAACTGCAGCAGAATTATACAAGAGACCCAAACTGTGGGCCAAGCGCTCCAGTCCTAACCTATAATTTAAGATGTGGAGTCGCTGTTTAGGAATCTTAGTCAGCTAAATACAGGAAGGAGAAAGTAGGTACATTCCTGGGCTCAGAGCCTCCTTCACCAGAGCTCGGCACTCACACACAAATTCTTATGCAAGTTTCTAGAAGCCCAATTCCTTATTTCCATTTGCCTGTTTTCCGGACAAACTGGCAAGAAGGATTGGCTGAAGATGTTAGGAACAGAGCATAGAAAGCATGTGTACTGAAGGCACTGCAGGAAAGCACAGGTTGAGTTTACAAAGCCAGAGGATACGAGCCACACAAGGGTACATTCTTAGAATTGTTTAACCTTGTAAAAGAGAAGCTGTACTGTACACCTCTTTCTTGGAAAATGCAACCGCCAGCACATCCCTCTCTCTCAAACACAGGAAAATCTGGCTTTCATCCTCCGGAAGCATTGGCAGCCACCATCCAGGAAGCACAACCCAGCAAAGGGTTCTCTGCAAAAGCAGGTATAGCTGGGAATGGAGGCAGAGAGCAGAGCTGAGAGCCACAAGCTGCTATGCTGGCCCAGAAGTTTGCTTTATGTCATGCAGTGTGTTGCCTTGGAAGGTGGAGGACAACAAATATGGATTCCTAGAGAAGATGGGGGGAATGGTGACACTTGTGGCCTTGTGTCACACTGTGAATGAGCATCAACAAGGGATGCCTTTCTCCTCTAACCTGATGCTCTATCAGTGGCCTAAAGTGTGAGGTTTGTCCGTACAACAGAAATTAGATTGCATAACTGCAGATTTAGCATTTCTAGAATTCCTCTGACGTTGTTATTCTAGCATTTAGCCGAAGCTGTCTTTAGGAAAGCTTTATTATTGTAGCTGGCAGAAGTTGCTGGAGTTATTTTTATCGCTTGATTGCAGAATCCTCAGTTTTAGGATCGCTGCAACTTTTCACTTGATGCAAATTCAGTTTATGCAAACTGAAGCTAAAGAGCTGCCTTTCCTCTCTGCTGGCAGCTAGAGGATTAAAGCAAACCAGGCAAATGATGTGCACGTGGGTTCCCATGCTTGCAGTGCTAGTGGAGTGGACTGAGAAAGTTTCCTGAAGAGCTGGAGGACACAATAGCCTGCTGGCAGGCCCTGGAAAGCATGAATCTAACTGGAAGGGTGGATGTTATCAAAACAGCCTTCAGACAAGAAATGCAATCACAGGGATGTGTGAGGTACAAGCGGAAGGCAAAGCACCAGCTTGTGCAATAAAAGAGAAGAAAAGGTTGCCAGTAGTTCTTCTGCTTCGTTCCCTAGAGTTAAAGGGGAGAGGTTTCTGGCGCCAGTTCGAAGAAGTGTTTGCAAAGGCAAATGTAAAACTTGGGGAATTCCACCACCTAGTTAGCTGAACCAAAAGCAGTCAGCTTTGATGAAGCCTAGAGAGGCATTTTCTGCACAACGTTTTCAAGTTTTGACAAATCTGGCCTCTTAGGTCAACCAAAGAGACAACCCAGATGTTGGCTTCCCACAAGAGCTGCAAGAACATGCTTATGCTGTTCTTTGGAGGACTGTGGGGAATCAGGGACACATGGGAGTGGACAGCCATATTTAACGTATGGAGTCAGTCTGGGACATTTTAAAAATGGAGCTTTGCCTGGAAAATTGGGCTTTAAATGTGCTTGCCAAAAAGCGTATCTCTCAGTTGCGGTAATTCCGATTACTCACTCATAGGGGTTCAGCTTTTCCCCTCTTCAATAATGCCAGTGATTCCCTGTCCCATCTTCTGTAAAACAATCTTAACTTTTATTTAGATAGGAGGGCTTTCCCTGTGGCTCTTCCACAGGGTTAAAAAACCCAGTATGTTTAGAAAGGCAGAGGAAAAGACAAGAAAAAAATTACTATTTTTTTGGTGTCAGTATTTGGCCTTAGTATCATTGCATTGGTAACAGCTAGCTTTGTAGTTTTTGGAAGAAGGTTGTATTGAAACAGCTATAGTCAGTGCAGTACACAGCTATGGAATGGAAAAGATCTGTTCTCTGTTTGGTTACTTTTCAAACAAGAATCTTGTGACTGGGTTTGAGTAATGCTACTGTCCTAAAAGCTTATCTGGATTAACCCTCTATTAATTTTGGATCTGGACTGATTGAACACAACTCTACCTTATGTCATAGCTGGACGTGTACCTTGGTGGGTGATGCTGGCACCTGATATCCACCATCCAAGAGCTGTACTGACCTCCAGACAAAGTTGTCATCTCCTAAATGTCACACTGCTCTGAGAATGTTTTCCTCTGGAGCGCTCTTGCAGTGTCCAAGTCTGCATGTCTTGGTACCATGTGTTTGGGAGCCAAATGACGTGGTGCCAGGTGGGCTGTAGGAGCCAGGTCACCTGCTTGGAGTAAGCAGGCATCACTACACAAGGCCAGGCAATTATCTGGCTCTCAGAGGTTTCATTAGTAGAAGTCTTCTGCTCTGCAAGGGTGTATGTCTCTTGGTCCTGGAGTAGTCTGAAAGTGTTTTCACGTAGCAGCTGAGATGCCAGTATAGGTTGGAGGTACTATCTTTTTAAGAAGAGGGTTTTTTTGGAAGGCTTATAATTTAAGGCATTCTCAGGTGGTAGGGGCGGGGGGGGGAAGAAAGAAGTCATTCTAAGCACAATCTACTCCTCAGAGCAAACTAAAAAATCCCCCATTTTCCAGGACTAGCAATTTTGTGACCATTTTGCTCAGAAGTCCTCCATAGGTTAATGAAATATGTAGCTAGAAAGCTAGTCTTTCATTCATACTCATCTACAATGCTGGGCCCATCCTCATTAGAAATTTTACATTTTGACCACTTCAGTAAGTGCAACTTTTAGTCTACCACACGTGATTAGACACTGATTGTGTTCACAGCTGGAAACAGAAGCCATTGGCACAAAGTAGAGATTAGTAATACTGTGAATTTGTTTTCTATTAAGCTTCACAGGTTTCACAGAAATGAAGAACTGCAGAGACTTCAGCAGAGAATATATGTGGAGGTAAATGAGCATTTTGCAAATTCAGCAGTGTCTTAAAGCCATGGGGTTTGTGCAAATCAAAGTAATAAGAACAAAGCTTGTGTCCTCAAGAATGTTAGGGACAAGAATCTTTCCTCCAAATTGACAGAAAGCAGTAAGTCATTTTGCCAAATCTGACTTTAAAATTTGAAATTAATGGTTAAAGTACAGTTCTTACACAAAAGCTAGAAGTTCCAGAGTCTGTCATGTTTCAGAACAAAAGCATCTACCTTTTCTAATTACCTGTTTTTTCTTAGGGTTTTTTTTGTCTTAGTTTTCCTTTCTTAATGAGATAAAGATACAACCTTGCATTTATGAAAGCCAAAAATGTTCCATTGTATAACGCGAGATTACAGAGAAGTAGCAAGAATTGAGGCATCAAGAGGTGGCTGCACACAGGGGAGGAGAGGTCAGTGCTAAACACCAAGAAGGCAAAGTGTTGAAGACACAGAAATGGAGAAAGACTGCTCCAGTGGCAGAACAGAAAAGTTGTATGGCAGAGGAGAAAAGGAGAATGCAAGATAAATGAGCTCTGCTTTTCAGAGGCAGTAAGCATGCCATTAAAGCATACATGAAAGGGATCTTTAAAATGTGTCATGCAACACTGAGTTTTTAAAGAAAGGCATTTATGAAATCAGAACTTGTTGGAGACCCTTTAGATTATTCTTCTAGTCTATACCCTCATCTCTTTGCTATAAAAAAATCCAATCTGTGAAAGCACTATCTTATTTGTGGAAGGATTTATCTTATTTCCTGGCATATTTTCCATCTCTGTAGCAAACAGCAGGGATGGATTAAGGCAATACTACAGCCCAGAGACACTACAGTGTCTTGAATCCTCACACAGGCTCCTGCCCAAGAGCCATATTGTTCTGCTGCCCGCTAAAAGCTGATGCCTGCCACTCCACCTCCTCAAGCCATCTGGGGATCAAATACCTAGGCATCCTGCCTTTATCTGCTCTTGGCAACTGCGTCTTGCCAGTAACTGACTTAGTAGAGGAATAAGGAATAAAAACTGAGAGATTAATCAATGAGAGCATCACTCAACACCAGGATGCCAGCCACCGAAGGAAAGGCATGCCATCTGCAGCCTGTGCAAGCAGAATCACCTGAATATGGTTTAAATCCTTCAAGCATGAAACTAATTGAGTCACGACTTTGTGAGTAATCTGGCTACAGATATTTGGGTTCAGGACAAATATTGTTCAATGTGAAGGCTGGGCTGAGTTTACTAACAGGCAGGCAAGGAGCCCTCTGGGACACATAGCAGATTAGGCACAGTTGTCTTCCTGGGATGCCGTAATTTATCTCCTTCCCTTCTGCCCTTGACTCAAGTGTACAAATCTCCATTTAGAAGCACGGTTTTAGGATATCCTCAGACACCAAGGGAACATAAGGCTACCCTCTGAAACATCTCAGAAATCCCAACCCTGAAAGACCGCATGTTGCTACGTGTCGGGTAGCTGTGGCTCTGCCGCTCCAAAGCCCTCCCTGAAGACAAGAAGAACTAGTACTGCATGAGGTAATACTGCAACTTAAAAACCAAATGGCTTGAGAAAGCCAGTGGTGGTTACTGAAAGGGACTCTAAAGTGCACAGTGTCCTTTGGAAATGCTGGTCAGGGGATATGGCCCAACAACTTCAAAAAAAATTACTTTGTTTTGGGAGCTTTATTCTCTTCTTAAATTCAAGGCATAAATATGAGGTTCCATAGCCAAATATCCCAGCTGACTCCACAGATCTGTTCAAATCAGGTTCTCAATACTTTTTTATGGGAGAAAAAGGCAAAATATTTCCCTGGCCTACTTCTGTGATGATTTTATGTAGGTTCATAGAGATCGTTTCAGTAGAGAGCTAACTTCCGACTCAGTACTTGCTGAGTTCAAACACATATTCATGTGTAATCATTCACATTAAATGGATTGAGGTATTTTCTTTACATATTTATTTTACTAGCATGTCATGGGAAATAAGCTAAGGCTGTAAGAACACTTGGATATTAGGGCAGTCCCTGCTCTTACCACTGCCTCTCTCATCTCTTTCAAGAAAAAATCTAGAAGCCAAGTGGGAGGTTTACCTCAGGAGGAAGACAGTTAGTTGTCTGAGTTAGAGGAGAAATTTATAGAGAAAAGATCAAGAAGTAGAAGCCTTTAAGATCAACACTGTCTGCAGAGATCTCAGATGTCACTTCTCCCTGGTACTCTCAATACATGCTCTATTCTGTAGCTTTGGGTCAGGCCAGGTGACTTTCTTTACAAGTCACTTGAAATCATTGCTGTCTCCAGCCGATCATGTTTTGGAAGCCAGTGATGACCAGGAGGAAAATGGGGAATTAAATTGTGTGTAATGCCTCCCTTGCTGCAGCTGAGAGATCCAGATCCCACCATGGGGACAAATCACTTATTATCTCTTTTGACTTAACAGTAGCCTACAGCAGCTCTGAAGGCAGGCAGCCTGCAGCAGGGGTGCAGCCAGCACCGTTAAGAGTGATTGAAATAGTTTGTGCATGCACATCCTTGTGTGAGGAACTTTTTGGCATAAACGATCCTATGAGAGCACTAGAAGCTGTTAGACCTGTACAAGGAAAAGTTACTCTGTTCAGCTTCTATCTTGGGTGTAAAAAGTAATTCAAGGTGCCAAAACAGTGTTTTTACTTATGCAAGACAGATTTTTTTACTTGGTCACTCAGACTGGATACAGGAGCCCTGGATGAACTTTTCCTCTTTCCCTGATTCAAACCAGCAATTTCTTCTTAAACAAAACCCAGACTGTCTGGGCACTCACAAGGGTTACTTTGTGGTAGTTAAAGATTTGGGGAAATGGGTCTCTCTCCCTCCTGGCTAGAGGCCATACCAAGTTCTTCAGCATCCAGAGCTGTGGGGCTAGTGGGCAGTGTGTTTTCCCATGGGGAGGGTGCTCCTCCTGCTCCAGCCTGTGCGTGTTTCTTCTTGCCTCTCTCTAGCTATCACATACCCCACGATCATGTTATATCCCTGAGCTGTGTGATATGAATTTAATCCCCAGAGGCTGAGTGGAGGACTGAATCTGGTTTCCCACCACCCATGTGGATTTCCTTACCAGCGGGCTATTCAGGGAAAGGCAACTGCTACCTCCAACTGCTTTAATAATTCTTTGATTCCTCAGCTTGTACTGCCAGTGCCCAAAATGAAATGCTTTGCCATTTGTTTTGCCTGAAACTATTCCACAAAACTGCTTCCAATTTATGAATGGATTTGGCTACCTCAGAACCTCATTTTTAGCTAAGTTGCAACTTGCCAAAAGCCCTCACCCAGTGCTATTCTTGAGTGCTTTGCCCAATCTTATGTTTCAGAAGCAGCGCCTGTGTACAGTGTGGTTGCTACAACCTTCCTCCAAGCCCTGTCCTCCCTCAGTCAAAACAGGAAGGTAGGAGAGGAGCTGCGGCCAAGGCCCCTTGACCTTCCAGGGAAACAGCAAGTATTTATGTGGAGACACCGGACTGATGATCTTAGCTGTGTTGACAGGGATGAGTTATAAAGTGAAGCAGGCATAAGTGCAGTTTTAACGAGGCATAGGATTTCCAGGATTTAGGAGTGTTTTTAGCACCTTTACCCTCTAAGCCTGCTCATCCCCACATGCCATCAGCTTCTAGATGGGTACCAGTACCACTTGATGGGCGGAGCTGGGAACTAAGCATCAATGCTGGGAGGTGTGGGAGCCCAGGGTGGGCTGATCTGGTTCTGCTGTAGTGCAGGGCGATGCCACAGGCTCATCAAGGGGGCTGTCCTCCTCTACCACCCTCCCTTGTGGGGCTGCCCTCTCCCTCCTCCCCCATCTACTTAATACCCTGGAGAATTGGGTCAACGGCTTGGGGGCCCTCAGGGAGGGAGAGCTGGACACGGTGCATCTGCTGGAGCCTTGGCAGAGCCACTCCTCCACATGTGGGGTTTTGCCAGAAGGATCCACAGAGCCAGACAGAGGTAGAATTGGCCTCTAATTTTAAACGTCTGGAGTGCCTTGATAGTCCTGATTCACTGTTCCCACTGTGGTTCCCATCCAGACCCATGAGAAGAAGGGATATTTGGGAAAGGAAAGAGAATAGGGGAAGGAGTCAGTGACTGAGATTTCCAGTTTTTCACTGCAGTCCATCCTGGCTAGGATAAATAGCCTAGTTTATATAGTCAAGAATCCAATACAACTCACAGATGTCCTTCCACATGTGAAGGAGAATGTAAATCCAAATTGAAAGCACTGAAATCTGCACCAAAAAGAAAACTAAGCTTTATAGTTATATAGCTTTAAAAATAAGGATAGGGAATACCAATTAAAGCTGCCAAAAAAAAATTAGGTTCTTTTCTTGATAAACAACCCAAATTTATGACTAATTCCATGACCCAGTGAAGACTCTTTTCTTTTGTTAGCAGATGAGCTGATAGCCAATGGATTCATTGTACTTTCTTGCTGTGGTAAAGAAAAAAGAAACCCCCAACATTGCACTTTTCAGTCTCAAAGAATTAGCTGAATTGTCATCCTGACCTCCATTAAATCAGAAGAAAAGCTCTGTTACATCTAGAGGGAAAAAGCATTCAATTAAAATGAATCGGATTATCAAACAGACTTTTCCACAGTGGTCCAGCTCTGCTCCAGTTGACTGATGTACTACACTGAGTCAGTAAATTCATACAGGGGACCAAATTTCAGTCAATAGGTTTATTTTTTGTTCAGTGTTTCACAATCAGAGAAGCATGACTTATCTCCCAAAGTCGTCTTTGGGAGAACAATTAAGTTATTTAAGATGAGCAAGGCAAGCTGCTGACACATTTCAGTTTTGAAGGCACTGCTGTTCAGTTTATCCAGACAAAGCCTGAAACGTGAAAGCTGGCCTCCTGCCTTTGTTTTCTTGTAACCGACTGCCGAAGAAGCAGATTTCCCTGCTCCATGGCTAACTAGATTTGCCTGGTTTGCTTAACCAGTGAGCACATTCCTGCACTTCAGGAAGAACACTCCGGACTCATTACAAGCTACTGGGCTACAGCACGACATTGAGAAAACAGATTTGTTTTGGACAAGCTGCTCTGATGTGGAGGTGCCAGGGTGAATAACCTTTGGAAAAAAAAAAAAAAAAAAAAAGAAAAACAACAAAACCCCCAAAAACCTGCCTCCAGGAACAAGATGAATAATCTGACAAATGAATAGCTCTGTATTTTATATCAAAGCACAGAATGACTAGAAGTTGTGGAGATCTGACTCATGAGCAGAAATAGAGTGCTGGGGACGGCTTGAGCCGTTGCTACCACCGGCTGCCTGCCCCCACCGCTGGAGAATGGGTGGCTCAGATGCTGCTTCTTAAGCAATTCAGCCACAAAAGGCTACAGTTGAGCATTTTCAAGGAAACGTGTCAGCGCTAGTTTTTAGCAGCACTCGTTAAGATAAACCTTGAAACGGTCCCGAGTTGCTACAAAGCCTTTCAGCTCTTGAGGCAGGAGGAACTGGACAGACACTTTGCCAGGCATCCCGGTGGAAGTCGCACCAGGCATAAATCAGTACTCAGCAAAGCAGCTTGTCCTAGCTAAGTGGCACTCCGCTGCCACGGCAAGGTGTTGATAGAAGCCTCCTCCCCGCCCCCTTTCCCAACCCTCTTATCAGTAAAGCAGCCTTTTTGAGATGGGCAAATTTTAAGCCCGTGACCTATTTAAACGTCCGGTCCCATCACCGACCAGCAGCGCAATTCTGCAACAACTCCCGTAGCACTCTGCTGCTGTATTTCCCCAGCTGCTCTCTGTGACAAGTTCCCCGCCTCAAATAGAAGCCCTAATCCTAGTGTAAAGCTCCAGCCTTGCACCTTCAGATAAACATACATTGTTTCACCTGGTCTTCTGCGAAAATGAGACTGTGGCAAGGGCCTTATCACTGCTGCTTTCTCTACCTCTTCTCAGCTCCTCCTCCCACCCGTAACTTTCTAACGTGTTTATCATGCAGAAAGAGAAAGACAGCTCAGAAAATCAAACTCCTACAAACGCGGGGGGAGGGAGAACGGGTGGTTGGGTATGTGCACCCATCCCCACTGAGGGTACAGTTACACAGCAGCTTCAATTGCTCTAAATTGGAGTTGCCGTAGCAATGCCTGCCCTGCCTGCATCATCCTGTCCTCCCCACCTTCTGTCAGCAGAAAACAAAGGAGGTACATGTGAAAAGCAAAAAGTCACTACCTGTGGCTGATTCTTCTGAAAACCAGCCCTACCTAAAAATTATTCATTTTGGTTGGTTGAGCTCCATACACAGGTCACTTTGAACCAAACCGAGGATGAAGGAAACATCAGGATTTTGCAGGATAGGGGTAAAAGAAGCAGCACTGTTGCTCTGTTGATTTTAGGACAACTGAATTTCTGTAGAATGAATTCTTAGCAGGGTTATAGCAGTGCTGAGAAGCTGTCTCCAAAAGTGGAATTCCCATCCACCTCCCCTCTCAGCTCCGGCAGGTTACTTGCCGCTTTGGGCTCCCTGCCTGAACCTTGGCCACAGCATCGGACCACGGCTTGTCCCGGCTGCAGGTGGGAAGTGCAGCAAGGCAGGAGCCCTGCTGCTGCATGTTTCTTAACTTAAAACTACCGTAAAATTGCAACTCGAGGGTTAGGGGCACAATACAAAAGTATGGAAAGAAATGCTTCAAGTTCAATCAGAGCTATTTTGTCTCTGAATTGCGCAACATTCTGCTTTGCTACATTAAAACTCCTGTTAGAGACCTTTAATTTTGTTTCGCTAACCATTATTCAAAGAATGCTCTAGCTGAAAATATCTCCAGAAAGCCTAGTGATGTGGGGGATGATGACCAGCCTCTGAAGTTGTGAATTCCAACTGATTCACCCCATGTGAACCAGCGCTGTTGTCCTGGGGATTTCTTGCACTCTGTCGGCATCACTCAAGCAACAGTGTTTTTTGAAAATCTTCAGCACCGTTATTTATACACCATAGTACGTTTAGCGGTTCGCAAATGGCTTTAATCAAGAGTTTTCTTTAAAAAGGTAATTGTAAATACCTGTGGTATATGGAGTCAACTGATACTATTACACAAGAGGGGTCTGGCCACGATGCCCCTTTTCCACCCCTTCAAACAAACAAATATCAGGCAGTTTAGGAGAGCTTTATAAGGCAGTGGCTAGCGAATTGCGTTTGCGCTCCCAGGTGCGCAGAGGGAAGAAGCATCAGGTGTGCTTCCATAGCCTCCACACAGCCGACCAGCTACGGTTAGACGGGATGCCTGCCCAGGACACGCAAAACCGAAGGATGCAGAATATTTGAAAGTGGTTTGGCCGCTGGCAGTCAGCTGTGGGAGCCGCAGGAATCAGAATGCAGGAATTTGGGTCTTTGTTTCAGGAACATTCCTTGGAAAGTGTCGAGGCCAGCTGCAAGACGGTCCGAAATCCCTCATCTTATCTACGGTCGGCGCAGGGAGCTACCCGGGGGACCCTGCGGTACCGTCCCTCCCGGCTCCGGGAGACCGGGGGCTCCCGGCCGGCTTGCCGGGGAGCCGGCGCTCGCTGAGGGTCACATCCCTTCCCAACCCAGGAGTTGCTCTGCACCGCCCCGACCCCAGGTACCCCAGGACCGATGCGGGGCGGTGGGCGGCAGGGGCAGCTGCACAACACCGCAGGCTGGGCGGGATTTTTTTATTTCTTCCGATCTTTTCCTCATCTGCGCGCCGCGCACTGCCCGCTCTGCTCACGGGAGAGCTGGGGCTTTAACTTTGCACGGGGAAAGGAGCAAAAAGAGAAGCAGCCGGGACGGGAGGAAAGGAGGAAGGTAGCCCCTGTTCGGGGGTCCGCAGCGAGGGCGGCCGCCACCTGCCCCCGCCAGCGGCGCGGGGCGTCCCGGCGCCCCCGGACTTACTTTCTGGGGGTCGGCGTAGGTGCCCAGCCCCAAAAGCGGGATGCTGTTCCCGTCGCTCAGCGGGATGCGGTGGCTCTCGGCTGTAAGGTTCATCGTGCCTGCAGGTAGGGCCGCCCCGGACCTGGAGCTGACTCCGCAGGGGGGCGGGAGCCTCCGCTTCACAGCCAACCGCGGCCCCTGCGCTCCGGCACCCACCGACGGCTGGACGGAGCGGACCGGCGGCGGCTCTGCAGGGGCCGAGGTACAGACTACCCGCTCCCGCCGCCGGGGAGCGCCTTTTTGGGGGGCTGAGCCACGTGTGCCCGCGGCTGCCCTCCACCGCACCCCGCCGCGCACCGCCCCGCGCACCGCCCCGCCCCGGCCACCGCGGCCCCGCGCACCGCCCCGCGCCGGGACGGCCCCAGCGCGACCCCCGAGGTCAGGCACGGGCTGAGTGTGGGATAAAGGCTGCTCCATGTGAGCCTCAAGGCGAGCCGGTGGGTGATCTGCACCCTGAGGGGCTTGGGGTGGTGCTGCTGCCCATTGCCAGGGACCCCCCCCCCCGGCCCGCCGTGCCCGGAGCTACCGGCAGCAGGGCACCGACTTCACACGGTTTGGGGTGTTCGGTCTTGGAACTTTTCCCACAGAGGTGTAAAACCCGGGACAGTTTCCACCCCTCTTTTCCAGTGGCTGAAACCCACTGCCGTAGAGGCAAGGAGAGAATGAAGGAAATGCCAGATTGCTGAGTAGTTCCTCTGCCTCAATGTGAGTCCCAGATTATGGTGAATGGGCTCAAGTTCCTCACTATCAGGTTCTGCTCCACTGTAGAAAAAATGTATATATTTCCAAACGCTGATAGCCCAGAAAGGGATAATGTCCTTTATGAAATTCAACACATGGCTTTTACTCTTCTCTGATCCTCATAAAACACTCAGGGCCATCCATGCTTTTACACCACTCTGCAAGATGTACCCTGTCCTAACCCACCTGCTTTGTGTCCTGTATCTATTCTGAGTTCTCCCCATTTGATTTTGAAGTGTATGGTCTTCTATGTCTTCCCAGATCAACCTGAAATTAAGCCCTCAGAGAGCACTATTTCTTAGCCACAATGATGTGGCTTAGCCTGGTAGATTATTTTATCTCTTCTAATACCCCACTTGGCTTTCTGTGCATGGTAATAGTTCAGCGGGTTATGCAATTCCAAGAGGGGTTGATGGATCCATCATGATAAGTTATCTTTGCGGGGTTCTTGAAATCAACAGGTGTACTCTAGTTTGCATTTAGGGAAAGGGTTAGTGGCTGCTAGGGCTGGGAACCTAACTTGAAGAATACCCTACCAAGGGACCCTTTTAGTGTTACTGGTTAGATAGGGTATCCAGTGAAGATGGAAAAATTGCCACTTTCATGAGTAGGAATGTGTCAAGAAGCTCAGGACTAAGTGCGAGCCAACTTGATCCCAGCCCAAAAATTTCTAGCTAACTAGGACGCCCTGCAGGACAAAGGTGTTGCAAAATGCTCCTTGGAAGGTGGATTGAGTGTGACCGAGGCTTTCCTGGCAGCCTGTGCTTTCCCTGAACAACACAATGCAAAGAGCTATCTGTAAGGTGACTAGGTTCCATCTCAAGGAGGGAAGCCGGGGCAAACTACTGTGGGCACACTCATTCTGCTAGACCCTGTCTGCATGTTACTGCAAGCTCTGGGTACCTGCAGGTGTGACGTGGAGGAAGGAAACCCAATGACCACCTCCATGCCTCATTGTTTCCACGTAACTGATTGCTGTTTTCTTGCTACAGGAGAAGCTCCTGTCTCCTCTCCCCATGCCAACCATGCTTATACATACCCTGTGTTTGTTGGAGGACGAGTTGATTCTGGCTGTATGTCTGAGCTACAGCCCTCATCCTCGTGTGTTTCCAATGGAGGAGCAAAAGCATGGAGAGAGGTGAAAATGGGGTGAGTAGAGAAAAGTCTGACGTGGCAGAGGGCACTCAGAGACCTCCTTATTTTCAGTCCACCCCAGAACCCATTTTTCCATAATTCCTCTCAATCCAGCACCTAGTGGGGAGTTTTTAAGGCACAGTTTGCTCATTTGCTTTGGGATCAGAACACATCCAGTTTGCTCACGTGCTCTGGGAAGAGAGTGATGTGTGTGCCCTAAGCTGTGCGTGATCCTGAGCTAAGCAAAGAACGACTGCCTCGGTGGTGCCTGTCCTGGGCAAACAAGCAAGTGAGCCTCTCTGGCAGGAGTACACTAGTCTGATACATGATAGCCTTCAACAGCAACTGTGAAAAAAGGATTGATGGACCTGCCATAATTCAGAGAACAGGGAGCTTGAACAGGAAAAGGACTTGTGTTTCTAGGAACAGGCAGGCAAAGCAGTCTCTCACCCACGAGGCAAGACAAGCACCCTTCTCTGCTACAGCACCCATCAGGGTGTGGATAACAAACAACCTTGAGGTAACAGGCAAAAGTCATCTTACTTGTAGCTTCACTGCCAGACCCGTCCTTATAAAATTCAGCCAATGTGTTTGTCAGAGAAATTGCAGAGAGGCAGAGGGTTTTACAAGTTGTTCCCCCCTCTCCTGCACCTTAACTGACAGCAAATAGCGTGAAGACTTTTTATATATGAGACTTTTTAAGTCCCATAGCACCTCTGGCTCCCTACCCTGCTGTTCTAATGCATTTGCAGATTTTATATTAAATCCCAGAAAACAGATAGGAAAATGCATTTTTTCCCATTTACATCTGAGTTACTAACTCAAAAGATCTTTATTTCACAGAAGCTAGAAATACTAGCAGGTTTTGAGCTGACAGTGAGTATCCTTTAAAGAACAAAGGAAGCCAAATAATGCAGCCCAGAGCCTATCACATACACTTCTTGTTAGTAACAATTTCTGTTAGCTGTTCAGGGGAGTGCATGCAGCTCTCAGTTTCAGAGCTTAAATGACTTAGCCAGACTTTTTATGAGGACATGGTATCTAGCAATTCCAACTGCAAAACAATGCAAGTTTCTAGAGGCAAAGCATTGGCTGCTGGTTGTGTCGATCAGTAACTATTCAGGAGCTTTTATAAAATGCAGATGTGATTTCAGTTCTTTCTCTAGGAAATAAAAACAATGAAGTCTCAGCCTGATCTTATTAGCAAGTAGTGAGTGTTGCCATCCTATCAACCCAAGTTTGCCTTCTCTAGCAAAGCTCATAAAGCACACAAGAACACCTTCAAAAGCAACTAAGGGAGGTTTGTGATTCCTGTATTGATGGTGTAGAGTTTTACAGTTACATTAGTCCTCTCAGACAAGTAAAGAGAAGCAGCAATCTTATGCTTGCATGTGTTTTGTTCCCTGTCCCCTGTATCCAGACACAAATAATATAGATTGAAAATACAGAACATTAGATCTAAGTCTTTGGAGGAAAAGTGGGTCAGACATCTGAAGATTCTTACTTTAAAAACTTGCAGAAATCCCAGGTAAAGAAAGTACTTAACGGCCTCCTTACCTGAACAAACCTTGTCAGCGATCTTTTCAGGTAAAGAGGTGACCCTTTTACTCATTTTATCTCAAATTGCTGAGTATCCTGGGAACATGGGAAAATGTGCGAGGCCTTTAAATATAGACTCCCTAGTTCTTGGAAGAAGGAGCCATGGACTGAGAAGGACTGACCTTGCCATCTTCTAGGTTTCATATTTTCTTGGACATTTGTATATTGTCTTTTTTTTCCCGAACTTTTGGTTTGGACAAGGGAATATGTTAAAAATAGTATTCTGAATTTTCTCAATCTGGGTGTGTTTACACATTGTAGATTAGATTAGAGAGATTCTAGAGGTGGCTGACCTGTAGCGCCTAAAAATTTGCTTTTTTAAAAAGGAAAATTGGAAGTACTTTTATAATACATGTATTTATTAGATAAAAAGTGCATGTTGCTACAGTTTCTGTTTTCTCTATGCGTCGTGCTCCACTCTGTGCAATTATCTGCTAGAATGCATACTCTGCATGTGTTTTTAGTTAAAATTTCTTAAAACACGGTCTTAAAGTCTGCATATTTTCAGCCTAGTCCTTTAATAACTCACATAAAATAGCATGCGTCTGTCCTGCACGTGGAATATCTACTTGCATATTTTCAACTGTTTAGCTTAGAGATTTTGGTAGCATGTGTTAAGACTAATATTTCTTTTGCATTTTTGCCATTAAATATGATAAACTAATGCATCAAGGAAAAGCTCTAGTTTCACTTTTAAGCTCTAAGAAATAAGGTCTATGTAGTGTTTAGAAGGTGGCTATACATGAAGTGGCTTTTTTTCTTCTTGCTATGTTTTCCAGTGTGGTAACAAATTATGTAAGCTGAACTGGACAACACCTCTACTAGTTGTTGTAGCATCTTTTTGTTTTATATTCACATCATCACATGTGTCACAGTATAGTTCTTAAGGACACTCAGTGAGATGAGGGTTACATCTCACCTTAATCTTGCATTGTCTGCATGATTCCTTCTTTTGGTGACCAAGGAATTTTTCATATGAAAGCATTCATGATCTTTTTGATCATGCTTGTTGCACGAGGGTGATCACCGTCATGATAACAGCCTTGGCTTTGTGGGAAGTGTGATATAATAGGCATCCTTAGCAGTTTCTCTGCAAAGACCTTTTTTCCCTAGCTCCCATGGTGCATGTGAGATACTTGGCAAACAATGAAACGCTTAAATAATGTGTTCTTGTTTTATTTTGATTATTTTTATGTCTGCTAAGGACTTGTTCTTGGTAAGTTCTTCTTTGAAAGACCAAAGTTTGCTTTCATACTTTCAAGACTTACAGCTTAGCAGTGATTGGAGTATAATATATTTATACTTTTAGTGAAACTCTTCACTGTAAGTCCCACAAAGCAGTACCTGACCTCCAAAGACCTCGTCTGACCCAACTTTTCCAGAATTGGTACAACACTTCTGCTGGATCCCTAAGGAGAGTATGAGGACAGGGAGAAAATTGTGCCTACCCTCTGTGTCTGTAGAGAGATTTTGGAAAATACTTGATGACTGGATCACTTATCCCTTCTGCTTCCTATAAATGCTCTGTGGCTCCAGCTGTGATAAAAGGGAAATTTCTATGTATCCTTGACACTGTTCCATTCTTCTAGTAACACTGAAAAAGTGAAGCCACTTTTGAGGCCTTTGATCACTCCTGGGGTACAAGAGGAATGTTGCAGCTGCTCCAGATTATTGTGCCACCGCTCCAGTGGCTGTGGAAATGTGCTCACACTGCATCAAGGCACAGGGGCTTCCCCACACGCCAGCCTGGCAGTGACCATCCTGGCCTGTTCTTCTTCCCATGACACCTTGGAACAGGTGCAGAGCCCCAGGCTGTGGCATCAGCTGGAATGAACATGGTGACAGCCGTGGTGCTGGGTGCTGTGGGGTGCCATGGCAGGTGGCTGTGCAAGTAGTAAGAGTCTGCTCAGCACTTTAATCCCCCTCTTGTTTGGACAGTAGTAGCTGAATGCATTTGTGGAGGATGCTGTACCAGAAGCAGCAGCCACATGGGAGAGCTCCCACATCTGATGGGAGTAGAGGAAGCAAAACTTCACAACACAAGAGTCAGAAGTAGCCAGACTACATATACACCACCACACATTTCCTATGGCACAGCAAAAGGGCAGCCAGCACTAGCAGTACAGCCCGTAAAATGTATCCTTTTTCCTGTTGGGGTCCTCTTCTGTGACTGGATGTGGCACTTAGTGCCATGGTCTAATAACTGCGGTGGTAGTGGATCAAGGGTTGGACTTGATGATCTCAGAGGTCTTTTCCAACCCAACTGATTCTATAATTCTATGATTCAGGAGCTGAGTTGATCCATTACCTTCCAAGAAGTGTTACTTACGGCCTGAAAAGCCCCATGGAGGACCAGGAGCTCCTTTGGAGGATCAGGAACTGTGGGGAGAGCAAAAGAGAGACTCAATTTGAAAAAGTCATCCTTCAGAAAGGTAATCCTCTGGAAAGGTAATCCTCTATTTCTTTATGGGTGTCATTTACATAGGCACTGCCTCACGAGCCTGCTGTCCTTTGAGCACTGTCCTCATGCTCCAGTTTGGTGTTAGCAGGGCTTACAACAAACCAAGCCAGAAGTCAGCTTTTTTTCCCCATCACGATCTGTTTACTGATGTTATCTCTTTCTTCTAGCTATAGTATCTCAGTTTCTGCTCCAGACTGTCTTTGCTGTGGCACATGCCCGACCTGGGAGCTGGTGAGCACTGCCTCTCAGATCTCGGGGCAAAGGTCAGTAGCTGCATAGTGGCCTCTGGATTCTTCAGATACCGACCCTCATCATGTGGGGAGGCATTAACCTTTGGCCCTGAGTAAGTGTCCTCATATCTCACCTCAGTTAGTCTGCCCTGCTGTTTTATCCTGTTCAATATAAAGCCCTTTTCTTTGGCATTCTGCAAATCTAAGACCTGTCTTGATGTTTTCCAGCATGCTATCCCCTGATGCTGGTGGGAAATACCCTGTGTGTTGCACCCAAGGCTAAGTAAGTAGTGGCAAAAGGGGCAACCTGAGAAGAGGTGATCATACATTCACAGCCTCTTTTACTTCCAGAGAGAGCAGTGGTGGTGGCTCCCTCTGTGTAACATTTCTTCCTCACTCAGAAGAAGGATAGGCACCATGGGATGTTACTGTCTGTATCATGCAACTAAGGTGTTTTGAGAATTTGAGGTTTGGGGTTTTTAACTCATGATTCAGGGGGAGGGACTCACCGAGAGTCCTTTAATTCAAATCAAGCTCTTGGGACAGATCTTAGTGCCTTCCAAAAATGCGAGATTTCCCTTGTCTCCTTTTAATGCAGAGCTTGGTCAGGGGTTCACCTTAGTACATGACTCCTATTCCAGCCAACTCCTGTGTTTACCTTATGTGTAACTTCACACGGCCCCCTTGGGTCCATCTCAGGGCTGTACAGGAGTTCTTAGTTCAGCTCTGATGAATGATCATTTTACTTCCTTGCACTGGATAAACAGCTGTTTTCCATGTTACCTTCTTTAGGAGCCTCACTGGCATGTTGTTTCTTTCCTTGCCTCCAGCAACAAGCAGACATATCTGACTAATTGCAACAGGGCTACACCAGCACCTTCTTGCAGTCGGGACTGCACAAAAGTCGGACAACATTTTTCCTCAGTGCACCACATGGCAAATAGCCATAAGAAAACATAGCAGGGAACAAGCACTTGCAGTTACTTTTCCTTATCTTTTATTCTTCAAAAGGGTGAAAGCAACACAGGCTTGGAGATGAGGGTCCCATAGTGGCCTGTCCCCATTGGTGACTGCACTTCCAGCTTCGAGTCTCTACTGGGGAAGGTCTTCCTTTGAAGTACATCTCACTTGGACAGGAGCCAACGTCACGAGGAGGAAACTATTAGCTTGTAAAGAGAACCCCACAGGTAAAATCTAACAGCCTGCTGGTTTCTTTGCTTGCAGGTATTTCCTGTGGATGCTTTAAAAACAGATGGTATTTTGGGTTTTGCTGGTGCTGCCTGCTAGTGGGCAGTGCTCTGTTTCAGAACGAACAGGGATTTAGAAGATTAGACTTTAAAGCCCCCCATTGATGCTCTTTACCCTACCTGTACACTTTTCAAGGTGTTCCAGAATACTTTAAAAGGACAGATAAGCTCATCTTTGCGTGAGTTAGTCCTTGTCCTGGAGCTGTCATGCCAGAAGGGGACCATCACGGCAGCCCAGGAGGAGGGCAGTGCTGGTGGGAGCAGAATGCTGCTGCCAAAGGAGGTGAAGCCCCACCTGAGTGCTTGTGCTTTATGAACAGGAATTTTATCGGGGCTGGTGGGATTTACAGCTGTGTTCAACACTTCATTCCACATTTAGTACCAAGGTGCTGCATGCAGACCACAAAGATGGTTTTTTACTTTCAGTACACTCTCAGTTTGCAATGGCCATTCCTTTTGTCTGCTTTGCAACCCAGGTAAAAAAAAAAAATTCATCTTCTGCTTTTCTTTTCCCACATTGCCACTGAATTTTTGGTGTTCACATGTACATTGGCGAATTGAGAAATCTCCTGATGTATTGTAAAACCCACTTATCACATTCTGCCAAGCTCTACAAGCCTATCGCTTGTCTTCCATACCACCTTGTCTGCTGGAACTTCACTGGCATCCTTATTCAGACTTATGCCCAAATAGCTACCTTTTATAAAAGTCTTGACCTTCTACCCTACCACTTTTCCATGCCTTGTGTCATCTTGTGCAATGAGGCAGCATGATGTTAAACCTGCTCTCTCCGGGGCATTGTGTGGCATCTCTGCAAATCAAATGGTAGGGATAAAATTTGGGATTAGGAAACAGAAATAAACGAACTATTCCTTGTTTGCATAAGACTGGAAAAACAGCTGGGGCAGAGCTGGGGCTAGAACTCAGAATAAGTCATGGGGCTGCCTGTCATAACAAGAAAGGGGAGCTTGCAGCAACTTCTTTTTTTGAGATGATTTGTTAAATCTCCTGTAATTGCTTTAGTAAACACTATAGACTGGAAACAAAACAAAAGGTTCTCTTCCAGCTTTCATAGGTTACTTGGTATCTCCCATAGCCATATGGGATTAATGGTCGCTGTAGGGTAGGATTGTATCATAAAATTTTATTAAATGTTTTAAAGCCAATTTCAGCTTTCTAAAATTTTGCAAAGTAAATTTTTTCCATTGTTGGCACAGTGCCTTTGAAGTGCTAGATCCTGAAATTTTTAATCATTTAAAAAAATAAATAGCTATTTATTCTCTGCAGACCTGACACTGTGACAGCAATTCCACTAGTTATGCACAGTACTGTTGTTGTAGGCAGACAACAAGTAAAATTCTCCAAAGTGGAAATTCACTTTTTTTATCTTCCTTCATTTACAGAAGTATTTTATGTCTTACCTGTAGGCTCATTAAATGACAGTTTTGACAGGAAGGCTTGGGTTCTCCTACCAATTCGATATGTCTTTCAGATAAGCCTTCCTTAAAACTTTTGAGTCTCCAAACTGAGAAATGGGAAAATCCATTTGTGAGTATAATAATGATTATTAGAAATTCCATGTGTCTGAATTTTTTACTTTCCTGAAAAACCAAGCTTCCATTTCAGGTATATAGTTCCACTTACTGTAGGCACAGATATAAAATGTCTTTCTAATCCATGGAGAGCATGCAGCCTATATTTCAAGGAAAAAGCAGGCCTATGACAGCAAAAGGATCTGCAGGGCTCAGTGTCTAGGGTAGAAAAGAAAGGGCTGGATGTAGACGCAGTAAGTTTGTTTTCATAGGTAATGATGTATTTGCAGTAGTGTGAGAATGCTCATCTCTCTACAGCCCAGGACATGGTTGGCTTTCTGGGCCACAAGCCCACATTGTCGGGTCATGTCCAGTCTTTCATCCTCCACTGCCCTGAAGTCCTTGACAGGGCTGGTCTCGATCCCTTGATCCCCCAGCCTTTATTGATACTAAAGGTAATTCCTTTTGAAGTTGTTACTATGATTGGAACTGCAGGATCCTTGATCTTTACATATGAGGCTGTCAGGGCACCTCTTGGGCTGCTATAGCATCCTCTGATGGACAAAAACACCTTCTCGGTACCTGTAGTCCCTTGAGTGTGGTCCACCTCTGTCGTGAAAGGGCAGCAGAGGCTGGGGCAGCAATACCTTGCCCCTCCTGCCCAATCCATTTACAGGGTTCTCTTGGTGCACATCCTCAGCTCTGCACGTTGCAGAGGGCAGACACGTCCCTGCAACGTGCCTGGTGATTTCTTGCACACTCACAGGGCTGATGTGTACTTCGGGGAGTCCATCGAGGCTGGAGGTGAGTGAGCCTTGGCACTCAGTCACTGCCTGGTCTCACAGCTCATTGTTCACCCGCAGCTGGGACCAACAGACTTTTTTTGTCTCTGTTTTGTATAAATCCTCGTCGCTGTAGCACTTCATCTGATATGACTAACATGCATGGTTTTTCTCTGCTCTCTCCCCTGAGGAAGGTGGGGGGAGAGTAGTGTAGGCAGTGCAGTATTTCTGCTTCAGTCTGGTTATTTCAGAAACAAACTTAAAAACATATGTTCTTTTCAGTTTGTTTATGTGACAGAGACAAGGTCGAAGAGATATGCCTGGAAAGTGGAGCTGAAACCTCCCTAAGAGCTGGACTAGGTTGAGGGATCCTGTTACATGGAGTTTATTGCAGGCTGGTATTTAAGTTCACTATAGCCTGCCCCGTCGTTGTACTTTTAAAGGTCCCTTTCTTTTAGAAATATCTTCATTTTGTCTCCTCCTGTTTTTATATTTTCCATTTTTTTTTTTCTTTCAGGACAGTTTAATTTTTTGAAATACTCCCCGTTTTGCAGAAACCATCATGTATAATACAGAAACACATTTGTACAAATATTGATAGCCCAAATTTTCTCCCTATCTAGATCTCCATTGTGTTGCATGTTGTGTCCTTGCTCCAAAATTCCTATCTAAATTTCCACTACCGGTGAGGCAGTCTGTACCCTTGAAATACATGCATGTTAATAAGGCAACAGTTGGGGTTGGCAGGAAATGGTGATGGAAGATTTCCTCATGAAAAAGTGAGGATTAGCACGTCTGGTTTTCATTCTTCATCAAAGCAAAAGGAGAGTTTTATAAATGATGTTGTGAAGAAACCTGAGGAGGGGAGATTTCAGGAGATGAAACCCTGCCTGCTGGGCAGGGAGGTAAAGGGGCAACTGGCTTCAAGCCATAGCTCGGTTAGACCTGGATGTAGACCTGAAGCCCCTGCCTCTTTGAGCTTGCTGGGTGGGGCTGTTCCCCTCTTGATCAACGTTTAAAGATGTAGAAAGTGAGAAGAAAAGTGAAAAAACAGATGGCAATTAACTTAATCATGAGAGGGGAGCACCTGAGTGTGATGCAGGAGACAGAAGTTCAAGCCTTTGCTGAAATCTCTCACAACAAGGAATTAAATTTTCTCCTTCATGTTCTCCTCCAGCACCGTAATCCCTGTGGTTGCTGAAGCTCATCCTGCTTCTCACCGGCCAGGTTTTCCCTGGGGCTGGGAACTTGCAGCCATTCAAGCACTTCTTCTGGGAACAAGTTGCCATAAAGTGCTTCCCAACACTTCCAGGACTGCAAAAGGGATTTGATGAAGACAGCTGTCATTTGGTTATACCTGTATGCAACATCTTCTGGTCTTTTGCACAAATATAGTTAGAAGCTTGAATTAAAAGGTGGAACAAGGTAAATTGGGGATTTTGGAGGGATTTTGGTAAAGTCTTGCACTTTGTCGCTGCGGCGATGCTATGGAAATGTGATTTGTGGGGCCAAGGGGAGTCTAAGTTGGATATCTTTGTGAAAAAAACTCATGGTTTTGAGCACTCCTTTTTAATCTTGCACCTTGGAGATGTGGTTAATTTTAAAGGGAACAGGATCAGTGTATAAACCATGATAAACCCCCATTAACTGGAAATGGGAAAACACCTACTGAACCAGTTTTGAAACGTCTGGATGCAAGTAAAAGGGATCAGAGGTCTGTTTGTTGCTCAGAGAACGTATTTGACACAGTGGACTAATAAATTTTCTCGGATTTTCTTTAAAAAGTTAGTTAAATGAAAGGTCAGTCCCGTTTGTAAACAAAGCTGTCTGAATTTATTGTAAAGTAAAAGCATCAGGGGCTTTTGCAGTGCTTTCCGCTGTGGCTACGTGCCAGTACAGTTGCTATTTAGAAAGCTTAGTGTGTATGATTCTTTTTTATTAGAAAATAAATGGAAAAGACGTGCCAATCAGTAGCTTCGAAAGGTCCTTACTGCAATATCAGTGTTAGAGCTGTGCAACAGCCTCCTAATGAAATGGGAAAGCAGAAAAATTGTTTTCAGGCACTTTGGTAGAAAACTGAAGCTCTGGATAGCTTAGTGGAAGGTTTATGAACCTTCTGGGGAGTGTCCACTGTGTTTACCCAACCTATACTGATTTTTTGCTGCTTTTTTGAAACCAGCTGAAAAACAGTAGTTTGAGGAGTCAAACCAAACAGAAAACAGGAGAAAGGGACACTCTGAGGATGGGAAATCTTGTACAGACACCTGCAAAAATCAAGCAGCTGTTTGTTATGTTGCACTGGCAGGAATGCTGTGCCGAGCAAGGGTAGTGGTTGCCTCACGAACTTTTGGGTGATGACATCCTACTCGCTCTCCACCTACCTTGTGGCTGATGTTGGCAGTGCTGCCTAGTTCTGTTCACATTATCTGTCCAAACTAGAGATCTATCAGGCACGTGAGCCCCCTGCAACACAGTGGGAAAGAGCAGCTCTGCGTAGGGACCCAGGCTGTGCGAGCTGGGCAGCTGCAGCAGCGGGACTGCCTCTCCAGCTATCCCTAATTGTTTTGCCACAGCAGTGCCAAGTTTAGAGTAGACTGCATTCTGCTTTTTGGGCAGGACCTGTAGCAGTAGTCTCATCATTTGAGGCTAGTGTGGATATCTCTGTGTCTGGAGTGCTTCGTATCCCATGCCTGTGCCTCCTTTGCTTTTTATATAATGTGGCTTGTACATGGTGTCATTTTACTAGAACAAGGCTTCTTAGGCACTGCTGTAACCAGAGATACCCTGACCTTACTGTCACATGCTGCCTATTTCTTGTGCCAAAACAAAAAGGTGAGAAAATAGATATAAAGGGATACAGCAATTGCCATGTATGTATTTGCCTGTAAATAATCTAGTGGCAATGTTTCTGTTTGGGATTTCTGCTTCATTTCTGCTTGGCAACTGGCTTTGGAGAGGCTCAGGGGGTTTTATTTGCTTTTTCGAGGGAGAGAGAATAAAGATAAGGGGAGGCTGACTGAGGCTGTCGTGAGACCAGTGAAGCTGCAGCACATAGGCTGGGAGCATGGATCATCCTTCACGTGTGCTTAGGGAGGCAGCCAGGTTCCCAGACAGGATGGACAGCTAACTGGGAAGGAAAGGATAGCACAAAAATATTCTATGGTCACATGGCCAGGTTTTATTTGGGCTGGCCTTCACCCCCTGTCCCCATCACCTTTCCTGGGCAAGGCTCTCTCTCGAGGCTTGTGTAAAAAAAAAAAAGCTACACCCTTTTTATTAAAGCCACGTATTTAAGCAGGTTTCCAGTAAACTACTGCAAGTGCCTGGACTCTTATTTCAGCATGAAGGTGTGTTTTGTGGGTTTTTTTGTTGTTGCTGTGTGGGTTTGGGGTTTTGTTTGTTTATTGTTTGTTTGGTTTTGGTTTTTTTTTTAAATAATTGACTTTTGAGTTATTTTAGCTTAGGAAAAACAATTAAGAGCAGATGGCAATTAATACACCGTCTTCACACCTCCTCAAAAAAAAAAAGGGTCACCTGAGATTGAATGAAAATCACTGGAACATTAGCTTGTATGGGAGAGTGTCCCACCAGATGGAAAGGTCTCATCACAGCCCAAAAGCTCTTCTGGAATACCTGGCTGAAGGAACACAGCTTTTGTAATGGCCACCTCTTGGCTCTAAGAGAGCTTATTTCTCTGAGCAGCAGAGCCCTTTTCTGCACCACTCTGCCTCTGAACCAAAGAGCATGAGACCTAAATGACGCTGTGTGACTTCCCGAGTTTTGTGATATGCACGGATGGTTTGGCCAGCATTGTTCACGCCAAGCGCTCAGATAGGCGGAGGGGCTTTGCATGCGGCGTGTCCCCTCCAAATTGTCCCACAGTGGCCTGTCCCAGCGGACCACCTCGATGGCTGAATGAACAGCAGCTGTTCATTAACACGGAACAGAGATCCGGCGCTGGCCATAGGAAGTAAAAGCCCTAGAGCACACTGCAGTAGCCTTGTTCTCCCTTTACAAAGCTGCTCTCTGTTAAACTGTGGTATCGACCCTCATTGGCGTACAAATGCCCTTCGTTAGGGTTTGCATGCTGTGTTATATGAGTCCGCAGTTAAAAAGCAAATGAACAAAACCTGCTTGTGGTAATTTACTGTAATGGCACTGGAAGTCAGTTTAATCAGGGAAAAAAAATGTTTGGGGCGATTATGCTTAACTGTAGTGCTGGAAAGAGAGGGACGCTTGGGCGCTGAGGTGGTGACTTCACCGGTGACTGGGGAGGAGATGGATTATTTGCAAAATCTCAGCCTGACATGGCTCTCCCAGAACAGCCTGCTCCTAAGACACAGATCCTTATATGTTTAATAAGGTGTTAAGAGCAGAACTCGAAATGTTCATTCGCATTCCTCTGTTCTGGATCATTTCAGTGACCACCTGGTGTCCCTTTCTTCTTTTTCTTTTCTTTAAAGACGCTTTTGCATCCTGTGTATTACTTTCTGTTTACCCCTTGGGCCCCAGCTTGGCAGAGTGCCATGGAATGTGTTTGGTGTCCTGTCCTTTCCTAACTCAGCAAAACACTAAAGACAGTGCATAAGGATAAGCTGTCGTGTTTCCGCTCCCACCTCACTGGGAGAGCCTCATTCTACCAGTTGCTAGAGTAGCCTTTGCTTGGAAGGTGGGAGAAGGATGTTAAAGTTTGTACAAACAGTACTTTTGTTCCCAGGGAGATTTTTAACATTTATGTTGGTGGCTTGGTCAGGTTTGCGTACTTGAATAGTGATAGCAGCCTGGTATCAAAGTGGTAGGAAGGAGTTCTGTTCAAATAGAAAAATAATTTGCTTTCATAGGTCCAAGAAAGTTTGCTCTCAGACATCAGGAGCTGAAGAACTTTCCAGCTGAGGTGCCATTTTCCCTGTATTAGTGCTACAATTGTGAAGGTAGCTGTGATTTGCAAATTCAGTTAATTTGCTTAGCTGGAAGCAAAGCAATAACTCTACCCTTTCTGAAATGATCAGAGTAAAGGTCTGTATTTTAACGTTAAGAAGAGGTAGCAGTTTTGGGGAGTGTCATTAGAAAGTGGAACTCATGAAATAACACTGAACAGTGAATTGCCTGTCTTTTTAGTGTTTCTATGTGCGTGGATGTGATTGAGAGAGGGAGAGAAAGGATGAATCTGACACAAACTGTATTAAGTTTAGGAGTGAATGCAGAGGAGGCCATAGTTTCAGACTGATTTAGGAGTGCATTTGAGTCTGTTGAAGGAACCTGGTGTAAATAGCTGTGGGCTGCTGCCATGCTGAGGGCCCCTTTGGCCATCAAGTCTGCATCACCTCCAAGGGACACAGGCTAAGGCACCTGAGCCTCCTTTCACCAGCAGCACTGCACGTCCCACCCAGCTTCTGCCAGGAGAGGTATTCTGGTGAGGGGACAGAGCTGAGGTGATCCCCATGTCCTGAGTGGGCCCTGCTGTGCTGGTACGATACTGCTCTAGAAATTATCTAAAAAGATAAACCAGCTGAGCTGTTTTAAGTTTAGTTTGTTTAAGCCTTTTTCAGTGGCGTGAGCACACTGAATCTTTCAGTTGTCCTTCTACGGATATCTTTTGCTTTGTCATGGTGATGACATGCTTATTTGATCTATTTAGCCCCAAGGTATTTTGGCTAACACTATGTTGTCCTCTGCTCCAGGAGGCCTCTTTGATTCAGGTGCCACCACAGCTTCTGCCACCACAGCTTCTCTAGGAAGCAAGCCAGGATTTTTCTGGTAATCAGAGTGCATTGCATTTGTTCACTGTTGTTCCTCTTCCCTTATCTCTGTTTGTATTACGTTACCATTCAGGGCGTTCCCGCACTTGTCACGTGTTTGTATGGTGCCCAAAAGATGGCACCTCTGTGAGCTTGTGATCTCTGTGGGGGACAAAAAGTACCAGAGAGAGTAGCTAGAGATTGCTATAAAGATCTCAATGTTGTATTTTTCTGCCCTAAATGAAATTCCTGCTGTAGGTCTTCCTGCATGCTGAAGTGAGGAATCTGTGTGAAAGTGTCTTCACTCCATGCGTGTTTATTGTCAAAGTCCTTCAGGTTTTGTTTGACTATTTTGATGTGTCCAGTTTCTTATCTGATGCTTTCTGGTTACCTTTCAAATTCATGGGCAAAGTCCAAAGAAAGATTGGCATATACTTAACGGAGGGTGGAGTTGGCAAAGAAATGGTTTAGCTCTGCCTCCTTTTTGATTGGAAAGTTGTCCCTGTAAAATAACCCCAGGTGGTGTCTGAAAGAGTTTCTGCATCTTCTGTGACTGCTACTGTCACAGTACCCAGAGGAGTATATTTCATTTTAAATTAGAGGAAAAGACTGTTCCCACTGTGTTACTGTGGTACCAGAGAGGTGATGGGGCTGGAGACATGTTCAAAAGGAGAATCAACTTCAGGCAAATGTCTCTTCATGACCTGTCCTCAAGGATGTCCAGTGTTCAAGGTCCCACACCATCCCCAAGTACTCCGCTCCACTATTTCATCATCCCTACTGCTGGAAAAGAGGCCTTTACACCTCACCTGAACCTCCCTTCCTGTGATTTAAAGACTTCTTGCCCTAACCCCCCAAAAACTCCAATGCGTATACATTATGATGCTCTGCCTGCTTTAACATATAATGTTTGAATTTCTGAGAGAACAGAGAAGAAAGCCAACTTACATCTCAGAAAGTGACTTAGGGGCCTTTCTGGCTGAGCAGGGTCTTGACTGGAAGACAGAAAACTCCACTCTTACCATTCCAGTACAGATTTAAATCACCTACATGTGTCCTGACTGATAGTATTTAGTGAGTGGCAAGGCTTGGATACTGTGAAAGGAATATGAGAAGGAACATAAGAAGGTGTGTTACAAAGAGATTGTGTTTTCTCGGTATGCATTTGCGATCTGCCATCCTCAGGAGCAGGAGCAGCAGTGATTCTGGAACCTCATTCTGATTAGAGTGACAATTACAGGTGTGTACCAGAGTCAACAGTGAAATACCTGAGCACAGTAAGACAGCAGGAGATCTTGTGGTGATTATTAGTGGAATATTTGTAACTATGTCCAAGCAATTTACTTGATGAGTTATTCACAATACTCCCTGTTGGCAGAGAGATTATTGAATTTATATTAATGAGGAGCAAAAATTATTAGGGAAAAGGTTAGTGGTTGTGGCTTTAATTGGGGAGCAGAAAGAAAATCCTCCCTTGGGTCATTTACTCTATTCTCTTGACACTCTGATAGAGCGGAACTTAACTCTCAACTGATCCTTCTATCCCAGTTTGAAATGCCTGAAGTGATGATGATCTCATTCTTTTGAGCTATGACATAAGCTGTGAGTGTCAGTCTCGGCAGGTGACCACATCTCTCAGAGAAGTTTCCTTGAGAACTTTTTCAAGCAGCTAAACAACCCACTTCAAGTGGCTGTGCAACAGATGATTTTTCCATGTTTCACCAAAGCTTCAGGAAAAGCAGTGTTTTTTAACAGCGTTCCACAGCCGTTGTTTTGATTTTGGAAAATCCATTAACAACAACAACAACAAAAAAAATCATTCTAGTGAGCTGAATAAAGCTGAACTGGCAAATTGCAAATACCCAGAAGGAACAGTGTCTTGTTTATAAGGAAAGAGTGTGGTTACTGTGGTTGGACAGCTGGGCTACGGGCCAGGTCATGCCTCCTAAACATATTTTATCTAACCTCATGTCACAGGCAGGATGTGGGGAATGTAAGATCTTCTCTTCTGAAAGGTAAGGGCCATTCACAGAGAGTGTAGACTGGCTCCCTTGACAGCTGCTTTGCCTTACACCCGCTGAACCTCTACTTCTTCATTAGGGTATCAGAGGAAATTTCTAGACCTGCTGGGATCAGAATTGGTGCAGATCCACCTCAGTGGCTTTCCCCAGGCAGTCAGAAAGGCAAAGACAGGCTGCAACCAGGCCTGAATGGACCCGTTCTTCTCAGCCAACCGCTAACACTTAAGGTATGTTTCTGCTTGGCAAGCACGGGGTGTGACAGTAGCACATAAATCATGGGTGCAGCTAACATGGTCTAAAAACTGTGAGGTGGTAGGTATAGTCCCTGGAGAGTCCTTGCTCCTTTCCTGGCCGCTGGTGTTGCACAGGGTGGCTGGAAGAAGCCATCAAGGCTATGGAAGCACCTTGGCATGGTTGGCTAGAGCTAAGGGGACGTCTAGTGGCGACATTTTAAAATCCAGATTTCCCTTTAACTAGAGGCATCTAGTTTTTCCACTGTTGCTGCAGCTTCCTTTAAAGTGATGGGCAGAGGCAGCAGTGAGATTAAAGGTGTCCTGTGTCAAATTTCCCTTGTGAAAGAAACCGGCAAATTGAATTACTGGATACAGGCAAAGCTCAGCTCTTAGTCTCTGTGCTGCAAACCCTGGGATGGTGGTGGGGCTTCTGAATGCAGAATGGGTATAACTGGTGTAGAACTGATGCTGTCTTCCTGAAATAGCCTGATGGGTTTTATATTACCTCTGTCTCTGCAAGTGGAGACCCCAGACCGTAATAAAAAATAATTTAAACTTTGTAATTTGATTTTTTAATGTGAATTTACAGAATATGTAAGACATTCATGACTTACACAATGCAGTGAGACCCTGCTGTATGACACAGACTTTCAAAAGTCAGTTGCTGATTTCTCAATACAGTACACTGATTTTCACAGTCATATTTCATGACCCCTTGGACAATAACTGGGGACTTAATGTGGGGTAAAACTAAAAGAGACAACACTGTATCCCCTTTATCCATATGCTTATATACTGCTGTGACAAAGGAGAATGTATGTAAATATAGATATCCATGCAAGGCAATGCAGTAAATAAATATTGAACGCAGATTAAAAGAGGTTCACTAATATCATCCTGTTTTCTTTTAGGATTTACGAAAAATTTCCTTGGCATTATGTGCTTGGTGGTAAGCTTGCTCTGAGGGAATGTGCTCACAGAAGGACAATTCTTTGGCAAAATGATCTTTGAGGCTGTGCCAATAACAGCTAGAGGAACTCAGGTGCAGCTCCAAAAAGGCTGCTCCCCCACTATGAGGACCATTGCAACAGGCAGACATGGTAATGTAGTGCTAAACTGCCTTCTCTTTCTCCCTAGTCTGAGAAATGCAAAGTTTTCTCAACGCAAAGGAACTAATTACTTATTTTTCAGGCTATTGAACCAAATGCAATGTATACATGCCCCCCGATGTGCTCTGGCATTGCTGCTGCTGCAATCACAGCAGGAAAGGATTTTGCTGCTGCTGTTGTCATATTTTTCTTGTGGCACGTTTTTAGACAAAGCTGTGTCTTGTTTTTGGATTTTTTTAATGCACTGGGAAACTTCTGCTCTCACTCCTTGGCCAGTTTAATTTTCCAAATCCCAGAATTAATTTCTTTGAATGTTTCTTTGTTATTTCTCAGTAAGTCTTCTTTTTTTTTCCTTTCTCTTTCTCATATCATGAGGTCTTTTTCCCCTCCTCAAACCAGTGACCAACAGAAAGACCTCGAGTAACAATTTCTCATCCTTAACCATCTAGTTTTTTTAGCCCAGACTTTTCTCCACCATTCTATCTTTTGTGTGTTCAAAGCCAGTTATTACCTTGATTACAGAGCATCCCTTCATGATGAAATAGCTCTGGTGCTGAGCAGGAGAACAGGAAAGCTCAGACACCTACCCTTTCTTCAGACAAGCTTTCATGCTCCTGTGCTTAGAGATTGATAAAATTCCCCATGTTAGGTACTGAAGTACTCATGTACTGGTTTCCTTTTCCATGGATCCACAATGAAATGTGGTGGGTTTGTTCTGTTTTGTTTTCTTTTTTAAAGTTCCCGCCCAGGTGTTTCCAATTGATTACCTTTTCTTTAAATTTAACTTGTTTCTATTTAATTCTTACATATTCCTCCTTACTTAACATTTTTGCCAAGACTTTTACTATTAAGGGCTAAGAGGAGAAGGGCTGCATGTGGAGGCAGTATTTTTTTCCCAGTGAGATTCTCTCTGCCCCTGCTACACAAGTGTAAGTAGTTTTAACTGTCTTATTTTATTTTTTTGAGTGAGGAGCAGGTAAGGTAGTTGTAAAAAAACAGGATCTGAGTTTTCCTTTTGCTGTGCTCTGACTTTTCCAAGCTTTGTGAAGTACTGAAGGGGTCTGGGATGGGAAAAATCAACAAATGCCTCTTCCTTTGTAACAGCATGTTCTGCAAGGGCTGCCTTTCCGTTGTGATATCCCCTCTTTCAGCCTTCTTTGCTCATCTACACTAACTACCACTACTTTGGGCTGCGCTGCAAACAGCAAACCACTGAAGGAGAGGAGGGGCCCTCTTATTTGGAAAAAAGCTTCCCTTTTCTAGATAGTCTTGGAGTGGGTTTGGAACTATCTTGTTGCTTTTGTGAAGGATTTTGTCATTTGCTACTTTGTGACATGTGGCAAATCAATTTGAATTTCCCAGCTCTTCTGCAGCACATCACTCTGTGTTCCACCTGTCCTGCCAGACAGATTAGATTTGCACTTGTAGAGTCTAAGCAAGCATGGTATTTGTACCAATGATGGAAATATTTTCTCCTTCCTCATGACATGACTGGGCAGAGTGTGTATGAAGAGTGGGTGTGCTCAGATACAGGCAATGTGTGTGTATCAGGACTGTGTTTACAAGTGATGCTCAGAAGACCAGTCCCTGGGCTTGCACTCTGCTGCTGCTGCTGCATCCCTGGCTGGTGCTGCCCGTCCCTTCTCCCGTGGAACAACAGTGCCAACTGCTGGCTGCCGAGCCTCGCCTGCCAGAACCGGCTGTGCCTGCGGGTGGAACTGGTCCTCTTAAGCTTAGTTTTAGGGTCACCGCTACCTAAAACAAAGCATCCCTTTGCTGATGGTTTGGGTACTTCGCAGAAATATCTCGGTTTGGTGGTCCTTGTTTCCATACCAAAATAATATTCTACTGAGCTCAGGTGAGCCTGGGCCGGTTACCTTTCCTTGTGACATTTCTCACATTCATTTCAAAACTGATTGTTAATGATGTCTTAAAACTCTGTGTCTCTCCTCCTCTCCCAGGGCTGGCTGCTTAGAGCGAGGAGAAGGTTTCTGCTCTGAGCAGTGGAAGGGTCATGAAAGGTGTTGTATGCTCCCTGGAAGATTTTAATCATGGAGTTGTGGTAGCAATTTGCCATCTACAGATTTGAGATACACATACGTGTTATAGCCACAATGAACTCTGGGGAAAATGAGATGGTGGTTTATGTATTTCTGCACAGGGTACTACACAGTGGTTTTGTTCAGGGAAAAAAGGGAAAGAAAACGGGGAGGATAAGAAAAAGAAGACAATATGCAGGTGTACATGTAAGTGTCATTTTGTTTGAATTTCAGTGAAATGCTTTAATAGAAAAAGTAGTTTGTTTGGATTGTTGTTTTTTGTTTTGTTTTGTTTTGTTTTGTTTTTCACTAAGAAGAATATCAAATGGGAAAGACAGGCCTGTTTCTTTAAATATTTCCCGTGAAAAAGTGCTCACATTATTTTTTTGCTCTATAAGGCTCTGTGTTCCCTGTCTCCTTTCCTTTTTGGCCTGTGGTCTTATTCTGGGAGGGTTACAAATGTTTGCAGGAGGTGGCAGTAGAGAGGACACATGTATGTGGAGTAGGAAATGGGAAGGGAAAGAAGTATTAAAAAAAGAAATTTAGAGAGCTTTGCAGAGAAAGGGGAAAGACGGTGAATGGGTAAAGCAATAAACCTGGGAGAGATGATCGGGGGAAGTTTGCAGAGAAGAAAAAGGGTAAGGATAGGAAAAGACAGGCAGCCAAACAAACTGAAAGTGAGTTTAATGAGTCAGTGTTTCTGTGTGTTTCTGGCACCTCTCGAAGGGCCATTTTTTACTTGCTCCCAGCCACAAATGTTCTTCATAATTTTTGGAACAGAACATAAGAGGAAAACTAATAAATCAGCTATTCTTAAACATATGTGACAAGTCCAGGCTGAGGCACAGGTGAACCACAGCCATGTGAGGTCTCTTAAAACCAAGTTGGAGAACTTTGGCCACCACCACAGGTTTTGCACTGCTTCCAACCCTCTGTTACTCTTTCACTCATGTGGTGTTGTGTTCCCCCTCCAGCCCCAATGTCTTCATAAGGAAATCTAAACGAGGCAGAAAGGAGAAAAAAATAAAACCAAAACCCTCAAAAAACCAGCAGTATTTTGATGCTACCTTGAAAGACAGGAACATCAAAACTCCTCCTGTGGAACTGAAACCTCAGGTTTTGGGTGAAGCTTATAAATCCTATGAAAAAAGTAACCCTCAAGCAGTCTGTCATTGTAGCCCCAACTGGGAGCCCCAACTGGGAGCCCCAAGCTGGCTCTGGGCAGTGTTGGGGATGGGAGGGCCACCACACTCCACTCAGCAGCGGAGAAATTGTGTGCAAGCGCAGTTCTGCTTGTGTAGCGGGTTCCATGCCAGTCAGGTGTTATGCTAAATGTCAGGAGTGGGAAATTGGAGCAATGAGGGGACAATCTCAGTCAGTTTTTCAAGCCATGCAACAAAATATTTCTTGTGAAAGAAATTGACATTCTATGAAACTGATTTCTTAAGTATCATAAATCACAGATTTTGGGTTAGAAAGGACCTTAAAGATCACCTAATTCCAATCCCCCTGCCATGGGCAGAGACACCTTCCAGTAGACCAGGTTGCTCAGAGCCCCATCCAACATAAACACTTCCAGGAATGGGGCATCCACAATTTCCCTGGGCAATCTGTTCCAGTGCCTCACCACCCTCATGTTAAAGAATTTCTTCCTTATAACTAATCTAAAGCCACCCTCTTTCAGTATGTACTGCTCTGTTTCTAATGACAGTGTGTTGAATTTTTATTAGTGATGTGAATAATTAAGCCGGATGTCATGCCATTATTTGTTATTTCTTTTAATTAAACAAAATGAAAATTTTGCCAGGACACGTGGTTGCAATTTTCAAGAGTCTTGTTCTAATCACACACTGCTTTATTTTACTTTCACACAGACAGGCATTCCTCCTACACTGTGTGTTTCTCCGAATAAAGGGAGCAGGCTACATGCTTTCCTATCCATGGCAGGCCTTTGTCACTGAGATAGCCAGCCTCTTACTGAAAATATATTTATATGTATAATATATTATTATATTATTAAGGAAACTTAATGGTGGAGCAGAACTGAGCATACTCAACGGAGAGAAAGTGCACATAAAGGTAGGATGAGAGGCAGGGGAAGGCAGAGAGCTGTTACTCCCTGTACCAGCCATAGGTTTTTCCTGCGGTGGGGTGGGATGCCATGGGGACAGGTGAGGTGGCTGTGTTTGCTGTCCCTGGAGCCTGAGCAGTGGCAGTGGTGCTGGGAGCTGCGATGCCGCTAGATGTCCCTTGTCACCCGAGTGAGGTAGGCGGCTCATCCCCACCCCTGAGCTTCAGGCATATAAGATGTAGTGTTATAAAGAAGCCTGTGTTTTAAGTATTAAATATGGAGGAAAGTTGTGTCTGTATTAAAAAAAAGGTCTTGTATCAGCCTGTGAGGTAATGTTGTAGGTAGCAAGGAAAAGGGTACTTCTTTAGCCACTTTATATTTAATTTTTGTTGGAACATAGTCCACCATAGGGAAGATTTCATTTTGAAGGCATATTTACACCAGGGCAATTCAATATTTTCTGCTGGAAAAGAAATCATGCTAGGAAATGCTGGTTTGGTGAGCCTAACATCGTGATTTCAGCTAACTTTTCCCTGCTGACACAGGCCTGTCTGGTGCAAGATGGGATCTGGGCATCCTGCACCAGTTGAGCTGGTGGAGGGGTTTGGGGGGAAAAGGACCTACAGGCTTTCCTTTCACCTGCTTAATGATTTTGCCATTTTAGGCATGTTCATGTTGAAAAAGGCCAGAAAAAAAGGTCACTTCTTTGAAGAACTCAGCCCCTCCACCTCTCTGGTGCAGCTGTAGCCCCAAAGGCTCAATGTGCCCCTACAGAGCGGGGAAAAAGCTGGTGGAAGAGGGAACAGCTGCTGCGGGAGGTGGACTGGTTAGGCATATGGCATGGAGTGGGCAGAGCTAAGGGCAAGAGGCTGCAAGCTCTTGGAGGCAGTGTCTAAAGGGGGCACAAGGAAACCTCCCAAACCTGCTTCCACCTGGCCTTCCAAAACCTTTCCTTATGCTTCCCAGCCCTTGTGTCACTCAGTGTGCACAGATCCATGTGGAGCCCATGCTGCTCAGCCACATGGCTTGTGTTTGCCTTGTGGCTTGATCCCCTCTCCAGCCAGCTGTACTGGTGCTGCCGTGCCAGTGGTGCTCTTGCCCCTCCAGACCAGTGTGACAGCTGAGTTTGAAGGGCAGCCTCCAACAGCAGGAGTGTGCCAGCCTCTCAGCAGTCCTGTAAGAGTTAATGCCTCCCTGTGTCCATGTTTTCACCACAGTGGAAGCTGTGTTTCCATATGTCCCTAGCTTCCATAGCTGGCGCCTTGGCGTGGGCATCTGTGCCACTCCGCATGCCTGTGCCCTTGCAAAGACTCACCTGAACTTGTGCTGGGCAAATCCTCCCGCTCCTGGTCTCCTACAGTGCCCCGTGTGCCCTCTGCACGTACCAAGGCTGCACAGTGGGGTGTGCATGCCCCTAAACTGCCCTGAAAGCAACCACATGGCTCACCTGACCAGCCAACGCCTACCATGTTATGGACTTTTCTCCAACGTAGGTAATAACTGATTGACTGTCACCTGTTTCTCATAATGAGCTGCTGCGGTGCGTGACTGCACAAACCAAGCTGTTGTGTATTCAGAGTCATATCTGCCTGCCTGGATGACAGAAATGAAGCATTTGCTGCTTTCTACTTCATTTAAACCTGCGGGAGCCCATGGGGCGCATCCTCCTTGTGCACCAAGGTGTCCATGTGTGCCACTTGTCAATCAGGGACTTCTTCACCGAGTGACATCTGAGCAAATCTCTTAATAACAGAGGGACTACACACAGATTATTGTGATCATAATTTCACCAACATAGCCTTTATTACTAACGGTGATGTTGGAGATGGAAAACCCAGCTCGATTCTCAGATCCCTGCTGGAAAGTAATAAAATAAAGAGGAACAAAATCTGTGCATGTATTTGCTACCAAACCTTTGAAAAACACAAAAGTGGAACCCTGCCAATGTGATTGCTGGCAATTTTTCAGAATGGAGCCTCATTCTGAGGTAGGACTAGAAGTGGAAGTGCATTTTGTGTCTCTAACGTTAATGTCATGTTGTTGTGTACAAACGGAGGGCTTACAGTCATTTGGCATTTGTTGGTCTCTATTTTAATTATTGTGTGCCACTCTTAACACCTTCAGAGCATTTTTGAACACCTTCTGATAACAGAATAATTAGAAAATAACTTCATCAATCATAAAAAAATGGTGCCTATTTTGTTAAGGCGAAGAACTGACAAAAGAAGTACTTCAGTGGAAGTGGTCTGATAAAAATGGAGCCGTGTTTCATTTTACTTTGTTGAGAACATGGATGAAGGCAGGCTGGCTTTTATATCGTCTTTTGTTCATCCCTGGGCAATGGCAGAACTCGCAGCTAAATTGTGGTGTCAGAAAATTCTCTGACAGTAGCTGAGAATGATATAATATCATGTATACTCATAGCAACAACAAAAAAAAATTCCTAACCCATAGCTTGGATTTTGAATATCAGAATGAGCCTTCAGTACTAAGAAATGAGCCTGCAGTGCTAAGAATACAGAAAAAAATTACTAAAATTTGTCAAACCCAAGAAGAGTCACTTGATATAACCAGGAGCAAAAAAAAAAAAAAAAAAAAAAAAAGAGGAATGTAAGTGTAATTTTAAATTATTTATTTCATTCTCTCTCTTTTTTCATGTTAATATATCCTTGGCTCCTAGTTCACAATGACATGCTAATTACAAATGTAAGAAAACCTAACTTTTTATTGTGCTAATTAACCTGTATGTCACATAGACATTTGGGGAGAATTTCCCATGCTTTCTAGTGTGAATGGAAGGAAAGAGCAGCGGTGCTCACTTAAAACTGAATTTTTTTTCCTAGTACCTTGCAAAAAGGCATCATTGTATTTTGATTAATCCATGCTTGGTCCATCTCGGATGTTTCCATGGAAACAGAATTTTTTTCCTTGATGGAAACTGTTAGGCTCAGGAAAGCTCCTCATTGCACAAAACCATCAAGCTCCTAAAGAACCACTTGTTGGAAATTTAATGTGCATAAACAAAACTCCCAAATTCCTCCTTAGTGTTATTGTTGTCAATGCTAATAGAGAACTGTTTTCTTAATGACACACAGTGGTGCCTTTTCACTCCACAAGAAAACAGAATAACAGTAGTATTCTTTCCATTGCAAGAGAGTACTTTTCCTGGTCCAGAAACAATTAGCCTGCAAACCTTCCAAAATTAAATTTTAAGAGTTCTGATGTGTGTATATTATTTATTTCTGGATCCAAATAATTTGGCTTAATGGCTGTTAAATTGTAATTGATTTTATAATGAAGATTATTCTTGTGTGCCTCAGTTTGGGTTATGGAGTTTTGTTGGGGTTTTTGTTTCATTTGGTTTTTGGTTGGTTTGGGTTTGCATTTTTTCCTCACAAAAAGTATATACTCTCTTAATGGATGCTACTGTGATATTCGGAATACTATTTGAAAATCAACCAACAGAGGGAGCATTTTTCTGTTATTATTAACTTAACCAAGTAGTTGGAAACCTGACCATTATTTCTCCCATTATTTTTGGACAACATATTTATTGCGTAAAATTATAGGATTTCTTGACCATTAAAATGTCTTGGTTCAGAGTGTTTTAGTTTTAAAAAAGTCCAGTCTTAACTTCTGCTGACAATGCAAGTAGCTATTTTAAATTGTTGGGTTTATTGCTTGTAAATCTAGAAGTTTTAGACCACAGAGTATTTATTACTTTGATTAATAGGTAATTGCTGGTTAAAAATACATTGAGGAAAACAGTTCAAACTCCTCTAATTTATATTTGCCTTTTATTACATTGGCATTTAGGAGTACTACCCAGACTCCAAGATCCCATCATACAAGAGCCCATAAAAACACAGAATGTAAATAGTTTTGTTGCAGTAATGCCCTGATGCTAGTGCTTGTGTGAGGGCAGAGAAAGAAAAAAATCTATTGACTTGTTCACCTTTTTTTTTGTTTGTTTCATCTTTGTTCATCATGGTAGGGAATCTGCCAAATGGAAAAAGGAAAATCACTTTGAGAGCTACCACACTTTTTAAACTTCTTTGAGACATACCAAAAACAGCAATTACATATCAACTAGAGGAAAAAAAGTGGAAGCCTAGGTATTTCTTGATACCTCTTTTATGTGTTCCCTATTAGAATGTGAATAATAATAATGATGATGATGTTGATACATTCACTATCAGAATGTACACGATGATGATGATGATAATAATAATAATAATAATGTTTTGCAACCTGTGTTCTATCCTAATCTTTGCTCTTAAGATTTTGGGGTACTGTTACTTTTAACTACTGTAACTGCACTCTAAAATACTTCTCTATTGTCAGCATGAGATGTAAAGCAATTGCTGCTCTTTGCAGTGTCTCAACAGGTCGGAGTCAGGTACCCAACTGAGTGACAAGGGAGGCTATACAACACTTTAGAACTATTAAATAAGTAGAAGACACCAGGACCTGGCTGCAGCAACCTAAGTGAGACTTGATGCAGGTTCAGGGCTGAGCATCCCTCTTGGCTGGGAAATGTGATAATGCCCAAAATGGCCACGTAGTCAGGGTCTGGTGGTGACATACCACAAGCTTGACTTTGCAGAACTGTGCTGCCCAAAGACCAGGGTTTCTTTGAGGACAGTGTTTCTCCTTTATAGGTGGAGCTGCTTTAATGAGTGTTCATTTTGAACCTCAAGAGAATCATGCATGAGATACTTTGAGGTAGTAAGGTCTTCTAGTTACTGAGATTTTTTTCCCTTGATATTGCTTTCCCTGCTGATTAAATTGAGATGGAACTCTTTGGATTGCTATTTGTCTAACGCCCAAGAATGAGCAATCCCAGGAACCTGCAGTGTCTAGGCCTCTTGGGAACAGGAAGACACAGTATTAGCGGCATTAACAGTGCCTTAAAATTAAGTGTAGAACAGTACAGTCTGCAGCACTGCCGCGTGCAGGAGAGGGAGAACCCTATTTATACGCCAGCAGGCTATTCTGGGAGTGCTAACACTGGGAGTGAGCAGCTGTGAGAAAAACAGAGAATAAGTGACAGTACACTCTGAAATGGAAATCATAGCAAAGCGCCATATGTGTTGACTGAGTAGTACCGCCAGCGCCCTCGTTTCAGTGCTCTGAAGTGATAGCTTACAACTTGCTGGATGAATTTTCCCAAAACTGCTGTTCCACACAGTAATCTCCAGAATTGCAGCTGTTCTGACTTGCATACAGCACATGGGATAACAGTGGTCAGCAAAATTCAGTCTTGAACGCTGCTGGAAGACCAGGCAGGAACTGAAATATTTGCCTTCCCCATTGCAGACCTCATTAACGCATGTACATATCATCCCCTGGGAATGCAGTTTCCTGATCATGAGGTTCTTCTATGAGCAACAACGCAGATGGATTGCAGGAGTCATGCATTGCAATGTTTACATTCACCTCTTAAAGCTTTCATACAAATATGAGAACAGAATATTAATTCCCTTGACAAGGCAGCTTTTTCACACAGTTGGGTTGTTTATTTGCCTACCATGGTTACTATCAATAGTTTCCTTTCAGTTTTGTTCTTGGGCTCTTTAAAGATTTGAGAAGTTCCTGTGGGTCGTGTTTGTCTGTGCAATGGAGTAACTCCTGCCAAGCATGTGTATGCAGCCAAGGGCAAGCCAGGACTTGTGATAGTGGGGATCTGAGGTGGGCTTCCTAAAATATGTGAAAAGCCAGACTATTAAAAGAAGTCAGGGCTCTGTTATGGCCTCATCTCTCAAATCACTCTGCACTTAACATGGTAAAGCCTTGAAAATGCAATGGTTCTCGAACACTTTGGCTCCATCACAGGTGTTAAGCCCTTCACAAGTGTTAAGCCCTTCTCATCATGGCAGCTCCAGGCATCAGTTTGGAATCACTGTAACTGCAGCCATGTGTCCATCCTGGGAGGGCGTCCCAGACCCAGAGGTCTGTGCCACAGCTGTGACCCCCCTTCTGTGCCCTCCTTCTTCCTCACCCTTGCAAATCCTGGGGGAAATCCATCCTCAGATCAGGCATTGCTTTGAGAATGTCTCAGTTCTCCATCTTTGCTGCATGTACCTTGCTCTGCCAGCACGCCTGGTGGTGTCTCAAAAATGCCACCACGCTTTCTGATATTTCCTGTGGGGGAAACACACTGTTCCCTTCCCAAAAACCCTGGGAGGACATGGACATACTCACTACCTGCATGCTCAAGACCCTGGAGTGACCTAGGCCAGGTATTTGACAGCTTCAGTGTCAGTGTTTTTTCAGTGTTCCCCACCTACAATCTTCTTTACTTTTCATTTTCTATCTGAGGTTCATGTACTTATGCATAACAGTAAATTGTGCACCAAATATCAGAGGTTTTCCCAGTAACTCTTGTGTTTAATTAACCATGGCAATTTTGCAGTCTATTAGCTTTTCAAAAAAGATATGCATTTGTCTTGTGGGAAGCACCAGGTAGATGCCAGATGAACTAATTCTGCCAATTTATTCTTCTGGATTATTTGAAAGAAAGAAAGAAAGAACTTTGTGGTTTGGTACCAGAATAAGTTAGGCATCAGAAGCAACTAAATCCTATTTTCAAAACTGAGGTTTAGAGATATCCAACTCTGTGTGTCTTACTGAAAATCCTGAGGATGCAAGAACATAGTGAAATATCTGACAAATCTGAGAACCCAATGGTGCTGTGAGCAAGCCAAGAGATTTCCAATTCTAATAACTGTAGATATCCAGATTTCACTGATTGTTGAGTTTATGTGCCTTACCATGGCTGTTTAAAGGTCATGCTGAAAGATTAAACACAAGGGGTTTCTTGCTGGTGTTGATGAACAGGAGTAATTTGCTGTCATGATGCAGCAGCAGCAGCTGTGCATGGGAAGATTGTCAGTGGGAAGGTGCTCTGGATTAAGTTAAGCACAGGGTTTGGGGCCACAATTTTGGAAAACTCTGCAGCCAGCCGTTGCTTTCATCTTAATTGGCTTCTTATTTGGGATTGTCCTCTTCCAGATGGTAAACTCCGAGATTGTGGAAATCCAAGGTGAAAACTAGGGCACTGAAAACAGCTCCTGACCAAAATTCCTCTCGTGACTCAGATTCCTCTCACCTCGCCGTGGGCGAAGAGCACTGATGCAAGAACAGCGGTTCCCACAAAGAACCGCAGTTCAGAGAGCAGAATTATAGGCACATGCACATAGCTGTGTGGTTAATCGTGAACGAGTGGAGTGTGTTTGGAAAATGTTGCATAATGTAATTACTCATTTCTGTGCTGCAAATTCCTCGGGGAAATTACTGTTGTTTGAATGTACACGTTAGACATATGGCCACTGTATTAATGTTCTGTTCAGGAAAAAAATACGTTGGTCAATAATTTGACCTAAGTTCACGGTTCTCTTATGGGTCATCAAATTAGTCAGAACCGTATTTGCTGAACTTTAAAGCATGGTTATTTTGGGGCCCATGGGATTTGAAGGTTCTGACTCAAGGAAACAAGCTCCATAATGTTTTTTATTGACACCAGTTAAATATTCTTTCCTGGTGCATTCAAATGCAGATAATACTTTTGTGTGCCTCCAACTCAAAAAATCCAAAGAATAATTAATTTTTCTAAATATTCACTCTTTAAAAACTAGTTGCTTTAAAGTGTTGTGAGCTGAGTACAAAAATGGCTTCAAATCAGAATAACTAAGGCTGGGGGCAACCTTCGGTATTATCATTCTTCAAAAGCTATTGCCATGCCAGGGCAAGGGAAATAGCTGAGAGAACTTTTGGTAATGGTGTTTGAAAATACAGTATGTATGAAGAAAAGAGAAATTGCAACCTAAAAAAAAAAAAAAAAAAAAACAAAAAAACCCCACAACAATAAAAGGTAAGGAAATTCTAAACATAAAATACCAAGTGGTCTTTGATCTGATTCATTCCAAGCTTTCTTAAAAGTTGGCCTATTCCACTTTCAGTTCAGACTTTTTGACCTTGTTTTGCCAAATCAGTTTGAATGTAAGTATAGGTGCCTGGGAAGGTTACAGAAGTTCATAGGTCCAGACTCTTGGGGCATGTCCCTTAGCTGTCTTGTACTCAGTTACTTCTACAGAATTTGGCAGGCAGTGTAAGCCATGGCTGTGTAATCAGGGTCTTTCACAGCCTCAAGAACAACCTGTGGAAATGCCTAATGAGAGTTAATAGGCCTAACAACCCCATTGGCCAGTCTCACCTGGACCCTCCAACCACACCATGGGCAGGGGGGGTCATTTCACTTCAGCCTGGAGGTGCTGGTCCTCTCTTAAGTTTCTGTGAGGCTGTGGTTTCCTCTTCCCCCTCCTAGGTGGCTCCTGGCTCATCCTTTGCTATGCTGTAGACTGTCAATGGGCACCGCTACCATGTTCGGCACTGTAAGTCTCTGCCTCTTAGTGAGGACCTGGATAGTATGATGTGACCTTCTCCTGCTTCGCCCCTGTTGTGAGAAAGCTGGGCTTGTGTCTCTCCAGTGGTAAGAGGCTGATTCCCAAGCCAGTTTCCACCAGGATGATGATGTGGCTGTTGTTACCTGCTGTTGCTTAGCATGTAGGTCAGTAACCATTTTTATATCCTGCACCTGAAAAATTTTTAAGACAATATTGTAAGCTTCAACCCATATTGTTCTGATGCTCATTCTTGTTTATCATAACTCATGTGTTTTGCTGTATTTTGTTGTTATTTGCTCCTTCCTTTGTTGACATGAAAATTTTCATCCAGTTATGTTGGGTATTAACTAAGTTAGCTCTGTACCATCTAAAAGACCTTAAATTGAGGGTTCTAATTCATTTTAACTAAAGCTTATTTGATCTTTTGTAGCTCTAAAATTGCAGACTTCAAAACCAAATTCTATGTTTAACTTTAGTTTCAAAAAATATTCTGTAATTTAACTCAAATTCCAGGTTTTATTTTGCTGGAAAATATTACTGTGTGCCTATAATGGGAGTTTTTGATCTCAACAGTCACAAGACGCACAAAAATAAATAGTTTTTCATGCCAAACATTCCTGTTTACACTTAAAAAACCTCAAACAACAAAAAAATACAAACAAAAAATCAAAACAATCACCTTTTTTATAGAAGGCCACAGCAAAATAAAGGAGGGATTGCCAGAGGTTCTTGGCAGGACCAAGCAAACCTACGTAGCTTGCATAACTTCCTTGACTGAAGGTACAATGCTCAGGAAGATGGTTTTGTCGGCTTGACATATGTCCACAAAATATTCTGCAAACTTGGGCTTTGTTCAGCCCTCCAGGAGGGAGCCAGCTCTGGAGTGAGATTGCTGTAGTCTGCTGGATGTGGTACTTGCTGGAGATGTGAGACTCTGTCTCGGGCCCTACCTGGTGAACACAAATATTCTTTTTGCATGGTTTTGTTTTGGTGGAAAATGAATCAGTTCTGTGGAGATCTGGTGAAAGAAGCCTTCCTGGCAAAAAGTGTAAGTCTGCTTCATGATTTGACCCCATGTCTTGTGGGGCTGTTGTGTCCAAGCACACAGAGTGTGCATTTCACAGCTGTCCAACGAACTGGGGCTGAATTTTTTTGTGTGTGCATCAGCCTTAGCCTGCAATGCACTTGGTGACCCTCAAGACGATGTGTGTGGTAGCTCCTGTTGGTATTGTGAGGGAAACGGGTGTGCTGAGGGCTGATGGGGCACTCTCAGAGTGGGGGAGAAGAAAGTACACCCAAAGGCTGGTGTAGGATGAGCTCACCGCAGAAACTCAAGGACTGTGCAGATAATTTAGCTGCTAACAGTGACAAAACCGTGATTGTATATGAACTGTGATGTTTCAAGGGCACATGGTTTTCCCTCTTCCTCTGTGGTTCATCATAAGTTTGGCAAGCAGCAGACCTCCCAGCTGAAGGCTATTTTCCAATCCAACTTTATCTCTTCTAAGGACTAGGAGCCCTAGGGCAATTCACATTAAAGGTCACTAAGTTTTTGTTCCATAGGAATTTACCTCTATTACCCTGCTCTCTGGAACTGCTGAAGCAGAGAAAAAGCGTGGAAAAATCTCTCCAAATCTCTGATTCTTACATCCGATATCTACCAACTTTGCTCGTATGTGACAAATGGTTTGTTTTCTTGAACCAAAGGAGCCCTTTGTAAATGATGCAGTTTTCATAAGAGTTAAAAATATTTTTGCCTTTTTGGTTATGATTTTTTTTTTTGCCAAGTACAGTTAATTCAATTTCTCATATTAGCTTTATAGTCTTTCTGGCATCAATAGAACATTGCTGAGCTATTAAAACATGTGACCAGAGCCCAGTCACGGCCTGGCTGGTATTGATCTTGTTGGCCAGCAGCACCAGTGCAAGCAGCCCTGTTGCTCCATCTGTGTTCTGTCCCTTGTCTGTTTGGGAATTCTGGCCAGTGCAGGGCACTGGTGGAAGAAAAGCACTGGAATTGCTGAGGAACAGTGTGTGCAGGGGGAATAAGTGTGCTGGGAGCTGCTGAATCTGATATTGCCACTGAAAAGGAAAGTAATGGTCAAGCTACAGCCTTAACTCATGCATGCAAAGAGGGCTTAGCTTTAGTGGTGCAGTGGTCAGAACCATTTATCCTACAGCATGGAAACAGAACTGATGTTCTTGCCTCTGTTAACACAAAGAGATGCAGAAATGCTCCCACTGCTGAAGCCTGGGTGAATTACTATGCTGGCTGATGAAGAGGTTTGTACTCCAATTCCAGTGGTAAGCCACTGAGAAAATAAGTTTAGTTTCATCCTAGACCAATTTATTTCCACCACGCTTGGACTGAATCACTTTTGGGGACACTTAAGAATATTTGTGCTCTATAAAATGGCACAAGTAATAGATTTTATAAAGGTATAATACGCTGGTTTGAGGCTTTCAGTGACTCACATGCCTTATGACTGTCTTCTACCTAAAACATTCATAAAATAAAATCTGGTGTAATTCACTTCCCAGATCTTACTGATAGTGTGAAACCACAGTCATCCAAAATGCAAAATATTTATGTCAAGCAAAATTCCCACTTTGTCTTGTGATTTAGATCTCCATTTCTTCTAACTATAGTTATTATCCATCACTCTGAGTTATTGCTTGTTAATGATGTGTTTGTTTCTTTGATTAAAGGGTTTAATGTCAATAAATTTTCCAGTCACTGTTTATCTCAGACTTCTTAATCACCACAACAGTCACCACAATGTCTAGTCAAGTAAATCCCATTTTGACCTTATTTTTTTTTCCCTGAGGGAATGCATTCTCAACTAAGCAGCGCTTTTAATATGTTGAACAATATTAACATGCCTTATCATTTTCTCCAGCATAAAATAGCTTCTAGCACTCCTCAGATAACCAGTTCAGCACCTCTTTTTCCTTAAGCCTAAAGCAGAGTTCTTAGCACCAGTTTGTTCTTGATAATGTCACTGGACATGAGGTTAAAGGCAGGGAAGTTGGGCATTTGTCGGTGTAGTGTGCAAGTCTCCCAAAATAAAGATTCTGCAACTTGAAAGCAGTTCTCCTACACCTTCCAAATGCAGATCTGCTCTGTAACTGCAGGGATGACCCTCTGAAAAATGTCACAGTTATCTGCTTTTCCCCTTGAGCTTGTCTACAGGCAAAAATAGTGCTGCTTAACATCTCCTGCTATCCAGCAAGGCGTGTACGTGATCACCATTTTCTATTCCTGCACATAACTACTAAGGACATCAACAGGAATTTTTTTCCTAGTAAGCATAGGGGAAAATGCTTGGTGGCACTTCTGGGTTCCTCATTGAGCACTTGTAGCAATGTCTCCATGTCCAACATGGGGTATAATCTGGGTAGTCAGCAGCTTCACGACTTGGACCAGTACAGAGAGAAAGGGTGGTTTTTTAGGCACATCGAAAGCTGATTTAGCTTGAAACTTGCTTGGGTATTTGTAGCAGCCAGTTCAACACAATCTGTAAAATTTACCAAAGGAAACAGGTTGATATCTGGGATGCTGGTGGTAATGTCCCCAATTTCTGTGGTTAAATTGCTTTCAGAGTCCGACTTGCTAGCGTAAGAGTAACTTGGACAGATCCAAGTGAAGGGCAGGCAGGACCACTGAGATCTACTGTCTTGTGTAACATGGTAAAAATTATTTTCCACAACTCATTTCTGAAACTTGCTTTAAATGTGCTCATTCCTAAGTTAGCTGTGTACTGCAGCGTGCACCTGCTGATGATTGATGGAAAAAGATGGGATATATTAAACTGTTACCAGGCACATTTTGTCTATAGGTCTGCTCAGTCAATACATAAGCATGAAGAGGGCCTATGTTCCTTACAAAAGGGTATCTGGACTTTAAGTTCCTACCAGAACTGGCCAATGTTTCATAATCTGTAATTCAGAAATCAAATTGTATATGCATTTAATACATAGCAAAGCACTGGGTAATTTACTTCTTGCTACATTTTTTCTGCTCTATACAGGAATCATCTTTGCAAGAGCAGTCTTAGGGGGCTTGTTTCTCACTTTCTCATTTATCAGTGGATGGTGTGGCAGGTATGAAGGGGTGCAGCTGTGCAGCCCCCTGCTAGGAGGGGCCAGGGACTTCTGTACTTTAACAGAGAGGCAAGAGTATCTTTAGTTGTCATTTCCAGGCAGCAAGTTCTTCTCCCTGTGCAGTTTTCCATATCGTGTGCTGGTGGGTCTGTTATTGAGTGAGCATTCACCTCTAAATATGAATATGAGAGGTGTCTCTACCCTTTTTCTATTTTTTCCACACATCTATTTTTTTTATATTTTACTTTTTCATGAAAGTATTGTGCAGGAAGCAACATCTGCACATTTCTGTCCTGTCTCCTCAGCATTTGCCACCTCTAGTGTCCTGTCCTCTCCAGATCCCATCCCGTCTCTGGAAAGTTGTCTGCAACACAGCTCCTCACTCCTCCTTGTCATGGTTACTTTTTATTCTTATGACAACCCGAACTTAATTTCAGCTGACTTGGATTAGATATCTTTTGTGGGAAGTTACACTTAAAAAAAAAAAAAAAAAAAAGGCAAAATTGTCACTCACTCTTTGACAAAAGCTCAATAAATCATGTCAGTTTTCCTCTACCTCAAGTTCAAATAATTCAGCCTTTTCTTACTGTCCTTACCCAAGAAAATACTGCAGGGGGTTGTTATCCTGGGTGTCTTCTCCTTAAAAGACAAACAGGGGACTGTTGTTTTGGTTTGAGTTTTCTGTGGTTCAGTTGGTTGGTTTATGTTGGGGGTTTGGGTTTTTGTTATTGCTGTTGTTGGTTTCGTGGATTTTTTTTTTCATTACACCTTAAATATTGTTATTTACTGATTAAAAGGAGGTCAGTTTTTTAAAAATCAGAATAGAGCTAACAACACCATGATGTTGACTGTTAGAATTGCACAGGTGCAGCTCTTACCATATGGATGCTGTGGTCCATGCTCACCAGAGCTGTAGAAATCTGCCTAAGTCTATTCATCTTATACTAAATGTGAATGTTGGATGTGTGATCAACAAGGCTGGTGTTACATCAGAAATGGAAGTACTTTGAAGCTATGCAATAGCAAACTGTTTGTGTGTGAGAGGGAGGACAAACACCAACCAGATAACATGAGCCACTACTGGAATTTCTTCTTTGTCCAAGTCTTCATTACCCACCATAAAATTTTTTAGTAACTGATCTGTAGGAGACATTTCTACTTTTCTATAACTCTGTAGGTAGAATTCACTTATTTAGTATGCATTAGTTGACCTGGCAGGAACGGACGTGTTTATATTTCACAGTTATCAGGACTGCTGTAGTTGGTGATGGTTAAGTCATTCGCCAGTTGTCCAAGTTCCCTTTGGCATTGCTTTCCAGCTGTGCATTCCAAGTCCATTGGATTCACATTTCAGGTTCAGCTCTAAATTCTTGCTTGGTATTTTGCATAAACTCAGACTGGATTAAAGAGTTTCTATGGCAGCTTATAATAACCAAGCTCTTTGGAAGATCTGATAAGGGCATTCATTGCTCTCAATTTTACTTTTGCAGGAATACAAGATGGAGTCTGAATTCCCGAGATTTCTGAAAGACCTGCTAAAAGCTCACTTGTTTATTCCCTTGGGAAAGATATGCTGCTAATTTCATTCCTTTTGCTGAAGCTTTACATCTTCCAGTTACTCTTTCCCTGCAGAAGTGGTAGTAGCATTGCAGAACAAAACCTTGGACAAGCCAAATGCTGTTCTGCACAAATTAATTCCAAGGCAATCAGTTACTTTGTCAACATGAGTAAATCTTCTTTGGTTTACCTTCCAACTTTTTGGATATACTGCAAGATATATGATTGCTGAACCTATTGCTAGGGGTTCCTAAATCCAGATGTCTGATAGGAAAGAGGCTGCCAAAGCTCCACACCCACAGGTCCAACTAGCTGTGTAGCTGAGCATGTATTCCCAATAGATGTGTGCACAAACTTGTGTACACACAGAAGGACTCACAGGTGAACACAGGCAGAAACAGCTATCGCTCATGCAAAGGCAAACAACACCGACAGACTCATACTGTTCCTGTTTCTGGCTGATCAGGTTGAAGGTCTGTTAGTGGGAAATACAAATATGCAATGTGGGTCCTTCCAGGTGATGATCTTAGACATTCCTTCTACTCTGCAAATGGCTCTTGGATCATATAATCTCCAGCTGCCTCGTGCACGGAAACACATATGTTATCGCACATAGATGTGCACATCCATTCCAAGGCATCATTCAGTTCACCCAATGGTCTCTTTGGCATTAGCTCTGGGTATCCTGCTCCCACTGTTTTTGCCTCAGAAGCACATCTATGTGCATCTTGGCTCCCAGCCCACTAATCTTCCTCAGTGGCTGTCTGGCTTGATATTCACTAGTGGTCACTGACTGACAGGTGCACCCTTGCTTGCTGCAGTCACCTGTGCAACTGTGATGAAGACTGTGGTGATCTGATGCTAGACAAGATGCCAGCCCTGTTTACATGTGACTGGCCTTCTTTTTCCCTCTTATCCTTCTAGTATACAGAGCAGGTTTTTCTACAAAATGTCTTGCATCCTCCCTTCTCCCACCTACAGTTCCTCTGTTCTGTTTTAAGTCTTGTGCAATCCTGGACTGCTCTTCTTCTGTCCCATAACATGCTCCTGTAGGTGATACCCTGCCCCTGTGGATGAGGATCCCTTGAAGCAGCCCTGAGAGGGCCCAGGGCTGGAGCTCTTCTCTCTGTTATCAGGTGATTGAGGTTTCCTCTGTGCTCTTTTTGCATTCATGGAAATGAGCCTCTTATCACACAGCCTAACACCTAGCACAGCTCGAAGACTTTATTAATGGTTGTGACTTGCTGGATGAATGGATGCCTCCTTGGAGGCACTGAGTTGCACAGTAACTTCATAGCAATTAGTAGGTTTCTGATGACAACAGTATCTGAATTCACCCTAACTGTACTTTTTTTTCTGTTGTACAGCAATTTTAGATTATTTGGGAAGCTCACTTTCCTCGACTGGGTGCTTGGTTAACTCAAAGCAGAGAGATTTGCTTGTAGTACTGCAAACTCTGTGGTATAATGTAGTCTTAGTCTTGTTTTGCTGTCATAAATGGTTGTCTGTGGATAACAAATGAAAACTTGCTGAAAGGTAACATATACATGTGAGTAAATATTGGGATTTTTTTCTGCAAAAATTTTGAATAGTGAATCTTCCCTTTCTGGCTGAGGTGCTGCACCTTATGCTTGTTCATATAATTAGCAAACATAACAGAAAAGTTCAGTAGTAATTAGGTAAGTAAAGAAGCAGTTGTTTGCAGGGTTGCAATTAAAGCCAAACCAGGTTCTTCGTTTGATTTCACATCCTGCTTCCTAACTTCATGGAGAAGAATCCTGAAGGAAAAGCTTCCCATCTTCTGAGAATGGGTCAGCCATCTGGTAGAGCCACAATCCCTTTACTGGCAAAACCAGAGGTTTTGCTGTCCGTCTTCAGCACTGCAGGACTTGGTACTACCCCTCTGCATGTGGCATCTTTCACTTACCCAGTATTTAATGAATCTGAATCCTTTGGGGTTTTTTTTAAGGTACTTGTTTTTCTCCCAACAAAAGATGTATTCTGCCTCATAATATAACATATTTTCACACTTGGAGCATGGTGACTTCTTGAAAATTTCTCTCTTGTTCTTTGTCAGGGTCATTGGTGTCCTGTTCTTTCAAAACAGTGTCATCAGAAGTAGGAGGTTTTTGCATATGCTGCAGAGTTTCTGATGGTGTTGATCTGCGACGTTTTGTCCTATTCTAATTTTGGCAATAACTGACTGAGATCACAAACCTGAGCTTGTAGATGGAGAACATTCATTCAATTTATATCCTTAGGTGACGCTAGATTGGCACAAGGATTTTCTGAAGAGATGTGACTCATGACCCTTCCATTATTGTTAGGAAAGGCATTGACTTGCTTGTTCTGTTCTCCAAAGCTTCGCAGATATTATCTATGCTTCAAGTTTGAAATAATTATTTCAGAATAATGTACAAACTTATCTTTGCTGATCAGAGATCAGAAGTGCCAGCAGGTATGCAAGCCAAACTGATATTGTGACATATTTTATTTCGGCAACCTTTTTTTTGAGAAAAGCAGCTCTACCTAACCATGTTAATAAATCTCCCTGCCTTAATTCTTTTTCACTTTAGAGGATGCTACCATGAACTCAATGTAAAAATAACTATCCTAGGTGCTGTGTGAATGAGAAATTTTTCTGTTTTTTTCTGTATTATACCTTTCAAGACTTCTAGCAGTAGGCATGAGAAGCATGATTAAGGCTTTTTCCTTCTTGGGAAATAAATAGTGTTTAAAATCAGCATGCAAAACAGCTGGAGTGGGTAGTGTCTCGGGAAAGATTTCTACAGAATCTCTGACTTCCCATAATTAATTTCTTCAATCTAATAATTATTAGATATGTTTTGCAGTCTTTCTTTAAAGCCTGGGAACACTCTTTGTATTTATGAATAATTTCAGTTTTCTAGGCTCACATTTGAAAAGCCTACAAAAAATGCTTTTTTTAACCAGCTGAATTGTTCAGTTGGTCTTCTTAGTAAGCTCAGTACACCTGAAAAATCTCTTTTCATTTAAGCTGTTTCCTACACCGCCCAGTTCCCAATCCAAGACCAATGGTACAGAATATACAGGAAATAAGTCATAAGAAATCCTGCAAGGGCACTTGAATTTGATAGAGAAAAGGCATTTTGATGGTGGAGGATGGGTTGCCACACTGCATGCCACAGACACCTTTAACACTTATACATTTGAAAGATAAGTATCCACAAATCTGTAGCAGTCCTGCAGTGGAAATGTGGACTTCTCACGGGTAATAAAGTAGAAATACTTACTATATTGAGTACCACGATCCTGGACTTTATGACTTCTACTGAAAAACAATGGCTTCTGCAATTACTTCTATTGATGAAAGAAATTGACTTTTTTTTATTTATGAGAAAATAAGGACTAGACAGCATATCTTCATGCAGGAGGTTGTAAAGTGGGTAACAGCCCTCCTCCCCATGCTGATAGATTGATATTCACCCTATAATTCTGGTAGGGCAGCTTTCTTTGGTAGTGACCAGAGACAACTCCGGTACTGAAAAGGTGGAGCTGCTACTGGAGACAGTGGTTGGCCTGTTTCTCCCTTTCTTTGGTACCTTGTTCTCACGAGTTATATCTTGTGTCAGAGTCACCTCTTTGAGAAGCGAGGCAAGGACGCTCAGCATGACACTAATCAGAGAATTTATTTTCTCATACTATCTATATGCAAAGTGGTGTCACAGCCCAAAGCATGAAGGAGCCTTATAATAGAGTGAGGTGTGTGACTGATCTAGTGCCAAGGTCTCCTTAGACAAATATCCTATTGTGTTATTGTCTGCATGTGGTGTTCTCAGCCAGTGAGTCTGTTTAGGCTGGGTCTTCAAGTCACGTTGGCCCTGAGGTTTTAAGTTCATAGTGCTGGGTAGTGTTTGTTTTAAGTAAGTCATACAGCATAATTGCCTTGCATTTCCTATGTGACTCTGAAGAGTAATGTATTTCTTGCTCTTTCCCCCCTAAATGGCCATTTCTGAGGTTTGTTGTACTGCATTCATTGCTAACATCCATCTGTACTTTGGAGTAACTGCACTGCTGCTCTTGTTTTCCACTATGAATCATGCCCAGAGCATATGCCTTTGAAGAGAATCAACAGAGGACCTCCTGTCATGCACAGACTTGTCTTGGCAGAGTCAAGAATCTGGTGTCTTAATTTCTGCTCAAAAAATTTTTTTAAATAAAGGTCATTGGGAGAAGTTGCTAACAAAAAAAGAAAAGAAATATTTTATTTCCACATGTGTGTAAGCTGCTCTGTGAGCATGCAGAGGTTTAGCCATTACTGCTGGCAACTTGACCCCCTTTCCAGAGGGTCAACATTGTGGTTTGTAGTAGGTCATGTGAGAAATTTATGTCTCAGTCCAGACTTGCAGGACACTTTCCACATCTGTGGTCTCAAGCTGGTGAAAACAAGATAATAAAATTGAGGAGAGGTGAATCTCCTCAGTGGGTAGCCCTCTACATGCAGAGACATCAAATGAGTCAGTAGAGTGCTAAAAATAGCCAATGGTGGTGTCTAAAGATCTGGAAAAGTAGGTCACGATGCTCACATATAAAAATTATGGATGCTGCTGACAAGGATCAAGGGAAAACTTCGCAGGTGGTAAGGTATGAGGAGCAAGTGTGTAGCAGAAACTATAGCATTTTATCCAATAATTCTTGTGTGTAGAGAAGATGAGTCACGTGTGGACTTAACCTTAAGCATGTTCTGAAGTATCTTTTTAAAAGAAATTTCGCTTCTTTTCAATGCTCTGTTTTTTTCTCTCTCCTCTTTTCCTGGAGCAGAAAGAGGGAGAGATTAGACAGAACCTCTTGATAATTCTTAATTATTTAGCACAGTTAGAGGAATGAGAGGCAACAAAGAGAAGTGAAATTTCTGTTGAAGTGAACTGTTCAGTTCATAGTCTCTCTTACCTGCCTTGTGCTTAGCTTTACTTTGGTAGTATGTTGTCTAGATTTGTATCTTGTGGCATTGGGATGGCCTTTTTGGGGGAAATGTATTAACAGAGATAAGGTAAAAACAACAAAAAAAATCACTTTAAAGAGATCTCCTTTGATTAAACTCCTTTCTTTCTAAAGAATGATCAACTGAAAAGCAAATAAATTTAGTACTGTGATGTAAATATAGTCATTTCCTGTGTCTGTTCTTGGTCTTCATCACTACCTATGACAAGAGAAGCTCAAATAGAATAAATAATAGTTGGATGACATTCAATATAAAGAACATTTTGCATGTAACATAACTAAATGAATAAATCCATCAGAAAGCAACAACAGAAAGTAAACACACATACTCAGATTTATCACACTCTTTTCCTAAAAGAAACATGTTCCAATGAATAATTGAGAACTGGTTCTTTGGGATTTGTCCACAGAAAGGAGACAACACTTCAGAAGCATTCAGTAGTCATTTATTTAATAACAAAACCAATTCAAGTTAAGATTCAGGAAAATTTTTCACAGGTAATGAAATATGCAAACTCTAAATAACTTAAGAACAAAGGGCTCAGGCCTGTATTTGCTTAGTTTTGTAATGTGTATAATGCCATTGAGGTCATCAACTTAAATAAAACCACTGAGGAGTATCTAAAATGAAAAAAAAGCAGCATAAGTTCATAAAAATATAGTAAATGAACACGTGAAGAAAGCATACAAGTTTGTCAAGTTGAGCAGGGAGAAAATCAACCTATAATTAATGTGAATGAGCTAATGCATAAAGCAGAAATATTGCTTAGAAAAAAGTACTAAAAAGCTTAACACAATAATATGACATATTTAAACACCCGGAATTGTTGATGGACACACAAAAAATATTTTATATAAATTAACACAGTTCAGGAGAAATTAGCACAAGGTAAAACTGCTTCCAGAAACATCTGAGGATATATTTCACAGAAAGGAAAAAGTACTGTGTGAATCCTGTTTAGACACCATTAGTATACAACTATATGTGCATATTTAAAATGAAAATACCTGTGTGATCATCATCATCATATTCTCTTTTTGGGAGCATATAAAGTACCTTTGAGCTTTTTTTTGCTTATTTTTATAGTTGTTCTAAGCCAACAACAATTGAGTTTCACAACAGATGTGAATATATTGTTTCATCATAGAACAAAGTTGGATGAACAAGCATTTTTCCATAACCTTGTATGTAAATTTTATTCAAACATCTGAGTTACTTCAGGTGTTTTCTTTCATCAGTTCCTCAGTATTCAGAGGTATATCTGTCAATGGTTTACAATCTTTTAATCACTTTTGAGTAGAAACTATAACAGTGAAATCAAACTTGGCGGATAGAGTTTAGGTTTGTGCACCTAGAATGTAGTGTGATAAACTGAGGTGGTTAATTGTGGCTGCAGAATACTGTTTTATTTACTTTTACTTAGAGATGACATCTCTGAGAAGAAGTCAATAGCAAGTTTGATATGAGAATTACACTTAAGGTCTATGTTATATACTGTCAGTATAACTCAAGGTTTAAATTAGCATATTTTCTCTTTTCTAGTACTTAGCTCACATTATTACTTACCAGCTTGGATTTCTTAGATGTTATTTTGAGAAAAGTGTAAATTATATAAAAAGAGAAGAGGAAATAAGCTATGTCTGATCGCTCAACTTTTAGTTGTTTACAATTAAAGAAGTTTACAACTGGTAAAGAACAGCATGTCTCGCTCTTTTGCGTGGGGGGCTTTTTTGTATGGTTGTGTGTTTTTGTCACATATTATGGATCCCAATCTAGAGAATTCAAAGGGCCTGCACATTTTACAGGGTCTTAAACTGTAATGATAAATTAGTGCAAGGAGAAGTATGTCGACCACAAAGTTAATACTTGTCAGAGATCTTTAATGTATTTTATTTTAGAAGTGACAGGAATGCCATAGCTTAAAAGGCTTCTGTATGGCAAAGAGTCATTCCCTATATGTGTTGATAATCAAATTCTAGTCCCAGCACATGGAGAAACTGCCTACAACACAGGACAAAAACAAAACTTTTTTTTTTCTTTCTTCAGACCAAACCTACAGCATTAAATTCAACATGGGAAGGATATCTTTGTAAAACAAACAACAACAATGAAAACAATATGTAGTAAGAAATTAATCACTGAAGGGTTTTCCTCAAGCTTTGTGATAAAGAATAACTGCCTAAAATTTCCATTGTTTTATAGAACCTTAATGATTGAAAAGTGACTATAGGGGATTTAGTGAGCTTCGGGATAGCAACAGATATTTTTCGAGGTTTAAAATGTTCAGTGAAAAGCAGATGTAAAGCTTTATTCATTATGTTAAAAAGTGACTTCACTTGGCATTATCTACTTAGAGCAACCTTCCTACAGTTAATATGGCCTTAAGCCATATTAGTTAGATAATTCTACAGTTCTTACAGAAGTGGGAAAGTGTTTTAACAGTAAAAAAGTTATATTTTAGTACTGGAAATATTTTTAAGTGTAATCTGTTACATTAATGGAAATAATTTAGTAATTTAGTGTAGAAAAAGATCTGGGATACACTTTCCAGTGCTCGAGGCTAGAGTAGATTAAATTTATTTGAAACAAAAATCATTTAATAGTATATATGAAAAGTGAATTTAAAAACTCATAATCAAATTAACTTTGAGAGTTTTGAATGTGGAAAGCAAGGTCAGACAAGAAGTAACAGTGATTGCTGGATGTTATGAGTGGAGTTGAGAATAAAAAGTACTGCTGGAACACCTGCATTAATTTTGTTAACAGTTTATTTTTAATTAATGCAACCAGGGTGTGGAGACCTGTAGCAAATATTAATGACCTGGGAAGGGTGAGGGCCAGTGGCTCATGGCCATGGTGACTATGCTCAGTCAAGTGTCCAGGCAGGTGGTGGTGCTGAAGCATCCCATGAGTGAGGTGAGAGATGCCTGGGCAGGCAAGGCTCTGGGCTGGGCAGGAGGCTTTCCACAGCACAGGTGCAGTTTAGGCGAGGACCAAGGCAGAGGAATGAAAGTCCATACTGAGGTTTCTCACAGCTTCTCACAATTTAGCTGTTTCCACCCAGTCTGATCCAAGAGTACAGGTGCCTTTTATCAGGGCTTACCTAGAAGAAAAGGCAACAGGGCCTGTTGGTGGGCCAAGGGCCACCCTAGACCAGATGGGGACGTCTGGGTATGGAATCATCCAGAAAAAAACAAATGCGGGGTGTACAAGAAGTGTGCTGATAGCACCTAGATTAGCAGGTTGTAAAGATCCCAGCTCACCTACATTCCCTTTCTCAGGGCACTCCAAGGAAAAAAAACAAAGGTCAGCCAAAATAAAGGCCAGTTTGCAGCCATTTAGAGATATAATGGGAAGGTAACAGGGCTGGAGATAAGACAGCCCCATAAAGAGAAGAAGGAGTAGTGTGGAAATCATAGAATCAGCTGGGTTGGAAGAGACCTCGGAGATCATCAAGTCCAACCCTTGATCCACTACCGCTGCGGTTACTAGGCAGTAATGACTGGCAGAGGTGAGATAGAGTGAAAAGAGAGAGAATCACAGTTGCTGTTCCTGAAGGGTACATACATGCAAAAATAGATTGAGAAGAGCCCTGAAGAGGTGGTGAGGATTTGTTAACTGTACACCTTGTCCTCTTCCACAGCAAGTAATCGTGACCAGGTGTCTTGAAGACCTGTGAGCCTGATGGTCAAGGGCATCAGGCCTGTGCATCTTAGTCCTTGTAGGGATGAGTATCAGTGGGTGAAATCTGTTCGGCTTTGAAATGGACGCCTTGCCCTGTGCCTCCTCCAGTACAGTCTTGAAATGAGATTTACTACATTGACAATATTGTGTTGCAGCATTAATTGTGTTCCTTCAGCTATGTGATGAGAAAGGCGAAGATTGCAGAGCTTTCAGGCAGAATAGGTACTATGTACGTGTGTTGTGATTTAACTCCAGCCGGCAGCTGAGCCCCATGCATCCACTCACTCACTTCTCACCACAGTGGGATGGGAGAGCGAATCAGAAGAGTAAAAGTGAGAACTCACAGGCTGAGATAAAGACAGTTTAATAGGTAAAGCAAAAGCCATGCATGCAAGCAAAGCAAAACAAGGAATTCATTCACCACTTCCCATAGGCAGGCAGGTGTTCAACTACTCCCAGGAAAGCAGGTGACTTGGGAAGACAAATGTCATAACTCTGAATGTTCCCCCCATCCATTTTCTTCCCCCAGCTTTATATGCTGAGCATGATACCATATGGTGTAGAATATCCCTTTGGTCAGTTGGGGTTAGCTGTCCCAGCTGTGCTCCCTCCCAGCTTCTTGTGCACCTGGTGGGGTACTGTGAGAAGCAGAAAAGGCTTTGGCTCTTTGTAAGTGCTGCTCAGTAATCATAGAATAATTTAGGTTGGAAATACATCTGAGATTATCAAGCCCAACCCTTAACCTAACACTGCCAAGTCCACCACTAAACCATACCCCTAAGTGCCATGTCTACACATCTTTTAAATGTCTCCTGGGATGGTGACTCACCACTTCCCTGGCCAGCCTGTTCCAATGTTCCACAACCCCTTCAGTGAAGAAATTTTTTCTAATATCCAATCTAAACCTCTTCTGGTACAACCTGAGGCCATTTCCCCTTTCCTCTCACCTATTACTTGGTAGAAGAGACTGACCCTCACCTCACTACAATCTGATTTCAGGTAGTTGAGGAGAGTGACAAATAACTAAAACATCCCTGTATTTTCAACACTGTTTTCAGCAACAAATCTAAACATGACTCTATACAAACTACTCTGAAGAAAATTAAATTTATTTCAGACAAAACCAGGAGAGCATGAAAGCATAGCCACAGCAGATTTAGAAAAATCTGCAATTAGTTTTCACTCTGGCATGGCTAAGCCATAAAAGCAAAGAGAGGACAACAGAGATTTTAGCCTGTGTTAGTCACCTGAGATACATTACCTATTTTCAACAGTCGTGCAAGTGATGAATTGATCATTGAGAGGTTCATCTTCAAAATGTTTGGGACAGTGATAGAAGAATTAATATCAGGAGCTTCCTCCAAGGTAGTATTTTTTTCATTCCCAAGAAAATATATCAAAACCATCAATCCATCTGAGCAGGAAAATTACGTATAAAAGAAAAAAAACCAAGCTGATAGATTCAAGCAAACTAGAAGTTAAACAACCCTACCCAAGTCTTGATCCTGATTCAGAACCTATATTCGTTCTCCCATTCATGTAGTTCTAGGAAACAAGCATCTTATCCATGGGGATACAAAGCAATTTCTTTAGCTGAGCTCTTCATAGAATCTTGTATGAAACAGCCAGATTTTAATCAAACTTGCTTAGGAAAGAATATTTCTTAAGAAACTCAGAGAGCTTTCAGCCTTATCTAAGCTCTGCAAATTTCAGGAACTGATCACCCTGTCCTATTTAAGTGGGAAGAATTTGAACAAGCCCTACGAGTTGCTCAGATGCCATAGGACAGCCCCATGTTCTGAACAAAGAAGCATTTATCCCACTAGTGAGTGGGATGTGCTGTTTCTCTACAAAGCAAGGAAAATTGGGACAGAAACCGTGTAACATAAACATTCACCCTTTGGTGATGATGGGATTCAGATTCTCTATGAGATATTTTCAATAACCTAAGCAACTGCCAGACAGATTAGATAAATATTCTTCAATTAATGAAAGGGGTGCTGCAATAAAGAACATAGAGAAAGCAATGTATTCATTGGTGCTAAACCTGGAAACATGTACTTTTGTAGAAGTATAATTTTGTCACACCCTTAGAGGCAAACGTCTGTGAATCTCCAATTCCACTTTGGTGCAGAATTTCCTTATCTTCTTGGCATACTTTAAGGCCAGATGCAATGGCAAAATTTTATGATGAAGTAAGTTAATTATCTTGAAATGGTAGTGTGTAATGTCATGATATTATGGTAGGAGTGTGATGCAGCGTTGTGTTTTATTGCTGTTTGTCATCACATTAAGTTGGCTTAGTTGGGAATTGCAGTAAGGACATTAGCATTCACAACCATTACTGCCTTGAACACTGTCCAGCCTTTTCACTTCACTCTCTCTCTCCCCACTCGTTCAGTAATTCTGCTTTATGCCTTTTTTGAATGCCAAATAGATTCTATCAGATTTTCTCCCCTCTCCTGACTGCCTTTGCTGGGAACTGCTGTAGAGAGGAAATCTGTCTTTAAGTTCTTAATCTTGTTTCAGCCCTGTGATTATGGATGACCAGTTGTTTTTTGCACCTTTGAGTTTTTTTCATTTTCTATATTGGTGAGCTGTGAAAGCCTTTATAAATTACAAAAGTTGCACAGCTTTAAGCACTTCAATTTTCATTTTTTATGTGTCAGAGAATCTGGGGACTCCAAGCATGCAACTATACAAAGTACAGTTTAGGACAGGTCAGACAGAAGATTTATTAACTATGACCATAGTGAGAGCACCTGTTCCTCTACTCCCCTGCTCCCCTCCAAGTGATTGCAGAAAACCAATTTTTTGTTTCAGAAACACAAGAAAGTGGTGAGGAAGTCAGTTCAGTGTTAACAAAGGCAGGTATCCATCCCTCCCAGCGATGGGCTCCTTAAGTATCTTGCTAACTGCTACAGTTTTAAGGAATCAATAGGACATTAGGGAGAGGTGGCTTTTGATGGAGCCTATAGGAGTGGTACACCCAGTACAATAGGTCAGAAATGCGGAACTGGAAACAATCACAGACTGTCAGCTTTTGTCAAAAGGAACATTCTTTTAGTAAAGATGACTTAGACCTCTCAACCTTAAATATTAACAACTTTATTCCCACACATGCATGTGTTAATAGAGATTAGAAAAACTGGGGATTTCAACACCTCTAGAATTGGACTAACAAACAAAAATAAAATGTTTTGGTTGGGAAACTTTTAAATAAAATGTTTCTTCCTTTCTGAATATTTTTTTTTTTTAGTAAATACATCAAATTCGTTTTCCATTTTAAGCATAAATTTTAACCTCATTTTCCAAGTGTAGTGAAATAGAATGCCTAGAAAGTCCACACTGAAGTTGGTGGAGGTCTAAAATGGGTTTAGTGAAAGCTGAGTGAACCCTGAGTTGCACAGAGACTTGTGGAGGGGACCTTCTGGTTTCACACAGCCCTGTCTTCTGCTAACGGCATGGTGGGATGGGTCAGGTTGTCATGGTCTCGTCCAGTTGAGTTTTGAGCTCAAAGACATAGACTTTGCAGCTTCTCTGAGTGTCTTTGCCAACAACTGACCACATCTAACGGGGAGAAGTTTTTGTTAAGATCCAACTGGAATTTCTCGTTACAACTTGTCTGTTGCCTGTTGCACAATTTTGCCTCTTGTGCTTTCGCTGTGTACATACCTCCAGTTTCTCTGCCTGCTCCGCAGATTGTTGAAAACAGCTATAAGATCTCCCCTCAGGGTTTTCCTTCTCTTATGGCTGAACAAGACCAGTTCCTCAGACTCTTCTTATTCTTGTGTGAGCCAGGCCTGTGTTACTGGCCCTCTACTGGTCTCATTCCAGTTTGTCAACGTCTGTATTCTATCAGAGATTCCAAAACTAGACGTGGTACTCCACATGTGGTCTCACGGGTGCCAAATAGAAGGGAAGAGGATAAATTTTGTTTCAGCTGCTGGCTAGACTCTTGCTAATACAGCTTGGTACCTGGTTATTCATCTCCATCTCATGGACTCACAGCTAAACCACAACGACCGTATGTGTCAGAGATGACAGATAAAGATGTTACCAACTGCTCAGGGTGATTTAAGCCTGTCAGTGCCATTGGGGACCTGAGAGCTGGACTGTCCTACATTAATTTAAAGTAAACTTGATGAAGATTCACTATCAGTCTAGACTCACTTTTAGCTACCAAAATTTAAGGTATCCTTTCTGGATGTCCCAAACAGGTGGATTGAATCATCCTCTGAAATACTTATGCCTGCCTGCAGATATCAGGGGAGAGACAGACACTAAGTTGAGGTTCAGCATGTAGGCAGCTAAATTCAGATGAGATGACAATTCAGATGGGATCATACCATCAGATGGTACTCTTGCACCCTTGGAGTAGAAAACAAATGTTTATGCTGAGTTTCGCTTCAATTTAGAAATTTCTTCCTCACCTTCAAGCCTCAAGGTCTTATCTTCAAAATACCTGGATGCAAACCATGGTTGCTTCTTGCTCGTGTTAGGACATGGTAGAGTTTTTTTTGTTCACTGATGTGGTTGCCTGTGCTCCGGATAGGCTTGTAAAAGTCTCAGAAGTTACTCTTCAGGGGTTTTCCAGCTAAATCTGTGTAAAACATGGCTTGCTAGCGTACCAAAGAAAGCTCCGTCTTGAATGAGATTTTGAAACCATTTAGTAAAGATAATAGGAGAGTGCTTATGGTGCTGGAGGCTCTAAACAGATGCTATCCAACATCCACCTAACCTGTCTGGTGTATGGTTTGAATAGAACTGATGAAAGAAAAACTCAGTAAAAAGCACGACTTGCTAAGAAGGGCTAGATGGCAGGGTTGGGGGAGAAGGAATTTAATCTTCTGAGGACACACCAAAATGTAAAGGTGTTGGATTCTTCCTCTCCCTCTCTTCCCACCCTTCTGCCCATATAATACCTATTTGGGAAACTTTCAAATTGACTTTTTCAGTGGCAAATTTTTTTGTCATATGAAATTCCTTGTCTACTCTACATATAAAAGAGGTAGATTAATGGCCCATGAATAGAGCTCCTGTACCAAGGCAGTTGTAAATCTCTGATGCATCTGAATATGCTAAACTATCAGTCTGTGCTCAGCAATAGAAGCAGCTAAGCCTCTTTTTCTGTAGCACAAAACACAACTGGAGCCACCTGGCAAGACCATGAGATGCAAAGGGAGAGTGTGGTAGTGACTGAGTTTCCTGGATTTCATGTTCGAACAGGAAGAAGGCTGGAGAGAGAGGAGCTGGGGAGAAACCACGAGTTTAATTTTTCTCAGGAAATTCCATGATTAAAAAAAAAAAATCCATTTTGGAGTAGAAGGTCAGATGTAGGCTCTTTGTTTGTTTGCTTTAGAGAAGGTATGTTGTCCTGGCTGATTGCAAAAATAGACTTTGATGCCTTGTTTGGCATTTCTGAAAGCAGGACTGCTGTAAATATATATTTGTTCAATCTAGTTTGTACCTCAAATGTTGCTCAGAGAAGAGAAGAAATACTGGGTTGGCTTTTCAGAGGAGCTATGCAAATCCAGGTGTCTCTGAGTTTAGCTGAAATTGTTTCAATTGAACACTTGAAAAATCAGGGCTGTGACAGTCATACATTGTGTGCATGAACTGGAACAATCTTTAGCTTGAAGTGATGCATTGGTCAGACTATGGAGAAAGAAAAGGGCTCTTTCCTCAGATGTCTTCAAGCTTTGTCTGTAAAGGTCTATTACTTTGGAATTCAAAATCTCAGGTTTGATTAGCAGTTTTCTCTATTGTATCTCAGCTGTTGATTTTTTTTACTGTAAAACTCCTCTTTCTGTTTTCATGAAGTGCTGAGAATATCATTTAATTAGCAGAACAGGGATTGCTCTTGAAGCACTAGTACCCAAGACTCTTGACTGTGACCACCTGCAGTCAGCTTTGTGAGAGAGACTGTGCTTTATTCCATTAACAGTTATTATGAAAGCTGGGAAGAAAGGGAATGGGAATGACATGAGGGTTAATATCTTTGGAGAGAGCATTGATGGGGATGAGTGTTTTCCTTAAATTTAGGGAGGAAGGAGGGCCACTGACACAAACTCACTCTAAGACTGTAGGATGCTGGCAGTCCTTACCAAGGAAAGCCTATCCTAGTCCAGGCTGGGGGAGGACATCACAGTGCAAACACTGTGAATGCCTGCTATTGGCCCTGACCCCTCTGGTTTCCAGAAGAGCACACCTTTTTCCTTCTGTAAGCCCTGGGAATGGCATCACAGCAGCCAGCACAGAGTTTTAAGGCTTGGTACACCCAAGTTGCTTTCTAACTCTTCTGAAATCACACTTAGCAGTAAAGATGAAAGCAAATGTAAATGAGAATTTGTTTACATAGCACAAATGTCTGCAACGGTAATTACAATGAATTTAGAGACAGAACTAAGAAGAAAAATGTTCTTTTATCCACCCATACTTTAATGAACTCAAAGAGGTCTTTCTCTATGCAGTGAAAAACGTTTAACCAAATTTGTTGCCTGGGATCCTTTCTGGATATAATGTTTACACCTAATTTATTCTCTGTGGTTCCATTTAAATGTGGTTTAATCAAAATGTTGATTTCAATCTTTTCCCAAGGGTTTGCCTCCCATCTGCCACCCCACTTTCAGAAATACTTAGTTTCACGTAGCCATGCCCGAAAAACATATCTACTGCTTAGATGATTAACAGTCTCTGCTAGCAGACCTTCTTCACTGTAAAGAAACCCCAGATTTACTCTAAGCAAAATACTCTTGTTGGTTTGGTACAGTCGCATTTATGGCTCAAGGCTAAAAGCTTTTCTCACATGCTGAAACTTACATTTGCATACATGTTAAAGTTTGCCTCTAACTCTGCAACCCTATTTCAAATAAGCTGATACACAAAGTTATATGTGCATGCAACACATTTAGTGCTTGCTTTTGACTGGCATAGCTGCCAGTAGGAAACATGTTGGTGTGATATCACGTTAGTGCCCAGCCCTTGGGATAGCTGTCTTGATTTAATAAATATTCTATTTTAAGTAAAATATTATAGCAAGAACGGTGTCTCCCAGTAGCTGTCAGAAAGTGCTGGATACAAAGTGATTTAGTGAGTTTGGTTTGGGGATTTTTTGGTGTGTTTTGGTTTTTTATTATTGTTTTTTTCTGATGACACAACTTGCATTGAAATGAAGTCATTGCTAGTTTAGGGTTAATCTGTTCCTGATACTGTTTATTTGCTTTGGAAGCTCAGTCATAATATTTTATTTGCAGATTTATCTCCATAGCAACTAATTGTGATTTATTAATAATAACACTAGTAATTGAAACAGAGGTAGGGAAACTATACTATGTACCAGACACGTTGATAAAATTGTTTCCAAATAAAATGTCTTTCAAATCTTTTTGAAGAAGCAATGGGTGATCTTAAGGCAATGATTGCATATAGGGGTGGGAGGTTTTCTAGACTCTTCCTGTACAACAGAATGTGTTTAGATATTAGTACAAAATTTAAGTTACACAGTGACTGATCCAAAACTCATTGAAAACATTGATTTTGGTAGTCTTGGGATCAAGACCTTGTTTAAGAAATTTCTGAACCCACTGTCAAGCAATCATTCAGATTTTACATCTTTCATAAGAGAACAATTCAATTGGAAGAAACTAATTAGATTTAAATCTGCTGTTGTGATGAGGAACAGGAAATTAAAGATTAAGGATTGTGTTTGACTGCGGAATTTATTCAGTATTCCTATAAACTCACTGAGGAACAGATTTCTTTTACACACTGAATAATCAGGCTTTAATAATTTAAAGAACTTATTCCTAGAGCCTACAAATCCAAAGTCTTGTATATTTTCTTTAGAGATGAGGAGGACAGAGCTAACCAGGATTGGATTTTTACATGTAAATCCCAGGGATTACAAGAGCCCTTCCTGACTCTGTGCCATCACTCTTCCAAGTAAAGCCTACAAAAGTGGGGCAGGAGACCTAGAAAACATTTCAACACTCACTTGAAATTTTTTTTCCTACTTATGACTTGGTTGTGGGTTAGAGGTGGGGAATGAAAGTCTTCTGGGGCCCAAGGAGAGGAAAACACGAAATTCTTGAGAACACAGACGTGCCAGAGAGGTTATGTTAAATCTGCCCCTGAGCTTGCAGGTCTTGTCTGCTCAAGAAGGCTGCTGCTCTTGTGCAGCCCCCTCTCCCTTGAGATCCTCAGCAGTTTTTCTTAGCAGCAATAGGGCAAAGCATGTGAGACTGCTGGTAATACACCAACATGTGCCTTCAATGTGAAAGACTTGCTCTGCTTCCCATTGTGGCAGGGCTGTGCTAGTACTGAGATCCCTAAAATTCTATGATGAGAGAGATTAAAACAAGCAAACAAAAAAATCCCCAAACCAAAATAAACAACCCCCCCCACAACAACAACAACTAAAACCCCAGGTGAATTTGTGATATTTGTTGCAATTGTTGTAGCAATAAACACCTGCATAAGTGACTCTGGACAATAAGATCCTACAATAAACATTTACTCCATATAGAAAACCCTCTTCCCATAGCTCACCCTAAAAAGTCCTTTGGACCTGTCATGTCATGGTAAGGTCAAAGACTTGACTGAGGGATAGCACATGACTTCTTTTCCAGGCTGCTGCTTTAACATACAGGAGAGGGAACCTGTCCAGAGATTAGGTTGCTAGCCTTGAACTTGGAAAATTGGATTCAGTTTTCTCTTCTGCAGTTGGTTACTTGTAAGACCTCAGGGAAATAATTTTGTGTCAGGTTCTTCAAGTTATAACACCTATTTGTCTTCCATGGAAATTGGTTAAGGTTAGATGCTAACTATCTTGACATTCTCTGAGGTGCACTTGAATTCGTACCCGAAATATGGAGATGGGATGATTCATATACTTGATAAATGTACTAAAAATTGTGAAGCTGTTATACCTAATAGGTTTCTAAGTCATACTCTTACTGCAGATAAAACCATATAGTTCCACATCCACCTTTCCATCTTGTTTGAAAGGATATTTTTTGCTGTAAAGATGAGCTTCTTGAAATATTGAGATCAGTGGTAAATTTTATCATTGCCTTCCATGGATCCACTGACTCTTTAAGGGATTTTATTCTTATTTATATTTTTTTCCCATAATAATTGAAATAATATCTACATCGCTAGGCCTGTAAATTAGCCCTACAAAAGAAACATTTGGCATCAGTCAAGGCAATGATAAGTTTGTCTAGATGGAAAAATACTGTACCTTGCAGATTGTGCACAAGAACCCGAAGGCTACATTTTTCTCTAGAGCTTGAGAGATTTATATTCAATCATCCTCTCAGGACCAGGCACAGACTAGCCAGGATAAAGTGATGTTCTTAATGCACTTCTCAGAAGGGCTTTAGTTGCTTTAGCTCTTTGAGTAAGTTCATTCAGGGTCCCTGTGTAGCCTGATATTGTGCCATGAAGATGTACCCTGAGACACTGGACAGAGTTCAGAGGTGTAAATAAAGATTGCACATGGTCACAAGCTAATCACTTTCCACTTAGAGCTTTACTGGTGGAGGGTTTCTGCCCTGAAACACCTCAGAAGTTGTTGGCTGTTTTAGTCCTTTCATTTGACCTCTGCTGTTTGCTGCCTTCTCCTTCTGTGGTTGTCTTCTTCTACCTGTCAGATGTTAATTTTCTGGCACAAACCTGCATTGTTTCCTTTTCATTTCACAGTGCACAAGTACTACAGGGAACTTCATTAGTAGGAGAATTTATCACCCTGTGCAAAACACTTCTTATTCTTTACTTGCTGCTGGAGAATCAGTAAAGGAAAATTGGTATAGGATTTTTTCCCCTGCTTTTTTTTTTTACCTTTTTCTAGTGAATTTATTTATAAATAAATAAATAAATACATTGGTTGATTCATACTTCTTCCACCCAAGATGTATTGACTTATATTAATGCACTTGTCAGAATAGAATTAAATGCCTTGGTCATGATGAACCAAGAGAATTCTCAACCTTGCCTTCCATGAATTTTAAGAAAGGAATATTTATTTTTCTTGCGTACCTTCAGTCTAGGAAAGATCTGAAATTGTTCCTCTGCATTGTGCTGAATCAATCACAGGAAATAAATAGTGGTGTCAAACTGCCTCTTAAAGGACCATTGGTGCTTTATCTCACCTTAGAGACATGAGCAGTTTTTGAGCAAGTGACAGAATGCTATGGACTGGTCAGGACAGGATCCAGGCAACCAAGTGTAATCCACTGGTAGCAAATAAAAGAAGTCAACTCTTTGCTCATTTTCTATAAGCATTTTAAGTATCAAGAAAGTAGGATCTGGTAATAACAGGCTGTTGTTGTAATGAAGGAATCCTGACAGCCATTTTGCTCATATTAACCTTAATGTTCTTAGTGTTCAGAGTTGGCCGGACTCCGACTTAGGAGGGCTGCTGTGGGATGCTGACACTTAGTTACACCTTTGTCTGAAAGACTGTGAGGAGAGAGGGCATTGAGCAGACCAGCAGGACAAGTGGTAAAAATCTATACAAAAAAGAAAAACGCCTGTGTGCAGACTTTCCCAGACTGCCTTAACATTCTACATATTCAATATTCAGAATTATTCCGTGAATAATTTATGCAAACATATTCCAGTGGTACAACTGTTTTGCTGGGTATTTGCTATTTTGGGACTTGTAGTTGGTCAGCTATTTCCATGTGTCAGTCACCAGTTTCTGCACGTGTGATTCTTACATGTGGCTCTTTTGGGCGAATGTATTTAACTATTTGCTGAGCTTTCCTTATGCGTAAACACATTTTGCTTTCACCAGTATGCACACAAAAACCAAATACAGATAAGGGTTGCAAATATTGTCAGGAGGAATGTCAGTACCAATGAAATGCATCGCTACAGCAATTTCTGGTATTATGATGTTCCAGTTGTAAAAACTGCATTTCCAAGAGGTTAGGAAGCTACCCCTAAAAGCTACTCCCCGAGTCAGTTTGCGGAGTGCCTGGAGGGGTGCCTGGAGCCCTCCTGGCAGCTCTGAATCATAAACTCATAGAATTGTTGGGGTGGAAGGGACCTTTAAAGGTCATTTAGTCCAAAACCCTGTATTAATCTTCAACTAGATCAGGTTGCTCAGAGCCCCCTCCAATCCAATCTTGAGTGTTTCCTGAGAGCAGCCCAGCAGCACTGGGCTAGTGCTCTAGCCCTCATCAGCCCAGGGAAAAGAAAGCCATGCTGTGAAGCCCGAACTCTGGTTCTCTGCACTGCAGCACAGAGCCTGCCTGGCTGCAGGAATGAAAATAGTCAGGGATGGTGGTTTATTGTGATTTATGAAAACGTGAAAAAGGCATTGATTTTTTTTTTTTCCTCTGCTTTCTTCCTCTCCATTATTCTATCCTTGGTCTTGGTTAGAAGTATCCTTTCTGGGGGGGAGAGGGGGAGAGAATAAAAAACCAAGACACCAACACATCATATGGGCATGGCTTCTTATTTCTGTGCTCTGCCATGCTCAGTTGCCACCCCCAGAGCTTGGAGAATTCTCTGGTGCAATACTCTGCCGTGCAGGACCGGACAATAAAGCTCCATGTCATGGCCGTGTGGTGCTGCCCAGCGCTCAGGAAGCAGCATGCAGGGCTGCAGATGGAAGGGACATTAATAAACCCGGTGAATTTTCAGTTTTCTCTGGGTGTGGGTTTAGCTGTGCTCTCTCCCGCTGTGCGAAATGATAATGAGGCAATCGATCGTAAACAGGTGCAGGCGAGGAGCCGCTCAGTGCACAGCAAACCTTCGCACTCCATTGCCGTGCTCGGCGTCTGAATCTTAATATCATTCCAGAAGGAGCGACAGAATAATAACTCTCCTCTCAAGTTAAGGTAGAAACTTGTTAAATGCAGAATCTTCTAGAATTAATGCCATCCTTTTCATAGGTTCTTTGCATTTGCCAAGCTTCATTTCAGGAATTCCTCGAGCAAGGAAATGCATCCTTAGGAAGTATTTGTGTAATGAATTATTTATTCATTATCTGAATTTGCACAACATTTTATAAACCTTCAAGTACTTAGAGGCTTTATTTTTTTTTAATGATTTTTTACTATTCCATGTTTTTAATTAATTTTAAAAACCCAACTGGGTTGCGTTCACCTTTAGTCTGACTTGATGCTGTGGTCTTAGTCACCTTGCATTGGAAAGCTAGAGCAGAAAACAGACACATGCATGTGTACACACCTCTCTAATTCTAGTGTATTTAACCCGTGGACAAAAAGACAAGACTTGATGGATAGTTGCTGAGTTTCAGTAGGACAGTGGTCTTTGTCCACAAAGGGGGAATGAGGATCTGCTTTGGATAAGTATTGACTGGGCACAATGCTGTTACTGTTGGAGAGAGGGGATAGCACAGTGCAGGGGCACCTCCTCTTACCCTGCTTTTCCTGTGATCTCAGTCTTGCACAGGGTTTTTTTTTTTTAATTCCTTCTCTTTTCCTCCTTTGTGTTTTCACTGTATAGGAGATTTTTTATACCTATTTAATATCAGTTCCTTGTTCCCTTTTACGTGTCTTCTTTGTTATGCCCCAAAGCAACCCCTGCCCAGCTCTCAGGGTTGCAATCTTTTGACTGTTCATATTTGTGCTTTTACCTCTGGAGCCATCCTGTGCCTGTGCTTTCAAGGGCTCTGCTGTAACTCTGTGAGTGTATTCTTGGAGACCCCTGTGACAACTTGCCTAAAAACTCCTAAAAAGAAAAAAAAGGCACAAAGACTCACATATTTATTTGTGTCTCAATCCAGGAAACTTCTACTCAGCTTTAAATATATGCTGAAGCAACTTTTCCAGTATTTGATTTATTTATTTTAAGTTGTCACTGGAATGACATCTTTTCCTCTTGCTCTTTGAAAGGATTTTATCTGATCTTCTCTATGTTTTTGTGCCTAGAAGCTTCCATAGGAACCTCTTCTGCTGAGAAACATATGTACACATGGCTCAAAAAACCATCTGCTTCTTTGTCACCTGAAAGACTTTGCACAGAAAGCTAATGCATAATTTATCATAGACAGTTTTTGCCACATTTCGAAGTTGTAGCTTTTTTACCTCAGCTCTACAGAGGGGAAGATGCTTTTCCTGGACCAAATAGCTTAGGATCCAGTGTTAGCACTGCAGATAGAGATTTGCATGCTTGGCTTGGCCAGCATCTGTTCTGTACCTGACATGCTGGCCATGCAGTGCTTTTGAAGGCCAAGTCACTCTGTAGCTGCAGCTATGCATGCTTGACTTCTTGACTACCTAAAGAAGTTCAAGCCTGCAGGTTTCATCTGCCTTTACTGGATGCAGTGGACAAGGGCAACTGTCTTCCTCTTTCAGTACCATATTAAGGATGTTACTCGTGACTCCTCAGTTTCAAAAGAGAAAAGTTCAGTAGATATAAAAATAGTTTTATATACCTTATTTAGGATTTGTTGAAAAGCAGCTGCCCAGGGTACTGGACCCGCAGTGGGTGAATCTGAAATACAGCTTGGCTATAGAGTTTTGACTTGTGCTTTCATTATAAACCTGAAATACATGAAGTGAAACCCTCACCTGTTGTTTGTGCCATGTGCTGAATAGTAACTTGATATACATCATGTTTCTAAATCTGAACTTGTTCTTTTGGGAACTGTATACAGCAGTGGGGGAATGGGGGTGAGGATGCCAATATGAGCATATTACCCATGTAATGTGCTTCATGTAACGCTTCACGTAAAATCTTCTTTCTAGGAACTTGTTTTAGCCAATGGCTGTGGTGCCTTTGCCTTTTGACATTCATATTTCTACTTTAATACTGCCCTACTACATACCATATGGAATATTTTTATAAAATATAACTAGAGTACCAATATGTACCATTACATATTTGGAAGTTATTCTGTCAACATCCTAAATATGAAAAAGCAGATGTTTCCCTCTTAGGTTCTCTTTCTCTCTTCTATATCTTTGGACCTTTCTAGTAAACTATAGAACAGTAATTTGAGCTTCACTAGACTATTAAATGTTGTTCTAAATCACTTTATCCCCTCCCAGGTGGTCTTAAGCAAGTCTTCATAACATTGTCAAAGTGCTTGGCTGTCATATGTGCTGTTGAATGTGACAAAAACCACTGAAAATATTGCACCTTATTATATTATTCTACTTGGAGTTTTCATGACAATACAAAAATAATGTTTTTAAGCTCTTGCATGAGTTTCAAAATGCTATGCTTCCTGTCTTAAATTTGTCATTTCTGTTATTCTTCCATTACTTCTTTTGTTTACTGTTCTGTCAGAAAGACTATTTCTGATTTGGCAGTAATATACACTACATGTGTTTTCATGAAACACTTAAATAGCAGGTTTGAGGGGGTACTTTCCAAAGGGATTTCTTTTATTGATGCTTATATTAGTTATTAATTAATTTCTACATAAGATAGAGACATTCTCTGATGGTGCCATAGCAGAAATTGTAAAAGGGGTATGAAGCAACTCTTTACCTGGCAGCAAATGCTGCTCTCAGTCCCCCAAGGCCCAGACAGGGACCATCATCAAGATCAGGGCAGACCACTGCTGCTGGAAGCAGAGTGCTGTGAGTACTCCTCTTGCATTAACTCCTTTCTTGGCTCCCATTCATTATTCTTTATCTGTGCTCTGTATACATATATTTTCTGGTGAAGACAATATGGGTTTTCTTTAACTCTGAGAAAGGAGCTCTGAAAACTTAGTTTTTCCAAACACACATGAAAGGGACTCAAACATGCTGCTTTTCCTGATGCTGGCAGCGGTTCAGCGATCCCAGCGGTGGCCTCAAGGGTGGCAGGAATGGTCACAGGAGCTGCAGAAATGGGAGCACAGAGAGCAGCAGGAGGCTGTGCCTGTCTCATGAACAATCACATCTCGCCTACCAGAGAACATTCACCATTACAAGTGAGTGTTGCCCGTAACAAAGACACAAACCAACAGAGTGCCGGTTTATGCGGTGCTTTATTCAGGGCCCGGGAACCTGAGGACTAGCGTCCCAAGTCAGGATTCCAAAGACCCTCATTCTTCGTACAGCTTTTATACTCTCACACAAACATGTCTACGTGCAATTTCTACATGAAAGCAGTTACACTTAGTTACACACAAACTCATATTTCCTATTGATAACAATTGATAATCATCTACTCTAACCGTTAATTTTCCTTGGTTGTCTTACCCCTAGAAACTGTTTAACAGACTCCCCACCACCAGAGCGTCTATCTATGGTAACAAATCATTATATACATGCTTGACTAAATCCTTTGATTATTGTTCCCACTTCTTCAGCACATTCCATGCTCACAAACAAAGTTGCTAACTTACTACCTTGGAGTGTTGCTTTCTAGGCCTACTCTCTTACTAAGCCTTAGCCATTCTACTACTAAATTTAAATTGCTCTGTAACATGAGGGCACACAAAACTGTAAAGAACTTTACAGCTAAATCGACTTATGTCTTTGAAATGAAGTATGTTGCAAGCACAGCACCAATAAATAACCTGTGAAGGCCAAGGCAATAATTGTGCTGGCAAAAGGCAGCCACTGTTGGTCAGTGAAGTCCATTTTTAAAAAAGTTTTGGAAGCACCTGTCCGCCTCACTAGCAGTATATCATTGGTATGTGTGGCCAGAAGCCCAGTGAGAAAATGCAAAGGACAGAGGGAAAGCTTCCACCAGCTTTGGGTTCTAAAAACATAGCTGATATTCCAGAATTCATTACATGTAAACATTGCATCATTACTTCTGTATTTCCTTCAGCAGTCAGCAAGCATAAAACAGCATACAGCTGCTTTGGATTAATCTGATACTTTAGCATCTTCATTTTGCTATGTTAAAGCCATATTACCTTGGCATAATTTCATTCAATGACTCTAATACATCCAGGCAAATACTGATTAGGGGTTTTTTTGTTCAGAAGCCAAACCAAAAAAGCAGGAAAAATGTCTTGTGTCAGAATTTTCTGAAGTTTTCTTTGGCAAAATGAAACCAAAAAGCTTATCGTGCCAAAACCTTGAATGAACCAAAGTGTTTCATTCCACCAAAATTGAATTGTTTGTGTTCTGATTAGTCCTGTGTTTTTTGAATTGAATGGTATTTTGAACAAATAAGTTACAAAATTTTTACTTGCAAACGGTTGGAGTGGAAATATTTGCCATCTTCAGAAATCTATAACTTTACTCTTCTTTTAGCCAAGAATTTAACTGAATTCAGTCTGAATTTGCTCATTGTTTCAAGTTTTTCTTCAAATGCCTGTGGAAAAATATCCCCCAGAACTTTTCTTCTTACTATTGAACTGATTCTTAAATTTTCTTCCTGCCCTGTCAGTGAGATATTCTCCTACTTTTACAGGTTTTCTTTTGACTTCACTTTTTTCTGATGAAGAGCGTTTTAGTTTCGGATCTAAAAGTTCCTGTCATTTGCTGGGGAGTAAGGTAAATTCTGTCCCTGCCTTTTTTAGACCAGATGTTGCTGTCAATACACTTTCCTCCTAGGTTTGCTCTGATTTTTCTTTTTGCTTTTTTTTTTCCTCAAAACCTTTCCCTTCTCTCTAAGGAACGTTCAGTTAAAGCACAAGTGCGAAACTGTGCAATGAGAGATGAATCAAAGATTCATATTTAGATTGGCACGTTGCATGCCCTCGAAACACCTCGTGCCACAAGGATGCTCGGCTCTGCCAGGGAAGCCCACAGTCCTTCAGGCAAGAGTCCATCTCTGCCCAGAAACGTTTCTGTTGCTGTTTGTTAGTTCCTTGGCCCAGAAGCCTGGTAATGTACTTTTCCCAAAGTACATATACTAGTGGGCGTGGGCCACCATAGTGCATCCAGTGCATTTAGAAGATGTCTGTTTTTTGGTTTTATTATGGAAATAAGAATTCTCAACAAGAATTTCCAATGAACTTCTCTACAAAGCTGGAATCTGGGTTTCTTCCCCAAGTTCTGCACAACATATATCCTTCCATCCATTCACCTTTAATCTTCTGCATATGCATTATAAATATCCAGTAAACAGTGTGATTAAAATGAAATTATTTTTGGAGGATGACTGTTGTTTCAAAGGCTCATAATTAGCCTCTTCGAACTCTGAAAAAAATCATGCTTTTGAAAGAGGTTTTCTAAGTCTGCTTTGTCTGCAAAAGTGAGTTTTAAATATTCCCATAAAAACTGTTCATTTCCTGTGCCATGTGCATGAAAACACACTGGTTAGTTTGTTGGGGCAAGGGAATTTGAGATTTGAAAAAAATGCTGCATTTATATAGAGTTAAATAGGCTTGAAAATAATCCTTGTAAAAATTTAATTTACATGACCAAAAATAATCAAGATCTGATTGTTTGAAAACTACAGTATGGAATGTCAGTAATACTTTAACAAGCAAACTAATCAACTGTTCCTCCTACTGCCTAGTACTGAAGAAATAAAGAGATTCTTATTAATTCTGCACTTAAATGCTTGGGAGCCATGCAAATTCTCACTGGTGAGAGCCAGATGGGTCCCTTGATAGCGAGATTCTTTTATAGGCTCATTCCTTGTTTCTGTGGCTAATGGTTTTCTCCTAAGGAGGAGATTGTCCCCACTGATCCTATTTCTGGTAACACTGTTGTTCTCAGAGGCAACAGGAATAAAAATCATGGCTGGCATGTCATTTTGGTGGCTGCACCGGGCACTTAGATGACACTGAGACTTGAGCCCATCTCCAAACCCTTGTTGCTGCTGGGAATGGAACCTCACGCTGGACTGAGGATCTTCACTTGTGCCTGGTGTCTGGCCCCCTTCCTGGCAGCTCAGCTCTCAGAAGAGAAAGGGGACTGGGATGGGTTGTCCCAGGTGGCTGGTCTGGGGGAGCCTGCTGGACCACTCTGAACTTGGTTACTGGGCTTTTTGGTTGGATGAAATCTTCCTTTATAGCTTAACAAACCTAAAAGTCTCTAACACATTTTAGGTGCAGTTACATCTTTTATGACTTTTCATGTTTTGGGTTTTTTTATGGCTATTTCCTTCCATCTGTGTTTATGTCCAGGATAAACTTATCAACATGCCTCCTGAGGAGCTCAGGATGGATTGGCAGATTCACTTCTTGCAGATCTTCTTACAAGAACAACCTATTTGTGGTGGGGGGACAAACCATGACACTATTGTAAGTTTCTCAGACATCTTTAAAACCCAAATTCCAAAAGAATTGTTAAACTTTTGATTCAAAGTGGTTGTGATAGCATTGCAAGGGGACAAGAAAGAGTGAGCCAGGCAACAAGTTGTCTCTTGGGACTTTAGGTCATTGAAACTCTCTTACTTTCTTGTTTTCTTTAAAAATTATCTGCACTTGGCTACCTCTGATTTGACAGATGGGAGTTCCCACAGCCAGGGCGAGCTCAGCACCAGAGATTGTAACAGTCTTGGCTGGGGCCTGGGAAAATGCTTAGCACCTAGAGAAAGCCAGTGTCTCTGGGAATCTGCTTCCTCAGCTGCCTTTGCTTGCACTTTCAACAGCACCAAATACATCCTGGGCTGAGCATGGGCCTGCATCTGTGTGCCAACCTTCTACAAGGCTCAGGGATAGGGAAGCTGCAGACCTCTCTGCTTGCTTTTACAGCTGAAATGTTTTTAGTGGTAGAGGAAGTAATATCTCCTAGAAAATGCCCCATTATTAAGCTGCAATGGGGAGCCTTGTTGGAAGGGCAGAAGGCAGGTTTTTGGCTATTGCCATCCCTTCCAAGGGTGGGATTTCTAGCCTGTGTGTGCCTGTGCATTAGAGTGTCCCAAAAGAGGCATGGGAGTTGCAGTGTGAGCTCTCCCAGCCTTGGCAATTGGCCTTAAGCAGAAACCCCACTGGAAAAGCATAGATTATGGGAATCAGGTCAGCCTGATTAGCAGCAAAAGCCTTTCCAGGGATATAAACAGCCATATGGGACAGGCTGGCTGAGCCCCCTGGCTAGAGAGACCTGATTGCATATCAGCAGTGGAGAGCCTTGTGCTGGACTTCAACCAGAACTGGATGTCTGTCAACCAGAACAAATCCATAGCTGGAAAGTGTCAGATCCTGAGCCTGGCACTCAGGAGTGGCAATGCAAGGAGGGAAGGATGAATGCAATTAAAAGGCTGCAGGAGGCAGGGAAAGTGCCAGCTGGGTGCTGGTGGGCTTTCATGGGAACAACAGTGGATCCTCATTTCTGCAACCAGGGATGCTGAGATGAATTGTGTATCTTTTTTGGTAAGAAGGATCAGAGAAGTGCTCTGACCAAGGTTTGACATGAATTACTGAGGATTCTATGAAATTTGAAAATGCTTTGGGCAGCGGGAAATTTTGGAAGCTGACATTCTGACAAGAACTGCATGCAGATTAGAGTTGAAATCAGACAGAGCCACATCATGGGCTTTTGCTGGTCAGTAAATTCTGGCCCCTGAGGTGCCAGAGGCCCACTGCAGAGTAATGGGTCCCAGCTGAGTCTATGGCAGAGGTTTTGTCCCTGGAGTATGTGGAAATAGCCCTCCATCAACATATTTCAGAAACCTCTTCCTTTGAGGATTGCAAGACTGCCAGAAATGCATGCTGGATGTAGCAGACAGTTGTTAGACAAATTGCTTTGGGATTTCACAGCGATGTGAGACTTTTCTCAAAGAACATAAATTAGGACTAATTTTCTCTAGTGAGGAATGGAGTAGGTCTCAACAGATGTGCGAGGCCTGACATCTATTTGGGAACTGCATCCCTTGATTTTTGGTTGCTAGGGGTACGTAAGGTACCTATAGTGGAATATATAATAATAAATGCTGCAATGGGGGAAAGAATATTACAGCCCAAGCAAAAACACAGGAGCTGCAGACAGCCAGAGATGCCTAGTGAGTGACTTTTTTTACTGAGAAGGCAACACTGGCTGTTGACTTGCTGTTTTGGAAATACAAAAATAGCTGTACCTTCCCAGTCAGGACATTTAGCAGCAGAACCTCTATGAAAATGCTGCTAAATTAGGAGAGATCTTATGTAGTATTTCCTGCTCTGTAGAATAATATAAGAAGCATAAGAAGACAAGTGTTGGCCAGCCTCTTCCATGGTGGTGCTGGGAAACCTGTAGGTCCCATCTCTCTGTACTGCTCTGGGCAAGTGACATGGCACATTGTATCTAACCAGCAGTATGCATACTTGGTCAGCAGGCTTGTTTGGGTTGTCCCTTCTACTTGTTTTAAACAGAAGTCTGCACAGCAAAAAAGGTGCTTTTAGAGGTGGAGCAACTGAAGAGCATGGGCATAGTAATATTAATGTGTGTGCATGAATTTGCACAATTTGCTTCTTGTCCATCCAGGGAAAAGGCCATTAACAGCTATAGACAGGGAGCTGATTCTGTGTGGTGTGTCTGTCTGTTCATGTCTGCCTTACCCTGCCAGTGACTTTTTGCTTCTTTTGCCTACAAGAAGGAGACCTGGGATGAGGTTATAAAACCAGATGTTTATCGTTGCAAGTCATGTGACAAACCACCTGTTTAGCTTTCTCTTGCCACATTTCCTCAGCTCTGTTTATGTGCAACCAGGCAGGGTGTCTGCAAACAGTGCAGGTGCCATTCCCTGTGCTTTCTGTGTAGATGGCTGTCTTTGTGCCACAGCTACATCCCTTGGCTAGGAAGAAGAGCTGTCCCCTGTGCCATACAGCACTACATTAGCTGCCCCTTCCTTGGCTGTCTTCACAGACCTGACAATTCTTCTACCACCCCAAGGCAGACCAGGTGCACAGCAGACCACTAATGTTCCAGCCACAGACCCATGGCTGTGGCTATTGACACTGGTGTGGCTGGTCAGGGCTTCCTTCTTACCCTGACTGCATTGCCTTGGGATACAGGAAGCTTTGAGGGCCGGGATCTATTTCTTCTCTGGCACCACAGCACCTACTGTCTTGGTCCACTGCTGAGAACTGTCACAAGACATGTCATAAACAACCAGGTATACTGACACAGCATTACAAAGAACAGCATCCTAACCTGGCATCTGGATGCTCTCTGGTAGCTCTCAGGGACCACTTGGTGTAAAACTAGTCTATTCCATGACAGGAGTACCAGTGGGCAGATCCCAATTCTGTTTCCTGCCTTTTCTTTACTGTGTCAGTAAAAATTCACTGTCTCAAACTCAGGGTTTTTTTCTTAAGCATTTTGCAGAGAATTAGTAATACTCACAGGCTATATGCCTAAATAAAGACCATACAGTTATCTACAGATTCTTGGCCTGAGACCATGCTTGTAAATAAATCACAGATGAGGAACTGAGTCTGCTTTAAAAAAGCACTCCCAGGGTCTTGCAATGATAATTATTGTGATCAAAAGGGAAGCTGTTACAGACTAATAAAGAGGTTAATCGAGCTGGTTCACCCTAGTCTAACTGTATAAAGCATGGAGTGGTATAATTAAATTTGGAGTCTCTACAAGCAGCAGTCCTGTGTTGTATGAAGTTTTGACAGCTCTAGGAATATGCAATAGAGAAGTCTGCTAATGTCCTGTAGGAAACCCTACAGTGAAACTTAGACCAGAAATCATTGGATTACAAACCTCAAAGGCAGATGTATAGTAGACTGGGAGAAAACAAAATATCTAGTCCAATCTGGTTTTAAATAAGTTTATTTGGGGTCTGTAATTCCTTGGCTTCAAGGGTATCTTATGTAATCAAAATAATTAATATGTGCATCTCTTTGGCTCCATGGGCATCTTAGGTGATCAAAGTAGTGGATATTTTGATTTCCTAGGTTCACCTGACTAACTCTGGGCAAACTTTCACATGGATCAGGCTTCAGCTGTTGAGATTTCTGCAGTTATTTCCTTTTTCACAATAAGTTGAAGTTAGTTAATTCAACTTTTTATTCACTCTTCTGTGATGAAATAGATCAAGTCATGTTGAAATGAACAACTTTTGAGGACTGCTGTCATGGTCTGTCTGAATATTCCAGATTTACAGGACAACATACTCTGTATACTGAAGTATGTTATGAGCTCATTGAAAAAGAAAGAAACACAACAAATAAGGGTTCAGTCCCCTTAGCACAGACCATGTGAATTCACTAATTCATCACATAAGTCGTGAGGTTTCTTTCTAACTTACAACTAGCAACGGTCAACTTGTAACTCAACCGAGGTGCTGATGAGCAAAATAGTTACCTAACTTGTGGTGAGATGCTCATCCTTCCTCTTCTGTCATGGTGCCAGTATCCCTGCTACCACACTGGTAAGCACAACAGTCCCAGCAGTGCAACTGCTGTTGGATCAGATTCCAAGGCTTTTTGCTTTAACTGGTGTTTTTATACCTTCCAGCCTGGAAGTTTAGTCTGTGCCATTTCCATGAGTCAGTGGATTCTGACAAAACTGCCAGACAATCACCATACAAAGACAGTGGCTGCAGGAAACAGCAATCTGCATGTGGTAATGGTTCTTTATCCCTTCCCGTCCTGACTATTTGATAGTATTTTAATGACAGATCTCCCAATATTACATCAGACATGAGCCGATTTAGCCAAAAAATCTGACCTTATCACTCTCTCCAAATATCTGAAAGGCAGTCATATTGATTTGGAGGTCAGCCTTTTCTCCCAGGTAGTAAATGAAAAGAAGAAAAGGTCTTAAGTTGCACCAGGATATTAGGAAAAAATTCTTCACCAAAATGGTTGTGAAGCACTCGAACAGGTTGCCCAGGAAAGTGGTGAGTCACCACCCCTGGAGGCATTTAAAAGATGTGATGACTTAGGGACATAGTTTAGTGGTGAACTTGGCATCATTAGGTTAAGGTTGGACTTGGCAATCTTAGAGGTCTTTTCAACCTAAATGATTCTAAGAGTCTATAAAGCTTTCCCAGGAATTGTCAGGTTAGTGAGTTCCAAACTCTGAGAAAACCATCAAGTGAGTTTCATATGAAGACAGTAATTTGCTCTCTTGCAGCCAGACCCCAATTCTGTTCAACGTAGCCACCATTTTGCAATATCTGGTCAGACAAAAGTCCATTTTAAAGTCATCGCTACTATAGCCACATCCAGGATTGGAAAAAAACACCTCTATTTTTTTCCCTGAATTTCAGGAGCAGGGTTGAGGACTGGTATGCATTTATTATACATCTGCAGAAGGCAGTTGATGGCTGTGGCTATATACTGCTCTAGAGCTGTTCCTGCATTATTTTATCACATTGCAGACAAATTGCTGCTGGATTTGTGTAGACTCATTATTTAACCAGCTGTCTTCTAGTGTTTACATTTTGTTACCATTTCATAAGACTGGACTTTCTCCTGTACATACTGCCACAGGCCTCTCACTGCTTAGTTCTAAAATATTGCATCTCAGTGACCTTGATGAAGGATGCACAAACTGCTATGGAAAGATCACAATGTCATAGAATCATTTATGTTGGAAAAGACATTTAAGATTATCAAGTACAACCATAAACCTAATACTGCCAAATCCACCATTAAACCATGCTCTTAAAGGACATGGTGACAAACTCCATGGAAATGTTTGCATCGTATAGCTTTGAGCATCTTCATCTGCCAGTGGTGAGAGCTTAAGAAGCATTTTGGCACACAATTTCCTGCTGCTCTTTTCTGCCCTCTGTGCCAGCATACTTATTTGTGCAATGAACCAGATCAGGGAGTTGATTGAGCTGGAAAATAACTATTTAAGGAGTACTGACCCTAACGGGTAACTGTTGCCTCAGATGTTAGACTATTTTTACAGCTGTACTGTGTAACATCTTTGGCCATGATTACCATTCTCACAGGCATCCCCTTGCACTGCTGAAGTGAAACAGAGGAAACAAAGCAGTCCTTTGTTATTTACAGTTATTTTCTGTTTGCTTATGATGGAGTGGACCTGTTTTACTATAAAGGATTAGCCTTTAGATATAGGAAGTAACCTAAATCTATGTGAATGTTGGTGGTGACCAAGTATGATATTTGTAGATAGCCACAGACTGAAGCAGTTTATTTTTCCTGGCAATAATCAGGCTGCTGTGTCTGAATGCAGCCTGTTCCACAGTAATTTAATGGAGCCCAAACTGAAAGTTCATCTGTAAGGAGGGCAGAGTACAGTATAGGGCAATACAACTACAGTAGGTACTACTTATTCACATGTAAGCAGAGCTTGCAGCACTGATGGCATAAGGCTGTAACCCAACCTTATATTCCCAGTCCCACATGGAAATTAAATAGTTTGAATTTTTTTTCAGCACCTACCTCTGTCTGGTCCTATATGGATTTATTCTTATTGAAAGTGCTTTGAAAAATTAAAATGCTAATTATGCTGATGTCACAACTTTCTTATTTAAGAAATTCTCGCTATGGAAATTATATTTATTAACACTTTTGAGTGTTACAGATGCCTGCAAGATATTTTAGTACTTGACCATAAATGATGAATGGGGGACTATCACAAGCTCGTAAAACATTTAAAGGTGTGTACTATAGTTACATGCTACAGGAGTTTGCAAAGCCATTAATAGGCAAGGGAGGAGTGACTTGTTTGTTAAGACTGGCTTGGTATTTAAGATCCCCTCCCCAGCCTGCGAAGTTTATTGGGTGTCTTAGAGGACTGACAACCTAAAACTTTGAAGAGGTGGACATCTGGTAGTGGAGATGGATATCATCTTTCTGCAGGCAGTAGAGGCAACTGACACAGCTTGTCAGTGTTACAGAGGACATAATGAAGGACTAGGGAGTGATGGTGGATCGGTGAGATCCTCTTTTGAAATCTATGTAACATTCCCTGTGCAACACTCAGATGCTGCCTTGCAGGAAGCCAAGTAAGCTGTGGCCCTGCATGAGAGCCAGAGACATATGGCAATGGCCATGGACACTCAAAGCCCTTCACCATGTGCTGGTTGTTCTTCATTTGACCTGGGACTCAAATCAAATTTGATTTCTGCCAGGAAATCACACCTGTGAGCATGTGCTGCTGCTTAACTAGCACAGCCCATTTGCACATTGAGGCTGAGTCCTGACAGGAGCATCTTCACTTGCCTGGTGGGAGGTGAACCATGGAGGGGCATCCATAACTGTTCTGCAAAGCTAACTAATGGAGCAACCCTCAACAAGAGGCAACACAAGAAGGAAATTTATTTTGCTTTGTACAAACCAGGTATCACTTGTGAACAGTCAGTCTTCTCACAGTTTTACCTACTCATTCTTTCTACTAGGAAGCTTGAAGGTGTGTCTGCACGCAGTGTGTCCAAGAATATTTGTGGTGACAAAGGGTTAGGGAAGCTAGCTATTTAGAGCTATTTAGTTCTCATAGTTTCTTCTTGTCTTCCGGGTTGTTACTAGAGGCAGCCGTGTGGTTGGTTTATGAATGTGTCTTTTACACCTTTCAAAAGATGCCAATGACTGAATTGTTTGTCTCTCCCTCTGTCCCACCTCTGTGAGTCATTAGCCAAAACTGCTGTTCAACTCATTGGTCTTTTGTCTCTTGTTCTGGGTGTAGGCTGCTGTATTTAAGCTACCAATTGTTTTTTTTCAATTTTGGTATTTATAAACACTGCAGATAATTGTTCTGGAGACTTTACGACCTACAAATTTAGGTGCCATTAACACATGCTTTTCTATCATCCCTTTTTCTTCCACTTCTTCCTGTTCTTCCACATTGACACGTTTTCTACTTGTGCTCTATCCATACTGAGGCTGACATTTCTACTACTGCTCTTCACAGAACTAAGTGCAGGGCTTCTGCTGGACTTGGGATCTAATGGGTCTGCAAAGGCAGAGGACTGAGGATGCCATTTTCTATTGAAAAGATTTCCAGCTCATTACAGCAGCAACTCAGGCTTGTTTCTGCTTCACAGGGAGCAACGCAAATATGAACTTCTAAAATTAAAGATAGCTCATGTGAATGTGCAGGATCGCTATAAAAGAAGCTCAGTACACTTGTGACCTTCAGGATAATCTCCTTGAGGTTTGTAGAGTTCACCAGAGCAACTTTAGAGGTGTACACTGCTGTAAGATCCAGAGCATCTTTATAACTTCCATGAGCTAGTGTCTCCAGGCACTGAGGTGATCATGGGTGACAAGGAGAGAGCCATGGATGAAGTCGAATCCTGCCTGCTGTACAGTGCCAATCTTTCTAGAAGTGTGGTAGAATCAGCTGAACCCCCTGTATGTCCCCAGGCCAGCAGCAATGTCCCAGTAGGTGCATCGGTGTGGGAACTCACTTTGTCAGGAAATCAGTGATGGGCTATGAGCCCAGGAAAGCTACAAGTAAACAGACTCTACTGCTCAAGGGACACATTTTGGCTGGCACAGAGGAGAGGCTCTCTTCCAACCAACAAGGAGGAAGGGCCCAAAGGGATGCCATAGCTGTGGCTATGGGAGGAGCAGGAATACCAGGTTGGCTGAATGGGATGGCCATAAGCTCCATGCTGGCAAGACCACAGCAAGGCAGGATGGATGTAATGGCTGTAGCTGCTGTCATTTCACGGTGCAAGGTAGGAAGTCAGGAGTCTTCTGGTGGCAGCTGCGAGATGTGGCCAATGGCACTACTCCCCTGTTGTGTGCTACAGCCAAGTGGAGCAGCCACTCAAACCCTCGCTGAACATCTCTAGCACTAACACGTGAGGAGCTGTGGGAGCAGCATCTCCTGCAGGACTGCCTGGTTCATTTGAAGGAACACTTCCCTGATTCTGGTTGCACAGTGGTCTTCTCTCTTTCAAGCAGTAGGTTTGGACAGGTGGTTGTTTGCTTTTTCAGGGAAATGCCTGGTCAGACTTAAGGCTGCAGATGGCCCGGTGGGATAGACTTGCCCCAAAATAATCAAGGGCAGAGATTCACTGGCTTGCCAGATGGCTGGCATGGTATTCCTGCAGAAGGGGCTCCAGCTTCACACCAGGATGGAAAAAGGAAATGGTGATAGGTAATTTCTTCAAGAGGAGACACAAATAGGAATCCAGCACACAGGAATGTGGGCTTTCCTGAAAAAACAGATCAGTCCTTTGTCATCTCACACTATTCCAAACCATAAAATAAGAAAAATGACATGTCCTTTCAAAGAAGTTGGAGATATTAATTAATGTTTGTGAAGCACTAAGAAGTATAGCAATAAATTACATGGGTGATCCTATGAGGATATTACTAATTGTGTATTCAGGGTAGAGTTTGAGTAGGATATAGTAAATGAGGCATGAGGCCATGCACTTAACAACGAGGATAAAACAAGCTAATGAATAGTTGCTCATTAAATGTATGCCCTCCATGTGCACAGAAAGGCCAAAGGTGCCATGTAAAAAGGTATATGTTATCCTGTAATTAAAGATTTTACAGTGCACATAAGAGTTACAAGTTTAATTTGTCTGGGAAACTTTTAATCAGGCATTTCCTACCGTCTGAGTATCCAACTTTGCAACCCTAACACTTTTTGAACATAGGCTTTTTATGGAATTGTTTAAATAATGTGTTTCTCATGCTTCTTTCACCACAGCTGGCAGTGAGCTCCTTCTCCTGTGCTGCCTTTGCCAACTGGAACAGACTAAATGGCTTCCTGAGTTGCCTTAAATCCCATCACCATGTCCCATCTTTTGGGCCTAGAATTCCTGTACACCTTTCTCATAAAAGAACTCAGTCTCATTTCTTGACCAAGCTTGGCTCCACTAAACTTATGTCTCTGTCAGGTCTTGTCTTTATTTCTCCACTGTGTTTTTATACTATAAATACATGAATCTATAAGATGTCAATACATCTGCCTACATTTATTAATATAAAATGAGACCATAAGTGATATAGTATTCTGAAGTTTTCCATGTCAGATTAATTAGTTCAGAGAAGTGTTTAGTTCAGTCTACATTAGGTTTTAATGAAATAGCAGCAAACTGACTGACTATATATAGAAGCTCAGACTGACTGTTCTCTTTCTAAAGAAATTTGAATTCCAGTATCCTGCTGAAAATAGTAAAGGTAAATAAAAAGCAGAGAATCAGATTGCTTCCAGAATTGGATATCCTCCAATATGTTTCAGTTTTCTATTGTAGATATATTATAAATACAGTCAATAGAAAATAAATATCCAACAGTAAAATGGATACAGAGCAAATGCAGTATTGATACAGCAAGCACATTGATTTCAGTGCCTTTGCTGTTGTTAAACATATACTAGCTGGATTTGGCACAATATGTTCTGTTTCTGAAACAAAAAAATGTAAGTATTTGGAACAGACCTGTGGCACAATGATGTCTCTGATCAGCACTTTAATGGCTTTAATAATTGGCTTTAAATATAGGGTAATGGCTTTTTAATATAGAGTAGAAATAACAAGTAGTGCAGGGGATGTTTTGAGGTGGCCATCAGCAGAAAGTGGAGATGGCACTTGGTGTCCTTTGTGTTGTGCTTTTGTTTCTAATATGTCTTTACTCTAATTGATCTTGTGGTTTATTGCTTTACAACTTTTCTTAACTCCCTTGAAGCAAGGAAGCCCTGCAGAGAGACCTCAACAAATGAGAGAGCTGGCCATATGAAGTTCAACAAGGGGAAGTGCTGGATTCTGCACCTGGGATGAGGCAATCCTGGATGTACAGACAGACTGGGGAATGAGATGCTGGAAAGCAGTGCCATGGGAAGAGACCTGGGGGTCCTGGTTGATGGCAAATTAAATGTGAGTCAGCAGTGCCCTGGCAGCCAGGAGTGCCAACCTGTCCAGGGAGGCATCAGGCAAAGCATCGCCAGCCGGTCGAGGGGGGGATTGTCCTGCTCTGCTCTGCACTGGGGTGGCCTCAGCTTGAATATTGTGTGCAGTTTTGGGCACCACAATATAGGAAATATATTAAACTGTTAGAGAGTGTCCAAAGGAGGGCCATGAAGACAGTGAAGAGTCTAGAGGGGAAGCCATATGAGGAGTGACTGAGGTCACTTGGTCTGTTCAGCCTGGAGGAGACGAGGGGACACTCACTGCGGTTACAGCTTCCTTGTGAGGGGAAGAGGAGGGGCAGACACTGATCTCTGTGGTGATTAGTGACAGGATCCAAGGGAATGGCCTGAAGTTGTGTCAGGGGAGGTTTAAGTTGGATATTTGAAAAAGGTTCTTCCCTCAGAGAGTGGTTGAGCACTGGAACAGGCTCCACAGGGAAGTGGTCACAGTACCAAGCCTGAGAGAGTTCAAAAAGTGTTTGGATGGTACTCTCGGGCACATGGTGTGACTCTTGGGCATGGTCCTGTGCAGGACTAAGGGTTGGCCTCAGTGATCCTTGTAGGTCCCTTCTAACTCAGCATATTCTGTGATTTTGTGACTGTTTTATAAGATATTAGGTTTTGGTTTCTACAAAATTTAAATATATCAAGCATGTTGGTTTTTCTTGTCGCTCTGAATTTTTCAAATTGGCACCATGTAATTTCTCTTTGCTTTGGATAAGGTTGTTACAGTGATGCTATTATCTCTGCCCTCCTGAGCCTCCATAGCTTTGCAGAGATAACAGATCAAATGCTCATGTCCCACGATTTTTCCTGGGACCACAGAACCAGTGATTCTTCAGACACTATAAACTCTCCTAATTGTAAAATTCTCAACCTGAAAAAAGACAATCATTCATGTGCTATGTGAATTCAAAATTCATTTGTACAGTATTCACTGCATTCTGTGTTCTTTTAAAGAGAAAATAACCCTAAGAAGCATACAGACAAAATTTAAAGAGAAGAAACCAACCCTTCCCTGCTGACAAGCTAATTTATAGCATTTTAAAAATTACAGAATGGAGTAAAATTATTTTATTGCTTTCTTTCATCATTATGCCACAGTACTAATTATGTTCTTGATATTCTAAAGTCTATAATGGTATTTCCTGTTGCTGAGTTTCTATTTCTTTATTAAATTAATTTTTCGAACAGTGGTTTATGATTCTAGTAAGAACCTGGTAGCAGATTATCATCTTACAATGACACCAGTGGGTAGGTTTTTATCTACTGTGAAGATAGAAATGATGAAACAATGATTGCATAAAATAGAAACAGTAGAAAAATTATTAATATTTTCCAGGATGATCAGCATATGCTGCCACAGAGTGAATATGAAATCATCACATTTTAATATGGAAAACCGATGAAGTCTAGAGCATAAATAATACAAGTTATGCAAACGTATCTCTGCATGCATATAAGAGACTGGTGTATGGAAGGCACTACATTCTGAAGGATACTTGCTTTGCTGCAATCACTGCTTTGCATAGACTTCAGTAAGAGTGACCTTTTATTTCAGACACTATTCCCAGATGGCTTCAGAAAGATCTAAGGAATTTCAACCGAGGAACGAGCACTTCTCTGATAAAGGTAGACCCACTGCCACAGCTTTGATAAGCTCAGGGCTTAACATGGAACAAAGGGTCATTGCTGTCTGGTCTGGGAAGCGTTAGCAAACTGCATGCAAACATAGGCAAACTTAAAAATAACAACCAGTTTCAAGGTGCTTCCCGATCACTGCTAGAAAGAGATGCATGAAATATGACTCTGTTCTTGTTAAGTGTATAATAAAGTTATTGAGACAGAGAATACACAATCGAAGGATTAACCTCCAAGGAGAAAGTTCCTCATGGGAATCGAGCTTGTGCTACTAAAGGGACTGTCTTATGGCAATTTAGTCCACGGGCCAATTGCAATAATACTTCAAAAAATGTTTTAATGCAGTCCTTAAAGTAATGCTGTACCTTTTCCCATGGCTTCTAGGAGGCTTTTGGCAGCTGGGGATTTCTGCACAGAAGCCATCCCTGAGACCCCCCTATGACTGGAGCTGCAAAAGGTGATGGCAAAAGGCTTGGCACTGCACTGGCTGTAATGCTTCTGGGGACGTGCTGGAGAGAAGTCCTTGGCCAGGGAGGAGTGGTGAGTTAGTGCAACTCCTTTCCTCTATTTCAGCAAAGCTAGGGACCAGGGCCAAACAAATGCTGAGCCCATAGGAAATTCCAGTGTTAAGACTATTACAGAACACATTAACGCTTGAATGAGGTCTCCAAAGATAGGATGCCTGTCCTTAGTACAGTTGCCTGGCAAAATTTAGTGGTGTGGGTTCCAACCATACTTCCAGCAATTGCCATAGGCTTGTTTGGAGACACTGTCAGACGTGACTGGAATCTTTATGCTCTTCTCCATATTTTTCTCTCCATTCACTGATTACAGGTCCAATTCCGATAAAATCATTGGAAATCACACCCAAATATTTGGCAATGGAAACTTAGCCTGTTCATTTGAAGCCAATGTAGCATTTTTCCAACATCTTTCAATTAACTATAATCAGGAAGTTGTTTATGTTTTTAATAAGTTGATGGTAGACAGTTTTATTTTTAAGAAAAAAAACCATTTTTTTCTTTTTTTTTCCTCACTAAGGTAAAGATTTTAGGTATTGACTGAAACAATGCATAAGTGAGGCAGATCATGGCAAGATTTCGTTTGAAGAGCTTTGTCACTGTCTTTCCTGTCCTAATCACTACCCTATTTAAACATTCAACCTCGTCTGCATGAAACCACTAAGTTAGACAAATTATTGCAGTGATTTTGTCATACAAGCAAGTGCTTTAGGCAAATTTAGATCATCAGAATAATTTCTCATTTTTCCCATATTTATAAAGTTATTTTGTATCTCACTTTGTCTTGTTGAGAATTATTTTAAGAGGGGCTTTGTAATAGAAAAGGAGATTTGTCATCAAACCAGTCATTTCTCTGGCACACTACACTGCGAGTAATGTAATTGCTTAAATAAAAATGGTGCAGCTTTAACATCTAATCACTCATTTCCTTGCCTTTCATTCTAATAATGTAAGACATAATGAACTCGTGGTAGATATAGTAATACCCCATAAGTATTTCTATAGGATTTATGTTGTCATTTAATATTATTTCAAAGGACAAAACATAATTCTTGCCATTTTGCTCCGCTACTCATTTTGTGATTTTTATGTTCTCCCACTATCACTGAAAAGAAATGATCAAATTAACCATTTTAACAAGCATTTGCTAGTTGTGCCTACGTACAATTCATTTCAATGACTAGTGAAATCAATCAAATAATGGGGCTTAGTCTCCTTTCCCTGAATAATGACTTCAAGGAAGATCCACCTCCCTCTCAGAGAAAGAATGGATAGCTGGGAATGCTCAGGGGAATAAAAGGGTTTAAAGCACCACACATAAAAGGCTGAGTAGAGGAGTCTTTGAAAATAAATGCAGGCTTCAACAAAGGATGAGAAAGAAAAGGGTACAGAGGGAGCGGCTTGGTGTAGATATGGACGGCGCATACAGAAGAGGTTACTGAGGCAGTGCATAATACCCCAGTCGAAGGGCAAATGGGCTGTAGGTGAGGGGTTGTGGGCTGAGGAAAATGCATTTTGATGAGGAGCACAGGATGTGCAGAGACTGGCTATGGCTAACAGGGTAACAAAGAGACCTGAAAAGGAAGCCAGTCTGGAAAATTAAATGAATTATCTCAAAATGAAGTGTTTGTATTTCCACTAGTATGCAGTGACCTATTCTTCACAATCAAAAAATTATGGTGAGAAAAAGAGAGATGGGGCCCATATTAATATTTTTTAAATGACAGAAATTATAACAATTCTTTTCTGTTTTTCCCATATCTCATCTTTAGACTTAACTGAAAATAAAAGGCATCTGATTTCTCATCAATCCAGAGCGGTGAAAAAAAAAATCATAATATTGCCTCACAGTTAAACACCTTCTGTCTGGATTCTTTGCATTTGTAGTGAAGTCACACTGGAAGATTCTCTCGGAGGAGGGCTGAAGGAGGCTGTAGCATTTCTAGTGAGTGTTTACATCCACTTCTCCAGACAACAAGCAAACACAGAAATGATCAAAGGAGTTGGTAGGTAACCTGCTGGCTGCTGTCTCCTTGGGTTAGCATCCTTTGAGTTCAAAAGATTGAAAACTGCCTACAATTATTTTAAGCCATTTTCTCAGTTTTTGTTATCAGAAAGCTGTTGATACGTTAAGCATGTAATTAAAAAGGAATTGAGCAAGACTTCAGTGAAGTAGCAGATTTGAGCTGTTGTAGCTGAAAGACAGATTTGATGTAACATGGTGTCATGGTTTAATCCTGGCTAGCAAGGAAATACCATGCAGCTCCTCGCTCACTACCCCACCAGCAGGACTGGGGAGAGAATCAGGACAAAAGCTTGAAAACCTGTGGGCTGAGATAAAGACAGTCTAATAGGGAAAGCAAAAGCTGCACACATAATCAAAGCAAAGCAAGGAATAAATTCCCTGCTTTCCATGGGCAGGCAGGTGTTCAGCCAACTCCAGGAGAGCAGGGCCCCACTGTGTGTTAACTGTACTTGGGAAGACAAACTCCACCACTCCAAACATTCCCCCGCTTCCTCCTTCTTCCCCCCACTCTATATACTGAGCATGATGCCATTTGGTATGGAATATCTCTTTGGTCAGCTTGGGTCACCTGTCCCAGCTGTGTCTCCTCCCAGCTTCCTTGCCAGCGTGGCAGTGAGAAAAACAGAAAAGACCTTGAGTCTGTGTAAGTGCTGCTCACCAATAACAAAAACATCTCTATCTTATCAACTCTGTGTTCAGCACAAATCCAAAGCACAGCCCCATACTAGCCATTGTGAAAAAAATTAACTTTACCCCAGACAAAACCAGCACACATAGTTAACATTTTTCATTTTGTTAGAGCTAACAGCTTTATGAAGATATGCTAAAAGATCCTCACTGCCTGACAAAATTCCGATAATGTATGTTCAGCCACCTGCAATTACTGAAGCAGCAGTTGAGTCACAAGACTTACTCATGGATATTTAGCTTTACTCTACACCTGAGATTACCCAATGGACTAGAGCAGCCAAGGGGCTGACCCAGTACTGTATTGGCAATGTTTTAAGCTCTGTTTTTCTAGGAGTGTTTGCAGTGCTCTGGGAAGATCTTGTTTAGCAGTTTGATGTCACTGAAGAGCTTAAAAATGCAACTGTCCCTCCATAATACTTTGTTGAGACTCAAATTCTGCAGTGTTTTTTGAATATGGAATACAAAATTTAAAATAAGTGTTAATATTGGGACTATGTTGACTGTGACAGATAGACTGCATAACCAGTGGTGGGTGCAAGACTTTTGGATGATGAAGGGCATCATCAAGGCCCTCTTCTGTGAGTTGGTGCCGTACCTCCACCATCCTCACGTGAGATTTCAGAGCCCATAGCTGTGTCCAAATAAATGACTGCCATGTTTTAGAGTCTTGCAACCTCCAACCATTACTCCTTGATCACTAATTCCTTTGAGGTGATCAGGTACACCATGGGCAAAGAGGTTATGGAGATTTTGTCTTCAACAGTGCTGTGGGTGACATCTAAGAAGGTCTCCAAGTCTTCCTAAATTGACAAGAATCATATTCTCCTTCTGCTTCCAGCCTACTGCAGATACAACTATATACGTTGTAAGGCTTTGCTCAACCTCTGAGATTACCACCGTGTTACCTTGCCCCTTGAGAAACTCCTCTTTCTCTCATGGTACAGGTCTGTGGGAAACATCATATCTTCGGGGTGCAGACTGCAACTACCTGAGTTTTTTGGCAGGGGTAAGAGGGAGCTTCCAGAGGAGACAGAAGTGTGGGGGAAAAGTAACACAAAAAGGACGGGTTCAGCAACAGAAGGCAGGTCTGAAATCTGGATGAATGAGGATAAAGCAGCAGGATAGTCACTGCTAAATCAGTTGAAGATGGGCAGCTGGCAGCAAATAGAAAGATAAATGCTGACCATGCAACCTCCTTCAGGGTTTGAGGCCACTCTTCAGGGAATGCATGTACCTTAGTTATGTGCTGGAGGTCCTTGTGATGCAAAGTCCACACAAGGATTCAGGACTAATTACTCCACTGAGTGTTGTAATGCTGTGGAGCAAAGCTCCTGATCTGGTTTCATTCAACAGGAATCTGCTTTGTGCCCACCAACACCACTCTGAGTAACCAGCTAACATATGACAAATGGGGACAGTCTGAGTATTTGCTTCAAAACTACTCTATTGCTATGAACCAAATTACTAAGATAGAATGGCTGTGACTTAAAAGTACCTGAATATGTCTGTTCATGGCCATGATCAAGAATTACTACTATTATTTTTTCCTTAAGAGTTCTACTTAAAGTTGTATGATTAAAAAGAAATAATATGATTACTGCTTACTGTTTCTGGCTTTCTGCAAAATGTTGAAAAAATGAAAAAGAACATTTTGTAAACAAAACAGCTTTGCAATAACACAGAGAACTGCATTCATACTTTGCTTTTCTGCCACGTTGTAAATATTTCAAACCCAAATAAGTTTGTGTAGTAGCTGACAAATGTATTGTTTTTGCAAGTATAAATCTTTGAACAATGTTATCTGCATTTTTTAAAAAAAGATGAAGTAAATTAAGAGATCTGCAGTCCTCAGAAAGAGAGGAAATAGTAACCATCTTTGAAACTTGATTTCTATATTTGCACCACAGTAGTGAATTATTTGCATATTCATTAACTAAAGGTTAACTTTTGTTGATTTCCTAAACCCTAAAGAATAGAGTCTGAACCTTCAATTTTGCAGGTGTCTGAAGCTCTGCAGAACTGACATTGATAAGCTCTATCATCTTGAAAACAAGCTCTCTTGTAGCTTTCATGTAAGTAATTTTCTTTCATGTTCTAGTTTTGCTAAGTTTAGCTGTGGTTGAGTATTTCAAACCATGACCACGTGGGTAGTTATGGCTAGAAAAATACTTCTCCACCCTTGCTCTCCACCTGTGTCCTGTGCACCAGCTGTGATCCGGAAGCTATGGGGCTGGTTTAGATGAGGGAGAGGGGTTTTCAGCAGCCTTGGAGATCCACACATGTGCCTCTCTAGCTCCCAAACTGGCCTGGATCCCAGCATCCCTCAGCATACACAGTTCGTTTTGTTTCTGTTGGGTCCCTACCCATGTAGCTGTGCCTTTTCTTAATTAAACTTCATCTTCATGAAGGCTTCAGACATCTTCTACAGTAGGTCATCTCCTTTTGCTTATCATGCATGCTACTATTACTCAGGCAGTAGAAATAAGCAGGGCAGACTTGGTTTAGTTTAATATGTAATGCAGCTTTCAGGAACCCCCAGAATATAGCAATGTCATCCTCTGTTGATAATAATCATGAAGTCAGTCTTTAAATGCAGGATTTGGATTGCCTGTTGATGATTGCACCTGTTTGTTATCTCATTCGTGGAAAGTAGAGATCAGAAAGATGCATTAACATCTTTTGCTCCCTCAGTGCAGAACCATTCTCTCTATTTGATTTTTTTCCTTAGCCTAGCTTATCAAAAAGTTCATAAAATGGCACCACCATTCATGTTAATGAATATTTTTCGATGCAATATTTCACGACATTTTTATGGGTGAATCTACAACTGAACACACTTTTTTTCCTAGTGAAGATAGATTATAAAGTTGTATCTGGCAAAAGGGGTTTTCCTATAACTTTTTCCTTTTATGGATGATGGTTCTTTGCACCTTTTTCTGAGAGCTCAGAGTTGAACAAGGCAAACCAGTAAACATAACTAGAGATCTGGACTGCAGAGCAATGTCCTCACAATAAGAAACTGATAGGGGCTGTGGCAGGAGGATGAGAGATGTTTTGGGTAACTTTTGAACCTCAGCTATGTTTATCATACAAGCTGTCACCAATGGGGCTGTACTGTGGCTAGTGGGCCCTGAGCTGGGCTAGTGGAGAACTTTAGTGTTAATCCACCCAAACAGCAAAACTTCAGAAAGTGTGTCTGTATCACGCCACTATTTTACTGAACTAAAGTCTTGGTCCTTCTGCTTCTCTCAGCAGAGAGAATCTTTCCTTTATGTGGAAAATGGGAGCCAAGAACAATTCTTGTACCTAGGAAAGGGCTGGAGACAGAGGCTTATTGAATTGCAGTGTGAGATGAGGAATGGCAAAAAGAAGATCCTGATTGGTACAGTTTGTCACTTCTCTTCCTCTATAAGTCAATGCCTTTCTCTGTTCATGCTTCAGTGATTCTCTCTCCCATTAGGCTCAAATTCTGCATCTCAGCAGCCAGGAGGTATGGGCAATAAATCCTGAATGCAGACAAGGGGTACTTAAGATCAGGAATCTCAGCCCGCAGGATGAACCAAGAAGCTGGAGACAGCTGAAGTTTGCCAAGATTCAGAGGAGCACAACAGCATGCCAGACCCTTGCTGGATTTGAGTCTATCAGCCTGGTAATTGTCCAGTAAGGGGGCCCAAACTGCAGTGCTGTTTTTTTGGTACAGTATCAGGATTAAAGTGGTTTTACTACACAACTCATCTCAAAACCTGGCCAGTTTTCCCAGCTAATGTAGGGCAAGGCCTTGAAGACAAATAACATTGTATTCATATAGTGCATTTCTTTTTACCAGCAAACATGAAAAAAAGCACATTGATTCCAGATTACAATGTCAGAGATACATGAAGAACATCTGTCACTATGACAGAATCATAAATCATTGTGCTGAAATCCTGACATGCCTTTTTTCATTGGCAAAGTAATTTTTTAAAGTGGGATATAATTAAGTTGCTTAGCGCCACACATTATCTATTTTAAACCTGTTATTTTTCTCATGTGAAAAATGTCAGATGAAGCACACCAGTTTTGTTTTGTTTTGTTTTTAAATGAAGCTAGTAAAAAAAAAAAAGAGTCCTATATATTGCAGCAATTCAGGGTGCTGATAAGAATTGTCCCATGTGAAGACATTTTAAGGAAAATAAACCTGTGAGTAAATGAAACGGTGCTGTAGGTGTACCAGCAAACCATCCTGATGTGAAAGACAGATTAGTAAGAGACCAGTATAGCTGGATCAGGAATTCTCCAGTGACTTGAATATTGAAAAGGAAATTCTGCAAAGAATGAAAGCAAGGGCACAGAAGTGAGATGAGTAATAAAGCAGTGGCACAAACATCTAGGGATAAAACTAGAAAGAATCAGTCACAAAATTAGTTACAACTTTCCTGGAGTAAAAAACGGAAGAGGTTCTATAAATACCAAGAAATTAGAGGAAGAGAAGTGTAGAGGGACAAATAATAGACACACTAAGCAGAGTGAAATATTTTATTATTTATTTTGCTACGTTCTTTACATGCACATAAACATTAATGACAGGTACTTAACAATACCATTTTTTAACAGGGAAAAGACATATGCTAGAATAGGGGGAAAAAAAACAAGTAAAAGAATGTTTGACTAAGTTATACATACGTGAGTTTCTAGGGCTTGCTGAAATTCACTTAATACCTACTGGGCTCTTGACTTATCTCTGAGAGGTCCTGCAAGAGTGGTTAAGTCACTAGGGCCTACAGCAACTACGTAGCCTAAGATGGAAATACAGTCAGCATCATACTTCCAATTTTTGGTAATGATCAGACATCTGATACTACAAAATACATTTTGAAAATTATTTTAAACCAAACACCTGGTTGGTTTAAAGGCTTTCTCTTCTTTAATTCTTGCCATCATGGAACATGGTTTTAAAAAAGGAAAGGAAAAGAAAAATTTGGTAAGGTTTCTTAAATGTGACATTAACAGCAGGCTCTGATTTTGACACTATTAAGAAGTGGCTGGCTGCAGCCCTGGTTTGCAGGATTATAACCATTTCTGCTTTTAAAAATGGGAAATGAAGAAACCTAGGGAATTACAGAACTCAGCCTAAGTTCAATACTGAGAAAGATAATGAGACAAATTCTTGAGAAGTAAATTGATACATGCCATGAGAATAAGGTGATAAGAAGCATCCAACATGAATTTGTCAAACTAATCTAATTTCCTTCTTGAATAAGGCAACTGGTCCAATAGATAAGGAAAAGCAGTAGAAATGACCGTATGTTGACCCAAGAAAGGCTTTTGACACTGTCCTGTATGCACATAAATGAACTGAGGAAAGCTGTTCTATTTAAAATCATATTCTAATTCATCATCATAATCATCATGGCTAGGCTTCACGAACGAAGATTTGGGAAGGCTCTATCCACACTTGTTACAGGCATGCTGGTGGCTTATCCGGCCAATACAAGACAGACATATCCAATTGCAAAAGGCACAGCAGAAAGACTCCTTAGATGGTGTATTCTGCAATACACGGTTCTTTCTGCATTGCCTTTTTTCTTCGAGGGTGATCCTGCGTGTGTTCTCAAAGGAGACAGCTGCGTTATAGATGGTGTGTCTCCAGACCTCCCGATTTGAGGCCAGAGTAGACCAGTTATGTTGATCAATATGGCCAAGGCTGAGATGTTGTTTCAGGGAGTCCTTGTATCTTTTCTTCGGGGCTCCTCTCATACGGCAGCCAGTGGCAAGTTCACCATAAAGCAAGATCGTAGGGAGGAGATGGTCCTTCATCCTTGAGACGTGCCCTGCCCAGCGCAGCTGTGTTCTCATCAACATGGCCTCTATACTTGTGACTGCTGCTTGCTCTAGAACAGATGTATTGGTCACATAGTCTGACCAGTGGATGTTTAAGATTGTACAGAGGCAGCGTTGATGGAAGCGTTCTAGGAGACGCAGGTGGTGGCGGTAGATGACCCGTGATTCGGAATCATACAGGAGAGTAGACAACACTATGGCTCTGTAAACACTGATCTTGGTACTTTTCTTCAAGTGTTTATTACACCATACTCTTTTGTGGAGTTTTCCAAAAGCACTACATTCTAATTCAATCCACTGTTAAAAGTAAACCTAATACCTGGTTGTGGGTAGCTGCGCTAGGGGGACGTTGAAGGTGTCTTGCACAGCTCCTAAGGATAGGCTTCTGTTCAATGTTTCAATAGAAGCTTAGATGACAAAATTAGAAGTAATTATATACTTAAGCCTGGTAGGTGGCACCGTGTAAGGATTTGCAAAATGTGCTCAAGGACAGAATTACTATTCAAAAATATCTTAAGAGGTTCTGAAGTCCAACATTAAATACTCGAATAAAGACAATCACACAGGACTACATTTGGGAGGATGAAATCAGAAGCATAACCACAGAATGACACAGCAGATAAAGATCTAATGATTAATGAGGGCCATGAATGAGTCAACAGTGTGACACTGTTGCGGAAAAGAGATAAATGTAATCCTAGATTCTCTTGAATTGTCTGCTTGAAACTATATGAACAGTATATGTAAGACGAGATAATTAGCATGCTCTTCTTGGCACTGGTAAGGCCTCAGCTAAAATAGTGTTTTACTCTGAGGCACCATAATTTAAGAAATATGTAGATCAGCTGGAAGCAATCCAGAGATCAACTAGGATGAAATTTGGAAAATTGGATCCATAAAGCAAGGTTGAGATTTTTAGTTTTGTTTTAATCTAAAAAAAAAAAATAAGGTTATATGGGGTTCAACAGACTTTGAGTACATAAAAGGCTAATATAAAGAGAGTAGTTCTATGTTTTTTCATGCCCACTAATGATATAGGCAGAATGTGAAGGAAACCTTTTTTTAGGTCTACTAGAATAGGTATTACAGTAACATGTTCTAACTAGAAGAAAAGATTATTGCTGAATATATTACCCAAAAAGGTTGTATAATCTCTGTCATTATTGTTTTTAGATACATATCAGAGGGACTGCCATCCACAATTATCAAGACAGCTATGTACTTTCTTCAAGGTTAGGAGATGGACCAGACGAATATATTAGGTGGCTGAAATCCCTGAAGCTGTGACAAAGTGTACAGGTTATTACAAGGTAATCCATAACAGATCCTCACTAAGAAAGCATTTGAAAATACCATGTGTGGTTCTGGGCACATTAATTTGCTGTTATGGAATATTGCACAAGTTGTTCTCTGGTCTTTTTAAAAACAAAACAAAAAAAGCCCAAAACAAAACACCTTTGTTTCCTTTGATTTTTGTTTTGTGGGATTTTTGCTTTGTTTTTATTTTACCTCAGGAAAGTTAGGTACAGCTTTGATTAAAAATATTGAGGAATAGCAGACTACATAACCCCTTGAGATTTCACCCAAGTCTACATTTCTATGATTCATATACAATCTGCAGTATTTTTTTCTGACCCGTTGAAGAGCTTTGCAAGCAGAAGTTAATTATTAAACTAGTTCTTTTCCCAGGGCAGTAATGACCTAATCATTTATGGTAGTGCTCAAATGAGGAATTAAACAAACATATCCAGAACAAACACAGATCAAATAATCTTTGCCAATGGAAAAGTACAAAATCTTGTTTTCAGGCCGGTGAGTGTGCAAAACCTCAGCAAAACGAACAAGTCAGGATTTTTCAATCTGTGAGAAATTCTGTATTTTAATAATTATTTTAATTCAAAGTTTTAGAATGTTTTTCTAATTTGGAAAATTTTAAAAATGGGAATGAGAAAAAATGAGATTATTTTGGAAAAGCTGGAAAGTTTTGAGGACTTGAATTACAACTGAACATTTCAACATTCAAACCCCAAAATATTGCAGTCATGTTGTACCTTATATATATATATCTTAAGTAGGGGAGCACAGAACTCTATTATATGCTAGAAATTGCTAACAAAAATTACTATGCAAATAAAGCAGCATTCTGCAAAATTATATTTTTTGTTAGCTCAAAATAAATCTCTTTAAAATCATACTCCCAAGGGAAAACTGAGCAAAACTATTTATTTTTCCATTTTATTTTTTTTTATTATTTAAAACTAAGTTTTTCAGAAAATAAGCTCTTTGTTAGAAATTCAAATCCATATAAAACTTTTGACAAATTTTGACAAATTTTTATATTAAGTCACTACTCAATATAAAAATAGCTGGCTCAAAATATTTTCTAGAGAAATCTGTGCTCATCACAGTCGACTGTGGTGTTGACCGAAATATGACTGTAAACACTGGAAGTTTTGCATTCACCATTGTTATTTTAGTCTAGTAAAAGATGATCATAAGACTCAAAGATAGGGTCATGATAAGATTATGACTTTCCAGAAGTGCAGAAATATTTAGGTTTGATTTTAATTGATAAGCCATACTTCAGTGAATATCCACTGGTCCTTTTGTTCTTTTAAAAATATGCATGATATTTAGACACCAGAATAATGATTTCATACTGCACGAGAACTTTCTCTCTTATAAGCAAACACTGGAGATTGCGAATTTTGCTGTGCAAATGGGTAAATATTGATCTAATGAATCTGGCTAGCTTCAGGTATACCATTACACACCTCAACCCTTGGATGAACAGCAGTAAAACACCTGCAGAATTTCAAAGATGCCAGGACAAATCTATCAGGTGTCAAGGACAGCCTTAACACCAAAGCCTAGAGGGACAATCAGGCAATGGGAGTTGGAATAGATGGTCTTTAAAAGTCTCTTCCAATCCAAGCTCTTCTATGATTCTATGACCCATGAGAAGAAAACTCAGCTCGGCTGACCTTGCTTAGAGCAGCCCTAGTGAGGTAATTTTGTTGCTGGGACCCGTAAATCTGAAGGTGGACTGCTTGGTTTGCAGGCCAGGATGTTGAGTACAGCCCCACTGCACACGCCAACAACCTAAAGTGTCTTAAGCAGCTTAAGTAGCTTTAAGCAGCTTTGAAGACTTAGATACTTTAAGCTTATAAAGCAGTTTAAGCTGCTTAAACTGCTCTAGGACTTTAACAAGGGCCCCACGATGCTGCTCCTCGCCAAGCGAGCGAAACAAAGGTGCCTGCAGCTCCCTCACCATTGGCTCGAGGGATGGAGCTACAGGGTTGCCACAGATCCAGCCAGGAATCTGCTGATATTGATATATTTTGTCAATGATGATGTATAAAATAATGTAACATATACTTTCTCCCCTTGGTTAACTCAACGTTTCTTTCTTTTTATATCTACCTCCCTTTCCCAGCCACCTCTGTCCCTTTTTTTCTATTTCTGCCCATTTAGCTCAGGCTCTTTCAGTATCTCTTTCGTCTCTAATTAATTCTTCCTGAAGAGATCAGTGGACTGCTCTTGCTGCAGTGATACACTTTTATGAAGAAAACATGTCTTGATTCAGCCTATTCAATCCACAGAACCGTGCTGGGGGTAACTGTTCATTTGTATCACTATGGTTTAACCTAAATCCAGAATTTTCTTCTCAGAAGAAGGGCATGAGTTGATAGAAGCATTATGAAAAACCCAACTGTGTAATCCCAGGAAGTACTGGTGCCAGCCATTAGGTTATCACCTACAAAAGCAGGTAACCAGATGGGATAGCATTGTTCAGAAGAAGGACTACAATGCAGCGAATCTGTGTTACATTTTGGAGGTTTCAGTAAGGATGTAGGAGGAGCAAGTCTGGGGACAGCTGTCCAGAAAATGGGTAAATGTGTCTTCCTACACCGATGATCTCTTAGGGCTGAAAGGACTTTGTTTTCAGTTTTTACTCCATCTGTCTGAATTTGGGTTATGCTGCATAAACCACAAGTCATCCTGTTCTTACCACAGGATATAACACCCCCTCCCACTTAGACACAAGACAGCAAGTGAGTGTCTGTTTGGTTTAGTGACAATTCACTTTGAATTGCCATGTTAATAACTAGGACAGTGGTGATGATGTACTGGAGCACTTGAGCTGGATGTGGTGTCTTTGGTGCTGAGGATTCACTCAGGCCTACATCATCCTACTTTTCTCATGTTTGAACTCCCTTTCTAGTTCCTTTAGAAGGAACATTCTCCTCTTCTCTTTCATATCCCTCACCTGTTTCCTGGGACCATTATCTTAACTTCTCAGGTGTTCTCTCTCCATAGTCCTCAGTTTAACTGGGCTCATATTTTTCACAGGCTTATGGAGTCCATCACATGCGACTTTGTATATATCACACACTCTAATCAAAATTTAGCTATGAAATGTAACTATAAAGCTTATCATACACGATCAATGTGTTCTAAAGGCTTGAGGGTGTAAGCAGAAAGAGGGATAATGGTCAGCCTTACTCACTGATCTATTTTTTTGCTGATTATCTATGTTATACATTCCTAAATGATGTTGCATATCACCATAGTGTGTATTGAATGCACTCTGTGTCCAGTGTGACATATATACACAAGCAGCATTTAACACTTTTTTTGAGGCTTGATTTATACCAAATGCAATTTTTTTCCAGTAGCCTGAAAGCATGTTTGTCTCCATTTCTATTAAAGAAAATAATTTCTAGTGTGATCTATTCTTTTCGTCATCAATGCATTTTAATCCCTTTTCTCATTTATCAAGCTATTATTACTTCCTTCAAAATGTGTTATAATACCCTACATATGATGCCAATAGGATTCACTAGCTTGTGAGTGATTGAATTATTTGTTTCTTAGTCCCATCAGTGACACCACTGGTAGTTAACAGATGTATTCATAGTGGAATACTGGAACCGTTGGAGCTGAATATCCTTGGGTTCATGCCTTGTGTCTATATCATCCTCCCAGTAGTCCCAGCTCCTTCTAAAACTTCAGTCAGTTTTGTAGGAGAAAGGGCAGGTTGGACTACCTGTGGGCTTTGTGATCAGTGGGACAGTATTAACTGTTTGGTGTCCATACAGCTCTGGGGCTGGAGAAGATGGGCTGCACCTGCCATTCCCTCAGGTCTGACAGTGACTTGGGTCCCATTCTCCTCTAGGAAGCCACTCATTTGCATCAATGATTAATGATGGGAATTAATAAGGTTAATTAAAGTTAATTATAAGCATGGAAAAGTAATCTTTTTCAAATTCTGAAAAGCTGTATGTGGTCACCTATTCGTAACTTCTGCATTTTCTTTGAAATATTTTTTTATTACATCTGAAGACAAAAAGGTCATGTTCATGTTACAAGAGAGTTTGGGTAGTTTCAGATCTGAGGGATTTTTTAAATATTTATAAACCAGAAAACACACAACACCAGGCATCAGGTGATGTATACAGGCCACTGTTTGGCAGACATTTATGCTTATGCCCAAATTTCAGTTGGAACTTCATTTCCTTTGGCTTCTAGAAAACTTCAGCGTATGTTAAAATTGCCTCTGCTGCTTTGAGGTGATAGCAGCACTGCATGTGTGTATGTTTTGATAAACAACCGTGCGTGCGCCGAAAGTATTCCATTGACTGCGTTGAGCCTGATGGGGTCATACATTTCTGCTGATCCGTTCACCACTGGAAAAAGAAATTTTTCAGTGCTGCTGCTGGACTAAATCACCAAGTGCTGGCAGGCTGCCGGGGTTGTGTTACTGGGCAGATCATCAGGGGTTGGCCAGTCACTGAGGGCTGCTCACACAGCGAAAATGTACAGGACAGCAGACTCACCCTTCCTTCCTTCCCCAGACTCATAACAACTGTCTCCTTGATGCATCTGTAGGATTACAGCTGACCTCACTACAGGACAGCATGGGGCTTCACAAGGCAAATTGTCACTTTTTCTCATCCCTCCATCTTCTTCAGCATTTTCTCCCAATCCTTGACATTCCCACCATTGTTTAATTTATTTTTTTAACAATCTTGTTTAACTAGAATAAACTGATAGCTTATTTCAACTTCAAAAAAAATAACTTCCCTTTACACTTGTTCCTAATTATTTTTTTCTCTTTTTCTTTTTTTCCAGCTTTGGTGGCTAGCTTCTTTGGCTAATGGGTTACACAGTGAACTGCCTGAATCTGTTACATGTCTGTGAATACTGTTTCCCTAGATTGCAATACCAGCCCAATTCTTTGGTCTGCTGGAAGTCATCCTAAGAGGTGGGTAATGTTTAGGATTTTAGGAAGAAAGCCAGAGTTTGCACTCTACCAATATTAATTCTGGGCATTCCCCCTTGCATTCTTGATTCTGTAATTGGGCCGTGCTTCCATCTCCACCCATATCCTGCCTTGACACACATCCACGTGCAGATGACAGGGGCAAGGGTGGGTGAGCCAGCCAGCTTGCAGGCTGAGTCACCCCAGGAAGGCAGGCCGTCATCTGGAAATTAGGCTGGAAAAGGAAGTGTGCCAGCATAACAGGTGATCTGAGCAATGCACTGCGCCCCACATGTCAAAATAGATATTGCACAATATTGGCAATGACAGAGAAATGTGAAGAAGAACACAAGCATGCATTTCCAAAATGGCCTTCGTGGTAGGAATTAAAAAATATCACAGCTCAGCCTGTTTCTTTTCATGGACAACTTTATTACCAAAGATGAATATAACAATCAAGAAATGGATAGAGCAGTGGTGTAGTATAAACCTCTTAGCATATTTGGTCACTTTCATATGGGTGTCTTTTCCTGAGCATGGAGGCTTGAAAGCAGGATCACAAACACAATTTATGAGTACAGAACAATTATGCTATTTGTTGGATAGTACATACAATAAATGGCTGGGAGTAATGTGCTATTAGCTTTGGCACTAGTGCCCTCACTGCCCCTGATGCACGTAACCACTGGGTTTCTGCTGGTCAAGCAGATGGTAATCACATGGGGAAGTGCCAGACTCCATTGCTCCTTGCAATAGAATGATCCTCAGTTTTGCTGAGTTGCTATTTTCTATTTTGATTTTTTTTTTCTCAGGGTTTTAGAGCTTTTTCAGTAGTTAGTTTTTCCTTCAGTCCTTGAGTGTCTGCTACAGGTTCGAGAATTTCACTTGTGTCCTTGTTTCAGCTTTTTTAATATACCTTTCTTAAGTTTACACACTGTTACTCATAGGTTACCAACCTTTTTTTAGTAAAGCAGAGTTGGGGTCATACAGCCTACCTAGGCCTTGTGTTAAAATAGTAAGACTGTGAAAGCTTTACCAAAACGGTGGGAGACAGACTGATCTATGCTTGTTGTTTGATGTATTTTTAAGTACTTTGCTAGCTTAAACATATGAATCTTGCTAGATGGCAAAAAGACTCATAAATAGATACTAACATGAACACCACACAGGGTCAGATGTGCTATATAACTGATGATATCAGTGATGGTCTATATAATGCCAAGCAGAATAGTCTGGGAAGGATGGACTTCAAAGGCAAAATTACTTAGAAATCAGTGATATGAAGCTTGAAAACAAAAGAATGCTGCATGATATTCTGACTTTGACCATGTTCAGATTTATAAGAAGAAAAAAAAATTCCTGTGAGGATAATTAATCATCGGCACAGGTTGCTCAGAGAGCTTTGGCACTCTCCATCCTTGGAGTTTTTTCAGACATGACTGGATAAAACTCTGAGCAGCCTGGTCTAAGCTAAGCATTGACCCTGCAAGGGTACACGTGAACACACCAGGAACCTCCTGAATTCCCTTTCAGCTCAGGTCGCTCAGTGATCCTATGAGTTAAGTTACTGTTGTAGTCAAGGGTAGGTGAGGTGGAGAAATAGTGTTACAAAGGGAAAATGCCCAGTATGACATTTCCCAGTATGTCCAAGTCTCTGTAAAACTTGGCTGCTGCCATCTGTGTAAGGTGATCCTGTCTCTCTCCAGATCCTGTCCTGGTGTTCCTAGTCTCTCTCTTGAGCTAGCGCTGGCCCTTGTCCAACATCATTGTGAGCTGTTTCAGCTCACCAAACTGACAAAAGCTGATTAGTTTTTTTTAAACTAGTTGGCTTTCTGCTAATTTAGTTAGCTGAACTAATTCAATAAGAGACAGATGAGCACCACAGCATGAGGAGGAGGTGGGAACATGCGGCTGAGATTGGAAGGAGTTAAGGGTGGGCAGGGCCCTCTCAGTGGGAGCAAGCCATTACATTTGCCTTGTTGCTTCATGCAAACAATGTGATATATTGAAGCAGCAGCTTCAATACAGGCAGAACAGCAAACTGGGTAAGCCCAAAAAGAAAAGAAAATAAATCATAAAGAAAATAAAACCTCAGAAATAAAAATTCTATAATGCTAAGACTGATGAAAAGTGTGGAATTACAGAAAGGAACACGAGCAAAAAGATCACTGACTAATAATGTCAAAGAAAAGATGAACAGAGATATATCAAATGCCTAACACTTGAAACTGAAACTCCTGCCATGGTAGGAAACCACAGATCTTGTTTACCAAGTTACAAAAATCCTGTGTGGGTAGTTCAAACAGGAAATGGGCTGATCAAAAGCAAAGATAGGGAAATATGTACAACAGAGATAATACAGATAATAAAAGCATTTTAGAGAAGTCAGTAGCAAAAAGTTAGCCCTACTTTGACATGAGATTCTGTGACATGAGATGATCTGACCTTATAAGAGACTGCTGTTGGTGTAGTGGTGACACCAGAAAATCAAATTGCAGTCCAGTAGGTAGCAGCAACAGTACAGTGAGAGACATTTTGGTTGTAATAGAAATGCTAAGAGCCCATGATGTCACTGCAGAAGTGAAATTTTAAAACTTGAAAAAAACCCCTGGGAAACCCCAGATTTTGATGAGGGGAAACACGGAGTTGTTAAAATACTACAATGTGAGACTGGGAAAGTGTCTCTCTGCCCTACACTATAGGGGACGTAATTTGCAGTGGAAGATGCAAATTGCACACAAGATGACACAGATGATGGATGCAGAATTGCAGGGGAACAGCCTCAGGACTCAGTCCCAGAAAAAGGGATATTCATACAAAAAAGCATTCTGAAAGAACATGTGCAATGACATGCTTTGCTCATCAGCAGCTTCACTGATATTTTTTTTTTTTAAGATTACTTGACATCGGCCTCAGGAACGCCTTGTGGAACTTCAGCACTCAGATCTTACTCCATCATCACAGCCTTGCAGAGAGGGGTGGATGGCTGCATCTGGGAGTCCATCTAAGTAAGAGACTGGTTCACTCTGAACACTGGTGTGGAACCAGGGTACATTTGCTTTCTGGGGCTGTTTAGCACTATCCCACACAGCTACTGTGTAGGCAGCACAAGTAGCAGCATACTGTGGGGTGTATTGCACATACCTTGGAGGTGTGCACTGTGTTACTGAGCCATAGACCTGAAAAAACCTGTGAAGATACATAACCTAGCAAAAAAGTAAGCCAAACAGGATTCAAAATAAGCTACCAAAGCAAACATCCCTGAAAGCTTAATACCGAACATTGAATTCGTTAGAAAACACAAATTCTGGGAAAGTAGAGCATCTTGCCTGTGCTATCTATATCTCACTTCCAAGTAATTAGGAAGGAACTGACAGAAAGGATAGGAGAGTCTTCCACTACTCATACTCAATTCAAGATATTCAGTTCCAGAATGAAAAAAAGATTTTAAAAAATTAATATTTACATGTAATTACAAGGTTAAAATAGACCCTGAAAAATACAGACATCAAAGATGCTAGAAAACTAGATGCCTTTAAAAAAAAAGTGCCTATTAAAAAGTCTGACTGTTGGTCTCTGTCTCAGCAGAGTCAAACCGCCCACCACCTCATCTTTCATCAGAGTCAGCAGGGAGCACAGGATGTAATTGTTGTGCATTCTCTGAATGGCAGCCCCCAAGAATTCCCCCCAAGATGATCTAGTGGAGACCAGTGTGTGTCAGGAAGAGAATACTTACCAGAGATCTTAGGAAGACCCACCTGACAGGAATGATGGTGAGAAGTCTCAACTGTGTCCACTAGAAACAAGAACAAATGATGGAAAGGAGTGGAAGACATGAACTTCCATGGTAAGAATAACGTAAGGGCTACTAAGAGGATCCAGTATGTTCTCCATAATTGTTTTGTTTCCTCTGTGAAGCAAAACTTGCATTAGCTAGCTTGTTTTATGAGCTGCCACCGGAGGTAATGAAAAAAGTGATGAACCTTACCAAAGGGGAGGAAAATAATGCTCTTGCTTCAGAGGTGCGAAGAGTAGCTCATGTCCAGGCTAAAGCACTGCACCAAATGCTTCAAGGAGCCAGGGACCTGTTGTCAAGGCACTGCTATGTAATGACAGATGGGGGAGAAAGTCTATGCCAAGAAGAGTTGGCAGGTGTGGGACTCAGGTAGTCATACCACAGTGGAAATTACATGATTTCTGATTAAAAGGGCTTTGCCTTTCATGTATCTTCAAAAGTATCTGAAGCTCAATTGTGTCATAAGCAACGATGGTTTATTTTCATTACCTAGACTGAATGAGAGATCTTTAATCAAACTGTGTTGCATTAGAGACAGTTCTGCTGTTTAACCATAAATATTTGGGTGTGCAATCTGGTGCTGATCTGCAAGGTTACTAATATCTATAAAATAAGTAATCCTTTTTTATTTGCATCATCTACGAAGTTGTTTCAGCTTCAGCTTATTAAGCTTGAGCTTAGATCGGAGGTGATGCCCTTGATATAACAGGGCGCACAGACTCCTGTTACGTTGAATATATTCAGGATATATTGTTTCTGCTACAATTCCCAGACATTTTCTTAGCCAAGTTTTAACACAAGCCCACTAAATATACGCTTCTTTAAAAAAGTAAATCTCTACAGTCTGTTCTCAGCTTTCTTTTACTTTTCTCATAATATCAGGCCCACACATAGCCCAGATTCCTCAATGGTAGCTCATGAAATTTTTCCACCTTCTTGTGCTATATATATTCCTATGTCCTGAGCAGCAGCCTGTGTCTGTGTTTTGAGTACAGACTGCTGTTATTTTAGATATCTGCCTCCATAAAGGAGCATCGCTGTTTCTTATATGTCTTCATAATGAGATTTTTTTCACTATTTTCACAGAGGTTTAACCTCATTTTGAAAATGAGGTTGTTCTTTTTCTCCAAGTTAAATAACTGTAACTGTAACTATCTATCTATGTATCTATACATATATACATACATAGATACATACATACATACATACATATATATATATATATATATATATATATATATATAAAAAGTTGGGAGTCTGTCCACCAGGGACATATGTATTTCTTTGTACATAGCAGTTGAAGTAAAAAGCCTTATTCACAGGAGGGAGTCTTAAGTGTGTGCCCTCTTTTTAAGCCCCTACTGAGGAAAAGTTTCGTGTGCATGTCCACACTTTTCTCAATGGGGGTGCATCGAAGAACAGGCTTATTTTCTGGAATCAAAAACCTTGACTGAAATATCACTGTCTGGATCACTTGCTGCTTGCAAGGCTGATAGCAGCAAGGGGATATAAACCATAGCTCATACCAGTCTCACCAGGAATACAAAGACATGTTGTATGTAATCATACAACATGTTGTTCCTTGGGTGAGATCCTGTGTTCAAGTATCCTGCCTTCATGCAGTGGAAGCATCAAGCTGAAGGTCATGGGTCCCAGAACACAGCTGTGATGAAGCAAATCTACATTGTGACATTCAGTTTTGTTATATAATTAGAGCATTCAATTATAGACTGGAAGACATACTTAGACTGTATTAGAATATTCTCTGATGTAAATGAGGTTGGGTTAATTCACTATAACAGGCCGGGCAGTGACAAGAGGTGGAGATAAGCTCCCAGTACTAACTCAGGACAAAATTAAGCAAGTGGCATGCTTGCCTGCCCTGCCCTGCCCTGCCTTGCCTCCTCCCACACCCTGGTCCTGCAGCCACAACCGCCAGCTCTACACTGAGAGCCCCCACCAGAGAGAACAACTGGGCAATGCACACCTTTTGTTGGAATCTGCTAATAAATGATTTCTCATTCAGATTCCATCTGCAGTTTTGCTCTTGCACAGGCTGTCGGTTGGGTGGAGCAGCTGCAAACCTTAGGAACAGCTAAGACTCTTGAACAATTTCAGCAGTTTTCTTGGAGTAATATTGGATTAATTTAACCTTTGAAAACAATAACTTCTGATACAAGACCTTCTCTCTCTAGACTGATTGGCAGGTTCAGCCATAGCTTACATAAGCTGGAACATCAAGGCTTGTTTCGAAGAGAGAGGGAATATGAGCCAAGATGCAAATATGGGCCCCTATTTTCCTCTGAAAAATATTAATAGCTTTTCATTTTCCTCTTAGGCAGTGTTAAGCCACTCCTCTTAATGAGCAAAGGGTCCTTCATTTTTTGTAGATATTCGAAGAAATTACCATGGCATTATTGTTCCATAAGTCACTTTCAAAATATTATAGATAGCACACTGAGATGGAAAGAGTGTGTGACCAGAGTGCACAGCCTAAAAACCAACTGAGATTAAATGCAAGGCCACCAGGCGCAATGTCCAAAACAGATAAATCAGGGTGACTGCATAGCTGTATTCTTGTTTTTCCACTGTACTAACTCATAGAGAGCACAAAATAAGCCTGTGTAGCAAAGACATGAAAAAAGGCACACTGGAAGAAATATTTATGTTGTATTAGCATATTCTCTGCTCTAAATGAGTTTGGACTAATTACTTATTAGACCACAATGGGATAAGCAGGAGAGATAAGCTCCTAATATCACATTAGGAAAAATTAATTAAACAGAATAAACATAATTTATTTGATTCTGCTATTTCCTATTTCAATTGCTTTACTTAGCAATCTCAGTAATGTTCTTTAACAAATTCTTTATTTATTTTTTTTAAATAGAAAAAAGATAGACAAATGAAAACAAGCTAGAAAGAGATGAATTTTATTCATCACGGTACCTCATTTTCCTCGGCAGACTAACAACTGCACTACCTGCACAGATTTCTGCTACTTGAGCTAATAGAGTGCCAGTACCAGCCATGGGTTGTCATCCTCTGAGTAAAGCACTCCCAGAAGAAGATTGCTGATGGTCCCTGGTGAGAAACACAAACTGAGGTTTTGCTTGTTGGCTGGGGTGACAGGTAATCAGATGGATTCCAGATATAAGGTAACCCACTGTGTCTCCTCCAGCCTCTTGCCATCCTTGTCCTTTGCTTTCCCCACTTCATCCCAGGACCCCACATTCTCCTACAGGAAGTCACAGTAGATCCCAGCTCCTGATCTCCCAATCTGGTTAGCTGTTTGCTCATTCCCCAGTATTACACTCTTTGCTTCCAATCTACCTGGCTGGACCACCCTACCTCCCCAATTCTTCCTCCTGACCCCATTCCTCATCTAGCACAGCTTTGGGATCCAGTATATCTGCCTGAGAATTTCTTCACAGTGCATTTGAATAACTGTCTTCTGTACTCTTGATTTGGACATCTAGGATGCTGGGACCAGAGCAGGGCAGACCCCTGCTTTCCTTTTGGTTGCCTAGACCTCTTACAGCTTATGGTAGCAGATGCCTATCCATAGCAAATGAGACCTTTTAGGAAAGTTTGCTGTTGAAACCAAAGTCATCTTTATTAAACATGCACCATGAGTTTTCACATACTTATTTAATGAGGATAAAACCAACATGTCATTGACACAAAAGCTGTCTTCTATCAGATTTTAAGTCCTTGCACCAAATTTGCAAGATTTATCTTTTGTCACAGAAGACACCAGAATTTTTAACTGCAGCACATTTTCCCTACAGCCTGACAGACACGTCAGACGTGTCTGAGTTGTTTTACGCTAGTTTCCCTTGGGAATGTGTGTCAAGTAAAAAGTCCTGAACTATACAATTTCTTATTGTTTAGACAAGACAAAAACATTAATAAATTTAATCTCAGAAAAAGCATTCTAATATCTTTAGTGGCCACTATGCAGACTTTCATTCCTTAGAGAAGATAAGGCATGTCCTCGCAAACAAGAAAAATTAGATCCTGATGTGCCAAGGCCTATGCTCTAAGTAGTTCAAGGTGATCAGTGTACAGTTCAGATTGTTACATAAAACAATTTGCAAAGATCAGTAAAAATTAAACAAAAAATGACAGCTTTTTCAAGAAAACAAGACCCAGTGATAAGCCCCAAGGACTATGCTGAAATCATGTGCAGTAAAGATGAAAAACGTGAGACTAGACTCAGTGGGACTGTGGCAGAGTAGTAGAGAGAAGACTCTTGGTCAAGTGTGAGAAGTATGACACTGATTATGTGGATTATTATACTTAGATTCATTGCTAATACAGTATCTAAATATTGCCAATGCAGTGTATAATATGATCAGATCTAAGGGGTTATAACACAACCAGGTTCAACTGGAAACGTGCAGGTTTAGAGCCTTTGGCCTTGCAGAAAGCACAATTACAAAGCAGCAAAGCACCTGCGGAGCTACTTTAGGATTTTATCTCTGTATATGGCTGGATCTTAGTGCTTTTACTCAACCATCCAAAAGTGAGTGTTCCCATTTTAGGGCTGGATATACACTCCAGGCATCCCTGCTAGGGTGGGATTCATCTGGAAGCTGTCTGCAACCTTGGGAAATCAATTGGCCTAGTCCACAGCTGCATTTTATACCCTTTCACAGGCCAATGTGTATCAAAGTCAATGACAATCATCACAGCTCCCCCATCCCTGGAATGCATTAATTATGTGAGCATCCAGACAGTTCCTCCTGCAATTCCGACCTGGTCTTCTTATCTTGGGACAAATCACATTACCTATCTGAGACTGCAAGGGAGAGGGGGGGTGTGAGGGCAGGATGTGCTTTCTGTTTAAGAAAAACTTTCTTGAGATATTCTTGAGATATTCTTGAGATGTCCTTTGGAGAGCTACCAAGACACTGTTAATAAACAGCTTCCAAAAAGCTGTGTTAGAGACAGCAGGATGTTGCTGCAGTTTCCATGTGTCTGTGTGACCAACAGACAATATGCTGTCCTGGAATTCTTCTAGCAGTGAATTTGCTGTTCAGCGCCAGCACCACAGAGAGAGGTTGAGTTTCCTTCCCCTGCAGCTCTGGTGCCCATACTGCCTGCCTCTCCAGGGAATGACTGGACTCCAACAACAGGTCTGGCAGAAGTTCCAGCCCATGTCAGTGAACTGAATAACTCTCTCTTCTGAAATAAAAAATCCAATACTTTTTGATTCTTACTGTGTCTTTAAGACTGTTAAGCAATGGTATTTTCCTCACATAGACTTTTAACAGGAAACCAAAATTGGATTTTTTTTAAAAAATGAAAGCCTTACTTTTCTTAATTCTGAATATTTTTATTCTTTTTCCCCCCTTGTTTTTTTCTATCTTTAATAAAGGGTTTAAAAGATTTGGTGTGGCTTATGTTGCCACAGGAATAAACAAGCATTTGAAATCTCAAACTCTATCCAAAACTTGTTTAGCAATATAGTTTTGTTACAGTGACACAGCACCTTTAATTCATTTGACCCTCTGGATCTGTTTATTCTACTGAAATTTGACTCAGCAAGGTTAAATCCCCTTATATCATTCTGCAAGACAACTCATTTTATGTTTGGATACAAACAGCCAAAGCTGCACAATCAACTCGCCCCCAACATGCCAGTTTGCACTAGTGTGGCTGAATGGAAAAAGAAATTGTGGTGGCTTTATAGAAATGTACCTAATTTCTATGGGATACTCAGTGAATATCAGAACAATAGATGGTGTATTAACTACTATGTCTGCTCTTTTTCCTTGGCATAGGTAATATTTTTATGTAAGGGGATGGCAGCCTCCTCTCGTTATATTAAGCAAAATTCTTCAACGGATACCACGAAGTAATAATTTTTTTTTTTTTTAGCTTATTTTTACTTGGTTTTTAGGAAACTGTTCTGTAATAGCAAGCTCTGGAACAAAATCTAAAAAACAGGGCATTTTTTGTGTTTGAAATGTCTCTCCATATGATTGCAAATAATAAAATTATGGAAATATCTTATTCTCCAGTTACTCTATATCATCCAATCAGCATGATTTACTCTTCCCTCTTGCTATATACTTTTGTGTGCAGATTTTATTGTGTCTCTGTTTTGGTTTTAATATTTATATGTATTTATTAACAAGCAAAACAGAGAGCAACCAGTTTTTTAAGGATGTACTGGAGTGAACCACTACAGGCAAGTTATATTTATTTCCACGTTCAGGATATGGAAGGCTAGCAAGGGATACCTCTTTGCACCTAAATATTTTAAGTCCACTGGAAAAGAATTACAGGTTGGTCAAATAAGGTTTTTCTTATCTTTTTTTTTCCTTTCACCCCCATTTTGTGTTAAGCATTAGAATCTGTTAAAAACAGCCCATTACCTTAAGCCTTAAAGCAGTTCTTTCCCTGTTGCAGAGAAATCTGCTTGAAATGTGTTCTGCCTTTATGATCTCCAGGCTCTAGCCTGGCCAAACAGATGGAGTGTTTCTACCTGGGCTGTCACTTTGTTTTCCTCTTCTCATTGAGCTAAACCTTGCTCCTATGCAACCTGAGGGGAAGGACTTTTAACACAACGTGAAACAACATCCTTGGCTGAGCAGGTTACAGAGAGAGCCCAAAAGCTCTCGGTACTCTTCAGTTCCAATACACCAGCTCTCATGGAACCCAAAGTGTAGGTGCACATCTGCCTTGTTCCCTTCCACTGCCTGATTACAGCATTTCCAGCCTCTGCCAAAGATGGTGATGTTCACAGGACTGCAGCCTGAAGAAGGAAGGACTGAAATCCTGCTTTCACCAAGACCAACGCGTACATGAGAGGCAATCACCGGTTCCTTGTAAGTCTGAATCACTCAAATTTCAGTAGCTTGAAATATCATTAACACAGTTTCTCTTTTTTCCTCTACCTTACGGAAGAGGAAGAGACCCTTCTCTTTTATTAGAAACACTGGTTTTCTTCAACTCCCTCTATTGCCTCTAAAAGTCCTTAGGCATTTTTCTTAATATAACCCTGTGCCTCAGCACATCATAGGCAATCAAATAAGAAGAGTGTGGTATATCTGACATGACTCCTGCACGGCTCTGATCTGACACAAGCCCGTGATGCTGTTGGGATGTGACTGCTATATGGCAGTCAGCACAGATTTCCCACCTAGCAGAACACTGGTGGGAAATCTTAAAGGCTGCAACAGGAATGCAGCAACATTAGGAAGAAGGCAGTCCAGTGTGGCAAAATGTGAGTAAAGGAATGAAAAGACTGAAATGGAATATTAACAGTAAATTATTGGAAGGTGAAGGCTCCTACTGTCTGCAGGTTCTGGAAAGGCAGATACTGATAACTGATGATTTTTTTTTTTTGATAGAAAAGAATGCATGTAAGAAAAATTAGATAGGAAAATGAAAGAAAAAGCATTAACAAATGCACACAAAACTGTCAACGGTGTTGGCCTGGCATTATTCCAGTGCCAAGAGCAGGAATCATTACCTTGAGCTATTTAGCATTCATATCTGGGCAAAACTGTAGAAAATTACAAAATAGAAAAATTCTGCACTGGCTTATTGGATAACTATAAATAATTTAAAGCAACTTCTGTCTTATCTTTTACAAATCAGTGGACAACTGACTGCGCTATTATGCAGAAAATGGTGGAATTTTTTAAGCTAATGTACATTTTTTGACAACTCCTATTTTCTGACTATGCTGTTATGCAGTTTTATCATAGCTATCTCCTTTTATCAGAAAACAGTGGGGTTTTTTAGGTTAATGTACATTTTTGACCACTCCTATTTTGGTTGTTAAATTTTCTCAAGGGAAAAGTTGTGTTCACTGCTTGATACTGGTACTACTCAGGTCTGGCTTTACATTAATTCTCAGTTTGTCACTCAACTGTGATTAATCAAGCAGAAACTTAGAAATAAAATTATGTATTTTGTAAAGGGGAACTAAGCTTTCAGTAACTGTGAAACTATGATTAGGAACACTAGGACAGACTGTCGGGAATTCCAGCTTGGTCTAGTTCTAGAACTTTGGTAGAGTTATGCTGAGCCATATTTGCCAATAATCTGAATTTTAAGTATCCTTGCTATGTTTTCCATAATACAGTTAAATCCCTGTAGGAGTAATAACTTGGGAAAACTTTGTTTTGGTCAATATCTGAAATGAAAATTATGTGTGTTGAAGGTGAGAGCAAAATACACCAAGTTATTACTTGAGACCAAGAAAAAAATTGCTACATTCTCATTATTTTAATCTTTTACTGGACAACAATAATGGCAAATTAGAAATTACTTCTGAGTTCCAACTTCATTTTAATATTTAGGATATCTGCCTGCTGCTTATTTTGCGTGACATCTAATTACAACGGTATGTGAGATATCTCAGTCTTTGAGGTCCCTCACAACAGGCCCACGGGACAAGAAAATGCAATTTCTGTGCAAATGCAAACAGAGCTACATATTCGCTATTTTTCCCAGGGAAGTATGTGAGATATATATATATATATATATATATATATATATATACACACAGAGAAAGAGAGAGAGAGAGAAAGATGAATATTAAAGTCAATCCAGCTGTCTTTAATTCCAGAGTATGTCTCTGATGCATGAACCATAACCTTTGATCCTAGCTGAAACGTTGAATGATGCCTTCAAAAAATATATTAAAATTCATTATACTGTAGATTACTAAAATATTCCCTTGGAATATGACTTTTTTAATAGAAGCACAAGAAATAAATTAGATATTAATTACATATTGCCCTCAGTTCTACAGAGTCATGAAGAAAACAAATTTGGAGTGCTGCATAGCACAACTTCATAACGCTGCAGTTAGATTTTCCCTTGTATTTACAGACTGGTTTATTTTAAAATCTATTCAAGCATTGGAAAATCATAAATATGCAGCTCCACAGATCTGGAGATCAGATTTCTGTGACTGTAATACATGGCTTCTTTTGACAAAGCTCTCCAATTAAAGGTCAAACTCTGCTTGCTTTACATTTGATTTAGGATGGAAATACATGTGTGAGTGAAGGAGTGTGTTTTGTCACAGTATTTTATGGCTGCACGCTGCTCCAAACATAAGTAAAAATATGTACTGAGGTTCTAATCTAAGAGGGGCAGAATATGACAGTGTTTGGTTGAAACGTTTCTAAAAGGTGTAACAGCACATTAGGAAATGTATTTCATAGGAAATACAACTAAAATATGCCTGATATACATCTGTTTTTCTCTCCTTACCAGAAATTCCAAAGGTTCATACCAACACAATTGAAGCCTCATTTCGACTCCTCTATTAATATTACAAATTCTAAATAAAACAACTCAACAGATACAACAGTTGGTATCAGTCTTAAGCCCTTCAATTTTGCCAGTGTACCAGCATGCAGTATTTTTTGATTATGTAAATCTCAAGTTCTACTGATTGCTATACCAGTGTAAAGGAGCAGGATGTAAAAGTTTTAGCATGTACACTTTCCTCTCAAATCTGTCAGAGGGACACAGAGAACGGACTGCCCCAGTCATGTAACATCCTAAATCAACAGACATCTATTGATCCATGGGAACCACAGGCCTCTGATCTTACAGCTAATCCTTCTTTAGCCCAGTGTATTGAACGAGTTGGTTGTGATACTTCAGGGTCTCTCCAGAAATGGCCACTTGGTTGAGATATTTTGAGAGAGAGAGAGATGGCATGGAACCAACAACCACAGGTGTGCATCTCAGCTTCTAGTAATTAGAGTAATATTTGTCACCTTATGTACTCTTTTTTAGACTGTAAAATACTGTTTTTGATCATAGATGCAATTAAGAATCACCCCTTTATTTTAAATCAAGAGGAGAGTATGATTGAGAAGTTGAAAAGTGGGCATCATCTTATCATCAGTGCTCTATAACTCTGTTGTGATGGAACAGTAGAGTTGCCACTGGCATAGTCACTGACTTTTAAAGATTTTCTTTCCAGCAGTCAACCAAGGAACAATAACCTCCTGCCTCATCAGAAAAACTGGAACACATAGCAATGCTATGTTCAGGCCATGACTGAACATTTGAGCAGATAAAGTGGCACCATGTCATCACTGGCACACTGCCAAAAGAGTTGTATGTTGTATCATAACCCCAGGAAAGAATTTCTGTACAGCTGGAAATTGCATGTGGAAAAGCAAAGGCAAAGTGAACTTTGCCTGTCTCTCACCCTTCTCTGCCAGATACTAACCAAACAAAAGGAATTTGAGAAGGAAATGCTCTTAGATCTTCAGTATTTGCCTAGATCCATAAATGTCTTGAGGTAACCGAGAGTGAAGTGTGTGAGATTTAGATATTATCTATCCGAAGTTCCTATATATGTAATCTATTCCCTTTAATTTCATTATGATATAATACCCTAAGAATTAATACCATGAATAGTTTCATTGTCATATAATCCCCTAAGAATTAATACCAAAAATAGTGATGGCAGAAAGAAAAAATTGGAGAGAAGCTTGGAATATCTCATCCCTTAAGGCTTGGGGCTCAAATGAGTCATATTGCCATGCCTCCTATGGCAAAGAAGGCTTTCATAGCTGAGAGGCAAGGCAAGAGCCTTGAAATTTATGTGCAGCAGTCTTGATGTCTGTCCAGACATAGATAGATGGAGGGCTTGGAAGGTGTTATTCCAAATAACAGTCTTATGTCTATCCACTGTGGTTTTACACGGGTTTGTGACTTGTTTATCCTCTATTTTGTTGTCCCACCCTCTATTCAGGGCTGTTCAGAGAAGTTGCATAATAAAACATAAGAGCTGGTTTGGCTCCAGCTGGTCCTGGTGCCTGTTTTCTACTGTGGGGCTAATTTAGGTGTGGGGACAACATTTGGGACACAACAAGAGAGAAACTCGAAATAGCTCAGAGACTTTTGAAGAGGCAAACATTTTATTTACTAACAAGTTGCTACTGCAAATAAAAATTTTAGTACCTATGATAAGAATAATTTTATCTTTTTGCCAGGAAATTTGTAGCGCGCTCCTTTGGCTCAAATAGATAGACTTTGTGTTTTGTAATAAGCTTTGCTTCATTGAAAACCAACTCTGTAAAAGCAGCAATATATAAAAGCAAACAAACCCTTCTTATTTTCCCTGTATGTATAGTCAGAATCCTATCTTCAAACGACCTTAAAGAGAGTTTTCGATGCTACTTTTTTATTCTTGTTAGTTCAGCATAGCCAACAGTAAAGGCCTTGTTGACATTAAGCAAATATGCAGTGATGCAGCCAAATTAATTTAGTCACACTGATGCAAATCCCTCACACAGATGTAAAGCCTGTGTGCAAAGTAGGGCATTTCTGAACGTACACAATATTTAAAATTAAGTGAGAGATTCTATTCTTCCCAACTGATTCCTTAATGTGATTCACATAGATACCCCTGAAACCCTAAGCTGGAAGAAAGGGACTTTCTGGTCAAAACTAAGGGTACATTAGGGGTACTGTTGATTGAGAAGGAATATCATGACCTTTAAATTGCAAGTTGCAGTAGCTTAATAGATAGAATAACACTTTAAAAAACATCCTTTACATTAAACTGAGTATATTTGACCTTAAAATCACTAGGAAAAAAATATGTCATTGCATTGCATAACTCCATTCTATGGTTACTTTTCAGAACAGAAGTGAAAAAGAATGCACTTTTGGTCCTGGACTGTTCTTTGTAATTTAATGTGATCTGCTGTCAACAAGAGGCAAAATAAACCTCTGACACTCGGTAAGAATAAGAACAGAACAAAACGTACCTTACTGTGGGTATTCAGTCAAAGATCTATGGGCAAAAAATGGCACAGTTTGTGAAGGTGTAACTGAAAAACAGGTGGGGTCAGCAAGGGAGGTGTCTAGTAGGAATACTGGTAATGAGGTAATGACCATAATGACCATCTTCCTTTGTAAATTGAAGAGGTTTGGGGAATTTTATTTTTTTCTTAAATTAAAAATGCTTCAGAAAAATGTGAAGTTGAAGTAAAAGTTCTGGTAATTCAGTACATGTCTTTTACATATTTTTTGGACAAAAAAATTCTAAGTATTTCATGTTGCAGTATAACCTTTATTTACTATAGTATATAGTAAATAAAGGCTATACTTTGTTTGGATCAAAATCCAAACAAATTATTCATATTGAAAGCATAGTTTTTAATCTAATCAGACTATGTCCCAAAAATTTTCCTTACAAAATATTTTAAAATCGGAGAAACTTTTTTCCTAATCTGAATGGAAGCATATTCTGAAACCTGGGAATCTTTTGTTAAAATCAAACTTTGATTCTCCTTGCAGCTAAAGTTTCACACTACAGAAGTGAAAAGATATGACCCGGGACTTCCTTTCCATGTACATTCACCTACTACCTTCGCTACTGATGCTGTGACTGTTAAAGCAACATTTTTTTCCTCTTCCATTCTCCCTCAAAAAGAAGTTTAAGAAGTCCCTCTTCTGGAATGAAGTCAGGGCAGAGCCTCATTCTAGTGGGCTGCAGTTTCCCGGTGGAGCCGGGTGACTTGAGAAACACTGTTCTGTACATACATTAACAGGAGTTTGCAGTGCTTCATTTTGTTCTACCAACAGCATTGATGCTAACAAGAACCCAAGTAGGAAACCCTCATAACATAAAGAGACAGGGGCGAGGGAAGTGATTTAGGCAGGTAGGGGGCTAAGCAATCCGTTATTACTGAATTTCTAACTGTAGGCAACACAACTATACCCTCTACCTTATAGTTCATGACATTACTGAGCTTCATCAACAGAAGCTGTGGTCCCCACTGGATAATTCCCAAGTTCCTTGAAATGAGTCTAATACCCAATGAGGTTACTTGTGCTGCTGCAGAAAGATATTTCTGGCCTTTTACATGTCAGAAAAGAAACTGGATGTGACAGATTTGGAGCTGCCCTGTGATAATTTAGGAATATGGTCTGTTGGCCTGATTATTTGGTTGAATGTCTGGGTTTAACTCATCAGGGGTTAGCTTGCAACTGCACTCAAATTATCAGGGCTGGGCTGGGCTGTACTTGCTACACTGGGATGCCCCACTTCCACTGTGTTTGCACAGCCAGTGAGCACAGGGAATTGGAAGGGGCATGAGATTTAATTTTGAACCACAGCATCTCTGCATGGGCAGCCCTAGCATCCTACTCATCCCTAAAAAATACATTTTGGAAGAAAATGGGTATGTGAATACCACAGTCATTTTCAGCAGTTGTTATCAAACACTGGGCATTCAGAACCGGCATGTTTGGAATGTCCTGCCCAAGCCCAGAGAAACCATACCCTGATCTCATCAAACCTGTGCAGAAGACCTATTGTACCTTATCTCTCACTTTGTGTTCCCTGGATCCTTGCATTCTGTAAACCCGAATTCCCCCAAGATAAGATGGGTTTTCCCCTATGATGTAAGTGGTAAGACCCAAAAGTTTGTAATTTAGGATTTCCCCTTTACCTCATCCCTGTAAAGTCCCTAATTGTAATAGTTCTGCCCCTCGATGAATATGCCAGCCCCCTGTTGAATATGTAGACCCTAAGCCCTTTATATATGAACTTGTAAGTCCAATAAAGCATTCCAGTTTCTGCCCCCATAACTGGGATCGTGATAGCTTTGTTGACCTCTACATGAGACCATTGGGAAACTGTGCGGAGGTGATGTGATTCCATAGTTTACAGTGGAGACATGTTGGGTGGAGAACTGGAAATATTACATGGCAGCTGGCCCACTCCAGGGTGCTAGACCCAGCCTCATCTGTGGTGAGCTTCCAGCTGAGGCCAGGCTGGTCAAGTGAATCTCTTTTCAATTGTGAAAGAAGAGTACCAGCGGTTATTTGCCAGATGCTTAAGAAATATTTTAGTTGGGTAAAGAGTACATATATAAGGACAGAAAAAAGGCCTCTAAGAAACCATTCCTCAATTTTGGAAGAAGAGGTTTTGTGTGTGTGTGTCTGTATATGTTGCGTGAGTGAAGTACAAAAACCAGGAAGTTGAAAATCCTAAGAAAATTACCCAAATCGGGTTTCTCTCACTCTCTCCTGAGTGAGAGGACAAGTAAGTTTACTACAGCTTTATGGGTTCTTGATTGTGGAGTTCCAAAACACAGCCTACAGGCCTGAGCCATATTCTAGATTAATTCCTAATTCAGTCAGCAGAGCTAGGGAAGCACTATGTTCATTTACTGCTTATTCCAGGGGTCTTGGCATGTAAAGTTCTCCTTCACTGTTGCTGGAAAGGCTAATATATTACATCTCCCTACCAGTGAATTCCTAATCTAACTTTACTCCTAATCATCTTTACTCCAGTGAACATCTTTTATATTTTATGGATTTCACTTAACAGGAAAAAACCCCATATATTAAGTTATCCATTTGTCAAAAGAAGCCAGACTAGTAAATACTGTATATTTTGGTACAGATCCTCCCAGTGATTGCTTTATGCTGCTGGTAGTAGAGTCTGGCCAAAAAGCTGCTATATCTACCTCTTGGATGACTGTAGTGGCAAAAGCATTTTTTAATGATACACATGGAGTGCTCAATCTCCTCGCCACTTCCTTCGCTGTTGCCACGTAAAGGTTAAACTGAGCTGTCCAGATCCAACTGCAAAGCCCCATGGCTTTATTTTGGTCTAAAAAAAAAACTTTGGAAAGAGACTATTTAGCATCACATTGCTGTTCTAGGAGGAGGAAACACTCATGCTGATGTTTAGAGGTAATTTGGGAAGGGTTGCATTCTGTAGGGGCTGAATGACTGACTGCTACAAAATCTAGAAATACAGGGAGTAGACAAACTGAACCAGGGACAAAAGTAAGAAATCAAACCTAAGAAGTAAATTCTAAGTGCAAGGAGTTCCTACTACGAGCTGTGCATTGAGAAGTTCTGCTGTGAAGTCGGCAGCCATTTCTCTCTGCAGCTGAAGTTTCTGAACGATAACTTTTTGTGGAGTATGTTGCAGGAATCTAGATTACAAATGGCAAAGATCTAGACTGCAATCACAAAGTCTGTATCTAAACAGAAGGCAGAATATTCTGGAATTTGCTTTAATTGGGATGTCCAGAAGAAGCAGAGGGTGTACTAAAACTCATAAATTGTAAATAGAAACTGTTACTTGTGAGCGGCATAGGAAGCTTTGAAGTTCTTCTGTGAGCGTGGAAGAGGGAAGCAACCTCAGCTTCTGGATGTTCCCTGCATCTAGCCACCTTGATTTCCATGCTTTCTAAGCTGACTATCAGCTTGTCACCATCCTCATTGTTTCTTCACTGGTTTGACTCATCCCAGTGAAACACTGGAGAACCCAACAAGTCATCTTTTGTCAGAAACTAAACAAAATCATCAGCTGTTTCCAGACTTTAGAGAGTACAACCCCACAGCAGGTTTGTCTACATGACCTTTTACAAGAAGCCCCAAGTCAGCTCTGCCCAGGGTCCCTGATGGCCAGACAGGGTGTAGCTGTGGCCTAAAAGCAGTGCACCCCCGTGAGTGCAGCTCACCATGTGAGTGCAACATGGTGAAGGGTGCAGCTTTTTTCAGTGTCATCTAAACAATGGAGTTACATTTAAAAGGTTTTTCCCTCACTCCCTTGTCTTCATGTACTAACAGCTGGTTATCTCAGGGTGGTTATTTCTGTTCCTCCATACCCTTTTTGCTCCTGTCCTGAGTACTCCTAATATATGCCACCACTAACAGGAAGGCTCTACATTCAAATTTAAATTATGCAAGTTCAAACATTTATTTTAAATCAGATGCTGTTCAGATACTATGCGACTACAGATTTTACAGCGCAGTTTGAGTGAGCTTTGCAAACATCCCAAGCAAACAAACTTTTCAGGAAACATAATCCTATTATTTTATTAATCTTTAGGATACTGGCTCACCGGGATCATCATTTGCAACAGAGTATGTTTGGCTCCTTCTCAGGTGATCTTTGTATTGCTATTTTCCTGTGTTGACACCTATTGGAGAAACGGTTTATACTAGTTTCAGAAACCATCTCATTTGATGATCTTATGACTTGCTACAGTAAGTAACACAAATGTGTTACTTACTGTATTTCCACAGTTTTCATCTATTAAAACTAATCAAACATGCTTCAGTTACTGCCTGTTTCCCCACATACCCTTTCTAATGGTGTTTTTGACACTTTTTTGCCTTAGAGAACCTGTAGCATCCTCCTTAGCTTTAATTCTGGAACCCGTTTCATCATTCACACTTGCATGTTCTCAGCATGTTAGCTCCTGTCACAAGGAATTGTTAGTACATGATCATAAGGTGTTGGATATCCCAACCAATGTGTGTGGGATCAGAGAAGAGAGGACAACAGGGTGTTATCCTACCACTTGGTGAATCTTAGCAAAGGGAGAGAGGCAGCTGGGCTGAGAGGAAGAAGGTGTGCTTCAGGATATTCCTTCTGGTGGCATTTTTTCCCTACATGTAGGCAGATCAAGGGTTGAGAATGCATGGCATGTGTCTTCCATTGATATTCTTAAGCAGGGAATGACATTTATCTCTTTTCAATTCCTCATTGTAAAGCTAAATCTGCTCCTCTACCCCAAAACAACCTGTAGTATTGTTCTCCTGTTATCATGATAAATTATGGATGTGAGACATGCTGAATCATGACAATGCTCCTTGTGCTGAAGAAATTCCTCTTTTGTCATGTACAGCTTTTTTATAGTCCTATTTATTGTGGGACCAATGTTAGAGTCCTGATGGGGTTGCAAGGAAGCAGGAAGTGCACTAGCTGCTCTGGGATTTTAAGCACAGACATCTCGAATATTCTGAGGAGTTTGTATCAGTTTATGATTGACCAGCAACCAATGTGTAAGCAGTGCTTTGTGTCTGCATGCATACTTCGTAAGTCACAGAATCTGTTTGGTTTGGAAGGGACGTTAAAGATTGTCTGCTTCCACCCAGCTCTGCCATGAGCAGGGACATCTTCCAATAAACCAGGTTGCTCAAAGCCCCATCCGACCCGGCTTCGAACACTTCCAGGGATGGGGCATCCCTGTTCCAGTGCTTCACCATCCTTTGATTCAATGAAATGTTGTGTCCAAACCAGAATTGTACTTCTCCATTGTACCTTTTTAATTGTACCGATCACCAATTAGCTTCAGTCAGGTAACGTGGCTGTATGTGGTGGTATAGCTGTGATCCCCCGAACCGAACACAGGCCAAAACTTATAGACACCCATCCACACAGAATGTGGAGAAGGGTGACCTCTTTAACGCCCTGCCCAGGGCACAAATGCCTATCACAGAATGGGTGAGGTTGGAAGGGACCACAGTGGGTCATCTGGTCCAACCTCCCAGCTCAAGCAGGGTCATCCCACAGCACATGGCACAGGATTGCATCCAAATGGTTCTTGAGTCTCTCCAGTGAGGGAGACTTCACAACCTCTCTGGGCAACCTGTTCCAGTGCGCAGTCACCCGCATAGTGAAGTTCTCCCTCACATTCAGAGCCAGGCTGCCCGCCCAGCCAAGACAGAGCGCGGCCATTGGAACTGAGAGGGCTCCAGCGGGTGGGTGGGAAGCGGGGGGGCACAGCCCCCGGGAGTGGCGGATGCCCCGTGGGAGCGGGGTGCGGGCGGGGCCGGCGGGGCGGGACGGGGCTTCCGCCGGCGGCGGGGCCGGTTCCCGGGGGCGGGGGGGGAAACGCTCACCCCACGTGAGGCGGCGGGGGGGGCGTGATCCGAAAGGGGCGGGGTGGGGCGGGCGTGGCTACGGGCCCGTGCCCGTGGGCGGGCCGTGCCGCGGGGCGTGTCGCAGGGCGCCGTTGGCGGCGGGGCAGCCCTGCCGGGGCGGCCACACAAACACCGCGCGGGGCGGGGGCCGGGCAGGCAGCGGCGGCGGCGGCGCGGGCGGGAAGCGGCGGGGGCAGCGGGGCCGCCCCGCCTCCCTTCGGCGCTCCTGCGGCGGCCGGCGCAGGACAATGGAAGAGGCGGCAGTGGCAGCGGCGGCAGCGGCGGCGGCGGGGGGCCCCTGCCCGGCGGATCGGCCGGGGGCAGCGGTGGCGCTGAGCGGGGAGAACGAGGCCGAGAGCCGGCAGGGCCCGGCGGAGCGCGGCGGGGACGCGGCCCCGCTCAACCTGTTGGACACTTGCGGCGTGTGCGGGCAGCCCATCCAGAGCCGGCGGCCCAAGCTGCTGCCCTGCCTGCACTCGGTGTGCCAGCGCTGCCTGCCGAAGCCCGAGCGGTACCTCATGCTGCCCCCTGTCCTGGCGCCCGCGGCCGCCGCCGCCCCCAAGGAGCCGTTGCCGGCGGTGCCCCCTTCCTCACCCGTCCCTCCTCCGGCCTCCTCCCTGCACTGCACGCCCGGTAAGTGCCCCTTCTGCCGCCCACCCCTTCCCCCGCCTGCTGCCCTCTCCACCCCGCCCCACGGAGGCCTGTATGTCGCGATAAGCGCGGGGGAGCGGGGAGCTGTCGCGACTGGGTGCGGTGGGTGGGGTGCAGGTGCCCGGCCGCCGGACTGCCGGGGCACGGAGCTGTCGGGACGAGCTGTGCGCGCTGCTCGCCAGCGCCAGGGCTGGCGGCGGCGTTGTGCTCTGGCTTGGTTTGTTTTAATCGTTATTTTTAAATTTCCCACCTCGGAGGGAAGGCAGCACTGTTGTACTTTCCCAGGACCTCTCTGTGCGGATGGAGAGGAGCGGTGAGAGCCGCTCCCCCCGCCGGGCCGGGGGTGCGGGGCCGGGGCCGGGCAGCTCTTCTCGGGGGAGCCGGGGGGCTCTGGCCCCTTGCTGGCGGAAAACCTGGACACGGGCTGATACCAAGGCAGAAAAACGTAGCGAGAAAACAGACTTTATTTGAGTGGTGTTTGCAGTGTGGAGCGCGGCCGGAGGGGAGCCCTGCAGGTGTCATCCGCCCAGGCGGGAGCGACCCTGCGCCTGGGCGGGGACCGGGGCGGACAAGCGATAATAACACTTGCGCGCGTGATCGGCAGCCCGGATGGGTCTGCTGATGCATTAATGTACAGTTTAGCTGTTAATTGTCGCGCCGAAGAGAGAATGCTGCGACGAAGTTTTGGTAAGCTCATGTACTGACACAGGAGCCTGTGTCAATGTGTTTGAAAAGTACATCTTGCTGTAGAAGATCTGCAATAGATTCCTCCAGTCTGAAAGTACTTTCCTAATGTTTTTCTTTTTTTTTTTTTCCTAGTCCTCTTAGGTGTAGTGGATCACTTAGTTTTGTTAGAGGCATCTAACAAAATCTTCATCTTAGAAAAAGGTGCAAACAAGCATCCTTTACTGGAAACACGTTAAGATCTTGTTATGATCAGATTAGTGAGACATGCCTGTGCCTGAATTACAGTGCAAAGGAGACCATATGACCAAGTCAATAATACAACTTTTATTTAACAGTAAATGTGAGGTAGAGAGATAGAAATAGGAAAGAGGGGGTGAGGAGAGAGAGAGGTCAAGCAGAAGATAGTCACCTGTGGTGACTATGAACCAGCATGCTGTTGGTTCTTCTTCACCCTGGCTTCTTGGTGGCGGGGGTCCTGGAGTTGTTCTTCTGGGGGTACCACCTTTATACAGTCCAGGTTCCAGGTATCCATGGGGTGGTCACAGATGCTGTTCCCATAATTTGGGGTGGGAGTGTATGAGCGTTTGTTTCCTTTCCCATAGTTCCCTACAGTGGGAATTTTTGTCCAGATATGTTAATCAGGATGTGCTAACCAGATCTCTCCTCAACTAGACTTGGAATAAGTACCTTCCTGTCATAATTTCTCCCTTCTGTGCTTATCTCAAATTCCCGCAGTAGTCTTATCTTATGGCAAGTTCCTTCTGTGGCCTTGACAGTGTTTGAGACAGACAACTGTACTTTTTAAGTCCCTACAGATCTTGGAGAAACTTGAATAGAAAAGAAGAAGTGTGATGAAATTGGGCTGCTCTGTAGGTATTAGTGGAGGTTGTGCTTATTGGAATGTGTAGTGGGGGCTCAAGTGAAAAGTAGTAACTCCAACTGACCATTTTTAAGTCCTTTAAGTGCATTTAGGAAAACTTCACCATCCTGCCAGCAGTTCTGACCAAAAGATTACAGCTTGAATATGCAAAGTGTTTGCAGCAGTTCATAAAGGAACGCCTTCTTGAGAGAAAGGAATATTTGGGACAATTGGAGAGACTTGTTTCAGAATATCTGAGAAACTCCTGAGTATGTTATTAACAGGATATGCTGAGCCTCTTCATCTGTATGGATGTCTGTGCTAATATATCCATTCAGTCTTTCAGTTTAGCATGTAGTGTATGTAGTAGTCAGACTGCCTGGTCAGAATTTACAGAATAGGAAAATCTGAGAGACCCAAAGCCCATATACTTCAGCTTGGTTGATCGAGGGGATGTTATTGCTCGTAAGCCTACGAGTAGAACTCTGAAATTCTGCATGCAGGAACAGACAAAGTACAAGCTTTGGTGTATAATGAGGTATTTCAGGACAAGATACTTGGAAATAGGAAAGAGGGCAGAGATACAGCAAGCCCAGAGGTTGCAGCATAGTTCAAGAGACAATATCATCATCTTCTGAGTTTTGAGGTCATGAGCAGCATAATCCCATTCTCAGATGTTCTGTTTAAATATAGCAGAAATTGGGGTCTGTAATTGAGTGAGAAATAAGATACATCATAAAAATTAAAAGATTAGTGCTGTTCAAACATTTTGAGAGAACAAATGATAGATGAAGTAATGAATCATAGAAACAGAAAACCTGTAGCTCTGCGTCCCTCCTTTTGATTGTTAGTTCTGTGTGAATGAATTTTACAGTACATACTCCTCCTCATTCTACACATTTGCAGACATAGTATATTTTTGGTGACAATTGTTTTTACCCTCTTGACTTTTCTCCCAACCGACTTTCATGCTTCCACACTACCATTCATTGTCCAATAGGAAGAAGAAATTTGTATAGATCTCACACTCTCCTTGAGGCATTTTATACATCTTTTTTTGTCATGGTTTTGGCCTGGCTAAAATGACAAGGGCTATATATTAGCTAGCTATGGCCCAACTTGATGATGTGCATTTTCTGCTTTTTGTTTTCCAACTGGGACAAAAATACCTGTGAACCTGAAGTTAGGATTGGGAGAAAAAAAACCCATCAGTGTCCAAAACTGATTATGTTGAGGAAATTTGTTAAGGTTTGGAAATTCTCAGAAGAAGAAGGAAGGACAAAACTGTCACCTCTTCTGGTAATATTTTGTGCAAAATGCTTATGAGAAATGACATGAAGAAATAAACTGAAGAGTATAAGCTTAGAAAGTTGGATAATAAATGCCTCTCATGATGTAAATTATGAAATTACTGTGACTAAACTGAAGAAATAAACAGCAAGGAAGCTGTTTGTGCTGGAAGGAATGTCCTAAGTAAGGAACACAATAGAATTGCAAACTATGAAAAGCTCCTGAAAGATAAGCAGACTGCTTATGCTCATCTGCTGAGCACTAAGATGTAGCACAAAGAGAAGCCTGAAGAAAGAGGTAGAATGGAGTTTATCTTGAACAAAGGAGAGGATGTGATTTGGAAAGAGCTTCACCGAACCAGCCTTGAGATGAAGTGTTGTACCAACATCCAAGTCAGTGAAGGAACAGATAGCTAAAGAGGTACAGAGTCTCAAGTAAAATCTGGAGATGCTTTTTGTCTTCAGCAAACTCTTTCAAAGCAGAAAGAGTCCTCCACTTTACTAGGATAAAGTGTACCTTCAACTTCTAACATACAGGCAAGTTTACTTGGGAGAATGTTGACTCTCTTTCTAAAAAGCTGCGGGGAAAAAAAAAATCAAACTTGAGGATCTAGAATGAATTAAAAATTATCTAGAGTTGCTCAACTTGAATACAAGATTCAATATGCACAACAGCAGTGGCAAGACATGCAAAGGAGTTTAATGTGGTGGATGTTAATCCTGCAGAGGTAGGCTGGTGGCAAGGCCAGTTGACATGGATATGCTCTATACTGCCACATGAATTTTCTATAGAAAAGAAGAGCTAGAGTTTCAGATTTCTGTACTGTCCCTGAAGTTTAAGATGTTGCAAAATCATCTGTGTGTCAGACACCAGTGGTCTTAGCACTGGAGAATTCACTGCTTGCTTTCTGAATGTCCAGTGACAGCTTATTTGATGCAGGTGACATTTTTGTTGTTGCATTGCTCAAAAATGTGTTGCCTGACACACAGCATTATGAACTGCAGGGAGTGCTGCAAGAGTGGGTCTGTAAATGTGACAATCACTTTTGAGCAAGTGTCTATAGACACCACTACTGAATATCTTGGTTAACTTCATGTGAGTTTTCCTTTTGTTTCTCAAATGGCCATTCTTTACTGTTTGATGGTGTGAGTTGTAACTGGTGCATACAAAAAGGCTGTTATTAGAAATCTACTTGCCCAAAGTTTGTGCTGGGCAGTGCTTCAAAGACTAGTTGAATAGTAGCCTGTACTTAAAGGACAGTGTTTGTAATGTGGAGAACCTCATAGTACTCTTCTGGAATTTTTAAATGTGAAATAGGTACATGAAAACTGTGAAGTTATATAGATTGAGATACTATTCCTTTTCAAAACTATTTAAATTGTGAGTATCTTTGTTTTTTCTTAATCATCAATCTGTACACAAAATAGATTGAAAAGTGATGTGAAAGAAACTTTCTGAATGGAAATGCATAGCAAAGTTTTATGCAGGAATCACGATGAAATCTTGCTAGTGTCAATGCCAAAAATAGTAGAGGGAAACTTCTTTTTCTGGTAATTTATCTGCAGACAAACCTGCTAGCAAACAAATCTGTACGAAGCTGTTAGAAGCATATAATGTTTGGACAATTCCAGGATATGAATTCTTCTGGAATGTCCACACTAACAACTCAAATAAGTTTGATACTTGCTGTTAATTAAGGAATAAACACTTCAGAGTTACTTAACAAGGATTTCAGGGATGTTCATATTTCAGGTTAATAATGCCCAGAAATGTTTGTTTAGCAATACAGTTTCAGGTTTTCTAAGGCATGGAATGAAGACCGTACCCTTGATATCCCCTCATGGGATGGCATCTATTCTGTTATGTCCCATAGTCAGTCCTTATACAGATAGCTTTAAATTCTTTCAGATTCTCATCTGATCTGGATATCTGGACTTTCCAATGTCGTCACTTAATTTGACCTTGAAAATACAGCTTTTGACATCAACTTAAATTTTGTTATTTGTCTGTATGTAACATGTTCTTTCCCTCTTTTAGTTTGATAATGATTAGGATCCTTCTTAGTTAGTTTGAAGGATATAATAGCTTCATTTGAAGTTTCTTAAGGTGAAGTTCAATTTTTCTTCCATGTCTTTGTAATCTAAGAAGACTTAAGATTCTTTTTTTAAATCTGCCTGATACACATGATTATTTCCATTCATTGTTTGTATTGCCACTTGCTTGAAGTGAATTTTCTCCATCTTCACCATTACAAAGTGCATGTTTTAATTGTGTGGCTAACACACTTTCACAAACATGATTACATCTATGTATCCTTTCACAAGTCTTATTTCTACTGTGGTGCATCAATAACTGAATTGTTTAACCTCCAATTTATGGAGATTTGGGGGTGCTAATGTTTAGAATTAGTGTATATTATTGGAATATGTATAGGAAAGACATGTCTAGTTTTCATACTGGTTTTGGTTTGTGCTTATTTTGAATTCAGAACTCACAGAGCTCCAGAGATTGAATATGTGAAAAGCATTTAGGATTGTTACAGGTGAAATATAGTATTATTGTTTTGATAGCCTGAAATGGACAAACCTCTTGGTTAAAAAGTCATGAAACTAGTAAAAGCTTAAAATATTAATCAATAAACTATCTAGAGATGGTTCTTATTTTTCTAATCAGAATACCCTTCTTTTAGAAGAAGGCATGCTTTCAATATGATACTTATTGTACAAGTATAATTTCAAGTAGGGATATATTTGCCAAAAATTACTGCATTCTTCTCTACCAGGAATTCCCCAGAAATCTGGAGACATACCTATGCAGCCTTTATTAAGGTGGACAACCACATGATTTGGAAAGAAGCTTTAATCATGCTTGCTCCAATGTATGATTAAAGTATGTAATAGATGTTTATTATCTTATGTATGTATGCAGAATAGTATTTCTAGAGTAGGTTGGATGCATTTATATACTTGCTTTCTTTCACCCATAGAAACTGGGAGATTGAAAGGCTGAAGCCATCAGGAACATCAGATAAACGTTAAAACAACTGCAGTGATGTAGCCCAGCTCATTCCAATTGGAAGCCTTACTGAATTTAAGCTGTAGAAGTTATCAAAATAGCTGTATTGGTGTGTGAAATTTTTTTCCAAACCAAGATTTATATCTTCAGAGGCCAACCTAGTTCTATTTCAATAAAAATTCAGCTTAGAATGTCTCTAGTAAGTGATTAGTATTTTTAACAGTGGAAAGGAATCTTAGATCATAAGGTGAAGATCATAAGGAAAGAAAATATATACTAATGTATTAAAAATTCTCAAATACATGTCTAGTTGAAAGTGCATCTTGTTGTTTTAATGCTTATAATAGAGATATCTCTTAAAAAAAAATGCCTTGTTGAAAGAGCAAAGGAAAATAGCTGTGCATATGTTGATGAAGAGGCAGTGGAGGGATGAGTGTGCTCTTTGTGGGCTAGTTCATTCCTAGGAGAAATGTCCTGAAGAGCTAGTAGGTTATGCAGCAGGCTTTTAGCTTGGTCTTCTAACTTCCGTGAGTACTACGAAGTGACTATTTCTCTCAACTTTACTCAGTCAGTTAAATTCTAGAAAAATTTTGTTGAAACTCTTGATTCTGAACGTAGAAACTGGTCTTTTGTACAGGAAAAGCTTTATGCCAGTGTTGTCTGTGTTAGTTAAGATGCTCTAGGAGGAATTTCCTTATTATTAGTGGAATTTCCCAGTAACGGTAAACTTGTGAAGCTGATATTTTGCCGGTTATATCTAATCTAAAAACAAAACAGGGGAAAACCAAAAATAACGTAAAGCGAATTTTAAATGTGACTGTATTTCAGGATGAATGACTTCCTGAAAAATCCGTTATTTCTGAAATTGGAAATTTTTGCAATAAAATTAAATAATAGAGTAGTGTGGTGGTTTGACCTTGGATGAATGCTAGATGCTCACCAAAGCTGCTCTGTCACTCCCCTCTGCAACTGCATAAGGGAGAGAAATTAAAACAAAAGGCTCATGGATCAAGATAAGGTCAGGAAGGGATCACTCAGCAATTACCATTGGGGCAAAACAGACTCAACTTGGGGCAATTAACTGAACTTATGACCAATCGTATCACAGTAGGATAATGAGAAGTAAAAGCAAACCTTATAAAAAACTTCCCCCTCCTCCCCCTCATTCCCAGGCTTAACTTTATGCCCAATTCTCTACCTCCTGCCCCGTGGTGCCACATGAGGAGGGGAATGGGGGTTGTAGTCAGTTCATCACATGATGTTTTTGCTGCTACTTCCTCCTCAGGGGAAGGAAGCACTGCTTCCTCTGCTCCGGTGTGGGGTCCCTCCCATGGGAGACAGTCCTCCACGAACTTCTCCAATGCGAATCCTTCACATGGGCTACAGTTCTTCATGAACTGCTCCAGCATGAGTCCGTTCCATGGGGTGCAGTCCTTCAGGAACAGACTGCTGCAACGTGGGTCCTCCTCTGGGGTCACAAGTCCTGGCAGCAGAGCTGCTCCAGCATGGACTCCTCTCTCTACAGACCCACAGGTCCTGCCAGGAGCCTGTTCGAGGGCATGAGTTTCCCACAGGGTCACAGCCTCCTTTGGGCATCCAAAGCAGGGCCATCCATGGGCTGCAGATGGATATTTGTTCCATGTGGACCTTCATAATATGGCGGTCAGGCAGGGATCTTCAGGTGACTATGGCCTTGAAGTGTGCATTGTGGACCTGTGCGGGTGATCTGGCTGAACTGTGAATGGTATCAAAATCTGCTGTCAGACCTATTACTTAACTTATGTGCTGTAACAGTATAGTGATGCATTATTTTTCTTTGTCTAAATTAAAGGCCGCAGGAAAATTGTTTTCATAGAAAAAATCCAGTGATGCTTTTAAAACTTACCTCAGCAATTAGGTAGCTATGTAGTTGAGTACTGTTTAAACTGTGTACTCACAGCTCAAATGTGCTTTGAAGATGTCAGTGTCACAGTTGGAATGACTAAATTATTTCCTTTCTTACCTGCTGGCCAGAGAGTGTGTATAAAAACATAAATGTTTACCCTCAAAGAAAGCATGAAACAGTTGTGTGAAGTAACTAACAAAATGACATTATTTTTAACAAGAAACAGTCTTGTAAAGTCAGCTATGAAACCAAAGGTTGAGCAAAAGAATGTTCCTAATTACTTGATACCGTCTCTCCAGTGCTTCAAGTAAATGCTTATTTGAAGCTTTTATGTGGGAGAAAACTGTGTATTACCTTGCATACATTACAAACTTATGATTGAGACTGATGTTAAACAAGCTTTCTAGTTATTTTTGAAGTTTATCAGTGGGCTATGGGGAAAAGGATGACAGTAAGCAAAGCTCAGCTCTTTGAACTGCACTCATGGGTTTTGAGGGCCCTTGTTTGTAATGTGGATTTGGGTCATGGAGACATCCTCATTTCAAAAAAGAAATCTGCAGCTCTGATGCTAAACTGTCTGTAATTGGGAGTATATGGACAGGAGAGCTGAGCCATTTGCTTTCTGACTGTAGAAAGATTTCTGCTTCTGATTAATAACTAAGTTGCCACAGGCAACTTTTTATTAAAGTGGAGAGTTCCCCTTTCAACTGTAGTCCCTCAAGTGAATATAGTGCAATTTGAATAAAACAAGACTGTAGCACAAATACCCTTTGAACTAAAATGATTGCCTAATTTGAAAAGTAAGTGTATAATTTTCCCAGTGAGCTGACACATCTGTCAGTACTGTAAATCGCAAAAAAGAAACAGGACTATTTTTACCTAAATGTTGACTTGGAAAATCCCCACGTATTTTCTAGGGTGTCTACTTGAGCTCAGAAAGTGTTTAATAAAATTTACTTAATCTGCTTCATTCATTTCTAGGCATCTGCTATAGAGTTTGAGCATGGTTAAGGATGTGTGGAGCTGAAGTTTGTTGAACTAATGCTATAATCCAGCCTACCCCAAGTTTCTTGCTGTGCTTAGGCGGCTGCTGCTGAACCTGCTATGTCGGGGTACTTGTAACACTGATGCTCTTAGGGGAGGGATGCTGGCAGCTGTGAAGGGAATGAGTAGGTGGGAAGAAAGAGATGGAGACCTGCACTACTCTGCTGGGGCTGGAGAAGATGGCTGGAGATGGAGAAGATGACCTTCTTAAAATTAGAAGGTTCTAATTGTAAATGGAAGTTACACTGCCTTGATAAAACAGCCCAGCACCAACAGATCTGTTACTAGAAATAAGCAGTATGCAAAATTGTCCTGAACAGCAAAAGTGTGAATTGAAACATACGTATATATATTTTATTTTTTTTTCCAACATGGACTCTGATTTAAAATGAGTAAACTACTTGCAGAAATAGTGTAGGAGTGCAAATTACATGCCCTCGTAGTCAGTTGGTTTAAGGAGAAGTGGCAGTAGGTTTGAATAATTTTTGCCTTTTGAAAAACAACTGTGACTTGTAAGTATTGTTTCAACAGTTTTCAAGTAAAAGTTGAAATTCATAGCACTGCCCAGCCCCAAAGTGCTAAATTAGAATAGCAGTCAGTTAGGAACTGAGATAAATTTCTATTTAGCAGACGAGTTTGGCTGAATGAATGTAGAGCTATTATAGCAGGACTTCAGTAATGGCTAAATATCTGGGGACTTTAAAACCCTGGGGGTAGTATACTTCTGGATTAGATTTATCTCTTTTGAGTGTTTACAGATTCCTACCTATTCTTGCTTAAGCAGTTGGTTTTCTTCACTCAGTAATTCTGTTCTTTATTTGCTTTTGTCTTGTTTGGGGGCCTTTCATCACACATTAGCAGCTATTGTTCTCAGTTGTTTTAGCCTGTGACTGTTTGTCGAGTTTACCAGCTACAGACTACTTGGCCTTCAGTAGTTCAGTTTTCTCTTCCCGTTTCCAGTAGTGAGAGAGAACCATGAGGGTCTAACACACTGGCTAGCATATCTTGGAAACCCCTGAATTTGAAGTACTTAGATTGCTGAGTTTAATCAATGCTTAAAGGAACTTGATCTCCTTTGAGAAGTTCTAAACTTTTCCTCAGTCCCTTCTCTATGTAAAAAGCTCAAATGTGGTTTCAGAGTTCATGTGTTAAATACCGCCTGAGTAACTATTATTTCAGACACACAGTTCTTTCCTGGGATGAACATAGGTGTTGTTTGTATCCCATAGTCATATCTGAATGTAAGTCCAGAGATGCTAGCAGCTCTTTCTTCAAATACTGCACTTCAAGTTGTTAAATAGAATGTTTATTTTCTACTTCATGGCAAAGGCAGAGTCCAATGTTGTGAAAGAGTGTTCAGAAGTTTCTGTGATGGAATATATGGGAAGGTCTGTGGTCTTCCTACATCTAGCAGTGAATTGAAAAAAAAAAAACACAAACAAAAAACCAACCAACCAAAAACAAATAAAAAAACTCACCAACCCCCCCCCAAGTTTTATTTTACATTTGTCTTGACTCTTATCTGTATCATAAGATTGACTTGCAAGTATTGCTCTTATCACTCAATAAATAAGTATTTGTTGTATAGACCGTTGGCAGTGGGACCATCAGTAAATTGTATGCACCTTGATGGATGGAGTAGGTTCACTTGCATATTGGGAGACAGTCCTCTGTTGCCTTTTTCTATTTAGAAATGACCTTATAACTGGAACAGATACAAGTCAGAAGCAAAGCCATGGTTTATGGTAGCTCATGAGTCTTCTAGGTTATTGTCACAGCCATTCAAACTCAACAGAGGCAAAGATCTCTTCTCAAAATAATGATTCTGGAAGCTGTTTTGGCAAATGGAAGATGACTTTATACATGGGTGTCCCAAACGGATTCAACCAACAGTCCTCTTTCCTGCATTCAACCCTTTGTGCAAGAGCTGAATGTGATTTGGATTCTTTAAGAAGCTAAATGCTAATCTTGCATCCTTTAAAAGTCCATTTAACAACAGTGTTATTGTATTGTGTTCCAATCTGATTGTATTTATTGTGTGGGGTTTTTTTTCTTTTTCCCTGTTCCCAGTTCCATTGAGATGAGATCAGATTTAATGTGGTTTCTTTGGCTGCCTTTTGACTGATTTAAAATTTTGAGAGTATAGTGTAGGTGCTGTGAGCTGCAGAATGTCTGATTTCAAACTTTTGCAAGAATAGCTGTTGTTCTGCCTGAAAGTTGTAGTTTGTTGGTTTTGCTTTTTTATTTGTCATTATGCCAGCCAAGTAGATTAAGAACCATAATGTCATGGTGGAACCCTTGTGAATATTCCTTAAAAATAAAGTAAAAATAAAATAAAGGAATAGAAGTATAATCCTAGTTCATTCCCAAACTGGTATTTGATGCTAAGTGTAATGTTTCCAGAACTTCATTATCAAGCCTTTGAGGCAGTATGGTGCAAGAAGGTGGAAATAGATAAGTGACTCTAAAGGAGAGGTAAATAAATGGCACTTACGAAGATCAGTTTTGGTAGAAGATTCATTTTCTTAAGCTTCATTCTTAGTACCAAGAGTGTCAGGCTGGGAAGGCACCTGTGAAGGAGCTCTTCTTTGATTTTGGGAAAATGGAGGAAACCTTAGGAAGATTAGACTTCTTCAGTGGATGTGGATGTTCACATCAGCCAACAGGGTCTGGCTCATGGTTCAGTTGCCTACTGCAGATTACAGCAGCAGGAGATACACCGTGGGAGCATAAGTAATATCACTGCTGCCTGTGTAACCTGCTGTCTTCTGAAAGCTGTGGGGCAGCTGTTGGAAATCCCTCCTGTTCTTACTCGATCATCTCTTGGACCCAGAAGAGTCTGTTTTATTAGTTACATTCAGTAATTTTCATATTAATGCAATGTCAGAGGAGAAGATAACACTGCTTTTTAATTAATGCTGGTTCTTGGAGGCTGTATAGTCTGTGTGGATCTCACAAGCATGTATTGCTCCAGCTTGGTGGTGTTTAAGTTATGTGGGAACTGGAGAAAGCTGGTCACGTTGCATTTTGAACTCTTACAGCAGTGCTGAGGGATGCTGAACATATGTAAGAGAGGAATATAAAGTGAGCTGGCTTTTTATTCCAGTACCTCTACACACAAAAGTGCAGTGCCTGTGGCTTGCAGGTAACTTCAAGGATATTCTCCTCTCTAATTGCTGGGTTTAGAATATTGGAGGGATTCTTACAGTTGAGCTGGATGCCCAGTAGTGGATAAGAGTATTAGTGTACTTACTGGAAAGAAGTGGATGTTTTTAAGGTATGATTTATCTGACCAAGTGTACACATCTGTTTAACTATGAAGCCAGACAAGGCCCAGAAAGCAGGTAGAGAGTTAAAATCAGAATATAAGTATAAATAAGAGAACGAAGAATTTGCCAATATTTAGCTAGAATGTACTGCCAGAACCTAGAGATTAGTTGGTACCGTACACTGGAAGAATGCACACACACCTAACTTAAGTAAGATAAGGGGCGAAATGGGGGCTTGAGTCCAAGAGTCTTGCAAAATTCACCATGGAGTCTGCCAAAACCAAGAAAGTTGAAAAGTTCAGCTGAGGAAGAGGAGTAAAATACGACCCCCTGAGGATGAAGAAATAGGAACAACCACCAAATATCACCCCAAAAGGACGACTCCACCCCAGACTCTGCCCAAACTCTGCCTATTACGAATATTATAATTAGATGTTGCAATTATATGAATATGTATGTGAAAATTTTGCAATCACCTGTAAAAATGGTATATAATCATGTCTTTTCACTGGAGAGACAGAGCAGTTTGTCCAGCGCGAGCTGGCTGCTCTCCATCGTTGCCTAATAAACATACCTCGCTGCTTGAGGCTACAAACTTTGTCTCTAAGCAGTTTTTCTGTTCGTGCCTTTTTGGGGCAAAATATTGGCATCAACCATGAGACCACTTCAATAACTGTGAAGGGAACTTCTTGTAACACTTAGATGAATCCCACTGAAGGGATTAAAACCTGGCAACACTGCAAAGAAACTTTATCTATCTTTCAGGTGCAAAGTTTAACTCTATGGAGTCACTTGAGCATAATAAATCAGTATTAGTTTTGTGCTGCCGTTAAGAGTTACTTTTCCATAGATGTAAAAATTCTGCATGTGACAAGCTTTATTGTTACACAGCTTTTAAATACAACAAGTAGTCAGAATAGACTGGATTTGGGAGTCTTGGGATTGTTTCACTTAAATAAATTAAATGACTTGGATCTTTACTTTTTTTATTCCATTAATAATGTCTTGTAGAGCACTCAGACCTATCTGATGGAAATAAGAAGTATCTTTATTTTTTTCTCCTATTTGACTCCATTTGTTCAGAGTGGGAATTTTCATCAAATATTTTTTGTACATTTCATTGTCTCTGTCCCTGTCAAGAACAAGCTTAAAAAAATAAATCTAGAAATCCTTAAAATATTGCCAGGTTAAAGTATTTGTTATATAACAAATCTAATTGCAGCACGGATTAAAAATGTATTCAGAATTTATTGATAAATACATACTAGATTCCTCTTTCTCACTGTTGAGCATATAAGTCCTGGGCATTTTACTTGTGTGGTAAATGGGCTATTACCATATTGTCATTGAAGAATATATTGAAGAGACACTAATTAGTTAAAAAATCTATTTTTACTAACAGTCAGCCCTTTCTTTTTCTTCTCTCCGCCCTCTTACTAAACAAAATGACTTAAAGGCAGAACCTATTATTCTAAATCAGCATATTATTTATACGTATTTTTGAACATCCATTCCTTGCACATACATTTTACAGAGTCCTCCATTTTTTGGTGCATCATTGTAATCTATATTTTGAGACAGTTTGAAGAAAACATAATTGGGGTGTTTTCATAGTAGATGACTTCTGAACTCTAAGTCTGTCTTTGAGGAGAACTTCAAAATAGATATCCATGTAGCAGAATACAGACAGATGCAGTTAAACACTGCAGGTAACAAGTTCATGGCTTTGAATATTGACACTTCAGAGATTTTAACTGAGTTTTCCTTTGGTGCTGAAGACTGCAGTTTGTTTGGGTGCAGAGATCTTCTGTGTGCTTAAACAGTGTTTTCCGCCAGGAATTTAAAATCACAATAGCAAAGATATATGGCATAGAGTAGGCAGGTAAGTTGAGATTCAGCTGTCCAAACCAGAATATCTTCTGCCAGTTCTGGGATACCTGTGATATTTTAAAAAGGGCTGGTGGCTGTACTGCACAATCCACAGGAGCCCTATTTCCTCCTGGAATAGTAGCTGGAAGCCAGGCAGGATATCACCCTCAAATTAGGTATGTCTGCTCAGGCAACTAAATTGCTCCCCTGAGGCTAGTGGCTTGAAAAATGAGGAGCAAGAGTCTAGTTTACCAAGTTTGATAAGTAGTTTCCAGTTATTGAGCAGCGATCATATTGAGTACGGGAGGAGACCTGTGAAAAAATAGATCGCGAGGGTGCAGCTGAGCACTTGAAGAGGGAGTAACATGAGCTAGTCAAAGGCCTTGGATGGCATTATTGTTGCTGTTTTGAATGACATTTATACTGAAATACTCTGACTAAAGCCCATTACCTACTGCTGTTCCCACTACTGCTTCTAACTTGATTCCCTTAGTATGTTTCAGATTCTTAGAAGTTATTTTTTGAGACTTCTTTTACCTTCACAACTGCTTAGTGTTGATGGGAACATTATGGTAGCTGGGGCTAAACAGAGCAAGTGAGTGAAACAGTCAAGAGTGTCGTATGTTGAAGTATAGTTTTCATCCTTTCAACAGAGGATTAAAAGGAGCCAGCTCTTTCAGTGCCTTCCAGACAGGCTTGGTTCTTTGGATGGTGACTGCCCAAATGATAGTGTGCTTACCTGCTTTTTTGTAACTATCATTTCTTGTAATAGATGCATTGTACTGTAACTACTGAACTATCAGCTGGTGGTAGATGAGAACTCGAAAAAATGAAGACCAGAGTATGAAATTTCTTGCTACAAAGAAATGACTATTAGCTGTGTCGTGCTTGTAACTCTAAGATATGGATCCATCTCCTTACCAGAGATTTTTTTTTTAATCCCAGTCATCTTTTTTTAATTAATAATAACATGTTAACATGCTGCTATTCAGGAAGAAAGGTACTAATTTCCTTGTTCCAGATGCTCGTGGATACAATGGACTTGAGCACTGTTGGTAAGATCCTAGAGCGTCTGCAAAATGGTATTTCAGTAGAATGTGTACATCTAAACAGCATTAAATCCACTTTCAAAATGTTATTTCAAAATTAAATACATGGCTGCTCAGAAAAAAATGACGGAAGAATATAACAGAATCTTAAAAATCCTTGCATGTTGTATACCTGAACTCATTACATACCACTTGGAAATACTTGACAATTTCAGGACTTGAAAGAATGTATTTTAATTTTAATGAAAGAAATGCTCATCACAGTCAGCAGTGACAATTGACTTAATTGTTGGTAGCTTCTGCATCATTGTTCAAGCATGTTCATTGCAAGACAGTGAGACTTTTTGTTCATCATCTTGTACTTAAACATTGTCTATCCCACAATAGCAGTGTTTCCCTTTGTTACCATTATGACACTTCTTATAATTGTGTTGTTGAAGAAAATGTGTTGGACAGCTCTGGATGTGAATATAAACTCTCCCTTTAGAATTTCTTAAAGTATTCGGAAGTGGCTGGAGAGTCAGTCCTTGCAAAATTTACAATTTATGAAGTCTAATATGCAATATCTGAAATGTTTGAAGATTGGGCACGTAGAGCAAAAACAATGAACCATTTCACAGAGCAGATGAAATATTTTAATTCAGCTCTGCAGTGCTTTCCAAGAAAGTCAATGCACTGCAGCATAAAAACTGGCCTGTAACACTCTTCCAGAGGGGGGATTATAGTAATAGTCTTTGTCTGGCTTTCATTTATTTACATTTTAAAGGATTTAAAATAATTTTAATTAACAATTAATGAATTATAATTTTAATAAACTTTCTTACTAGATTGGTGGTTGGTTTGAATGTTTATACTTTGGCAGTAGGTGCCAGTTTTCCCTTGAGATGTGCCTGCTTGTTGGTTTAACCTATCTCCCCTCCACTAGCAGCAGCAGTCTGTCACAACTAGATGGGAGCAGCTTTTTCTGGAACAAACTGGTTTAAAGAAGTTGCCAATTTTGCAGCACCAATAGCGGCTTAATGAGAAACAAGAGGAAAGCAGTAATTATTTTAAAAATTGATTCAGACATTATTGCACATGATATCGTTTCTCAAATTAAGTTTTCTAAGTGTTTATTTTTAACTGGGAAACATGACCTGTGTAAATATGACCAGTTTACCCTCAACCCCATGCATTTTAATGAAAAGCCTTGCTAGTATTAATGGTGTCTGTAGACACAGTGAGAGAAGATTCTGTAGGTCAACATTGAAATGCCCTAATTTTCTGTATAGTTAAGGTTAAAAATCTTATAGCCGGCACTGCCTCCAGTCTCTGATGCACCTTTTATTAATATTAACTGTTAATATTTTTTGTTCTGAAATCTGTATAGTTAGAATTTCAAACAGAACATATATAAAACTGAGAAAAATTGCTGTACAACCCCCTAATTATTTATTCTGTAATGACTGTGTCATTACAGGTAAAATTGCCAGTTGCTTCCAAGCACTCAATTTAATTAAGAGAGCTCTCTTTCAGAAAACTAGTAGATTTTTTGACTGATTTGTACTGAAGAAAGGGAACCATTAAGTCCTCCTTTTTTAGTAAAGCGCTTTGCATCTACAAACAAAAATACCTTCTTGGATCTACAACTGATCATCCATTGGCTTTATTAAATTGGCTCTGAAACGTGTTCGCTACAGTGAAGACGCAAATGAGCCAAAACTGGGGCAAACCAGAGCAGTCTGCTCCTATTGTCTCGGGATGCTTCAGTAGTCTGGAATGTACTCCTAGGAAACTGGGAGCCGAGTTGGAAGTAATACTGTATATGTCATGAGTCTGTTGTGCTGAATGGGCTGAGGTACCCTTTCTGTGGATGCAGCATGTAACTTGTGAAGATTAAGAATGGGCCATGATTTTCCCTACCTACCTAAAATGCAGGCTAGCATTCCTTGGAAGAGGCACACGTGGTGCGAGCCTGTAGCCAGTGGGAGCTGTTATGGTGGAAGCTCTTCTATCCTGGCACAGCCCCATTTGACCCACATCGCAGTACCTAATCCAGCTCATTGCATGGCATTGTTACTTCTGTTAGCAATGTGATGTCCTGGCCTGGTTCAAGCAAAGTCTGAATATAAAATTCCACAAAATTGGGTTTTGTATGAAGAGATGTTGCTAAGAAGGGTGGAGGTCTTCCCCTCTACTCCTCCTACTCAGGAACCACATGGCTGTACAGCTGCAAAAGCAACTCTGCTGGTGTTAAGATCTGATTATTGAGAGATGCCTCTGTCCAAATTGCAAACAAGACCATATGCCAAAGTCAATAATATGTATTTTATTTAACATTGAATATGAGGTATAGAGGTAGAAAGAAATAGAAAAAAGGGGAGGAGGAGAGAGATCAAGCAGAAGATAGTCACCACTCGTGGATCCAGTGACATCCTGTTGGTCCTTCTTCTCCCTGGGCTTCTTGGTGGTGTGGGTCCCAAGGTCATTCAAAAATTTTCACTATTTATACATTTCAGTAAACAAAGGAATTAATGCTCACTGGTTACACAGTTCTCTTATTCTGTTGGTTGAATGATTGCTTCACGCAGTCTTCCCGATCTTCCCCTGACGGAATTACCTTTTACCCAGTTGGAGGTGATTTCCAGTTGCAAGCACAGTTGGCTTTCCTTGCGGCCCATAAATTCTGCATCCTTTGTGTCTCCTACCAGTGATATGTTCTTCTCCCTAAGCTTTGTTTACCTCCTACTGGGTCTGAGGTAACACCTGGACAATAGTACCACCTCTATCTTATCTCAAGTTCACGAGGTATTACAGTCCAAGTTCCAGATATCCATGGAGGCATATCCAGGAAGGGGGCTTCCGTGGTTGTTGGTGGTCACAGATGCCATCTGTCCCATAACCTGGGGTGGTCTTTGTTTGACCAGTGACATGTGTATGAGCAGTTGCTTCTTTACACAGTTTGCCACAGTAGGTATTTTTGTCCAGATATGTTAACCAGGATCTTGCCTCCAACAGGCCTGGACTTAGTGCCGTCCTGTCACTCCATTCTGTGCTTATCTCATGGCAAAGTCCTTCTGTGGCCTTAACAGTGTTTGAGACAGGCAGCTGTGCTCTTTAACTCCCTAACCTGGTACAAAGGAGCACGTGAAAATGTGGGATCTGATTGCTTACTGTTCTCACAATTATCATGATGGTGATTATGAAACTTCTTCTGAGTTAGGTAATATGTTTTCACCTTTGGAGCCCACTGTAAATGCTTGCTCCATTAAAAAGAAATAAGAATCTTACAAATTACTTTGACCCTGACACTCGAGATCTTTCACTTAAATCCACCATCCCGACTAAACCTGGTTTAAAACTGATGTGTGTAGCAGTCTCCAATCCAGGATTATAACAAAAGCAAACTTCCTCTCACACGGTGGCAGAAGAAGACACTGACTTAAGGCTAAGCAGCATAAGGAATTCTAGAAAAAGATTCATGAAGATTTTGAGAGTTGTAGGCAGTTTTCCTTTTTTCCTTCTTCCATGTCAGCCTAGAATTTCTAAGTGATCTCTTGAACAGGTAGTTGGCAGTATTCTGTTGGTGATAATGGAAATGAAACATTTGTTTTATGTGGATACATTTCCTAATTTCTCTCCTTCCTTGCCCTCCATATTTGCAATTCAGCTGATTTATAGACTCCGCTTAATGCTGCTGATGAATTTCAGTGGTTCCATGTTTAATCTTCAGTGGTGGTGGTGTCCTCTTCCCATCCTTGTGCTGCTTCTCATGTTGCTTCAGCATAGGCAGTAGTGCATTTGGTCAGTGAAGCAGAACAGGGGATGAAGGTAAAGCTTGGGAGAGCACGAAAAATACATCCATGTCAGAATGAGTTTGCCAGTCTCATTCTGGCCAACCCATCTCCCCAACACATGCAAAGACCGACTCAGTCACTTGTGTTGACTCACAGCACTGGGCTTTGTCAGGGTCAAGAAAGAACAGTGAGGGAACAGGAAGAGGGTGGTTTGTAATTGGGACTGTTGAAAAATGTAAAAAATAGTCTTTTTTGGCAAGTGTGTAGCTTGAGTATTAGGAGATTTATTTATTGACCCTAGACTGTGGTAAATTGATTTGCTTAATAAAAGGAGAACTTCAGTACTTGGAGTTCTGTTAACTACCTGACATACCAGAACTGGATTTCTTAATGATCCTTCCTGATTATGGTATAAAAAATGTTACAAAAGTTGTAGCCAAAATATAGAATTTGTATATCAAAGGAAGCTGCACAAATATGTGTTGATATGCAGACTGGTAAAATGGCAGTTATAGTGAGTATTAGGAGATTTATTTATTGACCCTTGACTGTGGTAAATTGATTTGCTTAATAAAAGGAGAACTTCAGTACTTGGAGTTCTGTTAACTACCTGACATACCAGAACTGGATTTCTTAATGATCCTTCCTGATTATGGTATAAAAAATGTTACAAAAGTTGTAGCCAAAATATAGAATTTGTATATCAAAGGAAGCTGCACAAATATGTGTTGATATGCAGACTGGTAAAATGGCAGTTATAGTGAAACCAGGCTTAACATCATAGGAGTTCAGATGAAAGTGAAATGCCTTGATAACAAGTGGAAAACTGCTTGCTGAATTTCCAGAGTGAAGAATTGCTTTAGTAAAACTGATGGACTTTTATTATAGCACTGCTTTGTAGTGGGTTGGCAGTTAAATCTCAAGCATCTATTGGAAGAATGTGCTAGTGAGACACTCATTTTCTTCAGCCAGGAAAGGTGTCTCCTTTAAATTGTTTATATAGGTCTTTTCAATTTCAACGGAGTCTACTCACAGCTGAACCCCAAGTTTTGAACTTGACTTTGTCCTTTTTATACTCTTGAAAAACTAATTGTTTAACCCTTTGTGTTCCTGGTTCTCAGCTCTTTCTTCAACCTGGAGCCCAAGTATGTTATTGTCTTAGAATTGTACCCCAGTGTGTCTTGCAGAGAAGAGGAGGGAGAGGACCTTGATTGTTTGTTCCTTTGTCTTTCTTGCTTGCTTTCCCTTTCCTAATGTGAAGGTAGTCACAATATTAATACAGGTCTGCTCTTCCTCTCTACAGCTTACCTCGTTAATATTGAATGTATTACATTTCTGTGTCTCATATGACGTGGTTGAAGGTCATGTCACACTGCTGGCGTGTACGTGTGTGTATTATTAGTGTGTCATTAATTATTCCACACTAAGAAGTGTTTACTTTAATCCATTCTATAACAACAAATTGTCAATGGGAATACATTATCTTTAGAGTAAAGGAATTAATTTTTTATAAGATTAAGGCAAATTCTTTATGGGATTGAAACAAAAAGGTGTTTGACCTTGACTGAAAGAATATGTCATTGGGGAAGAACATATAAAGGTTACTTCAGTGATTAATGAGAATTAGCTTCTTTTTTCCCATACCTTGTTAACGGGAGAGTATTAAAACATCCTCTCAAAAATATTTATCCTTGTAACCTGTCTTTGTAGTTGTTTAATATATCTTAGTTTGTGCAAGCATAATCAGATATTTTTTTTCCCCCCGCAGTCGGTGTTATCCGCTGTCCAATTTGTGGTCAGGAATGTGCAGAGAGACACATCATAGATAACTTTTTTGTGAAGGATACCACAGAGGTTCCCAGTAGCACAGTAGAGAAATCAAATCAGGTAAGTACATTAACATGTAATCAAGTTAACACCTTTTGCATGTGTATGCATATCCTTGGCTTCTTGCTGTGTGGCCTTTCTGCTGTTCGTATGCAGGTAGAACTTCAAGTACTTAGACATCACATGGGGTAGCTACTCTAGAAAATCAGTTAAATCTGAAAATGCATGTGAAGAAGGTGATTATCATACTGTAAACTATTTCAATTGTTGATAGAAAATTTCATCATGATAGCAAACGATAAAAGTAAGGAATAGGCACTAGAATGGGAATTTCTATACTTTGGACAAGGTACTTCAGGCACTCTTAAGCAGGGACTCAAACAACACTGCATCAGAAGATCTCAGTGTAAAATGGAATCCTCTAGTGAAATGTAGTTTATTTTTCTTATCTCAGTATGGACAAAACAGCTCTAAATAGCTGGAGTCAAATTGCCAAGGAAGAGGCTCAAAATTCTAATTGGGGAAGATGGTATGTTCTAGGGGTTTCTTGTTTGGTTTTATTTATGTCGACTACTTCTTTGTTTTGCAGTTGAGTAATAGCCATCTCATAAAAGCTGCTTATCTGGAAGAATTGTAATATTGGTGTGATTTTTTTCTCATGATGATTTTCAGGAGGCAAGTACTAGTGTGGAAGCTGTACCAAATGAATAATCACATCTGTGTAGGACCACAGTTTAGTAATCTCTGTTATCAAAATATTGCATGTCTTCATTTTTAGTTAGTAAGAGAGTATCTCACGTATCTCTTTACTCATAAACTTTTTATTAAACTCCAGGAACTTATTGTAAATAATTCAGCCTCCTTGTATGGTGCTGCATTGTTTGTAATAATAGTACAAAAAGGCTGCTATGTCCCCGTCGCTTGCATTTCAGCTCATCCTTTAATATTTGGATGGTGGTCTCCTTTTATTTTGAAAATGGCTCTATTTTCCTTTCCTATTTTAGGGACATGTATTATTGGCTCTTGATTTTTTTGTTTGGAGTGCAATGTCTTAGGGGTCCTTTACAGTGTATTCCGGTTGTTTCAAAGATTAGTTGAAATTTGTGCTCATGTATGTGAACGGGCACATCCCTTGGGAACAGATGAAATTCCCCAGTCAGGTTTGTGATACCAGCTCACTGAGTCCTGAAGGCAGAAGTGTTGTCATCATCTCTGAGGAGCAGAACTTCTGTCTGGAAAATGTTAAACTATGTTCAGCTTATAAGGAATTTTGAAACTGGATTTCTGAGAAAAGATAGACCTTACCAGAAACTGAAATTGAGTTCTGAGTCTCTGGAAGTACAAACAGTGTTCTCGCAATGTATGACTGTTTGACCTTTGCTTTTTTTTGTGTTTGGGAAGGGGGAGGTGTTGGTTTGTTTTTTTGTTTTTCCCCTGGGTGTTGCTGGAAGATATCTGAGTTTTGCAGATGGTTGTGAGATTTACACAGTCTCTCAATACTCTACCAGTAAGACTGACAAAATGCATAGTCCCTGTTGAAAATTTGTTAACTTTTATAGTGACTTTAAAATTAGGATGAGAAGCAAAATAACTTTGTTATGCAGAAGCAGTCCTGAATTAATTTGGGGGGCGGGGGCTGTACCATATCCTCTGCTTAGTTATACAATATGTCCTCTAAGATAGCACTTTGTGGAATGGTGATAATAATGGATTTTTTCTTTTTTCTCAGGGGTGGTGACTTATTTTGACGTCTCTGCTCTCCCCACCCCTTCCCCTTTCCCCTCTCAGTTTTTCTTTCCTTTCTGTGGAAGTTAAGTGGGAAATTCCATCCACTGAGTGGTGTGAGCAGATGTCAGGGAGGTTCTTGAAAGCCTTTATGTTTCCTTAGGATCCCTTCTCAAACTTCAGTCTTACTCTTCCATTCCGTATTTGTTTCTCCCTCTCCCTAACACAAACCAGCAGTCTTGCATTTAGAAAGCGAGTCTGTTCTTCAGCTAAGTTCCCTGGCTGAACTAATCACACTTTCTGCAGCAGTTGAAGGCAAACCAGCAGACTTCGCTGAACCAGCAGAATAGGACATTCATGTGCTTTTCTGTTGATTTAAAAAAAAAAAAAAATGGAGCTAGATGTTTGCTTAGATGCTTGCTAAGTGAGCATGTACCTTACCTCTTGGAAATGAATGATGTGCAGTTCTCTTTGTTTGAATAGATTTATTTTGGTATGATAACGACAGGTTTTGTACACTCCTTCGTACGTTGACATAAAAAAAGCTACACCATTCTGAAAACCTCTCTGTTTAGGAACAGCAAAGTTAAATCAATAATAGTTAAACAGATTAGTGTCCTGTTCAAGGGGGGATATTATGAGGTTTAAGGATGATACAGCCTTCTAATCAGCCTGTCTTGTTTTGCCTTTGAAGGAGGAAAGAGAAAAAGAAAATTTGCCATTAGCAAGATAGGCAACAGAGCAGAGGAATTAAAGTGGAAAAGATACTGACATTTGCAGGATATACTGGATCAGAGATTCTGTCAAAAACTTTGGCTATTTTATAGAATTTTTCTACTGAGATAGTTAATTTGTCTTTGATAGTTTGGCAGCTTTGTCAGGATACTTTAGAAATTAGAATTGGAAACAGGCCATGGGTTCTATGCAAATAATGTAGCTTGGAACCACTGGTCTGTATCTATGACTAGCCTCTATATGTGTGTTGTCAGGAAGGACTAGTTTGTTTCAATTCAAGAGAAACTGCAAAAGATCTCTTTCAAATAAAATGTTTGGTTGTTTCAGATTTAAAATGGTACAAACACTAAAATAATTTTTAGCATATTGAATTAAAACTGTAGGAGTGAATGTTATATCATGGAGCCTGGCATTGTGGGATGACAAAAATAACTGGAACCCATTGAAATGCTATCTTTTTATGTAAAATGATGTTTATCTTAACCTGATTTGGGCAGTTCAGTACCCTACTTAAATGGCTGTGCTTTATAGCAATTAGTACTGAAAGCTTCAGGAGAAAAAGAAGTGAGCATAAAGAAAGTGTAAAACTCCCCATTATGTATTCCACAAGGGCTTTCCTGGCTAACACTAAAGAATTTTGTGCTGGCTATTAGCATAGGAAGCTTTCCAGAAGGAAAGAAACAAACAGGCAATGCAGTTGTGATACTCTTGAAAGTAATCATTGTAGGTTGTGGACAACTAGGACATAAGTACTTCAAAAGAGCAGATGCTTTATAATTTTTTTCACATTGTGATTTCTTGAAAGACTTAGCAAAATTATCAGCTTCTAAAGAGAAGTTTGAAAATAAAAACTAATACTTCATTTGTAAGAATCAGCAGAAAGCTGAAGCAAGTGCTAGATTTGAGTAAGACTAAAGGGTAGACAGGTGAGGGAAATTTAGGAACTTTAGAGAAATTTGGGAACTTTGACAGAAGAAAATTGTTTAATGTGTGGAAAACCATGAAAGTAAAAATGAAATGTGAGATTGATGCAGCAGAGATCATAGCAATAACATGGATGTTGGTGCAGCATACTGAGCCTCTAGTGCATTTTAGTCTAGGTCCTAATTCTCATAGCTTCTGTGTCCAAAAGAGAACATGTATAAAAGTATTTGTTATTTTACTTTCTGTATCTTTACCAATTACTGACCAGAGAGTTTTAAATATTGTAGTGGGAATGAAGAACAGCTGGGCTTTATGTGAGATATTGGGAATGTAGTAACAAAACAAGGTACGAGCTTAGACTTGATACTTGATCCGGATACTGGCACAGCAAGTCTGACTGGCATAATGAGGTGATTGATGAGGACAATTTAGAGGAATGTTCTTCTAGATTTGTATGGTGTCAGACGAGCCACTATGTATTTTTCCAAACAAGAACTGTATGCTTAAGCAGCTTATAAAAGCTGTACCTGTGCCTAAAATATCTTTGAAAGCCAGTGGTTTAGGGCAGTGGTTAATTGACTCCTGGAGTCACAATGTGGTGGTGTGTGCTTTGGAAAGATGTGGCTGTTGATCGGATGGTGGGGTCAGAAGGATGTTGTTGATGTGTTTTGAGATATCAACACATGATTCATATTTAGAGTTACATATAGGCAGGATTGCCCCAAAAGACAGTCGCTGTCTTTGGTGAATTTGTATGTGCCAAGAGATAGTTATATAACTTTTAGCATGGATGGTTTTTTGGATCCAGTAGGGGAAAGCATTGCATCTAATTTACACTGGTGAAGTTTGGAACGTTAGTTCACTGAATATTCATCTTGACTGCTTTGCCCTCTTCCTTTGAAACCTTTGCTTGATTATTTAATCTCTTTAATACTTGAAGTATATTTAATTGGAAGAGTGGTTAGTTACTGCAGTAGCTGAGAAGACAGGTCTATTACCTGCATGTAAATCTGGGTCTTTTTCTGTTGCAAAAGCTTGTATATTTACTTAAAATACTACTTACCTTGCAACATGCCGAGTAATTTCTACTTTCATTAAATTTGACTGAAGGCTGAATGAACACTTCCCGGGGTTATAAATACTAGAACTAGTAACTGAATTAAATGTAATTACAAGGAAAACTCAATTAAAAATAAATGCCTGCTAACTAGAATAAAGGCATACAGATTAACTAGGGAGAGTTTTCTTTGAAATCACTGAAACGCTGCTTGTATGAGTCACAAAAATAAGAATGAAATAGGTTTTGTAAGAGCATAACAAATATTTGCAGTAATTGTACTTCCATGTACTTTAGCTGTATGACTTATCCTAATAACTAGAAATTCTAGCAAAATCCAACCTGTGTCTGAAAATGCGTATTTCAAATCAGAAGTTTATAGAAGCAAATCTAGTTTCTACCTAGAAGGCATTGCTATTTTGACAGCTTTTGTTATGATGTCTGTGAAAAGCTTTAGAAATTTATTTCGCATCCACTTGGTGGCTTTGAAGGGTATAAAGTTGGAATATATCTTTTTGGGCCTACAAAGGAGGAGTTTTGATTCATTTGGCAGCACCTGATTATTGGTTATTGAATTACAATCTTCATCTCATTGTACATATAGCAGGTCAAACCAGTTGAAACAGAACAATAAAGCATATTGAAAAAGGAAAATAGACAAAACTCTTGGAATCTAGGAAGAATGAATTAACTTAAAAAATTCTTTGAACTTATTTAAATGCACTGGCATGTAGCAAGTTCATCTGCCTAATTGTGCCAAAGGTGACCTGGAAAGGCAGTTGTGGGGGTTTTGTTTGTTTGATTGTTTGTTTTTTATTTGGGTTCCTGCCTTTTTTTTTTCCCTTTTTTTTTTCCTTTATTTTGCTTCTTTGACTTAAAGAATGCCTGAAAGACATTTTTTTTCTTTGCTTATTTTGTTTTCACTGTTGGTCTTTTTACACTAGAAAGCCAAATATCCAGTCTGTTATTCTCTACTCCGACTTGCACTTCTGGTTATCTGGGGACACAGCACAATTATACCTCTCTGGCAAAAAGACCGATTTGAAAACTTTCTCATCTTGCCCAGTCAGTTCACTTACCCAGTCAGCAGTGATGATGTAACTGAGCCCTGGGCTCCAGTGATGTAATCAATCTGGTTTTACACCACATTCTTGCAGAGGGTTGCATTGGCACACCTAAGACAAAAGGAGAGAATTTCTTTTATGGGAGTTTCTGCCAGACAGAATGTAATGTTGAAGTAATGCCTCAGTGATACTTGCTGTTCCGAGGTTTTTTTCCCAGGAAACTGTGCTGAGTCAAGAATACTTTTCTTTCTTTCCCCCTCCCCCAAATGTTATTGAATTAAAGGGTTAATAGCAAGTGTTGTGGTTTAACCCCAGCTGGCAATCAAGTACCATGCAGCTTCTCACTTTACTTCCCCCTCTTTGCTTTACTTCCCACCCCCCACCTTCAGTGGGATGGTTAGAAGTATTGGGGGGGAGGGGGAGGTAAAACTGTGGGTTGAGCTAAGAACAATTTAATAATTGAAATAAAGTAATATTAAATAATTATGATAATAATAGTAGTAGAAGTAGTAATGGAAGGTGAGAGGGGAGAGAGAGAGAGAGGAATAAAATCTAAGACAGACAAGTGATGCCTGGTAAAATTGTTCACCACCCACTGACCAATGCCCAGCCCAGTCCCTCCCAGCCAACTTCCCACAGTTTATATACAGAGTGTGATGTTCTATAGTATGGAATATCCCTTTGGCAAGTTCGGGTCAGCTGTATTGGCTGGCAGAGCCTGGGAAGCTGAAAAGTCCTTGACTTTGGATAAGCACTACTTACCACAATGATGTTCTAGTTGTTGCAATCAATATTATTCTCATAATAAATCCAAAAACACAGCACTGTGCCAACCGCTAAGAAAAAACAAAAAACAGCTGAAATCAGGACAGCAAGTAAAAGTTTTCAATATCCTGATTACAGTTCACTTCGTTTAATTGCTTTATTTCCATTTTCTAGACCTTTATTTGTGATGTGTGGACCTTGGTATTTCTCCCTAGTCTAGTAGTCTGGATAGGACTAAGAATTTTTATTTGCTAAGAGAAGAGGGGGGAAAAAATCAAGGAGAAGATAAAAAAAAATTATATTATTTTGAAAAATAAAACTTTCAGGCCTCATTTTTGTAAAGAAACAGAGAAAGGGGCACAAGCCCAATTTTTTCTCCTTTGCAGGTCACCTTTAATGAAAAGAAACTGCTTCAAACTCCTAGTGACAACAAGAGGGGTCAACAACCCTTGTGTTGTAACTTCATTTCTCAGAAGATAATTGCTTTGAGAGGCAACATGATCCAGAAGAATAAACACAGCATTGGGAATCTGGAACTTCTATGTTCAAATTCCAGTTCTGTCAGTAACTTGCTATGTGGCTTAAGGCAAGTTTTGTGCTAATTTTCCTCTTTTTTTTGAAGGGGAAACTGGGACATAGTTCTACATATGTATTTTCTATCTACATGGCATGTAAATACTTGCTTCCTCTTTGACTTAATCTATATTTACCTTGTGTGGGTGCAGAAGTTGTTTCGTTGGGTTTTTTTAATGAAACTGAAAGCAAAACTAAAATCTAAAATTTTCTTCTTTTTGCACCTGCAAGCAGAACTCTGTCACTGTGACCTGTAGGATATTGCAGTCTTCAGATACCTTGAGGCTTTGGTTTGCAGCAGTGCTCCATGTTGACAGAAATGGGTGGTAGTTACCTAAACAGTATCTGCATAAGCACGTTCGCTATTTTTTACTACCAAAATCCCCTTGAAGGTGGGACTACAGAGGCATTGTAAAGGAGGAATAAAAAATGAAATAATGTTATGAACATGTGAAATGGTGGTGTATAACATTCAAAATTTTCAACGTGTTGTTCAAATTGTGGTCCCATAGCAATTTTTTCTTGTGGGTGTATTGACTCTGGGCAGAGAGGTTTTGGTCTGCTGTCATGTTTGTTTTCCTGAATTAATTTTTTTTTCCCCTAGATCTCTTGGGTAAAGTCCAAAGAGCCCCAGGAATTAACAGGCCACAGTTTGAAAATTATTATGCATCAGTTGCAAATCTGTTCTAGAGTAGCTTTTCTGATAAACCTAACTGGAATACTGTCTTTAAGTGGTGATGCAGAGATTCTTGAGGGAACTCTGCTGTGTGTGCTTCATGAAACTCTTAAGCAGGGGACCAGAAACTGAAATTAAAGCTGCTGTGTGAGCTGAGGGAGGCTTCTAAAATCAGAGCAGTGCTGATCATGTTCTGTCATTAGTAAATATTTCCCAACAGCATCTTGCATATAGTAAACATTGTATGGCTTCTAAGGGTGCAGTGACTGGCAGAAAGTAGTGGTTTGACTTTTATCGTGTCGGATCAAGATTTTAGACTAACACTGACAAAATGACCTCTTTCTTTAAAAAGTCACATTTTTATGCAGTTATTTATAGTGTTCCTGTACCTTGGGCAGTTTTCCATTCTAATTTCACTGTTCTCACAAAACTGTAAAAGTGCACTGATGATGTATGAACAATAGCTTGTATGTATATTCCAAACTTATTTTAACAGCTACCTTTTCCTCCTCTCGTCAGGTCTGCACAAGCTGTGAAGACAATGCAGAAGCGCATGGTTTTTGTGTGGAATGTGTAGAATGGTTGTGCAAGACCTGCATCAGAGCTCACCAGAGGGTTAAATTTACGAAGGATCATACTGTGAGGACAAAAGAGGAAGTATCTCCAGGTAACACACCACATTTTTTTTTTAAGTGATACACTTCAAAAATTGTATTCCTGAATCCTAGTAAATGTAAAAGGACAGATTCATTTTGATACAGCCCTTTGGTGCATATGAATTAGTGGAACCATTTTATTTTTCTGGCTGGTAGTGGATATGTTTTCGTAGTTTCCTGCCTTCCAGTCACTTATTTCAATTTTTGTTGCTAAAGGCTGCAATCATTTGAGCAAATTATGGTGTTTCTTTGAATCTCCATCTAAGTGGATCTCTTAATTGATGCCACTAACGAAAGAGAAAACTTATTTCAAGCGTTAGATGCATTAGAACATAACTACTGAATAGGAAGACTTCACTAAGGCTGTGCCTATGAAAGCTGTTTTTCTGTCAGTTTTTTCCTGTCAGATAGGCTGTAAAGTTATAAGAAAATCCTACAGGTAGTTTTTTTGTAGGAATTTTTTTTACATAGATTTTATCTCTCACCTGGAGTGATTGCAAAGTATTGTCTAGACTTTAGAGATCACTTGTAGAAAATACTTTTTTAGGCATTTGGCTCCTCTAGTTTATCTAGAGGTCTACCAGATGGTTTATATGAGCTTTATTGTTGTATTCTGCAGCAAAAGGAGCACTAATAGATTGTGTTTTTTCAGCAGTCTAATAATAAGCATACCCAGTTAGCAATGAAGTGTGCCAGAATTCATGTTTTAGCTAAATATCTTTTAAGTTTGACATATTTTGCCTTAGAAATGAAAGGGAAGTACGCTATGAATTGGGGTATTTTTCCTTAGTAGAATCTAGGATAATTCAGGCTGAAAGAGACCTTAGGAGATATCAAGTCGAGCCTCCTGCTTAAAGCGTTCAGCTCAGGGCAGTTCAAGTTGCTCTGGGCTTTATCTGTTTGGGCCTTGGGAACCAACAGTGGTGAATGTGGTGTACAGTACAGGCTCCCTGAGAATCTTGGCTGTTCTGTAGTAGAAAAGGTTATAGTTCTATTCACTGAGAACCTGTTTTGTTTCCATTTTTTCCCATTATTTCTTGTCTTTTAGTGACATTGTAGGACAATAATAAACATATTAGGATGTTGACAAACACTTTACCAGTTCTAATGCATCCATTGGACTTGCATGCTTTTTCTTGTAAATATATGAACTTTTGTATGATGTTTATAAATTATTATATATTATTTTAAATATTTGCATTATAATAGAGATGCATTGTCATTCCACCCATAGGGTGAATTTTATATATAATGTGGGATTCAAGTTCTGCAATCTGTTGCTCAAAAGGTATCTTCCTCCATGATACTTTGAAGATATACACTGTATTCTGTATCCTACTTTCACATGGGGTTAGTCAAAAGTGAGTACTTGAGGGTATTTTCAGGAAAGGACAGAAGTAGTGGGTAAAAGTGGCTGATGGACTGTTAGGCAGAATGTGACTTGGTGGTAGGAATGGCCTCAGTTCATTCAGGCCTCCCTGAAGGATGCAGATCTGAAAATAACTTCTTCCAGATTTCTTGCAAATAAGTAGATGAATGGGTACGGAAAAAAGATCTTATTGATCTGCAGTGAATGATGGGCTACTCTGTGAAGCCAGTTTTCCCTGCAGCCACGGGTGCCCAACCTGACTCTCAGGAAATTAGACTTTGTTGGTTAAATTGTTTTAAAGAACAGATTTAATTTCTATGATCTGGTGGTGTTTCCTATGCTCTGTAATATTTACTCGCTAGAAACTGAAGAGAGATCCCTCACATACTTAGAAGGGGGTCCTGAAAGGAAGTTAGTAACTCCTGCTTATTACATTCTGTATGTTTTACACTTTGGAATGCCTGTGTCTTGATATCCTCAACCCTCCTTTCACCAGTTCAACTGAGAAAGAAGACAGAGCATGAATTAAGTCAGTCATCTCCTCATCTCCATTTAAGAAAGGAACTTCTAGTCATGCAGTGTTTTGCAGCTGCAGCAGTACTGGCAACTCCTTTTTTTAAATAGTTTTATGAGGCCATAATAGATTATGGTAATAGGTTCTAGACATTTTCCATGAGAGAGGGTGCTAGCTCCATGCTGGAGCAAGAGTGAGACATTGCAGTTTAGGCTTACAGCTGTTATATTCTTGATTAGGTGGCCCGATACACACTTGTAGCATCTAGGGGAAGAATATGGTAAGAAAAACCAGGAGAATGCAAATCTTTGATAAGTTTAGGAGACTGGCTAACATCTTCCTTTATTCAACAGAGGCGGTTGGCGTGACCAGTCAGCGACCAGTGTTTTGCCCTTATCACAAAAAGGAGCAGCTGAAGTTGTATTGTGAAACCTGTGACAAGTTGACCTGCCGAGACTGTCAGTTACTAGAGCACAAAGAGCACAGGTATCAAAGCAAAGCATATGTTTTATGCATCCCACTTATAGGAAGATAGCTTGACGCAGATTGTAGTTCTAACTGCACGGAATACAGTCAGGTGAAAAAAGTGCAAAATAAAATTTTCTGCTTGGAAATGAAGCTGACAAATAAACAGAGATTGTATCCAAAAGAATGTAACTGATAAGTGTGTGTTAGTCTAGAAAGAAACCTAATTCCTCCAGTTTTTAGTCTAGCGACTTAAACACAAGACCTTTCTTTTACTGTCAAGTTATTTGGATAGAATTTGTTGCTATGCAGCTCTTCAGAGAGTCCTTAGAAAGCACAGGGGCTGTGTTATGCAACTATACACTTCTGTGTAATTTCTCAATTTGTCCTTCAACAAGATGGTTATATAACAGAACATTACCAAACAGTCTCAGAATGGAGCAAATGGGAAATTTTTTCTGTGAAGAGCTCTGAAGAGCTCTTCCAAAGGAAGAGTAAACCTACAGTTTGGCTAAACTGTACTTTGACAACACTATTTATAACACTCAAATCTTTGTGTTGCTGTTGTTTGGTCATCTCTTACTGGTCACAGAATCTGAAATGCAGAATTATATACAACTTCTGAGTACAAGACAAAAGTCTTGCTGGTTAAAACATACAGAAGTGGTCTGGGACAGATGCACTCTGGTTAAATACTGATATGCTTGCTATACTTGATGCAACCACCCAAAAAGCTTGCTTGCCTGACCAGGTGAGCATCAATGGGTTGGCCACTGTTGCTCCTTGGAACAGGCTAAACATTGCTCTTGCACAGTTGCAGTCTTCCTCTTGCATTCTCCTTTTCTTAGGATTTATATTCCTTTTCTTTCTCAAATTGTTGATGATTTCAGTTCCTTGATTTAAAATGTTTCAGTTCCTTAATTTAAAATCGGTTCCTTGATTTAAAATGTTTGATTTGAAATTAAAACTTCTGCCAACTCAGCAATCTCTCTTCTGTTTCTACATCCTTTTCTTGCACAAAGTAATAGCTTACATGTTTTTTCACGTTCAAAGTGATGACTACATCAAAATATTAATTTTTCTTTTATTAAAATTAGGCCATGGTCACACAATATCCTTTCATATTTATGAAAATCATAAACTCTGCCCCCGGTATTACAGGAAATAGACTATAGAATCAAATATACTATAAATAAAATATATCAGCATTTGCCAACATTTGCTTCCATGATGACAGTTAAATTTTGGACTTGAGCAGCACCTTTCTTCAGTTAAAGATTTTGTAAGGCACTCTGCTTTTTAGCAAGTATATCACACCTTTTGCATGTGTAAATACCCAATGGTTTTTACTACAGGTACCAGTTTATAGAAGAAGCCTTTCAGAACCAGAAAGTGATCATTGAGACACTAATCACCAAATTGATGGAGAAGACTAAATACATAAAATATACAGGGAAACAGATCCAAAACAGGTATGTATCAGATTTTGAGGTTAAAACTGACTGAGGGCAATTTACATACACTGTAATTTCTTGAAATGTTTAAATTAGTTTATTTTGTACCTCTAGCCTTTTATTCCAGAAAGAGAAATTCTAAAGTCTTCAGTTCACTGTAGTGACTGGTTCAGTGTGCTTGGTTGTGTTAGGTAACTCTTCTGCTCAGCCTGTGGACTTAATGGGCAGCAGTTGCTTGGGTGCAACAAAACAACTTATGCAATAAAGACTATAGAAGGCAATCTTAAATGCTTCCCCACCATCAGCACACTTACTTTCTTAGTGTAGATCCCTCTTAGAAAGGGAAAGGCTATGACTCATGCTTTCATAATGCTTGTGCCACGTATTTGAAAATTTATGTAATGCTTTTGAGCTTGGGGCTTTGTTCATTCGGTACTACAAACCTAGCGATGGCAGAGCAAAGTGCAAAAGGAGTTTTGTCTTAGTTGGTAAAACACCTTGCTGTGCTGAGCCAGGAGAAGGTAACTGCCTAATATTTGTTCTGCCTGCTTTGCTAGAAGAACATTGTCTTGTTCTGTTCTGTTTACTGGACCAAAATTTTATTATAGAAAAAATGCTAGGATGTAGACCATAAGGTCAGGTAAACTAGGTGTTTAAAGTAGATATTGGAGGCTCAGAGCCAGGATTTTGCAAGCTTGAGGAATCTGGGTCACCTAACAAAGAAAGTTGAAAAGTTCAGCCCCAAGGAAGACAACCGTGGCAACCACCAGAGGGATGAAGGCTCACTGTCAACCACCACAGTGAAAGACTGTGCATGCACCAAAGATGATTCTGGAAAGTCTCTGCCCAGAGACTAGCCTACTTATTAATATGTATATTGTGGGATGTAACTATGTACTTAAAAGCATACAAGATAGCATAAGTTGCACTTTCAGGCTGAGCAAGTTTTGTGTGGTGCGAACCGCCTTGCTCCCAGCGTTGCAATAAACAAATACCTTGCTGCTTAAAGATGCAAAGTCTCTGAGCAGTTCTTTTATTCCGAGTTTTTGTGGCATCACTAGGAGAAAAATAAATCTGTGAAATGCAATCTGCAGTGGGCCTTTGTGACTGCTCCTTCAGCAGAGTTCAGAGGCAGCAGTACCCAGGGAGATTCAGCACAGTACAGGATGCCGAGTGCAACTTGAACTCTTCCTTCATCTTAGCAGTAGAGGTTTTCACAATATAAGATTCTGCTTTGCTGTTAGGAGTTGGAGCACTGTTGTTGAAATTAGAAAATCTCCTGGTTTTGTCTGTAGTGGAGTGCCATTCTCCATTAGATGGAAATTAGACTTAAGCAGTTTTGATTGCCATGGACCATTCCAGAAATGTGCCAAACAACTGAAAATCGAGAATTTCAACTACAATGAGCATTTAATTTTTATCAGTGACAGATGTCAGTAATTTTACAGACTTATGGCATTAGAATTTGCCACCAGTTAATTAATTTTATCATAGGTCACTTACTTGCTCTTTCTGTTTCTCCTAGTAATTTTCCTGACTATAAGTATCTGATGATATATGTATTAATTGGTGCATATGACCGAGAAATATTGTAGTCTCAGCAACAGATTTTTTTTTAATCCTATGTAGAGGGTGGGTTTGTGAGCTAAAGAACATTATTTTCTGTTCTGTCTACTTACAGAATTCATGAAGTGAATCAGAATCAAAAGCAGGTGGAACAGGATATTAAAGTTGCCATATTTACACTGATGGTAGAAATAAATAAAAAGGGAAAAGCTCTGCTGCATCAGTTGGAGGTAATTTCATTTCTAAGAAACAAAAATGTCAGTCTTAATATTTTTTTTTCTATGTATTCACATTAAAGTAAAAAACCTTTCTAGCACTAGTCCCCTGTGCATGTCCTGTCACAATTCCAAAGTGGAGGGATGTTCTGTACAAGCAACTTGAGCAGGGGGGATTTTGGTGGAGGAGAGTTTGGGTTTTGAGGAGTGGTTGCTGTTTTGTTTGTATTTATTATCTGTGTTCTCTGCTTTGGGAGTCAGGGGCTTCTCTGAGCCCAGTTACTTTCTCTGTGCTTTTGCAAGTCATAATTCTATGCATCATATATGAAAAGTGTTCCCATCAGAAATGTTCATAAATTCACCAATCTGATAGCAAATCACAGCATAGAATTCTCTAGAATGAATACCTAGAAAAATATTACCTCCAGTTTTAAAATGTGTGTATGTATGAAGAGACACACACACACACACACGCGCGCGCGTGTATATATATGAAAATGTGTTGTGAGAGAAAATGGGAATTAGCACAGAAAGTCCTGATATCCTGAATAAACTTATACTGATTTTTCTGTTTGATGGCTACATCAGGGGGCAGCTAAGAGAAGAGCTAAGTGAAACCACTTTACCATTGTGAACTACGAATGTGAAAGCTGTTAACTGTAAGTTGAACCCTTTGACTGGAACTGCTTTTCTACTTGCAGACTCTGGCAAAAGAGCATCAGATGAAACTTCTGCAGCAACAACAGGAAGTGGCAGGTCTCTCTAAACAGCTGGAACATGTCATGAATTTTTCCAAATGGGCAGTTTCCAGTGGGAGCAGCACAGCACTCTTGTACAGCAAACGCTTGGTAAGGTTAGGAAGATAGCTCTCTCCATTTACTTAGAGACTATAGTTTAGGCAGATACCCATGCTTGTCAGTAGTACTAGGGGATTAGAATTTTTAATGACTTTCTACTAATTGGAATATTTATATATAGTTTTTCATGGTTTTCTCTTAAACATAAACACAGAATATTTCTAATAATTTAGCTCTCTGGTCATGATTTTCTCCTCTTAGACTGCCATAGAATTGTTGTAGGTCTGCAGAAGTAGGAGCAACTCCTTTTCAGTGGGTTGAAAACTATGAAGCCCTGAAACACTGGGAAAAAAAGTTGTGTGTCCTACGTCATCACTGCACTTCTTTTCAGTAATTGCTACAGCTTCAAAGTTATAAGCTTATAAGCTGTTATATATCACAGTGTCTGATATCTAGCATTTTCATGCAAAAATTACTGTATTTTTTTGTTCTGTCAGACTCGTCTCCCACTGAAAGTTTTGCAGAACATATAAAAATGAAACTGAGGCTTTTGTTTGTCCATGCAAACATTTGCAAAGCTAAATATTTCATTACTATAATGACACTTGGGATCTGAGTGCATGTGCTCTCACTAAACTGACTCCTCAGAGTGAAAAGAAATCCCAGAAGATTCAAAATAAAAAACAAACCAAATGCTGACCATGATCTGTCCAAAGATTACTAGACTGTACTAGCCTGGTAACAGAAACCTGTGACTATGTGGAGGAAAGATGCTAGATTTGTTTTTACCAGTTCCCATAACCGACTCACAAAGTTTTTTCTTTATTTTCTCATTGCTTAGTTGAGAACCTGCCAGAGGATTTTGTGGGTTTTGTTTTGTTGGTTTTGAGGTTTTTGTTGGTTTTTGTGGTGATTTATTCTTTTTTTGATATCCTTTGTTGATACTGCAGGCTATAGCAAATAGTGGAATATTACTTGGTTTTATCAACTCCAAGTAGTTAAATTCACTTGCCTGCCTTATATTGCCTCAGCAAGTCGTATTTTTTTAACTGAATAGAGAAAAAGGACATCAAACTGAGTCATGTTGATATAATTGCTTAGTGTTGCCACAAAGACTCTGCTATGTGGGTAAGAAAACCAGTAGCATTGAAGGCATCTTAATTATATAAACATTATGCAGTTGAAGAAAAGGACCATCCAACCTATAAAGCCTCACCAAGTGTGAAATATTTTTGAAAATAACAAATTGAGCTTTAGAAAGGTGATGTTACTTGGGAATTGAGTAGCTCACCTGTCTGTGGGCATCTGGAAAAATCTAATCCTGAACAGTGATGCATAGAGGAGCACGTGAGACTTCTGATCTGGCATATCCAACCACTTCAAACCAGGAGGGTGGAATGCCCATCAGACTTAAGTGCAGTGTTACAGCTCAGAGGCTGTACTTCAGGGAAATAGCACACTAAACTGTTTGCAGGAAGACAGTTTACCAGCCTAGTTCTCCAAAACAAACTAAGCACTGTTAGCTACCACTACTGCTAACGGGAGGTAACTAGTCTAGTCATGAATTTATCTACAGTTATATGTGTGTACACAGTAATAGGAGAATAATGGAGCAAACTATGACAAGAACTACCAGTATTGGTAATGGGACAAAAATTTCTATAGTGCCGTATACTTGATTCTGGTAGCGTACACAGAAATCCTAATAAACCTATATTCAAAATAGTAGTAGTGCACTTAAAATTTTCCATGGTCATTAATAAAACTTAAGTCTTGCTAATTTTGTTTATCTGGTTTTAAACTGTCCTGCCAAAAATTGAAAGAAAAACTTGTAAACTGGAAGCTCTTATAAAATTCTGCTGCAGAAAAACCCAGTAGACTAGTATAATTTGAAACAGTTAGAATGATTTTGCTAAATATGTCCCTTGAACTTTTCCAGGAAATAATCTATCATTCAAGAAAACAAGTGTTGTTCTCCTCAAGTTTTTTTATTTGTGTCTGCTGTGTGTGATTCTAAAATCAGTGCCTGTTATATTTCTGTATATTAATGCCTGATATTTCTAGTGAAGCAACTACAAGAAAACATTTTCTTTCTAGGAACTAGATTAATACTGAGCATTTGATAGAGTATTCTATTGTGTAATCATAGTCCAGTCCTTTGGAACAAAAGCATTGGGAGAATCTGAAAGTATCTGTGAATCTGAGAGTTTTCAAAGACAGACTTTATAAAAATCTGTTCTTTGGCTGTCTGAAGAAAACTTAAATCTAGTACAAAGGAAAATTCCCTGCCATGATACTTGTTGCCAAATGGATGGCATACTTTTCCTTGAAAGAAAAATGAATGGGCAAATATAGATTTGGGGGGGGAAAAACCACAGCAATGGTTACGTGAATCTGTATTGCACTTGCAAGTAGTTAAAGTTATTGAATGTAATGACCAAGTTTGTGGGAGGATATGTATTTCTACAGGGAAGAACTTCTTTGGGTTTTGAGGCTGTAGTTGATTTCTTTTTAAAACTACGTTAGGAATAAGGGAAAGATGTTAAAAATATCTCCTTATATGTAGCTTGGACAAGTGTCTCTATCTTTAACCTCAGTTCTCCAGGGGCTTGTTCAGGAGGTTTTTTTTGGTTGGTTTGTTGTTTTGTGTGTGTGTGCTGTTCAGATACATGGCTCTGGCCACAAAGGAGTTTTTGTTCCTGTTCTAGATTACGTATCGACTGCGGTATCTTCTCCGAGCAAGGTGTGATCCTTCACCAGTGACTAACAATACCATCCAGTTTCACTGTGATCCAAGCTTCTGGGCTCAAAATATTTTCAATCTAGGTACGATAAATTTTTATTAGGCCTTTGGTGTCTTGATCCTATTTTTAAAGCAACTTCTTTTTTTGTGAAAATAGGTTCTGCGTTATTCATTTCTCATTTTACTATGTTAAATTTATTTCCTTACTTGTAGGAAACATTTAAAGTGGATTGCATGGGAAAAATTACTATTTATGGATGTTTATGATAAAGTATTAACAAACTTACCTTCCTTGAATGGTATATGAGATGGTGAAAATTACAGCTTTCAGTTTTCTGATCAATACACATAACTTCGGGCTTCTGAAACAAGGAACACAGTCTGTAACCCTACTTCATATCCTAAGAGAAAGGGTTCCAGAACTCTGTCTCATTCTGCATCTTTCAGCCCTTTCTTCTATTCAGTCCCATCCTCCCAAGCTCAAACCCATAGCAGCAACATAATATAGAATCATAAAGTATCTCAAGTTGAAAGGGATCCATAAGGATCATGGAATCCAACGTCTGCTCCTCACAGGACTACCTAAAACTAAACCATATTACTAAGAGGATGATCCAGAGGCTGCATGAACTCTGGCAGGCTTGGTTCCATGACTGCATCCCTGGGGAGTCTGTTCCAGTGACCACACCCTCAGTGAAGAACCTTTTCCTAATGTCCAGTGTTCGTTTGCTCCCTTGTCATGCCAAACAATAAGCCTTGGAAAACTGAGATGAAGAGAAGGGGGAAAATGCCAAAGAAAAACAGAAGGTCAGGGAAGAGAACACTAATTTTTGGCAGTTGTATGGCTTTTATATGGTCTTTCCTGAAGTTGTGGGGTGGAATTCAGGACGAAGCGCGTTTTTAACAGAGTTGCAAAAGTATTTAGTCTTTATTAACATAATAGATTTTGAGCTCGTCTCTAAACTGGTCTTTACATTTTTTCTTACAGCTATAAATTGCTGCTAGGGTTTTATTATACTGGTGATTTCTAGGACCAGGAAGCTTTGCAATTAGCCTGCTTGTGTGATTACCTGAAAGCCTGAGTTTAATGAATCATAGAATTGTTAAGGTTTGGAAAAGACCTTTAAGATTATCAAGTCCAACTGTCGACCTAGCACCACCACCAAGTTCACAATTAATCCATGTCCTCAAGTGCTATATCCACACATTTTGTGGAAACTTCCAGGGATGGTGACTCCACCACTTCCCTGGGCACTCCGTTTCAATGCTTGACAACCCTTTCCGTGAAGAATTTTTTCCTAAGATGTAATCTAAACTTCCCCTGGTGCAACTTGGGACCATTTCCTCTTTTCCTCTCACTTGTTACCTGCGAAAAGAGACACACCCCCACTGCACTGCAACCTCCTTTCAGGTAGTTGTAGAGAGCAATAAGATCTCCCCTAAGCCTCCTTTTTTCCAGGCTAAACACCCCAGGCTCCCTCAGCCACTCATAAAACTTGTGCTCCAGACCCTTCACCAGCTCCATCGCCCTTCTCTGAACAAGCTCCAGCTCCTCAATGTCTTTCTTGTAGTGAGGGGCCCAGAACTCAACACAGGATTTGAGGTGTGGCCTCACCAGTGCTGAGTACAGGGGAACGATCACTCCCCTGGTCTTGCTGACTCCCCTGCTCTTTGTGACAGGATACCATTGACCTTATTGGCCACCTGAGAACACTGGTGGCTCATGTTCAGCTGCTGTTGCCCAACACCCCCAGGTCCTTTTCCATGGGGCAGTTTGTCAGCCAAGAACATAAAGCACCCTAGGAACTCAACAAACTTAGAAGCAGGAATTAAGGGTCTTAGAGGTCTTCTAGGATTTTGACTGCTGTCATGGTTCCTTTCTCTCTGCACTGTTAGTTTGATGGGCATTTTTGTTTTTCTGTCATGTGCAGAAGGCTTTATGAGATACCTGTGGGACCTTTTCTGCCTTTCATCAGAAAGTGCTCTACCAAGGTACAGAGGTGCAAATGTACGTTTCTCTACAAAGTCAGAGAAAAAAGTTGGCAGTACTTTGAGGCAAACCAGCTCCTTTTCCCAGACATGAGGACATTGGATGGCAGCAGGGAAATTCTCCCAAGTTCCTTTTTTATGAATAATTGTCTTTGAGAATTGAAAGTGAAACTTTTTTCCAGAAACAAACTGTCAAGTTCTGTGATGATAGCTATGAACTGCTGCTTAACTGAGGTGATGTTTGTCATGAGTTGACTTTTTCTTGTGTTTGGTTTAGGGACTCTTTTTTTGTATATGTTTATTTAATGAACTGCTGCATTTTTCCCTGTTCACTTTAACATTGACTAGACCTGTTACAGACTTAATAAAGGTTGGTGGGGGTTTTCCATTGTGTTTACCATATTTAATACTTTTGTTAATGACTGATGTGGTACAATCATGACTAAAATTTAAGCAACACCAAAATTGCCAGATGTCAGTATGAAATCAGTGTTATTGACATTGCCTTGTTGCCCTTTTGTGCACCACAGTGTGTTGGCTATGCTCCCTCTCTGCCTATGGCTAGATGGGGAAGTAGAATGATGCTACATGCACAGTTTCTCAGCTCTTGGGATGAAAAAGAGGAGTATAAAATGCAAGAATTTTCCTCCCCCTTCAGGTAATCTATCCCCAACTGAGTCAGGCTAGACTGCACAGGATCCACAGATGAGGACTCATGGATATAAGAAGAGGAGTGGCAGAGTGATTTCAAATTGTTATGTAACAGGGATTTACCAACTGTCATGTAGTGCACCCGCCTCATGAGATGAACTCTCCTGGGAAGCAGCTATAAATCTCTGGGTGAGAAGGGAGTATGAGATATTTATCTCCCACTTGTATTGAAAAGCTGTTGTGCAGCCTTCCGCAGGTCATTGGAATTTTTTGACTCTTAGTCTTGGACCATATTTTTGTCTCTTTCACTCTGTTTTAAAGAAAGAAATTGTCATTGTCTTTTCCTCTACAAGCGGTGGGCTATTTCCTTGAATCAAACAAACTCTGTTCTGGTTGGAATTCATGTTTCTTGGATGAGGTAGCCAGAATTTTGTGTGAGTTTGGTGTAAGCACACTATATATATCTTCAGATAACATCTCTCACCCATCATTAATCTCTAAAAGTTACTTGTGTAGTCAAATTTCCTTCTAAGTCAGTGGAGACATAAAACATCTTCTGGAGGGTGCCCATCACATCCTAGAATTGGTGCTGTATAGCACTTGAGAATGCCCTTTGAATATTTGAGTATTTCAATATCCATGATGTTGACTCAGAAGCCAAAAAGGATCACAATATCTTTAGGTTTTATGATACAGTTAAATCTTTTTATCAGATGATTAGATCAGGATACCCTTTTCCATTGAAATTTCACTTCCTTGCTCTTCTGGACAGTCCAGGACACCTTCCCAGGAGAAACCACTGTATAGAGGAGGCTGCAGCAGAAGACAGTTTGCTATAAAATGCAACCTTTTTTTTCAGGGGAACAAGCAAAACAAATGGAGTCCCTTATCTCATGTTTATCCATTCTTTCCATTACAACAACGAGCGGTGACCACATGTTATAAAAGGATCTAATTATGAAAAATAGCATTTCTTCTAACTACCACTGATTTTATTTATTTTGTTTAAAATAGGTTCTTTAGTAGTTGAAGATAAAGAAACCCCACCACATGTGCCCAAGAGCCCTGTGACGGAACCAAACTTACAGCCACCAGGCAGCTTACCTTCAAACCAGCTATCTAAGTTCCCAACACAGATAAGCTTAGCTCAGCTCCGACTCCAGCACATGCTCAGCCAGGTCATGGCTGAGCGACAGCAAGCTCAACGCAGAGCAGGTCCAGTAGTTTTACCAAATCCAAGAATGCCAGGAGCCATGCAGCAACCTCCTGCTTCTCATCAGGTAAATTATGATCATTTCCAGAGAAGAGTCTCTTTTTTTTCCACTGCACTGAAGGAGAAAGTAAGGTAAGATAGGGAAAAAAAAAGAAAAATTATATCTAGATACATAATTTCAGATAGCTTCATCTTCAGCACATGGCTATTTAGGTGGGTTAGGGAACATTTTCTTTACTGAGAATTGAATGGGCATTTTAAATGTGCCTGGGAAAATGTGTGGTAGCACTCGGCCTATGTTTATTCATTAAAAAAAACAATCATAGAGTATCCAGCCTTATAGAGTGCTGAGCTACCTTTTTGCATTTTGGTCAAATGATCAGAAAGTGAATCTGTCATTAATTTTTTTCCATGTCTATTTTGCATATTACGCAGTGATTCTCCCACATAACTTTCAAAGCTGGAAACACTGTCACTGGCTCTTGTGATCTATCTTCCTTTATTACATCAGAATAATTCAAAACTATCTACTAGATTTTGGTTTTAACATTGAAAATCAATGTGTTCTGTGATCATTCAGATAAATAGTGTGGTACTATTTGTTTGCATATAATTTGTGAAATTTGCAGAGGTTCAAAAGGACCACTTAGTAAAAAATACCTGGAACATTGAATAGATATCAGCTAACTTGCAGAACTGGTTTTTTGTTTTTATGCAGGCACCTCCGCGCTTGATTCATTTTCAGAATCAAAGCCCCAAGCCCAATGGTTCAGTTCTTCCTGCACAACAGATGAGATTTCCCCAAAATCAGAACCTACCAAGGCAAGCAATAAAGCCCAACCCATTGCAAATGGCATTCTTGGCACAGCAAGCTATAAAACAGGTAGAGGTTCTATCCCTTTTCACTCGCCATGTAGAAACGAAACATTAAATGTGCTTCTTACCATCTTTCATACTGTGCTTCTAGAGTGCTTTTCAATTAGAACAGAGACTGAATTTTTTCTCTATGACAAGATACCCACAGTTTTGCTTAATGAGGAAACTGTCAAGTTTCTTTCATTTTGACAGTTCTGAGCAGCTGAAGCGTTATGAAAGTGATCCACTGTGTGTGCTGTGTAGGTGTTTTATTCCCTTGTTTGCTATTACTGTGGTTTCTGACCTCTTACGCAAAACTTAGCATGGCCATGGTCTGCACACTGCAGTCACTGAATAGACAAAAAAGAAAATCCCAGTTGAGCTTGATGTTAGTGACTTCACCAGGAACCAGGTAAAACCTTAACTAAAAATCTAAAGCAGCCACAAGTATGGCAAATCTGAACTTGTACAGGTGAGGAGAGAAGAGAAAGACCAAAGTTGTGTCACCTCTGCTAAGACTGATCAATGCCAACTAATCAGCAGCTGAATTGGGGCAGAAGTAAAACCACATCATATGTTTTCTGGATGTTCAGGAAGGCTCATCCTTATTAAACAGCATATTAACACAAGAATTTTGGGTACATGGAAGGAAAGAGAAAATCATGTCACTAGAGGTAAGCAGGGAAGGATCAAACAAATCTCTGACCTGAAAAGTGGTGTAATACCATTCATGTTTGCAATGCTTATGATGTCAGAGAACTATTTCCAACTAAACTGAAGAAAGCAGTACAATATCTAGAAGAACCTATAGGAACAAAAACTAAGTCATTTCTATTCTGTACCTCTGAAAATAAAATTTACCTGTCTGCAAGCTTTTAAAGAATTCTCATCTGGTAATGCCTTTCTGAAACTAGAGACCAGTAAATAGAATGACTAAACAGGAATTGAGGGCAGTCAAATTTTGCCTACCATGGGTAGCCATGAAATTCTCTTAAAGTCGTTGAAAACTGCACACATCCAAATGAGAAAGAAATTTAGTCTGAATTGACAGTGCACTTCATACCATGTTGTTAAATGTATATGTGGGTAGAGATCCAGTCAGCATTTCAAATTCTTAATCACTGACACTGTAGCTGTTTACTTAGTAAAATGCTGAAGCAGTTGTGCATTCAGCCTGTTACCTGTAATGCTTTTTTTTTTTCACAAAAACTGTTACATTTTTCCCACAACACTGTCAATGCAGCATAAAATATTAATAGATACTTAGCATTGAAGTATAGCTTTGAATTTAAGAATTTGCATTCATTTATTCTATTCATAGTTTTCAACTACTTGTCATATTCCCTTCCTTGTCTTGCAAGATTGGTTCTTGAGATAACTTCAGAGTATATCAGGATTTTATGTTTGAATTCAGCTTCCTGAACTATGCTGCTTGTTTTACCAGTATATTCAGTAGATGTGACCTGTTGCAAAGAAAATAATGTTTTATTGTGGATTATTGTCTTTTTTTTTAGTGGCAGATCAGTAGTGGACAAACTTCAACAGCCCTTACAACTGCAAGCAGCACAACATCGACTCCATCCAGCCCCACAGTCACCAGTGCCGTTGGATGTGATGGGAAGACATGTGGTGCCCCTGTGATAGATTTGAGTTCCCCAGTGGGTAGCTCCTATAATCTACCATCTCTCCCTGATGTAAGTGTAACATAGAAGCAATGTTTGATGGATTGATTCTATTTTGAAATAGGTCTTAATGTTTCTGAGAAGTAGAAACCATATAAACTGAAATTCTTGCTCTCTTTGTCAAAATGAGGCAGGTAGAAAAAAAAACAGTGCAGGGTTGCTGGAAATATTCAGAGCTGTTCTTGGAAGACAGCTGAGAAAAATAACATTATGGTTTGTGATTGTAATTGGACTTGTTTATTTGGATGCTGCATATTTTTTCCCTGCCTCTGTAATGATACTAACAAAAATGTGTTAGCTTAGCTTTCATTTACCAGTGTCCATAGGTAGCACCAGTTTGCTGATGGTATTTCTGGTAAATGGTCAACATTTTAAAAATACATTTTTAACTAATTGAAAGAGCTATCTTGGGCAAGTATTAATGGTTGGTATACTGGATATATTCCTTATATCTTTTCTTTTTGGTACTTCTTTTCTTCATATATCCTCTAACATGCCTGTGAGCTGGTGCTAGAAGGAGCATCGTAAGATCATCTTGTCTTAAACTTCTCTCTCATAGTTTTTCTGAATGGTACATATTTGTCAGAGATCCATGTTGGAACTGTTGAGTTTTAATCCCTTGACCTTTATTCTTTCAAATATTGTCAAGCCTGTTTTTTGTGGTCTAAGGTTTGTAGATATCTGAAATGCCATGGTTTTCCAGTGGTAACTTGCTGTTCCTTCCTGTTTCTGCCACCTGTGCTTTGTCCTCACTGATAAACTGTGTTCTGTTTATTAAAATGGAGTACATAGAGTACAGGGTCACACAGTATATATCAGGTTTAAAAGGTGAACTACACACCATGGTCATAAAACTACAGAGTCTGTGACACATTTTAGCATACTCATTTTTGTTCACAGCATTATGAACTCTTCTACTTGTATATGGTTGCATTTATGCTCTTAAGATACCTGGCTCAAATCACTGTAAATATGCTGACCTTGCCAAGGCTTATGCATCCACTTTGGATACTTCTAGCTCACAAATAGAAATTTCAGTGGTCAGTATGTTTGCAAGTAGTAGATTTGTGAGGTATCCACTGAGAAAACTGATACTAAGGTGAGGTGTTTTCTTATGGAACATTATCTCTACGTATTGGAAGAAACCAAACAGTTCAAAAAGTCATTCCTCATTATCAAACCAGAATATGTAATTTTTACAGAAAGTTAAAATGGTAAATTGGGAGCCCCTGAATAAAGTTCAGTTATCTGGCTTGAGCCATAGGAAGGAACAAGTGTTGGTTTGCTGTTTGCATTTTGAGTCAATATGGGTGGCCTCTATCCAGAAGATATGTGGGACAGATGGGATTGAGTGTCCTTTGAGGTTCTTCCAGTGCTGTTAAACACTAGTGGATTAATGGGTAGTTTGTGTATAGCTTGTTATCTTTTTTAGAGTATATAATGTGAGCGTGTCCAAAGAAGGTGTGGAGATAAAAAATCATCTCTTACTTAATTGTGTGAAAGCCACCTGTCTGGCACAGCCTTCTCTGAAGCTGGTGGAGGAAAAATTGGCACTTACAGAATCATCTGATCTTAAAATGAAGCACTATCTGGATTTGGCTATGTCATTTGCTTTTTAGAGAAAGCAAGACGACCTGTTTTAAACCATCTCACTTTTGGGTGGTTAAAGTTAGATGAAGTATATTTTGGTCTTCACCTTCAAAATAACACTATGGCAGAGGCATGGGTTTTTGTTGTTTTGGAGAGAGTTTTTTCCCCTTCCAACACCAACTGCTTCCTCTCATTTCCCCACCTTTTAGATTGATTGTTCAGGAAACATCACACTGGACAATGCTGTAAGGAAGGATGGTACTGCAGAGCAGCATCAGCCAAAAGCCCCTTCAAACAGGACTGTGCAGTCACCAAATTCCTCAGTGCCATCACCAGGCCTCTCAGGTAATGGAAATGTGGTGCAATTTTCTGTTTGAGTGGTGTAATTGAAAAGTCTAATGTAGCAATGTTAACACTGATATCAGAATTAATTATATCTATTTTATATCAAAGATTAGAAATAAGAAAATGAGGCAAAGTTGTAGAAACCCTAGTAGGAGGTAAAGCTACAGACAATATTTTAGCATTGTGAACACAAGTTAAGTTACCAGATCTTACAAACATGAAGGGAAAAAAACTGTAGATTTTAGCACATTGGATAGAAATCTGTAGAAAAGTGACACTCTCAGGTGTACACCAAATGAAAACCTAGCTGCTGTGGTAAAAGTCAAGTATTTGAAAAGGACAGATAGGATGTAACAGGAGATAGAAATGGTGACTTGGGAAGTTCAATTTGGATATTAGAATATGTTTTTCACAGAAGGGTAGTGCAGCACTGACACAGGTTGAGTAGAGAAGTTAATGTGATGGGTGGCTAAATGTGGTGGACCTGAAGGATGCAGGGGATTCCTGTCACCATGCCTGCTGGCCACCAGCAGCTGTTCCCATGTTCTGATCTGGCCTGTAGTGAGGCTGTGTGAGTGAGTTCCCAGTGAGCACTCATGCAACATTCATGCACTCACATGACATTCACAGACTGAGGCAGGTTACCTGAGACAGGTGGGTAATGCATTCACAGACAGCACAAACAGCCCACTTGGGTTTCTCAGGACTGATGCTCAGCAAAAACGTCCTTCACAAGTCTTTAGCAAAAATTTCCTTCACGAGTCTTTTGACTCTCTGGTCCTGGTCCCCAGACCTTTGGTCTCTCTCATATCTGTCCCCCAGACTTCTTCCTACTCACCAGCTCAAAGTTTCATGGCAGTTCTCCAGAGAGATCTGCTAGAATTTGATACGGTAAGACAAAACAAACTGCAGTGATCAGGTGGAGGGGTCAGCCAGGCAAAGGTACTGATCCATCAGCCTACTTACGGGTCCCTTTTTGGGCATCTCCTTCTATTATCCCATGCCTCTCATCCTCTCATAAATATATATTAGATGAGATATAGGTTAAATAAATGATGCTGCAGGAGACATTTTCCCCAAAACCTGTGTACTTCTCTGACTCAGACTTGGCACAGACCCAGGTTTTGTTCTAACCTGATCCTTCTCTCCTAGGAGGAATCAGTGTGACAAACGTACACCCTCCAATTCGTTCACCCAGTGCCTCCAGTGTTGGGAGCAGAGAGAGGTAAGGAAAGAGTGGGAGAGAAGAAAATGTAACTTCCACCTCCACAGAACATGCATCAGTCTCTTCTCTCTTTAATGCATATATAGATGTCAATTTGCCTCACCTTCTCTGTTAACAGGTCAGGCCTGATGGTTATTACAGCACTCTTTGCATTCTAAAAGCAGTAATTTCGTTTGTGATGTATTAATAGCACATCTAAAAACATATTAACACTGTAAATGATGACTAGGTTGGTGTTATTAAAGGAATACCAATTGTAAATTAAGTTTTAAATTCAGAAAAATCAGCTAAAGGAAAAGGTTGAATATTGAAAGTCTTGATGGAACTATAAACTACTTCAGATTTAAGGAACTGATGTTACAAAGAAAGCTGTTAAAAATTTTCTACTGCAATATGGTTGGTTAAGTGAGCACTAGATATCTACTGAGAATCTGCACAAATGTTTTTATCCATTACTGATGGAATATTAATGAACAAATATATTTACACAATGTTGTTTGAAGAGTGCAGATCCATTAATGTGTTGCAATAAACTCAAGCATACATATGACATGAGATTAATTTTTCATGCAGAGAAAAATCAGATGACATTCATCCTACTTGAGTTGGAAATGCAGGTGCTTTTTAATATAGAATATGTTTTTCTGTATTCCATTTACATGGCAAATTCTGTGAAGGACTCTTGTGAACAGTTTAAATGTTTGAAGAGTCTTTTACTTGCATTTAAAAAAATCTGCTGCTGCTTGAATTAATTTTGTTAGATTCTTGATTTTTATGACTAAATACATAAAAAAAAGAAAGATCTAGTTCCAAAAGCAGGGCCCTAGTTTTGGTAGAGTTGCAAGGCTGTAAGAAATCCTTCCAAGAAAATGTAAATATGTGTTTTATCTGCCTTATTCAGTTGTGTCATTTTCAATGATCAGTTCAGCTCTGGAGAAACACTGGTCTTCCCCAAAATACAGCTGCATCTCCTCTGAAGTGATATGATGTTCAGTGGAAATCCTCTTTTGTGTGTAACCTGAGAGAAAAGGAGATTACTTGCAAATCTTGCACTAATGGGAAGTCAAACCATGAATAATTCTCTAGTTCTGGAACTGCATCATTACAATTTTTCCTTTTGGTAATGCTTTTTCAATATATATCAAAGGAAATAAGCTTGGATGGTGTATTCGATAAAAGGAATACTGCAGTGCTCAAGCTTCAAAGAAGCAAAATAGATTTAGCATCCTGAGGTTTTGGAAAGCACCACTGTACAAAAGTTCTGACTCTTAATTTCCCTTTTTTCCTGCCTTTTCTTGTCATTTACAGTTCTGGCTCCTCCTGCAGGCCACCAGGAGCTGATTCTACACACAAAGTCCCAGTTGTTATGTTGGAGCCCATTAGAATTAAACAGGAGTCAAATGCACCAAATGAGAACTTTGATTTCCCAATTGTTGTAGTGAAGCAAGAAACTGATGAGGAACCCCGGCCTCGGAATGTAATATTAACAGCTATAAAGATCTCCTTTCTTTTTGGAGGGTATTTTGTATTTATGGGGAGTAAAATAATCTACTCGTGTTCTGTTGGGAGCTTTTCAGGGGAAAACTAAAAAAGCTAAAGAAAGGGAAGAGGTGAAATTCAAAATCAGACTAGCCCTACTGCCAGTTAAGTTAACTGTTGTGATCAGACTACTTTTATCCATTGAAAATCTGGGAAGATGGGGAATAGCTTGCAGAGATCAAATTTTCAGGTGCCACTAGGAAATGTTTCTAATCATAGTGCAGTAATTTACGTAAATAAGATTGCTAGATTTTTGGGCCATCAGAGATTAGTTTTTTATTAGTGGAGCAGTAAATATCCTTTCATAGCTGGTTTCTTGTGTTCAGCTGTCTGATGTTATAGTATGTTAGTAATTTTTGCATGCATGTTGCAAGTTGTGTGGCTCCTTGCATGTAAATTTGTTAGTCAAGTTAGTTTACTTGTTGTTAGGGCCATGTAAATTCAAATAAATATTATGGTCTGGCTTTCTTTGTTTCTTCCTACAGTCCATACTTACTTCATTGCTCTTGGATGGAAGTCATAATTCCACTTCTGATGAAGCTGTCTTAAGAACAGATGCACCAGACAGCACAGATGATCAGCCAGGGGTCCTGCAGGAGAACACATTCAGTGGGAAAATGGGATGGATAGGACCCTCCCATGTTGGGGAGGGCAGAAAAGAGGATGATCCAAATGAAGATTGGTGTGCTGTATGTCAAAATGGAGGGGAGCTCCTTTGCTGTGAGAAGTGCCCCAAAGTATTCCATCTTTCTTGTCATGTCCCTTCATTGATGAGCTTTCCAAGGTAATTATGACCCCTTCAGTTCCACCTAAAATTGCACTAAAAGACACAAGCTTTGTCTTGTGAAACCCAAGATAAGAAGTTTCAGTCTCAAAGGAAGCAATGTCTTCTTTAAAGTCTTGAATCCAGAAGTTTTATTAATTAGTGAAAATTGGAATTTACATTGAAACTTCAATTGTATTTTTTTCTACAAATTCTGTAATAAAACTCTTCACTTATTTGACAATTAAGCAAGATCACTTACATCTAGGGCGTGAATTATTAAAAGTGGGACACAGAATTACCAATCTGTCATAAAATGTTTTAAGGGTAAGAGAAAATACTTAACATTTCTTAATAATAATAATAATAATAAAGAATAAAAATTTTTAAAAAAAGGAAAAATTAACAAATGTCTACAGGAAAAATCTGAAGTAATAGAGTAATAAGTATATCACTTACTCTAGTGCTAAATATGGCTACACTGAGCATGGGATGTGTAGTGACTGACATCTTCTAGTAACATCTTGGCCAATGTTGAAACAAGCATTGTTTCTTTATTGGCTGTTACAAAACCATTACTCAGTTTCTTGACTTTCAAAATACAGTCTTAACTAGCATTACCAGTGTTTGCTTCTGGAATTAGTGTCTTCGATTAAAATAAATGGCATTTTGCAATGTCCCAACTTGGAAATGTCATGCAATAAGCTTGTTTGTGTTAAAGGATAAAAACATTGGTCATAACATGCTCATTGTTTAATGCTTTTGTAAATATTAGGTTTTTTGATTAAATGTCAGCATAGTTTACTGGTGGAAAACATTTGAATAGCAACTTAGATTAGCACATTGATCACCTCTGTACTACTCTGAACAAGCGAGTGTATCTAAAACGTCACTTGAAATGGCACATAAAAATGTTTCTCTCACTTTTAAAACTTCAAATTGCAGGGGTTTTTTTGTTAAACTGGTGCTATGTTACAGCTTTGTTCCATAAGCAAAACCTAGTGAAGCTACAGTAAGCACTTAAACTAATAAATATTTGTGCCATTCTGACAAGAAAAAAAAAATCTTTAAGAAGGCAGAAAACTATGTATTACAAGACTTTTTTTCTAGTAAAATTAAATATTCAACAATAAGTCTTTAAAATGTCTCCTTTTTACTGGATTGTTGAGGGGAAACTGAGGTGATGATGTCTGAGGGCGAGGGAGCCAAAACCACTTCAGTGACAGGTGTTCAGATCTGTAAAGGTGCATATTACTATGAGTACATTGTGTTACTGGGCTTCAGAGCATGGTTAGCTGAGGTTTCCTCCTGACTTTAGACGTATCAACTTTCTGTTCCCACCTTTATGGGGTTACTTTTTTTTTGCAGCTGTAACTGTACTGAACAAACTTTAGTCTCTTAGCATTAGTTCCTTCAAACACACAAAGTAATTTCTTTATTATTATGTCAGCAGCGACAGTCTGCTTCTTTCATGATTGCTTTTTGTTCTTGCTTCAGGTGGATAGGGCAATTTCATAGGTTCATACAGAATGGTTCAAGTTGGAAGGGACCTTTATAGGCCACCGAGTCCAACCTCCCTGCCATGAACAGGTTGCTCAGAGCCCCTCCCAACTTGACCTTGTTTCCAGGAATGGGGCCTCTACCATCTCTCTCAGCAACCTGCGCCAGTGTTTCACAATCCTCACTGAAAAAATTTTTTTTCCTTGTTTCTAATCTGAATCTACCCTCTTTTAGTTTAAAACAATGTTCCCACATAGATTCATGAGGTTGCTGCATCTTTTTGTCCTTCATTCCAACCTGTCACACTCTTCCTGATTCTTGGATATTCTAATGCATCAGTCCTTTATCCCTGACCTATTTATTGTTTTCTTGTGTCACAAGATCTTTAGGTCATGGCCTTTATGAACTTTTGTATATCTGCCATATCATTTCTGTGATGCAAGTCCAGGCATAGAGGTGACAGTGTCATAAATAATTCTGGGGAGTTAAGACAGTAGAAGATAAATGTCTCCTGGTAGTAAAATGCTTATTATTCACCAGTGTATGCTAAAACTGGCAGATGGCAAAAATCTTTGGATGACTCTGAATAAAAAAGAGATTTTTTTTTTTTTAATTTGGAAAGTCTTCTGCCTTACTATCAAAATGAAATAAAAGGTACTGCAGAAATTATTTCCCATTTTCAAAGATATTATAACATACCTCTGAGTAAATACACACAGTTAGATCCTTTTTATTGTGTATTCTGTCATCTGTGTAACAATTCAGCCCTCTTGTGGTTACCTGCAAGCATGCAAGTTCCTTCCTTTGTTGAGAACTGTATTAAAAACATAGACCCTTCATAGGTTTTTCAAAACTTTGAGGTTCATAAATTGTGTTAGGGAATCAGTGAACATAGCTTCCAGAACTGATTATGTAGTAATCTTATGCTGTCCTTTTAATCTCCACGGTTTTCTTAGATCAGCTGATAAAATCATGAACATTTAGGGAGTAAAATATTTCCAGTTTTACAAAAAATCTTGTCTAGGGTAATCTGTATAGTTCAGTGATATGTTATAGATCAAGCTTGTAGAGAGTATCAAGTTCTCACCATATCACACTGACATGTTTTGTTCTGTTCAGCCCATACGATTCCTTCAGTCCCTCTAGTTAAGAAAAGGGCTCTTAATAGCCATTTGCTTGAACCCTTTGAGCTCGAGTGAAATATTTCAGTACTGACAAAGGTAGATACCTGCTGTCTATTAAGATAAACCATCTTTCTGTTAGGGACACCATTAGTGACACTGGTGCCACTAAAAAGGAAAAAAAAGTTGTAATAAAGCATTTTTGCCAGCAGTCTCTGCTTTTTGTAGTGTTTTAAAAACCAACAACAACAAACCAACACATGGCACAGAAAAAAAACCCACCCAACAAATGAGGATCTTACCCAGAAATATGTGGAAAGTCTTTTGTCAAGGGTGTGCTACCTCACTAAGGTCAATGTGTCTCTTTGTCTTCTTTAGTGGGGAGTGGATTTGTACATTCTGTCGGGATTTGTCCAAGCCAGAAGTTGAATATGACTGTGATAAACCTACTCACAGCTCTGAAAAAAGAAAATTGGAAGACACTGTGGGTTTGGCGCCAATAGACCGTAGGGTAAGGATAAAATTATTATTTATAACATTTTTAAGCTGAAGCAGTTTTGAGTTGTGCTAGAAACTTTCATCAGTATTTTACCTGGTTTCAGTTGGCGACTTATGTAAATACACTGAAATTAGTATTTTATTCAGGGTCTTAAAAACCATTTATTGCAGAGTGGTAGAGAGAAGACTCTCAGTCAGGTGTGAGAAGTATGGCACAGATTATATGGATGATTATGATTAGATTTATTGCTAATACAGTGTCTAAATATTGCCAGTGCAGTATAGAATATAAGCAGATCTAAAGGGTTATAACATAAGCAGGTTTGGTTGGAAATATGCAGATTTACAGCCTTTGGCCTTGCAGAAAGCACAATTACAGAGCAGCAAAGCACCTATGGAGCTGCTTTAGGATTTTATCTCTGTATATGATCTTAGTACTTTTAGTCACCTGTCCAGAAGTGAGTGTTCCCCATCTTAGGGCTGGATGTACCCTGCAGGCATCGGTGTTGGGGTGGGATCCATCTGGAAACTGCTTGCAACCTTGGGAGATCAGTTTGCCCGGTTGGTCCAGTCTCCAGCAGCATTTTATACCCTTTTGCAGGCTGATGTGTACTAAAGTCAATGACAATCATCACAGCTCCCCCATCTCTGGAATGCATTAATTATGTGAGCATCTAGACAGTTCCTCCTGCAATTCCTACCTGGTGTTCTTATCTTAGGACAAATCACATTACCCATCAGGACACAGTAGGGATGGTGTGTGTGTGGAGGACACACTCCAAGACCTGACTGTCTGTCACACCATTATTTACATGTGCTCAGTTTCTGGTTTGAATTAAATGTAAGTTATTATTCTGATAAGGGATCAGCAAGCATAAAATCACACAAAACTATTTTTAGAATCTCTTTCAAGGCTCAAGATCTAGTGTAGTATATTTGTACACACAAAGAGGAAGGAGGAACACTGAGCATCTGTTCTGTATTTTCTGTGGTTTGTGATTGTAGTATAAACCATGTAGGATTCTCGAATGACTTAGGCATTTATTTTTTTTTACAGAAATGTGAAAGACTGCTGCTCTACCTCTACTGTCATGAAATGAGTCTTGCCTTTCAAGATCCGGTTCCTCCCACAGTATGTACCTCACTTCTTTCTATGTTAGTAGCAAATTTGCCATGTTTTTAGTGGCATTTTTATGTCCTATTACAGTCCATTATCAGAAGTCAAGTTCCCCAGACACTAAGTGTATTAAATGTGTTTAATTTTATTAAAACTATCTGAAGAGGGAAGTTGAAAGTTGAAGGGGATTTACAAGTAAAATTCCACAATAACTGATTTTACTTAATACTTCAAAAACAGATTAAAAAAAGTAAGTTCTGACCCTGTCTGCTAATATCATGTGCTGAGTGATATCACTAAAAAGGTGAATTGCAATATATTTGGGTTTTTAAATACCACCTGATGCTGAGAATTAGGGTACTCCATAGTACTAATATGAAATTGAATTTCTTATTATTAGCTTGAAATTTATTAGTTTAAAATGGTAAACAATACCTGGGTGTGTTAGAAGTCTAAGGACACACAGAAGAGTTACCAGTGTGATTAGATGAAAAGATGTTCTTTAAGATAAGTCATGGGGGAAGAATTCAGTAAGTAATATGCTCCTATGCAGCCTTTATTCCATTTGAATAGGAATTCTGAGGAACAAATCAGAGAGTTTAATAATAAGAAATGGCATAAGAGATTAATTGATTAATCATATGATGGTCTTGTGTTACTAAATTCAGGTATTACAGCATTTCTCTTAAAATGTGAATCTAGTTAGGAAAAAAGTATAAAAATATTACCATTGGATTTCATATCTTATTTTCTAATTTCTAATTCTTTCTAAAGAAAAAATAAGTCTTAGTCCTACAACCACAGTTTGAGTGTCAAAATCATTGATATCTCTGAAATTTGCCGCCATTTCAAAGGACATATTTCATGACCAAACCTCATTTTAAGCAACTCATTTACCATCTCCATTTTAGTTGTCATACAGTGGTCTTGAGAAAAAGTCTTGATAGATAGCTTATTTGACTACATCTGAAAATAATGTCCAGACCAAGTCATTTGCTCTATAATGTGTAGTCGTCATATGTGGAAGTTATGTTTGTTTCTCTTTGATTTTAAAATGAGCATTGCAAGGAGTATATTTTAGCCAGGAAAACTGTCATAAGTCACTGTCATTCCAGAAACTGTCTGCATGTATGTTAAAAGTATAATTCTTGTATCTCAGGGTTGTACTTTGAAGATGAGACTAAAACCCTGCCCACTCCCTAAGATCTAAAGGTTTATAAAACAATAAGTAATGAAGGTGACTGCATTTGGTAATTTTTTTTTTCCCCTTTAGGTTCCTGATTACTACAAAATAATCAAAAAGCCTATGGACTTGTCAACCATCAAGAGAAGACTTGAAGTGACCAATTCATTCTACACAAAGCCAGAAGATTTTGTGGCTGATTTCAGACTGATTTTCCAAAACTGTGCTGAATTTAATGAGGTTAGAAAACTAGATACTGTATCAGATTTTGTAGCTTTAGTTCTTTCAGGAAAACTGTAATGGGAGTAGAACTTGCAATGCAAGAATTTATTGTATTAAACTTACTTTGACGATGGGACTGCAGTGAAAATATAGATCACATTGAACGCTGCTGTGGTGTTAGATGATTATGCAGTGGAGATCTTTCCACAGAAGGAAGGAGGATTGTAACAAACATGCTAGCTGAATGGCAGGATAGCAGGTAAAGAAAAGGACAGTTGCCACAATGGTGGGCATTTGATTTAAAAATTGGTTTAATCCTCCTTGCCGCAGATCTTAGATTCAGTGGGATTTTCATTCTTAGAGCTCTGGACTCACCCATATGATTTCAAGTTACATGTTGAGTGATTGTTATTATTATCCTGTGCTGCATGTAAGGGAACATGTGGAACATGTGGTGAAAAAGGGTTGTGGGTGGACCACAAAATGAGAGAGAATTACACTGGGAATAAAGGCTTCTCTAAGTGGCCTCAGTGGGGTTCTCATCCAGTGACCCTTTATAGCTGGGAATAATTCCTGCTGTGGTGATCTCTGCTTCAGGAAACTGATGAGCTGTGGTGGCTCTGGATGACTTTAGGACTGCGTAATCTTCCATGCTACAGTCATTGTCTACCAAGTAATATTATCACCATTATTAAAAACTGTCTGTAAGCTAGAGAAATTCTAACACCCTGAAGACATACCTGCCTATTTCACAGCATAGCACAACTTCTTTCCTCCCCCCCCCACACCCCTCAGTAAGGTTTTAAGAGGTTTTAGAGTCTCTTCAAATAGCTTTTAGAACCCAGGCAAGTATGGCTTTTGTGACTGGCTTCTTTGGTAATCCCTCAGAGAAAAAGGTCCTTGAGGGTGTCGGCTGAAAGATTTATGCTCATGCTGTTTTGCAGACTTGTGCTCTTTGGGACCATATGTTCCACAGGTGCCATTCTTGCTGCTGATTGATGTTTTCTGTAGTTTTTGCTTGAAAGACCTGATGTGATGTGAGTATAAAGCTATTTCATGATGCACTGATGTTGTTAATTCACCCAACAGCCTGATTCAGAAGTGGCCGACGCCGGCATGAAACTTGAAGCGTACTTTGAAGAACTTCTAAGGAACCTTTATCCTGAGAGAAAGTTCCCTGTACAACCCAATGTCCAGAGTGAAAAAGATAATACAGAACTCACTGATGACTCAGATGATGACTTTGTACAACCCCGGAAAAAACGCCTCAAAGGAGAAGACCGTCAGTTGCTTAAATGAGCCACATGTGTTACTATGAAAAGTTTTTTAAAAACTGAGAATATTTATCACTGTTACCACTGTTTTGACTTGTAGGTTTGTGAATATTTACCAGACTTTCTACCCCTTGTCTGAAACAGAAATCTGTGGAGATCAAGGCATGTGAAGAGATTCTCTGAAGTTCATCTCTTTTCTGGAGCAGCACAGAAATTGCCATTTTTGTGGGATGACAGCTGTTTAACTTTGCTTTGAGGAAGAAGTTTGTATAGAATTGAACTTCAAAACATCACATGAGTTTAACATGTGGCTTTCTGAATTTGAAGAAAATATGATCTCACCGGACTTTTAATTTTACCAAAGGCATGTGGCTGGCCATAATTTGATCTCTTTGTACTGTATTTAACACAAGCCATGAAAAAGGATGGTGTAATGTTATTGTCCTGCAGTACTGATTGGTACAGTGAAAGTGTAGTTGCCCCCAAAGAACTTATTGGGAATTTTAAAATGTAAGGGGGGGGGTGTATTAAAAATAACTTTTGAAAAAAGGAAGAAAAGGAACTTTTTTGAGAGTTTTTAATGGAGGAAGTAAAGGACAGAATACTTTGGTTTGCGCCATTTTTCTCACCACCAGCAAGAAACAATGGTATTGCTGTACTGTTTTGTTTAACAGGTGTCTCAAGTGTGCTGTACCTCTGTTTAATAAAGTTGATGGGAACGTTTGTTTGCAATTATCAGTCAGTCTTTGTCTATGTTTAAAGAGGGGAAAAAATCATCCTTTGTGTCCACAAGTTCTTGTTCTTTTTCCAAATTTATAAGTGTGTTGTTGTCAAAATGCAACCATTGTTGTAACCAGTGGAAGTAGCCATTGTTACTTACTTGGGAGTACACAAGTTTGAAGGGAAAGATACTGCTCTTCAGCCCTTCATCTGTCCCTGTAACAATCACCAGAAGATGAGTATGAATTACCTTGTTTTGTTCTGTCTACTTCCCAGAAGCTCTGACAACATAGATGGTTGGTTTTGCCCCCAGAGATTGCAGAGTTAGCGAAGTGCCTGTCTATGGTTGCCCCACTTACAGGCTTATAATCTTCATTTATGTAATCTTAAATGAAAACTGAGTGTTCAGGAGAGCAGTCTTTTGAATTAATTGAGCTCCGATTGTGCCGGAATTTTTCAGCGGGAATTGTGAAGACAGCTGAGTGCACACAAGCCTGCTTTTGACTTGCTGTGTGGTGCTGTGGATACATCACTGAAGAGACTGGATACAAGTGCTGTTTGTGCCTCCCTGCTGTGTACACACGCACTCAGAAAAAGGCCCTGGTTTTGCCTCTCACCAGATGAGATGCTGCCCACCTGCCTTTGTCAGAGGGTGGCACTGCACACTAAAATGTAGCGGACACTCCCAAAGATGACTCAGTTGTGTTTGCAGCAGGCCTTTGACATAGCTTTTGATCATGTGGTGGATTTTTAGGCTGCCCTGAGCAACCATTTATTTTCTATTTTTCTTCTGTGTTTTTTTGTTAGTTTGTTTGTGTGCTTTGTTTTCGTGGGGGTTTTATTATCATTATTATTATTGCTTTTGTGGTTTGGTTTGCCTTTTTATGGAAATTTTTTATTACCTGAAGAGAATTGCTTGTAAATTCTACTATCCTAGAGTACCAGAAAAATAATAGAGAGGTTAAGGAGCAGAACAAGATAGTGAGGGAGACCATTCTAGCTAAACAAGTGTGATCAGTGCACACCACAATAGCACAGACTGAAAAAATAAAGAGGCACTGCCATTGCAATATTTGAACTCTTAAAGATCTAAGCAAAGCCTAGAAGTCCTAGATACCCCAGCACCAAGTTCAACAGTGCTTCCAGAGGAAGAAGGTGCTGTGTTGTTTCCCCAGACCACAAGTTGCAAGCACAGATTTATTAGGAGGCTTTTAATGCATTTAGAGGTGAAGCTGGACACCTACTCAGTTCCATTCTCAAGTTATCCTGGTGGAAAACACTTGGGAGAGGAGAGTAGATGTACTCCTACAGTCCTTACTTAGCTGTCTGCTGTAAACTGCTTGAAAATGTCTCTCTTTAAATAATCCACTGGAAAAAATATGACTCACCTTTTATTTTGTGGTCTTGGACACCACCCTAACAATCCTCAGAAATTGTCACTGCAGTGAGGTTTGAGATGTTAAATTTTTGCTACTTCATGCAGATGGTATATGCACAAAGAGTTGAGGAAAGTATTATATTCTTTCAAGCTGCTATGGCGAAGACCATATCTTCTTTGTGTATTTTTCCCCCCTTTACCTCAATTCACTGAATGGGTTTCCTATTTTTTTTAAAATATTTTGTGTGTGTGTGTGTGTGTGTGTGCGTGTGTGTGTGTGTGTGTGTTCAGTGTCACTACTGACAGTAGTAAGGACTCATCATCTCACTTCACAGGAAGGGTAGAAAGCATCTATTTACTGAATCATAAGAAAAGGAACATCTTTGAGAAATTTTCCATTTTTCTATACAAATCATAACTTTCACACTGTTCAGTTGCAATTTTTTTATAATGGAAATGGTATGGAGAAGCAATCAACATCAAATGCAGCTCACAGGAAATGACAGATTCCAAAGGTTTGTTTTTCTTTCCTACCCAGTCCAACATCAAACACTTGTTTTCATTTTACTTGCTAAAAAGGGAAAAGAAAAAAATACATAAAATTAATAAAATGCACATGAAAACCAACAGAAATGGATACAGTGGAAAATAATACGCATTTGGATATGTCCAAAAGGTCTCGCTTCTGACAAACAATTCCCTAACTGCTTCGAGAGTGGACTGATACTGTCTTAATAATCTGAAATGAGTAGATGTGCTTTTTAAATGTCAGTGTCTAGATTTCACAAAAAGTTACTTACATAGATTTCATTTAGTCGGTTCATTTTGACCTAGTTTTAAGGAACATATCTATTGCCTGGAGCCTTAGCACTAAATATTGCCATGTTAAAAGAGCTTTTACATCATGTATTTAAATTCCTGTGTGGACTGGATGACTGTACTGTGTGAGGCCCTTGGATGACATGTTCAACAGTCATCATTTGTCAATCCCTGAATGGCTACACGACAGAAATGTAACTTCTTAAGTGACCATGAGATAAGAGTCATAAGTTGAATTTAAGATCTAAAAGGCGCTTCTCTGCCTACACAACTAGTTCTACAGATTTTTATTTTTCCGTTCTTTTGACTTGTGCCATGTAAAGGCCAGCAGCTGGAGTTTATAACTTATTTGTAACAAGGAGGATAATAAATTAATTGAGTTAGTGCCCCAGGAAAAGAGAGATCCCATTAAGGAACGATTACACTTGTATTTTTCTCAGCTGCTGTTAGCTGAAGTTATTCCAGCTGTAGCTGAATCAAAGCTTTTATATTTAAAGCAGTTTTAATGAAGTGTTTTCCTTAGTAATTATTGTAAATCCAACCTTATGAAGGTCTAAGTGGCTCTCTGGCCTCTTTGTATGGGTTTGAATTTCACCCAGGAGGGAAGAATAAGTTGGTTTGTCCATTTCTTTATGTAAACTTTGATCCCGCCCCCTCCACCTCACCCCAGTCTTCTAGGAAATATTATACAGTTACTTCGAATTACATAAAACCATAAAGCACATGCTTTTCTAAAAGGCAGTCATTTAAGGAAGCAGGCAGCAATTAATTTTTTAACCCTTAAAATCCTAATGTTAATTGTCCCATGAACTTTGGGGGAACCTTAGAAGATGTGACCCAATGAAGTTAAGAGTGTGTGTTTGTGTGTGTCTGTATGTAATACATGTGTGTTTGTATATGTGGGAGTTTTGAAGTCTGGTTCCAAAGCCCTCATAAACCAGTTTGATAAATCATCTGCCATGCTTTAGGCTACTAAAGAATATGGATTATTTAGCCCATGGTGTTGTGGTTTATACAGGTAAGACTGCAGAGTGACACAGAGTGATGTGACCATGCTGCATGCATGCCCTGCTGGTATAGATGAACTGACTGGAATCACAGAAGTGCTCACCACCTCCTCTAATTAAACTAGTGTGACTTGCATATGGGAGGCTGGCTGAATTTAAACTTGCCTCCTTAATCTTTGTGCTTAAGTGTTTTGGCTGTTTGCTTTGTAAAGAACACTAACCCTAAGGGCTTAGCTAATGGACTGATGGAGGTGGGGCTGTAGCCCTGAATTTGATGAAGAAATGGCTTTTTTAGTTTAAAGTGTTCTATGCATCTGCTGTCCTCCCTCCTTGCAGCACAGGCAAACCAGAACATGTGCCTATGAAGTAGCAACTTCAAAGTCTGGATTGAAGGTAGGAATTAAGAGAGGCTTGCACGAGCTAAAGCTAACATGCTCACATGTAAACTGAGGTGGCTGAGGCTGGCATTCTGGTTTATTCTTTCACAAGAAATGAGTTTTAGGCAGCTGGAATAACTGCAACAGCATGTTCCTGTGCTTGCCTATCTGGCTTATGAAACCTCAGGAGAGTTCAGTTTGGATTCTGGCTGAATCATCAGCTCCAGTCTCTAAACAGCATTTATATACACAGGAGCTGCTGGGGTGGTGATACACACCTGCAGGGCCCTGCCCTTGGTCTCGATGGGCAGTGTGACCGCAGAGATCGCACAGACAACACACACAGATGAGAAAAGACACAGGGCCCCAATGAAAGAAGCGTTCATAAGGACCTGCAGGCAAAAGAACATTGAACATGAGCTTGGTGGTATGGGGGGCTGGCACTTAATTAGGAACTAAGAGTGAACGAAAGGTCACAAAGAGCTGAGAGACTCCGCAATAGAAAAATGTCTTGTGAATCTTAAGAGCTTTCAGGAAGTAACAGATACTACCAAGACGAACTCCATGATGAGAATTATGCAGAGCTATATCTGTCAGAGACCATCCAAATACTCTGTGTACAGGGTTGGGTGATTGATTACACCCTTTTATTTGGATGAACGTCAGGGGTATCTCTCTATATCTGACAGCAATGATCGCAATGTTTACCGACATTATCAAGCATGCTCTTACCTGTGATATAAATGGGGCCACCATAGCTCCAACACGGCACAGTGACCCACTTGTTCCCATCCCCAGCGCTCGCATTGTGGTGGGATAAACCTAAAACAGGCCAGAAAGAAACTGGATTAGTGCAACACCAATCTGTGATATCTGTACCTTTTATTTTTGTTAATTTTTGTTCAGAGAAACCCGTTGTGTTATCAAGGGCAGCTAGTGGGATAAGAAATGAAAAGAAAGAAAGGCTGCTTTAGGTCTCACTTGAGCCATTACAAATCTCTTTTTTTGCCCCAAGTAAAGTTTTAGGGCAAGTCAATCAAAACTGGAGGTGATTCCCCTGCATTTGCTTAGCACCTCTACTATCACCTTTCTCCCAGCTACGCTGGGCAGCTCACACCAAAGTCACAGAGTTGGGTGCTAAAGGAAGAATTCAATTAATATTGCCGGGCCCATATCTGGAAAGCAGGAAGAAAGGACATTGACTGCAGCCTTCAAGACTGCCTATTCATTTTTATCAGCAGCACTTTTGTTTAGAAGGAGGAAAAAGAAAAAACAGATCCCAGTAAGAAAGCTCCAGGCTTAGAAGAATATGTTTTGTGTAGTTTATCTCTCACATTTCCCAAACACCTGTGCCAATAAAACACTTTAAGTATGAATTTTGTTTAACTTTTTTAAATTCTCTTAACAGATTTTAGCAAGTATATTCACATGAGCCTTTGTTCAGATACTTTACTGGGCCAAGTGAATGGAGTAAGTTAATTCAATAAGAGTCCAGGCACATGGCTTAAAAGGGAATTTTCAAGTTTGGTTTTGACCATTGATTAAATTGTGAGTAGAATTGTTTTATGATGTGGCTGTTGCAGCAATGCTCTTTACATCAACACCAGTCAAAACTACTAAAATTTTGGTATTTTTACAAGCCTGGTGCAAGTTTAGATACTATAGTGCACTATTAAAAGAAATATCAGGCCAAAATGGAGAGCTACTTTTGTTTGCTCTTTATCACTTTACTCACTTGAAAGGAAATACGTTTAACTCCATACAATTGTTTTTTTTTAAAAAAAGAAAAACTAAAAAGCCCAACAATGCATACTTAACTTGCAGAACTCATGGCTCCAAAGCTGCAGGAAGGACAAGCTCTCTGAAGGATTAAAACTATTTGCAGACAGAACACAGCAATTTCCATTAAGTGAAAAGAATCATATACATAACCTCATATACTACCTCAGTATTACTACATCAGTCCCTTTAGTCTGGAAAAGGTTCCTTTTAGTGGTAGCCTATTTTCTAACTGCAGGGGTTAGAGAGGGGAAAGACTGTGGGGTTTGAAAGATGGTGGTACCCAATATCCTCAAAAATAATGGGTTTTTTCCAGCAGCTGGCTCAGTAGAGCATTCCTCTTCCACCTGCTCCTGTCATCTCCAGCTGGTTTTCTGATTCCTTCTCTGATCTTGCATGTGAAACAGTGTGGCCAGGAAGCCAGAGATACTTAGTTCAAGAAAGGTGACTAGCTAATCAATAAACTAGTAGATAGCATTCCTGGGTATATGCAAATGGTATTTCAAGCAGCATAACAAACTTCAAGGAGGACCCACCTCTGCTGTGTAAATGTAGATGGTGTTGAAGTTTGCTGAAACCAAGGCACGCAGCATGAAGAGAAACCCAACCATGCCTGCACTAGACAGAAAGCCATGTGGGGCAGAGTTAGCATCACTGAGCAGAAATCAGCAGAGATACAACCTAATATATGCACTGTGCTAAGCCTTTTACCAGCTTAATATAAGGGAAAGCATAAGGAAAGGCTGATTGTTGACAAGTAGTCATCATCGAGGCATGTTTGACAACAGGCTATTACATGTAAGGTTTCCTTTAAGCCAGTGTTAGAGGCTAGAGAAATGATTTGAACAGGACCCGAGTGGCTCAGCTGGTGCCCTCAGCATCATGGTAAACCCTTGACTTCCAGCCTGGCCCTCCCTTTTGGTCCCTGTATAGAACTTTTGCAAGAAGATATTATGGTCAGGCTCAGCTTTAAGGAAACCTGAAAATACTAACAGCACTGAAGCTCACTGAATGACTGGAAGCTTCCTGACATCGGCTTATTTAGCTTAACAACTATCTGCAGCCTCCACTCCAGCTCCCAAGTATTCCAGCCAGCCTCCAGGACCGGTGTTCCATGGGGAAGGGATGTACACCTGTGGCGAGCAGCCTTCAGGCTACCAGGCGGTTTAGAGGAAACTTCAATGTGAAGCCATCCTGATTTTCAGTAACCATTAAGCTCTGCCAGCTTGAGAGGGATCAATCTTACGCATCCTGACAAATTACAGCACCTGTGGCAGACTTTCTCTTGATGCCTTGAGCTCTCGTGAAGGGCCTGACTCTACAAGTTAGAGCAGACATATGTAACATTTCCAGAAAAGAAAGAAAGGGGGGGAAAAAGTGAATGAAAAATATTACTTCTTTTCTAGACTGTGCTAAAAGCAGCTTGTTGTATGCTAAGGTGAAGCCATGTGGGCTCAGTAATACAAGTGAGCCCCTCTGCACACCACTGCACCACAGCATCTGCTGCCACAGCTTTCCCAGGAAGAAGGGGAACTAGTCAGAGGCTTTTTTCAGGTCTAAAAGAATTACTGGCCTGACAGACTGGTGACCTGAGAATACTATAGGTCTCGCCCTCAGCATTGCATGACCCTCAAGAAGACCCACAGTCTGAGTCAGAGTACCTGGAGGTGCAGATATTAAGGAGAAGAAAGAATAGGGCTGTACATGCCATGGTGATACACAGGCTCAGACGTCTTCCGAGGAGATTGATGCCAAGAATGTTCAGAGGATTTACTGGAGATAAAAAGGAAAACCATAAAACATTAGATCTGCATAAAACATTAGAACTGCAGTGATTGCCTGCCTTGACAGACCTTATGCAGTGTGCCTCAAAGACACCTGTCTGCATCCCCAGTGCCTACCAAATGTTGTATAAAATGCACAAACCCTATAATTCTTTTCCTGTACCCAAACCCTGTAATTTGCACCCATACTCCTTTTTTTCCACCCTTCCCCTCAGATGGCAGAGCCTGTGCTTCTTTGAAATTGCCCTGCTGTGCTGAGGCAGGGCACCAATGCCTGTCCTGAGCTGTGCAAGGAAGGCACCCGCTGGGTGAGCGGCACAGGCCTGGGTGGTTTTCCTCCCTCTAGCCACAGCCCAGCCAAGCACCAGGGCCTGGAGTGCACCCCACTGAGTCCCCCACTGAGCCAGGAGCCCAGCAGGCACCTGAGCACATCACTGGACTGATCCCAGCCTGGCTGCCCCTGCAGGACCCAACACACCATTGCTTTGTTGTTCATCTGCTGAGACATGAACCAGGGAAAACGTGCACCTCTCAGGCATATTGTAACACCAGACCCACACACCACACCAAGTTCTTTCAAGAGTGCCACATGGATGCTTTAGGCCATCCTACCATCCATCCCCCAGTGCTCCCAGGCAGGCTGCACCAGGGAGCAGTTTGGTTTGTTGTAGATTCCCTGGGCACTTAGCTGTCCTTTGCTGTAGTGCTCAGCACAGTATCTGCTCCCAAGGCCACCATCTCTTGGAAAGTAGGGCATGTGATACATTCAATTATGCCGATCTAACTATTTGCAATCCTTGCTTATGACTTTCCAAAATCTGCATATTTGGGAAGCCAGGCTCAGTTCTGTTATGTTAAGAGCAATTTCCCCTGGAGTCTAACCAAGGCTGTTGGTACGTACTAACTGCAAAGGAGGTCTTTACCTCTGTTCCTGGAAGGACCTGTGCTGTCACCAGAAACTGAATTATTCACCTGGGGAGCAATGCCCTCTGTTTCCCCTTTGCCACGGTCTCATGGCCTGTGTCCCAGAAGTTGCCAGCAATGCGTGCACAGCTAAAACCTTAGCAGTGAGCTCTGGCTGTCTGCAGTAGGGAACAGGAGGGCAGGGAGGGGAAGGAGGTTACGTGCGATCTCTCCAGCTGTGCTGATGATCATGGTCTGGTAGGCAGTGGGCCCAAAGAAGTGGCAGTGGCAGGGGCTGTGGCTCTCCTCAGGGTCATCGCCAGAGTCCTGCACTGGTGGGGCTGCAGAGCCACAGACGACGTCCCGCTCCAGTAACTCAGCACTGGCCAAGATGACGCCATAATAAGCGAAAGCTATGCCAAGCCTGTGGGGAAAAAAGATAAATAAGGTGCAGCTATGAGCCCACACTGAAGCAAGTTTACTGGCAGGACTTCTGACCCCAATGAGGTTCCAGGCTGGAGCAGCCTGTTCCTGAAGGACTGCACCCCATGGAAGGGACTCACACTGGAGCAGCTCGTGAAGAACTGCAGTCCATGGGAGGACTCACATTGGAGAAATTCATGGAGGACTGTTTCCTGTGGGAGGGACCCTATGCTGGAGCAGGGGAAGAGTGTGAAGAGTCCTCCCCCTGAGGAGCAACGAATAGTAGAGACAACATGTGAGGAACCGACCACAGCCTTCATTCCCCATCCCCTGTTCCACTGGAGGGGAGGAGGGAGAGAAAATCAGGAGTGAAATTGAGCCTAGGAAGAAGGGAGAGGTGAGGGAAAAGTGCTTTTAAGATTTCATTTTATTTCTCATTACCCTACTCTAGTTTGATTGGCAATAAATTAAATTAATTTCCCCAAGCTGAATCTGTTTTGCCCATGATGGTAATTGGTGAACGATCTCTCCCTGACCCACGAGCATTAATTCATATTTTCTCTCCCTTGTCCAGCTGAACATGGGAGAAATAGAGCAGCTTTGGTGGGTACTTGGTATCCAGCCAGGGTCAACCCACCACAGTCATTATGCTTGTCATTTTGCTTGCCCCTTATTTCTGTTTCTTGCTCTGCAGCAGGTGACCTGCTGTGGCCATGCTGAGGAGAGCCTGCCCCTTCAGTCCCTTTCCTAATGCAGGGCTATAAGTGAAGACATTTCCAAACCACCCCTTCCTGGGGAACCAGGGAATCTCAACATCGGGCCTCAACACTTTCAGCTCCCATGAAGCAAATACCCAGGTTATTTTTTAGTCCTTATCCTTTCTACCCAGGGATTTTCAAGAGGAGTTTTCATTAACTGGCTGGAGAGGCTCACATTGCACCCTGGCTGGCTGTCAAGAATACAGAATTGGTGATGGCAGCCTTGCCTTGTCTTTATCAAGTAATTCAGCATATGCATAATCATAAGCAGGCTGAGAAGTAATTTTCACTTTTTTATTCCCCCCAGCATTTTCAGACACAAGTAGCAGAATCTGGGCTGCCTGGGGAGGTAGGAGATGCTTGGGGCAGGGAGGGATGGGAATGCAAACCCAAGAACATGCCAGAAACTCCTGAGAGGACTAGGAGAGAAAGAAAGATTAAAAAACAAAATGATATTTCATAACACTCATAACAAGTCAAGAAGAAAAAAAGCATAAAAAATTCAAGGCCTGGCTAGCAACATTTTGGGTCAATGTGTTCCCATGGACCTATTATTTATACATTTCCATTCCAGACAGCAAAGTCAATGAAACATGTATTACCCTCGCATACAGCTACTGGGAACATTGCATATGAAACCCATTTCTTCAATCTTAATTTTCTCCAGTGAGTGGAACTGGCACCGGTTAATGTGTTTCTGTCAGAGCCCTGTTTCACTGGGACTTTGGCTGGCCTGCAAAGGTGGTATGTTTGTCTTCCTCTTGGGAAGAACAAGTTTACACCAAGAAGGGAAGCGGAGTTGCGGGGACATGGCTGGTGCGTGCTGCAGGCAGGCGTGGGCTTTCTCCTGTGGCTCTCACCTGGTTCCCAATCAACTTTCCATGAGCTGCCCTGTCCTGAGAAATGGCTCACGGCACCCTACACCACCCTGGATGTCCAGCCCTTTTCTGCCTCTCTTAACAGCAACCAGTCAGGGTGTCTGAGGAATAGTCTGAGGTCAGGGCAAACCTGTGGTGATCCATGTCTGCATACTCCCCTCCAGCTGCCAAGGATCTGCAGTCACCATCTGAGGCAGAGTGGTGCCTTGTAATGGCAGAGTCAACGAGAGACTTCTACTCCCTGCACACTTTCAACTGAGAGAATGAGATGATAAACAAGAGAAAAAAAATTACCATATGATCCATATCTGTAAAGTGGTTCTGAGGTATTTGGGGTGGATGAGGTCCTTGAATCTTCCTCCCCTTTCCTGCAAACCATATGTTAGAAATAGAAATTATAAAAAGGGCATCCTTTATACAGGGGCAAATGTCCTGTGGCAGCAGCTGCCACCCCAGGCCTCCCTGCCCTTGCCCCAGGCTGCTGGTGGCACAGACTGACAGACGGTGCAAGACAGAACCCCATCAAACCTGCAAAGAGGAAAGCCTCACTTCCCAAAAGATGCCCACAGGAGGATGCACTGCAAAGGATGGAAGGGGGGAGAAAGAACATCCTGAGCACTCCCAGCAGGTCTCACAGATCCCAGCAGTCTGGCCCCAGTGTGACCATGATGGAGCCAGAGGGGGCCTTGGTTGCTTCTTATGGGGCCAGCACTGCTGGGGCTGCTGTCAGCTCCCATTGCCCCACGTGCTGCTCTGCTTGTGAAGCAAGTTTTTGGCCTGAAATGCCAGTGAGCACAGACACAGGCAGGCACTTGGGGGACCCTGCCTGCCCTGCTGCTCCCCAGGAGCCAGCAGCTGCCCCAGCATCCCACCACGGAGGGGAGAGGAGTTCACAGCAGTGGTTTGGTTTGCCTTTATTTTTATTTTCCTCCTCATTGGTTAAGCTTGAGAGGGTGCACAACCAACAAAAACGCTTCCCACAGCCAATGTGGGTCCATTACATAAATTCAATTAAACTACAGGGAAGCTTTAATCCTAATTAATTCCACTACAATAGCACCATCTTGCATGAGTTGCTAAGGACAATGTTTGGTGCCTGTGGGATTGAATAAGCAGCAAAGAGGTCCAGGAAAGGGACTTAAAAGAGCTGGATACTAATTTTGAGGCCCTTGACAATAGATTTGTCTAATCTTCCTCTCTTGGGGGCCAGAGGAGCCACCTGACTAAGTCCTCCCACCTACCAGAATGCAGAGCCCAGACTAGGGGGTAAGGAGGAGAAGCCTGGGGGGAGGTGCTGGGCCCCAGCTCCTGAAACACCCACACACACTTGTGGGCATTTCAGTCCAGCAGTGATTAACTCCTGAGCTGCTCAGCTGCTTACAGGTGCAGATGCTGGTAGCTGTGAAATGGTCTCTCCTGCTTTGATCCTCTTCTGCTGGTCAGTGGTTCCACACTCAGGGAACCTGAGGTGCTGGGACACAGTGGACAAGCCAGGCCAGGGGCTGGGAGAAGCCTCTGGCAGCACTGAGTTGACCTCATGGCAGGGATCCTTTCAGCCTGCCTGGTCACAGCCCTGAGAGGGACCCCAAGGGGCAGTTCCAAGGTCTCATGGCACAGGGAACACCCCTGTGGGACGGATGGGCAATAAGGAAGAATGTGCTTTGCCAGGAGCCCTTTTCATGGTAAAGGAAATAAACCTTTCCTTAGCACAATATTTTTTTGAGCGAACACAAAACGAGGAGAAAAAAAAGCAGAAAACTCCATTCCATTTTGAGGGCCAAGATTCCAATCTCTCCAAAAGAAAAGTCCAGGATGGATGGGCTGGGCAGCAATGCAGCCTCAACTTACCTTGGCTGGCTCTCTCAGCACTCCCTCTGGCATCGCCGCCCCATTCATCCTGGCTATCCTCTGCAGCGTGGCCAGGGCAGCCCCCATGTTTCCCGTGGACACGTTGTACCGTGCCGATTCCGGGATGAACTGAAAGCAGAGTGGCGTCAGAAAGCCTTTCTGCACCCCTCTTGTCCTACTCAGCTTCCTGTCACGCCCAGGGGCCTGGTCAGGTTAGCAGGGGCACTCCATGAGTCAAAGCAGCCTTTTGCCTGTCCTCCTGCCCAGCCATGCCCTGGGGTACCCCTCCAGGTCCCCACATCCCTTGCTTGGGGGGCTCACCCTGCCCAACAAACCTGTTTCTTGGTCCAGCTCCCAGGATTCTGCCACTGAGCCATCTGTGTCTAGCACTTAAGAAAGGTGAGAGCCAAAGATACAGGCTTAACAAAACCAATCATGAATTAATTGACATTCTAAAATGAGATGAGGCACATGTGACTTACTTAAGCAAAAGTCCTGGAAGACACCACAAGGCCATTTTAATAAAAAGAAAAACATAACTGAAGTTTAGGAACTAACTCACTCCTCCCTAGCATTTACAATGTTCACCCTCACTCAGTGCTCTTTCCAAAATAAAATACTTTTAAATTATAAGCAATTACATCTGTATCACTGAAATATGAATTAAAGACTCATTTTTTTAGAGGTATGTATGCTGACTCAGTCTTTTTTTTTAATTCTGGACTAAGAACTTTTGCTATCCATTTTTTTTTCTGGCAAAAATAATCAAGGAAACCAAACATCAGAGTTATAGAAGTGGACACTCACAATGACCTTTTGCCTGCCCAGGTGGCACCCCAGGTGGACTTGTGCATTCATTCAGCTGCAGGAAGGGCTTTTACATCTGTGTGGCTTCCACCAGCCACAGCTCAGGACTGCAGTGCCTGTGGACACTGTAAATAGGGATTTTCCACATCACCCCCACAAATAAGACAGTTCTTATGTCTGAGCTTGATATTTCTGAAGGAGAACTAAACCTGGGGAAGCTGTGCTCAACCTTCACATGTTCTGTGAATGCTTTACTGAGGCTGCTTTCCTCAGCCATAGAAAATGTAAAGACTGAAGAGGATGTACTGTGGCCACACTAGACTGAGGATATTAGTTGTGATTTTTTGCATACCCTGCCTAGCCTGTCTCCTTCTCAGTGCCTGGCCCATCACCCCAATCCCTGGGTACTGCTGGCATCCTGGACACTGTAACCTGGGGTGCTGAAAGGCTACAGAGGAGCAGCAAAGCCAAGACATCACTGGGAAGGTGACACCTCCCCAGCAGCTGGTCTGCAGCTCCACCAAGCCATCAGGACCTTACCAAGCTCCTGGGTGAGAGGGCTGAAATGATGAAAGGAGGACTAAAGGATAGTCCCAACCTTACAGGGGGTGGAGAGCAGTGCCTCTTGGTGCCTGGGGAGACATCAGGTCAGTGGTAGTGCAGTGGGGAGTGGAGATCTTCCTACCTTGAACAGCAGGATGAGAAGGATGCCGGGAATGGAAGCAATTCTGATCAACCACCGCCAGCCGATGGTTGGGTTCACCACTGATGCCAGGCCAATGATCAACAAAGATCCTGCCAACCAAAACACCTTTTCAAGGGAAAGAAAGGAGTTAAAACATGAACACGTGGCAATGATTTGTTTATTTTCTTCCCTTCTGGTCTGATCCTATGGGTAGGTGGGGAACTCTGCTAGGGAATGCTGAGGTTCAACTGAGCCATCCCGTGGCTATCTGAGAAGCTGGCCTTAGGTGGCAGGAAAGAGGAAAAGACAAGGATTTGGGGAGGAACAGCTGAAGATAGTCTTAATTAGCTGCAGATGAAAACAGACAACTTGCTGTGGATACCATTGTACTTAAAGCCACTTCTTTTGTCCTTCCAGTGACTTTTCTGCTAATGCTTATGCTCATGAATTTTCCTCTTGTCTAAATCTCTGCAGGGAAGCAGCAGACTTACAAGCTCAGAAGGCAAAACCATGCCAGATTTCCACTGCTGAAAGTTGGTGGCTCTCCAGTAGACTCAATGCCAAGTCTACCAAAAGAGAATCTGGCCTCCAATCTGCGTGTACATTCCTCTCTGTAGTTCACTTGTTGCCACTAGGAGACATCCCTTTCCAGGGGGCCACCCAAAGGAGCTCAGCCAACACAAATTACACAAAAATACATAAAAGCTACGGCAAGTTCATGAATAATCTGTGTGCAGAAATAACAAATTTCTAGGGAGAAATACAAGATTGTTCTTTTATAAACTCTTCTGTTTCTGATGACACTTTTGTAATGATGCCCTGGGATCAAAGAGACTGTAGTGAAAAGCGAATTATCCCTGCCACCAAACACATTTGGTTCAACAGTCAGATAAATCTGTGGGCTCAATGGGGTCTCCACTGATCATTTGCACATGCAGCAAGTGCCCATTGCAGAAGCCTTCAGTAAACAATAACCCCAGTTACTTTTGCTGTGGTCTTTGCCCAGCAAGTGGGCACAACCCTCACAGCATGTCTCAGGCCAAATTTGTGACTATCTATGCTAGCCCTGTCCTGTGCAAAGCCCCTTGCCATCCCTGAGCAGGGACAGGGAGAGGCACAGATTCCCTTATCTGGGAATCACTGCATAAATAATTTGTTATGACTGGGGATCCAAAGAGAGGGGAGGATGAACCTCAGCATGGAGGGGCCTGGGAATGCCACTAGCTCCAGTGCCTGCTGGTCCATCAGCACTGGTCCCACCAGAGCAGGTAACCCCATTATCAATAGGACAATCATGAGACTGGTTGGTGTCAGCCAGCATTCAAAGTTCCCATACAATGCTTGGAGGATCAAATTATTTGAGAAGATATTGCCTCTCTTCTGCAGGCAGCTGCCTGTGTATGTCTTTAGTAACACAGATGCCACATTCCAGGATGCAGGAGGCAGCAGACGCTCACTCAGACCCAGACAGGTGTGAAAAATCTGGGAGAAACGCTGACTCGCTGGAGACCTGGCTTCCCAACATCAGTGAGACAAATCTCCCAGGACTCACAGCTAGAAGAAACAGTAACGGGCTCACTCTTCTTACCTGAGATAAGGGCAACATGTATCCTCGGTATTTGGTGGGCAAAAATTCCGTTTTTATGATAAGCCTAGCAAAAAAAGGAAAAAAATGCAGAAATATAGCAACACTGAGAATTTCCATACAAGTCAAGTAACAGTTTAGCTCAGCTCAGCCAGTGCTGGACATTGATGCCTACAGACAGAGCACCATCCCCCTTCCACCACTGAGCACCCAGAGACAAGGAATCCCTGCTCATTATGCCTTCCACTCAGGCAGGCACTGAATTACATGCAAAGGAAACACAAGGCATGAATCCTTTCTAGCCCACGCTTGTGGGGTACAAGCAGGTAAACTCTGCACTCTGTACATTAGGAAACCTACAAGAAGGTCCTGTGGGCTGATCAAAGTGCCAGCATAGGCATAGAGTATGTTCATAGAATCAAACAGTTTTAGTGAATTTTATTTTCATTAAATAAAGACAACACTCTGTTCCACTTTTTAAACGATTCAATAGCCCTTGGTGCAGAGGGATCCTGGCACTGGCATCTCTCAGGCTCACAGGTGTGAATTGTGCTTCCTTGGCTGGACAGAGAGAGAGGTCGGGAAAGACCCACATTGGCTCCTTCTGTCTCAGCTGGTGAAGTGTTTCATAAAATGTGCAATTTCCCTCCATCCTCATGAGGCTCAGCAGCAGCCTCCATGGCCAGGGAATGGGGACCTTCCTGTGAAGGAGGCAGTGCCAGGAGGTCAGCGGATGCATGACGCAGGCACAGGATGCCTTCTCGTCACAACAGCAGATCTTCCCCCTTTATCCTTCCTCTACTTCAGCAAAGGGTGCTCAGACCAACATGACCAGTTCTGGGCTTTCCTGTGTGGGAAGCAACCAGGCTTTGAGGAACCATAGAAGATGCTGAAATGTTGCTTTTGTTTCCCTGAGAGAGACAAAATAGTTTTTTAGCCAGGCTCCTAGTGAAGTGGTTGTTAATATTGTGAATTTCTCCTCTCCCTGCCACATCCCCCTTTCTGCCCCAACAGGACAAAAAGTTTCACTTAAGTTAGAATGTTTTACATCATTCAAAAAGAATTTGCTACTTAAGCAGAATTGTTGTGACTTTTTTTTTACAAGGAAGCAGCCTTCACTCTTCTGTTACCTGTCTAATTGTTTTTATATGTGCTTAATAATCCCTCTGTCACCAATTTAACGTAAACCAGTTGCCCCTTCTGTCCCTGGGAACTGCAAATTAGTTTGATTAACTAGGATTTAGTGAAATTACAGAACAGCATTTTGGTGATATGGGAACTTTATCCCCTTTCCCCTTCCAGCCCCCCTGAAGGCCCCTGCTCCACCATCGCCTTCAGGTCACAGCTCAGCCACAGCTCACTGGGCTCAGTGCACGGAGACCCAGCACTCCACCAGGGTCAGCCAAGATGAGCTGGAGGGCCTGTCTTGCTGTAAACCCAGGAACTCAGCCCCTCAGGGCCCGTCAGTGCCTCTGTTAAGTTCCCTGGGAAGGTGAGCTTGCCACTGCCCGTGCCACAAGGCATGAGGCACAGCCTTACCCTTGCGCGTGACCCGACACACCACCTCCTACCATGGCCCGCAGGAACACAAACCAGATGTAGGATGGGGCAAACGAGGTCAGCAGGGAGAAATAGGCTGCCCAGAGGAATGAGAGCAGCAGAATCTGCAAAAGGGGAAAAATCAGGGTCATCAAACCACAGGCTCAGCCAGGCGCATGGCTCCCGTGGAGCTCAGGAAAAGGTGGTGCAGCCCCCAGCACTCACTCACCTTCCAGCGGCCATACCTGTCAGCCAGGAGCCCAAGCACTATGCTGAAGACCATGTAGCCAAAAAACACCATCTAAGGGGAATTGAAACACAGCTGTGGAGGGCCCACTCCCAGGAGCACTGGGAAGCTCTACTCTTTGAACTGTGGGTGAGCTGCATGCTCCCAGGGCAGCAGGATGAACTGCAGTGCCCAGAACCATGAATAAGGCAGCTGTCAGGGGATGACCTCCTTTGTGTGGGCACTCACTCCTTCAATCCTCAAAGCTGGGGGATGGATGGCAAGGGCATCAAAATAAGAACATGGAAGTGGGGACTTGCTTTGGAATTACAGCTCTGTGAATGGACATCTGCTCTTGTCAGCTTGATTTCTGGTTTTCTACAGTTGTGGTACTGTTCTTATTCCTGAACAAAGGCCCTAGGAATTTATTTGGCCCACTGGGAAGTGTACTTTACAAAGCCCCTGACAGTGACCACATGGTGGATAACCTGTCTGGGGGGAACACAAGTCACTCACCGTTGTGACTAAAGCCACCTGCCAGTCTTGAAGCTGCCACTCGCATCGGATGAGAGGGGACACAACAGTTATTAGCATGATCTCCATGGCTTCAGCCACCTTTGGAAACAAGTGTACCTGTTAGCAAGAAGGGAAACCGGAAAGAGCCCACAGGGGAAAGTCTCTCAGTCCTACAAGCCTGCACCTTGGCAGTCCCACGGTGTCAAAAGAGTCCTGTGAAGCCATGGTGCCTCCACAGTGGTCTGAGCCCTGTGCCTGATCTGGAAGACGCAAGCACTTGGCAACAGGGAGAGGAGGGGAGAAAAGCGCATCTAGAAAGCAGGTATCTAGGTACACCCTGTATCTAGGAATTTTGGAAAGAGTCAATCCTTAGCAGAGGAGACTCTTATCCTGCTGTGCTAGTGGAAGACCTTCAACCACCTCTGGAAATGAATCTGCTTGGTTAGGCAGCTGACTGTGAATTCAGGAATCTAACATAGAGATGAACTCTTAAAACTGCTTTTGATTAAAAACTTCATAGGTCCATTGGCTGTTTGCCCCAGCAGCTGGCTTCAGTTAGGAGTGAGGCTATTGTTTACACATAGTTACAGACTTCTACGCCTCAGCTGCAGTGATTCTCTTGAATATACCCTCATTACATCTTTACCCCAGCCTGGCCTCAGGCTTTTGCCAAAGTTCTCAAACCAGATACACCATTTACCCAAGACCATGAAAATTAGGAAATTTTTCAGGTAGCAAAGGGTGAGAAGATGGCAGCCCTCCTGTGCTGTGTTGCTCAGTGTTTGGGCACCATGGAGATGACATGGAAAATGCCAATGTGAGGCTGAACCTAGCCCTCAGGCACTACTGAAGACATGCCCTGACAGTGCCTCAGGGCAGCAGCCAAGCCACGGTGCTCTGGGCCATCCTGCTCAGCTTTGCCCTGAGATAGGTGTGATATCCATGTGGCCAATATCTACTTTGGCCAAAGATAACAATAGCAGAAATCCTGCTTGAGAAGGCATGTGTGGGAAAAAAAACGGGCTACAATATGTGCTCCCAGTGTTTATGGTTATTACTGCACAATAATAAGAGAAATAAGAACATTTTTTTCAGGTCAGTGCAGATGGCTGCAGATACCTACCACAGTGCTGCCCATGATGAAGAAGAGCATGATGTGGAACCTCCCAAACCCAATGGTTTCCACAGCTTCTTCCACTGTAAATGTCTTCTGCCCTGAACACCAAAGGGAAATAGAGAAACAAAAACTGTCAGCAGTCAAATTGTACCTCCTCTTCATGAAATGTCAACGTTTTTCATGCTCCTGTAGCAATGAACCAGGAAAAAGACTGGAAACATCTACCAATTGTGTGTTCACTGACCAGCCCCTGGGCGTTCTGGTGACCAGGCATGGCAAGGGGTTGCTGAAACAGCAGCCAGTGGTAATGGAGGAAGGACAGCCTTGCACTGAGTTACCCCAGCTGCTTCAGAAACCTATGGCTTGGACTGCATCTGGGCAATGCTCTACTGCCTTCCCCTGCCCAAACTGCTGTGACACTCAGTCCCTCTGCACTCCTGGGATACAGTCCTTCTCCCAGCAGGAGTGGTGTGAGTTGAGGGTTGCCCCAGGCCCAATTCCTGCAAGATGAGCACAGCTCTGAGCTCTGGGCTGTTTCATGCCCTAAGCCTTTATTCCTGACTTCTTCACCGCCCTCAGCACTTAACCCATTTAATGGTCAAAAGAAGCATCTCAAGATCAGGGCTGGGTCACCCTTCTAAACAGACTTTGCAGAAAGATTTCACTATATGAATACTTTCAAACTCTTACTTAGGTAAAGTCAGAGCTGCATAAATTTTTCTGTCAGGCTATATATTTCCAAAAAAGTAATCTCAAGCTCATCAAGACTACCTCTGAAATAAAACAGAACTAACTGCAGAATTTCAGAAGAAATTCGGGTTTTTTTGCAAATGCAGGCCCTTTTAGATGCTTTTCAACATTTTTTTTCACTTTAAAATACTTCTGAAATAGAATAAAATTTAAAAAAATAATATCCAAAATAAATGAGTCATCAAATCACCAATATAATAAAATGTTTACACAAAGAAGAGGCCTGAGAAAAGCCAAACCAGCCAGCTCTTCCCACTGCTGTAGGCAGCAGTCACCAGACTGGTAGCTGTGATGGGAGAGGAGTCGTATGATGCTGCTGTTTGTGGTTCCAGTTACAGAAGATTTAGGTAGCTGGAGTAGCAGGACTGAGGACCCTCCCCCTACCCCAGCTAAATGAGGACCCAGATTTCTAGTCCTGCCAATACAAACCCACCTTTTGGTGATTCTTTTCTCTCTGTGTGGATTTCCTCCAAGCCAATAGCATTTTCTGCCTCTTCTGGTGCAGTGGCCATCTCAGCTCCTGCTGGGATCCACCGTCAGACAAGGCTAGGATTTAACTGTGAAACCTCTGGACAGTCACAAGACAGCAAGGCAGTTTCTTGTGCTGGAGTGGAAACATTCGGATATGGTCAAACATAGTTTGTTTCATGCAGCTGCTGGGAGATATCCCTTCCCATCATGGTTTTGGTGAAGAACAGATAGAAACTTCACAAGGTAAGTTGGTTGAACTGACAGAGATCAGTCATCACACTGCACTGGCTGTTTTTATGGAAAGTTCAGGGACTGCCTTAGGGAAGACTAGAGACCTGCTAACACAAGAGAGCATGTGATGACTTTCCTAGCCCAGAGGTCAATGAAATGCAGAAACAGTCTAAAAGATGCTGCATCTCCAAGAGCCAAGACATGATATGACTAGTAGGTGGTTGTCTCTGTTGGAGGCTCCCCTATGGGTGCTGGGTTTGAGAGGGCAGTAGAGGTGCTGCACCCCGTAATTTCTCAGCCTGATGGGAGCCCCCAGTGGGGCAGAGCCAGGTGACCCATCCAACTTTCTAACCCCGGCTGCTTGAAGATGGCATGGCTAGCCCAAACTCCTCCTCACCCAGCCTGCACCTTGCCAGCACACAACTTCCTGCTGCAAACTTTATCCTGTGCCTCGCCCCCTGCCGTGCTAATCCCCATCCTCTCAGGGTATCAAGAAACACAGCCATGGATTGTGACAGGGAGAACTTGGCTGCCTCTGCTGGTGTTTCTGGTTTCCAGTGCTAGATCCCTTGGCCTCATCACTGTTGCTTTTCCTCATTAGAAAAGCTCACTTTAATCCCAGGGCAGGGATTAAGCACACTGACGGCTTAAACCCACAAGCTTTTCTGCTGAGTACATGCTCAGACACTGGGGGGGGGGCTCAACAGATCTTCAGTTTGATGACACCTTCTGCTTTGATTACCTCCCTGTAGAGGTGCTGGGCTTGGCCCAGGCAGAACTCACAGCAAACCAGCACTGGGGAGGCTGCAGTAGGGGGAGAGCTGGAGGGAATTAAAGGCCGAGAGCATCTAATGAAAGGTACAAAACCCCAGCTGAGGTGGAGGGCAGCACAAACATGGGAAGCATGGAGTTACAGTACTCACAGGCTGGATACCTTGAAAGCATTATACCAAGGTGCAGTCACAAGGAGGTCATTAAGGGCTAATGGCAGATTAGTCAGTCGGATCACATACACTGACCTTGCTGTTATAGATCATCACAGTCCAGCATGCAAGAGGATGTGTAGGATATTGCTTACATCTGTCTCACAGTGTCCTCAGAGGCAGCAATAGCTGGCAGCAGCACACAGTGCCACCAGCTGACCATAATGGCCAACAGCTAGGGACCATTTCCAAGTGGAACTGGCTCAACAGAAATCAAAAAAGGTGCTTGGAAGATCCCACAAGAAGAGGTAAAGATCTACTGTGTGGCTGAATTGCAAAAGGCTTTGCAATAACAAAATCTGGGCACCAGTTTATCTCCTTTATGACTAAGGACCTGCAAACACATTCTAAGCTGCCACATCACACCTCTGGTAAACAGCTACTCTCTTCCAAAAGCCTGTGGCAGGCACGTCAAGGGTGTTGGAAGAAAAAGGATCAAGCCCTGGGCCTTTGTCCACTCATCCTGATGCTGGGATGTTCTGCTAATTTTTGCTGAGGGGTGTTGGAACATTTCATTGGCACTTACCTACTCTGGGCCATATGCCCTCCTTCTGGGAAGTGCCACAACTCCTCCAGACAAGGGGAGGGAACCCCAATCCTTGGTGCTGCTGTGCAGAACTACCAGTGAGGACCAGGTGCTCAAGCAGAAGGCTGCAGTGCCACTTCCAATACCTGACAGTAGACAGACACTCTCAGAGGTATCAGGATGTTGGATAGCACCTAATGGGAGAACCACACTACTCAAATAGCAGCGGGTGAGCAGGTGGGATACATTCTCTAGCATCTCAACACTAGAAATCTTTGCAGGCACAGTAAACCTCCTAACAGTTCCTATCAAACCCAGGATTTCATGCCAAACCTTTGCAGCCCTGTTTGCCTTAATGGAACAGCTAGTGCCTATCATGCATCTTCAGGGAGTCACAAATTTTCCACTATTTGCAATTCCCAATTCCTAAATGCCAGTTACATGAGCCAGGAGAACAGCAGTGACAAAGCTGCTGCTGGCAGGGAAAATAACAATCCTCCATCTGAAGGGAGCAACCAAGAGTGCAGTGAAACTGCTGCTGGGACCCGTCAGAATGATGACATGAGCCCACACCAGAGGGCTGTGAGGCACAAAGGCCACACAATGTGCACTTCTGCATGTGACACCAGCTGGGAACTTTGTCAGTAAAGTCAGAGACCTCCCTCTTGTGAGAATTCCCCTCACAGGTGAATGATCAGATACCCCCCACTATTAATCAAGACTTGATTAAATATTTATTTACTTAGTGAGGTTTTCTTACCTCTGCGGTGTCTCAGGCAAGAGGAGCAGACCTTTCCTCCTTTATGACTGTATCTCTTCTGCTACTTAGTTTTTACAGTGTTGGTGGTGCTGTGGGTTTGGGATCCAGCTCTCAGGAGTCAGGTTTCCTCCTTGCTGGGCACAGGCACATCCCTCTCCACCTGCCTCCACCCCCAGAAATAGGTGCTGCAGGCAGAGTGCCCAAGTGCTGATCTGTGCTTTTCCCATGGCATCTACAGGTCCTCCACAGGTGCTGCCCACCACAGGTGTTGGTACTTGCCCATCCCTTTTTGTAAGAATGACCCCAAGTAGACGCAGGGAGGATGCTGAGGAGACCCCTACTGCAACACCAGCTGGATTCAAGCTGATGGGTTTCAGAGGTGGCTCCTGCAGCATCAGTGCCCATATAAGGCACCTTTACCATCCCCTGCAAAGCCATGAGCAGTGGCTGGGCACTGCAGCCACCAACCCTCCTTAGGCCAGATGAAGCCAACTCAGATACCAGCACCATCAGAAAAATAAGGTCAAGTTCATCTGCTTCATCCTTCTAAATTTCCTGACCAAGTAGCAAAATGCAGGGAGCGTTCCTGGTTTGAACTGCCACAGTGATCCCAACCCTGTTGTGCAGCAAATCTCAGTGCTATGACAGCTACGGGCTCTTGACTAGGAATGTACATGTCTACCTTTACTAAATATTGACATTGGTATAAGCCAGTAAAGATGCTGGGAGGTTTTTTGTCTTTGTATCTCATGAGGGTTCCCAAAATCCTTCTGTTTTGAAATATGTACACTGAGCTGGCAGCAATGCTGCAATAGTTTTATCACAGTATGTTACTCCCATGCTGAATCTTATGCTTCCATAAGCATCTGGAAGACATTTGCTACCAGCCAACATATGCTATTTCACAGCCTTATTTTACCTCTCCTTCTTAATAATATCCAATATTCAACTGTTATTGGCATCTGCTGAATGACATGCATGATGCAGGCTGCCAGATCCATACCATTTGGTTTTCATTGCAAAATCTGAGACAGTGCACATGCAATCACAGGAGGGCACAGATGTTTCAGCATTCCAGCTTCCCAGCACAGAAGGGAAAAAATGACCAAAATACCAGTGAAATTCTAAGCCATGAAGATGTACTTTCAGGCCCAGGTGTTCTGGATTGCACAAAGGGATACTATGTCTATAATTTTTTTTCAGCGACCTTATGATATTTTAATTATTTGTCATGGAAAGGTAAAGGCTGGTTAGAATAAAGCACAAATGGAAATGTCTACATGCATGAAAGGTCCAGAAGAAATAAAAGACCGAGAGCAAGAAGAAAGGTCTCCATGCTGGCCAAGGACATGATGGAGGGCCATCATCTGTGTAAACACTGAGGAAAGTATTGTTTGCTCCAGGAGCCAGAGGCCAGACTCCAAGAAACTGACTTCTGGAGTTTATAAAAGCTCATTCCAAAAGCCAGTTCATCATTACCAGCCCAGATGACCTAAGGGACTGGACAAAAACTCAATACCCAAAATACTCGATACTTTCTTCATCTTCCACATCACAAGGTTGTCCTGGCAGGAGGGCCTAGGCACACACAGCAATAGCTCTCATGAGGAGTAAAATACTCAGGAAAGAATGTGTGACTGAAAACAGTTTGCTTGACTTTGCTATCCCTTTCCCTTCCTACATGGTCATTCACTGAGGGTTTTTTAATGTTCGTTTCCTACAAAATGATGTAACTCATGTCACCAATTCTCAGAAACAAACAACTCCTTACCCACAGGACGAGCTTTGGGTCCAGAAGCACCCATTCCACCCTAGGCACCAATCCTGAGTCTGCAGCAGTGGGACATACTGAGGCCCTGGCTTGCTTGAAGTCACACCTTCTCCAGCAATGGGCAAAGTTTAGATAAAGTCACTGGTCTGTTGTACCAAGAAGGCCTATTAGTCTGTAACAGTGGTCTCTGCTGGACCTGACCACATGCGATGGCCACAGCCACAGAAACAGCCAGAAAACATGGTCCCATTCAGCTGAGCAGATGTACAAGTAAACAAACAGCCACTGCTCTTCTCTGCTCCAAAATCTCCCTTATCTTCTCCAGGAAAACCTTTGAAAAACAAGGCACTCTCTGGAACATTTCTGGGTTTTTAAAGAATTCTTCAAAAACCTCAGATGGAAGCCAGGGCTCTCCTCAAAGTGTATCAGTGCAACCGTGCCTCTCAGCAGTATTTCATCTGAATGCTCCCTGATTATAAGTGGGCCTGGTCCACTTGTGGAGTGGGGAAGTGCCATCCCTCTATCACAAATGCTCAAGTGAGACACAGGCTCTGCTGTGTTTTTCAGTTGTGCACAGAAAAAGAGAGCTGAATATGGAATTAAGCCCAGTTTTTGAATGGCTGTTCAGTACAGTAAACAACAGACCATCTCATCACCTGCAGTAATCACAGGATAACTTGCTTTTCTTGCTTAAAATGTAAACCTCAGACAAAAAGCAAAGCATCAAGAAGTTCTAAAAGGAACAGATATTCTGTTTCTGGTAATCACCTTCTCAGTTACACCGCAATCACATCGAAAGGTGTAATAAAGATAAAATGTGTATTTGTGCAGAAAATTCACCCGCTGTTTCGTAAAGCAAATGGTTTTCTCTGTGTTTGGTAATGCAAAACTACTTTGGCCTTTCTTGCTGCAAAACTGCTTTTCTCCTGAATAGGAATAAACAAAACAGGCTGGAAGGAAGAAACAAAGGTGATGAGCATACACTGAGCAACTGTGACACCATCTGCAGTGATATCCATGTGGTTTTTGTCTGTATTGTAGGTTACCCATGCCCAAAGAACTGGTGACACAAGACCATGCAAGGGTCATGGACACACTCCCATGCCCACCTCTTCTCAGCTCCAGCTGCTGCTCCTAACCCAAGCTGTTGTTGAAAAAGGCTCGTGGCTCTGCTGGCAACCAGTGCCCAACATCAGTGTGGCTTCTTGAGACCACAAGAGAAAATCAGAACAACTGCTTTGCCTGGGGCTGTATTTTCTCCCCTGTCGCTGTAGCTGAAGGTGACTCTCAAGCCTGAATGCTGCAGAAATATTACCTGTGATGACTCATTACACTGTGTGTCCTGCTGGGAACACTCCCAGGTTGTTTTTTTGGTGGAGCTGGATATCAAGAATGTGAGGTTTGAAAATAAGGGCCTGTTTGGTTACGTCCCATGAAAGGGAACACTGTCCACTCCAAATCCATTGGTGTGCTCTGTTTTCTTTACATACTTAATGGTTAAAAAAACACAGCCTGATTAACACTATTCAGTTTGAAAGATTAGTAATTAATGAATATTTAGGAAGATCACAGTACATCAGTACTTCAAATTCATGTCAACTGCTTTGATTCCACTCTTCTTTCTGTTCCTTAGGTATTAGCATTTCTACATAATCTGCTTTAACAACCCATCTTGAAACATACAGCACAGGAGGAGTCATCTTAAGTCTCCAGTGAGAAACAAGCCAACAGAGATAAATAAAATGGCTAAAAATGTTGAAATGGGTGCAGTCTTTCGTTTACACAGGTCAAAACTAACACTTTTGTTAAGTGATGATGTGTGCAAACATCTATAATACAGTGCTGTCAAGCCCTGGAGAAAATCAAATAAAAAGAAGGTTATTCTAGTAAAGCATGTAGAAAATTGCAAGCCTGCAATACAATCTGTCTTTGAGCTGGTTTGCATTGTGTGCTAAATGACGGGCTACAATCTTGTAAGGGACTTAATCATGTCACATGATCAACCACAGCTTAAAACAACAGCCAAAACATATTTTCCTCTGAAAGAAATATACCACAAAGACGAGGCAGTAAATGGAGCAAAACATGTGTGAGTTGATTATTAATAACTGGTTTAATTCAAAAGCTACATCTCCTCTTTTCAACCAAGCAGTAGGCAGCTGACTTCATCAAATGCTGAGGACCAGGTACTTGGCAAAGACATCAGTGGAGACACTCAGCCAAGGGTCCAGCCAGCCCAGCTGATACAGTTCAGCTCTCAGCTGATACACCAGTATATTGGAATGTAGCTATTACATTTTCATCTGCAGCTGCTCTTCTTTCAAGGGCCACATCCCATTCTCTTTCATCCCATATACCCTACCCTGTGGGTGAGCAACCACAAGGAAACAGAGCCTGGTCTGAGGAGTGAAGCAGTGATGCACTGGCTTCACTCTTCTGCAGTGCCACTGATGATGTGCTTGAAGGAGAATGGAGAAAATTTGTACCCGGCTCCCACGTAGAACTTGTTCTGAAACTCCACCCTGGGGAGGAGCAGAGGAAGGCATCAGTGCTGCTCACAGGCAGGATCTACTGGCAGCCAAGAGGCTTATACATGGCACCCATGAGAAGAGGGAGGCCACGATAGATAGTGGCCTCTGAGACAGGACATAGGCTCTTTCTGGAGCCAGCAGTGAAACACAGGCAGCCCAGGGAGCAACCTGGCATGCATCAGCTTAGACTTTCCATCAGCCAGCCTGGAAATGCTTGTTGTGAGGCCAGTCAGCAGAACTTTGCCTGCCCAGTAACCTGCTTCCAGCAGCTCTGAGAGCTGGGATAACCACCTGCTGGTTTAACACTCTGGTAGGAGACAGACATCTCCCGTGCCCTGCACAATGACAAGCACCTGCACCCTGCACCCTGTTTTTCCTTGTCAGTGTTTCTGGTTTGTGGTGGGACATTACATGATGGAAAAAAACCACAGCTTGGCTGCTCAGGCAGGAAGACGAGTTATGGTGGTGGTAAAGGGTGTTTTGCCACCTTGGTCTCGCTTACATACTAGCCTGACAGTGCATCTGCACTGCTGTCCTTGCCTGCACTGACATCCAGTTAAGGCAGATATGAGCTAACTTGAAACTGCTTTGCCACAAAGCCAAAACAGCTTGGAGCTCAACTTGAGCTGATGGCACAAGTGTTGACCCAGGTTTTCATCAGGTTTTGTGCCCCCAGCTGAACTCTTCCTGACCTAGGCAGTCCCAGCCCTATTGTTTGACAATAACCTTTGACAGTAATCTTGTTTGATGGCAACCTTGGGTGGGATACACAGCCAGTGGTGGGGCTGTAGAACCTTTGAGCCTTGTCATGCAGGTTAAAGTGGCCTTGCTGGCTCTGCACATTTACCAGGACAGAACTGCAGGTTGCCATTGGCCTCACATGCTCACAGCCGCCACAGGCACAGGAGGACAAGCAGGTTGCTCCAGGGAGCAGCTCAGAGCAGGGAGCTCTGACCTCCCTTTGGAGGAGTCTCCCTTGCTTCACTTGCCAAAAGCAACTGATGTTCTAATGCACAGGTACTAGTACAGCACGTCTAGTACAGGCTGACGGGGCCACCTGTGTTCACAGCCTGATCCCTTCCAAAGACTGCTCCAAAAACCTCCAGAAGACCACACCACCTACCAGTGCAGACGCAAGGCATGCAGGAAGGCAGAGAGCCCCTCCATGACCAGCAGGATGGCCACTGTCAGCACTGCAAATGCTGCAAAGATAATGAAGATGACAATGAGGCCTGTCCAGCCACTGCTGCTCAACCCGTTGTGCATCACCATGGTCCAAAGCACCTCTGACAGCTCTGTAGAAACAAATAAAGGGAAAACAGTGCTGAGCAACAGCTGTGGACAGACATGCAGTCTGCCAGCTCACCCATTTTTCCCAGTCAGATGAATTGGCCTAGGATAAAATGCACATGATAGTAACATATACATGACAGTGATCATATTTGACCACCTCGGCTTTCCATGATGACCAGGGAAGGAAAGTGGATGCAGCTTGTTTTCCATTGCTCCTTTTCACTGTGTTAGAAGCTGATGGTGCTGTTTTGGCTTAACTTTGCATCACAAGTCCATGGAAGCACACTACCAAGGCTTCTGTTAGCCTGTCATGATACACTCATCAGTTTAATTTACACTTCCTTAACATGGCAGGTAGGCAGTATGTGCAGCCTTCTAGGACTGCCTGCTACTAAATCCCAGTGAACATGATCGATTGACATGTCAAAACATGTGCAGATTAGGATACAAGCTGCACTGACTGAACCTAGCTAAGACTCACAGGAGGCATGTAATTCCCACTTGTTCTCCAAACCACTTCTCCTAGGGTGTCATGGAGATTCTGTGGTGGGGAAAAAAAACGAAGACAATTGGCTGGTCCCACCCAAGGCAGGATGTATTTGTGTTCAGGTTTCTTGCCATGCTCTTAAAGATTTTTTTTTTTGTGCACAGGTTTATATCAACATTCACAGCACTGGTATATCTGACATGTACTCTCAGCTCAATAACATATTCCTAACTTAACTACCCCAGTCACACAGGAGCACACAAGAGCAATTTTTCTCTTGTGATACAGGCAAAGCAAGGATTTAGCCCAGGTCTTCTACATGTGGATGCTCCAGCCACCAGTTCAGCGTCCCAGGGATCCCTTCCAATTGCTGCTCTCAGGAAAAAAGAAATCTTGTTGATGTAATTTTGTAATGCTGCAAAGGAATATGGTGGTTCTCCAGGCAGAATACATAGGACTGCCCTTAGCTAAGCTTTTTAGTTGGTTTATTTTATTTTATTTAGATATCTGTCCTCCATGTAAAGCTAATGTGTATTAGCTTCCACTCAACTCCTACTAAGCTCATTTCTGTGTCAAACAGTACAGCTCACCCCTGTCAACCCATGGCACGCCACACCACAAGCCCTCCCCTTTTTGTTTTCATTTTTTGTGTGCTCAATTCTTTAGGGCAGGTGCAACTCCTAGCCAGAGGCAGTACAGCAATATTAATAAAAAACATTTCAGAAAAATTAGAGACATTGAAAACCTCAAGTTCCAGCCTGAGGCAGTTTCTAGTTTTTGAGCATTTGTTTTTATCATAAATCAAGGCAAAAGACATTGAAATGCTGTACATTTTTCATGGAATGTAAGGTTCCACTGAATGTCACTGGGAAAAATCCCACTGAAAATGACAAATTCCAGAAGCTCTTGAACCAGATGTTTTGTTTCTAGTTTGCTGAACAAAATCAAAATAACTGTTTCAAGTAATTTTGACATTTGTCTGCGTACCCTGAGGCTACAGCAAGTGCTTCTTGGAAAAGAAGCTATGACTCCATACTGCCTTTACCTCCACGGACTGGACTACCCATTTGGACTGCACCACCCACTGTGCCACACGCCGTGAGGACTATTCCAGAGGGGTGGCTACAGAGCAGTGTGGGAAAGGGGCCCCAGCCAGTAAATGCAGTCAGGAGCTGACTCACACATAGCTGCCAGGGATCACCACTGAAAACTGAGATGGCCACTGTGAAATGCTTAGATTGACCTAACCTGAAGCAAAATATCCCAAGACACAAATGGCCACAAGAAGAACTTGGATTTTATGAAGAAATCTGCAGGAATACTCAAACACCAGCAGAGGCAGTGATCAGCACGGAGTTGCTGGTCAGGAAACGAACAGGTGGACAATCACTCACGTGCATGGGCCAAGCTCAGCGCCCAGAGCCGCAGGTAGGATGCTGTGTTGGAGATGCAGCCAAGGCAGTATTCAATGGTGTGGATAGCTTGGTGGACAAATATGTCTCCAAAATTGAACTGAAACAACATAAAACCAAACACATTTTATTAGTTCCTAGTTCAGGACTTCTTGGCTAACAGAGCAACACTCCACAAAAGGCTCTTCGTACTCCTTCCTTTTCCTTGCTGTGTCCCAAGCAATGCAAAGATATTTCCCAGGTAAAGGGACTGCTCTGAAAAGTGTCCATTCTGTATGATCTTCCCGTACATTCTCCCTGGAGAAATACAATTCCAGTGAAAACCAAATGCTCGGGAAACAGCTCATATTCCACTCTTACAATTTCAAATATTTAAATGTCAATCCAATTGCTAACAATGTGATTTCTGACAGAGACATAAGTCCTTAGGTAAAACAGTGGCTTTCAGACTATCTGCCTATGGGCATACACATTTTGTGAGATATCACTGAATTACTGTGTCTTATAATAATGAATAAACAAATCTGTGAAGATTCTCTGTGACTGGGAACAGCCAGCAACATCCACACTCAATATTGTTGATACTCCCAACTGCCACAAACACTTCTGTTACTTTTTCCTGGGCTGTTGCCTACTGCAGAAGCCAGACAGTATCTGCCAAAGGAAGACTTTTCTCCTTAGTCAACAGTTCTGGGTTCCAACTTTTAAATTCTCCTTTGCAAAATAAAGGGAGGAAAACTCACTGACTTGGGAAAGGGTTGACCTTCTCTGGGTGCAATGTGGAAATGAAACAACCACCCCTGAGGAAACAAAATCCTGAGGTTTGTAAAAGCCTGAGGTTTGTAAGAATACCTGCCACCACCAAGCAAAACTGAAGGAAAAATTTAGGGGAATTATTTCAGTGAAAATTCAAACCTCTTTCTGTTTGGAAACACAAAGTGCTACAACAGTGTGTGTTGACATCTTGTTAAAAAGAAGGGCTGACAACTCTGAAAAAGTCTTCTGCTTGACTTTGTGTCTTCTACTATTGTGTCTGACTCAATAATTTCCTGCCCAAATTTTCTTACCTCTTCATCATCACCCTCATGTCCTTCATGGCCACCACTGTGGTCTCCCTGGGAAGCTTTCTTGGAGTGATTGGTCTCTTGGACATCTACCTCATTTTCACCTCCAGGGTTTCCTGAGATGGCTTGAGAACGGATCTTTCAGAAACAAAATGTAATAAATTTTTTGTCATGCTACAGGCTGATACCAAAATGAAGAAGTCTATGGCACAGAACTCCCTCAATAACCTCATGATGGGTAACAAATGAAGGATTATATCATCAACACGAAGACAATTCAAAAATATTCAGTCATCCTGGACTACAGAAACTGAATATTTCCATGGAATGGCTAACAATACCTAAATATTTTCCATCCTAGAGCATTTTCCAGTGCTTTCAACTATTTCACTATTGACAAAAACGGCAACCCATCTTCTCCCTGTAATTATTCTTTACAGAGATTTTCTAGAGGCCTGAATAACCTGATCTGAGTCTCACTCCAGAAACAACAGCACAGCATGAAAATAGACCTACATCATGTAACAGTCCTCTTATATAGCATAACCAAATATGGACCTCATGGCTTCGCTCAGGTTCTGTCACTCTTTATAGCTTCCAGGAGGTTTCATGGGAAGGGTCTCATGACAACATATTGTTTCCTATTGCAGCAGTAATCACTGTCACACCCACTTTATCTTTGCTTTACTTGAATGTCAGCGTAGAAAACAGATTTTGTTGCAAACATATAAATCTGGGGGAATGTAAGATGTGATCAGACAGCTAACATATGAAAATTAGGAATGGAAATATGGGGACACAATAGGAGGTAGGGAAAACCTGTCAGATGTTGCTAGCATAAAAGCAGGAGATGGAGTCAGCCGTGTCAAGCTTCCATCCAAATCCCAGAAGAATGACAAAATAAGAAATTACAGTGCAGAGGCAGGGCTGCAAAGGTCTCCCAGGGACCTGGCTTTCAGTTATAGGTCAGAAGTGACTGTGTTGGAAAAGGTCAAGCAGCACAGCCAGCATCTCTTTCTTCAAATGGAAACATCTGTGCCCTATAAAAGGCACTCCAGGCACTAACTCTAACTACAAAGAGAAGTAAATCTTGACAGACAAGTAAAGTCCTATTAGTGTAATAAAGGAGAGAACTAATGAACAACTGGGAAACTGCAGCTGCCACAGTTATGTGTTATGTGCTGCAGAGCTGGGCAAACCACAGAGCCCATGGGAAGGAGGGCTCTGTTAATGTGAAGGCAATCACTTAGGGAAGAAAGCACTGCTAGAAAGCGGGCAACAGTTTTTAAATCAAGCTTCTTCTTTAAGCAGTGTTTTCTCTCCAATACCAGGACTATCAGAAATGCTCCATTTCTACAGAGCAGCTAATTGGTGGTTAGTGGTGATTGTGGACTAACAACTGAGGTTTTTGCCCTGTCTTGGCTTTACTAGAACTTCAGTCTTTCTAAACTTTCTATGACTTTGGATATGACATGTGAAAGAGCTTGATGTCAGCTTAACAAATAGGGCATGGCCTTGCGACCAAAGTTCCTGCTTCCAGGGATATGTTTCCTTCTCTGGAGATAATTTAAAAGCTGACTGGTCACAATCCTGAGTAACAAGCTCTAGGGGACCCTGTTTGAGCAGGGAGGATGGACTAGATGACCTCCAGTGATCCCTTCCAAACTTAACCATTCTGTGATTCTAGTTTAGATGGCTCAAACATGTCCATACACATGCCCTTGGTGTATGTGGCATAAAGCACACTTTGAACTCATCAGCGAGAGTCTGAGATCAGAGAAGAGCACTTCTTAATTAGATCACTGCAAACGAGTTTTGGGGTCTATCTCCTCATCCTTGCCTCCGCTGTACTGAATCACCCTTGACCGATCCACATCCCTTACCATGCGCTGTGCTTTCTGGTGGTTGGCTCGGAGGATGAAAGGTTTAATTAGGAGCATCCAGGGAACAGCAATCAGAGCAAATATGACCAAGAAACTCTGCACTTCTTTCTAAAAGACAAAACAACAACAAGAACAAAAAGTTACTTTACTTCCTTTAGCCAACTATATTTATGGTTAGAAACCTGATTCCGTAAAATGGTATTTTTTTTTAATACAACAGATATACTCCCTGCTTGGTTGTGTATCTTCTGCTTGTAAGGACATGAAAATAAATGTATACTGCTTAAGGCTCCAGAAAGCACTTCCAGATAGAGATGGTTGGAGATTTGGAGGTGAAAGGCTTTCATGCTGGAAAGGGCTAATTTACCAAAACCCAATGTTACTGACTTGAACCTGGCTGTCCAGTGTCCCAAGGGAATGTCCTAACTGTTGTGGGAGCCAGTCAGTCTGCCTTGCTTTGATCAGTGTGGCAATGCTGCAGTAAGAGCCAAGTCATTTAAGTCTTGCCCTGGATTTGCTCTAGATTTGCAATTCCAGAAGGGAATTGAATTCCTATAGCTTAGGCTTGGTACCACATTGTCCCCACAACATAAGGTGTTCTTTCAGTGCAGTATGGCACCCCTATTGCTGTCCTAACATAACTGCTTGTACTTCAGAAAAAAAATGACAAAAAAACAAACAAAGAAACCCTTAACTACAACTTCTGCATTTTCTTAAAGCTGGTTCAGATCTCAAATCACCTCATGATTTTTCTCATACAATATTGCATTCAGACTACCCAGGTGGATGGCACAGACTGTTATTGGTGAGGCAAGGAGATAGGAATCTGAGAAAAAAAAATTGCCATCTTGGGAAGGCTTTGGGTTGTTACAAAGCAAAATGTTACCCAAAGACTTTTTGAAGGCTGGGAAAACTGTGTTTTCCCAAACTCCCTCTGAAGCCTTAACACAGTTACTTGGAACTAATTGGGACTCTCTACTAACTGACTCCCCAGCAGCCCTAAAACTGAGCTCACGCTGAAGTGCCAGAGTGTGCAACTGTATAGAAGTAGGTGCACACATGTGGCTGGATGCTGCATTTGTTTGCATATTCTTCATTGATGTTGCTGATATAAAATCAATCAAGGAAAAAAAAAAATTCCATGTTTTGACCAAATAAATAGAGATGAATTTAAAGGAACTTTTCTCTTAGAGGAGATTTTTTTGATGGTACTTTTGCCTTTTTTTTTTAAAGTGAACTCCCCAAAGGAGATATTTCTGACAAGAAGCTGCCATAAAATCCTCTAGGTGCTTCTATTTTTTTACATCAAGTTGTGAAATATTTGACTTTTTCAAAGAAGAAATAAGAAATTATGAAGGGAGGGAGATGTCTCCAGCGTCGTGATCAGACTTCAGGACAGCACATCTGCAACACCCACCTTTGCATCCATAATCACCCTTCTTTTCTTTTTTCACCAAAAGTATCTTCAATTGCACCATTGTTCTTGTAAGGATAACATTAAGAATGAGGTTCTCTCTGCATCACTGATTGATAGCTTCTCTGTCCTATCTGTCTACAAGGCCAACACAAATACCAGAGGAATAAACTTCACTTCTGTGACAGGCACTTGTGATTGAGCTTCGGAGTCTGTTCCCCATATACTTATGCCCACTCTCCACAACACCCACTGCAAATACAAAACCAGCTACAGTGGAATCAAGCTGCTTGATTCATACCTGATGCAGATACAGTGGAGCGTTTGAAGTGTCACTATAATTGAACAGAAACATGTTGATGAAGTGGATGAGGATGCTTGGTGCACTCTGGGATGAGTGGACATCAAAATGACACCATTTGAAAATAATCATGAAGACCAGGTAGCCAAAAAGAGAGATAATAAAAATCATCTCTGGAATGAACTGAAGGATAATGTTTATATATTTCCTGAAGTAGCTGGAAAAAATCAGGAAAGATAACTACAATTAATACACTAGGTCTTAATACAAGTTTGCACCCAAGTATGGCAGTACTGTACACTACTTAGCCTTTGGAAAACAACCTAATGAATACACAACTGTCACCACCCAAGAAAGAAGTCTGTAATTACAGGCTATATCAATGAAAGCTATTGTTTAAATACAAGATCTTTGTTGTACTGATTACCTTCAGATTTTTATACTTGACCTACCAGTATCTCAGCACCTCAAAACATTACTACATTGAAATAGAAGCCAATTTTCAAAAAATGGCTAGTTTACAAGGTTAGCATTATATTCTGAGGAAGGTCAGAACCAGGTGTAGTATCAGTTATGTAGGGGCAGTCCTCTCTGTCATCTGCAAACACTTCTGTCCTTGAAGGTCACCACCTCATTTCAGCTTTAGAGAGTCTCTCAAGACAATAGTGTCAGCCCCTCCACTCTACCACCATGTCCTATTTTTTGTTGCAAAATATAGAGGCAGAGATGTAGACACACAGACCCACAGATCCTGACCTAAAGGCCCACTAAGCCAGGTGAAACTCACACGCACACATACTCGGCAAGATTTCAGTGTACTTTGGTTTAGACCAAGAGAGCTTGTCTTTCAAGAGAAAAATTGTCCATAGTGGGAGGTGCTATCTATTTTTAATTTAGTGTATTTCAGTATTTCTGCTATATGTTTTTAATTTAAAGTACTTCAGTATTTCTGCAGAATCAAGAATATAAGAAAGTTAAAAAGAGAGTTTATCCAAGAAAATACCTGCAATGTAATGGCTGTCCTTCGGACTTAGCACCATATACCAACCACAATGTGAGTCAGTCAGGGTACGGGGCAGTTCAAGTCATCAGTCAAAGATATGAGGCTTTCTTTGAATGAATGACACTAGTTTAGCGATGAGGGCCTGTGTGCTGCAGCAACAGGCTTGGTGAAACAAACTTACATGTGGTTGAAGAGACTGAGTATCACCCCAAAAATCATGTGCACAATCCCTATGACAACCGACATCTTCATTTTGTAAGAGTTCAGGAAAGTCAGCTTGTTTGATGCAACATTCCAGATCTTCGGGGAAAGGAGCAGAGAAAGAGAGAGAAGAACAAGATTTTCAGGTGTTTGATTAGTAACAGACTTGTGGAAGTTGTTGCTTTGACACCATCAATTTACTACTCTCAGTTATAGTAAGAAGATAACAAGCAATGGAATTCTAATTGTTCCTTATAATACTTTTCACTCTGCCAAGCTTCTCATCTAAAAAGTGTAAGTATTGGCCTTGTTTAATAGAGGAAACAAAAGGAATGTATATGACTCTGTGACTTTGCTTCAGCCCTCCAGAAACCGATGCAAAGGCTGGTAGTAGAAATTTTTCTGTGTCATTCCTTGTCTTTAGGCTGAGTCATCTTCTTGAGCAAAGATGGAAAGGCATGAGAAAATCCCTCCTGCTGCTATGGAAATTTGTTCCACCTTCACCAGAGAAGTACTGAGAACAGAGCATTTTCAAACGTTTTGTTTGGAAAAAAAAGAAGCTCTTCCCAGCTCTTTGGTCGTGGAGATCAGCATATCACCTGCCTCTCTGCAGTAACTTCTCAGTTATGTTAGGACAGTAACCATATGTCTCTTCTCAGTCCTGTCTTTTTCATGCTACAAAGCTTCAGGGTTGCTTCTTCTTTCCTCTAAAACTTCCTAGAATCCCTAGTCTTCTGTTCTCAGAAACAGTAAGTAGATACCACTTTCCAGACCCTAAGTATAGTACCTGAACAGAAAGGAGGAAGACAGGATTATTTGGAAGGTGAAACATTAGCTTATGCGCCTTTGTCCAACATGCCTTGCCCCCATTATAGCTACAGAAGACTGCCTAGCTTCTGCATCTCAGGGTGACTCTTTTTTTCCAGGATACACCTCAGTCATCCCACCAGGATTTGCAAAATGCAAAGAGCCATCTGTCCTTCTGGGCAAATAACATGGATAATTTCAACAGAGAAGGCCACGTGGGGGCTGATGCTTCCAGTCTACCCCTTCCCTGCCAGAATTTGTTTAGCCATTCCTCCCTCCCAGCCAGGGGTCCCAGTCTCTTGAGTTGGCAGAAGCCAAGTTGGAAGTGGTAGTTCAGGTAAACCTAAATCAGGGATGTGTCAGAGCAACATACAGAAAACTCAGCTGCTTCTGACATGGCTTCCTGAACTGGACTGCCTACATCCTGGGCAGAGCTTTAGAGCTGAATTTATTAAAAACTTACTACAAGGTCAATGTCTCTGAAAAGCAGGGGAAGCCAGTGTTTCTTTGTGTGCCCAACTGAAATGAGAGCGCATTCAGTAGGGAACAGAGGTTAATTGGCTAATGTGAAGTTTGAAAGAGGAAAGCATGATGTTAACAACTACATTTCAACACATGATCAAGACAGAATGGTGAGAAAAATGCAAGTAGGACACAGAGAAAATGTGGATAAGTTAACTAATACTGGCCTTTACTTTACACTTCATACAATAAATAGACTGCATTAAAATTGGGACTTTGCCTTCAAACTGGTGAGGTATCTCTGGAAGGGGTTAAATACCCAAGTAAGGAAACTGAGTCCATCAGATTGTTGATGGAGCAGAGACTGTAGCACAAGACCACCCTCCAGGAAAATCGAAGATCCTTCCTTCTTACCATTTTGCTGCTGCCTGTGCAAAACCGTCAGCAATATATATCCTTAATATATATCCTTAATTGCTAAAGAAAAGCATCAGAAGGACTGATGGAAGGAAGAGGGTAGTAGTTAATGAAGTTGCATTGAATAGTGTAGGATCTGAGCATGATGTAAATGGTATGGAATAAGGGGTGGAATGTGCTGGGTTTGTCTGGGGTAGAGTTAATTTTCTTCACTGTGACTAGTATGTGGCTGTGTTTTGGATTTCTGCTGAACACAGGCTGGATAATATAGATGTTTTTGTTATTGTTGAGCAGTGCTTACACAGAGCCAAGGCCTTTTCTGCTCTTTTTACTGGAACGCTGGCGTGGAAGTTAGGGGTGCTTGGGAGGCTGAGAGGAGACACAGCCAGGACAGGTCACCCAAACTGACCAAAGAGATATTCCATACCATGTGACATCAGGCTCAGTATATAAAGCTGAGGGGAAAAAGGAGAAGGGGGGGGACATTTGGAGTGATGACATTTGTCTTTCCAAGTAATCGTTATGCATGATGGGGCGCTGCTTTCCCGGGGATGGCGAATCACATGCCTTCCCATGGGAAGCAGTAAATTCATTCCTTGTTTTGCTTTGCATGGCTTTTGCTTTCCCTGTGAAACTGTCTTTATCTCAACCCACAAGTTTCCAGGCTTTTACCCTTCTGATTCTCTCCCCAGTCTCACTGGTGGGGCAGGGGGCGAGAGGCTGTGTGGGGCTTGGCTGCTGGCTGGGGTTAAACCATGACAGCTCTGTAAAGAACAGGCAAAGATCAGGAATTGAAAAGCACAGCTTCAGGAGAGAGTGCAGGGAGCTACTGATGTACCTGATATGTAGAAACAGGATTGAAATACAAATTATCTTAGAGCAATTTAATTTAATTACCGGATCTATTCCAAATGGATATGGATTTCCAGAGTAGACTCCTGGGACTGCTGGATCCAACTGCAGCACCGTATTGTCTAGAAGCACGTCCTTACTACAAGAGAAAAGGGAAATGACCTTTGCAGCTTAATCTCTCCATCTAAGCCTACGGTATATTTATGTGAGGTGTGCTGAGGAATACTGTATGATATCTGTATCCAACTCCAAACTCTCTATGACCTGTTATCCTGCACTTGTGTGCACGTGTGTGTGTAAATGGGCCTCACACAATGACAGTCTCCATGCATCAGTCCTGGACACCTGCAGATTTTTATGCACATCAGTGCCTGAACAAACAGGCATGTTCCCAAGGACTCTACATTTCCATTTCAATAGCAAGTTTATCTGTGTGTGTCAGACAAAACCTCTGATTCATTCATGACTGCATCCACAGCAGGGAGTTCTTCCCTTCCCCACACAAGCAGTCTTTCTTTCCAAGCCTATGTGCTCCATTTGCTGTGGTTTCACTTCTTTCCTACATTTAGCCACTTACTTCCAAGTGTTATTTTTAAACATGGGGATGATATGCCAGGAAGAACCAAAGAAGTTGAATGATTTGGAGAAGCAGTCATTATAGATGAATCCAGTGTACATGGAGAATATGCCCATGAGCAGGATCAGGTAGCGCCCGCTGAAAAAGGTATTCCAGATCTGCAGGAGGAGAAGGCAGTGACAGTGACCAAGGTACCCACAGGTCCACCAGGTGGTGGCCCTCACCCAACAGGAGACATGATTGTACTAATCTATGTACATACAATTATTCATAGGAGACTTTGAGTCCCTTAGGCTCATCTAGGTCTATGTGTCTCAGCAGTCATAATTATTTGCCAAATTTCTACCTCATGAGTATCTTCAAAGAATCTCCTCTCAGCCTTTGGGAGGGAGGCTGGATGTCCCCTTTATCAAATGGGGCTGATGAGCCTTTTTCTATGCTTAAAGGGTGCATCAGCTCCCTGGTACTCACCTCATTAGTGCTCTTCTGGGCCAGAAGGCTCTTCTCATTAATGACCATCCAGAGTGCAAAGCCCAGCATGACAGCACCATGGCCACAATCCCCAAACATCACCGCAAACAAGAAGGGGAAAGTAATGATAGTGTATGGAGCTGCAGGAAGCAAAGGATGAAAAGCTCAGCTGCTTCCAAAAAAAAAAAAAAGGCCTCAGCAGAGAAGCTGTCTATCCCATCACGCCATTCCTTACAGCTGCTGCCCTTAAAGGCCTCCCTGATCCCTCCCCTACTCACCAGGCAGTCAGATCTAGTGCAGAACTAGCTTTACCATCAGAAAGATTGTCCAGTTGTATGACCTGTATCTTCCTTGCAGTTTTCTTGTCTCACCATAATAAGCACCATGTGTAGAGAACTGCATTCAGTTTTGCAATGCCATAATGTACTTGAAGTTCACTATCATGTTTCTCAATCTGTTCAGCCTCAACAATCTGAGTTAATCTGAGCCTTTTCCATGGGTCCCAATTTCTAGGCATCTCTTAATTTGCAGTGGTCTCTCTGAGATTCTCTACCAACGGTTTCACTCTTTTGTCAGGTCCTTTTGGCCTTTTTTGCCTCAACACAATGAGTTCAACTTACATTTGTCTTATGAGCTTCATTCTTTCCCTCAGAGCTGCTACCTCACAATTTTTTCCCCATCTCGTATTTGTATAGTTCATTATTCCCATCACAAGAATGGGAAGAAGACTAACAGCCAAATTCTTTGCTTGAGAAAATACATGCCTATGCACCAAAGAGTTCCAATATGGTTCAGATTTCTTAATCAGCAAAGAGTACACATTTTAGGATGGTGACAGAGCTCAAAGGCTTAACTTTGGCTCATGTGAGCCAGGGGCAGGTAGTTGAATGTTTCTCACCTGGGTTCATCTCCCTGTAGTTGCCCACACCATACGCATCCACAATGTTCTGAAATCCAGCTGTGAACTTGTTGGTCCTGTTGAAGGTGGGTGGTGCCATCCTGGTGTGTATGGCAGTAAGGATAGGGGCAATGGTAGAGCCACTGCGCTCCTGCAAACCCAGTGACAAGGGCAGACACAGTTAGAGTGGTTAGGAGAAAAAAATCAGCCCCACAACACCACAATCTGCGTCCAAACATGCACAGGCAGCAACATGAAAGCTGGGCTCAGGAGTTTTATATCTCAACCCTTTCTCTAATATTCACATTTTTCTATTTTCTGTGCTATTGATTTGTTCAGGGAAAGATGCCAGTACTGCTGGCTCATGGACCAGTCACCTGCTAAGATTTAATGCTGACCTTAAACTCCCTGAGTCCAAGCGATCATACAACAGCCTCAACTTAAAACAGAGAAGGTAGCCCAGCATTATGGTAACAGACAAGTCTGAACATATACTCGACATATAAACAATGCTGTTTGGGTGAGAGCTTCAAGGACCCAAAATGTTGGTCTCTTACCATTCCGTGATGGAGAGCTCTTTTTATCCGGTCAGCATCAGCCACTGGGAACCAGATCTCTGCAATGACACACTGCTGGGTGACGTCGATGTTACAGCAATTCAGGATGTGGTAGATAGCCTTGATTTTCTTCACTTTGATCCCCCAGGACCACAAGTTGGCTGCTGCCTCATACAGCAGTCGCTGGCGGTGAGATTCAGTTTGTGTCATCACCTGTAAGCATAGCATAGGCAGCACTCGAGATAGGGAAGCATGGGGGGCATGATCAATTCAGTAGTTAATTAGAGAAGGCAGGTGGAAGAGGGTTGCAGAAAGGGAATGATTTGTATGAATGAGTCTCCTGTAGGGCAGTGTGTGCAGGTCTGGACACGGGAGCACTCGACACTGGGTGCACAATGCTGCTCACTAAGGACTCTCCCTGGATGGTCTCAAGTCACTATGAGCATAGAGGAGGTCACTGGGAGTTACTGAGCTGTGGAATTGGCTCCTTACCCAGTCGCTTATAGACTTGCCACATCTCACTACACACTCCCAACCTGACATCTCCCATAGGCAGCTCTGTGCCATGAACTTCGGGTGTATCACACCCACGAGCTAGAGCCACAATGACCCCGGAACCTCCATGCCTCATGTGGCCACCACAGCGCTGATGCATAAGTGAACGGAGATAATGTGTTAGGAAGATAATCTGTGTGGTCTGCAGGTGCTAAAGAAGTCTGGCTGCCCATGATGCTCAGGAGTGACAGCAGTCCAGTTTGGAAGCGGACTTGTGTGCAGGCTTGGCAGTCACAGGCATTCACAGAGTGGGTGACAGCAGGATGCCAACTGCCAGATGGACCACCTCAGGCAAACAGGGTGCCCGTTCCTTCCTGCCTCGGGACCCACTGACTGTCATGTGTCACAATACACAAGCAGGAGTCTCTCCAAAAGGTGTGAAGTCCTGATACAGTGTACAAATATATAAGCTCCTGAGCACCCATAGCAACTGAACTTGTAGTTTTCAGCCCCATAGTAAATGTTGGAGACTTGTACTTCTATAACAGCAGTCTTGGGTTTCCACTGCTAGTGTGATAAGCACCCCAAGATTTTGTCAGTAAAGAAAACAATGTAAATATAAAAGAAATCCTTAGAGTCCCCTCTAAGCCTTGTACTACAGTTATGACTGAACAACTTCGCAAGCTGCTGAGGGCAAACCATGCTCTAAAAGCTAGACTAATCTTGAATAATGTGCAATTTGGTTACAATACCTGTAGCCTGCTGATGATCTTATATTTCACTCTTTAGCCCCATATCATAAGGTCTAAATCTCCAGCTTTTGCATAGAGAACAGCAGCAAGTAGTTTTTAAGCCACTCATGTGGGGTGCTTTCCCCCAGCAGCTCCTGGAGGTTGTAAATGGGCAGAGCAGAGCGCAAGCACTGGCCTTTGCAACTGGAGGGGGCACCACTCCACGGCTGGTGGCTTCATTCCCAGCCCCTGGCCAGCTCTGCACAGCCAGCTCCCAAAACAAGCCTGGGGTCTGGCCATGACCAAAGGGTTTCAGACAGGACAAGTATCTGGGCAGGTCCCACTAGCAGGGTTCAATCCTCAATGAAGCCGCTGCCACTTACCGTGTTTAAATCCTCAATCCTTGTGTTGACTCCATCAAGCATTTCTCGGCGCTCGGTGGCAGACTCTGGACAGGGATAGACTGTGGCACGAAATCTAGCCTCAGTAAAAGAGAAGTGAGAAACACCATTTATTTGACCAAATTTTCTTCCTCTGTACTCTTCTCAGCTCAAAGGCAGGGAAACTGGACTTCATTCCTGACCAAGTAGTATACTCTTCTTACATACTATGCAGATGTGTCTGGTCTCACAGAGAAGTCCAAAAGGGTACACTTATCACTTCATGAGAATAAAAATCCCTTCACCTGTTCTAGCTGAAAAAAACCTTCCTGTCTCAGGTGACACGCAGTAGCTGATATCATACAGTGGTCAGTACTAACATGTAGGCACTTCCCTTTATGCCCACAAGCTGCTTCAACTGCAAAGAGTCCCAACAAAAGCCCACCCTGGCAAAGGCAGCCCTGCTAACACGGTAGCCAACAGATGTCCCTCTTGCACTGAGGCTGGAAAAATACCATGTCCCTGTCTCTGCACTACCCTCTCGAAGGCACTGGGAGAAGGCACCAGCTGAGCTACTGCCGCACTGCAAGCAAGCGCCCTTTGTGCCGGCAGGCTGCATAAGTAATTAACCCTTGTAAAACAAACAAGCGAGGAAACAAGCATAAACAAACAAAATACTATTTCCAAAATAAAACTGAAGGAGGATGGCTGGCTCTTGGCTTCCGGCTCACCCGTTTGGCTAGACAGTTTGGAAACAAGGAAAGGATGTGGGTAAAGGTTTTTAAACACCTGAGAGTGGTATCTGTCAGCTTAGATATGCCAGGCTAGTATAAATGCTTTAATAAGCTTCCCCCCAAGGTTCTGTTTGGGACATTCAACGGGTTTGTTTAGTGTGGTATAACAAGGACTAATGTGGGATTCTAATATATGAGTGAAAGTCTTAATTCTATGCAGGTGTTGTACACTGCTTCATCTATGGTATGCAACATGACCTTCTCTAGTACAGCTGCAAGTCACCCTGGTGTAGAGGTGCTTGCACCAGTACAGCACACTGCAGTGTCGTACAGCCACTGCATGATCCTGGTACAGCCAATTACAAATTGGTTGCATGTCTCTCTGAAAAGTGTACAGCTACCTCTCCTGCCTGCAAAACAAGTCCCAGAGGACAATTCCTGCACCACAGCAAGCACAAGGAGCTCCCCCCCTAGGACCTTGTAGATCACAAGGTGCACTGCTGCAAGACTCTGCACCTGCAAGCCTGAACTGGGCTGAGCTGCTGCAGTAACTAAAACAGCAGAGATCCCTCCTTTTTTTCCTACTCGGTTTGTTCAGTGATAGCTAGTGCTTGTGCCACTCCTGCTACTTTAATATTGCCCAACAGATCTGCAGGAAGAGATCCCTCCTCTTTACAGAGTGGGGATCTTCTGCCCACCTAAGGCAACGTGTTTCCACCATCCTGTCATGGAGGTACACTGAGTTAGGGTTGCTGAAGGGCTCCCTTTCTGCACGTGAGCTGAATTAAAAGGCGGTGTAACAGGGTCATAGGGGTCTATCCCTGCTTAAGAGACAAAAATGTTCAGGCTCTGTGTACAAATAAGCATCATATTCTGGCTTTGTCTGAGCACAGGATATTTCACCACCTGCTCTCCAAAATCAGTTCCAGCACACACACAAGTGAGGACAGTTGCAAATTGAACAAAACATGCTGCAGCTTCCTAGAGATCACCCCAGAGCTGTGTGTAATGACAGCACGTGCTCTTCAGCTAAACTTCCCTTTCCAGAATTGAATTTCTCCTCACTCAACACCTGATATTCGTTTCCAAAGGTTATTCACCCCACCTAATTATTTCCATCTTCCTATTCTTCCCAGCTCTTAGTTCATCTTTAATAAGGATTTTTAATCAAACTTGAAAGCTTATTCCTCCATGCTCTACAGTTCCCCCGTTCCCAATAACGTTATTGCAGCAGTGCTGCTTTGATCTTTTAACAGCCACTTTGCATACTGAGTATCAGCTTTGCCCTAATGGCACACACATCTCTGAAAGCTCCAGGAGAATTCAGCAGGGAATCCTTACATCGATAAACCCAGTTTAGTATTCACATTAGCACTGAGGCAGCCGCAAGAAAAGGAGGAAAAGAAAAATTCTTATATTTTCCTCCTCCCTGTTCCCTCTACATCTTTCACTAATAAATTTGTGCACGGACTTAATACTCGTGAAATTGGCAGACTAATGTTACCAATTAGAGTCAAGCAGGGACTACAAGCGTAACCTGAGGCACACAGCTCTGCAAACAAATCTTAGCCTGCCTTGCAGGAGACTGGCTAAGACCAGTCCCATGATTTTTGCAGGGTATTTACTTGTCATGAATGATGACTTAGTGCTAAGCAGAAATGTCCTGCTGGGGCTGGAATGACACTGCCATTTGAATTAGGTATAGGTAACTCTGCCTTTAAGATGGCCAAGATCAAAATGTCTTGGCCTGGGTACCAGGGGCAGCTGATGGCCCACAGAGCACAAAAGGATTAATGTATTTAGAAACCTGCCACTCAGCAAAACATCCTTATGTGTGTGCATATTAGCAAGCAAAAAACTTGAAAGGAAGAAGGAACATAAAGGATGATTTCAAGTGTAGCCTACTTAGCTGGCAACAAACAAAACCCAGTGCAGTAGGACTGCAAAGGGCATCCTGTGAATTTGTCTTTGGTAGGTATGTTTTCCTTCAGTTACAAGAGCCCAAGAGAAACCAGCCTAAGTTCCTTTCTATGAGCCTACTGCCACATCCACACTAGTTCCCAAAAAATGATCGTGTCATGATCCCCCTGCAGGGATCTGCTCACATTTCCAGCACTGCCTGGCCCCTTGCTCCCACCTGCACTCCACTGCAGAAGGTTGTGCCTACGGTCTGGACGATTTTGGAGTCAATCAATAATGAAAATGCTGACAGGCACTGCATTGCTTGTTCTTTTAGTCTCATCCCAGAAAAAAAGTCTTGGGCTTTTGGCTGCAGGGAATTTAAAATGCTGCAGGGGAAAAAAATAATAATCCAAAATGAAGCACCTACAGCACTCTGTGGGGTTGTTCAGTTGGGAGAAGATAAGGCTCTGGGGAGACCTTATAACAGCCTTCCAGTACATAAGGAGGCCCACAGGAAAGCTGCAGAGGGACTTTTTACAAGGGCATGTAATGACAGGACAAGGGGGAGTGGCTTTAATCTGAAATAGGGTAGGTTTAGGCTGGATATTAGGAAGAAATTCTTTACTATGATGTTGGTGAGGCACTGGAACAGATTGCCCAGAGAAGTTTTGGATGCCCCATGCCTGGAAGTGTTCAAGGCCAGGCTGGATGAGGCTTTGAGCGACATGGTCTACTGGAAGGTGTCCCTGCCCATTTGAGGGGAGTTGGAACTAGATGATCTTTAAGGTCCCTTTCAATCCAAACCATTCTATGATTCTATGATATGCAGGAAATTGTAATCCAGAAGGAGAATGAGACTCACTGAAAGCTCAAAGACCACTGGCAGGAGCAGACTGATCCTGCACAGTGGCTATGGCAGAACTCCCTCCATATCTGAGGTTCAGGATCAGAAATCAGTGACTGAGAGCTGGGAGTCTTCCCTCAGCTGTCTGTGATTGCTTTATAGACAGATGCCCACCTCAAGAGGGCTGAATTCTCACAGGATGAGAGACTGCCCTCCACTGCCTGTAGAAGGTATCTTGGAGGGCCCCATTTCTAATGCAGGATTTGCTAATAGTCCCCAGGGTTCTGTCACTTCACAGGACTGCAGTCAGTTATCCCAGCTGGATGAAAGATCTACCTGTTTTTATTCTGATTAAAGGCAGGATGTAAGGAAAGACCTGCCCTGAGTGCAGATGTCAGAGAAGAGCAATTGCTCATCCCCTCCCTGTGACTTTCTACAGCCTGCAGGCTGTCCCTTCTTGGCCAAGGGGCCATATCTGAAATGGGTTTGGTGACAGCAGAGAGATCCTCTCCTCAGATCTGATTTATACTGCAACAAAGCCCATCGGTCATCAGTGTTATGAAAGAGTAACAAAATATTCAACCTGAATTATCTTTTCAAGATGCTTAACAGGGTGGAAACAAGTCAAGTTGCATGAAGCTTTCATTTCTCTCCTGGGCTCCTTCTCTGATTACACAGATATTGCTCAAAGGCCTTGGGAAAGGGTTGAATAAACTACAGCATCATCTTTTTATGAAGAAATGCAGGAAGGTTTGAGAGCAAGTTGGGGATTACCATGTTTCCAGTCCCCAAGTTAGGGCCCCTGATTTTCAGGGAAAGGGTGCTGAGTATTCCTTAAACAACAGTCCCCTTTTAGATGTTCCAAATTAAAAACCTAGCAACTGAAGCTCCCAAGAGCTGTAAGTCATTTTGTAAAATTTAGGATCTTGATTTCCAAGTGTCAAGGTGATGGATATCTTTCATGATTAGGGGCAGAAGAGCTGAGAAGGAGAAGGGAGGTTCTGGTGTCAGAGCTGACAGATGGAAATCTAATCTCTAGTTCCAAATTCAGCCAGCCTGGGCTGCCAGCTAAACACCTCCATGGGAGTCATAGTGGCTTGCCCACAAGCCTGCCTTACCCGTCACAAATCTTCTTGATTTTTTGTTTAAGTTGCTCTCCTTGATAAAAGATAATGAACACATTCTTCTTCACCTCTTCTCTCTGCAACAAATTAAAGCAGAATTTAATGCACCCAGAGTCCTGCGCAGAAAAGTTGATGGGATTTTTTTGGCAGCCTCTCCACTGGGTTGTTCTTTTCCCCCAGCCCCAGGTGAGGACAGCCACAGTCCATCTCCACAGTGGTCCCCATAATACAGCCACCCTACCAGGCCCCACATGCATCTTAACCAGGCAGGAAAAAGAAACCACCTCGATAGCAGCAAAAGGGGAAAACAATGTCAAAGAAACTTCTCCCATCCTCAGACTTTCCCACTTTTCTTCAGACACCCAGCTCCAGTGAGGCAGCTGGTGTTGCAGCATGGCCAGGGCATGAGTTTGGTTTCTGCAGGTCACGGCCACGGACGCAGGGCAGAGTAAAGCAAAACCAGGTTGGTACCTACTGTCACAGGGTCCTCCATGGGGGTGTCCATTTCCGTGTACCTCAGGTAGATATTTCCCCTGCAGGCTCTCCACAGTAAACGTTCAAAGGGTATCATCCTTTCCCTCCTTATTACCCCTGCTGTGAATCTGAGCAGAGTTACAAGATAAATAAATTACAAGCCCATCCTCGGCCTTTTAGGACCTTGGTAATGCACACGATTCTACAATCTCATGTTTTCTAGCCCAGGTTCTGCTGCTGCTTGCAGGCACTTTTAGGAAAAACTTCCTTCCTCAAGCCTGGCTTTTATGTCAACCTACTGATTTTATCCTATTGTTCTTTCCTTAAAAAAAAACAACTTTCCTAGATCAACAGGTGAAGGAGAAGAGACAGCTCTGGCCAGAAATGGAGGAATGGGTAGATGCTCAAAGTCACATGAACAGAGAGTGCCTGAATGACAGAGGCAGGAGAGAAATTTTCAAGTGGTGCTTTATCTTCACTCTCTCCTGTTTTCTTTTTCCTGGAAAGCATTAGAGTGCACCTCTGAAGTGCAGCATGACACGTTGGTATACGCCCACCAAGGCCAACACCCTGCAGACATAATTTCTACTCATAATGGAGTTGAACAGGATTTCAGAACTACCAGCATAAGCAGCTAAAAACACCAGCCTGGAAGAACAGCAGTGAGTTTCACCACACCTGTCTGATGTGCAAGGGAAAGCTGTTTGAGTCTATGCTGTCCACCAAACTGCCATCAGCAATATACACAGTGGTGTTTCAACTCCCCTAACTCTCACTCTGAGAGCAACTTCCTATCACTGGCAAAGCCCAGTGCAATCCTTTTTGCTGTGGTTAGACACCCATGCCTGGAGTATCCAGATGTTTGAGCCCAAAAGTCACAGGTGAGATGCTGTAAGACAACAATTTTCAGTCAATACCTACTAAGGGGTCACTGGAATTGGTCCATTTGTCCCACTGACCCATAACCTGACCAAAGTTTCAATGATAATTTCTGAGGGCACACTTTCGACTTCATGAAACAGCTATGCTGAAGAGGCTGGTGAGCAACCTCTGCTAAGAAGCTGAAGGAAACTGTGCCAATGTCACAGCAATGCAGCACAGGTGGGAAGTCTGGCCAAGATGTGGCCCATAACCAATACACACCCCAGCTTGGCAGCAGCAGCAGCAGGAGTGCTTTTCAGCTCCAGCAGTCCAGATGTGTCCTCACTGAAGAAATCATCCGGCAGATTGGTTTCTGCCTGGAAAACATTAGTTTTAAAAAGCACTATTCAGCATTGCCAGTTTGAAAACTATATTCACATTTTTCTCCTGACATTTTTTCCCCTAAAGGTATCTTTCCACGGAGGTTTAGACCAAAGGAAAAACAATAAAAGTAAATTATATCTTAGAAACTGAAAAGCATAAATGCCATTTTCAAAGAGATCTGGGAGCCAAGTTCTTAAGCCCCATTGACTTACAGAACAATGCAGGCTCCAAAGTGACTGAGGTGCTTTTGCAAACGTATCTTACTGCCTTTTGACTGAAAATTAATAACAGCGACATACATCAAATGAAAGTGTCAGTACTTTTAAGAACCTTCCACATCTCTGTTGGAAGAACAAAGGGGCCTCTCACCTCAAAGAAGTCCTGGGTTTTCTTCAGCAGATGTTTGAGCTCTGTCAGTTCAAGGAAGTTCTGCTTCAGTGTTTGCTGGTTCTGGTTGGCTTCCAGAAGCTCGGCTTCAAGTTTCTCCAGCACTGTCTGTTTAGGGTCCAAGCACATCCAGAAAAACTCTGAAGCAGACCAATGGCCCTTTATCAAGCTGATACCAAATAGCAAACTAGATTTTTTTTCCAGGGGAGAGTGCAGAAATATTCAATGAGCACTTTGATAAACCCTTTTTGCAGGAAGATATTCACCAAGGCTAATGCATCAGGTTTCCATTGCCAACATTCCCTACTGGGTGTGTTGTCCTCTTCTGACATTAGAGTTCTGATGCATCTGACCCAAGCACAGGCAGGTAAGCGGGTGTGTTGGGTAAGTACCTCAGCCTGTCTCAGTGTCTCTGTGGTTCCTCACAGGACATCTCGGACCCCAGGCTGGCTGGATGTCAGTCTACAGGCCAAAAGTTAGATAAGGATGTGGGCCCAAGAACACACTAGGAAACCAGCTTGCTTGTGAAGCTGAAGCTGAAGCCCTTGGTAAGCATGATTTGTCTTCCTAGTCACCCACTTGTGCAGCATTTTTAAACTACCCTGTCAGTAAACTTAAATTCCAGCTGGGCTATAATAAAGCATCCCTTGCACATCCAAAAGCAAGGCACAGATATTTGTGTCAGGCCCCAGCATTACTATATCACAACCATGCTCCCACCAGGACAGACAATCCTGGGTTTTTTATTCAGTGAAGCTGGTTCTAACATCAGCTCTCCTGGTAAAATACCCAAACCATTCTTATTCTCTCCTACAGGATGATGGGGGCATTCTATGAGAGTGATACTTTTCCATTAATATATGGGACCCGAGGGGTGTTTCACAGGGGATGGTGAAAAGAGTGGGGTCCTTTAGGAACATGCCAGTAGGACCAGCCTTAACCTAACAGCTGAGAGAGCAGCTCGGGGAGCACCTCCTCAGGCAGGGAAAGCTGTGCCAGCCTCAGATACCAGATCCTTTCTTGCAAGGCAGGGCTCTATTGAGCACATCACACAGACATCCCAGTGCACTGCCTCTTCTCTCCTTGGTGCATTCCAAATTCTGTACCTCCATATCAATCATCTCCCGAGGCAGGGGGGTCTCTGGGTACTTTTCTCGCTTGACTATCTCAACATCGTCTTCCATCTCATTTTCCAGAAAACCTACAAGGAAAGGACACATAAATCTCAATACAGAGCCCTCTCTGCTTCATCGTCCTGGTCACCAGCTCGTTGCTTAGCCAGGACCGAGGTGCCCCACGGAGGTGTGACAAGATGCAATGATATACAAGGGCCATCATCGCACTGCATATACACAGACGTCAAGAAATTACACACAGCAACCTCCTTTCACAGTGAAGAGGCTGTTTCTTCTGAAGTTGTGGTGGCCACTCCCACCTGGACAACCCTCAGCCCCGCCACAAGTAGCATGGCCCCCTTTATTTGGGGCAGTGAGTAAGGCACACAGAAAGCTCAGGTTTCTCTCCTTTGCTCCTACAATGGCAAGTGCAGTCACCGTGGCTACAGTGGGCACCAGCATTGTGGTGGGGAGAGTGCAGAGCTCTCAGGACACATGTCCACAGGACAACAGGCATCATGAGTTCTGCTGCTGGGGTTTTAAGGACTTATCCCTTGGGCCACAAGAAGCGTGTGTGCCCACAGCTGGTGCACTGGTGTAAGAGTGAGGTTATTTGGATTAGCCTCCTGCCCAGCTCCAGATTTATCTTGTGATTTTATAAAAGCTAATTAACCTCCTTTCAGTTCAATTAACCATTTTCAAAACAGGGGCAATAATTTATTGCCCATATGGGGTGAAGTGGTAATTAGCTGACGCATGGAAAACATTTCCAGGGGCTCAGATGAAAACATCACCATTTTGCCACTAATTCTGCTCCCCAGTGTGAGAGCACTTAAAGAAATAAATCCCACACCACCAGTTGGCAGGAAGCCGACTGCATTTGACAAGCATTTACTTACGCAGGATCCTCTCCAAGGATTCGCACCTTCTCACTTCATTCACAAACTTTCTCTGGAAGCTGTTGACATTCACATTCAGCTAAAAACAGGAGGGAAAACAAGCCTGGGGCTGAAGGCTGCACACTGCTGTGCTCATTTTTAACATCAGCAAAGAATGAATGCCTTTGGTGCAGATGGCAAACACCGCTGCATCTGAGAGGCTCCTAGTGGCAGGGTGACACCACGAGCTTCCTTATGGCCAGGGACGTGGTGGCCTTACACTAGGTTCATTGCCCCACAACCTTGCTGTGACAGCAGGAGTCACAGAGGGACTCCCATTGAGAGAACTCCTGTTTTCTGGTGATGGAAGGAATTGTTCTACAGTTGTGTGGAGGGCATGCAGAGCACTGGATGGGGGGAGACTCAGGGATGGGGAGGTTCTCGGCATCATAGTTGTTTTTCAGATCAGCCTTGGGGGAGTCCTGTTTTCACCATGGACTTTTTGGCCATCCTCCAGATGCACTTTTCCCAAGTGCTTTGAGGGAAGGACAAGCACACCACAGGGCACATCTCAGCATGACAGCCAGGCACTACTCACATCTCTGAACTGGACCAGACCCAGCTCCCCAAGCTCAGCCACGCAGCAGTAGGCAGCCTCCACCTGAAGGAAGAGCTGCATCAGGCTCATCTCCTCGCTCCGGAAGATCGAGGCCATTTTGCCTGCTCTCCTCTGACTTGGATGTCTGTGGGAGTCTTTGTGGCAGCAGCACAGTGTTCCTTGCCCGGGGAGGTGCCAGAAGGTGCCAGGCACTGCAGGAACATTGGAAATCACTGAGTCGAAGTGCTAGGAGATAACCCAGTGCTGCCCATCATGTCCTCCTAAAGGGTTTCTTCACCTCCTAAGAGCCTCCTTGAACCCACATGAGCCTTCATCCCACCAGAGCAGTGATAGGTGCTAAGGTATGTGTGTACCACGGGGAAAGAGGGGAGTCACCAGTCTCCTGTGACAGACGATGAGAAAATACCCTCCCCTGTCCTCTGCTGGACCTAAGACCCTTCAGACCACTGCACTCAAGCGCTTTAGTTGCATTTTGGATGGTGAGCTTGTAAAGGACTGAATTTCTCTCTGTCTTAAACACAGAGACAAAAAAAAAAAATCATTAATTTCATCTTGCAATTAGACAAGTGAAAGAGGCCTGACTGGTTTTTATCACTTTCACTGGTAGTGTGAACGCAACATCACAAACACCTCTGGAGCATGTTATACGGGCGTGAGAAGAGCAGACTATTGTATTTAAATTAAAACAACCTTTGAGATTTCAAAATAATTTTCTCCCCATAAAGGACTGTTTTCAAAATGAGATACATGAAATAACATGTATTAACAAAAGTTCCTCTCATCTCTATGCTTCTTATTATTTACTTAGAGTAACCTGAACATACAAACTGCCTTTGGTTGTTCTCACACAAAATTAACTGATTAGCATGCACAAACACGGTAATTATCCTTTCTCAGAGAAAAACATGCAAGTAGATACACTTCTTGCATGCATTTAATTTTGTACCAAGCTTACATTTTATAAATAGCAAAACAAAATCCCTTTACAACCTCACTTCTATTTGTTGACAGAGATGGCAATTGAATTGTCTTTAATGCCTTCTCTCTTCATAAACCTTGTTTTTCAGCATTTTTTAAAAACTGTGGATTCTATGAATTTTCTTTATAATATATGACAGATTTATCTTAAATACGAAAAAAAAATTTTGCAAGATATTAAAGGCTTTTTTAACAGCAGTACCATAGTCACAAATCTGCATTTACTCAATTGTCCTGTGAGTTTTCCTTGTCTTACTTTCTGTACCCATTCACTCAAAGATTTAAGATGCTGAAAATACAATATATGACAACTAGTAGCTTGTTAAAAGAAAACACCATGTGCCAACTCCAATAAATTGAGTGAGGATACAAATTTTAAATTGTTTGGACATTTTTCAGCAAACTGTATTTTTCACAGGGAAAAGAGACAAGAGCTACAACAGTCTCCCACTACTCATGCAATTAAGTAAATCTCATTTTCAAAAAGTTTAAAAGATCATCAAAATATCTTAATTTCTCAAGACTGAAAAGTGTGAAGAAACAATAATTTAAAGCAGTTTGTATTTCTAAACCTGCGGTTCGCTTGCATAGAAAAATGTTACACCTTTAGAATTAAAAGAACAAAACTCAAATGAGTTATTTAGAAATATCTTCGTTAAAATACTTCCAACCATCAAAACCCAGGGTTCTATTTTTCCTTGGTAATCAGCCAGTGAAAACCCCAAAAGCTCACTTTCATCTTGATTTGGAAGGGGGGGGGGGGGGGGAAGAAAAAGAAAAAGAGAAACCTCTTTCCAGCCTGGAAACCCTTCCCAGCCCCACTCCAAGGAAGGCAGAGTGTTCGCCCCTTATCCACTCCTACAAATGCAGGAGGCTCGCCCAAAAGGACTTGCTGCCAGCCGTCCCTCTACCACCACCCCCTCCTCCCCCCCCACGTTTTCGCTTTGGCAGAAGAACAGTTAATTGAGGAATCACCCACACTTCCCCCGGTCGCTATTTCCCAGCAGTGCTGCACTGCATTAAAACGCATTAAAACGCACCGGGTTTCGGGCAGGGGAGATCCCGGTGCCGTAAGCTGCTTTGGAGAAGGTGTCTCTGGGATTTACCTTTCAGCCACCACGCTCCTTTCTGTCAGCCCCTCTGCCCAGGGCAGGGGGGAGCTGTCCCCTGGGTGTGCCGGGTGTCCGTCAGGCGATGACAGCGGGGCTGTGCTCTGGCATCGCTGCGGGCACCGCGCCGGGCGAGGAGGGCGGCGAGCGGAGCGCCCTGGCCACCTGTCCCGTCTCGCACAGGGCACGGCAAACCTCTTCTTTTAAGGTCAAAACTGGTCTGGACCAGAGAAGGGAAACCCTTTCTATCCCTTAAACAACCCCCGGGTGGACTAGACCCAGCGCTGTCTGGCTCGGTCACAACCTCTGTGTCAAGTCTGTGACAAGTGCGAGGCGTTTTGTGGCTTGTTGAGACCAATAACAAATGGGGCAATGCCGGCTCACACCGCCCCGGCCGCCCGAAAACGGGCGAGAACCTTCGAAACCTGCTGCGTGTGGAGCGCCATAAAACCCGTAAGAGGTCATTTGCAAGCTCTGGATGGAGGATCAGTCGTCAAGCAGGTGGAAAACTTCTGCGCTGTTTCTCGCGGGTTTTTCCTCGCTAAAGGCAGTCTGGGAAAGGGCAGGGGAACAATGGGAGATTGATGATTTTCCTCCCGCGGGGGGACGGGCAGAGCGATACAGGAAAGAGAGGGCTGGGAGGGCAGGGGCTCTGTCAGCATTGCTGCGCTAACCTGGGGCAGTACTGGCAGGGAACTTGATTCTCACCCTTTGAAATAACAAATGCTGGGGGGAAAAGTGGCTTTATAGACTTTTTGCCACTTCAGCTGCTAAAGCAAAGGCACCAGAGAGAAATTTGGCCCCTTCTTAAACCAATGTCTTATCTCCCACTGAGGCAGAGGAGGCAGGGTTTCACCCTGATGAATAAGGCTGGCTGGGTTACTAGTAAATCTAGCACCCAGAAGTAAAAATTAATCTCAAAAGGAGAGCTAATGAAAATGCATGGCTATATGCAAATTGTAAAGTACCCCTTAAAGAAACGCTTTCTCAGGCCTGTTCTTTCTGAAGTATCCAGTAACCCCAACCCGACAAGCCCAAGGGTATAGTTTGCCCGAGGGAACACTGCTGAAAAGAGAGCAACAGCAGAGGGTTTCCCAGCACAGAGGTTTTCTACTCAAAAGCAACAGAGTGGTCCCACTTGGCAAAGTCAGCCAGTGTGAGAGGGGTCCCACTGGCTCAAATCCAGCTGCCTCAAGCTGTTTGACCCAAAAAGGAGGTATTAAAAATTATAAGATGGGCCTAAAAGTTGCACTTTACTCAGCAAACCACACAGCTGAACTGATTGTGGGGCCCCCTGGGCTCCCACCCACAGTGGTTGCACTGTGCTCCTCCTATACCAGCCACTGCCCACAGTCAGTTCTGCTTTCTCTATCAATTCTACCAAAGAAAGGCAGTAAAAGCTTTCTACTGGGAAATTGGAAATTTTCTTGGTAAGGCAGATGTGAAGTCATTGCTGTCAACCACACAACTACCATGCAGGGCTGTGGAGAAACTCCTGTGGCAAAGAAAGGACTTTGTCTTCCAGCCCATGCAGTAATACTAAATAACAGGAATCATCACTCAGTTCTCAACTGGTGTATCTTGACACAACAAAACGAAACAGCTTCTCAGGCTACTCCCCTCACCTCTGAACACATTTTTCCCCCTGGATTCATTTGATGCTATCAGGATTTGCTTCCATTTTGCACCTTTACTGCTCTTACTTTTACTCAGCCCCAGAGTTATACTCAGCTACTCCCCTACAAGCTGTCAGGGCTAGAGGAGCAGAAGCAGGTCCCAGCACACACTTCATGGCCAAAGCAAGCTGCACTATACTGGCCACTCCAGCGGAAAGCAGGGTTAAAGTAATTTCTCCTGCCCTCCCCTGCACCCTTCCCACGTGAGAAGCAGAAAGGAGAGAAGCAAAAAGCATATCCCATTTCATGCCTCTGGCATGTGGGAGTAAGAACATTATATTCTAATAATCTCATTAATGCAGATCGGATGATGAGGGCCAGTGATGCAGAAGCCCCATCAGTGGGCCCATTGTTGGTGCCGGCTGCTCTGCCCGGGAGAGCTGAAGGCAGCCCTTCTCTGGCAGCCCTGCACTGCCTGGCTCATCTTGGGCCCCCTCACTGGGGTCTCCAGAGGAACAGCATGGGGTCACAGCAGGGTCACAGGCTCAACATTTGTCTAACAGCAATCCCAGCCTGGACTGGAAAACACAAAGGGCAGGGTTGGGGTTCTTGTCCAAAATGCTAGAGTTGTATTCCTTTTTGTGGCAGAAAGCACATCGCCTCTTCCCTTCTTTCCTTTAAAGAGCAAAACCTTTGTGGTATTGATATTTTTCTATATTTGCCAAGTTTTAGAAATCCTCTGTTTATCTTAGACAGCTATTTTTCACATCAATGAAGACACCAAAAAATCAACCCCCTTCCTGATGGACACATTATTAGCATCAGGTTTATGATTTTGAGTGTTTAAAAGTAATTTTAAGGCTTTTATAAAGACTCTTAAGCTTTTTTGAGCTTTATAAAGGCCACACAGGAGGGAGCTCACCCCACAATACAAAGACTGGGGGTTGCTAACAGGCAGACCCGTCCCCCCAACAAATGCCTTTTCTAGAGTTGAACCGTGAGATTTTGCTACCTACAAAGAACTTGTTGGAGAAAGATCTGCTCCTATGGTCCCACCAAGAGCACAGACCACCTTGGTGTCTAGCATCATGACCTCAATGGCTGCACACAGCAACTAATCAGCAGCTTCAGTGTGCCACCACACACAACTCAGGAGGGTCCCTAACACACAACCCCTCCAGCCAGGCTGTCATCACCTTCAGCAGCACTGGGAAGTGTCAGGCAGCTGTAGGTAGCTCTGGGATCAGACCTATAACTACTCCATGCTTACTTAGCTCTACCGTGCAGAGGGTTTGTGTGGTTACATGGGATATTAATTTTTGAGCTCTCTTTTACCAAAAATCCTTTTTGTCATAACAGCTAAGCATAGCACCACCTCAGGTACACTGAAACGAGAGTTGGGGTGTAGTTATCCCAACCTCAAGTGACATTCAGAAAAAAAAAAGATTTGTCCTCTATCACTGATACACCCAGAGGTGATGCACCTGCTCTGCTCTTGTGGACTGTGTGTTTTGCCCTGAGTTAAATACCATGCTATGGCTCAATTGCCATCGTGCTGGTTACTGCAGGGATGGAACACAATTGCAGCAGCAATCAGATTTCATTTGGAATGAAAAATACAAACATGTTGCCTATGTAAACAGAATATATATAGAGAAAGAGACAGAGTGTATGTGTGTATGATAAAGGTAATACCTGTCTGAGAGCCACACCTGGTGGTGACGTGTCAAGGGCAATACTTTGGTCATCAGAGAATCTTAACTGTGAAGCTCTCTGTGGCACAAAATATACTGAATGGTAGGTATTGCCTCGTTTGTAACCATCAGGAAAAGCTGACCTGGAGCCCTACACACTGTGGAAGAGACTCCAAGGGGAGAGCTGGGGAAGTATCTGATTTTAGAGTAAATAGAGTCTTGTCTTGAGAACTGCATGAAAATGGGATCCTGAGGAAAGGAAGCCCTGTCTCTGCAGGGGCTGCAGTTGTGCTCTGTGTGCCAGGGCACTCTCATGGTGGGAGACAAGTATAGAAACTAGGGGAAGGCTTTGGAGCATCTTATCACTCTTCAGGCAGTCACAGCACTGAAATATGAACGTGTTACAAAGAAGAAATGAAACAAATCCAAATTTGTGTCAGGAGATGATTTTACAGAGCTCCCATTGTGTCTGAACTTATCAAGCAAAGCCTTCATTTCCAATCCAATCCAAAAATCGCTGAAGCCAAGTGCAGCCTGTTCACCACTTCAGAAGAGTTTGGAGCAGGCCCTTTCTGAACCACAGAGGGAACACATTTTGGAAAGGAAAAGAAATACATTATGTTAATTGTGCAAATGCATTTTCAGCATCCCTTAGAAATGGGCACATTTACCTGCAAGCTGACAAAGAGCATTTAGTTAATAGTTAAAATTCAAAAGACATTTCATTACAAATTGAATCATTCATGCAATAGTAGAGCAGTTTTGTCTTTTCATTTCCCCTCAAGCATTTTGTGCTGCACAGAACACTTCTGTATTCATTACTTTTGCAAAATTAACTGCCAGGCCAACTTTCAGGGGGAATTGTGGTTGAGAAATTCAGGAGGGAAAGGTGAAACTGGAAGAAAGGAGAGGGCCCTTTCCTGGTAAAGACTTGAGGTTTAATTTTGATGCAACAGGTAGCTCAGATAAATACCCTCAGATAAATCAAAAGCAACCACTACAAGAGGATCTAGACACTGAAACGAGGTAGAGATGAAGATTATCCTATAGGTGAACTTGGAGCAGCTCTGAGCAGTTGGAGTCTCCTGCTGTGACTCAGGACTGGGGTCACACACCCAGCCTGGCTGCCAGCCGAGCACGACACACCTTGTGCCACCCCGGTGTCAGCTGAAGGACAGGGCCTTGCATCCCGGCAGCAGCAGGAGGTGGCTGTCACAGACCAGCCTGCACAGCCCTTACTCTGCCAGCCCTGGCAGCATGTTGATATGAAAACAGGGAGACAAGGTGGGTAAACATGCCCGTTTCAGCTGACCTGCCCTCATCTGCAGCTCAGTGTGCCCTCTCTCTGGAGGGAACCTCCAGCTGCTGTGTCCTGCTGCATCATGGAAATATTTTCAGCTGGGTGGGAACAGAATGTTTTTGGTGGTGAGAGAAATGCTGGGCAGGGCTAAGAAGGGCTTTGCTGCCAAGGTTTTTCTTAAATGAAAGGAGACCAAATCTACCTCACGGCTTTGCACAGCTGTCCCCTGTTGTATGCCATTCCTGTGGTAACCCTGTCATGTCCCTCCCTGTGGGTTTTAGCAGCGTGAAACGAAAAAAGGAGAAAATTATTAAATTCTATCCTACAAGGATTGCTGCCCAAGGTGCCTTCCCCTGTGTCTCCTTTAAGACTGGCTGCATATCCAGAACAGGCCCCAGACAGCTTCATTCTAAACCCAAAACCATGAGTGACCACTGCAGAAGAGCACCAGCAACCTGCTCCCTGAGGAGCCCACCTCTCCCAGTGCCTTCCTGCCTGATTAAATGCCTGAAATTTTCTCTAACAAGTGCATCATCACATCAAAAATCGGAACAAGCACAGCCAACAGCCTCGGGAAGAGCAGCAATGTGTGCTGCTCATCAGACCAGGAAAACAACACCACCACTTCAACAATGTGGCTTTTCAACCATGATTGCTGAACAGTTCTCACTCTCCAGCTGGTATCATTTTGCCAGCAGCCCTCTTGGTCTGCAGATAGAGCTCTGCTGGTGGGAAGGCACAGCTTCTGGCTTTGCCCACGTCAAGGAGGAGGTGGCACAACCACCAGAGAAGAAAGAACAGCTTTTCCAGAACCACGCTGCAGATGGCAATGGAGGCAGTGACACCGCTGTGTTCACAGGGCGAGAACAGCAGCAGCTTCTTCCTGTGCAGAGGCCCCAAACTGGAACTGATCCCAACCCAAGCCATTGGTACTCTGCAATAGCTGTCAGTAGCCTACACAAAGCCACTGGTTTCACCCCATTCCTTGGTGGGAATGTGCTCACACTCTGTGTATCCTGTGTTAAAAGCTGCTGTACCAGCATGACCTAAGCCTGCTGTTTTTTAGGATTCCACAAAGCCCTTCCAAAAAAGCATCACTGGGAAAGTCAAGCAAGAAAACATGCGAAATCAAAGCCAAATAGGGAGACAAATTCTCTACCCCAATCCTCTGCTCCTTTCCAGCTCTATTATACCATCTTCATAGGATGAAAAGATTCAGAAGCTGCCTGGGACTCTGCTGGGAAGGGCTGGCTCTGGAGGCCTTTCCTTCCTCCAGCTGCAGCATATCCTAGGGAGAAAACTTTAAGCTTAACCTTCAGGGGCCAACTCCTGGTATCCACCTCCCACTGAAGCTGTTTCGGTCAGAGCCGTTCTCTTTCCTCACCCGGTTTTGGCAGGAAAGTTCAAGGTGTCCTGGCAGCAGGAAGCTCCCTTGCTCCACCCTCTGCTCTGCACACCAGCTCTCTGAGCTTATCAAGGATTTGCTGCACCCGAGCTGCCAGAGACAGTGACCTGTTCCGTGTGGACACTCAAGTGGGAGCTGGACCCCCAGCATGAAGCACTTCGAGCCCTGGGCAGCCTCCACAGTGCTCCTCTTCACCGCTGCGCTCTGGGATTCCTGCTCAGCAGGTATTTCTCTTCTACGCTTCAGTTTTTATACCCTGCCCTTTCCCCCCCCATATATTGCCCACTGACAGTAATTTGTTCTTTCAAAATGAGGCGGGCTCCCTTGTCTCACCTACGGAGTGTAAAGAGCTGGAATCGATTAATGCTAATGAGAATTACTGGACATGATTGGTCATCATTCTGTAGAGATGCTCTTTTGCCAGCTATTTACAGATCCACTGTCAATGTGATGAGCTGCAGGCTGCTCCACTGAAAGGCAAGGAGATAGGGAACCACAGTTATTTGGTCTTCCTGTGCTTGCTGAGGAAAGGACCATTTGCAGTAACACCCAAGGGGCTTGATGTAGTGTGGTTTAGCTTTTATTGGGTGCTTTTTGCAGAAAATCTGGTTTTGGTCCCACCTTAATTATAAAAGTTGCCTAAAACCAAAATGCAAATGAGACCTGTGAGCTGCCCCTTTCCCACCAGGGTCCTGCCTGAATTTGTATATCAGCACCAGATGAGACCTGCCAGCTGTTTAAAGATGGGTTAGCTTTGAGAGCCTGTTCTTTGGGCTGCAAAGTTTATAAATATGAACCAATGCTCAGCATGCTGCAGCACTTCCTTCCACAGATCATACACAGGTTTCAACGATTCTTCCCAGTGCTCCCATAAGGTACTTATTAACTGAGAAAACAAATTATGGGCTTGGCCAAGGTCATTCAGCAAGCGTCCTGACAGAGTCAGACAGAGGACTGGGGAGTATTCAGGCCCTTCCCTGGAGCAGGCTGCCCAGAGACCCACTCTGAGCATGGCAGAAGCCATGAGGAAAGCTCTGGTATTGCTGATGGTGAATCAGCTCAAAATGCAAAGCTGAGCAATGGAAGGTGACCCAAGAGGGACATCTCCCACAAGACAACCTCAGTTTATTTGGAAAACACCAAACTCAAAGCAAAGGTTTGCTCAAAGGTCTTGTTCTGTTTTGTTTTCCTGAGCTGAAATTAAACCTGAGCTATTATTTTGCAGTCTTCACTGAAATCAGGCTGAAACTGATTTTCGCTATCAGACTCCAAATTATCAGCTCTGAGTGATGGTTTGACTGGAAACAGTTATCTCATAGCTTCTGCCTGGTCTGTGGACAACCAGCACACCCTCACCCTGTAGCCTCCCTGGGCCATTTTTCATCTGTCTGTGCAGGGGATGCTCCACCCGGCTGAACTTGAAGTATACTGTTCATGGGAGCACAGGAAGAAGTATTTCTTAGATTCCCTTCCTTATGCAGCAGGGGACAGACAGGTGTTGATGCACAGGGACCACAGCAACCCATGCTTTTCCCTCACTCAGGCATCCTGCAGCTGTCCTTGCATCTGATCCCACAGTGCTACAGGGAGCACACTGAAGCTGAGGGGCAGGTCTTCCTCAGGAAGACTAAGGAAGCTTTGGCCGATGACATGGACAGATTTGGAGGGCTGGAGACCAGCCAAAGAGTTGTGCCAGAGTGTATGTGTGTTCTGACTATGAGTAGGAAGCAGGATAAAGAGGCAAAACCTTCATCAAATCTTCTGACCCTCTCCGGCCATTACTCATTTCTGTATGTTGTATTTTCCAGCCTGAGCTGGTTACCATACTGGTCCAAACTGGAGTCCAGCCAGAGCAGCATCAGATGCTCTGAACTGCAGCAAAGCCAAAGCTTCCCCTTGGAGCCATGGTGGACCTGCTCAGGGCCTCCCTGGATGGGCTCAGCCCTCGGCTCTGCCTGACTTCTGCACACCCTGGAGTTACTGGGATTTTTCTAAGGACAAAAGGAGGCAGATGTACAGCCTGCTGGCCATGGATCTCCCATGCCACTGAATGGTCTTTCTCATTTCAGTCCTTGCTTGTTCTGCCCCTGTAGTGTGGGAAAGGACAGTGGTTAATTTGAGCTCTGAATGAACAGCTCACATCAGGGTCCGACTCAGGCAGAAAGACAGTGATCCACCTCCTCCTTATGGCTGCTGCTACAGCAGGTCTCTGGAGCCTGTGTTCAAAGTGGTGGGATAAGAAAGTGTACCCTAATGAAGCAATGTTTAGGGGCAGGAACTTCCTTTCTCGAAGTTGGTTCCATCCTACGGACCTCTGCAAGGCCAGATTTTTCAGATTTTCATGTTAGATGTCCAGTATTGCTTTTCTAATCCAGCTTGCCTTTTCTCCTTCTGGCAGCAGCAGAAGCCATCTCCAATGTTTCAGGAAGCTCCATGCCCACAACTGAGTATGAACCACCATGTCTTAGTAAGTCTTCATAAATCATTACTACCACATTAAAGTCAGGTGATGAGTTTACACAGGTGACTGAGAGGCTGTCCTGGAATGGGATTTATCTGTTGTCAAGGCCTACCGTTGTGGGTGAACCTCTAGGATGCACTTCTAAGACTCCTCCATTGGCACGGTATAGTATCTTACGTACATTGAGAAAGACGCATAGTTTTGAACAGACTGATAGCTAATTCAAAGCTCCCTACCAGACCACCTGCCTGTAGGCACTATATGGATTCCCAAGAGAGCCTCCTTCCCTATCCTCTCAGGTCTTTCCCAGAGAGCCAGCTCCAAGCAACTTGAGATCCCACCAGTACTCCCAGAGTCATTCTCCAACTCAAACATCAAACATCCCCCACAATCTTGCACTTCCTGTATTATAGAACATGTACCAACACAGGTATGTTACTTGAAAGCATGGCATAGGCATATAGGGCAGGCATCCCTCTCCCTTCTCTGGGCACACACAAGACACACCTCTGGGATGGGAATTCCTGCTCTCTGCAGCGCAGGACAGTTGTACTGTGTGCACTGAAAGCCAACGCACAGGACCATGGTTCTCCCTGACATACATGAATGAGAGCAGCTGAGCAGCACCTGCACTTGCCTTTTCCCTGGAAATGTGCAAGAGGCTGGATGCCCTTCACCAAGCTCAGGAGGCATTCCCTTTTCACAGCTAACGAGATTCATGAACATCAACACACAATATATGTAAATTCCGGGGTGCTGGGGTTTCACACTCAGCTTCTGTCCGAGCCCAAGGGGTTGAAATACCATGGTCCTTCAGGCTCCCTTTGATATTTCCACATTACCACACAGGATATAGACACAGAGCTGGTATCTTCACAGTGCCCTTGGAATGGAAAAAGTATAGCAGATGCCTATAAATAAAAGTATAAATGAAACAACTAATGACATACTCTTTAAGTGGACTGATTAAAACAGAAAAAAAGATGCAAAAGATGCAAAAAACCCCCATGGAATTGTTAAAAGTTATTTCATTTTTAAACATGTAAAACAGGGATCTCCTGATAGTGATGTGTTTTGAAGCTGTTACACTTAAGTCACAGTTAAGAGCCCAGCAGAGAGCTGCCACTGCCCCTATTGCTGACAGAGGTATTGGGTACCTAAACTATTGGAGGTCCTGCTGAAGGTGTCTCTACCAGGGATCCTCTTACTCTCCCACATGAGGGTTTCTCTACCCCAGGTTTGTTTTTTATTTTAACTAGCTACTTCTATCATATGCCATTCCTAAAACTGACAGAGGAGACGCCAATTAAAAGATTTCCATAATGGTGGGCACAGTGGTACGAGGAGCTGCTGAGGTGTTTGGCCAGACAGGGATGACTGACTGAAGACATGCAGATGGAACTGAGCACTGCCACCCACCCGGGTTAAGAGCCAGGCTTAGGGGAAGGATGCCAAGGCGGAGTGACAGGCCACAGGGCAGACAGTGAAGTCACTGTCTCATCTGCCTTCTAGTAAAGGAGACCTGTTGTGTACTTGGCCTCCCATCAGCTCACCTCATTTGTTCTCCACCAGATGTGAACTTCTGCACGCAGGCGGCCGTGTGCTGCCCGTCGGGCATGGACGATTACGGGTGGATTGCAGCGGCCGTCGGCTGGAGCCTCTGGTTTCTGACTCTCATCCTGCTCTGCATGGACAAGATCATGAAACTCCGGCCTGATGAACCCAAATACTTGGTGGCCTGAAGCAGGGACTGAAGCCAGCAGGCAGCAGCACCTGGGAGCAGTGAGGTGCAGACAGACCGACAAAGCATTTCAAACACTTCCTAAGAAACTGAAAAAGAAAGGAAACATTCAGTCAAAAAGACCAGATTTAAGCAGGGCAGCTGCTGAGGCTACATCCTCCCTGGCAGGTTGGAGCTGCCAGCCAAGGTGTGGACTAGGCAAGTCCTTGCAAGCCACCACATATGTCCCACAGTGCAAAAAAAAAATAATCTTTTCCCTGAGCCGCCTCATGCTTGCTGTGAGAGCAGCAGCAGCAAGGAGAGGTGAAGGACCAGTTACCAGTCTACAGCCTGTTGTCTTAAGACAACCCAGTGCATGATCTTTGGTTTGAAACAGAAAGTGGGCAAATAAAGATATTTTCTGGAGGATCAACATAACCAGATCTATTACTGGGCTACAGGCCAGGTTACATCAGGAGGAGGATGTAATTCACTGACTTCACCAAGTCCTTCTCCCTCACTAACCTGCAATATTTAAAAGTCTATTAACTGATGCATGGGAAAAGTCTCTTATGGAAACTTAGGGATCATTTGGGCTGGTTTGAAAGTAAAACTAGTTTTTCCAGTGCCATTTATATGTGAACTGCGTTGCAGGAACTGAATGTTGCTTGTATTTATTCAGCATGCACCTGTCTGAGTAACTAAGCCAAGCTGAACTATGGCAAGCAGGTTTAAACCAGCATATGCAATTCATGCACAAAACTGCTCCTATTTATATAAGGTGATAATAAACACTTATTGATTGAAAGATTCTCACTGACTGGTTTATATGGATCAAGCTTATATTGGCAAGGAATTACTCAACCCAAATTGTTAGAAACAGGATTCTAACAAGACATATTCATGCAGGAGGGCTTGCCTCACTGCAGTCAAACTCTGATTTGGGGCAGTTGCACCAGTCTTGGTTTCTATCCATTATTAAAATAATAAATCTGTGTTAAACCTATCTAGACCCACACAGGATTAGCAAACTTGCTAGAGACCAACTGAAATGAAACATAAAAAGTTACTTTTAAACCAAAGAAAGCACCACTGGAGATCTATATCTACTAAAAATCATTATATTCTCCCACCAGCTCATCAATATGTAACTTCTCAGTGAGAAAAGATAGGCATCAGTTTAAGACTCTTCACATTGATTCTGGCACAAAGTAGATACTTTGATCAGGACAACTCTGTGCCACTTCAGAGTGATGGGCAGTTGTCCCTTATCAACTATCCACCATCAACAGGAACGGTGACAAGTTTGACACGGAGGAAAGGACACCCTTCCCTATCATTAGCATCACTTAAGACAAAAAGCCTTTCAAAGTGAAACACTGAACAGAGATGCTAGTATCAGGAAAGTAAGTTTTAAAAGGGAAGGGCTTAATTCTCAGTATTCCAATACACAACAATTAAAACAAAAATAACTTTCACAGGACAAATCTTGGTGTTGGACCAGCCAGCTCTTTCAATGAAAACAACCCCAACAACCAAACAACAAAAAAACCTCTCATGTATTTACAAACTTACAGAAAAAAAGGGCTCTCAGTCAGCATCAACACTCAGGTGTAAAGAGCAGTGAGTTCACAGTTAAAAACCACTTCAATCACTCATGTGTAACAAATCTTCTACATACATAATTTCTTTCCTATTATATTAGTGTTAATAGTAACAAATGTTCATTGGCCTGAAAGCAATGTGAAAGATACTGTGAAAAAATCTCCACATATTGCCTTAGTGTCTGCCTTCTGCAGGCCTCTTCCCACAGTTCTCCAGACTTGAGGACATTGTTCTCGTGGTTGGGAACGCAGAACTGCCTGCTGGATATGGCACTGTTTTTCACCTTTGAGAGGATGTGCTTCTTAGCTTTCGTATGTCTGAGTTTTAAGTACGTGATGCAAACTTTACATGTCTTACAGCCAAGTGCAACACCCACAAATGAGCTTTGTAACAACTGGGCAATTCGGGGGGGCTTCCTGAAGCCTGCCTTTAGAAGCACAGCTTGTTTATTTTTCACGCTCTCCAAAACAGTCCGCTTGTGGGCAGCTACCTTCAAGGACTGCAGTAGACTTAAACTTCAGGTTTTGCTTCTTGCAGCTTCTGTTGAGGATTCCCAGCTCAACCAAACTGGGGAGAAAAGGAAAAAAATCTGTATTTTTTCATATAATGTAGTGCCCCAAAGGATTCTGTGTGCCTATGTTCAAGGATGAAACCCAAGTCCTCACAGAATCATGTACACAAATGGAGTATCTTACAGATTATTTCTGCTGTGAAATGTATACTTTTTCTAGACCTGTAAACCTCTGATCTAATTTCACAGTTTTGTTTCTTACTGCATCGCCTACTTTGACAACTGGCATTGTCAGGTTTGATCTGTAGCTGCTTCTTTTCAAGTCATTTGATTGGGTCACTTAGAAAAATTTAGTCCTGTAATGAATCTCATGAAGATACTACTACTCCCAGCGTGTTTGAGATCCCTAAACAAAGTGACAAGTGCCCCAAAAACTCAAAGGCTACCAATGTAAATATCTTACCTGTTCCTATGCAATATAGTACAAAAAATAAAATATTATCTTAAAGAGACTCTCCAAGGTACATTCTGTGTGTTGTACTGATCATAGGCACCATGGGCAATCACAGGTACATAAGCAAAGCAACACATTGTGCAAAAGGAGGAGAAAAGCTCTAATGGTATTGTCAGTGTTTCAGGGGCTTGTCAATAGTTACAGGAAGCACAGAATAAAAAAGTTGCATCCAAAAGACTTGAGAAATTGACATAAAACCAGAAATTAGTATGCAGAAATGGATTATGCATACCTGATTTCTAAAGTCTAAAGATTACCTGTAGTCTACTGTGACACTTTCTGCAATAATTTCAACAAGGGACACACTGTAGCACACCTTGTGAGTTATAATTCCTATTTAAAGAGCAATCAAGTCACAGTAGAAGGCTGTGGTCTGGTTGTGATGCACAAATTAAAGATGACTTTATAGTACAACGCCTTACAAGTGCGGTCTGCGAGCAATGTTGCAGACTGATACACTAATTTATCATGTATTATTTTATGATTTTAATATCACTGACAGGAATAGTTGACCTCTAATCGTAGATGCCAACTGGTGTAATGCTACCCAAGCCCTGCTGACTTCAAGGGAGTCATACATCCAGCACGGGCCCGGTTTTGTTGTTCGGATTTTTTTGTATTGTAATTCAGGAAGCCTTTTTGTTCCCACAGGAAATCTTGGAAACAAAACGTAACTCCTGATTTGTCAGCATGCATAAATCATTTCACCAGTGCTAAACCTAGGTGCCCCATCAGACTGCTATATACAACATTATGCAGGCACTTGCACATCTCAAAGCATGTCAAAAGTAAGACGGCAGCTCACCTTGCCTATTAAGCTGCAAATTACCCTCTCAGATTGATGATGGAAATGTTAACGCTCCAGTCATTTATAGTCATTGTCTGTCCAGTCAAATTCCATGTCTTTGGACCTAAAAGTTCATCACTGGAATGAGATGTAGGAAAAAATCTATTCTAACTCTTACGACTGACTTAGTACAAAGAAAAGGAAGAAAATTGTTGAAACCTGAATGGCTGAAAAAAAAATAAGTGTGACTGAAATACACAAGTTTGAACCTCAACACTGTTGAGCTAGTCAGCAGAGTTCTTCATATTTTCTGGACAAAGTTTCTGAATTTCAGGCATGAAGGTACGTAGTGCCTGGAAAGGCAAAAGAGGTGTAAAAGGCACCTGAGAGAGCTGCTGGTCTGAAGACATCTTGGACAGACAAACAGAGCAGTGGGCACATGTAACTGATCAGCACTTCTAATAACAAAGGAGAAAAACATTAGCATCAGCACAGCATTCCAGGGTAACTACTTTAATTTGCCTGGAGATAATATCAATCACATCCGACCAGTGGTTTTTAAAATTCTTAATTCAAGACTAAATGGATTGGTACTTGATGCATGAGTCTTCATCTTTTCAGATACTATTGCTCTGGTAATGACTCACATTACTCACTGCCTTTATCCTTGGGGTTTTAGTGAATGAGCTACATATTAAGCAATTGCACTTTACAATGATTACACTTTGCAAAATCACTAGAGGAATGAAAACTGGCAAGCATCAGAGCTCCCTACTCACATGACGCACACAGACAAAAGGCAGAGGTTAAATTCATAAGAAAAGGTGCTGTGTACTGGGAGTATGTAAGAATTTTGATAAAGCCATTACAAAAACTAGGATTTCAGAAATTTATTGTAGTTAATTATGGCCAAGGAATGGAATGCAGGCATTCTTGGGAAGCAACCACCCTCTCTCATCCTTACACTCCAGATTCTGCTTATTTTGTTTTATCAACAGTACCAGTATATGCTGTGGAATTGTTCAACAGCTCCTATTTTGTAATAACCTTCTGGAAATAAAACACAGGGTAAACAATGCAGTACTGTCTCCCACATCTGCAAACTGCTTGAAAAAAGAAATACAGCTCTAAGAGACTTGTGACTTTTCCTGTCCAATTTGACAGCATGAAATCTAGAGACACATTCAGTTAAAAGATTTTGCTCACCCATCAGAGATTTACAGGCTCCAATGTCTCGCTGACATAAAACTCCCTCAGGATTAACTTTTCCCTCCAAAAAGAAAGCAAGGGAAAAATGTCCAGTTCCAGTGACCAGCAAACAAAGCTCTGTTCTCATATCCTGGTTGTCATGGTGACCTTCACTCTAAGAGCTAAAGAACAGAACTAATTGTAAAAGTCTATGTTTGTTCCCTCTATCACTATGTGTGGTAAAGTCATGTCCCTGCCAGACACATTTTGGGAACAGCTAAAATGTTTGTTTGGGGACAAATTACACATTCACATTGCATCAGTCCCAAATCCTTGCATTTCTGTCTCCAAAGGTTCCCACCACAATTTGGTTTGCCACTTGAAGGAACCAAAAGAGCCTGGGGCCATTTATAACCTAATTTAGATGAAGATGTCACAGGCCATACAGACATTTTGTGGGCTATTGCAACAGCAAGGTGAGATCATAGAAATGGGTTGGAAGGAACCTTAAAGGCCATCTAGTTCCTATTACCCCTGTCACGGACAGGGACACCTTCCACTAGACCAGGTTGTTCAAAGCCTCATCCAGACTGGACTTGAACATTTCCAGGGATGGGACATCCTCAACTTCTCTGGGCAACCTATTCCGGTGCCTCACCACCCTCACAACAAAGAATGTCTTCCTAATATCTAATCTAAATCCACTGTCTTTCAGTTTAAAGCCAACACCCCTTGTTCTATCACTACTTTGTAAAAAGTCCCTCTCCAGCTTTTTTGCAGGCCTCTCTAGGCTCAAAGGTCACTCTAGTCGAGCTCTGTCTCCCAGCAGCAAATACTGGGGGAAGAAGATACAACCCTTGCCGTACGTAGCAGTCACAGACTCATAGAATTGACTGGGTTGGAAAAGACCTCTGCGATCATCAAGTCCAACCCTTGATCCAACACCACCGTGGTTACTAGACCATGGCACTAAGTGCCAACATCCAGTCTCATCTTAAAAACCTCCAGGGACAGTGAATCCACCACTTCCCTGGGCAGCCCATTCCAATGTCTGATTGCTCACTCTCTAAAAAATTTCTTCCTAATATCCAACCTAAACCTCCCCTGGAGGAGCTTAAGACCGTGCTCTCTTGTCCTACTGCTCCCTTCCTCTTCCCTGCTCAGCTCACAGGTGAAATAAAGCACCCTCCCAATAAAGAACTGAGCTCTCTTACAGCAGTTCTCCCCCCCAGCATTTTGAAATAAATCCTCTGAGGAGTGTAGATAGTTTCATGCAATAATACCTTTCTATGACTTTTTCAACTTTTCCCTTGTGAAAATCAATCACTCCTGTTTCTCCCCACCCTCCTCTCTCCTACTGATCTCATTTTCCATAAACTTCACATATTCACTATCGAGTTCGTGCATGAACTTAAACACAGTGTGTCACCCTTGAACTATTTCATATAAGTGACTGTATGTTTTAAGAAAAACACAGAAGACCCAAGTCCTGGTTAAACTTTCTGTTGCCTCTGTGCTCTTTGGTGGCTCTATATTCCAAACTATTTACTCATTTCAGCTTTACCGTTATTATTCACTATTGACTCAATATACTAGGTTTCTGCTCATCATGCCCTACTCACAGTTGTGCTGGTTGCGACAACCGGGAAGACCCGCCTTGTCCTTTCCTTCTCTTCCCTTTCCAGTGGGGACCTGGAAATCAAATTGACTCCCAACTGATATTCTGTAATCTTTGCCTCTTTTACAATTACTTCTCTTCATAAAGTTCTTTTTATTATTCTTACATTATCAGTGGCTTTTTCAGCCTCTGATTTATCTAATCATAAAGACAAAACAAGTGATACCAACATACAGAGCTGCGGTTCATGAGTCACTGGGAAAGCCAGAACTACCTTTTGTAGCTTGTAGTTTCCAAATCACATGATTAAACATGCAGCCAATTTTCAGTGTGACTTTCAGAGCCAAAGTTAAAGTACTTATTGAGGTCTTTCACAGTTCTGTTTGCTTTGCCTAAATGGGAGAAGAGAAGGGAGACACCTGCAAAGCCATCTCTGCTAGACTGTTCCCACTTTGTGCCATTTCAACATATCGTGTATTTAAGTCAGATCAGCCCAACAATATTCAAGTTCTAATGTAGCAACTCTCTGGGCTCAAATACATGAAGAAATCACTGTGCTTTAGCTGAGCAATAGTAACATTCTGTATAGAAACATGATAATGTTAGGTAAGAGATGTTAGTTCATCCTTAAATGAAGAGGACTAAAGAATTCTCATTGGCACTGGTGTTGAGTGCTTCTCAAGCTGCAGGAAACAGTGCTCTCTGTTCCCTGGCAGAAGTAAGATTATTGTAGGCAATGCTGTATCAGTGATGCCATCTGCTTGAAGGGACAAACAACTTCTTGTAACTTCTTTGCAGTTCTACTCTGCAAAAGCAAGAATGTTGTTTCCAGTGTCCCACAAAATTTTCTTCCACACTGCAGTGAAGTACAGAAAGATGTAGCAATAACATGAATATGTGGCTGCACATCCACAAATCCTCTGAGCAGGAGATTCCTCACCTTCAACCTTGAATTTTCAAAGTGTTCTTGCTTAAAGCTGCCATCATCAAGCCCAAAGACAGAAACTAACCTAAGGATTAAACTCATCCATGGAAAAGCTTGACAGAAGTGTTCCATGCAAAATATAAACCAACTTACCTGAAACCATTTTATCCAGGATTGCATGGACCAACAAATCCAGTAATCAGTTCACAAGTTTGTACTTGTACTGCACTGAATCTGAACAATTTCATATTTAGTGACTATGCTGAATTACTACTAACAGTGGCTAATCAAAAATTCTCTTTCTCCTGTTTCCTCAAGTCCAACAACCAAGGATAAAAGCTTTCTGATTTTTTACTATTGCAGTATTTTTTAACTTTTTATTTCTTTACTCAAGTTCCTTTTAGATGTGTGTTTTGGGACCAAAAGAGCACAGTGCACTGCCAAATATAACACCACATTAATTCTCCTTGAATATAAAAAGTAGTTTTTCCTAAAACACAAACAATATGCAGCTACTGCTTTTAAATCATGCACAGCACTAAAACCTTCCAATAGCCTGGATGAGGAAAGCAACTTCCAAGAAGCCTTGGGACGGAAATATTTGAGAATTTTTTATGGGAACACTACAGAGCTCTTAAGTGTGTACATTAGAATGCATCTGGAAATTGCAAACAATAATTGTCATCTTTCAGTCTCTTTTCTACTCTCTTAGTTCTCATTTCATTTCACCTGCTCTACACATGGCAATAAAAGGATTTCTGCAAGTGAACCTGAAAACCATGTCAGGGATCCATGGAGGTTTAGCATTTGTTTCAAAAGATTCTTCAGAGCATTTGTTCAAATGTGCCAACATTTTATTCCAATTAAGGCAAGATGTAACAGCCTAAACACAAACTTCCAGTTATGGAGTAAGAACTACTCAAAACTAAACAGGAGGGGCCACTACAAAGAAAAAATACGTATTTGATATTATAAAAGGTATCAAGAAAAAGTAACACAAAATCAAGACAAAACATTCTATTTCTACAAACTATGAAGTGCAAAGAAATGTGTATGTTTTCTAGTACTAATGTAACTTTTTTTAATTTATCAGTCTTCTGTGGAATTCATGAGACTGCAGCTCTACTCCGGAAAAGTCTCTTTAAAAAGGCAGTGCAACTCCACAGGATTTTTGCTTCTCAAGTTTCTTACTCTGGGTGAGTAAATTCACCCAGGGACTTGTACATCAAAGCTAGATACATCTTGCCAGCTGCATCCCAAACTGCACTAAAGAATCTGTAGGATAAATTCTCGTTCCAAAGAACACATGTGACTAAATGGTTTTCAGCGCAAGTCATGCAGATGCAGCCAGGGGCAACATGCAGAGCAACATTTGGATCTGAACTACCAATCCTATTGGTACGAGCTGTCACAAGCCAAGTGTGTTCTGCCCTCAAGTATCAGAGACAGAAGTAAAATTTTACAGTCCTCCCTCTGACATAAGCTCCATTTTGAGAGACACTCGCTATAAGAGACACTGCACTCAAGTGCACTCACACCAAAATACTTCAAAACTAGAGTGAATTGTCACAAGCATTCCAAAACTTGCATTCCCAATTTCTGCTTCCTCAGTATTTAGGCCCTACAGATAGCGGAACACGTGAATGACAGCAAACTGATGACAGCAGAACACATCCCCATCGTATCTCCTCAATTTTTAAATACAAATCTGACAGGAAGAGAAAAAGATGCCATCCACAAAAGGGAAGTGGATTTGTATTTCCACATTCAAGCAATTCAAAGCTGCTGCTTTTCTCTATGCACATCTAAACAGCCCTGGAGAAGCTCTACAGCCTTGGCAAACTGCTTGTGGGAGTCTCACTGATGAGAGATGTTCCTCACTTTTGTACAAACCAGAACTGCGAGTGCTGAAGGACTGCAAAGAGGGGCTGTGTTATGGTCTCAGCTTGAGTGGGGGCAGGTGGGCTCCCTAAGACTTTTTCTCTCTCTTTTTAGTGCACTTTACAGGTGGTCCTGGAGACCCGTTGCTGTCCTTTGCCTTCTGACAATCGCATGTCACTCTTTTTAACTTTTAATCCATTTCCAGCTCTCTGTCCATATTCAGAGTACACCAAACCAGGTGTTATTATTTAAAAAATCCATTTTTTTTTTGTCTGCAAAAATACGGCCCACAACATGCTCCTACCTCAAAGTCACAAATGTTCTTCGTCCTGCCACTTCAAAGCTCTTGGCCAAAATAAGGTATTTTCAAGGACTGGCACCTTTTAACAAAGAACTGCTAGATAAGGCATGGAAAGGAAAATGTTCATTTTTTCCTTGAGCTAAAAACTATTGAAGTTGGAAAAGGGGGGAATGTAGTGAGGGCAAAACTTAAAAAAAAAATCAGTTCAGCTGCTTCTGCCATCCACATCACACAATTGGTGACTTCACTTGAGCCTGAATACACACCAGCTTCCTTGTGTAATCCATCAAATGTGTTTTCAAGCCATGAGTTAACACACAACAGCATCAGCTGTTTTGGTTCTTGGGAAGTTACCATCCCTGTACACAACCTCTTTCTAAGATAATGCTGTAACCCTGCTGTCCATGGTCTAATTTAAAGGCACTGGTTTCAGCATTTACTGGTAACATGCACTTTTGGATGATCAATCTTTGTATTTATGTGTGTCCATAAAGGTGCATGATATTGGGGTAGCCAACACTTCTTTGGGTGCAGAGGGGATAGGCAGACCTTGTGTGATGCTGCTGCTCCCAAACCACTATATAAGCCTGTTCCAAACCACTGCAAGGACAGTACATTGCAAAGGGTCAGTCAAATTCCACTTGCTGTTCCAAAGTGTGCATAATTAACATTATGAGTCCAGTACCTACGCAATTCACTCCTCCAAAAACCAAGGTTTTCTTTCCTCAGTTACATGCCCACAGTCACTGGCAGGACCATGTGGTACATCCTGGTAGGGAATATTTTATAGTACTGAAGTGTGCCCCACCTTTCAAATTCAGTGTACAAAAAATAACCATAACATTTCGCTTAGCTCCAAAAATAATCAAGAAGCAGGCTAGGGGTCAACATCTTGGCCACGGAAAGGAAACCAACCAAGCTAAATTATGTAGCTCTCATCTTGCCAACTTCTTCTATGTGCCAAACTAAACACAGACAAAACACAAATGTCAAGGAAAACTGTGAAGAAAGGGAAGAGCCTGAGGATTCCATGAACCAGATGGTTTAGTCATGGAAATGGATGCAACTGTTGGTAACAGCTTTCTGTGCCTGTACCAACTTCTCATTCGATCAGTGTTTTCAGAAACTGGTAAATTCATTAACAGATACTTAAATTCAGGATACTTTAAGTTTCAGGAAAAAAAGGTTTGTTTGGGTTTTATTTTCCTCCCTTTTAACAGGGTAATAAAAAGAACTGGCAAAAGAGCTCAAACCCATGGGGATATAGAAGCTTACAGATTTTTTCCCCCGAATATCCAAGTGGAAACACATTTTGGCACATGCATTCCACAGAATCCTTTTTTCTTAGCGCATGAAAAAAACCCCAGCTTTTCCTGTAGCTACAGAAAGTAAAGTGTGGGTCTCCCTTGTTAAGACCATTCTTGGAACTGGTGCTACTTTTCTTACTATATGAAGATACAGACTATGCCATACCACTGGATCAGGTGTCCAGCCAATTTGAGAACATAACTTCTAAACACAGCTTTCCGACTTCTTATATTTTACTGTCCTGCCCAAGGTTTTAAAGAGGGATTTTTGTATCAGGAGGCCTCTTTTATTTATCAGTATATATTTGTCCTGTGTCCTGTGCTTTTCATAAGATTTGAGACTGAAAATAGAAAGGATCTTCATCCATATATAAAAAGATGGAATTTCACAATAGCATCACCACCACTAGCAAAAAATGAATAAAAAGTGGCTTAAGTACCTCTAAATTTCAAAACTCTTATTTCACAGTCCTTCTTAAATAGCTGAAACCAGAAAATTAATTTTTTTTTTTTAGAAGCCCACATTTTCTTGAAATGAAGCCATGGTAATATGTTAATATTATAAGCACTGGTGTCTCAGCTCACTGCAGAATTAAGCTAGAGAAGAAAGTGGGCTCAGACACAGATGATTTTAATGGGAACACTTAGGAAATGTCAGTCTTCAGCACTGTCAAAAAGACCAAATGAACATTGCCCGATACACTCTTCATTCTTCAAAACCTGACATTTTGCAGAATTATTGGCAATATCCATGTTTACAAACTTGGCAGAAAACAAATGTTTATTTTTACCCTAGAGTTGATTATCACACAAAAAAAGCTTTAAAAATTTAAATCATAATAACCTCTTGGTACTGCTGTTCACAACCATGCTGGTGTTCTGATCCCATTCACACCTCAACTGGTGCCCGTGAGGACTTTACACATTGGCCAAGGAACTGGAAACTAATTTAGACTGCTTCACTGCACTAAGCTGCTCAAAACAATTTCATACAGCATTTTGACGATCATAAGTAAACAGAAAAATAACTGTTCTTCCTAGTAAAGAGGGAACCATACCACATTTTTTTTTCCACATCAGTGAGCAACTGAGGTTTTGGCTTCAGCAATGAGTTTGGTGTACCAGCTTCATGAATAATGTATGTAGTTGGTTTCTTCCACAGTGTCCTCCTACCTGTTCTCATTCCAGCCTGAGTTAGTCCTGTCACAGCTATTGAACTGTGCACTGGAACCAGGAACAGATTTGGCAGCCCAAGACCACCATACCACACCAGTGTTACACACCTGTATTTTACCAGTGCCATTTCTACCCCAGTGACTGAGGCAAACGCAGCCCCTACCCAGAGCAACTGCCCAATGTTCTCTCTGGCAGACCTCTGTTCCTCAGACCTTTTAGGACTATAACCTGATATTATTTGAAATACCTGCACTGTAGCACATAACAGTTTTGCTTTTCATTCTTCTAGGGTACGGTTCCCAAAAATCCTCACAAACACTGACAGAGGGTAACTCTATCTCTGCGCCAGGTTGTTAACTTTAGTTCAGTTTGATCTGAAAATGAACACACTCCAACAAATCATGACTTAAGTAAAATTTCCGTATGTATTATGTCAGTTACAGTTATGCAATGGCCAATATTAGTAAATTTGTAGCTAATATTAAATTAAAACTCTGAAAAAACAGCGACAAACAGTTCCATGGCACGTACCATTTTTACCATGGGGATAATGCTCACCTTTTGTCCAAAGGGACAGTGGAAACAAGTATAAATATAGAAACTGTCTCAAAACTGCAAATCTAAGCCTATGTTAATGCTCTAAACTGTCACTGACTTCCACTAAAATTATTCAGATCCAAACATCAGCAATGATTTAGGACATCAATTTATAATGTAATGCTGGTGACCCTGTACCAGTCAGGCTGGATTGGTTTCTGTCCACAAAGCAAACTACAGAGTGGCAATATTTTATCACTGGTCTTGCCAGAGCATTTAGCATGTAAATATATTTTTTAAAGATATACACACACATTTCTCCAAATTCAACTGTGGCTGAGTATTCCTCTTCCAGTTTTCAATAATTTTTAAACAAATTAGATACCAAGCCCTTTCTGTTTGGATGCTTTGTTTTCTTTTTCCAGCCTGAATGAGTCTACAGATATTTTCTTAGTTATACAAGGCCAATGTTTCACTTTGCAAACATTGAAGATGAAGGAACACTTGAAGCTTCAGCACCAGAAGGAAAACAAGGAAGAGTGCAGAGGGTAGCTCCATTCGGAACCACAGAGCTATAACAATTATTGTTCCAGTTTGATACAAGTAACTCAAAAAAAGACTTTTATTCTAAGCAGTCCCATTGTTCCTGACAACCAAAGTGATTCTTATGTTGGATTGGACCTTCAAGACCCTTGAGCTGATACAGTTTGTAATCCTGCAGAACAGCAATGCAAACCAGTTCCCCATAAGCACTGGAGAGATAAGAATACTTGTAATCTCTTGCAAAATGTCATCTCAGTTTATTCAAAACATCACCTACTTCCTTAGAAAAAGGAGTCCATCGTACTTGGAGTTTGTTCCTGTCTTTTTTTTGTTTTGTTGCTGGAGTATTGAGTTCTTGACCTAAGGTTTTATTTATATGTTAGGCTGAATGAGGGTAAGGAGAGAGAAGGAGCATCGTAATATTAGTAGATTAATTAATATTACTTGTGATGACACTGATGATTTTCCCTGTTTGTCCCCCATCTCTCTCTCCTTACTATCCTCATTTTGCTGTCTTCTTCAGTTTTTCCAGAGTGTTGTCAACAGAGCTGTAAAAGTTCCTTCCTTTGAGAGAACAACATTGCTGATTTCCAATAAGTGCTTGCTTCCATAGGAAGCAGATACCTGGCAGATTTGCAACGGAATGCTAAATCAGCTATGGAAGTTCTGCACTGTTGTCTGTTTCTGAGAAAGTCGCAGAAGTTCTTCTCTAATTGCTTTGATAAGAGAGGCTGATGAGTGACCTGGCTGGAGGTCCTCAGTGGAACTGGTGGTGTAGCAAAGGCCCTGGCCCTGAAGGCTGTTGTGTGGAAGCTGAGCAGGAGGTGCTGAGGGCTGTCTGGCTGAAGTCCTCGGCATCTGGAATACTGGTGAGGAGGAATATTCTTGGTGTCCATGCATATGCGTCTGGAAAAAGGTAGAAAGCATTATTGTACTTTCTGAAAAAACATGATTATCCCAGAAAAGACAAGAAAGCAAAAAGGCGAAGAACAGAGGGGAAAGCAACATGGAGATGCTTCTATCTGCTGCAACTGTTCTTCTGCTACATGAATGAGTGATTCCTCTTACGAAGCACAAAACAAGTGTACACAAAATTGTTGGACTGCCTCAAGTCCAGTGATTTTCAAAATCTCTTTCAGTATCCATTAAAAAGCTTTGACCACCTTTCCAATCTCTGGTATGTTTAGAAACTGAAGTGGAAGGAGGTGGGGAGAAAACCCACAGAACTGGGAGTCAACAGAATTGGCTTCTCTTTCCTTCCATCTCTATCAACTTCCTAAAAGACAACAGGCAAATCACTGTCTTCCTGGCTGTCATATTTCCATACTATTTATAAGCACAGATGTTACTAGTTTGACCTTCCCTTTCTCTGCCTGGCTTGCCTGTTCAGACCGTACACTTTTGTGGACCCTGTGACTGACTGACCAGTGCCCAGGAAAACACAGTCAACAGAAGAAGCAGAAGGAAAAAACTACTCAGATTTGAAAGATTAGATTTTTCATTCTCAACATCTGTTTTACATATCTGAGAAACACTATCCCAGTTTAGGGACAATCACTGTTTCAGGGTAGAAAGGGGTTAATTCTGCATTTGTTCAGTAACATGTATTTTTTTAAAAAAACAAGAGAGAAACAAAACAGAAGCCTGAGTTTATGGCTCCTCTATCTGGAAGAAAATCTGCTTACGCTAAAACAAAGCATGAATTTACAGTACACTGGGTGACTGCACCAACTCCCAGTACGGACACAAACAATGTACATTTTGAAAATCTAAATTCCAGCTGACACCCCAGAAGCGTTTCCCCTTGCCTCATACTGCTGAAGGCTGAGAGACAGCCAGAAGAAAACACTGGACACAAAGGACTCCAACACACAATTGGGAGCAAAGCAGTGTAATCCCCTTTCAGAGGGTCTGCGCTGGGGATGGGGAGCAGCCACCTGCAGCAAATTCAGATCACAGTCATCACAATTCAGTGAGCACTACCTTTCTCTGTAGATAAGCCTTAAGTAGTAGCAGAGAGAGCAACCTGATGGGGGAAGAAAGGACAGCAAGGTCAGCTAGAAGGGGATTTGGGAGTGAGGGGGAGGGGAATGAAGGGATTACAAAGCAGAGCCTGGGAAGGATATGGGGGACCTAGAGCGAGTTTGGCAGCAGTGTGCAGGGAACACAAAAATGGGCGGGAGTAAGTTCCTTAACATCTCTCATAATATCATAGAATAGAATTTAAGCCATTTTTTATGAAGTAGAACTAATAATAGATTTTTGACTCTCTTGCACAGCTCACGTACAGCACTCATCATTTACACAGTTAATTTGGGGAGACAGATTAGGAAGAAAAGAGGCTTTAATAGAAGAATGACAGGTAAAGGTTTTCCAAGTAACATCCTGTCTTATATCTTATAAAAGAGAGGTGATTTCAGTATCAGAAGGAAATGAATGGGTCTCTTGATTGTTCAGAATTATTCATTTGGCAGTGAAACCTGAAACTAATTCGTATGTGCAGCCTAGAGTTGGCAAACCTGACAAGTACTCTGTGGGTTTATAGAGAAGAGATGACATAAGAAAATATTAAAAGCAAACATTCCCTGATACATGAGTCTTAACAGCATCCTAAATTATATTCATGTTATTTCACATTCAAATGCATTACATGATTCAGCTCCTACCTCACACTGCATTGCATTACTACCATAAGAATGGTTACAGGGGAATTAGAAGGGGAGTTAGAAAGAACATCTGATGATCTCAGTGGTTGTCTTTTACATTAAGGTTATCAAAGTTTTCTTAAATATCTAAGAAAAAGAAAAGTATGTGTTTCTGTGATTTCCCACATAACATCAGAATTAAACAGGCCTGACAACTTTCAATACCACATTGGTTTAGAAACCTAACGTCTACTAAACTACAACAGCAAAATAAGGAGACCAAAACCACTGACATGTTTTTTCAGTTTGCTGGTTTTTTCTACTTTTAAATTTCTTTACTAGCAGAAATACACATTGGTATATTATATATGTAAAAATATATAGTTTTATATCGTATTCATAAATTTTAGATTTTTATCTAGAAACTTTTGCATAATTAACAGCAGTACAAAAAAATTGACAAAGCCATATTTACTGAATCTTCCTTCTTAAAAAATGAAGATTTATGAGATCACATTGTAAATTTATTAATCCTCATTTAGTACCTGTTGTACTCTGGCCAATTTCAACTGAACTGGATGTATAAATATATACACAGACATATGTGTGTATATATATATATATATGAACAGATATATAAAATTCACAAAACCAGGTAGCTAATTAGACATAACCCGATCTGTGCTATCGCTGAATCTGCTTCTGAGTGGCAGAAAGGTCAAGTTAGGCTGTGCTCATGTAGACCTGTCAGGCAGCACATATCTCACAGGGGCCACCTGGGGTACATGACAGACAGCTTTAAGAATGGTCAGATTGTTTAGACACACTACAGTGGGCAGCTGGAGTAGAAAAATAGAGTGAAAGGGTAAGAGTAGCTTTGGGGAAACACTGCAAACCTGGAGAAGACTTGGGAGAACAATGGAGACCTATAAGGGACTGTAGGTGGGTAGGAGATGATGCCAGGTGGTGGTAGGGAGGTAGAGATATGCAAGACATTCCACCCACCTGTAAGAAACCAGGCTTTGTTTGTTCTGCTGCTCAAATGAGCACTTGCTCAGTATTGTATTTTGTGTCAGCTAAGGAAATCCTGTAATTCTCCTGGTTGCCTAGGTCTCCTAGATGGAGAATTAAGGTGAATGGATGGTACCCTGCACACTGGCTTTGGGTTGGGAGGTACAAATGCAGATCCTTCTCCGGTTTGCATGTGAGAAGAATGATCTAGATTCTAATCTTCCTAAATGCAGAGTTTAATTTTAGAAACTTGCTCAGAATGAGGGAACAGTAAGACTGTTTGCAAAGGATCAGTTGAATAGTGCACCATAAGGATCATGACTGTTATTAAGTAAAGCCTCATTTCCAAAAGGAGGAAAGATAAATTTAGAGCTCTGTCCTAGTGAAAATATCCAAACTCTGAAGGTAATTATTTAATACAGAAAGCTCCAAAACTAAGGTTTTTTTTTTTAATGGGAAGAATCCTTTGCAAAAAAAAGAAAATACTGTTCATAGGAAAAGGAAAGTGTGGGAAATAGGTGAGCTCTCCTACAACTGAATGACATGATAGTCAGATAAGTTTTAGTCCATGATCTCCTCCTTTTGCTTTTTTTTTTTTTTAATAACTGAAAAAAAATTCACATTGCAGTAATATATGAACTGCAGCAACCAGTGAGCAAAAAGTTCTGTCAAAGCTGAGGCATTTGCCTCAGATGAACTAAAAGAAAGTCAACCTGGACTGAAATGACCTGAACACACCTGAAACTGTGACTGAAGGTACAAACTGCAACCAAATCAGATTGCATTGGGCCGTGAATTTTTGACAGCTGTGCAGGTAACTCTTTGTATAAGATCTCATATAATGGGTCCACCTGAACTTTCAGTAATAAGTTAGCAATTCATGTAATAAAACATTAAGAAAGTAACAGTCGAATTTGTACTTGAGAGGCAGAAGGGACAGGCCCACAGATTTAGAAAAGTCACTTTCAGAAAAGAGAGATAAGTGTTAAGAAGGGTCAATGAATGCTAACCCAGAGATGTCTCTGAAAATGGAACAGGAGACACTAAGATCTCTCATGCAAGTGCTCTTTTCTATGTAAAATGAAATTGTGATGATCTTGCATTCAAATACTACAGTTTCAAGCACAGAGAGCACATTAAATTAGAAAAAAATACACCTTTCAGCTTTGACAGATAAAGTTTTTGAATAGTACCAATAGAGTTTGTTTCTAGTGCACCTAGTTCTCAAAAGCTTTATGCTGCTCCTCTCCAGCTCAATTCCACCAAAATCTCAGAATAAGGCCATCCTGCTGCACTTCCTTTCTGCAAAGCTGTTTCAAGATCATGCAGAACTCCATAGCAAATTCAAGTAGTGTGAACACACACTGCTCTAAGCATGCAAAAGGAGGAGAACCTGCCTTCCTCCCTCGAGGAAAAAATCAGAAAAAGATTGTTTAAACAAAGAAGCAAAAGAAGCATAAAGCTGTCGCTCTCTAGAGTACTCCCATAGAGCTGTCACAGGTCAGTCTGCTTCAGGATGCAAGTACACCAAAGAAGGACTGGAAGCAGGCAACTGTCTCTCTCCTGGAAAGGCCATATACTATCTTCAACATCACATATCTGGTTGAATCAGAAATGTCAACCTCTAGAAGCACCACTGCCAAGAACACGGAATCACCATGGCTGCCTAGGCAACACTGGTAAATGAATACATATTAATTTACCATATCCTGCTGACTGAGGCTAGGAAAATAACTTGTTCAGAAACACCTCTAATGTTACATGCAACTATGCAGCTTATTCTTTTGCCCTGACTCCTGCTGTTGTGCACCAATACAGAAGACAAAGGAAATACACCCATACAAAGTAGGATGGTAGTCTGGGACAATTTAATTCAATGTTTTCTACTTACAATGATCTCAAAATACAGAGGCATAGTTCAAAGAAGAAATGGAAAGCAGTATCCACCTCTGCTGGAGCTCAGAAGCAGAACTGGATGAACTGCAATTAATGGGTGAAGGCCTCAAGTGAGAAAAAAAAAGGTTAGGGTAAAATGAGAGAAAGCAGTTAGAGAGAAGCAAAGGTGAAAGAACAGCAAGCAGAAGTTGGAATAACTAACAAGGGTTCGAAGAGCAAAGCAAAGAATGTCAGAGAAGCAACTGAAAGTATTCCAGGGGTAAAAAGTTCCAAACAGTAATGCAGGAAAAAATACCCAAACATATCACTACTTTGGAAACTATGCAAATGTGTAACACAGTACTCACTGCATCTCGCCTAGCACATTCATCCTCTCCACGGTACTGGGGCCACCCTGGCCCCCCCGGCTGGCCATGCCCTGCTCTGCCTGAGGGGATCTCCACTTGTTGACCTCCGATCCTGCTAGCAATTCCCACCTGAGTGAGGTGCTGTATCTGAGAACCTTAAAAGCAAATATTGTTTTTTTCATCTTTATACACAGTCAAGTTTGCAGGGCAGACAAATGACAACATAAAACTTTGTTGGAAGCAGGAAACAAGAAGAAAATGAAGCTCTGTTTCTGTGCAATTAATAAAAATCAGCAGAAAGAAGGCTGTCAGTGTAGAACAAAGAAGGAAAAGTTATGTGCATTTTGTGCAGTTCATTTGAGTGTGATGCATTTCATTTCACTGCACTGAAAGATCAGGTTGAGATACGTGCATCTCAGACATCCCAGCCCTTTCCAAACAGCGTTTACTAAAAGCTCTGGCAATGCTTTCATGTAAATTACTTAGCAGCAAAGAGAAGACATTTGCTCCTGTGGCACACCTTACTTGCATCACACTAGCAGGACCCTAACTCTCTGCCTTCTGTTCCATCCCTCAGAAGAATAAAATACATGTCTATGTAAGACTGTGGTTCTTTGAGCTTTGCTTTGTGGTTAAATATTAAACGATGCTGTCATTAACTAACGGGAAGGTCAGAACACGCTGCATCTCCTTTCAGTCTGAAAGCTAACCTCCTCCTTTCTCCTTTTCCTTCCCTTCCTTCCCCTCCTGCTGCTTTCAAACACATGCAAAGGATAGCTGCCACCATTAATCGCAAGAGACATGTAACGACATGCCAGCTTTCCTTCTTCCTGAATTTTCCCACAGAGAAACGTAATTTTTTTTACTATTATAATTATTAAAATAATATTTTATTATTCCTTAGAAATGAAACACATTTAACCCAGAGATACATAAAACTGTGTATGTACAAAAAGGGAGGAAAAGACAAAAACAACAGTGTGATTTAAGTGATGGACAGTTAGATCACTTTCATATTTTCCTCTTAAAAACCTCCAATATTTGACAAGTTTGATATTCACACATAATTATGCTGAAGAACAGAAACTAAATATATGAATTACCTCCAAGCTTTAAAGCAGAATAGATATGAACATTTAGATAATAGTGTGAATCAGTGAATAAAATAACCATAATTAAACTGTAATAGTTACTATATTCTTACCATTCTCATTCTTTTAACATTTACAGGGAGAGGAACTATCAAAACTAGGCTTCTGACATGAGTATATGATCATATTTCCAATCTTTTTCAATTCTCCAGGAACAAAATATTTATCTGGGAGAAAATTAACTGTGACATTTGCATAACAATACAATCTTTTATTCTTAGAATCAGTGTTTGCTGCTTAATTGCTATATGATGTTAGCATCTTATTCATGATAGCATTGATGAGTGCTATGGAAATTATCTCACAACCAAATCAGGGAAGGTGATTTCCTATGGGACAGCAGCAATAGATAGTATAATCACAAACTAAAGGATCCTGCTTTTATGCATGCAATTCTAGGAAAAGAAATGAGAAACACGTAGGAAAGTATTAAACAAATTTTGCTATTTAGCATGCTGATTTGGGATGCATCAATTGGCTTGTTTAGCAAAAAAGAAGTAGCTGGCAGTGGAAAGTTAGCACACACTGTACTCCCTAAAACAAGTCATTTTCCATTCTTAGAGAATGAGGTTTTGTGAAAATATGCTTTGTGATAACCAGTGCCTGTAAGATATTAAAACGGTGGCAAAGCACTGCCTTTTTCTGCAAGGTCCTGTGGATGTAAAGTTAACCTCATTTTGTGATGATTTTTTTTTTTGAGCAATGAAGGCAAGGACCACACACCATGTGTAGTAGCTGAAGGAGAATGACGTCTTAATGGTGACCTTGGCAAAAGGGTAGGTACAGAAAGGGATCAGTTATTTTAGTGCACATTCAACTCAAGTGAAGTGTACCTGCAGTGCTTCCAACGGGCCGTGGCCGTGCCACTGACGGCATTTCCTCTGAGTACATCCCTCTGGAGGAATACGGAACCTCAGGCGGCGGCTGCTCAGGGTGCATTAACTCTGCAGGTTGAAGGAAACCTGGCCCAAAGTTCTGCCTGTGGAAATGGAGTCAAGATTAAAATAAGTGAATTCCCTAACCAGAAACAATAATGTAGGCGTACCTCATACAACAGCTCTTTACAAGGCCTTTTACTGCACATTATAACCTTAAATGTTCAAGAAAATATTTACACCTGAAGAGCATAATCCTCCTCCATGATCTGAACTGCACAGGAATAGTATAACAGAAGTTTACACAAGTGTTTTTCACATGTTGCAGTCTCTTCAAAGCAAGGGAAAAAGTCCACGGATCTTAAGATCTTGTTTTCCCCTTAGGGAAAAAAGGATCTTCAAAACCAGAAAAATAGGATAAGAGTAGTGATGTAGCTGCTTACCTCAGCAAGAAAGCTGACAACTCTAGATTTTCTGGGCACATAGTTTTGGTCTAAAACCATACAAAGTGCATTACATGTGTATTTCACAAACAATTATTACTTCATCAAGCATTCTGATAATTTTACAGGAAGTTTTCAAATTTTTTGCTCTTGAAGATTCATCAAAATACTCAAAGCTGTAATTAGCACATATGAAGAGTAATGTATACTAAAGTTAATGCTTCCTATAAATCAGGCTGGTGCTGGTAGTCACTGTTATATATTTACTGAAAGAGTTAACAACAGAAACTGTAATCAATCTAACTTCACTAATTGTGCCAAGGTAAGTGCACTTGTAAAAGAAACCCTATAATTAATTCACTGAACAGGGACAGAGAGGGAGATGGAAATGCTGCTTTTCTTATGCTTCCTATTAACATATGTTAACCCTGCCACGGCGAGATTGTATTTTAAAGGACTGATGGTAGTTGACTTTTCAGGGGTTATCAGTTCCTATCAATATAGTGGAAGTGTGGATGCCCAAACTTCAGGTGCTTAGGTTACTAGGCTCGCCTCAGCCTCCAGGTATGATCAGAGGCACTTCTCAAGAGGCATCCAAAGCAAAAGATTACCTTAAACCGCTTTCTGCAGGAGCTTCTCACTGGTGAGTATAAATGAAGCAAAGTGAGACAAACATCCCAACTCAGGCACATGAAATCACACAAAGTGAGGACTGGGGATGACTTTTATATGCCTTTTACCACAATGGCATCTAACCCCATCTATGGTTATGGACTGCAATGTATCCTATTCCTCAAGACCTCAATTTTACATCCCTTTGTTTTACAGGAAAATCCCGTGACTGCATCTAACTCAAACTATTCTTGATTTGTGCTTTATTTGGAAAATTACCACCTTTGTATGACAGCCAGAGAGAAAAGAAAGTTGACGTAATAATAAACTGACTAACAAAGCCAAATAAGAGCCTATTAAAGCACCAAAAAGTAATTGTAAATTGAAGTACTAGGTACTTGGCATACAGTATTACTAAATGGAGGAGGTATAAGACCTTCAAGCTGTAACAGCCTTGCTGTGAAGTGCTAAAATTTCCCCAGCTCCCTTACATATAATTCCACCTGTCCACTCAGCAGATCCAAAGGAAACCATTTCCAACTACACCTACAAACCAGTTAAAATAAATGCTTCAATGGGTAGGTAATGTTTAACAATATCACTTCTGTTATGTTAATCACTGCAATCAGTAAAGGATGTGATCATCTGGCTTTTTATGCCTGAAGTGTTGAGCTGGAATTTTGAAGCTGATGAATTGCTACAACTTTTTGATGTTTTCTAAAGAAAATATTTTTTCAACATCACTGCAAAGGTATTATTATTGTGCTAACTTTTCAGAGGACAGGAAGTATATCCTTTATTGCTGATGTGTTTGTACTTGAAAGGTACACATTTAATAACCCTTTACCCTCTCTTCTCAACCTTGTTTATAATAGATAGATATAGCTTCTCTTTAAAGTCAGAGATCAACAGAGGAGTATTAAACCGGGATACAGCTCTGCATCTATATCACACAGGCTTTCTAGTGCTCCTTCCTATATCCAGCTTTCAACTTTTGCACATTCAAAAGAAGAAAATTAATCTCCAGTCATTTAATTAAGTGGGGAGATACCATCCCAAAAATCAATTTTACACCACTAATCCACTATGGCTAAGTAGCTCTATCTCTGTTGCATGATGCAATATCCTTTTTCTGGCAAAAACTGTTCACTGTGCCTTTATGTTTGCCTAGCTGTTATGTGACCTAGGTCTTTTACATTTAATTTTTTGCCCCAGGTTGGTTCCACTCCATTAAAGATGCTGACTGCATTAGTATAGAGAAGAGAACAGTACGCTCACTCAATTATTATTCCATGCACTGCATATTTAAGCCAATGGACTATGACATTGATACCACCTAATCACACTGACCTCAGGTTATTTTTCCATCCTCTAATTGGTGAACTGGTTCTATCAATTTGTTTATCATTATCTTCAGAATTTGAGAATACCTCCCATTGCACAACCATGACAACTCTTTCCTTGTTTTCTATTGACCAAGCTTTAGGAAACTTTCTATTTTAATGAAAATTTAAAGGAACTCTTTCTGTTAAGGTCAACGACCTTGCAGATTGTTAACTTAATCTGTCTGCACTGGCAAAGGCAGTATTTAAACTTTTAATCATGATGCAATTAATTTGTGACTTACATAAATTCAGAGTGCCTGTGTCAAAAGGTGATAAATTTTTAAACAGAAAATATGTTGCAAAAACACTATCCTGCTCAGGTGTACTAATATGGGCTACAGCACTTTCATGGTTAATTTATCACATTTTCCCTGAATGTGTAACAGGCCGACAAAGAGCAAATCCTCAATAACAAACCACTGGTTATGCTTTGTATTGGCAGTCTCAAAGCTCATAATGTTCAAGGTAACCTAAATTACCAAAAATACACCACATGTCATACTGTGTTCCACTTCATGTACACTCACACTGAAACTGCCACCTCCAGACAAGACCTAGGTAAGAAAACATGCTTGGAAACTCCTCCTTTTCTACTTGGCCCTTTCAAAATCAGGTTGCAGAACAACAAATAAAGTTCTTCATATCCATTTTACCATCAAGTTTCCAAGGCAGTGAATACTTCAGGTGAATTCTAATGAATGCCATGGATACCAGCAGGGTTTCATCTCATATGGTGAGCCGTAAGAAGGTAATGAGAGAGCAGCACAAGGCCACCATTTCACCACCTTGGCTGCAGCGGCTTAGAGAGGGTGAGACAAGTCTGAACACAGTGGGCACCATGACTCAAGGTTCACCTTGACACGTAGACAAAACACAGATGCCAAGTGGGAAATTAGCAGTCACCTGGACAACCATTTTCTTCTCTTTACACAATTCTCCCATAGCAAGGGCAGGAGAAGATGGAAAAATTGTTCTTTCCCTGATTTTATAATAATAGGTCTGCCAGGCAGGCTTTTTCTATGAGGGTCACTGTGCTCTGTCATTTGTTCTCAACTTGGTTAAAAATAGAATGAATCTGTTAGTCATATGAAAGCTTTTGCGAGTGAGTGTTGCCCTGAGGATACAGAAACAAGATGAAAGTCAGAGCATTGGGAGAATTACATGCATCTGAGTAACAGTTTCAGGCTCTCCAAAACCTGAAACTCAGTGGTTTACTGAATATTTGGAAGGATATCTCTATAGCCAAGGGGCTAGAAACACATTTCTTTTAAACACATTCCATACCACACGCATATGTCATTCATGCTACATAAATAAATTACAAAGACTGGATCTGGACTCTTTTTACTTCTCATTTATACAGTACTTTGCATAATAATATGCCAGTGACAGTAAGAAATCTGGAATAATTGCAAGGAAAATAATAAATTATAATTTTATCAGTGAAAAGTTACCTTGGTAGGAGACCTGGTGCTGTTGGCGGAGTCATTCCAAATTCCATATATCTCTGTCAGAAGAATGAAAAAAAAAAAACAAATTAAAATCAAAATGCTTACCCTGGGAAGCCCACTGTCAGCCTTTTAAGAGGTGAATGGCAGAGATCTCTAGGCCTGTATGTGTGACTTGATGGCAGCCATAAGAGCTCAGTTATACACACACAGAAGCACAAGAAGATCTGGGAATCACTGCGACAGCAGGCTACTCTCTAATGCAAGTCTTAACTTAAAAACTGCCCAGAAACGCTTTCTCTCATGTGCAGAAGATCAAGGGCTGCTCCAATGTCTGCTTAGCTGAAAACTTTCAGCAAACCAAGCTTTGCATTTGGAAATCTCATTAGACCTCAACCAGCTTAAGACTGCAGCAGAGAGACCACAGGGCTCAGACTCAACAGAACTCGAGATGACCTAAAGGATTATCCGTGTGTTTCAGTGCTCCATTAAATGCAAAACGTCATACACAGAATACTGCTTCCCTATCCCTCACCTCTTGAAAGCATTTGGATACCCTGATGAAAAACATGACCCAAGTCAAATGTTTCTTTTTTTCGTTGTCAAGTTACCACATATATTTAAAACAAAGCAAGTTTTACTCTTGGACATAGCAAGACTGATCTGTGCAAGATCCTAACTGAGAAGAACAGAAAAGTTATCCTAAAGGAGAACTCCTATATTTTCTTGTGGTTGAGATGGGAAAAGAATCCAAATAGCTTAAAAGCAAATTCAACATCTTGTGATGGTCCTTTCTGAATTCTCCTGGTTCCAGGAACTGTCCCACGTTTGTGGCAAGTCCTGACAGCAAGGGCACAGTAACAGTGACCGTGGCTCAACCAGTGCTAACTACCTGCCCAGAAAAGCCCTTTAACTTGCATCACTCACATTAAATGGGTTGTTTACTGCCTGAGTTGGACCATAAGGTGATCCCCACTGGGGGCATGTGGTTCCCCTCCCTGCTCGAGCAGGAGTGTTGTTTACCGGCTGTCCTGCAGAGACCCCGGGCGGTGCCACAGCTGTGGAATTGGCAGCTTGGCTGCTGGGAGCCACCAGTGCAAAGGCATCATCCAGCAGTGAGTGCATGGTCTGCCGAGCCTCTTCAATGGACGGCTGCGGGGGCACGTACTGCGACACCGGGTGGGAGGGCAAGCCAGGGAACTTCCCCAGATCGGCTGAAGATGATGTCTGAGGTTCAGGAGGCAAGTCTGGATCAGACTGGAGGAAACAGAAAGAAGGTGAAGGGCAGCTAGCTACAGGGAAGATTTAACAGCCAGCTTCCAAGCCCCTGTGAGCCTTAAGTCTGAGCAACATTGTCTTTGCCAGAACCACAACGGAACAAATGGCACAAGTGGTGGTGCTGGACAACACCTGCCCCTTACCCTCCTCAATTCTGCATGCATATATGCATGCACATATATAACACCAGCTGTTCAAATACTTCATTCAGTGTGATCTGAAAGACATTGATCTCAGATAAGGCAGCAGAGCTTTGTGCAGGAGTTACTCAGCTATAGAAATCTTGTGGTTTGCAAGCACGTAGTGAAATCACGCACTTCTCCACCCAGAAAAAGACAATCAACTCCATCTACATCTTTGACTTCTTTGCAGCTTTTGCAGTTCCAAGAAATTAATTCAGTCTTTAGCTTATAACTGACCACATCAGCAATAACATTAAACAATTATTACCTCCTAGAAAAACACACAAAGGAAGCTGTTAAGGATCTAAGTGGTTACCTGCATGGAACTTGAACTTGGGTGCATCACCTGAATGGGATTCATGTAAGTGCTTCATAGCAGCAATGCCTGAGGCATGCATCATAATTACTACCTGGGATCTTACCACATGGGCTTATTGTTCATCAGCAAGAGGAAATTAAAAGAGCTTTGCAGCAGCAGACTTATTATCAAAGCTCATTCTTACCACTGCATACAGACTGCAAAATCAGTTGTCAAGAGGCACAAGCCTCTACTTTATTCAGAACTTAGCATTCTGAGCACTGTCTCGCTACAGATGCCAAAGGGGCTGAGCCTGCTGTGTGACATGTCTTAATTAAACAGCTTCAGATGATAATTCATTCTGCTGCAGCATGACATTAAAATCATCACACTCATGTTTGAAGGCAGAAGGAAACTGCAGAAATCAACATTGTAGTCACCTGACTGCATATGCAGCTAATGGTGAAATTCTTAAAATCTTTAAACCACCTTTCAAGATGAAAACTGTCCAGGGGTTTCCAATATTAGCATTAGGCTTAGTGAAGTCTGCTTAGAAGTGGTTAAAGATGCCTAAATACAGTTTGTGACATGGATATGATTGAACAGAAGTATTCTCCAGGGTCTGCTTTTTTTAGACAGGAAACAAAATTAATTTTCAAGACATTGCATTAGAATTGTTTCAAGCTACTGTAGTACAAAGACATGTTTCTTTTTCATTAATAATTAATTCCCACATTTTAAAGATGAGAAAATTTCTCGCAAAACGAACTAAGTCTTCCATTCTGTGAGAGCAAAGGGTGAAATTTTCTGTAACATGAATATATAACATCCAGCAAATTGGACTAGAGTGAAGCTATGTTCAAGATATTATGGAACATGCCAAGCACACTTTCATGTGCATAACCCAGTGGCATTAATGCAAACAAGGCTTTGCTTCTTGGCTTCTAATATCAAGGAATACTTGGCAGAATTTTACTGCTTAGTAGTGACGGACTGTCAATTAAATCTTTATTTCACTTTGATTTACATGCTAACTACACGTGACTGAAACTAGCCATATAGACCATAGTCAGAAGGCCAAAATCCTCCCAGTGTCACAACCGTCATTATGATTACCAGAACATTCCTGCCATCACAGACATACATACAATATATGCAGAATTATTGACTCCTGGAGGCCTTTTGTATGTGCCATCACTGTCAGTTGTGATTAACCTGTCCTTTTCGGCATCAATCGGACTCCCATTTATCTGATGTCGCCGGCGCTGCTTGGGAGAACGTTTTGCACGAGAACTTAAGGGGAAGAAAAGAAAAAGCAGAGAGAGAGAAAGGTAATCACATTTCTTTTTGCAATTTTTATTCTCATCCCACTCAAGTTTGAACTCCTCTGTCCATTTCCTCCAAGTCATCCTTGCCTCAGCCCTGTTTCTCTTTCCTTTCCCAGTTTTTCATGCCAGTTCCATTAGGTAGCCTCAAATCTCTCTCCTCGAGCTCTCCTAACAACACTCTCCTTGGCAACTCTCCAAAATGTCCCATTTCTCCCTCAAATTCTTTCTAGTGTCACGTCCCTTCTATATTCATCTGTCAAAGTTGCCTGTGCTCCAGTTCCCCCTGCCAGTGCCTCTCCAGGTCTCCCAGACCAATGACACATCTGCAGTAGCAGAACAGACCACACTGCCAAGGCGGCTTTGTGCCTGGCACTTTGGGTTAAACCCCACCAGGCAAACCAGCTGAGGAACACACACAGCTGGAGAAAAGCTACTTTCTATCAGTGCAGAACCAGTCACAGGGTACTAGTGCTCCAGAAACAAAGTGCTGGTATTCATAAGCCCTAAACAGAAGCCAGGGAGAACTTTCTCTGAAAATACAAGGCCAGGAAGGCAGATCTGTGGGGCTGACAAATGTGCCTCATAATCTTTTATGTATTCCCTCTGGGTAATCTCATTGATTTGTGAATTTGCCTTTAACATTCAAAATCTTCATGCTTTTTAGGTTGTTCAAGGTTTTTCTTATTTTGCTTATTTTCCTCTCCCTTTATAAAAATATTATTACTTGCAGGTTATGTTTTCTATGTATCTTTTTTAGTGCTGATATTGTAATTTTGATCCCTCTACACCACACAAAAATTATTCAAACAAATGGCTGAGCAAATACTAAATTGTTTTAAGACAGTTTCCATACATTTGAGCTTATTTATCAAGAATTCATCGCTGAGAACTTGTTAAAGAATAATGTGAAAACAAAACATACTGGCATATAGTGAAATAAATCAAAACGCTTAGAACAATCCAATCCTTCTCACCTAGATAACTCAAATTCAACCAGTGATCAAAATGATTTTAAGCTCTGAAAGTTAAGAAGTACAGTTTTGATGTACTTTGGGCGCTGACTCTAAAAGAAAATTGCTCTTTCCATCTCTGAAATCCATACCTCTTCCTGGGCTCTATGAAGACTGTAGGCACACTGCCTCCAGGGTCCAAGATCTTGTCAATCTGCATCTGTGCCTTGCGATATATTCTGTGCTGTTCTTTGGAGTCAACCACCACCACGTCGTCCACCACTGGAAATTCATAGTGCCCTTTACGCTTGGCGCGAAGGCGAATCTTATTGCGGTGATGCTCAATCTCAGATTTATGCCTCAGGGCTGTCTGTATCTTAAAGGAGGAAGGGGGGGGGGGAAGAGAAAGAATTGTGTTTTTCACTTGGATATTTTGCAAACTGGATTTTGCTGCTCTTCCACAACCCTCTCCTCCCCACCTCTCTGTCTGCCTCTCCCTCCTTCACCCCCTCCCTCCCCCAAATCTCTGAAGGACTAAAATAAGTCACACAATTAACAAACACACTTTCTTTCTCGGGTATTTTTCAGTATCCTCATTGTCTCCCCAGGTAGATGTACTATTATACACAACACGACTGCCAGCACAGCAGGTGCAATTAGAAGGAGGTGGCAATTTGTTAACAAAAGGCGGGAGGAACACAAAAAACTCCTGCTGTCTGCCAGAAGTGGCACTGCTCTGAAAAAATAAGACTAACCAGACTGTAGTTAGCTTTGCTTGTCCAACAGAGATACATTTGATCAATAGTGACGAAATCTGTCACCCACTCCCTTTAATGACCTTCATCACCTATGAAGCAAGAACTCAAGGAGCTAACTGAGCTCATAACTCAGTGCCTCTGCTGAGCATGAGAGGCCACCATAAGCTATGCAGGAATGTAGCAGCAACAGAAGGGCCCAGGTCCCTGGATGAACATGTCACTATCAGCTCTACATCTTATTGCACGCTGAGGTTTCATGCCTCTCTCCCACCCTTTTTCAAATTTCCTGCAGTGCATCTCATTATCTGGGAAAAGCTATTTAACACCACATTTTGTAAGTCCTGGCCCAACATTCACTGAAATCATTCTTATCACTGGAAAACACTTGAGCACCAGATCAGGTAGCAACAACTGCTCTTGCCTGTGCTGGACTAGACCTGGAATACATCTGCATCAGCAAATTAAAAAGGAAATAAAAATTGATTTTTGTGTATTCTTTCATGAAAATCCCTAAAAAGCTTATAATGGACACAAGTCAGACTTACTATTTACATTTATAGTTAGAATTATGTGTCTTCTGCCCATATAATGAGATTTCTTTTCTGTGGCTCCTCTTGCCTGTGTATCCTAGATATATGTGTTTACCTCTCTTCCACAGGGTACTCAGAAACACAGAATCCTAAAGTTAAGTTACAGGTTGCAGTAATCTTCCACTCTGAATTACGAGAATGTGTCATCTTATACCCAATACAAAACCAAGATGCTGGTATGTGGTAGTGTCAGGCAGTGTATCACTTTTATAGTGCACCACCTTTCCTCCTCATGCCCCAGCCATGCTTATATTCTGCTTACAGTAATGTGAGGCCTCAGAGAAAGCAGGAAGTTTCTGTATGTTTACTGTCAGATAAACACATCAGAAGTTGAAAGCAATGAATGTGCTGCAAACTCACACCCCAGAATATTTTGAGATAAGTTCTTTGTATAATCCACATCCTGAGTTGCTGAAAATTCAACTGAATAATGTAAAATGAAAACCAAGGTGGGCCACGTGTTCCAATTCTCACACATTAATTAACACAGCTCTAATTAAATCATGTCCTGACGAATAGCAAAAGGATGCTGACATGAGGTATCCCAACCATCAAATTTGCTCCTCTCCCATTGTTTAATTTTTGGTTTAGATACCTCTTAAAAACAGGTCAGATTCTTCCTCTGGACTGAAACAGGATTATTGCTGTAACTTGTCACGATTTAACTCCTCAGGAACTAACGAGGAACTCCTGATAACAAGAAACTGGATACTTATCACTTCTCTCTTGGCTGGGCATACAGTCCTCCAAAAACATTCAAAGCACTTTACCTCTTTATTAATTTTGTTGGTCTCTGCCACTCGATCAGAAAGCACTGAGTTCTGAACCGGAGGTGCTGCCATCGGTTGCATAGCAATCAGCTGGATCTTGCTTGGGACCCGTCTGCTGGCATCTGAGGAGCGAGACATCCTGTCCACATGTTCGAAGATGGAGGCTGAGGAGTGCTGCTCATTTCCACTGCTGGTCTGAGGGGGTCCTAAATCACCAGAACCAACAGAGAGTAAAGCAGTGCTGCCAGGGTTATCTCAGTCACATTTTAAGCTCTACAGATGCTGTGCTACAAGACTATGCCATGTTTTCCATCTGTGTTTAATTTGCCCTACAGGCCTTCCAGCTGATTCACATTTAGTGTACAACAAGTTTACCCCGTGGTTTGCAAATGATAAACATTTTTCCATAATATTTCCAGAAGGTGAGCTGTCATTCTTTATTTCTGTAAATCAAGCTCTTGGCATTTGCAAACCCCCAAAATCTCAATCTACTTTACTTCATAAAAAGCTGTTCAAGTACATACTGCTAATGGTTCCTCTTATCAGTACTTAAGGAGATGCAAATTGCTCAAATGGAGGTTCAAAGAGCAATGAAAGATGTCTCAATGCAAAATGTATTTCTTAAGTGATAGGAGTGATATAGGAATTAAACAAAAAAAACTCTTAGAAGTCCACACAAACCACAAAGAATTTTATGAACGGTTTACTGAATAAAGCTTTTAAAGCAGTCTTTTTCTCTGTGACAGGATAAATAGTTCAGATTGTAATAAGCAAGCTGCACAAATATTGCCTTGTAATTTGTTGAAAAGGTTAAACCAACTCAAATACGGTCAGCAAACGACAGAAACTAATATGCATGGAAGTTGCAGCCCAGGTCCTGCCAACAGTTAATCACTTCAATAGAAACAGGTCATCTCTTTCAAAAGACTTGAAATCTGTAGGATCACCCCAATGGTGTGCAGTTAAGCACAGATTTGATTATTTTTTTCAAGCTAGACCTAAACCAGGAACGGTTACGCAGATGAGGCTTGCAAAAGCTGTTCAAAGCTTGCAAAGGAACCTTTTGTCTTGTCCCCATGGTAAAGCCACAAATTTTCAAACTGCTTTTCACCATGAAATACAAGCTGTGAGATCAAGATTTGTCGCTCTCCTTAAGGAGGAACACAGCAGTGTGGAGGGACATAATCCCACATCCTTGCACAGACAATAAGGGTTCTTAAGATTCAAATCAGGAGATAAATCTCACTTGATTGTGATACAGAATCAGTTGTTGCTCAACACTACCCCTACAACAGACAAAAGCGGGAAAATAAAATAGTCACTGCTCTGATCCATTTGCAACATGTGCTGGTAATGCAGGATAGGGTTCAGAAGAGGAGTGAATGCTATCTTCTGTAGAAGATCACAGTAGATTACTTGCTCCTTTGCTTCCCTCTTCTAGCACAAAAAGGGAGCAGGAGAAGGAAGGAATGGTACATTTTATTATATTCACAGCACATTACTTTTGGGCTGGAAAGCAATCCGGCCACAAATTGAGCAAAATTCTTATTCTTCATATTTCTCAAAGTTGATCAATGGATTGTCAAATGTACCCATTTATAAATGGTATTCACATTTATAAATGTGACTTTTCTGTACGTGTCATTAAAAAGAAGGTAAACAGTTCCTTTCAAGACCTCTGTGTCCCAAATGTTCTGCAAGACACCAAGACTAAATGAAATATATCCATCTCTCTTCTATAGCTATTTATATCATCTTTACCAGTTGTCATCTTTAAAGCCCAAACTTCATGCATTTCTCAGAAGTGTGCAAGCATTGCCTCTCACAGAGAGGGGCACAAGATATATTAAGTAGTTAGTGTGAATCCCTCAGAGCAATTGTGTAGTCAATAGAAATCTGACCTTCTGCATCCATCTTTCCCATTTTCCCCACCACATATTAGTAATTTTTTCCAACCTTTTCACTCTAACAGCCATTCTCAAGCTCACTGACCTCAAACATAAAATTTTAAGGTTATTTTCATATTACTTGGTTAGCAAGGTCCAACATATTCAATTACACTAAGCATTCACTCTGACTCTTTATAATTTCATCCATAACCTCCCCTTTTACACACAAACAAGTGCTTGTCAGAGGCCTCTTAGCCGAAACAGGCTTATACTCATTTTGTAAAACTGTCCAAAAGTCCCACTAACAAATTTTGGTAAGGCTCTACAGTAACGCTGTATGTAACTCCCTTTTGCAGAAAAGATACACATACACACAAAACCCTCATAAGCTGCACCTGACCTTTAAATCTCCTGTGTGTGCATACACTGAATGTGTCTATAAATACAAAGTACAGTAAAGCAGATAAAGTCAGGAACTGCACAGCACTGTATACATATAGCAAAACAAGAAATGGTTTCTAACTCAACACATAAATAAGCAAAAAGTTTTGACAGAGAGAATAATTCCTCATTTCGAAGTTCTTATATTACACTATTGTCCATGCTTAGAAAATCTTCCTTATAAAGCTATCAGATGGCACTACATGAAAGAAAATTTGATCTCAGACTAGTCACCTGAGGCTAAAAAATAATGGAGAGGAATTAATACCCCAATACTGGGCAGAACACATTTAAGCAAGTAGTCCATATAGGTCACATGTCAGGATCAATGTTCATCACTGTTCCCTGAGTTGTACTACTAATTGAATTGAAATGTCAGGGAGATTAATTGCTCTGCAGGAAGCTACAATTTCATATAAAAACCAATACAGTCAAAGATAGAGGAAGCTTACTGCTTCCTGCACCCTCTTGAAATAAAAACAAGAGACATGGCAACCAAAAGGCATAAGGCCTCATCCAAAATCAGATTAAGTCAATGGGATTCTTCCTCTGATCCACTGGTATCTGAATCAGCCAGAGTATGCAGTTTCAGATACATTTCATACCGTTTCTTTGTATTCCAGTAGGCTATGTCCCTAGGATGCAGCTGATGACTCATTAAACCCAACAATGGAATGCATCATAACCATTCTATCCATCCTTCTCTACCATTGTAAGATGGACACTGCTGTCAGAGGACACAGTCCTTATTTTATCATTAGATATGTTATGTATTATTAAAGACAGTGTCAGCTTTCCCCTGCCCTGTGTTTGCTATGTCTCAATCCTGGCCAGGAAAACACTAGTTCAGGAGAAAATATTTTACGCTTTTTTGCAGGTAGCTTGTGTTTGCCTTGGGTTTCCAGTAAAGAAATTAACTTCTAACAATACCTCTAACTTGCTTATACAAAGCTAGTTTCAGGACCAACAGCTGCCTTAGTTTTGCTTCTTTCACAGTCATGTTTTCCTCAATAATTTGAAAAAATTGGGAGGAAATTAGAAAAATGTGCCAGATGACTATAATTTGTGTCACTGAGATTTTTTTTTTATAGTTCAACAGCTCAAAAGCAATTTTGGTTTTTTAGACACAGAAGACAAACCCTGCCATCCTGAAGATATAATAGCAGCTACCCCAGCACCTCTATTCATATTTGTAGTCAACTACCAGCTCTGGTTACTTACCCACTCTGTTTGCTCCTGACAACATAAAGGAAAAAGAAGAGACAACACAGTAATTATGACAAATAATTCAGCTGAAATGGCAACTGGAAAAAAACCACAGTAGCAAGATGATTGCATTTACTTTTGAATGAAATTCATGAACTTGGATCAAACTGCCAAGCCTCAGCTGCACAAAAAGGGAGCTGAATCTCCCAATTTAACAGAGAGCTCTCTCCAGACAGTGCCTGCAATTCTGAATGCTAAAAATAGTCCCTATGATTACCAAACTAGAGGCACCAAATGCTGCAAAAATAGTGCATTTGATCCAGTAAGCACATGATGAGTAGAAAGGACACAATTTACACAGTATCCTTGCCGCCTTTATCAGGTAATTCAGATGCAGCAACACCTAACATTTCTACACCTTAAAATGCTAAATCTTAAAGTTTTAAGCCAGACAGAAAATGAAGAGACGAAAATGTAGTTCCCAGGTAAGAAGAAATGGGAGAACACTAAATCAGAGCAATGGAATTGAAGTCAGATAGGTTGGAGCAACTCAAACCATTCTGAGTTCTGTCATAGCATAATTGTTTTCCTATATGTTTTCACTTGGGCATGATTTCTGGTCCTTAGAGCAAACCTAAGGCATTGAAAACATGTAGCATCAAGACAATATCTTCCTTTGTAAATTCTGTAAAGTATATACAGCATATGCTGTCTGCTGAATTATTAGAAAGTTTAACTTTTTAGTCACATCAGCAGCTCCTGTGCTTTGTTTTCTTACCCATTCATTACATAGGAATGCCTGATCCATCAACCCTTGCTCTTCCAGGAGTAGTCCACATTACGAAAGTTTAAGAATCACACATCATTTAAGCTGCTGTTTAGCCACCCAAAAGCTAGCTGTTTATATAATAAACTATCTTACACAGTCCTCATTTCTGCAACATAAAGAAAAACTGAATGTCTATTGTCTGCTATGACCTTAATTTCACTGGCACTGCATTCCTCAGAAGTCATCTTTACATCTCAGCTGGTATGTCACAGAGGGTGTGGAAAAACACTCAATATACCAAAGAGACTGCTCACAATGTGGTCAATATTTTCGTCTTCTCCTAATTTTCTGTTGCCATCAAGGCCATGTGTATTAAAAACTGATGAGGATATCACAAACTCCTTTACCAGACAGTCAGAATTTGCTCTAGGAAGACTACTGTGATTTAAGGCAAAGATCTGGTAGCTAAAACCACAAACAAGGAACAAGCCATCTAAACCAAAAGGCTCTCACAAAAAACACTTACATGTTTGTGTAGGCACAGTTAACCACACACTTTTAAACCGGAAAAGAATTTAAAAGAATGTTTTAGTTAAAAAATGAAAGTGCATTTTCACTGTTTTATCAACTTTTCAATGAGAAAAGAAATATATTTTAGGGTACCTCCAAGGCATTTTAACTGGAAGGAAGATGGTTCTTTACGAAAAAATACCACTGTTATTAACATATTAGCACTGGATTTTCATCTTTTGAAAACACAATCATGCAGGCATTTTGATGTCTGAATTAGAACTTATTTGTAAAATTTTTACCTCTCTGATCTCTTTTTTTTTTAATCTCACTTTTTCAAAGTTACAGTTAAAGACACACACCCACGCAGTATGAAGTCCTGCTGTGACCTCTACTGCCCAAGTAACTGTCTGCAATTCCGGGTACCACGAGCCACAATTAGGCCTAAATGGAAAGAGTTCTGTCGGGGGTTGTGTGCGGGACAAAAGGAGGGAAGATCCATTCCTGCGAAGCCATTAGTTTCAAAAGCTTGCTGGAATGAAAGGAATGTGTAGCTCTTCAGTTTCACCGGAAAAAAACTAAATCAAAAAGGAAAGGATTTTCTGTGACAAAATCCAGAAAAATCAACAACCAAAGATGAATTTACGAAAGTTACAGTGCCACAGTAACTCTTCAACCTGAGTAAAGCTCTGCTAGTGCACACAAGGAAAAAAAAAAAGTAACAAACCCTTCTTCACTGCTCTGCGTGGTTTGCCCTCGTTTGCAGTTGATGGTCTTGCAGTTTCCTCTCCAGTCTCTCTCCCGCTGGATTGTTCACTGGCTGTGGAGTCAGCATCTGATGGCGAAATTCTGCCACGAACAAAACAATATTTGCAAGTCTGCAAAGGGGCACAATTCTCACACTCAAAGAATCCTGCACTAAAATATCTTGTGAAGACTGCTAACCTTTTCCTCTGTTTTTAAGTAAATTCTTAATACATTATCATAGCCAGATATTCATTGCCATGATGCCATTGCGTGCGAAAACTGACTGCAACAGGATTCACATGTGACAATATTATTATGTAATCTTTCCTTTAAAATACACTACGAGAAAAAAACCTCTGCATTCATAAGTAACAGTTTATTCTTCAGACAGAAGATAATTATATTAGGAATAAAAAACTCATATAGGTAACCAGTGTAACATTCAGCCTCACTAACTTGGTGTTGTCTTGCCAACAATACAAGACCACATGAGTATTCTCCTGACTAGTCAAATGTAGGGCCATTCAAAAATGCTTCTTTTATGTATTTATCCCATGCAGTTATGAGATTCTTCAAAAGTATTTTTTACCTAAAAATTACAATCTCAGTGTTCATAGCTTTTGTGGGAGATACAGAAAAATAAAAAAATACTTCAACTCTAAAATTATTCAGATAGCAGTATAAAAATAAAAAAAACATAGGGCACACACTACTGCCTAGCTGACACCAAAGCCTGTCTTTTCATATGGGATCAGCCTTTTTGACAGTGTCTCTAGTGACCATTTTGTCTTATGAACATTCATATTCTATTCTGGCAGGGAGTTAATCACTGAAAGTGTGCACATGTCTGTGCATTAACTTCATTAGTGCAGGATTTGCTTGGGCTAGATGGATATCTGAAATAGTTACTGAGGCTCTTGGCTAAACATCAACCTGCCTAGAGCCCACAAACTAAGACAACTATATCCAGCTTGACAAGTCCATTGCAAGTTAAATCTACTCCTTGCAGCAGGCAATGCTCCAGCTCCAAATTGACTTCCTTATTTTTCCTCACAGAACAATGCACTGATCTGCAAAATCATAATACTAATGTCGAATCCCAATTAAAAAAAAAATGCAGAGAAAAGAGGATAAATGGTCCTCAGTGAGCTTATAGACCTGCATCATTGCTTCTTTTTCTAAAGTAGAAGGTGTGCAGAGCTGTCATCTCCATCACCTTTGCCTTGGTTTAGCAGAGTATAAGGCTGGAGCTCTTCTTTCCAGATTTCCCACCAACTTTGTTTCACCTCATTGTGCTTTGCGTTCCTTCATACTCTTTCCTCAGTCTATCTAAATGATCATTAAGTTATAGGAACATAAACAGTGCTGAATCAACATCAGTCATTCCTTACAAGTGCTGAGGAATATGTAGTTGTATCCTCTCGAGCCAAAACAATGGGTCCAATTCTCAGCTGGAGCCCAGAGATGCTGTGCTTTCTGAATTCAGCTGCTCTTGTTTGTTGTTTTTCACAGATACAGAACATGTACTCGCATCACCACTATATTTCCTGGCATGCAACATACAACCCTGAATTGCGCTGTGATGAATTGAGTTCTGTATTTCCTCACAAAACAGCAACCAGCTAAACCCAACATAACACAGTATGATATCATTTCATATTTCAACTTCTGCCTCAGGGAATAAATGCTTTAAATCGCAAGCTGACATGGGCATGTCAGCATGGTAGGGAGGTGATGGTAACATCTCCATAGTTAAGTCTAAAGGAAGATTTGTTCTTAAGGGAGTATGAGGGAGAAGAGGGAAATTCTCTTTTGAACTACAAGTTAGTCACTCATCTCTGTGCCTAGCAAAACCATGGAGCAGACCCTCCTGGAAACTATGCTAAGGCACATGAAAAATAAGGAGGGACTTGGTGACAGCCAACATGGCTTGACTAAGAGCAAATCATGTGTGACACATTTTGAGACCTTCTACAATGGGGTCATGGCACTGGTGGATAAGGGAAGAACAACTGACATCTACCTGGACCTGTGCAAAGCATTTGACACTGTCCCACATGACATCCTTGTCCCTAAATTCAAGATAAGTGGATATGACAAACAGAAAATTTGGTGAGTAAGAAATTGACTGGATGGTCACACTCGAAGAGTTGTGGTCAATGGCTCAATGTCCAAGTGGAGAGCAGTGACAGGTGGCATTCCTCAGGGGTCAATACTGGCATTGGTGCTGTGTAACATCTTTGTCAGCAATACAGACAGTGGGATCAAGTGCATCCTCAGCAAGTTCTCTAACAACACCAAGCTCTGTGGTGTGGTCAACATACTGGAGGGAAGGGATGCCATCCAGAGGGACCCTGACAGGCTTGAGAAGTGGGGACATGTGAAACTCATTAAGTTCAACAAGGTCAAGTGCAAGGTCCTGCACCTGGTTCAGGGCAATCCCAAGCAAAAACACAGGCTGGGAGGAGAATGAGTTGAGAGCAGCTCTGAGGAAAAGAACTTGGGACTATTGCTGGATGAGAAGCTCAACATGAGCCAGCCATGTGCACTTGCAGCCTAGAGAGCCAAATGTATCCTGGACTGCATTAAAAGCAAGTTGAGGGAGGGGATTCTGCCCTTCTACTCCACTCTCGTGAGACTCCACCTGGAGTACTGCATCCAGCTCTAGGGCCCAATATCAGGACGACATGGACCTGTTGGAGTGAGTCCAGAGGACAGTCATGAAGATGATCAGAGGGATGGAGCATCTCTGCTATGAGGAAAGGTTTAAAGAGTTACAGCTGCTGAGCCTGGACTAGAGAAGGCTCCAGGGAGATCTTATCACAGCCTTCCAGTACCTGAAGGAAGCCTACAAGAGAGCTGGAGAGGGACTTTTTAAAGGACATGTAGTGATAGGACAAGGGGGAATGGCTTTAAACTGAAATAGGGTAGTTTTAGACTAGATATTAGAAAGAAATTCTTTACTGTGGGGGTGGTGAGACATGGAACAGGTTGCCTAGAGAATCTGTGGATGCCACATCCCTGCAAGTGTTTAAGTCCAGGTTGGATGGGGCTCTGAGCAACCTGGTCTAGTGAAAGGTGTCCCTGCTCGTGGCACGGGGGTTGGAACAAGATGAACTTTAAGGTTCCTTCCAACCCAAACCATTCTATGATTTGACACTTAATTAGACGCTATTAAAAAAAAAATAATCTTTATTCCAAATTTGATCAATGATTCACTATTATCTTCAGGGGAATCATTAAAATGTTGGCTTCTGAAATTTGTCCTGCTTAATTCTCTGAATTATTCTAGATGAAATATAGTAACAACCTCAAATTTAAACTTATATCTTATGCTGATGTGCATATAAATATAGATATCTTCCCTTTCCCAAGGTATCATCTCTGTCTTAGGCCACTATTGAACTTTTTAAAAGAAACACAGAAACACCCATCCTTCTGATTTATATTACTTTGTTTTAATTTATGTAAGCTACACCAAAACGAGTTAGCTCATTTTCCTTCTATTATTTTCCAATTTTGCCCACATTCCACTGTACCACTGGTAGTCTACTACTTACAAGGTCTATAGGGAGTTAGGAAGACAGGCTTAGCATCTGGAAAGGGGGAAACTGAGCTTTATGAAGCCCACATGGGGAAGATGAAGTAAGGATCTTAAGACAACTGGGGCTTTAGAGAAAGCACAGAAGGCTGAACAGAGGAGCAAGCTGTGTCACAGAGATCTACAGCTCAGTTAGAATCACCATTAGTTTCCTTCTAAGCTCATTCAACTCTGCCCTTGATTGATTGCTTTTTTTTTTCTCCCACCATGAAGCATCATGTAGGTATAAGCACAGGGGATGCAGAGCTGGAGACAGAGGAGTGCACATGTGAGAGTGAGGGAGAAGAAGAAGAATTACTGGAAAGTGGAGCACAGAGGAGCTCAGCTCCTCAGAGTTCCATTTTTTCCCTCAGCTTTTACCTTCCCACTTCTCTTTTTTTTTGTGCACAGATCCTTCTTTACTGTGTAGCTTTGTTACAGCAGGTATCCCACACAGTTTTTTCCAGCAAAACACGCTTGATTATTGGAAAACGTTAGCAAACTTGTGCTGAGGTTAACAGACATTTCTCCACTTGCACAGCTGAAAATTATCACTGCCTTTTCTGACTAAGGCTGGTTTGCTATGAGAGTAACCAGATTATCGTAAGTAAAAACATTCATGCATCTTCCCTGAATTTTGGAGATATAGCTTATTATTGGAAATCCCAACTCTTCGTACATGTGTTGGTCACTATTAACGTTATTGAAACATGTTACTATTTGTCAATGGCTTTCATTTGTTTTAACCACCCATTGTCTTAGTAGCTAGAGATCACATCAAAGAGACTGCACTGGAAAACATACACTTGATGTTTCTAGTAAAGCAATGACTTGACTCTAGTCAACTCAGCAGTGTCGTAAATACTGCTCTTAGCTGGGTATGTTCCCTTTAAGAGAAAAATGAACACTAAATTCTCACAATCTTGTACGAATGAGTAGTGAGGTATAACTGACAGCTCACTAGAAAACACAAAGTTTCAGAGCTCTGGAACAGTTATTTCCACTGAAATTGCCCTAAAAATACTATAATCACTAGCCATTAATAAACTGTTGTCTACTACAATTTGTTTTATCTCCGAACTGACCTCCCTCTGTGTCGAACAGTCTTTGAAGGCTTTGTGGAAGTCTTGGATTTGGGGCTGGGCACATCTCCATTTTCAGACGGGGTAGTATCCTTAATAGGTCCTGGTAAAGGAGCTGGCTCGTGGATAATCAGGACATCATCTTTATTGTGCTGGCCCAGATGCTGCTTAGCAAAATCAAAGCCTTTCACACTGGGGGCTTGTAGCTGTGAGAAAAGAACAAAGACAAAAGACAGGAACTGTGAGTGACAATGAGTACAAAGGCTTTGGCTCAGATCTACAAACAGTGGCCACTAGGAGGATGGTTAGGCTATGGTAGTCTCAGGAATGAACGTGAGAGCTGCAGGGAAAAGAAAAACTCTCCACAATTCTGTCATCTTACATATGATACACAGTTTAAAACTCCAAATCAGTAAACCAAGTTAAAAAATAGCCTTCTGATGCTGCTACATATTTTTTTTGCAGCTATTTCTTTAGATTTCATCACTGTGTGAGAAGCTTTTTGTGTACTTGTGAGTGCAAAGCACAGTACACCTGTGTACTGACTGAAACAGTTGCCAGTGCCAGGTCATCTTTTCATTTCTTCCAGTCAAAATGGATGAAAGATTTAAAATAATTTGAATAATGTCACTGTTGATCTTTCTCATTTTGAGCTCCCCAAATCTGCAGAAGTGTGGAAGTGCTTGTACAAACACCTAGTTCATCTGATGAAAGATTAACATTCTGCAGATCTGAGTTATACAGCAGCCTGGTAATTACTTTTTCAGTCAGCATGGATTCCTCCAGGAAAGAACTGAAAACCTAGCTCTTAGGAATTTCATACTGAATAGACAGAAAAATACATAAAAAACTTTGGAATTTAGAGAAATTATCCTAGAGATCTTATTGAAGGATTATGGATTCAATGCACATCTTGCTTGAGAAAGACACAGACTTGGGCCTTCTATTTTCTTAACTGTATTTATAAAAAAAGCTAGTCTCACCTTGTCAATGACTTGATTCAGACTTAATTTAATCAAGACTCCGAGTTTCAAATGCTCTGCTGATTTTTTGGGGCTTTGGAGTAGTTAGAAATTCTGAAGAACTAATTAAGAGAAAGTTTTTCTTCAAATCCCACTCACTTTTACATAGTTTGAAAGCAGAAAGAAACGATGACAACTCGAGTTTTCCAAGTGCGTGCACGCATCCCCACTGCACACCACACGCACAAACCCCTACGTGTGTGTTCCTAGAGCTGATTTCCTGCAAAGTGAAGCACGTGCTGGAGTGTGTGCATGGGTGCGTCGGGTTCCAGATGTTTAAATGAACCCCCTTTCATAAAGCTTGGCATGCCAGCATAACTAACTGCAAACAGACTCGTCTGATATCATGCCAAAGATAAGCTTGCCTAAGGAATATTCTGAAACAATCTCTTCAAAATATTTTCTCAGTAAGCAAACATCTTCCAAATGGTTCTTAGAAAGGGTGATGCAGTCGAGCAAACTGTATTTAAACCAGTAGATGGCAATAAAAGCTCTTCTGAAAAATCCAGCAGTGCTCTGAATGGGTGAGGGTTTGGAGTTCATTTCTCACAAAATGAGTAAGCTTATTATTTGAACAGATCTGGATGTCTTCCACTATACTCCATTTGTCTTGGGCTTTACAACAGTCCCTTGAATTCAGCATTATGGGTGATTCAGTTATTGAATTTATGCAAATGACTGCAACCACTGATTCAAAAAGGCACTGTGGAGCTTCAGCAGGTGAAGGTATAACTGTGTCTCCATTTTTTGTCGTTGCCACCTAGTGAAGCCTTCCTAAAATTTGCCCCCCTTCAGACATTAAACATTTGTCTTCAGGATCTTGCTTACTTAAAAAAAAAGCCTCCAAAAAACACTACCCCCCCAAAATACTTCTGAGGAAGAACTTTTCACTTCCTCTGTGAATTATCATGCCAGCTTGCAGCACTCTGATTACTTAAACTTCTCTTGGTTACCCCACCTCCTCTGTTTGACCCCATCTGTTTTTACGTTATGTCTATTCTCTTTGAAGATATTCCTGGGTGTGACACTCTTCCTTTGAACCCTTTAGTGGCTTCCTTTCTTCTAACACTCCTCCTTTTACACTCCCCCCTCCTGTCCACAGAGCCCTGCTGCTGATCCCTGATGATCACTTCCTCTATTTTACTACACTCCACTCTGTTGCCTCCAGCCCCCTTAGCTCCAAAGATGATGAGAGTCTTCACCATGTGCTGCGCACAATTCTTCCACAAAAAATTTTGGTGGTGCTCTAGCCTTTCCTAAGCACCCACGAATCGACCTGCAAAGTTACTACCACTTTTTGAATAGTGTGATGGGTGGGGTGGGCAAGGACAACCAAAGAGACAAACTCTTTGTAGTAATATTGGAATTACTAGTATGGTTTTACTAAGATTGCTCCATGTCTGAAGCATGCATTTCAACCCATCTTTGAGTTACTCCAGCATATTGAGTTTGTAAACATGTTGGGGAATAAAGCAACATACAAAAATAAAAATTTTCAATCTTTTAACTTTAAATAGTCTTATTCCTAGCTGCAGACTAGCACAACCTTTCATGTAAGCACAGTTACAGGAACAGATATATTTATGTGTACATGTACATACACCACAGCATATGTATGAACAAATGTTTATCTGCAGACAGACTACACAGAAGCTGAATTAAAAGGCTGATAGTATTGCAAAGACTGATACACTGTAAGAAATGGCAGTTAAGATTGTCTGAACAATCACAACTGGATCCTCTCACACACAGGTGTTGCAAAAGTCTTGAGTTTCGAAATCATAAATTCAGTTCTTCCACAGGAACCCTCTTGCTCTCTCCCACCCTGCTGCACCCTTGGCATAGACTGAGCCTTCTGCTATTAGTCAAAGTTGGGCAGAATGTAAGATATCCTGGTTATTTGCAGAACCAGGATATCGACCTCCTTTCATGCAGAAGCTGGCAAACACATAGTGAAAGGAGGAGGGGATGCAGGATGAGAAAGGATGTATTCTTTCATGCACCTTTGCAGCTAGGGTGGCTGAGACTTTGCCAATGGTTTTTATGGACACTGGCTGGCAACAGAGGACTTGCCAGTCTCAGTTATTACCACCCCAGGCACCAAGATGCAGCCCGGTAAACTCCTCATCTAGTCTTACTCTTCCTTGCCAGGTAGAACTATTCTCTCTACCCCAATCTTTCCCCCCTCCCTCTCTCCCTCTGCCTGCCAGCTGTCCATTCCAGTTTACACCATCCAAGAACCTTAGGCTCAATGCTTCTTATGCTTTGAATACAATCTCAGTGTACAGCAACAGAGAAAAAACCCTCTCCGCTTTTGGTACAGCTCTACAGACCTTATATGCACAGAACAGGTGTAATCCTAAGAGAATTTAACTGGTAAATCTTTAATAAGTCTCTGTCAACCCCACGCAAACAATCTCCTAAAGGTTTAAAACTGAAGTCAGAAATGGGCAGTTCCCCACAGAATCAGCAAAAGAATTTCCCTCACACAAAACAACCTTCTTTCCTTCTCCATCCTGCACTCCCTAAGGCTAAGAATATGCATTAGAGCTTCTCCAAGACAACTTTTAAAATTTGGACAGAGCACTTTATTTTCTTTTAACCTTGTTCTTCTATCATCTTAAAAAAAAAAGTTTCAGTATGAAACTGATCCTTGAATGGAAAAATTTGGTCCGAATGAGTCAAGCCTTGCAAAGTTCTGTACAACCACATAACAACATTTCTAGGTATTTCCTGCTGAAAAAATGTAAGTTGGCACTACCAACTCCAGACAATATAAGAACAGTATGAGAGACTGTATGCACGTACGTAGATACGTGTTTGAGCATATGAATGAAAAAAAGTGATAGAAAAATGTGACAATACACACATATAAAACATTATACATGACTGAATATGAAAAAAATAGTCCTCAACTAAAAAAACTGATAAAGTCACTTATCAAAAATAATATCTATGATTTGAAAAACAGAAGTACTAATAGGATTACTACTGTGGAAACAATGCTGACAGAGTGCCACCTTGTTTTCTTAAAGAAACAATCTACACTTCTGATACCTCTCCCCGTAGACCATGGCAACATTATGACTTTTAACTGAGAACTGATACTAGCCAAAATCCACATTTTCAGTGAAAAGTGTCTGAAGGACACTGAAACACAACTCTGCTTTCTGCAAGACTAGATGGTCAGATCACTGAGACTCAGTGAAATGAACAGTGTTATTACAGACTGAAGATGTTTACTACATTTTCTTATAAATTTTGTGTGCCACCTGCTGCATTCTTTCTTTTCTTTATATCAAGTTATGTAAGTGTAACAGATTGTATTACCTCTGCTCATCTTGGGACCGGTAGTCAGAATACCATGTGTGGATCAGTCATCTAGTGCTCATAAATTAATCACCACCAAGAAAAGAATGCAGTGTCTTTTTAAGAGCACAAGTTGTACTGATACTGTTACCTGCTCTGGTGATGAAAATGAGCATCTTTTCATCAGCCTCAAGTGCCTTTACCCAAGACTACACAAAACCAGTCTTGGCAAAGATTCCTTGTTGTAAATGTAAGTTGTTAGAGGTTTTCATTTATCTTTATATATTTGTGAAAGGGAAAAGATAAACTACTCTGAAGTTTGCCACCAAAATGAACATATCTAAATTACTGCATTCATAAGGAATTACGTTACTATACAAATGCAGAACCTGTGAAATCTAAGAAGAAGATGATTTCAAATTGGTAAGTCAAGACAGTGTTTTAATTCTATTGTTACATGCTGAATGAAAAAAGAAACCCAACAACCAAACCAGTATTTGAAGCTCAGTTCACAGAGAAGTCAAATAATTTTTGTAGAAGCCTACAAAATCTGTGCACCTCAGTCAAGACTTATTCTATAAAAGCAGATAATAATTTTAGTGCTGTTCAAGTCACAGAAATACAAAATGGTTGCCAATATATTGTTTTGCTAGATGCAGAGACACACCAGGAATGTCAACAGCCTGTTTTCTCAAGAAAGCAAATACTGCATATTCAGGTCAGTGAATAATTTCAGCAGAAAGCAGAAGGGAAGAAATACACTTACTGAATATTCTCCCTGTAGTTCCTGCAAGCAGCATTTGAATTTGGACATAATATGAAGAATAATGTATTAAGACAATTTTCTATTGACTTTATACCATGATCTTGCCCTGCTCCTTGTAGACCCAGATGCATCGAGCAGAGGCTGCTAAAATAGATTTCTTAGGAAACAAAGGAGCTAAGCATGTACTTTACTGTTGGCACATAACCCATGAACAGGATAGGAATCCCTGTAAGTCCTGCTGACTTATGACCTTAGTATCATTATAGGACATGGAATGTTACAGGATGAAGCTTTACAGAAAAAAAAAAATGTTTTCAAGTTTACTAGCTTAAACACAGCAAGATAATGAAAATCACTGTTCTTAAATTTAATGTGGGTTGAAGATGTAAGTCAGTGTGATTTAGGATAGCTTGAACCTATTTAACGTTGCCAACTGTGCTCACACCACCAAACCCTTCTCCATCTTCCCAGGGCACCATAGCATGGGGTAGTGTGAATTCACTGCATTACTCTCACGATGCATCAGAAAGCACAATTATTTGCAGCTGCTCGTGTGCTTGGTAGCATCCTCCTAATTTTAACTCTTTTTTTCACCAGGTGTCTATCTATCTCATCCAAGAAGTCACCTACATCTTCCTCCCACAAGCATCATTCATCCCTATTGTTTACAGTCACTGGTCCATGAGATATTTAAAACACCTACCAATAAATAAGAATTTAGGAGTACTGAGGCATGTTAACCTTTCATGGCCTCCTTTTCCTATTCAGCTTTATTCTTCTATTATCGTTCCTACATATCCTTCCTTATGTACCTAAGTATAACCTCTGTATTTTTGTTTGCATCACTCTCCTTCAACAGAAACCCCTTTGTGATCACAGCCAGGGACTGCCTGTAAAGTATGCATACAAATTATACATGTGATTCAGTAACAATAATGCATATCAGAATTAAATACTCAAAAAACCTTTTTTCATGGGAAAAGCATATTAGAAGATCACACAGGTGAGTTGCAACTCCATAGCCACCCCCAAAATACTAGAAAAAAAAGACTCATTTGTATATCTCAAGGTCTTTTCGTGCACTGTCTCTTTTGTGAAATGGGATATGACGTAACCCATTTGTGCCATAAGCACAAACTCTTTCCTAGCATACTAAAAATACCCCACTAAGTACCATTGACAAATGTGCAGAGGGGTCCTTTTGCTGCTGCTGGTTTAGGAAAAACTTTTAAGGACCAAACCCAAAAAAGTCTCTAATTTAAACACCTTCACTTGATAATGGTGTATGCATGTAAAAAGAAGTGCATGTGCAATGGCAGGTCACTGTGCTACGCCTTAGGTGGGACACCATCCCGTGACAGCAGTTACAGCCTGTGCCCTCTATGGCAAGCCCCATCTCAAACAAAAGGAGGATTTTGAGTTCTGAGGGCCAAAAAAGAGGTTGCATGTACAAAATGTTGCCCATTTTCTTATCTTGGACCAAGTACCTCCTATACAAATTACGTCTCACAATTTGTCATCACAACAGCACTTCAGTCAACTGTCACCATTTCTGGGAACAGGTAAAGCAGCTGAGCAAACATGTCCTTGTGGAGAAGGAATATGCTTATAGTTTCTCAGGCTTCTCCCACCAAGTTGGGAAAAAGTAGCACATTGTATACACAGCACTGGCATGGAAAACCAGAATAAGCTCATGTACAGCCTCTGGTCCTCCTTCCCTCCTCGGAAAAGGTAAAACTGTGTGTTACTGCTTACCACCAAACAAACAGTAACTGAAGCAGGAATCCCACAAAAAATACCACCTCAGGAATTTTGCTGCTGGAGTAGGATTAAAAACAAATAAAGAAACTCCCAAACTTACAAAACTTTATAAAGCCTGAAATTCTCAAGACACCTGTTCTTCTTAAGACAGATTCTTCTCACGGATTTTCATCATCCCTCTTCTTCTCCTTTGTGCATTTCTTCCTGCCACACTAATATTACCATGACAGCTCAGTAAATTTCACAAAATACAAGAGGGATCATGTTGTTGAAAGCCCATAACTCCGAGTACATATATGCCCACAGGCTGCTGAGATAACCGCTCTAACAGGCAGAATTTTGTTTCTGAATCACACAGAGTTTTAGCTTTTCCTTCTCAGACAGAAATGCCGCTGGGTGGATACTATCTTAATCACGGTTTGGTGAGGTTCCTTTGCACACTAGTTGGAAGGAAGTGTCAGGATTAAGTTAGAAAAAGACTGGCAACTTTGCAGGATAGACAGGTCACTGCTGTGCCTCACTTTCAGCAGTCTTTTGTCCATAAGTTATGTTAAACAATTACTCCTCTAAGGCCATGTATGCAACTCCAACCCCAACTGCAACCTCTAAGAAAGGTAGCACAACACAAAAAATGTATAAATTAAGGAAATTCTTTTCTAAACTTGCAAAGCAAAAGAATGAATTCATAACATGGTTCTTACCATCTGCACAGAGCATATTTACAACAGTCCAGAAACACATCCTCTCTGCAGATAATGAGAGAAGTGCCAACAGACTTCTAAGATAGAACATAGGTCAGCAATTTTTATTTATTTTTTTGTGCGGTATTTTTTGAGCTCAATGAGTCAAACACATTTATATACCTAGAAAGGGTTTAATGCACACAGAAAGAAAGTACGTTCACATATTCTGCAGAAACATTTTGCTTACTGAAATGAAACTGCAAGTGAGGAGCAACATTGAAACCTTAGGCAACAATGATTTAATGTTGGTGCATTTCCTTGTTCCCAAACCAGCTAATTCTATGGTAGACTTACTCTTACCATCTTTTATTACGAGAAACAGAATTTATTTCCCCAGTATTAATCTTGTCTCAGACGTTAATTATGTTTGGGATGGTATAATGCTCATCTGTATCTTGAAAATGGATTATTTTTGTTTAACTCCTTCTCAAAAGTAACCAGCATATAAATGTCACTCTATAAATCCATGGGTCACCTACATTTTCAATAGCCTATTCCGTTCTACTCTCCCCCTCTCAAAAGCGATGAAAAAGAATTAGAAAATGTTCAGATTTTTCAAAGGTTCAAAGGCCAGTTCGAAAGAAGGGACAAGAAAACCAGGACTCAGGAATCAGCTGTTCACTGTCCCCTCCAATGCAAGGACTAGGGGCCATCACAGAAAACAAAGAGGTGGCAAGATGAAAGAAGATGACATGGTTCTTCCCATAACATGTTGTGGAAATCCCTGTCAGCAACTCAGATGGGTTTAGAAGGACCAAACAAGTTCATGGAAAAGAAAGCTACTGAGGATTGCTAAATATCATCACTTCTAGAGAAAATTCTCGAGACACAAATAACTGAAGGCTGAAGAGTTACTCAAGGCAAGGCATCATGTGTACTTGCCCTGTCTTTCTCCCCTTCTATATGCTTTTTCTTTTGGCATCTGGGCTAGCTGGCCTTTTGGTCTGATCTCAAGACAGATACTCAAATGTTTGTAAAAAGGCAGATGGAGACATTTTACTTTTTATACCTATTGGCATAAGCATTATATCTAAGTGTGGTATTTTATTTCTGCCATTTGTGAATAGCTAATCCCCATTGCAGAAGAAGAGTTACTACAAAAGAGCTCTTTCAGAGGAATTGCCACCAGAGAAATGTATTGTTGAGACGTAATTAAGATGTTGAATACTGCATTCCTTGTTAGAATCCAGCTATTGACTCTGACGAAGAACCTGTATGCCATCCCAAAAAAGACAACAGCTTGGAGAGTTAGTCAAGGTTGCTATTAGAAATGAATGATATTTGTTATGCAAACAGTAGGCAGACATGAATCTCTTGCATAAACTCATGTCAGTTTTCAAGTAGTTTTTGTAGGATTGGTGTCAGCTGCCTTTCTTAACATGAGTCTCTTTTGACTGAAATTTTTCCGCAATGCAGAGCTGTTGCCTCAACATTATACAGATGAACAAAAGCATTACAGGATGTCAAAACATCACAAGAATTCTTTATTTCAGGAGCAGAAGCCTAGTATTTAGCCTCCAGCAGGGCTAGCCTCTGATCCTGGGAACATCCAAGACAGTCTACTGAATACACAATAATAAGCAAAACTCTCAATTCAGAGGTGTAAAGTTACACCTGACACATGATATTTCGATATCAGATATTCCTGCTTGGGGGAAAAATATAAAAATCCACACAAGTGCCTCTCAGACTCCTTGCAGAAGGCATGACTCATTACCTGTAACCGTGAGCAGCACATGGAGGGCTGGCTGGCTGTCAGGAGCAGTGTGGATTAGAACAGACACACAAGGGCTGGTAACTGTCCCCAGGTGATGATGACACATTAGTTAAGGTTTGCTGGCACAGGATGCAAACTGGCAGCCCTCCAGCTCTGGCACTACCTGTGCTACTGCTCAAGGAGAAGGTGTGGTACTGTATGCTTTGTCCAAGGCTTTGTGGGGACCAACCCACTCCACCTCTCCCACATGTCCCTCCCACACAGGAGGGACACTGAGCCAGAAAGACATGTCCAGCCTCTAAAAACCATAGTGGCATGCAGAGAGCTCCAGAGAGGAGTGACTTCTGACTGAAGAAGCAGGCATTTTCCCCCTAGGGTTTTAGGATGTGCCCTCAGAAAAACAAGGAACTGAGCAAGCCACTAAAAGCTGGCACTGCAAAGGCAATGACTTCAGCATGCCCAGCATTTACAGAACATCCAAGACCTTCTAAACAAACTACCAATTAGCTTGTCTATAGGTGTCAAGCTCTTGCCATTAGAGCAGGGAGCCTTTCCTTGAATAACTGTCTATAGCTGAAACTATCTCTTGAGAAGTCCTAGGAAGGGATTTGACATTTTTCTTCAAATGCTTTTACACAGCAGGGAAGGTGAAATCCCTAGTGAACCAGGTTCCATTTTAATTTCTGGATGTCCATAGAGAAAGAAACAATATTGCTGACTATAATATTGTCAATAAAATAATGTTATTTCCATCACAGATAACATATAAAATGTTTTTTTGCTCCCTGGGGAAGAGGAAAGGAGTTGACAGTGTTTTTGTTCAAAAACATCAGAGGCCCAGTACAGAGCAAAATGATGGTTTAGGCACTGAAGAAATTTATCCAGTTTTTCCTGAAGAAATATAACCCATGGCAAAAATTCAGTTGCCCACAAAAGGGACAGCTCCTTTGCAGGGAAAAAAGCTCAGGCTGGGACAATGTTGTGGTAGATATAGGTAACGGCAAGAGAGAAAATCCTGTTATTTAAAAATGCCACTTGTGCATCTTTTTACTTCCTAAGGCAAAGACATCTTTATCCAGTGCAACAACCCAGCTCACATCAAGGTGAATTTCCAGTAGAATGCTACGGCTTCCAGAACAAGTCATGAATATTTGATGTGCCCTTTAAATATCTTAGTACCATCTCTTTAAAAGAATTATCCTTGCACAGACCAATGAATCTTGCATAGAAATTTACTTCTCTCCTCTGCTTCCCTAACTCTCATTTTAAAAAGCATACAAATAACTTTCATCTAAGTATGTTTTCCCCTCTAATCTCCAGAATGAAAAAGGAAACCTAATATTTTTCAGATATTGTTAATCCTGCTTTGACACAGAGGGATGGATTAGCAAATCAGAGTCTCTTCAAGATCCTTTATTTTTTACTACTTTATGATCAAACCTGGTTTTGCTAGCATCAGTTCCCACAAAGATTTTCTCTCCTATGTATTTATGTTTATATTCACTGAAGCAGCAGACTTCTGAGACTATCAGAAGTAAAATATCCGTTAATATTTTCTGAGTTCAGGCTCCCTCTCTATATTCTTTGCAGAAGAGAACATTATGAGCCCTTTTAAGCAGGACCCTTGTGCCATCCTGTCTGCATGACACTAATCCTGTAATGACACTAGAAGGCCAGATGGAGAGAACAGAAACTGATAGAGTGGTACATCCAACCTGCAGAACAGACCTTTGCTGCAAACGGTCTACCCTGCCCATGCCACCACCTTAGAAGAAACATTACCTTTGCTATTATATGTATTACCTTTGAGAATGACCTGGCCTTGAGAGTGGGGACAAGCAGCACACGTGGACTCAAGCCCAGCTTCAGGGCTGATATTACACATAAATATCAATGCAATCCTGGGTACTGCTATGGACTTGTCACCGCAGGATCTCAGTATTTTTTGACAGAGCTGTGTCCGCTCAAGCGGGAAATATGCTATTACTGACCAACACGAGTGAGGGACTGTGACCCAAATATTCTAAAGGGGTGTTCACAGAGCAGATAAGGGGCCAGAGCCAGATAGCTGTGCTGGCATGATATGCTAGCCAGCATGACTGAATTGTGTAACACAAATACCTGGTGATCTTTACCTCACTGAGGTGTACCCAAGCAGCCATACCCTCAGAGCACACCCAAAAAGGCACGTAGGGTCTTACTGCCAGCAGATAACAGCACTGGTTTGCTTCATTAGAAGATAGACTGTGAGGCTATGCAGCTTATGACTTACTTTTAACGGTAGCCATACGAACACAGAAATCATACCTACTCTGTACAAATAAATCTTTACATGCAGAAGATTAAAACTTACAGTGTCTGAGTGAACACCAAAATATTTCAGGAAAATGCAGAAGTTTCAAATCCAGAAAGAAACAATTAAGTGAAAGGAAGGAAGAAAAAAACCTTATGACTAAGAATGACAAACATATGGGGCTACAGAATCCAGGAAAATTTGTAGCATCTTTAAATCATCTCTCTGAAGAGAAGAAGACAACTTTGTAAGAGTGATTCTAGACAATAATAAAAAGCTGCTGTAAAACTTATGACTTACTTATGCAATCTCCATTTACCATATATTTACTGAGGTTCCCTCTCTCAGTGTTTCAAGGCACCAGCCTTTTGGTCTTTTCTCAGCAGCATGAAGAAAACCAGCACTCCCCTCGACCCATTCCCAACCCCGTTCCAGGCTTTTAAGTCACAGGTGACATAATTTGCTATCAGCTGCTACTGTGAATTCTAATGGATTATTATGCTGCCCACTGATCTGCTATGTCAAAGTGGCTAATTAAACACACTGAAGAAAGACTGGTGATACCTCTGGAGATCCACCAGTGCAGCATGATATCCGATTTCAGCTGAACAAGAAAAGTGTCTCAGTTTCTTATCTTACAATCAACACACATTATAGACTTATTACAAGGTTGAAAAGTACTGTCTTCTATTTCCAGTATGAATATGCCATACATAGGTTAACAAAATACTGATATTTAAATATTCCATTTCCATATCTACATTATTTTTTTTAAATTATTAACGAAAGTCAGAAGAGCTAGCACACTATAAATGCATCTTTATGTTTTTTTACCAATGAAATATAGATTCCAGGAGAAAACCCCAGATCTTTAACCTAAATATCTTTCCATTTACAGATGCAGTAGAGGCCTTCACTTTCCTTCAGTACCAAGGTCAAGCTCTGGAAATGGAAATAAATGTGGGTGTGGTGAGGGAGATCCTGAGTCCATTTTTAAACTGAGTTTATTTACAGACTTAAATCCCTGACCACATGAGGACACTCCTTTGATCATTTCTTTGCATTTACCCTAATACAAGTATAAAATACACAACAATTTTAGAGGGCAGGATCAGACCAAATGTCTCTAATAATTTGTATGCTGTTGTGACTGGGAGTCTTCAGTGGTTGTTAAATATGTCCTATTCTGACCTGGAATTCCAACCCACTGTTTGAAGACATGAAGACATCCCAAAGACAGCCTGCTACTAAGGCAGCCAGAGTACTACTTTTGTTCTGGGCAAAGGAGGAAATGGTTAGTGAAAGAGATCCTGCCAGTTGTTTGATGTGCAAAGCGATAAAAATTTAAGACACATTGATTTACCTCCACTGGCAGGCACAAGGATTGAACTAGATGTCCTTACTGGTTCTTTCTAGTTTGCTTACAGCAACTTCCCTAAAGAAGGCAAAGTGACAGGCTCCCTAGGCAAACCAAAATGAGACTTGCATATAAACAAGCTCAAGGCTTCTGACTCATGAATGATTAAGATGAAGAATATTGTGGAAGCAGTGGGGAAAAACAACTGAACCATTTTCTTAAAAGAGAGCAATTCTATGAAAGATGTTTCTGGCCTTACAGGCAACCCAACTGCTTTCTTACAAAAAAACCCTTGTGACAGCAGAGGTATTGAAAATGTACATGATGAAAGTGTACCAAGGGTAATGATCCTCTCCTGCCTCTTTTGGATGACCCTTCTCAAATTAGCCAAAACTACCATGGGGAACTTCTTCAATCAAAAACCTGTGTTACATATTACCACAGGTGAAACAAGGTACCAGGGGGTGAAGTTCATCAAAGGGTACCACTTGTTGCCAACCTCTATTCTGACACACAATCTGCAGTTGCAAGACAAGTGGAAGTTACTATTGATTTGTTCTGACTGCTTTAGAAGTGCAACCGCTTTCTGCTTCTCTCATCTTTCACATCATTAATTATCTTGAAAGAAAGCACGGTGTACAGACAAGGCTTGTTATGGAGAAAACTGTATGACTGAACATGAGGTGACAGTACAAGAACACGACTGCAGTACCACAGGATTAGCACAGGCAGATTATTTTGCCTTTAATAATGCCTCTGAAGGTATAGTCACTAATAAGCACTTCTGACACACAGACTAGTTCTCTTTGGTTATAAAAAGAAAGTAACCTTTCAGGAACTTTTCCACTCTTTTTACCGAATACATCCTGGATCAAAATTTTTTAATTTACAGTCTTGGGCAAGAAAAAGACCGACTACTGAATTTTTCACCATCCTAACCCTGTCCTCCAACCCTCTGTCCAACACACTCACACATGCAGTCACGTGCAGATCCACTAATTCATGTTCTAGTCCTGCAACAGGCTCTCACAATGGCAACAAGAGCAGAACATGGAGCAGTCAGGATAGGTTCTAGCAAATTCTAGTTACAGCATGAGGTATAACAGATATTGCATTTCAGCTGTCAAATTTGGTTAGCAGAAGCTCTCCACAGAAAAATTCAGCCCTCTGCGGAAAACAAGGTCAGCGATTCAAGACTCAGTACATTTCCTCTTATTCAGTCCTAGCCATAGCCTTGAAATGAAGTGATAAAGAAAGGTTCCTTTCAGCCTCAGTGCCCACATTTCAGAAGGATGTATCTATCTAATGCAGTATCATATACTCAGGAGAATAAATAAAACACTACAGGATTCTTGACTTCAGCTATCATTGGACTTCTTCCTTTTTTTTTTTTTTACACCTCTAAACTGGAATGCTCTGAAACTGTGTTTACACACGCTGTTTAAGGATGCTAGGTGTTCCCTAGAGTCTCACACTCATTTCTGCTCAGAATACCCAAGCTCCTCTCAGCACAACTTCCCCTTTTACCTTCTGTCGTTGCTGAATGTTGCTCATTGCGTCTGGCTGAAACTCCAGCTTGTCTGTTCGGCAAAGTTTCCAGTATAAAATAATAACGATCAGGAGCACCACAGCAACTGGGACCGCCACACCAACGATAATCCACAGGTTGCTGTTCTGTGACTCTGAAGCGGACTCCTTCAGCTTCTCCACAGCTGTGAAGTAAAAAAGGAAGACAAGCAGTATTATGTGGTTATATTTTAAACTGAGGACACTTCAAGGTTATGTATTTTTATGTTCTTATAAAAGCTAGTTAAAGAACTTATCAGAAACCAGCTGCACATCACAGGAAATGTCACACCACTTATAAGTTAAGGTATGTCATGCTCAGGAAGCATGGGGCAGGTGGATCAATTGTCCTGGCCTACCTTCGGAAGACCTGTGCTTAAAATACTAATGAAAACGCACTTCTGCCACATTATTCTGTAACCCAAAGCTGAGCTGACACAGTGAAATGGGTCTAAAAAAAAAGACTCTACCGCTGACAAAGGTAAGATGGACTTTCCAACATTTTTGCCTGTTTCCTGCTTTAAGGGGTATTATCAGCTGCCTCTTCTCTTTAATTATACATTTTGTTACCTTCCCCATCAATAATCACAATCAATTTGAAATCAGTGAGACCTTCCTCCCCAACATGTATAGTTCTGCATTTTTCATTACTTTTTTTCTTTTCCCTGTTTCATTGTCAGTGTGTGAGATCCTTTAGCCCCAAACAGAGAACAAAACTACTGGAAAGCGTAATCAAACAAGTCATGCCTGTAAAAAGTAAACTGGAAGAACTGACAAAACTTTCATTGGCTCTATTTTGCATAGTGGTTAGATGTGGGACTAAAAACCAGAGCAGTAAAACATTTCTAGTCAAACTGCTGCACTTGTAAAAATGATGTTTTCAAGTTAAAAAGAGTATTTATATTCATTTATTTGTATATACTATTTTATTAAAAGCCATTCTAACAATGAATCTAGAGCTTAAAGGAACATATAATTCTTATATTTTATACATCTGACAACTCATTTACGACATTATGTTTTCTGTTAAAAAATAACCCTTTTTTGTCTAGTTTCTTCCAATAAGAAACATTTAAAGACTTCTATGATTCTATGACTCTTAGAAGAACTTTCTAATGACGTGTCAAAGATAACAAGCTTCGACATGCACAATAAGCTATAAATACTTCATGAAGTTTGTTCAACATATCATTTTTGTAAAGAGAATTTATTCTTGCAACTTTTTGCATTTCTGTCTAACCAGTATTATAGTCCATTAATGGATACTAAGCGGATGTATATGAGCTACTGACCTAATCTGTACACAACTGTTTTAATGAGGGACAAAATTTAGCAACACATCCAGATGGTGCAATTATTACTATTTGCTTTCTTTTCTTTCTGCAGAGAATTTTAAAAATCAGGCACATGCTTGTTCTGCTGGCAAAATACCCTGTGGTACAATGTAACTCATGCCTCCATATTGCACGGAAAAGGTAATTAAGCATTCATACCAATTAGGTATTTTGCAGATCATACTTGTCTGTTCCTGTTTTAAAATACCTTCAAGTGTTCTTTCCTAATTGTAATGCGGAATTTTGAGTAGTCTTCTGTCTCACTACTTACTGAAGCCTCCTGAATAAAGTCATTATGTAACTTTATATGACCTGTAATATTTATTCTGATGTGTATCTAGTTAAAGATCACATTACTTCTACATTATATTCATTAAAAGATCACATTACTTATATATTACTTATGGGCAAACAAATAAAGTCAGTCATATTCAATGCAGGAAATAAATGCCCCAACCAGCATTAGTGTACATTTTTTACTCACAGAAAAAGTAATTCAGACAAAAAAAAACCCCACAACTTGTGCTAAACTTCACTGCTATTACTCAGCTAAAGGAAACACCTGTCTCATAGAGATGCCCTCCCATCCCACCATGCTGAGGTTTATGCAAGCTCCTGGGCAAGATAAACTGTAAAGAAATACTGGACTAGCAGGAAGAGATGAAAATGGCAAGAAGGCATTTAGTTAGCACAGCACTTTTCTAGCTCAAGCACTAAAGTGAACACAGTGAGGCTTGACTTAAGGACCCTGTTGCAGCCCCAAGCTCAGCAGAGTCTTCAAGAAGCAAAGCGACACCTCATAGCTCACTGCACGGCTGCTAAAATTTATTTCCTCAGGAGTGTCAAAGCTGCAGCATTCCAAGAACAAAACACTGCAACAGTGGGCACTGTGCAGTGCCATAACCTACAAAGCTAATGTCACCCTTCCTGTTTGTCTTTGCTGGCATCAGTGTGGTTTTGACAGGGCTTACGCTGTGCAACGGTGCCATCGATGCGGTATCCAAGGATGATTGCAGCCCGCTGGATATCAACTCTGTTCATCAGGTCTGAGCACTTCAGAGCACTCAGTCTCTCTCCATCTTGGTCTTCCACGAAATATATCAGCTCCACAGGGTTATCAACACCAACTAATCGCGACACATTCACAATCTGAAAGGAAATTGGAAAGCTTTTACATTTTAAGTTGTATTTATTTGGCGCTCCCATGGTCTTTCGGTCCATACTCTCTCTCCCCTCTTTCTTCACGGAGCCTGCACTTTAGAGACACTTATCTCAAAATAAACACTGGTGCCATCTTGGCAAAGCTCTTCAAAGTATTTGTCTAGTCACAGTGTGCAAACCCCACTGCATAAAAAAGATTTCACCTTGTTTGTATCATGTAGAAATACAATTGTTGTTAAAGAAAAACCCTTTATCTGTGACACCAAATAATATGGTATTATACTAACCATGTAACTGCTATGAAGTAGTACAGTTTGGAAATTGTTAATATCCAGAGAAGTCCGATGGGAAGATGTGCTGTGTGTAGTGCTCCAAAACACTGTACACAGCAAAGGGAACATAGACACCAGCTATCTCTCCCACCTGAGAAGAGCTCAAGTCAACACCGGACAAACAGAGCTAACATTCAGCAATAATAATCTGCTTCCAAACTAAAATTCAGGATACTTTCACCTAGTACTTATACAAAAGATTCTGAGTGGAAGTCATCCAGAGGAAGACAACATTGCTGGAATAATATATAAGAGCCTAATTACACAGGCACTACTCAAGTGCTCCAGAATCCTGGGAAATTTACAGAAATACCTATTTCGTAACTGAAAGGAAAATTTCCAGGGAAGCAATCCCTTGTGTAATACATTTTTATGGCAAATCCGAAATTTCAATTTTCCCCCTCACCATTTGTTTCATAACAACATACAGATCTGATAAGCAAGAGAACTGCTTTCACTCTAAAGATGCCAACACTGTGCCACCCTGGAAGCCTCTACTGCCTTTAGCAATTGTCACTTAGTAGGAACTACTGAAGAGAATAGTGTGACTGCACTTTTCCCCTTCTCTAAATACCTACTTTGACTTTGATTTGTTATTCATAACACACACCTCTTTGTTCAAGTTTTTCCAAACGTTAAGCAGCCACACAAGCGAATATTCTGTTAGCATCAAATAAAACTGTTTGCTCTGCCTCAACAAAAGCACTTGCACAGTCACCTTCATCCTCCAAACGCTCCCCCTGGCATCCACCTTTCTTCAGGAAGGAATGTATTTGACGCTGTGGGAAGCAATTCTTCCTACCTACTTCTAAAGACATTAATAATCAAAAGAATGCGTGCTATGAGGAAGCCCTGTAGATACTCTCTAACCACCAAACATCTACATTGCATATGAGAATCACATAACTTTGAATTCCTGTAAAATTAAATCTTTATATATGACAACTCTCCTCATTTTAATCATTTACACATAATGGTGAGCTCAAACAAGAACCAGGCCAAACAAATAGTGGGAGGTATTCTATCATGTAAAACAGAGTTTTAAGAACTCTAGAAGTAATTGGCACAAATAGAGCAATGTATTTTGGTTCTTTCAAAATTACCTTTTTGCTATGAAGTACATATTTAATAAATTCTAATCTCAAACACCGCCCATAGGCTTCAAGTAAAGTAAACACACAAATGTTTGCATGTCTGAGGCTTACAAAAGCATAGCTTTGTATTGTTTTCTTTCCTAGTTTCCAACTAAACAATCACGTTGAAGGAAAGAAGTGCAATGTTCTAGCTTGACAGGGATGATATTCTGGTCTTTGGGGACACCACCTCAACATGTCCTAAAAAACCATTTTTCAGGATGGTAACAGCAAGTTATACATGTATAAAAAAGGCAGTGAAAATAAAAAAAAAAAAAAAAAAAAAAGGAAAAAAAGAAAGCACAATTGTCATACAAGTCTTCTAAGACAAAGCAACTGAAAGCAAAGAATATTGTTCAGTGTCTGTCACATCTGATGTAAGAAACAGAGTGTGTACAAATAGAGCAGAAAAATGTGCAAATTTGAAAAAGAGCAAGACCTGCTAACAGGACCCATTAACCAACACTGCTGCTCATCCTGAATATTATTCACTATTGTACCAGCTAAGAGGCAACCAATCCCCAATTTAAGGTAGCAAAACAATATCAGTAAATAAGGTTTCAACACACATTCAGCAGCTGTAAGGCTGAATGTGGTTTCATGGACCCCAAATATATAATTCGTTAACGAATGTCCACAGCTTCGTATTATTTTTGCTTTAGTGGGTTGCCACAGCCCAGCCTCAGTGCACAGAGCAGCAGGGTGTATGGACTGGTATTTGCTTTCAGCACAGATGAAACCTTTCTGAACAGCATTTAACTCACACAGAGGGCGAGGGAGTTGAAAGGCCACATGTGAAAAATCGTGTTCTTCATTTTAATTTTATGAAACCCCTCTGTGCATAGCAAAGCTAGAGAATCAGAGAAATTTAGAAGATTCTTAAACTGAATTGTCATGTATTTTATGGTGCCTGTGAAGCACACAAGAAGCACTATGATTACGTGTGTTATACACACTGGGTAAAAATCAGAATCTGACTGAATGGGTTAACAAGAAACTTCTCCACAGTTGCCTTTAGAAAGGGCAGGGGATAAGAAGGACAAGCTTCCAATGCAAGTTGCCACAATTGAAACTATACAATTTTTAACACAAAATTAAAAACAACAGCATATGGCTCCCCATGCTGAGGAACAGAGATGGGTAAGAACAGCCAGAACAGAGACAGGAAGAAGTAGCTGGAGGTATTTCAGCACAGTATAGAGAACATGGCTGTAAGAAACTCAGTGGAGGTACAGGCTAGTATTTATGAACTAAACTCATCATTTAAAGTTTTATGGGTACCTCAGTTTTCATCTCTGTCACGCTGATTCACTAGATTTTTTTTACTGATTGTTTTAACTAACCTCTATGTTAGCTGCAACACAGAAAATGGCATACTGGATCTGAACTGTTTTAAGTATGCTCACAGAACTAAGGCACACAGTCACTGTGCCTATATTTTACATAGTTTCTGTATATTAAGTTTTGTGGCATATAGTTCCAAATTACACTCTTTGCACAGCTTCAGACTGGTTTTGTCTCTACCCTTGAGAGTGCTAAGAATGCAAGTAGAAATATTATTTTCCAGGCAGCCAGGAAAGCAGCCTATGTGTAAGGAAGCATTTAAACATTTTAAATTTATGCTCTGGCAGTGAGGGATGACATAGGGAAGGAGGACAGAAGAATTTCAATACATGGGAGGCAGAAAGTGGGGGAAAAAAAAAAAGAAAAAAAGAAAATACTAATTCAACTTCTGTGCACATAAATGATACCATTTTTGTTGATACTAGATGTGCATTTAACCTCCATAGAGGAAAGGCTTAACTGTGTTCAGGTGTCAGCAAATTTAATTTAAAAAGTGTTTTTGAGTGAATATCATAGGTTAGTGAACAGAGTTGCCTTGGTAACCAGATCTAGTTTGTAATGTAAAGCGGGGAAATCCAAGGGGTAGGGAAGCTCCCAAGGTGTTCACAGGGGTCAGTCAGTCAGTGAGATGTCCTGGTGAGCAATCCACAAGGAGCAAGGAACCCCTGGATGAACTGTTTCAGGGTTTCAAAGGCATGAGCACCACTTAGACACAAGCAAACATGCACACACAACCTCCAAAATGCATGCATGAGGGTTATTTTCCTCTTTTCGCTACATTCATCCCCTTGGGGAAAAAAATCATCAAAGCAGATTCTGCTTTCTGTCTTACTAAAAATAGGATTTTAGTGTCTGGGCAATTAAATCGAGCTGTATTGGGGTCTGAACAGCACACAGAGGTAGGAACAGCCTATGGGCTACCTGACAGAGGGGCTGGTTGCTGCCCAGGGTGGCGACTGGAGGGGTGAAAAGCCTCTGAGGAAAAGGTAAAGCAGCAGCAGTCCCCAAAAGCTTTATTTATAAACCTAGAAACTCACAGCAAGACTGGGGCTTTCCTCAGATTACACACTTGGGAGAGACATGTAAGCTGTCAGTAGAAAAACAACAGAATGAAACTTTGCCTTAATGAAAAGTTCAGTTACGTCCCCTCATAGCTGCTACTTTACACATTGCAATTAACATACTACTTAACATGTTCCTTAAATCAGAACATTGCTCCTTTTGTCATTTACTGGGATCATCTTTTCACTTCTACTAGGTTCGAAAAACCAAGCACATTGAAATGAAGGAAAATTACTTAATTTGTTTTTATTAGCTCCTACTGTATTTTTAAACTACAATTAAGTAATTTAATTCCTAAAAAAAAGTAATGAGAATCGAGTTATTACAGTAAGCTATTGACAAAACATAGCACAGGTCTTAATCTCTGCAGAGGCAATGCAACCCACCTTAAGCATGTGCCTTCAAATTTGCAGCAACAGCAGATGCACACTGAAAATATGTATGACTTATTAAGTGAAATATTAATACATATCATACAAAAATCAATGGAACTATCTCATATATAACAATCAAGTGTGAGGCTTCAGGTTTTTTTGTACGTAATGGTTATAGGCTTTTTTCTCTTTTTATCATGGAATGCCACCTGTTAATAGCACAGATAGGCAAACAGGAGGGGAAAGGATGATATCTGGGCACCCTCCAAAGATCTTATTCAGAGTGTCTAGACTTAAAGCATAATTTTTTCACATTCTTAGATACTAACCCATGCCTTTAGAAATGAAATCTAAACCTCACAACGTATCACTTCTATTTCCTTAGTCTGTGAAAGGAAACTAATATGCCTGCAGTAACATTCACAAGTAATTGCTTCACCTTCTGACCTGCAGTCCTGATTTTCCACAGAGCTTAGAAATGTCACATTTCAGTACACTATAAATGTCTATCACCCCAGGAAAAACTCTGGTCTATAGGGTCACAACACAAGCAAAATATAAGTCCAGTCTTTAATGGATATATGCACATCCTGTTAATAAAACTATCCAACACTTTGGTGTTGCTGGCAGCTTCTGTTCTTACTTTCACTTCCTTGTGCTCTACTATCATAGCAGTCACTGTATGGTGTGCAAGAAATATATGTGGGAAAATCTGAATAAAAAGCACAAAATACATTACTAGCTCTCCTGGAAGACACAAACAGATGCAAAAATACAACACACTTCAAACAGAACTTATAAACTTGGCTATGAGGAACAGAATTAACAGCAGTAAAAGGTTTATGGCAAATGACTATGGACCAGATCCTCAAGTGACAGAGAAAGATCCTTGAAAGAAACTGTCCTTTACCCAGGAGCCCACTACCAGGTACATCAGTCCAGCTGCACACAACAGCCTCCAAGGCTGCCTCACCTGCCACACATCCTGCCAAAGCAAGCTCCCAGGATGCTACAGTACCTGACAGTACCTGCTGTTCTCCTACAGGAAAGCAGGACACCTACCTCAGACACCTTGCAGCAAGGTATCTCTTCAGCCTTCATTCTTCCACATCTCCTTTATTACAGTTCTAACCCTGTTTATAAGTGTGGGCTGCTGTAAGACAATCTTCCTCTGCCCAAAGCCAGCAGTTGGCAGACTTTTTGCACTAATTAAGTGGCATAAATGAGCAACACTGTTTACTGGAACATGAGCTGCAGCCCTCATTTTATGTCCCAGCAAGTAATACAAAGTCGAAAGGAAAATGCTGTCTTTTCACTTTCCCAAATACTATTCTTCAGATATGCCCGTAATTTTGTGCATGCAGAAATAAATCACCTGAGCTTTATTATCTAAAATCATGAAATCGTAATCTAAATATACACATTTTATAGGCTGTGGTTATCTTTCCCAGCAACATAAGGAATATTTGTTTAATTTATATGCAAAGGGAGGACTAAGGCATAAAGAACAAAGCGCAGTAAGAGGTGCTGGGAATAGAAGACCTGCAGCAGACATCTATTTACAGCAATTCAAAGCCATACAGAAGAAAAATAAAATAAAGTCTCTATTACAGAAACAGATGTTTCTGAGACAGGAAAACAAAAGTAAGAATATCCCAACATCTGGAGATTTAAGTGGTAGCAAAAACTGTACAATTAAATTAAATAAAGATAATAGGTCTGAACGACTAGGAGGGCATCTGCGAGGTAAACCAACTGGCATTGGATTAGCTGGAAAAGGTAATTTTTAAGAAGATGAGCCATTAAAAAGTACTTTGGCTTTCGGTTTGTAGAACTGACTAGAAACATCACATGCCAGAATTTAAAACTGAAAATAAAATACCCAAGTCTTCTTGGACTTTATGTGAATAACTCCATCTGTGACAAAACCCTAAAGCGGCACTGGAATCCAGGTAGTAGAAGTTGCCATGTGTGCAAAATTTGACATGATTAATTGTTTTTACCTGAAAGCCAGCCCTGTGACCAGGAGTCCTGTGACAAATAAGAAGTTAAGGGGCAGAATATACTACTCTATTGCTGCATCAAGCTACACACGATTCTATTTCGTATTTCTACACCACTACCAGAACACCACAGAGAGCTGTGAAGTAGCTGTTCCAGCAGAGTACTTTCTTTCAGATGACCATCCCATCTCCTTTCGCTAGGCACCTTGGGTAAGTCAGAGTAGATAGAAACTTTTTAAAATAGGATTTTGGTAAAATAATTTTCAATGTTGTTTTTAAGAAGTCATCAGAAATTTTTAATAAATGCTTACAATAATCAGTTATTTACATTTGTTATATTTACCTTAAAAGACAACAAGGTATTCATAAGAACTATATTTTAGGTGCAAGACACAAGTATCATCAACTAGCTAAATGTGATACACGCTTTTGACTTATATTTCTCAACTCAAAACCTGGACAATATTAGCTTATTCAGTAATTTATTACCCTTTATATTTCTTCCTCTGATTTTGAGCTCTTAATACCTGCACAATGTTGCTTCCTGCAAAGCTGGCTCGCCTCCATATCCGCCCTCTGACCAAAGCCTCATTCAGCAGGTGAGCAAGTTTCCGCTCCATCTCAGCCCGAAACACTTCCTCCTGAATTCGCTGGTCGACGACACCCAGGAGAACTACATTGCACAGAAACAAATTAATTAGCAAAACTTTTCAGTGTCTTTTCTGCAACTTCAGTTGCAGGCTTTGAGTTGCCCTGTGACAGCTCATGGACAATTCAAGAGCAGCTGTATTCACATGGGAACACTGTCCTGTTCAGCCGGAGGTTACATGTTGGAAAGGAAGGCATTGGGTGGGAAAAAGTTAAAAGAAGTTTAAAAAAAAGAAAATTTGGCAAAGGATTTTTTTGGAATCTTAACTAGGCTAGACAGACACAGGATATTGAAGAAATAGTTTCAATTTTGAAAATACATAAAATTATGAGCATTCAGTGAATTGTTAAAAAACTAATAGAAAATTTAGTCTAAATTTCAGTCAAAGAGCTGGAGATGGTGAGGACAAGGCAGAATCATGGAGAAAAAGTATAACAGCAGCATATGAACGAAGCTGTGCATTCAAGTGCAACTTCCCAAGATCAAGATAAACAAGCATGCCAATCACAGCACAAAAATATGGTTAGTAGCCCTGCCCACTTCACTTTCCAACCCAGGTATACTGGGTCACTGGGGCAGCTAGTGATGAGAGGAATTCCCCAGGAAACATGAAAAAAAGGGTGGATGTTTACTGTCAAGACGGTATCCAGTTAAAGAAATGTGGAGTGAATGAATTCACAGTCATTCAAATGACCTAACTGAGAAATCCTGTAGGATAGTAAACCTACTCACTGCTGACTGAAGTAACAAATTCAGTTTTAATTCCTGTGTCTCTCCACTGAAACGATTTATATTTTTTAGAAGCCCCTCTTTCAGTAAGTGTTCCCACATTTATTTTTTCAAGTTTGGTGCTTAATAAAAAGTCATCCAATTAGATCAAATCAATTAAATGTAATTTAATTTTTTTTTAGTTTTTAAAACAAAAATATTAAAAGCAGTTTTTCAATGTCAAGCTTTTCACTGCATATGTCAGAAAAAGGAAACATTTTCTTGATTTCTCACAGAGATCAACAGCATCTGTCTTCTAAATCCACTCACAGACTAAGTATCTCAGAATTAAATTGCAAAATATTTAGACAGTGACCTAAGGCTATTATATACACCAAGCTGAAAACTGTTCCTGCCTATGTATTGGATTTCAGTATCAACAAATTACTCTCAATAGCATGAATTGTATTCTACGAGTGAGAGGGAGAATTACAGAGAACACTGCATATCCCAGCGTTTTATGACTGTTGGGAAACATGCAAATATATCTGAGTAACTTGATATTAGAAACCTTTACATGCAAAAATTCTATCATTTCCCTATGTCATGATTCATTACCCCTACCATACAATACATTGACTGAAAGGACTGATCCAGCCAAAATCTACTAGCTCTTCCCAGACTGCCTTCAAGAACTGGGATTGCAAAAAATTCCTTTACAGCAAAATGAAAAGTTGCTGCAATTAGCTTTCAAAATCTTACAGTCAGGTAGTTTATAAAAATCCAAGAGGACATGATTTCTGAGCTGGAAGAACCCTTTTCTTACTGTAAGATCTAAGGGAACTTCCAGCAGCAAGGGACAAACCTAAGGCTGAGCAGAAGTGGGAGGGAGTGTTAGAAAAAAAGCCAACATAAATCCCTAAGGAAGGGACATTGGATATTAGACACACACATGAGCTTCTCTCCTGCTAGTGAGCATTATCTGAAATTCTAAATCTTTCTTCTGTAAAACAAATTGCGTGGGCTTCAGAAATTAAGCTACAACTTCATTTCCTGCTTAAAAAGTGATCAGTGGTGAGAGGAGACAGAGATGCCTGAAAAAAGGTAAGTTTATGAAATAGGTGAACTACAGGTGATAAAGCTGTAGTAAGACAAAGGTGTATACAGTGGGACATCTGCACCCTAAGAGCCAGTTTGATAGGCACAGCCTGGTCACCATTTAGGCTTAAAAGCAGCAGGTAGGACCTACAGCATGCAGACAACCTCAACAGCCTTTGAGCATCTAAAGGTGACAGCTCAACCACATCTGTGAATGACAGAATAAAACATTCAGAAGACTTTGGTGGGAGGGACCTTCTACAGATGAATCAGAAGAGATCAATGAAATGTGATGAAACTCTTTCATGTACTGTTTCACTCTGTTTTATTCCTGGCATGTTTCGGTAGAAAATGCCACGCAAGTAAAATTTTAATTTTCACTTAAAACAAAATAAAAACCTAAAAATCAATGTGACATATTGGCAGCATGCAGAGCAGACACTTTATGCCTGACAGTCTGAGTTGTTTCACGAAGAATGAACTGCCTTATAGACAAAAACTGCTTTGCATGCATTATCAAGGATTTGCAGTAGTTAATTCTAGACCAGGGAATTACATTTCCCAGATATTCCAGGTCACTAGGCTTTTGGTTTTAGAATTTCTTCAGCTCAGACATTTATTACCTCATAAAATTGCAGCACCCCAAGCTATCAATATTTATGTAGGCTAGTTATCCCACTAATAAACATAATTGCACTCTTACTTACTCAGAGACTGTACATACCTGTTCTCACCCAGGAAGATTTCATCAACTGAGACACATTAAGCTTTGGATAATGAAAGGCTGAGGAAAAAACAGAATGGAGGAAAAGCATCCATAAGAACAGTATTCTCAACAACATAACAGACACAAAAAAAAGAAGCCACTTCATAATTTATACTGTCAGCAAGCATCTTATTTACACAGATGCATTACTGCTCCTGAGGCAATGCAGACACAACGGTAAGGAAAGTGCTCCGAATGTACACTCCCCAGTTCATCTCTAACAAAAAGAAGCTAACTGAAACAGTCAGATTTATTATGGGAAAGATTTCAAGCTGCTGCACTGAGGTCATTGCTCCTAGAAATTTAAAAGCTCAGTGTCTGAATTCTGACTCTTACTGAGCTAGCTGCAGGATCAGACTTTTGCTCAAAGGGCAATGAGGCAACTCATGAGTGTCTCAGGATGAAAATAAGACCTTCTCTGAGGCAGAAACTACATGGAAGCACTAAATGTAAAGCAGAGAACTAAATATATATGATTTGTGTTCCAGACTTGTACAGGGGGAAGCATTTAAAAAAACCACACCACCTTGATTTTAAAAAAAAACCAAAACAAAACAAAAAATTAAAAAAAAACCTAAACACAAATAAGTGCAGGTAGAAACACTGCTATAGACCAACCTCGTGGACTTTTGTGTTTGGTTTGGTGGGTTCAAGCTTAATTTCTAAATTTTTCCAAAAAACCACTGCTCCAGAGTAAAATCCTTGCCCCAGTGAAGTAAAAATATCTATTTCTACTGACTTCAGTATGGATAAGATTTTTCCCAAGGTTTCCACTGGAGAGCAGTAAAGACATGTTGGGAAAGAAGTGAAGATGGGGGCTGGGCCAACAGTTTCCTCAAGGGAAGTTTTAAGCTTCACTATGGCAATATGGAAAAGGAACCGTCTTAACTTTCTCAAAATATTTAATACAGATGCAGTTTGCTAAGCATTATACAAAGGTTAATTTTTAAACCATTTCATGGATAGAAAGAATGCAGCACACAACAATTAAATGACCTGGCCCATGCTGGATCAATTTAGAGTAAAGACATCTTCAGTTGTAGAATAGTTTGCCACTATCACATGTTTCAGAGAAACAGAAAATGACAATTTTTCTAATTTAATGATGCAGTAATTTATAGAGAAGCTGTCCTCTGTCAGTGTACCTAAAAACTGATTCTTTTGACCCTTAAAAAACTTAGGAATTCTTTTGCTAAGGCAAAAGCCAAAGAATCACTAGTTACATTTACCTCTTATTTTCACAGATTTATAAATATTCCTATTGGGAATAAAAATTTGGTTATTCCACCTTCATTTCAGTAACAGCACCACTGGTTTCAAGAGGACCACCTGAGGGGTACTTTGTGCCTTAGTATTCAGAAGGGTATCAGAACATGGTCCATTTTTTCTGAATGGGAAACACTTGCCCTCTATACAAGTGACGAGGATGCATTAAATTTCCAAAACTCTCAGACACACAAAAAGCACCTCATAGTCCATTTAAACACACACATTTATTTTTGGCATCCTGCTACTTGATTCCTCTGATTGTAGCTTTTCGATTGGAATTCTATTTATTCTGGTCACACAATTGTTTACTTCAATTTAGATATACAACCTGAACAAAGAAGCATAAACTAAACTGAATCTGTTGTTTTTCCAAAGCATGGAAAGAGCATGATAAGGAAATCAAAAACCTTACAGTGACCATAATGCTTTGAACTGCTTGCAGTTGCGAGCTTTTTCTTCTTTTAAACCAAAATCATGTTTTGCTTCAATACTTAATGTGCTCTTCACACTTTTTCTAATTAGTACTTGAAAATGATTTAATTCATGCAAATTGCTGGGTGACTATTCACTTAAACTTTTCACAGAATTAATGCAATTTAAAAATAAACCAACTTGAGCAGAAAATCTTGACATTGAAAAGGAAGATGTGCTGTGATCATGGGCAACTAAGGCTGAGTTCTAAAACCCAAAGAAGAATGTACGAAATAATGGACACTTCTACAACTGAGAAGTGCTCAGAAGCAAATCCAGGTTCTAACTCTTATTCCACAGGTCACTCATGTGTGCCACTAACACACATGTGGTCAGATTATGAGCTCATCTGGAGTCTCAGCACTGCAGCAAGATCATATTTGCAAGATTTCTAATCTCCCCTGGAACTAACAATTTAAACAGCACAAACTGATTGTTATTCTGAGGGGGAAGCTGGATAGACAAAATGCAATTATTAGTTAGATTGCAGCTGGTCTGCTAATGACTATAGATGCATTAATGAAGTAGATGCTAGCATCATTAGAAGATTCTAACAGGCAGCCCTGAAGCACCACACCGTGTAACAGCATCGATTCAACGCTGACTGAAAAGGCAAAGGGTCACCCAGTCACCCAGAGACCTACTGACAGCAGTCTGAAGCACATCACTCAGGCAGTGTGGCCTTTGCCAGATGCTCCAAGGATTTCTGACTCTCTCCTACAGAGATGTGTGGGACCATGCAGGATAGAACCTGTATATGTTGATTGTTCTTATTTCTCATAAATGGAGGAACGGTAATAAAAAGCATGGAGGGAATGCAGTATTTGGGGAAAGAAGGCATTAACTGAATAATAAGATTCCATGCAAATACCAGGGGTGTGAGCAATAGCAACACACTGTGTCTGTTACAAGCCTGATCCAAAATCCACCCAGAAAAAAACTGCCAAATATTTCTGCAGTCTTTGGACCGTATCATACAATTTCATATTATCCTATTGGCCTTGCAATATCTCTATGACAGCCAAAATAGATGACATGCATCAAAGTGCTACTTAGCACTGAAAAAATAGCAAGTCCCAAGGCAACTCTCTCTATTTAAAGTCATAATAAAAACAAAGAGATTTATTCAGGGGAAATTCATGAAGGCAAATGCTGCTCATCAACTCCACAGCTAGCCTCTGCCTGTCCTTCAAGACATTTTCCAGCCATAAAAAGATAATAAATACGTTATTTCCTATTATTTTTAATGAACTAGCACCGAAAACCTATGATTAAACTTGGTTTTCTTTCTGCTGACATGTAGGTCATGACCATCTAACCAACTTACAATCTGAAACGTGAAATATAAGGTGGACAACATAAAATAAGCATGCTGGAAGGTGTAAACATGACATTTGAATATAAGTATGTTGCTGAAGCCACCTAGAAGTCTTGTGAGGAAAGAAGAAAGTCTGGAAGTTTCCAGGTTTGGTCATTTCAACAGCCCTATGCCTGCACAGAACAGTCCAATTCTGTCAAACTAGCAACTTTCACTACTGATCCTGACTCTGAGCGGGGAAAAAAGCAGACAAAAAATTCCTGGTGCTAATGATGTACTGCACAGGGACAAACCCACATAGTTAAAAGTATAATCAGTTATATTTACGTGAATAAAAACAGTGAGAGGACTGTGTGTGAAAGGCAATGCAAAACAACAAGTGGCAGGGAGCAAATAGATTTCTTCCAACAAGGCTCATATTCAGGATATTGATGTGAAGGTCTCACTTCACTTAACAGTGAAGTGCACAAGCAGCTTTTCCTCAGTATGTATCAACTTCAACCCCCGAAGCTGGGAGTTGAGCCTGACAGCTCAGCTCACCTACAAATACTTTCTTTTTCTTCAGATGCAGGCTATAAAATCATATACAGAGCCCTAACGGGGAAAAAGAAAAGTTACCACCAAGAGTATTAACTGTTAGCATGCCTGATAACTAAGGCACAAATGGCATAGAACAGTATGGCATGGAATATTTCATATTTACATAGAAACAATAACATACGTAAATTGTTTATATGTGAATATCCGTGATTCCCAGAAAAACTCATACTGAAAATAGAGGGTTGCATATTAATTTGCACAGACTAAAGCAGCTGTCTATCTAAGGAAGACCTTCAGAACACCTTCACTGCTACAACTGCTTGGTGGACCAAGGCAGAGCATGAATGCAGAGATTTCAGGGTCTAGAAAACAAAAACATTGAGGCGTCTTCCTGCCAAAGTAGCTTTGAGGATCTGGCTGTTGGTCACCTTCAACAGACTGTTGAATAAGATGTCTCAAGAAGGATCTGCCCAGTGCTGCTGAGCCTTTGGACGGGATTTCTGGCTCTGAATACTGAAGATCTAAAATCCTTAGGCTCAAAATACAGTCACAGCAACAGTGCAAACAACTGCAGAAACAGCTAAAAATAACTGGGTGTGGTTGCCTCACTGACAAAAGTGTTTGAGCTACATTCATTAATACTGGGCTCACTGACAGACGGACCCATAGGTCTAATAGGATGAGAAACTGTGCTCCCACTTTGCCAACTTATCAAACAGCACCATATCTGGTATTCCAGAACAGTGGCTACAAACACATCGAGGCACTACTGGGACCAAATTAGAGCAATTCAAACCAAAATGTGCTGTCCTGCAGTGGGCTCAATCTACAGCAAATTTGAGTTCCTCTGACAACAAGCAAGTCAAATACTGACAAGATATTCCTTAATTTAGGATGCCATATCCACCAAATCCACATGTTTTCTACATTGCAAACTTTGGGAAGGCCTCATTGTTCCTAAAAATCCTGACCTCCTCACTCTTTCTACTTAGTTAGCTTTCTCATTGACATGTGAGCTACCAGAGGACTCTACCACCATTGCTCTGGAATCATCACCAGGCACTACACACATGCAGGTAACAGAGGTAGAGCTCCTGCTGCAAGCAGGAAATTTCAAATTTCCTCAGTACCATCAAAAAAGGAAAAAAATAGAAACATAGAATTGTTTGGGCTGGAAAGGACCTTAAAGGTCATCTGGTTCCAACTCCAAGGAGAACAGTGTACATGCATTTTCAATAGGAACACTTTTCCTCTATGACCACCTTCTCTTTCAGGATACACTGGCCTTGGTAGAAATTGTTATCACTTAATTGCACTGTAGCTTCATTGCATAATCCAGAAGATGGATTTGCAGCAAAGGGCAACCTGCAAATGCACTAGAAATTATAATTTCAGAATATGTGGACAAAACTGAAAACTGTAAGACCCAATGTAGTATATCACAGGAGAAAAAAAGCCCTACAATCAAAAATATTACCCAAGAGACCAAAAACTAAATAAATTCTAGGTCAAATGTTAAAAGAGATGACACAGAGCAAAGAGAACTGTCTTTCAAGCAATCAAGGCAAGAGCAACATTTAATTTGAATTCAGTGAGGAAAAAAAGACCACAACCCCACAACCTGAGACGTTCTGTGGCCTCGCAAGAACAAAAGAAATGCTAGTCATTTATGGACAGGGATTCTCAAGACTTTTGGTCCTGGTTGCATTAAATACAGCTACCACTGCACAGGCTCCATTAAGTACAGCTACCACTGCACAAGCACACACTCTATGTGAGACCAAATGAGAGCAGAAATGCTTAAAGAAAATGAGTCAACAACCTCATACATTTTGAAATTGAGTATGGTAGTAGAGGGATCAAAATTACTGAAACATTAAAATAAAAAGCTTCAAAAAATTAGTACTTTTAAATTACTTCTAGTAAATGGGGAAGTATCTTGTGCATCTTACACAGATTGAAAGGTGTTAAGTAGAGCAATTTCTGTTGACAGTCACTCTCTTTATAGTATCTTCACTGACATACACAGCTGCATACTGAACATCAGCTAGCATCAGGCCTGATTTTCCACTAGATGTCTAACTGTATTGCAAAACTCACTGTGTTAGATGTTATGCACCTCTACAGCTCACAGAAGTAACTCCAAAAATTAAAAATCTGCACTGGAAAGCAAAGTGACATAGGAGAAGCAGGGAATTAATGGACTGAGTTAACAGTAACACCCACCAGAAGGGAAAAGCAAGTACTGTTCTCTCATGATCTTGCTTATATTCATGAGTCATCTGAAAATTCTAACCAAACCTGAGTTGTCAAGGCTGCATGTCAAGCAAGCTCTGCTAGGCAGGTAGTGCCTATTCATCCAAGTTTAGGGTGATGATGGTCTGAAAAAAATTATTTGCAATGCAAATTGTACATGAAAAGTGAGAGATATACTTAAAAGATATTACCTTAAAACACAGTAGACTACTCAAAAAAAGCACTGCTGCTGAATAACAAGTAACTTAGATAGACTATAGGGGCAAATAAAAGCTTATGTGGCCAGTGTCCCAGGCCTTCTAAAAGTCAGAGACACAGTTAAGTGCTACAGAAAGCCCAAGGTAGTAAACCCCGCTGAGAAGCAGCAAAGGCCTCTGTAGACATACTCCCAGACACACCTTGGATTGCACTTCACAGCAATAATGTGAGTGATTTTCTTCTTTTTTTTTTTTTTTAATCTGAACTAAGACCAGGGGACTAATGAAGCCAAGGTTAAACACAACTGGCCCATCACAAAAGGAAAGTTATGATGACAAAAGCAACTAGCTGCTGTATCACCAATATGTGAGCAGAAAGTGGCACAGATTTGCTCTGTAGAATTCATGATACAAGTTATGTACTCTAACGTGCATTATCACTTATGTGCAAAATTACTTTAAAATTGTAGAGAGGAAAGATGCTAGAAAGAAGTATTTTGCAGCACTGGCTAACAGCAAGTACTCACGTTCAGCAATTTGCTGCACAGGAAAGCCCAGATAGAAGCTGAACTCCACCACGGACAAGTTCCTCAGCTGCTCACTGACTTCGGACCCGTTTAGAAAACCGGATCTATCTCGGATGGCAAAAACAATGCTCACAGGGCCTTGCCGAAACGCTACCCCAGGCCTGATCAGAGTTATGTTCAGTATCTGAAAAGACAGGATTGAAGCAGGGTCAGCAAAATCAAGTCACTGGTGTTTTCATTCATTCCTTTACAGACTTTTTTCCCCACCTAATATGAAAAAGCGACAATTCACATCAAAACAGAGGAACATCTGTTCCAGATTGGTTCTGCCTGCTGAACCTCTCAGAAGAGGCAAAGTTACATGTGAATTCCTCTTCTAAGAGTTATCCTTTAAAGTCAGTCATAATCCGGAACGATCTGAAAGCTACTGTCCAGAAAATGATTAAAAAAACCACCTAGCAGGACAGTCAGCAAAATAGATCTAGTTGTAAAAAAAGTCTTAGATGAAATGCCAAACTGCATGGAACAGACAGGAAGGAATCATGGTAAAGAAACATTTTGAAAATGGATGATCTCTTGGTTAAAACCTCCTGCACCATACACACCCAAAACCCACCACTGGTTAGAAGCCTTATTTTGGCAGCAATGTGCACAGCAGCTGCGTTCATGTAGATAAACCTCCTCTAGACAGTAAGGAAGTATTTAAAATAAGTTTTCTAAGCTGATTGTCCAAGAAATGGTTCTGCATGTTCTGTCTTCAGTCTGTGCAGTCACATTGTGTCAGTTGTACATTTGTACAGTTCCGAGCCCTTTTCTATATGTACTACACAGTACCTTATGTACTAGAAAGTTTATGCCATTTTTCCTCCTGATTTTATCTCAGGGTACCACAGATAGGCATTTATGGTGTCAGTTAAACAACATGATATAATTTTTACTGGTTTTGGTATTGCAACAAAGTTAGATTAAATTTAAGAACTCAGAAGAGGGAGTTGGTCTCATCAAACTGAATTACTGACTTTTCAGGGAGTTTTAACCTCTGCTGTGTGATTCAGCACCCAGCACATACGCAATACCTGTCATGTATGAAGTTCCAGCAGCAGCTGTCAGAGATATCATATACTGTAAGTATTTCTAGACCTCAGAAGCAACCAGCATGTTTGGTCACGTGATGGCAGAGTGCATATAACTCCTATATTCCCTCACAGAATCCCCTGCATGGCAATGAGACCCGAAAGTTGTCTTCCAACAAAAACTTTCTAACGACACCGTACTCTCTTACAGTAATATCTGATGGGAATTATTTTGATAAGGGTTGGAACAGTTTTTATTTGAAAAACTACAAACCCTATCATATTCAATAATGCTTTTGCATATAAGTCATCATCTTGGGTCAGTCTTTCAAAAAGCTTGAAACCAGGGGGATATGTGCAAGCTGCAGTCAGTGAACACCTAACTCATTTTACTGTCTGGATGAAACACAGGACAACCAAAGGTGAGGAAAAAAGGGACAGACACAAAACATGCTTATCTTCTTACCTGCACAGTGAAGTTGTAGAATTCCTGGTGTTTGTTCACCTCCAGGAATGCCATTGTCAGCCCTTTCTCAATGCGCTGGCTAAAGTTGCAGAACCCAATATCCATATTTCTAGGTACAAACTGAAGCACTGAAGACAAAGGGCACACATTATTCCTGCAGATAAGTATTTCCACGAGAAAGAATAAAACAAGCAACAGAATCCAAAGGGCTATCATTTTTTTTTCATGGAGCTCTGGACTTATTCAGTGAAACACTGGGTAAAAATACAGTAGAAATACATTTTGTGCTGCTGCAGTAAATTCTCAACTCACTAATATCTGTTGCAGCAGTAATTAGATTACTGAAAGATACTAGTGACAAAATACCTGCTGTTTCTTCCTGTATACTTCATACATGTGGCTAACTTCACATGATTTGAACACTAAATTGGCCTCACTGAAATCCCTAGTACCCAACAGCTCCATGAAAATCTTCAGGAAAAAAAGCAACAAATATCTTTTGCTTGTAGTCTGAAATACAAGTATTTAGCTTGTCTAAAAAACCATGACTGCACTTTAGCATCACCCTAACACTTTCAAAACACTAAATTAGCACATAATCTTTTAAATTTAGATACATTTTAAAGTCTTTCAGAGGAGAGAAAGAGCGAGCACAGGAGAGAAACACTGAGCATAGGGGAATGTGATCAGGCGCACAGACTTAACTACATGCACATCTGTGGATTTCCACATAGTCTTACCCAAAAAAAAGCCATATTAGGTTACAGACCCTAATAGCAATGTTATACCAGGTTCAAGAACAGAAAATATGTCAACTGCCTATCTATATAACCATGTTAAGCAGTGGAAAAAGACATCACACCTGTACAATTGAAGAAGTGATGTCTTGCAATACAATTATTAACAAAAGCAAAACCAACAAATGAAACATACCCAAATAACAGTACTATATTGACATTTATTACCTCTCTGCCTGTATGCTCAATCCCTGTCACTACCTCATTACACAGTCAACCAACCAGGCAGGCAGTTTTATCATGCAAATAGGACTTGGAAGATTTTAAATGACACCATTGATTCTCAAAATCTGTTACACGGGTGCTATTTTGCTTCAGATTATTAGTAGTCATGAACTTCACATAAACTGCTGCAATACAGCAGCCACGGAAAGCTAAATACTACATAAGCAATCCTACTGCTCACATACATGAGCAATCAATCTTCCTGCTCACCAATTCTCCTACATTATGACAACACAAAAAAGTAGCATTTAACATGAACTTAATTTGAAACTTGACACAGGCATTACAAAGTAGCTGCACTATGATTTTATGAATAAATATTTCACAGCATATTTTTCTCTTCTTGCCTTTTGAAGCAAGAAAAAGAGCACATCTATTTTGTAATGTACTAAAAAAGAAATTCCTGAAAAAATCATGAAATTATGGGGTTAGCAGTTTACAATTTATCATCTCTCAACCACGGACCTGTCAAGTCTGTCACTAAAAATGTAAAATTAAGATTCACCACAGCAGAACACAGGGTTTTGACTCAATCTTGCATACGTAATCACAAGTGAAGAAGTGTGAATCAATATGAAGCTACCTTTCCCCCTCTTTGTATCAGGAGGTACTCACCTGTCTGAACTTGAAATCTGTTGTCTGGCACAGTGAAAGAAGGATGCAGTGAGAGGATCATGGGGGCCTCGCCACGAAGGAGACTGCTGTTCACAAGCACATTTATGACAGCTATTGCCGTGTAAACAAAAGGACCTGATGTCACCAAGAAAGCAAATTTGGGGGAAATTTTATAAACCTACAAAAAAAAAAAAAAGAATCAGAAATTAAAAAAAAAGCAAAACTTCAATGTTAAATTTGGCAACATTTCAGACCTACATAGTCTCAGGCAGTTCAAAGCCACATTGTCAAGAGGTAGGAAACCACAATCTTTATTTTCAAACAGCAGCAGCAGCACACGCACTCTGTTAGTGCTGTGCCTTGCAGCCTCTGTTCCACTGTTGCATCTGAGAGGCAACTCCCCTGTGCTAGGTACAACTACTAGAATCTCTTCAGTATAACACTCCAACCTCAACGCTTCTTGATTTACCACATCCCTACATAGTAGCACTCCCCCTCGCCTGCATTCCCCTGGAGTACATAATATTTTCCATACAAAATTTCTGTTTACTTACTGAACTGCTTGCGTAGCTTCTGCAGTTCAGTCATATACTGCATAGTGAAGATCTCCTATGCCACTCACATCTGACACACAAGGAGTAAAATACACATAACCTATGTTTTATGGATATAATTTTCACACTCAAGAACACTTTCTTCCAGGGAACACTTCTATCTGCTTATTTCAACACAGTTACCACAATTAGTTTTCCTCTTCCAATTCACATCTTGACTTTGAGTCTTCTTAAAAACCCCGAGGAGCCTTAGACATCATGCAAAAGAAGTGAGATTTTAATATAAACCTTGATGAATGTTTCCATGCAGACACTATTTTCCACTATTTTTCAGTCACCTAAGTAAGAACCAACTGAAGGGGTTTATTTCCCCAGTATTATTTTCTTCTTCTTTGGTTTATTCCCCCAGTTTGCTTTATTTCCCACAGGCAGTCACATTTCAAAATATTTTGAGGTGTCCAACATGATGGCCTCACAGATAAATAACCTAGAGACTTCAAGTTTCTAATAAATATGGACCTCTTAGATGAAGAGATGCTAGCACCTTGCAGGTGCTGTGATGGTGAAGGGATTTGTTAGATACCTTCAGCTTCAGAATCAGCCTTATAGAAAAGCACAGTGTTGCTTAAATTGTGACCCACATGTTCCTTAGTGGTATTTCTGCTGTAGTATAAAGTGATGGCAACTGCTGTTTAGATGAGACAGCAAGCAGCTCTTTCCTGTCCTCTAAAAAGCATGCATTTCAGAGAGCTCATCTTCATCAGAAGAAAGTACCTCAATAGCAGAAGGAAATGAGAAAAATAATCTATGCTGCTCATTATGCCTTTCTTCCTTCTTAGCCCACAAATATATGCAACATCCAGCTTTTATTTTAAATGGATTTAGGCCCATAAAACTCAAATTTGTTTGATATGAATAATGTGCACAGCTCTTTTCAGTTCCTCTTATCTGAAATTTTATTCTTTTATCTCATGATGAAATAATCTCTGCAGCTTCAGTTTGTCAAATGGAAACAGCCATTATAATGGGGAACACATGGCAAAAGAAGTTGCCCATTACTTGCAAACGAGACTACTTAAAAGGCAAGAAAAAGAGGAATTAGAATTACAAATTTCAGTGACAATTTGCTGGTGATTTCTGAAGGAATATATGCTGAGGAAGAGAGGCCTAGTGCAGCCAGCATATGCTTATGCACTAGTTAGGTATTACAGACACGAAAGCAAGGTCTGATAACTAACTCAGCTGCCTCCATCTCTGACTGGCTGCACTGCACCCTAGAGGCCAGGGTAGCCTGAACATCCCCCCTGGAATTTTGCATTAATTTTTTCAGCTTAACAGCTAACACTGGTTCCCTTTTGTGCTTCGCTGCACCAGAAAAGTTGCAGCAACTCCAGAAAGGACATCAAAAAAACCCCACTTCTAAAACTAATTTTGAGGTAGGCAGATTAGAACAGCTACAAGTCAAAACAATAGTTATTTCTGCTTGAGATATAACAGGGTTGTCTAGAGTTAGCTCTCTACAACCTAATTCATATGACAGAAATAACAGACCCATGCCAGCCTACAAGCTAATTCACAGAGAAGTCTACAAATTTACCTAGGATAGATGAGCACAGCTCATGACTCTCGATTTGTGATTCATGAATGAGAATAGCTGCTCTCAGCACAGTTCTAATGGTTCACAAACCCAGCTGTCCATCCAGCTCTCGGAAGTTTCACCTCTACTGCCAGGACAGCTAGATGCACGCAAATTTAGCTGAACCATTCACATTTTAGAGTATCACCTATTAAAGTACACAAGCATAGATTTCTTACATTAAACAAGTACAAACTTTTTATCTTAACACTTTGGGCCAGAAAGTCAGAAAAACATGCAAAACTTCACGTGCACTGTGAAGCCATTCCCACAGCAAAAGCAGAAACCTTCAGTAGGAGCAGAGAACCCCTACAACACCTAAAGTTAAGCTAACCCTTCTCCAAAGCACGTCTAACCCAACTCTGCTGTTTTCAGGATACAACCTATCTCATTCCCAGCTACCCTCAAAGGAGACAGTGCAGCTAGTACAGAAAGTTTTCAAGCCTCAGTTTACCAGAGGCTAGAAGAGTATTTAGGAAAAATATCACTGTATCCTTACTCTGTTTCTTATGATGTTCCCTAACCATTTCCTATTGAATTACTATCCGCCGAAATATTTGATTAGATGCACCTTTGCCACAATCTAATCCATGCCCACACTGCACTGTACTATGCTGTGTAAACATCAGGCAGAAAGCATGAACAACCAATTTCCTCACTACCACCTTATTAAGCATCCTGTAAAGAACCTGCAGAGAGTGTTTAACCTCCTGAACATGGACTACAAAGGCTTACAGGTTTTAAAAATGAAACAATGCTTCTGCTTCCATGCACTTTGAGATCCTAAGGCAACAATTCTCATTGTTTTTACACACCTCAACGATACCAGCCAGAACTTCAGCAGCAGTGAGCAGAGATGAAGCCAGGACGAGTCCACAAGGTGGCATCTCTGAAAGGAGAATTTAACTGCCTGACAATGAACTGAACTCCTTCCTTTGGAGGCAGAGTGTACTGATTTTGGATTACAGAACCCAATAGGTTAAGAACACATCCCAAACTGCACATTAAATACAACGACAGAGTGGCTGAGGTGCACACTATACCTCATGATAAAATTTCCAAGCACAAATGAGGCTGGCAAAAACCTTTTTCCTGTTGGCATGAACTTAATGGCACCAGGGGTCCTGGCAGCAAGTCACTGCCAACAATATTTTATTTCACACCCCACCACAACAAGTCAAGTCAAGGGAATGTTGTATAACAGATTTTACTCAAGTGTCATAAGGTTTACATTAGAGAAAGTTGACAAAAATTACTCTTATTCAGACATTACGTCTTATTCTTTTGCAGATGCAATATGTTGAGACCAACTGAAAAGAACTTTGAAATTTTAGGTTATTCTCACTTTGCTGTAAGGACCTTTGCTAGGAAAAAATTGAAAAAAGTTTTTTTTTTTCCACTTGGCAGGATTCAAGCCTGCTTCTTTTTTTTTTCCACTTCAACAACTCACAATGTTTGAAATAATAAAAAAGGAGAGACCAAAGCTGCAACTGAAAAAGTTGGTAAAAAAATTTTTAGTTCGCCTTTTAGTGTTAAACTTGTTTCCTATTTAAAGTGAGCAGCAGTTATAGTCATCATTGAGATGAGTTTTATTTTTAAAGCATATACTACTACAAAGTCAAATTTAACTAAACTGTCTCCTGATTTACTGTACATTACATCACAGCAAGGGAACATCTGTGAGCTGTAATACGAGACACAGTAAAAAAGCAGCTTAGAGAAGCTATACCATAACTTGCAAACATACACATGGTTTCTGAGTACTCTTAACTAAAAAAAGTCAGGTCTGTTTGACTAATTAAGTTTAGCAAGATAGACAAATTCTGTTTAAAATTCTGCATTACATCACCATTTGACATACTGCTATTATAGGCAGCTCTTTTTTTTAAATAACAGTTTTGTTAGTATTTGACTGTTAGAGGTGAAGACGTTTGCCAGAGATTATTTTTAGTGCAAAACCCACACCCAAGGCATCACAAAGAACACATAAGACAGCAGCATTCTAGCATAAAATAAGCAAAACTGATTCCACAGAGATGTTTCTTCCCTTTCATAAAAAAGATTTTGCAAAGAATGAAGCTAGGTTAACTAAATTATTTATAAAAACAGATACTTCTGAGAAGCCTTAGGACTTCTCAGAAGCTTTTCCTATTGAGAGCTTTACAAGGTAATAGTAGGCATGACAGGAAGGAATTTAAAGGGCAAAAATACAAAACAGTATATCAAATGTGTGTTCCAATCAGCAGTCAAATATTTAGCAATGGATTTTGTCTTACTGCTGTTAATATTAAGAAGGTAAGTGCTTCCATATTACTGAGTTGCATAAGGTCACTGGAAATCAGTGTAGTTGTATCTTCATGAACTTTTGACCTCTTGACTACGCCAGTTTGCACAATCTGAAAGTATAATTCATAAACTAGAAGAAAAATCTCTTATATAAAAAACGCTGAAAAAGTTCATGAGCAGATATTGCCAAAAGGAGCTAAACTAGACATAATTCATAGTGGCAGCTCACTGTAACTGAAGTTTGGCAGAAATTCATAACACTCCTATCTTGACTGAGTAGTAGAGAGGTATATTCTCAGGCAGGAGCTGTTTAATTACTGAGTGCAGTGATTATGGGAGGTGCAGAAGTTAAAGGCACCAAGGGATTCTGTGTATGGAGAAACTCAAGTTATGCTCAACATTCAAACTGCTCCTTGAGTTAATTTCATAATGAAAATGAAATCATTGACTCAGAAAAGATAATGTGGTGCTTGGCTATGACAACTAGATGAATACAGTTATGAAAAACTGCAAGTGCAGCTGAACCTCATCAACACCAGCAACTCCATTACAATATTTCCTTTTGTCCCCAGTGTTGAAGTAGATGATTGTACAACAAAGGTACATCCAAACTACCTCTACAGTCTTTTCCCATCTGACAGAGGGCTTGAGACAGAGGTGGGGAAGAGAGACTTTAACCCTCATCTCAACCAGACAGTCACCTGGAGGTTCGAAAACAACACTGATACATTGTTCAAAGAAGATTCCTTGAGTATCAAAGCAGAGGAAGCTTTCAGAAAAGCCCAACAGCACAGCAATTTCTAGCCCTATGAGTGGGGGAAGGACAGGAGTTACACATATCTAAAGGCTTAAAAATAATGTCTTATGATTGCACACCTGATTTTTTTATCTGCTTTATTCATCTGCCAAATTATGCATTTGGGATCCCACCACCTCCCCTGCAAGTGTTGATGGCCTCACTTACAACATTAAATAGCACAAGTTTGTGCAGAAGGTTTGGTTTTATTTATACTGCTAAGTATATAATCAGCTAGCAGAATGAACAGAATTTTTTGAAAGGTAAAGGTTCTTCAGTTCAGTTTCAATTCACCAGCCAAAGGAGGTGAGCAGTGGAGTCTGGACACTTCTTGCTCACCTCTGGCAAAACCAAGAAAAATCTGTCATAGAAAATGATGACATTCTAAAAGTAAAAAAGCTGACATCACATTCACATTAAAAAACCCAACCACAACACAACTAACATTCAAGTTAAAATAAATCTCTCTCTGATACAATACCTCATGGACTGTTTGAATTACCATTTCAGCTTGTGAACTAAACCCACTGTTGTATGACACTGCTCAAAGAGTACTTGTGCACACTTCATACCACTTACCTCTAACTCTACTGATCTCCTGAACTGAACTCTGAGCACTTCTCTGATGGATTCACTGACATTTCGTAGAACAGCTCTTCGGGCCAGCACTAGAAATTAATGTCAGTCAGTAAATACATTTTAGCTTCATCTGTTGGGTTTTGATTCAAAGCTGCATTTTCAATTGGGCAATGCATGAAAAAGCAGGCAATGAGATCAACTGCATCAAACAGGTAAGACAATAGACAAGGAAACAGGTAAAGGTGTGACTGTATCCTAAAAAGTGACTGTACATAAAGTTTAAAGAACTCCAGGTTTATTTTCTCCCCTATTTTGTTTTTTTCATACCTAATGTCTTTAAAATTCTAGTAAAAGAATCTTCTGGAGAACCACTGAGGCACTCAAATGGGATCTGAAAGTAACTGCACACTCAGTCTGACCTGTGCACAACAAGCCTGCTGCCACAACACAGTTAAAGTCTGGTAGGCAACGCATGGAATGCAGATGAGGTCAGAAAAAAGCCACAGAAAATATGGATCTACTTTTCTCCTAAATAGAGAGTAAACAAATGTGACACTAATTAATGAAAGGAATATCCACAGAGTAAGAAACGGCTTTAAAATCCCCACATCCCAATGGATGTCATGTCTGTTACAGTCACGCTTGCCACTTTGACTATGGGTTAAGCAAACAACTGAGAAGTGTCATGTTGTCATCCTGCAGTTACTTTCCATCAGTTACTTGCCTACAAAACTACTCAAATTACAGGTTTAAAAAAAAAAAGTCTTCCTCATCGCTAGCATAGCTAGATCACTTACATACCTGGAGGATGAGATTATGCTCAGTCTGCTTTACATATTACAATTAAATCTTAAGGGTAAAATGTGTTGCTTACCACAGAACATGCAGCACTTCTGCAGCTGCCCTGGATTAGTTTGCTGGTATTGTTTTGTTAACAAGCCAGGAAGAGGTAAGAAAACACCAGAAAAGCAAACACAGATGCTAAGACAATTAATTTTGAAACACATTAATGTCACTTTTTCTGGTTACAAACACACCAAATCCAATTGAAAGTAAGTATGGGAGAAGGGAAGATATAAATATAAGCTAGTAAGGGGAAAATTATAAAAATGGTAGTGAAACCCAAACATTTTTTAAACCGGTTCTCCTCTTACATATTACAACATTACCTCACATGCAGGTGGTTTTTTTTTTTTTTACAAACAGCAGCAACAACTGAAAGGAGAAACTTACTCAGTCAGAACATTTAACATTTTGGTAGAACAGTACCATGACAGTAACATTCATTTACAACCCATGAAATGATAAAGCAGCCTCTAACTCAGCATACTCGTACATACGCATCAGCAATTTTAGAAGACAATTTAATTCTCTGTGCAGTGTAAGGTATATGTAACTCACTACTAAAATGGACTTTACTCAAGTGAATTCTATTATTTTTAAGAGTAAATGATAAATCAATGCTTTTACAGCTCTTTGTCTAAATTGACACCATATTTCTTTGAAAGGTTCACTTAGTTAAGTCAACATCTGCAATTTAGTCAAGGGGTCACATTACTGTGGCCTCTAAAAAAAAAACCAAAATAAAAATGTTAGGAATATCTTACCTGCAGTGACTAAGTAAGCATCGGGAATGGTGATGTCGCAGACATATGGCTGCCTGGTAGTAGTCACAGCAGAAGTCACAACCACCAGTTCAGACGGAGTAGTGGTTGCCACAGGGGTGGAGGAGAATGTCCCCGGGCTGCCTGCAGCAGCTGTGCCATGGCTGCCTGTAGCACTGGTGACAGTGGTCGTGGGGACACTGGTGGAAGGAGCTGATGCATCAGTGCCAGCAGTTACACTGCTTCCTGCTGGAACTTCATATCCAGTGGGAGGGCTAGAAGTTGGAGGAAACTGTGTGGGAGTAAATGCCACAGTCACAGACAGAGATGTTGTAGGAAAGGGCATCACGCTGATGGTGCTGGCGGCTGATGTGAGGTTGTCAGGGTCTGTGGGAGGAAGGGCTGTGGGAGCACTGCCCTCGCTGCGAGATGTTAAAAGCAGCGTGGGGTAAACTGTAGCACCAATATCCTCATCAGAAGCCAGTGCAGTTGAGAGCAGAGATGAAGATACATTTAAGACAGGAGTTGCTGGAAAGGTAGTAAACAAAGAGATCAGATTTGTTTCGCTGAGCAAGATGCTGCTGGTAACAGACTGGGTGTCCGAAGTGGGCAGCACCAGGGTAGGAACCACGGAGTGGGAGGTGGAGAGTGAAGGCTCCAACTGAGAGGTAGCTCCTGTAACAGCTGAGGTAAATACAACTTCAGAGCCCACTGGCAGTACCGAGGGTGCTTCCAGAAACACAGATGACCCAGAGGGAAAATCTGATGATGGCATTATTTCAGGAACATGTGCATCTGGAAGGGATGATACATTTGAATAAACGTATGATGTTTGGCCGAGATGTAACTGAGAAACCTTGGTGTCAGTGGCAGAGCTGACAGTGGCAGCTAAGTCCCAGCTGGTAACATCCTCAGAAAGTACTGATGTCCCAGTCAACAAGATCTGAGGTAAGAGTGTTGATAAATCACCTTGCCTGACAGAGTAAGAATCTAGCATGGTTGACGATAAAGATAAGTAGCTAGATTCAATAAGAAATGGTGTTGATAAAAGACTGGATGGAAAATCTGAAATCTTTAAAGACGGTTCCTCACTTGTAGATGTCTTGTCAAGCAAAACCACAGACTCTGATGGCATTAATTCTGGCAATTCCAGCAAAGTTGTCTGACTGATTGAAAACGACGATACTGGCTCACTCGGGATGATGGTAGAGTCAAACAGAATGGTGGTGGCACCAGGAAGTTCCACATGAGTGCTTAGTGTCAATGAAATTGTTTCCAGAATAGGGAGGGACTGGGCAACAGAGATATTCAATGACATTCCTCCAGGGAGTGGATGGTAGGAAGGAGAAATGGTTATAGGTGTTCTAGTGTCTGTAGTGCTTACTAAAATGCTTGAATCAGGGATCTCTGCGAATCTTGAAGACAATGAAACAACTGGTCTTGATGGAAAAGAAGTATCAAAAATCTCAGGTGTAGGTTCCTCTAATTCATACCCATCAGTAATTATGCTTGTAAATGGAGTTACGCCTTGTACCTCAGAGGCTTTGATGGACATAGTTTCAACATAATCGCCTGAGCCCACATCATGTTCTGGGGAAAAGCCTGCTTCTGGCAGAAGTGAAACCGAGTCACAATACAGGCAGTAACTGTATGATCTCGTGAAAGGCACTGGACTCATGAGCTCACTGACAAGCTCTGATTGACTTGGTATTTCTGAACCGGCAGGCAAATTTGGTGCTGTAGTGGAGAATTCACGTGTAAACAGGCTGGCATTAAGAACTGTATTAGAGTTCCTGGAAATGGCAGCTGAGTTAAGTGGGAAAGACACAAGTGGAAGACTAATAGGAAAAAAAGCAGGTGCAGCACTGGCTGCTGAAGTTGGCGTGGCCCAGGGAAGGCTTGGAGTAGCGTATGTCCTTAGACTGAGAGATTCTGCTGCCTTGGTACTCCCATCGGTGTAAACGTCACCATACAGGTCTGCACTTTGTGCTGTGGCATCTGGGATCTCAGGGCTAGTTTTACCCAGCAGTTTGAGATGAAGAGGCAATCCTTCTGAAGCAGTCCCAAAAGGCAGAGCTGTTAAACTCGCATTAATGTTTTCCTGTGCCACAACTCCACTCTCTGAAGGGAAGGAAGTGAAATGAATAGCTGCATTTGGAGGGTACAACAGCAAGTCTCTGCTTGCTGTTAGCGTTTCACGATCTGGTACAAAAGGCTTTAGTTCTGTAAGAGTGTTACTGCGTTCGGGGACGGCGCTCAACGGAGTCTTCTGCTGTGCTGTTTTTGAGATATCATATGGCGAAAAAAGGACAGATAATGAAGGTGTTAGCAACACAGTTTCTAACATTTCTCTTGATGGCTCTACTGTATTAACTGAGTGATGATCTGTTAAAACTGCAAAAGATTTCAGCGGAGGAGTCCACTGTGCCTTTGAAAATGAGCTAACAAATTCATTGTCACTTAAGAACGCCTCATTGCTTGTTACGGAGACATCTACCAACAGCGTACTTCTCCCTTCTGAAATCCTGGCTGTTTCTTCTTGGCTAAGTAAAGTCACATCAAAGGAAGTGGTAACTGATGATAAAACCGTTTGAAGCAAATTACTTTCTTGGGACTTCAAATCACTTTTTGCTAAGGCCGTTTGTGTCCTGCTGCCTGATATGCTTTCGTGCACCTTTAAGTCCATTGAGAAAAAGGAAAAATTCTGCTGTCCCAAGGATCTTTCATCTAAGTAAAGAGAGAGAGAGAAAAACAAAAGCCAACAGATTGGTACAAGTAGTAAGATCACAATGAGCATACCTCACACACGGTATTTCTGGAGACACATGCCCAGAATTCAAGGGTGAAGACAAAACCTCCGTGACCAAGTCAGATCAGACAAATCATAAGATTCCCTATGAAACTCCATTTCTTGGAAGTGAGCCAGGCAACACAAACTCCTCTCACTCTGCACTGACTTGTCTCTACAGCAGCACTCTACTGAGCCCCATGGATGGCCAGAAAGTGACTCCCTCTTACCTATGCGAGGCTACAGTGCATGGCAGCAAATGGTCTCACAAAGTACACACACCAAAATTTTACATAACTTTAGATATGCTGTTTTCCTTTCATATCACTTCATTTCCTCCAGTTATATTACTTCTTCATATTTTATATATACATATATATATATATCACCAGAAGATCTATTCTCTTTCAAGGACCAGATCCTCCTCAGAAATGAGTGACACTTATGAGAAATGAAGAGGGGTCCCCTTTACAGAAGGCAAATGTGGACCTGATATCAACCACACAAATTTCCTAAGTAACATGTCCACTAGTTACACTTACATTGTCCACCATTCATCTCAAGTCTGGCCTGTTAGCAGTGACAAATTGCTTCATTACACAGTTGTCACCTTTATTCACAGCCCTCTACACGACTGCTCTGTTTACGGGCCACCTGTAATAAAACTTTCACTGCTCCAGTTTCCAGAGTTCAAGTAGTAATGGCCAGGGGAGAAGAAAAAGCTAAGAATTCACCAGATATTTTAACAAAATACTCTCCTCTCTCACAAAAGTGTTCTTGGGTTACAGAGAAGATCTGTATATAAGCTTTTCCAACCATGGATGAGTTTTGCAGAGAAATGGTTGATTATTGCTTGAATACTTTCCTGAAATGCCAAGACTGGATTAATAGCATTCAGAGCTGAATTATTAAAGGAAATCACAGAAAATTGCTGCAGAATATTTTTCAAGGACACACACAAAAGGTTCATCCTTAATTCATCTATCCCACCTGACCATCCTGTTTTCATACAGGAGTGTCCAGGCACTGCTGCTGGACACACATTAACAAGGCTGGGGGTGCAGGAATCACATCCAGTTAAACCACCAGGGATCAGTTTAAAATAAAAATGAGCATATACAGTACAGAGGGCTGGACAGTGATACAGTACACAGCTCAACTGCAACTACATCTGTGATCCTTTATAGGATGCCTTGAACTCCATAACGCATGGAAGGTCCGGCAGGAATAGTTCATCTAATCTATTACCCACTGTTGTCAGTATAACACCACTTACCAAAGGTGATAAACTGCTCTCCTTATTCCCTCCACCCTGGTCTGTTTACTAAACTTTTTGACAGAACTTTTTAAGTGCTGACACACCAACTTGATAAGTTTTGAAGTTGCTGCTCTGAAAAGCACAATGACAAGAATTAATGCACAGAGCAAATACCACTGTGCCACTAATGACACCTAACCAAATAGGAGTGCTGTGATTACATCCCTTATTTGACAGATTTCATGGACAATGTTTTGCAGCACTGCAGATACTATTCTCTCAAGTAGTCCCAGTCCATTTTTAGCTCCTGAAACTCACTGTAGGCATTACCAGCTTTATGATGCTTAGCTGTGGTATAAAATATATTGCCTTACAATGCTCTCAGGTGAAGGGAAAAAAAAAGAAAAAACACTCTTGTAAAAGCTATGTAAGACCAATACACAAGTCCATCCTCAACCTCTTCCATAGAGGTCTACTGTTTGAACACAGTACAGTGCAGCCATCATGGAATAACAGCTTTCACAAGGAGTTAACACAAGTAACAGACAGTTTCTCGCAAGCACAGGACCAAAAACATACGCTGAGCCAGCTCTGTTTGCTGACCAAAAGCTGTTCCATGTTTTTTCCTCACTAGAAGCCTCCCTGGCCTTGGCTCCTTTCTTTGACTTAGGCTTCCAGCCTTTATTTTTCTCTTTGTGACATTTTGAGTAAGCAGGGAGTTACTAAAGGAAAATACTTACAAAGCTATGAAACAACCACTGTCAAAATTAATCACTTCTCTCCCTATATGCATGCACAATTCCTTTTAGCCAGCCCCGTAAAATCCTGTCCACCATGGTCACACTCTGGACACCCAGTCCTTGCTTACAGTGAATTCCACACTGCAGGCAAACATGCTAACAGAGAAAGCAGTTCTTGCTCATGATGGCTTCATGCTGCAAATCCCTGCAGCAGTACACAAGGCAGCTGTGTTAGCCTCAACACAACATATGCATGGCAAATGCAGAGCTGATACACCTGACAGCTAATATGATCAAGCAAAGGTGAATACACACTAATTAGTAACTGCACTTTCGACACACATTTCCACAAATCTTTGACCCAAAGCTAGCGGGGATTTCACAACTTTACTGCCTATGTTGCATATCAATTTCCTCCTTCACCCATAGAGAGCTCCTTTTATCTTTGTTCAACTTGATCGGGAGCTGTCATATGGCAAGATCCTGCTGGAAGTGACTACATGTCACAGAAAGATGTTTTGAAGAGTTACTTGCACAACCATAAGCTGTCCGACAGACACGCAGAAGAGGCAAGGCCAATCTTGGCTTTAAATTCTTTCTGACTTTAGAATTAGCTTTTGGGGTGGTTTTTTGTTTGTTTCTTTGTTTGGGGTTTTTTGTTTGGCTTTTGGGTTTTTTTGACAGTCTGGTATTATTTTTTCCTTGAGAGACTAAGTAATAGTAAATAACAATTTTATCATACACTTGTGCCTCTTAATGTAAAGAATATTGCCACTGATGCCAGGAAGGAAAGAATACAGCTTCTGAAGCAGGTGTTTCGTTTTATGAAGGAAAACACACTGTGTCATGAAAAAGTTACGAGCTATAAGACACGTTAAGAGCAGTGCTACTTGAGTTAAGTGGAATGGGAAAAATTCACCTGTGCATATAGGATTTTGAAACAACTCCTCACCAGCAAGTTCAGGAGCTGATGTTCCACACTATTTGCTTTGCTTAGTGTTTTAGAAGCAGGGAGCATTAGTGACATGCCATTAATAACACAAATTGGTGTTTTCTGTCATCTCCAGAGAACAGTGTACCACTTGAATACTGCTTGTCAGAACTGAGCGTGCCTCTCAGGGAGAGCAGATGGGACGCGTGGCAGATGTGCCTGGGAGCAGCCAGACAGTCCACAAAGAGCAAGGAAAAGCAAAGGAAAAAGAGACGGAGAAGGCACACCATGGCATGACAATCGCCCTCATCAGTGCAGAGTGGCCGATCTGGCTATAGCATGGGACAAAGAAAGCAGACAGATTGCACATGTTCTGGTGCATCTCAATGCCACGACTGCACAAAGCTATTGATGAATATCAATGCTGACTTGTTTGTTTGCACAGCTGCTACTGTCGGGTGACAGTTTCCCCCATACTGCCGTAGAGTGAGGCAAAGGGGACAGGCTGATGATCAGACAAGCCAGACTCGGCCAAGCTGATAACATTATGAAAAAGAATAGATAGCTTAGGGAACAAAGCTGTGATCCCAAGCTACAGCAAAGGGGAGGAAAGGCAGGCACTAGTGGCAGGGACCACAGGAGGCACAGATGGCACCAGTACAATGCCTCAGCTCAGACAAGGGCACAGGAGGAGCAACAGCATAGGAAGTGTGCTGGTGGGCTTGGGGTGATGAACTCTCTGCTGCTTCTGCTGTCTCCCAAAACTGATACGAGTCACAAGCAATTCAAGAGTAATGAAACCTGTCACTGAACACAACAACCCCTTTAACTGCCAGATCCATAATTACAGAAGCACATCCCTGCAACCAGTAATGTTGGTGCAGACTTGTGTGAATTTGAGAAGCACAGCACTTCCTCATGACTACAGCAAAGGACTGCTGCAGTCCATAGACTTCTTTGGGAACAAAAATATACCATCTCTGCTTGCCAGAAAACTATGTGTGTTCATAAACTAGGAACTAGGCTAGTCATTTTTCCAGAAAGCAATTAGAGGGATGCAGATTTCATCCTTCCTGTACTTGCAGCGCTAAAAAGTAATGTCTGTTCTATAATCTATAATAATAATTTTAAAAAGTTTCAAATATGTATTTGTAATAATATATGTACATAATCAAGTGCTTTCATATTTTCTTTAATATATAGGTTCATTTATTTTTAAATGCAGGATGCAGATGTAATCTCACCTCTGCCACTGATGTCTCATGTGACTTCAAAAAAGTTGCATCATTTCTCTGCACTCTCCTATTAAAATGTGGCAATTGTACAATATCACAATTCTCAGTATCTACTAAAATGTAGGTAATTTTCTATATTATGAAGATGTTAAACTATAGATGAAAGGTACAATCATGACAACAACAGAGAAATCTTTACTTGTGATAAAATTAAACCTTGTGAATAGAACTAATAATTTTCGTTTTGTCACTTTTGAGAAACCACGTAACTGCTAATAAAGTATACAAACATCAGAAAGTGCCACTAGACTCTTCTGTGTACTAACACAATGATTAAATTTTAGTAGCTTTATCTTTTAGGCATGAAGAAAAATTGCTCTTTTATTGCTGCCCATTGTTTCAAACTGATGCATTTTAGGTAGAAAGGCAGCCAATGCTACATACATTCCAAATATTATGGGAAAATTCCTAAATAACTACGTAACACAACAGCTCCCAAATTATTGAAATTAAAGCTATGAACTCACTAGGCACATTCACCACTTGAAACAGCTCCCTGACTATGAGGTAGAGTAGCATAACACATTTAAGGGAAGCTTTTAATAACACTTTAAGTTTTTCCTTGAGAAATGGAAAGTAAGAAATTGAAGTTACTGAACATATCACAGGATGAGACCACCCAAGGGTAGAGAAAATGATGGATGAAAATGTATCTTAAAAAAATCGTAACTCTTCCTTCCTAAAGCTTAACACTTAATAACTTTTCAATTTACTTAACAGCATTTAGTTCAGCTTCCATCAAAAAGAGCTTGTATGCATTAGGTCATTGCAAAAAATTTACACAGTTCCCTTGTGTAAGCCTCTAACTAAATTTCTTAAGTGTCTGACTTGTAGGAAAATACCAGTCACAGAAGCATGTGCAGACGAAAAGCTGTCTGCTTTCTTCTCTGAGAGCCATTAGGCATGGATTGAACAGTGACAGTAATCACCTCTGGCACACAAAAGCCAGGGAGAGGAGGGGATGGGAGCCTGCACCATTCCTCCCTTCCTGAGCTCTAGCTCACAGCTCCTCTGTGGGGCTCTGGATAGATTTTGGAAGGTTGTGTTCCTCAGAGCACATGCTGCACCCATGCTCGTTTCTCCCTCAGGGTAGCACAGGACACAAACCATCCGGAGTTCTAACAGTTCTTTCTCAAAGATGTTTATTTTCTTATTGAAAAAGAAGAAAATCTCATCATTTACCAGCTGTACTTATGAATTTTAACTAATTAGGCTGCTTGTACCACCTGAAAGACTAAAAGAAAGAGAAGGTAAAGAAACAGAGCAATTAGGCTAAGTCTCAGCCCTCTTTCTCACTGCAGTTGATGATAAAACTTCATGACAAAAAAAGCTGCATCATGAGAAAAATAACAGTGTTCATGGGAAGCAGCATGCAAAGTGAGTGCCCATGTACACATGCTCACTTTTACACACTTCAGTTTTTAATACATAGCCAAGAAAGAAGAAGATCTTATTTTTCACCCGCATGCAACCAGATGTGGTTCAGCTGCTGCCCAGGTGCAAGTAGACAAGAACCTCCTCCTCCTCCTGCACAGGGAATGACCACAAGCTTCCATCTCTGCTTGAGGAGAAAAGGTGCACCAAAGCACACAGGAAAGGGGCAAAGATAAACCCTTGCTTGTTGGCCAGCAGAGTTGATGAAGGCTTTGTAAAGAAAGAGTTTTAGTAGAAGGCAGTCTAACTAATTTCAAACCTGAGTAAAAAAATACACCATGAAATCCTCACGCACTCTTGAGTTTGGCAAATAATACCAATGAGCCTGTAATACTAGGCACTAGCATATACATTTTCTTCCTTCTCCAACATTAAAACCACCCCCAAAAGTTCTTTTAGGACACTTGCTGGTAATCATCACATTAAAGAGCTGTAGCCAGTGTGAGATCCCAACTTCCACTGCACGGCTGATGGAACAGCTCAGCAGAAAACTTTCAATCTGTGTTCTGATCCAGGAATCTTCCTAACATATCCACTGCTGAAGCAGAACTGGACCCTGTGGTAGTTTACAGTAAATGGTAGACCAAAAGGAAAAAAACCCACAGCTTCCCTTTATTTCATACCACTGTAACATATTCTGGTTTGCATGGAAGAGAGAAAAAAAACATGCAATCCAAGGAAAGTTTTTTGTAACACAAAAGGAGGTAAGAAGCAGACCACCAGACTGGGCACTAAGGGCAGGAGACCATACAGAGGGTGTCAGAGCAAGCAGCCCCACCACCTGCTCCATAAACACGAGCACACAGTGAGATCCACCTCCCAAACATTATTAACACCTTTGGAAAAACCATGACTTAGCTAAGAAGTGGGTTGGGAACAAAACCCATGCACAGAACAGTTTGTTATGCCTACACAACACCTGCAAGCCCAAACGATACAGAAATCCTTACTCATGGAACTACATAAAGATCTTACAGCACCAAGATGCCTCGAGTTGCCTCCCTAGAACGCCTCTGATCAGAGATGCCGGGAAGGTGAGGAAGCAAATTAGCCATGACAGTTCACACCATTTCCAACATCCCAGGGGGAAGAAAAGTAGATGTTTCCCATACAGAAGTCTTCTATGGCCCCGATGTCTTCCTGCAGACCATCACCCACAGCTGAGGAAAGCAATGGCTTTGTGCAGAGCTCAGTGCTCTAACGTGACCAGCTGTCTGGCCACAAACACACACGCACAGAAACCGCAAGTCAAATCTTAGTTCAAAGTGTAGCCTTTGCTGGGAGCATTCACGCTTTTTTTGGCACTTAGCTGTATATGACATCATCGTGTGGGAAGCCATATGTTAGAGACAAAGTACACACAAACTTGAACTGACTTTACAAATGTTAATTCTAAGAAAAACTCTCATCAGATTTGCTCATTGGTATAACCAGGTCACATTTTTTAAATGGGAAAGCTTTCCTTCCCCCACATTTTTTTTTTCCTCTTTTTTATTGCTCTCTGCACAGAACTTGATTTTTAGTCTCCAAAGACTAAACTGACACTCCAGTGTCAGTTTTCATCCAACTGAATGATTACTGAGAAGCTTTATGTTTATGCTCAACACTGCAGTGTCCACCAAAATGCCAATCCTGGAAGTTTTTGAAAAGAGTAATTAAATTAAATTTCTATTAGCCTTTCTTAGTGCAGATGACAGATCAGTAAGTGGCATTTTGCACACAATGCATTCAAATGTTTTAAGGATGTATTTTTTGCTAAAAGTAAAATAATTTTACTTCCTAAATTGCATTAACACTACAAAAATCTCTAAAAGCAATGAAGTGACAGAAAGTCTGAAGACAAGAGGAACCACCTAATTAAAACAGAAGCTATGCTGTATCCTAGAAACCCAGTTATCCACAGGGACTCTCTTCATTGACACATATCCTTAACTGTGCCATGCTGACAAAGGAAAAATACCCTTGACTGAGCTTTAAGTTGTTCAGGTCAGCACGCTTGCTTCTCCAAAACTGTATTACTTCAAGGAATAAGTGGAAGTCCCAACCTGCAACACCTAAAAGCAGCTCCTATGAAAGGCTAATTCACAAGGCTTCTCTTACATACACAAAGCATGATGAAAAATCTGAAGATGAGATTTTCAGCTGGCATAGTACAATACTCTGTACTGAACTCAGAACAACAACTTCATTGCTTCAGGGCCAGATTGTAACAATATGCCTGTAAATGCTTAATTTTTCAAACTGCTGTATATGCATAAGCAAGTAATACTGAAAAGCTCTTGCACAGTCGGATATGAAGGCATTTAGTGGTACTTGCAGCGTGTATCACTCGGCAAATCTAGTCACATGAGAGAGAATCTGTCAACGCATTTTCATAGGAAAAGGAGATTTCAAAGAAAAGCTGGGAAAGAGAACAGTCCCAGCTACCCCAGCCTTTGGAGCTGAAAAGAAGCGCTTCACCAAGAGAGTGCTGAAAACATGAAAAGAAAAGGGACATACAAAGAGATGGAACAGAAATTCAAGAAGTACTCAATTTAAGTGGAGGTTTGAAATAAGTTACCTAAGGTTTTTCTTTACAATGTGCAAGTGTTATTGGCCTTGGCTTCACTCAGAGAAAGAGAAACCTCCTAAAAAAATCCTGTAGTAAAGAGAGTAACTGTGCAACATCAAAGATCAAACTTCTCCCATAATTTATACCCATAGAACTTCCAGAAGACAATTGCCTGGCAAAATTACAAGAAAAAGAAGACCACAGAAGTATTATTTCAAACAATAAAACCCAAAAAAACCCATAACCAAAACAAATGAACAAACAAAATCAACACAAAAGCCCTACATTTTTCTGCCTCTTCCCTATAAGCTGTCAAGTTCAGGCATCCACAGCATAACATAGGCAAATTCAATGCAAGTATCCCTACTAGAGATTCTGGAACCTCAGTAGCTTTAAGAATAATTATATCATCAAGTAGTTTTCCTGTGCAAGTATCTCAAGATTTAGCAATTAATTTTCATCTTTTTGTCCTTTTCTCCTTAGCAAGATCCTGAAAACATGACGAGTAAAGAAATCGCAGTTGCTCGCATCTTAAGAGAAACGAAACTTGCCCAAAGCCTTTTCCTCCACGTCCTTAATGCAATACAACAGGCCTAATCACTGCTCTTGGAGCACTCTGCTGGAAACAGGTTATCCTGAGTTTCTGCTGTCTAAGCTTGCAGACCTAGGGCCAAGTTCATTGCCAACACAAACGAGTTCAACTCTGCCAGCTCCAGCAAAGTTGCCAATACTGAAGTCGGTTCTGTGAGACCACCAGTTATCAGCCACACATACAATACCCTTGATATTAAGCTGTGAGTCTTCTCTCTCTTGGTATTCTTAGTTGCTCAAGAGTCATGTGGCAAACCTAGGAGAAAGAAGCTGTGGACACTGAAGTCGCCACGTCATGGTAATAAGACAATCCTGCAGTAAGTTTCCACATGGCCCTAGAGACTTCTTAGTCTCAGTTAACAAAGGAAAAAAGAAAAAAAGAGTAAATATTATGCTAACAAGAGTAAAAGAAATAAACCAGAAAAGGATTTGCTAGAGGAAACAATATATAGATAATCCAAGAAGAGAATCTAACCACAGACTACTAGATTACATATTTCTAACTAGAAATAGGTATAGAAGAACTAGAAAGGTAATAAAACAACTGTCAAGGAACAAGAAATATATGGGAGTGGAAAGCATTACACAGCCCTACTTTATGGGGCAGTCTGTTGACAGCATTTTGTACAGGAACAATAACTCTTCAGGAACATAACAAACTAATATATTACTAATTAATATATTGGGAAGTACACTACAAAGACAACAATAAAAAGGACAGGCAAGGAATGTCCTCTTATCAAAACTTAACACACATGGGCCAAGTGAGAAACAAACTTGTTGGAAAACAGATCCACTAATGTGCCTTTCCCAGGCAAGACCACCAGCAGAGTAACTGAAACATGCTTCAGAACAACTGAGCATTGAAGAAACCGAACAGCCACAGCACAGCCTGGAGACGTTTTTGTTATCACTGACATTTATTAGGGGCATGCAAGAAAATACATTTACCTTAAAGCAGTGAGGAGAAAAGGAGGTGGACAAGGCATCATGCACAGGCAGATAACAGCTAAAGTCTGACACATTCAGTAATAATCATTGCATACTTGTCACCTTGGCTGCCATAAAGACTTCGCAAGATCCTGTAGTATAGCACCATGTTAGCTCGGCTGTGAACTGCTGCCAGAGCAACTGATGACATTGAAGAAATGATCCTTCTAAAACCTTACTAGGAACTTCCAAGGTCCTTAAGCTCCCTGGGTTATCCCTTCACTTCTCCATAGGCTCTACTATGTAAAGTTGCATTACACCATCACTGTTCAGTAAAGCTACTGACACGTGACTCAGTAAGATTGCAAATTGCAGCACATACTGATTAGGCAAAGACCTATAAGCACTACTCCACCTACCACAGATGGCACTGTTAAAGGAATTCTCCACTGAAAAAAAAAAACTGGGCCAGGATTAGAAGCTCCTCAGGTGAATCTTACATCTGGTTAAAACCACGAAAGCAACTGGGAAACAGGGCTGAGATGCACTCTGGCTGCACAGTCGCCGAGACAAATATGATAAAAAGAATAATATCCCAGAACAGTAAACATAGGTCTCATGAGAAGAATACAGGCTTCTCTTCCATTCAGACCTTGGTATTTGTTTTTGAGATTATATCATCTACATTTCAGGACAACCTATACGTTTAAACTAGTAAAGTGTGATGAGTTCTTTCCTTATGTGGAACCCCTCAGCACAGTACACAATATCTTTGGAAGCTAAAACACATGCACCTTAGACTTTGAACAGAACTTAGAAGTGTGGGGTTTTGTTTATGACGTGGTCAATAGCTTCAGTCTTAAAAAAATACTGTCATATTGAACCTGGTGAAGCACCAAGTTCCTTTCATATGTAGTACACCTCAGGACAGCACACTGTGTTTGGAAGCTGGAACAGCTACCCATTGGAATCTAAACTGAATTTAGAAGTCGGGGGTTGATGTCATGAATAGTTTTAACCTTCCTACTTGAAAAATATCACTGCATCGAAACTGGGGCTGACATTGTTCTCCACAGGTTATCACACATTTGAAGTATTTCCTTTCCATTTCCAAAATATTTCCAGAGGAAAGAGATAAACTCAGTTACATCTGTAATAAGGCAGAACTGTGGGTAAGCACAAGTACAGTTTTATAGGGAATCATGACCCGAGTTTCAAGAATAAGAACACAAAGTAAAGGCAAGGCTGATGCACAATTTTTATTTGCATATAAATGGAAGTAGATATGATTTTCTGAGATAGAGGGAAGACTCGTTTCTGAAACACAGCTATTCTCCCTTACTGCATGCTTAGTACAATTTAAAATAATTGTAGGCTTCTTCTGTTGATTTTTTGAAAAAAATGGCTTAGCAACACAATGTCGCCAAACAGAACTGAAATGAAAATGACTGCACATGTTATTAACTGCTTCTGCTGTTATTCAAAATAATGTTAATATACAATATTACTGGAAAAAGAAATAACACAGATCTGATCATTTCCACAGTGTATCAGTCTTAAGAAATTTAATGTTCAGAAGAATTCTATCTGTAGCGAAACAGGTTCAAAAGAAAGGGGAAAAAATACACTAACCTTCTCTAGTAAGTTACCAGTTACTTGAGATGTAGTATTTACAATGTACGTAAGTGTTGTTTCATACCACCCTTATAGACCTGAAAAATCCACTCCTGCCTTAAATGGCAGAGGCTGCTAGAGGACAGCATATTAGGTATAACTAGACATTCTCTTAGGAGCTGACCCAGCTCCTGTACATTGGGATCTTTCCTCTGTCTTAGGTGGAAGAGCTGAATTGAAGATCCTGGTTAACTCTTGATGCATTCTTCTTCTAATAACCAGGAAATAACATTATACATAGTAACTATAGGCCCACACCTTAGAAACCACCAAAAAGTGCTAAGATGAGATATTCCAAATGAAACTTTTTGAAGCAACTACCTCAAGTACTGTCAAATACATAAATGAGTGAAATTCTCTCTAGATGAAATATTCTATGGAATTTCTATGGAAAAGAACAGCCCTCAGTAAAAGAGAATAAAGTCTTCTCTGTCAAGTAGATTTCAATTATTTAGGAGGCTGCACCATGCATATGGCTATATTCTTCCATTCTTACCACAGCTTGGCCTTTCACAAGTCACACTGTTTAACTGCCCATGATCAAGAAAGGCCAGTGTTTGTGGATCACAGCATACATACTCTCTACTACTTTGGCCTGTATAGACAAACTAGTATAAAATTTCTATTTATGCTAAAGGAAAAGCAGGTCAGTCTTACACAAATTATGAGCTACAGTTTACTTATTTCACTCTCTGTGGTTTCAAACCCCCCTCCAACAAACAGTCACTTAGGAGTGGACTTCTAGCCTAATTACCTCTAACTGCAATATTCCTATTGTCCCACAAATACTCTCTTGCTATAAACTGACCTTATATAGAGGCTGGCACTAGTACAGTTACCGTAGACATAAGGCATGATTTCTCCACTTCCTGCATAGAAAAAAGCACTTCAGGGAGGCTTTTTCCCCCAAAAAAGTAGACAAAATCATTCTGAAAACACAGAGAAGTTTCTATTTTCTTTATAAGTGGACTAGATGGGGCTCATAAAGGTCTAAAGAAAAGGTTTTGGAGTACATGGGCTTGATTATCCTTTGCTTTTAATCTCACACAGGTATTCACACATCCATAAAATGTTGTTATCCTAACCTGGGAAAGTCTGCACACAGAGAGTAACTGTCTGCACAGAGAATTCAGTCCATTAACTAATACTGGACTAGCCCAGGAAGAGATGTGGTACAGATAGAATCTGTTAATTAAAATGAAAAGAGAAAATGTGCTATGACAGTTTGAGCTTTGTTTTCAGATGCAATATATTTTAACACTCCCATCTGCCATGAGCTGAGCCTTATTCAACCTTCGGAGCAAGATTTTTCTTTTCTATGCAGACTTCCTCCTGCAGGGCCAACATTTTATGGCACCCAGCACAGTGGTACAACTCAGCCCCTCCAGTGTGGTCCTGAGCAGAGTCCCTTGAGTGCTGTAGGAAACACAGTGCTTCTCACCCAGCTCACTACACAGGGTTCTACGGCAAGGAGTACAAAACCAAGTCGGTTGTCTCATGCTGTGATATTAAAAAAGGAATTAAAATAGCCTTATGTGTGACTTATTGTCTAGTTTTGGATGTTTCATTTAAAGAAATATATGGTCTAATTATAAAGAATTCAAACAAAAGTCCAAGAGTGGACAGAGGTGCTCTAATGAGGAAATGACTGGGATAAAGTTGGGATTAATCATTCTAAAAGAAAAGTGATTATAGGGAAGGTGTAGAATAAAACATGCCAGTTGTTTTTAAGCCTATGTAAAATTACAGTAAGGAGGAATAATCTATTTTCCACATCTATACTGGACAGTTCAGCAGTCCTAATAGTCATTAGGACGAGTTTTCTAAAGGTCGATGCTGTTCTGTATTGGAAAGGATTGCTACAGAGGGTCCGGGAGTCTCCATCAACAGAGATCATTAAGAACAGTTTAAATAACAACATGAGGAATTATAATTACAGCTGATTCTTGCTTTGAGACTTCTTTCAGACTTATTTCCTCTGATCCAAGCTGTTCAGATGCACTGTAGATGGAAATTAACGTCACATTTTAAACTTGCAGGACTAAACCTTTAGTTTATCATACACAGTAAAGCCATTTTAAAGAAAATAAACCAATAGGCTGTGTTTATGAACATCCCAACTTTCCTGCTACTTGAGAAAGCAATCTCTCCAGGATCTGTTAAACCAAAAATTTTAGCTTATATATAAAATAAAAAAAAGGTCAACTAACACACTTAAAGGTATGCTGAGCAGGGATTTTAATTGGTGATTATGGGGAATTCCCGAATCCTAACTGGCAATTAGTTGCCAGTGGGTAGTAACCAAAGTACACACAACTCTAAAAGCAGCACAACAATATGTTCTGTATTCAGCTGGATAAAAGCATATACAAACAGCTTCACACCACTGAAGACCCAGCAGTGAAAGGGACCAGTGTTTGAAAGCAGTATTTGGAGGGCTTAGTCACCAGTTGTGCATCCTCTGTGGTGAATGTGTTATTTACAGTATCTCTAAACAACCACAGAAACTCATTATAGAAACACAACTTGTCTAGCTGTGCTGTCAGGGACCTTTCTCAAGTGAGGCAAGCCTCCAAGTTCTCCTTCTTGCCTTCCAGTACTATCCATTCCTTTTCAAAGGCCAGACTGTTCAGTCCTTGATTACAACTGGAATAAAAATAAGTCAAACATTACGAAAGACTCAATTGAACAGAGCAGCATTTCCACCTGTGAGTAAATCACAGCCAACGTTCAGCTCCCTGAAATTTGTTTTCACATCTTCTTACAACCATGACAAAGGAGAAGTTACAGCCACAAATATTTTAAAAGCGTTCAGTACAAATGCCTGTACGATTACAGTCGAAGTCATCCCCCCTTCACAAACATACCCCTCTTTACTTCATTAGGCTATTTCACCCTCTCTTTCCCTGCCCTGCTGCTTCCCACAATACCTACAGTGAGGATAAAACCAAAGTAATGAAAAATGTATTTTGAGCTTTGGACTCCCCTACAGCAGCCCAGGCTGTGGTTATCCTCAGCTGCACTTCCAAGACATACTTGGGCCTTCAAAACTGCACATTTTTATCAACTAGTGCTGGCCTGCTAACTGAGATTAAGAGTAAAGTAGGACAGTTCCTGCTGCTGTGGAATGCTTTAAATTCCTATCACTGCTGACAAAAATTGTGTGAGATAAAGTTGTGAGCATATACTGCACACTGTACCGAAAAATTTTTCCACAAACTTAAACTAAATGACTCTTCCACCTGAAAAGGCTCAGGTGAAAAATGGGTATGGACAGTTACACTTCTGTGCTGTAGAGTCAAGGCTCTGGCACCTGCAGCAGTACTGGATGTTTCAGCGTCAGCTGGGAAGGCAAGAGAGGCTGTTCTTTACGTGGAAATATAACTGGAGGAAAATCTATACGTGTCTTGCCCTTAGAGATAGAGCTGTTCTAACAATGCCATCCTAGGATCAAAGAAGTGTGGTTTGCCTTCTCCAGTCTAATACATTGACACCTGACAGGCAGAATAGTTAAAATGGGAAGTCTTGGTGATGCTTCAAGGTATAGCAGGTGAAAGATATTTTGCTGTTACTTGCTGTTTTGTGGCACCATGTACAAGTCCCTAACAGAGATCCAGACACCACACCCTGGCAACACCTGTTCCATGACAACCTGCTTTATAAAAATTAAGTACTGACAGGAGCTCTGCCTTAGTCATAATTTTCTAAATTAAACTACTTCTCAACTACTGAAACTAGACCCAAAAGATTTTTTTTTGTCTCTAGCTTCTTATTCTCCCTCCCTGCAAAGTTAACTACTTGGCACTGCTTTTACTTGAGATGACTTAGATTTTATTCATTCACACACATACACATTTATTCTTTATTAATTAGGATTTGGAAAAAGATAGAAGCATATGGCCATGTAAGTTTCCTACAGATTCAACAGTAACACTGAGATTACATCCAGCAATATTTTCCATTCTGGTCCATGAGCTCACTAAATCATTTAACCCACAAGTAGATTTGCTTATTATTTCTCCAAATGAATGACATAAAAAGACCAAAACATTCAGTACCAAACTCAGCTAAGAGATGCAAGCAGCAGTGTTCCCATCCAAGAACACTTCAGTTGAAAATAAATAGCCGGGTCTAGCATACATTTCAGTCAAACCACAACCTGCTTAATAAAGAAACAAAAACCATACAGAAAAAGAGGTATATTAGCACAAGTATTCACAAAGCCAGAATACAGTCATCTTCACAGGCAGATAGGTCACCAAAGCACCCATTATAAGCTTCCTTGAGATCCCCAAGGTCCAGGCATCCCTGTAATTACCCCTGTAATCTTCTTATGTGCTCAAAAGTCCCTGCTAACACCAGTTGACAAAAAAAAAAATCACTTTCACACATCTTGCAGCATTAACTCAAAAAATAGTAACCACACTTTGTGGTAAAGGACCAGTTATCTTTTTAAGGGATAGGAGAAAAGTACTGAAACTCAATGCACTATCTGCAGTTGTCAGTTCTAGTTTTAGCAGTTTTCATGCCCAGAGACATGGGATGTGCCTTCTTGTTTTCCAGGTCTCTGAAATGTCACATTATGCAAACCACCCTAAGATGAATGCAAATGGAAAGTGTCTCATGCCATGAAAATATAAACAGCTAAAGGTCTGAAAAAAACACGTGAAGAGAACATTAAACATATATACACACATATAACATGTATATATTAAATTGAATATATATATAGTACATAATGCATCAAAATGAGTATGTTCCAGGTCAGTTCTAAGGGTCCTCCCTCCTATACTGCTGAGCTTAAAGCTGTGATACCTTCCCAGTTTCACAGACTGAGACTCAGCTTTTATTTCAGTAACATCTTCACACTGTCTTCACACAACAGATCAAAGTATAGGGAATCACATAATGCTCATATCCAAACTCTGCTGTGATTTCACAGAGACTTAAATTCTTGTCTCCATCTCTCTTTTCCCTCCAGTTCTTCCATTCTCACCCAGCAACTTAAGTCAGGATGAAGATCTTAATATTCTTGAGAAGATTTATACCATCCTGACCTATCTTCAAAAATTCTAAGGGCCTTTGGGCATAGTAGGTGAAATTATCACCTTAAGGAAGGCTACAAGAAAACCAGCCAGCAATAACATGTAAACAAAGCGTGCTATTCCTCCTGTCAGAAGGCAGCATTGGAAATGGGCAATATGAGGAACAGGATTCCCAGTCCAGTCTCTGGGACACATTGTAGCAGCCTCCTTTGCAGATCTGCCCCAACAGCTGCCAACAATGCACAGTTCTGCACAGACCATAGTCTAAAAATAGCTACACGAAGCCTGATTTCCTAAGGGAGTATGGATTTAGTAACTCTACTTCCGCCTTCTCCAGTAACTTCCGAATCCAATGGCCAATTCAAAAAATACTCAACAGAAGTCTAAAAACTCAAAAATAACCTGCTTCATTCATATTTCACGAATATAAGCATCTGAGAAGAGGAAAGTATAAATTAATCATTCATCCTCCCTTCTCTCCACTGAGTGGGGCTCAGGCAAAAATCATGTTTTTAACATGCCTTTTGGGAGCAGCTGGCTACTGAACTTGCATATCCATGTACTGTTTCCTCCCCAGTTCAAATATCTTTTTGATATTGATCTGTCGTGACTGCCCTGCTTGGACAGAGATAGAGAAGAGGGAAACAGAACACTACAAGGTACTGGGATTTATAAATTCTGCCCATCATGGAATATATTTATTCTAAACCAAGGTGTCCTTCCATCCACCCACTTACTTCTGTCCTGTGCAGAAACCCCTAAATCCACCTAGTCACGACAGGTTTTCAAACAGCTGCACAACACACTGAACCCAATCACTTTAGAAAATGGATCCTTCTTCCAAATTACTTCTGTTCATGGATTGAGGAGCCAAACTATTTCAGATTCAAAGCTCAACCTGGCAATCAATCATTGAATTGGTTAGGTTGGAAAAGACATTAAAGATTGAATCAAGCCATTAACCTAACACTGCCAAGTCCACCACTAAAACATGTCCTTAAGTGCCACATCTACATGTATTTTAAGTACCTCCAGGGTTGGTGGTGATTCAACAACTTCCAAACCTTCCCTGGCACAACTTGAGGCCACCATTTCCTCTTGTCAGGTTACTTGTTTCCTGGGAGAAGAGGCCCGGCGATAAGGTGCCCACCGAACCTCCTTTTCTCCAGGCTAAACAACTCCAGTTCCCTCAGCCACTCCTCGTAAGACTTGTGCTCTAAATCCTTTGCCAGCTTCATTTACTTTCTTTGGAGCACCCCAACGTCTTTTTAGTTCCGAGGTTCATTCCCAAAGTCAGCCCGTTCAAGACAAGTTTAAGAAGGAAAAGCTGCATAGGTTCAGTCCACAGTGCTTGGGTCACCCCAGGGCTGCCCAGCAGTTCTGACCCACTGAAGACAGTGGGTTTTCACTCAGTGAGAAAAAAGGCAATCTTGTTTTCCTCAAATAATTCACTCGTTAGATAAGTAAAAAGATTAAAACAATTGCTTGACAACAATAATGATAACATTATGAAGCTGTCACATTATTCCAATTCTGACTCCTGTTCCCATTACAGAAAGAACCCACATGCAGTGATGCCAGTTCTACAGCAGATTCCACATTAGTCACAACAGAAATTTTCATCTGAAGATCATATTTGACAGTTCCTTCTTCCACTAAAACTAATTCCTGTATTACCAGGAAAATCTACCCTCTTCCAAATCCTGTTTCCAGCTCGAAATACTGCAAAAACTTGAACACAAGCATGGTTTCCCTCTTGCCTTAATAATGGAACAGTAATACATAGCCACAGAATTGCCTACATTTCACTCTGCAGCTTTAAGTCCTCTTAATATTGATTTCCTCTCGTGCTGAACATTTTGTTCACTTCAAAAAGAAAATTTGATTAATACAAAAATGTAAAATAAGCATTCTATCTGACATGGTATAAAAGAGAATCAATGGGAGGGAAGTAGGGTTATAAACTAAAAAGGTAAAGTAGACTGAACTACAATGATGACTTGGTCTGAAGGCTGGAGTTACTAATAACAAGCTAAATGTTCTTCTAGGCAGGTCTATAGACACCATGAGTCAGATTTAAGTAATAGCTGAGAACAGAGAGCATCACTACACACTAGTTGGAGCACTGCATTCAGCATCACTCAGGAGAAGAGAAAGGGACGGAGGATATGCATCTACATTACTCTCCAAAGCCTTTTGGCCCCTAATTTATGTGCACAATTAAATTACGTGTATATTAATGCATTTGAAGTTATTTAATAATTTGACTTACAAAATCTATAATAAGGCTTAGCAATTCACATTGCAGAGTTGTCATTTCTGGATACTTAAAGTAGCACTGTATTACTGCACATTTGGAATCTAGTCAGTCCTCTTAACCTGTAAGGATTAGAAATTTTACTTCCATTTCCAAGCCATAAGCTAAAATTTTGCACAGTCATTGAATCTTGATAAATCACAGAATTGTTTAGGTTGGAAAAGACCTCCAAGATCGCCAAGTCCAACCATCACCCAGCACTGCCATGTCCCCTAAACCATGTCCCTAAGTGCCACATTCACATGTTTTTTGAGAATTTCTAGGGATGGTGACTCCATCACTTTCCTGGGTAGCCTGTTCCAATGCCTGACCACTCATTCAGTGAGGAAATTTTTTTCTAATATCCAATCTAAATCTCCTCTCACACAATTTGAGGACATTTCCTCTTGTCCTATCACTTATTAGAAGAGATTGACCTCCACACCCCACTACAATCTCCTGTTGGGTAGCTGTAGAGTGATAAGGGGCCCATTCAGCCTCCTTTTCCTCAGGCTCAACACCCCCAGCTCCATCAGCCACTCATCATAGGACTCATGCTCCAGACCCTTCACCAGCTCTGCTGCCCTTCTCTGGACACACTCCAGTACCTCCATGTCTTTCTAGCAGTCAGTGCCCAGAACTGGACACAGCACTGGAGGTGCAGCCTCACCAGAGCCAAGAACAGGGTGAGGATACTGCCCTGGTCCTGCTGGCCACACCATTTCTGATCCAAGCCAGGCTGCCATTGGCCTTCTTGGCCACCTGGGAACATGCTGGCTCATGTTCAGCTGCTGTCGACCACCACCCCCAGGGGTCCTTTTCCACCAGGCAGCTTTCCAGCCACTCTTACCCCAAGCCTGTAGTTCTGCATGGGGTTGTTGTGTGCACGTGGTCTTGTCAAACTTCAATCCAGCCCATCAATCCAGCCTGCAGAGCCTCAGCACACCAACACTCCCACCCAACTTGGTGTCACCTGCAAACTGACTGAGGGTGCACTTGGCCCTCTCATCCATATCATAAATAAAGATATAAAACAGAACTGGCCCCTGAACACATCAAGCAGGCCAGATCTGGCCCAAAGGCATGGTGTTCAGCTTTCCTGCTTATGTTACATTCTGACTCAACAACTTGAACTTCAATATGCACAGGTTAGACTATGGAACTGATAGAGATAGTTTTGGGAGGCAGAAGTCTAAGATCTCTGGGCTATTTTCCCAAATCAAATCATGTACATGCATGTGATTTAGCTGGAAGCTATGTAAAAACAGAACTACAACCATCATCTTATCTATGTCATGTCAGAAGCCAGGCTGTCAATACACTAAGCAGCAAAACTAACCCTTGAAGAGAATGTCCTAAGACAGGGAAGAAAGCAACACACCAAACCTCTGGTAAGCATCTGCTAAAAAAAAAAAAAAAAGAAATTAATATCAAATAAGGCCCTGATAGGAAAGGATATAGTATAAAGGATATAGTATAACAGATTGGTTGAGGCTGTTTTACTTCTAATTACTTAGAAAATTATGTTGGTGCAGTACTATGACTAAACAAGCTAAGGTCTTTTCTCTTAAAAAATACAGGATTCGGCAGACACCAGTTGCATGCCAGCTATAAGGGAACTTTGTTAGCTCTGCATTCAAGAATCCCACTGTGGTGAACTTTTCATCCAACCGGTAATTTAATTCCCAGAAGGAATCAGAAAGGCTAATGAATTGAACAGCTGCATAGTGCTATCTCCTGCATTCTCAGTGCATGCATGTTTCTTATGCTGCTTCCCGTCTGTGCAAGGACATTTCAGTTGGAAGAGGAGGACAACAAATAAAAGGTTGAAGAAAAGGAGAAAATCAGAATTTTTCTATTGCACCTTGGTCTAAGAGAAAATTAAATTATGTGAAAAGCCATTTATATGTTGACCATTATAGTGACAGACAAAAAAAATTCTGGACCCTCTAACTTTCTACAGTTTGAACTTTTGAAATAGAAACAAATTATTTTGCATTAGTAACAGTTTAATTAAGTTTTTCTTTTAAACATATGAAGAAAGCGTCAACTCTTGAAATTAAAGTGGTGATAGGAACTTCTGTAAAGTAGGTTATTACCTTCAATTAATACTAGCACTATGCTTACATTTAAAAGAGGATAGAAAAAAAGACCACACTGCTTAAAACACTCCACACATCCACCTACAGCAGCTTGAAATCATATAAAATGAAGCTGCTAATTCTTTCCCAAGAGATAACAAGGAGTGAAGAGAGGAGTGAGGCCCAGTACAAAAGAGAAGTCAAGATAAAACGTGCCACTTTTAAAACGTCATGGAGCAGCAAGATAAGACAAAATCCCAGGAGAGAACAAGACTGAAGAGATGCTCTGTCATTTAATTACGTAGCTGAATAGCTAGCTGAACATAAGTATAATTTTTAGCTTGATATTTGTCCAATAAACCACAACAGCAAGCAAACACAAATTGAATGTAATCTCTTCCTCATTTCCTTACACACAGAGGAGTCTTAGATATGCAAGATGAGATGGAGGGGAAACATCACAAAATGCTTATTGAGGTGCCAAGAATGGAAGTACTGAAGCACTGGAAATACAATAAATGTGAAGTCTGAAACTGCACAGCATTTCAGATGACAGTAACCAGGAGGACACCAGGCGTGGTCTGGCTAAGCTCAGTTATGAACGTAAAACAAGCACAATTGGTGCTTTACTGATTAAAAGCACCTCCATCTCAACAAATCTGCTGCTTCTGCATTTGATTTCAGAAACTGAGGAAAGAGATAATGTGAGGCTTTGATCTATTTGAGGACACCTGTAGCTGTCAACTCTTGATCTACAACTTTTTTCTGTATTCTGGTGTTCAGTTTTCTAAAATCTAAAATCAGTGTACTAATTAGTATAATTCAACAGCAAATTCCACTTGTTCTGGGTGACCTACACTGCCTCCCCAAGTCAGTTTAACTACTGCAAATTTTCAAATTTTGTAAAGAGACTTTAATGTTCTGTCTCCAAGAGTAGTTATGACATAGAGGAAAAAATATGATGCAATCATTTCAGCAAAATTGTTTGAAAGGCATTAAGCAAATGCCTTTCAGATTATATAGGTGAGCAGCCTACAAATGGCATAGAATTGGTAAAAGCAGAATTTTTGCTGCATTAGTTGGATAAATTGGCTCGGTGGAGAGAACAAAGTACACCAGAATAGTTGAAAAAGTAAAGCTGAGCAACAATCTGAGCACTGGAAGGAGGAAGTCAAGTAAGATGTCCCCTGTTTCAGCAGCAGTAAACAGTTCAGCCAGTTCACTACTGAAAGCACCAAGACAAAGCCAGTACAAAAAAAAACCCCAAAAACAAACAAACCCCCCTCCAAAAAAAAAAGAACCAACCAAAAAAAAATACAAAAATCAAATCACCACCACCAAAAAAAAGCCTTAAAAAGGGAAAATTAAACGAGACCAGTTTCAGGTTAAGTAGTTGAGCAGACAAAATCTGTCTTACTTATGCTCTACCTGTAGAGAAACGTACGTAAGAATATCTGATCTTAACAGCAGCAAACTCAGCTGGTGGTGATGAATGCTTTACAAGTGAAGTAAGTATTAAATTTGTCCTGCCTTTTGCTTTCTTCCATATGCCAACAACATAAATCTAAACATCCTAGTCACTGGGTGTGGTTTATTTCAGAGGAGGTTCTTTCTGACATTTTATGTAAAAACAAGTCACTGATATCAGACTGATATTTATTAGGACCACCACCACAATAAAACATTATCCAGCCTTCAGAATGAGGAAAACCGTGAAGGAAACTGAGACTCAAAACACTAGAACATAAATTTGCACAGGACAATGTGCACTTTTGGTTTTTAATATGCAAATGTCCAGTTTGATGATTTCACATTTTTTGAGAGATTAAGTCATTGTGCAGTTTTTGGATTTTGCTTCTTCATCCCATTAAGCTCTATCCTTGATATACTTTACCTGTATTATAACTAAATTCTGCCGATCAATATAACCTTCAAGTGCTACATGTTTCAGTACTGACCTGGTTATCAACAGAGCTGTATCACAGTATCTTCCTGCAGCTATCATGCTGGGCATGAGGACTCCCCATCATTTGCAATTTGCTGGTTTCTAAGCACAAATTTGAGCCACAGTCCTCAAGGTTACCATTGGCTAACTCAGCAAGTCCAACTGAGAGTGCACCACATACGAGTCTGCTTTCAGGAAACACAGATTTGAAGTTCAGTAGCATAATTCAAGCACCTTAAACCCAGTAGGTTTATCAGTACCTCAGAATCAAAACTTTAGAACAAAAAAAATTAATAAAATCTCTGTGCATTTTTTTGACTTGCAACTCTCATTACTCCTAGATTGCCTGAACTCCACACCTCTGGCAGCACCATGAAACCACATCCTTTACACCTCTGATCTTCCCCCTCTTTCTCTGTGTACCTCCATCCTCTCTTCAGAGCACTCTCCTTTATCTCATCTGTGAACTGGGATCTCTCTTTTGATTCCCTACTTAACTTCAAAAAAGAGTAACATCCTGGTTTGGATTATGCCAGCTTATCAAAGCTTCTCCCAACAGTTGGTAACCCAGCAAGTGTTATTTTAGGTTCTTTAAAGCAAAGCTCCTACAAATACTCATCCTCGCCACCATTTTCTTTTCTAGCCCTGACACTGCTCATGAAAAAAAAGACAGAGTTATATAATAAAAAAACCAGTATGGAATTTTTTTTTGTCCACTTTGTTGTAATCATTCCAGAAGGGCTGAGGAATCTTTCTCGAGACAGGAGTGCCGTACAGGCTGCTCTAACTCCAGATTAACTTCAGTACATTCTACATTAAATGCTCTGCAAATTGTGAACATTTTATTTTGGGTTCTCACATTCTGCTAACTCATTAGGACCATAAAGTAAATATTAAACAGCTATTCTTTTTTAATTCGTATTTATTTATATTTTATTTATTTATATTTATATTTAAAGCTGTAACACATGTTAGAACAGGATGTTAAACCCTTGGGAGCTTAAAGGATCGCTTGATCTAATTCTTTTTCCCCCTCCTTCTGTAAAATGTAATGACATAGTATTGCAATGTAACAGCTGTGTTGGTGATACATCAAAATGTAATCCCTAAGACTGCACAAAACTATGTATTCTTTCTTAGCAGCCTTCCACCTCATGCTACAATTCAAACAAAAAAGGGAGAGAGAAAAATGTTTTCTGAATTCTTAAATCTTGAGATCTACCTGCCATCCCCCTACTTCTTTACTCTTCCACATGAGCAAGAGTATATCTATTTAAATCCAAGTCAGCTTAGATGTACTCACTTGTATTCATCTAAATATTCAGTGATGCAGCACTTCATCTTTTGCAACAGCTTGTCAGCTTTGTAACACAAGAGCATATGATGTTTATCTATTTTTTTAATGCATTAAAAGACTTTAATTATGTTATCCTTAAGCTGATAAAGAGCTTCCAGAAGAGTCTTACAACAAACAAAAATAAAAAAAAAAATCATCCTTGGTTACCATGGTAAAGAATATATGATTATTACATAAATATCAAACATTCTAATGAATATATCAAATACAAGCTTTCATTTAAGTACTAGGTAACTCGTTCCAAATTAAAGGTTCCTTACAGTCATTCAGTTGGGAAGACACAGACATCTGAATAGAACATACACATGGCTCGTTACCACTTTGTGAAACCTGCAATAATTTCTATTCAAAAAGATTCAATTATTAGTGGTTCAGATACGAAGCAAGTGCCACTGTGCTTCCAGAAGACATACTAATCACTGCCTAGAGTGCAAATGCATTTCCCTAGGAGCTAATCAAGGTAAAACCTGATTGCTTTTCTCCATCTACATGATTATTTCATGACTCCACAATAATACTTTGATATCCATATAGTCCAAAGGGCTTTGCTTCTCACAGACAGGTTTAATTTACAGATCCCAGCATTGCATGGTTAGAAGTTCAGCAATCTGGCATTCTCCAAGCCCCTCTACTCTCTAGAAAAACTAAAGTCTTAAAAACAGGGATAAGAAGACAAGGAACATTTCTTGATTTTTAGGTATTCATGTATGTTGAAGAAAGAATGAAACAATAAGAGAACTATACAATGAGAAGCATATGTTATTTCAGAAAATGTTTTAAGTTAGGAAAAAAAGAAACAAAACTCATGCTATACTTGAACTCCACATGCAAGGTTTTTTTAAAGGTGGCAGTCTTTTAGTATACAAAATTTACTTCCACCCCTTCCCCTTCATCAATGATGGTTTGCATAACCAGATGTTTTCATACACTGCAGTTAACAGCTGCCCCATATGGAACTGCAACAGTAAATATACATAACTATGGAAACCAAAGAAAAGGTCATGAAAAAAGTCAGTATTTTAATAATCTGATATCACAGTTTTAAGTTACTGAACCTACATCTTTCCCGAATGAAGCTGATTACAAAATATGTCAAAAGTATTTGGCATTCAAATGCCTCTCTCTATTCTTAAAACCTAAAGAAAACTTACGTTTTACTTAGGAAACTGTAATTTGTGCTAAGACTGAGCTTCTTCCTACAAGCTTCCAAGTGCTTCCTGCCAGAAACAAAGTACATTAAATCCGCACTGAATTCAACAGGTTCCAAGTGGTACACCTCAAAACCTAGATCTTACTGAGCTGCACCTTCCTTTAAATAATCCTATGGAGACACTGTCCATACAGCAAGGACTTCAGTGAATAAATATCACCTGCTTTTTCTTTTTCAAACCATCTTCCTCCTTTGGTTACAGAACAAAAAGTGGACATTAGTACTAACAGCTCTCTTACCTTTAAAGTTACAATGAATATTAAAGAGTATTTGCACATGTCACTACATAATCTTTTGGTGAAGAACACAAGTAAAACACACCTGCAAAAGCATGTTCAGCTAGTTGGTTTATTTACTAAACCCACCAAATCTGTCATTTATCCTAAGCTAACAAAGGATATAATTTGTGCCCCCAGAAATACATATAAACTCTCTTCCTTGCTATTGGCAGGAGATAAAATCAGGAGAAATAGTTTACTACAAAAATATTTTGCTCTTAGCTGTTCTTCTTTCCATGAGCAGAAAAGGAAATTTAAACCCCAACTTCCTTCTACCCCTATATTCCGTATTCTCTCCTCCAAAATAAAGCGCCTCAGACTTGGTTGCAGGTAAGCGCTTGAACATGCACAGCTTATGATTTCAAAAGTAGGACTGTCAGACACCATCCAGTTGAAATTGGGAAGTGGTGGTTTTTTTGGCTTTTTTTCTTTTTTTTTTAGCAAAACTGTAGCTGTCTTGGCTCTGATGCACATTAGAGAATTAGCGAATAGCTAATTGAGTAAGGCTTTTAATTCCAAAACCTATAAGGTAATTAAGCCACTTTACATGAAAATTGAAGCATTTTCTAAGTGGTCCTGGCAATTTGAATGACAAACTTCAAACAATGGAGTTCTTCTTACAACAATAAAGTTGGGGCACAATGGAGAAGTTTAAATATTTAATTAAGAGTGAGCTGTAAATCATTAATTTTTTATTGCTGCAAATCTGCAATTCAGCTAGAGCTAGACAGTTGCAACCCATTCTGGGTGAATGCAGGGTGAATTTCTCCAATACAGAATGGGATATAACCCTCCTCCTCCCAACAATCTCAGCTGCTTTTACACGGAGATCTCAGGCCATGTCAGTCAGAACAGCATCTGGGCCTGGATGAAAGCACATCTGCTGCTTACCATTTTGCTCACTGTTCAAAAAACGTGCCCTGATCATGCATCTGGAATATGCATTTACACAGAACTGCCAAGAAAACTCTGCGTTTTGAGAATGCCATAGGTAGTCAGAAGTTACTTTGGGCTTAGTCCTTGTTGATGGTGAGAGAACATCACTCATCCCAAGTCAAACACTGAGTAAGTAGAGATATTAACACTGGAAAATGAAACATATCTACAGTTCTTTATGCACAGTAAGAGAGGTTTTAGCTGCTAGCTCATCTACAACCAGAAGCAGTCTACCTAAAGTAGTTAAGGTTTGTTAATCCAAAAAATGTGCCAAAAATGGGAAAACTCTAACCTCTTCCAAGTCCAGCCAGTATTTAAGGCAAATTATTCTTTTATTTTCTTTTTTAATGAATCTTAAATATTCTGCTGAAAGTATATACTAAAAATTTAAGCCAGGCTTGCTGCAAAGTACTAACAAGTCTCGACATTACATATGCTTCATGAAATTTACTTCTTTTCTGGGAAGCAAGAAGAGACCTGATACCTGGTCACACTTTTTCAAAATAAGCCTTGTTCCAACTTCAAAAACTCAACATTTTGTCAAGATCAAGATTTTCAAGATTAAGTCAAATTGGTCAGCCAGCTAGTAGTGAAAAACCTGAACCGATGACCCATGGTATGCTGTTGTGCTCTTAAGATTATACATAAGCAAATAAAACATTTAGTGACCTCATTTTGCTGTCACACAGATATGCATAGCCAGTTCTGCAAGGAATCTGCTTATGTGCCATTTTCACCAAAACCCAGAAGTGACACGTGCCCAAGAGACATTAAAAACATTTTAATTATACAAGAAGAATGTATATCCTTAGCATCACTCAAAGAGGAAGGAGCTCAGAGTGCCATGCTATCGCTGGGCACCTGTAGGTGTTATTTGGTTAAGCTGCCTCCTTCCAGCACTGTGGATGCATTGGTTGGCCAGGGCCGAGAGCAGAAACTGTTGGGTGGAAGAATGAAGATTACAAAACAAAGTGAAAAGGAACAGCATTACTGAAAGAATGAGGGGGAGTGCTGCAGTCCAGAAGACTCAATATATGCCTGCCTCCCACCCTGAAGCAGAGGGTGAAACACCTCAACTCCATCAACAGGGATTTAAGGAGGTCTGCAGACTTGGGAATGAGCAGCAGGACTATCCACCATGCGTGTGGGGCATTAGGGGTTGTACAGCAGGGGCTCAATGAGGTCACTTAGTTGCTGTGGGGCAACCACAGTGTGCTAAGATTGTGCATGCAATGGTGCATGCAAGAGTATATCACAGAAGGAGAAGAGACAGCAAAGGCAGCTCTGGGAAGTGAATTCCAACTAGACAGAAAGCAAAAAGTGAAACTACAAAATCAAGATGCCTGTGACAACTTCTAGAACATAATCTTTTAAATATTTAAGGTTACTTACAAAAAAACGTAGAAAACTTTGAAGGGCAGGAAGTTTCAAGTGGATAATAAATGTTTAAATTCATGAAAATTTACTGCATACACACATCTATTAAATATATATTTATACATCTGTATACATATACAGAGAAATAGCTGGAAAAATAAAAACTGAGCCATCTGTATAGATAAAACAAACAGATTTTTCTGAGTAACATTTTTAATAAGAATTATCTTTATACTTTGGGGATTCCATCTTACAAATGTCTTGATCAGGGGCAAGTCATTAGATACTTGCTAATAGCATTTCAGTTTTATTTATGAACTAGGAGGTACAACAGGACACGTGGAGCATGCTGCTGAGATATAGGTGACCTGATTTATTTTCTAATGTATATGGGCCTGCCACCCACTGAAAACAGAAAAAATAGGACAGCCTTTTAAAGTTCAACTGGACAAGACTGGACTTTCTGCCTTGAAATCAGAGCTCTGAAAGCTAGAATTATTTTGCTCACAGAAGTTTTTTTTTTTAAACTCTTTATATCGGTATTTAAAAACCAGGCTGCATCACAAGTGAAAAAACTTATACACTTAAGGGTAGCAAGATTTCCCTAGTTAGTAAAAAACACCAGAGTTTCAAAGAATTTAAGGTTCAATAATGCTAAAAAAAATCACAAGAAGTTAGCCATGCCAATGAGGACAATGAATAAAAGATGATGCAGCAATATTTTCACTAAAATACTAGCCAGTTTCTCACTAAGAGACCCTCATCATTTCTGAGGTGTGATTTGGTGGTGAGCAGTCCTGGCTAACCAGGGAGGCTCCAGCTGACTGTAGGTTAGCAAATGTGACACCCATCTACAAGAAGGGCCAGAAGCACAGCAGGGCCTGTAAGCCTGACTCCAGTGCTGGGGAAGGTCATGGAGCAGGTCATGAGTGCCACCATGCAGCACATAAAAGACAACTGGGGTTCAGGCCCAGCCAGTGTGGGTTTGTGAAAGGCAAGTCCTGCTTGACCAACCTGATCTTCTGTGACAGAGTGACCTGCTTAGTGCATGAGGAAAAGGCTGTGGATGTTGTCTACCTGGACTTCAGTAAAGCTTTTGACACCATTTCCCACAGCACTCTGAAGGAAGTGGCTGTTCATGGCTTGGATGGGTACACTGTCCACTGGGTGAAAAGCTGGTTGATGGCCTGGCCCAGAGACTGGCAGTGAATGGAATCAAATCCAGCTGGAGGACAGTCACCAGTGGTGTTCCCCAGAGCTCAGTACTAGGGCTGGTCCTGTTTATCGTCTTTATCAATGATCTGGACAAGGGGATCAAGTGCCCCCTTAGTCAGTTTGCAGATGACACCACCTCCACCAAGGTGGGAGGGAGTGTTGACTGCTGGAGAGCAGGAAGGCTCTACAGAAGGACCTGGACGGGCTGGACTGATGGCCAATTGTATGAGGTTCAACAAGGCCAAGTGCTGGGTCCTGTACTTTGGCCACAACAACCCCCCATAGGTTGTTGTGGGGGAAGAGGCTGGGGGAAGAGTGGTTGGAAAGCTGCCCAGTGGAAAAGGATCTGGGGGTGTTGGTTGACAGCGGCTGAACACGAGCCAGCAGTGTGCCCAGGTGGCCAAGAAGGCCAAGGGCATCCTGGCCTGTATCAGAAAGAGTGTGGCCAGCAGGACTAGGGAGGTGATTGTCCCCTTGTACTCAGCACTGGTGAGGGCACACTTGAGACCCCACCTGGAGTACTGTGTCTAGCTCTGAGGCCCCTACATAAGAACGTGGACCTGTTGGAGCAAGTCCAGAGGAGGGACATGAAGATGCTCTGAGGGCTGAGCCCCTCTCCTATGAACATGGGCTAAGAGCCGGGTTTTTTCAGCCTGGAGATAAAAAAGCTCCAAGGAGACCTTAGAGCACCTTCCAGTATATAAAAGGGGCTGCAAGAGAGCTGGAAAGAGACTTTTTATAAGAGTATGTAGTGATAAAGACAAGGGGGAATGGCTTTAATCTGAAAGAGGGTAGGTTTAAATTAAATATAAGAAAGAAAGTTTTGAGTGTGGGGGTGGTGAGAGACTAGAACAGGCTGCTCAGAGTTGTGGATGCCCCATCCCTGGAAATGTTCACGGCCAGGCTGAATGGGGCTTTGAGCAATCTGGTCAAAGGGAAGGTGTTCCTGCCCATGGAAGGGGAGTTATCCAAGGTCCCTTCCAACTCAAACTGTTGTATGACTGAAGTGTACATTATAGCATAAAACCAGATTTGATGGTGTTAAATGGGTTAAAAAAAATAGGCCAGAAGCACTGAGAAGCTGTATATGAGGTAATCCTCTTTTCTTTCAAGATCTTAAGACTGCTATTTTACATTTAAGTTTTTTCTGCATATGTAAAATGTATTTCCAAGCATTTCGTTCCCAATGCAAATGAACTGACAAAGAAATCCACAATGCTGCTGAGCTGCTACAAAAGCCACCCTGCCTCCTACAGCTCCAGGTCTCACCACAGACATGACACACTTCTAAAAGCTGAATGCTTATTATCTCTTCCTTCCTCACTATATGACGGTCCAAATTTAAAAGCGCAGTGGAAGTAATACTTGATTGAATCACCTCTTCACTGAGACCATCTCTATCCATATGAATGACAAGAAGGTGATCAGGAGTACTCAACATGTATTCACTAAAGGTAAATCATGCTTGACTTACCTGATTGCTTCTATGATGAAACAACTACCCGGATGGATGAGTTGAGAGTTGACATTGTCTACCTCTACTTCAGCAAGGTTTCTGACATTGTCTCAAAATATTCTCATAGGCACATTCAGGAAGTGGACTGGATGAGTGGACAGTGAGGTGGACTGCGAACTGGCTGAGTGGCAAATCCAAGAGGGTCGTAACCACTGGCACAGGGTCTAGTTGGAGGCCTGCCCCTAGTGGTGCCCCCAGGGTTCAATACTGGGCCCAGAGTTGTTTAACTTATCAGTGATATGGATGAAGGTGCAGAGGCCTCCTCAGTGAGTTTGCCAATGGCACAAAGCAGAAGGAGTGGCCAATACCTCCGAGTGCTGTGCAGCCCTTCAGAAGGACCTCGACAAGCTGGAGAGATGAGCAGAGAACGGTCTGATATTCAAAAAAGGTGAATGCAGGGTCCTGCACCTGGGGAGGCATAACACCAGGCACCAGGACAGGCTGGGGAACAATCTGCTGGAAAGCAGCTCTGCAGCAAAGAACCTATGGGTCCTGGTAGACAGCAAACTGTCCATGAGCCAGCAATGAGTGTGCCCTTGTGGTCAAGAAGGCCAGTTGGATCCTGGGGTGCATTAGGAAGAGCACTGCCAGCAGGTCAGGGAAGGTGATCCTGGAGTTCTGGGCTTCTCAGTACAAAAGAGACATGGAGCTCCTGGAGTGAGTCCAGCCAAGGGCAACAAAGATGATTAAGGGACTGAAGCATCTTTCTTACAAGGAAAGGCTGAGAGTTGAGCCTGTTCAGCCTTGAGAAGAGACAACTGAGAGGGGACCTCATTAATATCTGTAAGTGTCTGATGGGAGGGTGTTAAGAAGATTGACCAGGCTCTTCCCAGTGGAGTCAAGTAATAGGACAAGAGGCAACATGCAGAAACTGATGCACAGGAAATTCCACCTGAATACGAGAAAGAACTTCTTCACTGTGCAAGTGACCGTGCAGTGGAACAGACTGCCCAGAGGGGTTGTGGAGTCTCCCTCACTGGAGATATCCAAGACCCATCTGGACGCAATCCTGTGCCATGTGTTCTGGGATGACCCTGCCTGAGCAGGGAGGTTGGACCAGATGACCCACTGTGGTCCCTTCCAACCAGGCCCATTCTGTGATACTGTAACAACATCATAGAATGAAGCAAACAATACTCAGGAGGAGTCCAATTCCCCTCTGGCTTTATAAAGTTATTGTTATTTGTATTTGTGCTTATGAAAATGCCATATTAAAAATACCAATATAAAAATACATTGAGGAATCAGTATGCTGCTTTAATGGTAATAATACAGCAGACAGATTGCATCACTTGTCAATAAGTAGAAGCTTTTCTGTCAGTGTAATGTCAACTCTTCTTTGTCCATGCACAGACTACCTAAGCTACTGTGGTAGGAGAATCAGTTGGAGGAAAGAGGGAATACAGCCTGCACCGACCTTGCTCTGGGTACCCCAGGCCCAGCAGGACATGTGAGCTCAGTGGCAGGGTTATGAAAACAGAACTGCTGGTTTTGGAATCAGCAGCATTGCAGGTATGTGCGAACTAGCAAACCCGTCAACATCCAAGCCAGCTTTGCACAGAGCCATCCTGGACATAACCAAAATGTCAATTTTTAAACACAGTTGTATTGCTGAATTCCTCTCACTGAAAGAAAAAGATAAAGGCAAATAGTCTTAACAGGACGACCAGCAAAAAATAGTCTCTCTCTCCAGGTTTTGCAGACAGACCTTGGACAGACAGGAGAGACACTTCATACCATTTTCTTTGACACCCCTCTCTGTCACCCAATTTCCAACAGTGATCCAACAAAATGTCCATCTTGACAGAAGTGAATCTTCATAAGGAATTCAAGAGTGCCTTGCCAGTAAAAAAAAATTCCTTAAATGAAGCATGCAGCCACCTCCATAAAGAGTTCAATAATTAACACCTATAGCTGGAAACCAGGAAATTATAAGGAACAAGAAACTAAATGAGCTCTTTCAGTGCTAATGCAAAGCTCTAGAAAGTGGTTTGTAAGATAATTAAAACAGGGGACCCCACCCTGCAGCAAGAGATAAATAATGGAGCAGTTCTCTCCACTGCATTTAAAACCCAAGAAAATACTATGTAAATCATCATTCTAAGCTCTAATTGTTTGTACACAAAAACACAAGTTATTAAAATCTGCATTCTCTTCCTGCTTTGGAGACTCAAGAGAATGTCTCTCAATCCAATTACTAATGGAATAACAATCACATTAATAAAAAGCCTTTTTGAATAACCAATCTGCAAAATCCATTTTCTGCCTAATTAAATGGGTAAAGTGTTTGTGGGGGCAGTTTTTCTTCCCTTGCTAGTATATCAAGTGTCTTCTTTCAATACCATTATTATTAATTCAGTATTTTCGGCCAAGCAGATGCTTTGGGAAGATGTGACTATCGATTAAAGCAATAGATATAAATCAGGGGGTACACGAAGAGGTCTGTAAAAGGCATCTCTCTAAAGCCATTTTCAGGAATCAAAGGCCTGGAAGACATATTAAATGAGACATGCTGCTATGAAAACTTAACCGCAATTTCTCCTCCCAAGATTATAATTTCATTTGAGTCTCTCCCAGGCCCACGTTTCCCAGATGTAAAACTCTCTGTAAGACAGGAAGATGACACACACCTCTTGAGGGGTAACAAATGTTTCCTTCACCTGATCCAGGACACTCACCAGTGTCAAGTATTACACAAAGGTCTTGCCTCACTGGGAACACTCTGGTTTAGCTTGCATTTCATGGAGCAGCATCAGGCCTGCTTCACATAGCCTACCTTTGCTAAAGGAAAAGTGTTATCGGTCTACATTGATTCTCATTCCCTCTCAGGTCTTCCAAAACATCACTGTTGGCCAACTAAGGTTCAAAATCATTGCCTGTATATCTTGAACACTTCACTGCCCAGAAGAATTTTATGTGCAAACAAAGCACACTCGTCACACAAAGTGAAATTTAACCTATATTTAGAAAAGCATTGCCTCAAGAGCAAAGACAGATGGACTCACACTGCCTTCACCACAAGATATTCAAAATATTAAAATAAGCTTTATGATGCAAAGAAACAGCTTTTACTCCAATACTTGATCTCTCACAGGATTCAAAGTTTAAGTTAAGAACCTTCAGCTGTGATACAATCAATCTCCAGCAACCAGAAAGAAGGTACAAAGCAGGGCCTGAAAAAATCTGAGTCCTAGCACTGAAGTCTTCCAGACACTAAAGAGCTAACAAAGGTTAGTGGTGCAAAGATGTCTAAGTCCCCAGCATGGATGAGGACATTTCACTGTTTTCCATTTACTATAATGCTTGGGCATTTTGGGAGAGGTGCAGTTACAAGCATACAGACTTTTCAAAAGACAACATTTTGGGGGAAAATTACCCATTTTATAAAACACCATTTCCATAAAATTAATTCATTTAGTACCTGAAGTCCATTTTGGCCACTAGCTCCATGACCAGCAGAAGTGAGCCAGCACTGTTGAGAATACAATAAGCTGATGCAAAAGAGAGCGAAACCAACCCCACCCTCCCCTCCAGATTCCCCCGAGATAAGGCTGCGCCAAAATCCTATCAGATCTACTTTGATCGTTCTTAATTCTTCAGTGTTTCAGACAGTATGAACTCGGGCACATCTGCATTTCTTTATTGTCGGAATAACGACAGGATAATGGTGCTGGCACTAGGCCAACCATTTTTTGAAACATTGTTGGCACAGAACATATTTGCAGCACAGAGAGTAAATGGTCTTGTCTGACAGTTATGGAACAAGTCAAGGAAACATCGTAAAAGAAAGTTATCCCTAAGTTTCCTGCATTTGTAAATAACTCCTTATTAGTTAAAATCTTTGTTATTGAGTAGTCCACATAACTGTTTTGAGACTTTTCTGGAAGGTGACATCACCTGTATACAGAGCTAGGAGTGCTGAGAAAAGAGAAAATGGGCCTCAACTTCCAACACTTAAAAACAAAAGCTGTACCTGCAGAAACACTTGAACCAACTCCCCGAACACTTATGAACTCACTTAATACCAATGTATTTTTGAACTGTGGGAGAAGAAAGCTGAAAAAGATTTCAGTCACATACAGAATATGTCTTTGCAATGCACTGACAGACCATAAATATATTAAATAAACTACAAAGTAGAAGGCATTCTGTCTCCTCCCTCACCGTTTCAGGGAAGAGCTTGTGCACTTCAGGTTTTCTTACCTTTCCCTCAGAAATAAGTGTATACTGAAGAGGAAATGGCAAAGCAGTAAGTTCAAATCAATACTACCTAAAAGGCTACAGGACTCTAAAATATGGAAAGCGACTGTGCCAAGGCTATTTGTGAAATTAAGAAAGTGACAGCCAGGCAAAGCAGATGCTTTTAGCACCATAGAGCCTTCAGACTTCCCACATATGCAAGTATCTCTTATTCATATAAAGGTTTCTAAAAAGTTATGGAGATACACAACCTAAATAAGCTTTTAAGAGATTCATGTCTGGGTGCTCTTATCTGTAACAGGTTTCTGCTACATCTAATACTCTTGTGCTCAAATAAGGCTGCCATGGAGAAGTCTACAAGTCTTACCTCATTGCTGTGCAGGCAAAATATAAAAATCAACAGTAACTGGTTTGATTTTAAAATGAAAGATTTAAAAGAAATATTTTACCATCTTGTGGTATTTAAGTTACATTAGAAATATTACCGTGTTTAAGATAAGAAGTTGGTCAAGTCATCTGATCTAACATAAGCGTAATTAATTAAATAGTATTTACTTATGTTTGCCCATACAGTCACACCAAAACTACCTGTTTGTTATAAATTACCACAATAGACTTTAGCTAAAGTAGTTTCAGAAGCCATATGAGCTCTCTCCAACTCTTGAAATAAACAAGGATAAAGATCTCCTGAAACAAATAGGCTTACCCAGTTGTAACAAAAGTCCCCTAGGAACTCTCCACAGCCACCATGCTGGGAGCTGTAGACAAAAGAACTGGCTGGAATAAAAAACCAACAGGATTCATGGAGAAAAAAAAAAAAACAACCATGAACGAACAGCAAGAACTAGCACAGAGGATCAAGTGCCACTTAGGACTAACATCAGAAATGTCAATACCATTGCACATCCTTCAGTCCATGTGTGTCTATCTGGGAAGATGCAAAGAAGCACATATATTTTCTGGAAGTTTTTTTAGTTTAGGCAGCACCAGAGAAGTATTTAGGGAACTACTCTTGAAACAGACCTACTCACACTATTCCCTATCTTGCTAGTTTGAACCAAGTGAAAAAACTGCACCCAATTTCATCAAGGTGTCACCAATCACACAAAAGCATACATTAGGGAAATTTCTGGTCTCAGAGTAAATAATTGACCCTTAATATAAAGGGGACAGGGCTCAACCAGGCCAACTTCCACAACAGAGAAATTATAGGTAGCTGTGACTTTTAAATGCCCTTGAGCCTGGGATCTGCTTGGCCTGGTTCTGCCAAAACTCATCTCAAGGATCCCGCACAAACACTTCTCTGGGGAAAAAGAGACAGTCACCTGATACAGGTACTGTGGTCATGGCTCAGAGAAACAAAAACACTTACTTCAAGAGTGTACAAAGGCTTTCCTCAGATTTTCTTTTCACCATGATAATAAACCACTTCTCTGCTCCACAGACAGCAGTTCAGGCACTCAGCTCTTCTAACTAAGCTTAGTAACTTCATTTGGTCCAAAATGTACTGCTTGATTTTGAACTCAGCTTTATGTTGATTCTGAAGAAGACTAGGTTACTTATTGAGCAGCTTAAGTTAGGTGTGATTCAAGGTCTCTGAAGAGTTACTGGTGAACTGGCAGTACTGGGGATAGATAAGAGTCCTCCCACGAGCTCTAACCATCACTTTCAAACACATTCAAAGCTCTCAAGAATTTGACCACGATGAAGAGCCTGCTATAATTAGGGATCAGTTGGCACCATACTTCTGGCAGTACTTCTAGACATCTTCTAGCTCATATCACTCTCCCAATGCAACACCTATGCATTCCAGTACCAGAAGCTTCCCACTGCAATGACTTTGATGGCTCACATTTTCCAATCGTTGCTCGGGACAGGCAACAGAGAGCAGACAGGTAAGACAGTGATAGAAAGACATCAGGATGTCCCACCATATCCAAAGCATACCAGAGGTCTCAGCTCAGCGCTTTGAGGGCTAGTGACTGTTATCCACAATCTTCTTCTGTCTTTTCAATTAGCATTTGCAGTGAAAAGCGTATGGAGAATAAGGGACCCTGAAAGTACCACTCTCTCCCACCCTATCACATGAGGCAAAGTTCCCATCAGCAATATGCTGTATGGGGGCGTTTTCCATTCCCCACTACACTGCAGCTAACTAGGAAGCACACTGCTATTAATAGCAGCATTTATTGTAAAGAGTTTACAGAAAAGCCAAAGTTAAATGCATGTTATTTTACAATTAAAAATTCACTAGTTGCTTTAAAATTTATTTCATTGTTCTATGAGGCAAGTGCAAGCTTCTATTTAAACAATGCACCTCCAAGAAAAAATCATGAACAGACAAGTGCAGTTCCTCACTCAGAAAAATATTATTGGAGAGAGCTTTTGATATATTTTCCTACTCAAGAAAGTACTTGAGAGGGAGGCTCTCAAGATGAAGAGGGAGACAGCCTATCTGGATCTTAGCCTTTATTCATGTAACTGTGACAAACATGAATTTGACATTTAAAAAGTGATACTGAAATGTTGGGAGGTACAGAAAACTGCAGGTCTTCGATCCCTCAGCATCTGTGTGATATGAATGCTATGTTCAACACAGACATAGCCATGGTATATCCAGGAAATGGACATTTGAAAGGGACCTCTTAAAGAAGAAACTAGAAGTTATCAAAGCTACCAATTAAGTGCATGTGAAAATACAAATACTGAGAATCCCTTCAATTATAAAAGCCATGACAGACGCAAGATATTTTTTTAAATAAATTCATTATTGCAGAAGAGGGCAGGATTTTTATTTTTAGTGAGGAGCAAGCTGGCTGAAGAAGACTAAGTTTATGACCATTTTTAAAACAGTCTTTAAGTAATTAAGTAATTAATTTTACAAAATTAATTATGCATCATTCAAGCCTTAGTCCCGCAAGAGCAGTAGTCTTCCTCTCTACCATTTGAGTTATCACAAACCATGAATATGTGATATAGTTATGAAAAGAAAATGGGTCTTTTGCTTGTTTAATTGAGATATTTAAGTGTTTAAAAAAACCGACTTGGACCAGTTTACAGAAGCAATGGTATAGTTAATATAAACATGTATGTCAACAGAAACAGAACTGTGATTTTTGTTTAGTTGAAGTTTCTGGCAGCTTTTGAGCTGACAAATTTAGATAGCCACAAGAATGTAAAAGGCACTACTGGGAATTGTAGCTGAACAGAGAGCACTAAGAATCCCTTGCCTACCTCTGAAATATTTATGTTATATCAAGCAATATCTCAATTAACCTCTCAAGCAACAGCCAGAACAGCAGCAAGTTACAGTTCCCCAGTACTGCCCGCTATATATATCTAAAAGACAGTTTAGATATAAATCTAAAAGACAGTTTACCTTATCTTTTCCTACATGTTAGGATATCTGCATCACTCTTCCTGTAACTATAACATAGTAACAGTAGAGTCAGGCTTTCTCTGGAAACTGAGTTTTATAAGGCTTCCTACATATTTTGGCCTATTTTAATAGTCACCATTTACAGGATGGATTCTCAGTCCCAAAAGTAGCTCCTACAGAAGTTTTTTATCAGGGTTTGGGTTCATGACCCTTTTATTTTCTGATGTTATTAATAAGAAGACATTTTAAAAACTAATTTTTAGAGGCAGGTTACACCCTGATGCACAACAGATACTCTGCAGGCATATCCAAAGCCAAAATTGTTCAAAAACTCTCACCAGAAATGATGAAATGCACTGCTTTAGACACGGAGGCATGACTTGCTAGTTCGCTTAAGTTGTCCTTCCTATAACCTGCTGTTCATTGTGCTCTGGTAACAATAAATAAAGTTTGCATTTATTCAAACTACACATAGGAAATTACTAGAACTCACTGCAGCTCAGGTTTCAAAGTATTTCTGGACTGCCAGAGAAATGTATTAAGAGGAAAAGCAGGCAAAGAAGGGGGGCATATAAATGACAAAGCCCTCCCCCCACACACATTAGATCAGGTCAAAAATCACTGTAGTCCTTTTCTTTCTTGAACTTCCATGACAAGGCAAAGGGGAAAAAAAAAAAACCATCAACATGACTGTTCTTTTCTTTATACCATCATAAAACTGAGCAAGAACTAGTGCAGACAGTTCACTTCTCATTATCTCCCAGAGAGCTGAAGCCAAAATAACGCTGCTCAGCCTGAAAAAACAAGCACTCATATGCTCCCTTCCTCAGTTTTAACCAAAGCAGCAGCTTTAGCTTATAATGCACATCTCACAGGAAAAAAAAATGATACACCGGAAAAAAAAAATCAAGAACTGCCATACATCTCAACATTTCAGGAAGTTCTTAACTAAAATACTTAGATAATTCCCTGTAGGACTGTCAGAACAAGAACTACCACCACTCCCTTCCAACATGCTAAAGGAATAGTGGGATACACTTTGCAGATTACATACTTGAAACTACCACGCCTGGTTTTACTTTGCCTGCTTTGGTACTCTCAGATCAAGAGTTGGGAATCTTTTCCATACTGGAATTACATATTAAAAGACTCCTCTTTTAAAAAGGAACATCATTTCACACGCCATAATCTTATATTAGGCCAAATATGGTCATTCCAAGCTTTTAAAAATGAGAGTGGATAAAAAGAGATGACTTGTCTTCCTAGGAAAAACACCACTTCTCCAAGCTTTCTTTTACTTCATGGCAACAAACATGAACAGAATGACAAACCTCTCCTTGTTTAACAACTCAATTTAACTGACAACAAAATGCACCCTTGCAATCACAGATTAGTTCAGGTTGGAAGGGACTTCTAAAGATCATCTTGTCCAACCTTCCTCCTTCAAGCAGGTTGCCCAGGACCAGGATTTTTTTAATATCTCTGGGTGCTGGCACAAGTTACCTGGGAAGGTTGTGGAGTCTTTGTCCTCAATCACCCTCAAAGTAAAAAGTGTTTCCTGATGTTCAGGGGGAACTTCCTGCATTCCCACTGCCTTTGGTCCTGTCACTGGGCACCACTGAATACTGTCTGGCTCTCTCTTCTTTGCACCTTCACTTCAGGTATTTATGTACACTGATAAGATTTCCCCCCCCCTCGAATTCTTTTCTCCAGGCTGAACAGTTCCCAGCATTCTCAGATTGAGAGATGCTCCAGTCCCCTCATAAGCTTAGCAGTCCTTTGGTGAATTCTCTCCAGTATGTCTGTATCTGTCTTGTACTGGGGAGCCCAGGTGTGGGTTCCCCTGTGCTGAGTCAAAGGGAAGAATCACCTCCCTTGACCTGCTGGTAACACTTTGAATGCAGCTGGGGAGACCAACAGCCTTCTTTGCCTTTGATCTCAAAGGCCGGCACCATCCTCTCTTTTGTGCCTGCATAGTTAAAAAAAAATACAGTGACAGAAAGAGAGTTCACAGTGAACAAACATCTGGGTACTTAATTTTCTTTAAATAGTAGGTTTCTTTGAAAAGAAGAAAGTCCTACCAGGACATTGCTACAGCATGCATCTTTCACACACCTATACAAAACACAATGCTAGTGTTCAAAGTTACAGATGAAGATGAAGCTCATCACTTTTTCAATTAAAGGAATTTGTGTCATATACAGGGAAGTGTTTCTCAAACAAAAGTGATTTATAACAGATGACCTCAGAATTACCTCTGAACAGTCACAGTTTTTTCCTTACAAAAACCCAGAAATAAACAGCAGTGTTTACTCCTGAAGTAATCTTTTCCTATTAAAAAAAAAAAAAAAAAGAACAGAAAACACCTTTTGACAAATCCTTTCTCAAACTCAAATTTTCCACTAACTTCAAAATGGACATGCAAGAACAAACGAGAGCTTTAACTTTCTAGCTAAGATTTCAAACAAACAGAAGTGGCAAAAGATGTCTCATATCCTGTGCGTTCCACCCATACACGTACTGTTTCACTGCAGGTTACTGTGGTGCTTTTATCCCCACATCTTTTACTGCTTGTTTGTTCTTTTTCATTTTATAAATGGACTGTTGTGCTGCAACTAATTCCCTCAAGGCCAGCCACAAGCTAAGGGCATTTTCCTTGTTCTACCCCATCTCTCTTCTTCAATGGACGACTCTTGCTTATGACTAGCAGTACGTGAAGGAAACCCTCCTCAACTCTGGTGTTTAAAACTCCTCAATTCTTGTGAATTACTAGCTGCTGTTTAGCCAAGCCATGCACATGGCATTTAGTCATTTTATTTAAAAAAAAAAAAGCAAATCCCCAAATTACTGAACTGGAATTAAGTTCATGCAAAATCCTTTCATAGGAGCAAAAAAAAAAAAAAGAGTAACAAAAGCCTAGTTCAAAAGCAACCTGGTGCTCTGACAGCTGAAGCTGTAAACAAGTCTGCCATTAAAAGGGACTGTTACAGCCGCCAAGTCATGAACAATGGAGGAACATTTATTAAAGTACTACCTAAAATTGGATGCACTTCTCTTTACGACAGTGCTTTGCTTCTCCATTCCCATCAGAAGGACAAATTGGACAGGAACAGGACAATGTAACATCAAGAAACTTGTCTGACATGCCTGATCATCCAGTGTGTAAATGAGACACAAGAAAACTGCTTTTGTGTCGATTACTTGCCCCAAACTGAATATTTAATACTCTACAGAATTACCTGTTATGTAACATGTCGTTTAGTCAAATCTTCCAAAGCAACATAATGTCTTGTTCCGAAAGCACTAAATAATTTGCTTTTTTCGTACGTCTCCTGTCACATTCAGTAAATCTACTTAAGGTTTCTCTCCATGCAACAGGAAATTGCCTTAACTCACGCATTCCATTAAAGCAGACAGCCAGTACTTGGCTTTCAATTGCTCCTTTGTAAAAAGTCTATGAAACGCTAAAATGAGAACTCCGCTGTATCAACATGCACTCTACAGGCCAAAGGAAGTCAGATTTAAGCAGATGACTCATGTTAAAGTGATATAATATCAAGTCTGCTTTGCAAAGAAAAATGTAGTTTAAAGACTCCTATTAGCAATTACATATCTATATAGAATCCTGAGGACCCCAGAAAGTCATTTTCAAATAGTAGATGTAAGCAAAGCTTCAAAAGGCTTCCCCCATACACAAATGTAATTGATTATGTACAATAAATTTTTGCATTTAATGTAACTATACCTCAATTTTGCACTGTGAAATCAAACCCCCTGTTCTCTTCCTAGAGCATGAGCAGGATAATCTGTTGGTTCATATTGCCCTACTATACCCCAGCTGCCCTTTAGCTCTTAAACTCTCAAGTCTGCATAGGCAAATAAAACAGCTCTTAATAACTTTCTGGTTTTAGCTTTTTACCTATTAAGAGTCCTGCATTTTCAGACATAACTTTTACATCATACTTATATATATTTCACAAAATATTAATAGAAGGGTTTATTGCTTTCTCTGTTTCATGCTGGTAACACTTCCCTTTCAATCTGATTTGATGACCATTGACTCTCTGGCACAGAATTTCAGCATATTATGCAAATCAGCTTTTGCTTAGAGCTCAGTTTGTATACTACTTATGATTTAGATAACTGAAATAACTGAATCACTGGCCAAGGCCTGCACAGGTCTGTAAGCAGGTTGTATGCAGAACTTTGACAGAGTCTGCGAGCTCTACAGCAAATGTGTCCCTTTTGAAGTTTCCCTAACAGCATCATAATGTATTGAACACAGCAATATGAACTACCATTCTCCAAAATTCAGAATATCCTGTTTCTTTAATAATTCTGTATAACTTAGGAAATTTAAGACTTAGTGACTCATTTAGGGACAGGGGCCACATGTGATGAGGAGGTCAACAGTAGTTCTTGGGTTTCAGCTTAAAGCAAAGACAATTCTGAACAATGGACTTAAATGACACAGCTCACTAAGTAATTTACAAGCAAATGTCAATTAAAAACAGAATCATACACCTCATGTAAGCTTATATTTGCCTCTTATTTTCAAAAGCTTTATGACAGACCTGAGAGCAAAATTATTCCCTTCCCCCTCTGTACATACTACCATTGTCACTCCTTTTATGTTGCTTTTAGCCACACATGGTCCCCTCCCTCTTCCTTTCCAAGAGCTGTAAGGTACATTTCCAGAGGCTACAGTATTAAACAGAAGCAATGCTTTGCCATTGTTTATGCTATCTCACCATTCAGATACACTGATTTACACAAGAAATCAGAGCCAGCATCTTATGTTCTTTCAAATACACATTCTTCCAAAAGTTGGTGGTTTGTAATCCAAGTTCTGGAAGGTCCAGCTTTGTCTAGCCAGCAGGAGTCACACATGGCCTCAGCAGTTACAAATAATGGCAGCACACCGTGTGTGCTCCCTGTGAGACCAAAAGATAGGGAGAGGAGATATCTTGTATCTGGGACCTTGGTAAAGTCTGGACAACTGTCACTTGTCATCAAAAGAAAAAGTCCATTTAAAAAGCACATACACAGAAGCACTAACACTCATGCCCTTTGCAAGCCTCCACCACCTACCGCTGCTCTGCATGTTCTCAGCATCATTGTAAGGGCTGTACTTTAAAAAGCTGGGTACCTGCAACGTACGGAGATTTCTTCAATTACTTTCCATAAGCGAGCAAACAACCTAATTAAACAGATTTCTATCAACACATTTGTATTCCCAATTCTGCAGTCATTATTTATGCAAATAATCTTATCAGCTCTAATAGAAGTCACTATGAGACAGAAACAAGTGTTACACCCATTAAACACAGGTCTCACCTACCTATCTCCCAAATTAAGGATACAAAACAATACAGATAGGGTAGCTGTATTACCAAACACAGCCAGTATATCTTAATTTCTCTTTGCTCGGGGGTTACAAAAGAAAAAAGACACATTGTAATTATTATACAGTATATACTATATATTACATAGTAAAAAGTAAGAACCTATCATCAACAGTGCAATTTGGAAAGCAGTTAGAATTATGCCTTTACAGAAGCTCAATGTGAAAAGCTACTGTAAGTCAACGTTTTGGGCAACACTGAAGTTACATTCTGCTGCCCAATTAAACAGCAACAATCACAGTCCTAACCAGTCTCACCACATTTATACTGAGCAGTGAACTCATTCACAGCTGAGACAACAAAAAGGTTCATCAATACCAATGAAAAATTAACCTTAATATTTTAATTCTGGCGTAGTAGGACTTATTATGCACCCAGGGATACTCAAAGAGATCCCAGCATGATTAACATTCTGCAGTAAGTATTTTCATCACGAAACACAGGAACATCCATATGGGCAAGACACCCCACTTGGCTGTTATCGTATAAAAAGTCAACTGCCCTGAACCAAATGGAATTTTCTCAGTATCCTAGATACAAATAGAGAGTTAAAAATATTACTTTAAAAAAGGACTTTCCAATTAGGATGGATATGTTTGACAAGTCTTCATGAACATAATGTAATACTTCTACAGACAGTGACGGAGGAGAACATGCAACATAGAAGGGACAAGGAATACTGGCTTCTAAAGATTTTCTAAATGTAGGAAAATAAATACAGCTAACAAGTATACAGACATGTTACAGTTTCTGATGGGTGATGTTTGTCCAAGTTTTATTTCTCCTACCAAAGCTGCCATCTGCTACCTTTGAGAACTACAGGATTTGGTTTCATCTCAGTACAATCATGTAATTTCCAAAATACACAACACTTGTAGAAATAAATCCCATTCAGACTAATTGTTCTACTGTAGCCATGAACTAGAACATTGACCAGCACTGCACCAACTCTATTTTCTTTTTTAACTTCCAAAGTGACAGAATGCAAGAGTTGAAGATGGATATGCCGCTCATCCGGTATTGACTGCTCCCACAAACCACCCAGGAATCTTCCATTCCATTAAAGTTACCATTGGACAATTTAAAATTTCAGGTATGTGGCTTAAATAGGGACTGTGCTCTAACATCCCTCTTATTTCAGGCAGTCAGAACACACATGAAAAATATCTTCAGGCACTGACTTCTCACACCAGAATTTTAAGGCTCCATTTGGCTGCTATGTGGAAACTGGAAGAAATAATGACAAACTGTACTACTCAATTAATCTTTCTTCTAGTAAATGGATTATATTCTTTGACACAGTTCACAGCTCTGTAAGAACAAGGCCTTGAAGACAGAACAACAGAATACCTCTGATAGTTTGAGGACATTTTGTCTGGATCATTTTGCTTTCTCTCAAATATTATATAAGTTGCCAGAAACTAAAATTTGAGTTTTATCCAGACAGGTCACCTGCAAAACTGTACATGAATGCCAGGATACTGAAAAACATTCCAAGTTTGCAACTGAAAAGACGCTCAATGTGCAAATTATTTTCAGAAGACAATTGCCAGTGTATTGTGCAAGTCAAGGTTTGTAATGAACTCAATATTTAGTTAGGAGCCTCATAGATAAACTGTAACACCCTGAAAATGTATATTATCTCCTTATTGGTACCATTAAGGATCTGAATTGCATAGATGCTGACAATATATTAATATTCAGCTGTTCCTGTATGAGTCAGCACTTACTGATAGTTATGCTAGAAAAAATAATAGGCAACATGGTGCAAAATCTTCTATACATTTTAGAAAGGAAATCTTATTTAAGAGAAACATTAGAGGCAAAAGGTTAAGACATAAAACCAAGTCATCACTTATATCTTTATGACAGAAAGAACTAATACACAATGATTCCTCTCCAGTCCAGACAGGTATTTACAGTTCTGAATTCTGAAGCATAAACTTCAAGTGAAAGTGCTTAGACAAACACTTTTTAATGTTACAAATAAACCAACAAAAAGTAAAAAGACCTTGCAGAAAAAGCCATTGTCTGGCATCTCAAAAAAAGAAAAAAAAATATCCATTAGCAAAAGTGGCAAGAAAAACAGAAACTGAAAATTTTGTATTTCATCAAGTCCTCCCAAGGAAAACATCAAATTCCCAATTTCAGCTCTTTATACAGTATCAACCCACAAACTATATGGTCAGATATAATTTAAAAGCCCTAACAGAAACAACAGCCTGGCTTAGCCAGCTGCACAGCTTATCAGCTTGTTGTCATCTGCAAGAATTGTAAACACCAGTTGGGATGTTGCGTATGGTTTGTAAGGAAATTATATGTCCCTGAACATAACCTCCCCTGTTATTTCAAGAGAAGATATGGCTACCATTTATATTGCTCTCCCAATCTTTCTGTTAATAAGCACAAATAGATGAAGGTGACAACTAAGTTTATTATACATGACCTTGTTCATAAGTGGCCTTGGCAATCAATCTATTCAGTCTTTTCAGCAACCTTTCTGGTGCCTTCATGATTAAGACACTTATAATGGTTGCACAGTTGGAGAAAGAATGCTTTGCATACTGTCTTCACTTCTGGCACATCTCTAGTTGCTGGGACATGGTAATCCTGTTCCTAATTACTTTCACTCCTGCAGCAATCCATCTCAGATTCCACAAGTTTTGTTTGCTAACTTCAGCCCTATGTGAATAAGCAAGCCCACTCCCCCCTCAGGTCAAGGGAAAAACATGTATGGCCAAAAATAATTAATCTAATAATGATGCAAAAATATTGAGCACATCACTCAGAAATATACAATAAATCATAGCTTCACTGCTTTCAGATACCTCCCCCTAAAAATTGCTCCACAGCATCAGTCGGCAATATTTGGATGCTATGTATGCACATATGCTGCATACCTGAGATATCAAGAGCCCACTCAAAAGTTGCAGAAAACTATAAAACAACCCCATATTTTTAAGAGAATGATTTCACAAGCAAATATCCACCACTTAGGGTGATCCAATGAACCACATCAACTCAGCAGCTTAAGGATAGTTGGAAAATTATTAAGCACTTATGCATTGTTTGATTTTAAGCTATGATCCCAAAATTTCTTGAAAATGTATGGGTTTTCAGTAGACACAGCTTTTTTTTCTGGGATCTTAAATTCATGGGTCATGTTGCATAATACCATACAATTCTTAAGTCCACTGATAAAACATTTATATCAGAGAAACACAAGAAAATCAATTACAGAATATACTGAGCTCAGATACACACAGTATCCTGAGGTTCAACCATTCACCTTTAAATAATTTCAACTATATTCCACTCAGCCTCCTGAGAACTGGTATGTTAAACATACTGATTCTTCATCTTTTGTTTCATAGCTGTGCATACACATTCATGCAGAGAGAGAAACTGAAACGTTTTCATTCACATAGATCATTTTCATTCTTTCCTAGTGGTAAAAGTAACTTCAAATTGCTTACAAACTGAATGCAAATAGGTAAGGCACAAACCAAGAAATAAAACATTTGTAAATGGTTGCAAATCCCCAAGAAAGCCAAAACAGCAAGACTACTTTTCTCTCCAATGATAGCAGCCAAACACTCCAAAGGTAAATCTAATGAGATGCATTGCTTTTACTCTCACACCCCTGTGCTAGGTGTACAACAACAAAAATATACAGCCTTTTCTTGGAGTTGGGTTTTACTGGTAGCAGATAGAAGCCTCCTTCCCAAGCTTATTCTGAGCATATCTCCAAGAAAACCTACTTTTGGAATAAAGCCACTTAATGACTACTCTCATTCAGGTTGTTAGTTTCAAGGGAATAGAGTTCCTTATGTTCCCCATGATCCATCAGCATTTTTATCTTGGATCTGCTACTTAATTGCTTTGCACAGATGGACTAAGGACAATGATCTGTGAAAGAGTTAATAGTTGTAAATCTCAGAGGTTCCCAAATAATTTTAGTAGAAGCAAATTGCCTCTCACACGTCAGTGACAGTACTGTGAAGAGCAATACCTACACAATGTTAATTCACTTGAAACAATTTTAACCGGATTTTCAGAGCCTTTAACAAGGCTCCTAATCAAAACTCTTAAATTCAACTACTATGGACTAAGTTCAAAATGTCAGCAGGAATCAATTAAAAGCTTTAGAATGCAAAAAATATTTCCAGCAGTGTTGCAGCTACAATGCTTCATTATCCTCAAAATGCAACCAGGAGCAGAGCGGTGAGTTGACAACATTTGCCAACAGCGTTTCAGAAAAGCCCCAACTGAAAACTGACACTGAAAAGCAGTGGAAAGCTCTTCCAACACCACAGACTTACATCAAGTTTGGTGAAATTCAAGACTGGTGAATGTGAAGTATAGAAAAAAGGAAAAAAAAAACCCCTACCTACAGAAGCAACGATAAGGTCTAAGGGAGCTACTACCAACCTGGGAAAAGAGACTGTGAAGTACCATCCACCATGATTTCAAAATGTCAGTTCAGTGCTCATCAGAAATTAAAGACACAAGCAAAATACTAAAGACCACTAGGAAAGGAATAGAGAACAAGAACAGGAACGTGTTATTATGCCACACTATATGCAAACATTGTGATTTCATCTCAAGTGCCGCACAGTTATAATTATCACTGCTGAAAAGGAATAGAGAAACGGAGGTGTCACAGAGAAGATTAAGGATAAAGTGTAGCCTACACTGGCTGCATGGTAAGATTTTTCAGATTGAAGGAGAGACAACAGAAGTTGTCAGACTATGAGAATGAGGTTTCTAGAGGTACAAGCAGGAACGATGTGATGAAGTAAAAACAAAAATTACGAAATTTCAAAATAAATTATTAAAAATTCAATAAAGGTATCAACTAGTGTAAGTTTAATAGCAACAAAAGAAATGTTTTCGCTCCAAACATGATGAAATTGTGAAAATCACTGCCATGGGATGTTAAGAGTCCAAAGAGCATAAAAAGTTTAAAAAAACCCCCCAAGACAAATATCTGAAAAATACTGCATTCATACTGCATTCAGACTACATTCAGTTGCAGAAAACTAAAATAAATCATCAGAGAAATGAATACTAGAAGCTTGCTCTGTTTCCTTAGCTTAGAGAAACCAGAATTAATTTGACCTTTGCTGCAAAACAGCAGAGGCAGAGGAGTAAAGCAGAAACTGCTTTAATTAAGTTAAGAAGTTAAATTTCAGTATCTGCAACATGGATAAAGCACACTAAACACACAGTCTCAGACATGAAAGTTGCTAGGTATGTTATCAGAACATGTAGTGCTTTTTAAACTGTCCACTAAAACACTTTCAACATGCTTTGGTAAGTAAAGTTTCACTAGTAAAATGTTATCTCCTCCTAGAACTGCTTCCTGAAATTAATCTGAACCTTTACAGTAACAGGAATATAAACCTCACAACTGAGTGGAATCACAATCCTCCTTTAAGAAGTTTGCAGTTGATCAATGGAAGCTACCTTTCTCCTCATGTGGCCAGTGCAAGGTTTGAGAACTTTTGACCAAATATTTTATCTAAATACTTGCTTGAAAACTTGTCCCACAACTTCTATGGAAGCACCATCATTCAACACTATGAATCTTCACATGGTCTGATACACATCCCACGAATTTACATTACTCTAAAATACGCTGTTCTGTATGCAAAATATTGCAACATGAGTTACAGCCCTCACTTTAAGGGGAATTAAAGTTTCACCAAGTCACGAACACATCACATACCTTTAAAGATTTATCTGGTTTTAACTGACAACTAAGTTCTTTGTCATTTCAATAGAAACATAAGGGACACAGACTTGTCTTGGTTTCTTCTACACTGGCAAGTTTTTCTCGTCAAAACCTTTCCTAAATGGCAACTTTTTTGTCAGACAACTCCCGCACATTAACGTATTTGAATGGTGGGACTGGAGCTTTTGAATAATTTTACTGAAATTATTTACCACCACCTACTGAACTGGAGACTTCTTTTTCAAGGGAGCACAGATTCCTAGATTAACTGCTTTTGAAGATCCTATTTTAATTCTCTTTTCTTTCTTCTGTTACTCTTTTTGTTCTAGTTGCACCTTTATCCTTATCTGCCATGCCTTTTCAAATCTGTCCTTCTCTGCTCTGACTTCTCAGAACACAATCCTGTTCAATCACACCATCAAACATCTTTCCCCTCCCACTTTTCACATTCTTGCACAGTTTTCATATTTTATGTCAACTGTGAATAAAATAAAGGGCACTATCAATAAAAAACACTTCTTAAACTACATTCATTTCTGTAAGGAAAAGCAATGAAATTTGCCTTATTTCCATTCAGCTGGTCTTTTTTCCATCCAGTGCTTTTCTTGGTCACCCACTGCCCTAAGTTTGAAATCTGGTGTAAACCTGGATTCAAGAACCCTCAAAGGTCATTACAGCAAGATTTTTCAACCATTACTTCCCAGTTTCCTGGGGAGACCATATACTACTTCTAAAACGTCTACAAAAGGAAACTCAGAAGGGAAAAGCCTATCACCATCAACTTTACCTAACTAGGAGGAGCCTACAAGTTAAAAAAGAAAAACAGCTCTGCTGCATATACCTTGTAGATAAATAAATGCAGTAAAGATTTCTGAACATGGTAGAAATTCACCAGCAAACAACTAAGCTGAACAAACACAAACTAGTTCAGGTAGCAAACAGTAAATGGGCTTGGTCCCAAGGGTCCAGGGCAGATGATGCCATCTTCACCAGAGCAAGGACAAGATCAATAGGACCTCTCCTCAGAATGACACAGACAATCCCCTATGCTAGCAGAGACCTTAAAGGTCACAGCTGAAAACCACAAACAAAACTACTGAGATGCTGCTGTGTCCCTTTGTTCCCCTTTCCCATCACAGTTTAAAATGACAAACACTCCAGGTTAAATGGCTAACATAGCAATGAAGCGAGAGAGAACCGTTAAAATGAATGATATTGGTCACCACAGATATCAGCTTCCATAGTGCTGCACTGAATTATTTATTAAAAAGTTTCCATTGCTACAGAGGTGTCAGCTGAACTCACTCCAGCTTCGTCACTCTGTGCACACCAACAGTTGCCAGCCTGCAAAACATGCTTGAGGGGAGCTCTACTACAAGTAATACTGACCAGTAACATTGAAACCCTGGCATGGTGCCCATGCCAAAAAAAAATTATTATTTTTTTTAAATAGTACCAAATATTTCAAGGAAATTAAACCTTTGCTATAATGGAGTCAATAGGGAAGGGAAGAAGGTGGTGTTATCCGGTCCCTTTCCAGTTTTATTTCTAGAGCTACCTCTCATTTGCGGTAGCACACATCTCTGGGGAACTTCTTGTTTGCTGGAAAAGTTGACTCCAAGACTTCTTTTCCTTTCCTTCCTTCTTGCCTCTTCATGGAAATTCAGAGTATCATCCAAACACAACCATCTGCTTCTACACCCACGGAACCCTCCCTAGTACGGGTATACAACAGGCTGTGTAACACCTCTACTCCTCTCTGGCACTTGCTAGAAAAAGGGAGGAGCAGTGTCAGTCTGGGTGGTAGCGACAGAGCTCAGCTCTCCTCCAGCTCCCCACTGCTGGGATTGCCACAGCACCACCAGCATCACATGTTGTACCCTGTCACCCTCCAGAACATCGTACGTTCCACAATGACACTGAAAAATTTATATAAGCCAAAGCTTTATTTACAAAGTTGCATGTTATGCTTTCAGCATCATATTCTATAAGTTTACTGCAACTCCTTATCATCTTGACATTTTTTGGTACAGAAGGGAATGTTTTCAAACCACTAAAAATTCTGTATCAATCTCCTCTAAATCTCAAACAAGAGAGGCAAGCACAACCAACATGATCAGAGCAGGTTTTTCTCATTTATTCCAACAGAAGTTGACTGGAGCCAAAGGAAAGGAGAATTAGATTCCATGCTACATGATTAGACTACATAATGTCATTCTTCCACACCACATAGCCAAAGGTTTATAAGGGCAGAAAGTGACAATGTGGTATTCCAGCCCCTTCTCTGGCCTAATTTTGTTCATAAATCTTGCCCAAATTAACTCCTGCTTTTTAAAGGTTCCAAGTTGCTCTACAATTAATTTTTCCTCATTGTTACAAACACTGTATGTAACTCCTACTCTAATGTTCTTAAGGTTCAATTTCCCTTCACTCAAAATCTCTCCTATCTAGTTCAATGCCCCTTCCACTACAGAATTAATGTTTTCCACAACACAGAAATCTAGTCATCCCTACTGCTCACCTACAGCAGGTTAACTGGGCTGCTCTTTTTGACATTTTCACCTGGAAACATGCTTTCCTCAGAGGGATACTCTCTGAGCCATTCCCAGTTAGTCAATAAATATCCTTCCTGAACAGTTGACCACACAGATAGGCGAGAAAAACGTTAAACATATGAATGGAAGCAGGAAAGTTATTTCCAACCACACCACTGGACAGTGAGCTCCTCTTCAACAGCCTACCAAACTCTTCCTCCTCCACATACAACACCCTCCAGCCCTAAATCACTGTTTTTCAGAAGTTTTTTGGTTTTGCTTTTTTAGAGATCTTCACTGTTTATCTCTACACAAATCAGCTTAGCCTTCCTCTGCTATTGGTACAAAAAAAAAAAAGCCACCAAATATTCCTACAAATATTTACTCAAAATATTAGTGAATTAAGCCTGGTACACTGTGTTAGTGTCTGCTCCATGGCATCTTTAAATAATGGGTTTAATTAGCTTTTTAATCTAAAGTTAATTCCTAATCACAACAGGTACCTTTGTGGAGTACACTTTCAAGGACTCAGCTCCCAGTAGACACAATACTCCCAATATCCAACAACACCCCTGCAATCCAGCAAGTCACTTCATGTCTTTTCACACTGCCAGACAAAGCAACATATCTGACACATTTAATACACCCGAAACCAGCAACATCACTCTCATGTTTGCCAAGCAGTGTCCTACATTTACCATGCACTGGTCTGGTATATTGTGTGATAGTTAATAATAGTTCATGACAGAACTGCAGTAATGCTGTGTAAATGACAAATGACTGCACAGAACATTGCACATAAAATGCTACCCAGGGATTAATCTAACAGAAACCACTGGAGCTGCAATAGTAGGTCTTTCCATAGTCATAAAACACAGAGGTTATACTCTGAATATTAAACTGTTCATTCATAAAGCTGGTCTAAAACCACTTTAATAGAAGTGTAGATGCTGCTATAACCTAAAATCTGAATGCTCCCCTCCCCACAGCTGAAGAAAGAAAGGGAAAAAGTACTCAATGTTTTTCACTATCAACAGTTTTAGTAAATTAAAAGTGTCTGCAGTATCTTTCATTAAACACAATAACACTTGTTCCTCACAGCAAATACAAAATTGGATAATGTCAACATGCTAACAGACACCTGCACAGGATTCCTTCTTCCTCCTCACCACCATTTTGTTCTATGAACTTGTGTTACTGGGGAACAAAATCACTTAAATAGGGATTTAAACAAGGGGAATGGAAAAAAAAGAAAAGGCTTCCTTCCTTTGTTATTAGGGGTCTAAACTAGCCCAAACCATGACTAAATATACTTACCTTTTTTTATCCTACTGTAATGCCAAGATTCAAGCATGGTCCACTTACTTTCTAGTATGTTAAGCCAATCAACGAGATGTTTAATTTCCTCTGCCCTTCCTCACCCTTATCCAGTTCACTTCCAGGTTTACAAAACCAGAGTATTTCAGCAATGCTCCCTTCTCCCCTTCATCAAGAAGCATTTCATTTCTAAGAATCAACATACAACAGATATAATCATGAAGAGTAAAATCGAATTCCCTGGAAGACACTAGACCTTTGCACAGAAGATAGCTTCCAAAGGCTCTAAGTTGGATAAAACAGTGAAGATTATTTAATTTTAAGCATTTCTCAGGTAAATTACATTGCTTGGAGTGTTAATCTCATCATAAACTGATGTAACATGAAGTGAAATAAACTTTTGCATTTAACCAAGCTGAAAGCATACCCTCAAGATATTAAGCCTCTAAAAAGTAGCCCCTGGTTATCAAATGCCAGTAATATGCCAGCATCTGTATTGTGGGTACCATAAAGCGCTGGTGTTGACATAAGAATGAATTTTCCTTATCTGAAAAATCAGCACCTGTATATTTGACTCAGGCTTGGTCTAGGAAGAAGAAAAACCTATACATTAAAAAACAGGCAGTTGATACCGTTTTTCTACCAAACACCTGGGACATCTCAGAGCATCCTTACTTTCATGCCAGCCCTGCAGAACTCAGTGACTGATGAAAAGCACTTCACCACACCAAGCCTGCACCACGGTTTCCTTGCAGAAGACTAGTAAACCTGCATTCAAGTCCTTACACCTTCCTCAGATGCATGTTATACGCCACTATTCCTGCAACACAGAAATGGGAATGTGTAGGGCATTAAAAAAAATACTCAATACAGTATCGCTTTACAGCAAAGACTCATTTTGGTGTTTCCTTTACTGTACAAAAGGTTCAAGTAAAGTCCACCTCAAACATCCATCTAAAACCCAAAAATCTAATGAAACCTGGCATTTCCAGCACTTTCAGTTTTCTTTAAAATGTCAGCACATTCAGATTTTTATGGTACTCTTGAGCCTCCCAGGTTGGTGGGTTTTTTTGTTTTTCTTACTTTCTCTGCAAGGGATTAAGAAACTGAGAACCTGTCAGTTCCTAAACTGGTTTACATAAACCAGCTCTAATTAGACTCTAAGTCTGCTACAGTCAGCATCATGAGAGATCTCCACATTTCCCTGAGTATCTCAAAGACCACTATACTGCCACACAGGATGGACAGAAAAACTCCTGTTACTGATCTTCAAACAGTTACTGAACAGAACTCACGAAAATTATCAGCACGAATAAAGTGAAATATGACTAAGATTCTATGTTGAAATACACATCTCTGGAAAATTTTCTTAGTGGTAGTGCAAAATTTTATTATCAAAGCAAACCATGCAAAACAACAAAAGGTCTAAAGGTTTTACACCACTATGGAGGGACATATCAGGAGGTCTGTTTTTCAATCAAAGCCTATTCTGGCAAAAAAGTCTTTCTCCATTTTAAGTACCAGTTAGAACTGCAACAATGATTTTTTTAAATTTAGTCCCAGAGATGCTTTACAATTTTTAATGCTTTACATGCATGTGATACTTAAATCATAATTAAAGAAACCACAAAGGTGACAGTTCCAGTTCAATACAACAGTTTGTCTAAAATGACCTACAATATGCACTGTCTCAAACAATTCACTTTTATTAGCTTCTCTCTGATGAGGCTTCCTCTCCCAAAGACACTGTTCCATCATTAAGTCAAGACACAAATTAAACAATTTTGGCTTTAAAAAGTCAAATGACAAAAGTAAAAGTCATTTACATTGCAATAACCAACATGCTGGCTTATCTGTTTCTCCACAACACTTCAGTACTCTTTTCTTCTTCCAGCTCTCCACAATATCACAACCTTCAGGAAGACTCCTGCATTTTCTACTGTAAAATGCATTAGTTTCCCTCTGAATGGGCTGAGAACTGATTTGCCACCATGCAAACATCCCTGCTGCCCCTCCTGCTCTGGAAGGCAGCACCACAGGCCCCACACCATTAATCCAACTCTCCTGTTCACATGAAAGCTGCCATCAGCAGCAGCCACCAGCAAGTTAGTGCTCATAAGACTCTGCAAAAGTCTCCTGGAATTGATGAGTGTGTTCACTACAAAATATTTTGTCTCCAGTACCGACAGTGTTTTCAAATCCTGTCTCTCACATGTTAATATTGAATCAGGCAAGAAAATAAACATTTGCACTACCTACTTAATGCTGAAGCTCACTAATTGGAATCTTGCTCTCTCTTGGATGATGCAGAAAACATCTAAAGCAGCAGTAGGCAGACAGCATGATATATCGTAGGTACCCTATAACCTGATTTCAGTCAGGAGCTAGACATTTACAGTTTCATATTGGGTCACCCAAATGTGCACTCCCAACACCTTCTTGCTTTTCACATGGTTCTGGACAGCCTAGCTTGCTGAACTAAACCTCTACAGATGTATTTGGGCATTCACCTCAGAACACCCAGGCATGCAATTGCTGCCCTGCAGACAAGCATGGCTCGTCAGACCGGAACAAATTTATAATCCAGGCCTGATTTGCACACACAAGTAATACAGGTGTAACTACAAGGTGGTTTTCTGTTTGATAAATGAGTGCACAGAAAGAGAAGAGAGCCAAAAATGCAAGAGCGATGCTGGTTTAGCCAGTACCTCAGCCAGTCCTTCAGGACCACAGAGCAGGAGCTGCTGCTCAGGGAAGCAGATGGAGGGAAGCCGAGCATGTTGGCAAAGCTCTGGGCCCATGAGGCTGCACAGTGTGAAGAAAGGAACTGTTCTCATGGGGACTGAACACTAAATAATTCTGATGCTAGAGCAAGTGTTGAAGCCAGTCCTGAAACAGAAGGCATCAACTGTAAAAAAGGATCTACTAAAATGCATTAGCAAGAACAGCAGTTCTCTAGACCTGCCACTTAGAAAGGTGAAAATTCTTTATCCAGATAAATTATGGAGCTTAAACTTTCTATACAAAGTATATACAATATGACTGAGGACCAAGGAGACATTTTAATCCAATCATTCATATAAATGTTTCCTTAAAGAAAAATATTTTACCGTGTACTCCAAGTTGATGTACTTAAAAATACAAAGCTCCACTCTTCTTTCAGTGGATAAAACTTCCAGAAAGAGCAAAAAATCCTGAAAATTACTAGTAAGAAATGGAGTTCAAATGAGAAAGGAGTTGCTGTTAAAATGAAGGTCTCTCAATAGTAGAGGCTGTTTAAGATCAAGTAAGTTCTAATCCACTTGCTCCTTAACAAATTAATTTCAGAGTAAAACAGAGCTGTGGTGCCATTCTGTCAGTGGCAGCTGTTTTGAAAGGTTCTTGCTGCTCCCTTACATCCCCTGATATTCATTGCTGCGCTCCAGAGGTGCCAATACAATTGTTTGCATGACTCTGCCCTAAGTCAGGGTTTCAAGAATTGTCCATTTAAAGGGGAAAACAATACCAAAATAGTAAAAATATCCCAATAAGGTACTTTTTAACAAAATACACCCTATAAAACAACCATCAAAAAAACCTGATGTGACAAGTTAAGACAGAACTAACAGAAACATCTTAAATTGAATTTTTGCCTCCATGGAATAACACAGTCACAGCTTCATAAGAGGAAAAATCATTCACTTCTGGCAAGAGACTGCACTCCTGCTTTCTTTCTCCTCCCTGTTTTTCCAAGTCTTTCCTTCCCCAACAAGCAAAAAACCCCACCCATGCCTAACAAGTTCTACTGTCCCCTTTAAGAGCTTGGAAATACTGAGTGCAAAACCAACACAAGCTGGAATCAGGTAATTTTTTTTGCTGGTTTTCAGTAGGAGGTAAGATGGAACTCTATGTAACAGAGACATAGCAAATAGGGTAGAATATATGTGGAAAAATAAGAGAAGCATTGAGGAAAGTACAGAAAGGAATGTCGATACATTTGCTCAAAAAAAAAAAAAAATCCCATAAGAAGATTTTCTTCCAAAAAGGGGAGGGAAAAAAGGAAGAAAAGGAATTGAAGTTTACTATATTGGTTAAAAGCAACCATGTTACCACGTTTGGGAAGCAAAATCTCTTGGTCCTGTGTTTCTACTTGAATAGGTACATATTATGACAATTCAACATTCCAGACAAACAACATAAAACATTGATATGAAACAAGGCTGAGCTCAAAAGACTAGCTTTGACTCTATTATTGTTGTGTCTTCTGATTAAATATACATAACACCTGCTGTAATGTGTAAAAACAGAGGAAAATCTGGAGGGTTTACTTGTTTAAAATAGAAATTGATTGCCTCATGAACAGCCCACTTATCAAAGTATGATTTTTACTTAGAAATGTGTGATTTTTCATAAACACCAACAGAGAACATTATGAGGAAGCCTGCAAGATTTTTTGGATGGCAAACAGACTATTGATATGACTATCAGAGACTACATCATCACAAGTCATGCTACTCTAATTCAATTACACAGTCACTGAACAATTTCTGCATGAACACAAGCATTTAATTAAAAACAAAATTACACTTACCATGTCCTTTTCAATTGCTCAATACAAAAACCATCCTACACATTGAGAAAAAAACATACCTGTTCCCCCTAAAGACTATGAACAGGAATTTGAGACATGCACAACATTTATTGTTAATAACATACCCCACTGGCTTTGATATTCTTTCATGAAAGCAAATCAGAAAAAAAAATCCAAATGTTCTTTTTAAATATTGAGATTTCAAACAAAACTTCTACTTCAATATTTTCCACCTAGCTTGAAGTAACAGAGCTCTAGCTTAAAGGGTCTACATTCTTTAGACTGGAAGAGACAGGATGAAATTCCTGCTTCGACTTAACAGTTTCACCTTCACCACATTTGAAGTATCAAGGAAACCAGTGCCAAAAGTTACAAATGATGCAATAATGTTATTTCTCTTACACTGTAGCAACAATTCAGAAAGCATCCTGAAGCTTATGACCTTACAAAGTTTCCAGGCAAGATGAACCATAAAGAAGTTAGCACAATAAAATCACTGCAGGTTTTAGAGATAACCAGTCCAAAGTGACAAACTTTAGTCACTTGGGTTCCCCACCTCGTAAACTTCACATTGCTCCCTGTTCCTTCCTGCTGACAGACCGTGTTCACTCTCCTTCACATTGCAATAAAAGAAACACTTAAGGAAGGTACTGTAGAATTACCAGAGTAAACTGGTATCAGATTACTGGATGATGTAGCTCCCCAGGTGAGCACAAGAGAAACAGAACTTGAGGCAGCAGTCCCAATTAAACTTGGGCAGAGTTTATACAGCCAAACTAGCACAGACACCCCCCAACCTTTAAGCATTGTTCAATCATGAAAATAAACCATCTAATTTAATATTTTCTCTTATCTCCCAAGTGGAGGGAGAAGACGGGGGAAACCCCAAATAAACAGCAAACCAAAATACACGCATGTTACTGCATTATGAGGACAAACCAGTACTACATGCCTTATACATGAGTGTTCCACAAACACCTGCTGTTTTGGGTTGTTGCTTTCACTGTCTATGATAAACTATATTTAACATGCACCTGTGTTTTTCACCTGTCCTCCTCCAAAAAACTCCATCCACCAGAACTGATCTTAAACACACAGAGGAATCCAAATAGCTGTTACTTTAATTCATTACTTTTATTCTGCTGGTAATATTCTCATTTTTTTTCCAACTCTCTCAAAACTGAAAGCATCAAATCCCAAAATACATTTTTCATAAAGCCCAAGTCCATTAAAATGTAATTTCTGATTAAGAGAAATGGAAGCAGGAGCTAGAAGTATTCACTCAACTCACAATGCTTGTCTTCATAAAGCATATTAACTCTCACCCCTGCATTTGGAAGATGTAAAATATATATTTCTGCTTTTGAAAATATCTAGAAAGCTATTTAACATCGTATTTACAAAGAACAAGTTTTAGATGTGACCTCCAAAGTTGACGCTATTCAGCAAAGAAGGAAAGTATTGCAGAATATTTCTGAAGTATCTTATCTAAATGACATAGATGTTCATACTGAATATGTGACACAACATAAGGCGTACTATTCTTCAAGGGCTGTGTTTTATTTAAAATATAAAATACAACCATTATAAACTGTCAGTGCAATTTCACACTTCAATAGCATGTTTCAGTGATGGTTTTGGCTCGTTCAAAAATACATAAAAACACCCTAATTGGAGTGCTATTTTAGAAAAAATCTGAAAGAACCTCTTTAAGGTTTCTAGAACCACCTTCACCTGACTTCTGTGATTACACACAATAAATGGCACCAGTAAATACTAAATCATTGTAAGAATACGTCAGTACAGAAACTACATTCAGTTTTGTTTCTAATACTCCCAGGATTTTAAGGAGATTATACTTTCAAGTGACACCGTCTGCTTGGAATCCAGTCAATTTGAAAAGAAAGAAAATGGATTTACATTCATTTCACATTCCTCAGCTTTCCTAATCCTACTGACAAATTTTATAGTTTTAAGAACATGGCTGCAGTAGAAGCAGCAAAGTAACTACTCACAAAAGCAAACAAAGTAAACAGATAATACAATTTATTTTCTTGAAACTTCCTTGCTTGTACTAACACTGCATAAAATACTTCTTGAGAAAACTTTGATTACCATGCTCACAAGCAGTTACATAATTTTTTTAACCAAGTTACTACAAAAAGCACATGCACTCTGGAAAGACAAAGGAAAATCTTTTTTTTTTTTCTTTCTTTCTGTTCTTTCAGAGTGGAACAAATTACATCTTCTAAAAATTGAATGTCAATGGCTGGAAGCCCAAATCTGTTTCATCTTTCTGCATAAGGACAGGAAGTAAGGTCACTGACAGATTCTAATGGAAAACATCTTCAAACCAAACTCCTGTTCTTGATCAGGATTTTGTTCTGTGACATGTAATTTCTATCCCAATACATCACCCAAGTTTTAAATACAGACATCCACTGGAGAAGTTACCTAACCAGAATCCAGTGTAGCTGAGAAACAACCGTCTGTCTCCCATTCAAAAAGTAACCTGATACTAGCCCAGAGGACTCTGCTACATAAATGCTTGGAGCTTTGTCTCCAAATAATGCAAAACTATATCATTGTGGCTTTGTGGTTGAGCAGTGCTCACTGCAATCTGCATACATGTGGTGGCATTTATTTGCAATAGAATTGTAGGCCACAGGAGAAGGTGAGACAGGCTCAACATCTAATCAAGTTCACACCCTACTAGAAGGAGAATAAACTTCCCTGCACCACCCTGCAGTATCAAACTGCCTTTACATGAGGAAAAAGCTTTACTTAGAGACTGTCCACAAACTAGTTTAATACATTGTTGGCTGTGGTGCAAACAAAAGGAAATCCTTTTTTAAGAAATCAAATCAGTTTAATTTCCTTATTCAGTATGAAAACACGTACTAAGTAATTCAGACCAATAGAATGTAAATTAAGAAAAAAATAGGCTGGAAAAAAAGTCTGTAAATTGTATCAATACTACTTAAGAAAAAACACCTTTACCCGTATTGTCCACCAGTCCTATGTGACCATTTATATACAGGTACATTTAGAGTTCTCAAGTACATCTTACCAGGCACCTGTGAGTTTTTTACTGAAATTGAGACCAGCTACTCATTTAGAAAACGCCCTTCTGCACAGTTCTAAGTCAAGCTCTAAAGCGAAAATGCTCAAGTCAAATATTCAGGGAAGCCACAAAAAACCTCCAACTTAGCAGTATCAAGCAGCCCTCCTCTTACCACAACACTTCCCAACTCAGCCTTCCACTATCAATACCCTAATCCATCTCCCCAGTTTCAACCTCTCCTACAGCAGCCTCAGCCCCTACAGTTATCTTTGCCATTCCTTATTTCAGCATCCTCCTGATCAAAGCGCCTATCCTCTCTCTCTCTCTCACACCCTGCCGTGCCAACCAATTTCAGAAAAAGGGCACAAAGACAGCTCCATACTGCCTTAACTGTCCAGAAAAGCTTTGCCAGGACACACTCACTGCAGAGCTGAGAAGTGCACACACCTGAGCCGAGGCCAGCAAGCACACAGCTCCAGTCACCACATCCGAGCTGCTCCAGTCAGGAAGCTCTGCCACTTCCCAGTCACCAGCTGAGACACCCATTGTCTCTCAGCTACTGAAGAACCAAAGCTTTGCATTCTCCCTGTGACACAGACCCTCGGTCAGCAGTGCACACAACACAGACAGCCAAGATTTCATCTAGTGCTGCTTATTTGCCCACTCTCCCAATTACCTTGCATCACTTAGGACCCCTTGCTTCCACCATCGCTCCCTTCACTAAGGACCAGGGCAAACCCTACGTTCTCTGCCACAATGAAGTTCCCAGCTTGCTCAACTACACATTTCATAGAAATAGCAATGAAGTGTTTTGAGCATAATACTGCCTCTCTTTCCATCCCACCTGTGAGATACACAAATGCTAATAATAATTCAGTCAATGAATAAAGACATGCCATTAGTTGTACCTGTCCTCTCAGTGATAACCTATGTAGTATTATAAAATGCTTCACAAAGTGAACTTGTATAGAGAAATAACTTATAAAATTAGTGCGTTCCTCCTGCCTGTTAATTACCACAGATAAAGTCACGACAGCAAGGATTACAAAATGTTCTTTGAAACCTTACAAAACTGTTAAGCCTAAAAATCAACATAAACCACAGATTGTTCCTTCACTTCATCAGCACACTGAAGTTCTCAGTAACAAAAAAATCCAAATGTTGCAGTCTGCACATAAAACTACATTATTTATTATTTATTTATTTGTTATTTGTAGTATCTCACAAAGACAGAATTGCAAAATATTTCAGAGGGTCCTCTACTTCATCCTTTTACAAATGACTGTTGCAAACCACTTCTGTTAGATCATTATATAAGCTCATTTTTCAATTCCAGTGACACATTACCTTATTGCCCCAACCCGTGCATTTCCGGGTTTCATTATCCCCACTGTTAAAAAGATCAGCAGTTAGAAAACCTGTCTTGTTCACTGCAATTCAAGTCTTCTATCCTTCCACTGTTTATTACACTTCTCTTTATATTTATCTTTTATATGTTTGAATGAAGTCCTGTCCACCCGGATTCTTTTCTAGATTAGGCAGTTCCAATAGTTCTGTGATCTAAACAGTCTCTAGTAGCTTGTCTCTTCCTTGAAGGACAAGGCCCCATCTAGACAGAACATTCTAGCTGGAGCTCTTCTGCCACAAAAGAGAACTAACAAGTTATTACACAGGATATGTCTAAGATTAAAACTCATGTGTTCACAAGATCCAGCACCACTGTGATCCTGTTGAAGCACATTCTGTCTGTGATCCCTGATAAACACCAGGTCCCTTAATACAACACTGTTGCATTGCTTAGTCCCCATCCTACAGCCATGCAGGTTTTCAATCCCTTCAGTATGACACTATTATGCATGTTCCTTACTGAAAAATATGGATTTCAGACCCTTGATTTACTGTTTCCACCATTCTTCCCTCCTCTTCCCCTTACTTGCTAGTGGATTTTAGCCTCTTACGTACCTCACACCACAAGACCTGATGTGCTGTCTTGACCAGATGGCTGAAGCCAATTCAAAATTCCATACAGGATATTAATTCATAGAGGAGAAACCTCTCTAAATCAGAGGGGAGAATGGAAGAGGACTAAAAGGATTAGAAAGCAGTTTATGCATGAAGAACAGACAGGCAGGGGATGTAGGTTGAAATTGCTAAAAGTGAGCAAACATCAATAATCATGAGCTCTTTTTAAGACTATTTTATTAAAAAAAAAATCAATAAAATTCTAGTACACTTTGATACAACACAGTACATCTTCCCATCTACAAGGCTAATTAGCTCACTAAAAAAAGTCTTAATATGGTAAATGCATACTGTTACGCCACTACCTGCTACTTTCTATTTGCTTAAAATAAGTTATTTTTTGCACTTATTATCTGTGGATTCAAGTTCTGCAGACTGGTTTATCATCCACTGGATCTCTACTGTTCTAAAGAAAAAAGTCTGACTTTCTGATGAACTTTCATTTGCGCTGTTACTGCATCTGCACATTTCATGGTATTCTGAAAACCAAACAAGGAACTGTATCTGAAAAAATCACATTTTACAAATGGTGAAAAGAAGAAACGAGGTCAAATTCCAAGAGCCTAATCTGAAACATTAATTAGTATTTAGAATTAGACACAACATCTATTCAAGAACTGCTCCTCTTGACTTCTTTGGCAGCTGCAAGCACTCAGCATTTCTGCAACACAGATCCCAGAGGTCTCACATCCAGTAAATGAGGAACACACACAGCTAGTGACCACCTGTGGGAAGCTTGGTTTAAGCAACTTGAGCATCACTGAAACTCTGCAACAGCAACACAGTTCAATTGTCTAGGACACCATTTAATTACATTAACAGTGAAACCCTTATTCAGACTTTCCTGTCCCTCACTTCGTTCATGTCACACCTTCAAACATCTGCTACAAACGGAGCAAGAGTCCTGTGGATAACTTCTTCATGTTATCCAACACCCATTTCTCCCCAGAGCAGGATCAGTTTTGTACACTGAATGCAATGATGATCTTGTCTGTGTGCAGGTATTTGTATGTGCAGACAGTTATGTGCAGGTGCCTGTATAGCTATAAACATTATCCATATGGATATAGGCTTTGTGACCATGTGAGCATAGCTGTACTGTAACTTACAGGCACAGAAGTTTAAATTGTACAGGTTATTTTAACATCAGTATTTCCAACCTGCTGATTTTTGCCTTTGCAGTCTTTATATGCCACTACAATTTCTGTGAAGGAATTTTACCAGTTTTTAAAACAAACTTGGAAAACCACTTCTGTCACAAAGATGAAGCACACACATTCATGACATGTTCAAGGACTAGCAGCAGATTATCATGCTCCTGACTGAGAGGAGAAAAGAGCTAACACTCTGAAGCCCTGGGTTCTGTGCCAGATGCTGGAGAAAGTGTCCCAGAGCAGTGGGTACAACACACTTTCCTATTCCTAAATTCCAAGCTTGATGCTTTTGGCACATCTCCACCAGTCTTGTCCCAGTCCCTTATCTTCCCCACTTCTGATTCATCCTTTCAACACTATTTTTTTGAGGCTTATTTTCCTTTTTTAAAGTGAGTCCATCTGTGTTTCCCAGCATGCTTATCCTACTACCAGACTGCACTGCTTACTTCATCTAGGATTAATTCCTGCATTGCAGTTTCCCTTATCCACAGATCTATTTTGCACTCCTGACCTAAAGTCTTGCCTCCTAGTCTTTGTGCCCTGCCAGTTCCAGTTTCTTTCATCTCATAAACCCTCTTGCAATTTGTGTCTCTACTCCTACAACTTCCAGGTTTCTGAACATATCTCATCAATGAGCAGACCAGTGACTGGAAAGATCCACAGACCCTTCTCTTACCTTACACCCTTACTCCAAATGAAACCTGAGTCCCCTGCTGGCTCCTTCTAAAGCCTTCCCTCTGTTTTCCCTCTTGGGCCTAATGCAATTAAGCACCACCACACAACAACACACCAGAAGGCAGATGCCCAAGCTGCCCTAAAGAAAGTAAAGCACTCCAGTACACAGCAGAGACATGCCCTTAAACACAGGCAGGCAGGTGCCAGTTCTCAGTCCTAAAGCTCAATCCAGTCCCACTTCTGGAGCAGTTTGGATAGACTTTCACAGTGAAGTCCAATCTTTCTCATAACATTTTGGGCTATAGGAAGCCTGCTGAGTACATCTGCCCAGGTGGTACTCCCTGGTCAGTATTAATAAGTAGGTGAGGTCCCATGAGAACAGACTATATTCAAGTTTTAGCAGACTAAAAAGGGTATCATCTCTATCACAGCCATGTCTGCCTAAATTTAGCTGTTATAAGGTTTTGAAAAAAAATCACTTTCAAAGCAGCAGTCAATAAAACATCCCCTTCAGAGCAGACACAATCAGCCAAAGTTTAACTGCATGCTCCAAAGCATAAGGGTTCTTTTTCAGAAAAGAAGCTGGCAGAACTCAAAGCAGAAACAATTGTTTTCCTCTTGCCTCAACATCAGAAGTAGCTGAACTCTTTCAACTGACATTTTGCAAAGAAAAAAAAGCTTCAGCCCATAGCAAAATGCACACTTTATAAAATTTCAACTGAAATATTTAAGTTCGTTCTCAATGCCACTGCAAAGCAGAAATACTTCTTAGACACATCTTATAACATCTTATAGCTTTAGTAAGAGCTAGCACAATCAGGCCAGTTTACCATTTTCCAGTATTTTTTATGGGCAATTTATATACAATTAATTACACCGATGAATCAGGAATTAGAGTACTGATAGTCAGTTTTATCTTCCCCCTCTCCCCCCATCTCATGTGTTAGACATCACTAATGCATTGCTGTTATGAAAAGTTTTCCCTTAGTCTTCCAAAACAGCTGTCTCCAGCAACATCAACAGCTGAAAATACAGTACATATAGGAAGTGTCAATCAAATTTGTTATTGAGCTCATGTGTGTTTAGCAATCACTAAAGAAAACCATAGAAATATATGAATTTTCAAGGGATTAAAAAAGGTATCATAACATGTAACTCCAAAGCGAAAAAACTGTCCATACCATACTGAAAAGGACTCCATGAAAATGTGATTCTTACACATAAGCCAAAATAGAAATTAAGTCTGCATTGTTTATTTAATGCTACCATTTGACTTAACTATAGGATTACAAGACAAAATTTAAGGACAACCATTTCCTTACAGCTTTTTACTTATACACAGGTTCCCAGGACACACTGTATTTAATAACTCTTATGCAATTAGTGTTAATGGTGCTGTATGCCACAATGGGCCAGGCTGGAGACACACTGGTAGTTAAGGGCATCATCCATAGTAACTTACGCAACTGGTGTTATTTATACTCTGTGCCACAATGGGCAAGGCTGGAGACTTGCTGGTAGTTTAGGACATCAGCCACAAACAGATTTACTTTCAAATGAAGGAAAGCCATGTCTCCCACAGCTGAAGTGAGACTGTATTATTAAGAAGTCTATTCTGCTTCATTTCTCTCCCAAGTGACTCCCACACACACACACACATTTTGAACTGACAAGTAAGAACTGGGATGTCAGAACCTGCCATTTACCACAATCATCAGCTTCCCAAGATTTCTTGGAAAAGATTTGTGCTGCAGCAAGAATCACTGCTCTTTAATGTGCCCAGTTCCTGAAATCTATTACCCAAGGAAGGTCAAAGCTGTTAAAGCCTACTTTGCTAAAGGCATGCTGTATTTCAAGTCCTAGCCCTGCCTGAGAAGGCTAAGACCTTGCTTCACAGAAAACAAATGTCACTCACAAAACAGATAAAACTGAACAAAAAGCTGCACTGTCCACTAGCTTGTTTAGCATTCTAACTTCTTGAAAGAACATGCAAACAAAAAACACATTTCCTCTGGCAAGACTACAAGTGTAGCTTGTAGACACAAGGCTGACATAAATAAAGCAAGAACAGCATAGAAAGCAGTCTTAAAGAGAATCCTCCAACCATATGGGTCTTCTGTGAAAATGAACTGGAAGCAAGCTTGACAAGCTGAACAGGCCACAAGAGACGTGATGCCAACTCAAGTGTCTGCAGCAGACTCATGCAATTAACTTGAATAAACAATATCCTGCAACTGTCCCATAAGGCAGCTACATCTGGTTCTTTGCCTGACCTCCACAACTTGTCTTTGGTCCTTGAGTCTCTGAGGAGACTCACTGCAGTCTTTTCAGAGTCCAACATACAGCTCTCCTCCCTCTCATGAAAACAGTGCAGTGAGACAAGATAAACCCTCTTGATTGTCAGTGCAGGAGTTGCACAGATTGTGCAATGGAACAAAAGCAAAAACACAGCCTGGGCTGAGCAGCAAAGACATTCACAGAGCCTGGAGAAAGCCCTGCTTCACAGAGGTGCTCAAATGCAGACCTACCATTAGCACTCTGGCAGTACAACCACATATTAAGAGTTCAGCATCTGCTTAGCTGTGGAAGCTGAAGCCCTGATTCAGTGACATGTGATTTCAGTGGGAGCTGGATCAAGCATTCCAAAACCTGAGTTGATTAACTATTAGATTTTCTTAAGTGCTGACGTTGACTTTGCTATTTCAACTGTGAGCAAGTGGTCATTCCACTCTTACTGTATGCCTCCTCTGCATAACTCAGACCTGTAGGAGAGCTGTTCCTAGACTGGTCAAGACCAAATGGCACTGAAAAGCAAATGAACTGCACCCTAGGGAGATACACAAGAGTTGTAAATCTGTTGATCAGGTAAGTGAATGCTGTCCAAGCCTACTGCATATGGTCAGTATACAGGTCTTCTATTTCTCACCACCCATTACACCATCAAAACATTTCAAGGCTAAAGAAAAGATTAAAGACTGTGTCCAAATTTTCTAAACATAAGGGGCCCCTGACAGAGAAATCAGGCTCCTGTCACACTTTTTAATAACACATTTCACCTTAACCAAAAGGAACGAGACATCCTTGTTCTCTGTAACCTGCAGACTTTAAATCTCTACAGTCAGTGGATCATTTCTGAGGTGCCTGTGAAAAGCATCCTCTGAAGAGCAAGTTTGCTCTTACTATCCTCAACTTCATTGTACATGATTCACATGCCCCGTGGGAAGAGAAAACTTAGAGGGCTCTCAAATCAAAACAGCTTGAAGGCTCCTGCCCTAGAACGAGCAGGAAAGCATCGCTTTGGGCAAGATATGTTGTCTCTGAGTGCTCTCTTCCAGTAGCCCAAGCACTGGCTGAGTTACATAACATTTCTACTGCTGTTTTTAAGTTATACAAGAATGCACAATAATCACAGAAATGTTTACAGAAATTCACAGTCATGTTTAATTAAGAGCTATGATGTGTTAGAGAAACAATTAAACAAAAGCCTTCACTGACTTACTATGAAAATACAGAAGAAACCCAGCCATTCTATTAAAGAGCAAATCTCCAACTTATGAAACTACTGCTTTGCCTCCTACTTGTATGCAAAGCCTGTTCTATTTAAGAAAAAGAACTGCTGAAGTTTACTAGAAATTATCAATTTTCACGTAGGCTGGAATGGAACATCTCGTGTTGGCTACGAAGGGAGCTGGAGGAGAGCACAACTTCTCTGAAAACCCAACTAGTCACCACCAAAATCGAACTACTTTCTGAAGTGAAATAAAGGATTATTAAAGAGATAAGCATGTTTTGTAACACCAAGGGTTCTTAAGCACCCAACAATAATCACCACAATTCTCTTCAAGTAAAAGAGTCAACACTAGTTGGTCCACTTCATGAAACTGGTTAATGCAGGTTTTTATCACTTCTTACCACTTATCAACAACTTACTGATGTTGATAAAAATGTATTACTTTATACATGTTATCTAACAAAAAGAAAACCTATACTGACAGCAAAATTGTACCTTTCCAATAAATGGTAGTTGTTTCAAATTTGAAAAAAAAAAAAAAAGAATTAAAGATGAACCAAGAAGTGCTATGGGAGCAGAACCAAATGAGACATTTTTGTGATTAAACTGTCTGCTTAACTACAGACTAATTTTGATACCTAGAGCCACCAGAGAACAGAAGAGAAAAAAAAAGGGGGTCACTGATTCATGGCTTTTTCGAAATACCTACTGAATACACCACCCCCCCTGGAGCCCGAACCATTCTCTCCACACACAAGTCATGCCACAGCAGCGCTTGGAAAGTCGCATTGTCCGTTTCGAGGGGCTCCGGTGCTTCCCCACTGGAAAGGCGAAGGAGAGCCAGGCTACCCTGCACCTCGCAGGTGCTCCCACCGCCTGACATGGGGCACCCCAAACGCCCCGGGCGCTGCGGCCACAACTCGGGGCGCTCGCCGGCTGGCACAGGACACGCCAGACACCCGAAACGCCAGGTCCCCCCTCCCCACACCGCTTCTCCCCTTCACTCCCGCGGGCTGGGTCCCATCCCCCGAGCCCCGGGGCTGCCCGCGGCCCCGCGCCGGAGCCTTCGCGGTCTGGCTGCGAACAATGCGCGCCTTTTCTGGCGGAGCCCCCCGCGCTCAGCCCAGCCCGGCCGGCCCCCGCCCGCCGGCACCGCCGCATTGTTACCGGCGCTGCCGCCCCCCGCACCGCCCCGCGCCCGGCACGGCCCCGGCCCCGCACACCTGCCCCCCGGGCCCCCTTTGTTCCCTTACCTGCGGCGGGCGAGCCCCGCAGCGCCGGCACGGCGAGCAGCAGCGGCAGCAGCGCGGGCAGCGCCGGCCGCCACCGCGCCGCGGCCACCACGGAGCGTGTCATCCCCTCCATGGCACGACACGGCCCGGCCCGGCGTCAAGTCATCGCGGCGGCCCCCGCGTCCCCCCCGCGGGGGGCTGGAAGGGCTGGGCGGGCTCGGCGGCTCCTCCCGGGCGCATCCACCGCCGGCGGGGCTGGGACGCCCGCGGACGGGAGGCCGCCGCAGCACCCACCCTTCCCCACGCCCACCCCGTGGGGAGTGTTCACGGGGGCAGCGCCGCGGCGCCTCCCAGAAGCGGCGGGCGGGGGCGAGCGGCACGGCTCGGCAGGCGGAGGGGCAGCCCCCGCGCTGCGGGGCGGGGGGCTCCGCGACCGGGCGGCTACGGCCCTTCACGTGCGAGGAGACGGCGGCGGCCGGCGGCGGCAGCCCGGACCCGGCAGCCCGGACCCGGCAGCCCGGACCCGGCAGCCCGGACCCGGCAGCCCGGACCCGGCAGCCCGGACCCGGCAGCCCGGACCCGGCAGCCCGGACCCACCGCCCGGCGCCCGCTCGCTCCCCGCCCGCCAGCGACGCGCTGCCCCGGCGGAGCCCGGCCCGCGGCGGCGCGCACAGCCGGGCCGCTCGCCCGCCACCTGCGCGCTCCCGGCCGCGTCCGCGTCTGCGCGGGGGCGCGCCCGGCCCGCCCCCTCCGCCGGGGCGGCGGGCAGCGGAGGGCGGGGCCGAGGGCGCGCCCCCGCGGGAGCCGTGAGGGGCGGGGCGGCGGCAGCTCCGCCCGGCGCCTCCCGCCCGCCTCGTCCCGGGAACGGGGCTGGAAGTGCCGAGGGGCCGGCTGAGTCACCGGTGGCTCCCGGTACCGTCTCTGTGAGCGGTGCGGCCGCAGGACCCGCTGTTTCCTGACTGCGCTGCCCTCATGGCACAGCGAGGTCGGGAGGATGGTGATCCCGTCCCGCAGACCCCAGGGCAGGCGGAGTGGTGCCTGGGGTCAGCCCCGCCTTCCCACAGGCTGTGCACGGAGTTTGAGAGCTGAAACTGTAATAAAGGTGCCAGCGGGAAAGGCGAAGGCGCAGCAGTGAGGACATAGCTGTGTGGCGGGACATCCACGCAGCATTAGCCTTCCTTTGGGGGATATCGGGCACAAAGACGGAGGGACTCTTTAACGGAGCTCTTCCCGAGCCCCGCTCTCCTCAGGAGCACGGCTGAGTACAGCAGTGATAAAACCACAGAATATCCTGAGCTGGAAAGGACCGGCAAAACCACCAAAGTCCATCTCCGGGCAGGACAGCTCCAAGAACCACACCACGTGCCTGAGACTGTTGTCCAAATGCTTTTTGAACTCTGTCAGACTTTGTGTTGTGACCACTTCCCTGGGGAGCCTGTTCCAGTGTTTAACAACCCACTGGGGGAAGAACCTATTCCTAATATCCAACCTAAACCTCTCCTGAGGTTCATGCCATTCCCTCGGGTCTTGTCACTGATCACCGCAGAGAGATCGGTGTCTGCCCCTCCTCTTCCCCTGGTGAGGAAATTGTAGACTGCAATGAGGTCTCCCCTCAGTCTCCTCCAGGCTGAACAGAGCAAGTGACCTCAGCCACTCCTTGTATGTTTTCCCTTCTAGATCCTTCACAATCTTCATGGCCCTCGTTTGGACGCTTTCTAATAGTTTTACATCCTTCCTACATTGTGTCACTCAAAACTGCACACAAATGCTCAAGGTGAAGCCACACCAGCACAGAGTAGAGCAGGACAATCACCACCCTCAGCTGGTCAGAGATGCTGTGTTGGATGCAATCCAGGACACCTATTGGCTGCCAGGGCACACAGTCACAAGGAGCACCAGTAACAGCTGGGAAAGGTGCCACCACAAATTAGAGCTGTGCTCATGTAGTTTCCAGCTGCACTCACAATTAGACTATCAGTTCATCAGGGGACTTTCTTATGCTTTTCTCAGCACGCATCAGTTGCAACAGAAACAAGTTACTCCCAGAGATGTATGGAAAGAGCAAATGATTCATTTTGCTGACATAGAGAAATAAAGCAATAAGTTTTAGCTGGACATCACAGCATAGTATCACTCAGACAGCAAAGGAAAATAAAGCATGGCCAGTCCTTGGCAGTGGAAACAAGCAAAGCTGAAATCACATCAGCTGAAGCTGTGGCTCAGTATAGACACAGTGAGTAAGGGGAGGGCATGAAATCTCAAAGAAACCCCAACTGATTTTAGGTTAGACATTTTCAGGGTTAAAAAGTCCATGGATTCCCTCTCTTTTATCAAAGGCAATCACTCTGATGAGTATTTCAGGCCTTCTAGCACATTCTAAAAGTCTCAGTCAGTACAATATAATTTTCTTTCATTTTGTACAGTGGAGCAATGTTTTACAGAACATTTTATGGGTGTTTAGAACCCATATCTTAAAGGTAAACTAAAAACCTAAGCTATAAAATCCCATGAAAAGATGTTAAACATTGCAAGAAGAAGACTACAGTAGGACAAAAAAACCTCACCCCATGGTTTTTGAAACATCTAGCAGAAAACTGAATGCAGAAATACTTGCATAACACGCACTTTTTTTTTTTATCTGAGCAAATAAGAAGAAAAATCAAGGCCTGAGGATTGTTTCTGCTGCATTACATTGCTGATAGAGAGAAGAATGTCTTTGATGTTCCTTTTAATTTACTAAAACCAGAACCCATTAGGACACAGCTTTTTTTCTTTGCTAGTTGCCAGTCCCTGAAAACAGTTCAGCTCAAAAGAGCACTCTAGCCTTTTTTTATGATTACCTACCCACCATTTGTGGATACATGCCATGTCAGGTTCTTCCTTGCTGCCATCTCCCTCAGTTTCTCTTGCCCTTCCCAACCTCTTCTGCAGATCTGCAGTGCAGGCTAAACAATAGCCACCAAAATCTCAACCCCCCCCATGTTACTCCAGTATGCCTTCATTGTAAGCATCAGTGTGCATGTATGTTTGGCATGTATGTTTGCAAGGCACATACTCTTTCTCTTTGCAAAATGTGGTTTTCTTTTTCTTTTAATAAGCTAGCCCTCAGAAGTGTTCAGCAAGTGAACGGGAATCCATCCCTGCTTCAGATTCAGTGGGAGCTTTGGCAGTTAGGACCCTTGAAATACTTAATTACACAACATACTTCAGACCCTATCATCTTCATTGAAAGATACCACATTTCGTCATCCTAACAATGCTTTTAGTAACAGAGCACATAAGGCTGCCTGTAGTACACTTCAGATTGCATGTAATTTGTTTCACCAAGATCCAAAGGTAACTTCCCAGACTAAAGTGTGAGACAACTTCTCTCACATTTCTGAGATGTTATCCGTAATGAAATATGCTGTAACTGCTAACTCATTCACTGTCTCAGCTAACACGATTTCCTGCTCCAGTTCCCAGAGTTCAGTTCACGAAAATAATCCTGTCTTGTGTTTGGGTTCTTGTTCCCTAGTTTCTGTGTCTTTTGAGACCAAACTGGTATTTATGTTACTTCCCCACTTCCAGGGCAAATTTAAGAACTGTCACATTCGATCACATATTCTCTACTCCCCTGCAATTTTACACATTCCACCAGACACCTCTAAATAAAAGTTCCATTGTTAAATAACAACTGGCATTGAAAGAGGAACTGTGAGGCAGCTACCTGTTATGCTACAGTTCACCCTCTGCTTTAGTCTGTTGTCTCCCAGAAGGTGTGAAAGAATTTCCCTACTCTCATATGATCCTCTGTCCTGCTTAGCCTCCTCTTTCACTGGAGCCATATTCAGGGCAATGCTTTTGCAGCTGTGGCTCCTACTCCTCTTAGCAATTACATTAACTTTAGTATCTTTGTACTGTTGTTTAGATTCTTTGAGTTTCTGCATTCTTTCTAGTCCCCATTTTTCCTGGAAAGCTACACTGTTTGTGTCAATCTGGCTGACATTTACTTTGTCCATTTGTCTTGAACCAGGATAGGAGTTATCCATATGAATTATCTTTGTGGTAGCTGATTCCCACCAATTTAAGACCAACTACAGGGTTTTTCTCCATCTTCCATTTATGTAGCCTTCAGCTATTTCTTCAGTGTACTTCTCATTTACAAGAAGGTCCTGTTTTCCTCTGTACAGCAGGAATTGTAACAAAAGACATGTTCTTTTGGTTACAGCTTCAAGCCTGTACTTCTGTTTGTGCATTCCTCAGGACTTCTTCCGGCTGTGTCAGTGCATCCTTACCACTTTCTCTCTGTTGTTTTTCACCTGTTACAGATGTAGATAAAAGGTGCTACAGAATAACCAGCAAGAACTTCCCACACATACCCTTGGTCAGATAACATGCTGGAATTTGTGGTGGAGATTACGTTTTTGTTTTCCCTTTGGAACAGCAAAAAACCCCCAAACACCTTACATGCTTCTAGGAAGTACCATAAGAATGCCAGTTAATTTTATCAATATAAACAAAACAAAACAAACAAAACCCTAAAGATCTATAGAAGGCTTCAGATTCCACTAAAACAAAAATATGAAAAACTATAACAGATTTTGCTGGGATATGAACACAGGCCAGAAATCCTGGAATCTTGCAAAATCATAAAGTGAAACTAGCTATAATTTTAACTAAGTTTTACTCTGCAGCTTCCAAAAGAGTTCACTACAAGAAGTAACTGATTTGGAGGGTGAGAAATTCTCTTCCCTATGGAAGCACATGGATCCTGCTGCGATCCATGGTGCTATGGAATAAGAAATGAGACATCCTGCTTAAGGAGAGAGTCGAAGTAATCTTTCCTAACAGTGTGACTTGCAAGGGTTATTTACTTACTGCTGAATGACTTCCCATTGCACATACACCAGGAAGCTTTTGACATTACTGTGCTTTCCACTACAGCGACGGCTACTCTGATTTATTACTGGGTCAAGGCTGAGGATGCAAAAAAATCAAAGGCTGTGTAAAGTATGATTAGATTTATGATGACAGGCTTCACCTGGAAACTGAGAGTTTGCTTTGTGAAGGATGCAAGGGGGGGGAAACCTGCACAACATTGTAGATAGGAACCTCTCAAGTGAGTACACACACACACACACAGAGGGGCATTTGGAAGCTGAAACCTCAGCAGTGAAAACCTGCATCCACATTGCAATGACAGAAACAAGAGCGTCCTCAAAAGGCCCTCTGTGGAAGTGCTCACTTCTTCTAGTTGCCCAGGCTTTTCCCGGAGAAAATGTCTGAAATTAGACCCTCTTGCCAACCTCGATGCACTTTCCAATCACCTTGTGTTTTGTGGCAAATGTAATACCCAAATCCAGAAACATGATTCTCAAAATTGCACATCAGAACCCTGGTTCAGAGACAATGGAGGGAATCAGAAACCATCAACATTATTTCCAATGGATCCAGACAACTGCACAGTAATTTAACTTTCAGTTATTACTAGTTTGGGACTCACTGACCAGAAATACTGCTAATATATTTTTCTTCTGTGAACAATATTTGTGTTAAAAAACAACAGGTTTTTTTTCTCCTGCTCTTTTGCTGCTGCTGAAATTTGTGAAGAAATACATTTTTGTCAATGTTTCCAGTTGACTGACCTACCCCTTGAGAAAAATGTTTGAGGGCAGCATTCTAGCCTGGCTTTGTGAAGACCTTCAGACAATTTGCTGGGCTATTCCCAGTGCTCTCAGATGACTAGTTTTGCTGAAAGGCTCATTATCTCCTTGCAAATATCTTGGGCTATCTATTTAATTAAGTTCCTGGACCTTTGGCTTTGGGTCTGCAACAAATGTCTCTGATATACAGCTTCATACTACTCCTCCTAAGAATGGTTACTCTGATTGCCTCCTCTGGCTCCCTCACTTTCACAACCTGCCAAAACCTTTTTCCTCAAATTCCTGTCTCTTCAGTTCTTCTGAGGCGACATCAGAACAACTGGGCTTGGTGTTCCTCCACTAAAGAGGTGTGTGGGTCTCTGAACCGTTGATCTCTTTTCCTTCATATCTGCAAACAATCTTGACTTTAACTATCCCATTTTGTTCAAAATCTATCATTTTATAACAGACATACCATATTCAGAAATTATTGCACCGCAGATACATTTTGCTCTCTCAAACTATCCTTCATTCTTATTCACTGAGCAACCAAAAATAATTCCATCTCCACTTAGCTAACTTACCATATTAAAAATAATACTATAAAAATGCTATAGCACTGTTCATACCAGCAATTAGATTGTTTCTCTTTGTTATGGAATGCCACATCAAAAAAAAAGAGCAACTCTTGTTTGCGTAGTTTTGGAACTTAAGGAAAGTAATTTTCAAGTACAGTGAATTTACTATAAAATATCCCTGGTAATCTCATTTTAAACAGAGTGCTCACTGAAAAGGTCACTTACACATACATCTGTTAAACTCCTCCCACGAAACAGAATCAACAAACCTTCCTGCCACTTTATGCAATGTCAATAAATACTTCCAAAAAATACCCAGACCTTGCAAAATCTTCCCCCACATCTGTTTCTAGTCATCACTTCATAATTCAGGGTACATCTCCCATCCCATTCTGGAAACCATTTGGACTTCATATAAAAAGATAAGGCTTCCTCCTGTCCGGCCCAGATACAGTTTATAGCAAAAATTACTCAAATGCTCTCCTAAATTATATAATGAACAAGGCAGATCAGTAAGTTTTGCCAGTCAAGGATCAGTGTTTTTTGGAAAGTAAGATCAATCAGTAGATGCTTTGCCAGATTTTAGCAAGAACAGCTGGAAGGTACACTTTCAAAACCTTGTCCATGACATTACCCTCTAGTGAGCTTTTGCTCCTGCTGACAGATGCTAGTAGCTTTATCTTCCTGAGAGAAATGTTTTAACAGCCCTTTCCCCTTCCCTCAAATCTACTTTTGTTTCCTACTGCTAATGGTTTCTTGTCCCTCTAGAAGTTACAACCCCAGGCTCCCTCCCATTCAATAGCTGTCACAAAATACCTACACTTCTGTTCTTTACTCTTTTTTCTTCATTCACATTCATCTTCCTGCAGTCTTCTTGCCTTTATGTCACCCTAAAGACCTTTTCTCCCCATGTTGCTTCCCCATCTTTCAGTGAAATGTCACCATCCAAACCTTTGGAAAGCAAAAAACTTACGTTATGTTACTATACTTGAGGCCCAAATTCTGTGATTCCTAAACCATGTTTCACATTATTTGCTTCAACCAGCATTGTCCCCCACTGAACACCCTTGTCTAGCATTGAACATTGCAGTCAGAGGGGTGTGCAACTCCTTGTTACTTTCATTACTTTTTTTCTTTTCCAAAAGCAGAGCTTACAAACCCTGCCTGCAAACCAAGACCCCTTTGTATCAAATTCAACAGACACAGAGCAAAGTGAGCCAGAAAAGATGGTCCTTGTCTCTCTCTATTAAACAGCCAGAGTACAAATCCCAGTTTTGGAGCTGGCTCATTCAGCTTTGCCTCAGGGATATTTGCACCATGGTGTGTCACAGCGCAGCTGTGCCCTAAGTAAATTTTAAAAAACCATTGTACAGACTTGTGACAGGCAAACATAATAGAGAGGCATAAAACACTTGAAAAGCCTTAACCGTCAAGAAAGAGAAGAGCTTGTTAAGGACAATGTTTGAAAGAGAAATAATTTAATCCAAAAAAAGGCAAACCTGAGTCAGAACCTCCGGATAAAATTTCTGGCAGTGGATACACCAGCATGGAAATCACCCTCCAAGAACAGCGACAAAACCCTTGGAATTTTAAGGCTTAAGTAGACTGGGCACAGAGCAGGGTTCAGGGAACAACATTAGATGCCATGAAAGGCTTACTCTGCTGCTAAATTCAGTGACAGAGAAATGAGCTGAAGGCTCTGGTGTTACTAAGGTACCTCTATTCACAGCTCAACTGTCTTTCACTGTCTTCAACATTCATTACAGGTTGCTGATGTGGTGTTTTCTTCTGTACTCTGATACGGATTTTAAGCTGGAAAACACTGGGAACAAGATTGAATTACTGACACAGATACATGAATTGGTTATTTGATATTGTCAGATTTTATGTTCATCACAGAAATCATTAAAATTATTTCCCTTCCTTCAAAAATGGGAGGAAAGACACAGGCAAATGTGAAATTGCCTCTAAACCCCACAGAGGCATTAGTGACATGGGCATTCACCTCAGCAGCCCAGCAAGTCATGTGGCTGGCACAGGCTCCTGAGCAGCCAAGCCTTCAATAAAGATAAAAGCATCACTAAGTGCAGTCTTCCTTCTCAGGTGCCACAGCAGCAGGCATTACCCAGACTGAGGTCAAAGCACTAGAATAATTAACCTGAGTCCCTGGTGGGCCAGTATTTGTCTGCTGTGATGACTTTACTGGAGTGGAGCTGCATTGCCAAAAGCCGCCTCTAAAACTGACCTCTGTAAATGCTCGTTCTAAATACTGAGGCTGAGTCCCAAGAGTGAACGCGGGGCAAAAAGTAAAGACCAAGAAGTTAAGACAAAGGAGGATTTAGGACACCTCTCCTGATAACTTTTCTGCTGAGCTAGGGGAAAGCCACAGGGCAGAGTAATCTTGTCCCATGGAAGAAGTTAAAAAGGCACGAGCCGCAGCTGCTGCTGACGTGTGGTCAGGAGAGCTACTGGAGCGAGCAGCTGCAATTTGAGACGAAACTCTTTCCTTCTCCAGTTCTTTTCAGTCATATTTTATGCAACGTTAAATTAAGGTCAGATAAAGGACATGTTAGTAGTGTCCTTGCCAGTGAAAACCACAAGTTCACTGTTAAATTATGTTTATTTACTTAGTGTTTGATAAAAAGAGTTTCCCTTTTAAAGTCCATTTGAGGAACCTGTAAGGCTGAAAACAATATTTGGACACAGCTCTGAAGAGTTAATGGAAGTTCTCTGTGCTCTGTCTGAAACCAGTTGGGGTTCCCTTTTAGCACATTAGTTGAATGTATACACTGGGAATATTTTTCTTTGTTTTATGTTATTGCAATTTGCAAAACTTACACTAATAGCCCAATTTCATGCAATTATCTGAATGCAAAACATCATTTGGTTGAATTCCCATAACCTAATCCTACTAGTTCCCTTGGCTGTCTCACTTTCAGTTATGAACCAAGGTCTGCACATCAGATGAAATGCTGTTACTGTAAAAATGGATCCTTTCTTTAGAAGTTTTTTTCAGTGGTCTTCTGCCATACAGGCTGTTTTCATTGTCTGCAACCAAAGGCACTTTAAGGAAATCTGATTTTAACATCACAGGCCTGCAATACATATACTTTAGCTAAAGTGGTTTGTTGTGTTTTTGTGGTAATGACCCAGTGATGTTTGCACCATAATTGTACCTCTAAATGTCTCTTGAGCTGCACATATAGGGCAAAGTGTGGATTTATGAATACACAGGGGAAGGGGAAGAAAAGAGGAAGGCCATACAGAGAATTACATCCTTTTTTCCTTACATATATAACACAGCTAACACAGTTTTGGAAGGCAGGCAATGGATGATGTTAACACCACATTAACGCCTACTTGGTGTTCAAATCTGAGCATTCAGATATCATAAGGCTGGCTAAGGGATCATATATATCTGGTTTAGTATTTGATTTTCCCTTTTTGGGACCTTTACAGTTTCTATCTTCAAGTTTTACTGCACAATCTAAGAAAAAAAACTGAGCATTTTTTTTTCTTTTTATGTGAAGTCCAAGCTTTTATTAAATCACATGACTCCAGGATCTAGGACTTCAAGAAAAATACCAGAGAAGCTGAGACTTATAAAAGTCTATGTCCTGTGCTCCCCAAATCAAGTTAAAGAATTAACCCAGCCAAGTGACCTGCCCTTCTGGAAGGAAAATGTACATCTTGAAAAATGTGGATAACATCATACTGTGGAGTATACTTCCTTGAAGCTTTGGAAGGTTTGACGTCTGCTCTACTACATCCCTTTCTTCCTGTTCCTCTGAAATACCTATCCTGCATTTCCTCATTTGTATTCAATTTACTGTATCCTTGATTGATTACAGACCTCTCCTTTTGGGGAGGAGGAAACCATTCTTACATCCACTTTGGAGAGAACTTGCATTCCCTGACTCAACCAAGACATATGTAATAGATCCTTTCTAACTGAAGTTACACACATATATTTCTTTGAAACTCAGTCTCTAAGCTCCATTCCTTTGCTTTGAATGCAAAGAAATAATATTAATTTCTTTATGAGGTAGGACAGACATCAGCCTCTGGCCTTGCCTCTCTCCTTTGTCTATAGAGGAAGGCTTTGATAACTAGGGCTTTTCTTGTGGATCAATAATGTTACATGAAATCAATCTCAACCTTGATGTCACATTTTGGATACCCATAAATCAAAATAGTAAAATTAAATTCTTTTTTCATTTTCACTGCCTTAAATATCTTCCATCTTTTTTTGTCCTATAGAAACAGCTGCCTCTCCGGGCAGTGAAATTTCTGTTCCTTATAAAAGCTACACATTTATCTGACATCATTATTCAGGTCTCCAAATGACCTTCATCAAAGAAGAGGAACTGGAGACATGATATTTTGGTTATTAAAGGGTGAAAAATAAGCAGAGGAGGGGAGGAAAAACAACAAGTAAGATTTTAAAAAGTAGAATAAGAAGGAAAAACCACTGCTTTTACCATTGCATTTCACCTTTTACACACTAATTAAAGAGTCACACACCCAGATAAACACACCTAGATACCCCATTACTAGTTATCTTTAAGGAATACTTCAGATAGTAAGGCAGGATTCTCCCATCCTATTTTGGCTGGCATGCTCTATATTAGCCCTTTCTCACTGAGCCTGCAAACATGGCCACTGTGGCACTTTCCTTATACAATATTTTATTTGTGAAATTACTGTTAGCCCAGAAGAATGTCTTGGGGAAAGTAAATTTCATTTTGTGCTCTATGCCAGCCACCTCCATCGCAAATGCCAAAGAATAAAAAAAAAAAATATAGATCAGCTCTCTAAGGATCCTTTAATTTTCTTCATCTGCTTTGTTAGAACTGCCACAGTTGCGTGCTCCTCGCAGAGCATCAGACAGACACGTGTAACATCTCCACTCCCTTGCACAGAGAATCACTCACAAAGCTGGTTTCCTATCATTAAGCCACTCTAAGAAGTAACTGAATGTGATGCAGGCCTCAGCAATTATTTAACATCATGAACAGACAGAAACAAGTGGACTGGCTGCCTTGATGCTGCAGCACTCCATCCTCACATGACTGTCTGGAAATTCTGCTGCCCCGAGTCTCTGGTTTCTAGTGAATGTGTAGTAATGCCCCAGCCTCTTCCTCGGGGATGCCTTTCACAGGCATGGAACTGTATAATACCCTTTCCAGCATTTATCTGTTACATGCACTGCTGGCACAGAAGTTTGCCTTGGAACTGGCAAGGTTATTAATTACTATTCTGATTTAACCCTGCTCTGTCTTTTGCACCTTTGCAACAGCCATTTATATATATACACACACACATATATACATATATATATGTGCATATATACACACACATGCATTAATATATATATACATGCATACATACATCTATAAATATACAAGCATTTGATGCTCTATTTTTGGAGCAGAAATCAATACTAGCTGCCCACTGCCAAGTGGCTCCTCAGAATGCATGGCCATGAAATTCTGCATTAATAAACACCTGTACATGGGACACAGAGAAGGAAAAGGAAAAATGTTCAAATGAAGGCATCTTTCCATTTCCCGCTTGCAAAGCACTGTATAAACAGAAAATTGGAAGAGATCAAAATCCACATTCTCAGAGCTTCTTGTGTATCCCATATTGTATTTCATTATACATTTTTCAAAAGGCTCCACCTACTCTTTGAGACTAGAAATCTTTTAATAGCATGAAGTTAGTCAATCTTTCTTTCATTAATATTCATATATATGCCCTAGTTCTTACATTTAAATCCACTAATGAAGATTCACTGCTGCTGCAGTCGAATGCTGTGCAGGACTGGGACCCTTTTGTGCTGGCAGCCCCTGTGGAGCGCTGAACTATGCGGTGGGCAAAAAGCACTAAACATCATTAAACAGCAGCCACTTCATCTGCTTTCTGCTCCCTTAGCCCTTCTGCTAATTCCTTGGACATCTTCAACGCAGTCTCAGTCAATGGGGGTTATGCTTCCATTGCAGTGATGTGAGAGATAGGCACAAACGTGGGATGTCCCTGTCCTCTGTGTTGCAAAAGACATTTTTAATAACCTTTGCCAGGTTATTCAATCTTTTCATCTTTTGCATTGTAAAATGTTCCCCATTTTATGAAAAGGAAACAATAGTGCTTCTCTTCTTCCCAAGGATTTCTTACAACCATACAGCTTCTGGTTTCCATTTAGCACTAACTCTATCCCTTTATGCAGCACCACACTGTGATGTGTAAACTTAGCCTGGAACAGAGTCTGAAGGCAGAAGAGACCATTACGATCATCTAGGATTTTTCTCAGGGATTCTTGCATGAGGCTCCACGGTTTCAGTTGCCAAGGAAACAATTATCAATCTTTTCCATCCCTCACCATCCTTATCCCTCCTTTTCATTTTGCTGTTTCTTGCTATAACAAAAAGACCTTGTCAAATGTCCTAGTCCCTAGCTCTTGCGTGCTCACTTCCACCCCAAAGAAAGAATAGGAAAGGGTGGCAAGGATCCTTGGCTGGGAGTTCAATCTGAAGCTTACCTCTTATCCTTAGATTTTGTGCTGCAGGTGGATAGCCCTTTGAAAATGATCCTTTCAGCTGCAGATAGTTTATCAAATGCTCTATTGTTTGACTAACACAAGACATTATATTTTAGATTAACCAGCAGTGTACCGCTTAATACATTTTTGATATTTTTCCTTTTACCATAGCTTTAGCTCCACTACAGCCTCATGCAGAATTGCTTTGGGAAAAAAAAAAGCACACGTTATTACAACATGCAGCTGAAGGGCAAAAGCAATAATGAGGAAAAGAAAGGAAGATGCAAAGAGATGGGAAACCATGTAGGAGGAAGATAGAAGGCAAAAACTCTGCAACAACTAGAGAATAAATTAGATGTAGTCAGAGCCAGAGATAAAATTTTGGAGTCTCGGGAGGCTAAACTTGGGTACCTTCAGGCAAGTTACAAAATATCTGCATGGTCCCCTAAGGTCTAATCAGTCCTACCTGTAGAGTTCATAGCTTCTGACAGTTGCACTGATTTTATGCCATTAAATACAGCTATAGGATAGAAGGGTGTCTCACCAATGTAATTTGAAAGGTACTCCCCTCAAATTCAGTGGAATTGCATCAGTGTAATCAGTTCCTCAGTGAGCACAGGAGGAAGGATGAAAGCAGCAACTGCAGGAAGGGATAGAAAAACCACATACTCACAAAAAGCTTATGGGCAAGAGGGCTGCCATTTGGCCTGTTTTGATGATTCACCACTGAGGGCAATTGTCATGCTTTTATAAGTAGCCTAACAACAGCTCACATAAAGGAAAACAAACTTACAATGCAAATCTTTGGAACATCAGATAACCAAGAAAAAGTCAGATATGTAGAAACTGAAACATTCCTCAGAGTACGCTTCTAGGGAGAGAGAAACAAGGTAGACCACATTAATAAGACAACTGTTGCTTACGGTCAGGGAGTGATGCTTCAGCCCTTCCTCTTCTGGACACTCATTTTTGGAGCTTGCTGAGGGGTTTTTTATTCTCTATGTGTATGGAGACATAACAGGATGGTTCTGAGGATGGCCAAACCATGCGTGTGTACACAGAAGGTGTTATGTCAAACACACGCCACTGTGGAAATGCTCAGCATATGTCCAATGGATCTGGCACCAGAGCCATTGTGCCTCTGCTGGGACCTTCAGGATAGGGCTCACTATAAGCCTGGGAAATCTAGATGTTTTGGCCATTTGGGTCCATTTGTGTAAGGCATTGCACCTAAATGTAGCCCAGAAAGATGCACCATACCAAAATCCCTGAATTTTTTTCTGCAGAAATCACTTGCCAGTGGTTTAGGGTGCTTGTAACAGAAGTAGCAAGAAAAAAAAATCTGTGTGTGAAAAACTATGAAGAAGACAAGTTATTTTTATGAATGTCAACAATATCTCAGTTTTCCTGTTGGCTATTTTCCTGTCAGGCTGTACAGAATAATGTCAGAGACGAGCAAATAGGAAAACAACAGTGACAATACAGCAATACCGTTTCAAATATCACAGAGCTATTACAGTAGTGTATTGGGGAATACACCTTCAGGCAGGCAAGTGTTAATTTCTCCCAAGTCCAGGGAGAATAAAGAAGACATTGAACTGCTGAAAACCACAGCTAGACAAAGAGGAATGGATGAACAGCAGTGTTGAGATGAGTCAGAAAAAGCCAGTCTTTAAGAGAGAGTTGGGTTTGGCACTTGACCTCAAACAGGTGTGTTTATGCTCTGTGGAAACTATTGAAACAAATGTGTTTTCTAGTAAGACTTATGTACAAATGCTCTCTCTTTGTTTCATCTCGTGTTTCGTCTGATTTTTTTTTGGCAGGAGAAACATCTTTTCTGTAAAGAAAAGATATTCTTGAGCCCCCTGGATCAGCTGCTGGCCTGAAATACATTGGGTCAGTGCAGTACACAGCAGGGACTGCTGGCTTCTCTATTCACATGTTGACTGCTGGATTCAGCTACCCCAGAGAAGACTTATGTGGAGGGAAAAAAAAATCCCTGGCTGGCAGTGACATGAGATGACTTAGTGTGCCAGCTGCCTCCCAAGCCTCTGCTTCCTCCCCTCGGCAGTGGTACACAGTTTTCTCATACTAGAAAAGCAATTCCCTAACAACAAAACAAAACAAACAAACAACCAAGAAAAAACTCCCAACAAACAGGTAAACCTGAGAAGGGTACTGTCACTTGACCTCACTGCTTCTCCCACTGGGCTGTGCTGCATAGTTCCCAGGCAACCGCTCTCCTGCTGCTACCTGCTCCTGCCAGGCTGATGGCAGGGAAGAGGGTATCAGTTTGCTAAAAGAGTGATCCTACTCCACAGAGAAACAGCACAATCTTCCCTTATGGCAGACCTGAGCATATTAATCAAGCAAATGGCATGAGGAGGCAGAACCTGAAGGCTCTCTCTTCTGCTGTGCACATGGGCTTTGAACTACTCAACTGCTGTTCACGCTCTAAGACAGTGGGACTGCACTCCACTTGGCAGTGGGATGCATGCAGCAGTGTCTTCTCCACAGCCCTGGCTAGAGATGTACTGGGGAGGAAAAGGCTCTCTGTTGCTTTGGAAGCTTAAGAGGGGGTCAGAGAGGGTCCTGATCATGGAGATCTTGTGTCCTGGAGCTTGCCTTTGGTCTAAGACAGACCCTTTATGCACTCAGGATCAAAAATAGCCCATTTCACTAAATCTCCTCTAAGATCTTGAATGTTTCAGACTCATCACCACCACCCACTATGCCAAAACTTCCCCATCTACTCCCACTCACATCTTCCAGCTTTCCAAGACTAAGTAGCCCTTTGCTGTCAGACCATGCCTGATCACTCTGCGTGACTGATTGCATCACTGTCTTCTGTCCTGCTATCCATTGCCAACCCCTGCTGTTAGCAACAGTGATTTCATGTTCATTTAGATTATAGATTAAATATTAAATTGTTACATCAGTGGATTAGACAGCTTCCAGCATTGCCCTAATCTGCATGAGCCTCTCCTGGACTTCTCACTGGCTCTTTGAGGTTTGTCATTTGGTCTCCTCTTGGTGCTGTTCACACAAGCTGTATTGATATTGCACAGTGTTCATTTTTAGACTCAAAATGCAGGGCGCTACTGACTCATATGCCCAACACAGTTTCTCATACATTATTACTATGCAGTTATCTTTGTCAACCAAATATATAGTTTCATCAAAGCACAAAAATCAGCTTTGTTTGGCAAGTTTGCTTATAGTTACCATAAAACTGTTTCAGTGGCATTAATTATATTCTTTCACTTAGTTCTTCCTTGACTGAATTCCATACCAACTTCCCTTTATTTTCCCAGGAACTGAGCTAAACCTAGTCAGCCTCTGATTACTGGAGTCATTCCCTGGGGCAAAATTAATACTAGTCCTTTTGCCCTGTTCTTTGCCTTTAATGTGCCCTGACCCCATCTTGCTCTGAGTGTCCCTGCCCTGCCTTTTTTCACAGAGTAGCATGTCCTCTTTTTCTCCTGGAGAGGCTTAGGGGAAGGGATTGAGGCTTCTTCCTCTACCTTGCAGAGCACTGGAGAGCTATTGCCTGGATGAAACTCTGGATTCTGGGAGGTCAGAGAGTAAAAGAGAGTGCTGTGGGGATCTGCATGCCCACAGTACCACCTCAGTACCCCACAACACGTTGGTCTGGCCCAGAGACAGCCCCTGGTCACAAGAGGGACCAAACTGCCCAAGAGAAGAGGGACGAGTGAGTAAGAGCACAGCTGGAAAGCTCTCCTGCTCCTGGTTACACTGCTCTTAACCTTTGTCCAAAAGTTTTAACAGTACTGCCATGACTGATGATACCATAATATCATCCTTCTGGTTGTTATCAGCAGCGAGGTTCAAATGATATCATTCCTCCTTACCTGCAGGCATATTCCAAAGTCTGCTGGAGTCCTTTTATTAGCATAAATTAGCATGAGATCAGAGTTTATGATTGCATTTCCCTGGAGGTGTTAAAGCTGCTTCCACTCCTTCTCTTCCTTTTTTGGGATACTTAGCATGATCAGAGGGTCTCCTCTGCAGGAGAGCAGTAGCAGTTGCATTCACATCTCCAGAGGACTTACAGGGTTTCTTCCCACTCGCCAGGCCCCTTTCACACAGCATGCAGTTGCAGAGCCACTGGTGTGGCTCCTGTCCACCAAGCCAGATTCTGTAATTGCAGGATTCACCAGAGAATTAAAATAGATTTTTCCCACAAGTCCTTAAAGAAATCAGTGCTTACTCAGCAGGAAACAGACTCAAGATCATATAGCTGTCCTGCAGGGGTTACCTGTCATATAAGCCTGTGTAAAGAGGATATGCCAGGCCGCAGAGAGTGCAGGAGAAACACACACTGCGCAGTACAGAGGGTTGATGCAGCAGAGTCGGTTTCAGATGATGATTAGTGTATTCAGCAATGTACTTCAAGTGCCATTTGCTGGGAAAACCGATTAATAAATGGAGACAAAGGCCATAATAAACTAAAGAGCAACTGCTTCACAGTTCAGAGAGTAAATACAGTGCCCTGGGCAAGGAAGCAAGATGGCTCAGTAACAGAGAGCTTGGCACAGACCAGTTCAAACCATTGATAACTCTGCTTATTACAAAGAAAAAAATAAGGATGATGGGAGAAAATAATGAAAATAAAGAAGAAGAAAAGTGAGAGAGAAGGCAGCCAGAGAAAACTGGGCTTTAGAATAAGTGTGTGCATTACCCTCTGACCCTGTCTGCCTATAGTAAGAGAGCAAGGAGGCACATACCTTACTAAAAATCTGTTGAAGAACCCAGATCCTTTCTCTGTAACCTTCACTTGTAGTGAAGTAAGGTCATACATGGTTCTGAAAAATTTTCTAAAAATTTTCATTAAACATCAGAAGTAATAAAACATTATGAAAGGAACACAAGCATTGTTTCCAGTGTAAACTGCAGGTGGTTTACTTCTCAGAAAGTGCTTATCCCTTACGCTTTTGCTGCAAAGCAGATCACTGGCTTCTCAAGTGTTTGCACATAGCTCAAAACTTGAAGCATTTCTTGGTGAAAGGGCCTGCTTTCTTTGAAAATTCTTAAAGTGGTAATGAGAAAAAAAAACCAAAACAGACACCTTTCTCCACTCAGTTTTTTTTTTTTCTCATGGAGATGAAATCAGGATGCTGTCTTTGCAGCTGAGGTGAAATATACTGGAGAAAGGAGGTAGAAAAAAAAATACCAAGCAATCCAAATAGTTCCTCACCTTCCTCAGGAGTCATATTCTTCATCTTCATTACTGTAGCCAGGAGCCTTTTGAGAGCAATAGATTTAAGAAGCCGGGGACTTCCATTTCTAGTGAAAGGAAGGGCAAGTGAAATGGATGAATGGGACTCCATGACCTTTTGCCATCCAGATTTTGCATTCAGATAGTTCCATCACTTTGCTGGGAATCTCACAATCAGTGGTTCCAGCATTAGATGTATCAGAGCTGTTATTATTTGATATCCAACTGAGGTATTATAATATCCTCTGCGAGGGCACAGCACTGTTCCCTGTGATCAAAAGCAAGCCCTATGATCAAAGGTATGCGTTTGAGGATCTTTGACTCCTTCTAGAGAAAAGCACCAGTGATATCCTTATTTGAGTGCTGAATGAATATTCTGCTCGTTCTTGCTTTACCTTTAGTGCCAACTAGTTTTTGCCTGGAATCTGTGAGTGCTTTTTTTTTTTGTAATTGCCTGTATGTTCTCTGAATTCTTCTGGTACCTCTGTCTCAAGGCACCTGAATTATAGTGTCTCTCACAACGTTTCCAAGCTCTATCGGGTTCAGCGGGGATGGAGTCGATTTTCTTCACAGCAGCCCATATAGCCCAATGTTTTGGATTTGTGTCCAAAACAGTGCTGATAATACAGAAGTGTTTTAGCTATTGCTGGGCAGTGCTTGCACGGGGTCAAGGCCTTCCCTGTTTCTCCCTCTGCACCCTGAGCAAGTAGGCTGGAGGTGGACAAGAGGCTGGAGTGGGACAGCTGACCCAGGCTGTCCAAAAGGATGTTCCATACCATATAACATCACTTTCAGCAATAAAAATTGTAGGGAAGGGGGAAATTCCTAAGGTAGTTGCTCAGGGACTGGCTGAGGTTCGCTCTGCTGGTAGGAGGTGGTGAGTAACCTTGCATCACTCGTAGGTTTTCTTCTTTGCTGTCTTAACCTCAACCCAGCTTTCTTTCACCCCTGTGTTGTTGAGTATTTATTTCGACCGCGCTCAGCACTGAAAGCCGCCACCTACCACCCACCCGCTTTGTTTCCTACGGACGTACAGCAGCTTGTAACAGCACGCTGGCCAAGACTAGCTTTCCAGTGCCACCCGACTGCAGCTAAATAGCAGGAATAAGACAGGATTTTCAAATCCCTTCCCCTCCTGGTACCGACAGCGCGCACCTTTCCCTCACGCCTGCAGCGCAGCCGGGCCGAGCGGAGCGGCGGAGGCCGCGGGTGCCCTCTGGCGGCAGGCGGGGCCCTGCGCCTTCCTCCTCGGGGCCCTGCGCCTTCCTCCGCGGGGCCCTGCGCCTTCCTCCGCGGGGCCCTCCGCCTTCCTCCGCGGGGCCCGGCGTCGGCCGGCAGGTTCCACTGTTAACAGCGCTTCGTTCCTGCACCCCCATGGAACTGCCTTGTGCACGCTCCACTTTGGAGACCGCTGCTCCATAGGCTGAACGGAAAAAAATCTGATGGCGAGAGGACCTGATGTGGTTTTTTTTTTTGTTTTGTTTTGTTTTGTTTTTGTTTTTGTTGTTTTTTTTTTTTGTGCACACCCTGAGGACAACCCCAGTCTTCTGTGCTTTGGTTAGAGCTGCAGAAACTCACAGCTTCTGAAATTCCCTCTTTCACATCGATTTCCTGCTCCACTTCGACCCCTTGCCTGCTTCCCCCTCAGCCGTGTTTCATTTCCCCTCGTATCTGGTCTCAAAGCATTTCATCGCCTTTATTCACCTTTCCCAGTAATACTAGACCTGCCAGAATCACAGAATCAATTAGGTTTTGAAAGACCTCTGAGATCATCAAGTCCAACCTATGATGGAACGCCACCATATCAACCAGACCACGGCTCCCACTGCACATCCAGGCTTTCCTTAAACACCTCCAGGGATGGTGACTCTGCCACCTCCTTGGGCAGCCCGTTCCAATGTCTAATCAGCCTTCTGTGAAGAAATTCCTCCTAATGTCCAACCTAAACCTCCTCTGGTGCAGCTCAAGTCCATGTCCTCTTGTCCTGTTGCTGGTTGCCTGGGAGAAGAGACTGACACCCACCTGGCTACAGCCTCCTTTCAGGTTGTTGTAGAGATTGATAAAGTCACCCCTGAGGCTCCAAGCTCAACCCCAGCTCCCTCAGCTGCTCCTCATAATCTTGTCCTGGGAGACAGCTGTGTCCAGGCCTTGCCTCCCTGCAAACATCATTCCTGGTATTATTTTAAAGCCTTAAAAAACCCAAACCCAGCATAATGGGATTTGCTTTTCCTGTCACTCTCCACTGCCCACCTAAGCTCCTTGCAGGCCACAGCCCCCTCCCTGTGCCTCTCGGGTCAACACCACATTAAGGGAAAATAAAGGGGGTGAGAGGAGAAGCGAGGAAACAGGATCATGCAGGACAGCAGTCATTTAAAAAAAGAGGGCGGGGTATTTTGAACCCAGGAAAGAAGGGATAAGAAGGCAGATGTGACCAGCACACTGATACAGGGGAGAGCAGAGCTCTGACATCTGCTTCTCCACTTCATAAAGAACAGGGTACAGGACAGACAACCTGGCACATGCAGGTGAAGTATGGTTGAACCTCTATTGATGCCTCCTGTGGTCCTCTTCCAGGCCTGCCTTTGTTATTCTTATGCCTCCTATTCTGTAAATTCCTGAGGAGGCCTGTTGCTGTCTGGAGAGAGAGAGAGAGATATTAAGGATATTCAGGTGTGGAAGAAACACCCTCAAGAAAAACCAACTGAGCTTTTCTTGAGCAGCCCAGCAGCACCACGATGGAACTGTTACCCAAACCCTGGTCCATGGAGGTGGAATTCAGTAGCAGCCTCGCTCTTTGTGGGTGCATGAATTCTTTTCTGCAGTTTTCAGACTGTCCCTAAGTATCTAGAGAGGATGGGAATTTTTGACACAGGGTCCAGTCACAGTATTGTGCATTACAGTAAGTTCTTCTTTTTAACCATACTTCTCCCCTTATTCTCCCCCCCATGACATTACTACAAGTTTTAATTTATTTTTTAACAAGCTTGAAATAAAAAAAGGGGAAAAAAGTGACTTTTTTGTATTTAATGAGTTCACACACCAGAGGCAATATACTGTGCAAGTACAAATGGGAAGTGTTCCAGATGCCTCCTGTGCCCCAAAACCACATGTCTGGATGTGTCTGGAAAAGCCTGTACACAAATGCAGCCTGGAGTTAAGTGTACTTAAGCTACCTGGTGTGCCTTTCCCATTGAAACTTCTTACAGTGTTAACATAGGGGTGACAAGTCTCCCCATGGGGGATGGAGTGCTGCTCCCTGGCTTGTGCTGGGTTCCCAGGGTTGACAGTGCTGCCTGGAGAAGCCTGCTCCTGTCCCAGCCTGCTTTGACACATGGTTTCTAGTGTGGCTCTGGATCTGTGCATCGAGCTCCTCCTGTGGCTGCTTCCCTGTGAGCAAAAGCTCCACACAGCAGAAACTTTGACATACAGTGCTGTGTGTGGGTCTTTAAATAACAGCCTTTATTGCTCATTATTTGCACAGCCACTTCGCAGGAGAAAACATAAAGACAAAGCACATTGCAGGAAATGCTGATGCAGGCGCAATTGCTCTGGCCTGACCAGCATAGTAAGAAGAAAAGACATAAGAATTTACAAGATGCAGATCCAAAACACTCTTGCATGGGTGACTAAAGGGCAACAGCCTGTGTTTCACAGAGCAGGACCATTTCCCTCCCTCTCTCAGACAACCATTTCCAGTTTGATTTGACATGAATAGCACCTAGGAGGGTAGAGCTGCACTGGAAGTCAGACAAGCTCTCCTCATATGCATAAATACAAATTCAGGTGCCAAACTTTGGACTCAAAAGAATTAAAACATAGTCACTACACTGGAAAGTACAAGCAGCACATGCCAGAAACAGCAGCACCACTGTGCATTAGGCCGTGTTGGTGTGTCCCCCATGCTCCCAATTTTAAATAAGAGCCACACCTACCTGGAATAAACCAGTCTGACTCTCAAAGCATCAGCAGAAATTCCTTGTGGCCCAGAAAGAGCTGGACTAGCTCAAGTTTGTTGGTGATAATTTGTACCAGCTGCTGAGGACTGTGCTCTACAGGTGCTGACATTTACTGCAGCTCTAGTGAGTTTGAGAAGACCCTTCTCAGTCTCTTTTATATGGTGGCTGAATCCCTCGCTGTTTCCTTTCACAAGACGCTGCAGGCTACATTAGAAGCAGCCCTGCTTAAATTGAGAAACTATTTTCCCTTTCCAGGAAAAAATGGTCAGAAAGTACATCCTCTGGCTAACAATGCATTTTTAATCTATTTTGGTCTTGGATGACAGAGTGACAAATCTCTTTTACAGTTTTATAGACAAGTTTTACAAAAAGAAGAAACAAATAAAGAAGAAACCATAACACACCATGCACATGGAGAAACTCTGCACTAGTTAATCTAGCTGTTCTAGATTTACAGCTGTTTCTGAAGTTAGATCGTTCACTAGTGTCTCTCATATCATGACCCAGTAAACTCCTCATTTCCAGCAGAGCACTTAACTGTGCAATTACCTGTTAGCTGTTTAATAGGACACATGATTTTAAATTAAACACTGACTTAATTGGTTTGCTGGACAGGCACAGACATTACAGGTTTAATAGCTTTTACTGAGTTGGGGTCTCAGCCAGTTCAAGGCAGCTGGGAGAAAGGGCCCATGACCTACTGTTACTGAAAGTTTCATGTCCACCTAGAAATTCATTGCAACAGTTTCTGCAATGCTCCCTGCTTGTTTCAGGGAGTCTTTAGAGAGAAGGCTGGAAAAGCAAGCTGCCAGTACTCACTGATAAAACGAGTCTCCTGAAGGTTTATGTCCTGACGCAATCGCATCGCCCGGCAGTGCTGTGCAGGGCCATCCGGCGGTGATCACACGACTGCAGAAGCAATTTGCCAGACAGCAAACTCAAAGCGTGTCCCTGTACTTTAGAGCAGTCCAGTTCAGCTCTGTGAACATCCCTCTGGCCATCCCCAGGAAGGAAGAAGCTGAATTAACAAGATGAATCCCACAGGCTGGAAACCTAGTAGCTTGCATATGAGTCACTATGTTGGGAAAGGTCAACAACAAATCCAGGTCAGTCTTACACTCCCTCCATTAAGAGGAGTTGTTGAGGAGCCACTGGCCTCCTCCGAGGTGATGCTATGGTACAATAGGGGACTCATTGCAGATGCTCCTGAGTGAACCTCACGGTGAGAGTCAGGCACAGCCCAAAAGGCAGGTATGGCAATTGCCAACAGGTGGTGGTTTCAGCATCTTAATGTCTACTTAAGCCTTTCAAAGCTCAGCTGGGACTTAGCAAAGAAAAGAAAGGGAGCAAATGAAATGGGGGCTCAGGCTAAAAGGAAAACCAGACCTACATTTGCAGCCGATATCCACACTCCAATCGGTACCGTGGGACGTAGCACAGAGCTCTTGACAGAGCCGCACACGGCAGCTCTGTGCAGCCTTCTGTGCTTCGGCAAAGCATCTGAACGCAGATGCTCTTCTGCCCCGGGAAAAAAATACATCTCACAAATCTAAACATGTCACCTCAAAGGGAAAACTATTTTATTATTAATGATACTATTAGTGCTGTTTTTCCAATAGACTGAGGAGATTAAATAATAGGATCTAAAAACTAACCAAATGTTCAGATCAAACTAGCGAGAAGACATACAGACACGCAAACTTTGCAGTGACTTAAAACAGTTTAATGTAATTCCAAGACAAAGTGTGATTACATTTCTACACATATACAATATGCATATGTGAGTTGACAAATTCTGATTAATAACTCGTTTCACCTCAGAGACCGAAAAAATGATCAAAAAGAAACCGTGAATAACAAGCTATAACATAGTTCACCACAACGGGACCTCCTTTCTCACCCTACAGTTAGTAATATTACAATTAAAATAACTATATTCTTCTATAATGTATTTTCTGTTAAAATCATCTCATAAATTTACAATGCTATTATTAGTTTCCAAGACTAATATAAATTCACTCCATTTTTCTACAACGAAAATGATTATTAATTAGAAGCACACAACGTCATGATGAAAAACACAAGCATTTTCTTTTTTTTTAGTAGCAAGAACTTGATTGGTTAAGAATTAGTTTTCTTGTAAAACATTCTAAAGCCAAGTAAAATATCCATTCTTATTACATACCTATAATATGAGACTAAGGAATAGGTTACATATAGGTCTACAACACATCAGTTTGTTTTTGTTTTTTCTTTAAAAAGAAGAAAGACGTATTACTAAAAGAAAAAAAAAGAAAAAAGAGGAAGGAAAGAAAAAAAAAGAAAACAGAAAAGGGACAATTCACATAGGTAAAAAGCAGTACACAAGAAAATACTGTTGCACACAATAATTTTCACAAAGATTAACATGGATTAACACTCTTATTACAGAAACCGTACAGTGAAGGAACACAACGGCTCAGGGCTTTCGTGGGGTTACTGGGCTGAGATGATACTGTAGAGAAAGAACCACTTGAGATCCAGAGCTGGGGCAGGGGCATCTTTTCTCTTGTGATTACAATAGCATTTCACAGCTCCGCCCCCCCTTCCCCTTAATAATTTTGGTGCAGTGTATATTAACTTCCACTTTCCATCCAGAGTACACTGGGCTTGTGGGCAGTCGAAAGGCATAAAATATTCCCTCCATTTCACCCCTTCCGTTTTTAAGAGGATTTTACAGCTCATAAAAAAAATGTTTCACCCATTGGTTCGTTTTTAACTACCCAAAATCTAGACTTTTCACCTTCCAAGATGCCCCTCCTTCTTCTCTCTTTCTCGCTTCCTCTCTTTCTCTCTCTCTCTCTCTCTCTCACACACACTCCTTTATTAAAGCTATTAATGACACTTCCTCTCCTTTCAGAAATTGGATTTGGTATGAAATATACAGGCTACATTCTGGTTCTGCCCAAGTAGAATCTGGTACCCAAAACGCCTTGATTGCTTTGTTGGTGAAACATGGGATGTGGAGATCCTTTTTACACCTGAAATGGTTGTGCCCTGGAATATCTGTGGAAGTTTCATTTAAAGAATACAGAGCAAAAAAATATAAAAGAAAATTAAAAAAATCAAACACATAAGGGATAACGGGGGAAAAGTCAGAAGTGTTGTATGTAACCACGTGAGGTGGGAGCGTTCAGAAGCACTTTTTTCCTTGTGAGGGCAGAGGTGCTATATGTAACCATCCAGATCCTACAGGATGTGCGTTGCCAGTGTTGGAAACCCCTTCTTCCCTAACAAGCTGCAAGCCAAAGCATTTATCAAGACTCTCTGGCTCCTTCATTTGAGTGTGCTGGTATTTGTGACTCTGACTCCTTCCCAAAAGAACAGGAGACCAGGCAGGAGCCGGGGGCAGCAAAGCCTGTGGATTGGGTGGTGGTGAACGGTGAGGGAGGGTGAGCTTTTTCCAGCTGGCCCGAGCGCTGCTGACAATCCTGGCTCACCGTATGACACCTTATCGTTTTGGGAATGTGGACAGCGGGGCAGGCATGGCTGCCCCCTGGAACGGTGCTGCCGGAGGAGGAGGCGGGTTGCACTCCCCCGACCCCACCGCTGCTGATTGTACGGGGAGCAGCACAGGTGCCCAAGTGCAAAGCATCGCCGGCTGCTCCTGTTCACTACCTCTGCTCTAAGCTGACTGATATAGCCCCACCAGGCATGGTGGAAACACGTAAGGAGCCCTCCCGTGAGTACCCGAGCTCCACTGCTGGAGCTGAGATGTACATATATATATTTTTAAATGCCAGTTCCTGTACTTTCATGACCTCAAAGTACCATTTTGCCCAGCAGACATTTATACCATGTTTGTTGTTTACCCAAGTGAAAGAACGCAACAGAAAAAACTAGACAGGCTGAGTGAGACCAGGGAGTGGGGAATGTGATATATCAAAATGCAAATTACAGGGTAAGAGCAGCAGAGAAACATCATTATCAGGAACTGGCATGGGCTGAGAAAACAGAGTTGACAAGGAGATGGTCAGTGAACTTTGTATTTTGTTTACTGGTTTAAAACATTTCTGTGGTGGTAAGCATAATTTGTAAGAAAGGGGTGAACAGATGAAAGCCAAATTACAGCATTGCCTCTGAGTGGCTCACACACACACACACAAGCTCACAAACACACCCCCAACCCCATCCCCAAAAATAAAACAGGCATTCACTACCTCAGGTATTAATTGTTTGGCTAATGATTTATCAATAATACAATACAATCCTTCCTTTGAATATCCTTCATTCTCCTGATGTGGGTATCTTCATCCAGATGAGGATCCTACATAGAACAGTGAATTTCGTGTCGTGATCCCTGCTTCAACCCAGGGACGCCTGATAAAGCACATTATTAAAACAAACGAACAAACAAATAGCTTATCTGTTGAACTAAATCTTCAAAGTGGGTGGAGTGTTTTTTTGATCAGACTTTGGAATACAGTGGATTACTTCATCTCTGGACTGACTTTCCAACACTATGTTATATCTCAAAACAGAATATACATATTAAAAACACACTTGTACTTTTCCATTTTTAACGGGTGAAATTAAGAAGAGGCAGCTGTATTGAGTTTTTGAAGGTGACACTTATAAACATAAGATTTCCCTTAAAAAGTACCAGTTTAAATGTAAACTATAAAACACTGTAATAACTATAAAATGTAGGCAGAAAACTGTTAAGTAGCCACAGTCTATTATTCAGTTCACATTGGTTTAAAATGTGACTCATTAATATCTTCTAGAAGGCCAAAGCATTTTACAGTAGCTATAAACATATATACTTACATGTGCATTTTAACATCACAATTGATTAAAATACATAAAAGAGTAATCTATTCCTTGGTTTAATTTTTTTTCTTTTTAAAGATTCACTGTCTTCAGAATTCACTCAAGCAACAATGACCAGGGTGGGCATTTATCGCTATTCCGCCCCTATGGAGTTCAGAGTCTTTGAATCAAAGTTCAAGCTGGCTACATGATTTCAAAAAGGCTAAAACCAGGATGAATGCCCACATTTGAGGTAATTATTGCCATTAGGTCACAGTTTGCGTAATGTAAGTGTATTTAAATCCTTCTTTTAAAAAAACAAAGGTATCCCACAGTACCAGGGGATACCCTTTGAAGCAATCAGAATCCAGAATCCTGATCAGTGGGTTTGCTTCCAAAGGAGCCGGCGGTCCCAGAGCACGAGGCACTCCTGGGACAGTTGCTGACCAGCCTAGAGCTCAGGTGAGCAAGCCTGCAACAAGCCTTTTTTTTCATTTTTTACTTTTTTTTTTTTAAAGAAAAAGAAAACAGAAGGAAAATCAGAGGTGCCATAAAATAGATGGATAACATTTCTGATCAGAATTCCAGACCGAAGCTTTTCTAATCTGTCTTATTCCTTTCCAAACAGTTTGCTAAAAAAAAAAAAATCAAAATACATCGGCTTAAATATTAACTCTATGCCAGCACTGCAAAAACTCCTTGGCTATGTTCTGAAAGTGGGATAAGCTTTGCTTTTGCTGAGCATTGTTGCCCCATTGCTTTCTGTTTCAAGAGGAAACCTTGTTTGAAAGAAAGAAAAAAAAAAAGAAGGAGATGAGGAAGGAAGAAAATGAGGAAGGAAATGAGGGAGGGAGGGAAGAAGAGAAGGAGGGAGGGTGGAAGGAAAGGTGGAAGGAAGGAGAAAGGGAGGGAAGGTTGAAGGAAGGGTGGAAGGAAGGAAGAGAGGAAGAGAGGGAGGGAGGAAGGGAGGGAGGGAAGAGAGGGAGGGAGGAAGGAAGGAAGGGAGGGAGGAAGGGAGGAAGGAAGGAAAAATAATCCCTGGCTGTCAGAAGTACACACAAGTATTTACAAGGTTTGTGTGAATCTGCACACAGTTCCCCTCACAGCGAAAGAGTTAAGAACAGAGATGTCACAATATTTATCAGTGCAGTAAAAAATATCATTTTTGGAAAAAATATACCTTTAGTATTGCCTTTCTTAGATTAACTATGATAAGCAAAAGATTAAAAACAAAAACTTTATCTTCAAACACACATGAATAGTCTGTTATAGCAGCACTGCTAAAATTGGAAGGACAAAGCTAACCCGTAAATGAGAAACAGGAGTTTCAAACCACAAATGCCGAATGCAAAGCCTCCTAGTATGCTTCCTAAGATTTCTGAAGAACCAAGCCAATCTACCATTCAAATTTCACTCTCAACACACACAAATGCTCTAAACCCATGTCTTCCCACTGAAAGCATGTGACACACGCAGAGCTCACCTCAGTTTACCTCCAGACGGGTTCTCACACCTTCACCTGCATCAGCAGCTCCTCACAGAAAACTAACTACTGCCTCGGGGGTCATTCCCAGCGATTACATTTGCCCCAAGGGAACCAGACACCTTCAGCACAGAGCCCTGGGTTGGCAGTGCTCCCCTGCACACTGCCCGGGCTTACTTCCAGGGGCTGCCCCTGCAGTGGGTCTTGCTGCGTGCCCAGGGCGGGTGTGAGCGTGGTGGCGTCACAGCAACACACGCAGGTAGTGGTGTTCCCGGGTGGTGGGAAGGATGGACCATGGGGATGGAGACCAGCCTGGAAAGCCCAGCGCCTCTCATCCAATGCAGTACTCCAGCAACGAGCCTACACACAGCCTTTGACAACAGGACTGCCACCATCTCTTCGAGCACCACTGTGAAACGGTGTCAAAATGGTGTAAAAAAACCTAACTCTACAGCTCAGGGAGAAATTCTCACCATCATCAGAGGCAGCTTTGTTGGAGTACGGCAGTGGGAGAACCCCAGCAGCACAGACTCATCTTCTTCTCCCTAAGTCTGGAGAGGGCAAAATGATTTGTAGGCACGTAAGTGAGCCTTGAGAAGTAGGATGGGGACTCCTGAACTTCAGACACAGGCCCTTCTCACAGGAGCGCTGAGGGAGGTGATGTAGATGAGTGCCCAGGACCACAGATGAACTGCTTTGAGGCTCCCACAGCACATGGGATCACAGCAGGGACAGCTATGTCAACAGAAAGAGGGAAAACATTTCCTTCCCACATTTTTCCCTTCTGCACTGTCTATCCCCTGCACACCTTGCATACAGGTTTCCAGGATTTGGCCCACAAATAGTACTGCAGTTCTCTAATGGGCTGATTGCCAAGCCATGGAAGAACATGAGTGTAAGTCCAGTACCTTTGCCCTGCTGTGCCTGTCCTGACCATAGCATCACTGTTTGGGGTCCAACCCACAGAACAAACCCAGCATCCTAAATCCAGAGAAGGAGACACTACAGAAGCATGCAGAGCATCCAGAAGCTTATCCCCACTACACAGCTCACCATTTCCACACATTGTCACCACTACAACACTTAAATCAATGAGAACAATAACGAGAGAAGAAAAACACTTTTGACATCCCCTACAGTTTAGGATAGCAGCAATATTTAGTGTGAATTTCTCTGCTCATCAAGCTAGTACTCAAAACAATGGCAGAAACTTGAGAGAGAGAGAGAAAAAGAAAAAAAAGGGAACAGAAAATGTAATTCCACGGTGCATCCTCATTGCCTGGTGCTCATGACTCGTGGCTTCATTTAATTTCTGGAGTAGGTGGGGGTCTCTTTCTCTCTTTCTTAAAAAAAAGTATCTTTGGTTAAAGAAAAAAACAGGTTTATTGCCCTTCAGATTTGCTAATGGAATTGCCTTCAAACCAAGCTAAAAAGACACAATTCCTTGAAAGTATAAAAAAAGGAAAAATGTCACAGTCAGAAGTGTCCCTTTCTTGGAATGTTTTACATATTGTGACAAAACTACTAGGGAAAGAGAGAGAGTAAGAGACCTGCCAAGGCCCAATTTGTTGGGTACAAGCAGGTAAAACTCTGCTGAGGAAGATGGAATTGCATTTGCTCTCTCTAATGACTGGATTTGACCCAATCTACAGTGAGAAGTGCTTCCATTTGGGTTTTCCAATCTGCTCATGTTGGCAGTTCTCTCCCCTCCCTCCTGCATTCTGGCTTCACAGCAGGAAATTGAACATCCATCTCCGAGGAGCGGCAACATCTGTGCTTTCTGCACAAGAAGAATGCAAGACAAGATGATGGGGAAAAGGACCACTTTCTCACTGTGCCAGCCATAAGCCACCCATAAAACTTCCAGCATTTAAACATTCGCTTCCCCTCTCAAGTTTCCATGCCATTTACCCTATGCACACAAGGAACACCAACTGAACCAAATCATGCCAATCCTATTTCCTCTCCAAAGGATTCTGCAAACACAACAAGCTGGCTGTTATGTGTGTGGTACTGACAGCATGCAAAGCTTTTGCTTCCTCTGCTGAAATGACCGCTTCCCCTGTGACCAACCACACCTTTATCCATACAATGCCTTTGTACAGGTGTGAGGGAGGAGGTGTTGCTCAGCTCCCTCATACCTGCCAGAAAACAGCTCTCACACAGTGTTTCACCATCAAAGCAATTTGATGGTTCTGCTGTGCATCTCTTGCAATCAGCATCCCATCACTGCTATCATCTGACCACCTACAGCTGGCAGACCAGCAACTCCAGGATGGACAATGTGAAAAGTGGCTCCTCCGATACGCACTGCACTCCTTCTCACAGCCATCCTGTGCTGTTGTAACAGCTCTGCTGCCAAAAGGCCCCCAAAATCAGATCTGAGCCCACATGGGAGAGCAGGTCAGATGGGAACACAGGGAAAATGCAATTAGTACAAGTAAAACATTACTGTGATTTTGCTGGCCCTAGGCTACAGGAGCACATAAACAAGTATTTAACTTGAAGGGTTTAAGTCTGTTCTTTAGTAAAGCACTCAAGCGCATGATTAACTTTCAGTCTCTGCTGAAGTCCTGTAATTTTTTAATGGAATTTAAATTCAGTCACTGCTTCCCCCTATTCTAACAGAGCAGGTAACACAAATGAAACCATAAATATCTAAACTGTAGCAACCAGAACAGCTTAACAAATTTCCACAACAAATAATTATAAAAGAAGGGAAAATCTACATCAGAAACAAACAACAACAAAAAAATCAAACCAAACATCCTGACCCTGTGGACATCTAACCTTCAGTGAGAGTGGAAGATTAGAGGAGGAACACTGCCCTGTCTGCAGCCATGCTTTACCCAGCTGATGCCATCCATCTGCACCAGTGTGCTTTATCCAGTGATGGGACTGAGCCGCACGCGCGGCTGCCGTGGCTCCTTCAATACTCCTGTTTCTGGAGAGCCACCTGTCTGCTTCCTCCTTTAGGAAAACCAAACCCTTAACATGTAGCGTGGCCTTGGACTCATCCACAGGGCCCAATGATCCTGGCCTGGAGCACAAACAAGTCTTAATCTTATACAAATGTCCTATCAAACTGAGTGATGGTGAGCTGGATCCTGAGGCACCAAGGTCCTTACCTGCCTCTGATCCAGCTCTCCTGACAGATCATTACGTTAGCTGCTGTTGGGTTTTGGCCTCTGAATGAATGTTTTCTGGACTTATTCTTAAATGCAGATGTGACTGAGAGGATAACTCCTGTTCCTCAAGGCTGTAACCACTCTCACGGAGTGGCCCCACACCCCCCCGGTTAGTGGCAGAGTTTTCATCCTCGGAATAATTTCATTCCTCCTTTCTCCTGCAGTTCTCACAATCACAGCAACCCTTCCAATGCCACTGATGAAGAGAAATAAAATTAAGAACAGTAACAACAATACTAAGAGAAAAAAAACCCTACAAAGTTTAAGGAATGCGTGTGCAATTAAAACCCAGAGTAAAATACAATAATAATAAAATAATAATCATAATTGTAACAACCATACAATAAAATAACATTATCTTTCCTTTTCATGACATAAGCAGCATGACGCTCTCACTCCCGAACTGGTGGGAGAGGAGAGGAATGCAAGAGAGAGAGAGCAGGGCTTTATTTTCCTGTCTCAGGTGAAAGGGGACATGTTGTCTTTCCAAAGAAAGGGGGGGTAAGGTGCATAGGCTGCTGGGAGATTGCATCCTCATCTACAGTATATTGAGCTGGAATGAAGGATAGGCAGGAAAAGAAAACTGTGCAAGGGTAGCCCAGGAACCAGAGCTGGCAACCAGGGAGGTTATTTGGTGGTTTGCCAGAAGACAACAGCCTTGTTGAACAGCCTATGCATAGTGGGATCCCTTCTTCTTCCAGGCCAGCCAAGCAGTTACCACAAGCCAATATATTGTGCTTGTCTTTCTGTCAGCTTTTCCAACTTGAGAGAGCCTTCTTCATCACTTCCACTCAGGGAAACTATCCCTTACCACCCTGCCAATGAACCTGCTATTTTCCAGCATCTTGCAAAATACCTGACTACTTCATGCTCTAGTTACAGGGAAATGTAGAGTGGAACCAAATAGCCACAAAGACTTCAGCTTTCATGGAAATGTTTTACTAAATTCCTTTCTCTCCTTCCTCCTCAGGACATGCACATGCCTGGGTACTCTTGAGACATTTCCAAGTACTGATGCACCAGTGAAACTGCCGCTACCAGGAAAACTCCCCTCTGAACCAAACCAACTACAGGAAAGGCTCTCTTTAAAAACTGTTGGAAAACAAGACAACCGTGTAGCATTCCTTCATGTGGAGGACTGCAGCACCACTGTGCTCTCCAGTTCCAGGGTCACTCTGCTGCTGCAGGCAGTTTTTTGAGGTGTAGGTGAGAAGAGAGGAGGGGAGGCACACAGTGTCACAGCTCTGTTAGAGTGGGTAAGGCTCGATGTATTAAAACACTCTTTTCACTTAAGAAACCTGAGATTGACTCTCTCAACTGGATTTTCTCATGCTTGCTTTGGGACTCCAGCCCTTTCCTGACCCCTTCTCATCAACAGTGAGAGATGTTGGCAACCACTAGTGTTTCCCCCTTTCAAGGGCTAAATGTTTGTTCCCATTTCAGACACACAACCAGGACAACCCAATGATGAGGGTGGACGCTGTCCTCCCACTCCATCAAGAACATCGTCAAACAGCAGAATGAGAATTCAGTTTCCGGGGAGGAAACCTGCTATTTCAACAGGACAAAAACAGACCAGTCCAGAAACAAATCCCCAGACCCCCTGGAAGTCACCCTGGGTCTCACAACTGACCTGGTCACTTCCAGCCCATCCAGTGCTTGACAAAACACTCAGTTATACACACTTCTGACCCCAATGAGCCTCCCCAACACCTCGCCAAGTGAGCTAAGATTGACGACGTGAAAAAAACCCCAACACCACCAGCAGAAGGAGAAAATCAGCAATAACAACCCCCCCAAAACAACCAACAAAAAAACAAAAAAAAAAAAAAAAAAAAAAGAAAAGAGAAAAAAAGAGAAGAAAAAGAGCTGAGAGTAAATTCCGACTAGCCTCAGTCAGTTTCTAGGAGTACCAGTGGAAGTAAACCCTTAAACCGCGTCTGTAGTTCGGTAAGGCACTACGAGGGAATGATGTAAAACTAAGACTGTGACAGTTGTAATGGCTGTGCCGAGGAACACACCACAGAGAGAAGGCAGCATCTGCACGCACACGCACACACACGCACGCACACGCACATACCTGGACAATCACATTTGTTACATGCCTATGTTATATCACTTTTCTTTGTGCAATCACATTGAGGAATAGTCTATTGGTATCGTTGAAGTTCAACACAAAAGAGTAAAAAGGGGTATGACCTGTATAGTGCTACATTCTACCGGGGCTGGGGGCAGAGGGCTGGGGGCAGCTAAAATGTCTCCTCCTATACTAAAACGGCTAGGGATTAAAAAGGAACATTTCCGAAAAAAAACCTAAAATAAAACGCAACTGAAATCCAACATACATTATTAGAGATCTTGTTTAGGAACAGTATTTCTCAGGGATTTATCCAGTGTGTTCAAGAAAAGGGAGAAATACCCCCATTGCTTCTGCTCTCAACCAATGCTGCATGGCTGGATTTGCCCAGGTGCGTTTAAATGTAGCAGTGTTAGGTCCAAATTTAGAGCACTGGGACAACATTTTATCCTCCTACCTCAGCCTCTCTTACCCACTTTCTTTTTCCATTAAAAATCCACCAAAACTTGTGTATACTTTGGGATACAAAAACCACTGCAAAGGTGGGGTATAAACCCTTTGAAAAGCTGGATAAATCCCTAATCCATATACCTATAGGATTAAAAACCTAATGGATTTCATTGTAGGTGTTTTGGACAACAAATTTCTAAATGTAGCTCACTATTGGATGAAAATAACCTTTAAAAGTCTGTTGGTGAAGTTCTTCAAAAGACAAGACCCGCTGGAGGGTCCTTCTGCTTCTCTCTTTCTCTCTAGTTTGGTGCAGAATGGTTGGTTTTTTGTGGTTTATTTTTTTTTCTGTTCTTTTTTTTTCCATTTTCTTTTTTTTTTTTTTAAATAAAAATTGTAGAATTGGTTCTCCCCCTTCTTTCCTCTTTTTCTTTTCTTCCTTAAAGTCTCCTTCGTTCAAGTTTCACACGAGCCTCCCATTGCATTGTTAAGTTTCTCATGTTCTTCAATACAAAAGCGGCTGCCTCACTCCCCCCGGGATGGGTGCGTCTCTCGCTCTTTTATTCCAGTGTTTAGATGTAAGGGTACTGGTTCACCTTGGTAGGGCTCAGTGGGTATCCAGTGTAGACTGTGGAGGCTGGAGAAGCACTGATATAGGTCTGGTGGGCAAACTGAGCCTGGTACTGGCTCGGGTGGATGGTGGGTGAGGGCAGGACGCGCGGGCCCATGCTGACAGGGACCTGGTGGACGATGCTGGCGGGGTAGGTGGTGTGCTGCACCGCGTGCCGTGCAGACCCTTGGGAGGCCACCAGGTGCGCGACGGTGCCCGTGGAGCCCAGGGCGGCGGGGGCGGTGTATGTGTACAGGTGGGGCTGGGTGGGCAGGTGAGCAGCGGCCGCCGCGGCCAAGTGGGGATGAACTGTACCATGGCTGGGACTATTGTGCGGGAAAGAGTACGGGGCCTGAGCTATCGTTGGAGTGATGTAGGCTTGCTGTCTCCGGTGACTCCCTGTGCGGTCGGTCGTGATGTGCTGCTGGGCCTGGATAAAGACAGCAACAGTGATAAGCAGTTACAACACAAGAGATGGCTCTTCACCTCCTCAATAGTGCCTGGGAACCTCCCTGCAATGCCAGGACAGCCTCAGGGAAGTCTCTTGTGCTCCTCCTGACACCCGCAGCACCACCAGTCTTCCCTTGGAAACAGGTGACAGCAATGAGTCCCTCGCAAGCCTAGGTTTCAGACATCATCCCTGTAGTTTCTTACATTGACTGAAATTCCCCCCAAGAGGTCAACAAGTCCCTCAGTTTGAGCCACAAGCTGCTGGCACAGCTACCACAAAGACAAAGCCTTGGATGCTCAGCTCCCAAGAACATCTTCCACAAGTCCAGTTGTTCACACAAAACATGGTTTTTGTTAGTGAACTCTCTGCTGACAAAATGTACTGTGCAGATAGCTCAGGGGAATGAAATTGCCTAACTATGCCTGGAACAGGCAGTTTATTTTTGCTCAGTTTGGGTGTTTGCAGTTAATAATTTCCTTGGTTAGTAAAAATAACCATGTTATTTTTTAGAGATACAACCCTTGGTTTGATCAGATCCTGCAGGTGTCTGGTGCCCTCGTGTAATCTGCTATAGTCACTTGAGCACAGGCAACTTCTTGCAGTGGGACAGGAGCAATGCACTTTTTTTCCAGGGATTTTCTAAGTTGTTTTCTTGCACTGCACAATAATGTAAGGAGTTTTCCCTGTCATTTGTAGTCAGAGCATTAAATTACCCATAAAGTAGGAATTAGAAGACAAGAAGGAAAATGCCCCATGCTATCTCCGTCTATTCTTCCAAACCTTCTCACCCACTTTGTAAGCACGCCCTGCGCAGTCATTGTGGTCTGAAATGCAGCAGCCACACTCCTCCCCAGCTCTTGCAAACAGCATCTTGCCCAGTTCCTCCATTTTCATGCACTTTTATTTAAAATTTGTTCACATTTTTAAATTTCATCTGCATTTTGAGGGGGAGGGGACATTCTTCTCCATCAAATTACTTTTCTTTTTAAAAAACAGCTCTGTTCATTCACCTGTCCTCTGAGCTCTCCAAACTTTCTCCTCTTGAAACACTGGTAACTGTGCTGTAACTTCTCTACTCTTGTTACCTCACCCCAGGGAAGAAAGAGGCCCCTGGTGCAGGATGTGAAAAGGCGATTATTTACTGAAGCTCCCGTCTAATCACAGACTGTGAAACATTTTGAGAACTGCATGCTTCCAAGAAATGGGATTTGCCCAGATCTCAGCTCACGTTTATCACAGGATGGATCAAACTCCTAGGTCACGTATATGCACAATGAGGTCATATGCTCATGAGGTCATGTGTATGCACAGAGGCTTTGCTTTGACTTCTCTTCCAATCCCACAGCTGGGCTTATGCACTTCACTTGCAAGATACCCTCCCCATGGTTACCTATAGCTAAGGAGAACTCAGTCCTTCCTATGTGCTCCTGCTCAACTCTGTTGGGGCCAAGCCGCTGCACTTTCCTCTCACGTTATTCCCACTCACACTGTTATTCTCACTCACATCTGACTTCAGAACATGTGGTAAGAGTACCACCAGCCCACTCAAGGGTGTGATCTGCACTACCTCTGCTGCCTGAGCGGGAGGATCAAGCTCTGCAGTCAAGTAAAAACCAGCTGATCAAACTCAACATGGGGCTCAACTATCACTAGACTGGAACGGGACAGCCCGTGCTGCAGGAGCAGTAGGGAACAGCTGGATGATGCACCACCAAAATCAGTCTTGGTTGACTTACCTGACTTAGATTAAGAGGCTGCTGCTGCTGGAAATGTGCTCCTGGTCGCTGCTGCCTATAGGCAACGGCTCCAGACGAGCTCCCTGAAGAGTGACCGCTGGTGGAGGTCACGGTGCTGGAGGACTTGGACTTGTAGGAGGATGAGTGGTGACTGGTGGTGACTGTGCCAGGAAAGGAAACACATTTGTAGCTTACATCACATTCTTTAATTGCTCACCCTACCTTTTCCTCACTGAGTCTCCTCCAGAGTGGCTTTTGGGAGGAGACATACAACAGAAGCAGGGTAAGAAAACTGTTTCTCTTAATTAACAGAATACCTCAGCAGTGCTTCGTATACACGACCAGCCTGTTATCCTAGAGGCAGACAAGCAAACCTGATAACTGGACCCAAAGCAGGCCTGAAGAAGGCTTTATAGACCCTTCAGAAGTGCAAGAAACTGTTCTGCCAGCAGAACTGTACAACGCAGGTACAAATCCCAAGGAGAGGAAGGAAAGTATGGTGTGCACAGCATAAAAAATCCCTGTCTTGCCTAACATCAAGGTGAGTGGGAAGGGAGGGAGAAGGTGCTAGTGGGGGGGCTCACCCTTTGAACCTTTGTGTTCAGCAGCAGTGCATCAAAAGCGAAGACTGCCAAGTAGCTCAAAGCCAGTTGCTTCATGCCAGACTTCCACCATAAACCTCTTTTCAACACATCCTACTATCTAGCATTGCAGAGGTTCTGGATGAGCAAACCTCATCAGTCCATAATGAAGATCCTGGGGAAATGTTCTTCCCAGAAACGTCAACAAGTTTGGATGAAAATTCACATGTGTTTTCAATCTCTTACCCATTTTAAAATACAACTATGGAAAGGCAAGGCAGCAAAGGTTCACACTTGCATTTGTGAGCCTTTAACGTCAAATGTTGAGCTACAGGCTGCATTCTGTTCTTGGGTTTGTACAGAACTAACTGGGTCCGACACTTGCCCCTGTGACTCCTGAGTGAACCAGGGCACATAAATAACGCAATACGGCTCCCAAGAACAGATGTGTCACTTGAGAGAAGGGCAGGAGCACGTGGGTTTTTTTGGAAAACAAAACAAACAAACAAACAAACAAAATGAAACTGAACAATGAGATTCTTCCAAGATAAATCATTTATTTCTTACTAATTTTCTTGACGGAAGAGGTGCAATTTACCTGGTGCCAGGCTATCGCACTCTACCAACACCTCACTGGCCTGGGTTTTCAGTGGTGGCACGATGATCGTTCGGGGGTTCCCACTGCAGTGAGTCTCTGGAACCCCTTTGGTGTCGTAGCTGTTCCCGTTATTCTGCCCTGCACGATGTTGCACGGCGTAAGGGCTGTTGTTGCTGGAGGAATCAGAGTAGGGGGAGTCATGCACGGTGACACAGCTGATGACATTCTTCCTTTGCTTGGACAAGGTGCTGAAACACAAGCAGACAAGTGGAAAGAGTGATCAGGCAATGATCAACTCGAAATCTCTAGAAGACTCTGCCTGTGGCAGACTAGCTCCATAAAGGCAAAGCACATCCTTCAGTCCTCTGCCAGAGAGAGGCTGCTTAAGCCAAATCCCAGGTTTCAAAACTCACTCGTTACTATTCCAGGAAAGCCCTCACGGAGGTCAAGGAGTGAGTAAGACATTGTGGATAGATCTTATATTCACACTGCTTAGAATAGCACTGAACCAGACTGCCAGATTTATTTTCAGACTGCTTTTTATGTATGTGTGCAGTAGAAGCCCAGCACTTATACTATGCTTTGTTGCGAGTCTCACCACCCACACAAAAACGTGGCGGTTTCTCCCAGCCTTCCAGCAATGATTTAATAATAGATGCTATGACTTTTCATGCTTAAATTCCATGAATCTACAAAATACACTCCATTCTATTTACTAATATGGTGCAGTGGGCATATATACTCAATAAGCATCTGAAAATGAGGAATGAAAAACAAAGAAATGAGCAAAGTATGTAACGCTTTTGATTTTCTTTTTCTCTGAATAGGCACTGGGTCTCCCGGCTCTAGTGTGGAATATCAAGGTCCTGCTGCAACTAATCTATCTATGACATCAAAAAAGTGATTAAAAAAGAACATCAACACTTCCCAGATTAGTGCTAGAAGTTCATTAGACTAGACTGCATGAGTACGATTGGGATTTGCTCTGCTATTGTGTCTAATTATTCCTGATGGTTTCTCCTTCCTGTTATGAGCTTGTTTAGGGAGAAAAAGAGAGAGAGAAAGAGGAGGGAGGAAGGGGGATGGTGAAGATTTGCTTAAATGGCTCACATCCTTGACAGTGCACAGACCTTGACTACAGAAAATAGCTGTTATGTTTCACTGATTGCATTATGTTGTTATGGCAACTGAAGTTTTTAAAATGATGAAAAGAAATGGATAGCACATAAAAAGCTAAGTAATTAGGCTTAATGGTGGAAACAGCCCCAACAGGAACAGAAATGACATGGAGAAAAAGGAATCTTAACTTCTTGAGTGTGCACTATAAACAGAGAGAGATCTCTTTCCCATAGAGTGTTCTCTCTGGTCTCCCACTCTGCCTAGTCCGGTCCAGTGAAGAGCTGTTAAATCCAGTCTGAGTCTGTGATGGAGCTGTTTGTTGCCTACTCTCAGCATCGCTTCTTACCCAAGGAAAGGTGGGTGGAGCAGACACTGAGAACAGTTTCCTTCCAAGGACATTGTTTGCCATATTTATTTTTCACAGTGCTAAAGGAGCACTGGTGGATTCCCTTCCACTTGTCCATTCCAAAGTCTCTCTGTCAGCACTCACAAACTGCAACTGACCACCTCGCTCCCAAGACTTGTGATTGAAAACCTATTACCTTTTCCTTTAAAGAATGCCTTGGGGTGATGCATTCACAAACAAGTTACCATCACACAGACTTTCCCTGGGCTATCATCACAGGATCCTGGTGTGTCCCAGGAAGGACACACAACCATGTCCGTTCTACTCACAGTGAAAAACATGTCTCAAGAGGCCCCTGCTACTGTCACTTGAAACAGGGCAGATGATAGAGAAGGAGATGGAGGTATTGCACAACAATCTGGAATTGGAAAGTGATTCTTCCAGGGGCAGGGATGTATCAACAGGAAAGATGTACAACACCAAACCCTCATATTCTGCCTTTTCACAAGGAGCTGGAGAGCTCTGGATTAGAAATGGAAAGAGCAATAGCATATCTTAGATGGACGACGACCGTATGTGAAGAAAGATGTAGCAGTTTGGATATGCTGCTACGAAAGAAGAATATTAAGCCAATAAAAATGACTAATATTGCATCAATATTCCCCTCTCCATCAGTAGAAATGCCTGTAATCACACATTTATGAGTATCCATGCTGCTTGCCCTTTGCAGCTACCCTTGGCTGCCAGTTGGGAAGAGAGATATATTCTTTATCTCTGACAGTTATTACATTTTATAAAGAAAAATCAAGTCACTAAAGAGTTTTCTGACAACTGATAAGGTCTAACTGTTCTTTTACAGTCCCTTCTTTACATAAGTGGCTGAGCTGCTGAACTGGAAATACCTGCTCTCAGATGACACTTGACATGGGAAGGTTGAGCTGTAGAACTGGAAAGGTAATTTTCTGTGTAATCTGTGCTATTTATTGTTTTAGAATGGATATATTTTTCACCAATTTGATTGAGGGCTTGTCAAAGTAGGGACCATGAGAATTTTTCTCCTTCAGAGTGTCAAAGCTCCTTGGTTACAATAAGAAATTCAAGTATAACTGTTTGCTTAAACAAATAAGTGACCTCAAATTCAAACCTTTCCAGAGAAAGGGACTGTAGCAGGGTATTAAACTAATTTCATGGATTGGAACCTGAAAAGGACCAGAACTATGGTCCTGCCAGGCCTTACGCAAGTGCTCAGCAGAGCTAACACGTCTCATCTCCCAAAGTCAACTGGGCTATTCCAGTAACAGGGCTAAAGCCCATGGGTAAATATTTGCAGGATTAGGGCCCGAGAGATCAGCCTCTTGATTCATCAGGCTGCATCATTTCAAGGACACAAGGAGTCCCATTGAAAGCAGCTGGATTTCTGTATTTAGGAAAGGTAGCACAACTGCAGTTAATGTTACAGCAGGCAGAGAAGTCACTTGGGACTAATCACACACACCCAGAGCTCAGCACCTGCTGTACCATAGCCTGCCCCAGAGATTAAAGGTGGGAATTTCAAGAACATCAAAGGCTCAGCTCATGCTGAAAATCAGTTGATTCACAGGCCTAAAGATATATGCTAATCCAAAATGGAGGTTTTTGAAAATTCAACCCAGCAGAGTTAGCATTCCCCCTACTCAAAGCCTTCTTGCTTGTCAGCAGCTGTTCTCCTTCCAGCTCCCTCTAAGGACCCAGCTACTCTCCCCACCTCACAGTAACCTAGGAGTTATCTGTGTGAGCTTCAGACTGATGTATTGCCTTCCCTGCTCACAAACTATGAGGACTGAGAGCTTTTACCTGTTGACGCAGCACTTGCCTACTCAGCAAGCTTACTGTATTCCTATAACTCAGCCCCAGCTTTTGGGGATGTTTGTGCTTACACAGAAAAATACTATTAAAAGTCTTGCCCCCTTCCTATTAAGCTCAGTCCAGGCCTGGTAATTGCTTTCCCTCCTGCAAGCACAGTCGTGGCAGCATATGTGATTTAGTAGTTTTGGGAGTCAGTATGTGTTCCTGGTCAGCTTGTGTGCCTGGCTGCATATGTGGGTAGCTGTATTTTAATTCTCCAGAAGAGGGAGGGGAGAAGGTTACTGAAGTGGCAGTGAATGAATGAAAAGCACTAATCCAGAAAGGCATTTCAACCCTTACTGCATGGGGCTGTGCCCTCCCTTTTGAAACAGCAGGTGATAAAACATGCATTGCTTTGCACATTTATTTATTAGTTTATGAGTAGTATCCTATTCCCACCTTGTCCTGAAGAGCTTGTTCTCAAACTTGGACACAAAAGAAAAATTCATATCTGTCCAACATGCAGACACAGAGCATGACCATGCCTTTGAACAAGTAGAAGCAGGGTTTGGAGACAGCTCTCTAACATAACATCACCCTCCTGAGTGCACAGCAGAGATGGACATGGGTCCCTATTGTCTCCAGCCAGGAAAAGTCTGATAGAGGAAACAAAAGACAGTTTGTGCACAGGCACCAGGCAAGAAGCTAAGGTGGGCATCTGATAATGGAAAGGGGATGAAGGCAGATGTTGAGAACAAAAAATGAGAGGAAATAAAAAAAAGGAAGATGCTGAATTAGGTGTTAATGCTGAAACCACCTCAATAGCCAAGGACAAGGACAGGGACAACAACTCTTATAACAATGCAACTTGAGATGATTTCTACTTGCTGAAGGCCCAGCCCAAAAGCTGGATGTGACAGCATTGCATGAATGGGATCTTTTTTCCCCTGGAATACCTTGAGTTACACCAGAATCACAGAAAAAGCAAATGGTATCTAATGGGGGCAATTCTTCAGTGTGTGGTTCACTCCAAGAGCTACAAACCTTTCAGTGTGTCTGACGCTGTAGCAGCATGGTCTTACAGCTCTCAAAGTCACAAACTTGGCCTTCCAGTTTGGAGGATGAAGGAAGCCATTGCACAAGAGTGCCTTTGAACTGGTGTGTATATACAACCAGGGCACGTAAGCTTTACCTCACATAACAAAAACTCTGTTCCAGGTCTCTGAAAAGGTAGTAACATGCACCCTTTTCAGTTTGCTGCTTCAAAATAATCCACCTATCCTAGGAAAGTATAGAGTCAGCCAACAAAAACCCACACTACAACTGCACTCGCTCTCTTCATGCTGAAATTTTATGCCATGCATAGCTCAGTGTCGAGAACATGCCCCCCCCTCTCTTCAGCTCAATCTCCATCCTGACCTGTTAATCTGCTCTCACCTTCTTTGTGAATTTGTGATGGTAAGAGGTCATTTTATTAGGCTACACAGGACGTGCCATAGCTATTTAAGTCATATATTCTGAATTGCTTAGAAGGTTGTAAGGGTCCTGCTGCTGAAGGTTTGCTGACAGAGCTACTGTCTATCTCTGTTATTTTAAGTATTAGTTGCATGTCATCGGTGTGTCTTCTAGGAGATGGAAGGCACCAATCTTTTTACCAAATGACTGTGGTTAGTCAAGGTATTGCTACGCAGAGTCAGTGCATTACAATGCACAGCACAACACAGCCACAATAGGCTACACGTCAAAAGAGAATTACAAACGGTGCTTTGCCCCTACCACATGCACATCAGCAAGTTGGCAAAAACACCTGGTTTGTGCCTGCCAGCAAATTCTGTGTGTAAGGGGAATTAAAGTCTTCTGAAGTGGGGCCCACCACCATTGCACTACAACGTGAACAACGCGAGTAATGACTTGCATCAGCTTAAGCTCCGTTATAAAGACAGACTCTGTCTCTCACATAGAGGACACTGTATAGTTTACCATCTTAAGAGAGAGGGAAAAATCCACAACCCTGCAAGGATTTTGTTCCAGTGAAGATGGTCAATGAGGCACTTACTCAGTATGCTGATGCAACAGCTGCAGTCAGCCTGCCTTGCCCAGCAAGACAGTGACTACTGTGAGGATCCCATGGAAAACCAAGATGGGGAGATGTTACTTATGACACCAGCATAGGCAGTGGAGAACTGAGGGGCTCTCTTGTCTCTCTGGGGTGGAAGGACCCTCAAAACCTACCACCTGAAGGCCATAACTGTATTGTTTTAAGAAAAATCCTGTTTTCCTTGCCTGCTGCACTCATTGCTTGGAGGGGAAGGATTCTTGGCACATCACAACAGCCACCTCCACTGCCCTTCCTTCCACCCCTTCCTCCTGCCATGCTCTGTGATGAGTCTCTTGGCAGAATGTAGAAATATCCCTCACTGAACCAGTAGTGCAGCCCAATGCATCCCTCCCCAGGACCTTGTGTGCTCTCCCTCCCAGCCACAATTCCAAGATGCCTTTGTGTCTCTCCGCTCCATGCTTAAGCTGTTGCTTTATTTTTTTTCCCCTTCTAAGCTTCAGCAATGTTTAATCAAAGGAGGATTTATATTTAAACTAGAGCAACAGGTGAAGTTGCACACTGGGGAGTACTTAACCCCTACTACTTGCTACTCGCCGAGCATGTGCTCTAATCACCGCAACTGCAGTGGCACTATCGGTCAGTTGGTCTGCCTGCTTGACTTTCTTGCAAGAGCAAGCAGAGAAACTAAAGAGGAATAAATTTTAAAAAGTAAATATCAGTCTACTTTCTGTTTCACTTTCTTCAGTGCTTTACAGGTTAGACCTGAATTCTTCTATGCAGAATAAATAACAGCTGGGGTATTATCTTACAGCACAGCAGTGAATGTCTCTTCAGCCTATCAAGTCTCTTCGTAAAGGATGCAGAGCTGAGAGTGTACAAGTTCACTGATGATAAACAAACAGGGTGACAAAACTGTTTCCTGTTCATAAAATGCATTTTATATGCAAATGTTCCCCCCTGCTGTTTGAAGGGACTAAATGTCACATACAGTGTGGGCATCAGAAACCAGGTAAAAACAATTTCATTCAGTAAAATTTTTCCCCTTTTATTTTGACTATTTCAATTTATTCTTCTTATTATTTGTGTCTATTTTGAAAGAATAAAACTCTCCATTAAACCAGAAACAAGAAGTCTTCTCCTCTAACACTTTCTCCCCTTAAATAAAGGTCAAAACTTTTTGCAGTTTTGAAGCTTCGCCAGATTTCACTGTATTACTAGAAAAAACCTCAATGTATCTTGCAAAAAAGCCTTGGTTTTGATGAGCTGACTTTTCTAATCAGGATTTTGCCCCCTGAAAATCTCTGACCATCTCTCTGAGGATGGTCCCTGCTGAACTGTACCTGAGGTTCCTCCTTGGTGACTGTGCCCCAGGCTCGGGGCTGGGGCCCAGTAGATGGCCCCCTTCGACAAGGCTCCACTAAGCAGGTCCTCCAGAGCTCATCTCACACCACCTCCCCAGCACCTTTACCCAACAAAAGCCCAACATTTTCTATTGATTTTATAAAGATTACACCAAGCTATGCTCTTCAACAGTGCAAAAGGAGCAATGTGCTGCCCTGCCTTCCTGATCGGCTGATATTTTATAAACATGTAACATAACATTTCCTACTTTTCAGTAGGAAAAGGAAAATTCTACCCATCTGATTTTTTCAGATTTTTCTTTCACCAATAAAAATTTCATATCCTCTGTATGAGAAAAGCTCTCTCTGCTGCTCTGGTATTACAGAAAGGCTTTTCTGATGGAGTAAATCCAAGCCGTAGGACTCCTTTCCTGCATCAGCAACATAATATTTTTTATCAACATTACCAGTACTGCTTAAACTGAGACTGACCAACTCTTACATCCTCAAAGGACCTACTACTTCTCACAACCACAAGTAGCTCTAATCTCTCTTCACTGAGGAATCAATAAAATAAGCATTTTTAGTCTTGTGGGTCAAAGAGAAATTTCTAACCCCGTAAGAAATAACAGAAGGAAGTGCTGTAGCAAATTCAGGAGCTGATCCAATGACAGTGAAGTTAATGTAAAACTACCATTGCTATCAATAAGATGGGATCAGACAATTACCTTTGATCTGTCAAGTGACATACGATTTCTACATCCTAACCTAGAAAAAACTAATATTGCTAGGATGTGACCAATAGCATGTTTCAAATGATTCCTTATTTTTCACCCCCACATCACAGCTATTGCCCAATATGGTAATATTTGCATATATGGGTGAGACAATGCATTCTTTGCATGGTTTCATTTTCGACTCAGATCCTGAACCTTTGGGCACTGATTACATTAATGCAAATACTTCACTGTCACTCCCATTTTTCTTGGAGCCAAAAAAATAGGCAAGTGAGAAAACTTGGAGTATTTTCTTACATGTGACAAACTTTCAATGAGAAAGACCCCAACTTCAGCAGGGACAAAGTTCCTTGGTATTAAATGCTGATACTTTACTGGAAGCTACACTCTCACTCCAGCTGAGACTATGGTATTAGATATACCCAGGTTAAAAGGCACTGAGCGAATTGATTTCACTCTCCTGGAGACATTAACCAAAAATTCTCATTCTGGACATGCTGTTTTCCACCTGTGCCTCTGCCTCTAATTCTCTATTTGCTCTGGATACATCTGCACAGGCAATTTAACTCACTCTGGAATTCCAAAAGGTGCCCGAGAACAGCTCGTGTCCATGCGAAATGTCTCTACATGGCTCAGAAATTAAATCTAGCTCTTAAGCTTTGGCCTTCCAGGAATGCTGGCATCCTGGCACTCTGTATAGATATGCCATATGGATACAAAAAGTAGCCAGGGATCTGATCCCAGGCAGGAACGTGTCCGGAATATGCTTTAGTCACATCAAAGCCAGTTTGTTTATGTAAGTCTGGCTCTTGGGACAACTTTTCAAGCCCCTCAGCAGACCCAAATATTTTAATACCTCAAACTCCCAACTAAATTTCTAGACATGTTCCTGAACTTTGTTCTGCCTGTCTTCCTGGAGAGGTGTTGAGTGAAGAAACCAGTCAGATGGCAGCAAAGTTGAAGCAGAAGAGACAACCATTGGTTGAACTGGATGCAGTATTCCAGTTCTTCCCTCCACCCCTCTCTGGACCAAAGAAAGACACCCAGATGGTAAGTTTAAGTGTTTTCACATAATTCCCAAAGCCTGGGATCAGCACCATGGGTAAACATGCTTGAAAAGAGCTCCCTTGACCCTTGAGATACCTGCCCTCTTCATGCTGCTCCACCTCACAACCTTAGTTTTCAGCATCTCTTTTGTCTTGCCCTTACTTTCCCGTAAGAGCCCTGGAAGTAGGGGCTCATTATTTCTAGTCTACCTGACTTTCACACTCATCTTCACTCAACTCCCTCTGGAACCCCACTTTCTTCCCCCTACCAAAGCAAGGAATGCTGTAGCAATTTTTAATTTTATTTCTTTTATATTTTTAAAGTGAAATATGTTACACTGTCCTGTGATCAAGTGCCTATGATAACCACTGCATTCATGGCAAGCCTGACTTTGAGAGGCACTGAGCTCTTGCTGCCCAGTGGAGTTCATTGGTAGGGAAAAGGGGAATGGGAAGCGGCAGTGGCTGTCAGGAGGCAGCTTGAAATTCCGGCCTAGATGCCTGAATCATATGGCTCTTTACAGATTTTTAGTTCCTGGAGGCCAAATGCATCTCATCTGTTCTGTGCACATTTGCAGGCTTCACTTATCACCACAATGCAGAGATGCAGAGACATAGATAGGTATCTCCAGTGATTAGAAGAAAATCTGGCATGGAGTGTATTTTAAATAAATAGAAAAATAATTATCTCTCACCAATACTGGAAAGATAAGGTTAAAAATTTCCTAGCTCAGTTACCAATATAAAAATGGTAAAATTATTCAGCTGTTTGCAAGACTACTTCTCTACAACTTATAAAGCAGAGCAATGTCTTGTGACTGGCATCAGATGGGAAACCTAGAGCACTCGTATGTGATGAAAGGTGCTGAAAGGACAGTCCTAGAAAATTAAGTCCTCTCTGATCCACAAGAGATGATCAGCAGTGTCAGCGGTCCTGGGCCACACTGTTCAGTCAGGTGAGTTAATTCCCTAAGGAGCAAACTCAGTCACCACGGTGTTTCTAGCCTCATCTATGCCTCTCTGCAGTCAGACAAAAAAGCAGTCAGTTTCTGCCACTTTTACAATAGTTCAAGGATGTTTTGACAACACAATCAGAACTAAGCAAATCTCTTACAATATATTTATTATTGTTGAGTGTTTATGACAGAACCATTGTTCTTGAGAACCTTTTTAAGAAAAATATCACATATCGAAGGTGTCATTTAATGCTCTTTACAGATGCCTGGATCAGTTAGAAAGAGAAAAGGCAAATTTAAGGCATCTTCCTTCCAAGCCCTTCTTTTTGTCTTTGTTTTAAACAGCTGTCTCAGAGAGACTCATCACCACAGGCTCTCTGAAGCCTCCTTTCAACAGAAGTGAGATAGAGAGAAGTATTCTTTCCTCTTACAGATGAGACACTATGGCATGGGGAGACTACTGCACTTCTCCAAGGTCACATTGCAAATGTACAGGCACAGAAGGGAGCTTCAACTAAATCTATGCAGTCCTCAGCTAGTATTTTTTTCCTTTCAAATGAAAGGAAAAACTGGATGCTGACACCCAAATATAGCTCCTGGAACATTACAGCAACTCCTGGGATGCTCCAGCACTTCTCTGCCTCTGTCTCTTTCTCCTGCACACAGGGAAGAGCAGAGAGCCACTGCTCACCTGGTGGGTGCATGCTTCTGCTCCTCCTCTTCATCCGTGTCGCTGCTGATAGTGATGACACTCACTGCGGGGCTGGGGGTGTCGGGAATGATGATCGTCTGCCGCTGCCGCTCCCGCGTGGTGCTGGTGGCCACGTCGCCCCAGCCGCAGGTGACGGAGGTGCTGCAGGCAGGGCTGTTGTGCACCATGGCACAGCGGGGAGGCGTGTTCTCCTTCACTCGTTTCGACCGCTGGGGCGAGCTGATGGACTGAGAGGATGAGACTTCATAGGTGGATGTGTTTCTGGAAATGGGAAAAGGCGTTAGTTGGTTAAAACTCTGTTTGCTCAAGTTGCCCGTCACCAAGGGCTTGTGAGTCCCGGTCTCCGATTCAGTGGCACTGGTCCATGGAGTCTAGGAAAACTGCAAAATTGACACAGTCACCTCTTCAAAGGAGAGAGCGCCTTGCATGACTTATTCATATCATTGGCTGAAAAGCAGTTTCTTGTAGCAAAAAATTCAAATTTTTTTTCCTAGAAATTTCCAGATGAGAAATGCTGCCTCTCAGGAGTTTGCACTGGGAGAGTAGGGGCTAGTCACACAGCCCAGACATACAGAAGAAAGGCAGGCACTCTATGGTTGTCACAGGAGAGAGAACCACCTAAATGATAATCTCTTTTGCCTGTATCCTGCACAGATGCATCATGACCAGGTATTTTTTGGCCAGAAAATGCTAGAGATAAAATTAGAATTTGCTGTGGAAAACAACAATCATTTATCAGGAAAACTGGTTTTTAATTTAATTAAACAGAAATTAATTTCTGTTTAAGAATCTTTTCAATGAACATTTCCTGCCCAATACTTTGACCTCTAGGACAGTGGTGTCCCATAGATGAGAGCAGGCAGAAGGGAGGACATATACTCAGTTTCATTTAATTTCCATGTGAAGCAGCATTCAGCATACGTAAATCAGAAAGAAAAGAAAAATATTCTTATTACACAGTAAAAAAGCATTCTCAAGTCCTGTTTTTTTCCCAGTCTTCCTATGTCAGCTTCCCTACCAGACCAAGCGGAAAAGGCTCACTTGGATCAGGGGTCTGAACACAGAACCTATCTACCCAGCAGTGCAGCGTGGGTCTGCAGATGGGGTTATTTACCAAAGCACACTGACTAAAGCCCATTTCACTCAATTCCCACACTTTCTTTCTCCCTTGTATTTCTTCTCACTACTGCAAAACATCTGGAGATTCAAAAAGGAAAAAAAAACCCCAAAGTTCTGTTTTGTTCCACTGTGGGGCCTGGGCTGCATGTTCAGCCTGGCCCAAAAGCTAACAAAAGGAATAGGTGGCATCCATCAAAAGGAAGTCACCCTGGCAGTATATCACACTATACCAACTTACACAGGGTCTTTTGCATAACAAATGGCTGCACAGTAGCATTCAAAGTGCTTTTTGAATACCAATGAGCAGCGTGGAGTACCCTCCTCTCCAAAGGAGCACAGTTCCTCATTTGGCTACAAAAGAGTCACAATTAATGAAGCTGTAGAATCCTCATTGCTCTGAGGATGCCCAATTCCTCCTGGACACTGCCATCCTGCTCCTGGAGAGTGAAGGGAGAAGGGGGGCCCTGCACAGGCACACTGGTTCCAGCAAGTGCTCTCTTTTGCTGGCTTGCTGGGGACATAGCTGCCTCTCCTCTGTGTTACCGATTGACTAAGACAGCTGGAGCCCACCCAAAGTAAATTCAACATTAGAGAGCAGATACATGGGAAGGATTTAAATAGTGGCCTCTTAACTAGAGTCAAACTGGTTGCGAACTCAGAGCTCCTCTGACCCCAGTGCAGTCACCCAGGAAAACCACAAGCTCCTCTGTTTTTGCCTCTGCACAAGTGGTGACCCATTTTGGTTCTCTCCCCTGCACTGTTCTGTTTTGTGTTTTTGTTGTTTTTTCTTTTTAAAGAAGCGTCATAGTTGCACAGCCCAGAGGACCTTCCCCAGAACAGGTACACATGCATCTTAAACATCCTTGTCCTCTAGACAAGCTTACACTGCTGTGACAGGCACTGCAACCATCCAACCATCTGAGTTGTGCAAGAAACCCCAGTCTCCTCCTTGCAGAGCCAAATGGTAGACTGAGAGCTGACAGATTCTAGGACTGCCCTTGTGTGAGATATCCTTACAAAACGCTCCGTTTTGTGCTGCCACGATTATAACAAGGCCAGCATGGAGATCTGTTGCTGGTGTGTACTGCTGAAGATAGGGACTAACCACCTATGTTAGGAGCTAGAGAGCTTGAGGTGGCCTAAAGCCACCCCAGTCCTCCACTCCACACGGCATTAAAGCTCAGAAGACAGGTCATCATCACTCCATTGTTTTTGAAAGGGCAGATCTCGTGTGCACACATCAGGCACATGTTCCTGAAGATGCGGTCCCCTGAGGTGCATCACCTCATGGAAGTGCAAACACTGCACCTCGGGAGTGCTTCTTCCAGATGATGAGGGAAGAAAAGGTGTGGCAACTGGGCACTGCGGCACACTGACCTGAGAATTCAGTTACATTTTTAATAACAAGGCCTCAGGTAATCACAGCAGCATAACGAGTGTATGAACAGGGCCCGAGTCTCCCATCTTGCATCTCCTGTAGCCACTGACTCCCACGCAAAATGATGCTCACTGGGTGTAAAATGCACCGGATCACCTCTTACCTGCCACTCTCCTGACCTGGGTGCCAAAGAGCTGAAGCAGCCAAGACTCCAGTCACAAAATGCGTAACCTAATCCCTTGCAGGCTGCGGAATAAACTTTATTCTGCCCTGCAGATGTCAGTGAACACCGCGCTGGCCAGCACGGCTGCATCGCAGGGCTGCACTCGGAAGCATGGGACCCCCATCCCACCACCAGGGCCAGCGCCGGGGTGGGCACACACTCACCGGGGCGCCGACTGGTGCTGTTTGCTCTTCCTGGCGGAGGTGGTGGCGGGCGGCTGGCGCATGACGTGGGCGACACCCACGTTGACGGGCTGGGCGGCGGGCAGGGTCACGTGGCTGGCCAGCAGCGTGGGCTGCTGCATGATGGGGTTGTAGTGGCTGCCGTGAGCGTGCGTGTTCCTGTGTGGTGGGGAGACAGGCATGCGTTTAACACGCAACCAGCTGTTCCTCGGCAGGCTCTTCCACAGGCTCCCACCGCCCTTCACCAAGGTACCCTCCCCCCTTCCAGGGCCCACTGGGCTCCTAGTCCACCCAGGATGGAGCATTTTCCCCAGGGAGCAGACTGAAGAGAGCGTTGTGGGCACAGCACTCCACCCCAAGGACATGGAATGGAGAAGTTGCCCATAGCTTTCAGACAAGGGGGCGACAGGCTGCAGCCCTTCTCCCTCACAGCCCTTGTGAGACCCCATCCCTCCTGCCCCCACTCTTCTCAGGCCTCCTCCAGCACTGGTGGGTACTTCAGGGAGCCTCCAAGCACCTCCAGTTTACCTCCAGTCTGCCAGTGGTTGGGTGCCTGCCATGGACTCTGGGATGACGGTCGCATGCTGGACAGATGTGTGGGTGGCCACCCCGGTCAGCTGCTGCCAGGCAGGAGGGAGCAGGATCTGCTGAGTGCCACTGGGCCACGCTTGCTGTCAGACAGAGGGAAAACAAAAGGCATCATGCACCAAGCATGAGTGGTGGCCCACGCTCACCTGGGGCCCCCAATAATTATCATGGTCATACTACATAGCTCTTATCCCCTTTCAAATATCGTTAGGAAAGCACAGTAAAAGCAGTAAAAGTCATCAGTATAGAGGATCGAAAGGAAGGGGGAAAAGTCCCTGCTGTATAAAGCAGCAGCTGTGGTTTAGGCTAAACTAGGAATAGGAAGGATTAAAACTAGTTGGCATTTCAACCCAAACATCAAACACTTTAGCACCTTTTAATTTTGACTTTCCAGATCAGCTGGGCCCTATGGTTCCATTGCCAATTTCCCCCTCCTACAGCCAGTTTTCTTTCTCATCCCAACAGGACCTAAACGACTTCAGGAACTTAAAAGGAACTAAAAAGGAAAATGAACTTTTCAAGGACCAGGAAAAAGAACTGGGCTTTAGTAAGGAGGGGAAAAAGGTGAATTTGGGGATATGGAAAGGGAACACCTATAAGCCACTGGGTGCTCCTCAGAAGGAACATCTTGCTACACAGCCAAGAAGCCCAGTTGCCTGCTTGCAGCTCACCAGGAGCCTCTCTGGGCAAAGCAGAGTGAAGCCATGCACAGCTATGTATTGCATGCCCGTCCTCTCCATGTGCTTTCCTGCTTTTTCTGAGTGAGTGCCCCCCTTACAGGGTGTAAATTCCTGCCCTGTGAGTTGAGCCATCGTTCTGGTATGCAATATCCCCCCAGCTGCGCTGCCACAGGCATGACTCAGGTTGTCCTGCTCCAGTGACTCCACGCAGTCAGATGGTTGGTTTTTTGACTTGGGAAACTTTATTTGCTACATGCTGCCCAAAGGCAGCTCTGGCAGCTTATCACTGCCTGGGCTGAGGAATGCAGGGGTACCAGCTATGGCCCACTTTAGTCTCAACCTGCACTACTATACTGGACCTGTGTTGTGTCATCACAGCTCCAAGGAGGCTAAATTTGAGGGGAGGCTTGTTCCAAGCATACATTTGTCCATTTCTCCACCCTCACAAGAATCCAGTTAACTGTCCCCATGATCCCCTCCTATCCCCCAGTGGAAAAAAAAAACCAAAAAACCACTCCCCAAAAAACACCTTTTCCCATTCTGCTCCAAAGTTTGACTGTCTTGTAACTTTCCATGTTGCTGAGTTAGATGAAAAGGCTGCTACAGTGAGGCCTCTCACAACATCTGCAAAGGATGGACAGTCACAAGGCTCCTGAGACCCTTTCATCTAAGGAGCCACAACCACAGGCTGCTGCTGCTTGAAGCAAGTAAGAGAAAGAGGCAAAGACACTAAAAGATCAGGGAGGAAAAAAGCCTTTTTATTCTTTTCTCTTTTTTCCCCAGCTTTGCTTTAAAAGAGAAGACTAAACTACTCTTGCAGTCAGTCCCAGGGGACTACCTGTATTTACTTGCAGAGAAAACTGCTTCCTCCCTTTTCAGGAAGAGAACGAAACAAAACTAAGCTCCTTGCCTGACTGCAGTGCATAAATTTAGATGCAGTGTCAGGGTCTAGGCACAAATTCCTCACTTATTAGGTAAGGACCACTGAATCATTTAATCTGCAGATAAGACTTGTCTAGGCTGATCCACCAGCACAGCGTGCTGTGCTCACACACAGGAGGCTTGCGCCGGCAGCCGCAGCCTGTTCCCAGTTATTGCCTCACTATGAAATCTTGCAGCCGTGGTGGAGCACCGCGCTCGGGAGCTGGGGGATCCCCTGGTGCGACGGAGCTCGTGCTCCGGATATAGAGCAGGAGCGACTAATGGAATAACTGTGTTTGTTCTGAAAGCCGGTGGCAGGACCTCCGTGGGAAGTGGTGTTGGGGAGGAGTTAAGAGGAGGGCAAAATCAAGAATTCAGAGCATTATTCAAGGACAGGGGACAGTTCTAGGTCACATCATGGATGCCTGCCAGAAAACTGTACAGTTTTGTCTCTTTTGAGATCAAAAGCCACAGAGAGCTATTAGAAAAGACAGGATCAGTCTCCTTTCACCAGTCCCTGTGCATACAGTATGTGGACCACATTTGCTTGAGAGGGTGAAAATAGACCCAGACAAGTTACAAACAAGTTACTTTAGCCACTGACCCCGCATCTTGCAGGCTGCTTGCTCTGCCTTGCACTGCCTAGCTCCATCCCACAGACTGCAGACACACAGCTGCCAGAGATGATGCTCAAAATCTGTCAGTGCCTCAGCGGGGGGTCCCTCCGGCCCCTGGAACTCCTTCCTCCTTCCTTCCTCTGGTGCAGTTGGTCTTGTACAAAATGCACGGGGGGAATTGGACACCAGCTGCGCTGGGATGCAGTAAGGCCTTACCAGCCACAGGCATCCTCATGAGGTCAAGCACAATGACCTGTGCTGTGTGCTGGGAGCACAAGGAGCAGCACTGTGCCCCATCGGTGGGACAAATAAGGCAGGTGGAAAGACAGAAGTGGGCTCTGGAGGTGCTACACTCTCTGCCGGGGACAGGCCCTCTAATAGTTGGAGCAATCCCGTGGTCCAGTCTGAAGAGTATTAGATAAGCAGCTGTGCATGAGGGGAATAGCTCTCTGCTGGGAGAGAGACACGCAGCCGCTCAGAGATCAGATGTGACTACAATGCATCACAAAGAAGCTGTGTTTTTCCATTCAGGAAACTGGAATTGGGTACAGATTTGTTTATCAGACCAGCTGCTCAGCCCAAACTGAGTGAGGCCCACGGACACCAGATGCCACCGGCATCAATCAGAGTGTCCTGCCACCAGAGTGACAGCTAGCATTTCTCATCGCGCCAGGCAAACAGATACATCAACAGGCAGACTGCCTCTCTTTTATTAAATCAAAAATTAAAAATCTATGCAAGTGAGGAGAGTTTCTCAGAAACAGCTTGAATTCCCTTTTGGAAGTGGCAGTAAATAAAATGCCGGTAGAAAGTATGAAAGGGGCAGCCCAAGAAATCGGCATTCATGTGGCAGAGGCAGCACCGAAACTGGAAACCTGTGGGAGGGAGGGTGTTCAGGAGGATATTTACTACAAACATTCCTCATTTGTATGAAGTCCAACAAGGCCATCTCGAGAAGAAAGAAGGAGCGTGAGGTCCTGAGATCTTTCAGGCTCCTGCTGCCTTTGGGATGCTTCAGATCACTCCTTCAAGCCCCACAGAAAGCACACCACAGGAGGTCTGGCAGAATGATGGGGGCATGTAAAGCCCTGTGACCTCCTTCATCCACTGCCTTGGCTGACTCCTTGCACAAGCAATAGGTGCCAGGCTCTGAGCCTGCACAGACTGCTCTCGCTTTGCCACGGCTTTTGTTTTGACTGCCTCATAGGCTCTTCTTTCCTACCAAACTAGTGGTGGCCCATGTCTGTTGTTACAACAAGCTGTAACAGAGATAGGTTCGATGTTTCAGACAGTCCTCTAACAAAGGCTCTGCTATTGGGAAGGGGCAGGGCAGGTGGAAATCACACAGACTGCAAGTTGCATTTTGATCCACCAGGTAAGCAGAACTGGCATCTGGCAAAGGAAGGCAATAGCACCAACAGCCTTACCGCAGCAGTGCAGGGCACAGGCACAAACCCTTAAGTCTGTGGGTACCTGACTGCAGACCAACCAAGACTGAGTCAGAGGCATGCATTTTTAATTAACAGGTCACCTTTTCCAGGCTGCACGACTTAGTATTAAGTATACTAGGCAGTTTTTTTTCCTGCCTGTTATCAGCAAAGTTACCATGGCACCAGCTCAAAAGCAGTAGGGGCAGATATCACTGAAGCCAGCACAAGGTGGAATGAACTGCTCCTCTGGTTTGAGAAGCTGGGGTTCCCCTTGAGGATGTGCATGTGATCAATGGTACCCATTTCTGATTGTTTTTCTTCTGGAAGGAACCATGCTTTTCCTATGAGCACAATTCGACAACTGTGCCAATAAGTGCTGCTGACAAGGAGAGCTCCTTGCCTGTGGGGCCTTTGCCTCCGCTCCTTCCATCTCACTCATACCTGAAGAGCAGAGGTGCAGCTCATAAAACAGAATGGTGGAGTCTTAAAGCATGGAAGACATTTACTGTCAACACACAATTCACCACTGGGACTCCCGACTACAAACTACCACTGAGACTGCAAGTTCAGGAGGATGCAGGAAGGTTATTATTGGTTCCTCCTCAGCAGAGGCCGGATACAGATTTCCCTGAGGCTTTCCCACTGATTCCAGTGGAAAACCAGAAAGAAAGAAGTTTTTTCTGGAGGCTTTTGCAACTCTGACATAGCCTTTGAGCTGGGGGAGATTTGGACATTTCAGAGAAAGCTGCAGACCCTTATATAGCTGCCCAAGTCTCCAAACTGCACCACAGAAGGCCCTTAGATAAAGCTACTCTCCTCAGCCTTCAAGAGCTAAACAACACAGTAAATACCTGCTGAGCTCAGTGTCTTCAGAATTCCTTACCTGTGCGAGGAGTCCTGGCTGGATCTGAAGAGGCTGGGCCCCAGGAGCCTGAGTGACAATGGGAACTGCGTTCTCCATCCGAACCGAATACCCAGCATGCTTTGAAGGGGAGGCTTGTAACCCTGTTCCACCAGCACAGAAGGTACAGCATTAGCCATCAGCAGCACTGCTAGGAACAGGGCTCTGGTTTTCAGAGGTGCCTAAAGGCACTCGCTGATGTCCACTTAAATTGCAATATACAGTCCCTCTGAAAAATTGGGCTATCAGAGTGCCACATGTTCTACCCCAGCCCAGAGACGTCCAACAAATGTTCACAAACATGATACATGTATAAGGGCACAGAAAAGACATTTTCAGAGGTATTAAGGGAATAACTGAGTTCATATTTTTAGTGTGCCTCAAATGCACAGCAAATATCACGATACAGCGTATACAGGGAGAAAAAGAAAACAGCAGAGTGAATGGTTTCTCTTCACCATATTCTCCAGTTTGACAACAGAAAATGGTCTTTGCCAGCCCAAACCTATTGCTACGTGAGAATGCTATCTTTGGACCAAAGTGGGACAGTGGGATGGGAATCCAGAACTCTGTACTCCTTTTTCTCTTGAACAGCTTCTTGGGACTCATATTTTAAAGGCTCCAGCACACCCCAAACTGATTAAGCCACACATAAGCCTAACTGAGCAGCAGGAAGCTTCCCTCTCCACCACCTCAGCACAGCCTGTGCTGCCTCCTCTGCTTTAGAGCTTTCTCAGGACAGCAAGCTGAAGATGTTAGCTTATGTACTCTAGCAATATATTTCTGAAGTCAAACCCCTGAGATGCATTTTAACTACGTAGAAGAGGTCTAGCTAAACTTCTCTAGTTCAAAAGAGCTTTGATAATCTTGCAGAACATTTAACAAGTGCCTAGAGACTGCTGCACAGACAGGCTTGTAGAACTGAAGAGTAGAAGTTGCACCGGCTGAACCAAGGTCTATTTAGCCCACTTCCTACAGATACCCATCTAGTTTTCCAAATTGCTACAGCATGTAAAGAGAAGGACAAGTGGCTAATTCTGATCATCACCCAAGTTGTCTAACAGTGGTACCTACTACTACATACACAGGCAGAGCTGTTTGCAGTGGGGTGGAGCTGAGGGAATTTTACTCATAAATGGTCATGAGCATGTTATGGGGGCAAACCCTCATCTCCACCCCCACCATGCTCCCTGCTGCATTACCCTCCTGAGTTCCCCTTTTAGCAATAGAATCACTGAGAAGTGATGAGCCCATTACTCATGTGCTGATTCATGTTACTGTGGGGGAAAGCTTTCAAGTTTACCAAAGTATGGCAGAAGAGCCTTCAAACTCTGTTCAGGGCAAAAGAGGACAAACATCACATATTCTCCCTCAGCCCCTTCTCAGCATCTGCCCTGTTGTTTTAGACCAGCTACCTCCAACTCATGCTGTCAGAGGTCCCTGCAAGATCCTCCACTGCTGCAAACATTTCCACCTGCAACAACCTCACTGCTCTGATTTACTAGGCCAGCCTTCTTCCTGCCACATGACCTGCACTAAGGGAGCTCATTTCCAACATGAGCTGGACGAAACAGCAGTGGGGAGGGAGCAGCAACTGGCCAAGGTCCGGTGAGGCTGTTCCTTACCTTGGAAGCCTGGTGGGCAGACGATGAGAGCTTGCTGTAAGGGGTCGGGGCGGGCACAGATCTGCGCTGTTCCTGTCTGCAGGGGCATGCTCCGCTGGGCCACCGCAGCCATGGACGCCGCTGAGGGCTGGTAGAGTGCAGATTGGTAATTTAGTATGGAGACCTCGGGGTTGGCTAAGGAAATAGTGGCACTGGAGGAGGTGGGAGCCAGGTTGGTGGTCTAAAGGAATGACGGGAATTAAACAAAAAACAAACAAAAAAATGAGGGAGATGGGTACGTTGGAAGAAGCAAAATCCAAAAACAAAATAAAAAAGTAAAATAGTGTAAGATAAAGTGAAAAAAAGAAACCAAACAAACCAAAACAAACAAAACAGCAAACTAAAACCAAACAAGGGGTAGAACAGGACACTGAGGAGCACAGAGATAAGGGCAGCGCTGGGGAAAGGAGCACAATCCGCCTGAGTAACCACAGCTGTACCACACCACAGGGCCTCTGGTCATGCAGTGCTGCTGTGAACTGCTGAGAGACACAGCACATTCTCTAAAGCAGAACTGTAGCCCCATTTCTCACCCAACTGCCTCTGATTTGCAGTATGATGAAGATGGGGTCAGAAAATGTTACTATCCACAAATCATGTTGTTCACTCATCATGTACATAGGTCTAGGAGCTGCTCATATTTCTGAGGTAAAATAAACTCAGCACCTCCATGCCTTGTGAAGTCTCATCCTGAGAGGGGAGATTCATTCCAGCCCTTTCTCTTAGATACCTTGCATCTAAGATGGTACACGCCTCTTGAATTATGTTTGGAATTTGAAGTAATCAGAAGGCATAACAGGTGGTAATACTAATACTTGCAAAGTCCAAACTTGGCTTGTCTTTAAAATCTCTTAGAGCAGAAACTCCAGCAGGGGATGTTGCAAAGCCACAAAAATCATCCCAGTGTTCTGCAAAACATCTAGAAATCTGAAGACTTTTTTCATTTGGACTGAGTCTAACAGTTGCAGACAACTAAACAGCTCTGTCACTGCTCTAAAACTATGTCCTTAGCATTCATGCCCAGGCAGCCAGACTCTACCAGACCAGAGCCCATCCTTCCCCTCTGCCCAAACATAGGGAAGCATTGCTGGACATAGGTCAGACACTACTTTCTCATGGCAAATGACAGGTCAGACAACGCTTTCTCATGGTGAATATATGAACCCAGGAGGAGGTTTTGATCAAGGCTGGAGGAGACAGCAGACTAAGCATTTTGCACTGCACTGGTTGCTACTGGACCCGTGCTGCACTGCCACAGCCACAGCCACGAAGAATGTGACGACAAAACATTTCTTCCTTCTCCCCTCTCCATGCAGAGGCAGTGAAGTGCAATCTGCTCTCCTGTGCAACATACTGAGCAGCAACCACAACAGCTCCCACACTCCTAATCTCAGAAGCTGTAACTGGAACGAGGCAATCCCCAGACATTTTGCAGAGACAGGAAACAAAAGAAAGCTAAGATGAATGGTATGTTGAAGAGAATTGTGAAAGGCTTAGAGCTTGTTCAAACTAAAAAACCCTTCCTGGAAATATTTCTACCACTTCTTCTAGGAACACCGGAGATACTGGTTCTGCTCACAACACACACCCCTTGCGAGAATTCAGAAATTACCATGGATCTCCCCAGCCAACAACTGATCGTAATGTCAAGTGAGCTGTGAGGAAATGAAAGCAAGTCTGCATTTCCTACTAGCAACTGTGGTACAAATGGTGTCTCTGCCCTGCAGCTGGGGCCTAGGGGAGCCTGTAGTGTGCATTTCTTTAGTCAGTAACTCAGAAAGAGACAAGAAAGGGAACTGGTGTTTGCAACTAATACCCTATCACACCAAGTCATGACCCATCTCTGTCTGAATCTGCTTGAATTGTTTCAAAAGACCTTCTGTGATCACATGTATCAGGACCTGAGTCACGAAGTCTGGTTTTCTGACTGACGCAGGAACACCCCGTAGGTCTATACAGACTCCTTTAGCTCCCTGGCTTTCCAAACACCACTTCCGCAATGCCACCTGCAATCTCTAGACTGAATCTTGAGCAGCCTGTTCCCAAGAGGCTTAAAAGACAGTAGCTATTTCTTGAGCTTCAGTCTCCTACAGTGCACTCCCTGGAGAGTTTCCCTTCACTGCTGTAATACAGTACCGCAGTAAACAACTTCGTCTGCTAGTCACAAAAAATTTGTCAACACAGCACCCCCCAACACTGGGGCAAGTGAAACTAATACAAAGCACAACTACAAAGCCAGAGCCCACTGAAGTAGAGTGCAGTTTGTTCACAGTGGGGATACGTGCACACAGTCCCCACATCAACTGTGGCACCTGGAGTAAAACCAATGCGAGATAAGAATAAACATTATCATTAAACTCTTCTTTCATGTTGATCAGTTACAGTGCTGTGTCTGTTCCAGAAGGGTTTAAATTCTTTTTACTTCAATGCAAATTTGAAGAAGTGCTGTAAGATCACAAATACTTCTGCCTGACCCAGGGAGTGAAGTCCTACTTGCTGCATTTAAGGGACTAATGAGCTTTTCCCCATAGCAACTTCCAAGTAAGCAGGATTTATCACCCCAACAACAACATAAACAACATGGGCAACATTTCACCATCACACAAAATGCCACGAGGTTACTGCCTGCCTGAAGAAAAGAGAATGACGAAAGGAGCAGAGGAAGGAGAGTAAAAAGGCACCATCTCTTGACAGGCATGTTAAATGGGACACTACTTCGCTTTTCATCTTCTAGACCCTGCTGACATAAAGGTTTCAAGCACTGTCTGCTTCTGATCAATGCCCTTACCTGGTTGTGGACTGTGTTCAGCTGGTTGTTAAAAGTCATGGTCAAGTTGGTCGATGTACTTGGGGCTACGTGGGTGATGAATGGCGTCTTGCTCTGGTTCACTGTGTCATACATATTCACCCGCCGCTTGCAAATCTCCATGTTCTGGAAGCAGGACTTGACACTGTGTAAGGAAAGGGGGGCAAGGAAGAGACAGAAAATCGACCAACTGACTAACACAGGTAACAGTTCATCACAGTGGCCCTGCATTAGGTCTCCACCTTCTAGGCTCTTAAAGCCCTTTGCTGTTTTATGCAGGTCTCTCTTAACCAGTGAGAGTCAGTTTAACTCTGTACTGAAAAGGCCAAGATGAGAGCGGCTGCTTTGGGACTCCTGGGTGCTCCCATGGGTCTCAGCACTGCAATACAAATCACAAGCAGCAAGCAAATTGGTTGCTCCTTAGGTGACAAGGCAAGAAATACAAAGTGGCTATTTTTAAGGACTGAAAGAGACTGAGAGCAAGAAAGAAAGATAGATACTGGTTTTTTTCTGATGATTGAGCCTGAGAGGAAAAGACAACTCATGCTTTTGCCTCTGTGCAAGCCTAAAGGTAGTTTTACACATCCTTTGCAAGGAAGAATTCTACTATTCTTGATCACTGAGACCACTAAAAAATCTCCCTTGTTCCTTTCAAGAAGTAGTTTACTGAGAGCTGAGTCCAGCCTAGCCCTTAAAACATTGCCCCTGTCTGGCTAAATGCTTGTACAGATGCTTATCTTGAAGCACATGAGACCTCCTCTTGCAGTCAATGGGACAATTCATATTGAAAAAGGTTATGCCAAATCAGATTCATCAATGCCCCAAGGCAATCCGGTTCTGAGGTTATCTCACACTGAGAATTGGATCTCTGGGGGAAAGATTACAGCTTCTTTCTCTACGCTGACTTTCCCTTAAATGTTATTGATATAGCAATGGAAATTTTGAGAAGTATCATATTTTGTGCCTCCTGCAAAGGAGATGAAATACTCTCTACATTTTTAGAGCTCACCAGGCATCTACTACATGAAACTGTCAGTATTTCATTTTTATAATTAGGATACCGAAGCATACAGAGGTTAAGAAATAACAACACAGCAAACCTGTGCAAAACTATATTTTTAATAAAATCTCATTTTTGGAGGTCTAAAAACCAATACAGTTTTCCCACAATTCCTCCATAATAATTGATTTTACAAATGCAATCTTAGAGTCTGAAACTCAACCCCAAAAAGTATAAAGGCATTTATTTTATTTCCATTATCTCAACACAGAAAAATAGCAATTCCAAGCAGTGAAAATCAGCTGTAGCTGTAAAAATCAGCTGTATGCTGATTGTTTTGTAATGATCTAAACTGCTAGAGGAGGTAAACATATCCTCACCTAATTTTTAAGAAACGAAATGTCCCTTCAAAAGGACAACCTCATATGATCCCTCGAGCTGGTCAGGAAGAGGACCTAAATCTTTTCATCCCTATCTTTTCTCTTATTCAAATGGTCACCTCTCTTTTCCTGTGAGTAATGTCTTGATAACTGGATCTGGGCCATAAACACCAGCAGACAAGACAGGTTCAGGACACTGTGCACAGCTGCACATTATGAGCATTCACTTACAGAACTATACCTGTTAGTTGCAGAACATTCAGCAAAATCAAACACTTATCAAATAAATACAGAAGACTATTGAATTGCATTTTTTCCAGTCAAGTATGAACATAATTCCCCATTCAAAAAGCAAAAAGCATTGAAAAGAGTGTATATTCTCTACATGGTGAACTGTGTGTGTTACTAAACAGTTTTATATAACAAGGTGTAAGCTCTACTAATGCAACACCATGTTCTCTGTGCTTACTTTAAAAAAGGGGGGGATAAAAAAAGGCAGGGACAAATCAAAACAGAAAAAGTCCGAGGAGTACTCAGCAATTTAAGATCCAGGCAGCTAATTATGTGAAATGGGGACCTAAAGTCACTTTGTTGTCTGCTTGCAAGTAAGCAGAACAGCCCATCTCGTGCTGCTCAAACTTGCAGCCTCTCTGAAGCGTGCCACAGCAGATTCCTTCCAGAAGTTACAGCTTCCACATATTCTCACTTTCTCTGCTGCCCGATTTACTTTCAAGACAGATTACAACTCCCTGCATCTCTCAAGGCTTTGAAGTTTCTATTCTCCAAACTACAGGCAATCACAGACAAAATTTCCATCAACTTGCCATGCTGGTTACAGCTTATTGCTCTCTTTTCCAATCACTGCTTCCTACGTGGAGGGGCTGCGCGGGGTTACGCACCCGGCTGGCACAGCGTTTAGTATTCAGAGACCTGATGCTGAATTCTTTACTTGGGTAAAACCCTCACTGCTATCAGCCCCAGTGATATTTTCAACCTTTCTGGGGCTTCGCCTCAGCAGCCACAAGTGAGCACTTCAAAAATGAAGATGTGGTTACGGTCTGTTGCGTTAGTGGAAAGATTTCTGACGGCAACACATTAGGTCACAAATCTATCTTACACAATCAGTTGCTGCACAGTAAGAAGGATTGTTGCAAATTAAGAGACTTCTGTCTATGATGCTCACGCTGTTAGAAAATACTGTCATTTTTTATTTATGAGTGGTTTTTATATGAAACTTACTTTCTCCCTGTTTAGCACAACAATCTCCCATCTTGTTTTCATTACATTTATCATTTACTATCTATTTATAGATAACAATGCTCCAAAATGGCTGTGCATGGTACGTCTGGGTCTACACAGATCGTGCACCCACTACCTTCTGGTAAGCAGCTGCTCTTATCTTGTGATAAATGTAACAAAAAGGCAGCTACAGCTCCTTCAAAGAGGGAAAGCTACCTTAAATGAACTTGAAATACCGCAGCCACACATAGAAGCAGGAGAGCTGACACAGTTACCTGTTGCTTTGCAGCACTCACACACACATACTCTAGAGCTTTTTAAGGAATCTCCTTTAATTTTGTACCTGAGCTCCTGACAGCCTTTAAACACTCATGCAAATGGCACCCAATGAAGTACAACACTGTGCTGGCAACTGTTCTCCTGTCAAGTGGAAGGGACAGCCTGCAAAAGCACCTTGAACTGCAAGTGCTGTAGAGCAGGATATTCAAAGCTAAGTGTCCTGAAGGCTTTGGAAAACTCCCACTATGTATCTACCTTTTTCACTTACACCTGAGAAGCCTGGCCCTATGTGAACTGCCCAGGGGACAAGGGCAGTGGGCTGGGTGCAGGTTTCCTGCACTTCAGGCTGCTCTGCTCTGTAATGCAGCCCTAGGAGAAGGGGCAGTCAGGCTCAAAGGCATGACACTTCTTCACATCTCCAGCAAGCCACAGAGCCCATCTCCATTCCACATGTGTGTCAGATGAGGTCACAGCGTGGTATTTAAGGTGACACAGGCAGACAACAAACAGCTGAAAATCGAACTCCTTATCCTGTTGCCTATGCTTTTAAAACAGAGCTGCTGCAGAATAGCTTTTCCCTTAAAAAGCAAAGAGCCCCAAACTCACCCCTGCAAGATGGGAAGGTTCTGGGAGTAAAGGTTGGTTCCCCACTGCAGATAAGGTTGATTACTTCAGTAACAATCATTACTATATTACTTTGAGTTAGACTGATAGTTTCAGCACTAATTGCATAATTTCTTCTGCATTTTAATGGAAAAATACGTAATTATTGAATATTTACATAATTAATGTAGCACACACTTCAGCATTTTAAATGCCAAGCACCCACAACACAATTCTAACAACCTTGACTTGGCAATCCCCTTTTTTTTAACCAGGAAAAGATTAAAACTTAGGGTATAAACACCTTAACAATGCCCTTCAGATACATTTGGTCTCCACCACAGCCAGCTCTTCCCTTCACCTTCCAGTTCAAAACCCAAGGGAAACAAAAGCCACGTACTGTGTGCTGTGAGGGAAATCGAGCAAGTGCGTCATGGTGACAAAAGGGTGGCTCAGAGTTTCAATGGGTGTTATCCTCTTATCTGCATCTATCGTCAACATCTTCTTTAACAGATCTATAAACTCCCGCCGGTCTGCCTTTTCCACCAACATATCACTTCCTTCCAAATCCGTTGTCATGTTTACCTAAAGGAGAAACGACAAGAGTGAGCGCCAAAGGAAAGAGCAGATGGTCAGGTCTCCAGCAAACTGTGTTTACTCCTCTCTGGAGCACATGCCCTGCAAGCCTCCCTGTCTAAAGGGGTAGTTGCTGAAGTCACACAGCACACTCTGGCTGGTCATCTGGCTTGTGCATGTCAGATCTCTAGACAGACTGTAAAGTGTTCAGCTCGCTTGGGTCAATGGCTAATGAAACACTTAGTCACCCTCCACTGATGATGAACAGCTTCCATGTGGTAGCAGGCAAGCTCTCATAATCAGTGTATTTATCATACAAAGTACTGTGCTATCAGATACTTATCTATGTGTCCCGTGAGCAAGAGATATATAAAATACACAAAAATTCTCAGAAGTTTTATGAGAAACATCCCATCCATGGTGCCAGGAAAAAAACCCCCACGTTATTTCATGCATTTATAAAGTCTCCCCTGATTCCAGTCTTCCATTTCTGCATATTTGCTTATCAATGCTACCATGTCTAGACTTTGCTAGTACAAACTCCAGTGTTGAACCAGTTTTGCACAATGATTTGTGTGTTAGCACAAACTCCTGTCGCAGGAGTGGTTATGCTGGGATTACCTTTCGCAGCTATATGGAATTGACAAGTGAATTAGTACTCCCCATTCCCCCAGACAGCCACATTTTACAGAGAGCACTCTTCTACAGCCATGGTGAGTACTTCCAGTGTCACCATTTATCAAACAGAAATATTAAAGCACAGAGAACTAAGGGACTTGCCAGTGGTCACACAGAGGAGTACTGCATAGACAAGAGAAAACGCAGGATTTCAACACTCAGAGATGTGACTTAGTCATTTTCCAAGGCTGCTTTACTATGGCTGTAGTCACCCCTACAAAGCTGGATATAACAGCTAATTTGGTAGGCATAATCCTGGTATTTTTCAGGAGCTGGCACAAGTACAGGATGTGCAGAGAACTCATGTAATTCCCTTTTTTTAGTGCTGCCAGAAGGCATATAAACAGTCTTCCTGGTTACTCACCAATGCTCTTACCTGTGCCATATCATCCAAACAGTTGAAAATATACTTTCTTGCTTCCTTCGACTTAATCCCCGTCTCTGCCTCATGATCATCTGGCGTCTGCTCAAAAAAGGACAGAGGCATTGACCAACACTGCCCTGCAGTCAGCTGTGCTTATGTGCCCACATGTGCCTCATCCTGTCCTCATCAGAGACCACCGTGCCTCTCTTGCCTGACCAGACAACATCAATGTGATTTCTGCTATGGTTATGTGACATCTTTTGTGTCACAAGGTGATTTATCTATTCCCTTTCACTTCTGAGGATCCTCCCAACTATGGTGGGTGTCTTACACCCATCCTAGCTCAGCATCCTATCCTTACAGCCAAAAGACCACTGGCCTCTCTCCCTGGGGGACTGTGTGCAGCCAAACACACCGGCACATGAGACTCAGGGCTCACCTACATTACTAGTGGTTTTGATTGTCAGAATTAAAATGCTTGCCTTTTTTCCCCCCCCAATGCATTAGATATTAGAGCAAAGTCTGCCAAGGGCATGTTTCATTTAAACTACACACCAATCCACAGACTACTTAGAGGAAGATTTCCAGGTCAATTCTAGACTTAAATTTCCCATAAAGCAATGCTGAGCAGGTGTGTTATGGGCTGCAGACTTTGGGGATGGCAGTTTTACCTTGGGCCATACCCACCCCAATGTCTGCACTGCACTGCAAAAAGCAGAGACCTAGGCTCTGAGGTGACCTGAATATCTCCTCACTTCCAAGCAACTGCAAGGTAAAAGAAATAAGGAAATGTCTTCCTACCTTCAGTCTCCACAAAGGATATGGTGAGTCTGTATCCCTGTTGAAAAACCTCGTAGTCTTTGTCCCTGCACTTAACAAATACTCTGCTGGTAAGCCCTGCGTCTGTGAAATATAGCGAATCTGTAAGAGAAGGATGAGAGGTCACTGTTCGTCCTGTGAAGATCTCTGGAGGTCTTCCCTGAAGGAGTGCAGGAGGCATTTGAAACAATGGAACAAAAAAAGAGAAAACGTAGCACGCAGTTAGACTTCACCCAAAAAACTTCAGTGCAAGGAATGAGAGGAAAGAGAACTTCCGTATGGAATTCCCTCCGTTTATCATGTACATCACTGGAAACTCACCCTACAGCACAGTCCCACAAGGCCTAAGGACAAAGACAGGAAAGCCCCTAAGTTTTGGAGATCAGAGAAAAGATCCAGACAGCTATTTCAATGGGGTGTCTCATCGCTTTGCACCTTTTTATGTCACTCCCTCCTCTCCCAGAAAGAATTTCAACAATTTGCTATTTTCTCTCTAACTTTTGCTGGTTTTCCTCCACCTGAGTGCACAGCCTGTCCTGGGAGCAGTTTGAAGTTCAAAATGGAAGACTATAAACTGACTATCTTTGAACTTGGACGAAATATACTCTCAAATGAAGTGACACCCTCATGGTATGTAAAGTACTTCATCTCTAATGACAACTGCATGATGTCATTTATTATGTGGGTTACATCCACAAGCATGATCTCACTGGCACCCACACAGCTAAAAGATAATACACGTTTCCAGGATCTCCAACTTTTATTTTTTTATAAAGGAGAAAGGGTCTGTGATTACACAATTAAAAACACACATGCCTGGGGTGCCACATGAAACCTTAACTTTGGTATCTTCTGACTCCTGAACGTTTCGTTCTGAAAAATTGCTGCAGACTCTGCAAAACTGCTCAAAACAGTCATCTACTCTAGAAAAGTCCAGGGAAGAATGGAAAGTGATTTTTAGAGAAGAGACAGAAAGGGATAAAAAAATTAATGAAGGCATAAAAATCAGCTGCTGTTTCAAAGACCTCCAAGCACTCAGTGCTTGGAAGGACGCAGTTCACTGTGCATGGCTTGCTCAGCTCTGCTGCTCCTTAGGTCCATCAGAAGAGCTCATGCACCAGAGGCACCAAAATCCTGCCCCAGTGCTGCACCAAGGGGTCAGGATCAGCCCCTACCCCTTTCCCAGCACCCCAGGAGCCTTCCTCATACTTTACTAGAGGAAGCCTTGTGCTGGGCAGTTAAGCTGGACAGTAAAGGTATGGTGATTTCTTTTTCAGCTGCGTGTTTTATGGCTTTTGGGGTGCAACAGGGAAAGAAATCCACTCTTCATGCTTGGTATGTGATTTTCAAATGCTTGTAAGTTTTTCAGCTACGTCTGATTTCCTTTGGAGTCACTAACAGCCCTGCTCTTCACTGCAAGTTATTTCCCCTGCCAAATATTACCTTTAGAGCTCTGAGTAAAAAAATACTAGTTTCAAAAGAAGAGTCAAAACATTTAAATTTATGAAAAACTTATTATCCTGCTTTTTTTTTTTTTTAAATCTATTTCCTAAAAGAAAAAAGACCCTTTACAGGCTGCATTTGCAGACAGCTAAGATCAGCCTGAAGAAGACTGTGGGAATGGAAAGTGTTCCACAGCCCTGGCTCCAGCAGCCGCTGTGTTATCAGTTTTAGGACTACAAAAAGAGCACAAAAGCCTATAGGGAGAAAAAGGACGACAGCTTATATTAACTGGAAACCTACATCAATGCGAACCTTCTCCTTCTTGTCATTGCTTTTAATATGCACTCTCATAAAAGGGTTATGAAATGCAGCTGAGTTTGTGCAGTTTCTTCTAACAAATAAACCTTTATTCAGCCCTTGCTGTTGCAGCAGAGAAAGGGTGCCTGCTCTGCTCAGCGAGGAGAGACATGTACACAGCTCTCCAGTCAACAGGCAGCGTTGACTCTTGATTGAGATTTCACTTAGGCAGTCAGGTCTTAAAAGCCAGCATACCAAGCAGCACACTGGTTACCCAGAATAAACACCCCAGGTGGATAACGACAGGGTTGTCTTGGGAGGGTAAGAAACACAGACCCCTCATTAGCAAAAGTGAAAAAGCTGGCATCTGTTCACTCTGATAAGAGAAGGGAAAAGCACCCGTGCACTTACCAGGACCCAGGGCAATATCCATACCCACCTGATCGTACTCCGAAGCTCCCGGGTATAACGGCCAGCCCAAGAACAGCTCTGCAATGACACATCCCAACGACCACATATCGATTGCTTCACAAAATGGTAAACCAAGGATGATTTCAGGGGCTCTGCAAAGGAAGAGGTTAGAAAACATCAGTAAGGGGAGCAGACCCACTCAGCTGGCATAGGGTGGCTGGTGCTGATTGGGACACCCATGGAGCTGTGGCCAACAAGTGTCACTGCTCTGACAGAGCTGAGGGACCCACTGGCTACCGGCAAAGTGCCTGCTAACCAAACATTAGTCGGTGAATATTTATCCTTGCAGAGGAGTACTATGGCTGTATACAGCCAAAAGACAGCCCTATGTTTTGCAGCATTTTGTAAAGGAGAGTGTAGTGGGTTTATGTAACTACCGTTATTTTCATTCAGCAAGTGGGAATTTGAAGCCACCCACTTAAGGCCCCAACTCGAGGCTCTCAGGCCCAGCTCACTGTCCTGTGGAGAACTGAGCAGATTCCCCATGGTGAAGCATCCTCCGTTCACACAGACTGGTGGGTTCACAAACAGCCAGACATTAAATAATCATTATAGGACTGGTATAAAAGGATTACTGACTTTTTAAACAAATGGCTGTAACAATAAATCAGAGAATAACGTAATTAGATCTATTAGACCTAAGCTTTTTCATCAGGAGGAAGTAGCCATGAAGTCTTCCTTTCCCAGTCTGTCCCAGGCACCTGATTAGATTTGCTTTTCCCTTTCAGCCCAAACAGTCAAAATGCAGTGGCACTCTCTGAGTGGCACTCTCACTGCATTTATTGTCGGCTTCAGGAGATGCCACCAAAGCACCTCTGACCCTCCCTTTCCAAGGGGAATCTGTCCCACTGCTTAGGATAGTTTGGATCCTTCTTCACTGATGCTGAAAAGGTCTGTATGACGAGTTTAGACAAGCTCGCTCAACTCCAGTGGCCAAGGTGAGATGAGATGAATCCTGACCTTAGTGCCCCAAATGCTCTGTTTCAAAAACAACTTCTTTGTGGAAGGACGAAAAGGATTTTACAAATACTGAAAACCTTATACACACACAAACACCTTCCCTACTTTTCCCACCTCTGCCTAAATGTCCACATGCAGTTCAGTGACATAGTTTCTACTCTACACTGGGATCACCGAAAGCTTCTCTCCTGCTCTTTTTGCAACATTTCTAGAGCCCCAGCTTCTGGAGTCAGGTGATGTACAGCAGAAAGAGTAATTTCCTTTCCCACACTCCTCTAACTATAAAGAAAAAAAAAAGAAGACAGAGAAAAGAAATGCACATTGCTTTAAAACTTTCATAATTTTAAATATAGCCTTGAGATTTCTTGGGCCCTGATGCATATCTTGGGAATGCCTGGAGTTGACTATTGAGCAAATCAAGTGCCACCAACCGAAGCTTGAAATAGGACCCATGGTTCCCAGTTTCCCATCTGTCATCAGGATAAGATCTGACAGTAGTGAGATCATACTAAGAATTACCAATTGCAGTGGAAAATGTTATGTTTTAATCACACCACTACAATCATGTGAAGACAAGTCTTTAGCCAAGAAACCAAGCAAAATGGGTAATTTTTTCCAAAGAAACAAGCAAAGGTCTTGTAGCAAGAAGCCATGCCCCATTTTCAGTCCACAAACTTCCACAACTTTGGGTTGACCTGTAAAAATAAAAGCCCCAAAATATCTATTCTCAAACCAGCAATGCAGAATATAAAAATTTCAGGAAATTCTGGGATTTTAAAGTTAGAATACTTTGTGTCATTACCACAAAAAACAAGCCAGAAACTTAAAAAGTGGCTACCTTTAGCCCTCCTAGCTACATCTGTGTTTGTTGTCATACTCTACTGTTCTTTAGCCCACTGTGACAATTTTTTTTTTCTAACACCAATTTCTCCTTATGAGGAAGGGGTTAATTTTCCTCCCTTTCTCCCTTTTCCATCATCCCTGTCATCCCTGCACACTACTCAACACCTAGACAAAATGCAGAGAAAAAAAGACAGCTATGGTGACCTGAATCTCATTACTATGTAAATCCTGCATTCAAAGCCATCTGCCTCTCCCTGTCTGCCTTCCACATTGTGAAGGAAATGTCCCTGGTCACTAATGGGAGCTCAGCCACGCATCGCCCCCCCCCCCCCCCAACTTCAAATCCCTCCCCCTAACTCAAGTGGAGGGAGTGGAGGGGTGGACTATGGGTGGGATATTCCCAATGTTATTTTGTGGAAAAAACTCCCTGTTTATAAAAATCGCTTGCACAGCTTTCGTATGCAGCACACACCTCCCTCCCTCTCTCCCCACACTTATGCTGCCAACACCTCCAGACCCCGGCAAGAAGGGATGACCTAGAATTTGAGGTTCCAATATTTCTTTTTTTTTTTTTTTCTCCTGAGTCTTTGGCTGTCCAGTGGGTTTTCCTTAAAGCTGCACTTTCTGGAATGCAGTGATTAGGAGACAGTTTCTTTTCTACACGCAAAAGAAGTTTTGCATCTCTGCTGCTGGGAAGAAAAGCACAAGCCAGCGCCCATATTATTTAAACACATAAAATGCAACTAAACGGAACACCATTCATTCTATTAAACCAGACCTATCCTTTTAGGGAGGGGAGATGGTGAGATAATTTTATTTTATTTTACTTTATTGAAAGCTGTATTCGCATTACACAATTCAGCCTAAATGTTAGTTGCAATCTTTGCCCGTTAAGTCCCAAACAGATGATCATTTTGGAACAGTGATGAGAACACCTGTGAGAAGGGGGCCAGATCTAAGTGATATGGTGCCCTGCGTACACCACTTGCTGCACCTTTCTCCCAGACTTCATGTCATAACTGCGATTTTTCCATGGACAGGGAGTGGCCCTGAGACAAAAAGATCTTGTTAACTTAATTAAGCAGTCACTAGGACAGCCCAAGAACAACAGGTATTGGACACCACACAGACTCCCAGATTTTTAGCCAGCAGACACCTCCTGTCTGCTGTGTGAAAGAGAGAGTTGGAGTCAATAGAGGCAGTAGTGGTCTGCCTGTCTGAGATGGCCAATGCCAATTTTGGTGGAGGATGCTACAAGTTTTGCAATGAAAGAACTCATCCACTGATAAAATACCTCTGAACCTCTCTTGGGTGGACATTGTTCTTCATGCTCAGTTAGGGATGCATACATCCCTCTGCATATAGACCTGTATCTAACATGTGAAACTCCTCTCTTCCTTAACATAAACATGTCAATTTTTTAAGACAAGGTGAGATCTTGACTTCAATCACATGTTGTGGCACAGAGTTCCATAGACAACCTTCTGCTTTGAATAGCATCTTAACTCAGTTGTTTAAAGCCTGATTTTCCTTCATCATGTTTAAATCTGTTACCTCTCACCTCATGTTTGCACAAATTGGTCTAGAGGTGAAGATGGAACTGCTTGAATCACCTTTCCTTTAGCACAAGCTATTTTTGTGTCTCTGCCCTGTTCTCCCATGTCTGTAGCACCTTATGCCTTCTCAGTGTACCACCCCAAGGATGTTTCAATCCACTTCCATTGCCTGACCCTACAACTCCTCTTTCTGACATGACTGCTTGGAGACAGGCTGAACTGACCTAGAAAGAGTTAAACATGAGGATATTCTCTAGACTTATTTTACACTATTTGCAGAATGCTTTTGCATTCCAGTCTTCCCTAGGCTTAATATTTTGTTTGCTTTTGGAGTGACATGAGGCATTTCAGCAGATGTTTTATCTGGGAGATCCTCTGAGACACACAGTCCTCCCTCCAGAAGAGCTGCAGTTAATTTAGGACATAGAATTATGTAGAAATAGTTCATGTTTCCTATTCCAATGTTTACTGCTTTTCAGTACTGCACTGATCTGGCATAATGTTTTCTGTAATCTAGATACAGCCCTTTAAATGCTCCTCACTCTTTTCTGCAGCCTAACCTAAGCAAGTGTGTGATATCTGCATGCTTGAACACTTCACTACTGATCCACCAGTTTTTACAGATAATTAATGCATTAAATAACTATGGTCCTAAAATGTCCATGCAGTCCACTCCAGAACTGATCCTTGAATTCCAAAAAGCACTCAGATCTAGCTCAGCAATAAGAATGGTGTAACTGTCTTTTCCAAAGGGACAGAAAGCGGTTTCCATGTCTTGGTCCCTTCTTGTGTGGGATTTCTCCATTTGGCAGCTGCTAACACTATGCAACAAGGGAAAATGCCCTATTGAAGTGTGCACATCAGAGTATTGCAATCATAAATCGGAAGGACAACGCACATGGCAGCAGGTCCTCCTGGAACAGCAGTGAGGTCTTCAGCAGATCCCTCCATGGCTGCATAGAGAAGTGGGTTTTGTACCAACAGTACATTTGTTTGTTTTTTTTTTAACACAGACTCACTAAACCTTTCAATTGTGGTGAGGATCTAGTCTGACACCACACAATGGCAGCCCATTGCCAGATACCTTGATACATACAAGAACATCCCCATTTGCTGCTCTCTGCAACACGCTCCTGTACAAGACACATGGAATGAAAACAGAAAACTTTGCCCTCCTGTCCTTCCTCTTCCATGAGCTGCCCTCTATGTCTCCCAAAAAAGGCACTCCCCTTCTGCATGTGCAGGCACAACCTGTTCTATAGCTCACACAGATCTCAGCAGCATAGACCAAAGATTTAGAAATCATTTGCCACCAACTTGGGAAAAACTGAAGGGCCCTGCCAAGAGCCTCTGTCTCCAGAAGAAAAGCAACCAGCCCATCCCCACTTTACACATCTGTTACCCCTTTCCGACCAAATTACTTGCTTGGACAGCAAAGGGTGAACTGCTCCTTGGCTCAGCCCTGGGTCCAGCAAGTCCCTCACTACATTGGAGCCCAGCTTGAATGTGCCCATGTGTCCCAGAGAGCTGCCGGTGTGGGGGACCCAGGGCGTGAGGGTCCACGTGCTGGCAGCACTCACAGGTCCTCAGAGGCAGAAGTGCCATTTCATCATTTGCTTGCACCTCACATATGACCCCATCCTGCTTTCAGGCCTGCCGCTGGCAGAGTATTTACTTTAGCAACCCTGCTTTGTGGCAGGGTAATTTCATTGTCTGGTGTTTCTGTCAGGAAAATTAATTACCAGTCTAGCTCACTGGCTTTTTCACCCACACATCACAGGACATTAAAAACAAATGCCAAAAAAATTCATTTCCACAGACTGGGATTCAGAGAGCTGGGCTCTTTCTGAATTTTAAAACTTCCCTGCAAACTGTCCTCCTCAGGGATAATTTACCACCTCTGGTAGGGTCCCACGGCCAAGTGTGATAGTCTCAGCAGAGTCCTTCATGGACAAGTATACATATCAGACAAAAATATAACTCAAAACTTGATACTTGCTGGCACCTTGAGCAGAAAGTGTTCCTGCTTCTCATCTTTGGGATGATGCTTCTAGAATAAGGTTGCAGGCAGCTGCAAGCAGTGCAGACAGACCTCCAGTAATGATGTCTCTGAGCTGACATACATAGCTCCTGTCTTACTCTACCTGCTAGTCTCACCTGCTAAAGCCTGAATTCTGGGAAGCAGCAGGTTTCACATCTCCACCCAGGAAGCCCCAGGCAGAGGCAGAGAGGCAGGAGCTGAAGCCCTCTGCCTGAGCAGGCAAGCACTGACCAGCTGCACACCCAGGGCTTGACCCCACTCAGGGCTCGTGCTCTCCCATGCACCAAGACACCTCCTGTGAGGACAAGGAACTGCATTCTTCATGTGTCTTACAAAGGGGTTTTTATTCAATTGAGGGGGCTCTATCCTCCTCTCAGGTGAACCATTTCTTTGGCATCGTTATGGACTCTCATACCCACTCACTCGATCCTTTTATATTTTGTATCCACTTTTTATTGCCAGATACCTCAGGATGCAAAGTGCTCTTAGCTCTTATTTAATGAAGTGGAGTGCACACAGCATCTTTTTCTGGCCCTCTGTACCTCTCAGACCCCAAATCACTTCTTAAGTGAAGGCATGTAAAAGGAGACAGGCTCATATTCTGGAAGTAAAACGTTACCGTTGGTATTTCCCTCAGCCCTCCTCCTCTCCACTTGCACAGACACATGGAAGGGATGCAGACATCAAATATGGATGACGCCGAGATGAAGGCCATCCTCTGCTCCAGAGCCTGTGATAAAGCCAGCCATCAGGGCCAGAGCTTAACACCTAGAAGCATCAACAGCTCCTGCTCGCTCACTCACTCCCTGTCCCACGCAGTGGACAGGAGAGAAGCTCCAGACCCCACCTGTGTCACTCTCAGCAAGGGAGAGATGGGCTCACCCTCACTGCTGGCCTTACAGAGGGACTTCTGCATTACTCCTGCATCCCCAAGTTCTGGAGTCAGTTCGAATGCTCAGCTGAAACCCAGAAAGAAGTGGTAAAGCTCTGCAGACCATTTGGTGGGGCCTCAAGGACTCTGATGATCTCTGGACCATGCTGGGAAACACCAATCCAACAGAATCTCAGCAAGGGATATCCCTGGAAGTCAGGACTTATCCCAGAACATGCAGGCATGCCATGCCTTTCAGATTCCAGCACAGAGTTCAAACCCTGGTGAGTTTAGTCAACAGAGGTATTTATGAGGGAGGGAAAGGGCCACTGAGGAATGCCACCCCATCTATCATGGTTTGCCCACAAAGATGTGTTGGTCTGAGTGATAAGCAGGGACAGTGCCTCTAAAGGGCCTATAAATACATTCTCTACTTCACAGATCAAACAGATCAAACACAGGTACATCTGGTTTCTGGAAAGGACTGTGGGTGTAGCCTGAGCCATTTACAGGGCTGTCAGACCACCAGCACAACCACCACTAGAGGGTAGCTCCAACACTGCATTGCTCACATTGCCCTCACCCATCCCTCAAGATTAGTCTGCAACACATCAAAAAATATCTGTATCAGCTCAGAGGACTGGAAGCTGGATCCCCTCAGCCTTCGGTGATGGTTTATATTACAGGACATAAATATAAACTGGAGGCTGGTAACAAGTGAGGTACCGCAGGGGTTTATCCCTCACCAGTTTTGTTTAGCATCTTTATCACTGACCCGGAGGAGGAGGCAGAGTGCATTCTCATTGAGTTTATAGGTGATGCCAGACTGAAGAGACCTGGCAATGCACCTGAGGGCAGGGCTGCGACACACAGGGACCTGGACAGGCAGGAGACATGAGCCAATGAGGACCTCCTGAAATGCAGCCAGGACAAACTCCAAGTCCAGCCCCTGGGATGGATGAGTCCTGGTGACAACTGGGGAACTGCTCAGCTGGAGTGGCCATGAGCACCTTGACTTGCAGGGCAGTGGGCGTGAAACAAGGACCTGGGTAGCAGCTGCCACAACAGCCTCCCTGGAGCTGGGCCAGCAGACCAAGGAACGTGGTGACCCACCTCCAGCCACATCTGGACACCACATTCAGCCTGGGGACTCCAGTGTATGGCTGAACTGGAGTAACCTCAGTGTGAGGAGGGACGGTCATGGCATACCTGACAGCAGCCTGCCTCCTTCTCCTCTGCCACGTGGAGAAAACAGTGCCAGGCTTTTCACTCAGGTTGGTAGCAGGAAGTGGAGATGACAGACAAACTGAAACAGGGGAGGTTGCCATTGGGAATGGGGAAAACACCTCCACTGTGCTGATAAATGAACCACCAGCACAGGCAGCCCTGAGGGACTGTGCAGTTGCTATCCTTGGAGGTTTTAAGACCCAGCAAGACAAAGTCCTGATCTTTATCTCATGGCAGACCCTACCCTGACCATCAGGTTGGACTAAATAAAAGCCCCTTCCCACCCGAACTACTCTAACTCTGTAAGGTACAGTAACTATACATTTCTCAGTAGGAAGGTCACTAAGATCCTTCTGCATGCAGACCAAATATTACATAGCTGGGAGTGCTTCGGGGGTACAGATGCAGGTCCCAGGGTGTTTTTATCAAGTGTACACACACAGAGTTAGGTCTTTTAAAAACAGAGAGCAAGTTACACAACAATTACTCCTGAACTTGACTGGCGTAATTACCAACCAGGCCTAGTGAGCCTATCATTGCTAAGGGCATTTAATAGCAAATAAATCATAAAAGCTGAATATACTACTCACCCCTTGACACCACTCATGTTCCACCGGGGAAGGGTGAAAAAATACTCCAGAGAACGGTGTCAGAGGCTGACAGGGTTAGCCCGGACCCCAGGAAAGTCACTCACTCCCTCCCTGTCCCAATCCTGGGCCATCCAATCAATGTCTGTGTCACTCCTGGCAAGCATTCAGCCAGCTTGTCTTACAGACCTCCCATGGCGGAGCATCCATAGACTCTGCTGTGCCCCAGAGGACCTCACCCCTCGTAATTTTAAGGAATAATACAGCTGTGCATAGCTGATTTTATGTCATGCTTAATTACAACTTGTTGTCAATCTGGCATCTATGTAATACATATGGAAAAACATAATACATCTCACTTGACTTTGCCTATACCCGGCTTTCTGCCAGGCTGCCCCTCCTCCCTCTTTTCACCCTGCCTTGGCCTCAACACATACTCAGTACCTATAACCTTGTCTCTTTTTCTCTCTTGCTTACTATATCTGTCTCCTTTTTCCGTCTCATCTTTCCCCCTCTCTTCCCGCACTGACTGTGGATGAAGAGAGAGACAGACAATCCACACAGGAGCTCTGAAACTCCCTACCTCATGGAGGGGATGCACACCATGCACCTGAAAACACAGCCCTACATTGCCATGGGTTTGCATCCATCTTTAAAAATCAGGTGTCACATAGACACTCACATGTCAGGCACTCGAACAGGATCCTGATGCTCACTGCCACCACCCACATGAGGCTCTTGGAAAAAGCAATTTCCATAGGTTAATCCTGGAAGACTTTCAAGTAAACCGCACTTACATATCAAGCACTTGCCATCACTTTGCACCTTTCCTGGGATTAAGAAAGCTGGATTCAGCCATGAACAAAGCCTGGGTTTAAATGGGGAGGGAGGGGTCCCTGCTGGGAGGCTCTGCACCACTCTGCTTTCCTACATACATTGCATATATACACTTCATTTAGGTTAGGGCCTTAAAGAAAACCTCCTGCTCTCTTCAGCTAGAGCATGTGAGCAAATAGATGACTGAAGCCCAAAGCTGGAGAAGGGAGTGCAGCTGTTTGTGGAAACAAGACAAAAGATTTAGAAACAGTTGCTTTTTTCCCCCTCTCCCATGTCAGGCTGTTTACAGAAACCAAGGGATGAAATTTTGCAGACAAAACCACTGAGAGCAGCCTGTCAGTCTCGGAGGGAAGGAGAAAGGGAGGGAGAGGGAGGGGAGCGTAGGCTTCTTTCAGGATTATGGATCATTGCTAAATTGCTCTATCAATTATTAAACCCATCACTCAAAGCGCAGTAACCAAAATATAGCAGATAAAGCCTTTCTCATCCACTCTCTACCAGCTGCTCTCCTCCTCCTAAAGCCAGAGGGGAATGAAAATTCCCATAGTTTATATTTTATAAACATAATTTTCCCCATGCCTTGAAAATAAAGATTTTTTTGGACAAGGTACAGTAGAACAGAGCCCACAGCAGGAAGATACTACAGGAGAAGTTGCCCTTTTGATTAGCAGATCGAAGGAATAAAAAAAATATCTCCAATCAATATAATTTCTTAACACTGACAGGTTAAAACATTTGTCTGTTAATAAATGAAGAGGCAGGCCCCAGCCATCAATAGCTGTTAGTTGCTATTTGCCACTGCCACTGAACTGATCCAAGATCAACAGCAGGATGGGCATGGTCCTAGGAAAGGACAGGACAAAGTGGCATGAGGCACATGGTCTGGCCAGTGGCTCTGTGGAGAAGGAAACTGCAGACATATAACCAGGATGAGAGAGGAAGCCCTGAGAGCAGTGCTGACAAGAAACCACATGGGGAGGATGACCAGGACCTGACACCCAGCTGGAAAGGCTTCCATGTGGCTGCTGATGTCTGAATGGACACGAGTTTTCAGCAGCACTCTGTGCACTTGCTGGAAGCATTTACCATACACATCACCTGAAGCACACACGCGCCCGAGTCCTGGCGGGGGCCCTGGATGCAGCTCAAGTTAAGCATGCATTTAAGTGCTTTGCTGAACCTGATTCAGTCAGCAAGTCCTCGTTGCAATTGAGCTGGAAATCACAAAAGTCAAGAAAAGCCCAATAATGGAAAAGAAAGCCAAGCCCTGGGTTTGACCAAGAGACGTGCTAAGCTTGCCCCAGCCAGAAATGATCTTTGCGTTGTACATCCCTGGAGGAAGCCCTACTGGACTGACCACAATCATGCTCGTCTCTTCGGACTCAGAAATGCAGGAATCCATAAACTTTGGAGGAGGTGAACAACACAGAGCACCACGACCATTGCCCCCAGGGGTCATCAGCTCCACGCTGACCCAGAAGCACAGAAACATGCATGGGGGTGATGCAACAACAGCTACATTCAGCACAGCACGACCTCTGGTTGTTCTCCGAAACAAAGGGCCGTGCACGGGGGGAGGGCTAGGGCTTTCCCAGGTTATGGAAGAAATCAGGGAATAGAAAAATCATAATTTGAAAACAAAAGCCCTATCCATGCCAGGCAGTGAATGGATGAGCTGCAACGTATTGGGTGCAGAAATCCCCTGAAGGAGGCATCTGATCAAGAGGGGAAGAATGCCAATTATGCGCTCCCATTCATGCCACTGCAATGAAAGCATAATTCTGACTCTGCTTTCTGACCCGCAGTATGCAATTTATGCAAATCCAAGCTGTTCTCGCTTCCCTCAGAGCCAAATGTCCACCAATGCCAGAGCTGGCTCTAACTTTTTGTTTTCCTTTTCAAAATCTATTGTTTTCACTGCTGAATATTTAAGACCTTTTGTTGTTGCTGCCACGTTTCTTTGGAAATGAAATAATAATTGAAAAAATCCCATAGCACACAGAAACAAACAAAAGTTGACTTCTCATCTCCGACGGCCTCCCATTCTGCCACACTCAGTTCCATCCCAGCCCCTTATCGTTCCAGCCCAGAACCCTGCCATGTGACAGCCAAGTGAAGCTTCTCGTGTCTGATCTGTAACGTTCCCGAGACTTTTGTTCGCAGCAAACACTGGAAGTTGCATCAAGCTGCATGGTGGTTTTATGGGATTAGCCTGAATGCTGAGCCAACTGTCAATAAAAGGCTCCAAACGATTTCTATCCCTGGCAAACATGGATATGAACCAGACTCAGGCCATGATCCTAAGATTGGCTTCACAGAGCAAGTAGCAGGTCTGAGGCTAAAAATATCAAATTACTGGAGCCTTCTTTTATTTTTTTTCCCCTTTTTTTTAATCATGTCTACTGGCCGCTTTCTTTTTTTATAATTAGAAAAAGACAAAGACAAAAATAAAGTACTTATCCTGCCTGCTCCTCGGAGAAAGGAGCATTGCCCTTTACTTATCTCTGAAGAGCCACACAGATTTAATATTATTATTAGCAGCAACTATTTGTATTTCTGTAACACACAGAAGTCCCGGCGGAGACCGGAGCCTCATAACGCTAGACGCTAAAACACAACGTGCTAAGGGACTGTGTCTGCTCCAGAGAATTGATGATCTAAGACGATGTGTGGTGACAGGGGAACAGATTGGTGGAGCAGTTCGCCCAAGATCACACGGTGAGAGCGCAGCAAAGCCAAAAAAAGAAGCGGGGTCCTTGCGAACAGCGTGCCATATCTATTAGACCCTGTCTTCTAGTTATGATATTAGGGAATAGCAATAACAATACATGGATTTGAAGGCTCTTGCAAAAGAGATGGGTAGTACCGAGGTAAGGCAGATTTTAGGGCAAAATGACCTGTAGATACGACCCAGCAAGATAGCAGCCATGTTGGGAACAGCTCATAAAATCCAAGGCTCAGTTTTAAGCCCTGCTTGGTGAGTCATAGCACCCTGCCTACACTATGAGGACCTGCCTGGTCTACAAAGAAGTTTAAAGAAAAATCCTGGGAATGCCTGCCCATCCGCACATGGAGGTAGGTGTATGTGGCTGGGAACAGCAGGGACCCCTCGGAGCTGCCCCAGTTGGCTATTCCTGCTGCAGAGATTTGAAAATCTCCACTTTCAACTCAAGCCCCACTTGAATCAGCACAGTCAGCAGAGCAGGTGACAACAGCCCCCCGTACAAGTAGCAGGGCACGGCACTGTGGAAAAACATTCCTTTTCCACAGATTGCAGAAACACAAATCCACTCTGAATTTAATTTATTTTTATTGCATTTATATTAGGGCCAACATCTGGAAGTGTTAAGTAGAGCCCTTCTGTACTGGATGCTGTAAAAAAATCTAAGAAAACAGTCCCCGCACTAAAAGACTTGCAACCGAATTTGGGATCCCTTATCACCCTGGAAATAAAAGCTCAGCATCTGCTAAGACGGGATCTGCAACTAAGCCTGAACAAAACACAATCCCTGACCCACTGGGGTGACCGCTACGAGCCTGGCTCCTGCAGCTACCATATTTTAGGGCCAAAGACTGCAATTGCTCCATTGTCCAGAGATGGAAGAGGTCCCTTGCAGCTGTAGCAGAGGAACAACTCGGACTTTAACCAGTAATGTCACACATCTTTCTGGAGCCAGACAGAAAACCAAAATAAAGCAAGAATGTGGTGTGCAAATAGTCCCAAAGGCACCATGATGCTTGTGGGGAGAAAGGCACCACTTCAGAAGAAAGACTTTTAAAATAAAGTCTTCTGCAAAGTTAAGTTCATTCTTTATTTAAAACCATCGCATGGAAAATTCAATTGTTCTCCAACGCATCTCTGTACCAAATCAGAAGCCTAAATTCAATCATTAAAGTGTGAAGCTGATGAATTTAAATCCATAGTAAGTGCAAATCTCAACACAATTTTAAGTAAGGAGTCGCTCCCAACACCTTCATAACATGTCAACACATAGTCATATATTTGTTTCTGGGACTCTTCAAATGTCTTCTTTTACTGTTTCATTTTTTTCTTGCCAAAACAAATCCTTAAAGCTCTCCCACTGTTCTGAAAAAAATATAAACATTTCCTGCATGTTAAAATCTTAGGTGGCCATGACAGAAATTTTGGAGAGGCAAATCTTGCAGAAAAAAAAAAAAAAAATATGAAAGAAACTTTTTGCCGTACGCGAAGGGAATTTGGATTGACTCCCATCTGATTAATTTTAACTACTAATTTGTCCTTGGATCATACTGCAGTACAGATGTCATTTCTTAATTTGACTGTTTTGTAAGTAGCCAGTACTGTCCTTGTAAAGGGCGAAGAAATCCCCATATATCAGTAATGCTTTTGGCTGAGGGTAAGTTTAGTAATTACTCCAGAAAAATAAATACAATAATCAGAAGTACTTCCCAGGACATGAAGGCAAAGATCCACCCTTTCTTGAAAGAAGGGGCTCTCTTATGTATACATTCCTATCTTCAATTATCGTGACTGCCTGTAACCATTTAGCTCTCTGCTAAGTCAACTGCAGGGTTCAAGAACATTTCCTGACATTCTTCACATTTTTTTTACATGTTGCAATTTTATCTGGTGTATATCATATGCTTTCCTCCAGAAATGCCTGAACCAAAATGTCCTCCTCCTGACAAAGGAGTTGGGGCTTCGTGAACTTGATTGCAGCTCTCAGAAACCTCGTCATTTGAGAGCTGTGTTAGAAATTAGTGAAAACAGAGCAAGTTTGCCTTTGACAGGTAAAATCACAGTACATTTAAGCAGCAGGGGATGCAAATGGACCTAACACCTCCCCCTAAAGACACTTTCATCCAGTTCTAAGCCCATGAATTTATTGCCCCAATGTCTTGGAGCTTCCCTGTCCCTCCACCAAAAACCTTACAGTGTACACCTTTGGTTTCGTTACCTTCTTTACTTCACCCTTCCCCACCTCTATCCCCACAGCTCCCTGACACCTATTTCAGCTGTGGAAAGCCATGCTTTTTGGTTTAACTGGAACTAAGACAGAGTCAGTGCTGCTGCCTACACCTCAACAGGCAGGCAGCCTCCAGCTGGGCAGGGGCAGGACAGAAGGTCCCTGCATGAGGGGCAGGTCACTCCCCACCATATGATTTACTACCAACACATGGCAATATTTAGGGAGCAATAATAAGGTGGTACACAAGCGCTTTACCAACAAAACAAGATGGGGAAAGAAATAACTGTATTTCCCCCGTTATTCTAAGGGTAGGTTCACCAAAAGGTTAGTGAGAAAACAATGCAGGCCATCGATCACAGGGACAGCTAACCTAGAAAGGTTACTGCGTGTTCCTGCCTCATTTTTCACATCTATAATTACCCCGCCGCTTCTCCTCACGTCCCACCCATGGCCAAGCAGCAAATGCCAACCACCGCTGCTTTATTAATTATGTATTTTGCTTATGCCCGTTGTCACCGCCCCGCAACGTGCCACGGCGGCTGAAGGATTAAGTAGCACGGCTTCTGTGATCCCCGCAGGGCAGTGTGGCCAGGGAAAGGGAGCTTGAGGGCTTTCCTGCCTTTCCTTCACCAGATGTGAGAAGCTACCACCTCTCAGCAGAGGCTGAGGTGGGATGGAGGTGGAAGGGATGCAGCTCTTTACACCTGCCCTGTGAGAGGGAGAAGCAATGTAGGGGCATATGAGGGAAGATCGTTTCCATTCATGAAGGGCTCAGATTTCTTTTGGATCTTCACCCAACTGAAACAAAATGCCAATATTGCTGAACATACTTAGCACCTCCTAAAGCGCAATCCTACTCCGAACAGTGCCTGTCTAAAAACAGCAACGCCAGGCTCCTTGTTTACTGCGTCTTCCTGATGCCTGATCTGAATTTCTCAGTCTAAAAGGAAAAAGAAAAAAGAAAGTAATTTTTCTATCTACCAGTCCAGTAAACCCAACCTAGGCTTTAAGAGCCACTCTGGACTCCTTTCTTGCATATTTATGCACACAGACACGAGCAGCCAAATTATGGGTTATGCAGAGATGGGCAGGGGAAGCGCAAGGCAATGATTTGAAGGCAACAAATTTGCAAGGAACTTGATGTGTTTCTACCCGAAGTACAGCACCACGTTTCTGATTCAGGGAAGCCTGAGGGTTTTTTATTTTAATTTTTTTTTTGCTTTGGGGAAACCTAAAATAACTTCCTTTGAGAATTTGTGTTCTGTAACCACCACTTCATCCTTCTGCAGTATTTCTGGATCCAGGCTTTTCAGCTGTAGAATAATAGTAAATATGTATAAAATAACGAAAACTTCTGCCTGATTGAGAACCATTTTCTGTTCTTGCTTTTTTCTGTCCCACCAGAAACTATAATTAATTCACGCTCCAACAATACTAAAATCATTATTTTTTAACTGCAACCATATCTGCAATGACAGTCATTGTTGATGAAAAGTGGAATAGAAAAAATTTGCTGACAAAAGCAAAAAGATTGCATGACAAAAGCCAGCACAATGATACAAAGTTATATGCATGTCCTGTTTTAGACTCCAGAGAAGTTCAGAGTGGTAATGAAGAGAAAAACATCCTGGAAAAGCCAGTAGGAGCTGCCCTCCAAGGCTAACTCACTGTATCAAATGTAATGACTCTCACCCCACCAAAATATTCTAATGTGGTTCCAAATGATCGTGGAGGGACAAAAAAAAAAAAAACCTGACCAAAAAAAATAAAAATCACAGAGCATCAGACCAGCTGGATCCACAACAGACCACGGAGAGGATGCTGGAAAAAATCCACAACTGACATTGGTTCCCATGTCCCAGAGGTGAAATGCAAAACCTCTCCTTCTCCACACGCTTCTCCAAACCCTTCCTCAGACAAACTCACTGCTCCCGTGCCTGCAAGCACTCAGATGAGGCTTCCCTCAGCCAAGTTCTCAGGAAAGCAGCACAGGATGGCTATAACCATGACCCGCCATCTTCGGGATTGACCATGGCACAGATATTCCAGCCACAGGCACAGCTTGTTCAGCTCTTCACCCCCTCTTCACAGCTTCCCCCTTCACTCAGTGGAGTACCTCATTACTGAACCTTTGTGATGCTCCACACCACATCCCTGTTACTGGAGGTGATCCTGGCACCTCTTCCAGACCTGGTTGACAGCTGAGATCAAGGGAAAACCCACCAGGAGCACTGGCTTTTTGCACTGATGCCCATCCTGCACACAGACAAGGCACGGATGGCTCCAGACCAGAAGTCAGAGCTACCATCAGTACAAGACCCGATCACAGAGCTCATTTGAATACAAGAGAGTAAAACCCACCTACACCTACCGCTGGCTGTGCTCTGTGCCCTCCTCCCATCCCCACCCCTTGTGGTGACTACTCCAGGAAGGCCTGGTTTATAGTGATCTTCTTTCTTCCAGTGGAGAGGGCCACTAACACTGTGCCCAAGTACGGTTTGCTGGACCAAGGGAGAAGAGAACTGGACCAGGAGATATCTAAAGCTTCTGGTTTTGACACTGCCTGCAAGATCCTCAGGGACATCAAGAGAAAAGCAGGAAATGCCCTTATTATGTTTTCAGGGTAATTTATGACAAAATTTGAGTATCTCATGTATGATCAATTTTAAAGATCTAAATTTAATGATAGGAATTTTCTTGCCCTCCTGATTAAGCCCATTTACAGTTCTTTCAGATTGATGGTTCAGCCATATATGGGGCATATGTGTTTGGGGACATTTCTTGGTATTTCTTTGAATTCCATTGTTTATTTATTTGTTACAGAAACAAAGAACAGTCAACAACACGGTACAGAGCCGCATGCTCTGGACTGGAGCAACAGCCACAGACCCTCCAGAATTGTTATGGGTTCTCTGAGGACCCATCTCACTCACTTTCAGAAAAATCTCTGCCTTTCCACTTTTCCTTGAAGCAGCAAACTAGATGAAGGAAGGATTAATTAGCTGATGTTTGTAAAGCCTTTTGAAGATGAAAAGTGTTATTTTTATTTTCAAGTCTCACCAAGGGAAAAAAAAAATAAAAAAGAAAAGGCCAGAGAAAGACTTCTGCTGTTTCCTACAGAGAGAGGTCTCAGGACTGAGCTCCTGTACAGAGACACTCCTCAAACACTAGATATTAACTGGCAAACCGCCACCGCAGCCCTTCCCTCGGGGCATGCATTAACAGGGTCTCTGCCCAGCTGCCTATTTTCATGAAACATGTAGAACTCAATACCACTGAGACCTCCCCCCCTGCATCGAATTTGCTTGAATTTGTCCACCAGATTCCAAAGTTGGGGGGAACACAGCAGCAGTGTGATCACACACATCTCATTTCTTTAGAAAAGCAGACTAAAGGCAAATGAGGAAGGCCCTTGAATACAGATGCAGAGTGCCTGGCTACCCAGAACTCTGATGGGCTATTTTCTCCTAAGTGTAAATTACAGAAGTGATTTATCTTTCTTAAACACTTTACACCTACTGTTGGAATTTCTGTATGTGTCCTTTTGCTTTTTTTCCCCCTTCTCCTTGTGTCTTTGGAATCACAAGGATGCACTCAAACAGAGGCATGTTGTGATGCAGGACAAGGATCCCCTGGCAGCTGGAGAGCAACAAGAAGCTTACAGGTGGGTGCCCTGCCCTAGGAAGACAAAAATAGCAAGAAGACAGACAGGATTGCAATGTATTAGCCAAGCTGTGCTTAACACCCAAGACAAGGACGACAATGAGCTGCTACAGGTCAGGCCTGAAGTGAGCTAGAAACCAAGAAGGGGAAGACTTTCTAGCGTGCAGCCCAATTTCAGCTCCTTCAACTCCATGATCTCATCAAAATCTCGTGACCACCAAAAACAAACAGGATGTTTGCTTCGAGTTATCCTGTTAGGCAACAGGTAGAATATTAATCTCACTGATGCCTAGGGTCCAGCTCCAGGTATGTTCACCCCCCCATGATCAGGGACAGCAGCACCTGTCCTGACCCCGCTTTCATGTCAATGCCTTTCCCTGCTCTCAGCTCAGCAAGGCACAATGTGCAAGAGCTGAGAGGTCCTGCATAAAAACAGCCATCTGGTGAAGGGGCAGGAAGAACCAGTTAAAAACAGAGTAGCTCCACCATATGGAGAAAATAATTCAGTTGGGCAGTGTAGGAAGAAGCAAACCCTATTATAATAATTGTGTTGCCAAGTGATGTTGCAGACTTGTTTTTCCCCTCACGGCTTCAGCACTGATTAAGAACAGAGCTTCCCCCATAACATGGCACCATCTCCACAGAAAGATCAAACTGTTCCCCCTAGTGACTTGTGGGAATATCATGTTAGCACCGAAATGTCTACAATGTGAACTGAGCATGGAGACAGGAACACTGCATTCCCTACCACCTTGCTTATACTTTCATTCTGAGTTAAAACACCAAGACTTCGGGATAAGCCAACCCAGTTCAGCTGGACGGCACCCTGCGGAAAGCTGACTCAGAATTAGCACACTAGTGACAAGCTAGGTTTGGAAAACTTCTGGCCCACCAAACCCAAGGACAGGCAATGGAAACCAGCTTGGGGCTAAGGCACCTCTCTTCCTACACATGGGAACTCTGGCCCTCCCATAATCCCCCATGTATTCAGGACAGAGCAAATTAATAAAGCCCTGATTATAAAAGAAGTCCTCCTAGAACAGCTCCCCTTCTTCAGGCTGTTGATAAAAAGGTACCAGGGGTGCCAGCTCCAGAAGTACTTCTTACTCTGCAGAGTGAAGGTGACTCCTCCCTGAAGATCACCCTAACGGCCTCCCCCCCAACACGAGCTATTGCAACGTGGGCTCCTAGGGTCCTGCAATCAGATTAGCATCACTGAGAGCTAATTATGTGCAAATGTCGAATTTCCAAGGTCCCACCCTGGCTCTCCTGGGAATTGGTCAGGCAAAGGATCTGTCTCTCCTGCTTCTCCCTGCCCATTTCCCTCACAGACTAACAGGCAGCCCCTCGGACCACAGTGTCAGTACCATCACCTCGGTTAGCACGTGCTGCTGCTGAGCCTGGCACACAAGGCAGAACAGATGCTCAGGCCAGGCTATCGCTGGGGCAAGGATAGATCTGGATGTCAAGCACAGCCACCGCACTGAATGATGGCAGGTAACCCCAACTCTCCTGCCTCTGACGGACATACCCTTCTGCTGAAACATTTGTTATGGGCGTGAGCTCAGTCTGAGTTCAAGGCATTAGCTTTCTCTTGGTAAAAAACTTGCTCTTTCCCCCTTTTTCCTTTGTTTCCACACCCTCCCCTACCCCCTTCCCCCTTTCTGCCTCTCATCCATCCCCATGCTGTGGCTTTCTACTGGCTGCGTTTATTTCCAGACATGCAGGATTGTAACCAGAGAGATTTCCTTGCATGAGAAGCCTTGCAGCTTCCAGCCAAAATGGACAAATCCACTAACATCTCCAAGGGTGTGGAAGATGGAATGGGAAGCACAGCCTCTTGCTGCAGACATCATTCCCAAGCAAGCAAAATCCCACTCTGAGGCCAGTTAACGTATTAGTCATTAATTCTGGATAAAAGGAAATTTATTTGCACGGCCCTGCTTAGACAAGACTGAAATCTTAACGTGCCCCTCCCCCTCCCCCTGCTCTCCTTTAATACCTTATTAATATTATACAGCAGCACAAGCCAACATGCAAATAGAGCTCTATGCAAATACGACTCAACGCAAAGACAGCTGCACTTGGTTCAGTGCGTTAGTGCAACTCCAGAGGAATAGCCAGGGGAAAAATAAATCATATAGATGATAGAGAAAGCATGTCTTAGCTTCCAAATTTCCAGGGAGAAAGCCGTGTGTGCACGTCTGTCAGAGCAGAGCTTACCAAGTTTCATCAAGGAGATAAGGTAGTTAATACTCTGCTTAATTAGAGGCTGCAACGTTCTTTTTGGGACGCCAAGAGGATTGCCCTCCAAAGTGTCTAAGGCTCTGTCTTGCAAAACCTACTTCTAAAGTGGACTTAAAAGTACAACTCTGCTCACTAAAAGAAGTACAGTCAACTTTTCTGTACATTATTTCCCTGTTTACTATTTCACATCAAATACACTCAGTTTCTAGACAGAAATCTTGTTACGGGCTTTCCCTGAAGCACAGGCCTGCAAACGGCAGCCCTGAATTTGAAAGTCAATCACTTCCATGCCTTCCCAAGCACTGCTACCAGCACTGCATTAATTGCTGCTGGCAATCAACAGGTCCCCAGGTATAATGTTGATGAGGGGCAGAAGTATTCCTAACAAGAGAATTCTGAAGAGATACCTAGCAGAATGAAAGTTTTACTTCAACACATACACTGTCTGGTCCCTTGAAGCAGAGTCTAGATCAAGGGTGCTCTCAGATCTGGTGATAACTATCACTCTGCTTGCAGGCAGGTATGAAGTTCCATTTGACTCTAGCTGTGAGAAGCAAGCCAACAGGTCAGCCCTTAGGGTGTGGGTAGTATCAGAAAGACCCAAGCACTTTGTATTTCCATAAAGACAGCTGTTGGACTTCCAGAAACTTTAACATATCCAGGTAAGGCAAGCACTTCCCACTTCATAGCTGGGAAGACTGAGAGATGTAGCAGAAAAATAATTACAAAAAGTTCACAGAAGCAAACAAGAAAATAACTTCCTCTGTCCCAACCTTGTATGTTAGCCACAAGACCATCTTTAGTTACACGTGCCAAGTTTAGTAGTAATACATATCACTGTAATTGGTGACCTTACATTTAGAAATATTTCTCAGCTGTAAAGGATAGCTGAGAAGGCATTAAGGTCACTTGGAGCACTTTTTGAGAACAAGCAGTCCAAGGAATGTAATTTTTGTTGAAGAACTATTTGGAAATGAAGTTCCCAGCTGGAAAGCTCATCTGATAGAAATGACAAAGGAACGAGGGCATCTGTCTTACCCAATAAATACTGAAACAACATGTCCCTGCTCTTAGCATAGGAACTGTGAGTCTCCAAGGAGCTGGAATTCAGGAGAGAACTGAGCAGGAACACCTTGCATCCCTCAGTGGTGACTCTTCCAGCTGACACCACCTCAGCAACAAGCCTGAAGGAAGGGCTTGTAGAAGTTATCTCCACATGCCTCTTTCAGGCATTGGGTTTTAGATGTTATGTAAATACCAACTTCAAAATAAGGGAGAGCAGAATGTTACAAAACAATATAACAACTGAAATGTTTACAAAGCAACATCCTGCCTTTGGTGATCATTGGTTCAAGCCCAAAATGCAGTTAACTTTGCTGTTAACTGTACTCCATACTATTATCCCACATACTGCTCTTTATTACAGATAACGCCATAGATCCACACCTGCTCCATGGCAGTGCTTTTATTCAGAAATAACCATAAGCAGACAACTGGCATGTAGCAACACATCAGAAAGGGCCTCAACGATTTTATTTTTATTTTTTAAATTTCAGTGCAACCACTCTTTTAGCGTTTTTCCTCCTTTATGTAACTGGGAAAGGGCTGAGGTGAGAAGGATCCCACACAGAAAAAGAGCTGGCTTGCAATGCAGAAGAATGAAAGCACTGCTAAGAAAATGAGAAGACAGCTGGCTTCCACAAAGGGTGCCAGACCTCATGTCTAAAATTAAAGAATCTCATGTTCTGAGGAAAGCACCTAGTCTCACCCTTAAGTAGAAGATTAAGAAGCAAGAACTGGAACACACCATGTTAACATTAGTGCCCAAAAACCTTACACAAGTTAGGATCCAGACTAAACCCTACACCTGTTGGTAGTACCCAACAGGCTTTATTTTTCAGTCTTTTGTTTCAAGACCTGCATGAATGGACCTACTCTATAGTCACTTGTAATAGCCCAGCTGGGCAGCCCTAGCAAGGCCAAGGACCAAGAGACTCATTAGGCTGGTTGAGCCCTTTACCTAGGTATGATCTCTCCAGGCCATGCAAGACAGAAAAAAAAGTGGGCATTTTACTCCTGTTTCAACACCGTCACACTGCCACATTCCCCACCTTCCCTCTCTACTTCCTCAGCATGAGCCTAACTGTTCTTGATTGGAGGGAGACATCCTGATTAACAGATGAGTAACAAAGCTGGTACCAATACAGGCAACTCCTGTAAAGCTCTAGTCAGATGTGAAGAGCAAGTACCACCCGCAGAACGTGGGAGTCCCACCTCCATGGAAAGCTCAGGGAAGCACAGCCCCAGCTTGACAGTTGTGGAGGCTGTGGTTTCCAGGTATATCTCCTCCTGGTGGCACTGCTGGTTTAACCAGTCTCTGCCCAAAACCCCAGGTCCCACCTCTGATCTTTCCCTTAGGACAAGCTGGTACAAATTCTCACTGGGTCACATGAGGGTGGACCAGCTGCACAGGACCAGGGACATAAGACGGGGAGAGGGAGGCATCGCTGCTCAGGCAGCCGCTCACCAAAGGGCACGTGTGTGAGCATGCCCCAAGAAGACAACTTGGTGAGCTCAGGACCAAGTTATCACACACAGGTATGTAAAAATCAAGCCAGAGCAACAAGCAGAGTGACAGACATCAAAGCGGGGGAACCCACTGCCGGCCCACGGCTCATTTCTCCTATGCTCTGAGCAGTGCGGTCTTTCAGGTGGTGCTCGGTGGTTTGGACATTAATCACAGATGAAGGGTATTTTCTCTCACATGAAAGCAGAAACCCCCCAGAAGGCAGCCTGCCAGAGAGGGCTGTGACTCACCCGGATGCCTGGAGGAGGGGCTGGCAGAGCCACGCACCTCATAAGGGATCACAGACCTTATGCTGTCCCTCGTCCTTGCCTGCGGAGCTGCCAGAGAGGCAAGCTTTGCTTTTAATATTGACGCATAGTAAATTAATCTCTTTCTTTTAAGAAGGAAGGGGGAAATTGCATCACCTCCCCAGTTTCCCAGCACTTGAATCCTGAATGTGTTTCCCACCAATACCACAAGCAACCAATCTCCAGAAGGCAAAGAACAGCACAGAGAAGGAAATGGAGAATTTACCACTCCCAATCAGGTAACAAATATGGGAGAAAAACATCCCTGTCAAACAGTTAAAAGTACTTTGGAGAAAAATCTCTTACACTTTACCAATCTCTTCCCAGTTTGCTTCTATTTACAAAAAAAAAAAAAAATATCCACTGTCAGTGATGTAATTTTGAATAATTAGTTTTGCATCTACTTTTCTTGCATTGCTTTTGCACTGACTCTGGGGTTCACATAGTACTTCAGTCTTTGCAGATTTTCTTTAAGGCATATTTTCTCTCTGGCTTTGGGCCAAGCCCTGGTATTCTTTTTACTTGGGGAAAGTCCTCAGGAAAGTCTGTCACAGATTTGTTTCGAATTACGGGTCTTTGCCTGTAAAGATTCATCTCTTACCATCACTGACTAACACCTGAAAACAATCTAGATCTGGTTGTCAGGAATTTGGTAGGATCACAGAAATTACTTAGCTACAGCAACCTTGGCCGCAGCAGGCTGTGGAAATGACCTTCACACTCCATGAATCAAACTACGAGAAGCCACCTGAGAATCCATGCACGCCGGTATTGGTATGAGAATCAACACTTATTTTCCCTGCTCCTACTTTCCTGGAAACTAACTATGATGACAAGGTTCCAGGCAGCTTCATTTGCTCGTCTGGTGGGCAACCAGCAGAAGGTGGATGCAGACCTTCTCCCTCTCTCTCCATCCTGCCATGCCCCTGCCCAGTCACCCCCTAGTTCAAAGTCGCTGGAGGCCTGGGTTCTTATCATGAAATGTTCTGCCAAATCAAATGTAAACAAATGACATGCACAGTTGACATGGCAACAAAGCAGCCCTGCACGCAACAGCAGCATTTAACTCTGCCGGGCTGGGCACAAATTTGCAGGAAAGACCAGAGCAGGAAACTGCAAAGGTAAAAGAAAGTGTCTTCTCTCCTTTCCCCACGTGCCTGGAGAAATACACTGCTCAGCACCCGGGAGTTTGCTGCGAAAACTGCCAGCCCATCTCCAGGCAGTTTTTTGGGTGGCATGAGAAGAACACTAGAGCATCACACATGTTTATGGATCTCAAAGCCCCTCAGGAGGAGTTCAGCATCTCAGACTAGTCTTTCCTTCTGAAGACTGGTAGCATATCCCTCTCCTGTCGTGACCCACCCTTGTGTACAGGTCATTCACAGGAGCAGAGCCCAGGCACACACACAACCATGATAAAAAGCAGGGGAGAGTGAAAGGGCTCAGGGAAAGGATATAGAAGCACACTGCTACAATCACTTGGTATACAATATTGTGTTATTCACCCCCTTCGCAAATCTCCCACCAAAATACAGCCCCAGGCACATACATATTTAATAAAAGGTGTCAGAGTAAAAGCTGCCACTGCACTTGGGCTTACCTTGGACTGTGCAGTTTCATCAGCTCCCTTAGAGTAAGTCAGATTCAATGGAAGCTTGGAGCCAGAAGGTGGGTGTTTAAATGCAAGCACTTTGGGGCAGGGACTGCAACAGTTTGATTTAACACTGCTTTTCTCTACAGACCTCATAGTTTTCTAATTTTAGATGCCCAGGACAATCTTCATGCTCTGACCTAATAAAAAAATATCATGTGCTGTCAAAGAGCATCTCACTTTTATCATGTGGAAAGAATTGTTCCAGGTATGGGGGTACAAATCTCTGCAAAGCCTGCACAGGGTGCAAATACTTTGGGAGCCTCAGCACTGGGAAGCATCCTTTTTAGAGCAGACTATTTCAGTTTCACCTCTCCAAGAGGGTGTGTGATCTCTGAGTGCCTTTCCAGGAGAGCCCAGCAAGGCAATGTTAAGTCTGCAAAGCAAAGTCCCTTTAAATAAAAGCGGCTGGTGATGTTAAGATAAGCATCCAAGCAGTAAAAATAATGAAGCTGGCTCTTAAATAATGAGTGCTGATGGCCCCCTCTGCTTGCATTCCTAGTCTAATTACTTACATGGTTAGCTCAGCCCTATATGCCTTTCAAATGCTGCCATTTAAAAATGAAAGTTAAATCCACTTGGAGAGGACAAGAACTAATGGGAACTACAGTGTGTGCACATTGCTGCCAGAGGTGAGGGTCCTACCACAGGGGCCTTTCCCCTGCGTCTCTACTTTCAACACGAAAACACAATTTAAAAATCAAATGAGTTGCCAGCTTACAGATGGAAGAATAGCTCTTTAAGATGGAGGAATCTGCAGCTTTTGAGCTTGGGAATTCAAATTGTTGCCTAGTACTAGACATTATGAGGCCTGAGTTACGGTGCTGATGCCAGAGAAGGCAGGAGGAGAAGGTAGGAGGAGCAGCTCCTGAGGAACCAGAGGCTTGGGTCACAGCCCTGCTGCAGCCCTTTGCCTGGGACCTCCTTCAGCTCCATCCAGCTCCAGGAGAGCACCCGTGAGCATCCTCACCCCCTGTGGCACATGTCCCAACCGTGCCCCAGTCACATGGACAGGCCACTCACTGCGCACAGACATGTATGTGAAGTTCCACCAACAAATCCATAGGGTTCCTTGCACAGCCTCCAAGATCAAATTAGAGAGTTAAAGGTTGTTTAAAAAAAAAAAAAAAAAGGAAAAAACAATGGCACAGCACAGATGGAATGGGATCAAGAAACTGCCGGAAGATTTGGTGAAGAGGTCAGGGCCAAGAGCATCACCCCACTGTCACAAGAAGGGTACCCCAACTGAAGAAAGGCTGCAACCCCACAGGCTAGCACCCCAGCTGATGTTTCATATGTGCTCTTCCCATTTAGTTTGGCACCAACATTTTGGCTCCAGAAGCTATCCTGGCAACAAGTCCTTTCCTGAAAATTTATCACATGCCTTTATACAAAGCTGCCAGAACCATTTATAGACAGTTATCTAACAATACCTGCTTTTTCTTCAGTCATTAAAGAAACAAACAGAGGCTGGAAAAGAATTAGTATGGAAAAGGGGCCTCTACTTTGGAAGAACAACAGCCTCGGACTACCAGAGACAAGGGAATGCTGCCCTGCCTCAGAGACAGGCTAGCGTGACAACAGTGATGGATTACGGAGAGGGATTGCTTCTCAAAATGATGTCCAATTACTCTTCATGCCCAATCAAATTGGTTTTAAGTTATCCCTCAAGTGAAAGAAGCATTCCTGACCTGGAAAAGAAGGCAGGGGCTTTGTGTGTAAATAAATAATCAGAAATAACCATAGGCTGATGGTGCAGTTGCTGGGGTCTATCAGAGAAGAAATGAGAAAAAGGAACTGTAATAGATTGCTATCTCATATCTGTGAGGATTTTTTCCGAGATCTGTAATTTATGACAGATTGTTTTTATGAGCCAGTAAATGATGATTTATAACATTAATAAGCTGCGATAGGTAAGTTCCCCAAATATGATTCCCCTGTGTACTTCCCCATGACAGGGATGGAAAAGATTTTCCCTTCTAATATGAAGATTGAACCTCACAAAACCCTTAGCACCATTCCATAACACAAAAGCAAGTCCTGTGCTTGTCAGGGACACAAACCCAGGGTTCAGCCTGCCTTTGTCCCCATCCCAGAGTGCTTGCCCTGGAGCAAGGAGGAGGGAAAGAATGGCTGGGCTCACTCGTGCATACAAGTCCACAGAACTACGGGTCCTGGCTTGCAAGGTGCTCGGGGATGTGCTGTGGCTTTTGTAAATAAAGCACCAGCTATACATTTATGCCCCTGGGTAAATAATGCATTCACTGCAAGTACTGCATATCTCTGGTGCCAGTTTTCCTGCATTTAACAACTCCAGAATGACCCTGATCACTTCAAGAAGGGACACAGGCGAGCCTGACAATTACTTTTCTTTTACAGACTAGATTTGGAATAAACAGCTTGGAGGAATCCAGAATTGGATTCCCTTTGCCCTTTTCTCTAAAGTCCTCACAAATTTCATACCTCCAAAAAGCCCCTGCAACCAGCTGAGAGCTCAGACATAAAATGTGGTCGTTAATGAAGATGTGCCTCTACTTCCAGAATGTAATTCATTAGGAGAGGAGTGATGGGGAGAGCAAAAAGAGGGAAATCAAAAGCAGCTCCCTTAATGTTCACAAGTATTCTATGAACCAGGAGTCCAGTTCTAGGGAATACGAATAGTAAATTGCTGAGTGACTTTCTAATCTAATTATTTCACTTGCAATTCAAATTATTTTCCAATTAAAACCAAGCTAATACATTCTGAAATGTAAATCAGACTCTATTACCTCTTTTTAATTGCAATGCCTAAACTATTCCCCTTTTTCCTTTAATTGATAGAAGTCAGGGGGAGATTTCCACACATTCTCCTTCAATCCTGTAGGGTTATTTCATGCTGGCCTTGGCAGTCTCACCATCCTTCACCTCTGCCCTTATTTCCTCCATAGCAGAGGCTGATGCTCTCTGCTTAATGAAAGCAAAAAGCCTAGAGAAAGAGCCAGAGGAACAGCTTTTTTCCCCTGATGGCAGAGGCACAAAGGTACAGACAAAAGACGTCCCTCAGGTGCCAGCTCTTGCCCTAGAAACAGGGTGTTTGTCCCTGGTTGGTGAGGACCAGAGAGCCCTGGTGTGGTACACACAGCACGTTCCCGTGGCTTCGCTTCTCCTGCACTTGACTGCTGCCTTCTTGCAAAAAAAAAAAAAAAAAAAAAAAAAAGGAAATAAGTACAGAACATTTTGTCCATTCAGCCAGTCTAAGTCAGATATAAATACATAAAGAATGAGCAAGGAAGCCTCTTCCGTAAAGGGAAGCTATTTTTGATTTAAGCAGGGCCCTTTCCAGACTGAAAACTTTTGAATAAACTTGCAATGTCTGTATTACTTCCCCTTTCTCCTTAAAGTTAACTCTGCAGACTACCTCTGCTCTTGAGTTTCACTTACATCCTACACTTGCTTTTTTTCCCCCTCCAAGTTTCTTGCAAGTACTGATAACCAATTTTGACCTCAGCAACCACTCACAAGTCCCTCTTGCTCCAGGGTGGGTGTCCTCACTCTCCCCACAACTGCTGGTGACCTCCACAGGAGCTGGGCCCATAGATCCCTGCACAGCAATGCCACCTGGGAAGTGGATGATTACAGCATCCCCACCTTGCAGAAACACCAGCAGAGGTGTTCATTGTCACCACTGTTTTATCTGCACGGGTTGGAAGTGGGTAAAATGCCAGGTAACTGCCCATTGACTCTGCAGTCCATGTCTGTGTCAGCCCCAGCCTGCAGTCCTGACCCCTACTGATAGTAATAGGATGGATGGAGCTGAGGAAGCAAAAGGTGCCATGAAGGGTGGGGGCTCATTCCAGAAGTGAGAGGCATCAGCTCCTGCTGCCCACAGGAAAAGCAAGTGAACCCAGTGAAACCAAGCAGTCACACCCCATCTGTGTGGGCAGCTTCTCCAGCCGTGATGGGCTGTGCTCTTAAGCTTTCCCCTTCTTGAGTCAGAAATCTGAATTAAAGGGAAAAGAGAAAAAGACAAGAATAAAGAATGGGAGACAATCAGCCTGGCAGACAGTAACTGTACTGACAAGCAGCATGAACCCTCACCTGTATTCCACTATTAATGGAATAAATTAATAGAGATTGCAGATGTGGAAAGGCTTACTTTGAATCCAGAGGGTGCCTAATCCAAATTTAGTGTGGATTTATACTTCCCACAGTCACACTGCCTTCATACAAGGCTAATGGAGATCCAAGTCAAATAGAACTACCCTCCACTTTGGTGCAAATATGCTCTTTTCTGTTGTTTAATTTTTAAGCATTACCTCTAAAATGCTCTGGGAATTTTCAAAATTCAGATTCACTTCATTCTTCATTCAACAAACATCCTTTCCCTACCTATGCTCTTCCTACAGTTTGATATTAAAATTTGTATTGCTTTGTAGCTGATGTCACTACAACACACTAGAAATCATTTGGAGAATACAAACTATTAATTGTCCTCACATATAGAAAAAAAATGATATATGATTATTTTTTTCAGGCTAGTCCTCAAATGAAGTGGATTTTTTTTTTCATTTAAAAAAATGTCTCTAAATACATGAAGTATTTAAAATATATATATAAAATATTTTAACTATATATTATGCATTTAGATTCTTGAGTCAGAGAACCAGCCAGGCAGTTAAAAGGTGGGATGCCTTTTGAGTCTGAACTACCAGCATACTTTAAAAATTGTATGCAGAGACACTTAAAAAAAACCCCTGGCCATAACATACAGTTTTCTAGAAGTCATCTCAGCAGATGGGTGGTGATCTTCTACTACGGAAAGCATTTCAGATTTCTGGTTCACTGTATTGTTTAAGCAAGATACAAAACAAACCCAAATGTTAGATGTGAAATCCCCATTTTCAATGAAGAGGGGAGAAAGGAGAAGCAAAAATCCCTAGTGGCATTTTTATGTATTTAATAACTCACTGGTAATCTCTTCATCATCCAGGTGATGGTAATCCAGCCTGCCTCTCCCTCTCTAGGGCCTCCAGTGGCGAGCTGCAGCTCTCCACGCCGCAGTGACACCCCTCAAAACCGCTACAACCTGTTGTGTTTTTCTCTTCTTGGTTTTAAGCCATGTGTTGCCTGGTATGGCCAGCCCACAGATGAAACAACACTGCATTCATCCAAATCCCTCCTTCCCAACCGGTTTGCCGACTGCAGGATGGTTTTGCACTGCTGTCCCTCCCGGGTACTGGTGACTTCTGTGTTTTATTGCTCTGATCTCCTCAACTCCTTCTTACTACAAGCACATTTCTGAGAGAAGCAGCAAGTGTAGGGGCCAGTGTGAGCAGAGGCAGTGGAGGGTTTGGTACTCGGCTTTTGAAAACAAGGAGGTTCGAGGAAAAGAACAGAACGGGAATGACCCCGCGCTTCTTTCCTGCTCCAGAGTTTCGTCTTGCACCTGGCTGCTCACCATGAAGGCTTCCTGGCACAGGGGTCATCATCTTCCCCTCTGGTTCTTCCCAATTTCTTCCCCCAATGGATGCTGAGGATTTTAAGAATCTGAAAGGCTCTGGGCAGCTGTGCACAGAGAAAGGATGTCCACCTGGGCCGCTCTCCACTCCCCAGGGCCAGGGCTGGCACATAACACCAACCACCCAAACCCCTTTTCATGCGGGATGTCCTAGGGCCTGCCTAAAGCAAAAGGTGTAGAAAGAGCACTGGCCCTGGGACATCCCCGTGCAAAGGGGGATGGGTCTGTAAAAATTAGAAAAGCGGGAAAAAAAAGAATTAAAAAAAAAAATAGCATAGCCTAGACTTCCTCAGCAGCTGCTTTTCACAACTCAGGAAAATTCTGAAAGCAGATTTTCTAAGAGCTGTCATTGCAGTGAACCTGAACCACAAATAACTTCACAGCTGTTGCACTGGAGATGCATGGATTTAAATCAAGAGAAGCAATTCCTCTAACTTCGGTATCAGGGAGAATCACAGAAATATTCTTTTCCCACCCAGGCTGTTCCTTCAGGTTTTCTCCCAGGAAAGGATAACCTAAAACATCATTTGCCCATCCCTGAAATCACAAGATTATAACACTTTTTTTTTTAAGAATGTATTCAGTTTTTAAAATTTAGCTTGTTTTCAAACTCCTTTTTGCAATATCACTGAGGTCTAGAAATGCCTCTCCCTTTCTTAAAGTTAAAACCCCGATTCTGTCAGGGAGGTAGAATGTCCAAATAAAAGCCTCTCAGTCACACCCACTTGTTCTGTGCTCCCATTGCAAAGAGGTCTCAGAGTGCACGAACAGGCAGTGACCCACTGAACAAGACCTAATCCAAACCAGTCACCCCTCAAAATGCCCCAAACACGGCTGTTGGGTCCTTGGCACCAACTAGTTTGCTCTCCAAACCGCCTCCCACCTGGCCACACTTACTGCAAAGGCACATAGAGCTACTGTCTCCTGGGGTCCCCCCCATGGGTTGCTTGTTCCCTGCTGTCATCCATCAAGAGTCATTTTATGTTTCCCATCTCTGTGCCCATGCCCAGAACAGTACAAATTTCGCTGTGCATCCCTTTATGTGGAAGAACAAAAGCACAGGCCTGATTTATTACATTACTCTTCGATAAACCTAAAGGATTAACAAAATTAATTGAAAGGGTTAATATATATCTGTAACAGGCTATCCTGGTTATGACATTTAGCTTCCCTGCCACAAACGAGTTATCCGGTCTCTTCTCTAGAGGAGAGGTAAATGTCAACAGAGATCAACAATCATGTATTATAAATATACAATGCGTAATTTTTTTCTCCTGCTGTTTTGGAGCACTGAAACTGGCTTTAGATGACAGGCATGAATACTTAAAAACTTTTGGAATAGGTTTTTCTGAATCCTCCTAAACTTTTACTAACTTACAAATTGTGCTGTCGCCTACAGGACAGCACCAGAAAGATGCCTGTGCCAAGCAGCAACAGCCAAGAACCAGCTTCACGTTCACTGCGCCGAGCAGGTACCATTTCCTACAAAGCAGACATTGTACCTGCTGGGTGTCAATTTGTCATACCCAGACAGTGGGGTATTAAATGCAACAGAAAAGCTGCAGAAAAATTTTCCCAGTTCAGTAAAATGTTAGAGACAGCCCTCAGTTCTAATGACATTGGCTTCTCTCGCTGTCCGAGAGAGACAGAGCCCACACAGGATCTGCTTCCACACAGGAAAGTAGGATCTGCTTTACAGTAGGCACACATGTGCTAGATAGCTGTTGTTTACTAGGTCATGTTGATTTTGCTTTCAGCTATGTTTTCTTAGGCACCCACGTCTCTTCATGTAGGAGTGCCTTAGAAATTACAAAATATTACTCCCACTCAACATGCACTCGTGTATGTATACATTGGGTTTGTGTGTACACAGCTACAGAGATGCCCACCATAAACAAACATTTGCATCCATAAGCTTTCAGAAAAACAAAGATATTTTTCCATCCCCTCACAGGAAAGGATTGCACCTGAAAAGAGCAAGAGCTGCACTCTCCCTGCTTTCATCCACTCCCCCCATCCCAACAGTACTTTGGAATCCCAACTCCTCTGTGCCTCACTTCCAAAGGGACCACACTCAGGCACAGCTCTGTTGGTCACCTCTCTCCTGGGGTAGACAGAGGAGCAAAAGGGGGTCCTGCTCTGCTGAAAGCCTTTCCCTGCAATGCAACTCACTTGCAACTCAGCATTTCCCCACAGAGGGGCCTCCAAATGCACAGATAATTTCACTCTATTCCTTCCCTGCTTCTGAAGCATCACTTCTGCTAGCTGTGGAAAAGCCCAGTTTCTTGGAAAGAAACAGATTCTTGCTTAAGATAGGAATTCCTGTTACGGAAGCTGATCCCAATCAAGCCCTTCCCTTCTGCCACGACCTCCACCCCAGTTTAGTAAATTCACCTTCCTGGAAATGCCTTGGCTATAAATACAGCCCTAAGAACAGCCCTTGTGACATTTTTCCCTTTACTACATAAAACTTTCCACTTGCCTAAACCTTCCCAACAAAAGCCACCACACAATATAGACTGAGGAAAGCAGCACTTTGCCGGAGGAGCAGCGCGGGTGGCAGCAGGCGATCCATCGGCACACACTTCAGCATGGAGTTACCTTGCATGTGGATTTGCAAGACAGTAATATAAACTATCCCAAGGATTCTTGCCCCTGTGCTCGGTACCCCTTGTGCTCCCCACCTCGCTGTCACCTCGGGTTTGTTTAATTTCGTAAGCAATGGTTTACAGAAGCCACGCAGCAGAAGTTATTAACGCTGCTTTGGTACGGGGAAAAATCTCATTAACGTCAGCAAAAGGAGGAAGAGTTCTGAAAAGCTCCCAGCTAATTTGCTTTCTTTTAATTTCTTGCAATTACAGTAAGCAGCATAACGCTTTCCCAATAAATGAGTCTTTAGCATTGTGGCAGCAGCCTTCTCTCCAGTCCGTTCTCGCTCACACTTTTAACCCTTTCCCAGATTGCTGGAGAGCAGAAATGACTGTGAGGTGCACCTTCCCAGAACAAATGGACTACAGACATTTCCAGTAATTTATCCACATGGTGGAAAATCAGTTTTGGCTGTGTCTTTTTTTTTTTTTTTTAATTTTTTGCTTTGCAGCCATCACAGCAGTACTGAGCTGGTGCTTCCCACATCCTTTACTTGGTCTAAATTCAGTTTCTCTTACAGTAAACACAGTTCCTAAAGGCTGCAATCCAGTTCTTTTCTGAAAAGAGGTTCAGTGTAGCATATCCCACACACTGGCTGATTTTTAAAACTCGCTATGTGATCTATTTTCCCTTACTGCTTTGAAAAGTTGAAGAGCAACAATTCTATTTCAGACTCCAATTTATTATTTTTATTCCACTGTAAAAAAAAAAAATAAAAAAAGGAATAATGTTGAAGAATGTTTAAGCATACAGTCTGGAGGGTAGTAAGAAGAGAGGGTTTCAGTTTGCTTTGTACAAAAAAAAAAAAAATGGCAAAAATTGTCCTCTCTATAAAATAAAATTGGATTGATTTTTCAACCACCAAAAATGTTACAATAAAGCCAAACCCCAAAATTTCATTTATTTTATTTGACTCATAGTGGTAGGTTTTCAATTAGAATTAAAGAAAAGAGTTTTTTTGGGGGGTTGGGGTTTTTTTGTTTAGTTGGTTGCTTGGTTGTTGGTTTTTTAGTTTTTGGTTGTTTTGGTTTGGTTTTGGTTTGTTTTCTCTTCCCCCCTCCCAAAAAAAAACAACTTGGAGAAGTGAAATTTTGGAAGGAAATCACGTTCAGATTAGCCTTACATGGGATCACTTATTCACACCAAAACAAGATATAGAAGTCCAAACACTATTATTATTATTTGATAGATCTTTCAGTCAACATTTTTTTTTTTTAATTCTCAGCTATGGATTCATCTAAGAACACTAGCTTTTAATTTTAATTAAGTTCCTAAACATCAAGGCTCCAACCCAAATCTTTAAAGTATCAACCCTAAAATCTAAATAAAAAAAAAACCAACCCAAAATACAGAAGAATCTGTTGTTATTTTTACACACGCACACACAGACCAACTAACATTTTTCACCCATTCCCATGGCAGCACAGAGGGAAGCAAGGATGGCAGGAGCCCCTGGGAGGGAGAAGAAAACTGCTTGGACATTTGGAAATCTCTCCCCAGGTCTCACCAAACATTGCAAAGGTCCAGCCCTCCCAGCAGAGAACACTGCAGACACTGGAGTGGAGAGAAGGGATGGATCAAAGCAGCATGAGAAGTTTCTTGCCCTGATAGTTAACAGAGGCTTCTCCACAACAAAAATGACCTACCTGTCCTGGGGACTTCACAAAGTAAGAGAAAAAAGCATGTCCTGACACATGCTAGAGTACACTGATTTTTTTGCAGGGCTAATCGGCACACCAGCACATATGAAAAACCCCTATTGTATTGATTAAAAATAACATTACATAGGGAATTGGGTGGTTAGTGAACTGGTATTTGACTAGACCCTTTGCTGAACACATTTCAGACAAGGGAAGCTTCTTGCACTGATTTGCAAGTTGCAGAAAACCCCACTGCTGCCAACATTTGAAAATAATTAAGTAGGACCTTTGTTGTTTGTGGAAAGAAAAGAAGCCAATAAAGACACATTTTTAGCTTCTTTGAAATAATATTTAATGATCACAAGCTTCTTGTATGGAATAAAACTGTGTCTGCACAATGAAAAAGGATGTCCACCAGTACATACATATACCAAAGCCCTGCACTGAGAAACAGTTCCTGCATCATTTATAGTTACTTTATGTACTTCATCATATATGCATGGATGAGCTAAACCGAATGCAGGATACTTAAACTGTCTCATTTGTCCAGGCCAGTCACAATCACACAATTAAAGGATGGCCATAAAGAAATTCTCACTCAAACAGGGAACGGAAGAAGGTTAATTTTCTTGTTTGTTAGAAATGTGGCCCCCCCATTTGTAACTGAAATCCAGGAGTGATGGGGATTTTTAAAACAAAAAACAATCAAGAAATCTGAAGCAGGTCAGGAAAAGCAAACTCAGATGATTTCCCTGGACAAACCCCAGGGTTGCTACCCCAGCAGCAGCTCCCACCAGGAATCAAACACCAGTTGAAGTTTTCCTCTTGTTTGTGGAGACATGAAGATATTAGAAACACAAGTCTTCCACTTATCCGCACTCCATCCTGACAGCATTTTAAAATCAACTCTTGTTTAGCCTTGAAAAATATAGAGCACCGAACAAACATCTTCTGGTGGTGCAGTCAGCAAGGAAAGGTCCCTTCTTGCCATTCCTTCCTTCCCAAGACCCAGAGCTTCTCAGCTGCCAGAAGCATTAGAAAACCCATTCTGTTGTACAGCCAGAAATTTCTGCTCTCACTCAAAACACTGAGCTCGCTGTGCTCCTAACAAAGCTGTGTTCAAAACAAGCGCTGGCATGTGCATTTATGTGAGATGACTGAATGGCCCTGCAGGTTGATAAAAGGTTCTGGAGTCTTTCACATACAACTAAAGTCATCAGCTTGAATCCGACCCATATCAGTGGTGTCTGAAACTGGCTGCAGCTGGAAGACTGCTGGTGTCCTATCTAACAGAGTTGGTAGTATCCCTCTAACTCCTGGAAGACAAATATACACACTGTTTGGTGTGTTTGCATGGTGAGGGCAAGACTCAGAAAGGAATGAAGTTTGAACCTCTTTTTTTGTCCCGCCAATGGAGCTCTTTAACTAGATACATGGCCTATCATGGACTGTGATACACACTCCACAGCTAAGTTTTAATTGAAAATATCCTCCATGTTACCATTTCATACAGTCTCACAATTATCTACCACAGCCTCGTGAACTTACGGATGACACATGTCTCCAAGAGAACATGCTGGAAGAATCCATTCCTTCCACACCATGCAATGAAATCCTGAAAAGGTTAAATCTGAAGATCAGCCCTGAAGAAGTAATAAATAAAAAAACCCTGAAACAATACCATCCTTCTGGAATCTGCCCTTCCCTCCATATCCCAAGACCATGACCAATTCTGCCAGTCAGCTTTCCCACGGGAGCTCAATATTAGTAAACTCAATCTGCCACAAAAGATAAACATGGATACATAAATTCCCCATTCCAATTGTTTGCATATAAATGCTTAGTCTGAATGAAGTCAAACCCCATCTTTACTGAAACTCCCTTCTGAGAGCAAAGGGCTCAGAACCCCACAAAATATGGCAAATCCAATTGTAAAGTCATACTGAAATAAAGCATGGTTTGGATTACACCTCATTTTACTGGGATTTTCAAACCTCCTACGGGCACTCAAAATGGTCTGGTTTTAGCCCATTTTTACTGTCTCACACTGACCACTTTAAAAATCTAATTACCTGGTGAAAAGTGCTCCCTATGGTCTACTTTCTGAACAGTACCAACTACTCGTCCTTTACCAAAATGACAGAGAAATAAAGGGTGATCCTCCCTGTGTGAGCTACAGGCTTTGCCCCTGCCTCGCTGAGGTGGCAAACCCTGCTGGCTCGCTCCCATTCACACAGACCTGCACATGCTCAATAACACCATTGATTTTGTTTGTGAAGGCAGAGAGAATCCAATTTTAAAAAGCCACATTGATTCCCACCCATTAAAACAGAGCAAGCTGCAGCATTTGCTAAATGGATAGAAAAAGACTGAGGTCAGAGTGGAGGGGTGGGATAATGTCATTACCCTGGGCTTATTCCGAAGGACAGAGAATTCAAAAAACAGACAACAAAATAGTAACGGTTTGAGTTTATATTATTTGCTGTAGTTTCTAAATTACAAAAATAGTGAGTCAACAACAAGGGAGTGCCCGGGAACAGTGACAACGGATGCACAACGGAAGGCATCCAAGAGCATGTAGCTGTGATTAGTTGCATTTGGAGCATGAAGACACACACGCACAGCAGCAAAAGAGGGCACAGACGCAGGAACTGAGAGAGAAGCCCTGTGAGTATCTGCGAGGGCCCTGTCTGCTTTTCAGTTCTTTGTTTTAGCACATTAAACAAACAGAGACATCACACAGGTCACTGAGGACCTTCCTTCTGCAACTGTGGCCCCAGCTGCACTGCACACAAAAACTATTATTATTCTCTAATGGCTGCACCTTTTGGACAATGATTCAGTGTTTTGGTTTTTTTCCCCCCCTCCTTTTGTGCAGTGCCACTTAGTCTTTCGCTTCATTTTATGTTTTATTTGCACACTCTTGAAATCTTCATGTAGTGACTAAAAATTCATGAGGCAGCCATAAGCAGGAGCCTCCACTTCCCTCCCCCTCTTTTTCTAACCGTAGCAAGCAGTTAAGTAGGTACTGGGCATAAATTGGTGCTGCCGCAGCAGCAAGAGGGTGGGAGAAGCTGCGGATGGGGAGGGAGATGTTGCTGCAGTCCTGGGGGTGCTTCCTCATCCTGCATCTGGGAGCACAAGCTACAGACGGTTGGGCAGATACAGGTGTTGGGCACCATGGCTCATCAATGCCCAGCAAACACATCCCAGAGCACAGACACCCCACACTCGATGTGGTAGCTGCGCTTCAGCTCCACCCCGCGCACTGCCCAACCACGAGCCTGCCCACGTGTGGCAGAGCAGTCATTCATCTCTTCAACCTCAGCCCAACAATGCAAACAGGCAATTCTAGCATTAGTGAGGCTTTCGTAATTGGTCCCAGCTGGTTAGTTGTAACATGCCTTGTTGTTGAGCAACTAGGTAACGTTGTCAGATATCCCCTTGTTGCTTAAGGAGGGTTAATATCTTTATTACTTATGGGCTGCCACCAGCCTGTGTCACTCTCCACAGATAAGAAAGCCTCTAAGCTCTTGGTCAGTCAGGGCCTCGTTGGAAAGTCTTGTGCCAGCTTCAAGCAAAGCAAGCTCTGACTATAGCCAAAACAGCCTCCTGCCCATTCTTACCAGGGTTCCTGCAGTGTCTCAGTCCTCTGGCTGCTGCAGGGTCCGCTGCCAAGGCCAGCTACCTGCCAGCTCTCCGACCGCTGTGCAGAAACCCTGGCTCATGAGTATGTACGATCAGAGCACGACAGATGTTTCAAAGCATTGTGAAGAAACGTACTCAGTGCCCGGCCACGCTGCTGCTGAAAACGGCGAGGGAAGCAAATACTATAGTTTGGCACAGCTCCAAAACTCTAAGCAAGGCAACACAGTATCAACCAAATGCACTCTTCCTGGTGTCCAAGGGAAAGGTGCAACAATGTGGATCTCTCGAAAGGCAAAAGCATGGAGGAAATATAGTGGAAGTCCTCATTTCACAAGATACTTGAGCGTAATACCAATGGCTCTGAAAATTTCAGTCAAAGTTTGCAATCATCCCCACTCCCCCAGCCCGCACCTGCCATGAAATTTGACCTGTGTAATACAGCAAGTCAGGGACATTTTCTGCCAAAAACCAAGCACTGTCCACTTTTTTCTGCTCTGTCACTGGGCTGCTGTGACAGCCCCCTTACAAAAGCAATGACTAGAGTTATATTCTGCACATAAGATTCTTACATGACTTCAAATGTCATTGTGTGGGCAGTAATCAGATCCTGTTGCCCCAGGCTAAGGTAAAAGCTGTGAGTGTATCCAGGAGCTAGAGCTTCAGGGTTGCTCAAAAGCACAGACCTTGAACTGGAAATGAGTCTCTTCAAATCCCATGTAAGACCAAATCACAGAACTGAGCTGCAAGGAGTGGTTTATGTGGCTTTATCATCTATTGTCTAGAGCAACTCTGATTCAGATGAAAAATGGGGATGGTAAAGGTCAATCTCTCATACCCTGGGTTTACTCCTGCTTCTTTTCTCCCTAGCTTCTACTTTGGCTGCCCTTCAGAGCCTGAGATGGGCACCAAGGTGCTAGGAAAAATCCTCACAACTCAACATGGGACAGACACTGCTGCACTTCTCGAGCTGCTGGAGTGAAGTGGCTGGCAATTCTTCACTTCTCTGATGAGGCAGCTGAAGGCTTGGGCTTGTTCAAGCTCCACTCAACAGCTCCCCAAAGTGACAGGGGTTCTGTTAACTGTGTCTTGACACTCAGCTGCCAAACACTGCAGAGGGATCCTTCTTCTAAGACATGAGCTATCTCCCCATGCATGCCCAATGCTTCCAACAACCACACACGAACAGCAAACACACCATAACGACTCATATCCATTACTACCATTCCTCATATTAGAGCAGCAATTCAACACAGGCTTTAACATTACCCATGACTCTGAAAGCCAAGAGGGCCATTCACATAAGCTTAATCTTAGTTACTCTTGCTAGATCATAGGTACTGAGGCTGGAAGGTAATTCTCTAAATCCAGTGTAAATGTTTAAAGTTTATTCCCAAAGGATTTATGTAGACATAAACATACAGATTAAAAACGAGCAAGATTTCAGGAGCTTTTTACTACCTTCTAAAGTAGCCAGGCACATGGATATTTTATCTCTCCTTTTGTCTCTGCTTTCTTCGAACTGCACAGTTTAGAGACTTCATACAGATCAGAGGCAGAGTTCAGGCTAGCACTGACAATTTCATTAGGAAAAAAAAAGGCAGAATTGTGTTTTCTTATGTTCTCTGCTCTTTTATTGCTATTTTCAAAATGAAGAACAGACCCTACTGAAGTGCTAAGGGCTGAAAACATAACTCTAAATGATACAGGAAACCCAACTTTGTGCCAGTCCATTTTTATCCTCTCTTTGTGGCCATAACAAAGCTGAGAACAAGAGCTAAACAACAGAGAAAAAAGGAGTAATTTCAACATAATTTTTTTTGCCAAAAGTAACATCGGTGACAATAACAAGAATCCATTCAAAAGACAGAATGTTATCTTCCAACCCAGTTAACATGCTTTTCTTTCTATTGCTCATTATGTATCTTACCCATCAAGCTGCATTCTGACCTCACTTACAAAGGAATACATTTGAAGCCACCGCATCTCTGTATGCATATTGGCACTGCTAAGTAAAATCCAGCCCATACTACCTTTCTCTTCCCTGGTCCCTCACACACCTGCCAAGAGGAGATAGGTTATCAAATGAGCCTCCAGAAAAGCATTTCCAGAAGCAGCAATATGACTACCTTCTGCTTTTGCTTGTGCTCATGGAGCCCTCCAGAATCCAGTCCACTAATTTAAGCGGCTAACAATGGCAAGAGCTGTATTTTTGACAGCTATGCGGATGAGATCACTTAGATAAGCTTTTATTTTTTATATAGGCCTTCACCACTACTTCCTTTTACCTACTGAAATCAATTGGCAATATTTCATCATTAACTTTTTAGCACAGTAACCAGCAAATTCAGCTAGCCTCAGCTGAACCTGTTTACATTTTAGATTTTATCTGTCCCTCTTAACACTGTTGTGATCATCAAAGAAACATTCCATTTTCCTCCTGGATGACTTTTCCCTCTTTGTAGTCTCCCACTGGCAAGTAAAACACTCTTACACAAAATATATTGAAACTTCTCTTAACTCATCAGATGTCCCTTCCACTCCAGTACCCCAGACTTTGAGTGCAAAGCTCTGCATAGAAGCAACTGGTTGAAATAAAAAATTCTTACCATGGTGGATCCAAAAAAGGCCATCAGCTTTCCTTCTGTATGCCAGCTGTCACATTAACATGCGTGCTACCCCTCGTGCTCATATGCACCATTATACTCTCTCTTACCCTTTTGTTTAAAGGCCTCAGCCACAAAAATCCTTGTGCACTAGGTGGTGTAAACAAAGCCCTGCTCCAGCAAACACAGCATCCAAGGAGAACAGTGCAAGGTAAACAGTGACAGACACCTATAGTCTAGAGAGTGGAGAGTGTGTTGCTCAGCAGTATTACCACAAGCAATGCAATCATACTATCTGCAGCTAAACCACAACTCATTACAGTACTGCTCCTCCTGATGTCAAGTTAACTGAGACATTGCTAACTTCTCCTTGCCTGCCTCAACGTGAGCATGACCATCAAGTGCTGGAACACACAATTCTCCTTCTCCTCTAGATGCTTCAGCTGATGACCTCCCTGGGCTCAGAAGCTGTGCCAGTCATCAGAGTTATCTGAAAACTGTCCATAAAACTTTTGGCACTTTTCATGTCTTATCAGGCCAATTCCCCCATATCTACCCTGCCTCTGCCCCTTAGCAGCAGCCTTTAGAGAGAAACAATAGGTTTTGTAGTGTGTAGAAATCTGCTACACCCCAGTTAATGCAAACCAACAGAAGCAGGGACAGAGGGGACAGAACCTGGACATGCACCCAAGCACTGATACCATGCAGTCACAGTAAAATAAAGGCAAAGTAAAGGCAAAAATTGTCAGCACAGAATGACTCATGTCTGTAAAATTAAAACAATGTCTGCAATTACTTCTATCCTTCAATAAGCAGAAAATAGAGCCCAAGCTGCCACTCAGGGACTCACAGATTACCTTCCAGCCCATCACGGGAGGGGGGCATTGTCCTCTTTGGAAATCAGCTATCTCTAGTCTTGAAGTCTCCAAATAGTAAGTAGAGTGAAACCTCATCTTCTTTCCTCCCACACCTTTCCTTATATGGGAAACAGTAACTTCCAGGTAGCCATGGCCTGTAAGAGGATTCCTCCTCCACCCTGCCCCTCTCTCAGTTCCTAGAGCCACTTTCTCTTAGAACTGTTAGTCTCTCACAGGATATATATATGGATGCCTCTCTTCTGCATTCCTTTTTTCCTTACAAAGCACCACAGAACAACTATTGTATGATCTAGCCTATAAGGCAAAGGACATTTCCTTGACCTTCCTCCTTAAACAGGTAACAGCTGTGGCTCTAACTCAGCTTAAGTCAGGCCACAAGATTAGTGTTTTTCAAGCAAGATAACCGCTCTCAGCTGCTTGAGAGTTCCTTCTTTTCCCCAGTGTGACCTGGAGAAGGAGGTAGCTACTGAGCTCCCACCTGAGAACAAGGTGCTTTTACATTAGCTTAGGCTAATTTGAAGCATCAGTGCAGCAAATGGCTTGAGAAAATCTAAACTGGGGACTGAAATCACGTCATTCAGGGGTCTGAAGCTGGGGAATGTGTAACCCCATAGTAACTGTAGCATCTTCAGGTAATTTCTCTCTTCTGGTAATGACTCATTCATTTATAAACCAACGTCAGTCACTTTTCTAACCTCATTGCTAATAAGCACCAGAGCAGTAACACTTTCCAATCAGAAAATGGTCTTCAGTGTAAGACAGCTTTCCAGTACCACTGTGCTGGGCCCTAAAACTCGTGAACCTAATGAATGCACAGACACACCCAGAAAGCTTCCTCCATGTTATATTTACATCTCTTGCCTGCAGTGAGCAAATGTACAGAGGGAGGTAAAAACCTGATAGGATTTAAATACATGGTACTTGAGCAAAGTATCCCTGAAATCCTGTGCAAACTGTTGCTAATGCTTTTTCATACTCAAAAGTGCGGATGATGAATTTCACTACTCATAATTCTTCTTATTTTCACACTTGGAGCACCGATCTCATGCCAACAGCCCCTTACCTCATTTGCTTCTCAGCAGACACCACTGCCCTTGGCCAGCTACTGCCCTGACTCAAATATGCATTGAAGTAAGCGTAGGAAGACACAGAAAATGATACCAGTGTGTGTGATCACAGTGCTTTTGCCTTCACTGGCCACCTATTGCTCAAGTAACAGCTGTGGGTCATCACACTGCTGTTCCTATGAGCTGCTGCTGCTGTTCTGTCATTGGAACTGAAAAAAAAGAGCACCCTCTCCCTGCTCTGTTTCCTTTGCACTTGGTGAGGAAGTGACTTGAGTGGGAGGAGAGAAAGAAGAGCAAACACAAAACCACAGAAGTAAGCAACTAGGAGCAGAGACCAAACTTTATGCCTTTCACACACATGCAAACAGTGGACTCTGATTGCAGTTGGCTCTTGCTGTAGCCCTGCCAATTGTATCGTCACTCACAAGTGTCACCACAGAAGCAACTGCTTGTCACTGTAATGAGCATGGTTATGCCCTAATATCCGGGCACAGGTATCTTTACCAAAACACAGTAGGTCTTTTATGTACTGCAGAGATGGAGTCTGAAGCTCTACAGCCAACAGGTGGAATAGGAGGGTTTTAATTTCTCGTAGGTAAAGCTAGCTATTTGTAGCTGTTTCAGACTTGCCCTGGTACAGTAAATACAAGAGTGACCTTGATTTTTCACATCATTTCACCAGGCTGCAGCCTTAAAAGGACTTACTGTGCTTATAAAGCTGGAGAGAAGAAAAACAGACAGCAGGAAGTCCTGAGACAGGCTTGTTTTGGTGATGATGTGGGAGACACAGTAGTAGGAGAAGAAAAAAAAAAGAGAACAAAAAAAAAGTAAACCCAAGAACACCTGTGGCCAACCTACAAGTGGGGAAACTGTGACTTCCAAGCCACTCCCTGATCCTCCCAGCTTTATTGAAACTAGTCTGGCAGTAAGTGTAGAGAAGGTAGGGATTAGTTTAGGATTCATTGCTAGGTTTAAAAGAAAAAGGTTTGTGATGTTTTCATCAGGAGTTCCCAGACGACTTCAAGTGGTAGTACACGGACTGGTAACAAGTGTATTTGCGCACTGCCTCCTTTCTGCAAGCCCTTAAAATAAGCATGTGGGAACTCCAGCTCAGCCCCTTTTGGAGTGTTATTTGTTCCAAACCATAAAGTGTTGTGTTTAGGGAGGTCAGCCCCAGGCAGGGGACTACATGGCACCGGGTGGTGTGAATGCACACAGAGGGAAGGGATGCTTAAGTGGAAATGTTATGGAGTAGAGGGGGTGGAGGGGAAGGGGAGCACAGTTCTCCAGAACCACGTTCCTCTTGAGCTGATGTCAAGAAGGGTGAGGTGAGATACTCCAGTTTGGGCAGGACACTTGTGTCAAAGCTGGTGGTTGACCACTGAGCCCTCATCAGCAGCCATGTCACCAGCTCTGCTCCTGCTCCTGTTTCCCGTCCACACAGCACTGCCTGAGCTGTGGACACCATCACTGAGAGTGAATGGGGCTGCCTGGATCTAGAAGGCTGCCTTTCCCTCTGTGGGAATCACTGATGTCCTTAAAAGCTGCAGCAGCCTTTGGAAAATGCTCTTTTTTCAGAAGCAAAATTTCCCCCCATCTTTTGTTTGCTCTTTTGCACCCGAACCAGAGCCCCTCACCTGTGGGGTGGCAGCAGCTGATGAAAAAACAGTGCTTCTGACCCTGGTACCTGCCTCTGGCTGCCTTTCACATACTCATCTCTGATCTACAACACCCTTAATGGATTGGTCCCTGCTGGTGGGCACACAATTTCCTTCCTTTCCAGGCACCAAGACAAAACTGAGATCTGCAGAAGGAATAATTACTGTCAGTAAGTATGTCAGTGCCCCATCTTTGCCGTATAGGAGCTGTTTTCAGAGAGGAGAGGGGACTAAACAGATTGGCTCAGCATTCAGTTGAGATATTTGATTTTCCACTTCTCAGACACAGATGAAGCAAAAGGAGACAGCACGAGACTTCTCCCTTCCTTGGCCTATTGAAGACCTCTCTTCGCCGGGGAAAGGTTCCCTGTCAGGTTCCTTGAAAACATGCCTTTGTTACAAATATTCTTGTGCCTGGAAGTACATAACTGAGCATATCTTATACACTCAGTTAATAAATAAACAAAGCCCTCCTGTGACAGACAGCCTTTCTGACTCTACACAGGGATGCAGGGCTCCTCTTGGAGCTGGAGCTGGACAGGGAGATGGTGCAGCGTCACAGGGAAAGGGGCAGACCACCAGCTTTGACAAGATAAAGGAGGAGCTGGAGTGTCTGCTCAGAGAAAAATAAAAAACACCTAGGGAAATGGTAAGAAGGTTTAAACAGAGAAAACACTAGGGAGAGTCTAGTCTGAGGAGATTGTTTAGGCTAAAATACAGGGTTTTTTGTTTTAAATTAGACCGCAGATAGGGAGTTATTTTGGAATATACAGTGTGAATCTTCTGTTGGATGCACTGCAAGCATAATGCTGGTTTACCATCCCTGCTCCGAGGTGATTTATACACAAAGGAACTTGGCAAAGAACTATCTTTGCTTGAATTTTGTAAAACCAAAACCCAACCTGGCCTGACTATCACAAAGATGGGACAAAGCCAAAAGCTTTCAGCTAAATGTCTGTTGCCTTCCAAGACTTGGTGGTCAGGGTACAATGAAACTGAGATTCAATTAATCCTGGTGTTGGTTCGGAAAAAAAAAATCCTACTGAATGTTAGTTCTGAAAAAACCAACTCCAAACTCCAACTGTCCTTTGGAAAGAAATGAACAACTGCTTAAAATAGTATAGCTTGAAGTCTGCTTTCCTCCACAAAGTCTTCTGCAGTGTATTGCCAGTTTTGCAAGCCTGCAGTCCTACTAGACATGATCATCACTAAGTGAAACCAAGCTTAGACTTTAGCAATGAACTCTGTGGTTTCACTCCAGTCCCCAGAAGAAACTTTCCTCCTCAAACCATCTAGCTATCCTGCCCTTTACCTTGGAGAGGCAGAGTCAGTAAAGCAGTGAATGTTGCAGGTAGGACTGAAACAGACTGGCAGAGCAATGAAACTCCCACGGCTGCAAATGCAGTCAAGTCTGAGATAGAGATGTTTTTGCAAGTCCAGAATGGCAGAAGATTTTGAAATACAAGTGCACTAACACTGTTATACAAGGACTTAACAGATGCCAATTCACTGAGTAAACAAATAAGCACAGCCTATCCCTGTGCCATTATAACTGCCTCATTTAAAGGGCAGTTTTGGCCAGAATGACACATACCGTGAGTCACATGATGGGGAAGAGGTTGTGACTGCTCAGGAATCTACCCTGCTTTGGCTCCCTGTCAGCACAGTCAGAGGACTGATACCTGTCATGGCACAATGTCCATGCGTGACAAGATGGACCCAGTTTAGCCCCCTGCACCCTCAGGACCTGCACTCACCCAGCTAAGCATGTACAGCCAGTTAGAAACCACACCTGCACACAGCCTCACTACTCTGTATGGGCGTTTGACAACATGCACGTAGCCTTTATGCCTGCATATTTTCTTGCAGAGTCTGAAACTAGACTGATAAACACCTCTTCAAACTGATACTCGGCTTCATTCTCTGTTATCCAAACATTTCATCAAAGGCCACTTACCTACAAAGCAGACATCCCAACTCGAGCCAGACACGCCACATACCAAAGCCTTTTGAAAACAAGGAACCTAACCTACATTTATCCACTAATAGTGCAGAGGTGACAGCCACTATTTTATATCTGCAATATTTTGCAAATTCTAAAAGACTTAAATCTCGTAAGGTGATTACGCCATTAATTAGCGGAACGTTATCATCCCTGCGGTGCCAACACAGCAGCTGTTTCAGCTGAACAGCAAAGAAAAGCCAAGAGGGCAAAGTAACATAGTGATAGTGCCCCCACGAGCAGCCCAACTGTTCCGAGCATCCTGGTGATGCCACCCCATGATAGGGAACCACTCTGGTTCCAGCAAGGGAGGACCACAGCTCTCCCCGCCACCCCAACCACCCCCACCTCCCAGAGGGTAGTATCCCCTCTTCCACCTGGATACATGAATAGGGGCTCTATCAAAGGGGACATCTGTTGCAGCCTGAGCCCTGTATTTCTCAGGATATGGGTTTTCCCAGGAAGCTGTCCATACATAGCTTATCAACCCAGAAGGGATCTCTCTGGTCATTCATCTCTCTGACTCTCTGCAAAATGGAGACCATAGAGACTACCTCAGTGATCTCCCCTTCAAACTGCAGCAAGAAAAAGAAAAGAAAAAAAATAAAATCCCAGGAAGATACCCTGTGACACAGCTGCTGTCGTAGACTTTTGATCGGTTGCTCTGTGAACAGGGCTTCATTTATAGCTTAAGAAATTGTCTGGTTAAACTGCCAGTTGCAGAGCCCTGCTCCTGCACTGCAAGCTGGGCAGAGCAGCCTCCCATGGGCAGCTTCAGTTCCTCACACAGGCACCTCCAGACAACGGCTGCATCACCATGTACCCCCATGAAGGGTCAATGATCAGGCCCAGGCTGATGCAGCTGGTGATAAGGGACAAGACGAAGGACTATGGTGACTGAGGGGAAGGCTGGGACCCCTGTCCCAAGCAAGGGACATTTGGACAGCCACCAGTCAGGTCCTACAGGCACTGGCTAAGGATGCCACGTGAGAAACTGCACCACAGCGAGTTTTGCACCACAGGCTGAAGATGGGCGGGCAGAAGGAGGATGATCCTCTTCACAGCACCACCCATTCAGATGACCACAGACTGCAGCTGTAATGTTCTTTGTCATGTCAGGGCAGGACCCATGGTGTGACCCTGCTGGGGCTCATTCCCTTCATCAGAGGCCTGAGGCTGCACTGGAGACATGATGGCACTGCCCTCCCAGAGAGGGATTCTTGGCAGTGAGGGAGCTCCTGCAAGGCCCACCTTAGGCCGTCATGTCATGCTTTGCCTTGGGCCCCTCTATGGGCCCAGAAGCAAGAGTGAAAGATCTCCAGAGTATCAATTATGGCACCAGATCTAGCCTGGAGCTGGCTATATCCTCTGAGAGGGTTGGGAGCTAAATTCTGTTAGACTGAAGACATTTTGATGTCATTTTTGGTACTTTCCACACCACTCTGCCACCTTAATGCCATCACCATTCTTCCAGAGAGCACTAGCTTAGAAATATACCCAATGGGACAGAAACATTGCTGAGTTTGGTGCACCCAGCGAGGGCCCCCGAGCAGCACCAGCAGTGCAATACCAAGTTCCAATCCATCCCTCCCACAAGAAATGGGCTGAAGGATCTGGTTCATCTTCAGAGCATGTTACGTGGCAGCAATGGCAAATCCCTCATGTAAAGTCTGCAAGCAGCCATGGGGCTTCTCTTAGTTTATGCAGATTCAGGTCAAGAAAGAACACAGTTTGTTTAAATATACTTTTGCCTCCCACCTCTGGGAGAAGAGGAAAGGCCTTATATTGCCCTGAAAATGAGCAGGATCCCAAACACCTTTCAACCCTTGAAAGGATTTATCCATCACAGTCTCAAAAGTAGTGATACAGAAAAGAAAAAGCAAGTTGTTAATAAAATATGGGGACAACTTAGGAATTTGCTCCCAAAAGCCTATGATAAAAAAACTCCAGCTGAGATTCAAACTCTACATTATATTCCCCAGTGCTCTGCCTCATCTTTCCTTAAATGCATGAGGCACCGGGCTTCTGTCACTTCTTTGGCACGACTGCTTAGAGTCTGAGAGGTTTTACTACTCTGAGGAAGCTTTTCCTTCACATTCAGCTTAAATGTGCCATTTCTTGAAGTCATCCCCTTGTCTTTCATACTCTAGCAAGCAGAACAAGTGTAAATTAAATGGAAGACACATGAAATCTTTATAAAGCCCAGTGTTTCCCCTAGCATTAAAGTTCCTTCTCTTTGGAGCAGAAGGGGTCTTCACTCTGTGCTGTATTTTTCCCTATCAGAAAATGAAGAATATAAATTTTCCTCATGACTTGAATTTAGCTTAATCAGCAGCCCCCTGCTGATGTAATTCAACCCAACAAGATTTTTCTTTTTTTTTTTCCTGGTGAGCTGCTGCCCTTTTTCCCCTCCTCCCACCAATTCAGGCACGGAAAACAAGGGAGGAATTAGACAGACAGAACTTATTATCTATCAAGTTGTAACTTCAGACTGGGCAGGAATAACATTTAAAATACAAAAAGCAAATTTTATCAAGCCTTTTCCTCCCCAGAGACTGACACAAAAATATTCCTTGTTTGTCGCTGAGAATGAACCATTTTTCTCTTTCACTTCTGCTTTCTGTCACATATTTCATTTTGGCTGCCCCTTCTGTCTTTCAGCTAGGGACCTAGGCTGCTAACGCAGAATCACAGATAACTCAACAACAAAATGCCTGTATTATCTTTTTTTTTTTTATTTTATTCCTAGTCTGCCAGGTAATTGCAATCCTAAAAGCTTTTGCATATTTACCACAGAAACATGTCTCTCCTGGAGGATGGGACTGTCATCAGGTAGAATATTTCATTTAATAAGCCTCTTCTGAGGTATAAACTAGGGTTGAGGATTTTTTTGCTCCTTCAGAGCAAAGGACAAGCAGATAAAAATCAGCTGCTGCAGTGCTACACTGTCAAAGTTCCTGTTCCTGTGAAAATTAACTCTTTCTGAGCTCAGAGTTCAGGTAGGCTTTGCCACCCTGAAGTTTAAAGTAGGAAAAGGGTCTGTTATTAACTCATGTTGGCTTTTTGTCCCCAGTCCTATCCATGTATGACAGATTTCTTTCCTATTTACAAACAGAGCGACTACCCTGGTTTTCTGTAACCCATCTGATGAGCTGTGGATGCTGCCAGGACTGATTGTCATTAAATCAGTCATCATGAAGGATCGCGTTTTCCCTCTTTGCCTGTTTCACAGAAGTGCAACAACAAAAACACGGTCTGAACATTTCCAAATTCAGCTATTATCTAAAGATAAATTCTGTTTCCCCCCTCCCACTATTTTCCCCCACCCCTGATGTAGCAGAATTGCTTTTCTCAGTCCTTGAGATGTTGACTCAAGCCAACTGGTACCAAAGTGAGGGGCTGAGGAAAACATCTACAGAGAGACTTTGTGTCTTGGAGTCAAGACGGAGGGTGAGGACGGCCTTCCAGGGGTTATGAAAAGAGGCTGCTTTGCTAAAACTGTTCAACAGAATGAAGAGGGATATAGCTGGTTCACAGGTTTCACGTCAGGCACGCCTTCACAGAGGTCAGAACTCCATCCTAGCACATAACAAAGCACTGTGAGTGGGAATCAACAGACCACACCCAGTCCTCAGTCCAACACCAAATCACTGACAATACTCATCCAGCTCTACCAACAGCTTCCCACATGGCAATAGGTGTTTCCAGCCTGGCCAGGCTGTCTGCTTGCTGGGAGGAGAGTTGACAGGAGCCAGCCAGAATACTCCCATTGACTCTAGCAAGCTGCACAGCCTGTGTGAAAACTACTCCCTGACAAAGCATCATCTGCATCCACACAGTTTTCCTGTGGGTCAATCTCATTCTTGTAAAATCCCTGTTTTCACGTATGAGTAAAGACTGGAAGACATATTTGAAATATAGATTGATTGTTTAGGTTAAAGTAATACTGACACCAAGAACCTACATGCATTTACTTGGAATAGAAATGTGGACTCTCCAGAGACGTCCTCTCATCTGGAAACATTCCCAAAGAGAAGAGAGGTGAAAGGCTTTCTAAATTGGAACTGGAAAACTCTATTTTTACAACACTTTTTAACTATTTACAAATTTACAATGGTTTTCAATGCAAGTAAACTCCAAGGGGTTAGGACACCATTTTTTCCTATCACCAGCAAGCCATTCTAAGACCCATCTTTGTTTAGGATTAAGGGATGACTTTCATTCATTTACCTGAATGTAGCAAAATTCCCATAGGTAAAATGCTTCTAGTTATGTTACATGAGCCCAGTCTCTTACCTGTAATATCTGGATTGAAGGTAGGTAGAACACACAGCTTTAGATACATGGCTAGCTGAACCAAAGTCTATGACCTTGACCCTATATGGCTGTCGGGATGGGTCTACCAACATGATGTTCTCTGGTTTGAGATCAGCATGAATCAGTCCCAGGCTTTTCAGCTTCATTAGGGCAGTTGCTACCTGCTGGAGAATTGGTCGAATGTACTTAAGGGGCAAGGGACTGAATTTATTTTGTTTTAGGAAATCATAGAGGTTCTGTTCCAACATTTCAAAGACCAAGCATGTGTGATTCTTGTGCTGGAAGCACTCGTAAGCACGGACAAAGTTGTAGTCATCCGCACTTTCCGTGCTCAGCCGAGCCAGGATGCTCACTTCAATCTGGCCTTGCCGGGCATAGGAAGGGTGGTTTTTTAGGATCTTGATAGCCACAATCTCATTAGTGCCACGTTTCCAGCATTTGACTACTTGTCCGAAGGTTCCACGGCCAAGAAACTCTAACACTTCGTACGTGTTGGTCATGGAACAGAGCACCTCATGTTGCACCAGCTGGTAATCCCCTTCACTGTTGGAGCCACTGTTTTTGGAGGTGGCTGTGGAAGTGGTGGCGGTGGCTACAGTGGCCCCACTGGCATTGTTCTGAATCATTGGTGGATGCTCCTCGATAATCTGCACGCTGCTTGTGTTCTCAATCTCCTCACTCTTGCGCTTAAGTCCACATTTTTGGTAGGTGTCCAGAAGGCTCACAGTGCTGCGACGCATCAGGTTGTGTGGCCCGCCCAGTGTTTGCCCAGACACTGCAACCACACCAGAAGTGCTGTTGGCAGATGTCACCACGATGTGCCCCGTGCTTGCTGGGAAGATGATGGTCTGTTCGTAGGGGATGCTCGGATTGGGGATCTGGAGGGAGGCGTTGACGGCTGCTGCGGCGGCTGCTTGGGAGGACTGCACGTTCTTGCTCTGGCTGTAGACTTTGCTGTGTGTGCCGTACCCAGTCATATCCCAGTTTGAACTCGGCTCCACTTTCAGTTTCTTCACGCTACAGAAGGCACTTGACTGAAGGGTATGAGGAGAGAAAACTTGCACATGCGAGGCCATACCTGCAATACAACATCAGAGTGAAACCACAGCGTCAGGATGCCATCCCCAGCTTTTTTCATTTGCTCAGTGGCAGGAAAGGGAAATGGGACACAAGCTTCAGACACAGCACACACACATGCAAAAATCACATTCTTCCAGAAATATGTATTCAACAGAAATAAAATACTGTGCTCTAAATAAATCACTACCTCTGATTGAACTATACTAACAACATTCAAGATTTCTGCTCTCTTGCTCTCCCCCTTCACATTTTTAATAACAGGAATGTACATGTTATTTTTACCTCCTCTGTCTAAAGAGACTCCTATTCCCATTGTCTCCAGGAATATATCTAGCTCTCTGGAAGAACTCATGTCAAATACTGCAAAGTATTCTGACTACAGAAGCCAAATTTCAAATCCTCAGGCTCATCCTGTATTAAGCACTTCCGTGGATCTGACTTAAGCCCTCCATTTATTTCCATAAAACCACTGTGTAGCTTCTGGCCTGCAGAGAGTCAAGATGGGACCAGGAGATGATACACTGTGACAAAATGGAGGTGCACAGATAAAGTTGAGGAGCCAGGGCAGAAGAAGAGGATGTTTCAGATTGCTTGCCAAGTCTGCGTGTGGGAATCGTGCACAATGCTGGTTTGTGCTCAGGGACAGTGGAAATAGGAGTTACACAACATGAGCTTTACCGTGTACTCTCAGTTCTCCCAGATTTATAAAATTGTGTTCATCTATTCTTATTCACAGTGACAACACCATCACTGGAAAACTGATCCCCTGCAAATTAACAGGGGATTAATGAAGCAACGTACATATTAGCATGTGGCAGAATTAGCTCCTAATATTACTTTACTTTTAAAGAAAAGACAAACCCCTATTTTAATGCAAGCTTCTTTGGCTCCAGAAGAGTTAATGATCTTCTAAATCTTTATTTAAAAATACCAAACACCAAAGAACGACCCCACAAACTTCATAATCGAGGTGAAAATACAGCATCACTGAGACAGACTTACTGAAGGACTCTGAGTAATATTCCACTGTCACGGAAAATGTGTCTATTCAGAAAAAAAGATGTGGTCCACAGAAGAGGGGACTTCTAAGTCCTTACTTGCTGCCAGCTTTCCCTGCCCAGGGTAGGGATAGTACCACTGGGGCAAAGGTACCGTGAAGAACACAAATCCATGGGGATTCCTAGGGAAGGAGTGAGCACCCGACAGGAGTTAGAGCAGAAAGGCACAGCCTCCTTCACCTTTCTATCTGTCGTCAGTGTTTCTTTTTAATAAACCAGAATGACTAGGGAAGGAAAAGACAATGTGCTGAGCTGGCACCATTGCTGAATTATTAAGCACAAACATAACCTTGACTTGTTTTCAACTTTAAAAAGTTAAAAGCTGAATAAATGCTTCAATAACAAAACCACAACAAAATCCGCAATGCACACGGATGACTTCTTCATTTGGAGGACTGACAGTATCTGACACTCAGCTCTCCTCCAGACCATTTTCTGGAGCTCATATAGGCTCACATACATGCATGAACTTATACACTCACATAGAAAAATATGAAGGTTACTCTACATTCACAAAATTCAGTAGCATGGTGAAGCAAACAGACCTAAACACATCCAGTGCCCATTTTCTAGTTAATTCCCAGCTGCCCAAAGCCCAGGAACTACTCAGGAGAGGGGTGCTGTGGCAAGCCAAAACCCACCATACATAGCTACTAAGAAGTAACCAGCAAAGCAATCACTCCAGTTTGCTTCAACACTCCCACCTTCAGCCCTGCCACAGTGACACATTTATGAGGACAAGGCAGACGCAGAAGAAAACCCCCATTGGAACACATGGGGAAACCAACCCTCACCCCTGCTTGAACATGCCGCACAAAACCCCGCTGACCCTGCTCTGACAATGAAGCCCTGCAAACCACAGTGTGCTCCCCTCTGCAGATGTGCTCCCTAGCTCTGAGGGGATTTCTGACGCTGTTTGCTGTCATTCCTTTTAACTCCACTCCCCCCTGCCTCTCAACCTCCTTGGCAGCAATTTCCAAGATCCCTGCAACCGGGTACTCAGACCCCCTCCAGCTCCCTGCCCCTCTAAGTACTTGCTCTCCTCTCTCCTTTCCACAGGGCAGTGCTGCCACGAATGCTGTAGCATGTGGCATGTGGTGAGCTCGGAGAACCGCAGCAGTATTACTCAACTTGTCATCCTGGACACAAGGATCGTATGTGAGTGAGCCAAAACTGTGTTTGTTCTTCCACTGATTAAGAGGAGTCACAGTGTTCCTTCTAGTACAGTACCAACCTGCCTGGAGAGAGTGGGGTTGGTTTGATGTATGTTTTCCCCCTGGACGCGAATAATGTAACAGATGTAATTGGTAACATATTGTGGACCTAGCAGAGGTGTAATTTATAGCTTTATGGCTTTCATTCCATGGTGTGCTTGAGCAATCTCTCTTCGTACAAAATAAAAAGGGAAAAAATGACTGACGCAGAACAAGACGAGATGTTCTTCTCACACACTCCTCTAAAGACAACACAAAACGACCGAGGCACCCCAAATTAAAGTCAAGGATGTGAAGTGCAGCAGCTGCAACTTTCTCAGTGCCACTGTAAAAATCAGGATAATCGCCACCATTAAGGGACAGACTTTCAACTGGTGCAAACTGGCAGTACTCCAGTTGACATCAGCTGACGCTAAAAACAAGGTCAGCAGTCACTCAACACTGTCAATGTCAGATGGCTGCCTGTGCCCATTGGTGAAACGACTTGTTGTTAGGGACTGGTTTCCACATCAACAACCAGCCCCTTGCTGTCTCTGAAACACTGCTGGCAGCCTCAGCAGGGGAACAGGAATAGGGGATAAAATCACTGACCCACACTGGTACCCCAAAAACGGAGGGTGTGGAGGAAGCAGTGCTTTCTTGAGGATAAAGGGAGGACTTCAGACTCTTGCTGCCACTTCCACTCTCCTCAGAGATTATTTCCCATCACAGGAGAGGTATTTTTTTCCCCTAAAAAAAGAATTATGAAATCTTCTTCCTTCCATTCAAAATGATTTTCTCATGTTTGAGGTTTTAGGGGAGAACAATTCAGTGAGTCCTTCAGCATAGTCCGATACTAAGAAATTACAGGCTGATTGACAGCTCAGTGATGGGAAAAAAGGCTTCTGCAGCCAAGTAATTTTTATTGCAAATTTGCCTGTGCAGTTAATGCGAGAAAAACACAACCCTAAATTTCCTAAGGACACAATCAAACTGTGCTGGTGGCATGTTCTTTTTTTCAAAAAGGATCTTTGCTCCATGGCAATAGCAGAAATAGTAATAAATGTGAATAAAAGTTGGATGGTTTGTTACAGGGATCAAATTCCTCATTACAGCCTGTAATATGATTTACAACTTCAGCCTTTTGATTACATAGGCTGACAACAGCTTGCCACCGTGTCCATGAGGCAGCATGCCAGTAGTAATGGGGTGACCCATGCCAGCCAAGCCCAATGACACTGATACTTCAGAGACAGTGGGGATGCCCTCAGAGAGCGTCCTCACTCCTGGGGTCTTGGAAAGACAAGAGGGGCCACAAGCCATGGAGGGATGGAAAATGTTTCACTTTGGAAAAGTTCTCTTAAACCCCCACTCCCAGGTCTGACAAGAAACCTCCTGTGCAAGACTGTGCCTTTCATGTCACCTCCCTTCGCTTGCAGAAGATCTTAGCAGTCACCTTTCTGCTTTCTGCATGGACGGGCCCAAGGCTGGCACCCAGCTCCTCCTCTTTCTGCTCTCCACCAGGAGCAGAGAGGGTAAGGATACTCAGGTCGAGCAGCTTTGCTCACCGAGCACTCCCTGAAGCCCAGCTCAGCAGCCCCACCTACACCAGCAAAAGCTTTGGCTGGACTAAGGCAAGTGGCAATACCAGCTGAGCTTGGTGCCTGCCTTGGCAGAGGTGCAGGGTAGCCCCCACAGCCTCAGTTAGCCAGCCAGGATGCAGCCAGGACTCTACAACAGTTAAATGCTCATCCTGATGAATGCAAGTCTAAGTTTTATATCACCCCAAGCATGGCAAGTTTCTGGGCTGGGAGCAGAATCAAGGCTGGGCACCATACATTAAATAAAATTGATAGTTCCTTTCTTTAATAATGAGTTTTAGTGCAGCCATTTAAAGCTCTCACACAACTGACAGTAACTGGATTTAATGGGGCCTTCCCTGTCCTTGATACGACTCACGTTAACTCCCCGTAGCATCGACATGAGCTGAAGTATGTAGCATGCAGCCAGGGGATAATGTTAAAACATCTGGAACGACTTTTATTAAAAGACTTGAGGGTTTTTTTTCCTGAGAACTCCTCCCACGTCAGTTTTCACTTAATAATAATTTAGCAGGTGCTATTTACAATTCAGATGGCCCTCTTCTGCATGCATACACAAATCATGCAGCCGCCTCACTTGTACTTCTAAGAGGTTTCAAGAAAGCAAATGAGGTAAAGCTCCCTATCCACCCACCTCACCCCAAAGGGCAAAAAATACACTTTGGGGACTAAAGAAGGAACAGTTTGCAAGTCACTGATGTTTTCTTCTGCTTTACTCCTAGCACTTACTGTTGATTTATAAGTGTGGCCTTTGTGGTGGCAAGAGACCAAGCCCCTGCCCTGTATTAAGTAGGCAGTAAGACCTTTTGCAGTACCTGCAGAGCTCTGTAACCAGAGGCTGCTTGCTGACGGCCTCCAGAACGACAGTGCCTGCTTGAAAAATACTGTAGAAAGCACATGGCGTGTGTTCAGCATATAAATGATGCACACACATGATGCTGAAATAAGTATCTTCCACTTCTCCCCAGAGAGGCACAAGCCAGAAAACCCACATACACACCCAGGTTGAGAAGGCAATGAAAAGGGGATCTGCCAGGTATGGCTAATGTACTGCACCTTCAAAATAGCCATGTCCTCACAGTGGCCTCTGTGTAGTCCTTTTTGAGGTACTGTCCCCCAGTACCACTTGGAATCTCCTTAAAATTTATGTCCCTGGAGGCTATACAAATTCTTTCCCTTGTGCTACTGAATGTTTGGAGACAGTCTCAGAGCGGAGTTCAGACCTCAACATCCTCAGCTCCTTCCTGTTCCTGGTGAGCAGAAGATGTCAAGGGAGCCTTCATTCCAGGTGAAAATCAACCTGACTTCCTGCTCAGCTTTTCCTGTCCTGCTAGTAAAACTGTCTCATCCTAATTAGTAGTTTTCTAAATGCTTATATGCTGTGCAGCAGTTCTCAAAGATGTCTCAAAGATGGGACAAAGCTCATCCCCAGCACTGCTTCAGACCTGGATTCACACGGCTCCAAGTTGCCATGTTTGATCCACATCTTAAGGCCAAACGAAAAAGTGAGACTTCTCAATGCACAGAGTAGCCATAAACAAAACCAAATGGACAAAGCCAAGGATCTGCCTCCTTCCCTCTCATTCCCACTCAAAATACACATCCCTGAAGTGCAACGGCCAAAGAACTCTCATCATCATCACCTTCAAACCCCATACCCCCCCCCCCACCCTGACTGCCCTCCTACATATCCCTCTCCTGCATTTATAGCATCCACAACCCTGCCTACTATTTTATTTTGTGCACCGTGACTTTCCTTTATAGGTATGATAAAAATTATCAACCAGGACTTAGTACTCTTGGGCATGGAGGTGGTGTAGGCAGTTACTCCCTATCATGGCCTGAGCAGGTTATTTTGGCATGTGGCTCAGGATATTGCTCTCTCTCCTCACAAACCATCTTTACTCCCTTCTTCATCTCCCTTTTAACTCCTTAAATCCAGGGCAACTCATCTGCTGGGACGTAAAAGCCTTCTCAGCTGACCAGGGCAAAGAGGACAGTTAGGAAAATCTGGGGAGTTCTTCCTCTGAGCCAGTCATGTCCATCTTGTCCCCTTGCCTGAGCATCCAGCTTCACCACACCTGCCTGTGGGCACAGGAAGTGCTGAGATGTGGTAAGGGCTGGCTGGGACTGCTAACCAGCACGTCTGGGAAGCAGGGCAGTTGGCAAGCCCAGTCTCAGTGCCTATGTACTGATGCAGGCTGAAGGCTGGTGAGTTGGCACACACCTGCTTCACCATACAGGACATCTTCAGTGTTGAGGTGGTGGGAGATGGCTGCTCTCTAGTGCACAGAACCCACAGGCAGCACTTCTTTTCCTAGGGCTGTGGGATGGAGACTGCAAGAGAGGCAGAGCTGCCCACGCTAGGTCCATATGCTCCAGGAAGCATCTCTGCCACCCTCATGAGCAGCTTGGGGGAAAATGGGACTACCCAGAGCCCTGGCACATCCCACACAGACCTAATGGGGCAGCACCACCCTGAGCCTGGCCCTGCCCTGGAGCCTGGACATCTAGGCAGCTCCAATCTCATCTCCCACACTCCCCACACTTGATGGGTCACTAGACAATGGCATGTGAGCTGTGCAAACCACAAAACCCTAGTAATCTTCCGTAATCTCGAAACATTACGATTCTTATTCATCTTTTTGATGTGGGTTCAGGTGCCCATGAGCCTGAGTAACAAGCTGTGGGCTTCTCTGACACATTCCTGGTTTTACACACATGAAGCAAAATCTCAGGGACAAATACATACATTTGAATACTTTATTACATCTCCATGAAAAATTTTTTCAGGGTCACCTCCATCTCCCACTTGAGTGGATTGCAGTAATGACAAGAGATATTACAGATTTTCTCAGTTAATCATGTGACTAGTTTATGTTTCACATTATAGTTAATTAACTATGCAAGACCTGAGAATGCAGGTAAAATATACCTCAACAGAGGCTGCCTCATCACTTCCCTGTAGATGCAATGGGACCTGACACCAATTTCTAGATCTTGGTGTCAGAAAGTCCAGCAGTCAAGTCCATTCTCCCCTGAACTGGAAGGTAACCCCTTTTTCCTATGGGAAAACCCAGCACAACTGGAATAGTGCAAAACTTCTCTCCAGGATACCTCAATGTCACTGAGTGGAAAGTAAATGAAGGCAGCAGGTCAATACAATATAATAGTCTACAGCCTTGACAAAACAGAGCCAGACCCCAGCAGGTAAACCCCCTTCAGCATATCTGTCAAAGCTGACAGAAAGACTGTCCCTTCTACAGAAATCATGAAATGACACTGCAAATGCTCTACCAAGACGTCAAAGTGCTCTCCAGACATGAAGTAAGAAACCTGGGAGTCTGCTGTGCCCACATCAGGTCTCAGGAGATCAATAGCCCTGCCAGATGCACCTTACTGAGCAGTAGTCCTTCAAGCCAGGGAGCGAGGTCAACAGCTCCTGTGACAATTTCTGGAGTCCCAAGAGCAAAATAAGGTGATGAACAACAAAGAGGCAGGGACAGCACTGAAAGCCTTCAAGATCTGAATGGGAGTGCAAAGAAACTTATGCACAATGTCAGCATAAAGACATTTTAGGAAAGTGGGTGTCAGTGAAGTTAGGAAGAAGTTTTAAAACCAAACACTCAGTACTCCCAAGGGCCTCAGAGGAGAAGAAAGTCTGCTTGGGAGTCAGAGATGGGATGAGGAAAAAAGGACAAGAAATCAGACAGGTGGGATTGACAGAAGCCCTGCTTTGAAGCTTTATCTTTGGAGGATACTGAATGATGTGTAACAAAATGCTGTGCTGAAGAAATCCCTCTTTCAGATTTCTTGGAGAGAGGCCCAGCAGAGCTGAGGAAAGTGTGGGGTGCCTGGCTGGGGCTGTGCTGCAGGCTGTTGGGGGACCCACAAGCAGCACCACATCTGTGTAAAGAGCAGAAGATTGCGGTAACACCCACAGCACCACTCAAAATGAGCCATGACACACTGAGGCTCGTATAATGCCATGCTTAAATGAGCTCCTGAGGTGCTACCAAGGAATGTTTCCCCATCCTGAAGCCAAAATGGAGCCAGATGAGCCTAAAAGCAGTCACTCACATCAATGTGCCAGGTAGGACTGTTTGGCAACAGCCTATGTGTTCTGGCCACCTTCCTCTCTCCCATATGTCCTCCACAGTCACAAAGTGGAACAAACAGTAACCATGGCATTTCTACAGAACCCAAAGTTTCCTTTGCAGAACTACACAAGACAGTTTCTGCAGTAAATGTGAAACTGGCCACGGTTTGCCTTGTAGTCCAGTTTAATGTCTGTGTGGGTCCCTACATTTGACCTCCAAACAGGTCTATAAGGCAGGAGCTTCTAGGTTCCCACAAGCTCCATCTCTGATTGCTACTTGGTAACAGAGTTGCATCCTGAAAGCAGAACTGAAAAAAAGAAGGATCTGCTTTCCAGGCAGCATGGCTTAGGTCACATTTGTTCATCTTTCAAAAAGGGGTTGACCACACTCCAATTTACAGGGGAAACAGAGGACTTCCTCAATTCCTGACCCCAGATTTCACTGGCCATCCTATACGATCCTCTGTTATCTTAGTTTCTGGGAAGGAGTACCAAACCAAGGCCTCTCAAAAAGGGACCAAAATGAATCAGTTCCCCTTTGCTCCTCTGTCTGTGCCCCCTCAGCCACACAGCACTGGCACAATTCATGGCTTCCCACAACTGCCTAGTGGAAAGGATATTTTGGCTTTTTCCACAATGTCTGCCTCCCCACCTGGATGACTTTTCATCTGTAAATATTAGCTTTGTAATGTCAATGACTCCAACTGGCCCACAAGTGTGGTGAAACCACAGGGAATGGCTGGCCCCTCGCATAAATCACTTGTTAGAAGCAACCCTACTTGTGAAGGCAGGACATGGGCAAGGCTTACTGGAGTCTCAGGCTCAGCCTCTCACTCCCACAGGATTTTTTCCTAAGTGTTTCATTTGCAAAGAAGCCATTGCATGACATTCAGTCCTTGCTTTGTTTACGAAATCTGAAACTCAGATCAGGCTCTAGTGGGGCTGAAAAGGTCAGTTTGCCTATTCGCAAAGTCCCTCCCTTCATTTGATATCCATCAGGATACAGACCTATTGGAGAGAAACAAGCCCCTGGTGAGGTCTGGATGGAATACACAGGATTTGGTCTGCAAAGGAAGATGAAGGCACAAGAAGGAAGGCAGGGAAGCTGGGCACGGGGCTCTGTCAAAGCAGAAAATTGAGACAGACTGATTTGTTGACCTCCCAACAGCCACATATCGCTTTCAAATATGAATGACCAAATACAAGACTTACAGCACTCTCAAACATCGAGGGCTCTGGAGTGTTTTAGGAGATGAAGAGAAAGAATACTGCAGGTGGATTACCTGACCTTCAGTTTAAGCAGTTAAAACAATTCTGTAAACAGCCTGTCCTCACATCGGCACACAAAACACCCACCCACAAAGAGAAAAGCCCTTCCTCAAGGAAACATAATGAATTTTTCACCCTGACTTGCAGACTTCATTTTCCTCATTATTTAGGGCTAAGAAAACATCCTCAAAGTTATGGCCAAACAGTCAGAAACCTTTTTGTGGTGTCACCCATGGCTTTTGGTTTGCATTCCAAAGTAGAACTGTAAACCCAGAAACGTATGACATGAAATGGCCCATGAGCTGGGACCAGAACAGGCACAGTGGACTGAGCCAACTAGCCCAAAACAAAGACCATCATGGAGACACAGGGCGTAGGATTTGGGCGTGGACCCATTTTTCCCCAAAAAAATCTCATTTCTCCCCAAAAAACATGTCTCTCTTGATCCATTCACCTTTGAGACTGGCAAGTAGCTCTCATATGAGACCACGGCGAAAGGGAGCTGCTGCAGTCTCCATAAGAACATAGCGTGTTGACAGGTTTATCTGTGGAAACCAATGACTCTGTATTTGGGGTTTGCAGTATTTGGGGTTGTACTGACCTCTGTCACACAAAACGCACGCTCGCACTCAGGCACACACAGACATGTAAGTACTTGCATAGCCAGAGGATGACCCACGAAGGCAATGAATCTCATCATCTCCAAAAGAAATGAGTGATGCTGCCCCAAGCAACCCCACAGAAGTGCCTCTGGATGCCTCCCTGGCCCACTGCTGGCTTGCTGCTGTGGCTGGGGGCTGGTGGTGCATGCCTGATCTCACTGTCTTAACAGCCACTGTCTAACAGGAGAGATGCTAAGCGATCAATATGCAGAGAAGAAGCCCTTTTTGGGCCAAGGACAACGTAGGTGATGTATGAAGCTCTTGCTTACACAGAAAGAAAACCTGGCTTAGGCATGGGGATAAACTACATGAAGGATTTCAGAGCCTTGAAGAGTAAACATCCAGAAGCTCAGGAAAGGATATCTACTTGAGAAAGGAGGATATGAAGCCCTTGTGTGCGATGAAGAAGCTCAGGGACACCAGTAACAGCCTACTCCCCCTCAAAGCTCTACAAGAAAAGAAATGAGACCAAGGGAAGTCATTAAGGGAAACAAAACAATAAAAACCTCCACCTGTGTCAGCAAAACTCCCTTTTTACCATCAGTGTCTCCCCCAGGTTTCTCTTTTGTGCCGGATATGATTATTTATTGACATATTTATTTACTCAGCTCTATAGTGCTTAACATCATGGCTGCCAGGCTTCTTGCACTGTAAAAACTAGAGCAAGACAGGAGTGAAGCTAAACCTGGAGATCCAGTATGACACATGCCAAATGCCTTCTGCGTGCAGCCTGAGGCACGCTGCCACTGTGATGGGCTAGAAAGGGGGACCACACAGCCGGCCTGGCTGTACACACTCCTCCTCAAGCAAGAAAGACCAAGCAAGTGACAGCTTAGGAGAGGTGTACAGTGAAACTCTTGGTGTAACTTTGCTTCAGATCACTCAGTGCTTTTGAGACCCTGAACAGCACCCTGCAGAGACACAGGCCTGCTGAGCAGGCCTCATGCCCTGGAGAGCTGGGCTCAGTCTATGCTGACTGTGAGTAATTGCTTTGTGGCACTCACAGGTATGGCACAGCTGCTGAAACCAAACCTAGAGAACCAAAAATCCACTCCAGGAAGGAGAGATGGCTGCAGATGACAGACTAGCTAAAGGGGCTGTCAGGCCTCCTTCTCACTCTTGATCCTACATTTGTGAACTGACATGTCACTTTGCACTTCCAGCAGCAGGCAGCCACTTGCCGCATCCCTTCCATAAGCATCTCTTTGGCACTACTACAACTTTTTTGCAGCCATGTGCTTTCAACCCAGAATACTCAACTCTTTCCTTTTCCTATAGCAATAAAATTAAAGGATTCAGCCTAGACACAGCGGGACAATGAGTTCAGAATCACCAATGTGCTGATGATACCACAGACAACCTGTCCACAGCCACACCTATGCGTTTTGACAAAGTTGTAAAGGAAGTCTGGCCAAACGGAATCACAGGGTAAGAAGAGTTTCTGGGAAAATAAGCTCTGTGTGATTTTCTCACAAGGAGCACATACACCGCTGTTTCTGCAGCTTCCAGAAAAAAACAGATTCCATTCAAGTAAAAACTTGTAGTCAAATCACAGCAGCTTTCAATAGGTCTAGGAGAACACTGGGCATCTTAGCTTTGCCATAGTCACAGGAATGACTCGGGAGTAAAACGGCCTTAGACCCATGGTTTTTGCTAGAACGAGGACAAGACTTCCAGGAAATGATGAGAGGGGGAAACTGCCATAAAAAACCAAAAACAGCCAGGGGAATTTAGCACCAAAAGCCTTGTGAACTTTCATCACATATTATGCACTCAAAACTCACTGAGAGCTTTCCAGCATCCATATGGATATAAAGTAAGAAGAGACTGAAAACTAGATTCAGCAGAAGCACAATAACTGGGTAAAGAATTCCAAAGGGAAGTAGCAAGTTTACACCCTGTATAAATGCCCAATTAATTCAATGCTGGCAGTACTCTTTTGTGGACATAGTCCTTGGTTTTGGTAATTTCTCATATCTGAAAATAGCCATGCTTCCCTCTTTAGTCCTTTCTGGGCTCATGGGAGACTGAAATGAGTCACCAGAGGACCAGCTGAGTCATGCAGCCAAATCTTGGAAAGCAATACAAAATTGGTCATCACATCCACAACTAAAACGTGGATGACGGCAGCACTCCTAGCAACCAACCGTGCATTAGGCAGAAAGGGTTGGAGACCACTGACACTATGAACCATTAATTGAAGCCAGGCAGAAGAATGCCTTAAATGAAACTAGGACAACACAAAACAAGTGCTGACAAACATGGCTGGAAAGTGGCCCAGTAGAAAAGGAGCTGGGGGTGCTGGTCGACAGCCGGCTGAGCATGAGCCAGCGTGTGCCCAGGTGGCCGAGAAGGCCAAGGCATCCAGATCAGAAATAGTGCGGGCCTAGCAGAACTAGAGAAGTGACTGCCCCCTGTACTTGGCACTGGTGAGGCTGCACCTCAAATCTTATATTCAGTTCTGGGCCCTCACTACAAGAAGGACATTGAGGTGCTGGAACACATCCAGAAAAGGGAAATAGAGCCACTGAAGGATCCAGACAGTAACTCCTATGAGGAGCAGCTGAGGGAGCTGGGGCTGTTTAGTCTGGAGAAGAAGAGGCTCAGGGAAGACTTTATCACTCTCTACAACTACCTGGAAGGAGGCTGTAGCAAGGAGGGGGTCAGTCTCCTCTCCCAGAATACTAGCAATAGGACAAGAGGAAATGGCCTCAAGTTGTGCCAGGGAAGGTTCAGCTTGGACATCAGGAAGAATACTTTCACTGAACAGGTGGTTAAGCATTGGAATGGGCTGCCCAGGGTGGTGGTGGAATCACCATCCCTAGAAGCATTCAAGAAATGATTGGACACGTCACTTAAGTGTTGTGGTTTAGTTGACATGTTGGTGTTCATCCAAGGCTGGACTTCATGATCTTAGAGGTCTCTTCCAACCTTAATGATTCTTTGACTACTGGTTCTGCAACTGACACAAAGCCCTTCTCCATTCAGCTTCCCCATCCCATCCCCATTGCATTAAGAAAAAGGGATGGCCATCTCCATCTTCCAGATCATGGGATATTTCTAGCCCATTTTACAACTTCTATGAACCAAAGTCCCAATTCATTCAATTCCTTTAGAGTATCATCAAATCTTAACAGGACCTATTTTGACATGCAATCTCACTGAGAAGCAAATAACTATGACCTTTTATGAACACAGGTCTGTATTTCATTTTTATGTCTATTATCTTCAGAACAAAAGGAAGTGGGGCAAGTGCTTTTGGGCACAGAAAATGTATTTACCAAGCAGGCTTTTTATGGTGATTACAAAAATTTAATGAGTGAATTCAGGACAGTGGAGGACTGACAGACTTGTCCTGAGGAGTTGGGCATGCTGTGGGCAGATGCAGTGCATGCTCCCTTGCCCCACACATCACTTGGACAGCACACCCCAACCTTGTATTTGGGCACTGAACAAATGATGCTCAACCCGACCAACTCCCCAGCCCTCTCAAACCTGCTGTCGATCAACACGCACCATCATGCATGTTGCTGGCACCTGAATGGGCTAGAAGTGCCAAGTGGGACCTTGGTCCTACAAAACATTACTCTCAGACATGAAAAGATATGTATTTATTCCAGCACCTACAAAATCAGCATCCCGCAACACTAAGCTCACCTTGATCCCCTTTACGGAAATCTGGCAAAAATGGGAAACAAAATGTAGCTGAGTGATCAAACCACTGAGGGCCACAGAAAGCCCTAGTATTAACTATTATGGAAATACTCACAAAGGAGACAAACGAGATTTGGCTCTGCAACAAAACAAACAGTTGGTAGATCTCTATGGTAAACGCCTGTTCTCTCTGTGCTGTCATGGAAAAGCAACACTGACCTGCAAGGGCTGGGTCTCATTGCACAGCTGCTCAGGGAAACCTGTCTCGGCACTGCTCGCTGTCACCCTGTGAGCCTCGTGCCACGAGCTACCACCGAGCCAAGTGTGGAGGACTCCAAAGCAGCAGGGGGCTATGGGGACAGCACGTGTGGCAGATCAACAGTGCAAATCCCTCTGTGGCTCACCCAGAAAACCTGCTGGCTGGAGGCTCCCGATGACACTCCTGCCACCTGCCCCAAACATCAGCAAATGGTGCTCAGGGACTACCCACGAGATGGCACCGAACAGGTTTGCATGAAACTGCTCAGAATTTCCCAACTAATGATGTCACTCCTGTTTTGCCTTGGTCCTTCCCTCCAGCTCATCCCTGAGTTACATCAGGGCCATGATGTATTCACCTCACTGTGCCTCTCTGCTCCCAGCCCTCTGCACCTTCACTCCTATTTCCTTTGCCAAAAAAAAAAAACAATTGAAAAAAAAAGAGCTGAAAGGTTCAGGTGGGCATCAGTGAATGGAAATGAAGAACCCCACAACAGAGTAATGCTTAAGCCTCAAGAAGACAGATGTCAAACAGAAGCAGGTGTAACTGGTGTAAACTGGTGTAAAAACAGGTTTAAGTGAAATTCAAGTACAAAGGTTCAAGAGCTATTAAAGTGCCTAAAATTCATGAGGTTTTGATCCTACAGTTCCTAAAAACTTGTTATTATTTAGTCTTTTAAAGGCTCAGCGGTAGAGACTTCAAGCTGTTCAAATGGAATGATAACTTATTCCACGCTCTGCTGCAGAGGCAGAAAATAAATGTGAAACTGGATCCTGACAGCATCATTAGATCCCAAAATTGACCCTCTTGCTTTCTGCTCTGCCTGCTCCAAAGAGCATGCTATTTCTGGAGGAGTTTTAAAAAATAAACCCCAAGCAAGCGTTCTCATGTCCTCTCCACTTCCCAAGGCGAAGGCAAGCAGCTCTCTTGAGTGGCCCTCCCATGCACATCACCCTCTGGGTCCTGGCACCAACCACGAGCCATGGAGCAACCGCAGTGTGCAGCTCAGCACACACGAGCTACAATAAACCTGTCAGACTGTGCAAGACATGAATCATATGGACTGTCACAACAGCAACACAGCGTGTGCAGCCCTGTTAAAACAAACAAACAAACAAACAATCCAAAGACATCCCAAAACACAGATGTAGGTAAACGGCCACTCTCCTGAGGCTGTCAGTGCAGTTATGCGACAGTGCTTGCTGGAAAATATCTACCCTCCTGACTTGTGACAATTCAGAAATGCTTCAGAATGGCTGTAGTGAGGCACCAGGGGAAAGAGACTGACACAGTCTCTTCTCACTGGGACACCGGACCCTGACCAAGCAAATGCCTGGGTTACCTGGGATGCTGGAAGTGAGAGAAAACACCTGTAGCAAAGGCTACTTTCATCGGTCACTGTGGCTGCAGAGGTTGCTCAGGGTCTTTTGGAAAACACACCTCCGAGTGCACTTAGCTGGAGGTGCTGCTTCTCTCACACTGGCAGGGAAGTTACATTGGAGAAACAGCAACACCTTTTCCTGCTTAAGGTTTTCCTGTAGCCCTTGGTACAGCCATGAGACTGAAGTATGGAAATAATGCCACAAGTGAATCTGAGGGGCTTGCATGCTATGTCTACTCTTTGGGGTAGCCTTCAGAGTGGATGACAGCTCCATCCATGCTTGCAGACCATCAGGACAGGCTGTTTCAACAACAAACCTGTCACCATAACTAGACTTTGGATGCACATATATTTTTCAATTTATTATTGTGATACGGTCAGCAGGGATATGGACCATTTCACCATTCTGTTTTCTCTCTTGCTATTTAATGATCTCACTGTGTAACCTCGCAAGCCACAGTCCTTCAAACATTTGCAGACATGCCTCACCTTCTCATGCCTCACCAGCAACTGCAAGGCTATGAGCCACGAGATGAATTAGGCAGACAAAAGCAAAGGGGAAAGGTGTAAGGCCAGTCTGTTTGCTTTTCCTGGTGGATTTAGTCTGGAGACTTCAGCTTTTCTAGGTCAAGACAGTGTCTGCATCAGAAGATATTCTATAAAATCTTTATTTAACTGTTCCCCTAGGGCAGCTGGCAAGACCCTCACACATGTGGGCCTGCGTCTCAGTTTAAGCATATGAACTGTCTTAACTGACCTCAGCAGGACAACTCACGCATTGAAAGCCCACCACATATGTGGTGGCAGTATCAGGGTATCAGTTATCTTCCCTTGGTTTTTGAAAGGGGGTTTGTGTAGGAAAAAAAAGCAAAAAAAACTCCATAAAACTTGGGGATACAATTCAGGTATCCCAGTGATACATGAATCTAAATTAAACCCCTCTCCCGCACTCTCTCTTTTAAAAAGTAAGTACTTTTCTACTGGTGTATAAACTGTAGTCAACTGTAGTTAAGAGCTGTTAACTGATTTTAAAAGAAATCCTATGGAAGGCAAAGTCTTCACAGGAGGGTAAAGTGTCTGGGGTGTGCCCGCCTCAGCAGCACACTCTCAGAAATACTACATTTTATTTTCTTGCAGATTTTTCCTTCCCTTCTTTCTCCATGATTAGCAATATGCATAGAAAAATACGCTCTCTGCTCTCGACAGAGTGTTTGCTGCTGCTGCTGCACATTCTCCACCTGGAGTGAAAATTCTCCGTTGTCACGGCAGCCAACGGTGATGTCACAGACTGAGTATTGTGACTTCAGCTGGAAAAGGAGCAGTGGGAGAAGATGAACTCTGAAAACAAAGATATTGTTTTGGTGTAAACAGCCTTCACAGAAAAGAGGGTGGAAAAAAAAGAGGGAAGTATATATAAACATATGACAAATACAGTTTTCTCAAAGAAGTATAAATAAACATATGATAAATAAGAGTTTTCTCTAGGCAAATATCTTAAAGGTCCAACTAAGTACTGAAAGACCTGTAATTTTGTTTCTGTTCTGTTAAGAAATGGGACCCTTTTAACTTTTGAAACAAACATTTTCTATTCTTTTTTTAATTTTGTTTTTAATATCTTCACGTCTGGTCATTGTCCCAGAATAAGCAAACAGCATGGCTGCATAAAGAAATAAGTCTCATGAAATAATGTACGGTATGTTTCCAAATGTTTCATAAATCCACAGGCAATGTGCAAATACTGCCTGCATTCCTGTGTGAAGGTGGTTGTTTTTCATATAAGTCACGTATTAATGTAATCTGAAAACAAACTTAACCCCATTCAATCACATCCCCTTCCACCTTTACACTGAAACCCAGAGGTTATAATTACACCTGGGAGCAGGAATAAATCAAAACAAATACTCGTGTTGCCTTGTACTCTTTTTTGGAAAGAAAAGTGATCCCATCTACCCTGCCTTATGTGCTTTGTCTAACTCGGAACCAGGATGGCTGGCAGGCAAACAGGCAAAGAGGTTTTCATGAGGTCAGAAATGAAAATAAGGTCACTTCCAGAGGTCAGAAATGGAGTAACGCATCCTATGTCCTAACATGTACCAGATCTTCAGAGGGGGACTTTATCTTCACTACCTCACCTTCTGCCTCCCAGGACATTTGCAGGCTGTGGTACCCCAGGAGCTCTGCGGAGCAGAGGGGAGGGAGGATGCAGGGACTTTATGGGTTAGACACTTTCCACCCTTTAGCGAGGATTATTTAAAAAGTACCACATCATGACAGTCAACACTTCGCAGTGTGGATGTGGAACACCAGAGGTCAGGGCAACAGACTGATGCATCGCTCCAGTGTCTGAGCCCTTTGCTTGCATGGCTCCACACTGTCTTTCGGAGGAGACAAGCCCCTCCCATGGTAACAGCCCCTTTCCTCCAAAATCCCTGCTCCAGAAAAACTTTGTGTTTCCTTTGCTAGGGTTATGGGAGATGGGGCGCTGGTGGTGATCCACACTAACCATAGTACAACCTGGAGGTGCCCAAAGACGCCCACACCAGGGGTTGCCCCGGTGTGCAGACACACACTGCATAAAGCAAGACCAAGGGACTCTGGTCTCCTTGTTCTTTCCTCACTGGACCCTCAGCTGAAGCAGAACCACCTGCTCCACCCCAGCTTCTTCTCCAGGATTTCAATAGAGCTGAGAGATTTCAGCTCAGAGTTACAGACAGAAAGCTGCTGGCTAAAAGGCATGCTCCTTTTGGAGAAGTCAACAGTAGGGCATGTGAAAGGCATTTGCTATGAAAAGAAATAGAAACAAAAAAAGGGAAAGAGAGAAAGAAAAAGAGAAACTATCGTTGCTTGCTAAAACACAATTGCCTAATGCTTGAACAATTGTAATAACCAGCCAGTGCTGGCAGACTGATGCCTGTCCTGACAAACCTTTCTGAAAATTCACATGCAGAAAAAGTGGAAATACTGGTAGGACTTCAGTTATCAGCTTCTCAGGGGACACCACAAATAATAAGCAGTTCCCTCACAAAAGTACCCTAATGGCATCCTAGCTCTACAAAAAATTATGTTTGAAAATTTTTTCTGAAATATAAACTTGCCATGCACAGTCAAAATTAAAAAGAAATATAGGGCATTTTTAAGAGAAACTCCATGGGGAAAAGCAACTGTGAAATAGCCAAACATCAATTATGAAAACCCCAGCAAGAAGAGGCTCTTGTGCACGGGCTTCAGGGTTTAGGGATTTCAAGAAAATGTGCATCCTAGTTTTGACTCACAATGTAGGCACAAAATGAGCAACTCTCCTCAACTTATACAGCGTGGTGAGTATATAACCCTTTAAAGACACTGTGTCTGTACAACTTTCTTGCATCTCCCAGCTCATGGCAATCTTTGCTCTCCACTCCCACGTCCCCCACAGCATTGGAGTGACAGGCTTACTCCCATCCTAAGTTAGTGCAGAAGGAACAGCCGATACTACTGTGACATGGGCAAACTTCTGCTGGCGTGTGCACCCCAGCCACCCAGTAGCTTGCTCACTGGTGGCATTATCACGATTTCTACTGCAAACCTTCAACCAAAGCCTCCTCCTCCCCTGCTACTTCCCACAGACAACTCTGAACAGGCTGTGGGCAGCACTACTTCCTTCTACCTGAGGGCAGAACACATATGGGAGGAAAGCAAAATGTAAGAAAGTGAACAAAAGCAGAGGGATTTGGGGATGATTCTGCCTGTGAGTCAGGGCTGGATCATTTTCCCAAGCTTAGAGATGATCGTCTCATTAGTGCATGATTTGGGATTTCCACAGGGCAGGATCCAGGAGAGGGAGCAACCAGAGCAATGAGTACCCAGGGTAAAACCAGGAAATGCCTACCCACAAGACCCACAGAAAAAGCAATGGTGTGATCTTATTCTTCCTTAAAATAACTTGCAAGTCTGTTGGTTTGTGGCATTGCTGTTTAATGGTACAGAGCATTATTACAGAAAAACAGCATAAACCAAACAGTTTTCATAAAGGAAAAAAAAGACATCTTGGTTCATTTGCTTTTTTCCTCCACTCCTGCGCTTCTATCTCAAGGGTCACACATCCTCCTACATGGAATGCCTGGATGCAAGGCTTCACCAAGAATTTTTCCTCTCTGATGGCCAATGGCACCAGGCATTTCCCTATCTCTTCTTCCAGGAGCAACAGCTGTTTATTATTCCTCATGCCCACTCCCCATGACCAAACAACTACACAGAAAACAGAAAAGGTGAAAGCAAGACTATTTAAAGCTGCAAATCAAGAACGCAAGGCTTAGGAAACCTCAGCTTTATGGTTGCCTGTGCAACCTTCGACCCTCTTTCCTGCCTGTGTACCATGGCAGAGCTGTTAATCACATAATCACAGGCTATTTTTCTTCGGGACCTCGGCCTCACCCAGTAGAGCAGGATACACAGTGCTCACCTAGCGAGCACCCAGTCCCTATTTCATCTTCTCGGCACTGTTCGAGGTGTGGCCCCAAGCCTTGTTTACCAGGTACCTGCCACGCTCTGCTCTGCAGATGGAATTAGTAATTTACTCATGGCCTTTCCTACAGTACGCATCACTAGAGTAACTGAATGTCTCACAAACATAAAGGAATGTATTTTCACAATGCCCTCTTAAAGTAAGACACTGTATTATCCGTATGTCATGGGCAGGGAACCAAAGCACAGAGGGATTAACGTGAAAAGCTTCCACTAATTTTAAATGCCTAATTGAAACTCTTAGGTACAAATCCTTCAAAGATTTGTTTTGCCTGTTGAGGATGTGGTGACAACCATTTCTTTAAGCCAAGTTTGGGCTGATGCTCTTGGAGACAGAAGAAATGATGCCCCTGACATATATACCATTCAAATTACTGAGTTGTTAATGTGGAAGCTTGCTTTCTCATTTCTTTGTACATTTGTTATATTTAACATGCATCAAAAAATTCAAGAGAGGTATAAAAGAGCTGTTTTCTAAATACACATTCTGAGGCTGGGATGGAAAATTTCTGCCCAGACAGTTTAAGTTTAGTAAAGTTGTGAACAACTAAAAATGAAGGTCTTAAAATAGGGAAGCTGTTGCATGGCCTCAACAGAAGGTCACTGCCATAACATACACCTTTCTTTCTCTTCTCAGCTGTTGAAGAAACGACACAGGTCAATTGCTACACTAACAGAATCAAGTCAAACTGAAATAAATGCAAACTGTAACTAAAGCTTTATTTCTTATCCTGGTTCTGTTCAGGTAAACAAGATCAATTTATTTTTAACCTTAATGCACAACAAAGTCTTGTTATTCAATTCCAAATAGCAGCTTTTGCTTTGAGAATAAGCCCCACCTTTCCTCCTGTTCTCTCGAAAAGAGAAAGCAAGTGTCAGGCACTGAGGCAGCACTGGTCATAAGCTGGATATAGGACAGGCAGATGGACAGTACTCTGAGCTAGTGAATCTTACATTGGTATAAACTGATCCCTCTCCTGATTATTTGCAGGGAGATTCACAAATTCCTAAAAAAAAAAAAAATAAAAGCCCATCTGAAAATTTCAGGGGGTGATTTATCTGTGCTAACACCAGGAAAGAAAGACAGACAGACAAAAAGACAGACGGTTGGGGGGGCGTAAATAATTCAACCAACTGCTGGTGCCAGCCTTTTTCAGAGTAATAAAGTAATTTTAGAGACACTTTTGTGGGAGCATAAAATCCAACCCTGCAACTGTCCACCAAGTGTGTGCAGGACTTGGGACACACACACATGACACTGGATGACACTGTGAGACAATGTGGGAGCTGGCAGAATTGGTTCCTCCATCACCTTGGGAACACGCAAGGACAACCCTGGGATAACTCCCGACAGCTCCTCTTTGCCACCCAAGCTGTATTCCTGGCAAATGATGAACTGTTCCGCCCCTAAACACATTCCACATCCACAGAGAGAGGAACACAGACCCAGTTTCTCTGTCCTGCACTGAAAACTCGCACTGTATATCCCTGTTTTTCAGCTAGTGATGTCTCCTGACTGCACTAACATTGACTAATTTAGTATTTTTAATTACAGAGGGATTTAAAGCACTGCACTACAGTGCTCTCTTTTATTATACCCACTGTTTCTGCTGAATCTGGGTACACTCTACATACAAAGTTACACATTAGACAAATTACACTGTACATTAAGTAAATCTCTCTCTAGAAACAGGATTAGATGGAGAGGCAAATCTTCCTCATTCCTAGTGCATAAATTAATATCTACAAAATCAATATGAAATAAGAGCTCCACATCAATTAATGAAAGAAAAATAGTTTAAACGTACTCCACAATGAAACAAATTTATGTAGGAGATGCATTCCTTTTCTGCTATTTCGCTTAATAAATAAAACAGCTGGTCCGAGGAATCAGGTCAATCAGTGTCTGGAAAAAGCCCCATTAAAGCTGCTATATAACCTAGTTTCTCAAGCTGTGTAAGGCATCCTAATATGGGAGAGGCAGAAGTCCATGCAGAGACAGTTCGGATGGCTCAGCTCCTAGCCCTTCGGGGTCATGGAGGATATTTATCACAGAAGACAGCAGTAAGTGAGGTATCTCGCCAAGATCTAAGGAGATAGGCTCTGAAGGAGCACAACAGAGACAACGCAATGCATCCAGACCTATACATAAAATAAGGCTAGTAATCCTGGGCACCCAAGATGAGGTCATCCAGCATAAGGAGATGGTAAAGGACCATATTTTCACATATGCTCAGATCCCCTCAAAGCTAGCCTAGCCCTGCTGCCACAGTAGGTGATAACACCTCTCCTCATGGCACTCAGTGGCTACGTGGTTCCATCTCTGCCATGACATGTGGGAGGATGAATCTGGCAGTGCCCAAAGCCATGGGTGTGTTGTGTGGGCACAGAGCCTATTCCAGTGCAGGCAGAAACCTCCAGCACCAGTCCTCCTCCTCCCGCACAGCACACAGATATTGTCACGACATCCAGGCCCTGGTCACCTCAGAAAATGTAGCCCTTCCTATCTTCAGTAGGTTTAAAAATGTTTTGCAAAGGGTATCACAATCCACATCCTACAGAGATAAAAATGGACCCAGAAGACAGCCAAGTGACTTGCTCAAGCCTAAAGAGCAAGGCAGCAATGGAATTGGGAAATGAAACCTCCTGGCCCACAGCCCTAGGTTTTAGCTTCTTAAATAAAGATTCTCTTTCCTCATTAAAAAACTAAAAACGGGAAGAAGGAATATTCTGTATACAGAATGAACTTCACCCTCAGAGGGCTAATGACCTGATATACTTTTTTTTCCTTCTCACCTCCATTTCCCCTGATAAAGTTACAGTAACTTTAAGGACTATCCTTCTTTACTGGTCTACTTTAACCTAGCATGTCGGCTCAACATCCTTTTCCCAACCATCTGAAGCCAGAGACCATCCTTCCCAGAGAGGAGATTACCTTCTCGCTTTCAGTCTCCCTGGACATCCTTGCAACGTCCTGGACTGAGACTACTCTGCTTTCTGCATCGTGCTGAGGGACTCCAAAGTCCTATCCACTGGTCTCAGCCTGCAGTACATGGCAGCCTGAAAGGGTACCCTGGAGGTAAAACCTGGTTGTTCTCTATTAATTTTTCATTTCAAGAATGGCTCCAGGGAAAGGAGGGAGATATAGGTCAGAGACTTTGGGGGCTGATTAGTAACTCTGTACATCTTCCTTCCTTTTTTTCCTCACTTTTTTTTTTTATCTTCCAAATTCAGAAACAGAGGGTTTTCCCTGTGTATTTCTCATTTACTCCTTGAACATCATCGGCATTAGTCAGCAAACTCCTGCTATTTCCTCCGCAAGCCCCTGATACTTGCAGAATGACTAACCCACTCTCCACACACACTCTGGCTCCAGTAGTTGCATCTGGGTTGTTTCCTCAAGAAAAATGGGTCTCCACGTTGCACACGTGCAGTTCTCCCTGTGGTCAGAGCCACATAGGCTCCTGCCGCCACATGGCTGCAAACACCGCGATTTTTTACACACAGACTTGAAGAGCCAGGAGGTGATGGCAGGGCCTGCTTTCAGGTCACTTCTTAACTCATCATCACAGCAGCGGTGTCCCTCAAACTGGGAAGCGGTTAGCTACTGCCCCAAGCACAGGCATGTGGAGAACATAATGGAGAAAGCCTGAAGCCACCTGGCTTCTCTTCGCAGCCCTGCCAGTAACCTGGTCTGTCGGGTCACATTGCCTTCAGGGGTCTGCATTAGCCTCTCCTTCCCAGGACCAAGAGCCTCTGCCCTTGTCAAGCAATGTGCAGAAGGCCTCAGCTGGGCTTCTGAGGCACAAATGCCGGGTGAGTGAAAACACAGCTCCTCATGACTCAAAGCTGCCACATCAGAGCATGACAGAAGGCTCATCCTGGCCAGGTGGCCTTTCACAAGATGCCCACTCACAGCCACGCTCACAGAGGACCTCGCATGCGACTCACACTCATGTAGGCTTACCCACAGACCTGCCCACACTGTGCTCAAACAAACAGCAAGTTTGTTGCATTGACCTTCCCAGGGTGATGCCAAAATTGCACAGACCACTCTCCCCTATGTCCACATGCATAGAGGATGTCTGCCTCCAGGAGAAGGCCATGCCCTCAGGCAATGGTAGGTGCTACATGCTGCCACCCACAATGGGAACAACCATCCAGAGCAGACCATATCAATAAGGATCAGTGGGAAGGCTGGTCAACTTGGTGCTGCGTAAGTTTATTCCCCATTTAACCTTGACATCCCCACCCCAGCACCGACCCCACTCCCACTGCCGTTACCTCCATCTCCATTGTAGGAGAGCCTTCTGCATCACTGTGTAGGGAGGCATGAAAATAAACCACAGGCTCCACTGCCACACTCCCTCCTGGCAGATCTGCTTCTCTCTTCTTAACTGTTTCCAAGTGCCTGGCTGTTTTATAATCCCCACTGAGCATTCCCTTAACTCCTTCCTCACTGAGTCCTTCCACTCTCCCTCGCCTGCTCTCTCCTAAAAGGCAGAAAAATCCAAGGCGAGGTGGGGGGTACAGAAAGCAAAGGAGGGAGCCTGAATCAAAGAAGGAACATCTGAATCAAACTGCATGTACAACAGAACAAGCAAATTAGTCACTTCCCCAGCCTTCTCTTACACAGACAAACTGACTCTTCTATTAAGATATTTCTTTTTTTTCCCCCCCCCGGATATTTGTGTACCTTATAAGCTTACTTCTTTGCTAATCTCCTCCTGCTTTTTCATACCATGAGGTCATATGCTTCTGCTGGTAGCACAATTTTAAATCACACAGCAGCTTGCCCTTTGAGGTCTGAACCGAAATTGCTCTCTTCGATCATAAGTAAATATGAGTTGATGGCTTCACGCCCAGTGTCACCACCACCCCACTTATGCATATTGCAAAATTCGAGAAGAATCAAGTGCAGGTATTGCTTCCCAGTGGAAAGGACCTTAGCAATCACTGCAAGAGCTGTGAGAGGGCTGTGCAGAGGAGCTCGGGCAGAGGAACACATCCTGAGATGTGGGACACTGCAATTGCCCTAAAGTGAGCTGTTGAGAGCTCCACATGCTATTGGTGGTAAAGGCTGTGCACTGCATGTGTGTTTGCTTGCACGGCAGCGAGTGCAGCTGGTAGGGGAGGGAGTTACTTGGCCTGAGACATTTTATGAGACCCACAGGTCAGGGGTCTGGATATACCTGGATAACTACAACATACTGAAGGTCACTGTGTGCCAAGGTAAGCCAGCAGCACAGCACGGGGTGGGACAAGTACAGCGACCCAGCAGCTTGGGATTTCACAACCATGATTACGTGTAAAGCAGCGTCACAGAATGCTCCGCTGTGTATGCTGCTCCTGGGAGAGGATGAATAAAGAACGCGGGAGAAAAAAGCATTGGCTTTCACATGTCCCCTCTCAGGTGGGAACACGACACCTGCAGCTGGCTGCTGGTCTTCCCTCAAAGCCTATGGCTGCTTTTTCCACCGTCTTGAGGTTACCCCTGACAGCTTCCACTCAAAAGTTTGCCAAGGTATCTTTTTCCCTGACAAAATGAGTTATTCTGTCACACAAGGCTGGCCCGCAGGGCTTTTAAAAATGGTTCTGCTGATGTTCAAAGAGAGCAGCTTGCTGTGCAGAGGAGTGGTAGAGTTAATAGCAGTAGGATCAGCACAAGCTCTTACCCTGCCATCTGCCTTCAGCTCAGCCAGGCCTTCTGCTGAACAGCCAACATGGGCTGGGGCCACTGGAGTGAGCAGCAACTCAATGACATGAAAGACTGCCTGGGTTAGTTGATTAAGAATAAGATTAAGAGCACAGGAATCCTGTACAGAGCTGGTACTGACTCAGTTCAGGGATTTCATGGGGATATTTAAACCCAGTTTTCCAAAGAAGTCTTTTATTTTGCACAGGTGGGTGTCTGTGTGCCAGCTTAAACAAGCCCCATGAACTGATGATCCCAGAAAGAGGGGTCATCTCTGAATCTGCTATGCTTTCTTCTTCAGCCACCTCCAGTAGAAAACAGGGATAAATAACACTTAACTACCTCACTCCCCTGTAATGTTGAAGATCTTCACACTTACAGAGCTCTGGAGGAAACACAGGAAAGCCCACTGGACTGGACAGGGATGCCCCTCACCAAGTATGGGTCACAGATCTCTCCTGTTTGTCTTATGAACTCCTTTTAAGTGCTGGCCACTGCCAGCAGACCCCAGCAGAGGTTGCTCAGCTCTGCTCCTACACATCCAGACTGACAGCTGCCTCAGGAGTTCTCCCTCTTTTTTAATAATAGAAGAGTCACTTAAGGCTTGTGGATGACCTCAAAGTACCAAATTTCCAACTTACCACCACAGTCTGATCCTGCCACTGCAACCACTTGGTCCCCTTGAGGGATGGTAAGGCCAAAACAGCTCTGTAGACCCAAAACAGAATGCTGAGGTCCCCTCTATTGTCATATTATTTTGTGGAATTATCCTACAGCAATTTAAAGGACTGCTGCCGCTGATGTCCAAACCCAGGAGGAGACAGGTGGAGGGAGCAACAGAAGGGTGCTGGTCTGGAAGGGGGATGGGGGAGCTGGGATGAGCGAGGGCACAACCTGCCTGCTCTGAGAGTGAAAAGAACAGAGAGGCCCCTCCTTTCACAGATGGAGGAAGGAAAAAAAGCAGGATGAGCGAAAAGCCTGGACTTAATCATGAAAAACAATAGCTCATCATTTATTTTCATATCCCCTAGCTAATGCTGGCATAATGCTAACAGTGGAATTCTTATGGCATGCATGCCATGCCTGCAAATACCAAGTGAATTACTTCTCAGCTAGGCTATGGGCTATGGCACTGAGCAGCACATTCGTTACAAGCAATTGGATGATGAACAACAGTTCCCAAATTCCTCCTTCACAATGCTACTTGCATTAGTTGTAATTTAATGAGTGAGAGAGAAAGAGAGAGAGAGAGAGAGAAAGTTTTGGCTCAAACCACAGAAATAATACTGCCTGCTGTTGCTTCCCACTGGGTCTTGTATTAACTCACACCACCTCCACCTCCTACTCCTCTACCTCCTCCCTTTTCACACCTATCCTCAGGTGCTAAGAGTGGTGTCATGAAACCCATCAGTATGGCAAGGGAGCATGCAGGAAGCCCCCCAGCACATGAATTCCTTCTGGCTAAAAGGCAGGAGAGGACACAAACCTCTCTCTCTCCTCTGCCGACAGTAAGGGCAGGTCTGGCGGGGTTCCTCCAGCAGCCAGTCTCCGTGTGGACAAGCCTTCAACTCCTCTTTGGTTCCTTCCTCCTACAGAGTCAGTGCAGGTCAAAGACACTGAACTGGCAGTTCTGGGAACAGAGCACCAAGAGCACACTGCATGACCCATGTTGGTGCAGAGCTCCCATCATGCACCCTTTCCAGCATGGTCCTCCTGCCTGCCCAGAGGGAGCCACAGTGGGGTAGCCCAACCTCATCCCTGCTTTGCAGGCTGTCTTAGTTTGTTTGTTGCTCCTTTTAACAATTTTGAGATCTGGTAAGCAGCTAGTAAATGTAAACAAAACCTTTGCTAGGGATAAGGCCTTCAGCACTATAAATGTGACGCCCAGCGAATCCGGGAATCACTACCACACTGCCTCCTCATGAGCTCTCGGGCAGATCTGTACCTCCCACATCTTCAGGACATAAATCAAGTCTCTCTTTTTTGCTCCATTGACAAAAAGGATGGCCGCTTCAGAGTAGGGGCATCTTGCAGGTTGCTGCCCTGGAAGGAGCCTCACTGGCCAGCATCATCTCCTACTCCTGCGGCACCTTGCCACAGAGCCCACACCCCTTCCATGACAGGACATTTATCCACCAGATGACCCTGCATGTAAGGCTCACACCTGAAACATGACCCACTCTGTGAGGTCTCGTATGCTGGGCAAGAAGAAAGCTGAGAGGTCTCCGAGTAGCAGATCTACAAGTATGAGACTGCAAAAATCATTACTACTCTCCTGGTGTATCCAGTCTCTTCAGTGTTCCTCACCGACAACACATAAATGACAACCATCCACAGATTCCTACCCCGTGAAGCACCCAGAATACTCCTTATCCCTTACGTACCAAATATAATTTAAAAGCCCCCCACCCACATTTTGTGCTGTTTTGAAAAAATAAATGCAAACAAAATTTACATGTTTCTGAAACAAAGGCGTAAGTAGGGGAAGTGAAAATGCCCTTAGGATTGGAACCAAATGCATTTGTGCAAATGAGACCTAGGATTTACAGTTACCTTCCAGCCTCCAGCATGTGCTACAACCTTAGCTTTGACTTAATCACAATCTGTTTTCTTGTAAAGGTTGATGAACACGAGTGATACTTTCTCTGGCATACTGGATGAAGTCCTGCGGCCCTGACTGGTGGAGGAAGGTGGGCAGCATGCCACAGGATGCTTCCAGGGACATCTGCAGACAGGTCTGGTGTGGGCACACAGATACATGTTATGTGCTTCCCAGCAATACAGCAGGCATGATGCTGGGGGTTATCTTCTTCAGAAGCTATCTGAGCACAGATAAGCCCCTCATCAAAATCCCCTCCCACGCCCAGGTGTAGCATTGCACACTCTGCAGCTTTCCTAAAACTATGGCTGTGCTTTGAGCAGTGACAGGGCTCCGAAATAGATATCTCATGCTAAAGTGACCCTAAGTGAACACAATAACAGTTCTTACAAATAAATAAACAAGGATCACAGCCGCAAAGAAAAAGGAAGAAACAGCGAGTTTCAGCCTTCTGTGACTACCTGTGTGCTGGGCAGCTCACCCACTCCAGCAGTGTGGGGAGCCAGGCATCTCCCCAAGGGGCATCAGATGAAAGGGGTCCCTGAGCAGACAGCAAGTATGGACAGAAAGGGACACAATTACAAGAGGGAGGTGGGGGACTCTCCCAACAGAGGCCCAGTATAGTGGCTATGTGGCCTTTAGGAGCCTGGCACAGGGGTGCTGTTATTTGCTACCAGCCACAGGCTGAGCCTGCTGCCTGCCAGGAGAAGCAATGAGTAGGCTTGGGAAATGAAAAGCACTTATCAGGGCAGAACTATAGGGATGACCATACTTAGACGTATGGAGACGAGCTGGACTGCCAGAACAGGCCTGTTACTGCAACTACTTCTTTGGCCATACAGTGCAAACCACAGAGGTCAGAACTGCCAGCCACAAATAATCACATTTACAGATTAAAACCTGACCAAATCCAACGCTTCTGTCAGAACCAAGAAACTCATCTGAAGGTTCCTGGTCCTGCTGGGAGTGCAGAGGCTGCCCTGCCCCTTGGTTGCCCTTGTGGCAGGCTGTCACAGCTCAGGAAGGGTGAAGTTCAGCCACAGCACTCAGTGTCACAGTTCAGCTCCCTTTAAGCCTTCAAATTAGAGCTTACATGGGGCTTAAGTGCAGCCTGTCCCAACACAGGGTTGGATTTCACAGCTCTCGTGTGCTGCTGGGTTGCCACCTCCAGCTGAAAAGGGGACGAGTGCTCCACAGGCTGACTGGCAGGCAGCCCGGTGGGCAGTCCATCTGCCCAGACAGCCAGAGCAGGGAATGGGGAGCACCTGTTCCCCACAGCCCTCCCCACATCCCTGGAGGGCAAGGCAGGAGGGTAGAAATCAGCAGGACAGGCTCCCAATTCCCTTGCCTCAGTTAGCCAAATAACTCCCAGTATCCATCTTCTCAGCAAGCATTTCATGGTAGCCACAGAGTGTTTTACCTATGCGACCATGCCTGTGCTCTTCCTCCCCCACATGCCTGCCGGCCCCCTACAGCTCATCCTGAGCCCCAGGGTGACCACAGAGTCCCCACACTTGCTGGCCCATGGGTTAGGATGTCTGACATGAAGCTTTCAGTTCCCACATGAAGTCAGTATGTTCTTGATGCTCTTGCTACGTCCTCAGCCATGAACACCTCAGGAGGGCTGGTCACCTTCAACCAAGCACAACTGAACGTGACAGGGCTGGGCTGGACAGGGGGTGAGAGAGGGGAAGAGGCTGCCAGGAACAGGAGAAAGAACTCAAAATACCCAAGGATTATTCCCTTCACAAGCCCTGCAACAACAAGAAGACGAGAAGTATCTGAGTACCAACAAGAGTGAAACAAAAAAACCAGGACCTGCAACTTGCTCCAGTGATGCCAAGTAACAACTGTGGCTAGGAAACATGTTTCCTAGCTCACCATCCCTGTTACCAAAAGCATCTGCATTATTGTAATGGGTAGCAAAAGCATCAGGCATCCTCACCTGAAATTATGCCTTCTCCTGCCATTCACTCACATCCCATCTTCTTTTTCCCTCCCACTTTATTTTCTGCAGGCAGTGGCTTTTTGGCAGGAGTCTCAGTGTCTGTTTGCGACAGGGCATGGCAAGGGAAAGCAGACATCTCCTTGTAAAGTACCCTCTTCCTGAAACCCCTTCAACCCTTCCTGGCTGAAAGGAAATGCAAGGATTGATAATGACTCAAGTGCTCCTCTGGGAAACAGCAATGATTTTGGAGGAACATGAAATAACTTTTAAGCCAAGCCCAGTCCTAAACTCCACACTCTGCAGCTTGAGTTTGCAGTTGAGCAAGAACAAAACCAGGGTTCAGGTGCTGACCAGCAGGGATACTGGAAAAGACACAGCTACTTTACTGAGGTGGTCTCACCTGCATTAGATACATTGTGAGTGATATGGTAAACACATCTAAAGGGATACAGATTCCCCAGGGGATACTGTATTTGCATACAGAGCCCAACTACACTACATGACTAAGACAAGATTGAAATAACTGAGGATACAGAGGACAGACCTGAGACACATTAGCAGAGCTGAAGAGATATCCAAGAACTGGTCCAGTTGGGCCACCAAAACTTGGCACTGGGAGAAGATGCATGAAAGATGCCTGTCATGCAGCTGTTCTGGATCAGGATGGAGATGAGCTAGTGGATGCAGATTACAGATCACTCTCTGTCAAAATGTCTTGGATGATATTTTTCTCAAGCTTGGACTTCTAGTAACCCTTTTGTTCAGTCTGAAAAGTCACACTGCTTCAAAAATCTCTTCCTGCCTTTTACAGGCAGAGTGGCAGTGTCCCCTCCTGAACACACTGTGATTTACAGTCTTCCACACTCACACTGGCAACACAACCTCTTACGCAGAGACTGCAGACAGCACTCCTGCCAACACATACACTGTCACAGCATTGCTCCACATAAACACCCTGCATTCACCTTGTTTATATTTCCTCCTGTACAGGCTAAGACAGCTCACAAACACACACAAAGCCTAATTTATATTTATAATAAATCTCCCTTCTTCATTCCCTGCAGTGGAAAAGAGCCCAGGTACAAATGAAATTTGTTGAGAGAACGGTGTAATAGTTCTAAGGAGAATCAGGCCCATGCTGTCTTCCATAGATAAAGAGGATGAAGCCACATACAAACATATGTGCACCCTCCTACACGTGCCTGCAAACATGGAAAGAGTCCCACATATACACACATACACACATACACTCTTCCACCTGTATTCTCACACACACTGCTCGATAACAGCATCTGCAGTCCCTTCTGACTCGCACGTGCTTTCAGGCAGCACAGGCTTTTGGAAGGTGCACTTTCGTTACCCAGGTGCTCACAGCCACAGATAAGTGATAAGAAAATGACACTTCAAGAGAAATATTGTCACCATCAATGGGGTATGCTTGTGTCTGGGTCTCACACATCCTTGTCAGGTGGTGCAGCTATTTTAAAATGGGGTTTGCAACCTGTTTCTTATCTCCACCTGCTAAATACACAAATATTCTGATGCTGAAAGAATGCAGAGGGGGAGCTAGGTGGGAAGGCATGTTTCTGGTGGTGCCAGTGATAGTGCTAGAAGAGATGAAGGAATTTATAATTGCACTCATCACTAAATGTAATCCCCACTTCCTTTGCAGGCACATGCCTTGAGGGAGTTATGAGGTCCTGTGTTTCTCCATGCTGTCCACAAACTGCCCGTAGCCAAGAGCTGTCCTTTTGTTTCAATTTGGCTTCAGAGTAAAGGCTGAGATCTCTCTTCCCTCTGCAAAAGACCTTGTTCCAGCTTCCCTAGCCTCATCACCCTGAGGCCTGATCATGGAAGCATTTCCCTGCAGGACAACGCCATCAGCCTGCTCTGAAACTGGGGCTAGTGTGCCGTTCAGGTGCTGTGCAGGGGAAGCACAAACAACCAGCCCCCTGTGGTCTCTACTGGCTCCCAATAAGCTTCTATGAAGATGACCTAGCTATTCATTCCTGTCAAGGTGTTGTGTGCTCACATATATTTTGTACAAGCCCACCAGCAGTCTGCCCAGACACCAGAAAGCTCCTGTGCACTGCTGTGTCGGGAGCTGGAGGACGGGCATCACCTAATCCCAGCGCTGCTCCACTGCTGACCCAGGGCTCTTCCCGTAATGGAAAGAGCCCCATTACATACTCCCCTAGCCAATTGTACTGCTAAAGCAAGCTGACACATACCTATTACTGCTGTGCTCAGATCCCTCCCCTGCATTCCCCTCGGGGCACTACAGTGCCTCAGCATGGGATCAAAACTGTTTGTCAACGTTAAGGTGCTCACGTGCATCACCAGAGATTTCCATGTTAGAGACGACCCTACTCTGGGTATTTTAAAGACTAGTTATTTAACTCCCTAGAAATTCTGTCACAAGAGGAAGATTAAAGGTTCCACACACACTATTGGATATCCACTATGAGGACATCCAATAGGGTTTTCTCAGAATTTTTTCTCCAGCTTCTGAAGTCAAACATCTAAATAGGAAAGTAGTAATGATGGCCAGAAATTACCACTGTTTGGAGGCAAAACAGAGACTTGCTGAAAATCCTCACCAAACTATTTGGAATTTGCCAACACTAAGTGCTGCCTAGGAGAAAATAAAACCTCATGCATTTTAACTGGACATTCTTCACCTTCAGCCCATTACTTTAAGCAAACAGATAGCCTTCCTACCAATGTAAGTATGGAGCAATATGGACACTTGCCCTTCTGCAATCCTGCTGCTGTCAGATCCTGTCAGAGGGACAGCCTGAAGCCATGGAAGAACCATGCAGATGGTCACAAACCAGGCCCCTGGCCCACTACTGACACAGCTCTTCCAGAAACACCACTGTGAAAAGCTAACACTGGGATGAGGCTCAGACCGCCTCCTCCATGACCCTCTCTAGGCAGGCTGGAGCAGTCCAGAGATGACAGTCCCTCCAATATCCATCCTTCTTCTGGGTACTTCTCCCTCTTCTCCCCATGCCACCATCTCTGGCTGATTTGAGCACTTGTTGCAACCTTTCTCAAATACAGGTTGCACATTCTCTGGGGCAACGCCATGCCACATTTGTCCAGCGTCTGAAAAATCTGCAGCACAGAGATCTTTGACTTGGGATACCAGCTGCTAGGGGCTATAAATAATCTGTAATTAAAATAAAAGTGAAGCTGTACCACAGGATTGTTGTGCCTCCAAGTTTTCTCCAGACTACTCTCAGGAGACATAGAAGAGCTATCAGAGATAAAACACCAAATCTCAGCCTACTAGGTTTACACAGAGACCCACAAAAATATGTGTCTGTATTGTTCTGACCTCCAGATCTTTTTTTTTCCTTCACATTTTCTTAACCTTTAAAAGGCACATAAGATAAACAGAGGAGAAGCTAGGCAGACAACATCCTCGGAAGAGATGTAGGAACATAATCAAGCCCTCAGACACACGCACACAAACACCATAATTTATCTCTTCCTCCTCCTGTTTGATATTATCCTCTGTTCTAGTATCATAATCTGTTGCTATGGGAACAGCTATGATGTCACTACAAGAGGTTTATGGATGCCTTGAACAGGAAGGAAAGGTACATGATGATGGGAGAGAAAAAAAACTGCACCTACAAACAGCTGCTAAGCAGGAGACGTTCCAGGAACAGCAAGTGTTAACAGGGAAAAGATAAATACATCAACACTGCTGGAGTCGTTGCAGACAAAAGCAGAATATAAACCCTGTTTTAAAAATAAAGAACGCTTACAAATTTTGCCTACAAGTAAAAATATTCTGGGAAAGCTAAAGGACCGTCCTGAAAAAAACAAACTTTCTTTGAAATGTTCTGCAAGTTTTCTGAGACTGGATGTTCTCTGAGTCTTGCTGCTAGAGCCCAAGTCTCCATCAAACCACTCCATCATCTGCTGTAACATTCCCTTCAGAAGTGTAACACCCCACCAAGGCAGCTATTAGGTAGGGAGCTTGCTGGCTATCCACCATCCTGTATGCCTTTACGATCTGTAACTAGGAAAAAACCTCATGTCTTCAAGCAAAAATAAATAGAACCATAGAATCACTTAGGCTGAAAATGACCTCTAAGATCAATGAGTCCAACCACTAACCAAACACTGCCAAGTGCACAACCAACCATGCCCCTAAGCACCACAACTATACATCTTTTAAACATGTCCATGGTGACTCCACCACTTCCCTAGGCACCCTGTTTCAGTGCTTGACAATACCTTCCATTAGGAAATTTTTCATAATATCCAATCTACACCTTTCCTGATGCAACCTGAGGCCATTTCCTTTTGTCCTATTGCTTGTTACCTGTGAAAAGAGGCCAACCTCCACCTCACTACAACCTCCTTTCAGGTAGTTATAGAGAGTGATGAGGTCTCTCCTGAGCCTCCTATTCTCCAAGCTAAACAACCTCAGCTCCCTCAGCTGCTCTTCATAAGACCTGTGCATTACATCCTTCAGCAGCTCCATCGCCCTTCTTTGGACACGCACTGGCATCTCAGTGTCTTTCTTGTAGTGCTCCTATGCCTTTAAGATTTGTTTCTTGGAGAATGTCCACCATTCCTGGACTCTTTTGCCCCTCAGGACCGTGTCCCAATGGACTCTGTTGACCAGCCTCCTAAACAGGCCAGTGTCTACCCCATGGAAGTCCAAGGCAGCCATTCTGCTGAGCCCCCTCCTTCTCCAAAAACTGAAAACCAATTACTGTACCCAAAACAGCCTCCGACCACCACATCACCCACAAGTCCTTCTCTGTTCACATAAAACAGGTCCAGCAGGGCGCCTTCCTTTGCTGGCTCACTCACCAGCTGTGTCAGAAAGTTATCTTCCACACATTCCAGGAACCTCCTAGACTGTTTCCTCTCTGCTGCTTCCTCTCTGTGCAGAGACACACTGAATCTACTGGATCACATCCAGTAGCAAATAAACACCCTGACTCCAAACTATAAGAAAAAAGGAGCTTTTCTTGCTCTCTTCACCCAAGAGAAAAACCAAAATCTTACAGACTCACTGCCAAACATACTGACATACCCAACCTGCTACTAGAGAGAATAGTATGTTGAGCCTCATGCTTGAAACATGCCCAGCCTTTGGGCCATGCACATCCGTGTGCAGGATGATGCACATGTGGTTCTCACCCATAAGCACAGGTGTTGATGACTGTGCCTCCATGCTCGTACCTGTTTTGGTCACCTGGACTGATGGTGAGAGTAGAGCAGACAGGACAATGGAGAGGGTGGGGCAGTCACACATGCCCTTAAAGACATCATGTGCAGGCTAAGGGAAAATTCAGTATGCACCTCCTGATGGGGAGGAGGAGGGAGGATGGCAGATCAAATTCATCCGGCATAGACGCCACCGTCACGGGAAGGGCAATGGCGGCGAGGGAGGAAACCACAAGGATCTCAGATCAATGGAAACTGCTGGTGTTTCAGATAACCTCTGTCCCATCAGAATTTCTTGAGTGTGGTGAGTAGGATCAGAGATCTTAAGGGAATGCCACAGCATCAGTTTTGCCTCTAGTCTCAGCTCCAGACGGGGGGAATCCCCAGGCAGACACTCTGTTTTGCCTGTATTAAGATATAGGTGGCATTTCCTGTCCTTGCTCACTTTCCTGTCCAAAGACGTTAGAAACAACTGCAGAGAAAAAACCTGGGAGAGACTGAAGTCAGTAAGGGCAGTTGCAAAAACAGTCCAAGATGGGATCTTCAGCATTTCACTCGATTTTCTGTTCCTGCCAGATTTGGCTGTGACAGCCCCAGCCCCCGTACTTCTCAGAGATCACTTCTCTCTCCTGTTACAGTCACTTACTCTCACCTTTCTTTCCCACCTCTCTCTCTCATCCTCTTCTCTCTTGTTCCTAACCTACTGCCTTACTCCATCTCAATCTTCAGCCCACCCTTCCCTTCCCTGAAGGAACCCCTGTCAGAAATGTTCAGGAAAACCCACACATTGTGATTTCCTCTCCCCAAAGAGCTCAGCCAATTCCTACGATCCATGCTCCCGGGTCTTCACTGCAGGAAATGCAAACCCTTTGAGGCGGGAACTATCTGCCCCTTCATGTCAATGCCATGCCTTGTGCAGTAAGGTCCTGTTTTTGTTTGGCACTGGCACCACTACAGCAAATACAACTGTTATTAGGAATACTTCAAAAGCACGAGAGTAAAAGAATAGGAGGTGTAAAACAATGCAAAGTGTTTTGTGTGTTTTCCAGTTTCTTTTATATTTGTGGGCAAGGTTCTGTTTCTATTTTTTATGAAACAATCTCTTCTGTGTTTTCTATTTGAGACAAGAGTGGAAAACAAAGCTGATCTTGGTGAAGAAACAGAGACTGTGCTTTTTAAATTGGCAGGTGACAGCAAGCAGGATTGCAAAATAAGAATTCAAAACAATCCTGACAAATTGAAGGGTACAGGATGAAATTCAAATGGGACAGATACGAAAATCATACACTTAGGTAGGAAAGCCTAGCTCCATACACAGAGAATAGAAAACGGCTCATGAGGCATCAGACCTCTTGGACAGGATCTCGTAGCCACGGCACATCACAAGCTGCACACAGATGAATAATGTCATGGTGCAAAAGTTAAACCAAACAGGAGCACTGCCTGTAGGAGATGGAAGGAATGCTTCTGCTCTACTTGGTCAGCACAGGATCCAACATACAGCACTGTGCTCTAGCAATGCCATTGAAAGGAGAGGTGGACTAGCTGAAGGGAGCACAGAGAAACGGGAGGATGGTCAGAGCTGAAGGGAACAGGACACAGGAGAAAGAGCTGAAGAATGTGTTTGAGATATGATTCAGCCGAAGGAACACAAAGTCAAGGACAGACATGACAAAGACAAAGGAATAGTTTTCCCACACCCACTGTTAAAAGAACAAGGAATCAGAGCAAGCAAAGCAGAGCAGTTAATGAGGAGGTAAAATCTTTTCAGTGACAAAGCAAAGGGCAGTGATGACAGCCTGGGCAGGCTGTGCACCCCATACATGGGAAATATGCTGGACAAGCCTGTTAGGGAACATGCTGGATGGGCATTTAATATCCTGCTTTGAAACACTTTTTGAAATCTTTCCTATGCCCACTTCCTACAATTTCAATGATATTGGTGAGAGGTAAGTTTCTCTGGCATTTCAGCATAACCCACAGACCAAGATAAACCTGTCAGTCTTTAGAACAGAAAGAGATGTCAGCCTGCAGGGTACTGCTGTGTAACACCATTGTTCCAGTTCTTGCTAATACCTTTAAGGATTAAAAGTCATAATGAACGGGGAAGACAGCTGCCTTCAGAGTTTCCCAAGTATCTCTGGTAAATACCACTGCCTTGAGGACTGACCTTTCCCACTTTTCAGGGTAGGAGCTGTCTGTGACTGCTCTTACTTCATCCCTCCAGAGACAGATGTCAGCACAGGCCCTGGAAGGTGAGCAGGACAGAGAACATGTAAATAGAGTGAGCTTCAGCTTCTCCAACCAAACGCCCCATTGAGGGGTAATGCTGAAGAAAACCAAGGGAGCAAACTATGCCATCCTTCACCCAGCATGAAACTCCCTCTCCCTCCAGAACACAACACAGACAGGCTAATGCTGGCCATGGGGAGACGGTGCTTCTCCTTGTGTAGCTCCGCAGGTTTCAGTGACTGTGGCTGTTGCTGACCTATATCAGAATCGAGCCCAGGAGCAGCTCAAGGGGTTCACATCTTGAGACTGCTTGCCTCCCACTGGCTATTCTGTACACATCCTGTAAATAAGCAGAAGACTCTTCCTTGGCATCATTCTGTCAGCAGCTTGATCAGACAGCCACTCTTTATATAGCACCTTGAACATACACAACATTGTATAAACATGCACTATTACAGCATATTGTTACTTCCATTCAGTAAATAAATCCTAATGTTACAGCTTTTTAATTGTTTTAGTCCTGAATCTGGACTCTGGCAGGTATTTTGAAATATGGTGATGCCTTTGCCAGCCTACGGAGACAGAGGCTGCTCCTTCCGTCACGTACGTGGGCAGGTCTTAGAAAAATTGTTTTTACTATCAAAATTACCCAACTCAGAAGGCTACCTGAATTCAGGAGTGGCCCCAAAATACATGCACTTGTGCTTTCCTGAGGATGGACCTCAGTTGCTGATATGGCCAAGCGAGGGAGGACTCAGGTGTGCTCTGCGCTGTTAATAGGGGGGGAAGCATTAATATGCCTCTACTCTTCCTGCACGACAAACAGAAAAGTTGCTAAATGTCCTATCTGAACTGAAATTATCACCTGGGTTTATTTTTAAAACAAAAGCTGAGCTCTGTACTGCAAGGGGGAATAGTTTTAAAAGAGAAGGCCTCCCGTTAAACACCTGGGTCTGTATTAGGGTATGTAAACAGCTGAAGAAACAACCTTTTCTCTAAATCACGTTTAATTCTCACTTCTTGTTATCTACCAGTTATCCTTCTAAAAGCAAGAAAAAGTCCTCTCACATTTAGAGGGCAGAGATTTCCTAGTAAGGGTGAGGAAACAACCTCATTTTTATAAATGGACTGATTAAGCTATAGAGGCCATGAGTCAGAAAGGTACTTCAGCGTGTGGCCAGCTTTAAAGACATAAACAATCCTAATGAAGTCACCAGCACTGAATGTGAGCTTAAATTTAGGCACAGACCTTAAAATATCTTCTTAAATTGGGATCAGAGAGGAAAAGGGTGGAACTTTAAAAAAAAAAAAACAAAAACAAAACAGTCTCAGCCTACCTATCCACTACAGACACAGGGATGGGGACATCATAATAGCTGTTAGCCCACCACTGAATGCCTTTGCAAACTCTCCTCACAAAGTCCAAAGGTAGCGCTATCACAGTTGCCTCAATTCCTACAGCTGAAAGAACATGTCTAATCTGGTGTCTCAGCCTGGTCCAAGCAGAAGGTGACTGCACTTCCTCTTGACCTCGCCATCTGGCAGCACTGCTCTAACACCATCACCTGGGACCCACTTGCTGAGGTCCACAATCAGGACAGCGATTTACCTCCAAGCCCGGGTCACTAATCCTTCCATGATTTGACTTCCCAACTTTCTTCCTGACCAAATATCCACATACTTTTACACACCATTGCTGTAATGCGGTCAAAGTTGAGCCTTATTCATTTAGCCACCCAAGTACGCTATCTACCCACGGATATGCAGTCTAACTTCTCAAGACTGACCTAAGTTCAAAAGCCTCACAAGCATCAAGGAGGTCTCTGGGCTGTCCCTCATCAGTTGAAGACCTACACTGAACAGGGTGCGTGCACACCCAGTTTGGGTGAAACCGCATCCAGTGGTTTCAAAGCACCATGTGAAACTGGGCAGTAAATAACAACCACTGAGTAAATGGTGAAACTGAGTGATGGGAAAACAAAAATTACTTCATTTTCTAGGCCCGCTGACGTGTCCAGCTGAAGCCACCTGGGTTTTCCCCACCTGTTACAGCCATGAAGAGGAACACAATGCACAAAGTCCAAGGGCCGATGACTGTGGCGAGTAACTGTGTTTGCCTCTTTGTCTGCTCACCCTGGGCCCTGGGCCCAGCAGTGCTCTTTCCCCTTCTGAAAATAAAACAGCATTTTTCACCCATTACATCTCAAACTCACTTAATCGCTAGACACAGCAGCACGATAAGAACAATAATTTTAACTGGAGGGGACTTCCTGTTATCCTAGCTATAGCCATATCCTGAGCAAATAAAAACTTAGGCTTTTGGTCCCAGCATTGACACAGCTTAAGTTCTGATTATTATTTCATAAACAGGAAGTGCCTTTGAGTTATAATCTCCGTGCATGAACTTTGGGGTAAAGACCTTTACTCCGCCTCACTGGGGCCACCTCCCTGATGAGCAAGTTTTGTGTGTAATGAGCAAGTTTTATGTGCCTTAAGAGATCTGAGGATGCATTCAAAACCCAGCAGGGCTGGCCTGTTCCTGGCATTAAATGGGACCTGCTCCACGACCAGTCCAGGGTCAGATTTTCAAGCTTTCCCAGCCCCTCGTGTGACAAGCAGAGCGTGCAGGCAGGTCCCTGCCTGCGCTGAGCTCCAGCAGCGGCACCGGTGGTGAGGTGCAATTTACAAATATTACCAGATTAATTCCATAAGCCACCCACATAGACAACTACCGATGCGGCTGCTAAAAATACACCGTGAGTTGCAAAAAAGTTGTCAAGAATAAGTAAGGAGCAAAGCAAAGAGGAACAAAACCAAAACAGAGGTAATCACTGTTTAGAAAATAAAGATTAATGTGTATAAATACCTCTCTTTACCCAATTCTGAAGGATGCCAGGTACCAGACACCCAGGAAATCACTGGAGACAACCAGAGGCACCTGCCCTAGGCAAAAATCTACCCACAGCTCAGGCACTGCTGATGTCTAGCAGACCCCCTCTTAAAATTGGGTCTCCCCAGTCCACAGAGCCTGGCTCTATTCTCTGCACAGTAGAAAATGTCACAGGTGAGGACACAGGCGATGATTTTGCACAGCAAGGGCAACAACGACCAGAGGAGGGTCCAGAGAACCAGATTCTCGCCTGCCTCAAGCCATTCATCTCCTCTGAAGCCAATACAGCCACTCCTGACGAAGCTGCATCTCTGGTGCTCAGTGGGATGGCAGCCACTAGTTTGCCCCATCTCTGGAGCAGAGGCCATGCAGGATTACACCTGATGAGGTCCACTTCGAATCCCAACACATTTCCTCGTATGGCTCACAAACAAAACCAAAAAACAGGTCAAACATTGTTCGGTGGTGTTACTTCTGTTTTGTTCTACTTGTTATGTTTTTTATGTCCTTCATTTTACTGCTCAGCTCTGCAGCACCCAGAAAAAAAGAAAAAGAAAAAAAAAGATGAGAAAAACCCAGGAGAGGAGAAGTCAACAGCAAAAACTCCAAATTCTTTAAAACCAATGGGAAAATTCTGCTTGCAGTGTGTGTGGGAGAGGATTTCACACCAGATATTCACTTATTTATCATGCCTCGCCTATTAATATCAGGTGAGGCACCATTCTGCTTCCCAGAACCGGTATTTAAACCAGCTTCTCAGAACAAGCACGGACCACCCTCACCTACACATCAAGAATGGTGGGTGACTTTGTGCCTGTGCTCTATGTTATCACTCACTTAAATTTCTACTGGAACCATTTCATAAGGCCTTAGAAGGTGTCACATTTCCTCCCAGGGTGCCTTTTCTGTCAAAGAGCCTATGTTCTGAAATCGGTACGGCAGGGATACGGTTTCAGCTACCCTCGCCTGCCTTGCGGTGGTGGCGGTGGGCGTGCACGTGTGCCACCGAAACTGCTCGGTCAAGGGCAGGAGCCGAGAAGCAACGCAGTGCTGATCCAACCCCTCGACTCCCGTGCTCTCCTCAGTGGCCTGACCGTACCTGATGCTCCAGAGGTGGGCTACAAACCAGTCTGCTTATGCACAAACCGTGAGACTCGCAAGGGAGGATGGCAGTCCTCGCCTCCTTCCAAGGAGGAAATTGCATCCCCTGCGATAAGTTTTTATCTATGCACTGCAATATTGCAGGGAATTCTAAGGACCTCTCATGGCAACTAGGAGGCGAAAAACAATCATTAACCCCTCCTCCACCTCCCTCGAAGCCATTCAGCAGCAATTTAACCCGCAAACATACTGCATTACAATACAGATAAAACAATCTCTATCAGCCTTTACGCTATCTACCGGCTCCTGCCATTTGGGATATTCACGTATTTCCAGGCTTAAGGCTGCAGAGCCTGGCTGCGGACTCTCCCGTATCGGCTGCGGGGAATTTGTTTTTACAGGTCACTTTCATGGCATTTTTCCCCATCTGCTCCCTTTTCCCAGTCAGGCAGAAGCAGGGGCGCCGCCGAAGTTAGGATGCTCTAAGGCACCGCTAAACTTCCACCGCACGCTCCGGTGCGACACCGGTGCGGCCTCGGGAGGAAGCCGGCGCCCTACCCGCCCCGGCAGCGGCTCCCTTCTCCTCTGCCTCCCCTCCCCTCCGCTGCCCTGCCCGGCTCCGGGGAGGCGGCTGTGCAGGCTCTCGCCCGCTGCGCTGCGCCGGGAAGGGGGGAGCGTGGCCAGGTTGACCGCAGGCCCCGCGCCTCCCGCCGCCCCCGGCCGCTGCGGACCCGCCGCGGGGCACCGCACTGCCCCGCACCGCCCGCCGGATGCGGCCCGGCGAGCAGCGAACTTCAGAGCGCTCGCCGCATTACCCACCCGGCCGGCGGCGCCCGCCCGGGAGGGGCTGGGCGGGCTCCGCGGCGGCCGGTGCGGTGCCGGGCAGGCCTCGCCGGCCCGGGGCCGCACCGGGGGCGGGGGGGGTCAGGCCCGGCCCTGCGGGGCCGCCGGGCGGGGGCTGGGCAGGTACGCGGCGGGGGCCGGTGGACAGCGGCGGCGGGCGGGTTCCCCCCGCCCGCGGCGGGGCCCCGCTGCCGGGGGAGGCGCCGGGGGCGGCCCGGGGAGGGGAGGGGAGCGCAGGGTAGGGGGGGCTGCCCGGGCCGGGGCCGCTCGGCGGCGCGGCGCGGCCGCCAGAGGGCGCCGCCGACGGGCCGGCCCCGACCGGCACCCCGGGCCCGCCGCGGCCCCTCCGCCGGCACCGGCCTGGCCCCGCCGCGGCCCCCCCGCTCCCCCGCTGGCCCCGCGCTCCGCCGGCCTCGTGCCCCGCAGCGGCGAGCCTGGGCAGGGCCGGCTGCCCTGCCTGCGCTGCCGAAAACGCTCCCCTTTGTCTGGCCGCCTCCGGCGGGGTCCGAACTCCGCGGCGCGGGTGAGCTCGGGGCTGCCCAGAAATAACCCGGTGGGCCGCCGGTAACTTTACACCGCCCGCCGAGCGCCCTCCGAGCGGGCGCCGCAGCCCGAGGCTCGATTTCCTCCTCAGATTAAGTTTTACCGGCCTCGCCACGGGGACGAAAGTACTGTGTCCCCGTGCCGCCCCCCCCGCCCGCTCCCCTCCGCGCCCGGCTCTCTGCCGCCACGGACCGAGCGGTCCCGGGCGGGATGGAGCGGCCGCCGGAGGATGTCCCTCCGGTTTATGTAACGCTCCCCGGGCAGCACCGAGCCGGGAGGGGTGACGGGGGAGGATAAATGCGTCGCGATGGGATTTAAATTAAACCCTGATACATCTTTGAATTTTTCTTTTTAAACAGACACCCTGGACTACGCACCGGTCTAACACACACACCCATATACATATATACATATGTGTATATATATGTAATTTTTTTTTTTTTTTAACACGGAAAAAACTAAGTTGGGGCACTTGGGCTTCTCTCCGCAGCCCGGGCTGGGCTGAAGGAGAAGCCGGGGCAGCTGACAGGCGGCTGCCGGCAGCCCCGTCTCCCGCCGCCGCTGCCCGCGGGGTCCCCGCGCCCCGGAGAAGCGGAGCCCCGGCGTGGGGAACTCCTGGGAAACCGGCGAACGGAGCGGGGTGGCCGGTCCTGGAAATGCGAACTGCGGCGAGGGGCAGGCAGGCAGCAGGCACACACACACACACACACACACACACAGGCGCAGGGCAAGCTCTGTCCACCTCATTGTTCTGCTCGGCACCGGCACGGACTTCACCCACCGCCCCCCGCCGGGGACCGAGCGCCCGGGACCGCGGGGCCGGGGGCGGGCAGAGCCGGAGGGCGACCCGCGCCTCGCCCTGCTCCCGCCGGGCGCCGGGAAGGGCGGGGGTGCCCCGCCGCCTCCCCGCGACATCGCCGGGGCCGCGGGGAACCGCGGGCGGGCGGCCGGGGACCCCCTGCTTCCCCCCCCCTCCCCCGCCGCCACCGGGCGAGGGGTGCCGGCGGGGCGCGCCGGGCCGGGGCTTACCTTCGTACATGGGGGCCATCGGTGCAAGGACGCCTGTTATTCATGGCAACGCCGCCACGAACGACGCGAGATCGCAGCCCCCCAAACTCAACACACATCTGCCATCTTGAGCGGGTGTCTCTCGGCGGAGGCGAAGCTGCCGCCTGCCTTCTGCATCGCTGCCCACCTCAGCGCGGGGGGAGCCGGGCACATCCAGCCCCGCTGCCGGCCCTCCGACGCGGCCGGGGCGGGCGGGCGAGCGGGCGGGGGGCGGCGGCGCCGGGCCGGGCCGGGCCGGGCCGGGGCCGGGGCGAGGCGAGGCGCGGGGCCGGGCAGGGGCGGCGGGCGGCGGGGCCCCCCCGGCTCGGGACGGCGGCGCTGGGGAGGGAGGGAGGGAGAGAGGGAGGGAGGGAAGGAGAGAGGGAGGGAGGAAAGGAGAGGGAGGGAGGGAAGGAGGGGGGCTGGCGCGGTGCCCCCGCTCTCAGCGCGGCATGGCTGCGTGTGCCGGGGCGCCTGCAAAAGTTGCACTGGGGGTGAGAGAAAGGGAGAGAGAGACGGAGGGAGAGAGAGGGAGACGGAGACCGAGACGGAGAGGAGGAAAAAAAAGAGGAGAAAAAAAAAAAAAGCAGCGAAGGGAGTTTGCAAATAATCAAGCGCCGATGGCACCGATCGCGGCTTCCCAGAAGGAGCGGGAGCGAGCGAGAGAAACCCTCTGCTGAGATTATGTGGGATCTTGTTTAACAACACATTTCAATCAGGAGAAAAAAGGAACAGTCAACAGAAGTTGGTGAAACTCTTCTGTCTTTCCCCCCCCTCCTCTTTATAGAAAAGAGAGGAAGGGGAAAAAAAATAAAAAGGCAGCTGATTGAAGCTTTGCAACTGACTGGCTGTGGGGATCATATAATTTGAGCTCATGTTTTACAATAGCATGGAAAATTCCTACCTCTCCCCCTCTCCCCAAATAAATCTTCTATTCCCTCAAGGCATTTCACAATCTGGTTCACTGACAAAAGTTCCAATTTATCTTTTTTTTTTCGTTTAGCTTACTTGCAGTGTAAATATTTAGCGGATGCATTTAAAATAAACATACGCTGTTGCTTTTAGGATTCAGGTTGTTTTTTTGGTTGTTTTTTTTTTTTTTAAAAAGGAACCACATCAAAGAAGTGTTTACTAAGTAAGATTGACAGCCTATTCTCTCCCTCCCCTCCCCCCCCCCCAGCTTTTTTTTTTATTTTAAATGATCCATCTCTCCGGTTGAGCTCGTGCTGTAGGATCACCAACCCGACCAACATCATTTTTGTCAGTGCATACAGGAAAGCAGTAGGTGAAGCTACAGGAGCCCCCATTGCCTGACAGGAGCTTTACAAAGGAAGGTCAGTCATCAGGTACCCATTACGAGGGCAAAGGAAGCTGAGACTCATGCAAAGCCTCTGGCAAAGGTGGAAACAAAACCTCGGGCTGTGATCCTGCATTAACTGCCGTCTGGATCTGTCTGCCTGGAGCTCCTTGCAGATGAGTAGTCTGGGACTGGACCAGTGAAGACATACTCTCTCTGTGCCTGCAGTTACTGATGGTCCCCAAAAATGCTGCCTCTTGCTGCCGCTGGTGCCAGCTCAGACCTCTCCCACCGCAGTATTTGATCGCAGCAGGGCTCAACACCCGGCTACTCCCATTGATGTCTCAAGGAGGAGGCAAGAGGTAACTTTTACTTGTGGATTTCACAAGTGCTCCTGTCAGCCTGGCCCCTCATCTCGGGGTGCTGCGGGTGCCTACGTTGGCAGATAAAAGCAGGCCAGGGAGCAATGCGTGGTGACCCAGCCGATGGAGCAGGATGGCCATGCTGCGCTGTGGAGGATGTGATTCCCAGGCTCCTGTGGGCCCTCTTGTTAGCAAGGTATTTTCAGTGTTTTGCATGATTTTTCTCCCTCCACTGAAAAATGCCTGAAACTACAGGAGAGCTGTCTCATGGCCCATTAGCATTCTGTTTACTGCATGAAGCTGAGGATACATGTTAAATGTGTCGAGGAGTGCCATGCAGGACTGGTGGAGGTGATTGAGGGCTCCAAGTAGGCTGGGATGGCACTGGAAGACTATGTACAGCAGAGGGAGCAAAACCTGCTCCTGTCTCATCCCTGCTTCATTTTGAGAGTGATCCCGAGACCAGCCACGGTCAAATCTTGGAAAGAAATGGTGCTGTCTCCAGCTGGACCACGGGGGAAGTCCAGGCCAGAGGTGGAGGGCAAGCATGCAGATGGACATGGGCACAGTACTTGAACTTGCTTCTCGCCCCTCTTTTATTCAACCATGGTAACCCTCAGGGTTCAGCTCTAGCCATGAGTAGAAAATCTAATATTTTCTTGAAACGTATTTCTGGTCATTGTAATTCTGTATCGCTCTCTTCTTTATGATGGAGAACATGATCTGCTTTCCAAGGCTACTAAAGCTTCTGAGCCCAGCCTGCCTCCTTGCCCTTGATCAGAGCAGCAGCCATGGAGCCCTGTCTCAGAGCCACAGAGGAGAAGTGTCGGAGAAAAGCAGAGAACAAAACCAGAGGAGCAGGCTGCTATAGGAGCCAGCTTCACTTCTTGCCATTGCATTGTGCTGCAGCATGGCTCCAGGTTAGTCACATCATCCTTACTCTCCTCGGCTGCAGAATGGGAGTGGGGGTACCAGCCTCTGCTGTGTGAAACTGCACTGATAGGGTTTTTTCCCTCTGTTTCTGAGCTATCCCATAGCCCTTAGGGTCTGCATTAGCTCCATGTCCATCAAAGCTGACATGGCATAGGAACTTAAAACATAAACCAAACCCACTCCTCACCCCTTTTGCCAGAAGAAAAGAGGAAGGGGTTGACAAAGGAGTCTGCAGAACTCACTGTGTGTGGCCTGGACATGAAAGTGGCGTCCCTGGCCCTGTGGCTGGTGGGTAGAGCACAAAGGGGGATGCAGGAGCAGCCAAACCTGCATGTAACATAGGCAAATGCTAAAGCTGTTGGCTTCAAAGCACAGGTTATTCTGCTTCTTTTAGGGGAAGGGTGATGAACTTAATGGACTACTTGGCTGGTCTAGGACGACAATTCCTCATTGCCTCTCAGGTTCAGTATCGCCAAGGACATTACAGATTCTCATCTGCTGATAACGGAACCAAAGATAGGAAAACTAATAGGGATATTTTCACCAACAAGGACTGTTCTGATCTTACACGTTTTTAAATGTTGTTGCCAAATGAGGCCACAGCATATTTGGTAAACAAAAACCAGCCCCAACAGGTCCTGACCTCGGCTCAGACTGGCTGTGAAAACCTGGTGCGCAGAGGAAGCTGGCGGTTTGTGGCCACGCAGAGGGAGCAAGGATTTGCCCTGCTAGGCACAGCCTTCCTTCCCAGCTCACACAGGGGCCTCTGCCTGAGAGTCTCCTTCAAAGAAGACTTAGGGCGTATGATTGGATCCAAGGTGCACAATCCCTTGCTGCACTTCCCCATTTCTGTGCACAGATGGGGATGCACTCTGGAGGCAGCCCAACTCTGAGCCTACAACCTTCTTTCCATTCTCTCCAAAACTGAGCATCCATGCAAGGATGCACCTTAGGCCCCTGAGCTATAGAGACAAAACCGTGGTGTGGACATACCTGTCAGGAGCCAGTCATCGGCAGCGCAGCTGCAACAGTCCCAGGACAAGGCCGTTCAGCTGGAAAGATCATGGTCCACTCTCTGCAGGCCTGAGACTGCAAGAGGTGTCACTAAAATTTTGAATCCTGAGAGACTTTGCCACTTCAACAGACTACTTCTTCTCTTTGGCCTCTTCACTTGGGAGAGGATGGCAAACCAGCACTGGAGAAGCATATATTAATGTCTCATCTTAAGATTTTCATTTCTCCATTTGCATATTTGGGTCTCCTATAAACAGAGCCGCAGCCTGAGTGCAAGTACATGGCACGCTCAGCCGTATCACGGAGTATCATGTACCACCAAAGTCACAGCATCCCCACCTATGTCCACAATGGCTATGGGGTGGTGATGGCAGATACTAAGCCAGGGAAAGGAGAGGTGGCCTTTTAAGAGCACTGGGCGGGCACTCAAGGGGGCTCCATTTCTGCTCCCCATACACAAATCTTGGTGGTCTTAGCATGTAACTCACTTCTCCAGAAAGGCATATGGTGTTTGACTGGTGTCTCAGGGGACTGCTGGTAACAACCTCAGCCTATACTTAACTGCAGTGGGAGTAGAAGGGGTTACTGTTTTTTGCTGGAAATGTGAGACTTTGGGCTTCTCTTTCTTTTCTCTTAGAAATTAATACAGATTTTGGAAGTCAAGATATAAGAAGGAAGGCAGGTGAGTTTTAAAATATTCATTGCCAGTTTAGGGGGGTTGTGTGAATGGACACAAGGTGCCCTTTGGTCTCTCAGAGCCAGAAACACCATGGTGGCATCACCTCCTCTTCTCTGGTACCTCCACCAAGCCCTGGCTTTGCCAAGAGCATGCCAGGGGCATTTGCAGAGGTGCCTGCTGCTGAGATGCAATGTCTTCCTCTTTCCCTCAAAGAAAGCTGAGGGGGTTTGTGGCTCCAGCTTTCTTGGTTAATCGTCCACTGCATTTGTTTCTTTGGAAAGATTGAGCCTAAGAATGTGTTAATAAAAGACTGTAAGGTACATTAAGAAAACAATAACAACATAACAAACCAAAAAAACCCAAAGAAAAAACAGGAGAGAAAGGCTGTAATCACACAAGGTGAGCACATCCCCTTCAGTGACAACCTTTTATACCTGTTTGCCTTCACAGTGGAGCTGGAAGGCAGCATGTTGTTAGTAAGGATCAGGTCCCAAATATTTCGCGTTAAGCAAAGGAAAATATTTTCTTAAAACACCAGGGGAAGGTTTCCCAGTGAAATACACACAGATGTTTTCTTTTTAAATGTAAATCAGTGAGGGAATGGACAGTTTAATTAAAAGTAAAATTATTAGGTAAGTGCTCAGGGAATCTACTTTATTTGCTGAGTACACTCACATATTTTTACTGGTGAGTCAATTGCAATTTTTAATTTCTTTCCACTTAAGAAGACCAGCTCAGAGACTAGCCCCTGTGATGTGGAATATTTGGGGGAGGATTTTTCCGTGGATAGCAGGAGTGTCTGTCCTGTGTACAAGTTGTGGATGCCCAGGCAGTTTGCTATGGTATGTCCATTCCCAGCCTTACATCACTGCTAATCACAGTATCACAGAATATTCTGAGTTGGAAGTGACCCACAAGGATAATCGTTAGCAAACACTCATTATAGGCTGCCTCTGCAGAGATTTTCTCTCACCTGGAGAAAATCCTGTCCCTTGTGACAGGGATTTTGGGTCCTACCAACTCAAACACTTGTGGTAATGGCTGTCTGGGATGCTAAGGGAAAGGGACTATAGTTTTAACTGACTTTACACCCTGTTGCTGCTCTGTTGCTAGACTCTGCTCCCTTCAGTATGACCCATCCCTTCACACACAAGCCTTTTTGCAGGCAGGTGTTTTGTGGAAGCCCCTTCCCTCAAGCCCATGTGTCCCTCTTCAGTATGGCAAATGATACAGACAGACTCCTGAGCACATCAGAAAACAGTCAGCGAAAATACGCTGCATACTTGAGTGGGGTTGAGTACTGATGGCTCAGTCATAACTTAAGTTCAAAATAAGATCACAAAAACCTCCAACAAAATTATCCTGTGCACCATCGAGTTGGACTCTATAAGAACTCAGATATTTTTACTCAGTCTGAACATCAGTGGCGTCCTCAGTGCAGTTCGTTTGATGTAAATGCCTCTTTCAGGGGGTAACAAATGGATTTACGACGCAGACATACAGGGGGATAAGACTTAATTCCCACTATGAAACCAGATGATGCTGATAAAGCCTCAGTGGCTTCAGCAGATGTACCCCGACATAGACAGGAGTGTGGCAATGGACAGATGTTGTGAAACGCTTCAGGTACCACGGATGGCAGAAAGGTGCGATGAAAGCGCACAGCCTGATTAGTGCCCCGGGGAAGGCACAGATCTGGGTCACCTCATCCAGGCCTACCACCACATATGATCACATTTCTGAAATTTCTTCCCCATTAGGAGTATCACTGAAATAAATGCCCTAAAAATGATGTGGCCTCTCTGTTTGAGGGGTTAAACACAGTTTCCCATCGTCGAGCTTTTGCAGTTGGCTCAGGTATTGTCGCAGGGTCTTGGATCCTTTTCTTATTATTATTAATAAAAGAAACTTTGAAATATATTAAGAAAAAGTGCTTATCAGATAATGAAATTCTAGCTGTGGTTGTCTTTCAAACAACCAGGGCCATGATTTAATTGGAAGTAATTATAGTCTTTTCTGAAGTATAATTTTTAGGGTATTTTTTCCCCTGACATTTGCAGTGTGGAAATTAAAAATAAAACGATGTCAGAATCACAAGATTTCAATCTGTCTTCAAACAATAATGTGGGCTAGTGTCAGAGGTTTGTCCTTGGCTGGAAGGAGGAAAAACTCACCGAAAAAAATCCTTATGGTGAAAATCACCAATAGCACCCACTTGTGCATTTTCTGTGCTCAGAAATTCCTGGGAGACTCCTGCTTACCAGAGCTCACTAGAAAGCCTCCTAACTCTGGTGCAGTGGGAAAGGGCACAACAGCACCTAGCTCCTTAGAGCATCACGTTTGTGATGCAGGCTTTGTTAATTATTCCACCGGTAAAGGCTGTATTAAGAGACACAATTAGAGCAAGGAAAAAACTTTTCCCATTCTACACAACAAAGATTAAATGTAGTCCTTATATCCTGCTAAAAACAATCCAGGGTGTAACAAAGATATTTCCATGCTTCTTTTCCCCCCCAGTACTTTTTCCAATTTTTAAAGAGGAAATTTTTCAAATTATCTCTTTCTAAATTTTGCCCTGTTTTCACTTTGCAATTCCTCAGCTTCCTTTTGTGAAACTACCAGTGCATCCTCTAAACTCCAACTCACACACTCTACCTTACTTAAAGTGCTATTTCCAAAGGAAGGAGAATCTCCAGCATCAACTCAACTTTTTTGGTGGCCATTGGCATCAGCAGGGTCCTGTGGGCAGACCCTCAATTCCTATCAGCCTGTGTGGCTCTACTGGTACTGGACACTATGATGCCCCTGAACACACATGCATCTCTAAATACAGCCACTCAGAAGGAAAGTTTGGCCCAGACTTTTAAATCACATTCTTCAGACTCCATATAATTTCTGTATGGATGCAGACATGCACATGAGGAATTATCTTGCACTCTGAACTCTCTGCTTCTGGATCTGAAATTTTATATGTAATGCCCATTTTAAATCTGTTCCTGAACACCAGTCAAAGGGAAAGGAGGAAACTATTTCAGATTAAAAGGGCAACTATTTCAGATTAAAAGAAAAAGCTACATATGAGGCATATTATGATTCTACAGCACTGTATAAAGTGCTGTAGAGGAATGTATGAGGGATGGAGAACTGAGGTTCTGCAAAATGTGTTGACTTTTTGAAGAGGCATCAACTATCATTATAGACTCTATGGAGTTATTAACCAGATGATTTACAAGCCAAATTTCTACTGGGCAATACCTGCCTGGTCCACTTACATATCCTACCTCGCCACTCAGCTTTATTTATCCCATTCTCCACTCTCCACCTTAAAAAATCCCATTGCGTGGCATTACCAGCAAAGAACAGCTGTGTTTTGTCTCAGACATGGCTTCAGCAACAAGGTAAGAGATTTCTATCTATTCTTCAGCCTCTGAAACAACCTTTTCAAATACAGGTATTTTATTAAATGGGGGAAAAAATTATACAGACTGAGGTAAAATTTTGGTCAGGCCTTATAAAACAAACTCAGTGACTTTAAAGTAATAAAACTTTCTGTGGCCCTTAGCCTAAGCTGATCTTCTATACTATACTTCAGGGATAAGTGCAGATGTGCCGACAGAAACCTCGTGGCTTCCAAGCCATGCGCTGTGTAGAGCTTTGAGGGATTTTCTGGAAAGCAACTACTTTTCCCAAGTTAAACATTTTTATCTCCCCTCCCAAAATGTCCAGCAGACCAGCAGTGTTTCAAAGACAAGCACATGTGTTTACTTCCATGACTTTCATGCTGTCAACAGAAAATATTTGAAATTGCAGGCAAAGTTTCCAAGAAAGCAGAGATGAATATTTTCTTCGCTTAGATTAAATTTCCAAGTGCCTTCCAGCACCACTCCTGCCTTTGCACCACTCCCTCGCTCAGCTGGGAGCCTGGAGATCTGAGCCCATGATTTGACCACAGATCTGTTCAGGGACTTGGTGTGTTTAGGCACTGTGGGCCAAGGAGCATATTTGGTACATGCAGTGCCTGCCACAACACAGCACTGAGCTTGGCGGGATGGGAAACCCTTCTAGTATTTACACTTATTTGACTACTTAATGGACATTATCTCCTTCTCCAGCCCAGATCTCTACAAGAGCCAAACCTGACCATGATGTCCATCACTGTTAATGCTGTACCAGTAGTAATAGCTAAGCTATTGGTGATGGGTTCACACAAGAACATTGTTCCTTGTTGGTTAGCCACAGCCTGTGACTGTGGCTTTAACAATTGTGATGATCAGGTCTTGTCTTGGGACCCTGCTGCCCACCCACTTCTGTGCTGAGAGAGCCGAATAAATATTTACTACTTCTCAAAATAACACCCAGACACACTCACCCTTACCACTGCAGAGTAGTTCATCTAATTGAAATAAGAACATAAGTAAACTGTTTGTCAAGGCGGTTTATTAGGAAAAGATTGCTGTGTCAGGAGCTCCCTCACTGCGAGAGATGCTGTGTTGTCTCTCTTAATATTTAATGCCATTTTAATAATATTTCCTAGTTAGGGGGGCAGGCTGATGCTACAGACTAAAGGCCAAGCCTGCCAAAGTGGGGAGGAATAAAAGCTGGAGGTCAGCTTCACTCCATTGACTTCCCCACCTGGAGGCTAGGCAAAGAGCAATGTTGCTCTCCTCAGCCACGCCCAGGTCCTTCTCTCAGCAACTTTATTTCAGATTTGTTGATATTGCCTTTCCTTACTCAGAATGACACTTCAAAAGGTTAGGGCCACATCCTGAGGTGGTGGAGATGAGAAACCCACATTTTTCCTTTGAAAAACCTATTTCTCCTTGCAATGCTTCTCCAGTTGGGCTCGTTAATCAAACAGGACCATAAACTACTGAATTTATCCCAAGCTTGTGATTGCATCTGCAGCTACAGCACTCCTGCCTGTCTTTGGCAAGTCTTATTTTGGAAACCTTTGGGTTAAACTCAGAGGTGTTTTATCTCTAGGAATGGGGAACTACAGCTTAAGCATCAAAGGTCCTCACTAATAAAACTTCCAACAATGCTGCCTCTGCCCTCCAGCCCTCACAGACCTGCCCTTGGCCGCAAAGCTGCTGCACAAGGGGGTGCCCCAGTCTCTACATCATTCCTCCAGAATTCTGGCAGCAATGCCCAGCTCAGGCTCTTCCTTGTTGTGAAAGACTCCTGGCTGAAGGACCGTGGAGTCAGAGCCTCTGAAGCTGCTGCATAATAAGCTGTATTCTTTTTCTAAACATCACTAGACAGTTCAATAATAATTACATGAACTTTGTAATCAGCCAAACCAGCGTAGGCATCTACTGACCTACACATAGCATTTGTGAGTAATTTTACATAAAGGGCAGGTACTTTTGTACTTAGTGCACAGGACTTGTGCACAAACAGCTACAGAAGGAGGGCCAATTATAAATAAACCATCCTTAGTTGTCACTTTGCTGTCTCTGACTTCCCACGCATTCAAATGGTGAGACTGATTCATTTAATCTTACTCTAAAGCAGCAAGCCACAGAGGCAGTTTCCCGACAGTTGCTTAAAAAAGTGTAGCTCAGCTCTCTTAAATTGTCTTCCCTTGTATTATATTTAGACATTGTGATTAGAGTATCTGTCACGATATGCTTTAACTTTGAGGCAGAAGTTCGAGCCGCTTTCTGAAAGCAAACAGAGATGCTCCCAGGAACCAAAAGGGCATGAGCGCCGGGTTTCAGCATTTAGGAGCAGAGATGTTCAGTGCTGCTTGCACTGCCGGCTCCCCCGGCACAGCCAGCCTTATGAAACCTGAGTTTTCAAATAAGTGCAACATTATTTACCACAATGAGACTTCTGGGAAGGGTGGAGGCAGTGAAAGACTTAGCGGCTGTTTCCAAGCGTTTTAGCAATATCAGCTGAGAAATTTTTATGATCTTCCCTTCTCTCCTCCTTCCCTCTTCTCCCCCCCCAAACCTGGCTATTCTTGTCAAAGACTTGGATGCAAAATCTGGACAATCCTGTCATATGAACATGGCGTTTACACATTTGTGTCACTGCAAAGCAGATTATAATGACTACACTTCATTCATTTTACTCTAATTAAGTCAGTAGAGGTTTCAGCATAGATACAAACTTGATGTGCAGCTCTGCCCTTGACAATTGCATGCCAAAGAGAATACCTGAAAGCTCTTGTTTTGCTAAATATGCTATTTAATATTTTCTAACGCTCGGGTAAAAACAGTCAGTGAATGTGGAGCCTTCCACATTGCTATATTATTACGGAGGAGGTTACTAGAGTTACACTGAAGGAGGTTTCCTTGTTCTGTGACTTGCTTTGCCAGAGCACTTATCAGATACTGAACTGTGAGTTCACCTGCTGACCACTATCTGTGATGAGAAGACCCCCAGATTCTATCAGACTCTCAGCCACTGCTCTGGCTGCAGGAGCTCTACAGCAGCCTAGCAAATATGACCGAAATATGGCAGACAGGACAAGGTGAAAGACCCTCTGGACCCTAAGATACATGGGGAGACAGGGAGGGTTCTGTGTAGAGGGGGAATGGTAGGGAGCAGATGCCATACCGCTGTTACCTGTTGTTAACCTGGAATAAATACTGCTGTGGAATTCAACACACTGAATTAAAAGGTGAGTTTCTCCCATGTGCCATGTATAGGATGCCTGTCTCCTCTAGCTGATCTACAGAGAACTGTAAATCTTTTATTGCTTTCACATACCCTCATAGAAACTTGTGCTTTTAATTTAATGTGTAGAAAACTTGAAGTCCTACATCCAGATCTTAGTGTTCATCCAAATATGATTGGATTACCATTCTTTTAAGATCTGCTATATTCCTCTTCTTTCAGATAAAAATGTTGTGCTAGAAGTTTTCCATCATCCCTGTGTCTCTAGAGAGAATCTTGGAGACTTGAAGGTGACTTTTCTGTGAAATGGTCTCAATATAATTCCAAAAATACTTCATAATTTGGAGTCTGCTCCTCAACCTCCAGCAGAGATCAAAGAGATCCCAGAAAAAAATTAAGCAACATCCATTCCTAGGAGCTGAGCCTTTGGCTATAATGAATCAATCAACTACCCTTTTATCAGCCAGATATATATTGACTTGGGGCATTTTGGAGCCAAAGGCTAGTGTAATGCTGCTGGTTTAGGCTTTGTTTCCATCAAAATATTGAGTCCAAGGAAAGATCTTTGTTTTCAGTGTTTTTTACATCTTCTTGTTATTTTCACCTTCAAGCTTGCTTGGCCAGTTGGGTATGAAAAGCTTGTTTTTGCTTCCTAGTGGCAAGATCATCTGTTGATGGTATGTATGAGGTGCTAATTACTATCTGTCATTGGTATTTATGAGGTTCAAATTGCTACAGGAACTAAGTGCCATGTACAATATTGAGATAAGCATAAATGTTATTGAGTGTGGATTCTGCTCTTCCCCCCCTAGTGCTTGGACCCTTTGACTTGAACACCTTGTCCTCTCCCTCACACTCCTTTTCATACTTGCGAGGCATCTGAAAAAAAGTGAGTTATGTGCTTTGCTGTGAAGCGACCCTGGCTTGTGAGTGAGTGAGCTTGGGAGTGGCCCATTGCTCCATCTCGGAGCATATCATGCTTCTGTCCCTCATGCCGGCAGGTGACCCAAGGCACTGGCACTGTGACCAGCAGCACTGGGAGCAGAGCCCACAGAGCCTGGGTCTGCTTTGCCTGGAGCCTGCACGCCAGCTGTTGTTGAATTGCTTTCCATAGGATATCCTCTAAAATCCAGCAAACTGTGGCAACTGGGAGAGCTGAAATCAATTGAGGTGCTGCTTCCCAGCCTGTGCACAGTCACAGAAGGTGTACCAGTCAGAGAGCATGGAAAGCTTTGAACTATTTGGACCAGGAGCTGCTGAGAAGCAGAGAGCTTCTAGAGCCTCGCTGGCATTAATGTGAAGAATTTCTTGTGGCTACTGCTACTAAAGAGACACTTTGCTTCTCAGACAAACTAGATCCTTTGACCAACTTGGCCACAGCTGTGGCCAGAGATTCAGTCTCAGCCAGATTCTGAGAAAACCAAATGCCTGCAACTCCATTTCTACCACTACGGAGAAATTAATATGATCCCACAAGAAAGTTGATTTGAGATGAAAAAAATGCAGATCACAGTAGCAGCTAATTCCCAAGAGGGACAGGCACAAACTTCTTTAATGTGGATATTGAAGGGGACATATTTTGTTTCTATTATTACTTGATTATGGGAGACTAAAGGGAAATTTTTTCACAACCAAAGAAGTATTTGAAAAAAGTTTTTAAAACATGAAAATTAAACCAAAAAATTAGGAAGGATATTGAAGAAGCATCTGTGTAAAACTTTTTCTTCCTTCTTTTCGATCAGTTCTGATTGTTCTAATTGATGTCCAAGGAGAAAGCTGGAAATGATTTAGAGATGAAGAAGAAAGGAATGGCACTGCCATTTAGAGATGAAGAAGAAAGGTAAGCCCTGCCTATGGGACAGCAACCCTGGGACACACCAAAAATGCTTGAATAAAGAAGGTGCCATGAACCAACATTTATCTCCTGCTTACCCTAACAGCTATTTCCTTACCCTCAAATTTTTAGGAGTGAAAAGCTGTAAGGATCACTAGTTTCACTAGGACTTTTCCTTTATATATCACTGCTCACTCAGTGACGTGCTTGGCAGGAGCCCTTTGAAGCACATACTGCCATTCCTGCCAGCTTGTTTTCCCCAGCAGAAGAGCAGTGGTTGAGGGAGATGAAGGGATGGAACCTGCAATGCTGGGATACCCTGTGCTGGTTTAAAGGTAAACCGGCAGGGGAAATGAACCCAACTCAAAAGAGAGATTATAAGTCAGAATAACAATTTAATAAAACAATACAATAAGTACGATTATACAGACAAACAATTGGTTTTAACCCACAAAACCCAAATGTATAACCCAGCACCCTGGGACATAAACAGAGTGGTGTTCTTTGGGCCCCCTGAGTCCAAAGTAAAGGGAGAGGGGGAAAACCTGTTGGTGAGAGTGCTGTTGCAGTCTGGTCACGAGTGGTGATTGCAGTCCGGTCGAGGGTGGTGGTTGCAGTCTGGTTGAGAGTGGTGGTCTGCAGTCTTCCTCTGGATCCCACGAGAGGTTAAAAAAGTTCCAAGACTCCAAGATTATATATTCTTCAGTTCAGGCAGGAATGCCCAGTACTTCCCTCAGGGCGGGAAGTTCACAATGGGTGTGAGGTGTGAGGACAGGGGGCACCCTCCCATCTCGAAGGCCTCTGAACACCTAGTTTATAGCCTGAGGAGTCAGGCTGCTCTGGGCAGAGGGTGTAAATAGTCTATTGATAACAGTTTCTGGGAAATGGCATGGAAGGCTATAGAATACACAGTTTTGGGTTACACCTATACAATGATGAACTGGTCCCAGCTGTTCTAACTAGGACATGCCCTCACTTTCCTCACCCTCCCAAGTTGCTCGTGCCTCCCTTGCTTTGCCCCCCCCCAGGTTTCTGGCCTCACAGCCCACCTGAGGCCAGGCTCTGTAGGGATGACAGCTCATTGCCAGATGCTGTGGTGCACTAGGCAAACAGGGAGTGGGCACCCAGCAGCCAGTGACCAGCAAGCCAATGATCCTATCCCTTGATTGCTGAGGGCTGCTCCATAATGCCAGTAGATTTGCAGAGAACAAGCAGAGCTGGAGTCAGGTTACACTGACTCCCAGGGACCAGGCAGCAGCTTCCCATGGAAAATACATGCCCACGTAAATAAAGAGGGAAATAATTATAAGGGAATAATTAACTGAGCAGAAGTATAAATGGAAAGCAGAAGCAGAGCTGAAAGACAGAAAGAAAAGAAAAGCGTTTGAGCTTTTTTGTAGATGCAGAGGCTTGCATTTTGCATTTAAAGAAATAGAGGAAGAAATTTAAATATGTATTTAGGAAAAAAATTCCAATGGGAAATGTGAAAAGAACCAGAAGCTTTTGCGAGGCAGCCTCTGAAGAGACAAAGCTATAAATGCACAAATCCAAATATCAACCTTTGCTTCTTAAACAATAAAAAGACCAAGTAATTTGTTCATTACTGAGTGAAAGTAAACTTCTGGGAAAGCACCTGATGACAGTGCTGGGAATTCCTTACCCTGTCACTTTTGCTCCTGTCACTGGGCAGTATGAGGTAGTTATTAGAAGTGTTATGTATTCCAAGAAACATTACGTTCCTTTTTTTCTCACCACTACCTTGCTTATAGTCAGGTGTATTTGTTGAAACATGCTCAAAGCCCTGAGTTGCGCTAACATCAGTATCCCAGCGTCATCCACTCAGCTGGTCAGTGGAAGGATGAAAGACTCCTATCCAGTGAGAGACCCTTCCTTCCCATAGAATCATGGAAGGGTTTGTGTTGGAAGGGACCTTTAAACGTTATCTAGTTCAATCACCCTGCCACAGACATCTAGATCAGGTCACTTCATCTAGATCAGGTCACTCAGAGCCTTATCCAACCTGACCTTGAATGGATGGGGCCTTTGTCACCTCTCTGGGCAACCTGTGCCAGTGTTTCATCACCTTCATCATAAAAAATTTCCTGTGTATATCAAGTCTGAATCTACACTCCTTTAGTTTAAAACCATTACCCCTTGTCCTGTTGCTACTGTCCCTACTAAAAAGTCTGTCCCCATCATTCTTATAAGCCCCCATCAGGTACTTGAAGGCCACTATTAGGTCTCCCAGGGGCCTTCTCTTCTCCTGTTGAACAACCCAAATTCTCTCAGCTTTTCCTCACAAGTGAGGTGCTCCAGACCTCTAATTGTCCTCCTCTGAACCTGTTCCAACAGGTCGGTGTCCTTCCTGTGTTGGGGACCCCAGAGCTGGAGGTAGCCTTCCAGATGGGCTCTCACCAGAGCAGAGAAGATGGGCAGAATCACCTCCTTTGACCTGCTGGGCACACTGCTTTTGATGCAGCCCAGCATACAGTTGGTTTTCTAGGCTGTAAGCACATATTACTCTCTCTTCATTCTTCTCATTAAGGAAAAACTGACAAAAAGGGTAGGTCTTATGGCACATGCAGAAAACCAGCAGCTGCCAATGACAAATCTCCCTTGGACGGATACAGATGATGGTTCTTAGTCCCTTCCTAGAGGGATGTCCTGCCCCATTAAACAAGCTGGTGGTGAGTGAACCTGGGGTAAGCACTAAGTAGAAAATGGCTTATCAGGGAAGCAGGATCTCACAGAGCTCCTGACTGAAAACCTAATCTTTAACTTTCTTGCAAAAGCCTAGGTGGGAAACAAGCCTAAATATGCTTTGTTTGCTCAATGACACAAGGTACCTTCTGTACTCTGGTCTCTCATGTTTCAGGATGAAAGAAAATTCAGCAGGCAATTTGTCACCAAATTAAAGTCACCGCTATCAAAATCATTCTGGATCCAAAAGAGAGGAATAAATTTGATTGTACTTGTAGAAATGTATTTGGGGCAATGTTAAAGAGCCTGGACCAGCTGCTTCTTGCTTAGCTCTTATGTAGGCAACACCTGCATGGATTGCAGTTGTGGGTGGCTGAGTGAGGGCCGGCTGTGCCATGAACTGAGATGGAGATGGAGGGGCTGGTGCTTGGAGACCACACTATGTTCCTCTGCCTGGCATACTCCAGAGTCCCCAGAGACAGGAATGTCAGGTATGTGCTGCCTGTTTTCTCCAGCCTGGTTAGGAGATAATGGGAGTGAGACTGCAGGGAAAAGATTCAGGCAATATGATTTAAAAAAAAAAAAAGGAAATAAGGTAAAAACTCCTCCATGATTTTGTGGGTCTTTGAGCATGCTGGGTGGTGGGGCTGGAAGTGGGGAAGCACAGAACACAGACAGACTGTATTAATTTGATAAACTAGAATGACTAGTGTATTTTGACACTCCATCATTGCAACTAGCTTTTGGTGAGACAGGGTCTTTGGCCAGTGCTGTTTCTAAGGAGGATTTCTCTGTCCTTATGCTTACCCTGCCTACCAGCCACATGAGAGCTGTGCTGTTTAACCCTCCTTCCCCTCATTTGTATTCCCCATTCCCACACAACCCATTGGCAGTGTAGCATTACTCCCCTCCCCCAAACTTTCCCTCTTTCAGTTGGTGTCACCACAAAGGAATAGATTATTACTGACACTGATTCCAATTTAATCCTCCCAATAATCTGATTTTTCCAAGCCTATTTATATCCTTGAAATGACAGTAAGGTTTAAAGTGATACAAATATCTGAGCCTAACCGCTGGTACTATCCACACCAGTCTGTTCCAGTTTTGACCCTCCAGAATAAAGTGTAACCCCAGATATTATTTGATAAATCCCTTCCCAAATGTTTGTAGAATTAGACTGGTCCTTGGTTACTCTTTTTGACTAGCTTTTTTACATTACAGGTTTACTCTCCATTACACTGGCAATAAGCTGAAGTCCCAAAATAAGTTTTAAAACTCATATAAATGTAGAATTTCTTTTCCCTTTGTGGATTTTAATAACTTTCTGGTGTCTGGAAATGATCAAGAAGTAAAGCTTTCATAGCAATGTAAGAAGTATAAACCCACTCTAGTTTGTTATTTCATCCAGCAACTTGAGAACTTTTTTTATTTTCCTGGGCTTTAAGGTGATCAGCCAATGTTTTCTCCCATCCCCATTCTCCTTAAGAAGCTTATTAATGTTTTACATTCAAAATAAAGACAAACCAATCTGAAAACAAAGCCATACTTAGGGCTGCACATTGTAAATGTGCTTGCTGGACTATTTCCACTATTTGTAACCAATTCATTTTAATATTGCTCCTACTTCTTGCTAGATCTGCAGAACTTCAGCTCACACATAGCCCAGGAGTAGTTCAACCAGAAGTCAGCAGGTTTTTGTTCTTTTTTCCCCCCACTCTTATAATTCAATGCACTGACTTGTTTATATAACTGGATCCTTTTGTTTCTCCAAAAGGGACTTGGCTATTTCACTGAGCGACAACACCCGTGGTAGGTGATGGTCTGTTTTTTCCAAAGCAAAGACTTCAGTTTTCAGCAGAATTTACATTCCAGTAATAAATATTTAAAGGAATTATAATGGAACTGAAGTAAAGAATGTCTCTCTGAAACACACACACACGTGTATACACACACACACAGACAAGCACACTCACAGTCAATTAGTCTGGGGTTGCTCTGATGCAGATGGTGCCTCTGTTCAACTCCTGAAGTAGTTTGCTTTTCCCATTAGAAAACTTGGCCACTTCGGATTTTTAATACCCCATAAAAAGCTTATAAAATGTTATTCTTTATTGTCTATGTAGCAGATCATTCAAACATCTATGTCAAAGGCATTTTCTGCAGCAGGGTCTCTTTCTGCCCCTCAAATAAATGTAAGAAAGAATACAATCTGTGCTGATTTCTTGCTGTCCTTTCTCAGGTATGAGCTTTAGGATTTTCAATCATCTCTATTTTATTTTGCAACAGACTAAAATAAATGACACCAGAATGGCAGTTTTGGAACATAACAGGACTACACAACTACCTTTTGGCTTCAAATGTGTAGTCTACTATAAAGCAAATAAGACACTGATGTACTTTTCTATTTACAAAGCTTGTATTTGTCCCTGTGGGCATAACACCAGGTGATGTCTTACTTAATGATGGTGAAGATTGTATATATGACATAAACAGAAGAGCTGCTTTTTAAAAATACTAAAAAAAAAAAAAAAAGAAAATATTCCAGCTCTTTTGAGGAAGTAGAATGAATTGACTCCAAAAAGCAGAATAATGAAAACCAAAAGGCGAAAGCAGGAAGAATGTGGCATAAATATTGGAGTTACCAGCAAATGTCTCCCTCTGCAAACCAGACAGTATTTATTCTGTACAGTTTTATCCTTATCTTTTCATTTGCATTGAATGGTGCCCACAGTAGTAGCACTACAGCTGGCTGAGTATAATGCCCACTGATCGCTGCCCACCCAGGAGGTATCAGAGCCTCCTTGTCCCTTCTCATGCCCTGGACTGCCTCATTCCATGAACAGCTTCACCATGAGGAGGCCTGTTACCCATGGAGGAGTTAAAGGGCTGTAAGGCAAGAGGTTGTGAGGGGGAGGGTTACATATGGGTTTTTTTTCATTCCTGTGTCTAGGGCTAAGCAGCAAAATAGTACTTCTTCTCCATTTCCACCCTATCTCTGTTTTTTCACCTTTGAAATCTGGTTATTCTTAGCTCACTAGGTTTGATTTGCTGACCTGACGTGAACATATCCATCTTTCATGTTGATCCTGGCTTAAACTCAGCAGAAACAGAAATAGGAGTGGAAAATAACCCATCTGACAGCTAGAGACAATGATACTGAACCAGTATAGGAGAAATAGAGGGTGGTCACAGGTATGTGGAAGGTCTCTGTCAGCTCAGGGTAGTCCACAGCTAGAGAACAAAAGGGTGAGTGTCTGTGGACATGAGTGCATGGACATGCACACACCAGTGGAGAAGCAGGGATAGATGCTTTTTATAGTCATCAGCCCTTATTGGTGGATTCAGCTTTCTGCAGGCATCGGTGCAGGGAGGCAGCCCTGGAAGAAGTTTACCTTCATCGAGAGAGACCTTTGGAATGGATCAGCTGGCCAGGAGGGGTAATGAGAAAGACCTCCTGCAGGAAAGGGGAGATCCATGTAGGGTAGAAGAAGCTCCTCCTAGGAGAGGGGCAGGCAGGGATGGAGGCAGGAGGGCCTCCCACTTCTACAGCACACTCTTCCCATGCCAGCCCTGCTCCATCTGCTGGCAAGAACAATGTGGAGCCTCTGCCGTTTGCCCGCGGGGATCCAGCCCCTCCTGTCCTCCCCCTCGGCCCAGATTCCGTCCATGTCTTCATTTCATCTGCCACAAGTGGCAAGGGTGAGAAGAGCAGAGCCTTCCCCAGGCACAGGAGGGACAACAACCCTTACTCTTGGATCCTAGGACAAGGAACTGCTCTCCCATGAACTTCCCTCTACTTTAGCCTCTAACATCTTGTTAAAGTTACAAATGAAGTATTGTGCACGCTGGGTATTTACCATCTGATCACTGCTCACCTGTGGTCAGTTAAACCCCAGTGGAAATACCCTGCAAATCTGCTGAGGCTGCATGGCAGACTGGGATACTGCTGGGGACAGAGTGAGATGGCAGCATCAGCTCCTGCCTCAGCAAGTGCCCAGGAAAGCACGGTGCTGCTATGAAAGGTGTTCAGGGAAAACACCTCTGCTTTGCTGCTCAACAGTTTGCAAGGTTATTGTTTTGGCTCTGCCTCCATTTTTCCCTTGCCTACTAGGTGTTTAAGAGAATGTGCTGAGGAAAGCTCTGGCTTTTTCAAAATATGGAAGCAATATGGAAAGCTTTTGCTATGTATAAGCCTGCATGGCATTGCAAACTTGACTCACTCCTCTTTGCACGAGGAGTTGCAGGCTGGTCCCAGCTCCCCTGTGAAAGGCAGTGGGATTTTTTAGCTCTGGCACCATTGGCTTTAAATGTTTTTTCCTCTTGTTCTACCTTCTGCTATTGGGAAATCATCTGCACCTGGATTTTGCTTCTCTTTTCCATGTGGGAAAAGAAGCATGTTCATCCTGCTGTGCCTCTTACATATGGCAACTCTTTCAGCTCTGAGTTACAGGCAGTCAGGCGAATGGGGTGGGCTGAGGTTCCCCACGTCATCCAGCCCCTCAGGGAGGGAAGGAGGGCAGCCAGCATCAGACCAATGTTTACAGAAAGTTTAGTCTCCAGTGGATTTCCCTACTCCAACAAAACAATAGGAGGGGCTTGTGCTATATTATCCACGCTTCCTCTTTATTCTGATATTATCTGTGAATTCTTGCAAATAATAGATGACTGAGACCATTTTTGTTCTGGGAAATAGGAAGATGAAAACATTAGACAGACCTTAGCAGTTTCAATAGACTTATTCATGGTGTATGTAGTTATGCAAGTCAGGAACTAGCAAAATACCTGTTGGAATAAGTAACAATCACAAAAGCAGTTCTCTTACATCTCCTTTTCAGTAAGAGATATTGTCTCGGTCAAAACAAAAGAAGAGTTCAAAACAAAACAAAAGTTCAAAACAAAAAAAGAAAGCAAGCATAACGCCACTCTTAATGCCACAAGATCTTGGGAAGCAATCCATTCCAGCTCTTCTATGTGTCTGCTTAAATACAGGCATTCTGATGTTCTGATATAAATTGCATGCTGGTGATTAATAGATCTTCTATCACTTGGACTTGAACTGAAGTCAAAGGAACATACTCTTCCCCCCCATCTTCTTTTTCTTTTCTAAACCTGCATTAAAATAGATTATTCAGAAATCTTGGAATGAAAAGTGCTAGGTCAAAACTCACATTTTTCTAGCAAGTCTACGAAAACTTACTTTAAAAAGTCACATACTGTAGAATCTCAATTATCCTGGAAGGCTTATCTGGGTTATGGCTTAAGTATGCTCTTCATGTGCTTGTTCTAGAAGTACAAGATGAGCTGTAGTGCTCTGCAAAGCAGCTAAACCCTTCCCTGGGCCAAATGGAGTCCGGAAGCCATTCAATGGATTGACTTGGGCACAGGAGTCCTGCAGCTTCCCTTCAGTCTCGTGCAGAGCTGGGCTGTGTCTCAGAGCTAGAAGCCACAGAGCAGTGGTTCCTCTGCAATTCTGGCAGGACTCCGTGTCTGCCTCTGTGTCACGTCATCCTCATCTGGGAAGTCTTCTTGCATTGTCATGCAACTGCACAGAGACGGCTGTGGTGTGGTGCTGCGTGGAAGCTTTATGGGTACCACCTGTCTCCACACTGAAACCTTCTGCATCACTCATGCATTATTATCTCCTATTATCTAGGACCTCCTTTCGTTCTCCTCCTCCTCTTCACCCCAAGTAAAGAGGGCCTGTTGGTGTATCCATGGGCTTAATACCTAGTGGTCTTGGAAGAACTTCTCTGGCTCGTTGCACATTAACATTGTTGACATTTTTTATGCATATGCAATTAATAAAAATTGGGCAAAACTTTAAAGCTTTGGCTATACTCTGGACAGATTATGAATTTTATGTTCTCTGTGAAGTATTGTTAATACTTGCTACCCACAAGGGCTAATTACTAAGAGCAGATTTTACTCTGAAAGGAGGGCTTTCTCTCCTTTGCACAGCCTTCCTCTTCAGGTTAGAAAAACAAACATTCCCAGTTAGGCAAATAGGGCCATGCTCCCAAAGGGGTTTTTTGTCAGTCTTGTGGCATTTAGTGTTCCTACTGATCTCCCAAATTCAGGACAGCAGTGACTGTGTGAGAAACTTCATATCTAGCTTTCCAAAGAAATGCCCAGCTTTTGGGAACAGATGCCTAAATAAAGGCTCAAACACAAGGTAAAAACAGAACGTGCAGTTTAGGCTCACCTTGCGTAAGTCCCTCAATTTGGGCAAAGGTAGCTTTTGAACTGAAAGCCTGAATGGGGCAAACTAATTCAGAATAAAGCACTGTTAGCGTGAAATACATGTCCAGCACAGGGAAGGGGAATTCTGCAAGTGGAGGTACTCTGCAGCAACTCCCAATGTGGATAAGCCCTTAATTACTTTTAAAATCTCACCATTACTAAGCCGTGCTTATAATTTCTAGAGGCCTCGAGTTTCTGGAACAACTGGAGTATGAGATTCAATTGCATTCACTTCAGTGGAGGATACAGTTAAGTATCAGCACGTTTGTCGGCTTGAGGCCAGTCATTAACTAATTAGTGTATGGGAACATTTAAGTTTTTCCCATCTGATTTTGCAAAGTTGTTTGGCAATACTTGCTTATGAGCTTTTTTTTCCCCTCACTTTTTCCCCTCTCCCTTCACAGCAAAGCAAACCCCAACCAGAAGCAAAAAGAGAATTGGAAGTACAGTAACTTCCCATTTTTCCCTTACTGTAGTAAAAAATATTTGCTGAGTTTTGCTATTTTTTTTTAATGCACACATATATATATAAAACACACACACACATATATATAGCTTTTAAAAAAATATTTAAAAGGTTTCAGAGTGTTAGTTTCCTTTGCGGCCACGCAAAGCCTCCCTTCCCAGCAAGAGCGTGTCGGTGGGAGCGCGAGCGGGGCAGCGCTGGAACTACAACCCCCAGAGGGCGTGTCGGGGGGCAGCCGAGGAGGAGCAGGGCAGAGAGGCGCGGGGCCTCCTGGGAGTTGTAGTTCTTCGGCCCTGCCTGGCTCCTGTCCAAGCACCTCTCTGTCCCGTGGGAGGCAGCTCTGACTCCGCGCCCCACCGCTCCCCTCGGGCTGTTGCAGGGCAGCTCCCTGCTGGCAGCCCAACCAGGAACCGCTGGAGGAGGCATGGAAGACCTGTAAAGGTAAGGATCTCCTAGTACTTGCCGTGGAGTAGGTGGAGGAGCGGTGGCGTAAATCCTGTTGTCCCCTCCAGTCCTCCTCGCGCCGTGCTTTTGGCTGTGAGGTGTTGCCATGTCGTTCCCGTGGCACATTTGTTGGGCGAAGTCATCGGGGCTTGGGTTGGCTGGCAGAACTGTCAGCACGTGGGACCGGCTGTGTGGAGATGTCATTCTCCCCTGCCGCCATGCAGAAGTGTGGCTGTTGGCTCCTTTAGACAAAGGTTAGTGGGATAAATTAATCATTCAATCATAGAAAAAGTGGAGGTGGAAATCCCACTCCCTACAGGAAGTGGAAATCTTTCTCTAGTGAATAACATCCAGGTTTTTGCTGAATTTAAGCTTGCTTTTTAAGTATTTTTTTTTCTCTTAAGTTGACTTTCTTGGTCTTAGTAGAGAGAATTAGCCAAATACAAATTTGCATAAGTGGCTGCAATCGTCTCTGCCTGTGTACATTTCCTTCTTCCAGTGTATCTGCTGTTTGCTAAACAGGAGGCAACTGAAAGTCTCAGGCTGTTCAGATCACTACAGTGAAAATCCTTGGAAATGCTACCATTTCATCCTGCTGCTTAATAAAACAGAGCAGTGGTCAACATAGCACAAGGAGGAGACATGGCTTTGTGTGCTTCATGGGCCAGGTAGAACACTCCTGAACATTTCAGCTGTGATCCTCTGGCAAGCAGGTGCCTGGGAAAATATTCTAGCCTTGCTATTAGTCCTTACACCTGAATGTAAATTTGCCAGAGAGTTTTGGGAAATACCTTGCAAAAGGATGCTCTGCACACCTGCCATGGCTGAACACACATGAGATCCCCCATTCATAGAGGCTTGGTTCAATGACACAGTTATACCCTAATGGTCCTTTCCTACGAATAATTTACTAATTATTCTGAAGACCACAGATTTTTGCAAAACAGTAATTTGCATTACTTATGGTCAGGGTCACTGGTTCTCAGCTACTGCTTCTGGGGTGAAACAGCAAGCAGTGGGCAGGCTGAAAACTGTGGGAGCAGAATGGGAGTTTTTAGTTAAGGCTACCGATGCAAGACCCTATTTAAACAAAAAAGGTGAAAGTGAAGACAGGAGTTAGTCCTAGTAAAAGGTCTCACGCAAGAGAAGATGTGAAAGGCAGTTCTCAGTTCTGCTGGGAATTGCATTTTAATGGCAGTAAAGTAGCTTTGCTGTTGATCTCCGCAGATGTTGCCAAATGCTGAAATGAACAGGTCTGGACAATGAAGCAGTTTGCTTCCTGTTCAGAGGCTTGGCAGCTCTGGGTCAATGTGGAGATATGGCTTTTGGGTGTGTTGGGTTTGTGCATCCTGGGCAGCAGGAGTGCTGTCGTACGGAAAGGCAGAAAGCAGAAAGCTAATGAGCCGGTGTCCTCCATCAATCAGGCATGCAGAAATGTTAAACACAGTGTCCTCTGATCTAAAACAAGGATGCTATAGCTAATGGTAGAGGTGTTGGTAAGAAGCGCTAAACTTTCTACCAACTAGTCCATTACCTTAAAAATCCCAACAGCTGTAATGGGGAGGGCCATGGGCTGCTTTCCATGGGAAGTTTTTCATATACCTCATAGACCTACGGTGTATTTGATGTTCTTGCTGTTTACAGTATTAGTGGCACTGCTAGTACGTTTGTAATAGAAACTAACTTATGGAGTCATCTGAATCTGAAAGCGTTCCCTACATATTCAAGAAACTTTCTCAAATGTGAACAGCACTAATATAAAAAACAGGGATCATACCTGGCATGCAGCCTTGCTGAACTTTGAATGTTTCTCTGTACACTGACAGTACCTATGGCAACTTAAGCCAGGGTATGAGAACCTCTGCAAGACTGTCTCCAGAGAGGCATGAAACCACTGAAAACCTTGAGACAGGGCAGGGGCTGGAGGAGGAGGATGGTGGTGGTGGCAATAAGCATCATGCAGGCAGCAACAACAGGTGGTGGGTGCCTCTCTTCCCTCCCTTCTAGTGGTGAAGGCTGTGCCAGCAAAACACATGGACCTCCCTACTCTACCTTTCTCCATCGGCCAGTCAGGCTGCAATGTTTAAAACAGGCATGGATTTTCCTGTTTACCTGTCAGCATACCTCCCAAATGGCAATTGTGTCGGTTTTGTTTTCCTTTCCTCATACATACCAGAAATCAAACAGCGTGATATGGCTAATGGGATTATATTGACCCACCTCTGCCATTGCTATTAATATCTGAAGAAATTCCCAATTGCCTCAGCCCCAGTCATAGTGCAGTTGCCTGCCCATCTTTCTCTTGCCAAACAGAGCGGGGTCTTTTTACGTTAGCAAGTCCAGTAATTGCTGGTTGAAATGTTGCTTCTTGGTAGTGTTAAGAAGCTAGGGACCAGATTATATATAGAAGAGAATATAGAGAATATCCATTTATGACTGGATAGCAGGTTGCTTTGCAATGTCATCTGAACAGTATCCAAATAGCCAATTTCTTTTTAAAAAAACAAAGGGGGCTGGGGAGGGCTCGTGCCTTTTTCTTGCTGACCGTAGAAACATTACTCACCCTTTTTAAAAAGGTGCATTCAGAATCCAACCCTGGTGCACAGGCTACTAAATTTCAGTTGCTGGTTTTGTCATTATTGCAATTGCAGTAACTCTGTAAGAGACAAGATGAAAGGTTGCTCTTTCCACTTTGAGCTCTTTCCATTCTCCACTTTTACAGCAAAGGTTATCCTAAGCGGTGTGTACATCTGTCTGTTGTAACTGTAGGAATACCTATTATTCATAACTTGCCAATGTATATGCTGGAAAAGAGAAGCTGAATTTATAACTATATTTCCTCTCTGCCAGGGCTTTTAGAGTTGAGTGTTTCAGCATTTCCATTATAAACCCCTGTTTTCTGAGGTTTATAACAGTCTTGAAGAGCGTAGTGGTCTTGAACCATAATAGAAAGCATGAAATGTTGCATTTACAGTACAGTTGTAACTGCACATTAAGGAGTGTAATCTTCTCAGTGTACCCACAATGCTCCAATAAGGTTAATTGGAGCTACATATACTGAGAGAAAAACAATATTTTACCCTTGGACTTGGTGCTCTCTATTCAGAGAGCTGAGTGCATCACACAAGAACAGAGTGCATCTCTCTGCACCAGACTTACAAAAACGCCAATCCTTGCTACACCTTAAAATACTTGCATGCATCTGTAGGGGCCCCTCTGAACACCTGCATCCCTTATGTGATGCCTCACTGCTTTACAGACTTGGCCAAAGGAAGCCAAGGTAAAGATGACTGAAAGAAACTGTATTTTATTGAATGTATGGTGAGGCTTTTGTCCTGTGCAGTTTTTCTGCTGTTTCTCTGCCTTTGGCTTCTAGTCTTGCATAAATATAGGTCCCATCTGAAACCCATCTTGTCCGCTTTCAGTCAGCTTACTCCATCTGGCATCTCGCATTCATGTGTCACTTTGCTTATGAATATAAGGTAAATGAAGTACAGTTCATCATAACATCCCACTGTCCCTGCGCTGTCTGAAGTAGTCCCAGCTCCTCTGTCATGCATCTGGGTAGTTGCTGGCATTTCTAGTTAGTCTGAACTGCCACAGCCAGAGCAGGGGCTCTTAAGGAGAAAGCTCCCCATACAGGGAGGATACATGTTTCCTTTTCACACTAGCTCAGCCACAATATAAGGCTGGGTTTATCTGCCACTTGGTATAAGGCATCAGAAGGTAGAAGGCTGGACTCTGTGAACCTTAGATCCAGATCTCAACTGCACTAGAGTTTGAGAGAGCAAGTTAGAAGGAGTGTCAGCAGGGTCGAAATCTTGTTGAGACTAAGTTTTTCTTGCTGTTTCAACTCAGACATCAGGTTATTTACTCTTCCACTTAACCTCTCCTCCTGTGGCTAGCAGGTCAGCTTATTGGGTTCATGCCTTTTTGAAAGTGTTGCTAACCTCAAGCATTGAGAAATCACAAATTTACTCTCATATTCATGAGACTGCAGGAGAAACATGCATTTTTTAAATTGAGCAATTAAAATAGTTTAATTAGTGTTTTAGCCCTGATCCTTTGAGTTTCACAGCTTTGGAGCATTTTTTTCCTTGCTTTGAGCTTGACCATCTTTGCCCCCTGTAAAACTGTATTTGTCACAATTGCACAAATGGACAACCAGTGCTTTAGCAAAAACCTCAACTAAACCAAGAACTTGCAGAAATAACCTGAAATTTGGAAATTCCTGGTTTTGCGATTGTGTAAGTTTCGTTTTCACTTTTTCTTTTTTTCTGTCCCGTCATCAGTTATGCATGTCTGTGTTACAACATATCTGCTGAGAATGAGAGAGCTGAAGGGATTTCTGATTTGGTGAATTAGTGTACAAGTGGTCAGCAGAAAGGACTGCAGCAAAAAAACCCGATGAATGAGAAAGCACAAAAGGCTGAACTAGAGCAAAGCCACCCGTATATTGCATGTGCTCTTCTGCTGCATATAAGGGGGCTGCAATTTGCATGCTAGTTGTCTGTGGTCCCTTTCATATGGGTAAGAAGGCCTTTGGGAAAACTTGGCATGATCTACCAAGAATTATTCATCATGTGATGCATACATTTAGGCAGCGAATACCCGCTTGATAGGGGCGTGACTGAAAATAAGGCTTTTCAACGTACTTTATATTGTCCCTGCATTTGCTCTGTAGTCTGAAGGTGCTGTATGTTTTCCTGCTTTGTGTGTTCTAGTGCCCCATATATTTTGTGTTCTTACTGCCTTCTGAAAATATTTGTCATGATTGTTCACAGTGCAGTTATTGTTGGTTTGAAATGCTTATCACAGGGAACATTTTCAAAGGCAAGAGAGGCAACAGAGCAACAACTTCCCCTGGCTGTGTACAGGAGTCAGAGTAGCATTACCAAAGCCTGTAGCTGGTGTTCTCCACGAGAGCTTCCTGTGTCCTGTGAAGGGACATTTCTGCATCCTAAAAGAGTGGCTCTGTGGATGCTACTAAAGAATTGCTGAAGAACTGGGACTGTTCTTTGACTACTTTGAGCTACCAGGTTTAGTTTCTTTGCAGTCAGGTTGCCTTTCTACATCTGGATGTAAACTAATAGCCTCTGGGCTTTTGAGGTATGAGAACCATTGCTGTGGCAATAGTATTAGTCTAACTTGCTTGATCATGACCTTTCTTTTTCCTTTGTTCCAGTTTACTGCCTCTTTTGTGCAGAGACTAGGTGGTGGTGGTACTTGATATGTAGTACCTCTTTTGGTGTTGGCATGTTTGTATCATCTAATACATTGCACAATCATTTTATCTGTCTTTTTTTCTATCTTATTCATCTCAGAGGGCCCCAAAACAAAGAGGCCTCCAAACCCTATGATTTTAGGCCATTAGAGATAAAGCATGAAGGAAGAACTGATACTGCCCCCAGTTCGCAGGTGAAACACAATTCTACCATTCTTGTTAGGCTGAAGGCCATAACCTGTGGGGACATTCTCCATTCAAATCTGTGGGGTTTCTGCTGGGAGCATGTGGTATTTGAAAAAACAGTGGTGGATCCCAGGTGAAGAATACTTTTTTACCTTTTCTGAGGTTCGCGATTTTTGAGAGTTTTGGTGCCTTACCCTTTTGTCATTTTGGATTTTGACAGGGTATTGATAAATGCATTGTATTAGGGAATTTGCTGTTTCGATTACCCTACTCCCATGTGCCTGTAATTATCTTTTTACCTTAGTACTGAGCTTGTCAGGGCACTGAGGGTACCAGTTAATGTTAATTGTCTTGACTGATCTCACCTGAGACTCCCCACTGGCATGTTGTTCCCATGGGCCCAGGACCCCACTGAAGTTTGGGTCTGGGTGCTCAGTGGCTGACTTGAATCCCTGTGTGGGCCCTGGTCCTGGTTCACTCTTTGCTGTGCCAATGGACCTTGTTACCTGCCTCCAATGTTCAGCCTGGTGAGCCTTCACCCCTTTGGTGAGGGATGGTCTGTGTAGGGGTTGCCCTCAGATCTCATTCCACCCCCCTTCTGGCCCTGACAGCCCAGGCTGTTGATAGTCTGCATCAGCAATCAGCTGCTTTTGAAAGAGTCACTGAGCAGCACGTTCATCCAGCTTTTGGCTTGTCCTTTTCACAGGCACAATGCAGGGTGGACAGCTGCAGCTGTCTTCCTGCGACAGGATGGTCAGATCTACCTGTTCTTTGCTGCTCTTCTCCCTGTTGTCCTTTCTATTTGTTCTTCAACTCCTCTTCTCCTGTCAGGGCACCTAGAAGGATGCGATGTCCTGAGTTTCTCCAGCTGGCAGTTCAGGAGCCATTGCAGTGCTCCACGTGGTGCTGGTTGCTATGGCTAATTGCCTCTGAGGTGCCTGCCCTGATTTTAAGGAGGCTGCATGTAGTCATCCTCTAATCTTTCTCGATCTTTTTCTCTTTGTATCGTATTGAAAAGATTTCACAGTAAAATTATTGAACTGTAAGCTGGAGAGGTAAGGTGGGGAATGTAGTAGCTAGAGATAGCACATTGAGCTCTCAAAATATTTCTATTAATTGGGGAAAACCAGCAGGAAAGGACTGGGCTTTATACGTTTTGGTGTCAGTCTCACCAGCTAATGGATGACAGAGAAGTCAATATGCACAGTTTATTTAATTAAGTTATAGAACAAGGTACTTCTGTTAAGTTTTTCACAGTTCTTTTGACCTGTGATCCAGCACTGATATGCAGTTTGGAGAATTCAAGCCTGGAATTTGTTATCTAGAGTAGCTTCTCAATCAAATAAAGAAGGTAAGGTATTTCTCATGGTGTTTAAAAACTGAACTTCACAAAAGAAATTCTAAATTACCAGCTCTTACCATGGTATTGTTACAAAAGCAAACTCACCTTGAATATTATGTGCAGTTTTGGTCACCACAATATAAGAAAGATATTAAACCACTAGAGAGTGTCCAAAGGAGAGCAACAAAAATGGTGAAGGGCCTTGAGGGGAAGCCATATGAAGAGCAGCTGAGGTCACTTGGTCTGTTCAGCCTGGAGAAGAGGAGATGAGGGGAGACCTCATTGCAGTTACAACTTCCTTGTGAGGGGAAGAGGAGGGACAGTGGTGACCAGTGACAGGACCTGAGGGAATGGCCTGAAGTTGTGTTCTTCACCCAGAGGGTAGTTGGGCACTGGAACAGGCTTCCAAGGGAAGTGGTCATGGCATCAGGCCTGATGGAGTTCCAAGAAGCATTTGGATGATACTCTCAGGCATACGGTGTGACTCTTGGGGATGGTCCTGTGCAGGGCTGAGAGTTGGACTTGATGATCCCTGTGGGTCCCTTCCAACTCAGCATATTCTGTGATTTATATGTCTCACTGCAACTATAAGACTAGCCTAGGCAGGGTTCTTTGGCTTTTGCTGTCAATGTGGAGCTATTGATCCATCAACATAAATCCTTACTTATCTCCAGTCAAGTTTATAGGACAATGAAATTATAGGATTGCTTGAATCAATCAATGTTTCTAAAGCAAGCTGTAGAAATATAAACAAGTTACTGATTATTTAATAAAGTCAATTTGCTTAGAAATGCCTGGCGACGGGCAGCAGATGTTACAGTAATTTCTGCTTTCTCTGGAATTTCACAGGGGATGCAAGATCTTAATGTTACTATTAGCGAAGGTAACTTTATTTTAGAAACTCATTCTGAACTCTCACAGCAAGAGGAAGAAACTGTCATTCCTTTTGACCACAAAACCTGTGCTATTTCTAAGTGGAGTTCTTTGAAATAACTAGGATATCTCACAGCTTGTTGCTTTTAGAGGGGACTTAGTACAGTGGCACTACATTTAGTTAGCATAACGAGTATTTTAGCCCCTAAGATATTGACTGAGTTTGAAGTACCAAAACTTTTAGTCAGCTAAGATTAAATTTGTTAGTGAAGTACAAGTTTGCATAATATTTTAGCTTTCCTAGAATTTTAAGCTGGGTGCCTGTTTCCTGAGAAGCATTTAGGTTAATATAACGAGGTTCTGACTTGGCAAAACAATTTAAGTGTAGAAGTGTGTCTTTCAGTTTCTCAGTTGGAAGTGTCATGAAAGTGGCCTCCTCAGTGTGGTTTTACAGTTATTGTGTTTGCCTCCTGAGATCCAGTTTATTGGAGTGTTTTTATTCAAGGTGGTTCAAGAATCTTCCATGTGCTCATGGTGTCCTTTTGGTGCTCCCATCTGTTTTGAATGTAGAGCAAGATCTTTATTAGTAGACTCTGGTGCCTTGGTGGTCTGTCTGTTGGTCTGTCTGTCATAGTTTGTAATGCAGGAGTACAAAATCATCTGATTAATCTGCCTAATCAATCCTTGAACAGGGATAGTAATAATTAAGTCACAGATGGCCATTATAAATCCCTCTATTCCAATAGATTAATATTCCCCGTACTTTGGATATTAGGGTTGTTTTAAATTTTAAAAAAATCCATGTGAAATGTGTCTTTGATCTTTTTAATTGGTATACTTTCAAGATATTAAGAATTCATTTTGGCTTTGGAAAGGTTTTTGTCTTTAAGATAAATTATTATCATACATACTTACACATTTTTGTATGTGGGCTTTGTTAAAGCTTATACATAAACTAGTCTCTGATTAATTTTTTTTAAGCCGTTTTATGGTATTTTGGTCTGCACTATTTTGTTGCTAAGCTGTCTATACCAGAATGTACTTGATCTGTGCTACAAATTTCTACAGACCCTGGGCTTCCTTCACCTATGATAAAGTTGGTGTGGCTCAGCCTTAATTAGATTATTATAGACCTAAAACATACAAGGTAGAATAGCATGAGAGGAGTTGAAATTGGTCATTAGCAGGAGTGCATGGTTAGTCTAGCTGGTGTAGTCATTAGCTTCTAAAATAGATAAGACTACACTTTCCATTTTATATGCTTTGAAGACAAGTCATAGTCCTTAATGTGATTTAGGTTTACTGAGAAGGTCTCTGATCCTGCTTTTTAATAAGCTCTGTATTTCGTGTCGGAGTGATACCAGCGTATGTCAAGCGTTGCTGAGGTTCATAGCCATAGTTGTATTCATTTGGAAGTTAAAATGCATTGTTTTTGGAAGAGCATTTACATAAAATATTATTGCAGTCAGACAGGGCTTTAAGACATGAAGGCTTCCTGTAAAACCTGGATTGTCTGGGTGCCAGGCTTTTTTTTTTCTTTTACAGTTGAGGAACAATTCAGTTCCTCAGACTTTGAATGCTGTTACGTACTTCCCTGTTTAATACTTACCACTGCCAACATCTGTGCAGGCTGAAGCTCTGCCTGCTCAGAATTGAATTGCTTCTGTCTTGTACGTCTGCCATTTGCTGGGGAGCTCCAAGGCAGTGCTGGGGAAGGAGGGATGTGATGGATGTCTTCTTGTAGATAACATTTTATTTGTGATGAGCAAGGCAGTGATCTATGGAATTTACTTGCTGCAGGAGAGAAGAGCTCGGATGGCACCGTGTCAAGGAGCTGCAAAGCTTGGTAGATGCAATCTGGAGTGAAGCCTGGTGGAGGCAAATGCAGACAGTGCTGCTGACTCATAGCAGTCTCAGAGGAAAAGGCTCTCTTCCACTTCTGCTTGCCTCTGGCTTCCTCCAGCATGTGGTTGGTGAGAACTTTTGTCTCCCTAGTTCTCTAGGGAGAATAATATTGACCAGTGTGGCTCAACAAAAGGAAGGGAGGTTGGTGAAAAATATCTGTGCTATTAACTGGTTAATTAGGATGAGATTTCTCATGTAAAGGACCTCTAAAGAGAGACTTGGGATTGATAAATAGCCTGTATGCATTGCTGTCTGCATCCCTGATTCCTTTTCCCTCACCCTGCAAAGCTGAGATCCTTAACTCTGAGATGATGAGTGCGTGGGTCTGTGATGAGGACTGCTCCGGGTAGGTTTTGGAGTCGATGCTGTTGTGCCACCCTTCCTAATGGCTGGAGGTGCTGAGTTAAACTCCTTCAGCAAGTAACAGGTGATGAGGCTTAAAAAATAAAACAAACACCAACATCAAAACCAGAAAAGGATGAAAAGAAAAGCTTGATTATGTGTCGTCTTACGAATTGTATGCTGATGTGAGAGCCTATTTTCTTTCATAATCCATGCATTTGAGAACTATTCATCCCACCTATTTCCCGATGTGACTGGCAAAAGACTCCAATGCTTCTTAAAAAACAAGTGAGGTGTGTACTTGACCTGTGTGTGCTGATAGGAGTTATGCAGTTGACTTTAATAGGAGAGCATCTGAACTCTATATACAGAAAAATATGTCTTTTAACTCAAAAGCCAAGTAAATAAAAGTACAGTGAAATCAGAATATTATTTCTTACCTTCTACACTTATGGTGATTAGTTTAGTTTTTTTGAAGAGACTTTAATGCATATGGATATTTTATTTTTTAATTTTTTTTTTTTAAAGAAGTCCCATAAAATCAGTTGCTGATTGGGTTTGGCTTCTGCCCTCTGATTAATTTCTTGTGTCACTGATCTTGATTCTTGTTGTAGTTGTTCTCAGATAACTTGCCAGCAGCAGCAAACCAGCAGAGCTGTTATTGACCCAGGATAGCAATAAAGTTGTTAATACAAGCAAGGTTTTCTGTGAACTACGTTGCTATTCTGTGGAGCTGATGAGCTGGTTAACACCTTTTACTTATTCTGCAAGGATCTGAGGCTAGAAGGGAATTAATGCAGCTGTGAAGCACAGGAGAACCAAAATAGCAATGATTCAGTTAGAGTAGAGCCAAATCTTCTTAAAATTAAACTCCATTGTGTTAGAGACTTTACTTTTTTTGATACCTATATTATTAACTTCTCTGATAAATGCAGGAAATGTAATACAGTGATATTGGAGAAGCCTTGCACATTAAATCTAAGCTATTGTCTTGGGCTTGTAATAGAAGAAACCACTCTTCATCTGGTGTGTTAGAAGAATCAGATTTTACAGAATTTCTGTTTCTCAAGGTTACCATATGATTCACAACTTAAGTTTTGCATAGCATTGATTTCCTTAACTTTCCGTTAGGGAAGTCTGCAGTACATATATGAGTATTTATAGTTTCATAAGTAACAAACAATACTGGACAGTTCAGGGAGGTTTTTGTCATGGTCAAGGGCATTTACTTGAAAGCTGCTGCTGTTGTTATCCTGAAGATTTTTTTGATTATGGAATTTGGTTACTTTGGTGTGTAACAGGTTGGTGGTCTTCTCTTATAGAGTTTTCCTCTAATTCCTCTTTTTAGTTGAGATAATTTACCTTGTTCCTTTCTTTCAAGATATAACCAGCTTGTAAATTAAGTGCTAATGAACTTTTATGTTGCAAAAATGCTCTATTTTTGCTATTTTGGAGAATGACACTGTTTGTATGTCAGGGCACCCCTGAAAGTATCTTAATATTTTTCTCCCATGATCTGTAACGTGGTCAGGCTCTCCTCCCCTCTTTTTTCTGCCCACATTCCCCAGTTTCCCATACTTGATGTCTAAAAACCTATTCAGCAGCACCGATGTCTCAAGCAGTGGATATGTAAATATTTACTGGCGTGATGGTCAACAACAGTGGGAGGGGGGAAATTGCTACATTCTACCATTCAGGGAACCTTCCAGTTCTGTGTCAGTGTGCAGTCGATGAGAAGAGGAAAGGTTTGCAGTTTGTACTTGACATGTTTTTGCTCTCTCGGTTCCTGTTTTGTTGCAGATGTCATTCATATAGCAGTGGAAGGCTTTATCAGCTCTTGCCGAGGCTTTCCCCTGCACTCAGCACTCAAGGATGGAGCTGTAGTGGAGGAAAATGGAGCCTGTAGATCTCCTGGCATTTGCCTCTGTAGAAATGAATAGTACAAGAGTCACCTTGGCTTTGCTGGTGGTCTTCCTGGTCCTGCTGTATTGGTAAGTGATAACAGTGGTATGGGCTGCATATCAGACACAAAGCCTGCTGAACCTCCACCAACATCTATAAAGTCTTTTATTCATGTGGGGAAACTGGGAGATAATTGCCTGGGAGGGAAATGGAGGGGGAGTTGGTTTGGATGCAGAGATTGTACTAAATACTCACAAAACTCATGATGCTTTTAGAGAATTCTCCCCTTGCAATATTGTCTTATAAGTGCTTTACCAACAAACTGCTAACAAAAATTGTCTTCAAAATGAAAAAAACCCAACTTATCTGTTGGTTTCTTTTTAATTTCTGTGGGCAGCAGGAACATTGGTTAAAAAGAAACCAAGTTTTCATTGGACTTCTCTCTACTATGCAGCACACTTGTCCCTTGCCATGTTTCTTGGCTGAAGTGTACAGACACTTTAACTGCTGCTTAAATTTCCTCTCTTGTTCTTTCCACACTGACTAGTGGATACAAATCAGAATAACAGCAGCCCTGATGGTTACCACAGTAGGCATTGCAGTGAGCTGTGCTGAAATGAGAAAACCTACCCTGTCCCAACAATTTATTTCAGAAATTAAATTAACAGAACTGGGAGTACTTTTCTGACTGTTTTTACTTGTATACCTCCTCAAATCCTGCTTTCCAGTCAAAGAATGTTTTTTTTTCTCAATTGTATGAGTGTTCAAGAAAAAGGTGCAGGTATGGTTATAGAAAAAGAACATGTGACAAACCCCCAGAGCTAACCTAGAAGAGAATAGTGATGGCACCATGAGTTTAGCACAATTGTTGTAGCAATGTAAATGACAGATCACTTCTGCATGTATTTTGTCATTCTTTCACCCTGTTGAGCATCAATTTCCTTCTGTGTCCAGAGAGGGTCTGGAAAGACTAAAAAGAGTCAAACTCATATCTGATGTGCATTGCCATAGGTAGGTGGGTGGCCCTGATTTCTTAACAAGATCTCCCCAAATCATCACAAATGTCCAAGTCCTACTTCCTTTGAATTTTACTGGGAAAAGAATGGCAGCTCTAGATCTTTTAAGTAAGACCGTGCTGTTTAGCTGCCAACCTGTGCATCTCTGTGAGCTTAAGGGGATGAGAAGGAGGACAGAGGCACATCCACAGTTCAGAAAAGCAGCAGATCAGGTGGTGAGATCTGACCACCTGTGAGTTATCTGAAAGAGCCTGATACTTCCATGTAGTTCATGTCCAGATGTGCAGAGATCTGTGAAGACACAGAAGTGCTCCTTGTAAACGTTGGGTACATTCTGGTGTGTGCTTGTCCAGGGGCTCATTTTCTGGTTCCATTTAGGGAAGGCAGTTCCTTCCCTTGAAGTTATAACATGGTGTTTTAGTGCACATTCAGTCTTGCCATTAACAAAACTAGCTCTAATTGCAGAGTTAAGGCAGGCTCATGGCTATGGTCAGTCACTACTGAACAGAGTGCCTATCATTTAAGTTTCAAAAAGTTCAATTTAGCAGTGAGGTGGGAAATTGTCTGACAGTAGAGACACTCCATTTAGTGTGCCTCCTTTGCTGGTTGAAGGTGAGTTATGTGAAAGCATCAAGAAAAGGAAGCTGAAGTTTTATATGGGGAAAGTGTTTTATACTCTTCCCTGCCAATGGTTATTACTGCCCAGTCTTGTTGATCTACAGATTCAGGTTGATTTTTAAGCAGCTTATTAAATACAGGTGTCTACAGGTCACTATTCCAATGAGAAGCTTAAACCTGCAAGGAAATATGCTGGGCAGCATCTCTGGGCTATTGGTAGGTTTGCCTGGTGGCTGAGTTATTCAGACTCATTTATCTCAGTAAAATGCAGTGACTGAACCTGTAAGCTAATGTCTTGAAGCACATCTGCTAGTGTGGTGATTGTTGTTCAGACTTGTCAACTTATTCATTTTGAGTCTATTTTGTTTAGTTTTTTTACTGCATGCCTGTTTAAACAAATGAGTAAAGCTCAGTGCATGCTCACAGATTGCTTTATTCATGGCTGAAAACTTGGGTTCAAGGAATCATTTAAACAGTAAAACGGTTGCCAATAGAAATGCAGGTTCTTAATGCTAGAGAATGTTTTTATTACAGTCATGTTGCATATCTGATTATCTGACTCTTCTAGGAGTCAGAAAACATGAGTGTTGTGTATGGCAGGAGTGATAATAAAGTAATAACTCTTAAAGTTCTTTTGATGTTTATGTTTTCATTCTAAGCCTTATTCTCATTATTTAATGACTCCTGAATTATTCTTTTTCTAGCTTTTTCTGCCAGGATTGTACCTTTTCAGAGGGGCAGTCATGGGAGAAGGGAGGAACGAATATTTGCTGTTGTAAATTTTGTTATGGTAGTAGCTTATAATTGATCAGGGTCATGTTGTGTCAACTCTTGTGTGAGTACAAAGAACAGGCAGTTTGTCCACCTTGTCGGCTGTAAAAGGCTTAGTGAGGCTCAAAAGAAGGCAGTTGCAGGTAGAGGAGAGAGTCAAAAGATCTAATGCACACTGGAATAGGAACATGGTGATGGCAGCTGTCACGCTATTGAGCTATTTCCTTTGCATGATTTTTGTTGTGGGTGGGGGTACTCAGTGGTTTAAATGACAGCCTTGAGCTGCTGTCCATCAGCTCGGCCTCAGTCACTGTTAGTGTGTGTGTATTGTAGGGCCAGCTGTGATTTGTCACAGTTCAGCTGGCAGGTGGTATCTTGCTAAGCTGTGATAAGACCAATCTCTTCACATTTTTGGGTATGGTGAGGTCATATGAAGAATGGGTTGATTGGGAAAAGGAGGAGAGGGCAATAGTGGCATAAAAATAAACTTCTGGGGAAGATAGAGTTCTTAGGAAGAAACTTGAATGATTTGATAATTTTTTTGGCTGTTATTTATGGTACAATGAAGATCATCAATAACTCTTTATAAAAAATCCTTTAATAGCACATCTCTGATTCCTCATGTGTTGTCATCAGTGTAATATGAGGGTGATTCTTGTAGTGCAGTGTGTCAATTTTAAGTCAGTGGAAGCAAGTATAATCTCTGTGTTTGTCTTCCACATGACCTTAAGTCAGCTATAAGGAGAGGCTTTTTAAGGTAGCTGATCTAACGTTGAGATTAGAAATAACTGAATGGCTTTTGGGTACATAGTCTCTTCAGACATGAAACAGGAAGAACAAACTCGAGGTTGGTTTTTTGGTAATCTGTTAATTCAAGAGTCTGCTCAAACCTGTTTGCTGTCCCCCATTCCTGAAGGACTTAGTCGTCTGCTACCCTCCCCATTCTACTTGGTCTCTGTAGGTCTCTGTAGGTCTCTGTAGGTCTCTGTAGGTCTCTGTAGGTCTCTTCTTGCAGACTTCATATCATGGATTCTTGATGGCTGTTGCTACATCATTGCTGTTGTGATAGGCAATTAAATTACTGCTTTATTGACCACAAAAAGGCATAATATGGCTAAATACCTGAAGTTCAGTCATACCAGTGGCACAACACTTAGCACTCTTAAAAAAATCTCTTGTCCATGTCCCTCCCAGCCCCTGTGATTTCTTTCTACCCAAACTGATAATCAGAGCAGTTTCTTTTAAGTGCACTTTCTTTCTCTAGCAGTTGCAAGCACTGCTGTCTCTATTTGCCTAATCTCTGTGAATCTCAGGGTTTTTTTCAGGCATGAAATAAAACCAAACACTTAAGGGAGGGATGAGGTTAACATTTACAAATCCCAGTGATATTCTCTATTGAAAAATACAGTAGTATATCTATGCAACATATTGTTCATTTTCATTTCAAACATATGCTGAGTTGGATATCCCATGCTTGGCTGTAGCTGCAAACATTGCTTTGTGTTTTTCTTTTTGCTGTCTGGGTAGATGTTTGATAAAATGAAAGCAGGAGTTTATCTTGCTTTAAAGTTTAATGTACCATAAGCTGAGCATTATGAAGAAGCTGTCACAGCATTCAGATACCTGTGTTCAAACTGGATTATCAACCCCTTGTCTAAACAAACCTGGGTTTTTTTAGAAACATGGAGGTTGGATGGGAGTGTTTGTTTATGTTTGTAAGACACGTGTCTAATTGCATGCTTTCAAACATAGCAAAACATATACTAATGGTGTTCTTGGCTGTTTCTGAAAAGCTGAGTAATTCAGAAAGATGTCATTTGCACATTTTTACATTCTACAATTTTACAGTAATATTAATAATCACTTGTGTTACAAACATGTATAGAGAGCCTAAGATATTTGGGTTCCACTGGATCAAGGTACTGTCCACCCATTGCACAGCAAGTCAATCCTGACCCAAAGCATCTGCAGTCTCTGATCAGAAAGAATGAAAACTAAGTATTTTTCCTCCTCTGATCTTAAGTTTAGAAGTTTGCATACAGAGAGATTTGGGAGATACTTACATATGGGAGACATGTTAGAGTTCATCAGTTGGTACCATACCTGTACTAGACCACATCAGAAGTTGAGCTCAGGACAGGCAGTATTTCAATACAGGTGACTTCAGTATGATTGCTTGTTTGGCATTACTTGGCATTCCGTGGTTTTGGAAAGGGAAAGTTTAGAGGTGATCTTTCTCCAGCATAAACTTCATTCTGGTTTTGCAGAACTTTGCTCTTTGGGCTTGAGTTAGGTAAAACTGAGGTCAAATAGACCTCAGGTGTTGAGGTTTTTTTCCAAATCGGATACTATCTAATACGAGATCTTTGACCAATTTTTGCTGCTTGAAAAATCAGTATTTACTGAAGATGTTTGATAGCTAGAGCTTTGAGCTTATAGTCTGAGCACAGGCGTAAGGTGAGCAGATTATTCTCCCTAACACATCCAGATAATGCTTCTGGACAGACTCAGGGACAAGCAGTATGAAGTCTGGATCCTTTCTGGATCCACCACTGACTGTGGGTGGGCAGGCTCTAACCTTTCCACCTGTCGCTGATGCCATCAAAGGCACAGTGTTGCAAGGACCACTATGGCTGGAAACAGGCCTGGGTACAGAGCATCAATATACACTCAGAAAGATGTACAGCTCCACTCTGGCGTCAGGCTCTTTGAGCTGAGAGGTTCAGAGAGGCATTCTAATTCTCAGATGTTAAAGCAAGCTTGTTTCCCTCACTGGCAGAAAGCACAGCTCTGTAGACAATGAGTGCTCAGGGGCCAGTGGTCCTGTACTGCTGCTGGGCTCTGGCTGCTGAACATGTCTCCATCTTCCACATCCCTCCTGCGGCCGTGGCCGACCTCTGAGCTGGGATCTAAGGTTACGGTCCCTAATGAATCTGCCCCTATTACAGCCTTCTAGCTTCTCAGTTTACAGTGAACACAGCATCAGGTTTACAGGGTCAGAAGGCAGGGAGGTTTGAGGGGTTTTATATTCTGTTAACCCCAGCTGGTGTTTTTCTTTTTCCCTAAAATGGCCGTTATGTCAGTGGAAATCATTCTGCTTCCCTCCCCTTCAGTTGAATGTCCCATTATGAAAGCTGGGAGGATCTGACTCAACAGGAAACATCAGCAAACTGCTGTTGATGACAGAAAAGAAGCCTAAAAGATTGTGAATTGTCTTTGTCATGCAGTTTCACATCGAGCAAATCCGGAATTCCCACTAATGTGTCAAACATAATTCGATCCCACAGCTGTGCAATGTAAGGCCTTGTCTTTGAGCTAAATCAAGCATCTCTAGGTGAGCCTGAGAAGGAGCAGAGTAAGCTACTGAATTATAATTTGGAAAAGTGCCACACCACAAATGACTAAATACTTGCTTTCTCTGGGAAAAAAGTAGATTTGATCATCCAGAAAGAAGTTCACTCAGTGCCCTGATTATGCTGCTTTCAGGTAAACAAAGTTATGTTATTTTTTTGGGAAGAGGCAGAACAGTTTTCTGTCACTATTGCAGCTTCAGAGCTAGATTCTCTGGGATGTCCTCAGAGGCTGTTAGAACACCTTGGTTATTCTGATAAACGTAGCTGGGCCTCTAATAATGTGCAGGTTTGGTTTTGTTTGCTTGCACTGCACCTCAAAACTCAGAAACCTCTTATGTTTGAGTTGTTTTGTTTTAAATTTAGCTATTACATGTCAAGCAGTGTTTATTTGGAGGCCCTCAAGGGCTTGCTTAGTTTTTGGCTTTTATGAAGGTGCATTTTACCCTAAAAACTCTGCGTAAAGAAGTCAATAGCCAGCCTATTAATTCCTTGTGGCCTTTGTTTTCCCCTAAACCTTTTCATGCCCCGTTAAATCCCATATTAAAGCAGAGTTTTTAGTGCATGGAGATTAGAGCATTAATATGTTAAGGTAGATGTACAGGGATAGGATAGTTTCCTTTAGTTTTCCTTTCCTTCCTTCTCTTATGGTCTCCAGAGGTAGTGTCCAATGGAGCATGCTACAAATGCACACAAATGATGCAAGAGCAAACAAGAGCTGTACACAGCCCTTGAGCCATCCCATTTCTGCTTTCCCTTCCTGCAGGGCTTGCAGTGGACTGGGTCTGGTCTGGACTGGGTTGCAGAGGCAGCAGAGATTGTTAAGGGGGTGAATTACTCTGACTTCTCCATCAGGCAGCTTCTGCCTGCAACTGTTCTCTGGAGCTTCACTTAGCTCTTCTGGACCAGCACTTTGGTTTTAGCTTCTGATCTGCTGTTTACCTTGGGGCAGGTTGCTTTGTTTAACTTAGGATATTTGGGCACCTCTCAAACTGATTTTGGGGGCTCTGAATTAACTTTGAGGAGTTCCTGCCTCCATCTACTGACTGTATTAGAAATTTTATACACTGCTGGTAGTGCTTTAAATGGATTTGAAATTAGTTGGTGAAACAAGGCAGTGTTTCCTCCTTAGAGAGGATGCTCTGCCTGTACAAGCAGTGGGGCACTCCATCGCATTGCACTGGGGCTGTCTCTTGCCGTCTCTGTGCGTTTAATTGCATGTCTGCTGCAAAGTCTCCAAACAATGCCATGAACTTTGCTCTTCCCTGAACCCCAGGGGAGCATACTGGCAGGTCCTGTGACTGCCCTGCACCGGGGTGCTCCAAAGTATGTGGACTTGTCACACATTTCAGGTAGCAGACCAAGTGTCCTGCCAGCCTGCCTATTCTCCCTCTTAAATGAAAAGTTAAAACTTGGGCAGTTTTGACAGGTTAGAGCTCCTCAGTGCTGAAACACAGACCTATGTTCTCCTTTCTCTTGTCTTCTTTAACACTTTAACACATCATTTAAAGAAAGTTACCTATATTCTTCTTCACTCCTTTTTATCCTTGCATCAGACTTCATCCATACCAACGTTTGCTGTATTTTGTCCTCATTGCTGGCTCACAGGTAATTAATACCTTTGATTAAGAGCCATGCCTTGCTCTTCTGTAGGAAAGTTTTATACAATACTTAATGGAGTTGTCTGAAAAATATTTTAAAATAAAATACTGACAAATTATTGAGAGATTGCCTTTTATCAGTTCCCCTTGACATACCCAAAATCTTTAGATGGATTTTTCCATCTCTTATCTCCCTAGTTTTGTTTTTGACTTTTTTTCCCCCACTGAAGACAAAGTTTACTCTTCCATGAGCTCAGTGTGTGCTAACTGAGCACACAGCAGAAAGAGCTCAAACTATTTTCTGGTTTGGGTTTGGATATGCATTTTTTTCACTTTCACAGGAATAGTGGAGGAGCTTAAGAAAATGACGTCCAATGTCTGTGTCTTCCTTCTCTCACTTTTATGTGCCATTGCTTACACTGGTGACAATTTCTTTTAAGCTTTACTTACTAATTTGACATGTGTTTTCTATGACTGGAGTGATGTGCAGGTCAATAGAGAGTACAAGGGTTTTAAGGCAGGGGTCATCTAGAATGTGGGAGATTCTCCATATCCATTCCTTTGGTACTTTCTCTCCTGGCCAGTTGCTGCTTTCATGGTTCTGCAGAACCTGTGAGGTTGTTAGGGGAGTAAGGAAGCAACAAACAAGGGAAGGGGCAAAACCTGTTATATTACTTTTTGCTTGGGTAGGAAAAGAAGCTGAATGCCCAGCAATGGGCACAGAAGGATAAGATTCCATATGAATTCCTAGTGGGTCGTTACAGATTGAGGCTGGAAGAAAGGAGCTGAACCGAGATGTATGTTGGGAGTAGGGAATGGGGCAGCGTCTGGGTGCTTGTGTTGACAAAATAAAGTTGACTTCCTTGGAAATAGTTCCTGTCAGCTAGTAAAAGCCTTGTGATACTCATTAGGAGTTGAGGGGTATGGGAAACATGAAAAGGCAGTGGACTTAGAGGACATGAGAAATTGGTAACTGTATGATCACAAATGAATGCTCTTGGATGAGAACTATTGGCAGAGTTCTAAACCTGTAACCCTAAGTATTGTTTTAACTTACTCAGTAGCAATAAATCTGATGTAATCTGCACATGCATGTTTGTGGTTTCTCATCCAAAAAGCTCCAAAGAGCTTTTATGTAAACACCCTCTCAGTAGAGCTATAACAATTGAAGAGGTCGTCAAGGCACGTGGTTTGAAATGTGGGAAAGAGATGAAATAAAGCACCCTGGGTGAGGAAGGAGCAGCTGAAGGATCTTCAGTGGGTTGCATGCTAGCATGAGAGACAGAGACTGATGGTGGTCAAGACTGCGAGGGCCTTCTTCCATTACTTATAAAATCAATATGATCTGTTTGTTCTCCAAAGACTTTAGCAAACCCCTCTGTTTTAAGATTTTCTGAAATGCTTGTCATGGGTCGAGATGCAGCAATCTCTCCAAGAGAGTTCTCACTGTAAGCTTCATGGTAGCAAAACTGAGAAGCTGTATGTTTATGTTAGGATAGATTTCAGTGAGTGTAACACTGTTGTACTGGATTGATTAGTGTCTCTGAAAGTTATGATGAATTGTACCCAGTATGGGACTCTGAGCTGACTGAGCATTTCCTCGGTAGCCATTCAGGTCAGAGCTCTGGCCAACAGCTTTAGGAAGAGCAAATGCCTCTCAGTGGTTCTAGAAGGACTTTAGGTCCGCTCTTTAGCTCAGGAAACAGGGTTGTTTGGTGTAACATTCAGAAGCCTTCACCTCTAGATATGTATCTGGCTTGCTATTTCTCATCCCTTCTTTAGAGCTAAGAATAGGCGGTGCAAAGGTAAAGGATCCTCAGCTTTGTGAGAACTGTACCTAGCTAGGACAACAAACCTTGAGCCTTGCCTATTTCAGAAGTATCTTAAAATTGTTTTGTCTACTAGGATGTTTTAAACCTAAGGTAATTTCTCACAGTTTGGACACCATCTTCAGTAGTTGTGTTTTTAAACTTTAAAAAGTTTAAATTTTTTGCAGTAGTTCAGTATCCAGTGGTTTCACAATTTATTTTCTTTCCTGAGATACAACTTTTGAGTAATATAAATGGAAATGCTCTCAATTTTAGTGGAAAATCAGCCATCTGGTGTTCTCCTAGGACAAAGAGCTGTGTTATTAACTGAAAGAGACCATCAGATCTTGAGCGTCAGGCACAGAGCAGTGAGGAGCCTCCCCAGAGCAAGGTTGCAGAGAGAGCTTGGAATATTAACTGTGGGCACAAGATGGTGGAAGGACCGTAGGAACTTACACTTTCACAGGCCATGAATCTCTTAAGGACTGATGTATTTACAGTGTAAGGGTGTTCATCCTGTCAGGACTCAGGCTGGGATTTGAGACTTGGGATTTGAGTAGTTTATCCCTAACCTGCCTTCTCAGCTTTAGTAGGCTCAAGCTATTAACAAGCATGGTAAGGAGGCCTTTATTTCCATGATAGCTGGTGACTCAGTTCCTCTTTCAAGCTTTAACTGTATCACTGGCAGACATTTTTCTATTTAATTTTTGACATTGCTAGGGATTCTGTACAGTAAAGCCTTTTTCTCCCTTCTTATCCCCCTTTTTATTTACGTTCCTGAGTGAGAGCATAGCCAAGCAGTGAGCTCAGTGCCATGGAAGCATTTTATATTTTGAGCAGAGATAAAAATCTCATTCCTTCTATAAACAAAACAAATCAACAGATGATGCCCAGGAGAACCATTTCTCTATAGCCATTTTCCTCCAACTGCTTTCTATTCTGTGCAGCTTGCAATGCACCATATGAAATACGTGTGTGCCTTTCTATGTGTGCAAAGCACAGGTTTCCTCCAGACAGTGTCAGCTTTATCATTAAAAAAAACCCAAACAACAACAACAACAAAATCCCACTTTTTTTTTTCTTTTACAAGGCTGTAATAATAAGATTACTAACAGTGAGTTGAGATGTTTTGTTGTTTAATACTGTGTACTTGCTAGAGGATATGCTGCAGGGACTCTGCAGCCACAGCCACTGCATCTTCCCTCTGAATGGCTTTGGACTGTTGTCTGTGCGAGGATGAGGGACAGAAATAATCTGAGTGAGTCTGAGTGCATCATAAACATGGCAGGGATGAGGGTACAGAAGAATGGCTTGTTCAGAGTTTGCTGCCCTGTGTGTGCTCACCTGTGTCCCTGTGTCAGGGAGGAGTTTCTCTCCGGTGCTATGGCAGCTTTGTGGCTGGGCACAAGCATGTTGCAGGAATGAGACTGGTGGGAGGCAATAGGAAGTGACCCCTTCAACCTGTTGTAAGCCCCTGGTTAGTGGCACCTCTTGCTCTCCTGCTTTTGTTTGGCTATAGTGAACAGTTCAGAGGCTTAGCTGGATGGCCAAAAGCTGCAAGGGGGTGGGGGTTGAGACCCAGAGGCGCCATGGAAGGAGATCATGCATGGGAAAGAACAGAGGGTTGTCTGGATGAGGAGTGGGTAGATAAAGTGCACGGCAAGGTCTCCCATGCTTGGGAGTAGTTGCAGGTCAGCCCTTGGCAGAGGTGCAGCTGCAGGTATATCTTATCTCAGCAGCATCTCTCTGCTCACCTCCCCCTCCTGAGATGTGCTTCTGTACAGGAGGACGGTGGCTATGCCAGATGTTCCTAAACTGGGGCCTGAGGGAGTAGTATCTATCCTTGCAGGGGCAGGGAAAGGTGATAAAAGTTTGAACATTGCTAGGCTAATGGACTATCTTTTTGCCATAAATAGTCATCAGTCTCTGAAACGTGAAGGACCTTGGAGCTAGCTGGGGGGGCAGGAGTGCAGTAAAATTTGGCAACACTACTTCTGGTCGTCTAGATAAAGCATGGTTTAGAACTGAAGGAAAATAATGTGGTTTCTCATCCAAAACACGACCAAAAGCTTTTATGTAAACACCTTGTAAGTATACGTGTATGTACACACATATGTGTACGTTTATACTTGTATATTAATACATAGAAAGTGACTCAGAACAAACAGCTTCCAAATAAACAGCCAGACATAACTGATGTGATCCTTGGATAGATCATGCTCAGCGCCCAAAGCAACCCCCTTGTCCCATCTCTGGCCAAATGACTTCTGGCAGCTAAGGAAATGACCTTGGGTAAAACCAATAGGACTTTTATAACAGGGACGTTAGCTATTGACCCTGGGTGTATTTTATGACACTGCCTTGGTTTTACCTTGTATATCTTCATTCTGTTGTTGATGTGTTGTTCTGTGTTTTTGAAAAACTGCAGTCTGTCCCCAACGCTCCAGTATCTGTCACTGCAGCACCTGGGCTGTGGGTTCACCCTCATCAGCACCAGATCGTTCTCTAAGGCAGATCTCATCTGGGCCAGGGTGGGCACATGGGAGAATTTTGATTTATTTAACTGGAGTGCAAGACAACTAATTTATACTATTTCTGCTATGCTACTGGGAGAAGATGAACTGTACTGATCTGGTTTGAAATTCACTTTTCCATATTAACAAATTTCAGTTATCAGAGCTTTTTTTCTACCAGATCAATGCTTTGGGTGGTGTGGCTGAGATGGTTTTGATCAGACTCTTCTTGCCCTAAACCTGAATCATTTGCTGAATCATTAAAACGGGGTCTCAAACTTGCTTGCGAACTCAGTTCCATTTACTTTGCACAATTGCTCTGGTAAAGTTAGGAAGCAGCAATAAAAGTTCAGTAGAAATTTCCCTGACTGCCAAGTGCACATAAATCAACTTTTTAAAAAAAAAACTTCTATTGCTGAAAGTGCTTCCCAAGGTGATTTGCTTGTGTCTGAGCATTTAGGCTTGTAGCCTCTGTGTAGTTTGAACTCAGAGCTTTAAGGAAATGAAAGCTGTGTTGTAATATAGCTGACTTTTTATTTTATTTCCCAAAGAAATAAAATATTTTAGGTACTTAGTTCTTTTGAAAATTTGAGTTAGAAGGGGCTGGTTAACAGTCAGAAATCTTGTTGCAGTTGCTAGAGGCAGGGGCTGGTTGTTTTTCTGAGTGGCACTATTTTGGGTCAAGTTATAGAGCTGACTGTAAGATTTAAAAACATTTTGGTAAAGTTGACATGGTCAGCTTGTCTCATTAATTATCCCAGAAATTCTGAACTCTTAAATAACTACTCTAAGCTGGTTTACTAATGCAAGCCCTTTAGATTCATAGGCTGAATTTGGCTTGCATTGTTCAGACCAGTGATAAAACAGTATGTGGCTTTTCTTCTTTCTTACCTGAGAACAGTTAGAAATAATTCTCTTACCTTTTGTTATCCTTCAACTTTTGTGTGGAATTTTTTCTGACTGAAAAATGTTGTTAAACATAATATTGATACAGTAAAGAGCAACCCACACAGAAACTCAAGCTGCACCATAAATCCTTCTCTGAAGTTGCTCACACTGGTTATGTAAATAAAAGAAAATTGATGCTGTTTGCATAATTGTGATCACACAGGGGAGATTGCTCTTATGTGATAGAAGTGGCATGTGTATATGTGTGTCCATCCACCTGTCCATCCACCCAGCTCTGTTGTTTTGGTTAGCTCTGTAGCTGACATAGGCACCACAGAACCTAAAGCAGAAAATGCGGTTTCTCAAGGTTTCGTGGAAGATCACTAAAACGGCTGTTTTGTCTTTTCCTTGCTTGGCAAAAACCTTTTGACTGAAAAATATATTGCTCTGTTCAGGAGAAATTACTATATGTAGTCAAACACTAATGACTTTCTGTTGAATGTGGTGGATTTTGGTTTCAATTCCAAACAGTGCACTGTATCTCTACAAACTAGAGATGTTTCAAGCCCTGTGACTGTTGATCCCCAAGGATGCAGCTGATCCATCTATGGGTTTTTTATTTGTAAATTGCATTGCATTTGGAAATAGCTGGTGGCCAAAATCATTATCATTGTGTTAATTTAAAGATCAGTCAGCGTTTTCAAGGGCTGGACAGTTTCAAGAGCTTTCTCTGAGCAAGTTGGAGGCTTTGTCTTGTAGGCTCTGAGCAAATTGTTACAAAACACAAGAGAGTTAGTAGGAGTTTGTAGAATCATAATTAATTGACAATGGTTTTTCAAAAACGACATTTTTCAATTTAAAATAAGCTGTTAAAACAATTTAGAACAGTGTTGTGATAGTCCCTTGACACACATGGGGAGCTTTGGGTTAAACATATAAATAATGCTGAAAGGACTATATTTAGTTCCAGACTGATCCAAGGACAACTGAAAAATTGAAGGTCAAATAACAAAACAACAAAAAGAAAATTATAGCCCTCCTTGTTCTGTTCTGCAGCATGCTGCTTGGCAGCCGTGAAGGTTCAATACTGGGGAATTTGTCACATACAACTATTTATGATTTGTACTTTAAGCAGAGCAAGCAAGCATGAAGTGTGTGTACTTATTGACAACAGCACATCACTGAGTCTTGTCACACTGAATCTGGACAGCAGCTCCCAAGTACTGCAGAATTTTGGGGGACTGGATATTAAAAGATCTGTGAAAACCCAATCAATCAATCAATCAATCAATCAATCAATCAATCAGTCACAGCTTTCCCCATGCTCTGTCTTGACCCTTGGGCTCTAGCAGTTTCTGCTTGGAAAGTGTAACCAGGTGCTAAGTGTTGGGCTAAGACCATTGCTTGTTTCACTGTTTTTATTTGTACAAGCTATTAAAACTATTGAACAAGAGGAACTTCAATTCTCTACTGGTTGGGAGAACTTTTAGTCTATGCTTTAGCAGGACTTTGTTTAAACAGCCCAAGTATAGAGCTCAGTGCTTGCAATTGCAGACAAGACAATGACCTTCAACCTGTCCAAGTCAACCCTCTGATTGTGGTGAACTTTCTTTCCTCCTTTATGGACAGACCTAGTGCCTGCACTGCTGATCCAGTCAGAATCCGAGCTAGGTGCTAGGCTGTATCTTCACCCAAGAATAGTATTTCATTTAAGTGGCTGCAGGTAGCACAGGCACTGTTAGAGCCACGGGACCAGATCTCAGCAGGTCATGCCTATTTATTCAGCTGAGGTTCTACACAAGGACAGCGAAACTCTGGATGCTCAGGCTGATAATACATTGATGGAAATTGCCAGTGATGTGATTTGTGCAATCATGTTTATGCGATGTTTCACTTGACCTAATCTTGCCAAGCCTGATCATGCCTGCCTGTCCTCTTGCGCAGCTCCCAGCGTGCCCACAGCACTTGCCTACTGGCCAACCAGGCCACAGTTCCTGAGGCCAGATCACTTCCCTGGAGTATCTGCTGGCCAGTTTGCTCCTGCTGCTTGACACAGGGTGACTGCTATGTTTTTATTAGGGGATTTTGGTAGTACATGGTGTAATTAATTATTTTCAGAGGTTTTATTTCGTTTAAGCTAGTCTCACACTAGCCTTCCTCTCCTTGAGCTGCTTATGAAACTGAGCAGTGGGGTTTTCAAATTTGCTAGTACACTTTATATCAAATGTGTGCATTGTATGGATAATGCCTATTCAGACAAATATTTGGCTACCAGTTGGGCGAGAATCGAATGCATTCCTAGCAGTGTTCAAAAATGAGTGGGAATACATGTGGTCCAGCTCAGTTAGCAACTTGTCCCAAGATAGATGCATTCAATTCTGAAACTGCAGCATTCAGAGAAACAGACTTCTTTTTCTTAGATGGAAACCATGTCTTGCATAATCTGTGTTTTGGTGATTTCATTTAAAATCTAGGCTTTGCCTGTCAGATGGGAAACAATTGTTTACTTCAAATACTAACTGCTGTTGTTTACATTTTCTGTGAGCATCTCTCTCTCTCCCTCTCTCTCTCTTTCTCTCTCTGTCCCCCTTAAGAACATCTTTGTGCATGCTCTATCTAAAAATAAATCAAATTGGAGGCCCAATAATTAGGGTCATTCCTTTAGCAATGAGTTAATCTCTTTAGAGAAGTGAAAACCAAATTGGGATTGTTCTCAGCCCAAGTCTCAGATAATGCATCGGTTTTGGTCTGGTTGTTTCTTCAGCTCCTGAAATTTATGTATTTAATCTTGACTGTGTTTTGGAATAAGATGTAAACTTAGTTATGGTTTAGAAGATTGGTTGAAGTCTTATCCTGATGAAGGCCTATGTAAACTTGAAATTTGGCCTTAAAAGTTGTGGAAAACACTAATTCTTGCAAATATGTCTCTTAATAGGCATGTTTCTAACAAGAGAATGTTCACCCGCTCTTTTTTTTTCTTTTTTACAAGGAGCAGTTACATGAACAATGTATCTGTTTAGTTGTGCTATTCATTTATAGCTTCATTTCCTTTTTCTCCAACTTTTACAGATTATTTATAGACTAATTCTGAGTTCATAAACTTATATATGCAAACATATGATTTTTTTTTTTAAACTATCAGATATTCATGATTTGGGTGAGGAGTCCCTGGGCAGAACAGGGAGTGGCACAGGTGAATGTGGGTAGAGGTCTGGCTTTGCTTTTGTATATGAAGCTTGACACTTGGATATGCATGTGCATAAGAAGAGGAAGAGGAGATAAATTCCTGAAACCACCATTTCCCTTACTGTTGACTACCAAAAAAGAAATAAAAAGGGAACTCCCAGCCCTCACTATTTATGGTATGTCACCACAACATATTTTGGAGTTGTTTTTGAAGGGTCATTAACTTCACTATCTAAAAGTAAGCAATCAAGTGGCATTCTTCTAGCTGTCAAACAGAAGTTAAATGGATTCTTTTAAATTAGTTTTCATCTATGAAGAACATTTAGTAGTTCATGTTTAGTCTGTAAGGGTGCTCAAATGCCCTAGTTAAAAGTCAGAGCTAGCCACATCAGGAGCAATAATCTTTACACATGTGGAATCTAACTATGCATGCCTTTGTGATGAGAGGAATACACCTTTCCCAACATAACCAAGTAAGAAATACCTTAGCAGCATAGCAGGTTTGATTATGATCTTTATTAGCTTGCTGTAAAGCAAGAGCAGCACTGCTGAACTCTGTGGAGTTGCTCTAATTTGAAGTGTGAGCTCTGAAATACAGAGCAGAATAAATTCACTTTATACGCCTTAACTTGGAGAAGACAAGTCTGTGTGGCAGTCCCAGCAGGATTACCAGCATTCAATCAGTTTTGGGGCTTGTATATCCCAGCATTGTAGGCAGGCTTGGGAAGCTTAGTTTGCAGTAGAAATGTCTCTGCTCTTCTACAGAATGCTCTGGTAACAGCCAAACTTCCTAAATAATCATCATCCCTACTGTTCAGTGTGTGAATGCTGGGAACAGAAGTGTTGGGGGAATCTTTCACAGTTCTGGCAGAAAATGTGTCTCTTGGAGAATAGGAGACTTTCCACTGGCGCAAGTCCTTACTTTCAAAGACCTGTCTCTTTGCTGAGACAACCATCTGCCCATCTCTGAGGGATGGCAGTTTGCGGTGTGTTGCTGCTGGGGGTAGGTGTTATCTTTCCAGGTGGCTAGGAAAGCCTCTTACACTTGCGTGCCGTTGCCATCGGCAGAATGCACAACTGCAGGATTTTGAATGCTTAAATTCGTTATTCAAACTCCAAAATATTGTGCAATTTTTTTATTTTTTTTTTTTTTATCACAGGGAGTGGGGTGATCCCTAATCCTGATGACTCCCACTTTTGCTATTCAATCCTTACACATGTCTTTACTTGCTCATAGGTTTCAGGACTTTGAGATTGCTTTCGGTTCTACCTAGCAATGACAAGCCTAGAAATGAGCTTTGGTTGGGGCCCTTTATCCATGCCCAAACTCCACTTCCTTGTGCAATCATGCAGTTTTAATATTGATGCTTTCATAAAAATCCAAATAATGAGAGATTCATGATAAAGCTGTGAGATTTTGTTGCCAAGTTTATGCTTGTGGAGCAGAACTAATAAAACTTTAAGGAGGAAGCCTTAGCCAAGTTTTTAAAAGTAGGTTATTTTTATTGTGAAAAACAAAATTTAAAAACCCCAAACAAATCCAAATCTTGGAGATTGAAGCTCAAGTTAATTTAATTTATGTGGCCAGTGTAGGCTTTTTGGTGAGCTGGAACCAGACAAACAGGTGTCAGGTGCATAGAAAACAAAAGTAGTATCAGTATGCTGGCTATGCACTGATCTTGGCTTCCTCCTCCTTGCATGCATGATACTACAATGAAAGTTGGCAGAAAGAAATACGATTGCACGTGATTAAATGTTGACAGCTGAGGAGCCTGACTTTCTGTTTACAGAGGTGAAAATGAGAGCAAAAAAAAGGGGAGTAAAGCTTCCTATGTGTCTTTACACAGTCCTGGAAAATGTGAGCTAAAAAGATATAAGAAAGGCTGTAGTACCAATGTGCTTAAAAAGAAAAAAAAAGAAAGAAATATTATGATCTCCAGCATGTTCTAATGAAAAAAAATACTCTGATTCAAACTGCAAAGGAAGAATCACTGCTTGCCCCGGGTGTGTGCTGTATTCCAGAATGATTGAGAAATGCATACTAATGGAAAGGGGGGGACAAGTTTTCCCCTTTGCTGGACTTCTGATATTATTATTTAGCCAACACTGAGAGAATCTCTGCATACTCTAAAACTTCAGTCATTTCTGAAATATTGATCTGGGAAGGTCACTAAATTCCAGAGCTGGTGAGGTCAGGGTAATGAGATCAAATGACAGGCCCAGTGGTACCCACTGATTTAGTTGTTTAGACTCTGTAACCAAACCATGACCTTCTTGATCCACAGCCTCTTTGATCTAACTGTGTGAAAACACAGCTGCTTACTGGATATTGCATGTTAGTGTGCATGTAGGAGTTAAGGCAATGTTTCGTGACATTTACTTTAATCATTCTGGTGTCAATTTGTAAAAATGAGTATCACCCACCTGCCCAGCTTTATCTGTTACTCAGAGCCTTATTTTTCTCTCCATTGATATAACTAGTGAGAAGAAGACCCTGCAGGGTCTGCGAGATACTCCCCCGTTTGACTTAGAGGCAATGGGGGAAGATGGAAAAAAACCCCTCCTGAATAAGTCAGGAAGAAAGACCAGATCTCCACAGTTTTCTAAAAGATGTTAGTGGAGTTGGGGGGAGCAAAATTACAGCCATTTTAAATCCTGAGAGCTTTGCTGAAGGGGTCAAAGTTTCTAGATGGGTGACTTCACGTCACTGTGGCTCATGCGGTGTGTATTGGCAGAGGACCCTCTGACTCCCAGGCTTTGCATGAAGAGATTCATGGATGCCCCACTCCCCTGCTCAGTGCCAACTCCTCGGTGCCCGCTTTCCCCTGCGCCTCTCCGTGCAGTGCAGCCCATGGAACTGGTGTTGAGCAGGCAGGCGGAGCCTCCAGTGTTTCATTCTCTACAACTACCTGAAAGGAGGTTGTAGACAGGTGGAGGTCGATCTCTTCTCCCAGGCAACCAGCAGTAGGACAAGAGGGCACAGTCCTAAGATGTGCCAGGGGAGGTTTAGGTTAGACATTATGAAGAAATTCTTTACAGAGGGAGCGATCAGACATTGGAATTGGCTGCCCAGGGAGGTGGTGGATTCGCTGTCCCTGGAGGTATTTAAGAAGAGATTGGATGTGGCATTTAGTGCTATGGTCTAGTTGACGGGGTGGTGTTGGGTCGTCGGTCTCAGAGGTCTTTTCCAACCTAGTTGATTCTGTGATTCTGTGTGGGACCTGGGTCTGCCCTGGGTTCTGCTTCTGTGTAAAACTGCCTGTGGTCCAGGGCTGTTCAGGGAGGAACCTGTGTTTTGCTATTTCCTCGTCAGTCTTTTTATTTCTCTCCATTTTGGGTAGCTGTTCGGTTTTTGACATCTCTGCAACACAATGGTTCCCTCTGGATATACTCTGCCATCAACTCTCCACTGCCTGTGCCAGAGTCCACATGGCATTTCCTTCTTCTGCCAGAAAAACACCGGTATGGAGCAGAAATTAAGCCTGCTAAAGCTGTACCATGCTCCCATGGAAATATCTGCCCAGATCCACATGAGATCATACACTGGAGCCCAGCTGCTTCCTGCCCCAAGTTTAAACACCGTGAGCACAATAGTAAAGTTCCATGATGCATGTATGTGACCTGGAATCACTTAGAGCAGAGGAGCGGGATGGAGAATTTATGTCTAGCCCAGGGCAGAGCACGTGGGCTCCTGGCTATTGTGTACTGTTGCCATTTCACTTGCACACAAGCTTATCAAAATGTTTTTCCAGGCTTGCTCCAACTTTCCTGCACAGCTTTTAACTCTTCATTTGAGGACCTTTGTGAACTAAGCAGTAGCAGGCAGTGCTCAGAGAGGGCAAATGGTGAGAGCTCAGCTGGAGCCAGGCTAAAGAGGCAGGCTGCTGCAGAGCTTGGCAGGAGCTGGGAGCCCACAGCAGTGTCTCTGCAGGCCTGCTGGCTTGTCTCCTTTCCCCACAGACATAAGAGTAGATGCATTTTAAAATAAACAGGAAGGCAGTGTGGAGTGCCATTGGTGTGTCCCTCTGAACATAATTTGAAAGCATGTACTCGGGAAGTTTAAAGCTGATTAGATATATGGACTGGCATTAGAAATATAAAGTGCATCCAGAGAGGCACCACTGCTCTTCATGAAGTCAAGCAAAAATAATCCCATGATGCTTTCTCTCCCCACACACATACACTTCCATGGAGACTGGTATGGTTTATGGAAACCTGGCCCCACAGTACTGAATGCTGAACAAAAGATGAAAAGATGGTTGCTGGCCTAATAATCTTGAACACATTGAAGTGCAGTTTAATTTGTAGTCTCTTTCATGTGTACAGTAAGCCACAAGTTACAGATCCTTAAAGTATGTTTTTGTTTAGTAGAGAGATGGTTGTCTTCTGAGGCAGACAGGCATTACCTCAAGCTTTCATCCAAAGTGAAGTAAAGAATTGAAACACCTCCTTTATATGATTTTTCTGTTTTTAAGAACACTGTCTCTCCCACTTTGTATGTAATGTTTGCACAGTGCAGGCATGAAAGGTGATCAGGATAACAGTTCTAGGCACTGGCAGGTTTTTACAGTGTGTACAGGTCTGGAAGAAGCAGTTCTGTGAATGTTTTCCCTCTTGCCACAAAATGCTGCTTAGCTACAGAAAAATAAATTACTTTAAGGTGGAGGCTTTTTATTTTTTGCGTGAGTGTGTAGATATTTTATTGTAAAATTAAGTAATTGGAATGCTCTGGTCTTTTTCTTCTTGTGTTTATGTTTGTTCCTTGCTGTGGTTACCCATCAAGCACCAAATCAAATTGCTAAACATAGTACAACACGAAAGCAGAACTGCCAAACATAGTCCAAATTCATAGCAAGGCAAAAAGTATAATTATTTTTTATTTTATTGTGGATATCTGAGGAATCAGCTGAGCATTTGTAACATACCTGTCTGAGCTCTTATCAGGTTTATTTCTAATGTGAATTTATATCAGAATTTGTATTATGAAGGAGTGTGGAAGGAATTATTTCTGCTGCTTAGCATTATCTGTATGAAATACTCACCTAGAACAGAAGACCTAGTTGAACATTTCAAAGAAAAATAGCTTTCAAAGCATGCACTTTCTCTCTTCTAGGTTAAAAGAATTATGCAGAGGCTTAAATAGCTATCTGTATTCTGCCCTTTCACATAATGCGATAGGGAATGATAATTTACCTTTGTGTTTAATATTGTGCAGCTGTGAGTTGGCTGTAAAGTCTGGAAACACGCTTACACCTATATGAGAGGCGTGCTCCAGTTCCACTGTCTGCTAGAGAGATGGAAGAAGTATTGCTAGAAAACTCCATGGAGTGCTGTAAAACTGTGTCAGGAGCGTGTTGCTGCAGGGATCAAATAACTAAACCTGCAAAAAGCTGTTGTCTGCTCTTCTGATATGATGCATGTAGATAATAGTATACTTCTCAAAGAAAATTTTGAAAAGGCCAAATTTGAATGGGACTGAAAAGTCACCTTGAAAAGTGATGAGCAGTTCGTGTTTACTTGCTTTGTTACTCGTGTGCAAATTGAAACCATGCACACATGTATAGCAGGAAAGGTATGACCAGAGCATTTTCACATGTGGCTCCTGAGGTGTTAAATCAGCCAGCACCTTGAATGGCTGCAACACAGGAAATTGAAGCTGGGTCCTGGTGTAGTGTAGGGTGAGGCTGGGCTGCTGAGGAGACCTCTCACTGGAATCAGGGGGAGCTTTCATGGACCAAGGTACTCGTCTGTAACATGTGGTATCACGGTCCAGTACGAGTCATGGAAGTGGATTTCAAAGATGGTGTAGTCAAGGGAAAATTGGGAAAAGCAAGCAAGGAAGGAAGTTAGTCAATATTAAGGTGCCTGAGCAAGTCACTGAGAAAATGGTGTTTCAGTAAAGGGTGTTGGGTTACTGTGGAGAATGGTGGTAGTATTTTCTGCTTTACTAAAGATGGAAACACTTTGTTAAATTTAAACTCACCCTAACTGTCACCTATCTGGTTCTTATAGCAACCTTGTGAGGTGTGTATGTGATATTGAAATGGATTAGATGGGTTGTGATGGAGACTGTGGGATTAGAGTTTACTTTCCCACAGTGATCCTCTTGCTGTATTTTTGCCCCCTGTACAGCGGTACTTGGCTATGGGCGTGCTTCTACTCAAGGTCTTTCTGGAGTTCTAAATGCCACAGTATTGCTGGCATAACACTGCCAGCTGTGAAGCATGTATAACCCTAGCAGGCTGTTGGTATACCTTCTCTTTTCTTGAGATCCTGGTGTTAAGGCAAGGAGTAAACACACAGCAGGAGCCTGGCAGGAGAGAGTGGGATGCTCAGGAGGGAGAGGGTGCTGCCATGGGAGGTCACATTTCTGTAAGCTTTGTTCTTCCCCAGTTTACAAGCTGTGCTGGAGAAAAAGGCTGATGGACATTGATGTCAGACTGTGCCAAAGCAGAGTTGTGTTCTTACATAGCTCAATATTATGCCGTATCTGGGAAGAAAGCCTGAATTATTCACTCACTTGCATAACTGCATGTAAGAGTGTTTATAATCAAGGACTTGGGTTCTGTCCATATTTATGAATGGCCAGGGCTGAGTCTGGGCGTAATTCCAGCACTGATACTGTGTGTGAGTTGCACAACTGTTGTGAATACATGACATTGCTGCTCCATGTGAGGCCATGGGACAGTCAGGACATCTGACAGAGTTTGTGCTCCCTGCTTTGAACAGCTCGTGCACAGTGGGGACCGCTACTGTACAAGCACACAAGCCCAGCACACTTAGAAGTCCTTCCACTGATTCAGCCACAATCTCTGGCTATATCAGATAATTTAACTAGTTACAAGCTACCCCTTGAATTTACCAGGAGCCTATCTCCGGCAAAAATAATAATAACCCTCCACGCCAGCTATTAACTTCCTTAAGTACTAATTGTTCACTCTTTTTGCCTTTTATTAATGACATATGGATATAGGGTCTTTACTGTAGTTGATGAAATGTTGGGCAAAGTGTTGCAATTAGTTCCACAGCTGCTTTGGTCATTGATGTTAAACACTTGCACTTCTCTAGAGGCCACTTTAAATGGGAATCTGATCCAGACCATTATTACCAATCTCTTTTGCTTTCACCTTCAGCTGAAGGAGCGAAGCCTTAATGTTACCTTGGGGAGAAAAGTAGCAAAACTGCCATGTCTGTTTCACTCACGCCTCAAGACTCTGCTCTGTAATGTGTCTTCCTGCACCACGAGTAGACTCCACCTCACAGAGAATGAGTGTATTGCTTTCATCCCCTGCTTACCACTTTGCACTGAGCTAGTCACAGGTGGTCTGTTTGTTCTATTTTCCTCTTCTTCAAGGTCCTTTGTGTCAGGTGAGAGCCCTGTCTGACAGGATTAGTTCCCAGAGTGGGTATTCAGCCCCTCCTGGAAGTAATATGGATCCTCTCAGCTCCCTGTGTCTGATCATTCAAGGCATGAAGCAGTGAGACCTTCCTGTTTTGCAGATCCTGTGGTCTAGAGAAGAGGACTACTGGTACTGTTGTATTCATTATCAGCTAATAGCTGTTGGCCAGTGTCCTGGATGGAGGCTCTGCCTGCTGTACTGACACCCATCCAATTTGGCTAAATACTGGATTGAGGGAGAGAGGCAGTGAGAAAATGTCACGCTGATCTCCCAGAAACAGCCTGTGATGTATGACTTCCTTGCCTCTCTCTAAACGAATTAACACCACTGTAGAAAATGGAAAAAAACAAGCCTCTCTATGCTTTCTACTTGTACATAATAAGAGAGGAAATTTGCCTTCCTGACCGCATGTTGGCAGGCCACTAGATCCCTTCTGAAATGACACAAAATTAAGGATGTAAGATAATGTTCCTGTGCTTGCATCACAAACTCCAATTTCACTTCCTTATCCAAAGTAATCTTGTTTTTTTAAGAAACGCAATTCCAAGTTAGTGGGAAGTTATCCTATTTATTTCTAGCAACTGTGAGTAGCTTCTGACAACATGAGGGATTTGTTTTGAGGGGGAAGGATCATTCCCAGTTGTAGCATGTTGTGGGTCATTTGGTCATAGAATTATTCTGTCGTTTCTCTTCTGGTGATAAAACAAAGTTCCCTCTGTTGCTTCTAAAAATGTGCATGTACAAAGCACACAGCAATGGAGCTCTGAAGGAGCTCATCTTTCAAAGTAGGTGCTTATCCAGCTGATTTTCAAGTATATTTTTGTCCAAAGCCAGGATGTAGCATCTTGGTCATGCACTCTGCTTGAGGAGTTTTAATTCCTCATAGTTTTCCAATGGCTGGACCTGTTCAGCACAGCATCGTCCGCATCTGGCAGGAGGAACACAGTCCAGCCCTAAAGGGGTAACTTCCTCGTGATAGTCTGTCACAAGAATGGCACTTCTCTTTGAAGACAAACTCTCTTTGGGAGGAAGATGATGGCTGCTGTTTTTAGAAAGAAAAAAAAAGCACAATTACCTTTACTGAAGGAAGGGAGCAGCTCTAATAGGATTTTTTTATCACACTATTTTTTTTGACTATTTGGGTAATTCACTGATTATTACTACACAGCTCTTTTTCCTTAGGGAATGCTAGACTGTTCCAAAAGCGTTTGTTAGTTTACTTAGACATTAAAGGGGTCCTTATGAATTTTGATTATGCTAAAGTACTTCAAAGTGTCCCTAGAGGTTCAAGCTGCTTTGAACTTAACCTTTTCTGCCCAGTCTTGTCATATGTGTGAGCCCAAAGTTTTTAAGCAAGAGGTCAGTGATTCTCAGTCTTTTTAATACTTTGACCTATGTTACAACAGGAAAAAATAAACAAACCAGATTCCTTCTGATCTAGCCAGGAATAAAGAGAGAGGATGGTTCCAGTGGGCCTCTTTGTAACCCTCTTCTTAACCTGCTACCTCGCCTGACCCATTAAATAGGAGAAACAAGGAAAAAACAAACAAAACCCAACTTTAAATACTCATTGCCTTGCTTCTAGCTGCTTTCCTTTAAAATGTGTTTGGTCCTCAGGGCACCTTGAGATCCTAATGTCTTTTTTTTTTTTTTTTTTTTTGTGTAAAATTTGAATAATGAAGCATGTGACACACTTGTGATTGGAAAAATATGAACTTTAATAAAGCTGGTCACGCTGCCTGTGAGCTGTGTATATCACACGAAAATGTGTGGCTAGACTGTCCGCTGGGGCTGTTCAAAATAACTGCAGTGACTCCAGCAGTGCTCTGCTGATTTACGTGAGGTGAGAATCTGGCTCGCATCCCGTATTATCTTGCAACGTGACTGTGCAGCTGTAACGCAATCTTATTCATTGGGTCCGGGGGCAAAAGAAGTGCCCACGGTTATTTTTAGAAAAGCATGTCATCAGAGAGGTTCATACGATTCTCTCTCTCTCTCATATATTTATTTTTTATTGCTGTTGACCTACTGCTGTGGTTTAACCCCAGCCGGCAGCCAAACCCCACGCAGCCACTCACTCGCTCCCCCACCAATCTCTGGGAGACTCATAAGAGTAAAAGTAAGAAAACCCACAGGTTGAGATAAAGACAGTTTAACAGGTAAAACAAAAGCCGTGCGTGCAAGCAAAGCAGACCAAGGAATTCTTTTATCACTTCCCATGGCAAGCAGGGGTTCAGCCACCCCCAGGAAAGCAGGGCTCTGGCACACATAACAGTGACTTGGAAAGACAAACGCCATCATTCCTCATATCCTCCCCTTCCTTCTTCTTCCTCCAACTCTATGCTGAGCATGGTGCCATATGGTGTGGAAAATCCCTTTGGTCAGTTGGGGTCAGTTGTCCTGGCTGTGTTCCATCCTAACTTCTTGTGCAACTCCAAACTCCTTGATGGTGGGATGGGGTGAGATGCAGAAAATGCTTTGACTCTGTGTAGGCACTGCTCAGTAATAACTAAAACATCCCTGTATTATCAACAGTGTTTTCAGCACAAATCCAAAACAGAGCCCCATACCAGCTATTATGAAGAAAATAAACTCTATCCCAGTCAAAACCGGTACACCTACGTAAGTTCTTTTGGTGTTTGGAGACTTTAAAATTAATAATTCAGTATTTTTCTCCCCTTAAGGGAGCTGGATAATTTGTCTTTTCCCCTTTCTGTTGCTTCACGGTGTTCATGACTATACAGACAAGGCACTGTTTTGCACATGATGCAACACAGCTCTTACTTTTCTTGAAAGGTGAGTCTGACTGCACCTCTTGAGTTTTTAGGTGTCTCTACTCAGCCTGCATTCTCCTTCACTGTTTAAAATAGAAATTGGACTGCTTGAGGGTTCTGTGGGTCATATACTTCTCGTTTTCCCATCTGAAATCTGAGCCCCAGACCTTACAATCATCTTGGCTACAGATAATTGTGACAGTTGTTTTTCCTGTTGTGACCCTTTGCTTCAGTCCCTGGGCTACAAAGGGAGCATGAGGACTATTAGTGTCCTTGGGATCAGGCTCCACTACTGCTCAAAAAGCCTCTTGGACACGTGCATCCTGTTCATATGCCAATATCTCCCTTAACAGCTTTAGGGAGGAGGAAATTTGAAAAGTCAGTTATTTTTGTAAGCACAAAGTGCTGCCTATTTCCCCCTAAGGCATGAGCAGCTCTTTAAGAATGTTTGGAAGCATGAAGCAACAAGGTGCAACGGGGTGTTATCATCAGCATTCTTCTTTAAACTATTTTTATTTGCACGTACTTTATCTCCAGCATTTCTCCAGTCTGAGAAGATCAAGCAGACACCACATGCAGAGTGTAGCCCAGCCAGCCAGATGACACAGTAATGTTTTGATTTGAAAGTCAGACTTCTGCTAAGCATCAAGGGGCAAACCTTTATCTCTGCACGTAGTGCTGAGGGGTGTAGAGAAGAATTCATTCCCTCTGTCAGTGGAGCTGATCTAGATTTTCCATTGCAGCCTTTAACTGCTGGTCTACTTGCTACAAGGGTCTTTTCTCTAAAGTAGCTCTTGGCCCACTCCCCCCACCACCACCCCAAAACATAGATCCACCAGCCCTGTACAGGTTCCTCTCCCTCACCTGTATTTCCTCTGAAATTCAGTTGCTGCAAAGAAAGTGCAGAAGCCTCTCCTTGGTGCTCACATAAAGGTAAATGAAAAGGCTTTGCATTCTTTTACTATCCCACCTCTTAATGAAGTGCAGTCGCCACCTTGGTCCTGCTGGAATGAAGATTGCCAGTGCCCCAAGTTACTGGCTTGCTCCCAAAAAATATGTAAACCATAAAGGTGGTTCTTGAAATGAAGAGCTTTGAAAAAAAGAATTTGTCAGTAGATTGTAATGTATTTAATCACTTGGACTGACATGGGTTCTGGGTTGCAGCTTGCTGTTAAAGGCTAAATCTTGTCCTTTACAAAAATCCTTAAAATAAAATTTCTTTTAAAAGCATGAGGTCATCTTGTTCTATGGAAAATTTAGTTCATTTGTCTTCCCTGCTGCAAGGTAAGCATAAATCAGACTGTGTTATGATAGAAGTGCTCACTGAAACAAATTCCTAATAAAAGAATAAACATGGAAGCAATCCATCTGTACCCTCCACATTCCTCAGTGAAGCCTTCCTAGAAGCACAGATTGGAAGGGTACTGGTGGGATGGATGGGGGATACCACTTGCTAGTAAATACTGAAAATCCAGGAGATTTGTTTAAGTTAATTCTGCTCCCCAAAAAATAAATCAGATTCTCAGTGTACTTTTATTTTGCCAGCCAAGCCAATCCAGCCCCCACAAGTCTTTGCTTTCAAAAGCTGGGGCACTAATGCAATGTGGAAAGCTCCTTCCATTAGCTCAGATGTACATCCTCTGGTCTTTTTGGTTGCAGTATAGTCCTGAATTTAGCTGTTGAAGCTGGCAACCCTGCATATTTATAAATACCTTTATTAATCTCCTTCCCTGCCTACTCTTTCTCCCCTTGCAATAAAATCCCACTGTTAAAACCAAACCACCTTCTAACAGGTCCAAATACAAGCACGCTATTCTTATCTAGGTTAAATTTTGCATAGGCTTTGCTTGGGTTTGTGCCTGGCTTGCAGTCTGTCTTGTTGAACCAGAAGACTGCATTTAAATAACACTTGACAAATGGATACTTATGGCAAATGTCAAGAGCTTACAAGGTATTCCCCGTAAGCCATGGAGGAAGCATAGAAGAGGCTTGACCAGTTTCACCCTCAGTTCTGAGTTATTGATCCTAAAAATTAAATTGACTGCTGGAAAGTGTTTAGATTTGAGAGTGTGGTCGCTGAGAAAGAAGAGAAAAGTGGTTGTCCTTTAGGGAAGAGGAGTTACGCTAACACAGCTTTAGCAGAGAATTGTATTTCTTGTCCTGGTTTGTGCAGCAACTTTTGCTTTAAGACTTCTGAAGTTCAACAGACAAGCCAGGAATTCTTGCGAGAGTGTTGTTTTTCCCATCTAAAGGTGAGAGAGCTTGAACACAGGGAGATGACTTGTACCAGTGCACAAGTCCGTGTCAGAGCTAAGAGTGGACCCAAAATTTCAGACTTTCTTGTCAGTGTGCCAGCTCTTGCGCATTATATGGCGCTTGTGTGAAGAACGAGTACCGTGAAACTATCTCTCCTCCCCAGTGTAGCTGCAGTGCTTCCTGCATATTGATAACAAAGCAAATCCTCTATAATAAATTCCAGGAACCTTTTTTCAATTGTCCTGCAAATAGTGATTACAGAACAAGAGGAAAGTTGTGGTAGCAATGAATGCCTTGTCACTGTCTGAAAGCTGCCTTGGCTTGTCTGCGCCTTTCCTGCCTTGCATCATAAGGACTCAGGCAAGTTCCTAGTGAGTTTGGTGCATGTTTGGCCTCTATGTAAATGACATGAACTGCAAGGAGGAATACACAGTACTCACCCAAACTTCATGCCCATCCTGGGCTGTTTTTGAAAAGACATTCTCAGCCTTTGATGGCTGCTGTTACTCTGCACTGTTAGAGAAAACATAGCTTTTTCTGATGTTTCATCACCTGCTTATCTGCTGCTGCTCCCGTGAGGGCCCCCATGCTGAATGATTAACATAGGCACTTGCCCTTGCAGACTGGGGCAAGTACCCAGAAGTGGTGGTCTGGAACTGTGATGGGAAAAGAAGGCTGTGGCCTAAGGTTTGCTGGTACACTTTGTGTTTCCTTGCCCATGTGAGTGCCCAGAGGAGCCACCACAGGCACTACAAGATGTCCTTTGCGCCATGCCTCTGTACTTGCTGGCTCTTGCAGCTGTGGCACAGCAGTGCCTTTCCCTCAGCACCGTGGTGTGACTGCCAGCTGAGCTTGAATCCTGCCTCAGGGGTCTCTTAGTAGGATCTCCTGGTGCACTTCCAGCCAGGCCTTTCAGAAACAGCATCTGTATGGGGTGGGTGGTATGGAGGGAAGAAGAGAGGAGGGTTATGTAAACTGTCTCTAAATAAAGATTTGCTCCTGCTGTCTGTGGTTAATATCGATTTAACATATTTTTACTACAACTCAATTTAGGCTTTACTCTCATACAGCTGTGGGAGCTCTGGTTTGCAATTGCCTCTGTGATTAATCCTTTTGTGCATTTGTTTCACTGTGTGCATAGTGTCAACTCTCACCTAGCATATCACATGCTGAAAAAATCCAGAAACCTGCCTTGTTTTCATTTGCTCTGCTGTACGTATACATCAGTGTTGGGTTTTTTTTAACAAAAGTATCCATGAAAACAATGCTGCAGTGTTAAACTTATATCCCTCCCTCCTTCCTCTTCTCCCACTCCCTTCCATCCTTCCCAAACCTGTTAAAGGTATATATAATCATTTGGCTTTCCTGGCTTACTGCCATACTTATTACATGAACAGCAATGCAGACCAGCACCTGTGAGCTTTATAAAGGTTCTATTCATCTGATGGGCTTGTGCAGCACTGGGCATGGAGAGGAGGAATATGTACAAATGGAGCAGGAGGAAATACTGAGCACGTGCTCATGAGAGAAAGTACGAGGACCACAGGAAGCAGGGTGAGGGGATTTTTGAGTTGAGGTCTCTTTTGTGTACTTTCTACTGATTGATGAAGGTGAGTGCTCACCCCAGCCACAATGCTCTACTCTGCTACATCCAGGCACACTGATGCCTATAGAACATGCTCCCCTATAGATCCAGCACACTGGATGTGTGTTAAAGGACAGAGGCAGACATCAACTCTGACCCTGTCCTGTGCCTGCTGGGCAGGGACTGTCCTGCCACCGTGCGCTTGAGAGAGTAGGCAGTAGGACATGATGTCTGACTTTATGTGCACAGCCATGCTTGTCCATCAGCAGTCAAACAGGACAGTAATATTTGTTGCATTTTGCTCTTTCTTTTTTTTTTTTTTTCCTTTGGCAAATAAATAGGGGATCATATAAACAGGGAAAATAGTTCCTGGAAGATTTCTTTTTCTGTGGGTATGCACATGCACCTGTGCAGGGTCATCTTGAAGTTTGACATTCTTTATGCTGAATTATTGAAATAGTTGCCTGGGTTTTGTTGATAATTTTGAGAAAGGTTCTTGCGATTTTTTTGTCAGTCCCTTTGAAGAAAGCCAAAGTGGTATACATTAATTTAGAACTGGTATGAAGGTGCCCACACTATGTTGTCTGCAGTGAATTTAATCAGTGGAAGTTTTATGTGAAGGACAAGACCTACTGAAATTAAATGCTCAACACACTCCTCCTGTATTCTCTCTGTTCTCACTGTTTACATGCAGGTGACCCTTATTTTAAGATCAGTGAGATACTCTTGCTTGCAAAGAACATGATTAATTAACTGAAGGGCAGTAATTTTGTAATCAGTAACCAGTGCAGAGTGTTAGCAGCCCAGATGAATCAGTCTGATTGTGGATCCACAGGAGCACCATCATGGGCATTTCTCTTTCTACAAAGGGAGCCTGTGCTGGTGTTCTTGGGTAGTGGAGTCACTTTTTGGAAGGGGCAGTGAGAAACTGTGGGGTTGAAATGCCTGAAGCAGACATGGGCTTTTGCCAATGGGAAGCTGGGCCTGAGTCTGAAGCTCTACAGGGATGTGCCACCTCTCTAGTGTGAGTTCAAACTTTGATGGAGTAGTACTTTAATTTGAGGTGAAATGATTAAAAGAGCTGTGAATTTTTCTTCCCCTCTACCAGAAGAGAAGCACCATCTGGCCAGGGTAGGATGTGTCCCGCCTTTCCATAGCAATGCTCCTATCTTGTTCTCAGAGAAATAAACTGGGCTTAACGTATGATTCTGTACTACAAGATGGTGATGTGCACGGAGTATGATGATGTGTGGGCCTTGATGGACACAATTCTGCTGGCTGAGCTTTGAGTGCTCTGAATCCCCCGATAGAGCTGTACTTGGTCCTGGGCTTTGCTCTGCGGCAGTGGAGCTCAGCTTTGCTAATGCAAGGTGCGTGGTCAGTTTGGCGTGCTAGTAGTCCTGTAACAGTATGGATTTTGTACTACAGTCGTATTTTTGCCGCAGCTCTATGAGGGAGAACAAGAGGATAGCGTAGGTTGCCTCCCCTCCCACCCTAGGCTCAGGCCAGCTGTAGTTCTGGGTTAAATCCTCAGCAGAAAAGGGGAGGCTGTGCAGGACAGTGGGTTAGATAATATGTGGGTTGTAGATTTTTTTCGAGAAGCAGTTAAAGGTTTTTTTCCTTTAAACACAAATCAGGTTAATTTTTTTTATCCACAGAAGTCAGTGGAACTCTGTTGCTATAAAATCCTATTAAGAAACATCATACTTGAACTCCAGCTTCTGGTTTTAGTAGAGTTTTCCAAGTCTTTCCTAAGATTGTGTTCCTGTTAATATATTAGTAACAAAGATGTGCATTTGGAATCTCATATATTTTGAGAAGCCTTGAAAGTATTTTCCACTGGATAAGGTATATTTTTGAGAACATAATGTGTTTACTACAGGTTATCAGATCACATCCCTTATAATTTTCTCAGAAAAACAATCATTTTCTCTGAATAAAATGGCATTGAAAAAAACCACAAACATTCAAGTGTTTCCTAATATAGTGCCCTTTAGCCTATCTGTCAACGTTTTTTTTTTCCCTTGTAATATCTATTTGCATAGTGCCTAAGTGCTGAAGTGCCTTCTCCTAGTGTTATGGTTTGCATGAAATGTAACTCAGAAAAAGTGCAGTACACCTTCTGTAAAGGCTTCATATAAGACTTAAGCGCCACTTAGAGTTTAATGTAAGCCCTGTTTTGACGGGCTGAAGTAGGATACCTGCTGACTCCTTGCACAGTGATTAATTTCACCTCTATAGTTGGAGTCGCAATTGATGTTAATAAAGGGATGGCTTACAGAGAAAGCAGGCAGCATGAAGACAAGTGTGGAGGCTCTGCCTTCAACTGGAAACAGTAATAAGTGTGGTGTGCTAAATTTGACATGGTTTTTTTATAGCTTGTGAAATACAGGAATAGGTAGGACTGTCAAAAAATAAATGAAGGCATGTTTTCTGCCTTCCACTGCTTTGAGTGCAGCCCAGCAATAAACAGCAGTAAGCAAGCCAAAGGTAGGGATGAGAAAGTGTGTCAGGGTAATTCTGGGAAGAGGGTTCCTGAGACGCTGAGCTCAATCCCCAGCAACTGCAGGCACCTAAGCCTTTTCATAAACTCATAAAGAGTTTATGAGCTCTATCTTATTAGGTGATTTTGGCTCCTCTATGCAAATAACCTCAGTAACACATGTCCTTGTCTTGATGCCTCAGACCTCATTAATTTGAGGCAATTTATTTAGGAGACCAGTAAGAGATGTGGTTAGGAAAGAGGTAAAAGGGCCAAAATATTCAGTGTAGTAGATGGGTTTTGGGAAAACTTTTACAGAGGTGTAGGTTTCTTTGTCATCTATGGAAACAGGAAAAAAAAATATGGGAAGACTGATGCCTTTGGTAGGACAGGAAGGAGAGAAGACACAAAAAGAGAGTAAGTGAAAGATACAGGAAAGTGTTGTGTGATTTTTTTCAGTCCATAAAAACAAAGATGAGAAGACTTAAATTTTTAATTCTGTTTGCAGAATATAAATACTGTGTTGAAGGGGAGAGTTTTTTTAATTCGCTGATTGTAGCTGGAAATTCAGGGATAGTCTTCTGAAAGCTGAGCACTGAGCAGAAGCGAGTGCTGCAGAGCAGTTGTGTGACACGGTGACAGCCAGCAGATGCAGAAAGCAAGCATCTGCTGTACTGCCCCTCACTCATGGGCCAGCTTCATGCCTGAAGGACGGGCCAGGGGATGTGTGGTATGTGGTTAAGACTTTGAAATGTCATTGGCAATGGGGATGGGAACATATCTGAGTCCTCTATGTCACCTCCATAGAGTGCTCTCTATGGTACCAAAGTGCACCCCAAGGGATGTGCAAGATAATCCATTAGAGTGCAGGAAGAAAATACTTTTGTACCTGTAATTAAAAAAGAAAGAAGAATTAGTACATCTTTACCTCATCCTTTCTTAATTTCTATTTTTGTATATGCTTTATAATGTACATAGTTTATTAGTACAGTACTACATGTATATAATTTATAAATAAATACATATCCATACCTTGAGAGGATGTGATCAAAAGTGTTCTACTGAGGAACAGGAAATGTAACAAATTAATTGATAAGATACAGTATGACAAACTGGACAGTGCATTTTTTAATGCAGATCTACAGTGTGCTGTGGACATTGCTTCTCTGAAAGTCTTATGTAAGGATGTTCATCCATCAAAGAAGGGCAGAACTAAAAGGGCTTCTTCAGATTGTTTTGGGATATGGCTGAGGACAGCAGTGAAGCTGGAGTGTTGGTATTGTTCATTTCTACATCTGGGTAAAGCATTTACAAAGGAGGGGGTGTTTGGGAACAAGACCAGTGTTGTCACAGTAAATTTAAGAAGTGGGTTAAATTGCTTATTTGGTAATTAAGAAGTGATCTTCGTGTTGCCCAAACTACTGATATTCTTCACTCTCAGTCACCCTAGTGCCTCTGTAGCAGGGCCAAAATCCTTAAATTGTCTTTATGGTGCTCAAGCCCTATTGCTGCTTTCCAGAAGTCAGATTTTGTCAGCCCTTCTAATGCTCTGCATTTTATACTAGCAGTACAGCCAATTAACACAACCATATCAAATGAGATTACTTGCAGAGTGGGTCTGATCCAAACCCCACTGAGGTCAACTGGGGAACTCCCACAGTCTTTGGCGCATTTGGTATAAGGCCCAGGATAAGGAGCTCATTGAAACAGGGTGGTTGAATGAGTCCCCAGCTCTTTTCAATAAATGTGATTGAGCTGTGCTAACAATTTTCTCCAACTGGAGAGAAACAGATAACAGCGTGTTTGCATACGCGCCTGTGCCCTCCTCCTTTCTCTCCCCCTCCTCCGTGCGTGCACATGTGTTTAGCACAGAGGCAGACCCGTGGTTGTGTCAACTAACTGACATGAAGCAACACATCTCTAATAAAACTGGGACTCTGTTTGATGTAGTTGCAGTCAAATCTGCTTGATTTGAATAAGAGATTTTTTTAAAATCTATTTTTATGCAGATTTTAAAGCCTGTAAGGTAATGAGTCAATAAGACAGCTATTAACACTTCAATCTTTCTGATATCTGGAATAAGAGAAAGAGATGGATAAGATCTAGCTGTTGTAGATTTAGCCAGCCTTTTCATGCTTGGGTTAAGTTAACCCTGGTTTATATGCTGAGTTTTGTGTTTCAGTAGTTCCAGATTTTTGCAAATGTGAGGTTCAGATACATGAAAGACTATTTAGGTGTGTTGAGATGTGCAGACTGTTGTTTTTCGGCTGCATCCTTCCTCCATTTCCGCATTTATTTCTCTGATAATGTTTGTTTTTTGAAGTAATCACACAGTAACTTTCACTGACCTTAAAAATCATGTGATAGGACTGCCGCTCATGACTGTCCTCGTGTTTTCTCTGTATTGATCACAGCAGGCTTAAATAATGAGCTTCAATTTCTGTCTTTCGTGCAGGCCATGGAAGCACTGTGTCCAATTATTTGAAAGAAAAAAACCACAGAAAACACTTGATTATATATTTTAGAAAGGAATTTTCTGTTTTCATGTAGGGTTCCAGGATAAATGACATATACAGTGAATCTTTTGTTTATTTTGCTTGCTCTTTCAGGGTTTGATCTTAGTTAGCTTAGTTAGTCTGAGAGTTGCCTGTGTACAAACACAGGATGCTATTGAATGTATGAAGTGTGCCTAACATTCACATATTTGTGAATGCTACATGTTGAGACTCACTAATTATACATGACAGTGCAGATAATTAGGGGTTCGTGTAGGCATGCACTTGGTAAAATGGTACAGACAGTTGTGTGTCTTGGCTGTGTGAAAATTGTCTCTACTCTTTAAATTACAGCTTTCGAGGACTAAAGAAATTTTATACACAGAACAGGTAGGGCAAACCCAGCAGTTCACTTGTTGCCTTGCAAGACACACAGCAGACATGCAGCACTGCTTCCTGCTGACTCAGTGTTTCTCGGGGTTGATCTGCAGGTCTGCGTGTTTGTGAGATGGGGCACCCTGTTCACTGTGCTCTCTCAAAGCCCTGTCCCCCTTTCTAAGATGCACACAAATCCCTCATTGTTCATCTCCTGCTTCCTCTCTTCTATTTTTCCTTCCTTCTATACACTGTTATTTCTTCCTTGTGTTACAAGTGCAGCAGCCAGCAGTTTCAGCTCGGTATTTCTGCCATCGTAACTCTTCTGACCAGTGTGGTCATAACTTATTTCCTCTGCTATCTTCAGATACCTGTATTAGGACACTTAAACATACCTAATGTGATGATTCTTTTTTTTCTTTAAAAAAATTTGTGGGCTTGCAACTTCCCTTTGTTTCTGGAGAATTTCTGTCCAATGTCTGGTTAAGACAGAGCCCCTTTATTTGGGTGGCTGAGTGTTGATTTAGGAGCTTTGTCTTTTGACACCCAAGTTTGAAAAACGTGGCTGCGGGCAGTGATGCAAACTGTATAATCTTTCTTCCTTATAATGAGAGAAACACTGAAATACGTTTCTAATAAGTGGGGATAATGTGGTGTGGAATATGCAGCCTCTGGGTTATTTTTTTTAAATTTTTTTTTTTAATTAAATGCAGGAAAGTTTGTTTTGGTTAAGATCTTAGTAAACTGAGAGTTGTGGAGTAACATTTGTGTGCAGGACTGCTGTTTTGGTGCCTGAACAGAAAAAAGACTACATCCAATTCACTGGCAAAGTGGATAAGCTGGAGCAGCTAACATGGATTCTGTAATTACTGCATGCTCGGGGTTCCTCGGCTGCCTGAGCTGCCATACCATGTTTTGTAAGCACTGAATTATCTTTAAAACCAAACAAAAGCTGCCACATGCTTGCAGCATTTGAGACACACAACCTATTTTATCACTAGCCACGACTTGCTAATGGAACAATAGGAACCATGGTAGCCTCGGATGACTGGTCTGAGGATGTTTCATAAGGGCCTCTGAGTCATCTCCCATCTATTTGTTGCAGTGTTTCACCAACCAGGTGCAGGCAAGTCTCAGACGCCCTTTGACCAACATGCCAGCAGCTGTAACTGTAAAAACCCCTTTGTTTGAGCTCAGACACAAGCACTTCAGATAAGCCAGTACCCAAATTTTATCCCACTGCCATATACTGCCATCAGACTCTTCCTTTTTTCCTTCTCAAATGATGGTTTCTAACATCACAGGTCAGTCTTTTACTGCTTTGCTCCATAGCAAGCAAAGCTATGATAGAGTGGTTGCGTTTGAAAGCCTGTGCCAGTGGTCAAGCAACAGGAGACAAGTTGCACACCTGCCAAAAAGGGCTGTGCTCTGCTGTAAAATACAACCCTGTTCAAATAGCCTTGTTTCAGAATCAAAAAAGGAACTGTTCTTCTGGCTGTGATCTGTCAGGAGAGAAGAGTAATAACTCAAGTTTAATTTTTAGGAGGTTTAAGTCCACAGGTGTCCTAGTCACAGTAATAAGTCTCAGGTGCAATATTTACTGCTAATGGAATAATTAATCCTGCTTGCCTGTATCTCATAGAGTGGCAAACCAGTGCAGGCATGGCTGCTGAAGGGTATGTGGTCTCTTTTGGATGCTTACTTTTTGGAGGTGAGAATATGCCTTACGTATTACAAGCAGGTTAGAAGAATGAGCTGTTTCTCAGTTTATATTGGAGATGAAACTTTGTTAGAGGTTCATTATATCAGTATGGCTTTTAGAAAGTGCTCTACGTATTGGGAGTGTGTTTGGGTGTGTTGACTTTGAAATTGTAGGTTTTTGCTACTTTTTTCCTCCGTCCTTAAAAGATGCTTTAGGTTACTGGCAGTTACTGTAAGTTGGAAATGAAGCTTTACAGCTGTTCATACAACCACACATGCTCATCCCCCTGTACCTCTAGAGGGTTGCATGGAGTCCTCTAATGATGTTGTGCTGTAGTTGTAAGCTTCAACCTGGTGGCTGCATTGTGGTCTAGCATCTCTGTGACTATGCCCTTTAATAATAAATATTCCCCTGTGTACATGAAGAAGTTTCGTTTGTTGTTTTCCTGCTTTCCTTCAAAGACTCACTATTCCCAGTAGTTTTGGGGGTTTTTTTGTTTGTTTGGGGTTTTATTTTTTGTTTGTTTTAATTTGAATTTTTTTTAAGTGAAATATTTGTGGAATAATTGGTTTCCCAAATAAGTTTTATTTGGTATGAGGAATGACTTATTTGGTATGACTTGTCTTTCCTCCAAGAGGCTTTTGTGTTGTCTTTAGATAGAAGGCTACATGCCCTAAAATATGTTTAATGAAACTGTGTGGTGGGATAAGGTAATAAATTAAAGACCAAATGCTAGATTCTAATAAACCTTTCAATACAGAAAAGCCTAAACATGTCTGGAAGTGCTTGGCTAATTGTTAGCTGGCTTAGTATCTTTGCATAGGCTTTCATCAAAGAGGCAAAGTATTTGGCTTCGCAGATAAGCTGTGGGCAATTTCTAGCCAAAGCCTTTTTGTTGCTGTCTCTAGCTGTGTGACTGTATTGGTGTGGAAGTGGCCACTGCCATGACTTTGTCACCGATTTGTATTGGTAGCACAAATCCCTCCCTGATGGAAGAGGAGGAAAATAGTCCCTCTTCCATCAATAGCAAACAAGAATTAGAGCAATAGGTAATCACTTGTTTATTTTTAGACCAGAATGAACTATGCTTCCATCTAGTTTGACTTCCTGTTTTTTCAGGCTCTGTGTTTTCCTTTAGACTTTGTAGGGGGAAGTGCTTTGTGGTGTGAGGTTTTGTTTGGTTGTCTTTTTTTTTTTCCTTCCTTTTTGGTTTTTTTTTTTTGGAAGAAAGAAAGGGGAGTATTCTAGAAGCTGAAATATGCAGTAAGTCTATTAGCCTCCCTCGTAAACTGTTTTAATCTTTACGTGCCCTCCACCCCAAGAAATGGTATCTGAATTCAGGGTTTCATTTCTGTAATGTCTGTACCCAGCTCTGTGAATGTTTTGGCTTTGTCCTGGAAGATAGGGAGCTGCTTGTTGTTAGACCTTGTTCCTGGGTAAGTATTTGTAGGCACTTCTCAACTTTCTGTTCAGTATACTGCACTGACACATAAAAGCTTGTTTTATTTTTTTCTTCCCCATCCTTAGATCTCTTTCAAAATGTCCTTTGAGCTCCATCCTAGTGCAGCTCCCATGTCTTTCCTGAACAGTACCGTATGCAGCAGTTGTGTGGTTGTTTTACCAATGCTCTACATGTTGTTTCCTCACTTCTGCCTGGTATCTCCTCTTCGTACCCCTGGGGATTAGGTTGGTGCACCAGCAATGTTGCCAGCTATAATCGAAGCAGTGACTCAGGACATGACAAAGGAGCTGTACCTGAACCTGAAAGGAGGTTGTAATGGTGTGGGGGGTCAGTCTGTTCTCCCAAGAAACAAGAGATAGGACAAGAGGAAATGGCCTCAGGTTGCACCAGGGTACGTTTAGGTTGGGCATTAGAAGCAATTTCTTCATTGGAAGGGCTGTCCAGCACTGGAACAGTCTGCCCAGGGAAGGAGTAAAGTCACAATCCCTGGAAGTGTTTAAAAGATATAGATGTGGTGTAGGGACAGGGTTTGGTGGTGGACTTGGCAGTACTGGGTTTAATGGATGGACTCAATGATCTTGAAGGTCTTTTCCAACCAAAAAAATTCTATGGTTCCATGTCTGTGACTTTTCCAAGCAAAGCCTTCCATCCTGGATGTGTGATCTGCATTTCTGCTTCCTAAATGTATCAATAGGCTGCCAGGTGAATTTAGTTCTCTGTTCAGTAGCTGCAGCTTGTCTTTTTTTGCTTTATGCTGTGCTACCCGTCTTCATGTCAGTGATTAACTTTGTCAGGAAAGAGTTTTAAAGCCACTGTGTCTGAGGGGACCAGTTAACACAGAGCTGACCTCATCACTTGCAGCTATCAAAAGGAGAATTCCCCTCCCATCACCCACTTGCTGGTGCTAACTCAGACACTCAGTTGTGCCTTTGGTGGACCTATCCAGGGAACCACGCAGGCACCCTTCCCTCTCCTTCTAGATGCAAAACCACCAGCATGATATGTTCATTTCTCCTGGGATAGTTTGCTAGTTTAGTGGCTACATCAGCTTGAGCAGGGACCAGATGAACACAGGAAAAGCGGCAAAAGGGAATATGTGGGAGGTGGGTGGAAGGGGAAGGGTGCAACTTTTTTTGGCAGTGGTCAGCTCCTGGCATCCCTACTCTAATAGATGACCTTCTGACTGGATTGTACCCTTACAAATGCCATGGCCAGGATGGATTGGTCATAGTTCAGGTGAGCAGTACCATTGCTAGTGCCATGTGATGCCCAAGAGCTATGAAACAGCTACCAGGACAGATTTCCAACGATCAAATCCCATGGCCATGCCAACGACTCTATGGCAACAGGATGCTACAGAGAGCCTAATGACACATTCCTTAGCACAGAAAATCTGGGACCAGATTTAAGTGGCTGTAGCTCGTGATTCCTTTTATTAGTGAATAAGAAGGTGTCTCTGTAAATCCTCCTATCAAGAGTCCCGTGGATCAATACCTCATGATTATCAGCCACATTTTGTGACCAAGCATTGAACCAACTTTTAGCTTGTCTAATTTAGTCTCTTGTTTGTTCTCTAAATAGTTCTCTCATTTTCCTGTGTAGTGTGATGTCTTTTAGGCAAGTTATGATGTGATTCAGTGCTTCTATTGCATTGGACTGGCCCAAGCAGATACTACTGGGAGAGTTGTATTTATCAACTATACCCATATACCTATGAAAAACAACCCTAACCTCACCCCAACCTAAAATGAAAATCTTTTTTGACAATACTGAAAGGCGTTAATTATATTTTTAGCCTCTCATCGAATTTGTTAGTGACATCCCAAAATGATAATTTCATTATTTTATGTAAGGATGATGTCAGGTTTATTATTGCATCTGTTTTTCTCTTGTCCCTTTACATTTTGGGATTATGCTGGCAGTCCTTCAAATGCTCTGAATTGTGCTAGTGTTAAAAATCAGTATTGTTAGTGCAGAGCATCTCAGCCATATTTTAGGCATATGTTATGTGATGCTACTTAATTTTGAAAACATTCAAGTTCATCAGGATGCTGCCTTGTTTTTTCTTCAGTTACAAGTTGTACATTTTCTATTGTATAGGTGTAAGAAATTATTTTTGAAAATATTATTTGTCTCTTTTGCCTGTGGATGTAAAAGAGAAACCAATGAATTTTCTAAATGACTTTGTATAGGCATCCACCTGATTCCTTCTTCACATAACTTCCTTGTTATGCTTCCAAGAATCTTTAAGATCTATCTTTTTTTTTTTTCTGATTTTATCTCGAGGACAGGGAAATTGCCACAGCAGAAAGCCTTTACACCAACTTGCTGGTCCCTTGGCTAATGTGTAGACATGGGTGGACTCTGGCCTTTTGCATGGATTGGAAATAAAAGGAGTTGAGAAGGGCTTGATTCTCCAGTGGGCAGTTTGATTCTCCAGTGGGCAGCTCAAACAATAAAATAGAACAAAACTAACTGTAATTGGTGGGACCATGGCACGAAAAATCTTCAGCCTTGCATTTTAGGCTTTCTTTGAGCGTTGTTCAGTAGGGGAGCTTCCCAAGGAGGAGGAAGACAGTCCTTTCTGGAGGGGTGTGATGGGAATGCTGAATAGCAGAGTATCATCTTAACACACCTCTCTCTGCTCCAGATGCATCCTCAAGGAATAGATTCATGTTAAAGACAGGTGTTTAGTGTGAAAAACCCATCAGTGGTGTATAGTAACCCTTACAGAAAATTAACAGTGTCCAAAACATGAATACCTAACCATTCTTTATTTTGTTCCATGGAGAAATGAACAGATTCAGAGTGTGTGTATGTATATACATGAATGTACATGTATGGATATATAAATATATATATAAGTATGTTTTCCTCAAGGATTCAGAAGTATCTCAGCTTGAGTTAGCTATTCCTAGAGTAGTGTCAGATAAATAAGGTACATAAAGCAGCCATTGTGCAGTGTGGGATGACAGTGTAGGAATGCACCACTTTATATGGGCCTTTACATTGCAACCAGAGTTTCCCTTACCACTTGGGGGATGCATTAAAAGTAAAGCTTATCTTCAGAGCTCTGGTAGTGACCAGCAAGGGTAACCTTTTTCCAGGCTGCTATGTTTGACACGTGGTGTATTACATCTGTGCACTACTACCCTTTACCTGGCTTGAGCAGATTTTGCTAATGCTTTCCTGAGTGTCTTTTTCATATTCCTCCAATTCAAAGTGTCCTATCCATTGTGGGGTTTTTTTGACCATCATTGGATCTGCCAGTCAAGCCTCTCTTAAGACAGGCACTAAACTTAAACTATCCAGCAATAAGTAAAAGTATTTGTCTTCAGACATCCAACTTCGTCTTATGGTTAGCTCCTTGGAGACAAACTGAAGCTGGAAATAATGATGCTGATCTGTAATGAGCCTTAAAAAAATATCATTGTTTTACTTAGCACAAAAAAATACACAAATTCAACTGCAATCATATCTTCCTCATATGTGGCTCAAGGTGATGTTGAGATCCTATATTCCCTCTCCCTTCTCTGAGACTTTGTCTGGCTGAATGGGCCTTTCCTCTCCCTCAACAAGCCTCTTTTTTCCTTCCAGGATTTCTGTCATTTGTATGACATCTTGCTCTTACTCATTTCTGCTCTCGATCCCAATTCTGTTGTTATTCCTTTTATTTTTATCAACTTCCTAATGTTTTTTAAAGCCTCTGTATATCATCATCTAATGCCTTTGGTCTGCCTTAGAAAAGATCACTAATCTGCACCCAGGCACTCGCAGAGATGGTGAAGAAAACTGGCTTCTCTGGGCTTCAGCTCTCCTCTTGCCCCTCTTTGAAGGTGAATCGTTCATGCTAATGACTTGCTGTCGTTACCTCCCTCTGGAATTTTCGTTCATTGTGGTGGTTAAAAAGTAACCAAATGACAGTGCGCAGACCTCCCTCCACTTTAGGGGACCTCGCGATGATGATTTATTTATCATTTTTGTTTCACCAGGAGCTACGAACCCCTGTCAAAGATCAGGGCTCTGCTGTGCACATGAAGGGTGTGCTGTGTAATGGAAAGATGGTTGCTGTCTTACTGAATTTGCAGTTGAGGCGATGAAGCGTTTTGCTTTCATGTGCCAGGAGCATTTGAGACTGACTGAAGGAGAAGAGGGTGAGCTGGGACAGGGGTGCAATAGCAGGTCCTTTGAGAGATGCTTTGAAGGGGGTCTTTAATGGATTCATATGGTACATTACTCGTGCAGCAGTATGTCAGATGTTAAAAACCCAAGAGTCAAAGGAACAGGTGACAGTAATAGACTTTTCCGTTGTTAGCAGGGAGCAATGATTACAAATTGCATCCAGGAGCCTGCCAGATAAACAGTTTGAGAGAGAACATGACCAATACAAGAGCAAAGATGCTTTATTAAAATTAGTTCTTCCTGTCATGTGCACAACTGCTTCACGGAGCGGAGGTTGGTGGCTGTGTGGATTATGGAAGATCCAGACAAGCGAGCTGCAGAGTAAGCTGTCATGTGCTATGACACCGAGTAATGCAAATCAACTCTGTTCCAGGAAAGCCATTTCCATGTCAGCCTCTACATGAAAATTATCAGACTTGAACAAGGGTTTCTTTATGAAGTTAAGAGAATTATTCCTAAGGATTGGAATTTGTCTCTGTCATGGGGGAATGGCCAGAATGGACTTCAAAGTGCAGGCAAAAGATAAGATAATGTGAAACAAGCACAACAGCCCAGAGAGGAGCATGTTTTTTATAGCCAACAGCCCAGAGAGGAGCATGTCAGCTAAAAAAGTATATTTCTGTCTGAACAGTCCAACCTGCTGTTTTACAAGTAATGCATGGTGTTACTGCATTTTTCAGTGATTAAAGAAGGAAAATACCTCACAGTCCATTCTGCTCTGGGTTTGACACTTTGTGCATACCCAGTGTTGCTATTCCTGTGAGTAGTTGGTTGCTCAGTCTCCTTACGGTTTGAATGGGTGATTCAGAGCTCCAGGAAACCCCAATTGCCTTTGTTTTGCTTTTAATCTGGATGGCACTTGGGAGTAACACTTGAGCCTGCTTTTTTTAGGCAGTTTTTCAAGTTCAGAGAATCTCCTTGAAGTTTGCTTCCTGCGATGCTTTCATCCAGCCTGTTTGAAATTCTGCTTTTCCTTTGGCTTTGTTTGGCATCTATTCAACTATCTTCTGTTTTGTAGTAGGTATCAGCCTTTGTTAGTGGCCCATGATAGCTTGCTCAGGCTGGTGATGTTGGTTGACTGCTCAAGCACTGAAAGGTGATTGAAATAATTTCACTGCTCCTCCTGCCTCATGCCTGTGGTTACTAAAGGGTATTCTAATAGTGCTGGGGTAGGAAATAAGTTATGCACATTCCTTGCTCTATCTGCTGTGTCTCTTTTATAAGATGAACTCACATTATGAAAAGGACTGAATTACTCCTCTTCTCTATGGGCTCAACTCTTGTCAGTCCACAGGTACTCAAGAAGTCACGAATAAGATGCAAAGGAAAAGAGGAGGCTGAGTTTATTCTCTGTATTGCCACAAGGCTTTGAACCCCACTTCTGTACTTCCCCTCACTGTTCATGTGTGCAGGAGCCCTGAGGTTGGAAGGATTTTCTCTTCTTCCCTTCAGAAATTAATGATGTTTTTCCCTGGTGACTCCAGTGCTGTGCTTTGCTTTTCATGAAGGGAGCTCCAGACACCCTTTACTTTAAATCTAGTGGTATTAAATCATGCAGTGCAACAGAGCTCTGGACTTGCAGTGTTTAGATGCATGTATGGTAGCTTCTCTTGTTCAATTCTGAGGCTTTGCAGCCAGCACCGGTGCTATTTCGTGATGTAGCAGATTGTCATTTATTCCCCGAAGCATTTTCACTTCCAGAGGGTCTTTCTATGCTGCTTCATGTGCCTGGTTCAGCCACCTGCCAGGATGTGGGATCGCTCTCCTAGAGGTGTTTGTGTGTCCTCTGTACCCAAACGGTGTGAAAATGAAATGTGTATGTGTGAAGTAATTTAATAGGTAATTGTTGATGTTATATGAGAAAATTAGAGAATAAGGGGAATGAAAATCTGAGCAAGACAAGAAAAATAAAGAGGCACCTTTTCTCCTCATGGCATCAAAGTACTGTTAGTTTTCAAGTCATGGGGAGCAGGCAGTCTCTCCAGTATTAATTTCGAGTTTATCATAGGCTGTCTGGTATGTACAGACATGATAGCATCTTTCCTGTAATTAAGGGTCAGACAACATTGTCACTGTCACCCCCCTACTATAATGGATTAGAACTTGCATAAAATAACTAGCTATGAGCTGAGATTTTATGGGCGCTCTCAGACCGAGAGCCAGCACTTCCTTTATTTTTAATCTGGTTTACTTAATTATAGGTGGGTCTGAGAGCACCACAAATTAAGGTTGTGTGATGCTCCCATTATACATCTCTATTTTAAATTGCTTTATCCAAGTCTAAGTATCTAGGCTTGAAGTTTTCCAGGGCTGCTGTCTGCCTTAGGTGGAATTATTGAAAAATTTCAGTTAAAATGAGCTCCATCACTTCTAACACAAATGCTAAAGAAAAATGTTTGGTTTATTTTGGGAATCTTTTTTTTTTTTTTTAAACTCTTTGGAAGTGATGTTTTGATTTTTTTTTTTTATATTAGCTTTGAAGCAGGGGTTCAATATTTGGTGAGAGGAGGGTTTTTTTTTTGTCAGTGGATGTGCTTTTTGCCTTTCTCGTGCAAATTTGGGCAAATTGTAAGTCTTTGAAAAATTGCAGTTAGCACACGTTCACTGGAATCTCTTATGTTTGTATATAATTTTAAGCTAATATTTCTGATTCTGTCTTTGCTAAGCATATTCCCACCCTTTGTCTGTGCAGAGGGTTGACCAGGCAACAAGTCCCTAAAAGCAGTTCAGCTTGCTCCGATTACGGGGAGTGAGAGAAGCATTTTTGTAATGGGATTGCACTGGGGTATGATAGCATCCATGAGGCTTGGGCACAAGAACTGCAAGCTGGGAACTTGTCTTACCTCTCCACCAGCCCTCTTCATCCACCACCTGTGTGCTGGGGAGGAGGGAAAAGCTGTGTTCTGTGACTGCCAAAGTGAAAAGGAAAGTGGGGACTTTTGCAAACAGTCTGGTAAGAATGGGCTTGGGTGAGGAGAAACTGGGATAAGATGCTGCATGGAGGAGGGTGAAATGGCTGATACAAACCAGTGTGGGACTGTGTTGGGAAGGGATCGATTGGAAAGCTCATGATAGAGGGTAAGAGGGGCAGTGCAGTAAGCTCAGGTGTGAGAAGCAGAGGCTGGGGATGGGGCAGGTCCGTGAATGAGGAAGAGCAGGGATGTGGCAATGCTGCCAGAGGAGCAGATGAGGGCTCACTGGTGAAGTGTCACCACCCAGCAAGAAGCCTAGAATTTCGGTTTAGGAACTCTTCAATTTTTCTGGATTTTCTGTCTGAGGAAGCATTAGAGAGACCTTCTGGCAGGCTGGGCCTCACAGATCCCTTGCGTGAAAGACAACCCACTCTTTCTATCAGCTCCACCATTAGCTCACTTGGCAAAGGTCTCTGCCGTAGTCCTAGGGCCTTTTGATGATCTCTGGGAATGCAAAATGATGCAATGTGATGTATTTTTAACAGGCTTTTAAAAAGCCTGATAACTTGCACAGAAAATTACTTTAAAGACACATTATTGAGGTTGTGAAGTCAAGCCCACACAAGGTAGGAAATGCCAGAACAACGTTGTGCTGTGTACCATTAATTCAGGCTCTCTGAACACTGTGAAATGATCTCTGGTGCTCTGATCACATCTGTCTCTGGCTGATGGGATCTCTGCCATATTCAGAGGATATATGGATAATTTATGTTTAGTTCCTTGTTGCTAACTTAATAAATAAATAGAATTATTTCACGTGCTGTGTAATCATGAGGTCTGAGCATTTATCCAGAGCTGTCTAAAGGGAAGTGAATTGTCCCTGCAGTCTGTCACAGCTGCTTATTTGGGACTACAAGAGAGGAAGATGCCTGGAGGTTTGTTCCAGTAACTCTCTTTGTCCTTGCTTTGGTACCTGCCATACGTATGTTGACAGGCTGGTCTCAAACAGGAGGGTAGGACTGTGTTTCCCACCTTGCCTTCAGTGAAGGAAGAGATGTCTCAGGCTCAAGAGCACTGGGAGCTATTGAACCTTCTGAAGCAATTTTGTTTTTCTCAGGATGCAACTTCATGCAAACCTTGTTGGCAGCTGGTTCTTAATAGTACTGGGTGGCTCTGCGTGCGCTGTTGCTGTTGAGGACTGTGGTATAAGAGCTGAACCCTAAAACCAGTTCCCTGACAGAAATAGATATCAAGCAAGTTGTGTGATAGACTGCAACTTCATGGATTAAAATGTAAAAGGCAGCTGAGGTAGGTATGCTCTAGTGGGAATGCAACATGGCTTTGCCTGCACAGAACATCCCTTGATGTGTATGCTAGATAACATTTTGGGAGTTCACCCACTATAGCACTGCAATCCCTTTTTGACCCTAGGAAATAATGACCCCACGGCCTAGTGAGAACCTCCTTTATGTCAATGAAAAGAGCGAATGATCAGGCTCCCAAGCAGACTTTTCTCCCTCAATTTAAACATGAAACTGCATCCTGCATCCATACAATTATTCCTGGTACGTAGGAATGGTTGAGCTGCGTACAGAGACTGGTGCCATGTTTTCTGCAAAGGGAGTTGCATCACTAGGATATGAACTCACGTAACAATTAGGAAGGCTAATTAAGTTGAAACTTCATGTCCTTTTAATTAAGCAATTAAGGTGTCCATCTGCAAAATTAAGATACGTAATTACTTGAGGAGGGAGGAAAAAGACTTCATGAAATTTTACTATGGTTTCTGAAAACCTTGTTTCTGGCAATGCTTCTGTTTTTGCAAACTTCAGTTCCTGGCTGAAGCAAGACCATTTATGGGCTTGAGGTGGTACCATTTTCTTCTGTATGCCTCACAATATCTGTTAGAATAAACAGGCACTTGAGGAAATCAGTCCTTAAGGAAGGTATGGTGCCAGTGGTCCTAGGGAGCGAAAGGAAGGCATGGTCTGTGGTAAAGGCAGTGGGGTTGAGATATGAGAGCTGAGCTCTGACCCAGGCTTCTTGCAGACACTGTGTATGGCCTCATATATGCACCAGACCTCAGATCTGCTGTGGACAGTCCTCCTGGTGAGGAGACCACCCTTTTTGGTCACGTGGGATGGAGCTCCCACCTCCTTTCCCAAGGGCATGTGTTGCTATAAGGAGGCAACAGCCTCTGCTGCGGTTGACCTCCACTGTTCTATTTAAAGGTGTAGCGCCAACAAAGAGGGGCTGAAGCTGGATTTATGACTCTTGTTCATTTCCTCTTTATTTGGAAAAGTCACCGCCCAGTGTGAAGAGGTTGCACTCTGAGAGAGGTGATGAAATATTGTCATTGACCTGCTGTACAGACCATCTGTCTCTCCTAGAGCTACTCTGGAAGATGGTGAAGTGTGCTGCTTTTTCTGTATGGGCTTTTTAATTTAATTGGCCTTGAATCACTGCTAATTTTTTAAAACTTATATCAAAGCCACCCTCAAAACTTTAAATACACTGTGACGACCTGAAGCCTTATTGCAACCAGTCCCTTGAGACTATTGGTTCTCTTAAGATAAGAGACACTAAAGAAATTGCTCAGCAGACCAGAACAGTATGGATTAAAAGATGATTGCTAACAGATAGATGAGGTATAAATTTAATACTGGGCATATAATTCGGCCTTTCCTGCACATTATTCCTGATGTATTAGCAAATATTTCAGTGAAATAGTATCCTATGATCATTTAGGTTTTGCAGCTGGAAAACATCTGCCCCAGTGGAGGCAGATGGTGCAAGAGTGTACAATGTCTTCTGTTTTCTTGTGCAATTATATCAAAATTAAGGCACTGTGAGTGTATGCAAGTGATTAAGGAGAACAAGTGTTACATAGAAGTGCTCATTATCTCTGAAACTGTTGTTATAGACCTACAAATTCATAGTTAAAAAGGTGTAGATTTGTTGAGCTTGAAAATTAAATTGCAGTACTCAAATATCCTTATCCCAAACTGACTGAAGTGTGTCTTGAATATTACCTTTAAGAATGAACTGAAATTATACTTGTGGATATGCTGTATCTCTTTTTGGAGGTATAGTAATAATTCCGTGTTCTGAGCTTGATATTCTACACAACCAAGTGTATTTTCGTTCAGCAAAATGCTCTGTTTCCACCAGGGGTACTGCTAGGTAACAGTAAAGGGTAATTGGGTAACCTCTGTTGACCAAGGAAAAGGGATTTACCTTCTCCATTTTTCTCTCCTCTGTTTTGTGAGAGTGTACTTCAGGACCTAGCTGTCTTTTGGGGATGGACAGCTGATTTAACTTGCTCTGTTTTTCTTTCCGTGAGTATTCTTTTCAGAGGTAATAACCAGAGGTGGCTGTATCCTTCTGGGGTGGTATCCACTTTGGCTGCAATACTCACCCACTTGCAAGACCTGGGTTCTGTGTGTTCCTCTGTCAGAATGGGACCAGATAATGATTTTCTATCTTGGATGATATCCTGAGCATGAGACAAGAGGAAAGACTTATGTGATGGCAGCTCTCCAGTGACCCTGCTGCAGTATTCATAATGCAAAATTTCCCAGAGAGAGTTGAGAACAGAAAGTCGAACTCTGTAGCCAGCTTGGGGATGATATCAGTGTTTTGGTGAGACTGCTCCCAGGAATGCTTGTATATTTTTTTCATGAGCCATCATTGTAATGCTGGGGAGGCTACCATTATTTTGTATGTTATCACTACTCTGTGAGCAAAATGCATCCCAGTGTTAACTGGAATCTAGTGTGGGTATATGTAAATAGAGACAAAGAGGTAAGAATGCATGGTGATTATTTCTTGTTTGGCAGGCATTATGTCAGCAAAATACTTTGTTTTCCCACTCAACCTTGCAAAATAATGTACCTCCCAACCCTGAGATTAAATAACATCACTTTTTTTATCTCAGTGTCCTAGTTTATAGTTTTCAGATATTATTAGGTTGTGCATTGCTTACATGTAGAAGGAATGACACACTTTTTCTGTTGAGAGAAATTTGGGGTAATTTCAATGATAAGTTGAACTCTGTGATGCAGAATTGGAAACTCTGTAATGTTATCTGCTACACAAATTGATGGCAGATTGTGTAATACTTTTCCTTGCAGTACTGATCAGTACTGACCTGGCTGGGCAGATGGCTAGTTTGGTTGATTATATATTCATCACAATTTATATTAATTATCTGTTTCTCCTTATTTTTTTGCATGGTCTTTTGTGAAGTTAGTATTTCAGAGAACTTATATCTGCCATGCTGCAGATATGTTGCACAGGAATGTATTTGGCATGTTAACTTTCTTTTAACAGTTGTGTTTAATATATACAGAGAACATCTAGCTCTGAGAGGCCATCTGAACATCTTCAAAGGGTTATTGAATTGTTCATCGATCTACTTCATTACTGCTGTTCCTCTGGTTCCTTTTGATGTCTTGTCACTTTGTTCAAAATATAATGCCAAGCTTTTAAATTAATAGTTGTGCAGGAAGCCCTACATGTGTAAATATTAGGGTATGTTTTTCCTTTGAGTGAGAGTGTGCTAGATTGTCCAGTAAATATTGCTGCCATCAGAGTGTTATCTTTTTCATGCCTCTCACTTTACATAAAGACTCCTTCCTATCTTCCTCTTAAGGAAGCTGAAGTGTCTGAGGTTTTATCTTTTAGGTTTTATAACAGTCTAATCTCTTATTCTGCCAGTAGAAGCTTACAGACTCGTTCCCTGATTAGGAAAATAAATTTGATTAATTTTCCCTCCTTTCCTTTCATCTTTTCCATGTGTTTCTCTTACATTTGTTAAATTTACTAGCTAAAAGTGCCTGCTGATTCCCCCCCCCCTTTCATTAATTTATTTATTCACTTTTTGAATCTTTTTAAACTTCTGGAGTAGACAACATTCCATGGCAAGGAGTTCAATAGTTAGTATATTTATTTCTTGGGAAAATGCTTAATTTTTAATCCTACCACCTGAAAATTCATTTGTGGATTTTATGATTAATTTTTTAGTCAATGGGTAATAATTCTTAATTTATTTCGTTAAGATGTGCAGGATCTTAAAAATATTTGTCATAGCATGCATCAGTTGCTTCTTTTTTTTTCACGATTAAGATTGTAGCCTGTTTGCTTATTCCTTGTACAGAAATTGTTCCATATCTTTGGTCATCTCCATCATCACCTCTCAGTATCTCTTCTATTTCTAGATTTTGCATTTGATTTATCCTTTATAGTTCGTTGGCTGATCTTCTACGCTTAGTGTGTGCCCACAGCAACAGCAGGAGGTTGCCTGATATCAGATTAATTTTTGTGATAAAATAATGTAGAAGAGTGTTAAGTGGCAGAGTGAGAAATAAGACTTCCCGCTGGTGATAAGGCAGGCTTGGAACTGTTTCATTTAGATGTCCAGACAAGTGTCTTTGCCTACAAGTCAACCCTGCCTGTTTGCACTTGTCCAGCTTCTAGCCCACCTCCCCTTCCCAGCAACAAAACCTGGATGCTGTTTTCCCAGTGCACTGAGTTCCTGGTTAAGTGTGTGTCATGGGGGTGCTGAGTAACCGAATCACATAAATCAGCTGGTTCAAGTTATCCATCCCTTCTGCTGAAAAGGCAAAGGGTTGTGCCACAAAGCTGTCAGATTCATGTATTGCTGGTGTTCACTGTGTGTTATACAGGACTATTTTTTTTTTCTTTAAAGAAGCTCACAAGCTATTACTTCCTCTCTCTCCCCCACCCAAAACAGTGGGAATGAACTGAAATATTGCAGAGATGGGGGGAAGCTCTAAATATTTAGAGTTGCAGAGTGTAAGCTATTCCATTAGAAATTATCAAAGGCAAGGTTACCTGTGCAGTGTTAGATCCTCCTTCTTCGGTACATGCAGCCCCATCAGTCTTTGGTCACTTGCATACTCTTTTCTTTTTTGTAAAACTTCAGGTATTTCAACAATACCAGAAATATTGTGAAATCATAGGCTAGAGCTGCATGTGTTTATTGGTGAGATTCTTTTTTATTTCTTTTTCCCCTCTAACTGGGCTCACTCTTTCGTTTTTATATTTCAGTGTGTAGCTTGACTACGGGGCTTCTTTCTCCCATCTCATTGTAAACTGTGGTTCCTTACCTTTCGAAAACCTACTTCAAACGTAACTGAATAAAAAGCAATGGAGACAACCATGTTAGGAGGGGGGAAAGGAAAGCAAATTCTCAGCTATGTGGAGCTGCCAGTAATGTTCAGAAGCTGACAATGATGAACTGCTCATCTAAGCATAAATAGTCTTCACAGTCTGTGTGTTTCTTGCCTTGTGAAACTGGGCGCACTGTACTCATTAGTTTTGTTCCTTTTTAAATATTTGGTGATCACACAGTTTACTTTGTCTAGTGTAAGCCTCTGTTGCAGTCACTCTTCCCTTTGCTGTACATGAAAACCAGGAGTCTACAGTGTGTCTGGTCTTTAGTGAAACGAGCAGTTAACAGTAGCCCAGGCTGGTGTTTTGTGATCTGCCATGTATTTTACACTGAAAACATAAAAATAGAATCCTGCAAAATTGATGGGTTTCCATTGACAGGGATTTTCATCTTTTTCACTGTTTACATACTGAAGATGAGGACTTTGCTATGACACAAAGACACTTTAGGAAGATCTCAAACAGCAGCAAAAAAAAAATCCTCTCTTTGGGGAAGATGTATCATGTAGGCTGTTTTGTCATTTTAAAGTTAAAACATTTCTTTTCCCAAGAGTATTAGCTGAGGAAAACCTCATATTTTTTAAAGCAGTTAAGTAGCCAAGAAGTCAATACTATGTATAAAATGTGTAATAAATGTTGACTTCTGTGCCTTTACTCCATGATACCCTGTCATACTTGAAATAGTGTCCTTGCAGAGACTCGAGACACATCATTTCTATTGAGAGGGTTTGTGTTTTTGGAGGCTTGTACTGCCCCATTATATAAAAAAAAAAAAGTTACTATTTAAAAATGATCAAATCCCTATCTTCTGGTTATGATTTTTGTAAAATATCTTCACAAAAGAAAACCCATTAAGAGAATGGGTACTGTGCTCCCAGAAATCTCTGGAAATGGAAGTACCAAAAGCTACTAACTTGATGTTTAAGTCCCATTTTGCTTAGCTGATCACATGAGATCTAATTCTCTTTATTTTATATATTTGACTTCACAGCACTATTCTTTCCTTTCCCTCTTGCTGGAGGAAAGGATCATTTTCTAACACCAGCTCTTCTTTTTTCTCCTACCTCTTCACTGAACCCCAGGAATTGTGTGCTGTTTGCCCATTAGGTTAAACCTGCCTGCATCACGTAAGGTCATTTGAAATGAGGCATTTGTTGATTACTGGAACTGAAGGAGATGTCCAAGTCATAGCAATGCATTAGCATAATCTACAGAGTTACCAAGGCTGTACAGTGGGATTAAGAGGGAGCCAGCCCATCGGGATCTGAGGGCACGGCTTCTTCTGTGTCTCTCTTATGTCATTAAGATGGCCTGCGGACTCAATAGACTAAAGCAGTTGGTGTTGCAACACCTGCACTATATGCAGTTCACAGTTTTTATTTTGCATTAGATTTAATTTGCTCGCCAGGTCTAAGCAGTCTCACTGCACTTGGGATTCAAGCTGAATGACTGCTTATTACTGCCCTGATAAAAGGTGAAGGATTGGAACAGAGCTTTGAGTTCAGTTTCCTCTCACAAAAGCGTGGTTTCATGTGCCAAAACTGCCCTGGGTACAGAACCATCATGTAGAGGGAGAGCTTTAAAACTATACCAATGCTCTGATATAAGGTGTTAATATAGACATAATAGCCTTTAATAATCTTAAAGATCTTTTGCCCAGGTCCTCCCAGTGATGGTGTTCAGCATGATAGTATTTAGTATTACTGTGTCTTTTGGTAATCAAAGCTGCTGCTGTTAGCTCCTGCTCTTTCAGGTTCACTAATTGAAGTCCATTGACTTAAATCCATTGTTTGTATTAAGAAAGGGGGAGGGGAGGGGAAAAAAAAGGCTCTGGGGTTGGGTTTTATTTTTTCCCTTTTTTTCCAGTATTGTCCCTGTCAATGTGCCACAGTTTCATCTGAAACAAGGGATGCATGAAGCTTTTCAGTCTGGGTTTTGTTTCCCCGTATTTTTTATATTTGTTTAATTTCTGACTGGCAGCTCTAAAAATCACTTAATCAGCATATCTGGCCCAAATACTAGGCTTGACTTGAACATACTGGCACTGTCTTGGCTCATGGACAACAGAGACTAGTTTGAATTCTTGTTCTGTGATCTGTATAGGTAGAGGTGATTGAAGAAGAAAATAATAGTCTGAAAATCTGTCTTGTTCCTTTCCCAGCTGTGCCACAGAAGTCAAACCCCAAATGCTTCTTTTGATCTCATTTGTAACCTCACATAGCTTCGGAGAGTCACTTCTGACTTATAAGACCTTCTGTGGGAAGAGGAGCAGTTCTCTAATTCCACTGCTCAATTTGCAGGCCTGTGTTTGAGTCCCTTGGTTCTTTTGCCCTCTCTGAAGCACCAGTGTATTACATTTATTTCTGTGACCTGAGGAGCTGCTGAGCAATGTCATCTCATTGGCAGTTCTGTTTAGCCGATACAGAAAGCATCCTCTCCCTCCTGAATCTAGGGAAGTCATCTGAACTTGTTATTGTGGCAAGTCCTATCATGAAAAGATCAAAAATTAACTTACTACGTTTTTTTTTTTTCCCCAGGTACTCCACATCTGCATTCTCCAAACTAAGCAGAGTCGGGATCCGACATCCTCCACCTCTTCCTTTCATTGGAAATCTGCTCTTTTTCAGTGAGGTAGAGTATGTTTTCCTTTGTATCGATCCAAAGTGATGGGAAGAGTGGACAGGAGGTAGAAGGAATTGAAAGGAATCCTACACTTCAGTGATACCATCTCTTCCAGCATTTCCCTCTGGAAAGGACAAGCAAAACTCAGCTTTTTGAATGAATTAGTAGAAGCAGTTGTGTGCAAGCAGCTTTAATTTCAGGGTAAAGTAAACTTGAGGGAAAGAAAATGTGTAAGCTTCTGCAGTTAATTACTTGAACTTTTTCATGGAAGTTCATGCCCTCAGTGAAACTAAGTTATGTGAATAGAGCAGATTATGTTAACTAGCCCCAACTGGTTTGTTCTGAGTGGTTTTGGCTCCTATGACCTTTCTGTTTGTTTGTACTTTTGCTGATTGTATACATTTATTTTAAAGCTTTTAATGTTGCTTGCTCCTAAGCAGTAACTGGAGTTAGATACTGCAGAATGCTGTTGCTCTGTGCCCCAAATACTGGAACTGGGAGAAGGGGATGTACTGGGATTCTGCCTCCAGATTTCATTCCCTTATTCTCACCCATCTTCTTTCAGTAGCCTGCTGATGCTACATTTTGTTCCTTGCTCAATTTCAGTAATGTTGCTGAGGGTCCAACATATCTTAATAATGAGGAGCTGCCATTTCTCTGTTTGGATCTTACAGTAAAATCTCTCTAGTGTGTCTCTGTTGCAGTCCAACAACTTTTCAGGAAATCTGGGCCAATTCCAGCTGCTGCCCAGTTTTCTCTTTTAAGTGCATGGTCATCAATACCCATGCTGAGATTTGAATTATTAATGGGAATATATTGCTTCTTACCTTGGTCTTCATGGTGATTGTTCTGTCGATATCTGACTCATTATTAGATAAAACCCTTTTAAATACCGCTTTTGCATGTACATCTGATTTCATTTAGAAAATAGCATAAAAGGTAGACTTAATCCGCTCTAGATTAATTTGAACTGGAGTTGGCAGGGTGACTTTAACTTACAAGGGTTGCTGGTGGTGTGGAATACAGACCAGTTCACCTTCACTCTTCTGGTTTCAGTTCATCTGGGTGGCATAAAGCTACTCATTCTGTAGCTCCGTGGTGGTGAAATCCGCTCATCATTAGTCACCTGCTAACACTTGATGTAGGTAAAGGTGCCTAGAGATTAAATTATTTTGATACATTGTAGATAGGCTTGCCCTGTGCCAGTGTACAAGTGGCAGGTTTCTGGGAACTAGGATCCAAAATGATCATATGATCTGTTAGGCAAATTTCATTACCAGAATAGCATTCATTAAATTAACTTAAAGCAGGCTACTGAAAAAAAGACAAACTTGATTTTCCTAACTTTTAGGAAGAAAAATAAAATAAAGGTAGCTGAGAAATTATATCTTGGGATACCAAGAAATAACAATTCCAAATAGGGTTTTGAAACAGAGTCGAGTGATGCAAAGCCACAAGCACTGCCAGGCTGTATGTCCAACACTGTGACATTTCACCATCCATCTTCCTTACCATCCTATCACTGCCAGTAGAAACAGGCAGGGATGAGTCCAGGCTCTGCAATTTTTCTTTCTTCCCTCATATATTTTGCCATTTTTTCTGGATCTGCTCCTGTGGCTGCTTTCTTAGAATAGTGCCCATAGCAACGCGCCAGTAATGGGAGCACTGCTTTTATACTGCAGGCTGTTCTCTATGAGAGCATTTTCAGGGACAGAAGTGCTCTCACTGCAGTCAGTAGAGGACATCATCCACTTTCCCTTTCCCAGCAGGGGGGAACCAGAGGTTGCCCATCACCATCCTGGGAATAGGGGTGATTTTAGGGGTTTAGCTGCAAGCGGCACAACTGTGCATGAGCAGTGGCTTGTTAGGGCTGGATTTAATTTTTTTTTAATAGAAAGTAGCAAAAGGTTTATTCCTTTTTTTTTCTTACATCTATAATGTTAAGAAGTTCTTGCACTTCCTTGTTTATGCAACCATGTCTTTCCACTGAACTAGCTTTTTAGACAGGCTTCCTTTTAAATAGGCTAGCTCTTTCTTAGTATTGCTAATGTTGTGCAGGAAAAACACATGAGCCACACTCCCACTAAATCATCAGACTAGTGCTTTTCAACCCATGAACATTTATTTCAAAGGAATTAATGAATGGTGACTAAGAGGAATGAATTGATATGTGCTGTATGGCAATCTGCATATGTGTAATTCATACATTTCCAATGTCGAATTTGTGTCTGCAAAGTAACACAGGTTGAAAAGCCCTGAACACCAGTGAGATCTAAAAGAGAATAACTGCAACATATATAGCCTTGCAGTCCAAAAGTGCCCTCATCTCATGGTTTTTGGCTTTTCTCCTAGAAAATGATTGCTAGAAACTCTAAAAAAAAAAATAAAAAGGAGAGGGTGTTCCTTTGACATAGTAGAGTAAATCTAGGACCTGAGAATTTAAGAAAAAAACATTAAATATCAAAAGCTCTCAAGAAAATTGTGGGAGTAAGCGGCATTTTTCAATTTGTAATGGCATAAATTCAAGGATTTGCTTGTCTTCTCCCTTACTTGGGTGTAAATCACTTCTACTGAAATAAATGGAGTTTTCCTGTTTTACTCTACTGTACATGTGAACAGAGCTTCAGGCCTTATCATCCTTTTTTTTCCTTGCAATTGTTCTTCTGTAAATATGCCTGAAAACAAATGAACAAAGCAGGCAGGATTTGACCGGTAGTACTGGGTTGTGGGGTATTTAATAAACTTTCAAAGGTATTTTAAACAAGAAAATGTTTTGTCCATGAGACTTTTTTTTAAGGAATTATTTTAGGAATTTCTTGAACAGTATATTTTCTTTGAGTAAAATAGGAGTTGCTGTCAGTATAGTGTTCTGAGAGAGGAAGAGGAAGTGTGGAAAGTTAAGGGGCTAAGGGAAATGCAACAGCAAAGACCTATCTCCATCACAGAGAAGCAGACTTTAAGAGCTGACTTGGGGAAAACAAAGTTATTTTACTGTAAGTCACCCCTTCTCTCTCAAGTACAATAAAGGGAGATAATCTCACTCTGAAACTAAAACATATCCAAGTTAGTCGGCCTATCTCAATAATGAGAAGATGGGAAATTACTGCAGTTCTGCAGCTGGGAAATTATCTGAGTCCAAGATATTAGATTAAAAATTCTTCCATTGTATGAGAACAATTTGTGGTGGGCAAGTCTGATGTAATAGTAAATATGATTAGGCTGTTTAAAAAAAGCAGCATGTTCAATTTTTTCCAATAACTGAGCAGACTTGCAGCCGACAGGCTGCTGTTTTGCTACAAACTCCTGACTCTTCCCCCACCTCTCCATTTACTGCATTTTTCCTACAAGTCTGGAAAAATGTGAGGGTTGTTTGTGATGGCTGTGTTATGGGAGACACAAGGGTATACACACCATGGACCTTCACACATAGATCTGCATGGACTTCAGAGCAGCTTGTTCCAGAAAAACTAAACCAAAATTTCCTATCCATTCCCAGGCTAATGATTTCATTATGTGACAAATGCTCTGAAAACGGAGAAGGCGCACGCGCTGCATCACCCTTTCTCCTCAAGACCTGCAGCAAACACTTGACCTGTTGCTATGGCTGTGCTGCGCTTTTCTCTCTCTTTCCCATTTCTTTCCTAAAAAGACAGCTACACTGATTTTAAATGTCATAGGCTCTGACATTTACACAACCCTGGTTGCCCGGTACCATACCTGTGTGTGCTGCTCCCTACCCGGCCTTCTGGAGAGCCACGCTGTGCTGCAGCAGGCTTGGGGCCGGCCTCTCTGGGGTTTTAGGGTGGTGGTGGGGGTGTGGGTGGCTGCCTTGCTGTGGTCCTTGGTAGGTGAGATATGTAATTGTGCCCAGTGTACGGTTGGGTGGTGTGCTTTGGGTCCTTGTAAAAGCATGATCATGTGTTGCTTTCCTCCTGTACTCCTAGCAAGCTCCAGTGATGCCTTTGACTGTCTGTGTGCTTGCATCCCTGCCTTGCATGTTAATGAAAGACATCACTCTCTTTAGCTTCTCTCTGCTTGGACAGGATACTCTTTGTTTACTCTGTTTATTTCTGTCTGGCCTACTTGTAGATCCTGGGTTACCCCAGAGCGGCCCATTTCTGCTGAATGGAACTGGGGGCTGTGTGGGTGCTTTGTCTTGCTTTCAGTTTGGGATCTGGCTGGGCTGTGTTGTTTTATGGCTGATGGGTGGGAGTGGAGAAGGGGGGAGTGTAGGGAGGAAGCAGAGAGCAAACATTATTTTTTTTTTCCCACTATGCATCTGCCAAAAGCATCCTTTGAGTTGGACGTAAAGAAAAATAAAAGGCAGAGTCCTTGCAGGAATGAAATTAACCCCATGTCTAATTTTCAGCCTAGAAAGCAGTGTGTGGGTGCTTAGAGAGACTGCAGTGTTTACTGTTCTGGAATTTAATGACACAGCATGTAAACCTAAACAAGGTTGGAGAGAGGCAAGTGGTGAGGGGAGCAAAGAGGGGGAAAGGAGGAAGGGAGGAAAAGGAGCTCTCAGGCTGTGGACCTGGATTGAATTACAAGAATAGTATGGCTTATATTGACAGTGAAAGCCTGCATGTGGTTTTGCGTTGCTTCGTGCAGACAAAGGAGAAGAATGGGATAGGGAGCGTGTGTTTTGCAACTTGATAGCTGTCTGTGTGGAACCAGAAAGGGTGGCTGTGGCATCACCAACCAACCTGTCTTTATCTCCTCCAGTTGACTGTGTGCGTCTGCTGTAGGCTGCTGACTGCCTGAACAGACCTTGCGGGGTGTTCCAGGTCTTCTCTTATGTCCTGGGAACACCCCCAGCCTAGACTGGGATGCCTGTACATGCATGTGAGGCAGATCTAAACCTAGCCATGTCACAGTCTGCAACGTGACAGAAAACCTGGGGTTAAATGAGGTTTTATTTGTATATTTCTACATCTATAAAGTGTGTCTCTCTTCTCTTCAAAAATGTGTATTTTCCTAGTCTCAGCTGATACTCTGTGCTACCTCCTTTGATCAGATGTTAGCATTGTCACATAACCTGACAAAGCCAGTGCAGTATCTGTGGGAACGTAATGCAGGAAATCAAGACATCACAACTGTCTGTCTCTCACTTGGCTAAATGCTGTTGCACCCTTCAGCAAGAGCAGGACTTTAGTTTCTCTGAAGGGCATTGGGTGGAGCTGTGCTGTGGCTCACCCCAATTTCTCCCTGATGGGGTGTCAGCAGGGTGAGCAGCCTTCTGGGGGAGCAGCGTGCACACCTCAGAGACCCCTCTGCAGAGGCACGACATCCTTGGCTTTTTTACATTCAGTGTTTCTGATAACTGTGTTTGCAAGATATCCCTGGATGTGATGTCAACTTTAAATAACATTATGGGAGTTGGAGACAGTGTCAGGATACACAAAGCAACTGGCAGGTTTTATGTGACAGGAAAAGGAGGTGAATCATTACTGCTTTGCTGGTGAATAATAGTGACCCAAGAAATGAAGGTGGTAGTGGTCGTGAGAGATGCTCTTGCTCTTTTGGACTATACTATTTTTTCCTCTGAGGGAAGAAACAAGTCCTTTTTGTATTCCAAGGAATGGTGGTTTGACTGTGTGGCTTTTGCCTAGAGAAGCTCTGACATCTATTTGCCGTGCAGGGTTGGGTAAGTGTTTACCACAGACCTCAGCAGTTGCCCCTAGAAGGAGATGCAGACTTCATTGATGAGCATTATCATGGTTTTGGTATTCCTTAACCCATATTTTGGTGGTTCCTCTTGTCATACTTTATGCTTGCTTTATTAAACGCTGCATGAGGTGAAGAGGCAATGGCTGAGGCAACTGCTAGCTGTTAAGTGGAAAGGGGTTATGTTCTCTGTGGCAGCACAGCAAGTGAGAAGAGAGACTCCCTGATCATGCTCCTGGCTTTCCCCAGGCTCTCAATGTGATTTTGGGCAAGTCTGATGGGGGGAAAGCTTTATTCTTTTTTGGGTAAGCAAATCTCTTTCTTTTGCTTCACCTTGGGCCTCTTTTAGCCCCCTGCAAAATGGCATAAGATGGTGTTCCGGAATAGGTAGGTCTGCTTTTTCATCAGATTATGGTGAAACACTTGGAACAACTTCTCTGGGGACTTTGTTAGATTTGGGGAGGCTGGTATCACTGCTGTCTCGAATGGACTGGGACACTTGAAGGCTGGAAGGAGTATAAATATTTTCACAATATTCACAGAGCAAGCGGGGCTGTGAATTAATGCTGGGCCTGAATTCTGGTCTAAGAGTGAAGGTATCTGGGTGAGGTGGGTCCCCAAGATAACAGTGCTAAAGGATACTTCTCTGCTGTTCTATGCCAGCCTGTTCTTTGATGGGTTTTTGGTGGCAGCTGCAAATGACTGCCCAGGATTTGTCAGAGCACAGTTCTGTATCATTAAATTGACATGTAGCTCTCAAGAATGGTGTAGGGGAAGTTTTGCCACATGTTATGTCTATTGGAGAGTGTATTTGCATAACTCTCTGGAATTTGCTATGTAGCCTTCTCTTTAAGCAACATGTACTGCTAAATTAAAACCAGCTCTGGCATGACATGCAACAGCAGTGAACACAAAAAGTAGTGCTATGCAGTAGTTGGTTTGAGAAAATGAAGATAATGTATAGTTGCAATGTAGTAGCATACAGGTAGACCTACTGTAGTCAGTTAAACTGCACTTTACCTTGGGCTCCAGAAGAAGTAGGGACCTTGGAGAGCATCGCAGTAGTGATATGGTTGAATAGGAGGATAGTAGCTGTTGTAGTAAACTCAATGTGCTTTTATACATGGACTTAAAAAAGGAGGACTATTTCTTAGGCATGATTGTCTTCTCTGCAGTTTTGTCTGTAGTCACATCAGTGAGGCACTGGCCTGGAGAGGATGGGGTTGGACCAAATGAAATCTTTTAGTCCTTGAATTTAAAAGAGCAATAAACTCAGGGCTACAATGAATAAAAGCAACTCTATTATTTTACATGAATTTGTAACTTTCTTATACTACCTGTCAGTTTGGAGTTTAGTAGCTTCATATGCTCTTCACCTTCTTATTGTGTTGTGGAGAAATCCATATTCAGAAAGCCAGTTCTTCTATGTCAGCAAAACTAGTACATATAATAATGGCCAGGTATCAGTTATAATGCTAAAATTATAGCAAGCTCAGATTGGTTGTTGAGAACAGTTGTTATCCACGAGCCAACAAATTTAGCAGAGTCTTAACTTCATTAGCAATGTCTAAATGCATTAGCCATATGCTCCTCAGCATATGGGTAAATACATAACAATTTATTTTCATTAGGGTTTTCTTACAAGTGCTGCTAACCTAAGCTCCACTGGAAATGTTTACAGCATGACATGTCTTTTCACATAAGAAGCTGGCCTTCTGTACAGCAAGTCATCCTGAAAGGGTGGCAAGCAAGACACTTCCCCTGTCCTTTCTGGGAGTAGGCAGGTGCAGCTGCTGTGGGTCTGATCCGCTGCAGCTAGCTAGGCTTGGTTTCTGCAAGGCTTTATATTAAAATGAGTAATCGAAGGCTTTGGGGAACTGCCTCTTCAAACATGTGTAGTTAATTCCCTGGTACTTGCGTGCTGCCTTCTGGTTGCGTACGATGTACCTCGGCTGGCATCACCTCCTGGTACCTTTACTTGGATGTAAGACTCATGACTTCTGGGTTCTCCCTGCTTCCTCCTTGCCCCAGGAAGGATGTAGGGTTGAAATATAACTTTCCCTAAGAGGGACTGAGTGTGAAATGAGGTCATACTCATGGCCTGTGCTGGGAAGGGTAGGGTGGGTTTGTAGGATGGGCACTGGGTAAGGGCTGCGAGGAGCAAATGTAAATGAGCTGTTGTGTGCTCAGGATTCTCCTAATTTCTCAGAAATAAATGAAAAGTTATTTTCTTGAGGTTTTTTTTTTTTTTTTGGGGGCGGGGGGGTTAAGTATTTATGCAGCCTGATCCAGAAATGCAAGTTGCCTAGAAAGACATTAAAGTATAAGAAAGAACTGATCTTATCAGAGAGGTATAAAGTTCAAAAGTTAATCTATTTCTCTATGGCCTTAGAGGCCTTGGCACATGTCTAAATTTAGATGGTAATGTGAAACAAGAATCAGCTAGAGTTGGATTCCAATCAGGTTTGTTTGAGAACTGATTGGGTTTTTATTGGGTGGTTTTTTGCTTGTTTGTTTTAGAAAAGAAAAAAATTTCAACCAAAAGTTTAAACAAACCTGTGTGCTTCAAATTGCTATTTTTCCTATTTGTTTTTATCACCATGCAATGCAGTGAAATGGATCATAGTCTTGGATCATAGTCCTTGGACTTTTTAACTTTTCATTTTGTTTGTTAATTATTAACCTTTCTTCCTGCTTACATTTTGTAATTTTTTAATATTCTATGAATTTTAGATAATTTATAATAAGTCAGGGGGAAAAGTGAAGTAGTCTTTGGACAGTTGCACAGGGACAGTTTCAAATATTCAGGCAGTAAAAAAACCTCACTGAACACTGGTGCCTTTTTTTACCCTACTAAAAGAAAATTGAAAATTATAAACAAAAGAAAAAGAGATTGAAACTTAACTATATGTTTCAAAATATTCTCAAATACATATTTTGAAAATGAACTATGCAAGAAATAAATATTAAAATAATTGCAAAATTAGTCTTGACTATTTGATGAATTTCCGTAGTTTTTGAGCATTATATCTGATGGCTTTTTTTCAGTTCTCTGAGTATACAAAGCTGTTAACTTTCAGAGGCAGCGTGATGCCAGAGGTGGTTTAGGTAGGATTAGTGAAAGCTGGGCTAAAGGAGCCATAAGAAGTCACATATGATGATAAGTTGAAATATTCTCTGGGAAGTTGAGTGGGACGTTAAACATAGTGGTTATTTTTCTGCTGAGTGGGGCTTTTCCTGTTCCACTCAGGAAAAGGGAAAAAGATACATGGCAAGAGCAGATGTTGGAAGGAAGAAGTGTTTCTTTGGACACGCAGAGAAAGGGGATGGGGAAACCCCAGTGTCTCCACTGATTTGCCTCTGTTTGCTTCTATGTCCATATATTTAGAGGAAACAGCAGTTGATAAGCTCTGGATAGGATAAGGGACCTTGTGACTCTAGAGAGTAGTCTAGGAAAGAAGTACAAAGAGGTATGAATAAGAGATTGGTGATTAATGTATGATTTTTGCAAAGGGGTGAACTCATCTACCTTGATCTGTTAAAATGCTGCAACATGTGATGTGTTGTGAAAAGTATGTGACAAGGCAGAAGGAGGAAGGGTAGCATTTGATGTATCCTTATTTTTGTTCCACTTCTGAATGCAATCTAGGACAGGAACCCCTTGCAGCCAAGATAGAGTGGGAAAGGTGCTTGATCACACAGAAGGGGGAAATGGGAGAGCTTTGGGGGAAAAAAAGCTGCAGTTGGTGACCTTATACCAGAGGTCTCTATTTTAATAGAGTCTCATAAAGTTCATCACAGATAGAATTAGGGACCTTGGAAGTATCTTGTAGTTATATTTGTGTTTATATTTTTCACTACCTTTTTTTTTTCTCCCCAATGCCCCAGGGAGCCATCTCAAAGACCTCATAAACGCGAGATTTCATTTTCTAATGCTATTTCATTTCCTGGATGGAGGACCTGCCACAAGAAGACCAGACCTCAAATTATAATAGCCCTATAAATAACTCCCTAAGGCAAAGGGGAAAAAAGAAAGCCTTTGAAAGACAACCGCAAATGCAAAAATGGAGGGTTTGGGTTCTTGCAGAACCAGACTAAGGAGTTGTAATTAGGACATGGTTAATTTTGGGGTTTCCCTGTTTATCTCTTTGCATTGTTTACCTACAAAGCTATATCTCAAAAGTCCTCAGAGGTCTTCTGCTTGAGCTTAATTTTCTACAGTGTTTTGGTGCCTTTTGACCTGTCTTTAGAGCCTGCTAGAAAATGGAGTTTCCAGGTAAAATTGAAAACAATCCAACAAACTGACTAAAACAAATACAATGATGGATCGAGCAAAAATAGTCTGAAAATGCAACTTTTTCTTCTTTCTGGGTGAAGTCGTTTTATTTCAGCAGACCCAGACAGTCTGCCTCCTTTCTACTGGAAATCTGTGCAGAATTGGCACATTGACTAGAATAAAAACATTCCCAAGGAATCGGCGTGTTCTGTCAAAACATTTGAACAGCTCCCGTCTCCCAGAGCACAGCACTGCTCCGGAGCCGGCATAGGGAGCTCTGCAATGTGTGGTGCAGGCTTCCCCTCCAACCTCCCATCTCAAATCTACCTTTTCACATATTTACGGGCCAAGTGTTTCAGGTTCAATTATTTTTAGTTGTGGAGGTGGTAGAGAAGGAGGTTTATGAGAACCTTTTGCACTATGATGAGACCTGTGTAAGGGCTGTCTTTTCTTTGTTCCCACTAAGGCTGTGTTGTACAGAGAATCATTTAGGTTGCAGAAGACCTTTAAGATCGAGTCCAGCCATTTACCCAGCACCATCAGGTTCACCACAAAACCATGTCTGTAAGTGTCACATCTACATGTCTTTAAAATACCTCCAGGGATGGTGACTCAACCACTCCCCTGGACAGCCTGTTCCAGTGCTTGACAGCCCTTTTAGTGAACAAATTTCTCCTAATACGTGAGGGAAAAGTCATGAAGGTAAGGTTATAGGATTCCAGTATCTTTCTGTAGCAGGCTGGGTCAGTGTACTGGCCAGGGACAGCTGGGCTGGCAAATCTGAGCTCCAGGGGAAGTCCTGATGTGCAGGGACGGGATTCTCCACCAACAGATGTCTCTGTGCCGTGCCTCTTTGCTGCTGTATGACTCTGCTACAAGTGAAGTCAACCTCCAGCAGCAAAGTTCAATCTCTGTGTTGGGGAGTAATGATAATTGTGGTTTTTTTTTTTTATTTGATTAATTTTTAAAAAATAAAATTGTAGTCTTTGGCTAGAAGGTGATACATAGCAATTACAGTATTTAACTATGCAAACTGTGATTATACTCAACCTTTGCAGCAGGACACTGATTACTTTACTTTTGCTAAGTAGTATCTTAGTCCCCTAGCACTGAAATGAAGGGGTTTCGCTGGTGAGCTCTATTCTGAATGAGACTTGTAAATTCAGGCCTGCAGCCAATTTACCAGAGGTGCTGTCTGTCTGTTACTGAGACCAATTGCTTAGGAATGTAATTGTATCATTCTTGTTACTAAAACTGATATCCCCTGCCTGACTGCAGCTAAATGAGTTTTTATTTTTGCGGAATTTCTGGGCTGTTGCGTGATAAGGCATTGTGGTGGACAGCATGCAGTCAGTGGTTTGAAACAAATGGGGTTTTTCTTCTTATTTGACACAGAGGTGTGTATTAAGCAATACTTTACTGTGCTTGATGCAGTAGCAGATGGTGTCCTTTAAGGCTGCACATGTGACAGTAGCCTTTTAGAATGAGTACCATACCTGCTTGTCTAAAGCCTCATTCAGCAGAAAAATAATTTATAAATAACATAAAAGTAAACAAGGTGAGAAGGCAAGCAACCCTACGTATGTGCTTATCTTGTCCGCTGTGGCGCACGCCCTCGTAGCAGTGCAGTGCCATTTTATACAAGTGGCATCACTGAGAAATGTGATGGGAGAAAAAGATCTGTGCCAATCAGAGCAGGGAGGGCAGAGGTGGCTCATAAACCAGCCCTAGATCTGCTTGGGTTAGTGTCAGCACAGCAATCTTGCAGGGGGTGGGCTGTGAATGTGCATTCCTAACTCTATTACTTATCCCCTGGGCCAGAAGGGCCAGATGTGTTGCATAGGCAACATATTTAATCTGTGAATGATCATTCCTGATGGATCCCCTCCAGACAGTCCAAAAGTTACATTACTGAGCCCCAGCCCACTTCCATAGAAAGGCAGGACCACCCAATCTAGTGCCTTTAGGGAAGGGAGAAGGTGGAATTGCTGTGATCTCACATTTTATCAAGCAGCTGAATGCTCTATGGCCAAAACGCTTATGTACTGGTGTCTAACCCAAGGCAGCTAAAGCCATGCTTAGGCACCAAAAAGCATAAACATGTGATTGTCACAGGAGTTAACAGGTGTTGGTACTTTCAAACGTTGTTGTAACTCCTTTTATTTAGTTATGCAAAGTCTAGCCTGCTGCACTTCAAAATTTTATCTTGAGCATATATCATCCTGAAAAAATATGGTCAACTTTGGGAGTCATGTTTCTGGAAACTGAGGTTTCCTGTCCCTGGAAAGTTTCAGGGTCATATTGGACAGGACTCTGAGCAACATGATCCAGTTGAAGATGTCCCTGCTCATTGCAGGGGGGTTGAACTAGATGGCCTTTAAAGGTCCCTTCCAACCCAGATTATTCTATGATTCTATGACTGAGGAGAAGGCAATTTACCACAGTATGGCCATAGGGGAGGGGAAAACCTGTTAAAATACTTCTATGAACAATTATGGCAAATATATGTGAAAAGGCTTTGAGACCTTGCCCATCTCTTTGCTAGGAAGGGTAACAGGCTGCAACAACAGTGTCAGAATTGAAGCCTCTTATTATAATATATTATTGTCATGTAAAGATCTGAGACTTGGGTTTGTGCAGACTTACCACTGTCCTAACACAGGAGCATTCACTAGCTATGCTAAAAAGCTTATCATCTGCAGGGGCAGACTTGGAAGACAGGAAGCATACTTGCAGTTTTATGGGCAAGGAAATGAAAGGCTGTGGCTATAAAAATTTTCCTTCACCCGCCCACTGAGACCCATAGCCAAGTGCCTGCTGTCTTCACTGGGCATGGGAGCAGGTAGCGAGTGACTCCTCTGAGCTTGTGCAGGAAGAGGTGGCAACAAAGGCTGTGGGCTGCATCTGCATCCAGTGGGCTATGGCACAGTACCACAATTGATGCCACCTTCCCAGAGTCCCCTGTTGCTGCAGGAGAAGTTTATATTACATGTAGGAGGATAATGCCTCAAAACATCCCCACTGGAATAAATAAGCATCTTAAGTTGGGAGTTCAAACACAACTTGCTTTTCTACTACTTTTGTAGTCAGTCTCATAATTTTAGTTTGGCTTAGGGAAAATAGAAATACGTGTTAAATTCATGCTTAAAAGATTGCCTCTGTTCAGAGAAATTTGTTATCCTTTTTCTCATTTTCAACAAGTAAACTTGCTTTTGCAGCAGAGATTTTGACATTAAGTGTCTTGATAGAATAATAGGCGTGTGATGGATTGCAATCTATTGCCTCAAGACTTTGCCAATCATAAACTAAAATCAGTTAATGCATTGAGTTAAATCTTGCTATATTGTGCAATGTGCTAGTAGTATTAAAAAAATCAATCCAGAAAATATATTGATTATATTATCTCCATAGCAACAAACAATAATAGGATAATGTTAGCTTAATAATTGTGCTTTGTGAAAACCTTTCAGAATAATTACTGCATTGTGGTCTTTTCACAATGTGGAATGCAATAACGCTTCTTCCTTGACTGCAGTCACCATCAGCACTGCGTCAAGAGATGTTGTTTTTGTGTGCATGCATATGTATTCATGGGTAATTTTGCTCCGGGTGAAACAATTCAGCAGACTATTTTGGGATCCATTTTTAAATGGTCAAGACCACAAATTGGCAATTGTTTTCCATGTGGGTTGTTTTCTCCCACCTCCTCTGACAACTGGCTACTGTAAAAAGAGGTCATTAACATTCCTTCTCCTGCCTCTTTCTTTACAAGGCACAAATATTTTGGCATGTAACAAAACTGGATGTCCAGCTACTGTGTTAAGGATTTGTGGGAGAGAGGAGCCCTGCTCTAAAGACAGTGCTTCATATCCGTTCTTTTAATCAAATTTAATCTATCGTCCTCTAGGAATGACTTGTTCCACAGGAGCTGAGGTATTTGACTGTATTTTGGGGGACCTGATTCTCTTGTCATCCTACATTGTCATATAAATAATAACCTGAGGCTGTTTTGAATATACAGAGATATTTTCTTACATATAACTAGGGAGGTGTATGTATAACATTTTTAACTTGAAATTTTGGCAGGAGAGTCAGAGGACTAGATATATACACTCTTCATCTGGGTCTTGCTCTTACATTACTTCCACATCAACCCTGTAATTTTTATCCTGAGTTAAAAAGAGGCATTGACCCAAATCTATGTCGAAGAAGCCAAGTTTTTAGAGTCGTGGTGTGGTTTAACCCCAGCCAGCAACCAGGCCCCACGCAGCTGCTCACTCACTCCCCCACCAGCAGGATAAGGGAGAGAATCAGAAGGATAAAAGCTTGAAAACTCAAATGGTGAGATAAAGGTGGTTTAAAAGAGAAAGCAAAAGCCTCACACACAAGCAAAGGAAAACAAGGAATTAATTCATTGCTTCCCATGGGCAGACAGGTGCTCAGACATCCCCAGGAAAGTGGGACCCCATTGCGCATAACAGGTACTTGGGAAGATAAACACCATTGCTCCAAATGTTCCCACCTTCCTCCTCCTTCCTTGCTCTTTATATACTGACCATGATGTCATATGGTATGAAATATCCCTTTGGTCAGTTTGTATCACCTGTCTTGGCTGTGTCTCCTCCCAACCTCCCATGCATCCCCAACTTCTTGCCAGCATGGCAGTGTGAAAAACAGAAGAGGCCTTGGCTCTGTGTAAGTGCTGCTCACCAATAACAAAAACATCTCTATATTATTACCCCTGTGTTCAGCACAAATCCAAAACACAGCCACTGTTAGTAGTAGCCACTGTGAAGAAAACTAACTCTACCCCAGTCAAAGCCAGCACAAGTGGTGAAAAGAACCCCAGTTTAATCCATGAAGTTTAAGCAGACCCTAAAATGTCCTGTGTCTATGAAAGCTCTTGGGACCTGGCATGTAGCTCTGGAGTCCATTCACCTTCTGGTCATGCCAGTATTTCCCGATGTCCCTGGTGACCAAGGGCTGGGTTTAGAGATCAGTCAACAGAGAGAGTACACTGCTGCCAAATCTTGCACTGACGGAAGATTCTCCATGGCTTTCACAGGGTGGCCCGTGCTGTTCCCAGTGGTATGGTGGAATGCCCCATTACTTCCAAGGGCATGGGTGGATGCCACATTATCTGATGGTCACTCCTCCTGCCCTTTTTCTGTGGGACAAACATTGATGTCAGATAGGTTAAACTTTTAGCACCTCTTCTAACTGTGCATCATTTTATTTTAATTCTTACTTCTGGAGAGAATTCGTCCTTTAAATGTCCCATAATTTGATTTCTTATTGTTTACCAGACAGGAGTCTCCTTTTCTTTGAAGACCTCCAGGAGAAAGCCCCTGCTTTGGAACCACTGCCTACAATATGTGACTCTCTTGGAGCTGGGAATGTGCAAACCCTCTACCCTCTGTAGAGTATAGGTATATTGCATACACAAGAAAAGCAGTAGAGTGCAAGAGTGCTGACAGTGTTCCGTCTGAGATGATGTCTTCATCAGGAGCTTGATTGTGCTATTTTCCTCTAAAGTCCCTCCAGGTGGTTGCTTTATGGGGACGATGTGATGGAAGAATTGTTTTATGTCCCTGGCAGTGGTTACTTTCTGCCAGTGGCCCAGTCCCCTTGAGATGTGGTTAATTCACAGGGAGAGGGAGGAGCGGTGGTTGCTCTTAACTTTGTGCCTTGTGCCAAAGCATCTAGTCCTGCATAACTGCTGTACTGAATGAGGATGCCAAGCCCCTCTCTCCTTTTCTGAGTGCAGATGAATTCAGTTATGAAAGGGCAGCTAAATGCATTGGTTCCTCTGGAAAATATCTGATATTTGCAGATGTGCAGATTCATTAAAAAAAAAAAAGACCCAGATGGTTTGACAAGGTGTTTTTTTTTCTGATGCTGCTGCAGAATCCAGCCCTGAGTGATGATCTAGAAACAGAAATGAATGGCTGATATGAGCCAATTCAATCCCCATCTCCAAACCTGAGCTCTTTGGTTTATGAAATCGTCACAGTTGAAACTGTGACTGTGCTTCTGCTTGGCACCCCCTGTGCTTGCCTTAGGTGCTGGCCAGTGGCCTTGCTGATTCCTAGAGCTGCTTCAAATTCTCATTTCACTGCAGCCTCCTGTTTAGTTTCCTTGTGCTATCTCAGCTCCTACTGCTCTCTGCAGTCTTCTCTCCAGCCCACGCAGGGGTTGGCACTGTGTTTCTCTCTGCCTTTTCTTAATCCCTTGATCCAGAGAGGCCTGATTTGGCTTCTAGTGTTTCTGTTTTCCATGCTCAGATGCTACCAGCTACAGTATGGGTGGCTTGGGTCTTAAACAGTGTTTGGCTTCAGGACAGAACATGAAGAGTAACTTACCTTATGAAAACAGGGAGATTTTGTTGGAATAATTATTTTAAGATAGCTGAAAAGTCAACGTCCTGGTGTAATGTGGCTATAGGGGCTGCAGCTTGTCTTATTCCTGAAGGAATAAAACTATTCTATTCTGCACAAGATCTTACAGCACATCTCTGTCCATAGTGGTCTAGGATAGGCCTGTCCTACCTAGTGGCCTGTCAGTCTGTGACCAGGATGAAACACACCGAGTGTTTGTTCCCATGGCTAGGGTCAAGATGCTTGTCACTCTGCATACTCGTGCCCCCTCATGCCCTGCCAAATGTATGGGCTCACCTCAAGGCTTGTGTGTGTCAAGCAGACGTGCCTGCCCTTAACCTTGTGGCTTTTACAGAGGTGCCATGTGATAGATGGTAGCAAAAAGGGAGCTGTCATGCCTATGCCTGGCCTGTCCATGCTGCAGATAGCAGCAAGCTCTGTTCTGCATCAGAGGCCAGTACAATCTATAGGGACATTTTTCTCTTTTCATGCTTGAGAGCTGCATCCATACAAGGTGGGAATTAGACAAGAGGAAGCCTGGGCTTGTCCAGCTATGTTAAAATACAGAAATAGTCCTAGTATCTTTCAGTAATGCATTATGTGGCATGATTAATGTCTGTCACATGTAATGCTTTTTCCAGGTCTCTTTGCTTGATGCAGCACTCTAGTGCTTGGGTTTGGGCACTGTTTTGTGTCTTAGTTTCATCACAATAAAAGATCAAAATTTGGGAGCTGAACACAGTTGGAATTTGTGATAATCTTTAGTTTTTCCAGACGTATGTTTCATAGTTTCAAACTCATTGGTCACAGAATTAGGTGGCATTGATTTTTTAATCAGTTCATAAACAATGGCAAAGACCCCTAGCACTACACAAGGGCAGTGTCTCTGAGGAGGCCAAGATATTATCACCCACTGACTGAGTAATTTTGATTCCCAAAGATGAGGTTTTCTTGAAACCCACCTGTCTAAATAGTAACTAATTAGGCACTAATGAGTTAAGCAGTACGAGATGGCCCAGAGTTTGCATCAGAAAAGAAAGCTTAACCACTGTCATACTAATTCTGTAGGTGAAAATACAAGATTTTCACGTGGACATGTAATGTTTCCAATATGTATTTCAAAGTCTGTTTACGCTCTGTGGCACCCAAGACAGATTGTTGCACAATGGGTTCAGTTAATATATTTTATCCTTTAAAATTACATTTTCATAGTCTGAAGGAATCTGCTGTTGATGGGTCTGAAAATGAAGGGGATGCTCTTCTGAAGTGGGAAAATTCTTCGAAGGGAAGAGTCCCTGTCTTCTTTTCTTGGGAAAGAAATCAACTTTCATTTCTCCAAATACCAATTTGTTGCCCCCTAAAACAGTGTTCCCCAAATATTTGTTTTCCTTTGATTTATCTAGCATGTCTGTCTGTCCTACAAGAAGTTGTTTCCATTTCTTTAAATTATGCAATTACTGTTTTGCTTCTCTTACGGGAGGCCAGCAGAGAAAACTCATAAATTCATTCACCATTAGTAAAATGTGCTGAATGCTTATGCTAATCCATCTGAGACACACTGGGCTCACAGTGAAAATCCACATTGCAAAGGTCTTCTATTGCACAGTGAATTTCCTCCTATAGAAAGTGCTGTGATCCTCTGCTTTGTTGTTGTAATTGACGATGTAGAAATATTAAGAAAGGCAGCAAAGGTGGTTAGGATCTAGCAGAATTACATATAAGTAGAGATTGTGTAGGAGAGAATTACACTCAGTTTGGAAAGAAGACAATTCAGAAAATATTTAGTGGAAATTACATACTCTAGTAAAAAAATAAATCCATCATTCCTTTATATTTTTTTTCTAGTTTCTTATTTTAAATATATGTTTATAGTAGGATCAGAAACTGCAGTGAGTCTGTAAGACCTCATATGGAGCCTTTCATGAACACACATTGAACAAATTGTATTTCTATTTGTACATCTTCATAATGACATGTTTTCTGTTTTTGATAAAGGTTCCTAGAAGCCTGAATAGATGTCTTCTGTGACATTTACTATGAAGTAAAATAAAGGCCTAGCAGGAGTGTTATCTAGACAATAGTTCTAATAAAAATAGTAAGTTTGCAATTATATCTCTATAGCAGATATAAACAAGGTCTAAGCTAACAGCAGGTAACTTTCAAATAGATAAAAAGAAATATTATTCTAGCCAGTGTAATCAGACTGAAGAATTCATCGTTGCAAGAATCAGGGAGTCGAATACAGCAGCTGGAATAATTTGAGGGTCTGGATAATTTTATGACTAATTACATTTGTAGCTATGCATACTATGATAAGAGTAATTGAATCTCAAGCTAATAACTGGGTGAGGAAGAAACCTCCCTCTATTTAAAGCATTTTAGAGTCAACCATGTATGTAGGGTTCTTTTACTCTTGCCTTCCTTCAAAGCCTCAGGCATGTGATATGTCCAAAAGCTCAAAAATAGATCAACTTTGTTGATATTCCTTTCCTTTCTCATATATTGTCTTGCGTTTCCATGGCAGAGAAAGAACAGTTTTGTAAGCTACCAAGGAGGAGGACTGTGAAACTTCAGCTTGTTTCTGGCTCTACCATTGACTTCTTGTTGGCATTTGGCAAATTGCTGAATCTTGTGTGCTTCCAACTCCCCACCTGTGACAGGTGGGCGTTTACCATCTCAGAGATGTTGTGGAAATGAAGTTTGCGAAGTGAAATAAGATTGAAAACAGGAGAAAGACAAAAAGAAAGTGAGAATCTCATTGTGCCAAAATAATGTATGAGACCATATTTATATAAGAATGAGTTGTAAAATTAAGTTGAATCAATTAGAAGTGTGAATGCAGCGTGCACATAGGAAGTGCAGTAAATAATTTCCACGAGAAGAGTCCCTCTTATTCCAGAAGTGATTGCATATCACCTTGCGGGGCTAGGGGAGATGGGCTGTGGGTTATTCATACTATAGTTCATTTTTTCTAAGTATCCACATCTTGTCTTCTGTGCCACAAAACCCTTCTTGAGGATCTTGTCCCCAGTATTCTGACTAGAAGGGTGTTCTAAAATCTTACTACTGTGATAATCAATAATGTCCATCTAATTTCTAGCAACATTTATCCACAGCCAGTTTATACTTCTTTGATCTTTTAGTAATGTAGGCCTTTATATTAAATAGATATTTTTCTCTCCCTGGTGATTACTCCCGGTACAGTTATAGACAGCAAGCATGTCTCCTCCCTTTGGTCTGCTAAAATGAACCTTTGGTTAGCTAAAATGAACTCTCCTAATTATGACTTGTAAGACAGGCCTTCTGTTCCCTGAGGATCCTTGTAACCCTTTTCTCCACTTGTTCCATTTTTAATTCATTCCTTTTGAACGTGGCTCATCAGATTTACATGCAGCATTCCAGAGAAAGTGTATCCCAGATATTCTGCATCTTAGTTTCCATCATACTTGTTCATCTTTATCCTGTGGTTAGTGTCCATCCAAGTTTTTCCCTTCTCTGTTATTTTCAAACAATCATCTACTGCTGCAGAAATTCTTGGTGTTAACATAGTCTCTCTAAGGGCATGAAGCTTTGCTTTCAACTAAAAACTCTCCTCTATTGCAGTTGTTCAGGTTCTTTATGTTGTCCAGTTCTTCTGATTTGACAATCTCAGTCTCTCTGCCTGCTGAGGAGAGGATCTGTCTTTACAACCCAGGACCGTGTACTTCACTGAAGCCTGACTACCTTTCGTGCCAAACTCAGTTCTCCAAAAATTGAACAAGGTTTGTCCCAGGACTGACCCTTGAGAAAACTATGGGTTTCCTCCTTTCCTGCCTGTACCTTTTCTTTCTACTCAGTCCATACCCATTTCCCTACACCTTCAGTGTTTACTGCCTTTCATTTTTAATTCTGATTTTCATCCTTTCGAGTATGATTGTTTGCCAGCCACCAGACCAAATGCATTACTGAAATCTATGTACATCTTCTGTTGTTCCCTCACCTAGAAAATATATTACCAAGGAGAGATAGCAAGCAGTGTATCCCATTTCCCATTCCTGTGATCCTCTTTAAGTTATCTGCTGCGAAGCAGGGTGCCACGTTGGTACCAGTGGGCCAGGTGTGGTGCCTGAGGGACTGTTGACTGGCTGGAGCTGTTCCATCCAACCATGCCACTTAGGCAGTGCAGGTGCTTATGACTTGGATGTTAAAAACATACGGTGGAGTTTGTGAGGAAAATTTGAGGACTGTGTGTGTTCCACGCACTGAGAAATCTTGCACGCTATTGAGGTCAGGCTTGCAATTGTGTATTTACTTGCTTGGCTTCCCCTCCCTCCAACTCTTCAGTTACCAGCCTATTAGAATCAGCCATTAACCTGGTTAATGGGGAGAAACAGCAAATACCAGAAAGGATGCTGTGCTTTACTTAATTCCCTCTTGGAAATCTGACTGTTATAAAATGTAAATGTATCAAGAAAAGGCTGCAAAGGGTCCAAAATATGTCTTACTTTTGTAATGCAGTCACACTCAGGCAGAGGAGATTGAGATGAGGACTTCACTGGCGAGTGGTCTTTGGGGGCCAAAGCTGCCAAGGTGGCTTTAAGCTGGCTGCATGCAGGCTTTGGGGTGCTGAATCAGCATGACTGAGTTGTATTGTGCCATCTGATCCTTTTGGGTGATACTATTGATTGAGGTGATATCTGGATGCTTTCTTATCCTTTGTGTGATATGACTTGAACCCAAGAGCCTTTGGCCTCTCTGACTGGGGCAGGTGACAGATGGCAGAAGGAGAAGAGAGCAATGAAAAGCGTAGGGTCAGGGCAGAGAGAAAGGAAGAGCTTGTGCAAAAGGGGAAATAACCATCTTCCAGGGAAGGACTCGAGCCGTTTCTCTGAACAGTGAGACAACATCTCTTTGTTACGGACAGCAGGAACTGATACAGCACACAGAAATAAACCTGCCCACTTAGTTTCTATTAAAGACCTGAAAAGGTAGAAGGAAAGAAATTTACAATTTGTTTGGTATGTAGTTCAGGTAATTTTTTTTAATTGTGTAATGAGAACACATTGTCCACATTTTCATATGCAGATTCAATTAGTGTTTAGTTAATTAGCCTTTACAGATGAGGATTAACTTAATTACATAACACTAACCTCTCTTAATAACTATTAAGGGTACGAAGGCTGCTTTTAATAAATTTAGAAGGGCTATATGTGTTTTTTAAAATCTGAAATGACATACACATAAATTAAACCAAATTACACACAGAGGGCAACCATTAATGGTAATGATCAAAGGAAACAAACTATGTACATAGCTCAGAATCAGGCTGGTTAGAAGTTCATGCTGTTTTCTTCCTCTTGTCTGCTGGCATCCTAGTGTTTTCAGTAGGATTATTACTGGAGATGATGTACAGTCTGGGGTCATTCCTTCAGAGTGAGCTGCAGACTGATACAAAGTTGCTTTAATTAAATGTTAGCTTGTGTTAAAAAAAATCCCTTTGGGTACTAGGTTATTAGCAATTGGGTTTTTTTCAGGTGGTCTAAAGAAAAAAAGATATATAAAGCCCATTGAATACTAAAAAGCTGATCCATAAATGTCATTCATTGCCATTTTATACCATAAATACTTGTATAGATTTTTAAATCTTTTGATATGAGATGTGCAATCAAACAATGCTACTGTGGTTATTAATATCACGAAACAGAACATCACATCTGACTATAGGGTGGTGAGGGCGGAGCATATATAGGACTAGTTGTGGAATGTGGCATCTTTGGCTTCTGAGCCACAAGTTTGAATCCCAGGTGTCCTGACAAGTGACTGACATCAGGTAATATGTGATACTTTTCAGAAAGGGGCAACAAAAGAAGCCTTTTCCCTTAGCTGTTCTTTCATGGGTAATGTTTCCCACTTGCAGTGAATTTTGATGGGCTCATCACATCCACCTCCACAGAGCTCAGTAGCTGTTGTGGCATTCAGTATGCTACAAAATTCAAGGGCTACCATCATTGCATTCTCCAGGACCCTTTTTTGGAGTCCAAATTTTGAGTTACTGTCAGGAACCTGCATCTGCTGGATCCCAGTTTTGTGGCCCTCTTCAAACCATTTTGTCTAGTGACCCTTAAGGACTATAGCTAAATTCATAAACCACATGATTTGTTTTCCAGCTGCAACACGCTGAAATGTTCAAAGCATCCTCCACTCAATCTGAATCAATTCCCAGTTGCAACCAGGAGATCTGCAGGTATTGAGCAACTAATAGGAATAGTTTGACCATGCCTCATGTTAAACACCCCAAAAATCAAAACACATTGCTACTCTGAAATACTGCCTCTTTCTGAAAACTTTGGCTTAGTGCCTAAACCCATTTTCAGCAAGGAGAGAAGATGACATTGCTGCAGATTTTTTCCTTGCTGTGAGGAACTAGCAAGGTGAATATGCAATGAGGAGGAATTTGCTGAAGTATCTGTCTTGGAGTGGCAGAGTCTATTTAAGAAAAGGAAAGGGGATACTTGAGCAATTGAAGCCCTTTCATGTATGCTGCTCAAGCTGAAGCTTCAGCATATGATGTCTCAAGACAGATGGTTGGCAATGCCCAGACTTTGCTCTGGCTGATGCAGACCCAAATCTTGTTGTCTTCCATAGGGATTATACCTGTATCTGAGGGCAGGACTTGGCCTTGTGAGTGGTTCTACCCACAGATGCAGCTGATGATACATGCTCAGAGGAAGGGAAGAATGCAAATTCCCTGCAGGGAGGCAACTGCCAGCCACGTAAACAAAGAAGCCTTCTGGGTGTGCAGCAGTCCCCCCACTTGAGCTGCTGTTTCCATGGTATACCAGATGCTGTAAAATATGCTTTCTGGAGGGAAAGAAGCTTTTCATACTCCTGCATTATTTCGTTTGATAATGAACTGTCATCAGGTTGGTACCTCACTGTATGGGCCACCTGCAACACGTCCCCCCTGGCCTGCCCCTTTTCTGAATTGTTGTTGATAACAATTCATATTCTGCAGCTTCCAAACAAAGAAAAAGCTAAGTGACTTTTTGGACTTGGAGCGCATTAGCGACTATGCTTTTAATTGTTATGAGTGACTGTGTAATGCGCTACAGTTCCTCCTGATGCACATGATATCATCTCATGACACTGTGTGTTGTTTTGCTTTTCAGTTTCCTTCTGTCTTCTTAAAAAATCAGAATACGTGTTTCCGTTTTTCCTTGATTTTTGCCTGCCTAAAAGCCATATTGCTTTGTTATAACTCCTGTCTTAGGACTGTTAAAGCCACTGGGTACAAGTTAGAAGGTACCATTTCTGAGTTTGCTTCCTCTCATATTTATCCACTGGTTGATCTTCAGCCAAAGAGAGGTGATCTCTACCTCCATTTTCTTGTAAAACAGCTGCTGGTGATGAGCAGGTGCTTAGTTATACAATATATACCAAGTGCAATTGCAATTATAAACCTGCACAAGCTTGCAATAATGAACCTTTAAGCAGACCAACCTCAGCCAGTGTAAATAAGTTACCAAAAGCACTTACAAGGCTTGCTGTGCTTCAAACATGACTCATAGGAGGAGGAGGAGGATGTTTTCAGGGTACCTGTCTGCTGGAAGCTGTGTTCAGGGATGATGCTGCAAAACTGACAGAACTGTGTGGATGTGGTAGATCCCCTCACTGTGTTCTGAGTCCATTGCAGGTTCACTGGCCTTCCTCGTGGCTATCAAAAGCAAACACAGGCACCTTCGTATGACTCCAGCTTCCTCCAGCTGAAATGTGTGCCCTGTCTTGTAAGGGATGCGCGCTCATGTACTCTCTGCCTCTCCCATGCTCTGGGCACTGCAGCCTCACAGGGCTCTGCGTGTGCTTGTCTTTCCCAGGCAGCCCAAGGCTTACCAGGCCTGTGAAGAGGGCTAGGATAGCAGGGGGTCCCTGGGGGTGAACAGTGGAGACAGGTAGTGGTGAGTATGTGTGTGCAGTGGTGCAGGACATAAGAAAGTATCCTGAAGTGTAGAGAATGAGGGCGTTTCTTATTCCTGAGGATGCTTTCTCACAGTCTCTACCTAGGTACTTTTCAACTTCTTCTCTCCCCCCACCTTGCAGGCTTGTACTTCTCACTTTAGGGAAGAAATATTAAGTGTGGTTAATTTTAAGCCAGTGCAATCATTTAGGAGTCCTGGAGGTGAAAAACCAGTTACTGGTTAACAGACCTGATTTGAAATGTGTTCTGCCTGACCCCTCTACTGTAGTGAGCCAGGAGCAGTTATTCCAAGAAGCTGACTTTCTGGAAGGCTTTTTCACTGAATCATTTAAAGCCTAGGCTTTTTGAAAATGTTAATATCCTGCTGGCTCACTGGAATGCAGCTGGTGGGTACAGCAAGTGCAATACCTATGTGCGTGCTTGCAATCCAAAGCACAGTTTGGCAGGCAAGGTTCAGGCTGTGGTGTGGGGTGTCCTCACTGAAGGCTCAGGCTGGGAGGAAAGTGGGCTGGAGAACAGACCTGATTTGGCATCGTCTCACAGGCCTGGAAGTCCCTCTGCCCTGAGCAACCAATACAGTTGTGATACAGCGGTGCTTTGCACTCCTTGTTTGACTGTGCCCGGTGACCTCGAGCGGTGCCCTGTGTCACGCTGGTGCCTCAGCGTGGCTGCAAATGTCAGCTGTGTTTGTGCAGGTCGGAGCTGCTCTCCCAGGCAGAGTGGTCAGAGCGCGCCCATGAGCTGGGCCTGCTGTACTCAGCCTTAAACGATCGCCTGGAGAATAGCGCTGGGGGGAATCTGGCCCCAGAATTTCCCGTTGCATCAGCAGGGGAAGGCAGTAGACAACCTTTGTAATGCTGAAATCATGGCAAATGCAGGCTGAAGTCCTGCAACGGCTGAAATATCGCTATAGCAAAATGCAGGTCGGTGTGAATGTGTATGTAGCTTTTCCCCTCCCATGGTGTCTGCAGATAAAAGCCTTTTCGAGTTAGCTGTATGTATTTGTGGTATTACAAAGGCTTTGTCCACCTTCATTTCTGTGTGCTAATGGATGAGGCTTTTCTGCTTAGCTTAGTAGTAAAGAATTTTTCATGTGAGAATATGTTTTCTTTTCAGGCAATGCATATTCTCTTCAGGCAGTCATCTAATTCACCTCTTTCATAATTTTATCTTTAGTGTATTTTCTTACACATCATCCAGTGCTTTTTGTAGCTAAAGAAAAACCTAAAGTTCTTGCCTCTAAACCGGGGACGTATTGTCCTGCAGAATAAAAGTATTGCAAGTCCAGGGTTAAAAAAAATAAAAAGCACAACCATACTATAAGAATGAAACAGAATTGAGGGGCTCTGCGAGAGGAGGACTGTAGGTGATGGCAAGTGCTTTACTGATTTGAGCAATAAGTTAGCACCCAAGGTCAGATAACTACTTCTGATTACCAGATTTTCTTGTGCTTAGTGTGGTAAAATGCTCTTGAAGCGTACACACGTTTCATGGTCTTGTTTATTTATGTCAGCAGTAGATGTACTTACAGCACTTCATATTGTGTGAGCTAATACCTGCCGTATGTCGCAAAAAATAAGAAAGATTCAACATGAGGCATAAGTATTCTACTTTATTAGTAAATTTTCTCTTAGAAATGAAGATAGATCATGATAGACTTCCTTGAATTGAAAGAAATGCAGATTAATGCAGTTAAATGTGTTGTCTTTTCCATAGACGGGTTACAAACACAATGGAGCATGATTCTCAAATATTGTAGTTTCATTAAAACAGATTTTTTTTTATGTTCACTTTTGGGGATGTATTTTGCACACCTTTAGATTAATCAATTTGAATCCATTTAGGACACTAACAATTTAGTATAGTGGCAGGTTTATTTAGATAAATGTCTACCAATTTGCATCAATTATGACAATGAAATGCAGTAAATATTCCAAAAATGTTTTAAAATTTATCTGCTTACTGTTCTGCAGAGTGTCTCAGGTGACTGCCTTGTACTAAACTCCGACTTTGCAGGTTTGCGTGGTTTTTTTTAAGTAATGTGACTAAAACCAAACCAAGATGACCTCACCACATTCCCTGTGTTTCTCTTCTGTGCATTAAGTCACATATTAATTTCTCTGTTAATTTCTCTGTCAGTTTTTCCATCCATTCACGTATCTGAAAAAAATTGAGTCAGGACCCCAATGAAAAAAACTAGTATAAAAAAAGAATAAATCATGAAACGCTAACAGATTTTGGAGTGTAAAACCTTGATGAAAACACGTTTCATGGCTTTCCAGGTATTTTTTTGGGTTGGGATTTTTTTTCGTTTTCAGTCGTAATTTCTGGACTCTATGCATGGCACATATGGACAATGAGAGAAAGGTGAGGCTATGAGTTAATGCCATTGTTCCCCTGGATGAGGTTCAGAGCTCTTTGTGAGTGTTAGCAACACTGAGTAATAGTCTCTGTTAAGTACTGTTCTAAACTGCTTTGTTATTTTTATTTTTCTCCAGGGTTTTTGGGAAAACCACACAAAACTCATTACGGAATATGGACCTGTTTGTGGGTAAGCTTAGCAGTGCCATCAGCTTTCTTCTTTCCTGGCTGGCTCTTGCTGTTTGAGTTTGTTGGGTGGGAGAGGAGAAAATACCAAGATAAGATGTTCATTAAAATTCCGAGTGCAGTGTTTCAGCCTGGGGGACAGAGGTGGAGGTGGTTTGATTACATGCAGCAAGTACTCTTGTCTTATTTTAGTTCATCATTTGGTGTTGGACTTCATTCTTCTCTTTCTTATTTTAATTATGCACATAAAGTTTAGTCCTTTTCAGAACTGTACAAAGCTACCAGCCTTCAATATTCTCTTTTCATCTGCATATTCTTTATACTTACAGTGAACAGTGGAAATAATAATTTGTCATCTTAAAAAAACCCTCATTTAGTTTATGAAATAGTAGGAATTTGGTTCAGCTGTTCCTATCTATATTTATGCAAAATTCCTCAACTTAAAATACAATGAAGCATAGATTAGAAATGAGGCATTCCTCTCTCTATAGCTCTATATAGCTCAGCTCTGCTATCTTAGCAGTTTATTAGGAGTAAAGAGGGTTTAAGCAGTATATCCCTTCATAGAAACCCTTCCACGTTTCTGTGAATGTCATTTCTGTTCCAAGAACTACTTTCCAGTTGTCATCATTTTAAGTGGAAATGCAGTTATTTCATGGTAGCTTCTATTACTGTGGTTATTTGGTATTTGTAGCATAACTATTACTTCAATATATACCTATCAAGCAATATCCACAAAGTGCAGAAAATGTCATTTTCCCCCCCCCCGTGGTCTGCAAGGGCTTTAAGACACTTGTAAGAGAGCATGTATGAATGTTTGTGTGTATACATATTTGATCATAAAAGATACCAATATGCTTTGTATGCTCTTCCAGCAAAAAAGCTCTAGCAGAAAGAAGTCAGACTCAGGCATACGAAGCATTTGATGCTCCAGTCACAGCCGCCTTGTGGCATTTATGCTCAGCCCTAAGGACAAAGTGCTGCAAGAAGTGATGGAAATAATGAGTTGCAAGGGTTAGGTGCTTGTCTAAGAGGAAATAATACAGTGTCTTGGCTGGCCAGGAATGGGAAAAGATATTCATTAATGCTGTGGCAATTTGTATGTTGTGTAACAAATGGAAAATGACTGAGGCATATTATCTCCCTGACCTTTGGTGTGATGCCCTTAAATGACAATAATGTAAGAACACTGACATTCATTCTTCAGTATATTTCCCTCCTTATTAATATCATGCCTGTTTTTTTCCTAAGCCGAATTTGAGACAAGTTGCTATTTAGTCATCTGTCTGCTCACTCAGCCAGGCAGAGGCTGTGTTATTGGAGAAAGAGATGTATAATTACAGTGTGCGAGCAGATAGAAAGTTTCATTTCTCCAATCTACTCACAGCTGTTAGGGAATGAAACCTCTGTGAGACTTGCATGGACTGCAAAGCTGGATGATGGTGGTAGTGGTCAGCCAGGGCAGCTCTGCCTCTTTGGATTCTGTAGGCAAGGAAGCGTGAGCAGATTGAGCACAGGTATCCTTCATTTATTGCATGCATGGAAAACTCAATTTGTGAGGGACCTAGGAGGCTGGCAGAGAAAAAAAATGCTGCTGCTTGATATCTCCCAGGAAAACAAAGCTGGATGCAAACAATGCTGTGTTTGAGGTAAGGTCTATGTGTAGTTGAAGGAGGATGTTTTAAAACCTGACTCGTGAGCTGCTGTTCAATAGGTGTGGTATGTGTCAGGGGATATTTATCATAGTCCTGTCAGCTAAAAAAATTCCTTCTCTTTCCCCATAAGTCTTCTGTATGATTCTTTCTGTGGTCCTTTAAAATAGGCAAATAAATGGTAGGTGTGTTTATGTTTTATAGTCCCAGCAAAGTATTGGATCTGGCAGATGGAAGAAGATGTGGCATTTTTCTTTTCCCAGATTGAAAACTGCTTTCCAATAAGCATAAAGAGCAATGATCTTTATTTCTACAGTGGTGAAGTGAGTTGAATACAAATCTTTGGAACTGAAGCCTTTTTTTTCTTTCTAAGGTCACTTGAATAGTCTGAATGATACCATCACAACTGTTTTCTTTTGTGTGTGAATTGGTTTCCTTGACAACAGGATGTCAAATCAACTTTTCAGCTTTAATCAAGTCAAAACAATATATCCCTTCCATTCCAAAAGGCCTGAAGTCGTAGAGAATTATTACAAGTAAGGCTTTTGTAGGTCACAAAAGCTTTTTATTCCCTTCACTCCCGTGTGTGAATCCAAAGGAGAGGTGATGGTGTTGGTATTTTATAGAGAGAGACAATGCAAATAGTCATCAGTTGTGAATGTGTGCTGTGAAAACTGTCTGTTTTCATACAGAGGTGGCCCAAGATGGAGGCCAAGGCAGAAACAAACAGCTCGGAGATGGAGCATTTCTATTCAACAGGGAATCCAACCACTGATATGACTTTTGAAGAGATCCTTCAACAGAGTAGTAGTCTTTGGTTCAGCTATAGTTCAGAGTACCTTCTATAAAAACACTTCCTCTCAAATATATGTGCTATTTCTCCATAACAAAGTAAAATTGAAAAATATCCTATTTGGAAAAGAATGTACTGATACCTATTAAGATTTGCCTTGAATATTCTCCTTTTCGTGTAAGAGTTTTGCAGGAGAGTAGTCCTATTTTCTGTGGAAATTAGTGACTTACATCACTTACTTCTAGATAAATATTGATGTTTTGATACTTTATTTTCACCTGCATCATATCCAGTTGTTCCATTTCAATTGTAGGTTATGGCTACTGATCGAAAAAAAGTGGTAAGAGCAGACAGAGAAACAAAGCTTCTGAGTTGAAAAGGAGAAATAAAGAGGTTATTTTATGGAATCAGAAAAGCAACTGCTACAATGTGAGCAGAGGTATAGAGACAGTGAGTTAATTTTACTTTATATGGACATTTCATATGTGTTTGGCCACTCTACTGCAATTGCATCATGGTGACTGTGCAGCACTGTAAGCATGTATGGTTGATTTGGAGTTAAAGAAATCTGCTAAAATAAGTAATATATTCTTGGCCCAACAACATACTACCAGTGAAGGCAGAAAATACGATACAGCACCAAGTGGGCAGGGGATTGCTTTGGGATGAATGAACTTATTCTGCCTTCAATTATAGCAATGCATTTGGATGTGGGGAAGAATGTAAGAGTTCATAACACAGACCTCACTGTGTATAATCAGAGTGAGAACAGATTAAAATTCAGTGTAATTTGTAGGGTGACACTCTTTCTTCATGTTGTATTGCATCGGAAACAGCTTGCAGCAGGTCAAACCCTATTCTTACTCTTCCTTCACTTTAACACTCAACTTCAACCTGCTGTGAGAAGTCTGAAGATGTATATAGTAGAAGCTCTAAAACGGGCAAAAACAAGTAAGGCAGAGATGAAGAGATGGGTCTAGAAGTAGCAAGAGAATGGAGTTTGGATTAAACCACCTCTAGAATGCAGAAGACAATTGGGAGGTTGGAGTTCAGTGTTGTCAGGCTGTGAACTGGGAAAGGGAGGCAACAAGATCGAAATCTGCATTTTCTTAGTGTGGGGAGGAATTAATGAGAACATTTCTGACAAGATTCAGTTGTAAACCATTCTCAATCCCAATAAAACCACCATCAGCAAACTGCATCTACCCATGCTGAGCCTCTGCTGGGCTCCATCATAAGCATACCAGAGTCAGCACAGCACCACAGGAAGCAGGTCAAGGTGCATACATTCCTCAAGCATCTTGTGAAAACATGGATGTGAATGGAACTCCATTTCTGTATAAAGACTTATCTTCTTTTGCAATGAGTTACTTCAGCACATTTTTATGTATTACACAGAAAGCAGCTTAAAATAGGATAGGCAATTTTTCTTAAGGTGTCTGTAGGATTACTCAATGTCTGATCTGTGGGCAATGGTTTGTTGGTTTTTGATTTTTTTTTTTTTGGTTGGGTTTTTTTTTCATTTTCCTTAAAGACTTCCTGATATTCCTTAAATGATTTCCTAATAAGTTATTATTGAAACCAAGATGAAGCCTGGTTACTTAAATGATTGGGTGGTTTAAAGGGTTAGGATAGATCATGGAGCCAGTCCCTAACTTGAAATGTGTCTGGGGTGAGTTGTGACTGTAAAGTATACAGGCAGCTGACAGCTTTTCAGAAGTCTATGCGGCCAGACTTTGTTCTGGCTTAACTTCTCCTCCCCCTAAAAAATGCCACCACAGATGGTACTAGTTATCATTTCTGCAGATGAGTCCATAACCAAACAGTTGTGAACAAGAAACAGTCTTTTCTTGCTGCTGCTTCTGGCCTCTGCATCAGAGCTGAGGCACACTGGTTAGTCACTTTGAGTGTTTGGAGCTTTCCCGTTTTGGGGATGGAAGAGGGATGTGCTTCTGCAATTTAGGCTTATGGAACTTTTTTCAAAGCCTTTTCTTTCCTTCTGCCCTCATCAAACACCTTGGGACAAACCTAAGGTGAATAAAGCAGGATCTCCTCCTGAAGGGAGTGGCCCATATCTTCATCATGTGTCTAATTTAACTGAAGAAACAGTGCCTTAATTGCTATTTTAATTTCACAAAGGTTTTTTTAACCTCTCTATTTCTAGCCTTATTCTTCTTTCTGTGGAAAAAGTAATCCCAGGACAAGTATTCTCATCTTTGTTCCTCAAGGGTCATGTAAAAAAATAACTTATTTTTATGAAACAATCTTATCCTGTTTTATTTCTTCTTTATTATTGGGGGGGTCTAATGGACTTATTACCTCTCTTGTGGTCCTTCCTTTAGTTTGATATTTTAAAGAATTTGTTTTTCATATTTCATGTAGAGAAAATCATAACTGGGCAAGGATAGAGAAAAACAAGCTTCCTGTTGCTGATCTATAGGTCTTAATAATCTCTGTTTCATGTGTAACCTGATAGGGAATTTTGGTAATCTCGCTTGCCTGGATTTTTGTTTCCTTAAAGAGTGATAGATTTTCTTTGCCAGTGTCAAGTCTTTCATATTCCATCAAGATTTGTTTTATCAAGATTTATTTTCTTCTCACTGTTTTCTCCTTTATGTGTTGTGATAAGGTCCTTTGACTCTACAAGATTGTTGATCAGCCCCAGAATTGCTGTTGTGAGTTAGTTATCTCTTTCTTCCTTTAAATACCTGCAAATTGTAGATACAGTACTGCAGAATTGTTAAACGTGTGCCAAACTTCCAGCACATGAGTAATTCCATTGAAGTCAATGGTATTAGTCAACATGCTTCAAGTTAGGCAAAAGTCTGTCTACCTTGCTGAATCAGGGCCATAAAAGAATCAATTGCATTTGTGCCTTAAAAATATTTTTATTACTGTTGGTACACATAAACACCTGGTTCTATTGTATCTGGAAGAATTTAATGGGGAGGAAAATATTTTTTTTCCCTTCCCCACTCTCTCTGTGCATGTAGACAGTTTCGTTGCTCCTCTGTGAAATGTGTTAGCCATTCTCTCTGAAATGGAAAATACTACCTCAAAAACGGACTGAACAACAGGAGAATCTTAGTGTTCTTAAATTAAACTTTCAGACCCCTCCTTGCTTTTTTTTTTCTTTTTTAAATTATAACTTTTAAAATTTGTTAATAGTACTCTATTTTTTTTCAAGTTGTCTTTTAAAAAAGAACTGAATCCCAACAATAGTCCTGGCAGAAGTTCCAGGGCAGAAGTCACAGTGCAATCCTATATATCCATCTGAATCCCTACATTTAACCATAATTAGGTATTGGTTATAGTTAGCTCCAGTGGTTAAATCAAGCTGCTGGAACCAGTCCTGTGAGTTACTTATGGGTATATCGTCATCAGTTTCTCCTCTTGTCTCTAGAGCTAACTGTCTTAAAAAGATAGCCTTCTATGGGACTGATGCCTAAAGATTTACCCAAAAGGTGGCATACCACACTGTTTTGAGAAATGGAGTTTAGTGTTACTGTTACAGTTGTGATAATTTTTGTGGGCTGCCTGGTCATTATGGAGTATTTTACATTCTGCATATGCAGACCTGTGGGCTGCAGTTTATTGGCAAAATTTATGGTAAATTATTTGACTAGTTTAATTCTGGCATGTTTCAGATGTACTTAGGTCTCTGGAACATTGCAAATTGATGCTTAGTGACTAGTAATGTTGAAGGTATTCATTAATGAGCAGCTCTTAGCCATAGACAAATCTAATGTGTGGACTGTGACCTCCCACGAGAACTGTGCAACTTGAGCTTGCGTCATCTGTGATGGCTCTTGATTTGTTACTATAGCCTCTTGCTGTCCCAGTAAGGTCCAGGGACAGTTGTGGTCTATGTATTCACAGACAGAAACTCAAAGACCCATGAAAATGTCGCAGTCCCAGCCCTCAGTGCAGGCAAAGCCATTTGGATTAAAACGTTTGGTGCAAGTGGTAACTTCTGCATGCCAAGCTCTCGCACCCTGAGGCTCCGGATGTTGCCCTGGAGTGGCTGAGCTGCAGGCATGTGCTCACTGCTGGGCTTTTTCCCATTTGTTCCCTCCATCGAAGACTGCTCCATGACTGTACTGCAGCTGTTTAAGCCAATGTAAGTCAAAGACCTGATGTAATCTTTTACACCTCTGGAAAGAGTGTGAAATCCAACCCTATGAGACAGACAAGATTTTATGTGCCCTTGGCAGGGCAGCAAAGGACATTGCCTGTCACCTGCACTGTGTTCCTGATGCTTGTTTCTGTATTTACGGTGCGTGGAAACCGCTGTGATTGTAGCTTCTGCAAATTGTGCAGAGGAAAATCTCCTGGCTGGTATGACTCCACTGAGACAGCATTGGCTGGGCACAGGAAGGGTCTGTGAGAGTGGCCAGAGCTGTGTCAGTTCCTAGGATTGACAGTGGAAGCAGAGAGCAGGCTCTTGTACCATATCTTAGCCTTTGATGAACCTGATGAAATCTTGGTATGCTTCTACGTGTTCAGGTAGCAGCCTTGGCTGGGAGAAGGTTTCACCTTCATTTGCTCCTGTGGAAGTGTTTCTTCTTTCCTTTGTTTCCTTGCACACTGGTAATGCATCATTTAGCTCTTAAAGCACAGTCCTTGTGAGCTCCAGGTTAAGATTATTTGAAAAATGAAATTTCTTTTGAAAACATGCTGTCCAGGGAGTGTTTTACAGCTAATATACAGCACAGGTGATCTTTGATCTCTACTGCCTGCTTCTTAGCTAATTAATGCTTAAAATTATCATTTTAAAGGACTTGGAATGAGACTGTTAAACAGATTGCCTCTTCTTATCATGTTATACCTTTGTGATGAGCACCTGCATACCAGACTGCATCATCTTCATTCAAGGAAGGGGGAGGAACTGATTTACAAAAACTAGTTTCCTAGACTTAATTTCACCTTGCTCTACCATCTTCACTATCTACTGGAGCCCGTATTTGTTAAACTTCTTAACAGGCTGTAAAGTCCACCTTGTAATTTCACCCCCCCTTTCCACCATTTGGAAAGAAGTAGGAGGAAGCCTTTTAAAAGATTGAAAAATCTGAGGCATTTTTTCAGTATGCCAATCCTACTAGAAAGTATGGGAAAACAGCAGCATTGTAGATTTTGTGTGCATATCAAATGCTTTCATTAGAATTTCCTACAGAACCCAGAAGTATTGATGCAAACCTGAAGTGGATACATGCAATATGTAATGTTCAGTAGCTATTAATGGTCTCTGACTTCACTCACTATGTATCTGATTATGAACTGGTGTTCCCCGTGCCACACATGGTAATTTTTAAATGAATTTCCTGAGTTGTTTCCCCTCACTCTACATAGAAGGAGGAAAATGCATCATTACTCCCAATGTGTGCGTGTGTCCTTCCCTTTCTTGGCAGACTTTGAATCAGATCAGCTTTAATGTTCAACTCCAGAGCTCCTCCTGCCCTCCTTGGTCGTCCAGCACTTCACAAGGGAGTCAAGTTACTGCCTCTCCAGGTGGCTCCCTCCTGCCAGTTTACTCTTCTTTCTGGCAGCCCAAAGAAATCCCAAACCATCTTGTGATTATTTGTCACATACCATGAGAAGTATCAAGCAATAGGGATTTCCCTTTCCCACATATCCCACACTGGCGTGTGGAGAGGGATGCAGAGAAGAAACTGCCTGTTGTGTGTGCCTGTTGTCTGCAAGCCAAGCACAGGCTGAAGCATCCATGGCTCTGTCCCCTTCTCATGTCCATCTGCTAGGAGCTTCTGGTTGCAGATGCTGGTTAAACCCTCTCTCCCCGTGCTGGGAAGCCCTTAGACAAGCCCCTTAGGACACCAAAGCATTGCACAGGAAGGGATTGGGGATGTCTCTTATTTAGTTTCTTAGGAATAGTCACATTTTCTTCTTTGAGGATGACTACACTTTGCCAGGTATCTACAGAGGCATTTCTTATCAAGTGCTGCCTGTTATCCTTTGATGGTACCACCACTTTATTGGGGTTTGTTCTGTTTTTTCTTTTTTACATTGACAACCTTGACTTCTGGGCTCTGTGTTCAGGCTTTTTTGTTCTCTTTTCCCCCCTAAATATTCACTCTGGCTTTGTTTTCTTCCTCTCACTTCTCTCCATCCTCTTTAGCCCTATGCTATCTTTCCTCCATGCTCTAATTTTTATTGCTCCCTGTTTTTTTTAACCATTTTGAGTTGAAAACAGTAACGTGACCTGACAATTTTAACATCATTCCAAGGTTTTTATGTAATTCCATAAATCTCTTCATTACTTTTTTATTGTTTTGTCATATATAGGTTTTTGTTTTTCCTCTACCTTATTAGTCTGGGGATCAATTTTAGTCTACTATGTTTTATTAGTAGTAAGGGAAACAAAAATCTCCTTTTTCTTTGTTGGTTTGGCACCAACTTCAAATTACCCTTTTTCTCTGTTCAACTTCCTCTCTTCTTTCCCTAGAGAGTCTGCTTTATGTCAGACCTTCTGCTGGTAGTGAACTGGGTATGATTTCATCAGGCAGTAGGTAAAAGTATACCCCACTGCTGAAGAAGTTGTTTTCAGCTGTTACTCTGTTTATTTTTTTTCCTAGTTTGGGAAGCATGGAATAAGCTGAGCCACCATTACCCCTGGGGATTGTGAATATTTCTTTCCCTCCAGTAAATTTCGTGGCTAAACCTGAAGGCTTGTCTTGAAGGAGGATTTATTTTAGTCATACTGATAAAATTGTACTGGTATAATTAAACATCTATGCTAACGTCAAAAAACCTCTCCTGTGCAGACACAGCAGTTCTGGAATGACACAAACTACATCAGGGAAAAGACTGACCATCTCCCCTAGCCATTATAGGGGTGTACTCCCGTAGAAGTTTTTTCTAGTTTAAGTTTATTAAGATTCAAATCATGTCTTGTCCCAGAATCTCCTCTCTCCCCCATATAAACAAGCCTAAAAAAAGTGGTCTGGACCTTCAAGCTATTGTTTACTTCAGTGTAGCTCCATTAAAGGCATAGAGTCTTGGCTATTTGAGGATCTTGACCCAATGTTTTTAGGTCTCTCTTGTGTTATATAACTTCATGTTTTGGATGATGGTACCTATTGAATAAAATTAGGTTTTGCACAGCAAATTTTAAGATATACCCAGCCCTCTTGAAGTAGTTTACAGAAAAAGGAGTGAGTTGGGAGCAATGTTCTGTCTTTGTAAGGGCTAGCAGCAGACATTTTATCACTCAGCAATAATCTAAGCTTTTCTGTCAATGTTGGAATCTATTTCATTGAAAAAGGATTTTGGCAAGGACACTGGGAATTGCTGCACAGTCTTTCAGAGTGACATTATGAGAGGATCTTGGTTCTTTGGGACCTTTTATTGCATGGAACATCTTATGAAATACTCTGTTTGAAGGACCAAAGCAAAATGTTACCAAAGCAATTACCTAACAATTTTATATGTCCGCTGGCTGTCCGTTTGGACCAGTAGGAAATAAGCTATGTATGGGGCAGGAGAAAGAGAAAGTCCATCTGGAAGTTCACTGCAGAGACAAGTATTAAAGTAGGTCAGATGGTAATGTAACATCAAATGGAAAGGCATTAGCTCTTAAATATTAAATTCTATTAAAATAATTTAAATTTTTATTTTTGAAGCAGAGAAGTATATTGCAAAATGGGATGATTAATATTTGAAATACCTAAAGTTATTCTTACCACAGACCCATCTTTTCTTCTGCGTCAGTGGCATTTTATTTGCTTTTGCCCAGTAATTGGTGCAATTAGATTTTCGTCAGTAGTGAAGAACAGAATCAAGTTTGTGAAACTACCAAAATATGCAAGCAAATACTTGTAAGCCTTCAAGTAGACCCTAAAGCCCCTTTGATACACCCCTGTGTTTATACATACCCACAGGATTGCTCTGGGCATTGCGTTCAGTGTATTTCCCAATCCTATGCCTCTTCTGAGCTTGCCATTTTGAACACTGGATTTCTGCAGGCAGCTCCGTTGGCACTGGCTGGCACCCCCAAAATCCGCAGGCTGACCCTGCTGCTGGAGGAGGGGAAGCAGCAGATTGCACCGAGGTCAGAGGACAAGCCGGTGTTGCTGTCAGTGCTAAATGTGCTGTGCAGGCAGTGTTGCGTGTTTAACTGGAAGGTCTCTGCTGGATTTAAAATGCTCCAGGTGAGAAGAGCATGATCAATAATTACAAATATTAAAAGTGGTGTCTTCTCTTGCTTTCCTACCTTTTTTTTTCCCCTTCCTTCTTTGCCTACAGGACACGAAGCATCTGAATCCCCCAGACAATTGCTCATGCATTTACATTTTCACTTGCTTGGTTTACAGCAGGATTGTTCCAGCTTTTGGGAGGGGCAGCTATCAAAGATGTACAGGCACTGCCATTGTGTTTTATTGTTCCAGTCCATTTTTCCCTGTGAAAGTAGGTGGGAGTTTTTCAGTGGTTGGTAGTGTGATTTTTTTACTTTCTCTTTCTTCTAAGAATTTATAACCCTTTTATTGTCAGTCTTCAATCATTTTTGATAGATCAATATATTTACTTCAGTGATGGTTCATCCTACAGTTGTGCTTGTATTACTTTTTTTGCTTTGTTTATAGCGGTTATGAATAGATTCAGTGGGTTGTATCTCCTCTATACCTCTGTAGTTGTGTGAGGATCAAGTTGCTTGAACTTGCCCCAGTACCTTATATTCAGAGGGAATATTGTTTACATTGGTCTGTGTTCAAATCTACTAGTTTTTCCTTTTTTCTAGGTAGACGGAGCAGTTAAAAATGCCATTTTTGTTTCAGAAATGTTCTACTCAGAAATCTCAAGTACAACTGCTGTTTCATGCATGCTCAACTGTTTGGAGGAAAGGGCTCTAGGAAACTGCTCCAGCAGACTCCAGAGATCCAGAGGGTTTGGGGAGTAACACAGCAAAGTGGTGTTGAATGATAACATTGACTCAAAAATGAGGCAGGTCTATGGGAGTCCTGCAGTCTTTAGCCAAGCAGCTGTGACTGAGACAGAGAGGAGAAATTCTTGAGCCTACGTCTCACTCATGTCCCCCAGGCAGCCTGGGACAGCTGTTTAATGCAGTTGTGAGGAGAACTCAAATGTGTGCAATGCAGATGCGGGGATTGGGTGCCAGCACCAGTGTGACAGGCTGCACAGTGTGACAGGTAGCTGGGTGTCAGTAGAAGGTGGTGGGTGAACAGGACCTGCTGGTGAAGGTAAAAGGATATGCCTGTGGAAGAGAGGCTTAATGTACTCTTCAGTCCTCGAGGATTTGGGTTGTTTCATGATACAGTGATGTATATGCTATTTGTTATGCTGTTACCCCCTTCTCCTCCCACAAAAAAGAGAGCGGCAAAAGAAGTGTGTTTGTTACAACTGATAATATGTACAACATGGTAAATGGAAAAGAGGTCAACTAGGCAGTGCTTCTGCTAATACTGGTGTTTGAAACATGATCTGTATCTTATGACTACACATTAAATATGGGGGAAAAAGAATCCCTGAACGTGCATGGATTTCAGCGAAGTTTAATAATTAAATCCAGGTGAGTGTATTAGCTGTTTGTAGGACATTATCCTCATAGTTACCTTACCAGAGCTGAATACATCCTGGATTTTGGTACATTCATTTTTAGGCTGAAATATTTTGACATGTTATGAAACTTGTGACTCAACTACCTCTCAGCAGTGTGTTGTCCATTTGTAACAGCAGATTTTCCTGGAAGTCATTACTTTGGAGTGCCATTGTCAGCTGTACACATCACTCCTGCTCTTCTTGTCTTTTGTGGTGCAGAATTGCTCACTGATGTTAGTGAGGATGTTACTGCTGATACACAAGCTATCAGGTCTTTCCATTTTTTTTTCTTTCTTTTCTATCCCTGTTGAATTGCAGTTTCCTTTGTCTTCTGTGTAGTGCACTGAAAGAGGTTGGGAAATTTATCATGGTTATTTTTAATGGGTTTTTAAAGTCCAGCACGACACAGATTGAATTGATTCAGGAAAATTTCCTGGAGCTGTACCGTTTCACTATTAAAAATATTTTTATCATTGCAATTTTTCTGTAAGAAAATACGTCTATTTTTTTCCTTCTAGCCCATAACAAAGCCCTGCTTTCTAATGTTTCCACATGGTCAGATATTAGCCATTTCCCTAGATAATTTAGGTTGATCATGTGTACTGCTAGCATTTTTATTGTAAAGAATTCTGCTAGTGGTTTCATGATAAATGCATAAAGCACGGGGAAATTACTTTTATTTGGCTTAGCGTACATTTAATAATGCATTAAAAAAAATAAATGGTTTTGTGTGTGTGTAGATCCTAAGAATGTATAGAAAAAGTATATGCTTCTATAGGTAAAAAATTAATCTTTCCTGTGTATATTTTGTATGCTGTAGCATAAAATAGTACATTCCCAGGAGTGGGTGGTTACTATCTTTTTTTTCTTTGCTTCGACATATTTTTTTTTAGGCAGATCATGAAAGAAAAGCGGGTCCCAGTGACTGTCCCCCTCATGGCCACTCTGGCAAACCTTTCCTTCCCTGAGTAAGGCTGTCCATTGTTGGCTGGAATCTGTGTCGTTATTGCATGCAAACCAAATGAATGGGTTGCCCGTTGCTTCCCACTTATGAAACCCTGCTTTCATTTGCTTAAACTTGGGATAATTTCAGGCTGGTAACCATGACCAAGTCAAAGTGTCATTTCTTATTCTACGAAACAGTCTATGTATGTGTAGTTACACAAAATTCAATTTGTCTTATTCTGTTATGTTTATGATGCAAAAAAATAAGTCTATTGAGTCTTATCTATTATTGGAGAATTAAAATATTCTAATATTAAGACACTTATTTCATAAATGCATGCATCTGCGTTAACATAAGCAGAGCAAAGGAATTAAGAGGGATGGCGTGCAATGTAATGTAACTCTCTCATTGATTTAAGATCAAAATGCCAGTAAGAAGGAGTAGACTGAAAGAAAATTATTTGCATGTTTATTTCAAGTACATTGAAAAATAAAATATTGCATCGTCTACCACTGCTGATGCTATTTACAGGAGGCAGATGAGCTGTCTTGACTATAAAGAAATGAAAGATAAAGTGCAGAATTAAAACAAACAGAAACAGGCTACTGATTTTGAATGCCTCTGTTCTCGATGCTGCTTTCAAAGATATGTATGAGGACATGACTTTTCAGCAGATAGAGATACTCAGTGTTTCCTGCAAGTCTTTTCTTTCCTTCAGGGCTAAAATGGCTAACCAAAACCGGAGAATTGAAAAACTCCAGTTGCACTTGAGTTCTGACCATAAGTAAAGTATATTTGAGATGAAGTTTGCAGAAATGCAGAGTTGTGGATGGCTTTTCGGTATACCCTGATGTCAGAATAATACAAACTTCAATTTTATCATGGTCAGAAATGCTTTATGAGAGGCAGAAGTCAGATCACATGGGTTTAGTTTTAGTCATCCTGAACTGTGCTTGCTTATATGAAGTTTAGTGATGGGCATGTAACTAACAACTTTATTATACTTGTGCTTTTATTATAGTCAAACTGTTTTATCACTTCCTGTATCTTGTGATGTCGTAGTATCACAAATTATATTTGAAACCTTTGACCTCCTTCCTGTTTTGTTCTCTCCGTATGGTCTCACATATGCTCTACTTCTTTTGTCCCCTGTCCCCAAATTTTTCTTGGATCCTGCACTGTGACATGCACATGCTGCCCTGCTTTCTGGGAGACTGAGAATCCTCCTTGGCTTCATGGCCACCTGTTCAGATAGATCCCCCATACTTTGCTAGAAAGCAGCCCTGCACTGCAGGCCCCTCTTCTACGTGTTCTCTCAGCCATATTATTCGATGTAGCATCACAGTCATATCCCTCATCTTCGAGTGCACTGCTCTGTCTCCATTTATCTTGTACGAAATGGCTGTAGCCCTGCCAGGGTAATGCTGCCTGTTGTTTCCCAGAAATTGCTTACCTGCCTGTCAAGGGAAGCTGCTTAGAGCTCCCAACTAGAAATCAGGATAAGAACTCAGCAGATTCTTCTCCCTCCCTGCATGGGGAAAAAAAAAAAAAGATGGAGAAGAGGCTGGTCTTCTTTAGATCAAGTAACATTGTCTACTTATCCTCCTCAGCCATATTGTAGATTTTTTCTTTTCCCTGCACTGATAAAAATAGGTAGCAATGTTGAATATAAATAATAGACTCATACAAATCCATACAAATGAACACTGTGTTCATAATAGTAAGTCTCAAGTTTGGAGACACAAAAAGTTTGCTATTTCCCAGAGGTAGCCTTCCCTAGAAGTGATATTCCAGTGTTCTGGAAATAGTAGCCTGATGGTTTTTCCCTCAGGGTATGGCAAAGGAGTACTTTAGTAGTGAATTAGGTGCAAGAGATGAGACTGCTCTCACGCTGCATCTCAAAAACCAACAGAAAGACCAAGCACAGAAATATGCTGAAACCCACAGGAAACGCCTGCTGCACCATCACATGAGGTCAGTCAGGCATACTGCGCTTTAGTGAGCACAGACAAAACAAGCTTTGGTGAAAATGTCACAGTCTAAACATGGGTAACAAAACACAGACTAATACAGTCCAAGCTTGGTGGGAAACACCATGGGAAAAGTTTTAGAAACCTTCTTCTGCCACTCTTGCTGAGGTGAAGAGCTATGAGCACTTTCTGCGTCACTCGGTCACAGTAGCACCACACACCCCACACGGGAGGGGAGCAACTGTGGTTTCTTGTTAATATCACACTATTTCTCATTTCCAGTAGCATCCTATAAAAGCAGTACCCTATTTACAGCTTTCATTTTGCATTAATGAAGTGGAATACTGATGTAGCTAATCAGCGCTAGCGGTATGATGCAAGCACACGGAGCGGTGGTGGTGGTGGCAATCATCTTAGCCCAGTTGGCAGGATAAAAATAACCCCTACCAGCCCTGGGAAGCAGCAGCTCCCTGGCTGTGGAGGAGCACAGCCCAGGACCCCGTGGCTCTGCGCTGCTGTGGAGGCCAGCTTCTACTGCAGCCCACGCGAACCGAGAAAAGAAACAATTCTGTTATCCCTGTCCGTTTTGCTGAATCCCTTTTGCTGATTCTCTTCCCAACCCCTGGACATGGGCGTCAGTTTTTGTACTTGCACTTGGATTTGGACTCAGATTTCCTCCAGAAACCAAATGGACATAGATTGCTAAATATGCTTGTATAATTCAGACGTGGGTTTTTTTTCCTCTTCATGGCACTTTGTGAGCTTAATTTAATCTCTGTCATTTCTTATATGTGGGTAAATGTCATCCACTTCATTTCATGAATGAATTAACACAACCATGCAAAGTCTGTGTCTCCTGCACCGCTCACTTGGAAGGGGGAAGGGAGTAGTAAATGTGTGTGACACTCTCAAGTTGCTAAACCCTGGGGTTGGAGATGCCCAGAAATAGATCTCGTTTGCACCCTGGTGTAAGGTACTTGAAAGACTCTACCAGCTCTGTACCTTGTAATGGCCCCAATCAGCCCTCCTTCTTATTGTCACCCTAAATATGCTACTTTGATACCACAAGTCTCTTACTGCACCTGACGAGGGAGGAGCTCCTTTAAAAATAGCTGTGTTTTAGTGGTGGGGAGAATATAAATAATCCCAGAATTTTCTTCCTTCTTTTGGTACTTCCTTAAGCATGTCAGAAAGCAGAGGCCTTTTGGCAAGGTGCAAGTCTGAGATAGCACACATGGTTGGTGTGTAGAAGATAGCATTTTTAATCCCGGGTATGTGGACAAAGAGGTGGATGTAGCTGTACGGAGCAGTGCAGAGAGTATGCGCGAGCAAGCATCTTATGTTCCACGATATTTTTAATATAGTCGGGAGTTAAATTAATAGTTCCATGTGCTTATTTTAAAGCTTTCATGACATGAAAAGAAATGTAGTTCATCGAAAAAGGAAATGAGGAACAATTTATTCTTAAATAGAAATCACTGTGGCCATGTCTTTTTTTTTTTTTCATGAATTTACACAATGGGTTGGATTAGTCTCTGGCTGAGGGGTGTGTGTGTGTGTGTGTGTGTGTGTGTGTGTGTGCGCTGGCAGAGCTGTGCTTTGAAACTTTTTTCCTTTCCTGAGACTGCTCAGTGCTGTTGGGGCTTCATTTTCATGTGCAGTAAGTTCACCTGTTTCTAGGGTGTTGTGTTTTTGGACCATTTTCTTCTTTTCTTCTCCTAAGTGGTAGTGTGTTTCCAGTTCTCTAATCTGGAGATACTCAGTTTGTGAGTGCTTTATAAAAGCAGTCCAGGAAGGTACCTGCCCACCTAGAGTCACAACCCGGAAAGCAGGAGAAGTGGCACAGCAGTTAGGTCCCAACTTTCCTGAAGAAAGCTGGCACAGGATTTCCCAGTGTATGTGGCAGCTGAGAAGCTCTGTTCTCACAGGGTGTCAACAGAAAAAAAAAAAAAAAGGTGATTGCTGGCAGTTCCTTTCTCCTCCATACCTGCCTGTCCCCCAGTCCCTCAGATGGAAAATGGAGGACATAGTTTGTTTTCCCCACTGTTTGTCACTCCAGGTTATTTAAATTGTAGGCTCCACGGGCCTAGAATAAGCTTTCTACTTATGTATATCTCCTGTCAAATTAGGGCATGGGGACCTTGGAGGCCTCCAGCTGCTAATATAACACAAATAATTATGGGACTCGTGGTACTTGACAAATTTGTCCTGCTCTTTTCCTTTCTTCTCAGCCCAAAATAACCCTTTCTGTGAAGACAGTGTTTGGACTTTGCAGCTGTTCATTATGTATCGCTTAGTCCGACCACATCTGAATTGCCTGTGAGTGCTGAAAGGGGACAGTGCTCATGATGAATCAGTTTGCTCTGAAATAATTAAAAAAGTAATGCCAGGCTTCAGTCCTATTTGAAACAAGCCGTGTGCTATTTGTTTTTACGTTTCTCTGCCTGCAGTTAATGGGTATCACTAAACAAAAGAGGCAGAGTGATCAAGGTACTTCTTTAAAGGAAATATCTCCTAAGAAAATTAGCCTTTCCCCCGTATCTATTTATCTTTGCATACCTCTCCTTCCTGCTCCCACCTTTTTCTTTGTTCTTTGCTCCTCTCTGAGGAAAGTAGAGATAATAAAATATTCTGTTTTCATATGGCTTTGCAGATGATCTTTGTGTACTTCACCAGACCACAGCATAGAATACAAAGCCTTGTTTATTGTCTAACAGCATATGTATGTTTTATGATTAATATGATGTGTTTATAATACATGGGACTGATAACAGATAGGGAGATCAAAGTCTTCTGTGAATTGACAGCAGCACTATAAACAAGGTGAAAGGGTTGCAGGTGTTTCCCACATGGGTGTTATACAAAAACATATGGCCCTTTGCCGTAAGGTACTATACGTGCTCTTACCTTTTCCTGTGGAACAGGGCAACATTGCTGCAAGCACATTGGTGGCTTAGGATCTGAGGGATGCTGTCAGCAGCTGATGACCATCCAGTGTGGTCAGGATGATCTTGGGAGCGCAGAAAAGATAATGCTAGTTTGGTAGCTGATTGATCTGCTACATTGTCTGATAAAAGAAATCTACATTCTGGGGGAGTCCCTGGCAAACCTTGGGAAGGAAGATGACATGCTTGGGTGTTGCTGTGGCCATGGCAGGCACTAGGTGTGGTTTCAGACACCTAGGCCACATCTCTGCAGTGAGCAATGGTGGTGCATGAGCAAAACAGCAGGCATAGTTGCTGGATTGCTTTTTATTCTTGTGGATTAAAAAAAAGAGATGCATTTTCTAAATGACTAAATCATTGTAAAGAGAACTACAACATCCTGGGTGAAACCTGAACACAAGGCAGTAGTCTCTGTCCTTGTCATTAATTGCCTTAAGAACGGTGCTTCTCTGATCTTACGAACCAAACTGCTGCAGTGGGTGTTTATTGCCTCTTCAGTTGTTAAAAAACTTCAGATGAAGAGTAATTTATTTTGTTCAATATCCTGTAACCTAGTTGTCTCCTTGACCTGTGAGCTCTTTGGTAACCTTTGCCTTTTCCATAACTTCTGGGAATAGATCCATCCATGCCTTCTGTTGAACACCTGTGAAAAATTTTTGCCTGGCCCTCCTGAGGATGGTGCAACACAAGGCTTCCTGCTTCTGCCCCGACAGCCTGCTGGGGCAATGGTTCCTGATCTGCACTTTCATTTGCTGGAGGAAGCTCACTCTGTCCTTGTGCTGTTGGTAGACTAGTACCAGGTTTTTCCTGTCTCACCTTCCAATGGAGCTAAAGCTACTGGTCTGAAAGGTGGAATTTTTTCTCTATTTTGCACAGCTGCAGTTTAAACTGAAATATAATAGAAATTACCCCAACAGCATAACTTAAATAACTGAGGCCTCATCTACACAGGAAAATTGCCTTCGTGCATGGGTGATGAAATTTATTTTTACTGGTATGGCAGTAAGTGTTCCACAAGTGTTTCGATGTGGACAGAGTTGTGTCACCCTGAGGATGCCAAACTACGTGCGTGTGTTCTTGCTTCTCTGCAGAAGTGAGCTAGTTAGTCTCAAGCATTTGCATTATACCCTGAATGCCCTACCTGAAAGTAGTACAAAGGGTTGGGTCAAGCAGTGTAATGGTACTGTAGCTAAAGGTAGGACTTTTGTGTGTGAACGAGCCGTGTGAAAAGATTAACCTAAGAAAAGTTAATAAAAAGTGCTGTCCTAAATTATTCATGAATCCATTTGCAATGCTCTTGCCCAGAGGCTTTTGTTTTTCTCAAACTCTTATTTATTAAAAGCTGACAAGAATATCAGGTTTTGTTCAATAATAAATCTAAGTCTATGTGAGACTGGTGATATCCTCATGTAGTAATACAGAATCAAAATGAATTTACATGGCAGGGGTGAAATACGTTATTTACTTGGGAAGAATAGATTATTGTTCGGGAGGATTTTATCTTTTACTTGCCATTTTGAAAAAAAAGTGAAAAAAAACCCCAAACGCCTAGTTGGGAGATATTCTCCTGGAGTGTAACTGAGGCCTTGATCCTGCAAAGGATTTTAAATGTGTTAAAATCAGGTAAGCATCTTTCTGGTGCCTTTGCAGGTTCTGAACCTCTGTTGGCTAAATGAAATGGCTCAGATGATCTTGTTTCATGCTTAGTTCTACCTGTCTTTTTTCCTTAACTTCAGGGGAAGATCATGTAAGTCATGCTTCTAGCCTCAGGATCTTGACTTCCAAAACATGTCCATACACACACTCTTATTTTTGTGTCCTAGAAAAGGTGAGAAAGATTATATACAGAAAGCAAGAGAACAGAAAAAAGGCAGGAAGAAAGCCTTTGCTGTTTGGGATACAATAAGAGATGGTGGTCTGTGCTTTACAGCAGTCATTCCTTAAAAATGGGCAGAACTTTGCTTAAAAAGCAATTTCAGATTTTTTTTCCAGAATTTTCAATTTATTGGTTGTAAGGTATCTTTTTCCCCCTTCTTCTCCTTCTCTGCCCTAATTTATAACTGGATAACGAAAGGAAGAGCAGGTGCCTATAGCTAGAAAGTTAGAGGAGAGTGAACAAAAAAGAAAGAGCTTAGCTGTGGAAGCAGAACTGGGAGTTCGGGTGACTGGTCTGAGTTGGAGGATGATGAATAGATTTGTTTGCATAAGCTTGGCTTGTGAGTCACTTTCTCATAAAAGGAGCTTGAGTAGGAGATGCTCCTGTCCCAAATTTTTAGTCCTGAATGCTTTCAAGCACAAAGTGGGCTGTGACATAAAGACTCCTGCTGTGAGTACTGGCCTGTTATTCCATTGGACAGGAGCTGGAGCTCTGCAACTTCCCAGGTTTGAAATAAATTAGAATTGTGTCTCTCTTACACATACATGCTTTGCATGATGTATCATATGGTGCCTCTTGCTGGTCAGTGTTAGGCTATCTGGGTAGACATAATTAGCTTCTGATTCAGATTTGGAATCTGGTGTCAGGAAATTGCTCCCTGTAAAAAGCTGTGTGTTAGAGGACCATCAGTCACTAACCATTAAATGTGACAAGGAACTTGATAAACTTGGAGAGAGGAAGAGAAAAGCAAAGTAGGAGCATGAGAGGTCGGTATTCGTGGCTGGGTCTTTGCCCTGAGAGCTTGCTTTGTCTCTTTGATGCCAGAAAAGCTGTACAAAGTACATATAGAAGGTGCACATAGGGCATTATCCTCTTTTGCTAAAGTCTGTGATCAAAACCCTCTTTAAAATGAGGCCTCAGTGCTTTCTTATACACCTATTGGGGTTCTGAATAAAAGTTTGACCATTAACAGACAACTGTTTTACTGTGGTCGAACAAACTGGGAGGGGTGAAAAAGGTTTATCTTCACAGACCACACCACCCATATCTGAGGTTCAAGTAGAGCCTGTGGATTGCATTTGGGAAATAAAAGTTCCCTCTGGAAAGCCACCAGAGAAGAAAAGATGATATCTTTCTTCCTGAAGAAAATTGTGTTCTTGTTCTTCTTTACCATTTGTTTGTTATGAGTTTTGGTGGTAGGGGTGTCAAGGTGGTCTGTGAAACCTAGCTTTGGAATCCAGATATTTGTCTGATTTGTTTGCCCTTGGAGAAATCAAGCTGCTGCAGCTTCATTGCCATGGGAACCTCTAGTTACTATATTTAATTCAGCCCAGGGTTTGCTTGTCTATTCAGTTGCTGCAATGTAGACAGGTGATAAGCAATATATTGATACTAAGCTATATCGTACAAACATGATTAGGCACAGATATTACCACAGTTTTGCAGCATCTGTGGTATTGCTCTTGTGTTCTGCCATGAGCTGCCTAGCCCTCCTGTGCCTGCCTCCAGTCTCTTCTTCCTTTCTCCTAGTGGAGGAAAGACAGCACCGCCTGAATAATCTTTCTGGCCCAGCAATCAACAAAGGTAGGGACTGCAAGCAGCCTCTACTTCCTGGTGGTACTTCTTCCTCCTCTGGCAGAGCAGCCAAGCATGAAGCGCCTGTGGGCCTTGGGGGGAATGGTGCTGGAGAAGGGAGCTCTGCACTCCTAGGAGTTGTGGTGTTGGGTTGGGTCCCATTACCTCTGCAGCTTCCATGATGGTGTGAAGACATGCAAGGACATACCATGGCTCCACAAGATCAGATTAAACTGGGAGCAGGGAGATAGAAGGTGTGCAGGCAGAGACACCCCTATCACTTATTGTTCTTCTAAACCTTTATTAATTCCCTTAGACACTTCGTGAACCCTTTTTTTCCCTTTTCTTCCTTTTTTTTTTTTTTTTTTCCCTCCCTATTGGTATAATGTAAGGTTCAGATGGTATCTCTTAGATTGTTATGTCCATGGTTATGTCCTGGAGTCTGAGATGCACTCAGTTTCAGTGCTAGTAGAAGCTATGGAAGTGTGCCCTTACTGCAGTTGTGGTGGGGGGACTTCTGGAAAGGCTCATTGTAGACAGGGCTTTGCCATCATGTGGCTAACTGCAGGAAAATCTATTTTGTAGGTCTTCAGTGCTTATTTGGGTTGTTGGTTTCTAATGTTTTGCTCCTCTCTAGTTTGGTTTAGTGATACTACATCACTTTGTGCTGCATTCAGAGTGAGCATAGAGCATACAAACCTTACATTAAAATATTGGCTGAGTTTTGATCAATCAGTAAAAGATTTTAAGCTGTTTCCTTCAAATTCCAGGACCATGCATCTTAATTTAATAGTTGAGAAGACTGGGGAAAGATACTGCTTTACCAAAGGGAATATGTTTACTGTGATATTTGTTCATGGCAAGTATTTTCAAGCAAAAAGAGGTATTTTAGGGAAGGAGATGGTTCTCTGTTGTCACTATCTGCTAAAATGACTCTCTTTTTTCTTTGTAGGTATTACATTGGTCGCCAGATGTTTGTGGTGGTCTCCTCACCAGACATGATCAAGCAAATCTTAGTGACAGACTTCAGTAACTTCACCAACAGAACTGTAAGTACATAAAGAAGTTGACTTTGTGGATGGAGGTGGTAGCACTGCTAATTTGAACTCAGACCAAAAGTGGCTACAAGAAGGTTGGAAACAGAGAGAGGAAAATGTACAACGTGGTGTACAACAAGACCTTAAGCTGTATACACTCAATATATACATTCAGTCTAAGACTCTTGTTACCAGAACGCTCTGAGGATAAAAGGAAATGTCCTTAGAAGAGATGCACTGCCCTTTTGCTGAAGCACCAGATGGGTATTGAAGAGAGAGGGTTTCAATATCCAGTTTTGCCACTGACTTCCTGTGAAATCCTGGGAAATTCACTTCCTAGCTCTTTTCCTCAGTTCTCAGTCTTTAACACGGAGATGGTACTATTTGCTTTCTCCTACTCATAATCTGTTTTGTGCTTTTAGACTTTATAGGGCAGGAGAAGTCTGCCTGGGACAAGGACATGCCTCTCGCAACTATTGTATATTACTTAGTCATACTTACCAGTCTGACAATATTAAATAGCAAAGAAGGAAGCTGGACTTAGCAAGAACTTATGCTGTTGGTTACAGACTTACATATTGAAAAGCTCTTTTTCAAGCACTGGTTAGAACAAATAATGGGGGGTAATGGCCAGAGGGGATAGTAAAGATTTCCAGGAGTTGCTCAGCATTTTATGAAGAAATACTGTCACTGTGAACGCTTGCTGCCTCAGTGCCATTCCTCTGTTTCCTTCTGGCCCCCTTATATGCTCAAACCTACTCAAATAAACTCACGTGTATTCAGGAGAGTTGTTTGTGCCCTCAGGGCAAATTTCATCTCTGATCGGCTGTGTATCTCCTCTGCCCCTCTGATCCTCTCTGCAACTAGATAGTCTGCAGACTGCTTGTCTCCTTTGCTTGCTCCTTTTGGTACATGAGATTCCTCTTGTGACTACATCTATCTTATTTAATAACTACTTGTACCAGTTGCCCTCCGTTCTGCCCACGAGTCACACCTGAATGTAAGAATCTATTCTCAGGCTTCTTATGCTGAAGTTGTGTGTGACAAGGGTCTTTTCCCCATTTTCTCTATACTTAAAGAAGTTTCCCAGCCCTTCCTTTCTTCCACTGCAACCAGAAGTCCTATTTCTTCCTGTCCATAACTTTCTCATGCTTTTCTATTGGATATTTGATACTAGTAGACTGTATTCACTCTTCCTAGCAGTAGCTAGTAACCAAATAACATCTCCCTGAAATTGGAGAGCATTCCTTTGAGAGTAATCTCAGAGATTTGTTCTGCTTTTAATTGTAGTCAGCCTTATAATTTGAATATACCTGTGTCTGTATCGTCACCCTTCTCGGTGAAAATTTTCTTTCTTCTTCAGGCTTTTTGTGCTCAGATGTTTATCTTTCTTGAGGTTGTATGTCCATCTGTCATGGGCATTTGTGTTCCTCTCTAACATTCAGGTAGTTAGGTCATGTCACTGTAGCCAGTCTTTTCCCCTCTCTCTCTCTTTCTCTCTCCTCCCCTCCCTCCCTCTCTCTCCCCTTCCTCTTTTTGTTTTCTTCAGCAGGTATCTGTGAGGTATAGCTGTCTCCGTAGGTTCATATCCTGCCCTTATCAAGTGACAGTCCCTTGAATCATTTGTGGCTTTTCTGTATAACATCCAGCTTTATTGATGAGGGACTGAGACATAGACTGAGTGACATCCCTGCCACTAACCAGAAAGCCTATGACAGATGAGAAAATGTAACTCCTAGCCCACCCTTTAGAAAAATTAACAGTTTCTCACCTATGCAGTGTTGCTATTTCTGGCTTGCTTAACGCCCAGGAGTCTAATTCAAATGAACTTGCTTCATCTTATATGCTTCTATGTGCTTGTTCTATGGTCATCTCACATACAATCTTTGATCATTGTTGTTTCTCACTTTCCACTTTGTTCCCCCCTTCTTCTAGCCATTGCTTTTCACTTACTGAGGATAAGCAGTCCTCTGTTTCTGAGTCCTTCCACGTTTAACTTGTGGATCTTTTTCCCCTCTGGAGTTTTCACAGTGGAAGCTGTGTCTCCTCTTTAATTCGCAATCAGCTGTCTCTGTGAAGTGTTAGTACACTAACTATTCCACATGAAAATAGATAATGATGGTATGTAAGGAAGGCCAGTGGAATTTATTCAGAGGTGATTTGGGTTGTATGCAAATAATGGTTGAAAGGGGAGGTGAGAAAAGTGCTTTCCAAGTAATAGAATTCTTTCGTCTCACATTGTCTGAATAAATGTAGTTTTAAGACTTTTAATAGGGTTGCTTCTGTTTGTATATTTTAAAATTAGTCAAAGCAAGCTCCTCTATTTTAAGGGAGGGTTTCTATTTGCTAGTGGAGAATTTGAAACACGAAATAGATCCCACTACTTTATTTTACCAGTTCCTTTCCCAATTGTTTACTGATGAGTGGTTATAGAATTTACTTTGGAGTCAGTGCTATTCACAAACCTAGGCTAATATATTTCAGTCCAGACATGGCACGTGCTTATTATTTTAACCCAAAGCCTTTTTTTAGCTTAAGAGTGGCAGTCTCTTAGGGTGAGAAGGATGGGAAAGCGGGTGAGACTATTGTGTTTGAACAGGCCTTAGGAAAACACACATGCATTTTTCTTCCCCACCTCTCCATATGCATTTCCAAAATCAAGATTTGTACTTCATCCACCAGAGGTGAGAGTTATCTAACCCAGAATGCTGCAAAGGAGATTACTCACCATATCCTGTAGCAGTTGTAGCAATTGTATGTTAACAAAGTGTCACTGAGTTTCAGGATGTGCTTCTAATTCTAGAAGCGAAGTGTAGAAAAAGTTTATATTTCATGTTTATTTTCTTGCTTTTTCAATTAATTGTAAAATATGTATGTGTTCAATTTAGAGATGATTATTGTGAAGGGTTGCAAACAGTGGATGTACTTGATAGACAGAAGCCAGTAAGATGATGATTCAGTGAACTCTTAACAGCTTTTATTAAAGCTGTCTGTAATGTGATGTCATGCCTTTGAGTGCTTGTAAGAAGGATGACCTTAATCTGGGATTGTGCATTTATGGACTACTTGCTGGGAAGTCATCAGAAGGCCTTTATGGAATCAGAGTGGTTTTAATCTGCTGAGAGGATTCTTTTGGATGCATCTCTTGTCCTGTCTTCACATCCAGAGATCTGGACCATTCGTGCACTTCTCTCACACTGAATCTGTCTGCTCACTGATTATATAGACAAAGTAGATCTTGCATGTGAACGCAAGCCAAACTACTCTTCATTTTATTTAATTATGTTTCTCTTTGATATTATACATTTCACATCTTTACTATTAATATCTTTCAAATGTTGCTGTAAAAAGTCTTTTACCTTCCCTTGCTATCTTCTCTTGTTTCTGAATTGCTGATTAATAATTCTTGCAACAGAAATGTATGGTGACTGCAGATCAAATCTTTATTAAGGTTCACATCCTTTCAGAACATGCAGCCAAATCTAGCATGCAAGTTGTTATTGCCCTGTAGGCATGGGGTATATGTATTAACTGTATAATCACAGAAGGCAGTCATGACATTCTACTTTCCCACTTAATTTTGCCTCAATTAAAGTAAGCATTGTAGCAATTTAAAACCAAAAACGTCTACTGTAATATACCTTCATACTTGAGACATATGAAGCCTTTTCCCTACATTTTAATTATAGTTGAAGAAGAAAATATGAAAATTAGTTTATAGACATTCTGCCAAAAAATATGGAATTAATTTTAATTTAGGTTAACCATGGAAACCTCAGCCAGTGTTTTAGGAGGGCTGTGCTGCAGTAAATGATACCTTTGTCTCACAACTGTGTTGTCTCGTGAATGGAAGTTTCCTTTTAAGAGCACTAGAACCATTTTTAACTGCATTACTGTGTTGCAAGTGAGATAGGATTATGATGTTTGTTGCATTCTGCCAGGTGGGATAACGATACATAATCTGTTTTCAGATTGTTTTTAGTTTCTGCATTGTGAATTTGTTTTTCAATAAGTACTTGAGAATCATGAAAGTGCACTTTTAAAAATGTAGGAGCAGAATGTTAAGGTGGAACAACCTGAAGAGAAACATTACCTGATACATAATTCAAGTAATTCAGAAGTTGTATGTCAAAATATTTGCTGAAAATGTGGATCAGTGAGCCCTAAGGCAAAGGTAAGTACTACCTAGTCAAGATTTGCCAGGCTGCTGGAGTCAGTGTTCTGTCAGGATTCATGTGGCTATCACAAGTGGAAGCTAGTAGTTGATTCAGACCAAATCCTTAAATCTATATGCATACCACTTGGAGGAGGATGACATTTTTAAATTCAAAAATCTACACCCATTACAATAGCTCTGAGAAAACATCACTGTTTTCTCATCAGGAGCTTTGTTGCTACAGTGGAAAAAGTAATAATGCATTAACAGCAAACAATAATGAAGTGGTAAAAGAACAAAAAACTAGCATGTATGTTGATAAAACACAGCAGTACAAGTTCCTTGTATCCCTCTTGAAGGAAAAGCAAGTTGCTCGAGCTTCTTTTCTTTTTGCTTGTCTATCCTTTTCTTCTAGTTCATCCTCATAAGATCTGATTACTCTTTTCACATGTAGAATTTGTCTGTTACACTAAGCTGTTGGCTTCATCCTTATTTTGGTAGATCTGTAAAGCCTCAGGCTTACCTATGCTATTAAACAAATAAAATGCAACCACAAAGTAAGAAGGATCCTGTTTTTGCATCCTGTTCAGTTGTGGTCCCTGATGGCCATCATATCCCTGAATTAGCTATTCTTTCTGGTCTTGTGCTAGGGGGGAAGAAAAAGTGTCTTCATATTACTGTATCAAAAGATCTATCCAAATTTGATACAAGAGGCCCTCCAGAGGTCCCTTTCAAAGTCAACCAACCCATAATTCGGTGGATTTCGGGTCAGGTCCTCAGTCAGCATAAATCAACGTACTTCTATTAACTTTAGATGACTCTACACTGGCTGATAGTGATTATGTGTCTCCAGAGCAGGACTGGGATGCACAACTGGCTTCAAACAACTCTGTGTGGTACCTCAGGAACTGACTTGTGTGCGTCTGTGCTCTTGGCCTTCTGCAAGTGAAAGGTCACTTGCGTGTCTTGTGCAAGATCTTACTTGATTTTTAAAGAACAGGCATCAGCCCCACTGTGCTGTCTTTCAGTAAACAGTGATAATGCAGTTATGTATCCAAACCCAGAGTCTGATACAGTTTATGGGCTGGGGTGTTTCTTCAGTATCTCTCTCACAAATACAGTTTTTGTTCTGAAAAACGAACCCACTAACATACTCATTTGGAGACATGTAATGTAAAAATAGTTAAGGAATGAAAAGTTGTGTACTCTTCCCAAAAGACACATATACATGCTGACTTGACCCAGTACCCTTGGTTGTTTGGTTTAGAAATGTTTCTTTTCTTCAAATCAAACTTCCTAGCATTATTTCCGGCTGTGTCAATGCCAGCGTCATCATCCTTTCATGTGAATTTCTTAGTTTATTTAGAAATTGTTGCTGTAGAGTCCGATGAACTCACTTTGTAAACAGATGATGCATGAGCTTTGCTGTAAGCTTACCTTCATGTGGTGGTTTGGAGCACCAGTGACACACAGTATGACAGTGGGTAAGCCAATACTTGGAAAATTATTCAAACAAATGAGAAAAAATGGTAAATATATATAAGAAGGTCTTCATTTTCCCACCCTTTAAAATGACTGTTCAGTGGGACGGTTTGGTAGACAAATGATGTTCCGGTGTGTGCAAATAGTTTGTGATACTTAGTTTTGAAAAGTTGCTGGGTTTTGTGGCTGCTAAGAGAAGGAATGAGGAATGTGCTTTAAATTTGTTCTCTGCCTCAGTCTGTTTAGATATGTTTTTCCATTTTTCCATTTCTTCATTTTGTTTCATCTTAGTTTTTGTTTGGTTCACACAGGACATGAAAGATGACCAGCATAACACCTCTGGAGCCACCGTGTCCCAAGATTAGTTGCCCACACCTGCATGTGGGCATGTGTACATACCTGTATACATTTATGGATGCATACAGATGAACACATGTTGATTTGGGGTCTCTGTGATTTGAGGAGAGGCTGAATCTCTAATCCTCACTAAAGTGTTGTAGACATCAGCTGTGCCATATCTTATTATGGAAACTTCACAAAATGTGCCTCTTTGTACATGCTATGGTGACATTTCGGTTCCTGATGCAGTAAAACTGTCACGCCTGATGGCAGGCCATGCCTTGAACATCTGGTTGTTTGTGATACAGAGCTGTGATGTTCTTCCCTCCCTCTCTGACTTTTAGGACAAACCCAAACATCAGTCCTACCACATGTACAACAAGCCTTGGTCTCATTACCTAAGAATATTTGGCGCTTCCAAAAATCATTCTGTGCCTTACGAGGATAAGTGAAAAGGTGTCCAAGCAGAGAATTTTTTGCCTAGCAGTTTTCTACAGCTTCTAGATCATAGTTGGTTCGAAATCTTGGCTGGTACAGCATCATTACAGAAAGGGAATTATGTTAGCAGGAAATGCATTTGACTATATAACACTTATCTGTTTAATATTAATTTGTTTGACTGTGTATTTGTGGGTGCTGTTGTACAGCCATGTAAGCCCAGATGCCTGAGTGATTTTCCAGTGCCAGTCCCTGCCAGGAAGCTGAGGAAGGGCTCTTATCCTTGTTTTGACCTGATGGTTCAGGAGCACTGAGGCTCAACCACCATAATGATGTATCTGCTTGCTTTCCCATATGTGTTTCCATGGCTGTCTTCTAGACATACTAGAATATCTTTCTAGCCGTGTCAATATATGTGTAACTATTTTGCTGCCTTCTATACCTGGTAAAATAGCTTTTAGTTCTGGATTTCTTTTTTCTTTCCTCTTTTTGCTTTCAGAGCTTGCACGTTAATTTTTCTGAGCAATTAAATTCAGTTTGGTTTAAATGTTTTAAAGTAGCAGTGCATATGCTTGCAATAGAAACTTGAAAATTAAAATAATAAATTTTGAGAGGGTCATTTCTTTCACACTATGTAAGTCTTTTTATGCATGCACAACAAATCGCCCCTTATTCCCCATATGCTGAAGCTAATAGCAGAAAACTAATGTTCTCAAATGATCACTGCTATTGACTGTAAAATTAATCAGACTTTGGCTTCAGTTACCCTTAAAGAAAGAACTGATGTATTAGTAGACCGTATTCTGTGAACCACCTGATCCTCTGAATCCCGGTGAGATGAAGTCTGGTTTTGCGATTAGGGCTCTAGGTCGGGATTTAGGAGCTCTGAGCTCAGTGTTTGGCTTTGCTACAGAATTCCTGTGTTCACAAGGGCAAAGCATTTAGGAAGTGCTTTGTCACCTTAATAAATGTAAAAGACTATATTGGGAATTTCCAGCCGAACAGTATCATTAGTGAATGTTAGTGCTTTAGGACCGATGGCAATGGATTGGGATTTGGTTTATCTGTTAATTCAAGTAGTTATGATGGGAGGCTTTTTTTGTTTGTTCTTAAAAGAAGCTTCAGAAATGTAGATTAAAAAGTTTTAATGGAAAGCTCCTTTTTTTCTTTTTAAGTAAGTTTCTATTTTGAAGTATTAAAAAATGCTAAAGTAGAAAAGCTAAAATTGTATTGTAAAAATACAATTGATTGTATTTGAGGATTATCATCTCTCAAGATTGTAATTTTTATTTGTGATTCTAATTCAGAATAGGAAACCAAGTGAAATCTCTGTCCTGTAAAATGGGAAAGCTCACCTGTACTTACCTTGGAACACCTGGCATTTGCTTCTGCTGACCACTTGTCCTGATCCCAGCCAGGACAGGCTGAATTTTTTTGTGATAGCCAGGAAGGGGCATTGCCAGGACCCATAGGTTATTCTGTACCATCTCATGGCATTACTGGGGACAGGGGAAAGGGATGCTTTTCTGGGGAGCCATACAGTATTGTCTGTTGTCAGGGGGTTTCCATGTGAATCATTTCTTGTTCCCTCTGTCAGCAGTGTTGTTGTTACTGTTCATTTTCTCATCTCATTGCTGTTTCCAGTAAATTGCTCTTATTTTAACCCATGATCTTTGCTTTTTTTGCCTCCAGTTCTCTTCATCCTGCTGCAGGGAGGAGGGGAGGGAAAGTGGCAAAGCGAGAGAGTGGCAGTGTGGTTTGCAGAGTCTTGGTGGGGGCACTGAATTGGGGAGTACCATTCCTAGACCATGACACCACTATACATAATAATATGGTAGCATTTACTTACTTCTGTTCACATTCTTACTTCTCATTTAATTCCGGGGGCCATGACTGTGTATATACTATATATATACTGTGTATATGCTACTCCCTTAAATAGGAGACTCTGTTTTTCACTGTGCCTCTCATGGAAAAGATGGTGAAACCTCATTGCAGTCTACAATTTCCTCAGGAGGGGAAGAGGAGGGGCAGGCACTGATCTCTTCTCTGTGGTGACCAGTGACAGGACCCGAGGGAATGGCCTGAAGTTGTGTCAGAGGAGGCTTAGTTGGATATTAGAAAAAGGTTCTTCCCCAGAAGGTGGTTGGGCACAGGAACAGGCTCCCCAGGGCAGTGGTCACAGCACCAAATCTGACAGAATTCAAGAAGCATTTATTTGGACAGCGCTCTCAGGCAGGTGGTGTAACTCTTGGGGATGGTTCTGTGCAAGGCTGAGGGTTGGACTCAGTGATCCTTGTGGGTCCCTCCTAACTCACTGTGATTCTTTGATTCTCACTCATTTAAGTATTTGATAAAGACTTCTGAAAATTTAGGAAGATATAAATAAAAATAGGTTGGAATGCCACAGAACAACTTACAAGCAACCAGTCTTTACTACTGACTGTAGTAAAGTCCAATTAGCTTGAGGATGGTCCTGTTGACTGACTTGGAGAGACCCTCTAGCTGACAATGCATTTCCTCTGAGCAACAACTTAGGTAGTTTGTGATTTGAGGAAGGTTTCCTGGAAGGTTTCCTTTGTTGTTGTGATGGGAGGAAGCTCTCAGCATATCCCCAGCAGTGGTGGCAAGGCTGTCGCTGGGCTTTTGAGAAAGCTACACTTCTATTGAGGCTGCTATTTTAAGTGGCTACTGTATTGTTGTCCAGGTAGGTCATGTGAATTTGTTTGCTTGAGATTTATGGATCTCTAATTGAGTAAGTAAACATTAATATTTGTCACACTTCCTGGTAAAATTGCAAATAAAACTGGCTGCTACCTTCTGTATGAAGGGTTAGCAGTAGTGGTGGAAACAGATGGGTTACACACAGATGGAATACAAAATAAAAACCTTCCACTTTTTCTCTTTTCTGGACATGGGTTGTCTGTTTTCAGAGGCTATGGGCCATAAACCTTGGCAATATAAAAGCAATGCAATTGACTGTAAGGAGACTAGAAGACTTGAAAACAAGTTTCCTCTTTCCTTGTCCCCCATCAAGAAATGATGAATCAGCAGGTTAAGACCACAGCTGATGCTGAGATGTACAGTCCTCTTATTTTTTCTAGGAGTTATTATAAAATGAGTTATTTTTCAGCATGGGTCTAAGTATTTGAATCTATCCCTGCGTCTTTCTCTGGTTTATTAATGGACTGCAGTGCTGCCATCACCATGGTATCCTGCTACCTCTTCCCCTGTGAAGACTGAAAAACTGCATGTTGAGGAAATTTACATTTTTAATTCTCCACTCTCCACGCCTGTACGTATAAAGATGGTTTGTGGAACCATGGGAGAACACAAACACAAGGACAATCTTGTATCGAGAAATGACCAGGGTTGCTGTGTTGTTTTGTTCATTTTTAGCACTCTTTCTCTGTGCTATTATACTGCAGCCATCATTGGTTCAATACCTGCTCCTAGGTAGACACCAGAACACCAGATGGATTACGTACTTACAGCACTAATGATAGTGGCTGATAATGTGTGCAAATCTCCCTTTCACTGCTTGTTCAAGGCAGTTAAGAAATACTGAATACAGCTGTACATAATTACGCTTCTTTTGAAACTAAATCAGCCTGTGAAATTTCTGTTCCTGGAAAATGGTCAAAATTAGTCAATAAGAAACCAACAAAACAAACAAACAACAAAACCCCAAACCCCTTTGCATGTACTTAGTTAGTGGTATATTGTGACATTCTGTTTCTTAAATGCGAGGCTTCCCTGCCAACTCTATTGAGGCTTAAAGTGTGGGGGGGTGAATACTGCATAATGAAACTACAAATAGGTGGTTTTGCTGCAGGTGTAGGAAGATGCTGATTTGACAATATGCTGTGCATATGCACTTGTTTATGTCATCAGAATTTTGTGTAAGACTAAGTATGTATGTGTCTTAATGTGTTCCAGGTATGTGAAGGGTCACTCTTTCTACCCACTCTCTGTTTCTTTCACGCTTCTTTGAGTTACTATAAGATCAACTTTTGAAATTATCTATTTTGACATGTTTATCCTCACCTCTTTTTTCTTCATTCTATCATTTGCAAAATTTCCTTTTCTTAACAACTGAAGAAAACAAGATCAGAGTTTTATTAGGTTTTGCCTTCCCTTCCCCCAGTTTTTCTCTCGTTGAAACTTGCCAATCATTTTTAAAGCCTACATTGGGCTTTTCTGCAGCACAGGAGATATCATTAAGGCTTTAAACCCACTAATGAGGGAAATGTGCGCTGCTTGAAGGCTCCTGCAATATTAACTACATCCAATTATGTTAGGTAAACGTATGAGTATAGTCAAAACAGGATGAAAGCATATCTTTCTATTCAGGCCAAAAGCAGTCTTCTGAGCCAATCTTTCATCAAACTTACATTGGCTATTTATTTACTGGGTTTGCAGCACTTTTTTTTTTAATACTGAATAATAATGCTGAAGACAAACAACACTTACAGGCAGGAAAGGACTATCTATTTCTAGAGCTCTGTTCCTTATTTAAAGAACATGTTTTACTGCTGGATAAAATATGTGAAATCTTAAGTCTGATGAATATTTCTTCCTGTTTAAATACAGTATTGCTTCCTTATCTAATCCTGTCCTTAGTTGACTGTGTTGTGAGTAGGTGGAGTAGAGATGCAGTTTGTGCTGGCCTTTGCTGGTCCTGACCTTTGATTTCTGTTGATTTGGGTTTTTTTAGAGGGAGATTCAACTTATCCTACTTCTTTCGATGTATGCTGTGAGAATATTTTTTCTGAAGCTTATTCAGTCTAATAGCCCAGGTTTTTAACAGTCCCTCATTTCTGACTTCTGAAACTGTTATTTGACAGTAGCAGATTGGTTGTTTTGTTTACAATTTTCTCACTTTTCTCTATTCTTGACATACAGTAGAGTGTCGTGTCCTTTGATTCCTGCCTCTCCCAGTCTGCTTTTGTTTAGAAGAGTAATTAGTTTGTCACTTGTTCCAGAATTGACATAGGCTCAGATCACAACATTCGAGTTGGCCTTTTTTACATGCTTGAGCAATCAGAGTTCAGACCCAGCACTTCGCTTTGTTTCCATGTCTTTAACCACATTTGGAGGTAATTCAACTTCTCCTGTACAAAAAATCCTTTTGAAGCATCTGATGATAGACAAACCGTCTCAGGTCTATGCAAGTGATGTTTTACAGCACAGAGAAGTGATTTATGTGTATCTACCTAAAAGCCGGGAAGTTCAGCACTGGAGTGGATGTGACATGGCAATATATGATATTTGAATGGTTGTCATGTATCATGCTGAAGATCTGTGTAGCCTGGTTGAGTGTCCTCTTCCAGAAGTGGCCAGCAGCAGAGTTCAAAAGACTATCATAACAGCAGGACAGACAGTGACAGTAATCTTCCTTCTGGTTTATCTGCCCAGCCTCCAGCAACCAGTGCTGTGGTGAATTCCAGTGCCAGAGGTTGCATCTGGGCATCATTTCTCCCATTGGTTCCATTGGCTCCAAATCTGTTCCTACTCCACCCCGTTTTGAATTCTTTCTATTAACTGTTGTACCAGCAGGTGATTTTTTTTTTCCCATGGATAAGCTTTTTGTTTTGAATGTGATAGGAGTTCTATTTGGAGACCTGTCTGTGTGCAAGTGAAGTTCATTCCTCTTCAGTGAGAGTTAATGTGATACACATGGGCATTATTATAATAATCCTTGCAAGCCTCTGCTCTTCATTTTAAGTCTTTTAAAGGTGGTATTGTCATCCTCAAAATAGTGGAAATAATTTTCTTTTTAGACATTCATCTAGATAGCTTAATCCATTTACCTGCCTTTATGTTTATATTTGAACTTAAAAGTATGAAAGGTTTCTTCCTTTCCTTTTTTTTTTTTATGATATAATGATAATATTCTTATCTAGCACAATGCTAACAGCCTTTTGTTAAGATGTCTTAGCTGAACTTACCATTCCCACAGCAAGACCTACAAAAGGGATCATGTGAGCATTCCTCATCTGGTTCAGCTCAGAAGAAAATTCATCTTAGTTTATGTGTCAGTGTGGACTTTTTCAAAACTATGCAGGCTGACTTGGCACTGAAGCAGATGATGAGTGCTCACAAGGGTGCTCCACCAGCCCCATTTCAATGGTGGTTATCTCCAATAGATGGAGGGCGGTGAACAGCTGGTGGGGTCGTAGCATCTTAAATTGATGCAGCTGGTTTGTAGTGGTTCTCTGACCAAAGCATGGAAAGTTCTCTTCTACCCAGTGATTAACTCCAGTAAATCTGTTCTAAGCAAAAAATTGTTGCCATCCCGGTTTTTTTTGCTTGTGACCTACACTATATAACATTCGTTCTGTGAGAATGAAACCTCCACGGGAAAGGACGTTTAGAGACCGTACACTCCTTACCACTGACTACGTGTTACAGCCATAAATCTTGTGGATCGTAAGTGAAGAATGAGTCTGCAGGTATTATTTTAGTCTCTGGTGAGAATTCTTTGTTTATATAGCAACCACATATCTTGGCACCATTTGTTGTAAATAATTGATAGCAAATAGTTGGCTCATCTGAGCCTAGGGAAGGGAAGATGCTGCTGTGTGTTTTGCAGGTGCTGTGGAAGTGCTACTCTGTACATGCAGAGCTACTGACCATGACCAAGGAAAGTTGCAGGACACTTGCCAGCCCTGCTGATGTATTTTCAGTGTTACATTCACCAAATTAAAAGGGAAAGCGAAGAGGATGAGGGGTGTAAAATTCAAGTTTTTACACTGCATGGCTCACTCGCAGCTCTCCAGCATAATGAGTGCTCCCTACTTTGAGCACACCTGGCCACTGCTCATTTTCATGTTGATTCTTCTGTTTCTGAAGGCTTGGGGATGGCTCGAGAAGACTCCATTTGGCCCAACAGACACATACACAGCAGCTTATATACCAGGATCAGGCAACAGCTATTCTGCAGCAAAAGTAAAGGATTGTTGATTCTTGTTAATTATTTACTCCTGCCAGCCTCCTCTCACTGGTGCTAAGCAATAGAAACAAAAATAACTACATTCTGTACTGAAATAATATTCCATTTCTCTTCTTTTCCTTTCATGCTTGCTCTTGCAGAAAAGAGTTTGGGGAAATAAGTAGTAAAAACAAGAACTATCTCACACTCTTGTCTTTTGCTAGATAAATTCTAAGTTGAAGGTACACAAGATATTATTTTTTCTCTTTTTGAGGCACTTGCAAAGGACAATTTCCGAATTTCCTTTTCCACTCTCAGTATGTGCATTCAGATGAAGCTAAAACTGCACTCTTGCACTTTTTATACAGCTTTCCTAAAATAATTCTGAATAATTTAACAATGGCTTAGAAACATTCCAGTTTAACCAGTCATTGACCTTCAGTCATATTTTAATGTCATCAGGACTATATTGGTATTTCATCAGTTCCAAAGAAGCTGTATTGTTACAGAGGCAATGGTGAGATCTATAATTAAAGTTGCTCATGTCTTCCATTACAATGTTTTCCTTTCAGCAGATTATCATAGTTTAACTGCTTCAATTAATATTTTCCATTTTCAGTCAAAAAGGTCTTGCTATTTTGGAGACTATGCCTAGGGAAAAGTTAGGGTTATTTATTGATTGTGAGGAAAATAAACTCAGAGTCTATTTCTTTGGTTTTGGCTTTGTTCCCTCTAGTGTTAAGGGCTGGATATAAAAACCACTTTGAAAATCTGACCAAACTGCTTAAGTTTATAAGCCCCTGAAGAATCTCAGTAAACACAGACTCAACAAAAAATTATTGAAGAGGACTGACTTACTACTATCTGTCCCTGCTGACAGGACTCTACAGATGACTAAGAACTTCTACAAGTCTTCATGTGAGCTTTACATCTCAAGGATGAGAATCCTGAGTTTGTGACTGATTCATTTCACATGAAAGGCGTTTTTTATGTGTAATATTAAAACCTCCCAGATTATAAGATTTCTCTAGAAATCTTATGTTTGAAAAATCAAATGGAGATCCTGTGGCAAAAAAAGTAATATAGAATAACATAGCTAAAGAATTGGACCCATTTGGGCCCACTTTTGCATATGCTTTAGGATACAAAAACTGCAATAAGCCTAAGATTTTCAAACCTCTTAGTGCTTTATTTTGCTGTCTTAGTATCCTCCTAATATAACTGTGATTGATTTCAGTAGGAATAGATGGCATACTAGATCATCAGCACCAAGAATTAAAAAAAAAATCACCGTAGTGATTTCTGAGATTCAATTAAGAGATGTGGGGAAGACAGATGTTTCATGTTGTGGCTGATTTTGAAGAGTCAGAAGAAAAAAAAAGTTGATTAAAATGATTTGTTTCAGTTACAGCTTTTAATGTAAAAAGTAGTTTCAATTTATAAGGTAAAGTTATTTTGTTCCAGAAACATATATAACCAGATATTTTGTTGGAACTTTTCTCCTTTTTTTCTTTCAGAAAGCCCAGAGAAAGAAATTGATTTTGCACTTTTTCTAGTTTCTTGCAACCACACGGCTTTGTTTAAGTTGCTGTAACTCTGGTTTTGTTTTGTTTAATATTTGATTTGAGTTTTTAAAAGGAATATTGCCTCTTTAGTTGGTGTTTCACTGTGTTAGATTAGATGTTCTTTAAATGCTCTCGCTGCTGGATGGCACAGCCTTGGTTTTACCTTCCTCAGTGGTCTACTGGGGCAGCTCCCATGTCCTCACTTTTTTTCAGCAGTTTCCTTGGTGCTTGTGGTAGTATTTTGGCAATGACAGTCATTTCTGGCTGTAAGAACTTAGGTTTATCCTAGGGTCAAGATTTATTCTAAGTGAAAAATCAGTAGGGTTTTAGACATGTCACAAAGGGTTACTTTTTCAGTTTCAAGATCCGTTTTATTTTTCAGATTGTTGGATCCTGAGGGGATTCAGCATGAACCTCAGGTGAGGGAGAAGCAGCTGCACAGATGCAAAATGAATTCTTGTGCTGTGGAAGCGTGTGCTGTGCTGGCCAACACTGATGATTGAGAGCTACAGCTTCCACCCACCAATAAAGCTGGGCTTGGAAGTGCAGATACAAATAACTTGCAAATACTAATAATTTGCTGGGTGCATGCAATCAAGTGTGATGTGTGTGCCGAGTATGGGTACGGCCTGGCAGTTCCACTGGTGTGTGGTCCTTCTAGAGAGTGAAGCCTCTTTTCTTCTTCACATAGGAAGTCCCAGCAGGCAGAACTAGGGCAACCTCCACTCAGGTTGCCCATTGCCTTTCTGTGTATGCTTGGCTGTCGTGGTGTTAGTCCTCAGTGAAAGGCTGCAGGTGTCTCATTCTCGTGGCTGGCACATACTGCTTCCCAGGGCACTCGACGAAAGAGAATCTAAATCCCAAATCCTGCTCTGTCACTGTGTGTGTTTGCTGAGCTTCCAGCCTGTCTGTGCCTGAAATGCTAGCGCTGGCTTTTTGGGCAACATAAGTGGGGAGGACTCAGGCTCTGACCCGTCCCCTTAGTTTCATGTCATGGTGACAACACAGTAAAACTGAAGCAACAGAGTGGTGAAACAGGCCTCCCAAATGATGCATTGCCTGAAGGAAGCCTGTTTGGTGAGAAAGGGATCGGTGAGCTCTGGGGTGTGGGCTCCAATTTGTGGGGTTTTTGGTTGTTTTAAAATTTTATCTTGTCCTAGAACTCTTAATTAAGATGACAAGATATGGGGATGTGCTTTATGCTTCGTACTCTGCGCTACTTGCTATTCCAAGTCTAATATGTTTGAGAATGCAAAAGTAGCTGATATTGTTAATATATTTTGAACAAGGTACTTGCTGATACTCAGAGGAACATTTTAGCTTCTCTCCTTGAAGAAATGAAATAAGAGCGATGTGAGCAACAGTCTGCTTGCAGGTTGTTTGTGAAGTAAGGCTGTTTTACTGAAATTATAAGCTCCAGGGAACTCATGATAAGTCCTGTAATTTTATCTGTGTGCAATAGGTCTTTATTATTCTTGAAATTATCTTATGACAAACATTTAATTCTTGATGTGCTCAAATTAATTTGTAAGAGGCAAATGTATAAACACTATTTCATATAAGTGTGCTTTGACATGCTTTGATAAATTAGGATTTATTTTTTTAATTTGATTGAAACCAGACAAAAAACCACAAATATGAAATCTTGGAAGATAAAAATCCTGAAAGTGTGCTTTGCAACTACTGAGAAAGTTTTATAGCCTAGCTCTTCTTGAGGGACAAATAAATGAGGAATGAAAGCAGCTACTGCGATCAGGAAAATGCATTAATGTTTTGACAGATAGATGTGGATATCTTAATACATGAAGTTTGGATTTTTTTCCCTGATGTGTAAATATCCACTCAATGTAATTAGAAACAATTGTGAAGTACCAGGCAGGGAATTCAAATTCTTCAGCTGAGCAGATACTGCAAATGTGATTTGTTGACAGCTTGTCATCCTGCCATTAGAGCTGACCTGGAGTTCTTTTTCTGAATGACTTTTTAAAGACAAAGTAACATAAAAAGATAAGTATTTGGCCAGGGAGTGTTCTGACTCTGACTAACAGCATATGCTTAGAGAAAGAGTAGAAGAACAGGGCAAGTGCAGAGCGATATTACTTATAGAACATCCTCCTAACATCTGACTGTCCACGGTTGACTTCCTAGGCTGGAAACTGCATCCATGTTTTTAATTTTTAATAGCCTTTTTATTCAGTAGTTTGGTTTAAATAGCATCTTGGACCCATTTTTGTTTGTTGGTTTGTTTTTTGTTTGGTTGGTTTTGTTTGTTTGGTTGGTTTTTTTGTTGTTGTTTTTTGTTGTTGTTTTTTGTTTGTTTTGTTTTGTGTTTTTGTTTTGTTTTTTAAGTATGAGGAGTCTTCACAAGCAAACTTTTATCTGCTTTGTTCAACATTGTTTTCAAATTTTGTTTTTGGCATAGGTGGGAAAAAAGGTGAAATACTTTTTCCTTGGGTTGGTTTGCACATATTGGAGATCATTGGTCTGAAATATTAATCCCAAATGTTCTGTTTCAAAATAGATAAATGACAATTTGAAGTGTATTTTGTATATCAGGATGTTGTCACACAGGAAATGGGATACTAGGCAACAATTTTTAGGTGTTACATGGGAACTTGGAAGACTGAGAGAAACCCTTTAAAAAGTCTTTCAACTTTCAGTCATAGTTTGCCACTTACTCGCTTGTTTATTTTTAGTGTTTCTCAGTGCTTTGAGATGTTAAGCTACACTGGCCCCGCTATAATTTTATTTCTGTATTACAACATCTGTGTGAAAGAGGTCAAACCAAAATTGTCAGTAAAATATTAAATACATGAAAAAAATGACATTTCTTATATATCCTCTTCTCTGAATAAAAATGTTGCATACAAGTGATATTTTTAAACTAAGCTGTTGGTAAGCCTCCCCTTCACCTGGCTATCTTGCCTCTGCTAGTAATCAGAAATTCCTAAGCATTTAACCCCTATTTGAGGAGCTTAATTTGACAATACAGGTTTAAAAGTCTTGCTCAGCTGTAGCTAATGCTTGGAAGTGCCTTGAATCCCTTGGAGCTGGTGATTTCAGCAGCAGCTGGAATATTACCTGCTGGAAATAGTTCTAAGACACTCATCTCATCTCTCTGTGAAGTGCCCTATGTAGACACTTCTAGGTGGGAAGATGTGCTTGCAGCCTTATGTGTTGAAGCTACTCCACGTTTCATGTGGTCCATGGGATCTGTGGTAGAGAAGTTAGTGAATCTCTGCAGCCTGATAGGACAGTCATCTGGATCAGGGAAGTCGAGGTTTCAGATACTACTACAAAATATTGCTGATCATGAAGGCTGAGGTTTCAGATATCACTGCAAAATATTTCTCTAAAGATAGTTTTATATAAACAGACTTTTGAGAGGAACTGGGGCTTAACACCTTTTCACAAGGGGAATGAATGCTCTAAGTCCAATTGAGTTCACTCCTAAGTGATACCTTAAGGAGGTGCAGGACTCTTCCTACATTGCTTTCGTGGCAGCTTGGACAACTCTGTGCTCAGCTTTGGTGAATTCTTTTTCTGAGGTATCTAACAGCATGCCCCAAGGCATTTGGGTCAGGATTATGGGAGGGGTCAGCAGCCAAGAACACAGGCAGTGGGAGGCTGGGTAGTACTTACAATCTCTCTCTGTGCTCTCTAGAAGCTTCGGGGTTGCTGCAGACATATCTCTGAATGAGCAGATTATGGAATACAGCGGTTTTGTGTAAAATAAAAGATCTAGCCAAAGTTCTTATGGGCATTGCCTGTCATTCCTATGTATACCAATGGCTGAAAGCATGGAAATAGATCTGTACCAGAAGTTACAGGGGACTGTTTTTTCTCCAAATACTGCTTAAAATCTGTAAAAGGAACTTTCTGGTCCTCAACTTTTCCTCAAGGAAAAGTGTGGATAAACAGAGAGGCTTTTAATAGTATTATAACTTTATCCGATATTAAAAAGTCCAGTTACGTCAGCTGGAAAGTAGATTTAAACATGTTTAAAAACTGCTTCTCGGCACAACAGACACTGTGTATAGAATATGGATTCTCTAGTGCAACCTGCTTTTGTTTATAATACACAAAATTCCTAATTAAGAGTACATATGTTTTTCTTTGGTTTGATTGTTTTGATCTGAAATATGCAAACTGACCACCATATGCAAACTGATGAAGGCGTGGACTTAATTTTGGTCTTGCTTGCACCAAAAAATGGAACGTGTGACTTGCATCAGTCTGGGTCAGACTGCAGGAGGCCATATGTGTTTGTTTTAGCATTTATGAATGGTTATATTTACCTCATTGCAATGACTCGCTTTGGTTTCTATTGACAAAATCATGACTTAAGAGAATGTTTGCAAAGACAAGAACAGATGTTTCCAGGCTGCTTGCCACAGAGAGGGAAAAAAAGCTGGTATTTGCTTGTAAGCTGGTGTTGGCTGTGCCATTTTTCCAATGAGTAATTGTGAACGGTAGTCATTAGTCAGTTGCTGAAGATCCTGACTTGACAACAAAAGAACGGGCTTGGAGATGCCTTTTTGTATAGTCTCATCTATATAGGAGAGTGAAAGACAATTGCTGTAATCACTGAAACCAATTCTACCCTGTAACACTCTCTTGAAGTACCTTAATGACCAAGGAGAACCTAAAAGCTTAATGAAATAGATAATCCATAGATATTTTCTCCTCTTCTTCGCAGGCATGTTGGTTTCAAATTAAGCTGAAAACTTTTACTAGGCGCTTTTATGAAATTGCAAAGCAACATAAGCTTTCTGGAGTTAGTTTGGTCATTTTCTTTTTCCCTCTGCAGCCATAAGATCGAGAGCACCTCCTAAATCACAATACTAAAATCAAACTTGTTTTAAACGAACTTTTCTAGAGGGTGGAAAAAAGTGTAATAGACTCTCAGCAGGGCTGATGATCTGGGAGGGTTTTAGGCAAAGTGTTTGTGAAGTAATATCTGTGCACAGAGTTTTAATGGGCAAGGAAGGACTGATTTCAGCTACCCAGGGAGCTTCAGTGTGGGGTGTGTGACATCTGAGGATTTGGAAATGGAGTTTTGGAAAGGCAAATGAAGAGAGAACCTGCTTTGGGAGAGACAACACCTGTGTGTAGCAATTGTCTTGGGTGTTCAATGGATGGGAGGCCCCTCACGGGTAGAGCCAAGGGGTGGGAGCTGCTCAGTGGTCTCCCATGCTGGGACACAGCCCTCAGTGGGCAATGCCAGGCCTTTGTCCTCTGTAAAGGCTTTAATTTTTGGGTAAGGAGTTGGGTCTTGCTCCATTATAAGATGATGATTTGTGAAAAGAAAAAATTCACATGTTTTGAAGAGATGTGGCTATAATATTTGTGTACTCACAGACCTTCCAGATGGAAAAGACAATGAACTACAGGGTATATGACATAAATGAACTCTATTTTGGCTTTAAAAATATGCAACACAGTGCTCTCCCGGCTCAGTCAGAAGCCACTACATGATATGTCTTTGAATGTCATGAATGCAGGGGGAACTGAGCATGACTTAAAACACCAAGCAAGTTTGAAAGAACATACTGTATCAGTTTACCAACAGGGAATTTTTAAAACGAATATATGGAGGCATCTTCTGCCTTCCCACTTCCATGATCCACTTACTGCAGGCTTGGTAAGATGTATTCCTTGAGATATTTCAGGGTTGGGTTTTTTTCTGTTACTTTTTTTAATAGGCAGTGTTATACTGATCTGTTAAGTGTCATGCCACTGCCACTGACTGGATGAAATACCATATGAGCAGTTCATGGGTTTGCTGGTTCCACCTGCTGGCTGAACTGGTGGTGATGACCTGTCAGTCAAGTGGAGTTGAATGAGTAAAAGAAATTTTATTAATAGTTCCTGTCTGAAGTATGGGGATAGTGTCTTGTCTTCATGCTACAAACTATCTTTCTTGTTTTTTATTAACTTTCATTTCATTAAATTCAATTTAAAAAGGTGGTTTCTTAAACAGGATGAAAATATTTAACCACAAGTGCATTTTTAGCAAGAGCAGGACAGCAACCCTCTTTGAAAATAAGATGAACAAGTTAACCTGGTGATGTGCAAGCACTGCTGCTTGCTCATTGCTTCTGGAGCTTGCCCTGGGAGAGAAAGCCTACAGCTGCTCCCTGCTAGAGCTAACACAGAGAACTGCATGGCATGCATGAAGGCTGGGAGAAGAATGACCCCTCGTATTGGGAACATACATCAAAAATTTCCCCAAAGAGGGAAAAGGGTGGGGGTGGGAGAAGCCCAGAGTTAGACTTGACTCTAGATACTGCAATGCCCTTAGGTACCAAAGAAAGGCTAGAGGAGAGAGGAGTGAATGGCTCTCATTAGCATGGGTCATAGGGTTGAGACTAGGGCTAAAGTTCAGGGCAGAGTGGGCATGGGATTCCAGTTAAAGCTGGATACTGCAAAGCCTGCAGGGCTGGAAGAAAGCTTACTTGAAACCAAAAGGTGTTTGCTAGGTATGACTAATTCCAGAATTAGTGTTGGAGTTACTGTTAGAATTTGGGATTTTTGGTGCTCTAGAGCTCAGTTCCTTGTTTGAATCTCACCAGACTGAGTGCTGAGGTTTGACTCCAGTAGAAATAAATCTTTTTTGATTGTTTTTTCTTAGCACTAGGCTATGATTAAGTCTAAGTTTAAGATAACAAAGTTTCTGAGATCCTGTTTTATAGAATTTCATTTCTTGCTGTGTTGTCAAAGCACATGGAGTAGATTAACAGCTGGTTCTGTGGAGGTGAGTGATTTATATTGTAGGTTTCCAAGCTAGTAGGTTTTTAAGGGTCTTTAAAGGTACACTTTAGGTTCTTCAAAGATTCATCTGTTCAGGATATTTAAAGAGTGAGGTTTCTAAGGGAACATCATGATGCTGTTACCCTTCCTCCTCCTCCCGGCAGTCATTGCTGGTTGCCAGAGGTTCAGTCTAGCCTGCTAGTGACAAACTCAGAGAAGGAACAAACAATGTATGAATCACAGAAGGCTACAATTTTACTCCAGGATAAAGCAGGGACAGCATATTAGTGCATGAGTAGGTCCTACAGATGTCCATATTGACATGCTTGTTAGCATGGTTTTGTCGTGTATCGATTAGTTGTCCCCCAGGCATGGTCTGGGCACAGTTCAGGAGGTGAACATACACCATGGCTATAAGCAGTTTGGATATGTCCATTCTTTTCAGGAAAGGGATTTAACCTTGAGGGAGGAGGTGTTCTGTTCCACTTGGCCTCAGAGCCTGAGAAGAGTCACTTTCTTGAATTATTTAGTAATACAGAGCAAACCAAATTGACTCAGGGACAATGAAAACTGATAACTGGGTCTGAAGGGTCAGCCTAAGGAACACCTTTATGGAGAGGAAATTCTTGCATCAACTGCAGAGATGCTGCTCATCTGCAAATATTGTTTTGTTTTCTGTTTTAAAAGCTCTGATGTTCTACAGGATTTATTTGCAAGCAGATCCCTCCAATTTTCGTCGTTGTTGCTGATGGCATGTCTGTGATTGTGGGAACTCAGCAGCACTTACAGGTACACTGCAGCAGATTACCGTGCTGCCAGTAGTTTTCATGCAGCATTCCTGTACCACGGTCAGAAATGGTTGATTGCACAGGAGAAGGAAGTGTAGAGGAATCGTTGAGTATTTAGATAATGATAGATGGAACATGAGCCTGATTGCATTTGACTTAAAAGCAACCTCCTTTGCCGCTTAAAAACCAAGATCCCACTCCTGAAAATATTACACCTGCCTCACATGGTAATTTTTTTAGTGATTTTTATAGAGAAAGGATTTTTAGATACATCTAGTACTTTGTCCATTTGGAGAGAGGTGACACTTTATCTTTCACTAAGACACTTCAGGCTCATTCTCACACCAAATCCATTTTCATTCCTGCTATATGAACCTGTAACACAGGTTATACAATTAGGAGGAAAGTGTTTGCAGAAACAATAAGGAAAACCTGATAAATGAAATCTGCTATACACTGCCAGTCATGCTGATGCTGTTCCAATAAACACAAACATATTTTTGCATACCCGGTTTAAAGACACAGAGTAAAATAATTTATGGCCAGAATTGTCTTTCATTCCTTGCAGCATTTGTATGTATAAAATACTATACACACAAAAAATGTGTTAAGGTAGCAATACTGACATAAAGTAGAGTGCTAGAAAGGCAATGCTGTAGTTAGTGTTGTAGTTATAATATTATAGTTAACACACTTTTTGTTCAGAAACTGGGTCCCTCTCTGTGAATGCTCTATATACAGTCTTTATGCAATTATGAGCATTTTTTAAGGCAAGTGTTTGGTTTAGGGAGGGAATTTGCTTTCAAGGCAAATGCAGTGAGATTTATATCACATCTGTTATTATCCAAGTGGAGCCTTGTCTTGCAAAGGAGATTTGTCTTATAGAGTGCACAGTTTGGGCAGCCTTCAATTTAGGAGTGGATGCAAAATACTTTTCCAAGTGTTGCTCTATAATTTTTTCTATTTTTTTTTCCCCTGTACGCTATTCAAACCTTTGGAAGACAAAATCGGTCATTTCCTTGTGGGAATTGTTATTCAGCTCTTTCACTGTAGTTTCTGAGTGCCTCAGAAATGTTAATGTGTTGTTACCAGTTCTGAGGAGGTGATGTGATATCTCCTCTTTATAAAACAGGAGTGAAGGCTGGTGGTTGAAATATGGATCTGAGAGTGTTTGCTAATTTGGGGGCCGTATTCCATGACCTGATTTCTTGGACCAGTGCATTTCTCTTGATCAAGGCACATTCCCTATTGTTGATTTCAGTGAGTGCTGCAATCTCACCCTCAGGGTTTGAAACTGAAGCCCAAAGATATAAGGAATAGTTATTTGGTGACCAGCTGAGTCAAGATTTAGTGTAAGCAGCTTCCCTAGCAGCACATAAGAACTGTGAAGCAGAGGCTGGCATACAGTGCTTTCTGAAAGGATGGTGCTCATTTCCAATTGTCTAGAGCCTCTTTCTTCTGATTCTACTGTGTCTTTGAATATCTGTAACAAATGAGGGAGCGCTCCAGTGAGCCTTTCTAGCTGGACTTCTGATCCTCAGGAAAGATACCTACTGACAAGTCAGAAAACAGATTGTTTATTTAAAGAGCAGACTCAGAGAAAACAGTCCTACTGCTTCAACTTTGACAGCTTGTCCCAAGTTTTTCTTGTTATTGCACAAAATAGAATGGTCTATGTATACATTAAAAAAGAACCCATGTTTTGTCTTACAGTAGTCATCTGATGACAGCACCTAAGTCTGTCTCTTCCTTCAGCTTAATATCCTGCTATGTACTTTTCTACTTGAAAACCACTCATCTCTGCTCAAAAGTGGTGTGTAGTGTCAGCCCAGTGACATTAGTTTACTACACTGAATGGTGTTACTGCATGTAAAACTATCCCATTAGCCCGTTTGCAATATAAAATAGGCTTCTGCATTTTACAAGCTTATACAGTGTAGTAAGAATCTGGCAAGTGTAAAGGAAAAAGGTGTTAAGGAGAGCTGGCAGCTCCTTAAAGAAACAATATTAAGTGCAAACTCTTCCAATAAGGAGGAAAGTTAAGGAAGTGCACTAGAAGACCAGTGTAGCTAAATTGCCAGCTCTTCATGGCTCCTAAAGAGAAGGTTTTTTTACAGAGTGGAAAGTAGGTCAGATTTCCAAGAAGAAGGATAAAAAAATAGCATGTAGTGACAATAAAATCAGAAATATTGAGGCACAAAATGATATTAAAATATCCAGGTTTGTTACAGGCGGTAAGAATTAATTTTTCACGTACATTAGTAATGAAAGAATGACTGAAAGGAAAAGTTAGAGGGTGAAAGGGATCAACAGATGGCATTGGGAAGGCCAAAGCATCCTTGGTTTGTTTGGGTCTTTCCCAGTACAGTGGATACGGTTGATACTGATAACATGGGGGACTGTACTGCCACTGCAGTATCCAGAACATCTCACACGCACAAATGAGTGTCTCTGTACATCCTGGTAACTAGAGAAGTGTACACGTTCCACCTGCACCCACCAATCTTAGGATGGTTTGTCCAGAGGACATTGCTGTACAATGCCTGAAATACCAATTGAAGATGACTTGAAAAGTGTTTGGGAACAGTGCACTGTTGGAAGGAAAGGGAGGAGCCCAGAGGTGCCTTCTTTGCAAGTACTGTTCTGTAGTTTTGTTAATGAGTTAGATGATGTTACTAAGTGCACTAACAATTTATGTAGAAAGCTGGTAAGGATGAAAGAAACGGCTAAAATTCAAAGTGGTGTTGGTCAGTTGGGGAAGTAGGCATAAAAAGAATGGTCAAAGTTCAACAAGGACGTGTTCTATATGTGACTCTTGGGAATAACCAGCTTTAATGATAAAGGCTGGGGAATAACTTCCTAGGGAGTAACTATTCAGAAAAAAAATCTGAGAGTTGCAAAGAATCACAAGCCAGTACATGAGTACATTGTCACGGTGTGGTATGTAGTATTCTGGAGTGAATAGAAAGGAATATAGCTTGCAGAACATATGGCAAAAAAAAAAAAATCCTTCCTTGCCTGGAGCACCGTGTCAGGTCACAGGGACTGTACCTTGAGAAAGAAGTAAATCAACAAGACTATGCAGAGGGACAGTAACAACACTGAACAGTCAGTCCCAGATAACGTGACTAATATGTATTGAGCACATTGGCATTATGTGGGGTAGATGGCAGCAATATGATTAGTGGTTATTATAGTCTTCTGTATATATGGGCTGCTGCAAAGCTGGGGAGAATAAGCTGGTTTCTATGCCTGTGACAGCACAAAGACTAAAGGTCATATGGTCCAGGAAAAGAGATCGTGCAACCACAGTAAAAGTACTCCAGCACTGGAAGAGTTTCAGTGGGGAGGTTACTGAATCCCCACAAGGCCTTCAGGAACAATTAGGAAACATCTGACAATAATGTAAGTTGTAGTAGATTCTGCTGTGGTGCTGGACATCTCCTGATGCCTCTTCCAGGCAGAAGTGTGTTGTTTTCTAACACACTTTCATCTTTTATATCCTTTTAATCCTTGGTGAATATCACTGTTGTCTGGATAGGAATTTCTTAAATGGTGGGGGAGATTAAAATTTAGTAAATCCATAGTAGTTACCTTGGTACAGACTTCATGGGAAAGTGCTTTGAGCTACTATATTTGACAGCAGCTGCAGCTGTAAGAGTCATAGGCCACAACTTCTTAGTGAGAGTGGTCCTTATAGACAGAGTAACGACTGGGACTTGCTTTCTAATCAACATATTTTCTGAAGACTTTTAAAATGCATGTAACAGTCTGACATACCAGCTGTCACCAGAAATCATGTCCCCCACCAACACCCGCATGTGGTGCGTTGGCACTCGTCACACAGAGAGGGAGTGTTGACAAGTCCTCTTGCTAGTCACCTTAGGAAGGGAGGAAAGAAGCCAGGGTTCAGTGAAGGCAATCTCAGGAGAAAACCACGAACATCAGAACTGGAACAGTCTGAGCAAGGAGTAACTGGGCTGGCCCAGGGCTTTTACAAGCCCAAGAAGAAATAAGTGCAGCAAAAGAGAAATTTTCTCAAACCTCATCCATGTTTAGCTTGGTGTTTGAGACTGATTCGAACCTCTCTCATCATGGGACAGCAGTGCAATGCCATTCATGGCCAATTTTTCCAAGTTCCAGAGCCTTGAGTAGCTATAGTTGCATTTGTCTTAAAACTGAATTATGCTTTCTTTTGACTTAGAAGCCGAACTTGATTTCCAAGCCAATGCTTGACAGCATCCTTTGTCTTCGAGATGACAGATGGAAGTATGTGCGGAGCCTCCTGACCCCAGCCTTCAGCGACACCAAACTGAAAGAGGTAAGGTGTAGACAGTTCTGATTTCATAATTTGGAAGACTTGTGCAGGCATCTGCTTTATGTAGGTCCATCTTAAGGATAGGTAAAACTTGCTACTTTGTGCCAGTTTATTTAGGCCTGAAGAGCATGTGCAGTAGAGCATAGGTACAGCATGGTCCAGGTCATAGACTGGTGAAAGTCAGAATAGCTCAGCTGAGGATATGATCCTCTGTCTTCCTCTATATGAGCCAGTTTGTCCATGAAAGTGTAGCATACTCAAGAAGGACCCTTACATCTTCCCTATCCTGTTAGGAGTAAGCTAAAGTACAGAAAGGTTATTGCTCCCAGTTGGAACATAGCTTTTCATGATGTGCAGAGTCAGCAACTCTCACATTAACACAGGAACTGCTATCAGTCTATTTTCATTTCTCCATCTCCTTCCCCTCCCCTCCTCCTTTTATTCTTTAATCCTTTCATATAATAAAATAAGTCACTGGAACAGAATGTCATTGCCAGATAAATACCTCTGACTGAAAATAAATGTCTCTGTGCTGACCTGCTGCTAATTTCCTATAAATGTATCAGCATTTGCTCAGCCATGGGAGCCCATTACCTGGTAACAAAGTCCTGTTCCAGTGACACGATATCTCTTAATTAAACGCAGATAAATGATTGACTGGTTAAAGTCTTCTTTCAAGGGGAAAAAAAAAATCAACTCCACAACAACAAAAAAATCACCTTTTCCTTTACGTATTTTATTCTGAAAGGGAATCATGCCTCACTCCGGTGCCCAGTCCTGGGTTGTAAAATTTTCCACTGGGCAGACGCTTGTGTTGTTTTGACATGCCGCTGTCGAAATCCACAGTAACATCTAAATGTGTCTGCCTCTCCCAGCTCTATAGACAGCAGTTGCTTAGCAACACCGGCTGTCACCTCCTTATTATGGTAAATTCTAATTGGCCGTGAGCCTGGTGGAGATGCTGATTAATCACGACTGACAATGCCATTGGTTATGCGCCCCGACATTTGCTCTGTCACCGGCTCCATCACGAAATTTTAGCAAGGCAAGGATGTTTAAATATGCAAGCGATTAGGTGCACATGGCATGGTGGGAAGAGGAGAGTTTTGCATTTTCCTGGTGGAAATTAATCTTACTGCAGGTCATCAGCTCTTTTCTGGCGGACTAACAAAAGATAACACTGCTCTCCCCTCAATTTGTGGAGAGCAACCTCTGCCGGCACCAGCCGGGCGGGCTTGGCTGAGGAGCACAGCGAGGGCAAGTGAGTGGAGCTCGGTTGTCCTACTTGGGCACACGTGGGTTTACAGGGTCTGACTGATCAAACTGACTTGGCCAGAGAAGTCATGGCACTCCCTTTGCACTGCTTGGTGGTGGAGCTGGAATGAAGGAATAGTGGTAGGAGGTAGAGTTGAGGGCTGGCCAGTGCCTGGTAGCCGTCTCGCATGCAAAGACCGAGCTCTTTATTTTTAACCTGATAATCACCTTTCCCCATGATGCCTCTTCCAAGCTCTGTGGAAGGGGTGTGACTGTGGATGGGCTCAGGGTGACCTGGAAATGGTTACTTTTTCCTCCCGTTCTACACCAAGTGGGAAAAAGAGGAATGGGGCAGGTCTCTCTGAAAAGCTCAGCTTTGTTCCTCTCTCCCATGCCTTCAGCAGAAGTCTGTCCATTTTGACACAGAGAGACACTTGCAGTAAACCCATGTGAGATTAAGAACTGCTATTGAACGGATGTGCTCCTCAGCCTCGCATTTCATTTTCTACCCAAATACATTAACAGTCCTGGGATCTGAAGTTAATGCAATTTAAGTCCTTGCCCATGTGCTTTTCTTGCTGTTGCTTAATTTGGAAGCCATACCAACACTTCTCAAAGGAAATTGATGCTCATTAATTATGATCTCACTTTTTAACTCTCCCATATTTGGTACTCTCTCAGAACCTCTGCAGCAGCATGGAAACAAAAATACCATATTCTACTATTGGCCATACTACAGAGTATTCAGAGTTATATAGAAGACATCCTGTTTATAATAATCCCTTCCTCTGTACTTCAAAGCAGTTACAAACAAGCTAGCTTTGGTATTAATTTATTACATAATAACCTGGATATGTTATTTTATATATGTTTATAAATACTACTAGGCACTTTCCTTATTTTTTCTCCCAAGATATTGATTCTTTTGCCGCAGAGGTCCAAGCTCTGATAAAATTCCACACCATAGTCTTCCTCTCTGTTCACTCTGGATGTCTGCCTTGCCTTTGTTCCTGTATGCAAACTTTCCAGTGGTGCTGGAGAGACTGCAGACCTCCTGAGTGGTTCCTTGAGTGCTGCAGCCCCTAGTGCCACTCCAAACATAGACTTGTCTGTCTGGATGCTCTGAGAGAACTGAGAGCTGTTAGCCTGTGACAGAGCAAGAAATGTTAACAACTCCTTGTGCTCCCCATAGCAATCACTTCAGATAAAAGATGCACCAAGAGCCAGAGACTGGCGGTTCCTGATAACTCCATTTCAGAAACACAAGAAGGGACAGTTTCAGGGCCAGCAAGAATGAGAAACTGGTCATCTACTTTAACCTGGCTGCTGGAGGACAAGAGCCAAGGCAGAGCTAATGTATGTTGCTAAGATTTAACCTGCAGTGCTCCACAGAGGCACCTGGCTGCTGTGGCTGTGACCAGAGGCATACTTTGCTCTTGTCGCTCCACAGAAGTAGTGTAATGTCACTGAGAAGTTTGCTGAGCTTGAGGAATTTCCCCTTAGTTTGGCAAAAATCTCCAACAACCAGTCACCAAATGATAAAAAAGTTGATTCCAGAAATTTTTAATTTTTCAGTTACAGGAAATGAACTGAAACTAGAGGCTATAGAGCTGCTGGGTAGCCCGTATAGTGATTGCTGCATGTATGCAGAGAGTTATTTTCATAACATTTTTCAAGAGCTTCTGGCATCCTCTCTAGCTTTCTCTTTCTCTTTTCTCAAATTCTTTTTAAAAGCCATGCACTGTTTCACTGTTGCTTTTATGGATTCCTATATATTGGGTGTTCTCCCTTTTTAATTTTCTTTTTCCAATAAGCATGTGAAGATTAGTAAAGCGGTTGAGATGAGGGAGGGGGGCTTGGACTCAAGAATTGGATTTTGGGGCTCTCAAACCACGACAGCAGTCCACTCCGAGTGAAGGAAGTTTTGGCTCCAGATAACATTAAATACAAATACTATAGTGGTGGTGAGCATAGCATAAAGCAATAGACTTCTAAGCTTGGTCCTGCAGTAAGATTTGGTAGCATCTCATATGACATGCCACTGGAGTTGGTAGCAGATCTGATAATAAGTTCTTTCCAGTAAGACCCCCTCATAGTGCCATTGCTATGGGAGCACTAAGAATGAGAAATGAGAGACAAGAGGCAGGAGACCCAAGAAATTTCACTTCCAGTTTTGACATTGACTGCCTGTGGGTGATCTGACAGTAGCTACGTAAATTCTCTGCACATGAAACAACTTTTATCTTTTAAATGGGAATATTACCAATCACTGAAAGTTGATCCAAGATGTAATTCATGAGGAATTGATGAATACCTGGAGGCTCTAAGTAAAAGAATAATTTCCCAGTGTTCCTGTCATGCTCTCCTCAGCTATTATGTATTGAAACAAACTGACATGTTAGTGATCTTACTGTACCGATCTTGATTCCCTATTTAGTATTTCTTATTTTATTCCTCTTCTTTTTGCTGTGGTGCCTGTGATGATCCTGCAGTTCTGGACCCCTTGTCAGACTTGATAAATAGCTTTGCTCTCTTTTACAGCCAACACCAGCAGAAAACCTATTGATTTTTATTTATTCTGATGGTGCTGCAGTAGTCTTGTCATCTCCTATCAGTATGCTGGGAATCCTCTCCTCCATTAACAAACCATTAAAACAAAGCGGAACACAAAAATTAGAGGAGAGAGCACAGCATAATGTAGCATTGTCCTAAATAACCTGTGAAGTGGAGTTTGTGTTGAGGCATTTCTTTCAAATGAAGGGAGACACAAAGCAGAACTTGGGATAACGTGGCAGAACAGTGCAGGAAAATCCTCTAGTGTCACTCTCAGGCATGTAGATCTTTCATGTCCCACTAGGACGTAAGATCTGACAGTCCAACCATTGCGATTTCCTTGATTTGCTCTTATTCTGTTTGTGCACGTTGGTCAAAGGCATTTTGGAAGGGTCTCTGGAAATTGTTGTTGTTGCTGGGCAAAGCAAGCGTGCTCACCTAAGGCAAATCAAATAACTAACATAAAAACTGATATGTGAAATGTGCATATCCTTGAGCCACGGATCAGTGTCTGGTTGAGTTGCTCATTTTGGTAAGTTGTGCCCAGGAATAGCAAGGCCCACTGTCAGGTGAGGGGAACAAATCCGCTCACAAAACATCTTCCTGACACTCTAGTCTTTTCCTGGTTTTATTCAGGGACTTGAAATCTGGAACAGAAGCAATTCTTGTTTTAGGGATGTATTCTTTTTCCTTCTCCTTCCTTTATATTTCATGACATTTGTGGGACAAGAGGTCCAATGCGACTTCTGCTTCTGTATGCGAACAGTAAAGTCTCCAGTGTGTCTGTCTACAGTGAACATGATCCAGCCTTCTACTTTTTAGTTTGCTGTGCTAATAATAAGGGGAATAATAATACTAATGAATACCGAGGGCCACATCTAACTAGAGGAACGTGACTCCGATGCCTTTGAACAGTGCAAACATCCACATGCGCTGTGTGTACGCAGAAGCAGAAACTAATTGTTGTTATGTGCCAAATAGCATATTGGCAGGATTTAAACAGCAAAGCCCCTGGCATCATGAAAACCCTAACCCCAAATGCTCTTCTTTGGCAAAAAGAAAGAAATTTGGACTCTGGGCTACTCTTGCTATTAGATAACTGGCAGATCAAATATTTACAGGGACCATATTGTTTAGATTTTTCTTCATCCTGTTCCTCTCAGCCAATCTGAACACAGAGCAGCTGGGGTTTGTTTACCTACCAAGAACTGAATCTCAGGCAGGTTATGCAGGTTTTATGTTCTGACTGGCAAATGAGAATATATAAAAAGTCACTGATACCAAGGCAGTGTAGATCAACGTGCCTGTTTCTGTGCTGGTTTTCAACATTTGGTATATTTCACCTCCCCCAACACTATTTTTCTTGACAATTGGACAAAGAGTTTGAGGTGTTAAGGGACTTGAGAATGTTTCAGTCTGTGGTCTTTGTAGTTCACAATCTTGGACTAATTTATACCCCCCAGGGGAATAAAAACTCAAACAGAACCTACGATTCTCATGTAGATATCCCCTGTAGCTTTCATACACAAATAATTGTCTCATCGATATGACTCTGTCCTGTCATGCTAACAATAAATCAAATCCATGTGTTCCCCTCCTTATTTTCCTGGTTAGATTTACTAATAAAAATACCTTATGGCTAGAAATTAATTGCAACAGTATTTTGAAAGCTGGTGGAATGAGGAAAGTGCAGAGGTGCTGTGGGATGCCCTGGCCAGACGTGCCCCTGATATCTCTGCCAGCTGTTGAAGAGCAATAGCAACCAGCTGGGTGGTTGCAGATCTGGTGATGTGATGAAAAAAAAGAGAAAATAAGGCAATAACAGGAACATCTGAAATGATCACCATCTGTTTAGGAAACATCATACCTGTTAAAATACGGATTTTCATTTTGTTCTCCTTGACTGGTTCAATTCATTGGAGGGGCTGGACTCAGAGATTATAAAATATTTCACCCTGGTTCAGTCTGTTGAAAAGAAATGTGTTAATGTTGTTGAACCATTTGAGAAGCAGCTCACTGCAGGGGATCTTCTTTGGAAAGCCAAAAGGGAAAGAGAACTGCCACATAACATGGTGTGCCCCTCCCAAACACATAACAGCTACTGTTACCAAATACTAATCTGCCCTCAGAATTGTCTTGTGAGACTGTGGCAAAGCCCAAATCACCCCGGCTTTGAAATGAAATTTCTCCTGTATAGGCACGGGACCTCGAGAGCAGCTAGACACATTCTTGACTCAGACTTCTGCCTTTGGAAAACATATTGGATGCTCCCGCGTTGGCCTTTTGACTGTGTATAGTCTTGCCCATGTGTTAGGATGGCAGTGTGCCTGTGCACAAAGTGTTATGCCAGTTTCACAGAGGTAGAAGTGCCAAGCAAAATGGACTTGGCTGGGCAGGCTGCACAGCTCTCAGAGAGTGCGGCAAGGCTGCAGTAAGTCTTTTTTGGTAACAAAAATGTCAGAGGAGTAGGACGAGTCTGTTCTCATGTTTGTTGACATCCGTATGCTGAAGGAGGTTGTTCAGGAAGGAGAGGCAGGTTTCTGTGTGTATGTTGTGGGTGCCTGGCATAATTATTGAGGCAAGACTGTGGTATTAAGTTGTAGGCTGTAAGGATCTCTTGGCAGTCTCTGTGGGAAAGAGCCATAGGACATAATTCCTTTAGGTTCACAGCTGGATTGCTGCTATACCCTTCCTCTGCCCCTGTAGTTGGTGTAATCAAGGAAGTGTCTGATCCCTTTCATATGTAAAAAATTAAAGAGAAAGAAAGAGAGACTTTAATGAGGTCTTCTTGGTTGCCTGTGTTATGGTTTCACTGAAGCCCTAGAGAGGAGACTGTTGCACTGTGAGCTACAGCCAGGCTGTGGGTAAGTCTACCCGACCATCATGTGTCAGTGACTGGAAAGAACAATTAGTTGAATAAATCATGTGAATGTCCATTTAATAGCATCATCCAGAAAATCCTTTCCTCATGTAGCAATAGCAGTTTGCCCTCAGCTGCCTGTAGTGGTACACAGGGTGGTTTTCTAATGTACATGTTAAATCCCTCAAACCGAGAGACAGCAGGATGGAAGTGCTGGGACTCTGATGCCAATACCTTTACAGGACTTTGTGACTTTGGAAAATACTATTCTTTCTGCCCTGGAGCATATGTAACCTGAGTGTAAAGTACTCTAAGTACAGATCACGATAAATCTTCAGCTGGAATGATTAGAAAGAGAGGGGGATATTTTTGCTTGATAGCTCTCTGTGTATGTAGCCACAAGGGAGCAAGAAGCATAGGTCAGGTAAGTGACAGAGCCTCTTGTATTTAGGCCCAGAGCTGGAGAAGGTCACCCCTGTAATTTGTGGGTTTATTTTTAGCAGACAGTGCCAACATTTCATATTACCTGCGCATAAGTGCCTAACTACACTTGCAGAGGAACCTGAGAGCTCCATCCCATTTGCCAGATAAAAACAATTGTGAATAATTGTTTGTTTTTGTTGGTTTCTTTTTTCCTTAAGATTTTCATGTTTTTCACAATTCAGTGTGTTCCTTTCTAGATGACACCACTAATAAACCAGGCCTGTGACATCCTGCTGTGTAACTTGAAAGTCTACGCAGATTCTGGCAAAGCTTTTGATATCCAGAGGTATGTTCTACATGCCAGAAATTAGTAGCAGATTAAAAAAAAAAAAGTCAGTAGCAGCAGTTATTCTAAATATGCACTTACTGTATAAAAGTTTTTTCTTCCTCCCTTACTTTTAAGAGTGGAGATCATAGTTTAATAGAGGATGTGTCTGATAAATTCCTTTTCTTCCTGGGGGCAGCCATTGCATACTTGAAAAGTAATTTTGGTAAAGCATCTAATGTATTTCTAGTGGTTGTTTAATGAAGTTTTAACAGCTGGAAGCAGAAAGGAGGGCTGCGTCAATCCCCACCCAGTCTGTTCACTACAGTCTGTCAATAATGTACAAGTATAAGAATTGATCTGATCTCAAATATCTCTAGTCCATCACACTCTTGCTTTTTTTTATATGAGGTTTTTTTGAGCACTTAATCATTCTTACCAGATTCTTCACATCCCCCCTCATGGCACACTAGCCTTTTGTGAAACAACGGGATCGGTACTCCAGATGAGAATGCACCACTGGTTTATAAAATGACATTTTAATATTTTCCATATTGTGCTTTCATTTGTTATGCATTTAATATCATATTATCTTTTTTGTTGCTCTTTCATCAGAGGTTTTCACTGAACTGTTCACAACACTGTCTTCTCTGAGTAGATGCATTTCCTCTAGGACACTGTGCAGCATATGAGTGGTTTGAATGCGTTCTTTCTAATAGGCCCTATTTTTGTGTACACTTCATTTGCTGGGTTGGTCAGTGCCCTCTGAAGTTCTTCATGATTTTCCTCAAACTGAAGAAGCACAAATAATATTGTTTCATCTGAAGAAATGGGTGTTTAGCCACAATTCATTCATCTCTTTTCAAGGACATGTATACATGTGCACATGCAAGTGTATGTGTGTGTACGGAGATCTCTTTATTAAACACCTGAAGAGATGCTATAAAATCTCAAGATACATTACACTAGCTGAGTGCTCTGATGAAAATTGACCTTTTGAGTCCTTCCAGACTTTTCCCTTTTTTCCATTTTTCTTTTGTCTTTGCCTGGTCTCATAGCTATTGATCTATTATAGGGTTTCACCTCTCAAGAGGCATTTTGGAAAAGAACTTTTGAAAGCATAAATGAATGATGTTGACCATCTCAGAACATGATCTTCCAGTTGTTTTACCATACTACCATTTCAGCAGGTTTGACAGTTATAAATGTGATTCTCATTCCACTGCAGTTTCACAGAATTGCCTTGGGAGCTGGTTTTGGATGTAAATACCATATCTGTAACCTCCTGTGATCTTGTATGTTAGTTGTCTTTAGCCATTTTGTGTTTTGCCAACAAGTCAAAATTTAGTTTTTAAGATCTTTTTCAGTACCTTGGAGAGATAAATGATTGAGTGCCTCTGAAATTATTGTTTTGTAGCAATGAATGCTCTTTTTAACATTTCAGCTTCTAAAAATTCTTTTTTTCTTTTTTTCATGTGTGTGTTTGTAAGAGTTGGAGACCCAAAGAAGTTACTTCACCTTGCAGTATTGTTGTAATCTTTCAAATCTGATCTGGTGTCATCAGAATGACAGCGCCCAAAGATCATAGTTTAGAAATACTGCTTCACAATGTACACAGGATATAATGGGCCTGACTCTTGACCTTCTCTTCGTACATGCTCATTCAGGTTAAAACCCCAGAGATTGAAATTAGCCTTTTGTAAGAGATCATAGAAGAACATTCATTGCAGACTTGACCACAGATCAGAAGGATGAAATTTCAAGGATATTTTACATTCTCAATCCACTTATCTCAAAACTAAATAGCTACTAAAGCCCAGTAGAAAAATAAAGATGGTGAGGCAACTGGATAGATGGTTAGATATGCATGGAGAGATTCAGTAAGTTCTGAAGTTTCTAGATCATGGTCCACAGGTGATTTGTAATTCTTGAAGCACTGGCTGCTCCTCTGCAGAGATACAGATTTCACATGGTGGCAGTTCCTCTTGGTTTTGTCCATGGATTTACATTACAAAGGAGGTATAGAGAAGAGGAAGGAAATCCTTAAGCAGTGTTATTTTATTTAAGCAACTCTTGTCTCTGAGAGTTTAGGCGGGACTGGTAATAGATGTGGGGTTTGCAGTTTAAAATGAGAAAGGATTGATCTCTTTTATTAGGATGCATACTAAGAAAATGCTTATGAATCTCTGATGACGTGTTGCCTTTGATTTCTAGGTAATAAAAAATTAAATTGTTTATTTCTAATAAATTCTTGATGGAATTATTGAGCTAAATGAAAATATGTTCACTTTATATGTGGAGAGAAGGTGACTGTTATTAAGCATCAGCATTTGTCAGAATGATGGAAACATCTCTTGTTGGCAAAGCTCAAATCTAAAAGGAAGAAGAAACTCAGTGGCAAAAATTAATGCTATGTGATGTTTGTAGAAGCAAGATACTAATGGATATGTGATTTCTAGATAACAATGTATAATTCTTCAATTCAATGCAGGTGTTACAACTGCTTTACGTTGGATGTCGTTGGTAGCGTAGCTTTTGGTACTGAGGTGGATTCCAAGAAGAATCCTGATGACCCCTTTGTTAAGAATTGTAGAACATTCTTTGAAATGTCTTTGTTTAAGCCTCTCCTCATTCTAATCCGTGAGTATAGTCTACATTTGTTTTCTTCCTTATGGTAACTTCCTAAAAGTCATTCTGAACATACTGAAGCCATAGCAGGAAGATTTATAGCTGACTTTATTTCAGAGGTGTTCAGAATGCAACCTACAGGCCAAATACACCCTCGAGATTTCCACCATATGCTCTGCAGCTTCTGTCACCATTAATGAAACTTGCTCCAGAAACTGAGAGTCTTGGAACACAATGCTCCAGGTTCACCTGAGAGAAAAGTTTCTGGGTCCTGCAGTTTTTATTGTATTTGTACACTTCTCATTAAAACAGAGTAACAGCACTTAAGTGTAAAGTTTTTTGAACGTGGTAGAGATTGAAATCCCATCTGCTAACAACATTAACAACCCACCACAGAAAAGAGGTGGAGGAGCATAAGCAGATAGTGTAAGTCCTCCCAATTATTTTTTGAATAGCAGCAGCAGCTTGGTTAGTGGCTATAAAGGATAAAGATAACAGGCATCATGAAGTGAATGCACTTATTGTCAGATGAATAGATAGCAATGCACGAGTGGGGTATAAAACCATTTAATTCTAGGACGCAGAAGCTACGGCTTCATGGTGATGATGGTCTTGTTAATTCAAGGGCAGTAAGAATTGTAGATGAGGAAGCCACACCATAATCAATCCTATTGAAGTTTTATCTTCTTGATGTCTAGACCTGCACATAGTAATGTCAGGTGGCACAATGGCAAAGTTTTCTGTGCCCATCTGATCCTGCTGGCATTACAGATTGCTCCTGGACTCAGAGCACATGAACTGTTTCCTTCTGGAGTCGTGTATCCAAATTGTCCCGGGGTTAATGTTTAACCTGATTGTGAAGTGTGATTTGTGATCAATTTCTTAAGGGACAGAAATGTGCCCCTACATGTCTAAGAGTATGCCCTTCATTAAAGCAAGTCTTTGTAGGGTTTGAGGTTGGATTCCTTGGTTCATCTCTTCTGCTGATTCATTATGTGGTCTGAATTTCCACACTGTGTTGCTCTGTTGGCAGGACAGGGTTTGTCCAATGACTGATTTGTTAGTTTTACGTTGTTCATAAGTTAATGAGGGGTTTATTAGGATGCAAGACTTCACTCAGATTTCTAGTTCCTGACTATGAAGGCCATGGACTGGAGACCATTCTTCCAGAATGTGCGGCCTGTTTAGAGAAGCAAAATAAAATAGAATCATAGAACAGTTTGGATTAGAATGGACCTTTGCAAGTCATTTAGTCACACCCCCTACAATGAGCAGAAATGTCTTCAACTAGATAGGTTACTCAGAGCCCTGTCCATGCTGACCTTGCATGTTTTCAGGGATGGAGCATCCACCACCTACTTCTCTGGGCAACCTGTTCCAGTGTTTTATAACCTTCATTGTGAAAACCATCTTCCTTATATCTAATCTAAATTGGCTTTCTTTTAGTTTAAAACCAGTACCCCTTGTCCTATTGCAAGAGGCCCTGATAAAGAAAGAGTTTGTCCTCATCCTTCTTGTATGTTCCCTAATGCTGGAAAACTGTAAATGAGAATGAACACTACACAATTGCATAGATTGGTGCCATAAGCTGCCAGGCTAGTTCAAGATCCCACACCTTCTCTGTGTAATTGGGTAGGCAGAGGAAATAATGCTCCACTTTGTTGTGGTGTCTCTGTGGCATCAAAAAGCTGAACCAAAATCCTGAAGCATTGTGAAAGCAAGCTTGGAAGGCATCTGTCTGGCAGGAGAGTCCTGGACAGCATGGCATTTCTAAAAGGAAATCCTTTACCAGCCTGGGAGGGTGGAAGAAAAAGAGGGAGAGGGAAAGAGGAAAAAACAGGTTTCACAAAGGGAACACATTCCACTTGATGAGTTTTATAATCTTAATGAAAGGAGCAGGGGGGGGAAGACTATTATATGCCTTCACAGTCTGATTCAATGTTTTCTGCTTTAAAATATCTTACAGTTTCTTTCCCATTCATAATGATCCCACTGCTACGCATTTTTCCAAACAAGAAACAAATGGAACTGAATGGATTTTTTATCCAAACCATAAAAAATGCAATTGTCTACAGGCACCAGCAAGATGCAGCTGAGGTAAGGCTATTTCTGTGATAAATATATGGGTAAGCAAATGTTTTGAGAAAAACTGTAAGTGACATAAGCCTCAGTTTAAAAAGTAAACTCAGTCTGTTCGAACAGCCAGAGTATTTTAGTGAAGATTTTATTAACTTTTAGCTTTATGTACCATCAGGCAGGGTTGGTGTTTATGCAGAATTGTTAACACACTACAAGATTGCTTCTTTTAGTATTTCTGTTCAAGTAAGGATGCAGAAAATGTTACATCTAGCATAACTTTTCAACCTAGTTTCTAGACCCAGAAGGAAGGATTCACCCTGTAGAATTTCTTCTTGTCTTAAACTCAGGTATTGTGTCTATGCTACTTTTCCTTAAGGACCAGAGAAAAAGAAGGCCCCACTGAGTGTTTTAACCCAATCATTACCTAGGAGCTGAGGCACATTTTATAAGCCCTGCAATGGTTCCTACAGCTTTGCAACATGGAAAGAACCTGAGTGTCTGGTTAGAGCAGTCGATTGATATAGAGATGGCTAACTAGGAAGGTAGAAAATACCACCTGAAATATGCAAATAAATGGATATGCATTAGTAGCAAATAATTCATTCCTGCTTTGTTTGGTCATAAGGCAGTCTGAGGGGTTTTTTGTTTGTTTTTTGATCGCTGTTGTTTATGAAGTATCTGAAGGCACATGCATTTTTGTGAACATCTCTCTATTATTGGTATATGAAGCATTTGGAAATAGGCCTGTGCTTCAGTTCTATGATACAAAAGTTCTTCAGGTCTGCTTGTCTTTTTGGACCATTTTTTACTGCAGACTGCACACAGTATCCCTAAAAATAAGTTAACCAATTAATTATGGATGTGTAGTGAGAAACAAAGAATATCAGTGGGAATTCTGTTTTTAAGGTAGCTGAGACAAATTTTAACAATTGAGATGAACCACACTACAACACAGACATTAAAGAAGCTGTTAATATTGAAATATAAGAGATGTCTGTTTCTGAGATGAAGAGCAATGGTGATGGGCTAACAGCATGGATGAGACTGGGTCCTCCAAACTTTTTACAGTTTTTTGGCCCCACCACTTCACCCCAGCTGTCACCTTTCAGGATAAAATGAATTTTAGTTTACCTTTAGTCTACCTCCAGAAGACATTTAAAAATAACATTGATATTCAGAAGTATTGCTGCTCTTTGCTGTGTTGCATGTTCTGCTCTTTGACTTTTTCTGCAGTGAAGTCTCACTTCTGTGTTGTGCTTTGTCACCACGTGCTGTTGGTCGTTCCTCCAGCCCACCTTCATTGGTCTTTACCCTCACCAGCCTTTGAGTCTTTGTCCTTCTTTACATCCCAAAGATGGTGAGCACCACTGACTGGCCACAAACAACTCATGGTTCATAAATATTGTTGCTGGCCCAGGCTGTGTGGTGGAGGAGTATTTTCTAACAGGAATGGTGTATCTAAGCTGCTTGCAGACGCCTCATTTCTAATGCACAGGTCCAGTGAGAACTTTTAATGGCATACTGATGTGGCTGTATGTATGGAAAGATTTGGATCGAAGATTCATGCCAAAGGGGTCTGCATGAAAAGTCTGTTCTGTGTATCAGTTATCAAAGGATAAAAGGGACAAAGAAATAATCCAACATGGATTAAAGGTAGTTACTGTATTAACTATTATTAATAAAATGTAGTGTATTTCTGTGGCAGTAGCATGGAGGGCTTTGATCATCAGCGGAATCCTTCACTATACTTGAGATGGTCACTCCCTTATAAAAGGGAAAATGGAAAGAAAAGCAAGATTAGTGACAACAGGTCGAGCACAGAGGGTAACAGTGAATGGGGTAACATCAAACTGGTGACCTGTCACTAGTGGGGCTCCATCTTAAGGCCTTTGCTCTTAAAAATCTTCATAAATTACTTGGATGCAGGACTGGAAGGGATACTAAACAAGTTTGCAGACTACACAAAACTGGGAGGAGCTATTGACTCCCTTGAAGGCAGGGAAGCCCTGAAGAGAGACCTCAACAAATTAGAGGGCTGGGTAATCACCAACTGTATGAAGCTGAACAAGGAAAAGTGCTGGATTCTCCACTTGGGATGAGGCAACCCTGGATGTTCACACAGACTCGAGAATGAGAGGCTGGAAAGCAGTGCCAGCAAAGGGACCTGGGGGTCCTGGTCAATGGCAAGTTGAATATGAGTCAGCAGTGCCCTGGCAGCCAGGAGGGCCAACTGTGTCCAGGGGGCATCAGGCAAAGCATCGCCAGCTGGTCAAGGAAGGTGATTGTTCTGCTCTGCTCTGGTGCAGCCTTACCTTGTGTGTGGTTTTGAGCACTGCAGTATTAAAAAGATAATCAGCTATTAGAGAGAGTCCAAAGGAGGGCACTGAAGATGGTGAAGGGCCTTGAGGGGAAGCCATGTGAGGAGTGGCTGAGGGCACTTGTTCTTTCAGCCTGGAGGAGACTGGGGGGAGACCTCATTGCAGTTTACAGCTTCCTCATGAGGGGAAGAGGAGGGGCAGGCACTGATCTCTTCTCTGTGGTGACCAGTGACAGGACCTGAGGGAATGGCCTGAAGTTGTGTTAGGGGAAGTTTAGGTTGGATATTAGAAAAAGATTCTTCACCCAGGGAGTGGTTGGGCACAGGAACAGGCTCCCCAGGGCAGTGGTCACAGCACCGAGCCTGACAGAGTTCAAGAAGTGTTTGGATGATACTCTCAGGCACATGGTACGACTCTTGGGGATGGTCCTGTGCAGGGCTAAGGGTTGGACTCAGTGATCCTTGTGGGTCCCTTCAACTCAGCATATTCTGTGACAAGAGCAGGAGGCAGAAATCTGTGCATATGCAGCCTGTTTGCAGGTTTTACTGGTTGATGGAGCAGAGGTATAAGGTTATATTGGAAGGAATATAGGGAGATGCTGTAAGAGATAACACATGGCAGTAGCTACCCAGTATCAGGGCAGTGTGGAGGAAAGTACAAAGTCCATGTTTGCCTTAGCAGTGTATGCATAAGTCCATGGACCCATCTGCTCCTGGACTTTTGCCTAGTTTGCAAAACTGGCATGTGGGAACTATTTCAAATGCTGGGAGTTAAACACTTAGGACCAGATTTCTAAGGGCACATTAAATCCCCTTTGCAGTTCAGGGTTATTACTGTGGCTTTCAGAAGTGGCTGGAAAATTTGGAGCTTCCTCTTTTTCCCTTTTCACTGTCTGTCTTGTTACATGCTCTTAGAATTTTGACTGGTTTAGGTTGGTGGTGCATGAGTCTCGTTACAAGTCCGGGCAACTTAATAATTTGCCAGGGGCATAAAAATGGTATGTGAAACAGATCAAAATGCAGGGTTTTTTAAAATTAATCCAGAAATTAAATCTGTAGAGATTAGGTATCCCAGGTAGCCCTGCATGTGAAGGAGAATTATGTCCTGTGTCCTAGGTTTCAAATGATGAAATGTACCCACTGAAGCCACTTGAAATTTTGGCATTGAATTTTAATGAGCCAAGATATAACTGGTGGCTACTGGTTTTTGCTAATATTGAGAGCTGTAAGCCAAGTCTTATTATCTCCCTGAGGTGCATCAGGCCAATGGGTATTCCTTAGGTTGCCACATTCCTAGATGTTACATTGTGTGCATCTTTTACTCCTCATTGATTTTAACATCATTAAAAATACTTTTGGGTTCTTTTCTTGAGGTAGGGGGTGGTGGGAAGGGTGAAAAAAGCCTTTGGAGCAAACAATGAAAAGCTCCATGACAGTGATTCAGCTGAAGCTTGTGCAGCTCATCTGCAGCTAATGTGAACAAAGAATAAAGAAAGGCCAAAAAACAACGTGGCAAGCAAAGTCAGCCTGTTATCATCCCTGTTCTATCAGTAAATGAAACAATGCTTCTGAATGCCTAAAGATAATCCCATGGGTAGATAGTAATTTTACAGCCAGGTTTAGATCTAATAATACGCTTGCAGCTTACATGAGATCTGTGATGTCACTTTCTCTCATCCTGTCGTTTAGTGGTGCAGATGTCATTTTAATTATATATTATCTTTCTGTGGTCACTCGAATAATTTTAGTCCTGGATATTCAACTCATTTGGCTTATGTACAAAAACATTTAGTGGTTGTACTTTAGAAATTTTAATATGTTACATTTATTCATGGATTCAAATTATTGTAAAAGGCTTTTCCCACTATTTACAGAAGAGCAAATTTACCCTGCTCAGAAGAAAAAGCACAAATTTAATGCACCACTTAACACCTACTTTGAAGACTCCAGCAGGATTTAAGTGTTCAAATACCTTATCCTGATTATCTGCCCAGGTTTAAATTTTTCCCTGAGGCAAAATGTTTCCAGAAACAGGGCAGATAGACTGTTTATTTCAATAAATGATCTTTGATAGATTTTAATTTAATAATCTGATATGCAAATCCTTATTCATGTAAGAGTTGTTTTATATCATGATATAGCTCAGTTCATAACCTACCAGTTTCTTTTAAATTATGATATCTAAATGAAGGAGTCTTTCATAGTGCTCAAAACTGAAACTCCTTTCCAAAACTGTGGGTTGAAACTAAACCCTCTGTCAGCAGATGGAAGTCCAGAGTTTAATTTGTAATCCATAGTAATAGCAATTGGAATGTAACAATTTAAGAGTATTGCAAAACATTATTTTTGGAAAATCACAAGAGATCTGTGGGAAAATCCATTTTTCAAACTATGCATCCTTTAACAAGAAGAATTGAAGAGTTCATAAAGACTTCAACACATTGTTCTGACATCTCCTGATTTTTCCAGTCATACTGTCTTCTGTGAATGCATAATTCAAGGTCACAGATCCATGCCACGACAGTAGTGATGTTTCTGATGATCATCAGCTCCTTCTTGGTAGTCTCAAGCTGATGTGAAATGAGAGGGTGACAAAGGACAGGACAGTATCACCAGAACTGTTTTCTTTGGTATTTTAGTTCACAGTTTAGTTGGTCTGGATGGAGACCTATAGACTACCTGAATGCTTTTAATGTAAATGCAGAACAGACAGAAGGAACCACAGGAGAATAGTGTGAAGGCTGTGCTGCTGTGAGCTATGCTTTCCATTGAGCCATGTGGTGTAAAGCCACAAAAACTGTACAGTGTTGTCAATTCTGGTGATGATCTGGCGTCCTGTGGATTGGTATGGCTCTGGGATGCTCTGTTACTCTGCTGTGCCAGGCAGAGATCAAAAGAGGTTGTCCTCTCGTCAGCAATTGCCAGTGGACAATTGCAGACCCCTCCAGTTTTCCCCACTTGCCATTCTCATTCCTGGCCAATCTTTTTCCTGATCCCTGGTAGCTACAGTCAGTGGCTCTGCTGTTCCCAGGTTGCCTGTGTGCCTGGGCAGGCACAAGTGATTCCTGGTGAGTGGAGATCCTTTGGTTTGTCAGCATCAACCAGGTCAGGAAACTGAATTTTGAATAACTCTGAAACTAAGGTATTTAAATACTTGCAAAGGAGATGGGGCTGCTCTTGCACTATGGACTAGCATTCAAAATGTGCTATAAGGAAGAGGTATCTTTTAATATCTTTCTGGGAAATGATGGCTTGGTTAGAACTTCAATCTCTGGAACACTGATTCCCAGGGAAAACATGCAATGAGCTCCCCTAAGGTGAAGAGGGACGTGTGTGTGTGTGTGTGTGTGTGTGTGTGTGTGTGTGTGTACCTGCATTCTGGAGGATAAGGGACAATCTGAAAACCTAATTACTCTGACACTCTGTTCTTTTCTCTTCCTTCCCCAGCAGTTCCCTGGAGTTTTTCCTTTTCATGAACTAATGAACTATTTTATTCAAGAGCTGCTTGAAATGAGTTGAGCAGAGGTAATCCTCCTGAAAAAGTCTGATCCTCTCCTTGTCAAGGGAAAACTATACAATTACAAAGAAAACTTAGTTAAAAATTTGCTAAATACTATGTACAGTCCAGGGGCTATGTGTGTGTTTGAACTGTGTAAATGCAGTACAGATGTTAAAAAGTAAATATTTTCATACAGAAACAGCAGATGGGAGGATTAGACACCTTCTAAGACTGTGCAGTATTCTTGCCTTTGTAGAAAACCAAGCAAAATTTGTTTATATTTGGAAGAAAGCGGTGTCCATATAAGGATACGCACTATATGGCAATATTAAATAATCCATTTTTATTGATTAATAAAGTCATTAAAACAAAGGATCACTCTGGTCCTTTTGTTTTTCTAAGTCTGTAGGAGGGATGCTGTAATTCTGTTCTGCTGGGTGGTTCTCATGGTTTGATCATCTCATTATTCTCTGCCTTTGTCAGGAGGAAATGCAAAGTGGACTTTCAGAAAGGTAAATGTGTGTCTTAAAGATATAGACGAAATTTGGGCTAAATATGTAGTTTGAATACAATTCTCAAACCTGTATTTCTGCTGCTTTAAGCAGAAGGATACCGTTCCTCTAGAATATGTTAAAAACCTTTTGAACATTAAATCTGGTGTCTGTGCCTGGGCAGCATACAGTGATTCTGAGAAAAAAAAAGTAGCATTATGTTAAAAGGCATTTTAGTTATTCACCTTCTTTTAGGAATCAAGCCATTTCCTTGCTTTTTAAATTGTGTTCCTTCTTTCTCACATTTGAGGAAAAATATTTTCTTTTAGATGTATTTATTTATTTATTTATTTTTCTTAAAGATGTAATTCCTTTTGTGACTTTCTCAGGATTTCTGAAGTGGGTCTTTAAACATAGCAAAGCCACAAAACCTTGAATAGAGATGAACTTGAAATCCCTATTACTTTTGGACACCAGTTGTAATTTCTTGATCAGTCTGCTGTTATCTTTCCAAGGATGAATTGCAGGCTTACCAAATGTGATCTTTGGGTTTCAGGCCTGGACTGAAGTGTCTGGCTGAGGTACTTTCATCATGAAATGTAGTTCTGCAGTCTCTCTGCTCAAAAGAGATCAAGGACAGAATAAGTAATGAGAGCAGTAACTTTCTCACCTCCCCGAGGAGTGTTGGTAGAGAGCGCTGGAAGAGTTTTGTGTTACTGCTGCATCTGTCCCAGTTCTACAACCCAGCACACCTGTGAGCCCAGCGCTTTATGAGCACTACGGTCTCAAGAAGTCAGCAAATATCTGCTTGGTTACCTGCTGCCAGCAGGCACATACCAGATCTGCTTGCCTATTGCTCACCCTTTGCTCTAACACAGCATTTCTACTGTCTCCTTGGTTATGTCTCAGAGTACTTTATGGATTCTAGACAAGGAATAGGCAGGTGGTATCATGTGTATATATTATCTGCCCCACTCTAGCAAACCCTGCCTCAACCCTAACAATATAATCTTGGCATCTGGGACTCTTTCTCTGATGCCTCCATCTCTCCCCACTCCCTTTCGGTCTTTCTCAACCACTCCAGTGTATCTTAATTTCTTCTTCAGGAGGTGACGGGAGTGGTGTCCCTATCTCATATTTCACATGTCCCACCTCAGCTGTAATCTGGGGTTCAAAGTGCTATCATGTACATGAGCCATCTCATTGACTTCTTGGAGCACTGCTCACATTGAATCACAGAATCATTTAGATTGGAAAAGACCTTTAAGATCATTAAGTCCAACCATTAACCCAGCACTGTCAGGTCCACCACAAAACCATGTCCACCAAGTGCCACACCTACATGGCTTTTACATACCTCCAGAGTTGGTGACTGAACCACTTCCCTGGTCAGCTTGTTTCAATGACTGACCACCCTTTTGGTGAAAAATTATTTCCCAATATCTGGTCAAAACCTCCCTTGGTGCAACTTGAAGCCATTTCCTCTTGTCCTGTTACTTGTTACTTTAGAAAAGAGGCCAACCCCCCCTTGGCTACAACTTCCTTGCAGGTGGTTGCTGAGGGTGATAAGGTTCTCCCTAAGCCTCCTTTTCTCCAGGCTCAACACCCCCAGCTCCCTTAGCCACTCCTCATAAGATTGGTGCTGCAGACCCTTCACCATCTCTGTTGCCCTTCTCTGGACTTGCTCCAGCACCTCAATGTCTTTCTTTTGTGAGGGGTCCAGAACTGAACACAGGATTTGAGGTGCAGCCTCACCAGTGCTGAGTAAGGGTGGATGATTATGCTTCAGTTTGCAAGAACGTAGACTTGTACCAAAGGACAGAGATGAAATCAAAACCCAGGTTGTTCATGCTGATTAGTCTGGTTACATTTTTGCATATCCAGAGGTGCCAAGAATAATCTTGCAGATAGTACCAGGAAAATGTGAGTATCTATGCAGGAAAAACTAACTTCAATTTTTAAGAGACGTGTGGTGGAACTCCTCCAGAGGGCCTTCAAAGAAATCATAACTTTGGGCCTTTCTGGGCAGAACAGGGGAAGTTCAGATGCTCCCTGTAGCTGCATTAATCCACAGGAAGTCACTAAGTCAACAGAATGCCTTCGGAGTTAAAGGGGGAAGGACTTAAATGCTTCTGTCAATAAGTTTTTCATGCGTTTTCCTCCTGTTTTCACCAGCCGGTGCGGGAAGTGAAGATGGACATTTGGCTTTGCTAACCTACAGCATATGAGAAACATCTTTTAATTGAGAAGGGTGGCTTCTTCAGTGTTGAAAAAAGGCTTTTTCATCTAGACTGAAAAAAAATAAACCCACATGCTCAGTTGTTGGTAATGTCAAGGGTTTTAGTGACTTCTAAAAATTGTATTTATTTTAAGTGACTGATTTTACCATATACTGTTTAACAAAAATCCAGGCCAAAACATAGCTTAAGGACTCTTTCAAATAATGTCTGCAGTAAAATTTCTCTGAAAAACTGGAAGATGAAAGAATTGAAAGGCAAACTTGCCTTTTTCAAAAAAACTGACCCCATCATTGAAGGGAGAGATCTAAAGTACTCTTTTCTTTTTTTTTTTTTCCTTTTTTTTTTCCCCCTCCTTCTAAGTGCTGGTTGTTGTGGCTATACCCTGTTTTTCTTCTTGATACTGAAGGGGAGGGAGTGGTCACAGCTCTGTTTTATGTGTCCATAAAAATAAGAAGAGCAAGAGCTCATTGTTCTTTGAAGGTGGGATCCAGAAAACACTGGTTTGTGTCACTGAATTTTGTGGTGGCTTGACCAGCAAAAAACCAGAGGGTAAGGAAGCCAAAAAAAAAATAGTTGTTCCTTATAAGGTCTTTTGCTTCTCCTGGCCCACCCCATCATGAATTTTTTGCTTTACCCTCCTTTCTGATGAAAAGGGGACCCTGTGCTTGCTATCCAAAGAGAGGTTCAAACATTGAAAATACTGTTTATGCCTGTGGTAATTCCCTGTAGGCAATAACGTCAGTGCTGGCCACTTGTCCCAGCCTGATCCTGTTCTAGTAATGAGTATTCGCAGCATGCATTTCAGTGTCTGATTAAATCTTTCTGAAAGGCCATCTGTTTGAGGAGGATGTGGCATTGGCTTTAATACTTTTTATACCTAGTACTCAATACTGTTCTTTCATGACCTTAAACATGAAGTTTGTCCCCTTGGTTAGACAGCAACTTTCCTGATACTCTGATCAGAGAAAATAATTGAATCAAGGCTGTTGTAACCTGTTGGGTCACTGTGTCTTTGGGGAAATGTTCCTAGTGTTGAAGCCATGGAAGTTACATGTACCCAATGTGATTTTGTTGTGTCCAGAGCTGAGAAAAAGGTATCTATTTTCTAGGAAGGGAGTAAAGCATCTCCAGCTGCCTTTCTTTTCTAGCACTTGGAGTAGAATCTGATGTAGTCATATATCTGTTGATACATGCCAAATCAGCAAGTAATCTGGCCTTTCTGCTGCATGTTTTCATCTGTGCAAAATATCCAGCCTAAGCAGTGATACGTCTGTCTTTCAGATTCATCTTCCTATAGGCTTGAAAGCACAGTTTCCCTTTGAGATTCTGTTGGCATAAAGCAAATCTTGTCCAGCCTGTCTTTTCCTGCTTCCTGTCATTTGCTTTCCTTCATGGTATGGTCTCAGTATTCACCCCTTTGGCTGAAAGGAAAAATTGTCACCCTGAGGTTTTGTGCATTCCCTTTCTTTTGTAACTTCTCTCTCTTACTGTGCCTCATCTCTTCTGTATGTTACCTTTGCAGTCTGTTCCCCACAAGTTTCTCAGAAGATCCTGCTGGAGGTCACTGAAAGCTCTTCCTTTCCCTGCTTAATCTATAATCTGGGTGGGGGGTTTTCAAATCAGCAAGCAAAAGGAGTAATACATTAATTTAAGTAATCTGGAGATTAATTTTCTGCACAAGAAAGTGGTGACCTTTAATGCCAAGGTGGGATATAAGATCTAATCTTTGTTTACGTAGTCTTTTATTTTGTTTTGTTTTTACTTTTCTTGATCTAAATCTGCAAGAGATCTATTGAGTAGGACTGGGAATTTCATGTATTTACTTTACCTTGTTGCTCAGAGCAATAGGATGTTTGGGTGTTTTCCCTCTACAAGCAGACTTTCTTCTGACATATGTAACTGGAGCATAGCATCTAAATTCTTAATTTAGAAAAAAAATCACAAATTTACTGACCTAATTACAGTAACAGAGCTTTCTCTTTCTCTGTCAGTTTTAATAGTTTCAGTTTTGTCTTTCATATTTCATCCTTTTTCCCCCCTTTTTTCTGTTGTTGGTTCACCATTTTTCTTCCCCAAGTCACTTCCAGAACCAGAGGGGGAGTTGCAGCACTTGTGGTATTAGTGGGTGATGTTTGACTTTGTCTCTGTTAGTCTTTGTGGCCCTATTTGCCTACAGTGACCTCTCTCAGCCCCCCACGCTGCCTTCTTTTTGCAATACATGACCTTTTCTGAAGCAGTTATGAAACAGCCATTCCATGGTATTTCATACTTGTTCAACCATCTTGTCCATCTTTTGGCATGTTTTGATCTCTGGAGGTTTTCCCCTTGATCTGTCTCAACTGTTGCTATCTACTTTGCACTCCTTTGATATTTCTCCCTTCTCTCTTGTGTCTACTTACCTTAGCAGATCCATACTCATAAGAGACACTGACAGTCCATCTTGCCAGCAGGAGAACCATTTATGTGGCCAGCAATTGGATGCCAAGTACCTGAAATTGCTTTTCTTTTGAACCTGGTGACAAGGCAGTCTGACCATCTCAGTGCACAAAGGTGAACAACTTGGTTTTCTGGGGTAATTCTCTTCTTGCCACTGTGTCTAGGCTGCCCCAGGGGCTGCCTCTCCCCACCTACCCCCTGCCTCCAGTGCGCTGAAGCCAGCAGAGCCAGAGGATTTTGCTAGACCCCATCCGCTCACAGCCCTATTTGGATTTTGAGGATAATTTAACATTAGAGTTACTTATTATGGAAAACGACAGATTGTCTGTCGCTGGAAAACTTGAGGAGAGGCTTTCTAAAACGTGCCCTCGATGTCAGCTGGCTATGAGGCAGGAATCCCTGCGTGGCGTTCCTCCATCTGCCTTTTGTTAAGAGCAGCCTGAACGACTGTGGCAATTCCTCTTCTTCACAAAAATCTGCATAGGAAATCCTGCATCTGTGGCAGTCAATGGCAGCCTTGCCCAGGCTTCACAGCCTGTGGCTGTTCAGGGCTTTCTCCACTTTCTTCACAGCATCTACCCTTCATTTTTCCCTCCCGCTGGGATAAGCAAGCTGTATCTAAGAGAGACAGAGGCTAAAGGGGAGCTGGGCACCTCCTTTCTCTCTTCAACAGAAATGTACACTTTTTAATAATGTAATCTCAATTAAAAACATACCAATTAAAATTGGCTTTTTAGTAGCTCTCTGGGGAGAGGGAGCTATAATTCACATTAAAATGTAAAGCTTTAGAAGCAGGGAGAGCTAGGTGCATTGCAAGTGCCCAAATATTCAGTGATTTTAATTACAGTGGAAACTTGATAAATTGCTTTGTGCCACAATCCATTATTAACAGCTTAATGAATATCACTGCTGCCTGTTTTAAACTGCTCCACAGTGAAAATGATCGTCAGCATTTCGGTTGTGAACTCTGATTTTTTAGCATGTTCATATCTTACCCCTTAGAAAGAGGAGGTGGGTGAAAGTCTGCAGGTTTGGCTTTGGGTCTGGGTAAGTTCTGCTGGTGGCAGCCTCCTGAGAGAGAGAGGCAGGAGGAAAGATGGTGCTTTTGTATTTCACCAATAATTGGGACTGGCCAGGGTTTAAATCTGCTCCTTGCAGTTTAAGAACAATGTCTTTGAGCATGCAAAGAGCCTTCTGCATGCCCAGAGCTGAGGGATCACCAGATTATGAGGCTACCTTTACATGTGCTGTTTCTCTGCACAATACACATGAAGGATAAATGACTGTTTGGGGTGTCTGCTCAGGGGTAAAGGGAAGCAAGTGTAGCAGCTTGTGATTAAGCATATTGCTGCTGAGCTTATTTTGGAGTGAGCAAAGTGCAAGCTGGTTTGAGTTTTCTAAATTTTAGCCAGCAAAAAGCTGATTTGAGGCATAGAATTAGTCAAGTCCTTTTGGAGTGCTGAAATATAAGCATTGATCGTGCTCAGCTTTGAATAGGGACTAACCAGTTATTTTTTTCTTGACAGTTATTATGGCTGTAATTGTGCTAATATTATGATGCTACATATTTATATGTATATTTGTAGTAAAATGGTACCTTTATCCCACTTTTTAAAGCAGCTTAATATTTCAAGGATAAAGGTTATTATTAGGAATGTTTTTATTTTAGATGCTAACAGCAGGTGTAGTGGACTTATAGTTGTGCCCCATTGAAGTGTTAAGTCATAGGAATTTAAAGAGCCATGGCCTGGCTTCTATGAGATTTATTATTTATTGTGGGTGTTCTGTTTTCACTTAATCATGTGGTCTGACCAGAGGGTCATAGTCTCCAAAATGGGATTACTGCCAGGTGTTGTCGAGATTTTGACAAGATCTGAGTGAGGTGCAAGATAGATCTCAGGACAGAAATTACTGGGAACTGTTCTTCTCATTTCGAGAAGTTGCAAGTGCCTACATGGGATAAATATGATTTTTCTGAATGTCTTAGGGGCTTGCTATTATTCTTCTGATTATGTTTTTCTGTATATCAACAAAAATTTATTCACTTTCACCATCTCAGATTAGTCATGATGATGTTAACTTGCACCCTGTCAATTACACAGAGCTCTTCTGGTCCATCATATTGATAATTACACATAGGACCTTATTTTTTTCTTTTGAAAAATCTTTTATTGACAGAGGAGTAATGATGCCTGTAAGTTCCTCAAGTATTGCTCAGTCAGGGATATGTAAGATGCAGGAGATGTCCTCATATTTTTGGGGAGAAAGACAGCTCATACTTGGCATGCTGTTAATATTCATGTTTCTGTGGTTGTATTTTTGTTTTTAGTTTGATTTTAGGAAGCATTCCAGGCCACAGGGCTGCCTGGCTGTCATTTTTCATGCATCCCTTTACTGGCAGAGGACAAAGTGGCATGAAGGATATAAAATGCCACCTACTTTTTCTTTTGTTCTTTAATTCACGCACACGTGCTTCTTCTGTGTGTTTATCAGCGTGCACAAAATACCTATATTTGCAAGATAATAGCTGTGTAAATATTAGAAAGTCATATTGAAACTCTGTGAAGGAAAAGAGAGCAAGGGGAGAATCCTTCCTGCTACCGAGGAGCCATCTATTGGATAAAACCCATAACTGAACTGAGCATCCATGAAACTGCAGAGGATAACACAGTTTGTTGTTGGTCACCAGTAGCTAAAAATAATCCTTTCCTTCCCAATTCCGCTTTCACTCACTGTGTTAGGAACCTGTAGAAACCTTTGTCCCTTCATGCACACAAGTCATAAGAGTCAGATATAGGTGTCATTTAGGTACTTTAGGTAAAGCCAGCTTAATATAGGTGAAGATCCAGGATAAATCTTAATGAAGGGTGCAGGTGTGATCATGAATGGATAAGCCAGCAGTAGGATTGCCTGCCAGAAGTGGAGAGCAGTTGCTTGGAGAAGTGATAAAGACAAATTTTTTATCCATTTTGTTAATAAAGAGTGCAAATAACATTACCTGTACCTTTGGGTTTTTTTCTGGTAACAGCACATTTATATCAGTCTCACAACCATGATTTGTTTACTTAAAAAAAAATATATTTTTTTTTTGTTACCTGAAATTACTTAATGGCATCACAAAGCCAAATAATGAGGTGCTCTTTCCCTCAAAACATATGCAATCTATATATCCTGTAATGCAGAAAGAGAGGATCTTGAACAAACCCTGGGGAGAGATAAGAGAGGGCAGGATGTGAACAGTAAATTCCCAGAATGGCCCGGAAACATCCTGATGGCTCTTCGAAGTGAGTGGTGGGACTTTGCAAGTATGTTAAGAGGAGCATATGTGGCAGGAAGAACAAAGGATAAGGAAGCAATAATGTCATTCCTGTGCGTTTTCTTGAACATCAGGCAACTGCTAAAACAAGAAATTATTATTATTCAGGAATTAAATTTAAGCAAATACAATTATAATCTGTGGCAAATAGAAAAGGAACAGAGGGCTGCCTGCAACAGCAGCCTTTAGTCAGCAATTTAAATCAGCAGAGGGTCAAGCTTCTGGGTGTCAGATACTTAGCCTAAAACACTCCCTTCCTGTATCCTCCCTTCCTTGTGCAAATAACAGAGGGGAGGAGTGTCAGAGTGTTTGCTGGGAGGCCAGATAAGCTTTGGGAGACAACGCATGCACACAGTGTGAAGTAGGATGGTCAGCTCATTGCTGACTTGGGAATCTGTGCCTGTTCCACACCCTGGCATACATGAGGGGGCCTGGCACAAACTATTCTTTTACCCCATCACTCAGTTAGTTCTTCTCTTGCTCTGTTTTCCCACTGTGTATTCTGATAAGCTCACTTCTCCACCTTCAATCTGCAAAACACGTGTGGGGCAGGAGAAGCTCAGCTACCACACACTCAAATCTAATATTTATTGTTTGTACTGTGATAATGCCAGGAGTCATTATCAGAGTGGTGTTATCCTAAATGTTTTGCAAATACAGAATTAGGAGGTTGCTGTCCACTGATATTTGCTACCAGTGTCTCTTGCTCACCACGATGGGAACTGAGAACACTGGATAACAACACTCTCTAGCCATTGAATTTTGGGCTGTTTTCTGAGCCTTCCCCTTGTGTGCATGCAATGGAGGGAGTTGTGCTGGTTGTAATGCTATGCTGTGCCCTGGGCTGAGGCTGCCAGGCCAACATGGCAGAGGTGCCAAGCAGCAGCCACAAAGTGTATGACATTTGTTTGCGATCAGAGTGAATTTCGTGGAGAAAAACTTAGCACTTCTCTTAGACACTCAGCTCATTCTGCTCAGCCTGGTATTGGAAAGAAACTTCCCAGAGTCAGAGATGGGCCAGTTCATTAGGAGTGTAAATGGATGAGGCTGTGAGCAACCTCTCGATTTTACACTGAAGAACTGCTGGAAGGGTTTCCAGCTCTCTAGGAAAGCCATGGGTTTCTCTGTGGGCCCATATAGTTAATGAAACAATCAAATAGATGTGTGTCTTATTTTCTCTCACCCATAACTGTAGTATTTCTTCATCCTACAGATCACTTCAGCCAAGTCAGGCCTCTGACTAGGATCTTAAAACCAGTCTCCTTCAAGAAGAGTTGTAAAGACCTATATTAAGATTGCCTCAACCAGAAACAGTTCTTTGCTCCCTCTTCATTCACTAACAATTAAATCTGAAATTCAAATTTCTTTTCATCCCTGCTCTGTGTGGGAACATGTGGAGAAGAGGACTGCTGTCTTTCAAGATGTGAGTGCTCTAGTGCCACTTGCAGCAGTTTAAACTGAAGGGAGATGGGTTGCTAACAAAACCTTGGTTTTAAGAATTGCCCACAGCATTATTTTCAGGTTGAATTAGGCTTACCCATGCTTCTGTAGATTATTAATGCTTTTAAACTTTGCATTTTGAAGGTCAGAAAAGTGCAAAACTTTTGAGGAGGAAACCCTCAGTACCTGAACACTCTTCTCCCTCACCTTATGGGTAGAGGCACTACTACATGAAAATAGTTTTGTATTTTTCAACACTATGATTTTTCTGTTATCATGATGCTTTGTTAAAGACCTACGGGACCCACTGAAGTTTTATATATATATATGTGTATATATATATACAGAGAGAGAGAGAGAGAGATAAATATATACAAACACAGGTTGGGGGTGAAATCTAATGATTTACAATATTTGCAGTGACTCACTGGAGGAGGGGAAACCTCTCCAGTGATGAAAAATGGTCCAGTGCTGGAGTGGACTGCCTGGGGAGGCTGTGGGAAGTGAGGGTTTGCTGGGTTTTTAAGAACAGGTTAGACAAACAGCTGTCAGTGCTGGTTTGGCTGATGTTGCCTTGTGGCAAGGGGATGAAGTAGATAACTTGCTCAGTTCCTTCCAGGGCTCTTTTCCCCCTGTGATGATGCTTTTGCCTTAAACTCTTTGAGTCTTGTAAATCTGTTTTCATCCTAGGTCTTGAAGGGTTTTCTGAGAGCATCATTAGCTTTTCTTCATGGGGTTTTATAAGATTTGATGTTTGTTGTCCCAATTTTACAGATGGAGAAGCTGTACCAGTTATAACTGTGCTTTAAAGGCAAAAAGGGGACTGCAGCTTTAAGCATCTCAGGTCAGTGCTTAACCAGTAATTCATACTGGTCACTTGGAAGATTTAGTGGCAAACTCAGCCAATAAAATCCATATCATACTCTAATTCAGGCCTCATCTTGGCTTTATTTTTATTTTTTAAAAGAACACTGGTCACATAGAGAAGATATGTTTTGTTACCATGTTTAATACTTTCTATTTTCGAGTGCTTTCATCTATTTGCTGACATACCTGCCCCTTCTGGGCCTGGTCAGCATTTCATGTTGCCTTTTTGCAGCATTATTGAAGAGACACTTCTTTTTTCTTTCAGGTAGAAAGCAAAGGCATTACTGTAACTTCTGATGTCAAATGCAGTGTCACTGAATGCTCCCTCTTAGCTGTGAACTACTGCCAGAAACTTGCATGGTAGATTAGTGATGATAATATATGAAAATATCAGAAAAAGTCTAAAGTTATACAAAATCTTTACAGTCTGGAATTTTAACATAAATATTAAGATCAGACCAGGATGGCAAAAGGTGCTCCACTTTCCAGGTGAGCACTTAGTGAGTTTTTATTTTTTTGCCTTAAATTTAGTCAGTTTTTAAATGCATGTTAAATTGCTTTGTAAAACATGCCTGCCATCAGACATTCAGCCCATTTGCAATAAAAGCATTGCAATGGTTTCATCAGCTGATGTTAAAAAATGCAAACTAAAGAGTTTTATCTGCCAGACTGAAAAGTCTCCCAGCCACTCCTGAATAATGACCAAACCATGCAGTTCCTCCAGAGCTGAGCATCACCTGTGAGAGCACTGTGTCCTCAACCTCCAGATGCACAAATTTGGGGGCTGTCAGCTCAGGCATTCGAGTTGTTTCAAGCGTTTGTGTTCAAGCACAAAGCAAAAGGACAATCTCTCTGAAATGTTTTGGAATTGGATATATTGTCAGAAACTGGGGTTTTTTTTGTGATTTCACTGAGAAACCAAAGGAAACCTGCAAGTGTTAGAGAGAGGTTGAATTTGATCCTTTCAAAGAAGGTTGACAAAATAATACTTTTAGTGGGACAGCATTTTGTGCTTCTTTTTCCAAAGGATCTGGGTAGCTACCACAGTGCTTTACTGATGACTTCCTGGTGACACAGGTTGTCTCACTTAAAAAGGTGGTTGCCAAATCAAGCTTATAAAATGTGACCTGTATATACACTGATATAGCAGTGTGTACAAGTTTGCTGAGATAATATGAGTGAGATGTGATCTTCCTACCTGTTAGATACGGATTCTGAAGTCTATCTGTTCTGAGCTGCCCTCAGAGCATTTGAGAAAGACTAGGAGGGTCTGTACAGTTTATTGTGAATGGTATTATATTACAGCATTCATTGTATGACTTTTACACCACAGCAAGTGCTTTACAGAATACCAACCAATTATGGCATTTATTTTTATTCCTTGATTCAACTTAAAGTTGCTTTTTGTGGCTCTCTTGAACTCCAAATGGGGAGCTAAACTATCAGAGTGGTGCAAAATTTGAGCATAGTATGAAGAAAACATAATTGAAATCACAGCATTAAGAACAAAAATTCCAACTGATGTATATTAGGTAGTTTTCCTTAAGTAATTTTTGACTTCACCTTGCAGAGAAGTTGAATGGCTTAATCTCTTTACCAAAAGCATAACCCAAGGGCCCCCTGGACCCCCAAAGCAGTGGTGAATTTGCCAGAAGGTCAGCTGGCATGTCAATTCTAGGTATGAAACACAGTTCCCTGTTTAGGATGGAAAGAGCTGGAGATGTCCCCCGCCCCCCAGGACGCTTGCCTCCTGTGAGGAAAGTCATGATGCATCTCGTGTGTGAGGGATACATCTCTCTTCTTCTGACAGCTGCAAAACTTAAAGGCAGTGATTTGAGGAGGGGAGATGGATGCTGTGGATTGGCCTTCCCCAGCACAGCACACGTCTATTCTTCCAGCGCGTAGCACAGCGCTCGTTACGGTTCTGTGCAGAGTGATTTCTCTGCATGGCCAGGTGATGTTTAAGGAGACTAATGAGAGAAATGATACGGCCCAGAACACTGGTGTCAGGAAATATATTGCAAGGTGTCTATCTTGGGGAAGCTGGAAGCGGGGCTTGTCTTATTATATATTTCAAAGGGGATGTCTGTGTCACCACCAAGCTAGACATGCACCCTGTCCCATACTGCATTCAAATTACCTTTTTTTTCAAATCATAGCTTTCCATTCAATTATCATTGGTTTAATGACAGGCTCTGTGTTGTATGAGGGCAAAAGAAGAGTCCATCGCGTTAGCACACCGTACTTTTTTGGCAGGAACTTGTTTCTGAGGCCATTGTAACATAACTATGCAAGTGTCAGAGGGCAGGATAGAGGCTATTATGGGCTTCTGCTTTTTGTGAGGAAAATCAAACAAATGTCCCTGATGGAAAAAAGGAAGCCAGCAGTGGGATGTGATGACCAGAGAATGTTTTTGTGCAGTGACACTGTCAGTACCTGGTCTGTTGTCAAACTGAAAAAAATGCTTTTTTAAATGTTTTTTTTTCATTCTGCTGGTAAGCAAAGTGGAGAAACCCCTCCTGTGAATTTTCATGAGATACCTTTTCCTCATTTCTAGCACTTAACGATCCAATTATATTTGGTTTTATGCTAGTATTTGCCTCTATTGCTATTGTTAGGTTTTTGAATTAGAGTGATTTTTCCATCCTGATGGTGCGGAAAAAAATATGTTTCATTATGACTTGTTATAACCCTGGAAATATCTTCTCTTGCTTGGGTTGATGACTATTTTTTATGTTGCTTTCTATACTGATGCCTAAAGTGAAGTAGAATGAAGCATAAGGAAGAGAAGCTTTACTAGAATATCACTCCTTCCACTGTGTAAAATTATCCTGGAAAAAGCTTGCATCTTTCTAATGTTGCTCTTTTCTTCTCCCCACTATTATTCAAGTAGTTTTTACTGATGAATGTTGTTTTTGCAAGGGCTGTTTATGAAGCCATTGCTCTTAGCAACACCTGCTCACCTGTGAGCAAATTACATGGCACAGATAAGGTAGCTAGTTGTTTCTCGATAGGGTGACCTTAAAAACAGATTCTGCAACAAGACACGCTTTTAAATTCCTAACCAAATATATTATGTGAGTAATAAAAAGAGCTCCTCAAAATGGCCACAGAGGCATTTCAGAACACATTCTTGGGAATATTCACTTGTGCTAGTATTCATTAAGTTTGCTTTCAGCAAAAATTCTCATGAATGAAATTTTATTCTCTAGTCATTATGGTTATTACTTTACTATCTTAGCAATAACCACATGCTTTGTATAAGGCCAGGACCTGATTTTGTCTAAGGCTGGAGAAACATCTTATGGGGTCTCCAGAGAGTGTATTGTCTAAATATAAGACTGGACTTGGCTAACAGCTCATGACTGGGAACTGCAAACCCTCAGAGAGCAATGGGTTTGTTTACAAGAAAATTCACAGCTAGAGAAGGATGGTTGCAGAACCATACCAAATGTTATACCTTTTGAGCTATAGGATGCTACAGTGTTACAACTCCACTGAATATGAATGTAATTTTACATTTTTATGTTATGAAAGTAGTTAAGGTGATGGTGACTGGCTTTACAGATAAAAGAGAATATCGCTACAGATGTGGTTCATTACTACATTGAACTAGTTTATCCACACATTAATGAATATATGGGATCTGGACTATCTTTGTTGTTGTTGTTTTGGGGTTTTTTTGGGTGGAGGGTGTTTGGTGGTGTTTCTTTTTAATTTTAAAAGTGGCCAAATGCAAATATGAGTTCCAGGGAAATCTCTGAAGCACAGGCTATGCCAAAGAGTTGGACTCTTGAGTTGTGCAATATATGGACTCCCAGGATGTGAATAAAGCTCTTCCTGGAAAAGTTAAATGAGATTTTTAGCTATTCACAGCTGAAGTCTGCATGAAGTCTTGTTTCCTCCAATCTAGAGGAATATAATAGAGCAGAGGTATCCTATCATGCTGGTGGAAATTGTGCCTAAGTCTAGGCACAAGGAAGTATTTTCAGAGCTGGAGCTCATTTGCTGAGCACAATGTGTATAACGTTGCTTTGTGTGCCTCTGCTTACTGGTGGAAGAGCATATCTACCATGCCTTGGAGGTGATTCAGTCTGGCTGGCCAATGTGTAGAGTCCTTCAGCATGCTGTGGCAGGTACTGGCTGCTACCTGGAACATTGATTTTTGGGTGTACCAGGGTGCAAGCTGCACTGTGGTCATGGGTACAAGGTGCATAATATACACATGCAAAATGAAAAGGTTCTGTGAGGTGGAGGGAAGGAGTGTTAAAGAGGCAGTGTGCCAATCCCTTGTGTTACTCAAACCCCAAAATAACCATTCCTCTCTGCCTGTAGATCGATCAGAACAGTTTGTTAGCAGCAGAACTAAGCACAGGACACTAAGTATTTCTCCTGTTTTGTTGTCTAACTGCTCTCTTTTCCCATGTCATGTGAAAAATAAATAATCTGATTAAATCCTTAGACATTTATAATTAATTAGTTCTTCCTTACTCTTATCTTGTTTGCCCGTCCTTTTGTCTGGCTCTTTTTTCTACTTTATCTCTCAATCATCAGATCCAAGAAATCATTCAATGATTTATTTTTAACAGATAAATGCAGCTTTACAGCATATTCTTTTCTTTTGAAAAAAGACTTGGTCCCTTCTTTTGTCCATCCCACTGCACAAGTTGTCATGTTCTGGCACTGCAGTCACTTTGAAGTCCTTGAGCTATCATGTATTCTGTTGGTATTTGAGGAATTGAAAATCAATCACACAGCCTTATGGCTTGGGTTCAGCACAATTCTATTATGCCCACTCGCAAAAGTCAATTCAAACCTTTTGGGTTATATTTCAAAGCCTAATCAAGCTTGCTGTCCAGGCTGGTTTGGAGTCAGCTCACTCTTGTCTATAGGTCTGTTTATTAGAGGTTTTTGTGTCAGAAACCAGTGTAAGAGAAAGCAGTTTTCATAGCAGTAGAATCATTCAGTAGGCATTTTGCAAATACAAACCACCCGAACAGGTTTTATGGTAGAGGAATACTTACTGTTGTAATACAGTTCTGCAAATATGTTTTTAAAAAATGTAAAACCCCCCAAAATTATGTTGGTAACATAAAGCTACGTTTATATCTGTACTTGCTCATAAAAAGATGTCCCAGTTTGCCGAGATCAGTTTTTAGTCCTGTCAGGTTAAGCTGGTAAGAAAGTATTGTAGATTCAACCCTGAATTTAGATGGTGACTTTCATGCTTTGGACCATATGAACAAATGAGGGTGGTGCACCCAAGCAGATGGACCAACTCCTCCACGAATGAGTTGTGCCACCTCCATGTGACAAGTGCCCATGGGGCTGAGTGTACAGTGTCTGTGTCAATCCCCTGATTTTGGCAAGTGCCAAAACCTCACCCCGAGAATGAAAGTAGCTCTGTAGAGAGCTGACCATTAGCAATCATCTGTGAAAATATGTACCTGTTGTGTATTGGGGGCAGATCAATCTCATCTCTATGTGAAGAAAGCAGTGACAGGCTCTTGGTTACAGTATTTCCAGCTGATCTGTAGAAGCCTTCTCATGCACTGAAAGACTGGTGGCCATTTTGTGGGAGCCAAGTGTGCAGTACAAATGGGAAGCAGCTCTCTCTTGCCGTCCCCTGTGGGTTAAGGTCTTTCTCTGTGACCCATTCATGTTTCTTCTCATCCTGTGTTCTGCAGAGGCGCAGTGATTTTCTCCAGTGGATGCTTGACTCCCGTGACTCAGCTGACTCCCTGGCAGCCGGGTGTTCTGATGTGATCAGCCCATCTGCTGCTTCCAGACAGAATGAGGCACCTCTTCCTGGCAGGACCCCATCTGAAAAGGTTCAGAAGACACTAACAGAGGATGAGATAGCAGGCCAAGCTTTCCTATTCCTGATTGCTGGGTATGAGACCACCACTAGCACGCTGTCCTTTGCCACATACTTGCTAGCCACCAACCCAGAGTGCCAGGAGAAGGTGCTTCAGGAAGTTGATGAGTTCTCTGCAAAACACGTGAGTATGAAGTGCTTGTGTGGAGCTTCCTGCAGGGATCAAGGCAATGTGAATGCCATCATGCCACTGTGGCACCTCCATGACCCCTATTTGTCTCAGTCATATATGCATATATTAACACTTTATTAATATTTTCAGTCAAAAATTAAAAATTAATCTCTACAGTTTAGGGTTTTTTTGGAAGCTGTTAAATTATATCACTTTACAGCAACACAAGAGATGGCCTAGAAACTTTGTGTCATAGTGAAAGCTTAACCTTTTAAAAGTATTTTACATTATTGAAATCGACCAGCTGTTGTCAGGCTCTAAAAGTACACATTACTATTTTTTCCTCTTGTACAAATGCTTTTATTGGTTTTGTTTTCAATTTTATTTACTCATCCTTGTAGGAAAATTAGCAGTGTTCTTACAAACCATAAATTGTGAAGTTTTACTTTAAATGTTCATAACTTTTTCTTTTAGCAGCAGAATATATGTGTAAGCTTGAAAAAAAATCACATTATTTAATTCTCTTATACTGTGTTCAAACTGCTTCTCCTTCACTATCTGTGTTTGCTAAGGGCATTTATGTTTCCTGGATAACCATTGACCATATTTGGTATAATTAGCAGACCATGCAGCAGCCATTCTTCCACCCTACACTCTCTGCACAAGTTGGTGGTTATGATAATTCAAATTGAGGGTCTTTTTCTTTACACAAATGCTTTCATAATGGATCATGATCCTAACAGGAATAAAATTACACCAGGCATGGCTGTCTTGCAGGATTTTAGCTGCGGGATTTGGATGCTGAAAGCCTTTACTATACAGTTTTTGGAGTTTCATACTTTTATGCATTCCATCCTGTGTTGTACTTACAGAACAAGAAAAGAGCTGTATAATTTCCTGCTTTGCTCGTAATAGAAGATTCTCGACTATGCACAGTGTGTCCATTCAAAAGGTGCCGTTTCCCTCCTTTTGCTTATGGAAACATAAAAACCAGGGTTTGTGTACACAGAAAATGTTGTCTGTTGTCTTGCACGCTGAGGTTCTGACTATGATGGTTTTCCATCTAAGATTGCCATTGCTCTGAGGGTGCAGATGGGTGACAGCAGTGGAGGTTAGGGTTGTGCAGTCAGACCTACAGAGCTTTTTCTCAGTGCAATGCTTCATACCTGCCACTGGTATGAGCTAACTCGATACTACGAAAGTGTTGATGTTCTAACTGTAGGGCTTGGGTTATATCCTTAGGTTGTTAGCTCTACATCACTGCAGCTGGAGTGTACTTACTTGTTTCATTGACATATGGCAGACCTGTTTGTGCCCTCACGTATAGTTAGGTCAACTGACTTCAGTGAGACCTGCAAAGATGGGAAGGTGCAACTTGGCCTGGAGTATGTGCAGTTTACTAGTTAGTATTGGTGGCAGAGTTGCACACAGAAGCACTTATTATTCAGTCCCAAGGAAAATATGGTTCATCTTCTCACCAGTTCCTGAAAGCTGACAACCTAAGAAACCAAAGTGAAATTGCTGGGAGAGGTATCCAATAGGATAGGTACGTGATGTCATTCATGTCTGTCTGTAGATGGTGATCTGAGTTAGTTACCTTTTCCATGTTGGTGCATAGAAAGCTGAATACAAGCAGTAATTAACTGTCTGATTGTTTATGGATATTTCATGTAGGGAGTCCATGCATATGGTCATGTCCACGTTAACTAGTAGTGTGCTGTCATAGACAGATTCGTCCTCTAGCATGGCTGGTAGTGAGGACTGTTGGATGCACACTCTATGCACCTCAGGAGTTTATTCTGGGTTAGTCTAAGCCTGACTCTGTGTACCAAATTCCTCTTAGCAGTTGGTCTGGTTTAGTTCCAGTTAAAGGAGCCCTTGCTGTGTACTTGGAGACTGCAGTGTGAACCAGTGCAAGAGATTCGGATGTGAGTCTGCTCCTGATCCAAGCTCAAGAACTAAATGGGACTTGTGTTGTTTATGGTCTGTCTGAGCTGTCACTCACCATTAGTAATATTTCAATAATAATCCAATTAAAAGGCACAATTCTTGACTCTCTTGGTTCTCTAGGAATATTTTGCTAATAATTTCAGCTTTTGCACTGTCTAGGAGACATAAGGATGCTTGTGGTAATGTGTAGAGAGATGGCACTCAAACTAAACTAATAATTTTTGCAGATTAGCACTGTATAAAGTCTGTGTGGTGCCTCAACCCAAACTGGTGTCCTCATCCTAAACCATGCTGTCCCACGTCACATATAATTACTGGAAGAATCTTTCACATAACTTCCCTGTACTTTATGAATTTTCAGGTTTAGCTTTAGATGATGCATATTTTGCTGTATGGCCAAGGGTAAGAGGGAGAGAAGGATAACTATACATCTGCAGTCCCTGATACAAGGAAATTTGTAGATCTGATCTGTGCAGCCCCATCCTTCAAAAAATTTCCTTTTATAAACAGTTATGATTTGGCAGGGGGGCAGAGGGGCAATACACTACTCAAGGAGCCCATCCCAGAATAAGGAAAAGAGTGCAGCAGTTCAGTCCCCTTAGTGACTGTAATTAACTACTTTTAGCCTAGAAGATGAGATCTATGTGAACGGTTTGCAAGTTACGGGAGCAGCAGCTATTTTAGAGCTGAGTATATATAGATGCTATGTTCAGTTGTCATGCAAGAGAGAGGAAGGGAGAGGACATAGAAGCTACAGGCTCACAGTTAGTTATCAAGTCAGTTGCTAAGAAATTTGATTAGGTTATTGCTTGTACTCAGCACATCAGCTTTGCTCTTATCAAGGTGCTTTGCAATTTTCAGAAAGGAAGGGCTTTAGAAGGCCAAGACATGGGGAATGATACGGTCAGATTGTTTTGACAGGTGGTGGAAGACTGATTTGATTTTCAGATATGCAAGTATTAAACACAGTACCCTCTTCAGCCAAATTTATACTCAGGTAATTATAACTACAAAATGCTCTCCACCACATCCCCTTCCTTCCTTCAACCATTTCAGTTGCCTCATGCAGCATGTTTTATTGCCCTAATCTGTGGTGTAGAGTTGTGGTCTGATTTTACAGCAGCTGCTGTGTATCATCCCAGAGATGGTTGTACTTTGGTGGTGGACAGAGTGATTTATATACTCATTTACCAAAGTTTATAAAGACATGTGAGAGCCATCTGAGAAAAGGTGCTCTAAATGACAGGCACAGTTCCAGCTTTTTGGCACTCCAGCTAAAAAGGCAAACCATGGTGACCTTGTGATAGTAAGGAGAGAGAGCAGGATTAGTCCATCTGGATGTACAGCAGTATTTTGGTGGCTCTGGGTGTTGTAGTTGAGTTTGCTGTGATTTTCGTCTGTTTTGCACAGTGGGTATCTTAGCAGGATGGGAGAGTGTAAAGGGAATGGAGAAAGCCGAGGCACTGCTGTGCTAGAGAGCCCTGGGCTAGCATGGTGCCAAGTGGCTGCAGCATGGTACAGAAATACAAGACTAGGTGCTGGAAGTGGTCTAGCCCCAGCAATGTGCTGGGAGTTGGAAGCCCAGAGGAGAGTTAGGTCTGACTGATCATGTTGTCCTGCTGATCGTGTTGTGTCCAGCCAAATTTGTTTCAGAGCTGCCTTGGGGGATCTCACTGCCTCTCTCTGCCACACTGCCTGAATACATGGTGGAGATGACACTTCCAGGCAAGTGTCCTCAGAAAACAGTGCCTGAAGTGAGTCATGGGTTGTCACCTCTTTTTTTACCTCCAGGACAATCCTTATGTGTTTGCTAAAGGACCTTCTAGGTCTTTCTTGGCTGATATCTCAGTGTGGAGATGGTGACTCTTTCCCTCAAAGTGAGGCACTTGGCCCATTTCATAGCCTAGCAAGCAGGAGAAGACTCTAGCTTTCGTTATTGTAGAGGGTAGGACACACAGGTTATTTCCCTCCTCACCTCTATCTGGGTCTCTGGGGTGTAGGGAAAGAGAGTGCACAGCTTTTTATTGTCTCTGGGGAAGTAGAGAGACAAGGTACTGAGTGGTGACTACTGTCATTCACACACTGCATCTTCCCATTCTACCTCTGAATCCCTGTGTCTGCTCTAACTGCACTGGGAAAAATAAGTTTAAGCATAATTCCTCTAACACAAAAATAAAAATTCAAATTGTAGAGGCTTTGACCTGATCCTCTTCATAAATCCCTTGAGGGTGTAGTATGTGCACTGTGAAGGGCAATCCACTGAAAATAAGATGCACCTATTTGCTACAAGCTCTTTGCTGGGTGTGCAGCTTGGTTTGATACCATGAAGACAAAATAAACAGGATGAAAGGAGAGTTAAATATGAGCTAGTGGGGGCAGGACGCCTACATCTCTGTCTGTATAAAATAATATTACTTTCTGCAGAGACCACAGATCTGTTTCCAGGACAGCAAAGAGAGGTCAGATCTTCAGGAGGCTGTAAACTGGCACATGCTTGGTATTAGTAGAGGTATGGTGATAAGCATCAGTTGAGAAGCAAGCCTGATATATACTAGTAAAGAAGCACAGGGGGGAAAAAAGAAAGACTGCTATTTCAAGACCAGATTCTTTTTATAGCGTTTGTGGCTAACCATCCCTAAACTGTTAGAGGCTATACAGTTGTGAAAGAGATGTTTTTATCCATATTTACCAAGTGAGAAGGAATGCACCCATGGTCTTCACCCTCTGCATTTCAATCAATAATGATCCCTGTGCAGAGTTTTTAAAGAGCCCTTCACAAGACATGTATTTAGGAACAGTTCTTGTGCTTGTGACCGATTATTTTGTTGTAAAAGCATATTGATTTTTGTTTATGTGTGTGTGTGCTTAGCAAAAGCATAGCAAGCCTGCAGCACACATTTGTTCTGAGCAGATGTACACAACTTCTGAGCACCACTGTGTGCTCTGAGCTGCTCTGTGTGTTTTGTCCTAAGCCACAGTGCTTAGGGCTTGAAAAACTGCATCTTCCGTGCTGGGGATTCCCTTAATGTGAGGCCTCTTTTTCTTACCTCTATTCCCATTTTAGCATTTACATGTCTCTCTCCCTTCCTTCTTCCTACTCTCAAACCTGAATCATTCACAATTATGAATTATTTTTTTTGTTGTTTTTGGTTTACTGGACCGCATAATTTTAGACAGAAAGAGTTGTGGCACAAAATAGATAGCAAAAACATAGGCAATCAAGCTAACTTCTCATGAGAAGCTGTTTGTTACTCTTAGGTGAAATGTGTTGAGTGGCTATGTATGTGCTCCTGATCTGTTGCAAAGTAAACACACCAGGTTAAACAAGTGAAACTAGGTCATTTTCTTGAGGGAGGGAAAGCAAGAATGCTTGGGGCAGCTAAGAAGGGCAAAAGAAGTATAAGAATGAACTGCTCTGTCTCTGTAATAATGAAATCCATACTTGAAGGTGCAGAGCATAAAGCCTGGAGCAAGGAGCACCCTGAATTCTAATCTTGGCTTCAGGAATAATTTACTGCATGTTCTCAGTACTGGATAACCCAGCCTTGCATTATCAAATGGGTAGCTTTGGCACTACAAGTTTTGGAGGTTTTCTAGCCCATCATTACTTAAAGCACCCAGGAAAAAGTTGCATTGAAGAGTTAGTGCTACTTAGTGACCCTGAGATGTGTTGCTGCACTGACACATAAGGCTTCTGGTCTAGTGAAGGACAGAGTAGCAGCTCACCGCTCCTTGCTGCTGGTGCCTAGGAATACTTTCAGGAACCCTGACAAAGGTGAAGCAGAGCACAGGAGTAAGGAGTGGTTAATAAAAGTGAATAGAGGAAAGGGCAGCTATTACTGTAAAACGGTCACTGGAGACTGCAAGACTGTGTTTTCCATTCTATTTTTAAAAAGCTGTGTACAGCTCTTATCATTGTTTGATATGCTACTTAGAAACGTCAGTGTGGAGAGGAACGAAGAGCTGGATAAGACCCAGTATGTCTCTACTCCATCCAATTTTGTATTCACACAAAGTACTAGTGTAATGATTCAGTGCTGGTATGACTTACCAACATTTTCACCTCTGGCTAGATGCCATAAAGTTTAGGAAACTTCAAAGTCCTGTCATACCTTCTCACTATCTTAATGGTGATGTAGAGTTTTTTTCTTTAATAGGAACAAATCTTCCTGTTCCTATAAATACTCGATTTTCTGTTACTCTAGGGCCCAGGAATATTTTCAATACATTTAATTGAAAATGTTGACCAGACTGTTTCATCTTTATTCTTTCATGTCAATAATATTGAATGAAGTCATTGCAATCCATAATTTTGTTTATGAAAAGACACTGCTAAATCCCATTTTAGCTGCTGTGTATGGTCACTTGTGAATGGGCCAAATTCAACTGGATTTATACACAAACACCTCCTTTATGACTGATGATTCTGGTGCTGTAATTTATCAAAGTTACTGGATGTGGCAGTTGCTCATCTTGGGTAATTGCCATCATTGACTTGAGTGGAACCATACTACTTTACACTGGCTTATGATTCCATTCTTCACACTGAAAAGCTCCTTCACTAATACCTCTGCAGTCTAATGGAGATGTCTTACTGTGGAGATGTCTTATTGTAAAGAGATTTTACCATTTTAAAATTTTCCCTTCCCATAAAATTTCTAGAGAGCAGAGAGAGGTAGGACCATTTTTATGGTGTCTCTCTGCCTGATTGAGTACTTTAGATTTTTAAGCTGTCTATGCGGAGAGTCTCCTTGGTAGGACCGAGAGTTTTCTCTGAGCATTAGTGAAAAATGAGAGGTGAAAGTCGGAGAGATAGATGTCACTGTTGGGGAATTACTACAACAATTTGCATGAGTTTGGTGCCTTTCATGCAGTATCTCAAGGCTCTGTGCTCTCAGAAGCTTGCAACTACAGAGACTAAGCTTCACTAAGCAAATATTGCTGACGGTGGAGGCTTGCATTTATCAAGGGAGATTGAATTGTAAATAGTGTGCAGAAAAAAGTCCACAGCAGAGAGTCGCAGTTACACATGCATACACATGCACACACAAAACATACAGAACCAGTAAGCACAAGCAATATTGTGTGTTGTTGCTGTTTATTCTCTTGATGGAAATGACACTCTTTGATTTCTTTTTTCTTTAAGAAGGTGTTGCAGAGCCTCACATAATTCACAAGTGTCATCTGTCAGCAATCGGTTTTGTTGTAAAAAAATAAAAAGATGCTTTTAAAGACATCAAGACTGAGTACTGTTAGGTTATATTTCTACAGATATTCATGCAATCACTCAATGTCTGAAATCAGTTATTTATCTTAGTCTCTTAGTACTTCTGTACGTACAGGTTGAAGATTGCATTGTACTCCATCCTTGACTTTACCAAAACCACAACCTGAGTATGAAAAAAACTTATTTCATTCCTAGGAAAGTCCTTTTGACAACTGGTGATTCTATGTGGCCTGAAATGGTGTTGTTGAGATGATTAATGTACCTTTATTTCAAGGAACTTCTTATTGTTGACACTGCAGGGTTCATTTACCCCTTTTCATCCAAGTAAAAGAAATAAAAAGAAAAAAAACTTTTATTTTTCCATTTGTTCGGGCTTATCAGTCTCTTGCCCATGAAGACTAATTTATCTTTTGCTTGCAATGTCACATGTTGCTCAATGACTCTGCCTTATTGCTATTCTTGAGCAAAACTGAGTCTCAGGTAATGTATGCTAGACAGATACTCATTTTCACCCCTGAATTTTCCTGGTATTTTGCCATCCTCATAATAATTGACCCACTATCACTGCTGCAGGGTTCATGTTAAAGAATAAATTTTTCTAGTGACATGGAACATTTAATGGTGAAGATGTTAATAATGTAGTTCTTTAAATGCGATTAGGCAGATCTGTTTAAAGATGAAGTAAAGGGAAGGATACATCTTTCCCCTCTTTCTATTCCTTCTCTCCCTCACCTCCATCCTTTCATCTGAGCCTTTTATGGAGGAATGAGCATATTTGCTTTTAATTTAAGGAAAAATACCACTGCTGAATAAGAAACTGGTTACAGTTTTCTTCAGGATTCGTATCCAAACTGCTCCTGTATATGACAATCAACATGCTTCCCCCAGGGACTGAGCAAACCAAATTAAAACCAATATCAATGTCCAATCAATGCTAACTATTTATATCAGGATTAACTTTTTGGCTACATGTAGGTAATATCATTTTCAGGGTGGAACATCATTCTGGGTAGAATTGGTAGGTCAAATTTGCACTGAGCAGTTGAGCCTTGCAGAAGGGAGAAAGGAGATAAGCTCAACCCACAATAAATAACTCCACCACCCACCTCCACGACTTTGAGAGGGACAAACTCTCACCAGCCTAGCCAGAAGAACTACATATGACAGGAAAAGAAGTGAACATAGCATGACTTCTCAGGAATGGGCATGCCTTCGTAGGTATAAGTGCCTGTTCTTTCGGTGGCAGCCTGTCTAGCACTCAGGAGTTTTCTCAATGGGAAATAGAATACAAGTCCAGAAAGGTATTATACTAATATATATATTATATATATGTATGTATATTTATAATATAGATTTTTTTCATGGAATTTAGGCACCAAAAGTTTCCATAAGGTATATGCTGCTGAATCATAATTATTTAGCAAAGAAAGAGAGAACAGTAGCCACAGGCACAACCTCAGGTGCAAAAAAATTTGGAGAAACCAAACCATATGGCCCTTGAAAGAACTTACAAATGAGAGAAGGTGGCCTTGGACATCTGAGTCAGGACCCCACACTGTGTCTCAGCGTTAGCAGCCAGTCACATTTGTCAGGTGGGAAGTTGTCTCCTGAGGAATATTAAATATTAAATACTAAGCTAAAGAAAGAAGCATTTTCAAGCTTTTTGTTAGGTAGCATCCATTTGGAATGAGATCCCTCTGCAAACTCGGACAGACAGGCATGTTCTTCAGAGGGTGAAGATGTTGGTCCAGCCCTTGCATCCTTGTCTGCTGCAGGAATCTCCACTGAACTGCCTGCTTCTGAGAGGCCTTCAAGACCAAGGGATGAAGTCTTACTTTAGTAGCACTTTAACTGGTTAGGACAATAGTGACTCAAGATTTGTGGAAACAAATACCACTTTCATAATAAGGACTTTCCATGGGACCTGCTACAAGGGCCTGTAGTGACAGGACAAAGGGTAATGGCTTTAAAGAAAAAGATGATAGTTTTAGATTAGATTCTTTACTGCAAGGGTGGTAAGACACTAGAACAGGTTGCCCAGAGAAACTGTGGATGCCGCATCCCTGGGAACCTTCACAACCAGGTTGGATGGGGCTTTGAGCAACTTTGTCTACTGGAAGGTGTCACTGCCCATGGTAAAGGGGTTTGAACTAGATTGTCCTTAAGGTCCTTACCAACCCAAACCATTCTATGATTTTTTTGGGCAGAGAAAGAGAAGGAGAAGTATAGGGGAACAACTTATAAACAAAAGTGACTAACAAGTCGTGTTTGTGCATGACTGCATGAGAAGAAGGAGGGAGAGAATGAATCATGGCTGAAGAAAAGAAGGTCTTTCATGTGAAAGTTTCACACAGACTCCTGAATTGCACATATTATATGCATAAGGTGCAAAAGTTGAGCTGAGGAGAACACATGCCTAATTTATTAAGAAACAGCAAATCCCCGGCAGCAACTAAGAAGAAATTAAAATTGTATTCATCATATTCATAGTTTAAAAATGATCTGAGCTTGTATGAATGTGAGGTCAAAATTGAATTTTTCCTCCAGGTATGTACATAAATTAGGAAGCATTAATAGGAAGTAACCAGTCCATTTATTTGTCAATAAGCATTCAAAGTGAAGGCTGAATGAGCCGGTGCCAGAAGGAATGGAAACTAGTTTGCATTTCATGATTATGTAAAGCAATTCTTGGTAGAATGAACTTCTTGTGACCTCCCCTCCCTCTTTTTTTTCCCCTTTCTTTACCACACTGGCAGCACATGTGTATTTAAATAATTTCCATTTCTAACAATGTGTTTGTGTTACTTTTAATCAGCACAAGATGGCTTTTGTATTGTTTATCCTGCTTCATCTTATGCTTCTCTTTTAATATGCAAAGAAAGAAAAAGTGGTATTTTTGGGTGTGCCCTTGCTCTAGAAATGTAGTGGTCTTCTAGTGACAGGAGTGAACATTTCCTTACTTAACCAGATAGAAGGACTGGGGCAAAGGGAGTAGTCAGGAAAACACAAAGAAAAGTAGGAAGCACATGCTATCTGAGGAATGTTCCATTTAACACCAGTTAATATATTTTACTGTTTCAGAGAACTGGATGATACCAATTTTTCACTAATATTCACAGAATCAAAGAATAGGCCAGATTGGAAGGGACCACAGTGGATCATCTGGTCCAACCTCCTTGCTCAAGCAAACTCATCCCAGAGCACATGGCACAGGATTGCATCCAGACAGTTCTTGACTATCTCCAGTGAGGGAGGCTCCACAACCTCTCCAGGCAATCTGTTCCAGTGCATGATCACCTGGACAATAAAGAAGTTCTTCCTCATATTCAGGTGGAACTTCCTGTGCATCAATTTCTTCTGTCCATTGCCTTTGTTTTCCTTCTGTTATTGATGTGTTTGAAAAAGCCCTTCTTGTTGTCCTTGACATCCTTGGCCAGATTTATTTCCAGATGGCCCTTGGCCTTCCTTATCTCATTTCTACTTACTCTGACAAGCTCTCTATATTCATTCCAAATGGCCTGACCCTGCTTCCATCTCCTCTGTATTTTCTGCTTATGCTTGAGTAATGACGGGAGTTCTTTCTTCATCCATTAAGGTGTCTCTCCTGCTTTACCTAAATTCTTGCTCATTGGGATGGACCATTCTTGAGCCTGGAGGAAGTGATCCTTGAATATCAATCAACTCTCTTGAACCCCTCTTCCCTGCAGGGTCTTTTCCCACAGGATTCTTCCAGGAAGATCCTTGAGGAGGCTGAAGTTAGCTCTCCTGAAGTCCATGGTTGTAATCTTATTGACAACTAGTTTGATGCCTGGTTTTCAGAAGAAAGGTTATGACTCTTTTCCAAAATCAAATCCTTTATAGCAACCAAAAATTCTTGTTCCTCAGTGTAACTGGTCATGTTTTGAATGTTGTGGTCAGTGTTCCACAATGCTTTCTATGTAAGTGGTCTGGCCAGAATTGGAATTTCGCCACTGCAGCAGCCACTGAGAGAGGCATTTGGGGCCTTGATCAGGGGAGGCTTAGAATTTTTTTACGCTAGAAATGCCAATAGCTTGTACGGACTGGAATGCTGGTTTTTTAGCCAACACTGAGTGGATAAATAGATGCTTGAATGAAGACTAATTTAATAGCTGTTACCATCCTTAGGTTTCAGATATAATGAGACCGAGAACTTAGTTACTTTCTCAGTCCTAGGAATAATCCTTCCTGGCTGTCACTGAGGCATAGCACATTAAGGTGTGTTTTGCAAGCAGAATAATTCACTCTTTAGTACTGTTGACTCAGTGTTTTCCACCTGTATGAAATGTGCTTTCAGAACTTAATGAAATGTTAATATTATTTTCTATGTAAAACATTTTGCTTTCACATGCATCTTAAAAATTGAATTTCAGAAAAGTTTCTGTTAATATTGTGGGGGTTTTATTAATTTTTTTAATGCTTAACACTCTATCAGTTCTAAAGATGGAACACATTAAGATGATTTTGACCTTCTGGTTCAATAGAAATTTTGAATAATCTTTCTCAATACTCCTAGTTACACTTTAAATTTGAAGGAGAAAATTGAGAAGTGAAAAAGTTCTGAACATTGGGCTATTGTCCACAACCCCTTGCTGCTGTTGTTGATCTAAATGAAGAAACAAGGAAGTAACAAGCCGTCAAAAAGTCATTGTGTTGTGAACTGGAACAAAACGCTTTTAAAAGCTCTTACTTTTCGGAATTTGTTTTCAAGATGCATCAAGTTTGTTTGTGCTCAGTATACAATATGAAGATTTTGTGCAGTCAGGAATTAAGATTTAATAGCCTGATAACTAGAGAACCTTACAGATAATGTCAAGGTATTAATCCAACCTTGCTGTGCTTTAATCTCTTGGTGTTCTGGAGAGTGTAAAAAACAAAAGCTGACTGTTCTAATATCATAGAGTAGTCATGGAGAAAAATTTCTTCCATCAGAGCAGCTTTTAAATAAATTATTAGTTGGGTTTTTTACTTCTATGGGGAAAAATAACTCTAAGATGGATATAAAGGGAAGCGAATTTACTAAATGTCCTGCATCTTTCCACTTGTTAATTAGTAACAGTCAAATGCTCTTGTTCTGCAGACAGTGACTACAAAGAAAAGGATAAAGAACTTGGGAAAGATTCTAGAGCTGAAATAATTAGGCAATTTATCATTCAGGGTAATTGGAGTTGTACAAAGCAGCATTATTTACCATAGGTTTCCATTTCTTCTAACTGGTTGTGAAAAATACAGCTACACTGATTGGGAAATGCTCTCGCTGCTTTTTCCAATATGCATTGTGCCAGGGATGCTCAGTTCAAAGTGTGGTGTTCCTCCCAGTGATTTCTTTTCCCTCAGTGATCTTCAGAAGCAGCCTTCAGCTTCTAAAACCTCAAACCAAAATTAGATTAAAGTGCCCAATATGGGGTCAGAAATGGGAGGGAAAGAGAGAGGGGTTTCCACTGGGGAATTTTCACTTAACAAATGAAAGCCTTTGCTTTGTTTCAAAGGAAAAATTGCAAAGTGGAGGCACATCTTAATCACATTGGTAGCCAGCTGAGATGTTTATGCTAATTTCCAAAGGTATGTAAGTATAGGAATCAGGGGGTCCAAAACTCCTGTCTCTGTGATGTGAAAAACACAAGCATTTAAGTACCACCAGCAGATAGCTCTGATGTTGTTTCAGCATCAGGGAAGGGGTGGGGAGTAGCTGTGAGGGGTTACTTGAATTTCAGTTCTTGATTTGCAGGCAGTACGAACGTCCCTTCACCCAAAGGTGAGGTTTTCCACTGGTTTTCTGCGGAGGAGGGTCCAGCTATTTCTTTGCAGTTTGTCAAATTACAGCACTCTCCCACCTTTGTGCTGTTGCCTTCCACTCTTGACGAGTCCATCTGCACAAGCAGCTTTGCTTGTGATGTGTGTTCCAAAAATGTTTGGACTCCCTGGATTTCATCACCAAAGTCTCTGTATGTGGTTACCCCACAGCTGGCTTTCTGCCAGACCCCCAGGGTGTCCAGGGTGTCACATCCTGCTCCAGCACATGCGACTTCGAGCTGTGGGTGCTTTGTAGTGCTGGCATCCCAGTGTTCAGATACATTTCCCTAGGCTTTAGGACAAGGAAATCAAGTAGTGGGAGAAGTTGTTATTTAAAAGTGGTAGTGCTTTACCTGCCTGGTAGAAACCAGCCAGCGGAGATCCCTGCTGGGAGGAGAAGTCAAGGGGGGAATAAGATGATGTTTAAAAGCATTTTACTCCCTGCCTGTGAGAAATTCACAAATATGCACTGCCAGGCTGTCTTAGGAGGGTGCTACAAAAATGCTTTAAGTGGCACAGCTTGACACCAGTTGCATGCACGTCTTCAGGCAGTGTCACAGGTTGTGGGGATTTCCCCCAATGGCTTGTTATTTTAAAACTTTTGTATGCGTTTGATGCCTTCTGTAATAAGAAAGTCCTGACTACCAGCAGTTTCCTGTGGAAGTACGAGGAGCAAGAAGTAGTAGTTGTTACCTAAAATACTGCCTGTTGCCTGAGCAAGCTCAATGTGAGATAAAATGCACAGTTTGGATTCAAACTGGGAGTGCTTGATCCCTCGCCAAAGGAGCGTGTGAACTCCCATACTGAAAGGTGGATGTGGCCACATTGTCAACTGAGAAAGGCGCCAACATTTGTCAGATTTAGTGCCATGTCATAATTTGTTGCCTATTTACATTGATTACCTGTGCTGAGCTGAGCAGCCAGCTGAAATTTCAGAGCCTTTGGGTTGTTTGGCTTAGAGCTGAGATCCAAGTATCCTTGAAGTGACCCTACTTATTTACAAGGAATGTGCATGCTCTCTTTTTGCCCATCCCAGCAGGAACTGAGCAGCAGGACATGGCTCCTGCGCTCACAGCTCCATTAAGCAGCATGGATGGTGGCAGTCCCTCACCAGGCCATGTTTGCCATACTTCTGAGACGGTGCCTGGTGCTTCCTTGTCTCCTCCTTTTTTTTCCTTTTCTGATCCTTTTCCTGTTTTCCTGAACACACAGGTCTGTGCAGAGAGCTATGGTGAGAAACCACTGTGCCCACAGGTGCCATCGTTGCTCGTCATTTTGTGTTGCAACAGTCACCTGCAACTTTGCACAGGGGCTGTAATTCTCCTTACTTGATTCTGTAATGAAGCTTATCTGTTTGTTATCTTTGTCCAGAGAGAGGAGTGATTGCTTTACCTACAGGTCTTGACAATGTTTAACCCAAACAGTAACTGTGAGGGAAATGATTCTCTTTTTGTTCAGTTCAGTAACCTGGTGCCACTTCAGCACAGCAGACTTTTGACAGTGGGAACAAAGATACTATATCTTTTATAAATATTTTAGGTTATTTTAGCAGTTTTCATGTGATAACATCCAAATGCTACATAAATACTAACCTCTAAAAGTACCTACAAGTCTTGTAATATTAATGGTCCTGTTTCTTCAGTGTGAGGCACAGAGAATTTGAAAGTTTTGGCATGGGAAATAGAGAACTCATTGATCAGTATTTGCATGTTCTGGTTAACTTACATCCCTCAAAAAAATACTTTGCAAAATCATCTGGTATTGCCCCCAGGGATTTCAGTGAAAATACAGTGATTTTCATCAGAGATCTGAACCACAGAAGTCAACAGGTCTACTGATGTGCACAAATTAAAGGATGTGCATGCATCGCCCTATGCAAGTACAGAAATGCAAACACTTTTCAACAGAGTTTTGAGTAGTCCCTACAAAGCACATTCTTTTTCATTCTACAGTGTGGAAAAAGAGACGTTGTCTATGAAAGTCATTAGACCATACATTTAAATATTAGGAATTTGTTACTGTTCAGGCTAATCTTGTGTACAAACAAGGACACAGGACTTCTTTGAATTAATTCTGTTTAGTGTATCAATTTAAAAAAAAAGCGCCTCCCAGTTGTTTTAATTAGATGGCATAAAATGTCTTTCTTGACTTTGAAAATGAAGGATCCCAAGAAGAACAAGCAAAACAAAATGCTTTAGTAATCTTTTTAATTATTCTTATTCCGTTGCTGCAAGTTTTGTAGTTCTAGAAATGTTGGGCAAAACTGCGTTTAACATATTGTCTTTATAGGGTTGTGGAAGCTCCTACCTTTTGTGTTAATTAAACATATAAATCCTACAAACTATATCCAGGGTAACTTCAAACCCAGAACCTGATTCTCAGCTTACATTTATGCCCTCTTTTGCCATTCCTGTAATGGGAATGGGCCATCAAGGTGTATGTACATCAACCTCACAATTTATCTGCAGCAGGATTGTCATCACCTCCTTACTCCTTGGTATTATCTTGTTAACATATAAACAAGTGCTTGCAACTGTGGTAAGGCCTGTTAAGGACATTAATGAAACTGAGAATCAGGCTCCAAAGACACTTCTCTTTATTCTTACAATCCAGTTATTTAAAGGAAAGGAGCAATACTCATCATGCTTTCAAGGAGCACAAAGCAAAACCAGTAATACAAAAAATGACAAGAGGAAGACAAAGCAAAACATAACAGACTCCATTAAGTTAGTTTTCCTCCTATATTAGTGGGAAGGACATGGATGTTTTCCTCATGCTGTGTACTGAATTTGATACAAGAAGAGTAGCCCATGCTAAATAATAGCTTTTCTTACAGAAATTAAAAATGGAGTGGAAACAATTTTTTTAATTCTTTTTTTGTTCACACCACCTACTTTTATATTCTCTCTTGGACTGAAGTAGGAGCCTTGATATAGGAATGCAGAGAATTTGATTAAAATTTGGATCTTATGAGAAGTAAAGTTCAGCTTGTGAAATAGAGGTGCTTGTCATTTAGGAAATCTGCAAAGGCTTGACCTGAAGCCTTGGGAGGGTGTTGTTTTAGTTCAGATCCTAAGTGAGAGCCCAGCTGTGCTTTTATAATCAATCAAGAGGTTTCTGTTGCTGGGCTCAGGCTTGCGGTTGTACCAGCAACCCCAGAGGACCAGCTGCTCTGCTGCAAATTTGGGCTGGTACTGAGGGGGAGTGAAAGGCACAGTAAACACACAGAGTAGCAGTAAATGACAAGAGGATATGATATGTAACATTAACCAGACTCGGTGTTTGCTTAGGTTGTGGAATGGTCTTTTAAATCAATCTTTTATTATCAGTGGAGACTTAGCAGTGCACTTAAATGGACAACAGTGCAAGGACATAGAGACTTGGTGCAAAGTGAACATCCTGCTTTCTTTCCTAGCTCCGATTTTATAAGAAAAAAAACATAGATCCAGGCCATAACATTGAGATGTGAACTTTTTTCATTTTTGGTATACTTTGGAACTGGGCTCTGATTTCATCCCCATTCCTGCCATATGGGTTCATCTCACCACCAGTCCTGACATCCTGCATAAATATAGCTGGGAATATGTTGTGTCATGCCCTCCTGCTTCTGCCTAACTGTTCAGGCAACAGTGAATTTACCCCAATTTTGTTTCACCTCTTCTCATAGTTAATTATCCTTCTCCTAAATAAAGATTAGGTTTGTTTCTATTTTCAATTTATTGCCCTTAGATTCTCCTTAACTTCCATCATTTTTGGACTGCTGTACAAAAGACTCTTTGCATAGGAAAGGTATTTTTTCTTCACTATGTGACTGTAATTGTAAACCACAGTGTAAACCACCTGTTAATGTTTTCTTGTATTAAAACTATACGTTCCTAAAATTATTTTTTTTTTAAATTAATTAATTTTTTTTTTTTTTAGAAGTTGAACAGTATGTGTACCTGCTTTCAGAGTTTCACCTATGGGTTTTAACATCCTTTGGCAAAATGTGGATATTAGAGTTGGATAGAGTACTCCAAAAGCAATTTTCCACCATTGTGAAATCTTACCAAATTTATCTTACAGATCTGATTTTGCTCAGTGTGCCCTTGTTTCAACTGTTGCAGTTGATGTTGCAGTTAAGTGTTTCTAAGTGTTGTTAGATCCTTTTTTCAATGTATTACTACCCAGTTTCTATGATTCTATAAATACACAAAGATAAATTAGATGGGAAGTGTTGCCTCAAGCTGGTGTTTAAGGTTTTGTTTTGTAGGAAAATGTTGTTACCAGATCTCTTATCAAGTCAAAACTAATTGCTGGAATGGTTGCTTGAAACTGAATAGAAATCCGAGTACTGCCTTTTGTATTTTTAGCATTTCAGGTTAAGGAAGTAATAATTTTAATCCCACTAATGCTCAGACTCTGTAGAGCAATGTGCTAGAGACACTTGCTGTGCTCAGGCAGATATGCAAATTCTAAGCAGTGAGTGTTTTGGCAAACTCTATCAAGCACTCATGTGCATTTTTATGCATCTAAATATACGTACACTTATATATCCTTCAACACTGGACTATGCTATGGGATGATAATTATAGACCAGGTCATTTTTGGTGGTAAGTTTTTTTGAAAAAGCTCTTAGGAGAACTTCCTTTTCCAAGCCAGCAGTGGGAGAAAGGGTTTAATTTCAATGTCTTATCCAAAGGGTACAACTCTTTAGTGGCTCAGTACATCTTGTCTCCTGGTCCAGCTCTGCATTTCTGTCAGCAATACAGTAATCAAACCAGGCTATGGTATTTTAACCTCTTCATTTCTGGACTGCAAGGGGCAAACAAAGAATCAAATAAGCCCATGTCACCAGCTAGAGTGAGGAGGTTTCTCCACTGGGCTAAGAGATACTAGACTGAATGCTGGTCCAGCAGTGAGCACTAGAGATCTTAGCTGGAGCTGTTTGGGTCTGCTGCAGAAGGGAAAGCGGTAGGAAATGGATTTACATTTGTTACAGAGTGAGGTAGGAAACAGATCTCTAAGTTAAAAATTGAGCAAGGCTTGTGGATGTATTCAGTCCGGATTCAGAGCAGGGAGAAGCAGAGCCACCAAAGGAACACTCGGAGATGTATTATGCAGTTAAACCCACAGCAATGGTTTATGGACTGGACAATCACGAGTTAAAGTTAGTTAATTATTTAAGAAAAAAATTATGAAGTATAAAATATTCAAACTGCATGTGCCTGATGCATGCCACTGCCACAAAGGCACCTGGGTTTTAAATTCTTGCCTGTTTATTACATTTTTTTTGGAAGCAAAAATATTTTAATACTAATGATGGGATAAAATTTTTTGCAAAACATTAAAAATAAACACAATATAGCTGAGAATCTTTGCTATTTATTTATTCCAGAGGATGAATATGCCTGCTTTCTTTAAAATGAAAATAATTTACAACGTTTCTTAGCTCTCTCAGAAATGAATAACTTACTAAGTGTTGCGATAATTGTGCGGAGAACCCATTACAGTAACAGAGTGTAGCTACAAAGTGACTGGGAAATTGGTGCCTTGAGTCTGAAATTAGATGTTGCAGTTACCAGGCGTCATTTCAGATTAGCTGTACCTGTCTCGTGGGCAGCTCATCGGGAGCTGTGCTGGTGAGTCAGAGAGACCCACCATTTTCCTCACTTAGAAGTTGGCCTGGCATAGACAGCTTAACTTAGAAACAAAGGCGAAATAAAAATCAGGCTGTGATGAGCTGTTGAGCCCAAAGACAGGGTCTGCTGGAGAATCGGTTCGTTGGAAACCTCAGCAGAAAATAAATCCTTCCTCCTGCAAAAGCTTGGAGATGATGTGAGGCAGCTTACATACCCAGTGACAACTCTTGAGTACCTGGCACTCGCGTGAACTCGCTGTCGACATCTGTACACCTGCTCTTAGCAGGCAGAAGGCAACATTTCTCCAACTGTACCTAAAAATGGCATTTCTCACAAAAAAAAAAAAAAGACTGTTAGTTGCGGTATCTTCGCCAAAACCCATTTACATGTTGGCTGCTTAAAGACCCATCTGCAGTGTCGATTGCCTGACACCAGTTCACTTCCTGTCCTAAATTGCTGAAAAATCCCAGTGCATAAAATGCTGGCACCGGGGTTTTTTTGTTGAATCCATGACCTTCTTCCTCCCACGTCTGTTCTGTGTGCTCTTGTCTCACTTTCCTGTGGCCTGCCCTTCTGAGTCCCCATGATAGAGCTGGGTTGAGACCTGGCCCTGCAGACACCAAAGCTGGCACTTCCCACCTTCTCTGCTTGTGATGCCATACACGCTCCAATTTTTGTCATCATGATCTCGAGTCCTCACCCCTAATCTGGGAACCTTTGCTGGGTATGCATGAATAGTTTGAGTCTCCTTGGGGAACAGGACTCTCTGGACGTGGAGGTACATGTTTTGGAAGTGCACTGGGATCCTTCAGGGTTTAAGTTTTATGAATGACAGATATTATAAATCCTAACTGCCTGATGGCAGGCACTGGAGTGGAACATTTTGTCATCAGTGCTTATTATCTCAAGATTCTTAATTAGTTTCATTGATAATTTTGTCGCACTTGAATGTTTCAAATGATTAAATATTTCAGTGCTTGTTTAGTGGAAAGTCTCTCTGTTGTGTACAGCAGGACATAATACCAGCTCCAGATAGTTACTGGAGAAGTGGTGCTCATTGTTCCTTTTTCAGCCCCTCGTGGGACTTGCTCCCTGAGCGTTGAGTTTGGGTCTCATCACAGCTGGTGGCAGAACACTGAGGTGGGTGACTTAGGGATACCAGAAGGGGGAATGGTGTAAACGCCTAGTTTTGCCTCTCAGCTTTGAACACAGTATTTTTCCTCCACTGCCCAGTCCACCATTCAGGTGTCCCAGCTGAATGCACAGGAGTCATTTGCCCTGTTCCTGCAGAGAAAGATATTTCAGCTAGATGGGTTTTCCAGATTTAAAAAATTATACCTGGAGGAGGCTGCCTGCAGTTTTCTTTCCATCTCCTTTACGCTTGTGCTGAGGACAGCAGGTTCCCGTGTCATGGCTGTGGATCAGTGAGTCTCCCTTTTGCATTTGCTGTGCACGTCCTCAACTCCTGCCCACTCTCCAGGCCCAGGTGAGATGTGCCTCAGCATCTGCTGGGGACCAGGTGGATGTTTGTGCTGTGGGCGTGTGCACACACAGGCAATCCAGCCAGCAGAGCACAGGGCATGTGCTAATCCCTTGAAACACTAAGCATAGCTCATGTCTAAGGTAAAACCTGTCCTGAATCCCAAGGATTTTCACCACAGCATGGGGCATGTCTAGTTCATATAAAAGAAAAAAAAAAACTGAAATCAAAGGACCAAAACCCTTTAAAATGCCATTTCTAATAAGTATTTACTTAAGCCATAGGCCTGAATGCTGAGTGTCTGTTGTAAATTGATGGTATAAATTCTCTGCTTGCTTCAGAAGACAGTTTGGCTCTATGCCTTGAGACTTGTAAGAAGATAATGTTTTAAACCTATGGTTAGGAGACACAGTACACTCATATAATTGTTTTAATCAGATTATTGTTTTCTTTTTTTTTTTTTCTTTTTAGACCAAGTTGTGGAGCTTTTTTCAGACTCCTGTTCCTTAGATGTTCCCCATAGGTGGAATGTAATTAAACTCCCCTGGCATCTCATCCTGCTGGGATTTAGGCTAGGAACAGATCTTTAGGAAGCATAAAACAAATAATGTGAAACCTTGTTAGAAGAGTTGCCAGAGAATCAGCTCTGCTTCATTTACAAACTGATAGTTTTGAAGATCTGCCCTTTCTCCTTTTATGAACTGCTTTCTAGAAATTGTTAATTAATCATTTAAACATTGGGGGTAAGGGGGAACCCATGAATCTTTTGCTCATGGGCTGAGAATTCACATGTCAAGAAGCACTTTCTGTCTCAAACCTTATAATTTGATAGGGAACACTGTGCCCTGACGGTATTGAGGATGGAAGGCTCTTAGAGCAATGGCACATGCAATGGATACTTGAGCCCTCACCATGGTGGCATGACAGTGACCTGTCCCCTGGGAAGCTCCCAAGACTGAGGGTGTGGGGCAGCTCCTTCCCCAGGTAGCTCACAGGTAGTTCCCCTCCACATGGCCCTGTGAGCACAGACAGCCTTGTGCTACTTCTGTCCTTGAGGCTATTCCCTCAGCTACCTCCAGCTGCAAAAACAAAATATGACACCTACCTCTCAGTTCTAGAGGTATAAATATGGAACAACCTTGTCAGCTCAGGGGTTTACTATGCTGGAACCAGGAGAAGAATCTGTCCCTAGATTTGCTTGACTAATAGGTAGCAAAGGCAAAAGTGAAGTGATAAGAGTTTGGGATCAGCACCTAGTGAGCTAATGTCTGTTGCAAAACAAACTGTACCACAACTTGGACTGCTGTTGATGATCCTCATGCCTTGGGTTTTAAAATGTTTTCTTTGGAATCAGGAAGAGACCCAGTGCTGGGTGTGATGTATTTTTCACCTGCCTGATACGATACTGGATATGATTCCACTTTTCTACAGACTCTTGCAGCAATGAAACAAGAGTCCTTCTTGATTGGCAAAGTCTGTTGCTGTGGATGGTGGAGCAGAACTCAGCCTGGTAGAAATGAAGAGTGTTGTGCTGCTCTCCTCACAGGGCAGGGCAGTGACTGCAGTTGCTGACACCTAAGGTGGAAATTAAGTTGTTTTGTAATAGTCCTTTGGTAGGTGGTGATAGGAGAAGCAGTTTTAAGAGATTTTTTAAAATCAGTTGGGGAAAAGTGTACAGCATACAATGTAATGGATAGGAGCATAAGTAGTCCAATCAAAAGCAGTTTCTAGTGGTTTATGTATTAACTCTGCTGATTTCCTTTTTTCCCACCATCTTTTTATCTATACCAATTGCTTTAGTGTCTGTGTGTGGATATACAGATGATTACCACACTGCTGTACTGTAAACAGAGTACAGGTCACCACAAAGTCATTGCTCCACCTTCTTGCCTCTGTTATCTCTCATTGCTTCCATGCTCTGTTCCTCCTTCATGCTCTTCTTTGTAATTTTTGGTCTCACCATGACTCCTCGTTCATGAGGGTGCTGGGCTCTGAGCTGCTCTCAGTTTGTTGAGGAAGCTTTCTTTGTGTCAGTCATGTGTGGCTTCAGAGTGATCATATGGGAAAATACGAAACAAAATAGGACGTTCCCATAAGTGCTGTGATCTGAAATCACACTCATGCCAGAGACCACATGTAATTTACGAAAAATAAGTACCCAGGTTCAATATGGATAAAACAATTCTGTCTGTGCATCTCTTTGCTGCTATTAGGAGTATTAGTTTTCAAGAGCAATCCATTATACTGTGAAGTACCTTACTTTGTTAGACAAACAAAAAACCCCACACTTTTAATCTCTTGAAGCTTTTAATGGCATCACAGGATGCAGGTGCTTGAGATACTGATACCTACAGCAGAGGGATGAAATGGCCTTAGCTTCTCCTTACTGCTGGCCTGAAACCAGCAGAAAACTGAGCAGTGCCATTTTCAGAGGATTTTGCCAGGAAGGGCATTTTTTGTAAGCACATCAGGTGCATGCATTTGGGCAATAATGGCTATATATGAGAGAGAGGTCTGTGCTTTGAGCACTCTGGATTCTCTATAACTGTGTGTTAAATTCAAAATTATTGTCTAAAAGAGTACCTTCATCAGCAGAGACTGCTAAAGGGGAGAATGAGAGTGTTGTGGGAATTAGCTGAGGCTCTGTCACCTCATAGGTACAGTATTTGGGGGCCATGGAGGCTTCAACATCAGCTGCTAAAGTATGGCAGGAGAAAGAGCAGCAGCAAGCTGAGGAGCTGGCTGCTCACCTCTCTGTGTAGCCAGAGATAAATTGCTGCAGCAAAATTGCAAGCAGTGTCTTGTAAAGAAAACGGAAGAGCTGCCCAGGGGTTGAGGAAGACGAGCTGTTTTTTAGGGCTGTCTGGAGCAGAGTGGAGTTCAGGATGTTCTGACATGTTCCAGCTGCAGCAAAAGTGCAAAATGGGGGCAAGGATGCTCACCCATAGCCAGGGAATTATACTATAATTGTATGTGGCTATACTTTATGAATTGTCTCTTTGTGTACAGACTGTTTGTGTAGCATGTGCATGATGTGGGGATGTTTCTGTGCACACGAAGTGGTGAAGCCAGTGTTTGCTGCCATGCTTCTGCATTTTCTCTAATGATCATTGTAAATTTGCCTCTTCTCTTTTTGAACTACACAGCCAGCAGTGTAATAAAATGCTCTTTGTGAAGAGAATATTGAAGAGCAGGGGGGAAAAAGAGGGCATGGGTGTACTTAATAAAAAAAGATTCTCTGCACTATTGCAGGTGCAGTTGATGCTGTTTAGAGCAGTCACTCATCTCACTCCAAATAAATAGTAATGACTGTTTCCTGTGACTGTGCTGTGAATCATACTCAGTCCATGCAGGGGAGTAGAAAATAAAGCTGCATGCAATCCACACGAGATGATGGCTCTTGTAATATTCAGCAGTTGGGCCTGGTTAGAAGCGTTTCATTATCTCAGAATTAAGAGAGAGCTTCCTGCTGTCGCAAAAGCTTGTTTATTCTTCTGCCTTCCCTCCCCCACCCTCCCTTTTTTCTTTCTTTAACATTTATCCCCTCTCCCTTTCTCCCATCTCTGAAATGCTGGCTTAATGTTTCTGAGCAGAACTGCAAGGTCAAATTAGGGACAGTGGCCCTGGAAGTACATTAGCCATTTATAGCATGGTTTTTGGCTTAATAGGAGGGCGCCTGAATTTTCTTTTATCTTTTTCCCTCTGCTTCTTTTCTTAGCTTATACTTAAAATTTATCAGGAAGAAGCAGAAGAAACTGACCTTCTTTCCCATTTCTCAGTGAGCTTCAGAGTTTTTTCCTTATCCTTGGCTTGCTCCGAAGTTAATCAGTGGGAGTCTTTCAGTGAACTTCAGTTGCTGTCGTTACCTTAAGCCATGACAGAGTCACCCGCAAGTAGTTCTCTGTGGATGCAGATCTGTGCTTAAGCTGGATATTAGAGGTCAGCTAGCAAACACATAGTGAAACCAGTCAGATTAGCTCCTTGACTGGAGAGGTGAGCTAGAACTTTTTGCTTAGACCCTTAAGGAGGAGGCCAACAGCCAGAGCCTGCTCTTAAGGCTCCACCATCTCTGCAGAATGGCAGCGTGGGATCAGTAAAGCCTGTGTGAGGCTCATGTGAACCTGCATCATGATCTTCCTTTGTGGTTGGTGGGGCAGGATACACATAGAGGGAACTGTGTCATGTCCTGAGGTCTGAATGATCCCCTGAAGACTTTTCTTTCCCTGTGGGCTAGGGAAAAAGACAGCCTGAGGTAGCTGCGTTTCTAACATAGGTGCCAAAATAAGATGTGATGAAGCTGCACGTGCCTTGCTGCTTCCAAAGCTGTGGAGGATGAGACACACACAAGTTCCTAAACCATTTTATGTCCTATTTAGAATAAGCATGGATAATGTGTCCCTGTGTGCTGTGCATCACTACAGTCAGGATTGCTGAGGCATCCCACTTGAGTAATCAGTTCCAGTCAGCAGAAGCACACGGCTGGAAAGTTGAAGGTCCATCTCAAGGCAGGTGTGATTCATAAAGCATCTCATCTCAAGAAGAGCTCTGATTCAGAGCAGTTTTCACAACTGGATGATTGCTTTGATTCCTTACGGGTGAAGGAGGACAAGCTGGCTTGTGCAGCCCTTCAACATGGCCCTGCTGTGCTTAGTGACCTGGACATTTGACACTAAATGGATGCAGCCAGGGTCTTTACAGGGTATCCAATTTCAGCTTAGAGCTGGAGTGATAGAGAGACCTGTGTGATCCTTCCTGGCTCCTCTCCAGTAAGTTCTGAAACTAGAGGAAGAGGTGTACTACCCTAAGGATGCTGGCTTACATGGACAGTGCCATCCTGGAGGGTGAATTCGTGAATACTAATGAATTCATTAGACCTCCTAAAGCATCTCTGTTTCAGTAGTGTTTGCCTCAGCAGCAGTCAAGATGGTTAAAAGGCAATTGCAGCCACTGAAATAAGTAGCAAAACTATTATCAGAAGATGTCATTTTTCGTAAATGTCAGTATGTAGATTTTTTATGGAAATATGGTGACAGGTAGTGAATAATTTAACATAAATTTACATAATATAGTGCAGCTGTTAATTTATGGCCATATTAGACTACAAGGTTATGTATCTAATGGCTTTTGGTCTCCTCTTTTTTTTTTTTTAAAGTTAAAACTTTCCCTAAATTGTCCCACTTTAGTCATAATTCATGAGACACCTGTCTTCCCTCCCTCATGCCATACAGAAGGCTCTGCATGTCATACCCTTTTTGTAGCCGTACGATTCACAGCAAACTCATTCCCATCTCCAATCTCAATCATTTGAATTCAGTGTACCCCTGTTTTTATTCAGAGCAGGCCTATGAGGGTCAAGAAGTGCTGTTGCTACTGGTTCCTTAAGACTGAGCTCTTGCTTCTCCCTTGTTTGGAAAGCTGAAGATGTCCAGCTGGAGCTAGCTGCTCAGTAGTTCAAGGTCTCCACCTGCCTTCCCTTTCCAAAACAGTCAGAGGAGTTGACTTCCATGCTTGGCATATGCAACTGAGGATAGATTTTTCCAAACATTTGCTTGGTGACTTTCCATGGTACAAATACTTGCCTCAATTTTAGAGAGATGTCCATGCAGGACACTAGTATAGAGGTGAGGTTGTGTATTGGGTTTGCTTGGCAAGTTTTTGGCAGTGGCGGGGACTATGAGGGTGGCTTCTGTGAGAAGCTGCTGGAAACTTCACCTGTGTACAACAGAGGCAACATCAACTGGTTAAACTGTGTGCAGTTTTACACATAAACTTTGGTAAAAGGTAGTTGAGACAAAGGGTGAATGTTTGTCCTCTTGTCAAGGATAATGGAGTGAGGGGTTTTTTAGTTTTCTGCAGAGAATAATAATCACCAAATTTTTTTTCAGATGTTGTACAATGTGTGCAGTTTCACACCTCCTCTTATGACAGTGACACACACCCTTTCTTGATTTGCAAGCCTCTGTAATCCTGGAAGTGGGGGAAAAGAGTGGTTGTTCTATTTCACCCTTATTCCTGCCTTCATCATTGTGTCTCTCTCGAGGCCTTTTGGGAATTAGAAAATCCTGTGCCATTGACCTCAGGGACTATCTCCATTCTGCATGGAGTCACAGAAGTCACCTCCTCTGCTAAGGTAGGTAAAGCTCTGAGAGCAGTGAGACCACTGTTTGTTTTTCTGTACAGCACTGTGGAAAACAATTAGTGTTCTAAAGAGCAAGTAAGAGAAGTGAAATTGTTCTCTACTGTCTTACAGTGGAGGGGAGAGCAAAGGAAACATTTTGTTACATACAAAAGGATAGTTCATCTTCCCTAAATGAAACATTATTTCTTTAGTTTCAAAGTTTCCAGCAGACACTGACTTCTCATCTCTCCTCTACCAATCAAGAAGCAACTTGCCTTATTTTGCTAAGGTAGTTCTCCATATGCTTTGTTTCCTCATGCAACATGAAGCATCATGTGCTCTGTTACCCCTCTGAGTCTGATATGTTATACCCATGGCTGTTACCCTGGCTTGGTGCAGAGATAAATCGTGCTGATAGAGCTCTGCAGACCTTCTCTTGGAGCTCACCACAGCATAGTGACAGCAAGCGAATGTCTATTTGCCTCTCTAGGGAAGGGTCTCCATTAAATACTCAGTATGTTCCTAATTGCTCCATCTTGCTGTCCCACCTCTGGTTTAAGCTTCTCTTTGTAGCCAGATAGCACAGAGAGCTGTGGTTTAACAAGATATCCCTGCCCCCCATGCCTGTTGTGTTTCCAAAACTCCTGCTTCAATAATGTATTAGCTTGATTCATAGAAAAACAGTGGACCAAATGCCTGCCTCTCTTCTCATGTTTCTACCAGGCTTCCAGGAATGAAAAGAATTAGCACACAGACAGCTGATTTCCCTAGCATACCACAGAGCTGTATTTAGTGTGGCCTCAAACCTAGACTGGATTCCCCCTGGACACCATACAAATGTTTAATAATTAATGTCTCTTTTTAAAAAATCAAAGGGGGTGAAAAGAGGTTGATCTATCCCAGCAGTTTTTAACTGAGGGATGGTAATGGATTGAAGAAGCCTAAATTCTTCCTATCCTTGAATATGTCTCGTCAGGCACAGTAAACAAGCCCTGCAATTTTGGGACAGTGTTGCTCAGCATTCCTGGAGCACTAATGGGAATATTAAGTATAAGACAGCTATGAGTCACTGTGGTTCTTATTCAAGTCAAAAGCATAAATAGCACTTCTCATATATCCATGCTGTGTCAGTCAAAGATACTGCATTTCCTTTCCCCTCTGCCTCTAATAAACATCCGCCGACCTTAAGCTGCTATATACAGGAAACAGCCTGTTGGTTATTGTGTAAAACTGATAAGGTCCCCTGGGATGCTTTATCTGTCTCTGTTGTGTGTATAAATTTAGCTTCAGTCATTGTAGGTTTTGTTCTTTTACCCTTTTTCCTCTCCTCCTTTTTTAATGCCTGCTAAGTAAACATGGCATTGTGGATAAGGGGATAAAGTAATTATCTAGCATAATAAGATCAACACCCAGAGATTTAAGATTCCATCAATACACTTTGCCTTTCAGTTCTGCTGCTTGCATTTTTCTTACAAATAATGGGTTTCTCTGTTTTGAAATGTATATCTGTTATTTTATTTGTTACTGTACCCTACTCACACCCCCATTTCACGCAGTTGTAAACTGCAGCAGCCCAAAGTGCCTGTCACTATGATTTTACTCAGAGATGTGATGGTATTTACAGAAATACTCTGTTTCTGTCTCTGTTTATGGCAGGTTATGGAAGTGCTGTGAGATGGTAGCTAGAATTATCTTTTTATGTAATGGTCTAGGAGGTTGAGTTCTCAAAGCTGTAGAGCAATTAACACTCTTAATACTTCCAGTGCTGGTTAAGGGTTTGGTGTTGGGAGGGTGGAGCTAGGGTTTGGGTTTGTTGTTTTGTGTTTAAGAGAGTCCTGTCTTTCATTCTTAATTGTTGGTACACAAGCCCAAACTATGGCTGGTGGTGTCTCAAAGGTGGCTTCAGCTTCTGGGTGTGATGTGTGTGGTACAAAGCTATTGTTCCTCACTTTTGCCTGTGGTGTGCTCCATACTGAAAGCATGTTGGAGACCTGAAGGATGTGTCTGGATGCAACAATCCTTCCTTACTCTGCAGTCTGTCAGAGGCTGTTTGAATTGAGTTGTCCTGAGGTGACTCAAGCTCTTTTTAAGATTCACTTACAACCTTCTGTTATCATTCATTTTCCGTTCAGAAGCTGGTGAGCCTGATGCCCTGGAGTGTGTCTTTTGTGTAATTCTTCCTTATGCAGCTTGGAGGTAAACACCTCAGGGTGCATTTTATGCTCAGTTTGTAAAAGTACAACTAATTTGGCAAGGTGCTGGACAGAGAAGATTTGGGCCAGACATTTTGCCAGCTACTTAAAGGATGAAGTGGTAGCTGGACAAACTAACAGGCATTTGTGCCTTGAAAAATCCCCTGCAATTTCTAGCCTGACTCTCACTGTCCCTTAGTGGAAACTGGGCACCTTTTTACTGGTTTCAACTTTCAAAATGTCCTCTTTGGTCTCTTTCCCTGAAGATGGCTGAGTGACTCCCCTTATTGCTAAACAAGCCAGTGGGGTCTTGCTGCTGCTCCTGTAAATACTGTTATGGCTGCACATGGGGTGCATTGAGGAGCAGCAAAATTGCTCTCAATTCCATTGTAGTACATCTGTCCCTGTCATGAGAAGATAACAGCTTACAGGACAGAAAAAAGTGAGGAGCATTCAAAAGGTTATGCCTTTACCAACCCCAGACACAAAAAGATGCTGTTTTGGGATGCTGGTCATATGTGTGTGTGATCTAATGGCTGCTGCATAACCAAGAGAATGGGTTTGTTTAGCTTTTGGTCACCTAAGTAACCATGGTCCAGATGACAGGACAAGTTAATTATCTGACCACTTATCTAGTTCAGCCCTCACTGACCTTTCTGCTTCTGGTGTGATTTCCATTACTCTTAGCTGGCTCAAAGCTGGCTCAGCAGGTATGCCCACATTTGTGGCCTTAGCTGCAGTATAGATTTAGTCTAAGAAGGTTGGTGTGGTTTTCAGAAAAATGGAGATGGGATCAAAAACTCCTTAAAAATTGTAAGCTAAAAAAATCCCCAAAACATCTTTTTGGCATCTTGTCCTTATGTCAGCTTCCCTAGGGCAAGGGCTACACCTCCTTTAATATTGAGAAGTTTGGGAAATCTGATTGAAAGCCATCTAAATGAAAAGGTCAGATAAAGTTTTCAGGGCACTGATGTTTCACAAATTTACCCCAGCCCAATATACTACCCGCATTTAGGCTTGCAAGGCAGTTTTTGGAGGTCTTCCATAGTGTTTGGATGAAGGATTTGTCCAAGCCAGCCAGGGGTGAGGATCTTGCCCTGTTTTCTTCAAAGATGATTTTGTCATGAGTTGTACATAAAAATGCATTAGTACTTTTTGTCAGTAATGAACTTCTTTGTTCATTAGGTTAACATTGGCTGCTGTCACCAGTAAGTACATTTTGATGAGGAACAGAGCATTCTGAAATTGTGGAAACCTGGCACTCTTGGGTATAATTCACAGCTCATTGAAGTCGGTGAACAGACAGACTTCTGAATTCAGGTCCCATTCAGAGCTAAGGCAATTTACCCTGGTTGAGGACCTGCCCCTGGTTTCCTCATGTGCCTACTCAAGTGTAAAATGCAGCTGCTGCTGGCAGGTTTTTTTCTTCCATTTAGAGTTCTGAATCCATTCAGCATTATTTTCAAGGCAACAACACAGCAACTGAAGTTTTGTTCTACATCCCCAAATTAAACATAATTCTCTTACATCATTTACTTCCACTTGCTGGTTTGCTTTCATTTGACCTGCTAACCATGTCACACAGCATTAGCTTTGTAAATGCTGTCACGAACTTGGTTTGCACGTTTGTGCCAGGTCAGTTGTAATTCCCTGTTTTTCTCTTGTGTGCCAGAACAAGCAGAGAAATGTATATCATGGGTGCGAGCCCAAGTAAAATGAAGTTTAAAATTTAAAGAGTTTTCTGCTAGCAAAATAAGTGAACAGGTTCTTGGTTACTGTAATGTTTTAGATCTACTCTTTTGCTTTTAAGTCCCTCAAACTTGCTTTGTATCCGATTATGGTGTTTCTGATTTTAAAAAAAAATACAGATTTTTATAAAACATGCAGAACTGACTTTCACAGTAAATAGTTCTATGTACAAATTCCACTTGTTGCTTTGTGGAAAAATTACATATGTGTTTTTAAAAACTCCTTCTTCGTTATTTCCTTCTCAAATAACAATAGTACTTATTTTCATACAAGCCTTCTTTTCCTGCACAGTACATTTTAATAATTTACACATCCCTGCTGCATGGGAACCAGCGAGCAAAGCAGACTTCCTGAGAAAATGTTGCTGCAATCCTTATTCCTGTGATTATTGCTACTATACCACTGAGAATTTCCATCCTAGATCTGGACTTTATTGGAGCATACAATGTTCAAAAAACTTAATAGGACATAGTTTCAAAACAGCTTACAGTGTGTACTTAAACTGACAAAACAATATGGATTTAAGATTGTATATTGCTGTTAGAGATGTTGACTCTTTTCCTAGTACAGGAAAAGAAGATGGGTTGCTTTGCAGTAAAACAACACTGAACTGATTAGGACCCTGAATAAATACTCGGGTTCTCAGCATCCCTTCTGTGGCATTAGAGCTTGGATGTTTCCTAAAGTCACCATCCAAGCTTCTGATTATGGTCATGTAGTTCTCTAGGTAGATGTGAGCTGAATGCAGGACAGCAGTGGTTGGTCAACGAACCCTTTGTCTGCACCACAGTTTACATTCCCTTCAAATCTACAAGCCTGCATAGTTGCCCCCCACACTTGCCTCAGTCAAAACAACCCTATTTAGGATGAGGAAATTTGAATTTAGTGTAAGGCTTCATCATAAAGTAGTTAGGATTTTGGACTGAGTGAGTGGAGCGCGAATACCTGAGCAGGTCTGCTGTCAGGGTCTGAGGGGCTGGCAGCTTGCAGGTGAGGGTGGTGATGAGCGATGGAAGCAGTACCTCCATCCAGCTCAGACACAAACACAATGCCCAGTGTGCCTCTGACCCAGCCTTACACTGACCTGCCCCACGTACTACCACAGGGCAGCACTGTCTCATACAGTTGCTTCCAGTGGCTGCTGTGGTGCATCCCTGTGAGCATGGGCTGCTGAAATGAGACTACTGCCCATTCTGAGTAAAGAAATTGCATGAAGGAAAAATGCAGTCTTAGACTTTACACCGCTTTCTTAAGAACCCAGGAAGACCACCATCATAATGCGTGTCTTCACATGGAAGCAGATCCTTGGAATCTCATTTGAAAGGATCCACAAAACTCCTTCTCCACACAGCACCAACATGTTGTGTCCTAGGCCTTCATAAACAACTAGAAATCTCTATTAAAACATCACTAACTGCAATTATAATGTAACACAGGAAGAAAGAAAGAGAGATCAAGATCTCAAGTCCTGGCAGTAGCAAGGCATTTGTTAAATAAAGCTCATCTTTAATGATCAAAGCTGTTATTAGTACATTGGTGAGTGCAGATATCTTTTTAATGGTTTTCATTTTCAGATTAACCTTTTAATAGTGAGTGAAATCTTTCTAAACTGGAGAAAGAAATTATGTATTTGCAGCCTACCATGTCAGTGGAAGTCATAAAAATGGGACCTTTTCCAAGTGCTAGTTTTGCTGAAAATTTAATTTCTCAGGATGCTCCCATTAGTCAGTGGTTGAATCTGCCATCACGCAATTCCAAGTCACTTCCCCAAAGCCATCAGTTTACCCAAGGTTTCCCTTGGGTTCCCACAGACAGCTGCTGCAAAGGATTCTTGCTTTACTTCTCCAGGCTTATGTGTTGTTTGGTTGCTCTTTTAGTACAGCCTTGACCTCCAATGTCTTCAGATAAGAACAGTGCACATCACAGTTGGGATACATTTTCCTTAAGGATATTGTATTGTGGCTCTTTTATATGAGTGGATTGAACTTAATTTAAGGGGAGCAGAAGTAGAATGAAAGGGAATTTTCAGTTTCCTAGGGTAAAATGAAGTGAACTGTGTAATCTTAACTGCTTGTTTTAACTCTTGCTGCAGTCTCTGGCTTTCCCTAAAGAAAGTCCTTTGTCTGCTGGCAGTGACTGCAGAGTGGTTTATAGCTTCCCATGCTTTAGCTTTGCATCATAAGAGAAGTGGTACATATAGGCAGTGCTGTAGGCAAAGCATTTTATGTTGTAGTGGGGAGTGTTTTCTCCTTTAAAAATGTCAAGCTTAATACAGTGATGCAAAGGAGCAGGGCCTCCATTAACCCTCCCCAACAAGGAATGATCCCAAGATCCTACTAGTTCTTTATTAGAGCAGTGGGGTTTCCCCATAAGGCATCATTTGTTATATTACTTCCACCTTGTAAATTACTTTTTTTTTTCCTTTTAAATTATGCTCTGGGGAGAAGAGGGTAGGGAAGGGACAAGGTACACCTCTGAATTAGGGTTTAGGGGGTGGGGGGTTGAAAGGAGCCTAGTGAAATACTTTCCATGCAAACACAAGGAATAGAGCAGGCTAAATAAGGAGAAATTGTCCTGCAGAGGCATGCAGAACAAAAGAATTTTAGGAGAGTTTTTGAATCAACTGCATCGGGATTTTTTTGGCCAGATTAAGTGCTTTTGGAAACCTATAGTGTTTGCACCTTTATTTTCCACCTAGTTGGTCCTTTCTTATATTCTTGGGAGGGATCACATCATCCATTGCATTGTTGAATACAGACAGAAAACCAGTGATGCTCAGTGCTGAATGAATGAACTGCTTTGCTGTCAGTGCTAAAATGTGGGTGGTGATGAATCTGGCATTCCTCATCCCCTCATATGAAAACACGCTGAGGTCTTTGGGCTGGTCAAGGACTGGATTAAGACTGAAGGCACTGATTATCAAGCCAAAATGAAGGAATGACTGTCTTAAGAAAGAAAGTGGATGTAGCATCTGTAAGCCTGAGAACGTTTCTGAACAGCTTCTTTTGCCAGTATCGGAGTCCCTTCACTCTTCCTTTTGCAAGCAGAACTAAAAACAACAGGGATAAAACCTAGTCAGTGTTTTAGCAACATCTGTCTTCATAAGATGTTGACATGCAGAAACATGGTCACTTCCTTGTGCCCTTCCTGGATACTATTAATGTAGATGTGATATGATACTGTGATGTAATGTCATATAAATCAATCCTTATGCATCCATTGTTGATCGATTAGATGACAACTGTTAACTATTTATCTGGTATTTTTAAATTGATCCCACAGTTTCAGCATCCAAGTTCCTTACAAAGTGTAAATAATCTCAGTGACCTCTATAAATACCCAGTTAAATTGAACTTTTTTCTATATGTGTCACTGGCTTCAAAGAAGCTGTGCTGATTTGTGCCAGTTGATGCCCTGGCCCAAAGCCTCAGGCTCACAGGGTTCACAGTGGAGAGGGGTGTGTAGCCCAGAGGCAGAGGGCAACCATCTCTACTGAGGCAGGCTTTGATTGTAATGTATTAGGAAGATCTTTTAATTACTTTTTAAAATCGTAATGTTGAAATAATGACATTTAACAGTTGCATATTCTTCATTTCTTCAGTGCCATTGAAAATAATGAATACTGGATCCTTAAAATCTTGCAAAGGCAGGTAAATTGTTATTAATCATGAGTCATTCATCAATAACTAATTATTCAATTACATTAAGGATAATCTTGTTTTCAGTGAATATCAATCATCAAATGAACTATTGTTTATTTCTAATTCCTAACATCAACACTATTAATTCTGTAATTGCAAGTGTCATGAAATGTCCAGAGCATAATAAAGCATACCTGCCCTATAACCCCTGTATTAAATCAGAATGTCATACTGACAGATACTGTGGCCATTGCAAATAAGTCACCTTTTGCAGCCACCTTTTTCCAATTGAAATAGCTGGGATTAAATGAGAAATAAATAGTGTCTATGTCCTAGTTAAGCCTATTTGGAAAAGTCTAAAGAAGCAAACTAATAGTTAGCAGACTGATAATTACAGACGTTTAAAAATAGATACATAACTATTTATGCTGTCTGGACTGTTAATAACTTTGTTTGCCACTGGACTAAAGCTGAGTTGGGAGAGTCAACCCCTATATGACATTTCCTTGTTTCATGTGGTAGCAGAGGTGGCTCTAATATTCTTAACTAGTGGAGATTTCACTGGCAAATTTTGTAGCAGATCTTAGGCTTTGTATGCGTGTACAAATAAAGCAATGGAGGTTTGAGAGAGCATTATTGTGCAAGACAAAAACATACAGATTATTCATTATCCAAACAGTGTAAACAAGATGAGAATAGTTTGTTGTGCTGGCAAACAAACAAACAAAAAAATTGCCTTTTAAAGGACCTTGTAAGGTTTTGCAGTGTGCTGTGTTCATGCTCAGCCCATGTTGGCATATGTTGTCTTTATGAGCTTATGAGTAGTCAGGAAAAACCCTGCTGTGGGCTGCTGTGCGGGTCCTGCATCCTTTCCACTGTGGTGGTGCCAGGCTGGGTGCTACCAGGGGCACTGTCCCCACTTAGCAAAGGTGGAAATGGTGCTTACAAAGATTTTACTAAAGGTTGTAAAGTTCTGGTGGGGGTGGACCTCACCTTCTCAAGGGTAAGAGCCCACTCCGTGGTGGGAATAAGAAAAGGATGAATTCATGCAGGATTATCTGCATTTAATAATCTGGAGGCTGAGGAGTTCATTCAGGTGAGACAAGCTTGCAGGTTGAGCAGGTCTGAATGCCCAGAGCTCAGTGCCAGCTGCTTGGTGCCCACAGTATCAGCCCCAGCAGCACAAATGAAGAGACGGTCGTCTGTTCAAAGGCTGATGCCAGTGATCTTTTAATTCCTCTGTGAAATGGAAGTAGACATACCCATCAATGCCCAGCTTTGCTGCTTCAGCAAGGCAAGCTGTTTATATTATTAAAAGTTGGGTAGTTGAATTTGCAAAAGCAGTTTTTCCCCATCTCATTCAATCTTTCTGCTGCAGCAGTTTCTGTCACTGAGCAGGGTCTGTGTGTGTTGTTAATAGTTGCTCATGGAGAAGGTTGGGGGAACATAAGAGAGGGTAGCGAAAAAGGAAGGGCTGACCCTTTTCCATCTACAATCCCCATCAGCCCAAACTGTCCTGCTTTAAGCACAAGCAGCCAGATGCCAAGTGAAGCAGCCCTGTGCTCTCCAAGAGCCATCCAGGACGTGTTCAGCTCACTCCCTGGTCTGCTTGAGGGCACCTTCAGGACTTGTGGAGTTCAAACCGACCATTTGGGTTTGAACTATCAGAGCCAGCAGGCCTTCTTTTTCTGTTCATCATGCTGTCTGTCTCCCAGATGAGATTCATCACACTGTTAATGAGGACTTAGCGCTTTCTCTGGGCTGTGCTGCTGTAGTGGCAGGGGTATGTCCTGGCCCTGGGTTCAGAGTGTGTACTACCTCTGTGCCTGGCACTGGATGTGTATTGGCTCAGATCCTGTGCTGGTGAGTGGGCTGAATTAAACTTGCAGGTCTGCTTTCTCACTCCCTGAACTAGCCAGAGCTAAAGCTCCCACAGGAAGAGCCCAGGTTGTTTGCAATGGAGAAAGACTGTCTGAAAGGACTGCAACTGTCCCCCCACTGAGCTAGGAACAGTCCCAGAGACCTCTGGCAGGAGGCCCATCACACCCAGCCCTTCCTGCTGCCAGGAGGAAGATGCCAGCAATGACCTTGCATGGGAGCCTTCATGCAGCTTTGGCTGTTGGCTCCTGGTAATCAAACTTCGATTGTACAGGTACAATGGGAAGAGGGTATGATTTTGAGGGTGTAAACCCCTGTGTCTCAATTTTTTAAAGTATGTAAGAAGTCATGTAGCTGTAAAGTTAATGATTGCTGAGATGTCCCTTAGCTCTCTTCTCTATCTGATGCTTGCCACTTTGGTACTGTTGGTGTATCAATGAACAACAAGGGCTTTGTTTGTTAGATTGATATAGCGGCATGTAGTTTAACTGCTTAATCAACAGTACCGCTCCAGAAGCTCTAATAAGCTTATCCTAATAGCTGCACCCTGGTGGAAAAAGAGACATGGCTACCCAGCAGAGTGGCAAGTCTAAAAGCAAACCCACCATTTCATGGCTTAGTTGTAGAAACAGAGCTGGAGTGGGTGGGTGACAGAGACAGTGACATCTTCAAAGTCAGGAGGAGATGTGGGCCAGGCTTTTTGTGCATGACTGCCCCTCTTACCCTGTGCCAGCTGGCACTGGGATCATCTGCAAAAACATATGTTTGACCAGCCCTCCTGCCAGGAGAAGGTGATAGCTTGGGCTGGTTTAAGGAGAGCAAATTAGTAAAGTGCACAGTGAGCAACACAATTATTTCCTTTGTCAGTATGAGGGTTTTTTAGATAACTCCAAGATGAAAATATTGTTCCCTTTTGATTAAACTGTGGCGTGCCCTCAGCCCTGACCATGAAATTCATGATCACAGAATAGTTTGGGTTGGATCATCAAGTCCAACCGTAACCCTAACACTGCCAAGTCTATCTACACCATGTCCCTAAAGACCACATCTTGTAAATACCTCCATGGATGGTGACTCTACCACTTCCATGGGCAGCCTGTTCTAATGCTTGATGTTGGTCTTCTCAGAAGGACCATAGCAAATATGTGCGTTCATCCACCTCTAAACAGAGAGGAAAAGGGAAGTGGTAGCTGACAAATGTTATTTGAACTCCTTGTTTCTGACTTTCTTAAATTCTGACTTGCTCTAAGACCACAGACAGTTCATGTGGTAAATAGAGCATGCTTATCTTAATGGGTGTTTGAGATTCTCAAATAAAGGGCATTAGGGAAAAGAACATATTATTATGATTTTGTTACATCTCCTACTTTTTCATGACATTATGAAAAACTCATAGTAGTATTTCAGCATCAGCCTGCACAAATAGTATTTAGTGGTGATATTTTCAGTCATGGGTGCCTAAAGTTAGTCCCTATATTTAAGCACCTAAATAGTTGCTTAGGTTTATTAAAGGGACTAACCACTGGCAGTCTACACCAATGTGAATGAGAGCTTTACATGTTCAGTGCCCTTTAACACAAAAAAAAATTATTTATGAGGGTTGTCCCAGTCTAGCATCTCATTCAAAGTTTGAATATGGTATGTCATAGCTGATTTGCATTCAGCATCTAACTGCAAAGAAACAATAGCTGAGTGTCAATGCAGTTTATGCAGTTATCAAAGACAGTTGGTGTCTCTTTGGGGCTTCTGCTTAAATCATCCACTCCAGGAAATACAATTCACATGTTTAGCAATCTTAATGTAAAAAATACTGTATATTTTTGAATAAAGCCAGGCCCTGAAGTGTTTTCTGATTCTAGTATCACTTATCTTTCCCATCAAGGTGCATAGCAGTGAGGGCAGCCAGGCTGTTATTGCTTTTACTGTATTCTAAACACGCACAGGCGTACACACACATCTGTATCTTCAAAATCTGCCAAAAGTATTTGTTGTTGTCTCTAAGAAGGAGTAATTTTCTCCTACAATGTGCAATTTATAGGCACTAGGTTTTGCTGCCTCTTATTATAAAAACAATTCATCTCATTGCAGAATGTGTGCTTAATTATAATTTGCTAGTGCCCTTGAGTTTTTTAAAGTCAAAATTTACTGCTCGAGTGTACTGCATCCGATAATCTGGTGACAAAGCAAGGGAATTAGCTTAAGGAACTGATTTTTCTAGCCCTGGATTTGTGATCTCTGACCCTAAGCAAAACATTTTACCTTTTTCATGAGTCAGCTTTCCCATCTCTTTTTTAAAAAATGGCTGGAGATTACTAGTTGAAAGGTGCCATATTTTTATTTTGTTAAGCGTCAGAGCACAGGATACGTTCAGCACATTGTTTATAATGTACAGGTCTGCATTTGAAACACCTCATCATATTTACACTTTTAATTTGGCTTTACTTTTGCTATCGTTGCTAAATGTAAGCCACCCACAGATTATTGCCATTGATGCTCATAGTAGTCTAAGTCATATCAGTGATTCAACCTAAACTTAGTGCTGCAACCAGTCAGTACTGCCAGTGGTCTTAGGGCTCTATCACAGCAAAGCAGCGTGGAGTGAAGCACATTTTTCTCTTGGCTTCTGGTTCAGACCAAACCAACGTGATCCCACTCGCACAGGGCACGTTGTCTGCGACCACGTGGTGCGTGAGTCTTGTCTGCACTCTTCATCAGTCCTAAAGACCTTTATCAGCTGTGCCAAGGGAGGACAAAAGATGGGGATGTTGTGCACGACAGAAAGCAGAGAGAGAGATCAGCTTTTTTCTCCAAAGACATGAGCTTTCTCTAGTTTGTGGCAACTTCAAGTAGCCTGCTAACAAATCTGCACTGCTGCTTCTGTTGCAGAGGGCTGTGGATATCATGTCAGTAACTGCTTTCAGAGCAACCCCAGGGGCATTTGAATGAACATTTTCTCCAACTGTTGACGTCTTGGTGGCCTCAGAAAGCTGGCCCCCTGTGGCTCATAATGGGATGGTGGCTGGATGAGATGAAACAGGGCATTTAAACAAACCACTGTTGTTTTTCAGCTCTTGCATGCATTCCTGCCTACCTATGTATATATCATATCACATCATGCATCTACATCCTGTATTTGTAGTTGACTGAAAAATATCTTTGATGAGAGCATGCAAAAAAACTCCACTATCTTTAAAGCAAAACTGCTCCAAAAACTTTGTTTTGCTGCCCACAGCACTGAAATGTTTTCTTTTACAGCTACAATATGAGAACCACTGGGAGACACTGTATGCCCCGGGGGTACACATAAACTCCTGACCCTGCTTAAACTGTGTGGCACACAACACTGGGCACACGTCAGCAACATTCATGTGTTCGGCACCACCGTACCAAACCATGTATTATGACACATCATTCATATCCAGCTGACCACAGGCCCAGCAATAATGTTGCAATCACTGGTCCTGATCGCTTCCTGCCAAATAGCGAACACAGCCTGTCCTCCCTAAAAATAGAGAACTTCTTTGCTGCACAGCAATTCCAGCGTCAGCACCAGAATCATACCTCTCCACAGTGTGCTTCAGGCCTTAAAAAAATTTTCTCCTAATTTTTTTCTGGCATAAAGCACAGTTTGGGAAATCTATTAGGGCTATTAATTTTGTTTCAGGGAGCGCAGGGGTGCTAGTGTTTTATTAGCACAGTAGCTCTGCTCAATGGCAACATCTGGTTTTCAGTGAGGTTTCAGGGTTGGTTGTTTTTTTTTTACTCCATTTTCCAGCTGTGTTGACTCAAGTCAGAAGGCAGTCAGCCACTTGTGAGACCGAGGTCTCCAAACACTTAAAGACCTGAGATATTCTTTGAAACTCCTGGATCTTGGAAAATTAGGGCAGAATCTGACAATACCAATTTTTCCTTCAGAGACTTGCAGCACTCACAGTTCTGGTTCCAGCTAGGACCAGGAAATTAAAAATCACATGGAAACTTTTGCAGTGTTTTCAGGAGATGACTGTAGGTTAGGTCTCCACAGAGGCAGAATGTGCAGGAGGGAGACTTAGTTTTCCCAGGTCAGTTGTGTTGTGTTGTTTGTGTATCCTGAAAGATGATTTACCTTGCTCAAGAAAACATGTAAGCCAAAAGAATAAAATCTAGGTTGTCTAGTGCTAAGAATGAGAATGCAGCTTTGGTGTCAAGGCATTAACAATTCATTAGGCTTACCTGTGTCCCAGCAGTGGGGCCAGCCACGAGACAGATACTCTTACAGATAACACCAGCTGCATTTCAGATATGTATTGGGCATATCCCAATCCCATCCCTTTGGGACTTTCGTTAGCCAGGTGTGAGTACGCACCTGTGGCTCGAGCTCCAACACAGCAGGGAATGGGGAGCCAGAAGGACGCGTAAAACGTGCACCTCTACGCTCCTCACCAGCTCTCCTGCTCTCTGCTCCCCAGCACAGCCTGGGCCCCAGCCTTCCCCTAGCCCAAGAGCTGTGGTTCCCTGCTGAATCTCAGGGAAAGGCTGAGATACCTGAAAAGCCCTGAGTGCTGGCAGGGTGGCTCGCCTGCTATCTCATCCACCTTTTCTTCTGTCCTTGCTTCCTTCCCTCTATCCCGTGGCACTCACTTTTAATGCATCTCTCCTATTTTCTGCTCCTGCATTTTGTCCTTTCCCTGCTCCTGCATTATTCAGCTTTCCTTCTCTGGCAGGTTTTTGTCCTCTCTCTTTCACCTCTCAGCTCACCATGCTCCTTGTATAGGAGGAAAACAGCAAGCCATGCAATACAGCCTTGTAAGCCATGACTAATGGCAGAATGAAAGGAAGAGAAGGGAAGGTGGTTTTAATGCTCAGCATCTGAAAATTAAATGTTTGCTTATTCTGCATTCAGTTTTGGTAGAGGCGCTCTAGGATTCCTTATTCCTGTCCCAATTACCTGACTGAAGCAGGAGGCTGTGCCAGCTTGGGATGTGGACTTTAAGTCCAGACTCTACCTCTGTAGCACTCTCCAAGGCCAGAGGAGCTTCACTGATGCAGCAGGAATTTGCCCAGTGCCAAGCATAGGTGGCATCCACTAGCCATGATGCCTCATGTTCTCAGTTTTAATCATTTAATGTTGCCCTAACTTTTGCCCTATTCTCAACCCTCTTTTTTTTTTTCATGAACAAAAGCATAGCTGAACTAGGAAAATCAGTCTGCACAACAGGAACCATTGAGTTGTTTTAGGGTTAAGTTACAACTGTGTTGGTTTTTTCCATGCATGAGTTTTCTTTTTTTTTTTTTTCCTTTCCCAGACTGCTTGAGTCCTAAATTCCCCCTGTAAATCTGCTTTCTGTACCATCGGTTCTCAGAACAATGAACTGCTTGATATACCTGATAAGAGTTAACATGAAAAATGAATAAATCATTTGCTACTCCCTTTTCTTTTCTGCTGAAACTGGGTGTTGGTCTATAAAATGAAGGAAGTTACATTGAGCAGGAAGTTTAAAAATGCTTAGACAGATGTCATTAAAAAAAAAATCAAAATTGGCTTCCTGCCAAGTGTCTGTAATTAAAATTCTTCTTCTTAGTGAGAAAAAAGCAGATGCAAAGGGAGATTTCCTGTCTCTCAGAGTAGGAAATACAAATAACTGTTAGTCTCGCCTTTGTGTGTGCATGTGTGCACGCATGTGTTTGTGTGAGTGTGTGTCATAGTGTGGGACTCTGATGCTTACTTCTGGAGTGGCTTGTCATAGAAAACTTTAGTCAATACCGTGTGGATGGGTGCCTTATTAATCTATCCTCTTTTTCGTCTTGTTTTTAAATTAGATCTTTGTTGAAAAATAATGTATATGAATTGCCCTTTCTGTATTACAGATCACAGAAATGGCTGCTCTTATAGAAAAGAAGAGTGAATTTCTGTGTGTGGTGTTGAAGGGAGAACAGGATGTGGGTGGGTGTACACATGTGTATATAGCTATACTCATCTATATACATCATATAGCTATAGCTGATAGCTATATTAACTTAGAAACCAATGCAGTTAATGTCATGCAACTTCCTAGCATACATGGAAGTATAGAAATATAAAACTGCTTCTATCAGTATAACTTCTTTTTTTCAGTGCAAGCATCTTTAGTTTGATATAATGCCTTTATATTATATTTTAATTTTGTTTCTTGTCTGATACACAAATTCTAAAGCAGAGTATTAGCCAAATTAGGCAAGTCTGCCATCAGGGGATGTGCTCTATGACTTGGTTCTGTAACCACTGTTTAAAGGGGCTGATTCCTTTTCTCTTTTATGCAACTTACGCGATGTACAATCCATTTACTGTGTTTTTTTCAGACATTGCACTGAAGTTTGGAGTTTTGTTTCTTTTTAAAAAGAAGTTCTTTTTGAGGAATGGCAGACAAGGCATGTTCCAATGTTGATCCATGGGGATGTTGCTGGAGCAATACCCCTTGGCAGTTGCACTAGTTTGTGTAGTGCGTGTTCTGTTTACATATCTAGATGGGGTGTTGTTTGCTGCTTTTAGAAGCCTCGTGTTTACACAGGACAGATGTACCGTATGGTTCTTCCACCAGCACTCATAACCAGCTTTAGTTATTGTATATCTGCATTAGTTATTGTATATCTGCATTAAGATGTATTATAGCATAGATACAGTTCCCTGGAAAAAGTGTCCTGGTAATATTGTTTATTCTCCTCACTGTATTGGGACAAATGGCTCCAGTGAAAGGAGGCAGTAAATGTTGGCTTGTAGTTTTCCTGATTTATTGTGCTATCCAGTGTCTTTAAGTAGACTATGCTTGAATTTGCCTCCAATTCTGAAAGTCAGGTATAACCCCAGCACTGTTCATCCATCAGTACATACTGCTCTAGCACATATCAGATAACATGTGATGACTATAGGCATACTTCTCCTTTTCCATGAGTGTATGACAATACAGAGGGATAGCTTAATTCTGCTGCTGTTTTCTTCAGGACTCCACAACCGCTCAGCTTCTGTTTGTGGGCTGACTGGTCTCAATGAAATTATTTTTCTGCAACAAGAACCACCACTTATATTGATAAACCCTGGCTGACCGCAGTATCAGAAGCTGGATGGTATGCTGATGCCATGTGTACTGACCTTTGTAAACAACTCTTCCATGATTTTGACATCTTTGAGTGCTCTTGGAAAAACTTCCCTTGGAACAGATAACAGAACTCGCTTCTATACTTTGAGTTGCCAGATTATCTGGCAAGAAAGCTGCTAAAGAGAGGTTCTGAGAACAGCTGAAAAAGAGCAAGAACATGCCTGCTGCAAGCAATAGAGCAACTGGTACCCACTGAGCAATAGTAGTGGTGGTCTGAAAACACAGGAGAGGAACATGCACATGTGTGTCCTATGGATGTTGCGGTGCTGTGAGAGCAAAGAAGAGCTCTTAACTGCTCAGAGGAATATAGAGGGGCTAGTCAGAATGGTCAACGAGTAATGCAGGCTCTAGAGAGGAGATCAGGTTACAAAAGCTATGCCCAAGAATGCTGTTAGAAACTTTAGCAACAGCTAAGTTTATAGTTCTTTCAGAAAATGAAACAGAAACAAACTCACAATCCATTTTATAGCACAGCCCAAGGCTACAGGTAATCCATCTCTGCCAATCCTAGGATGACCCCAGTAAACACATGTTGAAAACCAGCATTGCAACAAACCTTCTTGTTTCTGTTGAGATCCAGAGACCCTATGAAAAGGTAGGGAAGGTAAAACGTATGGCACTAACCATGAGAAATTCCTTGTTGTTCTTCCGGTCCTGACTTTATGCTTTTCTGGGGAGCAGTTTGCCTAAATCTGATCTGATTGGGTTTGAAGTTATCTGGTATTCCTGGTGGAAGACTACCAAATGCACCTTTCAGAGGTCCCAGGCAATCTGCTGGAGAGGTTTTATTTCTGCTTCCCAAGTGGAAAGGGGAGCCACAGCGGGATTAAGTGGCCTCATCTGTGGCAGCACCCACAGCTCCCAAATTCTCATCTGATGCCCTACATGGCTAATCAGCAAATGCTTAAACTTTTGCTTTGCTTTAAGCTTCTGAGCCATTACATAGAAAAGATAAGACAGTCTCTGCTGTTGGCAATGGTGACGTCCTCTCATGCTTCCCTCTGTAGTGGTGTGGTATTGTCTGCATTTGGGGAAATGTGCTGTGAGGGGAGGAAAATGGGGAGTTTTATTTGGGACAAGCAGAGGGAAGACTGATCCTTCTTCTACTAAGTATTAAATAATGCACCAATGGTTTTCACTCTTGTGCTGCTCTGCTGCAGATGTTTTGCAAGCAGAGAAGGAAAGCAATGGTGTTTTTTGTTTTGACAAAGCATTTTCATGAGCATGGCTGCCCATTGAAGACATCTGTTTAAGTTCCCACCCCAAGATAACAAGCAGATCTGGGCAAATATTTGAGACTGCTTTTTTCTGGCAGGTTTGCTTACGTTTCATACACATGAATCCAGGGACAAGTAGCAGATGCCCTGAGGAGGCCTAGCCAATGCTTTCAGCTGAAATGTGTGTTTTGTGTCCAGCGCATTCTCAAGGAGCTCTTCTGAGGAGTTCTAAGTAAACAATAAATCTCTCCACAATGGAATTTATACTGAGTGAATTATCAGGGTTAAAAAAATATTCTGTTGCTTTCAGCTCTTATCTTTGTTTACTGCATCGCCAAGGACAGTGACCTGCCTTTGTGCCCTAATACTGAACTGTCAGCAAGAGAGACAGGAAATGCTGCCTTCTCTATAGGCTCAGCATATAGGCTTAATGAGAAAAATAACATCTCAGCAGCAGTTGTTGGTTTTGCTCAGTTCAGTTTATTCTGTTTTGTTGTCTTACTTCAGTAAACCTAGATAATCTTAGAGAAAGGCCTTTGTGCCAAGTTTCTGAACTCTAATTTAGTGACCTTCGGATATTTAAACATTATTAAGACCAAGTCAAGCTGACAAAAGAGTCTATATTCCTTTCATTTCCCACCAAGCTGAGCCTGCTGCATCCTGTCTGGAGCCTGATCGTGCACAGCGCTCTCTGAACACGAGCCATCTTTCAGCTTTAGTGAGGAAGGAGTGCACCAACACCAAGCAAAGCACTGGCTCTGTCCCTCACTGGAGTAATCTTGGGTTCACAGGAAACCCCACCACTCCTGGGTCACCTGATTAGTAACTCCCCTCAATGAAGTAAGAAATGCATGATGGAGGAAATAGCCAAATAGGGAAGAACCGTCCAGGATGGAGCAGAGATGTGCGGGTAGCACTGCATGCAGTGGAATGGCATTGCCTTGTCTCAACAGCCCACCCTCTGGATTTTGGGGAGCATGGGACCTGAGAGCAGCATGAGCCTGGCTTCTAATTCCTGACACTGGCTGCAGGAATCCATCGTGGTGTCTGCTCAGGGACCACTTTTGGTGCAGCTCCTCTTGCAGAGGTCTAATAGCAGCAGTAGTTTCCCTGCATGGTTCCCACTTCATAATTCGAGAGGTCAGAGGTGCACGCAAGAGGGAGAATTCCCATGGATCTCAACCTCTGTTTGGAACCCAAGGACAGCATAGATAGATTAACTTTGAAGGCAAGTCCCTTAAACTTCAAATTACAGCTATTTTTTCCATGCTAAGGTAGGCAAACGCTGAGTTCCTTGGCTGGTGTGTGGGTAAGTGTGTAACACTTATTACAACTTTTTTCCCCCAGCAATTACACATCGTAAAGCAAGCTTTAATCACAGGTTAGGTTCACTTCTTTATTTATGCAGAAGGAATGTGTAAAATTTCTGTTCTGGTAGTCTGTCCACAATTCTGTTTTCCATTCAAGATTTACCTTTATTTTGTATAATATCAGTATTAGCTGCCAAGACTTGACCTTACTCATGACATAAAATCTTTTCTTAAAAAAAGCAGGGGATTTGCTGTTAGTGCCATGTAACGATCAGGCTTTAAACAGGAGCATCATTTGCAGCCGTCCACTGAGCATGCCAGCAGTATCCACACAATCTCATGATTAAGGTTTATCGGTCTTATTAAGAGTGCTGAAGGAGAGGAAGAGACTTTCCCAAATTTGCTTGGAAGGCTGCGTCAGGACTTGACCTTCTGATAACAAGCCCCATGGTTGTGCCACGCAGCAGCTACTCCCCGCACTCCTCCTGCCCTCCCAATAATGTGCCTGGAATCTGACCCCGCATTTCTTGCTGTCATGTTGGTATCAGCTGGAGATAAATGAAGCCTTTTGTTAACTTGTTCCTTGCTTTGCAGGGTGCTTTTCTCTTCTGCTTTAAAGAAGAGCCAATGGTGATGTGGCGCTGAGGCAGAGCTACATATAGGCACTGTCAGCATGGTGTTTGTAATATACTGGTCAAAGCATCTCTTATGGTAAAAATGAGGAAAGACTCCATTATAAGGAACACAAAAGGGATTTTTTCTATCAAGTTCACTGGAAGCAAGGAGCAAGCTGTCATCTTTGGCTCTTCAGCTCCCAGCCTGTGCAGTACTAGGGAGCAAAAGCGGTGACGTGCATATGCAGAACACAAAAAAAAAGTCTTCCCACATCCTGACCTAGATAAATAGGACTTGGAATGAATTTTCTGACTTCATAGCACTGACACTTTGAATCTTCTGAGATTTAAAGATTATATATATTTTTTAGTCATTTTTATTCCACTTCAAATAGATGGATGCGTTACAGAGAATGCACATGTACACGTGTGTGTGCACATGAAGAGAGGCCAAAAGTACTAATACCAATCTCTCTTAGTGTGCTGTCATGTGAAATAGGAAATGAATGTGCTAGCAAAAGCAGTGGATATGGACAGAAGTGCAAGATGCTCTGGCTCTTTTGAGCTGGATCACAAATACCCTGGGACTTAAGGCAGGGAAAGCCGCGAGGTTGCTCCAAGTTACGCTGGTAGAAGGCAGGTCTAAGTATGCAAGAGGTGCAAAAGGGGATCACATCCCCTTGCCCTTTTTACCAGCACATTTCTTACAAGAGGTGTAACGCAGGCAGAATATGAGAATATGATCCCAAGTAACCTGCTTTCAAAAATCTTTTCTTTCATAATTGAGCCAACCTCCCCCCTTGCTTTTTTTTTCTTTAGTGCGATCTAAGTAATATATGACTGAGGCTATGATGGGGGCTATCGAGATATTGCAAGGTGTCATTTAAACCAGAGCAGCAAAGTTGAAATAGCAGAAGCATACCATTGGCTTTTTAATTATCCTGCCTTTTTGCTAAAAAGTATTGTAGATTTCTTTATACACATAGAAGTAAAAGAAATAATAAGCACCCTTCATCAGTCAGATAGTCTCTATTTATACATCAGGGTAGGTGTGAGAAGCAAGAAGTCCTGTTTTTTCCCTGTTTTTTTTTTTCTTCCCGATTTTAATTTTTTTACTTTTAAATTAAATTTCTTCATTTAGAATCACACAGATGTTTAGGCTTTGGCCATAGATAAGTGGGTCTACATATAACAGCAACGACCAAAATTTATCTTTCTACTCCCTCTCTCCCCCTCACTTCCTCCCTTCCCCACCTCCCCCTAGAACTCAGCAGAAACAGAATGCTATATATAGACTCAGCACAGTTCCCTCTCCCCCCCCAATTACTTTGCCTGCATGTTTCAATTTTGTTCTGTGTCAAACTTTGCCAAGGTACCAAGTTTGGCATTTTCAAGAGGAGGTTGGATAATCCCTGAGGTCCCCTCCTCATAGTAACACCCTGCAGCACCCCCCACCCCCCCAAATGTGTGCTACAATACTGTGGGCACTCTGAGGGGCAGCTCACACTTTTCTGATGTTTATTCACATGAAGTTCCTGGTCTTGTAGACTTTTTTCTTTTTTTAAAAAAGTCTATGTGATTTTAGACCTGCACTAGCAGCAGATGGCCAAGGGGCAGGCAGGGATGGCCCATGGTGCTCTGTAAATGGAATATTACCGGCATCCTGCCATCACGCTGCAAGTCTCTGGTGTTTGTTTTGTATTCTCTCAAATCACTCAACACTGAAGTCAGGTGTATAACCAGAATCTCATATTTCATTATTAAAACAATAGACAACCAATAAAAAAAGTAAAGTAAAAAAGGTTTCTAGTTGAAAAGGTAAGACTGAAAACATGAATCCCAGTTCAGAAGCCAGAAGGCATATGAAGTTCAAAATACTGTTATTTGTCATAAATCTCATGTGTTTTCCAGCCAATTTCTAAGTATGTTGGGGCCTCACTCATAATGTTTGAGTGATCAGGGTTGGTAATATGCTAGCTGCTCTCATGTGTGTGACAGGCCCTTTACAGAAAAAGCCTACAGCTGTGCTTCATCTTGATACTTAGAAAATCCCTCCCCACAGATTAGCCCATCTAAGATATCTATAGGTCTTTGTGCCACAACTCGTGCTAAAAGGGCAAAAGATACCATCCTTTATTAGTTATTTTATATGGGCAAAGCTGCTAGTGAACCCACTGCAGAACACTATGGTTTATGCACTTCTCTGGCTTAAAAGTGCTTTTTTTGTGTTGAATGATTCTATGACGTGTCAATTTGTGGGTGCCACCTTTGTGTCTCAATGGCATCTGGATCGAGTGGCCTCCCTGTCAGGGCTGGCTCATACCCAGGTGGGTGCCACTGTGTTGGCCAGGTTCCCCTGCACTCCAGAACTTTTGAGACTTGATGCAGGATAGAGCTTTGAAAAATACAAATAAAGAATAAAATACTTAACGTTAAAATAGTGTGGCCATAAGTGAAAAGGCAGCACAAAGGCGAGGTGTTGAAAATTGTAAAAATAAGGGTATCCTTGGAAATACAGAGGTAAATGAGTGAGGTAGCCAGGCCCTGAGACAGGAAAGGATCAGGTTTAAGAAGCGAAAGTATTTTTGAGAAGCAAGAAAGAACAGCAAATTGGTCTTCACACCAGGACGTTGTGGGACTGTGAGGTAATAAATAAATAAAGGCCAAAGCAGCTTACTCATAAAGCAGAAGAAATGAGCAATACTTTCCATTTGCCTTCCCTGTAAAGTCTTATATCATCCTAAAACATGCTAGAAATGACCTTGTTCAGACTACAAATGAATTCTCTATTTTCTCACTGCTGACCCTGTGACTTCATCCTGCAGCTTTTTGAGTTGTGCTTTTGTTCCCCTTCACTCCCATGTGCTCGCAAGGGCCAGTGAGTCAGTACACGTGAAAGGGCTTCCTACCCATGGCAGTACCCAGTGCCCCCCCCAAACAGCTGCACTCCCCAGGCTCTGTCCTCAGCTGGTGCAAATGGGTGCAGTTCGTCTGACTCTGTGATTCAGGTCTGTGCTAAAGGAGACCACGAAAGATGTGGTCTCCTGAATCGAATACTATTCTTTATAATCTCTTCTCCAATATGCATCTTTAAACATCAGAAAGATCCCGGTCTCGGTTTCTTTTCTTGTCTTCTCCTCAGTTTTTGTGGATCACTTGGACACTGATAATTGCAAAAGAATTCCAGATAAAAATTTAAAGTTTTGTTTATACTTCTTGGGATTAAGGACAGGAAGGCTCTCCTTGGGGAGGTCCCGGTGGAGTTTTTCCACTGGCCTTTTTTTGATTGGAAACATTCCCACAACTTGGGTACAGTTTGAGTGTCATTATAGAGGTCCAGTTGGACCTTGAATAACCTACTGTGACTATCTGTGTAATCAGGACCAAGTCATTGTGAGAAGTAAATCATAAACAGATGGACAGTCATGCCGTGCTGCTCTACAAAGGATAGAGGAGAGCAAAGGCACAAAACATGACACCATGATGGCTTCACTAAATCTAAGCGTGAACAGGCTTAGGAAAATTTCTGTGTTCCCAGATGGAGAGAGATAGAGTAAGGGAATAAAAGGAAAGAAATCCTTGAATAGGCATCTGTCAGGATTTGTTGCAGACAGCTTTATCTGAATATCTAGAGAGGTTTTTCATAGGTTAGTGTCATGGTAGCAGACACCCCTGCTCACAGCCAGCTCCCCACTAAGCTTGTGGTAGTGGGTTTTCGACTGGCATATAGTTTTGGTTTTTTTTAAAGAGGTCTTCTTCATGCACTGGAGGAAGAAAACACAAAAGCTGTTTCAAGTACTATCAGTTTTTTTCACATACCAGTTGCAAATTGCTTTGTTGTATCCAAGGCAGTCAGCACTTTCCAGAGGGAGCAAAAGAGGAAAAGGCATTGAATAGCTTTGGTTAGAAAATAATTTTTTTCCCTTTCTTTTTCCATTTTTCATCTTTTCAGTTAAACTTGAGAAGTTTCAACAGGAACAAACTTTTCCTTTGTGCTTTGTAGAAAGGACACATGCTAAAATTTGGAGCTATAACTGGACATGGCTTTTACCTGTAGATTTTACTTGTATTACCTGTAGGAGATGCAGAAGTCTACAGCAAGCTTTGACACCAGAAACATTTTACGTTCTGTACTGTTAGTAACATCAGTTTCTCAAGGACAGGCTGGACTGTGAGTTACAGTTTTGGCAGCTGAAACCAAACAAAGCTCTTTTTTGTTTAAGACATATTTAAATGCCGTGCAATGGATTTATTTCTTTTTTGGTCACTTTAAGTCTATGCATTCAGAGCAGTATTTGCCTATTTATGAACAGGAGTCACACTGAGGCTGAAAAAAAAATCAGGCTACTTATGAAGGCTTCAGATGGTGGGTGCTCGACTCTTAAGGTTGTAAATTGATGGTCTCAGTTTTCAGCACCTCTGCTGGCCCCTTGTGCAGAGGGAGGGAGTATTTACCAAGAGCACCTCACACATGCATTTGGAAGATGACCAACTAATTAATGTTTGCTAAACGCTTCGCGAGCCTCAGGGGAAAAACAACCACAGAAAGGCAAAGTCTTATTGTTGTCTTACTGCACCTAATGTACATAAAATGTTTTCAAGGCATCAGGCACAACATAAATGTTGTATGGTATTAAAACTGACCTGCCCTTGTCGGAGCAAATAATAATTACGCTGAGTGATGAGAGAATCTTGCAGTTTCTTTGCTATAAATGTTTGCCTGTTTACTAATTCAGAAAAGGTCTCATCCAGCAATTGCTGCAGCCAATGACTTAAGCAGCCAGTGGCTCAAGAAGGGTGAATTACAGAAGTAATTTATTTTGTGTAAAATCTCCTGATCTCCTCATAGGTTGGACTGTGCTCTCTAGGACATATTTCCCCAAGTTGCGTGCCTGGAGCTGAGTCACCTCTCAGTCTGTAAGGCTGATATAGAGTTGAAGAACGACCAAAAATGACCTCACTTCATAGCCCATAAGATAGCCTCTATTTGCAGAATGAAAATTCATGCTGATGCCCTTTAATATAAACATAACGTGAGGAAATGAACATTTGATTAAACTAAACACACGGGCCTTTTATATGCAAGGCCCTAATTTAAAGCACTGTCACCTCCATACAGAAAATACCAGCTGGAGCAGGAATGATTAAATTAAATCATCTGGCTCTTATGTGATACCATGAATGTCTGCTGAGAAGGAAAAAAAAAAATCCCTCGTCTTTTTTCCTGTAGATCTGCAGCAACCATCAAGGGACACTTCCATGGCAGGAAGGATTAAGTCTTGCACGAACTTCAGTGGTTAATGTGCTTTGGACTGGTGACATGCCCTTCGGACAGACCTACCCCAGTTTTATAATTCTCTTTCGCAGCCTTTTGGGCCTCTGGCAGTCCTTTCTCCTGTTTAATTTCCTCCTTGCCTCCCTCCCACTGGGATCCTTCACCATTCAGCATTTCTGCCACCCAAGTAGAAATTTTGTGTCAGACAAGTGTAGAAAGAGAGACTTTGAGCCTCGGTGGGCTGCAGAGAGAACCGGGGCCGATTTCCTGGGGGCTGAGTGTTTCTTAAGGAGGCAAGAAAGAGGCAATGTCTGTGCCTCTGATGAGCTTAGCTTGCTACAATGCATGGCCAGGGATTATACCCCATCCGCAAATAGCTGGAGCTAGGCAAGCATCGCATACAGGTAGGGAGCCACTTCTAGAGGGGAGCTATTCTTCCCCACCCAACTAAGTAAAAATATGAAAACTAGTGTAGTGAGGGCACTTGTGTATGAAAAACTGCCTGGCTTGGCAATATCAGCACACTGGGGACCTGGCCCTTCCTTCGTGACAGCAGAGTACACCAGGCACCCAGTCTCACAGTTATTTATTTGATTTTCATTTGAGGGCACATAGTTCTCTTGGCATGGGAATCTGGGATTAGGTAAAGTTGACGAATTTACAAAACCAAAATTGAAACAAGTTTTTTTCTTGTTTCTTTTCATTTGTAGCTTGCCTCATAAAGGATTTCCTTAGCGGTTTTCTTCTCTTTTCCTGACTTTCTTTTTTTTTCCTGCATCTTCTACCTGATGGCACTCATTCTGTTCTTGCTGATTGCCATGTGTCAGTAGTAATGTAGGTGGAAGAGAATTTCTGACTGTTTTGGTTGCAGCTTTTATGTTTATCTGTTTGGTTTCAGGACACTGTTCAGTTTCAGGAAGTATTTTTATCTCATAGAAGTTTCCTTGTGAGCAGTGATGCTACAAAAACTTCGTTTTAGCACTGTGAAAGCCACTGGAGGTAATGCAGGTCTGTCTTCTGTCAGGAGCTAAAGTCTTTGATTCAAAAAGCAAAGTAGCATTAAAGTAAGTTGACATTGGTGTAACCTTATACCTTCTGGCTCTTTCCCCAGCACTATTTGGTGCATACTTAGAACCGCATTTTCCTCTCCTTTACACTGATACAGCCCCAGGGAGCTCTGTGGATTTGCACCAAAGCAAGGGAGGGAGTTTGGCTGCAAGGTCTGTGTGTAATGTGGTTATCAGTGTGAAACTGGTGCACCGGCCTTTCCCACCAGCTCCGAACGTGGCCTTCAAATCAGCACCTTCTTCTGTCTATGCTGAGTGGACTTGCATGGTAGTAAACCCAGAGAGAGGTGGAATTAGAGGTGATGGTGACTGGTAGGTGACTTGAACAGAGATCTGTAATACTAAATTTATTTGGCACTCACAGTCTTTAGGAGGAGCTGGGAAGAATTTGTTTGACGTGTCTGAAGCACTTTGTGTTTTCACATCTTGGGAAGTGCCTCAATGAGCAAAGTAACTTTCCCAAACCCAGTGAGCATCCACTGAGGGTGGGGGTGAGAGTCTGACAAACTTCCATTTGAATGACAACCCAAGCAGATGAGAAAAGTGGTAGATAACCCACATGGAATAAAGGAATAAAAAAAAGCTTAGGAATACGTGTTTTGGATAGCCTTTCCTTGCTTCTGGGAAAAGAGGCATGAGGGGATGGAGCTGAAGACTTCGTTTAATGTTCATTCCTAAGAGTATCTGAGAAGGCACAGTGCTGCTGATAGAGGCTTCAGTGCTACCAAGGTGTGCTCTAAGAATTTCAGAAGTGGTAGGCAGTTTAGAAAGCCTCTTACTGCCACATCTTAATCTGGAAATCAGGCTTGTTGTCCTATTTTCCATTCCTGACCCTTGTCCTTGATTCTATAGAAAAGAATTTAATATTTTACTGAAAGATTCTGTAGGCCTCTGTCCCTGGAAGTGGCTAACAGGCACTTGGTGATTTTAGGCAGGCTCTTTTCTATCTTAAGGCAACAACTTCTGCCATGAGCTGCCTCTCAGAATGAGTGGGACTCAGGAGCTTCAGGGTCATGTTTCCCTAGCAGCATGGGCTGGTTCTGCCTGGTGCCATGCCTCAAAGGGACATCTCACTTGGCAGGTGCAGGCTGGACCGCAGACAACAGAAAGAAAGGATTTCCAGTAAGAAAGAATTTGCAGTAAATATTGCATGAGGACTGTCTTAAGCATTTTTTAAGTGTTTGGTTCAAGATCTGAGGATAAAGCTAAGAAATTTTACTTCATCAACTTTATCCCTATCTTGCTGTCTGAGACTGTAGGGAGGTTTTAGCTTGGTGCTTTACAGGTATTCCAGCATGGTGTCATAGAAGTGGTAAAACATGAGACAAGCTTTCTTTAAGCAAGTAAAAGATAGGTTTCTGTTAAACCATCCCAACCCTTTTTTTATTGATCTACATTTTGAGTGCTGTCCTGGCTAACTTTTCCTTTCTTGATATGGTTGTTGGAAGGTTGTCATGGGGCAACCCTAGTTTGACGTTGTACTTCCCGGTCTTGCATTTCTTCCCCTCTCAGAAGCTGAGTGAGGCACACAAGCTCTAGATCTGTTAGAGGATGAGCAGCTCCTAGAGGTGACCAATAGAGGTCAAAACTCCAGGCAGATTCCTTGATCTATCAGCAGCTTTTGATCCATTTGATCAAGAAACATTATTGACCTGTTTGTGAATGGCTGTTGTCTGAATATCTCTTTTGGCAATTTGAAAGGGGGGTGGGTGAGAGAAATCAGGGGTGATGCTGGCTTGTTTTTGACTCCTATCCTATTGCTATCCAAAGTCTACTTTTTGGGGGAGAACCCATGTGGACGATGTAACTATGCCTACACAGATAACTCATGGTCTGCCTCTGCACGTCATCTCTCTGACATGGACTTTGTCACAGCCACACCTGCCCATGAGGCATCAGATTTGAATTGCAATTTCTCAGAAACCTCAGCTGGTTCAGTATCAGGCCATGACTCAGCAGCACTTGTTATGAGGAATGTGGTCTCGCAGACTTTGCTGCTTCCAAATTGATTTCAGGTGCATGTCACACTGTCAGCTACACAAAATTTTCTCTGGTTTTTTTTTTTTTTTTTTTTTTAATTTCTGAATGCTGAGCATTACTAGACCATGACCAATAGGATAAGTGGAAATCTCTTATTCACTGATGTGTACTTTGAATTACCATTCCCAAAACAGAGGCAGTAAAGGAGGATGATCTGTGCCTCACTCATCAGCTACTTTGGGGAAAAGTTAGTATCTCATCTTCAACTGTCACTGAAGATTGGTTCATTCTGGACGTTGTATGGAAGCAACTGAGGTGCAGGCATATGTTCCCTTCTGCTGACTTGGCTGTGGTGATGCTAACCACAGCCAGCAAAGAAGAACGAGCAACTGGTAACAGTAACATCTCAAACTGCAGCAGAGTGATTGGCCAGACCGCTCCTGTCAGCACTTGTATTTCCTTGCTGTTCATTGAAGAATTAAAAGTTAACTGAGGGTGGTGGCAAAAAATAGGTTTGCCTGCCTAGAAAATGCTAAAACCAATACTGAAAAGCAGAGGTGGATCTGAAGGTAGTTATCTCTCTTGGAATTTATATGGGGATTAAAACACGTGTCATCATTGTAGCACATAGGCAATTTTATAATCACTGCTGGTATTTCACCTCAGGGTACTCTGTGGGATGAAGAATTAATTTTCCATCTTTTTCTAAGGAATAAAGGCCTGTGATTTTCTGTCAGTCATAAAGGAGAGTTTGCAGCCAAACTAGATGCTTTCTGGCCCTCAGAAGTGATTAAACGGTCTGGGATTAGCAAGGGTGTACCATCACACCTCTGGAAATCGAACTGGGGAAATGTGTGCAGAGAAACACCTCAAGATGTTACATGGCCATTCACTTCCACATCAACAGGAAAAGACTCTACAAGGCTGTGCAAAGCATAAGAAAAGCTGATGTGCAAAGCAGTGACTGCAAAATTAAAATATAGGATAGTTTACTATATGCAACGTCTTTCCTTCACCCCATCTCTGCTTGTTAAAGACAAGAATCTTTCTTAGTGAAAAAATACCTCATCTTCAGTACAAGGCAATTTATACTTTTTGTTGTTGGGTTTGTTTTGTTTTTTTTTTTTTTTGCAGGGGGTTAAAGTGGCATGTTTGCACAACACCAACCCTCACCCCAGCAAACCTGCCAGCAGTTGATAGATATAAATAGGGACATTTAGGGAGAAAAGCATATTTACGTTCCTTTGAAATGTGCTTGGCTAAAGGCATATTTTTAAGAGAGGGAGTGGAAAAACAAATGGAAAATATTTTCTTTGAAAGGGAAAAAAAAGCAACAAACTGTCCTTCCTAAATAGAGATGCTTGGCTGATGTGTACTTTACGCAGCTGTAGGTCAGACCTTGCAAACAACTACTAAATTAGGTCCAGCTACTTTGATGCTAAAAGCATGGAAGTGCCAGTAATTAAGTTGCATCAGATGTAGGAAATGACTGATGTGTCTGTTGTGCTCACGATAGCAGAGTTCACTCTGCTGCCATTTGACTGACCCCCTTTATGTTAGCAAAAGGAATTTTCTTTTAAGGAAAATCAGCTGTTTTTACACCTTTGTTTTGTTTTCTGAACTGCTAATCCCCTGAAGGTATAGAAGCTATTTGAAAGAGCAAGTCAAAGCTCCAGTAATTTAGTGTTATATTATTTGCTGATGTATGGTTTGATTTAGTGGCTACTTATTATATCAGGTTACCATATAATTATCTTAATTATTGACTCCAGAAGTAAGTAGAGGGATTATGAGGGAGACAGAAAGGCCCAGTGGAAAGAGCATGGTTCAGAGAATCGAACACATCTTGGTGAGCTCTTGGCTCCACCACTCATTTTCTCTGAGCCTGAACTCTTCCCTCAGCCAGCCTGGCCATGAAATCAGGATGGATTGCAGAGACAGGACTCAGATGCTTAGCCAGGATTCAAAGAGATGCAGGAGAGCGGTATAAAAAGAACAGAGGAAGGTTCTGAAAGACAGTTGTAAAATTAGCAGAAAAAATAAAAGAATACTCACCACAGCATGCATTCACATCAAGGAGTGGACCATCTTTGTGGGCATGGAGAAGGGTAGTTTTGCCATGAAGGCTTGAAATTTGAACCTACATTTCCAGCCTCTGCTACTGATTCTCTCACACCCTCCCCTCCAAAGTTACGCAGCCCTCAGCCCTCTTTCTGCAAAACAAGGATGATAAAAATCATCCTCCTGTCTCTGGTCTTAGCCATCAACATTATTGGAGCACAGTTCCTCACACAGCCTTCAGCCATGGTTCTCATGACATTGTGGCCATTTTTGGCTTTTAGTCTCCTAGTCTTTGTCTGATAACCATTGACCTAAGCCAAAGGTTTGAGTTAGCAGGCACCACTGCAATATAAAAAAAGGCTGTCAGGGCAGTCCATACTTCCTGTATTGATAATATTTGACATATACTGACAAAATACTTCATCTATTGACAAGCTGAGTTGTATATTTTTCTCTAAGAGAGGAGCAAACATGCTGGTTCTGTTCAGCCTGTGCAAATTACTTTCTCTGGTTTTGCTTTTCTTTCCTGAGCCAAAAAATGGGGATAATAGAATGTATCTATTTCCTTCCTAGAAAAGATCAGCTAATGTGAAATGGTGCATGGTGGCTTAGTGCTGAATAAGTGGGATACCCTAATCCAGCAAGGTATCCTTGTTCTATTGTATGCCTTTTCTGCATACCATCTGGAGTTGTTCTCTGCTTAGTATTTTCAGTATGTACCATATGTTTTTGCATGAAAATTCAATAAAATATGCATTATACATGAAAAGTGCTGTAGTAAATAAAGGAAGGATGGAATCCAGTCCCCTTTGTGAACGGCAGGGGCCCCAAATCTCCATAAAAGGTTTAGTCTAGTCTGACGTCTGTGCTTTTCTCCAATTTACTCTGTGTCAGTCTTTAGGAGATGCTCTAATTTAAAACAAAACTCGACTTTCCTGATGAGGTTATTCGATGTTCTTTGGCTGCCCTCTGCTGAGAGCACTGAATAAGACAGGGAAAATATCCTCTTTCCAAGGAAGGTTCCATTGGAAGAAATTCCCTGTTTATCCATGTGCTGACTTCTGTCACTGCTGCTGGTGGGAACCCGTGGTTTGGTGTCTCTCATTGTCTCTTTGCCTCCAGAGTGAAAAGTCTTCCAAGCTACAGCCCTATTCAGGTTTTAGTGCCTACCACTCATTGTCAAGGGCTGGGTGGCTTTGTACACTTATGAAAATGTGGGTTCAGGCATTGACCACTATGCAGAATTAAGCATTAAACAAGGGGTGGCCGCAGGAGGAAACAGGCTTCTCTACCCAGGCACTGTTGCAGTCCTGCCAGGTGGGATTTGAGTTGTACCTCAGCACCCCCCTTCTTGGCAGAGCAATTTGCTACTGCCTGCTGTTCCTCATCAGGGTGCCCATTTCTTCCAGTGCCATTTCCACCCCTCCACAGGCATCACAACACTAACTCTTTGCTTTATTTCTATAACTGGGAAGGGGCAAAGGGTTTGTTCCAGCATCAACAAGAGTAACTGCAGGACTTGCTGTGAACAAAGTGTGAGCTGTGCTCTTGTCTTTGGGAAGAAATAAGGGTCCTGTGCAGATTTTGGTGCATGTATAAAGCGATAGCTCTGTTGTAGCTATTAATGCTCTGTGTAATGCCCTGTTTTTAATACTTCCTAGCAAGTTGATTTATTATTATATCTTCATCTGGGCTGTGCACCAAAGCATTTCGATGATGAAAGGAATGTTATACACACATTTAATTACTGCCCACATTTTTGTATAATTTTATCATTTACTGTTTTAGATGAGACATCAAGTCCTTCTACAGGAAAGATGCCCAGTAAAAAACAGATGATTTAAAAGCTAGTCTGAGATGAGTTTAGCTCTTAAATATGAGAAAATATAATTGTTCCTTTCTTTCTGCCCTTTCAGATGGTCCCTGATTACCAAAATGTACAAGAACTCCCTTATCTGGACATGGTGATTGCAGAGACATTGCGCATGTACCCACCTGCATTCAGGTATCTGGAGTTTTTTCCTTCTGATTCCACAGGATAGTTCCTTAGCTCTATAAAATGAAAATCTGTTGTTGGAAGACCTATGGTCTCTTAGTCTCTGTGCCAACATCAATACTGGTTTGTGCATTTGAAAGATATAATGTGGCCTATTGAAGGAAAGCTGGCTAATTCTGGTATTTCTAAAGTGCTTTTTTACAGCGGATTGGCCAAGGTTGCTTCCTCACCATTCTCCACATCCCCCAAGGTTAGAGGATGGAGCCATTTTGAAGCAGGCCTGGCCTTAGAAAGCCAGATGCTGCTTCTTCTGTGTGCATCAAGCTTCAGAGATACAGACCAAAGACCTGCCCTAGCTTATTGGTCATTAAGGCCCTGATCTGTGGAGGGTTGCATATCCAGAAAGCTGTATTTTACATGTGTATTTAACTTCAGCACATTTTCACTTAGTACTGCATTATACTAACATAGCTAAACTAATGGTAATATCCATTAAGTTTTGAAAGTTTTGTCCTGATTCACACAAGACTAATTCTACTATGTTGATGAACTGAAAACAAGGGAAAAAGAAGTTAGAAGATTGTTTGATGAAGTTCTGACTTATCACAAACATAAATACAAATGTTAAGGAATGGAACTTTTCAAAGTGATCAGCCCATTGCACTGCTTCTTGTGAAGCTGGAGGAAAAATTCAGATGACTGGAAAGGAGCCAAAGCTGAGCTTGCTGTGAGAGCCTTTGAAAAATTTAACCTGTGATTGCAAGCACCTTAAAATAGAAAAACTTTAAATCATATTCTCTTCTATATGTTCACAAAGATTGGAAGTCAAGATTTTTTTTCTGCAGGACATCTGCAGGATTGTTCAGAGAGTAAACGTCAAAGATATTTGCTCCTGGATGAGGTGATGGGGCTTTACTGTGTTATACATGGCACATAAGTGGAAACTCATAAGTGGTTAAAGCAACAGGGGTCTTTGAGCTTTGTCTGTATCACTGGGAAACAATTAATGTTTGTCAGATGGGAAACAGAATGAGAATGGAGCAAAGTTATTCTGAAATTTTTGTTGGCATTTTCAGTGCTGTTTATTGACTTGGCTTTTACTCTAATGGATGTGGAATGGATAGGACAGCCCAATGCCTCTGAAAGATGTTAATTGGCTATGACAATGGTAATGCTGAGTTAGGGGAAAAATCCGTAGCAGCCAAGTTTGTTATAAAATGAGTTGATTTTCTTTTTTTTAATGAACTTACTATCCAGAGAACTTTCTTCCGCAGAACTCATGTTTCCACTATCACCAAATTCATGTAAGAATGAAAAGAATAGCTTGTCAATGCATTTTTTTAGCATGCCAGTGTTTTGTTGCAGGTTTGGAGCCTTTGTTATTTATTTGTCTGAGAAAGAGAGATGGGTGACAGCAAGGAAAGAATGTGTTTCTGTAATGATACCAGACTGACAGCCCTGAAACTGAAATCTTTATTCAACTTTTTAAGCAGAGTGTGGGAAGCAGGAAAGGGAGCTCCTGCACATTGTCTTGCCCCTGTGCTCGTAGCTGGTGCCAGGGAATAGCTCCCAGACTGAGACAGCAGGGCACCCACCTGGCTCTGGGCTGATTTGGGATCTGTAGTGACCACCGAAGCACCAGATGTTCTAGATCAGAACCTACCACCACACATGCACACCCACACACAATTTTTTGTAAGGTTTACAGACCCAAGCTTGGCTTTGGCAGGTGGCTTTTTTCAGTCTTCTTGTCACAATGTGGTTTCTCTGGACAGTCCTACTCTGTCACCTGTCACCAGGGGGTGGGAGGAAAGTGCAGAGTTTTTTTGCTAACATCATGGCTTTGATGCATGTATGTGAAATGAGGTTTTCCAAAGCTTATGAATTAGTTGTATTTTTGTAGTGGCAGCTGCAGCAGAACACCTAGGCCTAATATTACATCTCTTGCTAAGTTTCAGGTACCAACGTGGGGGAGCTTCTCAAATAAGCAAACTCCAAACTATATTTGGTATCCTTTTTTTTTTTCCTGAAAACAAACCAGCATATTCTTTGTACTTATTTAATTAGAGATGATAGATACATTTCATCAGCAATTTTCATAAAAAATTAGTCTAAATCCAACATTCACAGTAAAGTTGCAGTTTAACAGTTATTGCCTTGGAAAATGGTACATAGTCACAAATTCTTCCCTTTGAAAAGGGCAAAGATTAGCTGTCTGGGCTGGAGCTATGGGCTTCTAGATGCACTAGCATCAGCAACAGTTGTTGTATTTATCTACTGAGAAAGTGTTACTCTGGAAATTGTAGGGTCAGCTGAAGAGATTTACTTTTATAGATCTCTCCTGCTGTGTTTTTAACCTTTATTAATCATATAGGATACATGACATTGCAGATTCACTCGGGAAGCAGCTAAAGACTGTGTGGTGCTGGGGCAGCATATTCCAGCTGGGGCTGTCATTGAAACTGCAGTTGGACACCTCCACCATAACCCTGAGTTCTGGCCAGAGCCTGAGAAGTTCATTCCTGAGAGGTATGTGGAATAATGCTTTTCATTCTTAGATTGAAGTTCTTATTTGGGCCTGTTTAGATCTATGTTAAATGCCGGTTTATGCATTAGGGTGTTGTACAGAACTCCAGCCTGTCCAGTGGAGACACCAGATCCTGCTGCTCTTTCACAGTCACCCACAATTCATCCAAAGCAGTATTTCCACCAAGAGTGGAATTTAGTTTAATTTAGACCATAAAATTATGTTATTTCTACCAAATTAGACAAATGATGATAGTGGCGTATCCCACAGAGGGTGTGAGATTTCGTCAAGGTTGAAATTTGAGATGGATTTTCAGACCCATTTCCAAATCAGATACTGTGAATAATGTCTCTTCTGGATGCAGAAATTCTGAAGTGAGATAGTATATTCACTGACATGGATGTACCTGGGAAACTCATCCAGCTCCTGGCTGGTTTAGAGCACCCTTTTCACCTGAAATCTTGTAATGGTGTGGGTCCTCTGTGAGTGGGGAACCTACCCCATCTGCCACAGGGAATTTGCTCTCCATCTGTAAGTTAGGATCCTTGGTTCTTTCTTGGCAAGACATACATACTTTCACATGGAGCATTTATTCTCTTCAGCTGGTGGGGGGACAGTGGCAAGTTGTGGTTTTGTACCATGCCCTATCTTACAGATGCTGAGTTGAGCTTACAGGGAGAGTTTCAGCTGATGTGGTGCTGTGTAGAAGCACAGTTCAGTTTCGTGGACAGATATGTTTTTAAGCTGTTTTGTGGGCAGATGCATTTTAAGCTACCACTACACTGAAAAGTTTACTAAGTAAAAAAAAGTGACTGCTCCACAAACAACTGGGTGTGAGGCAGGCAGCCCAGAACCACCTTTGCCAGTAAGACAACACATGTGTGGTGTAGGTGGGTTTGCCTAATGCTCCTTCTGGAACAAATCTAGGCATATGCTCTGTAGGGCTCTTTTGGCCATGAAGAAGAGCATTTTCAGGGTTAGAGAAGCCCAGAAATTTTGCTGGAGAGGAATCCTAGCAGTAACTGGAAGTCTAGGGTGGGTTTTTTTAGTAATGCTTATCTACAAATGTTTTCTTAATTGTTTATTCACCACTTCAGTGATAGCATGAAAGCACATTACGGAGTAAAATGGACAGTGGGGGCTGCAGTCCCCTTTACTCACACAGTGCTGTTTGTAATGAATCTGAGATTAATTCCCTTTTGAAACTTCCTGAGGAATGATGTATAATTACTAACGTTCTCCTTGGATTGTATCATTTGGTAATGTTAGTAAGAATTACAAAATAAGAGCTTAACAAAAAATAAAATAATTTGTCTACAGCCTTTTTACCCCTAATATTTATTTTTGAAATCGGCCTTTGGAATAATACAGGGGAGACTTTAAATTTACCAGAATGATATATGGGAGTGAGCAAGGCAAGAATTGCATTAACCTATTTGGATGGGATATGCAACAGTATGTAAGTTAGTGGTCCTTCAGTCTCAAATTACAGGCTTCTATAGTACTTTTTGGAGTAGTAACTTGATCTTATTTAGGATATCTAAGTGTGGAGATGGGATTAGTGGAAATACATAATATTATTTTTTTCCAAAGCTCAAAATAGCCTGTATTACATCTCATCTCTTTCTACCCTGCATGAGTTCTCTGGGCCTTAGCAGTCTGAAGTTCTTGCAAACTATATCCAAAGAGATGAGAGATTCTGAGGAATGACCCCATACATGAAGGCAGAACCTGTATCCATGCACAGAACTGGAAAAGTAGTTTGGTAGTACAATAAAAGTTCCAAATACCTTAGGACATGGGAGGATTATGTAGATTTCCAGGGTAATGCCATCACTGTAAAGGTTTGCTTCTTTCGAGGCACCACTGAGTAGTGACTTAATACAGCCCAGGATTAGCCTGACCATGTTGATTATGCATTGGCCCTAATAACTTGTACTGACTCAGACACTGTATTCTTGTCTGTATATATTTTATCCAATAGGCATTCATCTTTGCAGATGTTGGCAAACAGATTTTACTTTTTTTTTTTCCCTTTGAACTGCTGTTCAAATAGGAATTTTGTTTCCCTCATGGAAAAAAAAAAAGGCTCATTTCTAATGGGCTGATCAAGTATTTTAAAGCTAGCTAATTGATGCAGATCTGCATACAGATTGACACATTAATCAGTCTTTCCAGCTGGACTGAGGTACTGAGATGGCTCAAAGAACAGAACCATGTGCAATTTTAATGTTTCCCAATTGTGAACCTGGTCTCTTTAGGCCAAGAGCAGAGAGAAGGGCTGTACTGAATTTGTAATAACCATCTTCCATGGCCTGTCCAATGCCATGAGATTTCATCTCCCCTTACAAGCTTCAAAGAGCAATTCCTGTTGACCTTCATCTGCAGGGCACAGCAAGGAATGCTGTTGCTAATTCTATTCAGTTCAGGTTGCAGCCTATTAGTTTCCTCTTTGCTGTAATTTCTCCCTCACGTGTGCAAAGGTGTGAGGGACATGTCCCTAATCACCCTAGTACCTGAAGTTATCATTCTTCTGGGCATGGTCCTCGAATGAAGGAGAGTTGTAAAAGATAGATTGGAATTAATACTCATGTCTACATGTCCTCTCCTGAAATCACCAGCTGACAAAGGCTGATGGCTGTAAGTCAATTATCTGTTTACTTAAGATGTCAGGACATAATCTGTCAATAGTTCCCCTAACCTGTCTATTAAGACCAATTGAAATAACCATCTTTTGAGATTTAAATGAAAATCATGGAATCAGGAGCAAAAAGCATTCCTTGAACTGGTTTCCATCTCTGCACTCTTTAGGTTTACAGAGGAGGCCAAGAAGAAACGACATCCCTTTGCATATCTGCCCTTTGGGGCAGGACCTCGTGGCTGCATTGGCATGAAAATGGGTTTGTTAGAGACAAAAATGACTCTGCTGAGGATTTTGCAGAAGTTTCAATTCAAGACCTGCCCAGAGACTGAGGTTTGTACATGCAGGGAGGCTAAAGATCACACTTGTCAACTTGAGAGAGTTGACAGTATATCTTAGACAGAGGGTAACTAATTTGCCTTTGTGACTTCATTTGAGAAAACTGCTAGAGACACTTTCATAATAAGGAGGGACAAGAGGCCTGGACTGCATGTTTTAATCAAAATATGATTCAAGATATGTGATTTTTCCAACAAAATAAATGGTTACACAGCCCTACCTTAGTGGAGAGCGGTATAACAACACCACAGTCAAAATATCTTGATTTATAAAGGGTGAGAATGGGTGTACATACTTCATAGGATCTCAGCACTTTAGTATATGCCTATTGCTATGTACATTGCACCTGGCACTTACTCAGCAGCTCTGGAGTTTACAGAGTTAATTTCTTCCTGTTCAGATCTACAGTATACCCGGGCAACCAATGCCTCAGCCTCTGGCTGTAAATTCTATTTAATATTATGCTAGTGCAGCTGACTGTAGAACAAGTACTTTACAGCTTCTGCAGTAATCCTGGTATGAACTGGTCTCCCAGCAAAAGTGTCTGTCTGTGTATGGGGGTGTTATACACACAGAAACAAACACATACAACTGTACATAAGATGCTCTTTTTTCTTTCAGATTCCTTTGCAGCTCAAATCAAAAGCCACACTTGGACCAAAAAATGGAGTCTACATTATGCTAGAATCTCGCTAAAAGAAAATCTACATCCTGAAACCTACTGGGAGGAGACCCTTTGTTAGTGACTCACTAGCAAAATATAATTATTTTTCAAAACCCCAAAGACAGCTAGGAGCCTAAGTCCCACTGATGGTCAGTAGGTGCTTCCTCAGTGCCCTCCTGTGGGAGAGCCTCCAGTCACCTTTTCAAATGGGCTCCACAGTCTTTTTTGGCAGTTTTCAAATTACTGTGAATAGCATCTGAAAAGTAGCATCCCACTTTCACTTGCTTTTCGCTTCCTTTCACTCATCTTTGAGAATGCTTTCCTCCTGCTCAATTTCGACAAATGGAGCAGGTGTTAAGCGTACAAGCAATTTAAAATAGATTTTAATTACAATTCATTATATGGCACATCCTTCTCATGCACTTCAAAGTTTCTACTCTAGAGAAAGCCCAAAAGGCACCACAATTACAACAGAAAACCTGGGATGCAGTGCATTGGATTTTGTCGTCAACTCTGCTAACAATCAAAGCTGAGGCTCCTGCACAATGCTTAATCTCTTCCTGTGTCTGTAAAATGGAAAGAGTTGCACCTCCCTCATGCTTTGAAGTGATTTTATATACACTTAAATTAACAATTTGCACTTGGCACGTTGCATTGATAGAGGAATGAGGAGTTTCTCTGCTTACCAGTTACGTTCCAGTAGCTAAGACCAAGGAAATGAGGTGATGCCATTTTGCTGGCTACTGAACTGCTGTTGGAAAACTGGAGAAAAAGAAGATATAAATTTAAAGCAAGCAGGAAGACTGAAGGAAATTGAAGGTTAATCAGAAGGTGTTGTTACAACATCGCTTCATGATGAGGCTTTTCCTTTCCAAGCGCTGGAGTTGGCACTATTCTTGTCTAGCTCCTTGACTCAAGGAAATTAAGAGCATGCATGCACTAGAGCCAATGTTAGAGGAGTGGGATCCAGGATCATCAGTCCCAGCAGCTCTCTTGTCTCCTTATGTGACCCTGGAGCAGCTCATGTCCCAAGTGCCTCACTCGCCTCAGGAAGGAACTTGTCTGATTTCCAGCTGCAGCAGCACCATGGATCCATTCAAACTGTATGACTGTGCACATGCACCTTCACAGCCAAAACAGCTGTACACTTCCAGTCGTCAGATTTTCTCCATGCTCTTTCCTACTTCTCTACAAAGCCCTTCAACCACCACACAGCTAGTGGAGCAACACACAGCAGGGATCAATTGACAAGGAAAAACCCCACACCTTTCCTTCAGTGGGTGCCACAGACTGGTTGTCTGTACAATTGTGCTGGTTTTGTCTCAGATAATTTTCTTCATAGCAGCATGGGGCTCTGTTTTGGATTTGTCTTTCATTATTAGCAGTGCTTGAACAGAGTCAAGGCCTTTTCTTCTTCTTACACCACTCCATCAGCAAGGAGGCTTGGGGGTGGACAAGCAATTGGGAGGGGACACAGCTGGGACAGCTGACCCCCACTGACTACGGGGACATTCCATACTGTATGGCATCATGCTCAGCATATAAATCTGGAGGAAGAAGAGGGAAGGGGAGGACATTTGGAGGGATGGTCTTTATCTTCCCAAATCACTGTCATACATGCCAGAGCCCTGCTGTCCTGGGGATGGCGTAACACCCGCCTGCCCATGGGAAGTAGTAAATGAATTCCTTGTTTTGTGTGTGGCTTTTGCTTTATCTATTAAACTGTCTTTATCTCAACCCATGAGTTTTCTCACTATTACTCTTCTGATTCTCTCCCTCAGCCCACTGGGGGGAAGTGAACCAGTGGCTCTGTGGGGCTTAGTTGCTGGCGGGGGTTAAACCATAACAAAACCATGAGAAGAAGTTGGTGCAGTCTCCTTTTTTTTTTTTTTTTAAATTCCGTCCTTTATTTTTTCTTTAAAATTTTTGTATATAACAAAAACTCTTATGGCACTATAAAAATAAGGAGGCAGCTTTGGTTCTTTGCAAGTCTTGACCTTCTGCCTGCTTGACGTACTCTGCTTGAGGTTTCCTTAGGTACAGCATCTCTCTTTGTGGTATGCACAGAGAAGTGTCACAGCAGCAGGAGGAAGAGACTGACTGCTCATCTTCATTGCAAGGATTTCTGGAAGGAGCCATCTGCGCACTGATCCCTGGCTAGGTCCCTGTCTTTTGCTGCCTTCTTCCCACATGCTGCCTGAACACTGATCAAATTACTGTATCTTGTTTCTCAAAGATTGTGTCTTTCTCTTTTGTGTTTTTTGTGTTTTGTTTTGTTTTTTTTTTTTTAAACCAGAACTGTATAGGTACTAGTGATGAAGTGCTGACCTGGCAGTCTTGTAATAGTTCCTGTTTCTATGGAGCATCTCTGGCATGCTAAACAGTAGTGCCCTGTTACAGACACACTGCTTATATGAATTGCTGATGAAGTGATTTTTATTTATTTAAAAAGCAACACACTGTATATACCTTAGTTTCTATACATTATCCATAATTTTCCCTCCTTGAAAATAGTGTGCTGGAGGCTGATTTACTGTATACCTTATACGTACAGTTGGCAAAAAGCTGGATGGACCTTGCCTAAAAACATCTCACCTACTTGAATGAGCAGAAAGCTTATTCCATCTGAAGTCAGCTGCCAAAGGCTTGTTTGTTTTCCTTACATGAATTAGAAGATTGTTGTGTGCTTCATTTTTGACAAAATACTCCATCCTTAACCAAGCTTGTCCCTTTCTAAGATATGATTTTTGCATAGACTCTCCTTCCCAGTCCCTGCCTCTGCAACTGGAGCACTTACCAGTGAAGATCGGGGCAAAAAAAGTCATTGAGTACCTCAGCCTTCTCCATGTCCTGGGTAAACATATCTCCTGTTTCCTTCCAAAGGGCCTACATTTTCCCTGGTCTTCCTTTCATCACAGAGATACCTATGGAAGCTTTTTTTTGTAGCCCTTAATGTCTCTGGCCAGATTTATTTCTATCAGGGCTTGCTTTAGCTTTCTTAACTTGATCCCTGGCAACTTAAGACAGTTTCTCTGTATTCATCCCAGGCTACCTGTTCTTGCTTCCTTTTTGTGTTTCAGTTTGTTGAGGAACTCCTTATTCATCCATGCAGGTCTCCTGATATTGTTGCCTGACTTCTTTGTTGTGATGCATCACTCCTGATCTTGGAGGAGGTGATCCTTGAATATTAACGAGCTTTCCTGGGCCCCTCGTCCCTCCCTTTAGTCCTTACCTATAAGCTCTGTGTCAGCTCCTCATCCATCCATCCCCAAGTGGAGCTGCATGCCCTCCACCTGGTCATTGGCAGAGGGCAACACTCCCTTCTCATCAGGCTTGGAAAATGAACCAAGAGTATTTCCCAGCTGCGTTCAAGTTGAAAATGGACAGTATGTGTGCAAGTAAACTCCCTTGAGTCTGTGATAACATTTTTTCAACTGTTCTGCAAAGTTTTCTGGTTAGGAAGTGTTATCTGTTTTCACCTGTCAGTTTGTAGTAGTAGGGAATAGAGGAATTATTTTTGCATCTGAAGTCAGATTTCTGGAAGTGCATCAACCCTTGTTCTGCATGCAGACTGAGAGAGACAGCTAGAAAAGACAGAGCTGCCAACTTTCCAGTAATATAGGAAGAGCCCCAAGCCATTTGTTCCTTTTAAATAAAAGTTGGTGGTACAGTCATCAGACACTGCACAGACACATACCAAGATGTTTAATGACACTGGACCTCACCGTAGTTGTGTGAGCTCAGTGACATACCTAAAGAGCAGGCTGTCTTGAAGGATCAGTGAGCCCTCTGGAAGCACACATTTGCAGAAAAACAAGACACTAAACTGCCAGCAGTTCTCCAAAACAGAAACTGGTAATATCACAATAATCAGTGTGTTTGTGCACTCATATAACATGGTCCCAAATTGATCCTGAGCAGAGTTGGCTTTAGAATTAATTAACAAAAACCCAAAAAACACAACCAAAAACAACCAAAAAAAGAACCTAAAACCTGCCAAAAAACCCCCAAAATTCAGTCAACAGCAGTAAGGTTTAGGGAGGAACAAAGAAACCAATTTAAACTAACTCATTTCCTCAGAAACACTAAGTGTGTTGTCTTGCATTGCTGAGCTGTGGGTTTGTTTAAAATTGGGCACGTCTGTGTTACAAAAGGGTTTTAGTCATTCTCTGACAGCTGATACAAAGCAAAAGCTGCTTGGTAAAGGAAAGCTTCTATTAAAAACATCTTCTGATCTTTGTAATGATTACAGAAAGCTGTCAGTATAAAATGGTATTTTTAATAAGGCTGCTGATAGGAAAAAAGCTTTACAGTTTTGTACTTTATAAATAGTATTCCTAGAAAAGCAGAGTTGCATGTCAGAAATCATTATGTTTCACTGATTGCAAATTTGAACTATCTGTTCTTATCTGGCATTAAACTGCAGAATTTTCTCTCTGTGTGTGATACTTTTAGGAAATGAGCACCTTCTCATTTCCCTTTGTTAAACATCTTGGACACAGCCTCACCTGATACCAGACTCCTCCAAGTGTTTACAGCAGAAAACCTGGTAAAAGAATTTACAGCTGACTTATAATCTGTGTCATTGCTTGGTTCATACTGGCCCTGCTCACCTTCTTCTGACCCTGATAAGTCTCACTCGTCTCCAAGGTGTTTTCTCCCTGCACTACTGGATGCTGGGGCTCCTTTCAAGGAGGGAGAAGGATTCTCTCAGTTGATAGGATTTTTGCAAGTAGAGATGAATTCGTGACTGGGCCTGAAGAAAGAGGTGCAAGGGAGCTGTGGAGGCCCAGGTAGTCTATCCCTTGGTAAAACAGGTAAGCATCAGTAATCCTGGCCATGTAACAGCCATCCCACCTGGATTTTGTGCTGGACTTATTCCAAGTTAAGCAGCATTTCTGCAACTCCCACTTGCCCTTTGGCCCAAAGGTAGCTCTGAGCAATGGTTCCCAGAAGCAAAGTGCAAACTTTCTCCAAGCCAAGCAGCGCTGAGCACATCACCATAGGTGGTATGTGCCATCCACCCAAGATCTTCTCCACCACCCCCTACTTTACCAGGCTGCAGGTATCTGAACCAGATAGCGTACTGCCACTTAAGACAGGATTTTGACACCCACATCTTATAAAATCTGGGCAGAATAGCATCACAAACCTGGTTACAGGTAAAACTCATTAAATAGTGCAGTGTGTTGACTTTGGTGGGCTGCCAGACCCTTTCTCAACCCAGCAGGTGGGGAATTAGGGGTTCATAAAGTACCATCCTCCATACCACACTGCTGGCATAGCAAAGCTGTTTGGCTTCTGCTGGCTTTGCCGTCTGTCTTGCCTGGATGGACCTGTTACCAAAAAAGGAAACAACCTTCACAGTTTATCTTTCTCCTCACACAGCGTAGGAATGAGTGACAGATTATTACACTGTTTCTGCTCAGTTTCTTGTCTTAAGCAGCCAAAAGATATCCTCCTCACTCAGAAAAGAAGTTCAATATTACTTTTTGTCTAAAGTTTAGATTTAATGCAAACATCTCTTAAATCTGTTCATTTCCAAATGCAATCCAAACAGCTGTAAAAGGACTACTACTGCATAGAGTTTACAAATACTCACAAGTGTATTGAAACAGTATTGACAGAGAGAAAACCATTACAGGGAATTTAGTGGTTTGAATACCTGTTTATTTACTACACACAAGAAAAGTTACCACTGTAGTTTCAGAAGTGGAAAACACGGCAACTTTTCTTTTTCTGTGTTAATGGAGAAATAACAGATGACAAAGTAGGACAACCAGGCATTTTATTTGTTCTTTTACTTACACACATACACACACACAAGCATACGTACATCCTCTCCAAGAATTAAGTTAAAGGTTATAAAAATATAATAAAAAAGTCAATTAAAAAAAATCAAAACTTTTTGCATTAGAAAGATCGTTTCAGTTTTCTGGCAGAAGATTAACATGACTGAAGCTATTCTAGTTCTTAGCTGAAATGCTGCTTATGTTGAGAGGAAGAAAGGCATCCTACTATTATTTTCATTTGCCATGAACATGGGGTTTCTTTTGGACAAAAACCCTTATTCTGCACAGGTATTAAAGCTGTCAGACATACATGTTATCCTCCTCAATGAATGTACTATTTGCTGACAAGCTCATTTGCTGACATGAGATTTATCGTCTGTGTTCTATTACAAGTCTTTCAGAAGGAAAAATACAGTCAACTTGCTTTTCCATATCCAGTGTTTTACTGGGATTAAACACAAATGGGAGTTAAATTTTCCTTTAGGTAGCATGCTGCTAGTTTTATAGGTCACATAAAAAGGAGCCTTACTCCAGATAATCGTGGTTAAATTTCTGGTTCACAGTGCTGAAGTAATAAAGAGTTACCCAGTGTACACCTGTCAGTCACCATGCAGATGAATTAAAAAGAAGTGGTCCTAGAGATGAGCTTTTTTAGGTCATATAGAAAGTATATCTTAAGGCTTCTGCAGTACACTATAGCTAACCAGTACTCACCTATGCACATTAAATCTGTGATAAAGTATCTATCTATGCATCAGCAATTACATCTTATAAAAATACAGTTCAAGTCTTTTGATTGCACACATATATGCTGACTGCTCAACACTATTAACATCTTATGCTGGGAACAATTAAATATTCAACTTAATTTTCAGATTTTTAAAAGTTTCAGCTCTGTGGGTGAAGACTACTTTCCAGGTAAGCACATTTCTCCTGCAAAAAAAGTCCAGACAGCTTGATGACACAGGTAACCTGCATATCTCCTGCAACCAAAGAGGCAGTGCACCTGATGAGACAGTCAATCACCATCCTTCCCAACAGCTGTAAGAGAACCATGAAGTTGCTCCCAGAAACAAGGTATGATAATCAAGCAGTAAAAGGAGTGTATTTTACTCCCAAGTAGGGTATTAAATAACAGCATGAGGTGCCTCCATGGCACCTGCTAGCATTCTTTCGTTTGTAGGCACAGTGAAAGTCATGAAAAACTGGTGTCTTCACAGATAGAAAATACAGCACATATTTGATAGAGTAAATCAACCAAATCACACAGCACCAAGCAACCCTTGTTATGCTTATACCTTTGGTACTTGTTTTAAATGAGAAAATTAACAAGTAAAAATAAGTCTCTGTTCCTTTTCAACAAGCAAGTTTAATTTTTGAGGTTTTGTTGGCGAAGATTGAGCAGGGACAAAAAGGAGTGCTAGTAAGAATATATGCAATGAGTTGAGCACAGAGATTGTACAACACATTTGCAAGCACCTGAATGTCTACTGTTACAGGAGACAGATTACTAAAAAACCCAGCTTTTAGTCAGTTTTGAGTTAAAAGAGGTAGAGGGACACAGCCAGTGACCAATGAGCATGTGTAAAGATCCATCCTGAAACATTTCTGTTTGAACTTGTAAAAAAAATATTTGAACTTGTCATTAATTATTTGCTGTTATAGCAAATCCTCATGCTACAAGAATCAGCGATTTCTTCTAATAAATTTATAAAAGTCTCTAGTAATGTAGGGAAATGTAAAAGCTGCTAAAGAATAGGAGACAGACACGGGATTTTAGGAATTATAAAACATCCTGTGTCTTTTTATCCCTTGTTTTCTATTGCACAGAAAGGATAGAGAATAAATGTTTCTGAATATTCACCTATCCGATCACACAACTTCTATAAAAATCACTTTTTCTCTCTTATGCGAATACTAAAAAAATGTTTATACCAGTTAAACACAATGAGGATAGGGTTTGCTGCTATATGAGTTCTACTGGTGCCCTGTATTCTATGAGATACTCTGGATAAATCTGCTGCTTCTCAAAGATGACAAAGATAGAAGGGTTTAAAGCATCATTCACACAACTGTCATAGAAGTTTTGGCTGTCCTTCATGGGAGGCCGAACATAATCAGAACTACCACGAGTGAACTCCCCCACCAGCACTCGTGCCAGAAACATGGTCTTGCTTGAGTCTGTCCCACAATACTTGTCAGAGTAAGATGCATCCCTTGCAAAATAACTTCCTGCAGAAGAGACACCAAGACAGAGCTGATAAGTCACCAAAATTGCAGGGAAGAAAGCGATAACAGTGTGAAAGTGAATTAATAAACAAATCCATTAAGCAGCTCATGAACAGCCTTTCCAAAGCCTTCCCTTGTTCTCTATGTCCCTCTTAGTGAAAATGATCACTGTGCATTATCTACACTTTTTATTTTTCACAGCACACATATTTAAAAGCCATCCAAGTAATGTTTTAAATGTCATCATATTCCTGTAAAAGATTTCCTCCTCACCCTAGATGTCCACCTTCCCCAATCCCACCCAACTTCATCTCCTGACAGAGGCTATTAACAGTCATCAAAACATTTCTCAGAGTTACAAAGTATTCAGTCAGAAAGGTGGGCTAGTCAGCCAGTCAGCCTGTCTCTGCTATTGCACTTGGTACGCTGGTAATTTCCTGTACACAGGACAATGTAAAGGAATATAATTTGCTAACAAGGCATTCCCTAACCAGAATGGCATTTAGGTTCCTGGGGGGAAAAAAAAAAAAGCCATGTTGCCTTCCTATAGGAGTTTGGAAAAACTGGAACAGAAGTAATTCTGGAGTCTAGCAGAAACTATCCCTAGAACAGGCCTCTCCTGTCTTTTCTTGCAAGGATTGAGTGGAGCATAGAAGCCAAGGCCTTTCAGTATGCCTTAGCTCGAAATGACCATTGCCAAAGTAGCTATGTTGCCCACATCACGACAGAGAGAAGCCCTAGATTGACTGAGTGCCCCCCTTTTAACTGTATACCTCTGCAGTAAATACAATTTTTTAGCAAGTCTAAGATTAATGAAAGAGCTGAAAAACAACCTTTGCCGTAGACTGTCCCATTAAGGCCACAGATTCTCCAGTCGAAGTTTTGCTGACAGATGGCATCAATGTCTTTTTTATGGGTCCCATGAAATAAAAATCGCTCATCCGCAGCCTTTCCACCATTGCTCTTCTGCATTAGCTCCTTCTGCCTGCAATAAGAAGCAGTATCTTTGCAGTTCCACAGCGGCCATACCCACAGGTTCCAGCCATACTAGCACTCTGAAACAATTTTACAGAGTACATTCTGAAAATCCTTACATTAAGGCCTAAACTTAGAGCAAACATGGTATCTTGCTGTCTAGCTGCATACAAACATGCTTTCGTTATACAGAAATGCCTCCACATATTTAATATTAAAAATGTTTTCTTTTTGTTCACTGCCTGTGGGGAGGAGGAATCTTAGCAGTAGGTTTTTTCCAAAACACAGGAGTTCATGGAGTTAAGGCTTTCCCTCCGTGAGTTTTGCATTTAATTTTGAAGACTATTTCAGTTTTGACCAGCTGCAAACCAGTGTTTGTGCTAGATGTGACTGATTAGCAGCTTCAAGGCTCCACTGGAAGGCAGCTGTTCTGGACACAGGCGTGGCAGAAGTCAGAACCACTTACTCAGGAGCAAGGATTCCTCCCACACAGCTCCTCTGACTATTCTAAGTTCTGTGCCTTGAGTGAGTTTTGGTTTTGTTGATATCTCTTTATCTAAATGTTGATATTGGCTAGGTATTTCAGTGGGAGAGTGGAAGCATATGCATTTCAGAAATGTGTGTCTATCTTTAGCATACAGCATACAGCTAACTGCAGAAACAGCAAACTTCATGCATACATACCAGACCAGTATTTTACACATACCATTGATACAGTTCCCAGAGTGATGGGTTCTGAATTCTACAAATTCTTTTAATAGCTGTTTTGGGCATTGTACGTTGAAAGTCCACCTTGACTTTCTTGTATTCTTCAGAAGAACTGTCAAGCTCAATCAGCTGTAAAGAAAAGTTTGAAAAGTTACTCTCATCTTTTACTAAATCATGCCAAAGCCACCCTACCTAGTGCACTGCTTAGACCTTTAAAGTCTTTTCTGTGAAGCAGAGGTATGAACAGTGGAAACTGTCTTGGAAAAAAAGCAGATTAAAGATCTCTGCTCTGTAAAAGTGAGCTCTTATCTAGGGAACGTTAACTCCTGGTGTTTATGACACCCAGGTTGCTCTCTCACAGGACATTAAAGGATCTGCATGCTTTTGTGCAGACACTCAGCTACTCTTAATATTTAGGTCAAGATACATATGTATGCATATATCAAACGGTACCTAAATCCACAGCAGAAATGAGCACATAAATAAAAAATCTATGTTGCAGCAAAACAAAGAGCATTTTTTTAGGTCTTTCTGTTTATACTCCCTACAGCCAGTTAACATGAACTGCACTGCCTGTTGTCTTTCTAAATAAATAGAAAAGGTTTTATTTGAGCAAACATTTTTAGGGAAGAGTATGGTCACACTAACAAAAATCAGTTTCTTACATGACAATCGTGTTTTCCATAGGAATATAAAAAAATGTCAATGTTAGCCTTCCCTACTTTTAACCGACAATTTCTTGAGGATTTGCATTTTGCAAGTTAGCAATTTTCAAGCTTCAGATAAGATCTTTTCTGTAGGTGTAGTTACTGGAGTTGACAGAGGAGGTGGTGGAAGCAGGCAGGACATAAGAAAAGGCAAACCGTGCAGATATTATCTGGCTGTGTTACAAAGGTAAACAAGTTCATTCTACTGGAGTTATGATACATATTAATAAAAGATCCCATCTTGAACAGGCTGCCCAGAGCAGTTGTGGAGTCTCTCTGGAGATATTCAAAACCCACCTGGACACAATCCCATGTAATCTGCTCTAGGTGAACCTGCTTTAGCAGAGGAGTTGGACTCGATCTCCAGAGTCTCTCTCCTTCCAAGTCCAACCATTCTGTGATTCTGTGTGATTCTGTGAACTCTCCTGATTTCAGCAATTCTTCATAGATGTACAAAAGTCTACCTATACACAGCTCAGGGAATGGTTACCCTGAAGTTCAGAGGCATGATTTACTTCTGATGCTTCAGTGTATGTATTTTGGGCACCAGTAACACTCTTGTTAACACAGTAAAAACTTCAGGCAGATTTGCCAAGGCAAGGGATCAACAGTAGAAGTGAAAGCCAATGTTACCACAGTTATACTGCCATCATTTGTTTAAATTTGAGTTTAGTGTCACCTCTAGGTCTGCCCAGTGTGATATCAGGCTCAAATTTACCAACACCTCTTCATTATACTACATAGTAAACAATAATTTACAACGGCCAAGAAACACAGAACTTGTGATGTAACAAACCTTACACGACAAAACTGACAGAAAGAAAAAACCAAAAAGCTCCAAACCTTGAATCCCAGTTCAGGCAGGGCAGATTTGTCCCAGTGAGCTGGAATGCCCTTAAACTCTTCTGTATGTTTAATGCCCCTGTTGATTGTAAGATATTACAAATAGGCAGTTAATATAAAAAACCCACTACATTTTAGGTACATACGATCCTAAACACTTTTGTCAAGCTTAGGGAGAATACAGGCAAGTGAACATAATCAGAAATATTTCAAAACTGTCATTTCAGTTCAGCACATGAAAATATTTGTACCAAATCATCACGTCAAGACTTATGGCAGGAAGAAAGATGCCAAGCAAGGAAAAAAACCCCACAGATATACACTGAACTAAACATGTAAGTATTTCTCTTAGTTGCAGAGTTGAATACATAAAAGCTCTGCTGCACTGGGGTAGATAAATACAAATGCATCCAGTATCACATCAGTATGACAGAAACAGCCCTCCCAGCTACTTCCACCCCAATTTTAATTAGTGGGTTTAGCTGCTCGTTTCAGTGGTGTTTAAGCAAGCACTGTGTGCTGCAAGGGAACTGGCTGTTACATGCAATTATATCTCCTTGCAAACTCCCACTTTTTGCTCCACCTGTAACAACTACTACTTTCCTCTCAGATTGTCTGGTTGCTCTCAAAAGAATTATTTGTAAACTTGTACTTAGCTTTGAAAATTACTCATCTCAGAAAGAGCTAATGCGCATAAATGTTATTGCTTCCATCTCTATTAGCTATTATAGCCAGCAGCTCCCTAAAACATTGCTACATGTTGAATTATTTCCCACGTTTCCACACTTTCTGTGCCAAGCTCAAACTTTCTTCACCCCTGTAGTGGTTTCTGAGTTGCTTGAACTGTTGGCCAGGCTGCAATACTATCCTGGCAAGACATTGTTGTAGGAAAGGTATGTCCCTTTCCCTCTCAATGTCTTTCACAATTGCCTTAACAGCTACTTCTTCACCTTATTGACACCCATGGAAGACACTGCATTCACAATGCACCAAATCCATCACTTCAGAGTAAGCAGCTGCAGTTTACCTGGCTCTTGTGGTTTCTACCTCTGCCTGAGAGACAAATTTAGGTCTTCTGCAAATCTTTCTCTCTGTTGTGAAGCGAAGGTTTTTTTGAATCATGGCTGGGAAAACAAACAAACGAACAAACCCCCCTGAACAGTTAGAAAGATTTTTAGAAAGCTTTCACACTCCAGCAACATTTGTCACTAAGTTGTTTTGTCAAAAACATTGACAAAAATGCACTGAGCATTTGTTTTTCTACTCTTGCTCTTAACTTTACAGGAAATGACAGACATTGGTGGCTATTTTCCCTTCATTTTTCCATCAGCCACACTTTACCAAAAAGGATCATTTTAAAATAAGTATTTACTTTTTCTCCTTCTCAATATACAATCGAGATACTGGTTTCCTCCATTTAGTCATAGATGTCAAATCCTATAAACAGAACTTAAGATCTATCATAGGCCATACTAACAATTAAGAGTCAGTAGCACCCAGGACAATGAGGCCTCATCTTCAGAGATACACAGGAAAACAAACAAAAAACCCTCTTGGCACCAACAAGCCTAGAAATTAAGTTTTGCAAAAAAATATCTACACGGCATATAATTCCCTAAGTTACTAAAAAAGCCCAAACCTTAGAAAAGGGATTGATTTACTATGCAATTTTCCCTTCTAAGCCAGACAAGTTTCACCAGCATTGCAATTGACTGAATCACAAACAGGAAATCACATGTCCTTTCTGTTTTTCTGTGTTTTGTTGGGGTTTTAGGGGGTGGTTTGTTTGTTTACTTTGGTTTTGGGGTTTTTTTTGTTTGGTTTTTTTCCGGGCAGAATGAGATAGTAATGGAGATTGGATCAAAGACAACTACACCAAAATGACAGTCTAGGCAGACTGATTCCCACCACTGTTTTCCATAATTTTGAAAAGGATATCAGGAAAGGCAACAGCTCAGAGAAGACAGTGCCATTACAAGTGGCAATTACAAGGTTTCCTGAACTCTTGGGAAACGCATCTTTCTACTTTGACATAGTCGAGGTATTTCCTCAGCCTTTCTAGACAGGATGAAAATATCTGCATAAATCTTGTAATGCTAAGGATTGTATGGATCCTATACCTTGCCCAAGTATTTGTTTTTCTGCAAACCAGTGACTAAAGCAGACCAGAAGCTGGCTTGATCAAGTCTTCTAGAAGTTCATCACCATTTGTGTTGGTGGCAGCATCAATGACAATGTCATACTTGGACCTTCTGGCAGACATTTTGAAACCTGGCACAAGAACTTCTCAAAAGTAACAGGTCTGAAGGAATAGGAATGCTACTTTGCCTATGTGGACAGCTCTTATCCTGAGAAATTTCATAGAAGCTCTGACTCTGTAAGTGTTCAAATTTCTCTCTTCTCTCTCCTGTAATGAAGTAGTTTAAAACCACAGGAGACCTTGGAGGGAGGGCCAAAACAAAAGAACAGAAAAATGGAACCTACCTTCAAAATTTAGTTCATATTCATGCCTTCCAGCTTTGAAGTTCAGCTTTGGAGAACCTTCAGCTATATAAGCTTTCTCCAGGTCATCACTGGAGACCGTAGCAGCTACATGAAGATCATCCTGTTAGGCCAAAAACAGAGAAAAAAAGTTTCTCCTGGTTATTTTATGCAAGCAAATTTAAAACCCAACAACTGATATCTATGGTAGCTGCAGTATGTATCAGCTTTTGGGAATTATAGTAGCTATCAGACAAAAGCCAATGTATTAAACAGTTGCAGCTGCCCCTAAAACAAACTAAAACACTGTTACAAAGCCTAAGCTTATACTGCAGAGGGCACGCTGTGAGCACTACTGCTCAGAGGGTGCTGTGGTTTAACCCCAGCCAGCAACTCAGTACCACGCAGCTGCTCACTCACTACCACCCCCCATACCCTGGTGGGATGAGGAGGAAAAGGGAAAAGTGGGTTGAGATAAGAACAGCTTAGTAATTGAAATACAGTAAAATATAATAATAGTAGTCATAATAATAAAAATAATTGTAATATTTTAAAGGAAAGAAAAAAGAGAAAGGAATAAAGCCCAAGACAGACAAGTGATGCACAATACAATTGCTCACCACCTGCTGACTGATGCCCAGCCTGTCCCTGAAGAGTGACTAGCCTCTCCCAGATAACTCCCCACAGTTTCTATACTGAGTGTGATGTTCTAATGGTATGGAATATCCCTTTGGCTTGTTTGGGTCAGCTGTACTGTGCTCCCTCCCAGCTTCTTGCACATCTTCTCACTGGCAGAGCATGGGAAACTGAGAAATCCTTGATTTAGAGTGAGCACTACTTAGCAACAACTAAAACATCAGTGTTTGATCAATGTTGTTGTCATACTAAATCCAAAATCATTGTGCCAGGTACTAGGGAGTGAATTGACTCTATCCCAGCTGAAACCAGGACAGACACATTCACCAACTAGACTAACAAAGAGGCAGAGTACAAATCAGAGAAGGAAGTTTTAGTCAGGAGCGACAAAAAGAACATATTAATGCGATCCTATCTGACGTGACTCACTGAGTAATTATTATCTGTCGATAATACTTGTGACTCACCAGAGATCACTCCCCTACCTGAACCTATCAAATTCCCAGGGAAAAGATCCCATTAGGCCTTTAAAGTCCACCTATGCAGTATCAGTGAGAAGAAGAGGGTGACAGAAGAGGAGAAGGATATAAACACTGTGCACTTTTCAGTAGTTTTGCGCTTTTAACGTAGATTGAGTCTCCCTATTTCTCCACTTACTTTTTTTCCATACTCCTGCCACATGCCAAATTCATCTTTCCAGTACCAGATCCATTCTGTTGTTAGAATGAAGTGAGGGGGTTTGGTCACAGAGGAGGCTGTAGAAAGACGCCTAACCTTTGCAAACCCACAGCACATACTGAGAAAACAGATACATGCCATGACAGAGCCACTTTCAGTAACACCATTAGTAAATCTATAAAAAAAAGGGGAAAAAAAATCAGAACTGTTTGTGAAGCTTTATTCAGAGGTTCAGAAGCCCACCACAAATTTGCGAATTAAGCCAACATCACCAAAAAGTAGAACACAAACCTCCACTTTCTGTAAAAATCCCAGCTCTGTATTGTGTTGGTACATATTTTGCATTACAGTATTACATGTCACATTGGTTCCATGGGCAGTAACCATTACTCACTTGTAAATTAGTGAGTTACATCAGACTAATAGAAACAGTGGAAAACATGCACTGCCTTCTTGCTAACCAACCATATTCTAAACAGGACAGTCATAACTTAAGTAGTGCTTCAAAGAGCCTCTAACATAACATAGGAGGGATAGGTAAATTTTCTAGCATGGGATGTGGCATATTGGTATGAGCCCCTTTCAATACCCTCTTTGTAATACATAACCAGTTCCAAGCTCTTAAAGGTATTTTCATATTCCTAGTGTTCTCTGTACTCAAGAGTATCTCTCTCTCTCTCTCCCTCTCTCTCCAGGTACACAAGGTATTCTGCCAGTTCCACAATATGGACTGCAGGAAAAGGGGGAAGGAGGGGCAAATCCCATGTGAAGTGAGGTCAGTAGGAAAATACCAAATTAAGCTACTTATGTAATGACTCCAAACATTATTAAATCTTAAAAGAGTTTATACCTGGTCTTATTTGGGTCACAATACGCTTTTTCTATTTCTTCCATATTCTTCAAGTCCTTCCAGGTGTTGCCATCAGAGATCTGCCATCTATATGGCAAGTGAAAATGAGTTCTGATACACTTTTCTGAAAAAGTTTTTAAAAAAAGAAGTATTATTTTTACAAGCTATGAGAAAACTCCGATATTTCAGGGCTGGATAACTAGTCAGTGAAACCATCAAAAGCATAGTCATGGAAAGTGTTTACCTATGGAATCATTATAAGCAGTAGTTCAAAATTTTTCAGCATAAGCAAACAACATTTAATTTCTGGGCTTAGGTAGAAGTTCAGTTTCTGTACCTACTAGGCTCTCTTTGCCCATTAAAATTGCACAGACCATTCTGTCTTCTCAGTTTCAGAGACAAAAATGAATCGAGATCACAAGCTCATGCAGGGCTATTATTTCATATACAGAATAACACTATAGACTCAAACATCTATGCTTAACCACTTCTTCACAACACTTCACAAAGTGGTATTACTGAGGAAAAAACCAAAAAGGCAACAACTAAAAACAACTAAACACCAAAAGTGTTTAGTTTTAGGGTAAGAGGAGAACTATGTGGTTTAATTCCAGATGGTAAAAAAGTATGACCATCCACTCACTCACTCCCACTTTCCCTGGTGGGATGGGGAGGAGAACAGGAAAAAGGTAAAACCTATGGGCTGAGATCAGAACATTTTAATAACTGAAATGAAGTAAAATATAACAACAACAATAACAATTATACATATATATAAAAGGAGAATAACAAAAAGCGAGAGAGGAGTAAAGCCCAAGACAGCCAAGTGATGCACACTACAATTGCTCACCAGCCACTGACTGATGCCCAGCCCATCCTTGAGCAGTGATCAGCCCCTCCCAGCCAATGCCCCACAGTTTATATGCTGAGTATGACGTTCTAATGGTATGGAATACCCCTTTGGCAAGTTCAAGCCAGCTGTCCTGGCCATGCTCCTTCCCCCGTTTCCTGTGCACCTCCTCGTTTGCAAAGCACGGGAAGTTGAAAAGTTCTTGACTTTGGGTAAACATTACTTAGCAACAACTAAAACATCAGTGTGTTATCAATATTATTCTCACATAGAGGTATAGAGGTATATACCTTAAAACTATGTAACAAAATCATGTAGCTTAACCTATATAGCTTATCACTAAAGGTCAGGCAGTCTCAGTGGAAAGGAATTTCTTAAGAGACAGAAAGTATCTTTACTTTGAAGCAAAGCTGATAAAGCTGATGAACTAGACAAAACTGTCCTCATGGTTGTACAAAATTGTACAAAGTGCACCGCCACTGACGTCAAGGGCATGAAGATGTGCCAGAGTAAGAGTTCAAGAAAAGGACAACGTGAGGAAGACTATGGAACAAACAAGAACTACCACTCTGAAGGACCACCGACTCAAAATGGAAGGCATATCTAGCAGAGGAACAATTCTGGGAAAGGGGTGGAACAGTATTAGGTAATGCTTTGAATTATTAATTAGGTAACTAAATAAAAGCAAGAGGCTTTTATGCATCCAATGTCATAAATAAAGGACTGCTGCCTGCTGAAACTCACAAATTGAGTCTTAGGGGTTTTCTTTTACGGCCTGATTTATGGCATCACTCATACTAAATCCAAAACACAGCACTGTATTGGCTACTAGGAAGAAAATTAACTCTATCCCAGCTGAAACCAGGGGAGTATCCATCGCTTATTCCATACTATTTACATCATGCCTAGGTCCCACACTTTCCAATACAATCCAGTTAATCACTGTGACCTTTCCCGTCTTCTGATATATATGCAGATATCACTCCCTTAGTCTCAAAGTTCATTGCCCTTCAAGAAGTCTCCAAGGGTCCAGGCCTTACCAGGAACAAGAGCAGTGGTAGCAGTGACTGAGGGACAGCAAGTGCTACATGGAGTTTAAAGAGTCAACATGTCAACTTGTCAACAGAAGCGAAGGTGACATCATCAGTACCAGTACGTATAAACCTGAGGCCAGTTTTCACAGCAGAAAAGGCAACTTAACTATAGGGTGAAGTGAAGGAGGCTGCACCACGTAGGCCATATGAGAAAGTGTGCAGTACTTCAGGGAGCTAAAGAACATCAAGAAGGAAAAGGATGACAGAAGGACAACAAGAAAGCTGGCAAAGCAGCCTTTTTTCTGGACAAGCTGGAACATTTTGACAGGGAGAGAGCTGAAAGAGAATAGAAGAGTACTAGAAGAAACAAGGGAGTATCTTTAGTATCTTTCCTATTTAGAAATGTGACTCCTATCATTCAGCAAGTACCTTAGGTAAACACAGGTGGAGTAGCCAATCTTCAGCACAGGTAGATATTATGCATTCCAAAGGAAAATAAAATGGCTCCTTTGTTTGGTATACCAGATAGATCAAACACTTGCCTACCAGCAGTCAAGACTGCAGTAAGATTTAAGTAAAGATAAGCATAAGCTCTAAAGTTTCCTGTTTCTGTGAAAGATGTCTATCACCTCTTTATGGGAAGAGGCAAATACACTGGGCTTGATACAGTCTATACTGATACTTGATACAACTTACCTTTAAAGCCACAACTTTTGTACAGATGATATAAACAGATCTGTTCTGACTCATCATCTTTTGTAGTTGCAGACTCTCGTCCAGAGCTGTGTTTTTTGTCTAGAGGGGGAAATTATAAAACTTATTAATATAATTTGTATTAAAGTGCTCCTATCAGTAGGGAAGATAGTGTTTGTAACTACGTAACTGCATTCAGCTAGAGAGAGACATTGTAGCCTTTGATAACCTTGTCTACTCAAACGTTCCATCACTGTATCCATTCTTTCTGAACGCAACTTTCCTGTAACTGCTAAATTCCTCAGATACAGTTTTTAGCTATCTCTGCAAAACAAGAATAGAATCCAGTGCCTTTACACTTCCAAATGGACTTGAGTTAACCGTGCATTCCACACAGCTGATAACACTGGCAGCTATAAAATATGAAGTTTCGAAATTTGATACATCTGTAAAATTAAGCACTGGAGGCAGAACAGTGGAGATGAACATACACACTTGGATTTTGCATTCTGTTATCCTTTTTTTTTCCTGCTAAATTATACTTAACTTACAATTCTAAGGAACTTCAAAAGAAAAGAGCAAACAAAATGTTACATCTCTAAGAAGTAACTAGGATAGTGCTGTCTCTGAATTCTTATGCTAGACAATCACTACATCAATGAAAAAAATTGAATAGTTATAGTCAGACACAACACTCCTATTCTTAAAGTTCTTAACCTTTATGTTTTTTACAAAAACACCCCCAAACTATAGACCTCCCTATTTCCAGTTCCTGTTATGCTTTTTTAGCCCCAAATTTATGATTTTTATAAACACTTTGTCAGGAACCCAAGTCTTGAAATTCACTTCACTTGTCAAGACACAAATTTCTGTCACTGAGATAGGTACAAGGTCCCTCCTAAAAGACAAATCAAAATGTGAATTCAGTTTTCCTAATGACATTTGTGAGAACTATAGTGACTCTCCTTCAGATGTTTTCGAAAGATGGTATCACTTACCTTTGCATGGTGAAGTCTTGGCCTCTTCTATGTCTTGCATGTTCCTGTTGCCGTTTTTGATGTCATACATGTTTCTATAGAGAGAAGGTAGTCTCTCAATATTGTCTAAGCTCATTCCCTGTTTCAGCAGTTTCTCAAGACATTCTGACTTCAATAAGTCATGGGATCGTTTGCAGGCGTTGCCAAATCTGCACTGTCCCCGCAAAAAGTACTGGCAAACATGCAGTTTGGTGCAGGACGTTTTAAAGGTACAAGATCCATAAGGTCCATCACCTTTGTTATAATGCAAGCAGACCTTGGGTAGAGAAAGAAAAAAGATTTTAAAGATTAAGGTACAGTGTGCTCATACAGACTGTTCGAATCTATGATTTTTAAATTGTTACGACTATGAGTAGACATTTGCTTTTAAAAGATACATTTCTTCTTGTTTTCCAAATGATTGTTAGTTTTTCCTTTGCCCTGCTAATGTTTAGAAAGATCTTCCAACAGACAACATTCTTACAGACATTCTTAAGCAGATGGAATTTAGTGCTATGTCACATAAATGTAGAATAGTGGATTATATTGCATCACAACCTTTTTATTTTCTAGTTTTGGAATACTGAACTTTTTTGATGGTACCTGTGTTTGATGGTAAAGGGGTACTGGATCTGGCTGGGATGGACTTAACATTCTTCACAGCAGATCACACCAGGCTATGTTCTGGGTTTGTGACCAAAGCAGTGTTGATAACACATTCCTTTGGTCTGTTTGGGTTAGCTGTCCTGGCTATCCTCCCTTTCAGTTTTTTTTGCACCTCCTCATCAGCAGAGCAAGGGAAACTGAAAAGTCCTTGACTGAAGGTAAGCAACAACTTGGCAACGACTAAAACATCAGTGGGTTGTCAACCTGATTTTTGTATTAAATCCAGAACACTCCGTATCTGCTACTAGTAAGAAAATTAACTCTATCCCAGCTGAAACCAGGAACAGCGTAACACCACACAGCCACTTGCTCACTCCCCCAGGGAATGTGGGAGAGAATCAGAAAAAAGATAAAACTCATGGGGTTGAAATAAACACTGGACATAAATGGAAGGGGAAATAATAATAATAATGATAAAAGAATATACAAAACAAGTGATGCACAATGCAATTGCTCACCACTACCTGACCAGACAGTCCCCAAGCAGTGTGACACCAGCCCCTGGCCAACTCCTCCCAGTTTTACTGTTCAGAATGATGTCATATAGTATGGAATATCCCTTTGGCCAGTTTGGGTCAGCTGTCCTTGCTATGTCCCTTCCCAGCTTCTTGTGTATTCCCAGTCTACGGGCTGGCAGGGCAGTATGAAAAGTTGAAAAGTCCTTGACTTAGTGCAATCGCTGCTTAGCAACAACTAAAACATGACTGTGTTATCAACATTACTCTCATCCTGAATCTAAAACACAGCACTGTATCTATCCCAGCCAAAACTACGAAATAGTCCAAACTGGCCAAAGGAATATTCCATGCCATATAATGTCATGATCTTAAAAAAATAAAAAATAAAAAAAAGGGAGAGGGGACAGGGGGAAAGAGGGGGAGGAGGGGGAAGGGGGAAGAGATGGGTCTTCCTTACATGGTGGCCCTTGCTCAGAGACTTGTTGGGCATCAGTCTGCTTAGGTGATGAAGCAGAAGTGTTCCTTTGATACATTTTCTTTCTCCCCTCTTTCCTCCACTTGCTAAACTGTCTTTATCTCCATCCACAAGTTTTGTCACTTCTGTTCTACTTGTTATCTCTCACCTGTTCTGCTTGTGACAGGGGACTGAGGAGTAAGTGGGGGACTGTTCGAGTGCTTAGCTGCCAGCCAGGCTTAACCCACCACAGGTGAGAACAGAGGATGCATATATAAAGTTTTAGATTTGCATTAAGCTAACTAAGTTGACACCTAACATCTCCATCTCTATCAAGACTTTTCCACTTGGTGATGCTCACTGAGACACAAGGCTCAGAAACTGTCACAGTAATACTCACCTCTGGTAAGAGGGAAGGGTCATTTTGGAGCAGAAGCTGGCAAAGTTCATCACTGTCTAAAATGTCAAGCCCATGGCGTTTTAGAACACGGAGATTGTGGTCCGAGAAGAAGTTGTGAGCAAACCTGCATTCCTTCCTACAAGTTAAGAAACCCAACGGCAAAATGAGGGTAACAGACTAGCACTGTTTTGCTATCTCATGGGCATTACACTAAACAGTTTCAAAACTACACCTTTCAAAACCACAGCTTCAGAAAAATCCGTACTGCTCCTTTATAAAACAATTATGTGATTTGCAAAACAGATTACACAATTACTCTGAGGATAACTGCCACGCTACTTCTGATTTACAGTCACAACAGCGTCTGACAATACTGGCGTTTTTGACCTGCAGCTCACAACCACGGAAACACCGAGACACCGGAGTAACGCTGCCTTCCCACTCCACGAGCACATTCCCCAACATCCCGCAGCACAGGCTGCGCGGGGGATGAGCCGGCAGGGACCCTGCGGGAGGGAGCGGCGGTGAGCTGGGCAGGAAGGGCTGCGAGACCCACAGCCTGTGAAACCACCGCCCGTGTCTGCCTTTTTAGAAACAGGAAGGAAAAAAAAAAACCAAAACAACCACACACACATACAGAAAACCCCAACCAGCCCCCCCTCCCCCAAAAAAACAAAACCCAAAACAAAACAACCCCCCCCAACAACAACAACAACAAAACAAACAAAAAACCCAGGAGGGGGAGAAAGGAGCATTTCAGACACGAACAGGGCCGCGAGGCCTTTACCGAGGCCTCCTTCCCCTGCAGGGGCACACCGTGCCCAACGCCGAACCCCCCTGACCTCCCCCGACCCCCCCGGCGAAGGAAGCCGCCCCCCCCTCACCTCGCCCCGTGGTTGCGGCAGTGCCCCTTCAGGTGGTACTTGCAGAGGTGCAGCTGCCCGCAGTGCCCCGGGCAGCCCGCGCTGTACTGCTGGCACAGCCGCACGGGGCTGGTGGCCACCACCACGGCCACCTCCGCGGCCGCCGCCGCGCCCTCCTCGCCGGGCCGCCGCACCAGCGTGAAGCGCTGCGCGTCCCGCAGCACGGCCGCCAGCTGCTCCGCCGAGGGCCGGCCCGGCAGCCAGCGCTGCAGGTCGGCCTGCTCCAGGCAGCCGCCGCTGCCGCACAGCACCCGCAGCGCCTGGGCCGCCAGAGCCATGGCCCCGGAGAGCCGCCTTCCCCGGCTTCCAGAGCAGCTCCGCCCCGGGAGAAGCAACGGAAACGGAAACGAAAGCGAAACCGCCGGCGATGGAACGGGCGCCACCCGAAACGCTTTGCTCCCTCCGCAGCGGGTCCCGGGGGTGTGGTTTGTTTTGGGTCTCTTCGAACTGACTGCGGAAGAGTGCGACGCGTGCAGCGTACTGTGGGAGGGCCCTTCGCCTCCCTCCCCTGCCTGGCTTTTAGGATGTATTGACGGTTTTTAGTCAAAGTTCACCAAAACGGGATGAGCTGCAAAGTTGTACAGTTCCCACAGGAGAAACTGGCACAGGGAAGAAGAGAGACCACAGCCAAGTCTTCTTCACCACCTTCAGTTACAGGAAGAAGGCTGATGTGTGAATTCAGCCGTTGTGAGGCACCAGAAAAACATCTCAGTTAAGGCTCCCAACCTGTGCCAGTTTTCTGATGATGCATCATGAAAGCCACTCTCACACTCCTTTCCTTTCACTATCTGAATTAAAAGCTCAGTCATGGTTGTGCGTCTGCTGGACATGCAACTGCCCTGTTCCCAATGCTCACAGAACCATGGTGTCCCTGCATCTGCTTGGACTGCCACTGCACGGCACCAAAATGTGGCCAAGCCATATCCTCACCCTCTAGGAACTCCTAAACTCTTTTGAAGGGTGACTATTTTTTAATTAAGTACCTTTGTCTGGGTCATTTTGACACTCCTGGTGCTGCGTCACAGTCACTCAGAAGCATGTTTTAAATGATGGCAAGACGATGTAAAATGCCATCATTTAAATCAGACTGGCAGCAGTAGGCGTGGGGACTCTCTTTGATGGTGATTCTCATTGAACAAAAGTCCTGCCTGCTTCCTTCTTTTGCCAGTCATGTTCTGTTGCCCCTTTCCCCTTGTCTTGTTTTACTTCCTGCTTGTTCCGTGAGACCAGGAGGGGAATGAAAAAATGAGAAGCTAGACAAATACGTTGAACAGAAGAACAGCTCTGCTAGGTCACTTACAGGTTCATATAGATCTGTAGCCTGCCTCCAACAGGTCATCAACAGATGTCTAGGAGGACACGTGAGGGGCTGTAGCGTTACTGTCCTTCATCTCTGCTTTCCAGGGTCCACTGATTAGCTTTCCTGAAACAAAGGAAAAGCACTATTCACTTTCTTGTTCAATTTCTGATCTTATATCTACTGATGCTATCCCTCTTTGTTGTCTCTTTTCTAAAAGACCAAACTGAAACATTTTGGTCTATTTTAGTCATTTGTTCTATGGAAGTAGCTCCCTAGCTTGGACTGTCTTTGTCCTCTTTTGTTCCTTATGACAGTCTTTCCTTGAGGGGCAGACCTACCGATGGTAGCAAGGCACTTCTAAGTGAGAGATCACACACCAGCGACAGTAACTGACAGTATCACAGAACACTTGAGGTTGAAAGGGACCGTAGGAGGTCATCTGGTCCAACCCCAAATTCAGCTATTTCATCCATGAAAGAGGATATGAGTGGAAGCCTCCTAATTTTGGTGTTTTGTCTAATGTTTTCAAATTAGTGGATAACTGTGTACTGCCCCATCAGTAGGAGATATCTTGACTGAACCAGAACTCAGGGAACCCTTCAGTGTAAAAAAACATTGAAGCAGCATTGTACTTAGACAACTCCTTTTCTCCCCAATATGTATTCATTTACTTTTCCTGTCCAGTGCCCAAAATCCATCCTATCTAATCCATGCCCAACCTTTTACATCTTAAAGACCTGTCCCAGCATCACTGTGCTGTCTAGGTAACTGTTTTAGCTGTATCTTACTTTCACTCTTTCTTTCCTCATGCATCTGAAAAAGCCTACTTTTTTTGGCAGAAATATGGCATTTTTTGTCATATAATTTGTATTAATGACTACACTAATGTCAACATTATATAGAGACAAGTACAAAGAAGAAAGAGCAGTACAAGATCAGGGTTGTGGAGCTATTTGCAGTTGGCTTTATACCACTGCAATTCATTCCAGTGTGTTGGTGTGCATGTCACTGGGAAGTCACATTGCTGTTCCTGCTTCGAAGTTTTTTGAGGCTCTTGAGCAGAGCTATCATTCTATCTCTTTTCATGACAAAGAACTAAAACTAGTAAAACAGGCAATGATTGATGTAGAGAGAAGATTTGGAGAGTTTGAGTTACAGCACCTTCCCATCCCTGAATTCATACCCAGAGTAAATCATAGCTTATTCTTTCTCACACAAGTTTCTTGTAGTTTGTTTTGTGGCATGTTCCTCAGGAAGAAAAAAGTACCCCTTTGATTTAATAGAACTTCCCCACCTATGAATTATATATAGGCAAAATTGTACTTTCTTCAGAAGAAGAATTTTCTGCTAATGGAAAAGTCAATTTACATTTGTAAAATTAAATACTTCCTATGTAAGAAAGACTTATATTACATGTCAAGGGCACCTAAAGCAAGTGGCTCCTCTCCATCACTCAAGTACTGTAATTAAAGGTAAGGCTGGAACTGTTTTCTTAAATGCCATTGTAGCATAATTGCATATGAGCTATTCTGCCTACAGTTTATGACTGCTCTGTGCATTGGCCCCGAAAGAAGCTCCCTCTAAGCAGTTGCTATGGTTTCTGAACAGCTGCTGAACTCAGAGCACATGGGTTTTTAATAATTGTGAGACTTCAGGTACTGCAGTTTCAGTGAGCCACATTTGTTAACGTCTGATGTGTTGTTCTTTGAAAACTTTACTCTATAAATTTTCAGATATCAGTCATTAGACTAATATCTTTATTTTTAGGAACAGTTTATGGATACTGGTGTTAATTTGAACTATGACATCATTTCTTAATCTTACATGCATCAATCTTCAAAATGTAGTAATTTAATGATTTTCCTGTTAATTTTTGTATGCATCCTTAAAACATCCATTGCTGTTATAGTGCATGGTGCCTTCCACTTCCCACCTCATCCATGTGTTTCAGTCTTATGTTTCAGTCTTATGTGTTCAGTCTTCTTTATATTTATATTTATATAGATTATACAGATTATATATCGATTATTATATAGATTTATATTGTCTATTCTGGAAGATGATGCAAGGAAAATGGGCAGAACAGGACAAAATTTAGACACAGTTGTGACCTGGAGTGTTCTCTGGTGAAACATCACCTTCTGGTTTATACAGCTGCTTTTTTGACTCTCAGGAGTTCAGAAGCTTAGAAGTGTGATATGTTTGCTTGCAGGTGTTTTTGATTGCCTCTCAGCCTACATTTAAACACACATTTGAGGGCTAATCCTTGTCCCAGTGATGGTCAGACAGCATGGTGAAACACTTTACTAAACCTTACATAATTTATCTGCAACTGGTTGGTTTATAATGGCTTGTATTTGCTATATATTATTTCTGTGTGCTACCCTAATTTCTTCACTTACGACTGGTATTTCTGAAATCTGTACTCATTGACAGTATATCGAGCTTACAGCTACATTCCCGAGAGTTTCCCAGTGACACACTAACCTGAAAATCAACCATCCAACAGCTAACACAAGCACCCACAACTTGAAAGCAAGAAACAGGAAACTCAGGTCTGGTGCAGTATGTGAGTAGCACCAGACTGTGGGGCTGTTGGCTGTCCCAGGGATCTTGCAGCCTCTGCAAAGAGCAAGATAAAGACTCATTTTTTTGCTCTTGCCTCAGGATACAAATATAAACATATATTTTCACATGCAAACAGTCTGGACAGGACCTAGGACAAAGTATCTATTTTATAAGAATAAGCCAGCCTAATGTAACGTGCAAGAATTTGCATTGTGCACGGTTTCTTTCATTCCATGAGTATGTTTCAAGAGGTCTTGCTTGTGAAAATAAAAATAATTTGGGCTGAAATTTCGGTATAGTTAGCGATTTGTCCTTGGCACACTTCTAATCTTATTCTGTTGAAGATTTTATTACCTAGTGCAGTTTATTTTGTAAGCCATAGGCTTTTGTTCTCAGTTACATAGCCTCAAAAAGGTATTGTATTCATACAGGCCCATCATCTTCCACACTGACTTCCTCTATCTTTCAGAAACCTACCAAGAACCTCTTTTCTCCACTCTTCATTCCTCTACAGATCAAATGTCTCCTCGACTTAATTCTTGTAAGGACTGAGTTGGGAAATCTTTCTCCAAGGATTCATCCTAAAATTATGGGGATTAATGTAAGAGGAAATGTTTCCATTACTTTTGAGACCACAGGTCTCGTTCCTTGTGGCTGTTTCCCTAGTTCAGTATTTCAAGAGGCTCACCTCTTGCTGGAAAGACAATGCACAGCCCTGTTAGATCACATGTAGACATAGCCCTAACACTTGAATATTTGCTGGCACTAAGCCTATGAAGCCCATCTCTCTTCCAGAACTTCTTAACAGAGTTCATAACTCCTTTAATACTGTGATGATCCTCAAATGAGCGGTAAGTGAACCATGTTCTAGCAGTGGTGTTTTGATTCACCAATGAAGAAGCTGTGTGAGTGGTAGCATATATGCTGACTACAGCTATACAGAATGCCCTTAACAAGAGGCTTTGTGTGCTTTTGTCCAAATGTCTTGCCACAACCATTTTTATACCTGTGAAAATATCTTAGTCCCCAAAGCAATTCCTATAAAGGACAGGGAAGGTGTCATGATTATGATAAAGGGAAAACACCAAATTCATTGATTTCAGCTAATTTTTTATGTTCCTGGTTCTCTTCATTTAGAACAGAAATTCGAGGTGAAATGTGTGCAAGGAGGAGGGGGAAGCATAGGAACTAAACAAAACCAAAAAAAGTATATTCAAAAACACAAATAGAGAGGGCCAAAGTCTAGAAGCCTATTGTTGTTTTAGAACAGTTTTGCCTGCATTTGCCACCACATTATCCATTGTCTGTATTATCCACTGTTTTAACATACTGAATCTGAATGTACCTGTTAATTCTTCCTTTAAGCATTTCACTTTCTAATGAGAGTGACCTGTTGACAGCTAGTTATTTTCTTTAAGGTAGGAGTTGCCACCAAGCCACTTTTCTTTGTTATTACAGTGATTTGCTTAGCATATGTGCATTTAAATTAGCGGTTCCAACAGATAAAAAGTCCCTCTAAAACTCAGCACTTTTTTCAAGACTTCTTGGGATTTGAAAAAAAAAATAAAAAATTGTCAGGAACCAGAACAGTCATTGAACCCTCTCACATTTCATTTTGCACTGCAATCAGCAACAATACAGAAGTTGGCCTCATCATACAGTGTTTCATCTTGCGTTAGACAAAATATGAAATTCCATTGATAAGGATTTACCTCTGCTCAGTCCCTACCAGGTGTACGCAGAGATATGTTTATGACAACATGCAATACTTAGAAATAAAAATGCTATGTCTGCGTACAGTATCTCAAAAAATCCTTGCTGCTTGATGGCAGATTGGAACAGGAGACAGAAGGGATCAAATGGATCAGCAAGTCTAGACGCTCACAATCACAAGCATCTAATTTTTGAGATATCCAGTTCAGAAAATGAGCCCCAGAAAGCTCTTCAGCACTTTGTAAAAAAAAATATGAGACCTGTAGTCTCTGAACACACCAAGGAAAAACCAGGATCACTGTTGCCTTAGGAGAAAGCATTAGATTTCAAAATGAGTGGGTATGTTTCTTAGGCATTCTGCCCAAAGTGTTTGAACATGGCAGTCAACTGCATATGGGAAACATCCCAAGCAAATTAAAAAAAATAATTAAAATTGCTTCTGCAAGAAATCAGAAACTTCCAGCTTTATTTTCCAGTTGCTAGCCCCTACTTTTCGTTGAAGCTTCCTAATTTCAGTGACAATTTCTGAAGTTTTCTTGTCACTTTTTCTTCTATGGGTTTATTTTCTTCTGCGTTCATCAGCTAAATTCACAATTGTTCATGTACTGTGTCACACATCAACTGGAATGTCACAGGAAAATGATTTGGAGATCAGCAGCAGCTACTTATCATGATGGGATAAACAGAAGGAACAAAGGATCTCATCAAAGGCAAGAAATAATCAGTGCTTTCAAAAGCTTATTGCAATAGTATACTAAGATGTATAACTAACTTGTTCATAGTATCTTAAACATCTGTCTTGATTTACAAATAAAGTAGATGCTTGGTAGAGGGAGACCTAAATTACACATTATATTCAAGCAGGTTATAGTTTACCTGGAAGTGTAGCAGAGAAATGGGAGTTTATTCAGAGATATTCATCAGATAAAGGGCATTCTGCAGAAAAGTGCTTTCAGTAGGACCAAAGCCTAATATGCTCTATATCACAGTTTACTGCTGATGCAACAACAACAACAACAACAAAGCATCGTTTCAGAGAAGTCTGCTGCTGCTCCTTTGGTTCTTTTGTTAGATGATGACACATGAAAGAGGTTTTTTTTTGCCAGGTACCCATTCCAACTAGCAAGATAGGTTGGCTAATATGGATTATCTGTGGCTAATCTGTGCAAAGAGAATGTTCTACATGGACATAGAACAAGCATGTTTATCAGCTGAACTGCTTTTAGCCTTGTGTACTCCTTCTTGCCACACAAGGGCAATCTACTATGTAGTACCTTATAATTTCTGTATAAAAATGCATTCTGTATATTTTTTGTCTAACAATTACATTTACTTCTTCAAAAAAGTCTTAAAATAAAAACAATGTGTCTGCTGAACTGTACCGTGTGGAAATACTGCTTTTGTTCTGCAAGAATGGTGCTACTATATGTTAGCATGTTTCAAGCTCTATTAAAAAAAGAGGAACTTATTTGCAATAAACATTATGCTGAATCATATAAGTCTTCTAAAAGTAGATTTACCATTGTTTCCTAGCATTCTCATGGGAATTCCATACTTGCAAAAAAAGGTTATTTTAATCAAAGCCAATGACGTTCTTTTGGGTTTATTTTCCTTTAATTTGGTTCCTTTCAATTCTTAAGGTATTACCAGTCTATGTCATTTTCACAAGCAAATGGTTTTTTTCATCAGGCTTTGAAATAGCAAAGAGAGAACTCTGACAAGCCACTTGTGGGATTTATTATCATTGATGCTTAATATTTAACTATAGGTAAACAGTACTGAGTAAAAGACAATCTGATTACTCTGAAACAATGTACAGAGGAAAATACAGACATGTTCTTTTTCTGCTTTTAATTTTGCTAATTAAAAATAAAACACCTGATTTCTCTCTTTCCTCATCAGTATGTAAATGGTTTGGTTTTGCATTACACATATCAAGATTTTTATGTCATGTTTGCATTAGAAGAGCATTTCATTAATGAAACCATGAAATGAGGAGAGCAGATGTACCAACTCTCTGGCTTCTTATCCACAGGCACAACTTAAGCTCTAATTGGAGCTTTATTTACTGGAAATTTATTTACAAGCTCAGCCCAAACAACTTCACAAATGGAACACTAGGAGTATATTTGTTGACTCTGAACTGAAAACACTCCCAGAGATTCCCCTTCCCAGAACTTTCTGAAGTATGTTAAATGTGCTTTTTTGCCTCTAATTAATCTGAGATTTTGTTATATTAGTCATTTTTAGAGATGAACACTCAAAATCTGAGAATTGAAGAGAAGGGATTTTTAGCTAGTTACACTTTTTTAAATGTTGTTTTATAGGAATACATTTATCAGAATCAAAAGTCTTCAAAACATTTTGGAAAAAATATCGTTGTGCTGTTAAGGCAGCTCTGGAAGGATCAAGAAGTCCCTTAGATGTCCATGATTTTTTCTTAGAGAGGAAGAAACTAGTTAAAAAAAAATTACCCTCCTGTCTGTGCACCCAGTGAAATCTTTAAAAGGATACTCAGATTGCAAATAAAGCAGTAAAAAGTTAAATACAACATGACAAAATTAAGTTGACTGGTACAACTTTAATTTGTCCTCACTGTGTAAGTGTGTTATGGTACTATTATGACGTGACCACCAGCTGTTTCTGCTACAAGGATCTTTCCTTCATTCAGTGCATACATGGGATAGTGCTATTTAGTGACTAATTAGCCAGTGAGATTTCAATCTTGATTGCATCCCCAAGCCTTATTCACTACAGGGTCAGATGTTGCTTTCAAGAGAGAATTGTTAACATCTCTATAGATTTTTTTTTTGTTACGCTTCCTCCATTACAACATATGAATGATATATAAGGATTAAGACATTTATAAGTGCACTGTGATGTGAAGGTAATTTTTTTGTCCCTGCTTAACAGGGATGAAGGCACAATGAGATTAAATTAGAGAATACCCACTAATTTTGTATATTTTTTCTAAGATACCTAAGAACTCATGTTTTAGAGATTTCAGCATTTGTGGGCAGTTTGTGGGCCCAGACCAGTGCTCAGTGACTGCACTTGCACCTGGTACTGCTCATCATTTCTGCAAATCTGCTACCGGGGTCTCAAGTGAGAAATGAGGAACATACAGTAAGTGACCACCTGTGAAAATTTCTTCAAAGGGACTTGCCTAGCATCATTTGGGAACTCTGTGGTAGAGACAGGCTCAGAACCCAAACCCACTTCTCCAGGGTAGCATTCAGCTGCTTTAATTTTGAGAGCATCCTCTCTCTTCCTTATTCATGAGACAGTTTATAACTTCTGCAACAGATGCAGCAGGGTTTCTGCAAATGACAGTCTCATTTACTGAGCAGTCTCAGCTCACTAGTAGAGCAAGATTTATTCCATGCACATTAAAAAATAGGGGCCTTCAGAGGAAAGTGTTCAAGTATTCACCCAGCGAGGAGGAAAGAGAGATGATTACATTTTGATTTGATATTTTCTGTCTTGGGAGTACTTCCATATTCTCTTGGAAGAGGTTCCCCCATGCCCCACTTTCAGATGCTTCAGTTAACAAAAGTAACATTTGGAAAAGGCTGGCATTAAAAAAAATCCCTGCGGACTGCCACTTGCATCTCCACCATTTGAGTTAACTGCTCAGCTGATGGCAATAGCAAGTTGCTATCCTCTTGCATCACTGAAGAATTTCACCAATATTTACTGCAGCAGAGAAACATTACCAGTCCAGGTGAAATCTTGATCTCCATAGTAGTCTTGAGAGTTTGAGAGTGGGAAGAGGACATTGGTCCTTCTCCCTCCATTCCACAAGCTTGATCCCTCCTTCCCTTATCTTTCAAAATCCAGTCTTCCCTTTCCACTTTTTTTGGCTTCTATTCTTCTTGCCCCCTCTGTCCAAGATACATTGGTCCAAGCTTCTGATCCCCAGTCCTACGTTCTTCAGTCAGGCCTCACAAAATCAGTGCAGATTCTCAAATGAATCTTAGCCTTACTTTTATCTTCTTGTCAAATAGGTTCCAGTCCTCTCTTCTCAAATCCTGGTTAAATCTCTTTCTGGCACCTCTCCCCACCACTCCACTGAGCACACTGGAGTTCAGAGCCAGTGTCTGTGCAATCACTTTCCGTCTCCAATAACCTCCAGCTCTCAGTCTTACTTCCCAGCATCTTCTGCTCTTTTCCTTCTTACACCTCACCTGATGTCCCACACCTGGTGTCCTACACGGCAGTCTCTGGTACTGCATCCTCCCAAATTCATCCCTTCTTGTGATTGTATTCCAGTCAAACAGCTACTTGTCTCATGAAGCCTCATCACAATTCAGGTGTCAGCAGAAGAAAAATTTGATCTGAAAGACCAGCTAAAATACAGTTCTTGAACTCTAGTGCTTAACCATATCCTGCTACAAAGCTTCAGTTACAGGGCAAGACCTGATTTGCTCCTGCAGTATTGTTCACAACATGTGCTGGTGGAAGAGTACGTGCACAGTCCCACACCTAGGAAGAAGCTGGAAAGAAACATCCCCTTGCCAATGGTGCTCCCTCTCAGATGATGAAGTATAAAAATTCATTGAGCATGGCTGAAGAATTGCAGTGGCTTGCAATGTCATTTAAGTTCAAATGAGTTTTATGGAACAGAAAAAAAGTTCCCAACACAAACCATACCTTAGCTGTGAGATTTTCTGTGTCTGATCAATCAAAGAAGATGTTTTTGAGGGACAATGCTTGCCATGCTTTTCATTTAACACGGTTGAACAAATGTTCAACATGAGACACACAGTGGCATGCAAACATAACAACTACTGGGTTATTTCTGTCATTATTTGCATTTATGTACCTTTTTCAACATATATTTAGAATCAGCCTTATTCCCCATGTTGTTATAACTCCCTGACATAGAATGCAATAAAGTTTGATCTCTTAGGCTGTGCATATTAAATATGTAATGCTGCTGTTGTACTTAATTTAACTGAGTAGTCGCTATATTCCCTGAATCTAAGAGTTGCTCAACATGTATTTTGCATGGGTAATGTTAAAAGCTTGGCTTTAAGTGAGGAAAGCACGTCAGACAGGTGAAAAATACTATCTGATTTGAAGATTGATGTGGAATGTTTGTCATTCTCCCTTTAGACATCATGTTAACAATGTAACTTGCAGGCTGCCTTCTCTGGAATCCTATTTATATTTGTTTCTGTGAGGTGTTTGACATCTTTTGGGGGGGCTATAATACAGGGTATTACCTCTTACTATGCAGTGGTCAGGAGCTCAGCTTGTCCAGGCATATTAAGCAAATACTCAATTTTAAGTTAAAATATGTGTCTGATTAGTCATGAGTTTAAGATCACCTCTGAATATTTTCTAGAACTGGGTCCCTTGCTCTATCTTTGAAGTGACCTTTAAAGAAGCCACTTTAAATCGAGCCTCTCCTGTCTTTATGCAAGATTTTTTGTGTGACTGAATTACACACTTAGCTGCCTAACAGCTTAATAAATGGTTCATAAAACAGGCAAACAGGGGCCTTAGCTTATAAACTCACGATTCCACTTCTTGATTAATTTCAATTTCTTTTACATTTCTTTTGTGTCTGCCTTTATCAGATACATCCTAGAAAACATGAGTGAGCTAAACTCACTGAGATCACGTAGGTGTGGATTGGGGAAATTCCATGGAGGACATTTACAGGACATATGTAAGACTGTTGTGTAACTGTCAGGTCTCGTGCTTTTTTTTGAATTCAATGATAATTCAAAATGAAGGCATCTGGATATCCTTCTATTGTAGGTCTCTCTTTTAGGAATTAATTTTTATGTGTTTATTTGATTCTGTAAGCTTCTGTGGTGGATAAGTGAAAATGTGAATGGCAACGGGGCCAAAAATACATTCCTAATTTTTCACTTTAACTGATAACTTTTCCCCTTATACTTCACTTTTCTAGTCGTTTACCCAATAGTATATATTAAAAAAAAAACCCTCATAGGCAAGTTAGTTGTTAGAGTTTACCATTTCTTTTACCTCAAAAAGAAATTGAAAAGAATATTGCTAAATAGAAGTCATTGCTGAAAGGCAGTTTCATTCTAAATTTAAAATGAAAAAACACTCAGCTTTGGTAAATTCTCTTTCAAAGAAGATTCCAAGCCAGGAAACCATTTTACTGGCATACCTCCTACCCTACCATCAAGATATAGGCTTTCTTTAACAACAGATTGTAAAAATCCCCAAAGCCTAAGTACTTCTTCAGCACTTTCCTGACAGTATAGGAAGTACCTATTTGCTAGTCATAGCACTTTATGCCCACATAACTGTTTGCCTCATCAAAGCATAAAACCCCATTATTTGGGACAACTGTTTTTCAGTCACCTTCAGAGTATAGAAGTGACAGAAATTCTGTTTTTAAAGAATTTCCTTTACTTCTCTGCAGTTCCTTAAAGCATATTTTTTAAATCTATAATTTTGGCAGAAATCTGACCTCCTTCCCCTCTTTCAAAAAAGACAGAATGAGCTGGATTTTTTTTTTGGTTGGTTGGTTTGGATTTTTTGTTATATGACAATTGTAACACTGCGAATGTCTTTAAATAGTTTTTATATTCTAACTACTTTTATTCAGAGCATTTGACTATAAGGTTAGATATGTTTTTGCCTGTCTAAGTGAATTTATCAACTGGTAACCTTTCAGAACTATTTATTACCATCTTCCTCACAACCTTACAGATTCCTTCATTTTAGATTACCTGTTTTCAAGCCTTCGCTACTTTTTTTCCATCTCAGCCAAGTGCAGGAAATATCTGCCCAACTCCCTGGTGGCACTAAATCTAGATGTCTATCCCTGAAAATGGGATTCAGAGGCTCAAACAGCTGTGCTTTTGGTGCTTGCATGCTTAAACATTTTCTTAATTTGTGGTACCAATCATGTATTATGGTAATAGCTTGTATGGGAATGATGACAAAATGTGATGCCACATTTTGCTTTAGTAGAAAAAATTGGTGCATGTTCACTTTGCAGTGTTTCTGCCTGGGAAGGGCAGCTGTCCTTCCTGCTGCACATGGCGGAATCTGGGCCAGCCTGTCAGGGTACCCTATTTATATTTATTTAAGACAAAAGTACTTGCAGCTGAAACAGCTGGAGGAAAACTCCTACGGAACATTTCATGTTTTGATCGAAGGCCCAAAACATTTTATCTTTTCAGCTTTGAGGAGGTTAATGCCAACATAGAGTTGGTTTTTCCAGCTCTTGGTGTTCTGATGAAATTGCATATTTTCTATGAAAGGTGGTGCAGAAAACTCTTATTTGTGTTAAAAACATTTCTCTCCCTTTTTAAGTGGCAATTTATTTCTTTCATACTGTCTTATAAAATTTCTGCCTATTTTGAACCTATAAATGAACTACATTTACTTCATAGGCCTTATACTAGTATCCTGTAGGGTGTTGAATTTCATTTAAGGTAAAGGTCAGCTTATATTCTTATAGTGAAGAAAGCATGTTGTATTCTTATAATGCATAATATCAATATTTTGCACTTGTTATTTCTATCCTCAACAGACTTGAAGATCCCAGGCTGGCCCCATGATTTGCTTCCACTGCTTTTTGTTATAGGCATATTCTTCTATTGCTGGTAATTTACCCAGGATTTAAAGATCATTTAGAGTCTATAGATGTTAATTTTTCTTCCTGTTTAACAACTTCAGATGCAGTGCTTCAAGAGATGCTTATGTGGTCTGTCTGCCTGAACCTGGTATGTACCTTGTCTTAAATATGTTAGAACTCCCCTACTTGGATACTGTTCGCTTCTGTATGTCTCCTACAGGTCTTTAAATTGTAGGTTTCTTTTAATCTGCTACAGAGTTTCTAAGACATTCTTTTCCTTTCTCTTTAAATGTCTGTCCAATCTTTTTTTTTCCAATTACCTCTGTTTTGTCATAACTATCATTGTTGTGTCCAACACAGGTCCTTTAAAGTCGATATATTCTGAGATTTGATAATAGCTATTAGTGATTGTTCTACTTTTTTCATATGCATGTTAGAATAAGACATTAATGAAAGCAATCTGTTAGCCACAAGAAGGTCTGTGTGCAACTGATCACCGGGTGAAGATGTGCCATAGCCTGGATTTAACACACAGGTCTGTTGTTCAGGGCCTTCTGCTGAATGGTGCAGAACAAGGGGTTAAATTCCTGAAACTGTGGAGGCAACTGAACCCACATTACTACTGCCCAGGGCAGCACTGCAATAACTCAGCTGTCATACACACCACTGCCTTGCTCCCCAGTGGGGCTTTGAAAGAAAAGAAGGGGCTGAGATCTCAGCTTGTTTCTTACTAGCTAGGTAAAGCGCTTCTACTTCCTGCATGGTGCTCTGGCTTCTGATTTGATTTTGAAATACAAAACTACCTCCAAGGGCTTCTGAGAAAAGTAAAGTTTTGAGTTCTGGAGACACTAAAGCATATATGTTTCAGTACCTAAATTGTAAACTCCACTTTGTATTGACCTGCTGCGTCTCCTGGCCATAAGACTGTGCCCTGGAAAGGCAGGGTTTCTAAGTTGTAACATGGTTGCAGATGCTACAGCAGCTATTTATTATGTGTCTGTCTTTCCAGCTTTTCCAAAAAGAGACACAATTTCTTCCATCCATTCTTTAGAGTTCAAAAGACTGTCGCCTAGTTTTGACATATTTCAACTCTCAGCTTTATGATTTAGGAGGAATGGAATTGAAATGGAGTATTGAATTAGTCCTGTATGATCTAAATGCCCCTTGAATCTGAAAGCATGTTTCTTCCACAAATATATCAGTTACTTGGAAAATTGTTAGTTCATATTTGGCTTCCCCAGTTTCACCATTAAGAGTTATTGAAATACTGTGTTCTTCTTTCTATATGCTTTCTCTTTCAGTAAAGAACTTTCATTTTTACCCTTGATCCATTCTTCATCTTTGAGCTTCACATTTCCACCAGCTGCTCATTGTTGGTGAGAACAAGATGTAGCATAGAATTCTTTTCTTTGTCCATTTTATGGAATACTCTCATATTATTCCTGTCTTGCTCTGAAATTTTTCCTCTGAAATATTATTGATTTTGTGTTTTATTTATCCTAATATTTGAGAGAGTACTCATTTTACCTGTAAATTATTCAAAATAATTATTACATATTTCATTTTAGAGTCTTCTTTTAGGGGTGGTTTTTGGTTTCTTTCCAATGCACTTTTTGTTATTAGTTCCTTGTGCTTCTGTTGTGGTTTCTGGTTTTCTATCTCAACGGGGCTTCCCAGCAGAAATTCACTTCCTTTGGTTATATGGAGCCAAAGAAGAAGCTTCCCAAGAAGCCTTGCTGACATGAGCAACTGGACCAATATACTGGGTCTAGTTATAAAGTTGGGGCTTTAGATGTGGGTTTTCCATTGAAGAGCTGATCTGCCTACTCATGCAACTTCAGCCTTCATGCTGCACTTCTCTTTTTAGGCCCCAGAAGAGGCAATTCCATGCTTAGACCTAACCTCTGCAATGATTTATCAAAATATCTAATTTTATGACTGTAATTATTCAATGGCTCTAAGTAAAACATATTACAGATGTAATGTTAGCCAAATAAATAAATCTTAAGGTTGGATCATAACTTATGATCTTCATTGAATTCCATATTGAGATGGAAATCTCAATGTGATATGCAAATGTTTCATATTTAGAGGTAAGGAAATGAGTCTGATTGAGATAATCTCTCATTTTAGGCTTAAAATTCAATTTGTAAAACCTTTTCAAGATCTTATTTTCTATCTTAAGATAAAACGCTTCATACATAAGATGTACATAATGGTTGGACAAAGCTCTTTTAAAAAAAGGATGCTCTGTAAATAATTATAAAGAGCTCTCACAAGAATTAAAATGAAAAAATACCACTCTTTCTGGTAACCAACTGTAATGTTTTATAAGTAGACAAAGAATTAAAGCAAATCAGGAATTCAGGGAAGAATGTGTAACATTAGTGCTGGCACAGTAAGTTTCCTCTTGCTATAGTGAAAATAATACTGGTGTCAACTATGAGCCAGAACCTCTGTTTGTAGAAATCACTGATCCTTTGGCTTTGGCAGCTCTATACCAATTTCCACCAGCTCAGGAACCGATACTATAACTCCACCAATTACAATAAAATCTGTATTTTGCATTGCAGAGTTTGCCATTTGTAGAATCATTTGTAAGGCAAGTGAAGCATTTGAACTTATGGTTCTCATCTTCTGGTATTTGAATAAATGACCATGTTTGTTGAAATGTATAGACTAAACTCTTCCAACACAAATGGAATCATTAGACCCAGTTTCATAATCTGATTTACTTATATTATATGATGCCATAATTATTTTTTTTTATATATTCTACACTAAATTATCTGATCAAAATCATGGTAATAATACTTAGGCTAGTACTAATCTGCATTTATTTCCTTTTTGTGTTTGTTTGGTGGTTCAGTTTTGATTGTTTGGGGTTTTTTTTAAGGAGAGTTTTCTTTATATTCTGGGACTGGGAATGTGAATTCAGGGATTTTCTGAGCCCACTGATTTGAAGTTCAGACTACAGACTGATTCACTGTGAGACACTCATGCCTGGATTACCACTGCACACTGCATGTAAAAGAGAGCTCTCCATGTGTTGATCCCTGTTCTTCTTGCATAGAGAAAAGACTGCACAACTGCTGCAAGAAACTTTCCAGTTTCCTTTGAACCTTGAAGGCAGCAGACCAGAAACAGAATAATGGCAGAGATTTGAAAGTTTGCTGGTCAACATGGTTAAACTCAGAAGGTGAGCTCAGGCATGTGACCTCTCAACCTTTCCACTTTCAGGGAGAAAGCATCTGCAGTTGTGTAATTACTGTTAATCTACACCCATGAGGATTCATGACAAAGATCATTACAGAGCTGCATGGCCAGATGAGGAGTGGCAAAGGCATCTGACAAGGGCCAGAAGTAGTATATAAACACAGAAACTCTCTGTGGTTGTCTCATTCAGCAATTTCTGATTTCTGGAGATTCTTGACCTGGTAGCCAGTCTGTTATGTGTGGGTAAAGGACTCCTCATGACAGAATAAGTTCTACAACCAGACTTTTTTTTTTTTTAATGAATTGCCTTCTATTGTGAGGGGTCTATTTGTGCTATTTGGGCGATTACAAATTGCTGGACATTCAAAAGAACCTGAGAAATCTACAAATGCCTGGTGAGAAAACTTGCCATTTCAAGTTTGATAGTCCTTTAGGAAAAGAGAGACTGTTTTTTGTGGCAAGGGCTCATGTATTCTACATTTGAACAATGCCTCATACAAGAGTCTTTATGCTTTCTAAAACTCTCTGACAAGGGCTGTAATACATTATTTAGTTCTAGGGTTTATTCAGAGGTGAAAATGCCATCACTTTACCATCACTGTGAGCTAGCTTTTAGTGCCAAGCAAGGATGGAAGTAAATTCTGAAACTTAAACAACATTCTGTTTGAAGTTTATTTTTAAAACATGGAGGAAGGAGAAGAGCTCGATGTTGTGGTTTCTAACTGATACTAAAATTTTGTTATCAGGCACATCAATTGTTTGAGACATTTAAATGTGAACAGTAAGTTCTCTTTCTCAGGCTTGTATCTGGAATCCATCTTCCCATCCAATGAAAATATCAAAGCAGGATTTGTTCTGTAATAGTATTTCTCAGTAGAGGTCATCGTGCTGCCAGCCTTGACTGTACTGGGATTTACTGAAAAGTGAGAAGTCAATGTTTGCTGTCACTCAATCCTCAGCTGTACCTTACTCTGCCTCTTCTGAACCCTTACAGGCTTCTCAGGGAGGTAGGCTGAGCCCTTGCTCTGAGCTTGTGGTGGCCAAAGATTCAATGTACAAACGGGCCACCGAGTTTAAAACTGCCCTATGAGACAGCATTTGTTCTTGTTTCTCTGTTGTGTGTTTGTGCTGTGTATGGCACCTTCCCATTTCCTCTGAAAACAAGCTTTTGCAGACATGCCTGATGTTGTAGCCCCTCATCTGAAATGAGAACTCTCTGATCAAGCAGTTTGATTTAGGAAGATGGACAATTTTATTGGTGTTAAAACCATTAGTTTTCATCTCTTGACCTTCACTCTCTTTTACGACACCCAGCCAGCAGCCACAAACACACACAGCTGCGCACGCAGTTTGGGAATTTAACTTAACTTATTGTTATAGTATATTTGTTTGCTGATTCAGGTATTGGGAAGTGAAGAAGACAAACATTAAAACATCTTTCCTTCCCCTTTCCCAGGCTCAACTGAACTCCAGACACATCTCCTCCCCTCTTGTTATCTCCACAGGTTATACTCAGTTCCTTTGGTGAGGCAATGAGTGGTACAGGGGTTTGGGGTCAAGATGTGGTGGTTTCTCTCTGCCTTTCCTTGTTTCTCACCCTTTTGTTCCACTGTTGCTTCCTTCTTGCTAATTTTCTCTACACTGATGTGGTCCCTCTGTGGGCCACAGTCTCTCTGGGGTTGTGGCTGCTCAGTTATGGAGCACCTCCAACTCCTCTGACTTTGTTATCCCCCCATTCCCTTGTTTCTATCTCTATCACCTGGTTCTCTTGTTCCCTCCTTGTCCCCTCTCATATTCCCTCACAGGTTTGTCTCTTCCCATTTGGCACTTTCTGCCCTTTCTTCAGTGTGTTTTCACAGAGGCCACTCACTTGTGGCTTTTGTGCTCTGCTTTGGCACATGGTGGGTCCTTGCAGAGCCTCCCTCCTCCACTGGGGCCACTCCTGCAGTTTCATGACCAGGATGAGTGAGGAGCACAGGAGGCCAGGACATTCACTGCCCAGCTTCAGGTAGAGATGTAGGAGTAGGCAGGTCAGATTGTATCATCAGAGGACCTATTTGGACATAATTTATCAGAAAGGAATCCAGGAGGAATCTTGAAGCTCATTCATAATTTTAAATCCAATACATATTTCTACTTCAAGAAAGAACTGAACCATGAAATTTGTGGTTTTCCATGTTGCAGACTAAAGTTAACTGTATGTGGAAAGGAAGTTAATTGTGTAATTGTATTTTGGCCTGAAATCCAGTACTGAGTCACAATTAGATATTTTAAAATTACAGTGGCCAATTAATTTTCCTTTATAAGCCCAAGTCACACATGAGAAGTGGTGCAAAATAGAACTTGAAATCCAAAAGAAAAAGAAAATGTATCAATGTATTTCACACACACACAAAAAGATATTCTGAAACTTTGCGGTGCAAGCTTTGAAAAGGCAGCTTGCATCTGAAAACAGCAGAAATGGTTGATGCTAACCTTGGCTTCAAATTGTTTTCAATGAGTTTTCATAACCAGGCTAGTTCTTGCCCAGGTTCTTTGTTGAGGGAGTATAGATAAATAATGTAAGAAATAATTACTGTTTTACAGCAGCTAATGGCAAATGCTGAGGAAATTTTGCAAAATGCGCCTCTGAAAGACTTGGCTGGAAAGAGCTATGGCACATATTAGATTATATCAGCAATAAGAAGTTTTGTACTGAAAAACACAGAGTTCTCCTTCTGTAGGATGCAACATCATGTCTTAGAGCTGCTCAGAAAGTGTTTGGCAAATCAGTGACTACAGCTTGTCTGAATCTGTGCTGAATGCTTTAGCCAATGCTTTAGATCTGGGCTTGGGCTACAAACATGAGCTTTGAAGAAGAATTCTGAAGTTCCTTCAAACTCTTATTTTGAGGTCTAGTTTGAGCCAACAAGGACGTTCCAATAAAACCTCTAAGTCCACTGCAGTCTGTATGGGACAGACGAGGGATATAGGTTTTTGCCCTGGATTCACCATACTACCATATCAGAGATAGATTTGTTAGGAGGTGCCATAGCCAAAAGAAATCTTTCCCAGTGCTTAAAACCTCCATGTTTTGGACCATAATTAAAACATTTAGTTTTGTTTCTATCAGTATAAATCATTGATATAAATCTTTAGAGCAAATGAAGGGCCAAGCTAGCAGTTTACTATACCTATACTCTCAAAAAAATCCCTAGCCAAAACACTTCCCTAAAATCAGCTATTTAATGCAGCCCCTTTGCCAGCTCATTGCTGTGGGAAGTCAGTCTTTCATTTATTTATGAAACCAGACAGATTCTTGTCTTGTGTGTGGAGCTGAAATTCTAGGTAAGTGTTCAGAATTTTTTTTAAGCTTACTTGGGATGGGACTTTTTTCTTTTTTGGTATGAATTCAGTGGTGTAAATGGTATGCCCATTCAACAGTACCTTGCCAATATTTGTACATTTTAGGTTTTGAAAAGCCTTGACAGTGACTGTAGATATTCTGTCAAGGTTTACCAGGTATTGGTTTGGAATCTGAGTTAGACAAAATGAATTTAAGGAAAGTGAATTAAGATTATGGGGAAGGTCTTTACAAAGGAGATTCCTGTCTTTAATTTCTACAGCCCTATAGCCCAAGAAGCTGTGGCCACCATGGCAGCTAAATGATTAATGTGGCCCATTTTGGTTTCAGAATGAAATTAGATCAGTTCGTTGAAATACTTGTTGTGCTGAAGCAAAAGAGAAAAATCCCATCGATGTCAGTGAGATCAATTTACTGAATCACCAGGATTTCACCACATATATATTTGGTGTCGTCAGGATTTAAAAAAAACTTGCAAATTTCAACAGTGCACTATAACATACTTACCTGAGGGATTATTGCCACATTAGAACATTCATGATTAGTCTTGGATAAAATTCTTCCTTAGTAATATTTATATATCCTGTCTCTCATTTGTATTTTAAAACATAACACAAAATAATCAAATATTTAATGAGTAAAATACTGATATACTGATTATTATATTTACAATTTTGAAAAAATAATGTAAATTATAACAGGGGAAAAAAATCTGCAAAGCAACAAAACCCGATTCTTGTTTTCTGTAACAAATATAAATTAAAAAAAAAGGTACTAGGGATATGTTTCTGGGTAATGTTGTATATAAAGTATAATCCATGTCAAACTGGATGAAAATGTGTCTATTGACACTGTTTATTAAACAATCAAATTTGCTTCTGGAACTCACAATTTGAGTGTTTATGTATGTTCAAATACAGTCATGTGCTAGTCTGCATTAGAAAAAACCCTAAGTTTATTTCAACTGGCTGTGAACCAAAGGAACTTAAACAGTTGCATTTAGTGCAGATTAGTATTTTCTTTGGGAAATTAGTAGTTATGCTAAGTAAGACTCAATGTCAACAACAACACATTTTCACTTCATAATGTCTTTAAAAAAATGTATTTAAATTGATGTGGATAATAATTAAAAAGTTACAGTTTTGATGAAACTGGAAGATTAGTTACAAAAACTACTATTAAATTTAAAAAATCAAAATACAATGTCACAAGCATTTAATTTAATTTAAATGCTACCTTCTAAAAATAAATCCCTTTTATCTGTTTTATTAAAAATATTTTACCTCATAATTGGAAATAGTACTGAGTTGTTTCATTTAGTTGGTTTTATTTATATTCAGAGGATTATTTTTTGTTTTGAAACATACCATTTAAAAATATTGTTTACTTTCAACAGGATTCAAGTTTTGATATCTAAATAATGGTAAGTCTACATTACTTTTATTCTTTTTCATTTTTGAGTGTTTCAAATACTACAGTAGACTCTTAGTCAAACTCAAATATGGCAGGATTTTTTAGCTTTTTAGAACAAGGTGTTCTAAAATTATAATAAACCATTTTGTGAAAATCCACACTTGGTTTCCTGTACTGGCATAGTGTAGCATTTTCTCTATATAACTGCTTCAGAAATTATACATAATAATTTTTGTCATGTCAATGATATTGAATGATAACTTTGGCTTAATAGATCATATTAGACAATTGATACATACAATTCTGTATTACAGACCATAAAACTCTCAAGCAGTATTAACACCCTATATGTAAACTTCTGTTACAAATTAAGGAAATGAACCTTGAAACATTTGACCAAGTGAGTAATGTTACCCATGTGAGTTGTCCCACTGACCTCAAACAGACTTCTGAAGGAGTGAGAACTTTCTCATAATAGTAAAAAATTATGATAATTACTCAGTGCCTGCAAAATGCCTGTTCCAGGAGGATGTGTATTCTCTACAAGCACTGTATTTGTTTGGGATTTGCTGATTGACAATGCTGAAAGAACCAGCCTGGTCTTTTCTGGTTCCTGAATAGAAAAATGTTCTTGCAGAGTTTTCCTGACCAAGATGTCCTGGGCCAGGCTTTTGAAGATGCATTAGAAGTACTGCAGCAGCACTCTGACAGAGAAATGCAATATTCACCAGGTAAAAAAGACCCTTATTCCACTTCATTTACCACTTCCTATTTTTACAGGAAAGTAGCTCTTAAAACATATAGGTAGGAGAGTAATTTCGAGTGGATTGATGGATAGCAGAGGGATGCTCTGGGAGGATGAAAAGGAGGAAGAATATTTGGAGGGTTTCCACCCCTCTATTAATACTACCCTATGTGGTGAGTGGAGGTCTTCCAGGTCACAGCACAGGGAAACCGTTGGACTAGCACTCTCTACCTGCCCCCCAGTACTAGCCCAGGTGCATTGAGCTCAGATTTCCTATAATCAGAGGATACATGACCATAGTGCAACAGACTTTTCCAGTTTTGATGCTTTAACTTAAAAATGCCCTTCTGCTATGCTATAAATAAACTCATGTAACAATGAACTCCAATGAAAAAAAAAACAACAACCAAAACCAAACCAAAAAAAAAACCCACCAGCAAGTGAAATTAATTAATTTCCACATTTAACTTTTTTTACATTAATATATAAATTTTAAATATTTTTATTCAGGAATGATAGGTTGAGTCTGGATAATTAATAGAACATTATTTTCCTTGGCTTCAAGAGTTTTACACGTTAGAAAATTTAAAGTGCAATAAAGCTATAAATTGTTCCAGTTCTGGCAAGGTTTTGGCAGTTAAATTGCTATAAAATTTAAAATCTGTGTTTGATGTTTTCACATGGTAAACAGAAACTGAAAGAAAGGAAAATAGGGGGCTGCATCACAAACTCTCTAAGTCCTTAACAAAATATCTACTCTCTTTTGTGTGAAATGCGTTTCATACAAGGAAGTTTATTTACATTTATCTATTATAAACTGAAATGTAAAGAAGACTGATAGGTCTGTATCTTCAGCTGTTGCTAACAGATTTTTGGCTCCACTGCCCTGGTAATTTATACATGTTGAAGGGCTCACTATATATAATTACTTGCAATGTTCTTGCCTGTATCTATTGTTTGGGCCATTGGAGAGAGGTATTGTCCTGCAGCTGCACCCACATTTCCACTTGCAATTGATGTACTCATCCCCTCCAAAATCTTCTTTTGACCACCTGCAGAGTGTAACTTTTTCCAAGTTAATTTAGTCCAGTGTTCTCCTCTGCTTCTTTTAAACATCCTAAGTGCTGAGGTTCCTTCCGTGTCATTCTTTCAGGCACTGCAGACGCTCTGATGCTGCTTTGCTTCATTCATGATTGGAGACCCTGACTTGCATAGTCCTGATGGTCTGCAGAACTGCATGACAGTCCCTTTTCCTTTTTACATGTATTATAAGTCTCTAATTATACAATTCATTATGTTTGGTGATCTATTTGCCCTCCACTTTGTAGTAAACAAACTATTTCATGATGCTATAAAATATCTGACATTTTATTTTTAAAAGATTGCTTTTCCCCTCCTTCTTTCCCTTTTACTCACTTGATTTTTGCTCTCTCCTCCTAATTATCAGCTTATAAAAATTGCCTTACTGTGATCAACCATCACCACCACCTCCGAGCAAGTCCCAGTTACTGTGTGGCACCATCTACGGAGGAGCAAGGGTATAGCTGGAGGAATGTGATTGTAAGTGAACTCATTACCAATAATAGTCAGATATAACTGGAATATTGGTTGCTCATTTGTGATTCCTGAAACAAATCTTTATGCTAACACTAACAGGAATTTGATCGAGTCAGGCATGATTCAGATGAAACTTCCCTGGGAAATGTTTGAAAAACATGATTAATAGTATATTTTTAGGAGTCATCTTTGCCTCTGGTGCTCTTCTGTGGTCCATCACGTCACATGACAACTAACAAACAAACCTTCCACTATGACAGGGAAAAGGGCTTCTTAGTGTTACCTGGGAACAGGCAGAGAACAACAAACTCCAACCTCAACATATCTTCTGCCACTCTGAAAAAATGCCACAACTTTGGTTTCTCCAACAGCTGTTTACTTTAAAAGTTCTGGGAAGACCATGATTATCAGGACTCTGAGCTCAGCTTCAGCCAATAGAGTCCATATTCATTTTTAAAAACACTGGGAGTATGGCCTCCAGGAGTGATGGAAAATGCAGGGGAAATAATAGATTCCACAAAAGCCCATTTTCAACCAGCAGATTAGCGACAACATGACACAGGAACTACAGAGTCTGTAGGGGACACTGTCCAGGTGGCCCTTGTCTTTTACTAACGCTGGAAACTGTTCCTCCTCTGCTTCCAGCAGAAGGGTTAAAGGTTCAGAGTGGGGCTGTTTTCTTTTTTAGTTTCTCCTCTGATGGGCAGATCTTACCCTTGGACATAAATTAGTGCTGCTTTTTACTGGTAAACCTGCCTTCCTGGCTGAGAAAATTCTTCTGTGGATGAAGTGATGAGAGGTTGCATTTTGAAGGCTTCAGGCAATTAATTACCACAAGTTTCTTTTTCTTTTGAGAATGTACTCTATTAGTAACCTTTTGTTGTCTTAATTCCTGAAGAACAGTGCAGCGGATTTTTATGCGGATGAGACTGTCTACCATACACTGCAGAATACTCCAGAAAGTCAAGTGATGCATGCTGCTGGTGGCCAGCCAAAACCAGGGAAAGGTCTGTAAAAAGCTAATATCTTGAATATTATGCTACTTCAAAAATCTGTTGGCAAATCATGCTTTCTCCTTTTCTTAATTTTTTCTTTCACTTTCAATAGGAAAAGATAAATTTACATTTAATAGTTCCCATCTGCTAAATCTTATAAGATTTGATAAATCTATTATTAACTTATTCTGTCTTTGTTTAGTACCTGGAAAAACAAACCAGGGATTTTTTCACTCCAAATCATCTGGGATGAAGTCTGATGGAGAAAAATAAATCTATCTATCAATAACATTTTTATGGACTTACACGACTTATTTTATTTCACATGATTCAACAAGCAGTGATTTTCTTGGAAGTTTTTTACATACATGAATATTTTTGCACCTGACTTATGACTGCCTTTTTTTGCTTTTCAAACTACCTTTTAGCTTTTGTCTCTTCCAGTGTGCATTTTTATAGCTATTTTTCTGCTCTTTTCGGTTGACTTAAATGGCTATCTGTGGATACCTATTTTACAAAGAATGTTTTGGGTGACATTAGTTGTTACTTTCTTTCTTTTTTTTTTTTTTTTTGTGGGACATAGCATCCTTTCTATGACTGCCAGATGAGATTTCCACAGCTTCCACTCTGAGCTGTTGCACCGACTTTTGAGTAGCTTCCTGGTTTTGCCGATTTTTGAAATCCCCTTCTCTCAATACTAACCACAGAGTGTCGGTTTTTGGTATTGTCTCTTCCCATTGATGCTGAACACTGTGGTCTCTGTTGCTTAATAGCTACTACTGCTACTACTACTACTACTACTGTTACTACCACAGATTCTTTGGGATGATGGGAAGAAAAGCCTCTTTTTTTATGCTCTGTACTTCAGGTATCTGAAATTCACCATTGCAAATGAGAACATTTCAATCCAGAAATTTTGCTTTTCTAGGTCTTACCCAGTGCTGCACTGGGGAATTTTGCATGTCAATATCTGATTTCACCTTCAGTTGTTACTGCTGTGTTAAACTTCATTTCCTATCTCCTATTTCTTTTCTTATTTCTGTTGCCAATCTTTCCCAGAAGGCAATACTGCAGAAATTATTAGAGTAACTGACTATTCTTATGGGGTTATTTTGTGTCCTCTTATGGGTTTCTTTGTGTCCATGGTGATATTCCTGCCAGAAACTGTGATTTAGGGGACTATTTCCACTCTACCTAAATAAATGTAGTCCTCTTAGTTTCTTATTGACACATGAGAAGTTTTCTGTACGCTAGCAAGTAGCGTGGCCCTCTAGGAATAGATCTGTAGATGAAAGAGTCAGTACTGAGGGCCCAAATCCTGTGTTTAAAGTGTTTTACAAAGGTTTATTTAGAGCAATCTCTAGGCTAGCCACAAGTTCTGAAAGCTGCACTGACTTAGATATGTTCTGGAAAGCATACCTTTTGAGTTAGGTTTCTTCTGAAAAGAGTCCTATTCACGCACATCAAGACCATTCCATGATCTGAACTAAAGCTCAGTGAGTGGAGGCATTCAAGGGAGGTACTTCAGAAATGTGTTTGAATTAGTCACATTCTCCCCAAGAGAATTAGGCTGCTTCAGGACAATTTAGCACAGAAATTTAATGCAGATGCTCTGAAACACCTCCTGGAGGAACCTGCTTCTCTCCAGTCATCACATAAGAAACCTGCAGGCACTCCCCTGCTAGCCCAGGCTGATGTTTAGGGCCTGGTACTAAACAGCGTTAGCTTATGCAATGAGGTGCAGAATACAGGTCTATAAACTAACCCCAGCTCAAACTGTTGCCCTCTCCAACCAAGACATCAACTAGAGGCGATGTGTCTAGAAATGAAAGCTTGGGCAGAAATGACAGCTGAACTTAAGAGGGCAGAGAACATGAAATCAGATGCTGTGGTAGATATGGCTATGCTATCCTTTTCATAAAGAAATTCAGTCCACAGTAGTATGTGGATTTTCCTCTGATCTTATTTGTTCTACCATAGGTTTATAGGATAATTAAAGTTAGAGAGGACTTAAGGAGCTCACCTACTAAGAATTGCCTACTGTGACCAAGCTTTTAAACTTCTTGTCTCGATAATATTGTATGTATTTCTAGTAGCACATGTACTTCCAGTCACAGGCCAATTTTTATTTAGATAATGAAACTTTATTAATTTTTTGGAAAGTACCTCTGATTTCAGGCTCCTCTTCTTCCCAGTCCGACTGTTACTTCTCCCCTCTTTCCTTATCACCAGATACAGAATTACTGTCATCCCTGACAGATGTCTTTGACCTCAGTGTTCCTTAGCAACTGTTACTTTTCCCCTGTTCCTAGTTTAAAATAGCCACACAAGACAAGACTTTATGAACTCTAGGTGCAGCTGCTTGTTTGCACTTTGGTTAAAGTGGAAGATGTCCTTCTGCATAGATTCTCCTTTCTGCAAAATGTTCCTCTTTGTCTCATAATCTTAAATTCTTCCTCCTTACAGCAGCTTCTTGATCACCCTTGGCTTTGTGAAAGGAACTAGAAATACTTCAGAGAGGAGGATCCACAAGATCTAACTGAAACTAAATAAGCCTCACTAGTAAACTTAAGTTTGAAAACTGAGCCTGTGGAGAGAAAAACTTAGTTAGTAAGCTTGCTTTATCTTGCATGGGAATGCAAGTTGACATTTCTGCAGATTTAAAAAAAAATACAGAGTACCAGAAGGTCTAGCTCCTTTTTGACTACATGAGGTTTCTGCTTAAAAACTAGCCTGATTTTCCTGCTCACCCTTATATCAAGGACTACCTTGCATCCCCAAAACGTTCCTGAACCAAACCTGACAAAACTGAACCATCTCAAAATCTTGGAGTTTTGAATAAACAGGGAAACCGTTTATTCAAAAACATTCTGATTGGCTCTCCAGAACCTCTTTCCCACCCTGTCTGAGGTGTAATTTCCTAATGTGTGTTCCTTCACCGCTCATCTGCACAGCATGTGTCTGAAGACTGCTGAAAGTGGCTTCTGAGACCTACCATACAGTGAAGGCACCAGATATTTGTCATGATCCCCAAATAACCTGCTCTTGAAACTCTAATGACCAAATCCCTTTCTGTCACCACATGTTTCAGAATAATGATCCCATTTGCTTTCACTGGTCTTCCATTGAATAGTTTATACTGATCTTTTAATTTGGGACAGGGTAATAGGTTAAGCTATGCTTTTGCCTGTAAGATCCTTTCCAGGAAAAAGACAACTGCTCATCCTTTAAAACAAGCATGAGTTCTGTTCTGACCTTTTGTACTTGATTTCTTTATAGGTAGAAAAAAACTTCGACTGTTCGAATACCTCCATGAGTCTCTGTATGATCCAGCCATGGCAAACTGCATCCAATGGGTGGATAAGCCAAATGGTGTCTTCCAGTTTGTCTCCAAAAACAAGGAGAAACTTGCAGAACTCTGGGGAGAAAGAAAGGGAAACCGCAAGATCATGACATATCAGAAGATGGCCAGAGCACTGAGGAATTATGGAAGAACAGGTGAAATAATTAAAATTCGTAGGAAGCTGACATACCAGTTCAGTGCTGTTGTTCTAAAGAGACTTGCTCCATCTTATTTCTTAGGAAAAGAAACAGTTTATCACCCCTACATTCAGTCTAATCAAGAATATCAGTATGCAGATGACTGGACCAGTTACAATAATTACATGTACAACAATGGTTATGCATTGCAGCATTCTAACAGCTAGACTTATCCTTCACATAAATAGGTCTTTGTTATCTAGCAATACTTTCCAGCACAGAAACTCTTCTCTTTACATAGCTTTTCCTTTAAGATATCATACATGATACATGAAGAGGAGGATTTAAAAAATTATGTTTGCCTAGTTTTGTTCCTTTTGAAGTTAATGATATACAGTCATTGAATGTTGAAGAAAACCAGCAGCTGCGGGACACATTCTATTCTCTATGACATTAATCAAAGGAATTACTGTAGTTTCAAGATGGTATATCCAAGATTAGGATCAAAGCTTTTGTCTGTTAGTGGACACCAAAGATCTCATCCTGAAAACACTCATCAGAAGTTTTATGCATATTTCCAATCAGAATTTAGATGATGTTTTGCCATAGTTGCTGCACTCCCTAAACTAGAAAAGGAAGAGGTTTATCAACTGCACGAAGCTACTGTCTGCTTTTTTCATCAATGTTCTTAAAAGACATTTTCTGAGTGAATGCCTGGCTGAACGGTAGTCAGCATCAGTGTGCACCTGTTGACCAAGTTTTTAATCCATAACCACTTAAATTAACACATTTTAACACAGATCTTGATGTAGTACTAGGATTGCCAGACGCACATTTCACTGTTGGCAGTGGATTCGTTGGGAGAGTTAGTAAAGGATTGTGCTTTTCATGAAGTTATTTACAGTTCTTCCCCCACTAATATGAGAAGCTCCACTTTTAACCAGCAGTTCTGTACTCACCTAACAAACATAGCTTTGTCATGTATTTTAGGAGTTATAACTTTATACATATAGATACAATTTCACTTCTCCAGCTCTCTTCTTACATGGGAATGTAGCTGAAAGGCTCAGTGATTTTACAGTCTCTTCATGGGGAAGAAGAACTACAGTTAGGTAAAAATAGAGTAGTAGCCACTTATTCCAGGAGAATACCTATAAATCTACTTTTTCTCATACTTCTTTTACCTGATCAACTTGTATCATCATATCAGTTGTCTGTTGTGCTAAGATATTTCAATTCAACCGTGTTCGATTCCAAGTTCTGCATTTTGCTTCAAATAAGTGCAGACTTGGATATTAATAAAGACAAAATTAATTTCTGTGGAGAGGTATAAATGGTGGCCTGATATGTTTGATGAAATTCAACGGCTTTGACAGTTGACCTTGCTCTGACTCCTGCCTACTTGTACAGGGATTTAATTTTATGTAGCAGACACAATGCAACACACTCTGCTTCAAGGTTTAGAGGTAGTACTTTGGTAAGATGAAAGATGTCTGCTCTTTGAAATACGAAGCATGTTAAATAGCACTAAAAAGAGATTTTATGTCAGTAAACATTTGCCAAAATAAGGTCATAACTGCATTGGTAATATTTCATTTTTAGTGGAGTGTCTTATAAAAATATAAACATTGCTACAAAATAGACACAGGAATGCATCTGGTCTTATAGAACTGAATCTGAATCCTGCTGTAGTACTGAATGCAGTGGAAGTTTAGCTCTTACAAAGGACTGAGGTCTTTCAGTTAGGATCCTTCACTATGTGAGCACATATGTAAATACAATCCTTCTACTGTCATAATGTACATAAATTTGCCAAGAAACTGCACAGTTTAGTTACTTCCCATCTGTCACTTGTTGCACCCTGGTAACATACACTCTTGTATATAAGAGCCTGCTTGGTGTAAAATGCTTACTTAATCAGTGTAAAAAGCTAACTTAATCAGTATGTTTAGATTCATCTACTTGTTAAGGAAATAAATACTTATTCAGACTATTTGTTATCTTTTTAACTTAGTTATAAACATAAGTATTTTCTTCCTGTAAAACTGGTAACCAGGTGAGATGTTATAGTTGCAGCTGGGAGAACAGTAGAGAGCTGAAAGAGAAGAGCATAAGGGGGAAGAAGAACTGAAGGAAATTCAGGCAGAGTAGAAATGAAGCAATCATAGTATCTGTGGATAGAAGGAGAATGATTTCAGCCACAGGAATTAACCATGGAGATGAACAATATCAAAAAGCGATTTCTTTGAAGAAAGGTACATGGCCTCCCAACTTTTGCCTCCCCAATCAAATGTGAGGACTTAGAAGCTGCTACTGTAGTTCTGTGGATATTTAACTGTGCAATGCACTAATACTGAGCTTACAAACATGAAAGATCCTTGACTGTCAACAACACTTGAGTCTAGCAGAGGAAGGTTAAATCATAAGCAAAAGCACAAGGTTGCCAAATAGCTCAAGCGCAGACTTAGGCTTACTGAGGTCTGAAATAAGGTGTAGCTGTTTTTAACTGTGCAAGTATTTAACCACTGAAACAATACAGCAGGGGATGTGGTAGATTTGCTGTTTCTCAATGTCTTTAAATCGAGACTGTGCCCATTTCTAAGATGTACAGTACTGCAATAAAGTCATGGTAAAGTCATAGCTGTACCACAAGACACAAGACTGAAGGTAGGAAATTAGACTCCTGCTAGTCTCAGTATTTGCAGGATCCTGTCATGTAACTCCACTTAAAAAATTCAAGTCTGTGTGGGGAGACCTAAACAGAACTGAGCTGGGTGCTTGTAAGGCATTTTGATTCCCAATGTTTGGGCACCTCACTGTCCCTTCCTGTCCTCCCACTTTCAGCCTCTGTGTAGCATCTCTGATCCCTCCCATCTGCACAGGCTTGGACACAAAGTGTGATGGTGCCAAGTACCCAAGGGAAACATGAGAGACCCCTCCCAACAGAGCATCTTTATCCCATCTATATAACCCGTGATAACTGGCCCATTGCTGCCATTTTTGACTTCTCCTTTGCCTCTCTCCTATCTCCTTTCTCATCAATCAGCCAAATCAGACCAGAAAGCAGCATGTCTGCCTACCCATCTGTCTATATTTCAAACACACCTCTGACTTAGAGGCTGGATCTCACCTAAAAAGAACTCAGGAAAGGGTGTAGGAGTGGGGAAAGAAGCTGTGCTCTTTCTAGCTCCCACACTCAGTGCCCAGCTTTAAACAATACCGCAGTCTGAGCAAGATGCCCCACACTGAAGTCCTGCATGTACCTACCCACTATGGGAAGGACACTGAGGTGCTGAGGTGAGTCCAGAGAAGGGCAACAAAGCTAATGAAGGGTCTGTAGCACATATTTATGAAGGATGGCTGAGGGAGCTAGGGATGTTTACTCTGGAGAAAGGAGGCTGAGGGGAGACCTTATTGATCTCTACAACTATCTGAAAGGAGGTTGTAGTGAGGTGGGGGTTGGTCTCTTCTGTCAAGTACCAAGTGTTAGGACAAGAGGAAATGGCCTCAAGTTGCACCACAGGAGGTTTAGATTCTATATTAGGAATTATTTCTTCACTGAAAGGGTTGTCAAGCACCAGAACAGGCTGCCCAGGGAAGGGGTTGAGTCACCATCTCTGGAGGCATTCAAAATACACGTAGATGTGGTATTTAGGGACATGGTTTAGTACTGGGTTAATGGTTAGACACAATGATCTTCGAGGTCTTCTCCAACCTAAACAATTCTGTGATTCTGTAATACTGTGCCTCATGATGCTTCAGGCACTCATGAGCCTTTCAGAAGCCTCTGAAGGGTTTGCAGAAATCATCTTGCATGGGTGTAGTTAGGCATGTGATTAGTCTCCTTGTTCATCTCTTGCACCAACTTTGCAGTCTGGTTTCTGTTCAGACATGGCAGACAAGATCAGAGAGTCCCAGGCAAGTGCTGGCCTGATGCCTCTCCCCATCACACAGCACTTGTTTGCTCAAGTGATCTCAGGTATGATATCATGCCTTCTATATAGAATCATGGAATGGTTTAGGTTGGAATGACCTTTAAATGCCATCTCGTCCAACCACTCTGCAATGAGCAGGGACATCTTCAGCTGGGTCCGGTTGTTCAGAGCCCTGTCCAACCTGACATTGAATGTTTCCAGGGATGGGGCAGCCACCACCTCTATGGGCAAACTGTACTGGTGTTTCACTACTCTCACGTAAAGAACTGTGGAAATACTAGCTGTAGCTCCAGAGCTGTGCTCCAATGGAAGGTCTCTGTACTACCATCTAGGATGGCATGAGGTGGGGTTGCACCTTGGTGGAGTGAGCTTTGCCTCTTTGGAGTGGGTGGTGGCTCTGGGCCCACAAGATGGCACCAGTGGACAGCTTTTCACAGGGGGGCTGTGGCACTTGCAGGCCTTCAGACCATTTCTTCTCTCAACGTCCCTATTATTTTTTTCCTTTCCACCTCCCCCCATGTTTAGTATTTTTCATCTTCGTGCACAGCACTGCTGCTGATGTGGCAGAAACAACATTGTGCCTTTTGAAGTTACTGAAGTTACACTCCCTGTCCAGTTCCAGCTGTGGCAGAGAGAGAAAGTGTCATGACAAGATGATGATACAAAACCCACAAATTAAAGCAGACACTTTATGTCGTCAGATCACAATTCTGTGTTGACTACCTGAACAACTGTCAATTTTACATCTGGAGCTCAACGTCTTCTCCAAAATAAATATGACCGCAGTGGCCTCCGATATGGTTGATGGTAATGCATGAGGAAGAAATAAAGCTTATCTTTCAGATTTAGACTTCAGGATTCCTGCGAGCAGGAATTACATCAACAGCCTTACAGATTCTGTGAAGGAGATAGAGCTAGAGCACCTTTGTAATGTATTTTATCTACCCCATTTTTCCTGTCCTGTGCAATACTTATGTATGTCCTGTTCAGTAGACAAAAGCAGAAGAGATTCTTACCTTCCAGCTGAGAAATTATTTGATTTGATTTAGTTCTATTTGAATTTGACTCCAGTGAAACTTTTCCCTTTGGCAGCACTTTGAGCACACATCAAGTATCTGCCTCCACCTTGTCAGACACCTGCCATTCAGGTGACAGATGGGTCTGACTGCCCTACCATCCCAAGTGCAGATGGATGCTGTCTCCTGGAGAACGCTGGGCTACCAATTCCCACTATTTCCACGCTGAAATCTTCTATCCTCTCACAGATCTGCATATGTAGGTTTACCATTAGTGCATTGCTTAGTGAGTATAAAAATGATGGAAAATACTGCAAACAGTAGTGAGGGTTTTTTTACAAGAAACTGCCCCATGGATTCTTTCCTAAAAAGCATCCTGAGTGCCAAATGTAAAAAAAACTATGTGTTCTTCCTTTTTTTTTGATTAGTGAGAACTGCCCCTTCATTCTTGGCAACATCTAAACAAATAGAGTTAATTGCCTAATAGACAACTGACTGCGAACAGTCACTGGTGAACTCACAGGGTGACACTGGAGCTCAGTATGGGTGCTCAGGCTATCTTCTGGTTATGTTTCATTGACCTTGGAAATTTTCCTAGTTTCCTGGTTTTCAAACTTTCTTTTATGGAGAAGGTCAAGCCCAGACTGTCTCTAAACTGCAGGAGCAGATTCCTACATCCGTACCTCAACTGAGGGCAACAACATTGCGTATGCCTGCTTCTGTCTTCATGAACTGATTTTCTTGAGAAACTGGAGACAGTCTGGGATCATAAAACAGAATTTGTTTTTTAAATATTTTTTTCGATGATGGTCTTCAATTCTGCTTTCAGTCTGCATTTCAGACTGAAATATTTGAAGTAATATTCCATTAAACAATGTGATTAAGGGCTCACATATATTTTAGAAGACCTGGAAAACTGCACGGTCAGTGCACTATGTAGAGAAATCCCTTGTTGATAGTGACAGCAGAGGGCGTTTGCCAAAATGCACTGTTTTCTTGGGATTTTAGGTCCAGCAGAGCTCCCTGTGAATTACCATCTGGCCTCCTGCAAGTGGCACTTCACAGGCAGTCACTCTCCACCTGTGTAAGGACCTCTGCCAAAATCTATCACAGTTTTAGATCTTATTTCACCCAACTTCTATCTGTCTTACCTGCTGTGAATTTCATGCGGCATAATTTGGAGCAAAAACTGGCAGCAGTACCCTATGGACTCACCCTTGGTTTACAAATGTGCATCACCAGCAACACAGTGCCTATCTTATAATATGGCTGTCTCGTCCTGTCCTTTATTGCATCACCTCAGCCTTCACTGGTAGATTTCAAAGGGCTCTGTAAAAGTACCATTGTCGCTGTTGTATCTGCAGGAAGAGCACAGTGTACATGAGGTACTTTCAGATGTGCAGGGACTCAGTGGTAGATGAGCCTGACCTGCAGCCAACAGTCAGGACCACCATGTCCTGACCCAGTTTCCTGCTCTTTCTGAGATATGAAAAGAAACAAGTAAAATAATTAACAAAATCCAGCACTGAAAATGTCCAAAAGCGAAGTGAGCAGTACTCCACTGACACATACAGCATACCCGGAGGTAGCATAAACTTTTCATATTACTCAACAGCACACACCAGATTTGAAATGTGGGATCATAGAATCATAGAATTGTTTAGGTTGGAAAAGACCTCTAAGATCGTTGTGTCCAACCTTTAACCCAGCACTGTCAAGTCTACCACTAAAGCAGGTCCCTAAGCACCACATCCACATGTCTTTTAAATACCTCCAGAGATGGTGACTCAACCAGTTCCCTGGGCAGCCTGTTCCAATGCTTGACAATCCTTTCAGTGAAAAAATATTTCCTAATATCCATTCTAAACATTTCCTGGAGCAACTTGAGGCCATTTCCTCTTGTCCTACGGACACCTTTTTGCCTGAGCAGAGCATTTCTTTTTTCTAGTGAAGGAAGTTATATCTAATTTTGACAGTTGGGAACCTCTGTGCAGGCAGCTTTTACCCTGGACATACATTTTAAAATACCACTCTCCCGAGGCAACATAGCGCCTAAGAGGCACCAGCCACCTAGTTAGGAAATTACACATTGAACAGTCAGTGTTGATACAATGGATTATAAGGTGAATTACAGTGCAATAGGGCTGTATTAGCAAGATGCCATCAAACTGCATGCAGAGTGTAAACTGATGGATGGAAAAGTAAATTCCTTATCTGACATTCCAGAAACACATAACCTGAGCCAAGAGTTCAAGAACCACAACGAAATAAAAAGACAGACAGCTGGTTGTTTGTCATGATATCTCTGGGTAGAATTAGAGGCTTTAATTACATATGGGGAATATTAATGACAATTTAAAGTGGAATGTAGCTAATCATTACAGTACTGTCTCCAAGTAGAGTGCTGGGAAGCAATATAATATTTTCTTTCAGAGGAAATGAAAACTCAGCAAATCTATTTTTGAGTACTAGCAGTGTGTAGTAGTCTGAGGATCTAGGCTGAATTTTCATTAGAGCAGTATTCAGTCACAATTAGAAGACACAATTCTTTACAGATTTGACTAACCTCTCTAGTCATGCTGAGAACCAGAAAGCACAGGAGATGGTTTAAAAATAATGAGATCAGCTTAAATTATATTTGAATAATTTGGTTTGCCTTCTAGTTTTTAACCTTTCTGATTTTGGGTTCCCAGACTGCACCCAGCAATGTGGAGGCTAACACTCTTTTCAAGCAGGGGTTGTTGGAAAAGCAGCACACCTTCTGTACAAGCATCAGCTTGCTTTGTAATGGAGGCAAACCCATCCACTACAAGTGGTTATTGACTTGCAGACTGGGATGAAGGAAAAACAGGGCAACAGCAAGATGGTTTCTGGCCACTGGAAGTCTGTGGCCAGTGCAGTTACAAGGGCAGAAACATTTTCACTCAACTGCTACTGCTCTTGGTTTCCTCTTGGTTGGTTTTAGGAAGCTGGTTTACTTTGGACCTCTGAGGTCTGCAAAGCCTCTCAGTCTTCATAGACTAAGGCATGGGATTTAGGCAGCATTTTGGTATGCTGGGACAAAATCCAGAGAATCTGATTGTCCATTACACTGCTTTAACAGTCCACAGTATTCAAACCAGATGAGAATCAAGACTGAACATCTCAAAAGAGCTTGAAAAGTCTGAGACTCTTACTAAGAGCAGTCCTGCAGGAAAACTGCAGTTTTCACTTGGTCACTTTATGCGTGAAAAGCACGCTAGAAATGGAAAGTGCTGGGTTGGCTACAGAGCTTCAGGGCCCTGAGTGCATGTTCTCCTCTAGCATGGATTTGGCTGCCTGGGCTCACAATCAAGTTTGATAAACAGTTGCCTGGACTTGAAAATGTTGTGAAGAAAGTTTATTGAGAAGAAGCTGAAAAAAACCTCAGCAAGGGCTCTCGCTCTTTTCTTGAGAGCTGCATTTAATCTGACTTGGACCCTACCTGAGATGTAGTGCATCCATGCTCTGTCTGGCCATGTATCTTGTTGATCCTGATCCAGGGACTGTCTCTGTGACATTGCCTCAGACATTGCTCATCACTGTGGACTTGTCTGGCGATCACTTGACTGAGTCTGACCTGTTTTCTCTGGTTGGTCCACCTTGTTATCTAAGCATCCTGCTCCCTTTCTCTTTCAGAGTAGCTTGCCCTTGCTGCTCACGGGCACAAGGGCAGCTGGGCTGCAAATAACACTACCACATCCTGGGAAGCGTAATGAAACACAATCTCAAGCGGAATTGCTTGAAAATAGTATCTAATCGGTTCTTCAGAGTATTGTTTGGTGTATGGGAAGCATTTAATTCTCTCTCTGACCTCTGTGCAAAAAAAACCACCTCTTGCATGGCTCGTGTCTACAGAGGGAAGTTTTCCTACTATGTGCTGAAATTTGAATTTAAACCACTGTTGTTATGCTGGTATTTTCCTCTCCTCATGTGAGTTCTTATTCCTCCAGGTTTCTGCCACATTCACGTTTTCTCTGGAATAAGCATTACACGAGTATAATGTCAGTCATGTAGGTGGCAGGACTTCTTTATCTGGACTAAGCAAAGTGATGTTTTGATGAAACAGCTCTGCAGGATTTGGACTGTTGCAGGCTGCAAGTAACATGGAAGATTTGTTATGTTATGGAAACATAAGTCTTTCTGCTTTCTGTATTGATCTCCCTCAGACTGAGCTTTCTTTAATTTCCAGTGTGCATCTGTCAGTTGGATTTCTTCTCATGTTTTAGCTGTAATTCACCCATTGTTTTTCCCCCTGATATGGTGAGGACAGCAGCACATAATCAATGGCAGGCTTTCTGCTATTAATCTTTTTCAGTAAGATCCTGATGTTCTTCCTGAGAAGGTCAAGAGGACAGTTCACACTGGCTTCAGTGTAGGCAGGAGAGTGCCCCAAACACTAATGGTGTCAGCAGCAGGTGTTCCAGGGTATCCACACGAATCTTATCCTTTACTGAAATTAGGACTTTTGCCACCCTCTACTGGGCTGAAGTCAAATATCCATGGAACCTGACTCTCCAGAATTAGATGTGAAAGGTGTTGCCACATAAAGCTCTCCATTCATTTTAATTGCAAGAAAAAACCCCAACTAGTTCACTTAAAAAATTGACACCTTTAAAAGTGCTTACAATTACCTTGAGCTCTTATATTACTGATCTTCTGAGCCCAGAAGGAAGAAGCACTGTATACCATGAGGAAGCTGAATTTATTACTTTCCAGTGACAAAAATCTCCCTTTCATATGTTTTTTATGCCTGGAAACAGGTACAGATGTGGGGTTTGGGTCAGAGAAATGACTCATCAACCTGAGACTTGGGTCAGAACCATTTGAAAGTAGAGGAGCCCTCATTTCAGAGTCTAAATCTTCCAAGGCCATGAACTGTCTGCAGTGGGACTGGACATGAACATATGCCTTTGTACTACTGTGTCATAGTTAATTTTTCAACAACAGCTGTTCAAAGATATTCAGAGGCCTGGAATGCTGCAGTACTTCCTGGGGAGGTAGATTAAGCTTCAGTTCTACAGGGATTTTGATCTGTAAGTCTTTATTTTGTATGTTGTAAAACTCATGTAAGTCCTTCTAGACACAGGCTTGCACAGAGGAGATTCATTGGCTAAATGCAGTCCAATGGTCTGGAACTCAACAAATATGCAATTTATGTGATTACACAGCCAAACATGGCATTTATTTCATGTATATGTGCATAAGTCAATCACTCAATGCCTAGTGTTCAAAGTTTTTATATATTTGCATAATTTATGTTGCATAATGCAGTACATATGCATGCACATAAAAGTTTATGTGTGATTATTTGGCACCAATACAGTAAATATTTAGATTTTCTATATAAATTGAAACAGCAAGAGAAAAAGGCATGGGCTATTTGAACTCCTTCTAACCCTTTAATATGTTAAAGGTTTGTTGCTGTTTTATGTAAGTGGTTAATCAGATAGATGAACTGCATCTCATGAAAATACTTTTCATATCATGTTGCCCTTTGAAAAGGAGTCTATTTTTAAATTTTTGCACGATTTATGTGTTTTGGACAGGATCAATTTTTAATTTTAAGGTAGTGAGAGTTGTGAGTGTCTGTAGAGACAGCTTACAGTTATTCATTACAACTTCTAGTAGTACTCAGAGCTATTACTGTCTTAATAGTTTTGAGGGCTTTGCATTATAATACAAAAGGAGTAAAGCAACAAAATTTTGTTTCTAGCTGTACCTTTGCTAGTATTTGTTAATAGATAAATAAATGCTTTGTAGGGTAGTTTTAAATAAAACAATGTACAATTAGATATTTGTCTAGAAGTGGAAGAGAGTGCTACTTTGAATTGGTTGGAAATAATTTTACTCAAATGCAGGATAGAAGGGATCTTCATAGTCAATACATGTAGGGGAACCACATCCATACATAACATACATGTTCATACTACCTTGTAGATAAAATATCTGAAAAAAGTTCATGTTTTCGTATTTATTTCCTGATTCAAACATAGGTAACTAGTTGGATTCTTTGCGATTTAACATGCTATTGGGAAACTCAGTTTTATGTCATGTTTCCCTAGGCCCTGCATCGCTCCAAAGTGACTCCAGTCACCCACCTCTGAGGGGACAGGTCTAACTGCATCCCAATTTGCCAGAGGTGAGAAGGTGTCTGTGAAGTTTAGAGGTCTAAACAGTGTTGAGACAACAGTGTGTTGGGGACATGGTGAGCTGAACCCCAAAATGCCTCCTAATGAATTTCGTTCAGACCCTAAAAGTTAAAATAGAAGTGGAAGTTTGCTCCAGCTAATTAAGTCTTTTGTAGGCACCAAAATCCAGGACATGTTTTGTGAAAAAACACCAGGGTTGGTAAATAACCTCCCATGCTTCTTGCATCCACCTGTGAAGGTAAAGTCTTCCCCACCCTGAGCTGCCATGAGGTGGCTGCAGGAGTGTGAGAGAGGAAAGACACTGAGATTCACACAAGCAGCCTGGTGGGGTGGGTCCCTGCAAGTTAGGGTGCAGGAATACAGAGTTGTTTTTTTTCTTTTTTTTTCTATGTCAGCAGCTGTGACTGCCTTTTCATGTTGCAATCAACTCCTGTGACAGGTATTGCAGAAATCCGTGGTGCTGCTGGGCTTATTCAGTTTCTAGTTTCCAGCAATGTAGCATGCCAAGATCTTGGGGAAAGATGCAAAAAGGTTGGCAGTGGTTGATGGTGAGGATAGCCTGCCTCCTGGGGGTACCTCTTCTTTGGTGCTATTTGGTAGCTGCAGCATTGCAGGAGGGTTGACGTTCTTTCCCAATCCCAGGGGAGTTAAAAGTGTTTCATCAGAGCATTTCATAAAGCGACATGCAAAGGCTTCATATACTGCTTTGATCATGATCTGAATACTCCCAGTTCATTAATTATCTTGTTATGACTAGTCTGGCCTAGGAGCCACAAAATCATCATTTCAAATTCCAAAAGGCAGTGTAGCTTGCCTGCTCCATTCAGGGATGAGCACATAGTGAAGTCTGTATTGACCCACCTCCCTTGCACTCCACGAGAGCGAGGAGTATTAAAAATTCCTGTTTGCATTTGATCCTCTCTTCAGCTTAATGTTGCCATTGAAGCACTCTTTTGGATGGGAATATTTATTGCTATTTGTTTTTCACCCTTTTTCTCTCTTGCCCTATACAAACATGTCACGCTCCTAATACCTTGCAAATATACTCACTAGGTAACAGAGAAACAATGCAGGCTCTTGCCAGTTGTCAATCATATGATCAAAGAGCTTGGCACTGTATGTCCCAGGTCAGTGATGGATTTACATCCAGTGTCGTCTGACACTTTCTTGCTCTGGATATTAAAGAGAGTATTTAGATGTGGAAAAACTGGAATCAGAGTCTTTGTCACAAACTTATGAACTTAAGTCCTTAACAGGTTGCTGCAGAGATGACTACCTTTTTCTCTGAGCCAGGTAGAAGCAATGTCACCTTCACCACTTTACCCTGCATGTGACTTCAGTTGATCTTGATCCACAGCCAAGATAATGAGTGTTAACTTTATGATTCAAGTTTTGGCGTGCTGTAGTTAGGAACAAAAATGTAAGACTTCACTTTGGCAAGGCCTGTAAAATTCAACACTAAACCCCTTTAAATCCTTTTGGTTAAAGCTTCATTTTTTAAAGGTTAATGACCATTTGATCATCAGAATGAGTTGCTGCTGCAAATAAAGAGCATAAATTAGATCACAGTAGAGCTATTAATATTCCTTTTATGCTCTTTGTATGCAATTTAAGCTTTAGCTTTAAAAGATGGGTTTACTCACATGGATAGAAGACTTGCTCTGCCTTCCTTTTTAGGAGAAGATTTGAGATGCCAGCTAATTGACAACTCCTGGTTGTAGGGAGTTGAGAACTTCATTAGAAACCATTCTTCAGGGACCTTGTTTTTACTGTATGTCCGATACGTAGGACAGATAAGATGCAAACAATGCTGCTTAATTTTGCCAAAGCTTTATTTCAGAGGTTTGCAGACACAAATATCTATGGGCAGGAAAGATTCCCCTTTTGCTATAAGGCAATTGTGGTAGTGTTCTGTGTCCATGAACTTATGTATATCACATCTCTGTAAGGAACATTAGGCTAATGTGTGCTCAGCTCAGTGTACTGTTAACACTATTCTTAATGCCTTTCCCTCCATCCTTTTTGTTCCTCTCTGGTCATCTCCCATGCTTTGGCCCGTTCCAGTCCCATATTCCCATCACCCAACATTTGACAATGTTCTCTCTCTGCAGTCCTTCCAAAAGTTTCTAGTCTCGTTGTATACTAGCCTTCAATGGTATGGGTTCATGTTTGACATTGGATGGACCTAGAGAAAGTTTTAGCATGCCTTTGATCCAGGATGAGTCCATGATCAGTGTGCTAGCAATGCTAACATATCAGCTTTTCAGTTTTCCAGTAACTGCACCACATATCTGTGTGTAAGGTATACCTCATCTGTTTCCTCTTGCTAGACATGAATGTTTTATAGCTCTGTATAGAAATTTTTCAGCAATGAAAATAGAAACACTGATGTCAGTTCTTGATAAGTTACTCATATCAAATCACATCTCACTGGTAATCTGGCATAGCTCTTTCTTACAAAAGTATTATGTGAATGGATGCCCAAAATAACATTTGGTGTTATTAGGAGTATCAAGGTCTCATCTGTAATAACAATAACTACTGAAAATCCTACAGGAATAAACCAGATGATGGTTACTAAATAAATTAAAAAAAAGTTTTAATTTCCTTGTGTGACATGACTTATTGAGACTGTTGCAACCTCATCATTAAATGTCACCAGTGATAACATAAACTTCAGAAAAAGTAATCTTCGTGAAAGTTTCAGGCCTTTTATCCAGCAATAAAAATTATATAAAAATAATTTCACAAATGCTGAGAAAAAGAGTGCATTGCTTTCTCTTATAGTTCCTCTGTAAGTTTATCCTGAAAACATTACTTCCGCCACTTAAAATTCAGCACTTGCCACTACAGTACCAGGTAGGTTAGCAAACAGGATTCAACTCAGTCATTAGGAAAAATTTTGGAAGTGTGAGGGAGTGAAGAAATGCAGTACATGTCTAGGGAGGGTACACATCCTTCAGCCCTGTAGGTGTTTGTGGTCAGGCTAGAAAAAAAAAGGAATCATACTGCGGTAAGTGATTTTGCCTTAGGATAGAGGCTGCATGAAACAGTCTTCTGAGATTTCTTCTAGCCCTATTTTTTCACAATTTCGTGTTATAGAATTTCCTATTGCAAATTTATATGAGTAATAAGTAATATCAAATAATAATATCTGGATAGGAGCTGTCAATAATCATTGAAGCCTGTAGGTACAAGAGGAACTGTGTCAAAACTTATGAAAAGAGTGAAATAAATTACTAGTGCAGTTTATTTAGTTAAAATTAAAATGAAATTAAATCCACCCAATGGAAATTGAAATAAAAATCTGAGGAGACCACTAGAAACTTAATGGTGCTTCTGTTTACATCTAAACACCCATTGATATATATATGTAATATACATACAACACATGTACATATAGATAGGGCTCTTTATTTGGTCTGGGTGTTAGGGCATAACTGTATGAACATGGGTCCTGTGTGTTACCTTTGAGATTAACTTGTCAGATCATAGTCTGGAGGAAAGAATATTTGGGTAATGTTGCTTCTGTCCTCAAAATGTGCTGAGGCTGTGCCCTATTTAGCTGTGCAATAGATGTGAGAGGAGGCTCTGTTAAATCTGGCCAGGCTCTAACTGCTTATACACACTTGGGAATCAGCTGGGGATAAAGATTCAGTCATTTGGAAAGGTATCACTAGACTCAACCTAAGAAAGCAACCTGATTATACTTGATTTGGAGAATTTAAGTTCCATCATTGGTCTCTGTAAGTGACAATATGCTGTGAATGAGTGATTCTGCTGCTCAGAAATTACTAAAGTGAGCCTTGGAAGAGAGGGGAAATGCAGCTTACCTGTGTGGCTCATGATGTGTTCTTATTCAAGTGTTTGCAAGATTGCAAGATGGGGAAAAACTTCATATTTTTTGCCAGCTTACTATTGCTTTGGCTTCCCTCCCAATTTCTGCAACAAAATCTCCATCCATGGAGAATTATCGAATGCTGACCTCAGCATCTAGCCTGAACTGTTGCTCTCAGTTTTGACTGAGTAACAAGTCCTGCTCTGCAACTGTTAAGCAAAGAAGGCAATTGTATGTTCCTGCCAGAGCAGACAGAACCAACTTTTCTTCATATACTCTTGCATATGTTACAGCTGTGACAGCTACTCACATTGTTTTTCTGCAATAAATACAAGACAGAGAGAATCACCCTGCAAACAGTTGCTCTATTCAGCATACTCATGCCCATGAAGAGTCTTTAAAGCTAATTGCAAAAGATTGTCCTCAAGGAAGTAAAAGTGGTGCTTGAAGTGGCCCAAGTGAAAATTCTTCCAAGAAGCATTGTTCTCAGTGCTTTCTGTAGCTCTGCACAGTGCTCACAGAAGTGACTGCATAAATTTTGCAGTGCTAGCAGGGATTAAATTCTCTGTGCCAGACACTAAAAATTTTAGGACCTTATCCTTTGATTTCTTTTCTTTTTTTTCCCCTTAGATCACAAAGGGAAAGTAATTGATAGGCAGCACTTAGACACAGAACTATGCCTAATCAGACCGTCTCTATGTGTTAGATCTCTACATACAAATTCAAAAGCAATGATGACATTTCAAGGGGTTTTCTAGAATTTCCATAACCTTTCTGTCTGTATCTGCTGTGCATGCTAGTGGAGACATGAATAAATGCACAACATTGCTGTTCTCCTGAAATTTTGCCCATGGTCCCATCCATCTAGCCATTAGAGGTATCCAGAAATCCCAGAAAAATATATTCAGCTCTTAAAATCTACCTGTGCAAAAATATTAGAGCAAATAGGTTGTGTCAGTGAAACTGTAGATGTATGAGAAGCTCAGTTGTTCAGGAAGTCTTATTCAAATTTATTGCATCTTGACCAAATGCACTTGTAATTGCTTTGCATTGCTAGGAGGGAGAGAGCAAAGCAGAGCACAGCAATGGCAACCTCCCAGTGACCTGCTGCCTTGCACTGTGCAAGGCATGAAGCTGTACCACAACAAATAGATATCACTTTGTTTGAGGAGACTGGGGAAATTAGCCAGCCCATGGTTGAGCTATGGCAGCAGCTGAGGCCGGAACATTCCTTCTCAATTGAATTTTCCTGGCATGCAGTTTCTAATGCTTTCTCCCCTAGAACTGCAAGAAAAAAATCGAAGTGGCTTTAATATCTTCCAACATGAAAAAAGAGGGGACATTACCATGCCATTCCACTGCTTTATTGGCTTACAGAAAGAAAGAAGAATTTCTTTTGATCCCACACAAGAAGAACCATGTCTGTTTCTCATTTTGAATTCAAACCCTGTGCACAAGGAAAAGGAAACCAAACTTGCTGTAGCTCTGTCTGCATACATGTAGGGGCGTACACATAATGCCCGATTTTACCAAGAAACACTTTCCACCAAGCCCATCCCACACATAATGGAGTGGAAGTGGTCTGCTCTGATGCAATTTTGAGTCACTTCAGTAAAGCCATGGGTTTATTGCAATAAAAAGTTCAGTGTGAACATAGTAAACCCATGGGTATAATTCATTAGTAAACTGAGCATTGATTCTACCTCTTATGTCACGGAGTATTGAGTTTCTCATTTTTTGAAGTTCTTCTAATTGTGCTCCTTCACTGTCACTCATCTCAGCAGCCTGTGGTCAGCATCTCAAACAAACCAGTACGTTGGAAGGCATATGTTTATATGCAAGACGTGTATGAGAGAGGGTAAATAGGGGAGAGAAGAAGAAAGGGAGAAATAATAAGAGAAAAAGAGAGAGAGAACAGGTGAAAGAGAAGGATGGAAGGAAGAAAGGAAAAGAAAGACAGAGATAGAAATGTCAAGCAGGAGTGTCTGTTGTCTTCTACTATGTCTATCCTATGTTTATTTTCTGAATTATGTTGATCAAAATACATTTTGCCCTGTTATGAAGAAAACACTTGGGTAAAAATATACGCATTAAAGAAGTACAAGGACTTTCTCTAAGGACATAACATGTATGTAAATGTTTGCTCATTACTTTGTTGCATTCTTGTCCAGGCATTATTTAAACTGTTTCCATATGGCACACACCTTTTTTGTAAAAAAACACCCACGAAGATACCATATTAAAAAAGGCTATCAGATTTCTTTGGCATTGTCTCATTCACAAATCCCACTTGGCTTTAAGCCAATATGTTTGTCTGCTCTACCCAAGCGAAAATAGATGCTGTTCTCAGGTTTTGCTAATATTCTACCTGGAACTGAAGTCAGGCTGCCAGATCTAGAGTTATCCAGTTCTCTCTCTAGACTTTTTAAGGATCACAATATTTCTGTTCTTTCACTTTGTTTTCCAACTTTTGACATTTACAGAAGCTTAGGCTTTCTTCTGAACATGTGCAGAAGAGTCAGTGTTGCATGAATAATTGTATGCTACCACCTCTTCAACAATAACCTGGGCTTCTTTTTTTTCATTATTGTGCCCTTGTAAGAATTAAGAATTGATTCAGAATTAAGAATTCTAAACCTCTTGTTGCTGATATCCTCTTGCATCAGTGTTGTGCTGTGCTGTCCTCCTCTACAATGTTAGAGTTTCCATCTTTTTTCTCCCTTTCTCTTTTTTTGATGTAACGGGACTAGACTGCAACTTTTGGGCACAGCTCTGAGAAACAGGTGGTAGATAAGCTGGGCTGGGACAGAAGTGAGCTGACAATCTGAGCTGGAGGTAAACCTCTGAGCAGGAGGATCCTTCTTGCATCACCCTTGCTTCTAGGAGAAGAGAGGAAGTAATGTTACTAATCTGCTTTCTCATGCTAGCTTAGCCACTCTGCACGGAAGATAGTGGTGAGGGGACAGAGCCAGACGCCGCCTGTCTCTTCCTCCCCAGCTCCGAGTTGGCCCTATGGATGACTGCTTCTCATTTCTCTGTGCAGATATTTACTCTGAATTTGACCCTTAGAGACGTGTCTAGTTATAGTTTAGATAAGCGAGAAACTGCAGTGATTTTTCAAGTCTTGTCAGAGCCTCTTGGCTGGAGTTATCATGAAACCTCCTCCCATGAAATAGAATTACTGTATTTTTGGCAAAGTATGTGCTTATAGTTTCTAGCAGGGGAACAGCTGCCCTTCCTCCAGAACTCTGGCCATAGCCATTAATTGGGAATAAAGAGACAAACACAAACTAAAAAGATCTTTAAAATGGCATGCAGGAAAGCCAAGGGCTGTTGCAGAAGTTTGAACCCACTCCTGTTTTATCTGACTTTGGATATATCCTCTCTGATTTCCAAGAGCACAGTGACTACTACGTAAAGTAGTCCTTGCCTGAGGCTGCCCAGACAGCGGGTGTCTCCTTCCTTGCAATTCCAGGGATAGTATGAAAACTTTCATCGTGCCATCACCTTGACATCATCAGGAACAGCAACTGCTTGTTCTTCTTGTGATATATTACTCTGTAGCAACATAAATGTCAACTGGCTGCCTGCACATATTACACTGGGAGAAAACAGCATTGCTCTGAGCCTTCAACTTAGTTCTGGGCAAATTGAAATGCCGGTAAAATTAAACAAAAATAGAATATTGCAATGTAAGTAATAGTCAAAATCAAATTAGGTTTTTATTTCACGCGCCATCTCTCCTTTCACAGTGCTAGGATGATTTTCCATACATTCTTACATCTTGATCCCAGCCAGTTTCACATTGCTTCTGCTGGTCCTAGTCATCAGCATAAAGCTGCATTCATTTGTCTCAGATCTTTGTTGCCTCCCCCACTGCAGAGGGTGTCTTGAGACACTGTTTTGTTTTGAAAGAAAATGTTTTGAAGAAAATGGTGTATAAAAAAAGTGAGATCCAATCTCTGTATTCTCATCAAACATCAGAAAGGGAACCCAAGGCTTGTCTTGAATGACAGAATTCTCCTTGCAGAAAAATATATAAAATCACCAAAATTAAATAGGAATCTTTGTATGCTTCAACAAAGACTTATTATATTGCTGTAATGCCTTCAACAATTTTGTAAAAGATGAGTTGCTTTTACAGAAAGATGTGTTTGATACACCATGATTATCTTAGTTTGAAATTGCATAAATAATTACACATGAGAAATCCAGTGAATTTAAAGAGTGTGCTTATGAAAATTCAAGTTCAAAAGTTGTCTCTTAAGCAGGCATAATCTGTGTTCCAGTTTTGACAGTATACCTTTTTTTTTTTTTTTTTCCAGTTTCTGGCTGGGACAGTGGAAGCAGATTCATGACTGTTCTCAGAACAGTGCAGAAACAGTAGATTAGAGCTGAGCCACCAGATATTCAGAGATTAAGTCTGCCCTGTCATGGTGTAGTTTTAAGAAAACTATTTCAAGGACTGATTATAGCACAGGCACAGCAACACTGAGCTTTGTACAGTCTGCAACCTCCACCCAAATATCTATCCAACCTCTTGTATGGTTTTGCATCCTGTACTGTATTCCTGTCTGCCACAGCTAAATCTGCTACCACTATCCAGCTTAAATACAGGTAGGTATCCTTTAAATGGGTAGGTTTACATGGCAGGACCTACAGTGCACTCATCACTACAGTGCAATTTCTTGTTTTTATGTTAGTGGACCTATTCTTGCAAGCCAAGTTATTCACATGCTTACGTGTTCAGTAGGTGTTGATATTGTGCATGGGGCTCTTTTTAATAAAAGGAAGGAGTCAGCACTTTGCAGAGTTTGCATATGCATATCTGTAACTTTGATTCATATGAAAAATTGTAGTCACCATACATAAAACGGAGATCTTAAGGCTTCCAGGAATTATGCTGAAGTAAGAATTATTGCCTGTTATTGTCCTCTTAAGAAAAAATTATAAACTGAAGCAAAAAATATTATACTCATGAAACACTCCCATTGCACAGAAAAATAAATTCAAGTAATAGCAAAAGATTAAGTTGTAAAGATGTCTGCATTACACTATGTGTATGTTATATTATATTTTGCAGTTCTGTTATATTTTCTGTCTTAGCTGTTTTTCTTGTCACCGTGCAACCGGATGTTAGCTTTTGTTTTGTAGTTATGGATTACTGTGCAATTGCACTAAGTTGAGCAATTCTCGGGAATCGTGACCATAATCCATTGCAAGAGACTTCATTTTTTGTACTTTTCTTCTAATACCATGGAGGCTGCATTTACCAGAATAATTTCGTAAACACAGTTTTACCATAATGCTTCAAAGTAACTGCAAACCTCTGACAGCTGCAACTGTTTTCAGACCCTGTAATGAAATGGAAGATGAGTCAGACTGTCACTGTGCCAAGGGATACTGCCAGTGCAATACAACCTCCATGATATCTCCAGTGAGGAAAGCAATGTCAGTGAAGAGGAGGTGTTTAGAAAGGTTGAGCCAAAATATGCCTCAGTGACAGATCTCAAGAAAGGAGCTACATCCCCCAGAAGGGAAGTTAGTAGATACAAACCTGTTTGTCTGGGTTCCACACTATCAGCTTCACCAGCTGGATGGGCAGACAACATCTGCTACACAGCGCTCACAGAAGAATGTGCTTGAAGACGTGCAGGTCTGCTGGTAGCAGAATCAGCAAGTCCAAAGAGCACCACTGAGTCAGAGGTACATCCTCCAGTGCCTTCTTCCAGAAGCTTCGTTACATAGAGTGTTGTAAAATAGAAATAGGGGTAGGCTGGAAAAGTGAGATAAATGAACAGCATTGAAGTGGGGGGCTGCACACACAAGGTAGCAGATTTTAAGATGGAGATTTTTTACTTTAACAAAGAAGAGAAGGGAAAGTGTAAAAAGCAACAATGAGAGATTCCATCAGTAACAGAACAGCATATAGGGAACTGAACTCATGAAAATCTGAAGACACAATCCTGCAATCTTTTCTATAGAGCTCAGTTCTTAGCATTATAAGTTTTTATCAAATGGTTTGTGCAACCTGTTAAGCAACTCAATAATGTAATCTGAGATACATATGCAAATGTCCAAAGGGCATCCCAGATAGGGATTCCTACTAACTTAGATATTAAGTTGTTATTAAGGAGGAGAGGGAGCACATTTTGATCCCCCAATCATCTCTAGCAAGCATACTTTGCTCTTTGATATGATCTCGGTTGCCGAGTAAGTAAAACAGTACTTGGTGTGAGTTTGCTGGCTCCTGGTAGCACCATTTACTAAATAGTGACAAAATTAAGGGCTAATATTATTTACAGTAGACCTTTCCTCAATAAGTTAGTCAGTTTTTCCATCCAAAATGCTAAGGGCAGGAAGGTTAATTTAGTGTCAAGGACAGGATTAGAAGCCAGTTTTATAAAAATACAAGAACCCTGCATCATGTCAGAGCCCATTTAGTCTGCAGTGTTTGCTAGAATCTTGTTTAAGTCAATGTCTGGGCAGCTGGATGTTCCTTAACATCTGGAAACATGATGGGTGATATATATTTATTATTTTTAGCTTCTGTAACAGTGGATGACACTATTTAGACTTCTGAGAAAAGGGCACCTTCAGAGACGACTGAATTTGTTTTGTCAAAACTTCTTCCCGTGCAAGAATCAAGAGCTGGTCCCCTTGCCTTTCTTCCTGCAAGTGCTGGGAAATCACACCCTTACCTGGAGGGTAGAAAAGTTTCTTTGGGGTATGATGGATTTTTGCATTCTCTTTGAATTCCCAGAGGGCCTTTTCATACATTCCCACCAGCATTTGCATCAATGAACGCTGCTAGGTTCAGTGGGATAAGTACTTAGGGAGAAGCACACCTCTGTGCAAGTAAGTTTGTTCTTACACCATAACTGCATCAACGACTATGGCTAATCAAACATGTTGGTGGCAGAATTCTGGCTTACACTAGAGCTATTTCAGTTCTTCAATTATTCATATCATCTTCAGACTAAATATCCCTTTATGCTTTAACCTCATTTTGCAATTCAAGAAAGATTTATCAGTAAAATCACTCCACTCTTTGGTACTTCACATAATTTTGAATCTTTTCACTACATTCTCTTTTTTCATCATGCCACACTGCATTTCATGTTCTCACTCTTCCAAACCCTGAAGGTGCCATAGTCCAGACTCAGCTTTCTTTGCTTGCACCTCCTTCATCCTACCTATCACAATATCACAACGTTTTCTTTCTCTTTTTCTGAAATGTCTTATCGAAACTGAATTACATCTTAGTTGTAGTTCATAAGTCTTTCATCTTCTTGTTTAAAATCTTCTTCAAGTTCTTATTGTCCTGAAAAGACTAACTCCCTTTGAATTAAGACTGTGTGCCAGTAGCTGTCTTACAGATGTCTAACTGTCAGGACAAAGACTGTCATCCTGAGATTTATGCAACTCCAAAATCAGGATAAAATTGACCTGTGTGGTGTTCCACAGACCTGCATGGCAACAGGGAGAAGGTAGGTAGGATTTTAACTTTCTAATTCATTGTATATGTTGCTCAGTTCCTGAGGATGCCATGTCTACTCCAGTTGCTGGGCCTAGTGGCTTTCAGTGATGAGGAAGCCAGAGGCCAACTTCTCCCAGCTAATGCTTTTCATTTTCACTGGCAAATGGACATGGAGATTTTCGCCCATTTTCCTCAGTTTTTTAGGTATGAACACTACCCTGGTTTCTTCAGGGGCACGATAGAGGATGGGTTTAGAAATTCTGCTCTGCATATTCATTATTATGTAGTATTAACTTGGCATATCTGCTCATTTTCAGTAAAATAAAACTAGGATTTTAAAAACTAGAAATCTGAATTTGGGTTCTTAAGCCCATATTTAGATGACTGTGATGAACTTTAACAGTGTTGCATAGAATGTAGCTGCTCTTCATGACAATTTAGGGCTTCTGAAATCTAGACTAAAATTTGAATATTGGGTTTGGTAGCCACCTTTAAATTCTGTATTTTTTTAAATATTTTTTTAAACCAAACAGAAGTGTATTCAAAAAACAATGTGACATTCACTAATGTGACATTTATCCCTGTTCATAATGTTTAATGTCAAGGAAAAATGATAGTGCTACACAGAACCTACTGGCTGATACTTTTGACATTGCAGAAATCTGATAGTTTGATTTTTTTCCTCTATTTTTATAGTTCTCTGCAGCTTGATCCTTGGCAAAAGCATATGACAGATGACAATTTGCAGAACAGTAACAGAAGAAACAGGAGAGGGTGAGAGATTTGAGACAGGAGATAGGGCTGAGCAGGAATAACAGTCTCTCTTGAAATACACTGGAAGTCACTCAACATGTTAGTTAGATGGCTGCTGGTGGAACTAGGATAAGGATTTGAGAAGAGGTAGTTTTCAGGTAGTCCCAAATGCCTGAGACAACCTGAGAATATAAAACAGAACATGAGAGTGCTCCTGGTCTGCTTTAGTGTGCAGTTAGCATCCCTAGCTTGAATCAGTGCTGAAGCCAAGGGAGGGTGAGAATAAACTAGCTGAGACGACAATAATTGCTTAAACTGCTACCTTGTACCTGTGAGAAGGCAGCAGTAGAGGGAGTCTTGAGCACTGTCCTGCTGAATTGGTCAAAATGCCCATAGGAAAGGTTTGCTGTATGACTCACGAGGAAGAAGCATTGCAAGAGGGACTGTGGCTGGTTCTTTCTGGGCAGGGCAAGGGATGGACTGACACTGCCTGCCCGAGAAAGTTATACAAAAAAGTATTTTCAACCATAAAAATGATCAGTTTACTGCTGATATTTTTCAAGTCACAGAATTTTTTTAAATTTAGCACTTGAAAGAAAAAAGTTTGTCATGCTTGTTAAGGTGCCAGTAGATAGCACCTAGACAGTCTTCCTGCTTATGTAGGAAAAAATCCTGTGGAAGCAATCCCACAAGTAACTAGTAACAAGAAAGCAGTGATGGCATAGTGCACAATGGCTGTTCAGCCCTCTTTGGGCTTCTCATATGTTTGTATTGTTATGGTTCCAGACTGCTAATACCCTAAGCCTCAGGCTCTAACTTGAGCTGGAAGGATTTATTTTTGGAAGAAGAATTTTTCCCATAGAAGAGTGCCTGCAATACCAAACTTTTTTTTTTTTTTTTAATAAGCCATATAAATTAAATTAAAAAAAAAGGTCCAAAACATCATTGTACTATTGAGATAGGAATAGTTAGGACCCAGACTGTAATGTCTGTACACTGAGATGCTCTGCACTGACAACAGCATGTCCAGGAGGTGGAGAAGAGATGGAGCTGAGTGGCTCATGTATGCACAGATGAAAGACTTTGGCTCACACACAATTCTGTGGGTGCACCACCACTGCAAGGGTGAAACACCAAACTGAGTTGATCTACTGTGGCCACCCAGGGAGAAGCTGCACAAGCACTGGGGTTTGCTACATGAGGCAGCTGTGAGGAGCTGGTGGGAGAGGGGAAGAGCACATGAGAGGGCTTACTTTTGGGCATACAATATATTATTGCAGTTATGAGCCTAAAAATCTCTCATAATCATTAATCCTTGTCAAAGATGCATTGAGAAGGGCCCTCTGGAAATCTACACTGGAGCACTGACATATGAGCTGGTCACTGTAAGGGGCATCACCACTGAATTCCAGAATATGCAATACCTTATCCTAAAATTCACTTCTTCATTGCCATGTAAGCCCCATTTGATAAGGGCTTAGTTTATCTCCTTAAAGATAGGTGTCTAGTGCCATCAGAGTTGCCTGCAGTTATTCAGTCATATGAAAGAGATGGATTTGACACCAAACCTACTGATCACCAATATGCTCTGCAGGAGCAATGGGAGGCCATGACGGATATGGGGGGGCACTCTCACATGGCTGCATGTGATCATGTTCAAAACTGAGACCTCTGACCAAAACTCCACTGACTGCATGGCTGGGAAAGATAAGTTCAGATGCAGAAGCTGGCACTGCACTCACTAAAACTTAAGCACAAAGGATGTCACACCAAAAGCCAAAAGAAGCATCTGTTCTGAATGTCATATGTGCAGCCCAGGGCAAAAGTGAAATATATCCCCTTGAGGTTTCTCTTCCAGGTTTCGAAGATCCAGAAAAGGCATATACCTCAGACTATGAGCCATGGAAAAAGATTGAGAACTAGATCTCCAAGCTCCTGTTCTTTGATATTCTCACATGGATCTTCAAATACCATTACTTGTCTTTGTTTATTCCTTTATATATATAAAATATTCTTTCTAGCCTATTTTAACCAGGCTGTTTGTGAAGCTTAATTAATGCAGTAAGTCCTTGTTAACTGATTCTAACAGCGTTTTTTATATTTAATCTTACTAATTCATATAGCTTTTTGAGAAACAGCCTCCCTTTAAAATTAATGCTGGATGATCTCCAAAAACTTCAAGTCAGGATCTTCTACACACAGGTTTTCCCCAAAGAAATCTCCTCATCACTATTTAAAAGACGTCACTAATATCCAGCCCACTGCTGACTCAGAGTGGACAGAGGTTACAAAGACTTAGGAAATACTAGCACAAACAGTTTGTCCCTGTTTAAAGAAGGTACATCATCACCATCTGTCAAGGTCAAGGGGAACCACAAAGTTAGGAGGGCTCATAGTGCAAGTGACAAAAACTGAATAAACTTCCCTTCTTAGTGAGAAGGTGGAGGCCTCCACCAAGGCAGAGATTCACAGCTAATTTTTTGCAGGTTTACTTTGTGCTCCCAGTGGATGGTCCTGTCTTTTCAGCCATGTTCCCTGCAGGCCATGTTCACTCTCCTCAGTGAATCAATGGGACCACTGAAGTTTGAAAGGAATTTGACTTTTTTCATCCAATACAAAGGAAAAAAGATTTGGTTAAATTAAAGAAAATCTCTCCACACAACAGATGTTTTTGGAATTAAGAGATAGATATGCAGTAATTCACACGTATCTCAAATATCTTCCAGAATGGGAAGTGGATGTTTATAAACTGTGGACCTCGGACACAACGAGAGTATAATTTCCTGTTAAACCTAACACTATGTGTGTGTAGGTTGCAGCTAAGAGAGACAGTCCCACTCCCCTGCTGTGTGTTCCCTTTGCCTCACATCCAGCAATCACAGAGCTGATAGAGGGCATTGCTTCAGCCAGCTCAGCCACCAGAAATAGTGTACCTCCTGCTCCAAAAGAGTAAGATCCTCTCAGATCAGTAAGGTGAACTGACTCATCCTGCACAGGGCCAGCACAACTAAGGGAACAATGCCTCCTGGTTGAGGAAAGAGGAAGAGAGAAGGGAGGGGAGAATGGACCCATCCTGACAGCAGCAGTCCGCAGCAGCACTGGATTACATGTCTCAGGAAACTATACAATTAATATGTCAAACAAATTAGCCTAATGTATTATACCGTTATAATTATACTGCAGTTATGCTAAGAACAAGTGATTTGATAGATAAAAGATAATACCAGCTCCAGCACTTGACACTTTTTATTCCATCTCTTCATATCCAGCAGTATCTTTTAGTCACTGTAAATAGTAATAATATATCGTAATAGCAACTAGGATTAAGGTTCCACTCTGCAAACCAGTACCCATGCACACTCCATAGGTTCTCTGAGGAAGCAAAGAAGGTATGATGATAGATGTAGGGTAAAAGAATGGGCTATCAACCCCAATTTACAAAGAGAGAACTGAGGTATGTCCCGGTTAAGGAAGCTGCCTAGGATGATGTGTGTGAACTCCTTTGGATATTTTGGAATTGACTATATTTCTGTTAAACCCCTCCATAGGATTTTGTATAATGTGAGAGTAACCTTAGATGGTGATAATCTGAATGGAAATGACCACTTTCACAATATTTCCAGGCTATCAAATAGTTAATTTCAGTTTTCAGTCCCTTCATGTCGGGATTTGGATGTTTTTCTTTGAATGCTAGTGGACTTTGACACTTGGATTTATATAATTTATTCTGAATTTTTTTAAATACTCATCTACCTCAATGAAGTATTAAAACTTGTAAGACTACAATATTTAAACTTCTGAAGGAGACAAAATTAGTATTTTTAATATCAATGTATTTCTAATATTTTCATTTGGAGGCCCTGTGCAAGTATTTCCCATAATACAGAAAGTGTGAATCTCTGGGTATAAGAGGTACCTGCAGCATACTGAAACTGGAACATGCTACTTGTAACCAGTAGGGAAACAGACTCGGGAAAAAGAATTTGGGAAGATGTGTGCTATTGCTGGGATAGTTATGGATTTCGGGAATTTTCAGGGCTAAATTTCTACAGCCATGTTTTTGAAATTTTGCAGACTGCTAATAAGATAGATCAAATGAACCAAAAGTAATTTAAAATGAATCCACCAACCTCAATGGTGAAATGCTATATTCACATCAGAAAAAAACAACAGCAACAAAAAATGCAATTCTCAGAAGGAACCAAGATCAGAGCCCTCAGTTCATAATGATGAAGGGACATTTTTCTCATCCCAGGCCTCGTTGGCCAGTGGTGGTGACACAGTACCAGTGGGACACATCATAATCTGCTGGGTCAAATCATGTGCTCTTTTTAAGCTGCTGAGGTAACTTTCCCATGCTTAATGAAGGGGTCAAATCAGGGCCAAAGAAACCTCTGCTTGATATCCCGCATTAGGCATTCACAAACAGATTCCAGCACAATGGAGCACGTAAACCCGGCATGGGTCTTGCTTACCTAGACATAGCTCAGGTGAGGAGCTGCTCCCAGTTTCACCTGCAGAAGTAAGAACAAAAACCTGTCTCTCTCCTCTCCTGTCTGCAAGGTTGTCTTTCACATTTCCTCCTAAAACCAGAGTGAAACAAACCCTGGCTCTCTTGAAGAGCAGTGGCAAAGTTCACTTTTCCTTTCTTAGCAATCCTCATCTTAACTTTTTCTCAGTGATCCAGCCAAGCAGTTGACAGAAAGAAGCTGCTCTCTTTCCTCCTCCTGCTGTTTTGCCTGCTGCCCTGACCTAGGGATTGGCTCTTGACTTTGGTGCCGAGTGCCTCAGTGCGCTGGAATTTACTGCCAGAAAGGAAACACTCTGACTGCTATAGGACACCATGGGGCATGTGTTGCTTACACAGTAATGTCACCCTTTGGGTCATTGTAAGGCAGAAGGTAAAGCTGAGAAGTGGTGTTTATCTGTCAACGACATCTTGTACATGCCTTGAAGTGTCTCCAAGCCGACTGCCTTGGAAAAAAAAAGCAGCGTAGGCTTTAAAGTTTAATCTTCCCTCGTCTTGCTAGATAGAGTAAGACCCCATTTGTGGATGCTACATCAATACAGAAAGTATTTCTCTTCACTTCTCAGCAAAGGTCATGTGTCATTTACATGGCTGAAAAGTAGAGCATGTGACAGAGTAGGAAAGTTTTTTCTTCCTGCCAGGTCTACAGTGCAAGGCTGTGATTAAATTGAGCTGTACAGGTAAATCCAGGTGTCTTTCACCAATGCTGACAAGTTCAGCAAAGATGTCAAACAAAAAGGACTGCCTTCACAAATTAGATGGAGACTTAAAAAATAACAGATATACAAATAAAAAAATTCTTCCCTTGCAAAAATAGAAGTTCCATGTTTTTTGTTTGTACATTTTTAGCTTTCCACTTGCCAGCACGGTTAAAATCAAAATAACAGATTTGTTATTTTTAGTGGTAAAAAAAGAAAAAAATGCTCTGCAGATTATCAGTGATATCAAATACCACTGATAATAATAAATAAATTCACCAGAATCTATTGCCCTATTTTCACGAGACTATGTGGCAAAGGCAGAATCTGAGCACAAAATGTCATCACTACAATGAAATTCTGCTGTGGACATGGAGTGTTAAGGAAACTTCCCTTTCTGACCATCCAGGAGCCGCTCTGGCAGTCACACCCTCACCACCTGAGCTGGGACCTTTGTAGCAGGTGGCTCCAGTGAGCGATGGGTACCTTGCTTGACTCCCTACACACACCAGCCTCACACAGTCAGACAAGGTTTCCTCACCGGATAGACCCCAGGTTTCCCATAGCAGAGTCTCAGATGTCTGGATCCTTAACATAATTTAATCAGGGTACAACAAAATAACAACTTGAGCTGGATGCCTCCAAGGAGGGACCCAAACCAAGGATTCCCTGGGATCACAGTCTAAGCGTGTGAAAGTCCATGGTCTTACAGCTGAGTCCTTTCCTCCTGCTGTGTCTCCGTGTCTGGACACCTGGCTGGGACCACAGGTCCCCATGCCCTTTGTTAGGCAAAGGGTAAGCACCAGGTTATGGCCTCTTGCCTCGGGCTCCTGCAACCCAGAGCTCAACCTGCAGCTGGCACTGCAGCTGCACACAGACCTACCTGCACTAAACGTATTCCTCAACATGGAGAACAGGCTTTTCAGGCCTGCTGGGAGAGGATGTCGGACTTGGATGGGGCTTGGGCACTGTCAAACCTCATTCGGTGTCCTCCTGAAGAAGCGCATTTATGTATTCCTCCTGATTGGAGGGGAAACTCCATCTCCTAGTGCTTCTTATGCTTCGTCCTTCATTCTTGGGCTCTGTAAATAACTCTTTCCTGAAAGCTCCAAAGCTCCATATATTAAGGCTGGTGAAAAATTGTTTTCTTTTATATAAGATCCCAAAACTCTGCATCATTTATTAAGAACAAAACCAAGATGCTTTTTATTTTTGTAACATAAACACATAGACACATTAGCATTTTGGGTGCTATTTCCAGATTTTGTTCTGTGCAGACTGGGAATCCTTTCCCATTCTCATCTAAACAGGTAATTTCTGTCCTGCATTATTATCTCAGTTAATCAGCTTTTCTCAGTATTGCTTAAACTTTTCAGTGGAAAAATTTTAAGTAGAATATATCAAGCTGGAAGGGATTCATAAAGATCACAAAGTCCAACCCCCTCCTCCTCACAGGACTACCTAAAATTAAAACATATGACTAACATTTGTTTAAATACTTTGGTTAAAGACTTGTCTCTGAGGTCTTCTGGGAGTGTCCTGATCCTTTGGCTTGGTGACAAGATGAAGATTTTTCTCTGGTAACAAACAGACAATTACTTTAGAGACTGAAGTAAGTGAGAGAGTTCAGTCCTTGAAATAGCATCAAATATGAAGCTATTGATGCAGATCTAGCAGCTGCAAGTGCAAATAAGGGCTTTGGATGTTTAACCAAAGGAATTTATTAAAAACAGATGAGAGAATGATTTAATTATCCGACGCCTTGATTAGCTGCTGTTTGGAAACTGCTCAAGGAGCTGAACAGATTTTAAATAGGATAGTCATGCTTTGGAAAGAGACCACAGAAGATTAATTGGGGCAGGCATGGAAGGGAAAGGGTCAGAGAGCTTCACATTTTTGGCCTCTGAGGTGGTGGAAGAAGAGGGCTTGTGGTGGTACACAAAAGCCATGCTGTGATAAAGATAAATTTTATTCATAAGGCATTCACTTTATGGAAAGGATGAAATACAAGGTCACAAGCCAACGTGTGGAAGAAGAATACCAAGTTATGAGAAGGGATGTTTCTATCCAGAGACATGAGGCAGCCTGTGCAAATAGGGGTGCTTTAGCAATAGGATAAGTTAATGAAAGGATGACTGGGGGTGGCACAGCCTTTAGTTCTATTGACTGAAGTACAGGAGGTAGGCTAGAAACAAGGTGGAGCTCAGCTCCTTCTACCTCACAGTTTCTGTGAAGGGTTTGGCTCAGTCATTTGGCAAGTAGGCTGGCAGCTGAGTCCAGAGATGGTTCATGGCCCTTTCACTCACTCAGAAGTCAGCACAGAGGAGCTAACTGCTTCCTCTTCTGGTTCAGCTCCTTCACAAGATGAGCTGCAGTGATGTCCCTACACAGAGAAGCTGAGTGGTCTCCATATACAGGGAAGCAGAGCAGGACTGAGACAAATACAATTAGAAATTTAAACTTCATAGAATGAATAGATAAATGCATTTAACAGAGAGTGTACACATATATTAACAGAGGTTAATAAACTATATACAGGTTGGGTATACAGTTTGGATGGATGTATAATTTTAAGTATGTTTAGACATCTCTGTGATTCAAGAACCGTAAGATTAGAGATGACCATCAGGAATTTCTTTCTTTACAGTTTTTTTCTTCTTCTTTAGGCAATCTTAAAGAAATTTGGACAATTATTGGCCAAAATAAATTCCTCTTTTCAATGCAGTGATAAGGTAAGCTTGATGACTACCACGCACTCTGCATATGTGGAAAAGAAGTATAAGAATGAAAGTCCCAATAGCACTGAAGTACTAATTGTTGCAGCACAAGCAAGATGGGAATCAACACTGTGACAATATTTGTGCAGGGAGAAAAATAAACTGATATGACTAGGTTGTTTTGATTGGAGTATGACGTATTAAGGTGTTAAGGCATGGACTCAGCTGGGAATTAGACTGAAACAAATGTAATATGGATTACTTTCTTAGGAAATAAACTACTTTCCCTGTCACTTCTAGTGCTAAGGTATGCTGAGATATCACAGTCTAAATCTAACCTAGTGGCAGCTTCTATTAAAAATTATATTACAGAAAACTTGCAACACAGGAATGTTTTATCAGATTAAAAGAGAACATAACATGAAATGCAATGAATTATGCAAGTATAATGTAAGGGTAGAAAAGAGTGAAAGGATGAGCAAATTTTCATATGGCTGCCACTCCACTATTTGTTTTGTGGAGCTGAAGAAGAGTTTGCACTTGCAGCTGGCCCTTAAAAAACAGAGACCTCAAAAAGAACAAATCTTTCAACTGCCTACAAAGGAAACTATAGTATTTCATTATTTTTTTCTAACCACAATCTGTCTTCATCCCTTGCTGCCTCGCAGAGGTTATAGAGACAATTTCATTTTTCTAGCTTTGTCTATACCTGTAGATAAAGCAGGGCTAGAGCATGGGTTCCAATGTTATCCTCTGATTATAATCCTGGGGGATGATTAGCATTCTCCCTGGTAATATTTTGGCTTGGGCCAACTAGCATTCTCCCACCTATTCCTAATCACAACTCAGGCACATGCCAGCAACCGTTCCCTGTATATGTTTTGACTGCAGTCTCACAGTTTAAGGGTGGAGAAGGAGTTTTGCTGTGCAGATGAGAACTGCATACTTTCACTTGGCCTCTGGTCCAGTGAATGGTCTCAGTACTGATTTATTTAGTAGCATAAAGGTTGACTATGAATGAGATTCTGTCTTCCTGAATATCCTTCTTCCTCTTGCTGTAAAGGAAGCCCTTTAGCCTGTAAGGATAAGCACCTGCCATAAACTCTTTCTCACTGTAAGTTTGCAGTGGAGGTCCTCTCTAACCCATCACTACTAGAGTGTGACCATATTTAATCCTGTTTGTATTAACAGGGATCTCCAGAAGCATAGTTCTCAGCACCTCTTGGCACAAGATGGGTGGAATGCAAAGCCCTTACAAAAGAGCCACTAAGGAAACACCACGCTGGAGAGCATCAACAGTTGCTTTTCCTCATCCTCTGGTTCAAGCCATCGCAGTATTCGGTGCCTGGATGCGAGTAGAAGAAAGGGCAACAAGAAAAAGTGATCTCTGCAATGTTATTGAGTCTGTTCATACACTGATTCCCCTCTGCCAGCCCACTGCCACCTCACACAGAGGGACAAAATGCCCAGTTACCTTTTCAGGGAAGCACTCTTAGGTTTCTGAAGACAGGAGTTACTACAGTGATGTAGGGAGATTTACATAGATAGTGATGTGAAAAAAAGGAGAAAAATAGTGTTAATAATCCTTGTTTAAGTTCATGCAGACAGAAATCTTGCCTTTTCTCTGTATTTCACAGGCATTGTAAAAAATACTGTATTTGACCGAGTCAGTCAAATAATAAACACCACAATGAGTAGAGCAGGAAAATGTCAGATGGTGGTCTGGTCTCTTAAAAAAAAGAAGGAATGAAATGCCCGTCCTTCATAAGATATCTGTAAAATGGCTAAATAGATAGGAAGCAACGTATTGCAGAGGAAGGTATCATATATTGGCTATAGAATAACCAGGCACATGACCACTATTACATCTCCAACTCCAATTCAAAGATGTAAGATATATTTTCCATAACATTTGCTTGTATTCATACACCTAGTAGTCTTTCTAGTAGCCTAGTTCTTATTGATATGTGCTAATGATGTGAACATGTGTTTCAATAGCATGAAACCTTCAAGGACCACTTCATCTATTGTGCTACAATCACAATAGTTTTGTTTCAAAATCCTAAAAGAGTATAAGAAAGTAAATCCCAGTACCCTCTGATTAACTTGACCTGCATTTCTATTGCCCGCATGTTCATAGTTTAAGTGGGAGTTTAAGAGGAGGGCAACCCAGTGGCTTAGTTTAGTGGCTCTGTGCGTGTGCTACAGATAGGATTTCCATTCCTTCTGTCTGGTTTCCTGGCTTGGCAAAGGCAAGCAGTGTTGGATCTCCTGGATGAGTGGAAAAGAGAGTATCTCGACTCTCAGCAGTGATCTCTCCAGTTAATGAGATAGCTGTGCTGAAAGGAACATTATAGTGTCTACCAAAGCTGAAATGAGGGTGGCTACAGGGAAAGGACTCAAGAAAGTGTAGTAAGTGTAAACAGAATGGAGATATGGAGGTTCTTCACTGCTGCAAACAGTTTTTTCTTCATTAATCATTTTTTCTTCATTAGTACTGAAAAGTATTTCTCACTTTGTCTTTGCACACAGCTTTCTCTTAAAGGAAGAAAATGAGGTTTCACTGCAGGCATACTGTCTGTAACTACTTATCACATTTATGTTGTGGAAAAAGGCACAAATGCATACAGGCATTTCCCACAAGTTCTGCAGGCAGGAGGGGTTCTTTAATAGCATGGCAGTCACTTTTTCAGCCTCTATCTGCGTGTGTATGCGTGTCTGCATGTTGCAGAGAGGACACAGAGAGCGAGCTCTGCAGCTGAATTTAGAAAGTTATAGATGTTCTCATCAGCCTCATGCAATGCACCAGAGATTCCTTCCAAAAGCCCAGGGAGCAGAGGCTGCAGACAACAGATGTGAGAGGGTTTCCCATAACTGTCAATTTTCGAAGTGTTTGCATTGAAAAGAGAGGAGGTGCTATTTTGATTGATATTTCAGCCGCGGTATATAAAGCAGAGGAATTCCTCTTACCCTCTGCTTGTCATACTGATCTGCATACTCTCTCAGCTGGACTTGGGGCTACTACTTACTGCATCTGAAAGGCTGAAACTCACTGGGAATAAAGAATTCTTGTAACAATGCCGGAACCCACCAAGAAAGATGGTAAGCATAGCAAACATTACCTGAACATTTCTTAATTACAGGAATTATGAGGACACACATGCACAAAACATCTTTTAGTCCATCTTGCATATATCAGCCACAAATAATATCTAAGAACAATAGCTGGGTAACATCCTTATATCATTAGATATTACTGATCCTTTTAGATTTAGAAATTACTTTCAGGCAGGAATATAGCACAAAACTGTTTTAGACAAGAAACAATGACTTTGAATGGTTATTGAGAAACTACTTCATTGGGCAAATACTGTGTTTTTTTAAGGACTGCAGGATTTCCATAGTGCAACTTGTGGTTTCTCTATTCTAAGCTAACTAGACTCTGGAAAAGAGGGAATAAACATTTCTTGTGGTTTAAAAAGCCAGGACACTGACATATTTTTCATACAGCTTTCTAGTAGTTATTGAATGGAAAGGATGTATTCATGAAACAATGTAAGGTTCTGATGAAAATATATTCTATACATCTAATGCATAAGTGAAGAATGTAGTAAGTTCCTCTGCACAAGTTGAACTGGAATGATTCATTTTGCCACACTACAGAAATTATTATTTTTATGTTTCAGAAGGATAGTTAAAGGCAGTAATATTGGCCCCTTTTGTGGTGCTGTTAAGTTCATAGCAAAGAAACTGAGTATATAGTCTGCTAGTGAGTTGCAGAACCGTACAGTAGAGGCTGCACAAAAAGGGGCAAAGTGGTCGGAGCCTATTAATTAATAACTTTTTGAAAGCTAGAATTTATTTTTCTACAATTTTGAAAATTTAAACTAAATAAGCTTCATCTATTTACATTACTTCTATAGCCCTTACTGTATTTTCCTTTCAAGTTTAGGTGTTTTGGCAAGAATTTTTGATGATTATTTTCTAACATTGACTACATAAATAGCTTTTGCGAAGCTGTGAATGCACAAACTGTATATGCTTTGCAGATATTGGCAAATGAGTGCATTAGGTTCTCTAATGCACTCCCAAATGCAAAACTGAATTTAATCCTTAAGGTAATCTTGTGGAAAGAATAGAACTCATTAAATAAACTTTATTTCCCATAAATTCTGAAAGAACTGCTGGGCCCATGTCTGTAGTTTAAGTACATTGGATTTAACACCGATCTACCAATGACATTTGCTTGATTTTAAATGTCTTTTTGAAATATTTTCTGGTTTTGTGAAGAGCAAAGCAACTGTCAGGAACGTTACTCAGTTTTGGTACCTTCTTTGGTTGGGGATATATGAAAACTAAACTTTTTGCACGACTGAGTCTTAAGCAAGCAGTGTTGACAGACCAGTGTGATCACTTTACTTACTGGCCCTCCTTAGTGCTCGAGGACAATGATAGATGAAGTATCCTTCTGAAAATAGCTACACCAAGTGCACGTATTAATACAAGAGCCTAATCCTCTGTATCAAACCTAGAGCCAAGCCCCTTCTAGAGTGTCTTATTTGTAATTCAAATTATTTACACATGTATTAAGTGTCCTTTTTATTTGATCTGTTATTTGACTGCATATTACACACTTTAATCAGAATGCATTCTGTAGCTGCCAACTCAAAAAAAAAAAAATCCACTAAAATATTTATGCACTTTCAAAAGATATGTGCTTTGAAGAAAATTAGTTTGGAGGCTCATGTTTCTGGTTCTGTTTAAAATTAGATTGTTTCAAACATGTTCTTACACTGCAGTGATTAACAATGTAGCTCTGTGTTTGTGTTACAAAATAAGTTTAGCAACTCTGAACAACATTATATTGACAGTGGAATAAATGTGATTTTTGATGAGTCAATATTCAGGATCTAAAAATATTGAATTATTCTCTCCTGATAGGGCTAGAATTCACAAGTAGTAATGAGCTCTGGAGAAGTAATACAATCGGGTTGTACACTGGTTGCTCCTCATTGCACCCAGTTTGTTTGCAGCCAGTAGATCAGTGGAGAAACAGGTTTATATTATGGTACTTAAGAGATTAGTTGCTTCCTAAAGATTTTTTTGTTGATCAAGAACTCACCTGAACTGGTGGTAGTACTTGTACAGTAAGTATGAGTACTTATTATATTAATCGCAGGAGGATTTGGTTCCAATAATAATACAATACCGCTGCTACTACTCATATTAGGTGTACTCATACTATGTCTACCAGTAAGAATTCAGAACCTCACATGTTCATCAAATGCCTGTTCTCAAGGTAATTTCCAAGGTGTGAAGGGTTGAGGGCAATTAATTAATGAAGGTGAACCTTGGACTGACTAATTCTGGAAAGTACCACTGGAAGGACTCTATGAGAAACCTTTGATGAACTTGTTGGAAGACTACAATAGAAAGCAGAGGGGAAAAAAAGAGGCTTAAGACTTCTGCATCACATGAGCACCTGAGCAGTGTTCTTCTGACAGATTGCTTCCAAAAGAAGCAATCTACTTGAATTATACCATTCCCATAGGTCCTGCCACTTAAAAACAGAATACATAAGAGCAAGCAGCTGAGAAATCAGAAACTACCCAACATTCAAATGCTAAAAAAATCTCATCTTTGCATTTTTTTTTTATCTCTGCAGTCTCTGGAGTGCATAACTAAATTTTTCAGAGGCGGTGCTATAGCAAGTTTATAGGCTTTTTTTCAGGCCAAATGATCTTTTTAGCTATTTTAAGATTATTAAAATAACAAAGTGAGAAATTTCCTGACTTGGTGAGAGTGTAGCCTCACAAAGTGCTCTTAACAAATAGGATCACCAAATTAAACACACCACTCAGCTTAGAGAAGGTTGCTGGAGAGCTTCAGCCTGGTGGAATTTGTCACTGTAGAAACAGGCTTCCATGACTAATGATTTAAGGCCTTTATGATACTCCTAAAACGTTGAGTCCTGTATATAATATCAGCTATGGCTTCTCTGCAGTAGATGGTCATGTCGTTGTAAGACAGTTTTGTCTTAGCTGGTTTAAAATATCCTATTTGCAAGGTGAAGTTTACATCAATGGGTTAACTGATCCCAGTGGATGACTAGGATACGACTGTGATGCCAAAAACCTTTACCAGTGCATTTAAATTCAACGGCCTTTAGTTTTCCTGGTGACTAATAAAATAACCCTCCCCCATATAATTACTTCCTGTAATTTATTGCAATCACTCAGTCAATCTTTCCTCTCTCCCCTTTCCTTTAACCAATATTCATCAGAGCTGCTCATTAATTAGGTGCCCTCTTAAGCTGTCACAGACCATGGCATTTGGATATGCTTTTGTAAAAGTGCCAAGTCTCTCAAGAGCAACCTTTTCAAACTATTTGTGGGCATCATCCCACAGTGACAGGTGCAAGTCCGTCCCCAGTAGGCAGCTCTGTAAATTTGCCTTATTTATTCTCCCCAATCTAGGAAATAACTCATGGCCATGAGTTAAGTGACCATTCCAAATTTTGAGCCAAAGCATTTATTGACTGTCTGCCAACTTTATTTTGTAAGGGTTTGCGAGGTCTGCTTGAATATTGCCTTGGAGCAACCACATATTGGCAAGGAATCAAAATTAAAAGTCAGTGTGTCTACTTTAGACAGAGTAAAAACTTTATTCGATCTATAAACAGGATACATGTAAAAGTTGTGAAGAAAACTATGTGCGTATATTGTCTGTTAGAAGAACAATCTCTAAAACATGAAAAAATCTGTGGAAGGAGGTAAACAGACATACCAATTGAGACTGCTTTGGAGATATAGTAACGTTGTTCTCTCTGTAGATGCCCTGGTAGAAACAAACTTTATTTCTATTGGCTTTTAAACATGACTAATTTTTTTCATTGTGTGATTTTTTTTTCTATCACCAAATTTGAATTATATTTAAAATATTTTAAGCAATACCACAGCGGTGTATCAAGATAATAGACACTCTCAAACAAATCACCTAGTCATATAAATCATACAGGTAGACGCATAAAGCAGCATTCCAGTAGGTAATCAATCTAAGCATAAATATTGGTTGAGAGCTAATTAAAGTCAGATTCCTTTTAATATTATATTTTCAGGGCTAGGCAATTTTTCAGAGGTGAAAGAGAAGTTGAATGGGAATCCTGTTTCACTACAGAGTTGGCTTGTGTCAAAATTAACAACGCTGATGGAAAGTTTTCCTGAAAATTCAAGAACCCAGCATGTGAACACTTTATAACATTGTTTAGTGCTTTCCATGCAGGAGACTGGACCTGTATAATAATTTCATATGGCACCACACTGGATAGTGCAGCTGCTGCTCTCCTTGTTGCATAGTGAGGGAAAAGAAAAGCATACAGACATCCACCTTCTGCCATCATCATCTGCAGCACTGACTGTAAAATGCATTCCCATCATTTCTAACTTCCTTCAGTCTCAGAGCCAAATCACACTCCAAGTCAGGCTCATATATATAATTTCCAAGCACCGTATTCAAGTCACAGGTAAATGAGTTTTGGTGGATGAGGGAAGGATGAAACCCTAACCCCTTAAATTATTTTCCCTCTCAATTCTTTAGAAACTTTCTGTTCATCACCTCTAGCTAATAAATTAAAATCCCTCCACAAACGGAAAGCAAACTTACGCCTAACTGTTGTAATTAGATCTATGAGGGTGGGCTGTGCTCCCGTCCTGAGCCCCACGGAGCAGTGTCCTCCTGCACAGATCGTGTTGCACGCTGGGAACTGAGTTGTTCTTAGACTGCCTTTGCCCTCCCATTGCTAACTTCTAAGTGTTGCTCCCACACTTCCTTCTAAGATACCAGAGCATCTCAGATTTATTCTTTGACCTTCCGCCCCCATCGTTGCTAAGTTTCAGACTACTTTTTCAATCCAATTAATTTGATTAAAACCCCCCTACACTGGCCAAGAAAAATCCCCTTGATCAATTTTTGAGCTTTTATGTTTTGTTTGTTTCATTGTGGTGTAAATTGAAGGCACTACATTGATTTTTTTTCTTATTCAATGCATTGACTTTATTTTAATACTCGTGTAGGAGGATAATGCAAGATTGACCTGTCTTACTTAAGGTTGTTCTTCCTTGAAAAGCTTGTCCACACTGTGTAAAAAACAGTCCATCTATGTACAGGGAAAAATATTTAATATTATCACTCTAAAATAAAAAGATCTTTGATTTTAGGAGGAAAGAAAGGAATGGTCTTTTAGCAGATCAGAGGGTGCTTTGTACTTCGCAAAACTGAAATTAGCAAATGCTGCCTTTGTGCCTCTCTATACTGCACCTGTTGGGAAGATAAATAAAGGCCTGCCCAGTTCTTTCCCCTCATACCTCCTAAATATATCACTTTGAGAGAGCTCTAAAAAAACCAACCATGCTACAGTTCTCTTCTGTTCCATGAAAAACTGGATGAGTTTTTTCATATTAGTTTCAGAGATCTGCCAAACAAGATGGTTGCATAACAAAACAACAGCAGAGAGATCTGGTGAGACTTCAGTTGTCAAGACATTAGTAACTGCCCCACACATCAATGGTCCTTGGAAATAAGTTGTAGAACATACTTCAGGTTTCATCAGCAGATGTCCAGAGTGTTCCTTGAAAGGGAAGAGCAAATCAAGTTTGGAAATAAACTGCCTGCGGAAATTTCCCTTGGGATAGGAACAAATACTAGACTCATCACTCGTGGAAATGTAGAGATTCATCTAAGTTGGAAGTCCTAATTTAATAATTGCTCTAGAGTGAAACAGAAAAAAAAGTTCTCATCTAGACACTAATGTGACTTTGCACTGAATGTAAAAGTCTGTAAAATAAAGGCCAAGGCAAATGGATAGGACTGTGAACTTTAGTCATCATTAGAGATTTCTCATACCCACTGCAAGCATTTTGTCTCTTGAGCCTGAGGAACTGCGTGACTGAGAAACACCCCCTTCTCTTCCCACCCTCACTTCCCACCCAGCCCTCTCCTTCTGCTCTCAATCACTGAAGTGCTATTTCTGAAGACTTCAAACACAAGATAGATGCAACAGTTTCTCTTTTTCACTGTTGTAATGGAATCAGTACTTGAAGCTGTTTTTCCATCAATTCATCATCATTCACTTTATGACACTGTGAGATTTTATTCTTTTGCTTTGAAGAGTTGTTGGTGTTTTAAGAGTTAGGGAAGCGAGGAGTGGTCTGACATGAAAGTCCATGTTAGATCACTGAAAATTTTGGTAATTTTGCAATCCTAGAAATAAACCAATAGTGTTTATACTGTCACAGAAATCTCTGGGTTAGGAACCAGATACCCAAATGGAAGTATGTGCAAGTGAACTTGGTGTACCCACTCCCAGAGGAGTCAGGGACAGCAGGTCATTAAAGTCAGAGGTTCCTGGTCTGCTGCTACTCAGCTGACCAGCCAGCAATTGCCTAAACATAGGTGCCCTACTGCCAAATAAGATGCCTTGGGATACACAGAATACCTATCATGGGCTGGCAGATATGACTCAGGACCTGTAGGAGGTCTGCAACACCATGAAGTAGCAGCTAGAAAAAAAAAGACTATGCTCCAGGATCTGAATGTCATTGATCAGCTATGATGAAGAAAATTAATTAAGCCATAAGCAGCTATTTTAAGGTGAAAAAAAAAAATCTAATTCCATTGGTTATAATGGCAGCTTGGACTCCTAGTTCACGCTATAAACACATGTATATGCCTCCCTTTTTCTGAGTACCGTAAGGATAGTGCTGCAGAGCTATCCTCTACAATTTGTTCAGTTGCTGTTCAAGGATTTTCTGCAATGGGTAGTTTTACAAGAAGACAAGAAGAGAGTTACATTCCATCATTATTTGCATATTCAGATGCTCTTTCTCAATAAATAAAGAAGTACCTTAGGCTCAGATTCTCTTGAGCATCGTGCACCCTTCCGTAATCTGTAATCTACAATCTGCTTTGTGCATTAATAAAATAAAATAATAATGATAAAAAGATTCCACTGCCATTTTTTTGTTATTTGGGAGGATCTGATGCTTTTACTTGTTTTATTTTTATAAGTCAATTATTTTTAAGTCAATATATTTTATTTCATGGCTGAGCATTTAAATCAATGAAAAATTAAATTTCTACTTTACATCAATGAGAGAAAACAGAAAGATGAATTCCTATTCAAATTAATACTAATTTATCTACTTCCTTTCTATTCAAGCTTATTCTCACTTCCTCCAACAGCTTTATGCTGTTAGATGAATGACTGGTTACATCAGTGATCTTTGTACCTATGAGCAGTAAGCCCTTTTTATGTTAAATAATACAGTGTTTCTGAATACTCTATGAAATGTTCAACAAAAACCATGTAGAATTAGGAATCTCCATGAATTCCCATTTCTGGAATTTACTCTCTCTAATTTGCTAGATATGGCTTGAGCTCCTAGAGCTCACTGAACTAGCAGATGTTCAGCCAAGATGAAGCATGTCACAGAAGACAGTTCTGTGTTCAACAAGATTTTATGTCCTAGGAAGCCATTCTAGCAAACATGTTTTGGGAAAAGTTTCAGTCAATTTTTACTGCTTTCTGATATGCAGACAGAAAGTTCCTCTGGGTTCAAGTATGAAGATAGATTTCTACTCAGACAACTCTCAGACCCTAAAAAATGCAGCATACGCAAAACAAAGTGGTTTCTCTCTGATTCCCTCACCCATTACCTGTGCCTGTGTTGCTAACAGCGTCTCCACAGAGGAGTCAGTGGGACCTAGGCTAAGTGATGAAGGATGCCTTACATCCACATGCCTTAGAACAGCCTCTTCTGAAGACCAATAACACCCACTTCCCCTCTACTGGTTAACCAAGTATTTTCAGTTCAAAATGACAAAATAATATGTGGCCTCTGCTGCAATTAGTCATGGTGGTGTTACATGTCATAATACTGGGATATAGCACACCCTGCTCTCTTCTCTCAGCGATAGATGGAGGTTAATTTAGGATATTTGACCTCCTGGAATAATGTTGAAGGGTTGCTGAACAGAAAGTCAAATAGAGTGCAGTCTCAGAAAACTTCAAAAATTAAAAAAATAAATCCACCATCTTAAAAATTGCTTCGTGGTCTGCCTTGCAATAAAGTCATTTTTTTCAGCAAAGGCCCTCACAAATAAGATAACTTGCAGGTTGGTCATTGCATGTGTTTTCTATGCAGTGCAAGGTTGTGCAGTGCCAGGACCTGGGAGCATGGTTGGGTGACTCATTCCATGATTTAGAGCTGCTGCCTCTGCCCTATGTACCATCTCCATGTTCCCAGAAGTATGCAGACACTGCATCAAGAAGGGAGTCGTGCTGTATCTTGAAGCAATGGAATGTGTTCGAGACAGTCATTGCTTTCCCTTCCCTGGAGATTAGGAAATAGTTCTTACATAATTTTCTCTCCCTGGCCCTATTACTAACTGAAAATAGCATGTGATCTACTTCTTAGGGTGATTGTCCTTATATGTGATGGCTCCAGCAAGTTATTTTGATCAGATGATTATTACAAAAAGTTCTATTCTAATTTAATTCTCTGTAGGATCAAATGCTGGTTTCAGTGAGCGTCTGAAAGAATTGTTCAATAGTAGCATTATGCTTTCTGAGATGGATCTGTATTAAAATACACTCATCGTGTCTTTGCAGGCTCAGAATAACTTCCTAATTTTGGTCATACATGCCAAGAGCAGTTTGAAGTCAACCACAAACATAGATGAAAATTCCCTTTTCCTACAGATTCCTGTTTATAAATCTTAGCTCTGTGCATAGACATTAATTTGAGACATTTGCTCCCCATATTGAACCAACTGGACGCAACAAAATGGGCAGTGGTTGAGCAAAAGCAACTCACAAAACAGCACAAACAAGTACTTTTTCTCAAAGGGGAGTCATGCTTTGCTCAGTCAGCCTGCAAATCCAGTCCAAAAGACTATTCCAGATTTTCTCTTCTCTCAAAGGCCTGACTTTGTGATGAAATTAAACTGAATACAAGTGCAGCTAAAACTGAAGGAGACTCCAAAGGAAAAGTTTATTGGCTCAGTTGATGAGACAGAACTTAATCCTTGGTAGTCACCTAATCTAGTATGCTGGTGGACTAGAAAGAGCAATAAGACATAGTTGTTGAACAGTTGTTGAACTCCAACCTTTGGATATTTTTGGGTTTATTTTCATAGCTTTCTGCCACAAGATCTTTTCTGTGGGGAAAAGAATGCACAAATTATGGCACCTAGCACCAGTTCCAACAGTTCTAGAAAGAAGAAAAACTTTCTCTTATTAGTCTGAGCTGATTGTGCATGTGTGGTGGGGCCTTTCACGGTTTTCTGAACTGAAATGAAATATTTCAAACCATTTGCACACCTTGATGTACACAATGTTGCATTTCTATCCTTTTTCAACAGCTTTATTCATTTGCAGTACCACTAAAGCATTATTCCTAACAAAAGTTACACAAACCACTTATCCTTGGTAATGCGGAGAATATCTGTGGCTTGAGATATCTAGGAACAACCACATGAGAAATGCCATGCCGATGGAGTAATTCATGGACTAATAGCTTCTGTGTCTCATCCTGTGATACTCACGTAGATAGAGATACACATGCACACCCTGTAGCACATTTGGTATCTTGTATCTTTATAAGAACGTAGTATCTAGGCCAAAAACCTTATTTTAGACCCAAAAGAAGAGCCTAATTCCAGTGGAGACTGTGGTTGCCACTCCTCCACAGATGCAGACTTTAGTGAAGGCACAGAGGGTCAGATGTCTGATGACATTTTTTCCATGGCATTCCCTCCAGCCTTACTAATCTTTCATCTACGCTTTCCTTAGCCCTATTTTTAAAGGGGAAATCTGACCTCTGTCCTGTGCCCCTTTTTTCTTTGCCCTTGTTTTGTATTTCCATGTTTTGCAATAAAGTTTTCTCTCTTACCCAAGAGCTTTTTTAGCCGGAGAGAAACCATATGCCATGAGCTGTGATTGTAATTCACAATAGCATCTTAAATGCATTTTGCTGTCATGCTTTATAAGAGCTTTCTTTTATACATATCACTTACTGACTTACTGATGCAAACCCCCACAGTCTGTCTGCAAATACCCTGCTGTGTGCAAACACTCCCTAAAGGCAAAGCTAAGTGATTTTTTTTTTTTTTTTAAATGAAGCCTTATAATTCTCACAGTTATCTTCATTGATGCAGAATGAGATAAAGAGGTAGAAAATGTTAATGGTATTAACACAGAGGGATGTATGCAATTTTTTATGCTGAACACCCACAAAGGGACATACATGACTTTCCTGTACATAACTATTGCTGCAGAACCCCCCAGAGGTTTGCCTAGTACTGTAGGTCTCTGGCATGTTAGATCTCCTAAATTTTCACCTACAGAAAGGGCCCTTTCTTTCCACTTGTGCAAAATAGTCCTAAAGGTTTTTCAATACAGTGCTGAATTGCAGGAATCTGAGCTACAATAAATATTTATATGCAAACAAGCTCACAAAAAGAGAGAACTCTATAAGTCAGTACATAGAAATCCTAATAAAGAAGTAAGTTTCTGAGTTTTAGGGTAATTGCTGATTGTTAGTGTTTACTATCAGCAACATTGCAACTCTGATACAATGCTTTCCTATATTGCAAGTTATGTTTGGAGTTTTTTAATTTTCTCCAAATTAATTACAAATCCATTTTGCTTAGCATGTACTTGGACATCAGCACCCACAAAAAGTAGCAGCCACTGAATTTCGCCGTCCATAAATTTGAGTTTACTCTTGGTAAACTAAAAAGTGGATGCTACTGCCCTGTTTTTCATCTTGAGTGAATTGTTTTCCATGAATGTGATGGGTAAAAAAATTCAGGATGACATAAGTAATGGATTATTAGTGGTTAACTACTCGAAAGAATCCCTAACCACCTGGACATCTGACAGCCCTGAGTCTGGACTCCTGTTACAATCCATTCTGTAAGACAGAAGAGGAGGCTGAGGACTGAAGTGCAGATGACAGAAGAGTGCTCTTATCTGAAGGAAGTCTGAGAAGGCCCTTCCTTCTTGAAAAGATCACAGAGTATCAAATTATCTGTCACCCACTGTCAAATAGACTTGAAGCAAATGTTTTTCTTATTTGGTATTTGGATACGGTCATGATAATGTTTATGCCTAGTTGTAGCATATATTACTCTGACAAAGAGTTGATAACAAGCTGATAAATTCAATCCTTGGGAAATCCCAACATGTGCACGTTTAGTTTTGCCCTGATCCTCAAAGAGAAGTTGATATTTCAAAAACCATGGAATGGGAATACCGGCAGGATTTCATTTTAAATTGCTGAAATGTTTTATTCTGAAATTTGGTTAAAATGAAGCCTATCAGCATGTCTCAAATGTTTCCTTATAACTGGCTGAAATAAGTTAGATTTCATGAATGCATGCCACCATGGCCTTATGCATCATTTTCCCTAAGAGTCAATCTCTCTAAGTGGAATTATTTCCCACTATCTTCACATAATCACATGGCTCTCAGGGCTAACCTGAATGCACTGAATGACAGGAGATTTAATCCTTTGTGGAACTGACTCCAGTTATGCAGAGCATCCAGTCCATAATGTTATTTTCATAAAATAATACAATTTCCTTGACTCAGAGTGAAATATTTCAGAAATGCTCAGCAAAACAACTCTGTCACAATTTGGATTGAGCAAGAGTGAAGATATTTTTCTGACTGGTAAAATTGCTTTCCTGAGCTGGTTTGGAAATTATCTGGACAATGTGAAAGGAAGTTCGTTACTGGTTAAATATTCATCTCTGGAAATAAACGACCTTTCAATTTTATTGCTGACTTTTATTCTATAATTAGAAGTGCAACTGTCATTGAAAACACATTCTTAAATTTGAGGAATAAATTACTACCATTCCTGAGTAGCAGTTCCGTGTTTTATGAAGTGTTTTATCCAATAATGTGGTCCACTTTATTATATTTTGCAGCTTTCAGAAAGGGAGTTACCATTAGTCAGTGTACTGCTATCTCTGATATCACATTGTGGTGTCTTCTGCTTTCAGTTTTCTCTAGGGAATCTCTTGAGCTCAAAGAAAATATTTACTTCCAGAGAAAAATTATTAACAAACTGTTGCAAGCAAGATAGGAAACTGAGAATAAAGTCTATGTTTTGCCATACTTTTTAATGTGGGATTAAACTATTCTGATGAGTGGATTAAGTGATTTTAGTAAATACATAACAAAGATTCATTAGAGTTGGGTCATTTTAAAGAAGGATTGCACTTGGCTGTGCTAGTAGTAATTTTGAAAATTTGATTTCTCATTAGCACCTACTGCCAAAAACAAACCATGTTATTCTAAGGGCAATTTAACACATTAAAAACTAAAGAAATCTGAAGTATGCCGAGCTCCTGCCTCTTGTGTTCACGCAGTTCAGTTCCGGAGTGTCAGAACTAACAATGCTCTGCTCTCTGTGCCCGGCTGCCTCTTGTCCCTGCAAATACTAACACGCTGATTTTCCACCTATGAGCCAGACCATTCATTTTTTCCCTGAAGGCAGGAGTCTGAGTCCTCCTTGGCCTCTGGACATCACACGAGGCACCCGCAGCACAGGTAGTGTCACTGCTGCCCAGCAGCGGCCCCATGGGGCAGGAGCGACAACACCACAGAGCATCGGCCACGGGTGCACAGTGAGATCCTCTGCCCTGACCTCACTGGGACCTTCTTATGTATAAAAAAGGCGGAATGAATGATCACAGCTGAGCTACAGCACAGTGGGAGTGATTCTGCAGAGCTTCTACCACACCTACAGCCCCCACTGAAGACAGGAACCTGTGACGAGTGCTCAGGCTAAGAGCAGGGGCTTTCAAGTATTACACTGTATTGGTGAATCTATGAGGTTCAGATCAGGTATTTCAGAACTGTTTTATTGTTGGTTTTAAATAGTAGCACTCTTTCTGTCCTTTAGACATAAGCACCCATCTCATTGGCAATATATAAACAGCCAGTTTTCTCCTTCCCCTCTTTAACTGGAGCCAGAACCATGTAGAGCATAACATGACTTTGGCTCAGATGACTGTGAACAGCTAGGTGAAGGACACAGAATGGCAGGAGTCATTGATCATTTCATACTTACTCTAAATTGGTGGCATATAAACTGAGATGGTGCAATAATACAGGACAATTTCAGACTTTCTATCATCTGTAGTAAGAAGCTGACTCTGGATGGAATTTCCGCAGTTTTCACTATGTAAATTTTATGAGGAAAATGCCTACTAAGAATTTTTTCAGCAACATTTTATAACAAGTTTTGCAGTGATATTTCAAAATAAAATGCCTTTATTTCCACACATGGAAATAAAGGTTAACACTTCAAGATGTGGAATAAAATATAAATCAATATCGGCATAAATAGACTCAGGCTCTGCAAGTGCAGCTGTGCTGACAAAAGCCTTCTCATAAAGGTGCAGTAATGACAGCAAACTGAATTACCTTATGAATACAAGTCACATTGGTAAACACTATAACACATTTCAGCAAAATTCTTCTGTCATACAGATGGTTAACCAGCAAAACTTTAAGTACAAGAATTTGCAGGATTGATAACGTCACAAAATTTCAGTTTCAGAAGTTAAAAAACCCCCACAAGTGTTTGTTGTTTGTTTGTGTTTAACGTTGGAATGAACTAGAAAACTGCAATTGTGAAAAGATCAATAGAAAAAGATTTAATGAAAAAATTTTGATGAAGTTTGGCACTCAAACTGTAGTCTACTGCTAGGTCTGTGAAATACGAGATACCAGTAAGATACTCTTAGACACTTAAATACTCAGGAAATAACTTTTATATATTATTTTCTGTGGTATAAAGTAAGACAAGAAAGATACCATGGAAATAGAAATGGAATTCAATTACTCCATGCTGGTGCCTTGTGGGCTGAGCAGGTTAAAAATGAGTTTAAGAATGCATGGGAACTTGATAACCAGAGTGAAGCCACCAACTTTAGCTTTCTCTATCTATTTTAAATACTGACAATGCTTGGCAGTCTTCTAGATCCTAGTTACAGTATACATGAAACTTCAAGTCTGCAAAGGAAGAAATGCAGAAGAATATAGACATATAAACATACATTTTATTAAATTACTTTTGTTCAAGGTCATGGTTACAGTGTTCTTTAGAGATTAATTCCTACATGAAAGCAAAGTTCTCATAAGAAATGAAAAGATGTGGAACCTCACATATGGTCAGATTTGATTTAATAGCATCACTTTAGAAAAATGGGAACAGTGAGGAAAACACACTAAACAAGCAATGGTTGCTTTTTGCACTTCTGTAATTATGGATGACAATGACGACAAAATCTGGAGTCACCAATTGCACTTGAGTGGATTTGTAAACTATTTCTTTGGTGTATAGTCCATCCTGCAGAATTCACTATTACTAGAGTTTTGTTCCAATTGTTCATTCAGTTTTTCAGTCCTTAAGTCAGGGAACATTTCAGCATATGATGGTTTGATTGGCTGCTGTGGCCCATAGAATCATATATAATTTAAAGTATTTAGGTTATTCCTAAATACTCTTGGTTAAATTATACTCTCGGTGAAATTATATTATTATCCTAATTAGGACTAATTATTATCCTCAGATTTGTTTGTGTGTTCTTGGGGTTTTTTTCTACAAACTGAAATTCACTAGGGATGGGTTTGAATTTTAATCAGATGGAAAATTAATTTTTTAACCAAACTCTTTGATAATTTTATTTCTTCTCCAGTCCCTACCTAGAGGTGCATCACCAGACTGTGACACTTTTAGTTGTTGGAATATAAAATAATTTCAGCTTCAGTGAACATGCTGCTGTGTTCACTTTGTCATAATAAAAGACAGTATTTAACCTAAGGTTGCTGTTTTAATCTTTAACCATAAAGAGTCATGAGTCAAAAGAGGCAGTCTTATCTGTCTACTCCATCAGTACAAGTGGAAACAGAAACTAGAAATACATTAATAAATTTATCAGTCTGTCTCTATCACACTGTTGACAACAGTAATAGTCATTTGGCTAGCCACCAAAGCACCAGCACTTATTTACTTCAGTCCTTTAGAATGACTTCTGTTCTCAGGATTTAGGAATGAAATCTGTTTAGAACAGTTTCTGTAGCTGTACATCTTTTAAATGTAACATGTAAAATGTCCATGGACATTCATAAAAACAGGTAATGATTTCAGCTGGTATTGTAGTTTCTCACTTCCACTCCGACTGGGAGCTGTCTGCAGAAGTTGCTCACAACTTCAGATTATTTCAGATTCAGATTATTTCTCAGTGAGCAATAGAGGCTCATGAGGCACTGGGCAGACCCTGCCTTCATGACTGTGCTTAGGTTTTGCAGAATGATGACTACAAATTACTTTGAACCAAGAACTGTGTTTTCCAGCTCATTTAATCTGAAGTCAGCTAACAGTATTTCTTCCAAATGAAATACTCATCATGCTGTGGTAATCTCAATAGTTTGTTGAGCAAGTTCCTGTCTTCTAAAAGATGTGGCTCTGGCTTTTAATCACATCACTGAAGCCACTGTGACTCCATATCGATCTGGGTGAAGTGACCCACAAAAAATAGTCAAACCATTTTGAGCCATTTCTCTTCTTCAAAGCACTTTTTTTTTCAGGGAATATAAGGAATGAAAGGAAAAAGCCTCACTGCTTTTGCATACTGATGATCTGGACATGAGATTTGTCAAGTAACTCTTCCACATCCTTGGTCCTTTCCTGCCCACCGATTTCAGTGGAGTATCTACCCCTGAGAGCCTTGTGCCACAACAACAGTTCTTGTGTCTTACAGTGGTCAGACACAGGAGACAATCCTCACACACAACAACAGCACAAGGGCTGGGGTGAGCCATGCTCTCTCCCCAAACTAGCATTTTGTCTATTTTTGTCTTACTAGCAGAGTCAGCACTTTGGGAATGCCTACGTAATAGTTATATTTGTCTGATCCCTCGAGGCTATGTCCACAAGCTTAATCCACCTACTTAAATTTGACACAAGTTGACGTTGACAGGTCTTTGTGACAAAAAGCACTAAGTGACTATCCTCATGCTCTTTGACATATGAAAGTATCTTTAATATGCTGCTGTTACACAAACAGATATCATACCTGTATCCATGATGGTGCAGCCATAGTCCTGATTTCCTTTTCAGGTAAATGGGGGATAAGTCCTTTGATCAGACTGGGTGAGATTCTGAATCCCTTGGCTATTCTTCACTGGGTTGTAAGTGATCTGTATATAACTGAAGGTAGAAATTAGTAGAGGAGACTTTCCTCCTCCTTCCTGTGAATGCCCCAGGCCAGTGATGGTGAAATGATATCTTTGGGCTTTCTGCAAGCCCTGACTTCATGCTCAAGGTCATTTTCTTTACCTGAAGAAAAAAAACCCAAAACCCAACCCACTACTCATTTTCCAAAATCATTGAAAGTTCCTAAACCTACCCAAAACAAACCTGGTCATGAGCAGAGTTGTAAGATGAGAAGGGTTATCCAGGCAGACCTCATTCCCAGTATGCTTGTTGATAAGCTGTAGTTCTTGAATGGTCTGAACTTCAAGTCTCCAAGGTGCTTTGCATCCAGCACAGTAGCAGGGTAGGACCTGGAGACTGTTTTAGAACTGTCAACATGCCTCATTATGATTACACTTCAGTGTGAAAATTAATATATATGATGTCAGGGAGTTTCCATGCTTGGTGCTGTCAGAGAAGCCAGTGGAAGTGGGAATTCAGAGACCTTGAAAACTGGCCACCACACACAAACTGACATCTGTATGTCAGTTCCCTGCCAAACTGTCTTGTGGCTGCTGCAGGTCAGATGTCAGTGCAACCAGACCTAAAATGGAACTGAAATTTTAAATAATGATGGTCCCACTTTAACATGGCTCTTAAGCATTTCCATAACTTAAACACATTGGTAATCTCATGGAAATTTTAAGCTTAGTTATCTATATACATAGCGAGATATTTTAAGTCTTATTTTATCTGAAAAATTGAGCATAGTAAATGTGAAACAGTGATAGAAAATTGTTGGTAATGGGTCAAATTGCATCTCCTGCTGATTTTCAAGAGTGTATGTGCACATGTATAATTATAAATCACAAATAAAAATGTCGTGGCTCTTAGTGCTCATATCCTATGTCAAACTGGATCCTGAATGCATCTCATGACATGGATGAGGCATGAAAGCATTTATGGAGATGTTATCTAAGTGGCAGTTGTGTTTTCCCTTTATTTGCTAACTACACTTCTTAATATACCCTCCTTTTCGAGTAGCCATGTAGAGAGGACTGTTACATTAATTCCTGTTCTTTCTGAAGAATTACATAGAGCCAGATACATTACAAGTTTCACAACCAATGACTAACTCGAAGTTGGTGTTTAGCATGACACAACCCACTGACACGCAACATTCTTGGCTTCTCAAACAAAAAACTGTAAAGAAGAGACCTCATGTCTTAGAAGCTGCGAGGCAGAAGTTAACTTTAGTTGCTCAATAGAAGGTCCAGTGGACATGGTGGTATCAGTTCAGTGGCAACTGGACCTCCAATAACCTCTTTTCCCTGTAGCTCAAGAGGCATCACTGCAACCCAGTGAACAGCACTTCTTCTCCAAAGGGGTTGAGGACTGTGTGCTGGAGGCAACACTTTCTCCACCACCAGCCCCCCTGACAATGCCTCAACAGAGCACCATATTAGGCAACGGGCTGTCAGGAATGGCATCTGGGGACTCCAGTGATCATGCCTCCTAGGGAAGGAGCACAACCATAAGCTGCTGGTTGAGTGTACAGAGCCCTTTCCTGGCTGACAAGCTTGTTGCAGAGGTCAGCCAGAGAGGGCTATCATTCTTTGGGGAAGTGGAAACCACTCTGTGCTATTAATGGGTTTTTTCCTGGCTGTCCTCAGGAATGGAGCTGTAAGCCAAGCATGACCATGAAAGGGGTTGCACATGGCCAAAAGATTATGTTGAAGTATCTCCCATGTCTCTGTCACACCCAGTGCCTGGAACTCTCCCCTTTTTCTTCCCACACTATACGTCAGGTCTCTCCCTTGAGCTCAGTTTTTGCCTCAGTTTTCTTAGCAATAGCCCAAACAGTCTAGAATTATGGTTTAGGAAAGAAACCACTGACTTCTTGGTTTGGCTTCAGCCATCATCCCGTCACAGAATTGCAGAGTAGCTGAGGTTGGAAAGGACCTTTGGAGATTATCTAGTCCAACCTCCCTTCTAGCAACAGGGTCAACTCGAGGCAGTTGCCCTTGAGAGTACTCAGGTTTTGAATATCTCCTTTTGTGTCTGCAGTTTAGACTATGAAGTTTAGACTATAATAATAGTGTTTCAGGTCAGTTTATGCTGTAGATTTTGACTCATATCTGTGCCTACTGCTGGGTAAGGCAGGACTTGAAAGATATGTTGTTTCTGAGAAATGTTGCTGCGTTGATGTAACCATGAAACACCTCTCGAAAGGAAAGAAAAATTCTAGGCAAGTCCCTCAGAAATCTCATAAGTTTTTCATCTGAGTCTGGAAAGTGCTTTATTTGTTAAGCTTTTGTTTATACTGGTGAGCCATGGAGCATTTTCTAATTCAGTGTTCATAAGAATACTCCCTGTTTCTAGCTATTAAATTTCACAAGGAAAATTATGCAGTCAATAATTTTCTGCTATGACTTTTTCATGCAAGAAATATATTTCCACGCCACAGAGATGTTATTTTATTCTCAGTGGAAGTAGTGAGAAATGTCACGGCAGCGAAGTGAATATATTCCGAGGCATACTTTTTGTGTTGTAATTTTCATATTTTCATATGAAAATTTTTCGTATTTTTCTAGGCCACAAAACAACACTTAGTAATTAGACCAGAAAAAATAAATTGCTATGAACCTAAGTATTTTACTGTTAGCAGACTCTGTGTGTTGGTCTTTAATATACTTCTGCCTTTCATTCTGTGTGATGGGTGCTGTGACCAGAATGTACAACACTAGCTCTTTCCCCATAGCGAGGGTTTCTCTTTGGAATCTCTACAAGGATTTGCTATTGTATCTGTGTATGTGACTGAAAGTTTCTAAACCACATCAAATGCACACAATCAGCTTAAAATTATATTTGCACTAAAAATATTCTTCCCTTTGAAACTTTAATGGATTTATTAAGAATGAGAAGTATGTTTTAGTTATATTTAGACCTGAGTGCAGAGGAATAGCCTTACCCCTATTTCTGTGTGAAAGAGATTGAAACTTTATTTCCTGAATATGACTTGAGGTGGGGCCCCAAAGGTTAATACCCATAATATGATAAAGGTTAGTAACAGCTATCTACTGTTACAGTTAAAGACTTCAACCTTTTAAATCTTTGCTTTGTTCTAAGTAGTTAAACAGTAAGTCTATGAACTAGTTCCAATAAATATTGCTGGTTTCAACTAGTTTAAAGTCCCAAAGCTTTTAAATGCTGGAAATAAGCTTCTTCTAATGTTTTAAAAATAAGTTTTAGCTAGTCAAGTGGTTCTTATATTTTAGATGGGAGAATATGTCATCCCAAAAGGATAACATTTAAATAGGATAAAAAGTCTGGTTTCTTTATCACACATCTGATTGAGAAGTGATCTATATTAAAAACCATAACTGAAAGAAAGAATACCCAAACATACTGTAGGTCCTACTCAGAGAAGATAAACTGATTTCTTTTGCAGTGAACATTGATCTCTAGATCTGATGGTGTGGTGAAAATGAGATAAAGGTCTCTGGATTCACTCTGCATGATCCTCCTAAGTTAATGGATCAATTACACTTCACTATTAAAGTCATATCAGATATTATATCAGTGGAAATTTCCCTTAAACATAAGGTATTATCTGACAGAAGCATATTGATGTGGTAAGCTATACCTTTAAGCATAGGTTCAAGCCCAATTGACTTAAATAAATCAAACCCAAACTTGAAATTCAATTTGGATTCCATGATATTCCAGAACTGTCCTAAATTATAATTGCCAAAAGGTCCTGAAATGTACTGGGTCCCAATTAATATAAATACATGCAGGTAGCTGACCTGCAATCAAGGAGAGACCTTATCACTCTCTACAACTACATGAAAGCTGTACCTGAAAGGAAGTTGTAGACAGGTAGGGGTTGGCCTCTTTCTCCCAAGTAACAAGTGGTAGCACAAGAGGAAATGGCCTCAAATTGCATCAGGGGAGGCTGAGATTGAATATTAGGAAAAATATCTTCACTGAAAGGGTTGTCAAGCACTGGAAGTGGAGTCAGCATCCCTGGAGGTATTTAAAAGATGTGTAGATGTGGTGCTTGGGGTCATGGTTTAGTGGTGACTAGTCAGTGCTGGGTTAATGGTTGAACTTGATGACCTTAAAGATCTTTTCCAACCTAAAAAATTTTATGATTCTATAAATATTATATATCTCCATACCGAAAAAGTTCCTTGACCTATCTTCACAGAGCATAAGCTTTAGACCTCTGACCTTGTCACTCTGAAGTTGTCATGTATTGCATGCATGAAAGTAAAAAAAATTTGACAACTGCACGAAAATATGAAATGAACCCAAACTATGTCCAAAGTCAACAAACACATTAAATGTGTGAAAAATATTTGCTTTTATTTGAAGCTCAATATCTGTCTTCTTTCCTCATTTTTCAGAAACTGAAAATGAAAGTGCACCGCCACCTCCAGGTTAGTGTAAAAAACACTAATTTGAGCTCTAACCCAAACAACAGTTGCATTAGACTAGATACTGCATGGCCATAATATGATTTCTGTTCATTGTCCCTTTGAAAGAAAGAGGACAGTGAGAAAATAAGAAAGCCTACCCAAGTAAAAGATTCTCACTTCACTTTGCCTGAATGTTGATTTTTCAGACTCAATTTTTGTTTGTGAAAGACTAGTTGTTTGCTTCATATTGCACAGCTCCTTCAGGATACAGGTAAAGGCTAAATTCTGTGGCTAAATTATGCTGCCTTCTTTGATGCTGGACAGCATTTAATTACCAAAATATTCCCTTTCATTTGTCCTCAAAAGTACTCTGTGAGTAAAGCTGACAGAATCAACCATGGGATTCATTTCGCTTAGTTTTAGCCATTTGAAAATTAAGTGTCTTGTCTAAGTAGTTCCATAGTGCTCCACCCATGACCAGTGGAGCAGATCCTGGGTCATACATGCTCATCCAATGGGCATTTCTTGGATAACCTATCGAAAATGTCACTGGACATCTGAATATGGGCAATTGTCCTGAGAAGCCTGATTGTCTAGAATGGAGTGGGTGAGTAACTGCCAGGAAGACAAAATTAGGTGACCTGAAACTCGCTCATAAGGACTAGAGCTTCAGGTAAAGTTGAAGATCTGTGCAAAGCTGCTACATTCTCTTTAGTGGGAGCTGGAAAGGTAGGGAAGCCTTTGCTTTGTGGCATTGACTAACTTGAGTTATATTGCCAGATACTGGTTAATACATATATACATTATGCATGTCTAATTAACCGTTTTGTGAGTTTTATTCTCTCCGTAGCTACCTAAATAGCAATTCCCAACAGAACAAATACTCTACAGGTGTTAAACCTTCATTTACTTACAATCTTGTTAACTGGCATTTTAAGAGGCTGTTCAAGATGTTTTTGTTTCAACAATACACGCTTTCATTGAAAAATGACAAAGGTAGTAGTATCATTTGCCACAAAGAGTTTCATGTTTCAATAATCCATGTATTATTTTTATGTGATGAACTCTTTCATATTGCATATATTTGTAAGGAAAGTTAATTGACATTTCATTAATGATGGTTGTATTTAACTCAACTGTAAAATTTGTACAGTTAACATTAATTAATTTCACACTGAGGCTCTTACCTGTTGTACTTTGTACTTGAATTCATGGTTTTCATCAATCTTAACTTTGAAGTAGAACTGAAATGAGAAACAGCTTTTTGTATACAGAAAGGCACAGCATCTTTGAAGCTTTACATTAAAAACATCTATGAACATTTTCAAATAATTAACATCTTCGTTTCTACTTAAATACAAAATCATTTCTATAACCCCCTTTCTTTTCCTCATACCTGTACCTCTTCGGTAAAGTAAGTAGGGTGTCAGCAGGCCTTTATGGTTAGACACAGACCAAACTGGAATATTTCTAAGCTGGAAGTGTCAGTCACTTCTAGCTTCCTTCTGCCTGACTCAAGATGCTGTCATCTTGGATTACCAAGTGCTATCACACAAAGAGGGAAGTTGGTTGTTCAAGAATCCAAATTCTGTAACATATAAATAGTTTATTGGACATAATCAGCATCTTGAACTGCATCCACTTACAGTGGGAAACCATTGTAAGTGCTCCTTCTGGGTCTCCATGTCAAGCCATGATACTGGAATAACCAGACCTAGTGAAGTTTTCAGATGAGATGTAGACACTGCCAAGAACAGTGAATTCTCCTAATCCCAATTCCTGGTGGGAAAAGAAAGTGTTACTGTAGCAAAAGTCCCATTAAAAAGGAACAGGCTTGACCATCTAGGCAAGATGGACAACCTGACAACTGGAGCTTGGAAATTTAGGAAATATGGACAGAAGCATCCAGAAGTCTGTCATACTTTCAGAATGTGGATTTGCTTTCTAAACTTCAAGTTTTGTTTTCATAGTTACCATGGCTACACACACGTGAACAAGAAATCAGGGTAATCACAATATCAGCTGGCTCTTGCCAATGTTTCCTCCATGGAATAAATATTATCTTAGCTCCATCTTGATAATGTTAGTCCACTGACCATCACTCAAACCCATGTTCTGTCAGGCAGCTGACAGGTAAGTTTGCTACAGAAAGTCATTGTTCACAGGCAATCGGATATTGAGTGTTTATACCTTGAAGACAGCACAATTCATAGGATTTGATAAGATTCTAGATGACCCTCTATGCAAATTGAATGAGGTAGGAAACCAAAGAGAACAGGAATCCTGTCAAATCCTGAAATAGAAAAAGTGTAGAAATTTTTATCTTGTTAAAAGTACAGTCCAAGGTTTCTCATACATCTGAGGTCAAAAATAAATTACATTCACCTGCTCAGAGTAGAGGACAGGCTGGTAATTGTTCTGATTCAGAAAACTAAATACGAATAGTATTTTAGGAAAGACTGTTGATAATAATGATGATGATGATGATAAAGAATTAAGAAACCCCTCAATACACTCTCTCTGTACTTTGTCTTAAGGATAAACTGATTGGTGTGATGGAGCTCTGGATACCATTAGTATTTGGCAGTATCTCATGTCTGATCCAATGCCTTTCAAATTAACAGTGATATGTAACTCATTTCGAAAGCTTTTACAAATAAGCCCAAGAACAAGAGGCTAACAACTGTTACTTCTAAAAAACCTAGTATTTTTCTTCCACTGAGTCCAGGAACATCAATCTTACATGACTTGTTCTAAACATAGAAATTGCATTGATAAATGCAATTGAAAAGTGCTTTAGGGGATTACAACTGTATATTACATATACACATATATCAATCATTCTATAGTGTTGTTTTTTCAATACTAGCAGAACACAGAATATGACTGCATTTTATAATGCTGTGTAAGTTTTTCTTTTTACTTTAAGATCCTCTCAAAAATATACTTGTAATTCCTACACAGAACAAACAACACCGCAGGAGGGTGGAAATGAAAAGGGTAAAGGTAAGTCTGAAATCATATTTTAAAAATTGGCAGTAAAGGCAACATTTCTAAATGCAATTCTGAGGCTGAATTGCTTGAGCTTTAATTCAGAATTTTGATGTTTTATTTCAGAAGTGTGATGTGAAGCTTCCTAGATCCTTTTCGTGCATGACTTAGCCAGCACAAGGAAATTATGATACTTATATTTTCAAAAACTCTGCAAACCAGACTGACACTTTAGCAATAGTATTTATACAGATTGTTTAATTAATAGATCAAATTACAAGTGATTTGCATGAGCAGAAAGCCATGTTTAAATGAGCCTGGATGTTGCCACTGACCAAGCTTGCAAAAACTCAGATATTGTGCACATTGGTGGCTTTTAAATAAAGTGGACAGTCTCCTGCTGTCATTCTAAGCTGTTTCTGTTCTATCACAGAAACTTGATATTGTGTGTTTTATTCTGCAAAAAGCCCTATAGATTTTTTTCATCTGAAAGTAGAAATCACACATTCATCTTTCTGTCCTCACTAGGAACCCAACAGCTGAGCTCATTACAGGTTCTGAAAAATGTCTTTGAGGGCTGTTGGCTGTGAACAAACAGATAACTGTTCCACTAGCAATGCATGTAAAAATCAGCTCCAGTTTTAATATATATTTTTGTGCTGCTAAGATTAGACTCCAGCTCTGTTGTCATTTCTTCTGGTTACTAAGATAATTTTTGAGGAAACTGGGCTAAATTCCTTTCGTTTTTGTAGGAGCCCTGCCAAAGTAGAAATCAAACACCCCATCAGCTTATTTTGAAATTAATGATTTTTTTTTTTCATTCATTCTGATAAAAGGCTAAACCAGACCAAGATACACTTACAACTGATGCAATGCTTGCTTTTCATTTGGCACGGTTATGCTTTTTCATGGAAAATCAATAAATGGCTTGCTTGAAAATGGGTTCTGGCTTTTGGCCTCTTGCAGACAAAACCTTGTCTTATAGACAGACTGGATGCCTACCTGATACTTGAAGATTCATTTGGCAAAGGCATGCATGGCTATTTTTCTCACTAAAGTAAAAATATAAACACTGAGAGTGTGTGGTTAAAGTACCCTTTTGAAAATAAAAATGCTGAACCAAGATTCAGTGCATGTTATTTTGCCAGTTATCTTTGCATTGAGCAATTATTTTGACACACAAAGTATTGTGTGAGTAATCACATCTGTCATCTTGGTAACCGAAACGCAATTCAGGAATAATTTGCATGCCTAATGATAGGAAAAAAAGATGAAGGTCTTGCCTCAAGCTATTCCAGCAGTTAGTTCTGCTTGCTTTAATTTTGACATGAGAGAAATGTTTGCTCCCAAACTGAACATGGATGGTGTTTTCCCCACTGCTCATGAGCCTACGTTTTACTGAATAAAAAAGAAAACATGGTAGGTAACTTATCAAATATTTCTATTACCTTCTACATTATTATGTTTATGTTTTGAAGTTAGCGAAGGACACAAGTATTTAATAAGAGAAAAACTGTTCCTCCTAAGAGGAACCATTTGATGCTAGGAGGATTTTACTACCAAAAAAAATTGTTTTGGATCCTTGTATGGAAAATGTTTCCAGTTTCAGTCCATGGTGGCAGCTGCTGCCTCAGTAAAAATTCCACTGAAAGTCTCAATACTAGTATGTAGATGACCTTCTGCCATGCTCCAGTGAAACTGTCACCTCTGCAAAGCAATGTAGATGTCATTGTCAGGCATTCAGTAGTAATTTTGGGGGAAAAGTTAGTTATAGTGCAATTATTCCTATTAGCTCCTGTTTTGTTGCAGAGTATCACCAGTAAGGGAAAGTATATTTTCTTAGAGTGATTTCTTCATGTTTGTCTGCCAGAAGAAAATCTTTTTAGTGGTGAACATAATTCATGAAATGGGAAAAGTTTCCATTCTTCCAATCTGTCCAAAATCATATACATATCTAGAAAAGAAAATTTGGTAGTTCATGTAAATCCCACAGCCCATAATTTTCACCTCATTACTAAGACAAAATTAAGATCGGAAGTTAGGAAGATAGAGTATAACTGTCTGTGTGTCTGTTTTGCTGTTCTATTTCTTTTTGGTAGCTACTGTCTGTGTGAAGTTACAAATTTGTGTTCCTTTGTATTTACTGTGAAGTTAAGAAATGGCAAAGAATGCAATAAATTCTTTGTATCTTGTGGTTATTATAGTATAAATTAGTAGCTCAGAACATTAGACATAAAATTTTCTTTAATAGAATAAACTAGTTAAAATATATCTGAAATAACGTTGTAAAAATTCAGGATTATATGATCATGCATTTTATTTTCAGAGAAAAAAAGTGACTCAGCAGAAATCCCTCCAAATTTACTACATCATCTTATATTCATTCAATTTAAATGTTTATGCCTTTGTTTTCAATTTTAACATTATCTTACAGATTGAATATTGTTATTATTTTGTTCCCACTTGCTGGAATAATAATAGAGTTTTAATATCGATTTGCTCATTCCTTTTTTTTAGGTCCCATCCAGCCATTCAGAGAGCTACTAAAATTTCTGCATGTTTTACTGATACCTTTTCTCTAGGTTTCATCCAACCATCCACTAAAATATTTGCATGTGTCACCCTTGTATTTTTCCAGGTTGCAATTATCCATTCATCTCTCTACTAAAACTTCCATTGCTGTATGTATGCACTTCATTTACCATTTCCAAAGTGCCAAGTCCCCTTGATGGGACTGCTGAGTAATCTTTGAAAATCAGATGGGTAATTGAAGTCAACTAAATTTCAAGCTCTCGATCTTACTGTGCTCAGTCATTTCAGCATAAACCAAAATTATTCAGCTAGTTGTTTGACTTACTCTGTATTTATTACACACCACGAAGTTCTCACTTTGTGGTGTTTACCTGCCTCCTGCCTTAGCCCTGAACACTGGCTCCAGGGGGCAGTAGCACAGATAAATTTCAAGGTGCTTTGAAGTCACCTGCAGGTGCAAAACAGTGTGTCCCCCCTGTTCATCACTTCACACATATACATACGCCTGCCACTTCGTATGGTAGGTTTCAAATCAGGGGAAAGTAGGTCTCAAATTCTGGTTACCAGCAGTTCATATACAGATCAGTAGTTACATTTTTTCTGTCAGATTTTTCTACATTTTATGTATCATTGTTCAGAAATTTTAATATTGAGGTTACACTAGCTGTGAGTATAAAAAGGTTTGTGTATTGGGTACTACTGAGATATGGAGAGTTCTTTTGTCCAACCAGACTCTACTCCTAATGAAGCTCAGCCTGGTCCTCAGTTAATGTTATCATTTAGATACAAGGCAAAAACCATAAATACCCTATTTGTCAATGAAATTGTACCATAGACAAAGAATAAAGATCTCTATAGAGTAATACATTTATCAACCTATTATGGATACTCTTGGCATACAACATATTACTAAATATACTCCATTAAAAGTTTACTTGCAGAAGATAAGGATAGTGAATTAATGATCATAGTTCTACTGAGAGGTTTGATATTTTTGGTAATTTTTATCTTTTTTATTGCCAACATAAACAATCATTCGTCACATAAAGCAAATTGGTCATAGCTGTTTAACCAGTAGTTGGTCCATTTTGTCCTAGAAGCCTGAGCTATAAGGATTGATGGATTGTTAATTACCCATTTGTCGAAACAATCCTATTGTTTTTATGCTCTTTCCATTTCTAACACATTCAATTGTGCTTTCATTTTGATGCTTCTGAAAGGTTGGTTTGGGTTAGTTTGTTTGTCTTCAATGTTAACATTTCGTTTGAAGAATGGTAGGTAACCATGGAGAAACCCCAGCAATCCCCCTGCAAAACTAATAATATCTTTTTTTGGTTTTTAGCTCTAAATTATTTTAATTTAAATGATTAAATAAAATAAAAATCAGAGTGGTCCTTTCATAACATGATTATCATACATCATCACGTGGGATGCATCACACCAAATGTTTTATGCTGCTCTTAATTATTTTTTTCCAACCAGATGGCTCTTCCAGCCATCATCAATCAAAATGGTGACATTATTGACAAAAAGAGACTAAAGTACACTTTATGCTCTCATGATATATGGAGAAAGATTTACAGTGGAATTACTAATCCTTGCATTCATTTAGTTGCTAGCACAGTATATTAAAACCTCTGACAAGACTTTGTCATTATTGTGCTTTCATTGAAAATCAACATCTTCAACATCTGCTTATGGCATTGGATGATGCAGGTCATGAGAACTCTTCGATTAAAAGAATGTGGGTTTTTTTGCTAAGAATAAGAAAAGATTTTTGTAAGATAACACATTAATCCTAATGTGCAGGCATACCTTTTACAACTCTCATTCTCCTCCCAAGAGATTTCTAAAATGAAGTTTGATGAATCATTAAAAAAGGAATGGGTAAAATGTTATGGCTAAGTACTTAAATTCTATTAACAGACTTTCAATTAACCTTCAGTGGTTAAACAACCCCAAAAAATCAATATCACCAGTGTTTATAAAAATGCAACTATACTTTATCTGTACTTTTGTCATAGTTGCTACATTTGTCCATGAGAAAATATAGACAAATTATAACTTTAAGGTCAAAATCAAAGGATAACTTCAGATTTAAATTTTGATTATGAAAATCCAAATCAAAAATCTAAAAAAAAATGGCCCCCAAAAAAGTACCTTTAAATATGAGGTTGTTCCTTTTCAACTCTCTTATTCATGTTGAAGTATTCTTCAGATTATTTTCTGATACTGTATTAAAAACATTTTATCTTTATCTTATATATGTATTAAATACTAAATATATCTAGTTTATTCTTGCCTTTTAAAGGATATATTGGTAATTTTCTTTTCTTTAACCATTAGGCTTTTAAGACACTAAGACTTTTTGCTTATTTTTATCAGAAACTGAGTTTTCTAGTCAACATCTAAAATTCAAAGATATGTAGGTGACTCCTGTAAAGATAGTCTTTACCTTATTCTAGTTTTCTAATAATCATGATTACAGTATTTCAGTTTAATGACAGTTTCATGTTTTTCCAGGCTTTTGATTTCTGTAAATATGTACTCTCTGTGATTAAAAATTTTAAGATATCTGGTTACCAATTACTTGTAGTGATTTAATACCTGATTATGGTCAACTTCTAGTGTGATTAAAAGGAAAGTCCAGCATGATGACAGTAGTTCTTTCCTTATTCTAAATTATTCTTCTATAATGTGGAAAAAAATGAGTTGTTTATTCCTTGCATTTTAAAATTATATTCTAATACAGAAATTACAAAGTTAAAATACAGGGGACTATTTTTAACATTTGCATATCTTGATTTAATAATGCTAAATGCATGTATGGTGCGCGTTTTAATTGCAGACACAGTCACCAGAGAAATGGCATCTTCCTCAGGTTAGATATGTGATTGACCTTCATTTCATTGTGGCTTTTTCTTTTGTATTTACTGTGGATTACATCTCTAACAAACAGAGTCACTCTGCAGCTTTCATACAAACTCATGACAATAACAGATCACAGTCCATGTCTCATTTTTCTTTTACTTGCTTGAAACATTAAGGTTTATCATTTCAACTACTGAATTATGCAAAGCTTTCCTCATCAGTTTGAAGCTTCCATTGTGAATGCCTATGAATATTGTGATTTCTTTCCCTTTCTTTTGCAGGTTTTACATTTTCACATAGTTGTTTTAAAGCAGATGATCGTCTGTGCTTTCAGTTTCTTTACGTACCTTCTTATTTGTATTTCTTTTCACAGATGAAGATGACACTTCAGTTAGTACTCCACCAGCAGGTTAGGACTGTGATAGTGCTTTGAGTGTGTATGTATGTATGTATTTTTCTCTTGACTATTAATGAAGAAGAAGTCCAAACCATTGGACTGAACTCAAAACATACTACTTAGAGAAAAAGGTTTTTAGAGTGGCCTACATTATATTAATCTCTCTTCAGAGGTACAAGACTTTAATACTAGACAAGTCCCTTTCCAGTCCTGTCTTGAGGTTTTTGGTAGAACTTCTACCAGCGGAAGGTAAAATATTGGTTAGTAGATCTGAAAGCAATTCCAGATAAATAAATAGACTATTTAAATAATTCAAAGTACTGCCCCCCAGATAAATATCAAAGAACATAAATTCATCTGTTACCCGGAACTACACAAGTCATGGAAAAAACATCAGCCTCATGTAACCCTTCTAAATACAAACTACTAAAAAGGAAATCTTGAATGGGAATTATACTAGTTTAGATTTCCTAGAGAAAAAGGGGGAAGATTTCTGGGGTTTTTTTCTCAGTAGTTCATTTTTTTCTGGTATTCAAGTAGTTTTTCATGCATATGGTCCTAAATGTTTCGTCTAACTTTCATGAAGAATCAATGTTCTTGAAATCATAATGATCTGAGGTCAGTTAAGCTATAATCTCTGAGCTGGTACCACCTAAATTGCTCTTCCCTTTCAGATGGGATGTCTAAGCCAGCGGAAAGAAAAGATTCAGGTGAGACTTCCTGAAAAACACGATGAAAGACTCCAAAATTACATAATAAAAATATTACTTATTATGAATTTCTTAAAGATAATACTTTATTTTATTTTCATTGCTTAGATAGTATCAAACTATAACTGTTCAAATGTCTCTAAGTAGCAGAGCAAGCAGGTTTCTGGCAGCTAAACCAGGAATGAGAGAAGGCCCTTCTGCACAGGACAGGACATGTACCAGTGTTTCACACATACATACATACCTATCTATCTATATCTATTTCTGTATAGATAGATACATAGCTGTTTCATTCCTCCTCAGCCTACAGGGTGACAGTGTCTTACCTGAATCCCAAACACAGGTCCTAGGAGACTGTAAGAGAATGGCTTCTGCTCACACCTCAAAGGACAGTGGAGAAAACTTAGCAAAATCATAACCTCTTTCTTCCTACCCTGGCAGGTAATGCATACTACACCCACTTTTGTGGTTTCAGGATTTGCAGCCTCTGGAACAAATTGAGCAGCAGGTACTTCAACCATGGTTATAGACCTGGCATAGCTGCCTATGCCAGCCCCTTCAGCCAGCGTCAAACCCACCTTCTGTTCTGTTTGTTTAATAATTAGGAAAATGTTAATGTCTAAAGGTGATGATAATATTTAGGTGTTCTTTTATGTGGTACCAAATTAATGGTTCTATGTATGCTTTTCCCATTCATTAATATTCTTTTTCCATTTATTAATATTCTTTTTTCATTTATTAATATCCTTTTTCCATTTATTAATATCCTTTTTCCATTTCACCCAGTGGTATGTTAGGTTTGTTACTGCACGTGACCAGGTCCTGTACTGAGCATCATCACTTCATTCTGTTCCCATCAGTAACCTTCACTTCCTCTTATGTTGTTTCCATATACTACCATGTAATACTGGCATAATCTAAACATTTATACTATAAAGAGAGTATATATAGATATGTATCTATATATATATTTGTGTTCATGTATGTCTGTGTATGTGATTTCATACATGTGTATGTGTGTTTTCATATATGTGCATATACATGTGTATATACATGAATGTCTTTACCTATGAGAAATATTGTACAAGCAGACATATAGGCACACTACCTAAAATTGACTGAAAGACTGAAGGACAAAAATTTTATACCAAAGCTATCTAGAATTTCTATACCTTTAACATTGCTAATAGACTTTAGGATAATAAAAACAGTTTGGTTGCATTTTCTCATGGTTGTCATGAGTTGTGTTGCATTTGTGAGTGATGGAAATTTTCATGAGTTAAAAAGGTTCCTACAGCAATAATCTCTACATAATAGAAAGACAATTCTGACTTCTGGCAAATGAGTTTCTACAAAAAATACTGAGCAAGGAAAGGAACTTTTAATTTCAAGACCAGGGTTTGACTAAGTGGGAAGTGTTGTATGACTGGTTCCTCACTTATGTTACTTCTGAAACCAAAACTAAAAGAGCATTATATAAACTATAAAAAGCTAACTTCACTTTTGAAACAATTAGAAGTTTGAGGGAAACAAGGGAGAGGCAGCTCTGTTTTGAAAGAGATAGATGGCCTTTATTAAGTGCACCTGTGCCTTTCCTCATTTGCCCTGCTCTTCAGTAGCACCATTGCAGCACTCAGTTTCCCCTGTGCACTGGGGGTAACTCCTCACAAAAACGAGATGTGGCATTTGGACTGCAAGTCGACAAATGGAACACACCAAGGAGTAAAAAGCAAGAGAATTTATACATTGAAGTCTACATAAACCTGTCTATCTACTACATAGTTGCCACCTACCTTTTGCATAATTGATTAGCTTGCACAACCTTATGTGTCACTGTGCCTGCGTGGGCCTCTTCAGGGGTCTCTGGTGGTTATTTGGGGAGGTGCCCTCCACTCAGTTTTGAGTACAGTTCAGTTCAGGACACACAGAACCCCAGGTTGAGTGCCAAAGGTGTGATCTTCTCAGACAATTGCCAAGCAGGTAGTAAAATACAAAAGCTTCTCATAAACATCGAACATCTGCTTAACATGCCTGGTAGCACCTTCTTACATTCAAAAGAGGGGTTAAAGGTGAGAATGATACCATCAGGTTCTGTCTGCAGCAGAGATCAAAGGAAGGGCAGGGACAGCAAAATCTACTTAAAGGCTCAGAGATTAAAAATACAGAGAATTCTACTTAAAATACAGAGGATTCTGCTTAAAGACATCATTAGAAGAGAACAAATTTCAGAAGTAAGCTTCATACGTGCCCTATTTTGCAGACAAAGAGGAAGAACCAGCTTGTATAATTTACTTAGTTTGATAGAAACCCACTGAAACAATGTGTATGTGGTTTTTTTGTGCTTGTAGCTGTTTGTGTTTTCAGAACCTCCATCTCTTCTGAAAAACAAAGAGCTGACCTTTGTGCATCACCTCTGTAAAACACTCATGGTTGAATGCTCAAGTTGCTCAGTACCCATCTTGGCTGATCAGGTTCCCCTCTCTTCCTCCCTGATAGTTTCATTTTCTCTCACCACAGAGGTAGCGTTCTTGCAGGAGCTGTACACAATGTGACAGCCAAGCAATGGATGTCAGTGTGAACAAAAACTTACATATCTTTCAGGACATCTGAAGAGAGAGGTGATAGGGCTAGAGAGTTTAGTAACTTCAGGTAAGTGTACTTTGAAGGAAGTAAAACACACTCAGATGATTAACATTTCCCCCTTTCTCTGCATCTCAGTATGGTCTCTTGGAGAAGGAGCTCCAGAAGAGTCAGAAAAACGAGATGACTCCCAAAGATCTACTTTATTCGTCGAAAAACCTCAGAGCGGTACAGTGAGTGTTGGTAAGTGCTTAGAAACAAAATCAGAAACCACTCCCAGAGAGACAGGCAGAGCTGGGAATGGTAGGTGCCATTCCTGTGACACTCAGCTTCTGCCCTCAGCTGCAAGTATTGCCACTGGTTTTAGCTGGATGTGAGCTCCACTCTGAAGGAAAAAAGAACTGCACAGAGAGAAGCAAACCCCAATTGTTTAATTCGAGACAAGCTCAAAATCTATTAGTTTACTGAGCACAGTGGTAAGAGTTATAGTTTCTGGATAAGAGGGCTGGATACTGTGACACTGTTGGCTGTACTCTTACTGATACATCAGGAAGATCTTCCCAAAGATCTGCAGTATACCTTAGAGATTGGCAGGTCACCTTCTGTACCCTACAGCTCTGCATAAATTAGCAAGTAGCCTAATTGGAGCACTGCCCACTGTAACCATGCTGGGGGATTTGCTCTGGACTGGCTTTGGTTCAGAGTTCAAGCACTGTGAGGACTTTCTGTGTTGTGAACCACAATACAGTAAATGAGGATAGTTAGGAGGTTCACTTCCAAACTGCACTCCTGAGCCATGCTGCCATGGTAAGGTAGCCACTCCTGGTAGTAATGATAAGTTCAGTGCAGGTTACTTAATATGCCTGTTATTTCATTGGGTGCACAAAGATGTGGGCAGATCTTGGGATTTTTTTTTTTTTATGCCTGTTATTTTTCTCAGTTTCTGTGCAGAAAAGGGAATTTGAGGAGGATTTATTTAAAAAATAAATATAAGGAGTTAGTTGTATTCTCTTATGGATGACTGTTAGGATGGAAACTCATCAGGGACTGTGCAGTGTTCTTTTGAAAGCTGAGATAACATTTACTATTCCCAACTTGCTATTTAGAGAAAACTCTTTTCTCTACCTTCTCAGCTTAAATAATTCATGATAAAAATGCATGAACTGTTCCAGGCTTTCTTTTCCTAACTGGAGTTTATCTATGTTACAGGTGCATGGTAGCCTGTGGTTCAAAAGAACCTGTGCTTCTTTTGAGCAAGGAAATTCAAATACTAGGAACAATTCACCCATGAGAACATGGAGCTTTGCCTCAGATTTATTCTGCTTCTCAGTGTCCCAAGCTCCACATTGACATGCACAGAAAGCTTCCAGACCCAAAATCTGTAATTAATGTCTATCTCTGCAGTACTTTCATAGTCTGTGTGACTCCAGCTGACTCGTACTGTTGTGGTAGAGCACAGGAGACTGAATGGAGCAGGAGTAAAAGAAACTTGTACAGATGTAACTGACTGTAACTAACATGTTCCTCAACAGCTGCATTATTCTTTCCTCTTTTTAAAAGGTGGGAATATTACATTTATAGCCAAAGTAGAAGCCAAAGATCTTCTCCGAAAGCCAAATGTTAAGTGGTTTAAAGGAAAATGGATGGACCTGGCCAGTAAAGCGGGGAAGCACCTGCAGCTGAAAGAGTCCTTTGAGCGTCACACCAAGGTGTGTCTTTGCTTTTCCTTCTTATGGGGGTGAAGCTCCAAAGAGAATTTAAAGGTCGGTTTAAGACAACAGGTAGAAGTTCAAGAGCAGTGGATTCTAACCCTAGCTTCCCCATCACAGATTTCAGTGATGATCTCTGACCCTGCACAGAAGCAGACTTTTCTGCTCTAACAGTGCAGGACAAGTAGTGGTGGGGAAAAAAATTGCCATTTCTGGGTTCCAGATTCTTTTCAGAATCCATTATTTGAGGTATTCTTTACTTCTGGTTTAGAACTGAAAGACTAATGTTTTAACTTTTGCTTTGTGCAAATGTATCCCCCACATTAATGAACAACTATGTTTGATTTTTAGATTCACACATTTGAGATGCATATCATCAAAGCTAAAGAAAACTATGCAGGGAACTATCGCTGTGAAGTATCTTACAAGGACAAGTTTGATAGCTGCTCTTTTGACCTTGAAGTCACTGGTAAAGTTCCACTTGTGTCTGTAAAGTTTTATAAAGATCTCTTTTTTTTTTTTTAATTTGAAGTGCAACTTCATTTTGTTCAGAACCTTTAAATGGAGTAATGCTAAAGTGAACATTTTTAGCAAAAGTCTCAGAGAATTTTCTTAAATGTCTGTAATTTATTGTTTAAATGAACACTGGGATTGGATGTTGGAACATGTGAGACATTTATCCAAAAATTAGAAAAGCTGGCAGGTAAAACTAATACAGAGTTCAAATCAGGCTCTGGCACACAAGATATTTGATATCTGCTTGACAGCCCAAGGGGTGTAGTACGTGCCTATATGTACTCAGAGGTCAGCAAGGCAGGGGCAGCCTGGCTGCAGCCATTCACTAGCTGTGGATCAGAACATTTAATCTGATTCAGGTTGGCACAAATGGGTAATTGCCACAAGGGGGCTTCCTCCTTGAACTGAGAAATAATGTGAGTCTGTAGCTGTAGAAGAAACTCTCCTCTGATGCTGAGTGTACAGAGAAAGCGCAAGATGCAGGCAGGAGAGAAAGCATAAGAAATGGGAAGATGAAAAGAGCAGAGCCTGTGTATAAGGTAGGAAGGGGAATGGAGAGAAACAGCAGAGAAATGTCTCCTATGCAGAACTGCAGAAAGTAGTTTAGAGAAATACATTAATTACACTTAGCTTAGCTCTGAGCATCTTTGCCTTCATCAGAACTTAGTATCTTAGTGAGAACTTAAAGGGGAAGCACAAACTCTGGTCACTTAGCAGGAAACTGAACAAATTTCATATTCCTAATGACACTGATTATATAAATTTCATGAATTTTAAATTGTGTTTTTAATTCTTGAATTACCATTATTTCATAGAATCTTCCCAAGCTGCTCAATCCATTGACATCAGATCTGCTTTCAAAAGAAGGTAACTTCAAACAGTGATGCCGTGAAGCTCCTCAGTAATGGATACTGGTAGCATAGACAGAACTTGCATCAGACAATTGTATCAAGTACTTTAAAAAACTTGTTTTGTAAACACAGATTAAAGAAGTGGGATTTAAGGTAGTTGATAGTGTGTAGAATGAAATAGTCCCAGCACATAGATAGTACATCTGATATTAAATATTTTACTGTGAATTTACAGTGTCATTGCTTTAAGGAAAGAATGCATATTTAAGGCAATTAAATATATGTTTCTTTAGCAGTTTTAAAAAATATGCTTTTATTCCCTAAAATATTCTACTGCATATTTCCTGGAAGCTGTCAGCTACAATATGAAAGACCCTGGACCCAATCCTGTGCTGATTAAAAGCAGAGAAAAAATTCACATTGATTTCAAGAAGACAGGATCTGGTTTTATGTTATCTTACAGTAAACAGTAAAGGTCATCATTAATATATTACATCTATATATATAAAATCTATAATATAATATATTATATTACAGAGAATGTAAGACAAAGCATTGTGTCTTAAGTTTTGTTACCTTTCTGGTAAAATAGCAACTCTAACCAGTAGAGATGTCATCTTTATATGCTGAAATATGTAAAGAAATACAAAGAAATATACAGAAATATTCAGAATGAAAATGTTTTACAAACAGAAAATGAATGCAGTTTGTTAATTTACAAGTAAAGCAGTGATTCCAAAGTCCTACTTTTATTTAGAGGGGTTTAATTTAAAGAGAAAATGCAAAAGACATTACACTCAAGGTGCACTCCTTTCTTCAGCACATTTAAAAAACCCTGCAATAACTACTCTGCCCAAGCAGATGAAGGTATCTGAGTATTTTCTGATTTTCTAAGTAATATCTTGCATGCAAAATTTGGATGAAATATTGGCATCATTTCAGTTAAGATTTGCAGTATTTTGCCCTTTCACAAATATTAAGGGCAAATGATAAGGCAATCCTGCTTAAGGTCACATTTTAGAAAGAAATGCACCTTCATAGAACTGTGATTCTATCTGTAAAAATGTACAATGGACTGTTTCTTCTTTTTTGTCACTGATTCCTCCCTTCATTTAGAGAAAGGTTAAATCTAAATATAGTGCCGTAAAGAGTAATGTGCTCTTCAATCAGTATTTGACACAGCTATGCATTGTTAAAAGCACCAACAAGCAATGCAAATCTTTGTTTTCTATTCATAGCAAAAGATCAGCACAAGCCCTTTGTTTTTATACACATTCACTACAGATATGAAAAACAAAGCTGGTTGTGTTGACTAGCTCACATTTGTTTGTGTTACTGAAATCTAACACAAACCTTGGCAAATTTATGTATTCAGTTACAAAAATTTGCCATCAAAATATAATAAGAAACAATACAAACCTCTGTGTTATTTTTCACAAGCGCCTACGGAAACATAATTGATGTGAAAAAGGATACATGTTTGTGTTGATTTTATACAATTCTTTGTGTGTCCGGACAGTGTTGAGTATATAAGATCTGTAGATCGTTTCCAATGTGTGTTGTCTAAGTCTTCCTGTATTAAACAAAGATTTGATCTTTTTTCTATTAATAACAGCGGTGAAGGACAAGAGGATGCAGGAGAACTTGACTTTAGTGGTCTCCTGAAACGTAGGTGAGAACCAAGTGATGCAGTGAGCAGGTGTGGATTGCAAACCATTAGGTTCGCACACAGAAAGAGTCAGGTGTAGCATTAATAACTTCTTAAGAATTTTCTGACCTTTCATTTTTTTAATGTTTCTAACTATTATTTTCATATTATAATATGCAAATATTCAGTTAATTTTACCTTTAAGTGTGCAGAAAAGAAACCTCAGATTTAAGTGCACTGGGAAAAAAAAGTGAGCCACAACCTAAAGAGGCAAATAACATTTAATTCACTTGCTATTTCTTTTGTGCTTGCATGGAAGGTGGAGGGAGGGGAAATTTCCTACACAGGGATGAGCAGTTCAGAAAATTGAGTCTGGTGCAAAAATAAAAAACTGCAAGGGTTAAATTTACCTCTTTGGGTACATCTTAATTTGATTTTATAAGTATCCTGATATTAAAAATCATATATCATGTTTCCAAGCCATAAGCATTGGTATTACTTCTTTGTAGCTTTTAGTTTCAATATGTGCACACAAATGCTCAATCATGTTTTATTCAACTTAAATGCTTTGATGGAGAAAAAATTGGGCACTTGTTTCTCTGGTTTGCTTCGAAAATCTGGTGTTATGATAGTTGTATCTCTAGCTATTTCAGATCTTAAACCCACTTTAGAGTTTTACCAGGTTAAGACAAAATAGTTCGTAATTTTTCAAAATTTATCACAGAAATCCTATATGCCATGTAAAACAATGGCAACTAACCACAGAGGACTGGAAAAGGAACTAAATCCTCTATCTCATCTACCACTTACTCTGAAAGAGGAAAACCCCATATGCAGTATTAATTACATTAGAAGTTCACAGCAGGCTCATTGGCTTTGAGGGTGAGGATAGCATTTAAGCAACTAAAGCAAACAGGAAAAGCTGAAGGTAAAAGTGGACAGGGAAAGAATTACCTGAGCCAATTCCAATCCACCAGGTCTTTGGTTTTTTAATCTTCTCATCCCTAACTAGGATCTTCAGTTTGACTTTTTATATACTAATACAACTTACCATGCCAGTTCTCATGACTGCCTGTGGGGTGATGTATTAGCGACATGAGAGTTGCATGTAAGAGGTCTTGGTGTTTTTGTGGAAAGAGAAATGAGATTTAAGGGGCATTATCACTTCGCTAACAAGTAACTCGTATGTTTTGTAAGATAAATACTGTATAGCCATATAAACATAGTATACTTATTGTGTGGTTAATGGATAAAGCAAATGTTTAGTTTTTAAACACCATTATTTGACATCAGTCAAATTGGTTCATCACCTCCTTGTTTCAGGCACTGAAATGGAACTCACATTTCTGAGCTTAATTGAATGAAATTGTTAATTAAGCCACATTGTGGATATTAATATCTGTGTGTGGATATTAACATCCACTATTATGAAGACAAATAGATGTTTTCATTCCAATTTTTTCAACAGGCAATGTCGGAGGTGCATTCCTTCTCTTTTGTACCAAGGTGCATCCCTGGGTTGTATAACCAAGGAAGGACCTAGAACTTTTCACCTTTGGTGCATACTACTTGAAACATGTTTTTTTTTTTTTTAAAAAAAACCTAAATGCATAGAATTTATATACTATTTTCTAATTTCATGCTGGTTGGCAGGCAGAAAACCCAGTTCTTATCTCAGTAAGCCACTCCATGACTGGTTATGCTTAATCAGTGCAATGCATCAGTAATGGCATAACATTCCAAAAGGCACAAGATCTCAAAAACGCCCAAACATTTGGGTCCCTTTTTTTTTTTTTTTTTAAAAAAAAGGACATCTTTCAACAAAATGCACATTTTTAGGATAAAGATCTGAAAGTGATCTTGTGAGGTCAGTCTGCTTAGAAAATACCAAGCACTGTTTTCCCCCTACCCTCAGCAGGAACTACTGAAGTCTAAGAACAAAGTGTCAAAATTTGTTCTCCAGTAATGCAAGAGGAAAATGAACCTGGAATCATCGTTTCAAGCTGGTTGAAAATCAGGATTCTCTAACTGATCCTCATTCTCAACCACTGCCTGATTCAAAGGGGTACATTATCTCGATTCCCACAGAGATCACCTCTCCTTAGCACGGACAGGCATTGCATGGCTTGTGGCCAGCCCTGGGAGAGGAGAATGCACCCCATGGGGTGTGTCAGCTTTTATATATGTTTGCAAACTGATCTCAACTTGCTGCCATGCAGAAGGAATCTCACTGAAATGCCAGTGTTCACTGTACATAGTCACCCTCCAGAAAGCATGAGATAAAAGCAGATAAAAGTGACAGGAACAAAATACAAAATTATATACCTGAGGTTGTGTAACCATAATTCTAAGATAGCAATGAAAATATTTCAAAGACTGCTCGGGGAGAAGCTTTCTTCCTTTTTAAAATAACTCTGACGTATTACGAAAATTAAAAAACCTCATGGACTAAACAGCAAAGTGGTTTTCCATAGTTCCTCATCCAACATAGGGATTCTCAGGGATCCCTAGTGCTATTCCTGTATATGTCAAAGAAAATCCTCTGTCATACTCAATAGAGCTCAACTCTAAGTGTCTCACAGCAAAGCTCAGTCTTTTTTTATTTCTCAAAAGTTTATTTTCTCACTCTGTTCTCCAAAGTACTGATTTTGTTAGACCAGCTAGATCAAATCAGAATGATACTGGTCTGATCCTAGTGAATTTACAGGAAGAAAAATACAGATTTCTGCTCTAATTCCTGGATTGTTCTAGCAGTTAACTTTTTTGAGCTAAACTTTAAGTCTGAAAAATTATCATCACTGTTCTCTCATTTAATAGTTGCCATTGTGAAAATAATCGTACTTCTCTTTATTGCTTATCTTAGCCTGGAGTTGCAGATAGTAAACACAGTATTGAAACTTCTAAAGGTGATGCCTCACACAGGCCTCTGAAAACTTTTCCTGCTCTTAAGACTGAGATGCAGATCCATCCTTCAAGTTCAAGCTGGTGTGGAAATGTCCATTTCCTATTCATATGACAACTTCAAGTAATGCTGAGAAGCACTGGTATAACTATAAACAGACACAGATTCCCCTGTATTTCAATGTCCTTTCATTGGTAACTCAAAGTAGCAGTTACAGGGACTCAGGGTTAAAAGCATTTTTACATAATTATGACATGTACAGATTAGACTCAGCTCTCAGAGGTGCCATCATAAATTGTAACTCAAGTTACTCAAGTTACAGAAGATAAAACTGATTTAAGTGGGATTAGCCTGTATGCTATTACAGTACTACATTTTTCAAACTATATATATTTTTGAAGCAACGAAGCAATATAAAAATCCTCATAACTGATTGTATCAGAAAAGGCCAAATTAAAACTTGTATCTAAATTCTCACTCGAAGAAGTGTAAAGTCAGGTGTGAACGTCATTCTGAGCTATTCTACTCATTCTGAGTGAAATAAAAAAATAAGATGACAGCCTTCAAATTTTAGTCAAAACATTTCTAGCCTCACCATAGACTCAGCTTCACCTATTTTTATGGTGTGATAACCACTAACTCTTCACCCGTAATTTTATTTTGCTGATGTTAGGGAGGTTAAACAACAAGAGGAAGAACCTGAGGTAGACGTGTGGGATCTCCTGAAGAACGCGAATCCCAGCGAATATGAGAAGATTGCTTTTCAGTACGGTATCACTGACCTGAGAGGAATGTTAAAGCGCCTCAAGCGGATGCGCAGGGAGGTGAAGAAGAGTGCAGGTATGGATATGGGAGAATATTCTTATGCTCATTAGTCAAACATGACCATTTACCTTAAAAACCCAAATATGCCTCATTTCCACACAAGGGAACTTGCACACTACAACTCAAGCCTCATTACTGCAGGGAGTTAACCAGTCGCTTTGTTCCACTGTGGATAGTATAAGCACCTTGTCACATTCAGTGCTTACCAAAAGCACCCTTCCCTCTCAGGCAAACATTAGTTCCATCTGGAGCAATGTCCCTCAGTTGTGTGGAAAGGTGTCATCTGATCAAACAATATGGAAATTAGACCTTGTGCTATCATCAGTATCTTCTGCTCCAAACAGAGGTCACTGCAAACATGTTGTTTGCTCTTCATAGTTTCATTTTGCACTTAATCTACATTCCTTGGAAATCCCAGCTGTACTAAAACCCCTGCACTCTGCACTGGGTGGGGATATTCAGGCCTGTCTTTCTCCACCTACCCTATTGAATAGTATGAGTGGTGTAATTATATGCATAAATATAAATATGCGTTTCTATGTATGTATATATATGTGTGTGTATAAAATATATGTATATTTCACATAATACATCTACACACACATATAAATACTACACACTGTCCATTATGTTGTTGTGGCTTCTGCTTGTTCCTGGACAGCATTTCAGAACTGGATGCAATATGTACATTTGCTGTTTCACTGGATTCCTGGAGGAGTCCCTTGTGAGTAGGTGAAGTCCTCCACAAATCCAACTGTAATTCAGCTTCCTGATATACACTCTCTTCTTATCCATTACCTCACATTACATCCATTACATGTATTATGCTACTACACATTAGTTTTTATTTGTATTTTTCATTTGCTGGTATATTTTATTCAGGCCCCATTGAGGGAGAGAGGAATTGAGTCAGTGGGCTTTGGCTGAGCCACTGGGGCAGTTTTTGTATCCAAAAAAGCTCTCTATGCAGCTGAAGCCCAAGGAAACACCTCATCTTCCCCCAGGAGTCTGGAGCAGAGGGGAGGGTCTGGTGGGTCTGGAGGCTGGAACAGGAATTGTGTGGCTGGGAGGAAGAGCTTCTCCCTACCCAGGTGCATCACTTAAAAATGCCTGGATGTTTTCCTGGAAAAGAGGCATCTCTCAGCACCTGTGACCAGTCTGTCTGGCCCCTCTCCCTCATTCCCTTTGGAGTAGGATGGAGCTGTCAGCTAAAACAGGACTTTTTTTTCAGTGGACAGGGTTTTCCCTACAGGAAGGGCTCCAAATGTTGGGGAAAATGCCTATAGTAGTGACAGGAGGAGAGCAGGGCATTTTTCCCCTCATGCCACCTTTATTATAAATTGGAAACTTTTATACTGCAACAAGATACATAAAAAATCCTTTTCATATTTAATAACTCTACTCCTGTTGTGTTTGATACATTCTGTCTCCTGTAATCAAACATACGCATGATATAAACCTTAGCAGAAACTGGTTACTTAGCTGTGGGCAATTTGTTTGTAGTACCATTTAGTTATTTATTTTGGGCCCACAGATATCTGCTCTCTGGGCCTGACTTTTGTGTCTGGCAATGTCAAAATGTTGATTCTAAAGTGTTTTGAAATATTTGAGTTGCATATGGCCTTACCTTGGCCACAACAACTTGGCCTACAGCAAGCTGTAAAAGCTACATCTACCCCATCCTATTCAGAATACAGTCACACTGCAAAGTCATGAAGAGCTACTAGCCTGAACTTGGTCAGGATAATCAGATCTGCATAGCTTTGTACTTATTCTAGTGTTTCTGGAAAATAATCTGATGCTAAGTAGACTAGTGTAAGAATATAGAGTGAGGCATAACATTGTGTGCATGTATTCTCACAGCTTTGATGAGATTTATGCAATGTCATTTCAGCATTCATTCTTATTTTTCTGATCTCATTTATAATAACACTTGATTTCCATAACAGCTTTTGCCAAAGGTCTCGATCCTGCATATCAGGTGGACAAAGGAGGTAAAGTAAGATTCATGGTGGAGCTTGCAGACCCAACAGTGGAACTCAAGTGGTATAAAAATGGCCAAGAAATACGACCAAGCGCAAAGTAAGTGATTTTATCATATGTAAGCAATAAAATGGATATATGTGTACTTCCTTGACAAGAGTGTTGCTTAGATCTCTCTCTTCACTCAGCTTGCACCAATTTTATTCCTGAATTTCATTAGATGTGAAGACTATGCAAATGATGCTATATTGTTCATGACCCAGCAAAGTCCACTGTAGGCAAAACGTAATGCAGATTGACTCCTTTGTCTCAAGAGATCCTCAACAAATCATGGTGCCATTTCCTACTCAGTAGTTTTTAAAAAAGCAGGAAGAACTGTGAGTAAATAAATTGCTTGTCCTCGGTCCTATGTCCAAAGGTGGACATAATCTTTCTGCAGTAATTGTGTGCTGAGAGGAGAGATGTTTGACATCACATAATTACCCACCTTGCTCATAAAATACCTGGCAAAAAGGGTGTGAGATTTGTCTCATTTTCTACTATCCAGTTAACTTTAACATAAAGAAGTCACCAATGTTCTCTATCAGTCATGTGCAACAGGTCTAATGTACCCAAGATTCTTCATCTGTAATCACCTCAATTGGTTTACTTTCTGACCTTACCTAGAAGAAGTGGTCTTTCAGGTGCAGACATTTGAGTACCTGTAGAGCAATGGTTGGAAGTTGAGCACAGTCCCTCCTGTGGGCACAACCAGCTCTTACAACTGGTACAGAAAACCCCATTCCACAGTCAGACACAGCTCAGAATGATGATGTGCATAACAATGTAATGCTCCTCAAACATTTCTCAGCAACACAGAATCCTAGTAACTTTTTCCTCTGGCCCCGTGAAAAAAAAAATAGTAAATAACAACAGCCCTCTTTCAGAGAAAGCGCAGATTTCCTTCATTCTCTTGATGCAAAAGTCAATGAAGGATTTTGATTAATCTTCATAATTGGCAAAAAAAAGTGGATAATAAAGAGGGTACTGTTTCCTTAGCCCCTTTATCTGCCATGAACAGTTCAGAACCGTTTTTCAGGCAGCTCTATGGATACCTCTCCAGCAGAAGGTATGAGAAGGGGGTTGAGTGCTCCAATGCATTTCTACCAGGCTGCTGAAGCAGCTGTCAGACGCTAATGAGCTTTGGTCATTACAAACCTGGAGCAGATCTAAACCAGTGACATAAAGGTGAAAGGCTCCATTACCAAAACCCCATATCCCATTACTGATATCTTGTGCCATCTGGCCTACCAACAATATTAACTTCTTAACTTTGGCTATTATTATACTTCACAAAAATGTTGGAATGAGTGATGGTGTCCCCTTACTAGTTATTTTCAGCTTTACTCATCTAGAGTTTCAGACTCCATTTTATTTGCCATCATTCCGTGCCTGCTCTTTTTTTTTTTTATTTATGTTTTTTTCATATCACCCAAGTTTGGAATTTTGGAACAAGCCAGAAGGAGCTCACTGTCACTCTACACCATAGCTCTTTTTGCTAGAAGTCTATGACAGCACTGTTAAAACTTGGAAATTGCTTCCAAGGACAATTTTTCCAGTACTGTGCAAACCCCAGAATTTTTGCCTCTGATAATCCCTGAAGGACTTTCTACATAGAACAAAAGGGGCCCAGCAGTTTTGCTAACATATCTTTGCTGCATTCCCATTCAAACAGATACATTTTTGAGCACAAAGGCAACCAGCGAATTTTATTCATCAACAACTGTTCGATGACAGACGATGCTCGCTATTACGTAACAGCTGGTGATGAGAAATGCTCCACAGAACTGTTTGTGAGAGGTAACTATGTCAGCCTGATGCTCTTTCACGTGCCGTAAATTGATGTGGCTCTCTTGGCTGCAACAGAAATTAACAGGGAGGATCTGGTTCAGTATATTTTTGTATTTGTATTAGCAGCCCTTAGGATTATTCTGTAATTTTGTGATCCCTGGACATTTTGTTTTACTCATCCCTTGTTCAGTAAATTAGTGAAAACCCTGAAATAGGGATATGGTTGATTTTATACTGTGCATTGGGATCTAGTGGGGCTTGTGGAGTTCTTATGAGTTTTAAGCCATTTTGGAGACTTGTGCGTCATAACATTTCCCTAACACCACACTTAGGTACCTGAGGACTTTGATACTATTAGTCCAACTAGTCTGTTTGAAGTACTCTCAGATCAGGCTTTCTAGCAGTTAGTTTTCATTCTGCCTGCACTAATTTAAGGGAAGACTCTATCAAAAATTATGAATGGGTGGCCATATCTTCACTCTCTTTGCTCCCATGGTGCTGATTACTCACATGTGTACAACAAAACAAACAGAAAAATTCAGTGAGAGAAAAGAAAATCATAAAATATTTCAAATTTTTTTTTAAAATAATGGAGTCCATTGCACCTATAAGCAGCATAGGATAACTGTTGTACAGTCTCTCGCTATTAAATAAACTTGAGTTATGACATCAGGAATGGATTAAGCCAATAATGTCACCATGATATCCCATCAGGTCATCTTATTGTGCAAAATGAGCTATAGGACCTAATAAAAACCCAGTTTTATGAGAGGGATCTGTGGGAGGCAAGAGGGGAATGTCAGCTTCTCATGTCAAGCTGCCTGGACAAACTGTTAACAAAAAGGGATGCAAGGCAGGTATTAATATGAACAAACATTGTTTTTTTTATTTAGCACATTTCCCACTATCATCTTTATGAGCAACCACTTTTCTGATTTAAGACAGAAAGAGCTGCCTTGATACCCTTATTAAAATTTTAAAGTAGTATCACCTTCTACCGCATGATTTAGGAAACCTCTCTCAAATCATAAATCTGTAACTTAATCTTTCCAAAGATCCTCCAATTTTGGTGACCAAAGGCTTGGAGGATACCAATACCTATGTTGGTGAACGAGTAGAACTGAGCTGTGAAGTATCTGAGGATGATGCAAATGTGAAATGGTAAGCTACACGTAGTTTTTTCCTTGAGAATAAAACACAGAAAATTTTAATTGTGGGCAAAAATGTGGGCAGCTTTTTCTATACCAGTAAACCTGAAAATTGTCAAGAAAATCTCAATAAAACATTATTCAAAAATGTAGCAATGGTAAAAATATCCTTATACATTCATGGATGCATTTGTTTACTCTTTTCTAGTGCCTTAGAGTCTTGTAAAGTCTTCTCTGGCAGTTTCAGTCTATGGAAGTCTTATTTGTACAGGACTTCTATTGGAAAATTAATTATTCTTTGTTTTTCCATAGGTTTAGGAATGGTGTAGAACTTACCAATGATCCTAAATCTCGGTATCGAATCAAGGTTGAGGGTAAAAAACACACTTTGATCATAGAGGAAGCTGCAAAAAATGACACTGCAACTTACTCAGTTATGACAACTGGAGGGCAATCAGAAGCCAAGCTTGCAGTTGACTGTGAGTATCATCCATCTTGCTCTTGAATTCATATATCACAGTTTGCTGGCATACAGAAATAAATATTTTGCTTGCCTCTCCCTGGGGGTTTAAAGAGAGACTTAACCTTCACACCAATTTCTTTGCTGCAAATTTCCAGAACAGTGACTTCCCTTTAAACACTGTTTGCAGTAGCAGGCAATGAACTAGTTCTGCTTACTATCACTCCATTAAGGTGGAAAACAAAGCAATCCATCCAAAGATACAATAGGTCAACAAAGTGAAATTTGCAAGGAAAGTATCTTCTTTTCCTGAATCCTTTCAGGTTTTCACAGGAAAGCCAAACCTAGGCACAAACACATGACTGTGTAGCCTCCTCAGCTTTGTGCAATATCTCTTTAGAATATCTGTGTTTTTTAACAAAATGTATCTATCTGTCCTCTAAAGTTATCATACATTATGCATAAATGTACACTTTTTTTTTTAATAATCATGCTGCTTTTGACTACTTTGTACAAATTGGCATCCTAACAAATTCATGCTATTTTATTATCAAGCTGGAAATTATCCTCCATGGCTACTGAGCTCCATCACCTTTCCTTTCTTGCAACTTCTTCTGAGGAATTTCCAGCTGTCTTTCTACAAAACACTGCCTTTCCCATGGGTCTTTTTCTAGCCAGGGATATTTATTGCATACAGATTAGATGTTCAGCCTGGACTCTGCTCTGCAGCATCTAATCTTCCAGAAAGTGGAAGTGTGCTAGGGTACCAGTTCTCAAACTCAAGTTTTACAAAAGCCAGTAATATCTGTGGCCATTCATAGGGTGAGTTAAGGCACTTCAGCAAACATGAGAACAAGTAGTGTATGAAGTTAAGCTTACTGGCCAGTCAGCCTTTGCCACAGCCTTGATTGCAGTTCGATCATAGGAAAGGTGGGCTGTAATTCCTTCTAGTGCATAGATCTGGGGACCCGGGTCATTCACTTCTTGAAAGTTTCTTATGGGTCTGGGGGATAGAAACACCCTTCCTCCATCACCCAAACATCAGAGAGGGGACAGCATGCAAATTATGCTCCTGGGCTTAGTTCTTCTACTGGCGACATCCACAGAGTTTCCCCATTCAGGGTATTTTGGATCATTTTTTCTAAGACATCAGACTACATGAAGAGAGTTAATTTATGGTGCTTACATGTTCATATTATCGGTATTTCAACTTGAGAACTTTATTATTGGAGGCATTTTTCTGTTTTGAAGTCTGTTGTGCTGGTTAGCATAAGCTCTGTGACAGAATCAGGAGCTGCTGTTTGTTATCACCATTAATATCTCTGCTTCTGTTTTCCTAAGTGAGACCGCTGAAGATATCACTTGCACTAGAAGATCAGACTGTGAGGCTTGGACAGGAAATCCACCTGAAGTGTGAGATATCTGAGAACGTGGAAGGGAAATGGTACAAAAATGGACAGCTGATTGAAGCTAGTGACCGTGTAAAGCTTTATCACAAAGGAAGGTAAGCCTGTTAGGTATTGATTTGGCTTTTGATGCAATGACACTGTAGAGATGAGCCAATATATGGGTTACTTCACTGAAAATTATTTGCTAATCAAGCTAACCTCTGTCCCTCAAAACATATATTTTTATCATCTTAAAAGCCGTGTCTCCTTTCTTTTAATCTTGGGTATTCTGGCCATGGAGGAAAATAATCAAGTCCTTGATCCATCTAAGTTCAAGCTATTAATTTTTCTTGACATTGCTGTTGCTGTTAGCATGGGATCTTAAGTAGCAAAGTAAAATAATTGTTAGACACTATTAAGAATACATAGCTTTTAAATGACTCTTTTTCTCATAGCTCCTCGGACCATGTAACTCTGCCCATTTAAAGTTTATGGAAATGTCAAGTTTCTTTGCTTTTATAAGTTGTCCTTTTTCATGTGAAGTAAGAAATCACAAACAACAAACAACCCTCAAAACCCCCAAAGTAGGTCCTGCCTTTAACTGCACACCCTTCACCATTCATACAGCTGGGAACTGCTCTTGTGAAGGCACTCCTAAACCAGCTTTGAAATGTTTGCATCAACTCCCTAACAATCCCTAAGTAGCAGTAAGTGTCAAGTGCCAGCTGTGCAATGGCCTCTTGGATTGACATTAGGTGAAGGAGCTCCCCACAAGTCACGCAGGCCCATAGTGTGAGGTGAAGGAAAGGGGAGCAGGGAGGACAAGGAGTGGAGTCCTACCTTGAACAAAGCTAAGCCACAGCAGGTCACAGGAGACCAAAAATATCATCAGCTGGAAGACACAGTTAGACAGCAAGAGCAGCATATGATTTGTTCACTCATTTTTTATTCTGGCAAACAAATAGCAGATTTGTCAAAAAATAGTTCAACAGAAGTCAGACTATTCCCACAATGGGATCACCTACAGATTTCTTCTTGAACGACCAAACTACAATCTAGTGGCAGCAGCACAGAATCGCTGTGTCAAAGGTATTACACTCCTATATTTTTCTAGTTCTCTGTTCAAACAAACAATATTAGAATTGGTTACATTATTTGGTGGTTGTACAATATTGTACAATAACATTTTGTACAAGTCACCCAGTATTTAATCAGCTAAAACACCTCTAAGTGACCATAAAAGGATTTTTAGTCGATAATTTGGAACACTTGCACAGATCTCCTAAACTTTTCAGAGATTTTTCCTTACAGCTTCGAGCAGTCTTCAGAAATAATTTACATTGATTTCTCTTTCAATTTTTTTACAGAATACACAGATTTGTTATACCAGCTTCTGCTGTTGATGATGAGGGTGAATACATGTTTGTACCAGATGCCTATAATATTAATATTCCATGCAAAGTACATATTGTGGGTAAGTATATTGAACTTATATATAACCTCTCTTTCTCTGAACTTTGGAAATTAAAAGCAGCATGAAATATCCTTGATTGCAATCACTTAGTATCCTCTGAGGAGGCATCTACCAGAGAAAACAGACCTGCTGCTTTGGCAAAGCGCAAGTGAGCTGGTTGGAGAGTTCTTTTCCTGTCCTCAGGACCTGCTCATAGTTTACACACTGGGGGAAGCTGAAGGCTTCTTGACATTGAATTACTGAACTTAAACCACTATTAAAAGTTTGTGTAAAATATCTTGCTATTCACTTCTCAAATATATTGTTTTGTCTTTGAAGAACTGTCTCACTAACACTGCAAAATATGATTTAGTTTGGTAAAAGATTAGTAGAATAAGCACATATTTATCTATTCACTGAATACATTACATGCTATCTAAATGGAAAAAAGTTTCCAGCCAGCTTTCATTCATTCAGTAAAACAGAAGGCTTGTTAATGATCCCAGTCCTTCAAACAAAAATAAAACAAGGCATTGACTCTTCCCACAAAAATACCTCACCAGCTTCTAACTGCAACCAGCAACTTGGAAGTCAAGAGGAGAGCAATACAAATTACCAAAGTTTTAGAAAACATGTTCTTTAATTGAAGCTGAAAGAAGTGCAATTTCTGTGTTAGAAAAAGTATTGGTAAGATTTAGGGAGAATGAAAAGGGAAGTGGTACTAGAGGGGAACACCCACCGCTATATTTGCAATATGTTAAAAAAATTTGTAAGAGGATATTCATTCATCAGTTGTTCTCCATACCCATGGAGTACAGTAAGAGTGATAATTTCATTTTCAGGAAAGCATATAGGTTAAGAAAACTTTATAATTGTAAGAACAGTGAAGTCTGAAGCATGGTAAAAATGTGGCAAAAAGCCTGCAATGGAAATTCTCTTAGAAATTCACTTAGAGAAAATCTTTCTCAGAAGTTACCTGAATATACATAATTCTGCTGCAGGAAAATATTTTTTTTCTATATGGTCTTACTATTCCAAAATCTCTATGGTGCCATGATTTCTTTTTCGTCAGATAACTATTTTCTTAAATAGATTTTCTTCACAAATTTTTTTCCAAACAAAAAATCAGTTGCCTAGAAAAAACAGGAAAATGTGAAACATAGAGCATGTTTCTTTATGTTGCAGACCTGTGTCAGGTCACTGAACTCTCAGAGCAGCAGCTGAATGACACATTTGGACGATCTCTCCTTTTTCAGATCCTCCTAAACTTCACCTGGATGGTCTTGGGGAAAATAACACTGTTACAGTAGTGGCAGGAAGCAAACTACGACTTGAGATCCCTATCACTGGTGAACCAACTCCAAAAGTCGTGTGGAGTAGAGGTGACAAGGTACATTGTCATCATACACATTTCTTTAGCTCAACAAGGAGCCTTTTTCTTCAAAAAATAACCTTTAGCCTCGTGAATACATTGATTTTATCAGAAGAAAATAAGGGGAAGATGACCTTTATCTAAAAACTCTCTTTGGTCAAGGATAAAATAGATAAATATTATTTAGTATTTTTGAGTCTTTTTAAGGAAAGGCTGAAATTAATGAATGAAAAAATATGGGTTTTCTATAAATTGATAGTGAAGGAGAAGGATACATGAGATGTAGAAAAAACCTAGACAAAATCTACCAAATGGCTACTTCTTCTATACATACTGCCCAGAATGGCTGCCAGGTTTTGACAGGAAGCTATGATATGTTCTGGTTTTGGAAAATGAATGAAAAATTCTAATGGAGTATCAAGTCTCAAATGAAACAGTACACTGGGCGATTGGCATCTTGCATTTGGTGTCTTAATGCAAAACTTTTGCACAGATCAATCCCTTGCTGTGTAAATACAAAAAAAGTCACTTTTAGCATATAAATTTTCATTGTGGTATGTGGAAGCTGGAACATGTTATTGCTACTATGTTCAACAGATGTGTCTGGTCAAATCTGTGACAACTATTTTTCAAATATTAATTTGAAAATTAATTGTGGTGTCCAAATAGGGAATTATTCCAAGAGAGCTCCTACTCCAAAATATGTGACAGCATTTGAAATCTGTGAGGACAAACTACTGACCGTTACAATCACTCTGACCTTTAAAGTGAATTAATTAAATTTTTATTTGACTTTTGGAAGAATCCACTATTCTTTTTCCATCAAATTAATGTCAGATAGTGTTAAAAAAGTGTGTTCTTGCTCACAGGACAAGTAAGCCTAGTGCCTCATCCTTTATGGTGCAATGGCTGAACTGAGTACTCAGCAGTTACCACATTGTACTTATTTTTACTTATTTTAGTTATTTTGTCATCATTAGGTGACTAAAATTCTGAATTTTACTGTGGTTTTTCTTACAATTGCTTTAAGAATTTTTCTGAACTGTACTGTACTACTTTTGAATTTTGATTTTTGACTTTTATTGTCAAATACAGAAAATATGACTTTTGCCTCTGTTTACCTTGATTCCTAGGGGATCACAGACAGTGGAAGAATACGGGCAGAAACATATCCAGACAGCAGCTGCCTGGTCATTGATACAGCTGAGAGGGAAGATTCAGGTCCTTTTAGAATAACTTTAAAGAATGAGGCTGGAGAGGACACAGCTCTAATCAACATCAAAGTGGTTGGTAAGTCATGTGGAACTGTGCATATGAGCCATGTCTTTTATCACAGCCATTGTCAATAAATGCTCCTTGAAGACCCACACTTTTATGCACTCCAACAGGAGACAAATTCTTCTTCTCCTATCTGAAGGTTCTCTTCTGTAGATGCTGTCCTCCCTAGCTACCAAACTGTTACAGATTCTCAGAAAACTTCCATTTACCTCTTTGTCTCTACTGTCAGGTGAGGAATTGAGATGTAAGGGTACTAAGGCTCACTGTTACTGAAGGATACAGGAGCTTGGCAAAGGATTTAAGTAGGAGTTAATTATCACTCTGCTGTCACTTCATGCTGCAGGGACCAAACTTCTGTAGTTCTCTCAGGCTGCCCTTATCACTCTTTGCTCTCCATTCTGCCTGTGGCTGTGGGCTCTGTCTTACCACACGTCCTCAAGTGCCTCTCAAGTGTCTTGACCGTGCTGAAGAACTTGGCACTTATCCATTCCCAAACACCAAACAGGATTCACAAACTTTCTTTTTCTCTCTTTTCATTAGGAATTCCTGTTGCACATCAAAAACTGTTCATATTTGTTTCTTATTTTACATTTTTAATTCAAACTATGCAGTAAGAAGAAGATTTTTTAAAATAATTTTTACTTTGTTTACAACAGATGTCCCTGATCCTCCTCAGGCACCAAACGTGACTGAGGTGGGTGAAGACTGGTGTATTATGACCTGGGAACCTCCAGCAAATGACGGTGGATCACCCATCTTAGGTACTTTTTTTTTCTTGTGGTGATGTTCTAATATAGACAAAAGAAACAAACCCCAAATAATGGATGCAATAGGATCACAGTTTAGCTCAGGCCCTGGAGGGTTGCACTGGGAGTATCCAGTTGCAAGAATGTTCTACCTTCTCTTTGACTTTATCAGAAATTTGTTTTTTTAATGAGTTGCGTTTTGTCATTTTGTATGTTGCCACACTATCAAGCTCCCTACTTGAAAGACAACCTCCTATAAAACAAAACTTGGAACTGTTATTAGCCTGTTTGAATGTTAGAAAGAATTTCAGAAACAATTTACTGAGTAAATTGGAATATCTTCTAATACACTGTACGAAGAGGAAAGGCCCAGAGGCCCTTTTCACTCTGAACTAAACACAGCAGTGTTGTATGTGAAATCCAAAAAATGCTCATATGTGGCCATGAAAGCAAAGCAGGTGACTGTCAGATAGCTTGCAATTAGCAAAATCTAGCAATTATCCCTAAATCACTCTAAGGCTAGAAGGGGATATGGAGGTGTATCCAGAAAAAAATGCCATTGGGAAGTAAAAAACCAGACCCTTCACAATTGACCTTTATGCCATCACTTACTATAATAAAATTTTGTTTGGTCAATAGGATATTTCATTGAGAGGAAAAAGAAACAAAGCTCCAGGTGGATGAGGCTGAATTTTGAACTGTGTAAAGAAACAACTTTTGAGCCAAAGAAGATGATTGAAGGTGTTGCTTACGAGGTCCGTGTATTTGCTGTTAATGCAATAGGCATGTCCAAACCAAGTATGCCTTCAAAGTCCTTTGTTCCTTTAGGTAAGTAATCAAGAGCACAGAGACAGGTATGCATTTAGAACACAATTATTAATACATTATTATAGTCCTTTAATTATATAACTGTAGTTTTTGTGGCACTTGTGTTGCTCAGGACCTGTCTTTATGAGGTGCTTCATAAAGTACATGTCTATCCCTGGAACTACAGTCTTTTATAAACAAGAGACAAGCATGCATAGACAGAAGAACAGTGCACTAAAATAAACCAGTGTTACTATAGGTGAGCCTGATATGGTCAGTACTGCAGTCAATGTGTTTTAAGGACCAGAACTAATAGTTCCACATTTTTGTGTATCTTAGACACATCCTGAATCAATAGAGTCAAACTATTGCCAGTCAAACCAGCAACTTCAAGAATAGGTAAAGATGATGAATCACAGGCAATCACTGGCTTTTGGCCAAAAATGGTCAGGAAAAATGAGAAGTCTAAAGATCACTATTTGCAGGCTGCACTGAGTGAAAATGAGGCTTTCTTTCACATTTCACTATTTAGGCTTTGCTACACAGTAGCTTGCCATTTTAAAACGTACAGGTAGTCACAAATAATTCATACATTTCCATTTCTAAAAAAATTACAGGTCATAAAGGTAGAAACCCATGGGAAAAAATTTGCCCAATTTTGCAACTAATCACAGGATAAGATACATTTGAATAGTCCCTAATTTCACTCTGTGCCTCATGGATTCCCCATTAGCTTAAGCAGGGACTTTTTTCCCAGAAAGGAATCACATATTTTTAATATCCTTTTGCAGACAATCCTGATTTATACTATTCTAAATGTCATCTTACTGCTTTTTATTAATGTAACAGCTAGGAGGCCTTGTCATTCACCTAGTGACAGACTAATTCTGTTGCCTCTTCATATAAAGAAGCAGATTTTCAAAGTATTGTGACAACCACAAGTCCCTGTAAAAGAGTGGTGTCTTTTTCTGTAGGCCAGGAAAGGTTCCCACCTTGCTCAGCAGCACGCCCAGAACAAAGAGGAGAGGGAAGAAGGTGGCTGTTACTGCTACAGCATGCTCGCTTCTTGACAGAAAATACCTGCTATGGTAGAATACACTGCTCCAAACTTCTCTGCTCTACCTTCCACAGCTCTTTATCCTTCTCTCTCCTCAGCAGGAGGAATTTATCTCTGGCTTAGGCTGTGAGCAGATATGGGATGAGGTAGCTGCTTCTCCTCATGCGGTCCTAGTCGAAAGAAAGCTGTGCCAGGGATGATTTGAAATCATCCTGGTAGGCAGGATTTAGCCTGTCACCTGTGATGCTAAATTAAAGGAATACAGATCATAAATGTAAACCTTTAATTGTAACACAGTTTTCTGCCTTCTCCCTGCTGCTTGCTTGCTTCAGCTGTTACCAGCCCACCGACTCTCCTGGCAGTGGACGGAGTGACTGACACCTCGGTGACAATGAAGTGGAGGCCGCCCGACCAGATCGGAGCGGCGGGGTTGGACGGCTATGTTGTAGAGTACTGCTTTGAAGGAAGTAAGTGGGAACGCCTGGGGTATGTTACTCATGGTGAAAGTAGGTGAGACTTCCTCCATTTTCTCTCTACGGGTATCAGGTGCTCTCACTGTAAGGCAGAGACTAATCAGTTAGAAAACCTCAAGCAGCAGGGTTTTGTTCAGGCTTCTTTTGGTTTGTGTTCCAGATCCCACTCATTGTAGTTCAACACATCTTATATTTGATCTGAAATCCAAATCAAAAGCCATATAATCTGTTGCAGTGTACCAAGTACTGTGTTAATAGCTATCCTCTTTTAGAAGCTGTGACAGTCAAGGCAGCAAAGAGCAGATGGATGCATGAATGTATAAAAAATAATGAGTGTGGTCCAAAACATGTTCAGGTGGGTTTTAGGGACAGGAAGTCCTCAGTGTGGTAATCCCTACATTGACATATCACTCAATTGGCTACTTCAAGCACAAGTCCCCAGCACTAAGTTTCTTGTAGGAGATGCAGACACGTAGACATGCAAAGTTTATGTCTAGATATTTAATTTCTCCAATGTTTCAGTGCAGTCTTATATGGGATCTTCAACTATGTCTGCCTAAGACAAAAGTTGATACAGAACTGAAGGAGACAGATAAAGATACCAGAGATTGCATAAACATTTGAGAGTAGGGAAATACATTTTACAATTAATACATTGTAAATATTGTCTTTGGTGATCAAGCAGCAGAAACTCAGTATTTTCTAGCAGATTTTTTTCTGAACTGGCATCAAATGACGTTTATTCTCAAAAAGTAAAATCCACCAGCATGTGGGTAAGTATAAAATAGCCTGGAGTGGTATGTGCAATACCCAGCCTCTGTGGGCCAACACCATCAACTGCAGCAACATTGTGGATTAATGGGACACAGATATCTTCAGCTCCACTAGCTGCTGCTCTCAACTGTGCTGTAAATCAAGTTATGATTTACATAATTTTTTCATGAAGCCATTTGTTTCAATGAAACCTTTTAATGAATGCAGTCCACAGCCTGGAGTCAAGAGGTAGAGGACATCGTCATTCACACTGTCACGTTTCAGATTCAGAAACCCAGGAAAACAGTAGTTCACAAAAGTGGTCAGATTCCACAGGATAAGAGTACGCTCAGCTCTCTCTCAGGCGAGCGGGAGAGAGTGTGAAGAAGAACCACTGGCTTTTCTCAGGAGTACTCAGCATCTTGTAGTATTTAGCTGAATATCTTTAAGGAGCAGAAACAGACTGCAAGAAGCTCAGAGACCTCAAGAAGAGCACCTGAAGGCAAACACAGCTGGAATGGTAGGAAGGGTTTTCCTTGTGTATTGGGAGGGAGCTGCGGGAACATCTCAGAACGAGTAAGCATGCAGTCTTCCATTAAGATGCAGTATTCCTATATTGTTTCCATTCACAGGCCAGATGTAGGGGAATACAAAGGGAAGTGTCAATGTGAGGACTTCAGTGTATACTTTATATTCTGCTTTGTTTAGCACTGGTAGACTGGCAGGGAAAAGTTATAAGTGCTTGTAACATGCTACTGTCACAAACCCCTTGACATTACAGTATGTGATATCCAAATAAGGTGACAAGAGAGAATGAAAATATAAATACATTAATTCTAACTATGTCTGTCAGAGGAATCTTCCTAATCTATCTTTAAAGGACTGTTAGACAGAAGATCATTTTATACCTGTTGAATGGAACAAATTCTTTTACTTTTTTTTCAGATAGGCTTAAAACATACGAAGATGCAACAAAATGGCAGTCATCTGCCATTTTATTGTAACCCACCTCAGTTAAAATACAATGGGTACAATGTATTTTACATAGTTTTCTGAGTGTTTTATGTATATCTATATATGCCTCCTATATATGCATATACATCTATATATACACAATTGACATTATGTATATATGTTATAAAAATGTTTAGGAAGAAGCAAGATAAGTAGAAAATACCAATTTTAAGTCATGTTATTGGATTATAAATTTTTCTCTCTCCATAAAGTCCTTTTTTCCTTTCTTGCAATATCTCAGTCTCCTTTTCTCAGTCTTTTTACTGCCTGTTCTGCCTCAAACTAATTTCTTCTGTAATGTTTAATAACTCTTTTTAATTTCAAGGTACTTTTTATGACTGTCTATATTCATTCTAATATTCTGTTCTCTTAGTTATCTGTTTGTAAACTCATTTGTCTTTACATTCTCCATTCTTTCATTGTTGTCACTGAAATACTTTTAAAGAGGGCTTTTTCGAGTCTTCCTTAGCATAGCAATCATTAGGAAAAATCACAAGCTGAAAAGAGAAAGACAAAAATTATATCATGATAATTCAAAAGAATAATGTATCGTGAGCATTGGTTTGGCTTTGCAAAAATTGGTATTTCCCTTTAGTCTCAAGCTCCTAACTTGATCACTGCAGTGGACTTTTGGACTTCCTTACTAGTTTTGACAGCTCTCTGTGTTTATTACTGAACTGGAGTCTCATCATGAGTATCTGGATCCAGCATTGCACAGGTGTGAATAACACGAATATAGAACTCCCCAGGTCCAGTTTTCAACGTCCAACTTGAACCTTTTGCTATGGTGATGCGGAGTAGACCAAATCTTGTTGATATTGGAGAAGTCAGTTACTAGTAAAGTATGCTGATGACTGGTTCTTGTGGGACATTTCAAGGGCTGCCTGAGGAGCTTGGCCCTAGTGTTCCCTAGGACACTATGTTTATCTGCTTTTAACGAGCTATTGTACCTGCACATGATCTGTCTTCATAGCTACTAAATAAGCACTTCAGAGAGTGTCTGTTGGCTGAGATCTTTACCAGTGTACTCATCCAGGACCATGCACAGATACTAGAATAATATTTTTATTATCCTGAAAATAGCCAACTCCAAGATTACAGGAAATCCAGGGCAGTGATAGCTTCGTCCAGGAAATGAAGCCTTAGGGTCTACGTCATATCTGTCATCATCCATGGGTTTGGTCTTCTTTAATATTCTGTGTTGCCTTTAGCTAAATGTGTTCTCTTCATCTGTTTCCTCAAGTATTTTTCCAAGACCTCTTTTTTTTCTGTCTCTCTTACTCAGAATTTATCTCTGAATTTCTTATCTATTCTACAATCTGTTTTCTTCTCCTACACTTTCTCCTATCATCAGTTTGTTTCATTTCTCTCTTCCAAATGTTCCTTTTGTCTCTTCATTTTCATATTTCTAGGGCTGTGCTCAGGCCCAAAGAAAAATATACAAACTTATCTCCTCCTCTTCCTTTATCCTTTAGCTTTCCTGTGGGCATCACATATAACTATGCTGTGATCTAGATGCCTTCTTCCCATCTCTTTTCTCCCTGTAGTCTCCCTAAATATGGGTCCTCTAAATCTTTAAAGCCCAGCATCTATCTTTGCATACTTACTAACAGGAATTGCTAACCACTGACAAAATGCTCCATCTATGTGAAAGTGGGTGTCTCTGATTAATTTTAAAGATGGATTCTCACAAGGTATATCGACAGATCTGTCTGAGGAATTGCTGGAGCCACCTTTTAACCTGGAAGGTACAGTATTCAACAAAGGATATAAATCTTCTTTAACAAAAGAAAAACTCTCTTCATAAAAGCAAAGATAAATTCCTGAGAGTGATTTTTAGGGGCAACAGTCTGCAGAATTTTCTGTAGTACATGTATGAGGGGAGGGGGAGGTTCTTGGGAAACAGTCATCGATTGCAATCCTTTCCTGCTAGAAGCTGAAAGAAGCAGCTTGAAGGAGAACTTTATTCCTAAAAGTAAGACACGCAGTTATGAAAAAATATCATAGCATTATACTTTGAATCTGCAGGGCTCTCTAGTTTATAATAGTTCTCTTGTCTTCTGTACCTATTTTATAATGCTATCTTCATATGACATGGAAAGTATTGATCCTGACTTGCTAGTTCATAAACCTGGCTCCAATGTCCAGGTGCCAGCACTGTTACAGCAGCCTATGTTGGGACGACAGAGTGGATAAGAAAGTGTTATTTGTAATTGAAGCTCTTCTGAAAGACTGTACTGTTAGGATCACTCTATGACTTACATGCAACTGCCTAGGAGTAGGATTAAAAATCCAAGAATGATGTAATTATGTGGATAATTCTGACACAGCCTTCCTTTTTTAAAGGCACAAGGAGAGATGGTATTTCATTGCAATATGTAAATATTCTGTGTTTCTCTTATTCCTCAGTTCTACTTTCAAGGCTACTCAGTACCGGCTGAGATTAATTGCAAACCCCATTTCTCTCCAAGGAAGCTGTTAAAGAAATTATGAGCACTTTTGGAAATATACTCTTTGTCCCCCTTGTTTTCCACCAGCTGAATTAAAAAACTAACCAGTTTTCTTTCTGCCACAATTAAATTATAGACATATTCTAATAACATTTGTACCATTATATATAAATATATAATCATCAGAAACCCCTTAAGGTTTAAAACATTCTTCCTATGTATGAAAGTGAATCTATGTTGTGTTTACAGCATAATTAGAAAAAACAAAATAGAATTATTCATTAGAATCTAATGTATCTATTACTGTTTTGTAATTTTCCTCATCCGTGCAGTGGGTGTATTTGTAATTTCCTGTTCTTTCAATTTGTCCTCCTCCCTCCATTTCCCTGAACTAGCCGATGAATGGATCGTGGCTAACCCGGAGCTGACAGACAAAACGAAGTTTACAATCAATGGCCTGCCCACTGGCTCAAAAATCCTTGTGAGAGTAAAAGCTGTGAATGCTGCTGGTGAAAGTGAGCCCAGGTACCACCCACAGCCTATTTTAGTCAAGGAAGTGATAGGTAAGATCCTCCTGCCTACACTTAACCCGCAAATACGCTCTGTTTCCACACTGAGACCTGATTTTTTAAGGCTAATACTTATTTGTTGTTGGAAAGTGATGATACAGCCTTACAAAGCCATTGTGTTATGGCTAGAAATCATGAAACCACCTTTAAAAAAATGTCATAATTACTTTTATTTGTTTCATTTCTGAGCCTTTATCTCAGTTTTTTAGGGCTTTTTTTTTTCCTGCAGAATTTGAAATTGACGGTGCCTTTTTAAAGTTGCACTAAGTTTCTCACCTATTCCTACCACCATAGCATTTGGTGTTCTAAAACCTGATGGTGTACTAAATGTAACACTGTGGGACCAAGAAATTTAAGATATCTCACACATTAGTCACTTCTGGGAATTGTAGACCACATAGTCTCCATTTTATATTGATGCCCACCAGTGCTGCCTCAGTTAGAAGACAAATGTAATGCACAAGCTTTTTTTTTTTCCAGAACCTCCTAAGATTCGTCTACCAAGACACTTAAAACAAACTTAT